>NC_137281.1:21390000-31390000 GCF_054371585.1 Giraffa tippelskirchi | reverse complement strand
TAAATTCTATTTATTATTTTGGTTATCTATTGCTCATAATAAATAATTCTAACACTCAGTGGCTTTGTACAACAATTTTTTATTTCTAACAGTCCTGAGAAATGCTTTCTCTCAACTGGGAATGCTTTTGGAATCTCTCTTGGAATTTCAGTTAGATGGCAGCTCTGGATAGAACCATCTCAAGGCTTGACCAGGCTGAGCATCCAAGAGACTTTTTCCCTTGGGTGCTAGGTAGCTTATGATGACAGTCAGCTGGGAAGTCAGCTCATGTTGTCAACCAAAGTGCCCCTGCCTAGTCTCTCAGTGTGGCTTAGATTCCTCCCTGCATGACAGCTAGATTCTAAGAGGCAATATCCCAAATTTGAAACAGACAAGAGGCACATGTTATTTTAAAGACCTAGCCTCAAAATTTCCAAAACAACATGTCTATAGTATTTTATTTGATAAATAAGCTAGTAAAGCCAGTCCATATTCAAAGAGAGGAAAATTAGATTCTGTATCTTGAGATGAGAAGCAAATATACATCTGGGGAAGGAAGGTATTGACAGCCATCATTTTTTGATAGTATTTATAAAATCAATAATATGTTAATAATAACAAAAATTGTTCCTGTTAATAAAAATACTAGTAATAATTATTAACATTTTAACCTTAATTTTTTAATTTGTAAAATGAAATTTTCATGAGATTCTATATGTAAAGTTCTTGGGACATTTCCAAGAGTTTAATATAAAAGTGTCCCATAAATGGTATTTGTTATTTTAAGAAGTATTCTTACTTGGATATTAATAATCACAAGTATCTAAGAAATGAGGATTTTATGAATTTTTTTTTGTTTTTAATGGAACTTATTTCCTTATAGCATATTTATTACTGGACTTAGAAAATAAATTGATTTAATACATCAATCTCAACTTGTTGAATGTGAGAAACCACAACAAGATAAATTTTAGATAGTAAACCAAGCTGACTTCTATATTTCATCAGAAAAATACTTTCTAAAAAATTTAAAAGTAATATTTCACATGATTAAATATTTTTAAATCTCATTTTTACACAGTGATAATATACCACATTCCAGTATAGAATAAAAAAATAAGCAGAAAATATGGAATATATGCAGTGTTGTTTTACAATAATTTGCCTAGTTATTACATTAGGCATTTTCAAGAATCAATATTTTACTTCTCTGTATTTTAAAATACTGTTTCAAATGACCCATGAGTTTTCCAGGCACAGTATTTTTGAATTCTGAGGACGCAATTATTATTTTGTTCCTCTCTTAGGTTTTGTTTGATCAAAAACCCTTCCCTTAACTATCCTCTTACATAGAATCTTGCTATACTACATACAGATGTAATGTCGCTGTGAACACCCACTACTACCACAAGGAAGGGAATGGAAAAGACGTTGCCTAAGCTGACAGAGGTCTCATAGACCTTCTTTGAGGAACTGCCCGGAGGACATCAATAAATAGAAGAAGAGGCAGCCGTATTACCTCTGGCCATTCAGTGCAGACTCAACCTTTAACCAGACTAGCAGGCTTTTAGTTGATTAATATTTTAATTCTGCAGCACAGAAATTACAAATTGAAAAATATCTATTAGGTCATCTGGCTTGGTACTTCCACAATTACAATATGCATTATGACATATAATTATCATCAGTGAGAGGAAAGGTAAAATATCTGACTTCTGCCATCTACCATGACATGTTCCAATTTTCCTTGGTCGGTAAAACCATCACTATACATATATAAATGTATATATATATACATATGTACATATACATATGTATATATATATTTTCTTACTTCTCTTTTTCCCGTGTCCTATGTTATTTCCCCATAATTCTTGGCTCATAAATTTAAGTAGAGAATAGGTCTCAAAATGTAAGCAACATTCATCTGAGATTGGCATACTTCTATAACTTGGGTCCACCCACACATTAACCAATCTAATTATGACTCCTTTGCATATCCTGAGTTCCACCTAACCAGTTTTCTTGCTATGATGGTTTACTTCTCTTAACCCAAAAAATTTTTCCTAGTCCAGGTCCATATCCCATATCAGAACGATTGCAATAGCACCTAAGTGATCTCCCCTTTTTTGTGACATCAGTTTAATTGAATCTAAAGGTGTCTAAAATATAAACATAAAAGCAAGTATTCTAAAGAATCACAATGGGTGTTATCTGTGACTCATTTTCCATTTGCTTTTGCACATATTCAGCTCCAAGCTCTTGAACTTCGTTTGTCCTTTTCTGGGAAAGCATTTTGCTTTTGTGGCTGGCCCCTTGCCATCATTCTGATGTCCACAGCATCATTAAAATGCCACTTCCTTAAAGCGGACTTCCTTGGCCTTCCCTGGTTGGCTCAGACGGTAAAGAATCTGCCTGCCAATGCAGGAGATCTGGGTTCGATCACTGGGTTGGGAAGATCCCCTGGAGAACGGCTATCCACTCCAGTATTCTTGCCTGGAGAATCCCATGGACTGAGGAGCCTGGTGAGCTATAGTCCATTGGGTCACAAAGAGCTGAAGAGGACTGAGCCACTAACATTGTCACACTGTCCCTGGCCTACAGCAGGGTCCTTTACCTATAGCAGTGTTCAGTCTTTTTGTGTCATGTAACTTATTCTTCACTATATCACTGAATCATTATATTTATTCATTTGATTACTGTCGACTCTCCAACTAGAATGTAGTACACTCCAAAGTGCTGGTACCTTTTCTGAGCTTTTTTTTTTTTAACTACCAGTGCCTAGGACTATACCAGACGTAATTCAATGTGCGTATAATGAACATATGAATCAATAGATAAAATAACATAGTTTGAGATTACACCTACAAGAGTTTCAAGATTAACCCACTTAGATAAAGTGGATACTGTGGTTCTCACACTGGCTACGGACCCTGAGGCCGTGATAAGTAACTGTATGCAGTGGATTTCTTGAGCCTCAGCAAATTTTACAGTAAGATATGCAATCCATTTCCAAATAAAAGAGTAAAAACGTGCTTCCCAGATAAGCTTTTAAATGGCTAATAAAACTAAAAACCATTTTCTCACTAACTTGAATCAATAAAATAGAACCTTGAAATGGAAAAATGCATACTACACCATGGTGTTCAAAAAACACCACTATGCTGGAGTGGGGACAGGCTACCCACTCCAATATTCTTGGGTTTCCCTGGCGGCTCAGATGGTAAAGAATCCGGGGGACCTGGGTTTGATCCCTGGATTGGGGAGATCCCTGGAGGAGGGCATGGCAACCCACTCCAGTACTCCTGCCTGGAGAATCCCCATGGACAGAGGAGCCTGGCGGGCTACAGCCCATAGGGTCGCAAAGAGTCGGACATGGCTGAGCGCCTAAGCACAGCATAGCACATGCTGGGGAGAGTATGAGAAAAGGCCAAGAAGAGGATCAAGTTAATGTTTGGATCCCAGTTTTTCCACTTAAAGTGACTGACTTTGGCTTAGTTACTACTAGCTATAGTTTCTACTAGCTATACATTCTCAAAGGATTTTTTTGTAAGGATTGTATGAAACAGGTTAAGCTGGTTCTAAGAAGAAACTAAATGATCAATTCCTTTCTTTGTACCTTCAGTTCTCAGTGTTATGGGCTGAATTATGTCCCCCAAAGATATGTTGGTGCTGTAAGCCTCAGTACCTAAGAATGTGATCTTCTTTGAACTAGAGTCACTGCAGGTGTAATTAGCTACGATGAGGTCATGCGTCCCTGCTCAGTGGCTCAGTTGTGTCTGACTCCTTGCAACCCCATGGGCTGTAGCCCACCAGGCTCCTCTGTCCATGGTATTTCCCAGGCAAGAATACTGGCGTGGGTTGCCATTTCCTCCTTCAGGGGACCTTCCTGACTCAGGGATCAAAACTGCATCTCTTGCACTTCCTGCATTGGCAGGTGGATTTTTTACCACTATACCACCTGGGAAGCCCAAGGATGAGATCATACTGGGGAACAGTAAGCCCTTTATCAAATATGCCCAGTGTCCTTATAAAAGGATGTGAGGACACACACACACACACAGAATGTCATGTCAAGATAGATGCAAAGATTGGCATTATGTAGCTGTAAGCTAAGAAATGCCAAATATTGCTGGTAGCAAGAGAAGCTAAGAAAAAGACATGGGATAGATTCTACTCTAGAGCCTTTCCCTAGAGAATGTGGCCCTGCTGACACCTTGATTTTGGACTTCTAGATTCTAGAAATGTGATAAAATAAATGTTATTCTTTTAAGCTGCTCAGTTTGGTATACTTGGTTATCACAGTCCTAGGAAACAAATACAACCAGGAAGACAGTTGCTGGACTGTGTTTCCAGGTAGAAGCATCTCTAATCTCTCAGTTTCATCTCATGACTCTTCATCACAACCTTTTTATCATCTCAAACATTTATTTCATTTCATAGTATTTATAACCCTCAGACATTAGACAGTTATGAGCCTTGGTTTTTTTCATAGCACATATTTAATTGCTGTAATATCTCACCATAAATCAATCCCTCAAGTCCCTGAAACATTTCTAATGCCAATTGTGCAAAGCTTTCGAACTGCAGGGAAGTAGTAATGAATTGCCTCCAACAGAAAAATGTCACCAAGCTGTGGTCTCTGATATATTTAAACAGATATGACTGCCTCCTTGCCATACATCATAAAACATACCTGAAAAAGATACATGTCACGTGTCTTTTCTTTTTTTTTTTTTTTTACTAGTTTGAGGCTTTAGACATGTTTCTCATGGACTGGAATCCAGCTTATAGACAATGTGATTTGCAATGTATTTATCTTTATGGGGACACAAGTTTTGCTTCCAATAGTACTACACATTGATTTGTTATTTTTAGTTCTCTAAGGCTGTTTGGAAAAGTAGTTGAGGATCATTTTTTTTTAATAGTTTCTGCATAGTCTTTCACTTGATTTTCTTTTGCTACCATTTGGTGTAGGAAATTTCCATAAGATGATTCTTTATTGCTCTTTCACTGAACAAGCCAGATAGATTCATATTTTAGACTGATTTATCCTGGACTTCAAACCAGCAATGCCTGAAAGAGAATTATTCTTCCCTTCTGACAACGTGGCATGCCTGCCAAATGGTTTCCAGGAACAGCCATCAGCAACAAGTGATTCAAGTGCCAGGCCCTGTGCTAGGGGCCAGCATCCTATAAGAAAACAAGCATGAACCTTTCTTGATAGAGCTTCACTGTCTAACTAGAAGCAGAGACACTAAGTACATAATCACTAGTGTGTGAAACTTCACAGCAGAAATAATGATAGAGAAAATATAAATGTATTCACAAAATAGACAACGCTGGTCAAAGGTTTGTTTGAATACATGATGTTTAAGCTAAGGTTTCAAGGTAAATAAGCATTAATTGGGTAATAGATTTTCATAACTTATGTACTGGTGATTTTTACTGTTATTTTCAAGTGAGAAAAAACAGAGATGTTGTATAAATTTTCTAAGATAGTGGCAAAATTAGGGCTCCTAGGAGACCTTCAAAGCACAAACTCTTGACCACTCCATCACCCTCATATGCTGTCTGCTCCTGGAAAGGTTTTTCTTAATTTTTACTAAAGGCTCACCTCAAGAGACATAATTAGAAAAGCCTTCCAGATCATGACTGAACTCCCTTCTGCAAATCTCTTAGTTCTTTTTCATGGGTTATATGATTCATGTGTGTGTGTGTGTATGTGTGTGTGTGCGCACGCTCAGTAACTAAGTTGTGTCCTACTCTTTGCGACCCCATGGACTATAGGCGGCCAGGCTCTCCTCTGTCCATGGAATTCTCCAGGCAAGAATACTGGAGTGGGTTGCCATTTCCTCCTCTAGGGGATCTTCCCGACTCAGGAATGGAAACTGCATCTCCTGCATTGCAGGTGGATTCTTTGCCACTGAGCCACTGGGAAGCCGATAAATACACACACACACACACACACACACACACACACACACACACACACACACACACATACACATACATATCATACATATATATCACATATATATATATGTGTGTGTGTGTGTGTATATATATATGGTAGAGGCAGTACTAGCACTGCATCATGTCTGAGAAGAACAGGAACCGAGCTCCAGGGTTATTTCAGGGTCCACAGCCAAGATTGAGATCTGTAGATCTCTTCTGGAGGCATGGGTGGGTATGTCTCCTGCTAGGATCCTGGTCAGGCTAGCCTGCTGACTGTGGCTAGAGGGGTTGAAGACACCTGCAGGGTTGTTTCAGGATTTTCTGAGATGGGCAGGAGAAACTCCTACTAGATCCCTGGTCCTGCAGTACTGCCTATGGACTGTGCCTGGGAGGAGCTGGAATCAAATGTGGGCCCCTTTCAAGGATCTCTGTGAGTGCAGATGGATTGTGTCTTGCAAAAATTCTCACTTGTATTTTTTAGCTAGAATGTGCTCATTACTGAAAATGAAACACAACTTGTTCCTATAAACTTTGTAACTCTTTTTCAGTGAAATTTCACATAACCTTCATCCTGATTACTCTTCAATGCTATTAATTTGAGTTACAAAGATATCACCTTAAGAATTTTTCATTTCAAAGAGACAAAGGAACCTGTTCAAAAAGTTAGTGCATGCAGATGAGAAAAGAAAAAAACAACAACACAGAAATTTAGGGGCAGCAATAACTGGCTCTGTAAGGACAAAGTTAAAAAAAAAAAAGATAAGACAATGTTACCCCAACCCAATAACATAACACTTGCTAGTAGCATCACTTTACTCTCATATTTAATGAAAAATGTGCATTTACCATAGCAGTCCCTACAAGACATGTTATATATTGCACATCAGAGACATGAAGAGACAAATGGAGATGAGGTCTCTTACACCAATTTATTTTTATGAAGCATTTTCCCATATGGAAGACTAAAATTTGACATCTCTCAAGAGTATCTTTCCCAGTAATGTTCACACTATGTAGAAAAGGAACAAATGATTCCCTAGGGTGACTTTGCCAATATAAATGCTTTTCTGTTTTTATAAAGTGTTTATTTTATAGTGTTGCATAAAGAGAATTGGCCAGAATATATCTTAGAACTACAAAGAACTACATCATCTATTTCCTTCCATCTCTTGGACACTGTTGGGTGCTATCTTTCCTGCTGGATGCTTGGTGTCCCCCATTCTTCATCTAGAAGAATATCAAAGATTAACCTTGGCCTTTCCTTTGGGCTGGAAAACCCTTGGTCTGGCATGTGGCTCTTTATATTTTCTATTATCAACCCTTTGTTTCATTCATAGCATTATACATATCTGAACTTTATTTGTTCCTTTAACAGTAGCATCTTTCTACAAGGACAGGATAATACCTTGCCTTTGTGCCATTATTTGGCACAATACGGAACACATTTTAAGTATTCATTATGTAGAGTATTGATTAAATTAAGACAATTCCTTAATTCATTTTTGTGTTGAATTATCAAATACATAACTCCCTAACACCTTTTCAGATCACTCTTTCTCTCTCTGTAGGATCATCTTTCAAAAATCACCAATTCCCACCTTATGTTCCAGGTGGAAAATGCTTCATTGCTACCAACATGACAAGTTCTCCTTTTCTTTCTACATTTCTACAAAAGCTGTTCCATCTTCGAGGAAGTCTCTTGACATTTCTTGAACAAGCTAACTGGTACTCATCCATCAAGTGTTAACTCAGTTGTGCCACCTCCTTTTCTTCTTCACTGTTCCTTTAGCTTCTTTGAGTTCTGAACCACATAACCATTTTCCCCCTAGGAAAAATCTAAGTCTATTTTGATAAGGTGTGGGTACATGCGAAGTTGTTTCAGTCTTGTCGGACTCTTTGTGACGGTATGGACAGTAGCCTGCAAGGCTCCTCTGTCCATGGGATTCTCCAGGCAAGAATACTGGAGTGGGTTGCCACTTCTTCCTCCAGAGGATCTTCCTTACTCTGGGATGAAATCCAGATATCCTGTATTGCAGATGGATTCTTTACCATCTGAGCCACCAGGGAAGACTCCCACTTTAATCAAACTGCTGTAATAAATCTTCAGCGAGTGACTGCAGGCATGCACAGTCATGGGAATGTGCACACCAGCCATGCAGAGGATGCTGGACTCCAGCTACCATGGTAGGCCACAGATCCATGCTTGGGCTCCCTGCCTTAGAAGTTTGGAGTTGAATTCCGGGAAGTGGGAGCTGCAGGCTCACTCCATGTGGCCTATGCCCTGTTTTGGGCACAGTATGGTGGAGTAGAAGGATGTGCACTCATCTTCTCCTGTGAGAACTCCAAAACTGCAACAAGCCACTGAACAACCATCTACAGGAGAATGTTGGATCCCACCAAAAATGATACCCCACATTCAAGGGTGAAGGAGAAGCCCCAACAAGACAGTAGGAGGGGCAAAATCACATTTAGAACCAAACCCCATACCCAGCAGAGATGCTCAGAGGGCTCAAACAAAACCTTGTGCGCACCAGGACCCAGGGAGCCCACAAGAGACTGAGCCAGAACTGCCTTTGAGTGTTTGAGTGTCTCCTGTGGAGGCATGGGTCAGCAGTGGCCTACCATGGGGACAGGGGCTCTGGCTGTAGCAGACCCGGGAGGCACAGCATGTGAGCCCCACCATAGAGCCACCAAGCAGACAACCCACAAACTGGAAAACAATTATACCAAAGAAGTTCTCACACTGTTGCCAAAGTTTTAGGGTCAAGAACAGATTTCCCAACCTGGGAATTGCTGCACTCACTATGCCAGCAAGTTTGGAAAACACCAATGACCACAGAACTGGAAAAGGTCAGTTTTCATTACAATTCCAAAGAGAGGCAATGCCAAAGAATGTTCAAACTACCACACAGTTGCACTCACCTCAACATGTTAGCAGAGTAATGCTCAAAATTCTCCAAGCAAGGCTTCAACAGTACGAGAATCGAGAACTTACAGATGTTCAAGCTGGTTTTAGAAAAGGCAGAGGAACCAGAGATCAAATTGCCAACATCTGTTGGATCAGAGAAAAAGCAAGAAAATTCCAGAAAAACATCTGCTTCTGCTTCATTGACTATGCTAAAGCCTTTGACTGTGTGGATCACAACAAACTGTGGGAAATTCTTCAAGAGATGGGAATACCAGACCACCTGACCTGCCTCCTGAGAAATCCACTGAGGTCAAGAAGCAACAGTTAGTACTGGACATGGAACAACAGTCTGGCCAAATTGGAAAAGGAGTACGTCAAGGCTGTATATTGTCACCTTGCTTATTTAACGTATATACAGAGTACATGATGTGAAATGCTGGGCTGGAAAAAGCACAAGCTGGAATCAAGGTTGCAGGCAGAAATATCAATAACCTCAGATATGCAGATGATACCATCCTTATGGCTGAAAGCGAAGAAGAACTAAAGAGCCTCTTGATGAAAGTGAAAGAGGAGACTGAAAAAAAATGGCTTAAAACTCAACATTCAAACAATGAAGATCATGGCATCCAGTCCCATCACTTCATGGCAAATAGATGGGGAAACAGTGATAGATTTTATTTTCATCGGCTCCAAAATTACTGCAGATGGTGACTGCAGTCATGAAATTAAAAGACGCTTGCTCCTTGGAAGAAAAGCTATGACTGACCTAGAGAGCATATTAAACAGCAGAGACATTACTTTATTGACAAAGTTCGGTACAGTCAAAACTTTGGTTTTTTTCAGTAGTCATGTATGGATGTGAGAGTTAGCCCATAAAGCTGAGCACTGAAGAACTGATGCTTTTGAACTGTGGTGTTGGAGACAACTGTTGAGAGTCCCTTGGACAGCAAGGAGATCAAACCAGTCAATCCTAAAGGAAATCAGTTCTAAACATTCATTGGAAGGACTGATGCTGAAGCTGAAACTCCAATACTTTGGCTACCTGATGTGAAGAATTGACATTAAAAAAGACCCTAATGCTGAGAAAGATTGAAAGCAGGAGGAGAAGGGGATGACAGAAGATGAGATGGTTGGATGGCATCACTGACTCAATGGACATGAGTCTGAGCAAGGTCCGAGAGATGGTGATGGACAGGGAAGCCTGGAGTGCTGCAGTCCATGGGGTTGCAAAGAGTTGGACATGTCTGAGCAACTGAATTGAATTGAAAAATAAAACTTCATTCATTCAAAACATGCTTACAGCTTGTCATATCACACTTCCCACATTAAGATAATTGAACTACACATTCCATGTCTGTCTTTTCCCTTTTCATATTTTTAAAACTTTGATTCTTGAAAACAACATGGGGGACTTATAAAAATATTCAGATTTCTAGATTCTGATGTGGTAGAATAAATTATAGAATCTATTTTGATAATAAGAAAGATTTATCCTCAAAATTAAAGTTCTATAAGATAATGAATTTAAAAGTTCCTCTGTGTATTATAGTACTAATTTATTTTCTTAAGAACCAAACTGTCATCTCCATCTTGCCATAGCAGCACAATACCATGTATTTAAGACTGGATGCCTGAAGCATATGGGCTTCCCATGTGGCCCTAGTGGTAAAGAACCTGCCTGCCAATGCAGGAGACATAAGAGACAGGGGTTTGATCCCTGGGTTGGGAAGATCCCCTAGAGAAGGGTGTGGCAACCGAATCCAGTATTCTTGCCTGGAGAATCCCATGGACAGAGGAACCTGGCGGGCTATGGTCTATAGGGTGGCAAAGAGTTGGACATGACTGAAGCTACTTAGCATGCATGTATGCACGTCTTAAGCTTATACTTAAAACTGGTAACAGGAATGATTTTTTTTTTTTACAACACTTGAAAGAAATAGTCATTTTCTTAACCACTGAGCTAACGAGCTCATTAGCTAATCTGAATGAATTAGCCAGGTCACACATGGTTCCCTCTTCTCCCTCCCTACCTCATCATAAAAGAGGACTTGTGGATTCTCTTTCTTACTCCTGCTACTACTCCCACCCCACTCACCAGAACCACTTTTTTCTTCTTTATCACTGGAGGTATAATTTATTATTTAAATCTTGTGCTTCCAAAATATTATCACATCTAGTTCCCATAGGAAAATTTTTATTATTATAAGGAATTTTTATTATCTAAAAAATGGTGCTTTGAAGTGAAATGTAGTCAATTCATGTTATTTACAGTAGTTATGTGCTTTAACATCTGTGTGAACACTGAATTAGTAAACTAAACCACTGCTCCTAGGAGAATTACAGAATTAGCTTCCTCTGAACCCATGGCAACAATATTTCTGTACACCAATTAGTAAATAACCTTGTTTTATGTGTCTATGTTTAAAGACACCTTATTTAATACATACACTGCTCAGTCATGTTCAGCTGTTTGTGACCCCAAGGACTACAGCCTGCCAGGCTCCTCTGTCTATGGAATTTTCCAGGCAAGAATACTGGAGTAGGTTGCTGTTTCCTATTCCAGGGGATCTTCCCGACCCAGAGATCAAACCTGCGTCTCCTTCATTGGCAGGTGATGTACCATTTGAAAATCATTTCATGGTATATGTTTGTAAGCTATTATAGATGGTCATGTAGAAAAGAATGATTATAAATATGTCTTAAAATGATAATATTCTATGTATTATTTTGTTTTTTTGAAATTTTACTTGTGATGTGTCCTGATATTCCACATCAGCAACAACTGTATATATTATATATATACACACACTCTCATTTTGATGCCTATATTTTATTCCCCTTTACAAATACATTTGATTAATTTTGTCCAGTCCCTATTTGTGAACTTTCAAAGATTTTCCTATTTATCCTATTAGAATGCCTACCTTCATTAATTGATTAAAAAAATTTATACCTGATTTTTCCTTCAGTGGATCTGCTGGGTCCAAATATATATATACAGTTTAGAATTATGATGTGCATTGCTGTCCTGTCCCATTTAAGTACTTTAATAAATACATGCTCTTTATAGAATTGTGAAAACATATATTTTACAGAACATGAAACAGACACTACAGTAAGCTATATCAGATATACCATTTCAAGTTTTAGGCTTATCCAGTTACTACTGAAGGTGAACATTTTTTATTTGACAATTTAATTATTCTTTGCGAAATGCTTGTTTATGCTCTTTGACATGTGGCATGCTCTTTTTATCTAATGTGCCAGATAATTTTAACTTTTTAACTGTTTTAAGTCAAGTTATTTAAATAAGGACTGTCCTGGTGGCTCAATGGTAAATAATCCACTTGCAATGCAGAAGATGCATGCAGGAGATGTGGGTTCCATTCCCTGTTTGGGAAGATCCCCTGGAGAAGGAAATGGCAACCCACTCCAGTATTCTTACCTGGAGAATCCCATGGACAGAGGAGCCTGGCAGGCTGCAGACCACAGAGCCAGAAAGAGTCGGACATTACTGGGCAACTAAACAACAACAATTTGAATTATAATTTATACTCAGTAAAATTCACTCTATTTAAAGTTGTATGAGTTTTGACAGACTTATGTAGTTCTACAAACACTACCACAGTCAAAGTATAAAACAGTCCATCATTTCGAAAAATCCCTTATGTCCAATTTTAATCAATCTCTCCTCCCATCGCTAACGTCTGCAAACAGGAATTTGTTGTCCATATAGTTTTGTCCTTACAAGAAGGTCATATGAAGCAAGTCACAGAATCCATTTTTAGAGTCCGCCTTCTTTTTCTTAACATAATTCATCTGAAATTCATTCATGTTATTCCATACATCAGTAATTCTGTCCTTATTGATTGACTGATCACTCAGTGGTTTTCCACTGAATGCTATGCTATGGATTTTATTTTTATACTTTCATCTGTTGCCAGACACGAGTTTTATCCAGTTTCTGCTAATTATGATAAAGCTCTAGAAACATTTACATGCAGGTTTCTATGTGAACATATGTTTTCATTTCACTTGGTTAAATAATTAGGAATCGAATTGCTCAGTAATATGTGTATACATCACTTAATTTTTTGCTATCAATTTTTAATTAAAATATAGTTGACATCAATTCTATGTTAGTTTCAGGTGTACTACATAGCAATTTTTTAATGCATTTCTACTTTACTGAAAATCAAGATTGGGGGTTTTGCAAAATCTGCAGCTTGAAGATAATCATTTTCCTTTTAAAAAAATTAAAGCATAGTCGATTTACAATAATGTGTTAGTTTCTGGTGTACAGCAAAGTGATTCAGTTTTATATATATATATATATATGCATAGTCTTTTTTCATATTCTTTTTCATTATAGTTTATTACAGTATAATGAATATAGTTCCATGTGCTATACAGTAGGACCTCGTTGTTTATTTCATATCTAGTAGTTTGTCTCTGCTAATCCCAAACTCCTAATTGTATCCTTCCAATTCCCTTTTCCCTTCAGTAACCATACGTTTGTTTTCTATATCTGTAAGTCTGCACTTCTGAAATATTAGAGAGAGGAGGTAATCTGCATTTAGTGTTTTGACAGGGATAAATGTATTTAATAGTTCCCTACTTGTGGCTCAGATGGTATAGAATCTGCCTGCAATGTGGGAGACCTGGGTTCAATCCCTGAATTAGGAAGATTCCCTTGAGTAGGAAATGGCAACCCACTCCAGTATTCTTGCCTGGAAAATCCCATGGGCAGAGGAGCCTGGCGGGCTACATTCCATGGGGTCACAAAGAGTTGGAAACAACTGAACGATTAAGCACAAATGTGTTTTATGTTTATTTAATTCTTACTTAATGATTTTAAATAAAATTCTATTTAAATTTAAGTAAAACAAAATTTGGTTTATCACTACCTGTTCTGGGATGAGTTGTATTCCCCACAAAAATTCAGAGGTTGAAATCCTAAGCCCTAGGATGTCAGAATGGGACCTATTGGGATGATTAGGATGGGTCCGAATTGAATGATTCTTGTCCTTATAAGAAATAGAAATTTGGACTCAGACCTGTACAGAAGGAAGCAATGTAAAGACAAAGGGAGAGGCTATCTATAAGCCAAGGAGAAACAGAACATTCCCTCATGACCCTCATTAGGAACCATTCCTGCTGACACCTCGATCCTGGATTCTAGCCTCCAGAACTGTGAGAATATAAATCTTCCCTGCTGTTTATGCCACCACATCTATTGCACTTTGTCACAATAGCCTTCACAAACAAAACCTCTACTCTAATTGCAAAAGCATTTTCACTTGCCATATAGAAAACAATTATTAAAAATAAATATAAACCTACTGGAAGGTTGAGTAGTACCTTGAAGGAGTTAAAAAAAAAAAAATCCTTGCCTCTCAGACTTTCACAGTTCGCACCAGGTAAAAGGACTTTGGAACATCCTCTAAGAAAATAAGTGTTTACACGTAGTTGGAACACACGCACCGAGACACAATGCCTTTTCCCAAGCAGCTGCTTCTTCCTTTGACACTGCATTCATTCAACTCCGTACACTTGGAGATGTGTCAGGCTCTGCATTCATTGTGCAAGGGACTGAAATGCCAAGGCCTAGACAGCATTTACAACTGGCACAGGACGACTCTCTCCAAGGGCCTTTCTGACAGCCCCAAGGGCTGCTTCCATCCAAGCGGCACTGAGCTGAAGTAGGTATGGAGATCCTGCCCACGCCCCTCACTCTTGACTGCCTCCGGCTTGGGCCCCTGCCTAGATACTCCCAAGTGAGCTATTGGGCCCCTGGATCCAATTTGGGAAATTGGCTTGAAGCAATAAGTGTCGGACAGAAAGAAGAGACTATATGTTGGAAAATGATACGTAGAGGAACAAGGACAGCATGTGGTAACATGGGAGGCATTGAGAGGCGAGAAAATGGAATAGGTAAAGGACAGAGGATGAATAGAAAGGGGTCGTGAAAATGGAATTTGAATGAGAATAGCCTGAGAAAAAACATAAGCATATTCCTCACCTTTTAAATTTATTTTTTCCCCTCTGATTCACATGCTGATCTTTCTTGCCCTCTGCATCTTTTAAAGTCCAAGGATGCTCTTTCAGCCTTTGCTAACCAGGCACAACACAGTCTTATCTTTTTCTTGCTCACCCCTTCCTTACTGTTCTCTCTGGTGTTACAATAAAAAAAAAAAAAAAAAAAAAAGGAGTGGATTCTGATGACCTTATTTCAAATGCCATGAAGAATAACTACCATTTATGATACTCTCAAATAATGGCTAAATATTTTAAAAGCATTGATTGGCTAAGGCCCATGTAGGGTTACCACAACTGTGTAAAAATGTGTTTCATTCAGAAAGAAGGTTGGTAAAGTTGGCTTAATTTCATACAATGATGAGAGTTTATGCAGTGTCAGCATCTTAATGCCTTTTGGTACTCTTTATTAAAATGCCCTATCATCTAACACTCAGTACTGTTTGCTGTCTTTTCCTTCCAGTAATGCTTAACCTTCATGAAATACATTCTATTAAAGAATCTTAGTCTTATCAGTAAAAAAAAGTGTCATTATTTTAAGGAAGCAATGAAAACTGTTTTTTATAAAACAAAGCTTTCTTATGCTGCCATCTTGACTACAAAACAATATACCATTTCTTAAAGTGAGCACGGTCCACAGTCAGAAAAGCTATTACAAACGTATTCTCAATATGATTTAATTATCCAACATCTCCCCACTAAAGTACACTAAAAAGTTATTTGCATGTAAATTCTGTTGATAATGTATTATTCTGACTATAGAACTGTGCAAAAGGAAGGATACTTCTAATCACTTGCAGAAACATAAATGATATTTTTAAGTGCATTTATTTAAGTACTGGTAGGACATATATTTCTGAAGCAATCATGGTAGATTCACTCTGCGCTGTGCTTAGTCTCTCAGTCGTGCCCGACTCTTTGTGACCCCATGGACTAGAGCCCACCAGGCTCCTCTGTCCATGGGGATTCTCCAGGCATGAATACTGGAGCGGGTTGCCATGCCCCCCTCCAAGGTTCTTCCCAACCCAGGGATCAAATCCAGGTCTCCCACTTTGCAGGTGATTCTTTACCATCTGAGCCACCAGGGAAGCCCAAGAATACTGGAGCGGGTAGCCTATCCCTTCTCCAGGGGATCTTCTCGTCCCAGGAATTGAACTGGGGTCTCCTGCATTGCAGGTGAATTCTTTACCAGCTGAGCTACCAGGGAACTCATAGATTCATTTTATCCCTAGTTATATATTTGTAAGCATGCAGTGGCTCATCACAGAGGGTTAGCATGGTTTTCCTTTTTCGTTTATTTCTTTCTAAAGAAATTGCCACTTTCATATCTATATTTACTAATTAGTTAACATCAACTCTGGGTCAGTCAATAAGGCATTCTCACAAGTTGTTTATCTCCACAATGAACCTGTGAGTGGGTACTATGTTGAACAGTTATAAAATGTGGAGAATGAGGCACAGAGGTGATAAAGTTGGTGCTAATGGTAAAAAGGAGATCTGGGGTTCAAACTCATGTCTGTTAGCCTCAAACTATGCTTTCTCAGCAACAGACAAGCCTGTCTCTTCCTCTTCCTCTCTCATCCTCATTCCTTTTCAACATTTTTGTCATTGAGATAAAAAAACACACAATATAATATACACTATTTTAAAGTATACAATGCAGTGTTTTTTAGTGTATTCATTATGGTATACAATCTTCACCATTGTCTAATTCCAGAATATTTCCATCAATCCAAAAAGAACCACAGTATCTATGAGCCATGAGTCCTGATTTCCTCCCCGCAACAGTGGCCTCATGTAACCTATTCAAAACCACTAATCTACTTCCTGGGTCTTTCCACGTGGCTCAGTGGTAAATAATCCACCTGTCAATGCAGGAGACACAAGAGATACAGGTTTGATCCCTGGGTTGTGAAGATCCCCTGGAGGAAATGGCAACCCATTCCAGTATTCTTGCTTGGGAAATTCCATGAACAGAGGAGTCTGGTGGGCTACGGTCCATGGGGTTGCAAAGAGTCGGACACAACTGAGCACACTAATCTACTTTCTGGCTCTATGGATTCCCTTATTCTGAGCATTTCATATAAATAGAATCATAAAAAATGTGTCTGGTTTCTTTTAATAACAAAGTTTTCAAGGTTCATTCATGTTATAGCATATAGCATTGCTTCATTATTTTATGGCTGAATAATATTTATTATCTGGGTACATCACATTTATTTAGCTATTCATCAGTTGATGGATATCTAGGTTGTTTTCTCTAACTTACTTTTAAGAACATAATCATAATTATATTGAGGTGTCCCAAGACTAGTAAAAGGTCTGGAGATTTTACTTACTTATCAGCTAACAATTTTACCTATTGTAGATTTATGGATGCTGGCAGAAGACATGAGACCCTTGGATCACAGACACAGGGCTTCATTACTCATGGCACAGCAATCAGCATGAATGAAAAGTTTGCAGTTTTCCTTGCCCTCGGAGTCTCATGAAGGCAAAACAGAGGGTTCCAGGTGTAGCTATGCATGGAGTAGATTTGAATCATAGCTGAAGACTCTCAAGCTTAGGGAGTGCAAATCTTTTATAATGACCTCCAAATAAGCCTACCCAAACTTTGCTCTGAAAGGGAAATGTTACCTTTGTTATAATGCATAGTAAACAAAGCTGCCCTTTGCTTTGGAGGTAGACGTTATCTATATCTCCAAAAGACTATTTACTGTACAAAATCCTTGAATAGATAGTCTAAAACAAAAGAGTAGTTAATAACAATACACAAGAGATGTTGAAAAACACAAGAGACACATGGAAAACCGTCTCCCAATGGTTTGTGTTCCATGTGCTTTTCTAATTTAATGGATAGAATATCTACCAACACATGATCTTTGATACTTCACTGGATATGGTATTTTGCCTTTCCTGTCAAGAAATATTTTCTTTGATAACTATAATACTATACAGTTGACTTTTGAGAAAAAACAGTGTTAAAAATCTTATTGGTACTTTGTGGGTGAGAAATTATACTGAATCATTCAAATACATTGTTTTAACTCTTAGAATGACAAATGCAATTATTTGTACATTTTTGCTATCACAAATGAGAAAATTGTAGCTCTGAGAGGTTAAGTGACTTGTGCAGCTAGCTATTCATAGCTAGTAAAGTGTGGAATCATGAGTCAACATCGGGACTAAGCTAATTCCAAAGAATTTTTCTTTCCTCTAATATTCTAAAATCCAAGGCAGATTGTGGGTACACCAAAACAAAGCCTTATAAAAAAATCTACAGCAGTCAGACTTATTGAGGCAGAGAATGAAAGATGGTTACCTGGGGCAAGGTGGAAGGGAAGTGGAGAGATGGTGAAAGGACAAAAAGTGTCAGTTATGTAAGAGGAATAAGTCCTGAAGATGTAATGTACATTATGGTGATAATGATTGATAGCACTGTGCTGTATACCTGAAATTTGCTCAGAGTGTAGATCTTAAGCATTATCACCACAGAAAAAAAATAAGGAAAAATTTAACCATGAAAAGTGATGGATACATTAACTAACTTGACTGTGATGCTCATTTCACAACAGATATATATGTATACACACACACACATACACACACACACACACCAGGTGATACACCTTCAACAGATATCATTTCAGTCTGCTAATTAATAGTCAATAAAGGTAGGTGGGAAAGTTCATGTTGTCCTATCAAAAGAGGTAGTTTCCTCTAGAGAAACAAAAAGTTTCTGCTCAAAAGACCATAGCAACTGCTCAAAAAATCTGTCTCTAGTCCAATAGATATTCAATGTGGGAAATATAATGGATGGCTTAAAGGATGATGCTGAACAATCACATATGACCATGATGAACCTAAGAGTAAATTCATTTTGTTTTCAAAATTTTTATAACAAATTTTGTCAAAACGTTGAACTTTACTATATAAAGCAGATTATTGCTCAAAATTACAGAGGTGACCAAAATCCCAAATTGCAAGGTCACGCTACCTTACTTCACATTGGATCCTGAAGTATCTTCCAGGAATGCTAAATCTCTGTATGTTGAAGTTAGAAAGCCAATCTATACTTAGTCTCCAGGCTTCCCTATCCATTACAAACTTATGGAGCTTACTCAATAAAGGACAGAAATTGTGTGGACCTAAAAAAAGCAGAAGATAGTAAGAAAGGGTGGGAAGAATACACAGAAGAGCTATACAAAAAAGATCTTCATGACCCAGATAACCACAATGGTGGGATCACTCATCTAGAGCCAGACATCCTGGAATGCGAAGTCAAGTGGGCCTTAGGAAGCATCACTATGAACAAAGCCAATGCAGGTGACAGAATTCCAGTTGAGCTATTTCAAATCCTAAAAGATGATGCTGTGAAAGTGCTGCACTCAATATGTCAGCAAATTTGGAAAACTTAGCAGGGGCCACAGGACTGGAAAAGGTCAGTTTTCATTCCAATCCCAAAGAAAGGCAATGCCAAAGAGTGTTCAAACTACCACACAGTTGCACTCATCTCACATGGTATCAATGTAATGCTCAAAATTCTCCAAGCTAGGCTTCAACAGTGTGTGAACCGCGAACTTTCAGATGCTCAAGCTGGATTTAGAAAAGGCAGAAGAACCAGAGATAAAGTTGTCAACATCTGCTGGATAAGAGAGAAAGCAAGAGAATTCCAGAAAAACATCTACTTTTGCTTTATCGACTACACCAAAGCCTTTGACTGTATAGATCACAACAAACTGTGGAAAATCCTTAAAGAGATGGGAATACCAGACCACTTTACCTTCCTCCTGAGAAATCTCTATGCAGGTCAAGAAGCAATAGTTGGAACTGGACATGAAACAACAGACTGGTTCCAAATCGGGAAAGGAATATGTCAAGGCTGTATATCGTCACCTTACTTATTTAAATTTTATGCAGAGTACATCATGCAAAATGCCAGGCTGGATGAAGTACAAGCTGGAATCAAGATTGCTGGGAGAAATATCAATAACCTCCGATATGCTGATGATACCACCTTTATGGCAGAAAGTGAGGAACTAAAGAGCCTCTTGATGAAAGTGAAAGAGGAGAATGAAAAAGATGGCTTAAAACTCAGCATTCAGAAAACTAAGATCATGGCATCTGGTCCCCTCACTTCATGGCAAATAGATGGTAAAACACTGGAAACAGTGACAGAATTTATTTTGGGGGGCTCCAAAAATCACTGCAGAAGGTGACTGCAGCCATGAAATTAAAAGACGCTTACTCTTTGGAAGGAAAATTATGAATGGTCCATCTAGTCAAAGCTATGGTTTCTCCAGTAGCCATATATGGATGTGAGAGTTGGACTAGAAGGAAAGCTTGAACACCTAAGAATTAATGCTTTTGAACTGTGGTGCTGGAGAAGACTCTTGAGGGTCCCTTGGACAGCAAGAAGATCCAACCAGTCCATCCTAAAGAAAATCAGTCCTGAATATTCATTGGAAGGACTAATGCTGAAGCTGAAATCCAATACTTTGGCTACCTGATGCGAAGAACTGACTCATTAGAAAAGACCCTGATGCTGGGAAAGATTGAAGGCAGGAGGAGAAGGGGATGACAGAGGATGAGACGGTTGGATGGCATCACCGACTCGATGGACATGGAGTTGGTGATGGACAGGGAAGCCTGGCGTACTGCAGTCCATGGGGTCACAAAGAGTCAGACACGACTGAGCAACTGAACTGAACTGAACTTAGTTGCTCAGTCCTGTCTGATTTTTTGTGACTGTAGCCCACCAGGCTCCTCTGTCCATGGGAATTCTCCAAACAAGAATACTGGAGTGGGTTGCCATGCCCTCTTCCTGGTAATCTTCCCAATCCAGGCATCAAACCCAGTTCTCTCACATTGTGGGCAGACTCTTTATCATCTGAGCCACCAGGGAAGCCCAAGAATACTGAAGTGGGTAGCCTATCCCTTTTCCAGGGAATCTTCCCAAACCTAGAATTGAACTGGGGTCTCCTGCACTGCAGGTGGATTCTTTACCAGCTGAGCTACCAGAGAAGTCCAGAAAGCCACTCACTTAACCCAAAAACCTATTTTACTTGTGAAACAACTGAGGCTTGGAGAGCTGAAGCATCTTGCCAGCATGTTGATGATAGAAGTGGGATTTGCTCATATATGTTTGGCTGCTACCCCAGCAAAATGGAGAATTGAGGAAATCTGGGGGTGAATAGTTTTAAATAAATGTTTATTAAAGACATTACTTTGCCAAGAAGAAAAAATAATGTAATATTTTATTTATACATGTCTATTTGTTTATTTCTTAGTTATATCCATGTGTGGCGATGTTAGAACTGGAGATTTTAACTTTCTATTTCAATTGTATTATTTTATTAGAATAGAATTATTAGATTGTATTAATTAAAATTAAGATAGAACTATTTTAATTAATTAAAATAGAATTTTTAATATGTACTATAATTGATGTTTTATTAAATTAATAATAAATAATTTTATTAGAATTTAATAAATCAATAATTTTAATAAAAATTTAAATTCTATTTTAATAGAATTAATTTTTAATTCTATTTTAATAACAATTTTAATTTTATTAATTAAAATAGAGCTATTTTAATTTTCTATTTTTTTCCCAGAGAATATCAGAGATACTCAAAAAATGTTTTACATAAGTGAATGTATTTTGAAGTGAAAAAAATGCCCTGCTTCATATCCCACTGCTATCACTTTGAACAATTTACTTAATCATTTTGATTATACTCACTTACTTACTCATTTACTTACTTTTTTTTCTGTAAAGTGAAGATGATAATAATACTTGGCTCATTGTAATTACCCAGTGATGTAACACATGGAGGGTGTCTATGCCCTAGAATGTTAATTGGGAGATGTAGGTTCAAGTTATCCATTTGCCTCTTACTGACTTTGCTGCCTCTGACAAGCCACTAAACTGCTCTAGCCTGGCTGGTAAACCCAGAAGAGTCTGAGTCTCTTTCATCCAGGGCACTATCAGCACATAAAATTCTATGGCATTTTATGAACTTCTACCAAATAAGAACTAGCATCCATTGTACTTTTAAAGATGTCCTTTGTATAAGTGTTTCAACAGAAACTATTCTTTTGATGATTAAAAATTTAGAGGAAACCCTCTTCACTCATGAAATCTATGAGACTTAAGATTATTAGTATATATTTCACATCTACTAACCACATTATTAGCTTTACTATTTAGAACAAAAATACACTTAGCAGACACATCTATATTTATCAAGATATAGAATGCAAAATCTGAAAGAGACCTTTGCTGACATCTTGTTGCCCCATTTCTGGATGGCAAAAATGAAGAATTTAATGAAGACAATTGGGGAAATTTGAGCAGAATACAAACCTATTTGAAGTGAACTCATGCAGAGCATGACGACTGTTTCCTTTGGCTGAATCCAGTGACAGGGGGTAGAGGAAGAAGTAGGGGTGTCCTAGTCAATCTCAGTGCCAAGGCCCTCCTCATTTATAGCAACAGTATCTGTAGATGCACCATTGGTACTCTGCCAGCACACACATGTTACTGTAAGCCAAAGCCAAAAAGGTTACAGGCCAAAAACAAAAATCATAAGGAGATAATAGAAGTAATGAGGATTGGATTAAAGTCAATCTATCAGTATTAACAGGGGCTTCCCTGGTGGCTCAGTGATAAAGAATTCAAGGAAGGAGATACAGGTTTGATCCCTGGGTCAGGAAAATCCCCCAGAGAAGGAAATGGTAACCCACTGCAGTATTCTTGCCTGGGAAACCCCATGGACAGAGGAGCCTGGCGGGCTACAGTCCATGGGGTTGCAAAGAGTCAGACATAACTTAGCAACTAAACAACAGCAGTATCAGCACTAACATACATGTACTTTGCTCCAATCATTTATTTGTTACCCCATCCTGTTTTTTTCTCTAACATTTCTTTTCTGCAAAATTTGTTTATGAGGCCTTAAAAACCTTCAATGCAGGTATAATATAACTGATTCATATCTACCAAAAAATAATTCAAGCTTTGTGGCTTCATATTTTACATTCTTCTTCTGAAAGACTTCACATTAAAATACACTGAGAAGTATCCAGAAACTCAGAAAAGCCTTTGGAGTAAGTACCAGCAGTATGAAATCTGCAATAAATTCATCTTCCACGGATGCCATCTCATGTTGCTAAAGATCATCTGGGACTATTCTCCACAGGAAGGCTAAACGCTGCCAAAGACAGTTCTTAAAAAATGACAGTAGTGCTCATGTCCATCATGAGTATATGCTGGCACATGTCTTTATTGACTTTTTTAAAAAAAATTTATAAAATGAGCATCTATTCAATTTACCTCAGAGTATGTTGAAAATTTATAATTGAAATAATGCATACAAAGGCAACAAAAACAAAAATAAACAAATGGGACTATGTCAAACTAAAAAAAAAAAATTCTGTACAACAAAGCAAGCCATCAACAAATTGAACATGCAGCTTCCTGAATGAGAGAAAATAATCGCAAATCATAAATCTGATAAGGGGTGAACAATATCCAAAGTATGTAAAGAACTCATACAACTCAGCAAAAAAGGAGTCTAACTAAAAAATGGTAGAGGCTCAGAATAGAGATTTCTCCAGAGACATACAGATGGCCAAAACACACAGGCAAAGACGTTCAACATCTAATTATTAGGGAAATGCAAATCATGATGAGATAGAACATCTGTTAGAAAGGTTGAAAAGACAAGAAACAGGAATTGGTGATGTTATGGAGAAAAAGAAACCCTCTGGACTGTTGGTGGGTAAACTGGGGTGGCCACTAAGGAGAACTAGATGGAGATTCCTCAGAAAACTCAAAATAAAATTACCATAGGATCCAGCCATTCCATTTGGGGGCGTTTATTGGAAGAAAATAAAAAAACACTAACTTGAAATGATGTATGTTTCCCTATGTTCATCGCAGCATGATTTACAACAGCCAAGATATGGAAACAGCCTAAGAGTCCATCAACAGGTGAGTGGATAAATGCAGTGCATATGTATTCCACGGAGTATTATTCAACTATAAAAAAAGAACAAATTATTGCCTTTCCAACAACATGGATGGAGTTCGAAGGCATTATGCTAAGTGAAATAAGTCAGAAAGTAACAGACATATACTGTATGATTTCCATTATATGTAATCTTTTTTTAAAAAAAAAAAGAAAAACAAGTTCATAGACTGGTGGATGCCAGACGTAGGGGGTGACGGTGGGCCAAATAAGTAAGGCGACTCACAAGGTACAAAATTCCAATTATGTGATAATAGGTCATGGGGATGTAATGTACAGCATCATAACTGTAGGTAACATTATATTGCATATTTGAAAATTGCTAAGAAAGTAGATCCTGGAAGTTCTCATCATAAGAAAAGTAATTCTGTAACTATGTATGGTGACATTAGATATTAATTAGACTTATTTCACAATGCATACAAACATAGATTCATTATGTTGTATACCTAAAACGAATGTTGTATGTCAATTATACCTCAGTAAAAAATACAGGACAGGGAAGCCTAGTGTACTGCAATCCATGGAGTTGCAGAGAGTCAGAGGTGACTAAGCGACTGAACAACAGAAAAATACATTGTTCGTATGTGTATAAAAACAAATGTACTATTTTTGGTTGAGAACAAATATATGGATACTAAGGAGGAGAGGAGGGGTGGGAAGAATTGAGATTTGGGGATTGACCCAATATACACTATTGGTGCCAATGTAAAAGAGAAAACTAATGAGAACACACTATATAGCACAGGGAACTCTACCAAAAGCACTGTGGTGATCTGAATGGGAAGAAAATCCAAGAGGGAGGGGATATATGTATATGTATGTCTGATTCATTTGCTGTACAGTAGAAACTAATAAAACATTGTAAAGCAACTATATTCTAACAAAATTAATTTAAAAAACAATAAAAATACAAACAAAATATTATAAAAATGGCAATATATGGATTTACAAAATAGCTTTGTCATAATAACTATTATTTTTTGAATTTACCATATTTAATATTACGCCCTCTTTAACAATAGCATCTGCTGCCTTATGCTGATAAGCATTTCTGAAAACCCACTAATACACTTTCTCTTAGCTGGAATTCCACTGCAACTTCTCCAGAAATGACTGTCTCTGCTTAGTACTCTGGATGCCAAAGGCTTGCCCCTAGATTTATATTTTCCCTCAAATACCACTGTTACATCCTGAAATTCATGAGTGGACCTCTCTGTTTCTTTAAATTCCCAAGCTTCTATTTTCTATCTTAGCTAATCTTTTAGACTAAGTTTTACTGTTGTTGTTGCTTGGTTTTAATAAAGAAGCAAGCCCAAACACAGAGAGACATTTATAAACATCAGAGAATGTTCATAAACTATTCCTGAGCTTATTTACTCCCTGACAGCTCACTGATTGCCTTGCCAATGGATAATAATAATAATCTTTATCTTCAAAATAAATTTTTCTCTTTGGCCATCAGATACCTACAGGTTCTGTTTTGTACAAGTTAATTCTCTGGCTTGTCCTGCATCTCCCCATCACCTGACTTTTCCTGTTCTGATTCCTGTCCTATGGTGGATCAGTCGTTTTTCCTCCTGGGAATAATTCTGTTGCCAGCTCTTAACACATTTGGCTTGTAGCACCCAAAAGCAGATTTCTTTGTGGTTAACTGGCTTTGCTCCAAAGAAAGCTGACTGGAACTAAAATCCATTCCTCCTATTCCATTTCACCCTGCCATACAACCAACTTTGAAGCCCCTGCATAAAACTTCCCCTAAGTCATTCAACAATCACCATCAATGTCCAAACCTATCCATCATTTTCTCCTTCATGGCCTTAATTATACAACTAAAAGCAGAGGTTTGAAGTCACCCACAATAAGTGGCACACCTGGTATGGATTTGGGGTTAACTAATTTCAATCCCTGTGCCTTTGATTCTGAAGAAAAGTGGTGATATAGCCTAAATAATGATGTATGTAAATACATGTAAATCAGTAGCATTGAACAACCTTCAATAAATGGTAACTGGCTATCATTATCATCAGTCTCATTTTTTCATCCTTTCCAAACTTATATTTCTTACTCAACTTGAATACCACATAACTCTAATTCAGGACCAGATCTGCAAGATTCCACTTGGCTGCAGTCAGAAAGAAGAGTGTGTAAGGCCCAAAGGTGTAGAGCAGTACTTCCCAAGGATTGCTTCCCATTTGAATCATCTGAGGACATTTTAAAAGTTCTTTAGCCCAGACGAGACAAATTAAATCAACCCCTGGCAGCGGAGCCCAAACACCACTATTAAAGTTCCCAAGGTGATTCCTCTCTGCAGCCAAGGTTGAGGACCACTGTTCCGCAAAGAGCCAGTGACACTGCTAGGTCTAACTAGAAGCAAGTTGAGAGCTCTCTTAGACAAGCTGAAAAACAGTGATTTGCTTCATGGCAGCAGTTTTCCTCAGTAGAACAAAAAGCAAGACCAGAGAGCTCGCCATCAGCTGGTAGATGGCCTGGGACAGAAGGCTGGTTAGATATATAGAGAGGGCCTGAGTTTGACTCTTCACTCAGGAATTGAATAACTTTGGCCAAGTTAATGTCTACAAGCTTTCTGGCTCAGACGGTAAAGAATCCACCTGCGATGCAAGAGACCCGGGTTTGATCCCTGGGTTGGGAAGAGCCCCTGGAGAAGGGACTGGCTACCCACTCCAGTATTCTTGCCTGGAGAATCCCATGAACAGAGGAGGCTGGTGGGCTTCAGTCCATGAGGCCACAAAGAGTCAGACATGACTAAGAAATTAAGCAGACAGACACATACACACAGGTTTTTGTAAAGTGAGGATAAAAACAGCAATGAGGTCATGGATATTGTGAGGATTAAATGAAATACTTCACAGATATCAGTTAACATGGGCCACATAGTATGTACTCTATAAAATGTAAAATTGCCATTATTCTTGTTGTTATTAAGGAAATGTGCCTAGTCTTACTTCTGAGTTCTCATGAAAACTACGTTAAAGTGTAAAGTAGCATTTTTTTAGTTAATGTTATAATGCTTAACTTGATTTGAATCACAAGCTGGCAAGTTGGAAAAAAGTAAATTGAAATCATGACTCAGGAATGAAGGAATATACTCTTTCAGAAGTATATTATCCCAGGGCCCATGCAACAATCAAGTTTCTGTCAAAACTTCTTCCTATCATGCTTCTCAAGCCATATCCCTTTAGAAATGGAAGATGGTTATAAAATATTCATTGCTTTTCAGGGGGGAACATCCTTCATCAGATTAGGGGGTCTATGTGCCTGCAGCTACGTGTCTGGCATTGTACTAGTTGTCCCAGATTTCCAGAGCATGTAATTCTCATCTTTCATGAGCTCAGAGATATTAAATAATATGGTCAAGGATGGACTCTAGTCAGGGACAGATAATGGCACCTGAGCCCAGGCGGAGAGGATCCAAGGTCATGCCCTTTCCAATAGAATGCAAAGACAGGGTCTGGAAAAAGGTCAGTTGGGCTACAGAAATGGAGAGAAGGCGAGGGGTGGCAGTACCATCCTCCCCCTGGCAGCTTTATACTTTTCTTATCATCTCTCTTGCACCAAAGTGCCCTCCTGCTCTCTGTCCCAGCTATTCCTCTGGTATTGGCAGTGCCATTCAATTTCCCTGTCAATGTCTCTTTCTCTCTTCTGTAAGGGAAAAAGATAAGCACATTTTCAAAAAGAGGCAAAAAGGGAGCTTATATATGTTAGTTGAATAATTATTAGAACTCATAGGCTCTATTTAAAGATTTGGATAAGAGCCCTACACGTGGGACTGAAGATAGAAGAGTGGCTTGAAACCCTGTCTCCTGCAATGCCACTATCTGCATAACCAACAGGACACTGTGCCAGTTTTGGATGAATTAGATTTTTCACAGAGAAGGTTAAGATGAGAACAAGGGATTATGGTATGTTCTAATGAAGTGTTGGACCCAGTAATTCTGCATCAATGTAGTTGAATAATTGCCTGCTTGTGGGTGTTTAGATGATTTGCTCAATTATATATGCTTTGGAAAAAAACTAGAGAGTGTATCAGTGGTGATTGCTATACAGCAATGAGTGAGAAATCGTTCATTAAAGCTGCACATTTTGATAGCGTCTGGCTCTCTGAAGTTTTCTGATTTGAAGCTCTAATCACTCCTGCTTATTCTTGACCATGAGTAAATTACTTGAGAAGCTTCAGACATGTTTTACTCGTCATGAAAATGCTCATTTTCATTCCAAATAAAAGGAAAATAAAAATTACTTTCAACTGGTGATAAAAAGCTTTAAAATAAAACAACTTGTGCCTGAAACTAGTTCCGAGCTCTGTACTAAATAGGAGAAACTTGACAAAATAAAAGGAAACAAAAACTATCAAAGTCTTGTGTTTGTACTAGCTTATAAATAATTAAAATATAGACACCATATGTAGCCCACATCCAGGGATTCTAATGCTAATATTTTGTTGCTGTCATATAAACAGAATCTGAACCAGCCAAGATTAAATATCATGAATTAGACAGTGCGAGTGTGTGTGATCATAAAGCATTGTCACGACCACTGTAATTATCAACACAGTTTAGTGAGCTTCATTTATTCGTGTATCACCAGCGTTTCAGGTGCTGGTGATGCAACAATAAATAAGAGAGTGCGTAACTCTAAAGAATTCACTTTCTGATCTCTTTGGGAATACTTTCAGAATTGTGTACTATTATGGAGAACAGGTGCTCCAGTATGATTCAGAAGTTAAATTTGGTTTAGAAAAAAATATCTCAACATATCATCAATCGTGGCTGAAGTGTGTAATCTTTATAATTCTTTACACAATTAAAACAATTGTAGCCTTAAAGAATTTTCAAATAATGGAAATAAAAATAATTTTATGAGGAAAATTTCATTTGAGCTTGAAAACATTTCAGAAATCAGATCAACTATTTTGTTGTTGTTCGCCTTGTACAAAACTGAAGGCCAAACATTTAAAGTGATTTTACAAACTGAGCACCATCTGCTTATAAACCTGTTTATTCTATTTCTAAATGTTCATTCAAAAATTATTTATCTTGTGACTTCTAGATGCTCATCATCACCTATATTGAGGAAAGTAAGAAAAAACAAAACAAACTCCATCCCCTCTTGGGGTATGCATTGCAATTGCAACAAAGTGATATTAATATTAGTGAACAGCCTTGAAGATGTGATGTTAATAGGTTTATTTTCTGCAATTATAGCTCCTATCAATTATGAATTTGATCCTCACACCCTGCACGCTTTGTGTGGTGTCATGTGGCTATACTTGGATAAAGAATCAGTAATCCTGGGTTCTTGTCTTGAGAGGCTTGGAGCCTCTCGCTTTTACGGCAAACACCAGGATCCCTACAAGTAACACATGAACAACGTCACTAGTCAGGAGCTATCTCAAATTCCTGCTGCGAGGATCCAGGGAACAGAGATTTCTCGAAGCACTTTTTGATCAGTAAAGCATTGTATTTATTTGCTGTGCATCCTCCTCCTTCCTATGTTCTTAGCTCTTTAATCATAAGCTTCCTTTTTTTTTTGACCCTCTCTCTTTTTTTTCCTGCTTTTTCTTTCTCATCTAACCTAGTGTCAGACAAGAACGCAGAGATGTAATGGAGACTGATTACATCTCTCCCATGTTAGATTTGGCTTTATGTACATATATCAATATCTGAAGTGTTGTGGGAATCACAGTTTTGGCTCCACATACTCCAGATTGATAATCTGGCCATTTAGATTTGGTAACCATTATGCATTATGCATCAGAACACAACACATCTTATTTTAGCATCTGCTTTATGACAGAAAAATGAAGGAGGTAGAGTGGAGAGGCATATCTATAGAAGGAAGGTGTGTTTTGAGAAAAAGCTAATATATATATATATATATATGTATATTTATTTAGTTAGTTAGTTTTTGTTAAGTTCATATTACCTAGGTTATCCAACCAAAGGTGAAAATTTTTCACTAATCAGTGTTTGTTGGTTTTGATTCTTAGGATCAGGGGGTATTTGGATATATAACTTCTATAAAGGTTCTGTGATTCTTAGCTGTTCTTCTACTGTGTCTCATTGGCAAAGGTTCATAAATCCTGTCTTTTTTGTACATATGATATCTTATCAGTTTTTATCAGTCATGTCGTAAATTATGCTGGGGGTTTTGGAATTACCATTTGGTAAAATATTTCAGGGGTAAAGCTCTTCACAGGCTGCAACTTGATCTAAATGGAGACTAATGGATCAGGCAGAATAAATTCTCCCTAGAGAAGGAAGAGGCGAGACGTCCCACTGGTTCAGTTTACAGGAGTCTCCCTGTGTCTCCATTATCTGCCAGAATGACAGGGCAGAGTAATCTATTTGACTTTGCATAGCTCTTTTTACTAACACATTTACTTAAAGACAGACAAACATCTAACTGATTTAAGCCTCAGTCTCTTTCAGAACATACTTGAGAGAAGGGAATTATTTAATTCCCTGGCTGGAACCAATCAAAACGAGAAGCATGAATTGAATTAATACCCACAGTCTCCTGGACAGCATGAAGGCTTGACTGGCACTGTTCACACTTAGCTCTTTTCACACAGTGTGGCCACTCAGCACAGCTTTGCTCCTAGATGAGAGATGGTCCTCTCCAAGCAGGGATCCTTCCATAGTCCCTTCCCATGCTGATCAGCCAGCATCCGAGTTCAGAACCCAAGGTGTTCTCAGGGGCTAGATCATTTAAGATGAATAAGGTATCAATTTGTACACAAAAGCCACGAGATGAGGGCTGGCGGTGAGGACTATTTCTGCAGCAAGAAGGCAGTTGACAGGGCTGCCTGCTCAGCAGGGAAACTGGAAAAGTGGCCACTAATTGCTCTGTTAGAAGAAGTATCCCACAGTTGTGCATCCTGAATCTCCTTGCCAAGGTTTTTCTTGATGTCCCTCAGTAATTTCCCAGAGACTTTATTTCCAACTGGGAGATGTTGATTTTGAACATGTCCCTGCATTCTAGATGACACTGGAGAGAAAATGTCTCTATTTCTCAATTTTTTTATTTTGAATAACCAGAATAGTACTACATTTTAAGACAAAAGTTTAATCTGCCCATGTTTGGTATTTTTTTGTTTGTTTTTTTAAATCTGAAGATCTTACGTATAACATTATATGGAGCTCATGCTGAGAAATGGTCAAACCATCTGGGGAGAAACAGCAATATGTTTCATTACATTCTACATCTTTTGAAAAAGAAACTCTGATAAGAATGAGAGTTTTCCAGTTATTAGTCCTGCCAAAGCTTCTTTCCCTAAGACTTTGTAAAATGATGATAGAAAACAACTGTCTCCTTACAGTATCTCCAGCAGCTAGTGTTTTTAAAATAAATTTTAAATAGAATGCTTCATAAGTTTGAATAGGCCTCGTAAGAAAATAGTGAAAGGCATTGTCTCCACTTAACCAGTATATAGAGTGAATTCACAGGAAGAAATCCTTACCCAGGTCTGATTGAGCCATGACAACAATTTGCAGTAAATCTAGAGAGTTCTAAGTCAAGTGCTAGGTGCGAGGGATAATGAGATGATAAAGTATGTTTCTCGCTCTTACGAAGCCAGAACACAAGTGCAACAAGACAGGGTAAGGCATGATTATAGGTAGACCAGGGTGGACAGATGTCATCAGGAATATTCATCTTTGTTCCTCATTCACCAAACATCTAAGTGATGTAGTCAAACTACATAGATTTGAGTACTAGCTAGGCAACTTACTCGGAGAAGGTAATGGCACCCCACTCCAGTACTCTTGCCTGGAAAATCCCATGGATGGAGGAGCCTCGTAGGCTGCAGTCCATGGGGTCGCTAAGAGTAGGACACGACTGAGCGATTTCACTTTCACTTTTCACTTTCATGCATTGGAAAAGGAAATGGCAACCCACTCCAGTGTTCTTGCCTGGAGAATCCCAGGGACGGCGGAGCCTGGTGGGCTGCCGTCTATGGGGTCGCACAGAGTCGGACACGACTGAAGCGACTTAGCAGCAGCAGGCAACTTACTTCTCCTTGTCCTTGGAAAAATTACCTAATCCATGTATACTGCAATTTTTCACCTTTTAAACAGGGATAGCAATAATAGCTATTTCATTTGGTCTTTGTTAGAATTAAATTAATTAATACATATAAAATACTTAGAAGAGTGGTTAGTACACAGTAAGCATTCAGCAAGTATCTGGCATACACAAACGTCACTAGCAACTGTGGATAGGTTTATAATAAAAGATACAACCTAGTTACCAGTCATACCTAGACACCTATGTACAACTAGTAGAGGTGACATAGAGTTTTTGCACTGCAGTGTTAAGCTGTATGGTCCACTTGTGGGTGAAAATGGCAAACAAAGTGTTTGTGTAGACCCTCTGATCCAAACACTTAGCAATGAAGGGTGACATGCCAAATGAGGAAGCCAACATAATGTAACTTCACTCAAATTTAAGTAAAGTATGTTTTTACCAGACACTAAAAACCAACCAACCAAACAAACAAAAACTGTAGTCTTTCTGTTCCCTGTATCTGCAACCATGCAGGCCTGGAGAGTTTGGGTCCTACAGGGTAAAGGAGAAAGAAAATTCTTCAATTTGCTTCAAGTCATGGTCAGAGATGGGAGTTTTCTGACTTCAGAGATAAGGCTAAAATAAAGAAACCAATATGTTCATAGCATTTATCAACCCAGCTTCAGCATCAGGAGCTGGACCCGTGAGAGAATGCAAAATAAAGATATTTTCAGTCATATACAAACAAAGTTTTTCTACCCACAGAAGTTCAAGAGGAGGGAAAAAAACCCATGAAGGATATATTTTAATATGAATAAAAGTAACCTCAAATGGAAGGCACGAGAGCTGGAAATGGTGAGGAAACCTTAATTGACTCTTAATTATAATACATATGTAATTGTGATAAATACAAAAACAAACAAAAAGCCCAGATGTCTTTAATGGAGAATTACATCAAACATTTAAGGAAAAAATAATATCAAGCCATAAAATTCTTGCAGAATATAGAAGTAGGAACACTTCCAGGCTCATTTTATGATAACCACATTACACTCACAAAACCAGGACAAGTCTTTACAAGGAAAGCAAATTACAAACTAACCATCCTCATAAGCATAGTTCCAAATTATTTTGATAAAACTTGCAAAATAAATCCAGCAATGTATAAAAGTTTAACACATCATGATCAAGTAGAATTTTTGCAGGAATGCAGGTTAGTTTAATGTTTTAAAAAACCAACTAAGGTAATTCACAATGTTAATAGAGTATTTGAAAGAAACATATCATTTCAACATATGAAGGAAATGCATTTGGCAAACTAGGAATAGAATGAAATCTGAAATTCTCTTATTATAAAGGTCATCTACAATCAACATACCTATTATCACACCCAATGGCAAAAGAATAAATATTTTCTTTTTAAGATTGAGAACATGCAAGAATGTAAAGTCACACAAATTTTATCCATCATGTATTGGAGAGCTTATATAGTGCATGGATACTAGGAAGTAGAAGCCACTGGGGCCTGTTTTAGTAACTGCCTTCCACTGCAGCTAAAAGGCAAATACAATCACTTCAATGCATGTGTTCAGAAGTCTTCAGAATGCTGTACTCACTTATGATTTACAAAGAACAAATGTTTTACAGTCTGAAAATATAATGTGGAAGAGAAATTTCTTAAACCATTAAGGCATATATTAACCCAACTGCTACTTAATGGGGAAAATTTAAAAGCACTCTCAGTAATTCAAAAACATAGGAAGTTTGGCTTTCCTTATTATTTCTATTTAACATTTGCTAAATGGATGATAGAATAAGTAGAAGTTATAAGTAGAAGCACAGCTATATAAGTTAGGAAAAAAAATTAAAAGCCCTTTTCATTTTTAGAATGTATCATTATCTACATATGTTCAGACATTTACTTCATAATGAAAATGTAACATGCAGACAAAAACTTAGTGTTTGTAGATATCAGTATGAATAAATTAGAAAATACATTCATAATGTAACAGCATATAAGAATATATGTAAAACTTCTAGGAGAGAAGAAAAACTATTCAAGAAGTAAGGAATTGACTGAATGGACTGATATACCATGCTCATGGATGGGAACACTGAAGTTAAGATAACAATTCTTTCTAAATTATTCTATTAATTTAATATGGTTTGAATCCAAATCACATTTAAATACAACTGATTCAATATGCCACTAAATTTAAACAGAAGAGCAAAGGGTCACAAATAGCAAGACTATTGAAAAAGGACAATTGAAATCAAGATGCCTCTGCTAACACTGAGGAAGTCCCAGGCAAATCAGAACCAGATAGTCATGGCAGTGGGACTATAAATTGGTATAACAGCTCTAAAGGGCAATATCGCATTGCTTAGCATTTCACATGGTATTTTACTTGCAAAAGCAAAATACAATAATAATAACAAAAAACATTCAGCCAAGAGAGAATAAATAAATAAACTGTGGTGTATTTATGCAATGAAATACAATATAATGCAAATAAAACAAACAAGAATACTGGTTCTCATACTTTGGTATGTATCAGAATCATCTATAGAGCACCTATAATAAAGAACTCAGAAACTCAGGCTTGTTGCAATAGAAAGAGACTTAGACTTTTTGATTTTGATATGCATTAAAGTATGAGGACAATTGAATGAGAGATATATCTATTAGCAAAGATAAATTTCCACACCTAATGGGCAGGAGTAGCAAGTTGCAGAGTGCCATATAAAGTATGATTTAATTTACTTAAACTTTTCTCCAACACAAGACTATATTATGTTTAGGAATATGTAAATATACATTACATATTAAAATATGCATGAGAATGATAAACAGTAAATTCATGTTTGGGATTACCTTGGTAGAGGGTAATAGAATCAGAAGGTTTTTTTTTCCCAGGGGGCTTTAACTGTGTCTCAGTTATAACATATTTTCTAAAACAATGAAAACAGCAGTAAACATAACATAATGTTAAGATTCAATTTAGTGAGAAAATGAATATTTCTTGCTATGTGGTATATAGTATGATAAATACTGATCATAGAATATACTAGCTTTTGTATTTATGCTTCATAACTAGACCATCATATACTATAAATACACATTATCTTCACACATGAAAGATTGTGAAAATTCTGACTTTTAAATTGTCATTTGTCTTTGATTAGTATTCTTCTAACCTGTAGGAAGGGGAAAATTGACCCATATATACTGACTTTCATCACCTGTTATACAGCACATTGGACAGTGTTCAACCAATGCGCTTATTTGTAAATTAAGTGAAACAGATTATGTCCTAAAACTACTTCATCTATTCTGGCTTTAGAAGAGTTTCCTAACAAATGTCACCACTTAGAGAAAAGCTGACAGGAATAGTTGCAAATTAGGCTTTGCACAGCCCATTGGAGTAATATGGCTACAGTGTGGTGTGCATACCTTAGAAAGTTGCAACAAAGACAAAAAGTCCTCATCAATTATTCAGAAAGGTCATTTTAGATGAATTTTTGTAGGGTGATATAAAAGAATGCTTTCTTTCAACTGTCAGTTTGATATGAATTGAAGTTTCAATAATAGAGAGCTGTATAATTTGCTGCAATTTATACTGTTTTTAATCCTTTAAAACTGTCAATAAGCATAAAAATTATATTATAGCAATTTGATGGTCAAAGCAGAAAAATTGTTAACAATATCAGAGAAAGAGAGGAAGTCTATGTCTGATTCATTTTTGGTTTAACTTGAGTTTGGGTTGGTTTGCTTGATTGTTTTGCAGACGTCAAGGTTTACCTATATATGAATATTTATGACACCTCACCTAGCTTAGCTCCTGGGCTTTTGTAAAAGAGAAATTTTAGCTTAGTTAGAAAGAAGCAGGGGTGGAAGAGCAAAACTAAATTTGGAGAAATGAAGAAATAAAAGCCATTAGAAATAATTTTGTGATCAAAATCCCTTATTTCACCTCTCACCTATCTTTAATTCTTGAAGGGAACAGAGAGCAGAGAGGATTTCCAATCCACTCATAGAACGATGTTTCTAAGCAAATAACCTGAAAGGAATTCTGAAAGAAATGTGCAGGTAATGGTGCTACATAATGAGGAAGAGAGCAAAATTAGGTCTTTAAGAATTTACTAATGAATTGCTTAAAGTCTTGGATGAACTCCATGAAAAGGAACATTATGTTAAAGATACAGAAATACATGCTTGAATAATAATGCTTCTAAGATATTAGCACCAAAACTTTATCTAAGCTTTCATTTAATCTTAAAATTAAATAGAAAAATAAGACTACTTATTAAATTCAATGCAACACTGGCTATAGTTAATGCTATACTTTTTCCAAAGAACTTCCAAGAAAAGTAGGGTTACTGGATCCAAAGGATGGAATCTGAAGTTATGAAGTCTGCTTGTGGTTGGGAAAGTTATATGTAGAAAAATAATTGGAATTTAAAGACCAGAGTGTCCCGGAGGCCACACATGGATTAAGAATAGTCTGGAATTGAAGGGAGGTGTCCTGGTTGATTTTTGCAAACAATTTATTTATAGTCATATATAGTCCATTATTTGGGTAAATGTTTCATGAATCTCTTCTACATGCCAGATTATTCTAGCTTAAGAATAGTCTGGAATTGAAGGGAAGTGTCCTGGTTGATTTTTGCAAACAATTTATTTATAGTCATATATAGTCCATTATTTGGGTAAATGTTTCATGAATCTCTTCTACATGCCAGATTATTCTAGCACTTTAGATATTTCTAGTAACATGGTGCATGCATGCTTACTCAGTTGCATCTGACTCTTGCAACCCCATGGGCTATAGCCTGCCAGGTTCCTCTGTCCATTGGATTTTTCAGGCAAGAATATTGGAATGTGATGCCATTTCCCTCTCAAGGGGATATTCCTGACCCAAGGATCGAATCTGCATCTCCTGTGTCTCCTGTTTGGCAGGCAGGTTCTTTACCACTGAACTACCTGGGAAGACCAAGTTAAAGATAAGTCCAAGTTAATACCTATATTGCCTTCTTTAGTTTGGCAGAAGTCTCAGCTGGAAGGATTCACAAAAACCTCATAGGAAATCTGAATTTGGTAAGAGTATCAGGGCTGGAGTTATACTCAAATACCACTTGGAAATCTTCCCAAAGGCAACAAAGAAAATGCACTTCTTCCTACACTCTCTGTCTTAACTGTGTGGTCTAATAAACCTAAGTGTGTGTGTCAAGAGTTAAAATTGCCTGTCATTTCCCTAGACTCATCTAGAAAGAAATATGTTTGTCAGTTCAACAAGTTAGGCTGAATTGCTTCACCTTTTAATGGGCTTGAGTCACAGTTTCTTTTACTAATGGTATTAGATTTACAGTCCTTTTCAAATGCATGTACCTTTAAATGTTTTGACCTTAATTAGTAACACAAGGATGGAGATCTGAACTGAATGAAGAAGACTCTGATGCTAAATGGAGTCTTTCACTGGTGTTTAAACTATACCTAAGTTAAAAATTAACTCCTTGGAGAGATGAGCTGCCCCAATAGACTCCTAATCAATTAATCTGTAAGCAGCATGAGAACAATGGTTCTCAACAATGGCGGCACATTACAGTCACCATGCAAGTGTTTTAACTTCTGATACTGAGCTCCACTACAGAGCATTTAAATCAGGATGCCTGTAAGTGGACTCTGGGCATCAGTGCATCTATAGGGATTCTAACACTCCACCCATATTAAGAATCACTGTTATGGAACAGTATTTTCAAATATATGCTCATCATATCTTCTACATCAATATCATCTGGGATGCTGGTGCCAACCGAATATTTGAACAAAATTCAGGTGCTCAGGAATGATGTCACTAAGATGATGAAATAGGAAGCCCTGGTTTCTCTTTCCCTCTATGGAAAAGAGACTTTTTAAGGGTGGATCAAATTACCTTAGTGAGAACCCCAGAAACCAGTTAAGAAGTTGTAGCATCCAAAGCAATACAAAATCAAGAATAACTGCATCAAAGTGGGTAAGAAAGTTCATTGCATTTACTTGTATAGACCTTCCTCTAGCCAGTAGTGTGGCATAATCATAAGAAAATTCCCAACTCAAGGCTACTCTCTTAGGAATAAAAGAGAAGAGTGGAATGTACATACACTATTCTGGCATTTTGAGGGACTGCCCAAGGATCTATTTTCTATCTTGCTTGATTTGGGAAACTAAAGGAAACTTAGTTCGAAATGCCGACCTGGATGAAGCACAAGATAGAATCAAGATTGCAGGATATCAATAACCTCAGGTATGAAGATGACACCACCCTTATGGAAGAAAGCGAAGAGTAACTAAAGAGCCTCTTGATGAAAGTGAAAGAGGAGAGTGAAAAAGCTGGCTTAAAATTCAACATTCAGAAAACTAAGATCATGGCATCCAGTCCCATCACTTCATGCCAAACAGATGGGGAAACAATGGAAACAGTGACAGACTTTATTTTCTTGGGCTCCAAAATCAATGCAGACAGTGACTGCAGCCATGAAATTAAAAGACACTTGCCCCTTGGAAGAAAAGCTATGACAAACCTAGACAGCATATTAGAAAGCAGAGACATTACTTTGCTGACAAAGGTCCATGTAGTCAAAGGGGTGGTTTTTCCAGTATGGATGTGAGAGTTGGACCATAAAGAAGGCTGAATGCCAAAGAATTCATGCTCTTGAACTGTGGTGCTGGAGAAGACTCTTGAGGGTCCCTTGGAGTACAAGGAGATCAAACCAGTCAATTCTGAAGGAAATCAATCCTGAATATTCATTGAAAAGACTGATGCTGAAGCTGAAGCTCCAATACTTTGGCTACCTGATGCAAAGAGTTTACTCTTTTCACTCACTGGAAAAGACCCTGATGCTGGGAAAGATTGAAGGCAAGAGGACAAGGGGATGACAGAGGATGAGATGGCTGGATGGCATCACTGATGAATGGACATGAGTTTTAGCAAACTCCAGGAGATGGTGAAGGACAGGGAAGCCTGGCATGCTGCAGTCCATGGGATAGTAAAGAATCTGACACAACTGAGCAACTGAACAACAATAACAAAGGAAACTTGCATAGTTTGAGTGCGTGGGGGTTATTGAGAACAAAATTGAGCACAGTGGATTAATGAGGCACCAGAAGAGACTGGATAAGTGCAGAAAGATGCTGGGGACAGCAAAAGATTATGAACTCTTGAAAAATAAATGACAGAATGATTTAGCTGGGGAATTACACACATGAGCTCAGAGAAGGCATATTCCTAGAAATGGTTTAAAAGGCCTCCAGGATCTCTAGGTGGGATGATTGGTGAAAAGTCTCTCCTAGTACAAAATCAGTAAAGAATGGCAGAAGTATCTATTTTTCAACTATCTGCTGCTGCTGCTGCTAAGTCGCTTCAGTCAATGTCCAACTCTGTGCAACCCCATAGACGGCAGCCCACCAGGCTCTGCTGTCCCTGAGATTCTCCAGGCAAGAACACTGGAGTGGGTTGTCATTTCCTTCAACTACCTAAGTTTCAACAAATGATAGCAAGGCATACAGAGAAACAGGAAAATATGGCCCAAACAAAGGAAGAAAATTAATCTCCAGAAACTAACACTGAAGATTCATACATCTATACATCTCCTAATACAGAATTCAATGTTACATTTTTAAAGCTGCTGGGTGAACTAAGACAACACAAATAGACAACAAAATAAAAATAGGAAAACTATACAAGAACAAAATGAGAATATCAACAAGAATATAGAAACTATATATATATATATAAGAATAACAAAACAAAGTTTAGAGCTAAAGAATACGACAACTGAATTGAAAAATCTGCTAAAAGTTCAAATCAGACTTGACCAAAAAAAAAGAAAGATCTGCAAACTTGAAGAAACATTATTTAAAATTACTGAGGTAGATGAGCAAAAGAATTAAGAATAAAGAGAAGTGAAGAGAGCCACAGGGATTTATAAGATACCAACAAGCAACCCATACACAGTCTCAGGAGGAGAGAGAAAGAGAAAAGTGCAGAGAGCCTATTTGAAGAAATAATGGCCAAAAATGACCCAAATTTGAGGAAGAAAGTATGCATAAAATTTCAAAAATCTCAACAAATATTAACTAGGAAAAACCTAAAGAAGCCCACACTGGGACACGTTATGATCAAATCATTATAATAAGAAGCCAAAGTCATAAAGAGAGATTCTTGAAAGAAGCAGAAAAAAGTAATTCAGCGGAAAAAAAGTGATTAGTCACAGGTACGAGATAAGGATGAGATTATCAGTGCATTTCTCAGCATAATCCTTACAGGCTGCAAGGAAGAGAAATGATATATTCAAAGAAATAAAAAAGTAAAAGTAAAACTTGCCAACCAAAAATATTATATCTGGTAAAGCTGTCCTTCAAAAATGATGACAAAATTAAGACTTCTTCACATAAACAAAAGCTGAGAGTTTATCACCAACAGAAGAGTCTTATAAGAAATGAAAAAAGGAGTCCTTCAACTTGCAACAGTATTATGCTAAACACCAACAGAAAAAAAAAAAATAAGAAAATAAAGACTCTGGTAAAGAAAATATAGAGACAAATATATAGAGAGGAAACACAACTAAAACCAGAAATGAAGGAGACATTACAACTGCTACCACAGAAATAAAAATTATAAGCGTACTTATGAACAATTATACAACAATAAATTGGATAAAATTTTTAACATCCTAGAAACATAAAATTTACCAAGACAGAATCATGAAAAAATTAAAAACCTAAACAAATCTATAGCCTATAAGGAGACTGAATTGGTAATCAAAAACACTGTAGTAAAGAAAAGCCCAGGACCAATTCACTTCACTAGATAACTGTAACACACATTCAAAAAACTAACACAGTTTATTCTTAAATTATTCCAAAAAGCAGAAGAGGAGAAAACACCTTCAAATTTATTTTATGAGACCAGCATAACTCTGATACCAAAGATAGACAAAAGAAAAGTAGAGACCGATATCCCTGATGAACATGGATTCAAAAATCCTCAACAATACACTAGCAAGACAGATTTCACAGCACACTGCAGACTTATACACCCTGCCCAAATGGGGTTTATTCCTGGATTGCAAGATGGTTAAACACACAAAATTCAATGTAATACACCACATTAATACACCATGAAATGAAGAACAAACTACATGACCATCTCAAGTGTTGCAGAAAAAGCAACTGAAAAGATGCAACATGCTTTTAACATAAAAACAAAAGTGAAGCCAAGACATAAAACAAAAGCAAGAGCAGTAACCCCTGAAAACTCTAAGGCAACACTTCAGTTTATAATGCACAAAGAAGAGCTATCATTTACAGCCTGCCCCCCTCCAACACCATCCAAAAGTAGAGTATTCCTATGAAATCTGTCCTAAGTGTAAATCGAAGCAATTACTTTGGAGCACATTTTGCTAATAATTCACAAAATAAATGGAGATAAAATAGAGATGCTTACAGACACATTTCAGAGATACAGCAGCTTGATGTTGAGGTGCTGAGTGTGGTTCCCGAGGAAGGAGCTTGGTGGTGTCACTCTCCAAGCTTGGGGTGCCTGTTGCACCTATAATGACTCACTACAAAACAAATGTCAAAACCTAACCTGTTTTAACTTTTTTCCCCTTTTTTTCACAAAAACAAAAATTCTCTTCAAATTTCTTTCAGTTAGCAAAAACAGATACTAGTGTATGTCCCTCATAAAAGCCAAGTGTCATAAAGCACATTTTTGAAAAGTGAGGGTACCTATATGCCCCCAAGTCCCTATGTATCAAATGTGGGGAAGGGTATCTGTCCTCTTTTGGATATCACCTTAAGACTGAGCACTGCAAACAGGTAGATAAATTATCTTGATTTGCTCATGGAACATGATGGGTTAGAGAATCTGCCTGCCAATGCAGAAGACACAAGAGTCTGGGTTTGATCCCTGGGTCTGGAAGATCCCCTGGAGGAGGATATGGCAACCCACTCAAGTATTCTTGCCTGGGAAACCCCATGGACAGGGAAGCCTGGAAGGCTATAGTCCATGGGGTTCCAAAAGTGTCAGACACGACTGAGCATACATGATGGATTGAACTCTATTGCTGAAACGGGAACATATTGATATCTCCATACAACCACCCTTAATGGGAAAGATGCTTCTACCAAAGCAATTTTATGGGTAAAGAAATATAATATGTCATTCACTCCTGGCCTCTTCTGCTTTTGATGCTGGGATCTAGTCTGTTCTCTCATTACAGAGATCTATAAAATGTGTGTTTATACTGAAGGAGTAAAGAAAGCACAGAAATAAAAGAGACTCTACCCATCACAAAGCAGAAGCAGTGAAAGATCATTTGACAAACTAACCTAGGGATAATATATCAAACCTGTGATTTGTGGAGCTTTGCCAATGTGGTTCAAACCACAATATGCTTGCCATGTGTAAAAATCACTCTCAGATTACTCAGACATTTCTCTTCCTTTCCCTTGCCGCCAATGACATGGGGCTGAAAAATCTTTTTTTTACTTTCTAATTGATCAGCTGTACTTTATTTTCTGAAGACCCCCATGTCAACATTCAAGCAAATGAAATGCTAGTGCCACTGCAAATGGAGGAATAAATGCATAACTTGGACATTTTTATAATAATCACATTAGACAAAAACCGCATTCCAGGGAGTTTTTAATGGGTCTAACAGAGGCCCAGAGACTCAGGGGAGCAGAAGGCTATAGGCCAAAGAATTTGAACCACCCAAGAAGAAAACTAATGGCCCATTAAAGCACACCCTGGAGTGTTTTATCATTGTCATTGGAATTAGAATATACATCTTTGTTTTAAAATAGAATGCTGCTTTGATGACATTTTAACATGTTGCCTGCCTTTTCCTCCATTGACTATCAGTACCTTAAAAAGTCAAGCATAAATTAAGATACAACAGAAGCAAATTAAACCTTTGATTTCACAAACTAGAGGCATTATAAAAATTATTTTACAGGGCTTTGAAATTATGCCATAATACAATTATTTTACAAAAGAATTTGGAGAGTAGGTGTTTGGGTTGTAGATGAAAGTAGAGTGATAATTCAATCCTAAAAATACTATGCCTGGAATAACTTTCTGTTGATTGACTTCAGATATTTAAATTTACATATATTCCAGTATCTCTGAATTCCTTTTCATTAGGAATGCTTTAGAATTTAAATTGATCCACAGAACTTGTGTGTTGGTAACATATATGTGAAAATCACAAACTGGTAACAGTTTTTGAAGAAACTTTTGCTTGGAAACTTGTTTTTAAAGAAAATTTTTGTTCAGTTTTCATGAACCTTTGTTGATGAATAATTAGTCTTTGCTTTGAATGTATAACCTTTGAAAAACAATGGTCCATCCCATTGCACTTAGTAACCGTAGGGTCCCTCTAAATCAAATAAGTTTCAATACTGCTTCTGCTTATTAGTATACACAGCTTTCATGAAAGTCTAGTTCAAGATCTCATCAACTCATATTTAATCATATTTCCTGTTGATAAAAAGCACAGAAGACTATAAAAAAAAAATGACTCCTGAAAAAGACACTTCAAAAACTAGGTTAAGTGTAACATTGAAAACTGATAATCTTGGATAGTGGGTACAAATGTCATTATATGATTTTATATTTAACCATAATAAAGTGAAAGTGAAAGTTGCTCAGTCGTGTCTGACTCTTTGAGACCCTATGGACTACACAGTCCATGGAATTCTCCAGGCTGGAATACAGGAGTGGGTAGCCTTTCCCTTCTCCAGGGGATCTTCCCAACCCAGGGATCAAACCTAGGTCTCCTGCATTGCAGGCGGATTCTTTACCAGCTGAGCCAGGAAAGCCCAAGAATACTGGAGTTGGTAGCCTATCCCTTCTCCAGGGGATCTTCTGGACTCAGGAATCGAACTGGGGTCTCCTGCATTGCAGACGATTCTTTACCAACTGAGCTAGCAGGAAAGCCATTATATAATCTGTGACAAATTGCTAGACATATTATCCAGAAGAAATGCCTCAAAATGCAACAATAGAAAACGAGTGTGACTAAAAATTCAATTTTTAATAATGTGTATATTAATGAGCCAATCTTAATAGAAAGAATAGTGATGAGTAAATAGGTAACCTTGTGCATAATATAGGATAAGTCTTACATTTAAGTATCAATGTTGAAACAGAGCAGGATCATATGTCCTTTGCCCCCCATATCCTCAGCCTGCCTTTTGCATGCAGGAAAGCTTTGTTTTAGCCAAAGAATAAGTTTAATCAGAAAAGTGAGGAAATGCAGAAACAAAGAAAGACTGTCAGAGGAGACCAAATAATAATTGCTTTGTCATTAAGCAAAATCAAGGATCTTTAGTTCCTCCTCAAGGGCTATAGATAATATCCTGAGCCATATCCTGGGAGCTGTCTTAGATTTGATAGATACTGAAACTCCCACCAGGTGGAAGAAGTTAACTACACGCAGACCAAACTGTAGCCGTGACTTAAGCTGCCGCAATTTGGAGAACCGGCCTCAAAGAAATGAAAAGAAACTGAACCTGGAAGTGAAGATTAGCTGTACTTAAAATAATCAAAATGATGCTGGTCAGACCACAGATGGCCAATTTCAAGAGGACTGTCTGAGCGGACTGTGCTGTTTCTGTATGTAGCCCCCTCCCTCAGCCTATAAAACCTCTTTTCCACAGGTTGTTAGGTTGAGGAGGGTGGTCAGTCTTTGGACAGAGATTTGCTCTCCCCCGTTCCAGTTGTCAACATACAAAATAAAGCAAACTTTCCATCAACTTTGTCTCTTTATTGGCTTTTGAGTGGCAAGCAGGCAAACCCCACTTTCAGTGTCAGTGTATTTTTGCTCTATTCATGGCCTCCACTGGTTCTTACTGGGCAATATATGTATATGTATGCATGAATATATGTCTGTGTGTGTTCAAATCATTAAAAACAAAATATAATCTCTGACTAATGGGAGGTCAACCTCCCACACTTGCGCATAGACCTGATAGCCAGAATCTGCATGCTTTAGCTCACACACACCCACTCCTCAGGGAAATGTTGCTGTGAGCTATGTGTATTGATCAGTTATATATCCTCCAGGCATCAGTGTATGTATACAGCATATACATATCAATGCATCTTCTCTTTCATACAATACTCAACAACTAGAACTGTCTAGCCATAAATATATACCTGGAAAAGGCAGAAAAATAAAGATCACCCAACTGCTTAGTGGAAACAGTTCAACATTCTCCTGCTATGTTCTTTTCAAAGCTACATGTCCTAAGTCAGACTGTGCTTCCACATTACATATTTCCTGGAATATTTTGTTAAATCAAATTCTTAATTTATTCATATATGGGTCCTCTGGATGACAAAGTAATTTCAGTTTGTGTTATAAATCCCAGATATGGATAGGGTAGCTTTGAAGAATATGAAAAGGTGAAATTGACAGAATAAGAAAGAAAAAAGAAACTTTGCAACTATAGCTAATACAAAAACATGGGTGATTGACAGCTCCAAGTAACCTTTCCTGATCTTTGAATAGCACAAAATACTGAGATTTTCCTTAGGCAAAAGTTGGTCCTCTTAAAACAATTGCACTTTTCAGTCTAGATGTAATACATACATTTAAATTATAAAAATGTGGTCCAATAGTCAAATAAAGATGAATGGCCATTAAAAAAGAGAATTTTGGAGAAGTAGTGCATAATAACATTTTCAACCTTTAAATTAATCTCATTCAGATTTCTAATTAGACATTGCTAACTGTGCCAAGAGCTAATTTCGCTCAGTAAATTTGAGTTTTACCTTACCTCAACTCAGGAGAAGAAACTGAGGAAAAAAGAACCTTTTATTCATATTTGTTCAGATGTTTGTATGTTTGAATAGTTTTTCTTTGGCAATAATCTGAAGTTTATGCAAATAAATTAGTGAGGAAAGGAGAAACTGGTAAGCTTATAATACAGATATATTACGAAAATAAATATGCTTCATGTAGCTCTCAGTTGGTAATTAATCTTTTAGTAGGTATAAGTAATGGAATTTGTTTGGTATACAACTGGTAACTAAACCCATTTTTTATTTTTGTTTATGTCAAATGACTTACAAGAATGCAATTAAATGTGGGCTCTCAAATGCATCCCCTTATAATTGGTGATTTGACATTATTAATTGTCCTCATGCATAAGAAGAGACTGACTGCTCTATAACATCAATTTCACAAATTTTTAGAATATAAAGAACAGCATAACAAAATATTTCCCTTCTTAATAAATTTTGATAATGCCCTTCTACTCTTCATGATAGTATCTGTGCAGAAAACAGGCAATGGGGGAATAGTATAGTGATTAGAAGAATCTGTGCAAGCCTAAACTGATATTCCAAAGTCTAGTGTCATGGTCATCAGTGTAAGAAGTGAGAGTGGAATGAGCCCTAAGATCAGTTGCCATTAGGTACCTGGTGATTGGTGTCCACTTGGAAAATGATTAAAGAATTTTCAAGACTGGTGGAATGGTAACAGTATTAAATTTGGAATGCAAGGACACTAATGCTATTTTTGAATCTATCATCCATACACCACATTATCTAAACTCTTCTCTGCGACATGGCAAGTTTGACCCTCTCTCTGCAGTATTTTCTAAGTGTTCAGCATATAATAAGTTGCCTTTAGCGAGGGAGGGGATGTATGAATAATTACGGCTGATTTGCACTGTTGTATGGCAGAACCCAACACAACATTGCAAAATATATATATATTTTTTTAGTATTTAAATAAACATTGTATTTAAAAAATATGGATTTGCATATCTCCAGAAAGTTGCTCTCAAATATAAGTTTAGATCTCCAAAAAGAGCATATGGGACCTTCCCTGGTGGTGTAGTAGATAAGAATCTACCAGCCAACGCATGGGACATAGGTTTAGTCCCTGTCCAGGAAGATTCCACATGCAGCTGAGCAACTAAGTCCATGTGCCACAACTACTGAACCTCAGCTCTAGAGCATACAAACCGCAACTATATCAGGCCCGCATGCAGCAACTACTGTGTGCCACAACTACGGAAGTCTGAGTACCCACATGCCACAACTATTGCGACCTGCATGCCTAGAGACTGTGCTTTGCAACAGAAGTTGCTCCCCACAATGAGAAGCCCGAGCACTGCAACAAAGAGTAGCCTCAGCTAGCTCCAACTGGAGAAAGCCCAAGCAAAGCAACGTAGACCCAGCACAGTCCAAAGAATAAAAAACAAAAAAATAATATATATTTTTAAAAACCATATGAACCAACTTCTAAAAAAGTACAGATGGGAAGAGTAGTGGGAGAGAGAAGTTAGGAGTATAGAAAAACCCTGAGCTCACCTCCTCCTACAGACACCCCAATTCTACATCAACACATAGAGCAGTTTCTCCTAAGACCTGAGGACTGACTGAACAGCTGCTGCACACAGAAGGACCACGTATAAATGGGGTGAAGACACTGTATCCATGGGAACTCCAACCCTGCCATGGTGACCCGCAGCAGGGAGAAATATAGCTTAGAGTCCTAAGTGAGGACTTCTCTATCTTGGGATTGGGACACAGCAAAACAAAGACAGAAACAAAACCAGCAGTTTGGACACTTAGACTTGACAGGGAAGAAACTCCATTTACTAACCTTAGAGCTTCTGCCAAACTAGCAGGGAACTGCTGGAGTCCCTCAGAGAATGAGAGACTTTGCCTCCGGGTCTCCCTGCTTCAGCCACAGTAGTCCTGCCAAAGGAGCTTAGGGTGCAGCGCTTCCCAAGGGCCAACCCACTCCTCACAACTGATCCAGCTTTAAGTCCGTAGCCCAGGGGGTCCCCAGCATAGCACTCCTAGGGACCACCCCCAGTCCATACCATTCAAGCTCTAGACAGCCTACCAAAGCCACCAGGCATATTATATTTCTATTTTCTCAGTAGATGATGATTTAAATCATAAACTGGGAGTAAGGATGAGAAGACTGGTATAGGAGTCTTGAGCAGAGATGAGGAGCTGTGGGGATTAATTGTGGGGAGTGGGAAGACAAAAAAAAAAAGGAATGCACAGTTATATAGTCAGCAATACTATATATTCATTGGGATTTGGGTTTTTTGTTGTTGTTGCTTTTGTGAGAACATCCTCCATTTGTTTTATTGAACCAATATAAATGTACCAAAAGTACAAAATGACATTGTGGAAAAATAATTGTACGTGAATACCAGTAAGTTAAAATCAGTGACATGAAAATAAAATATTAACAGGTATATTTGAATTCCAGGACTAAAAGGTTGAATTAACATTTAAATATATGCTCAGCAATGTTCGATTCTTTGTGGTCCCATGGACTATATAGTCTGCCAGGCTCCTTTACCCATGGAATTTTCCAGGCAAGAATACTAGAGCGGGTTGTCATTTCCTTCTCCAGGGGATCTTCCCAATCCAGTGACGGAACTGACTTCTCTTGTGTTTTTTGCATTGGCAGGTGGATTCTTTATCACTAGTGCCATCTAGGAAGCCCTAACATTAAATATAACCTACTCAAATGCAGTGGGGAAATAAATTGACCACATTAGCAGGAAAGGGGTAAAAAAAAATCATGTAATCTTTAAAAATGCAAAAGTGATCCCATTCAAAATATGTTCATAATAAAAAATATTCTTAGCAAAGCAGGGATAGAAAAATGATTTCTTAATATGACAAAATTAAGAGGAATCCTGCAGCAGACATAGGTTTTCATAGGGTTAACTGTTAATTACATTTTTATATTACCTTCTGAATAGAACCCTCGTTGGGCATTTGAGACCACAAATTGTAAGTGAGATTATTTAGCACAGTGTTGTTTTTTTCTGCCATACAGCTTACCTGCTTAGTGCAGTTGTGAAATTTATTCTAGGTAGGAATATTTACCAGAGAAGCAAAGTACAGTCGAGGGAGAGAGAAGGTGTGAATACCAAGAACAGGTCTTACTGAGCTACTCACTATTCTATCAACACCTCATTTTTTCTGGGCTTTCTTCTTCCCGCAATAATTGTTTGTTTCTCTGGAAAAGTCATGCCTGAAGGTTCAGGTTAAATGTCACAATCTCTTTGCTTCTTTTTCTATATTCCCAAGGAGACATGTGCTTCTAGCCCAAAATTTTGTAAGAATAAAGCACTGCAATTATCACATACATATTTCTCATAATTAGTTCATATTATTTTCAATTGCGTTATTATCAAAACAAGCCATTGTCATTCAGTATGTGAAAGGCACCTTTACTTTATCAATTTATTGTATAATCTTTTTAAAATCCTCTTCATTAGAGCGTAAACTCCATTTGCACCAATACTTTGTCCTGTTCATCAAGACAGTTCTCACCTCACACGGTAGCAGTCTTCACTCAAAAAAAATTTTTAATGGATTAATATATGAGAATGTGAAATACTATCTGAAGGGTACAGGTGTCTATCTTACCGTTTGTGAACTCCTGAGATCCTCGCATTCCGAAGGAGTTTCGTTTTGCCCGAAGCGCAGATACCAAAATGCTGAGATACCAAGGTTTGCAGCAAAGAGGGGGTTCATTCACAAGGCAGCTTCAGCGACGAAAGAACCAGCCTCGGATTTGCCTCCTTCTGAAGGCAAGGGTTCAGGGTAGTTGGGGGGTTAAAGAATAAAAAATCGCAGCAGCCTGAGGTGTGGGGACTCTGAGCAGCCGAGTGACTGGAAAACGGTGCAGAAATCGTCCTTCCTTGGGGCATAACTAAACTCTCGGCTTCTGCACGTTCCAAAGCGCGCAAGCGCTAGCCACGAGTCTCCCCGCCCACCTCACAAGTTCACCAATCAGACATCCCCGCATGTTCTTAGCGGGTCAGTGGTCCAACGTGGTCTGAACCAGCCAGCTCCAACTAGTCACAGCTGCCTCTTGAGTTTCTTGACAACAACTCCCGCAATCATCTCATTGTTTAGGCCACATGCAACTTGGAGGACATGCAAGTCCTTGATTAGTGCAAGTAGGTGAAATAGATTTGACTCATGATGACACATAGTTTCAGCAGCTCCCTCTCTGTTATTTTACAGATTCAAAATAAATGTTGGCTTAATAAGAAAATGAATTTCTGAATCCTGTACTGTATTTTAAGCTTGATATTGAAGATACCTATCAATTTACTCAGTGAGTCTTTCCTGTGTGTACCTACAATGACTTTCTTTGCTAGTAATTTGTTCAGTGTGATCCAATAGGTTTGACTCAATATAATAGACTATTACCTTTTTTGGAAAGAGCATTATGGAATTCTTGACAACTGTCTGTGTTCTCAAGTACAATACTTTGGGATATTTACAGGTGAAATATGAACCTCCATGTACTAAATGTAATGTCTCTTTAGGAAGGCTACTTTTTGGTTTGCTAAAAAACCCCTGAAAGTGTGAAAGTGTTAGTCATTCAGTCATGTCCAACTCTTTGCGACCCCATGGACTGTAGCCTGTCAGACTCTTCCGTCCATGGAATTCTCCACACAAGAATACTGGAATGGGTTGCCATTCCCTTCTCTAGGAGATCTTCCCAACCCAGGGATCGAACCCAGGTCTCCTGTGTTGCAGGCAGATTCTTTACCTTCTGAGCCATTAGAGAAGCCCTGAAAAACCCATAGTGAGGGCAATTACAACATTCCTTGATTTTCATGATAAAAGTATGAAATCCTCTTTTAGATTAACATAAGTACAGTCCAAATTCAAGTTGTCATCTTAGTCATTATCCTGAGCAGGTAGGCAGAGACCGTGTGCAGAATAAGAATATAAGAATGGGAAATATTAGCAGCACAATCAGCTCTCTATATTCATGAGTTCCACATGCACAGATTGAACTAACCACAAACTGAAAAGTTCTTTTTTTTTAAGTTCCAGAAAATTCCTGAAAGCAAAGCTCAAATTTGCCATTCATTAGCAAGTATTCACATAGTATTTACATTGTATTTTCAAGTATTTGACAACATTGACATTGTATTAGGTATTATAAGTAATATAGAGATAATTTAAAGTATAAAGGAGGATGTGCACAGGTTATATGCAAATACCATGCCATTTTATATAAGGGACTTGAACATCCAAGGATTTTGATATCCAATCCCCCACAGATAACAAGGGGCGATTGTAGTTACAAACCAGACCCCCTTATTGAATGACCAACTTTTATCATCTCTTGTAAGACTGGATCAAAAGAAGTTCAGATTTGATACACAGTTTTTCATCTGATTTTGTTTTTCTTTCCTTGAGGGATAGAGGTGATGCAGAATTGTATCTCACTAAGAATAACCTGCAGTGGGAATGACCTTCGCATTACCTTGAACTCATCTCATGGATAATTGTCTTAATTCTGTCAGAAAGTACATTTCTACTGTTTGCCACAACTACCCCTGTAGATGTGGAAGTGCCTTTATCGGTAATCTCTGGTATTGTGAGTACCTCACAGGCAGTACAGAAAAGCTTTGAAAGCCTGATGAAACTTCTTGACAGTAAGCATTTAACGGTGATGTGTGCTTAATAGGAAAGTAAGAACTCTCCTGCAAATTGGATTTTGGTTTCTGCAGTCAATCAGTGGAGACCACAACACTTGTACCTTGAGACCTGAGAGAAACATATTCTACAGAATGATGGACATTTTCAGTGGAGAGAGAGAAAGAATTGATGTGAAGAAGATTTTGTGAAGTTTGTGATCAACTAAAGATTCAAGATTCTCTTTTGTACAAAAATTTAGAGATTCATCTGATACATCTTCATATTTCTCCCCATTCATTTTTTATTTCTTTATAATTTCTATTCCTCTCTTCCTCTCCCCAGTCTCTGTAGTAAATAGACCTGGGTTTGAACAGCTGCTCCTTCATTACCAAGTATGTGACCTTGCACATGCATGCACAGTCGTGTCCGACTCTTTGCGACCCCATGGACTGTAGCCCACCAGGCTCCTCTGTCCATGGGATTCTCCAGGCAAGAATACTGGTGAGTTGCCATTCCCTACTCCAGGAGATCTTCCCAACGCAGGGATCAAACCTACATCTCCCGTGTCTCCTGCATTGTAGGCAGATTCTTTACCCGCTGAGCCACCTAGGAAACCCTTGTGACCTTAAGGAAGCTATTTAATCTTCTTGGAACTTAGTTTCCTTATTTCTAATGCCAGGATTTTCTATTGAATTTCATAATTTATCAAAACCAACTAGTGCCTGGAACCTATTAGCTGCTTTTTCCATCTCTTCCCAATTATGACCCCTCTTTTGTCCTAGCATATTTGTTTGACCCAAACACACGTGTGTGTATGTGTGTGTGTGTGTGTGTCTTCACAGGATAGCTTCTGTTTGTTAAAGGCTAGTAATGCTTCTGGCATCCTGATACCATTTTCACATGGATGATCTTACCGAATTGTTACGAGAATTAAACAACTTTATGGCTGATTAATTTTAGTTTTAGAGACTTCATAAAAACTATCTGAAATTGGGGATGAAATAAGTCTCAGAGTTTTAACTGGAAACCAGAGTTACCTGATACTGCAATACTCATGTTGTTAATCCCTGCACTATGCCTAGGGGTTTCACAGGTGGCACTAGTGGTAAAGAACCCGGCTGCCAGTGTAGGAGATACTGGAGACAAGGGTTCGATCCCTGAGTGGGTAAGATCCTCTGGAGGAGGGTATGGGAACCCACTGCAGTATTCTTGCTTGGAGAATCCCATGGACAGAGAAGCCTGGCAGACTACGCTCATAGGATTGCAAAGAGTTGGACATGACTGAAGCGACTTCGCATGCACACACTCACACACACTATGCCTAACTTCCCATAATATTAGCTAGCCTAAGGGTGAACTTAGGGACCAAAATCCAATTGAATGCTATACCTTTTACATAATTTATCTTGCTTTTATTTACACTATTAATCCGTTTTAACAATGAAGAAACTACAGATTAACAAAGTCGTTCATATTTCCAAATTCTCAAAACTTATAAATATAGTTATAAATATAGGGCTAGACACTGGACTCAATTAGTGGATATAAAAAGGTGAAGAAGGTTTGATCTTCCTAATGGGAGAAGTATAATTAAATAAGGTCAATTATTAGGAGAATGAGTGCTTTTATTGTGCAAAGAATATATTACCCAGATTTTAATTCCACTAGTGTACAAGCTGTAAACTTCTTCTAAGCTTCATTTGGCATAGGAGGAGAATAATGCTTACCTCATAGAGCTATCAAAAAAGTAAATAAGCAAACATACAAGAAAACATAAACTATTATAAAAAATTGGTGGATTTTTGAAATAGAGAAACAAATATATCTAAAAATTCTGTGGGGGCAAAAAGAAGGTGTTGCAGTTTGAGTCCTTCCAGAGCCAGCCCAAAACATGAAAATTGGTACTCAGAATAGTTACTAAAGGAATGTTTTGAGGATTTACGTCTGTGGAATAGAAGAAGCAAACACAGGATCAGACAGAACTCATGAAGCTGTGATGCAGACTGAACCCAGAAAGAACTCGGGAACCACAATGTTCCTTCAGTGTTGCGATGAGGGAGGCAGTTTTTATACCCCCATATTCATCAGGCATGTAGACTGCCTCTGAAAGCAGGCATGAATTTGGGTGAGGAGAATTTTTTTAAATTAAGTCAATCCCCCAGTGAGTGCTGACAGCTAACAGACATCTTCATTTAGCACCTTTAGAAGCTGGGAAAATAATTCTTAATTCCAAACAGCGAATCTGGAGTGTGCATCATGGAAGAGAGGTTATTTTAGTGCCCTGGTTAATGGAGAGGGGTTGTAAAAACCTACACTGAAGACGGGCTATTTGGTTTTGGTCTTAGACATGATAACCCCTGAAATGTCCATTTATACACATACACACATGCACACACACACGGTCATTCCCTTAAATAGTAAACATTTTATATTTGATATAATATTGTTTAAAATGGAGGAGGAGAAAGCTCAGTGATGAATGGTTGCATTTGAGTAGTTTTTCTTTCCTGTAGAGGTAATTTCACCTGATAGGATGATAGCCTTTTATGATATATTTGTATTGCTTCTTTGACATCATTTAGACTTTGCAAGTGTCAAGCATATTCTGAAGGAAAGCTCTATTAGCTCATGGACATACCCAGAGGTCATTGATAAATACTGAACATAACCATTTTTAGAAGAGTTGGCACAATAGTCTGTTTTTATTCAAGGGCAATTGCAGAAATTTACTCTTGTGTTGATTTAACTACTCTTTGATGTCTTCTTTTTTCTTCCCAATGACCCTTAACAGATGATGTAAAAGTCCTGTCAAACTTGTGGTTTGCAGAAGATAAGCTTCTGAAAGCACTTTCTAATGCAAGCTCCCATCACAAACTTATCTTTCCAGACTATAGGACCACATGAGCTTATGACCTCCTGCTTTATGCAAAACTAAATTCTCAGGAAGGCATCCATTCAACCTAACTTATTGATGGCATTCTATGCTCATTTAAGCCCTCTCTGTTTTTCCCTGACATGCCTAAGTTATTAGCACATAGGTGATACTGTGGAACTACTTCATTAACTTGAGGTTAGCCAACAGCCATTTCACTTGGCACTTAATGCACAGGAGAAACAGTTCCACTTCATTAAGAAACCTACACTTAAGCACTGTTAGACCATAAATGGTCCTAAATGACACTGAGAGGTCTTGTTTGAGTCACTGGAAATGTTCATTTGCATAAGAAGTACCAGGACACAAACCTGATTCAATGCATTTAGGAAATGCAGAAAGGAAATGCATTTAAGGTGTGCCATCTAAGAAAAGCCCAAAGGATTAAGCCTCTCTTTTAAAAGAAAATATTTATATAAAAGTAGTAGTAGTTAAGTCGCTAAGTCGTGTCTGACTCTTGTGACCCCGTGGACTGTAGCCTGCCAGGCTCCTCTGTCCATGGGATTCTCCAGGCAAGAATACTGCAGTGGGTTGCCATTTCCTTCTCCAGGGGATCTTCCCGACCCAGGAATGGAACCCGGGTCTCCTGCATTGCAGGTAGGTTCTTTACCAACTGAGCTATGAGGGAAGTAAGTTTCCCATAAATTGGAGTAAATAATATCAACTCAGTTGTATTCACAGATTGGTGTATTCTATGATCCTATCCAGGCTGGGGTGGGTAGAGTGGGACAAGGCTTCTAACCTTTCTCTAGTTTATCCCAATGCTATAAGACATACATATTAAAACTACCAACCATTATATTTGGAGACCTAGCACATAAAGCACACAGCACAGAGGCTGACAATTCATCATCCTCTCTGGTGTCCAATGCATCTGAGCTGATAAGACTGAGACAGAGTAGTTTGGAAACTTTTCTACGTATCCAATAAGTATGGTATGAGCTTTAAAGTCAAATACACATAAGTGTGGGCTTCCCAGGTGGCCCTAGTGGTGAAGAACCTGCCTGCCTATGCAGGAGACATGAGATGAGGGTTTGATCCCTAGGTTGGAAAGATCTCCTGGTGGAAGGCATGACAACCCACTCCAGTATTCTCGCTTGGCAAAATCCATGAACAGAGGAGCCTGGCGGGTTACAGCCCATGGATCGCAAGAGTCAGATAACACTTATCAACTAAACCACCACCACCACACATAAGTGTGAGTCTCAGCTCTACAGTTCCTGTGCACAGACTGTTCCTTTTAGCTAACCTGTTTCTAATTGGTGTTCTGATTCCTTGCAATGACATTTTTGTCACTGTCAGTGCTAAACACAGAAGCTATGGCTCTGATGCATTTTGAAGGCACCACTGCAGCTGGGACCCATCAATGTTGTCACCACCACTGATGCCTGGGGTCATTGGGCACTGGTGTTAGTAAGAATGTCGTCATTTGATTCCTGGAAGAAGTCATTGGCTCTGTCCCACAGAGACGGTGTGTGCTTTTGCTGCTCAGAATAGTTAAAAATATGTTTTCTATTTGAGTTTTGAATTTGAGTTTCATCTCGTAAGAAACTAAGTGTGAGGTCTCAAGAGAAGATATGGGAAGCAGAATGGTAGTTGTTATTTGCATGTAACTTCTCACCAAAACACCAACCTGGAATTAAGTTGAACCTGGAACAAGAGAGAACTTAGATAAATCAAGGCAGTCTTGATTTGTCCTGAAAACACTGTCTCCAACAACCTGCTCCAACCATCATCTCAACCTCAGATGAACCACATTAGGTTTTCAACAATGTAGTCTATAGCAGTGGCCAAATATGAGGTGGATACACTCAAAGGTATTCAGTCAACTGGACTAGATGATATTTTCTTATTTTTACAACCAAGGTTTAATCAGGCAAAGCTAAAGAATCTGTGAATTTATTGCTGAGGATCCAACACTATAGACATTTGTCTCTAGGTCTATGAAATATAAAGTATAGAAGTTAGCTTAGCGATTCCTTACAGGTTTTATGCTTGTTGGACCAACTATGTATTTATGACTCAATTGTCAAATAATAAATCTATTTTTCTAATAGTACTGTCTCCCCCTTGACTAAAGAGAAAAATGGTTTATCTATGATTATTGATCTTTTGAGTAATGCATTGTGGAGTGTGTGTGTGTGTGTGTGTGTGTGTGTGTGTGTGTGTGTGTGTGTGTGTGTGTGTGTGTGTTGGAGGAAGAGACAGGAAAAGAAAGGTAATTTTTGAAAAGATTTCTTAAATATGGACTTTGAAGCTAGACCTGTTTTCACTCCATTATGAAAATGGTAGGACATAGGTTTTAATATTTATAGAGAGAAGCCTAAAAACCTGCATTCTTGTCTAGGTATCTATCACTGCCTAGCTCTATGATTTGGGAGAAATTATACTACATTTCTAAGCATCATCTGTAATACTGATATAATAATCATACCTAACTTATATAGTTATTATGAGATCAGAGGGTTGATCAAAATAAATCACTTAGCATCTAGCATTTACCCATGCTGAATAAAGAGTTGCTGTGATGTCTCCACTGTTTTATAAGAAAGACAGAAGAGCTGACCCTCTGCTGACTATCTGACCTTATTTTGTAATATCTATTTGAAGTTTCTTTTCTGTTAAGCTGTACTGAACCAAACTTGAACATTATTATTTTTTTCCTTCTTGTCCAAACACCAATGCTGGATTACCAAACCAGTGCAATAAGTGCACATAAGACACCTGAAAGCAGATAAGAGGAGCATCCAGAGAGCCGACAGGAACTCATTAACCCATCACATCTTCTTTATGACTCTACTCACTAAACTGCAAGGCCACATCACCAGGGAAGCAGAGATCTCCCCAGAGAAAGTGTGGATCTCCATCCCAGGTCAGGAAGGAGATATAATCATATGGAGAACCCGTTAGGGTATTTTTTTTCAAATTCTCTCTCTCATCTCTCTCTTTTTTTATTTATTAGAGACACTCTAGCTCTAGTAAAATGACTAGCCTAGGTGTGGCAGGATTAGATAACTCATCACAGAGCTTCTCTGTGTCCTACTTAATACCTGCAGGGGAAAGGACCTAGAGAGAAAATTACATATGGGGAGTATAGATAAAACCATTATGCTTTGACTTTGGGAAAATTAAAATGCAATCGTAGCTAACAGATAATTATGCTACCATTAAGGTAATGAGTTAATTATTATATTAATTGGCAGGTTAATAGAACTCCAATATGGATCATAAAATCTGAATTTAAATAACAGAGAAATAATGTATTCTATTAAGTATTTTTTCCAGGTAATGTATCTTTACAAAAATGCAGTTTTCTCCATGAATTCCTGATTGTATATTTACTCCCCTTCAGCTAATACTTTTGAAAACACTTCCATGAGGAAGCATAGCAGACACCAGTAATTTCTAATGATTACAGAACCTTTTTAAAGACTGACCATGATTTGAGATAGGATGCCAGGTTTGTTTTAACTTGATATTTACTTATTAACAGAAATACTTTAAGCACAGATGTCCTATTTCTCTTACTTGATGTTTGTGGCCTTTTGCATTGCTTCCAAGGTTGAATCACCCTCAGTTCTGCATGAAGTCAGTTACTCTAATACTTGTTCATGTTTGTTCTCCTTTCAGCTGGCCTACAAGAAACTGTAACCTTAAATAAATAAATCCTGGGCTAACTCTGTGTTGGAAGACTGCATCATTACTAGAGAGATCCATGGGCTTTGTAGTTTCAAAGCCTAAATTTTCATGTAGTCTTCAGTTGTAGAATTTTTTAAATTAACTAATTATTTTTTACTTTTGGCTGCACTGGGTCTTTGTTGCTGTCCTCCAGCTTTCTCTAGTTGCAGCGAGCAGGGGCTACTCTCTAGTTATAGCATTTGGGCTTCTCACTGTGGTGACATCTCTTATTGCAGAGCACAGACTCTAGGGTGTGCACGCTTCTAGAAGTTGAGGCATGGGGGCTTAGTTGCCCTGAAGCATCTGGGATCTTCCTGGACCAGGGACTGAACTTGCTTCCCCTGAATTGGCAAGCAGATTTGTAACCACTGGGCCACCAGGGAAGTCCAGAATTTTTGAAAAGTCTCCTAACTTTCTCAAAATTTGTCCCCTCATATATATATATAATATTGTCTGATGCTGATGCCACCAGAAACTTTACCATAGTTATGCCCATTTAGGGTCATAGATTCCTAAGAAGGAAACATTTGGTTTGCTAAGTGAACCGACAGATAAAAATTTCCTTTCTGAATACCATTAGGAACAAGAATAGACATATTCAACCTTGTTTTTTTCCAAGGGATTTTTTGAATAAGAAGGAAAAGAATTCTGTGATATTCCATTACCCTCTGTGATACAATAAATCTAGATAGCTAACTAGTTGGTTTTTGTCTAGGGCCAGAATTACAAAAGCTTTTGGGATTTCCTGTGTGACAGGACTGTCTTTGTTATTTTAATGAGATGACTCCTGCCAGGGCCCCTGGAAAAGTTCAGGATGAGGGCTGGTTGACTAAAAACAAACAAGCAATTGAACTTTCAGAGTGAAGTATTGAGAATTGAGTTCAATCATGTGTCCAGTGATTTAATCAAGGATGTCTATGTAACAAACCACTGAGCAATGATGCTCAGGGATCTTCCTGGTTGGAGAAGATACTGACATATAGGCATGGCGATGGTGGTGCACCCAGACTCCATGGGGACAGAAACCCCTGCAACAGGACATTTCCAAGCCTTGTCATTCTGTGTATTTCTTTCTCTGGCTAGTCACTTGCATTCTTTATAATAAAGTGCCAGTCTTAAGTACAGCAGCTTCCCTGGTGGCTCAGGTGATAAAAGCGTCTGCTTGCAATGCGGGAGACATGAGTTCGATCCCTGGGTCGGGAAGATCCCCTGGAGAAGGAAATGGCAACCCACTCCAGTTCTCTTGCCTGGAAAATTCCATGGATGGAGGAGTCTCATAGGCTACAGTCCATGGGGTAGCAAAGAGTTGGACACAACTGAGCGACTTCACTAAGTATAGCAGTCTCCTGAGTTCTGTGACTTGTTGTAACTTAACTATCAAATCTGAAAGATTTACAGGAATCCCTGAATTTGTAGCTAAGCTGGGCAAGAGTGTAGGTGGCTTTGGGGTCATAGAAGAGTTAAAGTGGGTGTGTGAAATGGGCACAGCCTTGTGAGACGGAGTCCATAATCTGTGAGGTCAGTGCTAACTATGTTTTAGTTAGTGCCAGAATTGAATTATATCATAGGACACCTAGTTGGTATTAGAGCATTGGTGATGGAACTCACACTTCTATCATTTTCAGTTCATTGTTACCGAAGGAGAGGGGAAAACCCTACATCATAGATCTCAGAAACCTCACCAAGTTCGACTATCAATAAATGCACTAGTTCACAGAAGTAGTGACTGTATCTCAATAAAGGTGAGGGTGAACTGTTTGAAGACACTGACAGTTACCAGTTAAAGACATGCTGAATGGGTGGCTATAATATTAACTTCAGAGCCTCACTGATTCCACTCCTCATTCATAGAAGTATGGAGTTGGAAACAGGCCCCTAAATCTTAACAAAGCCAACTTCAGTAATTGTGACTTGACACATGGAAAGTACAGCCAGTATCTGCCACATATTAGATTCTTAAATGGTTCTTCCTTTTTTTTTTTTTTTGTCTAGTTGTAAAATTTGAATTTCTGTTGTCTTGATGTTTCAAGTGTTTTAAGAAGACTATGTTTCAGGGAACTATATTCAGTGTCCTGGGACAATACATAATGGGAAAGAATATAAAAAATAATGTGTGTGTGTGTGTACATATATATATATATATATATATATATATATATATATATATAAAATTGAGTCACTTTGCTGAACAGCAGAAATAAATGCAAGATTATAAACCAACTATATCTCAATTAAAAAAAAAAGAAAATTGTGTTTGATATCACAAGGCAATCAATTCATATTCTCAGCACTGAGAGGCACTATTCTTTGCCAACATTCTAATCCAGTCTTCAAAAGAGTGGAAGCCACTGAAAAAGCATTTATCACATCTCTTTCTCAGAGACCTTCATGTCCAACATCTGCTGAGCAATAGAGTTGCTGAGATATGGAACATTTAATTAGGTGACAAAAATTGAAATCTTTGTGATGACGAAGAATGCTTTCTTTCTTCAGAAGCTCATCAATTACAAACGTGCCTACCAAAGAAATACAAACTTGAATTGGAAGATATGCAAATATTACATAACAGACTCTTACTAGATGGGAGTAAAACAGTTTTCTCAAAGTTCACTGACTCCTACCCAAAGTGTCGAGAGGAATTTCTGCAAAGGAAACTCATTGTCACAAAGAAGGCAGAAGTCTGTCCAAGATCTTATAGGAGTTTCTTAGTGCAGCTTGTTCAGAAGAAATAGTTTAAATATGAATCTTGAAGCTATCACTAAACTGTGTGCTTTGTGACAATCAGTTTTTTTGTTGTTAGTAATTTTATGTGATATTATTTCAGAACTCAACAGTTAGGTTTTTTTTTTTTTTATCTGTCTTCAGCAGGATTTTATTTTATTTTATTTTATTTTTTTTTATTTTTTTTATAAATTTATTGATTTTAGTTGGGGGCTAATTACTTTACAATATTGTAATAGTTTTTGCCATACATTGACATGAATCAGCCATGGGTTTACATGTGTTCCCCTTCCTGGACCCCCCACCCACCTCCCTCCCCATCCCATCCCTCTGGGCCATCCCATTGCCCCGGGCCTGAGCCCTTGTCTCATGCATCGAACATGGAATGGTGTTCTGTTTCACATATGATAATATACATGTTTCAATGCTATTCTCTCAGAACGTCCCACCCTCACCTTCTCCCTCAGAGTCTATAAAATTGTTCTATGCATCTGTGTCTCTTATTCTGTCTCGCATATAGGGTTATCGTTACCATCTTTCAAATTCCATATATATGCATTAGTATACTGTATTGTTGTTTTTCTTTCTGGCTTACTTCACTCTGTATAATGGGCTCCAGTTTCATCCATCTCAGTAGAACCGATTCAAATGCATTTTTTTTAATGGCTGAGTAATATTCCATTGTGTATATGTACCACAGCTTCCTTATCCATTCGTCTGCTGATGGACATCTAGGTTGCTTCCATGTCCTGGCTATTGTAAACAGTGCTGCGATGAACATTGGGGTACACGCGCCTCTTTCAATTCTAGTACAGCCACTATGGAGAACAGTGTGGAGATTCCTTAAAAAACTGGGAATAGAACTGCCATATGACCCAGCAATCCCACTGCTGGGCATATACACCGAGGAAACCAGAATTGAAACAGTTAGGTTTTTATTTTTTATTTTATTTATTTATTTTTTTATTTTTTTAAAGGCTCAAGAATTGTAGTTTATTACGTTAGAGTGGTAAAAAGCCAAAAAGAGGTAGAGGTACAAGTACAGTTCACCCCTTTTTCTGTGGTAAGAAACAGAATTTCCTAGAGGGCTAGGTTTTGAGTGCTTCAGCTAGATATCTCAGGAGCATACAATTTTTAAATGCAACACCTGTCCTGGATATATTAAAAAACTATCTTCTTTTATTTTGCCAATGTGTAGATCAATGTGATGGTTCAGGTGTTCTCCAGAAGTTCGCAGGTTCTTACCAGATTCTCCTCTTTGCCCTCTTTGTGGTGCTGGCATCAACAGCTTTCCTCTTTCTAGGTAAGGAGTCCTTATATTCAGCACCGTGGAATTTAGACTTGGAAACTGCCTTCATTTTATTTCACAAATTGCCCCAAATGACTCTAGAATCCACTCTTCTGGTTGCCCCCGAATACGTGAGGTAGGAACTTCCTAGCAGTAAAACAAGACGATAAACAGGATGTATCCAAAACGTGTTTATTGGGATGGTTTCCCGTTCATCTTGATACAGGGAACTTTTAGTGCTGCTTTCGTCTGAAAGAGCATCCTTCTGTAAGCTTTGCCTTTCCTCCTGTAGGCTGGCAGAGGACAGTAGAGCAGCCAACACACAAAACTACTGTTTGCACATGGCTAAAGACGGTGGTGATTTTACAGCATCCTGGGCATTTTACATTCATGAAATAGGAATTGGGGCTCTGCACCAGGCGCTTCTTCTTGGGAATCCTCTTCTCCTCTTCTGGAGAGGGATGAAGAAGATCCTTTGTGAGAGGCATGTTCTCGTGAGGAGGTCGTCATCGCCGGAAAAACAACAGTTAGGTTTTTAAAAATCATGCTAACTCAAGCTCAGAGGCAATAGATAGATTTAAAGCATCTTAAAAATATTTTTATCATAATGTTTTAGAAATACTAATGATTCCTCAATGTATGCCTAAATTGGTGACTTTACTTTTCAGTTTTACAAGGTAAAATTAGAGGAAAAGAAGTGGTTACTCTGATGTTCACATCTGTATATAAATAGCTGAAAGAAGAATTGAGAAAGGAGAGTGATGTGGGTGACATGTGCAATGCAAAGATATAGAACAAAGGATGGTCTCTCATGGCCTGAAACTTTGTACATCACTCTTCCTGAAAAATAGCAACACTGCAAGATCAGGCGTATCTGTCTGCTATCTCTTATTTGCACCCAAGAGGTACTGTCATCTGGTATATGACAAGAGGTTGACAGTAAGAAGGGAAATGTCATTCTGGAGCAGAGAGGTGTCCAGTGCATCAGATCATGAACATTAAAATCCACAAGAAGCCACACAGGCATAAAATGTTCTTGCAATAGTCGGTCAACCCAGGGCATAATTGGAATACCACCCTGCAGTGTCGAGTTTTGTAAAGTTTTGTTTTTTATCTCTATTACCATAGTGAATTCCCCTCCAGAACTTTCTTTTAGTTCCAGTTTTTATCAGAGGAGAAGGAAATGTGAACTGCTTGGAGGTTACTTGAGAAATGTTTTATATAAATGTTGAACATTGTGAATTTTGTATCACTTTCAAGATCACTGCCCCTCCACTTTCTCTGACATCTTTCTGAGTAGTATCACCAGTTTCCTCAGAATTTAGGATGCTCTGTGACTTCTCACACTGAATAAGCTAACGAAAATGGGCACCGAGAGGTTTGACAACCTTCCTGGAAGCCAGACCCATGGAAATAAATTGGAAGGCAGGCAATTCTTTAAACTACTCCGCAAGCAGCAGCAGCAGTCAATTTTTTCTTCTTCTTCTTATTTTGCAGCATCTCCAAGAAACTTAAGAAAAAGAGGTGGCCTAAAGAACCCTCACTGCCGCAGGCACTGAGAAAGAGACACAAAGATAATAGTTTCTGTCACAGAACAGAACAGTCTGTGATGGCTTTTCTGCAGGAGTTCTAAGAGTGAGGCTAACACTCTGTGTGAGCTCTCTCCTGCCTCTGCCTCTGAGATGCAGAGAGGCTCATGAATACTTAGTTCCAGCAACTGCCACAGCTGCCAGACTCCCCAGGGAGGAGATGCCACATGTGTCTCCAGTGCACCCAGAGGGAACAGCAAAACAGGAGAGATGTCCTTGCCCCCACTGGACATGGGACTCCAGGTGGCCCTCCCAGGCACACATGGTCAGCATCAGCGAGAGCAAGTGGATTCACCCACTCCCGGCTTCCACTGATGTTTCTATCATTGTGTTTTTTTAGTTGATCTTAATTTCTTCTTCCTGTCTACATTATATATTTATTAACTTATTTAAATACACTTTTTAAAAGCAGAGTTATTTCTAAGTAAGTACCTAAAAATAAAAGTAAACTCTAAAAATGCAAGTCCTGAAGATCAACTTGAGCTCCCCCACTCCCTACTCCAGTTAACAGACCTCTCACTGCTGCATTCACCACTTACTTCTGGCTTTTAACTTTTCGTCAGATGTGGCAACTGATCTGCATCTAAATTTTAGACCTTTGACTTACCTCCTAGAATGCAGTAATTTACTCAGAACTTGACCAGACAGAATGCAGGCAGGTATCACTAACTTGGGACAGATGGTCATGATCACATGGCAAAGAAACACACATACACAGTGATCTTTAACTAGAAACTATGAACATCACAGCAGGTAGAAATTGTGGCCTCAGTCCAACTAATGGATATTTATTTTAGAGGATTGTATGTTCCTGTATTGGGGTTTGAAATAAAAAGACAATAGGAAGGAAGAAAGGGGGAAGGCAGGGAAGGAAGAAGAGGAGGGGGAAAGGGAAGGAGAAAAGGAGAAGAGAAACAGAGGAGAGAGGAAGGAGTAAAGTCAAAAGGTTAGTGACAGGATGAGGAACATGTGGACTAACAGCAATTTGATTTAATAAGACACGAGGTCCGATTGACTTCAAGGACAATCATGCGAAGAAAGGTAAAAGTTTTCTAATTCTTCCAACACAAGGAATAGCATCTTAAGACTGTTCGTTAGTAGAAAATTGAGGGTTGTTACCCTGGTGCTCCTAATCACAATTTAGGATCAATGGTTGAAAATTACAAGGGTACAATTTCCAGCACATTCTAAAAGAAGTTGTAATCTCATCCAAGAAAAAAAATTCAACTGCTTGATATGATTAGGAGTGATCTGTCACTAGAACTATTCAAAGAACAGTTAAAAACACTCATGGATATATTAGGGTGTACTTGGAAACAAGAATGTAGTGGGGGTGTTCCATTCCAATTTTAAAAAGAATTTCATTTTAAGACAAAATAATTCAGCATTTAAGAAATATGGAAAACAGTCTTCTCAGTAAAATCATTTTAATTATTTTTTTAAAAACTGGGAGCCCATGCATGGTTCATAATTTCATACTTGTAAAACAAGACTTAGAAATTGCCTGACACTGGTGAATAAGTTCATTTTTCTACATGGCTCTTTTTTATTTTTACCCAGAGCATGCCAGTATAATCAGAAGAATTTGAAACATGGAAAACCTAAAGGGATCATTGTTCTGAGAGACAACTGCATTGATGAAGGTGGCAGAGGAAGACAGTGCCAAGAGAAATGAATTATGAAGAGAAAGGTATTAAGACGGGAGGAAAATGAGAGGGTGAGTAAATTAGAGCAAAAGTTCTAAGTCCTGACCTTTCACCCCGATCATAGCTCAACTAATCAACCAATGCAGACACAGCATTACAAAGGAAATAGACTTGGTCCCCTCCCACGCCCAAGTCAGAGAGTTGGGAACCCAAAGAGACAACATAACAGCTAGAATTTGGATATCATATGAATGGTCTCTAATTATGACAAAATAATTAATGTGCATCTCAAGCTCTTTCCATTTGCCATCATTGGTGTTGTGAAAAACAGAAAGCAGAAAATGCTGTCTCCACGAACCTATGACGGCCAGTGGGGAAGGATGAGGGGAAGGGATAGTTTGGGAGTTTCAGATCCACATGTACACACTGCTATATTTAAAATGGAAAACCAACGTGGACCTACTGTATAACACAGGAAACTCTGCTTAACAGTATGTGGCAGCCTGGAGGGGAGGGGAGTACGGGGAAGGATGGATACATGTATACGTGTGGCTGAGACCCTTCACTGTTCACCGGAAACAATCACAACATTGTTAATCAGCTACACTCCAATAAAAAATTATTTTATAAGTAGAAAAAAAGAAAGAAAGAAAAGTTTCTCTCCAACGTTATCCTGAGAATCCGGATTTTCATAGTACTTTAGTGATGCAGTAGAAATAAAATGGATTTTGGGATCCAAATGATCCAATGATCAAAGCACAATTCTTCTAACCAAATCACTGTGTGACAGTGAGTAAGTTCTTTTACCCATTTTAGCCATGATTTATTCATCTTCAAAATGGGATAACAGCTTCTATAAGAGGAAATAGGGATGCATCTAGTTAGAGTGGGGCTGACTAGAACCCTCCCCAAAGGGAGAGAATTTGTGGGATTTGCTGCTTTCCAGAGTCATCTGATCTGAAACATTTCTGGCTCAGAAACATTATTTCAGTAGTGTCTCAGAGTAGAGGGGGTTAGTGTTTCTCGCAAGAACTCTCAGAAGAAATTAATACATAGAACTGAATCAGTTCAGCTCAGTCTCTCACTCGTGTCCAACTCTTTGCGACCCCATAGACTGCAGCACGCCAGGCTTCCCTGTCCATCACCAACTCCCAGAGTTTACTCAAATTCATGTCCATTGAGTTGGTAATGCCTTCCAACCATGTCATCTTCTGTCACTCCCTTCTCCTCCTGCCCTCTATCTTTCCCAGCATCTTTTCCAATAAGTCAGTTCTTTGCATCAGGTGGCCAAAGTATTGGAGTTTCAGCATCAGCATCAGTCCTTCCAGTGAATATTCAGGACTAAATTCCTTTAGGAAGGACTGAATGGATCTCCTCGCAGTCCAAGGGACTCTCAAGAGTCTTCTCCAACACCACAGTTCAAAAGCATCAATTCTTTGGCTCTCAGATTTCTTTATAGTCCAACTCTCACATCCATACGTGACTACTGTAAAAATCATAGCTTTGACTAGATGGACCTTTGTCTTCAAAACATTGTCTCTGCTTTTTAATATGCTGTCCAGGTTGGTCATAACTTTTCTTTTAAGGAGGAAGTGTCTTTTAATTTCATGGCTGCAGTCACCATCTGCAGGGATTTTGGAGCCCCACAAAATAAATTCTGTCACTGTTTCCATTGTTTTTCCATCTGTTTGCCATGAACTGATGGGACCAGATGCCATGATCTTAGGTTTCTGAATGTTTTCACTCTCCTCTTTCACTTTCATCAAGAGGCTCTTTAGTTCTTCTTCACTTTCTACCATAAGGGTGGTGTCATCTGCATATCTCAGGTTATTGATATTTCTCCTGGCAATCTTGATTCCAGCTTGTGCTTCATCCAGCCCAGTGTTCCTCATGATGTACTCTGCATATAAGTTAAATAAGCACGGTGACAATATACAGCCTTGACGTACTCCTTTTCCTAATTGGAACCAGTCTGTTGTTCCATGTCCAGTTCTAACTGTTGCTTCCTGACCTGCATACAGATTTCTCAGGAGGCAGGTCAGGTGGTCTGGTATTCCCATCTCTTGAAGAATTTTCCACAGTTTGTTGTGATCCATGCAGTCAAAGGCTTTGGCATAGATAATAAAGCAGAAATAGATGTTTTTCTGTAACTCTCTTGCATTTTTGATGATCCAATGGATGTTGGCAATTTGATCTCTGGTTCATCTGCCTTTTCTAAATCCAGCTTGAACTTTTGGAAGTTCATGGTTCACATACTGTTGAAGCCTGGCTTAGAGAATTTTGAGCATTACTTTGCTTGCATGTGAGATGAGTGCAATTGTGTGGTAGTTTGAGCATTCTTTGGCTTTGCCTTTCTTTGGGATTGGAATGAAAACTGACCTTTTCCAGTTCGGTGGCCACTGCTGAGTTTTCCAAATTTGCTGACATATTGAGGGCAGCACTTTCACAGCATCATCTTTTAGGATTTGAAATAGCTCAACAGGGATTCCATCACCTCCACTAGCTTTGTTCATAGTGATGCTTCCTAAAGCCCACTTGACTCATATTCCCAGGATGTCTGGCTCTAGGTGAGTGATCACATCATCATGATTATCTGGGTCGTGAAGATGTATTTTGTATAGTTCTTCTGTGTATACTTGCAGTCTTATATAGGCTCTGACATAAGTACCTAGAAAACTCAGTTCAGCTCTACATTAGCAAGCTTTTTTAAAAGTAGAATTATGATCAGAATGGGGTTTGGTGGACAAGAAATTAAGGGCAGGGAAAGATTGGGTTATGTGTTCCTATTCTCACGTTTCAAGACACCTGGCTAAAAAAACCCAGTTCAGTTGCTTCTGCACAGAAATTTAAATGTGACTATTATATTTGCATTGCTTTGTCCCTGGCACTCCTTTCTCACTGTGGCCTTTGAATGAGTACCATCTTCTTTGATATCCATGATTCTTCTTTATTTTTTGTTCCTTCTATTTAGCAATCCTTTTCTAATTGATACAGTCTTTATTTAAAAGAGGAAATATATCATATACTCATTTAATAAGTGAAATTTGAAATAAAGGCAGACATAGTTTCACATCCCAGCTCTGCTAACTACAGGTTTGCAACTTTGAAACAGTAGTAACTCCTCATATCTGAGTTTCTTATATGCAAAATGTCCTTCACAACCAACCATATCTGCCTCATAGGTTGTTATTTGGAATAAATTAAATTTTTTTGCCCTCTATTTTGGTGCTGTTATTATTCCCACTCTACAAATTAGTAAGCACAGGTTTATAGAGTTATATGACTTAAAACTACAAACCCTAGTAGGTTAATGATCCAGCATTCAAACACAAATGCAGTAAGAATGCCTTCATTAAGTCCAATTTGTTTGTAAGTCCAGCAAAATCAGCCTAGGTACCCAGCTAACATAATCAGCTAGATAGTACTGTTCTGTAACAGGTGTATAATACTTTTCACACAAATAATACATACAAAACAAACAAATGCAAAAATAAGGAACAAAGTTTTAATCTTATAGTACAGTATCTTGAAAAGTACAGTAGTACAACACAACAGCTGGCATACAGGGTCTGGCATTGAGTGAGCAGACAAGAAGTGTTACTGACTGGAGGAAGGAGAGGAGGTGAGAGATGGTAGAGCTGAAGGATTGCCAGCAATAAGAGATGGAGGGCATGCTGCAATTTCATTCATGCCTGACACTGAAGAAGGCATGTTTGCATCTTTAAAAGTTCACAACTTGAAGGTTCACATATACCGTGACTCCAAAACCCATTGGCTTAACCACTTAAAGGAAGCTGACAGGCTACTATGTGAACTCGTCTAAAATAAAGGATGGGCTAATTAGCATAGGGGCTCCCCTGGTGACACAGAAGGTAAACAATCTGCTGCAATGCGAGAGACCTGGGTTCGATCCCAGGGTTGGGAAGAGCCCCTGGAGGAGGGCATGGCAACCAGTATTTTTGCCTGGAGAATCCCCATGGACAGAGGAGCCTGGCGGGCTGCAGTTAGCATAGGCTCTTCTGCAGTCTGCCCATCATACATAATAAGGGATATGGTGAAGATGTTGTTATATCTGGCATGATCCTCTGTGTTAGATGCTCTCTCTTTCCTATTGAATTCTTATGTTTTCATCCTAACTTCCTTTACTTTTACTACATTTGCTCTACTGACATTTTGCTTCCATAGTAGAAAGCTCACTCCTATTTGTAATGAGGAGAACCATCTATTTATAATGTCTGAGATTCCACTTTAATTTTAAATAAACTCCACTTTCAATTAACATTGACACAAGTGCCTTAAACCCTACGAAATTCCTTTCCACTGGCCACTCTCCCAAGTCAATTCCGATTCTCTGTGCCTTCACCCCCAAGTTGGTTCATTTGATAAGAAACCCTGATAGTATGCTGTAATAGATATCATAACTGCCACAAATTTGCTCATACAATTGTGATTTACATAAACCCATCAAACTTTAACCTGATCTGTCATGTCCTCTTTCCTCCCTAGCCACAAGAATAATTTTGCCTCTGTTCATGGTTTAATTCCTTTTTTGCCTCAAGCTCCACTTAGGGAGAAATCCCTAATCCAGAAAACTCTACTGGGTGAGTATTAATAAAATGCTTGCATCCTATATCTTTGGAGTCTGGCATTTCATTAGTTCTCCAACCTTAACCAATAAGTTCCTTAACAGATTACTACCAAAGCCCTTGGTCCATTTAAACTACTGTTTAAATACCATCTTCCTATTCTTGCACATACTTTCCCCTTCAAAAAAATGTGTAAAAAACCCCAGTCCTAAAATAAGTTAAAAGGAATGTGCATCCCCATGAAAACATCACAAAATTCAATACCTCATTGACTTTCTCCTCTCCACAGAAATTCCTCTTTTTCTAATTTTGTTGAAGCTGTAAAGCTCTTCCTTGTTATGCAAAGTATGCCCCCCCGTTTTTTTTAAATTTATCAAAATTTGATCAACTATGCAGGGAGTCAGAGGGACAAAGATTAAAGTATTACTTAGTTACTAAAGATTCCATTTCCTTTACCATCTTGGAATCCAATTATATAGAAGACATCAATTCTTTCTGTAAAGTATTTTCTGATTAACATTCATCTCAGTTTTTTAATGACTATTACTACCAAAGTTCAGGGCTTTGCTTCTACCCTTCTTTAATATTCCAGTAGCCTCTACTTCAATCACTACTACAAATGAACCTCTGACCTTCATCACTACAGCATCTCATATTATATCCACACTTTTTTTTTTTTTGGTCCTTTATAACTCCCATGTGTTGTTTTTGTTCAGTTGTTAAGTCATGTCTGACTCTGTGACCCCGTGGACTGCAGCATGCCAGACTCTTCTGTCCTCCACTATCTCCTGGAGTTTGTTCGCATTCATGTCCATTGAGTCAGCGATGCTATGTGCTATCAATCATCTTATCCTCTGCCGCACCCTTCTCCTTTTACCTTCAATGTTTCCCAGAATCAGGGTCTTTTCCAACAGTTATCATCAATTACAAAATTAATTTGAAATGCTCTTATAATTTCAGACTGATATTTTCCCACACTCCACACTTCGAGATTTATGTTTTTCTACTTTGTAGGTTCCTATCTTTTCACTCTTTTTAGTCTTAGGCTTTCTTAAAGAATGCCCTTTCCTACTCCAAATTCATATATTATAATTCTTTCTTTTTCATCAAATTTTTTTTATTTTAAAACATTCTAAATTTACACTGAAGTTGATAGAAAAAATGTCAAGGATTTTACTACATTGGCTTTAACTCTTTGCCTTCATTCCTTTCCTCCTGCATAGATCCATTTGATATTGAGTGATAGATACTTCGACACTTGACCCTTAAATACATCCAGTATGTATTTCATAAAAACAAGGGCATTATCTTACCTTATCACAACATTATAATTATACCTTTTAACACAGTTTTTTATTTCAGTCACTATTATGATAAATACTTGTTGTTTACATTGAAAGTTTGCCATTTTTTGCCCCTTGCCATATACCTTAGTACTTTTTTCCTTCAAAAACTCACATTAGCAAATGCACTTGGAAATGTAGGTGAGATATACCCACAGGAAGCTACTCTCAACCAAATGAAGTCTTGAGTGAGTGAGTGAGTGAGTGAGTGAAGTCGCTCAGTCGTGTCCGACTCTTTGAAGTCTTGACGCAGTGGGTAAATATCCTAGCCCCTTGCCTTTCACTTATATTCCTGGAGTGCATGCTACACAGCAAATCAGAGAATGTCTAGAGGAATAGTAACCCAGGTGCTTCCAGTGAACAGCTGTGTGAAAGCTGCACCATTTATGTGAAGACTCTTGTTCCCTCTCCCACCTTTTCTACTCTGCTTCTCTTCCTGAAATTACCCTTAAACTATTCACACACAAGGTGCCTCATGCTCTCATCTGGAAGAATCAGAACCAAAACTATAGCAGACAAGTTAAACATTGATTTAGTATTGTAGTTTAATATTCAGTTTATATTCAAATGTCTTTAATAGTGCAAAAAATGTTTTTTTCCCTTAATTCAGGATCCAATCAAGGATCACACAAACTAAACAACCTCATCTCCATCATTCTTGTTTTCCTCATGGAATTGACAGTTTTAAGTATCTTGGACTGGTTTTCTTGTAGCATGTCTTACAGTTTGGATCTGAATATTTTTTTTCATGATTGTATCAGGTTATACACACATACTGTGTAAGTGGTATTGTGCGGTTCCCATTGAATCATGTCAGGAAAAAAATCCTGCCAGTTTTTGAAGATTCAGTTCTATCTGATCTAATCATTGGAAACCATTTTGTTTTACTTAATCTACAAGTGACCACACGCTGGATCAATTGTGAAATCCTATAGCATGTGCTTTGTTTCACAGAAAAGGCTTTGAATACATATCTGAGCACTCCACTAAGATGATAAGCCTGGGGAAATTCATTATTTTATCTTGATCAACTTTTTAGCTCCTCACATGATATTTAAAATGTTGATGGTTTTCAACTGAGTGAATAAAAATATAAATAACCCCAATATAACTTTTTAGATGTTACAATAACTCCAGGTCCACATATACTAATTAACATGGTGATATTTTTTCTCCTTCAATTAATAATCTATAAAAGAAAATTAACAAATTCAGCATAGTTGAGGTCATCTAACCATGGAAAACTAAGTATTATCTATACACATGTACATAAATACCTATCGACACACAAATATATATCTGCATATATATTTCTGTGAGTTTTTAATGCTTCTTGGGAATGAAGTAGGTTTTTTTAATTATGAAATATGGTCTGTTATTTCAGTAATTGAGCATTACAATTTTTGACATTTTCATCTTTAGAAATACAGCCCATTCACAACCAGTCATTTTTTTAAATTTGGAAACTATTCATTTTCTTGGTAAGTTTCTTCCCTTCAGAATGTACATACAATGCAAGTGAGTGCACCAGAATATTTTTAACACATCCTACAGAGAAATGAACTTGAAATCCATGTGGTGAAGAAAATAAATTTACCCTAGATCCTAGTTTTTGCAATGACAGGGTATCTTATTGATCTCCCACTCTTTGCTAACCTGCATGGCCATTTTGTTCTAACCAAACATTATTGTTAATTGGCACTAGTTTTCTTTCTTTCTTTCTCTCTCTCTCTTTTTTTTTTTTAAAGGTCTACAATAGCACCACAAAACCTGCCACTCAAAATGTCTCCACAAGGGGTTATCTATTTCAAGTTGTAAAGACTGTGTAGAGGAGAAAAAAGGAAACTTCTCTTAAGAGAAGTGTTACTTTCTACTATAATATTGCCCTGTCAAGCATTTTACCCTGTGGCTACTTGAGCTTTAAAAGGAATACCATACTTGAATTCTCTCCAAAACTCTAATCATTCTAATCTTTCAAAGACTAATCTAGCTAAATAGATTTTCGTGGTCTTTGTTACATCAGCCTTTCTGCTGACATCTTTGTCAGTCCAGCCCCACAGAACCGCATTTACCAGTCTGACAGCCTAGCCATAACCAGTCACTAAATTCTGTACTGCTCTTCAGAGTCCATCGTTAATTGTTTTGACCTGGTTCTATTTCAGCTAGCTTTTCATCTGCTTTCTGGCTTCTGCTCCTATATACCATTTATCATATGGGCTCTTGTCTGTTTTTTTAAGTATCAGCATCTGGTTCACCCAGGTTCTCATTCTTGGTTTCTCATCAAAGACTCGGGAATTTAGCCTCTCTGTTTATCACCAGTTGGATTTCCATGCTGGAGAATCCTTTGGCTCTATTAGTGGGTTTTTTTTTTTTTTTTTTTTTTTTTGATCATTTGTCTGGTTTTGTTTCCTTAAAGCCTAGCTCCCATATCTGCACACAGTAGAAGAAATTCAGAGATATTCAGGTTTTGTCTTTCTTTTCAATTTGCTTTGAAATGAACATCATGTCTTGTATGTGTATCATCATTTGGCATTATCCCTATTTAACATATTTTGTGTTCTGACTATCCATTCAGGTACTGTGCCATATTCCCAGAATATAGGAATACAAAGCATGAATTCATCAAGATCAGATGATGCGTTAATCTCCAGTTGTTTTAAATAACAACCCTATGAGATATATGAGACTTGGATTTTCATCATAATATAGACAGATTTTTTAAAAGTTAAGCCAGACACAAGGTATATATCCAATATATGGGAGTGTAAGACCTAGAGATCAGGTCCTGGAGCCGACCACAAAGTCCTGTCTTCAAACCACCCTAAATCAAGGGAAGTGATGCCATTACATGGTAACTGTGGGTGTGAATTAACTACTTATGCTGTATTTAGGTTGAACTTTTCTGGTTTCTATGATCTGTGAATGCAAAAAGGCACAGATAGTTAAGTGACTATGCTAAAAAGCTTGTGAGAATGATTCAATTTATTCTGAATGCTATACACTTTTGTTGTTGTTCAGTTGCTAAGTTGTGTCCAGTTCTTTGTGACCCTGTGGACTGTAGCATGCCAGACTTCCCTGTCCTTCACTATTTCTCCGAGTTTTATATGCATATAATATTGTTGGAAGAAAAGTTAATGTCAGTTGGAAAACATTCACATTCTCTTCAAGAATGTTCACTTTTTAAAAGTAAATCAGGAATTCCCTGGGTGTTCAGTGGTAAAGAACCATGCAGAAGACACAGGTTCGATCCCTGATCCGGGAGGACCCCACATGCTGTGGAACAAAAAAGTCCATGAGCCACAATTACTGAACCAGTGCTCTAAAGCCCTGGAGCTGCAACTACTGATGCGCATGTGCTACAACTACTGAAGCCTGCGCATCCTAGAGCCCGTGTTCTGCAACAAGAGAAGCCACCGCAATAAGAAGCCCATCACCACAACTAGATGGTAGCCCCCACTCTTTGCAACAAGAGAAAAAATCGAGCAGCAATGAAGACCCAGCACAGCCAATAATAAATAAACACAATTATTTAAAAAGAAAGTAAATTACAAGTCTATTTACACATATATTTTAAATTTTTGTAAACAAATGATGAATTTACCATGAAAGTTTTGTAGTCACATTCTAGAGTCATAGCATTAGGGAAATATTTGTTATGCAAATATCACTATGTGTCTGGGAATAACAGATAATATTCTTTATAGGGAGTAATAGCTCACTTTGGTCACTTATGCATTCATTCATTCATGCATTCCTTTTGGGGGCATATGTTTATTAGTGCTTACTCTGTACTTGACTCTCAATTCACTGAAAACTTACGAAATCAGCATATATGTTAACATGTAGTTTTGTTACTTAATACTTTTTATCCTTCATGTTGTTTTTCACATTTGAGATGAAACTATAAGTTTTGTTGTTGTCATTGCTACTAAACTGAATAATTTATTTACCCCCTTGGCCCTTTTCCACATAGCTTGGAGAACCAAAGATAGGGCAAACTTTAAACATAGAAAATTGTAAAATTTATTCTAAAGATATTTTGTTTCATGCTACTCTATTGGAATGCTATTAATGTTTTCAGCTGTTACCTTGTTTTCTCAAATCTCCAGAGATTTATCTACTGAGCATCATGCTTGTTCAGAGACAGAAGGTTTTTTGTTTTTTTTTTTCCTTCAGTTAGTGGTGACAGTGGACAAAATGAAATGTTGGCAAAAACAAACAGAACCAAACATAAAAACAAGGCAATTGGCTAAAAAAGAGATGACTTTCAGAAGAAATCCGTGATATCTATGGCAGACTCATGTTGATATATGGCAGAAACCACCACAATATTGTAAAGAACTTATCCTCTAATTAAAAAGAAAGAAAGAAAGAAAGAAAGCCATGTCTTATTCCCTCAAACCTGTGGATGTTATTTTTTATCACCAGATAGAATCTTTTTAAGAATGGATATATGCATACATATAACTGAACCACTTTGCTGTACACCTGAAACTAGTGAAGGTGTGACAGTGTTAGTCACTCAGTTGTGTCCAACTCTTTGTGACTGCATCACCTGTAGCGCACCAGGCTCCTCTGTCCATGGGATTCTCCAGGCAAGAATACTGGAGTGGGTAGCTATTCTTGTCTCCAAGGGGTCTTCCCGACCCAGGGGTGGAACCTAGGTCTTCTGCACTGCAGGCAGATTTTTTTTTTTTTTTTTTTTTTTTTTTTTTTACCATCTGAGCTACCAGGGAAGCCTGTATCTCACCTATACCTCAATATAAAATAAAAATTTAAAAGAAAAAAAAAAAAAGATGGAGTCTTTTAGATATAATTAAGTCAAGGTGTTGAGTTGGCCAAAAGATTCATTCAGATTTTTCAGTTACATCTTATGGAAAAGCACAAACAAATTTATTGGCAAACTCAATATCTGAGGTGTGATTATCTTGGATTATCAGGGTGACCCCTAACTGCAATCATAAGTGTTCTTATAAGAAAGAGGCAGAAAGAAATTTGATACATGTATAGAGGAGAAGAGGAGAAGGCAATGGCACCCCACTCCGGTACTCTTGAGTGGAAAATCCCATGGACGGAGGAGCCTGGTATGCTACAGTCCATGGGGTCGCTAAGAGTCGGACGACTGAGAGAATTCACTTTCACTTTTCCCTTTCATGCACTGGAGAAGGAAACGGCAACCCACTCCAGGATTCTTGCCTGGAGAATCCCAGGGATGGTGGACCCTGGTGGGCTGCCATCTATGGGGTCGCACAGAGTCGGACACGACTGAAGCGACTTAGCAGTAGCATAGAGGAGAAAGATATGTGAAGAGAGAGTAAAGAAAGAATCAAAAATGCCAACTTTGAAGATACAGTGATGCAGCCACAAGCCACAGAATGTCAGCAGCCACCTGAACCTGGAAGAGGCTAGAAAGGGGTTCTCCTCTAGAGCCTCCAGAGGGAGTGTGGCCTTGCCCACACCTTGATTTGTGGCCCAGTGATACTAATTTCAGACATCTAGCCTCCAGAATCATCAGGGAATGAATGTATGTTGCTTGCAGTCACAGGTTTGTAGTTATTTGTTATAGCAGTCTTGGGAAAATAAGATAGTTAGTGGTGGTGGTCAGTTGCTAAGTCATGTCTGACTCTTTGTGACCCCGTGGACTATGGTGCACCAGGCCTCCCTGTCCATCACCAACTCCCACAGCTTGCTCAAACTCATGTCCATTGAGTTAGTGATGCCAACCAACCATCTCATCCTCTGTCGTCCCCTTCTCCTCCTGCCCCCCATCTTTCCCAGCATCAGGATCTTTTCCAATGAGTCATCTCTTTGCACCAGGTGGCCAAAGTATTGGAGCTTCAGCTTAAGCATCAATCATTCCAATGACTATTCAGGGTTGATTTCCTTCAGGAATGACTGGTTTGATCTCCTGGCAGTCCAAGAGGCTCTCAAGAGCCTTTTCCAGTACCACAATTTGAAAGCATCAATTCTGTGGTATTCAGCCTTTTCTATGGTCCAGCTCACACATCCATACCTGACTACTGAAAAGACCATAGCTTTGACCATACAAGACAGAATTACAACCTAACCTATGGCAGCTCAGTATTTCTTAATAAGAACACTGAACAAATACACTGAGTGCATAGGTAAATAGCTATTGATTGTGTGGCCTTGAAAGTTGACAGATTCTCTGAGCAGCATTTTCTGTAACTCTAAAGTCATAGTACAAGTATTATCTTTTCCCTCTTCCAATGATGGAGTAATAACCAGATTTACCCTCCCACTTTAAAAACTAGAAAATGAAAAAATACTTCTTTTATAGTGTGTTAATAGAAAATTAAAGGTATAGTAAGTAGATAATTGCCATTGGAAAGGTAGTTTTTTTCCTTTCTATCCCCAAGAGGAACAGGGTGGGAGGGGCACAGGGAAGCTACAGGGTCATGTGGCAAAGGGAAAGGAAAAACTGTGGGCAAGGGCTTTTATCTTTTATTATAGTTTCTGCAGGAAGGAACAAGTGAAGTGTTGCACACTGTTGCCATTAAATTAAATTAAAAGACAAAGATGATCAGACCTGACTTTTAAAAAGCAAGACCAAGCCATACAATGTCTATAAAACATCTACTGTAAACCACTTTAACACACAAATAAATTAAAAGTATGAAAGGATATACCATACAAATATGGACAAGAGAAAAAGTGGGAGTGTCTGTAATTAATATTAGACAAAGTATATTTCAAACAAGAGATATTACTACATATAAAGAACGATGTTTCATAATGATTAAAAAAAAAACTTTATCAAGAGAACAGGACAAAGCTAAATATGCATGCATCTAATAATAGAATTTCAGGACCTCCCAACAGTTCAGTGTTTAAGACACTGCTTTCCAGTTCAGAGGGTGCAGGTTCAATCATTGTTCACAGAACTAAGATTCCACATGTTGCAGAATTTGGCCAAAAATTAAAATAAATAAATACACACATGCATAAGTAAGTTATAACAGAGTTTCAAAATACAGGAAGCAAAATGTGAACGAATGGAAGAGAGTCAGACAACTCCACAAGTTTAAGTGGAGATCTCAACACTCCTCTCTCAATAGATGGTAAAAGAAATAGCTAGAAAATCAGTAAGAATCTCAGAGTTAATCAACCCCATCAGTCAAATTGACTTAACTGATGTTTAAAAACGGCACAGTCTCAAAAAAAGAAAAATACACACTCTTTCCAGTTGCACATAGAACATTCACCAAGAGGGGCCATATTTTGAACCACAATACAATGAAAGAGGGAAGATACAAATTACCAGTATCAAGGATAAAAGCAAATACATGACCATAGGTCCCACAGGCATTAAAAGGATAACAGAGGAATACTATGAATAAGACCATGCTAATACATTCAACTTAGAGGAAATAGAAAAGTTCTTAAAAGACACAAAATAACAAAACTAACTCAAGAGGAAATAACCAAATAACCCAGTATCTGTTAAGTAAATTAAATTCCTATTCACAACTTTCCCACAAATAAAGCGTGCAGCCCAGATGGCTTCGTTGGCAAATCCTACTAAATATATGAGAAATATTAGTAACAATTCTATACAAACTCTCTCAGAGTATAGAAGACGAAGGTACGTTTCTCAACCCTTTTATAACATCAGTGTCACTCTGATGCTAAAACTAGCCAGTCATTTCAAGAAAATTTCAGACCAACACTGTTATAAATATAAGACAAAAATTCCTTAGCAAAATACGAGCAAACCAAATTCAGTAATATATAAGAAAATAAATAATGAATCAGTGAGTTTTATCCTAGGAGGGACAGTTGATTAGTATTCAAAATCAATGAAATTCACTATATTCACATGCTAAAAAATGATTATCTCAATAGGTTCAACATAATTCAAAAAGAGAATAAAAGAGAAATTCTTCAACTTTATTAAGGTGATTGATGAAAAATCTACAGTTAAGATCATCTTATGGTGGAAGACTTTACTCTTTCCATCCATGATCAGGGACACAGAGGGCACCCCTTCTCATCACTTCTATTCAACCTTGTACTGATGTCCCAACAAGCACAAAATAAGAAAAAGAAATAGAAAACATGAATTTTTGAAATCAAATATTAAAACTGTCATAATTCACAAATGATATGTTTGCTATATAGAAAATCCTAAGGAATCTAAAAATTCTACTAAAGTTTATGAGTGAGTTTAGTAAGGTTGCATGAAGATTACAAAAAGTCAATTATAATATTTCAATATATTGATACTACCAGTGGGCAAATGAAAATTAAAACAAAGCCATTTGCAATGGCTTAAAATTAATAAAATCTTAGGTAAACTTTAGGAAAAAATATAGAAGACTTGTACCCTGAAAATTACAAAATATTCATGAGAAAAATTAAAGCTACACCTAAATTACTCAGATGATTCATGACTGGAAGTTTTAATATTTTAAGATGTTTTTTCCCCAAAAATTCAGCTACAGTTTACTGTATAATAATCAATTCTCCCCTCAAATTTTTATATAGAAATAAACAGGCTGATTTTAATATTTCAGGACTTTACCTGATCTCATGACATACTACAAAGTTAAGGCAGTTAATGTTATAGTATGTTATTAGCATTAGTAGTTTATAGCATGGCATTAGCAACAGGATAAACAGACAAATGATGCAACAGAATAGAGTTCAAAAATAGACCCACACCTTTATAGCTAATTAACTTTCAACAAAGGTACAAAGACAATTCAGTGGGAAGGATCACTGTTTCAACAATGATGCTATAACATTTAGATATCAATATGTGAAAATTGAACTTCAACCCTTTCCTCTTCTATGTGACAAATATCTGAGTGAATCTTAAACCTAATTGTTAGTATGAGAACAATAAAATTAAAAAATAAAACATATAGGAGAAAATGTAAATGATCTTGGGTTAGAAAAAAAAATTTAAAAATAAATCTTGAAGAATAAAAAAGTAATAGATTAGCCTTTAACAAATTTGAAAATTAAGCTCTTCAAAAGATACTGCAAAAAGCTGACTCATTGGAAAAGACCCTGATGCAGGGAAAGATTGAGGATGGGAGGAGAAGGAGGGGACAGAGGATTAGATGGCTGGATAACATCACTGACTCAATGAACATGAGTTTGGACAAACTCTGGGAGATGGTGAAGGACATGGAAGCCTGGCATGCTACAGTCCATGGGGTCTCAAAGAGTTGGACACGACTTAGCAACTGAGCAATGAACGACAGGAAAATGAAAATGAAAAACATAAATGGAGAAAATATACCTGATGCAGAACATATATCTGATAAAGAATTTGTATCCAGAATCACAAGAACTCTTATAACTTAATAAAAATATAATATCTAATTTTGTAAAAAGAAAAAAAAAAGAAGCTAAAAATTTCTGAAAAGACATTTCATTAAAATACATACCAAAGGGCAAATGAACCCATTAAAAGTAGAAAAGTATCATTAGTCACTCTTGAAATGCAAATAAATATTACAACGAGATAGTACTATATACCTATTGGAGGACCTAAAAAATCAAGTTTTGGCAAGACTGTAAGGCAACCAAGCCTCTCATATTCTGCTGGTAGGAATAAACACCAGTATAGCAAATTTGGAATGTAGCTCGACTGCTCATTACAAATTTAAACATTCATCCATCACAGAACACAGTAATTTCACACCTAGGTAGTTACCCTAGACATTATATAAACTTATGAAGACTTATATTCAAATATTCACAGTGGCTTTCTTCATAACAGCTAAAACTGGAATACAACTCACAATTTTGTAACCTGGTTAAGGAATAAAAATATAGTACATTCATGCAAAGGAATACTATTTGACAATAAATGCAAAGATAGTATTGAGAACTGCAATTACATGGATGAATCTCAAAGGTATTTATACTAAGTGCATAAAAAAAAAAAAGCAGAAACAAATGCTGCACGCTGCATGGTTCCATTTATATGAAATTTTAAAGAGGGTAAAACTACATGATCTAAAGAAGGTCAGTACTTGTCAGATTCTAGTGGATAGTGAGAAAGATGAGGACATTTCGCAAAAGGGGCAGTATGAGACATTTTGGGGGATAGAAGTGATCTCTATACTCATATACCACTATATGCATCTGTCAAAACTCATCAAATTGTACATAAAAATTGGTGAATACATATACATAGTCATACACACACAAAGCAACACGTGAAGTAAATTAAGAAACAAGAATATCTGCCGTAATAAATTCAAAGAGATGTTTTTGGAGAAAAATAGGTTATACATGTGAAATGTAAAATGTCCTTTTAACCTGGGGTTGTGTTGTTAGCAAAGGCATAGATGAAATCCAAAGAGGTCCTATTCCCTGATGCCTGTTTCAAAGCACTTTCTTCCCACTTACGTGGAAAGGAATATGAGTCAGGTAAGTGTTCTGCACTGTATAAGATTTTTTTTCAGGAGAGAGAAATCAATGCTCAATGCAGGCAACGCAAATGCTTCAGACATTTGTTGATTTGAGGTCACTTGGCCAAATATTAATCTTCATTTTCATTAAAGGCTTGATGCTTGGCATTGGCATTGCCAATAAATCTAATGGATTAAATTATGTGGAAGAAATCACAAAATATTGATCGTCATTCCAAGGCTGAGATGGAAATTACTTATATTGAGATCTGAAAGTCTGTATGTACCAAAGTCATTGACTTTAGAGGGAGTTGCAGGAGCATAAGGGAAATAGTCCTATTAAAATTACAAACAATTTATCTTAGAGAATTAGAAGACTGCAGTCAAAATTTCTATCCTTAAAACTTCACACATTTATATCTTATTTCAGATCTCTCATCTCCTAATAAAATTTTATTAGAAATTCCAGAATATAAACCAGTTAACTTCTTATTGATTAAAAAAGAAAAAAGGAAAGAAGTCAAAATTTCTCATTTTTTATTGATGAATATCATCTACATTCTGGGCAGCCTCTCTCAGTAAGCACCGGTTTATCTACCACAATTCTAAGAGGGTATATTGGAAAATGATTTCTCCTCATTTGCACTTGTTTCAAAGGTGACTCCATCATCATTGTCTGATAGACAGTTGCCCCTCAGTAACAAATGATTATAGCTAAATGAATCCCAGAGAATGTAGAACAAAGGGGTAAGAATGCGAACAGCGGCGCCAGATCTATTTTTCATCGCTGCATAATGCTTTGCTCCACTGATCTATCACTAAACCACAGCTGCTGGGTTGGAGGCACAGTGCACCCCAGGAGTGACAAACATCTCTGTTAGCGACCGGGGATCTGGGCTCACCCGGGGCTTTGAACAACAGCATCAACTGACAAAGAACATTAACTTTACCTTGAATCTTCTCAAAAAGTCTTGACTGATGCTCCACCTATCAGCATAACGGTCTGCAGCAGACCAAAATCCTCCTGAATGTGCATTATCATCACTACAGAGGTAGCTCATTTCTCTTGGAGGGAAGAGTCGCTTGGGAAGATAGCATTTTTAAAAGCATCCTCTGCTTTGTCCACGATCGTGATCTGAAGATTGCCTTTTTTGAAAACCATTCAGATTTAGAATCTCTTTCCCCCTTTTGTCTCATGCTCTTAACACCCTGTTTTATATTTTTCCTCTCACCCGTCCACTGAACCCACTATACCATTAAATACCTGCTTATAGAATAGGTTTTGCTTCATCTGTAAGTTATCCTAATCAATAAGAATCTCTGTTTCCATTTCCAGATGTTGGAGAATGACCTTCGCATCAGTTTTCTGTGCATAATTATTGCCAACAGCTAGAACGTTTTTTTAAAAAAAGGTTTTTCAAAGCAAATTAATTAAGAATCATAAGGAAAACGAGCACCTTCTTTTTTTCCCCAAAGAGGCAATAAAACAATTTTTTATTGAGAGAAATAAATGCAGAGAAAAAAAAGTAAGCCTTGATTACGGTTTCTATTACCATTATTTGAAATGAACACTCCTCTCATAATTTTCAGAACTAATTACATTTTAGGACAGATTACCAGTTCCAAGAAAAGAGTCCTATGTGATTTAACTCTTCCTAGGACAGTTCAGTTCAGTTCAGTCACTCAGTCATGTCCGACTCTTTGTGACCCCATGGACTGCAGCACGCCAGGCTTCCCTGTCCATCACCAACTCCCAGAGCTTACTCAAACTCATGTCCATCGAGTCGGTGATGCCATCCAACCATCTCATCCTCTGTCATCGCCTTCTCCTCCCGCCTTCAATCTTTCCCAGCAGTCAGGGTGTTTTAAAATCAGTCAGTTCTTTGCATCAGGTGGCCAAAGTATTGGAGTTTCAGCTTCAGCATCAGTCCTTCCAATGAATATTCAGGACTGATTTCCTCTTGGATGGACTGGTTTGATCTCCATGCAGTCCACAAGACTCTCAAGAGTCTTCTCCACCACCACAGTTCAAAAGCATCAAGTCTTCGGTGCTCAGCTTTCTTTATAGTTCAACTCTCACATCCATACATGAATACTGGAAAAACCACAGCTTTGACTAGACGGACCTTTGTTGGCAAAGTAATGTCTCTGCTTTTTGAAATGTTGTCTAGACACTGTTTTAAAAATACTTTTAGTGAGGAGATATGCTATTAATTCAGTTTTAGAAAAAAAAATCACTAACAGTTTAAAATGATTTAAAATTAAAACGCCCAATAGCTTACTTTTCCAGGTTGATAGAATTATCCAGCATTAAATTTTATTATAAGGGATTGTTATGACACAGAAAATACTTTTCTTTTTGTGGTTTTCTTCTCATTCTCACACTGTTGAAAACTATGATTTTTACAATGTGATCAAGTTTTGAAATATTATAACTATACCTGGTGGCTCAGATGGTAAAGAACCTGCCTGCAACTTGGGAGACTTGGGTTTGATCCCTGAGTTGGGAAGATCCCCTGGAGAAGGGAATGGCTACCCACTGCAGTATTCTGGCCTGGAGAATTTCATGGACAGAGGAGCCTGGCAGGCTACAGTCCATGAGGCCGCAGAGAGTCAGACATGACTGAGCGACTTTCACTTACTTAAATCACAGGTCCTTCTATTTTTGCTAGCAAGTGCAGTAATTTCACATTCCACGAAACTCTCTTGTTAGAAAGACTTGCACATTTTATACATTTAAAGTCATGATCCATCTGTCAATCCATCTGTCCATCTATTCTTCATTTGTTTAGACAGCAAAGAAAATCATGAAGTGTACACAATACGGCAAGGACAGCAGCAGACACTGGGGATGCAAAGATAAGAAGTCAGTGTTCATGATCCAGAATTAAACTTTAGTGGTAAGGCAGACTAGCATATATTAAAGCCACTGTGCACCAGGTAATTGATTAAAAGACATATTGCACAAGAGGGGCATAGAGGAAGAGCCTCAATCTTTTGGGAGGCATCAGGTAGATTCAAAGTGAAAGTAGCATTTGAACTGAGTTTTGAAGTGGGGGGTAACTGGGCCAGAAGGAGAAAATATTTTTAGGTATAGGGAGTACTACTGAAAAGTGCAGAGTTGGGAAGTAGAGCTAATATATTCAGTCATGTACAAGTGAATTCAGCACTGCTAGATACAACGTTTGAGATGAGATCTGGAAGATTGAATAGGATCAGGAGATAAAATTTAGCGAGGAGAACATGAAGGATTTTGTAGGCCTGATTTTGAGTTTTAAATACTATCATCTTTCACTTGAGAATCATTGAAGAATTTGAGGCAAAAAAACAAAACAAAACAAAACATTATCTCTCTTCAAAATAAAGAAAACCTAACACGGCCATGAAATTAAAAGACACTTATTCCTTGGAAGAAAAGCCATGACAAGCCTAGACAGCATATTAAAAAGTAGAGACATCACTTTGCTGACAAAGGTCCATATAGTCAAAGCTATGGTTTTTCCAATAGTCATGTACAGATGTGAGAGTTGGGCCACAAAGACAGCTGAGCTCCAAGAAGAACTGATGCTTTCAGTTGTGGTGTTGGAGAAGACCCTTGAGAGTTCCTTGAACTGCAAGGGACCAGTCAATCCTAAAGGAAGTCAACCCTGAATATTCATTGGAAGGACTGTTGCTGAAGCTAAAGCTCCAATACTTTGGCCACCTGATGCAAAGAGCTGACTCATTGGAAAAGCCCCTGATGCTGGAAAAGATTGAGGGCAGGAGGAGAAGGGGACGACAGAGGATGAGATGGCTGGATGACATCACTGACTCAATGAACATGAGTTTGAGCAAACAGGGAGATAGTGAAGGACAGGGAAGTCTGTCACACTCCAGTCATGGTGTTGCAAAGAGTTGGACACAACTTAGCGACTGAACAACAGCAACAGCACAACACTGTAAAACAACTATACTCCTATAAAAATTAATTTTAAAAAAAACTGCTATTGAAATGTTCCTAGGATAAACTTTAAAAATCACTTGAATTAAAAAGATCATCTGTCTCTATAACTTCCTGTGCTGTGCTTAGTTGCTCAGTCATGTCTGACTCTTTGCAACCCCATGGACTCTATGCAGCCCGCCAGGTACCTCTGTCCATGGGGATTCTCCAGGCAAGAATACTGGAGTGGGTTGCCATGATCTCCTCCAGGGGATCTTCCCAACCCAAGGATCAACCCAGTTCTCCCGCATTGCAGGTGGACTCTTCACTGTCTGAGCCACCAAGAAAGCCCTATCTGTTATCTACTTGTCCATCTACCTAGCAAATCAGGATTTACACTGATATTCATATGGAATATATTGTTTCCTTAGATAATTTTGATATTCTCTTCTTGGTGATTTAGATGAGAACTAATGAAGAATAAATTGTCATGAATTCTTCATATGAATGAAACATTTTATGCTGATAAGTGCACCAGTCTCATTTGCTAACTACGTTTGGAAATGAATTAAGTGAGGAAAAATAGCTCCTACTGCCAAAAACACTCACCTCTATGCCCCTCTCTGTTTTCAAGTTTTCTGACTCTTCTATCCCAGACACTTTCACTTCATATCCTTCTGTCATTTCAACTCCCATTTGGCACTCTCTATCCTTCCAAAGTAGCATTTCCTGGTCTTAAGAGGGGATTTTGAGTGATACAGACATATGTAAAACAAATGGATAAGGACCTGACAACAAGATTTTCTACAATTAGGAAACTCTTTAGTACAAAAGTGTTTCGTGGTTTCCAGATAAATGAGACAATACAAGCAAAAACACCTAGTATAATGCTTTGTATAGTCTCTTGAAAATGAGTTAATGTATGCAAAAGCAGTTCACACTTTTCTCAGGCAGCTAGCACATGATGATGGTTATTCACACCTCTGTGTCTAGGAAAGTTAAATGCCAGTGTGAGGACAAAGAATGAAAAGAAATCACCATATTGGAAAGTGTGTCCCATCTGGTATTGCATATATATGTGCTGTTGTGACTTTATTTTTCATTATCTCAAACAGTAAGATTTTAAAAGGACCCAGTATTGGAAATTGTGATCCAACGAAAGAAAACAGGATGCTTTCAAGACTAGCTGACACATTTATTCTCATGGATATATAATATGCAAATTATAAGGTGGTAACCTACTAAAGGCAGCTATACAATTGGCAGCTTTGCAAAGTTTATATATATATATATATATCATTGAGCATGCTATATTATCACCACGTATCATCTGAAAATGCCAACAAGAACTTCCGTGATATAAGTTTTAAATTCTTTTACAGTAGGACTCTAGGAATGACTGAACATGGAGGAATCTGATTCAATCTCTGATTTCTTCACCCACACAAACACACACAAATGACTACACACTCGCCCCCCAGCAAACACATATTGCAGTCTTATTGAACTCTAATAGGAGCTACCAGAATCCCAGCCATCAAAGTCTTAGATAAGAGAACTTTGGTTTAGGGTATGGTCCCAGGATCAAAAACATACAGATTATAATAACATGTGAGACAGAGGAAGAAAGCAAAGAGATATTGTGACTTGGGGGTTACCCAAGCAGTAGGATTCGCCCCAGACAATGTCCCCCAGTTATGTCAATGAACACATGGTGTAGTGATCTTAATCTCCAGTTCTTCCAGATGGTAAGGGAAAGACTATTGCTGAATATTCTATTGTAATCAGATTTGACACAAGAATTGGTTTCCATGTGTAAGTCTATATGAGAATATACATTCACTAGCAGATCCAATTATGAATCTATGATGGCTAAAGAGATGGAAACAAGATAAGGATTGAAAAGAAATATTGCACACAAAATGTAAAGGCAGTTTCAGGCATAGTTAGCATTTTTCTTTGGAATTACTTACTCAAATTCATATTGCCTAGTTGGTTCCTACATTTAAATGACTTAATCATCTACTTAAGTAAACAACTTGAAACATTTGATTGAACCAAGAATTGAAGTGAATTAAATCAAGAAGGTAAAATCTGTGTAGATGAAGTCAGCACCATAAAAACATATTCTCAGTCATATATCCTCCCTTTTATTTCACAAAACACTAGCCTTGCAGTTCTACTATCATTTTTCAATGTGGATATGTGGTGAGAATTCAAGGCTGTAATCCTAATAGACAATTCATTTCTGGATTATCTTGAGTTAACTTATTTCCTCAGAATGAATTTTGTACAACTGCTAGTTAATTAACAAGTCTAAAGACAAGGGTGTGAGCAGTTGGCCTTAGAGCAGTCCCCCTTAATAGAAAATACATTTAGAACATTCAATGTGCTTGATTAGTCTCCCCAGTTAGAAAATCCTGTTGCAGACCACATGCAGTGAGGTTTAAATAATTTTTTCCTGCCCTTGGGGGTTTGATATTCTTAATGACTAATTGTTTTCTGAAAAAGAAAAGAAAATGCAATGCTTTCCAGTAGGAAGTATAGTTTAGGTGACAATTGAAAATATAATTTGAAAATCTAAAGAAAAATAATTTTCCCTTGAATTCATTTGGATAATAATGTGATGAGGGCTTACTATGCATATAGTGCTGTAGGAAACTATAAAAATGTGCCTCCCATGGTCTTTGCCCTCAAACATTCTGCTATTTTATTAGGGAGATATGGCCAAGGAACATTTATTTATGCACATTGCAAAATAGTGTATAAAAAGCTCTTATTAAATACAGGTATATTTTGGTGAGGAGGTAGGTTAGAACCATGACTGGGGAGGTCCTTCAAAAACTCAGTAGACAAAGGCCATGATTCTTTTATGAGGGCAAACAGTCATAAAAAATATAAGTAAACATCCCTCTATTCTATTCATGGAGCCAGTATTCCACTGTTGAAAAATAAATCTAGATAATTATTCCAAGATTAAGCCATAGTCTTTAAGTTCTCAAAAATGGGGTAGGAAAGGAGACAGTTTTATTAAACTATAGTAGAACACTGTTTCCAAGAGAATGAGAAGAAATATTCAGTATGTAAGCACTTAGATGTCTACTGAAACTGTTTTCATACTTAGCAATCCCTGTTTATCACAGTAGTAGCTTGGTTTAGTGTGACATTCAAACAACTCAACATCTCTCTTCTGAGTTGTTCCTTTAGAAAATTGTTTATGAAAATGTCCAGGGACTTGGCAACACCTATTTTACTGGCTAAAACCCTTTATAATAAAACTCACCTGTGTAGGCTAAGATCCAAGTAGATTCATAAAATCTCAACCAAAGAAATGTGAAAGATGTATAGAGCTCAGTCCAGAAGCCTATAGTGCCAAATATAAGTCCAAATTTACACTCCAGTTCAAAGAAGCTGAGGATGATCAGAATAAAGCAAGTTCGGTCAGGAGGTGTTATGTTAGATTTAATCAATGTGCTGTTGGGGAATAAACAGGAAAGTAATCATTGGAAGCAAGCAGGTATTCAAGGATCTCTCTTTTCACACCAGAAACGGCATCACAGTGGCATGGTTTAAGTCAGAGTCAAATCTCCTGACATGCAGCCTTCCCCATCTATGTTGCAATTGAAAAGGATGAATTGTAGATGACAATAAGAATTTCAGCTTGGAGATGTTGAGAAATAAAGGTCTTTAGCATCATGTCTTAAATACTAGAGAATTATAAGACCTCACAGTTATATCACAGGGAGAAAGTGGCAATTATGTAAGTGGTCCAGGAAAGTCAAAGATATTGTCCTAGGAATTTTATTAATTGGAATACATGATCTGTGAGATACATATAAGACAATCATTATATTTTGTATAGACACATAGAAGGATCTGTCCTCCTCACTTATATTACGTGGACTAACTTGAGTTACTTAATGCAAACGAACCAAGAGAAATAATAGACAGAAAAATAAAAAGTAAAAGCTTTGGGAGTAATACAATTTTAATCACTCAAATACCTTTAATCAACAACAAATACCTTACAATGATAAAGTATTCCTTATCAATGATACAGCTTACAGAGCATTAAAAAATTAAGTAGAAAAAATCTAATATGAAAAAAAATAAATAGTTCCTTAATTCACAAACACTGTTTAAATGATTGTGTGTATTGCAATGATGGCAGGTTCAAAAACGACTCTTAATGAAGACAAGAATCAATATCTCATTGCTTAAATTCCAAATAATTTTAAGTACTATAAACTTCACAACCACCCATGACATTAATTGTTCCTAATGAAGACTGGACAACCAGTAGGTTAGATCCATGTCTTAATTATGAGGCTTAGTGTTTCTAATTGAAAGGAGTATTTGCAAAATAAGCTGCTACCTATCCTGGATCATGTCTCCTTTCTCTGTTTAGTTGTATTTGCCTTGGTTTACTCATCACAATTCAGGCAACTTTATCTGTCCCTCTGCCTTCCAAGGTCTGACTTGAACACAAGCCTCTTTACAAGGATCTCAAATTGTTGTTTAATTTTTACTAGCTAACAAAATTGGCCTTTTTCAAAACCAAAAATAGTCTTGGAATCCTTTTGCTGCCAAAGACCTAAACTAGACAAGTGACCCTACTCAGATTTTCCATGGCTCTCCCCAGACTGAACAAGCATTTAAATAGAGACATAAGGAGAGAGAAATCTAATAATGCCATATTAAAGATTGTGAATTGGATTGCTTGCATATTCCAAAAACTTGAAAAGTCAGAACTATAGCCTAAATAGTTCTCTCAGCCCAGCCTACTCAACCCTTCTCTCTGACACATGTGTTACTGCTGGGCTTCTGAGCAGAGCTTGCATGAGTCACTAAGGAGAGAGAATTTGGAAACACTGAGTTATGAATCTCTAGTAACTCAGAGAGAAATAGATTTTTTTTTTTTCTCAAGCAAGACAGAGACCTGTAATATGAGGTTTCAGTCTTGAAGTAAAAGAAGAGTGATTTCAAGATTCAGTTTCAACAAGGTAGGTATCATCTGGATAAAGTAATTTGTTGGTCATAATTTGGCTACTTAAAGGACATAAAACCAGATAAGCAACAGGATTTTTTAAAGATTTCTTTGACAAATCAGCTTGGTATCATTTTTGTTTCCATTTTTTGCACACACTTCAAATTACAGTGATACTTGGCATTCACCAATAGACTCTGGAGATGATATTTCTTGTATCATTTCATTCTCTAGTGACTATAAGCATACAAATAACTCTGCCTCAGTTTCCCTGACAAAATCATGCTGATAGAAAGCTGTCTGAACAGTCATTCATGATTTAATAAGACCTAAATGGAAGCTTTACGGATAAAGTATAACATTTCTTTAACCTCATTTGCCTATCTGAAAGAGTAACTGAATATATAAAATATAAAAAACTTTTTACAGGTCTTTTCTACTGGAAACTCTCCAAGGTCACAGACAGAAAGAAATATGACAGATTATATTAATTCAATTTAGGAGATGGGGGAAATGAGGCATGGGAAAGTTTAGTTATCGCCTCTCATTTTTCTACTTTACATACTTTTATGAGATGCAAAAACCAAATAATGCACTTTGCAGTCAAGCACTTTAAAGATTATGCTTTGTGGAACCCCAGTTTGAGGGAATATTAAAAGGACCAAAATAAGTTCGGAAAACTCTAGTTTACATATAATTAAACTAATGTGGGGGTCCTAAGAAAAGATATGCTAAACTGTTTTCTTTTTTTTAATCTCTCTCTTAGCTAGAAGAGTTGTCAAGACTTCACAGATGAGCAAGGACAGAAAATAACCTTGAAATAGACTTCCTGTTTTTGCAAATAAAAAGTTGAATGGCTTTTCTTAGATATTTCAATATAAATTTAGTCAGCTTCACCTAAGACTAAAGTGTCAAAAACAATTTTTAAGTGATAAAGAACACAATAAAATGATGGTTCTAACCTTGTAGAAGCTGGTCATCAGGGAGCAAGAAATGCGTGGCAATGAGGAGGGGTCCTTTGGGGTCTGTGAGGTAGTTGATTCAGGAATGAGGAGTGAAGTGGTTCTCTCTGAGCTGGCTGGCACTTCGAGAAGTGGCTTTACATGTGAACTCCAAGTGCTGAGTGTGAAGAGCTAGAATGTCTACAGTTCAGCCTTTTGTGCACGAAGCCCTTTTGGGTGAGGGCAACATTTCTCCTCTTCTACCCTGGAAAGGTATTCACTATGGCAAGCAAAGATGCACTCCCCTCTATCACACCTCCAGCCTCTTCTTTAGAAATAGCCTCATAGATATGCTCAGATCTTCAGAGCTTTGTAGACCATAATTTCCACTAGAGAGTCTTACCCTCACCACTTGACCAGGCAGCCCTATCTGTTCCACCAGAGACACTCAAGCGGCATTGGTGTTCTGAGCCCCTGGTTCCATGGTGAGCATTTCAGTCCTCAGCAGCAGTAGTTCAATGTAACAAGAATCCCTAGAAGTGTAATTGTGCAGACAGAGGACATATAGCCTGCTCGATTTTCTTGATGTCAAAGAAGCTAATAAACTTTTAGAAATAGAGAACTTCCCTGGTGGCTCAGATGGTAAAGAATCTGCTTGCAAGTCAGCAGACCTGGGTTTCATCCTTGGGTCAGAAAGATCCCCTGGAGAAGGAAATGGCAATACAACCCAGTACTCTTGACTGGAGAATTTAATGGATAGAGGAGCCTGAAGGGCTACAGTCCTTAGGGTAGCAAAAAGTCAGAGATGATTGAGCGACTAACAAAGCAACAACAACCCATATTTAAAACTATAACTAACCATAGAGAGAGATGGGATCCATTGGAGGAGGGCATGGCAACCCACTCCAGTATTCTTGCCTGGAGAATCCTATTGACAGAACAGCCTGGTGGGCTACTGTCCATGGGGTCACAAAGACCTGGACACGACTGAGCAACTAAGCATAGTATGGCACAGCAAACAAAACTGCTAGCCTTTGTAACAGTATCTGCATACTTTTAACAAATATTATGGCTGCTGTGGGAGCCTGGCATGTACCCATTTTTTTTTTTTTTTGCCTTCAAGCTCAACTTTCCAAGAAGCCTCCCTTCAGCACCCGATGCTCCTGCTTTCAATACTGAGACTAAAATGAGTCTGGTTGAATTCTTACTGTTGGGAACTGGTAAACGTTCAGAAATCTTGGGTGCATTAGGAAGAAGGTTATCTGTCACTACCATTCTGATTGACGGTAATCCATAACTTTTATCTCAGACTATAAAGTAACCCTAAATCCTCCAATTACAACTTATTTTTTATAGTATTTGAAACATAATTGTATGTACTAATTTATCTTTTTGGCTGTGCTGGGTCTTTTGTTCTGCACAGGGTTTCTCTAGTTTCAGTGAATAGGGGCTATGTCGCAATGAGTGGGCTTTTCACTGTGGTGGCTTCACTTCTTGCTCTAGGGTGCATGGGCTTCAGTAGTTGCAGCATATGGGCTTAGTATGTGCGTGGTTCCAGAGCTCTAGAAAGACCCCAATGCTGGGAAAATTTGAAAGCAGAAGAAGGGGACGACAGAAGATGAGATGGTTGGATGGCATCACAGACTCGATGGACATGAGTTTGAGCAAGCTCTAGGAGTTGGTGATGGACAGGGAAGCCTGGCGTGCTGCAGTCCATGGGGTCACAAAGAGTCGGACATGACTGAGCAACTGGACTGAACTGAACTGAGAGCTCTAGAGCACAGTTTCAATAGTTGTGGCACATGGGCTTAGTTGCTTCGAGGCACATGGGATCTTCTAGGATCAGGGATCTTCTAGGATCAGGGATCAAACCGTGTCTCCTGCATTGTCAGATGAATTCTTTACCACTGAGCCATGAGGAAAGCCCCACAACTTATTTTTAATACAGAGTGTTTTTTCAAAGTCTCAAATATACATTTTAATATGCATTGGAAAATCCACTTATAAATATCATTCTGTATTCCCAAGCATTTCATCATGGAGTCCTATTTTTAAAAAGCACCTCATGAGACACACTTTAGGAAACATTGGGAAGTGTTCAGAATTCTTTCTGAGCTCTTGAAAAGCCATTGGTGAGGCTTTGAAGTGCTTTTAACCCACAACAATTGTGTGGATCACTGCTGTGGTTTAAATTTGAAGCCAGGCAATGAATGGCTTTCTCACTGGTATCATACTACTCAGATTCCTTCACTCTACCCTTTCCACTTAGAAGCAGATATAAGGAATTTCATTTGCTAAACAAGTTCAGTTCAGTTCAGTTCAGTTGCTCAGTCATGTCCGACTCTTTGCGACCCCATGAATTGCAGCACGTCAGGCCTCCCTGTCCACCACCAACTCCCGGAGTTTACCCAAATTCATGTCCATTGAGTCGGTGATGCCATCCAGACATCTCATCCTCTGTCGTCCCCTGCTCCTCCTGCCCCTAATCTTTCCCATCATCAGGGTCTTTTCTAATGAGTCAACTCTTCGCATGAGGTGGCCAAACTATAGGAGTTTCAGCTTCAACATCAGTGCTTCCAATGAACACCCAGGACTGATCTCCTTTAGGATGGACTGGTTGGATCTCCTTGCAGTCCAAGGGACTCTCAAGAGTCTTCTCCAAAACCACAGTCCAAAAGCATCAATTCTTCGGCACTCAGCTTTCTTCACCATCCAACTCTCACATCTGTACATGACTACTGGAAAAACCATAGCCTTGACTAGACGGACCTTTGTTAGCAAAGTAATGTCTCTGCTTTTTAATATGCTATCTAGGTTGGTCATAACTTTCCTTCCAAGGAGTAAGCGACTTTTAATTTCACAAACACCCTACCAAATACCTCACTAACAATAGCTCATAAGACAATTGTTTTAATTTTAACCTCATGTGGAAGGACTGATGTTGAAGCTGAAACTCCAATACTTTGGCCACCTGATGCGAAGGGCTGACTCATTTGAAAAGACCCTGATGCTGGGAAAGACTGAGGGCAGGAGGAGGAGGGGACGACAGAGGATGAGATGGTTGGATGGCATCGCCAACTCGACGGACATGATTTTGGGTAAACTCCGGGAGTTGGTGATGGTCAGGGAGGCCTGACGTGCTGCGGTTCATGGGTAGCAGAGTCGGACACGATTGAGCGGCTGAACTGAACTGAACTGAATGTGCTATCACTCAGCTGTGTCTGAGTCTTTGCAACCCCCATGGACTGTAGCCCACCAGGCTCTTTTGTCCACAGAATTCTCTAGACAAGAATACTAGAGTGGGTAGACATTCCCTTCCCCAGAGGATCTTCCTGACTCAGGGATCAAACAGAGGTCTCCTATTTTGCAGGCGGAGTTTTTCCTGTCTGAGCCACCAGGGAAGCCCAATTTTAACATAGGAAGCAGCTAAGTTTTAGACTGTAAACATGTATTTTAGGGATCCATACAACTTCTGTGTCCCTTGTGTTGTTTTATTGGAAGAAAATATAACCCTTTTCCTTCTTCTTCTAATACTATCACTCTTCATGTAAAATATTTTTACTAAATAAAATGTACCTTATTGGATTAGTTGCTCCTATTATTTCTGAATCCAAATGCAAATATAATCAAGGACTATTTTGATTTCATTCTAGATCAAATATCTCTGTTTCTCACACACACACACACATTTTATTTTTCCTTCTTCTAAGACACATCTTCCATATGTGGGTTCTTCCATTTCTGAAACATTTTTTGCAATTGCCTCTATGTTCTTTAATATTACATGTGTTTACTTAAAGAGGTGGCTTTTAAGGAAATAATTGAACTGGTATCTATTAATCAGCCATTTTATCACTTACTCTATGAGAGACTCTATACATATTATATTTAATTTTTGCTACAACCTAAGCAGACAAGTGTTATTACTGCCTGGTTTAATGATGGGGAAAATAAGGTACACAGAGATTATTTTATTTGCTGAAAATCCTGAGCCATATGGAGGGGATTTCTGAGTATAAACACAGGTTTAGAGACCTCCTTGCACATATTCTTTGTTCAAAACTCCCTACTTGCCTTGAGCTCTCTGACAAATTGTCTTATTCTAGTTGTTTTGACTTTGATTGGACCTCTGTATTCAAATTGCCTCTGCCTCTTGGACAAATACTAATCAAACTTCTCTTTGGTCAAAGGCAGAAAATATCATCTAGGGGCCACACAATAATAAAAAAAAAAAGACAAGCAGAGAAAATCTAAGGGAGAATTAGAAACAAGGTCAAGGGCATTACATAAAAAAGAGCAAAATAATGCCATTTGCAGCAACATGGATGAATTCTAGAGATTGAGTGAAGTAAGTCAGAGAGAGATAGATAAATATCATATGGTATTGCTTTTATGTGGAATATAAAAAAAGGGTGCAAATGAACTTGTCTACAAAACAGAAACAGAGTTACAGATGGAAAAAGCAAACTTATGTTTACTAGGGGGTAAGGGAATGGAAGGGATCAACTGGGAGAATAGGATTGATAAATACACACTACTATATATTTAACAGATAACTAACAAGGACCTACTGTATAGCACAGAGAACTCTACTCAATATTATATAATGGCCTATATGGGAAAGTAATCTATGAAAAAAATGAATATATGTATATGTATAATGGATTTACTTTGCTGTACACCAGAAACTAACACAACATTGTAAATCCACTATACTGCAATAAATTTTTTTAAAAGATCAAAGGCATTTTACATAAAACCTTTAACAAATATGAATTAATATTCCCTCAGGTTTTATTAAGTGAAGGGTCAAGAAATAGCTACCTGAGGAAAATGGTCCTCTCAGCTTTGCAAATGATTTGCTCCTATTTTGTAAAATATACTTTGCCTTCTCATAGGAGATTCCTTTGGCAAATGATTTATTGAGGGAATATTCACAAGAGAATCCAGTGGAGAAATTAAGGGAAATAGTATTGGGCAAGGGAAAGAAGGTAGGTAAATGTGTAGTTTCAGCAAAAGGTTAGCCTTAGCTGTCCTCAAAAGGAACTGTGGAGTGTGAAGTGTTCTACAAGATTGCCCACTAAGAGGCTATTAGATATAATATCAGTTCATTCGTTTTCACAAATGACCTCAGGAAGAACTTAGCATAACACCTCCCAGGCCTCTCTAGACTTCGTGATTCCTTTGTCAGTCAGTGGAAATCCTCCAGAGAAAGATGCAGCTGTAAGGAGTTCTGTGATGGACATGCTAAACTAATGAAGAGGATATGGGTGAGATGTCAACATCAACTGCTATAAGCCTCATAAGAATGTATGTCATAAAAACTCTCAGAGCTCAGAACATGGAAAGATCTTTCCCTCTCTTTTTTTTTTCTATTTGAATACAAGATAGAAATGCAACACTTATCACATTTCTGTTTTTGCCTTGGCTGATGTGAATTTTGTGCTTGCTAATTTCTTAGCTGTAAACCATCTTTAGAAAGGGTTTCTGTACGGAGTTTGGTATCGACATGTACACACTGCTGTATTTAAAATGATAACCAACAAGGTCCTACTATATAGTGCAGGAACTCTGCTTAATGTTATGTGGTAGCCTGAATGGGAGGGAGTTGGAGGAGAAAGGATACGTGTATATGCATGGCTGAGTTGCTCTGCTGTCCACCTGAAACTATCACAACCTTGTTAATTGGCTGTATTTCAATAGAAAAATAGAAAATAAGAAAAAAGAAAACAAAAGGTTTCTGGTATAATTATTGCCCTACTTCCTGAATCACCAACTGAACATTTTTACTCTTCTACCATTATCTCAAAGGTCTGATTTTACTTTTTCTTTTAAATTGTGACTCATTTCAAATCCTTTCTATAATAAGAGATTGAATGAATAACAAAAAAAATTAATAAGGAAACACATTAGTCCAAATGACACGAAACACATATGGATAAATATATTACCTTTGCAACTAGAGTGTTTACGCAGTCATGACCACATTTTTTTTCAAGAGAAGACTCCATTAAAAAGGACATTTATAAGACAATTTATACAAACACAGCATTCATTTTGCATAAGAATACACATTTTAATTTCATCCTTAACAGTTATTAAAGTAATAATTCCTTAAAATATTTTTCACAAAACAATTATGGAAATATTATTGAGTTTGAACATATTCTGAAAACCTTTTAATTTAAGGAAAGCACCCATTGGCCTTAGCAATGATTATTCTATCTAACCAGGCACTTAAAAATGACAGGGTCAAAGTCTTGGATATGACATTTAAACCCTTTAAATGACCTAAAACAAATTATTCATTATTCCAGATCCAAAATAAAATAGCAAGGTCAGCAAAGAGCATCCCCTACATTTGCAACCTCAACAAATTATTAAGCTTCTATAATTATCTTTGCCTTATCAAAAAGGATCCAACCCCCTACCCAGCCCCACTGTGGGTTTCTAGGTCATTGTGTCCCTTTGCTATTTCTCAGAAAATTGAATAATCAAGAACTATCGCCCCATTTAAAGACTGGAGAGAAAAGAAAATGCAAATGGTCGAACATTATTGAGAAAAAGATTAGGATTAGCAAACTCTGGGCAAAATTATGAAGTCAATCCTTGATTGCTCCAAATTTCCCCTTTTTCTTTCCCACTATTGAAGTCCGTGATCTGGAAAGAATCTGGGCTTTTTTATTCACGTTAGGCAGAGTCTCAGTTGTATTGACTGTAGACTTCTAATATGTTTGTACGTGGACAGCTTTTTAACCCAGATGCCTATTGAATGGACAGCCTGTTCAATAGCTCTCTGAGTATTTCAGCTCTCTGGAGTCCTCAATGGCTTTAACATTCAATTGAAATAGCTCATAACTCCATGCCATTTACTATTGTAAGTCTACCTGATAATCAAGATTTCTAAGACTCTCTTAATATGGACAGTGTATTTTCAAAGTATCTTCTAATATTACCAAAATCATTGGCTCACCTCCTAGTGGCTACTATCAACTTTCTGCCTGCCTCTCCCACAAAAGAAAACAGACTATCCTCTCCTATGTTGCAAGGCAGCATTAACGCAAATCATTGTAAGTAGCAAAACTTTACTAAAGGTTTGATATGATATTGAGATAACAGGAGAAAATAAAACCATTGACCCTGAATATTACCTATGAATGTAATCAGCCATCCCCACCTCCTCTTTCACCAATAAATTTTATTAAAAATTTTTTTCTCTTACTAATAATATATTTTGATTAAATGTTTAAAATTAAGAAGAAGAATAATTAAGAGCAGCTTCAAAAACTGCCTTAATATTCCTCAAATGAATACAGAGTCAATATTATCATTTGCATGTTATGGATGAATAATAAACTGAGGTTTATGGAGGTTAAGTAACTTGTTCAAGGTCCAACTAGTAGTAAGTCATTAGAGTCAGAATCTGAACTTAGGTTTCTCTGATGTTGATGTACCCTTTAAAAAACAATGGGACTGTCCATGGAATATTAGCCACAAAAAAGAATGAAATATTGCTATTTGCAGAACATGGATGGACCTAGAAAATATTATACTTAGTGAAGTAAGTCAGACAAAGACAAACACGACATGATATCAATTACATGTGGAATCTAAAAAACAACACAAATGAATCTATATACAAAACAGACATAGAAAACAAACTGAAAGTTATCAAAGGCAGGGGAGGGACAAATTAGGAGTATGAGATTCACAAATTAAAACTCCTCTATCCATGGAATTCTCCAGGCAATAATACTGGAGTGGGGAAAAAAAATACTGGAGTGGGTAGCCATTTCCTTATACAGAGGGTCTTCCTGATCTTGGGACCAAATGCGGGTCTCCTGTAATGCAGGCAGATTCTTTACCATCTAAACCACCCGGGATGCCCCGATACAAACTACTACACATAAAATAGATAAGTAACAAGGGCTTACTGTATAGTACAGAGAGTTACACTCAGTAATTTGTAATAACCAGTAATGGAATATAATAAAAAAAATCTGAATCACTACACTGTTCATCTGAATCTAACACGATATCATAAATCAGCTACAATTTTTACAAAGGGAGGGAGGATTGTAGTTTAAATAGCAGTGTACACCTTTACCATTTGACAAATTTGTTGGACTATGGAAGTAGTTATCTCAGAGCCCTAAGGAGTTTGCAAAAGGCCTGAAGGCGTGTTGGTGACTTGGGTGGCTCTCAATCTCATTCTTTCTTGTACAAGGTGATTTATTAGATCAGAAAAACAAGTTGAGTTTTCCCCGATGGTAGAGGCCAACACCAAATGAATTCATTCCAGCAGGAAAACCCCAAACTAAAGCTAATAATAAGGCCGTGATACACAGCATGGCGTTTTGAATAGGTCAGAAATAATCTCATTTGCTGGCATCACCATTTACTGGCAGTAATAGGATAGAAAATTTAATCTTTCAAAGCTAAAAAGCTATAAAATCGGAATATCCACTCAAAGTGTTACTGATAATATTTAATGTGCTCATATAATGAAAGCACATTGCCTAACACATAGTAAATGCTCAATAAATTCAGAAACTATTATTAGTGGTGAGAATACTATTATTTTTACAGTATGGTACTATTTTTACAGTACAGTGCTATTATTTTTACAGTACAGTACTAAAAACAGTCTACTGGAAGTCTTGAGAAAAAAGATGTGATGCCTATATTTAGTTTCAAAAATATGGAGGAATAGAGTTATCAATCTGAATATCAATTTGCCCTATAATATTCAATATGACTATACCTTTATCTCTGAATCTTCCACTTTTTTATTCCAAATTCCTTTTACTATCATTTCAGACAAGTAGACAATGCCTCAGTCTTAATCTGGAAATCACATTTTTCCTTTAAAGATGTGTGATCATTATGCAATTCAAAGAACCAGATAACTTGGATAAAGTCTCTTAAACTCCTTTTATTTTTTTAACAGCAGACTCACAATTAAACCTAAACAAGCATTTTTGGGTTTGCTAAAACCATAAGTAGGCAAATTTTCAAGGAATATTGTTTCTAACAAAGCCTTATCCCTCACCCTCTGCAAAACTCATGCATATTCAAAGGATTATGTTTCAGAAAGTGTCCGAGCTTAATACCACCTCATCTAGTTTCCATGTGTGCAACATTCTAGAAGTCCAGTGTTGGCTGGGTTCATTAACATTTTCACTTTTTCCTCTCCTGTAAAATTCACCAGTTGGTAAATTAGAAAAAAATTGAAGACAATACACTGAAGACATTACAAAAGGTCCACACTCTCAAATCTTTCATCTAATAGGCTTTCAGGAAGGTTGGCCTAATTATATTCTCTCTATTTAAAAGTGTCCAAGCATGTTGGAGTTTAGTTAAGTGATTCTGATTTTATTACAAGCACAATAGGAGGAGCACTCCAGGGTGGTTGGCTACATGGGTGGACTGTCTGCTTAATTACTTTGATGGCAGCACATTCTCTAAAGCAGCAAGAGTGTAGGTCATGCTAGTCTTCTGATAGAAGACTTCAGCAAATGGCATGTTTTTTATGCTCTGTGAAACTGTCAACTATTGGTGCAGCTGGGTCTGAGACTGTGTGTGGTGTGGTTATAGGCATACGGTTTGAAATTTGGCTCAGTCACTTATACGCTGCACAAGGAACTAAAATTCTCTGATTTGCTCTGTTTTTTTATTCTGGCAAATATGACCACATTGACTAATTTGCAAGTAAATTAGAACCCACTGAATACCAACTAACTAGAAAAGGACAATTATAATTGGCTAGGCAATGGAACTCCTCTGTTTTGATATTATCACATGACAAAATTGATTCTAAAAATGACATGTTTTCAGCACACTTATGGCCTATCTTCTCCATCAGCACTGCATTTTTTTAAATGCGTCTTTCTGGTCTGGAAGCAATTTAGGGGTAGTAACTGTGTTTTGATTCTGTTTGTGTTCTTCCAGGTTGTACAATAAATACTTAATTGTTTATACTAGAATATAAGACAATTTGATGATTTTCTAACTGTTGTAGCTTTTAAAGCTTATTCTTCTTTTAGTTCAGATTGGGTCATGGTGAGTGAGTGAGTGTGTGTGTGTGTGTGTGTGTGTGTGTGTGTGTGTGTGTGTGTGTATATGTGTGTCATGTCTATGGTGTGGGGGCAAGGAAGAAAATGGGACATTTACAGTAGCGACATCTCTATAATTCCTTATTTATCTTGTTAAAAAGCTCATTCAGTTCATTTCAGGTCCAAAACATATAATTAGCACTGTTTCTGTGTCCAGCATCTTTTCCATCTTGCAGGAAGTGCCAAGCCCTTGATAAGACACAGTAAATAATTAGTTAAGACTGAAGTTGGAATCAGAGTATCTTAGTAACAGAATGAGTAGAATAACCTTGTTATGCTCTCCCCAGTCTGTAGATATGGACACATGGCTCAGAGATGTTAAGACACAACTGAACCCATAGGGCTGTTGGTGGCATAAGTAATCAACTCTAGGATTCGGGTCTACAGATCTGGCATCTTATTCCTTTCCTACAATATCATCATGATTCTAGAAACACAGATAATGTCTTTTGTGTGGTATATCTACTTCAAAGAGCACAGCAATTACAAACATAGCTTCTGAGTAACAGGCTGTGGATTATGGAATCCCATTATCTCCAAAATGATTCTTTGATCTTGAGAGTTACTTCTTAGACACCGGTTTCTGTTTAGTGTATCTGCTTCTGAATTGAAAGGTAGGCAACAAGCCCCTCAGACACAAAAGGCAGCTGTAATTCTCAGCTGGATGCCCTGCTTCTTACTCAGGCTGCAGGTGGTGAAGGTTCTCACCTGGAGCACACTCAGGTGAACATCTGCCATGGCATGTCAGAGCTAAGGGGAACACATCTCCTACTGTTCTCATCTCAACATGATAGCATGAGATGAAGCAGCTTATTTTACACCTAAATGAGATGGATACTTGCAATCTTGAGCCACCAGAGTATTACTTTGTTTTTTCCTTTTTCCATTTTACCTAATGAGATTTTAAAAATATAGTTAGTCTTTATTAGTGGGTTGGTGGTGGTGTCCTATATTAACCATACAGCATAGTGTACTTTTAGTGAGGCTTTCATGCAGAGAAAAATACCATGGGTTCAAGTTCTGGTAGGTTATTGTTGTTTAGTCGTGTCTGACTCTTTAGTGACCCCATGGGCTGTAGCCCACTAGGCTCCTCTGTCCATGGGATTTTCCAAGCAAGAACATTGGAGTGGGTTGCCATTCCCTTCTCCAGGGGACCTTCCAGACCCAGAGATCAAACTAGCATCTACTGCATTGGCAGGCAGATTCTTTACCACTGAGACTCCAAGGAATTGCACTGGAAACAGAGGCAACTTATTAAAATCCATTTCCTCACCAACAGAAGAAGACTCAAGTTTCTACCAGTCTCAAAGGGTTATTGGGTGCAACTGATGAGATCTCCTCATTCATTCACTTAATAGTTACTTGTGAGAATGTTCTGTCAGGAAATTCACTAGGTTAGGGTAAAAATACTGGGTTGGACAAAAATGTCATTCAGGTTTTTTATACGATGTTCTGGAAAAATTTCAATGAACTTTTTAACCAACCTAAATTTATTTTCTTGGGCTCCAAAATCACTGCAGCCATGAAATTAAAAGGCGCTTGTTCCTTGGAAGAAAAGCTATGACCAACCTAGACAGCATATTAAAAAACAGAGACATTACTTTGCCAAAAATGGTCGTCTAGTCAAAGCTATGATTTTTCCAGTAGTCATATACAGATGTGAGAGTTGGACTATAAAGAAAGCTGAGTGCCAAAGAACTGATGCTTTTGAACTGTGGTGTTGGAAAAGACTCTTGAGAGTCCCTTGGGCTGCAAGGAGATCTATCCAGTCAATCCTAAAGGAAATCAGTCCTGAATATTCACTGGAAGGACTGATACTGAAGCTGAAGCTCTAATACTTTGGCCACCTGATGAAAAGAACTGACTCACTGGTAAACACCCTGATGCTGAGAAAGACTGAACTCAAAAGGAGAAGGGGATGACAGAGGATGAGATGGTTGGATGGCATCACCGACTCAATGGACATGAGTTTGAGCAAGCTCCAGGAGTTGGTGATGGACAGGGAAGCCTGTCATGCTGCAGTCCGTGGCGTTGCAAAGAGTCAAATATGACTGAGCGACTGAACTAAATTGAGCTGAATAATAACTAATACCTCTGTAGTACTGTGTAGTACTTTTCCCCAAAAGATGATAAATTTTAGAAAAAAATAATAAGTTGGTCCTGGCCAAATCAAGAATATACAGGCATTTGGATATTTTCTTGCCAGATAAGCAAATGCCCTACAGTATAACAAATACAATTACTAATCAAAATTATGGCCTTAAAGCAACTGAATATCTTGACACGACTTTTGCATGAAAGTTGTTTTAGTGCTGTAAACTCTTCATCTCCCTCAGTTTCTGCATTTCATCAGCTTCCCAGTTCTGGAGACGAATGATGGAAAGAAAAGTTTCTCATGTGGAAGAAAAGAAAGAAAGAAAGAGAAAAACAGGAGGGAAGGAGGGAGGGACAGAATTAGGAAGGAAGGATGAAGAAGGGAAGAAAGAAAAGATCAAGCATCAACTTTTAATATTTGCAGACTCACCAACGTCAAGGCTGGGAAACTGTTTACATCTTAGAATGTCAAAGAATTTCAGTTAGTTAATTATGCTGCAGGTGGGCAGATGTATCCAGGAGCAGATATTTGCAGATGCAAATTGAGAATTTTGCATGGGTAAAGGTAAATAGCTAAAATGATTATTAAAGCACAGTGGAAAATAAAATGATATATAAAATGCAAATGTGCAGTGACAAACACATGGAGGCATTTTGCTTGTGAACTGTGGCTTCCAGAAGTTGAATGTTTCTGTGCTTCCTTCATTGCTCTGTTATTTGCCATAATGAGACAGAGTTTCAGAGTGTAGCCTCTATGCCCTGCAGATGACATTCCCTTACCCGGGTCTCAAGCTTAACATTTTATAAATTACCACTTCAAAGCAAGAGTCACCATCTGTATGCAACGGGACAGAGGTGAGTGTCATGTACATCAACCCTATCATTTTCTTATTGTCCCATTTCAGATTTTATTAACAAGTCTGATTTTCTTTGCAGGGTCAAGGGCTTTATTCAATCAGAAAAGCAAATTCATCCAAAAATAATGTTTTACTATTTCTTTTATCTGCTCAAGAATCTTCTTTGGCTGTCTAGAACCTAGTACATTAATTCTGAATGCAACTTCATTGCATCCAATGCTCATACCAGCTTGTCACCCACTGCATTTCAACTTTGCACACTATTTTAATCATGTCTTCACACATTTCTGTACAAGAGATCAGCCTGTCCCCATGCTTCCCTGCTGCACTCTCCACCTCTTATCCTTAAGTGTCTTTCAATCAATGTCATTCATTCATTCATTCATCCATTTACTCATTCATTAAAACCTTGTAATTGCATTCATACTTTTTCCCAAGCTATACATGAATCATGGAAATAAATAAAATATTAATCATGGAATAAAGAAAGAAAGAAAGAAGAATAAATAAATAAAGAAAGAAGAATAAATAAATAAAGTAGAATCATGGGAATAAATTATGACTCATTCTCAAGTTTACTGGGAGGCAGACCTCTACTTCAATAAAGAAACATCAACACTGGTTTTTGGAGTTTGAACAGGAATATGCCTAATAAGTAACTGAGAGTGTAAATTTTAGTAGAGAAAGGGACAAAATAGGTTTCATGACTCTAAAAAAAATGGCAATTTCAGAGAACTCTAAATGCTCATTGTGACAACAGCACAGAGTGCAAAGGAAGGCAGAGATGGGGATGAAGAGGTGGTCAGGGCCCAGATCACAGCATTTTTACTAAAGAAAATACTTCATGTTTTAGAGTCCATTTGAATATATGAAACTGTCAGCCTAACCCTAACTTCTATGCACAAATTATGTAAACTGCATATTAAAATATGATATTGTGATCAAACTGTAGTTCTATTTTGTTTTGTTTGTGAGCAATGTGTTTTATTTCCTCAGCTATTTGCAGCTGATGCTATACTATCTGATTGTAATAAATCAGGGTTTGATCAGATCAATGAACTAAACAAGGGAAATGCCTGTCACCTTTCAATTCTACAAATAAAGAGAGGTACAGTAAGATCTCTTCCTTCATTCTGCTGAGTGGAAACATTTCAGTTTGAAAAACCTCCAATACCAAATCCGCTAATTAAAAGGCTGGATTTGAATTTGGAATAGACACAGACACAACTCCACAGGTTGAAGGGGATTCAAGGCCAGACCTGTTCAAGTTGTTGACCGTAAATGATTGATATGTGAGGCGTGAACATCACAGTGAAATTAGAAACTATAGGCTCCAAAGGAAAAAATGTCTATCAGCAGAAGCTCTCATTGCATTTTAAAATGCAATTTCGAATGATGTATTCCTTAAGGCATAATGTGGGTACGCAGAGAGGAGTCTGGGTCTCTTTATGAGCAGTTAGAACTCAAACATCATACAAGGCTCTTTGTGATTGTCCTTACTCAGTGCTACAGGCACAATAAATGTCCTTCCACACAGCCAATCTGTTACTCTCAGTTGTCTTGAATTCCATTCAAAACCAATTTTCTGAAGAGACATACTGCCAGAATGCAAGCTGTTGAGGTACACAATTCCATGCATTCTTGAAACTGCCCATTTCCAGACCAAAAGCATTGCTATTCTCCACATGATGAAACGTTAACAGATTTGCCGCTCTTCTCAAATGTATTCTTCTTAAGGATGGAAAAAGTGCCTTATCTTTTAAGTCAAATGTTTCCATGGCAAAAGTAAAAAGAGCAGTGATGTTTATCCTTCACAACTTATTGCAAATTAAATAGGAAGAAATTTAAAACTGTTTTCAGATCAGTAATTGGAAGACCTACACTTGAATTCATGACTCTAGTCTCATGACAGAGTTGACATATAACTAAATTATTACTAGATTGACCATTAGTTTTCAGGCTAGAATATTTTTTTAAATACTTATTTTTATTTATTCACTTATTTGGCTGTACCAGGTCTTAGTTGCAGCCTACAAACTCTTATTGCCACATGTGTGATCTCGTTCCCCAACCAGGGATCAAACCACGACCCCTCGCATTGGGAGCAAGGAGTCTTAGCCCCTGGACCACCAGGGAAGTCCCTCAGGCTAGAATATTAAAGTCTGTAAAGTATAATAACTTGCTTGAGGTCATGTTACTTATATATTAGTTATTATGTGAACTCCTTCTTAGTTTTGTCTTTTTATTCAGTTGTTTGCATGTGTGTATATGTCTGTCTATGACATATAAATATATCCTTTTACCAACTCATACAAATTTCTAGAAAAGTAATCTCTTGAAATAATCTAATTTTTTAAAGACAAAAACATTCTCTGGTAGCTGTGCAATTTCCATTGAAATAGGCCATAGTTTGACCCCAAGTTATAGGATGACTCAGTAAGCCAGTTGGTATGGGCCTTATGGGGATTATCTCAATCTTTGCTCCAAATAACTCTGAGAAGCAGGAAGTATGTATTAACTTCATTTTTTTTTCCTGATAAGGAAACTGTAAATTAAAGACTTTAAATCATTTTTTCCAAGCTATATGTCTGCTAAATGGTAAAGACATTTTAAAACGTTGACTTATGTTCTTACCCACAAAACTCCTACTTAAGAATCAGTAAAAGCAACAGAATGTAAAAAAGTGTTCTAATAGTTAGAGGAAGTAGTGGGATTCTATAGAACAAGAATAGGTCCAGCATGAGATTCAGGGAGGCTTACTGAAGTAAAGGATGCCTAGGAAGTCAACGGAAGGTACACTGTAAATGGGAGAGTAAGTCCTCCTTGTGGGGTCTTTAAGAAACACTTCAACAAGACCATAGACGTCACACTTAGAGGAGCAGATGGAAGTAAAGGATTTATCACAATCCCAGGTCTTAGAAGAAGAAAGAGACACGGCATATCATGCAAAGAGCCATAATGTGGTAGCACCAAGGGGGTAGGAATCAATCAAGCAAATGGGTAGCCACGGGCAAGGGCCTTTATTGAAGACCAGGGCAGAGTACACAAGCCAAAGGCATGAAGAAATGTCATAGGTGTGCTTGAATATCACGGAGAGGGCAAAAGGGGAACTTGTGTTAGGGACTAGCCTGATCAAACTGGTGCACCTGGTCTCCTGGCTAGGATGCTCACAGATTCTTTGTGGGGAGGTTGAGGCATCAAAAAAAAAAAAAAAAAAAATCTGACATTTGACTAAATTTACAATACAGAAGGATTTTTCCAGCTGAGAGATTTGTACAAGGAAAGAGAGGTAGAGGAGAAAGAGTAAATTTTAGAAATTAAAAAGTGTTCCTTAGGGTAAGAGCACAACTCGTGGATAGTTCAGGGGCGTGTACCAAGAAATGAGATGAAAGGTAGTGTGTGCGTGCTCAGTCGCTTCAGTCATGCCTCGCTTTTGGCGACTCTGTAGTCTGTAGCTCGTCAGGCTCCTCTGTCCATGGGATTCTCCAGGTAAGAACTGGAGTGGGTTTCTTTGCCTTCTTCCAGGGGATCTTCCTGACCCAGGAATTGAACCCGCATCTCTTGTGTCTTCTGCACCGCAGGTGGATTCTTTACCCACTGAGCCATCTGGGAAGCCGATGAAAGGTAGGCAGGGACCAAATTATGAAGAACTAAGGAACTGTGTTTTTTTTCCAAACTCTTGGAAGGTTGTATTAATAGAATAGCTTTAAACAGGTATGTTGCACTTGTCTATGTTTTGGAAGATCATTTTGACAACACTGTAGAAAGTGGGAAAACGGGGTTAGGATAAATGAAGTCATTATAAATAATCACCATCCAGCAGGGCCTCTCAGCTCTGCTTGTGGGGGGTGGGAGGAGGGTGCTGAACAACTGATGTCCAGATCGTCCTGTGGAGTTCCTGAGCCACACTGCATCCTGATATTCTGATAGCTGTGGCAATCATTTTGGCAAGATCTGTGGTGCCACAGTCCATTTATTTTGCATTTTTATACATTCCCAGGAGACTGGCTTAACACTAAGGAAATCTGACTCAATACAAAACAGTCTGTCAAATTTATTTTTCACATGGGTTTACAAGAAATTGAGTTAGTAAGCAAGATGCTATGTATTGCAATTTAAATTTGAACAGAAAACAGATTTTTTAATGTGACTTATCCCTGCAATAGTATATATCAAATTCCAAATAACGAATAATATTATTTTGTTGCAATTTTTCTCCTTGGCAATGTGTGGTCTCATTTTTCATCACTATAATTAGTCCTTCATTTTAAACAGGGTGATAATTTATAGTATGATATTCAGTCAGAAGTTTTGTTGTTGTTGATAAGTCGAAGCTAATCATAAGGAAAAAAAAAAAGAAAGGGAAGAGTCTAATTTGCCAGAAGAGAACAGAATATAAAAATAACATTATCCATTCAGTTGGACTGAAATCTTGGCAGCTGCTCTTCAAAAATGTTGCTGACATGGTTTATATTATATTAAAATTCAGAATTACTGCATTTTCATCAGTTTCTCTGTCTGCAGCTGGCATATCATGTTGTCAGCATCTTGGGATTTACAAGTCCATGTACATGGTAAGAATGTTCCTTGAAATGGACGTTTTCATAAGCATGTTTTCTAATTGATATGTTATGGTTCTTTAAAGTATAAACATATGTTATGGCAGTCATAATGCTTTAAAGTGTAAGTAGGATGCATGAGTTGATTTTCTTATCTTGATTTTCATTGTCTCCTTAAAAACAGAAGAGTTTTTCTGGGATGAATTTTCATATATATTTTAATTTTAAAACGCATTGATTATTTCAATGAGAAAAGTTGTTAAAAAGATAAATTTAGAATGATGGATGCATCCAAACAAATCTAAATTATTTTAAAATAGGCATGGAGAATTTGTCATACTCAGGAAAAATGCTATCAAATAAAACACTTATCAACTTCAGTACTATAATAATACACAATGTGTCATTTTACTAGAAGTATTAGTTTCACATTAACTACATTAACTACTACTAATAACTCAGTGAATACAGTTTGGAGAATGTTGGAGTCTGGCAGATTGCATTTTTTTTCTTTCTGTAATCCAGAGTTCTTTGGAAACTAATCAATTTAAAGAACTCAACAATTTCAGAAGGCTTTTGATAATGTTAAAATATGTATGCTTACATGCGGATCCTGCAGATATTTATAAGCACTTATGTGATTATGATGATAAAACTAAATTAACATATTCATATCAACTTTAGAGGATCCTTTAAAAATTGGATTTGAGGCTAAATAAGGCTGAATGTCTTTGTAGACTGAAAATGCTTAGAGGAACTTTGTACCTGAAGGTACAAGACAGCTGATGAATTTTAGATTTGAAAACAGTAATTTTGACTCTTCAGAATGCCCACTTAGAATGCCCATGTGGAGGACCTAGAAACACTAGAGAACTGCACACCATCTCCCATGCAAGGGCTGCCAGAGGAATGAGGCAGAAGGCACAGAACTATGATGCTCACAGGAGGCTAAGGGTTGTTTGTACTGTCATATCAAAACTGGCTGCCTCTTATCTTAAAATCACAGAAACACATGCACACTCACACACATATACACATTCAGTTCAGTTCAGTTCAGTCGCTCAGTCGTGTCTGACTCTGTGCGACCCCATGAATTGCAGCATGCCAGGCCTCCCTGTCCATCACCAATTCCCGGAGTCCACCCAAACCCATGTCCATCAAGTCGATGATACCATCCAGTTATCTCATCCTCTGTCGTCCCCTTCTCCTTCTGCCCCCAATTCTTCCCAGCATCGGGGTCTTTTCCAATGAGTCAACTCTTCCCATGAGGCGGCCAAAGTATTGGAGTTTCAGCTTCAACATCAGTCCTTCCAATGAACACCCAGGACTGATCTCCTTTAGGATGGACTGGTTGGATCTCCTTGCAGTCCAAGGGACTCTCACACATTACTGACTCATCTTTTGGACAATTGCCTAAGGACATGATATAAAATTAGCCTCTTTATTTATTATTTAAACCAGCAACTGCCTAATCTCTCATTATGACTTAAGGAAGAACCCATTAATATTCCCACCACTGGTGAGCAAAGCTAGCGAGACGAACTCAAAACAGCAGGTGCATAATTTCAATGATGCAAAGTCCATTTTTGCCATGCATGCAAACGGCTTTGTGGAATCAAGATGTTGATTGAGAACTTTGCTAAAGCAGAGATAGTTTTTTTTTTTCTTTCAGTGAAACAGTTGTAATTGCATTTCAATAGAATTGATATCATTAACTTATAATTATTACTTTCTTTAGTTGTAAAATATGATTGTGAAAGTTTTAGGCTGGAGTGCAATCTCAGGAGGGAAATTAGAACTCTCAGCAATCAATAATGGTGGGGCATTCTGAATTTCTCTCTGGTTTTCATTAGCTGGAAGGAGAGCACATTTAAAGGAATGCTAACAAGTATCGATGTTTAAATTTGATTTATCAATGCTATTTAAATGTATATCTGCACTGTGCCAAGTTTATTTTTCTGCATTAATGATTATTCAGTGCTATCTCCTGGGTTAAGACAACTTCTAAACAAGATAAAGCACCCTGTGAATTAATTTATTTCAGAGAAACAAGAAAACGTAATTTGTGTCTTCTTTTCATTAAATTATTCTTTAGTATATTGATTTAACTGAACCAAAAACTTATTTAGCTAAGGAAAACAAAACATAGATACAGCACTCTGTCACTTTGGTACTCCTTTTGTATTGAAGAATGAAGAATATAGGGGTGTGTGGGCATGTGTGTGTGTGTCTGCATGTTTGTGGTGTTACAAGTGCTATTTTATAAGAGGAAAGCATTGTTCACTTCCCTTCAGAAACAGACAAAAGAAGCACAGTTAGTTAATGTTTGCTACCCAGCATTTTATATTTTTACTGTACTCTACATAAACAATAAAATTATTGTGATTATGTCATCAACTCAAATAATACAGACTGAGTAACCATTTGCAAGTCAAAGGTGTGCAGACACCCAAAGAGACCACCTGTGTAACCAAATGATACCAATTTTCCCAAACCTTTACATCAAAGACTAAGTACAATATGAGAGAATTTTAAAATTTAGACTAACCTAACATATATTATAAGATGAACTGTTTCTCTTGTGTGGATGCCTGTATTTGGAGATTTTATTAATCTATTGCTTTTGTCTGTATCCAAAAGATGTAAATTATTATTTACCCAGGAAATTTTAGTCTTATGAACCTGAATAGGTGAACGGTTATTAAATTTGGTCTCTTAATAACACTTAAATTCTGATGGTATCACAGAGACTGAGCCTGTATAAGCTATCATTACATGTTGAAAAACTAACCTCTGTAATTAACTTGCAATATTATACATAGGACTCCAGTAAAATCCAATTTTCCATGGTATACACACCAGGCAGCTTTGCTGAATATTAGATTTTAATGAGATTTATGACCTTATTCATAATTTATTCTTTAAGTTGGGAAAGTTTTGGTTAAAGTTCAAAGCAGAATCTTGAAGCATGAAAATAAAATCTATCTCAAGCTTTTCTTGGAGACATTTTCAAATGAATTCTGAAACCAAAAAGGGCTTAGGGCTTATCCATTTCTCAGAGCAACTTGTGGAAACCATTCTAACTTTAACAAGGGAGAATTCAGTGTTGGCAATAAGGAAATTTTCCATGCTTGTCTTTGGTTTAAGGATGGTTGTTTTTCTACTTTTCCCTTCTCACTGGTTACTTAGCAACTTTAATTCTTGGCATAATTTAGTCCAGCAGTTCTGACATTTCAATGTGCTTAGAAATCACAACCTCGAGTTGCAGCATGTGGGATCTAGTTCCCTGACCAGGGATAGAACCTGGGCCCCTTGCATTGGGAGCACGGAGTCTTAGCCACTGCACCACCTGGAAGTTTCCTGAGGAGTTTTTAAACTGGGTCCCACTCCAGACTAATTAAATCAGAATCCCTGGGGCATCTGTTTTTTCACAAGTTCTCCTATGCAGGCAGTGAGGGTTAAGGATCACTGCTTGGGTAGGACAGCCAATTAGCAGAAGGACTGAGTCTAATGGTAGGCTGGCTGATTGGCAGGCTGACTGATTGATTCAATGATTGATTTCTGCTTACACTCAGTATTTATTCATTGAGCTATGCCCCAGATGCTATTGAGTCCCTTTAACATACACATTCTCTCATTATTTAGCTCCATAGTAAATGTTATCAACTCACAAAGGTCTTCCTGGATCATAGTATCTAAAGGGCTGTTCCTGTCTTATCAGGGCATCACATACTGCTCTTCTTTTTTTCTCCAAATTTATTATCAATGACTATATGAAACTATATTATTTTGTTTGTTTCTTTTTCGTTAGAATGCACCTTTCATGAAAGCAGAGACTTTGCTTGTCCTGTTAACCTCCATATCTTACCTTTAGTAAGCCTGGATTAAATGTTTGTTAAATAATTAAACTTTGAGGGAAACAATACAGCTTAGCAGCGGCAAGTGTAAGCTTTGAATACAAGTAACTGGCTGTGTTTCCTTGGACACATTACTGATATCCCACTAAGTCCAATGTCCTCATTTACAAATGCTAGTAGCATCTACTTCATACAGTTTTTATAACATTAAATGAGATGATTCATGCACAGAGCTTAACCCAGTGCCTGACATATAGGAAACATTCAGTAAACAGCACTATTAGACTTATTTAATGACCAAAAATTTTCTGGGAATTAGATGTGACCTTCATTTAACAAGTGGAGGAATAGACCCATTAAAAAAAGATCATTTACCTAAGATCCAAATATAATTTTAGGGAAGGTTGGACCAGAATCTAAACATCCATATGTGCAAATCTTTGTGCAAGACCTGTCCTCACGTGTTGCCAGTTATGTTTTCACTTAAGATAAGACTGTAGGGACTTCCCTGGTGGTCCAGTGGCTAAGACTCCACATTCCTAATGCAGGGGCCCTGGGTTCAATCCCTGGTCAGGGAACTAGATCCCGGATGCCACAACTAAGAGTTTGCATGGCCCAGCCAAAAGATCCTGCATGTGGCAACTAAGACCTAGCATAGCCAAATAAGCAAATTTTTTTAGGGTCAACCAGAATATATATATATATAAAGATAAGGCCTTAGACTCCTAATCCAATGCTCTTTCAACTATACCACTCTAACACATAATTGGTAATTGGTGGTAAATGATGTAGCTCTTTTCCAAATGCACTGAGTAGATTTATCAGCAGAGGTCCAATTCCAGAACTTATTGGTGAAACCAAATGTTGACTATTCCCTCATAGCCAAAACAGTTGGCTAAAACATATTCAACTCCTGCCATGTATTGAGCACCCACTAATCCTCACTAAATCTTTGTGACACAAAGTGGAATTATTCTCACTTTATAGATGGAGATATTAGATGTCAGAGCAATGACGTGAAGTAGGCAGGCTATCACAGTTTACAAAACCACAGCTAGGGTTGGAACTCACCGCTCTGAATAAATAAAGTATGGAATCAGAGTGAAATTATTACATTTCATGGATGGCAAATGGTCTGCTCTTTCTGAGATGGAAAACATACTGAAAACTTCTCTCTCTTTGCTTTGGAGTCTTCCCATTTCCTATCAAGGAGCTTACCACACAATAAAAACCTTATAAAATGTGATTGTCTCATGAAGAGAAAGACAGGAGGGTCTGGGAAAGGAGTTGAAATTCATTTATCAGCATGTATCTGTGTGTATGTGTATTTGTGTATACATTTGCTGTGTGTGTATGTGCCCAGTCACTCAGCCATGTCCGACTCTGTGACCTCGTGGACTGTAGCCCTCCAGGCTTCTCTGTCTTTGTGATTTCCCAGGCAAGAATACTGGAGTGGGTTGCCATTGCCTCCTCCAGGGGATCTTCCTGACCCAGGGATCAAACCCATGTCTGTTGAGTCTCCTGCATTGGCAGGTGGATTCTCTACCCCTAGCACCACCTGAGAAGCCCATACATTTGTTGAGTTCACACTAATTGTCAACCCCAGAAGATAGAATATAAGAGATTCAATCCTCAGGGTCAGGAAATTCAGATTAATCAGTGCAACTTTACTGAAATATATCTTTTATAAAGATGAAAATATATGCACTGTAGCAAAGGTAGGAACAACATGAAGTGAAGGTGTCCAATGTCCTGAAGCCATTTGAGAAGGTCTGACAGAGGAGGTAACACTTTGTCTGCCTTTTAAATTTAAAGTAGGCAGAACTTGTTATAAGAGTATCTCTGTTAGAAAAAAAATAATCTGCAAATTCATGCAATATGAAAGAGTCTGGCATCTTTGGGGAATGGTAAATAATCTATGACTCGAGCAGAAGGTACATGTTGGCGGTGGGGGGGGTGGTGTGCATAAAAAATGAAACAAAACTTAGAATTTTGTCAATAATATACTTTTTAAATTAAAAATAATTCCCTCTGCAAATCTGTAAGAGAGATACCTTCTTCCCTTTTTTCCTGCCATTGGACAGCAGGGAAGCACCACAGGAAATACGCTTTCAGTTCTGCGTGCATAGGTTAATGCTGCTCCACCGTTTTGAGAGCTGTTAATATGGCAACATTTTAGAAAGTCTTAAAAGATTTTTTTTTCAATTTATTTTTCATATGTAAGGGATTGACATTTCCCCCATTTCTTTGCTTTCTGCCTGCTACTCTGTCAGTATTTACCCAGCTCGCTTACAGCTTTGAAGAATCAGTTTACATATGCCCAAGGAAGAATACAAAGATTTGAGACATTCCTAAAAGAGAATAGAAATCCCACCTTCTACCAGAAGTGGAGAGATGCGGCAGCTGGTAGAGGGCTGAGATCTCTACTGTACCAGAAAAGCCCACGTACCTCAATACCCCTGCCCCAGGCACAGTCCCTGACTCATCCCTTTCCTAAAATAAGCCGATTGTGTAATCAGACATTCATTCTCACCTGTGACTGGATTCTGCAGTGATTCACACTGCTTTATGGTAGGAATGTGAGGGTCCTGAGAGGAGCCACATTTCCCTCTTCAACCTAAAATAACTTGCTTTGCAATCAGACATAATAAGCTTTTAATCATAGCCTTATCATGATTTTTTACAGGGTGACATTAAGAAGCTTTATTAAGCACTCTGACTGTGATTTCAATATCTACCCTATATCAGGACATTACCATCCCTGGTGGCTCAGAAGGTAAAGGTAAGGACAGGGAACCCTGGTGGGCAGCAGTCCATAGGGTCACAAAGAGTTGGACACAACTTAGTGACTGAACAATATATATATATATATATATACACACATATATATGTATGTTCTAATGCAGTATAAGTCACATATTAAAAGACTCAACTAAAAGTAATTATAGTGAAAATATCTTGATGATGAGGAGAGGGAGGGAGTAACAAGGAAAAGTGAAGAAGGATATGGAAGAAGAGTATTTACTAACATAATACTAGGAAATGAACTTATACTCTGAAAAATAATTGTATAAACTTGACTTCTGCCTTGGTTTCAGATTATCAGTAGCCCCCAGGGTCTTGTCCCGAAAATGAGAATATGATATTCTTCCTCCTTTCCAATTCCCTGCCAGCAATCTATTTTCTTCTTTTCAAGAGTCAGACCCTAATCTCTGGACCCAGAAATAGTAGTTGGACCATTTCTCTCCCCTTCCCAAAGTCATAAAGCATTTATCAAACCACTTTCTTAGTTACGTATTATTTTAGGCCTATTATAGAAATGAATCATCTAGTTGACACAACAAATTTGTGATCTACCTGACATGGGCAAAACAAAGGGAACTCTTGATGGACAAATCTATGATATCAGGGAAATTACTTTCATTTTATAAGCTTCTGCTGTAGTTTTTTTTGTAAGTTGTTAATTCACCATTTTTACATTGTTTCTCTGGTAATGAAACATTACATATATATGGATTATGTGTATATATACATGTGTTATATATATATATATATATACACACATATGCACATATATATGATAATGTAACTCTTTGCTATAGGAGTTGCAAAAAGGTTTGCAAAATGTTTCCCATTTTACGTGATAAATTTGAAGTGGAATGAGATTAGGAAGTTTTCTTAAAAATCACAGGGCTGATATGGTAGAAAGACGGACCTACAAAGTGAAGTTCAAGACAATGGATAATGCATAGATGCACAGGAGTCTGAGGCCCCTTGGCAGCTACTGGTCAGCCTGATATTAATGTACCCTATGCTTCCATATGTTTTCAAACATTGGGAAGGTGAGTCACATCTCTCATAAATAAATAAACTTAAAATGCCTACACTAGTGTGAGATACTGCCTCTGTTAATGACTGAAAATCAGTTAAGTAGACCAGCATTCTCTTTGGGTGTATTAGTTTTGGGCGTGGGGGATGAGGAGCAATGACAACTTTACTCAAATATCAATCAAGGTATTTTTATGAAGTTTTATCTTGTATAAAGTATTAATCACTTTGTGTCCTTTGTCTCATCCAAACCTGATTCTCTGGCTTCTTCCTGGACCTGGAAATATAAAGGGGCCATGGCAGCCTTGGGTCTCATGGCGGGCAAGTGCAGAAATGGTTCTGTCCACTGCAATTGGCTTAGGGGGAAGCACAGAGGACAGAAAACTGATATCTTTATCTCTATACTATAGCTTCCTCCCAAGGTAGCTGGGACTCAGGGTCTCAGGAAAAAAACCATCACACAAAGGTATGAAAATCAGCAAAATTCTGTAAAGCAATTATCTTTCAATAACAAATAACTTTAAAAAAACAACAAAAAGTATAAAAATAAACATAGAAATGTGACACAGACCAATAATATCAAACACTAGCCTTCAGTACGTATCAGGAAAATTGGTTCTAGCATTTTCTGGGTGGACTTACTTTCCTTTGGGCCTCAATGTCTCCAGCCATAAAATTAGGGACTTGAATTAGATAATCTGCACAAGTGTCTCCACCTTTATTTACTCGGTGATTCGCCCTGTTGGTTCTTCCTTTTGTTTTCATAGATTTAATGATGCCTGGTATTTGACCACCCTATTCATTTGTTACTTCAATGCCAATATTCCACAATCCTCCAAAGCTCCTCCCTCTCATACCCATTCTAAGAAAGAGATGTTGAAGGCAAGAACTTTGCTAATAAGACTTCATTCTTTAGGTCAAGGAAGTCTGTAGTTGACACAGGAAGGTAGAGTTCTAGTTACTTAATTATTTTAAAAGGAAAAATGTGTTAAGAATAGTATAATTCTATAAGGCAGGAAACCAAGAAAGACCTGACAATGTTCTGCTGAAGTATAAAGCTGAATATTCTTTAATAGATAGTTGATTTCTTTTTGCATACATTCAGTAAGTTTGTAATGACGCTCACTTTTTGCTATTCAGGGGTATATGCATGTATCAGCTATTCTCTATCTATCTCTCATCTATATATTTATGCATCTATCTATTTGTGCATAAATAAGTAAAGACATACAACTTCAGTCAGATGGTGATGTGCTGGATCTTAGAACACAAAACTTAGCTGTGAAATGATAGCTGACAACTGAACTTATCAGGTTTTTTATATTCAGTAATCAGGTTTTTTTTTCAGCTCATGGAATTTTATGCATCCTGCACCTACCAGGCATTATGCTATGCTGTAATGGGGAATATAGCAATAAACACAAGAAAAAGGGAATAGGATAATCATAGAGGGTCTCTTTGAGGAGGAATTATTTAAAGAAGTGACTTAAGGATAAAGAGGAGAAATGAACAGTGAGAGGAATATAGGCAAGTGAAATGTGTTAGAGTAAGAATGAATGGGTGTCAAAGTGAGACTGTATATGGATTGAATGAACAATCAGAGTTGTTCAAAGTAATAAAAGACCACTGCAAGCAGAGGTGCACAGTCTTGAGGCAGGTGAAAAATTCAAGGCAATGAAAAACATTAAAATCAAAGTGAATGAAAGACCCAGATCAATAGTGAAGAATTTTAGGAACATGAAATCAGTGAAAGTGCTTCCAATTAAGCTCACAATTGAGTTCCCTCTTATGCGAAGTGATTTAGAATATATGTACTATGATAAATGGGGGTTCTCAGGTGGCACAAGTGGTAAAGAACCCACCTGCCAATGTAGGAGACATAAGAGACGTGGATTCAATCCCTGGATCAGGAAGATCCCCTGGAGAAGGGTATGGCAACACACTCCAGTATTCTTGCCTGAAGAATCCTCACGGACAGAGGAGCCTGGTGGCCTATAGTCTATAGAGTTGCAAAGAGTCAGATACTATTGAAGTGACTTAGCATGCATTCATGCACCCACACAATATATCTAGCATTATTTCATAGAAATAGTTTTCAAAGTAAAGTACACAGATCCTCAGGAGTCCCTGACATCACTTTAAGGGGTCTTTAAGTTCATAATTATATTTGTAATAAAATTAAGATGTTGTTGTCTCTTTTTACTGTATTGACACTTGCAAAGCAACAGGGTGTAACACTACTGGAAATTTAGCACAAAGGTGGTAACATTAAACTATACTAGTTGCCAGTATATCCTGCATCATCTTTCATCTGCAGGTTCAAAAAGCCCGTTTCCCTTAAGAATAGCATTTGTGTGACACATAAAGTACTTCCGCAGCAATAAGAATAGCATTTGTGTGATACATAAAGTACTTCCGCCGCATCCTGAAGTATGATGATTGCCCCCAGGAAAAACTCTTGTGCAATTGTCTGTGAGCTGAACTAGCTGCTTTTGCCATGGAGCACTGTTTTCACTTGAAAGAATGACTAACAAATTGTGAAGTTAAAACAGTGTTTACAGGATCATCCAGCTTATGAGACAAAGTCGAAGATCTGGAGGTCCCCAAGACTGCTCTTAGGTTCAATACTTTGCTGGAAGGACTCACTGAAAGATGTTATATCCATGGTTACAGTTTGTTTGAGCTAAAGGATACAGATTAAAATCAGCCAAGAGAAGAGGCACATACAGCAAAGCTCAGGAAAATTTCATATGCAAAGCATCCAGTGTCTTCTCCCTGTGGAGTCACGGACAGCATTGCTTTCTGGTATCAATGTTTGACATATGCATGGACCATACTCCACCAAGGAAACTCCCACTTGCCTTGGTGTTTAGTCTTTATTGGTCACAAACACTCTGTTGACTGTGCACATGGATAAACTCAATCTCCAACCCTGTGAAGTCAAGTTCATATGGTATGACCCAAAGCTTCACCCCTACATCACATTATTATGATCTGGTATGGTCATAATACCAGAGTATTATATATCACTCGTAAGGTCCCAAGGTAGATAATAACATTCATATAGGCATGACAAGCCAAGAGCTTGTATATTACCTTCAAGAACCAGAGGACATAGGTTAGACCTCTTCAGGGGCAAAGTTAAATCCTTTGCTACACATAAATAAATTATGGTTATTCAGAATTGAGTATTTGGCAGAGGTTTTCTCAAAAATGAATGAAATTATCCTGTCACTTCAATGAAAATAACTGACTGTTATATGTTACCAGAGAAAAATTTACAAACATTATACTTTGGAAAATGTGTATCTACTACCATGAGTTTGAAAGCTTCCCAATATTTAGAGACTTTTCTGGAGAAATCAGTGATGATATTAATATGTGTTTGTTAATATGGTTTTTAGATTCTCTCTTACAACTAACAGTTAAGAAACTACCACTTATGAAGTTTTGGTATACTATCAAAAAAGAATATCCATAATTATCTGATAAAACTGTTAAAATACCCCTCCCTTTCCCAAAACATATCAGTGTGAGTCTGGATTCTCTTCATAAAGTTTAATCAAAATAATGTGCTGTGCTTCACCAGATTGAATGCCAAAATATAAATGAGAATTCAGCCCTGTTCTTTAAACTCAGATATTAAAGAGATTTATTGAAATGTAAAAGCATACTGCTCTTATCAGTAATTTTTTTTTGTTTTCTGAAACACTTGTTTTTTTCATTAACATATCATTTACATTAACATGAGATATATTTTAAGTGAATAAATAAATATATTTAAATTTCTCAATTTGATTTCTAATATGACAAATATTGATGGATATAATCCACATAAAAATCTGTTTGCTTCAACAATTTTAGGAGTCTAAAGAGGTCCTGGGATCAAATGTTTGAGAATAGCTACTTTTTAAGAGGGGCTTCCCTCATAGCCCAGTAAGTAAAGAATCTGCCTGCAATGCAGGAGACCCGGGTTCAATTCCTGGGTCAGGAAGATCCCCTGGAGAAGGGGTAGGCTACCCACTCCAGTGTTCTTGCCAGGAGAATCCTATGGACAGAAGAGCCTGGCAGGCTACAGTCCACAGGTTCGCAAGAGTCAGACATGACTTACGGACTACACCACCATCACTTTTTAAGAAACATTTTTCAAACTGAGCCTTAGGATCCCTTAGTCATGATGATCCTTCAGTGGACAAACTATTGTTTGTGGGTCAAATCTGAGCAAAAGTCTGCTTTTATAAATAAAGATTTATTGGAACACAAACATGCTCGATTGTTCACATATTACTTATGGCTGCTTTCACACTGCAACGGCATAGCTAAATAGCTGCAGCAAAACTGAGTAGTTGTAACAGAGACTCGTATGGCTCACAAAGTCTATACTATCTACTCTCTGCCCTTTAGAGAAAAATGTTTGTCAACACTAGATTCTATGAACCGTGAAATTAATTTTGTAATTTTGGAGACATATTCTTGTAAAAAGGAGAAAATAATTAAAAAGAAAAGAGAAAAGAAGTGAAAAATAAAATAGAAGTAAAACATAAAGAAGACATAAAATTAAAAATAATGTAACAGTAATCATACTTTTTGTAAAGCATTTGTTTTTGTTGTATATATATGTTTGCACATGCGTGCCTGTGTGTGTGTGTGTGTGTGTGTGTGTGTGTGTGTGTGTGTGTGTATTGGCTTTGGGTATGAAATATTTTCTTACTATGTGTCATGATCAAAAAGATTTAAAACTGCTGATTTAATGTACAAGCTACGTACACTTAGAATTCTCAGAGACGCATTGTTAACAGTGTAGACTGTTTCAAGTTCTCTAAGGCAGTATGTGACATATAAATCCAAAATAGATAAATTGACACATTTACATCAGTCTTACTGAAGATATTCATAGATATTTATGGTAAAAACAACTTCAACAGTTTTTATAGAATGCTAATTTCCCCTAACTTTACAAATTTGGTTATGTTTCATAGCCTGTTATTTTAAGAACTCCGTTGTTAATGTCATTTTCTCTGCATATGTCATTGATGATATGAAATTTGTTTCTTAACCTGAAACTGATCTTTTTGTGCAATATGTTATATGCTTATTGCTAACATGCAAATAGCTTCAGAAAGTGAATACTTTAAAAGTATCTACTGATGTTTGATAACAATGTTTGATATATAAAGCCCATAAGTACATAGATAGTACCATGAACTTTTACAAACTGAACATAGTCATGCAGCATACTCTTTTATATCACACGTTGGAACACATTAGAGCTGAATTATTTTTGAGACTGTTTGTTTATTGAGCACGTTATTAGGCATTTTGAGATATAAAAACAAGAATAGAGCTCTTCTCATCATCCAGGAGTTCAAGTATAAGAAGAGGATAAAACTTGCCTAGATATAAATAGTTAAATTAACATATATGTTTGTGTGTGTGTGTGTGTGTGTGTGTCTGTGTGTCTGTGTGTAGGTGTGCGCGTGCCTGTGCATTCAGTGGAGTTTTAAAATCTCATGTCAAATAGAAAGAAAGTATGCTTTTGGATTCCAGAGTTCTGGATTAAAATCCTTTTTTAAGGATATAACACCTGTGAGACTGTATAAGGTGTCTAGGAGCCTGGAATGCCTCGTGCTATGGACTAAATGTCTGTATTTCTCCAAAATTCCTATGCTTAAATCTAACCACCATGTGATGGCATTAGGAGGTGGAGCCTTCAGGAGGTGCTTAAGTTATGAAGGTGGAGGCTTCAAGAATAGGATGAGTGCCCTTATGAAAGAGACCCCAGAGAACTCCGTCACTCATGCTACGCGAGGACTCAGTGGGAATGTGGCCAACTATGAGTCAGAGTGCTGGCCCTCACCAGACTCTCAATCTTCTGGTATCTTGATCTTGAACATTATGGCCCTCAGAAGTGTAAGAAATAAATTTATGTTGTTTGTAAGCCACCTAGTCTATGGTGGTCTTTTACAGCAGTCCAGTTGCTGATGCTCAAAATTTTACCTTAACATTTGGAAAGATGCTGATCAAATGCTTCTTTGTTCTGCTGAGGTTGCAGCCCCCAAACCCTATTCTCTGATGTTGTTTCCACTGGATCTTTTCAGTGAGGTTGTCTCTGGGTTTGTCAATATTGCTGCAGCAAGTTCTTCCTCCAAGGAAGCGTCATGCCAAAACAGTCACAAAGCCTGGGTATTTTATACTGCTGCTATGTTCTTCAATTTGAGAAAACTGACATTTATTTGGCCCTCAAGCAGTTTGGGGCTTCCCTGGTAGCTCAGACAGTAAAGTGTCTGCGTACAATGTGGGAGACCTGGGTTCAATCCCTAGGTTGGGAAGATCTGCTGGAGAAGGAAATGGAAACCCACTCCAGTATTCATGCCTGGAAAATCCCGTGGACCAAGAAGCCTGGTAGGCTACAGTTCATGGGGTCGCAAAGAGTCGGACATGACTGAGCGACTTCACTTTCAAGCAGTTTTAGCCTATTTGAAAATTGCAATTTCTCAAGGAAATTAATTCCTTCCTTCTCTCCTCTCCTTAGAGTACCAGGGTATGTTCTCCCAAACCATTTTCAGGGCTACCTGCTGCAAAGTTTATCTGCTGATGTTGCCAGCTCCTTCTCTATCAGGTCCACAAAAAGGCAGCTTTCCTTGAATATGTCTGAAGAGAATATGTTCAGTGTTTCAAAACCAAGGCAATCAATCTAGATCAAGATAACTGTATCAACTTGTATTATGTTGTATTGTGTTGCATCGTATTTTCTATGGTGGTTCTTGGATAGTCAAATTGCTGTTAAGTATTGAGTTGGTGCATTGCCAATACAGTCCCAGTTAAATAAGAGGTGAAACCCCTTAATTACACAGACATAATACACCTATCTATCCCTCATCACTCCCTCACTAATTGTTTCCATCAATATTGGCTCACAATACCCTTTCATTCTGAGCCTAAAGACAGCCTCAGAACACCCATGAATATATTGATCAAGGCAGCTTCTACCAATTGAGCTTTGGAACATGAGGGGCATGTGTATGTGCGCCTACACACACATTTTTAAATACAATTTTATCACCTTTGTAGATTCATGCAAGCCTAACCTTTAAAATACAGATTTCACTGTATAATTCAGATATCAAAATGAATTCCTTCTTTGAAGTTCTGGCATGTTTTCAGCTGTCACTGCACATCTGACCATTTACTGTGCAGTAAACTTGTGCCAAATCTGAGCTTTTCTTACACAAAATTCTACCATCATGATATAATAGACATTGTCAGTTGCCTAATCACTCACCATTGTTATCTTCTTTCTTGAAAACAAAAGCCTAATTGGTATAAGAAATGATATATGAAATCCCAGCAGAAACTTTAACTTTCCCAGCTTCCCTTACCAATATGAAAGAACCCATGGGACATATTCCTGGCTGATGAGATATAAGGAAAAGTCATTTGGGGTTTCTGGAAAGCAATCTTTCTCAGAATCATCCCCTCAGTGTTTTTAGCTTTGAACATCAACTACAGCAATCCTATTGCAACTATGCAAAGTACACTCATCAGGGAAGACCAAGAGAATCAGAATTGCCAGCCCAAACTCAATAAACCACCCAACTTCTGTTAGCAATCATCTATCAATACACTTCTTCTTAAATCATTTAAAAAATCACTTTTTGCTTAAGTCACTCAAACCAAAATTTACTGTTACTTTGAAATGCTCCTAATTGAATCATGTGACTTTACCCCAGCTATTGCTGTCAATTTTATTTCTAATTTATCTACTTGTTCATTCAGTACCTTATGTACAAGTAGGAAAAAAAAAAGAAAGTGTTATTAGAGATTGAAGAAAAGACATCTGTGGTAGGTGGGACATATACACATTATTTTTCATGAGACCTTCAGAGTGACTCAGGAGGCTGCAGATAAAGGACCGTGAGACTGAAAACTGCAAGTTCATGGCATCTGTGAGGAGGCAGGCAGCTGGAGGAGCTGCATTTAACTTATGAACAAGATCACAATTATACAACCATGTTGTTTGCAAGGAGATATGGGAAGTGTCTTCTCAGCTTGTAAAGAGAAATGTGACACATCTTTGTTCTGTTGTTACACACATCTACACTGCTCGGGGCTCGCTAAGTGATTTAACATACCTAATACATGCAATCAGTATCACTATACTCTCTGCTCCAGATAAAAGCCATGTGGATCAAATCCAATCATCAATCTGCAAGGATGCATACCACTACTTGCTTTGTAAATGTAGTGCCTGCTGGTTAAACATGGGTTTTTCTTTATATTACTAATTTTCCATTTAATCTTGGGTTTGAAATATGAGAGGTGTTTTTGGCACCTTTCTGAGGTACATCAGGGAAAGATATTAATTGCAGAAGGGTAAAGGAGGCAGAATATACTTGAGAAGTATTAAAGCTCAAGTTCAGTTCAGTTGCTCAGTCCTATTTGACTCATTGTGACATCATGGACTGCAGCATGCCAGGCTTCCCTGTCTATCACCAGCTCCTGGAGCTTGCTCAAACTCATGCCCATCGAGTTAGTGATACCACCCAACCATCTCATCCTCAGTCATCCTCTTCTCCTCTGCCTTCAATCTTTCCCAGCATCAGGGTCCTTTCTAATGAGTTGGCTCTTCACATCAGGTGTCCAAAGGCTTCAGCATCAATCCTTCTAATGAATATTCAGGGTTCATTTCCTTTAGGATTGACTGGCTGGATCTCCTTGCAGTCCAAGGGACTCTCAAGAGTCTTCCCCAACACCGCAGTTCAAAAGCATCAGTTCTTCGGTGCTCAGCTTTCTTTATGGTCCAACTCTCACATCTGTATAGGACTACTGGAAAAAACATACCTTTGAGCAATAGGGACAATATAAACTTGCTGTGGCGTCTTAAATAACGTGCTTTAAGGTATCCCAAGAACAAATATTTTCTGTGCTTCTTCATTTGGCTTTTCTGTCCTTAAAATAAGTCCTAACTGCTTCCTTCTGTACTTGCAACAACTTCATGAGCTTTTGGACCAAGTCCTGCTTCTTATGAACAGTTTTACTATGGGAAAATCATTGAAATTATCTGACCCTTGATTTCTCTTCTGTAACCTAGCAATAGTAATAACTACAACAACAAGGTGGCTGAGCCGTGTCGTTTCAGATCCTCAGGACACACTGTTGCACACGGCCTCTTCACAGTCTAACACAGGACTTAGCACAGTGTCTAAGGAAGTTCTTTGATTAAACTCAAGAGAACTCAAAATGCCAAAGTAATTAATAAATGTTCCCTAAGATACCACAGTTCTTTCTAGGAAAACTTCCTCTTCTTTTTTTCCCTCTCTATTACATTTCAGCTAGATAGCACTGGGGATTACTGACATGCCACAAAATGAATCTTTCACTCAAAGACAAAATGGAAAGCAGAGATATGGTCATCATTTTGCTGATTTGAGGGTTTTGGGGGTGCTTCTGTTGTTGTTTTTGGTTCTGTATTAGCTACATGGCATCCATACCCCCCTTTTTTCCTGAAGGGACAGATCTTACAAATCACTCCTCATTGAACAAATACTGTAGTGAACAAGGCTGCTGGGAAGAATCTTGCCTCAAGAGATTACTTATTGTCAACCAGCTTCTGGAGAGGCTAAAATTATGTTGTTTTGCTCAAATAATAGCACCTTTAGCATCATATTTTTCAAGGTATAAATGTGAAAACAGTAGAGCAAGCATCCCTTCTTCTTCCTTTTTTTTTTAATTTACAGAACTCCAGACATGTGTACTTACACATAGTTTTACACAAATCTGGAGCATGAGCCCATGGTTCTGAACTGTTTTTAAAGTTTTCTTCATCTCTATAAGTCAGTATAACTTTGTCCCATGTAAAAATAAAATAGTTACAAAAATAACACACACACACATATATATACATATATGTGTATATATGTATATATGTTTGTGCAGCTGGGTGTGTGCATTTATGCTATTTTAAATTATTATCACCAAAAGTAAATCTAAATAAGGATGGTAAGGATTAGATCTTTCATGACAAATAACAATAATTTTTTGGTTGCTGGGTTTTTTTGTTTATACAAACTATGAAAGTTTTAATTTTTTAATATTTATTTTGTATTGGGGCATAGCCGATTAACAAGCAATGTTGTGAGAGTTTTAGGTGAACAGTGAAGGGACTCAGCTCTGTATCCATTCTCCCTCAAAGCCCCCTCCCATTCAGGCTGCCACATAACATTGAGCAGAGTTCTTATGCTGTGCAGTCTGTCCTTGTTGGTTATCCATTTTAAATATAGCATGTACATGTCCATCTCAAACTCCCTAACTATCCCTTCCCCCATGCCGGTTTGTTTTTGAGGATCTATAACTAGCCAGGCAACAGTTTTAGATGTTTCTTATTTAATTTCCAACAATGCTTTGAAAAGAACATTTTTACCTTATGTTTTTCAAATGAAGGAAAGGGTTGAGGAAAGATACTCCAAAGGTCACACAGGGGATAAATATCATGTTTAGAATTAGAATTCAGGGGATACATTAGTAGGAACACCATCTATGTGAAATTCAAATTGTGGCTATCAGTGAAAGTCGCTCAGTCATGTCCAATTCTTTGAGACCCCTTGGACTATATAGTCCATGGAATTCTCCAGACCAGAATACTGGAGTGGGTGGCTGTTCCCTTCTCTAGGGGATCTTCTCAATGCAGGGATCAAACCCAGGTCTCTCGAATTGCAGGCAGATTCTTTACCATATGAGCCACCAGAGAAGCCCAAATGTGGCTAGTTTATTGTCATATAGCTCTTGATATATTCTAATGATGCCCTGGATGTCAGTAGTTTTATAAATGGGGTTTGGTGCTGAATTTTAAATTCCTGGAAATCTTCAGTTTTGCATTTAATGTTTCTAATCAAAGTTCATATCATTTAATTTGTGAGGTTCTTCTCTTAAAGTTTAGTTTTATTATTAAAAGTTTTATAAAACTGTAAAACTTTATACAACAGGGCATCCAATCATACAGTGAAATTCTTTTTAAGTAAAGTGTGTGGTAAGGCTAAACTTCAATAATTTTGTGTCTTTTAAAATAGACTTTTTATTTCTCCTCTTCTGAGAAAATGGTAGTAGCTCATTGTCTTGGATGCCTAAGAGCATTCATATTTAAAATGCTAAAGTTAAAAATTTGCATTATAATGAAACTGGTAACTGTCCAATGTCTTATTCTAAACCATTGGGTTCAAACATTCTACCTTCAGGGGTAAGAAGTCAAACTTTCTACCTAAGATAAAGAGTTGAAAAAAATCATAAAATGTAAATGTCTTTTATTATAATTTTTAAATAGGTCTATCTCATATTTTCTTATTACTACATTGTCTTCATCAATGTAAGCCTGTGACATAAATTTTAATACATGATTTATGGTTACAAATTCATTTTTTCATTCTCATTTATTATGGGGTGTCACATTCTATCATGCCTGCATTTAATCATCTCCTGTCTGCATATTAATGGTTACAAATATGATACCTGTGTAGACTCAAGAAGCCAGGAGCTTAGCTGTCTCAGAGTGTAACGGTTGAGTGCCTTGAAAAGTGGGGTTGGAGAAAAAAACTTTAGATGTCTTTGTACATGCATATGCATTACAGAATAACTCATGTAGTGGAAAAGAGGGTTTTCTACTGTGTAGAGTCAATTTGTGTAAATCGATTTTTCATAAGCCCCCATAATTTGTACATCCATAACTGTGTGGAACATATAATAAACCTTATGTCAAAATCAGGTGAGATCATAAACAAGACATTGCCCAGTTTTACTGTCAAGTTTAGACCAAGAGGAAATATGCCAATGTCCTTAGGTACATTCACTTATATAGACACATTTCATGTATCATTGGCTCAAATGGATAAATGAAAAGGCATATTTTTAGGAAGTTAGCATTTATCTGAACTTGATGAGATGAAGTTTTGAGAGCTGAAGAGGGAATTTTCAATTACAGACAAGTAGAGAAACTGTTGCTACTAAAGTACTGGTGCTTGACAAAAAGCACATGCTCAATATACATTTTATTAATGAATAAGTATTTCATTTTCTCTTGGTAACAAATAGAACATGGGAGCCATATCTGGCTTTAATGCAAACTGAATTGCAATACCATCCATGAAAAGGGTACAGTGGGTTAGGTGTGGAGAAGGGAAAGTGCTGAGTTTTATCCAAAACCTATAAGAAAAGGAGAAATAAATCATGGGCAGAGCAGCAACTGCAAAGAACAAAACTAAATCAAGATCAATGAAGAGCCAAAAATGCATGTGAAAGAAATTACAACAAGTTTGGGAGAAGAGGTAATTTCAGAAGTAAAGTGCAAAGTCTTAGAATAATCAGGGAAAAAATTAAGTGTGTGATCAGTGACAGAGTGTGCGCTGCTGACTATGCAAATTGAGGTTAAGTTTGAGGACTTCAAGCACCCCTGAGGAAGGAGGGAGTGTATTAATTAAGAGGAATTGCATGCATGATTGGTATTCTAGTAGAAAAATAGAAATAGGAGAAGTTGTCATTCTTGGCCTCTGGGATGACTACATGGGAAGAGTCTCCTAACACACACAGAGACACTCACAAACAAATCGGAACACATAAATCATTGAAGACATGCTAAAGGATAGAAATTAAAATAAAAGAGAAGGTGGTTTGTCATGAATATTTGTGTGGCCATATTTAAGACCAAGAATAAAGGCATATCAACCCTTGTTTTCAAAATGGATGTTGGTCTTGAAATAAACTGGACAACCCTCCCTCCCCCCACCCCCCCACCCCCACCAAATCTGTTAGCTTAGTTTCTAATGTAACTCTTGTTTGTGAAAGAGAAAAACTTGTAAACAGTAACTTTAAACAAAACTAATGATTAGCCCAGACCCCAAACCTGGTGGTCTGATATTCCAACTCTGTAAATGGCAACTTATAGAGTGTTCCAGAAAAAATTTCTCTCTCTCTCCAAAAATTCATGTTAAAGTCCTGAATATTTTAATCTTTAAATTGCATCCTGATTCTGAGGAGTCACAGAACCACCACTTGGATCCTTGGGTGAGAGCTCACCAGTCTCATCTCTCACCTGGATCATTGCAATGACCTCTTAACAAATGTTCTTTTTTTGTTCCCAAATGTATCCCCTGCAATTTATTTTTAACAAACTATGCAAAGTAATACTTTTAAATCTTCCTTCAGAATATACCACTCTATTTGTAAAATCTCTCCACTGTCTTTCCATATACCACAGCCCCAAGTCTTAAAATGGCCTCAGGCTACATGTCCTAGCCCCTCCCAGCTTCTTAAACCTGATTTCTTACTAATCTCCCCTTAGCTTAATTCCACCCTGTCTGCCTGGTCAACTTTCCAGTTATTTAACATGAAAAGTCTGCTTCCATGTCCCAAACTTGAGGATGTTGTTCCATGTGCCTGGACAGCAGCTCTCCAGATATCTGCATAGGTCTCTGTCATTTTAGAGACTTCATCCCAAATATTATTCTATTAAAGATGAATTTTCAGAAGATGGGCTCCCCTGGTGGTTCAAACAGTAAAGAATCTGCCTGCAATACAAGAGACCCAGGTTTGATCGCTAGGTTGGGAAGATCCCCTGGAGAAGGAAATGGCTACCCACTCCAGGATTTTTGCCTGGAGAATTCCGTGGACAGAATAGACAGAGGAGCCCGGCAGGTTACAGATCATAGGGTTGTAAAGAGTCAGACGTGACTGAGTCACTAACACTTTTTTTTTTTCTCAATAGTTAGGGGATGGGGCCTGAAGTTCTGTATGTCTAACATTCTTAGATGATATCACTGCCAATGCAACAGACCACACTTGGTAGCACAGCTTTAGGCCACCCCTGTCATTGAGAATTCAAGAGTCACACTACACTTTTGCATTTCTGCCTGTTGCTCCTGTTAACTTTCTCTTTTTAAAATAGTTATTTATTGAAAGAGAAAGTGTTAGTTGCTCAGTCATGTCCAACTCTTTGGGATCCCAAGGACTGCAGCCTGCTAGGCTCATCTGTCCATGTGATTCTCCAGGTCAGAATACTTATTTATATGTTTGGCTGCATCAAGTCTTAGCTGCGGCATGTGGGATCCTCATTGAGTCCTGTGGGATCTATCCTTGTGGTGCAAGGGCTCAGTAGTTGTGATGCCCAGGCTTAGTTGCTCCACAGTATGTGGGATCTTAGTTCCCTGACCAGGGATGGAACCCAATCCCCTGCATTGCAAGGCAGATTCTTAACCACTGGAACACCAATTTTGCAAGGTCTTCCAATGACACATAAGCAATCTTTGAGAAAGAGTAGCCTAACGGATGGGCTTCCTTGGTGGCACTAGTGGTGATGTAGTAGTGCTTATGCAGGAGACATAAGAGACCCGGGTTCAATCCCTGGGTCTGGAAGAACTCCTGGATGGAGGGCATGGCAATGCACTCCAGTATTCTTACCTGGAGAATTCCACGGACAGAGGAGCCTGGAGGGCTGAAGTCCGTAGAGTCACAAAGAGTTGGACATTACTGAAACAACTGCACACACACACATACACACAGCCTAACAAATATAAAAAACAATCAGTCAATCTACAGGAATTTACAAAGGTCTGACTCTCTGTGCATGGGGTGTTCAATGACTGGACATTGATCCAAGCACACACATATGCCAGATTCCCTTTGCCCCTTGTACCACATCAACTCTGATCCCTTGAAGTAGTGAAAACCAAGACTTGGATTACTGCTGTTGACAAGCCCTACACACAAAATCACAAAACAAAGAGGCCAAGAACACCTAAAGTCTCTACATCTTTGCTAGCACAAAGAAAAAGGACCAAACCAAAAAAGGCAGTCAGCACATGACAACTGTCTGAATCATTTCAACTCTTGCTGAGGGAAAAAAAAAATTAAAAATACAATTTTCTTGAAGCCTTTTAACAACAACAAAAGCTTGCAGGAGACTTTTAAAATACTGCTGTGTTTCATCAAGGCTTTTTGACTGCTGCAGAGGATAGGCTTACTTTTTTTTATTATTGATTATTTCGAGTATGTGTATAAGTGTGTATTTTAAAAACACAAAAAACGTAAGAGGGGAGGTAATTAGGCACTATGATAACAAAACAACTTTTGAATTGAGTTGGCTCACAATGGGATTAAATATAATTTGTAAGATAAAATGATTATATTGTTTTAAATAAATTGATGGTCATGGCCTGAACTCTGTGACCTTTGGCTTTTCCCTTAGTAAATGGAATAGTCAACAATTTCTCAAGGTTCCTCTTGACAGCTCAGTGCCCTGGCTTTAGGATGTGATTTTTTTTTTTTTTTTTTCTCATAGGACTAAATTCATCTCTATTTCCAGAAAAGCATTTTCTCTGAAAAGAGGTAACACTAGATCCTCTCACCACAAAATACTAAATTCTAATTCTAAAATACTAAATATTCCTTTGAATATAGAAATATTCAAATAATAAAATATTCCTTTGAATATACAAAATTCTAGCCCAGTGCCAGAAATCTACACACACACACACACACACATATAGATGTGTGTGTGTGTGTGTGTATATTACAGTAGTTTAAAACACTATCCTTTCTTTCAACTCACTTCTCTGCTAGAATCTTGATAGGGCCAGCAAGTCAGGTGAGGGTCAGTTGATCTGGTGGAAGGAAGTTTGGCTGTAGTACTGCCTCATCTTTCTGGAACCATGGTCTACGTGGGCATATGTTTTCTTGTGATGATGGCAGAGGTATAAGAGGACAAGAGAGGGGCTTCCCTGGTGGTCCAATGGTTAAGAATCCCCCACACAATGCAGGGAACACTGGTTCGATTCCTGGTCCAGGAAGATCCCAAGTGTCATAGGGCAACTAAGGTATGCACCACAGCTACTGAGCCCACATGTCATAGAGTCTGTGATCTGCAACAAAGGAAAGCCACTGCTTCTTAGCCTATGTACTGCAGCTAGAGAGTAACCCCTGCTCTCTGCAAATAAAGAAAGGCCATGTGCAGCAATAAATACCCAGCAGTCAGAAATAAATAAATAAATAAGAGGACAAGAGATATAGCAAAAGCCTCTGCTACAATATCTAATGAGATCAGTTTCCTAGACTGAAGAATACTTAGTCCTGAAATTTTTTGAAGGGTGACAGATTTGCTTATAGATGTATGGTGTACCACCAGGACATCATTTTAGTTACTTTATTCATAAACTGAAGATGACGATGACATCACCAAAGCATTGTTTTGGGAGTCACCTGCAAAAATGCCTCAGAAAATGTTTAATAAACCATTAATTACAACATGACTGGTATTTTAGAGTCATCTGCCTATCTATTACTTTACTGAAAATTTTGCATTAGAATGTAATATATGAGAAACTTCAGTTTAATCATCTTGCTATCTCTCAATTGCTACTTACTGCATGGTATACAAGAAATAAAATCTTTGAGTTCAAATAAACACATATTTGGATTCTGCCTGCATCATTTACTAGGCATGAGATCACAGTCAATTACTAGCAATGAGACTTGAAGAACCTTTCTTACAAAACTGGCAAAATAATGCCTCTCTCATGATTATTTTAAATAGTAATAGAAGCAATGTTTTATTTGTAAAGCACTTAGCAATGCATCTGGCACATTAAGACAAATAAAAACTCCAGTTCTCTTCACCTCCTATTTAAAAATTTTATAACCAAAGAAAAGATTTGTTACATGCGTGTTTTGAGGTCATAACTACAGTCATATCATCTCTGCATGTTAAATGGTAAATACTTTGAGTGAGTCTATGCTATAATATTCATTTGCTACCAGACCAGGAAAGTGCTAAAAATTCAATAGATTTTTGTAATGTGTTTTCTCTTCCAGGTGTGTATCAGAAATCTAATGAAATCTGTTTGTCTTCCAAAACCTGCTTTATCAGTGGGAATGACTGACAAATTTTTCAAAGTGGGCAGGAAGAGCTGCTCATATCGTGATCAGGGAAAAATGCAAGCCTATAAAATAAAATAACATCCTAATTCTACTAGATGTAATAGTATGGCATGAAATGTTTAATCGGTTGCATTTTAACAGAGATTCATGTTGAATTGCACTCTGGGCAATCCCAAGATTTTGAGGACCATATGCTAAACTCCTCAAGGTGTAGTGAGTAGGGCTCATATGCTTGCTAAGGACATGCCAGGCCATCAACACATATGTATTGGACAGTTTCATAAAACACGTGTTCTCAGGGGGGATTATCTGCAAAAAGTCATAATCTGAATGAGAAATTTGCATCCTCTCTTGTACAATTGGAAAGATTATAGTTTTGCATCAAAATTCAATAAGGCCTCAAACTGCTTATTCTTGAGCTATACAGTTTTTCAGGCTTCTCTAGAATTCTTTAGAAAGATCGCCACCTTTGTTTCTTCCATATTTTGTCCTTTGTTGGGTTGGATGGGAAGTGCAGCAGGAGGTTAGTGCCTCTGTTTATGCAGAGATCATCACCCCTATCATCAATTTCAAGTCATTATTTACTTCCCTTAAGTCACCTGGTCTGATAACAATTTTATGTGTGTGATGGTATTTAATCCCAGAATACCAACATGATATATATATATTTTTTTAATATTTATTTATTTGGCTGCATTGGGCCTTAGTTGCATCATGTTGGACCTTCATTGCATTATGCAGGATCTTTCTTTGCAGCATACGGACTTTGTAGTTGTGGCACATGGGCTTAGTTTTTCTGTTGCATGTGGGATCTTGGTTGCCCAACTAGGGATCGAACTGGTGTCTTCTGGATTCCAAGGCAGATTCTTAATCACTGGACCACCAGGGAAGTTCCCCAACTATGATATTTTTAAAGTACATTTTACAGATCAGGGGACTAATGCTTAGAGAAATCAAGCAGCTTCCTCCAGGTCATATGGCTTATCGATGACCGAGCCAGGCTTTTGATACTGCCTCTATACAAATAGGTTCCTGCCTATTTTCCATATGAATAAGTGAAGAGGCTAGACAGTTTGAGGAATTTTATGAATAACACGATGAACTCTAAACATGTGTATATCATCATTCTGTACCAGGACTAGCTCTTACAGACACTTGAAAAATAAAATTATATTTATTTCTCATGTAAATAAAAGCCAGGATTTAAGTGGCAGCTCCATAGTCCTGAGTGGTCATGAAAATCTCAGCTTTCTACCCCTCCTGTATGCCTATTAACCACAAAATCCAAGATAGTTTCCAGCACTCCAGTGATAGTTTTCCGAACTCCAGCCACCAATCCATATGCCAGGTGGCAGAGTAGAGAAAAAAAGAAAAGAAAAACATATCATCTTCTTTTTGGATAACCTCATAAAACCTTCAGTGAGATCTCTGTTAGTGGCACATGGCATCATTTAGCCTCAGAAACATTGGAAAATTTGGCTTATTATGTAGGCAGTAAAGTGACCAGTTGAAAAGTATGATTCTGAAACTAATGATGAAAGGGAGAATGGATATTAGAAACCAGTAGCACTAATAACTTCCCAGGTGTCACAGTGATAAAGAATCCACCTGCCAATGAAGGAGATGCAAGAGATGTAGCTTTGAGCTTTTGGTTGGGAAGATCCCCTGCAGTACAAAATGGCAACCTACTCCAATATTCTTGCCTGGAGAATCCCATGGACAGAGAAGCTTGGCAGGCATAGTCCATGGGATCTCGGAAGGGTCGGGCACGACTGAGCACACCCACAAAGGGGTACCCGTATGGCAGCACTAACTACCACAAAATCTAAAGCAAATGCTCAAAAAAAAAAATCATATAACATTCTTTCTTTTTTGTTTGCTTTGTTTTTATGGCCATACGGCATGCAGGATCTCAGTTCCCCTACCATGGATCAAACTCCTGTCCCTTTCAATGGAAGCATGGAGTCTCAACCACTGGCCCACAAGGGAAGTCCCAACAATATTTTCATTTTAAAACATAACTTAGAAGATATTAATGTCTGTCTTATAGCTAAATCTGAATGACCAGTTTATTAAAAAATATTTCCATAAGATTTCATCACTAATATTTGTATTCCTGCTTATAAAATTGTCAGTAACAAATAGCACTGTTTTAATTGTTAGTAATAAAGAGTTGTGTCAATTCTGCTAGATGAGTTATATACACATGCCAAATGAAGGTCAAATTACATCAGACCACACTATAAAAACAACGGTTTTATGATAATTTGAATAGAGAAAAACGATCACAGTTTTCATTCCCCCAGTGTACATGGAAGAATTGACATTTCAATTGCAAAAGAACCTGTGCCACAGTAGCAATCTCATGGCAAGTAGGTACTTTATTTTGGCCAAACAATATCACTTTTCAAGAAAAAAATCATGCTTGTTAATGTGAATTTTATTAATGTGTAGGTTTTTCGGTATTTAAATATAAATTTGTGGTTGTATAGCTGTTTATTAGCTATGAGCCTATGAATTTTATTAACTAGTTTTGTGTTTATTGTATAAATAATTTTATGCTAAAATTAATTTAAATCAACATGGGTTCTCTTTTCTTCTTCCTTTTAAACAAGTTCATTTGCATATTATTCAAATTTTGGAAACACAGACAAGTAAAAAGTGCCTGGCAAAAGTAAATAATCACTTGAAATGGTAAAGTCGAATTTACTTCCCAAATGCCTCAAAAAGAGACCCATTCACTTCCCGCTATGCTGTAGGATCTCCAACCTGAGATTAATTGACACTTTTCTCTCTAATTCCCTCTTCTCAGCATCCATCATTTCCTTCTGTGTCTCCTGTGTGCTTGTGTCATTGATCAGGAAAAGCTTAATACCAGTGTTCTTGACTGCTCATTTTGAACTCTTGTAAAATGCAGAGGCTTTGGGGGCCCATTTGGGTACTTCACGGAAGAGTGATTGATGGGCTGACTGACTGCCCTGGTGAATAAAAACACTGAGTGGGAGTGGAAATGCCCACGTGAGCTTTCCCTTCCCCTCTTGCTTCATTTCCTCTGTTTCTTTAGCAGTCTTTTACACTAAGTACTGGGATTATGGGTTCTGCAGCTGACACAGTGGTAAAGAATCCGCTTGCCAATGCAGGAGACGCTGGTTCGAACCCTGGGTTGGGAAGATCTTCTGGAGAAGAAAATGGCAACCCACTCCGGTGTTTTTGTCTGGAGAATTCCACGGGCAGAGGAACCTGGAGGGCTATAGTCTGTGGGGCCACAGAGTCAGACACGACTGACACGACTTACACTTTCACTTTGTATTTGAAGTCACCATTTTTCTTTATGGTGAGAAAAAGCAGTTTGAGAGAATGAGAATGGATGTGAGAGGCCATCTAGGAAGTCCAAGTCAGAGATGTCAAGAGCTTAAAATGGACAGAGCAGATGGAGTAGACAGACAAAGGGGTCCACACTGAGGAAGAGGGATATTTCATGCTAGGAGTGAAATATGACATATGAACATGATCGATATGCCACTGGATGATTTTAGTGACACTTGCGTTGAACAAAGCAAACTTTTCACTGCAGTAGATAAACTACCTTAGAAGGAAGCAGCAAGGTAAGCTAATAAAGCCCTAGACCTACAAAGTATAGAGAGACAGGAGATAGTGGAACAGATAGATAATCTGCCTTGGAGAAGTGATAATAATACCCACACTTCTTCTTGCTGGTCCACAGTAAAAAGATGCTCATACCCTCTCACAGTAGGTAAATTCCTTAGAGTTTCCTTCTGTTTTAGAGCCACAGCATGTGATATAATGGATCCTCTAATTTATAAATATGAAGTCTTCTCCTGACACTCTTGTCCTCCTTTGGCCATTAACTTAGGGGAAATCTCGATTCATAGCACTACACAGGTAACTTACTGCACAGCTGCTAAATTATACTAGTGCTCACACACAATCCATCCTTAAAGTGTGAAACAGCATGCTTGTGAAACTCCTCTATGGATGTTAATAAGTTTTGTTTCCTGTACAAAAATTATGCTTATGCATTTATCTATCATGCTCATCAAAGTGCTTGCAGTTTCAAGTATTTTAAAGATTGTTCTTGTAAGTCAGGTTTTATTTCATTAAGATACCTAACAAGCTACCTAAAAGCCAATCATTTTTGAAGCAGCACCCATGTTTAAACTAACATGAGGCATGTTGAGAGCTACAAGATAAGGCTCAAGGAGATAAAATCAATATTTCACCCAATAAAAATGGCACTTTGCTCTCGAGGGGAGAACTTTATCACTTTTCTCTTCCTTCTTGTCTCTTTGTTCTTGTATTTTCTCCACACAGAGCCAGATTTATCTTTTTCAAATCAATCAAATCATGGTGCCTCAGACTTGAAACCCTAGGACGGTTGTCTATTTCCTACAGAATGAAGTGCAAACATCTTAGCCTGGCAGTTAAAGGCTCTTCAAAATCTGATTCCAAGCTGAGCTTTCAGCTTTATCTCCTAATACTTCCCTCCATGCACACAATGCTTTCCTTCCACAATCTCTCATGTATCCCTCTGCAAAATATGCCAACATGTACCTCCTTGATTTTACATATGCCAGTCCTTCTGAAAGGGAGCAGAATCTGTGACCTCCAAAATATGCAGCAGTTGCATGTGGATTATTCTGAACTGAAAGCAGTTAAGGCTCAGCGGATTAGAAAAACTTTTATCTCTTCCTCAACTGTCTCAAATAATTTAGATAGGGGCCCTGGCTCAGAGATAGAGCTGTCACCAGAGATAACTTTATTTAAAAAAAAACTTACTATGAAAAGACATTGGTTTCCTTTTTTTTTTTTCCATTTATTTGGCTGTGCCAGGTCTTAGTTGTGGCATGTGGGCTCTTTGACCTTTGTTGCAGCATGAGGGATCTTTAGTTGATGCCTGTTCTTTTAGTTGTGGCAGGTGAGATGGTTATTTCTGACATGCAAACTCAGTTACAGCATGTGGGTTGTAGTTCCCTGACCAGGGATCAAACTCATGCCTCTGCATTGGGAGTGCAGAGTCTTAGCCACTGGAGCACCAGGGAAACCCCACCAGAGATAACTTTTATCTGAATGACCTGTCTGCCTGGCACAGCAAACATCTAGTTACCAAACGTCCGCTTGCCTTATTGTCCTTCTCCCCTCTGAAACCCCAGTTCCCTATCCCATTCCTTAGTTCAAGGTGGTATATAAGCCTTAATTGCCCCCCTTGCCCTTGGGGTCCATATTATTACGGAACACCCATACGTATGTAATTTTGTCTTGTTAATCTGTCTTATGTCAGTTTAATTATATGACCAGCCCATAGAATCAAGAAAGTTAGAGGGGAAATTTTTCCTCTCTTATACTCTGGAATCCCCTCCATTTTCTTATTTTCTGGAAATACTTGCTATAACTTAAGATCTGATTCAAATGGTACCTCCTCTGAAGAGGCTTCTTGTGTATCTACTAATTTTTTTTTTCCTCTTTCAACAAATCTTTTAAATATTTCTCTTTTCTCCATCACTGCATTTTGTGATGGCCTCTTTACTTCTATGTCTTCCTAACGTGCTTTTGGTGGGTTACAGAATTTGAGAAAGCTACATCAGATACACATTAAGGTTCTTATGTTTTGGGTGATTGTTTTTCACATGGATGTAGAATCTTAATGAAAGCAAAGCAGCTGCACAGAGCTAGAAATATGTAGCATGTTTCACTGCAGTTTTTATTGTTCCTCATATCATCCAAGGCACAATAAACACTTGGGATTTAGAGAGAGAGGGACTTGTAAAATAACTTTCACAAACCTACATAAACATTCTCAGTATTCTCAACATTCAAATAAAGGGACTAAATAAATACATGGGGCTTTTCTGGTATTTGAACTTCAGGCACTGTCACATAGGGAAAAGCAGAGAATTCTGCAAAGGACTGAACAGGAGAGATTCTTAGCAATGACTTTAAGATGTGAAAGATCTGGTTTGGAACGCCATGTCTCTCACATAGGTAACCTTTTGATTTGGGATGTAAGCTACTTTCTGACCTTACAAAATAGGGATCAAAATAACTATTTCATTGGGAAACAGGAGACCTTACACATAAAATGCAGCATCACAAAAAGGCATATTGTGAAAGGAATACTCTACTCCAGAAAACAAGGACTGATATAATAATCAGTATAACAGTTTCTCATTTCTTGTCAACAGGTCCTGAAACTAAAAGAATATTCCTAATCTAATTCTATTTTTTTTTTTTTTTTCTAAGAAGATTTGCAGAAACGATTCAATACCATTTCCAGACTGGCTAAACGGCAACAGGGAGAAATCAAGGGAAGCCACTTTTAGGGTGAACTTTCACAAAGGTTTGTTGCATTTTGACTACCAGGGTCTAAACTAGGACACAGTGTATACCTACAACAAGACTTTTAAAAGCTGAGAGTTGCATTCTTCCTTCAGAGAAGTCGTAAAGTAGCCCACACTATAACATTCTAGAAGGTCTTATACCATTTTTAATTTGAAAATCTTGACACTATTCAACAACTCATTGATAAATTGTCAAATGGTTAAATTTTGAATGGTTTGGATTATTACAGTAGGATTATTATGTTGGGAAAAGAGGAAGTGCTTTGGGTGTACAACTTATTCTGAATGTTTCCAAAATCATACTGCTATTATTATTAGTAACAGCAGAATTCTTTTCATAGGAAATCTTACATAGGAACCTAATTTACATAACAGAGAAAACAGTACTTTCAAATAAGTGAAACAAAAGCCTCATTCTCACAGTTCCCTTCAGTTTTCCCACCCACTTCCTCTTGAATCCCATGCACAGAGGGCCCCTGAAGTTCCTTCCCTGACCAACAGGGAACATCAGAACACAGTTAGGAAACTTCCAGTGTGCTGAAAGAAGCATGGATTTCAGAGTCAAAGACATTAGGAATCTAGTCCTACCATGATCACACCTTACGTGAGTATCTTTTTCTCTCTCTGTTCCAATTTTCTTCTCTGTAGAATGCTGAATAATGAGATAATTTTATGGAATTGTTACAATAACTGAATAATCATAATAACAAAGTCAATATCCAGTGAGCGTTTACTACGTGCAAGAATTGTTTTAAGTATTTTCTATGCATCATGTGCCTTAATCCCTGTAAAATCGCTGTGAGGTTTATCACTATTTGCTCCCTTTCTATTTGTTTTACCAGGCCTTCCTTTTCTCACCATTCTTTAGAAAACATCCCAAGGTTAACACAGTGCTTGGTAAATTCAGGGTTCACACCAGAGCAGTCAGCTCCAGAGGCCCCACTATCAGTCATCAGCCTCCACACTTAAACTGAGTGGTGCATGTACAAAGCCTTCTATCTGGGACATTCTCAGTAAGTAAATATTCTCTCAATATCAGTTCATGCTGAATAAAATATGGCAATTAGTCATAATTGCCATATCATTGTTATTATTGACATAATACTGAAAAGGCACATATTTAAACATCCTAGTTCAATGTCCTGTGTCAGATAGACCTTTGAATACTGATGAAATTATGTGCTAAACTATGTTAACTGCACTCGAGTTATATATTTTTATTCACTTTTATGAGTTTCTCCATTTTGGAAAGAGTCCATTTCTCTTTTTACTGAGATAAAGTTCAAAACAAAAAATTCATAATGATACCTTATGCTAAAATACACTTCATATCTGTCAGTCCTCCATGTATTTCGCCTCTCCATAGTCTTGGTGTTGGATTGACTATAAATTTCTGCTGTTTGTACATTTCTGGTTCTCCATCTATATCCCTGCCTTCTCTATCTCCGACTCCTTTCCAGATCACCTCCTCACACACACATCCTCTAAACATTTGCCTTTCACAGAGTTCACTGTGATTCCTCCTTTTAATTTCACACTCTAAAACTCTTTCTCAAACTGGTGTCATCACAAAGCATCCATTCACTCAATGAGGATTGTAGCCCAAACCTCACTTCTGAGATCTAAAGGCATTAGAGTCAGAATTGACTAGTGGTCTCTGCAATGTGGTGGATGGAACACATTGTGCCGTGTGCATAGTGGCCAAAGTAGCGTCACTCAGATGCACGGGGCTGGGAATACCGAGAAAGGTTGATTGGGAGAGTGCGTATAGGGAGCTACTCTGATTCACGTCAAGCTGTGGACCTTTTTGTTACTTCCTCTTCTTTTTTCTCCTTTCTTTTTCTATCTCTTCTCAGTGCCAGTGACTCCACTTGTTACTCATTTTCTTACATTACTCCAGACAAGCCAGAAACTAGTAATCTATAGACTGCCTGCTATTTTTCCACGTCTTATTCCTCTCCTTCCTTTTGAGCATGAAGGTAGGCATTGATTCTTAAAATCACTTCTGCAAGCTTAGAAATTCAGCACAGTCATATGATCCTATGTCCTTTTCTGGTTTATCATGGTTCACCCTACCTCACCCCAAGCATCCAGCCAGCCTAACTTGTTCCTTGTAGAAAGGGTATCTACTCCTAATTATGATTCAAACTGAGTTACAAGAAAGCCTTTTTCGATTTTTAGCACTCAAGCATTTAAAGAGAATATTCAAAGTCATCTACTTTTATATATGTCCCTTCATAGACAAAATCTTTCTTAACATCTTCTTCCCTCCAGACCAATGAATCTTCCTCCTTCTCACCTCCCACCACAGAACCTACTCATTCTATTGCTGTGGCTTCCAGCTGAGTTCAGAACTGGATGTGATATTTGTTTTCATTTTTATAGCCCATGCTAGATCATTCAACTCAAAAGCATTTTATAGAGAGCTCATCACAACCCACTCTAAGTTGTTCTACAGGAGTTGGATTTAATCTGAGAGCCATGGTATATGACACAAATATTTAGGAGCTTGTATCAGTCATTGCTATCATCAGAAAGAGCACTTCCTTCAAATTTGCCAAATCACAGACTTGCAGGACAATGCTTCAAAGCAGTTGATAGCTCATCTCTGCCATTGGTATTAAGGGTGCGGGTAAGTGGCCGGAAGAGGTTTGGCTAGAAGAGACAGGCTTAGAAATCTATCACAAAAGTTCTGGAGGGAGTGAAATGGGGATGGAGGAGACTCATATGCAAGACAGTCTCAAAGGCCAAGAGAAAACCAGCTCATGATCCCCAGTGAGAGAAAAAGGTACAAATCACTATGATTCGAATAGTGCTAATTTCTAGTCTTTCTGCCAAAGGTATGCTCCTAAACTAATTATATTCAAATGGCTACTTAACAATACCAGATGGATTTCTAGTAATTCTTTCAACCCTTTGAAAAAACATAACCACACACACACAAAACAATATGCTCCTTTCCATGAAGTTACACAGTGATTTGGGTATCCTAGGTAGCTTGTAATGTTATACAGTTAATGAGAAAATTAGTCCTGGCTGCAATGCCACATGTTCTTTCGTTCCTAATCAACACTGACAGGAGTGTTCAATTAGCAAAAACACATATAATCATATGAGCCTTTGCTCTGATTCCAACCTACTATGGCTGGACCATAAGGAGACCTCCCTGTGGGATCACATCAAAGCCCCTATGCAGTGAGTAAGTGTGTGTGTGTGTGTGTGTGTGTGTGTGTGTGTGTGCGTGCATGCACATATGTGTGTTTTAGAGCAGGGTAGAGAAACTAAACGGGCTTCCCTGGTGGCTCAGATGGTAAAGAATCCACCTGCAACGTAGGAGACCCAGGTCTGATCCCTGGGTTGGGAGGATCCCCTGAAGAAGGAAATGGCAACCCACTCCAGTATTCTTGCCTGGAGAATCTCATTGACAGAGGAGCCTGGTGGGCTGCAGTCCATGGGGTCATGAAGTAATAGACACGACTGAGTAGCTAAGCACGAGCACAGTGTAATTTTCCGTAGCGTGGTTGAAGAACCATCGGGGGAAAGTCAGGGAAGGGGCATGGAGAAAGCCAACATCTAAACAGGCTCAGGTTACAAAAGCGATCCAAGGTCTCATGCCTGGCAATATCTTTGGCAGTTTTTTTTTTTTTTTTGCTTTAGAGTTTTTCTCACAGGTATTCAAAATTAAATTAGTGCTATTTAAAAAATATATAAAAAAATATAAAAAGCACTCTTTGGTCATGATGCATTGCACATTAAATGCAATTATATCAATATATCTTTCTCTGCCTCTTTAGGTAGCTATTTATTTGTTTGTTTACTTTTCTTTCCAATCTCCTTTAGGGAGCTCTTAGGGAGCAACTTTTGCTAATAAGTAATAGTGGGAGCTTTCTTCTGAGGAAATCATTCAGAATCGTTATGCTGTTCTAATATATATTGTTTGAGAATTCTAATCAGCAAAATTTGGATTCCAAATGTTCAGTAATTAGTGTCCCATTGCATCAGGATTGATTAATATGTAAATGTAACTGATTATGTCTTCTGAAGTCAATATAAAGCAATGCCGATACACTCATGTAGAACAAGGTTCATGTACTCGTTGATACATTCATGTAAAACAGGGTTCACGTACTCGTGACTTTGAGAAAGAAACTGATATTGAGATAATAAAAGCATATCTTCTGGCATCTGGATAAATTGCTTTCAAAATTCAACTGCACTTTATTCTCTCATTAGTCTCTCCATGGACACTTTAAAAATCTAGGCTCTTTTGACAATGTCATATAGTTCAGCTCAGTTCAGTCGCTCAGTCATGTCTGATTCTTTTCGACCCCATGGACTGCAGCAAACCAGGCTTCCCGGAGCTTGCTCTAACTTATGTCCATTGAGTCGGTGATGCCATCCAATCATCTCATCCTCTGTCGTCCCCTTCTCCTCCTGCCTTCAATCTTGCCCAGCATCAGGGGCTTTTCTAGTGAGTCAGTTCTTTGCATCAGGTGGCCAGGAGTTTAGCTTCAGCATCAGTCCTTCCAATGAATATTCAGGACTGATTTCCTTTAGGATGGACTGGGTGGATCTCCTTGCAGTCCAAGGGACTCTCAAGAGCCTTCTCCAACACCACAGTTCAAAACATCAATTCTTCAGCTCTCAGCTTTCTTTATAGTCCAACTTTCACATTCATACATGACTACTGGAAAAACCATATCTTTGACTAGACGGACCTTTGGGTGCAAAGTAATGTCTCTGCTTTTTAATATGCTGTCTAGGTTGGTCATAACTTTTCTTCCAAAGAGCAAGTGTCTTAATTTCACGGCTGTAGTCACCATCTGCAATGATTTTGGAGCCTAAGAAAATAAAGTCTCTCACTGTTTCCATTGTATCCCCATCTATTTGCCATGAAGTGATGGGACCAGATGCCATGATCATAGTTTTTGTGAATGTTGAGTTTTAGCCACCTTTTTCACTCTCCTTGTTAGTTCCTCTTCACTTTCACCATGAGGGTGATGTCATCTGCATATCAGAGGTTATGGATATTTCTCCCAGCAATCTTGATTCCAGTTTGTGCTTCATCCAGTCTGGCATTTCACATGATGTACTCCACATATCAGTTAAATAAGCAGGGTGACAATATACAGCTTTGATGTACTCCTTTCCCAATTTGGAACTAGTCTGTTCCATGTTGGGTTCTAAATATTGCTTCTTGACCTGCATACAGATTTCTCAGGAGGCAGGTCAAGTGGTCTGGTATTCCCATCTCTTGAAGAATTTTCCATAGTTTGTTGTGATCCACACAATCAAAGGCTTTAGCACAGTCAATAAAGCAGAAATAGATGTTTTTCTGGAACTCTCTTGCTTTCTCAACAATCCAATGGATGTTGGCAATTTGATTTCTGGTTCCTCTGCCTTTTCCTAATCCAGCTTTAACATCTGGAAGTTCATGGTTCACATACTGTTGAAGCCTGGCTTGGAGAATTTCGAGGATCACTTTGCTAGCGTGTGAGATGAGTGCAATTGTGCAGTAGTTTGAGCATTCTTTGACATTGCCTTTCTTTGGATTTGGAATGAAAACTGACCTTTTCCAGTCCTGTGGCCACTGCTGAGTTTTCCAAATTTGGTGGCATATTGAGTGCAGCATTTTCACAGCATCGTCTTTTAGGATTTGAAATAGCTCAGCTGGAATTCCATTACCTCCACTAGCTTTGTTCTTAGTGATGCTTCCTAAGGCCCACTCGACTTCACATTCCAGGATGTCTGGCTCTAGGTGAGGGATCACATCATTATGGTTATCTGGGTCATGAAGATCTTTTTTGTACAGTTCTTCTGTGTATTCTTGCCACCTCTTCTTAGTATCTTCTGCTTCTGTTAGTCCATACTATTTCTTTCCTTTCTTGTGCCTGTCTTTGCATGAAATGTTCCCTGAGTATCTCTAATTTTCTTGAGGAGATCTCTAGTCTTTCCCATTCTATTGTTTTCCTGCATTTCTTTGCATTGATCATTGAGGAAGGCTTTTTTCTCTCTCCTTGCTATTCTTTTGCAATGTTATATAACTCTCATTCAAGTCATATCCATGTTATATATGCATATGTATAATCGATTCACTTTGCTTACACCTGAAAATAGCACAACATTGTGAGCCAACTATATTCCAATAAAAATTAAAAAAATTATATCCATGTTTATCTCCCTGAAATTTTAGAGCATAAAGCCACTGTCATCCCAGGAACTCTAACCATTGTACCACTGTTTAGTAAAGGAACCCCCAGCAGTCTTTAGAGAGAGAAGGAAGAGGAATAAGTGGGACCTAGATGACAGAAGAAAAGCCGTCTGCGAAGGACCCAGAGGTTAAATGAACGGTTCAGACAAAATCAAGGACAGGATATCCAAAGTACACAATCCGATCCAACTGAGGTCAGATTTCAGATTCTCCTTTCTGAAAATTACTTTCTTGTTTCAGTTAAGAATATTATCTTTCCCAGACTATTCTTTTCTGTAGATTCTCATGTAATACAAATTGCCAACTTTAACGTTGTATCTCCAAACATCATTTTATGGAATCTATAAAACAGGTCTTGTGGGGATGAGTAAGGTGTGCCAGTGGTTGTCAAATCTAGCTGCTCATTAGAAACACCCAGGGAGTTGATTGTGTGTGCTTATTTTGTTTGTTTTATCAATGCTCAAGTCCCACCCACAGAGATTTTTATTTAATTGGTGGATGGAGCACTTGCATCTGTGTTTTAAAATCTCCACAAATAATGTTATTTTGCAGACAGTTGGAGATAACCACCTTTAAGGAAACATTGATTTCCTCTTTCTTTAACAGATGTGCCTAAATAGAACTAAGACTAGGCTGCAGAGGGATGGATTTTCACCTCTGAAATAAAATAGCACAGTGTTAAAGTGAACCTCTATCCATCCATCCACCCATCCATCTATCCATGTATTTATTCAGCAAATGTTAATTGACTACATACTGCATGTAGTATGTAGTATGCACTGTCCTAGACACCCCTGCTAAGGCAGCAAATCATGCAGACAGGTTCCCATCTTCAGAGAGCTCATCATCTGGTGGGAAAGGCAGAAAGCACACTTGTCAGCGAACACAACAATGACTCAATCGGCCAAATCAACTTCAGAAAATGGAAAGTGCTGTGAATTAAACACAACAGGTTCATGACACAGAGAATGCCCTGAATGTGGGGCCACTTTGGACAAGAGAGCCAGGGGAGGCATCTTAGCAGAATGACACTTGAGCTGCAACTTGAATGATAAGCAGGAGTCCATAAAGCAGAGGTCTGAGATAAGTCTTCCAGGTTGGAGGTACAACAAGACTCCCGAGATAAGATTTTGCTTAGCATATTAGAGGAAGAGCTCCAGAGATCAGTGAGGCTCAAGTGGGGCAGCAAAGGAAACTGAGACAGAGACAATAGAGATGGGACCAAGAAGAAGCCGGAGGCACACTGGGCAAAGTCTTTCTAGTTATGGGGAGGAGTTTGAATTTTGTTCTAATTTATAACTGGAGATGATTTGGGGTTAATTAGATAGGGGAGGTCATCAGGATAATTTTAAATAGAGATGGAAGAAAGACCTAAAGAGATGACTCCACTCTTCTTTGTTAGTAATAACAAGAAGTGAAAGGTTACAATCTGTGTCTGAGCTTTAGAATTTTTACTTCTTTTTTTTTTTTTTGTCCCCAGCATCATCAGAAAGTCATGTTTTTCTGCCCTGTGTGTTCCCTGTAGCAGCTCTTTGATAGACAAGCATATGAGGGAAACTTGCATCACAAAACTTGCATCAAGTAATCAGCACCATCTTCTAATTTACTAACTGCTTCCAGACAGACTCTCGTGTTCCCTATGCCACACATTTTTCAATATTTTGCTTTGATATTTTAAGAGGAGTAGACTTAGATATATTTTCCATCTGAGAAATGGTCCCAAGATGATTAGGGAGAATCAGGATGAGAGAGGAGTGGTCATCACAGAGGGGAATAAGTTAAGTGGTGTTATAGAACCAGTCCACACTCAGGCCTGAGAGGTAGACTTATTTATTTATTTATTTTATCTTCACTTTACAGACAAATTGACAGCTACAAAGCGTGACTGTAGTATTTGAACCTAGAACCTAGATACCTTTTATTCCAAAATCAATGCTATTAACCAGTCGACCACACTTATACCTGTGAGTTGTTTCTATCCACAGTTGATGCATGAAATTGCCTCCAGGAGAAGGTAGACAGAGGCATCCATCTCTTACACTTCTGCCTCCCTTCATTCCCATGACCGAAGGAATCAACTTAGTTCACAGAATCATAGAGCAATTTTCAGTATATCTATAAAGGATCATGGGATCTGCCTCTTTCCATTCTACAAACAAGGAAACTGTCTCACAGCTTGCTAAAGGCAGAATCAAATCTAGGAATGAAATCTCCTCACTCATCATCTAATTCTCTTTTTAACACACTAGGCTGCCCTTGTTGTTGCTGTTTAGTTGTATCCGCCTCTTTTGCAATCCCATGGACTGAAGCCACCCAGGCTCCTCTGTCTATGGGATTTCCCAGGCAAGAATACTGGAGTGACTTGCCATTTCCTACCCCAGGGTATCTTCCCAACCCAGGGACCAAACTTGAATCTCCTGCACTGACAGGCAGATTCACCGCTGAGCTACCAGGGAAGCCCTAGCTCTCCTGAAAATGGTCTATGGTCCAACTCAGACTTGTTCCAACTAAAGGATTGTCAATTTCATGATGAAGACTTTGCAATCTGTTTATTTCCTGATGCCATTAATACCCAGATCCTGATCTGCTGAACAGATTAGGAGTCTCTGAAACCTGCACTATACATGAATCTGAGATATTCCAGGGCTCCACACTATTGGTGTTTACCCATATAGAGTCAGGGGAACTACACTAGCTAGTATTTCTTTAACCCATAATATTTAAACCAGTTTTTGTTCGGAGTCATGCCTTCTTCCTGTTATCATCCTCACCTGGATAGACCCTCTCATTTCTTTTTGAGAGAGGATTACAGAGGAAGAAGTTTGCCCAGGCCTCTTGTACTACTGATGTCATTTTTGCATGATCTTGGACAAAGGCAATTAGTTATTGGTAAAATATAACCCACCTTTCCCTGCCTGCTTGAATTACAGTCATTCATTTGTTTATCAAACCTTCTATGTAGGGCCTTTTATGTGTCAAGTACGAGGCTTCCCTGGTGGCTCAGCAGGTAAAGAATCTGCCTGCAATGCAGGAGACCTGGGTTTGATCCGTGGGTTAGGAAGATCCCCTGGAGAAGGGAACACCTACCCACTCCAGTATTCTGGCCTGGAGAATTCCATGGACTGTGTAGTCCATGACGCGGCAAAGAGTCAGACACGACTGAGTGACTTTCACTTTCACTTTCATGTGTCAAGTACAAGGTTAGGAATCTAGAACATTAAGAGATATTTAAGATACAATCCCTGCTCTCAAGGAGACAAAATCCAGTGGAGAGATTAACAGATTAACAGATAATTTTAAAAAATGTGATAATCCACTAGAAGCCTCTTGAGGACAGGTTTGCAGTCAGCTGAAGCCTATAAATATTTAAATCCATATATTGGGGGCTTCCCTGGTAGCTCAGTGGTAAAGAATCCAACTGCCAATGCAGGAGACATGGGTTCGATCCCTGATGCAGGAGGACCCCACATGCCACAGAGCAACAAAGCCCGTGTGCCAAAGCTACTGAGCCTGTGCTCTAGAGCCCATGAGCTGCAACTGCTGAGCCCACATGCCGCAGTGACTGAAGCCTGCCTACCTAGAGCCCGTGCTCCACAACAAGAGAAGCCACTGCAATGAGAAGCCCGCACACCACAACTAGAAAGTAGCCTCCACACACTGCAACTAGAGAAAGTCCACAGGTAGCAGCAAAGACCAGTACAAACAAAAATAAATGATAAATAAATAAAATTTTTTTTAAAAAGTGTATATCATGTTGAGACAATTTACAGTGATTTCTCCTCTAGGTTCAGATGATGTCTTTCTTTATGACATTACTTTATATGTCATTTGTTTTTGCAATCTATCTTTAAATGTTTGCACTATCTTTGTATTACTTAAGTACTTTTATTTAACATATCATATATTTATATGTCCTCTCCTGAACTTATCTTTGAGAAGTATTGTGCCATGCATGCATCCCTGTGTGTGCATACACTCTAAAAGCAAGTTCTAAAATAAACATTGTAAGTGTTCAATTATATTTAATGTTTTCATTTGAAAGGGCATCATATAAGTCATCAAACTGTAAACATCAAAAAACTTTTCAGTAATGATCTCAATTGCTTACAGCTCACAAATTTGATTCCCATCATGTAGTAACTTCAATCTGGTTGGTATTAATAGCCACAGATTGTATTTTCTATCTTTAAAAAGTGTATCTACAGTATGTCATAAATCCATTAGTTAAACTGCATTATCTTAGGATCCTGTCTCTATTGTATCTCATCTCCAGTGTATTAATAGATTAAAATGTAATCCCCAACCCCCTGCCAAAAGTGTCAATCATAATTTAGCAACCAAACCACAGTTGAAATACAGGACTGACAATAACTTGGTTGGAAGTCTTGCCTGAAAAAGTAATGTTGCTAGAGGAAAAAAATCTGCCTGTCTTTGCTTATTTTAAAAAACTTAAAAATCTCTTGTCCTGAATCCTCACCTCTCCTATGCCAAGCTCATCTAATCTTTATTTGCCATACTTGTATGCCATGAATGTTGGAAGTGATTGCCCACAGGGGTCTGCCAAGGTAGCCCTCCGTAATAACTTAAGAAATAAGGTATAGGCCCACTGGTTGAGAGACTTCCCTGGTAGCTCAATTGATAAAGAATTCGCCTGCAATTCAGGAGACCCCAGTTCAATTCCTAGGATGGGAAGATCCCCTGGAGGAGGGCGTGGCAACCCATTCCAGTATTCTTGCCTGGAGAATCTCCATGGACAGAGGAGTCTGGCAGGCTACAGTCCATGAGGTCACAAAGAGTCAGACATGACTGATCGACTAAGCACAGCACAGACTGGTTGAGAATATAGTGTCCCTCATTCATCCCCTGATCCATGAAATCCATCTCCTCCCTCTGGGTGGTTGAGGCTATTTGTGGAAATAAGCTTCCACAGTTAATAATGTCCCTAGTCCTATGTTATTCATCAAGACAGTGACTAATCATGGCATCATTCAGTGATACTAATATAGAGGACATGCAGGATAGGGTTTCTCTTGTCACAAAAAGGCCATTCCAAAAGAAAAACAACGAACAGGTACTCTGTGCCTAAGAAGTGCTCAAAATAATTGACTATATATATATTCCAAAACCTTGATTGAGCATGTCTTTTGCTAAATTGTTCTAATGTTTTTAAGCCTTCTTTGCACCACTCACCATGTCATTGATCCATTGACTGTTTATGGACTTTTTTTACTACCTTCACACACACCCCTTCAGCCTCATCAACATTCTCAATTATTATTTTATGAATGAAAGATCAATGGGAGCTCCTTCAACAAAGCAGACTGAAGTGGGGTCAGGGCAAAAACAAGAATTCTTGCTTATCTGAAGATGATGTACCGGCTGGTTACCTTGTGATAAGAGTGATTTTTTAACTGTATTCTACAAGCTCCTTCAGTATATAAATCTGGTTTATGTACCCAGTTGGCTTTCAGGCCACTACCAAAACGACCTTTTCTTGCACTGTATCTCTACACACATTAAATAGCTTGCTATATAACAACTGTGCTTCTATTTTGCTCCCTCCACCTAAGAGGCCTTTCCTCTTCCTCCTTTAGATTAATCCCTTCTCTTCCATCAGATATTAGCTTAGATATTGTCTCAAGCCAATTGCTGTCTGCAACATCTCTAGGCATTAAATGTCCCTGTTCTGAGGACTCAGATCCTTGGCCACTTACTCTGCTGTAGTTTTTACTAACTAAACACAATTGTCTTGCTCCTTTATTGGACTGTAAACTTTTAGAGATAAGAACTATGTCTTAATCGTGTTCTTAATCTCTGGCACTTAATTTTACTGGCCAATTTTAGATGCTGAAGGAGGGGAAAAAAAAAAGTCTAGAATCAAGATCTATGATTTGCCTAAACATCTATAGAAAAATAGAAAAGTTCATCAATTTTTAATAAGAACACATCCAGGATTTTACCTAGGAACTAATTACAGTACATCCTCTACAAAGAACCTTCAAGTTGCCAACTTTCAAAAATGTGAACGTGTGTTTGTATGTCCAATCATATAAGTTAGTTCACGTGTCTGGTGAACATTGTCACATCTGTACATCCTCTACAAGAGGTCGTGCTTTTGTGTACTTTACTGTACAGTACCATATAGAGTACAGTATCTTTGTTTCCAAGCCCAGGATGTCTGGAAGCAAGTGTAAAAGCAGTGGTGATGTATATGGGACTGTGCTTTAAAAGGTATTGTACTATAAGATTAAAGATGTTTTCTTCCTTTGTGTATGTGTTTATTTTTATGTATTATTTGTGTGAAAAGCATTATGTTATAAATTTATTAGAGCACAGTACTATATAACCAGTTGTGATAGTTGGGTATCTAGGCTAACTTTGTTGGACTTAGATGAACAAATTGGACTTACGAAGACACTCTCAGAATGGAAGTCATTTGTATGTAGGAGACTTTGTTGTTGTTGTTCAGTCACTAAGTCATGTCCGACCCTTTGTGACTCCATGGACAGTGTAGCCTATCAGGTTGCTCTGTCCATGGGATTTCCTAGGCAAGAATACCAGAGTGGGTTGCCATTTCCTTCTCCAGGGAATCTTCCTGGCCCCAGGGATCGAACCCAAGTCTCCTGTATCTCCTGCCTTGGCAAGCAGATTTTTTACTGTTGAGCCACCAAGGAAGCCCATGCAGGTGACTTATTGTAGTCCTATTTGACAAATATCTAAACAAATTTCTTGATTTTCAATAAGCAGGACATTAAAAGAAGGGGGAAAAAGGGGGCTTTTAAAAATAGAAACCCTGGGCTCAGCAGCAAGACCTCAGGCAACATGGCTGTAAAGAAGGAGGCAGAACAAAAGCAACCCTAAATAAATAAATAAAGCCACCCCCTCCCCACACCCCAAGAAAAAGAATCACAAGAAAACTCAGAGAAGTAGACATCATATTTGGAGTCCAACAGCATTGGGAGCAAACTGACAATTCTGCCTCAGTAGATTCTCAGCCCATGGACTTATTGAAGAATAGTGTAGTGAACAATTGCTACAATTTGACAAAAATATGAACAAAATGTCTTTATTAATAGTATTTATTTTTTAATCAATGGAAAGGAAATTCTAGGAAAATAGTCATTTCTGCTCTATACGTTTTAATGATGAAATTGATAGAAATTAGTAATTTGCTCAAGGCCACTGCATTTATCAAATGGAAGCTGGGACTTAATAAAGTTTTCTAATCCCAAAGCTACATGCTTCCTTCTGCTCTCATAAAATATAAGGAAATATTGACTCCTGATACAAATTTTAGATGTTTCTTTGACCAGAATCACAGAGCAAATTATTTTTAATGCTGCTGCTAAGTCGCTTCAGTCGTGTCCGACTCTGTGCGACCCCATAGACGGCAGCCCACCAGGCTCCCCCGTCCATGGGATTTTCCAGGCAAGAGGACTGGAGTGGGGTGTCATTGCCTTCTCCATTATGCTAGTAAACAAGTTAAGAACTATATAGTGCAGAACAAATAGTCATTTTAAATGCAGCCATTTATTTGTGTACATTTCTCATAAAACATATCACAAGACAGGCAGTCTTCATTTGACCTCAGCTGGCATTCCTTGTTTGTTTAATTACCTAATTGTGAAGGATAAGGGTGCTACACTTTGATTCAATTCTATTTGGACTTTCCCTAACTTTGGGAGGGAATAGCTGTCCACTTTCATAATTCACAGCCTGCATCTTCTCCCCACTTTCAAGGTGATCACCTTATGAAAATGACAGGATAGTTCAGGACACAATATTGGCTTTATAGATGTACCACGTCAACACTTTTGTGATTAAAATGAGAAGGTGAAACTAGACCACCCCTCAAAGCTCAAGCTTCAAAATGGGAAGAGCCATGTTGTATCTAATTGACACACTTGTGTCAGCAGACCTCTTTTCTAAGTCATCGTTGTGAATCTGTAAAAATTGACTCAAGAGGAATATTCTGAAAGTTAGTTGCAACATCCTATGCAATATAATTTGAAGCTTCAAATACCACTTTTTGTTGAGATGTCACTAAGGGGTTAAGGAAGAAGTGGTATAAAACAAAATTTCTAACTATTTCAACTTCATTTTTGACATTGCCTTCTAAACCTTGCACATTTTATTTCTTTCCTATATTGAGTGACTTTTCAAGTGGTCCTGCTGTGAGCCAGTAGAATTACTAAGAGGTTTCTGATTTCATAGCTATTTTTTATTATATTTGGAAGCTGGTCTTAAGTAGAGCTAAAACTCCAGGGCCACTATTGTAGAGTAGTAAAGATTGACATCTAAATTATGATCTAAGGAAAGTACCAAGCCACAGCTTTCATTGCATGCAGAAAGAGGTGAAAAATGAATTTGTCTCTAGAAATGTTGGCTATTTGATAGCTTTGAGAAATTTCTGAGTCTATTAAATTCCATTTCTCAGCAATGAAATTATAATAGACATTTGGCTAACATCTATTACTCTTAGTTAATTCCCAGTTCCAGTTCCTTAAATCTAGCTTTAAATCTCTCTCTCTCATCCTGAATAAAATATGCTGGCATATGATTTAAGAGTCTAAAGTAGATTACATAAGGATTAGCAATGGTCAATGATAAGACAATGCAAAAAACAATTTGTCACAAAATTAAGGGAGAAAGGAATTAGACAGCTTTTGATTCAATCCTAGACTTCATTCACAGAAAAAAGGAGTTTATTGTCTACTCACATCTAAGTAAAATAGTATGAATTAGCTCTATTTGTGTGTGTGTGTGTGAATAAAGCCCAGGTAAGTTAGGAAACATGTCTAAGGTCATTCAACTAGGGTGTATCATGATATGTGTCTAGGATGAGTTTCTTCCCATTCTTTTTCCTTGTAGGTTATTTTTATTTATGTTTCAAAATAAAATTTAAATAATACCTCTTAAGATAGCCATCTATTACTAATAGTGGCCAATATAACACAGACATCCAAACTCTATTTCCACAACACTTTGCATGTTCATCTTAGAATTTATCAAACATAATAATAACAGTTCATTTCTCAATTTAACCTGCTACACACTAATTCCATTGAAGTAAAACCAATAATGAGTTGGGTGGCATCGATTAGGGGGATTTAGGCCACGTTAGAAGTTCTATGTGGCTACCTATGTTGCCAAACAGCTATTCATCCTAAAACAAAACCCATATTTAGCTTAAAAGACCAAAAGCGAAAAGGGTTAAAAGTCTAAAACATCATGCCAGTATTATAGGGGAAGTGGAATAGAACACAGAGAGACCAACTCCCAGCTGGTTGAATTTGGGCTGAGAAAGTGAAAAAGCAAGAAAGTAAATGCCTTCCACTATTGTGATCCAAAGTGTGTGTGTGTGAATAGAGGAGGGGAATAGCACCTCCCACTTGATCCTCTTATTTCTTTGAACACAGGTAGTGATAGAATGGGCTTCATAGGTAGCTTAGTGGTAAAGGATTTGCCTGACAATGCAGGTGTTGCAGGAGATTGAGCTCCAATTCTTGGTTTGGGGAATGGCAACCCACTCCAATATTTTTGCCTGGAGAATCCCATGGACAGAGGAGCCTGGCAGACTATAGTTCATGGGGTTACAAAAAGTCAGACAGGACTGAGCAACTGAGCACACAGTGATAGAATACTGCCTTGAAAACTACATGTATCAAAATTGATTCAAAACACATGATATAATCAGTATAGGGTCCTGTATTGTATTCTGATTAATTCACTATACAATATGAGCTCTTGATTTGCTGTTGTTATGACCAATACCATTTATGAGGGAGGAACAAAGAGCAATGATTCCAAGAATATATTGATAGCATCAAGGTATAAACATAAATGCATTCTGAGAGTATCCCAGAGTATGTAAGAATGAAGTTATGAGTAAGTCTGTACTTTCTGGAGTTCGTTCTGATTAGGTGCTGACTGTGGGTGTCTGAGAAGGCTAGAATGAGAGTAGTCAGATGTCCACACATCATAAGGACACCTAGCAAAGCCAGGTCTTCCTCCATATTGCCAGGCTAACTGTACCTTGAAGTGCTGCTGTTACCTTGTATTTCTATTGAGAGTGTGTGTGAATAGACGGAGGGACTAGAGTAGGAGAGTACAGAATGACCAATGACTTCCCTGGCCATAAATCCCACCAATAAAACAGTATTTACACTCTCCACCATGTATGGAAACTCACCTGGCCTAACATACTATAACCTACATACTTTATCTCATGTTATCCTTTAGGCAGTCTGGTGAAATTAATAATTATCATCTCTATTTTACAAAGACTGCTGTATCCCAAGTAGATAAAGTGGATTTCCCAGCTTTATAGAACTAACATGGAACAAAGACAGGACTGAAGACGAGTTTCTACCTTTGAAGCCAAACTGTATGTGATACCAGCCCTGAGGCCATATTTCCTGATCTCTTTTTGCTTGCCCCTCCTCTGTTTTGCCACTTTCAACATGGCAGTCTCATGAAATGACAGGTTTCTGCAGGACACAGAAGTGTCTTGATTAACATGCATCAGCATAATGTGAACATATAAAATGGTGGCACAAATAGTTTCTTTGGAGATGGCGAGGCAATGACTATGCTAATGCCAGGCTTAAATTAGTCTGTTTAGAAAGTCTAATGTCTTCAATGCTGATGCTATTTTGGTGGCAATAGGAAAAATGGCTATGTGTTTCTATGTTTCTCAATTTACTGATGAATTAAATATGGAGAAATAATGTTCTTCCATTCTCCCCCAACCAAGGGACACACACATACATACAATTAACCATTCATGGTCAGGTTCATGTTTTGTGTATATTCTTTCATTAGCACCAGTCTTTAGCCAATGGTAATATTACCCAGGTATTTTTGCCTAATGTTAGATGTGGGGACAAAAAAAACTAAAATTGTTTCCATTAAAAAAGCATCACTTGCATATTGCTTCATAGTTCCTGATAATGTTAATTTATCCCCAATTTTGTAGGTATCTTTTACTTTTACTAGCCACTGCAGGCACCTAGCACAACCATTTACCCTCACCTGGAATACTATAGAGTTTTGTCTTTGTCCATACATAATTGTTAACATTCATCAATCCTAAAACTTATCACTTTAAAAGTATCCTGGTTTGGGACTTCCCTGGAGGTCCTCTGGTTAAGAATTTGCTTGCCAGTGCAGGGGACACAGGTTCAATCCCTGGTCTGGGGAAATTCCATGTCATGGGGTAACTAAGCTTGTACACCGCAACTACTGGGCCTGCACCCTAGAGCACTGAAACTAGAGAGTAGGCCCTGCTTGATGCAGCTTGAAAAAGCCTGTGTGCAGCAATGAAGACCCAGCACAGTCACAAATAAATGAAAGTTGAAAAAACAAAAAGTATCCTGATTTGCTCTTCCCAAATACCCAGAACTCAAACTTCTGTTAAGAATACTTTATAGAGTCCAAGCTCACTCTGCTTGCCATACGATAGGCCAATAAATCCCAGAGATGAGGTGTTGAGACAAGGAATACAAATTTATGAAGAGAGCTGGCTGACTGAGAAGATGGCAGACTAAGGTCTCAAAATCGCCATCTTGTCAGGGTCAGATTCATTTATGGATCATAGACGGGGGGAGATGAGTAAACAAAGTAAAAAGACCATTTAATTCTTGCAAATATCTTCTAGAATGGCAAGCTGCGGGCAGGGGGATATGTTAGTTTCACATCCTCATAGTCATTTCACAGGTGGTGTGAAATAGAATATCTTCTGTCATATCAATAAACAAAGATGTCACAGCTATCTGTGATTCTGAACAGATAAGCCACACTGGTAAACAGCAGACAAGGGCTGCCATTTCCCACAGAAAGAACTCAAGAAAATCACAGTCTTTCATAGGTAGGTAGGGTCAGTCTATCTCTTTGTGAGCCAAACAAAGGGACCCTGACCCAAGGGTCAGGGGAGGGGAGTGGGCAGGGCTCTCTGAGGCAGGCCATTATAATAACAAAAGTGGCAAAATAAGAGTTAAATTCATGTTGGCAGATTCAAGTTAACACTTCCCCAGTAACAATACCTGGAGAAGGAAATGGCCACCCACTCCAGTATTCTTGCCTAGAGAATCTCATGGACAGAGGAGCCTGGTGGGCTGCTGTCCATGGGGTCGTACAGAGTTGGACATGACTGAAGCGACTAAGCATGCATGCATGCATTGGAGAAGGAAATGGCAATGCACTCCAGTGTTCTTGCCTGGAGAATCCCAGGGACAGAGGAGCCTGGTGGGCTGCCGTCTAAGACTGAAGCGACTTAGCAGCAGCAGCAGCAGTAACAATACCATTGTACAGTTACTGTGTTACTTAATATTGTTAAGTAAACTCAGCATTGACCTTGATTAGGGTAGAGACATAATGGAGACATGAAAATGTCTTCGGAAATAAAGATATTCTTTTCAAGTATTTCTCTGCTTCCTGAAGGACAAAATAAAATCCTTCAGGTTGTGAGTTCTCTTTCTTCATAATCAGCCTGTTAGTATCTCCCTATGCTTCCATTATCTCAATTGTAATATATATTCTTAGACATTATTATCCTAATGTATAATATAGATTATAGCTCTATCCTCTAAGCCTATCATCTGGCAATGTGACTTGTTAAGCATTCAGAAATATTTGGAATGTGGAATTGAACAAAAGAAGCATGTAGCTATCAAATGACTACATGTAAAAATGTCTTTGGCACTTTGTTTGCAATTAAAATATTTCTAAATATACCTAGTACACTTCTGCATCCAATTAAAAAAAAGAAATGCAATTGGTAAAATTTTATTTTCTATAAATAGGTATTCATTTAGTTTTTATCCCCTGAGAGTCTTCAATTACAACTAGTTTCTATATATTGTCACAGTTCATAAAATATGCCCTTTAATTTATTAGAGCTTTGACAGAACAGAGTTTAAAAATAAACGGATCCATTTTTGCCAACTGTTTCTTTTTGTTTGTTTGTTTCTTTTTTTAAAACTAGTTTTTCTTAAACAATATTGCTCCAACTGTTAACAGAAACCAGTACTCGAGAAACCAAGCACCACACCCGGAGAGTTGAGAACTCAGGTTTATTACGCCGGCGGGCGCAGAGGAGTTAACACTCCAAGCTCTGAGCCCCGAACAAAGGGATTACAGAGTTTTTATAGACAGATTTTAGTGGGCAACACTAGCTGTAAATAGGCTGTTTAAACTAAGGGGTTTTGCGCATGGGAACAGCAGTCAAGATGGGGAGGGGGATGCCTGGCCTGGATAGGTATGATTAAGCAGGTTTGCAGGGGCTGGGCAATTGCAAAGAGCAGGACAAGGGTGAGTGAGATAAACTCCAGTTCCTAATGTTGCAAGTCCCCACTTTCTGAGACTACATGACCTACGTGATCTAGACTTTGCAAGGGGCAAGCTGAGTTACGGAGGCAGGAGAAGGAGATTATGTAAAACTTTAACTTTTCCTCTTCACAACCATACACAGAGTTTTTGGGGGAAATCAGTATGGAACTTCCATTTTAACCAAGAGTTAATCTCTTTGTGTTGATTAAAATGTCTTTTTTCCCTTGAAACCTCAATAAAATGAACTGAAGGCAAAGATGTCAAGATGGGTTTATAAACTATAAAATCTCTGGTTCAATCTATCAGTTAAACAGTTTATTATTTTCTAATGAAAAGACACTATCACTAATAGGTCAAACATTCTCTCATCCTCATGTTATTTTCTCTTTTTGTGTGCGATGGTAAATACAGTGTTGTTATCTTTGGACAGGATGACAGCTTCAGGCAAGAGATACAACTCCAGGGACTAGCACTTTAATTTAAAAAGCCAAGAGGAGAAAACACAAGAGGAAATCAGACAAGGCAAGGCTGGAAACAAAAGCTGCATTTATTTCACAATCAAAAGGTGGACAAGGAGCCCCTGCTAATCTCAAGCGGACTCCAGAGGTTGTACTTTTAATACCAAAAACAGAAGAAATAGAATCAAATGGCAGAAATCTCTTTAGTAAGGAGTCGAAGATGTTTAGTGTAAGATGATACCCAGGATATTACTTTCTGGATCAAATGTATAAGGGAGAGACATAGTTTTCTGACACTTTGGCTATAAGAAATTACTTTCTCTTACTTTCTTTAAAGAAAGGTGTTTATAAAGGAAAAACAGTAGTATGTACTTCATTCCTCTGTCAATAAACAAGCATTTCTGAGCACCTACAAAATGGTAAATATAGGAAGAAGACAGTAAGATATAGAGACAAAAAGTAACGTTCTAATTCTAGTTTCTAGAACAGATCATTTGTAGTTAACAAAGTACTTGTGTGGATGAGATATTAATATTGGACCACAAACTCTTGAAAACCTATATACAATTATAATGGTATATAGTCATATATGAGGCTTCCCTGGTGGCTCAGCAGTAAAGAGTCCGCCTGCAATGCAGGAGACAGAGGAGGCACAGGTTCGATCCCTGGGTCAGGAAGCAGGAAGATACCCCGGAGGAGGGCACGGCAACCCTCCAGTATTCTTCCCTGGAGAATGCTATGGACAGAGGAGCCTGGCAGGCTACAGTCCACAGGATCACAAAGAGTCGGACATGACTGAAGGAACTGAGCAAGCATGCAGGCACATAGTCATGCATACCCCATTGTCTCAGTGACTAGAACAAGCTTGACAGTACTCACATGTATTTCTTGAACTAAACCACTGAAAGATATGAGAAATAAAATTCACATTTTATGGCAAGACAAGAAAAATTTAAACAAAATATTCTCTGACCTTTGGCCTCCTCTCTCCCTGCACCGTGCATTGAATATCTACATTATGCATCAACCAGACCTCCATCAACAGAAATAGCTCTTCAACTGTGAAGAGCAACATTCTCCTAGCATCTAACATTCCAAAATATAACATACTCTCTTGATCTTATAAGGGGTTGCATGACCCACAACAATGATGTTTGGATCTGGATTGTATAAACTGTCAATAATACATCATTTGATGTTTCTAAAAACTTACATAACTGTGCTTTGACTTCTAATGAGCAAAACAGTTCTCAGAGCTTTCTGAGATGCTCTTCTCAGATTATAATCCTCAAATTTGGCTTAAGCAAAATTTTCCATTTTTTTCTTAGATCGACTGATTATTATTATTATTATTTTTGATCAACAGATATGAGGAAGAAAAACTTGGAGTGCCTGGGAGTACTTAGGAGGGCCAGGACAACTTTATTCAAAGGTAGGGACTTTTTTAACTTAGTCTCTTGCCTGGAAAATTTCATGGACAGAGGAGCCTGGCAGACTACAGTTCACAGGGCTGCAAAGAGTTGGACGTGACTGAGTGACTGAGCACACACACAGATAAAGAAGTAAATATTAAATGTAGAAAAAAGGTGATCTGGTTTGATCAGAGACAAAGCAGTATAAGTAGTGATATCAAACTTGTTCTATGCTTAACTGTTTGTGAAAAGAAGAGAAAAATAATAAATGGTGGTGGTGAAGAGAAGGAGGATGAATATGTTGGTGGTAGTGATGGTGATGATTATGATGTTTATAACAAAAACCTTGGTATTTAAAATTTCTTTCTGTTGGCTTCAGTGACTGTGTTAGGCTGTTTGCAAAGTTGGAAACTATTCATTAATCTTCATAAACATCCAATAAAGTAAATGCAATTCCCAGGACAAATTGTCAGCATTTTTTAAAAGCCTAGGGGATAATCTCAATAGAGTTACATGGGTTAAATAAAATAGTATCTTTCAAATTTGGGGAAATGAATTATATCAATTCAATATGGAAACTCTGGTTATCTATCTCATGGTAATTAAATGTTCTGAATGATATACATGCATACTTTTAAAAAATAAGAATGGAGAAAAATAGACGCTGATTTAAAACACTACTCTTTTGCTAGAAAAAATAAAACATGGATTTAAAAAGTAATATAAAAAGCCTTTAGTGGTAAAACATTTGCAAAATATAAATTCTATATCAACCTTTCACTTTATTGACTCCAAATTTAAATGACATAAGACCTCATAAATGAACGTGATGCTAGACCCTAAATTTGCTGACTAGCCTCCAAGTCTTCTAGGCTCTAAATTGTACCACCAGAATACGTAGTCTTTTTCCTCTTAGTTCTGGAATCAGTTGCTTATGTGTAGGTCATTTTTTATGAGCTAGTCAGAGAAGTTAATTAATTTTTAGTTAATATCTAAACAACTTCTCCACTTGGGTTATCTTTGTTACAAATTAGCAAAGTAATCGAGAGCCCCTGACAAGTATTCAATATGTTTACTTCAAAATCCAACTCCTCCTTCTCTTCCCTTGCCTAATATTGATTCTTTCTTACTGCAGCCTAGATCTTACTACGAGGAAGATTTACCTGCATTTCTCTGTTACCTTTGACTCTCTGCTACTCAGGAATGCAATGATAACTAATGTGATTTGCATTTTATTTCAATCAATAATATTTAATATTTAGAGGTGTTTATAGAACAATTGCTAGAGAAGGGAATGGCAACCCATTTCAGTATTCTTGCCTGGAGAATCCCATGGACAGAGGAGCCTAGTGGACTACAGTCCATGGGATCAGAAAGACTCAGACACGACTGAGTGACTAACACACACACACACACACACACAGAACAATTGAGGAGACAGGAAAACTTCTCATATACCTCCTCTCCCATTCAGTTTTCCCCATGATTAAAATCTTGCATTAGTGTGACAGATTTGTTAAAACTGAACAGTGCATTAAGTGAAGTCCAAAGTTTACATTAGGGTTCACTTTCTGTTATACATTATATAGGTTTTAATAAACATGTAACAGCAGGTATCCCTCAATACAGGATCATATAGTGTCTCATGATCCTCCTACAAATCCCCTGTGTTCCAATTATTAATCCCTCCTTTCCCAGGTGGTGCAGTGGTTAAGCACCCGCCTGCCAATGCAGCAGATGCAAGACACGGGTTTGATCCCTGGGTCTGGAAGATCACCTGGAGGAGATCATGACAACCCACTCCAGTATTTTTGCCTAGAGAATCCCATGGATAGAAGAACCTGGTGGACTGCAGTCCATAGGGTTGCAAAGAGTCGGACACAACCGAGTGCACAGCACACATTCTCACCAAAACCCTGGCAACCACCTATCTTTTCACCTTTTTTCCTTTTCCAGAATGTCATAGAGTGGTATCATATGTTACATAGTCTTTTTAGATTGGTTTCTTTTACTCAGGTCAGTTCTGTTGAGTTCAGTCACTCAGTCATGTCTGACTCTTTGCAACCCCATGGACTGCAGCACGCCAAGCCTCCCTGTCCATCACCAACTCCCAGAGTTTACTCAAACTCATGCCCATTGAGATGGTGATACCATCCAACCATCTCATCCTCTGCCGCCCCCTTCTCCTCCTGCCTTCAAACTTTCCCAACATCAGGATCTTTTCAAATGAGTCAGCTCTTCGCATCAGGTGGCCAAAATATTGGAGTTTCAGCTTCAACATCAGTCCTTCCAATGAACACCCAGGACTGATCTCCTTTAGGATAGACTGGTTGGATCTCCTTGCAGTCCAAGGGACTCTCAAGAGTCTTCTCTAACACCACAGTTCAAAAGCATCAATTCTTCAGCGCTCAGCTTTCTTTATAGTCCAACTCTCACATCCACACATGACTGCTGGCAAAACCATAGCTTTGACTAGATGGACATTTGTTGGCAAAGTAATGTCTCTGCTTTTTAATATGCTGTCTAGGTTGATCATAGCTTTTCTTCCAAGGAGCAAGTGTCTTTTAATTTCATGGCTGCAGTCACCATCTGAAGTGATTTTGGAGCCCCCAAAATAAAGTCTGACACTGTTTCTACTGTTTCCCCATCTATTTGCCATGAAGTGATGGGACGAGATGCCATGATCTTAGTTTTCTGAATGTTGTGTTTTAAGCCAACTTTTTCACTCTCCTCTTTCATTTTCATCAAGAGCGTCTTTAGTTCTTCACTTTCGATCATAAGGGTAGTGTCATCTGCATATCTGAGGTTATTGATATTTCTCCCAGCAATCTTGATTCCAGCTTGTGCTTCATACAGCCCAGCGTTTCTCATGATGTACTCTGCGTATAAGTTAAATAAGCAGGGTGACAATATACAGCCTTGTCACACTCCTCTCCCTATTTGGAACCAGTCTGTTGTTCCATGTTCAGTTCAAACCGTTGCTTCTTGACCTGCATACAGATTTCTCAAGAGGAAGGTCAGGTGGTCTGGTATTCCCATATCTTGAAGAATTTTCCACAGTTTGTTGTGATCCACACAAAGTCTTTAGCATAGTCAATAAAGCAGAAGTAGTTTTTCTGGAACTCTCTTGCTTTTTCGATGATCCAATGTATGTTGGCCAATTTGATCTCTGGTTCCTCTGCCTTTTCTAAATCCAACCTGAACATCTGGAAATTTACGATTCAAATACTGTTGAAGCCTGGCTTGGAGAATTTTGAGCATTACTTTACTAGTGTGTGAGATGAATGCAATTGTGCGGTAGTTTGAGCATTCTTTGGCATTACCTTTCTTTGGATTGAAATGAAAACTAAATTTTTCCAATCCTGTGGCCACTGCTGAGTTTTCCAAATTTGGTGGCATACTGAATGCAGCACTTTCACAGCATCATCTTTCAGGATTTGAAATACCTCAACTGGAATTCCATCACCTCCACTAGCTTTGTTCATAGTTATGCTTCCTAAGGTCCACTTGACTTCACATTCCAGGATGTCTGGCTCTAGATGACTTGTCACACCATTGTGATTATGTAGGTCATGAGGATCTTTTTTGTAGAGTTCTTCTGTGTATTCTTGCCACCTCTTCTTAATATCTTCTGCTTCTGTTAGGTCCATACCATTTCTGTCCTTTATTGTGCCCATCTTTGCATGAAATGTTCCCTTGGTATCTCTAATTTTCTTAAAGAGATCTCTAGTCTTTCCCATTTTATTGTTCTCCTCTGTTTCTTTGCACTGATCACTGAGAAAGGCTTTCTTATCTCTCCTTGTTCTTCTTTGGAACTCTGCCTTCAAATGGATATAGCTTTCCTTTTCTCCTTTGCTTTTCTCTTCTCTTCTTTCCATGGCTATTTATAAGGCCTCTTCAGATGGCCATTTTGCTTTTTTGCATTTCTTTTTCTTGGGGATGGTCTTGATTCCTATCTCCTGTACAATGTCAGGAACCTCTGTCCATAGTTTCAGGCACTCTATCAAATCTAATCCCTTTAATTCTTTTACTCAGCATTTTTTATTATAGGTTCCTCCATGTGTTTTCCTAGCTTGAGAGCTCATTTCTTTTTACTGAATAATCCACTGGGCAGATGTTTCACAGTTCCACAGTTTATCTGTCCACTTATTGAAGAATATCTTGTCTTTTGCAGTTTAGGGTAATTATGAATAAAACAATTGCAAACATTTTTGTGCAGGTTTTTGTGTGAACATAGGTTTTCAACTAATTTGGTTAAATACCAGTACACATGGGTGCTGGGTCATACATTAAGAATATGTTGAGCTTTGTAAGAAATAGTCAAACTTTCTTCCAATGTGGCTATATCACTCTTCAATCCATCAGAAATGAATGTGCATTCCTGCTGCTCAATACCCCCACCAGCACTAGCTGTTGTCAGTTTTTTGGATAATAGCCATGCTATTGTTTTTTAGTGGCATCAGTTCAGTTCAGTTGTTCAGTCATGTCCGACTCTTTGCGACCCCATGAACTGCAGCACGCCAGGCCTCTCTGTCCATCGCCAACTCCCGGAATCTACCCAAACCCATGTCCATCGAGTTGGTGATGCCATCCAACCATCTCATCCTCTGTCGTCCCCTTCTCCTCCTGCCCCTAATCCTACCCAGCATTAGGGTCTTTTCTAATGAGTCAACTCTTCACATCAGGTGGCCAAAGTATTGGAGTTTCAGCTTCAACATCAGTCCTTCCAATGAACACCCAGGACTGATCTCCTTTAGGATGGATTGATTGGATCTCCTTACAGTCCAAGGGACTCTCAAGAGTCTTCTCCAACACCACAGTTCAAAAGCATCAATTCTTCGGCGCTCAGCTTTCTTCACCGTCCAACTCTCACATCCATACATGACCACTGGAAAAACCATCTCATTGTTTTAATTTGAAATTCTCCAGTGACACCTGAGGTTGAACAGTTTTTATATGCATATTTGCCATCTATATACCTTTCTTGATGAGATATATATTCATATAATTTTCCCAGTTTTTATTATTTTTAAATAATTTTATTTATTTTTTAATTTATTTTTGGTTGTGATGCGACTTCATCGCTGGATGGGTTTTCTCTAGTTGTGGCCAGTGGGTGCACAGGCCTCTCACTGTGGTGGCTTCTCTTGTTGCAGACCACAGGGTCTGTGCACTGAGGCTTCAGTAGTTGCAGCTCCTGGACTCTAGAGCATAGGCTCAGTAGTGTACAAGAGAAAGATAAATGATCCACTAGAGAAATGGGCAAAGGGCACAAGCTAAAAATTAACAGAAGAAATACAAATGGGTAACATCACAAAAGGTGTACTACTTTACTAGTAATCAGAAAAATGCATATTGAAACAATGTTATTTTGTCCTTTAAGGTTGCCAAAATTAAAGACTATTGCTTTCTAACGCTGGTGAGAATATGTTTTTGGTAAATGGGTAAAGCCTTCTTGGAGCATATGGGATCTTCCCATACCAGGGGTCAAACCCATATCTCTTGCATTTGCAAGTGGATTCGTGACCACTGAGCCACCAGGGAAGCCACCGCCTGTGCCCCCTCTTCCCCCCCAGTTTTCAAATTGTGTCATTTGCTTTCTTATTTTTGAGTTTTAAGAGTTCTTTTTGTACTCTGGATATGGGATATATTTAGATATATGTGTGTGTATATATATATATATATATATATATATACACATATATATATATATGGATGTGTTTTCCTAAGACCTTTAGGAAACATGGACTAAAATCTTTGTTTAGCTCTAGATACTTCAGACTTTCTCCTTCTTTTCAAAATAGAGTTAATATTTTTACAGTAAGAACGTAATCATTTTGAGTTAATTTCTATACAAGACATGAGATTAAGATTGAAGTTCATTATTTTGCCTATGGGTGACTCAGGTGCTCAAAGTATCATTTTGTTGAGATGGTATCTTTCCTGCGCTGAAGTGCTTTTGCACTTTTGTCAGCCATCTGATGGGCAAATTTGGGTAGGTCTGTTTCTAGGTTCTCTGTTCCATTCTATTGATCTTTGTATCTTTGCTTCCAACAATAACACATAGTAACAAAGCTATATCTACAAAAAAGTTGCTGAAATGTTGGTAGGAATTGCACTTCACCTGTGTATCAGTTTGGAGAGAAACGACATCTTTACTACGTTGAGTTTTCCAACTTGTTAATGTAGAGTATCTCACTATTTCTTTCATTAGCATTTTACTTAATTTAATTAAATTAGCATGTAATTAATTTCTTTCACTGGCATTTTGTAGTTTTCAACAACAAAGTCCTGCACACATTTTGCTATATTTAAATCTCAGTATTTCATTTGTTAATTGATTATAAATAGTATTGTATTTTAATTTCAGTATATACATCTTCATTGCTATAGAAATACAATTGAAACATATATATTTATCTGGTATCCTGTTACCTTACCAACCTCACTTATTATTTCTAATTTTTTTTTTTTTTTTTGAGATTCTTTGGGATTTTCTATGCAAACAGTGGGGCTTCCCTGGTGGAACAGAGAGTAAAGAATCTGCCTGCAATGCAGGAGACCTAGGTTCTGTTCCTGGGTTAGGAAGATCCCCTGAAAGAAGAAATGGCAATCACTCCAGTATTCTTGCCTGGAGAGTTCCATGGACAGAGGAGCCTGGTAGGATGCAGTCCATGGAGTTGTAAAGAATCAGACACAACTGAATGACTAACATACAAACACACACAAGCCCCACAGTGATGTCATCCATAAAAACATAAGAATTCTTTCTTCCTTTCTGATTAGCATAACTTTTATTCCCACTTCCTATTTACTGCACCTGGTAGAATTTCCAGTAGAGTGCTTATCATTGCCTTATCACTGAACATCATTAGTTATAATGTTAGTTGCAACATTCTATAGATGTTCTACTTATCAAACTGAGGAAGTTCCCCCTCTATCTAAGTTTCTGAGATTTTTTATTATGAATAGGTATTGAATTTTGCAAAATGTTTTTTCTGCACTATGTAGCATAATTATATAATTTTTCTTTTTAGCCTATTAACGTGGTGAATTACTTTGTTTCTTTGTATAGTATTTGAACATTCAATCAGACTTGCATTATAGAAATAAATCTCACTTGATCATTGTGTATAATTCTTTTCACATATGTCTAAATTCTATTTTCTAATAGTTTGTTAAACATTTTCCACCTATATTAGTTAAGGACATTGGATTATAATTTTCTTATTGTGTACTGTGTGTGTGTGTGTGTGTGTATGTGTTTGAGTGACACTACCTTCACAAAATGAATTGAGGGTTGTACTCCTCTACTTTCTGAATTGGTAATATTTTTTTTTTCTTTAACATTTACTAGAATTCTCTAGTCTAGAAGATGGCCTAGAAACTGTCTTGCTGTGGAGATTTCTGTGCTGGGAGATTTTCATTTTAAATGTAATTTCCTTAATAGGTTGACGGTTATTTAAATTATTTATTTCATATGCAGCAAGTTTATGATAGTTTTTATCTTTTAAGAAATTGGTTCAACTTCTAAGTAAGTTGTCAAATTTATGTGTATAAAGTTTTCAGGGTATTCCTTATCCATTTTGTGGCCTGCAGTATCAGTAGTGACAGTCCCTGTTACTCCAGATATTGGTAACTTGTGTCTTCTTTCTCTCTTTTTTTTTTATTCTTTAGCACACTTCTTAGAGATTTGAAATTTTGTCAGTTGTTTTCCAAATCATCTGCTCTTAGTTTAACTGATTTTCTCTGCTGATTTTTTTTTTTTTTTTGCGTTTTGCTTTAACATCATTAATTTTGAATCTTCAGTTCAGTTCAGTCGCTCAGTCCTGTCTGACTCTGCGACCCCATGAACCGCAGCATGCCAGGCCTCCCTGTCCATCACTAACTCCCAGAGTTTACCCAAACTCATGTCCATTGAGTCGGTAACGCCATCCAACCATCTCATCCTCTGTTGTCCCCTTCTCCTCCTGCCCTCAATCTTTCCCAGCATCAGGGTCTTTTCAATTGAGTCAGCTCTTTGCATCACGTGGCCAAAATATTGGAGTTTCAGCTTCAACATCAGTCCTTCCAATGGACACCTAGGCCTGATCTCCTTTAGGATGAACTGGTTGGAACTCCTTGCAGTTCAAGGGACTCTCAAGAGTCTTCTCCAACACCACAGTTCAAAAGCATCAATTCTACGACACTCAGCTTTCTTTATAGTCCAGCTCTCACATCCATACATGACTGCTGGAAAAACCATAGCCTTGACTAGACGGACCTTTGTTGACAAAGTAATAATGTCTCTGCTTTCTAATAAGCTGTCTAGGTTGGTCATAACTTTCCTTCCAAGGAGTAAGGGTTTTTTAATTTCATGGCTGCAATCACCATCTGCAGTGATTTTGGAGCCCTCAAAAATAAAGTCAACCACTGTTTCCACTGTTTCACCATCTATTTGCCATGAAGTGATAGGACCGGATATCATGATCTTAGTTTTCTGAATGTTGAGCTTTAAGCCACCTTTTTCACTCTCCTCTTTCACTTCATCAAGAGGCTCTTTAGTTCTTCTTCACTTTCTGCCATAAGGGTGGTGTCATCTGCATATTTTAGGTTATTGATATTTCTCCTGGCAATCTTGATTCCAGCTTGTGCTTCTTCCAGCCCAGCATTTCTCATGATGTACTCTGCATATAAGTTAAATATTATTATTATATTTTTCCTCTATTTGCTTTTGGGTTTATTTGCTCTTCTTTTTATTGGCTCTTAAGATTATTTATTTGAAATTTTTTTCTCTTTCCCATTATGAATGAATATAGCACTATAAATTTCACTATCAGCAGTGTTTTAGCTGTGTCTCACACCTTTTAATGTTGTATTTTCAATTTCATTCAGTCTGATGTATTTTTCAAATTTCCTTTAAGACTATTACTTTCATAGAGGAATAATTTTAAAGTTTACTTAGTTTCTTAGTTTCCAAATGTTTGGATTTTTTCTGTTATCTTTATTGTGATTCAAGAGCATATGTTGTATGATTTCAATTCTTTTAAATTTGCTATGACGTATTTTGTAACTCATAATGTAATCAGTTATGTTGGAACTTGAAAATAATGCCTGCTTTGCTGTTGAGTGGAGTGTTTTAGAAATATCAATTAGATCCTGTTGGTTGATGATGTAGTTAAGTTCTTTTACAACTTTGCTGCCTTTGGGTCCAGTTGTTTTCTTAATTGAGTTAGGGTTATTGAAATCTCAAATTATAATTGTAGATTTGTCTATTTCTCTTTCCAGCTCTATCAGTTTTTGCTTCACCTGTTTTGTTGCTCTGGTTTTGTTTTTTTTTTTTGCTGCATATATGTTTAGAATTATTATGTCTTTTTAATGGATTGAGCTGTTTTCTATTACATAATGTCATTCTGTCTCCAGTAATTTTTTTCCCCGTCCGAGTCTACTTTATCAGATTTTAATACAACTTCTCCAGTTTTCATTAATGTTTGGGTGATGTATCTCTTTTCATCCTTTTACTTTCAAATTGCCTATTGTGTAATATATAAAGTAAGTTTCTTATACATAGTAGACAGTTGGATTTGTATTTTAATTCACTGTGCCAATTTTTGTCTTTTAATTGGTGAATTTAAAACATTTTCAACTAATCTATTTATTGATATGGATGGCTATTTTATTTTTGGATTCTATTGGCTCTCTTTTTTATTTTCCTGTTTTCTTTTTCTGGCTTTCTCATGGGTACTAGAAAATTTTTAGAAATCCATTAAATTTCTCTATAGTGTTTATGAGTTTTTCTCTTTGTATAGATTTCTTAGTGGTTGCTGAAGATACTACATTATATGCTCATATATACCCACAGAGATTTTATCACAGACTACTGGTATTATCATTTTACTAATCTGACCAAAATGTACAAACCTTATCTTCCTTTATGTTTCCTTCTCTTATCTGTTTTTAATAAAATTTCTTAAATATTTATTCCACATACACTTAGAAGCACATCAGAGAGTGTTTTAAATTTTGCTTCAATTGCCAAAACAGGGTATACATATTTATCAACTTGTGAAAATGCACAATTAGTCACTTATTTTTCTTAAAAAAAAAAAAAAAAACTACTTCAGAAATAACATGTTAAATTTTATGAACTTTGATGGTATCCCTGCATATCTTTTCAGTCATTCTTTTGTAAGCTAAAATTAAAATGATGAATTTGGCCCATTATTCCAAGTCGTACTTTAAAAAATTGTCACTGAATGATGTGTTCCTTTACTTTCAGTTCCTTTACGTTCAGTATCCAGAGACCAATTAACGTTTTAAACTTTCTTCCATTTTCTACTTTGCCATTTATATTATCAGAAATAATTTAGGTGCAGATATCATGTACTTTATTCTACCACTGAAGACCCTGAGCACTAGTAGTTTGCGAACGATGGATGTGGAACACATAACCCACGTTCCTGGGAGGGAAAGTTTAAAGTTCATCACTTTTTAATGTCCCTGTGTGGACAGAAACTCTCTAACAGAAAATAGAGAAAGAAGTGTCAGCTATAACACTGAACCCAATGGGCAGCCCTGTTGCCCATGGGGGTCAAGGGTCTCTGTGGTATCATTTACAGAACATTTACTTTGCTTAAGACACATTTGCCACACAACAGGTAGCTGAGGAAAGAGTGAATCAAAGGTTTTTAGAAATGATAGTTGCATCATGAACAGAGGCAAAAAAAAAGAGAGAGAGAGAACAGATACTTAATAGCAACCTAAGCCAAGTTCACAGAACTTGCCTTCTTTTTTCATTCTTATGTGTAGCCTTAGAACTATTATCCCCTTTTCACCAAAAAGGAGACTGAGACTCAGATATTAGTTAAGTTCCCAAAGAATATATATAAAATTTAAGCATAATTTTTCAATCCTCAATAGTTTCTCTCCATGACATGTGAAGCAATACAAAGCCGTGTTAAAGAAAAGTAAACCACCTCCTTAAGAGGTGCTGCTACACAAGCATATTTGGAAACTAATCGCATGAACAAAATATTATAAAGAACTGCAGACAATTAATCAGAGTGTTAATACTGGCTCATTCTTCTTTGACTAGAAAGAACCAGGTCTGAGTCTTAAACAGTGGGTAAGAGTGTGGCAAGAAGAAATATATATAGGAAGATATTGAAACTAAATAAGACATCATGAAGAGTTGTTGATAAAAATGCTTGAGTAGTAACAGAAACTAACATTTATTGGATATTTACCATGTTTGTCTCCTTTGATCTACACAATAATAAAAACAAGAATTGTATACATTTTATGAAAGAGAGATATTTGAAAAGATTAAAAAAAAAGTGGAAGGTCCAGGGCTTCAACATAATATTGGACAGGCTGGCTACAAGTGTTTGGTCTTGACTGAGGGTTTGCTAAGGTGATTACAAGAACTTTAATGGCCACAGAAATCAGCATATATCAAGATTATGTTCTTGATTGCATTCTAACGGGATTAGATACCATTCTCCAGGTAGTGTGATATCTTTTATGGTATTTGAAAATGTAGTGACATTGTCAAAGATAAATCTGGTGACTGTATGAAGACTGGATTTTAGAAGCAAGCTCCTGAGCACAGAAAATAAAGTTAGGAGATTACTGAAGTACTTCAGGATGACTGCAAGAAAGAATCTGCCCTAAAGTGGGATTAGTGGTCAAGGAAAAGAGAAATGACAATGGGGAATGCTTTGCAAGTAAATGAGATGCATAGAATATAGACATCAGAAGGACAGGAAAAACTATCTGTTTCACTTTTCATGTCCTAAGATATTTTGAATTAACAAATTAAATCAGAAGGTTAGCATTTCAAAAGTGGTATAAAATGCAGCAAAGCTTTCAGCTTCACAAAGCTGATGGATTTAGTCACATAAAAGTAGTTTGGATATATTTGGTAATTATTTCAAATTATATGAAAGGGATGTAATATTAACATGATGGAATGCTTCATAAAATTCATGAAAGCTCTGATATTTTATTAAACACAGTGCACTAAAATTCCAAATAAATATATAGTAGTTATTAGGATTAGTAATAAAATCTGATTATTTTTATAATATATGTTGATTTCAGCAATATCGATTTGCTTTATTTATATTAGGTTATTGAAGCTATACATTACTTACACTGGTTACTGTTCAAGTTGGCATATTTATATCTTTTCCTCTAGTTATGTAACTGACTTTATTATACCAGATTCTCATGGTGAGTTTTTTTCTTGACTGTTCACTTTATTTTATCATGCATTATTCACCAAGGGGCATTAAATTAGTTCTTGAAATCTAGATGGAAAGGGGAATGGCTATTGACAAAAGCAAAAATGTGTGTTTTTATTATTTTCTATGTAACTTATTGTATATCTTTTTTTCAGATTCAGAGTCAACTAACATAAACTGAGTGCTTACTTTGTGCTTTTGTAATGGGGCATATTCAGACAGAAATGTTAAAATTTGTCCAGCAACAAGAAACTTAAAATTGACAGTTTTAGAAGGAGCAGAGTTGTGGACAGTAAATCAGGCTGATGTTTTGAGCCAGAGATAGAAAAGTTGAGAACATCTGCACTCACACACTAGTGTGAAAAGTAGGGAATTTCTTATACTACTTCTCTCTGCACATTCTATACCTCAACATTACAATGCAGCATAAGCTACCCAATATTACCAAGTGTGGTTCTGACATGAACTTATAATTTCCTGCATGGAATTGATGAGTGTGTCAATCACACTTGGATAAAAGAAAGAAATGTGTCCGTGTTTGATGTGTGTTATTTTCTTCCCATGGTGTTTAGGGCCTATTAATCTTCTTTCATTTTCCTGACTTTGTTCCTGTCTTTCCTTAGAGTGTGTGTGTGTGTGTGTGTGTGTGTGTGTGTGTGTGTGTGTGTGTGTGTGTGTGTGTATTATAGTTCCGGGCCAAGACCATTGACTCTAGATGTCATGTTGAAGCAACTTGTTGTAGGTAGTGTTACAGATTCTTCAATCTACATACCTATGCACAACTCCTCATAGTTCCCTGAACTCCTCTTTTATGGCACTGAGTAATATTAATTAATTGTTGGTATAATTTATTTGTCTAGTGGCCATTGCTTTCTAGACTAATTTTCATGATGACAAGGGCCTCGACTTTTAGTTTATATTTGCATTTCAACACCCAAAGCAGTGGCTGACATACAGTTTATCTCAAAACAAATAATTTAAGGAAAGGTAGCTCAGAGGTAAAGTATCTGCCTAGAATGCAGGAAACACAAGAGATGTGGGTTTGAGACCTGAATGGGGAAAATCCTCTGGAGGAGGGCATGGCAACCCACTCCAGTATTCTTGCCTGGAGAATCCCGTGGACAGAGGAGCCTGGCAGACTACACTTCATGGGGTTGCAAAGAGTCAGACATGCCTGAAGCAACAGAGGACAGCACAGCACAGTATGTATAACACCAAAAAAAATGCTAAAATACTCACGAGTTTAGTTCGCTTATTTTTGGGGGAGGTATTATTGATAACATTGTTCCATTTAAGAGGTATCTACTTTTCATACTCATAATCTTACTTACTCCAGACCCTTTTCCATGCTTTTCCACCTTATTTGGGACCTGGGAGGCTGACCTGTTAGTCTACATCAAGCAGATATCCTTATCCCTGGCTTCCTATTCGATTCAGTCAATATAAGTCACAGACAGGACGTGAGAGAATGATGAAGAGATAGGTCAGAATATTTATTCCCCCTCTTCCTGCCCCACTGGACCATGTGCTCCTCTATCAAAGATCATAGTTCCCATCAGAGGTCTCTTTACCCCCACAGGTACACCACAACTGAATTACAGCAACTAAATTATATTAGCTTCTATGGCCACCATAACCAAATACCATAGTTTGGACCATTTAAACAAAAACATATTGTCTCATAGTTCTGGAGGCTACAAGTCTGATCTCATGGTATCAGCAGGGCCATGCTCACTCTGAAACCTGAAGAAAAGGATTCTTTCTTGGTAACAACCTCCTGCCCCAACCCCTCACAGTCATTCCTTGTTACTCCTTGACTTGTAGATGTATCACTCCAATCTCTTGTCTTCATCATCATTTGAGATTCTCCCTGTATCCCTGCCTCCTCATGTTTCTCTGTCCTCACACGGCCATCTTTCAATAAGGACCTCAGTCTCAGTGGATTAGGCGTTCACCTGATCTCCAACATGACCTTAACTTAACTAATTACATCTGCAAGACCCTGTTTCCAAATTTGATCAGCATTCTGTGGTACTGGAGGTTATGACTTCAATGCATACTTTTTGGAAGGACACAGTTCAATGTATAACACAATCCCTCACCTATGCCTATAGGTCAAAAAGTGCTAAGAAGCACTTCCTACTGCTTGCCTATATGTGTTTCACCATCTTCTTGGTTTCTATTAACTCTGTTTGCACCTTTGCCTATACCCCTCTCACTTCGGATGGTGATTGTAGCCATGTAATTAAGAGACACTTGCTCCTTGGAAGAAAAGATAGACAAACCTAGATAGCATATTAAAAAAGCAGAGACATCATTTTGCCTACAGAGGTCCATATATTTAGAGCTATGGTTTTTCCAGTAGTCATTTACAGATTCGAGAGTTGGACCATAAAGAAGGCTGAGCACCGAAGAACTGGTGCTTTCAATTTGTGGTGCTGGGAAGACTCTTGAGAGTCCCTTTGACAGCTAGGAGATCAAGCCATTCAACACTAAAGGAAATCAACACTGAATATTCATTGGAAGCGCTGATACTGGGGCTCCAATACTTTGGCCATCTGATGGGAAGAGCCAACTCATTGGAAAAAGATCCTGATTCTGGGAAAGATTGAAGTCAAGAAGAGAAGGGGGCGACAGAGGATGAGACAGTTGGATGGCACCAACTCAATGGACATGAGTTTGAGCAAACTCCAGGAGACAGTGAAGGACAGGGAAGCCTGGAGTGCTGCAGTCCATGGCATCTCAAAGAGTTGGACACGGCTCAGCGACTGAACAACAACATACTCCTTTCATTCAATTCCCTTGATTATTTCTCTTGAGTGCACCTTTGGTTTTCTGCCAAGACCCTCATCACATTAAACTGCCATCCATATCTTCCCAAAACTCAGTGCAGTATTTATGAAATTTGCCTGCAATTGGATGTGTCCAATTTTTCAAAGTTTGGGAAGAAGAAAAAAAAATGTTTTAAAAATGTACTAATTAAAGGTTTTGAAATAAAGGCTTCATTCATATCCAATGCAAGACATAGAGCTCTATGATTTGAACTTTAGAAGTAAAAAGGTTGATATTTGTCTGATAAGCTGGGGACATCATCAAAGGTAGTTGTAGAAAAGTGTTAGTTTTTTTTTACTGAGGTGCCCAATCTGCCCTTTAGACATCAGCTGTAATGGAAACTGACAGGAACTAGTAGAAAGGGCAAAGTCAAAATTTCAAAGCCATTTGTGAATTATAAATAAAATATAACACCATATATTGAATTGTCACTACAAATCCCTTGCTCAGTGATGATAAGGAGATCTGTGCCTGCTTTAAAGTTTAATATGCCGATCATTCACCAAGAAAGACATGTTAAGTCACTTTAGAAAGTGATTGCTGGAATGGATGTGCTAACATGTATCTACATTTGCAACCTCTCCTTAACACATTTCACATAATTTTATTTCTCTTGTCTTCAGCCTACACAAATATCAATTTAAAGATTTGAGAAATGAATGGAAAGTATCACTTTTAAGTGGTGGAAATTATCCATCTGGATATGACATCTCTGTTATGAACAAAACAGTTTAGAATAGTGGTGATTTTAGCTACCCTGAAAGTGTGTTCACATGTATGCATACAGGTGTATGTGTTTGCATGTAGGCATGCTTTGCTATATATTTATCAATAGTGCTCATGAAGAAATCTTCTTGTTTAAGGGATAAAATATTGAAGTCTGTGAGAGAGTAACCTTGAGAATGTGTGTCTTAACTTCCTTATGCATGGGCCAAATTAGCTCATTATTCCAGCTTAAGGGTCCACAAATTTTCATTTTACTTTAATGCATTTCTCAGAATAAATAATGCAAATGTATTTTGACTGAAAGTAATTTCTATCAAAAATATCACAATAACGACATTAGCAAATAAAATAGTTTGTTTATTGATGGAATTTTAGGTCACATATTTGCCTTTCCTTTCATCAGTCTGATCTCAGAAAAAATGAATACTGTGGGATTCCAGTGTCCATTTTTCTCACTAAAATGCAACAAAATGTTTTAATATGGCAGAAAAAGAAAACCACTGAATTTAAAGAAACTTGGTTTCTAGTACTTGTTCTGCCTCAAATTTTGAAATTCTAGACAATGGAAAATTTGATTTCTGTGAGTATGATGGTAGTGGTTTATTTACAAAATCATGTCCAACTCTTGTGACCGCATGGACTGTAGCCTGCCAGGCTCCTCTGTCCATGGGATTCTCCAGGCAAGAATGCTGGAGTGGGTTGCCATTTCCTTCTCGATCTGTGAGTATATCTATGTGGTTTTCTCACATATAATGTGAGTATTCTAAATTATGTCTTGTCTCTTGTTCAGATCTGTTACTGTATGACTCTAAGAAAAATTTACCAAGTCATGTGCCATGGATTATTATTTATATAACAGAAACCTCTTGCAATTTGGATAGAGATAGAAAGACATTTGCCATTAGCCATTTTGGGTGGCTATATACAGGGTAAACACAAATAAAATACAGGTTTGTGATAGTCTTAATGGTCTCTGTAAATTCAAATTCCTTCTAACTTGTTTCAATCAATTTTAAAAGAAATTGGGACAGCTGTTTAATGCTGGAAGTATAAGAGAGAGTTTCTATAGTAAACAACTTCTAAAGTGGTTCCCACTGATTTCTGTCTTCTGGAATTCATATTTGTATGTTCTCCCTTCCCTTTGCATGTAAGAACAATCTAGTGAGTTGCTTCTGATAAACTGTATGTGGTAAAAGAGATCAGATGTCAGTTACAAAATTAGATTATGAAAGATTTTGTCTTCCATCTTGGCTCACCCACTCCATCTGGCTAGCTCTTCTCACTAGGTTGCTCTGATGAAGCATCCCCCATGTTGCAAGCTGCCCTATGGACAGGCCTGTGTATCAAAGAAATGTAAGGAGCATTCAGTCAACCAATAACCTACAAGGAACCAAAGCCCTCAGTTTAATAACTCCTGAGAAACTGAATCTTTCCAGCAACAATGTGAATGATCATGGAAAGAGGCCCTTCCCAAGTCAAGACTTGAGATGACTGGAGCCCATGCTAATACCTTGATTGCAACCATGAGGACACTAAAGCAGTGGGTGCAACTACACCACAAGAGAATTACTAAACTACAGAAACTGAGAAAATAATACATATTTTTTAGGTTACTAAATTTTAGGATAATCCATTACATAGAAATAGATAACTGATACACTTTCCCTTTGACTTAAAGAGTGACTGCCATTGTAGAGGGTGGAAATAACAGCCTACTTTTGTGGAGAACAAAGGAGTAGTAAAGTAAACCTAAGCAATGATTTCAAAAGAAACAGGTGAGCTCTTTTCTCCTGGTAAGCTTGGATTCCTAGACAGAAAAAAAAAATCAGAAACCATGAAATTATGAAAAAACGAATGAATATGTTTTGGATAGACCCCTACCTTTCTTGACAGTGAATGTTGCTCAGTTGTGTCCAACTCTGTGCAACTCTGTGGACTGTAGCCCATCAGGCTCCTCTGTCTTTGGAATTTTCCAGGCAAAAATACTGGAGCAGGGAGCCATTCCCTTCTATGATGGGTCAGACAGTAAAGAAACTGCCTGCAATACAGGAGACCAGGGCTCTATCCATGGGTCAGGAAGGTCCCCTGGAAAAGGGAAATGCTACCCACTCCATTATTATTGCCTGGAGAATTTCATGGACAGAGGAGCCTGGCAGGCTACAGTCCATGGAGTTGCAGAGTCAGACACACCTGAGCAACTAACACTTCATACAATACCTTTCTTGCCAAAATCATGTTGTATCACTTACATGCTCTGGATATACTTGCTTACTCGTTAGAGTCCACCATGTTTACCCTTTTCTAGTTACTCAAACAGATCAGGTTCTTCCTTACAAATGTTCTTCCTTGATATTCCTATTGCCTAGAATGTTCATTCTATTCTACATTATTGTTTTTTTTCTTTTCACTATTTTTCAGATTAATAATCACCTTCTAAGAGCACCATTTCAAAGTAATTCTCTTTTTCTTTTCCCCTCCACCCAAGCTACTTCTTTTCCCATGTAGATTATTTACAATTTATAATTATTCATTCACTGTTATATTTTTTTCCCTACCCACTGGAACATAAACTCCAAACAACAGGTTCTATGTCCTTTTTATTCACTGTTTAACTCCCAGCACCTTGGCTGAGTGTCTGGAACAGCCTGGCTTAGCAATAAAGCCTTATACAGGAGGAATGGGGAGAGGGGTAAAGGAGGACCTGCCAGTTAGTATAAGTATAGGACCACATTCAAGATCAATGTGTCAAAAGCAATTAGTCAGATACATAAATATGTGGCAGATATGAAAATTTTCTTTGAATGCATCTTAGAATTCATAACACTGTAATAGTTTACTGAACGTTAGTCACATCTGAAAAGTCATTTGGGAGACTTCTCTGGTGGTACAGTAGCTAGGACTCCAAGCTCCCAATATAGGGGGCCTGTGTTCCATCCCTTATTAGGGAACTAGATCCCACATGTCACAACTAAGAGTTCAAAACAACACCCAGTTGTGAATGGGACTGGTGATAGAAGCAAAATTCAATGTTGTAAAGAACAGTATTGCATAGGAACCTGGAATGTTAGGTCCATGAATCAAGGAAAATTGGAAGTGGTCAAACAGGAGATGACAAGAGTGAACATCAACATTCTAGGAATCAGTGAACCAAGATGGACTGGAATGGGTGAATTTAACTCAGATGACCATTATATCTACTACTGTGGGCAGGAATCCCTTAGAAGAAATGGAGTAGCCATCATAGTCAACAAGAGTCGAAATGCAGTACTTGGATGCAATCTCAAAAACGACAGAATGATCTCTGTTCATTTCCAAGGCAAACCATTCAATACCACGGCAATTCAAGTCTATGCCCCGACCAGTAACGCTGAAGAAGCTGAAGTTGAACAGTTCTATGAAGACCTAAAAGATCTTCTAGAACTAACACCTAAAAAAGATGTTCCTTTCATTATAGGGGACTGGAATGCATAAGTAGGAAGTCAAGAAACACCTGGAGTAACAAGCAAATTTGGCCTTGGAATACAGAATGAAGCAGAGCAAAGGCTAACAGAGTTCTGCCAAGAGAATGCACTGATCATAGCAAACACTCTCTTCCAACAACACAAGAGAAGACTCTACACATGGACATCACTAGATGGTCAACACCAAAATCAGATTGATTATATTCTTTGCAGCCAAAGATGGAGAAGCTCTATACAGTCACCAAAGACAAGACCAGGAGCTGACTGTGGCTCAGATCATGAACTCCTTAGTGCCAAATTCAAACTTAAATTGAAGAAAGTGGAGAAAATCAATAGACTATTCAGGTATGACCTAAATCAAATCCCTAATGACTATACAGTGAAAATGAGAAATAGATTTAAGGGACTAGATCTGACAGAGTGCCTGATGAACTATGGATGGAAGTTCGTGACATTGTACAGGAGACAGGAACAAAGACCATCCCCAAGAAAAAGAAATGCAAAAAAGCAAAATGGCTGTCTGAGGAGGCCTTACAAATAGCTGTGAAAAGACAGGAAGCAAAAAGCAAAGGAGAAAAGGTAAGATATACCCATTTGAATGCAGAGATCCAAAGAATAACAAGGAGAGATAAGAAAGTCTTCCTCAGTGATCAATGCAAAGAAATAAAGGAAAACAATAGAATGGGAAAGACTAGAGATCTCTTCAAGAAAATTAGAGATACCAAGGGAACATTTCATGGAAAGATGGGCTCAATAAAGGACAGAAATGGTAGGGACCTAACAGAAGCAGAAGATATTAAGAAGAGGTGGCAAGAAGAATTATACAAAAAAGATCTTCACGACCCAGATAATCATGATGGTGTGATCACTCACCTAGAGCCAGACATCCTGGAATGTGAAGTTAAGTGGGCTTTAGGAAGAATCACTACGAACAAAGCTAGTGGAGGTGATGGAATTCCAGTTGAGCTATTTCAAATCCTGCAAGATGACGCTGTTAAAGTGCTGCCCTCAATATGTCAGCAAATTTGGAAAACTCAGCAGTGGCCACAGGACTGGAAAAGGACAGTTTTCATTCCAATCCCAAAGAAAGAATGCTCAAACTACTGCACAATTGCACTCATCTCACACGCTAGTAAAGAAATACTTAAAACTCTCGAAGCCAGGCTTCAGCAATATGTGAACCGTGAAGTTCCAGATGTTCAAGCTGGTCTTAGAAAAGGCAGAGGAACCAGAGATCAAATTGCCAACATCCGATGGATCATCGAAGAAGCAAGAGAGTTCCAGAAAAATATCCATTTCTGTTTTATTGACTATCCAAAGCCTTTGACTGTGTGGATCACAATAAACTGTGGAAAATTCTTCAAGAGATGGGAATACCAGACCACCTGATCTGCATCTTGAGAAACCTGCATGCCTGTCAGGAAGCAACAGTTAGAACTGGACATGGAACAACAGACTGGTTTCAAATAGGAAAAGGAGTACGTCAACGCTGTATATTGTCACTCTGCTTATTTAACTTACATGCAGGGTACATCATGAGAAATGCTGGCTGGAGGAAGCACAAGCTGGAATCAAGATTGATGGGAGAAATATCAATAACCTCAGATTTGCAGATGACACTGCCCTTATGGCAGAAAGTGAAGAAGAACTAAAGAGCCTCTTGATGAAAGTGAAAGAGGAGAGTGAAAAAGTTGGTTTAAAGTTCAACATTCAGAAAACTAAGATCATGGCGTCTGGTGCCATCACTTCATGGCAGATAAATGGGGAAACAGTGGAAACAGTGGCTGACTTTATTTTTCTGGGCTCAAAGTCACTGCAGACGCTGATTGCACAAACGAAATTAAAAGACACTTACTCCTTGGAAGTAAAGCTATGACCAACCTAGACAGCATATTAAAAAGCAGAGACATTACTTTGCCAACAAAGGTCCATCTAGTCAAGGCTACAGTTTTTCCAGTGGTCATGTATGGATGTGAGAGTTGGACTATAAAGAAAGCTGAGAGCCGAAGAATTGATGCTTTTGAACTGTGGTGTTGGAAAAGACTCTTCAGAGTCCCTTGGACTGCAAGGAGATCCAACCAGTCCATCCTAAAGGAGATCAGTCCTGGGTGTTCATTGGAAGGACTGCTGTTGAAGCTGAAACTCCTATACTTTGGCCACCTGATGTGAAGGGCTGACTCATTGGAAAAGATCCTGATGCTGGGAAAGATTGAGGGTAGGCGGAGAAGGGCACGATAGAGGATGAGATGATTGTATGGCATCATCGACTAGATGGACATGTGTTTGGGCGGACTCTGGGTGTTGGTGATGAACAGGGAGGCCTGGCGTGCTGCAGTTCATGGGATCCCAAAGAGTCAGACACGACTGAGCAACTGAAGTGAACTGAACTGAACTGCAGCTAAAGATCCCTTGTGCCATAACTAAGTTCCAGCACAGTCATATAAATAAATAATATTTTAAATAAATAAATAGAATATTTTTTAAAAAAGAAAAGTTGTTTTTGCTGGAATTTGTTTTTGGAAGTTGAATTAGAAAGTTTAACCCTGAGGCTTAGACAAAAGTATATGATTCTAGTAAATTAAACAAAGAATGAATAGATGTATAATACATTATGCTTGAATTTGGAGACACACTTTCAATTTTGGACTGCCCATCATTGTACAATCCTTGGCACTGCACTGCCTCAACAGGTAACTTACCTATAAAACAAGAAGATTGGTGTTTAAATGATATGAGAATACTAAATCCAAAATACTTTACTACTTTATTTCAGTATCCATTTTATTTTTTTATTTAATTTTCTGTTTTATAAGTTATACTATATGGCTACTTCAGGATTATGGCCACCTGAAACCTTATGTCAGTGAGCTTACTGTGGAAAAAAAATTGTGATAGATACTTAAATGTCCCAATTCTTCAGTGCTTCACATATGCAGTCATGATGATATATCACTTATCATCCTACTCTGGCTCTGGGCCTGGTCATGTGACATGCTCTGGCCAATGACATGTTAGTAGACATGACATAAGCAGAGGCTTGAAACGGCTTTCACTTTGGGTCTTGCTCTTACCCTTACTCTTAGGACACTGCCATTATAAGAAAAACATCCTGAGGCTGACCTGCTAATTTAAAAAAGAAACTGAGAGAAGTGTGAAGAAACTAGTCAGCCCACAGAGGCATGTGCAGCCCAACAGAGGTGCAAAAATTTAAATGAGACTAGTAAAGGTCAAGGAGAAGGCAATGGCACCCCACTCCAGTACTCTTGCCTGGAAATCCCATGGACGGAGGAGCCTGGTGGGCTACAGTCCATGGAGTCGCTAAGAGTCGGACACGACTGAGCAACTTCACTTTCACTTTTCCCTTTTATGCACTGGAGAAGGAAATGGCAACCCACTCCAGTATTCTTGCCTGGAGAATCCCGGGGACAGCAGAGCCTGGTGGGCTGCCGTCTATGTGGTCGCACAGGGTTGGACACGACTGAAGCGACTTAGCAGCAGCAGCAGCAGTAAAGGTCAGATGCCCCCTCGCTATCTCAGCTGAACCTCAAATATGTATGAGAAATAAATCCATAGTGGTGCATGCCACTGAAGATTTGGAAAAGCTTGTTACACAGCAATTCTTAATTGATATAACAGGGAACATATATTGCAAAGAGAAATGATATACTATGCTTTTTTAAAATGTAATGTAAAGCTGAAATGTCAGTTAGTAAGCAGACATCTTCTGACTCCATAAAATCATTCTAAAACATCAGGATTTTGATCTTTGATGTTTTATTATGTAGAAATAAAAGCAAATTACCCAAGATCTATACTCTATAAAGCACCCATGTCTGAAAACCCATTACTCCATCTAATTTCTTAAATGATCTAAGATGCTATGAAAATCTGAAGGTAGCATGGTTAAATAAATAGAAAGAAAATAAGTGAAAATGGTAACTTTGAAAGGGTTTGAGTTTTTGGACTTTTAACACTTCCTCATATATGAATAATTATGTTTTACTAATTTGTTTGCTTGCTATTGTCTTTTTATTACATCATTCAAATATTTGTGGTAGCTACAGCTCATGAAAAATAGTATGTGTGCTAGTGTTCTCATGTCTGACATATCTATCAGCATAGATCAGCTCAGGTAATTTATTTATTTGTGCCTATATTTATCTCCACTGTTGTGTTGTAAATTCCCTCAGGGCAGGAACGGTGTCCCTTTCATTTCAGTGTTTCCCAAGTAGCCTGTCTCATAAGCAAGGCATAATAACTTTGGCAAACTGAAATTAAATTTAAGATCCACTGAAGCAAGCTATATGTAGAAGTGCACAAAATCATGATGACCTAAGAGCTGGATAGCTGAGGTACAATAAGAACAACTCATCTCAAAAAGCAGGCATTGTCTGTCATGATTTCTTAGAAAACGCGAAGAAACAGAAAAAAAAGTATTCCAGTATCTGAGGACACTTTGTTGAAGATAAGTCAATTAAAAATATGTTTTATACTAAAACACATATTGATATTTTAGTTATTATGATAGCTTTAAGATAAGATTAACAATGCAGGAGACGCAGGTTTGATCTCTGGGTCAGGAAGATCCCCTGGAGAAGGAAATGGCATCCCATTCCAGTATTCTTGCTTGGGAAATCCCATGGAGAGAGGAGGCTGGCAGGCTACAGGTCATGGGGTCTACATTTCATGGGGTTGCAAAAGAGCCTGACATGACTTAGAGACTAAGCAACAGCAAAGATAAAATTCAAGGATTTAAAAAATAAACAGCGAGTAAGCAGAGGTGAATTATTTCATTCACCTCTAAAACTATCATGGACTTTCCTGGTGGTCCAGTGGTGGAGAGTCCACCTGTCAATGCAGGGGATGCAGGTTTCATCTCTGATCTGGGAGGGTTCCCTATGATTTGAGGCAGCTGGGCCCATGTGCTACCACTACTTAGCTCTCACGCCCCAACTGAGGAAACCCATATGCTCTGGAGCCCCTTATCTGCAACAAGGGAAGCCACCTTAGTGAGAGGCTGGCACGTCATCATGGATGGATTGTGGATGTTCCATCTTGCCACAACTCCTGCACAGCAATGAAGCCAGCACAACTAAAAAAATAAATAAACTAGAGTATTGCAAAAACTATGAGGAAAAAAAAAAAATCAACACATTGTATTTCAGTGAAGAGTCTGGGCCATTCTAACATCCTGTGATCTTTGATTCTATGTTTCTCTGTAGCTTAAAAGTTTATCCCATTCCAGGCCCATTTATAGGCATTAAGCTTTGTTAGATGGATAAATAAATGAATGGATCAACCAACTAATACCTGTTGGTGAAGGTGAAGATGAGATTGTCTTCAATTTTAATAGCATATCACACACACAATGTGACTAAATTATATAATAGAGAAACTAACAGTTTCCCTAAAACAGAATCACTGAATCTTTCAAAGTCTCATATCTTTATTTCTCATTGCATTAATTATTACCTATTTTTAATTCCTAATTATTTTATCAACAGATAGTTCTTTTTGGCCAATTTTTTCAGCTTTGTGGAGGTATAACTAAGAAATAAAATTGTAAGATAAAATGTATTATACAGTGATCTTTGTTTATATTAATGTATCTAAACAATAAACTACATTGTGTCTGTATGTGCCTGGCTCTATCCTAGGTATGGAAGATGCTGTGAGATAATAATGGACATTATCACTCCATGGAAGTTAGAAACCCATGAGATAGGGAAATAGAGTGTTGAACATTTCTGCACGTTTTCAGACAATATTTCCTAAAAAATTAGCTATTTTTAAACTAAAAGTTGAAGAATTAGGAAGGATTGAGTAGGCAAAGTGTGGAGTTAAGAGGGTTCCAGATGAAAGAACAAAGTGTACTAACAAACTACCTTCAGGCAAAGGTTGCCCAGTTGAATAAGTAAAATGACTCTTTAAACAGTGAGAAGAACTGCATCGTGAGAAGTGAAAACTTACTTCTAGATACAGTGATATGCATTTAAATGAAATTTCTCATTTAATTAATTCAAATATTCAATGAAAAATTTTATATTAATTTTTTCTGTTCTTAAAAGAAACTAAGGCTTTGAAGAGTTAACTTAAAATTTGAACTCAAGTCATCCAATTCAGCTGCTTTCAAAAACCACTTTGCAAGATGATGATACTTTGTTAAATGGCTGAAAAAATTTTAAGGGCTCTCTTGGTTCTAGATACGATCCTGAGCATTTAAAATTCACATAAACCATAGCTGCTGCTGCTGCTAATTTGTGTCAGTCATGTCCGACTCTGTGTGACCCCATAGACGGCAGCCCACCAGTCTCCTCTGTCCCTGGGATTCTCCAGGCAAGAATACTGGAGTGGGTTGCCATTTCCATCTCCTAAACCATAGCAGGTAGATATAAAAATAATTAAAAAGTGAAAAGCTTAATGGGGATATGAAAGATGCTTAAGTTTATAAGCTAATTATGTGGCAAATTTTGAATCTACATATTCCAACTCCAATGTTATTAACCACTAGGTTATAAAGAAACATTTAAATCACACCAAACCTGTTAGTAATGGTTAGAAGGGCATAAGTAAATATGTTTGGTTTTGATAATATTATCCCAATAGGATAATATCTCCTCTAATCCATAAGACCATTGTGAAGATCAATAGCGAATCAAGATTGCTGGGAGAAATATCAATAACCTTAGATATGCAGATGACACCACACTTATGGCAGAGAGCGAAGAAGAACTAAAGAGCCTCTTGATGAAAGTGAAAGAGGAGAGTGAAAAAGTTGGCTTAAAGCTCAACGTTCAGAAAACTAAGATCATGGCATCTGCTCCCATCACTTCATGGGAAATAGATGGGGAAACAGTGGAAACAGTGTCAGACTTGATTTTTTTGGGCTCCAAAATCACTACTAATGGTGATTGCAGCCATGAAATTAAAAGACGCTTACTCCTTGGAAGGAAGGTTATGGCCAACCTTGATAGCATATTTAAAAGCAGAGACATTACTTTGCCAACAAAGATCCGTCTAGTCAAGGCTATGGTTTTTCCATTGGTCACGTATGGATGTGAGAGTTGGACAGTGAAGAAAGCTGAGCACCACAGAATTGATGCTTTTGAACTGTGGTGTTGGAGAAGACTCTTCGACTGCAAGGAGATCCAATCAATCCATCCTAAAGGAGATCAGTCCTGGGTGTTCATTGGAAGGACTGTTGTTGAAGCTGAAACTCCAATACTTTGGCCACCTTATGCGAAGAGTTGACTCATTGGAAAAGACCCTAATGCTGGGAAGGATTGGGGGCAGGAGGAGAAGGGGACGACAGAGGATGAGATGGTTGGATGGCATCACCAACTGGATGGACATGGGTTTGGGTAAATTCCGGGAGCTGGTGATGGACAGGGAGGCCTGGTGTGCTGCGATTCATGGGGTCGCAAAGAGTCGGACACGACTGAGCGACTGAACGGAACTGAACTGAAATTTTAAGAAGATACACAAAGCTCTTCACAGTCTTACTTCAACTTACCATTTTAGCATCATTACTCACCAACCTGCCTCTTGAACCCAAGATTTTTGTTACATAGAGCTTCTCAAATCATATACTATTTTCCCTGTTATAAGCCTCTATTAAGTTGCTAAAATTACCCAAGTTAACTAGGATTTCAATACTTGCTATTGGCTGGTTGATATGATGAGCACCAAGCTTTCAAACAAAAGGATACAAAGTATTAATAAATGTCATTATGCACCAGGTTCATTTTTATGTATTCACATACCATGCCTGCTCATTAAATTTTTGTAACCCTAAGAAATATAATATTTCTCCTACTATAAAGATGAAAAACTTGATTTTTAGATTGGTAAGGAATTTTCCCATGTAAATAATTAGTAAAGTAGAATGAATTGAGCCCAGGTCAGTTGGATTCCAAAATTCATTACATTTTATTAAACCAGATTGTCTTAGTTATTTTCAAGGCAAAGCAAATTTTCAGAACTAGTTTAAATTAGTTTGAAACTTAAGACTCACATATATTCAAGATTGCCAAAGCATTTCCATCTTTATGTAAAAAGGATATAATAATGCATATAAATTATCTCGCACTCAATAGAGCTAGTTCCTCTCCCATATTTTTTTCTAGCATCTGTGATATGGTTGATGATGGATGTTTGGAAGGTCGGGTGACAGATGGGGGCCAACATGTCTAGTTTTGGATTAAGGAATTAAAATTAGAGATTAAAATCAAGTGTCTTAAAAAGGGGGTGGAGGGTTGGAAATGTTAGAGCCTGGTGATGCTCTGATTCTCATCAAGATTCATTTTTTTAAAAAAGTCTTTGCATTTTAATTTACACTTTTTTGGAGTGAATAGAAATACCACTGCACCATTCATCTAAGTGAAGAGTGGAAGATGCTTTCCATGATAGTAATGTGATGAGTTCTTGGCCATCAGTGTGGCCTCCAAGAGCCATCTGTTCCTAGAGTCAGTGAACAGTTGGATTTATGAGCTGTTCCCAACAAACTCTGTGTGTGTGGCAGGGAAGGGCAAATCCAGCTGCTGTTTATTTTCATCAAACATCTTGATCTGTTCTTCAAACATTGCAAATTTGATGAAACCTCGAATAGAGTTTGTCAAACACTTTTTTTTTTCTAATTGGGAAAACGATTTGAATGTTAAGAGAAATTGCAAAAGATGCTTCTTATTCATCCCTAGTTACAAAAAGTCACCAATGTTGTAGATCTTATCAATGCCCCAGATTCCCAGGGTCTCCCAAAACAAACAAGGAAGAACATGCACAAACTCTCACACTAACACAAACCACACAAGTATATCTTTCCTCTCAATCTGTTCAAAATTATACAGAGATTTGAACATCAGGAAGTGTGTTTTGTTCCCTTTAATAAATACATCCATTTCAAAATTGTTGAATGAATACTAACATGATTGCTAATAATTACCCTTAATATGTATTCAGCATTTTTTTAAACTCTTTTAAGTGCTTTCTTACACATTATTGCTGTGCGTAATAGAACCAAAATGATGGAGTTGAAAGCTATCTAAAAATCATCGAGTCCACCCTTTCATTTTTTAAAAAAATCAACTCTATTGAGGTAATCTGCATACAACAAAACACATTCAATTTAAGTGTAGGAAGAGTTCTATGAGTTTTGACAAATGTATTCACAGTGTCGCTACCAAGATTCTACTACAGGACACTTTCATCACCACAAAAGTTTCCCTTGTGCCCCTTGCTAGTCACCTCCACCCACCACTCCGGCCCACGGGACAGCTGATTTCTATTTTTTTTAGTCTTTTGACTGCACCCTGTGGCATGCGAGATCTTAGTTCTCCATTCAGGGACAGAACACACACCCCCTGCATTGGCAGCACAGAGTCTCAACCACTGGATTGCCAGGAAAGTCCTAAGGCTACTAATCGTGTTTTAATCACTTTAGAATTGCTCGGTCTTTTCTAAAGATTTATGTACATAGGACTCTGCAGTATATTTTATATTTCACTTATTTCATTTGGCAGAATATTTGAGAATCATTCATGTCCTTAGCTATATTTAAAGGTCATTGCCTCTTTATTATTGACTAGCATTTCACTGTATGGATATTCCACAGTTTGTTTATTCCTTCATCTGTTGATGGCTGGCTGTTCCCCCCCACCCCCCGCAGTTTTTGGCTATTACGAATAAAGTTGCTATGAACTTTTCTGTACAGGTTTTTCATGTAGGCATAGGATATTATTTCTCTTACAACTATCTCATTTTAGAAGGAAACAAAAACTGAAACCTCGGTTATCTGAAGCTTAGTTTCACTTCTTCTGATTCAGTAAGAGTCTACATCCAACTTTATCACCAACAGGTCTAAAACATTGTGGAGGATGACTTAGAAAGCTATCTTCCCAAGGCTTTGAGTCCGTCACTCAGAGTCCATCCATGAATCTGTTATCTTAGTTCTTAAGACTGCTTTGAATCTTTCTGAGGTGACAGGTGCTGCACAAGGAGTTGTTTCATGATGAAGAACAAAACAGACATGATCACCGTAGAACACAATTGAAAGGTAAATGCTGTGTGTGTGTGTATAAAATTTCAAAATGTGAAGAACTCATGGAATAATTTGTGCATAATTCTATAATTCAACTTTTTTTTCTGGATGATTGGCGAACTCTCCCAAGTAGTGAAAGTTAATCTGAATTTTTAAGAATGTGAAGAGCGAGGAATATGGAGAATTGCCGTAAGGGTGGGATACCCTGGCTCCCATGGTAAAGAATCTGCCCTCAGTGCAGGAGTTCCAGGTCCTAAGAGCATCCAAAAGAAAGAAGAGCATGCATAAGTGTCTTCAAACATTAGAGACTGGAGTCTAGTAATTGAAAGGGTCAGTGGATTGAGATAGATTATGAGTCAATGCAAACTGTCTCTTTTATTTTTTAAACTTACTTTTCCAACCTATGGAATTATAATTAATATATATAGTAAAATGCATAAATCTTAAAATTACAGTTAGGTAAGTATTTGGAATACATTTTGATAAATATTTGATAAATGTACTAATCAGGACGGAAAGATACAGAACATATCCATCAATTCAGAAAATTCCACCAAATCTATTTCTTCTCAACAGAGATTCATTCCCCTACAGCTTCTCCCACCAAAAGGAAACTACTCTACCTGTTTCTGTGGTGGACATAAATTGTTGTTGCTGTTCAGTCTCTAAGTCATGTCCGATTTTTTGTGACTTCTTAGACTATAGCACTCTAGGCATCTCTGTCCTCCACTATCTTGTGGAGTTTGCTCAAATTCATGTCAGTTGAGTCGGTGATGCTATCTAACCATCCCATCCTCTGCCACCCCCTTCTCCTTTTGCCTTCAAACTTTCCCAGCAGCAGGAAAAGGAAAAAGTGAAGACATCTTTTAGTCTAGATTATTTTTGCCTGTTGTAAAAACATAAATAAATCATGTCATATGTACATTTTTGTGTCTGATTTCTCTTGCTCAAAGTGATGTTTCAAGATTTATCCAGGTATTATGTTTAATTTTACTGTTGAATCAGTTCAGTTCAGTCGCTCAGTCATGTCCAACTCTTTGCAACCCCATGGACTGCAGCATGCCAGGCTTCCCTGTCCATCACCAACTCCTGGAGCTTACTCACATTCATGTCCATCAAGTCGGTGATGCCACCCAACCATCTGATGAGATGGTTGTCTTCATCCCCTTCTCCACCTGCCTTCAACCTTTCCAGAACCGAAGTCTTTCCAATGAGTCAGTTCTTCACATCAGGTGGCCACAGTATAGGAGTTTCAGCTTCAGCATCAGTCCTTCCAATGAATATTCAGGACTGATTTCCTTTAGGATGGACTGGTTGGATCTCCTTGCAGTCCAAGGGACTCTCAACAGTCTTCTCCAACACCACAGTTCAAAAGCATCAATTCTTCAGTGCTCGGCTTTCTTTGTAGTCCAACTCTCACATCCGTACATAATTACTGGAAAAACCATAGCTTTGACTAGATGGACCTTTGTTGGCAAAGTAATGTCTCTGCTTTTTAATATGCTGTCTAGGTTGGTCATAGCTTTATTTATAAGGAGCAAGCATCTTTTAATTTCATGGCTGCAGTCTCCATTTGCAGTGATTTTGGAGCCCAAGAAAATAAAATCTGTCACTGTTTCCATTGATTTCCCATCTGTTGGCCATGAAGTGATGGGGCCAGATGCCATGATCTTAGTTTTTGAATGTTGAGTGTTAAGTGAACTTTTTCACTTTTCTCTTTCACTTTCATCAAGAGGCTCTTTAGCTCCTCTTTGCTTTCTGCCATAAGGGTGGTGTCATCTGCATATATGAAGTTATTGATATTTCTCCTGGCAATCTTGATTCCAGCTTGTGCTTCATCCAGCTCAGCATTTTGTATGATGTACTCTTCATATAAGTTAAATAAGCAGGGTGACAATATACAGGCTTCATGTACTTCTTTCCCTATTTGGAACCAGTCCATTCTTTCATGTCTGGTTCTAACTGTTGCTTCTTGACCTTCATATAGATTCCTCAGGAGGCAGGTAAGGTAGTGTGGTAGTCCCATCTCTTAAAGAATTTTCCACAGTTTGCTGTGATCCACACAGTCAAAGGCTTGGCATAATCAATAAAGCAGAAGTAGAGGTTTTTCAGGAATTCTCTTGCTCTTTTTTTATTGTTGAAAAATATTGAGGTAAAAGAAAATACTATAACTTTTTGGATTGTTCTAGTTTTGAGCTAAGCTTTCTATGAACATTTACATATAAATCATTTGGACAAATGCATTCAATTCTAGGAGTCATGAAGCCAGGAGATAGTATACAGTGTGTTTAACCTCATAAGACATCGGCAAACAGTTTTCCAAGTCATAGTATTATTTTATATCCCCGGCATGAGTATATTCCCAGTATGAGTCCTTATTCTTTTTTTTCCTGGCTGTGCTTGGTCTTCACTGCTGCTCAAGCTTTCTCTAGTTGTGGATAAATGGTGTTTCTTTCTAGTCATGGTTTAGGGACTTCTCATTGAAGTGGCTTCTCATATTTATTTTCTCCCATCCTTTATGCTATTATTGCTCATCTGTATTTCTTTAATATGTTATAAACTTTAAAATACATTGCATTTATTTTTGCATCAAATCAGTAATTATCTTTAAATCAAAATAAGAAAATGAAAAGAGAAATATTTTTTATAGTTATCCACATATTTAAAATGTCCACTGTACTTCATTCCTTCCAGTGGAAATTTAGATTTTATCTAGTATCAATTCCTTTTCAAGTAAATAACTTGCATTTCTTGTTGCAAAGGTCTATGAAGGGCTCATCCCTCTCTGGAATTTATTCCATTAAGAGTTCTTTGAATCCACTCTCCTTAGATAGCTTTGTAGAAATGTATGATTTTTCATTTATCTTATTTTCCTCTAGTTGAAACCAAGGGACTGCTGGTCTTTTGTGACTTTCCACAAACTAACTAAAAAGTTAACTCTCCTCAAGGAGCAACATTTTAAAGATCTTGTATGTACTTCTGTTAAGGGAACCATGGTGTTAACTTACAGTGGGGAAAAGGATAGCTTTGATACAAGTAAATTTTCCAAGTGTACTCAACAGTTTTTATTAATGGTTTGGAGAAAAGGAATGAGTAAAGAAGAAACTAAACAAGAGGGCACTATACATAGTTTGAAAGATCCTGGGACATGACAAGGGTGTTTCTATGTGAAGGCAGTGAAAGTGGTGTGTCGTACTTGGAAAGCCCATCTAGATAGAAGGTGACTAAAAGTGAGTTGGCCTTAGCTGATCTTGGAGAACACTGTACTTATGAAACAATTATATAAAAATACATTGTAATAAGCTATTATCAAATAACTAAACTAAAAGCCATGTGCAGTTAAACTTTTAGGTAGATGGAATGTGAAGAGATATATCTAGTTTATTAATGAAATTGTTTAGGGGTAATTGGGCTTTCATGGTGGCTCAGAGTAAAGAATCTTCCCACAATGCAGGAGTCCTGGGCTCAATCCCTGGGTCAGAAAGATCCTCTGGAGAAGGGAACGGCTATCCACTCCAGTATTCCTGCTTGGAGAACTCCACGGACAGAGTCTGGCAGCTACAGTCCATGGGGTCTCAAAGAGTTGGACACAACTAAGTGACTAATACTACTACTACTGTAAGGGTAATTGCAACCTGATCTAAATTCTGAAGGAGATTGTGAATTGAAAAGGTGACTGCGTGGGCCATTCTAGGGATGGGGGTTTGTTTAAACGAAGTTTGGTTCTAAAGAACTTTGGTTCTAAACTACTGCAGCAAAAGATATGTAGAAAATTAGATAGGTATTTGACATAATATATGCTCACCAGATCCCCTGGAAAAGGGAATCTCCAGTATTCTTGCTTGGAGAATTCCATGGACAGAGGAGCCTGGCAGGCTACAGTCCATGGGGTCACAGAGCCATACATGACAAAGTGACTAACACTAATATGCTCACCAGATGTTAGCTTATTTCACTTCTCTTAACTATGATTACCATGCACATGTATATAAATGCATGTGTGTGTGTATACAAACATGCATTCACAAATGCACTCCTTTTCTTTTTACATTTCCTCTAAATGTTTGCACAGAAAAGATGATAGATGTGGTAAATGAGAAGCATGGGCTAAAACAAACAATCTACTGCTTTGAGAGAAAGATGAACTGGAAGATTTATGCTGGCTATTACAAGACTCATCTGACCACAAAAGAGGAATAATCATACCTTGTATCCTTTATCATGAAAAATCCTATTTTCCAGGGGATATCAGGAATTTTAAAAGTTTGATGACACCAGAGAATAGTATGTTTGTATTCACAGGATCCTTCTACAGGAAAACTACCTCTCCCAAATTCCGTGTTTGTCTATTTGGAGTTGCCAGTTATTTAATCACAATGTTGTGCACATGACTTAAGTGAGGTCAAAATTTTGGCTGAGATTTGATATAAGTTCAGTTCAGTTCAGTCGCTCAGTCATGTCCGACTCTTTGCATACATGGTATCAACTTCTGGTGGAAGAGGTTGAGCAGGGAACCAGAGCTCTACATTCACCTTGTAGGAATCAGGATGCACCCACCACTATACTGTGCTAGAGAGGCATCAGAGGAAGCTGTCTAAAAGATAAGGTTTAAATAAGATCCATATTCTCATAATATAATACCCCAAACGTGAGTGTTTCAACAGAAAATTATTAATTTTTCCAAGAAACAGGAACATCTTAACTAAATTTTAAAAAATTTTCTGAAGGCTGACATTAAGATGAACAAAACATTAGAAACATCATAAAAATAAAGAGAGTGATATATCTGGAGTTGACAATAATGACAAAACTGAAAATGTAGATATAGAAGAAATGGCTTTAAAACTAGATAATGTACTTCTTGACACATGCCAAGATTCTTCTTGATGACATGTAAAGAGTTTCTTTGATAATTTGAAAGAAGTGAGGAGGCTACAGTATAAGCTAGCAGTTTAAAGGCAAAACTTGAGATTTTTGAATTGATAATTTCATGAAGACTATTTGGTCAAGGAATAGAATACGGTCTGAGCTAACCATTGATGATTGTTACATTTGTTGTTTTTTTGTCTGCTTCAATCATTACCATTATCAACAGGTCATAATGTACAATTAGGATTTTTCTAGTTAAAAATTTGCCAATTAAGTATTATGATTCAAATAATTCTTACTAATATGTTGATAGTAAAATTACACATGACCTCTGATTCTCTTTGAAATATGTAGACTTCTTTCCTCTGATCATTCTCTATCATTCACAAATCACTTAGTTTCTGACCACACGGAATTTAGAAAGATCACTAATGCTGCTAATTACTAGATGTTTGTAGATGTGTGTAAGTCACGGTGTGCCTGTAAAATGGATATTTCCCAGGAAAGCAGAGTCAAGGTGTAAGCTTTAATTTTCACTCAGTAGAAATGGATCTCAACTTCGGGATGATTTGCTTATATCTAAGAAACATGGGGATCTTTTTGATTGTCAAAACTAGCAGAATACTATTGATATCCAGTTAGTGGAGGCCAGGCATGCTGTTTAACATCCTACAATGGGCACGACAACTTCCCAAAACAAAGATTTATCTAGTCCCAAATCTCACTAGAGCCGTGGATGAGAAACACTGCTCTAAATTCTCTTGTATCTCAGTCAGTAAAGAATCTACCTGCAATTCAGGAGACCTGGGTTTGATTCTTGGGTGGGAAAGATCCTCTGGAGAAGGAAATGGCAACCCACTCCCATATTCTTGCCTGGAGAATCTCATGGACAGAGGCACCTCACTGGACATGACTTAGCAACTAAACCACCACCACCATCATAAAAATACTTTGATAAGTAATTATGAATACATCTGAAAAGTGAAAAAAATTCAAAAATCTCAGCAGAAAAATAGAGTATCTCAGAAAGTAAGAAAATATATAGAAGAACTAAATGGAAATTACAGAACTGAAAAACAATAAATAAAATTAAAAACACAATATATGAGCTCAGCTGCTGCAGGAAGAGGGCAGAGGAAAAGAACTGGTAAGTTGGAAGATAAGGTAACTAAAATGACCAAATCTGAAGAACAAAAAGGAAAAAAGAAAAGAAAAAGAAGAGAGGCTCAGAGATCAGTGAAAATGTAACAAGAGATCTGGAATTCATGTTACCAAAGTTGCAGAAAGAGAGGCGAAAGAGGATGGAGCTAAAAAAACAAAAAGTATTCAAAGAAATTACGTCTAGAAACTTCTGAAACATTTTACAGAATATAAACCTATAAATTCAAGAAGCTAAGCAAACTCCAAACTGCATATACCTCAAAAACTCCACATGAAGAATGTACTAATAAATCTTCTGAAAAATAAAGGTGAAGAAAAACCCTTGATATCAGAAAAACATGGCAGTTTACTTTAGCAGAAAAAAAAAAAAAAACATTTGAATTACAGCTTATTTATCCTTAGAATCAATGGAGGCCAAGAGGAAGTGGCACAACATTTTTCTAAGGCTGAAAGAAAAGACCTATTAATTCAGTATTCTATACCCAGCAAAATTATCCACCTCTTGAATTTTCTAAACTATGTTCGATTATTGAAACAAGAGATAATACTATCTGATGTGCTTCAATATGTGTGTTAAAATATTCAAGATAATTCTTTTCAACAAGCCTAGACAGGACAGAGGTAAAGTTTCTAGATTTTACTTGAAGTGGTAAAATCAGGAAAATTGAAATTATTAGTACTACCTTAAGCAACCAATAAAAAGCTATACAAAAATATAAACTTATAAACACTATAGAAAAATTAAAATCCATTTCTAAAAAATGTTCAAGTATCTACAATAAGGTCAGAACAAGAAATAAAAGAGGAAAACAAACAAACAAACAAACAGAAGCCACCACAACAAAAACAGCATATCTAAGCCCTAAAATATCAATATTTTAATTAAATGTAAATAGTCTGAACATGCTAGAAGAGAAGGATATTTCTGGCCTCCAGTGGAACTGTCACTATAAACCATCGAGGGGAAAAGAAAAAGATTTATACCATCTTCCTTTATTTTGTCTACTTATTGATAGGTGAGTATTTGGATTGTGTGATGAAGGTATGAGCTTATATGCTTTTTCCAGAAATTGCAGAATTCACCAAGAGTTACAGTATTAACAACCACAAAGCAAAATATTATCCAAGGTTATACATTTCTAAGACTAAATGTTATGTCAGTACAGAACCAGAATGAAAACTTAGAGCAACAGATCTCTTCTTAACCTCTCCATATAGTCTGCCATAAGGAGTTTATTGTCCAGTTGGGAGGAGTGTTAAAGAAAAACTATTCACGATACTTGCTGAATGGTAAAAAAAAGGTTTTATTCAAGAAGTATCATGAGCAATAGGTGTGAAGTCCACCGCAATATGGTTTTACAGTGGGAGAGATAATTTGGACTCAATGCTGAATACACTATGGGCAAATAGAAATTTCTAGTGAAGGAGTAGGGTAGGAGTCAATAGATGGAAATGTATTAAGAGGATATATCAAAGGATGATTCTGGCAAAACTGGTCTAAAAGGATTCTTGCTGAAGATAGGCCAGGGTGATTAGACAGCACTTGGATGATGGTGGAGGATGAGGAACCTGATCAGATATTGAGAGTGATCAGATTGAGGAGGGGGGTTGGGGGGTGGCTCTGGTTTAACTGACTTAGTAGGATTTGTGTTAAAATTGGACAACACAGAGACAAACAGCTAAGTTCAAAAGTCAGGGCTAGTTGAAAAAGACCAGAGATGCCTGAGTAAAGTTTAGTCAATGAGAGAATCTTTGTTAAAAGAAATATTTAAGTATAATTCAGAGAGATAGAATACTTAACTAGATAATTAGATAATTAAGAAAATAGTTAAGCCATGCATAGGGAATTAGAGAAGCAAAGTAGAGATGACACTGACTCTGCCAGGGAATACAAGGAAGATTTTACTTGATTTTAATTTTGAAAAATTTAGATGTGTTCCAGACAACAAGGAATAGAGGAATAGAGGTGAAGAGGAATAGAGGTGAAGCATGTACAAAGCCTTAAATATATGAATAATAAATAAAGGTCCCCAGTGATATTAATTTAATTCACTTGATATTTCAAGAACACTGGTCATATACAGATATACTTGTTGATACTTTTTTTTTTTTAATTTAGAGAGGGAAAATATCCTTAATAGCTATAAATTCTAATGTAAGTGGAAATTATAAATCAACTTCAAGTTTGACTTTCTTCAGTGTCAATATATCTGAAATTTATGTCTCCAAAAATAACTTTTCTGCTAAGTATGAGATTTGAAGTGGAGGGTTGCATGTATCTCTTTTACTAAAGTTTAATAGATTTACTTCTGAAAAGTTGAATTATTTTCTTTTTATATTATACTTTAAAGAAGAGAGTAGTTTTCTAGTCCTTTGTATTCAAAGCATGTCTTTTAAATCAGCACTACCAACCTCACTGGCAGGTGCTCGTTACAGATGTAGGGACACATCCTACTCCAGGCCTGATGAATAAGAAATCTGTCTTAACAAGATGCTTGTGTAATCCTATGTGCATTAAAATTTGAGAAACACTTTTCAAGTTGATTAAAATAGAAAGACAATTAATTCAGGGTTTTTGTTATTTTATCTCTGATAGAATGAGTCTGACCCTTCTCTCAGAATAGCAATTCAGAAATTAATACCTAAATGTTTGTAGTTAATGGGAATTTACTCTTAGTACTCATATTCATTAGAAATAAATTTCATTTTTATTTGTGACCTGGTATTTAAATTCAGGTTTTCAGGTGAAGGTGTCTCTAATCATTCTTTCCTTTAATGAAAAAAAAAAAAACAAAACAAAACCCAGGTCGGTGTATATTTCTGAATCCATATCTTGTCATATCTTTTCTTTATTAATTACTCATGTTTTGTTCCTATGTGGCTATGCTTTATTCTTGTTTTATGCTGTGTTTTGAATCTAGCTTCTATTATGTTATAAACACAAATAGATACACACCATGTGGGATTAAGTCTATTTAAGAACCCATAATTTAATCAAAATGATGAAGTCACTGATTTTTTCATGTAAGTATATAAATTTATGAAAAATGAAAATTCTCCAATTTTTTTCAAGGAAAATTGCAGACAGGAATTTTTGTTATTTCCTTGGGTGTTAATAGGATGCTTCTATATTTTATGTGAAAATGAACTATGCCTTAATGCATGTTCTCCTGAATGCCTTTTGGTAGATTCCTGGCCATTTGGCTTGCCTTTTAACAAAATACAAGATGTATTTGCTTGCCCCATAGAACACCTTACTTCTGGCCTCCTTTTTCCAGAAAGACTCCATTCTTCCTAAGAGGACCCCAGCTGTAGCTCTGATTAAGGCATTCATTCTACAGCTGGAGCAAGCTTTCTCTGAAACGCAGCTGGAATAGGCATTTCAAAGGCCCACATTGTTATATAAATGCTTCTATTCTCCATGTTATGGGCAGACACCCAGTCAAGTGGCCAGACACACAGGCTGACAGAATGGAAGAGACATGAATTTCTCAAGACTAATATCATTTTTTTTTTTTTTTTGGTGCATCTTTCATCTGGAAAAATTCAGTAAAAGAACAATAGAACAAACAAATCATTGGATGTTATGGCTAAATCATCAAATTGAAGGTATTATTTGCATTTATTTGACTCACACCATGATTACACTGTAAGATACATAAGGAATTGCCTCGAGGAGATGGTGACTGAATGAGATAGAAGAAAAGCAATCCCAATCGCAATTGTTTGTTTGCCCAGTAAAACTATGACTGTTTCAGAGAATAAAAGACTCAGGTTATCATAACCTGTTCTCTTTAAACATCAAAATCATATAGCCATTTATCACTTGTAAATTTTATGCTTACCAAGCAACTTTGATAATTTTGCTTCCCACATATTTTTCTTATGAGGAAAGAATTACAGGACTGACAATACACCACAAAGAGAACATCTCATACTTCATTAAAAGGGGTGGGGAAGGTGCTCAATAATAATTACTTTTTTTTCTCAAGTTTTTAAGTATAGTTGACCTACAATATATATTAGTTTCAGGTGTTTAATAGAGATTCAATATTTATCAGTTGCTTTTGTTTAGTCACTAAGTGCTGTTCTTTGGGAATCCATGGACTGGAGCCCTCCATTCCCCTGTCCATGGGGTTTCCTGGGGCAAGAATACTGGAGTGGGTTGCCATTCCCTTCTCCAGGGCATCATCCCAACCCAGGGATTGAACCTTTGTCTCCTACATCTCCTGCATTGCAGATGGATTCTTTAGAGCTAAGCTACCAGTTTGTACACCAAATAAAATTTCAATAACTATTACTTGAACAAAATTGAATGGATTTATTTACATTCCAGTTGTATAAGTCAATCTCTAGTGATATTTTTGAAGGGGAAATAACCTCTTCAGATCCAGTCAATTCTATAGCAATGAGAAGATTTTTAGCTATAATATCAAAGGCCAGTCACTTGACCTCCAAAATAAGTGGAGTCCTCCAACATGGACTTTTGGCCTAAATCTGTATTGCATTATTATAAAATAATCTACAAAAGTCAGATTTCATACTGTCTGCTGTATTACAAATCACGTATTCCTTAGCCAAGAGGATTTGAATAAATTGAGCTTACACAAATTATGTTTAACTGTTACGGAAACAAAATTATTATCAGTGTTATCCTCAAATTCCACTGACCAGTATACTTATCATTTGTATATGCAAGATACATCGTTTTATCTGTCATAATTTAAGTTAGCTTAGGAGACTTTTCTGTCTTATCGCCTAATCAGCACAGCATTGACAAGACTTTATTGCTTCTCAAATCACGAGTTTAAACTTCTGTGAGCATTCTATTTTGCTTACTGATTGTTCCCATGGTGATTCTCTGAATAAAAGAATAATGTCTTTGATCAAAGGATCCTGGTTTTCATTTTAAAAAGTCAGGTTAATGGTGTTGTACACTACATTTGAAGCCATTTCATTTTAGAGACACAGCTTGACTTTCAGTCTACAAAACTTGGAAGAAAAAAACAAAAAACTTTTGAGGTTATATTTGATCATTCCTACCTGACTAGTACCCACTTGTTTTCTTCCTATTTGAAAAGTCTGACATCGTACTTTTTTGGATATTTATACAGTCTTCTCCTCCAAGGGGACGACAGAGGATGAGATGGTTGGATGGCATCACTGACTCGATGGACATGAATTTGAGAAAGCTCCAGGAGTTGGTGATGGACAGGGAAGCCTGGCATGCTGCAGTCCATGGGGGTTGCAAAGAGTCAGACACGACTGAGTGACTGAACTGGACTGAACAATCTTCTCCTTTTCTAGTCAAACTTGTTTTAGTGGGCGGCCCCCAAACAGCCAAGAACAGATTTTAACGTCTAGATTTAAATTCTAGATGTCTAGGGACTGAGTAAAGGGACAAAATGAGGTGATTAAACAGTTAATCCCACTATGGGATTGTAAGTAGAAAAAACATGGAAGACCACTGTACATTAATGATCACTTAAGAAGGCAGGTCTGCTTAACCACACAGTCAAGCAGGCTTACTTAGCAACAAACCATGCAGCATAAGCATGAGACATGCTCCCAGACAATGAGACAATGGTGACACAGACCCACATCCTGCCCAGGGGGCTCAGTAAGTCAGATCACACTCTTTGTACACATAAAAAATAGTAATCTGTGGACCTGGCTTGACCAGGTAGAGACAAGAAAACTCCCCTGCCCAGCCTGGAGGAGGAGCTGATGATGGAAATACGATGTCTACTCAAGAATGAGGAAGAAAGTGGTTTTCTCCTCCTCCTCGCTTATCCTTGATTATAAGACCCAGTAAGCTCTCAGGGCACGGTACTCTCTCATCCACCCATTTGTAAGCCTCACAAACGTCCTACTCTAACAAGTCACTTCTTATCTGTTAGTTTGCTTCTGGCTGAATTCTTTTCTGGCTGAGATATAAAGTATCAGAGGTCTTCAGAGACCTATGAAACACTACCCAACAGTTTCAGCAAGATATAGAGGAGAGAGGCTGGGCTGGGAGTCAGGGGGTCTTTAAATTCCTAGGATTGGCAGGGACACAGATGTCATCCGCTCCAGTAGTTCAGGATGTGAGTGTCTTCCTCAGTATCATCTCTATCAATAAATCATCTATATTTTAGACTTTTAAAAATTATGTTAAGCAATTACAAATACTAAAAATGTGAAACAAATGAAAAAGAAAATAAAGAAAGAAGGAAGGGATGGAGGGAAAGAAAGCGGAAGGGAAAAGAGAGAAAAGAAGGGGAAGGAAGTAGAGAACTAGTTACTCTTACCTCCCATCACCCAGAAATAACCATTTAACTGTAGACATTCTTAAAACATTATAGAAATAAGGAATTCAGTTTCTAAACATGCAATTCTATCTTTTGGGATCTGATTATTTCTTGAAAGTCTCACCTTTGGCATTTTGCAGCTTCCATCATTGTAGCATGCCTAACTTGGTTTCTTTCTGATATTTAAAGAAGACATTTATACCCCTTCTGAGTCTACTTTCCTCCCAAGAGAACTAAGACATATTTTTTTGGAAACTCTCTAGAGTATTCAGGTTTGGGTTTTTGTTGTCCTTTCAAATCCTGGAATTACTACCTTCTAAGAAAAATGAGCAAGAAAACAAATAGATAAAAATGCTACTTGTGACTGGAGATAAAAGACAATGAGTGACAGTAGAGAAAATTCATTGTCGGTGTGTGTGTTTGCATGTGTGTTAATAAATCTTATTTTTCAGAGCAGATTTATTTCTATAGCAAAATTAAGCAAAAGGTATAGGGACTTCTATATACTCCCTAATTCTGCCTGTGCACAGACCCCTTTGAGTAAATAACAAGGAGCCGGCTCACCAGATTGAACTGTAAGAATATGTTCAGTTGTGTTGGAAACTGACAAGCTATCTTTCTGCTATCTTTCTGCTATCTTTCAAAGTGGCTATGCCATTTTGCATTCCCACCAACAATGAATCGTGACAACAAAATAGATGTGAGGTTGTCTGGCTCCACATCTTCATCAGTATTTGGTGTTCTATATTTTGGCTGTTCTAATAGGTGAGTGATGGTATCTTGTTGTTTTGATTTGAATTTCTCTGTTGACATCTGTTGTGGAGGATCTTTCCATGTATTTGTTTGCCATCTGCATATCTTGTTTGGTGAGGTGTCTGTTAAAGTCTTTGGCCCAGTTTTTAGTTGGTGTAAGCAGAAAAAAAAAAACAAAACAAACTTTTCTCTTTTACTCTCACATTCACAATACTTCTGATATGAGGTGTGTATATGTATGTGCGTGTTTCTATTCCATCAATTCTCTGACACTAGTGAGCATCTACGATTCAGTTCCATTCAGTTCTGATATTAACTGAGCTTAGCACAGACCCCCTCAGGTTAAAGTCCCAAAAGACTGCCCCTCTCCACTTTAGAAATTAAACAGTGGGTCCCCAGGTGGCCCATAATATCTGTCCAACTTGGCCATAAACTGAAGGTTCTCATGGCTTTCTCCTTGGGTTCTCGTAGTGTAATTTGCTCAATGGCTCTCAAACCTGGGGAAAACAGTTTACTTGCTAGACTATCAGTTTATTACCAAAGAAACAATCAGATGGAAGAAATGCATTAGGCAAAACACATGGGAAGAAGGCGCAGAGCTTTCCGTGTGTGTCCCCCTCCCAGCACACCAGGTGTTCACCAACCTGGAAGCTCTCCACATCTCAAGGTTCAGAAATTTTTATGGAAGCTTCATCATAAAAACATGATCATTTATTAACTAACTCTCCTGCTCCTCTTCCCTCCCTAGTCAATGAGGAGTGAGTTGAAAGTTCCAACTCCTAACCCTGGCTTGGTCTTTTTGGTGACCTGGACCCATACTGGAACTATTCAGGAGCTCACCAAGAGTTGCCTCATTAGAACAAAAGATTCTCCTATCACTCAAAGAATTCCAAAGGAGTCTCTACATCAGAAAAAAGGGTCAAAATCCAAGTCAAAATCCAAATGTTAGAACAAAGGATGCTCTAGCACCTTCATTGCTTAGGAAATTACAAAGGTTTTAGGAGTTCTGGCTAAGAACTGGGGGTGAAGAATAAAATATATACTTGTTAGTAGATCACAATATCTCAGGAAGGTTTTTTTTCTTTTAATTGTTGAGTTTTTCAGAGTTCTTCATACATTTTGGGTCATAGTCTTAATCAGATCGATCTTTGCAAATATTTTCTTTCATTTTGTGGCTTTTATTTTTCTTTCATTCTCTCGCCAATGCCCTTCATGGAACAGAAAGTTTTAATTGTGATGAAGTCTCTCTTATTAATTCTTTTTTCATGTACCGTCTTTGATGCTGCATTTAAAGTGTCACTGTCAAACCCCAAGTCATCTAGATTTTCTCCTATGTCATCTTCTAGGAGCTTTAGTTTGTGTTTTATATTTAGGTCTGTGATCCATCTTTGAGTTATTGTTTTGTGAAGAGTGTAAAATCTATGTCTAGATTATTTATCTATTATTTGGATGCAATGGAAATTTGGTATTACTGAGGTTTGAAAATGTTGATTTGGGGGTTGATCTTGCCCATTGTATGTAATTTGAATCTGCATGCCAGTCTCCTCTGTCCATGGAATTCTCCAGGTAAGAATACTGGGGAGGGTTGCCATTCCCTTCTCCCGGGGATCTTCCCAACCCAGGGATCGAACCTGAATCTCCTGCACTGCAGGTGGATTCTTTACTGTTTGAGCCACCAGAGAAGCCTAACACATACTGTCAGCATAATATATATAACTAAGTTCCATATAGAAAAATAAATACATCATCCATATGACCCTTGGATCCCAGGGAAGGCCATATCAAGCTATGCCTCAATGGCATATTGATTATTTTGTATTAAAGTCAGTTAATTAACTATACAAGAGGTATATGCTGACCTTCCTCTCTGCAATCCTGAAAGCTGGAAAAATGTCTTCACATAAAAGGCTCACTTCTTTCCATTTGGAGGTAGAAGGACATCCTTACCTCTAGAGATAGGAAATTTGAGGCTGAGAAACCTGCATAAACAAACTTCGTTACTTCTTTACTTTGTTGTTGTTGTTCAGTCGCTAGGTCCTGTCCGACTCTTTGCGACTTCCATGTATTGCAGCATGCCAGGCTCTTCTGTCTCTTGGAGTTTGCTCAGATTCATGTCCATTGAATCAGTGATGCTATCTAACCAATTTATCTAACTAATTTAATACCCAAGCCCAAACTCTGTTTAGATTCTTTACTAATCAAGCACCCAAAGCCTAAGTTCCTTTGTCCTGTCAATTCTTCACAAATTTATTGCTTCTTTGTCTAAATATACAAGCCACATGCTCTGGCCACTTCTTAGATCCTATTTCTATGGACCTCAGTGTATATGAATCAAAATTTGCTTCTTTTTCTCCTATTAACCTATTTTTTGTCAAGCCCCAAAGAACTCCCCCTTCCTGACAATTCTATTGAAAACATCAAGAAGACTTATCCATCAAATGGACACTCATCCACAAATCTGCAAGCTGAGAATTCCTAGTAATTTAAATAGCAGGAATGGCAGGAGGGGATGAAGACTTTATACATCAGTACAGAAGCTCAACTTTCTGTAACTAAGTCTATTTTTTCCTTCCAATTAAACTCAGTAACAATAACAGCAATAGTAATGACATCAGTAAGAATTTACTAGATGCTGGTGCTAGTGGTAAAGAACCCACCTGCCACTGCAGGAGATGTAAAAGATGTGGGTTTAATTCCTGGGTCAGGAAGATCCCCTAGAGGAGGGCACAGCAACCCACTCCAGTATTCTTACCTGGGACATTCCATGGACAGAGGACCCTGGCAGGCTACAGTCCATAGGGTCACAAAAAGTCAGATATACCTGAAGCGGCTTAGCACGTACACATGCATGCAAACACCATGCTAAAATATTTTGCATGCAATACCTCATTTAACTTTTACAACACCACCATGAAAGAGCACAGAATAAAAATAGAGGGTTATAGGCATTCAGTACCTTTCTTAAGCTAAATAAAGCTTCACTGAGCTAGCAAAGAGGAACCTAGGATTACAAATGAAAGAACATCTGAATTTCAAATACCATAAAATCCTCTTGGGTCTCTATGCCCGTTCTATCTTGTGGACATCTTTTTCAAGGTCTTGTTCTGATGCAGAAAACATATCCCAGGACATCCAAAAGCCATTGTTACCCCTTATTAATTTGCTTCTTGCCAAAATCACAAACATCTTGGTAAATGTTTTATTTGTATTTGCTATCTGTTTTTGCTTAAATCCACATAATACTTCATTATACTTTAAATTACAATGACTCATGCATTTAATGGGACTTTACTGTCATTTTTAATATTGTATAAACCATACAAATACTATATAATAAGTCACCTTTTATTAACAGCATCAATTCAAGGAAAAATTATATTGTCACAATTCATACTACTAAGAACCATTCCTATTCATTTCATCTTCTTGATTGTCCCTAAATTCTATTTCTTCACAATCCTGATATTTTCTTGTATGAAACATGTTATTTCAGATAAAGCATGCATATATTTAAAATTATAATTATATGAATTCTATAGAAATTTAAATACCATAACTTGTTGGGAGCCAGAATTTTATGAAAAATGGGAGATCTGGGGTCCTTGAAACTTAACCTTGCCATCAAAAATGAAAAAAAAAAAAAGGTGGCACAGTTATACAGATACTACTTGGTGTCCTGGAAATGTTCCTAGAATGATATACAGAATGCAGGCTCTGTCAATAATTAGAGTGTTATTTTCTTCTGGGCTTCCCATTTGTAAACCTAATTTCTTTGACTAGATCAGTGGTTCTATAACCAGTCATGGAAGGCGTCAGAATCACCAGAGAGGCTTGTTATAAACAGTTCCCTTAACCCACTTTCCAGAATAGCTGAGACGATATGTTTTAGGATATACATGTATGAATGAATGTAGATTCATTCATTTTGCAGCCTTTGCAGGTGACTGTAATAGTTGGTCTCTCAGAATAATTATTTCTGAGATTTCTCCCCAGTTTTAGGATCTTTTACCCATAAAACTCATTATCATTCTATGGATCTGTAAGTGTTTTTCAGTGGTGTTAATTAACAAGAGGGCCATGAGACTGGGGTGGTTCTTTTGCCTTACCTTACCTTTGAAAGCCAAACTTAAGCCTGTGAATATTTCAAGGTTAAGAAACCAAAACCTAAATGTAACCAATCACAAACAGTTAAACTAGGCTTTTCCAAATAAGGCAGATGTTTAACCTATAATCAATCAAATGGTTTACTTCCACTATTTCTCCATGAATGTCTTTCCTGCAGCTCCTGTCTGTGGAGCACTCCTAACCATTCCTTTCTTGGCACTTTCTACTTGGAATTGATTTTTGTTCAAATAAACTCTTAAAATATATAGGCCTCCTTTTTGTTCCTAAGGTTTAGTTATTTATGTCTGGCTGTGCTGGGTCTTTGTTGCTGCACATGGGCTTTTCTCTAGTTGCCTTGAGGGGGGCTACTCTAGTTCTGGTGCAGGAACTTCTCGTTGTGGTGGCTTCTCTTGTTGCAGATCACAGGCTCTAGAGCCCAGGAGCTTTTGCAGTTGCAGGATGTGGGCTCAGTAGTTTTGGCCTGAGGGCTTAGTTGTGGGATCTTTCCAGAGCAGAGACCCATCCCATGTCTCCTGCATTGGCAGGCAGATTCTTTACACTGAGCCTCTAGGGAAGCCCATTTGGTTTGTCTTTTAACAGTGGATGGGATGATTCCAGGGCTCAATTATGTGTACGATAGCCATGACATAATAGTCAACAGAAAGAAGTCATAGGAGCTGATGAGGATGGAGAGTGTATGGCTTTCTGTGTCATGTGTTGACACCCTCAGCACCTTTTCTTTTCTGCAGGTATGATTCTTTTTCTGGACCAGAAAATTAATGCTCCTATCCCTCAAAGTTCAGTTTCTTCCCAAGGTGGCCTTTCCAAGGAATATATTTTATGTAAGAGGAACATTTTGCCATGGAATAGAATCTGTCTGGGAAAGTTTCCAGGAAGGGGAAGGACAGCTCAGCTGGCAGGAAGAGGTACCAGCTCAACCTGGTCACACTGACTATTGACACTCAGATGAGGCTCAATCACATAGGAAATTTGTTGATTCTGCTCTTGTTACTCAACTGACCAAAGGTAGAGTCTGAGTAGTTAATGTGATTTCGTCGTTGGCTGTATTGGCTTTCTCATTTTAGCATACTGTGTTGAGAAGTCATTTCAGGGCAGTCACTACCAACGTGGAAATGATTCTTTAGTTGCTATTTAAGAAATATTTATTTTTTAGCACCTACTATGTGCTCCAACCAGTCCATCCCAAAGGAGATCAGTCCTGGGTGTTCATGGGAAGGACTGATGTTGAAGCTGAAACTCCAATACTTTGGCTACCTCATGCGAAGAGCTGACTCATTTGAAAAGACCCTGATGCTGGGAAGGATTGGGGGCAGGAGAAGAAGGGGACAACAGAGGATGAGATGGCTGGATGGCATCACCGACTGATGATGCACCATCTACAGTGATTTTGGAGCCCAAAAGATAAAGTTTGACACTGTTTCCACCATTTCCCCATCTATTTCCCATGAAATGATGGGACCGGATGCCATGATCTTAGTTTTCTGAATGTTGAGCTTTAAGCCAACGTTTTCTCTCTCCTCTTTCACTTTCAAGAGGCTCTTTAGTTCTTCTTCACTTTTTGCCATAAGGGTGGTGACATCTGCATATCTGAAGTTATTGATATTTCTCCTGGCAATCTTGATTCCAGCTGGTGCTTCATCCAGCCCAGCGTTTCTCATGATATATTCTGCATATAAGTTAAATAAGCAGGGTGACAATATACAGCCTTGACATGCTCCTTTTCCTATTTGGAACCAGTCTGTTGTTAACTCCAATACTTTGGCCACCTCATGCGAAGAGTTGACTCATTGGAAAAGACCCTGATTCTGGGAAGGATTGGGGGCAGGAGGAGAAGGGGACGACAGAGAATGAGATGGCTGGATGGCATCACCGACTCGATGGACATGAGTTTGGGTAAACTCTGGGAGTTGGTGATGGACAGGGAGGCCTGGCATGCTGCGATTCATGGGGTCGCAAAGAGTTGGACACGACTGAGTGACTGAACTGAACTGAACTAATGTGCCACTATATTAGACACGGGGCTTCCCAGGTGGTGCTAGTGGTAAAGAACCTGCCTGCCAATGCAGGAGACATAATAGACGTGGGTTCAGTCTCTGGGTCAGGAAGAATCCCTGGGGAAGGACATGGCAACCCACCCCAGTATTCTTGCCTGGAGAATCCCCATGGACAGAGGAGCCTGGCAGGCTACAGTCCATAGGGTCACAAAGAGCTGGACACAACTGAAGTGATTTAGCACACATGCATACTAAACAGTAGAAATAGAATAAGTAATAGGAAAAATAAGTTCCCTATCCCCATGGATCTTATACTTAAGTGGAGAATTAAGTAAACTTCCTTTTTACATTTAAGTAAACCCAAGCTCAAAGAGGTTAAGAAACTTGCTCTGAGTGACACAGATGGTAACCATGTAGCAAGTTAAGATTCAAGGCTAGGCTCTTTTTTTCCACTGAAAATTTAGCAAAAGTATAATTTTGCATACAGGACTGATACAGTCTATATATTTTCTAGTCTTAGCTTACTACATTGTGTCTCAAACTCTTTAAACATTAATTCACCTGGAAAGCCAAGCATAAGGTCTTGTACTCAGTTGACAATCAATAACCATGAGTGATAGTAATGTTTCTGAATGTGGTTGAATAGAATTTTCCTTTGTCATTCATTCTTTACCTTAGAGAGATCCAGTGCTTCTGTTTTAATGGTTTACATGCATGAAGACAAAAAACTCTGCTTAGGGCAGGAGGAGGAAGGGAAATTGGAATGGAAGAAAGCAGAGAAGGAGAAAGAAAGTCTTTGGAAATCAGGAAATTTTTATCTAATATAGTCTGCTTCTCCTGAGTCTCCTGCATTGGAAGGCGGGTTCTTCACCACTAGTGCCACCTGGGAACATATATATTTAGATAAGTTACAGTCAAATTGTAAACGACCCTACTGGCTATTTCACTGAAATGCCCAGATAGTAGCGGGGCAGGATTTGTAATGAAGTTTAGTATTAATTTGAGTACTATTGTACTATGACAAAAACAGGACTGAAGAGAAAAATAAGTAAAATACTCTGAGTTCATAGGAAGCAAAATGAACTTGTACATGTATTTTCAAATATAATGTACTCTCTAAATTTTAGCATTAGCTTATATTATCAGGAGTAAAACGGTGGCATTTGGTAATACATTTTATTCTTATCTTTCTTTCCTTCCTTCCTCCCTGTTTTACTCCCTCCCTCTCTCTCTTCCTTTCTTCCTCTCATCTTTTCCTCCTTCTTTCCTCCTGTCTTTATTAAAATTCTTTTCTGGAAAATACCATGTCAATGTCCCTTTTACTTTTTTTCAAATTTATATTTTTCCAAGAAAAACAAAAGTGCTTGGAACGAAGTGCCAGAACTATTGATATAGTTGAATATCTTATCTAACCCATGTCCCAGCTCAATGACCAACTGGTGGTGTGAATTATGAGTGACACTTAATTACTCAAAATCAAATACATTCACTACTCATGTCAGTAAAAAACTGCATTCTCTTGAGAGTCTGGAAATTCAAATACAGCATTTAAAAAAATACATACTATCAATTTAGCCAGTTTTCAGGGGCAGAAAGGAACAATGATGTCAAATGTGTGAACTGACTTTATAACAAAGAGTAATTGTAGAAAAATTAAAATGCAAATTCTTGAGTTTTAGATTTGAGAAAACATTAAAGTCAAACTCACAAAGTTGCTGTGAGATAGTTATTATTTCTAATCATAAATTTTTAAGTTGTTTACAAGCACTATTACTCATTGATTACTTAGTGCTTGTTATGTGCTAAGAACATTTAAGAGTTGTGGCATTTAATTCTCACAAAAAATATCAACAGTATTGTATCAAGTTCTACTAAGTAGAAGATTTATAGCAAAATGTGACTGATGTCAATATCCATGATCTTTCCTATTATGTTACAAAATTCTACAAAGTATGTGACTACTATATAGCTAGGATTTCTCTCAGGGCTTTGGAAAAGTCCATATAAGGAAATAACCATGATGTATAATTTCACAGTAAATTTTTTTTTTTATCTTTCAAATGGTTGATGGCACACTAGATCTAATTCTTGATTGAAATTAAATTCAAACCTCCAACTTACAAGACACATTCAGTCCTACAGAGAAGGTTAGGAGACACGCTGCTGTTGACTATAATGTCACCAACGGCTGCCATAGAGTTGGGGTAGTCAGGGTGGAGCAGAGTATAATTTATAATGCAAAACACAGCAAAAACAATCAGAAGCAGACCAGATCTCACCAGCCTGCTCTGTGTGACATGAGAACATGTGGAGGAATGAAGTGTTCATAATTATGAATAGCAGCTATATTACCATAACTACATTATTCATGGCTTCAAATGGAAATGCTGTCTTGAAATTCCATGCCACTGTTTTTTTTTTTTTTTTTTAATTTTTAACAGCAACAATTTCTCTTGTTCATTGTTTAACCACTCAACAAAGCTTCAGGCAGTGCTGGGAGTGGAGTGATTCTTCTTTTTCTATTTCTAAATATGACACCTTGGCTTGGTCATAAACAACACGTATAATGAAAAGAGCCTTTGGAGAGAGGATCTAGGCAGGGTGGGAGGGACTAGCAGGCAATTAGTATCTCGAGTCCACTGAGAAGTGGGAAATGGGTCGCTGATTGCTATTCTCAAGTACTCTTTCACCCACCAGGTGCCAGGGCAAGAACGGGTCAGCAGAAATTCTGTCAACAAGATTTTACTCGCTGTCTGGATTGTAGTTCAACTTCTTGCCTTTAAAATAACTTGGGGAACGTCATCTCTCTGAGACCTTGATTTTTTGACAAGAACAAAAAGGAAACACATATATACAGCTTAATTTAAAAAAGAGAAGAAAAAAAAGGAAAGAGATACTCCTCTGTTCTTCTCGACTTTAATCTGTAGCAAACAAGTTACATGGTTTCATTTCATTCTAAATACACAATGGTCATAAACATATGAGATAGTTATTATTATGCACATAAAAATAAAACGGAGTATCGACAGAGTTTGCAGTGTTGCCCAAAGCCAAGTAGTTAAAAAAAAAAAAGTTGGGGAACTTATATTCAATCCCAAGACAGAAAGACAGTAGCTCTTACTTCAGAAGACATTGTGTGTATGTGTGTGTGTGTGCTGTAGCTCCCATCATGTCTGACTCTTTGTGACCCTATGAACTGTAGGCCACCAGGCTCCTCTACCCACAGGATTCTCCAGGCAAGAATACTGGAGTGGGTTGCCATGACCTCCTCCAAGGGATATCTTCCTGATCCAGGGACAGAATCCTGGGTGGATTCTCCTGAATCAGTAGGTGGGTTCTTTACTACTAGCGCCACCTGGGAAGCCCCTCAGAAGACATTATGAAAAGTCAAATGCTTTATTAATCAATTTCCAGGCATATGCAAGTCCATTTTTTTTACTTGCTATTCAATCAGAAGAGTTGCTTTATCTATGTAAATCTTGTCTACAATACAGGTAGATATGGAGACCTCGGTTCAATTCCTGAGTTGGGAAGGACCACTGGAGAAGGGATAGGCTACCCACTCCAGTATTCTTGGGCTTCCCTTGTGGCTCAGCTGGTAAAGAATCCACCTTCAATGTGGGAGACCTGGGTGCGATCCCTGGGTTGGGATGATCCCCTGGAGAAGGGAAAGGCTACCCATTCCAGTATCCTGGCCTGGAGAATTCCATGGCCTGTATAGTCCATGGGGTTGCAAAGAGTCAGACATGACTGACTTTCACTTTCACTTTACTCAACCTTGTAGGAGCATTGATTGAATCAAATAGTGTGATGCCAGTATAAATCACTGCAGACCATGATTGCAGCCATGAAATTAAAAGATGCTTGCTCCTTAGAAGGAAAGTTATGACAAACCTAGACAGCATATTAAAAAGCAGAGACATCAATTTGCTGACAAAGATCCGTATATTCAAAGCTATGGTTTTTGTCTGTAGTCATCTTATCCGTAGTTTTTCATATGTAGTTTTTCTTATATGTAGTTTTTTATCCGCAGTTATCTACAGATGTGAGAGTTGGACCATAAAGAAGGCTTTATGCTTCTTTATTTATGCTTTTGTACTGTGATGCCGGAGTTGACTCTTGAGAGTCCCTTGGACAGCAAGGAGATCAAACCAGTCAATCCTAAAGGAAATCGACCCTGAATATTCATCGAAAGGGCGAATGCTGAGTCTGAAGCTCTAATATGTTGGCCACCTGATGTGAAGAGCCTACTCGATGAAAAAGACTCTGATGTTAGGGAAGATTGAAGGTATAAGGAGAAGGCAGAGGATGAGATGGTTAGATAGCATCACCTACTCAATGAACATGAATTTGAACAAACTCTGGGAGATAGTGGAAGACAAAGGAGCCTGGTGTGCTACAGTCCATAGGGTCGCAAACAGTCAGACAGGACTTAGCTACTGAACAACAGTAAAACACTTCTCTCTGGGCCCAACACAGAGAAAATGCTCAGTAAGTTATTATTTATGTCAGAAAGATGATGGGGAAATAGTTCTAGAGGATAAACTGAGGCATACTAAAAATTTTAAGAGTTTATTTGAGCAAACACTGATTTTAATCTATTAAGAGCAGAGCCAAGTCAAATCTGCTTAGAGCTACTCTACTGGTAAGAGGTAAAGGAAAAGGCTTTAAAGAGTAGACTTGAAGCAAAGCAAGGAGATAACTTGATCAGCTATAGGTTAAGTGGTGGCCTTATTTAGAATGTCTACTTGGCTGTTTGCAATTGGTTGTTCTTAAGTTTTAGTTTCCTATCCTTGAGTCATTTACATGTATTGACTCTGGTGTAAGTTTGGTTTGCTTACCTAAGCTGCCAAGGCATTTGAGCTCTCTCAGGCTAATGGCCTCTTTGTTTAATTAATTTAACTGGGTACAGGTGACTTTTCTCTTTTTCTTTTTTGTATATTTCTTGCGTGTATTCTTGCCACCTCTTCTTAATATCTTCTGCTTCTGTTAGGTCCATCCCAGTTCTGTCCTTTACTGTGCCCATCTTTGTATGAAATGTTCCCTTGGTATCTCTCATTTCTTGAAGAGATCTCTAGTCTTTGCCATTCTACTGTTTCCCTCTATTTCTTTGCATTGATCACTGAGGAAGGCTTTCTTTTCTCTCCCTGCTATTCTTTGGAACTCTGCATTCAAATGGGTATTTCTTTCCTTTTCTCCTTTGCTTTTCACTTCTCTTCTTTTCTCAGCTATTTGTAAAGCCTCCTCAGACAACCATTTTGCCTTTTTGAATTTCTTTTCCTTGGGGATGGTCTTGATCCCTGCCTATTATACAATGTCACGGATCTCAGTCCATAGTTCTTCAGGCACTCTGTCTATGAGATCTAATCCCTTGAATCTATTTGCCACTTCCACTGTATAATCATAAGGGATTTGATTTAGGTCATACCTGAATGGTCTAGGGGTTTTCCCTACTTTCTTCAATTTAAATCTGAATTTAGCAATAAGGAGTTCATGATCTGAGCCACAGTCAGCTCCCAGTCTTGTTTTTGCTTACTGTGTATAGCGTCTCCATCTTTGGCTGCAAAGAATATAATCAGTCTGATTTTGGTGTTGACCATCTTGCGCTGTCCATGTGTAGAGTCGTCTCTTGTGTTGTTGGAAGAGGGTGTTTGCTATGACCAGTGCATTCTCTTGGCAAAACTCTGTTAGCCTCTGCCCTGCTTCATTCTGTACTCCAAGACCAAATTTGCCTGTTACTCCAGGTATCTGTCAAGTTTCTACTTTTGCATTCCAGTCCCCTGTGATGAAACGGACATCTTTTTTAGGTGTTAGTCCTAGAAGGTCTTTTAGGTCTTCATAGAACTGTTCAACTTCAGCTTCTTCAGCATTACTGGTTGGGGCATAGACTTGGATTGCTGTGATATTGAATGGTTTACCTTGGAAATGCACAGGGATCATTCTGTCATTCTTGAGATTGCACCCAAGTACTCCATTTTGGACTCCTTTTTTGACTATGAGGGCTACTCCATTTCTTCTAAGGGATTCTTGCCCACAGTAGTAGATTCAATGGTCATCTGAATTAAATTTGCCCATTCTAGTCCATTTTAGTTCACTGATTCCTAAAATGTCAATGTTCAGTCTTGCCATCTCCTGTTTGAACACTTTTAATTTACCTTGATTCATGGACCTAACATTCCAGGATCCTATGCATTATTGCTCTTTACAGCATCAGACTTTACTTCCATCACCAGTCACATCTACAACTGGGCTATGTTTTCACTTTGGCTCCATCTCTTCATTCTTTCTGGAGTTATTTCTCTATTCTTCCCCAGTAGCATATGGGACACCTACTGACATGGGGAGTTCATCTTTCAGTGTCATATCTTTTTGCCTTTCCATAGTGTTCTTGGGGTTCTCAAGGCAAGAATACTGAAGTGGTTCACCTTCCCCTTCTCCAGTGGACCATGTTTTGTCAGAACACTCCACCATGACTCATCCGTCTTGGGTGGCCCCACCTGGCATGGCTCATAGTTTCATTGAGTTAGACAAGGCTGTGGTCCATGTGATCAGTTTGATTAGTTTTCTCTGATTGTGGGTTTCATTCTGTCCGGCCTCTGAGGGATAAGGATAAGAGGCTCCTGGAAGCTTCCTGATGGGAGAGACTGACTGTTGGGGAAACTGGGTCTTGTTCTGACAAGCGGGGCCATGCTGAGAATCTTCAGTATAATTTTCTGTCAATGGGCAGGGCTGTGTTCCCTCCCTGTTGTTTGACCTGTGGAAAATTCTTCAAGAGATGGGAATACCTTGAAGATGATGTATACCTTGAATACACCACCTTACCTACTTCCTGAGACATCTGTATACAGGTCAAGAAGCAACAGTTAGAACCGGACATGGAACAATGGACTGCTTCCAAATCGGGAAAGGAGTACCTTAAGGCTGTATATTGTCACCCTGCTTATTTAACTTATATGCAGAGTACACTATGCAAAATGTCAGGCTGGATGAAGCACAAGCTGGAATCAAGATTGCTGAAATATCAGTAACCTGACATATGAAGATGACACCACCCTTATGGCAGAAAGTGAAGAGGAACTAAAGAGGAGAGTGAAAAAGCTGGCCTAAAATTCAACATTCAAAAAACTATGATCATGGCATCCAGTCCTATCACTTCATGGCAAATAGATGGGGAAACAATGGAAACAGTGACAGACTTTATTTTCGTGGGCTCCAAAATCACTGCAGATGGTGACTGCAGCCATGGAATTAAAAGATGCTTGGTCCTTGGAGGAAAAGCTATTACCAACCTAGACAGCATATTAAAAAGCAGATACATTACTTTGCCGACAAAGATCTGTCTAGTCAAAAGTATGGTTTTTCCAGTAGTCATGTATGGATGTGAGAGTTGGACTATATGCTGAGTGTCAAATGATTGATGCTTTTGAATTGTGGCTCTTGAGAGAAGATTGAGAGTCCCTTGGACTGCAAGGAGATCAAACCAATCAATCCTAAGGGAAATCAGTCCCGAATATTCATTGGAAGGGCTGATGCTAAAGCTGAAACTCCAATACTTTGGCCACCTGATGCTAAAAGCTGACTTATTTGAAAAGACCCTGATGCTGGGAAAGATTGAAGGCAGGAGGAGAAGGGGACGACAGAGGATGAGATGGTTGGATGGCATCACTGACTCAGTGGACATGAGTTTGAGCAAGCTACAGGAGTTGATGATGGACAGGGAAGCCTGGCATGCTGCAATCCATGGGGTCACAGAGTTGGACACGAATGAGTAACTAAATGGAACTGACAAGTGGCTTTAGTGGTAAAGATCCTGCCTGACAATCCAAGATGCATAAGAGATGTGGGTTCAGTTCCTGGGTCTAGAAGATTCCCTGGAGGAGGGAATGGCAACCCACTCCAGTATTCTTGTCTGGAGAATCCCCATGGATAGAGGAGCCTGGCAAGCTAAAGCTCATAGTGCTTAAAAGAGTCACACATGCAAGTTTAGCACATAGGTATGCACACACATTGATAGATACACAATGGAAGATAGACAGATATAGATACACATACTCACAAACATGCGCTTGCTTATATACCTACATATATACACACAGACACAGATGCACACACATTTGCTATTATGCTTGAAATGTTTGTTCATTCTCTGTTCTGGTGTTTAACATACTGGTGGTTAGAACCTGAGGTATGGTGATAGGTAGACAGAGAGAGACAGAAGAGTACATTGTAAGTAGTGGGATATTCTTTCATTAGAAGACTCATAATGTATATTTGTCTCTGTTTTGTGATATCAGCAACTTCATCATATTTGCCTAAAATTGTTACTATAGAAGGAGTTCATCCCCTTTTATGTCCAAGAATAATACTTAATCTAAAGAAGAGAAGATTTGAAAAGATATAGTCTCAGATAGACATCTTCACATAATCTTGGGATAATGACCAAATAAAAACATAAAGCACAAAATGTCATAACAGCTCTCACCGGTTGAGACATCTGCAATAATTTACACTGGGCTAATAGCTACCATCTTAGATATTGGAATACTTTGATAAGCATATGCAAAGTAGTCATATTTCTTACAACTTCATGATTTTTATCCCAATACTGGGCAAAATTGTCAGTATCATAAAATCAGGGTTTTTTTTTTTTTTTTACATATTCTATAATATATAAACCTACAAAGAAAATTCTCATCATTCATAAATATTTTTGAAAGGATAAAAATGTTCTTCTTGTTATGCATAATGTGAAAGGTTAGTTTTCTAATTAAAGAAATGAAAAGCATGGACACTGTAAAAGAATACAAAATAAACTAATAATAGTAGTAGTAACAATAATAGTTTCAAAATCCACCCACCCAGAGATAACTGCAGTTATTCAGTTTCCTTTCAGATTTTTCCCATCTAAATAAATAAATATAGAGATAAAGATAAATTTAAGCATATTCCATGGGAGATAAAATGATAGATCTATTGATACCATTTCTTTGACCTTTCAACAAAAGAGATCACCAGTCCTCTCTGAAGAAGTAGGCTTTGAAATTCACCCTGGAGCATATCTTGAGGGTTCTATTTACTTATGTAGATTTATGCCAGGCAGACCTCTACCTTGGAGAAAATGTATAAAGAAAACCTTTGTTTAGTTTATCAAAGTCCAGCCCTTCCCTTAGTGGCACATTGAAATCTGAGAAGACAGAGTTACTCGCCTAAGAAATTCAGAAGGTGTTTATTTGTTTGTTTTGTAGGGGGGTAGACAGCAAATCCCCATTCCATTCCCAGGTAGGACATAGACCAAGGAGGACAAATTTAATCACAAAGAAGGTCTGGGAACTCCTGAAATGTTCATCACCAGTGTAGTGAATGGATATGGATTCATGAGTGTGTGAGTTGTGTGCAGTCACTCTGGGGCACCTCTCATAAAGGACCCATCCTTACATAATGCTCTGCTGTTGTTTTCTTGGCATTGTTAATTTCTCAACAAGAGGTTCTGCCTTCTTTTTTAACACTGGGCCTTGCAAATTGGGCTTCCCTGGGGGCTCAGACAGTAAGGAATTCGCCAGCAATGTGGGAGACCCAAGTTCGATCCCTGGGTCAGGAAGATCCCCTGGGGAAGGAAATGGCAACCCACTTGAGTATTCTACTTTGGGAAATCCCATGGACAGAGGAGCCTAGTGGCCTATGGTCCATGGAGTCACAAACAGCCACATGTGACTGAGTGACTAACACTTGCATATTACTAAGGTGGTCCTGGTAGAGAAATAGGACTGGTCCTAGCAATGAGAGCAAGAGATGAAGGGCTCGTGTTATCCAGAGTCCATGAGTAGGAGACAGAAAATGTATTGTCTCTGCTGACAACTCTCCCTCTTGTAGGTAGCTCTGTGTGTGTGTGTGTGTGTGTGTGTGCGCGCGCGCGCACGTGCAGGTGTGTGTATGACGAAAAGAAGTACCTACAAAGAAGACATGGTGCCACCTTGACTGAGAGTAACATACTGAGTTATTGCCTTTCCCTGAAAAATTAAGATGACAGCTGAGGCTAAGTCCTTGTCCTGGTACCTGGGACACTTTGGCCCAGTCATTCCACAATAAATAGCAGATAGATTTATTGACACTATTTCTTTGACCTTTCAACAAAAGAGATCACCAGTCCTTTCTGAAGAAGTATGCTTAGAAATTCCAGATATTCTTCTGTTTTTTCTTATGGATTTCAACCAATAAAAGATGCTCTTAGTCTAGGGTCCATTTCTCCTTTCCTGGACATACACCAAGTTCAAATTTTAAAACCTGTTGTGACCATAACAGTGACACTGGCCTCCATAGTAATAGGAAAACAACAACAACAAAAAAAAGGAAGCGAGGTTGTGGGAAAGTGAAGCAGAGAAACAATTTTTGACTCTTTAGAATATATTTTAGCATTTAGGGTATATCTACAGCCTGCACACTGATGTAAATGTGAGCAAGAATGGATTCCTTGCCTCCACACAGACCAGGGTAATTACACAGGAATTCTTGTGAAATCACAAGTAGAGTTTGGAGACATGGATAGAGCTATATTGGATTTAAATTACAGTTTGAAGATGGATCTTGAGCTCTGCACTCTGGGTCTGTTGAGGACATATAATTTATATCGCACATTTCCCAAACACTAATGAAGGAATCCTTATTAATTATATAGTCTGCTGTGTTAATAGGAACAGCAATATTGCCACATAATCTGGTGAAAAAAAAAAAAACAAGGATATATGATGAATTTATTTTTATATTGCTTAGGCTTTAATCATATGTTAAAAATAGCCACATAGAGTTCTGTGGAATGTTGCTACTATAACTCTTATAATTATTTCCTAATATGACTATGTACACTGCATCTATTTTTGTACATTTGGTCAACAGATATTTTTTTGAGCCTAAGACCGTGACACATTGAGAATAGAAATTAGAGAAATGAGACTTCTTTTCTTGTTTCTTTTTTTTTTCTTTTCTGTTATGGTTTATTACAGGATATTGAATATAATTCCCTGTGCTATACAACAGGAACTTGTTGTGATACAATCTTTCTGACTATAGAGTTTTGATGGTCATAAGTAGAAAACCCAGAACCATCTCACGATAAATCACATGCAAGTGGCTATTGTTTTTGAAGAACTTAAAATAATAATAGCACTTCTGAATGGGTTAACAAAAATTAAACTGCTTAAGGGCATGACACTCTATTTTAATGTAAGCAGATTTCCTCCATATGAATATGCTTTTAGTAAGCAGACTCCATTTTATGAAGTAGATTAATAGTTTTGTTTTTTTTTTACCTTTGTTCTAGACATTTAGATGGCTTTATGTTTTTCCTGATTGTGAAGTGAAGTGTTAGTCACTCAGTTGTGCCTGGCTCTTTGTGTCCCCATGGATTGAAGCCTGGCAGTCCATGAGATTTTCCAGGCAAGAATACTTGAGTGCGTTGCCATTTCCTTCTCCAGGGGATCATCCTGACCCAGGGACTGAACCTGGGTCTCCTGCTTTACAGACAGCCTCTTTACCATCTGAGCCACCAATACTTCTAAGTAAGAGAGCAGAGGATAAAAGTCAGTTTATTCACATATTCCTATAACCAGGGTCAAGAGGAAAATAGTATCACAACAGTCTTGTTTATTAAAAAAAAAAAAAAGACAAGCAGAAGTGTCAAATCCATCAAGAATAGGGCATCTTCCCCAAATCTGAATGTTTAAAGAAACCATGGAATGGCTCTACTTACAAGAGGAAAGTGTCACATACAGGTGATGGCTTTGGAAGATTCACTAGGTTTACTGAAAAGGTCAATAAAATTTAAATGCATACCTTTTGCTATTCTTGCCTAGATTGTTGTCTTATTAGGGCCATGAAAACTGCACCAGTGGTTTTCTCTAAAAAGCAACTTATCAAAAATCCTACAGTATTTGAATGGAACCCTATGTTCTGTATCACAGGTCTCTCTGCAGATGATCTTTATGTTATGCTTTAAAAAGATAGAAGATAACAAACGTGTCATGAATAAGCCTTCGCTAGAACATAGGATTTTGAGTTCTTGGTCAATAATCTCATAAACATAGGATCCATGCTTTATGTTCCCTTTGCTTTCGCACAGTACCAACAACAGGGAAGGCACTGAGCTCCATATCAATTCAACAAACTTGTAGAGAACAAACAACAAAACTGTTCTGTCTTGTGCTGTAATAATATAGTTTATAATGTGTAATAATAATATAGTAACAACTCAGTGCAGTTGTTATTTGTCACATACAAAAGTTTCTTGCACCTAGTCTCATTACAGAAGAAAAATGAGCTGTTTATGGAGTAGGAAAATTAAAGAAAACAATGCATTATAAAATCCACTTTTCTACTCAGGGTTGGTTGAAAATAGTTAATTCTGATTAACTTAAGAGGAAATAAAATGTATTGAGTGGATACAGGTTCAGTTCAGTTCAGTCGCTCAGTTGTGTCCAACACTTTGCGACCCCGTGAACCGCAGCACGCCAGGCCTCCCTGTCCATCACCAACTCCTGGAGCCTACCCAAACTCATGTCCATTGCATCAGTGATGCCATACAACCATCTCATCCTCTGTCATCCCCTTCTTCTCCTCCCCCCAATCCTTCCCAGCATCAGGGTCTTTTCAAATGAGTAAGTTCTTCGCATCAGGTGGCCAAAGTATTGGAGTTTCAGCTTCAACATCAGTCCTTCCAATGAATATTCAGGACTGATCTCCTTTAGGATGGACTGGTTGGATCTCCTTCCAGTCCAAGGGACTCTCAAGAGTCTTCTCCAACACCACAGTTCAAAAGGATACAGGTTAGATCACACAATTCAGAGGGCCAGAAAGTTAGACCTGAGAAATAAGCAGGAGCCAAACTGTTCGTCCTTCAGTTGTGTCTGACTCTTTGCAACACAATGGACTGTAGCTCACCAGACTCCTCTATCCATGGGATTTTCCAGACAAGAATACTGGAGTGGGTTGCTGTTTCCTCCTCCAGGGGATTTTCCTGACCCAGGGATTGAACCCATGTCTCCTGAGTCTCCTGAATTGGCAAGCAGATTCTTTACCACTGAGTCATCTAGGAAGTCCCTCCTTTGGATTACCCCCTTCAGATTCAAAGTCCTGGGCAGAAATGTTTAATCTGCTGAATGTAGGTTGCAAGTTTATGTTCTTTCTTATGTTAAGAATCAGGGTTTGAAGTGTTTGAACATGTTTGCTTCTATATGAGTCGGTAGTTATGTCTGAAAGAAAGAAAAAAGGTAGGAAGGAAATGAGGGAGGGATGAAAAGAAAGAAAGAGGGAGAGAGGGAGGGAGAGAGAAAGAAAAAATAAAAGATAATAAAAGGTGTTCAAAGATCACAGGCCATAAAGGAAAGGTAGGGCGGACAAATGTTCAGTTTGGTGAAGAGATGGAATTGTACAGAAACCTTCCTAGTTGGCCCAAGGCTCTACTCTATGCTTCTTACACCCCCTGCATCATCTCCACGTGTGTGTTAGTCACTCAGTCGTGTCAGACTCTTTGTGACTCTATGGACTGTACCCCACCAGGCTGTTTTGTCCATGGAATTCTCCAGGGAAGAATACTGGAGTAGGTCACCATTCCATTCTCTAGGGGATCTTCCCAACCCAGAGATCAAACCCAGGTCTCCTGCATTGCAGGCAGATTCTCTACCATCTGAGCCACCAGGGAAGCTTCTTACACACCGTGCATCACCTCCATAGGACCTACTGTGTGGTGTCTAAAGGGATGTTCCATGAGTCTATTCTTCGGCTAAGATGGTGACCACCAAAATATGAGGACTACCTCATTTACAGGACACATCATTTATGTCAGGGGTCCCCAATCTTGGGGATTTTTGTCTGAAGATCTGAGGTAGAGCTGATGCAATAATAATAGAAATAAAGTGCACAATAAATGTGATATGCTTGAATCATCCAGAAACCATCACTCCCACCCTCTGAGTCTGAAAAAATTGTCTTACATGAAATCTGTTCCTGGTGCCAAAAAGTTAGGGCTGTTGTTTTAAGGTGAAGAACATGCATACTGATTAAGACAGCATATGAATCTGAGGAAGTCTCTCCATCTCACTGAATCATAGTTTGCTCATCAATGTCGTTGGTGATAACTAACACGACTTTACTGTTTAAATGAATCAGCATATGTAGAGTAAATAACCATACCATATCTGAAACTTAATTTAATGGAATAAGATAGGCATACTGTTATTGTGGTTTTCTAGTTTTATTTTCATTTCTGTGGCTCATGTAATGTCCTTACAATAAATTCCTTTTCTACTTAAACAAAACTGGCTTCTGTTTTTGTGTATTTGCCATCATGCTTCCCAGGCCAGACACAACCCCTTCCTCTCATGTACTGTTGAAAACCAAACCATCTTTGAAGATGGCTTCAACACATTTTTCCATGAAATTCTTTCTCTTTTAGATATAATGATCAAGATCTTACATTTGTTCGCTTCATGTCTTTACTCTGTTATAATAACATTAACACTTCCATGTACTCTGTTTATTTTGTATGCCTGTTCCCTCTCTGAGCTCTTGGAGGGCAGAAACTCTTTCTGAACTGTTTTTATATCCTAAACATCTAGGTTAGGGTTTGGCAAACTGGGAATCAATAAATGCTCACTGAACCAAAGCAAAGCTACAAAGCCTACATAGATCATGACTATGTCCCTGGTGTCCAGTATGGTGTGTGGCACCTAAGTGACCTCAATGACTGTCCCCTGAATTGAATGGGAGAGAGTTCTGCTTATCTGAGTGGATTGTGATCCTCACTTTCTGCATAGATGTCTGCAAAGTATTCCTTTATCTAGTTGACTATAATGTCTGTTTGTTTACCTCTCCTGTCTTCATAAAATCATATGTTTCTTGAAAACAGAATATACTTTCAGCCATAGCTCCACCGTGAAACACATAACACATCCTATGGAGCTGCTATAAATGTTAATTGAATCTAATTTGATAACTGTTGGAGTTTGAACATCATGAATAAAAAACATTTTTTCGTGGGGAATTAAACATATACCATAGAACCACAGAAGAAATTAAAGAAATTAAAATCTCTCCATGGTGATCCCATAATTCCTGCTTTGTGCTGTAAATGTAATATTTGGCAATTACAAGGCATCACACTGTTACAGGATCTTTTTTTTTTTTTCCTAAGCTAATGCAAATGTCTGTATCACTATTGAGATACTAAAAAGTACCTTTAAATGAAAATCTGCAAGAAAACACTGCACTGAAAGAGAAGAAAAGAAAAATAGTATCAATAGGTTTTAAAGAATATGTTCAATATGATTTTAGCCATTTAAATTAATTGAGCTGTGAAGTTTTGCTATTTTTCTTATCAAGTCTACATTCCAGAAAATAAAGTTATCAATTAAGAAAACCACTTTTCCAATAATACAGAAGTAATATAACTTATGTCTTCATATATCCTAAGAAAGTTTCAACAAAAGAAAGCTAAAAAGAAATCATTTTCACAAAAATAATTTTCAAAAATTGCTTTAGTCTCACATTGTTAAGCACATACAGGGAAGAATGAAGACATTTAATACATTCAGACCTCAAAGGCGGATACTGTGTTTCACAAACAAGCAGTTCATTTAGAATCGATCCTAAATCATTGAATATACATCATAGTTGATGTTTCAATTGTTCCCTTAAAATACAAATTGGAAAATACAATAATTCTCTGCCTTGAGTTCATCCTTGCTGTTATTGGGTGACATTTCAAATTGTATATTTGTAACTCTTTTCCTTGCTTTTTTATAGCACAAATAGATTGAGCAAAGTAAACAGAACACATTTTAAATCTTAGGTATTCCCTTTGAGAGGATTTTCATAATATTTGTCATTGCATTTTAATTTGTAGTAATAGCAGTTATGAATAAAACATTTACAAATGCACAGAACATATATTTTCAATTCTAACTCAATCCCTCTCTCTCTCTCTCTCTATTCCTCCTTCCACCCTCCTCCCAATACAGTCATTTTCCACGTTGTCAAAAGATGGATGGTCTCCAGGGCTAGTTTGTCATAAAAGGTAACATCAAACCCATAGCAAAAAAAAAAAAAAAAAAAAATACACTGAGCTTGTGCACTGAGCCAGGCAGTGCAAGAGTCAGCGGTGGTTTCTCCAAAGTAACCTGACAGACTTCATTTGTCTCCTTGTTGAACTAGTCATGGCATCGCAAGTCATGACCTCCCACCATGCTCCCGCTTTGCTCCGCCCGCCTCTGCTCCAGGAGGCTACCTGCTGAGGAAGCCACTGAGGCCAGAGGACATTCAGAATTTCCAAAACAATTTGACTCTTAGGAGCTTCTAAAAAGGAATGCTTCTCTGCTCATCTCTCTGCCAAAGAGCTGTCACTTTCTTGGAAAGTTAAATTTGTCACAAGGAAAGAAAATTTCACCATAGCCTGTTTAAATAAGTTAGGGAGTAGAATCTTCTCCCCAGTGCTTTTTCCACAGCAAGCAAATGTATCAATCATTTTATTCTCTGAAATAACAATTTATTATCCATGCAGGAGGCCTTAGATTCAATCTGCACAGTGTTCTGAGTGTCGCATCAGATACGGAGAACTGTCATCTGTCTTTATCAGGGTAATCATTCTGCTCTTGTCATCAGTTTTTAATAATAAAACTATTTATTACTTCAATAATTATTTACGACAAGAAGTCTGCCATTGCCATCAAGTATAAATATTGATAAATTGCTTGGTTAATAAACTGGTACTATTTAAGTGGCTTGGAGAACATTGAAATGAGAATGGTATTATTACAAAGAGTTATCAAAAAGAATTGCAAAATGTTTATCGCCTATTGAAAAGATTATATTTACCCAACAGGAATCCCATGAAAAGAAAGTGAGAAATCTAAGTTGTAATTGGACAAAGATTCAGCATGAAAGACTGAAGAGCCAATATTTTAACCATAAAAAAATACAATTTGCAGGCATCCTATCTAGATGCCAAATTAAACTAAATGCATTGGACTCAGTTTGAGGCTTTGTTTATATATATATATATATATATATATATATATATATTAAAAATGGAAACAAATTTGGGAACTACATTACAAACTTTTTTTTTAGGTTGAGATCAGTTCTCAAGAGCCACAGGTTTTTTTCTTTTTTTTTTTTTTTAAGTGCCTTTTATGACAGGCTGGAAACACAAATTTGAAATAGGAATCTGAAATAGCATTAAATCTCATCCTCTGATGAGCTGCTGGGAACACATGGATATAATCTTTACTTACAGAGACTATTTCCCTTGGGCCAATTTTCTGGAAATCACAAAGGACTCAAAGCATGACTAACAGTTACCTGGCCAGTGATTCTGGATAATAGAATATTCAACTTACAAGTCAGAGTGGCACCCAAACCACTTCCACAGGAGGGGCTGACTCAGACCTCTCACCATCCTGACTGCACAGGGTAGTGGGTGCCAAAAACAATAGAAACTAGGAGAGAGGCAGTTAGAAGCAGTTCAGAAATCATCTATTTTAAAAATGCAGATAAACCCGGAGTCCATTATGGTGGGAACTTATTGAACAGAAATTGTAAATTTCATCTAAACCATATCCATGTTAGTCCTCTTTAGTTGAAGGAAAACAAGGCTGCAAAGAGATCTTAGGGACAGTCATCCCCAAAGCCAATGCTGAATCACAGATGTGAATGCAAATAGTGAATTTGGGAGGTGATCCTAGGAAGCACTAGGATGGGAGTGGGGACAGGAGGCAAGAAGGAGATGTATTACTGAGGTGGTTATTGCTGTGAGAACTGAGGTTCATTTCTCCTGGAGAACTCTGCATGCTAAACTGCTTCAGTCATGTCCAACTCTTTGCTACCTTGCAGACCATAGCCTGCCAGGCTCCTCTATCCATAGGATTCTCCAGGCATGAATAACAGAGTGGGTTGCCATGCCCTCCTCCAGGGGATCTTCCTGGCCCAGTGATTGAACCCACATTTCTTATGTCTCCTGCTTTGGCAGGCAGGTTCTTTACTACTAGCATCACCTGGGAAACCCTGGAGAACCCTAGGGAGAAGTCTAATATGTGATTCAGGGTTCATCTAACTCAGAGGTAAGGAAATGCAGCTGTAATCCTCCAAATCTGAGCCCACATGTACCAGACAAAAACATTCAATGCACCAACAGCTTTTACAATGGGGCAATTGAAAATTACAAAGTTGGATTTTTCCAAGAGTTTGGTCGGATCAAGAAACAGGCCCATGAAAATAAGAGAGAGGTAAAGGAAACAATGGAGAGAAGTATGGATGGGGCTTTCTCTTGAGTGCCTTGGAAGGAGATGGTGACTTTCAGGTACACCTGAACTCAATTAAATGTATGCATGGAGATTGGCTGAAAGAGCTGCAAATACCAACTTGACTATTGGCAGGAAATCTGGAAAATGGTTAAGCACTCAGGCTTGGCATCAACCTGCCTGGGTTTGAATCCCTACTTTAAGAGTTACTTTCTGTAACCTTGGGAAATTCACCACGTATATAGATTATGGAGAGGATTAAAAAAAGTAAATTACAGAAACTGATTAACACAATACCTGGTCTGGAGTAGGTGCTCAATAATGTTAGCTATTATCAGTGTTAAGCGTGTCCTGGAAAATCAAAACTTAGACGTAAGACAGACATGACTAATTAAAAACATTGTTTGATCTTTGAAGTTGCCTGGACATCCACTAGAGAACTCTGCATGCTAAATTGCTTCAGGCATGTCTGACTCTTTGCGACCCTGCGGACCATAGCCTGCCAGGCTCCTCTGTCCACGGGATACTCCAGGCATGAATACCAGAGTGGGTTGCCATGCCCTCACACTAGATGGTTTGCAAGAATAACTTGTAAGAAAGAACTAGTATATTCTGCAGACCCAGGCCAATTTCTGGTGACAGTTATTATGACAGTAGAATGGGGAAAGTTTTGTAAAGACAGAATGATTGACTTCATAACCAGAGGCATTATATGGGTCATTTAAAACTGAATTGATTCAAAAAATTTAGATGAGGAAACTCATAAAATCATGGTTTTACATGTAGTTTCTTCAACTTCACTTATTTTAGTCGTCTCCCATGCATCAGGTATTTTAATACAGGGCTCTGGGGTTATAGGAGACAGATCCTCTGCCCTCAAAAGACTTATATTCCAATAGTTCAAGACAGATAATGAACCAGTGAGTAAAATTACAAGAATGAAAACAGTAGGATGAACTGTTGAGAGGCATAGAACAAAGACCAACCTAGAGGTATAGGCAGGCATCTTAATTAGTCATTCTTCCTGTAAGTATTTATTCAGTATCTAATATATGCCAGACACTGTGCTGGACAGTAGAATATATTACTGAGAAAAAAAATAATTAACTTTCAGCTATAACAAATTATACTATGAGAAGGTTAGTGCAGAAAAAGATGAAGAAAAAGTATCACTGCAGAAATCATGATGGAGGGACTTCCCTGGAAATCTGGTGGTTAAGACTCTATGTTTTCATTGCAGAGGGTACAGTTTTGATCCCTGGTTCTAAGCACTATTAAAAGATTTTAAGAAAGAATTTTTTGAAAGATCCCTGGGTGAAAAACAACAATAAAAATCAACAACTAATTCCATGAGCAGATGTTAAGAATGCTGCTCTATGAAAAATTGTCTTAGTCATTTTCAGATGTCAAAAGTCTTTTGGAAAAGGCTATCAGCCAGGCAGTTAGGAACATTCAACAATCCATCTGATATCATAGTGCCTGACATAGAGTAAGTTCTACTGGAAAAATGTTTCTGAAGTTTGCACGGACCAGTGAAGATCTGCTGATGCCTAAACTGGTGCTGCCGGTTCCCCATGGTTCAGTGAATTCACCCATCATGAGAGTCACGCCATGGCTCTGTGATTGGTTACCGCTGGTCATGTGTGAGCACAAGGCTGGAGCTTGGTTCCATCACAGTTGGAGCTGCCATTTAGAGTGAGAATTTTCAACTACATGGAATGGATGCACCCCCATAAGCTACTAGAAAGGAAATACAGAGTTATTTCTATTTGTATAGAAATCATAGTATTCTACATTGTTTCTTGAATGGTCTACCTGTTTTCCTGTGTTTATTTGCTTTTAGTGAGGATTTTCTGCTTCTCTTTGCCAATCATCCTCAAAATTATTTCAGAGATTTGGGAACAGCTTAGGTGTCTACATTTAAAATACAGCTCCCCATATAACTGTGATGCACGTGTAGGTTTGTCAGCCTCACCAACTATACTAAGCATTGAATTAAACTGAAACACCATGAAGAAGGGTATCTTAGCAATTTGTTCATTCAAGCAGCATGTATTAAGCATCTGCTCTCTTTCTATCTGTAGCCATGATAGTGGGTGAGATGAACCAGAAATAATTTGTATATAAAAACAGAAGGAAGCTGAATGCAGAACCCAGGGGAAGATATGCCTTTTGAGGGTGGTCGCAGGAGGAAGTGGAGGAGGAAAAGTCAAAGGGATGGGAGGAGAACCAGGCAAGAGTGAATCTGTCAAATACTTCATAATAATTATGGTACTTTAATAATTCTTCATTTCTGCTTTCATCACTCTTCAGCCAAAATGTTCATAAACATTGTGAGATGGGACCTAATTTACATATTCTGCCAATTATCTGTATTTATGGATAACCACTTGGAGGTTTTCCCCCATTACCCCGAATAATTGAGAATTGGCTATAGAAGCAGTTTCCCTTCCCTGCTGAATAAATGTGCTGTATTTATATTATCCATTACCAGGTGGCAGACGTAATGTTCAGTGATGTGTGTTACTTATCTGAAACTTGAAACTTCTTTCAAGGTTCAAGCTCACCAGTTAATAGAAGATAATCTGTACGGAGCATAAATTTCAAGGAGATGTCTACAATATATCTTTCATGAGCCAGGATAGCTCTTGCTGATGTTGACTATATTAGTAGTAACCATTTGCACTGGGATGTTTGAGACAATGATAAAGCTTTTACATTATATGAATTACATTGGACATATTCTATTTTTTCCACATTCATTTGTTTACTAACAGACCTTAAGATAGAAAGCTTTCAAATCACTTGTCAAAATATAATTAAGACTCACTCAGACATGTAATTTAATCAGGAGAATAGGAAATACATAAAGGTTATAAATGACTTCACAAATGACTTTAGAATTCTTATTCATACTAATTCCTTTATAATGCAGACTAGGGAAGTGAGTTAGATGGATTTTAAATGTTTGGTTTTCATAGTATTTTAATTAATTAAAATAAAATCCATGTGGTTAACCTAAGTATACAAAGGAAACAATTATAATTTAATCTCTTTAACATCCAAGCTTCTAAATTGTGTCTTACTATTTTGAACATAAGGAGGTTTCATACTGAGATGATAGTAACATTAGAGAATATGGAATGTCCCTTGTGGGACTATGTTTTAATATTGTCTCACTCTCCTAGATCTCATTTTGAATGACTTCTCTATTATGTAGATTTTTAGATTATAGACATTCTTGTTTATTTCTTTGTCACTCTCCCAAAGCATATGAAACCACCAATCATTTTATATTATTTTAATTCTGCTTTTTCAGAGAAAGGTAAACTATACTTCTGTTTCCTTCTTTCTATGATAGAAAATTGCTTTTGAGATCCAATTCTATGTTAAATCAATCAAGTTTGATCACTGAAGCAGAAAAAAATAGACATATAGTTCAAATTTATATTGGATACACTATCTTCTCTAATTTTAAATATGTAAGCAGAGGAGGAGCAGTATCTTGAGAAAATAAACCTCAAGTTATGGCGTGTAAGTATAGTTGTGATGTGAAAACATTCAGCAAACATTTCAGAATCTTTCAGCTCAAACTCAGTCAAACATATCCCTACCATCTGTCTACATGGCATATGGATGAAATCCAATGTGACAAAGGGAATCATCTAGATGCCCCGATGCTCAATATGACCCACACTTTTGGTTGAAGATGTTCTGCAATAATTCTGTTGTAAATCACTGTAGTTTAGAGGAGGTTTGGGCCTCTTTCATGACATACTTCTTTTTCTTTGTTTCGTTCTTGCTTAAGTATTTGTCTATCTCTTCCAATTAGGCATATGGGTAATTGGTGGAAACAGTGATTTTTTTGGAGGTAAACAGGCTTAAGTTTGATTCTAAGCTCTGCCATCTACTCATTATGAGATATTGGTCATATTTGTTTTAAACTTCACTGGACCATTGGTAATCATTTGCAAAATCTAGAAAATAGTTGAAAGCTAGATGTCAAGTCATTATGAGACTTTAATGTGTAGAGGTTAAAAGAATTCTGGATTCATACTCCACTGTTAAAATCTTTAAATCTGCTGTTGAAAGGCTATGGAGTTTTGATGAATTTCTGAAACTCTCCCTGGTTTGTTCCCCAGGTATAAATTGGAATTGCAGTCAAACTTTCAACAGTGTGAACTTTGAACTGCTTTGGGTCCATTTAAATGTAGAGTTTTTCAATAAACATACATTCAACCCTCCATATTTGTGGTTTTCTGGGGACTTCCCTGGTGGCTCAGATGGTAAAAAATCTGCCTGCAATGCAGGAGACCCAGGTTCAATCCCTGGGTTGGGAAGATTCCCTGGAGAAGGGAAGACAACCCACTCCAGTATTCTTGCCTGGAGAATTCCATGGACAGAGGAACCTGGTGGGCTATAGTCCATGGGGTCGCAAAGAGTTGAACATAACTGAGTGACTAACAAATTTGTAAATTCAACTAATCACAGATTGAAATTTCCATCTGTGGTTGTTTGAATCCTTGATCTGAAACTGGGGATACAGAGGGCTGACTATGGGACTTGACAAATTTTGGTATCTGCAGGGCCTTCTGGAACCAATCTTCCAGGGATACTGAAACTATAAAATAAAATCCATCTCCTATAGTCGTGGTGAGGATTCAGCAATTAATACATAGAACATGCCTTAAAATATGTCTAGAACATAGAGATTAGGAAACGTCTTAAAATGTTAAATTTTAGTGACATAGTAATGCCTCATAAAATGCTTGGGTAAATGGTTGAGACTCTGAACTTTCACTACTGAAGGCTTGGGTTTAATCCCTGGTGGAGGAACTAAGATCCTACAAGTTGTGTGGTGCAGCCAAAAAAAAAAAAAAAAAGTCTGGATAATAGAAGTTTATTAATTTTCATCCCTGACAACACTAAGTTCGTCATTCTCAACTTTCTGACAACAGAAATTAGGAAAATATTTTGCAATATTGGTGTGCATAATAAATACATAATTAAATACATATATGTATACATCTGAAGATTTTTAAAACTTGATCTTATTAAAAACTATCCGATATACCCTGTTGAGCTATTTGTTTCTGCTTCTCCACTGAAGTTTCCCTTGCTTACACTGGTTAGTTTCTGATAGTCCCACAAAATTTATTTTATCTCTAGGCTTATTTCACTTATCATGTGTATAACATGATATTCAGGGAAATACAATATATTTTTACAAGTAAAACAGCAAACTCAATCATCAAGGTAATAACATAGAGTTCAAATAAGCACATATAGTATCTAGAAAAAATGAGATTCTTTGATCAAGTAAAAGAAATTGATCTTTAATATAGCCTATTTGAGAATAAAGAGAAACAAGTTGTTTTGAGAACCTACTATTTACTTGACTCATTTTTAACATTTATATATACATATATATATAAGAAAATATAATACATAATATAAATATATATATATATAATTTGCTTATACAATAAAGCTTTTGGACAAATGGAGAATACGCTCACTGAATCAATAATTTTTTGCTTATCTATTCTCAACAGAAGTAGTTGAAAAATGCTATCAGAAATGTTTCTACACAACATTCTGTCTCATTTCTCTGTTGTTCATATAAGGAAATGTCTCCATCATGGTGACATGGTGACCTCACACATACCCACTTGGCCATGCAGACAAAGGCTTGAGCTGCACTAATATAAGTCTTCCCAGAACACTGTGATCCTTCTGGAAAAGTAGAGGGTGAGACATCTGTGAGAAGCTACAGGGACCATCTCCCATAGCCATCGTATCTCCTTTGCAAGCCTCTCCTAAGATACTTTCTCACTTCCTCCTGAGCACTGGCAAGGTATGGGGCTTTCTGTCTTGCCCACCTTCAAGTATTCTGCAGAATATACACCTGCTTAGGTGCTGACTAGAATCAGTTGTGTTGAGACTTAACTGGGGTTAGACAGATTGGGAACAGGTAAGAAACAGAGGAAGTGCGTAATCATTTAGGGAGTGAAGCTTCAGTTAGATCGTGTGCTTGGAGTACACATGAGAAGTTCTGGAGGATCTAAAGAGTTCAGACTCTACTCTCTGTGCCCATGGAAATCAGAAAGGTAGGGTGATATAGGCAGATGTACATTTCAAAACAACAATTCTTAAAACATCTTGAAGAAGAACTCAGCGAGAGAGAAAAGGCAGGTGCAGAGAATAGGTGAAAGACTGTTGAAAGAGACTATACCAGGAATGAAGACGACATGAGTACAGAATTTGTCTGATTAGCATCATAAATTTGATTTTTGGTGAACTATTTCTGAAATATGGGAGAGTTTCAGAGTAATGTGTTGCTTGGTCAGGCTTAATTCATTTCTTGTGGTTTTCATCTCTCCTCTTTCTACCATTCCTAGCCTCAAATTGTCTCCTCTATAGATCCTTGCCAGGGATGTATAAGAGGATGCTGATGCTAATTTATCTTGGCCTTGTGCTCATCCATGTCATTTTATGGTTTTAAACAAATTTTTAGTTCTTACTACCAAGAGCATGAGGTGATATGCATAAATCTTACAGATTTGTTTCTTCCTATATCCCCTCCAAAACACTTATCTCTGAAACTGGCACTGCATTGCTGATGCAATCACAGAAACCCCATACTTGTCCAGAATTCCAGATGGTACATATAGCTTTTTATCTTCTATTGGAAAATGGCATATTCAGGGCAAGTTTACTCCTACATAAAATTTCACTGGCAAATTATTTGACACTCAGATAACTGATTAAATTAATTGAATTTTTAATCTAAATTGTTTTATGCAAAGCAGTCTGATTGCAAAGCAATCTTTTTCAAATCTGGATATTTAAAAGTAAAGCATTTTTGCCTTTCCTCATAAAAACCATTAGTTTTTCAAACATAACTGATTGGCCAACAAGGTATCATAAGAGGTGAATGCCAGTTTTATGAACGTTTACATTCTCATAGGTTGAAATTACTTTGACATTTATTATTCTCAATAAGCCACAAACTTTTGGTCTTAGGCCAATAGTGTGATGTTTATGGTGTATATATTTTTAAGATTCCATGAAATAATATGGATTTTACCCATGATACTTATTTATAAATCAAAACTCAATCATATTTGAGTTCATATACACTCAAAGAGTAGAAATTCGATTAGTTGCTGGGACTCTTGAGGTAGATTTATGTTCCCAGGACAACTTTTTAAAAATTTGCAAATAATTCACAATGGGGGATTTAGGCATCTGGTAAACCTCAGCTCAAATTAAAAAAAAAAAAAGATTTTTCTAAACATCTGTGATACTTTGCTCTAGTTATGTCAAAGCAACACAGAGATAGTAGATGAAAACAAAAGCCTCCCAGGAATTGAGGTCATGAGGGAAAACATTTTAAGGTGTTTGGGATTTTTTTTTTAATCAAAATTATTTGATTGCTTTCATAACAGTTGCTCTCTTGGTAGGCAGTCTTTCCTAAGATGATATCTTCCTGGAAAGAAGGCTCTGTGAAGTAATGCTCCAAGGAAATTTAACAGCTATGCATAAACCTGAGATTTTCCTTATCTATTAAATGCTAATTTTTTTAATAGCACACAGACAGAAGAGGGTCAAAGTAGAATTTATAAATGAAAAGTGTGGCATGGTCAGATCTCTCAGTTCACAAAAGAAATGTTAGCACAAAATGTGACTTTCATAAACTGAGAAATATGAATCAGTTATGAACTTGGGAGATGGGAATTTTCCATTGATAATCGTCAGTAAGTTTGAGTAGCTTGAGTGAATCATGAACCTGGGTGGAAGTTAAAAAGCATAAATCAAATGGCTCTAGGGAAACTATCCTTGCTACAGTGTTTTAAATAATGGCTTGAATTTAAGCTTGATTGGGGATAGAATATATATTGGCAATCATTCAGTTGGATAACTTTTAGGCCTGGTAGTCAGTGTCTGGGCTTCTTTGGTGGCTTAGCGGTAAACAATCAGCCTGCAATGCAGGAGACAATCCCTATGTTGGGAAGAGTCCCCTGGAGAAGGAAATGGTAACCAAGTCCAGTATTTTACCCTGGGAAATCTCAGACGTAGATGGACAGAAGCCTGATGGGCTACAGTCCATGAGGTCACAAGAAACCACCACCAGTCAGCGTCTAAATAGCTGTTGTGATCCAGTTATGAGACATTAATCACTTTGTTGTTAACACACTTTAGATGTTTTACAGTTACGTCACTGAATTAAATATTTCCGCATGTGTGTTCTTTTTCTTTCTAATGCCATGGTTTCAAATTTGAGATGTTATGTGGCCTTGTCATGTGTTTATGTCCTTATTTTTGAATAATTTTTCATAGTATTTGCTAAGTGGGAAGTATTTATTTTATCCGTAAACTGTCTTCTTTCTATACTAAATAACTGATTGTTTTTATTTTACAACTTTAACCAGATTTATAATCTGACAGTGTACTGCTTGTAAAAGCATGACTTCTTTCCGTAAAATATAGATATTATTTTGTTTTATGAATAATTTAATTATAGAAATACTCTGAGACGAATGTATAGCAAAATTGATGCTATGTAAATATAAACCTAGGTACTCTTTGCTGACAAGTTATTGCAAACTGATTGAGGCAAAATGAAAAATTACAAGCTTTATATTACAAAGATTAATGTCAGTGATGATAATCTATGTCATATATAAGATACTAATAACAACTAAGTTGTTTTTTTGTTAGCATGTTTAAGGGAATCCAACTTTTGTGACCAGGAGAGATTTAATCTCCCCTGATGATTGAGTTGTTGTGGTCCACTACACTTTATGTAGCAGAGTCTTTATAGCTGGGATTTATAGGAATGGCATTGATAAATGCTAAATTACATGAGTCAGATTGTAAACAGAACTCAACTGATTGAAATTCTATAACTCTGGAATGGTGTCAAAGTTAAAACGGACCATAAAAACATCCAGGCAGGATTATTCCTATTTCCAACAAATGCTGTATCTTAGCTTATGGGTAGATGTTCCTATAAAGAATCAGAGGATAGTATGTGGCTAAATAAGTTAGGGATATTGAAGCAAAGTTGAATCTGTTTCTTTATGGTGCTTATAAAATAATCAAGGACTTTGTGAAGATTTGACTGAGTACTAGAATTTAGTGGTATATAAGTTTATCTTTTTCTCCCTTTCCCTTCTCCCATCCATTTATACTTTCATGAAATATTTCACAGGACCAGTGTTTTCTGGAATGTACCTAGGTAAATACTGATTTTATCCAACCTGATTTTATAGATAATAAAGCTCCCCATGACTGCTAAGGGGTGAATTCATGGGAGGATGGAAAGAAACAAATGTATGGAAAGAACTAAAAGGCAAAGAACTTATGTTCTTATGAAGAATGTAAGTACTGCAATGAATTAATGTATCCATCAACGCAAGGCTTTGGTGTTTGTGGTGGGAGACAGAATCAGAGCATGCTGGTGTTGATGCCTGATCTAACTACCAAATTCAGGAGAGTAACATAAGGAACAAGATTGGTTTGGCAGAAGGACTTCTCTGGCAGTCCAGCGGTTAAGACTTTGCTTTCCAATGCAGAGGGTGCTGGTTTGTTCCCTGGTCAGGGACCTAAGATCCCACAGGCTTCCCAGCAAAAACTAAAACATGAAACAGAAGTAGTATTGCAACAAATTCATTAAAGACTCTAAAAATGATTCACATCAATGACAAAAAAAACACAACAACTTAAAAAATAACAATAACAACAACATTGATTTGGCAGAACCAACAGCGTTAAGCTAGAATGAGACACAGAGAGGGGATAGGAGATTGGACTCGGCCAGTTTAGGAAGAGGGCAGAATATGATGATCTCTAACTCCATCTGAACAGCAATGAGAACTTGCCAAGATTTAATCTAGAAATTCCTTTTTAGGTTCTGTTTCTGTTTGAAAAATAAGAAAGCTTTCCTTACTTCACTGTCAGGCACAATATTCCTGACTTTGAGAGAGGGGCACTAAGACTTTAGGAGGGACACTTATTAGAGATTAAAGGGGCTGCATATAGCCTTTGGAGAGAAGAGGACTTCAATTTCAGATAAGGAATATCTCTCTATATACATCCCTTTCTGGGAATGGAGCAGGGAAAGGCTTCCCTCTCTAGTTTCCACCAATTTATTCATGCTACTCACTTTTAAATTTTTTCTTTCCTTCTTTTCTCTTTTTCTCTTTTCTTCCATTTTTCTTTTTCTTTATTCTCTTCTGCCCTTTCCTCTTTTCCTTTCTCCTTCACTCCTTTCCTTCCTCCTTTCTTTTAGATAGATACTGAAACCACTGTCTTCTTTTCTCACATGTATGCCTTTTGTTTGTTTTATATTTCTTTGGTTATTCTAGTGTTTATCAGCATAGAAACTAATTCTTCAGGGGTAACTCTAAAACCCCATGGAAATGTATCTAAATGTTTATTGCAAAAGAGAAAGTCCAAATGATTGCAAATTTGGAAAGCTTCCCAAATTTTGCCAGGGGAACTCTGAAAGTCTGATAGACTTTCCAGATGTAAGTGAATTTATCACATTCTCACAGCCAAGTGCACTTGTGATGTGTATTATCTATTTTATTTTCAATGCTCTGACCCAAAACAACAGTAAAACGATATAAATCAAATAACATTAAAAGGTCTTCGAGGGCCTTTCTTTCATCACTGGGGAAGTCACAAATAATATCACATCTTCTTTCTTCTTCTTAACCTTTTTACAAAATCTCATTCTTTCTAATACACATATAGTTTTTACTCTCAGCAGGCATGATTATAAGATGCAGCACAGTTGGGAGAAACAAGCCTAGTTAAGTCATCATTTGGAAAGGACTTGCTGTTTTCGAATCTTCTCATTTTCGGCATCTAGTCTCTCAGTTCACAAGTTTGTGCCACGCAGTATTTTTTTTTTAAGTCGATTAATTCATTTAGTCAATACTAGTTTATTGAACAACTTTATGTGCTAGGCATGGGTGTTAATCTAATGAAGAGTATTTTCTAGAGTGCAGGAAAAGAGAAAAGTGCAGGGAAAGAGAAAAATGAATAAGATAATTTAATGTGTTGATGAGTATCATGAGGTTAATAATGATAGATGTGTATTGGTCCACAGACGATGATCAGAATGGGGTGTGGGTGGCAGAAGTGCTTTAGTTTGGGTGATCAAGAAATACCTTATTAAGGAGGGGCTGTCACCTAAAAGGCAGAAGGAACTAGTCACAAGCATCCTAGGCAGAGAAAACACAAGCGCAAAGGTGCTAAGGAAGGCCTTTAACATCTTGTATGGGAAACAGGAAACCAAGTAAGTGTGGCCTAAACCATGCAGAGCTATTTTAAGAGCTGATGAGCCATTTTAAGCAGTCAATCTAACTTTACATGCGTAGTAGTAAAGCCTGGGAGGGCTTGAAGAAGTTGAGAGACATAATATCACTTATGTTTTTAAAAGACTTTACTCAGTTTTGGATATATGTTTCATAATTTCTGGAAACATATTTAAATCTTGAATAACTAAAGAAAGTATAAATGATTAATTTAAGAATGAAAAAATGTGTATTATAGAGGAAGAACTATATATATGTGTGTGTGTATATATATATATATAAATATATATATACTATATTATATATATATATATATATCTGTCAGTCCTTTGTGGTTGGGACATATGTAGGGATACACATTTAACTTTTTCAAGTCTAACATACACAGATTCTTCACATTTTAATATCACTGAAATCCAATGTGTTAAAATTGATGGTATGCCAAAGTTAAAATCACAGCATATTATTCTTTCTTGGAGGTAAGTAAAAAAAAAAAAAAAAAAAAAAAATTGATTTTGCAGTATTCATCTTATATTTGATGAATTTTAGGGAACAAATGTGTATGCTAATACTTATTGAGTGTGTGATATGTCATTCTAGACACTGTGCAAATACGTATTAGCTTTTTGGAGATAATTTTTGGGGGGAGCACCTCTCTTTCCTGTGTTTCAAGTGGTGCTGCTCTATCACTCTCCACTGTGTGGCAGAAACGCGACCAAAATCTGGGACACTGGACTTCCAGTGCTAAAACTGGGAAAGTCACAGAAAACTGGGTGACTGGTCATGTTTATCTATTCTCTTACACCATAACTGTTACTGAAACACACAGACGATCCAGATTGAGCCAATAAGAGTCCTCTCTTACTATTAGTCCTTTCATGATTAGTCTCTTTCATTAATTCCATAAAAAAATGTATGCTTTCTTTTTGAATTATTCAATAACAATAAGGCCACTGTTTTTGGCCTTTTATACAGTTTATGAGGTTCTCATAGCAAGTGCACTGGGGTGGTTTGCCATTCCCTCCTCCAGTTGTGAGAGCCAGACTATAAAGAAGGCAGAACGCCAAAGAATTGATGCCTTTGAACTGTGGCTCTGCAGAAGACTCCTCAAAGTCCCTTGGACAGCAAGGAGGTCAAACCAGTCAATCTTAAGGGAGATCAACCCTGAATATTCACTGGAGGGACTGATCCTGAAGCTTTAGTATTTTCATCATCTGATGCGCGCAGACAACTCATTGGAAAAGTCTCAGATGCTGGGAAATATTGAAGGCAGAAGAAGAAGAGGGCGTCAGAGGATGAGATGGCATCACCGATGCAATGAACATGAACTTGGGCAAATTCTGGGAAATGGTGAGGAACAGGAAGGCCTGGCGTGCTGCAGTCCATGAGGTTGTAAAGAGTTGGACACGACTGGGCGACCGAACAACAACAAACAGGCCACTTTAGAGTTGATCTCTAACATTGTAGATATCAAGTAAAACCCAGCTTAGAATAGGAACCAGTAGAAAAGAAGACAATAGTCTGATAGAAAGTATGATATCACGTGAATTTCTGGATTATGGTAGAAGTACAGGCATTTTTTATGTCAGCTCATTCTACAATAAACTTCCTGCCTCTCTTACACTTTTTGAGTTGGGTTTCTGTTTCTCCTGATCATAACTGTACACACACACACACACACACTATTTTGTCCAATAGGTATATTTCCTCTCTTTTATGCATGAGGATTAATGGAGAAAAAGCTGAGTGGGAAGGTTTTAATAAGAAAAATAATCCATGTGGAAGAAGAAAAGAAAAGAGAGTAGGATATACAGGAAACCTAGGTAAGTATATCACTTTAAACATTTTTCAAAGAGGTCCTGTTTTAATTATTACAATATTGATAACGTTTTAATTATAGCATTTTAAGATTTTGGTTCTTTATTTTAACTAAGTGAAGGGTTTTATCTTTGAGGAAGTACCTTTTAGGAAAAAGTATTAGGTATTAGAGTTGTGGAAGTTAGTGCCTTGAACATTATTTTCTTTACTAGTTTTTAAAATAACAGAAAAAAAGCAGCAAAAGGGATAGTTAATTTTTTCTGTGTCCTCAATTAAAAATGTAGTGAAACTTCAGCTATTTATCAGTAAATTCATAAGATGGAATGAATAGCATGAGGTTCAAGAACATGTCAATGTTAAAGGGAGAGCATATAAGCTTAACCCAGTAAGTGCAAGGGAGATGTCAAGAAAACAGGGCATCAACCCACAGCCAAACATCACATCCACTGTTGAAAGGAAAGCGTGTGCAGTAGCCAGAGACCCAGAGGGAAGGAATAAAACTGTAGGAAATGTGCAAATAGATGTGAGACCAAGTCAAGAACTTGCAGAACCAAATGAATTAACTGGAAATAGAGGTGAGCTTTTGAGTTAGGAGAGGAGGGGAGACTCCAATAAATAGTTTTAATTGTTTATGGGCTTCATTTTTAAAAACTAAACTTATGAATTTAAGTGCAGTATAATACATAAAAGTTGCAAAGAAAGTTCCCATATACTCTGTGCTAACTTCCCTGTTATTAATCTATTACCTTATGTTTATGTATGATATGTTTATTATAAGTTATGAGCCAATACTGATACATTATTAATAATTAAATTCCCTACTTTTTTTGGATTCCTCTAATTTTTACCTAATGTCCTTTTTTTGTTCTAGGATTCCATCCAGGATGAAAGCTTAGGGTGACAATCTCTTTGGGCTTCTCTTGGTGTGACAATTTCTCAGACATTCCTTATTTGTTTGTTTGCTTTTAAATTTATTTTTCTAACTTATTTTTATCTGGCTACGTTAGGTCTTAGTTGCGGCACACAGCTCTCTGTGTTATGCAGGCTCAGCAGTTGTGGTGTGTGGGTCTAGTTACTCCACAGCACATGGGATCGTAACTCTCCAGCCAGGGATCCAAACCATATCCCCTGCACTGAACCACCAGGTAAGTCCCAGACATTACTTGCTTTTGATGATCTTGAGTTTTCAAAAATATTGTAGCTATTTTGCAGACTGTCCCTTCATAGGGATTTGCCTGATGTTTGTCTCATGATTAGACTGAGTGGAGGTAGGGGGTTGGGGGCGGAAATGAGAGTGGGGGTGGGGGGAGTGGTGTCTGTGGTATCTTCTTGGTTGGGAGACTACAGAGGAAAAATGCCATTTTCATTGGACCATGTCAAGAGTATATACTATCAATTAACTTATCACTATTAGTGTGAATCTTGATCACCTAGCTGGGGTAGAATTTTCCATATTTTTCCAGCATTAAGTTATTTTTTCTCCCCTTTTTCTTTGTGTGCTATTTGGAAGGAAGTTACTATGTATAGTCCACACTAAACGAGAATAATGTTTCAACTCAAAATGGAGTATCGATGTAATGCATCTGAATTCTTCTTCAAAAGAGATTTGTTTGTCTTTGCCAATTTATTTATTATTTAAACATTTATTTATATCAGCATAGACTCGTGGATATTTATTTTTTTACTTTAGTTAATAACCCAATATTACTTTATTTGCTGCTAGAATTTTTCTGCCTTTGACCATTAGAAAACCCTTTCAGCTGGCTCCTTTTTGTGTGTGTGTGTTTGTGTGGGCCCAAGCAAATAATTTATTATGCAAATTATTTACTTGGATTTAGTGAATTTAAATATTAGTGAACCAAAATATAATAAATACAAATTGATGAACTAATAAAATTATTGAGTCTTCTAGCTTTTTGTGTGTGTGTGTTTGTGTGGGCCCAAGCAAATACTTTATTATGCAAACTATTTGCTTGGATTTAGTGAATTTAAATATTAGTGAACCAAAATAAAATAAATACAAATTGATGAACTAATAAAATTATTAAGTCTTCTAGCTTCTGACAATGATAAGGTAGTTTATATTAGACTAGCCCTGTTGCTATAACAATTATTTGTTGTTGGGTTGTTGTTCAATTGCTCAGTCATGTCCAATTTGTTGTGATCCCATGGACTGTAGCATGCCACACTTCCCTTGTCTTTCACTATCTCCCAGAGTTTACTCAAACTCATGTCCATTGAGTTGGTAATGCCTTCCAACCATCTCATCCTCTGTCGCTCCCTTCTCCTCCTGCCCTCAATCTTTCCCAGGGTCTTTTCCAATGAGGCAACTCTTCTCATCATGTGGCCAAAGAATTGGAGCTTCAACTTCAGCATCAGTCCTTCCAGTGAATATGCAGGGTTGATTTTCTTTAAGATTGACTGGTTTGATCATTCAGGCCAAGGGACTCTCAAGAGTCTTCTCCAACACCACAGTTCAAAAGCATCAATTCCTTAGTGCTCAGCCTTCTTTATAGTCTACTCTCATATCTGTGCATGACTACTGAAAAAACCATAGCTTTAACTATATGAATGTTTGTTGGCAAAGTGATGTCTCTGCTTTTTAATATGCTGTCTAGGTTTGTCATAGCTTTTCTTCCAAGGAGCAAGTGTCTTTTAATTTCATGGCTACAATCACTGTCTGCAGTGATTAGAGTCCAAGAAAAAAAAGTCTGTCACTGTTTCCTCTTTTTCCCCAATCTACTTGCCTTGAAGAGATGGGACTGGATGCCATGATCTTAGTTTTTTGAATGGTGAGTTTTAAGCTACCTTTTTCACTCTCCCCTTCCACCCTCATCAAGAGGCTCTTTAGATTCTCTCCACTTTCTTCAACTAACATAGTATCTTCTGCATATGTGAGGTTGATATATATATATATATATATATGTATGTATATATATAGGCTCCTATGATGCAGGAGACCCAGGTTCAATCCCTGGGTCAGGAATATGCCCTGGAGAAGGAAATGGCAACCCATACCAGTATTCTTATCTGAGAGATCCCATGGACAGAGGTGCTTGGTGAGCTACAGTCCATGGGGTTGCAAGGACATGACTTAGTGACAGCAAAAAACAAACAAAAAAGGTATATATATATATTTAAAGAAAGAAAGAGAAAAAATGCCAAAGCTTTATCCCTTTGATGGCCATGCCCAGCTCCCAACATTCTCATTCAAATGCCAGCACATTAATAATTCACTTTTGTCTTAATGCCGCAAATTGAAGTATTTGCCACAAATTGAAGCATTGTGTCTGAACCTATCTACTATTAATAGCAATAATTCTACTGTTTTCATAACAAATTGTGAGTGTTCTTCTTTTCTAAGCATGGATCAAGTCTTTATGTTCTATATTTACCACCCCCTACATTACAGAGAATATGTTTGCAAGAAGCATTTGTTGAATACAGGGATGAATACTGTTATGTATTTCTAAAGAGCCAGTTTGGGATGATGTGCCTTCAAGTTCTAAGGATCATACAATCAGTTCCAATTAGAGTTACTGTTTAAAAAGTTTAATTACATCATCTGCAGTTGAATCCTAAAAAGAATAGATGACTGGGTGAAGGTCAATCAGCCAATTATATTACTGTATTATATAGTCACATACTGCTGAATAACTATGTACTCATTTTCTGATCCAAAATACATCTCCAATATGTAGTTTCAGCATCATAAGGGTAATTCTGAAAATCATTTCCGGGGGTTTGTAAAAGCTATGCAAGAGAGTAGTCAAAGCAAAGAATGGATACTTTAATTCATGTTCCTTAAAGAAATTTCAATTTTTAAGGGGTGCTGCAGTCTTTCCAGTGTGTAGGTCTCATTCATCTCAGAAATTTTTTCTTGGTGTTAAGCAGAAAATATGTGGGAGGCTAGAAGACTGTTACAATTGTAATATTTACAGCAGTTCTCTGCTGATCCCTAAATATGAGCTGCAGCTCAGTCCAGCAAAATGTTCAACATTAAGCATTCAGGGATGGCAGGAAGCCCTCAGTCATTGTTGGAAAGATCATTTATCACTCACTGTAATAGCTTTTAGTTCTTAGTATGGTAGACAGGACAGTGAATTGACTGTGGAGTCAAAGAAAAGTAAGCTTGAAATTCTCCTCTGCCGCTTACTAACTAGCTATATAAACCTGGAAAAGTTACTTCTGAAGTCATTGTTACTTTATCTGGATAAAGGATAATGCTATTGAGGCTATAATTCTACATCACTGGGTTCCTGCGAATGCATGGCTATAACTTGTTTCTATCTTCCTTATGCAGTCTCTGAACTCCTTTATGTGCTACATGTTTTTCATCTTGTTTCCCCTCCTACAAGATTATAGTTCTGTGTGTATAAACACATGAACTCATGCACACTTCCTCTACTATCTAGTAAACGATTTCTCAACCTTGACACTACTGACATTTTGGGTTGAATAATTCTTGGTTATATCCTATGCATTGGGGCTTCCTGTCCTGAGCAGCGTATATGGAGTCTGCTAGATGCTAGTAATAGCCCCTCCCTTTACTCTCCAGGATAACAACCAAAAATGTCTGCAAACTTTGCAGAATATTCCTTAGGTGGAAGAGGTGGCAAAACCACTCCCAGCAGAGAATCAGGCATCTAGCACAGTGCTGCTTATGATGCAAAGCATGAGCTCTAGATCAAGAAATCCCTGCAAGAAACTGAAAGTTTGTGGAAGTCAAATTGAATTCATTTTCTTCCTTTCTGACTTACATTGTTCCTATCCCTTCATTTCTGATTTCTACTATTTGCACAATTATCCATGGATTAATCTAGGCAGAAACTTGAGACATATCCTAGACTACATTTTTTGCCACCTTTATGTTGTTCCTGTATACTAAAAATAAAATAAAATTTAAAAAACCCCAAACCTTCTCAAGTGAATTCCCTCTTTTCTACTCCTGCTTCTTTATTATTAAATAAATATTTACAGAAAGACAGTTACATTTAATATATGTTATAAGTAGTTTGTCCTATGCATAACTATACCTCAAGTAAACAAAATCATGAGCTAAACCATGAGATAAAAACTTAAAAAATGAAATTTCCAAGGACTGTACATATATGGAATGTTGTATAGCAAAATTGAAAGAACTTTTAAAAATTAGGAATTCCTGTCCTCATCTCATCTGTCATTGCTCTGTCACCAGAGAGAAGCCACCACTCAATACCATGTCTTTGCATAGGGAGTAATTACACTAATATAACTTTAAGATATCCCAAATTTGTGCTGTTGGTATAAGCACATGGGTCAGCTATATCAATCTTACAAAAGGCAGATTCAGGTCCTTTGGTGATTCAACAAAGTTAGTGGCAGTTGCTCAGAATGGGGTCAAAAGAAATCACCCAGAAGATTTTATTTAACTGAGATAGAATGATACATGTACTTTAATATTATACAATTAAAATTCATAGATTAAGAAAGGCAATTTCTACGTGAACATCTGTATATATATGTTTGAGAAGAGATCAACCACTACACAATATTGTTATATCCTCATATTTTTTTCTTCCTAAATGAAGGGGCTCTGTTTCTTTTGAACTCAATCACTTTATTTTTCTGAATTGATATAAAACTAAAGTAACAGCCCTTTGGAAATGAGAAATTAAAACTCATCACAGATGGTGGGTTTCTCCTCTTATCTGGTCAGCGGGCTGATTTTGAACAAATCCCTATTCAATTCTTTTCTTCTGGAAAATTTCTAATCAAACCTTGGAAAATCAACTCCATCAAATATCACCCACCCTACTCCCTACTTTGAAGAGTATCAAAGGATGAAGGTAGAGAGATTCGTGACCTTGAAACATGAGCAAACCACCATCCAATCACCACTGTAGGAAACAGAACCTTCACTTCCACAAAACAGGTGGCAAAACAATTACAGATGTGCAGCTGTTTCATGCCATCAAATTCTCCAAGGGAAAGCCTGAGGTGATTGTTATGTAAAAAATGTGTTTTATCTCCACAGAATATATTTAATAAAACTGTGAGGTATGTAAATTTGCCAGCCAGAGGTAGAACCATTTCGAAATTTGACTCTAGTTTTGTTTATATTAAGAAATTACACTTATTAGCGTAATTCATCTAAAATCATAAATTAGCATAATAGAAACATCTCTGTAATAAAAACCTTCCATTTTATTACCACATAGCTTTATTTCTATGAGACTTTATTAGCAATGAATATCAAGCAGGCCAGGAGATGTAATATATTGCCTAATGTGTATTGTAGAATGGAAAACATACTCCATGAATATGCAAACTCTATTTCCATACATAAAAAATAGCTCTATAAATATATATCCAGCATTACCAACATGGTGGCTGTTATATCATTTTCTTTGCACACCTCATCCTGCATACCTGTAATTATAATGTATTCAAAATGAATCTTTGCTATTCTAGAAATGAACAATAAATGAAGAAATGCACACTCACCGTGGACAGAGCATTAGGAAAGATATTAAAGAAGAAGGTGGGTAGGAAGAATGGAAGAAAGGAAAAAAACAAGTGGAGAAAGGAGAGTAAAGAAATAAAAGAAGAAAGTAAAACATTTCTCACTGAAGCCTTAATTCAGCCCTTGAGGTTGACATATAATTCCTATTGCAAAGATAAAGAACAGGGGCCCAGATATATGAGGACTTGTCTGCAGTCACCCAGTAGGTTCGAGTTTGAATTTAGTCTGATTATGAGTGGCCTGGTCATTAGAGTTTCCTGGAGAAAGAATGGGAAAGGGTAGGGAAGCTGGATAAACAATTTTGAAGGGTGGCAATTTCACATCCACCAGAGAGTCCTTGCTTCCATCTATTTTCTGTACCAGAATTCTGCACACTTTTGTGTTTGAAAAGGAGTTTGGAACTCATCTGTCCACACCTCGAGTTCTCTGTGGTTTACAGTCTCATCAGTATGGCAGAGGCAAACTACCCAGAACACTAAAAAAACTGGAATAAATTTTTCCATAAGGATTAAATGAGATCCTTGTGAAACTCGAAGATGATGGTGAGGAAGCTTGACGAGGAAATAATGAAGTGAGACTTGACCTAGGTTCTGAAACATGGGTGAGAGATAGAACGAGGGAAAGGATTAGTTAATAAAATTGTGAAACCACTTCCAGCATGTGGGTTTTCCCCCACACCAAGCAATTCTCCAGTACTAGCTCAGTGTTGTACAAATCAATCCTGAGATGATCTACCTGGGAGGCAATCCCATAGGTTACGGACTAAGTCCTACCAGAGTGCACCCACCCACTTTAGATGCATGTTGCTAGTCCAAATGCAATCTGGTTGTCTCCGGGCTTCTGATGAGTTAGCTGTAGGTTGAAGGTTTCCAACATGCTCTCCTTGGGTTCGATTAATTTACCAGAACTGCTCACAGTACTCAACATGTTTATTTACTCACTAGATTATCAATTTATTATAAAAGGTATAACTCAGGAAGCATCACTACGAACAAAGCTAGTGGTGGAGGTGATGGAATTCCAGTTGAGCTATTTCAAATCCTAAAAGATGATGCTGTGAAAATGCTGCACTCACTATGCCAACAAATTTGGAAAACTCACTAGTGGCCACAGGCTTGGAAAACGTCAGTTTTCACTCCAATCCCAAAGAAAGGCAATACCAAAGAATGTTCAAACTACTGCACAATTGTACTCATCTTACAAGTAGCAAAGTAATGCTCAAAATTCTCCAAGACATGCTTCAGCAGTATGTGAACCATGAACTTCCAGATATTCAAGCTGGATTTAGAAAAGGTAGAGGAACCAGAGATCAAGTTGCCAACATTCATTGGATCACAGAAAAATCAAGAGAATTCCAGAAAATTATCTACTTCTGCTTTATTGATTATGCCAAAGACTTTGACTGTATGGATCACAAAAAACTGGAAAATTCTTCAAGAGACAGGAATACCAGACCACCTTACTTGCTTCCTGAGAAATCTGTATGCAGGTCAAGAAGCAACAGTTAAAACTGGACATGGAACAAAACACTGGCTCCAAATTGGGAAAGGAGTACGTCAAGGCTGTATATTGTCTCCCTGCTTATTTAACTTATATGCAGAGTACATCACACAAAATGCCAGGCTGGATGAAGCACAAGCTGGAATCAAGATTGCCAGGAGAGATATCAATAACCTCAGATACTCAGATGACAACACCCTTATGGCAGAAAGCGAGGAAAAACTAAAAAGCCTCTTGAAGAAAGTGAAAGAGGAAAGTGAAAAAGTTGGCTTAAAACACCACATTCACAAAACTAAAATCATGGCATCCAGTCCCATCACTTCATGGCAGCTAAATGGGAACCAATGGAAACAGTGAGAGACTTTATTTTCTTGGGCTTCAAAATTAGTGCATATGGTGACTGCAGCCATGAAATTAAAAGACACTTGCTCCTTCAAAGAAAAGCTATAACCAACATAGACAGCATATTAAAAAGCAGAGACATTACTTTACCAACAAAGGTCCGTCTAGTCAAAGCTATGGTTTTTCCAGTAGTCATGTATGGATGTGAGAGGTGGAGTATAAAGAAAGCTGAGCACCAAAAAATTGATGCATTTGAACTGTGGTGTTGGAGAAGACTCTTGAGAGTCCCTTGGACGCAGAGATCAAACCAGTCAATCCTGAAGGAAATCAGTCCTGAAGGACTGATGCTGAAGCTGAAACTCCAATACTTTGGCCACCTGATGTGAAGAACTGACTCACTGGAAAAGATGCTGATGCTGGGAAAGATCGAAGGCAGGAGGAGAAGGGAACAACAGAGGATGAGATGGTTGGATAAGATCAATGGACATGAGTTTGAACAATTTCTTGGAGTTGGTGATGCACATGGAAGTCTGGCATCTGCTGTCCATGGGGTTGCAAACAGTCAGACATGACTGAGCTGAACTGATAACTCAGGAATAGCTAGAGGAAGAGATGCATTAGGCAAGGTGTGTGAGAAAACACATTATATGCTTCCATGCCCTCTCTCTGGGCACACCACTCCTCCTAAATCTCCATGTGTTCACCAACCTGCAAACTCACTGAACCCCCTCCTTTGGGTTTTTATGGAGGCTTCATTACATAGACATGATTGATTAAATAATTGGCCATTGGTAACTGAACTTATACTCCAGCCCTCCCCTATTCCCCAAAGTCAAGGTGGGACTGTAAATTCCAACTTTTTTTTTAATAAAACATTTTTTAATTACAGGAAAATTGCTTTACAATGTTGTATTGGTTTCTGCCATACAATATATATCTCCTCCCTATTGAGCCTCCCTACTCTCCCCGCATCCCACCCCTTCAGGTCATCAGAGAGCACCAGCTGGCCTCCCTGTGTTATTATACATAGCAATTTCCCCCTGGCTATCTGTTTTACACATGATAGTGTACACATGTCAATGCTACTTTCTCAATCTCTTCTATGCTCTTCTTCCCTCACTTTGTCCACAAGTCTGTTCTCTAAATCTGCGTCTCCATTCTTTCCCTGCAAATAGGTTCATCAGTACAAATTTCTAATGACAGGGCTGGCTTCACAGGCTAGCAGCCCTCATCATTTGGTACTTCCCAAAAGTCAACTCGTTGACATAACAAAAGACATCTTTATTGCTCTCAGCTCTCATCATGGGAAATTTCAAGGGTTTTAGGAGCTTCATGCCAGAAATAGTCAACAAAGACAAATAAATGTATATATATATATATATATATATATATTTCTAACTGTAAGTCGCAATAATACAGCTGATGAAAGAGAAACTTTCTGATTCCAGGAACTCAGATTTTCTTGCCAAATAACACTGTTTACTAGGAAAGAGTCTACTCTAAGGAAAGAGAGAAGTGGTCAAGAGTATTTGATTATGCAGAATACTGCAGCTTGAATGCGCCCTCCCTACCCCAAGTCCTTATGGGCATGTGTGTGTTTGGGTGGGCATGCTAACTGGCTTCAGTTGTGTCCGACTCTGTGGCACTCCATAGACTATAGCCCACCAGGATCCCCTGTCCATGGAACTCTCCAGGCAACAATACTTGATGTGGATAGCCATTCCCCCTCCAGGGAATCTTCCCAATCCAGGGATTGAACTTGGGTCTCCAACATTTCAGATAAGATTCTTTACCATCTGAGCCACCAGGGAAGTCCCTACTGGAGTATAGGGGCTGTGTCAGTTTCTGCTGTGTCAGTTTCTGATGTACAGCAAAGTGAATATATGTGGATTAATGTTTTGAACAGACCATTCAGAGTCATCCACTATTGAGAAAATATTTGAGGAAAGGTGTTTCAGTTCAGTCACTCAGTTGTGTCTGACTGTTTGTGACCCCGTGGACTGCAGCATGACAGGATTCTCTGTGCATCATCAACTCCCAGAGCTTTCTCAAACTCATGTCCATCGAGTTAGTGATGCCATCCAACCATCTCATCTTCTGTTGTCCCCTTCTCCTCCTGCCTTCAATCTTTCCCAGCATCCGGATCTTTTCCAATCAGTTCTGGCCAAAATATTAGAGTTTCAGCTTCAGTATCAGTCCTTCCAATGAATATTCAGAACTTGTGTTTAACTTCTCACAATTAAGCCATTCTGAATTGTTCCAAGATGATTATATTCAGTTCAGTTCAGTTCAGTCGCTCAGTCGTGTCCGACTCTTTGTGACCCCATGAATTGCAGCACGCCAGGCCTCTCTGTCCATCACCAACTCCCGGAGTCTACCCAAACCCATGTTCATCGAGTCGGTGATGCCATCCAACCATCTCATCCTCTGTCGTCCCCTTCTCCTCCCGCCCCCAATCCTACCCAGCATTAGGGTCTTTTCCAATGAGTCAACCCTTCCCATGAGGTGGCCAAAGTATTGGAGTTTCAGCTTCAACATCAGACCTTCCAATGAACACCCAGGATTGATCTCTTTTAGGATGGATTGATTGGATCTCCTTGCAGTCCAAGGGACTCTCAAGAGTCTTCTCCAACACCACAGTTCAAAAGCATCAATTCTGCGGCGCTCAGCTTTCTTCACCGTCCAACTCTCACATCCATACATGACCACTGGAAAAACCATAGCCTTGACTAGACGGACTTTTGTTGGCAAAGTAATGTCTCTGCTTTTAAATATGCTATCTAGGTGGGCCATAACCTTCCTTCCAAGGAGTAAGTGTCTTTTAATTTCATGGCTGCAGTTACCATCAGCAGTGATTCTGGAGCCCCAAAAAATAAAGTCTGACACTGTTTCCACTGTTTCCCCATCTATTTCCCAAGGAGTGATGGGACCAGATGCCATGATCTTAGTTTTCTGAACGTTGAGCTTTAAGCCAACTTTTTCACTCTCCTCCTTCACCTTCATCAAGAGGCTCTTTAGTTCTTCACTTTCTGCCATAAGGGTGGTGTCATCCGCATATCTGAGGTTATTGATATTTCTCCCGGCAATCTTGATTCCAGCTTGTGTTTCTTCCAGCCCAGTGTTTCTCATGATGTACTCTGCATATAAGTTAATTAAGCAGGGTGACAATATACAGCCTTGACGTACTCCTTTTCCTATTTGGAACTAGTCTGTTGTTCCATGTCTAGTTCTAACTGTTGCTTCCTGACCTGTATCCAGGTTTCTCAAGAGACAGGTCAGATGGTCTGGTACTCCCATCTCTTTCAGAATTTTCCACAGTTTATTGTGATCCACACAGTCAAAGGCTTTGGCATAGTCAATAAAGCAGAAAGAGATGTTTTTCTGGAACTCTCTTGCTTTTTCGATGATCCAGCGGATATTGGCAATTTGATCTCTGGTTCCTCTGCCTTTTCTAAAACCAGCTTGAACATCTGGAAGTTCACGGTTCACGTATTGCTGAAGCCTGGCTTGGAGAATTTTGAGCATTACTTTACTAGCATGTGAGATGAGTGCAATTGTGCGGTAGTTTGAGCATTCTTTGGCATTGCCTTTCTTTGGGATTGGAACGAAACTGACCTTTTCCAGTCCTGTGGCCACTGCTGAGTTTTCCAAATTTGCTGGCATATCGAGTGCAGCACTTTCACAGCATCACCTTTGAGGATTTGAAATAGCTCAACTGGAATTCCATCACCTCCACTAGCTTTGTTCGTAGTGATGCTTTCCAAGGCCCACTTGACTTCACATTCCAGGATGTCTGGCTCTAGGTGAGTGATTACACCATCGTGATTATCTGGGTCGTGAAGATCTTTTTTGTACAGTTCTTCTGTGTATTCTTGCCACCTCTTCTTAATATCTTCTGTTTCTGTTAGGTCCATACCATTTCTGTCCTTTATTGAGCCTATCTTTGCATGAAATGTTCCTTTGGTATCTCTAATTTTCTTGAAGAGATCTCTAGTCTTTCCCAATCTGTTGTTTTCCTCTATTTCTTTGCACTGATCGCTGAGGAAGGCTTTCTTATCTCTCCTTGCTATCCTTTGGAACTCTGCATTGAGATGGGAATATCTTTCCTTTTCTCCTTTGCTTTTCACTTCTCTTCTCTTCCCAGCTATCTGTAAGGCCTCCTCAGACAGCCATTTTGCTTTTTTGTGTTTATTTTCCATGGGGATTTTCTTGATCCCTGTCTCCTGTACAATGTCACAAACCTCTGTCCATAGTTCATCAGGCACTCTGTCTATCAGGTCTAGTCCCTTAAATCTATTTGTCACTTCCACTGTATACTCATAAGGGATATGATCTAGGTCATACCTGAATGGTCTAGTGGTTTTCCCTACTTTCTTCAATTTAAGTCTGAATTTGGCAATAAGCAGTTCATGATCTGAGCCGCAGTCTGCTCCTGGTCTTGTTTTTGCTGACTGTATAGAGCTTCTCCATCTTTGGCTGCAAAGAATATAATCAATCTGATTTCGGTGTTGACCATCGGGTGATGTCCACGTGTAGAGTCTTCTCTTGTGTTGTTGGAATAGGGTGTTTGCTATTACCAGTGCGTTCTCGTGGCAAAACTCTATTAGCCTTTGCCCTGCTTCATTCTGTACTCCAAGGCCAAACTTGCCTGTTACGCCAGGTGTTTCTTGACTTCCTACTTTTGCATTCCAGTCCCCTATAATGAAAAGAACATCTTTTTTGGGTGTTAGTTCTAGAAGGTCTTGTAGGTCTTCATAGAATCGTTCAACTTTATATTAATGTAGTTTAATTTAATAAGAATTACATGTTATGAAGGGACTTCCCTGGTGGCTCAGTGGTAACAAATTCATGTGCAATGCAGGAGATGCAGGTTCAATCCCTGGGTTGGAACAGTCCCCTGGAGAAGGAAATGGCAACCCACTCCAGTATTCTTGTCTGGGAAATCCCACGGACAGAAGAATGGCTGGCTACAGTCTATGGGGTCACAGAAGTGTCAGACATGACTTAGTGATTGAACTACCACCATATGTTATGAAAGGCTTCCTTATATAAAACAAAAATCAGTCAAAGGCCCGTAATCCACGTGGAAGGACTATAAACCATCAGATAATGCTCTCTTGTTCCAACTCCAACCTCCAAAGTTATCACTGCACTGAGAATGACAATGCCCCTCTCCCAATCTCTGCTTCCACCCCCTCTCCCCTCTGCTGCTCACACTTCTATTGGTGGAATATAGGGGATAATGGCACAGACACTAGGATTAAGTTGTCTGGGTACAAATCTCATCTTCAAAACTAAAATTTGACTTCAGGTATTTATTTAATTATAGTGCCTCCATCCCCCCCATGAAAATAAAGATAATCACAAACATCTCAGTAGGAAATAGTGACACATGAATGAGATGGTGCTGGTAATTGTTCATATGAAGCTTGTCACAGCACACATAACATTGTTGAATGATAGTTGTTGTTTTTGTTAAAACAAATACAAGACCTGTCATATTATATAGGATTTAAATTTAGTTCTTGTCTCTTGTGCCACAGACTTCTTGCAAAGCCTATCAACATAGTGTTTATTTCACCTTCTGTTTTCTAAAGACAAAAAGGGAGTAAGAAGGGACTAATTTCTCTGGAAATAAAATCAAGCAGCTTTCTCTCCATTGAATGGTAAAGTGCCTTTTCAGTCTAATCACTTTGTGCTGCTTAATGTAGGAAATCAGAGAGTTTATGAGATGCCACAAGCTTCCATATTCTTTCTTGCTGCACATAAAACTGTGTCTCTATCATCAATCAGGTAATCTTAGGTTAGTTACATTCAGAGTTCCACACATGCAGAAAAAAATTTTTTTTCCTGTGCCAACTCTAGCAGAATCACTCTCAAAGTATGTTAGCAGGAATACTCATGTAGCATTATTTCTGATTCCTGAGACCACCCATGACCTCCATTTTTACCATGCCTCATTTTAACTTTAGTTGTCAAAAATGAATTACATCTGCCCAGTGTAAAGAGCAGTGTAGGGATGTAGTTGAGAGATGGGTACTGGGATTATATTGCATGATTCACGTTTTGGCTACTGCCCTCACTGATGCATGACTTGAGCTGCATGGTGTAACCCCTGAACCCACAGTTTCCACACCTGGAAATTTTAACAGTACCTTCTTTGAGGGATATTGAAAATTTTAAATAAAGTAACACAAAAAAGGTTTAGTACCATGACACACATATACACACATTCGTGCACATAGAGTTCATACAGTAAACATTAGTTACTGTTGCTATTAAGGTCACATTATAGAGAAGAAGGCAGAGAACTTGGATTCCAGGAGGACATGAAGATCTCTGCTGAATCTCAATAGGATGGGAGACTGCGAGTTATGTATGCTCTGCTGAGACTGTAGAAGACCAAGGAAAGAACATACATTTTTAGAACTCTTCACATGTGTTAGGCAGGGACTATACTTCACAATTCTCTTATTTCACTTGCATTCCTTTAACAAAGTTAGTATCTATTATGAAAGTGAGCAAGCAGAAACTCTAAAATGTCAATTATCCAGAGGTTACAGAGCTCAGATTCAAGCCAATTTTTTAAAAGCAATAAAATCTGTACTTTTCATACAGTACTATACTTCCTCTATTTATTCTGTTTAGACAGATTTGGGCAAAGCTTCACAGACTTAAATGAATCTTAGGACTTCTCTGGCAGTAAATGGTTAAGACTCCAGGCTTCCACTGCAAAGGGCATGCAGGTTCGATCGCTGGTCAGGGAACTAAGATCCCATATGTGCACAGCACAGCCAAAGACAAAAAGAAGTGGACTTTAGATATGGCTTCCGTGGCCATTACATTGCTGAAAAAATGATAATGAGGCTGAATCTTCATAAATATATATGTTATTTTAAAGGCTCTCCTTTATCTAAGACTAGCTATTTTTCTGATGTCAACTATAATTTCTTCAAGGAAAAGATGGTGGGTAGAAGATAATAGATGGCAGATCGTTTCTTCTTTTTATCCACTGTATTTGGCCAACCTCTGCTAGCTTCCACACTCCCTTGCCCCTTTTTTTCCTCAATAATGTTATAGTGCATTGTTTGAAATCTCATATTCTTTCTTCTTGTCACACATATACCTTTTTTCACAATAGAATGCATGAGAAGAGGACATGCCTTCCTTAGAAAAAATGAAAGCAATGGTGAAATTAGTTTTGAGTGTTGACGTTGGAAATAATGGTGATTATTAGAATTTTGAGGGTCAATGAATGAAGAAGCTAAAAAACATAAACTGGTGATATTTACTCTTTAATGTTTGGTTCAGTAAGAGAGACAGAGGGAGAGGAAGTGTGTGGGAGGGCAAGGAGAGAGATAGGCACAGGAGAGACAGAGAGGAATGTTGAAAGTAATGTGACCATGATATCATAGAGTGGTAGAAGAAGGAGAGGAAATATATTCAAGTCTGGACTTAGCATAACGTAGTATTAATATCAAGGTTCGAGAGGCCAGGGTTCCAACATACATCTTCTAAGAACTAGCTTTGTGATTGTAAAGTGTCACAGTGGATTTCAATTAGTTCCTAGATTACTAATCTTAACCTCCAAATCCATACATTCTATCTAGATTGGCAGCACATCTCAATGAATCAAGAGCTTGTATTTTTTTTAATTAATTTAATGTTTGCACATGTGAGTTTTGCAACACTGTGCACCCTGACGACATATAATGCAAGTAGAAATGTGCCTACATTTCAAAGGCTTAACAGCTGTGGCATTTGAACTCATACCCAAAGTGACATTCCTCACCTCCCAGGGCAATGTGATGACACGTCCTGCATCTCAGGGGAAAACAACATTCCCAAGTGCGGTCAGAAAGACGAGTAACACACCTTCTTAAGAGACAGCATGTTTTCAGCTCTGCTGCTCTGAGGAGGAGGCTGCCCTTGCCCTGAGTAGATGAGTATGTTATGCTATTTGGTCCAGTTATGACCAAAAGAGCAATTTAATTCAGATTCAGTTAACCATTAGCTTCAATAATGGTGATGGCAATGAATTTGCAGTCTGAGTGGCACTGACAGTACCTGAAATGGACTATTGTAAATATTACTGCTGGGAGATTCCCGCAACAGCTGCTGGGTAGTACTGTAAATGTCTCTTTCCTCAAGGGAGGGCTTCCTGTCTGACAGTTTTACAATGCTTCGATGTTCAGGGGACAAAGACTAGATTTCCCTGAAAAATCGCAGTAGAAACAATGGTGATTTTCTGGCAGCCACATAAAATGTATAGAAGTTCTAATTTCACATTCAAATTTGAACGTGAAAGGCTCATTCCCTCTTTGAAAAGCAGTATTTCAGTGGGAACGCTCCCAAGTAAGTAGAGAATGTTATTTTTCTCTAAATAGACAGGGTCCAAATACTTGGCTCAAATATGAAAAGGTTCTGTGCTCCATCCTCTGGGACAACCAAAGTCAGGTTGTGTATCCTTTATCATTAAGCAGCATCTTCTCTGAATTGCACTTTATTAAGTTCTACCAGCTTGTGGTTACTTTATTATACTTTGTAGTGACCTCTTCCTGATATTTAATAAGAAGCACTATTGTGTTTATGGAAACAAACTCATTTATTTTCCAATGATCTCCTCACAGCTGAGACCTGCTAAAGTCTCCCAGTGTGTGGCCCTACAACACAGGAGCATATATTTGTAAGATTGTTAGTGTTACTGTGATTTAGATGGAATATTGCCTGGTAAGACAGGCCACTCTATATGTTAAGCATAGTTACCCTAGGTAAGCATTCTGAGTGACAATGGGAAAAATACTATATGCTACAGATAACCACTTTTTTTTTGACGATGCAAGCAGAATTTGTTCCAAAATGCAACATTTTATTTCAAACGTCCTTGTTGTTTGTTTTTGTTTTTTATACATGGCTTTATAGACACATTTCCTGTTGTGTTTGGACAGTTCAAAAGCCAAGGTCATTTTTTTCTCTAAGTACTAATCACTTAAGTTTCTTTGATAGGAGTCATTTTCAGCCAAGAAGTTTTGCAATGGTGTGCCCAATCCCCTGGGCATAGTGCTCTGGAGTATACTGAATGAGTATGTTAAACTATTTGAACTAATTATGAGAAAAACAGTTATTTAATTCATATTCAGTTAACATTAGCCTACAACCATTATTTATTACCGTTCACAATTAAGAAATGGGGAAAGTTGTGTTTATCTTCTGTGGCTGTAATTGTAAAGTATAAGCTTAGGGTGAGTATTATCACATGCATGCATGCCAAGTTGCTTAAGTTCTATCCAACTCTTCGTGACCTCATGGACTATAACCTGCCAGGCTCTTCTGTCCGTGGGATTCTCCAGGTGAAAATACTGGAGTGGGTTGCCCTGGCCTCCTCCAGAGGATCTTCCTGACACAGGGATGAAACCCATGTCTCTTATGTCTCCCACACTGGCAGGAGGGTTCTTTACCACTAGCACCACCTAGAAAGCCCAAGTATTATCACACTATTAACATACAAAAACCCTTCTTCATCAATGAAATGTATGTTCTTAAAGATCTTTGCAAGGGGCTCTCTGAAACATCCTTTGAGACACCATCTTAGATCTTTCTGAAGTCTTAACAATGGGTATTACATTTCTATCTTGGAATTGATCTTGATATAGAAGACCTTTCCTAATTTGAGAACCCACTGCTCTCTGAAAGACTGTACTGGACACTTTATATATCTTTCAAATTATACCTAAGAACTGAATATTGTGTTCTTTAGTCCAACTCTGTCTTGTCTTATTTTATTAAAGAAGGCAGATGGCTTCTTCCATATCCCATCGGGAAATACCCATCACTATCTCATCAAGTTAATGAAGTACATTTCAGATTTTCTACATTATTCAAGGTGACAGTTTTACCAAATTTTCTGCAATTTCATAAACTGTCTCCATTCTTACAGCCTTTTATACTATATTTTTCCAAGTCTTCCAAGCCTTGACCATAAAGGTCCTTCCAGCTTTCATTAGAGTTTTCCTCAAAGCTTTGACTGCTTCTGCTTGGTCCCAAATCAATATTACACAGTTTATATTTTTATTAGGTATATTATAGTTGGCTATGTCTGCACGCATGGTAATTCACTTTAGTTGCAACCGACTCTTTGTGACCCTATGAACTGTATAGCACACTAGGCTGCTCTGTCCATAGGATTCTCCAGGCAAGAATACCGGGCTGGGTTGGCAGGCCCTCCTCCAGGGGATCTTCCTGACTCAGGGATCGAACCCGTGTCTCTTATGTCTCCTGTATTGGCAGGCAGGAATTTTTTTTTTTTTTTTTTTTTACCACTAGTACCACCTGGGAAGCCCATAGTTGGCTATAGAACAGTATAATACTATGTACAATATGTAATATTGCATAAGACTTTACTCCCAAGTTTAAAATTTCTTTTTGCTTAGTATTGCCTAACTACTGACCCCAGGACTTAGTGACAGAAAATGACCACTCTACAATGACCATGGACTCTGTGGGTCAGGAATTTGGATTCAACACAATGATGTGGCTTATTTCTGTTTCATGATGTCTAGAAATTCAGCTGGTAAGACTGAATGTTTAGGGGCAAAAGCATCTGAGGTAACTTGACTCATATGTTTGGCTGTTGATTGAGATCTCAGCTGGGCTTGTAAACCAGAGCATCTATGAATGAACTTTGCATGTGCTATAGAGACCTCAGGAAAGTTAGACTTCTTAATTGGCTCCAAAGGCAAATGTTCTAAAAGCCACGTTAACTTTTATAACACAACCATTGAAGTAACCTAGCACCATTTCCATCATATTCTATTGGTCAAAGCAGACACAAACCCAAACAGCTTAAAGAAAAAATGATGTACACCAAACTCTCAGTGGAATGAATGTGAAGTTAACATTATAGAAGAGTAGGTGGAATGGGAGCTACTGTTGCACCTGTCTTTGGAAACCATATTGAACACATTGGCTAACACAATGTCACATTGTTGTGGTAGCATTCTTGTTTTACACAAAGAAGGTAATCTATTGTCAAAAATACACATTTCCCCCATTACCCTATATAAATACATTCTAATTTTGAATGAAAAAAATAATAAACCTCTACACATTCTTTGTATAGGTCATAACCATGTTCCTACCACTGTTTTGGACCTACCCACCCATTTTACATATGAGTAGGGTAACGGGAAAAGGTCAGTTGTCATTTAAATCCCAAAGAAAGGCAATGCCAAAGAATGCTTGAACTACCGCACAATTGCACCCATCTCACATGCTGGTAAAGTAATGCTCAAAATTCTCCAAGCCAGGCTTCAGCAATACGTGAACCATGAACTTCCAGATGTTCAAGCTGGTTTTAGAAAAGGCAGAGGAACCAGAGATCAAATTGCTAATATCCAATGGATCATCGAAAAAGCAAGAGAGTTCCAGAAAAACATCTATTTCTGCTTTATTGACTATGCCACAGCCTTTGACTGTGTGGATCACAATAAACTGTGGAAAATTCTGAAAGAGATGGGAGTACCAGACCATCTGATCTGTCTCTTGAGAAACCTGGATGCAGGTCAGGAAGCAACAGTTAGAACTGGACATGGAACAACAGACTGGTTCCAAATAGGAAAAGGAGTATGTCAAGGCTGTATATTTTCACCCTGTTTATTTAACTTATATGCAGAGTGTACATTATGAGAAATGCTGGGCTGGAAGAAGCACAAGCTGGAATCAAGATTGCCGGGAGAAATATCAATAACCTCAGATATGTAGATGACACCACCCTTATGGCAGAAAGTGAAGAAGAACTAAAGAGCCTCTTGATGAAAGTGAAAGAGGAGAGTGAAAAAGTTGGCTTAAAGCTCAACATTCAGAAAACTAAGATCATGGCATCTGGTCCCATCACTTCATGGCAAATAGATGGGGAAACAGTGGAAACAGTGTCAGACTTTATTTTTGGGGGGCTCCAAAATCACTGCAGATGGTGACTGCAGCCATGAAATTAAAAAACACTTACTCCTTGGAAGGAAGGTTATGACCCACCTGGATAGTATATTTAAAAGCAGAGACATTACTTTTCCAACAAAGGTCCATCTAGTCAAGGCTATGGTTTTTCCAGTAGTCATGTATGGATGTGAGAGTTGGACAGTGAAGAAAGCTGAGCACCGAAGAATTGATGCTTTTGAACTGTGGTGTTGGAGAAGACTCTTGAGAGTCCCTTGGACTGCAAGAAGATCCAACCAGTCCATCCTAAAGGAGATCAGTCCTGGGTGTTCATTGGAAGGACTGATGTTGAAGCTGAAACTCCAATACTTTGGCCACCTTATGCAAAGAGTTGACTCAGTGGAAAAGATCCTAATGCTGGGAAGGATTGGGGGCAGGAGGAGAAGGGGATGACAGAGGATGAGATGGTTGGATGGCATCACTGACTCGATGGACATGGGTTTGGGTAGACTCTGGGATTTGGTGATGGACAGGGAGGCCTGGCGTGCTGCGATTCATGGGGTCGCTAAGAGTTTGACATGACTGAGTGACTGAACTGAACTGAACTGAAGGTAAGTTGCAGTGAAGTAAAGAGAGTTAACTCTGGTTGTATAGTATACATTATGTAGCACTAACATTAAAATCTACATTTTTATCTGTTCTGTGGTCCTTCAATTAAGCTAACAAGCCTCTCATCTGCTTAGAATATTTTCATGGTAAGTATTTCCAATCAGTTTATAAATGATCATATGAATGACCAAAACAATAGTATAACAACAGAAAAGTATAGAGTAAGTTCATTTGAATGAATACCTTTTTAAGTCAATTCTCTTTTCAAAGAAAATAATGACTTTGGTTTAGTAATGATTCGTATACATATTGATTTATTCTAAGGGCACTAACGCATTAGAAATCTCCATTTCAGGAAGTATGAATTGAAGTTTTAAACAGTTAAGTTGCCATTAGAAAAAATTTATATCAAGAAAACTTTCATGGTGAATCTGTTCTTAGGTATCTACTATAGAATAAAGCATGTATGTCAAGCTGCCATTTAGTCTCTCTCAGTGAAATAATCCGCTTCTAATGCAGGAGGCCCAGGATCAATCCCTGGGTCAGGAAGATCCCCTGGGGAAGGAAACGGCAACCCACTCCAGTATTCTTGCCTTGGAGAATTCCATGGAAGAGGAGCCTTGTGGGCTACAGTCCACAGGGTCACAAAGAGTCAGACATGACTAAGTGACTAACTTTCACTTTTCCTGCTTACAGAGCTTTTTGCTTCCCCATAATGTTTCCATCAAAAATTCCAACCTTTTCTTAAGTTCATATTGAGGAAATCTAGAATCTGATTCTTTCCCAAAACTTGAGCTTCATTGCCTGAAACTCTTCCACACTAGCTCTTGTCTCTAGACATATCAGTAAGTAGCAGTACCCTCCATAAGGACAACTTCTTAAAGAGAATTTTTCTTCTTGGGTCCTTACCAAACTAAATGTAGACAGTGACATCTTCGGTTTTTATGAAGACTAAAAAAAAAGAAGTTGCTATGTCTCAGGAAAGGTGACAACAGCAGAGGATCCCTGGGTTGGATTTGAAGCTGACTAATGTCAGGGGAAGGAAGTGCTCCTTCCTTGGGTCTTTGACAGTCATGGCAACTTTCAGCATCGCTTGATCAGAGCCAGACGCTGCCTTCATCTGTTTGGCAGAGGTGAAGAGAAGCTGTGGAAGGGCTGCCAAGTTTTTAACAGAGGGGCTTTCAGATCCAGAGCAGGGACCCTCCAGGACCAGTGGGTCTAGCCCGCCAACTTTATTCCCAAGGATTTGGCAGGCAGTGAACTGTCCTCATTAAAAGCCAGTTTGGATCATGGCATTTTTTTTCATTCCCACCCAGCTGGTAGCCAAGGAAAAATACAGATAATAGAGGATAACACGTACATACAGACATACACACACATACACACAGAGACACCCTGCAAACCAAAAGTTTAAACTACAAGTAGGCAAAACATCAAACTCATTTTTAGCAGTTGTCAACAGAATGCTATCTAGGTAGCTTCATGCCCCCAGAGCCTTCCTTTAATCATCCTCTGGTTTCTCTTTTTTTTTTCCCCTCTTTTCTTGCTGTCCTAATTATTCCCCACTTTTACCATTCCCCCCACTGGCTTTAATTAAACTTTCTGTAGTTTCAGCTTGTTTTCCAGGCAGGTTCCCTTTTACTTTCAAAGCCCAGCCTAATTCTTGTGTCCAGGCAGTCAAGGTTATCAGATCCTTGCTTCCTCAGGAGTTGCTCTCATCCTCGCTCCATGATTTCTGTGATTAGTCTGTGTGAGCTGAGCCCCAAGGAGAGGCTCTGTTTTCTGAGATTAGAGAGGCGGATGCTCTGCACACATTTTTCTCCCTTGTCACTTCCTCTCCTCATTTCCCCTCTAATTGAAATGTAGTTCCATCACATTTTGATTTTGCAAAATCTATTTAATCTTCTCTTTAGTCTTCTGTGGTCTTTGTACTCTAGGAGGAGATAACTGCAGCAAGCTCTGGGATGCTAGGTGAGCCGCTGAGGCCTTTGGGAAAGTGAGAGTTATTTTTATTTTTGGCGCAATCCTGTTTTGCTACCTGTTTATGCTCATTATAACGCCACAATCACAAAGCTATTGCTAAGGTCACAAAAGGTGTTCCATTATGAAAACTACACATTTAGATTTTATGTTCTTCATCAAGTGAAATCTTCTGAGACCAAATTCTAATGGGGACTGTCTCATGATGAACCTGTCTTTCTTTAAGAGAGTGGAAGGATAATATCTTTTAGGGAAAATGTTGATTGTCAAAAGAGAATGATAGAAAAGGTCTTACTGTTTTCCTGAAGGAAATATTCATTCATTTATTTATTTCAAGTATTAAGCATTTTGGTGGCAGGCACAGTAATAAGCACTAAAACTAGAGAATAGGAAGCCATTCCTCCTTTTAATGTGCTGCAGAAAGTTAGGAAATCAACATACAGAGACATCATTACAATCTGGTGAGGTAGGTGCTGAAATAAAGGTATGCATATGGAGATAATAGTAGGTAGATCAGAAAGATAATCTATGGACCAGAAAGTTTGGAAGAATCCCTAAATGATAAAAATTATGAACAGAAGGGAGTGAAGAAATCATAGTCTCAAATACTTACCAGAGAAACCTGGTGAAGAATGAGGAGTTGTGTATGGAGAACTCAAAGTCTACAGTTAAGAGATTGAAAAGAGGAAGGAGTGAAAGACAAGAAAATAAGCCCCCAATAGAGTCACATATTCTAAGTCCCACATGTCACAAAACTGAGATTTAACCTATAGTTTCAGCTCTCTCAGAAATGGAATCTCAAACTAGTATATTAGGTAACCTGTCTGAGAAACCTCTGCCATCACCTATAAGGAAAGTAATCTTTTATAACCTTTTATAATTTTAATAGCCAACCCACTTTTTTGCCTAGTTAAACTGCTCTTTACTGGTCCCTTTTCCGTATAAAATCACTTACATAGTTCTTCAGAGATCCTGTCTGTTTGTCAGGTTGGTTGAGGCTTGATTTGTTAAGGTGCTAAAAATAAATAAATACAGCCATGAAAATCCTTAAAATTTTCTCACTTGAATTTTTATTCTTTTAATAGAGGTAATGGGACTACCCCTTACATTATTAAAAGAGGGGCTATAACTCAGGAGAATTAAAGATGTGGGCACCACTGCTTTATCATGACTAATGTAGTGAGTATGCACCCAGGACCAGTAGGGCAGGACAGTGTACCAAAAAACTAATGATTCCAAGGCATGACAAATCTTTTCTCAGAGAAGAAAGGGAAGACCCTTCACCACAGTGAATCTATTGTAATCACAAGACAGACATCACCAGAACATGGAAGACACTCTACAGAACACATCAAAAATACCCAACAAGAGGGTATTTTCAGTGAATATCCTTAATAAAAGTTTAGGGATTACAAAAGGAATATCAGAAATATCCAAAAAACAGATTATTATAAACAATATTAGTATCAGACCCAAAAAAGTAATGTAAAAGGCATTCACTGGGAGGCATAGCATATTTTAAGTGATAAAAATTCAACCTATGAAGAAGGTGTCCTATCACTGACATTATTTAAATTCAATGGCTTCAACAAATCAGAAACAATTTTTTTTTTAATGTATACTGCTTCTTAACATGTGTCGTTAAAAAATTCAATAGTTCAGGTAGAACAATAAATAAGAAAATAAAATGTGGAATATTGAAATGACTCAGTAAGATTTACTAAAATTTATAATATACATATGCACATATTTGTATACCTTTGTGTGTACATGTGTATATAAATACAAGTGAACTGTATGAAAACATGTTAATTATTCCCAAAGTAATAATATACAGTATTTTCAAGTACACATGAAACATTACCTTTCGTTAACAAGAAATCAATTCCAAAAAGCAGGGAAACACAGCAAAAGGATGCGTTACAAAAAGCATAGAAGGGAGTCATCTATGACCAAAAAGGGTTGGGGAAGGCTGCATGAAATGGGGGTTTTGAAGAATGAAGGACAATGTCAAGTGAATCATAGGGAAAGGACAATCTAGGAGAGGAAATGGTTTGGAGAGAGTCATCTTATTTGTATTATTCTGGGATTCTACAGCTTTAAGCAATTCAGACTTACTTAAACAAGCACAACAAAAAGTGGCAATATTGAAAGCAAAGAGCCATATGGCACCAAAGGCAGGTTTCCTATAGTCTGGAAGCCGGGATTAAGTGTTTATCTTTCCGACTCTTCTCTCCCTTCTCTCTCTTTCTCTCTCACTCTGTCTCTCATCAAGTGGTGTCTCATATTTTCTGGTCTTTTTCTGTCTTATTCTCTTCCCTTCCTGGATCAGTTCCCCTTGCTTCACTTTGCCAAAAAACATCCTTTAAGTCTTAGAGTTTCTCTTATGACAAACATATAATGGAAAAAAATATCTTTCTTAAGTATCAATTCCAAATTCCTTGAAAATCAACAGTGTTCTGTTCAGGTCATTTCTAGTTCAAGAGACTATAAGGACTCAGACAGGGAAGCATAATCCCCTACCTGTTTGGCTCACACTGTGAGGGCAAAATCTTAGAGAAGATATTCGGAAGTACAGGTGAAAAGGTGATAGTAAATGTGGTTGGGAAATGGAGGGGACATAAAATTACTAAAGATGCTGGTTTTAGCCAGTCATCTCCCACTGTATGTAAAAGAGAATACTTGAGACATTCCAAGCAAAGATATGCCATGTCCAGGGACTTGGAAAATGAAATAAAGAAGCAAGAAACTGAGAAACAGGGAGCATATCAAACACAGGGATGGGAAGAAAAATTCATATTCAACAGGGCACATTTCCAATCTCCCAGTTTAGCTGAATGTTAATGACTGGTACCCATCTGTCCTGAAATATCTAATCAAAACACTTCAGGTCTTGAATACCTACAAGATGAAACATAAGATATAGATATGAGCCTCTTAATCTAAACATTTAGAGAAAAGAATGTGAATAATTTGGTCAGCACTTAAATACTTGGATCCAGTATTCACATTTCTGTTTACAAATCTTTGTTATTCCTCTTCGAATTTGAACTGGCTTATTTCTTTGGCATAACAGTGTAATAGGCAAGTAGATTGCATAACAAACTGAAACAATCAAAACATAGCTCTAAGAAAGCTACATTTGCCTTTAGTATGCCTGTATAAAGCTTAAAAATAATTTTCCATCTCAATATAATTTTGTAAAACATAATGGGCTTTTCAAAGGTAGATATATAGGAAAACTCTTTAATTTCTAAGTTATAAATGGCAAGACACTTAACAGATGTTAATAGACATTGATTTTGATAGTTTACAAGCTGGAATCAAGATTGTTGGGAGAAATATCAACAACCTCATATATGCAGATAATACCTCTCTAATGGCAGAGAGCAAAAAAGAACTAAAGAGACTTTTAATGAAGGTGAAATAGGAGAGTGAAAAAGTTGGCTTAAAACTCAACATTCAAAAAACTAAGATCATGGCATCCAGTCCAATCACTTCATGGCAAATAGAAGGGAAAAAGTGGAAAGAGTGACAGATTTTATCATCTTGGGCTTCAAAATCACTGCGGATGGTGACTACAGCCATGAAATTAAAAGATGTTTACCCCTTTGAAGGACAGTTATGGCAAACCTAAACAGCATAGTAAAAAGCAGAGACATCATTTGCCGAGAAAGGTCTGTATAGTCAAAGCTATGGTTTTTCCAGTAGTAATATATGGTGTGAGAATTGGACCATAACAAAGGCTGAGCATGAAGAAGAATTGATGCTTTCAAACTGTGGTGTTGGAGAAGACTCTTGAGACTCCCTTGGACTACAAGGAGATCAAATCGATCAGTCTTAAAGGAAATAAACACTGAGTATTCATTAGAAGGACTGACACTGTAGCTGAAGCTCCAATACCTTGGCCATCTGATACGAAGAGGCCACTCATTGGAAAAAACCCTGATGCTGGGAAAGACTGAAGGCAGGAAGGGAAGGGGCAACAGAGGATGAGATGGTTGGATGACATCACTGACTCAATCGACATGATTTTGTGCAAACTCTGGGAGATAGTGAAGGACAGGGAAGCCTGGCATGCTTCAGTTCACGGTGTCACAAAGAATTGGATGCAACTTACTCACTGAACAACAACAACAATTTGATAGTAAGCTCTTTTGAATCGCCTTTTTTGTATGTTTGACCAGAGACATGGAAATTACTTCATCCTCAAGAAACACACTCTTTGTCTGAACAGTCCTTACACAGAACATTCTTATTTCTATTGGATTTAAATCAATATTCTTGCAAAACATTGTAAAAATTATTTCTGAATATTATAAAAATGTTAATATATTAATCATAATATATTAAAATTATATACATCCAATAAAAATAGATTTAAAAAACTGCAACAGTTAAGTCTACTTTCCATATATTTTATTTTCTCACCATTTCATTCTTCCTCTGCTTAAACATTCCTTCTGACCAGCTGTTTCATTGTCCCACTTTCCCCCCCAAATTTTTCATGATGCTAATCTTATGTTTTGACATACTGTGATATTTTAGTTTTCCCTTTAAAGTGAGATGCTCTGAACCCAATAAAATTGCCACTGCACATTTAAGTTTGATTCCAGGTTCTGATGAAGGCTCATGCTTAAAAGACCAAGAATCTTTCCAGTTCTGAGATTATGTGATTTCATGACAAGACCTACAGTGTCACTGTACTGCCCCTTGTCATGGCTTCATTTTCAACATAGAACAAACTCATTACTCCATGATATGTAAACATAACACCATGTCAGAAAACATCAGCTGTTGCTTTTTCACAGACATGGGTAACAGCTGTTTGTTTGACAATGTAGAAGACTGTGTGTGTGCCCTGTGCAGCTCCAGAGTCCTGAAGCAGCTTTTTGTCTCCAGCATGAAGATGTTTCCTCACTCTTTGGAGATTCAGATGACAAAACCCCATAAGGCCAAGACAGTCAGGCTTCAGAATGATAACTCTGAGACATTACATTTCCTCTTCCCAGCCTGGTGAGTGGAAACCATCTGGCTATTTGCATCTCTGTGCTCTGGTTAAAGATTGCTCCCTGAATTTGCTTCAGAGAGCTTTTATCTGGTCGATTATTTTTACTTCCTATTTCAATCTCAGGGCATAAATGTTTCTTATTGTGTGATGGCTGTGTAATCCTATTGACTCATCTACTAAGATATTAACACATGATATCATGTTTTCTGATACTCTGTGGACTAGATTAATGTCCACTAGATTCTTATTCCTTTGGATGTAGTGCTAGTTAATTTTATGTGACAACTTGACTGGATCATGAGATGTCTAGATATCTTGCTAAATATTATTTCTGGATGTGTCAGGAAGGCATTTCTAGATGAGATTAGCATCCAAATTAGAAGACTGGGTAGAGCAGATTGCTCTCTCAATACTGGTGGGCATCACTCAATCCATTGAAGGCCAATAGAACAAAACAGTGGAGGAAGAGGAAATCTGTGCACTCTTTCTGCTCCATTGCTTAAGCTGGCACAACGGTCTTCTCCTGTCCCCACCATTCCTGGTCCTCAAGTCTTCAGACTTAGACTGGAATCTATACTATCACTCTCTGGCTCTCATTCCTTCTAACTGGCTTCCCTGAGTCTCCAGCTTGCAAATGGCATAACTGTGGGACTTCTAGACCTCTGTAACATGTGAGTCAATTCTTTATTTAAAAAAATTATCTGTTCATATCTATCTATGTATCTATTCATCCATCCATCCATCCATCCATTTTCTGTCTATCTAGAGTGCTTTTTCATTTTTCTGGAGAACCCTCATTAATACAGATGAATAGTACAAAAAGAATGCTGGCTAATCAGCCTGCATATATTTGTGGGGAGACTGTTCCACAAAGTTCTGTGCTTAGACAATGAAATAAAGAACTGTTGTTATTGACAGAGGAGACAAAACTTGGATCAAATGTGGGATGGAGTGCAGCTAACAAAAAAATAATGACAAAGAAGAAGCCCAGGAATTAAAAGGAAAATAAGTAGAGAGGTGAGTTTCAGAAGGCAAGACAGGAGAGTGTTTCAAAAAGAAAGCCACTGTAAGGACTTCTCTGGGGGTCCAGCAGCTAAGACTCTGTGCTCCTAATGCAGGGGGCCCAGGTTCTGTCCTGGTCAGGGAACTAGATCTCACACACTGCAGCTAAAGATGGAAGATCCTGCATGCCACAACTAAGAACTGGTGCAGTCAAATAAATACATAAAAAATTTTTATTTTTTAAATGAAGCTACTGTTTACTCTTTTGAAAGCTACTGAAAAATCTAGTATGATGAGGACAGAGAAAGCCATTCATTGGGCAGCATGGACAGCTTTACTGACTTTGTAAGGACATATTTAGTGGTATAGTATGGAAAAGCCAGATCCAAGTGGATTGAAGTGACAAGGATATAAGCAAATGGAGACAGCATGTACAGGCACTTCTTTTGAGAAGACTGACAGATAGTTGAGGACAGCCACAAAAGAAATGGCATCTAAGCATTAACTTCTGGGTTGTACATAGTCAGAAAACATGTAACAGGTAATCTAAACAGAGATACTGGAGTGAGGAAACAGAAGGGTAAATCAGAGGGGCCTTTGGGAAAATGGCATCTGTTTTGATCAGAGAGTAGACATGTGGGGGGGGGGTGAGTGGAGATGAGGCAGGAAAGACTACCAGTTATTTTGCAATGCCAGAGGAAGCAAAAATAGATCAACAATTAATTGAATAGTTTAGATGGGGCCATAGCCCTTTGACTTAAAAAGCACATCTATCATGTAAGACTTTCATGTTGGGTGCTTTGTGAGTTTTTATTCCAGTGAATCTGCTCCTCTCTGTCCTTTTTCTTATTATATCCTGTAGGTTTCCTGTGGAACTGATCTGAATAAAATCCTGCTGAAGGAACAGATTGCACATGCCTCCTTTAGCAGCTTCAAACTTTCCAAGATCTGCAAAATTTTCGTTTTCTGGTGACCAGCCAGGATGTATTTTATAAATCTCAGTCTTGAAAAGCAACAACTAATTTCCACTTCCCTCAGAAGAGCAATTCTGATCCTTAGGGCAGATATTAGAGCCAACATGGAAGGGAGTCCCGTATCCCAGGAGAATAGAATTCTTTGCCAGTCATAGATTTCTTTGCCAGGACAGTACTGTGTCGCTGTGATTAGGACCATGGAAATAAATAGTATTTGCTTTTCCTAAACTCCAGACTTGAGCTACTTTCTAGATAAGTTACATCAGTAACTTATTTAGTAAGAAACTGTGGTAAACTTTATCAAACTTTCTAGGTAGTAATGCAGTCAAGAGTTAATAAATGCATAGACCTGAGCTTTTGGTATGGCTAAATTTAATTATATGGTACATGCAAGCATTCAATTTTATGAAGGTGAAAATAGGATACCTTGCAATAAAATGAACATTGGCATCAAAGTGTTCAAATTTGCTGATTTAATGTGCTTCAAAATAGCTTCATTTTATCACCATTCAACTGCAAAAAAAAAAAAATCAAACTCATCTAGGAATTAATATCTAGTGTAGAGAATGACAACATGAAACTTTCTTTTCTATTTCAGAATGCATGGGAAATAGACGAATGTCAGAATGATCATATAAAATGTATTTGATGACAGTTAACAGTCTCTCCTCAAGTTGTCTTTAATATAAATACACACACATCATTAAGGTCTCTCTAGATTGAGAGACGGAGAAGGCAATGGCAACCCACTCCAGTACTCTTGCCTGGAGAATCCCTTGGACGGAGGAGCCTGATAGGCTGCAGTCCATGGGGTCGCTAGGAGTCGGACACGACTGAACAACTTCACTTTCACTTTTCACTTGCATGCCTTGGAGAAGGAAATGGCAACCCACTCCAGTGTTCTTGCCTGGAGAATCCCAGGGACAGGGGAGCCTGGTGGGCTGCCGTCTATGGAGTCGCACAGAGTCGGACATGACTGAAGCGACTTAGCAGCAGCAGCAGCAGCAGATTGAGAGAAAAGAGGTGTTAAATTGCAATGCTGCTAAGTCGCTTCAGTCGTGTCCGACTCTGTGCGACCCCATAGACGGCAGCCCACCAGGCTCCGCCGTCCCTGGGACTCTCCAGGCAAGAACACTGGAGTGGGTTGCCATTTCCTTCTCCAACGCATGAAAGTGAAAAGTGAAAGTGAAGTCGCTCAGTCGTGTCTGACTCTTCGCGACCCCATGGACTGCAGCCTACCAGGCTCCTCCGTCCACGGGATTTTCCAGGCAAGAGTACTGGAGTGGGTTGCCATTGCCTTAGAAGTAACTTAAACTTTCCATCCCTCTGACCCTCCTCTTCCTCCTTCCTCATCATTCTAACCTGCCACTCTGATACCTAAAGTCCTAATTCTACCACATCATCAAATATATGCCACACAATCTTTGAAAATTAGTAAATAGCAGTCTACGCATGATCTAAAATAGTATATGACAAGCATATACAATATTGAAGACAGACTATCCAAATTTTACACCATATTGATTAAGAAATTATTTAATAGTTGGAAATGGCCAAGCAAAGCTCTGTGAAGATTTCCTGATTATTCAGTTCCTTAAATAGATGCAGACAGTCAAATCAAAGTTTCAGGCTAAATAAAATGCATTCTGAAACCTCATTGCTTCACTGAAATTAACAGGATTAACCAGATAATTGGCAAAACTTTGTTTCTATTTGTGTCATGTGAAATGGTTTCAGGTGACACTGCTTTCCCAGGTGTATATCAGACACAGCTGGGATGCCATCTGTGGTCCTCATTGCCTTGTTATTTGGGTTATAGAAGCAGAATCTATCTTTGCTTTTTTCTAAGGAAGCAGGGCATCATTTTAAAAAACATATTTGCGTCAGACTGTTCTGAGTTTCATCACTTATTGTAAGGCATCAGATAAGATTGTTAACCCTTTTGGTTTTAGTCTTCTCATCTAACATGAAAGAAAATATGTGGCTATACATTGCTTAGTGTTGTATTTTTATTAATACACTTGTGAAATCTAATCACCTGCCCACAAGCTAATGAGTTCTACATTAGATGATAATCTTTGAGCACTTAAAGCATAAACTGGCTGACTCATGTTGAATGGATTCAAGCTAATTCAAGTAAATTTTTAAATAGAATTAAATATTTATTGACATTTTACAACTTGGTCTATTCTCTGCTTAACTATTTAAAAAAAATTTTTTATAAGAAGACATTCATGTCCAGTTAGCACTTTAGAAAAGAAAACAGATGCCTTACATCAGAATCAATTTTAGCAATTTGATTTGGGAAAGATTCTCTTTGCCTATAGATAGATAGATACAGATATTCATGATACACTGATGAGTTCATGTATATAATACACACATATATATATGTTTTCAAAGTTTTAAAAGAAAAAAATGTGAGGCCCTATGTTGAAAAAAATAGTTGTTAACGTTCTAAGACTTTATTTTCAGGCTACAAACTTCAAAGAAAACTTGTAATGAACCCTGGTCAGGGCTCCTCTATGAACACCTTTTGTCACTTTGGGTTTATTTCTGCTTTAGGTGTTTGATAGAGGGATACATCACCCAGAAGTTGACTCAAGAATCATACCCATCCCCTCAATTAGTTTATGAGTTATTCAGGATCTTGGAACAGAATTATAGATTACTTCACTGAATATTAAAACTTGATTTTTACTTATGAGTTTTATCAGCCTTCAAGTTAATATTTACTTTCAAGCCATGAAGATTTTTAAAAATTTCATGGTTTTCTGACTTACTGAAGAGGAACTCAGGCAGGAATCATTTGAAGATTTGCAGAGATTGTCTCTGGAAAAACTGCTTTCCTGCTACTAACATTTCGAAGCTTTGTTTTTTTCCATGCCTTCTCTGACTTTGGCTTAAAGATAGGGTTTTTTTTTCTCTCCATTTGGAGATTCTTCTTGGTTACCTCTGCTTTTTCTGATGAATCCAAACTGCTTTTCTTTGAGGAGGAATCTATTTCTTTGTTTTTCACAATCAAGCAAATATGAATATAAAATATCTACACTCAATACTTATCAGAGAAGGCAATGGCACCCCACTCCAGTACTCTTGCCTGGAAAATCCCATGGACAGAGGAGCCTGGTAAGTTGCAGTCCATGGGGTCGCTAAGAGTCGGACACGACTGAGCGACTTCACTTTCACTTTTCACTTGCATGCCTTGGAGAAGGAAATGGCAACCCACTACAGTGTTCTTGCCTGGAAGAATCCCAGGGATGGGGGAGCCTGGTGGGCTGCCGTCTATGGGGTCGCACAGAGTCGAACACGACTGAAGCGACTTAGCAGTAACAGCAGCAGCATACTTATACTCTAGACAAAATAGAATGAATCTGGAAAGCAAACAGGAAATTGCTGAAATCCTAATCATATAGTTCCATCTATACTGAAGATCAATCCCAGGGTCAGGAAGATCCCCTGAAGAATAAAATGACAACCTGCTCTAGTGTTCTTGCCTGGGAAGAATTCTGTCCGTGGACAGAGGAGCCTGGTGGGTTATAGACCATGGGGTTGCAGAGTCTGCCACGACCAAGCACATTCACCCTGTAACTGCCTTGCTATCTATTGATTGCTAGTATTTAAGTGAGAGGCAAGTTCGGTATGAATTCAGGGGATGGGGAGGGGGATAAGAAGTGCTCCTACTGGAGCTGACGTTTTTGTGGAGCAGGGCAGTCTTGCCATTGTCCCAGCTCAGTGTGTCCCATGTGGCCCTTCCTTAGGACCCACCTTCATTATTTTAGCCATTCTAGTTACTCTTTGGTGTCCTGAGTCTTGCCTAGCTGCCTGGGTGGAGGTATGCGGCTTGAGCTTCAAGAGGTAGGAAAGGAGGAAATACACATTATTTAATACATTCAAGTATCATCTAGCCATGCTTACTATAATTGCTATAATGCTAAAGACAAACAATAGCACATGCTGGCAAGTGTATGGAATAATGGAAATTCACACACTGCTGGCAGGGGAATAAATTGGCACAATCACTTTAGAGAAGCACTTGGCAGTATTTACCAAAGCTGAATCTTTGCATCACCAATGACTCTCAATTGCATCTGTAGGTATGGAGCCCAAAGATATGGCAGTGAAAGACCAACCCTAGAACGTTCAAAGCAAGACTACTAAAAACATCCCCAAAGTAGAAACTGCTCACATACCTTTTGAAAGTAGAGCAAATAATTAGTTTGTGATATAATCACACATTGGAATTCTACATAGCAATGAAAATGAGAAATCCTTGGCAAAGGATAGAGATGAGTTTCAGAAACAATGTTGAGGAAAACAGACTAGACAAAAGAGCATTCCACAAGGTTTCATTTATATGAAGTTCAAACGGAGATTTTCACCTACACTGTTGAATAATAATGTAATTATTCTTGGGGATAGGGTGTGAAAAGTAAAAGAGAGAAGGTTTATGGGACTTTCTGAGGGCAGGCCATGGCCTTTTATTTAATTTGGGGGCTGGTTAAAATAGAGGAGCTGGTGGGATACAGTCCCTGGGGTTGCAAAGAATGAGACAGGACTTAACAACTAGGCACACACAGCTGATTAAAGGTGAAATTAAAAGGCTGATTAAAAAGTGAAAATCTATGAAAATTCATTGTGCTATTAAGTACAATTTGTACACTTTTCCATATGTCAATAAAACTTGTAAAAATAAAAAGCATGTCCCCTCCATTTATACAAAATTGAGTTTATTTCTATCACATGGAGAAGTGCTCATTTTTAAAATCTTTTTTGATTTTTTTCCCGTCTTTGCATTTTATGCTCTGGATTTAAAGCCCCAATCCATCCCTTTAACTGATTTCTGATTAGATATATTTTCCCCTGGCATGCAGCTTTCTTTTGTTAGCTCTGCCTGCCCCCTCACATCCTTCTCCTACCAGGTCTCTGGCCCTCTGGGCAGGCAGCCTATTCCCGCATTTTCCCACCCACCGCCAATCAGGGCAGCGTCAGTTCTCCTGCTTTCCATTGTCAAGGCAGAGTGCAGCTTTCAGAGGCCGCCATGTTGGCAGCCTTCAATGCTTCTCCCTGGGGCTTTGCAGCTCATTCCTGTGATGGCCCCAGGGCCTGCCAGGCCTGGGTCAGTTCCAGCGCCTTTCCTGTGAGAGGTTCCCTCCCTCAGCATTGTCCAGCCGGGTTTGTATTATTATGATTACGAGTAATGGGCTTTCCATCCTTCAGCTGTCAAAAGCTCTCCCCACACTTTATTCCCAGTGTCTTTTAATATTCACTTTTTCACTGAAAGCAAAACAAAACAAACAAGAGCTTTATAATCACTTCAATTTAACATTTGGAGTGACAAAAAAAAAAAGAAAGGAAAAAAAATTGGCAGTGTTTGAGTGCCACTGAAAGTCTCAGCTGCCTGGTGGTTTTCCTGTTTTGTTCTGTTTTCCTCTTTATCCTCTTCCCCATACCACCCTCCCCTCCCCACTTCCCGGAGCCTCCGAACTATCCATGTGGTGATAGTTTTCAATACCGCTCACCAGAATCATTTAACCACAGGTTTTAACCTCTGGTTTCTAGCAGCTTGGTGCACTATTAAATCAGTAGTCCTGTCACAGTACCAGAGAAAGAGTTGGAGAGCTATTAAATTCAAAATAATTGTTTTGGAAATCGTGATTGCATGCTGTACCCACTAGTGCAGTCATAGTTAAAAGAGCATTAATCTGTTTTTCCTCTGCAACCAAGTGCTTTGCAGAACTTTGCAACTTGGCATATCCCATTACCCAGACCCAGCACTAGATAAAAGCTTCTGGTAAGATAAGTTATAAAATATTCCTTATACTGTAATATAATCAGGAAAATATGCATTCAAATGTAGAAGGAAGTGGAGCTTTAAAACTGGCTCTGAGTGTTTAGTCTATTCCAGAGACTCCCTTTAAAAGAAGATGCCTTGGCCAATGCTCAGAATTTTCTTAAAGGACAGTGTAAAGGACTGCATAATAATGATGATGGTCCCACTAACCTCCTCTTCTCAGAATTCATATCCTTGAGTAAAGCCCTCCACTTGAGTGTTAGTTTGACTTAATGAAATCACTTCTAATGAATACAATAGAGTTGACTCCATATTGCCAGGTTCTGTATCCAAGTACTCCATCAGACATGGATTGAAAATATTCAGGGAAAAAATCCTGAAAGTTCCAAAAAGCTAAACTTAAATTACTGCTCATTGGAAACTATTTACATTTCATTTACATTTACAATATTGTGTTGTATTTACACCTATTTACAGAGCAATTATATTGTATTCCATATTATAAGTGATCTAGAGGTGATTGAAAGTACACAGTAGGATGGACTACATCATTGTACATAAGAAACTTGAGCATCCTTGGATTTTGGTAACCATGGGTGTCCTGGAACCAGTCCCCCACAGATACTGGGGGATGACTGCACAGTTAAAAAAAAAATAGGATGTCACTTCTGAGATTCAGTTAATAAGAGACTGTGGCTTCTAGCTTGAGTACCCTTCCTCTTGCACTCTCATGTTCCCTGAGGGAAGCCAGCTGCTAAGACTGTCGTAAGCTTCCTTATGGACCCACCCATGGAGCAAGGAACTGAGGGTAGTCCCAGGTATAACAGCTAGCCAGGAACTGAGGCCTCATTCCAGCTGCCCTCAAGGAACTGAATCTGCCAACAACATTGTGCATGAGCTTATGGGGAGATCTGCTGGTGTGTGCTTAGTTGCTCAGTTGTGTCCGACTCTTGCAACCCCATTGACTGTAGCCCACCAGGTTCATCTGTCCATGGAATTTTCAGGCAAGAATACTGGAGTGTGTTGCCATTTCCCCTCCAGGGTGTCTTCCCTAACCAGGGATCAAACCCATGTTTTCTGCACTGCAGGTGGATTTCTTACCCACTGAGTCATCAGGGAAGACAGATCTCCTGGGGTGGGGAGCTGAGATGGCTGCACCCTGACAGCAGCCTTCTAAGGCACCTGGAACCAGAGAACTCAGCTAAACCATATCCAAAATTCTGATGCACAGCAACTGTGATGTTATGCATGTCAATCGTCTTAAGTCACTATGGTTTAAGGTGACTTTTTATTCAAGTTACCCAATAAAATATTAGTAGTATTAAAAATTGTTACTATATTTGCACAGTAATGTTTTATAGCTTAACATATATTTTATGTAAATTACCCCCTTTCATCTTCAAAAGAAACATGTAGGATAAACATTATTGCTTTCACTTTTATTTACTTTTTTTTTTAATAAGAAAAACGAGACACAGAAACACTCAGGAGGTTGCCAGTGTCCACATCCAGCCTGTAAGTGGCAGAGCTGAGGTCAGAACCCTAACTAATAGCTCTGAACCTTGTGTTCTTCCCAAAGGAAGGTGCTTTGAAAACTGTAAAATTTGTTATAAGTGAAAGTTAAAAATACTAAAGATTACAGACATTAGAAATTCTATCAAGAGAGCTTCATGTTTGAAATGTAATGCTCTGAAACCTTTGATAATGGTAATTTCTCAGAGAAATGCACTATTTTTAATTCCATCAATTCCTGGCATCTCAGTGTTACAAAAAGAGTTCATTTGAAGGGGAAAAGAGGCAGATGAATAAAGAAGTGATATTTTATGAAATAAGAAAGAAGGGAAGTTGAAAACTCAAAAATGTTTGGGAACCCAGGCCATCTCTCACCTATTAGTTACAGGCCAGTAACATTTCCAAATATTTTGTAGTTATGAATCTATTTAAATTATGCTATAAATATTCAGAAATGATAACATGTACTAATAAATAACTAGAAATTATGGTCCTAAGAAAGACATTTGAAGATAATGCTGTCCACATAGTATTGGAAATACACACACATGTACACACATACATACACTTATACAGTACCGGGGACACAGTCAACAGTTCTATTTTAATTACTGAAGTAAAACCTGAAATGTTTATTTCCAAGGGTTATATATTTGTTATGAACCATAGGAATATTTTGCATTATTTTGTTTTATTCAAAATGGATCATGTTACTTAAAATAATACATTACATAGATACAGATCTAATAATCACCATGGCAACCAAAATATAAATCTCAATGTGTTATTTTAATAACATTTAATCTTTATAACCAATAGAGAGTTGATAATGTGAATCTTTGTCTTCTGTTCACCCAGACTAATTTAAGAAGGTATATTCTTTCTTTAGAGATTGAGATTGGAAACTGTATCAATTTCCTATTGTTGCTATAACAAATTACTGCAAATTTGGTAGCTTAAAACAACACACATTTATTATCTTACTGTTCATGTCAGAAGTCTAAAATGGGTTAGCAGAGCCACGTCTTTTCTAGAGGCTCTAGTGATAAATCTGTTTCCTTGATTTTTTCAGAGGCCACCTTCCTCCCTTGGCTCATAGCCTGTTCCCATGCCTTCAAAGCCAGCGGTGTAGCTCTCAGTCTCACTTTGTCTCTCTCATTTCTGTGTCTGTTATCACAGCTCCTGTTATGGCTCTGACCCTCCTGCCTTCTTAATAGGTCTCCGTGATTACGTTAGTGAGTGTGTGCGTGCTCGGTCATGTCCGACTCTGCAACCCCACGGATTGTAGCTCACTAAGCTCCTCTACCCATGGGATAAGAATACTGGAGTGGGTTGCCATTTCCTACTCCAGGGGATCTTCCCACCCCAGGGATCGAACCCACTTCTCCTCACGCTCCTGTATTGGCAGACAATTCTTTACCACTGAGCCACCCAGGAAGTCGATTACATTAGATAGTGACAGATAGATATTGAAGTCGCTCAGTCGTGTCCGACCCTTTGCGACCCCGTGGACTGTAGCCCACCAGGCTTCTCCATCCATGGGATTTTCTAGGCAAGAGTACTGGAGTGGGTTGCCATTTCCTTCTCCAGGAGATCTTCCCGACCCAGGGTTTGAACCCGGGTCTCCGGCATTGTAGGCAGACATCCCGGAATAATCCAAGATAATCTTTCCACATCCAGATCTTTAATCATATTTGTAATGTGCCTTTTGCCATGGAAACATACACAAGTTTCAGGAATTAGGGCATGAACATCTTCGGTGGACCGTTGCTCTGCCTACCATAGAAACTATTTTGGTTTGGAAAGAAAACTAACACAAAGAATTCTAAGAGGAAGCCTTCTAATGTGAGGATCCATGGGAGATTTTGTTTAGGAAGAGTACAGAGAGTGGTATTTTTCATCTGATCCTGTTTACTGTAATGGCAGTGGCCTTACTGATGCACAAGCCTAAACATTTCTGAGTAACTCACCATTATAATAACTCACATACATTCCAATGTCCCATCCTCACATACTCAATGTCACATCCTGTTATTGTTTGTTCCAGTAAATTAATTGAATGAATATTAAGTCATTATTTCTGTCATTTATGATGCTTCCAGCATTCAGCATCTGAGAATGGGAATATTTTCTGCTATCAGAGTATACAGTGATAGTCCTCAAAAAGCTTTATCTTTCTTGATTTAATATGATATGTCCTATTTGACTTTAAATAATAGTTTGAAATAGAAAGGAGACCTAAGAAGATGCAATGCATGTATGTTGCATGTACAACAGAGTAGAAAAGGACTCAAGGATTCATCTATCTACTTCTCTCTTTTCAGCTTGAGAAACTGAGTTTCCTGATGAAGAAAAAAAAAAAAAAATTGTTACTATTAGAAGAACCAAACTTAGAACTCCATTTTTTTGACTCCAGTTCTTTCTATTTTACACCTTTGAATAGACATAACTCATGGTAAAATAATAACAAAAGCCTCCTAGGAAGCTCCATTTTTTCCCCCCACAGAAATAATGATCTAATAGATTAAGAGATTGCCTAGGCAATTCAGAATCTGTCTACAATCTGTTTAATAAAAGCGATAGTAAGCCCTTTAAAAAGGAAGACACAAAGACAGGCATTTTTTAAAAATTAAAGAGCTGATGCTTTCCCTGAATGTTCTCATCATTATCAATAAAAATTTAACACCTGCCAACAATGATATGACATTAAATATTTAAAAAAAAGAAAAAAAAGACTCAGAAATCCATTGTTACTCTGATTTTGATGTTTTATGGTTATAAAAAGTCAGAAAATCTAAGAGGTTCCAAGTTCTGCCATTTACCTATGTGTTATGTTCAGCAAGCTAAAATCTTGAGGTTTCTTTTTTTTTTTAATCCATGCTGAACTTTACAGTTTCACTAGAAAATACAGGTGACTCACTCAGATTAGCTCCTTGAAGTGCTTTTGGCCAGAATTCATGCTGTTTAAAAACAACAACATGAAAAGTACCCACTCTACTTTATTTTAAATTCAAATCAGAGAATAATGTGAGTTTGACTATAGAATATTCTTAAAGACCTAAAAGAGAACTGCTCTCTTGCATGTGAAATTAGTGAATTTTATAGTTATTTAATCAAAAGCCTATTGAATTCCACTAATGTGAATAACCCCCTGCCAAGTGTGATTGGGGCTGCAAAGAATTGTATGTTGTCTTGATTTCAAAGAATAGCAACATGTGAAAAAATGCATCAGATAACCTCAGGAATTATAGCATGTATTTAAGAGAAAACCAGGACTTTTGGATTTAGTTATTCCCTAAATGCAGTAGCACTAGCCTTCTTATACATTCTCTAACATGCCAGGCTTTTGTCCTTAAATCATTTCTTTGGTCATCTACTATTCATATACTGTTTAATAAAAGCCACTTTCAGCTCAGTCTAAATACTCGCTTTCTGTTTAACTCTTTCTTAGTGTTTATTATAATTTAGTTTTATTTGTAGCACTTACAATTCTATAATTACACATATTAGCTCATTTGATTTTTTATTACTCATTAACATATTTTTAAATTTTGTTTTTAATCTGACACTTTGTCCCCAGTACGTGCATGCTATGTACTAAGTTGCTTCAGTTTGCGACCCTGTGGACTACAGCCTGCCAGGCTCCTCTGTCCATGGGATTCTCCAGGCAAGAATACTGAAAGGGATAGCCATTTCCTTCTCCGGAAAATCTTCCAGACACAGGGATCGAACCCCCATCTCTTACGTCTCTCGCACTGGCAGATGGGTTCTTTACCACTAATGCCACCTGGGAAGCCTAGCCCCAGTATAGCCCCCAGTAAGCCCTAAAAAACAGAGAAGCTGTTATCTTCACTGAGTGATTTGAGTAAGATCTAAAGGAATTTCTAAATTCAATCTGGAGAAAAAAAATAAAATATTACATGTTAAATTTAACTCTGAGGGCAACACCCATAGGTCTTATATACAGTTCCCCAACATCTAACATGGTACTTGTCACACTTTCTGCTAGGTAACTATCTGTTCTTAAAATAAGTGGTGAAATAAATGGATGTTTTGCTGTACTTAAGGTCATGTAGATTAGAGGTATGGGTTTATATTTTATTAAAAATTAACCATATATATATTTCTTAGTAACCTACTGGTTATCCTCTTAAATTAACAGTGGTATTTTTATAACATGTTTCCCAGTCCTCATCCAATACTGGTCGATGTGCCCATACAAAGAATTTGTTCCCTTGCCAGTTACTGGCAAAATTCTGAAGGATCATCTTTTGTTTCAGAATTCTTCATGGAGGTGGTTGAGGCCTGTCATATCTGCATTACAACCCATCCTCTCCCTCTAGCCAGTCCTTCTCTTTTCCACTTTACAGGTATTTACTCCAAGAATGTTCCCTAACAAATCTCTGGCAAACTGATCTCCAAATCAGAGTTTGCTTTCAGGCGACTTAACCTATTTCTGCTGGTGCCAAGAATATTCTGAGAATTCTGATTCTAGGATGGAATTCTGAAGCTGGATCACTTGCTACCCAGCTGACAATAAGGGATTCAACACTGATGGTAGATGGAGCACTGGTTCCTCCTGGCACAAGATATCAGCGCAATCATCAAAACTTTCATCAATAATGAACTGAGATACTACACTGTTTTAAGCAAATGCAATAGTTACTTTCATGTATAATACAGATGTATAATACAGCAATTATAAGACCAGTGGAATTGGGTGACCATTGCTAATTTTGATGACTTGGGAAAAAAAGTAACACATATGGGAGAGTGATTAATCAATGATTAGAGGCTGGGATTTCTCTGATGGTCCCTTGTTTAGGAGTCTGTGTTCCCAATGCGGCAGACACAAGTTTGATCCATGGTCGGGAGCTAAGATCCCACATGTCACAGCAAAAGAAGGAAAAAAAAAGATTGAAGGCTCTGTGCCATTCACTGCCTAGAGAGAGTAGTTTAGGTTACAATACACATGATATGAATAATATTTAAAAGGTCAGGTCCAAGAAAAGTTGTAGTTAGAAGAACATGGAAAAATAAAAGTAAGTGGACATAATGTGTGAAAATTTTCAAATCATATTTTAACACCCACCAAATAGCATCTACCATTGAAAAGTCACAAAATAACTAAAGAATCTACATTTTCAGGCTTGTGTTTGCATTATCTGCAAGTATGGCTTCTGCCATCATCATTCTCTTTGTGTGTTGTATTCAGTCACTCAGTTGTGTTCGACTTTTTGCGGCCCCTTGGACTATAGTCCACCACGCTCTCCTGTCTGGGGGGTCTCCAGGCAAGAATACTGGAGTGGGGTGCCATTTCCTCCTCCTGGGGATCTTCCCGACTCAGATATCGAATCTGTGTTTCTTGTGTCTGCTATATTGACAGGCAGATTCTTTACCATTGAGTCATTTGAGAAGCCTCCATCATTCTCCTACAGAGTGTTAATCCACCAAAGGGTCCTACTTAACATCACTTCAATTCCAATCGCCCATTTATAGCTCAGTTCAGTTCAGTCGCTCAGTCGTGTCCGACTCTTTGTGACCCCATGAATTGCAGCATGCCAGGCCTCTCTGTCCATCACCAACTCCCGGAGTCTACCCAAACCCATGTCCATTGAGTCGGTGATGCCATCCAACCATCTCATCCTCTGTCGTCCCCTTCTCCTCCCGCCCCCAATCCTACCCAGCATTAGGGTCTTTTCCAATGAGTCAACCCTTCGCATGAGGTGGCCAAAGTATTGGAGTTTCAGCTTCAACATCAGACCTTCCAATGAACACCCAGGATTGATCTCTTTTAGGATGGATTGATTGGATCTCCTTGCTGTCCAAGGGACTCTCAAGAGTCTTCTCCAACACCACAGTTCAAAAGCATCAATTCTTCGGCGCTCAGCTTTCTTCACCGTCCAACTCTCACATCCATACATGACCACTGGAAAAACCATAGCCTTGACTAGACGGACTTTTGTTGGCAAAGTAATGTCTCTGCTTTTAAATATGCTATCTAGGTTGGCCATAACCTTCCTTCCAAGGAGTAAGCGTCTTTTAATTTCATGGCTGCAGTCATCATCAGCAGTGATTCTGGAGCCCAAAAAAATAAAGGCTGACACTGTTTCCACTGTTTCCCCATCTATTTCCCATGAAGTGATGGGACCAGATGCCATGATCTTAGTTTTCTGAACGTTGAGCTTTAAGCCAACTTTTTCACTCTCCTCTTTCACCTTCATCAAGAGGCTCTTTAGTTCTTCTTCACTTTCTGCCATAAGGGTGGTGTCATCCGCATATCTGAGGTTATTGATATTTCTCCCGGCAATCTTGATTCCAGCTTGTGTTTCTTCCAGCCCAGCGTTTCTCATGATGTACTCTGCATATAAGTTAAATAAGCAGGGTGACAATAGACAGCCTTGACGGACTCCTTTTCCTATTCGGAACCAGTCTGTTGTTCCATGTCCAGTTCTAACTGTTGCTTCCTGACCTGCATGCAGGTTTCTCAAGAGACAGATCAGATGGTCTCGTATTCCCATCTCTTTCAGAATTTTCCACAGTTTATTGTGATCCACACAGTCAAAGGCTTTGGCATAGTCAATAAAGCAGAAATAGATGTTTTTCTGGAACTCTCTTGCTTTTTCGATGATCCAGCAGATATTGGCAATTTGATCTCTGGTTCCTCTGCCTTTTCTAAAACCAGCTTGAACATCTGGAATTTCACGGTTCACGTATTGCTGAAGCCCGGCTTGGAGAATTTTGAGCATTACTTTACTAGCATGTGAGATGAGTGCAATTTATAGCTCAGGTGGTATGAAAATGGGCCCTTGACTTTGGGTCCACAGGTCATATATCTCAGTGGCCAGAAGCTGCCAGACAGTGATGGAATAGCCAGTTTTAGCCACTAGCCTGGAGACAAAACCTTGAGAAGATGGAGAGCCATCTTCCAGCATGTGGTGTACACCTTAAAGGACAGGCCCAAGACTCCAGGAATGTCCCTATTAGCATTAATCCCCTATCAGAATATACAACTACTGATTTGTTCTTGTCATCCTTGCAACTTTGGCCTCTGAATTTTAAAGTTCTGATTTCAAAGGGGAGAACACTTTCACCAGGAAACACCAGATTCCTGTTGACACATAAACTATAACTTCTATTCTGGTGCTTCAGGTTTCATGAAAAGTGACTAGCACTCAAGAAGCAGAACAATCATCTTGACAGGGTAGTTAATCCTAATCATCAGAAGGAAGCAGGGCTCTTGTTTTGGTGCAATTGTCAAAACAAGGGCAGACTAAATCATTTGGCATACCCACATGATTCACTTGGTGCCTCTTTGAACCCCCCGTCTCCCATTTTGATTGTAACTGGACAAGCACAAGAACAAACCCCCTTTTAAGAAGGATATGGGGAACATGAGCTCATGTCTCTCAGGCATGCTGATCTGGGTTAGGCTACTAGATAAGCCTGTGTGACCAGTGGAGTCTAGGATGGGTACAGGGAAAGGAGACAAAGACTATCAGTTGCAGCCTTGACACAGCTGTTGAGGAGGGACTATGATTCATCCCACTAATATTCTTTGTTGTTTTCCCTAGAAATACTGGAGCATCTGCTTCTAGAACTTTATACAAAAAAAAAGTAAATGTAAGGGACTTCCCTGGCAGTCCAGTGGTTAAGACTCTGCTTTCACTGCAGGGGGTATGGGTTTATTCCCTGGTTGGGGGATTAAGATCCTGCATGTGGTGGGGTGGGACCAAATATAAAATAAAATAAAAGTAATAAATATATAAAAATAAAAGCACTAGCAATTAAAAAAAAGATGGTAAATAGAATCAATGGTAGACAAGGCCCAGGTAAAGGGTGGACTACAGTTATACTGGGATGTGTCAGCAGGTCCTATTGTAGGAATGAAGGGCATTCAGATGGCCCTCAGCTCTCTTCCCTCTTTGGGGATCACTTCCACTGGAAAGAGTCCTCTGTTCTCAGGATACACTTCCCTTCCAGAACATTCTTTCACTAAAAGATTAATCAATATGGAAATATTAGTACCTTATTGCCAGGACTCATGGAAGGGTCATTCCAACTCCAGAGCTCCTCATATGATAGTCTGAGGCCTTTGTTAAGACTGTACTTATAGCCAGGACTTCTCTGGTGGTGCAGTGGCTAAGACTCTGGGCTCCCAATGTTGGTGGGGGGGGGGGGAAGGTTCAATGCCTGGTCAGGGATCTAGATCCCACATATTGCAGGTAAGAGTTTGCATGTCACAATTAAGACCTGGCACTGTCAAAATAAATAAATAAATAAAAAGACTGCACTATAGCCTAATATCTCCCTCTGCTCAATTCTACTTTATTCTACTTCCTTCCACAGGTGGTCAACTCCAGAAGCACTACCCTGTATAGCCCCAGCACATAAATCTCTTGTTTAAATTTTGTCCATTAGGTAATTCAATCTGCAACAGCCTTCCTCTCTGACAAAAAATTAATCATCCTTCCTCTTCCAAAGCCTATATTCTCTTTTAAAGAAAAAAACTTATTTTGTATTGAGGTATGACTGATTAACAAACAATGTTGTGATGTTTTCAGGTGAACAGGACTCAACCATAGATATATATGTATCCATTCTCCCTCAAACTCCCCTCCATCCAGACTGCTGCATAACACTGAACAGAGTTCCAGGTGCCATGTGCTGTGCTTAGTTGCTCAGTAATGTCCAACTCTTGGTAACCCCATGGACTGTAGCCCACCAGGCACCTCTGTCCATGGGGATTCTCCAAGCAAGAATACTGGAGTAGGTTGCCATGCCCTCTTCCAGGGGATCTTCCCAACCCAGGGATCAAACACAGGTCTCCCGCATTGCAGGCGGATTCTTTACCATCTGAGCAGGGAAGCCCTGTGCTTTACAGTAGGTCAAAAGGTCATATTCTTATTGGCTCATCTTTGGACTCTACCAACTTTGAATATGAATGCCTGAATTTTCCCATCTGAAGGCAGAGTTCCAAAGAATAGCAAGGAGAGATAAGAGAGTCTTCCTAAGTGAATAATGCAAAGAAATAGAGGAAAACAATAGAATGGGAAAGACTAGAGATCTCTTCAAAAAAAATGAGAGATTTCAAGGGAACATTTCATGCAAAGATGAGCACAAAAACGACAGAAACAGTATGGACCTAACAGAAGCAGAAGATATTAAGAAGAGGTGGCAAGAATGCACAAAAGAACTATACAAAAAGATCTTCAAGACCCAGATAACCATGATGGTGTGTTCACACACCTAGAGCCAGACATCCTGGAATGCGAACTCAAGTGGGCCTTAGGAAGCATCACTATGAATAAAGCTAGTGGAGGTGATGGAATTCCAGTTGAGCTATTTCAAATCCTAAAAGATGTTGCTGTGAAAGTGCTGCACTCAATATGCTACCAAATTTGGAAAACTCATCGGTAGCCACAGGACTGGAAAAGGTCAGTTTTCATTCCAATCCCAAAGAAAGGCAAAGCCAAAGAATGTTCAAACTACCACATAATTGCACTCATTACACATGCTAGCAAAGTAATGCTCAAAATTCTCCAAGTCAGGCTTCACCAGTATGAACCAAGAACTCGCAGATGTTCAAGCTGGTTTTAGAAAAGGCAGAGGAACAAGAGACCAAATTGCCAACATCTGTTGGATCATAGAAAAGCAAGAGAATTCTAGAAAAACATCTACTTCTGCTTCATTGACTATGCTAAAGACTTTGACTGTATGGATCACAACAAACTTTGGAAAATTCTGAAAGAAATGGGAATACCAGCCACCTTACCTGCCTCCTGAGAAAACTGTATGCAGGTCAGGAAGCAACAGTTAGAGTCTGACATGGAACAATGAACTGGTTCCAAATAGGGAAAGGAGTACTTCATGGGTGTATATTGTCACCCTGCTTATTTAACTTATATGCAGAGTACATCATGTGAAATGCTGGACTGGATGAAGCACAAGCCAGAATCAAGATTGCTAGGAGAAATATCAATAATCTCAGATACACAGATAACACCACCCTTATGACAGAAATGGAAGAGGAACTAAAGAGCCTCTTGATGAAGGTGAAAGAGGAAAGTGAAAAGCTGGCTTAACACTCAACATTCAGAAAACTAAAAAAGATCATGGCATCTGGTCCCGTGACTTCATGGCAAATAGATGGGAAAACAATGGAAACAGTGAGAGACTTTATTTTCTTGGGCTCCAAAATCACTGCAGATGGTGACTGCATCCATGAAATTAAAAGACGCTCCTTGGAAGAAAAGCTATGACAAACCTAGACAGCATATTAAAAAGCAGAGACATTACTTAACTGGCAAAGGTCTGTATAGTTAAAGCTATGGTTTTTCCAGTAATCATGTATGGATATAAGAGCTGGACTATAAAGAAAGCTGAGCACCGAAGAATTGATGCTTTTAAACTGTGATGTTAGAGAAGACTCTTCAGAGTCCTTTGGATTGCAAAGAGAATAAACCAGTCAATCCTTAAGGAAATCAGTCCTGAATATTCATTGGAAGGAATGATGCTGAAGCTGAAGCTCCAACACTTTCGCCACCTGATGTGAAGAAAAGACTCATTAGAAAAGGCCCTGATGCTGGGAACGATTGAGGGCAGGAGGAGAAGGACACAACAGAGGATGAGATGGTTGAATGGCATCACTGACTCAATGGACATGAGTTTGAGCAAGCTCCGGGTTATGGTGAAGGACAGAGAAGCCTGGCATGCCACAGTCCATGGGGTCATAAAGAATCAGACATGATTGAGTGAGTGAACAACAACAACTTTGAATATGAATGCCTGAATTTTCTCTTCTTGCAAATGCTTCTACTCTTGTGATTGCATTAGTTATGACAAAGACTGTATGGCTCAGGAGATCCAAATATTTACTACCTGTTCCTTTACAGGGAATATTTTCTAATATCTAATTTAGATCATGCCCCCTTCATAGTCTATCAATATTTCCACAGATGGAAAATTTCAGTTTAACATTCTCTTTTTGTTTTATTTTTTTCTCTATGAATTATTTATGTTTCTGATTCTGTATTTGAATTATAATGATATCATCAGACATTTCCTTATTTCCAAGTTCATAACCACTAAAATCACTTCTATTATTGTGCTTTTGCATAATAATATTGATTTAATATCAAATTCTAAGAAACAGAGAAAAATGCTATCTGTCTGTCTGTCTCAATCCTCCACCTACTGAAATGCACTAACAGAGAGACACATGGGAAAGAAAAATAATACAATAACCAGTGTGATTGCTTCTGAGACCTATTAGCATAATCCATCAGGAGCCTGACTTTTTGTTTGCTAAACTGTTTTCGACAAGATAATTACATTAAAGTGCTTGGTATTTCCAAGTTATTGCACAATGTCATGAGTCTTAGAGGATTTAGTCTGGTTGTGCTTCTGATAGCAGAATCAGTGAAAATGTGCAGAAATTAAAAGGGAAGATTTTCAAAGAAGTATGTGGGACAACTGGATGGAACCTCCTTTTGTGCAGGACTGTGGGAAGATTTTGTTGTATATTACCAGAAGAAGCATCATGGGCAAAATTTTAGCATTGCTCTTCTAGTTACAAGAGTCATAGGATTACATAGAACAGTTTCTAAAAATGGGTTCTTTTTGTAAGAACACTTGTGGTGAAGGACTGAAACAAGAGATGGAAGTAAGTTCCCTCTCTTTCTTATGGCATCTTGTTCTGTCATCTGCTCTCTTTTTCTCTCACTACCAGCTGACATTTCCTTTATGCTTTGGGTATCTTTTTACTGCTTCATGACATCTGTTTCCTTATGGTTTCTGCTTCCTCAGGACTGTAGCTTGCAGATGAATATATGCACAATTCTCCTTAATGGCCTTTCTCTCTCTCCCCTTACTTTTCTGTTCAAGCTTCTAATTCCTCCCCACCCCCTGTCCCTCTTTTTCTTGTAACTTGTTTCATGCATGATCTCACTGAGAACCTGACTGGGTCAGTAATTCTACCATGCTGGAATATACCTTAGGGTGTGATCATTTTATTGTGTGGCTGTTTATCTGCCCTCCAAAACATCAAATCATACATAAGCTGAATTTGTGGGCCTTTAGTAATGAGATCTTCAGAAATTTTTCTCCAAATTAACAATATGGACAAGGGCTTCCCTGGTGGCTCAGTGGTAAAGAATCCGTCTGCCAATGCAGAAGACATAGGTTTGATCCCTGATCCAGGAAGATCCCACATACTTCAGGGGACTCTGCTTGTGCACCAAAACTACTGAGTCTGTGCTCTAGAGCCTGAGGACCACAACTCCTGAAGCTCTCGTGCCCTACAGCTTGTGCTCTGCAACAAGAGAGGCCACTGCAATGAGAAGCCCACACACCACAACCAGAGTCACCCTCACTCACTGCAACTAGAGAAAAGTCCAACCAGAACAGCCATAAATAAATAAATTTTTAAAAGAATATAGGTAGTAACCCTGTAAACACAGTTTAAACATCAGATGTTCTATATCAATCAACACCTTGTCGTAGTTTACCATCACAGAAGAACCTAAAACACAGGTTTTCGTGCAGATTGTTTATTTGAGGATTAATATAGAGGGAGTGGGACAGCAGAACAAGGCTAGTGATAAAGAGAGGAGATAAAAGTTAATGTCAATATGTCATGATGTTGGCCATTGCTATAGGTGATTGATTGTATTGTTATGGTGTTGGTCATCACTACGGGCTATTGGTGTTTCATCACTTGGGATCTTCTAAGTTGCTTTATAAAACGTGTCTCAGTACTGACTGCTTTCCGATTAAAGGAAGAAGCATTTATCTACCCCTAGCCATGGATGGCTCTGAGGGCATTAACTTCTCACACTTCTTAGCTGCACCTATGTGAGTATAGAGCACGTTCTGCAGGTGTCCCTTGCCACAGGGTCAGAAGAAACCCAAGATCAGAAAGGGAGAGGTTCACAGAGGTAAGATTAAGATCAGGCATTTTCTGATTGCAGCTGTGCAAAGTTGTTTGAGAATGCGTATAAGGTGGTTTTGAAATGGCACATGGAGATTGTCCAAATCACTTAGCTAATATGTTCTGTTCATAAGCTAACACTTATCGTGTCCCCTCTCTCTATTCTTACTACTACCTAAATAGCCCATATCCACTGTTGCCTAGAATGTTGTAATCTTCTCATTTCCCCAATTCCCACCTATTCACCATATCATCTCTAGAATAGTTAAAGCATGATGATGCCACCATTATGATTATTATCAATGCCATTTTGCTTATAATTCTTAAAAAGATCCTTATTTATTTATTTTTTAAGAACTATATTGTTATTTGCCTGCCTCTTACTCTCAGGGCCTTCTTCTTTTCCCAGAATCACTTAATCTCAATTCAAAGTGTACTACAGATGTCAACTCCTCTGCAAAGTTAGATCCAGCTTCTTCTGTATCATCTGTGTCCCAGCAAAACATGTTACATTATGACAAAATCATTTGTCTTCCCATTAGACAGCAAACTCCATCTGATGAAGGTCCAGGTACTATCTCCAAATGCACTATCAGGTCCTGGCACTATGTTTGTCACAGTGTAATTTATCAATAGTTTATAGTGAATAAATTAATTTTAAAAATGAAATAGAATAGCTGCCATTTATCCCATGCATTTTTATATAATTCCCAAATTTCCACGTCCTAATAATTTTTATAAAACTGGCCTATGTGGGCTCAGAGGGTAGCACTATTTTCTTTTGCTTTTGTTGCTGTTGTTTAGTCGCTCATTCACGTCTGACTCTTTGCAACCCTACAGACTGCAACATGCCAGGTTTCCCTGTCCTTCACTATCGCCCAGAGTTTGCGCAAATTCATGTCCATTGAATCAGTGACATCTCATTCTCTGTCTCCTGTTTGACCATCTCATTCTCTGTCACCCACTTCTCCTTCTGCCCTCAATCTTTCCCAGCATCAAGGTCTTTTCCAATGAGTCGGCTCTTTGCAGACTCAAAGTGGCCAAGTATTGGAACTTCAGTTTCAGCATCAGCTTGAGAAGTTACTAAAAGGTTGCCAGCAGTAACTGAAATAATCTATGTCTTCACAGCCATAAAATAATGACTTAGACTACTTTGGTTGTTGGGACACATGACATTCTGCTGAGCTGGTTGGGGTGCAATTGAAAAAGTAAAGCAAGTGTTTTGTTTTTTTTTTTTTGGTGAATCAAAATCTCTACTAAACTAAGTGAATACATGAATTACTAATTTGTGCTGACAGATTGTGATTTGTATCATTTCATTCATCTAAAAGTGAGTGAGATACTCCTCACGTATCTTTTTTTCTTTTGAGATACTTAGAAGAAACTTTTGGATAATTTAACGCTGAGCAGTTATCTCATTGCTGGCTGGCATAGGGCTTCCCAGGTGACTCAATGGTAAAGAATCCACCTGCCAGTGCAGGAGATGCAAGAGATGTGGGTTTGATTCCAGGGTTGGGAAGGTCTCCTGGAAGAGGAAATGGCAATCCACTCCAGTATTTTTGCCCGGAAAATTCCACGGACAGAGGAGCCTCGCAGGCTACATTCCATGGGGTCATAAAGAGTCAGACATGACTGAACATGCACGTATTCAATTAACTTCTAAACTTGATGTCACTCTTCATAAGTATGAGAAATATTCTCATAAATAATGTTAATGAATAATAATCTCTACTATATATATATATGTGTGTTTAAACACTGAAAATATGAGAATAAGTGTAATAGATTATGATTACTCTGAGTAATCAGTTGCTTGACAGAAGACAGTTTGAGTTCATCTTCATATTCAGAAGATCTTCTTAATGAAAACATTTTTTTCCATTAAGAGGAAAAGAAACATTGCCTGCTTCACCGTTTGGTGAGCTCTATATTACCAGAGTTATCCAAGGAATGTGCTTTAGCAGATATAGATAGATTTCACATTTCTAGTCTGGAACCCCACTTATATGCCTTTGGGAAAATTGCTTTGCTTCTTAAAACTCAGTTACTTTCTTTGGAAAACAGCAACAGCATCTTCTTTGCATGCTACATACAAGGATCAGTGGTCATTTATATAAAAGTGCCTGGAACATCAAAGTAGTCAATAATATAAATAACAATATACTTCTCATCTCATATTTATTCCTAATTACTTTTGCTATTAGTCATGATACAAGAAATAATAGAGGATTGAAATTTGTTGAAACTATTTACAAGATAACTCAAGCATGAGGTTTTTTGACTGGACAAGTTTAGTGTCCCCAGTTCCCTTTATGCTGGCAATAGGTAAACCATCTAATTTCCTTTCTGTAGAGATGAAGGGCACTGAGAGAAACAAAAGGAGAAGAAAAGAATATAAAATAAACATGAAAGCCAAGATGCATGGTTGAAAAAACCAAATGAGAAGTGTACCAATGTTTAAAAAACCTTCACATGATCTTTTGTTCTATTTATCCTCAAGGGTCCATGAGTCTGTGATGCTAAGTTCTTTAGAAAATTCCAGGAAATATCTTTCTATGTTACCTATCTTCCTACCTTAAATGTTATTGTTTGTTTTCATGTGGTTCCGGTCTAGAATTATCCAAAATAATGGGATTTGTCCAACCAATCAAATGGAAGACCTCAGACTTCAGACAGACAGATGGTTTAGGATACAATTGCATCTAAGGGATTATTTATGTTAATTTATGCATTAGTCTTTTCCAAGGGTACATTCAAAATATCAGAGTATTACACACAAGCTAAAATTAGATTTAGGAAAGTAAAGGCAGGGACAGATAAACTAAAAGAAAGGAAACTCATGAATATGCATGTTTGAAATGAATACATCTTTAAGTCTCAAAGCTCAGGCTGGAGAAGAAGTATTGCTTTTGTTATTTCAGTAAGAGCTGAGCAGATAAGATGTGACTATATTGCCTAACAAGGGGAGGTGGGGAAGGGTGCGATATATGGGTCACTTCAAAAGGCTGGCTGAACTGCCACACAACTGATTAGCAGAATAATATCTACACAGAATAAGCATAACCACATTGGAGTTTGGACAATTATCAAAGTGCAATTAAATATCTTATTTTTGGTCTGCCTAGAACAGATCCAAGATGCATCCCTAGAAATATCACTCATATTTAAGATGTTACAGAATGGCAGCGTTACTCAAAATTTCTTTCAGAGTTCACAGACACATTAGTGATGTCGCACAGAGTAATTTTATAGATACTTTAACCATCAGAAAACATGCAACACTTAAAGTAAATTTCAAGAATTTTCCTGGAACACCGACTGACTCCAGCTAATTTTCTTTCCCAAGAAAAGTACATGCAAATGGATTGTTTTCTTTGAAAACTCAAGCTTGAGGCAGGCTGAGATAAACTAATAAGCCCCCAAATCTCTTATTTTATTGATCTATTTTTTCTCGATAATTACATCTTATCTTCAAAGGTACAAAAGACAACACATGGAGTGTTCAAAATCGATAATACCAAGGATATGAAAGCAAACAGTTCAAGCTGACTTTTGTATTTTTATAAGAGAGGTAAACTTTATTAAAGGGGAGGACGGATGGGAAGGGGATATTAACAACACCACCATTGTTAATCAAGCATCTCAATATATCAGATTGAGAGATCATATCTTATTTATCAAATTATAATACATATGTATATGCACACATATATGTATATATGTATATATATATATGCACATACATGTATATATGTACATGTATATATGTACATACTAAAGATACTGAAACCAAATATAATACTAACAATAGAAAAATAGGAATTATATATCATTGAACAGTGAATGGTTAAGACACATCTTGAATTTAGGTCCACTCCAAAGCTAGTGGAGGTGATGGAATTCAAGTTGAGCTATTTTAAATCCTAAAAGATGTTGCTGTGAAAGTGCTGCACTCAATATGCCACCAAATTTGGAAAACTCAGCAGTGGCCACAGAACTGGAAAAGGTCAGTTTTCACTCCAATCCCAAAGAAAGGCAATGCCAAAGAATGCTCAAACTACCACACAATTGCACTCATCTCACACGCTAGTAAAGTTATGCTTAAAATTCTCCAAGCCAGGCTTCAGCAATAAGTGAACCGTGAACTTCCAGATGTGCAAGCTGGTTTTAGAAAAGGCAGAGGAACCAGAGATCAAGTTGTCAACATCCACTGGATCATCGAAAAAGCAAGAGAGTTCCAGAAAAACATAGCAAGAGAGTTCCAGAAAAACATCTGTTTCTGCTTTATTGACTATGCCAAAGCCTTTGACTGTGTGGATCACAATAAACTGTAGAAAATTCTGAAAGAGATGGGAATATCAGACCACCTGATCTGCCTCTTGAGAAATTTGTATGTAGGTCAGGAAGCAACAGTTAGAACTGTACATGGAACAACAGACTGGTTCCAAATAGGAAAAGGAGTACGTCAGGGCTGTATATTGTCACCCTGCTTATTTAACTCATATGCAGAGTACGTCATGAGAAATGCTGGGCTGGATGAAGCACAAGCTGGAATTAAGATTCCCAGGAGAAATATCAATAACCTCAGATATGTAGATGATACCACCCTTATGGCAGAAAGTGAAGAAGAACTAAAGAGCCTCTTGATGAAAGTGAAAGAGGAGAGTGAAAAAGTGCTTAAAGCTCAACATTCAAAAAACTAAGATCATGGCATCTGGTCCCATCACTTCATGGCAAATAGATGGGGAAACAGTGGAAACAGTGTCAGACTTTATTTTTCTGGGCTCCAAAATCACTGCAGATGGTGACTGCAGCCATGAAATTTAAAGACGCTTGCTCCTTGGAAGGAAAGTTATCACCAACCTAGACAGCATATTAAGCAGAGACATTACTTTGCCAACAAAGGTCCATCTAGTCAAGGCTATGGTTTTCCAGTAGTCATGTATGGATATGAGAGTTTGCCTATAAATAAAGATGAGTGCCAAAGAATTGATGCTTTTGAACTGTGGTGTTGGAGAAGACTCTTGGGAGTCCCTTGGACTGCAAGGAGATCCAACCAGTCCATCCTAAAGGAGATCAGTCCTGGGTGTTCATTGGAAGGACTGATGTTGAAGCTGAAACTCCAATACATTGGCCACCTGATGCGAAGAGCTGACTCATTTGAAAAGACCTTGATGCTGGGAAAGATTGAAGTCAGGAGAAGGGGATGACAGGGGATGAGATGGTTGGATGGCATCACCAACTCAATGGACCTGAATTTGGGTAAACTCCTGGAGTTGGTGATGGACAGGGAGGGCTGACATGCTGCATTTCATGAGGTCTCAACGAGTTGGACATGACTGAGTGACTGAACTGAACTGAACTGACTTTAGGTTAGACTTAATGAATTGAGTTCCCATATCATGATCAGAAGTAGTTAGACTTTTCAGGAAAAACAGGAGGGTAGGGATAAGGGGACAGCAGAGGATGAGATGGTTAGAAAACATCATTAACTCAATGGACATAAATTTGAGCAAACCCTGTGAGATAGTTGAGGACAGAGGAGCGTAGCTTGCTATAGGCCATAGGGTCTCAGAGAGTCAGACATGACTTAATGACTGAAAAATGAAGGGCTAGGTCAATTGTCTGCCACTACGTGTGTCTTTTATTAAGTTTCAAACTCAAGAGAAGAAAAAGGTAGGGGGAGGCTGAGTAATTAGGGCATAAGATGCTTCTGGTGGTAGGCAGAGAAGGCACTACAATGGGCACACATTGTATTGTGAGATTGTAAAGCAGACAAATAAATATGAAGTGATCCTTGGGTCCCAATTTAGTGGAGAGATTTACAAGATCTATGATAGAAGATGAATGTAGTAGCCCCTTAAGGTCTTCATACACAGCTGATGCATTCAAATATGCACTCAATAAATATTTGTTTTACATTTGCTCTGCTTCTCTGTTTTAATCCCTATCCTATGGATGAGTGATGGAGAAGTAAACAAGACAAATGCATGTTTGCACCATATTTTAATGTTAAAGATAGAAAAAAAAATCAAATAAAATTATCAAGCAAAGCAAGTTATTATAAATCTAACTAAGTATTAAGAAGAGGACAACACAGACATGACATGGAAAATAATGATGATGTTATCTAGGTGGGATGGTCCGTGACAACATCTCTGAAGAGGAAGCACATACAGTTCTCAATGAATAATAAATAAGAGCCAGTCATTCCAACAGCAGAAGGACAAATGTTCCAAATAAAAGCATTAGATGTGCAAGGGCCCTGAGGCAGTAAACTTGTAAATGCCCCACCCAGATCTCCTTCACTTGCTTGTTTACTTATTCCCTAGCTTTTGTGATATTCAACAATTCCTAGCTACAGTTTTCTCAGGATAATTGTCCTTGGCTAAACAGCAGATCAATGGGCATTTAACTAACCCCACTAGAGCATTAATTGGTCTTTCCATGCTGTTTTAAAGGAGAATGGGCAAGTATAATAATCATACCTGATGAGAACATGGTGAGCAGCATCTCAAGATTGTCAGAAATAAGAATCTAGAAATTCAAACTTAAGTGAACTAGGATACAGAACATGTGGAGATGGGTTTCAATAATGACTTTGGGAGAATTGCAGCATAGTGAAGTTGCTCAGTCATGTCCAGCTGTTTGCGACACCAAGGACTGTACCCACCAGGCTCCTTCGTCCATGGGCTTCTCCAGGCAAGAATACTGCAGTGGGCTGCCATTTCCTTCTCCAGGTGATCTTCCCCACCCAGTTCAAACTCAGGTCTCCCACACTGCAGGAAGACTCCTTACTGTCTGAGCCACCAGGGGGACTCATAGAGCTGCAGTTTGTTGGCACTAACCCTCCTCTTGTTAACTGTCACAGATTGTGACTGACTAGAGTCCTGGAGAAGTTGTGTGGAATAAACTTAGCATGAGAAGCAAGTGGACATTAGCAGTACAAGAAGTATTCTGCAGAATGCACCCTTGTTGTTCCAAACCACTATATGGGGCTGGTATATCCACACCCAAGACACTATGAATGCTGACTGCTAACAGCTCTTAATTGTTCCTTGCTTGGAAGAAAGCCATCAAAGAAATGGAATAAACTTTAAACTCACCTGGGCAGTGCCTCCCTCTTTCACTGAGGGGCAAACACATAGTTTAACCAGGTACAAAATACTGGCCCCATTACTTGGAGGTGGCAGTTGCTCTGTTATGCAATTTGTGTCCAGAACTTTCTTGTGGGATTCTTTAAAGGATAGTCTCCATTTGAGAGTCTCTTGGACTGCAAGGAGATCAAACCAGTTGGTCCTAAAGGAAATCGACGCTGAATATTCAGTGGAAGGACTGAAGCTGAAGCTGAAGCTCCAATACTTTGGCCACCTGATGCGAGGTCAACGCATTGGAAAAGACCCTGATTGAGGGCAAAAGGAGAAGGGGCAACAGACGATAAGATGGTTTGATGGCATTACTGACTCAATGGACATGAGTTTGAGCAAACTCCAGGAGATAGTGGAGGACAGAGGAGTCTGGCATGCTGCAGTTCACAGTGTCACCAAGAGTTAGACATGTCTTAGTGACCGAACAACAACAATAACAACTCCATCTGAGACCATATGTGTTGCCTAGCATTTATCCTGACATCCACTTTCCTGAACTTTTCTCCTGGAATCACACATCTCACCCCCACAAATTTAGAATATCCATCTTAGCCTCTGTTTCTGCAGAGCTGGCCTAAAGAGAGCCTGTTCTAAGAATCAAGAAGTGAATGCGGCTGCAGTGTGGTGAGAAAAGATGAGCCAAAATGAGAATGGAAAGATAAGCTTATGCCAAATTATTCAGAAACAAGATAATTCCTTTACCTTTCATCTTGTGGGCAATGGGAAATAATCAAATGATCTTTGGCAGGGGGACGGAGAGTATATTTTATTAAACACACAAATGATTTACTATTCACATATTTATTTGTTCTAGTGTAAAGTATATACTAGTCTCATCCACAGTAACTTGCATGCATAATAAAGACAGACTTTCGCACGATGAAACACCCTTGTGCTCCGAGAAACATAGATTTGCAATAGATATGTGCTAATAATAATGGTTCATGTTGACCAAAGGTCAATAACATGTTGTAATCTGGTTTATTTGCAATTATAACACGACTGTTCTTTTGCTCAAAAATGATTTAGTCTTGTACAACTTTAATACAAGAAACTTCTGGGAAGCAATAAACCATAGGGGAAGAAGTACAGACACAGAAAGGGACAGATTTTCTGTAGCAGATTTATGAATGTATTAAATATTAAAGGGATAATCTCTATTGCTTTGTAGCTTAAGCAGCGATAAATGGGTGTTAAGATTGATTAAATGCCTGCACTTTACTTCAATGTTTAATTTGTTTTGAACTGTTTGTGGAAAGAGTATGTAAAAGGAATAGAAATATCTTATCAAGGAGAATTTCTTCTTCTAGATGCACTATGCTATGCTTAGTCGCTTAGTCATGTCTGACTCTTTGCTACCCAATGAACTGTAGCCCACCAGGCTCCTCTGTCCGTGGGGATTTTCCAGGCAAGAATACTGGAGTGGGTTGCCATGCTTTCCTCTAGGGGATCTTCCCAACCAAGGGATCAAACCCAGGTATCCCACATTCTGGGTGGATTCTTTACTGTATGAGACACCAGGGTAGCCGAGGGACATATTCATACCTACAAATATTTTTGAATAAGAGGAGTCTGGCTAGTAAATCAAAATCAGGAAGTAGATTGCAATCATAGAGAACCCATGCTTCAGAATTAGATTTCCTAGTTTTAATTTTGGTCTGATCACCTCCTGAACACATGGCCTTATATAATTTCCTTAAATCCCACTGATCTTCTATTTTACCACCTATAAAATTATTTCAAAAACCAAAGTTGTATGTGTATATCTGTAACTATATCTATGGATTCATCTATTTCTATCAATCTATATCTCAATTTAACTATAATTAACCCTAAATATAAATATAAACATATATATATATATATATATTAAGTCATGCAAACTTCTTAGCCTAGAGTTTGACATATACTAAGAGCTTAATGGACATCAGTGGTTATAATTGCTAGTAAACATAGGATTCATTCAATGCTTACTGTACAGCAGGTTTTGTCCTTAGTTCTTTAATGGATTAACATACCATAGCCTCCAAAATTTAGTGCAGATACTACATTCATTCTCCCATTTATATATATGAGCCTTTGAGAACATAAGTGACTTTCTCATAGCTAGTGAGCTATAGCATGAGCTTGATCTCAGACAATGTTTCCAAAGTCCATGCATATAACTAGTAGTATGAAGCAACAGAGTAATTATTACAATATGGAGCTAAATGAATGAAAGCAGGCATAAGTGAGTGAATGCAAGAATGAATACACAATGGTTTGATTCACAAGACAGCAAATATTTGGAGAATTTCCTTGGTGACAAAAAGAAGCCCAAGATGAGGGATAACAAAAAAACAGTCTCATATACATGATATATCATATATGAAACCTGAAAGTTGCAACCTTTATACTAATAATTCTACAACTAGAAAATTTCCAGAGGCAATTTCTATCCTTTGTTTTGTTTTCTTTATCATGCCTAATTCTGGAGATCTGTTTATTTAAAAATCAATTGCCAGGGCTTTCTGTAATGATCCATGCATTTATCTATTCTTGCATCATCACCAATATAGTTACTGTCCCTTTGTAACACATTTTAGTGCATTAGAGAAATAAAATGAGAACATAATCATTTAGTAACTAAACTGCAATGATATAAAGTACCAGTAGAGTTTAATAATAATAAATAGAATGAGGCAGGATCTCCAGAAAACTGATTTTCAATCTTTTTTTCTTTTTTGAGGCTCTCTTTTATTATTATTTAAAAAATTCTGAACTAATGTATTAGGGACAATCTTGGTTAAACAAAATTATAGCATTACTTTATTTTAGGGCTTTTAGAACTTGTATGATGCTATCTGACATTCTCACCCTACCTGGCAATAGATTACGATACATTTGGTCATAAAATTATTGCTATTTTTCTCCTAGTGCATCTCTACAGATTAGGTTTTTCTACCAAAACAATGAAAATCCCATCTATTGCACTGAATAACCATATGCCTTCTTATACAAGACTAACAACAAGGATTCATCATTATTAATTTCTAAAATGTTAGGATTATGAATATAATAGCCAGGTTTTCATTCTAAAATATCTCCAAGAGGCTTCAAAATTTGAATTAACATTCCTTTGGAACATACCAATGACATATTTAAGCAAATCATGTGCTCTATTTGCCCTTTTGGAATACCAGCCATCACTGAATATGGTACACCGTACCAGGACTGTTTTGTCCTCTGAGTTTACATGGGCAAGAAGAATCTGCTTCTTGCACACATGTGCACAGAGAGTTATTTTTACTGATTGTGTTATCTGGTTTATATTAAAATTATTAATACAAAATGAGCCCTCCATTCCACTAATCTCAATGCACCTTGAACAACAATAGTATTGGATTTTATCCCCAAATGGGTAGGACTGATTATTCCATTCTAGGGGATAGGAGACAGTTTTGTGAATTGGAGGAAGGCACCTCCAGAATTCAGTTGTTACCCTCCCACAGGAACTGGGAGACAGGAGAGCTACCTCCTTACTTGTTTGCATTTCAAAGAGATGGCTCCCAGGTTCCTTGAAGAGAAATTTCAGGGCAGTAGAAGATTTGTATCTTAAATGGGAAGAGAAAGGTTTATAAATGTAAGCTTTCTAAGGTAAATAACCTAAGAAATTAGAGGTCAGGATCCTTTAGTCAAATTTGGTTGAAACAAACAATAAACTTTTTTGGTAGCATTAAGCTTTCTCAGGCAGACATTTTAAAGATATAGGATCACTGTAGGGTCATGGTCTTCAGCTGATAGAAGCCATACAAGACTTTGTTCAAGTGTCTAAGTGCAGGAAGTTTGAAGGAATCATTCATATCAAAAGAGTTTTATATGCCTCACACTAATGAAAGAAATCAGAGATGACATAAACAGATGGAGAGATATTCCATGTTCCTGGGTAGGAAGAACCAATATTGTGAAAATGACTATACTACCAAATGCAATCTACAGATTTAATGCAATCCCTACCAAATTACCAATGGCATTTTCCACAGAACTAGAACAAAAATTTTACAATTCACATGGAAACACAAAAGACCCTGAATAGCCAAAGCAGTCTTGAGAAAGAAGAATGGAGCTAGAGAAATCAACCTTCCTGACTTCAAGTTATACTACAAAGCCACAGTCATCAAGACAGTATGGTACTGGAACAAAAACAGAAATATAGACCAGTGGAACATGATAGAAAGCCCAGAAATAAACCCATGCACTTATGGGTACCTTATTTATGACAAAGGAGGCAAGAATATACAATGGGGCAAAGACAGCCTCTTCAATAAATGGTGCTGGGAAAACTGGACAGCTACATGTAAAAGAATGAAATTAGAACACTTCCTAACACTATACACAAATATAAACTCAAAATTGATTAAAGATCTAAATGTAAGACCAGAAACTATAAAACTCTTAGAGAAAAACATAGGCAGAACACTTGATGACATAAAGCAAGATCCTCTATGACCCATCTCCTAGAGTAATGGAAATAAAAACAAAAGTAAACAAGGGGGACCTGATTAAACTTAAAAGCTTTTGCACAGCAAAGGAAAATATAAACAAGTTGAAATGATAACCCTCAGAATGGAGAAAATACTAGCAAATGAAACAACTGTCAAGGATTAATTTCCAAAATATACAAGCAGCTCATACAACTCAATACCAGAAAAACAAACAACCCAATCAAAAAGTGGCAAAAAGACCTAAACAGACATTTCTCCAAAGAAGACATACAGATGGCTAACAAACACATGAAAAGATGCTCAACATCGGTCATTATTAGAAAAATGCAAATCACAACTACAATGAGATATCACCTCACACCAGTCAGAATGGCCCTCATCAAAAGTCTACAAACAATAAATGCTGAAGAAGGTGTGGAGCAAAGGGAACACTCTTGCACTATTGGTGGGAGTGTAAGTTGATATAGCCACTGTGAAAAATGATATGGAGATTCCTTAGAAAACTAGGAATAAAATCACCATATGACCCAGCAATCCCACCCCTAGGTATATCCTTTGAGGAAACCAAAATTGAAAGAGACACATGTATCCCATTGTTCATTGCAGCACCATTTACAATAGTTAGAACATGGAAGCAACCTAGATGTCCCTCGACAGATGAATGGATAAAGAAGTTGTGGTATATATACACAATGGAATATTACTCAGCCATAAAATGAAAAACACATTTGAGTCAGTTCTAATGAGATGGATGAACCTAGAACCTATTATACAGAGTGAAGTGAGTCAGAAAGAGAAAGATAAATATTGTATTCTACGCTGGGCTGGAGGAAGCACAAGCTGGAATCAAGATTGCTAGCAGAAACATCAATAACCTCAGATATGCAGATGACACCACCGTTATGGCAGAAAGTGAAGAAGAAGTAAAGAGCCTCTTGTTGACAGTGAAAGAGGAGAGTTGAAAAAGCTGGCTTAGAGCTCAACATTCAGAAAACTAAGATCATGGCATCCAGTCTCATCACTTCATGACAAATAGAAGGGGAAGCAGTGGAAACAGTGGCTGACTTTGTTTTTTGGGCTCCGAAATCACTGCAGATGGTGACTGCAGCCATGACGCCTACTACTTGGAAGGAAAGTTATAACCAACCTAGATAGCATATTAAAAAGCAGAGACATTACTTTGCCAACAAAGGTCTGTCTAGTCAAGGCTATGGTTTTTTCAGTAGTCGTGTATGGATGTGAGAGTTGGACTATAAAGAAAGCTGAGCACTGAAGAATTGATGCTTTTGAACTGTGGTGTTGGAGAAGACTCTTGAGAGTCCCTTGGACTGCAAGGAGATCCTCCCAGTCCATCCTAAAGGAAATCAGTCCTGAGTGTTCATTGGAAGGACTGATGTTGAAGCTGAAACTCCAATACTTTGGCCACCTGATGCGAAGAGCTGACTCATCTGAAAAGACCCTTATGCTGGGAAAGATTGAAGGCAGGAGGAGAAGGGGATGACAGAGAATGAGATGGTTGGATGGCATCACCGACTCAATGGACACGGGTTTGGGTAGACTCCAGGAGTTGGTGATGGATAGGGAGGCCTGGCTTGCTGCAGTTCATGGGGTTGCAAAGAGTTGAACATGCCTGAGCAACTGAACTGAACTGAACTGAACACATATATATGGAATCTAGAAGAATGGTACTGAAGAATTTATTTACAAGGCAACAATGGAGAAACAGACATAGAGAATAGACTTATGGACATGGGGAGAGGGGAGGAGAGGGAGAGATGTATGGAAAGAGTAACATGGAAACTTACATTACCAAATGTAAAACAGATAGCCAACGGGAATTTGCTATATGGCAAAGGAAACTCAAACAGGGGCTCTATATCAACCTGGAGGGGTGGGATGGGGAGGAAGATGGGAGAGAGTTTCAAAAGGGAGGAGATATATGTATACCTATGGCTGATTCATGTTGAGGTTTGACAGATAACAAAAAATTCTGTAGATCAATTATCCTTCAATAAAAATTAAATTAATTTTAAAAAGAGTTTTTAAGTCTCCAAACTCAACCACTTTCTAATGCATTGCTCTAATAAAACTCATCCACAAACTTCAAAACCATGGAAACTATATGTTTAACACATAGATTTTTTTTTTTCACATAGATTTTTTTAAACTTTCGTCTCTTAGTAGCAACCTTTACTTCACCTTATAAAAGCTAGTGATTTGCTTAGTCATGGGCCACAATATAGAGAAAACATCTTAGTTTAAGCAGATCCTATGTTGGTTGCTAAAGATGTCATTGAATATCAAAGAAAAATCAGTTAAACCTTTGGATACACTGTACCTTTCAAGAAACAGATCACAGATGATTCAGGCAGACTTTCAATGTACAGGAACGAGAAATTACAGTATTTAGGCAACAGGCACACACTATGCATCCTGCGTTGGCTACAATGGCCATCTGCTTGACATCAGTGATTGACTAGTCCCTGATTAATCATGGTTGAGGAGAGTAAAACATACTGTCAACACTGCTCTGTGTTCTGTGATTTCATCTTTTTGTATTTCAAAGTAATTCTGAGTTATGTTGTCCAAATAAAGCATACATTTCTAGCCCACATACATAGAAAGAAGACTGTCAAGATTTATAGACCCCTTAGGAGCTGGTCCCTGATTTTTCAAATTTAAAACAAACTATCTGTAGTTCTTTAACTATGTTATGTCCGCTGATGCCTTCTCTTGCACAGGCCCATTCCTCTGCCAGACATACTCTCCTCTGTTTGTCCATGTGAGATTTTCTATTCTTTCCTCAATATTTATCTCAGGGGCTTCCCTGGTGGTCCTGTGGTTAAGAATCCACCCACCACTGAGGGGACATGGTTTCAATCTCTGGTCCAGGAAGATCTCACATTACTGAGGGGGCAACTAAGCCCCTAGGCCACCACAACTACTGAGCCCCCTGGCTGCAACTACTGAAGCCTGTGCATCCTAGAGTCCATGCTCTGCAACTAGAGAAGCCATCACAATGAGAAGCCCAAGCACTGCAACTAGAGAGTAGCACCCACTCGCCACCCACTCAACTAGAGAAAGCCAACGCACAGTACCTAAAATCCAGTGCAGCCAAAAATAAGCAAAGGACAAAAAATACTTATTTGAAAGATCATGTCTTTTGAGGTTCCCAATTCACAACCTTTGTGCCACAGTCGGATCAAGGGTTCCTATTGTAATTATTTATACCTGATTCTTCCAACTACACATATGGGCTCTATGAGGTTAGGGATCAATACATATCACATCATTATACACCATAAAAACTGTGATTGTCCTGAATTCAGAACTTCAGATGCTTGGAAAAGAAAAAGACATAACCATACCTACTTAAAACTTCATTGGATTTGCATTTCTCCTGTCATAAATGGTCCCTGGAATGGTAAAGGATTGGCATGTTTTCTCAGAATGAACAGTGGATAGGTAGGGGACAGTAGGATATAAATTAGATTTCTTCCTTTTGGAAACCACACCTCAAGCCACTGTGGCAATTTATCAACTACTTTTGAGGGTCACAGAGATACCTTATCAGGTTCTTCTGGGTTGAAGAAGAGGTAAATCCTGAGATTTATATACTTTGAATCACATGGAGAAAATGTTAAAGGTGGTTATTTACAGAATAATCTGTAATTACTTAGAAAAGGAATCAATGGTTCCCAGGAAACAATCTTAGCTCAACCAGGAACATGTTACAGCAGACTAGCTTCATTTCCTTTTCTAACTGGTGAGATAATATTCTGTCATAGAAAGAGAATGAATGGAAAGTGTAAATGGGACCTTTAATGTCATTTATATACTAGGCAAAGCACTCTACTTGTATTACATGGTCTTATTAAGTTCTTGTGCAAACCATTGCATATCTATTAGCCCAAAATCAGATATGAGGAAGCTGACAATAACCAGATTAGGTGATTTTTTTAAAAATGTAATTCATTTTCTAAGTAGCAAAGAAGATACTCACGTAGAGATCTCAAATGGATATAAATGTCTTTTTCATAAGAGTCAGCAGTTTTTCTATAACTTTTCCCCTTACAAGGTATTGCAGAGACCTCTATTATTTTTTCCTCCCTGAAAGATCAATATGATTCAGCTATCATGATAGAAAGAAAAACAACACCCTTGATAATATTGGTTGCATAGTTTTTTAGAGCTCTACGACTTTGTGATTGACTCATGGTTAGCTAAATAGTATTTACTTACACACACATACACACACACCAGTTTTTAAAGGTTATTTCAATTAAGCAATAGGCATGTTTCAGGGAATAAACAAGATTAATCAAGGTGTACCTCCTGAATAGATTGGATCAAAACACATTAAAGAGTCCATGAAATTAGCACACACTTCTTATAATATCTACCATAAGAATAATAATAGTTACTATTATCAACCCTATTAAATGCCTCATATGCATTTTCTCATTTAACCACACAGTATTCCAGTGAGATAGGTTATTTTCCCCCAATACTTTCCCTGCTATACAGGTAAGGATGTAAAAATTCTGGCAAGTTAAATAATGCTAATAATGAAGTGTAGAATCAGAGTTCAATTCTCAGTATTGTGATTAAAGAATTCATGTTCTTATCCTCTATATGCCTCTCAATATGTTTAATCACTCATAAAAGTTTTCAGAAACTTTTGTAGTTATTTTTAGATGACTTAAGTTTTATCAACACTAGCTTTTCTTTCTGCACTTTGTTCCTAAAAATTTTTTTTAACATCAAGGTCAAGGAATGACTTTTTAAATTCTATAAAACCCATCCAGTAACATCAGTGTTAAGTTCTATTCTATCTGGTTTTCTATGCCATATGGCATCATTCATCTTTTCAATATTTGTTATTAAGAGTAATCCTTTTTTCCAATTTTCACAGTATCTTTCATAGAAAAGATATAAGCATTGTTGTTATTCAGTTGCTTAGTCGTGTCTGACTCTTGGCAACTCCACGGACTGTAGCACGCCAGGCTTCCTTGTCCTTCACTGTCTCTTGTAGTTTGCTCAAACTCATATCCATCGAGTTGATGATGTCCTCTAACCATCTTATCCTCTGTCACCCCCTTCTCCTGCCTACATTCTTTCCCAACATCAGGGTCTTTTCCAATGAGTCGGCTCTTCGCATCATGTGGCCAAAGTATTGGAGTTTCAGCTTCAGCATCAGTCCTTCCAATGAATATTCAAGGTTGAGTTCCTTTAAGATTGACTGGCTTGATCTCCTTGCTGTCCAAGGGACTCTAAGAGTCTTCTGCAGCATCACAGTTTGAGAGTATCAATTCTTCAGGGCTCAGCCTTCTTTATGGTCCAACTCTTACATCTGTACTACTGGAAAAATCACAAGTTTGATTCTACGGACCTTCGTTGGCAAAGTGATGTCTCTGCCATTCAACATGTTGTCTAAGTTTGTCATAGCTTTTCTTCCAAGGAGCAAGCGTCTTTTAATTTCACGGCTACAGTCACTGTCTGCAGTGATTTTGGAGGACAAGAAAATGAAGTCTGTCATTGTTTCCATTTTTTCCCCATCTGTTTGCCATGAAGTGATGGAACTGGATGCCATGATCTTAGTTTTTTGAAGGTTGAGTTTTAAGCTAGCTTTTTCACTCTCCTGTTTCACCTTCATCAAAAGATAAGCATGGCTTTTTCTGAAAAAATTACTCAAATAATTAATTGTTCAAAAAATGGAGAACCTAAAATTTCCTTGATCTTTCAAATCCCTCTTATAAAACATTAAGTCCACTTTTTTCCCCTTGAATCCTTTCCCATTGTTATGTAGCTTTTTGTTTCATTAAAAACCTATCTAACATTTATTCTCCTGGCACCCACTCCTTTCTTGAGATAGCTCTATTAATTATTAATTATCTGAGTCATTCAATGTCTCTTATCCAGAAATCCTTATAAGGGCACTTTTATAAATAATAAGCCTTTAATATTTAAAAAAAAAAGTGTACTTATGTATCTTTAATTTATTTTAAATACAGTTTTTAATTTTATTAAGATAAAATTCACATAACATATAATTCATTATTTTAATATGTAAAGCAGTATATTTCCTTGCAATTTAAAAAGTATTAATTTTCACTAATGATTTTTTCAATGGAGAGTAAGTCTGTGAGGTTTTTGATGCTATCATCTCAGAAGTCACTTCTTCAATATTGAGCATTGGATGATACACAAATTATCAAATACATTGATAGACTGGAGAAATATCAACAACCTCAGATATGTGGATGATGCCATCCTAGTGGCAGAAAGTGAAGAGGAACTCAAGAGCCTCTTGATGAGGCTGTAGGAAGAGAGTGAAAAAGCCAGCTTAAAACTAAATATTAAGAAAACTAAGATCATGGCATCCAGTCCCATCCCTTCATGGCAAATAGAAGGGGGAAAGGTGGAAGCAGTGACAGATTTCCTCTTCTTGAACTCTAAAATCACTGTGGATGGTGACTGGAGTCATGACATTAAATGATTTCTTCTTGGCAAGAAAGCTATGACAAACCTAGATAGTATGTTAAAAAGCAAAGACAATACTTTGCGACAAAAGTCTGTATAGTCTTTCCAGTAGTCATGTACAGATGTGAGAGCTGGACAATAAAGAAGGCAGAGTGCTGAAGAATTGATGCTTTCGAACTGTGGTACTGGAGCAAACTCTTGAGAGTTCCTTGGAAAGCAAGGAGATCAAGCTAGTTAATCAAGGAAATCAACCCTCAGTACTCTTTAGAAGGACTGAGGCTGAAGCTCCAATACTTTGGCCACCTAATGTGAACAGCTGACTCATTGGAAAAGACCCTGGTGCTGGGAAATATTGAAGGCAGAAGGAGAAGAGGGTGGCGGGGGATGAGATGGTTAGATGGCATTACTGACTCAATGGACATGAACTTGGGCAAACTCTGGGAGATGGTGAGGCACAGGGAAACCTGGCATGCTGCAGTCCATGCGGTCTCAAAGAGTTGGACACAACTTAGCTACTGAACAAACACATACTGAGGACAATTTATTGAAAACTGTCAATTTCCTCAATACAGTCAGGCCCATTTTACAAATAAGAATATTGAAGCATAGAGAAAAAAAAAAGGAAATTTATGCAAGAACTGTGAATTGGGAGAAGCCAGATTTGAAATTCAATGTACTTGCTTCCAAACTTTGCCCTTGTTATTGTTCAAGGCACTAGGCTGGCAGGAGCATTTTGTGGTTCAAGACTGTGAAGTGGTAAAAAATAAAGAGTGAGAATGGCTTATCTAAAGAGCACACAGAACAACTGAGAGAATTCTCAAAAGCTGAGTTGGGCTTAAAAAAATTGACCAAGGAAATAAGCAATGTTAGTTTTGGATTATTACCTAGGAAATAAAATAAATATCCTTAAACTCATACTGATATGAGTAATTAAATAAGGAAATAACTAAATAAATGGAGAGGAAGGAGAAACATTGTCACTGAAAAATGCCAACTGATATATTAAAAATAATGAGGGAAGTATAAAATCACTACATTAATGGAATAAAATTCAATCTAAAATTTTCAATTAAAAATCATTTTCATAAAATTATACCGTGGTAATAAATTCTCCTGGCGAGATCTAGAATAAACGCTAAAAATCGTGGGCAGGGTTACATGCAAAAATCAGCATGTCTTCATGGTCTTAAAGTTCTTCCCATCGAACATTCAGTAATTAGAAAGCAGAAAGAGTGACTTTATCATTAAGATTCCTGGCAGATGCCACCTTAATCAAATGATCATGTTTATCATCAGTAATACATATAAATATCAAGTACATCCATATGATGACACATCACTGCCAATTCGGTTTTCATAATTCAACCTAATTCTAAGAAAACATTAGACAAACCAAATCTGAAGGACATGTATAAAGTAATTGACTAGTATTCACCAAATGTGTCAAGATCATGGAAGATGGGAAGAGTGAGAAAGTGGCACAGATTGAGGACAAAAGTGGCATGACAATTAAATGCAACATGGGGGACATATCAGATTCTGAAACAGAAAAAGAACATTACATTAAAAGTTGATGACATTCAAATAAATAATTTCCATAAATAGTAGTGTGCTAAGATTACATTCTTAGTTTTAGTAAGTGTCTCTATGGATATATACAGTGCTAACAGCAGGGGAAACTGGGTAATGGCTGTATAGGGTTTATCTGTACTATTTTTGCAACTCTCCTCTAAGTCTAAAATTTTCTCAAAAAAAAAAAAATTAAAGCATAATGGCTTAGATTTGTATAATATTTCAGTGCTGTTCTATCTTCAATAAATTATTGGATATGAAAATAATGCACATAATTCATCACTAGTGATGTATGTTAAATGCTGCAGAAGCACAGAGGAAAAAGGCAAGTTAAATTGTAATGAGCATGTGAGACAGGGCTTAAAGAAGTCCCCATGCAAGAGGTGACTTTCAGGAAGATTGTGAAAATCAGGCAGGTTTTTTTACGAGTTTGAAAAGGAGAGGAGGCTGAAAACAACAATGGCATTGAAGGTGCATTAAACAGTGAGACATCACGTGTTCCTGTGAAATAAAGCGCACAGAAGAATCATACAAAAAAATAGTCAGAAAGGCTGACAAATCATGAACAGTCTCAAATACCTAGAAAATATATTGGGACTTGAAGTATAGGTAAAGGCAGTCACTTGAAATTATTTATGTACTAGAAAATGCTCTCTGTAATTATGGTAACATGTACATATCCATGGATTCTGGTTTTATTTGCTGAAAGTCACAGATACTCTATAGGCTTTTAAAATATGTCAGTCAAAATGCAATTATTGTCAGTAGCTTTTCTCTGTTGAGACAACTGTGTGTGTCAATAGATGTTATATTCATCTATAATGTTTATAAATGGGTGGGCATTTTTTTTTCCCTGATTTTTTTCCATTTTTGTTTTGAAATTGAGCACGAGGCCGAAGTTGAAAGGATCTCAAATTTTTCATATTTTGTGGGGTTTGTTTTGTTTTTATACTTCATGGAGGGTATTTTGGATGCATCTTTAATTTTTCTAATGTGTTTTCTCCCCTGCCTTCTCTTTTTCTTGTTGAATCTATGATTGTATTAAACATCATCCACAAGAAAATATTGTTCTTGGTTCATCAAGATTAATCAACCTTTTGCAAACACAATTATGTCTCCTGTTATATGAATTGAAGATGGAAAATGGCTTTTGAAAAAGTAATACCCTCAAAGCTTTTACCATTAGCCTGCTTTATTTTATTCTAATTTATTTCAGTTTTGTGAAAATGGTGATGATATTTTATCCTCTTTATTTATTTATCAACTATTATATAATACCTACAAACTTTCAGGTCCTCTAATTGTGGTTGTGAGAAAAATTTAGGTAAGTGATTGAGTTGTCATATTCAAGGCCTTTACAGTTTAATAGACTCCTTATAGGAGGAAATTAAACACACACACACACACACACACACACACATATATACACTCAGATTATTCTGAAGAAGATCCAAGTAATGATCTAGTCTTTTACAAGATTTTCACACTTCTAAATCCCCTTGTAGTGTAGTGTTAATCACTCAGTCATGTCTGACTCTTTGTGACCCTGTGGATTGTAGCCTGCCAGGCTCCTCTGTCCATGGGAATCTCCAAGTAAGAATAATGGAAAGGAGTGACATTTCCTCCTCCAGGGGATCTTACCATGCAGGTACTAGACCCAGGTCTCCTGCATTATGGGCAGATTCTTTCTTTATCATCTGATTCACCATGCCTCTCACTGAGTGAATGCTATCAACTTCCTGATTCCTGCAAAATACATGAAAGGCTTTTTTCTCCAAAGCTTTCCGAGAACTACTCCATCACATGCTAACTGCAACTGATTCTGAGTTTTATTTTGCACTTAGAATTTGTTTTTTTTTATTTTCTGTGTTTATTGTTCTTAGCATTAACCACCTCAAGCAGACAGTGAGTTCTTGGAAACTTAATATGAACCTTTTTATTTCCCCTCTTCATCTCATGTCCCTATTCTTAACACACTGGAGGGCAATCAACTGGTTGCAGAAAGTACTGATTGATTTGTTATCTTAAAGTAACAATATATTTGATTTTCTAGAAAAGCCATTATTTATATTATTGGTTTTTGCAGCTTTCAAAACAGAAGATATTAATTTGAATTTCAACTAGAGCGATGAGATAATACTCCTGTTTCTGTACAATGGAGACAAATTCCATTCCTGGGATATTGAATCAATAAGTCATCAAGTGGTTGTTAGAATAAAACCTGTCTCCTTCCTAAGTATTATTGGTGGCTTACAATAATGAACATATAATTCATAAATAGAGAGAATAAATAAACTGAAGAACATTCATACAATACAATGTAATACAGCAATGAAGATGCATGGATTTGCTCCAGTATGCATAAACATGCCTAGTGTTTAAAACATAACATTCAGTGAAACATAAAGGTACTATTAAGATAAGCTCTATAAGATACCATTTATATATATCATACAAAATACTCTAAAATATGTTTATGAGAATACGCATATGTAAAAATCATATGTAGCTATTAAAACATTAAGATTTGAATGGAAGTTTACATAGCAATCTTGATATTACTTGCATTTAGAATGAAAGGTAAAGGGATATACATGGAGGGGTGTCAAATTCTTTTGTAGCATGTATTTATATTTTAAAAAGTGAAACAAGTACATGAAATATTATTGTTTGTCAAATCATCTATTTATTCTGTATCTGAGTACATGGACATCTGCTGTATTATTTTCCGTATTCTTGCAGGTTTAAAGTAGTCCACATAAAAAATGTTGTGTATCCATAAATGTATATTAATTAATATAACTATCTGCATGCTGCTGCTGCTGCTGCTAAGTCGCTTCAGTTGTGTCCGACTCTGTGCGACCCCATAGACAGCAGCCCACCAGGCTCCACCATCCCTGGGATTCTCCAGGCAAGAATACTGGAGTGGGTTGCCATTGCCTTCTCCAGTGCATGAAAGGGAAAAGTGAAAGTGAAGTCGCTCAGTCGTGTCCGACTCTTAGCAACCCCATGGACTGTAGCCTACCAGGCTCCTCCGTCCATGGGTTTTTCAGGCAAGAGTACTGGAGTGGGGTGCCATTGCCTTCTCTGAACTATCTGCATACATGTATGTATACCTATCTATAAATACAGTTAAACACACACATACGGTTTAATACAGTTAAACACCACATATATAGAATAAAACTACTTTAAGCTGGAGTAAAACATAAATAACACACAAAATTCTTGTTATACAAAAGTAGTAAGCAGAGCGTTCCTGAAGACATGGCTAGTTTAAAATGGACAATGTCAATACCTTAAAAAAGAAATGATTCAAATGGGACATTATGAAAGGAGTACAGTTGGTAGAATTCACAAAAACTGTTTCCTAAAGCAAATGCAGGGATTGGCAGACATTATGCTCCTACAGTGTCACAAGTACTGTGACAAATACTGTTCCTAAATGAATAGTGATTATTTTGGGACATATGAATGATGGTAGATTGACTGACACCTTCAACCATATCTGATTTAATTCTGACTGACTGCACCCAAAAGTTCCCTCCAGAAATTATCTCATTATAGCATTATGGCCTGTTCTTATTATAGAGTATGTGAGAATCAAGAATATATATATGTATATCTACATATATTTGTCTTATAGAGAGACATTCAGGCATATCTGGTCCCATCACTTAATGGCAAATAGATGGGGAAACAGTGGAAACAGTGGCTGAGTTTATTTTTCTGGGCTCCAAAATCACTGCAGATGGTGACTGCAGCCATGAAATTTAAAGACGCTTGCTCCTTGGAAGGAGAAGGCAATGGCACCCCACTCCAGTACTCTTGCCTGGAAAATCCCATGGATGGAGGAGCCTGGTAGGCTGCAGTCCATGGGGTCGCTAAGAGTCGGACACGACTGAGCAACTTCGCTTTCACTTTTCCCTTTCATGCACTGGAGAAGGAAATGACAACCCACTCCAGTATTCTTGCCTGGAGAATCCCAGGGACGGCGGAGCCTGGTGGGCTGCCGTCTATGGGGTCGCACAGGGTCGGACAAGACTGAAGCGACTTAGCAGCAGCTCCTTGGAAGGAAAGTTATGACCAACCTAGATAGCATATTAAAAAGCAGAGACATTACTTAGCCAACAAAGGTCCATCTAGTCAAGGCTATGGTTTTTCCATTAGTTGTGTATGGATGTGAAAGTTGGACTATAAAGAAAGCTGAGCACTGAAGAATTGATGCTTTTGAACTGTGGTGTTGGAGAAGACTCTTGAGAGTCCCTTGGACTGCAAGGAGATCCTCCCAGTCCATCCTAAAGGAAATCAGTCCTGAGTGTTCATTGGAAGGACTGATGTTGAAGCTGAAACTCCAATACTTTGGCCACCTGATGCAAAGAGCTGACTCATTTGAAAAGACCCTGATGCTGGGAAAGATTGAAGGCAGGAGGAGAAGGGGACAACAGAGGATGGGATGGTTGGATTGAATCACCGACTCAATGGACATGAGTTTGGTTAAATTCCAAGAGTTGGTGATGGACAGCGAGGCCTGGTGTGCTGAGGTCCATGGGGTCACAAGGAGTTGGACATGACTGAGTGACTAAACTGAACTGAACTGAACAGATATATATATATGCACATTGTACACATTTATAATTTTCTTTGTGAGAAGAGGTGTAGTCTTAGAAACTAAGTATTAGCATGGCCTACTGAAGTAAAAGAGGGAATAAAAATGATGTTGTTTCTTATAATTAATTTATAACTAGAAAACAAGTTATTCAAATATTATATTGTCATTACTCTGGAAATCAGATCCTTTCCCTTCCCTAGCATTTCTGGGTTTGATTATTGAAGGATACAGTTGCCCATTTAGTTAGTGACTTTTCCAATATTTTTGGAATAACTTTATTTTTTGTCATGTGTGGTTCTTGAAATCTCTTTCCCTGCATCTTGTGTTCAACTAGCGTTTTGCATATAAGGAGCTATACAGATGAAATAAAACAACAACAAAAGGACACTTCTTCCAGGGTACATAGAGTGCCACCTCTTAACACTTAGTCAAGCCATATACAATTCTGCCTCAGCCTTCACTTCCTGATAATACTGAGCCTAGAAATCAGCCAGAAGTGAAAGCTTAGCTTGTGTCCTGTCCTGGGCATGTGTGTGGCTTTCTAAATTCCTTATTGTATACAGATACATTTGAACACCCTAAAATTCCAAAGAAATTATTTCCCTCCAGGCTTTAGGAGGTCTATTGTATGTCTTGACCATAATCTTTTGCCCAGGTAGCTGTGAGTTTTTATCACTTCTCTTACAAATGTTTTTGAGCAGTACCTACTGTTTTTCTGTCCTGAGTGAGTTCTGAGGAAGGCTAACAGAGAAGAGCATCTTGAATTAGTCCTTCAGGTAGCCCCCAAATAGAATAGAACACACACAGACAATAATCTGTGTAAGACTACATTCTTTTTTCTTTGGAAATACAGACCAGGGTCCCACACTGGCAACATGAGCTGCAGTCTTTAAGAGTGCTACCCAGATGAGAAGCTCAAACCCTTATTATTCATTTTAAAGATGTATTTTTTTAGTTTACAATTTTCTTGGTTGTTATAAACCTTTTACTATCTTCCAGAATTCTGATAAAGTCAGTTCTAATAGTTAATGTTTGTTTTGCAGTATTTCTGTGGAAGGGCGTATACTTAGAGCAGCAAGCTTTAATCACTGTTACATATGTATGTGTGTATATATATATATATATATTTAAATGAATTAATTTATTTTAATTGGAGCCTAATTATTTTTCAATATTGTAGTGGTTTTTGCCATACATTGACATGAATCAGCCATGGGTGTACATGTGTTCCCCCTCCTGAACTCCCCTCCCACATCCCTCCCCATCCTATCTCTCAGGGTCATCCCAGGGCACCAGCCCTGAGCACCCTGTCTCATGCATCGAACCTGGACTGGAAATTCATTTCACATATGATAATATACAGGTTTCAATGCTATTCTCTCAAATCATCCCACCCTCGCCTTCTCCCATAGAGTCCAAAAGTCTATCCTTTACATCTGTGTCTTTTTTGCTGTCTTGCATATAGGGTCATTGTTACCACCTTTCTAAATTCTATATATATGCAATAATATCCTGCATTGGTGTTTTTCTTTCTGACTTACTTCACTTTGTATAATAGGCTCCAGTTTCATCCAGCTCATTAGAACTGATTCCTAGGTATTTTATTTTTTTCATTGCAATGGTGAATGGAATTGTTTCCTTAATTTCTCTTTCTGTTTTCTCATTGTTACTGGATAGGAATGCAAGGGATTTCTGTGTGTTAATTTTATATCTTGCAACTTTACTATATTCATTGATTAGCTCTAATAATTTTCTGGTGGAGTCTTTATGGTTTTCTATGTAGAGGATCATGTCATCTGCAAACAGTGAGAGTTTTACTTCTTTTCCAATCTGGATTCCTTTTATTTCTTTTTCTTCTCTGATTGCTGTGGCTAAAACTTCCAAAATTATGTTGAATAGTAGTGGTGAGAGTGGACACCCTTGTCTTGTTCCTGACTTTAGGGGAAATGCTTTCAATTTTTCACCACTGAGGATAATGTTTGCTGTGGGTTTATCATATATGGCTTTTATTATGTTGAGGAATGTTCCTTCTATGCCTGCTTTCTGGAGGGTTTTATCATAAATGGATGTTGTATTTTGTCAAAGGCTTTCTATGCATCTATTGAGATAATCCTATGGGTTTTATCTTTCAATTTGTTGATGTGGTGTATCACATTGATTGATTTGACAATATTGAAGAATCCTTCCATCCCTGGGATTAAAGCCCACTTGGTCATGATGTATGATCTTTTTAATATCTTGTTGGATTCTGTTTGCTAGAATTTTGTTAAGGATTTTTGCATCTATGTGCATCAGTGATATTGGCCTGTAGTTTTCTTTTTTTGTGGCATCTTTGCCTGGTTTTGGTATTAGGGTGATGGTGGCCTCATGGAATGAATTTGGAAGTTTACCTTCCTCTGCAGTTTTCTGGAAGAGTTTGAGTAGGATAGGTGTTAGCTCCTTTCTAAATTTTTGGTAGAATTCAGCTGTGAAGCCGTCTGGTCCTGGGCTTTTGTTTGCTGGAAGATTTCTGATTACAGTTTAAATTTCTGTGCTTGTGATGGGTCTGTTAAGAGTTTCTATTTCTTCCGGGTTCAATTTTAGAAAGTTACACTTTTCTAAGAATTTGTCCATTTCTTCCAAGTTGTCCATTATATTGGCATAAAGTTGCTGATAGTAGCCTCTTATGCTCCTTTGTATTTATGTGTTGTCTGTTGTGATTTCTCTATTTTCATTTCTAATTTTGTTGATTTGATTCTTCTCTCTTTTTTTCTTGATGAGTCTGGCTAATGGTTTGTCTATTTTATTTATCTTCTCAAAGAACCAGCTTTTAGCTTTGCTGATTTTTGCTATGGTCTCCTTTGTTTCTTTTTCATTTATTTCTGCCCTAATTTTTATGATTTCTTTCCTTCTACTAACCCTGGGGTTCTTCATTTCTTCTTTCTCTAGTTGCTTTATTTGTAGAGTTAGGTTATTTATTTGATTTTTCTCTTGTTTATTGAGGTAAGCTTGTATTGCTATGAACCTTCCCCTTAGCACTGCTTTTACTGAATCCCGTAGGTTTGGGGTTGTTGTGTTTACATTTTCATTCATTTCTATGCATATTTTGATTTCTTTTTTGATTTCTTCTGTGATTTGTTGATTATTCAGAAGCGTGTTGTTTTGCCTCCATATGTTTGTATTTTTGGTAGTTGTTTTTTTTTCCTGTAGTTGACATCTAATCTTACCACACTGTGATCAGAAAAGGTGCTTGGAATGATTTCAATTTTTTTTTAATTTACCAAGGCTAGATTTATGGCCCAGGATGTGATCTATCCTGGAGAAGGTTCCATGTGCACGAGAAAAAGGTGAAATTCATTGTTTTGGGGTGAAATGTCCTATAGATATCAATTAGGTCTAACTGGTCCATTGTATCATTTAAAGTTTGTACTCCCTTGCTAATTTTCTGTTTGGTTGATCTATCCATAGGTGTGAGTGGGGTATTAAAATCTCCCACTAGTATTGTGCTACTGTTAATTTCCTCTTTCATACTTGTTAGTATTTGCCTTATATATCGTGTGCTCCTATGTTGGGTGCATATATATTTATAATTGTTATATCTTCTTTTTGGATTGATCCTTTGATCATTATGTAGTAACCTTTTTCGTCTCTTTTCACAGCCTTTATTTCAAAGTCTATTTTATCTGATATGAGTATTGCTACTACTGCTTTCTTTTGGTCTGCATTTGTGTGAAATATTTTTTTCCAGCCCTTCACTTTCAGTCTGTACGTGTCCCTTTTTTTGAGGTCGGTCTCTCGTAGACAGCATATATAGGGGTCTTGTTTCTGTATTCATTCAGCCGGTCTTTGTCTTTTGGTTGGGGCATTCAACCCATTTACATTTAAGGTAATTATTGATAAGTATGATCCCATTGCCATTTACTTTGTTGTTTTGGGTTCCAGTTTATACACCATTTCTGTGTTTCCTGTCTAGAGAAGATCATTTAGCATTTGTTGAAGAGTTGGTATGGTGGTGCTGAATTCTCTCAGCTTTTGCTTGTCTGTAAAGCTTTTGATTTCTCCTTCATATTTGAATGAGATCCTTGCTGGGTACAGTAATCTGGGTTGTAGATTTTTCTCTTTCATCACTTTAAGTATGTCCTGCCATTCCATTCTGGCCCGAAGAGTTTCTATTGAAAGATCAGCTGTTATCCTTATGGGGATCCCCTTGTGTGTTATTTGTTGTTTTTCCCTCACAGCTTTTAATATTTGTTCTGTGTGTTCGGTATTCATTAATTTGATTCATATGTGTCTTGGGGTGTTTTGCCTTGGGTTTGTCCTGTTTGGGACTCTCTGGTTTTCTTGCACTTGGGTGGCTATTTCCTTCCCCATTTTAGGGAAGTTTTCGACTATTATCTCCTCACATATTTTCTCATGGCCTTTCTTTTTGTCTACTTCTTCTGGGACTCCTATGATTCAAATGTTGGGGTGTTTGACAATGTCCCAGAGGTCTCTGAGGTTGTCCTCATTTCTTGTCATTCTTTTTTCCTCTCTGCTTCATTTACTTCTACCATTCTATCTTCTGCCTCACATATCCTATCTTCTGCCTCAGTTATTCTACTGTTGGTTCCCTCCAGAGTGCTTCTGATCTCAGTTACTGCATTATTTATTATTGACTGACTCCTTTTATTTCTTCTAGGTCCTTGTTAAATATTTGTTGCATCTTCTCAATCCTTGTCTCCAGACTATTTATCTGTAACTCTATTTTGTTTTCAAGATTTTGGATTATTTTTACCATCACTATTCTGAATTCTTTTTAAGGTAGACTCCCTATCTCCTCTTTTGTTTGGTTTGGTGGGCATTTATCATGTTCCTTTGCCTGCTGAATATTTCTCTGCCTTTTCATATTGTTTAGATTGCTGTGTTTGGGGTGGCCTTTCTGTATGCTGGAAGTTTATAGTTCCTCTTTAGAGTGGATGTTCCTCCCTGTGGGTGGGGTTGGGCGAGTGGCTTGTCAAGGTTTCCTGGTTAGGGAAGCTTGCTTCAGTTTTCTGGTGGATGGAGCTGGATCTCTTCTCTCTGGAATGCAATGAACTGTCCACTAGTGAGTTTTGAGGTGTCTATGGGTTTGGTGTGACTTTTGGCCACCTGTATTTTAATGCTCAGGGTTATGTTCCTGCATTTTTTGACAATTAGCTTGGTATATCTCGCTCTGAAACTTGTTGGCTCTTGGGTGGAGCTTGGTTTTACTGTAGGTATGGAGGCTTTTGGATGAGCTCTTGTTTATTAATGTTCCCTGGAGTCAGGAGTTTTCCGGTGTTCTCAAGTTCTAGATTTAAGACTTGCCTCTGGCTTTCAGTCTTATTCTTACAGTAGCCTCAAGACTTTTCCATTCATACAGCACAGATGATAAAACATCCAGGTTAATGGTGAAAATATTCTCCACAGCGAGGGACACACAGATAGGTTCACAGAGTTACATGGAGAAGAGAAGAGGGAGGAGGGAGATAGAGGTGACCAGGAGGTGAAGATGGGGAATCAAAAGGGGAGAGAGCAATCTAGCCAGTAATCAATTCCCTATGTGCTCTCCACAGCCCAGAACACCCAAAGAGATTCACAGAGTTGGGTAGAGAAGAGAATTAGGAGGCAGGAGATAGAGGTGACCTGGGGGAGAAAAAGGAGAGTCAAAAGGGGAAGAGAGCAATCAAGCCAGTAATCATACTCCTAAGTAAAAAGATTGGATTCTTAAAGGTATAAAATTGATAACAAATACCAAAAAGCAAAGATTAAAAATCTAGAGTAGAGGTTAGACTCTCAAAAATGCAATATTAAAAAAAAAAACAAAGATTATAATATATATATGTATATATATATATGCATATATATATGAAATTTGCTTTAAAAATAGGGTCTTTTTTTTGCAAGGTAATAGGTTATAAAAATGAAAATTAAAGGAGTAATAAAGAACTTAAAAATTTAAAAAAATATTAAAAAAACTAAAAAATGTTAAAAATAAAATATATCTAGGAATTTCTCTGGTGCTGTTGAGGGCAGTATGGGGTCAGTTCAGTTTCAGATAGTTCCTTGTTCCAGCTTATACTTTTTCTCAAGGTCTATAGGTCCCTTCCAATGTAGTCAGTGTTAACTAATTTCCACCCTGACACAAGGGGGTGAAGGTGGTCACTTATTTAGGCTCACTTGTTCAGTTGTGCTGTGAGGAGGGAGGGACACTGAAAACAAATATCACTGGTGTGTGTGGGGAGTGTTCGCAGTGCCTGGGCCACACTGGATTTACCCCTGCTTATGGCGTGGTCTATATTGCTTTCCCGGTCTATATTGCTTTCCTGGTCTATATTGCTCAGGCTCCAGGTTGCTCTGCAGGGGAACTGTCTAAAGCTGGCCCTGGGTTGTGTGCACTTCCCAGGTCTAAGCCACTCAGGTTCAGGTTCTCAGGTACTCCACAAAGGCACAGACTCAGTTGGGTCTGCGTTTTGTGCCCTTCCCAGGTCCGAGCAGCTCAGGTGACCGAGTGCTTGGTGAGTGCACTCTCCCCAGGGGGGCTGTGCGTCTTATCACCTCCCAGGTCCTAGCCTTTAAGTTTCCAGGGTGCGCAGTGGGAGCGCCATTTCAGTCGTTCCGTGTGTCTCCTCTGGGGAGCTGATCTCTGACTGCGACCCTCCTGGTGGATGTCAACCGTCCAGGATCCCAGGAAGACTTGGTTAGCAACTGGGAGCCTGCTCACAGTTTGGTGGAGGATGCTGTCTCTGGGGTCGAGATTGCCCCTCGCCTTCTGGCTCTGTCTGCCACCAGCCTGCCTCTCTGCCCCGGTGGGGGGGGGGGACAGTCCTCAGCCAGCCAGCTCTCCTCTGGTATTCACTCAGTCCTTTGTTCTGTGACCGGGCCAGGTTGTGCCTTATAGCTTTTCACGGGAAATTTCTCTCTCTCTCTCTCTTTTTTTCCCCTCTCTGGCCATCCCACAGTTTGGGTTGCTATCTCAGGTTAGCTCCCTCAGATTGTCCTCAGGGCCTTCAGGCCTGGTCCTTACCCTAAGCATGCGACCCGCACTTCCCTGTTCAGCCCCTGCTCGCTGCTGGCAGACAGGAGCGTCTGAGCTACTTCTCTGCTGGGAGTTGCCGTTAGGCGTGTAATCTGTGGATTTTTTGTTTTTGTTTTCCTCCTGGTTATGTTGCCCTCTGAGACTCCAAAACTCCCCACAGACCTGCCCATGAGAGGGTTTCCTGGTGTTTGGAAACTTCTCCTTCACGACTCCCTCCCCGGGATGAGTCTCCATCCCTAACTCTTTTGTCTCTCTTTTTATCTTTTATATTTCATCCTACTTCCTTTCCAAGAGAATGGGCTGCCTTTCTGGGTGCCTGGTGTCCTCCGCCAGTGTTCAGAAGTTGCTTTGTGGAATTTTCTCAGCGTTCAAATGATCTTTCGATGAATTTGTGGGGGAGAAAGTGGTTTCCCCATCCTATGCCTCCACCATCTTAGGACCACCCCCTCCCCATTTATATGTTTTTGGTAAACTACATGTTACAAGTTCACGTGGCATATTTCATTATACAGATAACATAAGGGTTCCATATACAATCCAGTTATATTTGACTCTATTTTTATCCATGCTATAAATTGCCCTCCTGTGATTTTTTTTAATTTATACATGCATTTTTTTTCACAAAACAAAATTTTTTTGACAGAACTTTAACTATTTAATATGTCAGGAAATCTGACAGTGTTGGTTGCTGATGCAAGAAGAAACAATTCTTAAGTCTTTAACCTCAAGAAGTATCCATAAAATCTATCTAATGTACTGTCTTTACCTTTGTAGAGTAAATAGGCAATTACACTGCAGAGTAGTTACAATAGGGCTTCCCAGGTGGTGCAGTGGTAAAGAATTCACCTACCAATGCAGGAATTGCAAGAGACCTGGGTTTGAAGCATGGGTTTGGAAAATCCCCTGGAGTAGGAAATGGCAACCCACTCCAGAATTCTTGTCTGGGAAATTCCAAGGACAGAGGAAGCTGGCAGCCTATACAGTCCACGAGGTCACAAAGAGTTGTACTTGACTAAGGTAAGGGCAAGTACTATGTTTGAAAGGCTTTTTTTTTTTTTTTTTTCCAAAGCTTGTTTCTTTTATCACAAGTATAGGAGTCACATGAAATAGCAAACCATAAGAAAGAGGAAACATAAGCCTGTGTGTGATACATGGGTCTGTGAATATAAATATTGTGAGTAAAGTCTAGTACTTCATTTTTAGTTGCTTTTTTTCTTTTTTCTTTGCTTTACACTTAATTTCAAACTCACCAAATATTTAGTAATCAGGGATGTCTCATGATTATAAATTCGAAGAATTAAGGAAGTAGTGCTCATCAAAAAGTGTGGCTAATAAATCAACTTATTTTTTGAGATCTCTCTAAAATATTGAATATATTTATCTTGCATATAAAATAAAGGTGATTTTTGGCTGCTCACTTTGAGAACAATAAACTCCACTAAAATGAAATGAAAATTCTTTTTCAAGTATCAATAATAAAAATATATACACTCATTGCAATTTGGTTCACATATTGGTTTGTGTCTGTGCAATTCACCCTTATTTTTATTTATAAGTCATTCACACATATTATATAAAGACTCATCATAAAAAAGATAGTAAAATCATATGCTGGATGTGCCTTTTAAAAATGAATTTGTGCCCTAATTTAACTCTTGACTAATAGTTATGTGCAGGGAAATGCTTCTGTACAAAACAAAGGCTACAGTAGTCTATTATTCAAATTAGGATATTGATGAGCCCCGTAGCTAGATTTGATACATAGTGAAAAGAATAAAATTATGTATGCAAATATAACATTGCAGGTGTTGCATTTCCTGATGAAAATATATTATAGGAAAACAAGATTGGTTATAGGGTTTGGGATACACCTGTTATTCCTCAATATTTTGTATTTCCTCCCATGAAACTTCTCATGTAGAATGAGAGGGACCTAATCTCTGGATGTATACCAGGCTGATTTTAAGAGGACCCTAGAGAGAAGGAGAATTGGGTGTCAGAAGATCCTTCCGGTTGAGAATACTATGCTTGAAACAACAGAACCCTGCCTTTGCCATCAAGAAGCTCAGCTCTGGGTCATATTTTTGCCATGTTCAAGCCACATAACTTTTTGCAAGTGACTTTAATTCTATGATGTGCATCTGCAGAGTGGGAAAACTAATAACCACCTCTTCAGACTGTAATAAATATAAACTGAGATCAATGGCAAAGTGCTTTCTAAGTAACAATTCATACAAATATGAAAGATAATTACAAGAAGTAAGTTTTTAGAACTGCACCTTAAATATACATCTTAATTCCGTATTTAGTAAGCATTTAGTAAGCATTTAAATTCTAACTTCACAAGAGGCGTTTCTAGGATGGAATGCTTCTTATTTCAGCTTCATCCATTCTGAACCTTTCCATGATTCAAGACTCACTGTAGATTTCTATTTCTCCAAAAATCATCTGTTTTTAGTTATTCCCAGAAAGCACTGGAAATATGGAGATATATATCCATACACAGTCCTAAAGTTCAGAGTTACACAGAAATGTATCTAAGTTCATCCTACCCTATTTGCCAATAGGGACTGGGAATTCCAGAGAAAATGAATGTTTACCCCAAAACAAGCAAACACACGATGGGAGGACTAATAACCCAGATACTTTTATCCTTTGCATCATCTCATTGTCATGTTTGTTCTTGGATCTCTTAAACCATCATCACTTTAGCCCTCACAATTTGAATTTGATTATGTGCAATTCCCAAATTCCATTGATTTTGCTCTCACTCATTTTGGGGAGACAAGGGCAGTTAGACTGGAGAGTATATACTTCAACAGCTTTTTTACTTGCCTGCAGCTTGCCACACAATAAAGTTGTTGGGAGATATTTTAACAACTGGAGAAAATTATTTTTCTTACAGCACTTGGGTTTCTCTGGTGGCTCAGTTAGTAAAGAATCTGCCTGCGATGTAGGAGACCTGGGTTCAATCCCTGAGTTAGGAAGATCTCCTGGAGAAGGGGATGGCAACCTACTCCAGTATTCTTGTCTGGAGAATTCCATGGACAGAGGAGCCTGGCTGGCTATAGTCCATGCGTTCATGAAGAGTCAGACACGACTGAGCAACTAACATTTTCAGTTTCACTTTATGAATTATGAAACCTGCCTGTTTTTTTGTACAGTTTGACAGGAATTTGGTAACTGCCACCATCAGCGCAATCAAGTTTTGGAATGTTTCACTCCAGAAAGTTCCCTTGTGCCCCTTTCTAGCTATCTCCTGCAACATCTAATCCAACACCTCAGCATCAGGCAACCACTAATCTTTCTGTTGCTTCAGGTTTACCTTTTGTAGAATTTCCTTTTAGTTCAGTATAATGATTTTGAGATTCATCTATGGAGTCCCCCTGATGTTTGTTTTTATCACTAAATGTATTCCATTGAACGGATATGTCACATTTTTCTTGTTTATCCCTCCATACACAGTTTTTTCCTTCCTCCCCTCCCTGCCAGGCCCAGTTTTTGGCCATCATGAATAGTAATTCTGATAACATATACACGGAGGTCTGTATGTGAGAATTTGTTTTATCCTAGGAATGCCTGGAACCTGGAAGTGCCATTGCTAGGTCATATCTTAAATGTATGCTTGACATTTTAGCCAACTAACAAACAGATTTCCTTCGTGATGTGCCATTTTGCATTCCCACTGTAATGGTTTTCTATGACTGCCACAACAAAGTACCACATATTGGTGACTTAAACAGCACAATTTTATTTTTTCATAGTTCTGATGAACTTCTGGTTAAAGTCCAAGATCAAGGCATCAACAGGATTAATTTGCTTTGAGACCTCTGTCAGTGGCTTCTGCATGACCCTCTTTATTGTGAGGCTTCATATGCTTGCTCTTCTGTGTGTGTCTATATCCTCATCTCTTTTTATGAGGACATCAGTCATCTTGGATTAGGACCCATTACATTTACACTAAAATAGAGTTGCTCTATTGATCTTGTGCAAGTACAGTGTTTACTAGTATCCCTCTTAGTACCCTGATTTTCATGTCCTATAAGATCTCAACTTGATGATGTCAATTCTGACTTCATTTCTTTCTTCCCTACATGGGCTTTTAGATCTTACATAGATCGAGCATCTACTAATCCCCCAATCCCTGATCAACATGCCTTCAGTCTAAAGGTGGCCTCTTCAAGGGATCATTCACTGCCTGTCCATCTAACCATATTCCCCTTTTGTCCTGTTTCTCTTTACTACACCCTACGTGTTTCCTTTTGAACATGCTATCTAGACTGGAATCCTATGTGTATCTGTCGGGACACTTGTTCATTGTTTGCTTCTTCTACTAGACTGACAACACTGAGACAGTTGTCATTCATCAATGCAAACTCAGTGTCTGATATATTACCTGTTAAGTTCATGAGGGATGATCTCAAATACTGATTCTTATTACTGGATTTGGATTCAGTAAAAATAGAGATACAAGCGGTGTAAATGTCTTGTCCAAGTTGTTTACATAACTTCAAGTAAAACGTATTCTGTGTATTTCAAAATCTTTGGACTTTGAAACAGTGTTGCCTGAAGAAGTGCTAAAAGGAAAAAAAAAAAAACTTCTTCACCATTTATAAACACATAAGGACTAAATATTTACTTGATAGTGTGTTCAAGTTATTCCTTGATTTTCCTTTCTGTGGTGTTACTATAGGGATGGTTACCTAGTAGGATGATGGATAAGACTTTTGGTTTGCACCAGCCATACCCCACCAACATATTCCCCACCAAAGGGTTCATGCCTTTGTAGAATAACAACAATTCAAAGAGATTATTTTCTTCCATGGTTTTAGTAAATGATTCTACTGAAATAGGATCACATATAATACAGTTCCTAGAGAGAAGGCTCCATACTATCTTTGAAAGATTATCTATTTCGAATTTCTCTCCTCCAGTGTCTTGGCCTTATAGTCTCTGACACCTATTATTTCCTATCAATTTAAACCTTCCACTCTACAACTTGTTGTTGTTGTTCAGTCACTCGGTCATGTCCAGCTCTTTTTGACCCCATGGACTGCAATACGCCAGCCTTCCCTGTCCTTCACTATCTCCCGGAGTTTGCTCAAACTTACGTCCATTGAGTTGATGATGCCATCCAACCCTCTCATCCTCTGTTCCCTCCTTCTTGTTCACAAACAATTACCAACACTAAACTGATTCGTCCTTACTTCTTTTCTCCTCTCACTAAGTAAATGTCAATGTGTAATGATATGCACTTATAGCATCACCATGCAGAGTTTTGCTATAGAGGAATATATGGAATTTGGGGCCTCAGAGAATCACTTTTTATGATTCCAGAATATTTGATTGCAGACAGAAAAATAAACACAGCTTTGGTGAAGCAGTCACCACAGAAACAATTGTTTCTCTTATTTATCTATTTTTTATAGGGTATATTTTACTTATATTCAAAGATATATCTATTTACTGTGGGACCTGGATTTGCATTTATTTTCACAGATAGCATAGGAAAATTTCTACATTACACCTTGGTGCAATCCCTGGATGACTACAATGTGCCCATATTAATGATTTAAATGAAAGATAATAAAAGGTGAGTTCTCAGTGTTCTTTCAAAAACTAATAAATCTCTTTGCATGTAACTGATTGCCTCCTTCTGGGAAATATGTTTGGGTTTGTGTGAAGATTTTAACTCAAGACAAAATGAGTTTTCATAAGACATAACTTCTTAAATCAGGTCAGAGAAGGTCATTTCATTTGAAGAGTTAATTCTGTGGGCATTTTTTTATGTGGTAAAGGAAGTTTAGGGGTGATACTCAATATAATTCAGAGAATTTAGAAATATCTAACTCTGCCTTGGCCAAACCACTCTCCTTCTCTTGAAATCCTTGGGGAAGAGACACAGAAAATATAAAATCAAAATGGCATTTATTATTAATAGGGCTTCTGCCCAGAGCCCTCATGCAGAGCTCTGGTGGATTGAGCTAGAAGATATGGCTTGTTATATAAGTCTAATACCTAAAGAACACCTATTATCCCTAAGCCTCAGTTTAAAACTCTGAGTATTAGTGAAACAGGAAGGAAAGGATCAGGGCACAAATTTTAAAAGAATGACATAGCCTGAGAACAAGACATAAACTGATTAGAACCAAATGGTCCCAAGATGGTGGATGAGTCTACTTTCATTAAACCTTGAGCCTCAGTATACACTTGCTGTTAACATATCAGCAAACTAAATGACACATTCACCAGAGACCTGACAGTTCTCAGGCCGATCATCAAAGATGAAAAATCAAGATGTGGCCCAATTCCTCATAATCCTAGCCCCTTACTGGAATAGTTAGAATAATCCTTCCACTCACTAGCTACTGAAATTACCCAGCCCATAAAAACCAATCACACTATATTTTGGGGCCACTCTCACCCTTTGAGGTGGACCACACTCTGTCTGTGGAGTGTGTATCTCTCTAAATAAATCCACTTCTTACCTATCACTTTGTCTCTCACTGAATTATTTCTGCGATGAGACATCAAGAACCTGAGCTTTATTAAGTTCTGAAACCAGATGTTGCTCTCAGTGGGTTTTAGCTGATTTCGAGTCCTAATCTGAGTTGCACAGATTCATTAGTAACCTCTGGTTTGCACCAAAAGCAGAAGACCAAATTGGTAAGAGTGCCAAGAAAAGGTGTAGAAAGGCAGCCTTTTGTTTTTAGTTATCCTCTAATCACACTGAGAGGAGATTCAGACCCAGTAATATATCAGACCCAATCAAGACTTATTCATTTTCTCTTGGACAGAGGGAAGTATGAAGCTGATAAAAATAATGCTGAAGAGACATTCATTATCTATTGACATAAGATAAAGTTTTTAAAGAGGAATAAATGAAAGATACAGTTCTGTACCAAAAATGAAGAAAAAAAAGAATACATTGGAAAGAGTACAGATCTGAATGCCAAACTTCTTCACTAAGCCCACTTCTTTGAATCTTCAAATATAAAATAGACTGAAGATTCAAGCACCATTTTTTGCTTGTTTTGTTGGTTGGCTTTTGCTCCTGTTCTTTGTTTTGTTTTAGGCAGAGAAACTAGGTAATATTAAACACTACATCTGCACTAGATGCAAGTAATTATTCTTGGGCTCATTATGGAGCAGAACTGATGGTACACAGTCCATTTCCTGCGAAGTAGAAGCACAATATTTTTGTTACTAGAACAAGCCATAATCTGTTCATTGGTCAGAGAGACCAAACTTTCATCTCAGCAAGACTTATGCAAATGTGTTCCCACCACATAATTAAGGTGCCTGAACATGTGCTGAGAGATCCCCTCTGTTGGCCTGAATGCCTTCCACTGGAAAATGAATACTGACAGTAGTTATTCTGGGAACTGATTAATTAAATCTCTTTCCTGGCAGTTCCATTAATATCAACACAACATGGCAGAGATATTGACATATTGAGAAAACACTGCTTTCAACAATGGGGCTTTGTTGACAAAACAGTGAAATGTCTAGACCATTAGTAACAATTCAGGAATTCATCTTCCCCATCAATTTCATTTAGCTTACACATGTCTCTCCCTTTCTCTTTCTCACTCTCCCTCCCTCCCTCTTCTCTTTTTCTCTCTCCTCTCTCTTAAAATCTGTAGCAGTCAGTCAGAGAAAATGAAGTGAAACTATTAAATATAAAGGCAGGATGGGTTAGAAACACACAAGGCCAATTTTTTTTTTCTCTCTCCCTCTCTCTCTCTTCCTACACACACACACACACACACACACACACACACACATGATCATGGGGGGCAGCTGATATTCAGTAATGTCATCTAATACTGAATGATAATATTACTTAATTATCAAGCACCAGAGAATATAATTTACTGATTTTCTGCTGCATGCCTTATACTTTACAAGCATTATTTCACTTGTTAAAAAACAAATGTGGCATAATAGCACTACCATTACAGGCTACTTTAGATTAAGATCTGAAAAGATACCTTTGAACAGAGGACATCTGAGCTAGGACTGAACTATGTGAACATCTGGAGAAAAAAAGAGGGGCACAGCAGAGAGAAAAGTTAGTAGAGAACCCCAGGAAATAAGAATAAGCAAGTTGAATTCAAAGCAGTGGGGTCAGGCCCCCTGAACCTGGAGGGGAACAGGGAAGTCCTTGCCAAAACTCCCACCCAGGCTTTCAAGCCAAAGGGTGACATGGTGGGTACCTACCTCTTCTTCTACCTGCTCTGGAGCATACCACGAGGTGGTGCCTGCTGCCACTGGACCTAGATGCTTGGCCCTGGTAATAGCAGGGTCCCAAAGGCAGAAGCTCTGCCAGGACACTGGGTCCATGGTATGCTGCCGTGGATGCAGTCATGACTTCTCATAAAGCCTTTTCCAGTTTTATGGAGAGAAAAAAAGATTCTCCATTTCCAAAAACTTGTTTGCACTGTACCTCTCTTATCTTGCATCAGAGCAAAACTGTAGCTAAAACAATTTAGGGAATTTGCTAGAAATCATACAGCTTGTAAGGGGCTTCCCTGGTGGCTCAGACAGTAAAGAATCCGCCTCCCATGCAGGAGACCCAGGTTCGTTCCTTGGGTTGGGAAGATCCCTTGGAGAAGGGAATGGCTATCTACTCTAGTATTCTTGCCTGGAAAATTCCACGGACAGAGGAACCTGGCGGGCCATGGTCCACAGAGTTGCACAGAGCTGGAGACGACTGAGGGACTAACGTTGTCACTTTCGCACAGCTTGCAAAGAAGCAGAGTTGAGATTTAACTTCAAATTGGTCTTGTTCCAAATTCTCTACCCTTTCCACACTGGAGTCCTCCCTTACCTCTTGGCCTTCCTTTCAGTTCTCTTCCATACATAAGCATCTGTGCTTCTTCTAAGCTAACTATCTGATGTAAGCAATATAGCCGTTTAAAGCCATCAGAGGTCTGGCTTAGTAGCTTATGTGACTGTCTCCTCTGCAAAGACTGTTGGCTTTTGAAGGGTCTTTGCTGGATTCATTTTATATACTTGCTCTAGTAGCATCTAGCATGTCATCACAAGTATGAGGAATGAGTAGACAATAAATGTTTTCAAGGAATCATAAAAATACAGTCAGAAGGGTATAAAAAAGTCTATCATTGTCCATGTTAAGTTAATGTGCATATTTATGATATATTCCAGATTCCTATAGCTACCTAGAAACCACTGTCTTTATGACTTACAGATCTTTCCCTCAAATGTATGTTATCTGTGAACCCAATCTTCTGCTCCTGCTTTCTCTCCTTTCCTTCCTTCCCAAAACTTCTACATGAAAATAGTTAGTAGTCAACTGCTCAAAAATCTCATGAAAAAGTTAGGTTATGGTGGGATCAGTACAAAGAAGCGTGTGCAGGATACCAGAAGAACATAGGAAATATCTGCTGTTTTGGGAGCTCAGAAAGGACTGTTTGGAGGAGGTAATTAGTGAACTGAGCCTTGAAATATAGGGAATAATCAGGCAGAAGTTAATAGAATGCTAAGTGTTTTGTGTTTCGAGAAGAGACACTAACATGTTTGAAGGTTTTTTAGAAATGTCATTTAAAAATCAGCTTCACTCAGGAGCTCAAGATTCAGGACTAAAACATGATGGATAAGATTCTCTGCAGATTTTCTCCAGCCTGACTTTTTTTCAGGCATGTATTTGAATGAGAGGGGCTTCCCTCATAGCTCAGTTGGTAAAGAATCTGCCTGCAATGCAGGAGACCCCAGTTCAATTTCCTGGGTTGGGAAGATCCACTGGAAAAAGGATAGGCTACCCACTCCAGTATTCTAGTCTGGAGAATTCCATGGACTGTATAGTCCATGGGGTTGCAAAGAGTTGGACTTGACTGAGTGACTTTCATTCACACTTTCATTAGAATGAGAAGGGTGCATATTAGGTGTGGGGAAGTGCCAGAGTTATACCTGCCAGAGTTCAAGCACAAGATTACAGTGTTAAATTCCCACTATTCAAAGCTGGAGAGTTTGAAAACAAACTCTGTATCAGGGAAAACCAGGGCATGGAACAAGGGTCACCATATAATCTTATTTTTTCTCAATTCTGGATACATGACACAATTACTTTAGGGCTTGTGTAAACATTCAGATGGGCTCCCCTGGTGGCTCAGTGGTAGAGAATCTGCTTGCTAATGCAGGAGGCTTGGGTTTGATCCTTGGATGAGAAGATTCCCTGAAGAAGGAAATGACAGCCTACTATAGTATTTTTGCCGGGGAAATCCCAGGGACAGAGGAGCCTGGTGGGCTACACTCCATGGGGTTGCAAAGAGTTGGACATAACTGAGCAACTAAATAAAAACAAAAATTCAGATACCTGTGTCTCTTCCACTTGATCACTGTATGTGCATAAGGAGATTGCACATTTCCATTTAAAAACTACCATAAAGAAAGAAAGAAAGAAAGTGAAGTCCCTCAGTCATGTCCGACTCTTTGCGGCCCTATGGACTGTAGCCCACCAGGCTCCTCCATCCATGGAATTTTCTAGGCAAAAGTACTGGAGTGGGTTGCCATTTCCTTCTCCATAAAAACTACCATAGACAATTTCTATATAGAACTAGGATGCTACTAGAGTTGTAACAATGACCTTCTCTTAAAACTCCACCATGTGGGAAGCTCTGAAATAGAGTGTGACCAACAGCTGGATGCATTTTCTGTAAAGGCTAGAAATAATGAAAAGCAGGACTTTCAGTGTTTCCCAAATTATGTGCTTCCTATCTTAAACATGATTGATAAAAGGACAGGTAACAGTTATAGACTTATAGCTATTATTTTTGAGCTCGTCCTGAGTGCCAGAGATGTAGGAAGTGCTTTGCATAGATGCATCATCCTTTTTTATGTAAGAGCTCAATGTACTGTTCTTCATGGCCTCTGTTTTAAATGAGAAAAGAAACAGAGATGTCAACATACTTTTCTAAGGTCACTCAGCTATTGAATGTAAAGTGTAGAACAGAGTTTGGTGCATGATTTATACTGTCTTCTAGTGTTACTAGTTGATATTACACCCAAACCTGTGCTTAGTCGCTCAGTCGTGTCTGACTCTGTGTGACCCATGGACTGTAGCCCACCAGGCTCTTCTTTCCATGGGATTCTCCAAGCAAGAATGGAGTGGGTTGCCATGCTCTCTTCCAGAGGATCTTCCCAACCCAGGGATGGAACCCAGGTCTCCTGCATTTCAGATGGATTCTTTACCATCTGAGCCACCAGGGAAGCCCTAATATAAACCATTTTATATTACTATGTGACTATATCCGGTATAAATTTGCAGGGGGAAACCCCTCAAGTATCATCTCTTTGAATGACCTCTGAAAGTCTAGTGCTATTGGACAATTATTGGGAAACTCAGAGTTGTAACTAGTTCAAATTCCTATACCTAGCCTGAGCCTCCCTTTTTAAAGCATGCCTGTACTTTTTCAGTCATTTCTCTATTAAATCCATTATTTAAGCATTTTTGCTTTTCTGCACGTGCTGTTCCACTTCGCTGAGCTCTTCTGTGTGGATTACAGGCTCTGTATCATTGTGACTGAAGCCTAATTGACCTCCGTGGTAAATATTAAAGGAAGGTGGCAAACGTGACTAGCTGTCCATTCAATATGACATGAAATGGCTATCGCCTGTGTGTAATGAGGGAAACTCTTTGGGCTTCCACTCCTGTTTTATGGGGGAAAGAGAGTGAATTCTCAAGTGATTGTTGACAAGTCTATGGCAAATGTGTGCACCAAGTGAGAAGTTGAAATAAAACGCCCTGTATGAAGTCGTTAAACATCAAGCCTGATGAATTATTCATTTAATGGTTTCAAAGTTGGTCTTGGAAAAATGTAAATAAAACACACAGAGAACTTTCTGCTTTCTGGAAATGATTTTATAGTCATGAACTAAACACAAGGAGCACTTAAAGTGTTGAACTGCATTGTATATTTTATGTAAATTAAGAATATCGAACAAATTCCCCATTTGGTACCAAAGAGAGAAAGAAAATATACCTCTCCTGATGATCAATGCCTCTGAGAAAATGAATTATCTTTATTTTCTCCATTATCTTTTATTGCCATTTTATATACTCTATAAGATATCGACCTGCAAGTATTCAAATGAAATGTGATGTAAGTTTTCTGATTCATGAGCCTTTTTTTATACCCTTCAGGCATGACTGCGACCTTTTCTACATCCCTGAATATGCATCATGGATAGACTCTGCCCTGGTGTTAGAAAGTGGTCTGGTGATAGAGAATGTCACCTTAAAGCAAACGAAGTCCTTGAAGTCCAAAGAGAAGATTCGAGTCCCAGTTCTGAAAATGAATGTGTGACTTTGGATATGTTAATTATAATGGCCAACTCAAAGCATTGTCAAGATGAAGAGAGATAGAATACACATCATCAAGTAGAATCACAATCATCAAGCATTTGTTAATAAATCTGATGAAATTCTTCCAGTGACTGGGTCCACAAAATCCTTCTTGAAGCTACAAAAACAGCATTCCCCCAAATCTTAATTTTTACGCACCATCAAAGGCAAGATAAAGTTACCATTTCAAAACATGATGTGATTAAACCATAAGAGGGCAGCATTACAAAAATCTATTAAAAGTCAACAAATTTGTATCATTTCTCAATACAAATGAACTGAGCTACAAAACAGAAGGAGACTCATAAAGTTAGAAAACAAAACTTACGGTTGCCAGGGGGAAAGAGATGGTTAGGGAGTTTGGGAAGTTCATGTACACATTACTATATTCAAAATGAATACCCAACAAGCAACAATTGTATAGCACATGGAACCCTACTCAATGTTATGTGCCAGCCTAGATGGGAATGGGGCTTGGGGGAGAATGGATACATGTATATGTATGTCTGAATCCCTTTGCTGTTCACTTGAAACTAGCACAACATTAATTGTCTATAAGTTCAGCTCAGTCACTCAGTCATCATGTCCGACTCTTTGTGACCCCACGGATTGCAGCATGCCAGGCCTCCCTGTCCATCACTAACTCCCGGAGTTTACTCAAAATCATGTCGATTGAGACGGTGATGCCATCCAATCATCTCATCTTCTGTCGTCCCCTTCTCCTCCTATCTTCAATCTTTCCCATCATCAGGCTCTTTTCCAATGAGTCAGCTCTTCGCATCAGGTGGCCAAAGTATTGGAGTTTCAGCTTCAGTATCAGCCCTTCCAATGAATATTCAGGACTGATTTCCTTTAGGATGGAGTGGTTAGATCTCCTTGCAGTCCAAGAGACTCTCAAGAGTTTTCTCCAACACCACAGTTCAAAAGCATCAATTCTTCGGCGCTCAGCTTTCTTTATAGTCCAACTCTCACATCCATACATGACTACTGGAAAAATCGTAGCCTTAATTAGAATGACCTTTGTTGGCAAAGAAATGTCTCTGTTTTTTAATATGTTGTCTAGGCTTGGTCATAACTTTTCTTCCAAGGAGTAAGTGTCTTTAAATTTCATGGCTGCAGTCACCATCTGCAGTAATTTTGGAGCTCCCCAAAATAAAGTCTGACACTGTTTCCACTGTTTCCCCATCTATTTGCCCTGAAGTGATGGGACCAGATGTCATGATCTTAGTTTTCTGAACGTTGAGCTTTAAGCCAACTTTTTCACTCTCCTCTTTCACTTTCATCAAGAGGCTCTTTAGTTCTTCGTTTTCTGCCATAAGGGTGGTGTCATCTGCATATGTGAAGTTACTGATATTTCTCCTGGCAATCTTGATTCCAGCTTGTGCTTCATCTAGCCCAGTGTTTCTCATGATGTACTCTGCATAGAAGTTAAATAGGCAGGGTGACAATATACAGCCTTGAAGTACTCCTTTCCCTATTTGGAACCAGTCTGTTGTTCCATGTCCAGTTCTAACTGTTGCTTCCTGACCTGCATAAAGATTTCTCAAGAGGCAGGTCAGGTGGTCTGGTATTCCCATTTCTTTCAGAATTTTCCTCAGTTTATTGTGATCTACATTGTCAAAGGCTTTGGCATAGTCAATAAAGCAGAAATAGATGTTCTTCTGGAACTCTTTTGCTTTTTTGATGATCCCCAATACAAAATAAAAAGTTTGAAAAAAAAGCCAGTACAGACCCAGAAACCATATCAACTATGAAGGCCTAAATAAAACCACCTTGGTCTAGCCTAGGAGTAAAGTTGAGTGGAATCCATGATGAAGTTTCCATTGAAAGCACCAAAATGAAAATAATATATAAATATAAATGTTTATTTTTTGTAAAGACATGACTAAATGTAAATGTTTCAACCTTAAGTCAATATTTAAATCTCCTACAGAGTGCCCTCCTGAGTGGCCAGTCTCTACAAAGACTCATTATGGAGATTTAGTAGGACAATTTGCTAACTCCACTGCTATGGTTGGTACAGAGCTAGCAATTAAAATTCATTGCCATTCTATTCCAGCACTCATGTTTCCATGTTTGGCCTCTGCTACTCTAGGTTATTTGACTGGAGCTGGGTGACTCAGAATCTTTATCCCCAAGGAACAGTCTGAGCCCTTGATTTTCTAGCCCTTGTTTAATTGTGGTTCTTATATATTTTTTTCTTTAATATTACCAAGTGTGAAAGCACCACAACTATTCAGTGACATGACTGGGGTTTTTCTAATTAGGGACAATTAACTCTTTTTTGCCTGTTGGGTAATTTGCAGGATTCCAAAGTGATTGCATCATGATATTAACATCAAATCCAGAGTAAAACATACTGCCAGCACTGGTGAAGTGATCCCTTCCCCAAACCCAAACTAAGAACCATTGATACAGGTTTGCCTAAGGTCTTGGGGATGGAAAGCATACTTTTATGTTTGCCCTAATTAGGTCAAATTGGTCAAATTCAATCAAATAAAATAAAGGTGGAGGGCTTCCCTGATGGCTCAGTGGTCAAGAATCCACCTGTCAATGCAGTAGACATGGTTTTGATCTTCAGTCTGGGAAGATCCCACATGCTGAGGAACAGCTAGGCCCGGGCACCACAACAATTGAATCTGTGCTCTAGAGTCCGGGTGCCACAGCTACTGAGCCCACATGCCTCAACTCCTGAAGCCCGCACGCCCTAGAGCCTGTGCTCTACAACAAGAGAAGCCACTGCAATGAGAAGCCTGATCACCGCAATGAAGAGCAGACCCTGCAGAGAAAAGTCTGTGAAGCAACGAAGACCCAGTACATCCATCAACAAATAAAATAATTTTTTTTAAAGTTACAAAAATAAATAAATAAAGATGCGAAAGCTATTCCTGATTCCACAATCTGGTTCCTGCAATTACGTATTCTATTCTAGCTGCTGTGGACAAAACACCATGTAAGAGCTGTTGATTCAAGAAATACCCCACAAACTGGAGTGTAGCACCTAAATCCTGCAGAGACTCAATGCTGAACTGGTGCTTTGGCTGAACCCTCCATGGACAATCCCACTGTTTTTTGAGGTTGTCTATTTTATGTGATGAAGTGTATGACCACAGGGTCATAGTCACAGGTATGTTGCTCTGCATCTGCTGTCACAAAATTGGCCCCTTGGTCTGAGGAAATGTTGTGCAGAATATCATGCAAACAGATTAGGAATTCTGAAAGTATTTGGATGATGGTGCTTACACAGGCACTGCAGGCAGAAAAGGCAAATTTCATGTAAAGAACCACTGCAACATCAGTATAGAAGATTCACATTGTGTAGTTAAACTGCTATCAAGTGGCTGCTAATCCATTTAAGAGAGGGTTCCTTTTTGAGGGCTCAGTCTTGGACTCTGATGCTTAAAGGTTAGGCATTGAGTGATCCTAATAACTGGATCTTATTTGGTTGGGGTTCATGATGTTTGGCCCATTTTAGCCTTCATCTCTGCCACAATAGCCACTCAGCTAACACTGGTGTGTCTAAAGGAACATGCTGGCTGATATCCACAGGATCTGACGTTCATCTGTTAGCCACCGAGTGCCTTCTCTCCAGTGGGCATAGATATGAGATAAGATCATTATCACACATGTGCTACCTCCTCTGGGACTAGTCACATGCCTCTTTCCCAGAATTCCTTGTTCCTGTCACTCAATCTTGCTCCTTCTGGGAGCAAGGACTTCCTGGGTCTTTTATTAACAGACCAAGCATTCTCCCAGAGGTCCCTACAGATCCTCACCTCAGGATACTTGCCTCTCTGCACAAAGTTTATGACTATGCCTACAATACAAAGTTCCATTCACTGGTAGAGTTTTCACCACTATCCTTTGTGACAAGGACCTCTGGGTGGACCTTGGTAAGAGAGCTTACACCAGCTTATCACTCTGGCCCAGTTGTGAGCCAGGTCCATCAGGTGGCCATATAAACAAAACAAAACAAACAACAAAAAAAATGAGTATTAAGTGAGTTGAAGGACAGGCATTGGGAGGACACAAAATAGGTGATGTGGGAGGCTGGGCCATGTGTATATATAGTTTATATGTGTCCCTGAACCAGCTGGGTCCTATCCTAGGGATAATATTTCCAGTGCCTTCCCTGATGGATTGCAGATGCACCAGCTTGACCTCGTGACAAGTCATGAAAGGCAGTTCCATCTATATGGACATTGGTGCTCCATACTTAGAGGCTCACAGTTTCTCTACAAGTGCCCAGCAGCAGGATGGGAGCTCCTTTTCAGATTCCAGGGAGTTCTCTGCTGCATAAGAAATGTCTTTTCTCTAGGTCCTATGAACAGCTGAGATGACCTATTGTGGCTTTCTGCACACCACTTTTCTCAGCATGAGCAGCTAGTATTATTGAAGGTGCTGAGTCATGAGACAGCACAGCTCTCATCACCATCTGGACCTGCTGGCAGCTCTCTCTTGCTCCAAGCTCTACTGAAAGTTGGCAAGATTTTGGGTTGTACAGCCCTAAATGCTGAGTGAGCTTGTACTTGCTTCCTGTGCCTTGGGGTTTGAGATACAAGAGAAAGAAGACAAAAATCCCAGGGAGGTGCTGCCTTGCTTTTCCAGCAGTCTGGTTGCCACAGCAGTGGCTGTAGTAAAAGGTGAGTCATGGAGATACCAAGTGAAATGCAACAGGTGTCTGCTATAATGTGATAATGAATATAAATCTTTCTTCAACCAAAGTAACTAGTTTTATTTTTAAATTAATTACTTTCTAATAGTTTGGTGTTAAAATGTCCTTTGACTTTACAGTTATTTGGGTTTTATCCCCCACACACAAATTTTAGGAGTCTTCATTCTATTTATTTGAAAAATGTCCGTGGAATTTTGATAGGGATTGCACTGAATCTGCAGATTGCCTTGGACAGTATGAACATTTTAACACTGATTCTTCCAATTCATGGGCGTGGAATTTCTTTCCCTTGATTTGTGTCTCGTTCAATTACTTCATTAATATCTTACAATTTTCAATACACATTTCTTTCATCTCCTTCCTTAATATGTTGTTTTTTGAAAAGAGTAAAATATAATCCTGGAGTGGATAGCCATTCCCTTTTCCAGGGGATTTTCTCAACTCAGGGATTGAACTCAGATCTCCTGCATTGCAGGCAAATTCTTTACCATCTGAGCTACCAGGGAAGCAAAATATAAAAACATTACCAATCATAGATCAATTATTTTTCTTGCTTCATACACACACGCACACATAAACACATACCACAAAAACATATACAATCTATAAAAATGAAAATAGTATATATGGGGGAGAATTAAGTTACACCAGACAACCTGAAATGGAAATCTCCAACTTTGTAGATTAGATGACCTCAAATGTGTTCAAAACCATTTCTGATCTTTAATTTTCCTATGTGCAAAACATGGATGATGAAAGACACTCACATTTTATTGCAAAGAGTAGGCTGGAACACACTCAGGCATACATAAAATACAGGGAATACATAAGATTTGGGAAATCCTGGGAATCTACTGCAATTGAACAAAAAACTGCAAGTAAACCAATGTACAAGTTCACATACAAATTTTTTTTTTCTAGGTCTTAGTTTTAATGAGAATAACACTCAGTTTATTTGTGTACCTTTCTTCTTTTTTTTTTCTCTTCTTTCACTGGTTCATCCATCTCTGACAACTTACTATTAAAAGATTTCCATTGGAAGGAAGAAATGCTAATTCCCTGACTTGCTTTACCTTACCATGGAAATTTCTGAATATTCATTTGTTATTCATACATTTTAACTTTTTTGTAGGAGGGAGGGGGAGTAGCCTTCAGTCGTATCATCTGCCGATAGAAAGGTTGAAATTTTAAATGATAAATTTTCAATGGGAAGAAAATGTTAACTGTGTTTTATTTTTATGAGATGAAGGCACTCACTGAGTCTGAGCAAAGAATAAGTGTTTAAGAGGTGTCATTTCCTTGCCTCTGGGTGTGAAATACCTAAGGAAGGCAAAGTCGATTCAAAACTTTTAAAATTCCATGGTAGTTACAATTTGCAAAATTACCTTTCAGCCGCTTCACCTGAAACGATAATCAGACCTCTAAGAATAGGTTTCATAGGTTAGTCTTCATCTCAACATAGTATATTGCAGATGAAAAATGTATTTGCAGCACAATCAAAATGATAATTTTTTCAATATGCCTTTTGAAGCATCCTTTGCCACAGAAGACCACAGCATATACCAATTGTAATGTGCCAAACCTTGCTTAGTCCAGAATGTATCAGGAAACAGAATTCATTCTTCTAGGCATTTATAATATTTGTTTTTCTCGTATTCCTATATATCTATGTCCTTGTTGGATACCAATTGGGCATTGAAATCTATATGATTGAACTATATAGTAATTTAATTTTAATATAGTATTTGACTTTGTTCTGATAATTTTTTTGTTTAATTATGTAAGTATGAAAATACACTTACAGGAAACTTGGAAAATACAGAGAAAAGTTACATACAGTTCCACTATATATTATGATTATCTTTTTAAGTATATAAATTAGGATTTTTATTTGGAGCTTCAATATCATACTCTTAAAATTTAGTAGAATGGACAGAAAAGTATAAGGCTGTATGAAAAGCACTATGAATGAATTCAACATAATTAAGATTTATATAATATCCACATAACAGCAGGATATGGTAATTTTTTTAAAAGTAGAATGAAAAATGTTTAGGAGTTGATTTTTATTCTGTGAAAGCATCCCATAGTTTAGAGTTCAGGAACCTCAAAATGTCATGGTCTTTCTTGGGCAAGATATTTCAATATTAGGCTCAGATTTCTCATGTTAAAATAGTGTAATTATATATCTTTCAGACTTTTTTTTTGAAGTTTGATTGAGACAACATATGTAAAATCATTAGCACAGACCTTGGCTCATAGGGAAAAAAATTGATAAGTAGCTATTATTATTTAATGATGTTGTGGTCATCAAAGATGATAATGACATTTTTCTACCTCTCTTTATTAGAAGCAAATAATATTTCCAGAACTTTTCATTGAGGCTACAACTGATCATCAGAGACATTGCCAGAGGGTATTTCTTACAGATAGTACAATCAGGATGGTGAAGGAACTAGATATTAAGTCTGGTGATAAAGAACTGATGGAGCTAAGTATGTTGTCTATACAACAGATATAATTTATATGAACAAACACTTAAAGGGCCTCACAGGGAAGAGAAGAAACTTAAACTCTCTGCTCTGATGGCAGAATTTGAATCTAGAGTTACAGAGGGTAGCATCTCAATTCTGTTGTAAAAACAGCTTCACTAATGCAATTGTTTAGTAATGCAAATTATACAAGAAGCAATGCCAGTCATTCCTTTGTGTGTTTCATGAAGGTCTACAGTAACTTTGACCTGAGGAGAATGGATTCATTACAAACAAACAGTTCTGATAAGGAGAGAGGTGAAGCAATATTTGTTTTCTCCCCACCAGTACACTCTCTTGAGGTCTACAGCAAAGGAGAGAATAAAATATTTTTTTGTGTGTTTGTTTCTATGTACAATCTCCTGCTTGGTAGGCATCAAAAACAATCTATGATATACCTCTCAGAACGTTTGGCTATACATTCAGTCATTCACCATCACTTGTTCTGTGTCCCAGGCCTATCCCTGGATACATAAAGGTGAGTCAATCCTGGGACTTGTACCTGAGTACAGTCAGGAGGGAGAGATGTAGCTGTAAACCCATAATTGAAACATCGCAAAAAGCTAAGAGAGAGTTGTGCAAAGTGCCCTATGATCTGAAAAACAAAAATAGCAAGTCACGCTAGAATGTGGGATTAATACAGAAGTGAGAATAAAGAGATGTTCTTATACAGTATGCTAAATAATGCATAGTTTCCCCAGTGTAGTCACATTGGCATGCATCAAAAAATGGGTTATCTAGGCAAAACTATTGATGTGTGAAAAAGAACTAGAAGGATCATGGTCAGCAAGTAATTAGGTTAGATGTGGAGGAAAGAGGCTATAATAGAGTAATAGTGGGAGATTAACCTAAAGAACAAGGCTAACATGTCCACCACAGAAAATTCCTGGAAAGCCAAAACAAACAGCTTAGATAATATCATATGCTTTGAGAATCTGACATTTTACTCTGAAAATGTAGAGATAGACCAGGGGTGGGGTGAGGGGTCAAGAAAGAAGGCACAGGAAAGATTTGGAGTGTATTGAAATATTAGAGGTAACAGGTGATCGTGGTGGTCATGGCTGCAGGGTAAGGAACCCACTGGGGCTGGAAACCCAGAATCTTGTGCTCTGTTTGCTAAAAGGTTACACTCTAAGTGCCAGGGGCAAGACGTGAAATGAGAAGGAATCTGCACAAGCCAGATTTTTCCCTAACTCAACTGCATTACTTGTACCTTGGTGGTTTCACAAGATTCTTTTTGCTCTCATATTCTTTGATTAGTTTTCTGACATAAGATAATTTATTTAATAAATATTTACTATATTCTTGCTCCTTGAATTTAAGAGATCAATGCAAAGGCTGCTTTTCGTATGAGACTTAAAATTGCATGTTATTTTGATTTTTTGCCATACCTAAGTTAGCCCCATCTATTAGATTCATTAAACCGTTTTTGTCTGGAAAGAATTCATTTTTGTTCTCTCTCTGACCCTTTTTAAGTGGCTGTTAAAAAGTGTCTTTTTGGACTCTAATTAATAAACAACAATTATTTAATTAACAAAATATATTTAAAAACAAAAACTTGGACCATTTTCAAAGCAGAAGCCTGCTGTACACAGTTTCAGACCTCCACCAGGAATTAGCAACTGATGTGCTGACATAGTACATGCATATTTACTTTTGTTATCCCTCAAAATGCAATGTTACCATGGTAACTCATGTAGTGCCACTGCTACCAAGAGACAGAAGTTCTTGGTGGCTACAAAAAAAAAAAGGAAGAAACAAAGAAAAAATAATCAATGGGAACCACTAGAAAGGCAAAGACATTTTTATGCACCACCACATAAAAGGCTACAAATAATCTTGGGAAAATCTAGGGAAGGGAGACCACCATCAAAGAAATGCTTCAATTCTGAACACTTCTCCTAATTGTCTCTTTATCAGAAAAGAAATACTGTAAAGAACTCTATTGGTTATCCCTCAAATTGTTTAAGTAACTTCATTAATGTTCATTTTATGCTCATTGAGGTGAGAGGCTTTGAATGTTTTGCTTAACATTATATGGTGAGCAGCTATTACAATACCCAATGACATGATAAGTATTAAAAAAAATGTGAAATGAATGACTAAATGAATGAATGCAAGTTTAAGGCAATGCCTGCAAAACAAATAATTAAAGAAGATTCTGCTGAAGTAGAAGAACAAGACTTTTTAATTTTAATGTGCATTAAAAATAATATTGGGAGTTAAGCACAAAATCCTGGCCTACTCTGAATGATTTTGATACAGTAAATCTAAGATGAGCCTCAGGTACTTTAGCATATGTTTTGCATTGTTCTAGGTGAGTCTGATGAATTTGATCTAGGAAATTTCCTTTGAACACATGTAAGGAGGGCACTAAACTAGACATCAAACATTCTAAATTTGCTCTGTTGCTGAACAGCTTTGCAGAATCATGTAGAAATTCTAGGTTAGGATTCTGTTCTTTGAGAGAAATAAAATAGAATATCAATTGTTTTCGTAATAGATGGATCCCAAAGTCCCCACCTCATTTTATTTAAAATAGCTCTTAGTGCAATAGGGTCTTTTTCCTTTTTTTTTTAACATTTGTATTTTACAGAAGATTTCTTTTTTTTCAGGGAATTTTTCTGCTGCTAACAATAATATGCTGATGGTGACCTGAAATGCCAAAACAAAGCAACTTTGGAAATTTCATGAATATATAAATTTCCAAAAGAAACACCTAGGTTTTAGAAATTACCTGATTTGATTAATGCAGGCAGTCTTTAAGAGTTTTCTATAAGAAAATAAAACTTACTGAAGAATCATCAATAATTTTTTATTAATTATATTTAACAAACATTTGCCAAATCACCATGTTTAATTTGTTGAAGATAGAAAGAATAGAATTGTGAATTTATTTTTAAACAGATTTTCTTTGTTTTTTTTTCAGAAAGAGCATCTTTTTCTTCATCTTGTTACCGAAATTGCAAAAGTGAGATTTTATTGTTGGGCATATTGAAATATTCTAGAGTAATAAGTGGAAAGATTGAAAAGGAGCTTAATTTCTGATATTCTCATTGCCTAGATTCCAAACAAAGAAGAAACTGAGTCTAAAGACAAGTAGTATGGTTGAAATCACAATCATTTTGTGTTGCATTAATATGAATAGCTGCAGAACAACAACAACAAAAAGCCCTGAAATCAGGTGTTGTTTTCACCTGCAAAATAATTTGTCATTTTGCATCAAACTGCCCAAAATGTGCTCTAGGTTAAAGGTTTTACAACTTGCTCAACTTCCAGAAAAATTGGTCCAATGTTTTTTTCTGTGGACTTGGCCGAGGGCCTGTTTCCTCTGACTTTTTTCAATCCTGCTGTCTCCTCCTTTTTTTTTTCCCTCTTCCCACCATCAGCCTTAAAGATGCTGAACTGCTATTTCCTAGTTCAACCTGTCTTAGTCATGAACACTTCCCACTGGCCAGATACATTGCTAATGCAGCCGATGATCTCATGAAATGAATAAACCGGAAGATGAAAATGGATGTGCCAATTTAAAAGAGGTCAAGCAGCAAGTGGGAATCACGTGTGAATAGCAAGCAGATGGTGACTGCATTTCAAAGAGACCATTACTTCCAAAACCCAGGACTGCCAACACAATTACTCTATTGTTGTTGTTTTTTTAAAAAAAGACATGTATAGATAATTATTAATGTAAAGTTCATTTAAAATGTAATTTAAACAGCTAATTATTTTAAATGAAAAGCAGATTTATTTGAATATTTAAGTCATGACAGATTGACAATCAAATTTCTAGAATTATTTGATTTCAAGGTATATATGCATAATAAGTGGAGAAGGAAATGGCAACCCACTCCAGTATTCTTGCCTGAAGAATCTCATGGGTAGAGGAGCCTGGCAGGCTACAGTCCAGTGGATCGTAAGAGTCGGGCACGATTTAGTGACTAAACCAACCAACCATGCATGATAAATGTTCCATCCCTCCCTATGTGCTAAAGTTTTAATAGTTGCTTTCACACATCTATTTGCATGTAGTTCTAATAACCCAGAGAGGCTTCCCAGGTGGTGCTAATAGTAAAGAATCCACCTGCCAGTGCAGGAGATGCAAGAGATGCAGACTCGATCCCTAGGTCCGAAGGATCCCCTGGAATATGAAATACCCTCTCCAGTATTCTTGCCTGGAAAATTCCATGGGCAGAGGAGCCTGGCAGGCTACAGTCCATGAGCCCTCAAAGAGTTGGACATGACTGAGCAACTGTGTGTGCACTAATAATCCAGAGGGAAGATAAGTAGATGGTAACCAATTACATTTCAGATGAAGAAGCAAAGGTTCAGAGAGGATAAACTACTTTCCATAGTTAATGTTATAGGTTTGATTAAGTCATTACTCGAATCTAGTCATCATTAGATTACACCTAGTATAGTAACTATATATAATACAATAACAGAATTTAACAGAGATTAATAGTGATGAGAGACTGTGGTAGAGGCTCATGATTGATCAGTTTGATCCACATTTTGAAAAATGCATTAATAGTCTGAGGTAAAGGAAACTTAATTAAAGGAGATCATGAACAAAGACGTGAACATGAGAGCTTTCAGGAACCCTGGCCATAGAGTGAGGGATGAGCTGAGGGGTTTGGTTTGGGTTAGGAAAGTTACTAGGCAGATGCAAAGGCTTTCAGAAAAAATATTATCCATGAACAGTTTCGGAGACAAAAAACTAAATTTAATAAAATCAATGATAATAACAATAATAACAAGAGCCAATATGGCTTTGCATTTCGTGGCTCATCAGTGTGTTCATTCATTTATTTGTTATTCGTTTTCCAAGGCTTATCCAGCACTTAGCCTAGGCCAAAATAATCATCGTATTCAGAATGGATGGGGGCACAGTGCAGGGAGGTTAACTGAGGATCTCATTGTTGTGGCAGTAGTAATATAGGTCTGTGTAGGGACACAGAAAACAGAAATCTTCTTAGATCTGGGGGACAGATAAGATTTCCTTCTGATTAAGCTAAACTTGAAAAAACAGTAGGAGCAGGGGCTAAAGGAGAGATGAGTGCTGGGAAGGGGCACCAAGACAAAGGAGAAGGAAATATGTACACAGCCCACCAAATAAGAGTATAAAGCATACCCAGATGCTCAGAGTGGAATTTAATGAAACAGGAGGCTAGAAGCATGTTTGAGGCTCATGCTGAAGTGTGTGTGTGTGTGTGTGTGTGTGTGTGTTGTTGCTTCAGTGGTGTCTGATTCTTTGCAACCCTATGGACTGTAGCCTGCCAGGCTCCTCTTTCCAAGGGATTCTCCAGGCAAGTATACTGAAGTGGATTGCCATGCCCTCCTCCAATGTATCTTTCTGACTCAGGGATCAAACCTGCATCTCCTGTGTCTCCCACGTTGCAGGCAGATTCTTTACCCACTGAACCACCTGGGAAGCGGTCATGCTGAAGTACTTCTATTTTATTCTATAAAGAGTGAGAATCAAGCGATAAACGTTAAGCTTGGGAGAAATCTTAACAGATAAATCGGTTTAGGAAGATGACTCTGGCTCCCAATATGGAAAATGGTTGTCAGAGCCTGGGAAAGCTGTGGTGGTTGTGATGGGGTCAGGAATGAAGAGGGAGAACAAACATGTATTCTCCCTGCAAATATCTGTCTCTCTTTTTTTAAACAATTGACTTGTACACTTTATTTTTTTTTATTTTTAAAAAATTTTGGCCATGCCAAATGCACGTGGGATCTCAGTTTCCCAATTAAGGATTAAACACATGTCCTCTGCATTGGAAGGGTAGAGTCTTAACCGCTGGACCACAGGGGAGGTCCCAATATTTATATCTTTAAAGAAGTGTCACATTTTAAGTGCAAAATAAATTTAGGGTGGGCTCAGATTAAAAATACTATTTGAGCTCCTTCCCCTAAATGGTACAATTTGACTTGTTTCTTGAACAAACTGGAATAGATCATTGCACACCACCGCCATTCCCACACAATTAAATAGAAGGTTGTTTTCCCCCATTTCTGCTTCCAGGAAGATGTTCCTTTTTCACACGACCTGGAGGGAATTGGCCCTGCTTGAACAGGCAATGTGACCTTGGCATCTGGAGAGGCAAGATCTTTGGCCCTGAGGCTGCAGCCTTTGAATGACTGCCAAGATGCCACTGGAGTCCCCTGGAGACAGGACTCTGGAAAGATGAGGATCTAGGAAAGATGAGGAAAGATTTAATATATTCAGAAATATTTATCAGTGCAGAAACAGTGTTTGGAAGCAGTGGCAGTAAAGATTAAACTGGAGCAATCAGGTTAATGATAGCCTGCATTTTGTTGAAGATGTTAATACAGGGCAGGTACTTTCCAGAGATTTTCTTATGTTATTCTTATAATTTTGTAAGTGCTCTATCATTTAGGGTCCAAGTAGGAAATATTTAGGATGCTTAAATTAGGGAAAATTGAGAACAGATCAGTGAAGGCACTGTTTACAAAGGTGTGCTTAAGATTTGAGGAAATCAGAAGATACAGTGTAGCATTCCTGGACTGGTAAAAAGTGGGCTCTGTTACCAGCACTAGTGCTGAAAGGGCAAGGAGAGGAAGCAGTAACTGAAATAGCACATAAAGTGGAGGAGAGCAATGTAATGGGAGCTGAGCCCAGAGCAGACTGGAACCATGCCAGCAGGTATACTGACCCTGCAAGAAAGCCAGAGCTGGTGGGACTAATATTATATCAGCCAGTGTTCTCCAGAAAAACAGATCCAGTTATGTACATATATATTCTCTCTATAAATAGAGAGAGATTTATTTTAAGGAATTGGCTCATGCAATCATGGGGGCTGACAAGTCCAAAATATGTCTGGCAGGCTGGCAGGCAGAAATTTCAGGCACAATTTCTTCCATAGTCTCGAGGCAGAACTCCTTCAAGAAAACTTAGTTTTGGCTGTTAAGGTCTTCAACTGATTTGGTGAGGCTCACCCACATGATGAAGATTAACATCCTTTACTTAAGTCAACTGATTGTAGATGTTAATTGTATCTACAAAATACTTTAATAGAAACATCTAGAATAAGATTGGATCAAACCCCTGGGTACCATAGCTTAGTCAATTTGACAGATAAAATTTAATCATTACAAATGCCCTGACCTCTATCTTTCTTCCCTTTGGCCTTTTACGGTGGCTTCAAGCATAAACTAGAAATAAAACTGCCATGTGCTCTACTGTGCTGTCCTTAGTCACTCAGTTGTATCTGACTCTTTGTGACCCCGTGGACTGTAGCCTATCAGGCACCTCTGCCAATGGGCTTTCTTCAGCCAAGAATACTGGAGTGGGTTGCCATACCCTCCTCTAGAGGATTTCCCCAACCCAGGCATTGAATCCAGGTCTCCTGCTTTGCAGGCAAATTCTTTAATGTCTGAGCCACCAGGGAAGCTCAAGAATACTGGGGTGGGTAGCCTAACCCTTCTCCAGGAGATCTTCCCGACCCAGGAATTGAACCAGGGTCTCCTGCATTGCAGATGGATTCTTTACCAACTGAACTACCAAGGAAGCCCAGAATTACCACATGACTCAGCAACCCCACTCCTAGGCATATACCCAGGGAAAAGAATAGTTAGTTCAAAAAGATGCACGCACCCCAATGTTCACTGCAGCACTGTTCACAATAGCCAAGACATGGAAGCAACCTATATATCCATTGACAGAAGAATGGATATAGAAGATGTAGTACATATATACAATGGAATATTACTCAGCCATTAAAAAGAATGAAATAATGTAATTTGCAGCAACATAGATGGACCTAGAGATTGTCCTACTGAGTGAAGTCAGACTGAGAAGGAGAACTATCATATGACATGCCTGATATGCGGAATCTAAAAAGAAATGATACAAATGAACTTACCTACAAAACATAAAGAAACTCACAGTCTTAGGGAACGAACTTATGCTTGCCAGAGGGGAGGATGGATAGTTAGGAAGTTTTGGACGGACATATATACACTGCTATATTTTAAACTGATGACCAACAAGGACCTACTGTACAGCACAGGGAACTCTGCTCAATGTTATGCTGCAGCCAAATGGGAGGGGAGCTTGGGGGAGAATGGATACATGATGGCTGAGTCCCTTCACTGTTCACCTGAAACCATCACAATATTGTTAATCAGATATACCCAAATAGAAAAAAAATAAATTAATTAAAAAAAGAAATGTGCCCTCTTTATTAGTGTGATTATCTGTAACTGCTGCCTCAGCTATTTCAGACTCAAATTTCTTTTCCCAGATAGTTTTTCCATTTACCATCAAATAGCATTATGTCTGTGAGCAGAAAGAAAACACTTAACACTGAAACTCTGTTGCTTATATCAGAATAGGTATGCTAATTGCTTCTAGGTTTTATATTTTTCTGGTTGCTTTGCTTTCCTTTGTTTTGTAAGAAAAGCTATGCTTATTTTTTTCCTCTTTGAAATGTCTTTATTTGCTCATCAACTTTTTCACAAATTAAGAGTGGCATTTGCTACCCTCTAATTGCTTGATTCCTTCTTGGCACAGTGAGGGAAGAATGGACTCATTGTTTTGGAGACTGTTTTCTAGGGTATAAACCAGTTATTTCTCAACCACTTTTAGATCAAGGGTTTCCACAGTTGCTTTGTAAAGGACCACATCATAAATATTTCGGGCTTTGAAGGCCATCTGGTCTTTGTCACAACTACTATACTCAACACTGTCATTGTCGTATTTAAGGAGTCATAGACAATACGGAAATAAATGAGCATGGCTTTGTTCCAATAAAAGTTTATTATGCACATAGGAATTTGAATTTCATATAATTAACTTATTTTTTCAACAATTTAAAAATACAAAAACCATTCTTAGCTCACTGGATCTACTAAAACAAGTGGATTGGGCCCCAAAGCTAGTGCTTGCTGACTCCTGCTTTTGAGAAATCCTTTTGTGAGACCCAAAAGGACACTTCCAAGTGTCCAAGTGTCCTAATGTCCAACGAGAACATTAAAGATACATGAATGGGCATTTACTGTGCCTTTATCCTGTTGAGTGTTTCATATGTTTCCTCAGTCCTCCCAGATGACTGAGGACTCCAAAGTGTCTCCCTCTCCACGCCCCCCTACACCAAGCAGTATCTGTTGGTTTCACTGCAGATCTGAGCATCTGAGCATCCAGTCAAGTAAAGAGACTGCAGGAAGATTTACTTTATGCAACAGACCAGAGTTAACTTTGGGATCTACAGGTATATGGATCATGACTTTTATTCTTTATGTATAATGAATAACAAGTTTAGACTAATGTGAATAGACACAAGAAGCTATAAACTTTATTTTCAAGTATTTCAAACAGTCAGACCTTAAAATCATGGTTCTCAACCTTAGTGAAACAATGGTAGTACCAAGAGAGAGCATAAAATTCCTAATATCAAAGCCGTGCTGCTGCTACTGTGTGCTATGCTTCAATCATGTCCGACTCTTTGTGACCCCATGGACTGTAGCCCGCCAGGCTCCTCTGTCCATGGGATTCTCTAGGCAAGAATACTAGAATGGGTTTCATGCCCTGCTCCAGGGAATCCTCCCCACCCAGGGATCGAACTCCAGCCTCCTGCATTGCAAGCAGATTCTTTACCACTGAGCCACTAGGGAAGCCCATCAAAGCCATAGCCCAAAACAATTAAATAAAAATCTTTGGAGGTGAGATTCAGGCATCAGTAACTTAATGAACTCCCTAGGATACTCAAATGTAAGGCTGGAAACTGCTGTTCTAAAATGAAGGAGTATGTTCAAAAGTACAGAATTGTAGCTATAAAACGCATATGGATAGTAGGAAGTCAAAGCAGGTTGTGTGTGTGTTTATGCAAATTTATGTATATAGAGAGACTGTCAAAAATCCAGGACTGTCTGTGTTTTCTAATCAAAATAATTTCACCTGGTATTCTAACCCTTTATTTTAAAAATATCCTTACAAATTTTCCCTATTACTACCAACCATCTCCTAAAGGAATTCTTGCCAAACATAGTTCGGCATCTAGAAAATCAGGGAAAAGAAAAGGAATTTTCAACTGAAGAAGATATTTTTTATAAATGTTTCTCTCTCTTTGGTTCTACCTACCTATCTCACAAGAGAGGAGGGAAAAGGAGCCTGCTTCTTGCTTTGTGAGTAACCCCATATTATCATATTTTGAACCAGGAAGTGTGTGTTACCAAATAGATCTGTAAGAAGAAATTGTGCTTTTATCCAACACTACGATGTTTGGTCAGCTCTGCACTGGAGAAGGTACGTTATTGGCTTGTGAGAAGGATGGATTCAAGGCGGGTGAGGTTGAAAGCAAAGCAGCAGTTAGGAGGTAATTACATCTGTGTACATGGGAGCAGGCCAGGGATAAATCAGGAAGCTCCAGTAGGAATGAAATCCTTTCAGTGAGCCTTGATAACTTATTGAGTGTGAAAGATAGGCTGGAAATTTCTAGGCCCCTTGAAAATATTCGAGCTTGAATTTTTGACCCCTATAGTTTCATTCTGTGATGTATATAACAATGGCCTCTCCAGGCTGTGATTTTGTTGACAACAATTAAATGTCTAAACACTGACAAACTAAGTGGAAGTGTTTCCTTAATAATCCAGTGATCAAATTAAATAACCTGGTCCTGAGTGAATCAGAGTTACTGCTCAAATTTCCTTTGGAGAATGTTCGGACCCCCAAGTTATTTTAGTAGACTTTGAGATGATTCATTTACTATTCTCCAGGTTGCAACGAAATTCACACAAATACAAAGAATTAGTCTGTTAGATAGCAAACACTTTATTGTGCCCTGAAAATGCCTTTTAAATATAAAATACCCTTTACATTTAAGACTCAATCTTGGACAACAGGTGCACATTAATTAATCTTTTTGCTAATTTTTGTTTCGGTAAGAAAATTTTTAAATGTTCTTCAATATATGATTGGAAAAACAATGCAGGCTCATTTTCAGGAATTTTGAAAAAACATAAATTCACAAACAAAAAAATAATAAATTTGCAGATAGGAACTGCCAATAATTTTCTTTTTTCTTCTATTCTTTTTTCTGCATGTATGTATGTATACACTCATAAAATCTGGAGTCAACTGTCCCCTCTTAATGATAGATTCTAATAGTTATGTCTTAAATGTTTATCTTATGATGTGTTCCAGTGGTTAAAATTTCCAGGACAATATCGGACGATGATTGGGCTCCACTGTCAGTTTTCATTTTGAGAAATTTCAGTCTCTCATTTTCAATATTTTCCATTATCTAGATGAATTTCAGGATATGTTTTGGATAATTACTCTTCAATAAAGTATCATATGTTTCTTCCAAATTTAGAACTCAAGAATTTATCTAAGTGAGATTTTTTAGATTCTTTAGATCTAGGGCTAGATATTATCCCTTTCTAAGTTTTGCACTTTTCCATTTTCTCTTTTTCTCCAGATTTTAAAAATATTAAGTTGTGTTCCTTTCCCCACTCCCCTATTTTCTAACTGAGTGACACCCAAAGTATGGGCCCGGGGCTCAAAACATCAGTATCACTTAGAGCTTGGAGGATGCAAACTCTTGAGCCTACTCCAGATCTAACCTGTTAGAAATGCTAATGGTGGAGTCCACATACTGTATATTAGCAAGCATTCCAGGTGATTTGAATGCCTGCTTAGGTTTGAGAATCACTGTTTTAAATATTCATGAAGATTTTTGTTTGTTTGTTTTGCTTTTAAATTTTCAACTTCCTCTTTGCTCCATCTTTTGGTTGTTGTTAAAATTGTTACTCTTTATTCATCTTTTTATTAAGAGTCTCCTCTATTCTCTACTTTTTTTAGATTTTTTTTTTGTTGAGGTACAATTTGTATATAAACAACACAGTGTACAGATTCCAAGTGTAATTTGATGAGCTTTGGCCACTTCCATATAACTAACACTCCAATGAAAACTTAGAATATTCCATCAACATCATAGTCCATTACAGTCAACATCAACCCCTCCCCTCTGTGCCATGATTGTTTTATTCTATAAGCACAGATTCTCCCGTCTAGCCTTGGACTTCACATCAGCGTACTCTTTTCCATATTGCTTCTTTCACTCACATAATGTCTCTGAGATTCTATTTGTTTCTTTTTATTGATGGGTAGTATTTCTTTTATTAATATATTAGAATTCTTTTCTCCATCGGATTGCGTTACTAAAATTCTGGGCTCTTATAGATTATAATCAATAGTTTACAGAAGTTTTTTGGTGGACATGTTTTCATTTCTTATTGGTAAGAATCAAAGAACTGGCTCTTAGTTAAAGGGAAGATGAGTGTTTAACTTTATAAATAAGCAAAGCAACAGTTTTCAGAAAGTCCTATACCATTTTACACTCAATTGCCACTGTATCAAAAACCAATATGCTCCATATGCATACTCATATTTGGTACTGTTGATCATAAAAAAGGAAAATAGAAATTTAATCTTATTTATCTTATCAATTTATCTTATTGTGAAATTTTATTCTTTTTTTAAATTAATTTAGTTTTTATTGAAAGATAATTGCTTAACAGAATTTTATTGTTTCCTGTCAAACCTCAACATGACTCAGCCATAGGTATACAATATCCCCTCCCTTTTGAAATTCCCTCACATCTCTCTCCCCATCCCACCCCTCTAGGTTGATACAGAGCCCTGTTTGAGTTTCATTAGCCATACAGCAAAGTCCCCTTGGCTATCTCTTTTACATATGGTAACGTAAGTTTCCATGTTACTCTTTCCATACATCTCACCCTCTCCTCCCCTCCTCTCCCCATGTGCACAAGTCTGTTCTCTTTGTCTGTTTCTCCATTGCTGCCCTGTAAGTACCTCCACTGTTGTCCTGTAAGTACCTTCAGAAATACTTTTCTAGATTTCGTATATATGCATTAGAATACGATATTTATCTCTCTCTTTCCGACTTACTTCACTCTGTATAATAGGTTCTAGGTTCATTCATCTCATTAGAACTGACTCAAAGCTGTTCCTTTTTATGGATGTGTAATATGCCATTGTGTATATGTACCATGACTTCTTTATCCATCCATTTGTTGAGGGACATCTAGGTTGCTTCCATGTTCTCTCTATTGTAAATAGTGTTGCAGTGAACAATGGGATACATGTGTCTTTTTCAATTTTGGTTTCCTCAGGGTATAGTCCTAGGAGTGGGACTGCTGGATCTAGTGGTGGTTTTATTCCCAGTTTTTAAAGGAATCTCCATACCATCTTCAATAGTGGCTGTATAAATTTACATTCCCACCAACCGTGAAAGAGTGTTCCCTTTTCTCCACACAATTTCCAGAATTTATTGTTTGTAGACATTTTGAGGAGGGTCATTCTGACTGGTGTGAGGTGATATCTCATTGTAGTTCTGATTTGCATTTCTCTGATAATGAGCAATGTTGAGCATCTTTTCATGTGCTTGTTAGCCATCTGTATGTCTTCTTTGGAGAAATGTCTGTGTAGGTCTTTTTCACACTTTTTGACTGGATTGTTTGATTCTATGGTATTGAGTTGTATGAGCTGCTTGTATATTTTGGAAGTTAATCCTTTGACAGTTGTTTCATTTGCTAGTATTTTCTCCCATTCTTCAGGTTGTCTTTTCACCTTGCTTAGTGTTTCTTTTGGTGTGCAATCAGGTCCCACTTGTTTACTTTTGTTTTTATTTTCATTTCTCTAGGAGGTGGGTCATAGAGGATCTTGCTTTGATTTATGTCGAGTGTTCTGCCTATGCTTTCCTCTAAGAGTTTTATAGTTTCTGGTCTTACATTAAGTTCTTTAATCCATTTTTAGTTTATCTTTGTGTATGGTGTTAAGAAGCGTTCTAATTTCATTCTTTTACATGTAGCTGTCCAGTATTCCCAGCACCATTTATTGAAGAGGCTGTCTTTGCCCCATTGTATATTCTTGCTTCCTCAGTCAAAAATAAGGTACACGTAGGTGCGTGGGTTTATTTCTGGGCTTTCTATCTTGTTACATTGGTGTATATTTCTGTTTTTGTGCAAATTCCATACAGCCTTGATGACTGTAGCTTTGTAATATAATCTGAAGTCAGGAAGGTTGATTCCTCCAGCTTCATTCTTCTTCTTCAAGACTGCTTTGGCTATTCAGGGTCTTTTGTGTTTCCATATGAATTGTGAATTTTTTTGTTCTAGTTCTGTGAAAAATGCCATTGGTAATTTGATAGAGATCACATTGAATCTGTAGATTGTGTGTGGTAATATAGTCATTTTCACAATATTGATTCTTCCTACCCAGGAACATGGAAATCTCTCCATCTTTTTATGTCATCTTTGATTTCTTTCATTACTATCTTATAATTTTCTGTGTACAGTTCTTTTGTCTCCTTCGGTAGAGGAGACAAAATATTCCTGGATATTTAATTCTTTTTGTTGTAATGGTGAATGGGATTGATTCCTTAATTTTTTTTTATGATTTTTCATTGTCAGTATATAGAAATGCAAGTGATTTCTGTGTATTGATTTTTATTCTGCAACTTTGCTAAATTCATTGATTAGCTCTAGTAATTTTTTGATACTATATTTAGGGTTTTCTATGTGCAGTATCATATCATCTACAGTGAGAGCTTTACTTCTTTTCTGATCTGGAGTCTTTTATTTCTTTTTTTCCTCTGATTGCTGTAGCTAGTACTTCCAGAACTATGTTGATTAACAGTGGGAAAGTAGACACCCTTGTCTTGTTCCTAAGCTTAGGGGGAATGCTTTCAGTTTTTCACCATTGAGAATAATGTTTGCTGAAGGCTTATCATATATGGCATTTACTATGTTGAGGTAGGTTCCTTCTATGCCCATTTTTAGAAGAGTTTTAATCAATAATGGGTGCTGAATTTTGTCAAAGTTTTTTTCTGCATCTATTGAGACTGCCATATAGTTTTTATCTTTCAATTTGTTAATGTGGTGTATCACATTGATTGATTTGCATATATTGAAGAATCCTTGCATCCTTGGAATAAACCCAATTTGATCATGGTTTATGAGCTTTTCGATGAGTTGCTGAATTCTGTTTGCTAAAATTTTGTTGAGGACTTTTGTATCTATGTTCATCAGTGATATCTGTCTGTAGTTTTTGTATGTGTGTGTTTGTTGTCTTTATCTGGTTTTGGTATCAGGGTGATGGTGGCCTCATAGAATGAGTTTGGAAGTGTCCCTTCCTCTGCAATTTTTTGAAAGAGTTTTAGAAGGATAGGCATTAGCTCTTGTCTAAATATTTGATAGAATTCTCCTGTGAAGCATCTGGTCTTGGGCTTTTGTTTTTTGGGAGATTTTTTATCACAGCTTCAATTTCATGGCTTGTAATTGGGTTGTTTACAATTTCTATTTCTTCTTGGTTCAGTCTTGGAAGATTGAAGTTTTCTAAGAATCTATCCATTTCTTCCAGGTTACCCATTTTATTGGGATATAGTTGTTCATAATAGTCTCTTATAATCCTTTGTATTTTTGCATTGTCTGTTGTAACCTCTCCTTTTTCATTTCTAATTTTGTTGATTTAATTCTTCTCTCTTTTTCTCTTGATGATTCTGGCCAAAGGTTTGTCAATTTTGTTTATCTTCTCAGAGAACCAACTTTTAGTTTTATTAATCTGTACTATTGTTTCTTTCATTTCTTTTTCATTTGTTTCTGCTCATATCTTTATGATTTCTTTCCTTCTACTAATTTTTGGGGCTTTTTGTCCTTCTTTTTCCAGTTGCTTTAGGTGTCAAGTTAGGTTGTCTATTTGATATTTTTCTTGTTTCTTGCAGTAGGATTGTATTGTTATAAACTTCATTTTAGAACTGCTTTTGCTACATCCCATAGATTTTGAGTTGTGTGTTTTCATTGTCATTTCTTTCTATAAATTTTTTGATTTTCTTTTTGATTTCTTCAGTAATCTGTTGGCTATTTAGAAACATGTTGTTTAATCTCCATGTGTTTATGTTTCTTACAGGTTTTTTTCTTGTAATTGATATCTAGTCTCATAGCATTGTGGTCAGAGAAGATGCTTGATACAATTTCAATTTTCTTAAATTTACTGAGGTTTGATTTGTCACCCAAGATGTGATCTATCCTGGAGAATGTTCCATGTGCACTTTAGAAAAATGTGGATTCTTCTGCATTTGGATGGGAACGTCCTGAAGATATCAATGAGATCCATCTTATCTAATGTATCATTTAATACTTGTGCTTCCTTATTAATTTTCTGTTTTGATGATCTGTCCTTTGGTGTGAGTGGGGTGTTAAAGTCTCCTACTATTATCGTGTTACTGTCAATTTATCCTTTTTATGTCTGTTAGTGTTTGTCTTATGTATTGAGTTGCTCCTATGTTGGGTGCACAGATATTTACAATTGTTACGTGTTCCTCTTGGATTGATCCCTTGATCATTATGTAGTGTCCTTCCTTATTTCTTGTTATCTTCTTTATTTTAAGCTCTATTTTGTCTGATATGAGAATTGCTACTTCAGCTTTCTTTGGCTTCCCATTTGCATGGAATATATTTTTCCATCTTCTCACTTTCAGTCTATATGTATTCTTTAGGTCTGAAGTGGATTTCTTGTAGACAGTATATATATATGGGTCTTGTTTTTGTATCCATTCAGCGAACCTGCGTCTTTTGGTTGGAGCATTTAATCCATTTACACTTAGAGTAATTATTGATATATATTTTCCTATTGCCATCTTCTTATTTTGTGGGGTTGATATTGTAGATCTTTTTTATTCTGCTGTATTTCTTGACTATATAAGTCCCTTTAACATTTGTTGTAAAGCTGGTTTGGTGGTACTGAATTCTCTTAACTTTTGCTTGTCTGAAAAGCTTTTTTGTCTCCATCAATTTTGAATGAGATCCTTGCTGGTTACAGTAATCTTGGTTGTAGATTTTTTCTTTTCAGTACTTTAAATATATCCTTCCATTCACTTCTGACCTGCAGAGTTTCTGCTGAAAGATCAGCTGTCAATAGTATGGAGTTTTCCTTGTATGTTACTTGTTGCTTTTCCCTTGCTTCTTTTAATGCTGTTTCTTTGTGTTTAGTCTTTGTTAGTTTTATTAGTATGTGTCTTTGTGTTTCTCCTTGGGTTTATCCTGTATGGGACTCTTTGCTTCTCTTGTACTTGACTATTTCCTTTACCATGTTGGGGAAATTTTCAGCTATAATCTCTTCAAAAATTTTCTCATACCCTTTTTTTTTCTCTTCTTCTTCTGGGACCCCCCATAATTCAAATGTTGTTGCATTTGATGTTATCCCAGAGGTCTCTGAGACTATCCTCAGTTTTTTCATTCTTTTTACTTTATCCTGCTTTTCAGAAGTTATTTCCTATTGTGAAATTTTATTCATTTTAGACACTGATTTCTGATTATAAATGGATTTAAAACTTTGAATATATGTCTGAATTGTGGTGGGGGGGCTGTTTCATATTGATGGTCAAATAGCTGTAGTCATATATTTATACTTTCCTAGTTTTATTTTGTTGGAATTGGTGATAATAGCCTACACATACCACGTTCCTTGGAGCAGGTAACCAATCAGTTTGTGCACAATTTTGTAGACAAATTCATAGAAGGCATAATCCAGTGGGCTAGCCTCTGCTCCACTGGTATGAGCTGGATCGCTTCAAAAACTGGGGTTAGCTTGAGTGAACCTAGAGTAGCCATGTGTCTGGGTTTTTGTTTTTGTTTTTGCTGAATCCCTTGGAACACTTCCACTGGCCTCTTCATGTAGCTAGTTAGGGCTTCTCAAATCATGGCAGTCTTGTGATAAGTAGAATTTCAGCTTTCCCCAAGAGGCAAACTCAGAAGCTGCCAAGTCTTCTTAACTTTAAATATGGAACCAACATTTCTGCTTAATCCTATTGTTTAAAATAATCTCATAATTAGGCTAGAGTGAAATAAGAGGGGGTTTTAGTGGGGCATAAATATCAGAATACATGGATCAGTGGAGTTCAACAATGTAATAGACCACCAAATCATACATCATTAATACAAAAGTGATAATACAGGAGAATTAAAATTATGTTCAAAAATATCAGTGAACACAAATGGAAAGAAATAAGAAATTGCATTAGTAGTAGCAGACAAATTAGATTTCAGGGAAAAAGGATACTAAATGAGACAAAAGTATCATTTTATGTTGCTAAAAAATTTACAATGAAAACTACATGAATATTTATTTTTAGTGACTTGGTAACATTTTTACTGGCATTTAATTGATGCATATTTATTTAAACTTCATATGCCAAATAATAAAACAACCCTATATAAATCAAAACATGTTAACACCTTTAGAAGAAATTGCTTAAAAATCTAAGTATGGAAAACCTATTTATTCACCTAGGACAAAGCATCACATCAATTATTCCATTTATAAAGTTGATATAATAATAATATGTGGATGATAATATGTTCTTATATTTTGACACAACTTCAACAATATAACAAGAGTTATATTGAAGTTTGATGCCTACTATCAAAACGTAATTCACATATTCTCTTTGGGCTGTCTCACTATATATTTGGCTTCTGCTAATATCTCACTCATTTTAAGGTAGATAGTTTATTTCTGCTGACTACAGTCAAAGTTTTGTTATGTAATTTCAGTCTCCTGTTATGAAGAATTTTATTGTTCCTATTTCCTGGCAAGTTTGCTATGAAGAAGAACATTTATTCCTAAATAATTTGAAGCAATCTGCAGTTCTCTCTTTGCCAGACTCATTGCACAATAACATATACAAACCAAAGGGTAATACACCAAGGCATGATCTATCCTCTCACATGCCTCTGTTTGTTCTCTGCTCCCCATGTTAGAGCTGTGTTACAGAGAACTCTAGTTCCCAAAAGATCAGGGAGAGAGGTAGTAGTTGTGTATGTGGGGAAAACGATTGGCCTTGGATAATCATGAAGCAGAACTCTTCCAAGTGGAGGTGGACTGCCAGATTTCTCTCTCTCTCTCTATTTTTTTGAGATTTCTGATAGGCAAAGTCTGTTTCTGATTAAAATCATGTATTCAGTAACCATGTAAGATGATGTCTTTTCTTCCTGCCTCGACCCATTATGTTCCTCTAGGCTTCCTCTAGAAATTAGAAAATCTTGCTTTTGAAATGTTCTGTTTTGGTTTCTGTCTCCTCCTGATTTTACAGGATCCTGGAGGGAGAGACCATCATTTATCCTTAGTTTTCTACCTGATGTATAGGATTCAGTGTGTAGGATATTGGAGGTACACCATAAATATGTATCGTGCCATCCAACAGCCCTTCCCCTATCTCTTCCATCAAAAACAAAACAAGACAGTGTTCTAGTCATACTACAATCACAAAGGATATTTGAAAAGAAGTTTACTAAAAACTAAAAGCATGGAAATTGTTTTCCAAATGAAAGATGATGAGTAACCAAAGGCACAAAAAGAGTTAAAGCCTTAGAGAGCAATAGTGGTTAAGTCTGAAAGTGGTAAGTGGTAAGATAATCTTTAATCAAAAAGGTTCTAGAACTGGAAAGATGTAAACATGGATATGATAAGTAGGAAGCAGGGCCATGATCATGGGCACGTGACCTGTATGTAGTGTTTGGTTTAATACTCTGCTATCACTGTTTTGAAATACTTTATACATTTTCCACAAGAAACTTCCTATTTTCATGTTTTTTTTTTTTTACTGTGCTCTACAGATTATGTAGCTGGCACGGGCAGAAAGGTTTTATAAGATGTGGAAGTATTTATTCCATTTTCCTTTTATTTGGCTCTTCTTCAGTAGCTTGGTTACTCTTTTTGATTTTAAATATATCATATGTTTGTGTGTGTGCATGTGCGTATGTGTGTGTGTACCTTCAGCAATATGTGTTCCTTCTATGAAATTGTTATAAATTGAGAAACTTGTAAAAAGCTTCCAAAATTACCCAAAACTCAATACCTAGGAGCTGACATTAGCATTTTTAATATACTCGTCATGTTGTCTAATTTCTATGTACTTTTCTCTAAAAAGTTAAAATAATTCTCAATATCCCCCCTACTTCGTAGTCCTTTTTCTTTGGTCTTATAATTAAATACTTTATAACATTATATAAAAATGACTAAATGATAATCCAACTCTATCGTTACAATATTATTTGACTTTCTCATTCACCATGTTTCATTATTCTTTTGTTCTCATTGTTACTTTTCTACCCTAGCTGTTAAGCTTACCTTTGTAAGCATATGAGAGAATCCTGAAAATGGGGCTTTCCTACATAATTAAGGAATATATTTTCCCTACATGTTGAATGTAATATTCATGAAGTAGCAAATAATCTACTTTTCACAAGATATTTGTATGATTTGATTACTTTTAAAATGACATTGATGTCTGTGTTACTCTAAATGGTATTCTTAAAATCAGGAATCTATAGGTTCACGTGACTCTCAAACCCACTTTAAGCAGCAGCAACTAGGAAATTGCTTTAACAACTTTTTTTTTTTTTTTTTTGAGACCTGAATGTATTTTCCTCCAAGACTCTCAGGAGATAGGGACTGGTTTATAAATAGAAATAATATGGCAACTGCCTATTTACTGTGAAAGGCATCTTGTGTACTACAGCTTTATCATGTAGCCTTTGTAAGATTTCGCATGACAGTCATTACAGAATGAAGTCACTTTTTGTTTTAAGGAATGGAATGCCAGTCAAAGTCCAACAAGTTTCTTGAGAAGTGGACCCCTTTGCTTTAAAGTTTGGGTCTTACACCTCATTCATCATTCTCAAGAGGTCAGATTAAAATTGTATCTGTATTTTAGTATAAATGTGCATGAGTGCTCAGTCTTGTCTGTTTGTGACAATATGGACTGTAGCCCACCAGGCTCCTCTGTCCAGGGAATTTCCCAAGCAAGAATACTGGAGTAGGTTGTCATTTCCTTCTCCCAGGGATCTTTCTGACCCAGGGATCAAACCCATGTCTCCTGCAGTGGCAGGCAGGATTTTTAGCACTGAGCCATCAGGGAAGCCCCATTTTAGCATAAAGTCAGAGCTTAAATGTACAGTAGAAAATGAGAATAGTCTAATAATAACTATTAGGAGACACTGAAGCACAAACTATTTTTCTCTGTAAATCAAGTAGATGACTTTCTGTGGTTAATTATAAGTGTGTTTTCATCATTGCATTATAACACCAATTACACACAAGTCATTTCAAAGTGCAGTGTCTCTGCATACAATTTTCTTAAAATTTTTAAATTGAAAATTGAAAATCCGAGTTTAATTAACAGAGGGTGTATTGACTGGATTTTGTAAAGAAAATTCTGCAGATAATATATTAATTGATTAATTTCCAACATCCTCATTGTGCTAAACAATCCAAAGAAAATGAATTGGCTATGCTACATTCTTTGCATTTACCATTTTACTCAATTTTCACAAACTTCCTGAGAGATAGTTATCCTTTTTACCCCAGTTTTAGAAGTAAGGAACTCAGAATTAGAAACGTAAAAGATCTTGTTCAAGTTTATATAGTTACTAAATTGTGGAGCTGGATTTGAATGCTGCTTGTAGTCTGAAATCACAGTCCCTTCACTTAATGGATTATGATGGGATTTGCTTAAGCTTTTCCAACTTCCCCTGTGTTTTATGTAGCTATAGTATACCATCAAAACCAAGAGATTAATACTGGCATGATACTTTAACTAAACTACAGAACTGACTCAGACTTCACCCACTTCTACCTGTACTCAGGGGTGTGTGTGTGTGTGTACATGTGTGGGGGTGTATGAAATTTTATCACATGTTTAGATCTATATAAATCCCAAGTTAGTTCCACTTAATGTTTCACTTCTAGGGAAAGCTAGAGTTAGTATGTAGGAGCTAATTCAACCATATGCAATGCAAGCATGCACATAAATAAGAGACAAGCTGTGCAAGGCTGGATTCAGCCTGAATAGGCTGAACAAGCTTGATCTCAGGCATCCACAAAGAGGACGATCTGCAGAGATGAGTTGAACAATGTCTTTTAAGAAGGTATGAGTGGTGTCAAGGAAATGGCAATTAGGCAACAAATCTAAAGAGACAGAAGAAAGATTTAAAACTGGGCACAAATCCAAGGGGCAGTAATTTGCAGAATGTGGTTGATGGTAGTGCAACCACATTAGTCTTTGAGTCTCAAGCTACTGTCAAAACGGAGGTGAATTTTTTTTATAATAGCTTTTCTTTCTAGTTAACTGCCCATAAGATATGCGAACGGGTAGGACTAGCTAAGGGAGTGGAATTGTGATGGGCAATTTTGATTTCAAATATACTATACATTTGATAGAAGCTTTTTTCCAAAGCCTGGTACAAGTAAAATGGTATCATTCCTTTGTTACAGAGTTCAATCTGCTATATATTCACACCAAGCTGGTTGGTGATGGCACTGATGCCTGTTTCTGCCAAGGTGCTACTGGCCCTGATTCTATCTGCTACTGAAGGTCAGAAGGGGTGAGCTGCAAAAGAGTGAGTTGGCAATGATTAAAGAACCCACCTGCCAAAGGAGGAGACATAAGAGATGGCAGGTTGAATCCCTGCGTTGGGAAGATCTCCTGGAGGAGGGCATGGCAATCCACTCTGATATTCTTGCCCTGAGAATCCCATGGACAGAGGAGCCTGGTAGGCTAGTCCACAGGGTGGCAGAGTCAGACATGGCTTAACCCACTTAGCATGCAATGATCATAAATTCTCCCAGCAATGAAAATATTGAGTCTGTATGCATTACAGGGCTGAACATTTGTTGGGATTATCAGGCTACTTTAGATGAAAGAACAAAAATTCCACAAATCTGCCAAATATTCTTTTCATGTTATGCACATCTGAAATACTTTCCTTGCACCATCTCCCTTTTTATACCTGAGTTTATTCAATTAAAAAATATAAAGATGTATAATCCTCAATCATAATTCATAATATTAAAATTGAATTTTCTCTAGGACAGGCATCTTGTGTTAATCATTTTCTTTATTTTTGATTATATGGGGCAGGCTGAATTGACACACAGTTGATGTTCAATAAATTTAGGCTAAATTGAACAAGAACAATATTTGCTGAATGCTCAATAAGGGTCAAAACTATGCTAAATACTTCGGTATTTATTCCTTATCCACAGGGGTTAAGAAGGAATTATACGGAGAAGCTAAGTCCCATGCAATAAATCAACAGGGTAACACCACATACCTAGTTAGAGAACTAGAATTTTACCTGAAATTTTCATCACACTTATTGTTTTCCCCATTCACTGAAGTGCCATTTTGTGACTTAACTGAATTCATTGTTTTTATATAATTAAACCTACAATATAGAGGAAAGGCTTATCTTTTTTAAAAAATAAAATGGACTGTAAGTAACTTTTTTAAAGTTAGAAGCTATTTTAATTGACAATGCCTTAGTATGTGAATGCCCAAAATAATTTGGAATTTAAGAACAATCAAGGGATAATCCACCAAAAGCCATTTTAGGAAATAATAGCAAATGTTTAATTCTAGGTCAGTGAGAATAACAGAATAGAGTTGCTGTTTGTCTGAAAGATGTACAGAACTACTTCAAAGAAAGAAGCTCCTTACTTCTTCAATAGTGAAGAGGGGTAGGCAGGGGATCCTTGCAAAGACATCCTTCACCATTGCAGACTGGTTTGGCTTCTCTGTATTCCTCATTCCTCCTTCCCCCATTCCCCTCAAAAAATATCCCTGTAGTCCAGCTTACTGTAGTGTGGTTTTATTATCTCAACTTGGAAAACTGAGAGAAGAAAATGGATAAATTATAGAGTGGAATTTCAATACAAAAATAAGTAAAGCTGCAAATGGTGTTGAGGGATCGGGGAAATCAAATTTAAAGTCAGATCACAGATTATTATAACCATTTCAGACATTTTGTCTAGAAACCTAGAATTTTATGTTTAGGTCTTCAGGCTTGTTTTGCTATCAATATACCTAAAAGAAAAAAATATAAATTCTCAACTATTCAAATCAGAATTTTGAAAGTTAAGTAGTAATTGAAAAATATGTCTTATGTCATGCTAACAGGAAAAAAAGTCAGAATATAAAATTAATTGCATCTATTCAAGGAGTGTGCCAGTGTTCAAATCATGTATATGTATTGACAGGGTCTCAGAGATGCAGAAGGAAATGGCAACCCACTCCGGTCCTCTTGCCTGGGAAATCTCATGGATGGAGAAGCCTGGTGGGCTACAGTCCATGGGGTCGCAGAGAGTCGGACACGACTGAGCGACGTCACTTTCACTTTCACTTTCAGAGATGCAAACAGGTAGAACACATATTTGTTAAAGTTATGGCATTGTTATTGGGATTTTTTTTTTCATTATTATCTTCATCAATGTTATGATTGGGGCTATATAATAACTATGATGGATCTTGGTAGGACTAAAAATTTGCTGTTGTACCGGATGTTCTCCCTGTGAGACAATTTAACAACCTTCCTTGGATTTAAACCATGTACTTTGTGAATAAATATGTATTTTTTTCTTCAAAATGATTCATAGTTCCTTTCAATGGATGTATACTCTATGTTTGTCACTCAGTCCTGTCTGACACTTTGTGACCCCATGAACTGTAGCCCACCAGGCTCCTCTGCCCATGGGATTCTCCAGGCAAGAATACTGGAGTGGGTAGCCATTTCCTTCTCCAGGGGATCTTCCCAACCCAGGGATCAAACCCAGGTCTCCTGCCTTGCAGACAGATCCTTTACTGTCTGAGTCACCAAGGAAGGCCTTTTAATGTATAGCATAAAATAAAACAGACACTTGGTGAATTCTTAGGATTAGATAGACACGGTTACTTCCTTGGATCCATAGTCAGATGTCCATCATTGCATTTTCCTCCTTATGCTTACCTCTTCCTACTACAATGTTTTAGCAGTTGTGCTGATTTGAGTTTTATGATAAAACTAGAAACCACATTTAAAATGGTCTAGTTTGCTACAGTCTTAAAGAAAAAGCTAACTATTATGGACTTTATTTTTGAAATATTTCCAATCCATCTCACTGTTAAAATCAAGGATGCCATGATTACATCAGACGACTGTTCTACCAATAGGAGCTTGGAACAGGGGAAGTCACAACCTAAAGGGAGGTGAGACATTAGTTTTCCCATTAAATTAAAAAATTAAACAAGCAAGCATTTAATATCCACTCTGACAATTTGAAAATCATTAAAATATATTTGTCTTTCAAACAACTCTGGATTGTGGGATCAAATGAGGCAATGAATGTAAAATAGATTTCTAATTTTCAAAATTTTCTAATTGCAATTATTACTATGTAATAGCAAATAGTGATTTGCAATAATCTAATAGTTCAAGTAAGTTGTCATCTGGCTTTTCATTCTCTGAATAAATTCTATCAGTAGGAATTGAATCCAATTCCATGATACACCTATTGCTTCTTTCCTGTCTACCTTATAAACAACTCCCTTCTTTGCTGTTTAATTAATATTACAAAGTGTTCCAGGACCCTTAGAAAGAAGCATCAGATTTACTCAGTTGTTGTATTTAATATATACATAACGTTTCTCATACTTCCACATAATACAGGGTAAAATATTATAAAGGTTGACTAACCATATATTTGTAATTTATTTAAAAATCAGTGAATAAATAACAATAGGTGCTGATTTAGGTTTTTCAGAGCAGTGAGGTTTGAAATGATCTGTACAACTGCCAAAAAATTCTTAGCTATATTTTGATCTCTTAAAACATAGCAGCATTTGTGTTAAGTGCATTTGATACAATGATGAACAGAACAGGACCTTTGACTACTGAGAGCTTACCTTCCAATTAAAAGTCAACTGGAGGTTTAAAGAAGATGGAAGTAAAATTTTTGCCTAATTATAATCATATTTGGAAACAGTTAATTTACATAGAAACAATACATATCTCAGATTTTTTTTTTATCTGATACAAAGATATTCTAAAAAAATTGATTCTGGGCAATTTGGAATATGTAAGAAAAATAGAGTCTTCATGAGAACTGTAAATAAAACAAAGACACATTAATTTTTTAGTTTTAGATTCACTCTTTGTTATCTTCTACTCTTTAAACTTTGCCTCACTGATAATATTGATTTAGCCATCTTGTGCTTTGTGGCTATCGTTTCGATACTTGCATGCAGAAGACTGAAACTTTTTTGTACACTTAAAATTACCCTTGAAAGGTGATATCTATCCATTACTTAATAGCTATCCATAGTATTTTTTCCTACAAAATATGCAAGAACTAGGCTGTAGAATGCTTTATTATTTTCAATTTTAAGGTTACAAAGTAGAAGAAAAGTAAAGCAACAGATTGAAAGTAGGGCAATAATCCTGGATTCCAGATGGGAACACATGAAAGCGAAACTCAGGTGACATTTATAAAACACTCCTGGTGGGCACTGTATCTCATAAAAGCCACAGAAGAGTTTATGAGATGAATATTTTCTGTTTTCGCTTAGACTATGGAGCCTGGAGATAAGGAATTTTGAGCATTTTGTCCCAAGAATGGGAATAAAACCTTGACTCAGATTTTCCAAGGTAAGTATTCTTTTTATTATAATATATTTTGACATATTTTAAAGGAAGTGGGGCCTTAAGAAAATTGTCTGGAAAATTCTAATAGAGTGTTTCTACTTCCAATACCCAAGTATATGAAATGCTTTTTTAAACAATAAAATTACCTCATTTGGGGTGTTTCCCAAGTGGCTCTAGAGGTAAAGAATCCACATGCCAATGCAGGAGATGCAGAAGACATGGGTTCGATCTCTGGATTGGGAAGATCCCCTGGAATAGGAAGTGGCAACCACTCCAGGATCCTTGCTTGGACAATTCCACGGACAGAGGAGACTGGTAGGCTCAGTCCATGGGGCTGCAAATAGTCAGACATGACTGAGCAGCTGAGCACACTCCATTATAATGATAGTTTATACCCTCTCTTAAAATATCAGACTAAAAGAAACAACTCATCTTGAGCAAGGGAGAGAGAGGAAGGAAGGAAAGGAAGGAGAAGAGGGAGGGAGGGAAGGAAAGAGGGAAAAAAAGAATTCTCCCTTTAGCACATCTTAGTAAAGAATTATTATAATGCAAAAAATGTCCAATTTGGCAGATTTCACAGCTTTATAAAGAAAAAAAGTACAATTATTCAGAACATGTGTGAGGGAAACATAATAATCCTTTGACACTGCACCAAAAATTAATATATGCATAAACAAACATAAAACAGAGACTCATACATATCAGAAACTATTAATAATCTCAAACTATTAATAAAATCCTAAAACAATATAAACAATCTTGATGTAACCTACATAAGATATGAAAGTTTGTGAATGAGATAAAATAATCTGTACAACACAAGGGAAATTCAGGAAAAACTACAGCCAGTCTTTCTGGGGCCACCATATTCAATTCTAGGTATACCAGGACCACATCATATTTTACCATCACTTAGCATGGTGAGATTGAGATTTCTGCCTGATTTGATGGGGACTAATGTAATTTTGTAGTCCCCATTACAGTGATTATACATATATATATATATATATTAGTCTGGTTGTGCTGGGTCTTAGTTGCAGCATGTGCAATCTAGTTCTCTTATCAGGGATCAAACCTGGGCCCCTTGCACTGACAGCATGGAGTCTTAGCTCCTGGACAACCATGGAAATCCCAGGTGAAGACTAAGTTAGAAATCCCAGAGAGAGATTTTCAAATTTTTCAGTTACCAGTGGGAGGAGAACTTTGGATCCTGGTTTTCACACCAGAGATTTTCAAACATTCTCCTAATTTGAAAAACCTAATTTGTGATTTTACCCTAAAAGTCAATTGTTCAAACGGGAAAGAAGCACAGGTTATGATCTTGAGGGCTACCAATCTCTATAAATTAGACCTGCCACTTTCTAGTTCTGTTAAGTTTAGGGAGTATGTAACCACTCTAGGTCTCAGTTCAATAATTCTGAAATGTTGGCATTAATAAACCTACCTTTTAGCATTGTCCATTCATTCAACCATTCATTTGAGTATTCATTATTTACTCAGTACTTACTATGTTCCAGGCATTGTGGGTAAAACAATGGAACAAAAACAATGAAGAGTATCTGTTTACTTGGAGCTTTAATTCAGTGAGAAAGAATGATTTATGTATACATATGATAATATTAGGTAGTAAGAGTAGTATGAAACAAATAACAAAGACAGAAGGAGAATCACAAGTAATGGTTCATGCAATTTGTATAAGATGGTCAGGGAGAAGTCACTGAGCAGATGTCACTGAGAATTCGGTAGAGGTGTGCATGGTGTGATCAAAGAACAGTAGGGAAGCCAGTATGACTGAGTCACAATTAAAGAAGAGAGGAACTATAGTAAAACGTTTTCCAAGGGTAGCCAAAGGCTAGATCATGAATAGGTCATGATAAAGAGTCACCGAAGTTTAAAAACAGACTAGGATATATTAATCAAATATGCATCCTTATTTCTGTGACTGTTTTTTTTTTTAAATAGCCAGTATTAATTTGTCTTGCATTTAAGCAATGCTTTTTGAGTGTCCACAGTTCCCTTGCACTTTAAAATGAGCTAGAAAAAATAGGAAGTCACAAGACTGTGCTCGTCAGTATATTTCTTACTATGTTCTGAGGAAGCATATTGTTGGCACCGTTTAAAGTCCAAGAGAAATTTTCTATACTATACAATTTCCTTACCTTGTCACATGTCATGGAAGCTTGAAGTATCAGGGAGAACCTTGAATAGAGTTGGATGTGGGCATTAATGTGACTTAGAACTAACTGAGCTAGGATGTGTTTGTCCCCACCAACACTGGCTAGGGAACCACGTCTACTCTCCACTGCCCGAGTTCTGAGTGCAATGCTTGCTAATAAACTGTGAAATGAACATTGGAAACCTGAAATGTAAGTAAGAGGAATTATCAAAACACATAATAGATATGAAACCCCATGCTGAATGAGACATTCTGTTAAGAATCGGGTTATTTTCATCTAGAAGAGAGAAGATGGGAGAATAACACTTCCCCGCAGAAATGCTTTCATGAAAAAGAAAATCAATCCAGGCTGAGATGGACTTTCTATGAGTCGTGAGTTCAATAACATCACCAGATACATTAAAAGAAAAAGAGTGATTGCTGTATAAAGGAAAATCACAAGCAACCTTGGTTCAAAGATGGGGATAACAGACTATGAAATTCTTAACCCTTGACAAACTTATTCTGAAAAACTCAATGTCACACGCATAGGAAACAATCTCAATATTATTTTATCCTCATTTTTCCTACAATCCTACCCACAGTTGTGTTTATAACATATAAGAATTTTCTCTTCCTTTCTTCACATTATTAATTGTATTTCCTATGTCAATCAGTATTTAATAAACATTATTCAAAGTATTGTATAATATTCCAAATATTTCCTACTATCCCATAATTTACTTAACTAGTTTCCTATTTTGTGATTTTTCACTATTATAAGTAACACAGTAAAAATAATCAGGCAATAAAAATTTTACTCTGTTTTGGATAGACCCTTATGTTAGTTTCCCAGAAATTGAGCTATTGACTTCAGTTACATAAATAGTTTACAAGACTTTTAATCTGTGAAACTTAACTTTCAAATGAATAATAAGTCCTTTAGACTATTTCAAGTATTTCTGAATGTATTATAATGCAAACTTTTTGAGGACTGTAATTAATATTTTAGTCTATGGATGCATGATACATTTAGTTGAGTTTTAATATTAAAAAACACTGAATAAAAATTTTTAGAATGATATGTGGTGTTAATTCTCATTATCACTCACATTTAGAGAGGGCTTATTGTATGCCTGTTTCTTATTCTTGTTTATCTTGCTCCATTTTCAGAAGAATCCTAAGAGAGGTCTTTATTTTGCAGATGAAGAAACTTTAGACCCCTGTCACACAGATAGCAAATAGTAAACGACAGCATCTATGCTGCTAGACTCCAAAGCTGACAAGCTTTTTAAATGAACTATTTTGTTTATTTATGGATTCCAATACATTTTTTTAAAATTGGATTCTTTGTTTTAGGGTATGTTTGTTCCCTATAAATTGGGCTGTGCCCAGTGGTATACTGAGAAACTGGTTCTCCAAGAACAACGACAACAAGAAGCACTGAAATGCAGTGTCTGCCCTTTTTAGATACTTTGATGATGGCCAATTTCCATCTACGTGATGTCACCAAATGTGGAGAGATGTAAACATTCAGCTCTCATAAGCTGGCATAGTCAATACCGGCACACCGTTGACTGTGCAGTCATCAGTTCAACTGGTGGGGTCCCCAGCCTCTGGGATCTAATGAGGTGGAGCTGATGTAATAACAATAGGAATAAAGAGCACAATGAATACAATGCACTTGAATCATCCTGAAACCATGCCCTCTCCCCCAGGTTTGTGGAAAAATTGTCTTCAACAAAACCAGTCCCTGACGCTAAAAAGGCTGGAGACCACTGCAATGAAATAGGAACTAGATTCTGTGAATATTCTTCCTTCAACCGTCTGCTCTATTAGGCTTTGTGAAAAGAGGGCACTGCAGAGATATTGGAAGACCAGAGGATATTGGCATATACCACTGGAGAGCTATTGGAAGACCAGAAAAGAAGCAAATAGTTCAGGGAAAAAAAAAAGGGCAAGCAGCCACGATAGAAAGTTTCTCAGCCACTTTGTGAGTGCTTCCTACAAAGCAGTTCTGGCCCAGCCCCTGTGGGGGCATTTCATTGTCTGTGTGGTTCTGTGGCAGCCACACCCTCTCCAGTGTGAATAACTCTGGCAGTAAAGTACACTGTGGATCTGTGACAGCCTTGGATGGTGGGAGGTGGGGAGCAGTTATCTTCTAAATTCTTAGTTCTTTCTTGTTCACTTTCTCTCACATATTTGTGAGCCTAGACATGCTTGCTGCCTTCTGCATCTGTAATTTCTGGAGTTCTTAGAGCCTTCTTTAACCTCTTTTAGTAGTTAACCATCTTTTCAACCCATCACACTATTTGAATTACTGGTGTGGTTTCTATCTCCTTTCAGGACTGATACATGGGCTTACTGAAAGAAACAAATGAAAAGTAGGATGCAAATCTCTTTGACCAAAATTTTTCCAGCAGCATATCCAAGGTCAAAATGAAACTATTCTTAGTATTCTTCATCATCCTCCAAGGGATGAATAGTTTAATCTGAAATTTAAATAAGTAACAATAATTATAATAATAGTGTTAATAACTTACAGTAAGTGTCTATTATATATGAGGCATATGCTAAAATCTGCTATGAGATAAAGCATTCTCAAAGTTCTCCTTTGAGAAGGCTAGTCATTTGAAAGATAAAGAAAGTACAGAGGACATGCAGCCATAAAAAAGTAAAGTCAGAACTCAAGATCATTAGCTCTAAAGCTTGTTCTCTTCATAACTGTGTTCTACCTTTAAAAAATTGTCTTTGTAACTATTAAGATATTAATTTTGAAGAAGTATCTGCCAGAAAAAGAAGAAAATAAATCAATGAATTTCATTCCATTATGATGTACTCCAAAATTATTTTATTCTCTTTTTTTAGAAGTTAAGGAATCTTCTGGATTTTTTTTTAAGTAGTTTCTCAGTCGCTTGTTCCACTTGAAGACATAACTTGAAAACTAGAAAACCTGCCTCAATTGGTGAATACTTGGAATTTTCCCAACTAATGCTGAGAATAAAAGAGCTTCCAAATTCATTAATTACTCTTAATATTCAATTCTCAAGTATAATGAATTCCATTTTCACACATATCTGAGAAAATTACATTGGAAAGTTAATATATTGCCTTTTGCTGGGTTTCAGTGACTACCTCAATGTGAAAGCAGATCAGTCTGAACTCGAAACTCCTTGGCAGACTTACATTTATTCTCTCAGCCTCCAGATTAGATGTCAGTCATGCTGATCCTCACCACCCCACCACTGTAATACAATAACTTAAAGTCATGATTCTAGCGGCACAATATACTTACAGCAAGATCCTGTTTTGGACCATAGCAGCACCAGCAGTGCTTACAAAATATACCATCTACCTCACCACACGCCCCAATTCCTCCTTGCACTTAAGCATGGACATGAAACTACTTATGGCAACTGTATTGTCGATAGAAGTGATGTGTATTATTTTCAGGATTAGGTATTGAAAAGCCATCAGTCTTTTTTCCATGTTGTGGGGATCTCAGAATGTGCTGGTGGTACAGCTATGGCAGGGTTTTGCAATCTTGCCACTATGGTCATTTTGAACCAGATAATCCTGAGTGTGAAAGTGTTAGTCACTAAGCTGTGTCCGATGCATTGTGACCCCATGGACTGTAACCCGCCAGGCTCCTCTGTCCAAGGGACTTCCCAGGTAAGAATACTGGAGTGGGCAGCCATTTCCTTTTCCAGGGAATCTTCCCAACCCAGGGATTGAACACACATCTCCTGTGTCTCCTGCATTGCAGGCAGAATCTTTACCATCTGAGCCACCAGGGTGTGGGGGGCAGGATACATCTTATGAATTGTAGCATGTGAAAGGTTGTTGTTGGACCACGAAAAGACGGCCGGGATTCTTGGCCTCCGGAGAAGAAGAATTCAATCCGGGGCCAGTGATGAGGCTTGATCGCTCAGAGATTTTTGTGTGATAAAGTTTTATTAAAGTATAAAGGAGATAGAGAAAGCTTCTGACATGGCATCAGAAGGGGGCACAAAGAGTACCCCCCTGCTAGTCTTCAGCTGGATGTTATATAGTCTCTGCCAAGTTGCTTCAGTCGTGTCCGACTCTGTGCGACCCCATAGACGGCAGCCCACCAGGCCCCTCCCCGTCCCTGGGATTCTCCAGGCAAGAACACTGGAGTGGGTTGCCATTTCCTTCTCTAGCAGTTTGTTAATGAAAGAAAGGAATGTCTTAAAACTTAGAATGGCACCAGGACCTTCATCCATAAGATGTATTTGGGGATAATCTTGGCACCAGACAAGTCATCCCCGGTCATAAAGCGATTGACTTGAATCTTGTAGAAGGGCAGATTACCATACAAATAGTTTTGTTTACATAGATTAGGGGAACAATGTCTGAGTATAACATACTGGTTTGTCAAGTCGGTTCTGAGCCATTAGGCAGAGACGACTTCAAGACAGAGTCTGGGGTAAATGCATAGTACATTAACATAGTTTAAGACAAACATTTCCATAAGAAGAATGCATTGGTTAACTCAAGGTTTGAGAATAGTTAACTTCAGGTGAAACCAGGTGTCATTATGGCAACACAGTATTTTAAGAGAAACCTCATTTAAATTTGTATAGAGAAACTTCATTTAAATTTGTATAGAGAAGGGAAGAATGGCTAGTTTGTTTCCTCCTGCCCCTTAAGAGAGAGAAAAATGTCTGACACTTGCAGCCTATTTCCTCCGTTTGGAGACCCCTAGCCTTCTTGCTTGTTACCCTCTCAAATGTTTTATGGCATGTGTCGCCAGTAGCTTCCAGCATCATTCTCTCCAGTTATGACAATAAGTGATATATTATGGCACTGAAAAATACCTTCTTGGGAGATACTCGCTCCAAGCTGTAGATGATGGTAGAGCTGCCGCCAGCCCAGTTCTCTGAGAAACTAAGGGAAGCTGAGCACCTCACTCCTGTATACTGCGTAACATATGTCAAATAAAATACACACACACAAATACATTTTTAAAAGCAAAAAAAAAATCATAAAAGTCAACTTTTATGATAAGCCAGTGATATTTAGAAATTGTTATAGCTGTAGAGCTGATCCTGATCGGTGTATACTCTACCTGTGCTTTTCTTAGCAAACATGTGTATGTCTATGGTATCAGTTACTCGGAAGATAGGCACTTTATTTTATGTCTTCCAATGCCTTCTCTAATATCCTAGAACTTTATCCATCTGTCATACTGTCATCACCCATTAGTGATAATAAAAGGCACTACACACGCTATGTATTTTCCCCACCCAATTCTTGTGATGTAAGCAAATTTGGAAAACTAGGAGTCATTTTTTGTTGTCTCCTTTTGCCTTATCTAGCAAAGATTCCCCTAGATCTGGGGGCAGAGGAGCCTGGTGGGCTACAGTCTAAGGGGTTGCAAAGAGTCGGACACAATTAAAGCGACTGAGCACACATGCATGCACGTCCCTAGAATTTATTTCATAAGTATCTCAAACACCTACTCTGTTCTCTGCATCTCCTATAATCAATCTATTACAGGCTATCATCAAATTTGGCCTGTATCTGTACCATGACACTATACCTCCCAGAATTCATTCCTGTATCATATATACTCTGTTATCCAAAGAGAAGATATAACCTTTTAAAAATACTTATGTATCTATTTGGTTGTGCCATGTCTTAGCTGCTGCACATGGAATCTTAGATCTTCTTCGGCAGGCAGGATCTTTTAGTTTTTTGCATGTAGGATCTAGTTCCCTGACCAGGGATTGAACCTGGGTCCCCTACATAGGGAGTGCAGAATCTTAGCCACTGGACCACCAGGGAAGTTCTGATAGAATCTTTTTTCTTTTAATGCCGTTATGTCCACACCATTACTGTGAATATAACCCTTTAAAGATTTTTCATTTTTCTCAGGCTAAAGACCAAACTACTTAACATGATCTGTTGTCTGCACAGTGCTTACCTCTATGGTTTAATTTCTCATCTTTTCCCCTCTACATCTCTAATGTTTCTATATCTCAAAACTTGCCATATATTTTTGTCACTTTAGGTCCTTGTACAGGTTATTTCCATTGCTCCGAATACCCTTATTCTAACAAACTTCATGTAGCTAACCCTATGCCTCCCTCATATCCCAGCTCAAAGGTACTTCTTCTGATACCTTCAGAAGGTCTTCTCTGAAACTCTCAACCCATCAAACTGTTTAATTTTTTCTCTCAGTACTGGATCATTCTCCATTTTCAATGAAAGTAACTACCCCAGCATGATTGTTTATTGACACCAATGATATCACTAGACCATGAACTCTGTGAGGGTACAAACCCACCTCATTTGACATTTCTTTGACTTTAAAATCGATGGTGTAGTGCCTAATTTATAGCAAACTCCATGTAAGTAGTTTTAAAGGAATGGAGGAAGGAAGAAATGAACAAATGAATGAATGAAGTTAAGGGCACAAGCAACACTTAAGGTTCTGCAAAGGTAGAGAAAAACTGAGATTTCTACCCATGTTTTCTTCCTCTTTCATCTATACTAAGTAGTAAAAGAATACAGCCAAAAAAATAGCATGCTAATGTATGCTACCTAGGTAAATGTTACAGAATTAATTTTAAATGTACAGAAACATTTATTGAATATACAAATAGAAAATATGTCAATATTTCATATAATTTTAAATACTTTCACTCTTATCAACCCACACTTATCTTGGGTTTTCAGTCTATTCCCAGGTCTTTGTGTGTGTGTGTGTGTTGTGTGTAAATCACCATTGGTATGAGCAATATGCCGATGCTGAGTGACTATGCACATCTAAAACTAGCAGGGTACTTAACACCAAATTAATTTCCTGTCAAAGCCACTGCATCTGTATTTCAATTACTAAAATTCTAAATTTAGTGGAAAATATAACTATGCTTTCTTGTTATCACTGCATTAGTATTTCTAGGGCAAACAAGAATCACAACCAAAGTGGTTATTAGGGAAATGGTATTTCAGTGTGAATTTATGCTTACCAAATATAAGTGTCTTATTCAGATGTCATTTATGTGATTGACTCTATTTTGGGGACAAGTATTCCAAGATATGATTTTTTTCCTTCAAACATAAATATACAACAGTAGCTTCCACTTAGAATGGGTCCCTTTGTCTTCATGTAGACTATGGGTATTCAGGCATTTTCATAAATATGCTGTGTTCATAATGATGTTTATCTTAAAGATGTATGAGTAAACATGTTTTTGGTTAACACTATTGGTCTCACGGGCTTTTCAAAATCCTCTGCTGCCAACTAAAATCATGTCCTTCACCTAACCATCCAGTCTAATGAGCTGAGGTCTCAAATGCTTGCTTTTTAACAATGCCTTCTGTTTTCAGTCCAAGAAGTAATTCATGTATTGATTTCAAGAAACACTTGTACCAAAACTGATTGCAATGGTATCTATAAGTACATCTTTCTCCGAACTCTGCAACTAGTAATTTTGATCTTCTTATTAAGGGTTAAGAAATTTCCAAGAGACTTTGATATGTGAGGCTATTCATATATGTAAATACAATCAATTGGGATGCTTACAGTGTTCAGAAGTTTCTTCTTATTAAAGAGTCTATTGCCTGCTGATTCTCTATTATCAATGCAAAAGACAGAATGAGATCTTGGGAGATGATATACTTCTCATTCTATTTATATCTCATATTTTTAAAAAACGTTCTCCCTTTCTTTCAACAGATTTGGCTACTCCTGGATCTTATTGGAGTAGATAGCAACCTTGAGTGCCTCTTGCTAAATACATCTACCTAGAGTTGAAAGAGTATTGTTCTCAAAGCAATTGCCTTAAATCAGTATGTAAGTTTGTCATTAACTTGGTTGCTCCCTGGTAAACAGGTACTATTCTTTCTTATTAAAATAGAAAACCATTCTTGCTCTGAGTGCAAAAGAAAACAAATCTTATGTTCCATATGTTATTCTAAACACACACACACATACAATTACACAACTAAGTACATGCACTTTTTCACCAAATTAATTGTTATTCATAATTTAGGTTTCAGCTCCAGTATCCTTTTAAGAAGTTTCTCCAGCTGCTACACTGAAAGCAAAGGTGGTTTTTTCTTTCTTTTTTTTTTTTTGGTTGTTTGATTTGGCTTTGGTTTTTTTGCCTTATGCACTTATAGAGTCACTGTCTTTCATTTCTACAACTTATCTAAAGTTTATGATACCTTTATTAATGGGCCTATTTTACTAATAATCTTTCCTTCATTATATTCTTCCATGTGAGAAGGCACAAACCAAGTTTTGTACTCATTGTAATTTCAGAACCAAGGGGAGAGTTAGATATGTAGTTGGATTTGAAAGACTTTGGTATGTGGATGCATGAAGGTGGCTTACGTTTTCCGGGCTTCCCTGGTGGCTCAGATGGTAAAGCGTCTGCCTGCAATGCAAGAGACCTGGGTTCAATCCCTGGGTTGGGAAGATCCCCTGGAGAAGGAAATGGCAACCCACTCCAGTACTCTTGCTTGGAAAATCCCAAGGATGGAGGAGCCTGGTAGGCTACAGTCCATGGGGTCACAAAGAGTCAGACACAACTGAGTGACTTCACTTCACTTATGCTTTTCAGCAGCAGATAATTTGTCTTCTCAGAACTCTGATTTGGCACAAGTTGGTACCACTTCAAGTTCTATTTTAATTTCCTGTTTAATATATACCATATAGATGACATTTGTGTTCCATCCACTACTAATGGTAACCTACTGTTACTCCAATAAGGATGCATACAAAGTTGTGTTTGTAAACTCTTAAGTAGAAAGCTTATTTTAAAGGGGAAATCCAAAAGATCAAAATGGGGTGAAAAATCACTGTTTGATCAGTGCAAAGTGAAAGTGAAAGTCACTCAGTCATGTCCGACTCTTTGTAACCACATGGACTATACAGTTCACGGAATTCTCCAGGCCAGAATATTGGAGTGGATATCCTTTCTCTTCTGGGGATCTTCCCCACCCAAGAACTGAATCCAGGTCTCCCGCATTGCGGACAAATTCTTTACCAGCTGAGCCACAAGGGAAGCCCAAGAAGACTGGAATGGGTAGCCTATCCCTTCTCCAGTGGATCTTCCCAACAAACGAATCAAACCAGGTTCTCCTGCCTTGCAGGTGGATTCTTTACCAACTGAGCTATCAGAGAAGCCAAAAGTAACTCTTAATTCACAGAGCCATTTGATTGTTCATTTTCTTCCATTTTCTTTTCTTTCACCTTGTCATACCTATACTTAAATATTTTTGTGGGTTTTTCAATGGCCTTCTAGGGGAATTCTCTGATTTGAGACATAATAGCCTTTGTAAACTTATTTCTACTTATGACAACTTCCCATCTCATTTTCTTACATGTCTCTTTTAGCACTAACATATAAACTTTTAAGTCATTTACACCTTCAATCTGGGCCTGAGTTTCCACTCCTCTAAAAATGAAGGATATAAGTGACCTCAAACGTATCTCCCAGCATTGATATGCAACATGGTAAATAGATAGCCATGTGTAAGAGTTTTGCTACAATAATGCAGCCATATTTATAGAAACATATCTATTCAGCAAATGTTTATTGAAAACCTACAGTGCATTAGGCAATGCACTAGACATGGTTGGTGATACCCAAAGGAGGAAATACAGATGAAATAATGAGAGCCTATGAGGATTAAATAATTTTGGCAGGCTTAAAGCATTTGAACTGGAATGCAAACTCATGACTGAGGCTCCAAGGGTTTTGTTCAAATCTCAAACTTTCTTTAACGTTCAAGTCCTATTTTCTCCAGGAAATAAACTGAACAGTGTTCTCTCATTACCAAGAAATTTGGCTCTCCTTACAAATGACCACAGAGATTGACATTCAGTACTAGGTGAATTGTTTCTGAGAGTTCTGAAATTAAGTACTGTCTTCTTTATCATTCTGAAAGCACTTGAGGCTAAGAAATATGCTTATCTTAGAGTAGGCATAGTAGGAGATGAGATGAGAAACATACAAAGAAACAAGCAAATCCATAGAATGGTGGTTTACTATTTTACCATCATCAAAATACTTGAACTTGTATTTGAGTTTTACATTATATATCTGAAAAATGGTCACACACCCAGTGAAATTTGCTTTTGTAGGGTTGTTGTGAGGGGTTGACAGGCTGAAGTAGTAGCTGCAAGTTAGATTCCTATGTAGTGATAACTAAGATCCAAAACACTAATTTCTAGAGCATTAAATTCAAAAGAATGTCAACTCTCTCTTTATCCAGATTTGTACCAAGATACGAAGATGAGCATTTGCCTGAGGAACTTAGTTTAGAATAGAAACAATTAAAAGGAATGTGCTCGCTCTAGGCAAGATAGAGACAAAACAGTGAGAGAGTTAGAAGGGGAAAACAGCATGTGTTTGAAATGAGAGGAAACCAGTTGTTTCACCCATGAAATCTGGTGATCCTCAAGGTGGGGAAACAAGTTTTTCATTGTATATTGAGGGTAAGACTTTGTCTTGCTGCTGAGTCAATGTCAGAAGGGCAGCAAAGAGATGGTGGTAGCCTTGCTTATCTAGGTGAAAAGGGGCAAGCCTTGGGACTGTCTGTGGATAGCATATGAGGTGAAAAATTCTGTGGGCTGGAAGAAAGCCTCTAAGTTAATCTAAGAATGGAGACTGACCACCCTAGGGGCATTGTTAAGAATGTCGATGTGGGAGGAAGCATTAGAATGGCATGCTTTTATGATATGTGTAGTATGTGGGAAGGTATGGAGGGTATAGCCTTAACCTTGTATTTGCAGAGAAATCTTAAAAAACAAAACAAAACAAAAGTCACTGAATGTCTTTTCCACCAAATGTTTCTACAGATAGCTTTTGGAGGTCTCGCATGATTTTCATACAAACACTAGTGGGAACCATTGTCTACATATTTATTATCTTCAATTTTATGTGGGTATACTTTTCCTGAATTTGTCTTTATTTAACTCAATCCTGAACTCTAACCCTTGGAGAGAAAAGAGTGCAATGCTACTTTGAGGCCATAAGACAAAATTCTGTAGGATATCTTTTTTTTTTTTTTTAAATATGGAACGCTTCACGAATTTGCGTGTCATCCTTGCCCAGGGGCCATGCTAATCTTCTCTGTATCGTTCCAATTTTAGTATATGTGCTGCCGAAGTGAGCACTGTAGGATATCTTTTAAGATCTCAGGTTCTTTATCTTTGGGAGAAAATTAGACTTTTCTTTTGTTCTTTCTTTTTTTTTTCTTTGGCTGTGCTGGGTTTTCACTGCAGTGCACAGGCTTTCTCTAGCTGTGGTGCACGGGCTTCTCTAATTGTAGAACACAGGCTCTAGAATACCAGGCTCAGTAGTTGCAAAGTGCAGGCTTAGTTGTCCTGTGGCATGTGGCATCTTAGTTCCCCAACCAGGGATTGAACCCGTGTCCCCTGCATTGAAAGGGGTATTCTCAACAACTGGACCACCAGGAAAGTCCCAAATTTGACTTTCTATCATCAGTGAAGGGTTTCCCCATTCAGGACTCATAGAAATGAAGTATATGTCTCCTTAAAATTAAATATCTGACTCTAGGAATTTATATAACCACTGCCTATCAGGTATTTGCTCATTCATTTCTGCATTTATGCAACCATATCTTAGGCATATAAAATAAAACTGAAGTTCTAAACTGAAAGTTGGCTTGATTTCAAAATTCCTCCTACCATCTTCATATGATGATTTTCCCCCTAACAAAATCCTTCTTTCATGAAGTAAATCAGTTAATTAGCTTACTAACCTCTACTTTGAAAGTAAAATTATCTAATTATGCCAGCCATCAATGCCGAAATAAATTTGCCAGTGAAATAGAGGTTATAAAATGACACTGTTGGTGTTCTTTCTGTATAATCAAAGCAGTTATTGAACTTGCCAAGTGACCATTTTTAAAATTCTATATTCTGGTGAATTTATTTTTATAAAATAGATTTATCTGCCTATATACTATCATTTTCTATTTTATAAGTGGACCTTGTACTAGCTCAAACTATCTACAATGAAAATCTTAACATATTTCAGTGGTATATATTTAATATTTTGAAGTATGTATGTACATATACATTTCCTGTAATATATATGTGTATTTGGATGTTTTTACACAGATGGTTTTGTTTCTTTACACAGGAGCATTGAAAAGCTGATTTACTCACGGGGGGGGGGTACTAATTGCAGCTTTTAGAAAATTGTAGAAAAGTTATTCCTTATAACCTACAAGAGGTTAACTTCCCACGAATATACTTTTATTCAAGTTAATGGAGGTTACATGAATGCATCGATGACATAATTTGACTCTTAATCTTTCCTTAAGTGTAGGACTACATTTTGTGCATTGCAATTATAATAAAAGCCTTAAATTTGACAAACAGAGAAGACCTATTAGATCCTCTACCTTATTCTTTGAACAATGCAAAATTCTTTCCCCCTACTTCCACTCCCACCCCAAGAGCTTTCTCAAATAAACTCTTTTATTCAAAACTTACAAATACAGGGGAATTTGGGAGAATATTCTGAAGCCCAGAGGATCCTTCAGGCATGCTTTTACTTTCCTTCTTGAAACACGGTCTGTTTCAGATTTTTGTCCTCCAGACTGCTCTTCTGTTTTATCTTCTGCCACTGATTCAACAATACCTTACATCTAAAAAGTATCAGTGTTCCAAAGGGAGGCTCAGACTTTATGAAAATCATAACTATTGATCTGTGACTGCTTTCCAAGGGCTGTGCCCTGTGATTTGCATAAATGATCTATCCCTCAGACCTATACTCACATCTACTTGTGAGCAGACAAAGAAAGTGGGGGTCACTGACATAAAACAGACCACTGGAGAAAAAACAAAGAAATGGTATAGTCAAGATTCTAACCAAAATTATTAAACTTCAAAGTCCTTGAGAACTCCAACATCTGTATCTTTTGGAAGCTCAAAATGAGCTTTTTGACGCAGAGGATCCAAACAGAGGAATAAACATCTAAACACCTGGAGTCATAGTTTCTTTGTAGAAGAAGTTTCCTTGTAATCAATAATTTGCTCTGTATTCTCTTATGTATCTGTAATTCAAGCATGAAGGTCCTGGTATGTCTTTGTGATTGCAGTTCTTGCTTGACTTCATGCTAACCCTGCTAACAAAACTACAAATCCATCCAGAAAGAATTTTCCAAATATTTAGACTTGTGTTTAGATCAACAGACTACTCTATTAGAAATGAAATGTTCCTCTTCAAGGCTATGCTTTTATTAGGATCAACGCATAACAGGTGCGTACATAAAAAGCTACATATTGAAAATAATCCGTAGCTAATGTGGAGTGTGGGTGTTTGTCACTCAGTCATGTCTGACTCTTTGTGACTTTGTGGACTGTAGCCCGCCAGGCTCCTCTGTCCATGGAATTCTCCAGGTAAGAATATTGGAGTGGGTTGCCATTTCCTCCTCCAGGGGATCTTTCCGACCCAAGGATCAAACCCTAGTCTCCTGCATTGTGGGAGATTCTGTACCATCTGAGCCACCAGGAAAGCCCTCCTCTTATCCTTTCTGCCAAGTCCCCATAGGTTGTTTATCTTCAGCTATTCATACAGGTGTTCTTACTGAGATTGTTCCAGCCACACTGGTCTTCTGTCTTCCTGAATATCGTATCTATTCCGCCTTGAGTACTTACTATTTTCTTTGCTTAGAAAACACTTCTTCCAGGTCTAAAAATGACTGGCTCCTTCTCAGCAGAAATATCAGCTCCTCAGAGAGGCTTTCCCTGATGTATCAAATGCATAGGTGAACAGATTGATGCAGTGTTGTCTTCTCATTATTTAAATGGATTTTTGTCAGTCATTTAGAGTTCCCTTGATGGTTCACTTAAGATGGTTTAATTTGTACTTTAAGAAATGTACTACTGTGATAACTTACAAACATCACTGCTTTAATGATTTAATGAATTCTAAATTCTTCCTTATCACCTCATATAAAATATAATCCAAATATTATTTTTATTTTTTTTTAATTTCATATCATGTATAGCATCTATTCCAATATATGTAATGTTTTAATACCTGAAAACATTTTTACTATTGGTACATACTATTTGAATTTGAATATTAAAGAAGCAAACAATTTGCATGTCAGCCATTAATTATGAAAGACCATTTACATGGATGAAATAATGGAAACCACAGAAGTGGTTTGGCACAGGGCTTGGCAAACAGAAAGTATAATTTAAGACTTTGCTATTATTGTTAATATATCATAATCCTCTAGAGCTCATCTTCTTCATTCATAGTAGGAGACAAATAGATTTAGAGTGGTCCAATGTAAAATTCTTATAAAAGGAAATTTCCTGCTGTCAATTTAATAGTGTATTTATACCATGATTGATATTTACTCTTAGAATGCAATGTATATGATAGAGTCAAAAGGTCCAGTGTGGACTCTACATAATAAGTTACGTGGCCTTATGAAAAATAGCCTCTCTCTGGTTCATTTCTCTGATTTTCAAATGAGACAGTGATCATATCAACATGAAAGAGTGGCTATGAGGTTTAAATAAGATGAGATCATAACAGTGTGGATTTTCTATAAACTCTATCCAAAAGTTGTGTTAATAGTTATAGTGATCAATGCAATATATATTTTTTATATTTGAAGTATATTTTCTATTTCTATTATGCTTTTATTTTCCTGGAAAGTATATGTTTTAGTTAGTCTTCACAAAATGTTTAAATACTTTCATTTGATGATCTCATTTCTAGAGTTACTCTCCTAGACTAATGCCCTATAATAGGGGTAGCAGACGAAATTCATTCCATATGCCTGTATCAATCTACCAGCAGTAGCTCCCTGGGAAATGCTGTGATGATAAGGATTCTGAGATTATATATGAAGAGACTATCGCAAGTCACCACACTTTCCATGGCTGTGGGAGGAACTTATATTTGTTGCTTTTTTTTCTCTTATTTTATTTCAGTTTTAATTTTAATGAACAATAGTTGATTTTTAAAAGTTAAATGTGTTAATAAATGCAGTACAGCAAAGTTATTCAGTTACACATACATACACACACACATATATTCTTTTTCATATTCTTTTCCATTATGGTTTCTCATAGGATATTGAATATAGTTCCCAGTGCTATATAGCAGGATCTTGTTGTTTATACAATCCATATATAATAGTTTGCATCTGCTAATCCCAAACCCCAGTCCTTTTCCCTCCTTGCACTGCTCCCTGCTGGTAACCACAAATCTGTTCTCTATATCTGTGAGTTTGTTTCTGTTTCATAGATATGTTCATTTGTATTATATTTTAGATTTTAGATATAAGTTATATCATACGGCCTTTCTCTTTCTGACTTACTTTGCTTAGTATGAGACTCTCCATGTTACTGCAAATGGCATTACTTTATTCTTTTCATGGCTGAGTAATATTCCATTGTGTGTGTGTGTGTGCGTGTGTGTGTGTGTACCACATCTTCTTTATCCATTAATCTGCTGATGAACATTTAGGTTGTTTAAATATCTTGGCTACTGTAAATTGTGCTGCAATGAACACAGGGGTATATTTTTTTTAATATAAATTTATTTGTTTTAATTGGAGGCTAATTACTTTACAATATTGTATTGGTTTTGCCATACATTGACATGAATCCGCCACAGGTGTACATGTGTTCCCCATTCTGAACCCCTCTCCTACCTCTCTCCCCATCCCATCCCTCTGGCTCATCCCAGTGCACCAGCCCCGAGCACCCTGTATCATGCATTGAACTGGATACATGCCCAGGAGTGGGATTGCTGGATATATGGCAACTTTATTTTTAGTTTTTTGAGGAACTTACATACCGCTTTCCATAGTGACTGCACCAACTTACATTCCCACCAACAGTGTAGGAGGTTCCCTTTTCTCCAGACTCCCTCAAACATTTGCTATTTGTATTTATTTTCCTTAATTACAAAATATATCTTGGCTGAGGCACAAATACCAGGTAGAATTTGGGTCCAAAAACTTATAGTAAGAAGAAGAACTTATCTTCAGTGCATTATTTTCTGTATATGCCTCTCCAAAGTTTTTGAAAGTTGGCTTATGAAAAATAAGACTGAGATATCCAGAAAACAATGCCCCAACCCACAGCCAAATTTCAATCTCTCTCTATCTTGCTATGAGCAGAAACAACTTTCACTAGACCTAGAAACATAAACAGATAATTTAATACTTTAAAAAATCGATTTAGTCTGTTTAACTGATCATTTCTATAGGAGAGGCCTCTGGACTTTTCCATAAAGACATTTTACTGCCAAATTGCATTTTAATTAATTCCTTCTTGGCATGCCTTAAAATGAATTCCTTAAAACAGAGTGGTAGGAACTTTTAATGTCAATATACAGATAAATTAGCTAATATCTCAGAGAAACTCCCTTTTTTTAATGCTGAAATTCATTTGCTGATGATTTAGGTTCAAAACATAAATGTGGTGTTTAAAAGCCTGGTAAATACATTCCAACAAATGTGTCTATAAACCAATTATATCTTTATGCCTCATTGATCAGCATGTGTGAAGCTGGGTACAGAGAATGTCTGCCACTAATCTGAATATTGTAACTTTAAATACTTCTCAAAAGAGCCTTGTATAAACTGAAATGGCACCTTTGCAGAACATGTTTCAATTCAAATTTCAATGTAGTTTAAAACTGTTTTATCTCCCCCCCCACCCAGTCACGTTTCCCTACCTCTGCCTCCCTTCCAACGCAACCCAATTTTCATAATTGTTGGACTCACTAAGTAAGACACTCTCACTCGCAAGAATTTGATAACCTTGCTGCTCAAAATCAAATTAGAAAAGCCAGGGAAAACTCTATATTAAATCAATGACATATCATCAAGTAAGGGTGTTAGGGCAACCGTGGAGATACTGAAGAGGACGAGGAAGACAATACAATAGGATCAAATGGTGTTTCAAGTATAGGTGTTGACATAGAATAGTCATAAATTACAACCTATTGATGCTTGCTGCTGCTGCTGCTGCTAAGTCGCTTCAGTCGTGGCCGACTCTGTGCGACCCCATAGACGGCAGCCCACCAGGCTCCCCCGTCCCTGGGATTCTCCAGGCAAGAATACTGGAGTGGGTTGCCATTTCCTTCTCCAGTGCATGAAAGGGAGAAGTGAAAGGGAAGTCGCTCAGTCGTGTCAGACTCTTAGCGACCCCATGGACTGCAGCCCACCAGGCTCCTCCGACCATGGGATTTTCCAGGCAAGAGTACTGGAGTGGGGTGCCATTGCCTTCTCCGATTGATGCCTGAAAGGGGTATAAATGTTTTTTGTTATATTTCAGGAGCAAGAAATTTAACTAACATGTGAGCCATTATTATATATCAGATATTGTGCCCAACATTTTGTTTATATTATTTAAATAAATCTCAAAACAACTATCAGAAGTCTTTTATTAAATCATTATTTTTACCTTATTGACAAGAGAGCTTAGGTTCATAAAGAATGTGAAGTACCCATGGCATCCATGGAAAAGAAACAACTGCAGGAAGGCTAAGAAATGGGGACTCTAGGCATTTTGTGCCAGGAACTAATGGACATGTCCTCAGCGAAGAGTCATCAGGATAACCAACTCCCTCATCTCACTTGATGTGAGTCTTTGGGTCACACTTGTAAAGATATGAATTCTTTTCTTTTTATTATTTATTTATTTATTTGGCTGTACCAGCCTTAGTTGTGGCACACGGGATGATTAGTTGCTACAGGTGGAATCTTCAGTTGTGGCATGTGGGATCTAGTTCCCTGACCATGGATCAAACCCAGTTTCCCTGCACTGGGAGTCCGGAGTCTTACCCACTGGACCACCATGGAAGAACAAGATGTGAATTCTTAAGAAGATGGTGTGATTGACTAATTGGAGCCACCGGCCACCATTGGTTACAGTAGGTTGGACTGCCTTAATTGACAGCTTTAGATGGTAACAAGAGAGAAAAGGAAAACAAAAAAGAGAAATGGATGCTGGGCAAGTAAACATGATAGTCCAAATGAGATGCCCTCTGGATAGATAATAATAATCTATCTAAGATGAAACACATTACAATTTTTGGATGGAGGAGAGGAACTCTCAGGTTTTTACCTACTTTGTGTCACCAAAACCACTGCTTTCTCTGACCACAGAAAAGTTTTTTTAAATGTTTAATTTTTTAATATGCACAATTTTTAAAGTCTTTATCGAATTTGTTACAATGTTGTTTCTTTTTATGTTTTGGTTTTGGCCACAAGGCATATGGGATCTTAGCTCCCTGACCAGGAATTGAACCCACAACCCCTGCACTGGAAGGCAAAGTCTTAACCACTGGACCACCAGGGAAGTCCCCATAGAAAGGTTTACTTCTTTCACGCTATCTTCATAAAACCTACATCAGCTTCTCTGGCGCACGGGTCCTAGATTGCAGTTACTGCTCTTCACCATACTGTGTGCTATCTCAGTGCCTTTGATCAAATCATTTAACCACTTCTAGCCCCCATTCCCTCAACCATAGCTGCTGCAAAGTCGCTTCAGTCGTGTCCGACTCTGCGTGACCCCATAGACGGCAGCCCACCAGACTCTGCTGTCCCTGGGATTCTCCAGGCAAGAACACTGGAGTGGGTTGCCATTGCCTTCTTCAATGCATGAAAGTGAAAAGTGTAAGTGAAGTAGCTCAGTCGTCTCCGACTCCTAGCGACCCCATGGACTGCAGCCTATCAGGCTCCTCTATCCATGGGATTTTCCAGGCAAGAGTACTGGAGTGGGGTGCCATTGCCTTTTCCGCTCAACCATAGAGTAAGGTTAATAACAGTCCTTTTACTCAGTAATGGTGGGCAGAGGAGAGAATGCCTGTAAAACATTGGCACGGTGCTTAAGACATAGTATTTCACTGATAATTGTAAAACTCTTTGGCTAATATGAAAGAAAACAAGGCTTGAAGTCTTGGGTGAAACCCTGGCTCAATAAACAGATCCAAATTAAGCAATGGCTGGGCTGAGATCAATATTTTAAGCAAAAACTTAGAATATTTTATTTCTTTTGGCTCCTGTACCTATTAAATGAAACTCTTATGAATTCAGAAAAGGCTATCAGCATTTAGGACTTCCCTGATAGCTCAGTTGGTAAAGAATCCACCTGCAACGCAAGAGATCCTGGTTCAATTCCTGGGTCAGGAAGATCCCCTGGAGAAGGGAAAGGCTACCCACTCCAGTATTCTGGACTAGAGAATTTCATGGAGTATAGTCCATGGGGTCGCAAAGAGTGGGACATGACTGAGTGACTTTCACTTCACTATCAGCATTTGTGCATATCATTTTAGCCAACACCAAAATGTCAACCTCTATGTTTAATTGTACACAGCCTGTTAAAGAAAAGCAGTTCCAAGTATCATTAATAGCCATAAAGGAAGAAAAAGGTTGTTACAAGCTAATGCCCCTGGGAAACATGCTGTAAAATAGAGTATCAAGCAGAGGTATGAATAATCTGTTAATGACATCTTCACCTAAGCCAGGGACAAGCCCAACCTTACTGTAAATCACATCAAAGAAGCCCATCCCCCAAATGAGGTTACAGCAGAGCTATAAACTCTTCCCATCCAACAGTGTATTATTAGATATTAATTTGTCAACTTTGGGGTGGAGTAATAATTTAAATGTAAGTGAGTAAAGCAGTCATCTTGTCTAAAGAAAACAAGAAATATTCCTGAGGAACAACCTTATCCCCTTTGTTTGTTCCCTGCTTTCAATCCAAAATCCATCACTTGTACTGTGGCAGTGAGAGACGGTGCTCTTGGTAACATTAAGGAAATTTTTCCTATAAGAAATTGACTTATCTTCAGAAACATCACAGATCAGTGTTTGGGGAACACTGCATTTTGTTATCAAAGGTAGATCTAAATCTATCCGACACAAAAACCTGCACCTTTTTTGAAAGATTCCTTGTTGTTCTATCTGGGTTAAAAAAATCAGTTTTCATGTTGAATAATAATGTGGAAAAGAGCAAACTCTGTTAAAAGGAAGACCTGGAAGTACACTGTTAAACTGTTTCCAATAATGAGAGAAATAAAGAAGCACTTTGAGACTTTTAAGTCTTTCTCCTCTCCTCCACCATTAAATCTACAAAGTACCTAAAATTGCTAGATCCCTTGAACATTGTGCACGTGAACGGTGGTTGAGGATTCAAGGGGGAGAAACTCCTTTTCTCTCTGCCGAGTAATTATGCCAGTGGGGAAGTTTAGAAATGCAAATGAGCCTCTCTCAGACTTCTACGTTTCTCCAAGCAGTGTTTTTACCTATAACTCTGGCAAGAAGTTCTGACATTTCCAAAAACAAGAATGTTATTCTCAATTTGTTTCAGGTGTGGTGAAATATGTTTGTTTGTTTGAAAAACTGCCAATCCAATTGCAGTTTCTTTGTGATATCAGCCATATGGAGAAAATGTCAATCAGGAAATATTCTATCCAAGATTGTTTTTGCTTAATAATAACAACAACAACAAAAGAAATGGGACCCAGGTTCATCTATTAAAGAAACCCCTGAGTAAACAGAAGTCCTTAAATACAATTCATGTAAAAAAAAAAATTTGCTTATTTTAAAAACTGCAAGGAATTTTGACTTTGATGAGTCGTCTAGGAAAGAATGTTATTTTCTACATATGTTTTTACATATGTGGTAAGTAATTACAACTGGTTTTAGGAACAACTACTAAACTCAATCTAAAAATCCAGTATAGAATTTCTTCACATTAAACTGCTCTATCTTGATAATGTGAAAATTTGTCCTCAGTGCTTATTGGAGTAATTTAATCCATTTTAATTCAGTATTGTTTAGTGTAATTCTTTCCTTCTTTCTTTATTTGGTTAATAACATTTCTCTCTTAAATGTCCATGTTATAAGTAAGCATTAAGTTTACCTTTTGCTCTGAATGGTACTTGAAATGACGCCTGTTAAAAATAATTGTGATATCTTTCCAGGATCCCTGACAATAAAGTAAAAAATAACATCATGGCACCATCTAGTGACCTAATATTTTTCTTTTCCTTTCTTTTGTTATTCCACTTAAAAGTGTATATTTCTATTAATTATATAAAGCTATGTACAAGCCAAGCAAATATACAGCTAGAAATAGTTTCTTTATGTAGTTATACATGGATATGAGGTAACTGATTTTGACAAACTGAAATTTAAAAAATAATCTTCCAGAGTGTAAAATGTTTTACACTTGTCAATAAGTTTAAATCCAGCTTAGATCTGCAAACAGATAATAACAGTTCTATACACTCACACTGGGAACTGAATAAGACAAATCGAACTCTAGAAAATGTTTACAGCAACAACAAAAAGTTCTGTATAACAAAAATGAAAAAGCTGATATTATTTTTATTACATAAGCCACCATAATTATTTATGTGACAGCAATATAAATCCAAAAATACTAGTAAAGAAAAAGAAGTAACTCTAAACCTACCAGGGATAACTGTTAATTTAGTTCAAAGCCATACATGTATTCTCACGGCCAACAGATATGTATTGTTTGCATTATGCAAATTGATTTAAAGTTCATAAATGATTTACTATTTATTTTAACAATATCTTATTATTGTGAAGTTTGATTGCACTTTAAACAAGAAAGTATTATACTTTTATGTGTCTGTAAAAATATGAATTATCCAAGCATTAACCTATCTTTCTCTGTGAAGGGTGCTGTTTTATATTTGTGGTGGGAGGTAGAATTCACAAAATGGAGCTTACTGAAAGCATACTTAAAACTAGAACATTTTGGCTATGAAAATATTGCAAGTAAACTGAATGTGCAGTAGTTGCCTCTGTAAGATGAAATATATTCAAGAAAAAGGTATCTTCACTGAGGATACTAAATGATATACTTCCTCAATCCTTGAAATCAGAATTTAACACTGTAATACACAGAATTTAATATTCCACTGTAACAGTGAAGTATTAATAGCATCTATCATGAGTAATTTGAAATAAAACCATGTAAAATAAAAATAAAATTGTAATTTATGAAAATAGTTTTTTTACGAAGTTGGGAGTAATTAGTCCATGCTGTAAAAAGAAGCTTGCATATTTTATTCTACTAGTCATTGATATGCAGGAGTATAAAAACTCTTCAGTGGTTTCTGATAATTACGTCTAGTTCCTTTTCTCCTATGAAACTGGCATCACCTTTCACCAGTGTGAAAGGGAATGGTTCTAAGAAATAAGGAAACTGATGTATCTTTTTGTTAAATGCCTACTATACACCTCACCGTCTACAAAGGGCTCACTTCAAGAGCTTTATTCTGAATCACAGGATGTGCTTCTCAAATGCAATCTTTAAGTAAATGTGCGTACATGGGTGCTAAGTCGCATCAGTCGTGTCCAACTATTGTAACCCCATGGAGTGTAGCCTGCTAGGCTTTGTCCATGGGATTCTCCAGGCAAGCATACTTGCGTGGGTTGACATGCCCTCTTCCAGGGGATCTTCCTATCCCAGGAACTGAACCCACATCTCCTGTGTCTGCTGTGTTGCAGGCAGATTCTTTACCGCTGAGCCACAGGAGAAGCCGACTTTAAGTGACTAATCTTTATCAATTGATTTCCATGGAAGACTTGCCATATCTTCTACACTCGTTAAATCCCTGGTTGCTGAATTTACTTATTAATTTTGGCAGTACTTTGGTGACTTCGTTTCTCTAAAGTATATGATACACATGTAAGTGTGCTCAAAGGTGATACCATCCTCTATACACACAAAGATGGTGGTGAAGGGAAGATTATTTCAAACCCTATTTGCATTAGCTTGAAACCTAGCAGGGCAAATTCCATTTAATTTCAAGGCTTGAGGATAACTGTCTTCTGCTTGAAGCTCTATCCTCTGGGTTCACCTAGGAGATGGTTCCACCTTCAGGTTCCACAGGGTGGAATCATTACCCTCCTTGGCCCCTGAATTCAAACCCATGGGTACAGAGTGCTAAGTAAGGGACTTATGCATCTGTAGATTTTGGTATCTGCTGAGAACATGGCAGGAGGCAGAGGGGTCCTGGAAGCAGTCACCAGCTATACCAAGGGACAACTCTTCTATGCACAAGTAGGTTCCACTTTCTTTCTTTTTTCTATCCTTCTTGGACCCCAAGTCATGAGTCAGAGGCAGTCCTGATGGGGCCATCCACAGTTATGTAGTAGTAAGAACATACTGACCTGTTCCTCTGACCTGTTCCCACAGCCACCTTCACACTTCAGGATAATATCAAAATAAGTATTTACTTGTTACCATTTCTTCCCAAGTAAAATCTGCACCAACTTTCCTGTCCTTTAGTGTTCACCCCATGTGTTATTGCCCCTGTGAATGTTTCCCAATTCTATTCTCTCCCCTTTATACTTCTATAACCCTGTAGCCCATACCTAATACGAAACACATGTCATATTTTAAAGAAGATAATTTTTATGTATTGACCTATTATTTCTTAAATTGCAAGTGATAGAAATTGCAAGTTGTAGAAATTGATGATATCTGTATACTGAATATATGACTCCTCTTCCTCCTACTAACAGGACCCAGATTTTGTCCAGTGTCAGTTTGACGAGTGTGAACATATCTTTTGCCTTCATGTTTCCCTGCTTCTTCTTGCCTGAAATATGATCAAGGTACTTATGAGAGAGGAAAATGAGTATGAGCGGGAGCCACCTTGTGACCATGAGGTTGAGAAATCCATGCAAAGAGTGATGAGTCAGAAAGAGAGGAGTGTGCAATGCTGACCACAACAGGCCACTATAACACTGCTCCTGAGCTGCCTGTCTACACACTTCTTATTGCTTGAGGAAATAAAAACAGAAATTTTTCTTTTCTGTTACTTGCAGCCAAGCATGATCCTAGCTAATACTCTAACTCAAATGATAAAAAAAGTAGTTGTCAATATATATATTCACAGAAACACATCTCTATGTATCATCTCTGATTTTCTCTATGTCATGATTATTCACTGATGGACTTTCACTTTGGATTTGGACTTCCACTCTAGATATAACTCTAGTTTTATCTTACTAACTAAACACTCTGCAGAAAATGCACTTTACTCCATTATTTTACTCCATTTTTTGATTATTTTAGCACAAATCTTTGGACTGAGCAGATTACATGTTTCCATCACCCAAGCAAGTACTCTTATTAAGGAATGGAATATAAGGATTGTGGTAGATATAAAAAGAATTTTTTTTTTTTGGTAAGCAAAATCAGGCCGTGATTACCATCAGAAGAATGAAGCTGGAAGACAGAATCAACAGATGTCTATTAGTTATATTTATCTGATTTCTGGGAGAATATAAATTATTTCTGATTTCTCTGTGAATCCTACACCTACACTGAGAGTAAGCAAAGGATAATAGCCTTACCAGTGTGAGCGCATGTGTGCATATACACACATATGCATATATGTATACACACGTATGCATACATGTGTGTATATATGAATGCATGTATATATATGTGTATATACACTCACACTGGTAAGACTATTATATATATATGTTTAATATATGTTTTATATACTAATACAATATGTTAGAAAATATTGGTGGTTGTTTAGTCGCTAAGTCGTGTCCGACTCTTGTGACCCCATGGACTGCAGCCTGCCAGGCTCCTTTATCCATGGGATTCTCCAGGCAAGAATACTGGAGTGAGTTGCCATTTCCTTCTCCAAGAAATCTTCCCGGCCCATTTAGTATACTATATGTATTAGTCTATAAGCTTTCCCGGTGGCTCAGATGGTAATGAATCTGCCTGCAATGCAGGAGACCAAGGTTGGATCCCTGGATTGGGAAGACTGGATCAGGAAGATCTCCTGGAAAAGGGAATGGCAACTAACTCCAGTATTCTTGCTTGGAGAATTCCATGGACAGAAGAGTCTGGCAGGCTACATTCCTTGGAGTCACAAAGAGTTGGACATGACTGAGCGATTAACACACACACATATAGTGTGTGTGTGTATATATATATATATATATATATATATATGTTTAATATTATTTATATACTAATATATACATGTGTGTAAAGCACATATGCATATGTGCATCCATGTATACACACATTTTAAACACATATATTAACATGCATATATGTTCACATATATACATACGTATATGTATTAAACAAAAGATAGAAAGAGAGCTAGAGCTGGAGATAAAGAATTGATTCTATTTTTTTTAAGAGGGTTTCATGGCAACTCTCTTTAAGTTATCAGTCCAGATTTTTCTATCCCATATCCTATCTGCTACAACTTTGGGAAGAAATCCCACTAATTATTTTTCCATTTATCTTTCACTTTGTTTCTCATTGTTTTGCTTTCTTGTGTTAGATAACAGAATTGAAGACAGGAGAATTTCTGCTCAGTTACTCACACAGCGAGTCTGGGTAATGCAATTATGATAACATAAGAATAGATTTGAGAGTTTACTGACACACTGAATTTGATTATCTCTTTTATTCACTTGATTCACCTGTTTGATTTTCTTTTCTAATAACTGAACCAGGAAGAAGCAGTCATCTCTAGAGGGTGGTTATTACATTTTGGCTTAATATTTTTAGACTCAAGTAATTCACAATTCTGATAAGGTTGGGGGCTTTTGAGATGCTGAAATGACTGCTAGAAATGAACTCATTTAAAGAGTCCCTATCCTTATGTCACAAGCCATTAGTTCAATAAACTAACGTCAGATCTTGAAACTTTACCCAACCATCTAGAGCCCATTATTATAATCACACCTAATCACGCGGCCTTAAATATTTATGGATAGAATGATATGCATGACCTTATTTCTACACCACACCCAGCAGTTCTCGGCTTGCTACTAAAGAGGAAATTATAATGGTTTTATTTGGGCTGAGATGAGAGTAGACCCAAAATATATTTATTTCAAAATTAACTGAAAAATGAATGGGAGTCCCAATTTATATTTATACAATGGTAGATAAGTCCAGGATATTCAATAGCCTCAAACCCAATGCCTGATACCATAAATGTAGACAAGTGAAAGATTTACCTTTAGACTATAACTGTATCATTAACATACTAAAATCTTAAGATTTGAGATTTGAATATAAAGACACAAGTATAGATCTTTTTTCTTATAAAGATGAATTTATCATACATATATAAATGGGATATTTGAGGCTGAAAATAATAAAACATTGCTTCTATTTGTAAATAGATACTTTCCCGAGAAAGGTAGGTAAATATTACATGCAAATATTTGATTGACACTTTAAGTCACAGATAAGGATATGATTTTTTGATTCTACATTTTATAGTTAGTTTTACTGTATAAAAAACTATAGTAAAATCAACAAACATTAGGAATAAGCAATATTTTAAAATAATAAAACTAACATTTATGCAGTGCTTAGTCTGTGGAAGCCATTACTCAAATGATTTACATCTATTAACCAACTTATTCAACTATTAACATAGGTTCTTTTATCTACCTGTTTTAGAAATGAGGCAAATCACCATAAAGTGTAAGATTATCAAATAACAGTAGGCAAAAAGGTAAGTACCTACTATGAATAAGGCACTATCAGGTGTCATTTATGTTTCAATAACTGATACTTTTTGAGTTCCTTCCATATGCCAGATAGGTTTTGAGCACTGGAATAAAGCTTAAGTCTTGTCCTTAAACAGTTCAGTCTAGTGAGGCATGTGTAAGTAATTTCAATACAACATCATATGTGTGATACGAGAGATAAAGAATTTTTGAAGCCTAAATGGAGTCAAGGAAATTCAGAGAGTTTTCATGGAGAAAATAACATTAGAGCTGATATGAAAGATAAAAAATGAAGAGAATTTCACCAGGTATAGAAGGAGGCTATATTATTCAACACCCGTGTTTCTGAATCTCAATACTACTGATATTTTGGACAAATAAGTCTTGTTGAGGGGGCACAAGCAGGAAAGCACTTCAGTGCATTGTAGTATATTAACAGCATCTCTGGCCTCTGCTCACTAGATGCCAATAGTAACTACCTAGTCATGACAATCAACAATGTCTTCAGCTACTGCTAAATGTCCTGAGCTATGGGGGCCACAATTGTCCTCAACTAAGAACCACTGTTCTCCAGAGAAACAATACATTAAAAATCAAAGTGCATAAGAAACAGAGGCTCAGCTTGATCACAAGTTGTAAGGAGATGGGGAGTAAGGATACCAAATAAGGAGCTGTGGAGGCAAGTTAGGTCACATTGAGATGGCTACACATAGCAGGTTAGACTTAATTTCATACACAGCTGGGAGTGGAAAGAAAAGTAGCATAATTATATTCATTTGTGTTAGGAACTAACTTGGGTAGCTCTGTGGAGGAGACCTTGAGCTGAAAAAATAATTCTCATTCTCTGTTTCCAAAATACACACTTTGAAATATTTGGAATTAGAAACATTTTGTATTGGTTTCATAGGAAAAAAGAACAATGTCGTCCTATTAGTTCAGGTTAGCTTGGTATTTACACATAAATATATCCAAAACTTCATCTAATTCTTCATTCTCATGACCATGTGAATTTTTCTTGGCTCTCCGTAAACATAGAAGTACCATCTAATGCAAGAAAGCATTGCCTTACAAAAATTATAGTTAAAAGTAAATATATGCACTTGCTAGTGTAACTTCTGAATAGCATTTTTCTAAATTGCCTTCAAAATTCTCCAAAAGTCCTATATTCCCCTAGGTATTATTCTCAATGCTGCCTTTCTTTGACAGTTTTCGAAACGTGAGATTTCCTTTTTCTTGCCTCTTCTGAAGATTACAAATGCCATGACCCCTGATGATCCCACACAGAGTATTTCTTGTGTATATCATGACAAGTGTAACAATGCAGTCTGTCAAACTCACCCTAGTCAGGAAACCACCAGAGAGAATCCCAGGCATTTTGATATATGCTGCATACCTATGGCTTACAACTTTAGTAGTACAAATCTTTCAGGTCAGAAATTTTGGAGCAAGTAAGAATACAATTAAAATTCTCTACCCTAAATATCCCCTGTATAACTTGAAAGAGAAATGGATGTGTATGTATGTATGTATGAACATATGTGTGTGTGTGTGTACCTGTGTGCGCATGTATATGCACATATATATTACTGTTTGGGAAATTGTATAGAAGTGTCTAGGAAATTTTTACAGAATTCCATACTCAAATATTAATATTTCACCTGGTTCTTATCTATTTCCCTTTGTTGAATTTCTCTCATAAATAAAAGAAACTTATCCCAACTTGTCTTCCAATATACTGAGGTCACTTAGGTATACAGTGAGTTAGACCATTCATTTCTAAATCATAACATTTTAATTAAATTTAGAAGTGACCTCAGAACTAGATCACTCTGTCTCAGAACTCCATATCAGAACTCAGAATTTAGGGATCCAGAAAGTTCAATATGTTTAAATGATCAATTTTAATGAATAGTGGCAAGATTAAAAAAAAAAATCTAATCTTACCTTGTGCCTTTGTCAGTGGACTCTGAAGGCAAATTCATGAAAAGTCAGATTGTTTTCCTTAATTTTATCTTCCTAGTTGAGGTATATAATCCAGGCATTTTGGAATATGGTTGTTTTAGCCACTGTATTCTCTATCCAAGCTTCAAGTCATCTGTCAATCTGAAAAAGATAAAACAAAAAAACAGAAAATGAGAAAAATACTTTATATATAATTAAGGGTCAGGGTTGAATAATAAGCCTACTACTAAGCTTCTCAAAGAAGTAGTTAAAGAACTTTTACCTATTTCTATTCTCAGTGTTTGGCATTGAGAATACATCAAATATGTGTGTATTTAAATTAAAGGAATGGTAGTTTTCAAGAAAAAAAGAATATTACACTAAAGATAAAATTTACAATGCTTTTTTTCTTTGATCAAGAAAAAAGAGGCAAAACTAAAACAAATAAAATCAGAAATGAAAGCAGAAACATCACAACTGGTACCACAAAATATAAAGGACTATAAGAGATTACTATGAACAACCACATACCAGTATAATGGATAACCTAGAAGCAATGAATACATTACTAAAAACATACAACCTACTAAGACTGAATCATGAGAAATAGAAGATCTGAATAGACCATTAATGAGGAAAGAGATTGAATCAATAATAATTTAAAAAAAAATCCAAAAAAGAAAAGACCAGTACAAGGATGTTTTGCTGATGAATTCTACCAAATATTTGAAGAATTAATACCAATCCTTCTCAAACTTTCCAAAAATTGAAGAGATAACACTTCTAAACTCATTTTATAGGACCAGCATTACCCTGATACCAAAGACAAATAAGTATACTAAGAAAAAGAAAACTTTGCATCAATATCCCTAATGAAAAAAGATGCAATAATCTTCAACAATATACTAGCAAACAGAAGTTAACAACACAGTAAAAGGATTTTGCACTATGATCAAGTTTAATTTATCCCTAGAACGCAAAAATGGTACAAATTTTGCAAACCAATAATTGTGATAGGGCTTCTCTGATGGCTCAGACAGTAAAGAAACTGTGTGCGATGCGGAAGACCCAGGTTTGATCCCTGGGTCAGGAAGATCCCCTGGAGCAGGGAATGACTACCTATTACAGTATTCTTGAGGCTTCCATGGTACTCAACAGTAACAAAATGAACGATAAAAACCATATGATCATCTTAATATATGCAGAAAAAGCACTTGACAAACCTCAACAGCCATTCATGATTAAAAACTCTAAAAAAATTACAGAAGAAATGTACCTGAATGCAATAAAAGCCATAAATAGCATCATTATCAATAATGAAAACTTGAAATCATTTCCTCTAAGATCAGGAAGAAATTAAGAATGCCTACTCTTTCCAGGTCTGTTCGACATAGTACTGAAAGTCCTAGGCAGAGCAATTAGAAAAGAAAAATAAATGAAAAGCATCCAGGTTAGAAAGGAAGAAGTAAAATTTTCTGTTTGCAGAGGACATAATCTTGTATAAAGAAAATCTAAAGAATTCACAAAAATGGTTACAACTTCTTTAATAAAGTTGAAGAATATAAAATGACATATAAAAATCTATTGCATTTCTCTTCACTAAAACTGAACTATCCAAGAAAAAAATTAAGAAAACAAATTCATTTATAATGGCATAAAATTATATAAAATACTTAAGAATAAATTTAACTAAGAATGTGAAAATCTGTACATTAAAAACTATAAAACAATGATAAAAGAAATTGAAAAAGACACAAGTGAATGTGTTCATGGATTGGAAAGATAACTGCTAAAATGCCTATCATAACCAAAGTGATCAATGGACTTAATATAATCATCAACAATGTTCCAATATAATTTTTGACAGAAATAGAAAAAACAATCGTAAACTTCAAAGCAATGCTCAAAATTGTCCAAGCCAGGCTTCAACAATACATGAACTGTGAACTTCCAGATGTTCAAGCTGGTTTTAGAAAAGGCAGAGGAACCAGAGATCAAATTGCCAACATCCACTGGATCATTGAAAAAGCAAGATAGTTCCAGAAAAACATCTATTTCTGCTTTATTGACAATGCCAAAGCCTTTAACTGTGTGGGTCATTGCAAACTGTGGAAAATTCTTCAAGAAATGGAAATACCAGACCACCTGACCTGCCTCTTGAGAAATCTGTATGCAGGTCAGGAAGCAAAAGTTAGAATTGGACATGGAACAACAGACTGGTTCCAAATAGGAAAAGGAGTACATCATAGCTGTATATTGTCTCCCTGCTTATTTAACTTATATGTAGAGTACATCATGAGAAACGCTGGGCTGGAGAAAGCACAAGCTGGAATCAAGATTGCTGGGAGAAATATCAATAACCTCAGATATGCAGATGACACCACCCTTATGGCAGAAAGTGAAGAAGAACTAAAGAGCCTCTTGATGAAAGTGAAAGAGGAGAGTGAAAAAGTTGGCTTAAAGTTCAACATTCAGAAAACTAAGATCATGGCATCTGGTCCCATCACTTCATGGCAAATAGATGGTGAAACAGTGGAAACAGTGGCTGACTTTATTTTTTGGGCTCCAAAATCACTGCAGATGGTGACTGCAGCCATGAAATTCAAAGATACTTACTCCTTGGAAGAAAAGTTATGACCAACCTAGAGAGCATATTAAAACGCAGAGACATTTCTTTGCCAACAAAGGTCCATCTAGTCAAGACTATGGTTTTTTCGAGTAGTCATGTATGGATGTGAGAGTTGGACTATAAAGAAAGCTGAGTGCCAAAGAATTGATGCTTTTGAACTGTGGTGTTGGAGAAGACTCTTGAGAGTCCCTTGGACTGCAAGGAGATCCAACCAGTCCATCATGAAGGAAATCAGTCCTGAATATTCACTGGAAGGACTGATACTGAAGCTGAAACTCCAATACTTTGGCCACCTGATGCATAGAGCTGACTTATTTCAAAAGACCCTGATGCTGGGAACGATTGAAGGCAGAAGGAGAAGGGGACAACAGAAGATGAGATGATTGGATGGCATCACCGACTTAATGGACATGAGTTTGAGTAGACTCTAGGAGTTGGTGATGGACAGGAAGGCCTGGTGTGTTGCAGTCCATGAGGTCACAAATAGTTGGATATGACTGAGCGACTGAACTGAACTGAACTGAACTGAAAGTTCATATGGAACATAGAAGACCCCATATAACCAAAGTAATTTTGAGAAAGAATGAAAAAGCTGAGACATCACACTTCTTGGTTTTAAGACATATTACAAGGTTATAGTAATCAAAACTGTATGTTACTAATATAGACATAGATACAAAAACCAATGGTACAGAATAAGAGCCCAGAAATAAATCCACACACACATGGCTAACAAATTTACAACAAAGTAGCTGGAAAATACAATGGGAGAAAGGACAGCCTTTTCAATAAATGGTGTAGGGAAAACTAAATAGCCACATATAAAAGAATGAAATTGGACCACAATTTTATACCATACACAAAAATTAATTCAAAATGGATCAAAGATTTGAATGTAAGACCAGAAGTCATAAAACTCCTAAAAGAAAATACAGTTGCCATTAATTATTCTTGGGTTTGATTTTTTTGAACTTGACATCTAAAGCAAATGAAAACAGAAAAAAAACCAGGGCTACACCAAACTAATAAACTTCTCAACAAGAATGGAAACTACCAACAAAAGGAAAAGGCAACCTAACAAATGGAAGAATATATTTGTAAATCATACAACTTATAAGGGGTTAAGATGCAAAAACACATAACTCATATAATTCAACAGCAAAAAAAAAAAAAAACAGCAATGTGATTAAAAATTGGGCAGAGGATTTGAATAGACATTTTGCAAAAAAAAAAAAAAAATCAGGTACTAACAGGTACATGAAAAGGTGGTCAACATCACTAATCATGAGGGAAATGCAAATCAAAACTACAATAAGATATCACCCTGTACACAGAATGGTTATTAGCAGAACACAAGGAATAAGTGTTGATGAGGATGTGGAGAAAAGAGAACACTTGCATTGTTAGGAATGTAACTGTCCCAATGTTGGGTGAGAATATAAATTGGTACAGCTACTATGAAGAACAGTGTGAAGGTTTCTCAAAAATTAAAAAAAAAAAAAAACAAAACAATAAAACTACCATGGTATCCAGCAATTCCAAGTATCTATCGTAAGAAAAGGAAAATAACTCAAAAAGTTATATGCATCCCTACATTCAGTCTAGTTTTATTTACAATAATCAAGATACGGAAATAAGATAAGTGCTCATTAGTGGATGAAGGGATAAAGAATAGGTGATATATATGTATCACATATTGTGTGTGTATGTGTGTGTGTGTGATTGGAACAATGGAATGTTTTTCAGCCATTAAAAAAAAAAAATATTACCAGTTGCAACTACATGGATGGACAATGCTAAGTGAAATAAGTCAGACAGGGCCAGACAAATATTGTATGATCTAGTTTATATGTGGGTCTAAACAATCAAACAAAGTGAGTACATGAATACAGAGAACAGATTCATGGTTGCCAGAGGCGGGTGGAAGAAAGGGAAGGTGTTGGGGCAAAAATATGTGATGAAGATTTAAAACTAAAAACTTCCAGCTAACAAGCAAATAAGTCATAGGGATATAATGTACAGCATGACAACTACAGTGAATCATACTGTACTGTATATGTGAAAGTTGTTAAAAGAGTAAACCATAAAAGTTCTCATCATAAGAAAAAAATGACTGATCTAGACAGCATATTAAAAAGCAGAGACATTACTTTGCCAACAAAGGTCCATCTAGTCAAGGCTATGGTTTTTCCAGTAGTCATGTATGGATGTGAGGGTTGGACTATAAAGAAAGATGGGTGCCGAAGAATTGATGCTTTTGAACTGTGATGTTGGAGAAGACTCTTGAGGGTCCCTTGGACTGCAAGGAGGTCCAACCAGTCCATCCTAAAGGAAATCAGTCCTGAATATTCATTGGAAGGACTGATGTTGAAGCTGAAACTCCAATACTTTGGCCACCTGATGTGAAGAGCTGACTCATTTGAAAAGCCCCTGATGGTGGGAAAGATTGATTGAAGGCGGGAGGAGAAGGTGACGACAGAGGATGAGATGGTTGGATGGTATCTCTGACTCAATGGACATGAGTTTGAGTGGACTCCAGGAGTTGGTGATGGACAGGGAGGCCTGGTATGCTGCAGTCCATGGGGTCACAAAGAGTCAGACATGCCTGTATGACTGAACTGAACTGAATGGTTATGAATGTGAGCTACACTTATTGTGGTGATCATCTTACAGTATATACAAATACTTAATCATTAGGCTATACACCTCTGAAACTAGTATAAAGTTATTTGTCAATTGCACCTCAATAAAAAGAAATCTATGCAAAACAACAACAAATATATTTACCCCAAGTCACATTACTCGTAACTAGAGCAGTCAACATGTTAAGCCAATTCTGACTGCAATGTTGGAGACCTTAGTTCCTATGTTTTACCTCTCTTCCAGATTGCATTCAATAGAAAGTCTACACATCTAAAATGCTTTCATTGGATTGACTTGTAGATCCTTTGTGGTAAATGATATCACAACAGATTTCCAGTATAGCCAACAAATCTTTATTTAAAACAACAAAAAAAGTGGTTAGACATGTTTCTTAGACCTGCCTCACAATATCTGTCATATGACATAATGTTTATCTTAAATACATGTCTCATAATGACATAATTGTTGTTCAGTTGCTAAGTCATGTTCAACTCTTTGTGACACCATGGACTGCAGCATACCACACTTCCCTGTCTATCACTATCTCCTGGAGTTTGAACAAACTCATGTTCATTGAGTTTGAGTCAGTAATGCATCCAACAATCTTATCCTCTGTCACCCCCTTCTCCTCCTTCCCTCAATCTTTCCCAGCATCAGAGTCTTTTCCAGTGAGTCAGCTATTCACATCAGGTGGCCAAAGTATTGAAGCTTCAGCTTCAGCATCAGTCCTTCCAGTGAATATTCAGGGTTGATTTCCTTTAGGATTGACTAGTTTGATCCCCTTGCTGTCCAAGGGACTCTCAAGAGTCCACCACAATCTGAAAGCATCAATTCTTCTTGACACTCAGCCTTCCTTATGATCCAATTCTCACATCTGTACCTGGCTACTGGACAAACCACAGTTTTGACTATATGGACCTTTGTTGGCAAAGTGATGTCTCTGCTTTTTAATATGTTGTCTAGGTTTGACATAGCTTTTCTGCCAAGGAGCAAGAATCTTTTTAATTTCATGGCTGCAGTCACCATCTGCAGTGATTTTTTAGCCCAAGAATAAAAGAAAATATCTTTATTTCACCTCAATATTTAAAAGACATTTTTTTGCTGAGTTTATGCAAGTCTCAGATGAAATTTTTTGTTTTCTATGTTTGGAAACCAACATAGGAAGAAGAACATCTAAAAATCACCAAGAATTAAGTTGTACAGGTTTAATCAATTTGAAATAAACTCAAGTGAGACCAGATCTCAAAGTCTAGCACTGTTGCAGCCTGGGACTACTCATTTTTATTTAATCAACTTTGAGCTAGAAAGGTATTACACCTGGGATTCAACTTCCTATTTTGTCTTAGCAGAGACTGATACCAACACTGTGAAAATAGGTAAGAATGCACGGATTCCTTCACTTTTCACTGTGGGCCTTCACTATCCTGTAACACTGGGAAAGGGGATTAGAAGAGAACAGATATGCTGAGAAAATTATTGATGATTCCAAATGTAACTTCTTCAAACTCCAATCAATTCCACCAAGCCCATCAGCAACAATAACTTTCCTGTCCTTTCTCATTATCAAGTCAAGTCTCTGCTTTGACAGACGTACAACGGTCAACAACCAGAACTTATTTCTCTGGAAATCAGTTTATCGATCTTCCTTGTACATTAGATATGTTTGCTTTTTATTCTTTCTGGATTTGTCTTTATGTTACTAATGGGCTAATGATCTTATAGTCCTTCCATATCCTAATTGGAACTAGAATTCTTATATATGGGCTTCTTAAGGGAAGAACATAACTAGATCAGGCTGGAACCCAGGAGGTGGGCTAGGCAACATGTGGGGAATTTTCAAGGAAGCAAATCTCTAAGTCCAAAAGGTTGTGTGTTTTGAGAATACGTGAAATGAGAGAAGATTTTCACTTTTAATTATTCTAATGAAAGGTAGATATCCAGGAATAACGTTCTTTCATCTTTGGCAGGTAAAGTCATCAATATTCTGACTATGTCTTATAATTACAAAAATGTACCACACATTTAAAAGTACTCTCATATTTCTCAGTGACAAATCATCAAATAACAAAAGCTAGAAATGTTATGAGAAATAAACTTTCAATGAGTAACAGGGATCATGATGTTTCCAAGGGAACCTAAATGACCAGGAGGAAGTTTCAGGAAGTAACAAAACTCACTCTGCAAAGAAATCTTTTAAAAATAAGAAAGAAAAAAATTTTCCTTTTTTTAACTTTTTATAAAGAGAATTTTGAGTATCTTCTAGTTCCATAAAATACAAATCTAACAACAGCTCCATTTGCATGATGAATGACTATTCACATATAGTTCTTTTATTACTCCTAGCAAGGCAGAAAATAGCTCTTTTGCATGCTTCTGCAGAAATTGATTGTTTTTCTTTCTCTATGGTTGTTTAGGGTTCGTGTTCTCAGTATGAAAAGATGACAACTATTGTAAGTTCCTTAAGTGATAATTAGTCCTCTGTGACAGTTTATTATGTTGCCACAGCTTATTAAAACTCTTCATTTTCATACAATTATCAAATTCACCACTGGAAGGCCACTTTCAAAATGGAAATTTGTGTGCAGTTGCTAATTACTGAAAAAAATAACATTAAAAATTTCAGTATGCAGGATCAAATCTCAGCATTAAAAGGACACACAAGCACATACACATACACACATTATTTTTCCTATAATATAGTTTGTTGTTGTTGTTGCACCTAGTTTTCTTGATAACAGAAAATAAAGTTAAAAATTTCATCTTCTGAATATGAAAAAATGTGAGCATAATTTTCTTTTTTTTTCCTATGTGTGTATATATATGTTGTACTTTTGACCACATTAGCGAATGCTAAGAAGTTTTAGCATTGCTTCAAAATTCACAGAAGAATGACATGATAATTTCATATACTAGAAAACTGAGAATTTTTAAAATCATTTTCTGTTTTGCCACAGAATTAGCAGAATAGTCAAATTCTTGAAAAATGAAATTTTATTCTTAAATGAGAAGATTTATTTGCTAAAGGATTAAGAGGAAAACCAGTTGTCTCCCTATAGGGAAACTTGAAAACACTTTTGACTCTTACTCCTTATAAAAATGATTTATTTCCATACCTGATTTCCTATTTATCAAGTTTACCTAATGCTTATTTTCTGTCAAATATTATTATAAATGTTTTATCAGTACAGATTCATTTAATCCTCATAATGATTGTATGAGATGTAATTATTACTCTAAATTCACACATGAATAGTTGAAGCCAAGAGAGCTTATTTGCTTTGTCACACAGCTCATAGATGACAGAGATAGGATAAGAACCCAGGAAATTAAAATCTGAGTATTCACTGTAATTAGTAAAATTGGAATACTACACTGAAACTCTACTGCTGCTTGACTTATCTAAGCCTCTATAGTATTCTTTTAGCTGAGTTCTTGACACCTTTGTTCAAAACAATAAAACATGACTATTTGACTAGTTACTTTGAAATTTTCAGTGGTTGCTCATGGCTCATAGGATAAATTCTCAGCATTTTTGCTTACTGTTCACACTCCTTTTTTCTTCCTGTTTTAGGGAGATATAATTGACACACAGCACTGTATGAGTTTAAGGTATACAGCATAATGATGTGACTTATGTACATCATGAAGCGATGAGCACAATAAGTTTAGTAAACATCAGTCATCTCATATAGACAGAAATTTAAAGACATAGATATTTTTCCTTGCAATGAGAACTCTTAGGATTTACTCTTTCACGTATAACATACAATCATGTTAATTATATTTATCATATTGTATATTACAGTCTTAGTAATCATTTCCTTATAACTGGGAGTTTCTACCTTGTAACCACCTTCATCCAATTCCCCCTTGTCCCATCCCTCACCTCTGGCTACCACAAATCTGGGCTTTTTTTCTATGAGTTTGCTTTTTTTTTTTTTTTGAAGTATGATTGACCCACAACACTGTTAATTCCTGTCACACAATATAGTGTGTGACACACAATATATTTCTTTGCATTTCAAAGTGATCAACATGATAAATCTAATTACCATCTGTCACCATTCAAAGATATTACATAGTTATTTATTATACTGTGCGTGCTGAACATTTGACTTCCTTGACATTTATTTTGCAACTGGAAGTTTGTACCTCTAAATCTCCCTCACTTATTTCTTTCCTGCCTCCCTGCCTCCCTCACCTATTTCTTTCCTTTTCCCCTCTGGCAACCCCTTTCTGTTCTCTGTATCTATGCTCCAGTTTTTTTTGTTGTTGTTGTTGTTCATTTATGTTTTTAGATTTCACATATAAATGAAAGCATACGTTATTTGTCTTTGTCTTATTTCACATAGCATAATAACCTCTAGGTCCATTCATGTTGTTGTAAGTGGAAAGACTTCGTTCTTTATCATGACTAATATTCCATTGTCTATGTGTATGTATATACATATATATATGTATATTACATCTTTTTTATTCATTCATCTATTGATGGGCAATGAGGTTGTTTTCATATCTTGGCTATTGTAAATAATGCTGCAGTGAACATAAGAGTATGCATATCTTTTATAATTAGTGCTTTCATTTGTTTTTTTGGATAAATACCAGGATGTGGAACTGCTGGATCATACAGTAACTCTTTCTTAAGTTTTGTAGGACCTTTTTATTAAGTTTTTGTGGAACAGAAAAATATACTGTTTTCCTTAGTGGCTTCACCAATTTACATTCCCACCAACAGTGCATGAGAGTTTCTTTTTTTCTGCATCCTCACCAACACTTGCTATTTCTTCTCTTTGACAGTAGCCATTCTGTCCAGTGTGAGGTGATATTTCATTGTGGCTTTGATTTGCATTTCTCTGATGATGTTGAGCATCTTTTCAAGTGCCTGTTTGCCATCTGTTTCTCTTTTTTGGAAGAATGTCTATTCAGATCCTCTGCCAATTTTTTAAATTTGTTAGTGTTTTGGTTTTGTTTTTGATGTTGAGTTGTATTAGTTCTTTGTGTATTTTGGATATACAATCCCTTATCACTATCCCTTATCAAATTTGGATACACTATCCCTTATCAAATAGACCATTTGCAAATCTCCTCTCCCATTCAGCAGGTGATCTTCTCATTTTGTTAATAGTTTCCTTCTCTGTGCTAGCTTGATATAGTTCCATTTGTTTATTTTTGCTTTTTTCCCCCTTGCCTAAGGAGACACACTAAAAAAAAAAAAACAAAAAAAAAAAACTATTACTAAGACCAAAGTCAAAGAGTGCACTATATCTTCTTCTAGAAGTTTCATAGTTTGGGTTCTTACATTGAAGTCTTTAATCCATTTTAAACTTATATTTGTGCATGGTGTAGAGAATAGTCCAGTTTGATTTTTTTTCATGTAGCTGTCCAGTTGCCCCAACATCATTTGTTGAAGAGGCTATCACTTCCCCATTGTACATTGTTGCCTTCTTCATTGTAGATTAATTGCCCACATAAGTGTGGGTTCATTTCTGGGCATTCTATTCTGTCCCATTGATCTGAGAGTCTGTGTGTGTGTGTGTGTGTGTGTGTGTGTGTGTGTGTGTACGCACGCACATGCGCCAGGACCATATTGTTTTGATTATTGTAGCTTTTTAGTATAGTTTGATAAATTATCAACAATTTTGCTTACTGTTCATACTTTTCTGATTTGGCCCTTGTTGAGCTATCCAGTTTAGCTGTTGTAATTCATTCTGCTTTCTCAAGAGCACCATAGTTAAGCAATATAGTTAAGTATATAATTACCAGAACATGTCATTCTTGTGATAGTACTTAGTTTCCTATATCAGGAGTAGCTGATCTCTCCTGATACACCGGGGATCTTTATTTAAGATGCAATAGAAACACTACCTTATGTGTGAGGCCTTGAGTTCCTCAATTTTCAATCTTCTCATTCCTGTACACTAGCCTTGTGCCTTGAGATACCAATAAAGTAATCATCAAACATAACTGTTTCACACAGGAATGATTTTAACCCACATTAAACATGAGATCCTTGAGGTTAGAAGCATGCCTTTGGTATTTTCATATACTTTGAATAGGTTCTTTGCAAATTATGGACATTCCCTCAGGTCCTAACCTCCTATGATATATCAGTTGGGAATGCATTCACAGGCAATAATAATAAAAACAATATAGAAGGCTGAATATTCCAGTTAGCTGAAGCTCATGGTTCAGAAGCTCATAATACAAACCAGGGATTCTGCTGAAATATTTGTGTGTGTGTGTGTATGTGTGCATATTGGAGCACATGCACACATTTGCCTATGTTTTCAAGTTGTCATTTACAAGATGGCTGTCCAATTGCAGATATAATATCCACATTTGGAACAGAAAGCAGGGAAAGAAAGCAATAAAACAATGTCAGCACAGGGAAGCTTACATCAATATTCATAAAATTATATCACTGGGCCACAGTGAATATTTAGCTTTTCCAGCTTCTACAGTGAATATGGGCAAGGGACAAAATGACTGGAACGGGATTTGGTGAGCCAAACCTTAGTTGAAAAAACAGAATTTTATTTGGATCTTCAACATCTGTGTCTAGTGTGTAAAGACTTCATGAGAGTTACTTTTCTTAGTGTAGAAGTAGAATGCAATTTCACTTGGAAGTTATTTCTCACATAGTAATTTCACAAGGGGAAAATCCACTGTCTTCCTTTCAAGGTGTACATTGACTATTATTAATTGGTCCATTCTTCAAGGCCTGGGAGATTAGGGAATGCTTGTATGTGTATTTGTGTAAAAAAATTGGATGCATCATAGCATACATGAGAAGTCTTTTTGTATTCTTTATTACTGCTAGTGCAATATCTTCTACAGTAACTACAGTATTTTCAACAGTTGGGGAGAGGGGGGCCCAAAATATGTCATGGGATATTTTTCCTTGAAATATCTCTCCTCTTACAGTTAGAGAGCTTGAAGGGAACCTCTCCTCTACATCATTGGAATAGTAACACTTTGGGCCTTGTCTTGCTTCAGCTTAGGAAGCCTTTTGGAATATCATTACAGGCATTTCTTTCAACTGAGAAAAAACACAGTGGAGAAATTACCCCAGGTAGTGACCAATTTAAATAGTTAAGCAAATCTCTGGAAAGGATTACATTTCAGTCAGTGGTTTATTCTGCTATGGAACTGGTAGAGAACAAACTGTAAGGAGTTTCCAGTATTATTATTTACATTTCTTAATATTTAATGGCGTCCTGATTTTATGCCAGTCACTATGTTTATCTTTCTTAATATGGTACTTTGTTTTTTGAAGCCTTCACAACCATCTCATGAGGTGGGAAAATGTTTTGTATTGGTTTTTATAGATGTGGAAACTAAACAATAAGAAATTACTCAAAGTCACATGATGTTAAAGAGTAAAGATGACCTGCAAGTTTATATTTCATCACATTGTTTTAGCTTCTTGTGGCTACACCAACAAATTACCACATATTTTGTGGCTAAAACAAAGAAAGGGGATGCATCACAGTTATGAAGGATAAAGAGTCTGAAGTCAGAGTGTCTGTAGGGCAGCACTCCCTTCAGAGGTTCAAAAGAAGAATCTTCCTCACGTCTTTTAGTCCCTGGTGACTGCAGGCTTTAGCTTGTGGCAGCATCATTACAAACATTACCTTCATCTTCACAACTATGTGAGTCTGCCTGAAACTGACCTCTGCTTCTCTCTTACAAGGACACGTGCGATTGCCAGGTAATCCAAGATAAGCTTTACCTCTCAAGATTCTTAACCACACTTTTTCACATATAAGCTAATATTTACTGTTTAGCCATACTGGGTGATAGTCACAGATTTCATGGATTAGGAAGTAAATATACTTTGGGAGGCCGGTTTCTTTGGTTTACTACACACATGTGGTGAAGAATCTTCAAAATCTGCTTTGACAGCTCAGAATCATCCTTGGAATTAGGTCCATATGTATTCAAACAGAAATATACATTCCTTTAAGAGAAAATAATTATGGGCTCTAACTTAGATAGAACAAAAAATTACTACAAGAAACTATTAGACAGTGACTTCATCTCATTCAGAGAATTAATAATAAAAGGCATGGAAACAGCTGCGTTGCTCCAAAGCCATCATGACAAAATGTGTCTTGGAGTTGGGCTTGGGTACTCATCATGCCTGTGAACCAGTTTGAAAACAGGAAGATGAAGACTCTGGATGTCTGCAACAAGGAAGGAAGGGATCCTTGAGATGGAATGTTAGGAGTGTTCCCTCCATAAGTTAGGCAAAACTGCCACTAGAAGTAAACTTACTGCCTCAGTATTTGCTGAAAGATTCAGGTCAGATAGTGGTATCCCAAAGGAAGAAATGAGGGGCTTCCCTTAAAGCTCAGTCGGTAAAGAATCTGCCTGCAATGCAGGAGATCTGGGTTTGATTCCTGGGTCAGAAAGATCCCCTGGAGAAGGAAATGTCAACCCACTCCAGTATTCTTGCCTGGAGAATTCCATGGACAAAGGATCCCAGCAGGTTACAGTCCATGGACTCATGAGAATCAGACATGACTTAGTGACCAAACCACCACCACCAAAGAAATAAATGAAGTGCTGGTGAGTTTTTATGTATTTTCATCATTTTAGAAAAAAAAAAAAGTTAATCTGTGTGTTTGAAAAGCCTGTGGATCATAGGGTACTGTCTTTCATTAAAAGGTCTCCATTTCTTTCATATGATATGGCCATATTCCAAGAAAACTACTAATGTAAGGTGAGATTTTTACATTTATCTTCACAAATTACTTTATTATCGAGCCAATAAAGTGCCTATTGCCCATTTTTGTCTTTTTTTTAACAGCCGTTTTGAATCTACACAAAAGCTTTTACGTTGTGTCTATTTATTTATTTATTTTATGGCTGCATCAGGTCTTAGTTGCAGCATGTGGGATCTTCCTTGCAGTGCATGGGCTTCTCTCTAGTTGTGGTATGCAAGCTGCAGAACATGTGGGCTCTGTAGTTACAGCACATGGGCTTTCTAGTTGTGACATGCTAGCTTAGTTGCCCTGCAACATGTGGAATCTTAGTTTCCTCATGAGGGATCAAATCACAGATGTCCTCTGTGTTGGAAGGTGGATTCTTCACCACAGGACCACCAGGGAAGTCTCTACCTAGTATCTAAAGGAGACAAAATGTAGACATATACTTTTAATCAACATCCATCCAATTTGAGACCATATTCTAAATCTAAATAAGCATACCTGTGGACAGGTAGCAACCAAAAGGGCACTTTCATAAACAATGACATATCCAGATAATCAACTGATGGAATATATTGCAAGGTTTTAAATTTAATTAACACTTTAACTTATTTCTTTTCATAACTAATTACCCTATCAACACAGCCTATGTCTATGCCTATATTTATATTTTTGTTTTATCAGCTATTTTTTTAACCAACATTTTATTTCTATCTGTATCTGTCTAAATAGTATCATCCATCATCTATGCTGTGAAAGTGCTGCACTCAATACGCCAGCAAATTTGGAAAACTCAGCAGGGGCCACAGGACTGGAAAAGGTCAGTTTTCATTCCAATCCCAAAGAAAGGCAATGCCAAAGAATGCTCAGACTACCACACAATTGCACTCATTTCACACACTAGTAAAGTAATGCTCAAAATTCTCCAAGCCAGGCTTCAACAGTACGTGAACTGTAAACTTCCAGGTGTTCAAGCTGGTTTTAGAAAAGACAGAGGAAGCAGAGATCAAATTGCTAACATCCGCTAGATCATCAAAAAAGCAAGAGAGTTCCAGAAAAACGTCTATTTCTGCTTTATTGACTATGCCAAACCCTTCAACTGCGCGGATCACTGCAAACTGTGGAAAATTCTTAAAGAGATGGGAATACCAGAACACCTGAACTGCCTCTTGAGAAATCTGTATGCAGGTCAGGAAGCAACAGTTAGAACTGGACATGGAACGACAGACTGTTTCCAAATTGGGAAAGGAGTACGTCAAGGCTTTATATAGTCACGCTGCTTATTTAACTTATATGCAGAGTACATCGTGAGAAACACTGGGCTGGATGAAGCATAAGCTAGAATCAAGATTGCCAGGAGAAATATCAATAACCTCAGATATGCAGATGACACCACGCTTATGGCAGAAAGCGAAGAGGAACTAAAGAGCCTCTTGATGAAAGTGAAAGAGGAGAGTGAAAAAGTTGGCTTAAAGCTCAACATTCAGGAAACTAAGATCATGGCATCTGGTCCCATCACTTCATGGCAAATAGATGGGAAAACAGTGGAAACAGTAACAGGCTTTATATTTGGGGGCTCCAAAGTCACTGCAGATGGTGACTGCAGCCATGAAATTAAAGGATTCCTTGGAAGAAAAGTTATGACCAACCTAGAGAGCATATTAAAAAGCAGAGACATTACTTTGCCAACAAAGGTCTGTCTAGTCAAGGCTATGGTTTTTCCAGTCATCATGTATGGATGTGAGAGTGGAGCTATAATGAAAGCTGAGTGCCAAAGAATTGATGCTTTTGAACTCTGGTGTTGGAGAAGACTCTTGAGAGTCCCTTGGACTGCAAGGAGATCCAACCAGTCCATCCTAAAGGAGATCAGTCCTGAGTGTTCATTGGAAGGACTGATGCTGAAGCTGAAACTCCAATACTTTGGCCACCTGATGTGAAGAACTGACTCATTTTAAAAACCATGGTGCAGGGAAAGGTTGAAGGAAGGAGAAGAAGGGGATGACAGAGGATTAGATGGTTGGATGGCCTCACCAACTCAATGGACATGAAAGAAAGTGAAAGAAAGTGAAGTAGCTCCATCGTGTCCAACTCTTTGTGATCCCATGGACTGTAGCCTACCAGGCTTCTCTATCCATGGGATTTTTCCAGGCAAGAATACTGGAGTGGGTTGCCATTTCCTTCTCCAGGAGATCTCCCCAACCCAGGGGTTGAACTGGGGTCTCCCGCATTGTAGGCAGATGCTTTACCGTCTGAGCCACCAGGGAAGTACATTTGCACGTCAGTATAAACCCCCGACAGGGTTTCTACCATAAGCTGTATGAGGTCACCCCGGAACCACAGAGCTGGGCTCCTCACTTGCTTCGCACAGAGCATATCATTCATTCACACAAGCACACTGCAGAGTTAGTAAAGTACAGCAGAAAACATGTTTGCTAGGAGAACAATGGACATGAGTTTGAGTAAACTCCAGGAGTTAGTGATCGACAGGGAGGCCTGGCGTGCTGTAGTCCATGGGGTCACAAAGAGTTGGACACGACTGAGCGACTGAACTGAACTGAATATCTGTCTGCCTAGTATCATCAATCATCTATCCTTTTTGTTAAAATATCTCTTAAAGCTAGAATTCTATGAAAACTTCTTCAATCAGTCAAATATTTCACTTGCATAATTTTGGTAGAAATGATTCAGTACTAGTGATTAAAATAAATGTTCTGAATATTCTATGAATTTTAAAAAGTTGGGTTAATCATAGGACTTTTTAATATGACAAAGATAATTTACTCATATAATCAAGCTTTTCAAGCTATCTTTCTAAGGTGATTCATTGGCTATACTAGATAGAAGGAAATCTATATCTATTTATATTTATATCTATCTCTATCTAGACATATATATATAGATAGATATAGATAGATAGATAGGTCTGTATCTTATATATTTTCCCTTAAAGATTATTAATGAACGATTTGTCTGCATCATAGCCAGGTTGAAATCACTATTTAAATTAATTATGACAGCCATATCAATTAGACATAAGAGATTTCTAAAGCTAATTAGAGTCTGAGAGTTTTTAATTTGACGTCTGTCTCTGTGTAATATGTGCTTTATGCATTAAATTAATGAAATTAAGCCTGCATCATTATAAATTTCCACTTTCATAGTTCCATAAGTTTCACAATTACATGCCATATTTGAATGATAATTAAATGAAACTAAATAATTATGTTCACATCAGCACTGCTAAGGTCTTAAGAATACATCCCTTATTCTTCACTCTCTTGTGTTTCTAAACAGGACCTAGCAGAGCACAACTTTTGCCAACAAAACCACCTTGTCATTTCCAAAACAAGGATACTTTAATAGGAATAGCAAGGGGGATAAGGTACATCAGAAACATAACAATGTTTGGACAGGGCAATAACTCAAGGCTGAAATAACTTTGAGATCTGACTACCCATAGTGTAGGATTTTACTCTTCCGCTTAAAAGAATCAGTCACCTGAGATAATTATCTGCTGTTGCTCAATACATACATGAAAGAAGTTTTATATTTAAAAAAGTGTTGATTGTCTTTGCTGCACACACACACATACACAGAGTAAGGTTGTATCACCATATAATGTTTTGAAATAAATAGTTAATATTGTCTGTGAAAAGACACACTTAAAATTAAGAAAGGAATTAATTTGCATGCAAATAGGTCTAAAGCATGATATATGAGAGGACTGCAACCTTGCCTTTAAGATTTGCTTTTGACATTTGTGTTTTAACAGGCAATTAAAATTTAATTTTTCCTATGATGAAAAGCAAATCCTTTTATCCTATTTCAGCAGTCTGTGAAGAGGTACAGATTCTATTATAAGATTGTGGCAGAAGGTTTCTTGTGCTTTCCTGACCTGTATGGCGAATTGACATAATTCAATCAGAGGATTGACATAAAACTGTCTGCACATAAACAATTATGAGACAATAGACAACCATCCAAGAAAAAGGAACCATTGGTTATGCTCTGCAGGCAGTGCTTTAGATGAAGGCTTCCTTTGTAGTTATTTTTTGCAATGGGTACACCTTTGTGAAAGCATACTGTAGGTATGTTGCAATACCTATGCAGAGGTTCTGCCAGAGTAAGATTAATACAGAAAACCAGATGGGATGTCTCTAGTCTCCCACCTCTGAGAGAAACAAAGTAAGAGGAAGCAAAAAAGAAAGGGGAAGAGATTTTAACATAAGCTGAGTTGATAAAATGTGTCTATGTAACACTTGGCTAGCTAGAAACATACAAGGCCTGAATAATTCTGTATTGGTTTCCTTTAGACTCATAATAATTTTATTTTATTTTTTTTCTTTTTTTTTTTAGACTCATAATAATTTTATATCACTTTAAACTGATACATAATAAACCAAAAGTAAGTAATCTATCCATCCAAAAATATGTTTCCCACTTAGTTGGCCTTGTGCTTTCTCAAGTGAAGACAGGGATTTGACTCAAACTTTAAAAACTGGGGCTAAATATAAACTAGGATAAACATTCTGCACAAGGGAAGGCCACATTCTGGAATGATGTTCAGAAATATATAAAGACATTTTTCATTGCACACTGATTTTCACCCTCCACCCTCATTTAAGGGCTTCCCTGATAGCTCAGTTGGTAAAGAATCTGCCTGCAATGCAGGAGACCCTGGTTCAATTCCTGGGATGGGAAGATCCACTGGAGAAGGGATAGGCTACCCACTCCAGTATTCTTGGGCTTTCCGTGTGGCTCATCTGGTAAAGAATCTGCCTGCAATGCAGGAGACCTGGGTTCAATCCCTGGGTTGGGAATATCCCCTGGAGAAGGGAAAGACTACCCACTCCAGTATTCTGGCCTGGAGAATTCCATGGACTGTATAGTCTATGGGGTTGCAAAGAGTCGAACACAACTGAGCGACTTTCACTTTCACCCTCATTTAAACTGTGGTGCAGCTCTTTCCTCCTCTAGAAGTGCTTCCCATATTCAACATAACTTGTGACTATCCCTTTGACAATTCATTTGGAGAGGAAACATTATTTTTGTATATATGTGTATATGTATAAAACTGTATATAATTTATAATCACTCAAATCTATAATGTAAAATAGTTTAATATGCTCTAAATTCTGGAGAAAGACTAATCAATAAAGTGAGGAAATATTTACTTTGTTTGGTTTTGAAGTTTAGCAAGAGTCAGTCTCCATTTCAGAAAAACTTTTTCTTTTTTAAATGGTAATAAAGCTTGTCCTGTTTTATATCACAACCCAACTATAGCAGTCTGGCTTTTTTGATATTTTTTGGTTTAGAGGTAAACAGTTACTTTATTCTGTTTTAGTTATGCTCAGTCATCTCCATGGAGAAGGCAATGGCAACCCACTCCAGTACTCTTGCCTGGAAAATTCCATGGAGGGAGGAGCCTGGTAGGCTGCAGCCCATGGGGTCGCTACGAGTTGGACACGACTGAGTGACTTCACTTTCACTTTTCACTTTCATGCATTGGAGAAGGAAATGGCAACCACTCCAGTGTTCTTGCCTGTAGAATCCCAGGGACAGGGGAGCCTGGTGGGCTGCCGTCTATGGGGTCGCATCGAGTCAGACACGACTGAAGCTATTTAGCAGCAGCAGCAGCAGCAGCAGTCACCTCCATGTTAAAAATTATTTCATAGTGACTTTTTGTCTATTTCTCTTTTATATTAGACTTGGAACATTCCATTTTATTCTTTGCTAACCAGTATGATAGGACATATTATCCACAGATATTATTTCAGGAGAGCAGCGCAGATAGCATTAACTAAATCAAGTCTCTATTAATTAGGGTGATAAGTCAGAAAGGGCCAATAATCTGTGTACCAGCTGATTATGTGTACCATGTGATAGGTGTGAGTGTATCATAAAATAGTATGTCTGAAACCAAACATATCTCAAAGTTGGATCTTACTGGTGAAGCTAGCTTCATGAGACAGGGAATGGTTTCAACATCCAATGCATTGGGGTTTATAAAAAATAAGAAACATTTGATATGAAGGATTTGCAAAAAACAAAACAAAAAAAAAGTGGAGGTTAGAGTCACCTGAATTCAATATTTCAACATATCCCTCAAGGAAATTTCACCCAAGAAAATTGACCTTTGTAGGTAGAACTCCTTCTTGCCTGTCAGTCATTGAAAGCTATGATATGCAAATGTATATTACAGCAATAAATTCTTTTTATTCAATACCATATGAATTAAGTGTCTTTATTTTTAATAAAAATGTCCATTCTTGTAATATAGGTATCACTCAACTTATGGAGCCACTGAGTTTTAATAATATTGGCTACAAAAGAGAAATGGGTAAAAAATGCTTTTTTTTGATTGGCATATGGATATATAACTCTAATAAGGTGAAGAAAGTAAAATATTTGCTCCTAAACTGGGTTGACAATTTTCAAGAACTAGGTTTTGATTATGGACAAGTCCTGTATTATGCTGAGCAACATAGTGTAGACCCATTATAATAGTTACTGGCACTATGAAATTATTACTTCTTTGGTTATATTTTCTGTGAAACCATTAAGAACATTTTCAGGAAATTTTGCCTTCTTTTCCTCTAGCTACTCACTCTGGAAACAGATGTTGTTATATTCATTTATCAGAACTTAGATGTTTTCTGAGTCCTGTTTATCAATGATTAAGTGGGTTAGCTTGGTATTTTCAAGCAACAGTTGCCAAGATGAGAATCAATATGCTGAAAAAAGCAGAGAGAGAGAGACTCCGGATTGGCATAAAGTTTTTTTGAAAACTTTTTTATTGTATACTGGAGTATATCTGATCAACAATATTGTGATAGTTTCAGGTGGACAGCAAGAAGGACATGTGTATATATTAAGTTGGTGCAAACATAACTGCGGTTTCAGGCTGTGAATTTTAAATCATTATAACTAGGCCCAAACACATCTTTATTAATCAAAATAGGAACCATTACAATCAACACATTTTTGCCAATGAGAAATAAGTTTGTTGATTCCTGTAGTATAAAAATTCGAGCTTCAGGATTCAATGAACTCTTAAAAAGCATTTTCTGTCTTCTGTGGTTATAGAAGCATTTTCCCCACAAAAAGTTGTTGAGATGCGTGAAGAAGTGGTGATCAGTTGACAAGAGGTCAGATGAATATGGCAAATGAGGTAAAACTTCATAGCCCAATTCATTCAAGCATTGGTTGTGTGATATATGGTCGGATGTTGTGGAGAAAAAGTGGGTCCTTTCTGTTGACCAATGCCAGCTGCAGCACTGCAGTTTTTGGTGCATCTCATCAATTTGGTGAGCATAATTCTCAGATATAATGATTTCACCAAGATTTAGAAAGCTGTAGTGGATCAGATGGGCAGCAGATCACAAAACAGTGACCATGAGCATTTTTTGGCAACCCACTCCAGTATTCTTGCCTGAAGAATTCCATGGACAGAGGAGCCTGGTGGGCTAAAATCCACGGGGTTGCAAAGAGTTGGACATGACTGAGCAACTAGCACACTTGGTTTTGGGAAGTGTTCTGGAGCTTCTTCTCAGTCCAACCACTGAGCTGGCTGTTGCTGGTTGTCGTATAAAATCCACTTTTCATCATACATCACAATCTGGTCAAGAGATGGTTTGTTGATGTTGCATAGAATAAGAGAAGATGACACTTTTTTAAAACTACAATTTGTTTGATTTGTGGTCAGCTCATGAGGCACCCACTTATCGAGCTTTTTCACCTTTCCAATTTGCTTCAAGTGTCCAATAATTATAAAACAGTCAGCACTGAGTTCTTTGGCAACTTCTCGTGTAGTTGTAAGAGGGTCAGCTTCCATGATTGCTCTAAGTCAGTCGTTATCAACTTACAATGGCTGGCCACTGTGCTCCTCATCTTCAAGGCTCTTGTCTCCTTTGTAAAACTTCCTGAAGCCATCACTGCACTGTACGTTTGTTAGCAGTTCCTGGGCCAAATGTGTTGTTGATGTTATGAGTTGTCTTCACTGCTTTACAACCCACTTTGAACACAAATAAGAAAATCACTCAAATTCACTTTTGTTCTAACATCATTTCCATAATCTAAAATAAATATTAAAGACAAAGTAATAAATCATTAGCAAAAACAGTGAGAAATGTGGGTAAAAATGATGTATGACATAACCACATTTAAGAATGTATTCCAATACTAGATAGCAAAGGTCAACAATGCAAAACTGCAATTACTTTAGCACCAACCTAATACACGTATCTTCTTCCCCAAACTCCCTTCCCATCCAGGCTAACATATAACATTGAGCAGAGTTTCCTGCACTATACAGTCCATCTTTGTTGGATATGGGATGAAGCTTTCATCCCCATAAAAGAGAAGAGGAAGGAGGATGGTGTAGAAATCGTTTGAACTGCAGTGCAATTTCATCAATTTTGGCTAAAACACTGGGAGTCTTTAGGTAGAAGGTGCTCTCTGGAGGTGTCCCATATTTTCCTGGGATAATTCTGCCCTGGTATCACTGTCATGCAGTCACTGGCTGGTTCTGGAGCAAATGTAGTAGTAGATCCAGTGGGAGAGCCTCTGGGGCTGTAAATCAGTTATGTTCCCTGCAGAAGGCAGGATGTGGTTTTCTAACCACAGTTCATGGTTAGGAAAAGGTGCTTCCAGGATGAGGAGTTGTTGGTAATTGCCCTCTTTCACTTCCTGCTACATACTGGACTCCACTTTGGTAGCTCAATTTGAAACAGATATGCACATCAGATCATTTCTGCTCCATGCCTCTGGTCCCTTGGTCACACAGGGGTTTATAGAGAGATTTTAGAGTTAAGGCTTACAGTCTAGCAACATTCCTCAGAGAAAGTTTCATTGTTGGCAGTGAGGGAAGGGGAAGGTAATGAACAGGTCTTAATGTGATTATAGGGAATGAAGTAAACCTTCTCCATATGACTGCCTATGACATTCAAACAAATTCAATTTGTGGAAGACACTTTTCTGACTTCTGTTTTGAGGGCAACAATTTAGTTGCTCAAAGTCTTCAGATTATTACTGGTATTTTATTTTATGATCCTTTGCAATGAGTACAAATGTGTCCTATGCTATTCTTAAATTATTTAAAGGTTATATAATGTGTAAAGTTTGTTTTCAATGGGAGCTACAGGCTGCATATACACTTGCCTTGTGTGCAGTTAACATCCAGGGGCTCTCAAGGTTAATTAGAAATGGTAATAAGTTTAATCATGATGAACTCATTTGGTGCTGATGCGGATGTCACCTGTAATTCCATAAAAATTCCATTGTAATTTAGCATTAATTAATGTCCACTTATCAATGAGTGTTACAGCAAATTAGCACAGAAGTGACAAGTTATGTGCTTAAGAAATGCTTCACGGAGGAAAAAAACAGAATTACTAGGTCATCTTAAAATATAACAGATTGAGACAACTTTATTATTTAAAATATGAGATTAAAATCAGGTAAAGTGGTAATAATTAGGCAAGAATTTTGCTAAGAATTTGTCTGAGAACTAATGGGGTTACAACAAACATTAGGAATATAGATTCGCTTGGATTACCATTTTTTAACATAAATGACAGAGAAGAGATGGAGCTCTTACTATCATTATTCTATAATAAGAGAAGCTGCCGAATTTTCAATAATCATCATCATGAAGCAATGGTCTTATTCATGTAAAATAAAAGTATTTTTCTCCATATGTAAAAATGCTATTAGCCATATTTGAAGGCATTATACTCAGGTATCATTTTTCCATTTCTGTAAATGACAACCATTAAATGCAATCGTAGCTACATGACAAGACTATTTTTATTACATCAAAAGGAAGAAAGGGATTAAAATGAATTTATTCAAAGGTGTGATTTGTCACTTTTTTCCCCCTTTATCAAGGCATATACAGGACAGCTTTAAATCTAAACACTGAGATCTGACCTCATATTTGAATAAGTTAATGTGATCTGATGTTCTTTGGGAAGTATTGAAACCTCTCTTTTGTATCTAGAAATCCCAGTAGAAATTTGGCTTTCAGGTGGTCAGCTCCAAGTTTCCATTTCTTTTCATCATTTTCCCTTTTATCATTTGGCAGTTCTTGACAGCTTAGAGGGTCTTCTGGCGTTCGTCAGGAAGTATAGTGTGAAGAGAAATTTATAGAGTTTCTTTTCTATTACCTAGATCTTTTAAAGTCATGTTACTACTATTTGGAAAGCTTTCTTCTCAGAGACAGGGAGACTAATCACTGTAAATGCAAACTTAAGATGCATACTTTAGAGGAATATGTAGAGCTATCAATTTTACTAAAGTATTTCTTGGATTTCAATTATAAATTTAGTTCCACTCATTTATATATGTTATCAAACATTTTAAATTACTTTGTAATTCATAAAAATGACATACTTTATTAAGGTTTAGTAGCATTCTTCTGGATTTGTTCATCAAGCTAGTTTTAGTTATATGAACCTACCTACTTTGAAGGTGTGTGTTTCCCCTAAACATTCAATGATGGTGACATAAATATTCAGGAAAAATAAAGGGATGTTGATAAGATAATAAAAACAATTGACAGTTAATATTGATTCTGAAATATATCTTTGTCTCTACAGCTATTTAAACACGGCAGAAAAGACTGGTGACCATAATTCCTTAATCACTGGGGATGCAAAGTGGATGTTTTGACAGGAGCATCAGGTGTAAATGAAATGGGAATTCCTTAAAGAACAGGTCATTCTATCCCTCCTCTGAGTTCTCAGCCCCTGCTATGGTGCCTGGCACTCAAGAGGTGTTCAGTAAATGTATATTTGTATTTTGAATGGAAAATGCAAGTGAATTCAGTATGTCATGTAGAAACACAGCATTTCAGCCTTGAATTGACCTGAACTGTAGCATCTTCCAACCTCCATTAATTTCCCTATGAAAATGTCAATTATCTCTCCTTTGCTTATATGCCTTGTAATTAACATTGTTTTCGGTATTTCTGAGTGCTTAGATGAACAAATTAATCAATCCGTCTAACAATGCAGTAGACTATTCTTTTTCTTTAAATTAAGGTGCTATATATGTGTGTGTGTGTGTGTGTGTGTGTGTGTGTATACATATATATACATAGTAAATTGCACAAACCTTAAGTGTACAGTTTAAGGAATGCTTACATTCATGTAACAATTACCCAGAGTGAGGTACAAATTACTTCTATCACTCTGATTGGTGTCTTCTTGTCTCAGCTCGGTCAATCATCCCCTAAAATATTATCATTGTCACCAAGGATACTTTTGAACACAGATGAGTTTGAATTCATGTAAATGAAACTGTGTGTTTAGCTTCTTCCCTTCAATATTTGTCTGAGATATTCATCCATGATATCACATGTAGCAGTAGTCCATCTGTTTTCATCACTGTGAAGATTTTATCATAAATAGGTGATTGTTTATTCCACAGTTTTTCAATTTTGGGGATATTATATATGCATCATTAAAATAGTTTTTTACATGTAGAAAAAGTAATTGCAAACATTAATTTTTGTTGGGTTTATACACAGTATGGAATTATTGGGTCAGGTTTTATATTTATGTATATGTGGGGGTATACCCCAAATTAATTGTACTACCAGTTTTCATTTCCAAAACTTACATATGAATATATTAGTTTTCCCATATGCTTACCAAAACTTGGTATGGGCAGTCTTTCAATTTGATTCATTATGTGGGTGAGGCTGAGTGATAATCTCATTGTAGATTTTATTTGCATATAATCAAATATATTTTCCAAAGAAGTGGGGTTCCTGGCTATTTTATGAACACTACAAGTGATTAGAAACTCAACTGCTGCTGATACCTTTTGATTAAGCGCACAAACACAAAATACTTAACATTATAACCAAGTCTTCCAAATTGTACTTTACCACCAATACATGTCTTTTTGAAGTGTTCCTAGAATGCTCCTAATTGAGACTATGCCTAGTAGTTGCTCAAATAAAATTTTGGATCCCTTATCTCCTGCAGTTTGATTTGAATCCCCCTCTTCCCTCTTCCTTGTCACTTTGTACTTGTGTTTATTGAGGAAATTGGCATTCTGCATTATAGTCAATTGTCTGTTTATCTGGCTCCTCCACCAAAATTTCAGTATCATGCAGGTAAATTATGTGTCATTTTATGTTATTATTTTGTGTCTTGCAAAATGTTTGGCACGATAAAGTCTCCAAAAGTTTTTGTGCAATGAAATGACAATCAGGTTCACTGACTCTCTACTTTTCCTTGGAAAAGTTCTCTATCTATATGTAAAGAAGATGAGAGAAAGAGAGCTATATATAGAAGATGGATGAATGGAAAGGGTAAATATGAGAAAGAGAGAGACTGCTACTTTAATATCAAATAGTCTTATTAAGTTCCTCCCATATCCTAATATAAAATTTCCCATCTCACCCTCATTGATAGGGTGACCCCTAATTTATCATACAAAGGAAGATACTATTGAGAGTGAAATAGTCATTTTAAGCTGGACTATAGGTACAAGGGATACAGTGTATTTCATACTTAAAAGGGTACAAATCTTAAGTAGTTTGTGCTTAAGCAAACTTGAATTAGCTTCTCTTCCATGTGCTCCAGCTACCCTTGATAATCAGCTATAAATATTTCTTTGATACTGTATGATCCTATAGAGTCTTATAGAAACATATCTCATAACTGGAAAAACTTTTAAGAGCAGCTTTGTTGCCTGAATCACAAGAGGACACTGAAGTGAAAACCATATAACTCTAGATCCTTTCAAATATAAATTATTAAGGATTAGCTGAATACCCTCATTCTCATGATACCATGAGCTTCAGCTGCATACCCCATCTGAAATTTTATGACACTCAAATGCACAGGTGATCCTACCTAAAGATGTCTGCTAAGGATAGTGGAAGAACCTTACAAGACCCGGAAAATGTTGAAAAACAAGAGGCATTTTATGAACTTTCTCTTAGGCCTAATAATTATAAATTAGAAATATGCCAGGCTTTGGGGAACAATCTAAGTGAATCCAAAAACAAAGTCTTGGTTTATATCATTTTATATTCTAAAACAAACAAAAACATATTTAAACAAAGGGGTGTGAAGATTTTCTTTGGATAAGGAAATAAGGTCACCGTTATGCAAATTTCTTCTCACTCCAGAGTCAGAGTAGGTGTTGAAGGGGCTCTAGGGAGGACAGGTAAGAGCTGGAATCCTGGGAACATTTAACATGGGGAAAGGTATTCTAAGAATCTAGTCTAAGAAAAAATTATCCCTGAGACTATACAAGGGAGCCTTCAAGTCTCCCCAACTGTTATTCCCCACATGAGTGTTAGGGAGCTTCAGTTTCATCACGTGCTCACTGGTTACCCAGACAATTTACAGTTTCATCCAGGACTCCTCCACACTTGTTCTTCCCTTATGATGTCTCAGAAACATAAATCTGTTTTATCACTCCTCAAAAGCCTTATAAAACATTGTTGTTGTTTAATCACTAAGTAGCGTCTGACTCTTTTGCAACAGAGGAGCAAAATCCCATGGACACAGTAGCCTGGTGGGCTACGGTGCATAGGATTTCCCAGGCAAGAATACTGGAGTGGGTTGCCATTTCCTCCTCCAGGGGATCTTCCCAATCCAGAGACAGAGCCCTTGTCTCCTGCATTGGCAGGTGAATTCTTTACCACTGAGCCACCTGGGATGCCCTTGTTTTCTGTATATGTCTCCTCTGTAGACTGGGCTCTCAAGGTGGAACTATTTGGCAGTCATCTTATTTCTGTGCACAGTATTGTGGGCAAGATATTATAAGTGGTGAATAAATCTTTGTTGAATGAGTAGAAAATAAACAGATGAAATTTCCCATTCTAGGTATTTCTTTGTGTTTATCATAAAATTTTAAAGAAAAGACCAGATAATTTCTAAATATAACACCAACTTTAACATTTGGTGTGCCAATATTCTCTAGGTAATTTTTAAAATATACTTTCACAGGCTAAAATTACTTGCTTTGATCAAAAAAATATGACATTGAAAGCCCTCTGTTTCCATTTTACATTTGCTGTATTAACATTTAAAACCCTTGTAGTTATACATGAGCATTAGAGAGCCTATTTTAAAGGAGATATTTATGATTGAATGGGAAATGCTAGGAGGCAGAAATTCCAAATAACTCTGCAGTATTACTGCACTTAAAAAATTGTCATTAATTTTGAACAATGGGTTGCTTTTTATGTGTATGAATGACACCCTATCCTCAAATGCAGAGGTTTATCAATCACATTTCTATAATGATACAGAGATTATAGAGCAGTTTTCTAATGCACTATTTCATTGATTTTCAAATATTTTTAGGAGAAAAAACTGTTAACCTTATAAGATTTTGTTGTTGCTCTTGAATCTTTTTTGTGATCTAAGCAACAATGCAGTCAAAATGCAGTTACTTTAAGTGGGAAAAGATGGAATCCTGGGGTCCTCATTACTTGGTCTTGCTTCTACCACCTTCAAAGAAGTCTGAGATTCTTCTAGTAAAGAAAGCCTAGGCTCTGTGGAACACAGTTTGAATGTCATTAAGCATGTGCCAAGCTTTTAAGAATCTATTTTACTCAATATCAAACTAAGGCAGAGAGGTAAAACACACTGCTCAAAGGTTATATGTATTGGAGATTATATAAATCCACATGTTCATACTCTAACTCATATCCTTCCTAGTTCATCAAAGTTAGATATGAGGATTATAAAGGGAGTCTACACAGCTTCCCACTAGATAGTCAAGTCCTCTCTATAGTACACCTGTAAAATCAGTTTCCCTTCTCTTCCTACATTCACTACTCTAGAAAGATGAGCACTTTTATTAAGTTTTTTTTTCTGTTTCATTTTTATATTTACAGAAATTATTCCTGGAGGAGGCATTTGCTTATTTCTCTCTTCTAACTTGTTTCTCCTTAAGGCCAACATACAACTACCAGCACTTGTCACTTCTTTCCTGAGTGGCTATGGGAACCTGATTTACTCTGTGCATAGCAGTATGGAAGTGCTGGAATATCATGACTACCCAAGGAATAGTCTTTCACAAATGGCTGACAAAAGTTTATATACAAGCAGCTCCTTAGATTAGAAAACTCTGAAGTAAGAACTTGCACTCTTTACAGAATAATAGAATTAAGTTCTAGTTACCTTGAGTGGTAAGTGGATGACACGCCCAGGTTTACCTTACTCGATTTTCGGTTTCATTTTCCTACACTCCTACCAGAGTTTCTTAGAATTGCTTGTGAATATACTCCTTAGATTCAGATCTTTTTTTTTCCCCCAGGTAGGGTGTTTTTCTGAAGAATTCAAACTAAAACAGAAGTTAAAGGGTGTCATAATCATCTCTTAAGGCTCATGGGTTCTTGCTCACCAGGGAAAAACAGGTAGTGCTGATGATTCTGGCATTTTTGAAGGAGAAGTCCTTGTTTTCTGGGTCCAGAATGTACCCTGGCAAATGGCTCTCTGTTCATATACTGGTAGAGCAGTAAGTAGTTAGAAAAGTGGCCATAATACATATTTCCCCAGATATGTCAGGGTGCAAAGTCTTAGTTGAATTTAGAATGGGGAAATCAAATTGCTTGGAAAACAGATGTGACTGTCGTTCCAGAACTATGGACAGCAGCAAGAGCAGAGGGCTTGACTAACTGCCATGGACTGGAACTCAATTTCCAAAGCATGTTATGCTCATGGCACATCTTAGACCAACTAGATTTGTAGCTACTTTTAAAAGGCTAACAATGTGGGGTAGGGATAGGGGGTAGGAGACCCACCAAATGGAGAGGCTTCTACCCGGGAAGATGCTAATCCAGCATTTGTAGATGTCATAGAATTGTGAGATTTCTCCAAGTTTTTTTTTTTTTTACACTAGAATTGCAAGGACTCTCACTCTCATATTCATCACATCATCTCACCGAGAGAGGACATAATAGGTTGATTCATCTGAAGATGTTTGAAGGGAGCTCATGGATGTCTGCAGGCACACTGGAAACAGGGAAGGTTAATGAGCTTTGCTGGTAGCTCAGATAGTAAAGATCATGCCTGCAATGCAGAAGACCCAGGTTTAATTCCTGGGTCAGGAAGATCCCCTGGAGAAGTAAATGGCAAGCCACTCTAGTATTCTTGCCTGGAAAATTCCATGGACAGAGGAGCCTGGCAGGCTATAGTCCATGGGGCTGCAAAGAGTCAGACACCACTGAGTGACTAACACACACACAATGGGAAGTGGGAACTTCTCACCATTATCAGCACTCTGTGAACTGAGACTGGACAATTATCTGTATATACATAGGACATGATCTGGTTCCCATCAAAATCCTTCCTTATATCCTCTGTCTCCAAATTCTAGTGAAACTGAACACTTAGTGCTGATAAATTTCTCTTTTATGTCTATTATAATTTGCACCTATATAACTTCTTTTATAACAAAATTGTGTGTGTGTGTGTGTGTGTGTGTATATAAAGTTGTCCAATTTATATTTACTCAAAGTTTTTAAAGGCAATCAACACCTATTTGAAGCAATTTTCATCTAAATGTATGAAACATTCATTAAGCACTTACTATGTGTCAGTCACTGACTTCTGCATGATGGATATAGTGATAAAAGAAGACAAGGGCCCTCAGTTTATAGAGCTTATATTGTAGTGGTATAAACATTAACAGATACTTGCTATTAAAGGTAGTTTAGAAAAAAATTAAAAGGACATGAAATGACTAGTATTCAAGACAAAAAAATATCCTCTAGGTCTTGGTATTATCACTCTGTTGATAAATATCCTTGGAGAAGGACATGGCAACCCACTCCATACCCTTGCCTGGAGAATCCTATGGACTCTCCATGGGAAGTCCAGATATATTATATTAGTCTAAAATAAGTTCAAGATTAACTAAGTATCAAATGCCTTATTCAGTTCAGTTCAGTCGCTCAGTCGTGTCCGACTCTTTGTGACCCCATGAATCGCAGCACGCTAGGCCTCCCTGTACATCACCAACTCCCTGAGTCCACCCAAACCCATGTCCATCGAGTCGGCGATGCCATCCAGCCATCTCATCCTCTGTCGTACCCTTCTCCTCCTGCCTTCAATATTTCCCAGCATCAGGATCTTTTCCAATGAGTCAGCTCTTCGAATCAGGTGGCCAAAGTATTGGAGTTTCAGCTTCAACATCAGTCCTTCCAATGAACACCCAGGACTGATCTCCTTTATGATGGACTGGTTGGATCTCCTTGCAGTTCAAGGGACTCTCAAGAGTCTTCTCCAACACCACAGTTCAAAAGCATCAGTTCTTTGGCGCTCAGCTTTTTTTATAGTCCAACTCTCACATCCATACATGACTACTGGAAAAACCATAGCCTTCACTAGACAGACCTTTGTTGGCAAAGTGATGTCTCTGCTTTTTAGTATGCTGTCTAGGTTGGTCATGACTTTTCTTCCAAGGAGTAAGCGTCTTTTAATTTCATGGCTGCAGTCACCATCTGCAGTGATTTTGGAGCCCAGAAAAATAAAGTCAGCCACTCTTTCCACTGTTTCCCCATCTATCTGCCATGAAGTGATGGGACCAGATGCCATGATCTTAGTTTTCTGAATGTTGAGCTTTAAGCCAACTTTTTCACTCTCCTCTTTCACTTTCATCAAGAGGCTCTTTAGTTCTTCTTCACTTTCTGCCATAAGGGTGGTGTGATCTAGCTCTGTCAAAAAACTGGATCTTCTGAAATGACCCCCTTAAGCTCTACACTCTAGTTAATCTGATCCAATTCCAGTTCCTAGAACAGTTTCTCTCTTTTGCCCCCCTACCTTGTAATTGCTATTCTCTCTGCTTAAACTAAGAGATGTTCCTTTAATTGCTGTCTTTCTGGCAAACTGCTGTTCAATCTTTAAGTCCACAAACCAACATTACCTATTAGTTTATATATATCAATTCCTGCCTCAGACATATATTTCAATTTCCTCTGCCATATAAGCACTTCCCACATCCCTAAATCCAATCACACTTCTCACTGCATATTTCACCACAGGACATAAAACACCCATCTCCAGCTCCGTACAAGTTTCTGTTCATTATTGGACTGTGAGTTCTTTTAACTAGGGCTTCTTAAACTTTAATGTGCATGCAGAATTATGACCCTGTTAAAGTACAGATTTTACTTCAAAGGGTCCAAGGTGGGGTTTGTGATTCTGAATTTCTAGCAAGCTCTCACATAATTTTGATATCTGATGCTCCTGATCCCTAGACCACACTTTGAGTACTGAAGCTTTAACGGTTACTTGTTTTTATTTGGATCTTAACCACCTGGCATGGAATTTGGCACTTCATAGCTACATCAGTGTTTATGTATAAGTGGTTTGGCCCACATGCTGTTATTCTTTCATGCAACTCCAATACCAAATCACAAAACTCCTTGGGCTTCTTTATTTTCTCTGTAAGACTTCCTTGAATAGTGCATGTACATGGGGCTTTCTATAATTGGACATACAGAAAATGTGGTGAAATTGTAGTTGAGCTTTGCAAGGTGACTGGTCAGAGTTGTAAATTAAAAGGTAAAATGTTTCTGACATATTTAACTTTTTAAGCATAGTAATATATTAAAGAAACATACTTACACATCCAATGCCATAATTAAATTTTAACTCATAAAAAATAATCAACTCCCTACAGGAACAGAACATTTTCAGTTAAAAAGCTACTTATCATTTCTATAGCCAACCATGTTGAATGTGCTGTTTGATCTTTTAACAATTTCATTTTAAAATATTCACAAAAGAGTGGTAATTAAATTACATGGGTGCCATGGTAACCACTGCATTAACCATGCTTCAACCCCATGCTTTAGCATTTTGGTAGGGAAAAGGGTATGCTTATTCTGTGACAATTACACACTGCAGGTGTTTAGGTCAACCTCCACCAGCCTGCCAGTAAAAGGTAAGCACATTTGACTAAAGCTATGTCTGGGATGGCAGGACTTGCTTATGTAGAGGAATCCTACAGCAGATTAGTGCATTGGGCTGACAGTCAACAGGCTCAGTCCTAGCCCAGGCTCCATCACTGACTAGCTGTTTGTTCTTTGGTAAGTGGCTTCCTTTCTCTGAGATGCATGCACCTCAAGTATAAAGCAAGAAGGCTGTAGATGGGACGAGATATTTTAGGATCCAATCTAGTCCTTTCCCGGAGAAGGCAATGGCACCCCACTCCAGTACTCTTGCCTGGAAAATCCCATGGATGGAGGAGCTTGGTAGGCTACAGTCCATGGGGTCGCTAAGAGTCGGACATGACTGAGTGACTTCACTTTCACTTTTCCCTTTCATGCACTGGAGAAGGAAATGGCAACCCACTCCAGCATTCTTGCCTGGAGAATCCCAGGGACAGGGGAGCCTGGTGGGGTGCCGTCTATGGGGTCGCACAGAGTCAGACACGATTGAAGCGACTTAGCAGCAGCAGCAGCAGCTAGTCCTCTCCAATTCCATGAAATCTTTATGATTTAATAAGCACTGCTACTGATTTTCACACACTTTCTAATAATTTCTGTGTTAGCTTCTTAGGGCTTCCTTAAAAAGTACCATAAACTGGATGATTTACAACAATAGCCATTTTTTTCTCACAGTTTTGGAAACGAGAAGTCCAAAATCATGATGTTGGCAGGGCTGTAATCCCTCTGAAGCTTCTAGGGGATAATGCATCCTTGCTCTTCCTAGGTTCTGGGTGCCCGAGGTACTCCTTGGCTTGCATAACTAAAGTTATACTTGCAGTCTCTACTTCTCTTTACCTGGCTCTCTTCCCTTTGTGCCCCTGTCTTCTCCTCCTCTTAAAAGAACACCAGTCATCTTGGATTAAGGTCCACCCTACTCCAGTATAATCTCATCTTGATTAATTACATTTGCAATGATTCTTTTTCCAAGTAAGGACATTTTGAGTTGCCAGAGTTACAACTTCAACACGTCCTTTTGGGATACACAATTCAGCCCATAACAATTTTGTTTAATGCAATAAAAATTATATTGTGTTTCTTCCAGGTTATAATCTGGTTATAAGCTGCAAAACAATACCATGTAGTCCTCTGTGTACTGAAGGAGAAGGATATAGTTAGTGACTATACAATCCATGACAAGAAAGCTATAGCTTTAAGCAAATATACTTACTCAGGACACAAGCTAACAGAATTCTTCAGTGTTTTGGGAGCATGCACAGATCTCTATGATACATTTCACAGCAATATCTCAAGCCACCTGGTCTCAACACAGCTAAGGAGTACAGGCCATGCACTGTTGCCCATTTCCCATGTAATACACCTACCACAGGCCTCATCGTTCTACTATACTTTCTTATAGTTGCAGAAAGCTGCTCACAGATACCTAAAAGAAAATCAAAAGCGAGGAAGCTAATGCTTCCCAAGAATGAGGGACGTAAATCGATGGATAAAAGTCTATATGTCTATCTTTTAATGAGACAACAAGAGCTAACCAGCTCAAAAATACGCCATTCATTGTTTTTGTTTTTTGTTTCTTTTTTCTTCTCCATTTCCTGTCTCCTTTTACCATCTCCTTCATCTCTATTTACTGGGATCACCTCTAAAATAAACCTTCTGCCTGCAAGTGTCTATCAGCGTATCTCTGGGTCTGCTGTAGAGAAATCCAAGTTAAGACAGAGGGGCAAGAAGAGGGAAATAACAGCATGTGCAAAGACCCTTAGTTATGAAAGAGAAAGACACCAAGGGAGCTGAGAAGTCATGTGTGGCTGCAGCAAAGACAATATAAAGAGGAGATGGAGAGAAGAGGCTGGATAATGAAGGTTCACCTCTACTGCACTGAGTTTTCAATCTCTTCTTTGTTTAGTAAAGAACCACATAAGTTTCTAGACAGATGGGAACATGATATAATCTACGCAATTACTCTGAAGAGACATGGGAGGCAACAAGGCCAGTTGTAATACCTCTGCAACAGTTCAGTTATGAAACAATCAAGGTCCAAACAAAGGTATGACAGCCGACCCATGACTAGGATGACAGAGAAAGGTTATACAAAACTATTTTCAGATTAGATAGAATTTACTGATTGCATAATTGTAAAATATGGGGAAAGAGACCTAGGAGTGATTCCTAGGCTTTGTTTGAATAACTAGGTTGTTATAATTAAGCAAGTGAAGAAAAGCTTGACAGAATAACATGGTTGTCCAATTTGATTAGAGCCAGTTTGCTTCAGTGTTTCTTAAATTTAAATATGTATATGAGTCACCTTGGGATCTTGTTAAAATGTGGAGTCTAATTCAATCTAGGGCTTGTCCTTCAAACAAGAGCCCCAGAGAGAGGGCTGCTGCTGGTACTCAGCACACCCTACCTGTGAGATCCAAACCCAGGTCTAGCTTAGGCATTTGCTCAAAACCACCATCCTTCTTAACTTTGTTTCCTTCCAGCTCTTACCTGATAGGGTCTTTGATTTACTCTCCCACAGACTAGCTCCCAATTACTTTGCTAGTCCTTCCTCACTCTCATCTTTTCAGCAGTACATTTCTTTATTTTTTTGGCTGTGCTGGGTCTTCATTGCAGCATGCAGGCTTTTCTCTAGTTGTGGCACATGGGGGGCTTCTCTAGTTGCAGTAAGCAGTCTTCTCATGTGGAGCATGGGCTCTAGAGTGTGCAGGCTCAGTAGTTGCGGCACGTGGGCTGAGTTACCCCACAGCACGTGTGATCTTAGTTTCCCAACCCGGGATCAAAATCACACCCCCTGCATTGCAGGGTGTGTTCTCAACCACTGGACCACAAGGGAAACCCCTTAGCAGTACACATTTTCTCAGCAGTACACATCTTGTATTTCTGCTGCCAATATTTTAATCATCTCTATCCTGCTAACCTTAATCAATCTCTACCTACTCTGGTAACTCAGTTACATTAATCACTGTTCTCCCCTTTTTCATTTGCTAGCTTGGGTACTTTATATCTGTTTCTCAATTTCATGGAGTGAATAATTCTCATGACCTTTCTATTAATTTCTCAGATTTTTATACTCTTTCAGAATTATTGCATTAGTATTAACTCTGTTCTACTGATTTTCTCACTATTTTACATATTGGGTTTTGCTTCAACTTCCCCTACCTTTCCTTGTTTGTAGAGAAAATTTACAACATACACAACTTCTCCCATTTAAGAATGATTAACACATATCTGTCAAATTTGATAGAAAACTTTTGGGATCATAAAACTCAGTGCTTATAATGCTTTCAAGAATTGCAGCCAACCATGGCACACCTGGTAAAGAATCCACCTGCAATGCAGGAGACCCCAGTTCTATTCCTGGGTTGAGAAGAACAGCTGGAGAAGGGACAGCCTACCCACTCCAGTATTCTTGGGCTTCTCTGGTGGCTCAGCTGGTAAAGAATCTGCCTGCAATGCGGGAGACCTGGATTTGATCCCTGGATTTGGAAGATGCTTTGGAGAAGGGAAAGGCTATCCACTCCAGTATTCTGACCTGGAGAATCCCATGGACTGTATGGTCCATAGAGCTGCAAAGAGTCAGACAAGACTGAGAGACTTTCACTTTCTTTTCTGTTTCATGGGAAGCCCAAAGAATCAGACAATCAATAAAAGGGAACAGATTTTCACATCTATCCCTTCTCTCTTCTGCTTCGCTTATTAAACAGGGACATGCACAATGAGATGCATTTCTCCTGAGGGTAAAATGTGACCTGTTGCATCTCATGTTAATATAATTCCTGTCTTCAGGTTCATTTGCTTCCATTCTAATAATATCAAGATGTAATAATATCATGATGTCTTCCTCAAAATTTGGTGCAAAGCCTCTCAACTGCAAGTAGTATCCTTGACCCAGAGAATGTTTGAAAGTGTGTGTGGGCTTGGTTTGAGTTGCCACAATGACTGGCATGGGGGATGCCACTGACTCTTGGAGGAGAAATTCAGGAATGTCAGATAGTCTTCAACAGATGTGACAGTCCCATCTGTGATATTTATTCCCTACTGAGAAATACACTAGAGTATGATTGCATTATATGTAAATCTGTATTATATGACTTTGAAGGGGAAAAATGCACTGCATTAGTACGTTGCCTACATAGAGGAATAATGTAAAATAAATATAGCTATTCCAATTTTAAAAATTGAAAAGAAAACTCCAGGAAGAGAGATATGGAAATTGTACACTGTCTTACCATAATTGCCACACAGGAATGTCATATTAGCTGGAAATAGAAAATTTCAGCCATATTTTTAATGCTATATCTTGAACTATGCAAGTTATGGATTGAAGGAATTGTTATGATCTTTTTTTGCTTACCGACATCTTTTTTGTTTACTTTTCTAATAGTCTGAATTAATAGAACGGATAACTTCTCTATCAGATCCATTAAATTTGCTTTACTTTAGACATTTGATGTACAATTTTATATACACCAGAGAAGAGTTAGAGAATTAAAATGACTTCCTGGGAGACCCAAATGGCTAGAGCTGTCTGATATTTGGATAACTTACTTGCTGATGTTACAGATCTTTAGACACCAAGAATTTTTGAGAAAGTACATGTTTGAATAGTAATTCCCCCCAAACAGACACCAAAACCCTTCCCTACTGGCTGTACTGCTCAAAGCTCTCATCGTTACCATAGGTTGGACATGATTATAGTTCATAGCTGAGGCCTGAATTAGGAGACTGAAGATAGTATATAAAACTTTAAGATTCAGGATGGAGATATATTTCCATCAGACATGACTGGGTGACTGAACAACAGCAACAACATATTCCTATTGACAAATTATCAGGATGTCAATTTAAAAAAAAAAGTCATGATTCTGTAAGTCGAAGTTTCTCTCATCTCTACATTGACCTAACGGGTCATAACTTTAACAAGGACAGTGGTAAGAAAAGCAGACAAGTCCATTACATCTTCAAAATATTTTATATACCTTACTGTAGAACGAATGTAGGGGTGGAGGCATGGGGAAAGGACTGCAAAGGTAAAGATAATTAATTAGAAGGTAATAAACACTGGATGAAGACGAAGGCAGACTTAGACTAAAATTTAAATTGTAATTCTGGCTTTGCTTCTTCTAAGCTATATAGGTATGCAATCGAATATTTCTCAATATATTTCCTTAGTTGCAACATAGAGATAATAATGGTTTCTCTGATCAATTACATGGCTTGTAAGGAATATTTAAATCAAACAAACTGGGTGAAAGCAGTTAAAATGTCACTTTCTATATTGTAGATACTCGTTATGTTGATTCTTAGTAACGTGCCACATTTCGAAAAGTATAGAAAGACTGAGCTCTATTTTGAATTGAATGTTGTAGCACACTGGAGATGTCTGTCTGATTTCTGTTAAATTTAGAAGCAGTTAATTATAGTAAGAGTGCTAAAGGTCCTTGGGTATAACATAATGTTTTTGTGAGGTCTACATATAGTTTTAGTATTCAGTGGCAACCAGACACATTCCTCACAGTGGCATACAGTCTATCATGCTAAAAAGATTTCAATGAAACGTGGTTCTGGGGCAGAGGTTACAGCAGTATCTGATTGCTCAGTCACCAAGTTGTGTTCCACTCTTCTCAACCCCATGGACTGCAGCATGCCAGGCTTCCCTGTCACTCACCAACACCCAGGGTTTGCCCAAGTTCATGTCCATCGAATTGGTGATGCCATCCAACCATCTCATCCTCTGTTGCCCTCTTCTCCTTCTGCCTTCAATCTTTCCCAGCATCAGGGTCTTTCCCCATGAGTTGGCTGTTGCATCAGGTGGCCAAAGTATTGGAGCTTCAGCGTCAGCATCAGTCCTTCCAATGAATATTAAGGACTGACTGGTTGATCTCCTTGCTGTCCAAGGGACTCTCAAGAGTCTTCTCTAGCACCGCAATTTAAAAGCCTCGATTCTTTGGCACTCCTCCTTTTTTAGGGCTTCCCTGATAGCTCAGTTGGTAAAGAATCTGCCTGCGATGTAGGAGACCCTGGTTTGATTCCTGGGTCGGGAAGATACACTGGAGAAGGAAAAGACTACCCACTCCAGTATTCTGGCCTGGAGAATTCCATGGACTGTACAGTCCATGGGGTCACAATGAATCAGACAGGACTGAGCGACTTTCACTTCACTGCCTTCTTTATGGTCCAGCTCTTATATCCTTACATGACTACTGGAAAAACCATAGCCTTGACTATACAGACTTTTGTTGGCAAAGTGATGCCTTTGCTTTTTAACACACTGTCTGGGTTTGCCATAGCTTCCCCACCAAGAAGCAGTTGTCTTCCAATGTCGTGGCTGCAGTCACCATCTGCAGTGATTTAGACACTAAGAAGAGGAAATCTGTCACTGCTTCCAACTTTTCCCCTTCTATTTCCCATGACGTGATGGGACCAGATGCCATAATCTTAGTTTTTGTTTTTGTTTTAATATTGAGTTTTAAGCCAATTTTTTCACTCTTCTCCTTTGCCCTCATCAAGAGTCTCTTTAGTTCCTCTTCACTTTCTACCATTAGAGTGGTACCATCTGCGTATCTGAGGTTGTTGATACTTCTCCCGGCAATCTTGATTCCAGCTTGTAACTCATCCAGCCTGGTATTTCACATGATACGCTTTGTGTATATGTTAAATAAACAGGGTGACAATAAACAGCTGTGTCGTACTCCCTTTTCAATCTGAATCAGTCAGTTGTTCCATATAGGGTTCTAACTGTCATTTCTTGACCCGCATACAGGTTTCTCAGGAGACAGGTAAGATGGTTTGGTATTCCCACCTCTGTAAGAATTTTCCACAATTTGTTATGACCCACACAATCAAAGGCTTTAGCATAGTTAATGAAACAGATGTAGATGCTTTTCTGGAATTCCCTTGCTTTCTCTATGATACAGCAAATGCTAGCAGTTTGATCTCTGGTCCCTCTTCCTTTTCTAAACCCAGATTGAACATCTGGAAGTTCTCAGTTCACATAATGCTAAAGCCTAGGTTGAAGAATTATTTGATTGTGTTGCATCAAACATGAAAGTGAAAAAACTAGCTGGGGATACAGAAGGTAGGTGTTTGATCATGATGTAATGTTTGGAGATATATTCCCTGTGTCTCCCATCCTTTCATCGACATTTATAAAAAACAAGAGAATTTAGACTACTTAAAGCCCAGGGACTGGTTCATCTCATATGTTACCAATAATTGGGCATCTATGCATATTTCTGGGACTAATAGTTTCCATTAGTTTTCCTCCAAAACTTACACATTTATTTCTTTTCTCCCTATTACATACAAAGGAATGAAACCATTCAGCATAGTCAAATAAAGCAGTAACTCTGCTTCTAAGGGGCAAAGCAGAGGGGCTAACAATGATAAAGTAAGCATGAAACACCTAGAGATTTATTACTTGCATTAGGTAAACAATAATTATTGTTTATATAGCATTTTACTGTTTACAAATCATGTCTTATACTTCATTTTCTATGAAGAAATTAGCACTCATTATTATTTCTATTTTATAAACTAGAAAACAGGGCTGAGAACAGTTAAGTGAACATGCCAATATCCTTAAATGCCCCCTGACTCTTCTCATTTCAAGGTTTTAACAAATGCTGTTTTCTATACCTGGAATTTACTCTTGTTCTAATCTCTTATGAATGCTCTTCTCTGCATAGTTACCCTTCTTAGCCTTCAGATTCATATTTATACATCACAGCCTCCTTTATAACATACCCTTACAACTTACATCTTCCATTTTCACACATTTACCTAATACTTTCCCTTCAGTGTGTAATTAGGCCACATCATCACATCATTATTTGAATTTGTATTCACCTTTCAATTATAAGCTCCATGAGTTAAAGAATTCAATGGCTTAGTATCTGTCATAGCCGAGAGTACAAATTAGTGTTCAGAACATAATAGATAATCAAAAAGTATTTGCAACATAAACAAGGAGAACTTAAAATTACATAATACTAGTTTTCTTAATATACAGGTGAATTAATAGAACTTTGATCACTTTTTCCATTTAGGTCCCAAGAGAATCACAATGCTAAATTATGCTGGTGTCTTTACCTGATCATCATTTAAGAAAGATAATGAATATACCCTCCAATTTAGAAAAGCACTCTCTTACATTTTGACTAATTAAAAAACTCTCTCAAACATCAAGAAGGGTACAGGAAAGTAACTACTACTGACTTATATTTTTGGAGGAGAGGGATGAGGAAACAAGGCTTCAGAACTTTCTAATATTTGTGTATGGGGTGTGTGGAGTAGGGAAAGAGAAAAAAATATATAGAATATGTCTAGAACAAGGTCACATATCTCACAAATAAATCTTTATCTCCCTTGTAGCTCCACCTTCTCTTTTTATGAGTAATTATGATTTAACAGAACAAGAATCCTTATGAGGCTAAAATTATCTTTTAACAAATTTCTATTTGAACCTGGGTAGGAGATTCATTTGTTTTGCTCCAGGGGTCAGGAGAAGATGGTAAACCTTACCAACTAGTTGGGGCAGAATCTACTAGTTGGTCCTACATTCCCCTTCTCTGCTATTTTCTCAGTAATACAATTACTGTACTAGTTGGTCACATGGACAAAATGAAGATTGCAGTTTTATATTTTTGCTATACCTTACACATGGTAACGTGAGTTAATCATGATAAAAATGAATCTATATGGACTGCTTAAAAGATGCTTACTCCTTGGAAGGAAAGGTATGACAAACCTAGACAGCATATTAAAAACCAGAGATATTACTTTGCCAACAAAAGTCTGCCTAGTCAAGGCTATGGTTTTTCCAGTAGTCATGTATGGATGTGAGAGTTGGACTATAAAGAAAGCTGAGCGCAGAAGAATTGATGCTTTTGAACTGTAGTGTTGGAGAAGACTCTTGAGATCCCTTGGACTGCAAGGAGATCCAACCAGTCCATCCTAAAGGAGATCAGTCCTGGGTGTTCATCGGAAGGACTGATGTTGAAGCTGAAACTCCAATACTTTGGCCACCTGATGCAAAGAGCTGACTCATTTGAAAAGACCCTGATGCTGGGAAAAATTGAGGGAAGGAGGAGAAGGGGACGACAGAGGATGAGATGGTTAGATGGCATCACCGACTCAGTGGACATGGGTTTAGGTAGACTCCGGGAGTTGGTGATGGACAGGGAGGCCTGGCATGCTGCGGTTCATGGGGTCGCAAAGAGTCGGACACGACTGAGCGACTGAACTGAATTGATATGAACGGCATAATTTCTAGAAAGTAACTTCAAACTGTGTATATATTTCTTCCCTCTTTGCAATTCATGTGGCTGTAGCTTGAACTTACAGCAAGAAGGCATAGTTTTCAATATAGAAGAAATGTAGATCTTTGATATCCATGGATACATCTTACCAGTCCCAGACTCTTTATCGTCTCTCTCTCTCTTTTTTTTTTTTTTTTTGCTTATAACATAAACCTCTTGTGAAATAAGCTAAAGCTTTGCATCCGGTCCCATCACTTCATGGGAAATAGATGGGGAAACAATGGAAAAAGTGAGAGACTTTGTTTTCTTGGGCTCCAAAATCACTGCAGATGGCGACGGTATCCATGAAATTAAAAGACACTTGCTCCTTGGAAGAAAAGCTATGACCAACCTAGATAGCATATTAAAAAGCAGAGACAGAGGGAACAAGATGGCGGAGGAGTAGGCAGATGTGGAGTACGTCTCTCTCCATGGATACATAAGGAAAATACACCTTCAGATACAGAAGTGCATGCAGAACACCAGCTAAGAGCAGACAGGAGTACTTAATCAGTGGAAAACAATATATAGAACCATGCAAACCTTGCCTGGACAAAGGAAATAGGGGGAAAAACAGGAGTGTTAGTAAGACTGGACCTGCCCTTGGCAAGTGGGGGAACTGAAGCAGGGGTCCGACCCCCACAATTGTCTGAGTCAGAGGAGAAACATTTAAGGCTGAGAGTTAAACAGTTGCTCTGTGGCAGCCTAAATGTAATGAGAATCAGACAGTCCTTTCCACAGCCAACATACTGGGCAGGAACGCAGGTCTCCTGGAAGAGGCAGTGGCTGGGAGCTGGAGTTTAGAGATTGTGCAGCAATCCCAGGGTGAGGGCTGCTGTTGACTGCAGAGAGACGGGTCAAGGGGATGTGAGGGAGGAGATGGTGGTGGGAAATGTCAGTGGAGGAAATCCAGGCAGCTATGGAAGCAAGGCGATATTGCTGAGTCATGCGTAGGGGATGGAGCCGTCACTACAGCCTCTCTCTCTCCACAGGAAAGCATCAGCAGCTGAACAATAGAAAGGCTGGCCCATCAAATGCCTGATACACCCATCTACAGAGTAGGACCCCAGTCAGGGGGCCCCTCTATGTGCCTGACATGGGGAAAAACAGAGAAGGACCCCAGGCAAGGGATCCCTCTAATTGCCTGAAAGGGTGGAGCTACCGAGAAAGACTAGCCTAAGAGGCCTTCTGACTGCCAGCTACAAGAGGTTCGAAAAAGACTCTAATAGGGCCATAACTTCTTCCATGGAGGTAGTCTGTGTCCCTGCACACTTGGCGCTGCCAGGGTCCCCGCAAGGCAAGCAGCTGCACCACCTTCACGCTCAAATCTCACTGGGGCAGAGCTGTCACAGACCAAAAAAACCGAAAGTCTTGTGTTTATGCACTCAGCGTTGCTTCAGTCCTGTCCAATTCTTTGCAACCCTGTAGGCTGTGGCCTGCCAGGCTTTTCTGACAGATAGGGGGTTCTCCAGGCAAGAATACTGGAGCGTATTGGCCAATACTGGTTGCCATACCCTTCTAGAGCACTATATTTCCAACTACCACAGCCGCCAACCTCCCTGAGTACCTGGTGCTGCCAGAACCCCTGTGACCCAAGCAGCTGAACCACCTCCATACCTTGCCCTCATAGGGACAAACCAAAGCCCTCCAGGGCAGCCTCAGGAGGTAAACCCAAGTGGATAACCCACATGCAGAGGTGGAAATAAAACCACAATTGAAACCCAGGGGCAGTGTGGTCAAAACCTTCTGACCAGCCATACAGGCTGCAGAATAAATCCAAAGGATCAACTAGGCAGACTCTGTGTCTACGAAATATTTAAAAGAAAACACACTAGCTCTAATAGCTGTGGACATTGGAGGCAAGAACACACAGGAGTAGGACCAGATTAGAATTTGAGCTGCCCCTACAGCAGATCCAGTGATCAGCAATGTTGGAGGGCATCCTAGGGAGGTAAGGGGAACCATGTCTCCCAGTGAGGGAAAGGACTCTGACAGCAGTGACTCAAGAAAAGTATTTATTATTTTTATTTTTCAACTTGTTCTGTAGATACTTTTGGATTTTCCCCCCCTTTTTCCCCCTCTGTTGTAGTTGTCAATTTTATTGACACACTATGAGACTGACATAAATTACAAGAAAAAAACTGTAAGAAACACAAACACATGGAGATTAAACAACACATTTCTAAATAAACAACAGGTTACTGAAGAAATCAAAAGGGACATCAAAAAATTTCTAGAAACAAATGACAATGAGAACATGACAACTCAAAACCTATGGGATGTGGCAAAAGCAGTTCTAAGAGGGATGTTTATTGCAATACAATCCTACCTCAAGAAACAAGAAACACATCGAATAGACAACCTAACTTTATACCTAAAGCAATTGGAAAAAGAAGAAGAAAAAAAAAACCCAAAATTAGTAGAAGGAAAGAAATCATAAAGATCTGAGCAGAAAGAAATGAAAAAGAAATGAAAGAAAGAATAGTAAAGATTGATAGAACTAAAAGCTTGTTCTTTGAGAAGATAAACAAAATTGACAAACCCTTAGCCAGACTCATCAAGAGAAAAAGAGAGAAGAATCAAATCAACAAATTTAGAAGTGAAGAAGGAGAGGTTACAACAGGCAATTCAGAAATACAAAGGATTATAAGAGACTATTATGAACAATTATATGGCAATGAAATGGATAACCTGGAAGAAATGGGTAGATTCTTACAAAAATTGGATCTTCCAAGACCCAACCAGGAAGAAAAAGAAATTTTGAACAATCCAATTACAAGCACTGAAATTGAAGCTGTGATCAAAAATCTCCCAAAAAAACAAAAGCCAGGACCACATGGCTTCATAGGAGAAGTCTATCAGACATTAAGAGAAGAGCTAATGCCTATCCTTCTAACATTCTTTCAAAAAATTGCAGAGGAAGGGACACTTCCAAATTCATTCTACGAGGCCACCATCACCCTGATACCAAAACCAGACAAAGACAACACAGAAACTACAGGCCAATATCCCTGAGGAACATAGATGCAAAAATCCTCAACAAAATTTTAGCAAACAGAATTCAGCAACTCATCAAAAAGCTCATACAGCGTGATCAAGTCAGGTTTATTCCACGGATGCAAGGATTCTTCAGTATACACAAATCAATCAATGTGATACACCATATTAACAAATTGAAAGATAAAAACCATATGGTAATCTCAATAGATGCAGAAAAAGCCTTTGACAAAATTCAGCACCCATTTATTATTAAAACTCTTCAAAAAATGGGTGTAGAAGGAACCTATCTCAACGTAGTAAAGGCTATATATGATAAGCCTATAGCAAACATTATTCTCAATGGTGAAAAACTGAAAGCATTTCCCCTAAGATCAGGAACAAGACAAGGGTGTCCACTTTCACCACTATTATTCAACATAGTTCTGGAAGTCCTAGCTACAGCAGTCAGTGAAGAAAAAGAAATAAAAGAAATCCAGACTGGAAAAGAAGAAGTAAAGCTCTCACTGTTTGCAGATGACATGATACTGTACACAGAAAACCCTAAAGATAGTATCAGAAAATTACTAGAGCTAATCAGTGAATTTAGCAAAGTTACAGGATATAAAATCAATACACAGAAATCACTTGCATTTCTATATACTAACAATGAAAAATCTGAAAAAGAAATTAAGGAAGCAATCTCATTCAACATTACAATGAAAAGAATTAAATATCTAGGAAAAAACTCACCTAAGGAGATGAAAGAACTGTACACAGAAAATTATAAGACACTAATGAAAGAAATCAAAGATGACAAAACAGAACGAGAGATATTCCATGTTCTTGGTAGGAAGAATCAAAATTGTGAAAATGACTATACTACCAAATGCAATCTACAGATTCAATGCGATCCCTATCAAATTAGCAATGACATTTTTCACAGAACTAAAACAAACAAACAAAAAATCACAATTCATATGGAAACACAAAAGACCATGAATAGCCAAAGCAGTCTTGAGAAAGAAGACTGTAGCTGGACGAATCAAGCTTCCTGACCTCAGGTTATACTACAAAGCTACAGTCATCAAGACAGTATGGTAGTGAGGAAAAAAAACAGAAATATAGACCAATGGAACAAGATAGAAAGCCCAGAAATAAACCCATGCACCTATGGGTAACTTATTTTTGACAAAGGAGGAAACAGTATACAATGGCCAAAGACAGCCTCTTCAATAAATAGTGCTGGGAAAACTGGACAGCAACATGTAAAAGAATGAAATGAGAAGGCTTCTTAATACCATACACAAAGATAAACTCAAAATGGATTAAAAATCTAAATATAAGACCAGAAACTATAAAACTCTTAGAGGAAGATATAGGCAGAACACTCGATGACATAAATCAAAGCAAGATCCTCTATGACCCACCTCCTAGAGTAATGGAAATAAAAACAAAAGTAAGCAAGGGGGACCTGATTAAACTTGAAAGTTTTTGCACTGCAAAGGAAACTATAAGCAAGGTGAAAAGACAACCCTCAGAATGGGAGTAAATAATAGGGAATGAAAAAACTGACAAAATATTAATTTCCAAAATATACAAGCAGGTCAAACAACTCAATACCATAAAAACAAACAACACAATCAAAAAGTGTGAAAGACCTAAACAGACATTTCTCCAAAACAGACATACAGATGGCTAACAAACACATGGAAAGATACTCAACATTGCTCATTATTAGAGAAATGCAAATCAAAACTACAATGAGATATCACCTCACACCAGTCAGAATGGCCCTCATCAAAAAGTCTACAAACAATAAATGCTGGAGAGTGTGTGGAGAAAAGGGAACACTCTTGTGCTGTTGGTGAGAATGTAAATTGATACAGCCACTATGGAAGACAGTATGGAGATTCCTTAAAAAACTAGGAATAAAACCTCCATATGACCCAGCAATGCCACTCTTAGGCATATCCCTTGAGGAAACATAAATTGAAAGAGACACACATATCCCACTGTTCACTGCAGCACTATTTAGAATAGCTAGAACATGGAAGCAACCTAGATGTCCATCGACAGATGAATGGATAAAGACGTAGTGATATATATACACTATGGAATATTACTCAGCCATAAAAAGGAACTCATGTGAATCAGTTCTAATGAGGTGGATGAACCTAGAACCTATTATACAGAGTGAAGTGAGTCAGAAAGGGAAAGATAATTACTGTATTCTAACACATATATATGGAATGTAGAAATATGGTACTGAAGAATTGATTTACAGGGCAACAATGGAGAAATAGACCCAGAGAATAGACTTACGGACACGGGGAGAGGGGAGGAGAGGGTGAGTTGTATGGAAAGAGTAACATGGAAACTTACATTACCATATGTAAAATAAATAGCCTATGGAAATTTGCTGTATGGCTCAGGAAACTCAAACAGGGGCTCTGAATCAACCTAGAGGGATGGGATGGGGAGGGAGATAGGAGGAAGTTTCAAAAGGGAGGGGATATTGTGTACCTATGGCTGATTTATGTTGAGGTTTGAGAGAAAACAGCAAAATTCTGTAAAGCAATTACCCTTCAATAAAAAGTAAATTAATTAAAAAAAAAAAAAGCAGAGACATTACTTTGACAACAAAGGTCCATCCAACCAAAGCTATGGTTTTCCAGTAGTCATGTATAGATATGAGAGTTGCACTAGAAAGAAAGCTGAGTGCTGAAGAACTGATGTTTTAGAACTGTGGTGTTGGAAAAGACTCTTGAGAGTCCCTTGGACTGCATCAAACTGGTCAATCCTCAAGGAAATCAGTCCTGAATATTCATTGGAAGGACTGGTACTGAAACTGAAACTCTAATACTTTCCCCACCTGATGCAAAGAACTGACTCATTGGAAAAGACCCTGATGCTGGGAAAGAGTGAAGGCAGGAGGAGAAGGGGATGACAGAGGATGAGATGGTTTGATGGCATCACTGACTTGATGAACGTGAGTTTGAGCAAGCTCTGGGTGTTGGTGATGGACAGGGAAGCCTGGCGTGCTACAGTCCATGGGGTTGCAAACAGTCAGACACAACTGACTGACTGAACTTTAATCTTTTTTTTTCTTGTAGCTGACCCTAAATCTAACGATAGAATAGTTCTTTGTGAAATAAATACCAGAGCATCCTCAAAGAAAAGTATGAGGGAAGATTTACGTGTAAGAATTATAGAATTGTGTATTAATATCAGAAAACAATGATTCATTTTTCTAGAACATATGGCCTCTGGATTCCAAGCTAGAAATGAGGCTACAAAGGAAGTTGTGGGTCAGGAAATGTCTTTCAATTCTTGTTAAGGAAGTTAGACCCCAAGAAGAACTCTCTGTCATAAATAGACTCTAACCTGAAATTAGAATTAGAGTTCTGTTTCATATAATGGTGGAAGATTTCAGGGAGGTTGTAGAAATACCCTTCTGATCCTGACAGATGGCTGTATCATATTACTCAGCTTAAAGGAGGATGTCTCTATTCTTTCTTCAAGTGCAGATATTCTGCAATTGTGCTTGCCTGCTAGAAGCTGACATGAGAGTTAATTGTTATTTATATTTGATAGCAGTCCAAAAATCAATTTGATCTCACTGCCTCTGCTCTTGAGTAGCTACAGACAATGTTACACACAGGAAAATTCTAATTTAAGAAAGGCACCTGTCAGGATATTGAGCACCTTGCCCTAAGGATATCATCAACCCTAGAGATTTAGTCTCCTGATGTAATATGTCTAACTTGTCTCCTTTGCTGACTATGTTGACATGTAATGCATGGCAGAGAATAGAAACTGAAGGAAGTTGCAGAAATTTTTATGACTTATTGACAGTATATTCAGTGCTATACAAAACCAGGAAGAAAGATATTTTCAACTAGGACTGAGAATTGTGAACAATCATGAAAGGAAAGAATATGTTTGGACCATTGTGCTTCTCTTGAAACTGATTATCTAAAGACATGCATAAGACTTCCTTCCTGGGAAATAAATACTCTCTAGAGAATGTGACATAAGGAGAGAATGGCACTTCATATACCAGAAACATGCCAGTCTGCTTCATTGACATAATAAAACATCTTCTTTGCTCCATTGCTATGTTTATGAGAGACAAAACATAGGTGGCAAAAGTGACTATAGTTGCTTTAAGATGCTATAGATGGTGGTGTTCTGAAAAAAATATGGAATACTTATATTTATAAGTATATTTATATTATAAAGAAAGTATAAGAACAATATTCCTGGAGAGAAGGATGTTCCTCCAGGGACAGTGACAGTTCCTACTGACTGAACTCTTTTGGCAGTTGCACTTAACATACTGAACATTCTGGTTCCTCGTCTATGTATCCCACTAAATAGGGATTCTCTTTCAGTGCTTGGTTATTGCTCACAGGCTTTTGTTAAAGCCAAAGGAGGGGAAAGTAAATCATCTTTTATCTTCTTCCTGTGTCTCAGAATCCCTGACTCTTCTAGATTAGGTTAATTCAAGGAATTCTTAACTCTCCATACCTATAATTTTGACCATGGCCATGAATGCCGTCTTTAAAACAACTATGGAATATGTCTGATTTTAAGCAGGTTAGAGAACTCTTCAAGAAAATTAGAGATACCAAGGGAACACTTCATGCAAAGATGGGCTCAATAAAGGACAGAAATGGTAGGGACCTAACAGAAGCAGAAGATATTAAGAAGAGGTGGCAAGAATACACAGAAGAACTGTACAAAAAAGATCTTCACAACCCAGATAATCACGATGGTGTGATCACTCACCTAGAGCCAGACATCTTGGAATGTGAAGTCAAGTGGGCCTTAGAAAGCATCACTATGAACAAAGCTAGTGGAGGTGATGGAATTCCAGTTGAGCTATTTCAAATCCTCAAAGGTGAGGCTGTGAAAGTACTGCACTTGATATGCCAGCAAATTTGGAAAACTCAGCAGTGGCCACAGGACTGGAAAAGGTCAGTTTTCATTCCAATTCCAAAGAAAGGCAATGCCAAAGAATGCTTGAACTACCGCACAGTTGCACTCATCTCACAAGTTAGTAAAGTAATGCTAAAAATTCTCCAAGCCAGGCTTCAGCAATACGTGAACCGTGAACTTCCAGATGTTCAAGCTAGTTTTAGAAAAGGCAGAGGAACCAGAGATCAAATTGCCAACATCCGACGGATAATCGAAAAAGCAAGAGAGTTCCAGAAAAACATCTATTTCTGCTTTATTGACTATGCCAAAGCCTTTGACTGTGTGGATCACAATAAACTGTGGAAAATTCTGAAAGAGATGGGATTATGAGACCACCTGACCTGTCTCTTGAGAAACCTGTATGCAGGTCAGGAAGCAACAGTTAGAATTGGACATGGAACAACAGACTGGTTCCAAATAGGAAAAGGAGTACGTCAAGGCTGTATGTCGTCACCCTGCTTATTTAACTTATATGCAGAATACATCATGAGAAACGCTGGGCTGGAAGAAACACAAGCTGGAATCAAGATTGCCTGGAGAAATATCAATAACCTCAGATATGCAGATTACACCACCCTTATGGCAGAAAGTGAAGAAGAACTAAAGAGCCTCTTGATGAAAGTGAAAGAGGAGAGTGAAAAAGTTGGCTTAAAGCTCAACATTCAGAAAACTAAGATCATGGCATCTGCTCCCATCAATTCATGGGAAATAGATGGGGAAACAGTGGAAACAGTGTCAGACTTTATTTTTTTGGGCTCCAAAATCAATGCTGATGGTGACTGCAGCCATGAAATTAAAAGACGCTTACTCCTTGGAAGGAAGGTTATGACCAACCTAGATAGCATATTTAAAAGCAGAGACATTCCTTTGCCAACAAAGGTCCGTTTAGTCAAGGCTATGGTTTTTCCAGTGGTCATGTATGGATGTGAGAGTTGGACTATAAAGAAAGCTGAGCGCCGAAGAATTGATGCTTTTGAACTGAGGTGTTGGAGAAGACTCTTGAGAGTTTCTTGTACTGCAAGAAGACCAACCAGTCCATCTGAAAGGAGATCAGTCTTGGGTGTTTATTGGAAGGACTGATGTTGAAGCTGAAACTCCAATACTTTGGCCACCTGATGCGAAGAGTTGACTCATTGGTAAAGACCCTAATGCTGGGAAGGATTGGAGGCAGGAGGAGAAGGGGACAACAGAGCATGAGATGGTTGGATGGCATCACTAACTCGATGGACATGGGTTTGGGTAAACTCCGGGAGTTGGTGATGGACAGGGAGGACTGGTGTGCTGTGATTCATGGGGTCGCAAAGAGTCGGACATGACTGAGCAACTGAACTGAACTGAACTGAACTGAATAACCTTGAGCATTCCCATACTCAGTAGCAGAGAGAAAATCATTCTAAATTTTAAATCCTTATGCTAAATAATTATTAAGTGGTGGATTATAGTTCATTAAAATTGTGAACTATTTTCATAATAGCAATAGACAAAAGTCATGAATATTAGTTGATATAGTTGAAATAAAGACAACTTCAGAGATATTCAAGAAAGGTATAGGCAACTCTTTATTGAAATTTCACAAAATTAACCTTTGTCCATATTGACTAAATGATTAGCCTGGCTTTTGTAAACTATAGAGATCCCAATTCTCAGATCCTTATATCAAAAGAACAAGAATGTTTTTTCATGTTTGTAATTTGTATTTTGTTTGAGGATCATATAATGGATTTTACAGTTAATTCAATAACTCCAATGTTAATCATTCCAGTTTCAATCAGTACCACTGCCATGAATATCTCATATTCAAGTCTTATTCTAAACATCCCTAGGATTGGCAACTTCTAGAATTATAGCCGGTTGTTAAGTTTTAAAACTTCACCTGACACTGCCAAGAATCAGTTATTTTTACTACAATACAGGGCAGGTGATATCAAGTGTGTGGTTTCTTCACAAGCCATACACCATCATGTCAAAATCTAGAGATACCATCAGAGAACAGCAAATGATAGGGCCATTACAGCAAATGAAGATTGATAAGGTCTAAAAAGTAAAGCTAGAGATGTAGACTTCCTATAGGTCAGAACTGAGGGAAGCACCAGAAAACAGGAACTCTCTAGAAATAGCTTAAGTCAAGTTGAGGACAAAGCACAGTAAGTAGTAGAAGTTGTTAGATTAGAAATCAATATACTTTGTCAAAAGTCAAGTGAACCATAAAAAGAGATAAACAGAAAAACATTGGAAGCAATATGACCTTAAAACAGTCAAGTTCCAGGACTTTCCTGATAGTCCAGTGGTTAAGATATCACCTTTCAATGCAGAGGATGTGGGTTCTCTCCATGGCGGGGAAATTAAGATCTCATATACCCTGTGGCCAAGAACCAACCAAACAAATAAACTAACAAAAATCAAACAAGAAATAGTAACTTTAAAAAAAAAGGTCCACATCAAAAACAAACAAACAAACAAAAAAAAACAGTCAAGTTCTGCCTTTGCCAGACTTTTATATGGATTCTAGTTGATGAAAGCCAGTGTCAGAGCTTGTACATAAGGATAGTTAAACTTTACTGGAAAGGTGGTAAGATCATTGATAAGATTAGATAGAGAAGTATGAGCCTAGAGCTAAAGTTAAGTTCTGATGAAAAGATTGGCAAATTTTTCTTTTATGAGTCTTTTTTGACAGGTACTACTAACTACCAGCAGTATTTTGGGCATGCTGCTGCTGCTGCTAAGTCGCTTCAGTCGTGTCCGACTCTGTGCATAGAAGCATCAAAATTAGCTTTAAAATAGGTCCCAAAACATAGGAGTTAATAGTCTACTTGGGGAGGAGTCATGGGAGTAATTTGCTTTAAGAAAGAGATTTTTGTGATCTTATTTTTATATTGGAATACTCAAGACCTATGACAAGGGATGGGTTTGTGATTCATCTGGGTAAAGAAGGAAGTAATAATAGTATTGGCTAGAACTAATAAGGCTTTAAATGAAGGCATGTCAGATTTGTGTGTGTGTGTGCGCGCGCATGTGTGTATGTGTGTGTGAGTGATTTGAAAATTATTATGGGGTTAAATTGATAAAATAGAGAGGAAAAAAAGAATTACATCATGTTTAAACTATCTAAAAACAGCTGAGAGTATACCTAAAATAAGGGGTAAAAGAAGAGGGTGACTAAATTTCTATTGTGTCAGAGGGGGAAGAAGATGAGTTCCAAGCAGCTGAAGTTATAATGACTAAATTACCTGTCATCTTTTTTAAGTGTCAGAAAGATGGACAAGCCAATCATGTTTGGACCATGTGATTAGCAGAACAACTCAGGCTTCAATAAACAGTATTATAGGCAGAGTGGTAAGAAATTTAACATCAAAAGAACAGAGTTTGAATCCAGAATCTTCTACCTTTTAATAAGTTAGTATCAATCATACTATTCTACCTCAATGAAATTTAATTTTCTTATCTAGAAAAAAATATTAGCACAGAACTCACAGAACCATACTATACCTGATACACTCAGCACTATTCCAAATTAAAAAAAAAAATCTACAATTGTAACATTAATTCTTTAAGGTAGGGACTCTTACTATTTCCATCTTAAAAATGAGAAATTTGAGATAACAAGGAAACATTAACCAAAGTCATAAAGTTGCTAAGTGGTAGCATTGGAAAATTAACCCCAGGAAGAGATGCTCATAGAATGAAAATTCCTTTCCTTTTGCTTTAGTGTGTGCTTGTCAAAGACAGAGGAAGCAGGGGAAAATTATGTCTTAATAACTTTCACATCACTTCAGAACATAATACCAAATTTTTCATAGAGGAAATGGGAATGACAATTTATGAAAACAACATAAAATATGGGAATTCCAATAAACTAGTCTGTTACTAGTTCTTACCATCAAAAGTCTGTTTTTCTCTGAATATAAAAATCATATAAGTGAGTGACATGGTAAAACAGGATGTCTCACATTCACATCCCTCTACAGACACCATAATTTGGCAGCCATGTACAGACAAAAGTGCCTTTGTGGAAACTTTTTTTCCCAAAGTACTGAAAGAAAAAAAAAAAACTGCCAAACAAAATAACATCTGGTTAATGTGCCCTTCAGAAATGAAGAAAAGAAACAGCCATTACCAGACAAGCAAAGGTTAAGGGAGTTCATTACTACCAGAGCTGCCTTTAAAAAGTACTAAAAAGGATTCTTCAAGTTGAAATGAATGGATGCTAAGTAACATGAAAACATATGAAAGTATAAAATCCAGAGGTAAAAATAATTACATAGTCAAGTTCAAAACACTTCAAACTATAACTGATACGTAAATCCCCTTTAACTCGAATATAAAAGTTAAGAGAGTATTTAAAATAATTATGGCTACAATAATTTGTTAATGGATACACAATATAAAAATATGTAAAGTGTGGCATCAATAGCACAAAATGAGGGGGAGGAAGAAGTAAAAGGGTAGAGTTTTGTATGCAATTGAAGTTATAACTACTAGATGTTTTATGTAAGTCTCATGGTAGTCAAAAAGAAAAAAAACTCTAATGGAATCACAAAATAATGAGAAAGAAATCAAAGCAGAATGCAACAACAACAACAAAACCATAAAATCAAAAGGAAGACATCAATAGAGGTAGAAAAATCAAAAGAGCTACAACCCAGTGAAAATAATAAAATGGTAATATCAAGTCATCTACCATAATTATATTAAATGTAACTAAGTCTAATTATCCAATAAAAGACACACAATGAATAATGGATTGAAAAAAATAATTATAACATTCTGCTGTTTACAAGAGATTCACTTTAGCTCAAGGACACACACAGGCTGTAAGCGAAGGTACAGAAACAGGCTCTCCATGTCAATGTTAACCAGAAGAGAGAAGAAATGGCTACACTTACATAAAACAGATTTTCAGTCAAAATTTACCACAATAGACAAAGAAAGTCAGTACATAATGATAAAGAGGTCAATTCATCAAGAGTACATGATAATTATAACCATATATGCACTCAATATTGGAGCATTTAAATATACAAAGTAAATATTAATAGAAGGGACTAATATACAGAAACACTAATAGTGCCATGGATAACAACTGATGGACAATCCAGAAAGAAAATCAATAAGGAAACTGCAAATATGAATAACTCTATAACCAATTATGTATGTGACAGATATTTCTAGAACATTCTAACCAATGATGGAAGAATAAACATTCTTAATCAGTACACAGAGAACATTCTCCAGGATAGGGTATATGTTAGTTCACAAAACAAATTAAAGAAGACTGAAATCATATCAAGTACCTTTTCTGAACATAACAGTATGCAACTATAACTCAGTAACAGGAGGAACCCTGAAAAATTTACAAAGGTGAAATTAAACAACACTCTTGAACAATCAATGAGTTAAAGAAAAAATGAAAAGGCAAATATAAAAGAATCTTGAGACAAATAGAAGTTAAGTCACAGAAAGCAAAAATTATGGGATACAGCAAAAAAAATGTTCTAAGAGGAAAGTTTATCTTGATAAATGCTTACACTAAAAAAGAAAACTCAAATAATCAACTAACTTTACACATCAAGAAAATAGAGAAAAAGCAAACTAAGCCCAAAGTTAGCAGAAGGAAGGAAATACTAGAAAAAAAAAAAAAAAAGGAATAGCAAATAGATCAGTGAAGATAGCTGGCTTTTTGAAGAGATGAACAAAATTGACAAATCATTAGTTACATAAACCAAGAATAAGACAAAGAGGACTCTAATAAATAGAATTATAAATTAAAGAGGAGACATTACAACTGATACCACAAGAATACAAAAGATCAGAAGAGACTACTATGAAGAATAATAAGCCAACAAAATGGATGACCTAGAAAATATGGATAAATTCCTAGAAACATACAACTTTCCAAGACTGAATCATGATGAAACAGAAAGTCAGAACAGGTCAATTATTAGTAGGAGATCAAAGCAATAATCAAAAAACTTCCAACAAAGTAAAGCCCGGGACCAGATGACTTCTTGAGTGAATTTGGCCAAACGTTTAAGAAGAATTAGTGCTAATCCTTCTCAAATTCCTCCAAAAAGAACTGAAGAGGAGGAAACAGTTTCAAACTGATTTTACAAAGCAAGCATCACCCTCATGACGAAGCCAGATAAGGGTATTGCAAGAAACAAAAATTGCAGATCAATATCCCTGATGAGGCCTGGCGTGCCACAGTCCATGGGGTCGCAGAGTGTCAGACACGACTGAGTGACTGAACTGAACTGAACTGATCCCTGATGAACCTAGATACAAAAACCCCCAACAAATATGTGTAAATCAAATACAACAACACATTAAAAGTGTCCTATGCTATTGTTAAGTGGGATTTAATCCTGGGATGTAAAGATGGTTCCATAAATACAAATCAAATAGTGTGATAAACTACATTAACAGAATAAAGGATGAAAATGATATCAATATGTAAATAGATACAAAAACATTATAAACTTCACACTGTTTTTAAACTATATGACAGGACTATAGTAACCAGAATAGTATAGTACTGGCATTAAAAACAGAAGAGTAACCAACTGAACAGAATAGAGAGCTCCAAAGTAAACCAGCACAGGTATGGCCAACTAATCTTTTACAAGAACAACAAAACACACAATTAGGAAACATTTATCAAATTATTACTAAATTTATTTAAGTCTCTTCATTAAATGGTGTTGGAAAAATTGGATTATACATATACAACAGAATGAAACTGGATCTTTGTCTTATATCACAGACAAAAATTCACTCAAAATGGATTAAAGATTCAGGCGTAAGACCTAAAATTGTAAAAATTCTAGAAGAAAACATAGGAAAACTACTCCTTGACACTGTTCTAGGCAGTGGTTTTTTTTAAGATATGACATTAAAAACACAGACAGCAAAAGCAAAAATTAAAAAATGGGAAGATACATCTCCTTCCACTGGTGATAGTTAGTCTCGTGTCCTCCCCTACATGCAGGATGGAAGAAGAGAATAGATTTTTCCTGGACATCTGCATAGTTTCCTAAGGCTGAGATCATACTGAAAATTTTATCATCTTGAGTCATAAGAAAAGACGTACTCTTCTGAAGATGTGACAGGATTAACTATAGCATTCATATATCTTCCCAAAAAAAGGCAGCAGGAATTTTTTTAAAGCACCTACTATGTACCTGATACTGTACTCAACATGGTGAAGAATACATAATACACGGGATATGGACAATCAACTAATAATGCTACATTACCAACAATAGGTGAAATAGCAACAGTGAGACCAAGATAAATGTAGTCGGTTTCAAATTCTGTGGTCAGGGCAAGTAAGGAACTAAGAAAGGCACTCCACAGAACTTGAAGCATAAATAGCATGTAGACGGGTATAGAAGGAGAAAGAAATTTGACCATACAGGAGAAAGGGAAAACCATGAATCATAGTTCAGTGCTTCTAAAAATCACCATTGTTAATCATAACTGAAATATTTTATGAGGTTTTCATATATGACATTCTTTATAAATGAGAGAAGGCTTTTAGCCAATTGGTGATAAAAAACTGAATTAATTAAAATTTAAAAGATCTTTCAGAGAATTCCAAACACTGTTTTTTACTCATCTATTTTGAAAAAGATTGGTCTAATTGGTACAATTTCATCATTTTATCTCATGAGGATAAAGAATGTTTTACTATGGTATAGTATTTATTTCAATGGCTTTTCAATTTTTGTATCCATTTTGTTTAACGTTTAGAAAGAACTTGATATCAAAGAAAATCATAGCACAATCACAACTGTCAATTCTTATAGTTTTAGGCTTTAAATGACTAAGATAAATTACTCCATCATCGAATAAATCATTACTAATCATAATTTGTGTATGTTCTTGGACCGTGCAATTGAGACTGGCAACACTACAGCCTGCCCAGAACTAATTGCTATAAATGTGCCAGATGTTATAAAAACCTGGACACATTTGTGATAAAGCCGAATGGTGCAAATTCGGTATGAAGAAAGAAGTGCATGATTTAAGGATGTAATCTATATTTCTGACATTACAGGTCAAAGAAATATAGTAAGTATAGAGAGCCTTTATTAATATTGTAAAAGGTTATTTCCCTCTGTACTAAAAGCCATCTTTTTTTTTTTCTTTTATGTCTTGATCCTAATAGATTGAGGTTTGGCTATAAATTGCTATGCTCCCACAAAGGGCATCAGTCTGTAGAAAAATAAGAAATCAAGGTTTAAATTAGAAAACTGTTCTTTTTATTTCAGATATTAACAGAGACCTCTGCATTTTATATACAAAAATGCATAATAAACTAGAATGTTTCTATTCTTTAAGAGTCCTAAGTCTATTACAACAGAAATAGTACATTAGGACAAAGGGAAAAAAAAACAAAAAACACAATGCCTTGGCACTTTCTGATTCATTTAGATTTGAGCTGCATATCCCTACATTAAATAATAAGCAAACATTACTTAGAGGTTATGGGTATCAATATTTCCATTTTCTGAGCATTGTTATGGTAATAAAGCCTTTTAGTCAAGGAAAATATGAAGCTATAAAACTTAATGCTCTATTTGAGGAGCAATTATAGCAAATTATAAGCAACTTGGTTGTACAGAACTGCTATGAATAAAATTTTAAAGTATAATAATATACTGTAAGCATTTATATAGCTGATACTATCCATTTATTTTAAGTGTCAGTCTTTCTAAAGATAATTACCAAAAAAAAGCTGGATTTCTGAAATAATTATCATGTTGATTACTTAGAAGGGTAGGCTTCAAATGAATTTTAGATTAAGAATTTTCAATAGAGTTTGAGTATAAAATACCATATATTCTGTTCCATCTCGTTTAATGCAATAGAGAATTTGTGGCATGCTTCATAGTGATAGCGTCGGTGTACGTTGTATGTGTGTGCATTTACTTTCACAAGACAACTGTATATTTGCTATTAACTATTTTTGACTAAATATTGCAGACACTACAGAATTTTAAACATTTTACTAGTGATATTCTCCAAATTAAAATCAATAGGCTATCTATTAAATGACTAGATTCTTGTATATACAAGCTATTATATATAGTTTATAAAATTCACCTCAATGGGTGTTTTCCTATGTATGCTTTCATCAAACCATAAAATGCTCAAGCCAATATGTAACCAAACACACATATATATTACACAATACACAAATTAGTCATATACCATAAATAATCCTTGATTATCATCTATATATTAAAACCACTTCCTAAGCTTAATACTGATTCAGTAATTTGAAAAATATTTAAGTTTAATTGTCATTTAATTCTTTTCATGCTATTTTTGCTGCACATATTAAAGAACTTTAATATCATTGCAAATTTAATTACACAGTATATATTTACAATTTATTAGATATATAATATGCTTGTTTCCCTACTAGTCTTTTTTAAAAGATATTGTCTCTTTTCCTCTATTCATACAGACTATTCAGGATGATTTGCAGTTAAGAATGAGATATGTTGCCTAGTTATTCCTTTTACTTGATCTTTTAGCACAGCTGTGAGACAATATTTTTGCAATAGGAAAATTTAAAAATTATAACGTACTTAAATGTACAGTGAATCATTCTAAATCTCTAGAGTATTCTATAGGGTCTTTGGTATTCCAAAATGCATATCAATACATCTTTGTTGATTGCAGAAATGTATGAATGAAACACAAGAATGTACCAGACTATAACATAGACATATAATTGAGTGTCTGCCTTACTTACTTGTTATCACCTTCTCTGAGATATCTCAAGTCCATAGACACTGTTAAAATTGTAGGCCTAAGTAATAAGTTCATTTGTATAACTTGACATACTGGCAAACTCTGATCAGCTCAGAGATAGGCACTAATGGTCCTGTCCCCCTAATTGTCTGCTTGTGAGTTAATTAATTTCACTTAATAATGAAAATAAGAGAAGGTTAATCTGCATTTAGGGAGTACCGTCTCTGAACTGGGGCTTCCCTGGTGGCTCAAATGGTAAAGAATCCACATGCAATGCAGAAGACCTGGGTTCAATCCCTGGGTCAAAAATAATCCCTTGGAGAAGGGAATGCCTACCCACTTCAATATTCTTGCCTGGGAAATCCCATGGACAGAGGAGCCTGGTGGGCTATAGTCTATGAGAGAATACAGTCTCTGAGTAGCATTCTTTCTTGGGATGGGATAAGAGTCAGGGCTATGAAACCCAGAGACACAAAATAGCCAACATAGTGTTAGAGAAAAAAAAAAAATTAAAGTAGATTAAACTTTTATTCAGGAAGCAGGCATACCCCTCTGCCCCATACACACACAAATAAAAACTAAACCGAGCAATCTTTACAAATGAGAACTGGGCATATGCTTCCATTTTTAAATTTTATATTCAGGTTTAAGTCTCCAGGAGGTATGTTTTACCCTCCTTTTGTTTGTTTGTTAATAGATATCTAAGAAATTAAATTTTTTTTTCTCAATTACTACTTTTTTACTATAAGTTATTTTTAGTAGGTTTCTTTAAGTTGCAATCACAAGTCCCTGACATAGGAAGAAAAAGACTAAAAATAATAAGAACTAAGACTATATAAATCTAAGATTTTTATTAAGTTGAAATTTTAAACAAGTTCAAAGAACTACTAACCATATATCCACAGCTGCAAAGTATGGATATGGACTTCCCTGAAATATTCTTCTTGTCCTATGAACCTGTGGTCTAGGTACCTGAAGGTATTTAAGAATTCTTCAGAAAGCATTCAGGGTTTCCCTGGTAGCTCAGCTGGTAAAGAATCTGCCTGAAATGCAGGAGACCTGGGTTTGATCCCTGGGTTGGGGAGATCACCTGGAGGTAGGAACGGGCTACCCACTCCAGCAGTCCATGGTGCAGAGAGTTGGACACAACTGAGTGACTTTCACTTTCACAGAAAGAATTCACTCTTGGCTGCTCTCTTCCAGCAATATATAATACACTGTGGGCTAGCCCTTTAGGCAACTAATTTTTTCTTCATAGATTCAATATTTTCTAGAGTAAGTCTTTTAGTACTCAGCACACACAAGTTCAACTAAGATAAGTGAAGAATTTCATACCTTAATAATTAAAGGTAGTAAGAAAGAAAAACCAGCAGGTACAAAAAGAGACAGCAGTGAGTGTGAGAGAAGGAGCAAACAAGGATCGAGCCCCAAGAAAAGGAGGAGAGAAGGTCACAAGGGAACAGTAGCAGAGTTTCACACATCCACTTCTCCTATAACTTGAGGAGGGACTGCCATATTTTCAAGTCAGTCTCCATAGCAACTAGGCCCTTGTCCACTAAGTACATTTATTCTAGAAGTTTCTGTACCCTGCCCACCCCCAGTTTAATGAGTTCTAAGGAATGAAAATAAACAGCCCTTCAGATCCCCACTCCCTCACCCCCAGCCCCATCCCCCACTCATCCCCAGAGACTTCATTCTGTTGCTCAGGCATTTTATCTTTTCTCTAAAAATCTCTAACCAACCCAGATTCCTTGTATGAATCATCTTATTTTTCTAGGAAAACCAGTATGTAAAGAGTTCAGTTACTGAGAAATAGTATAGAAAACAAATTCTGTCTTAACTATGAAATGATTATTTTACATAAGACTTTCAGAATTATTTTTTATGTTGCTGTCTAAAGTATGCGGAATTGCCTTTTATGAGAATATACTGTAAGATTATGATTAATTCACAAAAGCTTCTTACATTGAGCTCTTTCATACTATTCTCTTTAGATAGAGCACATAACCAAAGGTCCACTAAATTAATTAAAAATAAGCCAAAACCTAAACAAAAGTAGCATCCAGAGGTCTAGACTGTCTATTGAAAAAAAGATCCATCTGGTTTCCTGTTTCATAGCATATCTCCTAAATCCTCTCAGTGTACACATTCTTACTCATCCCCTAAGGCAACTGTACATATTTTATTGGGCAGACCAGTGTTATTAAATGTCTATGTTGATGAGTGTGCCAGGTCACACATTTCTAGTTTGTAGGGATAAAGTTTTCACACATCAGTATCATACCAATCAGATCAGGTATTTCAGTCTCAATGTCTTCTGTAAAATGGGGACAATTAATTACCCAGTTCAGTTCAGTTCAGTTGCTCAGTCGTGTTCGACTCTTTGCGACGCCATGAATTGCAGCACACCAGGCTTCCCTGTCCATCACCAACTCCCGGAGTTTACCCAAACTCATGTCCATCGAGTTGGTGATGCCATCCAGCCATCTCATCCTCTGTCATCCCCCTCTCCTCCTGCCTCCAGTCCGTCCCAGTAAGGCACTATAAAGATTTAAAGTATATGGGGGCAATTCCCAAGGATAGGTAATATTCAATTAATACTTAATATAGATAAGCATTCAATTAAGAGTAATTCTTGTCATTTTATAGCATATTGTTTCATTTTCATCCATCATATCTGGGTCATTAAGACAGGAATACATTTAGTTAGCAATATCTAAGTCAAACTAGATAGGACTAGGACTAAGTCATAACCAACTTCTTCCAGATGACTTCAATATCCAGTTAATCATTTGGGTTCTTGAATGATCTTTAAGCCCTTAGAGTTCAGATTTTCAGCTTCCGGTGGAACAGTGAATGAACCTTTGCTCATATCTGATGCTACCTCCTTAACACTGAGCAAAGTCTGTCACTTCATTATGTGTTTCGGCCACCAAGCTAGAATGCTCTTAAATTCTTCCTCATCTTTGCGTGGGAACCCACTAGAATTGTGCACATGGTTATACTGTCTACCTTAAGAGATGTATTAAATAGTGAATGGACGTGTTTCTTCCATGGCAAGTAATTATTTAATTCTTTGTTGCCTAGAGATAGAAATGGGGGAGAGAAATGAAGATAGTGAATCTAAAATGTGTTAAAGCATCCTAAGATGCCAGTTTTCTATCAGTCTGTCATCTTGACACTACAACACTTACTGGTTATTAACCTGAAGAGACAGGCATTTAAATCTTAAAGATCACAACGGAGGAATATACACTATTTTGATGTCATTATTTATATTTCATTTCTAGCCCTTCTTTTGATTCTCACTTATAACAGGACCAGATTATAATGGCTAAGGTTAATGAGACAATTAACTTTATACATGATACCAATCACAAAGATTGTTTTACTGTAATTAACCGTGGTGACTTCTAGCAGAGTTCTTTGAACTCATAAATATAATTTTTTTCAGGAGTTTTTCAAGACTTAAGGGAATTATTTTGAAAGTTTCAAAACATATTAAGAGCCAGATGTAGAAATATTTAATTAAGTTTGGCTATGGGAAATGCAATGAGCATGAATTATGTGAAATGCAAGCTTGCGGTAGTCAGCAGTATATCAGTTTCAAAATAGATAGATACAGGCATTCATGTGAGAGCTTTCAGTGGGTTTCTCAAACCTCCCGTTTGACCTTTGCTTAAGTCTGGTTTTCAAATGTGCTTGTTTTCTGACTGATGCATTCAAAATGCTCCTTTTCTGCTGACAGTGTCCAATTTTGTTGTTTTTATGGGGATGCAGCTTGAGAAATCTGCAGACATGACCAGCAGCTCGTGTACAAAAATGGATTTCAGAAATTGAAGAGCTGTAATGTTTCTGGTGTTTTCTCCTCTCACAGTGAAGCTTGTCAGCAACTCATGCAAATGCATCTCATAATTTTCCAGACTCAGACCTTTAAAGGTATATATGCACTGGTTAAGATTTCACTTGCTTTGGTGGGACTTCCCCTTTTTACATATCCCTGGGATTTTTCTTCAGGTGCTCAAAGAGAGTAAAGAATCACTTTGACAAATAGGACATCAAGTGGAGGCAAACAATTGCTTAGCTTAAAACAAGTTATATTTTTACCTTTAAACATCTCTAGAGGTTCTTATTTCTATCATGCTCTCTGTCAGTGTTGAACAAAGCAATAATTAATTTGCTTTTCTATAATTGTATGAAATTCCCTATTTCATTTAATGTTTTTGGAGAATTTCAGTGCTTTCTTCTTTATTTTTTCCTAGAATGACACAATGACACACCTCTGTACACTAGTGTCCTAATCAGTTTATTTCCTGACATAAGTTTAATTAGCTTTAGAATATGTCTGGCTGAGTTTTCCTCATTGACAATTGCTCTTGCTTTTTGAGAGAGAAAATGGTGATATTTATGTTACAAGCTCATTTACTTTTTAAAATCTCCTATATCATGCACCAAAAGAGAATGTGTTCCTTTTCAGTAACAGGAGGCAGAAGTTACAGTAAAACAAACAGTGGATTTCTTCCCTGATCAGACCCTTTTTGACATCTGGACCCTGGATGGCAGTCTAAAAGTGTTTGTGGACAGAGGCAATCACTCATTGCATCCCTGTCAGAACTGGGAATTCCTAGCAAAGTCTGCCGACCGAAGCAATATATACATGGATGTCTAGAGGGAGCTGAGCTTGTTTTTTGGGGTTTGTTTTTTGGTTTGTTCAGCTTTTGTTTTTTAATGCAGGAATAGAACCCTATGAAGATTTTCTTTTATTATTTTACATGCCTTTTCTACTCTAGTTTTCCTGTTCTCCTAAATTGGAAACATAGTTCTCATTCTATTCAGCAATTATTGAGTTTCTCTGGTGGTTTACTGTATGTGAATCATTTGTAAGATGCTGAACATTCAATATATCCACAGTCTCATTCTCAAATTACCTGAAAGATATAAAGTAGTAGTTTGGGATTTAAAATCTGTGGTAAAACCCCTTTCCTCCCTTTTATCAACTGCTAAATTTCTAGTTGAATCAGTTATTGAAAACCAACATGCAATCTCTAGCTCCCACTTCTGTTTTTTAAGCACAGAATGGTTACAGTTGAAATATTGGAATCAGAAATATTTGGTCTGTCATCTGTAAGTGAGATAACTATACTCACTTTTAAAAATGTAACTAGTGTATTAACTCTTTGCGACTCCATGGACTTTACAGTCCATGAAATTCTCCAGGCCAGAATACTGGAGTGGGTAGCCTTTCCATTCTCCAAGGGATCTTCCCAACCCAGGGATCGAACCCAGGTTTTCTGAATTGCAGGTGGATTCTTTACCAACTGAGCCACAAGAGAAGCCCCAAGTATATTAACAACAACAATAAATTCTGATATGGTTTCTATCTGCTCCTTCAATTTCTGACTCTGAATTCCAAACTCTTGATTTGAGCCAAATAAAGGGCCAGATTAATTAAGCAAGCATGCCTCAGGAATTTTCAAACACCAGTTATTTGAAATATAATTTTATTTGCCATAAGGACAGGATACCACATTGTAAAGCAGTGGTGGTATTCCAGATGAGCAAAGACACTAGTGATGAGAGATTTAATGTTGTGTTTCAGGAAAAGATATTTACGTCTTCACAGAAAGTTATTAAACAATTTAATTAACAACTAATGCCTAAAAACACAGGGTCTTGGATCTGCCAAATGAAGCTTGGCTCTATTCTCAGACTTGCCTTTTGTTACCTCTGTGATCACAGAAAAATTACTTAATCTCTAGGCTCCAGTTGCATCATTTAAGCAACAGGTATGATTATAGCATCTACTTGAATATAGCTGTAAGAATTAAAGAAGCAAAAGAATACAAAAAATTTAATATAGTGTGTTAACAAAATGACCCCTTATAGATACTGCTATTTGTATTATCATCATTGCTGTTGTTGTTAAGGCATTCAGATTTGGCTACAGTTGGATTTGTATGAGATTGTATCAACCTGATTGTGTTCCATTTGTATGAATTATACTTTTTTGTCCATGGCATTATTGAGGGCCACTTTTTGACTTTTTATTATAGCAGGAACTTTTTACAGATGTCTTGATTATTTTGATTGATTCAAGATCATGATACAAAGGAGAGTTCCTATAGTTGTCAGTCATTGAACAATGCCAGTCAGTCATCCTTCTCATATCTTAATCTTAAAAAAAAAAAAAAGGAACTTTTCTCTTTCAGGGTTCTGTGAAGTTCACTTGACATCTCAAAAGCTGAGAAAATTTGTCTTTTCTTCCCCCTCCATTTCGAACACAAAATTAATGATTTTGCAGCCAAACTTAAGAGCACTATCATTTAATGTCTCAGATGAAACAAGGGATGATGGGGTGGGAGTGGGGACAGGGGCACTTGTGGATTCTCAGACTGCTAAATAGCAAAGCTCTTAATACATGGCTTTACCTTGTCAAGAATTTTAGTGCCTCCAGCTGGAATACTGACACACCTCAAGGTGGATCTCACTTGTTCTCACATAATCAAAAGCACTTGGTGCCATAATGTGTAAATGAGATTGGCACCCAGGAGTTGCCCCCTGTGAAAATGTCCTCCAGACAGACTGTTCCAGCAGCCTGGTGATCCCCGTCCCTGATAATGATGTGGTTGTCCCCAGCCTGCCGCTGAAGGGCAGTCCTCTCCAAGGTTACTCAGCAGTGTATTTTGTTTCTCATGCGTTTACTGTTTACTGTAGCTTTTAAGCACAGACCAATTATAGTTACCTGGAATGCCCATGTCTTTCTAAGGTTACCTAACAGAAGCTGCTAAATATCCTTTTGCAAAGCCAAGGGAAGGTGGGTGAATCTTACCACAAGTAAGGAATCTATTTGAAACCACATTCAGGGTTATCTTTGTTTTTCTACCTCAAAGCACCATAAAAGAGAAAAATCGTAGATTGTCCTCCTTATTTTCCTCTCCTCTTTCTTTTTCCCCTTCCCTTATCTCTCCTCTTTTCTTCTTTGTTGAAATTATTAATGGCATTAAGTGAGATTCTGTATGTGCTAACACATAGCATGCAAAATATACTCTATGAATAATTAATAAACTGTCCTAAAGAAAAGCTCAACTCACATATCACTATGTACTCTGATCCATTAGTTCTCACCATAAGAAATTCTTATCAGTTTTACACATACATATTTTTTCCTTCTTTCTTTTTTTTTGATAACTGCTTTTCCATATACAAAATTGGACATGGTTATAGTGGAGTGTCCAGAAAAATTACATCACTTTCCTGAGGATATCAGGATATACAAAGTGGGCTGGGCCGCTAATGTTGCTAAAAAACAAAATAAGACAATGAGGGCTTACACCTTACTCATCTGCAAAATCACCTCAGTCATAAAGGAGTTGTTTGCCTTTTATAATCTCTCCTTGATTTAAAAAATATATTTAGCAGGTTTGTATGGTTGTATAGGGAGAACAGCATATACTGTGGGAATGAATAACCTGGATTTGAATTCCAACCATATCTACCATTTGCTAGATATAGAACCTTGAAAATGTTAATCTCTCTTGCATATTTTTTTTCTTTTAGAACATATAGAAAATATACCCAGCCCACAGGATTAATGTGATACATTTGCATGTGTATATATGCTCATATTTATGATGATTTTAATGAACACAAACATGTAGTCTTAGAGCCTCTATTTGAAATCAGATACCTAACTACCTAGAACATTTATGTCCCATATGACATTTTGCTGCCTCAAAAAAGTACCAATAGAGCTAGAATGACAATGATATTGCTATTTTTTAGATATGCATTTATATATTTAAGTGTTTCTGTTTGCACATTTCCTTTATGATGATGTGATTTTCACTTCTGGATTGTTAGTAAAAATATATAATATCATGTTGAACTCCATTCAATTATCAAAATGTGTATTTTGAAGGAATATCACAATTTCAGTATTGCAGTGGAGAAAAATAAAAGTATCTAGAATAAATAAGTTATACACTTCTATACAAAAATTGTGACAAGTTTTCCCACTTGATTTGTTTGTACAAGAAAGGAAGATTGTTTTACTGTGTAAAGTCAATACCATACATATCCAGTAGAGTCATACTATATGTTGGTTTGATTTCTTCAATATAAGTAAAGGTGCTGTGCATGCATAACTGCTCAATTGTGTCCAATTTTGTGAGGACATGGACTTTAGCCCACCAGACTCCTCTGTTCATGGAGTTTTCTAGCCAAGAATACTAGAGTGGGTTGCCATTTCTACTCCAGGGGGATCTTCCAACCAAAGGATTGAATTCCCATCTCCTGCATTGGCATGTGGGTTCTTTACCATTGTCCCACCTGGGTAGCCCAGTGAAGGTTATCAGATGTGGAATAAACTGGTACTTGGGTTTGATCACCAGCTTAATATACTTAAGTATTTGGCAGAGAATCAGCTTGAAAGAGTTGACTATGATTAGACAGAGAAGGAAGCAGAAACAAGAAAAGACTGAACAACTGGAAGAAACTAAGAGTGTATAAGTTGAGTCTTATAAGCAGGTGAACCATCACACAGTGCTTCCACATGCATGTCAAACACAAAACATCACACTCCATCTCAGCCCAAAAGCAGCTCCCTAACACTTCTCAACATAGTCTTCCAGGAAGCAGGACCTTCAACCCCTACTCAGTTCGTTCAGTTGCTCAGTCGTGTCCGTCTCTTTGCGACCCTATGAACCGCAGCATGCCAGGCCTCCCTGTCCATCACCAACTCCCGAAGTTTACCCAAACCCATGTCCACTGAGTTGGTGATACCATCCAACCATCTCATCTGTTGTCCCCTTCTCCTCCTGCCCCCAATCCTTCCCAGCATTAGGGTCTTTACCAATGAGTCAACTCTTCGCATCAGGTGGCCAAAGTATTGGAGTTTCAGCTTCAACATCAGTCCTTCCAATGAACACCCAGGACTGATCTCCTTTAGGATGGACTGGTTGGATCTCCTTGCAGTCCAAGGAATTCTCAAGAGTCTTCTCCAACACCAGAGTTCAAAAGCATCAATTCTTCGGTGCTCAGCTTTCTTCACTGTCCAACTCTCACATGCATATATGACCACTGGAAAAACCATAGCCTTGACTAGATGGACCTTTGTTGGCAAAGTAATGTCTCTGCTTTTAAATATGCTGTCAAGGTTGGCCATAACCTTCCTTCCAAGGAGTAAGTGTCTTTTAATTTCATGGCTGCAATCACCATCTGCAGTGATTTTGGAGCCCCCAAAAATAAAGTCTGACACTGTTTCCACTGTTTCCCCATCTATTTCCCATGAAGTGATGGGACTAGATGCCAAGATCTTAGTTTTCTGAATGTTGAGCTTTAAGCCAACTTTTTCACTCTCCTCTTTCACTTTCATCAAGAGACTCTTTAGTTCTTCTTTGCTTTCTGCCATAAGGGTGGTGTCATCTGCATATCTGAGGTTATTGATATTTCTCCCGGCAATCTTGATTCCAGCTTGTGTTTCTTCCAGTCCAGCATTTCTCATGATGTACTCTGTATATAATTTAAATAAGAAGGGTGATAATATACAGCCTTGACGTACTCCTTTTCCTATTTGGAACCAGTCTGTTGTTCCATGTCCAGTTCTAACTGTTGCTTCCTGACATGCATACAGGTTTCCCAAGAGACAAGTCATATGGTCTGGTATTCCCATCTCTTTTAGAATTTTCCACAGTTTATTGTGATCCACACAGTCAAAGGCTTTGGCATAGTCAATAAAGCAGAAATAGATGTTTTTCTGGAACTCTCTTGCTTTTTCATTGATCCAGCAGATGTTGGTAATTTGATCTCTGGTTCCTCTGCGTTTTCTAAAACCAGCTTGAACATCTGGGAGTTCACGGTTCACGAATTGCTGAAGCCTGGCTTGGAGAATTTTGAACATTACTTTACTAGCATGTGAGATGAGTGCAATTGTGTGGTAGTTTGAGCATTCTTTGGCATTGCCTTTGGGATTGGAATGAAAACTGACCTTTTCCAGTCCTGTGGCCACTGCTGAGTTTTCCAGATTTGCTGGGATATTGAGCGCAGCACTTTCACAGCATCATCTTTCACTCCTACTATGCCTCTAGTTAAAATTTACCTAGCACCACAAATCTCCATCATGTGGCCTTTCTGTAGGTCATTACACTGATAAGGGAATGGAAAGAATATGGTGCTTTGGGTAAGTGATCTGAAGGTTTAGTCCCATATGATTTCCCTTGGAAAATTCACCTCAACCTTCTAAACTTAGTATCGCGCTCCTTCCCACAAAAGGTTGTTGGAGAGATCACATAAGACAATTCATGTGAATATGCTCTCTAAATTCTAAATGCCAGCAGGTTCTCCTATAAGTATTAAAATCCACATTTCCAGCTCTCATTTTCAGGGATTCTGGTTTGTTATGCCTGAGGTAGGGCTGTAGAATTTTCATTTTAGGATTTTCCTAGGTGATTCCAGTGAGCACCTGAGAATGCACTACCTCAAGACTTTGCATGCAGATATGAAGATAAACTATGACGATAATAAATATCAGGATCATAGGATGGTGGTGATGGGCATGCCAAAAGTAGAATACACCTTATTGTGAATTTGGACCAAAGTTCACTAGATATAAGTACATTTCTAATCAAATTAAATTTTTAAAAAGCTTTACCTGTATAAAATTAACCATCCGTCTTTGAACTTACATTCCTTTGCATAATTCAAATTCCTTCAGTGCTTGAGGGTAACTGTTTGGGCACCCAGAAATGAAAGACAGAATTTTGTAGGTAAAATTACTCCAACAAAGGCTACATCAATGCCAACGGAATAGCTGTGCTACATGTCTGCCCCAATACCCTGCCACACGTCCTTTGAACTTAGCTGAAAATCAGGTCCTGACATTGAAATAGCTCAGAGATCTTGAATGAGATTCATAATTGTTTTTTCACACTTGATGAACAGATTGTAGGACAGGAGAAAAAAAATTACCTCTGGTCTCATAGACATACTCTCATTCTCATCCCATTATTGCTATCCTTGTGCAAAATGCATCATCTTTGAAGTCTGAACTTACTCTTCTATGAAACAGAGATAACAACCATTATTTTGGAAGGTTGTTGAGAAAATTAAAGATAAAAAGTATTTGCATGTTTCTGTATAATACCTTAACCTGATCCTAGTATGAGTATTCCTGAACTAATATCAGGACTTTTTCTTTCCACTTGTTGATTGCATAGGATTAAGACAAAGAAAGCATTTGTACTTACTGAAAGATGATGCTACTGAGTATAGTATCAGCAGGATGACTTTGGATTTGGCTCATCTGTTGTCCACATTTGAGTCTCACGTTGGGGGTACATGATTTCTTCCAAAGAATGTCCCCTGGTACATGCAGAGGCTATGGGAATATTCAAACCGTTTTTTGGTTTTCTTTTTTTTATGGGAAGTCAAAACATGGGGGCAGATGGTCATCCAGAAGTCACATCATTTTAGTTTTGAGAAATGAGGTGAAGAGAGGTGCTTAAAAGTGAGGAATAAATAGGAAGTTCTCAGGAGGTCCTCTTGGACATTTGTGTAAATATATCTTCACTTTACTGGGGAAAGTGGTCCCAGATTCCAGTATAACAATTTCCCAACACTGTGATTCACCTCAAGCCAGCTACCCTTGCCATTGGTATCACCCACACTTTTCAAGAAAGTGATCTACTGTACTTTCTCTTTTAGATTCTGTCTAGTACTCTGAAAGGACTGTTTTCTGACTTACATTATGATGCCAGTAATTCTGATCTGTTCTCTGCAGGCTTCTGTTCAGTAAATGTGTCCGTAATATTATCAAACTCACCAGGTAACCTTCTACAACCATCTCCAGCCAAAACTTACACTTCAGGTACTAAATAAGTTTTCAGTTCAGTTTATTTCAGTCGTTCAGTCATGTCCGACTCTTTGCAACCCCACGGACTGTAGCATGCCAGGCCTGCTTGTCCATCAGCAACTCTTGGAGTCTACTCAAACTCATGTCCATTGAGTTGGTGATGCCATCCAACCATCTCATCCTCTGTCGTACCCTTCTCCTGCCTTCAATCTTTCCCAGCATACGGGTCTTTTCAAATGAGTCAGCTCTTCACATCAGGTAGCCAAAGTATTGGAGTTTCAGCTTCGACATCAGTCCTTCCAATGGACACTCAGGACTGATTTCCTTTAGGATGGACTGGTTGGATCTCCTTGCAGTCCCAGGGACTCTCAAGAGTCTTCTCCAACACCACAGTTCAAAAGCATCAATTCTTCGGTGCTCAGCTTTCTTTATAGTCCAAATCTCACATCCATACATGACCACTGGAAAAACCATAGCCTTGACTAGACAGACCTTTGTTGGCAAAGTAATGTCTCTGCTTTTTAATGTGCTGTCTAGGTTGGTCATATCTTTCCTTCCAAGGAGTAAGCGTCTTTTTATTTCATGGCTGCAGCCACCATCTGCAGTGATTTTGGAGCCCCCAAAAATAAAGTCTGACACTGTTTCCACTGTTTCTCCATCTATTTGCCATGAAGTGACGGGACTGGATGCCATGATCTTAGTTTTCTGAATGTTGAGCTTTAAGCCAACTTTTTCACTCTCCTCTTGCACTTTCACTTAGAGGCTCTTTAGTTCTTCTTCACTTTCTGCCATAAGGGTGATGTCATCTGCATATCTAAGGTTATTGATATTTCTCCTGGCAATCTTGATTCCAGCTTCTGCTTCATCCAGCCCAGCATTTCTCATGATGTACTCTGCATATAAGTTAAATAAGCACAGTGACAATATGTAGCCTTGACATACTCCTTTTCCTATTTGGAACCAGTCTGTTGTCCCATGTCCAGTTCTAACTGTTGCTTCCTGACCTGCATACAGGTTTCTCAAGAGGCAGGTCAGGGGGTCTGGTATTCCCATCTCTTAAAGAATTTTCCACAGTTTATTGTGATCCACATAGTCAAAGGCTTTGGTACAGTCAATAAAGAAGAAATAGATGTTTTTCTATTGCTTTTTATCTTGCTTTTTCGATGATCCATCGGATGTTGGCAATTTGATCTCTGGTTCCTCTGTCTTTTCTAAAACCTAAGTAGTTTGCCAAAGACTTATCACAATTCACACTCTCACACATTTAGGTCCTCACAGTTGTGTTTCATCTACTGTGAATGAAATTCCAATTATATTCTTGCCAGTAAACATCTATTTATTGGTGTCACATTCTATTATTATCCCTGATTTGAAACATTTCAATTCCATTCAGATTCTATTAGTCATCAGATTTGTGTATGTGTGTTTCCATAGCAATTTCCCCCACCCATAGTTTTATCAGCACTTCACCACATTTAATTACCCTCTAACACACATGTTCTTCTCACCATACTTTAAGCATATAGAGCTCTAGAGCTGTGTGTTATATCTCTGTATACCACTTTAGCCTAGCTCTGTGCTTGATGCAGAGCAGATCACCAGCTAATGTTTGCTGAATGAATACAGAGATAAGTGTGGATGGGATCGAGGAAATCTGAACCACAATGGGGCTCTAGAGACTGTCGATAATCCAGAGTGCAAATGGATCTCTGAGCCAGAACCAGAAACAGCATTGGCTTTGATTTGTTTTTTGTTTTTTTTCAGAGGGAGCCTTTGCCTTGGTCCTTTGGCTGCATAGCAATTTGCACATGGCTCTCCAGATGTGATGGAACTTCTGAACTGAAAGCCAGCAGCCTGGCTGAAGGATACCTCACAGCTTTCTATCAAGCAAACAGAGGATACTTCTCTTTGCAACATTCTCAGGAAGGTCTTGATTGTTCCTGCAAAATCAGTTTGTACATGCAGATCAAAAACGATAGCAAAATAAATAATTTTTAAAAAATGAAAATAAAATAATGTGACAGAACACAATAAAAAACTCAGAGGTTCACGTGGAGGGCTGAATTGCACCATATGGCTTCCAGTTCTGTACCTAGACCCAATGGGGTGCGCTATGAAAGTCATTTAGGCGATGGCCTGTTGTGCCCAGTTATAGAAAGGCATATGGTATATTATCCCACATCTTTGCCTCTCTTGAAGTTCTGTTTTTTGGTACAAAGGAGCATTCAGCAGGAATTTCTTGTTATAGTTCTGTTTGGCTGTTTTCTTTACTATTCACATCTGAAGAATTAAAGTTGAGATGCTTGACTCAATTAGTTTTTATGACAACTACAGTTTTAAAATGGAAAAAAAAAAAGCGATTTTTGAGGACTTAGGGATTTGCAATTGTAACTGAATATTTCTGATGAGTATTCACCTCACATCTTGCCATTATGGAAAGGGTGTGGCAAATAGAAAGAGACCCAGAACATGTTGAGTAGGAAAGAAACAATCTAGTCACATAGAGCGGATAATTTCTGTGCATTTAGCCCTATTATACGAATGTTGTATAATTAATCTAACTATAATTTACTCTCACACTATGTTGAATTAGACTATTTTTTACTCATGTAATTTATCATCTTCTGTCAGCGTTTCTCCCACTTGTGTGTAAACTCTACAAGAGAAGGTATTTGTGTAAGTTTTAATCAAATTATCTCACGCACCTAGGAAACTGTCATATACCATAATCGATGCTTGATAAATATTTGTGGAATAAATAAGTTGTCTTTACTTTGCAAGATGAAGAAACTGATCATCATAAAGGTTAGATAACCACATCCATGCTACAGAGCAAAGTAGCCATGAAATTTTAACCCTCATGTGTAATTGCCAAGACTTATTCTTTACCCTAGTACATTGGAACATATGGAAAATATGTGGTCTGCTTCCAAGTACATCACTTACTAGCTTTGTAATCTGGGGGAGTAACTTATTCTTTTGGAATCTGCAAAATGAAGAAATATAAGCAGATAAAATAGTCATTTAGCTATAGATTATATACAGAGATGGGCATAATTATGCAAACACACTATATATATTTTTTCTTCACTTAATATTTATAACAACTCTAAAATGTAGATGTTAGGTATAATTATGTCCGTTCACATATGTATCTGTAAATTTATATGCTTAAAAAACGTAAAAAACAAATGAATTAATGAATGTAAAACTCAATGTACTTGATTACCATACAGTTATAGAATCTGAATTGTTTACTGAATGAGATTGACTTTTGGTTTCAGTCTGTCAAATCCCTGTCTCTGACACATATTAAAAATGTAGACTTGAAGTTACTGTATAAATGTGTCTGAACCTCAGTTCTTCCTATACTAAATAGGAATTAGGGAGTCTCCTTCATACAGGTGATAGGTTAATCAGATTAAAAAAAAAGTTAAATTGCTTAGCACTGTACCTGAAATGTAGTAAATATGCCATAATATTTATCCCTTTTTATTCTATGTGACTCAGTTGTTGTTCTTTTTAAAAAATATATAACAGCCCTCATTTCAAAATCAGTGTGACTGACTAAATCCATATGAATAGTGGTCTAATTCTACCTTTAGATTTGTATTAACTCATAATTACCATTTATGCTGCTTGTAGGCCAATCTATTCTGTTTACCAGTTGTTAGATAATTTTTATATTTTTCCATTTGATTAGAATTCCAGGCAGTAAAGACATGTTTGGTAAATTTTCAGTCATCAAAATAAAATCTATTTTCATACTGAAGCAATACTCAAAAAATGATAAATGATTAGACCAATAGATAACTTTCAAGTATCAACATTTAGCCATAAGTTGAAATAAAAGCTTCTGGTTGTGTTTTATGGACACATTTTCCTGACACAACTTATTTTCTTTCCTTTTAAATGAAAATCTATGTAATTTGGTATACGTGCATGGTTGTATAATTTTAAAATATTTTTTATATAAACCTTTTACTTTCTTTTTCTTCAATCTAACAGAAGTAATGGTCAGCTTTGAAAAAAAATTACCTGCCAAAGAGAAGCAAAAATGCTGAGCATGTTGAAATGCAGACAGTGTTGTTAAATGTACTTGTGTCTGTCTTTTTTAACTTGAAGAAAAGGTAATTTTTAATGAAAGCTGAATAAACCTAAATATGTCCCCAATGTTAAGTTCTTGGTAGGTCTTAAATGTTCTAAAAATGGCCTCTAAGTGACATTTTTGCCCCACTTGTCAATTTTTTCTTTAGATGGTTTCAGCGGTTTAAGAGTTGAGATAGTGCTGCTAGGCACTTTTCAGCAAGTTTGAAGATTTTAACGTCTCTGCTTTGCTGTTTTATTTCATCCTCAGGATTTCTAAAAGCATGAGACAGGAAAGATGTGGTTTCACCATTTGAATCGAGAAACACACTGAGGATACTTACGATCAGAAAGAATACTGTGTACTAATAACAACATACGATGTTTACAAAATAACAATATATTAACATTTATCAAGTGGATAAACAGAAATTTGAATATACAAGAAGTTAGCATCCTACAAATGGAAGCATAGTTTTTGTGACACTGTGACGCATGAGCCACCAAACCTTTCATCACTGTAGGCAGAGAACCAAATGTTGGCTGCTCCATGGGTGAAATCTTGGCAATTAGTTGTAGCTGCAAATGCATAATTGCAGGTGCAACCCAGCCAGTTAGTCAACAATTTGTTAATGTTTGATGCATTCCACACTAAGTACTTTAGCAATTAGAGACCTGATATAACAATTAATTAAGGTCCTAAATTAAGTCAAGTAAGAAATGTCATTACACTCAAAGATTCAAAAACTAAATGTTGCTAAAGAAAATTTAATGGGGACTCCAACAAAAGTAACTTCTCAATTAACACATAACGCATGTGTGTTAGTCACCCAGTCATGTCCGACTCTTTGTGACCCCATGGACTGTAGCCCACCAGGCTCCTCTGTCTGTGGAATCTTCCAGGCAAGGCTACTGGAGTCGGCAGCCGTTTCTTTCTCCAGGGGATCATCCCAATCCAGGGACTGAAACTGGGTCTCGTGCATTTCAGGCAGATTCTTTACCATCTGAATTACCAGGGAAGTCCATTAACATATAGGGAACTTTGTGAACAGGTGACCTATTTTGCAAACGTTATCAATCGAGTTAAATATATGTTATAAAAATTTTGAGTTAGTACCATCATGAATCCTTGAAATAAAGAGGAATTCTTGATCACCTAGAGGAATGTCAGGCTCAATCCTTACAATCTTTTGTCATCTATAAATTAAGGAGTTTCTCAGTTTCTCACACTTACCCCATCCAACAACACAAAACTGTGATGCTCTTTGGGTGACCTTAGCAAACATTGTTCTCTGCATTTCTAAAGCAGAATAGTTATGAATACACTGAATCTAGAGGAAAGTTTACTTCCCTTCAAGTTACCTTCTACATGATGCCAACTCTTCTGTCTTATAAGATTGCAAAACAATGTCCCTTCATTGGATTTCCTAATTCCTCAGTTATCTACCCACTTTCAAACAGGATCTCTGCTTTCTACTTCCACCACCCAGTCAGAGAGGTGTCCAGCTATATTTGAAGGCATTGTCTTCTATATTCTGCATAGTAGAGCACTAGAGCAATAGATCTTTCTCTTACACACACTGACTGTCTCCCATAGTGTGACCTCACTGGGCTCAAGCATGCTTATTGCCAGGAGCATGAATGGAGAAGGACAAAGGTAACTGAGAACAGAAAACATGCATGCAAAATCATGGTGCATCTTTAGAAATAGCCTCCATAATTAAACAAAAAAATTGTCATAGCTGGTGATAAATTCCATTCCATATCCTGAGCCGTTATTGGGGGGTAAAATGCTAAGATCATAGGGTCTTATGATCAAGGATCTCTTTTAAAAACCAAGGGTTTAGCAAAGACCTAGAATGAAATTGCCTATGAATTAAGAAGAAATAATCAAGAAATCACACAGTAACAGATTGTTCTGGTCACTTCGCCTTCAGCCTATTGTTGATGGAGGGATTTCCACGCTAGAGTTATGGGGATGGCTGAACATATGGCACCTGACACTGGAGAGATGAGATAAACAGCAGCTTATTAGCCACATACACTCACAGTCAGCGGGAGGGGGACTCTGCACCACGCAAGGGCCGCGTGGAGGCTGCCCTCTGGAACAGAGCAAGCAACCAGGGACTGTAGGAGACAGCTCTGTAGTTACAAGAGGGTGAGGTGAATTCCAGTTCTTGGGAGAGGATGTAATTGGCTTGTTTGAATAATTCCACAGGCTGTCAGGGAACTGAAGCCCACTAGGCAGGGACAAGCAGCACTTGGCCTGGTCCTCTGATAAAGACAGTTGTTTGGCAAGGGGACCTTATTCACAGGAACACAGTGGATGGAGAAGCTTGCTGCTGCTGCTGCTAAGTCGCTTCAGTCATGTCTGACTCTGTGCGACCCCACAGACAGCAGCCCTCCAGGCTCCCCCCGTCCCTGTGATTCTCCAGGCAAGAACACTGGACTGGGTTGCCATTTCCTTCTCCAGTGCATGAAAGTGAAAAGTGAAAGTGAAGTCACTCAGTCGTGTCCGACTCTTAGCGACCCCATGGACTGCAGCCTACCAGGCTCCTCTGTCCATGGGATTTTCCAGGCAAGAGTACTGGAGTGGGGTGCCATTGCCTTCTCTGATGGAGGAGCTTGGGGCTATTTTAACAGATATCAAAGAAGCAATTTATACTAAATCCTAGTTTTAAGCCTTACACTATACAGATAGTGTGTGTATATAAGCCTTAGACTATACAGATAGCAACTGTGTCAGTAAAAAAGAACAATCATAAAAATTTTATTCATGGTAGGGACTGTGACAATATCAGATGAGTTAGTTGGTCAGAGCAGGATGCTTTTAACTTCTTGAATCATTTCTAAAGCTTTGCAGTTGTAAAATGGTCATGTTTGGGACTTTGTGACTGGAAACTGAACTGCTGTGTTTACCACGTTCTAAGAGGACTGAGGGAAGTGAAGAAAGTGAAAGTTACTCAGTTGTGTCCGACTCTTTGTGACCGCATGGACTATACAGTCCATGGGATTCTCCAGGCCAGAATACTGGAATGGGTAGCTGTTCCCTTCTCCGGGGAATGTTCCCAATCCAGGGATAAGTAAAGAATGGTTAAATCCACACTAGAATCACTAGTGAGCCTCACTTTGCACTTTGGAGAGTTTAATTTAGATTCCTTATCAGATAAATAACCTGTTTCATGTGTGTCTTACTTCCGTTATTTTTATGATGGCAGTAGAACTTGTGTGCTGCCATTCCATTGACATTAAAATTGTGTTTCCATTGGCAGTATAATGGCTCAGGCATTGACACAGTAATGGCTCCTGTGGGGCCATTATAAGACTATGTCTATGGAAGTATATGAGATACTTCACTGACATTGTAACAGCTCCTATCCTTGCAAAGAGATAGTAATGGTTTCTCTGGGGCTTCTGCCAGGGCATTGAAAGCACAAGTGGTATCTGTACTGCAGCAGAACTTGCACTGATACTTCTGTAAAACTGTTTTTCAAATGCTTGCACCTAAGTCTTGCCTCCAGATATTGATTTACTTGGTCTACAGTTGAGCCAAGTTTCTTGTCTTTATTTTGTTTGATTTGTGTGTGTGTGTGATAAAAATAGGCCCTAGACATGAAGCTGAATGCAAAACAAAGGGCAAGAATAAGAGAAAATAGATACTGAATCATCCATGAAATGAAAGTTTCAAGAAAGTCTCAATGAGGTTAAAGATGGTCATAATAGAAACACTAAACAGTGCTTCTCAAATTTAATATGCACACAAGTTACTCAAGGATACTGTTAAAATGCAGACTCTGATTCATGACCTCTGGGTATGACCTGATATTCTGCTATATTTCAAATAGCAAGGCAGCAGAAAATATATACCTGAAAGAAGAAAGGTGTGACTAGGAAACCTAAGGTTTGAATTAGTAGTTTAAAGGTAAAGTGGTTTCAGGTTATGGCAATTTTCAAATATGACCGTAAGTGAGAAAAATGAGTAGGACTCAATACAACATTAAGACACTTATTTCACGTTCAGAAATCCTAAATGAGAAGTTTTCAACACTGTAAAATGGAAACATTTCCTCCCATTTAGTTTTTGCTTCTAGTCTCACAGCAACTGAAGGTGGTTGGGGTGAATTAATGCGCTTAAAAATATCTAGCCCAGAAGTATGCTATTGGAGCCCAGACTGTGGTTTGCATACACGTTTGTCCATTCTTGCATTTGAACATGGACAATCTTAATTCTTGCCTCATAACATTCATGTTAAGAAGGTTCAATCTGTTTGTAGGACATATATTAACTTTAAAATGCAATCCAATATACATTAGGTACAGAAAAATATTGTTTAATTCCACTTATATGAGGTACCTAGAATTTGTTGCTGTTGTTCAGTTGCTCAGTTGTGTCTGATTCTTTGCAACCTCACAGACTGCAGCACACCTGGCTTCCCTGTCCATCACCAACTCCCCGAGCTTCCTCAAACTCATTTCCATTGAGTTGGTGATACCATCCAACCATCTTGTCCCGTTGGCCCTTCTCCCCCTGCCTTCAATCTTTTCCAGCATCAGGGTCTTTTCTAATGTATCAGCTCTTTGCATCAGGTGGCCAAAGTACTGGAGCTTCAGCTTCAGCATCAGTCCTTCCAATGAATATTCAGGATTGATTTCCTTTAGGATTGACTGATTGGATCTCCTTGCAGTCCAAAGGACTCTCAAGAATGTTCTCCAACACCACAGTTCAAAAGCATCAATTCTTTGGCATTCAGCCTTCTTTATGGTCCAACTCTCACATCCATACATGACTACTGGAAACACCATAGCTTTGATTATATGCCCTTTGTTGGCAAAGTAATATCTCTGCTTTTTAATGTGCTGTCCGGGTTTGTCATAGCATTTCTTCTAAGGAGCAAGTGTCTTTTAATTTCATGGCTGCAGTCACCATCTGCAGTCATTTTGGAGCCCAAGAAAATAAAGTCTCTCACTGTTTCCAGTGTTTTCCCACCCATTTGACATGAAGTGACGGGACTGGATGCCATGATCTTAGTTTTTTGAATGTTGAGTTTTAGCATTAATACTAATAACATTAGTACCTAGAGTAGTCAAATTCAAAGTCAGATAGTACACTGGTAGATGCCCGGGGCTATGGAGGATGGGAGGGGGGATGGGGAGTCAGTGTTTAATGAGGACAGAGTTTCAGTTTAGGAAGGTGAAAAATTCAGGAGATGGATGATGGTTGAGAGCTGCATGACAATGTGAATGTACTTAGTGCCACTGAACTATACAGTTATATATGGTTAAAATAGTGTGTTTTATGAGACTTTTACCACAATAAAAAATTAATTAAAAAAAGAATAATATGTCATAGAAAATAAAAGGTATATTGCTTGGCCGAAAATATGTGCTCAGCAAAACCTTTCTTCTGCTTACTTCCTTTGTTCACTGATATTTTTTATATACATGGGAAGCAGAGGTCACCCAGACCACCTGAATTTTCATTCAGAATGGTGACTAAATGTAAATGAGCCTAAGGTTGCAGATGTTGATATGAATTGGTATCTGCAGTTGCAGAACAGCACACACTTACCATCTAAATTATAACAACAATTACAGCCATTGACAGGCAGTTTGGTGAAATCATTGTGTAATAATTTCCATTATTTACAGTTGAGTGGTGGTTAGAAAATGATAAATAGAAGAGCTATGTTTGTTAAACAAAGCGGAGCTTTATTTCATTCTCCATGCAAACTAGCAAGCTAAAATAAAATACCCTGCAAGATTTGGTTTTTAAATAAATTCTGAATGCAATGTATGTTGAATTTCTTCAATATATTGCCCAGTAATAAATAAATGATATATTTATTTAAAATTGTGAAGATCTCTATATGTTGACCTACTTTCTTCAACAATTTTCATCCAAAGTTCAACATGCTTTTCCATGTGAAAATGAATAAAAAATGTTCATTGACTGATTAGACATTGTAGGCTTGATGTCTAGATACCAGGTATATCATGGTCAGCTCGTCACGGGTCTTCTCTAGATAACACAGGCTTATACATTAAAAGACTTAGCAAGAGCTATCTGGGAGTCCAATATGGGACTTTCATTAAGGATAACTGAAGTGGAGACAAATGCTTTCTCTAAAGCATTTTACTATAATAATTTTGAAGCTACTCAATGGAACCTAAAGGAGCTAATTTTTTTTAATCTTTAAATATATATTGGGCTTTCCTTAAGGAAATTCCTTTCAATCTTATTATTAAATGGTGGGAATTGAGACAGATAGGAATCGGAATAGTTGTTGTGCTCCTTATTAACTATTTAGCCTTGAAAAATAAACTTTCTGAGACTCAATTTCTTCATTGGTGGAATGAGTATATAAAGATTTGTTGTGATAGTGTTATTAGATATATTGTATTTAAATGACTACATATGGTATATGCTTCAACAGGTTTTTGCTTTTTCCCATTCCCCAGATCCTACCTATAACTTGGAATGATTTTTCAAGTTTGGGTGTCCCAGAGGGATATTGAGAGACATTGGTTGGCAGAAATGAGGTCCATGGTTCTGCCATCTGTTGCTGACACAATCACAAAGATCAAGGAGTATTCCCTCACAATGACACCCAAGAAAAGAGATATATTTGTAACAAATTAAAGGAAATCTTGTTAGGATATAAAGTATTTATGAAAGTAGAACAATAAAACCAGAATTCTTAAATTGTCAATAGTGGAGAAAAGAGGAGCAGGGAAGACAGAAAATGTATAAAGGTGAAATTTGTTGTTCAGTCGCTCAGTCATGTCCAACTCTTTGTGACCCCGTGGACTGCAGCACACCAGGTAAAATAAGCCTGGCTAATTCACAATCAGAAAAAAAAAAAAAAGTTCAATTTTACTTTTTTATCCAAAATTGTTGAGGAGTACCTAATATATGCCACATACCATTATAGATATCTGGGGTCCAATGAAGAAATAAACATAATTATTGTCATCAAACATGACAACCTCTTATAAAACATAAACACATAAGTAATTGTAATTTCAAAGGTTTTAGGCAAGGGATACATTTATGAAGTTATAGATACAATTCAAACCTCACTTGGTTGAACCAGTAATTTTGTTATAAGACTGGTAGTGTACTCTAGAGCAGGTGCTGTCCTAGGATGGGTCTTTGCTTCCTAAGCATCATAAGACTGCTCAAGGCTTCACTCTGCCTTTAAGATGCATCAGGTTACCTAAGCCTCCCAGGTTATTCCAGGCTATTCCAGAACCTAGAAAAGGTACAGTGGGAGACACTGACCGAGTGCTTCAAGCCCTTCATTTTCAGACAGTCCTCCACACTTGCCAGAGTGCAAGTTTCTCTGGTTTCTTCCCTACCCCACCCCCACTCTTCCACAGGTTTTTGATGCCTTAAAGGTATGGACTGTGTGTGTGTGATTTACCCAGCATTTTCTAGTTGTGCAAAGAAAGCAGAGAATCACTTCTCTGCTACACACTAATACACCTGATCTGGAAATAGAAGTCTTCTTCCACTTTTAAAAACGGAGGGACTTCCCTGGTGGTGCAGTGGCTAAGATTTCACACTGCCAATGCAGGAGTGCTGGGTTTGATCCCTGATCAGGAAACTAGATCCCACATGTTACAACTAAGAGTTCATATGCCGCAACTAAAGATCCTGCATGCCACAATGAAGATCAAAAATCCTGTGTGCCTCAACTAAGACCCAGCATAGCCAAACAAATAAATCAAAATGGAAATATTCAGAGTGGGAAACAGCACCAACGATATAAAATACAAGGTTGGAGAGTGAGAGAGAGAGAGAGAGATTATCAATATCAAAAGTAAGGCTACAGGAGTTGAAGTGTTTGTTACTCAGATAAGAATATTGGAAATACTATTAATTTTCTTCCCATGATCATTTCAGTAAGTTGGAATACTTGGAGTGAAGGCAAATGGACACTGTGGAACTGATATGCCTGTGGTCTTAAGTCAAATATCCTTCCTGACACTTGGACTTCTCACTTGTAAAACAGAGTAAATAATCTTTATGTTTTCTCTTGCAGAGACTACATGTTAAATCATGATAATGAGGCCTGGAAGCAAATTAGATGGTCATCACCTCTCTTAAGTTATTAGGCCTTAATAAGCACTTACATCCTGTGGGAGCATATTTTAAGTTGCTCTGGGATTTGCACCGTTACAGTAAGTTAGAATAGATGTTTCTGCAGTATGTAATAACTGACTAACTCCCAGGTTGTTCCATTGTGTGTTTCAGTCTCTAAGTCTTCACACTACTTTGATATCAAAATTGGCACATTTTTGCAGGAGAAAAAAATTAACTCTAAGGATTTGGTAAAGAAGCCCCTTTTAGTGAAAGAAATGCATTTCTCAGCTAAGAGTTAACTTTAAATGTAAGCAAAAGGGAAAAAATCATCTTAACACAAATGATTCCTAGGAATCTACTGTGTTTTCAAAATTGTTTTTTAGAAATATAACCACTACAAGATAAAAACAAGAAACACTTTACTTTCCTGATGTCAGTTGATCTGTACTTTCTTTATCTCCATTTTACAGAAAGAATAAGAGTATGACATGACCAGAATGTGGCAGAAACATTCATATCCAGACTTTAGTCTCACTCCACTTCTAAGAAGTAAAATCCTCATGCTTTAAGCAGGCATAAGTGCAGATTTTTCACGTTTGTGTGTATTTTGTATGTTGAAGCAGATATTATATGCTTCAATAAAGTATTAAAAAGTTTGGATAATATTTTAAAATCTTAAATGGTCATATATTAACTCAATTATATAATCAACTGCTTGCACTCTTCCTCAGGGAATGGCAACCCACTCCAGTATTCTTGCCTGGAGAATCCCATGGACAGAGGAACCTGACAGGGTATAGTCCATGGGGTCACAAAGAGTCAGACATGACTGAGCAACTAACACTTTCACATTCCTATAACAAGTTTCTTGCAGTTGCAGCTAAAATGGACATACAATCTTATACCATGTGTTTTCCAAATAATGCAATGCCTTGTGCTTTTCCCCATGTAGCTGCATAGTCTTTACTGCTACCATTAGAATTTATACAATAAATCTTTCAAAAGATGTGCTTTAATTTGCTTAACTCACCCTCTCTTCCTGTACTTTAATGTTGCTGTTCATGATTTCAAAGTAATTTAAATATACATGTCACAAATAAAGCACAGGCTAGAATCTTGGAAAAGACAATAATAGATCAAAGGGAATGAAAATTGACATGGCTCCTGAGAAATTATTTTAAAATTTCATCCCAAATTGAACAAAATAACTTACAATTTTGGCCTTCCCTGGTGGCTTAGACAAGGATCCATCTGCTTATAGGAGACCTGGATATGATGCTAGCTTGGGAAGAGCCCCCGTAGAAGAAGATGGCAACCCACTCCAGCATTCTTGCCTAGAGAATTCCATGGACAGAGGAACCTGGCGGGCTACAGTCCATGGGGTCATGAAGGGTCAGACAACTGAGTGACTAACACTTTCACTTTCACTTATAATTTTGCCAGTAACATTTGTAAATCTCTTTTCAGGTTATAATAGTAGTGTAATAGCAAATTTAGAGGTTTAATATAATAACAATCATATTATTTCTCAAGGTTTCTGTAGGTGAGAATTTTAAGAAGAGCTTGACTGGAATGTTTTGGCTGAACTTTCCTATATAGTTGAAGTCAGATTGTGGCTGGAGCTGAAAGAGCAAAGAAGCCATGGTAGCTGGGCCTGAGTGAACATTTTTCTTCTTAGGCATCTTTATAGCTTGGGCTTCCTCACAGCATGGTAGCCTCAAGGCAGTCAGTCTGCTTACAGTGCAGCTGCAGGCTCCAAAACTGAGTATTCCAGCAAGCAGTGAATAGACTCCAAGTCAAACAGGGTCATATGTACACACACTACTGATACAAATGAGTTACAAGCCTGCCCAAATACAGAGGAAGGAGAAGAAACAGGTTCTACCTCTTGATAAGAATGTGTCAAAGATTGGGAAGAGCATGTGGAGTCCAAGGTGTTATTAAAACTTTGCCCCTAATGGTCACTGGTATCAATCAGGAGAGAATAAATACTGTTTTAAAATACATACTATTTTAAAACCCTTTAAGGTGCTCAGATTGGAAAACATTTTTAACAAATGGACTTCAGAAAAACTGTCTTTTAACAAAAAAGCCTTGTTCCAATTCTAATGAAAACCCCTGAGAAATCTCAAATCATTACCTCTAAAAAGTGAATGAATCCCTTGTTTTTCACATCTGTTTGTTGTTGCTTGTTATTTAGTCACTAAGTTGTGTCCAACTCTTTTGTGACCCCATGGACTGTGGCCTGCCAGGTTCCTCTGTCCATGGAACTTCCCAGGCAAGAATACGGGAGAGGGTTGTCATTTCCTTCTCCAAGGGATCTTCCTGACCCAGGGATTGAATCCATGTCTCCTGCACTGGCAGGTGGATTCTTTACTACTGAGCCACCAGGGAAGCTCACTTTATTCTAAGTGAGTAAACTTATAAGGGAGAAACAAACAAGAAACCATCACATACTGGCTCTTAAGTGGTTTGGCCTTGAAGTGATCCAAGCTAGCTCAGATTATAGTTTCATCACATGGCCTCATTCCAGTGCCTTTCTATAATAGGTATGCAGAAAGAGGGGAATTCTAAATGTTGCTGGGTATCAGTGCAGGAGATATAGGAGATGTGGGTTTGATCCTTGAGTTGGGAAGATCCTCTAGAGAAGGAAATGGCAACCCACTCCAGTATTCTTGCCTGGAAAATTCCATGGACAGAGGAGCCTGGCAGGCTACAAGCCATGGAATTGAAAAAGAGTTGGACACAACTTAGTGACTAAGCACACACACACTAGTCTATCACAGATGTGGTGGATTATTTTTCAGTCATGAAATAAAAGTAATAATCTTCTATAGTAAAGGTGTTCATAATCCAGTGTTATAAATATAACAATATTTTCTAATATTACCTTATACCTTTTAATTAGTATGAAACTATGCTGTTTTGGATTTATGACTCAACAAGTATTCACTCTTCTTTCCTCCTATAGTAAGCAAGCTTTACTATCCTGACCCATTAATTTCAAACATAGGAAATTACTTGGGTTTGATCTCTGGGTCAGGAAGATCCCCTGGAGAAGGAAATGGCAATCCAATCCAGTATTTCTGCCTGGGAAATCCCATGGACAAGGGAGCCTAGCAGGCTACTGTCCATGGGGTCACAAAGAGTCAGACACGACTGAACAACTTACTTATTTACTTCCTTAGATTTCTAAAACCAGCCTGCTGTGTGAAGTAGTACTACCCCTCTGAGTCCATCTTAGAGAAGCCAAATCATCACTGACCTGCAGAGTAGTGAGTATAATGGAAATGTGTGTTTTTATAGGCCACTGGGTGTGAGGTCATTTGTAATAGAGTTATTTTATATCAATAGCCAATTAAAAAACATCCAGACCTGAGCATCATTTTTGCTGTTGTCCACAAGATGCCATTTTCCCCTATCAACATAACTGACTCAGTTTATTAATTAAACAAACATCAGGGATGTACAATGCAGGCTCACATGTAGGGGGAAAATCGACATGGATAGTGTTGCAGTTTTTATGGCCACTTTTTGTATTTACCAAAATAGGGATAAAGATGTGCAATCTTCCCATTAAAAAGCTATGTCAGTGTGCCAGTTGGCTGAAAGCCATGATTTAAGGGAATAGTAATGAATGAGGCAGAAGTAAATGGCCACCATCTGGGTAAAGCTCAAGTGAGCTTGTTTGGACAAGGCTCCAGGGTCAAGTAAATGAAGCAGACTTTAATTTCAAGATGCAGCTGTGAGTGAATAATTCTCTACCCCTGCAAGACACTGCAGGTGTGGGAAGTTGGCAATATGTTTTCAAATGGGGTGGGATGCAGTTGTGTCTTGAAGGTGCTGGCAGTTGTCATGTCTGAAGAACCATGTGAAGTGGCCCCTGGGCCAGCATCAAGAAATGGGGAGGTATTATTAGAGCTTGCTTGAACCAAAAGCAACAGCATGGGGGTTACACTAGAAAAGGTGTGTTTCTACAGGGCTTATTAGAACATGCTGATTTCTTTTTCCTCTGCAACCTGGATTACTAAAAGTGATACTTTATTGAAACGCCTGAATTGCTAGGGCTTTGTTGCTAAGTGCTTAAATTGGTGGAGAAAACATAGCTAAACATAAGGATCCTGGTGATTAATGTTTCCCTCTCGGGCACTTGGGCTCTATGCATTCTGAAACAACTTAGGTTGCTAGAATAAACTGAATAATTTTAAAAAGGAGGCAGACATTGTATTTAAAAAAAGAATCAAGAGGGAAAAATTGGGTCCAGGACTACCCTATGCTAGAATTCATATCTGGAGCATTTGACTTTGTGATTTCTGATTGTGTCCTACTGTGTGGTCCAGCCGGACTAATAATCTGCTCAGGAAAAACAAAACAAAACAAAACAGTAAATGGCTTAAAAGACAACATCTCTGTCCCCCACATAGTCCATGTATGTGTGTGTATATATATACATACACAACAGTGGCTTACTAGACTGCACATAGGGGAATAGATAATAAATGATTAATACATAGCAGCTAATAATGTGATTTACCACATGTCAAATTTCAGGAAATTATTTCTAAAATTTGACAATATAGATAAAGTAAGCACTCGGTGAGTAATAATGCATTTCTTTTGTCTAAGGCCGGAGATGTCTTTCTGTGAGAGTAAGTGGGATGGGGGCTGTTGATAAAGGGCAGTCCCCCTGAAATCCTTGAGTGGGAGGGAGCTGCCAGGTCAGTTACAAAATTTGGAGGAAGCAAGGGCAAAGCTACATAGTTTGTCTACAACCCAGGCAGATGAGGCACACAGGCGAAGGGTGACAAACATTTATCAAGCAAAAATATTTGATAAAGGAATACATGAAAGGCCTGAACATACAATTTAAATAAATGAGATTACATTAATAAGCTTTCCCAATATGTCCAAGCACGTCTTTGTGAAACCTTTCTCCCTACCCTGCTGGTACTATCTGCCTCCCTCAGAGCATCTTGCACTGGATTAGGATTTTGTATGTAGCTATGTCTTGATCTCTGGAATTAGAGTTCCTACCAGCCAGGAGTCATGTTTCATTCTTCTCTGCCTTTTCAATGATTTAGCACAATGCTTTGCTATACTGTATGTACTTAGGGCATGCTTGTGGATTTGAAGGGAATGAAACATATCAGTACTTAATGACATTAAATAGGATTTACAGAGTTATCATATTAGAGAACAATAGTCATAGCAGCCAATGTGAGCATGGATAGGGAGAAAGAAGTTTATGTTGGTACTTGGTATGTGCAAATTGGTTTAATCTCTTCTGGAAAAATTGGCAATGTATATTATGACATACGGGGGCGTCGCATGTGGTAAAGAAAGTCTCAGTGGTAAAGAATCTGCCTGCTAATGCAGGAGAGGCAGGAGACACAGGTTCAGTCACTGGGTCAGATAGATCCCCTGGAGTAGGAAATGGCAACCCACTCCAGTATTCTTGACTAGAAAATTCCATGGACAGAGGAGCCTCTTGGGCTACAGTCCTTGGGATCGCAGAATAGGACATGACTGAGTGACTGAGCACCCATGCATTATGACATATGAAAATAGGCAGATCCATCAGACTAGTAATACTGCTTCTTGGAGCATATCCTAAGGAAAGCATCCAAAGAAGAAAAAAAAAATGTGCGAAGAAGTAGCCACTGACTATACCTTCCAAAAATAGAAGTATGAATTAATTGCATTACTTTAATTAGGGAGGGTTGCTGCTGCTGCTGCTGCTAAGTCGCTTCAGTCGTGTCCGACTCTGTGCGACCCCATAGACAGCAGCCCACCAGGCTCCACTGTCCCTGGGATTCTCCAGGCGAGAATACTGGAGTGGGTTGCCATTTCCTTCTCCAGTGCATGAAAGGGAAAAGTGAAAGTTAAGTCGCTCAGTCATGTCCAACTCTTAGCGATCCCATGGACTGCAGCCTACCAGGCTTCTCTGTCCGTGGGATTTTCCAGGCAAGAATACTGGAGTGGGGTGCCATTGCCTTCTCCGTTGGGGAGGGTAAGAAGCATTAAAAACAAATAGTGAAGTGTATACAAACCATGGGAAATATTTGAATTATACTATTAAATGAAAAACCATGAGTTAAATAGTATGCATGCAAAATTTTTAATTATGTAAAATTGTGAAGTACATAATGGCTGAAGGCAGTATATTACAGGCAAAATTTGTGAGATGAAGTATTTTATTGACAAAATTTTTACTATGATTTCCAAATTGTATGAAACCTACAGTTTATGATAAAAATTATTCAATATAAATTAAAATATATTTAGTATTTTCCACATAGTACTAAGCACTCTGTTAACTCTGGTGCTTCTGTCCTGAAGTAACTTACTCTATAATAAGGAGTTGATACATGTCAAAATAATACAACATATTAATTACTATGTACTATAGTTTTGCACAGGTGCAGTTTAGGGGTGGGTGAAGATGGATTCTAAAGATAGGTGGAAGGATGGAGGTGATAAATAGAATGAAATCTCCAAAGAGACAGCAAATGAACTGAGTCTAAAAAGATGAATGATTTTTCAAGGCAGACAGAAGTTAGGGGTTGTGTTCCAGGCAGAGGGACTACAGTTTGGAGGCAGAAATATAATAATGAATTCAAGTAGAGTGCGGGAGATGCTATGGCAATACTATGGCAGGAATAAGTCTGGGATTGCAGAGTTAATCTTAGAGATAGTGTGAAGTCAGTGAAGTACTCTGAAAGGGGGGATGCTCTATATTCCTTTATGAGTTGGTCATTCAGGTGTGGCCACAAGAGGAGGGGCTCAGGTACAAAGTTTACTATCCTCACAGGTCCTGGAGACAGGAGGCACCTGCCACGCCATGTAGGGACACATGGAGAAGACTCCTGAGTGTCTTTAGGAGGCAGAAAACAGGGCCTAGGAAAAAGCTTTGGATGAAAGTTTTTTTTTTTTTTTTTCTTACTGAAGTTTCCGTGGGAAAGGCAAGGGAAGAGAAGGTAAACTGTTTGTTTAGGATTGGCTAAGTTTGAACAGTCTCAGCAAGAGAGGAGGCCCCTAACTGCCAGGTACCTGGCTCTGTGATGACTAAGGCAGAAGACCATTGCCTCTATCTGGGGTGTGTGGACCAGAAAGAAGGGGTAAGACTCTGCACTGGCTAATTTGCATATCAAAGACATTCTAGAATGGGTTCTTTGCTCTGAGAACTGGCTTGCCCAGGGAGAGATAGTCTCAACACAGCCAAAAAGGTTTAGACATCAAAACATCATAATATGCAGGAAATTAAATATTTATAATACAGAGAATAAATAGATTTAGACAATAAAGGAGAAAAAAGACAACATATTCTTCTAATTTATTGATAAACGATTGATCTGAGTTCCTGTTCTCAAATTTCTTTGTATGACATCATCATTGACTCTGTACCTAAGACTCATATGACACTGGTACTTGTTTAATGTCACTAAAAGGAATAGTTTCCACCTTCTCTTTTAAAGTAAAATATATTTTTTCATGTTTTAAAACTAATCCTGGATGTAAAGGAAATTGTTATTTTTAATAGAAAAGAAAGGGGGTAATATATAGTTTCAATAGACTGTACTTTGTATTTAACATCTGCATTTGGATGTCAATTACATGAACCAATCATTTAACAATCCAGTAAAAATCAGTCTCAATGAATAATGATTTAAAAAACATGGACTCTAGGAGAAATGGTCTGAGCTTTGCCCTACTGAGTCAAAGGGCTCAAATAACATTGACTACAAGTTGAGAATTTATCCTCAGGGAATTAAACCATAACTGTTGTATTCTACTGACATTATTTCATATCTTCTTCAAACAACACACAGAGAGAACATTTTAAGGGCTCATTTTCCATACAGGAAAGCTGAATTTCAGAGGGGGTAAACTTTCTGAATTGTACTCTAATCTCCTTAAACTATCAATACAGAAAATACCCTAGTGCATCTGTGCCTTGAATATGAAGAGTATATTAGTGGCATTGTCATCGGAGATGCATACACAATTCAGATCATTGAATGAACAAAAAATTACGAGGTGTATGAATTGCTCCAGAATCTGGGGAAAAGGAGATGGATCAAACCTGTGCTCGGGATCTCCCCCAGTGGTCCAGTGGTAAAGACTCTGCCTTCCAGTGCAGGGGACATGGGTTGGATCTCTCTTCGGGGAACTAAGATCTCCCACATGCTGCAGAGCAGTTAAAGCCCACGTGATACAACTAGAGAAGACTGTATGCTTCAAGGAAGACCCAGCACAGCAAAAATGAAAAGAAAGAAAGAAAATTATTTAAAAAACAAAACTGTGCTTGTAGACTTCTTGGTCTAATGAAGTGACTGATATGTAAATAAATGGTTGAAATATCTTGATGAGGATAACTGAAATAATGTCATTCCAGTTTTGATACAGTTATTAATGATGGACCAATACTGCCCAGATAAGAGAGTCGTGATTTCTGCTTAAAGGATGGAGAGAGATCAGAACACATTTGAAGAGGAAGTCATACCTGACCAGATTCATCCATAGTCTCTTTAATATCAGTTAGCACTGCTGATATATATGGCCTTAATGAGTACCATGCACTTAGCCTCTTTCTCTTTGTCAACATTAGTCAAGTGAAAACATCACCTTCTATGATGAAAAGGTGGCCCCTTTACTGAGTGAGATTAGTTCATATGAGCTGACAATCCATAACTCTGCATCCATTTTAGGAATGACTAGAAATTATTCTGTTGGGAGAAGCTTGGATGAAGAATTGGTTTGGGGATACTGGTGCCTGCCTCTCACAACTAGGCATCCCTTTTCAAATCTGGGTTGCCATAACAACCAGATAGCACTTTTTGTCCCAAACACAACAGACTCCTTTATAGTGATGATTATTATTAGTCAGTTTGCACTCCAGGCAGAAATTTGATTTACTTTCCCTGAGGAAACCCACCATATGACATGCAAAATGTCAGACAGAGAATAATACAAACTGGAAGTATGGACATACTATGATATAAAGCATGTGTGGGAAAATATACCTTGTGAGCCCTTTATTATTTTTAAATGAAAAGTTGTCAGATTATTCAGCCTGAAGTGTGATATTAACTGTGTCATGCTTGTGAGCTACATAATAGTTATTGTGAAGGCAGAGCTTGTAGATTATCTATTACAGGGTGTTTGATAAAATATGACACCTGAAAACTTTGAATGTGCAAGAGTTTTTGACACTATTCTGTAGGCCTAGAGATTGAACCTGAGAATATATTAAAAATGAGGTGTTTTCTGTAGTACACCAGTCAGAATGAAACATATACCTCCATTCCTTTGCAACGATTTAAGAATGGGAGAAAGCAATTTCACTCCCAGAATACAAGTGATCACAGTGACTATGAATAAGGTATCCTGTCCCAACTGTGTTGCTTATTGAAAGTACAATTTAAGCAGTTTCCTTTGCACTCAAACTTAGCCAAACCATTATTTTAACCTTTAATGAGGTCTGACCTTCAGGCCAACCCAGTAGAAGAAAACTTTTGGGATCTCTTGAGTGCAAAAAAAAAATTGCATCTGCAGTACTAGCCAACTATTTCTTTGTGGCATGTTTATCAGTAATGTGCCCCTGCCCAGCAAAATTGTGTCCTTGAACCAGGGATATAAAATGATACTATTAAGGAGCCAAGCCAAGTCTGGTCAAAGAAAGCCATTTATTTTCACTGACCCAGCTGGTCAAGTGAATTTAGGTTCAGCAGCTTGGCTCACTTGAGAATCAAGCACTGCCATCATGCCTGTAATTACAGCATGAAAGTGATTTCCAGAAATGAACATCAAAAAGGAAACAGACTTTCCTTGGCAATGTTATACTTCAGGACAGGATAGTTGGCAAGGTGAATAGGAGACATGTATTTTCATGTGATTCATATACTAAAAACAATGTCTATTTGTATCCATCAGATTTTTACATAACAAACCACCCCACACATTGATATGATGAACATTAATTATTTATCCAAAAATTCATGAATTGACTAGGTGATTCAGTTCCCTGGTGGCTCAGATGGTAAAGAATATGTCTGCAATGCTGGAGACCCAGGTTCGATCCCTGGATTCAGAAGATCCCCTGGCAAAAGGAATAGCTACCCACTCCAGTATTCTTGCCTGGAGAATCCCATGGAAAGAGGAGCCTGGTGGGGCTACAGTCCATGGGGTTGCAAAGTCGAACACAACTGACTAACAGTATACTTTCATTTTCTTCTAGTCTGAGCTAGCTGATCTGGGGCTGGATAATCTAAAACTGTTGTGCTTAAATATCTGGGGCTTCAACTGGAACTGCTTATATGGCCAAGATGGATAGAGCCTTTCTCCATGTGGATTATCATCCAGCAGGAAGCTGACTAGACTTTCTTCATATCGTCTTTGAAGGGTTCCCAGTATTAAGACTGGGCAAGCTCCAATGCAGAGCAATTTCCAACTTCTCCCTAAATCATGTTTACTACAATTACACTGGCAGATACAAGTCATATCACCAAGTCAAAATTGGAAGGATGGAGAAATACACAACTTTTTGATGACGGTCCACTGAAGAATCTGTGACCTTTTTAAAAATGTATTTCAGCCTTCTTGGAGAAGGGAATGGCAACCCACTCCAATATTCTTGCCTGGAAAATCCCATGGATGGAGGAACCTGGTAGGCTACAGTCCATGGGGGCAAAGAGTTGGACACAACTGAGCGACTTTATTTTCACTTTTCACTTTCATCATACTTGAGGACTACAAGATTTCTGATGTGTTTTAGCATATATTACTTTAGATTTCCATATGATTTTTTTTTCTTATAATGAAGGTAAATGTTTCCAAATGTATTTAAAGGTGAAAACAGTAGCAACAAGTTAATCAAGGTTAGCCACATAATTATAGCTGCTTCTATAAAATCTCAACTCATGATTTGAAATTTGTGCAACTGAGTAGTAGAATTAATTGGGTTTGCCTTCTCTTTATTTGGTTTTATTGTTCTCTGTGACATAAAATATTTCTATGGTTTGATCTATGTCTACCACAAACGGCTGTTCTGGCAGGTTGTGAAAATATTTAGAACAAAAAATTCTCTTGCCCCAGTCTGAGAATATCAACAAATATTTACTATTATTTTCATTAAGCTATTGTATTCATAAGAGATTTACGAGTATGTATTAGGAGGTGGTAGGATTATCTTAAAAGGTCACCCAGTGTTTAAGTCATCTATTCTGTATTTAAAAATCACCCTAAATTTACTAGTTCAAAACAACAATCATTTGCTGTTTCTTTGATTCAGGATATAAAAATGATTCAATTACAAAGTTCCAGGTCAGAATCTTTGATGAGATTGTGTTAAGAATATGGTAGGGCTGGATTCATTTCAAAAGGTACTCATCTGACATGTCTGGAACCTGCACTAGGAAACTTAAGCAGCTGGGAGCTAAAACAACTTGGGGTCCTCCAGCATTTCTCTCTTTCTCTGTGTGGTTTCTTTATAGACTCTCTCCAGCATGGTACCATTAAAGTGGCTAGATTTCTTATAGGAAAGTTCAGGGATCCAAAGGGATGTGTCCCAATAGAGAGACGGATGGAAAGTACATCATCTCTTCTAATCTACCATTGCCATTGTCACAGCATCACTTTCTGTATGTTCTATTAATAAAGGCAGTTGCAGAAGTCCAACCAGTTTTAAGGGGCAAAGACGTAGATCCCAAACTTTGATGGGGGAGTGACACGGTTCTGGAAGGGCATTTTAGACTGAAAATTTTAGTCAATTTTGGTAAAATATGATCTAACACAACTAGGGAAACTTTAAAATTTGCAACATGAATCTTCAATATTATCCATTTTAACTTTTCTTGCACAAAGTTGTGGTAATGTTATTATACAGTTTCACTTTTCTGGAGCATTTCAAGGTTACCATTGAAGTTACTTTTGTAAACTTTTGTTTACTTCAGTTTCAGTCAAAAGAAGAACCCTAAAAGGGTCTTACCTTATCTGGTAAATAATCCTAGAAAGCAGAAGGGAGGGATTGCAGGTAAATTGGAAAAGAGGTAAAACTAATGCAAAGATGCAGGACCACTCTGGTAGGTAACTAGCGCTTTCAAACTTCCCAGAACATTCTGAGAAGACTTATGGACTCCATGTCAGAGTTGTGCATTTAGATGACTACAGGATGGAACATGTATCCATTGGCATTGGTGAAACGTGATGTTAGGTCATTAGTTCCCCTGCATTCCCAGCTTTCTCATATATGAGTGTCTAATGCATCCCACAAAGGGCATTCAGAGAAATGCCAAAAGGGAAAATGAGAGATGTGTGAAGCAGGTTTGCAGTGAAGTACTTTGGGTTGCACTCAAACTGAACTGGTAGAAGACTGCTCAGAATCAGTCATGGCAGAAAGAGGTGAGGCTGAGATCTTTTATAATCGTGCATGAGAAATATATGATACACATTTATTCAAGCTAAAGAGAATCAAATGCTGAGGATTTATTTTGTGCTGGCTATCGTCCCGAGCACTAGGGTACAGAGGTTAAAAGGTACACACAGTTGATCATCTGCATACTCTAGCTTGAAATCTCCATGTCAACAAATCATCACAGCACAACAAAACAGGTGCTACAAGAGAAGGATGCAACGTGTTATCGGTGCCCAGGAGAAACAGAAAACAACCGCATCAAAGAAGAGCATGTAGACCAGAAAAGCTTTTGTGCAGTGCTGATGACTGACCGAATTTTCAACAAAGAGAAAGATTTCTCCAAATGGGAAATGAGAATAAAAGGGGTAAATATTTCAAGAGAACATTAAAATAGGAACAGGTCATGGAGATTACATGTGAAACAGCAATTTCTGCAATTCCGATAAACCTCTTGACACATTTTATGTATGAGTAAATTGAGACAATGGAATTAGTCATTTGGTTAGGGTTATACCCCTTTTCGTTTTACAGTTCAGATGAAAATTCAGAAATCCTATGTGCTCACCCAGCTTTTTTTTTTTCTATTTTGTTACCAAATAGTAATTTTCAATCATTTATTTAAAAACAAATATATCACAGCCCACGTCACTTATTTTTCCTTCCCACTAGTGCTTAGCAGTAGCAGTAGTGCTTAGGTTCATTAACAAACTGAATCAACCTTGTTTTTGGTTTCCTTCTTACTGGAGGAATTAGAAAAATTAATCAAAATTTACAGTGAACACTTTTTAAAGTGATCACTTAGAAAATCAACTCTCCCTATGTAGAAGCATGGAACACAGTTAAATTTTTAATTTAGAAAGTTTGTGTAAACCAGGTTGACACATCCAAATTTATGCTTCTAACACAGGGGTTGGAAGGTACCAGGATGACAAAATCAAGACAGCTTGGTACAGACCAGAACTGGAGAATAGCAGCTGGCATGTAAGGACAAAGGTGTGAGCAGGAAGAAATTGGCTTCTGAAGCAGTCAACACTTTAGGAGAAACCATGGAGGATAGTTTTCACAAGTATCTTAAGTATTTCACAAGTATTTCTCAAGTATCTTAAGCAAGTATGTCAGAGAAGGGGGCATGTTAAAGTTTTAGGAATAGATTCTTTCATTGTCTGATACTGCTTAGCAGTTTTCCAGGGAGTCAGCTACTTCTGGGTCAAACGTGCTTTCTTTCCTAACCCTGCTTCCTTCTCCTTTTTAGAGTTAATGGATAGTTCACCTCTACAAGGAGCTCTGGAATGGATATGGGGCAGACTGTTTTTTTGTTTTTTTTCTGAGCTGCAAGTCTAGAGAGGCATTTCAAAACACTGGGGTCACTGTAACCAGAATAAAAGCCCAGATGAATCATTAATTTTCTGGGAGTGAGGCATAAGGGGGAGTCTTTCAGCAATTTTAATCTTTTCGAAACATTTATGATCCTTGGAAAAGGAAAGACTGCTAAGCAGGGAAGGGCTTTGACTCAGGTACTGCAGAAGTAGGACTCTGGTGGTTATTAGTGACTTTGTTATATAACAGAAAGAAAGAAAGAAGGAACAAACTGAACTATGCTATTAAGTATAAAAGGGCATTCAATGATCCATGAAGCATATGAGTACAGCTAGAGAATTACTGCTCTTTGGGGTGACTAGAGGAGAGAAGCTGTCCTGTGCAGTAGAACAGCAATGATGAAGGCAGAATAAACATGAAAATGTGCTTATCTCTTCTGGATCTCCTTGGTAAAGTTTGTTTTCTGTTATTCTGAAGTAAGGAGCAACTTAGTATTACATCAGCCATCTCAATCCACAAAGCCATAAACTAACATCAAATTGGAGAATCCAAGTGTGCTCAGTTCTCCGTAGTACAGCACACCTGCTCTGAGCTTCTACGGCGTCAGTGCAAAAGTACTGCTGCTGCTGCTGCTGCTAAGTCGCCTCAGTCGTGTCCGACTCTGTGCGACCCTATAGAAGGCAGCCCACCAGGCTCCGCCGTCTCTGGGATTCTCCAGGCAAGAGTACTAGAGCGGGGTGCCAGTGCCTTCTCCAGAAAAAGTACTAGTGACTAGTATATGTCTTCCAGGCACTTCGCTTGAAACTGAGATTAGAAGAAAAAACAATGTGTGACATAGTCCCTACACTTGCATAACTGACTATCTATTATATGAGGCCTGAATTTTCCATTCAAATCAGTGTGTTGAGAAAACCAGTCAGACTTTTCTGGAGAATTTAGAGAAATGAGGATGATACTACTTCATATTGAAGGTAAGTTATAGGCTTAAAGTGTGTGCTTAGTTTGTCCACAAAAATTAAGTTAGGAAGGGCATCTAAGACAGAGAAAAGAGCGTGAACTGATGCATGGAGCCAGGAAAGAGACTGGAATATACGGGGTCTGTAAGTGCTACAAGTGATACAACACCGAGACTTTAAAATACACGGTAGGACAGCAGTCCCCAAACTTCTTGGCACCAGGGACTGGCTTTGTGGAGGACAATTTTTCCATGGCCTGGGGTCAGGGGAGATGGTTTCAGGATGATTCAAGCACATTACACTTTTTGTTTATTTTGTTTCTATTTTGATTTTATCAGCTTCCCCTCAGATCATGTGGCATTAGATCCTCAAAGTTGGGGACCCCAGGGGTAGGATATAGGAGGGGTCAAAAGGTGAAAGACTTGCTGGCTCTTCCAAAATCTTGGATTTCAGGAATCTAGTCTATAAATTCTGTGTGTCCAAGTTTTGCATTTTGGATATGCCAATTCAGTCTTCATGTCTAGGGAAAGGAGGAACAATTAGAAATCTCCTATAATGATCCAGGTGAACAATTAGGATATGATATAAAGAAGTAAAAGCGAATGGTTTTTAGAAGTATGTAAGAAGATGACTTGCCAATATGTAGTAGCTGATATAGTTTAAAAGATGAAGGATAGCTGAATGCCTGCCCAGGACTATGCCTGTGACGAGGACATTAAGTGAACACGAGAGTCGGCAGGGCTGGCAAGACATGACAGCCAGACCAGAGGAGCAATCACAGAGGGCAACGGTTGCTAGCATGGCGATGTGGCAACAGCTAAGAACCAAATTTGATGATGTCAATGAGTACCTGCATGGAAAGATAGTAACTAAGGGCTAGACAGGCCATATGATCTCTTCAGGGCATATTCACATCCTGTCCCAAACCCACAAAGTATGTCCAGCTACTCTGAGACATTTGAGGGGATACAACAATACATACAAATAAAACCCCAAATTGGCTTTCTTGATGTAGAAATGACCTTAAGTGTCTGTTTCCTGATAGAAAAGGAGCAAAAATGTTTTAAGCTAACTTAAAATTACAAATTAATTTCTAATACAACTGAGTGTCTCCCACAGTGTCCAAAAAAAATGAGTTTCAGATTATTAAATTTAGGAAACTAAACAGTGAATCACTGATATTTCAGAACTCTGGGCAAGACATTACCAGGAGAGAAACGGGGCACTGAGGTGCATCCTCTGTGTGTTTCAGGTGTGACCATCTTCAGTGTTTGACTTATTCTGACCCTCAGAATCAGAATCAGTATGGAGAGTGTTCTAAAGTGCAGTTTTCCAGGCCCCAACCCATAGCAAAGCATTCACTATTTCTGACAATGGGTCAGAGTTTCCTGCCTTTAAACTTGCTTCATTGTGAGTCTTAAACTCACCTGAGATTAGAATTACTGAAGCTACTCTTCACACACCCAAAACAGCACCTGCAGGCATCACTTAAAACCCACAGGGCACTTGAACTTGAATCAAAGAATTGCTGCAGGCTGTCCTTTCTTCATCCACATGATTGTCCTCACGAATCATCTCTCTTACCTCCCTGGACAAATCTCCTAGTCTCCCTTTCTCCTCTCATGTAACTCAGTTTTAATTTGGTAACTAAACTTTCTTTCTTTGCCTCATATTCACCTGACAATCCTGGGACAGTTCCATGAGTGAAAGACAACATATGCTAAGATTATAGCAGAGCACAGCCTTCTCACACTCCCTTAATATGTCCTTCTTGCTTTTGCAAATCATAGAAGAAATTTTCCTTTTAATACAAAATTTTTATGACATGACTGGATACACAAACATCAATTTAAAATGGGATTACAATTCCTATAGAAGTTGCATATGAATAGGAGGAAATATTCGGCTTCCAGTCTTAATTAGACTGTGAGAGAACAAAATGACAAGCTATGTGATCTTCAGCAATTAACTTTTGTTCTCTAGTATTTGATTTACTTATCCTTAAAGATGGACTAACACAGGATTTCTTGACTTTGACACTATTTGGAGCCAGGAAAAGTCTTTATAAAGTGAGGGGCAGGTAGAAGATGTTCTCTTTATTGTAAGAAGTTCTGATAACCAACATCATCTCCAGGCATTGCCAAATATCCCCTGGGGAGAGGGTAGAGTGTGAAAAATTGTCCTCAGTACAATCAGGTACAATGGGTACCTGACTAAAGGTACCCATTCCACAAAGTCCTTGAAATATTGAATGAGATAATGTAGTAATTTAATGTGCTATTAAATTCTAACAGTTTTGGTACTTCCCTAATGGTCCAGTGGCAACGACTCCATGCTCTCAATGCAGGGGGCCTGGTTTTGATCCCTGGTCAGGCAGTGGCACCCCACTCCAGTACTCTTGCCTGGAAAATCCCATGGACGGAGGAGCCTGGTAGGCTGCAGTCCATGGGGTCGCTAAGAGTCGGACACGACTGAGCGACTTCACTTTCACTTTTCACTTTCATGCATTGGAGAAGGAAATGGCAACCCACTCCAGTGTTCTTGCCTGGAGAATCCCAGGGACGGCGGAGCCTGGTGGGCTGCCGTCTATGGGGTCGCACAGAGTCAGACACGACTTAGGTAACTTAGCAGCAGTAGCAGTAGCAGCAGGGAACTAGATTCCACAAGCTGCAAGAAAGAGTTTGCATGCCACAACTAAATATTCCATGTGCTGCAACTAAAGACCTAGCACAGACAAATAAACAAATTAAAATAAATACATTTAAAAATTTTTAAAAATCTGAGTTTTCATAATCTGGGAATTGGTTTTAAGATGCTCAAGAATTTGATCATGTTTAAAACTAGCTGTTCATATAGTTCAAGCTATTTAATCATTACAAGAGATATTGGTAATAATGATATTTAAGGATGCAGATCAAAGAGCTACCCAAATGTGAATTTAAGCACACTCTGACCTTTGCCAATGTTATGAGCAGAGAGGGCAAACCAAAGACTTGCACTATCCTGAGTGATACCCCAGCACTCATCTGAGAAGGGTACACTTGATCAAATATTTTATACTTTTACAAATGCATATCCTTCAGAATCAGGCACTAGTCAGCTTTTATGTTTCAACAATAGGAACAGATTTTAAATGAGCAGTCTTGTAATATTACTCAGTAAAACAAATGCTGGAAGTCTGTGCTTTTAAACTTGTCATTCCCATTTTAAAATACTGCAGCTGAAACACCCAAGCAACTTGAACAAAACCAAAATTCTATAAGGAGCTTATTTCAAGAGAGATTATATTTTAGTTTCCTTCCACTTATTTTTATAAATTACTCTTCCCTTCTAAACTCATTAGTGTTTCTCCATCTCTCTCCTTCTTTTTTTCCATCCCTCCTGCTCTCTCTCTCTTTGTGGCCTTTAACCCATGTTCGTATTTGCTACTCTGCCTTTTTGTAGCTGCAGCTTCTTCTGTGAAGAAGTTACCATGAAAATCTCAGATTATTCATCTACAATGTGCAGACTTTAGTGTCTTCACTGAAATATAGTTGTGAGGGCTGAATGCGAAACAAACAATATTTATACTGAATAAAACACCATATATTTTTAAAAGGTTAATTTCTTTCCTTCTCTCATTCTTTTTTCTCCTGGTCTCTGAAGTTGTAAGAATAACTTGCCTGTTATTTCTCCAGGTAAGTGAGAAGGTACCTTTTCACAGTTTATCTGTAGCTCTCTTTCTTAGATTCACCTAAGAGTTATGCTGCTCTGAAGGTAGGGAGGCTTATCCATTACAAAGGAAATCTATAACAATATGGATTGGAATTTCCACCGAGGAAAAATTATTTTAATCCATGCTTAGGGCAGCAATGCCTCACAGTTAGTCGGGCTTCCCTAGCAACAGAACCTGAGATAGAGACTTCTATCAGAGCACTCTGGTGGGAAATGTGGTTTCACAGGCCAGGAGCAAATGTAGCCAGGAGGAGGGAAAGACAATCCAATAAACTTCCTGGGGAGCAAAATTCATTTCATGACCATCTTTTCTCTTGATGGGTAGGGTACAGGAGCTCCTTTTCCCCTTTCATGGAAGTTTTACACAATGCTATTGTGTGTATTAGCACACGTATGTGTACCAAAGAGGGTTCTGTGACATCACACAGCGCCACAACAACACAGATGTTAAGACACCAACATGTACTTGATTGGAGACCCAGGCACTGCCCATTTTAGCAACAGCTGGCATGAGAAAGAGGTGAGACCAAGAGAATCTTTGAGGTGCATAAGTAATGTTCATCATAGTGTCGATGTCAAGAGTTACTTGTCAATATATCAGTACAACCTGAAGATGCTATGGTTCTAACATATGGAGTGCTATGATATGCTCTGGGATTAATGCAGTAACCAAGAGAGAGAGAGCTTTTGGTCTATCTTACAGTCCAGGAAAAGGCAATAGCTAATATTCAGCGCTAATGGGGTTTGACAATGGCAGCTCAGCGTTCTTCATTCTGTTGCTGATCACTGTGCAAACAGATCATAAATATCAAAATATAATTATTATTTACAGTAGATGTTTCTTGGGGCATCACCTTGGAAAAGAAATAGTAGGTACAAAATTGAGTAGAAGAAGAAGCCTAAGAAGCAATAATCAGGGGGAAGGGGAAAGCCATACCAAGCAATGGATGCTTTTGTAGCTTGGTTCTAGCTGATGTCTGACTGGAGATTCAGAAATCTTTTTCCATATGTAAGATTTTTCTTCTGCTAGTAGGTCATTTTTTTTTTTTTTTAGATGACCTCATGTCCTGTGCCTGATTCACAGTTTTTTGTACTTTATCACTACAAGAATCACTTCAGCCTAAGCCTGGAGACTCCTGTCCACAACTAGGAACCTTCTTCCGGGTGGTCATTTATGGTCGCTTTGCAAAGTGATCACTGCACCAGCTGTTCACTACTTGGCCTGCTGCATCCTCATGATGTGTTATGAACCTGGTCTTTTTTCTTTACTATCTGGTTAGAGAAACAGCTTTCTTGACTGTGATGGTTATAAGACTGAGATTCTGTAAACATTCAACTACCTTGCCTCTCCTCCTGCAGTCTCAATTACTTTCAGAATGATGGTAATGCAAGCCAAAACTGATAGCAAATTTACTTTGAATTAGGCCTTTCATATGCCTTGTCTCATTCATTCTTCACAACTAAAATATGCCAGATACATACCATCATTTCCACTATTCCCCTGAGGAGTAAAGTGACATAGATAAAATGACTAATCAATGGACACACAGCCAGAACACATGAGGCTAAGATTTGTTTGTTGTGTTGACCCAAGGGCCATATTGCCACTTACATGGATTTTTACTTCTTGAGTAACCAGTGGAATTATCTTTTAACATAGGCCGGGGAATGTTTTCCCAGATAATAAAGCCATATTTTATCTTTCTCCCTTTACATTGTTTAAACAATCCCAAGAGGATTAGAATAATATTCTCTCCATTCCCACTAGTCCATCTCTTCCATAACTTATAGGTTATTTAACTATTATGCTGCTTTGCATATGGCCAAATGTAATGTGAGAAAAGATTATTGAACACTTGGAAATAAAATAATATGCTGATTATGTGTTCTTTCAGTGTCACGGTAGGTATGTTTTAACAGGCCTGTACAAGAATTGCTCAATTTCCTGGAAAAACATACTTTTATTTGAATTATCTGCTTGTTACTTGATTAGAGTTCAGATACTATAAAGTTACATGTTAATTTATAGACATCCATGTAGAAGAAAAAACAGCCCAAATAAAATAACGTTTTCCCCCAAAGGACCAGAAATAGCTTTGTGTTTAACTTATTTGTGTTAATTTATTCTAACATATTTTCATTTTTCTTAAATATTTTTGCTGATCTCGTAGATAAACTTTTTCCTTAAATTCTGTGAGAGCCTTCTATACTATTTTACTAGTCACTTCATTAATTAGTGAGTTGAATAAAATCTCTGAAATGTGTTCATTTCAATATGTATAATAACCATATCCATTTTTTTTAACCTTTGGAAAACTCAACCTTAGCACTGGTTACTTTAACATTCCTTTTTCATTTATTTGCTTAGGCATACAATCATTCATGTTTACAAGCATTTTTTATTCGTCTTGTGCTTGGTTTTGTAATACCAGACTTGAGTGTTTAGAATATAGCAATGAACAAAACAGAGTTAAGTCTCAGCTTCCATTGAGCCAAGAGTGCTCATATGATCTGGAAGATGATATAAAAAATGTGATGACACTCATTTAGAGTTGTGGGTCTCAACAGTGACTATTTAAATATCACTTTGGAAACTTAATAAACTTAATAATCATGTTATTTTGGGGTGACACCATAAGAATTCTAGTTCTGTAAGTCTTTTATGGGAGCCAATTATCTTTACTTTAATATGCACCTTAGGCAATTCTGATGCACTTGGTCTTAGAAAATGTATTTTGAGAAAAAAAAATCCAGATTTTCACATATTTGAATATTTGCATTCCTCTATTCTATTGGAAAGCAAATTATCAAATCACAACAAGAAAAGGAAGGAAGGGAAGTAAAGAAAAGGCAGAAGGGAGGGAAGGAAGTCAGTCATGCCAGGGAATATGAATTCAAGGATTTTGTGTTTGTTTTTTTCTCCGAAATATTTAGAAATGTAACCTTGGGTAAGTTACATTTCATCTCATCTCTGGGCTTCAGCTATGTCATCCTTAATGAGCAGAATGCACTAATGTTTATTCTAATTTTAAATTCTAGGGACAAGGCAAAAAGTTAAACATAAAAATATCATTTCATGATCCAATATTCGTTATGCATAAGTTAATTTATTAATATTAGAGTTCATTAGTAAATACCAGAATTAATTAATGCAACAGAGATTATGAACTTGTACCAAATCTTGTTTGGTTTTGTTTTATAAGATACGCAACAAATCAGATCATCTACCAGTTAACATTTTGTTGCTGATCTTTCTTGCAGTACTGCCTAATGAAAAACACCTAATTAATATGCTTCTGATAATTTACTGAACCATATCCCTGGCACTCAAAAGCAACACTCACAAACAGCTGGAACCATGAGGCATGGGCATGCCTGTGACTTCCAATCTTCAGGGAAGATTGTGAATTACATATAGCATCTAATGAATTATTTATAATGGTAAGAAATGAGCTGAAACATGCATACCAGCCATGGCGAAGAGTGAACTGTGATAGCACTTGAAGCAATGGGCAGAATCTGGCTGCCAATCCTATTTTACTTTGGAGTTCTTTGTAAGCAATTTGTGGCTTATTCAGGCTTCAGTCTTTTATAAAAAAAATTAAGATAGCCCTTTTCAATTTCCTCTGGGTCTGTGATAGTCACTATTTTCTGGAAAAGAATACCATTTTGCTCAATGTTCTCCACTTATTTTATCCATCGTGTATCTTTATCTCAATATATATTTGATGTGATTCATTCCTGAATTGACAAATGGGAAACTAAAACATGTTTGTGTTGGAACTCTGGATAAAAATTTTTAAGCATAATTATTACTTTTTACCATATACAATTATATACAAAGCATATCTAAAATAGAAAATATCATATCTACAGTAAACTCTTCCATTAGATCAAACACACACTGAGGACAGAAACTAAGATTCGCCCTTGTGTTCTCCCATAATACCTTGCACTTGCTCTTTTCTGCAGTGCACACATTATCCAACAAATTTATTGAACACATTGAGAAGATATGCCTGGCACTTATATAAACAATAAAGATACAGAAGTACATAGGCAGAAGAAATTACTCCTTTGATGCAGTTATTATTCTGGGGGCACAGAGTAAATGTTTGTTGAATAGCAGGAGCAATTCTATTAATAACAAAAGATTTTAGCTCTATCCTGAGAGCTAAAGGAAACTCCAAATGTCTTATTCCTTTCACAGTCCTTAGGATATGACTTAATACTCCTTTTTTGTTTATAACGAATGTTTTCTTAAGTGCATTTACCCATTCTCATACCTATTTTAAAAATAAATATAAAACATTCTTCAAATACATATCTGTGCATGTATCTACATATATATATGTATTCTACTGCCAGGGCCCAGCCCACTGTGCCACGGGATGGGAATATAATTGAAAAATCAGTGAGATACACCTCCTATTCTCAAAGTAGGGACATATATTTGTGATCCCAGAAGAGGAAATGGCAATGTAACAGCCTAGGGGCAAAACCATAATAGGGAGCATATCCAGGAAATTAGATTTCACTTTCAAAAGATTTCAATGTATCAGTCTTCAGGGGTCCGGGGAGATCATAAAGCACCTTGTGAACCATACAAGGACCATGTTAGTTACTTGAGGGCCCTGCATAATTTGCATAAGGGAATGGCAAAATCACGTATTTTTGAAGAATTACTGGTATGCAACATTTCATGGTGGGCAATAGATGGGGAAGATAGAGGTAGAGTATCCAGTTAGTAGCCCATTTTAATTGCACCAGTGAGAGATGATGTTAACCAGCACAAGAAAAGTTCAGTGGAGAGAAATAGGGAGATAGAGCCAGAGATAATTTTTTTTAATATGGTAAAATATCTGCAATATAAAATCAATCATTTTAACCATGTTTGGGAATATAGTTCACTGGCATTAAGAAATTCAAATTGTTATACAACCATTGTGCTAAGTTGCTTCAGTCACGTCTGACTCTTTGCGACCCTATGGACTGTAGCCTGCCAGGTTCCTCTATCCGTGGAATTTGCCAGGCAAGAATACTGGAGTGGATTGCTATGCCCTCTTCCAGGGGATCTTCCCAACCCAAGAATTGAGCCCATATCTCTTTCATCTCCTGCATTGGCAGGTGGGTTCTTTACCACTAGTGCCACCTGGGAGGCCTGCACAATCATTAACACCTGTTATCTCCAGAAAATTTTCATCTTCCCAAAATGAAACTCTGTACCCATTAAATCATAACTCCCTATTCTTGCTTCCCTCTGCTCTTGGCAACCATCATTCTACTTTCTGTCTGTATGATTACTCTAGGAACCTCACATTACAGGAATCATATAGTTTTTGTCTCTTGTGTCTGGTTTATTTCATTTAGCATAGCATGTTCAAGAACTACTGATCTTGTAGCATGTGTCAGAATTTCATAAGCCAGAAATTATTTCTAAGTTCAGTCAACAGGAATTAACTATTGATCCAATATGGAGATTGAAGAAGAGAAGAAACAAAAAAAAATAAACAATTGCATGGCTTCAGAGTCTAGGAGATAAATAGTGTCTGTCATTCAAAGAGCTAGGGGACAAGGGAGACAGAAGAGGCTGGTTTCAGAGCTAGAAGAGCTGAATTCAAATGTGTTAATATCATAGATTGATTATTAGTCTATTTAATAGTCTCATCATCTTATAGATACAGATATACTGTGATAGTTTCCAGAATTTGCTGAAATAAAAATACCGCATATGGTTACAGTTACCCAAGACTTTTAATATTTATCTCATTGTGGACTAAAATCTTTGCCTAAAATTCCTCTTTACATCTTTCTGGTAACTGACATGGTCTCCTGATACATAACCTGGAATGGACTAGTCTCTGCATATCATATCTCAGCCCAGAAGACTTAGGAGAAGGCAAGCATGTGACCAAGGCAGACAAATCAGGTTTTCCTCTGGGACTTTTCTACTATTGCTGAGTGAGAAAAGCTGTCTTGACACATGAGTTCTAGATCTGGTTGTGTTCAGTCTTGGCTTGTCAGCTGTCGTGTTACATGCTATCGGAAGGCCTGACCACAGTAGGACACAGCGTGAAACCTCTGCATGTCAGTAACAGAAGACAAACAAAGAGGAAAAAGAAGGATACTAAAAACTACAAGACATTAATGAAAGAAATCAGAGCAAAAGACTATACAAATAAATGGAAAGATTATCCATGCTTGTGAATTAGAAACAATATTTTTATTTATTTATTTCTACTTTTTTTTATTTTTTATTTTTTTTTAATAAATTTATTTATTTTAGTTGGGGGCTAATTACTTTACAATATTGTAGTAGTTTTTGCCATACATTGACATGAATCAGCCATGGGTTTACATGTGTTCCCCATCCTGAACCACCCTCCCACCTCCCTCCCCATCCCATCCCTCTGCGTCATCCCATTGCCCCAGCCCTGAGCATTTGTCTCATGCATCGAACATGGAATGGTGTTCTGTTTCACATATGGTAATATACATGTTCAATGCTATTGTCCCAGAACATCCCACCCTCACCTTCTCCCTCAGAGTCCATAAGACTGTTCTATGCATCTGTGTCTCTTATTCTGTCTCACATATAGGTTTATCGTTACAATCTTTCAAATTCCATATATATGCATTAGTATACTGTATTGGTGTTTTTCTTTCTGGCTTACTTCACTCTGTATTATGGGCTCCAGTTTCATCCATCTCAATAGAACTGATTCAAATGTATTCTTTTTAATGGCTGAGTAATATTCCATTGTGTATATGTACCACAGCTTCCTTATCCATTCGTCTGCTGATGGACATCTAGGTTGCTTCCAAGTCCTGGCTATTGTAAACAGTGCTGCGATGAACATTGGGGTACACCCGTCTCTTTCAATTCTGGTTTCCTCAGTGTGTATGCCCAGCAGTGGGAATCTCCACACTGTTCTCCATAGTGGCTGTACTAGTTTGCATTCCCACCAACAGTGTAAGAGGGTTCCCTTTTCTCCACACCCTCTCCAGCATTTATTGCTTGTAGACTTTTGGATAGCAGCCATTCTGACTGGTGTGAAATGGTACCTCATTGTGGTTTTGATTTGCATTTCTCTAATAAAGAGTGATGTTGAGCATCTTTTCATGTGTTTGTTAGCCATCTGTATGTCTTCTTTGGAGAAATGTTTGTTTAGTTCTTTGGCCCATTTTTTGATTGCGTCATTTATTTTTCTGGAATTCAGCTGCAGGAGTTGCTTGTAAATTTTTGATATTAATTGTTTGTCTGTTGCTTCATTTGATATTATTTTCTCCCATTCTGAAGGCTGTCTTTTCACCTTGCTTATATTCCCTTTGCTTTGCAAAAGCTTTTAATTTTAACTAGGTCCCATTTGTTTATTTTTGCTTTTATTTCCAATATTCTGGGAGGTGGGTCATGGAGGATCCTGCTGTGATTTATGTCGGGGAGTGTTTTGCCTATGTTTTCCTCTAGGAGTTTTATAGTTTCTGGTCTTACGTTTAGATCTTTAATCCATTTTGAGTTTATTTTTGTGTATGGTGTTAGGAAGTGTTCTAGTTTCATTCTTTTACAAGTGGTTGATCAGTTTTCCCAGCACCACTTGTTAAAGAGATTATCTTTTCTCCATTGTATATTCTTGCCTCCTTTGTCAAAGATAAGGTGTCCATAGGTGCGTGGGTTTATCTCTGGGCTTTCTATTTGGTAGAAACAATATTTTTAAAATGTCCATACTACCTAAAACCATCTATAGATTCAATGCAATCCCTATCAAAATTGCAATGGCATTTTTCACAAAAATAAAGCGAATGATTCTAGTATTTGTGCAGAACCTTAAAAGACTTCATAAAGACAAAGCACTCTTGGCAAAGTACAACAAAGCTGGAGAGGCATCACAGTCCCTGATTTCAAACAATATTACAGAGCTATAGTAATTAAAACAGTGTGGTATGGACACAAAAACAGACACATTGATCAATGGAACAGAACAGAGAGACTACATACACAACCACACATAAATGGCCAACAAATTTACAACAAAAGAGCTAAGAATATGCAATGGGGAGAGGACAGTCTCTTCAATAAACAGCATTGGGAAAATTGGACAGTCACATGAGATAGAATGAAACTGAACCTTTATTACCATATACATAAGTTAACTTAAAATGAATTAAAGACTTGAATGTAAGACCTAAGAACATAAAACTTCTAGAAGAAAACATAGGTAGTAAGCTCCTTGACATTATGACTTAGTGATAATAATTTTTACCTGACACCAAAAGCAAAAGCAACAACAACAAAAAATAAGTAGGTGGAACTGAGTCAAACTAAAAAAAAACAGAAACAAAAATCCCTTCTGTATGACAAAGAAAACCTTCAACAAAATAAAACAGCAACCTAATGAATGGGAGAAAAATTTTCAAATAATATATCTGATAAGGAGCTAATATTCAAAGTATATAAAGAATTCATACAAACTCAAAAAACAAAGCAAAACAAAAATCCCATTCTAAAAATGGGCAGAAGATCTGGATAGTCATTTTTTCCAAAGAAGACATAGAGATGACCAACAGACACATCAAAAGATGTTCTACATCATTAACCATAGGGAAATGCAAATCAAAACCACAATAAGATAATCATCTCACAACTGTTATAATAGCTATTGGAAAAAAGACTAGAAATATCAAGTGTTGGAAAGGATATGGAGAAAAGGGAAACTCTGTGCACTGTTGGTGGGATTATAAATTGATACAGTGCTATGGAAGGAGGTATGAAAATTCCTTAAAGCATTAAAAATCAAACTATAATATGACCTAGCAATTATACTTCTGGGCATTTTTTCAAAGAAAATGAAAAAAAAAAAAAACACTTCCATAAAAGTAATATATGTTCCCACGTGTTCATTGCAGAATTACTTACCATTACCAAGACATAGAAACAAACTAAGTATCCATCAAAGGATGAATGGATAAACAAATAGCAAGTGTGTGTTTGTGTTTATAAATACACATATATATATATACACACAAACACACATAATCATATGAAATGCAATATTATTCAATCATAAAAACAAACTTGCCATTTGGAACAACATGGATAGATTCAGGGGGCTTAATGATAGGTGAAATAAGTCCGACTGAGAAAGATAAATACCATATGATCTCTCTTATGTGTCCAATATAAACAGAGAGAGAGATAGAGAGATTTTTAAAAAAAAAGTCATAGATATAGAGATCTCGGATTGGTAGTTGCCAGAGGCTGTGAGGGGTGGAAATGGGGGAATAGATGAACTGTTTTGCTTTAATTAAAAAAAAAAGATGGGGGGAAGCAACAGCTGGCATTGCATGACATATGACTCCCTTATTTCAGGCTTTCTCGAGCTAGCTACCTTCCAACAATTATGGTGATTAGTTGTGGTTATTTAACGTCAATAACTGACATTTTTTCATTTTAACTATTGGAAGGTGAATTACTGTAGCTTTCATCCTGTAGTGTTCAAGTCAACTTTTTGTGCCCCCACTCTCTGTGCTTTGTACAAGATCCCTGGTAACATAATCATTCCAATCTCTCCTGTTTTCCCAGATCCTTTCTCACCCTGAATCTCATTAAGAATTACTTGGAATTATCCAAAAACCCAACGCTCTTTCCAAAAACCGAACACTCTATCATGCCTCCGAAGTCTAGCTTTTTGTATTTGTTCTCCAGAAGGCACTTTATTTACTTTTGTGCTAAAACACCTACTTTTTATTAAAGTCATAGCTCAAGTATCACCTTCCCCAGGAATTCAACCTTATTCTTCAAGATGAGTTAAGTTCTAGCCCTAAGACCTCCCACAAATCCCTGAACTCAGCTTGTTATTTTTAACGTAGACTAATAAGTTTTTGTCTGATTTACCCTATTCTGAATTTATCTCTTTGAGAGCTTCCATTCATCTCTTAAGAGTCAGCTTCACAATAATCACATTTATGGCCTATCTTCTGGCTGATTTTAGAGAAGTTGACCTTGCTCAACTTGGTGTAGACTTAGGCTAGATTATCACATCTTCCTCTATTACATAGTCAAAAATGCATTTTTATGTTTCTGCAATCCCATGACCTAGCACAAAATCTGGTACACAGTGGATATTCCAGGAATGCTGTCTAGACTGAATTTCAGGGTTGACATACCATATGCATATGCAAGTGACCAATTAGGTATAATTTTTCCCCACATATTTTTGAAATCTGCCTGTATTCATCATTCCACTTGAAAACAATGGTTCCCTAAACATGTAATAAAATCTCTGAATCACTCCTTCCAAGATTTGCTTGCTGCGACAGCTGCAGAACTCAAACTCTATGACACTTCATGGCCATGATTCCACCTGGAATTTCCTCCTTCATAAAAATGCAAACCAATAGGGCCTGGTTTCTCTATGCCCTGTGAATGGTAGAAACAATCAGCATCTGGGAGCATCTTGTGTCTGTAAAGGAAAGTTTTCTTGGTCCCTAGAGACTCACTGTTTGAATAGAGAATTGTAATCACAAAAGTCCTTCTATAAATATATGAACACAAAATATTCATATATTAGGAATTATTTTCAGATAAATTACATACAGAGGTGTTAGTGGCTCCAAAAAAAAGTATAAGAGGATATTTTGCAACCAAGCTGCCCCTAGGATTACTTTTACTCTGCTTTTAAAGTTCTCTCTGAAGTAGATTAAAGCAACAAATAAATAACCTAATTGATAAATGTGTATTTATGACAATGTGAACAAGCCCTGGGAAGATTCAGGTATGCCATACCACTGAAATAGAAAGTAAGTGATGCTTATGTGGTGTCATACACAGATTCTAGGGTCTACGCACTTTCTCAGTTGCACATATCAGAGTAATTTCTGTATCAGTAAGAATTGATCCAAGTTGTGTTTTTCAATAAAGAATTCAAAGGTCTGAAAAATGTGCCTAGTATACTTCAATTTGTTTAATAAAAAAAGAGAAGGAAAAGTATTTGTGCTTGTAGGTGTTTTTCTCTGAAAGATACTTAAGAAAACAATATGGACTGCCTCCAGGTAGGGAAACTGGTTATCTGGAGTAGAGATAGGAGGCAGTTTTTTCCTATATAACATCTTGTGTTTTGTGAATTTTTTTTAATGTTTTTATTTGAAAGATCTATTGATATTCAACTTTTTTATTAAATTAGTTTATTTTCTAGTGAATTTTGATCGATGACGATATATTTGTTATCCATTCAAAAATAAAATAACAACATATCTGGCTAAAAGACTGATGTCTGAACCAAGTCATTTGGGGATGCGTTAGTTTTCAAAGTAGCCAGAGCACTTACATCTCCCCTGGGATCTATCCTATTTCTTTCTTTTCCTCTTAGACGTCACCTGTGAATTCTCTTCTACTGATTAACACTAGATGGACTTATATGATGCCTGCTGCCTTTGAAGTTTGTTTCTGTCATAAACCTTCCCCCTGCTATTAATAATATGGGCATAATCAAAACACCAGCACCAGAATTTTTCAGAGGCCAATTAGGCAATATTTCCTTCTAAAAATTTGAGCCTTACTGACAAAAAAAAAAATATGAGAAAATCTACAGTTAATTTCATGAGGCATCCGATATAGACTGAGTGCCTACTGGGCATGGCTAAGTAATTTACATTTACGGTGGGAGGGAGTTATGTTATACTTACTTTGAAAACATCAATAACAGATAGAAGGAAGAAAATGAGCATGTGTTAAACCACTACATCTGAGACTTGTAGACAGATGCTTTCACATATTAATTCATTTAGTCCCCTCAAACCCATGTGAGAGAGCTATTTTTATTATTCTTGTCTTATAATTGAGAAGACAGGAGGTGTTAAGCAACTCATTCACACATCCAGTCTCTCTGACTCTAAGGCTCTTTCTACTAAACACCCGTAGAACTACAAAAAATGGTGTAAAAATAGTAAAAATCAGAAAGCTCATTTCTTTATATCCACCTTGTTGGACTAATCCTATTCAGCAAAACGTCACTTCAAATGTAAGATATATTTTATAAAATGCTTTAATCTGTTTATTCATCACTTAAGGGTACATTGGAGAGACTGGGAGCTTGATCTTTATTTTCCAACTAACAGATGTTGTTACTCAGAAACATGTAATTGAGCACTTTGGGGCAATTATTTTAAAATATAATGCTCACCTTTACAATAACTTGCCATGTGGTTCCCTGAAATTAAGACACATTTCATGTTGACTCATCAAAGGGCTCCATGACCCCTCCTTTGAGACAATCCTATCTCAAAAAGTACAGCTTTAACTCGCCAACACAGAACAAAGAGGGAGAATGTCAGGCCTCCTACATATTCAGAACCGTCTGTCACCAGATCTGGAGCAGCTTCCTGAGGCTTTTAAAGTATCTCTCCTATGTCTCCTTTCCTTACATCCAGGTGATTATTGCATCATAAAGCTTTTTTCTCCTTTTCAGATATTCCAGGATTCTACAGTACATCTGTATCAGGTGAAGAGTTTAATAGATGGTTAAAATCACCAGCGCAATTACTCAGTTTCTCCAAATGTGCTATTCTCTAACACACATTTCCACCAGCAATTTCCTCTACCAAGCATGCTGCTACTTCGCCCCCCCACCCCATCAAATCCTCTTAATCTTCATTTACTCTTCAAGATGCATTTCATCATTGCCTTTTCTCGGGAACATCCCTGACTCCACCCCACACCCCAGGCATAGTTATGTATCTCCTCATGTGACCATGTTGAACAGTATGAAAAAACTCTCTCATAACAGCTATTTCCTTCATTTGTTTCCCACCTCTCCACCTCTAGACTAATGTTATTCACAAATTGCTGTACATATACACACGGCTCAAACTATGCTGTTAAAAATAAAATAATCTGTGGGGACTTCCCTGTGTAGTCAGTGGTTAAGAATCTGCCTTTCAATGCAGGGGATTCAGGTTCAATACCTGGTCAGGGAACTAAGATCCCACATGCTACAAAGCAACTAAGCCAGTGAGCCACAACCAGAGAGTCTGTTCACCACACATACAAAAAGATCCTATGTGCCACAACTAAGTTACAGTTCAGTTCATTCAGTCATTCAGTCATGTCTGACTCTTTGTGACCCCATGGACTGCAGCATGCCATGCCTCCCTGTCCATCACCAACTCCTGGAGTTTATTCAAACTCACGTCTACTGAGTCCGTGATGCCATCCAGTCATCTCATCCTCTGTTGTACCCTTCTCCTCCCACCTTCAATCTTTCCCAGTATCAGGGTCTTTTCAAATGAGTCAGCTCTTCACATCAGGTGGCCAAAGTATTGGAGTCTCAGCTTCAACATCAGTCCTTCCAATGAATGTTCAGGACTAATTTCCTTTAGGATGGACTGGTTGGATCTCCTTGCAGTCCAAGAGACTCTCAAGAGAATTCTCAAACTCCATAGTTCAAAAGCATCAATTCTTTGACACTCAGCTTTCTTTATAGTCCAACTCTCCCATCCATACTTGACTACTGGAAAAACCATAGCCTTGACTAGACAGACCTTTGTTGACAAAGTAATGTCTCTGCTTTTTAATATGTTCTCTAGGTTGGTCACAACTTTCCTTCCAAGGAGTGTCTTTTAATTTCATGGCTGCAATCACCACCTGCAGTGATTTTGGAACCCAAAAATATAAAGTCTGACACTGTTTCCACTGTTTCTCCATCTATTTGCCATCAAGTGATGGGACCAGATGCTGTGATCTTAGTTTTCTGAATGTTGAGCTTTAAGCCAACTTTTCACTCTCCTCTTTCACTTTCATCAAGAGGCTCTTTAGTTCTTCTTCATTTTCTGCCATAAGGGTGGTGTCATCTGCATATCTGAGGTTATTGATATTTCACCCAGCAATCTTGATTCCAGCTTATGCTTCATCCAGTCTAGCATTTCTCATGATGTACTCTGCATATAAGTTAAATAAGCTAAGCTCCAACAGACCCAAATAAATAAATATTAAAAAAAAAAATCTGGACCTCATTCAATGGTTGAACACATACTTGGTGAGCGAATGAAAATATATTACTTTTTATTAGAGTAACAAGATGAACCTAGCTATTATTGTGTACAGACCACTATAATGGGTGCAGTGTGGGGCACAGGCTCACAGTCTCTCCACAGAACGAGGTCATGAGCATAAGCTGTAGAGCCATACAGTCCTACCCCACCACTCAGACACGCTAAGATATATGGAAAATTTATAAAGTCCATTATACAGCAGTTCCTATCAGGAAAGGGAGGAAAATAATAGTATTCTAACTTCATATGGTTATCTTGTGTATTTAATGATAAATGTGTATTAGGTATTTATTAATGGAGCTAAAACACAGCAAGCGCTTAACAACCTTACCATCCATCTGGGAACAGAAGACAAGAACAAAGTTTAAAAAAACAATTATTTTCCTTTGGATCATCTACACTCTCCAATTCAAGGTCAAAGTTCTCCTAATGGTGGCAGTGGGAAGGAAATTAAAGGAGGGGACAGGGTAGTGAAGGCTGGTCTGTCAAACCCTCTCTGCTACTACGCTAACCTATTGTCCTGATAATAACAACTGCTTTTCATAGAAGGATGATCATGTTCTCTCTTTGCTCCTGAAGGATTCTAGGTCTCTGGGTAAAAGTTATTATTTTTTTAATATTTTATTTTTTAATTGGAGCATAACTGCTTTGCAATGCTGCATTAGTTTCTGCTGTACAACAATGTGAATCAGCTATAAGTATACCTATATCCCCTCCTTCTTGAGCCTCCCTCCCACCACTCCCTCATCCTATCCCTCTAGGTCATCAAAGAGACCAAGCTGAGCTTCCCGTGCTATACAGCAGCTTCCCACTAGCTATCTATACTCTTTCAATTTGTCCCCCTCACTTTCCCCATGTCCCCATGTCCCCATGTCCCCATGTCCACTCTCTACACTTTCTGCCCTGGAAATAGTTTCATCCATACCATTTTTCTAGATTCCATATATATGTGTTAATATACTTTATTTGTTTTTATCTTTCTGACTTACTTCACTCTGTATGACAGACTCTAGGTTCATACATATCACTGCAAATGATCCAATTTCTTTCCTTTTTATGACTGAGTAATGTTCCATTGTCTTTATATACCACATCTTTTTTATTCATTCTTCTGTTGATAGACATTTAGGTGGCTTCCATGTCCTGGCTATTGCAAATAGTGCTGCAATGAACACTGAGGTACATGTGTCTTTTTGAACTATGTATGACCCAGTGATACCATTACTGGGCATATACTTTGAGAAAAGACATTATTGATTGTTCATACAGCTTAAGTTCTCAAGGTATCTCAGAAAGACACTTAGGAAACTATACCCAAGGCCCTCGCTGAACATCATCTTTTTTCCTGGGAAAGAAATGGACCTGGGCAATTGTAGGCCAAATCCACATTGATTGGGTATTGCAAGAGCTTAATTGGATATTCAGGGAGTACATCCTCATTTTTTCTTATATACAAATCCATGATTATCTTGTGCCTTCAAAAAACACAAGGTAATAGCCAGCATTTTCTCCATACTCACTTGCCCTACATCAGTGATACTACCACATATCTCAGGTCCAAAGAATCCATCTTTTAAAATAGCACTATATGCAACTTGAAAACCATGTGCTTAATCTATATTCCCTACCATGAAGATGTGCTTTAAAAATAATATGATTCAATAATATACTGAATCTCTTGTTTCACACAGTTGCATTCAAAATTCCAGCATCTCAGTGGTAACTGGGGACTCCTAAGTTCTATGTCCTCAAAGTAAAGAAAATGAATAATGAAACACAAAATACATAAAGATTATGAAGCAATGGATGTGAATTTTCACTTCCTCGATGAACTAAAATATTTTACTAAATCTACACAGCATTTGTTACCTGTATCATTTATTATTATTATTTTAGCAAACCTCACTTTAGATATGGGATCTTATATGAATGAACATATAGACTACATGATGATCAAAAATAAATTATAAATGCAACATTATTTTTTTAAATTTAATATTGTTGTTCATTGTTCAGTTGCCCAGTCGTGTCCGAATCTTTGCAACCCCACGGACTGCAGCATGCCAGGCCTCTCTGTCCCTCACTATCTCTCTAAGTTTACTGAAGTTCATGTTCATTGCATCAGTGTTGCCATCCAGCCATCTCATCCTCTGATGCTCTCTTCTCCTTCTGTCCTCAATCATTCTCAGCATCAGGGACTTTTCCAATGAGTTAACTGTTCACATTAGGTGACCAGAATACTGGAGGTTTAGCTTCAGCATCAGTCCTCCCAACGGGGATTCAGGATTGATTTCCCTTAAATTGACTAGTTTGATCTCCTTGCTCTTCAGGGGATTCACAGGAGTCATTTCCAGCACCATATAGCTCGAAGGTATCAGTTCTTTGGCACTCCACCTTCTTTATGGTCTAGCTCTCAACAACCGTGTGTAACAATTGGAAAAACCATAGCCTAGACTATATAAACCTTTGTCGGCAGAGTAATCTATGCTTTTCAGAACACTGTATAGGTTTATTATAGCTTTCCAGACAAGAAGCAAATGTCTTCTGATTTCATGGCTGAAGTCACCATCCACAGTGATTTTAGAGCTGAAGAAGAGGAAATCTGTCACTACTTCCACCTTTTCTCTCTGTATTTGCCATGAAGTAATGGGGCCAGATGCCATGATCTTAGTGTTTTTTTTTTTATTTTAATTTTAAACCTCATTTTACATGTGGGCTCTTATGAATGAATATATAGACAACATGATGATCAAAAAGAAAGTATAAATACAATATTATTTTTTTAATTGGATATATATCATGGTTTTAAGCTGATGCCACTTCCTAAAAGAGATGATCATTTATCACAAGAATGTGCCCAGTTTGGTAAAAGGAATTCAATGTAGCCTAATTCATTCTAGTTTATTTTTCCACTGGAGAGATGTATTTTACTTTGCAGATACTTGAGTATAACTGCCAAAGTGGTTACGAGAGTTTAGATGAATACCAGTTCTCACCACTGTATAACCCAAACTTTCCATCAGCACAAACCAAATTGTCAGTTCAGGTGGGTGCATTAGCATTAAATTTTGGAACCTTTTCGCACATACATTTTCAGCTTTATAATGTACGAGTAATCAGTTGGAATAAAAAAAATGCAGAAAAGTTTCTAAGCTATTTGGAGTTATGGATTGTAGCCTGAATTTTATAATCATTATAAACATCTTTTAGTTCACAGGACAATATGTTATGCTTCAGGTACTCAGAGTGAAAATGAGTCAATACTTTTATTATGGTCATCATCTTCTAAAATAAATGTGCAACTCCTATGAACATAAAATGAGTTAGTATGAGGAAACTTAAAGGAAATGGATATTCTTAATTTATCAGTTTATTAATTATCTTAGGACAAGATTTTTCAATCTTGTTCAAACACTAATTTAATTCACATTTAAATTGACTTAGCTTAGCCAGAAAAGACATATATTTTAGATAACAAACAAAATTTTTATGTCAAAGTTGATCATTCCCACCTGCAATGAATGAAAATTCCTGCTGTTCACATCCTCACCAGAATTTGGTATAGCAAATGTTCTGGATTTTTGCCCTTCTAATAGGTATATAGTAGATTCTTTCATTTAATTTTCATATTTTTAAATATAATTTTCTAAAAGTTAGGAGATACATGGACTGCTAAAATTTGATTTCACCTCTACAATTTCTGTTGTAAAGGAAACAATAAAAGATTTATCCATCCATTGATTAAATAAACATCAATGAGCATCATTTATGTCTTACAAGGGCTGGAATGCATTAGGATACTGAACTAAACATCCCAGACATGTTCCTGCAGTCATAAAAAGCTTTATTAAAGGAAGAGATTCAGAAAATAAATGTATAAAACAAATGAATCAAGTAGTTAATTTCAGAGAGGTGAAAGTGATATGCAGACAATAAAACAGGGTAATATAAGTATCTGGTATAGGGGGAAGACACTATGCATCTCTGGAAAGCTCTTGCTAAGGACATATTTATTGTAACTAGTTATGAACATTTCTGAGGAAGAGCTTCTTGTGTAGAGTGTAGAAGTGCAAGCACAACTGGGTTGAAAGGACTTTTGTTCTCTTCAGACCAGCACAAATACCAGAGTTCCTATCCTAGTTAGAGTCAAATAGCTTTAGTGCCCAATTAAAATAATGAGATTTGGAACCAAGGAGTCAAAAATCATCCCAAAACTTTACACTTGAAATCCCCAACCACCAAGGAGCAACAGTCTTTCACTATCAGAATCAATATAGCAACATAAGGAGATACCTATAAATGTTCCAAGGCTAACAAACACACAACAACAGAAACATGTTTTAACACTTGATAAGTGAAAATATCAAACCATTTATCCAGCTGTGTGTTTAACACATTTTTTGGATGCCTATAATGTGAAAGGCACTTTTTTCTAGGCAGTGGGGCTACCGGACTGGAAGCTAAAAATTTAAACAGATAAAATTTCCTTATCCTCATGGAACTCAAATTCGTCTATGCTGGGGCAAATGTTAAATAACACAGTGAACTAGAGTATGTTGTATGGTAGTAAGTGATAGAAAAATAAAGCAGAAAAGGGGCATAAGTTGTAGACTTTTAACTTTTAAACAGGTATTTCAGGAAAGGTATTCTGAGAAGTTCTTTTAACAAGATGTGAATTCAGTGATACATGCAAAGCGCATTCCAGAAAAAAGGGACTGAAAGTGGAAGGCCCTGAGGAAGGAGGAGACCTGGTTTTAATGAACATACACATACATGACATACATACAAAAACCCATGCCTACATACATACAAAAGGGAACAAATATAAAATAAATACAAGCATCTTAAGAAATAGTGGGGGTTCAGTTCCAGACCACCACAATAAAGCAAGCCACAAATTTTTTTCCCTCAGTGCAAATAGTTATGTTTACACTATAGGCTATTAAATATGCAAAGCATTATGTCTAAAAAAACAATGTACATATCTTAATTCAAAAATACTGTGTTGGGGAGAGGTTCAAGATGAAGGACATACATGTATATTTTTGGCTGATTCACATTGTTTTAAGGCAGAAAATAATGTGGCTTTGTAAAGCAATTATCCTCCAAATAAAAACCAAAATAAAAACAGGAAAGAAATACTGTATTGCTAAAAAAATGCTAACCATCATCTGAGCTTTCAGTGAGTCATAGTAACATCAAAGATAACTGATTACAGATCATAACAAATAATAATGAAAAGGTTTGAAATATTGTGAGAATTACCAAAATGTAACATGGAGACACAAAATGAGCAACTGCTGTTGGAAAAAAATGGCACTGATAGACTTATTTTATATAGGACTGACACAAACCTTTGATTTGGAAAAAACCAAAGTTCATGAAGAGCAATAAAGCAAAGCACCATAAAATGAGATATGCTGTGTCTCTATACACAGACACAAACATACACACATGCATACATGCATATGCAGACATATAAAAGGTGGTCAGTCAAATTGGAACAGGAAAAAAAAGGAGTATTTGCAGAGAATGCCATATAGGAAATGAATGGGTGATACTTTTGGAGGACTTTACAAGCTATTTAAGGAATTTAGCTTTTACGCTGAATGAGATGGGGAATTAATGGAGGTCTTTGAGCAAAGAATGACAAATTCTGACTTGTGTTTTTAAAGTTCTCCTCTGTATTACTTAAAGGCACAGCCATCATAATTAAATGAATTAGATGTGACATGAGAGAAAGCAGAGTCCAGAATGACACCTTGGCATTGGGCCTAAGCAACAAGAAGATAGTATTTGCCAGTGATCAAATAAAGTAGTCTATGGGAGGGATATGGAGTATGAGAAAACAAAGAATTTTGTTTTCTACATACCAAGTTTGAGACCTGACCAAAAGACATCCACATCTACATGATGAAAAGAAAACAGCAAAAACAAATATGGAGAGAGGTAGACAAGGGGATATCAATTTGCCAGTGTGCTTGACTCTCAAAATTTTTCAACTTTTTCTCAAAACAATTTCCAAATTAGGGTTTTAAAGCTAATGCTTAGCAATATAGCGGTAAATGTAGAAGAATATGTATAATTTAATTATGCATTTACCTTAAACAGGAATCATCTCAGTTGGAAATATGAAATTTCTTGTTTGTTGAAAAAACATTCTTTTTATTTATGTCAAAAAACAGACATAACAGATATATATTTTCTTTTGAAAGGGTTTTTTAGGAAAGAGTTAGGCATTTGGTGATGCTGATGTCAATTTTAATTGCTTCATCTCTGACATACAAATTTCAGGGACTCGCTTTGCATGTCAAGTTCTTTTCCTTATGTTTGCATTCAAAGATTTTATAGCAGAAGCATGAAATTCCTCAAAGTTACAAATCAAGTCAACAGAAGTTATGTGGAATATAAGCATCTGACACTTAAGTAAAATGTAATCAGTTTCCAAAAGCATGCTGCTTTACTGACTGAGGAAGATCAACAATTGAATACTGAATAAAGGTGTAATAAACATTTTCATTACATTGTGATTGCTGTTTATTGCTGTCTGCACTGTGCAGGAGATGGATATATACTGCACAACAGGAAGACCCCCAATATCCATAAGGATCCCAAAAAGAAACAAATGGCATAGACAACTGACATTAAGGTAGTTTCAAAAAGTTGATGTTTACAAATTTGTAGGTAGATTTTGCGATTTCCAGGTAACTCAGTGATAAAGAATACACCTGCCAATTCAGGAGATGTGAGTTCAATCCCTAGGTCAGTAAGATCCCCTGGAGAAGGAAATGACAACCCACTTCAGTATTCTTGCCTAGAAAATCCCATGGACAGAGGAGCCTGGCAGGCTACAGTCCACAGGGTTGCAAAGAGTTGGACGCAACTTAGTGACTAAACAGGAGGTTTCAGAAAAGCAAAGAAGGGCAGAACAATATCCCAGGACTTGTGAAAAGAAAGAAGGTGATTCTAGACTGAATGGTAAGGGAAGAAAGCATTTAATGGAAGAAGAAAAGACTTGGTTGTATAGAGGACAATCTACTAGGGGCAGTAGCCTTTGACAAAAGGATACTGACAAGCCAAAGTGACTGATTAGTGTGGGAATTGAGAAAGCCAACATCCTGGTGCCAGTTCCTCCCTCCTTCTTATCTCCTCCTTATGTCTTGAACTGCCCAACCTCAACTTGAAGCCAGAGGGCAACAGTGACCATAAAGCAGTGCATGCAGTTTTGTTTTTTGGGGCACAGAATAGGATGAATGGCAAAAAGAGATATGGAAGAGCAAATGAGAACTATCCAGCGAAGCTTCCCCTAATGGAGCATCAGATATTTAATGATTTAATGCAGAAAAAGCCACAAGCCCTACATGCAGCTGGTTGCTGCTGCTGCTGCTGCTAAGTCGCTTCAGTCGTGTCCGACTCTGTGCGACCCCATAGACGGCAGCCCACCAGGCTCCCCCGTCCCTGGGATTCTCCAGGCAAGAACACTGGAGTGGGTTGCCATTTCCTTCTCCAGTGCATGAAAGTGAAAAGTGAAAGGGAAGTCGCTCAGTCGTGTCCGACTCTTAGCGACCCCATGGACTGCAGCCTACCAGGCTCCTCTGTCCATGGGATTTTCCAGGCAAGAGTACTGGAGTGGGGACATGCAGCTGGAAAGATTCTCAAATCTTTTCTCAGGTTAGCATCAGTGTAGCCACCTAACGGTTCTATTAACCATATTCTTTTTTGCAGTGGTTCAGTCAGTTGTGCACTTTTATTCAAGAGTTAAGTAGTCAATAGAAGAAGATATTTAAGGTATAGGGAAAGAACATGTCTAAAATTCAACTTGAACAGAGCTGGAGTTCTAGCTGCTATAGTCTAAGACAATGAGTAACTTAAAAGTAGAAGTACTCTTCATGGTATGTCAATGAGTTTTGCCAACATGATCCCTAAATTTGAAAGACTAAATTTTCAATTTCCATCGAAACACTTTATACCATTGGATCTGTCTCTCTACATGATACCCTTTGATGATGTCATTTTCTGCTCCCTGCATGGTCCCTTCATTCATTTGTGATGTCTTAGTGAAAGAAGATTGTAGTTTAGTGGTTTCTCAGCAGGTTGAGGATTTTGGTGAGAAACACCATATATAATTTTAATTGTCTTGCCTACACCCAAATAGTGTAACCATGAGGGCTTCTCCTTTGTTTCTACAAATCTCTGTCAGTGAAGCAGAATGGGATTCTTCATTCCACCATTTTTGGGAAAATGAGAGAATAAAGAGCAATCCAGAGTGTATAGACTTTGCTCAAGCCTCCTCTCAATAAACTCCAAGGGAATGAATGATATCACGCAAAACCTCTTTTAAGTCTGGACCATTCTTACAGTTTGGAGAGTTGGAAGGTTTCAGTCTCAAAAGTAGGTACAGTGCATGGGAGGATATTGGTCAGGAGGGCTGGTGGCTGTACCTTAGTTTTCCATGATTTGGCTGAGATACATTATCTATTCCCATAGCTTCTAGGCAATCTGGGAGAGTGTTTCAAAATTTAAGTATGCTCCTTTTGGTGTGTGGAAGTCAGCTTAAAGAGAAGAGGGAAAAATCAAGGTAAAGGGAGGTGAATTATAAAACATTCTCTCAGGGATAAAAGGGAAGATGGTGGTTTCACAGAGCAATCATGATAGTAAAAGGTGGAAAGGAAGTTTAGACAAGAGAAAGAGATTCTCTAGGTCAGAGGAATCTCTGTATGTTGCTTGTACCAAGAGGGCATACTAGACAAGGCTAACAGCAATGGATGGATGCAAACTTAAGACAAACCATAATCAAGACTGTCCTACCTTCCAAATTCCCTTAGAACTTAGAAACAACACAGCACCTGGGATGAACCAACACAGTGGTAGGATGAAGTAATACTTTAGACACAGCATCAAGACAGTAGTGGGAAGAAGTAAGATTTTAGACAGAGTTTTAAGTTTAATGTGACTGAGCTGCAGATCTGAATTGCTATCCATTGAAGAGGAGGAAGGGAAAAGAAACCAAATTTTACCTAGATAGATACATTTCTCTCTGATTTGGTAAATGGTAACTCAGGGCCAGAAATCCAAATGAGTGCAGGAGAGAAACAATGACATTTGTGATTTCAAACATGGAAGTTTGTAACTATAGTTAAATCTATTCACATGTTTGGTCCATCCTTTAAATGTAGAAGATAGTTATGGTGGCCAATAAGAAATAATGGATTTTCATGATAAAACATTAGCCTCAGAGCTTTTCTCTCCTTTATAAAAGACTATATATGTTGCTACCCCAAAATGGAATATGTTTTCCACTCATGTATCAGAAAGTTACTATTCTTGCCAAAGTTAGAAGATAGAAATTAACTCCCAATGGTGACAGAACACAGAAGACTAACATAGTTCATATTTGTATCACATAGACATTAGGATTACATGCAAAGAGGCTGCATCCTCAAAGAGAGCCAGAAAAGCTATTTCTGAGTTGAAAACTAATTAGGGATAGAGATTTCTTCACTCTTGGAAGAAATAAGTTTCCTTAAAATTACAACCGATAATAAAAAGCAGAAAAGAAAACTAAACTATGAATTTGAGAATTTTTAGGGCCAAACTGAGAATAAGAATTGTGATTTGAGGAAATGTCTCATATGGAATAATGAGGAACTGCATAGAGCTATAGGGCAAACTGTTGAGAAGCAGATGTTCATTGGTGAATCAAAGAAATATAAAATGAAGAGACTAGACTAGAAGGTGAGTCAGTTCATTGAAAAGCCTTTACCCAGCTACTTGATGAAGTGGAAACCAATTTTTATTATACATAATTCTATTAGATTAACTACATGTTACAATATGTCTCATTTCATGATGTGGATGAAGTGAATAATATATGGTTTTCATAATATCTTAGTTAAGAAATTGATCACATATATCAATACTTTGTCATAGAGAGGAATCTATAAGATTCTAAGTATGTGAGAAATAGATTTAAAGGACTAGATCTGATAGACAGAATACCTGATGAACTATGGATGAAGGTTCATGACATTGTACAGGAGACAGAAATCAAGACCAGCCCCAAGAAAAAGAAATTCAAAAAAGCAAAATGGCTGTCTGAGGAGGCCTTACAAATAGCTGTGAAAAGATGGGAAGCGAAAAGCAAAGGAGAAAAGGAAAGATATACCCATTTGAATGCAGAGTTCCAAAGAATAACAAGGAGAAATAAGAAAGCCTTCCTCAGTGATCAATGCAAAGAAATAGAGGAAAACAATAGAATGGGAAAGACTAGAGATCTTTTCAAGAAACTTAGAGATACCAAGGGAACATTTCATGCAAAGATAGGCTCGATAAAGGACAGAAATGGTAGGGACCTAACAGAAGCAGAAGATATTAAGAAGAGGTGGCAAGAATACACAGAAGAATTGTAAGAAAAAGTTCTTCACAACCCAGACAATCATGATGGTGTGATCACTCACCTAGAGCCAGACATCCTGGAATGTGAAGTCAAGTGGGCCTTAGGAAGCATCATTGCAAACAAAGCTAGTGGAAGTGATAGAATTCCAGTTGAGCTATTTCAAATCTTGAAAGATGACGCTGTGAAAGTGCTACACTCAATATGCCAGCAAATATGGAAAACTCAGCAGTGGCCACAGGTCTGGAAAAGGTCAGTTTTGATTTCAATCCCAAAGAAAGGCAATGACAAAGAATGCTCAAACTACCGCACAATTGCACTCATCTCACACGCTAGTAAAGAAATGCTTAAAATTCTCCAAGCCAGGCTTCAGCAATACGTGAACCGTGAACTTCCAGATGTTCAAGCTGGTTTTAGAAAAGGCAGAGGAACCAGAGATCAAATCGCCAACATCCACTGGATCATCGAAAAAGCAAGAGAGTTCCAGAACAACATCTATTTCTGCTTTATTGACCATCCAAAGCCTTTGACTGTGTGGATCACAACAAACTGTGGAAAATCCTGAAAGAGATGGGAATACCAGACCAGCTGACCTGCATCTTGAGAAACCTGTATGCAGGTCAGGAAGCAACAGCTAGAACTAGACATGGAACAACAGACTGGTTCCAAATAGGAAAAGGAGTATGCCAAGGCTGTATATTGTCCCCCTGCCTATTTAACTTATATGCAGAGTACATCATGAGCAACGCTGGGCTGGATGAAGCACAAGCTGGAATCAAAATTGCCGGGAGAAATATCAATAACCTCAGATATGCAGATGACACCACCCTTACGGCAGAAAGTGAAGAAGAACTAAAGAGCCTCTTGATGAAAGTGAAAGTGGAGAGTGAAAAAGTTGGCTTAAAGCTCAACATTCAGAAAACTAAGATCATGGCATCCAGTCCCATCACTTCAGGGCAGATAGATGCGGAAACAGTGGAAACAGTGGCTGACTTTATATTTCTGGGCTCCAAAATCACTGCAGATGGTGACTGTAGCCATGAAATTAAAAGACACTTACTCCTTGGAAGGAAAGTTATGACCAACCTAAGTAGCATATTAAAAAACAGAGACATTTCTTTGCCAACAAAGGTCCATCTAGTCAAGGCTATGGTTTTTCCAGTAGTCAAGTATGGATGTGAGAGTTGGACTATAAAGAAAGCTGAGCACAAAGAATTGATGCTTTTAAACTGTGGTGTTGGAGAAGACTCTTGAGAGTCCCTTGGACTGCAAGGAGATCCAACCAGTCCATCCTAGAGGAGATCAATCCTGGGTGTTCACTGGAAGGACTGATATTGAAGCTGAAACTCCAATACTTTGGCCACCTGATGCAAAGAGCTGACTCATTTGAAAAGACCCTAATGATGGGAAAGATCGAAGGCAGGAGGAGAAGGGAGCAACAGAGGATGAGATGGCTGGATGGCATCGCCGACTCGATGGACATGGGTTTGTGTGGACTCAGAGTGTTGGTGATGGACAGGGAGGCCTGGCATGCTGCGGTTCATGGGGTTGCAAAGAGTCGGACATGACTGAGCGACTGAACTGAACTGAACCTTTTCACAATCAATTTGAAAAGATTTGACTCCTAGGAGTCTCTTTGGGACAAGTGGGAATGTCGATATTTTGACATGTCTATCCATTTTCAATCATTTCTTATCTCTTCTATGCTCCATGCTTAGTTGCTTAGTCATGTTTGACTCTGCAACCCTTTGGAATGTAGCCTGCCAGGCTCCTCTGTCCATGGGACTTTTCAGGCAAGAATACTGGAGTGGCTGGCCATTTCCTCCTCCAGGGGATATTTCTGACTCAGGGATCGAAACTGCATCTCCTGTGTGTCCTGATTGAGGGCAGATTGTTTACCCGCTAAGTTATCGGGGAAGCCCCTCTTATCTCCTAGACATATCTAATTGGATTTGGGAAAATATGATACACCTAAGGAATCAAGTTTTGGTATCAGGGTGATTGTGCCTTGTAGAATGAGATTGGAAGTGTCCCTGCCTCTGCAATTTTTTGAAAGAGTTCTAGAAGGATAGGATTAGCTCTTCTCTTAATGTTTGATAGACTTCTCCTGTGAAGCCATATGGTCCTGGGCTTTTGTTTTTTGGGAGATTTTTAATCACAGCTTCACTTTCAGTGCTTGTTATTGGGTTGTTCATAATTTCTACTTCTTCCTGGTTGAATCTTGGAAGACTGAACTTTTCTAATAATCTGTTTCTTTCAGATTATCTTTTTTATTGCCATACAGTTGTTCATAATAATCATTTGTATTTCTGCATTGTCTATTATAACATCTCCTTTTTCACTTCTAATTTTATTGATTTGATTCTTCTCTTTATTTTTCTTCATGAGTTTGGCCAAAGGATCGTCAATTTTGTTTATCTTCTCAAAGAACCAGTTTTTAGTTTTATTAATCTTTACTATTGCTTCTTTCATTTCTTTTTCATTTTTTCCTGCTCAGATCGTTATGATTTCTTTTCTTCTACTAATTTTGGGGGGTTTTGTTCTTCTTTTTCCAGTTGTTTCAGGTGTAAAATTAGGTTGTCTATTCGATGTGTTTCTTGTTTCTTGAGGTAGGATTGTATTGCTATAAAATTCTCTCTTAGAACTGCTTTTGCTGTATTCTATAGGGTTTGAGTTGTCATGTTTTCACTATCATTTGTTTCCAGAAATTCTTTGATTTCCCTTTTGATTTCTTCAGTAACCTGTTGGTTATTTAGAAACGTGTTGTTTAATCTCCATGTGTTTGTGTTTCTTACAGTTTTTTCTTGTAATTGATATCTAGTCTCACAGTGTTGTGGTCAGAGAAGATGCTTAATACAATTCAATTTTCTTAAATTTACTGAGGTATGATTTGTGACCCAAGGTGTGGTCTATCCTGGAGAATGTTCCATGTGCAGTTGAAAAGAAGGTGTATTCTTCTGCATTTGGATGGAATGTCCTGCAGATATCAATGAGATCCATCCCATCTAATGTATCATTTAAGACTTGTGCTTCATTATTAATTTTCTGTTCTGATGATCTGTCCTTTGGTGTGAGTAGGGTGTTGAAGTCTTCTACTATTATTGTGTTACTGTCAACTTATCCTTTTATGTCTGTTAGTGTTTGTCTTACGTATAGTGGAAGTCACTCAGTCATGTCTGACTCTTTGTAACCCCATGAACAAGTCCATGGAATTTTCTAGGCCAGATTACTGGAGTGGGTAGCCTTTCCCTTCTCCAAGGAATCTTCCCAACCCAGGGATCAAACCCAGGTCTCCTGCATTGCAGACAGACTCCTTACCAGCTGAGCCACAAGGGAAGCCTGTCTTATGTATAGAGGTGCCTCTATGTTGGGTGCATAGATATTTACAATTGTTATGTCTTCCTCTTCGATTCACCGTTTGATCATTTGTAGTATCCATCCTTATCTCTGTAATCTTCTTTATTTTAAAGTCTATTTTGTCTGATATGAGGATTGCTACTCCAGCCTTCTTTTGCTTCCCATTTGCATGGAATATATATTTCCATCTTCTCACTTTCAGTCTATATGTGTCTTGAGGTCTGAAGTGGGTTTCTTGTAGACACCATATGTATGGGTCTTGTTTTTGTATCCATTTAGCCAGCCTGTGTCTTTTGGTTGGAGCATTTAATCCATTTACATTTAAAGTAATTACTGATATATATATAACCTGGTAGCTCAGAGGTTAAAGCGTCTGCCTGCAACGTGAGAGACCTGGGTTCGATCCCTGGGTTGGGAAGACCCCATGGAGAAGGAAATGGCAACCCACTCCAGTATTCTTGCCTGGAGAATACCACGGAGGGAGGAGCCTGGTAGGCTACAGTCCACAGGGTCGCGAAGAGTCAGACAGGACTGAGCAACTTCACTTTCACTTCCATATGTTCCTATTGCCATTTTCTAATTGTTTGGGGTTGATTTTGTAGATCTTTTTTCTTCTGTTTTATTTCTTGATTATATAAGTCCCTTTAACATTTGTTGTAAAGCTGGTTTAGTGGTACTGAATTCTCTTAACTTTTGCTTGTCTGAAAAGCTTTTTATTTCTCCATCAATTTTGAATGAGATTCTTGCCAGGTACAGTAATCTTGTTTGTAGATTTTTCCCTTTCAGTACTTCAAATATACCCTGCCATTGCCTTCTGGCCTGCAGAGTTTCTGCTGAAAGATCAGCTGTTAAGCATATGGGGTTTCCTTTGTATGTTACTTGTTGCTTCTCCCTTGCTGCTTTTAATACTCTTTCTTGTGTTTAGTCTTTGTTAGTTTGATTAATATGTGTCTTCGTTTGTTTCTCCTTGGGTTTATCCTGAATGGGACTCTTTGTGCCTCTTGGACTCTATTGACTATTTCCTTTACCATGTTTCAACTATAATCTCTTCAAAAATTTTCATACCCTTTCTTTGTCTCTTCTTCTTCTGGGACCCCTATAATTTGAAAGTTGGTACATTTGATATTGTAGCAAGGTCTCTGAGATTGTCCTCGATTCTTTTCATTCCTTTTACTTTATTCTGCTCTTCAGAAGTTATTTCCATCATTTTATCTTCCAGTTCACTGATTTGTTCTTCTGCTTCAGATATTCTGCTATTGATTCCTTCTAGAGTATTTTTAATTCAGTAATTGTGTTGTTAGTCTCTGTATGCTTATTCTTTAATTCTTTTAGGGCATTGTTAATTGATTCTTGCATTGTCTCCATTTTGTTTCAGGGTTTTTGATCATCTTTATTATCATTATTCTGAATTCTTTTTCAGGCAGTTTCCTATTTCCTCTTCATTTATTTGGACTTTTGTGTTTCTAGTTTGTTCCTTCATTTGTGTAGTATTTCTATGCCTTTTCATTATTTTTTTAAACTTACTATTTTTGAGGTCTCCTTTTCCCAGGCTTCAAGGAAACTTGAATTCTTTCCTTGAAGAAAGTTGAATCCTTTCTTCCTTTTTGTTTATACCCTCCGAAGTTTGGTCCAGTGGTTTGTATGAACTTCCTATAGAGTGAGATTTGTGCTGAGTTTTTGTTTGTTTGTTCTTCCTCTGGTGGGCAAGGCTGAGTGAGGCTGTAATCCTGTCTATTGATCACTGGGTTTGTATTTTTGTTTTGTTTGCTGTTTAAATGAGGAGTCCTACCCAGGGTGCTACTGGTGGTTGGGTGATGCCAGGTCTTATATTCAAGTGGTTTCCTTTGTGTGAGTTCTCACTATTTGACACTCCCTAGGGTTAGTTCTCTGGTATTCTAGGCTCTTGGAGTCAGTACTCCCACTCCAAAGGCTCAGGGCTTGATTTCTGCTCAGGAACAAAGATTCTACAAGCGGTTTGTTATGACATTAAGTGAGATTAAACAAATATCCAAAAACGAGAAACCAAAGATGAATCACAGATAAATGAGTTACAAAGTCAGATAATACTTAAAATAATGGTATATACACATATACATATATACCCATGAGCAAAGTGAAAACAGTCCAACAAAAATAAAGTACAGTAGATGGACCCGGTGAACAAAGGAAATCAAAAATTATATTTACCAGTTAACAACAAAACTATCTAAAGCACAAACTGGAAAACAATACTAAAGCAAGGTGCCAAGTAGGGAATAAAGCAATGAAAACAAAACTAACAAATATGATGAAAGGAGAGGAAAGAAACTAAAGAAAGAATAGATATGCAAAGTTAAACAGAGGTAGATGAAGAAAATTTATATACATTAAACATGAACTGCGAGGGGAAAAAACAGAAGGAAAGACAAAACAGTACATATTGAAAAAATATAATAGGTGGGTGGGGGGTCCAGGAAGGGGAACACATGTAAACTCATGGCTGATTCATGTCAATGTATGGCAAAAACTATTACAATATTGTAAAGTAATTAGCCCCCAACTAAAATAAATAAATTTATAAAAAAATAAAAATCAAAAAATCAAAATCAAAATCATTAAACTGAGCAAAGAAAAAATAATGGAAGAAGAAAGAAAAACTGAAAAAAAAAAAAAAAACTCCACAGAACTGCAAAAGCCCAACATACAAGGAGAGATTTATAACAATAATAAGTGTGACTGAATATACACACGTACATATACACCCATAAGCAAAATCAAAACAGTTCAACAAAAGTAATGTACTGTAGATTCACCCAGCAAACAAAGGAAATCAAAAATTATATCTACCAGAATAAAAATAACTAAAGTACAAACTGGAAAACAATACTGAAGCAAGGTGCCAATTGGAGAATAAAGCAATGAAAATAAAACTAACAAATATGTTGAGAGGAAGGTAGAGAAAGAAAAGGAGAGAATGGATATGCAAAGTTACATAGAGGTAGATAAAGAAGATTTATATATGTTAACTTCAAGGGGAAAAGAACAGTAGGAAAAGCAAACAAAGAATAAATGTAGAAAAAATAATAATAGGTTTAAAAATTAAAATTAAAAAAGGAGAAAAGGAAAAAAAAAAAGGAAAACTCCACAGAACTGCAAAAGCCCAACGTAGAAGCAGAAGTTTATGACAACAATAAAAAATGTGACTGAGGAAAAAGAAAAAGTTCAAAAGCTTAATTGGATTTCTTAGTGCCAATAAAAATGACAACTACAACACAGGGGGAAAAAAGAAAAAAAAATCCAAAAGAATCCACAGAAGTCAAAAAACAAGAATAATAACTGTTTTTCTTGAGTCACTGCTGTCAGAATCTTTTCCCTCACTAGGAGACACAGTCCACCTTACTGCCCTAGGATGCCCTCAACCACTGTGCTGATCTCTGGACCTGCTGTTGTGGCAGCTCAGATTCTAACCTGGTCCTACTTCTGTGTATTCTTGCTGCCAATGTCCACAGCTATCAGAACTAGCGTGTTTTCTTCTGTCGAAGCTCTCAGTGGCCTTTTATATATTCCATAGACACAGAGTCTGCCTAGTTCATCATGTCGATTTATTCTGCAGCTTGTACAGCTGATGGGAAGGCTTTGGGTCTTCTTTCTCAGCCACACTGCCCCTGGGTTCAACTGTGGTTTTATTTCCATCTCTACATGTGGGTTGTCTACCGGGGTTTGCTCCTGAGGTTGCCCTGGAGGACTTGGGCTTGCCCCTGTGAGAGCCAGGTGTGGAGGTGGTGCAGCTGCTTGGGCTGCAGGGGTTCTGGCAGCACCAGGTACTCAGGGGGATTGGCGGCTAGGGAAGGAGGAAATATAGTGCTCTAGAAGGTATGGCAACCAGTGTTGTCTAGTTCAGTTCAGTTCAGTCGCTCAGTCGTGTCTGACTCTTTGCGACCCCATGAACCGCAGCATGCCAGACCGCCCTGTCCATAACCAACTCCCAGAGTCCATCCAAACCCATGTCCATTGAGTCAGTGATGCCATTCAACCATCTTACCCTCTGTCATCCCCTTCTCCTCCCGTCGTCAATCTTTCCCAACATCAGGGTCTTTTCAAATGAGTCAGCTCTTCGCATCCGGTGGCCAAAGTATTCGAGTTTCAGCTTCAGCATCAGTCCTACGAATGGATATTCAGGACTGATTTCTTTTAGGATGGACTGGTTGGATCTCCTTGCAGTCCAAAGGACTCTGAAGAGTCTTCTCCAATACTACAGTTGAAAAGCATCAATTCTTCGGCGCTCAGCTTTCTTTATAGTCCAACTCTCACATCCATACTTGACTACTGGAAAAACCATAGCCTTGACTAGAAGGACCTTTGTTGGCAAAGTAATGTCTCTGCTTTTTAATATGCTACCTAGGTTGGTCATAACTTTCCTTCCAAGGATTAAGCGTCTTTTAATTTCAAGGCTTCAGTCACCATCTACAGTGATTTTGGAGCCCAGAAAAATAAAGTCACCTACTGTTTCCACTGTTTCCCCATCTATTTGCCATGAAGTAATGGGCATGGATGCCATGATCTTAGTTTTCTGAATGTTGAGCTTTAAGCCAACTTTTTCCGTCTCTTCTTTCACTTTCATCAAGAGGCTCTTTAGTTCTTCTTCACTTTCTGCCATAAGGGTGGTGTCATCTGCATATCTGAGGTTATTGATATTTCTCCCAGCAATCTTGATTCCAGCTTGTGCTTTCTCCAGCTCAGCGTTTCTCATGATGTACGCTGCATATAAGTTAAATAAGCAGCGTGACAATATACAGCCTTGACGTACTCATTTTCCTATCTGGAACCAGTCTGTTGTTCCATGTCCAGTTCTAACTGTTGCTTCCTGATCTGCATACAGGTTTCTCTAGAGGCAGGTCAGGTGGTCTGGTATCCCCATCTCTTTCAGAATTTTCCACAGTTTATTGTGATCCACACAGTCAAAGGCTTTGGATGGTCAATAAAGCAGAAATAGATGTTTTTCTGGAACTCTCTTGCTTTTTTGATGATCCATCAGATGTTGGCAATTTGATCTTTGGTTCCTCTGCCTTTTCTAAAACCAGCTTGAACATCTGGAAGTTCACAGTTCACGTATTGCTGAAGTCTGACTTGACGAATTTTGAGCATTACTTTACTAGCGTGTGAGATGAGTGCAATTGTGCGGTAGTTTGAGCATTCTTTGTCATTGCCTTTCTTTGGGATTGGAATGAAAACTGACCTTTTCCAGTCCTGTAGCCACTGCTGAGTTTTCCAAATTTGCTGGCATATTGAGTGCAACACTTTCACAGCATCATCTTTCAGGATTTGAAATAGCTCAACTGGAATTTCATCACCTCCACTAGCTTTGTTCATAGTGATGCTTCCTAAGGCTCATTTGACTTCACATTCCACGATGTCTGGCTCTAGGTAAGTGATCACATCATCGTGATTATCTGAGTGGTGAAGATCTTTTTTGCACAGTTCTTTGTATTCTTGCCACCTCTTCTTAATATCTTCTGCTTCTGTTAGGTCCCTACCATTTCTGTCCTTTATTGAGACCAACTTTGACTGAAATACTCCCTTGGTATCTCTAACTTTCTTGAAAAGATCTCTAGTCTTTCCCATTCTATTGTTTTCCTCTATTTCTTTGCATTGGTCACTGAGGAAGGCTTTCTTATCTCTCCTTGCTATTCTTTGGAACTCTGCATTCAAATGGGTATTGTCTAGTATGCGCCAGTATTCTTGCCTGAAGAAACCCTGTCCCTGACAGAGAAGCCTGGCAGGCCACAGTCTGCAGGGTCGCAAAGAGTCATACATGACTGAAGCGACCCTGCGTGCACAGATGCCAGAGTTTTTTGCCTGTGGCAGCTCTGCCCCAGTGAGAGTTGAGGTGAAGGTGGCGCAGCTGCTTGGCACGTGGGGACTCTGGCAGCACCAAGCATTCAGGGACATGGGCTGCCTCTGCTGCAGGAGTTGTGGCCCTATCAGTGTGTTTTTTTTGAGTATCTTGTAGCTGGTGATCAGAAGGCCTCTGTGGCCAGTTTTTTCCGCAGCTCCACCCGTTCAGGCACTTAAGAGGGCTCCCTTGCCTGGGGTCCTTCTCTGTTGTTCGGCAGGTCAGGCACATAGAGGGGGCCCCCCTGGCTGGGGTCCTACTCTGTAGATCAGTGCGTCAGGCGTTTGATGGGCCAGCCTCTCTAGTGCTCAGCTGCGAATGCTGGCATGGGGGGAGAGAGAAGCTATGGTGATGGCTCCACCCCCCTACGCATGACTCAGCAGTATCACCTTGCTTCCATGCCTGTCTGGCTTTCCTCCACTGGCACAACAATCTCCTCCCTCACATCTCCTCAATCTGTCTCTCCGCAGTCAATAGCAACGCTCACCCTGGGATTGCTCCACAATCCCTTAATTCCAGCTCCCAGCCACTGCACCTTCCAGGGGACCAGCGTTCCTGTCTGGGGTATGTATGGCTACGGCAAGGACTGTCTGATTCTCATTCCCTTTAGGCTGCCACAGGTCAGCTGTTTCACTCCCAGCCTTAAATGTTTCTCCTCTGACTCAGACAGTTGCTCTGATGAGGGGATCGGACCCCTGCTTCAGTTCCCCCACCTGCCGAGGGCAGGTCCAGTCCTACTAACTCTCCTGTTTCTCCCCTAGTTCCTTCATCCTACTGAGTTTTGTGTGGTTCTATATATTCTTTTCCAGTGTTCAGGTACTCCTGTCTGCTCTCAGCTGGTGTTCTGCAAGCACTTGTGTCTGAAGGTGTATTCCTGATGTATCTGTGGAAAGAGATGTACTCTATGTCCACTTACTCCCTGTGATCTGTTCTCTTGATTAACTTTTAAAATGTTCCAACAGTACTCAAATGAGTTAAGAATTACTATGGGGACAGGCATTTCAGGTACTGGTTTTCAATCTTGGGGGTGATAACTTCAGTATTAACCTCAGCCCTATGTTCCTAGGGCTGATATTCACCTTCCAAATGATTTATCCGATGATGCTCTTACACAAAAATAAGTTCCACCCTAAAGGAATTCTAATGTATTATGATAAATATGTGTGTGTGTATATATATATATGTGTATATATATATATATGTGTATATATATATATACATAAATATATAATTAAAGTATATCTATGTGTGAATACACGTATATTCACTCATTTACATATACACACATATTGTGTGTATGTATATATGTGTATGTGTGTATATACATATATATACTTTTTTTTTACAAAGTTGCTGTATGGAATATCATAATATATCTAAACAGAAGTCATGGTTAAATCGTTGGTAAAAACAAAAAAGTCTATGTTTTAAATAGACTTTTTAAAGTTCACGGAAAAATTGAACAGAAAGCACAGAGTTCCTATATAAACCCCTACCTTCCTTTACAATTCACCTCCCCCCACCATCAGTACCCTATACCAAAGTGGTACATTGGTACCAATCCATGAACCTATATTAATCTTATCCAGATATTTTCACTGTAAGTATATTTGCTGTAGACATCTTTGTCCAAGCATTTTTGCCTAAAGCATTTTCACTTCTTAACTAATTGGCTATAAGGCAATTTTGCCATAAATTATAAAATAATGAAAAATAAAAGAAGGACATTAAAAGAACATAATGAAACATGAGAAATGAATACAAAATTAAAGACTTGATTGCAAAATGCACAATATTTGAATACATCTAAAACTTGCATAGACTCATGATAATACTACACAAGCATCTGGATTTATTCTGAGGGTTGTACCTAAGCACTTCTCTTTGAAGTCTTTTGTTCATAGCATTATTCTTTTTTTTTTTTTTTGCTTGTTACTATGTCTCCTCATTCAGCATCATGCTTTTTTTTTTTTTTCGCTAAAATGTCTTCCTTCATTAAGGGAGGTATCAATTTCCAATTACTAGGATGCTTATTTGTAACTGAGCTTTGCATTGTATTGTGAAAGCCATTTACACTGTTGCTTATTCTTGGCACCTTTTCACATGTCCATTAATAGACATTCCAAAGTATTCCTGAAGTGAAAGTCACTCAGTCGTGTCCGACTATTTGTGACCCCACGGACTATACAGTTCATGGAATTCTCTAGGCCAGAATACTGGAGTGGATAGCCTTTCCCTTCTCCAGGGGATCTTCCCAACCCAGGGACCGAACCCAGGTCTCCTGCACTACAGGCGGATTCTTTACCAGCTGAGCCATAAGGGAAGCCCAAGAATACTGGAGTGAGTAGCCTATCCCTTCTCCAGTGGATCTTCCCGACCCAGGAATCGAACCAGAGTATCTGCATTGCAGGCAGATTCTTTACCCACTGAGCTATCAGGGCCAAAAAGCTTCAGGGTTTCCCGGTAGCTCAGTGGATAAAGAATCTGCCTGCAATGCATTAGATGCAGGTTTGATCCCTGGAGAAGGAAATGACAATCCACTCCAGTATTCTTCCTGGGAAATCCCATGGACAGCAGCCTAGCAGGCTGCAGTCCATAGGATCACAAAGAGTCAGACACAACTGAAGCAACTGAGCCAAAAGCTTCATTCAGGTTTGTCTATAACATGGGAAAAATCCAAACAAACGTTTTGGTCAACCCAATACTATAGGATATGTCAATTCAATTCTATGCCTTCAAACACAATATAGTGTATTTCAAAATAAGGAGCCAAGTCTTGGGGGCAAATCATAACCATCAATAAAGTCACTCACTAGAAGAAATGCTAACACTGTAATGTTAGCATTTAATTTTTGTGTTAAATTCAGCTTCTGTTTCATAGAGCAACTTTTCTCTGATATCAGTGATTCTGTGGTAACTTTTTTTGCCATATAAAACAAATAGCCAGTTATAGTTTTATTTGGGTATATATTAGAAAAATCATGTGATTCCCTGGCTGTCTAAGCTCTGTGCTTTCACTGCCAAAGGCATGAGTCAATCCCTGGTTGGCGAACTAAGATTCCCAAAGTCACTTGATGTGGCCAAAAAAAAAGCACTGATACTTCCTTTCTGAAATGTTATCATTAAAGATTCAAGATCTAATGTTGGGCTTAAGTTATTAATATTTATGATACAAAAATATCTGCTGTAAGTCCCCTCAGATTTCCCCATAATTAAAACAGACAAGGAATGCTGCTCTTTCTCATCAATCTGTGTAACATATGTAAGTGGTAGAATATTATCTGGATTACTATTAAATGTTCCATCACACGCCTAGTCCTTATAGTTCATCAAACCATCTAAACCAGATTCTGTACCAAGAAGCAAAATTTCATTTACATGCTCTCCACTATTGAATAGGAAAAAAAAAAAAAAGTTGCACCATTGTAAAGAATATATACTCATCAGGAATCACTACTTTGTAGGGCATATATGGGACTTGATTCTTCTTTTGCCCCCTACTTCTAACTTGCATGATAAATTTGGTCAAGACAGCATTAGAGAACCAATTGTTATATCTCCATTACCTAAAAACTCAATAATTAATGCTCTGGAAGACTGTTGTGAATTACTAGCCTCCTCTTTTACATTTACCATAGCTTGGTAAACTTTTGGTTTTGATAAGTGAAATAACTGTGCTTGCTCAAGGATTTGTAACTTGTATATTATCATTTGCTAGTATAATATACAATCTGGCTTTACGCTCTCTTAATCGACACTTCCAGTAAGTTTTATCACCATATTTTCTATGACATCAACATATGTAGTTATTATTATCCACTGTTTTCAGACCACCTTGTCTACTTGTCATTGTATAGAACATTATGAAGGCTAAGATCTATGTAATATATAAATAAGAGTATTGTGACAGTGGTAAAATAAAGTCAAACTGTCAACCAGTTGAAACCACACTGTCAAAATTGACTGTCAACCAGTTATTTTAACTTTTATTACAAAAGTGACTTTCAGGCAATTAATTATGCAGTAAAAATGTTTGCAGTGAAAAATGCTTGCAGTAAAGATGTCTATGGCAGAGATGCTTACACCAAAAGTACCTAGAACCTTTGTTAACACATCATTCCCACTTAAATTCCATAGCTTACACTAGGGTTCACCCTTGATGTTGTATATAGGTTTTCATCAGTGTGTGTCCATATATTCCTTGACCTACTAGGGAATTAAGTCCAGATTAAAAAAAAAAAAGAGAGAGAGAGAAAGAGTACATGAGAACATGACATATAAGTAAGGATGTTTGAAAAGTAGTAAGGATAATGTTGGAAATACATTGTAGGATAAAATTATCACGATTAGTGAATGTCAAGTGGGACATTTTCATGGATGATGGGAAATTGTGGGTGGTCAATTTAATTGCTCTGAGCTACCTATGGTACCTCATGCATGTTCAGAAGGGCAGAGAAAGCAAGAATAAGAAATTAACATATTTACTTTATTTCCCTAATGAGCACTTCATTTCCATTTCTCCTGATTTATTTTGTGAAGAGCATCAGCATTTTGCTATCTCCACTCAGTTCTGTTCAGTCACTCAGTCATGTCCGACTCTTTGCGACCCCATGGACTGCAGCACACCAGGCTTCCCTGTCCATCACCAATTCCCAGAGTTTACTCAAACTCACGTCCATTGAGTCAATGATGCCATCCAAGCATTTCATCCTCTGTCATCCCCTTCCCCTCCCCGTCTTCAATCTTTCCCAGCATCAGGGTCTTTTTCAATGAGTCGGTTCTTCGCATCAGGTCATCACACTATTAAAAACAAGGCTTCCCTTGTGGCTCAGCTGGTAAAGAATCCGCCTCTAGTGCAGGAGACCTGGGTTCAATCCCTGGGTTGGGAAGATCCCCTCGAGAAGGGAAAGGCTACCCACTCCAGTATTTTGTCCTAGAGAATTCCATGTACTGAATAGGCCCTGGGGTGGCAAAGAGTCAGACATGACTGAGCGACTTTCATCATTCATCAATGTTCTCATATGTCTTTGGCTTTGTCTTAAATCAGACTTGTTTACTCATAATAGAATCTACATGGAATTTATCAATGTTCAAGACATTAAATATAATTTAATCTTCTGTACATTGGGTATTTTTCTCAACTATAGTCTGTTATTTTATTAGGAAATTTAATAGAAATATGAAACTGTAATTAGGCTGCATTTGGTTTCTACTTCTATTATATTCTCCATATTCAGTATGTTTTTGTCAGATTCCACGATCTGAAATACTCTCTTCAGGTAATTCTTAATACCAAGAAAAGTTTCCAAGAAGTTTAATCAGCAACTGGACTATGTCTAGAAAAGTAAATAATTTTTTAAATGAATAAATCAGAAACCTTATACCTGACATTGTTCCATTTATACATATAACACATTAATTTTTTTATCTTATATTGAGACACAATATGTTATGGTGCTTTTAACTTTTATAGATTTTCAGAATTTATATCTGAAATATTATTCAAATAATCTGTATTTCAAAAGTTTAATTATAAAAATATCCCTAGACTTGTCAATAATCTTTGACCTAAGAAACCTTGCAAAATAAATACCTTAGTTTCCACATTTGCATTTTTATATTATTTAAGTAAATCCAAGGAAAATAAAACATAATTTTTAAAAATTCTGCAGTTTTCTGTTGGGAGGGTATAAAATGTTCTATATCCAAATTAAATCCTGGTACATTGTTCAGAGTGCACTTTTTATTTATCTAAGAATATAATATTGGTTATCAAATTGTGCTTGCAGAGATAAAGCTATCTTTATTAAATATCAAAATATTAAAAATGGCTGATTGCTTTCTGGGCAATTGCATTATTTTCTCTGGGACTTCAAAAATTGTCTTGAGACTGGATTGTGTCTCTGTTGAACAATAACTACAGATAGCAATATTTTCATTTATTGTTGAAACAGAACTTTCTTACATTTCATTGTTTGGTTATTACATGAGGAAAAACACATCTTTTCTCCTCAACTGCAGCCTTCCTTTCATGCTTAAATAATAAACTTTATTTAGACTTAAATTTACAAACCTTTCTGTAGGGATATGACTATTCCAAACATAAATGTGCTGCAGTCAAGTAAATAGTTTCAATTCTTTCAGGTTTAAAATATTTATTAATTGATTAATGTGTTCTGTGTAGCTCAGACGGTAAAGTGTCTGCCTGCAATGCGGGAGACCTGGGTTTGATCCCTGGGTCAGGAATATCCCCTGGAGAAGGAAATGGCAACCTACTCTAGTACTCTTGCCTGGAAAATTCCATGGATGGAGGAGCCTGGTAGGCTACAGTCCATGGAATCGCAAAGAGTTGGACATGACTGAGCAACTTCACTGGTGCTGAAGGAGAATTCTGTAGCAGAGATAACAGAAAACCATAGCAAATGAGACAAATACTATCATACAGGTATGCACATTTAATATGGAACCATTTTGAGGGTTCACTTAAGTCTATTTGTTAGCAAGAGCTATAAAATAGACATGCTTTATTAAGCTTTAGGTAGAAAAATAGCAAAAGTGTTTGCCAGTTTTTCTCATGAATCCAGAAAACCAGGGAGCCTTGTTGATGTATTCATACAGCTCAGTATCCCAAGACATGAAGAGATAGAAAAGAGAAAACAATCTGGAGAGGTAAATGGAGAATATCCAGTACTATAAATTTCTCTAAAATACTCTTCAAGTTTGCCTTACACATTTGTGAATGTATTTTCTTCTATATAAAATTTAGAGTTACTGTATCCAAGTTTTCTCAAAATTTGTGCTACCATTTTTTTTTATTAGAATTGCATTTAATTTACAGTTTAGATTGGATAAATCTAAAGTTTATATTAAGTTGAACCATCTATGAACATGGTATATCTCATTATACATTTGATACTTCCTTTTTGTTATTAATTTTTCTATTTGGGTCAATATGAATCCCTGTATTCATTCACTACAAATTCTTATGTAATATTTTATATTTTGTATGGTCTTCATACACCTATATTTTCCTTAGCTGCTATTTCATTGGATTTACTCTCCATCTTTCTGCAATATGTATAACTTCCTTTTTAAGTTGATGCAGGAGCTCAGCCCAAAGATCAACCAGTTCACATTTCCTTTACTCTCTCACCAAGAATTGCTACATCAAGAAAACCTTCCAGAGGCTTCCCTGGCAGTCAAGACTCTACACTTCTACTGGAGAGGGCATGAGTTCAGTCTGTAGTTGGGGGACTAAGATCTTGTTTGTTGTATGGCCACAAAAGAAAGAAAGAAAGCTTTCCAGAATTGGTATGTTTCAAGAGTTACTTTTGCTAGATATTTTCTCAGTTAATTTTCTACATGTTCACAGATCTGTAGGGTCCAACAGGTAAAATGCTTGCCTTCACATATAATTAACAAGTCTCTTTCCCATCTGGGTTTCATAACTGCCATAGTTTTAATACCTAATATCCTAATGTAATATCTGGAACTACTGTTTCCTGCTCAAACAGTCATGTTGGAACACCTCTTGTACTCTTGTCCTCAAGGCAACTCTCTACTATACACACATTGAGAGCAAGCTGCTCTTTGTACCCTCAACTTTTCTTAAATTCTGCATAAAAGTGTAGGATATGTAAATTTCTTGCTTCAGAATAATATCTAGCATGGTGTTTTCATGGGAAGTGAGGAAGGGAGGCACTAAATCCATACTAGTTTGTCTAGAAAATATTTATGTTTCTTGAGGAGGCTGTGTTCTAGAAATAAGGGAAAACATTGCACTTCACAAGCCATTCTTTGAGCAAACTATCAAATTAGGCTTAGTTTGCCTGAAAGTGCAGATGAAAAAAATACAAAAGCAAAGTGGAGAAAAAACTCATCAGAAGGGCATCCCAGAAACAGTGATTCAGGTAATATAAGTCTAATTATGCACCACCTCTTCCAGATCTGCCTCCAGACTCCCCACAAGTAAACATATGCATATACCAAAGCACCAATGAAATAGTGAGCTTGCCCCTCACGAGAGTACTTCAAGTTTAACCCATTTGACATGGTAATGGGATCAAGCTTACTTTCTTAACTGAATGCACTTTCACTCTGCAATAATTACCCTTTCACATATTCCAGTAAACTTAAAAAGCTTCAGGAAAGATATCTCAAATACTCATATAAGTAGAGTGTTCTTTTCATTGGATTTCATCAAGACTCTTGTGTTTATAGATGCATTTGGCAAAGCATAGATTTTATTTTTGGACTTGTTTTCCAATGCTCTTTCTCCTAATATTTACTGTGTGGTCTTGAGTAAGGCAGCGCTGTTCTAATTGCAAGATGGTAATAATCTTATCTGTAATGAGTTTCTCTATAGGAGATTCACTGGCATAGAGTTGACACTCAATCCATCATGGCTTTTTTGGTTTTGTTTTGTTCTTTCTATATTCTCCTGAGTTCTAACATAACATGCTTCAATAAGATATAATAAATAAGCATAGCTGGTAGAAAGACACTTTCAAGATATAGTTTTGTTGATACATATCATTTCCACATGTACAAGAAAATAGTTTTAACCAAGCAGTTACAAAGGGCATGTGGGTGGTGCTTATCAGTGGTGGTTCCTCTAGTGGGAATACGGATTTTATAGCGTGTCTAGTAGTGATTGCTGTAGCCCACCCACATAATCTGCTTCACTGTTGTTTACCTGAGACAGCAGAATTTTTTCTGTCTCTCAGCATCCTGAATACTGTAAAAAAAATCCCCCATATTTTGCATTTTTGTTTTACTACCATGATTCAGAAATTCCATGTTTAGGGCTTCATTGGAGAGAGCTCAGTGTATTTCACCTGGTTAAGGTTCTTGAAATCTCCTCAAACTGATGGGCCCTGTGGATTCCCTGTGTTGAATAGAAACACCATTTGGCCAGCCAAACACAAAAAAATCTTCATATTTTTCCAAAGACAAAAATAATAATGAATAGGTGAATAATTTATTTCAAGTTTACCTCATTACCTCTTGCAAACCTGACCTTAACATTTCATCACTATGATTACCAGGGGGTGCTCTGGGCCTCTTTTCTTATTAAGGGGTGTTTCTTTTAAAATTTTCCTTTAACTTGTCTCTCTGCTCCTTGTGTGTCCTCACCTAATTCTTTGCTGCTTTGCCATTCTGAGCATCCAGTTCATTTCAGTTCAGTTGCTCAGTCATGTCCAACTCTTTGCGACTCCATGGACTGCAGCACGCCAGGCCTCCCTGATCATCACCAACTCCTGGAGTCCACCCAAACCCATGTTCATTAAGTCGATGATCCCATCCAACCATCTCATCCTCTGTCAGCCCCTTCTCCTCCCACCTTCAATCTTTCCCAGCATCAGGGTCTTTTCAAATCAGTCAGCTCTTTGCATCAGGTCGCCAAAGTACTGGAGTTTCAGCTTCAGCATCAGTCCTTCCAATGAACACTCAGGACTAATCTCGTTTAGGACGGACTGGTTGGATCTCCTTGCAGTCCAAGGGACTATCAAGAGTCTTCTCCAACACCACAGTTCAAAAGCATCAATTCTTCAGTGCTCAGCTTTGTTTATGCTCCAACTCTCCCATCCATACATGACTACTGGAAAAACCATAGCCTTGACTAGATGGACTTTGTTGGCAAAGTAATGTCTCTGCTTTTTAATATGCTGTCTAGGTTGGTCATAACTTTCCTTCCAAGGAGTAAGCATCTTTTAATTTCATGGCTGCCGTCACCATACTTCTCCTCAAATTGTGTTACTTGTAATAGAACCAGACAGAAATAAGCTATTTCAAAACATAATTGTTTCACTTTCTGAGGAAAAATTATTGTCAGTGTTATATATGACAAAGTGATGTCTTTTCTGAAGAAAGACTAAACCTATATTTAGTCATGGGAATACCAAATAGCAATATGCATATTTATGTGAAATATAAAAGTCCTATTTTATTTGTTAAAAATATTTGATAGCACATATATTTTCCAAAAATAACAGGTGAAAAATTTTAAACATTACTTAAGGGAGAAACGTCCCTTCTGACCAGATCTTCTTTGATGTATTCCATCTTACTCTTAGGAGAACTTGTTTCAGCTTGAATGTTTCTTGCTCTATTATTATTAAATGCATACTTTTATTATTATTAACATTTTTATTACTGTTACTACAGAGTTGTACTAAAAACTATAAGCATTCTGTAGTTTCATTTTCCCATTAATGCCTAATAAGTATATTTATTATTATTTACCTTTACTAGAGAACAAAAATAAAACTTAGGAAGGTAATGTAACTCAAAGTATCAGAGTTTATAACTTTACACTACTTTTTAAAGTAGAAAAATGAGGAATCAAATAGAAGTCTCTAGGATTCTAAAATATAACTTATTAAGAGTTACATTAGATAGAAAGTTGCTATATAACACAAAGAGCTCAACCTGATGCTCTGTGACAACCTAGGGGTGGGGGATGGGGTGGGAGGCAGGAGGGAGGCTCAAGAAAGAGGGGACAAATGTATACCTATGGCAGATTCATGCTGATGTATGGCAGAAACCAACACAACATTGTAAAGCAATTATCCTCCAATTAATAATAAATAATTAAAAAAATTAAAGAGTAACATTAGGACATAACACTGTTATCAACTATATTCCAATAAAAATTTTAAAAATTTAAAATTTAACAATTACACTCTCTCTCAGTACCTTTTCATGAGCCTTAACTATTAAATTAGACAGTTTAAAATTAATTTTACAGTCATAAGTTAGATATGCCTTTCCTCACAAATTCCATTTTTAACATGGAAAAGATATTTTAGAAATATCTGTCTTTAAATTTGCACATTTAGAGAGTTGTTCTGAAGTCTCTCAGGTGTTTCAATTGAAATATGACAACAAAAATGAAAAAAAATGAAAGTATAACAAAAATTTCTTAGCAACACTATGTTCTGAACTTTAAAAGATAAAAATGAATTTTTTCAAAATACATTTGAATCGGTTCTACTGAGATGGATGAAACTGGAGCCCATTATACAGAGTGAAGTAAGCCAGAAAGAAAAACAACAATACAGTATACTAATGCATATATATGGAATTTGAAAGATGGTAACGATAACCCTATATGCGAGGCAGAATAAGAGACACAGATGCATAGAACAATTTTATGGACTCTGAGGGAGAAGGTGAGGGTGGGACGTTCTGGGAGAATAGCATTGAAACATGTATATTATCATATGTGAAACAGAACACCATTCCATGTTTGATGCATGAGACAAGGGCTCAGGGCCGGGGCCATGGGATGACGCAGAGGGATGGGATGGGGAGGGAGGTGGGTGGGGGGTCCAGGAAGGGGAACACATGTAAACCCATGGCTGATTCATGTCAATGTATGGCAAAAACTATTACAATATTGTAAAGTAATTAGCCCCCAACTAAAATAAATAAAGTTATAAAAAAAATAAAAATAAAAAAAATAAAGCATTAGGTGACTGCAAAAAATAAAATAAATAAATAAATAAAAAATAAAAGATAAAAATGACAATTAATTTTTAATTCCAACTAGCATTCTAAATTATATATTGCATCTTTTTTTAAAAAGCAGTTTCTTCACCAGTGTTTAGTACAAAAAACTTTTTTAGTTGTTGTTTTCTAGACATAAGAACTGGTCAGCTGTATTAAATACCATAGAAAGATCAGTTAGGATGAGACTATCAAGACATGGAACAATTTCAACAGAGTCATGATAGCTGATTCCAGATTGGTGAGTGACTAGAACTGAGAAAGTGGTGACAATTAGTGTCGATGATTATTTGATGCTGAAGGAAGAAGGGAGGTGATCTGTAATAGCTTATAGTCACGGGCAAGTGATTGTAGTATCAGGGAAGGCTTGATTGTGCTAGTAAGCAAGGAGGACATTCCCTAGAAGCAATCAGAACCCAGATACATGGAGAAAAACACAGGAGCAGCAAAGAAGCATCTAGAATGGATCCTAGGGAGGGAAACTGGGTATAGCTTAGAAGCATAATGAAAGAAATATAAAGAGGCATTTCTCACCTCCACATTGAAAGCAGAAGAAAAATCAGCTTGTAAGTACTGGAAGAAGTCCAAACTGGGAAAGCACAAATGAAACACATGCATAAGCTTACATGTAATTAATTGCAATCACTTTACACATGAACATTTTACAGTATTTTACAAGATTCATTGGATCCTTACAATATCTCTTTGAGGTGGATAGGGCAGAAACAATTACTGTCCCTCTAACTGTTGAGAAACTAAGGTATTATTGGGCTTCCTAGGTGGTACCAGAGGTAAAGAACTCGCCTGCCAATGCAGGAGACGTAAGAGATATGGGTTCAGTTCCCGGGTCAGGAAGGTCCCCTGGAGGATCCCACTCCAGTATTTTCTCCTAGAGAATTCCATGGATAGAGGAGCCTACGGTCCATAGGGTTGCAAAGATTTGGACATGAAGGAAGCCACTTAGCACGCATGCAAGGAACCACCTAAAGAACATAGATGCTGAAGTAGAAATAATATTCCCAGTTTAGGTAAAACTCCTGGTTCAGTGTCTATTTCATTACAATATACCCCTAACTTGCATGCCCAATTAGGGACATACTGACACTAGACAAAGTCACAGCAACATGTATGTCCTACTCAGGCAAAGTTCTTAATGTTCTCTGAATGGTTCACAAAAGTCACTTCCATAATAGATGGCATTTCAGCTTTCTCTCTGGCCACGTAAATGAATAAGGTGTGATAATGACTTTCTCATTATTTTAGGAACATATTTGCATTTGTAATGATAAAGCTCCTACCAGGCACCAAAACCATAGAGACAACTGTCTGAATTAATTATATTTGTTTGGCTGATTAGATAAAAAATGCAAACATAAACCACACATCAAATTACTTTAAGATTATTTAATCCTTCACCTGAAAGGGAAATGGGCCTCTGAAGTTGTTCTTTTAATCTCAAAAAATAGATCATTAAATCAAGCAGCTGAAAAAGTCCTTTAAAAATTATGCTCCCTTTCCCCGCTAAAATTCTTGCATTTTCTCAAGTGTCTGAAATAAGCATATCAATCTACATAATATCAGGTTTTGTTTACTAATTTGCAGTTACCCTAGATTAGCCTGCTCAATTTTCATGAGCCATGCCCCACGCCTCTATGGGAAGTGATGGCTTTAACAGGGTCTATTTAGTAGATAGCAACTATGAAGTGGGGGTAAGTGCAGCTAAAAATCATCCCCCTGAAGTTCTCAAAGTATACAATTAGCCTTGCAGATATGTTCTGTCCACACCTACTCTTTAATGATCACTAAGTCCTTAGTAAACAAGGTAGTACCACCACCCTCCTCCCTTTATGCACCAGTTGCCAGGTCATCTTAAGTTTCCTAAGTACTATAAAGAAGTCCAAATATGACCAACACCTTTTCACTGCTTGGAAACTTTTGTGTAAGTTGTCTTGCTTATCAATGAAGAATAACTCCTAGAGTGGCAGCAGTGGTCCAAAGCCTTATCATGTCTCCTTTACAACACCTCTGAGACTTCGCTGGCAGTCCAGTGGTTAAGACTCCATGCTCCCACTGCAGGAGGCGTGGTTTAATCCCTGGTTGGGGAACTAAGATCCCACATGCCACAGGACATGGCCAAAAAAATTACAGTATCTTCCATTCCCTCACCCACATACTTTATTCTAAAGTAAAAGTAAAATTTATCTTTTTCCTGCTTAAAACATTTCAAGGGCTCCTGTCACCTACAGGATAAGAATCCAGACTTCTCAATACAGGTCCAATCCATCTCCCAACTCTATCTGCTATTTTCTCCTCTTAGCTAGCATTACAAAGACATCACCAATCTATCTATTGACTATTACATTGGATTTCTATATAGGTGCCATATTCCATGTTTATAGTATCATAGATACAGATTTCATACCAGTTCTTAAAATATATAATGGTCAATTTCCACTGGGCTTAAAGTCATTAAACAGAATCTTCTAAGACTGGAGTGGGTGAGGGAGGAGGGAGCTGTGTGTGTGCACATGTGCATATTTTCTTAGGATAATTTGAACAGTCAGTCAGTTCAGTTCAATCGCTCAGTCTTGTCCGATACTTTGCAACTCCATGAACCACAGCACGCCAGGCCTCCCTGTCCATCACCAACTCCCTGGACCCACCCAAACCCATGTCCATCGAGTCAGTGATGCCATCCAGCCATCTCATCCTCTGTCGTCCCCTTCTCCTCCTGCCCCCAATCCTTCCCAGAATCAGGGTCTTTTCCAATGAGTCAGCTCTTCACATCAGGTGGCCAAAGTATTGGAGTTTCAGCTTCAACATCAGTCCTTCCAATGAACACCCAAGACTGATCTGCTTTAGGATGGACTGGTTGGATCTCCTTGCAGTCCAAGGGACCCTCAAGAGTCTTCTTCAACACCACAGTTCAAAAGTATCAATTCTTCTGCACTCAGCTTTCTTTATAGTACAACGCTCACATCCATACATGACTACTGGAAAAACCATAGCCTTGACTAGATGGACCTTTGTTGGCAAAGTAATATCTCTGTCTTTTAATATGCTATCTAGGTTGGTCATAACTTTCCTTCCAAGGAGTAAGTGTCTTTTAATTTCATGGCTGCAGTCACCATCTGCAGCCCCCCAAAATAAAGTCAGCTACTGTTTCCACTGTTTCCCCATCTATTTCCCATGAAGTGATGGGACCAGATGCCATGATCTTAGTTTTCTGAATGTTGAGCTTTAAGCCAACTTTTTCACTCTCCACTTTCACTTTCATCAAGAGGCTCTTAAGTTCTTCTTCACTTTCTGCCATAAGGGTGGTGTCATCTGCATATCTGAGGTTATTGATATTTCTCACAGCAAACTTGATTCCAGCTTGTGCTTCCTCCAGCCCAGCATTTCTCATGATGTACTCTGCACATAAGTTAATTAGCAATAAATTAAATTCTGAGTAACTTTTTTTGAGAAAAATGGAAGGCTCTAATTGGGGCCTTCCCTTTTAACTAAAATAAATGTTACTCAGAATTTAATTATTATTAATTATTAAATGATTAATAAAGGTATACCATTTTAAGAAAGTGAAAGAGTCAGCAGCATCACTAAGAAATTCCCCTCTGTAGACCAACACAGGTCATACTAGGTTTTACTGCAGAAGTGGTTCAGTGATAATAAGAGTAGGATAGTGTAAGAAATCAGAAAAAGGTCAGTCTCAGTTACTTTAGTGAGTAGCCAGGGTTATATGACATCCAGAACTACCTCATTTATAGAGTCATAAACCTGGTTAACAGAATATGGTGTCCCTAGGGGCAACATAGATGGCAACCATCATGGCTGTATAATAGAAATAAATCTTTACCAAAAAAAAAAAAAAAGAAAGTCAAGGAATGGAGGATCAAACAGGAAATGGCTGTTGCTCCAATAGAAATTCATGATTTTTTTTCCAGTTTCTCCAGCTGAACCAGTTTTTGTAACTGGGATTAACTGAAAAAAAAAAAAAATATATATATATATATATATATATATACATATATGTATATATGAAAGAATGGGTCCTACAGTAAGACTGTATGAAATAATTCAGCATTCCTTCCCCAAAGAAATCTGCTGCCATGTTCTTAAGTAATTATCCACTGGGAAAAAGTAAATAATTGAATAATTTGAGGATTGTTGAACATAGGGTACAAAACAACATTGATATGTGGCTACCTGAAGCAGCATCATGTCTTATCAGTTTGATGTAGGCATATGAGGACCAGGCAACAGATGGAGTCCTAGACAAGGAAGGACTGGTTAAGTGGGTATAGTGGGTCCATGTACCCACTTGGTGGATATTTCTCTGATTCTTGAGTGTATAATTAGAATAGATATCACTTGTCATTAGCACAACAACCACACTGCTTCCTTGAATGGTGTGTTGAGAGCTGTCATCATAGTGGGGAAGGCCAATTAGAAGCCTCTAAAATTGCCTCCCCTTCTCAATGAAGGATGAAGATTGAAACAGTATAACATGCTCGGGGAAAAGACAGAAATTCAGGTTACCATTAAGAACCTAACAGATGAAGGAGATGTGCATTTTGTTGTATCTCTATTTAAATCACCAGCCTGGCCTCTTCATATCATTGGGAGATGACAGTGGACTAATACAATATATTGATCATGCCATGATAATCAGACCAAAGAGCAAGAAATGGTGAGCATATTGGAGGCTTTATTATAATATATACATACTAGTTGGTAATATAAATCCTGTGATGATTCACATTCTTTAATACTATGATCTGGAGCATACCTGGACATCCTCTCCAAAATAAAAATATTGCATCTTGCTTCTCCCATCATGAAGAAGGAAGCCCAGTGTTTAAAAACCTTTTAAGTTTTACTACATAGCTTATCTCATATCTGAGAAAACTGCTTCAAGCCATGTACCCGGTCCAGGAAAGGCTAACAGATTTGAGTTGGGCCTAGAGCAGGAAAAAGCTCTTCAACAGGTTAAGGTTATGACTCTGTACCTTGGACTATTTCTTCCCTCAGGTCTTATGTTATTACAGACATCAGTGCTGAAAGATAAAGATGCTAAAAGGAACCTACAGGATAGACCCATTGAGAGAATCACAATACAGACTCCTAGGGTTCTGAAGCAAACTTATCCCATTTGTAGTACAAAATGATAGACGTTTTGAAAATCTGCTCTAAAGATTCATTCTACTGGCTACAGGAAGAGACAGAACACCAGATCACACATCAGTTACCATAAAACTAGAAGTATCCAACATTTCATGGGTATGTCATATCTACCAAGGAGACTGGTCCAGCAGCAAGTCATCATATGACAGAAGCAGTCATCTTGAGGTAAAGAGCAAGAAGGACCAAGGCACAAATGAGTGATACACACACACACACACACACACACACACACACACACACACACAAGCAGACAGTCTAGGTCCCATCCCCCCATGAAACATCCTCCATCACTGCAATAGTTCCCTAAATTCATACCTATGCCCATATAGGATATGCCTTATGAATGGTTGATGAACGTCCACTCAGTACTTAAGTAATTTAATATAAGGCAAAAATGGATGACTGTTGCCCTATGTATAGTCCTAGGGAAACCTCAAGAGTGTTTAGGGGTATCCTCCCAAGGGCTGGAAATTTGTGTGAAGCAACTGATGATTCACTCTGTATGAATTCAGAGGTAGTCTGGGATTAGAATGGGCTTCCCCAGTGGCTTAGCTGGTAAAGAATCTGTCTGCCAATGCAGGAGATGTAAGAGACATGGGTTCGATCCCTCAGTCGGGAATTCTCTGGAGAAGAAAATGGCAATCCACTCCAGCAATCTTGCCTGGAAAATTCCATGGACAAAAGAGCCTGGTGGGCTGCAGTCCATGGAGTCACAGAATCAGATATGATTGACCATGCACAAATATGTACAATGGGATTAAAATATACATATAGACTTGTGCTGTGGTGAATAACTTAGAAGACTGATTAGAAGTATGGAACAAAAAAAATTAGGAAGAGATTGAAGAGGACTAGTGTAGAGGGATGGGACTAGAATGAATCAGCATAAAACAAGCTACTGTGGTATTATATGTTATTATCTATCAGAGCACCAACTACAAAGAGACCATAGTATGCATGATAGTTCACTGTTGGTATTGTATTGGGTTGACAAAAAGTTCATTTGGATTTTTCCAAACCACCTTGTGGAAAAACTTGAACAACTTTTTGGCCAACCCAATGTATTTTATGGGTTTTTGGCAAATGATACGTATCCATCATTATGGTATCATACAGAGTATTTTAAACCACCTTAAAAACACTGTGTTTTACTTTCATCTTCCACCTCCACCCCTTCAAGCCCTGGCAACCCTTTAAATGTCTCCACAGATTTGCCTTTTCCATAATGTCATACTGTTAGACTCATCAAGTATTTAGCCTTTTCAGACTGGCTTCTTTCAGTCAGTAAGATGTATTTAAGGTTTTTCCATGTCTTTTCATGGCTTGATAGCTCATTTCTTTTCAGTGCTGAATGGTTAACTTTTCACTGTCTGGATTATCAGAGTTTAAAATTCCCTGTTGATAATTCTAGCATCGCTGTCATATCTTGCTCTAATTCTTACTCTGTCTCTTCAAATTGTGGGGTTTTTTGTTGTTGTTGTTTTTCCTTTTGGTATGCCTTGTAATTTTTTTTTTTTTCTTGATAGCTGGTCATAAAGTACCAAGTAAATGGGATTGCTGTGAATAGGCCTTTAGTAACATAATAGTGAGGTATGGAGAAGGGAAGGGTTATGTACTCCTATGATTAGGTCTCTGGAAAATGAACTTCACAAGTTTTGCTTTGCTTTTTTTTTTTTCCTCCCCTTAGGGAGAAAGGATGGCTAGAGTAGGCTGGAGTGAGTATTCATTTCCCTTCTCCCAGGTCACTTAGGCTTTGATAATACCTAACATCAGGTTCTGGTTAACCAGTTTTCCCTCGGGGTAGGCCTTGATAAAAATAGAGAACTGTGGTGTATTTCAAAATGGTTCCTTTCCCCTTTCTTGCTGCCAGAAGCCCAAGGGGATTTCTCTCTGATATTTACTAGGGGAATCTGAGTTCCTGGATGGAGAGCTCACAGTATTGTAGGGCCTCCCCTATGAGAGAGTCCCCCTGGAGCTTTTATCTCTCAGACTTGTCTGAGCCTCCAGCAATTCATCAATTATACTTCAGGGTTTCCTATCAGGCTCTGATTCCTGTAGCAGTTTTCACTGTTAGCTCTCTGCTCTATAAGCTGGGAATCCCTGTATTTTCCCGTCTCTCCAATCTTGGGGCCTGTGGTTTACCCCATGTCTTCTTCTCCCTTATAGACCCAAGGAGAGTTGTTGATTCTTTTAGTCTGTTTAGCTTTCTGGTTGTTAGGATGGCATGGCAACTACTAAGTCCTTTGCATGCAAGACTGGAAGACTCCTTTATATCTTAAAAGGGGCAACAATTCATTTCGGTACATATTCTAGGTATGAGTTTAACCTTTCTGCTTTAAGGACTGCAGTCAAAACCACTAACTGCGAATCATATAAAGTGTCTGATCCACTGACATATCCTTTAATATACAGTTGATATATCCTTTAATATACAGTTTTATATAGTAAAAGAGGTAAGAGAGTGGACATATGACCATTATTAGATCCATGGCTCATTTCTCATACTACATAGGCTGAAGCTGCTTTAGATAGAGTGATGAAATGGTCCATGAAAGGCTCAACAGAATGGCCAGCTCAGGAGTGATACTTTTATACAATTTTCCAGGTTTCCGAGTATAAGTTAAATCAGGGGTCCCTGATCCCCAGGATCTAATGCCTGATGATCTGAGGTGAAGCTGACATAATAATAATAGAAATAAAGTGCACGATAACTGTAATGAGCTTGAATCATCCTGAAACCATCACTTCTGCCTCTAGTACATGGAAAAGTCGTCTTCAACACAGGTCCCTGGTGCCACAAAAGGGTGGGCACCACTGCTTGAAATCAATAACCTTTAGAAATTGACATGCATGTCCCCTTCCTCAAAAGCAAGAATGCACAAGTCTGGGAACTGAGGGGTAAAAGCATGAGTGGCCCCATTTACCAACAATTCCAATGACCTACTGGGGGAATGGGCTCCATAGTGTTAGATGTCCTTGCTTCTGAATTGAGAATGCCTCTGCCAGGAGACACAGCAGGAGTCCTGATGGATGATAAGCTACCTGGAAACTTCTGGAGTTTTCTGTCAAGGAACCAGCAGGAAAGGCTAACTCTGATCATCAGGAGGAAGTAGGGTTGTTGTTACACAATGGGAACAGAAACCATACTCAGGGTACCCACTTCAGTATCTGAGTCCTCCCTTGACATAAAAATTATGATGTTAAGTAGACAAGTGCAGCAAAATCAGTCAGAGAAAGAGCACAGACTGCTCAAGAAAGAGAGTCTTCAGCCATAACACAAGCTGCTACAATTCCAAGAACTGGCCTCAAGGAAATGGGAACAAACTGACCTTGGAACTGAAGATTAACTGCACAATCAAGATGATGCTGGTAAGACCATGGAGATCAATTTCAAGATGACTGTCAGAGCTGACAGTGCTGTTTCTGCATATAGCCCCTTCCCTCAGCCTATAAAAGCTCTTGCCCATGGATTGTTGGGGGTGGGAGGAAGTTGGCCTTTGCACAAGAGTCCATCCTTCCTTCCCTCTGCCCCTGGGTTTCCCAGCATCAGAAATCAGAATGAAAGAAAGGAAGGAAAGAAGGGAGGAAGGAAGGAAGAGGGTCCTGGTCACAACAGCAGGTAAACTTCTACTACCTAGAGAGATAATAACCAAGGGTAAGGAAAATAGAAAATAGATGATGGAGGAGAGAGATAAGTATCAATTGTGGTAATTAGATGAGTTGTAGCAGGACATCTATTCACCTAGAAAACTCCTCTAAACTTCCCTGGGAAGATAGGGCCATCAGAATCCTAAATGAGTTGCTCCCAAAACTAGATTCTCTCAGAAGTGATCTAAGTAACACTAGGATGGATCATAGCAAATCTTAGTTCTCCCTTCACATGTCAATTTAAATATTGTTTCCTAAATGAAACCATCACATACCACTCCATCTAAACCCAGTATACTGGAAATTTTATGTTAGATCCCTGGGTTTTTCATTCACAGTAGTTTCATAGTCTGTAGGTGTTTCTTGTTTATTTGTATCATCCACCTCTTACACTACACTGTAAGGTTCAAAATTATGTACTAGGAATTAAGTTTGTAGTAACTATATGTGTATTTACATTGCATCCCAGCCTATGGTTCTTTTTTCAATAAGTATTTAGATATTTATGTGTAAGATCATCATGAAAAGTGAAAGTTGTGTCTGGCTCTTTGTAACCCTATGGACTGTAGCCTACCAGGCTCCTCTGTCCATTGAATTCTCCAGGCAAGAACACTGGAGTGGGCTGTCATTTCCTACTACAGGGGATCTTCCTGAACCAGGGACTGAACCCAGGTCTCCTGCATTGCAGGCAGATTTTTTACTGTCTGAGCCACCAGGGAAACCCATAGGCCATAATTAAATCCACCCTGCTCCCAGAAAAATTTCTTGTTGGCAATACATCCTTCTTTGACTAATTCTTATACAAAGTGGCCGTGAGAATGTGGCCCATAAAAGGATTTGACCTAATCTTTTCACATAAACCACATGGGTAAACACATCCCCTCCACTTGCGTTTCTAATGCCATAACATACATGCTTTCCAGGCACACCACAAAAGAGATCTGAGGATGTGGATCTCAGATGGTGACAAGTCCATCAGACTCTGATATTAACTTTTGTTTAGATAAATGATTGCTCCAGACCTGGAAACCTGCCACTCAGTATGACCTCTATCCATTCTTTTATTTTGTGGTTCCTTTGCTCGAGCAAATGATAGTAATGCAAATCCTGGTTGTCTCCTGACCATTGCAAGATTATTTGATATTCAAGTACATAGGACAAAGTGGTGACTTAATATTGTACAAGAATATAAGGTTAAAGAAAATTTCTGTGTTGTTAAAACATCTCTCCAACATCTCCTTCGGCTGAAAACCAAGAAAATAAAATATTTCTTGGGCACATAGTACAATGAATCATCTCGGGTTTACAAAGCTAGACCGTGTGTGTGTGTGTGTGTGTGTGTGTGTGTGTCTGTGTGTGTGTGTGTCTGTGTGTGTGTGTGTGTGTCTGTGTGTCTGTGTGTGTGTGTGTCTGTGTGTGTCTGTGTGTGTGTGTGTGTATTGTGCACACACTGGGTAGTTGAATAAATCTCTTAATTCGCTCCAGCATGACACTGTGGGACAGAGAGTAGGATCAAGAAATGGTGCAGAACCCTGTGCTAAAGATGAGATGGGAAGATCAAGCTGAACAACTAGAACAGGTGCTTCCGTGGAAGCAGAACTAATGGAAGAGACAGAAGAGAAACAAACAAACAAAAAATGTAATAAGAACTTTCGTTCAATTAGAGCACAAAGAGAAGCTTCTGGAATTAAAGAACTGAGTGGAATTGAAGCTCTTCCACAGAACTGTAAATGTCCTAAGGGACAAAGGATAAACTGTCGCATTGTGTTTGTAAGCCCAGTTCTCAACACAGTATCTGACATAGGAAATACTCAATAAATGAACTGAAGGGCAATGATTTCTTAAGTGAGACCAGTAAGTAGCAGCCCCCAAGCCACAGAGGAACCTGAATAGAGCCTGTTCCTACTGCACCTGAAAAGAATCAGGCATATGGCTTTGAACAGCTTACTTTTACAATGACTCCTTTTATAAGATACTTGGCCTTTTGTGAGTGGAGCTACAGCTGTCTCTGAAAATGGCAACATCTGATCCTAAGGCCTAGAATATGAAGCACTTGAAAATGTCACTCATTTAAGGTTACCCTCGGATACTAAGAGCTTAGGGGAAAAAATAGGCAGATCTGGTGAAGGAAAAGAGCAGTCAAACAACCATTTTTATGAATCATGAACAGGAATGCTTGCTTTATGCCAGAGACTTTTTGAGGGGAGAATTCTAAATAGGTTTATAATTTTAGAAAATATATGGTCAGCTGACGAGCAACACATATGATAGAATTGTTTATCTCTTTTTAAAAGAAATGTAACCAGGGGACTGTGTGATAGATGACTGTTTATGACTCTATAACATGGTAGGACCAGAATCATTGAAGGTTGTATTAGAGGTGATTTCACAGATAGATATATGATTAGGGTGATGGCCCTCATCAGACAATCTTGTAAGGTTCAGATTTCCACTCCATTCCTTTTTAATAATATAGCCTCATTTGTAAAATGGGATTGCCATGGCACATACCTCACTGAGTCATTTGGTGCATTAATGCTGCACATAAAGCCTAGACAAATGACAAAAAAATAAAATAAAATAAACATTCCAACCAAGTTAAAACTTCATTTTACTGATTGGCATCTTGAAGCCCATCCATTAGAACATTTCTGAAGCATGTTGAATGCTTTATGTGTCATATACCTGGGAAGGGCGAGGGAAATGGGGGAAATCAGAGCATAACCTTTGCCTTGATTAGAATCATATAATTTTGAGATAAAGCCTGATTACAAAGATTTAGTGATATCTACTTTGAATGGAAGGAAAAGCAAATAGTAAGGGACATCCAGAAGTAAACGCTTAATTCTGCCTGGAGTGGTCAGGAAGAATTTTCTGAGGCAGGAGGAATACGATCTGTGGCCTGATAGGCGAGTAGGGATTTGCTTCATTATAATGATGGAGCGGAGATTCTGGCCAGAAAGAAAAGCCTGGCATAAAGGATGCACAGTCAACTCTCAGTATCCAATAGGGCAATGGTTCCAGGACGTGTAGATACCAAAATCTACGGATGCTCAAGTCCCTCATAGAAAATGACACAGTACAGTTGGCATTCTGTATGTACAGGTCCTAAATCTGCAGGTACAGATTGCCAATGTAAAGACATATTCTGGCAACCTCATTTTCGCAGATTGTGTGAGGATGCACCAAAAAGTTCTGCAGAGCTTCCTGCTTTGGGTCTTCTGTGCAAGGATGGAGTCCTTACATTTTGCTCACTAAGTATATTTAACTTTTCATACTGAAATGATCTCAGATTATCAAAAGCAGTGCAGAAATAGTACCAAGCTTCTAAAAATGCATTTCAGACATTTCTCCCAAATGTTAATGTATTGTACATTCATAGTCAATATGAAATGATCAAGTTATTAGTGACTGAGCTAAATTTTTAGAATCTTAGTTTTGCATATTTTAGGTGTGTGACTCAACTAACATACTATAGTCTATGATCTTTACAAACTTGGGGATAACTTCTTTGAATGTCAAAATTATATGCTGTTTGGGTAACAAATGTAAAACATTTTCTGGACTACAAAAAGCTTGTAATCAATTGTTGAATGACTGTTATAAAGAAATGGCTGTCCCTGTGACTAATTAACCATAGTGAAGATGCCTCCTTATTGCCTTGGTGGTAATAATAAACATGTCTGACTCACAGAAAGATAAAACTTGTTCAATATCAACATGAAAGGACACGGGACTTTTTGACATGTATCTGGTTGAAGAATTGATGCTTTCAAATTTTGCTAGTGGAGATTATTGAGGGTCTCTTGGACTGCAAGGAGATCAAACCAGTCAGTCCAAAAGGAAGACAACCCTGAATATTCACTGGAAAGACTGATCCTGAAATTGGAAGCTCCAATGCTTTGGCCATCTGATGAGAAGAGGCAACTCATCGGAAAATACCCTGATGCTGGGAAAGACTGAGGGCAGGAAGTGAAAGGGGCGACAAAGGATGAGATATTTGGATGGCATCACTGACTCAATGGACACGAATTTGAGCAAACTGTGGGAGATTATGAAGGACAGCAATGTCTGGCGGGCTGCAGTCCATGGAGTCACAAAGAGTCCGATACGACTTAGTGACTAAACAATAACTGGTCCTCAAACCAGCTGATTGAGAATATTAGTCTTAGTCTTCACATAGTATTTCCTTCTCTAAGAATCACTGGATTTTTTATTTGGTTCATACCTTGTAAGTATAAATTCTGATTCAGGTTTGTTTTTTTTTTTTCCACATTAAGTGTATGACATGGTTTTTGGAATAGTTCCCGGTAATGCCCACTTCCTGGCATTCAATTCATGTAGCTCTTCTCACCCTCCTAGTATTTGCTGGACCTAGCAAATTTCTTCAGTCAAGTAGAATGTGACCAAAGTAATGATCCATCACTTCTGAGGCAAAAGAAGGGCAAATTCTTTCTCTCTTTTAGGATGGCCATGTTCTCCTGCCCTGACACTTGGAGCACCCAGTTCTCCAGCATTTGGACTCTGGGAATTATACCATCGGTTCCCTAAGTTTTCAGGCCTTTTACTTGGACTGAATTATATGACTGGCTTTCCTGGTTCTCCAGCTTAAATATGGTAGACAGTGAGCTTCAAGCCTCCGTAACTGTGTAAGCCAATTTCTATTATAAATTTCCTCTTATCTATATCTACCCATCCATCCATCTCCTATTGGTTCTGTTTCTCTGAACTCCCAAAAAGGTATTGTTTACAAAATGCCTTTCATGTTTAAAACCTCACAAAACCACAAAACCTGCAATGCAAAATAAAAGACCAGGTAACAATGAGACATCATTTAGTATGGTAAGTTAAAAATGCTGTTTTGTTTCCAGTCACAGAACTTTAACTGGCAACTTACAGATATGACCAGTCACTAAAACTAAAAACATGGAACTGTGCAGGGTGTCGCTGAGGAGGAAGGAGCAGTCCCCAGAGGTCTCCAAACAGCAGTCTGCTTGACTGATTTACTTGAATACTGGGCCTCTCGATGTTTTCTCAAAACCAAGGGAAAACTTTAGATTTCCTTTGTTTGTATTTCATTTGAGTGAAATACTCTCCAAGATGTATTGACCACTTTGGAAAAATGCAGATTCTGAAATTTTATGGGCTTCCCTGGTAGCTCAGCTGGTAAAGAATCCACCTGTAATGCAGGAGACCCCGATTCAATTCCTGGGTTGAGAAGATCCACTGGAGAAGGGATAGGCTACCCACTTCAGTATTCTTGGGCTTCCCTAGTGACTCAGATAGTGAAGAATCCACCTACAATGTGGGAGACCTGGGTTCGATCCCTGAGTTGGGAAGATCCCTCAGAGAAGGAAATGGTTACCGACTCCAGTATTTTTGGAGAAGGCAATGGCAACCCACTCCAGTACTCTTGCCTGGAAAATCCCACAGATGGAGGAGCCTGGTAGGCTGCAGTCCATGGGGTCGCTAGGAGTCGGACACGACTGAGAGACTTCACTTTCACTTTTCACTTTCATGCCTTGGTGAAGGAAATGGTAACCCACTCCAGTACTCTTGCCTGGAGAATCCCAGGGACGGGGGAGCCTGATGGGCGGCCGTCTCTGGTGTCGCACAGAGTCGGACACGACTGAAGCGACTTAGCAGCAGCAGCAGCCAGTATTCTTACCTGGAGAATTCCATGGACAGAGAAGCCTGTAGGCTACAGTCTATGGGGTTGCAAAGTATCAGACACAACTGAGCGACTTTCACTGAAATTTTAAAGGTTATCTTGATTTTCCACTTGGCACAAATGACTTAGGAGTAGCTAGCATTATTCAAGCTGCCTAGACTCTCAAAGTTCCTGTCGGATGACATATTTCCTCCCTACCCTCTGTTCTTGCTAACACACTAGCTTCTTCATCTCTCCTGCACACCAGAAACCACTACTTCGAGGAAAAATTGGAACACAGCAAACTTCTTTTGAATCTTGGACCATGGTACACTATTTCTGGGAGAGAGAATTCCCAAGATGTTTGGAATCTGAGCATGACTTCTGTTCGGCATTTGAGCTTTGTGTTTAATAGCTGGGCAATTTGCACTTTTGGGGAGATAGTACGTTTTCCTTTTCTAACCACTGTTTGTGACTTTTGTCTTGTCTACTGAGCTGGCCAAAAGGTTCATTTGGGTTCTTCTATAAGACGTTATGGGATAAACCAGGATGAACTTTTTGGCCAATCCATACTTTGTAAAGAAACATTTTTCTCCTTCCATCTTGTCTATCAACCAATAACCAATGACCAGTGGCATTTGGATGAATGGCTTGCCCTGAGATGAAAGATATTACTCCAAAATTATTCTAGAAATTCTGACTTGCAAATAAGAATATCCATAGTGGAGTCCTTATTCTTTTTTTTTTCCCTTAAGATATATTTGGGACTCTACATTTCCAGGTCCCCTTTTCCAAGTTGTAGCATGAAAAGTTTGAGTTTATAAGAAATACATTTTTCTTGAGGATATGGTGATATTCTCACATGGGAATTATTTTTAGTTTCTGTTAGTTCAGGAAGGGCCCACATTTGCAAAGTGTCTGAAAGACAGTGGTAATAGAAATTCTGTATTTCTAAATCCATTGTTAAAATTACCAGTGGATCTGAACAACCAGATAGTTTAAGATGAATTTAGTTTATTTGATACCTGCCACTAGAATTTAAAAATCAGTTTCAAAACACTTTTAGAACTAGTAAATTGGCACATTAGGTGAGCTGATTCCTTTCAGCAACTTTTAAATAAGAATAAAAAGGATCTCAGTATATTATGGTCTGTGGCTTTGAAAAAAATGCTTACATTTCATTATCATACTATTCACTCTCCTTTGCATTTATGAATATTCTAGGAGAAACAGGGCAGAAGTTGGACTTTTAAAAAAAACTTGATCTTTATTTACATTCAATTTGAATAAGCTTCTATTTAAACAGAGAAAGTAGGTTTCCAATTTTAAAACACTAATGAATAAGAAAAATGAAGATAATGCTATGTTTATTCTATTTGGTGCTAATGTGTAATGCTATTGGAGGTGTTTCTTTGTCATTTTAATCCCAGGAGGCTTTTTTTTTTAGGCAATCTCTGCCACCTGTATTCTGTTTGAGATATAATCATTCAATGTCTACAAACAAGTGATAACATTATAATGCATTTCTGTCCTCTTTCATTCTTTCCAAAAGTGACAAATATACTTTTTCTCATATCCAAGAGCTCAGGTTGGGCACCAGTGGACTCATTATCATGCCATTAATAAGCAGAGGCCTCCTGAGAGTCTAGCTTTTTCAAGCCCCTGTCTTTTATATCTTCTATTGGATTTTTCCAACAAAAACCTCGTTGGTTGGTATCTTTCATTTTCACATTCCCTTTATAAAAATGAAATGATAGAAACAAAGTCCTGAGATTAGATTGGTGATACTGAAATGTTTCTGACAGCCAGCAACAAGGCTGCCAACCTGAAACGAGATGCTTGCATTATTTATGAACATTAAATGTCACCACTTTCCCCTTCATCAGATAATTTCAGGAGACAGAATCAATTCTGTGGAGGGGGAGGGAGTATTTGTACACAGGCGTTCCCCTCCTCCCCCCCCTCCCCACACCAGCCCTTCCATCTATCACCCTGGCTGTGTGTCAAATCCTCCTCCCCGGGAAGAAAACGGTGCACCTGATCACGTCTCAAGTTTCACTACAAGTCTCAGATCAGGTTGCTTGATAGGGATGTCAAGTGTGTTCTAAACCAAAGAGGACTCTGCAATGTAAAGTCATTAGGAAGTCAACTGATTTTTTCCTTTTTAAATTCTGTTTTCCATGCTTCCTTAAGAAGTCAATTATCAGAGGGAAATTAGCAGGAGTTGAAAGGAAAAGACACTGTCCCTCTGGCTCCCTGATTTATTTATTGATTGATGGCTGGGAAGGGGGGACTCAGTTAATGAGGGGAATGAACAAGATCCATATCCCTGGGATTATCAATGTGAGGCAATAGAAGCCAGCTACACAGGAATATTTAGCTAACATTTACCAGGGAATCTGAGTCTATTCAAAGCTCCAGTAGCTAAGCAGTGATGTATGGATTCATTTCGTATCAAACCGGTTTTTTTACTCTCATCCACCCAAGTTATTTAATAACCAAGCACCCACGAACATGGATCGTTGGGGGGAAGTTTTCACTTAGCATTCTGTCCTTAGGGTTTCAAACGAATCCTAGAGTTTTTGTAGTTTAACCATCTGATTATAGATCAGGTGTCTGAGGTTCAAAGAGGTTTCTCTTAGGTTAACGTTCTCACATTTCTGGAAAGCAGAAAAGTGGCGTCAGCAAAGCCTGTCTCTGGTCAAACACTCTTTCAATTCAACTAGAACTTAAAACATCAACAGTTACTCTTTCACCTACTGCACAGAAGGAAAGCTGTGTTTCTACCATCACTGAGAATTATATGCATGTTCCAAAGATAGTCATCATAAGCTATTGGGAGTAGGATGGCTCCAAAACCAAGGGAACCAATGGTGTAAATCCTGGTCTGAAGGCAGGATAAGACCTAAATCCCAATTCTAGCAGGAAGGCAGGCAAGTAGCAAATCCTTCTTTCCTCTGCTATTTATTCTACTCAGAACCTCAGTGAATGAGATGATGCCCACCCACACTGGGGAGGCCAATCTACTTTACTGAATCCAACTAAAATGCTGATCTCAATCTAGAAACATCCTCACAGACACATTCACAAATAATGTTTAAGCTGGGCACCCTGTGGCCCAGTCAAATTGACACATAAAATAAACCTTCACAGTCTTTCACCCTAGTCCTAATATCTCCTCCAGGTCCTAGGTTCCATCTTAGGAAGGCAATATCTTTCATCTTGTATGCCATAGAAATTAAAAGATCATAAAGACTATTATGAACAATTATACTGAACAACATATCCAACAATTTAGAAGTGGATAAATTTCTAAAAACATGCAGTCTAGCAGGACTTAATCAAGAAATATAAAACCAATAACAATTAAGGATTTTGAATCAGTAATCAAAACCTCCCAACAAAAGAGGTCCAGAATTAGAGAGTTTCAAAGATGAATTCTACCAACATTCAAATAAGAACATCAATTTTCTTGAGCTCTTCCAAAATACAGAATAAGAGGGAGCACTTCAAAACTCATTTTGAGGTTAGCATTACCCTGACACCAAGGACAAGACAGACACTACAAGAAAAAAAAAAATAGAACTATATCCTTGATAAATATGGATGTGGAAATCATCAACAAGATATTAAAAAACAAATTTAGCAGTACATTAAAAGGACTATACACCATGATCAAAGGGGATTTATCTCTAGACTGAAAGGATAGTTCATCACACACGAATCAAATCAATGTGTTATGTTGATGAAGGATTAAAAAAAAAAACAAACACAATTATCTCAACAGATGCAGGAAAGCACTTGACCAAATTCAATACACTTTCATGATAAAAACTCAACAATTTAGTATAGAAGGAACTCGCCTGAAGACAAATAAAGGCTATATATGGAAAATCCAAGGCTTCCCAGGTGGCAGAGTGGTAAAGAATCCTCCTGCCAATGCAGGAGATGCAGGACATGAAGGTTCGATCCCTGGATCAGGAAGATCCCCTAGAGGAGGAAAGGGCAACCACTCCAGTATTCTTTCCTAGAAATCCCGTGAACATAGGAGCCTGGAGGGCTGTAGTCCATGGGATCACACAGAGTTGGACATGACTGAGCGTCTGAGCATAGCACAGCACACGGAAACCCCAAAGCTAACATATTCAGCAGTAAAACACAGAGATTTTCCTCTAAGATCTAGAACAAGGCAAAGATGCTCACTCTTGCTGCTTGTGTTCAAAACAGTACTGAAATTATTCCATTTACTCCTGGTAAAACTCCTAGAAGTAGGTAGTATTATTATGCCTATTTTTACAGATAAGTCAAACAAACATATAATTAGAATGCATTTCTCTAGTACATATATCTGATAGATGTTTGACGGAGGATTCAGTCTCAGGAAGTTCTAATTTTTGCACATTCATACCACCAGAGATCAAATTGCCAACATCCGCTGGATCATCAAAAAAGCAAGAGAGTTCCAGAAAAACATCTATTTCTGCTTTATTGACTATGCCAAAGCCTTTGACTGTGTGGATCACAATAAACTGTGGAAAATTCTGAAGGAGATGGGAATACCAGACCACCTGACCTGCCCCCTGAGAAACCTGTATGCAGGTTAGGAAGCAACAGTTAGAACTGGACATGGAACAACAGACAGTTTCCAAATAGGAAAAGGAGTACGTCAAGGCTGTATATTGTCACCCTGCTTATTTAACTTATATGCCGAGTACATCATAAGAAATGCTGGGCTGGAAGAAGCACAAGCTGGAATCAAGATTGCTGGGAGAAATATCAATAACTTCAGATATGCAGATGACACCACCCTTACGGCAGAAAGTGAAGAAGAACTAAAGAGCCTCTTTAAAAAGTGAAAGAGGACTGAAAAAAAAAAAAAAAGTGAAAGAGGAAAGTGAAAGAGGAGAGTGAAAAAGTTGGCTTAAGGCTCAACATTCAGAAAACTAAGATCATGGCATCTGGTCCCATCACTTCATGGCAAACAGACAGGGAAATAGTGGAAACAGTGGCTGACTTTATTTTTCTGGGCTCCAAAATCACTGCAGATGGTGACTGCAGCCATGAAATTAAAAGATGCTCAATCCTTGGAAGGAAAGTTATGACCAACCTAGATAGCATATTAAAAAGCAGAGACATTATTATGCCAACAAAGATTCGTCTAGTCAAGTCTATGGTTTTTCCAGGATTCATGTATGGATGTGAGAGTTGGAGCATAAACAAAGCTGAATGCCAAAGAATTGATGCTTTTGAACTGTGGTGTTGGAGAAGACTCTTGAGAGTCCCTTGGACTGCAAGGAGATCCAACCAGTCCATCCTAGAGGAGATCAGTCCTGGGTGTTCATTGCAAGGACTGATGTTGAAGCTGAAACTCCAATACTTTGGCCAGCTGATGCGAAGAACTGACTCATTTGAAAAGACCCTGATTCTAGGAAAGATTGAGGGCAGGAAAAGGGGACGACAGAGGATGAGATGGTTGGATGGCATCACCGACTCAATGGACATGGGTTTGGGTAGACTCTGGCAGTTTGTGATGGACAGGGAGGTCTGGCGTGCTGCAGTTCATGGGGTCGCAGAGTTGGACATGACTGAGTGACTGAACTGAACTGATCCAATGAGATAATACTTTTTCAAAAAGTCACGATGTTGGACACAGTGATAATTAATCAAAAATTCAGAAATTATTATGTGTGAGACTTTGTGCAATTTTTCCCAGGAAGAATCACTTCAATGAGCAAACATCTAACCTTTGAAAAAGATTTTTTTTTTAATATAGCAAAACATGTGGGCACTGAGACAAATATACTTAATGACAGCCTATGTGTGTGTGGTATTTATTTACCAACAGCTAAACACATCAAGTTTTAAGCTGTGGTTTCATCAGTTCTCATAAGCTAGACACCATCAGGACAGGTCAGGTCAAGTGTTTGTCTTCATTTAATCCAGGAATGAGACAGGAGTAGGTCTGAATCTGACCTGATGTTTCAACAGATAAAATTGTCTTATGTGTTTGAGGGGTGAATAGGCTAGTAGCAATTATATTCTGCCTCAGATTGTTTGAATACTCTGTTCTTCAGCCCATAGTAATTTCTTCTACCCCTATACTAAGTGTTGGTCAATGTCCAATAATTACACTGCATTTGGCTGTTCTTACCACATATTGTGTCTCACCTCTCTGCAGCTGAGCATGAAGTGAAAGTGATCACTTGTGGGCATGACAAGTAATACAGCACTAAGCCTCAGAACTAGACTGAATGTCAACACCTCTCGGACCACGTACTGCTGAGATTTGTGAACTGTGAAGAGCTGAAAGACATACTACATCTAGCTCCTATCTACTCATTAATCTTAGGCCATGAATACTTTATGCCTTCCCAAGTTTTCACTTGTATTTGGAAGTTAATTAGTAGGTTGTTTCACTTAAGCTACTAATTTTTTTTTATATTTTTTAATATCTCCTATACCTTAGGCTGACTGCATGTACTTTGGGGAAAGAGATATAATTCATGCTTAGCCAATCAGGTTACTTTGTTCATGGATAGGCAAAACACCCCAAAATGACTAGTGAGATACATTTCTGGGAATTTTGTTGAAGTCAAGAGACAGAAAACACATTCTTCCCCCCACTGGAGTGGATGATGTAAAAAGGGAGCAACTGTGACTACCATGTCATCCCATCTGAGAGCCTTATTTGAAAGGGAAGCCAAAATAAGTGAATAATCTTTGGAATATCTTTATTTTTGATTTTTTTTTCTTTTTTAATCTGCTAGTATTGTTTGGTTTCCTGTTTCTTTTAACTAGAAAAATATTGAGCCATACAACTGCTACTTCCATAAGAATATTTTACTTTGCATTATCATCTATCTCATACAGTGAGACACAATCAATTGGAAAAGAAACACAAATACTTAGTACACCTTCTTCTTGATATGATTTGTTGTGTTTCAGTGTTTTGGGGTGTTGGAAATTACTTTTTGAGAGCTTTAAATGAAAGGGAATAAAACATTTTTAGTTCCCAACGCAAGACAGACACCCATCTCAAAAAAAGAAAAGGATGTACTCCTATTAACTATTTCTCCTCCTATCTGATACTTATTCAAATGAAGAAGTGTACCAAGCAAAGACTACTGGTTTAATGAGCTTGACTGAAATCACCACTCCCCCATATATTATCATTTTTACTACCAATGGTTATCATATTTTAAGCACTTGCCATATTCCAGGAACTATGAAAAGCACCTTACATATTTTGTCATTTAATCTTCAAAATAACAGACGTGACAAATTCTATTAATATATATTAGCATTCTACTTTAATGAAATAAATATCAGAGCAGCTGAAGACTTTTCCAAAAATCACAAGCTAACAAGTGGAGGCTGTGAATGTAATTCAGCTCTGACTTTATAAAACAGATTGCATGTTTATAGCCATCTTTATATAGAATACACAAGGATTTTTAACTTCCATTAGCTCATTTAAGTTACATAAAAATCCCTCAGGTTTAATCATAGAAGAGAAAATTATTCAATGTATATTTGCATACAGAATTATTTTCCCCTAGTTCCATGAGCATATTTTTTTTTATTCTTTTTCCCAATTCACTCTCCTCTTCCTGTGCTCTTTAGCTATAGAAAGATGGATTTCCCAGTGACATACAGACAACTTATCCTTAAGATGCCCAGTTTATACTTTATATGTGTTATCTGCATAAGAGGAGAATTGCTTTCCTTCCTCATATTAGTGGATAATTTATGACTCAATGCAAACCATAATGAAGCATATTAAGTGTCAAACTCATCCCATGTTCTATTGACAGACACAAACATAAAACAAAAAAGGAAGGTATATAAACATGGTCTATCATCATCATTTTACCAATATTCACACTGAAACAAAGAAGGTAAAACGATTATGGTAATATAAATGGTAACTACAGCTGTAAAACCCATGCAAAAAAGGCTTAGATGAGACAAAGAGATTAACTTACACTGGCTTACTACCAGTTGTATCCCTTTTCCTTCGTACAAGGACAATAATCCCTTTGATTAACTCTACTAACATGCCTACCTCCAGTCTCTTACCTTCCTTCAGCATATAAAACAAGGCTGGATCCACAGCCAGGATGTTCATCAAGATTCTTGCCTAGCACTGGCATCTGTATGGAAAATTATATGCATTAGAACCAAAATGGATTTGGATTTTGCTTCTGCTTCAATTATTCATCTTATTCCAAGCATCAAGGATCACTTTCTAAATTTAGAAAAAAAACCCAAAACATTGTATCCCATTTGTGCAAAAATTATTTAAATTTTACAGTGAGAATAAAAGGATGAGAGAGACTCACTCATCATTATCACCAAACCTTCTGCCTTCTATACTAATATGCTGTTTTGTTTTGAATTTTTATTGCTCTATATTGGGTACAGATTAGTTTTATTTTTTATTAGAACTGGATGCATTCTGAGTGCTTAATAGGTATTAGCTAGGCACTTACATAATAGGAATTCAAAAAATGATTATTAAATGAATAGAGAGTTCATATTGTTATATAACCTTTACAAAATTTATATATAGTAAGAAGATTAACTGAAGGGAATTTCCTGGTGGTCCAGTGGTTAGGCTTTGACATTTTCACTGTGGGGCCAGGGTTCAATCCCTGGTCAGAGAACTAATATCCTGCAAGCCAAGCTGTGCAGCAAAAAAAAAAAAAAAAAAGGGGGAAAGTTAACTGGAAGATTTATTCACATGGTTTTGTGAACTTTTGTTGTCATTTAGTCACTCAGCTGTGTCTGACTCTTTGCAACCCTATAGAATGTAGCCTGCCTGGTTCCTCTGTCCATGGGATTTTCCAAGTAAGAATACTGGAGTGAGCTGCTGTTTATTTCTCCAGGGGATCTTCTGGACCCAGGGATCGAACCCATGTCTCCTGCAAGTCTCCTGCATTGGCAGAAAGATTCATTACTACTGAGCCACCAGGGAATTAGTATTGTAACAATAAATGATGGAAGAGAATTACTGAACCCTTAACCCTTTCAGAAATTATTTGTTTCCATTTATTTCATTAAAGAGGCAGGGCAAAACTGGAGACAAAAATAAGTTCCGATCACCAATCTTTAAGCTCATTTCACCAAAAAATAATAATTATTATAATGTTAACTAAGCATGCCTGTTAGTAATAACTTAAAAGTGTCCTCCATTTGTGAATTACCTTGTTAGATTTTCTTTCTCAATCTCTGGAGATAGGAACAATGAACTAGGTGCTAGGAAAAGATTTAGTGTTTTACACATAATCCGGTGAAAATTGTAGCCACAAGATTTTGGCCTTGTGGAAGCAGATTTGCTTCCCCGGTGGCTCAGAGGTAAAAAAATCTGCCTGCAACTCAGGAGCCCTAGGAGATTCAGGTTTGCTGCTTGGTTGGGAAGATCCCCTAGAGTAGGGAATGGCTACCCACTCCCAATATTCTTGCCTGGAGAATCCCAGGGACGGGGGAGCCTGGTGGGCTGCCGTCTATAGGGTCGCACAGAGTCGGACACGACTGAAGCAACTTAGCAGCAGCAGCAGCATACATATTTGTTTCTTATAACTCTTTGAATCTACTTATGTATTGATAAAATGAGCGAAATTCTGTTAATAAGCAATTAATGAATAAAAAGTGTTACACAATGGGAAACTATACAGCAGTGAGGACAAGGAAGTCACCATATGGGTGAACCTATCAAATTATGAATTAAGCAAAAGAAATGAGAAACATAGACTATTACCAAATGGGGTTCATGTTGCCGCAACGCACAACAGGCGATAGGTCAAAACACTGAGAGGCCTAGGCCAAAAAGCGGAGAGGCTGGAGTTTGTGGCAAACGGGGCTTATTCACAAGGCAGCCAAGACAGGCGGCAAGAACAAATGTCAAACTCACCTTTTGGAAGGTAAGGGGGTGGGGTATTTACGGACTAAAGAAGCAAGGTGGCCTGAGGCATGAGGAACGCGGGAAGGTGAGGAGAGGTGATCACAAGCAAGAAAAAAGTGCCTCAGTCGCCGTTCTGCACAGCTGTAACTAAGCTACTCGCCGCTGCACGTCCAAAAAAAAAAAAAAAAGCCAAAACGCGCGCATGCCCAGTTGGAAGGTCTGCGGTCCTATCCAGTCTAAACCGGCTCCGCTCAGATTAGACACACCTGACATGTAGTGCCTGGAAAACGGCTTTGGCAGTCATCTTGTTTAGGCCGCCTGCTGCTTGAAGGATGTGTGAGCTTTTATAGCCAAAATTAAAAATGACCTAAATTAGTGAGGGCGGTTACAGGTATAATGAACTTAACTGATGATTACCCACAGTTTCAAGAGTATGTCTGCTGCCGCTGCTGCGAAGTCGCTTCAGTCGTGTCCGACTCTGTGCGACCCCATAGACGGCAGCCCACCAGGCTCCTCCGTCCCTGGGATTCTCCAGGCAAGAACACTGGGGTGGGCTGCCATTTCCTTCTCCAGTGCAGGAAAGGGAAAGTGAAGTCGCTCAGTCGTGCCCGACTGGTAGCGACCCCATGGACTGCAGCCCACCAGGCTCCTTCGTCCTTGGGATTTTCCAGGCAAGAGTACTGGAGTGAGTTGCCTTTGCCTTCTCTGCAAGAGTATGTCTAAATTCCTTTAATTTATATTATTTTCAGCAATAGTCCTTTCACTTATATAATGTTCAACAACAGTCTGTGGTAGTAGAGGTCAGGTACTTTTGGGTCTAGCGGGCAGTGACTGAGGTACTGGGAATGGGTTTCTTCATTAGGTGCTGCTCACATGTGCCTATGCTCAGTCGCGTCCCTGTGACGGCATGGACTGTAGCCCACCACGCTCCTCTGTCCATGGGATTTTCCAGGCAAGAATACTTAAGTGAGTTGCCATTTCCTTCGCCAGGGTATATTCTCAACTCAGATCCAGCCTATAGGTCTTGTGTCTCCTGCATTGGCAGGTGGATTCTTTACCACTGAGTCACCTGGGAAGCCTGCTTTTTACATAGATGTCTTCACTTTATGAAGCAGCTGTTCCTCTGACTGTTCACTTAAAACTTGCAGTTTTTTTTTTAATATGTATGTTAAATAAAATTTTATTAAAATTTAAAAAATAGTAAAGAAAACAAGATTAATAATCAGTTTAGTCGCTCAGTCGTATCCGACTCTTTGAGAAGCCGTGGACTGCAGCACGCCAGGCTCCCCCGTCCATCACCAATTCCCGGAGCTTGCTCAAACTCACGTGCATCAGTGATGCCATCCAACCATCTCATCCTCTGTCGTCCCCATCTCTTCCTGCCTTCAAACTTTCCCAGCATCAGGGTCTTTTCCAATGAGTCAGTTCTTCGCATCAGGTGGGCAAAGTATTGGAGTTTCAGTTTGAGTATCAGTCTTTCCAGTGAATATTCAGGACTGATTTCCTTTAGAATTGACTGGTTGGATCTCCTTGCAGTCCAAGGGAACCTGAAGAGTCTTCTCCAACACCACAGTTTAAAAGCATCAGTTCCTTGGTGCTCAGCTTTCTTTATAGTCCAACGCTCACATCCATACATGACTACTGGAAAAACCATAGCTTTGACTAGACAGACCTTTGTTGGCAAAGTAATGTCTCTGCTTTTTAATATGCTGTCTAGGTTGGTCATAGCTTTTCTTCCAAGGAGCAAGCATCTTTTAATTTCATAATAGGCCAAAATAATTTTCCATGTTCAAAATATGGGAAAAATAGATTCTAAGAAAAAAATTAACACAAAGTTTTTGTGCAAACTTAAATGTTTGTATCCTTGAAGAAATATAGAATATATATTTGGAATAAATATTTTTCCCCCAACATATGCAAGTGACATTTATTTGAATAAGGAAAATACCTTATTCTAATGGAGTTTATTTATTAGAATTTTGATGCTACCAGGTAACATGTGTCATTCAAAAACAGGATATTTAATATAGTAATTATTATTTTTGTCTGTAGTACTAATTAAAAAAAAGAATAAAAGTGCTGCTGTATGATAGCTGGGTCACAATTAACTAGCTGTTTTAATTTTTTAAAATTCTCCAAAAATTCTCTTAGATTGAAATGGCTATTCATTTATTCATTTCACATAAGTTCACAGTTGTTTTCACTTTTATTTTTCTGATAGTATTTAAATCTGAATATTAAGGAGAGAGCCTAATACAAGTTATCAGAGCTAAAAATAGTTAAATGTGTTAAGAACTACCTTAAATAATATGTTATTAAATAAAATTCTAAAAGTATATAAACTTTTATAATTTATTTCAACTTGAAATATGTTCTGGTTATATGATGTTTTATTTTTAGTCATTCTTATCTATAATCTTTAAATTCCCAGGAATGTCAAAAGGAAGCCAATGTTGATGTGTGCAGATTGATCCATTGACCTGTGTGCTGGATAGGTGTCCTGTCTCTATCTCACCATTTGAAGGAAATCCCAAAGTTGAATAATCAAGTGACTAGAAAAGAGTTCCAGAAAAAGAAGAATTTCTCTTCTAACTAGGACAGTGCTTCTCAAAGTAAGGCCTGGGAAACATTCATACTGAGAGAAGTTTGTTAGAGCTTTAAGAAGAGAAAAATGATTTTGTGCCAAAAATAAATTTGGGAAGTATTGGGGGAAATGATCTTTTCTTTCTCCGAATAATTTATATACATGGAAAATTACATCCAACAAATGTTGAATACACTTTATATTCAAGTGTGACATGGAATTTACCACTTGTAAGTTTGACCATGAAGAATTCTCAGTAAAATCCAAGTGTTCTTTTTCTGACAAATCATATTACATTAGAATTAAATATCTATATTTATTTAGATATTTAATTAAATTATATAATTTAATTATATAAAAGCTCCCATTTATTTCAAAATTAAGTGACACATTTTAAAAAATTCCAGAGGTCAAACAAGAGATACAAGGGAAATTAGAAAATATTTCAGAATGAGGACAATGAAAACACTTTAATATTTGTGAGATGGAGCTAGGGCAGAGATTATAGGGATATTTATAGCTTTCAATGTTTACATAACAAAAGGAGAATTAAATTAATAAATATAAGAACAGAAATCAATGAAACATAGAAATGACAATAAAGCAAAGCCACAATCCACATACAAAGCTTAAAATTAATAAATGCCTATCAAGACAAACCAAGAACAGAAAAAAGAGATGGCCAATTACTGATAACAGGTTTTAAGGAGTTGGTATCACTACAGATCTTGCAGACAGTATAAAGATAGTAGGAAAATATTTATATTTTATATAATACTTTAACAGCTTGGATAAAATGGGAGAATTCCTTAAAAAGCAAAACTTAACGAAAAGTGGTTCAAATAGAAAGAATATTTTAATAGCTTTCTATAGAATAATATTTTTGGATTAATTATTAAAAAATTGCACAGAAACAAAACCTCCAGTCTAGAATGCTTTTACTGGCAGATTATATGAAACATTTAAGGAGCAAATAATGCCAACGTTAGACAAAATAACTTTTTTTTAAATGCAGGAGGTAGAATATTACCAAATTGTTTCATGAAGTGAGCCTAACTATGAAATTAAAACCTCACAAATATATTGCAAGAAAAAAAATTATAGAAAAATGCCTTAAAATCTTACAAACAAATAGCCTTAAAATTATTAGCAATTCATACAAAAGAATAATAAATTATGACTGTGGGTGGCAGAATAATGTCTTCTCAAAGATATACACTGGTAATTCCTGTAAACTGCAGAGTCAGGTTGGGGAGTTCCCTGGTGGCTCAGGCAGTAAAGAATTTTCCTGCAATGCAGGAGACCTGGATTTGACCCCTGGATAGGGAAGATCCCCTAGAGAAGGGAATGGCTACCCACTCCAGTGTTCTTGTCTGGAGAATCTCAGGGACAGAGGACCCTGGCAGGCTACAGTCCATAGGGTCACAAAGAGTTGGACACAGCAGAGCAACAAAGCATGCGCACAGGGTTAGGTTTACATGGCAAAGAGAAATTAAGGTAGTGCCTGTTTGCTAATCTGATAACCTTAAAACAAGGAGATTATGTTGATTACCTGTCTGAGTTCTACTCTCAATTCCTTAGCAATATATGCAGTGTCAAACATCATATATTAACAGCCTAGAACTGTTCTTGAACTTTGATGAACTAATTTTTATTTCTGCAAGCCTAGCCTCATGAATTAATAGAAACATGAGAAGGTAAAAAATAAAAATAACAAATCATTGTAATACATGTCGACTTTAAAAGTGCACAACATGAAAGTTGTGAGTTAAATCTTTTTGGGGGACAAAATGAGGACTATAGCTCTGGAGGCAGCATTTCAGAGAAACTGCTACAAAGAGGCAGGGGAGAAGGTCAGTATATATGTAACTTTGGTGAAAGGGGAGTACATGCAATCAAACACATACTTTTTGCATAAGGTTACTGCTAATCACAAGGAGCAATCATCACCATGAAGGATATTAGTGCTTTTATAGATTGAGGAGATACAAGAATGGGCTCAGAAAATTGGCTCCTGAAAATATCTAATTATCTGAAGACCTATCTTGCCAGTTTTTCCCAGAGCACAGAATTCCTCAGTTCTTCTCTCCACCCTGAACTCCTTTCAGGGAGTTTTGAAAATTAGCAGCTGAAGCAGCACATGATTTAATCCTTGTAGAGGTAGCTGGCAATGCCAATGGCACATGCCAGTTTGTAGTTGATATATATAAGATCTTTAAAGAAAATTAATGAAGAAAACTTAAGTAAATATGGGGCATCCTTACAATAGGTTAGACATTATCTAATATTATATATACTACCAAGAAGGTTATAATAAATATCAAAATGATTCTGGTGTAAAATTAAATGATAAAAAGGTGAACATGTATTATGATCACAACAAATCAAATGAATATAAAGCATATCACAAAGGAACATTTCAAGAGTTTATGAAAAACAGAATTTATTCCTTTGCCAATGGGACTCTGAGCCATTTTAAATATCTGTGCTAGTTTATATATTTCTATTTTATTTAAACAGATATAGTAATTTTAAGATTAAAGTAATTAATTTAGGAAAATATTTTTTTGAAATGAAGAAACTAAAGGCTAAAATTGGGATTCCTTTTGCTGAATATGAATAAACATAGATACAATAAAATAGGGCAGAAGAGAATTCTGAGGTGTCCTAAATTTCATCTCTTACTTAAAAATAGGACAATGAAACAAGAATTTTGACTTGCCCTAAATTTCATCTTTGTTTCTGCTAAGTCAGCTTTTACAAGGCAGAAGGTGGCATTTTTGACATACACTTCTGATTGGCACTTATAAAAGTTACTGCCCACCAATGCATAATTGAAATTAGCTCTTGGAGAGTTATTTTCCCTCTCAAACCATAAATATGTAGAGAATTTTCTGTGAATGTGGCAGGGAAAAGTGGGTGCATTGGGATGGATGGAGAGAAGCATTCCAAAGGGTCCTGAGATTTTTGCCATCAGCTTTATCTTGGGTAACAGAATGAAAAGTAGGAAGAAAAGAATGAAACAAAAACATAACTCTATATCCTGCTTTTTGTTTCTTTTACAAAAGAACTTGCTTTCAAAACTTTTCTTTCAACAAAATCAATCTAGACCCTCCATTTTCATGTTTACTAGTAAGTCAACTTTTAATTTAAATAAAATATATATGTATACTTATTTTCAATAGATTTTTTCATGCAGAATTCATTGATTAAAATAACTGATAGCAAATAAGATCAACCTAAAGAATCATGACAAGCTCATGTAAATATTTTTAATCTAATAGATAACTTTATTCTGCATAATTTGAAAAGGATAGTCATAAAAGATTCATTTAAATTGATCGAGTTTGATATGGATAGCTGAAAAACTTTGAAATACCAAATCAGAGTAATTTTACTAAACAGACACTAACAGGTTCATTATTTGAAAGAAAAGAAACACTATTCTATTTTCTGTAAATTAAAACTTTAGTTAATCTAAAAAATGAACAGCACAAAGTCCACATTACTGATATTTTTACCATGTGTGTTTTACTGTGCTTCTAAGAATATAGCATATGTAATCTCATACAGATGTTACCATGACTTTAAGGTAGAAACTCACCTTGTGAAAGATGGAATAGAGGTTTGAAAAAAAATGAACATAGTAAGTGGCAAGGTGTATCATAGCCCTCAAATCTATTGTGCATAGAAAAAAATGGTTTATTGTATATAGAAAAATGTCAGAAATAATTGTAGCTAATGACTATTTTAGAAATGTATGTATTGCTTTTTTTTAATTCTCTGTTCAAAAACTTGGCCACTTACATGCAGCAGTATCTATGCTAAAAAAGTAGATTTGGTGTAAGAAGTAAGCTAAAGAAATGAATCTCTTAAGCATTAGCCTTTTGGTATGACTAATTCTGTTTTCTCAAGTAATAACTGATAAGATACCTTACTCATTCAGTTGGTCACTAGAAAGATATGATAATATAGCTCCAAAAACCCACCTTGCACATGCAGAATAATATAACATAAAGAAACCATGTATTTTTCCTTTTTCCTTCATAATTGATACACATATATTACTAGAATTAGGAGCATTTTATGAGGTATTTTGTTTCACAGGAATGTTTATTTAATGCATTAAGAAAGAAAATGTTAAATCTTCCATCTTAAGGAGAACTACACTCTTATCATCTACAAGAGTCTGAGAAAATGTTTAAATATATAAGTTCTCTACTGGATTGTAAGATCCAAATAAGAAAGATTATTCATCATCATCATATTTTCACATAACACAATGCTTGAACATTATTCAGTTCAGTTCAGTTCAGTTCAGTCGCTCAGTCGTGTCCGACTCTTTGTGACCCCATGAATTGCAGCACGCCAGGCCTCCCTGTCCATTACCAACTCCTGGAGTCTACCCAAACCCATGTCCATTGAGTCAGTGATGCCATCCAGCCATCTCATCCTCTGTCATCCCCTTCTCCTCCTGCCCTCAATCCTTCCCAGCATTAGGGTCTTTTCCAATGAGTCAACTCTTCGCATGAGGTGGCCAAAGTATTGGAGTTTCAGCTTCAACATCAGTCCTTCCAATGAACACCCAGGACTGATCTCCTTTAGGATGGACTGGTTGGATCTCCTTGCAGTCCAAGGGATTCTCAAGAGTCTTCTCCAACACCACAGTTCAAAAGCATCAATTCTTCAGCACTCAGCTTCTTCACCATCCAATCTCACATCCATACGTGACTACTGGAAAAACCATAGCCTTGACTAGACGGACCTTTGTTGGCAGAGTAATGTCTCTGCTTTTCAATATGCTATCTAGGTTGGTCATAACCTTCCTTCCAAGGAGTAAGCACCTTTTAATTTCATGGCTTCAGTCACCATCAGCAGTGATTTTGGAGCCCCCCAAAATAAAGTCTGACACTGTTTCCACTGATTCCCCATCTATTTCCCATGAAGTGATGGGACTAGATGCCATGACCTTAGTTTTCTGAATGTTGAGCTTTAAACCAACTTTTTCACTCTCCTCTTTAACTTTCATCAAGAGGTTCTTTAGTTCTTCTTCACTTTCTGCCATAAGGGTGGTGTCATCTGTATATCTGAGGTTATTGATATTTCTCCCGGCAATCTTGATTCCAGCTTGTGCTTCTTCCAGCGCAGCGTTTCTCATGATGTACTCTGCATATAAGTTAAATAAGCAGGGTGACAGTATAGAGCCTTAATGTACCCCTTTTCCTATTTGGAACCAGTCTGTTGTTCCATGTCCAGTTCTAACTGTTGTTTCCTGACCTGCATACAGGTTTCTCAAGAGACAGGTCAGATGGTCTGGAATTCCCATCTTTTTAAAAATTTTCCACAGTTTATTGTGATCCACACAGTCAAAGGCTTTGGCATAGTCAATAAAGCAGAAATAGATATTTTTCTGGAACTCTCTTGCTTTTTCAATGATCCAGGCCCTTAATAAACTTCATAAGCTTGGTGTTCATGTCAAAGTTACTCCTTGCACTGTGGAGTAAGTAAGTGCTAACGATTGAAATTTTCCTCTTAACATAAAACTGTCATGTTCCTGTGATGTCTAGTCTTTGGGTTATTTCTGAACACTGAAGCCAACTTTAAATTTGCATCAAACAGGTTCAGACAAAAATACCAGCCTCTTCTATCAAATAGTATTGGTGACTAGCGCTTCCCTGGTGGCTCAGAGGGTGAAGAATATGCCTACAATGCAAAAGATGCGTATTCAATCTCTGGCTCAGGAAAATCCCCTGGAGAAGGGAATGGCTACCCGCTCCAGTATCCTTGCCTGGAATTCCATGGACAGGGGAGCCTGGCGAACTACAGTCTATGGAGTTGCAAAGAGTCAGACAAAACTGAGTGACTAACACTTTCACTTTATCATAACATAAGTGACTGAATTAATAGAGGTGGTGTCAAAGATCAATTACTATTGAATGAAGATAGCTAGACAATTATGTCACAAAAGAACATTTATTTCCTTATAATAAAATTTAAATATATAAATTTCTCTGTATCAATCACTTTTCTGAACAACTTTCTAGCCTAATTTACAGACAAGTGATGGGTAATTGGGTTATTTGCTTGTATTAGCAGAATATGCAAACTTTGCTCCAAGATGCCTAAGATATTAGAAAGTAAATTTACCAAAATTTTTCTTCTAATTATTTTTATCAAAATCTGTCTTCTACTTATGAACTATATCTTGAAAGTGAAAGTATTAGTTGCTCAGTCATGTCCCACTCTTTGTGACCTCGTGGACTGTAGTCTACCAGACTCCTCTGTCCTTGGAGTGAGTTGCCATTTCCTTTTCTGGAGCATCTTCCAGACCCAGGAATCTAACACAGGTTTTCTGCATTGCAGGTAGATTCTTTATCATCTGAACCAATAACTCAAAGGTATTTAAGTCAGTTTCTACTCTTGAAGAATTCAAACCTTCATATACTGCTGGTGGAAGTGGAAGATGGTGCTGCCCCTTTGGAGAACTGGTTAGCGGTTTCTTGGAAAGTGAAACACAGAGCTTCATATGACCCAAAAGTTCCATTCCAAGGTTTTTAAGGGAAATAAAACATGTTCACACCATGAAACAAACTAAACAACAAAAAAAGAAATTATTATAAATAGAAAAGCACGACCCTTCCTTCCAAAAGACCCCATTTGATTTGAAGGATTCTCTCATGTATTTGCCTAGACATTTGCATCAAGAGCAGTGCTGTGGGGCCTTCGTCCTGTTTGACATAGTTACTTGCCCATCTTCACTTAATGATGGTCATAAAAATCTATGAATCAGAGCAAATGGTCTATGTCCCTCCCCTGCCCCAGTCCTTACAGCACTTGTTAGGGGCTCATTGATTACTGTGGGAGCATTTGCTAAGGGTCTGTGGCTTGGGTTTTCAGAAAAAACTTCTCGAAGGAGTTTTGTTTCTCTTTATTTTCCCAGTTAAAATGGTATTAAAAAATGCTTCTGACATGATCTTGCCTTTGGAATAGAATTCTCTGAAGTTGTATTTAATATCTCAATATGTGGCTTTTAGAAGCTTTCAGACCCTGTGTCTTTAAACATCCTTTGTTCATCTTTGCAGGTACTGGCCTTGTAGTATTGAAAGGAGGATAGGTCTCTACTTTAGTAATGGGAATGCACGCCCAAGCTTATTCATTAAGGACAATAGATTAAGTACACATACGACATAAGTGCCTCTGACAGCGTTCCTGTTCAGATGCCAGCTAGGAATTTGGTACTCATTTGCGTTTTGATTCATTGGCCATAGGGGTCTGTCACACACAGAGATGATGAAACATTAGAGCCAGGAGGAGCTGTAGAGGGGTAGAAATTTGCACATCAGTACTTAGCAAAGTAAATGCATCTTCTTTCCTTTTCATAACAACTTCTTTTACTTTATTTTTGTGCCTCCATTCCTGCTGTGTTGTTGGGGGTAGAAAAGGAGATTTTAACTTGCTAATTGAAAGTCCTTAGGTATTCTGATTGTAAAATGTGTTTTTTTCAAGTAACTTACTTTCTTATGTATGTGTGTGTTAGTTGCTCAGTCATGTCCAACTCTTCGTGACGCCATGGGCTGTAGCCCACCAGGCTCTTCTGTCCATGGAATTCTCCAGACAAGAATACTGGAGTGGGTTGCATTTCCTTCTCCAGGGGATCTTCCCAAGCCAGGGATCGGACCTGGGTCTCCTGCATTGCAGGCGGATTCTTTACTGTCTGAGCCACTTTCTTATGGGTAAATGCTAAAATCTTTAATTTTCTTCTCCTTTCTCATTCTCTGTCTGAAGATAATGTCTGGGTATGTAAAGATGGAGAGCATCAGTGGTGTTTAAAAGGGCATTTGGAGGCAATGCAAATATTAAACTGGGACATAAATAGACATAAGCTGATTATGTGGATGACTTGGCTGTGACAGTCCCTGTTAATGCCTCTTGTCCTGGTGTAATTATTAATAGTGACCCTTTTACTTCCAAAATGTCTCTGTTTAGACCATATACACGAAGACACCAGAAGAAGCCAGTTTAGAGATAACCTTCTGTGTGTGTCAGAGCAACCACTTTGTGCCAAGCCTTATATTCTTAAATTTAATACATATATTAATATTTCATTTAGTTTATTCATTAGTTCAACTGATATCTGAGCATTTTTTACATGCAAGCCACTCTTCTGGGCTCTAGGAGATTTTGCACTGAACCACACGTCCAATCTCTGTCATGAAAACCTATGTACCAGTGTCACTGGTTCATGGTTCACAATTGTTGACTACAATAAATTGATGTCAACTACAAATTGGCACTTGACAAGAGCATTGCCAATGACTGAACAACAAGGGCATTTGCCTTCTGTCTCTGTGGAGATTGAACCCTGTGCTGCTGTAGCTGTTGACCTTCAACACCCCCCCCTGAGGGAGTTCAGGGTGGAGTGAGGCACTCTGTGGAATCTGGTAGGACAGGGCTTTAGATAGTTGGAAATTTTCATTATCAGATCTTACGATCCCAATCCTTGCATCTCCTCATGTCTAGAAAAGCACGAAATCCCTTCATGATGACATGAGATCCTTGTGACTAACAGAAAACCTCTTGTAAAGTAAGCGCTTGATTGCATTGAACTCCCCCTTCACCGAAATCTTATATATTGACCTTCCCCAACTGCCTCTTTCAGCAGTCTTCCAGAAACATCTGAGGTGCTGCCTCCTGGGCTGCTGTCCTCATTTTGCCCCCAATAAAACTTAACTCACAACTCTCAGATTGTGCATCTTTTTTAGTCAACATGAACAACGTGGGACAGTGTGAGTTAAGTTTTATTGGGGGCAAAATGAGGACTGTAGCCCTGGAAACAGCATTTTAGATAGCTCCGAGGAACTGCTCCAAAGAGGTAGGAGCATACTTAGGTCAGTATGCATATGATTTTAGTGAAGGAGGCTATGTGTCATCAAGCACGCATTTTGGCAGAGGTTTGCTGCTAGTTGTGGGGAATGGATGTCACTGTTAATGAGTTTTAGTGCTTTTCTGGATTATGAGAAGATACAAAAAAATCAGGCTCAAAAAATCTTCTCCTGAAAATATCTGTCTGAATCCCTGTTCTGCCAGTTTTTCCCAGAGCACAGACTGCCTCATTTCTGACCTGTACCCTGAACTCCTTTCAGGGTGTGTTAAAAGTCAGCGGCTGCAGTGGCTAGTGACTTAATCCCTGTAGAGGCAGGTGGCAAGTGCCAATTTTTAGTTGATGCATTAAATGATTTAATTTATTTTAGAGATGATGAAACAAGGCCTCCAAAAAAAGTGAGTTATCCAAAAAGTCAAGTAATAGGTTACTGAGAAATCCTTAATCAAAATCCCAGTTGCACAAAAGCACCTTAATTATCTGTAACAGGGGTGAGCAAACTGCAGTCTATGAGCCAAATCTGCCCACTGCCTGCTTTTGTCAATAAAGTTTTGTTGGAACATGGCCAAACCCATTCATTTCTATATTGTCTACAGCTGCTTTTGCTGTACAATAGCAGAGTTGGGTAGTTGAAGCAGACACCATATGGCATGCAAAGCCCAAAATATTTACCATCCAGCCCTTTACAGAAAACATTTGCCAACCTCTGTTCCATTCCTATTCCTGACAATCTCATTCAAGAAGGAAAAACCTGACAGTGTAGGCTTAGCCATTTACCACCTGTGTCGCCTAGAACAAGTCAATTAACCTCTCTGAGATTTAATTCCCTTAGCCGTAAAATGGGGATAATAATTACTGCATTGTTAGCAGTGAAGATTAAGTTAGCTAATGTATGTTAAACACAGAGCTAGTAAAAAAAAGAGAAAGTAGTTATTAACATTTCTAGCTGGATAGCTGCTTCGTGAGCTCTCTTCTGTGAAGGGTGAAGGTACAAGATGAAATTTTGTTTCTCCTATTTCTGTGCCCTAACAACCAGTGGTTTCCTGGGAGCTTTTGCACATAATTTTCTAATGTTAGGGATACATACAGCACTCAGGAGTAAACAATGAGTCTGGGCTTTAGTGCCATCTCAGCTCAGCAAGAAACATCTTTTCTTATAAATTTGTGGATCGCTGCTATGAGACTTTCATGTTGTGGATTGACTTAATGAGAAAAGAGGAATGAGGAGCAATTACATTTCCATTAAGTGGACAACATTACCCTCGATAAGGCTGCTGGAGCTGAAGCATCCTTCTCTCCCTCAGGTGTAGTCTTAGAAGAACAGAACTGATTGATTCATTAAATATGTGTTTGTTTTTGCCTCTGAAATCAGCTGTCTCAAAAGATTATTCCACGGTCACTAAAGGATTAAATTCCAACTTACAATGGAATTGGTAAGTCTGCACAGAGGCTGTGAGAAGTTTCAAGAGAGGTTGGCTCTTGGTACCCATGAAATATCAGCAGATTCCAAAAAGGTGTCCTGAAATTCCCAGTGGGATCCACAGGCCATTTGTAATGTGGGAACTGAAAGAAGCAAAGCTATAGACTGCTACAATTTGGTGTGATTCCACCTTAAGAAAAATGAACAGTCATATCATCACAGTAATCAAATTAGCTAATACCTATCTAACACTTTCTATGTACCAATGTCTATGCTATGCTAAGGATTTTATTAACTTTATCTCATTTAGTACTCTCTACCATCTTAAGATTCAGGCATTACCTTTATATCACCCATCATGAAATTGAATCAGGAAAGGTTAACTAGTTTATATTGTATTGCGCAGCTGGTGAACTAGACAGACACCACATCTTTCTGTTTACAGAGAACAGTCTTTGTCCATACTTGCACCTCATTTGCAGAGTTGTATTCATGCCTATTTAAGATTCCTCTGTGACACCTTCTCTGACAGTACTAAGTTTTTTACTTCATCCAGAAATCTACTGACCTTATAGCTAATGATTCTCTCAACCACATTAACTAAGTGAACATGGATTCACTCAGGATTACAAACAAAGAAACAAACAAAAAACCCAGAAGCCAAAACCCACTTTCTCTTGGGATCATCTTCTCTGGTTTATTCTTTTTATTCTTTCTGTTCATCTTCTGTGCTAATATAACATTTTTTTTCCAAACCTGTTAGTTACTTGCATAAAATTCCTCAGGCTGTTAGTAGACTATGAATAACAGCAAATATTTATTTTACAATAACCCTGTTTTAGGCATGTGGCAAAAGTCTGCCATACAATATCTAATTTAACCTTTATAACAATCTTGTCAGATATTATCATTTCCATTTTCCACCCAAAGAAATATTCAGAGAGACTAATTTGGTCAAATTCATATCACTCCTAAAAGTAGAGCTAGTATTCATACAAAAATCTATGTAATTCCAGAAGCTGTATCCTTTTAAACACTTCTCTCTAGTTCACTTTAAGAGCCTATTTTTCATTAATCATTTAAGGATACACCATCATACACTAATATGCTCTGAAAAATGCTACTAATCACTTATTTCTTGTCTCTCTTTGCTGTCTTTCCGGTTTTCTGTCTGCTGTTTTCTCATTCTGAGTGTACTGTTATGGTTAGCTAGACTCTTCATCTCTGTGTATCATCCTTCCCAGGTGTAGTTAACTGGGCCTTTTGATTTAGTTCCCTCTGGAGGTGGAAATGTTAATTCCCACAGTAAATCTACATCTAAAACACATCCTTTATCATATTCAAATAAGCACTTCTGTGTAACACCACTTACCGTCCACCAGGCTGCTATTAGACAGTAATTTTTCCTTTTAAACTTCCTGGTGTTGAGAGACTCCTCGAGCAAGTTCTCCCCAAAGTAGAGAAGCAATGAAAGATGTGGAAACTTATTCATCCATTACTGCAACAGGATGGAACTATTTTAAAATAGAGAAAAAGAAACAGAAACACATCAAGGATGTCAGAGTTTGCGTAACACATTCGTATAGACATAAGAATTGGAATTAAAAAGATCTGGATTTGGATCCTGACTCTCTTACTTAGGGACCATTTGATCTTGGAGAATCAGTCATCATTTGTTATTGTTCCATCACTCAGTCTTGTCTGACTCTTTGCAACACCATGAACTGCAGCACACAGTCTTCCCTGTCCTTCACTATCCCTGAAGTTTGCTCAGTCTCATGTCCATTGAGTCAGTGATGCTATCCAACCATCTTATCTCTGTTGTCCCCTGCCCTCAGTCTTTCCCAGCATCAGGGTTTCTTTTCCAATGAGCCATCTCTTTGCATCAGGTGGCCAAAGTGTTGGAGTTTCAGCAGCAGTATCAGTCCTCCCAGTGAATATTCAGGGTTGATTTCCTTTCGGATTGACTGGTTTGATCTCCTTGCAGTACAATGGACTCGCAAGAGTCTTCTCCAGCACCACAGTTTGAAAGCATCAATTCTCCAGAGCTCAGCCTTCTTTATGGTCCAGCTCACGTCCCATACATGACTACTGGTAAAACCATAGCTTTAACTATACAGAACTTTGTTGGCAAAGTGATGTCTCTGCTTTTTAATATGCTGTCTAGGTTTGTCATCATTAGTGAGTCCTAATACTATCTGAGACTATATCCCCTGCACAATTCACTGAGGTGTTTATCCAGTCTGGACTTGCTGAACGCATACTAAGGGCCACTGTTCTTGTGAAGATTGGCTGGCACAGTTGGTATAAGAATCAAAATTTAACATGAATCACCTTGTTGTTGTTGTTCAGTCGCTAGTCGTGTCCGACTCTTTGTAACCCTATGGTCTGCAGCATATCAGGCCTCTCTGTCCCTCACCATCTCCTGAAGTTTGCCCAAGTTCATTTCCATTTTATCGGTGATGCCATCCAGCCATTGCATCCTCTGATGCCCTCTTTGCCTTACCTCTTCACCTAAACCAACACAAAAGCTAAATGCCATCCACCAATCAGTATAAGAGGTCCTGAGGGATTCCATTCAACTTTTTATTATTAGTCTCATTTGTTTTGAAGAAACTTCTCCAGGTAAGAATTCTCATGGACTCTTTTAAATCCAGGGTGGGCTGGAGAGCCAAGGAGGATTTCTGAGAATATAGTCACAATACCTGGTCTGATAAAACCTCATTTTGTGAATTAATGTAAAAGTTAAATGCCAGAAGGCATAATATGGTCATCACAGCTGGTTAAATATGTAACAAATTACCTTAATTATGGATTAGAATGCAAACAATCAGAAACTGCTAAAAAAATATGGAATATATGGTCTTAATATGAGCAGTCCAATCGATTGGGAGTTTGTGAAATGTTCCATGAGAGGAAGAGACTGCTAATAGAGAGTGGAAAATATATTTTAAACCCTCATTGTGATACTCATGCAAAATGATGCCCTGACACTGACATTGCCTTGGGGAGAACTGATCTCCGCTCACACATACTTCTAAGGCATTCTTTGTGGAAGCTGATTTCCCATCCTCAGCACTTGGCTTTGCTATGTTCAATGCACTTCCAGGTAAGCTGCTTTCAAATCAGCTCAGAAAACACCTGTTTTGAATGGTTTTGATTTCAAGTACTTCTTGACTTCATCCTTACCCCATGTAGTTATAAAAATAAGGACAAGAGGGGCAATTTGACACTATTGAGACCAAAGCTTTTATGGGGCAATAAAGAAACAGAAGTTAAAGTATGTTAAGTGACACAAAGCTCGTCCAGGAAGAGAGTCTAGAAAAGCTGTGAATGTGTAATGAAAATGGTAGCTACTATTTCTTGAACACCTATTATATTGCCAGCACAGGACTGGTGTTACAGATACATTGTCTCGTTTGGTTAGCACAGTGAGTCCAAGAGTAGTTATTGCTACTTTGATTTATGAGAGGAGGGAGTTGAAGCTTGGAGAATTTTAAAGCATGGAGAATTGAAGTAACTTCCTTAAATAACAAGTAATTTATCTGTAATTTAACATATATGCTTTACTTCCAAACACATCTTTCAATTCTACAATTTGCTTCCCTTTTCACATTTATTTTGTAGGAAACAAACAAAAACCTAACTAAACAAAATCATGCCATAAGAACAATAGTCTTAAGAAGTTCAGTAACAAAAACCACCGTAAACAAATAAATTGATCTATTTCTCCTTATTAGCTAGTTATTGTGATAATAGCATGCAATTTTGATATTATAACTTGATAACCCAAAGGAAGGGAAAAACCCATTTGGATTCTTGTTTTTTGTTTTTCATTAAGAAGGAACAATATAAGTGTTGAGAAAATTTAACCCTCACTTCGGGAACTTGATTGATGCTTTCTGGAAATACAATTGACTGTATACCTTAGCAAGTTACTGGAAGTTTTACTCTATTATACGAGACACTGAGGGGAAAAAAAGAGTTGTACTGTTCCATATTTATTCAGCCATGATTAATATAGTGTTGAATAATAATTTTTAATTTCCATTTCTTGAATATATTTATTAATTTACCTCCTGCCAATATATGGCTCTGGTTGCCACTATTTAGAATTTATTCCTGTTCTTCCTAAGTATCATTTGCATAATGGAATGATGAGGTCCATTCACCAGCAGTTGGTTGTGGGGTGTTGGACAGAGTGACTGGGTTGTAATTAGTGGCATCTGGCCTCTGGTTTCATTAGCATGCAAATAGAAATACCAGAGGCCAGGACAGCCTGGCGGTTTCACAACAGTCACTATAACGCATATCTGCTTTTATAAGCATATCAGTGGGATTGCTTTTTCTAAAAGAATGAAATATGTATGTCTGAATGAAGTTGATGGTCTATCTTTGCATCCTGGAATCTTAAAAAAAATATTTTTCATCAAAAGAGAAAACAAGACTATAATATGTCAATCTTAACCTTTCCTTTCCATTTTTAGGCTATTAAAAATGTAATCCAAGCTCTTGTTTCCGCCTGGTCTGCCTCCATTTCCCCAGTGAAACCTTTTCTCTTCTCCTCATCTTCTTTATTTTCCCTAATTAAGCTACCTAGTTTCATCTTTATAAAACGTGGCACTTTTTTTCTTTTCATGGCAACACATTGCTCAAGAAATGACAAGGCTCTCTATTCTGTTTCACTGTTTCAGACTCTTGTCCTTGGTCTTCATGGTTCTGTTATAATTTGGGGTCATTGTTGCTGCTGATGATGGATGGATTGTAATTGGAACAAACCCTGTTGGAAGCTTGGTATGTACAAAGGATTGTTTTATTCTTCTTTGATCTTCTCAGCAATTCAATAAATTGGAACTACTAAAGTCTTTATTTTCAGATTAAAAAGAAAAAAAAAACAGAAACCAATAAAAATGAGGTTCTGTAAGGTACCGTAGCTTTACTAAAGCTGTTCAGTAAGTGTTATACTCAAGATTTGAATCCAAGCCTCTCTGACTGTATAATCCTGTGTTCTTAGCCACTTTTCTTTCTTTTAAAAAAATATGTTTACTGATTTATTTGGCTGAGCCAGGTCTTAGTTGCAGCACGCAGGATCTTCATCCTTGTTGCAAAATGTGGTATCTTTAGTTGCAGCATGTGGGATCTAGTTCCCTGACCAGGGGTTGAATCCCAGCCCCCTGCATTGGGAACACTGAATTTTAGCCACTGGACTTCCAGGGAAGGCCCTCTTAGCCACTTTTCTCTACCGCTTCCCACAACAGATGAGCACTTGGTCTGAAAATCAATTTGGGCTCTGAAGATACTTCAGACTACAGAATTTTATCATTACACAAACATTCTAAGTCTCATAATTTGAAAAATTTGTCAAAGAGACAATGTTGGATATTTTATTTATGTGTAACTAGACATATATCTGCATGTCGATGTGATTTTACTGGTCATCTCGTGGACTGAGATCACTGTTTCCTGAAGTATGAAGTGTAGAATCTCTGTTTCATGGATTGTCTACGGGTATTACATGACAGTGGTGTTTCTTGGTCTATTAAGTTTGGAGATACTTGGGTTAAATTACATTAGCAAGTTTTCCCTAGAGCAGAATTTCTAAAAGCCTTTTAATATGTTAATGTGAATATACCTAACTTCAAGGGAGACTGAGAATAGAGTATCTTTTATTTATTTATTTGTTTTTTTACCTTGACTATATGAAATTCTACTTGCCAGCAAGGAAACAGTTGCAGAGGTTGCAGGTTAAGGACTAAAGAGTAAGCAATATCATGTTTTAAGTATGAGGACCTGGACAATATATTAAAATGTAGCCCTTTATTTCTCAAAGACCTTTGGAATCACTTACTGAATCATATATATTATTTACCCTTTGATTCATAGAAGTCTTGAAATGTAGGAGAATGAAACATGTCTCAAGTTATTAGTGTAAAGATTAAGGAAGATAATGTATGCAAAATACGTAGCCTAGTACTTAACATAGAGGCATTCCCACATCCAAACAGGTGAAAGCTATGCTCTCACCTTGTCACATCTATCAACTCAGCCCAGTGCAAAACTCAAGGCAGTCTCTAGCTCCAAGAAGATCCTATTTGATAATGGTACAAGTTGAGACTAGAGCAAGAATCCAGCCATTGCTGGTCAGAACAATCACTACAGGCAATTCTTTATCAATACTGGCTGTTATCACAATACATCTAACAGACAAGAACAGCATGTAAAACTATAATGGAAAGTGGAGCCAGTATCATTGACTTCCCTGGGGAAGTCATTCATTCATAGAGTGAATACTCCATAAAGGTTTAATTTAAATATGAGCCAATTTCCAGAACTTTATATTGTGTTCTTTTCCTTATCTCATACAAGTAATTTCAAAATACTAAAATTAGATTGACAAGGAGAAAAATACCCACTACTGTCATCCTTAATAATCATCTGCAATCAGCAGTGAATTAATAGCAGTGGCCTCTCACTGTTGCTATCAATTACACACATTATTAATGGATTGACAAAAATCTGCTAAGGCATAGATTGTTAACAGGAATTGACACCTCAGTTATTGCTAGTGTCAGACATTAATTTTGGAGGGTGCAACCATGCTACATTAAAATGCATGTTGTGATGGTTTATATTGTGGGAGAGAAGACTCTTTCTGGAAAGTGGTTTGGAATGCAGTTGAAGGGAAGATATAAAGCAGATGTCTGAGACAAGAGACATGGAGAGGAGATCATTCCCAAACAATAGTTATTGACACATGCCAAGAGCTGTCATACAGTAAAGATTCTGGGCCATTAATCTGGACCCTCCTAAGTTGGTTAAGTAAGATCTAGAACAATCTGAATATTGTAGCTATTTAAAAATTTTAAGTATTAAATTTTGTAAAAAACAAAACTAAGTTTTTCTTTGTTTAATTCTCAAAGTAACCTTCTGAGGAAATTGAAGATGAGAAAACTGAGTATTTTAAATGACCCTAGTTAAGTTGCATTGGTTGAAAAACAGCTGAGAGTTGAACACATCTTTCAGAAGTGCATATATTTTTCACTTTTCTGTATTATTTCCCTAGAGCTCCTAAGATTTGGGAGCAATTGATGGTGATATGGGGTGGCAGAAAGAATAGTAATGGAACTTTTGAAATGGTGCATCATCAGGTCATCGTGCTCAGTTGCTCAGTTGTATCCGACATGGACTGTAGCCGCCAGGCTCCTCTGTCCCTGGGATTTTCCAGGTTAGAATACTGGAGTGCATAGGAAATGGCTAAAACACAGCTCCCTAGTGCACCCCTGGAGGCGAAGTGCAAGTCTACCTTCATCCAGCATAGTGGGATGACAACTCCATTTCCCTCCCCAGGGAAGTCAGTGATACTGGCTCCACTTTCCATTATAGTTTTACATGCTGTTCTGGTCTGTTAGATGTATTGTGATAACAGCCAGTATTGATAAAGAATTGCCTGTAGTGATTGTTTTGACCAGCAATGGCTGGATTCTTGCTCTAGTCTCAACTTGTACCATTATCAAATAGGATCTTCTTGGAGCTAGAGACTGCCTTGAGTTTTGCACTGGGCTGAGTTGATAGATGTGACAAGGTGAGAGCATAGCTTTCACCTGTTTGGATGTGGGAATGCCTCTGAGAAAATAAGGGCTTCCCTCATAGCTCAGTTGGTAAATCATCCGTCTGCAATGCAGGAGACCCTGGTTTGATTCCTGGGTCAGGAAGATCCCCTGGAGAAGGAAATGGCAACCCACTCCAGTATTCTTGCCTGGAGAATCCCATGGACAGAGGAGCCTGGTGGGCTACAATCCATGGGATAGCAAGAGTCAGACATGACTTAGCAACTAAACCACCACCACCTGAGAAAATAAATACTTGTAGTCTTTGTAAGGAGAAGGCAATGGCACCCCACTCCAGTACTCTTGCCTGGAAAATCCCATGGACGGAGGGGCCTGGTAGGCTGCAGTCCATGGGGTTGCTAAGAGTCGGACATGACTGAGCAACTTCACTTTCGCTTTTCCCTTTCATGCACTGGAGAAGGAAATGGCAACCCACTCCAGTATTCTTGCCTGGAGAATTCCAGGGACGGCAGAGCCTGGTGGGCTGCCGTCTATGGGGTCGTACAGAGTCAGACACGACTGAAGTGACTTAGCAGCAGCAGCAGCAGCAGTCTTTGTAAATATCTTAAAAGAAGTAACTTTTCATCCTCAGTGAGTAATAAAATAACATAAAAAAGCAGGGAAAGTAAAATATTTATTTCACATTGAAAAGATGAAAAATAATCCCAATACTTGTTCTATATATTAATATAAGCAGGCAGGGCCATGGAATACTAATCCATTATGACTGGTGTCCTTAGCAGAAGAAGAAGAAACACCGGAGATGCATATGCACAGAGAAAAGGCCGTTTGAAGATACAGCAAGAAGATGGCCACCTGCAAACCAAGGAGAAAGGTTTGGAGAAACCAAACCTACTAACAGCTCAATCTTTGACTCTTAGCTTCCAGAACTATGAGAAAATAAATTTATGTCATTTAAGTCACCAAGTCTGTGGTACTTAATTTTGGCAGCCCTGGCAGGCTATACAAGATTCCTGAGAGTCTCAGTTATTATTCTAGATTCTCATCTTTGACCTATTTAAATGCATCTTTTTGAATATAATTCTTGGATGTTTTCAGCCTTTCATAATTTGTCAGCTTTTTGTACAAAATATTTATGTGGAATGTTGGATTTCTTGTTACTTGTTTTTCACCATTTGCAAATGTAAAATTTGTGTGCACGACACTGCTAGAATATATTATTTCAAGCACAGTGTTATATATGCATTACCTCCTTGATTCTTATACTCATCTGTGTTAGCCTTTTCAAACAGCCTTTTCTCTGTGCATATGCATCTCCGGTGTTTCTTCTTCTTCTGCTAAGGACACCAGTCATAATGGATTAGTGCCCTATCTTAGAACCTCATTTAACCCTAATTACCTCTTTAAAGGTCTTATTTTGGGACTCTCCTGGCGATCCAGTGGCTAAGGCTCCAGGCTTCCAATGCAGGGGGGCCAAGTTCCATCCTTGGTCAAGAAGCTAGATCCTACATACTGCAAATAAGAGTTCTCATGCCACAACTAAAACAAAAAAGATTACACATGCTGAAACTAAGATTAGGCACAGCTAAATAAATAAATAAATAAAACGCCTTATCTCCAAATAGTCATATTGTGAGTCAGGACTTCAACATATGATTCTAGGGGGACAGGATTTAGTCTATAACATCATCCAAGGAGATAGAATTTACCCCCATCTTACAAAGTGATACTAGTTTATCCTCACCTTCAGGAAGAAGGAACAGAGGTTTGGACAGAATGTCTTGCCAAATTGGCAACTAGACTCTTGGGCTAGAAAACTAAGCATGGAAGCATGTAAATTATCATATGTGAAACTAATCGCCAGTCCAGGTTCAATGCATGATACAGGGTGCTCAGGGATGGTGCACCGGGATGACCCAGAGGGATGGGATGGGGAGGGAGGTGGGAAGGGGGTTCTGGAAGGGGAAAACATGTACACCCATGATGGATTCATGTCAATGTATGGCAAAACAAATACAATATTGTAAAGTTAAAAAATAGAAAAATAAACTAATTTAAAAAAGTGAAAAAAATAAAATAAAACTAAGCACATATTCTGTGTGAGAATAAGCACATATTCTGTGCTTCAGAATCAACTAGAGGAGTATACCAAGGGCTTAGGGGCTGAGTTTAATATGCAGAGGCCAGTGATAGGAACTAATGTAGTTTGGAGTAAGGGTTTTGAGATCTCCAAGTGCTAAAACTCCACCTATCTAGAGCTATAACCATGATTCTTACTGCATACGTGCTCAGTTGCTCAGTCAATCCAACTCTTTTGAGACCCCATGGACTGAAACCCACAAGGCTTCTCTGTCCATGGAAGTTTTCAAGCAAGAATACTGGAGTGGGTTGCCATTTCCTCCCCTGGTGGATCTTCCCAGCCTAGGGACCAAACCTGCATCTCTTGCATCTCCTGCATTGGAAGGTAGTTTTTTTTACCACTGTGCCACCTGGGAAGTCCTGTGATTTTTATGAATAGACATTTATTGAATGAGTGCATGCCAGGCAATGGGCTAAGTGCTACTGTGAGTTGTTGTATACACACACACACACACATACACACACAATGAGAAAAAATTCCTATTATTGTTCTCATTTCTCTGATGACAGTCTAGAGGTTCAGAGGGATTTAACAACTTGCCAAAGAACATGGTGGGAGGGCCTTCCCTCATGGTTCAGTGGCTGGGACTTCACACTCCCAGTGCTGGGGGTCCCGGTTCCATCCCTGGTCAAGGAACTAGATCCCACATGCCTCAACTAAGAGTTCACATGCCGCAACAAAGATCAAACGTCCAGAGTGCCTCGACTAAGACCCAGTGCAGCCAAATGGATAAATATTAAAAAAAAAAAAAAACATGATGGCAAACCCAGTATTGAACCACTGGCTGTTTATCTTTTTTTGTTTGTTTGTTTGATATTTTAACTTTACAACATTGTATTTGTTCTGCCATACATTGACATGAATCCACCATGGGTACACATGCTTTCCACCTCCAGAACCCCCCTTCCACCTCCCCTCCACCCCACCCCTCCAGGCCATCCCACTGCACCAGCCCCAAGCACCCTGTATCATGCATCGAACCTGGACTGGCGATTCGCCTCACACATGATAATTTACATGCTTCCATGCCATTCTCCCATATCATCCCACCCTCGCCCTCTCCCATAGAGTCCATAATACTATTTTATTTATCTATGTCTCTTTTGATGTCTCGCATACAGAGTTATCTTTACCGATTGACTAAATACCATATATATGTGCTAGTATACTGTATTGGTGTTTTTCTTTCTGGCTTACTTCACTCTGTATAATAGGCTCCAGTTTCATCCACCTCATTAGAACTGATTCAAATGTATTCTTTTTAATGGCTGAGTAATATTCCATTGTGTATATGTACCACAGCTTCCTTATCCATTCATCTGCTGATGGGCATCTAGGTTGCTTCCATGTCCTGGCTATTACAAACAGTGCTGCGATGAACATTGGAGTACACGTGTCTCTTTCAGGTCTGGTTTCCTCAGTGTGTATGCCCGGCAGTGGGATTGCTGGGTCATATGGCATTTCTATTTCCAGTTTTTTGAGGAATCTCCACACTGTTCTACATAGTGGCTGTACTAGTTTGCATTCCCAACAGTGTAAGAGGGTTCCCTTTTCTCCACACCCTCTCCAGCATTTATTGCTTCTGGTCTTTCGGATAGCAGCCATTCTGACGGGCATGAAATGGTACCTCATTGTGGTTTTGATTTGCATTTCTCTGATAATAAGTGATGTTGAGCATCTTTTCATGTGTTTGTTAGCCATCTGTATGTCTTCTTTGGAGAAGTGTCTGTTTAGTTCTTTGGCCCACTTTTTGATTGGGTCGTTTATTTTTCTGGAATTGAGCTGTAGGAGTTGCTTGTATATTTTTGAGATTAATTGTTTGTCTGTTGCTTCGTTTGCTATTATTTTCTCCCATTCTGAAGGCTGTCTTTTCACCTTGCTTATAGTTTCCTTTCTTGTGCAAAAGCTTTTAATTTTAATTAGGTCCCATTTGTTTACTTTTGCTTTTATTTCCAATATTCTGGGAGGTGGGTCATAGAGGATACTGCTCTGGTTTATGTCGGAGAGTGTTTTGCCTATGTTTTCTTCTAGCAGTTTTATAGTTTCTGGTCTTAACGTTTAGATCTTTAATCCATTTTGAATTTATTTTTGTGTACGGTTTCATTCTTTTGTGTTTAGTTTCATTCTTTTACAAGTGGTTGACCAGTTTTCCCAGCACCACTTGTTAAAGAAATTGTCTTTCCCATTGTATATTCTTGTCTCCTTTGTCAAAGATAAGGTGTCCATAGGTGCATGGATTTGTCTCTGGGCTTTCTATTTTGTTCCATTGATCTATATTTCTGTCCTTGTGCCAGTACCATACTGTCTTGATGACTATGGCTTTGTAGCAGAGCCTGAAGTCAGGCAGGTTGATTCCTCCAGTTCCATTCTTCTTTCTCAAGATTGCTTTGGCTATTCGAGGTTTTTTTGTATTTCCATACAAATTGTGAAATTATTTGTTCTAGTTCTCTGAAGAATACTGTTGGTAGCTTGATAGGGATTGCATTGAATCTACAGATTGCTTTGGGTAGTATACTCATTTTCACTATATTGATTGGCTGTTTATCTTTTGATTCACAAGCCTTGACTCACTAAACCAAGCAGCATCTTGAGCTTGCAGCTTCCACATCCCATCTCAAATTCTCTCAGGAACTTACCAGAGCTCCTGATAAGGAAACCTGCCAGGTGCCCCTCTCGAGACCAAGATGAGATTCTTCAAGAGAAATATTGAAATCAATGTTAGCTTATTCTTCATTCTAATTCTATTTGTGTGCACAGTTTCACAAGATGAGGTTATCCACTCAAAGTTTCAGATGATTTCTATGTTCATGACATTTGTAGGCCTTTCTACCACATACTATTCCATTAGTACATCACAGACATAACAGTTACTGTCACTCATATAGTTTAACATTTTAAAGTCTGTTGCTACCCCAGTGCTATCAACCTTTCTGATTTATGTATTCTAAAACATTTAAGACCAAGTCTGTTTTCTTGTCTATCACATTGGATGAAAAAGGATACATTAGGATGTAAATGGAGACGGTGATAACCAAAGGAAGATGTATTTATTCAGTGCCAGGAACTGAGATAACCTCTGTAATTGGGTGTGTGTGTGTGTGTGTGTGTGTCTATAATTACAGTTAATCCTCAGAATTCTATGAGTAGATATGATTTACCATTATGCCTATTTTACATAAAGAAATTGTGCTTTACATAGATGGTTCACTTGCTTTTTCCATGAGCAAATGGTGATGACAGTATTGTGGTTAAATTTCTATGACACTACAGACTATGACATATGTATATGTCACATATATATCAGTATATCCTGTTCATACATTATTTCTGTCTGGAAAAGGTCTATAAGGAACTGAGGTATATCACAATGATTTCCTTAAATCATAGCACATGCTTATGTGTGTATATAAAATTTTTCTATTTTTCTAAAATATTTTGAGTCTAGACTATGATAAAAGTACAGGTAATGTTTCTAACTATTTCACAAAAGAATAAATTCACAACTTTCTACTTTGAATCTAACTCAAGAAATCACTTTCACTCTTTTGCCTTCAGTTTACAAGGTATTAAATGTTTGTAAACACCAGTAACTTTCAGTGAAAATTGACAATGTAGGTATATGAAAAGCTCATAATTACAAAATGTATAAGTAAAATACATATGATTTTAATACAGTAGCTCACAATACAGTAGCCCCAGTGCTAAATACTTTATGTGACTTAACTCATTTAATTCTTATACAAATTCAATAAGGTAATGAGCATTTTCACTTTACAGATAAAGAAACTGAAGAACAGAGAAATTAAGGAATTTATCCCAGTGGTCTTGCTAGAGGTTGGAATCAACACCAGATCCAAACATCAGCACTCAGGTTGCTGAGTACTGTACTATACCAACCCTGGTATTAAATTTATCAGGTAAAGATTTGTATATGGGGGTTATTTATTTAGTTTTAAACTCTCGTATGAGATCTTTTTGTCCTGATAAATGGTCCCCTGTTTACTTGTGATTTTGCAGTTCCTCCCACTGTTGGCAGTCTTTGGCCATTCATTGAATCTGGACCAGCCTTCTTTCTTTAACTAATATTACACAGTGGAAGGAATGAAATACCTGAGGACTCGATTACTCTTTATCTTGGAATGCTGCCAGTGCTGTGATGCTTTTTAATGGAATATAAGAGATCACATGGAAAAGGTTCAAAGTGTAAAAGCTAACACCATCTTAGATCAGTTTACATACCTACCAAACAGGTGAGAAAATGCAGATCACAATAACAGCCCATAGCAGATCATAAACAAAAGAATGTGCCCTGATGAGAAAAGAACCATTCCACTCACCCTTAGGCTTGGGATCAATAATATATGATTATTTTTTAAGGCATTGATTTCAGGAGCAGTTTGTTATGCTTCAGTAGCTAATTAATGAAGAAACTGACAGCAGAAGTGAGTTGATGCTATTAATGTAACAAAAACTTACAATGTGTGATATCAAGCTTATTGGGTAATAATTGACACCTAAGTGAGCAAATGATTGGAAAAGGCTAAGAAAATAGAAAAATTTTATTACAGGCTAATAAATATGACACATTTTATGTAGTAGCAACGCAATGCCAAAACTGTAGCCAGCTGTTAATAAATGGGAAAAAAGAATAATATGGCTAGGTATCATAATATGGCTATGGATAAGGAGTTCCCCAGGCAGAGTGTTGAAAGTGTCAGCAGAATGTCATCAATTGTGTGTGATAAGGTGTGGAAATAAAGGCATGAATGAACAAAAGAACTAACCAATTTTCAAGTAGCATTTAAGAGGAATATAGAGGGATTTCCCTGGTGGTCCAGTGGTTGGGAGTCTGCTTTGAAGTGTGGGGGATGTGGGTTTCATCCCTGGTTAGGAAACTAAGACCCCACGTGTTACCAAGCAGCTGAGACTCCAGCCATAACTTGAGAGTCTGTGTGCCACAGCTAGAGAGTCTGCATGCCACAACAAAAGATCCCACATGACACAACGAAGACCTGCATACTGCAACTAAGACACAGTGCAGCCAAACTAATAAATAAATAAAAAATATATTTTTTAAAAAAGGAATGTAGAGGTTCCAAGGTTTAGATTAGATACAAAACTAGCTCATTGTCAATTTCACCAGCTAGTCAAAGATTCTCAAAGTAAAATGCAGCCTTCAGGTATAGATAGAATTAAGGATGTATCTGCAAGACACTGTGTTAAGATCTCTGAAAGAACTAAATTGATACCTACTAGACACTCTTTACCAACTCAGCTATCAGGGAAGCTATCAGGTCAGTTTTCATTCCAATTGCAAAGAAAGGCAATGCCAAAGAATGTTCAAACTACTGCACAAATGCACTCATCTCACACACTAGCAAAGTAATACTCAAAATTCTCCAAGCCAGGCTTCAACAGTATGTGAACCGTGAAGTTCCAGATGTTCAAGCTAGATTTAGAAAAATCAGAAGAACCAGAGATCAAATTGCCAACATCCATTGCATCATCGAAAAAGCAAGAGAATTCCAGAAAAACATCTACTTTATTGACTATGTCAACGCCTCTGACTGTGTGGATCACACCAAACTGTGGAAAATTCTTCAAAAGATGGGAATACCAGACCTTCTGACCTGCCCCCTGAAAATCTGTATGCAGGTCAAGAAGCAACAGTTAGAACTGGACATGGAACAACAAACTGGTTCCAAATCAGGAAAGGAGTATGTCAAGGCTGTATATTGTCATCCTGCTTATTTAACTTCTATGCAGAGTATATTATGCGAAATGCCAGGCTGGATGAATCACAAGCTGAAATCAAGATTGCCGGGAGAAATACCAATAACCTCAGATATGCAGATGACACCAACCTTATGGTAGAAAGTGAAGAACTAAAGAGCCTCTTAATGAAAGTGAAAGAGGAGGGTGAAAAACTTGGCTTAAAACTCAACATTCAGAAATCTAAGATCATGGCATACGGCCCCATCACTTCATGGCAAATAGACGGGGAAACAATGGAAACAGTGAGAGACTACTTTTTTGGGCTCCAAGATCACTGCAGATGGTGACTTCAGCCATGAAATTAAAAGACAGTTGCTCTTTGGAAGAAAAGCTATGACCAACCTAGAAAGCATATTAAAAAGCAGAGACATTACTTTGCCAACAAAGATCCATCTAGTCAAAGCTATGGTTTTTCCAGTAGTCATGTATGGATGTGAGAGTTGGACTATAAAGAAAGCTGAGCGCTGAAGAATTGTTGCTTTTGAATTGTGGTGTTGGAGAAGATTCTTGAGAGTCCCTTGAACTGCAAGGAGATCAAACCAGTCAATCCTAAAGGAAATCAGTCCTGAATATGCCTAACCTGAAATGCCAATACTTTGGCCTGCTGATACAAAGAACTGACTCATTTGAAACGACTCTGAAGCTGGGAAAGATTGAAGGTTGGAGGAGAAGGGGACGACAGAGGATGAGATGGTTGGATGACATCACTGACTCAATGGACCTGAGTTTGAGTAAACTATGGGAGTTGGTGATGGACAGGGATACCTGGCATGCTGCAGTCCATGGGGTCGTAAAGAGTCAGACACGACTGAGCAACTGAACTGAACTGAACCGAGACACTCTTAGCTAGGAAAAAAAGGTCATCTAGAAATCTTAAGGATGTTGATCTGAGATGCTTAAATGCTAGTGGCATGTTTTGAAATCTTTAGTGATTATCATTTCGGCAACTTGAGTTGAATGGGATTAATAGAAGGCTCACAAAATTTTAAGAGTTTTATACAGGAGAAAAAGAACACAGTTTGGATTAAAAGAGGCCAAGATGATGGAAGTATCCTGAAGTCCTCTGGGATTTCAAATTTGTGTGGAAAAGCATAAACTTGTTCAATTGTCACTATGAGTATTTCTTCAGAAGGATCCAAGGAGGGTAAGGAAAATGGTGAGATGTAGCACCAAGAAAAAAAAGAGCAGAGCCAGGAGCCATGGTGAATAGTATGAGGAGATTAAGTCTTAGGGAGAAGAGCCCAGAGAAAATTCTCCACTCTTAGTATGTGTGCTTGGGGCTGTGACTAATGATGGACAATATTTTACCAATAAGTATTCAAAAATGGTATGGATTAGTGATGTGTGTGTCTCCTAATCCTTCCTCTCACTTTAAGAAGTGGACTGTGCATTGTGTGACTCTTCTACAAAACATATAACCAGACATTTTAGTAATATTAATTCATAGGTCTCTGCATCAAAATGAGCCACCTCCAGGAAACTACATCCAGATCAGATGTATGTATCATAAGATCTTGTACTTGCAGCCTGGTATTGTAATTACAAGACACATCGGAGTGTTTATGGAAGGGTAGACATATTTTGTGTGTCAAAGAGATACAAATAATTTGGACCCAAGATCAGCCCACATTAATGGGCTATAAATAAATGACAGTATCCCTCTTTCAGCATCCTTTTCCCTGAAACTTTCTGGTTTTTGCTCACTCTGCCTCTTGCTGGCCTTATGTTAACACTGTAGAGACTAAGCCCGGAGAAGTTTGCATACTCTGCTTGTTCTCAGTCAGGATTGGGTTGACTGGCTTTTGGCGTCTTGCCTCCACCATAGGAACAAGGCCAAGTCACTCTTCGAGGATGAGCGACCACATGGAGGGAGCTGGGGGTTTCCAGACCCCAGCCAGTCAGCCATTGGGTAGTTTTGCCTAATTAACCAAGAGCTGAACGCCAATCTATGAGGCAACTTAGCCAAGATTGAGAAACCATATTTCTGAACATATAAATTGTTTATGCATGGAATTTAACCTTAATGGATTGTTATTATTTTAATACTCTGTGTTGTAGGGTGGTTTATTTCACAGCAGTAGTAACTAACTCAACTCTGCAACTGTGGACTTCTTATCAAAACTCACATGGTTTCAGTCTTTTTATCTGTAATTTGTGGATATGAAAGCAACCTTAGATGGTAATCATATTAATAAATTAGCTCAAAATATATAGATAATAGTAGGAGTCCAGTAAACATTTTAATTGAACACACAAATGGTTATTATTCAATAAACGTTTGATAAAAATTTCACTGCAAATGCTATGTAGTTAGGGTCATTGTGAGATATTTTTTCCTCCACTCCCCTACATTGGGGGTAAGAAAATGCCTTTGGGTTCTCTCAAAATAGATTATTCTGCCTCTGTAATGGGTACCTGTAGGACTGATTGAAAAATGATGCCATATTAGGAGTCACAGTAGTTTGGGAAAATCCAGGAAACATTTTCTATTGTGATAAAGATAAAAGAGCCTTTTCTTGGCAAAAAGTAGCAGCTAAGTGCTTTGTAAAAATAACAAAGCAGAATCGTTAGTCTAAAGAAAAAGTAGCACTGTCAGAAATTATATATTACACATTTAAAGAAAAGTAAGAAGTCAAAGTCATTGGCCTAACCTCATGATACCTTTTTTTTTTTTCCTAGACAGGTTTACACTAATAATATGAGGCTTAATCACCTGAGATGTCTACACTTGTGACTGATTCAGAGGTGTGGTCAACAAATGTTAAACTGAATGGAATTGAAATATGCCCCCTTCTCCCTGGATTTGAAGGAGTCTCAGTTTATCAGAAATGGGTGAAAGGAAGGTAGGAACTCCATTCTGACAGTGTTCTCAAGACTAACTGGATTATTGTGCTTCACCTATAATTCTCTTCACATTGAGACATTAAACTTGTAACCACAATTCTATAAGGGATGTTTCATGAATACCGTGCATAGTATTAATAGTTTGCCTGTTTGAGGGTATGTCTGCATGTGTTTTAGGATGCAAATATGTATGTTTAAGATGAATCTAGTATCTTGGGAGAGTATAATATCATCCACTTAGACTTTATTTTTCAATGCATTTATTTTATTTTATTTATTTGGCTGTACTGGGTCTTAGTTGCAGCACCTGGGATCTTCAAACTTTGCTGTGGCTGCAGGGTCTTTAGTTGTAGCATGTGGGATCTAGTTCCCTGACCAGGGATAGAACCCACGCCCCAGCATTGGAACCACAGAATCTTAGCCACTGGGCCACCAGGGAAATCCCACATCCCCTTAGACTTTAATTGAAAAAACAGAAATAGCCCTTTAGGCCTGCAGTAAATATTCCAGAATCAAGAGTTTGCTAAAACCCACATTCCCTTCTGTTTCCTCTCTGATTCTGTTGGACTATCCTGAGAAAGCTAAAATTTAACATTCTTGCTGTTCTGGTTCCTAAAGCACATGAAATACATTTTAGTTCCCCTCCTACTCTAAGAACTAACAAATTATATGGAATTTTAATGCTACTGTCTCATAAAAAGTTCAGTGGAAATGATTAGAATAACTTGGGTTCTTATTTTGAACTAGCTCTACAGCCCTGCCCACTGGAGGCCATGAGATTTGTTTTATCTACACTACTGGGATACTGTAAGGTTTATGGAGATAATGGATGTGAGACTGCTTGGTATAATGCAATTCAGATACAAGGAGTTTTTCTGCATATATATATTAATTTCATATTTATACCTCCCTTCAAAATGATTTTATGTAGTTAATACATATTCAATAAGAAAGAAAGTGTTCTATTTAAATCAAAACAAAAAGGGAAAGTTTTTAAAAATAGTTATTTTATCTTGCTTCTTTCTAACCCTTTAGTCCTCTAGGTGTTCTGAAATTAGTCATATAAAGATTCAATTTAACCTCTCAGAGTTTTGTGTCCATTGCAGTCATAGCTCTGTTTTTCAAAAGAATTAATCTAGTATATCCAGTAACTGGAATATATTGTCATTTAATGAATAGTTTTTCCCCACTAATTAGTTTATTATACATTCCTTGTGGTATGAATAAGAAGATAAAAGTACTCCCTAACTTTTAGGGATAAGAAGTATTCCCTATCATTCCAATGATAAAGGGAAATTGAAAGCATCAACTTAAAAAATTCACAGCATGAGAGTTATGAGTTCAGTTTTATTTGGGGCAAAATGAGGACTAGAGCCTGGGAGATAACACCTCAGATAGCTCTGGGAAACTGCTCCCAAGAAACAGAGGGGAAGATCAGTATATATGTGATTTTGGTGAAGGGGGAGTGCATGCAATCAAGCACATATTTTTTCCAGAAATTTTCTGCTAGTCACTAGGAGCAGTTGTTACCATGAAGGACTTTAGTGCTTTTCTAGATATGAGGAGTTTCAAGAAATGGGCTCATAAAATTGGCTCCTCAAAATATCTTAACAAACTGAAGACTTGTCCTGACAGTTTTTCCCTGAGCACAGAGTGCCTCATTTCAGCTCTCCACCCTAGAACCCCTTTCACGGAATGTTGAAGGTCAGCACCTACAGCTGCTGCATACAGGATATGACATAATCCTTGTAGAGGTATATGGCAATGCCCATGGCAAGTGCCAATTTGTTGTTGAAAGTGAAAGCGTTAGTTGCTCAGTCGTGTCCGACTCCTTGTGACCCCATGGACTGTAGTCCACCAGGCTCCTCTGTCCATGGAATTTTCCAGGCAAGAATACTAGAGTGGATTGTCATTCCCTTCTCCAGGGAATCTTTGCAACTCAGGGATCAAACCTGGGTCTTCTGCATTGCAGGCAGATTTTTTTACTGTCTGAGCCACCAGGGAAGCCAAAGATATTTTTCTATGTCTTCAGAAATAATCTCATGTTTTCCATATTAGGATCCAAATTAAGTCTCCCATCACATCTCCCTCTGCTCTGTGAGCCTCTCCCAGGGTATCAAACCAAGCAAACTTCTTTCCATGATTCTCAAATTCCTTTCATAATTTCAAGTCTTTTGCAAGACATGCTGTTTCTTCTGCCCTAAATGTCTTTTCCAGTTCTCTAAATAATGCTTCTTCATTCTTCAAGAATAAGCCCTTATCAAACCTGCTGCTTTAATAAATCTTCCTCATTACTTTAGAATTATTTGGTACACTGATAAGAAAGGACTTACCAGGTGGCTCAGTGGTAAAGAACCTGCCTGCTAATGTAGGAGATGATGGAGATGTGAGTTTGAACCCTGGGTTGGGAAAATCCCTTGGAGGAGGAAGTGGCACCCCACTCAAGTATTCTTACCTGAAGAATCCCATAGACAGAAGAACCTGGTGGGCTACAGCCGTAGGGTCACAGAGTCAGACACGACTGAATGACCGAGCACACCCACACACATACAGATGACAGAGCAGATAATAAGCTAACTGAGGGCAAAGACTATATTGCTATACGCCCTCATCTCTACTTCCTAGCACAAAGTTAGGACAAGTGGTCATTCAATCCATGGTTAGGGAATGTCTGCAGAGAGGAGAATTTGCTCCTATTTCTTTGAGGTGATGCTAATTCAGATAGCTTTGTTAGGGAGAAATCCCCTGCCTATTTAACAGTCTGACAGAATCCTGCAGCATCTGCTAACACACTAGTTCAGAAAATCTGCCAAGACGATCCTAAAAAGCACCTCATCATTTGCAACCACTGATTCAAAGACCAGACATAATTGTCGTGGCTTCATTTAAACCCACTGTCAATGAAGTCTTGAATGCACGCTTTTGAATTTAGGACTTTCTTGCAACCAGCCACTCTAATCATAGAAATGGTCATTTGCACTGGAGTGTCATTAACTCTATATTGTTATTGGAGTGGTACATTTAATTCAGTGTTACAGAGTTGAGCAGAATTCATCTTTTGTCACACTGCTGCCCTCAATAGATATTCTTCCTGAAAAGACTACAGTGAAAAGAGTTGGGGACTTGTGAACTTATTGATCCTGAAATCTAACACCCCTGTTTCTGTTCCCCACTCTCTGACCTTCATGAATTTCCCAAAGTGCTCTGGGTCCTGTTCATGGGAAGATACTTGAATAAAGACAGTTTTGTTGTGATTAGCTCATCCCCACACAGAACACCTAAAAGGTCATTCAGTCTTTTATCTTGGAAACAACTAACCTTCTTTGGAAGTAGATTAAATATGTCTTTTTGCTGACAATTTGTTTCAAAAATAGGAAAAGGTAGAACAATAGGTACATTATGCAGAGTGTTTTTGAAAAAGAACTTTTATAAATTGGTAATTTAGAAAATCAGTGGGTTGCAGACGAGACACAGCATCCTCCGTTGAGTTTTCCGCTGCAGCAGAAGTGTCATTTGAGTACACTCTTTAATCAAACTTTTTTACAATTTATACCCGGTCTATGCAGAATTGAGTACTTGGGCTGAGTTGATATATTCCAATGCCTCCTATTTCCATGAAATCTAAGATGCTACTTTATCAAACTCATTTTTCACAGGAGGGAGTTCAAGCAGAGAGAGGGGGTGAAGCAGCACATCCAAGGTCAATGCTGAAAGTGAACATTAGAAATAGATGTTCTTATCCTTTCCTTTGGACTCCATGCTCCTGTTGCCTACAAAGAATGATACGACTAACGCCATTTTTCACCAAGCTATCCGCACACACCATTTCTTACCGGCTAGCAACCACACTTATTGTGGCCACATAGTCAGCAAAGTGCTCTCACTCTCATGAAAGGCAAGACTCTTTCCTAGCACTAAGGAATGGATCCCTAGTTGATCTGAATAAGCACTGACAATTTTAGTTCCTAAATGCTGATCGTTGCTCTAGAGGTAAGCATGTAACTTCGAGATAATGAGAATTAAATATAAATGAATTAGGTGACTTCTCTTCCTGAGTTCTTAAATCTACATGGTAGTATGTAGAATACATGGTAGTATTCTTAAATCTGCATGGTAGTATGAGGATGTTTAGAGCCATAATAACTGTCTTGTCTATTAAGGCTTGGGGTCCTTCAGTATATGTATGAGCTAATATAACAAACCTGGAACCACCCACCTCCAGTCTTTTTTGTTAAAGAAGCTAATTGAAAGTCTTTATAAGGACTTCCCTGGTGGCCCAGTGGATAAGACTCCACCCTTCCAATGCAGGGTGCCCAGGTTTGTTTCCTGGCCAGGGATCTAAGATCCCACATACCACAACTATAGAAGCCTCTGCGGCAATGAAGACCCAGTGCATAAATATTATTTATTATTATTAAATATTACTATTATTATTAAAATAAATTAAAAAAACATAAAAGTTTCATAGCTGAAGTCACTATATTCCCTTATATGCAGTTCAAAGCTATTCTAACAGATAGGTAAGTCATAGTACATATCCCAAGTAAAATGGCTTTCATGCTTACATTGAAAAGGGGAACTGGAGGGGGATGGGGATAAGTAAGACTTGTGAAAACAAAGGAGTCTGAGTCCATATATCAAAGGGCAAATGGTGTAGAGCAGATGTCCTCCTTCAGTCACAATTAAGAACAAGTTTGAACCGAAGTGCAATAGATTCAGTGCTGGTTCAGGCTAGCTGGAGGTCTATGAGAAAATCAGACTAGGGAGACAGTCATAAGTAGCACAGACCATAAAGATATTAGACAGAACCGAACTTGTTCCAATAATTTGGTATGAACCAAAGCAAGCGGAAATAATGCCGGACTGTAGCCCCAGGAAGCTTATATATGAACTGGAATTGGCACTCTGATCCAGCAAATAAATCTGGCCTGCTCCTTATTTTTGTGAGCAAAGTTTTATTAGAACACACAGATACCCACTTGTTTATGAATTACATATTTTAATGGCAGAATTGGGTAGTTGAGACAGAGACTATAAGGCCCTCAAAGACCACAATATTTTCTGTGTGGCCTCTCATAGATAACATTTCCCAAAACCTAGCATTGAGTGTCCCATGAGGATTTAAGTCTGGCGACACAGAGAGTCCATCGGTACATAATAGATAGAGGAAGGTAGGAAGAAAAGGACCAAGAAAAATGGAGCTTTCCGTTTGAAATATTTGAATGGGGGAAAAAATAGCTACTACCCCATAACATCACAAAAATGCTTTTTATCTATTCCAGAGACTGACATGAGAGTAAATGCTGTGTTTGCATAACTGAATAAAAGGAGAGACAAATCCATAGCTCTGCTAGTATTTTATGAAAGGGACTTTTGATATGCTGGGCATCTGATTAACCATTGGCTCTGATATTTAGGCAGGTAGCCTAAATAAATTAGTGCACATCCAGAATAGCTCAAGGTGAAAATGTACGTGGTTAGGGAGGCGTGAGCTTTGGGTGCTGAGATAGAGGTAAGGGAGAAAGTGGTGCTGACATACAAAACTCTAGCTTTCTATTTCATCTCATAGATTGCTTCTGGCCCCAAGTCTGACTGATGCTTTACCATTACACATCAATATGATTACACATACTTTGGATCTAAAATTGCATTCCTCAAACTAAGCATCATCAAAAATGCAACAAAGGAAGAGATGGCTCATGACAATCCAAATGCCTCTACACAGAAAGGAAAATAAACATTTCATTTTCCTGAAACTTGCTATGAAAGCTGAAATTCACATAATGAATTCATAAAGAGACTTTGCTATGATAGGAATAATTTGGCCCTGAAATATGAGCTGCTTTTATTCATGTAATATATGCCTGGCAGTATTGAAGGTGTTCTCCCCTTTCTTTCTGCCCAAGTTTATATTGCCAAGAAGTACAAAGCCTTATACATGGCTAGTGGCTAAAATGTTACCCTAAAATATTTGATCAAGGGGACAACATCATTGCCAGTATCAGAAGATGTCTCTTTATGAGTAACTGCAAGCAGGGGTAGAATCCTCACCTTCACTTATACCCACCATCATTTAAACACAGTAATGGAGACATTGAGTTAAAATTAAAAAGGCAGGAACCCAACAAGAGCTTTGTGTTTACAGTGAAATCTTTCAAATACTGGGTGATCTTTACAAAAATATTCTTGTGTGTCCCTCTGTCTGGACTTCCTGCTTCTCTTGTGGTTTAGATAATGCTTACTGACCTTATAAGTGCCATCCCCTTAAGTAAGTCTTTCTTCACTGACCTCTCCTAGTCCCAATGAACCCCATACTCTTATACCTACTGAGGGCCCCTATACCTGGAAAAAAACACATGTTTAAACCACTGGTTAATGTTCTTGTCTCTTCTGAGATGAGAGACACATTTTTTTATGGAATTTTTTTTTCCATACCTCTATCCGCAACATCCATTGCAATGCCTTAGCTGTCTGTTGAAGAACAACTTCATACAGAACACCAAAAAAATTAACCTGATAAGCCGCTTTCCTCTATTCAAGACTAATCTTTCTTTCTCTGACATGAAAAGTGATTATTGACCTATCTTCAAAAACAGTGACTCATGTGGCTTTTTGAAACATGATTAGGGCTAGTCTGGGTTCTAGTTTGACATCTCCCACTAAATAGCTATGTTATTTTGTATGAAATCCCTTAACCTCTCTGTATTTCTTTGTTATTCTCAATTCAAGAAAAGAGAGCATTAGATGGAATTGAATAATGTTTATGATGTCTTCTTATACTCAAATTTCTCTGAAACTGTAAGTGTGTATTTGTACAAAATTAGATCTTCTTCTCCTTACTCTAGAAATCATTTTTTTTTAAAGAGTTCTGTACGTATTCCGATATCACACAGATGTATGACCTGAAATGTTAAATCATCTATTACTCAGGTTATGCTAAAAGAGAAAGATTGAATTGAATGTCATTGCATTATAAACATGTTTTTAAGTTGAAGAGAGTAGTGCCCAAAGATACGACAATTTTATATGTTGTTCAGTTGCTCAGTCATGTCCGTCTCTTTGTGGTCCCATGGACTCCATCATGCCAGGCTTCCCTGTCCTTCAGCATCTCCGGGAGCTTGCTCAAACTCACGTCCATTGGGTCGGTCATATCATCCAACCATCTCATCCTCTGTTGTCCCCTTCTCCTCCTGCGTTCAATCTTCCAGAATTCATGGTCTTTTCTAATGAGTCAGCTCTTCACATCAGGTGGCCAAAGTATTGGAGCTTCAGCTTTAGCAACAGTCCTTCCAATGAATATTCAGGACTGATTTCCTTTAGGATGGACCGGTTGGATCTCCTTGCAGTCCAAGGGACTCTCAAGAGTCTTCCCAATACTATAGTTCAAAAGCATCAATTCCTCGGTGCTCAGTTTTCTTTACATCCAACTCTCACATCCATGGGCTTCCCTGGTGGCTCAATCACTAAAGAATCTGCAGTGTGGGAGATGTGGGTTCAATCCCTGGGTTAGGAAGATTTCCCTGGAGGAGGGCATGGCAAACCACTCCAGTATTCTTACCTGGAGAATCCCCATGGACAGAGGAGCATGGCCAGCTACATTCCATGGGGTTGCAAAGAGTCAGTCACAACTGAGCGACTAAGCACAGCACTCACATCCATACGTGACTACTGGAAAAACAGTTTTGACTGTATGGACCTTTGTTGGCAAAGTAATGTCTCTGCTTTTTAAAATGCTGTCTAGGTTTGTCATACATTTTCTTCCAAGGAGCAAGCCTCTTTTAATTTCATGACTGCAATCACCATCTGCAGTGATTTTGGAGCTAAAGAAAATAAAACCTGTCACTGTTTCCATTGTTTCCCCATCTCTTTGCCATGAAGTGTTGGGACCAAAGTGATACAATTTTATATGTATTTATATATGTGTATGTGTGTGTTTCAATATATGCATGCATATCCATACATATCTACACATATAGGGGGCTTCCCAGGTGTCACTAGTGGTAAAGAACCAGCCTGCCAATGCAGGAGACTTAAGAGACATGGGTTTGATCCCTGGGTCAGGAAGATCCCTTGGAGGAGGGCATGGCAACCGACTCCAATATTCTTGCCTGGAGAATCCCATGGACAGAGGAGCCTGGTGAGGTACAACCCGTGGGGTTGCAAAGGGTCGGACACGACTGAGCAATGAACACTGACTGACTGATTGATACACAGATATACAATATAAATATGTATACCACACAGTTTATATAATACTTTATAAAAGTCCTAATGCTAATTACTATGCAAAATAGGTGTTACTTGAATTGTGTTCTATTAAATCTGTAAATTAGATGTAGACTTTCATTTTCTTTTTAGAGGAAGAGATGAAAAACATAGATCTGATACACTACCACCATTAACACAATTGAATGGCCTTAATTTCTCAATAGGATCATTCAATATTCATTTTTTAATTTCTGCATTTACACATAATATCTCTCTGGAGGCCTCTAACAGATTCTACTGCTGCAGTTTTAATGAGAACTATCAAAGGTTACTATGAGATGATGATCTATATTTAATTCATAGATTTCCCCAGACATTTGTGCAATTCAGTGCTGTTTAGAATCTTTTTTAGTTTTATTGTCTTGAAACATTTACCCCAATTTAAACTGCATCTTTAATCTTTATTAGCATAATCCTTCCATTCTTAAAGTTAGTATTTTGAGAATTAATATGGAAAAATGATGGCCTCTTTAGGGAATTTAATAACTTTGCTTATGAGGAAACACTGAAAAATCATCTTGTGTCTATGCAATGTTTCAAAATATATTCTGATCAAATATTTCTATCTAACAAAGCAATATTAATGTTTATCTCTCCAAAATTTTATAATTATGATTTATTATATTTATACAACTTCATTGAACAGAACAAAACATATCAAGTGCTCAAAGGTGACTGGTACACATTTAATGATTTTTCAGATGGTGTGTGGTTTAAGAAAAAACCCAAACAAAAACACTGATATTTTAGAGAAAACCCAAATCAAAATCTAAACAAAAAATCTGAATTATGAGTTTGTGATCATAATGAAATGGTTTTAGCTTATTAAAAAAGACAACTTTTCTCATCTGTAGCTAAGTTTATAAAATCATATTCCTTGAAGATCAAATCAAAAGTGAGTTTAAGTATGGTAAAGGAATCAGAGCATTTTTTATTGCTATTGCTGCTCATTATTGTAGGCATTCAAATGAATCACACCACATATTTTTAAGTGAAATAAAAATTAGGGTGATTTACTACTAGTATAAACTTATATAATATAGGAGTTTAAATTAAATGAAACCATAGATTTCAGGATTACTGGCCTACCGAAAGGAAACTTCTTAGACCAAATCTTAGCATACTTATTAAAGGACCCCTTATTTTTCATGTGGTCAGTCCTTCTCACTGAGCTTCAGAACAAACTTTACAATGGGAGAGAAATCATGTACAATTCTTGTACCATGGACAGAGATGGAAACTGAGGCTCTCAGAAATTAAGGAAAGTATCTTTGGTGGTTCTCCTAATAAGCAGTAGGATAGTTACAGAATGTGGCAAGGTGAGATTTACATGAGGGCATGTAATAGAGGAGAAATGAATATTTTGATTTCCAAATCAATCATTCAAGCTTCTGTTTTCTTATCTTGTGCATTTTACATGCTCCATCTGTAGTTTTATCTTCTTTCCATAATTCACTTCTACCTAAATTCTGCTCAAAACTGCCTTCTCATGAGACAGCTTGTCTCAACCTGAAAGCCTTAGGTGTTAAAAGATTTGTATTTGAGTTTTTATTTTCTCACAGTTCTTTCCTAGATCTTTGGTGAACTGTTTACTTTCTATAATTTTTTCTCTTCAAAATTCATTCCTTCTTTGTCAGTGTCCTCAGAAAAAGATGAAAGAAATTCTAGGTCTAGTGATCTTACTTGTCTTATTTATTTAAGTCTAGCTGGCTTGTCTTGGAGAAGTCATTTTCCTCTCTTCTGAAAAATGAAAGTCTTAAATAAGATATCTCCAGGGTATCATTGACTCCAACAATCTGAAAATTTTATAAGTTATATCTCAAGTACACAACTCCTAAAATTTACAAAGCAATTCTGACATTCTAAATGCATTAAAAAAGAAATTTGATCTTTTAGTTTGTTCCAGCAGCCCTATCTTGTTAAAAACAAGATATGCTCCTCACTTTCAGGAGGCGTATCAGCAGCATCTTTATACTTATTACCTAAGTGATTTTTGGATGTATCCTACATGCATCTTAATCATTGAACTGACTTGGAAGATGAATCCACAAAACAGCCAAGTATTCCAAATAGGAATATCAATCCTGGTCTCTCAAGTTGCATGTGTTCTTGTCTGGATGTCTTCACTTCTGGCCTGAGTTCGGTTCAGTTCAGTTGCTCAGTCATGTCCGACTCTTTGCAACCCCATGAACTGCAGCATGCCAGGCCTCCCTGTCCATCACCAACTTCTGGAGTCCACCCAAACCCATGTCCATTGAGTCGGTGATGCCATCCAACCACTTCATCCTCTGTCATCCCCTTCTCCTGCCCTCAATCTTTCCCACCATCAGGGTCTTTTCAAATGAGTCAGCTCTTCGCATGAGGTGGCCAAAGTATTGGAGTTTCAGCTTCAACATCAGTCCTTCTGATGAACACCCAGGACTGATCTCCTTTAGAATGGACTGTTTGGATCTCCTTGCAGTCCAAGGGACTTTCAAGAGTCTTCTTCAACACCACAGTTCAAAAGCACTTCTGGCCTGGACTTAGTCAATAGCACAATTTAAGGGAAACACTAGGTTACACTTTCATACTCCTTAGTACTGATGCATGCTCAACTGCTTCAGTCATATTTGATCATGTAACCCCATGAACTATAGCCAGACAGGCTTCTCTGTCCATGGGATTCTCCAGGCAAGAATGCTGGAGTGGGTTGCCACACCCTCCTCCATGGGATCTTCCCTACCTAGAGAGTGAACCTGTGTCTCCTGCATTACAGGCAGATTCTTTACCTGCTGACTGACCTGAGAAGCCCAATCAATTAGTACTGATATGAAGTATTGATATTAGTATTGATACGAAGCTATATTCTACCAAACCCAAGCCACTGACCACCTGAAACTCCTATCAACAAAGGGATATAAGGACCTTCCTGGTGGTCCAGTGGTTAAGAATCTACCTTCCAATGCAGTGGATGCTGGTTTGACCCCTCGTGCTGGAACTAAGATCCCACGTGCCTCAGGGTTTACTAAGGCCACTCATCCCAACTAGAGAGAAGCCCATGTGCACAACAAAGAGCCTGCACACCACAACAAAAGATCCCACGTGCTTCAGTGAAAGATCCCACATGCCACAACTAAGACCCAATGCAGCCAAAAATAAGACGAATAAATAATATTAAAAAAGAAACTATAGAACCACATAACCCCGTTTAACTCCTACTAGATAGTCTCTGAAATCAATCCCATTTTATTGTACACCTCTGTTAGCTTCAGTCACTGCTAACGTCCCAGCCTCTGCCCACATCTGTGCATCATCCACATTGTTTTCAGTCTGACCTGTTACTCTACATATAAAATCTTTGCCTGTCCCTCCGGATGTCAAGACATGTCTCAACATTATGTATGAAAATTGCTTTTATGTCTCAGCTTTACCTGAAATGTGACTATCTCCTAAGGCCACCACTTCACCTATTATTTATTAACTGGGGTATGTTTGCACTGTGTACCAAAGGGGTTGCTGGATGTGACATCCCTGCTTCTATTTCCATGTGGAAGTTCCCCAAACTATTCCTTTCTTCCTACCTAAAGAGCTTCTCTGAATCACACAATATTTTATAAACTATTCTTTATTGCTGACCTTCAATAATCCACCAGTTACTCCTCTTTATTCACTCACAATCTGAGCAACTAGATCACTGTTTTTCTCCTCACCACTTTTCTTATCATGTCTTGGGTGGCATTATCATCTCCACAGAAGTCCCATTCAACCCTTGTACCCTAGAGTTCCTTAACTTTCTTATGTCTCTGATATTTCCTCAACTTTCAATACCTTAGCCATCATACCTTTTAATTTTACACTACAGGTTTTCTCCATTATCTGAAACCAGAGTATTCCTATGAAACATTTCATAAACTGAAATGGCATAAACCAAAGAAGCAATGCCCTTAGGATCCATTTCATTACCAGATGCACAAGATAAATGGAAATAAGAACAGGTGCTCAAAGACACAGTTAAAGCAATGATGACTTGATACTGAGATGCAGAGTGTAGTTCCCTGGGAAGGAGGTTAGTGGTGCCACTCCCACTGCTCAGGGCACAAGCTGCCTCGCAGGAAAACAAACGCTAAACTATTTTCCCTTTACATGTTTTTTTTTTTTTTTTAATAAAGGTGACATTTAGCTGCACAACCTCCTAAAACTCTGTATCACTCATCTTTCTTTCTGAACATGGGCTCCTGTATTTCCCTTTAATATTCATAGTTTTTCCACTTGAGCTCTCTCTTCAATTCTTCCACCCTTCATGACTCTTATATTCTTATATGTATTGGATTTACCAATTCAAATTTTACTAACTTTCCTTCCTTTTTTTTTTTCTGTTTGACAGTACAGGATTCCATATGACATTTAGGCATTGTGTCTCCTTAATCTTCTCCAGTTTGACTCCAGTCAGTCTTTCCTTGTCTTTAATGTTCTTGACAGTGTAGAGTACTGGTCATTTTAGCATTCTTAAAATGTCCTTCAGTTTGGGTTTCTCAGATGTTTACTCATGAAGAGACTGAGATTACAGATTTAGGGTAAGATTATCACAGAAGTAATGTGCCCTAGTTATTGCACTGTATTAGGGAGTACAGAGTACTGATGTGGATTATTGCAGGTTGCATTAATCTTTATCACTCGGTTAAGGGGGCTGCTGCTAGGTTTCTTATGAAGTTACTGTATCTCCTGTTCCATAATCTATTCATTAGACTCTAGTCACTAAATCTGGTCCACATTCAAGGAGAAGAGAACTAATCTTCACTTCCTCCAGAGAGAATTATCAAATAACTTTTGAACATATGTTTAAACTACCACAATGAATATTAAATATTTCAGGAGAGATACATATGTTGAAGCTATGCAAATATCTGGCTTCGACTTTAAGTTTCTTCCTCAACTTTTAACACTCATCAGTGGATCTTGCCTGCAGAAATTATTGATATGATATTCAAATGGTGGTTTTATATGACTCCTATTTCTTTTTGTTTTATTAATTGGAATTTTCAATAAGAAATTGTCCTTCAGATTTATTTATGCATGTATTTATTCAATCATGTTTTTATTACAGTATGGAGCTACTGATATTTATTCCTTTGGATTAGAGTCCAATGGTATCGTCACTTATTTTTGTGTTGAAATTGTTCTCGATCTGTCCTTCTGGAGCTCTTTCATTTTGTCTCCTCTAGTCCTTTTGACATAATCTAGTATTGTTTGAGTACTTTCTTATGTCTGACTCCAAAGCATGATGCAGATTCATTTGTACATACTGCCTCCCACTACTTTCATTGTGAGAGTGTTTAGACTGTTTATATTTCATGTAATAATCAACATAATTTAACTTAAGAACCATCTTACTGCTTTTTCTATTTGTCTAGCCTGCTATTTTTTTCTTCTTTTACCCCCTTTCCTCTCCTTTTTTTCTTCATCTAATTGTATGTTTGTTTTTTTTTTATTCCATTTTATCTCTGCTACTGGTATTAGCAGACCTCTTGATTACTCTAGGATTACAATATATATCTTTACTTTGTCTCATTTTACCTTTAAATAATGCCTTAGCATTCATGGTAACTGCTATAAGGATAGATGGAATCTCCTCTCCCATCCAATAGTGTATGCTATTTTCATACATTTTATGTGTTTGTATAGTGTATGTTTCGAAGAAGGCAATGGCACCCCACTCCAGTACTCTTGCCTGGAAAATCCCATGCATGGAGGAGCCTGGTAGGCTGCAGTCCATGGGGTTGCTACGAGTCGGACACGACTGAAGCGACTTAGCAGCAGCATAGTATATGTTTATATATACCTTGAATATATATATGTGTGTGTGCATATGTAATATATATGTTTATAACAGACATATATATATACATGTTACATATGTATACATACATGTTATAAGACACATTGTAACTGACTTTGCTTTTAAAGGTTTTTAAGAATTTTTTTAATTTAAATTTTTTTTTAATTATGAAAACTTTATATTTATTCACAGTTTATTTGTATTATTCTTTATTCTTGTATAGAATTAAATTCTATATATCATTTTGTATCTGCATTTGGAATTATTTTTAACATTTTAGTTTATGTAATTTCTGTAGCAACAGACTCATCTTTGATTTGTCCAATTTTTTTTTTTTTTGTATTGTCTCTTCTCATAGAATTCTAAGTTGAGCATTCTTGTACATTTTTTATTCCATATCTTAAAGTTGTTTCACTGTATTCTGGTTTTCCTAGTTTATGAAAAAGAATCAATATATAGTTAGTATGCCCCTGTAATTAGTTTGCCTTTTTCCTCCAAACTATTCTTAAGGATTTTTGTGTGTTTTTTTTTTCTTCTCTTTTTGTTCATTTGTTTTTGTTTTAAAGCAAGCCATTAGCAATTTGAATATGATGTGCTGGGTCTGATTTTCTTTTTCTTAAAAGAAAAACATCTGTGATGTTTTTAGTTTCCTATTGCTGTTGTAACAAATTACCAAAACTTAGTGGCTGAAAAACCACACAGATTTATTATTTTACCCTTCTGGAGGTCAGAAATGTGAAGGAGTTTTATTGTTTAAATTTAAGGTGTCAATAAAGTTGTATTCCTTCTCAAGGTTCTAGGGGAAAATCCATTTCTTTTCCTTTTCAGCTTCTAGCTGCTGCTGCTGCTGCTGCTAGGTCGCGTCAGTCGTGTCCGACTCTGTGCGACCCCATAGACGGCAGCCCATCAGGCTCCTCCGTCCTGGGATTCTTCAGGCAAGAATACTGAAGTGGGTTGCCATTTCCTCTTCCAGTGCATGAAAGTGGAAAGTGAAAAGTGAAAGTGAAGTCGCTCAGTCGTGTCCAACTCTTCGCGACCCCATGGGCTGCAGCCTACCAGGCTCCTCTGTCCATGGGTTTTCCCAGGCAAGAATACTGGAGTGGGGTGCCATTGCCTTCTCCCAGCTTCTAGTACTTGCTCACAAATGCTTTATCTTCAAAGTACATCACATCTGCTTTCATTATTGACCTTCTCTCTCTCTCTTTCTCCCACTTTGACTGTCTTGCCTCACTTTTGTAAGTACCTTTGTACTTTCATTAGGCCCACCTGGATCATCCAAGATAACCTCCCCATCTCTGGATTCTTAACTTAATCACATCTGCAGAGTTTCTTTGCCATGTAAGCACAGGTAACATATTCACAGGCAGGTTCCAAGGATTTGGATGTGGACATTAGGGGAAGTCATTATTCTGTCTACCATAGCCATTTGGAAAGGAAATTATTTATTTAAATATTCTGATGCTCTTTCCCTTTCCTTTCTGAAATTGCAGCATACAGCATAAATAGTTAAGACTGTAATACTGTAACACAGATCACTGCACCCATACACACATTTTTAGTTGTTTTTCTAAATGTAGGCCATTTTTTAAGTCTTTATTGAATTTATTTCAATATTACATCTGTTTTATATTTTGGTTTTTTGGTCAAGAGTCATGTGGGATCTTAGATCCCTGACCAGGGATCGAACTCCCACCCCCAGCATCGGAAGGTGAAGTCTTAACCAGTGGACCACCAGGAAAGCCCCATTGTTTAGTTTTGGTTTACTTTATATATATATACATACATACATACATATATGTGTGTGTGTGTGTATATATATATATATATAGTATATATTGGCTCTGATTTGAATATTTTGAATATTTTCTCTTGTTATACCTTCTAACCCACTGATATTTTCTTCACCAGTGTTGATTGTGCTATTAATCTCATTTTCACATTTTAATTTCAGAATTTTCATCATTAGAATTCTCTTTTACTTCTTTTTTGGCATCTTTAATTTCCCTTCTAATGATATTCATGTTTTCCTTCAAGTTTTTGAACATATTTAACAACTGTTTTAGTCTCATAGACTATTATTATCATCTCTTTCAGTTGTATTTCAATTGATTTTTTCCCTAGTTTTAAGTCATTTTTCCTACTTCTTTATATGTGTAGAAAATTTTTATTTGATTATAGGCATTATGAATTTTATATTTTAGAATCCTGAATTTTGTTGTTCTCCTTTAAGAATGTGGCACTTGTTTCAGAAGGTAGTTGCTTTCTCTGTGGATCAATTTAATTCTCCCATGGCTTTTAAAGACTATTCTAGAGTATTTGTAGCACTCATTTCATGGAGTTAGTTCAATTCCCACTAGAAGTTGCAGCCTTTCTCAGATTTCTACTGACTGTCCCTTGCATTTCCAGAGATCTCTCCATCCTAGCTGATGGCAAATTGAATACTTCTTGGCCCTGTCTTTCAGCTGAAAGCTCCATGTCAATTGTTCTCTCCTGAAAAATGTTTTTTTCCCAGACCCTATGAAGTTTCACTCTATGTGCCTACAGATGGCTTTCAGCCAAAGACAGAAGGGGATTCCTTTATAATCATCTGATACTCTTTCTCTGTATAATTTCCCCTTTTATAACACTCTGTTCAGCATATTCCACTCATCCTGCTGCCTACAAACACGTTTTTGTCTCTGAAGACAGTTGGCTTTTGCTTGGGCTCCCCATTCCTCCATTAAAGTCTGAAAATTGCCTCGAGGCATACAGTTCAGGGCGATTGGAGCTTGCCTCATTAATTCCCCTTGCCTCATTAGTTACAGTCCTGTGATGTGTCTTATGTAGTACCTGAAAAGAGTCGTTATATAGTAGTGACATAAGAGGGTAAGTCCATGCCCTGACACTTCCAGATGGTCAGAACCAGAATGTCCTCACTGTTGTTTTTTCAGGGAGTGTATTTTAAAGAATCATTCTAAAAGGGCTTAGATTAAGAAGATGTTATTTCCCATTAAAATGAAGACCTTAAACAAAAAATATGTCTTATGTTGCTGATAGTTTTCCTTTCCCTTCCTCTACCATTCTTTATTCTTCTTCTTATTACTATTATTATTATTTTGCATGCTTGAGTCTATTGTATTATTTATAGCCACTACATGTCTCAAAGCAGTAATTAATTAATTAAATTATTTAATTCAATATTTTATTATCAAATGTTCACCTAGTCCCTTTCATCTTTTATACATGTGATTAGAAAAATCATAAATGCTAATGCATTTGGTTCTCATATTTAGTGAATGTTGACATAAAACCAAGTGGACATATTTTAGAGAATACTTTCTATACAAAACGATTATCCTGTGATGTGTTTTTGACCCTATATTATATACCACTGTTGTGAAAATGATAGGGTATAGAGTCTTCAGTTTACTTGGGTAACAAGATATTTGAAGCAATTACTATAATAGTATGGCAAATATTACACTTCAAAGTACATGCAAAGTACAAGGGAAATACAGAAGAGACAACATCTTACTTCTTTGAAAGACTAGGAAGGTTTTCACAAGTTAAGTGACCTGTGATGTATAATGAAAACAATGTATAGGAGCTTTCTAGACTGACATAATTGGTATGCACGTTTCAGGCAGAAATGTGAAATGAACAGACCTAACAAACTGTTAGCAAATTAATATGCTGAAGTGCATGGGAGTACTTGTAAGTGAGTGATGGGAGACAGAGCTGGAGTCACAGACAAAAAGCCCATGTAATCCAAGTCTTTTGCTCCCTGTTAAGGACTTTGGGCTTCATTGCATAGGCATATAGCAAACCAAGGAGGATTCAAAGCAACAGAAGAAAAACTCTTAGATTTGTACCCCAGTGTTTTCAAATCACTTATGATTTCCATTTTCTCCTAAATGGATGAATATATTTGAGATGATACGAACATTCTGATATTATATTATTCTATTAACTCTACCTACCAGACTACCCTTCACACTTCAAGTTCCCACTTGGTTTGGGGGAAGAGTCTAGAAGACTTCTACATAAAAAAGTAGACTTACATCCATTTTAACTTCATGATCCTGAAATATCGATGGGCACTGTCCTAGGGAATAACATATTTTGATGACAGAGGTTCTATTATATAGATGACTAGAGCATTGGAGTGCAATCCATGGGGTCGCTACAAGTTGGACACGACTGAGCAACTTCACTTTCACTTTTCACTTTCATGCACTGGAGATGGAAATGGCAACCCACTCCAGCGTTCTTGCCTGGAGAATCCCAGGGATGGGGGAGCCTGGTGGGCTGCCGTTTATGAGGTCGCACAGAGTCGGACACGACTGAAGTGACTTAGCAGCAGCAGCAGAGCATTGGAGTAAGAAATTACTCAGGGGCAACAATGATTTAGACTAAATATTAAGGTATTGCTTAAATCTTCTTGACCTATTCCACTGATAAAATTACTAGTGTCTGATCTGATAGTAGATTATTTCTATTATAATTGAAATATTTTATTCTTTGTTACAATTTTGGGCCTTTCTCATGTTAGATGTCTGACTAGTAGTTACTGTGGCATAGCATACCACCAGATAGTTTAGTACCTTACTGTGTGTGTTTAGTTGCTCAGTTGTGTCCAACTCTTTGTGATCACATGGACTGTAGCCCTCCAGGTTCCTTTGGGGATTCTCAAGGCAAGAATACTGGGATAAGTTGCCATGTCCACCTCCAGGGGATCTTCCCAACCCAGGGTTCGAACCCAGGTCTCCCAGTGGCTTACTATGGCAACTATTTTATTAGCTCAAAATCTGTTGGTCAACCAGACAGTCCTTTGTCCTGAGGCAGTATGGGTATCATCAGTGGGTCTCAATGCACTACAATATCTAAATGGTTATCTGGGAATTGACTCTAACTGGCTTTTCTGATTCAGGCTGAACATTCTTACCCATTCAAAAGTGAAAACTGAACTTTGCCTTAGTCTTTCGACTTCCAGAAGGTCTAGTCAAGGACTCATTCCATTGGCATATTAGGGATACAAGAGAGCAAGCAAAAGCTTGCAAACTCTCATGAGGTCAAAAATGTGCTATCAAATCTACCACATGGTTTTGAACAAATCAAGATATAAACACCTCAGATTCAAATGGCAGAGAAACAGTCATTCTTGATGGGAAAACCTGCAAGCTTACACTGTAAAGGGGCTTGTATATAGAAAGTAAAGTAAGTGTGGCTATTTTTGCAAATAATCTATCACAGAATTTTTTTTAAGGAAACAGATATACAGCTTTGCATCTATTATAGGTATCTAGTATAACAAATTGGATTTATAGTCTTCTTTAATATATCACTTTTTTCTCAACTGATGACAACAGCAATAATGTTTTGCAGACTCTGAGCACCTCATAAAGAATAAAGTTATACTGACTCTTTATTTCTTGCTCCCTGCAGGCAATGAGATAGACCCTGTTTTCTTCTCATAATTATAATGCAATTTACTGAGATTGTTTTCCATCCCAAACCTTCCCACTCTTTAAACATGGTCAGATGCCAATTAATTATCTTAATCTTCTCTTTCCCTTTACATCAAACTGAGTTCTAAATTGACATCCTTTCTAGTTGGATGGTTGGAACTATTCCCTCGGAAAATAAGGCTTGGGTTAATCTAAGTCACTCGAATACTCTTTTCTCCAATAATCCAGATGGCTTTTTTTCTGTATTACTCTGGTAAAATGGAGATTTTTCTAACTGGCTATGGAGGGATAGCAATATTAAGATAAATTCATTTTGAGTTTTATAGGTTTTATGTGATAATTATGCTCCTATCTATTAGCATTTCTAACCAACCAGATCTGTCTCTCCATAGTTATAAACTCAGTTAACCACAGCACCACATTCTATCACATTAATCTGGCAAACCTATCCTTTTGCCCATTGTTTATTCAAGTGAGCTTTGAAAGAGGTTTTAACTGATGGTATTGTATCGTTTATCCACACTGAGACCCATTCAGAGCTGCACAAAAGTCATGACTTTATTAAAGAATCAACAGAAAGGTTTTTATATGCAGCTTTAATTTTGAATGAATTCTGTCTAAAAACTAAAAACAAAAAGGGATGCCATCCTTTCCAAGATCAAAATAAATTAGTTTAGAAGAATAGGTGATTTAAGGACTAAAGCAAGTGGTTTTTTAACTGGTAATCTCAGAAAACTAAACTCCAAATTAATTATAAGATGTTTCAGTTCAGTTCAGTTCAGTTGCTCAGTCATGACCAACCCTTTGTGACCCCATGGACTGCAGTATGCCAGGCCTCCCTGTCCATCACCAACTCCCAGGGTTTACTCAAACTCACGTCCATTGAGTCGGTGATGCCATCCAACCATCTCATCCTCTGTCGTCCCCTTTTTCTCCCACCTTCAATCTTTCCCAGCATCAGGATCTTTTCAAATGAATAATAAGAATCAGGGAGTTTACTAAAATACTTTCTTCTCAGTCTCTTCTGTAGACTTGATGCATATATGGATAGATGTTAATGAAAAAAATCACAGAGATCCTGCTTCTTGTCTAAATATAAGAAAAACTAATTCACATTGATAATGGCTATGGCAGTAGACTCTGTAACCCACCCAAGGTTGTGACTATTAGGAGGGTTTCTTGTCATCACTGTCTTTCAGAAACCCAACCACCACCAGTCAATTTTCAGGTCATTCCCTCATACCCAGCCAGAGCAACTGTGAACCAAGCTCATTACCTTTCTAGCCCTTTCAACTAGTACAAGGTAATACCATAAAAGGCCACAGGTTTGAATTTAGGTAAAGGTGCCAGTGTAACCAGTGGGTGACATGAAACATCAGGCTACCATTTTTTACAACTTACTTGAATCCTCTGGAGGTGTTCAAGTCTAGCCGTAGATTTATCACTTTCATGTTAAGATGGATTTCTGCTCAGCCTACTCATATGATATGTGGTCTGACAGCACCCAGCTTAAGAGAGGGAATTCTGGCTACCTGGTCTCTTGATGTCCCCTGGTAAGACTCATCCTCTACCTGGAGATACTTTTGAATGGTATATAGTTCTCTGCTGCAAATGGCATGGCCTTGCTCTAAACCCAGTGTCAGAATAAACTGAATGATATCTCCTCAAAACTTATATGTTCACGCCCAAAGCCCCAGTTGGATATAGGGCCATAAGGGAGGTAATTAAGGTTAAAAGAGGTCATAAGGGTGGGACCCTAATCCAACAGAATGGGTGTCCTTATAAGAGGAGGAGAAAACATCAGAATTATCTCTATGCAGATACAAACAGAAGGCCATATGAGCACACATCTACAAACTAGGAAGAGAGGCTTCACCAGAAACCAACTATACTGCCGTCTTGATCGAGACTTCTAGCCTCCCGACCATGAGAAAATTAATCTCTGTTGTTTAAGCCACTCAGTTTATAGTATTTTGTTATAGTAGCTGGATCAGAGTAACATAAATATGTTGCATACGGTTTATTCATTAAAGCTTGTCAAGAACTGCTCATAATGTTCTTTAGTGTCATACATGTAATCCAGAAGTTCTGCCTCAATAGAGGAATGAAATGACCTTTAGCAGATACAACTGAAGCACCATATTGGAGAGGATACCTTCTGGGATAGTGTGCATATTCACAGTGCAATATGCAACTTACACCAATGGCCATTATTTGGCACTAGGTACTCAACTGTCACAATAAATGGGCCCATGAACTAAGAAATGGAATTATAAAAGACTATGCTCACTATCACTTCCAGTTACCCAGTTTAGTAATGTGTTCTTGTCCCAACAACATTAGTTTCTGTGTGTCTAGAAGTCCTGGTTCTCAGACAAAGATATAAAATCCCACCAAACTTAAACCTGTGATAGCTATCTGGTCACTTTAGACCCTTCAAGCCAGTAAATCCAAAGGCAAGGACAATAGTTATCACTTGGTAAATGAAAGTGGTTCTGATTTTCACAAGAAGACAGCACTGTGGCTACTTACAACAAGACCAACTGTAGCATCAAAGACTGTAAGTTTACCTAGAAGTTGTAACTATTCACAATTCTGGAGAAACTGTGATGGGATGGAGGGGATTGAGTATGATAAGCAAGTGGATCTGAGAAAAGCAAGAGATGAATTATAGTAGAGGTTGTGAATCCTGCCTAGATCTCTTTTACTGGCCCAATGCACCCACCCCTCATTTCTGAGCATTTCTTGGCTCATGACTGTACTTTTCTCTGGAGAGCTACCACAAATGATCAAAACTTCCTAGCCCAATACATCTAGGCAAAAGTATAACTTGAAACGCTGCATGCACTCCAAGGCTCATAGCAGCACTATTTGCAATACCCAAGACATGGAAGCAAACTAAATGTCCATCGCCAGGGAAATGGATAAAGCTATGTATATGTATGCATTTTTGTTCTTTGTTATCTTCAGGTACTTTTCTGAAAGGTCCTTTACTCAAAGGATTTAACCTTTTGGTGGAAGATTTTCACTGAAATATTATACATATATATATAAATTTATATATATATATATATATATATATAGTATATATAGGATATTCAGGTGCTGCCAATAGTAAAGTACCCGCCTGCCAATTCAGGAGACATAAAAGACGTGGGTTCAATCCCTGGGCAGGAAGATCCCCTGGAGGAAAGCATGGCAACCCACTCCAGTATTCCTGTCTGAAGAATCCCATGGACAGAGGACCCTGGCAGGCTACAGTCTATAGGGTCACAAAGAGTCCGACATGACTGAAGCCACTTAGGACACACGCATGTGTGTGTGGAGGTATATATATACATATATATATATATATACACACACATACATATTTGTTGTTGTTATTCAGCTGCCCAGTGTGTCTGACTCTTTGTAACCCCATAGGCTGCATCACGCCAGGCCTCCCTGTCCGTCACCATCTCCTAAAGTTTGCCCAAGTTCATGCCCATTGTATTGGTGATGCCATCAAGCTGTCTCATCTTCTGACACCCTCTTCTCCTTCTGCCCTAAATCTTTCCCAGCATCAGGGACTTTTCCAATGAGTCAGCTATTTGCATCAGATGGCCAAAATTAGATGACCAAAATACATTGCATCAGATTATATATATATATATATATATATATATATATACGCACACACACACATACACACACACTGGAATATTAATCAGCCATAAAAAGAATGGAGTAATGCCATTTGCAGCAACATGGATGAACCTAGAGATTATCATACTAAGTTATGCAAGTCAGACAGAAAGACAAATACCATATACAATCACTAATATGTGGAATCTAAGATATGACAGGAACGAACTTATCCACAAAATAGAAACAGGCTCACAGACCTAGAGGACAGACTTGTGGTTGCCAAGGGCGAAGGGAGATTGGAGAAGGGTGGGTTAAGAGTTTGGAATTAGCAGATGCAAACTATTTTATATAGAATGGATTAAAAAAGTCCTACTGTATAGTACAGGGAACTATATTCAATATCCTCTATGATTGAAACCATAATGGAAAATAATGTGAAAAAAGAATATATATGTATAACTGGATCACATTTCTATACAGCATAAACCAACACAACATTGTAAATCAACTATACTTGAATAAAGTATAAAAACAACTTCTTAGCTGAGGTGGAAATGCCATACCCTCATGAGTAAACTGCATTCAGTCACTAACTGATATGGGGTGCACAGAGTGAGCGAACTCTGGTACCATTCATGCCCAGAGCTCGCAATGGGGCCATTGGCTTCTTCTCAGTGGCGAGAATTCAAGTAAACCTACATCTTTGCTTAGCTTCTTCCCTGTTTGTTCTGCTTTCATCTCCTCAGAGAGAATTCCCTGCCCAAAATCACTTACCAAAAATCTCTCTCTCAGAATCTGCTTCTGTGGTCCCTGACCGAAGATAGGTTGTTGCAAGTATAGACAGAATGATGTGTGTGAAAACATCTTTCACCAAGTTGAACTTCTATGCAAATTTACCTAGGCAAACTTTTTGTGCTAGATTGTTGATGATATTTTATGAGTTTTAGTTTATTTTAATATCACAAATTAAGAGAAGTACTACTCTACCCACACTGAGAGAATTTTTAAAAATATGTGACTAAAAATAATGCAAGCTTGGGTTAAAAATGCTCCCCTCTGAATCAGTTTAAAAATTATCATAGAATTATCGTTCTTTAGAAGGTTCAGACTTACAGAACTGACTATTGCAAATCTTTCTATTTTTGCATGTAAATTTGTGGGTTGGACAAAACACTTTATGGGAGAGGCAGTAAATACATTCAAATTTGGACATACAGTTAATCAACTCCAGTCAAACTACTATTTAGTTGAATATACCACGTGCCAGATCCTTATGGCATTAAGCCTGCCCTGCAATGATTCAAAAGTGAAAGTGTTAGTTGCTCAGTCTTGTCCAACTCTTTGCTACTCCATGGACTGTAGCCCACTGGGTTCCTCTGTTCATGGGATATTCCAGGCAAGAATACTGTAGTGGGTAGCCATTCTCTTCTCCAGGGGGGTCTTCTCCACCCAGGAATCAAACCCAGATTTCTTGCCTTACAGGGAGATTGATTACCATGTGAGCCACCAGGAAACAATGACTCAATCTAAATCCAATTTCTATATGTCATTTGAACACTGTGAGGATACAAGTCAAAAATGCCTGTGGTTGAAATTGCATCTAGGATGTGTAGGATGTGCTTTGTCTACTATTTTGCATTGACTTCTGATAAGACCGCTAAATTTTCAAGTTGAGGAAATGAAGGAATTTGTCTTGATCTCAAGGTAGGTTCCAGCTAGACTTTTCTGATTCCAAACTCCACACTCATTTCATGCACCATTACATCTTGCAACAACAGAGCAGAAAATATCCTTTCTTGGAATCTGCAGCTAAGTGAGGTTTTCCTCTGATGCCTAACTTTTGGCAGAAGGGTAGGATTGCTTTTCCTTTCTGTCTTTCTGCTTTGAATTTCACTCCTTTACTTTGGAAATCTTTTTTTTTTCCCCTGAATTTTTCTATATTCACAGCAAAATAGTAGCAGTATACAACCATTGTTCTATTCCAAACCTCTGTATGTGTACGCTAAGTTGTTCAGTCATGTACAGTCTTCACGATTCCATGGACTGTAGCCCTCCATACACCTCTGTCTATGGAATTTTCCAGGCAATAATACTGAAATGGGTTGTTATTTCCTACTCTAGGGAATCTTCCCAACCTAGGGATCAAACCTGCATCTCTTGTGTCTCCTGCATTTGTAGGTAGGTTCTTGACCAGTGCATCATCTGGGAAGCCCTATTCCAAACCTGAGCACAATTATAACCATCCTCTCCTGCAAGTCTCATAATAGTGCTTTAAGCTGCATGTTACAATCCTTTACAAGGAAACTACCTCTTGGAGAGGTTAGGTTAATTATTGAGGTAACAGTTACCAAATGTTTCAGTGAGATTTGATCCTGTGCAATTTGACATCAGAGTCTCCCCTTCTAACCTATTCACTAGCCAGCATCTCTTTGGTTATTTCTGAAGTAGCTTAAAATAGCTTCATCTGTTACAGCCCTTACAAATCTCAGCATCTTTAAAGGTTTCCTTGGACTCTATCTCTTTATTTGTTTGAATGATGCTCACTATTTAATGGAGCTCTTTTTCCCTTTCTTATCCACTTTTATATACATCCTTTCTCATATTTTTAGCATCTGAGAAGTGTCATGTACTGTTCTTGAAGCTGAAACTAGGATCATGAATAAGATATTTCTCTTGTGCCAAGGAGAATAAACATCAGATTCATTGTCCGTGTATGTCAGGGTTTTGCTATGATTTTGTCACTTGACAGACTAGAATAGGCTTAATTGGCAAAGATTTTCACATCGTATGAGATCAAAATAGGGCTTCCCTGGTGGCTCAGATAGTAAAGAATATGCCTGCAATCCACTTCAATCCCTGGGTCCAGAAGATCCCCTGGAGAAGTAAATGGCAACCCACTCCAGTATTCTTGCATGAAGAATTTCATGGACAGAGGAGCCTGGAGGGCTACGGTCCGTGGGGTTGCAAAGAGTCAAACATGACTGAAGTGACTTAGCATGTGAGGTCATAAAACTTTTTTTGATTTTCTGTTACTTAATTAAAAAGAATTAGCAATTTTCACAAGTTAGCTACCTCAAAATTGTCATCATTAAAGACAAAGAATCTAGTTTGAAATCAGGGTTTCTCTCCTACTGGCTTCTTCTAGAAACTGTGTTCAGAACATGTGATACCAGTTGCCATTACCCACAGGTACTGTTTCTTTGAGCTTTCCAGGTAGTGCAGTGGTAAAGAGTCTGCCTGCCAATGCAGGAGATTCAGGAGACATAGGAGACACAGGTTTGATCCCTGGGTATAGAAGATGCCCTGGAGAAGGAAATGGCAACCTACTCCAGTATTTTTTCCTGGAAAATCCCACAGACACAGGAGCCTGATGGGCTACAGTCCATGGGGTCACAAAGAGTCAGACACAACTGAGTGACTAAGCACACACAACTGTTTATCACTCTATTTTGTTCATGATATTATTTGTACTTAGAAAAACTTCATCGCACTCCTATCTAAAAGGACAGTGTTCAGTTATGTGTTGTACCATTAATACTCTAAATTATGATTATTATATATATAAAGTAGTAATAATGTTATTAGTATCATTTGGACCTACTAAAAGCCAGACATTTTGACAGGCACTGGGTTGAGGTAATACAGGAGTGGGGAAGTGGAAGGTACAAACTGTTGGGTATAAGATAGGCTACAAGGATGTATTGTACAACACAGGGAATAGAGCCGATACTTTGTAATGACTATATATAAAGTGCAATCTTTAAAATTGTACAGTTTTTTAAAGTTTTTATCCTTTGAGAGTTAAAGTTTTAATTGAGAAGACAGATAATAAAACTGTGTGTGTGTGTGTTTGTAGCAATCAAAGAGGAATTGAAGATAGAGAGTGACAAGGACACTTTAAATAGGGTGATCAGGAAAGGCTCTATGAGCATATTTGAATGATACTTGAAGAAATTCACAGCAGCTGGGCAAATTCATGCTCTCCTCAAGACACAGTCAAGCATCACCCTTTAGAAACCTCTCTGACATGGGCCCGTAGGATAGAATCTATGGCACCGCCCTTGCTCTCTCTGCCACTTCCTTGCCTTGCCCCATCCGCTGCCTGCTCATGCTCAGTCACTCAGTCATGTCTGACTCTTTGTGACCTCGTGGACTATAGCCCACCAGGCTCCTCTGTCCATGGGGTTCTCCAGGCAATTATACTGGAGTGGGTTGCCACGCCCTTCTCCAGGGGATCTTCCCAACCCAGGGATCAAACCCACATCTTCTGCATCTCCTGCACTGGCAGGTGGATTCTTTACCACTGAGCCACCTGGGAAGTCGGTGCCTGCTGGGAAGATGGTATCATTTACTTTCATCGTCTTGATGGGGATCTATATAATGAGGAAAGGAGAAACTACAATTGCCTTTTGCTTTTGTGCTCTGCTGACGAGGCAATACATTCTGAGTTTGTCGCTGCCTGCGCATGAGTTTGGAAATTCGGCCCTGTTGCTCTTTAAAAGCTATTATAAGGAGTCACATCCCAAGTTGCAGCAGTGTTCTTCCTCTTCATGTTTTGCACAAACTTGATTTTATTTCCTCTTTCTATATCTCGAAAACAAACTTGGTTCTTTTCCTCCAGTGTACTGTTTTCATTTCACACAGTAGTTTTTCCCTCCTTGCCTAAATCAGGAAGGAGAACAGGTGAGGAGTCACATTCCATGTCTTAGCATGGTCTGCTTCTATTAGAGCTATCTCACCAAGTCTCTAAAAACAAGAGTCCAGGTCCACAGCCTTACTATTCATGGGAAACTGATAGCAGTTTCTCACCACCCCAGTTATTTTTGCAAAGTCGTAAGTGTCTGGCTTCGCCTCTTTTCACTGTGACTATTTAATTCCTCCCCAAGTGGCAAAACCTTCAGCACACTCAGAGGGACTGAGACTTGTTCCTCAGGAAGCATCACATGTTTGCACAGTTGTCCGTCCCACCAAAAGGCTTAACAATTCATTATCAGCATGGCCTCTGGGAGCTCTGCCCTATCTCTCTGCCTCCCTACAGATCCTGTTCTAACCCACTGACCAAAATTGCTTTAGGCTGACTCCCTCAGGAGCGAGAGCTTTTCTTTATAAATGGAGTTTTCTTGGGTTGTCGTTTTGTTTATTTCTAAAGCAACAGGCTGGAGGTGTTTGAGAACCATCCTTGATAGTATTTTTTTGCAGTGTGGTTAGCAATTCTTTTACAGCAGGATATGGTCTAACACAATTCAAGTAAGAGTACTGCTCTTTTTACAAGGATACTTTTCCAAAAATTAGGCAATAGTAGCCACCAGGAAACTTCCCTGGTGGCTCAGAGGTTAAAGCGTCTGCTTCCAATGCGGGACACCTGGGTTCGATCCCTGGGTCGGGAAGATCCCCTGGAGAAGGAAATGGCAAACCACTCCAGTATTCTTGCCTGGAGAATCCCATGGACGGAGGAGCCTGGTAGGCTACAGTCCACGGGGTCGCAAAGAGTCGGACATGACTGAGCGACTTCCCTTTAGCCTTAATTTATGAACCTAACTTTACACATCATTCCACACTTTTCAGGGTGCCAGTTACTGTACTAAGTATTTAACAGCTGTACCTTGAATATGAGAATACTAGAAGTTAGGGGCTGCTGTGATCTCCGTTTGATAGATGAAATTCAAACAGGGTAAATGATTTTCCAAAATTGCACCGCTGCCAAACAGCAGAACAAGTGCTCTGTTGAATGAGCAAGTTAATCTCAGAGTATGACTCTTTGGTTTGTATCTGGTTATTAATTTGAAGCCAGTTTTTATGTAGAACATAGTACCTGATGTATCTATCCTGGTGTGGCTGAGTAGAAGAGGAAAACGCATACTCTTCATGCTCACTGTGTGTTTGTATACTCGTTAGGCACTGTGGACTCAGATCAAATTGAAAGAAAAAACATAGTCCTGTCCAGAAGGATCTTTAACAGTGCTGTGCAAAAAGTATTCATGGTTTCAAGTTAATACATATTGAGGGATCCCTCTTGTACTCTGATGGTAGGAGGCAAATCCTTATATAAGAGAACAGCAGAAATCATCCCCAACCCCAGGCAGGAGAACAATGATATCATAGATCAGAGATGGTGCTCATTTGAAAACATGGAGACAACACCCAAAAATTAGAAATTAATTTTTCTTTAAAAGTAGGATGCTGCACAGTATTTTGAAGAAGGCAAACTCTGAGATATAGGATTAATATTTCTAAAATGTCTAGTATAATAGGAGTATTTGAGGTGAGTATTGAGTAGATTCATAAGCCAACCTTAAATGTTTCCTGCATATAATAAAAGTAGCTTCTAAAAAGGGAAACCTCAGTTCAAAATCAGAGAAGGCAATGGCACCCCACTCCAGCACTCTTGCCTGGACAATCCCATGGACGGAGGAGCCTGGTAGGCTGCAGTCCGTGGGGTCGCGAAGAGTTGGACACGACTGAGCGACTTCACTTTCACTTTTCACTTTCATGCATTGGAGAAGGAAATGGCAACCCACTCCGGTGTTCTTGCCTGGAGAATCCCAGGGACAGGGGAGCCTGGTGGGCTGCCATCTATGGGGTCGCACAGAGTCGGACACGACTGAAGCGACTTAGCAGCAGCAGCAGCAGTTCAAAATATATTATGTATTATTCATGGGCTATAGAGGTTTAGTGATAGAGTGAATGATTAATAGAGTTTTCAAAATACAAGAAAAATTAAATTTTTTTCACTTAGTCTTCATGTTAATTTTCACCAATCATTTTTATGAAAGAATTTGAAATTTATGTTAGAACCACAGTTAATATTATTTCTAATTTTTTCTAAGCAGTTTTAAAAGTTTATGATAAAACAAAATGCTTATAATTTATATTGTATAGCATAGAGTCATCAATCAGTTATAAAATCTTATACAAGAATTGCAACAAATAGATAAATGACAGTGTAGGCTCATCCTTTTTGAGTAATGTAATCAAGAGTCTAACTCCCCGAGTGGGCAATAGGAGTATATTTGCAATGACATTCATCCTTAATAATCTATATTTTTTTATGTCTACCATTCCTATTTGGGCTTCCCAGGTGGCACAGTGGTACAGATTCTGCCTGACAATTCAGGAGACACAGAGATGCAGGTTCAACCCTGGGTCAGGAAGATACCCTGGAGTAGGAAATGGCAACCTCCCCCAGTATTCTTGCCTGGAAAATTCCATGGATAGAGAAGCCTGGAGGGCTACAATCTATGGTGTCATAAAGAGTCGGACAAAGCTAAGGACACACATAGTCCCATACAGTCTATCCTATTTGGTTAAAATATAAATTATGAAAAATTGTGTCCCTTGTGTCCATTTATCAGCTTTAAATCACAATGTTTGCTTGGAATACAATGATAACTTATTTTACCAACATTCTTGTATTGGAAACTCTTCATTATGGTGGATGTTGTTCAGTCTCTCAGTCATGTCCAGCTCTTTGTGACCTCAAGGACTGCAGCACACCAGGCTTCCCTGTCCTTCACCATCTCCTGGAGTTTGCTCAAACTCATGTCCATTGAGTTGGTGATGCCATGCAGCCATCGTGTCCTCTGTCATTCCCTCCTCCTGCTTTCAGTCTTTCCCAGCATCAGGCTCTTTTCCAAAGAGTTAGCTTTTTGCATCCAGTGGCCAAAGTATTGGAGCTTCATTATGGTTATCAGGTTGTATATAATTCTCCCAGAAGCCACAGCATGGACAACAGCTGTCCCTAGTGTGTGAGAATGGAAACCACCTCTTTGAATTCAGAGATTTATTTATTAATATATAAAGCTGTCATCACAACCCATTCTACCTTTGCTTTTGAAAATGCTCAGACCTCGAGATTCTTTTTCTGCATATTGTTTATGCTCACCACCATGTGGTGCCGTACAGATTTTGAAACTTCATTAACAATTTCCCTTCTTCTACTTTGCATAAGCACATTATGTTCAGTTCAGTCGCTCAGTCATGTCTGGCTCTTTGCGACCCCATGAACCGCAGCACGCCAGGCCTCCCTGTCCATCACCAGCTCCCGGAGTCCACCCAAACCCATGTTCATTGAGTTGGTGATGCCATCCAACCATCTCATCCTCTGTTATCCCCTTCTCCTCCTGCCCTCAATCTTTCCCAGCATCAGGGTCTTTTCAAATGAGTCAACACTTTGCATCAGGTGGCCAAAGTATTGGAGTTTCAGCTTCAACATCAGTCCTTCCAATGAACACCCAGGACTGATCTCCTTTAGGATGGACTGGTTGGATCTCCTTGCAGTTCAAGGGACTCTCAAGAGTCTTATCCAACACCACAGTTCAAAAGCATCAATTCTTTGGCACATAGCTTCCATTATAGTCCAACTCTCACAGCCATACATGACCGCTGGAAAAACATTATTGTAGCAAATAGCAAAAGTGTTAAAAATGCCTCAGTAAGTTTTAGTCAATGTCAGTTTTAAAAGTAAAGGCAATTATTTCTTGATTGATACATTTTTTCCCCTGCCATTTCACTATCAAGAAATTTCCAGGGTAATTGGTTTAATATGCTTGTTTTTTTTTTAATATTTATTATTTATTTTGGTGATGCTGGGTCTTAGTTGTGGCTTACAGACTTCGTAGTTGTGGCATGCATGCAGGATCTAGTTACCCAACCAGGGATTGAACCTGGGCCCCCTGCATTGGGAGTGAAAAGTCTTACCCATTGGACCACCAGGGAAGTCCCAACATGCTTGTTTTTAAATACATTTATCCATCAAGCAAAAAGGATCATGGATAATATTACATACTATCCAATGGAAGAATTTTCCCTCTATTTTCTAAACAGATATGTGCCAGAATCTGATGATACAGGCACACGCCAACCTTTGAGTTATTCTTTATATTTCCTGAGGGTCATTGCCTAACTCGACATTACATACAACCTTTTTTATTACTACTGAACATAGCTTTTTTGCTTTCTCTTAGGCTGTACACAGTGCCATCTATTTAATAATACAACTTCTTAATCTTTACTTTTTGCTTACAGTGATTTTAAGATAGAGCTTGTTAAATGATAAAACTCTTTGGATAAGTAAGAAGAAACCATTCTGGAATTGTTAAGTGGGTAGGTAAGGCTTTTATGGCAATATTCTCCACATGAAGAGTCATGGTGCTAGTTATTTCTGCAATTTAGAAAGCTAGTTAGTAGAAAACTACAGTTTTGCTCTAATTAAACTAACAGGTGACACCTTAATACACAACAAGTGTCTATGCTATGTTCTACTCTCCCATACTATTTTCCCATTAAAAAAAAAAAAAAAAAACCTGTTGTCAGGTTTAAATTAGCTTTCTTGGTTGAAAGCAGCAGTCTTAATTTGCAGTTGAAAACCATCCAATTAAACAATAGATTGCCTGGAATTAATGGTAATTGAACAATCTAAATTAAATGGGAGAAATTGTGGACAAGTGAAGGGGAAAATAAACATGGCACAATTTAAGCTTGGAAAGTCATACGTTAATGGGATCATGGAACAATGTTTCTTGGGATACCATTTGCCTTCATACACATCTATAAAAGCCTTTGTGGGACCCTACACTGACCTAAAACATAAGTACCTCAGCAGACATTGAAGCCACTCGAATTGAAGAAGTAATAAGTCCCTGTCTTTGCAATGGATTTACTTTCTCTTGGTTAATAGGGCATGGGGAAATATCCCTATGATGACATCAACCACATAAATGTGACCAGAAAGGGATTTCCCACTGCATATACTGTAATATATCTCTATCAAAGGGTCTACATCTCCTTGCTCAGGCAGGATGCATTAGCCAAGACTCCAGAAAATAAGTACCACAGTGACACTTATATTGATCTGTTGCCAGGAATAGAGAATTACAGAAATGTAATCTAGTTCTTGAATAATTACTGCTAGGTGTTGGAGAGCTAATTCAAAAAACTTGGCCTTCCACAAAGGGGTCTCTGACTGGGTAATATTAAGTGTTCGAAGCAAAGCAAGCAACCTCTACCTAAAGAAACTGTTATGATCACTTGCAGAGTAAAATGGACCCCTTACCCAAAATTTGGTTCAGAGATACCAATGATGCCACAAATGCACCAAGAAGGTTTAAAATGGCTTATTTTGTACAACAGAAACTAACACAACATTGTAAAGCAATTATACTCCAATTTATAAAAAGGTTTGATAATTAAATATGTGTGTGTATGTGTTTAGTCATGTCTGATTCTTTGCAATGCCATAACTGTACCCCGCCAGACTCTTCTGTCCGTGGGATTTCCCAGGCAAGAATACCAGAGTGGGTTGCCATTTCCTTCTCCGAGGGATCTTTCCACCCCAGGGATCGAACCTGAGTCTCTTGTGTCTCCTGCATAGGCAAGCAGATTCTTTACCACTGTGACACCTTGTAAGCCCAATTATATAATTGAGGTCTCTGAGTTATGGGATAAGCAAATAGTCTTCTCTAGCAGGTCAGAAATGGCTTGAGAGAGCAAAGACTGGCATGAGTTTTCCTGTGGCTAGGAGGTAAAGCTGGGGTGAGGGCCCTCTGGTATGGGCTGGGACTTTCATGGTTTGACTCTCCTGCTTGTACTGAAAGAGCACCCAGGTTTCCTTATTAGCTTGTCCAGTTATGGGACACAAGGAAAAGAGGCTTACAAGCTTCCTGCAGTTAAAAATATATTTTTTAGATGGAATCAGAACTCTTCATTACAGAGACTGAGTATTGAAGATGAGCAAAGTCTAAATAGATATGCATCCATTTCTACTCTTGATCCTTCAAATTGAGCTACCTGGTGATAGATGGTACTCTAGTCGATTCCTTATTTCAGTAAATCAAATGCTATATTTGTTCTAAATAACAGTTCAGGTGATCTCCAGCTATCTTTGCCCCTCCTCAACCTGGATCAACTGTCTCATTTGCTTCTAATGCCCATATTTTCTCTGAATCCAGACTCTTGGCACAGTATCCACATTAGAAACATCTTACGGGAAGAAAAGTTTGGCAACATCCCAGAATTGGTGCCTGCAGCTTAGACGTCTGCCATCTTTCAGAATCCTCAGCTGTGCTTATCAATTCAACTTTAGCTTCTCTACCCTCTTGCCATAACCTCTGCCTTAGATGAAGACTTCTCACTCTATCCAGGTGATACGTGGGCCTTCCTGGCCAGTGCAACTCTATCCTGAATTGCAGATGATGAATTTGAATACTGAGACTTCTTATGTTTTTGACTATGTTACCATCTCAGTCTTCTCTCTGCATGTTGTCACTTCAGTTGTGTCTGATTCTGTGCAACCCTATGCTGTAGTGTGCATCAATCGTCCAGTCATCCATGTATACTCACAGGCGAGGCAGTCTTATGCATACATCACTGTTTTATATTTATAGGACACTCCTCTCTGATAGACCTAGGTGGCTGTCTTGCATCTGTCTCTCTTAAAAAAATATTGGGTTATAGTTGATTTACACTGTTGTGTTAGTTTCAGGTATACAGCAAAGTGTTTCGTCTATACATTACATATATTCATTCTTTTTCAGACTCTTTTCTCATATAGTTTATCACAGAATATTGAGTAGAGTTCCCTGTGTTTATTGTTGGTAGTCCTTGTTGGTTATCTATCTTATATATAGTAGTGTGTGCATGTCAATCCCAAGCTCCTGATTTATCCCTCTTTTCTCATGTGTGTGTTTGTGTGAGAGAGGAAGAAAGCTCTGATATGAAGAAAGACCTAATGAAATACATGGGGAATGAGACTTATGAAAAGTAATTCATTTGTGGTAATGAAAAGATGTCTTTCTTAGAGCTTATGGCAGAGCACTTTGAGATATTAAGTACATTGTTAGAGGGAACATAAACAAAATTAAAACACAGACATAAAACAGATTACAACAGTGGGCTAAATGGAATTAGAATAGAAAAAAAGTATCTTAAAATTTGAAATGTGCTGTGCTGTGTATATCACATGATTCTAAGATAATTAGAATTTCATATTACACTGGAGGTATCTGTTTTCTATAAAACTGTCTGCAATAGATCATCCAAACATTATGAACCATATATTTATTTTCCAAACTTGCCTGTTAAGCCCACAAGTAATGAAATTGAAAATCTACACCTGAGGAAACCTTTTAATTATACAAAATAACACAAACACTAAACCAGAAAACAAATTTAAAAAACCCATTTAGAAATAATGTGTTACCTTTTCAAAGTGAACTCTGAGGCTGTGCATTTTCCTGGTGGAGTTCCTCTCTCAATGGTTTAGTATTAATGGTATTTTTCTTTTTCCTCTCTTATGTCTGATTTTCTTTGGATGAAAAGAATTCTTTCCAAATACTCTCCCGTCTTTAGGATATTTATAATGCTAGCAGTTATCTACCCTGTATGAGGCAGGCACTTCAGAGTGGAAGTAATGTGTCATTTTCCAGTTTTACTACTGATATCTACTTTATTTGAAAGAAACTTGGTGGTTATTTGTTGCAAATTGTGTACAGTAAATAGAAAATATAAAACAATATATTTTGTGGAATTAAACAGGGCTTCCAAAAGATTGAGAAAAATATATGTAATGGGCATTTCACATACACGATAATTTCTGTGAATGTACATTAATAACATAACACTTCCATACTTACTCTGTTTCTAAATTATGAACATTGAACATGGACATATTTTCCCCAAAATATTTATTTCACAGACACAATTCTATATATCTGTTCCACTGCATTTAAAATATCCTAAAATTAAAAGATGCTTACTCCTTGGAAGGAAAGTTATGACCAACCTAGATGCATATTTAAAAGCAGAGACATTACTTTGCCAACAAAGATCCGTCTAGTCAGGGCTATGGTTTTTCCAGTAGTCATGTATGGATGTGAGAGTTGGATGGTGAAGAAAGCTGAGCACCAAAGAATTGATGCTTTTGAACCGTGGTGTTGAAGAAGACTCTTGAGAGTCCCTTGGACTGCAAGGAGATCCAACCAGTCCATCCTAAAGGAGATCAGTCCTGGGTGTTTATTGGAAGTACTGATGTTGAAGCTGAAACGCCAATACTTCGGCCACCTCATTCGAACAGTTGACTCATTGGAAAAGACCCTAGTTCTGGGAAGGACTGAGGGCAGGAGGAGAAGGGGATGACAGAGGATGAGATAGCTGGATGGCATCACCGACTCGATGGACATGAGTTTGGGTAAACTCCGGGAGTTGGTGATGGAGGGAAGCCTGTCATGCTGCAATTCATGGGGTCACAAAGAGTCAGACACTGAGCGACTGAACTGAACTGAACTGAAAATATTCTTCTCCCTTGAAACAAACCTAAAGAATATGTAATAAGTAAACCCATCACCTGAGAAACAGATAAATAGCTACAACTCTAAAACATATATATGTATATATTTAACAGATGTGCTTTAATATACAATTTATAACAAAGAAATATGAAGATTGAAGAAAGGATGGAACTATGACAACTAAGAAACAGAGATCCTGAGACCTGGTTCAGACACAAATTTTTTTAAAGTATTAACACCTTGAAATATCCATTTAATAATGTTGTGATTAAATATATGGAATCTAAGGCAGTGGGTGGGCCATGAAAGAAGAATACTGTATTTTTTAATGGAAATTGAGTCCCATATTACAGAATGAAAGAAAAGTAGTGTTTAAGATGGAAGGGACTCACAAATATGTGATATTACACTTTTAATGCATAATTGTATCTTTACAAGATGTCTGCTTGTATTAAAAAAGAAGGAAAGATAAGCTTCAAGGCACACCTAGAACCACATGAAATAAATTTAGTTTAGTCAGCACAGGATAACCATCACTTCATTGTTTGTTGTTTAGCCACTAATTCATGTCTAACTCTTCTGCAACCCCATGGACTGTAGCTCTCCAGGCTCCTCTGTCCATGGCATTTCCCAGGCAAGAATACTGGAGTGGGTTGCCATTTCCTTCTCCAGGATATCTTCCAGCCCAGGAATCAAATCCACATCTCTTGCATTGGCAGGCAGATTCTTTACCTCTGAGCCACCAGGAAAGCCCCATAATGATCACTAGGAGAAGATAATAAAAATAAAAGCAAAACCTATGATAGCCCTAGTTTTTTGATTAAAGAAAGTTTCCAGACTTCAGCACAGGGAGGAGAACTCAAACAGAGGTCAGTGGCCTTACTGAATTGGGAAGACGGAATTTAGAATTTAAAGAAGCCAAGTTAGGTCAAAGCTGAACAAGTACTAGAAGTCAACTCCACAGATTGCTCCAGGTATCTACTAAATGGTCGCCTTGGATTCTAAAATAAGCACTTCTCTGCACATTCATCTGAGGAACTTGAGACTTGAGAAGGAAACACCAGGTGGGAGGATATGGGAGAATGGCATTGAAGCATGTAAATTATCATATGTGAAATGAATCGCCAGTCCAGGTTCAATGCATGATACAGGGTGCTCGGGGCTGGTGCACTGGGATGACCCAGAGGATGGGATGGGGAGGGAGGTGGAAGGGGGGTTCTAGAAGGGAACACATGTACACCCATGGTGGATTCATGTCAATGTATGGCAAAACAAATACAATATTGTAAAGTTAAAAAATAGATAAACAAACTAATTAAAAAGAAAAAGAATAAAGAGAACAATTCAGATAGCTCACACATGGGCCAAAAGTTCATGTTTCTACTAGCCAGACTAGAAAGACCTCTTAATGCAGGGAGCAATGTGTACTGTCCTCAAAATAGTCATAATTCAGAAGTGGAGTCATATTAGCAGTGCTGGACTACCTTAACAAAATAAAAATAAAATTCAAAAGCATTAAACAGAATCCAAATAACATTATAGATGCTCACGAACACAAAGCAGCAATATTTAAAGAAATATGAGATATATGGAAAACTTCAGAAAATAAATCTAAGAAACAGAAAAATTTAACCAGGGGAAATAATAGTCAATAGAAACAGACCTAAACTGACAAAGACAGAGAAAATTGCAGACAAGCATATTAAAACACTTAATATTTTCCATATGTCAAAAGAGTTAGAGAAAAGCATGGGGAACAGTTTAAGTAGAACTTATAGAAATGTAAAGTACAGTATCTTAAAGAGATTAACAACAGATTAGACACTGCAGAACGACAATTTAGAGGACTTAAAGATGTAACAATGAGTGCTATCAAAATGAAACAATAAGAGAAAAAAAGGGGTCTCAGTGAGCTGCAGAACAATCTGAAGTGGATGAATGTATATGTAGCTGGAGTTCCACGAAAAGAGGAAATGGAGCAGAAAAAAACATTGGAAGATATACCATGACCATGATTTTTCCAAATTTGTTAAAAATTGTTAACCTCCAGGCCCAAAATATTCAACAAGCCCCAAGCAGCAGAAACATGAAGAAAACCATAATGGGGAATTCCCTGATGGTCCAGTGGTTAGGACTCCACACTTTCACTACTGAGGTCACAGGTTCGATCCCTGATTGAGGAACTAAGATCCTGCAAGCCACCCAGCATGGCCAAAAAATAAAAAGAAAGGAAAAAAATGACAAAAAAATACACCCTGTCAATTTGAATAATCCCCAAAACAGCAATAATAAAACATTTGCAAGTAATAATCTTAAAAGTATCCAGAAGGGAAAAAAATAAATATAACATATAAAAGAAGATAAAGATATGAGAGCAGACTTGTCACTAGGAAGCATGCAAGGCAGAACACAGTGGGATAGCATCTTTAACATAGTGAGAAATGACATTTGTAATCTTAGATTTCTATACCCTACAAAAATATCTGCAACAGATAAGGTGAAATACTTTAACTTTTTTTTTTTCTCAGACATACGAAAGGTGAGAAAATTCACCTCTATACCACTAGTATGACAAGAACCATTAAAGGCAGTGTTGTCCTCAGGATTAAGAAAAATGATACCAGATGGAAATGTAAACATATCATAATTAACCAAGTAACCATGAATAAACAAATAGACCATATATATGGTCTACCATATTTGTCCTCAGAAGAGGAATTGGGTGGATGTTGTGAGATGTTTGTGTAGCAGTAAATGTCCTGATAACATGAGAAAGGTTTGAATTGTGAACAATTTAAACATGTAATCAATAAACAAGATACACAGTTTTTTGTTTTTTTTCTTCCATGGACATGTTGCAACTTCTATATAAATCAAGTATTCCTGAGTTCACATTTTCTTACTTATAGTTAATATCATAATTGTTGCCAAAAGGAACTCTGTACTGAGAGACAGATCAGCATGTTTGTCCTCCTTAAAGCTTTCTTGCCTGTTTTTTCTGCTGATTTATGTCATGAAAAATAATCTATACTATTCAGCTTGTACAGTGGAAGTGGGGATCAACAGAATTATAGGACAAAATATAAGTAATATAAATACTGTAGGGAAAGGGCAGTGAGAGAAATTGTAGTATAAGCTAAATTTCTTACTTTTAACAGCAGAGCCTCACTATAATAAAATTATAGCTATCTTAACTTATTTCTTTTGAAATATTTTTGCTTGTGTTAATTTTAATTTATAAAGTCTATTTCATGCTTCCTCTTATGTCCTTTCTTTTTTGTCTCATTTTGCTAAAAGCAAATAAAATTATTTCAAATGAAATGACGTACGACTTTACTACACAGGAATACATATAAACAGAAACATCTATCAATCCGTTTATCCTTCTCCTGTCTTGATATCTACATACAAAATTATTTAGCTCAGTCCCATCAGTATTCAGTTCAGTTCAGTTCAGTTCAGTCGCTCAGTCGTGTCCAACTCTTTGCGACCCCATGAATTGCATCAGTATTAACCATGGTTATTTCTGGATGTTGAAAGTTGTGAAAGTTGTTTTCATCTTTTTTTAAAAAAATATTACTATTGTTCAATTTTTCAAAATAATCAGCATACATCATTTTTATTTGAAAGCGGTTTATGGCTTAAAGTGTCATTTAAGACTTGTCCAAAGTTTCTGGCAATAAGCTGGGGCTTAAATTAAGAAAGATTTTATACTTTTATAGTAAAAAGAAAGAAATCAAATTATATCTAAAGAACACTGAAACGATGAAATTTATTTGATTTCAAACTTGTTAAGGAAAGTATATTAAATAGAAAAAATAAACACCTTGGTGCACAAATGTTTATTTTTTAAAGTGAAAATTTAGAAATTAAATTATCTAACAATAAGCTAATAGTTAAAGAAGTGATGAAACATAATTGGAATAGAATATAATCCAATCATAATATTTATTAATTATATAAATCAATTTGAAAATGCTTAATATAATTTTAGAGAAAAAATAGGAAATGCAATTTTATGTACAAGTGTTTACAACTCTATAAACATGTCTGAATTGCTATATGGGAACACATCAAATCAGTCATCTGGGGATGATTTGAGGTTGTTTGTTTTTTTCTTCTTTTAACTCCTTTATATTTTATAAATTAGCTCTCATGGCCATTTTTTGTTTTAACCATAACAGTGTATTTAAATTATTTAAAAATAAGTATGTATACATGTATAAAAATGAGAAGTGGTGATTTCTTTTTCCAGTAAATATCTACAGATCATTCATTTTACAAGCTAGCTTGTAACCTCTTTGGAAAACAGAGAATAAAACTAGGGATTGTGAGGAATAAGGCAGGTGCATTTTGATGGAAGGGAAGGAGGGAGAAAAAAACACTCTAGAAAAAGCCCCATTACCCCCATCAGGACATTTAGCTCTGCTTCCCTTATGGACTGGTGATCTGGCAGAGATTTAAGCAGACCCCAGTCTTTAGAAACTCAGCATACCAGTCTCCTTTGTCACTGATATCATGGTAAGCTTCTTAGACTATCTGGACTGCAGACTCATCAGAAGTCCCTTTTAGATCTGAATCCCATCCCTGTCTTTTAATTCCCCTATTTTTCCTTAGGGATTTGAGTAATTTCACCACACTGGATCCTCACTTTTTGTTGACAGCCCAAAGCAGTGCTTTGCACTGGAAGATCTGGATTATCTCTTTTTCCCTTAGGTCTCCTTCTGTCAGCATCCAGTCCTACCTTATTGAAGACAGTATTTCTGACCATTGTTGGACTATATCTTGCTATCTGCTCCCTCAAGATACAGATATCTATTCAAAATTGACATCAAAATGTGTGATAAAACCAACCAGGAAATGATTGGTCAGATTCTAGGTAACTTAAAGTTCTTACAGTTAATTAATCAGAGACATGAGCAACTAATAGTGTTAAAACTAAAGTAAGTATGCGAAAGTCAGAATATGTGTGTGTGTGTGAGAGAGAGAAGGAGAGAGACAGAGAGAAAGACAGAGAGAGAGTTTTTAACACCATAAGAACTACCTGTGAAATTACCCAACCCAGAGGTCCTCAACAGCCCTATTGTTTATTTACTTTTTTTAAATTGAAGTGTAATTGATTTGTAATATTGTGTTAATTTCTGCTGTATAGCAAAGTGACTCAGTTATACACATATATGTATTCTTAATTATATTCTTTCCCATTATGGTTCATCCCAGGATGTTGAATATAGTTCCCTGCGCTATACATTAGGATCATATTGTATATCCATTCTATATGTAGTGGTTTGTTTCTACGAACCTTGACCCCAAACTCCTAGTCCATCTCTCCCCTATTCTTCCTTCCCCATGGCAACAATAAGTCTATTCTCTGTGTCTCCAACAGCCCTGTTGTGATAGATTAGTTGATCATAATCAGCTCATAGTGTATTGCATTTAACATTATTTTGCCTGATATAATTTCACATTAATTAGAGCAGATAATTAAAGAACATCATTGTCATTTTCATTTTTTTGAATTTTGCTATGGTCACTTACCTGACTGCTGCTGCTGCTGCTAAGTCGCTTCACCTGACAGAGAAGCAGAAAAGCTTTCAGCACCAGAATTTTAGCACTCAAGAGTAGTATATTATGGTGAGCCTATAAGTGGCTTTGATTTGGAGGATGGCTGATAAATTAACATTGAGAACTGCTGATCTATCCAAAGTTTTTTCTTTTCCTACTGAGGATAAAATTAATTCTCCTAGAGGAACAGCGACTTTTTCAAGGACACATGACATAGCAAGTTACTTTCTGGTCTTTTTTCCTTCCAGCTCTTTGAATTATCTCAGCTTTGTGTCCATGTAACATTATTGGGATCTGATCCAGAACGTTCAGGACAGTCATGGGAAATTCAAACCTCTAGCAGTGTCCTATGCAAGGGGCATGGGTCTGTTTCCATACCCTAATTACGGATACAACCAAATTACTTTCAAAGAGGAACATCATTGCTCTCCTCTAATGTCTTTCATTTAATATTTACTTGCCATTTGGAGCTTCCATTAACTTTTCCAGGGGCTGAAATAATGGGGGAAAAAAGATGTGCAAATTTTCTCACATTAATGATGTGTCATGTATACATTTCAACTACTTTTAAGTATAATATGTTTTGGAAGCAGAGACGTCATCTTCAGACAGTAAGCAGTGGGAAGTTGTGAAACCCCTAAGTCAATATTATACTATATTTTTCACAAATCACATAAAAAATTCTTAGCATCTGATTAGTCTAAATATTTAATTAGGACTGAAAATATGATAGAGAAAAATAGTTAACACATGGAATTTTCTGACAGATAATCTGTTATCTACAGATTTTTTTATTGATGTCCCTGAAGCTATTGGGATGATGAACCATTTACCAAATCTGAAGTCTATGTGGCTTCTTAGGAGCAGATGGCAAGAAAGTTTGTCAATTGAGACAATTCATGGTATCCCAGTGACATTTATTTTTAAAATATTCCTTGTTTATGAGGCCACTACAGCCCTTTTAAATTTTTAAATAAGATCAGAAATACTTCAATTTTAGTAGACTGTAAATGTGGCTTGCTATTTCAGGCACGCTGTGCTTTTTTTTAAATTGAATACTAAATATAAAATCATAAGGTGTTAAAAAAGATAAACTAATGTGATATCTATAGATTAGCATCTTGTCAGCTAGTAGCTATTAAGCAAGTTAGTTAACCTGTCTGAGTTTCCGTTTACTCATTTCTACATGGATAGGATTTAGGTAAAATTTAGGAAATATTTCCAATATTAAAAAAACGTGTTATTGAAAAGAAGCCTGTATATTTTTCTTATGTGGGGAAAGAAGAGCACTGTTTGATATAAATAAGAGGATCAGACAGAGAATGTACCTGGTTGCCATAAATGTGTTTATGAAACATATTTAACTGTGTTAGATAAAATGAGTCCTTTGTTGAGGTCAATGGCTTAATGTGGACCATTGTGTCAATAAGTTTCTGCTAAGAATGGCTTCATACAGAAATTGAGTTTTAACCCTAGAGGCCTTGAATAATCTGATTAACTAACAGGTGAGAAAGTTCATTGTTGCTACTTACGGGAAGTCTAGTTATGACTGTTGGTAGAAAGATTTCCTATGAGGAGTATGGCTATTAGAAAATAGTAGGAGGCCAGCGGTATTTCCTTCAGAGAATGACACACAGAAGAGTCTATTTTAACATTTTTTTGGCATGAAAACAGGACATCAAATACCACTGTTACATCTTTACTGTGTGCTACAAACTAAACTTGACGCATTACAAGCCTATGCCATTTCATTTTTCAAAATACCCTTCATGTAATGACAATAACACAAACACTAATACTGAAGAGTTTTTAACCACTTCTTTCTGGGCATTATTTTAAAAATTATGCATTCAATGCTCAGAACAGCTCTGTGCCATGCTTAGTCACTCAGTCATGTCTGACTCCTTGCAACACCATGGACTGTAGCCCACCAGGCTCTTCCGTCCATGGGAATTCTCCAAGCAAGAATACTGGAGTGGGTAGCCAACCCCTCCTCCAGGGGATCTTCCCAACTCAAGGATCAAACCCAGGTTTCCTGCACTGCAGGCAGATTCTTTACCATCTGAGCCACCAGAGAAGCCCAAGAATACTGGAGTGGGTAGCCAATCCCTTCTCCAGGGAGATCTTCACAACCCAGAGATTAGGGCTGGGTCTCCTGCATTTGGGGCTGGGTCTTCTGCATTGCAGGCTGATTCTTTACCATCTGAGCCACCAGGGAAATCCTGAAACAGTTCTATAGGATAATCTAATTTAGAGATGAAAAACTGGCACATTACAAAAACAACAACTTAACCCAGAATATAGATCTTATAAGTGGTGGGAACAGAATTTGAACCCGGAAAGTTTACTTCCAGAGTGTGTGCTCTTAGCTACAGGCCATAATGCCTCTTAGGCAATATTATTTCTCTTCTATATTAGTTTATATTTGTGTTAACTTCTATACTGAAGTTCATAGTAGTTTAGTAATGTATCCCATCTCACAACTCAGAAGTGGAAGAGCTGAAATTTGAACTCAGAATGTCAGCCATCAAGCCCATTTCCTTTCCTTTGTGAGCTTTGAAAGATAATCTCCACAGCAAGCTTTATAAGGATGTGCTAAAGGAGAAGGCCACTTCAGTGGTAGTTTTGACCTTTATTTCTTTTTTTAAATTAATTTTTATTGGCTTATAGTTGTTTTATGATGTTGTGTTAGTTTCTACTGTACAGCAAAGTGAATCAGCTATATGCATACATATATTTCCTTTTTTGAATTCCTTCCGATTTGCCACCACAGAGCATTGAGTAGAGTTCCCCATTCTATACAGTATGTTCTCATTAGTTATCTGTTTTATAAATATCATATACATCAATCCCAAACTCCCAACTCATCTGACACCCTTCTTTCCCCCTTGGTATCCGTACATCTGTTCTCTATGTCTGTGTCTCTATTTCTGCTTTGCAAATAATATAATCTATACCATTTTTCTAGATTCCACTCACTCAGCCAAAACAGGAACAAAATTGGGTTATTTGTAGAGATGTGGATGGATGTAGAGACTGTCATACAGAGTGAAATAAGTCAAAAAGAGAAAAATATCATATATTAACCTACCTTTCTGGGCAACCTATCTTTCTAAAGGTATGACCTCATTGCTACCTCAAATACTATATCTGACCATTGACTTATCACTCATATTCCAATAAACCAGGTCTTCTCATCCTTTACACCTCTTCTCTATAAAGCCCTATTTGCCTTCATTGTAATACCCAACATTTTTTGTATATTTTTTTCTAAACATGTCAGTTATTATCTTCTTAATCTTTAACACTTGCTATTTACTGAAGACCATTATCTAGCAGGATAATTGATCATATTGATCATAATTGATCGTATGTATGAATCTTCTCATTTGCCATTATATTCTTATACCTTTTCTTTCTAATTTAATTCAACTATGAATAAAAGCCATATACTCTTTATCTATACTAAAATGAAAAATAGAATAAGTGCTGTAGCTGGCAGAGTCAAAGGGTTTATTCAGTCTTTTGGATCTTCTTTTTTTTTACAAGGTCAGAGTGCTTGGTAAATCAGCCTCTTTCCTGGGGCTCAAAAATACTGAGGATAGACAGGTTTCTCATTTTTAGTTATTAGCATCCCTGAACAAAGCCATCTTATGTCACCTTCAGAAGAAGACTTCTTGCCTCTTAGATGCCTGTGGTGGCATGTAAGTGAGGAAGAATCAGATCCGACTTATAACATGCATACACCATAATATACACCACCTAAAATAATTCATTTAAGAATATATAACGTACTCATATTTCTCCTGACAGTCTTTAACAGTCAAAAATATCCATCTTCATTTTTTCCAAAAACAGTGATAAGTATTGAGGCATCAGGACCAGTTTACATTCTGAAGTCAGAAGCACACAGATCATGTGAGCTTTAACTTTTGTTTTATAGTGAACTTTGTATAGCTGGTAAGCCACTATTTGTGTTCCCAGTAAGCAATATGTGTGATTTCTTTATCAATGATCAAAATCTAAAATGTGCACACACACACACACTCACAAATACATTTCACATATTTGTTAGTTGAACCTACCAGGGTCAAAATCACCCCCAAGATACCCATTTTGACTACTGATTTCCCCAAGAATACTTATGGGAACTAAGAATATGAGTCTAAACACCCAACTCTGTTCATTAGATTTTCTTTGGGTGACATCAGTTCTTTTGACATTTTTAATCAGTAGTATTAATAGATTTTTATATGGTCAGAACTATTCCGAGTTTTTCTACAAAGACAAGGTGCTGCTGTCTGAAAAGGTGATTCCTCTAGTTGTACTGTTTATTCTTCAAGAGAACAATGCCACTTTTTCCATTTAGACTGAGTTGACAGGGGTTAGAAGGCATCAATCAACTTCCCCATAAGTTGCCCTAGAGGAGTAAAATTGGTATGACAAATGAAACCCTTTAAGACATCCAAAAACATACATATCATGGAAATTGTTGTTTCCATATCTTGACATTGTATTATTTATGAGTGTAATGTATGTGTTTGTGTGAGTGTGAAGATAAAAGGGATTAGGGGACTATTCAAGTCCTTTATTCATTTTAACATTTATAAAGAAATGATAAGGAAAATTAATTACATGTTTCTGTGACCATTCTATTCTTGGTCTCCCAGTGATAAAGTACATTGGGGAAATAGAGGCAGTGTAATAAATACACTTTTGCCAAGACTTGCAGAAGAAACTAATGAAAGAAATATCTGGAGGAAAAGACCAAAGTCATGTAATTTCTGTAACCACAGGAGATCTTTTCATTAGCCTCCTCTTTGGTTCTTAATAGCTTTCCAGATGCATATGGGGACTGGTATTATGATTATCTCTGTAAAATTGCTCTGTCTCTTTACTGATACACAGAACTTCAACCTGAGTGAAGAGAAAAATTTCTATCCAATGTGCTTTATGTGATAAAGTTATTGCTGAGATAATGTCATGTTAAAGTTAAAAAAAGGGGGGGGGGAGGCTTTCCAGGTGGCACAATGGTAAAGAATCCTCCTGTCAATGCAGAAGACTCTGCCGGGGTCAAGAGGACCCCTCACGTAGAAAATGGCAACAGGACTAAACAGGCTAAATGCAAGGAAAACAAGATTTAGGTGCATTATAGTCAAAATGATGAAATCCAAGATAAAGATAAATTTTAGTAGATTGTGTCTTTTCAACAAACCATGTAGGAAACATTGAATATCAATACCTATAAATTAACTTCAACCTAAATCTTATACCTTATAGACACATTAATTAAAAATGGGTCATAAATATCAATGTAAAAATGTTAGCTATAGAACTGTCAGAACAAATAAAAGGGAAAATACTAATAACTTTTGTTGCTGTTCAGTTGCTCAGTCATGTCCAACACCTTGAGACCCAAAGGACTGTAGCACGCAAGGCTTTGCTGTCCTTCACCATCTCCCAGAGCTTGTTCAAACTCATGACCGTTGAGTCAGCGATGCCATGCAACCATCTCATCCTCTATTGTCCCCTTCTGCTCTTGCTTCAATCTTTCCTGGCATCAGAGTCTTTTCTAATGAGTTGGCTCTTCACATCAGGTGGCCAAAGTATTGGAGCTTCAGTTTCAGCACCAATCCTTCCAATGAATATTCAGAGTTGATTTCCCTTGGGATTGACTGGTTTGATCATTTTGTGGCCCAAGAGACTCTCAAGAGTCTTCTCCAATACCACAGTTCAAAAGCATCAGTTTTTTGGCACTCACCCTTCTTTATGGTCCAACTCTCATATCCATACATGACTACTGGAAAAACCATAGCTTTGACTATAGACTTTTGTCCGCAAAGTAATGTCTCTGCTTTTAATTACTTTGGCAAAGGCTAACACTTCTTAAATATAGCAGTAAAACATGATCCATGCAAGAAAAATAATAGACAAACTGAACTTTGTAACAATTAAAACCTTTTGCTATATGAATGACTCTGTTAAGAAAGTGAAGAAATAGACTGCTAACTAGGAGAAAGTATTTGTAAATCATGTTTCCAATAAAAGATTTGTTTCCGAGCTACATAACTCTTTACACTCAATAGAAAACAAACAAACAAAAAAACAAACAAAGGAAAAACATTTAGAAAATGGACTAATGACTAGGACTAGTTAGACACTTCACCAAAGAAAACATGGAAATGGCAAATAAACATGTGAAAAGATGCTCAACATTTTTGGCCAGCAGGAATTTTCAAATTAAAACCAAGTGAGATATCACTGTAGACTTACTAAAATGTTAATGTTAAAAATACTGGTAATACTGAATGATGGTACATATGTAGAGACACCAGATCTCTCATTAACTTCTGGAATGTATGCAAAATGGTATATCCACTCTGGACACCTGATGGGAAGTTTCTTAAAAATCTAAACAAGCACCACATGTTTCAGCGATTTTACTCCTGAGTTAGATATCCTAGATAAATTGACTTAAATTCACACAGAAAACTGGACATGAATGTTCACAGAAGCTTTATTTGTAATAGCCCAAACAGGGAACAATCTAAATGTCCTTCAACAGATAAATGTGTAAATAAACTCTGGTACATCTATATACAATGGACTACTAGTCAGCAATAAAAAAGAGCTAACTCTCAGTAAATGAAACAAATCGGATGGATCTCAAGGGCGTCATTAGAAAAAGCCAACGCCCCAAAATTATACACTGTATATTTTCTTGTACATAATGTTTTCTCTTTAGCAAAATTAAAGAAAAGAGACGTTACACATAAATATAAATACTGGTTTCTTGAGCCTGCTGCAAAAAAATAGCACAAATTTGGTAGCTTTAAACAAAGCAAATATATTCTATTACAGTAAGTTCTGGAGGCCAGAATATTGAAATCATAATGACTGAGCTGAAATCAAGATGTTAGCAGAGCATGTAGTGTCCATTGGGATAATTAAAGATACCTTCATCATCTCAAGATCTTTAATTTAAGCACACCTGCAATACCCCTTTTGCCATATAACATTCACAAGTCACAGAGGTTAGGATTTGGATTTTTTTTGGAAGGCCATTTGTCAGTCTATCAAAACATAACATAAAAAAGAAAGTGTATGCAATAACTTAAGAAATCTAAGATCACATTATATTCCATGTCAATCAACCTCCTGGTTTTGATAATGCATTATAATTATAGAAGATTCTGCATGACAATTTAAAAAGCTGGGAGATAGGCAGATGGAAACTCTCTATACAATTTTTCAACTTTCTGTGAGTCTATAATTATTGCAAAACAAAATTTTACCCAAAAAAAGAGAGCAAGGACAAGCACGCATTACATGCAAGGGGCATGATACAAACAATGGTTGACATGGGTCAGCAGATTCTACAGTGGAATTGCATCTTCAAAGGAGGAAGAGAAAAAATAAGTCCTTATGTAGCTACACAGCCTTCAAGGGTGAAAGCAGAATAATGTTTTTAATGATGTTTTTGGATAGAAAGAATCTAAGATAAATAACACTAGATTGCCATCAGACCTGCACTATATGGCAGGTGAAAGAGAATGGACACAGGATGGAAATTCAGATATCCAAGCAGGAAAAAGATCATCAGAAATGTTAAATATGTAGGTAAATGTCAAATATTACATATTTCTATGCATTTTATTCTCTTAATCACTTGAATGATGTAGAGTTATATTAAGCAAGATTATGCCTCTACACTGTAAGATTTATAATATAGTTAGGTGTAATAGATATGACAATAAATGATGGATGGAAGAGAATAAGTAGATTATACAAAAATATACAAGATATTTTACATTAAGTAATACAGTATAAAACATTTTTTATTGTGAAAAGGATACCTGTTGCAACCTTGAGAGCAACTTATATAAAACTAAGTCAACAAAGTAGAGTCAAATAGCCAACAGAGGAATTAAAAGGGAAAACTTAGAAACAGACACACACGATATTATATGTTAAATAGTCCATCAAAAAAAGTCCATCAACAGATTGGATATTTTTAAATAAGCCTCAAGTATGTAACAACATATTGTCTAAGAGACATACACTTTATGTATAAGTATAGAAAGCTTGAAAGTAAACAATTGGGAAAATATATGTATTTCATCCAGTAACCATAAGGAACCAGAGAAACCAGGGGATATTAATTTCATGGAAAATAGACTTCAAGACAGCGTGTGTACAAAGAGATAATGGGAACATATTAATGATAAATTAATTTTATCATTATCATTTATCATCTGGGTCAATTCACCAGGAAGATCTAACAGGCAAAAATATGTAGGGGAAGACTAAGAGACTTTAACAATACATGAAGAAAAGCTGACAGAACTCAGTGGTTCAATACATAAATCTATAATTGGATGTGGAGATGTTAATATCCCTTTCTCAATAATTGGAAAACTATACAAAAAAAATTTTGAAGATGAACAATATAAACCACGTTTATCTAATCAAAATGTCACCCAAGTAATGCAAAATTTATATTCTTTTCAAATGCAGTGGAATGATAACTAAATGATCTTATATCAGGATATACTGTAAGTCTCAGTAAATTTCAATATATTGTAATCTTACAGAGCATGATTTATGACAAAAAATGGATTATATAAATAAATCAATAATAAAAAGATAAACAGGAAAATAGTTGGAAAGTGATGAAAATCCTTCTAAATAAATCACTGTACAAAGAAGAAATAATAAAAAACATTAGGAACTATTTTGAACAGAATGATAATGAAAGTAGAATGTATTTTCAGTTTGTAGAATGCAGCTAAGGAATGAGTGCTTAGAGGGAAATTTAGAGCTATAAATGCTCACAATAGAAAATAAAAAATGTTTAAGATCAATGATCTAAGTTTCCATTTTATGAAGCTTATAAAAATGAGCAAATTAAACCTAAAGTAAGTAGAAGGAAGAAAATTAATTACAAGAAGTGAAATTAATAGACAACAAATGGTAGAGAAAATTAACAATACTAAATGTTGGATGTCTTCAATCATAAAGTTTATTAAGCTCATAGGAATAGCAATCAAGTAAAAATAAAAACTATATAGCCAGCATGTAAGGAGCTTGAAAGTTGCCACTCCATCCTAACAATAAGTAAAAAGGTGGACTAATGGAAAAAATCAAAAAAAACTCTTCTTAGATCTATCAGAGAAGTGAGTTACAGAGCACCCTGCTGTCCCCAGAATTGAAGAGAAAGACAGAAGGATATAGAAAGTCACAAGTTACCAAAGCAGAAACACATAAGCAGAAACTTGTACAGGAACCAGTGCTGGGAACAGCATGTCTGGATTTCAACAAAGAGTATAAGGTACAGTAAGAGACAAAAAGCACAGTTTTCAAAGATGGTAACGATAACCCTATATGCGAGACAGAATAAGAGACACAGATGCATGGAACAATTTTATGGACTCTGAGGGAGAAGGTGAGGGTGGGACGTTCTGGGAGAATAGCATTGAAACATGTATATTATCATATGTGAAACAGAACACCATTCCATGTTCGATGCATGTGACAAGGGCTCAGGGCCGGGGCAATGGGATGATCCAGAAGGATGGGATGGGGAGGGAGGTGGGTGGGGGGTCCAGGAAGGGGAACACATGTAAACCCATGGCTGATTCATGTCAATGTATGGCAAAAACTATTACAATATTGTAAAGTAATTAGCCCCCAACTAAAATAAATAAATTTATAAAAAAAATAAAAAAATAAAAAGTTAAAAAAAAAAAAAAAAGCACAGTTTTCAAAAGTGGAACAAACATCAAGACAGAATCAGATATGTTTAGGAACAATGAAATTATCAAACTAGGAATGAAAAAAAAAAAGCCAAACTATAATTTATATGCCAATAACTCCAATGGTAAAAGTAGATAACAAGCAAGAGCAATGGATTATGTAAGCCAAGGGGTGGTAATTCCAAGAGAGAATCAAAATGAAATGGTAGAGTTCAAAAACACTATAACAGAATATGAAGAATGCCTGTGATAAACTTATTCTTATACTAGACACAGCAAAGGAAAGGATCTCTGAGCTTGAACATATGCCAAGGGAAACTTCTAAGATGGAAAAAAAAAAAAAAAGGAAAAAGACTAAAATAACACAGCAGCAGAATCTCCAAGAACTGTAGGACAACTACAGGAGGTGTGATATGCCCATAATGGGAGTACAGGAAAGGAAGAGAAGCAATATTTCAAGTAATGATGACAGAGAATTTCCCAAAACTGATATCAGATACCAAAGCAAATATCCAGGAAACTCAAAGGACATTAGGAAAGATAAATGAAAAGAAAAGAAAAGAAAGAAAGAAACCATGCATGTAGGTATATCATATTCAAACTTTAGAAAATAAAACATGAAGAAAATATTTTGAAATCCATCAGAGCAGGGGAAACACATAATCTATAGATGAACAGAGATAAGAATTACATCTGACTTCTCCTCAGAAACCATTCAAACAAAAGGAGTGGAGTGAATTTTTAAAGTAATGGAGAGAGACAGAGAAACACAAACACCAGCCTAGAATACCGTATCCTGCAAAATTTTCCTCCAAAAGTGAAGGAAATGAAGTATGCCTCAAACAAAAATTATTGGAATGCATTGCCAGTGGATTTACCTAGAAAGAAATGTTAGAAGAAGTTCTTTATAGGGAAGGAAAATAATAAACTTGTATCTATAGACAGAAAGGAACAGCACTCAAGAAGGAATAAGAGAAATAGAAGCATTTATTTTTATTCTTAATCAGACAAATATCAGCAACCTCAGATATGCAGATGATACCACCCTAATGGCAGAAAGTGAAGAGGGACTAAGTCTGAGAAATATCGAAAGCCTCAGAAATGCAGATTATACCACCCTAAGAGCAAAAATGTGAAGAGGAAAGAGCCTCTTGATGAAGGTGAAAGAGGAGAGTGAAAGAGCTGGCTTAAAACACAGCATTCAAAAAACTAAGATCATGGCATCTGGTCACATCACTTCATGGCAAATAGATGGGGGAAAATGGAAAGAGTGGCATATTTTATTTTCCTGGGCTCTAAAATGACTGCAGATGGTGACTGCAACCATGAAATTAAAAGATGCTTGCTCCTTGGAAGAAAGCTGTGACAGACCTAGATAGCAGATTAAAAAACAGAGTCGTCACTTTGCCAACAAAGGTCTGTCTAGTCAAAGCTATGGTTTCCCCAGTAGTCATGTATGAATGTGAGAGGTGGACCACAAAAAGGCTGAGTGGAGGAGAATTGATGCTTTCAAACTGTGGTGCTGGAGAAGACTTTTGAGATTCCTTTGGACAACAGGGAGATCAACCCAGTCAATCCTAAAGGAAATGAGTCCTGAATATTCATTGGAAGGACTGATGCTTCAGTTGAAGTTCCAGTATTTTGACCACCTGATGTGAAGAACCAACTCACTGGAAAAGATGCTGATGCTGGGAAAGATTGAAAGCAGGAGGAGAAGAGTGTGACAGAAAATGAAATGTTTGAATGGCATCACCGACTCAGTGGACATGAGTTTGGGCAAATTCCAGGAGTTAGTGAAGGACAGGGAAGCCTGGTGTGCTGCATTCCACGGGGTCCCAAAGAGTCAGACACAACTTTGCAACTGAACAACAACACAATCTGATAAATATCAGTTTCTTTAAAAGAAATAACAACAAGTATATGTAATATAAATTACATATACTTATATCTATATCTTGTGTATATCCTTATATATAAGTGAAATGAATGACAGCACTGATGCAGAAGGGAAGACAAAAATTATAGAATTATTTTGATAGTATAAAGTACTTACACTACACATGAAGTGGTATCATGTTATTTGAAAGTGGACTTGGACTAATTGTAATTAGCCATAAATGTATATTGCAAGCTCAGGGGCAATCAGTTAAAAAATAAAAAAGGAAATATAACTGATATATATAAGGAAACTATATATATATATATATATATATATATAAATATATATATATAAGGAACTAAGAGAAAATGGAATGATATTAAATGCTCAATTAAGACAATAAAAGGCTGTAAAAGAGTGGAAGACAAAAATAAGAACAAAGAATAAGGACAAGAAATAGAAACCAATAATAATTTTGGTAGATATTCCTTCAACTATTTCAGTAATTCCTTTGAATGCCAGTGGTCTAAATGCACAGATTAAAAGACAGAAATTGCAGGGCTTCCCTGGTGGTTAAAACTTTGCCTTCCACTGCAGGGGGTGTAGGTTCAATCCCTGGTCAGTAAGCTAAGATCCCATATGTCATGCAGGCAAAAAAGGAAAACATAAAACAGAAACAATATTGTAAAAAATTCAATAAAGACTTTAAAAATGGTCCACAACAACAAAGAACATTTTTTAAAATCAGAAATTGCAAAGTGTATCAAAAACATGATCCTACTAAACATTTTCAAGAAATCCACTTTAAATATAAATTCACATGTAAATTAAAAGTGTAAGTGGAGAAAATTATACCATCCTGACAGTAATCAGAAAGAGTCAGAGGTGGCTATGTCAATTTTAGACAGAACAGACTTCAAAGTAAGGAAAGAAATAATTTTCTTAATTTTCTTTTCCTTTGGTATTCATGACTAGATTGTTTGCATTCTCCTGGTTTTTGATTTCATTTTAATTCTCTGATTTATGTCTGGAGCAGCCATACTATATTAGGAAATAATCATGTTTATCAGTGATTCATTGAGAATATGTAGCATGTATGTGAAAAAATACATACACAGACAAATACATACACATACAAACACATACATGCAGTGGCAACAACCAACAGAAGAAGCTTGATCTCTCCAAGGCCCTAAGCAGCTCCATTTTGAGTGGATGAAGCTGTTAATTTAGTTAGTTCAGTTGCTCAGTCATGTTCGACTCTTTGTGACCCCATGGACTGCAGCATGTCAGGCCTCCCTGTCCATTACCAACTCCCAGAGTTTACTCAAACTCATGTCCATCTAGTCGGTGATCCCATCCAACCATCTCATCCTCTGTCGTCCCCTTCTCCTCTCGCCCTCAATCTTTCCCAGCATCAGGGTCTTTTCAAATAAGTCAGCTTTTCACATCAGGTGGCCAAAGTATTGGAGTTTCAGCTTCAACATCAGTCCTTCCAATGAATATTCAGGACTGATTTTCTTTAGGATTGACTGGTTTGATCCCCTTGCAGTCCAAGGGACTCTTAAGAGTCTTCTCCAACACCACAGTTCAAAAGCATCAATTCTTTGGCACTCAGCTTTCTTTATAGTCCAATTCTCACATCCATACATGACTACTGGAAAAACCATAGCCTTGAGTAGACTGTTAATAGATGGTACTATTTGCAAAAAAAAAAAAAAAAAAAAATGATAGAGAAGCAATCACTAATTTAATGTTGAAAAAACTCTGTAACTTATTTTGTTCTGTCTTTTGCCTTTAGAAGACATCCTTCTCTGCTTTGGGTATCATTATCAGTGGGTCTTGAAGCACTGGCTTGTGGTGGTAAAATAATCTGGTGGTCTCAACCCTCCTTCTTTTCTCACTTCAACTTCCAATCTGCCTTCTCAGTTCACAGGGGACTGAGTCACAGAAAATCTCAGCGATTGAGTGAAGTCTTACCTCAACTGGTGCTCTCTCTGGTGTCATTCGGTGATACTGATTTTTTTTTTTCTTGCCATGTATTTTGTTATCACGATATTTCATCTTTGTAAATAATTCTGGATCTTGACACTTATTTCTGGGAAGTTTCCATCTTGCTTCTGAACTGAAGAATTCTAAGTCAACTCTCAAGTTACTGCCATTTTTGTTGTGGCCCAAATTCTGTATTTTTCAAAGACTGCTTTCCTTTATGACGTAAAGTCATGCATTTCTCCTTCCCTGGTTACGCTGATAATACGGCATTAAGTTCCATTCTGTTTTGCTATTGATGTTGTATATTCTGATGGTAGTGTTATTACTGTTCTTGGCTTTGATGTAGCATAAATGAGAAGTAAAAATGACCTCATACTGTCCTTTTTAACTGAAAAAATCAGTGCTAAGTGTGTGTTAGTTGCTCAGTGTGTCCAACTCTTTGCAACACTGTGGACTATAGTCCGTCAGGCTCCACTGTCCATGGAATTCTCCAGGCAAGAATACTGGAGTGGGTTGCCATTTCCTTCTCCAGGGGTTCTTCCCAACCCAGGGGTCCAACCTGGGTCTCCCACATTGCAAGCATATTCTTCATCATCTGAACCACCAGGGAAGCCCATCAAATGCACTACTGTAGTCTGCTTTCAAAGCAACCTTAAGCAGCATGTACACTTAATCTCGTTTTTCGTTTGAGAAAACTGCATTTCAGAGAGTCAAAGTGACATACTAAAGGCATATGATTAAGAGATGACAGAGATGGAATTTGGTGCTCTGAGCTATCTGATCATGAAGCCATAAAAGCATATTATGCTAAATAATAAAGGATAGATAGATTACAATAATATACAAAAAGGGTTTTCTCTCTCTTTTTTGGGTAGTGAGATAATAATTGCAAAATCCTGAAGATATGGATGTTCAGAGTTAAGAAAAGGAAATGATTGATTTTCACTCTTAAGGATAAACATTGACTTAAGTTCTCCTCTCATTACTACATATCTGTGAAATAACATTGATTTTAAGGATGCTTAAAGATTTGTGATAGTTCTAATTATTTTGAACTCCAAAGTAGCTTGTGTGCTTTAAGCTCTTTTGATGACACTTAAAATTCTTAATGACATCATATCTACCTTGTAATGAAAACTTGTTTGGCAGAATGAATCTCATTTGTCAGTGGTTTAATTTTTACTTCTTGATAAATTAAAAATAATATGCCATGATTTAGCAAGTAAGTTATTCATTGTGAGCTTAAGAAAATATCACTTTAAAGGTTTTTTTCTTTTTCCTCTTCAAATATGTAGACATTCTTATTTTAGTTTTAGGAGACTTAATTCAAATCATATGTTAAACTGTTCAGGTTTGAAATTAGAACCTTACATGAAATTATTGCATGTTGGATCCCACCCGCCCCCCCCCTCCAAAAAAGTGCAAGGGCAAAGAGAAGCCCTGACCAGACAGTAGTAGGGGCAAAATCACTTTCAGAATGAAATCCCATACCCGCCAGAGACACTCAGAGGGCTCAAACAAAACCTTGTGTGCATCAGGACCCAGAGATCCCACAGAGACTGAGCCAGACCTGCCTTTGAGTGTTTGAGTGTCTCCTGCAAAGGCACAGGTCAGCAGTGGCTTACTGCAGGGACAGGGGCTCTAGCTGCAGCAGACCTGGGTCATGCAACATATGGCATAAGACCTCTTGGAGGAGGTCACCATTAGCCCCACTGAAGAGCCGCCAATCAGACAACCCACAGGCTGCAGAACAATTGTACCAAAGAAAGTCTCACACTGTTAAGAAAGTTCTAGGACCCACAACAGATTTTGCAACCTGGTGATCTCGCAAAGGGACTAAGAACCCCCAGGGATTTTTACTTTGGAGGCCAGTGGAATTTTATTACAGAACTTCCACAGGACTGGGGCAACAGACTCTTGAAGGGCACAAACAAAACCATGTGCACACCAGGACCCAGGAGAAAGGAGCAGTGCCCCCGCAAGAGACTGAGCCAGACTTATGTTTGTGTGTCCAGGAGTCTCCGGCAGAGGCATGTGTCGACAGTATCCTGCTCAGGGATCAGGGCACTGAATACAGCAGTGTGTGCAAAAGTCCTTTTGAAGGAAGTTGTCATTACCTTCATTACCCCTACCATAGTTTGGCCTCAGGCCAAACAACAGAGAGGGAACACAGCCCTGCCCATCAACAGAAAATTGGATTAAAGATTTACTAAGCACAGCCCCGCCCATCAGAGCAAGACCCAGTTTCCCCCACAGTTAATCCCTGCCATCAGGAAGCTTCCATAGGTTCTTATCCTTATCCATCAGAGGTCAGACAGAATGAAAATCACAATCCCAGAGAACTAACCAACAGATCACATGGATCACAGCCTTGTCTAACTCAATGAAACTATGAGCCATGCCCTGTAGGGCCACCAAGACGGATGGGTCATGGTGGAAACTTCTGACAAAATGTGGTCCACTGGAGAAGGGAATGGTAAACCACTTTGGTGTTCTTGCCTTGAGAACCTGTCTCCTGTACAATGTCACAAACCTCCATCCATGGTTCATCAGGCACTCTGTCTATCAGATCTAGTCCCTTAAATCTATTTCTCACTCCCACTGTATAATCATAAGGGATTTTATTTAGGTCATACTTGAGTGGTCTAGTGGTTTTCCCTACTTTCTTCAATTTAAGTCTGAACTTTGCAATAAGGAGTTCATGATTTGAGCCACAGTCAGTTCTTAGTCTTATTTTTGCTGACTGTATAGAGCTTCTCCATCTTTGGCTGCAAAGAATATAATCAATCTGATTTCGGTGTTGACCATATGGTGATGTCCATATGTAGAGTCTTCTCTTGTGTTGTTGGAAGAGGGTGTTTGCTATGACCAGTGTGTTCTCTTGGCAAAACTCTATTAGCCTTTGCCCTGCTTCATTCTGTACTCCAAGGCCAAATTTACCTGTTATTCCAGGTGTTTCTTGACTTCCTACTTTTGGATTCCAGTCTGCTATAATGAAAAGAACATCGTTTTGGGGTGTTAGTTCTAAAAGGTCTTGTAGGTCTTCATAGAACCATTCAACTTCAGCTTCTTCAGCATTACTGGTCAGGGCATAGACTTGGATTACCATGATATTGAATGGTTTGCCTTGGAAAAGAACAGAGATCATTCTGTCGTTTATGAGACTGCATCCAAATACTGCATTTTGGAATCTTTTGTGGACTATGATGGCTGCTCGATTTCTTCTAACGATTCTTGCCCACAATGGTAGATATATCTGAGCTAAATTCACCCATTCCAGTTCATTTTAGTTTGCTGATTCCTAAAATGTCGACGTTCACTCTTGCCATCTCCTGTTTGACTACTTCCAATTTGCCTTGATTCATGGACTGAACATTCCAGGTTCCTATGCAATATTGCTCTTCACAGGATCGGACCTTGCTTCCATCACCAGTCACATTTACAACTGGGAGGTTGACCTAAATGACCTAAATCAAATCCCTTATGATTATACAGTGGAAGTGACAGATAGATTCAAGGGATTAGATCTGATCCCTTCCAGGGAGTGCCTGAAGAAATATGGTTTGTGACATTGTATAGGAGGCTGTGATCAAGACCATCTCCAAGAAAACAGAAATGCCAAAAGGTAAAATGGTTGTCTGAGGAGGCCTTACAAAGAGCTGAGAAAAGAATAGAGGCTAAAGGCAAAGGAGAAAAGGGAAGATATACCATTCTGAATGCAGAGTATTAAAGAATAGCAGGGAGAGAAAAGAAAGCCTTCTTAAGCGAGCAGTGCAAAGCAATAGAGGGAAGCACTATAATGAGAAAGACTAGAGATCTCTTTAAGAAAATTAGAGATACCAAGGGAACATTTCATTAGAGATACCAAGGGAACATTTCATGCAAAGATGGGCACAGGACAGAAACGGTATGGACCTAACAGAAGCAGAAGATATTAAGAAGGGGTGGCAAGAATACATAGAAAAACTATACAAAAAAGATCTTCATAACCCAGACAACCATAATGGTATGATCACTCACCTAGAGCCAGACATCCTGGGATGAGAAGTCATGTGGGCCTTAGATAACATCGCTACAAACAAAGCTAGTGGAGGTGGTGGAATTCCAGTTGAGCTATTTAAAATCCTGAAAGATGATGCTGTGAAAGTGCTGCACTCAATATGCCAGCAAATTTGGAAGACTTAGCAGTGGCCACAGGACTGGAAAAGGTCAGTTTTCATTCCAATTCCAAAGAAAAGCAATGCAAATAATGCTCAAACTACTGCACAATTGCACTCATCTCATATGCTTTCAAATAATGCTTAAAATTCTCCAAGCCAGACTTCAACAGTACATGGACCATGAACTTCCAGATATTCAAGCTGGATTTAGAAAAGGCAGAGAAACCAGAGATCAAATTGCTCACATCCATTGGAATATAGAAAAAGCAAGAAAGCTCCAGAAAAATGATTACTTCTGCTTTATTGACTATGCCAAATGCTTTGACTGTGTGGATCACAAAAACTGTGGAAAATTCTTAGAGATGGAAATGCCAGACCATCTGGCCTGTCTCCTAAGAAATCTGTGTGCAGGTCAAGAAGCAACAGCTAGAACTGGCCATGGAACAATGGACTGGTTCCAAATTGGGAAAGGAGTATATCAAGGCTGTATATTGTCATAATGCTTATTTTACTTATATGCAGAGTACATCATGCAAAATGCCAGGCTGGATGAATCACCAGCTGAAATCAAGATTTCTGGTAGAAATATCAATAACCTCATATATGCAGATGACATCACCCTAATGGCGGAAAGCAAAGAGAAACTAAAGAACCTCTTGATGAAAATGAAAGAAGAGAGTGAAAAAGCTGGCTTAAAGCTCAACATTCAGAAAACTAAGATCATGACATCAGGTCCCATCACTTCATAGCAAATAGATGGGGAAACAATGACAGACTTTATTTTGGGGGGCTCCAGAATCACTGCAGATGGTAATAGCAGTCATGAAATTAAAAAAATACTTGCTCCTTGGAAGAAAAGCTAATGACCAATCTAGACAGCATATTAAAAAGCAGAGACATTACTTTGCCAACAAATGTCCATCTAGTCAAAGCTATGGTTTTTCCAGTAGTCATGTATGGATGTGAGAGTTTGACCATAAAGAAAACTGAGCACTGAAGATTGATGCTTTTGAAGTGTGGTGTTGGAGAAGACAGTTGAGAGTCCCTTGGACTGCAAGGAGCTCCAACCAGTCAATCCTAAAGGAAATCAGTCCTGAATATTCATTAGAAGGACTGATGTTGAATTTGAAATTCCAATATTTTGGCCACCTTATATGAAGAACTGACTCATTTGAAAAGACCCTGATGCTGGGAAAGATTGAAGGAGGGAGAAGGTGACGACAGATGATGAGATGGTTGGATGGCATCACTGACTCAGTGGACATGAGTTTGAGCAAGGTCCGGGAGTTGGGGATGGACAGGGAAGCCTGGCGTGCTGCAGTCCATGGGGTCACAAAGAATTGGACAAGACTGAGCAACTGAATTGAACTGATGAATTTATTTCTAAGACAATGGTATATTTTGTAATCTTGATGAATTACATATGATTGACATATTTTAGCATTCTCTTTGTTATGTTTATGTTATGGTGTTTGTAAAAGGATTTAAGTATTAGTTGTTACAATTTTTTAAAATCCTATTCTCTATTCTCAAGTTTCAAAGGAATTCTTCCTATAAGTAAACCTCATTGGAAGTTGAATGTGATATAGAAGTAAGCACTTAGTTTTAGAGCATAAGCTGTAAAGTTTAAAATTATCCAAAGGGTTTAACTATATAGATATCATGTTTATATTTTGCATCACCCTATTTAACATTTTGTCAGAGTGAGTATAATAAACATCTCATCTTGACAATCAATAGTACAAACTTTATTAGACTCCAGTTCAGCATAGAAGTGTTTATTCCTTGACATCCAGACAAATCTGCCATGGAGTGAATTTTCCTGGATTAACTGTACTTCCTCTATTGTTGCATTATTATACAACTTTAGAAGTTATGTTGTGTTCCCTAAACTTGAGTTTGCATACACTGTACTACATGTAAATAATACCACTAGGAGTTATGCACCAGGCATACAAGTTTATGATCATCTAATGCCATATTTATACCAATGTGATATCAAATGTGTTACATATAGACAGCATGAGCTGAACTAATCAAAAACTTTGGGAAGCCCATTTTCAGCATATGGGCAATGACCATTTGTGATAGATTGCTGCATGATATCCACACAACCTCCTCAGGCAGAATATAAAATTCACAGAGTGAGAATACTTAATCTTGGACCATGGGTTCATAGTTCTTTGAGGGAACTGTTATTCCCATGACATTATATAAGCCATTCATTTATAAATTTGAATGTACAAAGCTTTTATTACTTTCTTCAATCTTATGTCTCAAAGTGATGAAAGAACCCCACCCTAGGATAACAAAAGAAACAAAGACATAGAGATAGGCAGCAAAAATAAATCAAGCCAACTAGGAAATCGGATTTTAATCTCTTTTTCTTTCCTTTCTTTGGCTTAATGTTATGTGTGATGGAATAGCATGCCGAAGATAAAGGAGCTCTTGCTTTTGAGCCTTAATATCTACAGTGGAAAAGTTACATATATGTGGACAACATTTCAGTTATGTAGGAAAAGTGAGCCATGACTGCAAATTAGGGTACTGGCAGCAGAGTGGTGCATTTTGTATTCACTGTCTTCTCATCATGAAACAGAGTCTGGATTGGCATTGAACAAAAAAGACCAGCTTTCATCCAACTAAATAGCTGGGTCAAATAGTTCCAGTTTTATAAACTTTCTGAGTCTTAATGTCCCTCTCTGAAATTGAGTTTGGTAACTACCCCATTTCTAGAATGTATCCCAGGCAATACTACATTACTGCACATTGTTAGGGGTGACATTGCTCACCTCAAACTTTCATTTGGGTTAACTGTAGATGCAAATAGTGCCCTCAAGAGGTGTTCACCAATAAACCTATATCCAGGCATAAAAGTTTGTGATGCTTTCAATCAAAAAAATGGGAAGAAGACCTAAATAGAAATTTCTCCAAAGAAGACATATGGATGGCCAACAAACACATGAAAAGATGCTCAACATCACTAATCATTAGAGAAATGCAAATCAAAACTACAATGAAGTATCATCTCACACTGTCAGAATGGTCATCATCAAAAATTCCTACACACAGGAATGTGTGTAGAGAGATAATGCGAAGTAAAAGAAACTCTTACACTGTGGGTTAGAATGTAAATTGGTACAGCCAGTATGGAGAACAGTATGGAGATTCCTAAAAAAAAAAAAAAAAGGAATAAGTTTACTATATGACCTAGAAATCGTACACTTGGGCATATATCCAGAGAAAGCCATAATTCACAAATATGCATGCATGCCAATGTTCATTGCAGTACCATTTACAATAGCTAGGATATGGAAGCAACTTAAATATCTGTCAACACAGGAATGGATAAAGATGTGGCACATATACAATGGAATATTAATATTACTCAGCCATAAAAAAGAATGATATTATGCAATTTGCAGAGACGTGGATGGTCCTAGAGACTGTCATACAGAGTGAAGTACATCAGAAAGAGAAAAACAAATACCTTATATTAATGCATGTATATATGGAATCTAAGAAAATGGTATAGATGGTCTTATTTGCAAATCAGAAATAGAAATACAGATGTAGAGAACAAACATGGATACCAAGGGGGAAAGGTGGGGTGGGGTGGAGTGGGAGATTGAGATTGGCATATATACACTACTATGTATAAAAGTGATAATTAATGGGAATGGAAAAAAGGTTAATGATGGTTTAATACCATAATTATACCAGTATAATAACAAATAAGATTGGCTCTACAAAAAAATATATTCTGTAAAATTAAAACTATGAATATTTTTATTTGCTCCTATGTATATACTCCAAATTCCCTAATCTGTGATTTTCTGTTATTACTAAGAAATATCCAGTAAAAAATAAGCATAGAAACACAACAAGAGTAGGAAAAAAAAAAAAAAAAAACAACAGCAATTTGGCAAAGGGCTAGATATGGGAAAGGTGAGGTTAAGAGAGATTTTCCATAAAGATAGAACAATTAAAATGACAAAAGCAGATGATTATTGAGCAACAACTATGCCACAAGGTAGGAGATACGTTCCCAAAAAATTTATAAGTAAACAATGCTAATATACTCACCACTAACAGAAATCTTCACTGAAGAAGGAGAAATTAAGAAAGAAGAGTAAGACATCACAGGTGAAAGGAATATCATTAACAAAAGGTAGTTCAGTTCAGTTCAATTGCTCAGTCATGTCTGACTGTTTGCGACCCCATGGACTGCAGCACACCAGGCCTCCCTGTCCATCCGCAACCCCGGGAGTATACTCAAACTCATGTCCATTGAGTCAGTGATGCCATCCAGCCATCTCATCCTCTGTTGTCCCCTTCTCCTCCCACCTTCAATCTTTCCCAGCATCAGGGTCTTTTCAAATGAGTCCGTTCTTTGCATCAGGTGGCCAAAGTATTGGAGTTTCAGCTTCAACATCAGTCCTTCCAATGAATATTCATGACTGATTTCCTTTAGGATGGACTGGTTGGATCTCCTTGCAGTCCAAGGGACTCTCAAGAGTCTTCTCCAACACGACAGTTTAAAAGCATCAATTCTTTGGCGCTCAGCTTTCTTTATAGTCCAACTCTCACATCCATACATGACTACTGGAAAAACCATAGACTTGACTAGACGGACCTTTGTTGGCAAAGTAATGTCTCTGCTTTTTAATGTGCTGTCTAGGTTGGTCATAACTCCTATCAAGGAGTAAGCGTCTTTTAATTTCATGGCTGCAGTGATTTTTGAGCCCCCCAAAATAAAGTCTGACACTGTTTCCACTGTTTCCCCATCTATTTGCTATGAAGTGATGGGACCAGATGCCATGGTCTTAGTTTTCTGAATGTTGAGCTTTAAGCCAACTTTTTCACTCTCCTCCTTCACTGTCATCAAGAGGCTCTTTAGTTCTTCACTTTCTGCCATAGGGGTGCTGTCATCTGCATACCTGAGGTTATTGATATTTCTACCGGCAGTCTTGACTACAGTTTGTGCTTCATCCAGTCCGACTCTTCACTGATGTACTCTGCATATAAGTTAAAGAAGCAGGGTGACAATATAGAGCCTTGATGTCCTCCTTTTCCTATTTGGAACCAGTCTGTTGTTCCATGTCCAGTTCTAACTGTTGCTTCCTGACCTGCATACAGATTTCTCAAGAGGCAGGTCAGGTGGCCTGGTATTCCCATCTCTTGAAGAATTTTGTACAGTTTATTGTGATCCACACTGTCAAAGGCTTTGGCATAGTCAATAAAGCAGAAATAGATGTTTTTCTGGTACTCTCATGCTTTTTCCATGATCCAACCGATGTTGGCAATTTGATCTCTGGTTCCTTTGCCTTTTCTAAAACCAGCTTGAACATCTGGAAATTCCCAGTTCACTTATTGTTGAAGCCTGGCTTGGAGAATTTTGAGCATTACTCAAAGAATAGTAAAGAGAGATAAGAAAGCCTTCCTAAGTAAACAATGCAAAGAATTAGATGGAAACAATAGAATGGGAATGACTAGAGATCTCTTCAAGAAAATTAGAGATACTAAGGTAACATTTCATGCCAAAGTGTGTCAATAAAGGACAGAAATTGTATGGACCTAACAGAAACAGAACATATTACGAAGAGGTAGCAAGAATACACAGAAGAACTGTACAAAAAAGATCTATCTTCACGGCTCATATAATCACAATGGTGTGGTCACTCACCTAGAGCCAGACATCTTGGAATGTGAAGTCAAGTGGGTCTAAGGAACCATCACTACGAACAAAGCTAGTGGAGGTGGTGGAATTCCAGTTGAGCTATTTTAAATCATAAGATGATTCTGTGACAGTGCTGCACTCTATATACTAGCAAATTCAGAAAACGCAGCAGTGGCCACAGGACTGGAAAAGGTCGGTTTTCATTCTAATCCCAAAGAAAGGCAATGCCAAAAAAATGCTCAAACTACCGCACAATTGCACTTATCTCACATTCTAGTAAAGTAATGCTCAAAATTAACAAAGGTAAGAAAACATGAAATAATAGACTGCACTTGGGACCCTCAGCTAGTTTAGTATATTTGGGAAAAACTTCCTGATTTATCAGCTAGGGTGTTCCAACTCTAGGTTAGTGTAACAGACAATTTGTAAAATGAAAATCACAGCTTCTTGGGTTTGAAAAATTGCTTTATAATTCTATGCTTTGTCCATCCTCCAGTATCCTCACCATGAATATTTTAATGGATCAGCAACACAGGGACTCTTTTAAGTGATTGTTATATTTTTAGAGATTCTTCTAAGTAAAAACAACAACACTAACCATTCTCATAACATCACAAAATCAATCTCCTTGAATTCCACTGATGCTCTCAGCTTTAGAGTCTCAAAGATCCAATAACTTGCCCTTAAGTAACACTTAAAGTATCTGCCTGCATACATGGGCACTCAGTCATGTCCCACTCTTTGCGATCCCAGGGACTGCAGCCAGCCAGGCTCCTCTTGAGCATCGAATTTTCCAGACAAGAATATTGGAGCAAGGTTACCATTTCCTTCTCCAGGGGATCTTTCCAACACAGGGATTGAAACTGCATCTCAAAGAAACCTCTCTCAGGCCTCTATTTTGACATTTTTAAATTGGGAATGCAAAGATAATACAGTGATGTTTGGATAGTGAATATTAGACTTAGGTATTTATTTTTTCCTTCTCTTGGAAAGCTTTACTCCAGGGTTCACTAATTGTACTTTCTACCCTTTATTAGTTTTTTCCACCTATTATCAGTGTATTTCATACTGTCAAAATTCTTAACAGCAAATAATCTTTAGACTATTAATTCCTTAAATTGGACAAAATATTAGAATCATTAACCATTTTCATAACTGGTTATCAACTCAGCTGTGTTAGGTTTGGAGGTCAGATGTTATGTTGAGCTATAAGAAAGGCTAATGGTGAAATTTATTTTTTTGTTTATTTTGGTTCAACCTCATTGTTAACATTTCACTCAAATTGTAAGTTGGGCCATACATAAACCACTTGACAAAGGTTTCAGCCATATGGGTAATTTGAAGACACCTCATAGAACTAATATTCCTAAATGTGGTTTGTATGGTAGAACAGAACCAGTAGTATGCTGAGCCCAAATGGATGATGAACACTAGATGCTTATAGTGGTGGAGAGAACTTACAGAGAAGTTGTTGGCCTTGTAGCAGTCTGCAACAGCAGAGGATAGTTGGAAATCCAGGAAGCAAGCCTGAAAAACTTGACACCTCAAGGGGGCAAGATTAGATGTAGGAACATCTGGAGACTAAAAGAGAATGGACAATCAGAAGGAAAATAGGTAAAGTTGAAATTAGGAGATGAAGTTATTGAAAGAGGTAACCTCAGAACTATTGAACCTTTCCTAGGCTTCTCTACAGGGAATTCTTAAAAGGCAGAACTGGTCCCATTATATAGGATAATCCGTGGGTAATTTTATATCCTATCTGGCTCATCCAGTACTACTTACTCCTAATAAAAGCATAATGAATTATTGGTGAATGCTCAAGTTCAAGTCAAAGAATAAGTAAAGAATAATAGTTTATTGTCAGTACAGCTTAAATGTTTTCTTTAAATTTTATTGGTAAAATACATCATGCATGATGGGGTTTTTGAAAGCACTATATCATTTAGATTCAGCTTTTAAACAGTGTATAGTTTGATGTATCATAGAATCTAATAAAAATGCTAAACCAGGCCGTTAAATATTTATGTGCCATTTGTATATTGTGTGGGGAGGGGACTTTAATTAGTTTGCTGTACAAGAGAGAATCTGCATTTCCACAAGGAGAAGAAATGTTAAGATGAATGTTTTAGCTATAACTTCCTATGTAGAATGCTCTCAGAAACTATTCAAACAGTAATTATAGAATTAAAAACAAGATGGACTAGGGGTAAAATACGTATATAATGGAGATTACTCAATCAATGATACCATGTTATACTGTAATTAAAGCTGATGTGATGACATGTAAATTATAGAGAATTCTGTTTATCTGAGAGCACTTCAAAAACCCAATTTTACAGTCTCACTCATTCTAGGTTTTGAGGTACATTCTTAAGATTTTAATTAACTGAGTACCTTGCAGTGCCTCAGGAGGGATGTCTGGGGAATTAGAAAGAACTTTAGAGTAAGAGGATTGGGCTTCAGAAACCCAGCTCTCCCATGTTTGAGGTGTATAAACTTGGGCAGCGTATTCTTTGAGCCATATTCATTTTGATTTATTCATTAATGACACTAATCGTTTTCATGGAGACTGTGTGAGAAGGTTAGAGAAGTTATGGCTTAATTAATAATTACAACTGTTGTCTCATAATGGATGTTCAGCCAATGTTCTTCTCCTTACTCTGGTCTCAAAGTCATTACCCTATATATGTATTTTTCCTCTGTTTGCATTTTCAATGAGTATATTTCTTCCAAGTCTTCCTGATGCCATGATCATGATTTCTTCTCAGCCCTCAATGCCACAATTTAAAATCAGATACTTAGCAGAATCAGCTTTCTAATGAATCAGTCACCGACCACTCAAACTTTTCCAACTCATGGTTGTATTAATTGTTCTAAAGTATTGATTCCAGATAAAGTTTTAATCACTGGCCTATCTACCAAAGTCCTCATCAGTGCATTTCTGAACTTAGATTCCATGACTCCCAACATCTAGTGTTTAAATGGTGGAGAGTAACTATGGAAAAATGACACACACTAAGAGCATCACCTGCACATTATTTCCTTCATTGTTTTTCCCAAATAAATAACTGTCCTCTCATTCTTTGTGAGCCAGTCATTTTATTTTTCTATGACTCAATATCCTCATCTATAACAGTTGTATAATAAATATTTTCTAGCACAAAGTAATGCTCAGTGCATATCTGTTGTCACTGTTAGAGATGTTATTAAACTCTGCACATCCTTAGAACACTAATCCCCCGGGAATATTTCTATAACCATGTCACTTCCCAATGATCTTGCTCCTTTGAACTCTGTGACATTTGATGATATTCATATTATTGTTAATTCACTTGGGTTTATTTAACCCTTGACCTCCAAATGAAAAATAATTATTTGAGGGCATGACCCATGAGTTGCAATTATTTTGGATCTCCAGTAGAATTGTGGGTAGAATGAAGTGGAGAATGGAGAACTAGCTATTATAGGGACCTCACAATAAATATGTGTTTGTAACACAGGCTTAGTTGTTTATTTTTATTGCCATAATAATTAATTTTATAATAGTATGTTTTATAGTTTTTCTACATTAAAATAATATAATTAACTGCAGAATCCCAACCCCTTCCCAAGGAAATCTATTTTCCATCTCATCTTCAAAACTTAAGTGTCTATAAGAAAGGAAACTATTAATTAGAAAAGTCATTAATTCACTCATTTAGAATTTGAATTAAATTCTAACACTTGTATCAAGCTTTGCCATATCTATACAATAACTCAACTTCCCAGGTAGCTTAGTGGTAAAGTATCCACCTGCCAGTGCAGGAGACACAGGAGACGCGAGTTCTATCCCTGGGTCGGGAAGGTCCCCTGGTGTAGAAAAGGGCAACCTATTCCAATATTCTTGCCTGAGAAATCCCATGGACAGAGGAGCCTGGCAGGCTACAGTCTATGAGGTTACAGTCAGACGTAACTGAGCACACATGCACATATATAAACACTCAGAAATGGCAGCAGAGCAGTGAGTGTTTCTCAATTAATATTTTTCTTTTTTGTTTTCTCTTTTTTCTAATCACACTATTCTACAAAGCTTATTATGATTGTGTTCATCCATACTTCCATCTATATTATACTGTTTCATTGAACTGAGAAGTCAATAACTCACCATTAATAAAATTTTAATTAGTGGTAACACGTTAAACAAGCATAACTGAAATCACCAAGATGATAAATATTCTATGTGGAACTTGGTGTTAAAAACAGATGGGATTAATCACCAACACTGCAGCATGATACAGGTCTTTTGAATTCCCCATTATCAGGGGATTAAATCAGAAGCACAGAGTTGAAATTTTAATAAAGAATAAAGCTCACACTCAAAATAAGAATCCAAACTAATTGGGAAAAAATCCAGCCAGTTTAGTGCTGGGCTTGACATCAAATGGTAATATTTCTAAAAAATACCAGTAATATTTGGTGAAGAAACTCATACAATATTTTAAAAATAGACAATAGAAAATAGAGGGAAAAAGCAAAGTACTATGAGTTTGGGGAATTCTCAGATGTGAAGATATGAGCAATACTAGGAGATATGATAAGAAATTCTCCATTATAGGGAGATGCACATTCCAGGAAAAAAACTTCATATTCTCTTTGAAATCATCTATTCTTTTCTGAGGGCTTATCCATTTGGCATGGTGAAAAAGGAACTGGATTAATTATTTAAGAAAAAAATGAGAGTTTTCTTTTATTCTGAGTCATTTCCAATCTATAATTTTTTGACAACAATATTGTCAGGCACATAGTAGGTGTTAAATAAAACTTACTTTATTTCTTCCAATGTCTAATATTTTTCTACTGCATCTCTTTCTATTGCAGTTACTTATACTTTGTAATATTAAAGCAAAAGTCAAGTGGCATTAAGGGAAATGTAAGTCATTCTTAACCACATGACAGCAGTTTCCTATGGTTATATTTTTAAAAGTTTCAAAGACTAAAGAACATGAATACAATCTTATCATTGAACAGAGAGACAAACCAAAAACTGACAATTTTCCAGCTTTATTTATTCTCTTTCATAATGTGGGTTTAATGCTTTCCATAATACTTAATTATGGCATACTCATTCATATTTGATGGCAGAAAATTATCCTTAAGTGTTACATTCACTAGTTGTGTGTGTGTGTTTAGGAGAAATGGAGAGTAATAGATGAAAGATGAAGCATAGAGAGCCAAAGGATGGTTATGCACATTCATATAGTCATAGTGGATAATATATGATGTGCCAGGAACATAAATAACTTCTAATATGAGGACTGAGCATAGCAGAAAGGCAGTGGGCTATGAAACCATATGAGCAGGACAGAGCGCATGCACATATATCCTTAGTGAAGCCAGAATTAGACTGCATATCATGCCTTGCTTATTTTTCAGAAAATATCAATAACTGACCACAGGATTGGAACACAGTCAACTGCATCATAAGGAAAATATTATGACCCATTTAAAATCCATGATGTTGTCTCTATCCACAACCATAGTTTACACCCACTTTCTGGGTACTGCCAAATTATCTTTGTTGTCGAGCACAAAGGGAAGTATTTTTATAATAGAAATTTGAACATGGATTTTGGATCCAGATATGATTGTAGCATTTATTTGCTTTCAGATTTTAGGGAAGTTACTTAACTGCTAAATCTTATTTAACTCATTTGTAAAATGTCAATTAAAAAAAAAAAAACAGTACCTTTATAGGATAGTGTTGAGGATAAAATGGGATGATATTGGCAAAATATCAAGTCCTTCTTCATCATGTGTGTATGTGTGTTTTATATACACTAATGAGATACTGCAATCATTGATTTACTTGTCCTTTTTATCTTTACTCACAGCTTTTTGAAGAAAGAAAACAGTGTTTTGTTCCCCTTAGTGCCTAGAGCAATGCCAGACTCATGGTAGATATTCAATTCGTGATGTGAATGCCACTGGCTATCTGATAAAATTTCCCCAATATTCCCCTAAGTCAACTTTCTTTACTCATATTTCAGCATATTTGTCCTACACAGCTTTCACATATATAACTTTTGAAAAAAAATTAAAAAAAAACAAAACATTTTGCTAAAGATACAGGATGAGTATAAAGACACTATGGAGGGAGAAAGAAGAGGTAGGATTAATTGGGACACTGGGATTGACATATATATACTACTGATGCTATGTATAAAACAGATAACTAATGAGAACTTACTGTGTAGCAAGGAACTCTCCCTCAGTGCTCTGTGGTGACCCAAATGGGAAGGGCATCCAAAGAAGAGGGGAATATTGGTGTATGTATAGCTGATTCACTTTGCTGTACAGTAGAAACTAACACAACCTTTACAACAATGATATTCCAATAAAAGTTACAAAACAACAACAACAGAAAAGATGCTATGGAGGAGTGTAAAGGTGATGAAGGACAGAGTTTTTCATCAGCCCCATCTCTTGCAGCTTAGATGTACCCTTAGTCAATAGAACAACTTACTCTCCTCTGACTGTGTGCTCTTCTCTGTTCTGCTGGTTATGAACCAATTACCCTGCCTCATATTTACTCCCAACCAGTGTCTACCCTTCTTAAGACTAGATAATTATCCCTTGGCCTTGGACTTGCAAGTGGTTCTAGCCAGTGGAGGCACCAACAGTAGATCTCAGACCAGAGAAGAGAGACATTAGGATATTTATTCTCCTGGCTCCTTTCCTCCTGGGTGCTGTTTCTAGGCAATGACCCTCTACCAAAAACAATAGCTGTTATCATATAGATGTCTTTATCCAGCTACCTCTCCAGGTTTCTTTAACTCCTTCCTCCCCTGACTCTACTTACAAATGGGTGGTAAAACTGCATACTCCCTACTCAAGCTAATCCTATCGTTCGTTCTTCTAAATTTACCCACACTTTATAGATACCTGCTCTATTATACTTTCGTCCAATTACCTAGTTTGACGGTGTGACCTACTGTGTGGCTTTAAGACAACTAAATCCCTCTAAACTTTTCAGCCTTCAAATAAGGTGAATTATGCAAGTGTGGTAAATATTTGTGAGTTTAAAATGGTTATTTAGGTTAAGTATCTATCACAGGAATTCAGTTTGGAATAAATTAGTTAAGACATAGAAAGCATTTAAACTTCTGGCATGTGGTACCAGCTCAGTAAATGTTAAAATATATTGCTATGATCACTCAATTACAAACATTGTTTCCTCCTCCGGTCCTATATTTTTATTTATCTCTTATTTCAATGCATTATGTATCTCTTCAAAGTGTGTCTACCTTAGTACTTTTCAACCTCCCTGAAGGATCTATTCATCTTTCATTCATCCTTCTATCACTACAACTTATCACAGAGTGGAGCCAGACATTCATAAAATTTTTAGAAAGCCTGAATGAATTCATTAAAATTCCTTTGTCAAGACAGTCAACACATACAGTTAATACATTTAACATAGTGTCAAAAATCACTTTCTTTAATTTGTTGTCTGTGTTTCTACAGAAATAAGATACACACATCTTTTGAGAACAAGAGTATGGTTACAGTCAAGCATCTGGAGGTTTCCTGAAAAAATGAAATGATTAGGGTGATTATGTCTTTAACTGGCTTATACAACATCTGCTTAAGTGAACTTGAACTATAGAGTAGGTAAAACCTCATAGACTATTTCTTTATCAGTAACAAAACATCTTTCAAGTTTAAATATTTATAGATTTTTTTTCTTGGCTAAATGCATTGCTTCTGAAGTTGTATTTGAAAATGACTATTTTAATATTTCTTGCAGGTCACAATTTAACAATCTAAGAAATATTCAAAACTTATTCTGAACTTTAAATAGAATCAGAGTGCACTACTAAGGTGTCTCCAGAAGAAATGCATAAAGGGAGATTTCCCAAATGCTTAAAAATGTAAATAAAGAACTTTACTTTTTATAATATCACTTTTCAATCAGAAGACCACATTTTTCTTTCTTTTTTTTGAATTTCAATGGCTCTGAATGTGGCCTATTTAAGTCATTGTCTCAATAATTGTTCTTATTAATTGGGATAATGCAACTAAATTTAGTGTTACTATGAAGAATTGATAGAAAAGATAAATAAAAATAGCCAGCATAATTCCTATACATGGAAAGTACTTACTAAATATTATTCATCTTACCCCTTTCTGTTGTTTGTCTCATAGTTTAATATAAATTTTAAATAAGCATAATCCAAGTTAATGGCAGGAACAAAGAAAATCAAAATAAGCACAAACAAAGCAAAACTGAGATCAGATTACAGAAAATTATGAATTCTGTGGATCAAAATTCAGGACATGGATGATGGTGAGAGTTGTACAACAGTGTGAATGTACTTAATGCCACTGAACTGTACAGTTAAATATGGTAAAAATAGTATGTTTTATATTATGTAACTTTGGCCACAATTGAAAAAAAAACATTAAAAAAGTAGAAAAGCAGATGATCAACTGAAAATAAAATTGTGAAACATTCCTAAAAAAATTTGTCTATTTAAAAACATAATTTTGTTTGCTCTTTCTCCTAGAAGGGTTGCCATCAAGCTTCCTATGAAAGGTAATAGGTCAGAAGCTGAACCTGTTTCTTTCTATCTCTACATCAGTCATTATCTTCCTGAGTGACTTACATCTATAGTCTACAGTTTCCTCATTTACCCCACTTAGACTTGGAATTTATAATCTCATAAAATTGTATGAATTTCTCCAATTTGAGTGGCTCCTTTGGCCTAACAAGTGATTGATTTTTGCCCCATTAAACAAACTAATGTTTTGGAAAAAATTAACCAAATACATCCCAGGCCATGTTGGATAAGTAACTGACTGGGACTCAGAAACCTCTGTTTTTAGCAATCATTTTGTAATCAACTTCTTTTATGTTCTTAGGACTTTTGCTTGGTTTCTGTGAATTTATATTTTCTTATCTGTAGCAGGAAAGTGTATGAAAATAGTACTTTGAATCCCTATCCACAACTGTTTTTTTTTTCCTACAACAAACTACCATTTTACTTTTATTTATTTATTTATTTTTAATAAATTTATTTATTTTAGTTGGGGGCTAATTACTTTACAATATTGTAGTGGTTTTTGCCATACATTGACATGAATCAGCCATGGGTTTACATGTGTTCCCCATCCTGAACCCCCCTCCCACCTCCCTCCCCATCCCATCCCTCTGCGTCATCCCATTGACCCAGCCCTGAGCATTTGTCTCATGCACTGAACCTGGAATGGTGTTCTGTTTCACATATGATAATATACATGTTTCAATGCTATTCTTCCAGAATGTCCCACCCTCACCTTCTCCCTCAGAGTCCATAAGACTGTTCTATGCATCTGTGTCTCTTATTCTGTCTCGCATATAGGGTTATCGTTACCATCTTTCAAATTCCATATATATGTATTAGTATACTGTATTGGTGTTTTTCTTTCTGGCTTACTTCACTCTGTATAATGGGCTCCAGTTTCATCCATCTCAATAGAACTGATTCAAATGTATTCTTTTTAATGGCTGAGTAATATTCCATTGTGTATATGTACCACAGCTTCCTTATCCATTCGTCTGCTGATGGACATCTAGGTTGCTTCCATGTCCTGGCTATTGTAAACAGTGCTGCGATGAACATTGGGGTACACGCGTCTCTTTCAATTCTTGTTTCCTCAGTGTGTATGCCCAGCAGTGGGATTGCTGGGTCATATGGCAGTTCTATTCCCAGTTTTTTAAGGAATCTCCACACTGTTCTCCATAGTGGCTGTACTAGTTTGTATTCCCACCAGCAGTGTAAGAGGGTTCCCTTTTCTCCACACCCTCTCCAGCATTTATTGCTTGTAGACTTTTGGATAGCAGCCATTCTGACTGGTGTGAAATGGTACCTCATTGTGGTTTTGATTTGCATTTCTCTAATAAAGAGTGATGTTGAGCATCTTTTCATGTGTTTGTTAGCCATCTGTATGTCTTCTTTGGAGAAATGTCTGTTTAGTTCTTTGGCCCATTTTTTGATTGGGTCGTTTATTTTTCTGGAATTCAGCTGCAGGAGTTGCTTGTATATTTTTGAGATTAATTGTTTGTCTGTTGCTTCATTTGCTATTATTTTCTCCCATTCTGAAGGCTGTCTTTTCACCTTGCTTATATTTCCTTTGCTTTGCAAAAGCTTTTAATTTTAACTAGGTCCCATTTGTTTATTTTTGCTTTTATTTCCAATATTCTGGGAGGTGGGTCATGGAGGATCCTGCTGTGATTTATGTCGGAGAGTGTTTTGCCTATGTTTTCCTCTAGGAGTTTTATAGTTTCTGGTCTTACGTTTAGATCTTTAATCCATTTTGAGTTTATTTTTGGGTATGGTGTTAGAAAGTGTTCTAATTTCATTCTTTTACAAGTGGTTGACCAGTTTTCCCAGCACCACTTGTTAAAGAGATTGTCTTTTCTCCATTGTATATTCTTGCCTCCTTTGTCGAAGATAATGTGTACATAGGTGCGTGGATTTATCTCTGGGCTTTCTATTTTGTTCCATTGATCTATATTTCTATCTTTGTGCCAGTACCATACTGTCTTGATGACTGTGGCATTGTAGTAGAGCCTGAAGTCAGGCAGGTTGATTCCTCCAGTTCCATTCTTCTTTCTCAAGATTGCTTTGGCTCTTCGAGGTTTCTTATATTTCTATACAAATTGTGAAATGATTTGTTCTAGTCCTGTGAAACATACCGTTGGTAGCTTGATAGGGATTGCATTGAATCTATAGATTGCTTTGGGTAGTATACTCATTTTCACTATATTAATTCTTCCAATCCATGAACACGGTATATTTCTCCATTTGTTTGTTTCCTCTTTGATTTCTTTTATCAGTGTTTTATAGTTTTCTATATATAAGTCTTTTGTTTCTTTAGGTAGATATATTCCTAAGTATTTTATTCTTTTTGTTGCAATGGTGAATGGTATTGTTTCCTTAATTTCTCTTTCTGTTTTCTCATTATTGGTGTATAGGAATGCAAGGGATTTCTGTGTGTTAATTTTATATCCTGCAACTTTACTATATTCATTGATTAGCTCTAGTAATTTTCTGGTAGAATCTTTAGGGTTTTCTATGTAGATGATCATGTCATCTGCAAACAGTGAGAGTTTTACTTCTTCTTTTCCTATCTGTATTCCTTTTATTTCTTTTCCGCTCTGATTGCTGTGGCCAAAACTTCCAAAACTATGTTGAATAGTAGTGGTGCAAGTGGGCATCCTTGCCTTGTTCCTGACTTTAGGGGAAATGCTTTCAATTTTTCACCATTGAGGATAATGTTTGCTGCGGGTTTGTCATATATAGCTTTTATTATGTTGAGGTATGTTCCTTCTATTCCTGCTTTCTGGAGGGTTTTTATCATAAACGGATGTTGAATTTTGTCAAATGCTTTTTCTGCATCTATTGAGATAATCATATGGTTTTTATCTTTCAATTTGTTAATGTGGTGTATTACATTGATTGATTTGCGGATGTTAAAGAAACCTTGCATTCCTGGGATAAAGCCCACTTGGACATGATGTATGATCTTTTTAATATGTTGTTGGATTCTGTTTGCTAGAGTTTTATTAAGGATTTTTGCATCTATGTTCATCAGTGATATTGGCCTGTAGTTTTCTTTTTTTGTGGCATCTTTGTCAGGTTTTGGAATTAGGGTGATGGTGGCCTCATAGAACGAGTTTGGAAGTTAACCATCTTCTGCAATTTTCTGGAAGAGTTTGAGTAGTACAGGTGTTAGCTCTTCTCTAAATTTTTGGTAGAATTCAGCTGTGAAGCCATCTGGTCCTGGGCTTTTGTTTGCTGGAAGATTTCTGATTACAGTTTCGATTTCTGTGCTTCTGATGGGTCTGTTAAGATCTTCTATTTCTTCCTGGTTCAGTTTGGGAAAGTTATACTTTTCTAAGAATGTGTCCATTTCTTCCAAGTTGTCCATTTTATTGGCATGTAGCTTTTGGTAGTAGTCTCTTATGATCCTTTGTATTTCTGTGTAGTCTGTTGTGATCTCTCCATTTTCATTTCTAATTTTGTTGATCTGATTCTTCTCCCTTTGTTTCTTGATGAGTCTGGCTAATGGCCTGTCAATTTTGTTTATCTTCTCAAAAAACCAGCTTTTAGTTTTGTTGATTTTTGCTATGGTCTCTTTTCTTTCTTTTGCATTTATTTCTGCCCTAATTTTTAAGATTTCTTTCCTTCTCCTAACCCTGGGGTTCTTCATTTCTTCCTTCTCTAGTTGCTTTAGGTGTAGAGTTAGGTTATTTATTTGATTTTTTCCTTGTTTCTTGAAGTACGCCTGTATTGCTATGAACCTTCTCCTTAACATTGCTTTTACAGTGTCTCATAGGTTCTGCGTTGTGTTTTCATTTTCATTAGTTTCTATGCATATTTTGATTTCTTTTTTGATTTCTTCTGTGATTTGTTGGTTATTCAGAAGCGTGTTGTTGAGCCTCCATATGTTGGAATTTTTAATAGTTTTTTTCCTGTAATTGAGGTCTAATCTTACTGCATTGTGGTCAGAGAAGATTACTGGGATGATTTCAATTTTTTTGAATTTACCAAGGCTAGATTTATGGCCCAGGATGTGATCTATCCTGGAGAAAGTTCCGTGTGCACTTGAGAAAAAGGTGAAATTGATTGTTTTGCAGTGGAAGGTCCTGTAAATATCAATGAAATCTAATTTGTCTATTGTATCATTTAAAGTTTGTGTTTCCTTGTTAATTTTCTGTTTAGTTGATCTATCCATATGGGTGAGTGGAATATTAAAGTCCCCCACTATTATTGTGTTATTGTTAATTTCCCCTTTCATACTTGTTAGTATTTGCCTTATATATTGTGGTGCTCCTATGTTGGGTGCATATATATTTATAATTGTTATATCTTCTTCTTGGATTGATCCTTTGATCATTATGTAGTGTCCTTCTTTGTCTCTTTTCACAGCCATTATTTTCAAGTCTACTTTATCTGAAATGAGTATTGCGACTCCTGCTTTCTTTTGGTCTCCATTTGCATGAAATATGTTTTTCCATCCCTTCACTTTCAGTCTGTATGTGTCCCTAGTTTTGAGGTGGGTCTCTTGTAGACAGCATATATAGGGGTCTTGTTTTTGTATCCATTCAGCCAGTCTTTGTCTTTTGGTTGGGGCATTCAACCCATTTACATTTAAGGTAATTATTGATAAGTATGGTCCCGTTGCCATTTACTTTGTTGTTTTGAGTTCGTGTTGAAACATCCTTTCTGCGTTTCCTGTTTAGAGAAGATCCTTTAGCATTTGTTGGAGAGCTGGTTTGGTGGTGCTGAATTCCTTCAGCTCTTGCTTGTCTGTAAAGCTTTTGAATTCTCCTTCATATCTGAATGAGATCCTTGCTGGGTACAGTAATCTGGGTTGTAGATTATTCTCTTTCATTACTTTAAGTATGTCCTACCATTCCCTTCTAGCCTGAAGAGTTTCTATTGAAAGATCAGCTGTTATCCTTATGGGGATCCCCTTGTGTGTTATTTGTTGTTTTTCCCTTGCTGCTTTTAATATTTGTTCTTTGTGTTTGATCTTTGTTAATTTGATTAATATGTGTCTTGGGGTGTTTCGCCTTGGGTTTATCCTGTTTGGGACTCTCTGGGTTTCTTGGACTTCTGTGACTATTTCCTTCCTCATTTTAGGGAAATTTTCAACTATTATCTCCTCGAGTATTTTTTCATGGCCTTTCCTTTTATCTTCTTCTTCTGGGACTCCTATAATTCGAATGTTGGGGCGTTTCATATTGTCCCAGAGGTCCCTGAGGTTTTCCTCATTTCTTTTGATTCTTTTTTCTTTTTTCCTCTCTGCTTCATTTATTTCCACCATTCTATCTTCTACCTCACTTATCCTATCTTCTGCCTCCGTTATTCTACTGTTGGTTCCCTCCAGAGTGTCTTTTATCTCCTTTATTTCATTATTCATTATATATTGACTCCTTTTTATTTCTTCTAGGTCCTTGATAAACATTTCTTGCATCTTCTCAATCCTTGTCTCCAGGCTATTCATCTGTAACTCCATTTTGTTTTCAAGATTTTGGATCATTTTTATTATCATTATTCTAAATTCTTTTTCAGATAGATTCCCTATCTCCTCCTCTTTTGTTTGGTTTGGTGGGCGTTTCTCATTTTCCTTTACTTGCTGAGTATTTCTCTGCCTTTTCATCTTGTTTAGATCACTGTGTTTGGCGTGGCCTTTCTGTATTCTGGTAGATTGAAATTCCTCTTTATTGTGGAGGTTCCTCACTGTGGGTGGGGTTGGACAGGTGGCTTGTCAAGATTTCCTGGTTGGGGGAGCTTGTGTCGGTGTTCTGGTGGGTGGAGCTGGATTTCTTCTCTCTAGAGTGCAATGGAGTGTCCGGTATTGAGTTTTGAGATGTCTATGGATTTGGTATGCCTCTGGGCAGCCTGTATATTGATGCTCAGGGCTATGTTCCTGCATTGTTGGAGAATTTGCGTGGTATGTCTTGCTCTGGAACTTATTGGCTCTTGGGTGGAGCTTGGTTTCAGTGTATATGTGGAGGCTTTTGGATCATCTCTTATTAATTAATGTTTCCTCTGGCTTTCAGTCTTATTCTTGCAGTAGCCTCAAGACTTCTCCATCCATACAGCATCGATAATAAAACTTTTAGGTTAATGGTGAAAAGATTCTCCAGAGTGAGGGATACCCATAGAGGTTCACTGAGTTACATGGAGAGGTGAAGGGGCGGGGGGGTGGGGTTGAGGTGACCAGGAGGAGAAGAGGGGGACTCAAATGTGGAGAGAGCAGTCTAGCCAGTAAGCACTTCCCTCTGTGCTCTCCACAGTCTGGAACCCTCAGAGCGGTTCACAGAGATACATAGAGAGGGGGGAGGAAGGTAATAGAGGTGAGCATGAGTAGAAAGGGAGGAATCAAGAGGGGAGAGAGAGATCTTGGCAGTATTCTGTTCCCGAAGTGTTCTCCAGTGCCCAGAACACCCTCAGAGATTCACAGAATTGGGTTGAGAAGAGAAGGAGGAGGGTGGGAGATAGAGGTTCCTTGGGGAAGAAGAAAGAGCGTCAATTGGGTGATAGAGTAATCAAGCCAGTAATCCCACTCCTGAGTAAAAATGGGTACTAAAGATTGGGTTCTTAAATGTGCAAAATTGATATCAAATATGTAAAACAAAGATTAAAAATCTAGAGTAGAGGTTAGACTCTTAAAAAAATCAATATAAAAAAAAGAAAAAAGAAAATCACAAAAAGTATAAGATATATGTATGCAGTTTGCTTTAAAAATAGGTTTTTCTTTTTTTTGCAAGGTAATAGTGGGTTATAAAAATGAAAATTAAAAGTGTAATAGAGGACTTAAAGAAAAAAGTTAAAAAAAAAATTAAAAATTAAAAAGAAAAAAAAATGTTAATAGTAAAATTATATCCAGGACTTTCTCTGGAGCTGTTGTGAGCAGTGTGGGGTCTGTTCAGTTTCAGATAGATCCTTGTTCCTGCTTATACTTTTCAAGATCTATAGGCCCCTTTCAATACAGTCGGTGATAACTACAGGGATTTTAATCTGTTGGCCTGTCACTTCCAAAGCGCTTCCCTCTGTTTATTTGGCTTCTGTTTGCAGATCTCTTCAGTGTCTAATTTCCGCCCTGCCACAAAGGGGTGGAGGTGGTCTCTTTAGGTTCGCTTGTTCAGTCGTGCTGTGGAGAGGGAGGAACACTGCAAACCAATATCACTGGCGTGTGTGCGGAGAGCTCGCAGTGTCTTGGCTACACTGGGTTCGCCCCCGCTCACGGCGTGTGTGCTTTCCCAGTCTATCCCACTCAGGCTTCAGGTTACTCGGCCGGGGAGTGGGCCCTGAGATGCGTGCACTTCCCAGGTCTAAGCCGCTCAGGTTCAGGTTCCTGGGTACTCCACAAAGGCGCAGACTCGGTTGCGCCCCCGGTTTGTGCCGTTCCCGGTCGGAGCAGCTCAGGCAGCCAGGAGTTTGGCGAGTGCACTCTCCCCTGTTGGGACCGTGTGGCTTATCACCTCCCTGGTCCCCGCCTCGGTTTACGGGGCGCCCAGCTCCGGTGTGCTTTGTGTCAGTTCTGGGGAGCTGGTCTCTGGCTGCGACCCTCCCTGTGGCTGTCGACCCTCTGGGATCTCAGGCAGTCTTTGCTTAGAAACTGGAAGCCTGTTTGCAGTTTGGTAGGGGGTGCCCTCTCTGGGGCCGAGTTTGCCCCTTTCCGGCTCTGGCTGGTCCCGCCTGCCCGCTGTGTCCGGCGGGGGATGGGGCGGTCCGCAGCCGGCTAGCTCTCCTCTGGTATCGCTCAGTCCTTTGTTCTGTGAGCGGGCTGGCAGTGCCTTAGATTTGGGCTTTTCGCTGGATAGTTCTCTCTGGCTGTCCCACAGTTTAGGTTGCTGTCTTAGGTTAGCTCCGTCAGATTGCCCTCAGGGCATTCGGCCCGGTCCTTACCCTAAGCAGTGCCGCCTGCTCCTCTCCGTTCAGCCCCCACTTGCTGGTGGCGGATGCGAGCATCTGGGGTTCTTTGCTGGGAGTTGCCTTTAGGCACGTAATCTGTGGGTTTTATTTATTTTTTCTCCCAGTCATGTTGCCCTCCGAGATTCGAAATCTTCCCCCAAATCTGCCGGTGAGAGGGTTTCCTGGTGTTTGGAAACTTCTCCTCTTTCATGACTCCCTTCCCGGGACGGGTCTCCGTCCCTAACTCTTTTGTCTCTCTTTTTATCTTTTATATTTCCTCCTACCTCCTTTTGAAGATAACGTGCTGTTTTTCTGGATGCCTGATGTCCTCTGCCAGCATTCAGAAGTTGTTTTGTGAAGTTTGCTCAGCGTTCAGATGCTCTTTCGATAAATTTGTGGGGGAGAGAATGGTCTCCCCATAGTATTCCTCCGCTATCTTAGCCCCGCTCCCCAAACTATCATTTTATAATGTAGAATTTTCTCAGTTTAAAGTACATCATTTATAATATTTTAAAAAATTGATTTTCCTTAAAATTTCCTCAGTAGTCTGCAATTAAAAAATACATATTTTTAATCTGTGCATGCTGTCATCCATATCAATGATATAAAGTCTGTGGGTTCTGACTCTTGGCCAGCTCAACTCTCTCTTTCAAAAACTCAGTTCAATTTTGACTCTAAGACACAAGACAAGAGAAAGCCTGATTAGCTAGAAAAAATTCTTACAGATTCAATAACTCACAGAGATCGTTTCTGAGTAAATGGGATATTTCTCCTCTTCTGTTCTCAATCACAACCCAACTCAAATAATAAACATCCACAATGACAATGTGAAGGCATTTTTTAATATACACATACATTCAACTTTGAACATTTACTAAAATGGTGAACATGGAGGTTGAGATAAATTATATTTCTTTCTCAACCAAACTAAACTGAGATATCATTTGTTACATAGTAGAGAAAATTAAAGACATTTCCCTCCTAGAAACTGAAACCTAACAGATAAAATGTCCATTAAAATCTCTATGGAGCTATAAAAATGAAATATATTTGCTCCACTTAGGCAATTATAGAGCTACTGAACTAATGTGTTAATTATCACATATGGTTGTGAAGAGAATGTTCTATTATTTCTAAATAACCTTCACTTTTTAATATCTTTTTTATAATTCTAAATGCATATGATTGTCTCCTTTACATTATCCAGGCAACATTTGGCTGAATGCTAAACTGGTATGAAGTGTAGGTAGACAAGTTATAGGGACCAGTGGAAAGATGATATGGCTTTATGTCAGTAATGTGGTCAAAAGTGCAAAGATAAATAGATGCTATTTATCTCTAGACCACAAAAAATAAGTGTTTAGAAATCCAAAATGTTAGGCAAATCTAGAAGTCAGGTGTTGTGGAAAATAAAGAGATTTGGGAGAATGTGATGGTAAAGGGGGCTTTACTTTACCCCAAAAGTGAAACGAGTTTCCTGAACCTCCCTCTTACTAATTTCTAAAGCCTGTTTGGAATCATGAAAATGGCAAGTGACTTAGACCTTTCAGCTCTTAGGGAAAACGGATGAATCTAAATGTTTCACACTTAATGATATTTGTAAAGGAAAAAAACAATAAAATGCATTAACAGGCTCTGGGCTGATTCAGCAATTCTAATATTTCTATGTTCAACATGAAAGTCAGCCAGACCAGAGCTTTAAATATCTTTTTTTTTTAATGACACAGAATAAGAATAATAAATTAAAATTGATTCTTTCCTAGTATGACTGTTTATGATGTTTGTAAAAGTAATTTATGAGATGGTCTGTCTTCCCTGTAAAATTTACTGATTGGTTTATTCTTTGACAAAAGATGTGAACAGAACAATTTTGCAATTGCCTAAAAATAATGCTGGATTTATGGTCTGGTCAGAATATAAAAGAAATTTAATCATCCAGAACAGATGGAAGTGATGTAGTCAGCAAAGTCTCCTTTCTGACTACAAATGGGCCAGCAAAAACTTATCTTATGACAGAGACATTGTGGTAAGCGATGGCAGACTTGAAAGCAAGGAAGGAGAGAGAGATAAAATAGGAGACAGCTGGAAGATGAGGAATTGATAGAAAAGGAAAAAGATGTGGGTGATAAGATTTAACTTCTCCAGAGTCAGTATCTGTAAGCCCTAAGAGCAACTTAAATGTGAAGTCAGTTGCAAGCAGAATTGGGGTTAGAGACTATTCATCTACAAAACACCTGGTTATGGATTGAATCGTGTCCCCCTAGAAATTCATATATTGAAATCCTAATCCCCAGAACCTCAGAATGTGGCCTTGGAAGTAGAGTCATTGCAGAGATAGTTATTTACACTAAGATGAGGTCGTTAGGGTAGATCGTAATCCAATATGACTGGCATCCTTATAAAATGAGTAAAGATGCACAGAGACACACACATGGGAAAAATACCACATACCACAGATTAAAGAAGAGATTGGAGTGATGGGTCTAAGCTGAAGACTGCCAGCAAACTGCCAGAAGCTAGGCAAAAGGCACAGCCCTCAGAAGGAATGTGCCCTCTCAACACTTGGGTCTAGGATATCTAGAACTATGAAGAAATAAATTTTTGTCCTTTAACCCCAGCTCCCCCCTTCCCCTGCTGGGTTTGTGGTACTTGGTAAAGAAGCCCTAGAAAACTAAGACTCACCCAGAACCCCCACTGCCGAATACTTACAAAAGGAAGCTACCAATAAAAATGCCTAAAATATCCAAATCCTCCATTCTTTTTTAGGGGATTTTAGGGTCAACAAGCGAAGTCTCTTCAGGTCTACTAAGAACTCTTTATTCCACTGCATTCTGAGGGTACTGATATATATCCCACAGTGAATTCTATAGCTACTAACTTCAAATGTCACAACTGTATTGCAGTTAGTGCTCCAACATGCTCTCTCTATACACATATTAAGTTATTTGAAAACAGAAGGTTTTCTCCTTCTAGCAACTAGGAAATAATCAAAAATGGAAATGCACTTAATCAAAAGAGAAAAAAAAAAGCAAAGTAACCTAAAATAGTAGACTTTAGAACTAGACACTTTGGAATACAAAATCTGGCTCTGTCACATTCAACACATACCTACTTGGCCTTAGTATAATTACAAAAATTAGACATTACAGATATAATATTTGCTACAATGCCAACATACTGAAGACAATCAATTAATATAGCAGCTGGTAAATGGTGAATGGCAAAGTGTAGGAGAAGGATTATATACAGAATGTACAGTCATAGTGGTGTATCAAATCTTGATGTTTTTGACCATGGAAGAGGCTTCATTATCTTGTTTTTCTGTCAGTAAGTTGTGTCTGACTGTGCAACCCCATGGATTGCAGCACACCAGGCTTCCCTGTCCTCCACTATCTCCTGGAGTTTGCTTAAATTCACTACCTTGAGCCGTGGTTTATTCATCTGGATAAGTAGGATGATAATGTATAGCTTGGCAATTAAATGAAAGAAAGAGAGACCTTTGCTAAGTTATATGAACTCAACAAGTTCTATCAACTCATCAAGTATTAATTATCTATCCTTTAACATATGGAATAATTAGAAAATTGCAGGTAAGTATACAAGTTGCATACTATTCCCTTTTTTATACTGACTTTTTATAGATCATTTTTATACTGGCTTGCTGAATTGTGCCCTCACCAGGAGTCTTATTTTCTTAGATCTGAAGAGAGAAAGGTTTTTAGACACTAGCTTTAATTAAGCCCTGGTGGCTCAGATGGTAAAGTATCTGCCTGGAATGCGGGAGACCTGGATTCAATCCCTGAGTCGGGAAGATCTCCTGGAGAAGTAAATGGCAACCCACTCCAGTATCTTGCCTGGAAAATCCCATGGACGGAGGAGTCTGGTAGGCTACAGTCCATGGGGTCGCAAAGACTCTGACACGACTGAGCGACTTCACTTTCCCTTAATTAAGCCCCAGATCCAGAATTGGTAGTCCATGAACGGATATGTCTTGAATCAGCCTTCTTTATCATCAAGCCAGATTTAGGTACTGGATGTATGCTGTCATTTCCTTGGTTATATGGTGTATGCTTAGTCACTCAGTCATGTCCGACTCTTTGCAACTCCATGGACAATACCTGCTAGGCTCCTCTGTCCATGGGGGTTCTCCAGGACAGAATACTGGAGTCGGTTGCCATGCCCTCCTCTAAGAGATCTTCTCAAACTGGAACTGAAGCCAGGTCTCCTGCATTGCAGTCGGATTCTTTACCGTCTGAGCCACCAGGGAAGCCCTGGTTATATGGCAAAAGCCCAACTTGAATTCCAGTCAACAAAACTGATGAACTGGGACTCGTCCTAGTCCTCCTTGATATCTCTCTCATGTATGTTAGGTAAGACTCATTTTCTGTATCTAACAGATTTTTCTTAACAAAGAGTGTAAGCTATATTATAAGAATCCATGATATTCCACAGAATCCAGACTCTTGTGTCACAAAGTAAACCAGAGTCAGAGGTTCTGATGCCATGAGGAACCCTTCTTCATTGTCCCTCATTGATTCCTGCAGAACTGCTTCATTCTTTACTGGTCAGACTGACATTCTTTGTTTCCTTGTCTCATAATGCACAGTTTAGAGCCATATGTAGTCTCTAGTTTACATACTAAATATTCAATCACTTAAAGAGACAAAATAGCCTCACCCAGGTTTGCCAAATCACTAATGAAAAAATTCTCACTATACCAGCTAGGATAATGTTCCTAACTTCAATCCAGTTCACTGAGCATATTGGAGCTAAAATTCTGTTTTAATAAAAGCCAGTAGTGTCCCACTTAACTACATGAATGAGGAAGGAAAAGTTGAAGATTTCCTGAAATAAGGTCTGAGAAGGCAATCGTAAAGATATCAGATATTCCTAGTCCCTTTCTATGTCAGGGACCCTGTGTTTAATCATAAAATATTTGGAGGAACAGTTTCCATGGCAACTCCTCATCATCATGAATTGAATTATTGATTTGTCCCACTTCTGGTCATTATGTAACTTCCTTGTTTGTGAAGATCTCTGAGAGCCAGGGCTAATATCTGGTTGAATTCTGGGTGTCCAAACGACACTTGACTTTAGCATGCATTTTCCTCTTAAAATCACTTTCTGAGTTCTGATGCTTGGAAGCAGCTATTATGGCTTTTGACTTATCAGTATATACCTTGGACCAGCATGATCAACTTGTATTGTTGCATTCATTTTCCTTTCACTATTCTCTTTCTCTAACATCTATTATCTATTTTTCCAGTCACAGCATGCACTACAATCTGACTTTATGATGGTAGTAGAGAATCCTTCACATTTTGACAGCACTCTCCTCCAAGTAGCCTTTAGAAACACTTTGTCTCCCTTGACACATTGTGTCGATATAGAGAGGAGACATGAGTCTCCCATTTCCTGGAACACCAATATGAAAGAAAGGCCTTCCTGCTTGACAAACCCTACGGCAGAGACCAAATTGCATGCTGACTGGTTGGCATGGCTGTTAACCTTCTCGCTCAGCTCCCATGCCAGAAGGAAAGACAAACAGGGCTTTACCGGGTCAGTAAATATTCCATATAATCTTAGATAAAAGTAGTTACATTTGTGAAAGATTTACATTTGTAGTCAACATAAATTAGCTGTCAAAAGAAAATGAAAAATATGGATGTCTACATAATTTACTAGTGGACCACACTGCATAGCTTCAAACTGCATTGAAGTAATTACCAGCAGAACTCTAGTGATGACAAGCGGTTTAGATTCACTGTTAGGATATTATTGCTTTTTATACAAATGAATGAACGTATAAATAATGTAGCTTCAGGAGGACACCCTTCTTTATTTGTATCAAACAAAGTGCATCATAAGACAGGGTAACAGAAACTTTAGGAGGATTCTAATTTCACACACTGTATCAACTTGAAATTATGGTGGGAAGATACATGTGTTCTCCTTGTGATAAAATTTATTTTACCAGTTAAATGAACATATATTTCTGAAAAGATAATGACCTCTAAGAAACAGTATCCTAAGTGAAATTTGCCTGATCTGGTAAAGAATCTGCCTGCCAATGCAGGAGATGGAGGAGAGGTGGGTTTGATCCCTAAGTTGGGAAGATTCCCTGGAGAAGGAAATGGCAACCCACTCCAGTATTCTTGCCTGAGAAGTCTCATAGAGAGAGGAACCTGGCTGCTGCACTCCATGGGGTCGCAAAGAGTTAGAAACAACTGATTATGCTTGCAAGAAGAAATCAGTTCAGTTCAGTTTTTTCAGTTACTCAGGCGTGTCTGACCCTTTGCGACCCCATGGACTGCAACACGACAGGCCTCCTTGTCCATCACCAACTCACAGAGTTTACTCAAACTCATGTCCATTGACTCGGTGCTGCCATCCAACCATCTCATCCTCTGTCTTCCCCTTCTCCTACTGTCTTCAATCTTTCCCAGCATCAGGGTCTTTTCAAATGAGTCAGCTCTTCGCATCAGATGGCCAAAGTATTGGAGTTTCAGCTTCAACATCAGTCCCTCCAATGAATATTCAGGACTGATTTCCTTTAGGATGGACTGGTTGGATCTCCTTGCAGTTCAAGGGACTCTGAAGAGTCTTCTCCAACACCACAGTTCAAAGCCATCAGTTCTTCAGCGCTCACCTTTCTTTATAGTCCAACTCTCACATATACATGACTACTGGAAAAACCACAGCCTTGACTAGATGGACCTTTGTTGGCAAAGTAATGTCTCTGCTTTTTAATATGCTATCTAGGTTGGTCAAAAACTTCCTGCCAATGAGTAAGTGTCTTTTAATTTCATGGCTGCAGTCACCATCTGCAGTGATTTTGGAGCCCAAAAGAATAAAGTCTGCCACTGTTTCTACTGTTTCCCCGTCTATTTTCCATGAAGTGATGGGATCAGATGCCATGGTCTTAGTTTTCTGAATGTTGAGCTTTAAGCCAACTTTTTCATTCTCACTTTCATCAAGAGGCTCTTTAGTTTTTCTTCACTTCCTGCCATAATTGTGGTGTCATCTGCATATCTGAGGTTATTGGTATTTCTCCTGGCAATATTGATTCCAGCTTGTGCTTCATCCAGCCCAGCGTTACTCATGATGTACTCTGCGTATAAGTTAAATAAGCAGGGTGACAATATAGAGCCTTGACGTACTCTTTTCCCTATTTGGAACCAGTCTGTTGTTCCATGTCCAGTTCTAACTGTTGCTTCCTGACCTGCATACAGGTTTCTCAAGAGGCAGGTCAGGTGGTCTGGTACTCGCATGTCTTGAAGTTTACTGTGATCCACACAGTCAAAGGCTTTGGCATAGTCAATAAAGCAGAAATAGATGTTTTTCTGGAACTCTCTTGCTTTTTCGATGATCCAGCAGATGTTGGCAATTTGATCTCTGGTTCCTCTGCCTTTTCTAAAATGGACTGGAATGGGTGAATTTAACTCAGATGACCATTATATCCACTACTGTGGGCAAGAATACCTTAGAAGATATGGAGTAGCCATCATAGTCAACAAACGAGTCTGAAACGCAGTACTTGGATGCAATCTCAAAAATGACAGGATGATCTCTGTTTGTTTCCAAGGCAAACCATTCAATATCATGGTAATCTAAGTCTATGCCCCAACCAGGAATGCTGAAGAAGCTGAAGTTGAATGGTTCTATGAAGACCTATAAGACCTTTTAGAACTAACACCCAAAAAAGATGTATTTTTCATTATAGGGGACTGGAATGCAAAAGTAGCAAGTCAAGAAACACCTGGAGTAACAGGAAAATTTGGCCTTGGAGTACAGAATGAAGCAGGGTAAAGGCTTATAGAGTTTTGCTAAGAGAATGCACTGGTCATAGCAAACACACTCTTCCAACAACACAAGAGAAGTCTCTACACATGGACATCACCAGATGGTCAACACCGAAATCAGATTGATTATATTCTTTGCAGCCAAAATGGAGAAGCTTTATACAGTCAGCAAAAACAAGACCGGGAGCTGACTGTGGCTCGGATCATGAACTCCTTATTGCCAAATTCAAACTTAAATTGAACAAAGTAGGGAAAATGACGAGACCTTTCAGGCAAGACCTAAATCAAATCCCTTACAATTATACAGTGGAAGTGACAAATAGATTTAAGGGACTTGATCTGATAGACAGAGTGCCTATTGAACTATAGATGGAAGTTTGTGACATTGTACAGGAGACAGGGATCAAGACCATCCTCAAGAAAAAAAAATGCAAAAAAGCAAAATGGCTGTCTGAGGAGGCCTTACAAATAGCTGGGAAAAGAAGAGAAGCGAAAAGCAAAGGAGAAAAGGAAAGATATACCCATTTGAATGCAGAGTTCCAAAGGATAGCAAGGAGAGATAAGAAAGCCTTCCTCGGTGATCAGTGCAAAGAAATAGAGGAAAACTATAGAATGGGAAAGACTAGAGATCTCTTAAGAAAATTACAGATATCAAGGGAACATTTTATGCAAAGATGGTCTCAATAAAGAAATGGTATGGACTTAACAGAAGCAGAAGATATTAAGAAGAGGTGGCAAGAATACACAGAACTGTACAAAAAAAAAAGTCTTCATGACCCAGACAATCACAATAGTGTGATCACTCACCTAGAGCCAGACAACCTGGAATGTGAAGTCAAGTGGGCCTTAGGAAGCATCACTATGAACAAAGCTAGTGGAGGTGGTGGAATTCCATTTGAGCCATTTCAAATTGTAAAAGATGATGCTGTGAAAGTGCTGCACTCATATATATGAGACAGCAAAAGGGACACAGATGTATAGAACAGTCTTTTGGACATTGTGGGAGAGGGCAAGGGTGGGATGACTTAGGACAATGGCATTGAAACATGTATATTATCACATGTGAAATGAATCGCCAGTCCAGGTTCTATGCATGAGACAGGGTGCTCGGGGCTAGTGCACTGGGATGACCCAGAGGGATGGGATGGGGAGAAAAGTGGGAGGGGGGCTCAGGATGGGGAACACATATACACCCGTGGCGGATTCATGTCAATGTATGGCAAAACTACTACAATATTGTAAAGTAATTAACCTCCAACTAAAATAAATAATAATTAAAAAATTGCTGCACTCAATATGCCAGCAAATTTGGAAGACTCATTAGTGGCCACAGGACTGGAAAAGGTGAGTTTTCATTCCAATCCCAAAGAAAGGCAAAAGAAGAAATATGTACATTAAAATATTGGCCCAAGAAAAATATAGGAATTTAACAATTTAACATATGTTATTCTAACAACAGAATTTTAGCATTCACATGAATCAAATGTATCTTTCTGGGTTGCCCTTCTATTCCAGTAAGCAGAAAAGATGAACGGAGAATTGAAGCTTACATTTTGAGAATACAGAGCAAATAGAGGATCTATTCAAAACTAAAATCTTAGTATTATGACTGTTACTAGACTCTTCATTAATTTACCATTCTCCTTAAGAAGAATCATTCAAAATGTCCAGCACATTTCCTAACACATAAGTGGTACTCAGTAAATATTTGTGGAATGGATTAATGAATGGTTGAATATTTATTATCTTCAACGGAAAAATCAAGTTTTGGAGAAATAGAAGAGTCCTCTTACCTAATCACTCTATAATTCAGTAAGGAAATAGAACTCAATATATTTAGATCTGTTATTTTAAGTCAGTTATTCCAGACACAATAAAAGTTTTCCTGGAGAATATTTTATTACTGCCACTTAAATAAACATCCACTGTAATTTTAGAATGTGAAGTTATGAATACTTGGGTATTTTTCAGTCTAAATGGTGCTTGCAAGACATGGACAACTTTTGGAATTTGATCTTTTCAGCCTACTTTGTTGAGTTGCTTCACTGACTTTGAATGTTTTTCATCTTCTGAACTATGAAGTTAAGTTGCAAGTAAATGTAGATATTCATCTTAATAAATATATGGAATAAAGAGGACTATTTCTAATCTTTCCTGAAATACATTATTCTTTCTATTCCCAAAATCAAGAAAGATGCCATTATGATTCTACTACTTTTATATCTTTGATAATATTTTAGTAGTATATCATGTTATATCATTGGTACAAACTTCCATATGAAGTTGTAAGATATGTATGTGTTTGTATATGTGTGTGCATAAATAGAACTTAAAATGGCAAATCATGATTGACCATTTCTATGTTTCATTTGTAGACCATTCCCTTTCCCAACAAAATAATTTGTTCTCATTGAATATCATCAGTTTCAACTAATAATATCTACAATGTCAAAACACATGATGATTATTCACTAATTAACCAAGAATAGCAATTCCACTATTAGCTAAAAAAAAAAAAAAAAAAAAAAAGACGGATATTTGAAAGGGAAATCACAGACAATATCATATGACAAGTGTAAGAGGGAATCAGTCACCCCAACATTTGGTCTACTGGTTTATTGCACTGTGACCACCGTTTTTACATGGGACCAGAGCTGCTAAAAATAAAGACCCATTTGCAGCTGGATGATACTACATCAATAATTTCCAATAAGGGAGATACAAGCAAAAATGCCCCGTAGCAGGTTTCTATAACTATAACTTAAAAGACAGTTACTACTCACCTTGGCCCATTTAATTATAATTTTCTTCCTCTTTTTTGGATTGTGAACATCATGTGAACATGATGGCAAGATTAGTACCAGTTGTACTGAATTATGAGTTCATATTGGAAATAGCATTCAAGCAAATGGTAAAAATAAAGTCAGAAGAATCCTTGTTCCATGAGGAAACTCATGGAGAAGATTGCCCAGACTGTTTTTGAACTAGCCTCCTCTGTACCCTACTTCAAGAATAGAATAAATTATCTATTGAATTTAGGATTTCATTACATAATGATTCTCTAATAAACAAATTAAATTTTTTATTATAAAAGTCATTTGTATCTAGGAAAAGTTTGTGTCTGTTACTACATTCAAGGGGGGATATACATATTCATAAATAGGAAGAAAATGTGCTAAAATGTTATTCTTCTAGAAGATCTAAGAATTTTTCATTTTTATTTGGCACCTCAATTATTCTTACCTTGCTAGAGTAATATGTGCATAGGGAATAATATCAGTATATTTTAATCATTTTAAAGGACAGTTACAACAGAAGTGAGTACTTCTTTCCAGTGAACAATTGTAGAATATGAGTAATCCACTCACACCTCCCCACACCACAATCCAAACTTCAACATCTTACCATACAGATGTTAGAAATGACTGACACAAATAAGAAAAAATTTTATGAAACACAGAGAAAAACAATTTGTCTCTAAAGCATAGGGCTGTAGTGCTCTGTGTTCAATATGCAGGTTTTCTCAGTCAGGAAGCCTCTGGACCCAATAACGCTGGGGGAAAAGAGAAGAGAGAGATAGAGAGAAAAGGAGGGATGGAGAGAGGAGAGAAGAAGAAAATAATTATTTGTCCCTGTGTTTTTTTATCCTTCAATTCGTTGATAGAAATAGTAGCCTCAGCTTAATTTAAGCAACACTCCTTTTCTTTTATAGGTGGAATTTCTCTTTTTCAACCGCTTTAATCCTTGAGGAAGAAAAGGGTAAAGGAGAATGTGGGAGGTTTAAAGTCTTTTTATCTGTGATAAAGTTGGGGCCCAAGAAATATTGGTTGAATGGAGGCATGGATGAATAAATTCATAAATAAATGAACAACTGGGTAAGTGATATCAACAAGTTTCTCTACTTTTTTTTTTAATTGGACTCTATGTGTGTATATGTACACATACATATACATATTTACACATGGTCTTTCCTGAAATAAAAAATATAAATATACATAAATATATAATTTATATATGGCAAAAAGTCACACTTTTGTATGTAACTCTATGAATTTAATATATGTTTAAATTTGTGTAACCATCACTACAAACAGGATACAGAATAATTCCACAACCCCCAAAATTTGTCTTGTGCTGCTCTATGGCAGTCAGTCAGAAACCTATTCTCCATCTCTGTAATTTTGTCTTTTCCAGAATGTGATATACTTAGAATCAGGTAATATGTAACAGTGGAAGTGGTTTCTTCCACTTAGAATAGTGCTTTTGAGATTCAGTTGTATTGTGTTTATCAATAGTTTCTTTTTAAATGCTGGACAGCATTCCATTATACCAAAATTTATTTTTTATTTAAATATTAAAGAAAATTTAGGTTATGCCCACCTTTGGGTGACTACATATAGTACTGCTAGAGCTATCCATATACAGATTCTTATATAAACATATAGGCATTTCTCTAGGATAAATGCATGAGTGGGATTGCTGGATGGTATGGGAGGTGTGTGCTTCATTTAACCGCTGGGCTGTCTTCCAGTCAAGCTTTTTCACATCGATAACCGGATCTTTCTTTCCTAGCAAAAGTTTTTAATTTTGATACAGCTCAATTAATAATTTTTATTAATCATTGTTTTAGTCTCATAAATAAGGATACTTTGCCTAACTCAAGTTCATAAAAATTTTTCCAATGTTTTCTTTTTAAATTTTTGAATAGGTTTGTGTTTTACACTTAAATAAATCTATGATCCACTTAAATTTTATCTATAGTATAAAATTTAAAGTCCTTTTTTTTGAATTGCATTTACAATATTTTCAAAAATTAATTGACTATATTTGTTTCCATTTCTGTACTATTTATTCTGTTCCATTGTTCAATGTGTCTACACCACATAACCTTGACTAATGCAGTTTTTGTGAGTCTTAAAATCATGAAGTCTCAATATTTTAAGTTTGTTGTTCTTTCTCAAAATCATTATGGCTCTTTGAGTTGACGTCTCTTTCCCATAAATTTCAGAAACAGCTTTTTATAGTTATAAAATATCTTCTGAGGTTTTCATGGAGATTACATTAAATCTAAAGATCAGATTGTGAATAATTGGCATCTAAACTATATGGCAACCCACTCCAGTACTCTTGCCTGGAAAATCCCATGGACAGAGGAGCCTGGTGGGCTGCTGTCTATGGGGTCACACAGAATTGAACTCAACTGAGCTACTGAGCGACTTCGCTTTTCACTTTTATGCATTGGAGAAGGAAATGGCAACCCACTCCAGTGTTCTTGCCTGGAGAATCCCAGGGACGGGGGCACCTGGTAGGCTGCCGTCTTTGGGGTTGCACAGAGTCAGACATGACTGAAGCGACTTGGCAGCAGCAGCAAACTATGTTGACTCTTCCTATCCAAGAATGCTCTTTTTGAACTATGCAATAAAATATTAATATAAAACTGGTTCTTTGCAAAGTCAAAGTAAAATATCCCATAGGTATCCCTAAGTTATGTGGTAGTTGTCATATGCATTTTATATACATAATTTGAAAAAATAGACAATGTAATAATTTTTGCTTTCAATAGTCATACATAGGTTATTTATTTGACTTTTTTCTTGTTTCTTGAGGTAAGCTTGTATTGCTATGAACCTTCCACATGACACAGCTTTTACTGAGTCCCAAAATTTGGGATTGTTGTGTTTTCATTTTCACTCGTTTCCATGCAGATTTTAATTTCTTTTTTGATTTCTTCTGTAATTTGTTAGTTATTCAGAAGCATGTTGTTTAGCCTCCATATGTTGGAAATTTTTATAGTTTTTTCCTGTAGTTGACATCTAATCTTACTGCATTGTGATCAGAAAAGATGCTTGGAATGATTTAAATTTTTTTGAATTTACCAAGGCTAGATTTATGGCCCAGGATGTGATCTATCCTGGAGAAGGTTCTTTGTGCACTTGAGAAAAAGGTGAAATTCATTATTTGGGGGTGAAATGTCCTATAGATATCAATCAGGTCTAACTGGTCCATTGTATCACTTAAAGTTTGTGTGTTTCCTTGCTAATTTTCTGTTTAGTTGATCTATCAAGAAAAAAAAGTCAAATAAATAACCTAACTCTACATGTAAAGCAACTAGAAAAGGAAGAAATGAAGAACCTCAGAGTTAGTAGAAGGGAATAAATCTTAAAAATTAGGGCAGAAATAAATGCAAAAGAAACAAAAGAGATGATAGCAAAAATCAACAAAGCCAAAAGCTGATTCTTTGAGAAGATAAATAAAATAGACAAACCATTAGCCAGACTCATCAAGAAAAAAAGGGAAAAGAATCAAATCAACAAATTAAGAAGTGAAAATGGAGAAAACACAACAGACAATACAGAAATACAAAGGATCATAAGAGACTACTATCAGCAACTATATATGCCAATAAAATGGACAACTTGGAAGAAATGGACAAATTCTTAGAAAAACACAACTTTCCAAAACTGAACCAGGAAGAAACAGAAAATCTTAACAGACCCATCACAAGCACGGAAATTGAAACTGTAATCAGAAATCTTCCAGCAAACAAAGGCCCAGGGCCAGACGGCTTCACAGCTGAATTCTACCAAAAATTTAGAGAAGAGCTAACACCTGTCCTTCTCAAACTCTTCCAGAAAATTGCAGAGGAAGGTAAACTTCCAAACTCATTCTATGAGGCCACCATCACTCTAATACCAAAACCTGACAAAGATGCCACAAAAAAAGAAAACTACAGGCCAATATCACTGATGAACATAGATGCAAAAATCCTTAACAAAATCCTAGCAAACAGAATCCAACAACATATTAAAAAGATCATATATCATGACCAAGTGGGCTTTATCCCAGGGATGCAAGGATTCTTTAATATCCACAAATCAATCAATGGGATACACCACATTAACAAATTGAAAGATAAAAACCATATGATTATCTCAATAGATGCAGAAAAAGCCTTTGACAAAATTCAACATCCATTTATGATAAAAACCCTCAAGAAAGCAGGAACAGAAGGAATATACCTCAACATAATAAAAGCCATATATGACAAACTCCCAGCAAACATTATCCTAAATGGTGAAAAATTGAAAGCCTTTCTCCTAAAGTCAGGAACAAGACAAGGGTGCCCACTCTTACCACTACTATTCAACATAATTTTTGAAGTTTTAGCCACAGCAATGAGAGAAGAAAAAGAAATAAAGGGAATCCAGGTTGGTAAAGAAGAAGTAAAACTCTCACTGTTTGCAGATGACATGATCCTCTACATAGAAAACCCTAAAAACTCCACCAGAAAATTTCTAGAGCTAATCAATGAATATAGTAAAGTTGCAGGATTTAAAATTAGCACACAGAAATCCCTTGCATTCCTATACACTATCAATGAGAAAACAGAAAGAGAAATTAAGGAAACAATTCAATTCACCATTGCAATGAAAAGAATAAAATACTTAGGAATAAATCTACCTAAAGAAACAAAAGACCTATATATAGAAAACTATAAGACACCAGTGAAAGAAATCAAAGAGAACACAAATAGATGGAGAAATATACCATGTTCATGGATCGGAAGAATCAATATAGTGAAAATGAGTATACTACCCAAAGCAATCTATAGATTCAATGCAATCCCTATCAAGCTACCAACAGTATTTTTCACAGAACTAGAACAAATCATTTCACAATTTGTATGGAAATACAAAAAACCTCAAATAGCCAAAGCAATCTTGAGAAAGAAGAATGGAACTGGAGGAATCAACCTGCCTGACTTCAGGCTATACTACAAAGCCACAGTCATCAAGACAGTATGATACTGGTACAAAACAGAAATATAGATCAATGGAACAAGCTAGAAAGCCCGGAGATAAATCCACGCACCTATGGACACATTATCTTTGACAAAGCAGGCAAGAATATACAATGGAGAAAAGACAATCTCTTTAACAAGTGGTGCTGGGAAAACTGGTCAATCACTTGTAAAAGAATGAAAATAGAACACTTTCTAACACTATACACAAAAATAAACTCAAAATGGATTAAAGATCTAAATGTAAGACCAGAAACTATAAACTCCTAGAGGAAAATATAGGCAAAACACTCTCCGACATAAATCACAGCAGGATCCTCTATGATCCACCTTACAGAGTAATGGAAATAAAAGCAAAAATAAACAAATAGAACCTAATTAAATGTAACAGCTTTTGAACAACGAAGGAAACTATAAGCAAGGTGAAAAGACAGCCTCCAGGGTGGGAGAAAATAATAGCAAATGAAGCAACTGACGAAGAATTAATCTCAAAAATATACAAGCAGCTCATGCAGCTCATTTCCAGAAAAATAAACGACCCAATCAAAAAATGGGCCAAAGAACTAAACAGACATTTCTCCAAAGAAGACATACAGATGGCTAACAAACACATGAAAAGATGCTCAACATCACTCATTATTAGAGAAATGCAAATCAAAACGACAATGAGGTAACTATACAATGTTAGTGTATAGGAATGCAAGGGATTTCTGTGTGCTAATTTAAATCCTGCAACTTTACTGTATTCATTGATTAGCTCTATTAATTTTCTGGTGGAGTCTTTAGGGTTTTCTATGTAGAGGATCACGTCATCTGCATTCTCACATTGGTCAGAATGGCTGCTACCCAAAAGTCTACAAACAGTAAATGCTGGAGAGGGTGTGGAGAAAAGGGAACCCTCTTACACTTTTGGTGGGAATGCAAACTAGTACAGCCACTATGGAGAACAGTGTGGAGATTCCTTAAAAAACTGGAAATGGAACTGCCATATGACCCAGCAATCCCACTACTGGGCATACACACCAAGGAAACCAGAATTGAGTTCAGTTCAGTCGCTCAGTCGTGTCCGACTCTTTGCGGCCCATGGATCACAGCATGCCAGGCCTCCCTGTCCATCACCAACTCCCAGAGTTTACCCAAACCCATGTCCATCGACTCGGTGATGCCATCCAACCATCTCATCCTCTGTCGTCCCCTTCTCCTCCTGCCCACAATCCTTCCCAGCATTAGGGTCTTTTCCAATGAGTCAACTCTTCGCATGAGGTGGCCAAAGTATTGGAGTTTCAGCTTCAACATCAGTCCTTCCAATGAACACCCAGGACTGATCTCCTTTAGGATGGACTGGTTGGATCTCCTTGCAGTCCAAGGGACTCTCAAGAGTCTTCCCCAACACCACAGTTCAAAAGCATCAATTCTTTGGCGCTCAGCTTTCCTCACTGTCCTACTCTCACATCCATACATGACCACTGGAAAAACCATAGCCTTGACTAGATGGAGCTTTGTTGGCAAAGTAATGTCTCTTCTTTTAAATATGCTGTATAGGTTGGTCATAACCTTCCTTGCAAGGAATAATTCTCTTTTAATTTCCTGGCTGCAATCACCAGTTTTCTATAGGTCTACCTTCAATTCCACTGACCCTTTAGTATGTCATCTCTATTGCTGTGTCCTTTTGTTGATTTAAACATTTGCATTATTGTGTTTTTCAGTTCTAAAATTTCCACTTCCTGCTCTAAGGGTGGTGTCATCTGCATATCTGAGGTTATTGATATTTCTCCCGGCAATCTTGATTCCAGCTTGTGCTTCCTCCAGCCCAGCGTTTCTCATGATGTACTCTGCATATAAGTTAAATAAGCAGGGTGACGACATACAGCCTTGACGTACTCCTTTTCCTATTTGGAACCAGTCTGTTGTTCCATGTCCAGTTCTAACTGTTGCTTCCTGACCTGCATACAGGTTTCTCAAAAGGCAGGTCAGGTGGTCTGGTATTTCCATCTCTTTCAGAATTTTCCACAGTTTATTGTGATCCACACAGTCAAAGGCTTTGGCATAGTCAATAAAGCAGAAATAGATGTTTTTCTGGAACTCTTTTGCTTTTTTGATGATCCATCGGATGTTGGCAATTTGATCTCTGGTTCCTCTGCCTTTTCTAAAACCAGCTTGCACATCTGGAAGTTCACAGTTCATGTGTTGCTGAAGCCTGGCTTGGAGAATTTTAAGCATTACTTTACTAGCATGTGAGATGAGTGCTATTGTGCAGTAGTTTGAGCATTCTTTGGCATTGCCTTTCTCTGGGATTGGAATGAAAACTGACCTTTTCCAGTCCTGTGGCCACTGCTGAATTTTCCAGATTTGCTGGCATATTGAGTGTAGCATTTTCACAGCGTTATCTTTCAGGATTTGAAATAGCTCAACTGGAATTCCATCACCTCCACTAGCTTTGTTTGTAGTGATGCTTCCTAAGGCTCACTTGACTTCACATTCCAGGATGTGTGGCTCTAGGTGAGTGATCACACCATCGTGATCACACCAAGGGGCAAGCATCTTTTAATTAATTTCATGGCTGCAATCACCATCTGCAGTGATTTTCTAGCCCAAGCAAATAATTATGAGATTTAGGGTCCTGTAAAGTCTTTTAAAGAAAATTTTAATGCAACCAATCAAATTGGTTGGATTCAGACCACAAGTACTGATTTACTTGCCTTGAATTTGTTATTCCAATGACACTTTACTTTTCTATCCTTGGCTGACCAATTTTGGTTGGTCCAGTATGTGAAATATCCAAGTTTCACTCTGTGGTCTGGCAGTGATCTACACACTTGTTCAGTCTTCAGAAATTTTGTGTTGTTGATTCTAATCAGTTCTACTTACAGTAGTCATGGAAGAGCCCAAGATTTCTCTTTTGTCCACCTGTCTGCAATCTTCTTTTGCCCACTTGTCTGAAATCTTCTCCATACTCCTGAATTCTCAGTGGCTTCCTTCCTGCTTCTCTGGTTAAAAACCTGAGGATTTAGTATCCCCACTCAATGGCAAATTTCCGTGACTAGGTCAGTGTTGAAGGAAAACAGCAGAGGAAAGCGGAAAGAGTGTGGAACAGTTCCTGCTGCCACCACCATCTCCCGTCCTGCAGCCTCTGTCATCTTCACCATAAGGTTTAACTAGGGTTTGCCTAGGATGGTGCTTGATAAATCAAAAGAACTTTATTCTTCTACCTCCAGCAACATCTTACTCCTTTGTTGAGAAAAGTGTGAAAGTTTAGTCGTTCAGTTGTGTCTGACTCTTTGTGACCCCATGGACTGTAGCACACCAGGCTCCTCTGTCCATGGGATTCTCCAGGCAAAAATAGTCGAGTGGGTAGCCATTCCCTTCTACAGGGGATCTTCCCAACCGAGGGTTCAAACCCAGGTCTCCTGCGTTGCAGGCAGATTCTTTACCCTCTGAGCCACCAGGAAAATGTTCTTTCTTATGATTTTTCTGTCTATATCCCTTTGCAGATCCTGGAGCTGTCAGGGTCTAATCAAGGAGATACAGGAGAAAAAGAGAAATGAGCCTAATGTAACAACAAAAACACGGAATAAAACATAACAACAAAAAGAGCAAAAACAAGCAGGCAATTTATTACCCTATGGCCATTTTTTTGTTTTGATTTCCCTACTCTTATCTGCCTGCTCTCACTTATTCTATACCATCCTCTAGTAGCTGCTTCCTTGATTTTTACTAATAATCAGTGAACAAGAGTAGCTTAGTGTGTGTACTCCATCTTAACTGAAGCAAAAAACTTCTTACACCAAGAATATATAAGAATTTCAGAGTCCACTAGACTGTTATGAATGGTGTAAGAGAGATACATTTAAGAGAGGTGAGAGAGGAAAGCATTATTTTCAGCATCTGGGAAAGGATGCTCTGTATTTCTGATTTGAGTTTCCAAACTTGAATACTGAAACAAAGATGGAAAGTCATTTCCTTACAGATGGCATTGGAAACTTTCTTGATAGTAAAGGTTACAGAATGTACTAATTAAAAGGGAGAGAGAAAGAAAAGAGACTCAGAGAGAGAGAGAGACAAGAGACTTATTCTATATGAAAGGTTTGAGGAGGTAGTCAAAAACATTTCTCACATCAATTTTTTTCTATAAGTATTATTTTCCTTGGGGTATTTTACACACACACACACACACACACACACACACACACACATATATAATGTTCTTTTGTTCAAGTGAGTTTATATATATATATTACATATACATATTTTGTTTAATTTATAGATCTATAGTAAAACAAAAATTGGAAAATTTATTTAGGACAATAACCAGGGAAGACTAAGAAGAGAGCACAATATAAGAACTAAAGAGTTAGAAAAAGAAATTATGAGTGTAAAGTTGAACTAAAGTCATAATAAACAGCTTCAGCAGCTTTTTTAAGCAAGTTTTGACTCAGAAGATGGTTAGAAGAGGCTCAGAAAGGGCTGCCTTAGGTAAATCAAGGGGAAGCAGTTTTGGTGCCAGTCTTATCAGGGAGGAAGTTATTGTATGTTCACTAAATATATGCAACTTTAAGAATTGAAATATCTCAATACTCCATACTCAGGAACTGTTAGAAGACAAATGATCAGAAATGAGGAGAGGCCATTAAATTGATTAAAGCAGAGGATCTTTTTATCTTCAGTCCAGGTTGACCATTTTGACAAGAGTGTGAAGATCAATCCAATTGAAAGGGTCAGGACTGAAAAGAGGATAGGCAGTTAGGATGGATGGCAACAGTCCTTGACAGAGGGGAAGAACTGTAATCTAATGTACTTTCTGTGATTATGAAAGTTGGGCAAAGTTTTGATAGATATTTAGGCATCTCTAGAGTGGAAGACATGGTCCTTTATTGTTATTGATGTTTAAGCAGAGGGAGGAATTAAGGGTGAATTTCAGTTTTCCAGTTTGTGAAATTAGCAGATAACAGATGCTGAGACATAAGCTAGAATCAACATCCAACCACCATCACCCCATCACCAAGAAAAGAAAAGAAAAGTAGGCAATGAAAGAACTAAAAGTGAGTAGTGGAATAAAAGAAGGGAACAATTGTGATTTTTATTTATGGATATTTCAAGATATTTTGAGGCATAATTTTGTGATCTTCAGTAAGTAGATGGAATTGCAGGATGAGATCTCCTACCACGAAATATGGGAGTTTAGCTCTAGAATCAGGAGTTTATAGTTATAGAAGATTCACATCCTTGAAAGCTGAGTTACAGTCATGGCTCTGAGATGAGGGCAGTTGTTATCCTGAATATTAGTGGCAGAGTAATTCTCCATGAACCTGTCTTCCCTGGGGTACCAGGGTTAGATGACACTTAGGATGCTTTTTGTGTAAGTGCTAAGGAGAGGTAGGTAGCACTGGATGCTCTGGGTCTCATTGTGGTAATTATGATAAAGAACTTCATTTTGTTCATACTGCACAGAACATAAATTTCTCCCCAAAGGAAGGATTTCAAAGCATTTGGAATTATTTCTGGTGAACTATTGTCAAGTCATTTCTTATCATACAACTAAGGGAACAAAGAGAATGATTTTGACATTTTTTTTATTTTTGAAAAAATAATGGTTCAAAAAATTTGAGGACTCTTTAAAAAGAAAGAAAAAATGGGAAAAAATCGTCTTTAACTTTTTACTTGACTTTTCTACTTTCAACAATTTTAATGACAGTTTCTATCATTTCTGCACAAGACTCTGATTTTGAGCTCTTATCTGGGCAAATTAGATATACAATTAAAATTTGAGCTGTGAAAGCGCTCTGAGTTATTTCTCCCCAAAATGATGCCACTGCTCAAATTTGAATTCAATATTACATGTAAACTAAGTCCCATTCAAATATAATATGGATTTTAAGCAAAGAAAATTTTCATCACTGAATCAAGATTCTGCTTCTCCATTTTGGAAGTAAAGATTGGATGGAGAAGAGAAAATTGTCTATGAATGAGCCTATTCTTGATAAACTTCTAATAAAAGGATGTATGATAAGGTTTTTTTTAATACCTGTACTAAATCTCATGTACAGATGTCTAGTCAATTACTGCTGTTGGAGGATTTTGTCAACAAAATAGTTCAGTATGAAGTAATATAACAATTTCCATTACACATTGGGGGAAATGAGGAGTAATTTAAGATACAATGCTGTTTTATTAACTCAGAGGCCTCATGACTTTGGACTCTCCAGACTGAAGCACTAAAAGGAAATATAGAAATGATTAATTCCATCAGCAGGAACTTAAGGAGCTTGATGATAAGAAATCATTTTTGCAGGAAAAAAAAGCAACTGATTGTCTGTTAGTCAGAAAAAAGAAAGTGACTATGGTATTTCATACATTTAATTTTTTTTTTCTTCTTGGAGGAAATGCAAAGCTACTATTGTTGTTGTTGTTGTTCAGTTGGTAAGTCATGTCTGACTCTTTGCAAACCCATGGACTACAGCACACCAGGCTTCCCTGTCCTTCACCACCCCACAGAGTTTGCTCAAACTCAAGTTCATTGAGTCAGTGATGCCATCCAACCATCTCATCCTCTGTATCCCCTTCTCCTCCTGCCTTCAATCTTTCCCAGCATCAGGGTCTTTTTCAATGAGTCAGCCCTTCGTATCAAGTGCCCAAGGTATTGAAGCTTCAGCTTCAGTCCTTCTAACGAATATTCAGGGTTGATTTCCTTTAGGCTTGACTATTTTGTTCTTGCTGTTCAAGGGACTCTCAAGAGTCTTCTCCAGTACCACAGTTTGAAAGCATCAGTTCTTTGGTGCTATATACTAACATTTATAAATAATATGTAGATACATTTGATAATGGCATTATGCTATCTACTGGGGTGCCTATGAAGAAACCAATAGGACACTATAGAAATATGAACTAAAGACAAACATATGCACACACACACACACACTCTTGGAATACAGGAAGAAAATCACTCTTTAGAATTCAAGAATCTTGGATTTGAAGGATAAATCTGCTGTTGAATTTAGACAATACACTGCCTCTTTAGGCTTGATTTCCTAATTTGAAAATGGAACATGACAGAGCCCATCATATGATGTTGATGTGGCGATAAAGTAAAATTATATTTAATGTATTCACAAGAATGCCTGACACATAGTTAGCATCAATAAGTAGTGATTGCTTTGCTACCACTACTCTTTTGTCTTGATTATTGTTATCCAAATAAAGCCTGCATTAATGTTGGTTTTTGTTGTGTAATGCACATGATCCCAATTAGTTGAATCCAATCAAAGGCATGTGTTGGACACACAAGCTGGGCTAGAGACATATCACAGACTTTCACGGTAACCAAGTCACAGTGGGGGCAGCTACCAGTGGGATAGTTAAAAAAGATTTTTTTAATGTTTTCATCTGAGATAGGATTAGTTCCATGGAACAAGTGGGAACTGTGTTTCCCTTAGCTGTTTCTTGCCCTTCCCTACCACCAAAATGAATAGTATCCATTAGAATGGAAAGCTTCGTGGATGGTTATGCCAATGACTAAGATATTAAAAATATCATTCTAGATATTAGCTTGAAAGAGATTTATAAGTAGAAATGGGTTTACAGAAGCATGACACTCACTTTTATATTACTGCAGGCATGCCACTTTGCTCACATGGACCAAAGTAGGAATATTGGTTATTAATTCATCTGCTCCTTGAAAATCTCAGAATGAATTTCCACTAACTAAAATATGAAACATATCAGAGCTAGAATGTTGCATTTTGCAGAAACAAAAAAGGAAAACATATTTTTAAGTTTATGGGACTTTGGAGGATATTTGGCCCTGTCCCAATGGCTGACAATTTCTCAGATATGGACTATTTTAGATGGGGTAAGAGGAAGGAAATTTACAAAAAGGTCTCATGTCATTGCTTTGGGTGAGCTGATTTCTGAAAGTAATCTAAAGCATCTCATGACCTACTGCTTGTGCCACACACCTATCTCTGCTTCTCATCTCTCTTGGTACATCCAATAAGAAACGAAAACTTACTACAATACGACAGTAACGAACAGGATGTAGGTGGACAGTGTCTACATACTGCATTGTTGTTGTACATGTAATTATAAGAAGAACTAAGAAAGACAAAGGCACAGAAGGAGAGCACACCAGAAATTCTATATAATCTTATGATTATATTCCTATTCTATTCTATCCTGTGGTGCTTCTATCAAAAGACAAATTTTAGCCTACTTTGAAATTATTTTTCAATGTGTTTGTCTCCACATCCTCAGAGAGTGATTCCAGTTGTGAGAAATATATTGATTTTCACTGAAATATACTGATATCTAGGTCTATACAAAAAATACCCTGTTTACCTAATGCAGAAAATTAGTATTCTGATTGTATCTTGGCAAATAATAACGAGAATGAAAACACGGAATCCAAGACCTATGTAGTGGCAAAATGGATTGGATCAACTCTTCCTTGCCCAAAGGTTTCAATAGGTAAAGTAGGATTAATTTCTGAGACACAAAATATGGGAACTGTTACACTGAAAAGAGAGTTAGAGAAAGAAAATAATCGCTTAAGAAAGATTTATTGTTTAAAAACAAAAAGCAAAGAGTACTTTAGAAAGTTTCAGCTAAATGTCTACGTATACTATGAAAATTGTTTTATAAATATTTTGTGAAGAAATATGTTCATTTAGTGCATATAATATACTAATAGTTAAAGAAGTATGCAAAATGGAATTAAATAAATCATGGTTCATTTGTATGGTCAAGTAGTCTGTAAACAATCCAATTTTGCTATTAAAATATACTTAGCATTATAAGAAAATAACGTGAAAATATCAGAACACATAGAGATACAGATATAGATACTAAGACCCTAATAGTTCTTATTATCCAAACACCCTCATTCATATATGCATATTCAACATAGAATTGAATGGCAGAACAGGATTTTCTAAGTTCAGTAGTTCTTGTCTTCAGAATAGTGGGATCATGGAATTAGTGTTGTCCTTTTCAAGTCATTCTTCATTTGTTTAATTTCTATCAATCAGCATGTGCTGCTGCTACTGCTAAGTCGCTTCAGTCGTGTCCGACTCTGTGCAACCCCATAGACGGCAGCCCACCAGGCTCCGCCGTCCCTGGGATTCTCCAGGCAAGAACACTGGAGTGGATTGCCATTTCCTTCTCCAGTGCATGAAAGGGAAAAGTGAAAGTGAAGTCGCTCAGTCGTGTCCGACTCTTAGCGACCCCGTGGACTACAGCCTACCAGGCTCCTCCGTCCATGAGATTTTCCAGGCAAGAGTACTGGAGTGGGGTGCCATTGCCTTCTCCGCAATCAGCATGTACTCCTTTATAATTAAAAAAACAAACAAACAAACATATACTTAAAGATTACTGGAAGCATCATGAGAGGTGCCAGATGCCCAACAACTTCAAAAATATATGACATACTTTTAAGGGAAGCCTAATGCACAGAAAATAATCTGTCCGATTATACAATTATATTCCCACAATGAGCATCTTTAAATAAGAATGATCTCATTTACTTTTTCTGGCCCATCAAACAAACTTAACAAATATATGATGACTAAACAAATATCTGTGAATTTTCAAGAAAAAGTCCTATTTCAATAGTCTTTGTTTAACTGAACATAGGAATTTTAATACAGTTCATCAACATTTAAATAAAAATACTTTCTTTTATGTGCTTCCTAAGTGGCTCTAGTGGTAAAGAACCTGCCTGCCAATGCAGGAGATGTAAGAGATGAGGGTTCAATCCCTGGGTCAGTAATATCCTCTGGAGGAGGGCATGACAGCCCATTTCAATATTGTTGCCTGGAGAATCTCATGGACAGAGGAGCCTGGCGGGCTATAGTCCATAAGGTCGCAAAGAGTCGAACACGACTGAAATGACTTAGCAAGCATGCACTTTCTTTTATGGGGCTTCCCTGATGGCTCAGTGGTAAAGAATCCTCCTGCCAATACAGGAGATGCAGATTTGATCCCTGGGTTGGGAAGATCCCCGGGAGAAGGAGATGCCAACCCATTCCATTATTCTTGCCCAGGAAATCCCGTAGACAGAGGAGCCTGGTGGGTTCCAGTCCATGGGGTTGCAAAGGAGTCAGCACAACTTAGTGACTAAACAACAACACTTTCTTTTATAGAAAAAAATAATTGACATCCAGGCAGATACACTTACCTTTACAAAAATGTAGTGGGAAAGATGGAGCAGATGATTCCAACTTCAAACTCAATGGTCTACTCATTTCCCTAAAACACATAATTAATAAGCATTTTCTGAGAATCTGATGTGTACAAAGTCCTATGTGGGACACCATTTACAGGCAAGAAAGTGCTCTAGAGTTTAGAACTTCTCATTATAAGAATTTACACCTGAGGGTTGACTGCAAAACAGGTGCTTTAGGAAAGGATAAAGAAGAAAACTTGAAAAATCAACCCATATGTATATCCTAAGCCCTTTCAGAGAGCCTCATATAGAGGAACCTGCTAAAGCTTCTGAGATGACACTAGTGCCATCCCTGTTTCTTACAAGCATAAGGGTGGTTGTTGCATTTTGAAAAAAAAAAAAGATATTTATTCCACCCAGTTTCTATACTGAATATAAGTCATTCCTTAAGACTGTGAAGTAAATTATGCACTTTTATTCATATAGCTCCCCTGATAAAACTAACACAGAATAGAATGAACCCCCAATCCAAGGATCACTCAACATGAGAAGACAAGCCAGTGGCTAAGTATGTCTAAGTTTATCTGAACTCAGACTTTATGAAGGTAGGTGCTAATTCATCCGTGCCATAGATAAACGTCTAACAGAAACACAAACTGTGTCGGTCACAAAATGCTTTTCTCAAAGGTCAGGTAAAAACTCCAGCACTCTCAAAAGTGTTTAAGGTATTCTTTGCTGGAGAGAGTTGATTTAATTACCTGTAACCTGTCCTCTGGGGACAATTAAAATTTGATAGCACTCTGCACAGACATATTTTCAGGAAAGGAAAAGCTAAAGATACTTTCTGTAAAACTCTTAACACAAAAACGCAAACTTTTATAGTCTCTCAATTTAATTCAGATAGTAAGAAGAGCTAGATTTATTACTTTGTTCTTGTTTGTTTGTTTAATAAATATCTCTCCTTTTTTTTCCCCAGCAGTGCTGCCAGGAATCCAAATGATTCAACAGCAAGAAATATTTCAAAGCTAAGAGTAAGCAGCGGCCATAAAGAATTAAGCTTAATTGTCTTCACAAATCTAATCTCGACTGTTCTCATAATGCCTTCTTTCCTGGGTGCCTCTGCCTCAGACCTTTTGTGTCAAGCAAGGAACAATTAACACAGACTTAGGAGTACAGGTTATGTTTTGGAAATGATACTCTCACATTCTTGCAGGAGTTCAGAAAAAAACAAGACTATATATCGGTAGTGATTTCAACAATAACCAGGTGTCATCTGATGTGATGAGCTCATTTGAAGGCTGATGTTTAGCTCTTGAGATTTTTATCACTTGAAATTGATGCCAGGATCATGACTCAGGGGAAAAAAGAAAGTGATCTCTTCACTATTTGGCTTTCAGAAATGATTCAAATGACTGTTTTAATTAGCTTTTAAGGAAGGGTCTGAGTTTAACTGGGAGAAAGTAGATTGGGCAGAGTTTCTCCATGGACTTTGATATTAGCATTTGCAAAAATGTATTCTTCAGAATACTAAGTCTTGGAAATTTTTGTAGTTGAAAACAGAAAAGATTATATGATCAACTATATGTGGGGAAAGGTGCATTTAAATAAAATCTTACCTTGCTTTATATTCATCATTATTTTTTTCTAGCTAAGTAGGCATTATCACTTCATAAAGAAAGGGATAAAATGGGCCATTCTCCAAAATTTAGTTGGTTCCATACCCTGTTTATTGCTAAACATTTATGGAGAAAGGTTCTTCAAAATCAACTCTTGGTAAGGACATCTTTCTATTTTTTAATTTTATTTATTTTTGGCTGCACTAGGTCTTCGCTGCTGCACAGGCTTTCTCTAGTTGCTATAATCGGGGGCCATTCTCTGTTGCTGTGAATGGGCTTCTCATTGAGGTGCCCTTGAGCTTGACCAAGGAACATGAGCTCTTGTGGAACATGAGCTCTAGTTGTGGCACTCAGGCTTAGCTGTCCCACAGTATGTGGAATCTTTCTGGACCAGGGATCGATCCCATGTTCCCTGTATTGGCAGGCAGATTCTTAACCACTGGACCACTAGGAAGTCCAAGGACATCTTTCTAGTCCCAACATCTCCTATACCTTGTGATTGACTCATGATTGACATATAATACCATGGTCTTTTGGGTGGAAAAGAAGTGTGTACCATGTTACTTAGAATACAGACTTCTCAGGATTTTGGCAGCCTAGTATTAAGGCATCTGTCTGACAGTAAATAATTTTTTTGTGCATCTCCATGGTATCAGATATTGTGGTAGATACTCTTCAAAATGTGAGAGGAATTTAATATAGCCATATGACAAAGGGAAATGATACTCAGGGAGTTAAAGTAATTTGTGCAGCTAATTGTGACAAATCTGAAAATTAAACCTAATTCTGATGTGCCCTCCAAAATGGCTCAGTAGATATAGAATTTGCCTGCAATACAGGAGACACAGGAGACTTGGCTTCGATCCCTGGGTCAGGAAGATCCCCTGGAGAAGGAAATGGCAACCCACTCTGATACTCTTGCCTGAAAAATCCCATGGACAGAGGAGCCTGCAGGCCACAGTCCATGAGGTTGCAAAGAGTCAGACACGACTAAGCATACATGCATGCACTGATGTGCCCTCCACCCATCACTGAAGATGAATATTGCTGGTGTGTGTCTGCATGGTACTTAAATATGTCTCAAACCGGAAGCCCACGTAGATGCCAAGAGAGCAAAGCAAGTCAACCAGGCCACCATCACTTTGCTATCAATAGTAAAGACTCACCTATGGACTTCAGAACACAGCTAAAAAAACCTATTTCCAATCCATTACTTACTTCACATTACTTATGATTTGATAAGAGACTGAACTAGATTATAGAATAGGCTTCTCATGCTTATCTACAAGAGCCAGATACTGTCTCCCTAAGGCTCATATCTTCCGTACAGTAATGTGCATATTTAACTGACTCCGCAAGTAATGCTCTTGCACGTGATCTTTGGATCACATTTTAAGCTCTGATATGGACAATATGAAGACTGCAAGAGTGCTAATCTAGAAAACAAAACAGGCTTTCCAAGATAATCATTCTGCAAGAAAAAGGCTGTATTGGACACTCAGGAAAAAGAGGTAGAAGTCAGAATTCACTAGATTTTCCCAATGCTCTTAAAAGGCTCCATGTCATATCCCCTTGTCTTTAAAAAGCTAGCTCCAATTAGAGGAGAAATAATCTGCTACCTATTGTTTCAAATTCAATAATTCATTCTTTAAAGTCTTTGACTATGTGCTTATTTTCAAATCCATGTCTAATTCAAGCTACAAATATTTAGGGAATTAGTAAGAAATGGGCTCCATGAAGAGGACAAAAGGAAATTAAATTAATACTGATCTGCATTCTAACATCTTAGATTGTTATTGGAAGTAGGAAGACAAGTCACATAAGAAAATAAAGTGTGGCAATTGCATTTTTATAGAACAAAAGTTGCATTTGTCTAGTTAAAGGTTTTTTATCGCTCTTCTTAATGCTTTGAGAAGCAGAAGCATGCACACAAAATGTTAAATTTTTGCAGATATTCAAATAGAAGGGAACATTCTAAATGAGCAGAACTCTAACAACCCAGAACTTTTGGATATTTGGGCTATTATATCAAACAGAACATAAAATAAAACAACTAAACATAAATAAATAAATAAAATCAGTTTCTGAATCCCAGGGATCCAGGTCCATGCACTGAAACTTAACAACTGTAGGCTTTTTAACCATAAGGATATTAGTTTCTTATTTATCCAGTGAATTCATACACATGTTTTGATTGTTATCTTATTCTCCCATCCCCATTTTTCCTAGTTCTTTTCTATTTATGTGAACAAATAAAAGAAATAGTAACAGAAAATCACTGGGGGAAAGTAGAATGTTTTTGAATAGACCAAGGAGGAGCCCTGGTTTAAGGATAAACTAGTCCTTTTCAGCTCATGTCATACTGACATTTCTCTTGTTCAGTGTCTTGCAGGGACACAGATAATATCACAGCATGACATGGAGACAAAGAACTGAAGGGCCAGAACAGCCCTCGGAAAGAGGTTGAGTTATTGATTTTTTTTTTTTTAAGTCACGTTTCTGTGATAATGGAGAAGTTGGGTTTCTAAGAGGAAAGGTACTTTCAGTTTTATCCCTCCTTGATTTTCAAACACTAGGAAAGAATTCAGCCATGTGATATGTATTTCAAAGAAATTTTATGCAGACATCCAACCTAGTGGTAGCAATGGGACTAGAACCCACTTCTTCTTATTTGAAGTCTGATGTTCTTTATGATTTTGCTTGTTTGTTCTTAAGAGTGCATTAAATGGGATTCCAGTAAGTTGTGGGTAAAATGGTTTCCGTGGGAAAATAACTATTCTTCAATGTTACACCTTCATTTGGGGTAATCTCTGAGAGCAGCTGTGGAATAGAGCGGTACTTGACAAGACATTAGAAGGGGAAGTAGGAAGCAGAAGAGGACAATTTTCCTTCCCTGCCAACCATAATGGAAGTGATTATAGCTGCTTCAACAGAAAATGCCCTGAATAATCAGAAAGGGGTGGGCTGGGATCCCTGCTCACTCCAGATGTCCTTCCCCTCTCCATAGCGATCTCAGAATGAACGACCTTTAAAAAGATTGGAACAATGCTCTTATGCAATCACTACTTGAAGGCAAGTTAAACACTGCATGTTTTTTGTTCACGTCTATATATGGTAAGCAGTTTCAATCAGGTAACTATATGATCAACAGAAAAAAAAAACAAACACATTTCCTAAGCTCTTATCTAGAGATAATCATGACTGTGAATATTTTTATATTTCCTCTAGGATTTATGACTAAATTATGAAGTAGGTAGGAAATAGCTACCCGCTCCAGTATTCTTGCCTGTAGAATCCAATGGACAGAAGAGCCTGGTGGGATACAGTCTATGGGGTTGCAAAGAGTCAGACAGGACTGATCGACTCAGCATGTACAATTATACTTTATACCTATATAAATACAAACATGCACACACATGCACAAACATATACATGTGTGTATACGTAGAGCTAAGATTATTTTATACAGTTAATTAGGACAGGACCAGAATTCCAACTCAAATTTTTCTGCCTCCCATTCTGTTTTTTGTCTTCTCTACATCATGGTGTTTTCTCTTCAGAAACAGGTTGTATATTGCTGTTTCAAAATTACAGTATACCTGTATTCTGTGCTATATGGCATTTTAAAGTACTACAATAATTACTTATTTATTTTGGCCATTGCTCCTCTCTGACTCATGCTCAAAGATTCAGTTTTAACCTGAAAGTTCTGAGTGGGAAAATTAGAGTGAAATGAAAAAAGGATCATGATTTAAACATAGGCTTAAACACTGGCTATGCCCAAAAGTTATAATGTAAACATAGATTAATTACATAAAATCTCTTGGAGTCTCAATTTTCTTGTCTTGAAAATGAGAACTGAATTTATCTCTTACACAATTTTAATGATTAATATTAATGAGAACTGAAATCACCCAATATATATATAAGGAATATATATCAGGAATCCCTCATCTAGTTTTTCATTTTCCATATTTCTACTTCTACTCCCCTAGAGTCACTTCACCTTGTTAGTTTTGCACTGGTCTGTACAACTGTACAATTTCTCATATGCAGATAATCATATCATGCATGAGGTATGAGACATCATGCAAGTCCTCTTCTTATCCTTCCTCCTTCATGTTTGACTTGATAGAGTTAATTGTATTTTATTTGCAATTTTGTCACAACTTCTGTTTTATTTTAAAAGTAAGCATGCTAACTTGAATTTATTAGACTAAATGTAGAAAATATTGGCTCCACTTTAGTCATTGCTATCACAAGATTGTGAATGACAGATCTTAGACACCAGAATCAATAATTTCCTTCTCTTATGTAATTTTCCTTCCATTGGCTCCCTCAGTGGGTATCAGAGGCCTGATAATAATTGTTAAATCAAATCCTTCACACAGGACAGAATAAGAGAAGAAACACTGAAAACAGATAAGGAAGAAGAAAGAAGTCTCCCCATTAGAAGTGCACTTATATTTTTATTGACAGAGAAGGAACCTGCTAATTGGATGAAAAGATGGGTGTTGTTCCAGGCAATTATAATTTTTTAAGAAGTATTGTGGAGTCATAAGAGAAGATGGTGTGTTTGAGAAATAGTGCTCAGTGACATTGGAACATATGTCAGGAGGAAAGGGATGGAGCTTTTGGCAGAATCTGGGGTAGATACAAAATAGATATTAAGAAGCTCAGATGGTCTGGAAACCATAGCTCACGAATGTTGGTTCATCTTTGGAATGTGTGCATGCTCAGTCATTCAGTCATGTCTGACTCTTTGCAACCCCATGGACTGTAGCCCTCCAGGCTTCTCTGTCCGTGGGATTTCCCTCCAGGGGAATCTTCCTAACCCAGGGATGGAATCTGCATCTGCTACATCTACATTGGCAGACCGATTTTTTACCAAATGAGCCACATGGGAAGCCCCATCATTGGAATAATCTGCAACATTTTGAAAAAAACACAGATTTCTAGCATTTACTCTTTGAATTTATGTTTTTGCAGATGCGAGTGAGGCCAAACATGCATATATATATATATATACATACACACACACATATATATATACACATATGTATATATATATATACGTATATATACATATATATACATATATATGTATATATATATACATATGTATACATATGCATACATATATATGTGTATATATATATATACACACACACATACATACATACACATGTAAACACACACATGTAAGTATATTTGTATAGATATGTATAACACATGTAACACCTGGGCTTCCCAGGTGGTGCCAGTGGTAAAGAACGTGTCTGCCAATGCAAGAGATGTAAGAGATGCAGGTTCAATCCCTGGGTTGAAAAGATCCCCTGGAGGAGGGCATGGAAATCCACTCCAGTACTCTCGCCTGGAGAATCCCATGGACAGACAAGCCTGGCAGGCTACAGTCCATAGGGTTGCACATTTGGACATGAACTGGAACGACTTAGCACATATAACACATATATATTATATCAAATAATATATACAAATATATGAACACACTTTTCTTCAAGTGTGTTAGTCACTCAGTCATGCCTGACTCTTTGTGACCCCATGGACTGTAGCCAACCAGGTTCCTCTGTCCATGAAATTCTCCAGGCAAGATTACTGCAGTGGGTTGCCATCCCCTTCTCCAAAGGATCTTCCAAACCCAGGGATCAAACCTGGGTCTCCTGCATTGCAGGCATATTCTTTACCGACTGAGCCACCAGGGAAGTTCCCACCAGGGAACTTTCTTCAAGTACCCAGGGATCACTGTTATCAGCCAGGTTTCTGTAATGCTAATGTACATATTTAGAGAACCTCAAAGAATTTTGTGTCAGAGGGAGAACTGGTGATCTAGTAGCACTGTGCATGATAAAGCGATATTTTAGGGATATCTACCAGGTCACAAAGGAGATTGTAAGAGAATAGTGACTTAAAAAGCAATCTTTGGAGTCCAAAGGCTGAGGATTTAACAGTAAGTATCATGGCGTGGAGATTATATATGAATGTATAACTTGTAAAATATATGGCATAGGACTTGATATCCATTAAGTACCCAGAAGTAAGTGCATTCCTGGGGTATTCACAGTGGAGTGGGAGAAAGGAAATATTTTGAGATATTTAAGAGATATTTTGGTAGTAAATCAGTAGGAGTAAATCATTAAAGTTGGAAAATGGCTAAACTTAGAAAATTTAGGCATTGAATGATAGATTTGATTGTGTTCATGATGCATGTGAAGTTTTTGTAGCAATGGAGATGTATAGCAGGCAGAAATGTGTACTGAAAAGTGTGGAGAAGCTGTATCACTGGAGCCACAGTCTTTAAGATTTGTGGATGATGATTTCCTTTACTCACTAGCTCTACCTTTCAGCCCATGTCTATCATTTTGTATGACCCTCATAATTCTCCTTCAAGTCACAAGCTGTCAATTTTGTATTTTTATCTGTTATCTGTCTACTGATTCTCAAAAGGCAAGTTGCCATGGTTGATGCTGTGTCTAGCTTGTTTGCCAGTGTATTTTCAGCACCTGGGTAGTCCTTGATGCTTAGTATTTGTTGGGTGAATAAATGAATGGTCAGTTTGAAGCATTTTTAAACAAAAATTGCAATGTTTAACTAGGTCATCTCCTCTTTTATAACCATAATGGTGAGAAGAATAAAAAGTTATCAGCACATTCGTTTACCATCAAAATATCAATAGTGTTAGAAATTGTGGTACTTTTATTCTACAATTATGCAACTCAAGTATCTAGACTTAAAGTTCCACAGTAATTTTGTCTTGTCTTTTAATAAAATGTGATGTATAAATCATCAGAGTGCTAATTATAAAACAAGTAGACTATATAAATATAGCTTGTCTCATTGCTATTTCACACTATAAACTTAGTTGCAGGGCTACTAACAGTCAACTTCTCAAAATACAAAGACAACCCTAGAAACAATTTAAGGGATTAATTTTTAAAAACATATGAAATGAGACAAAAAGAACATTAAATGTAATTTTCTTACTGTTAATTATTAAAGTCATAAAAGCAGATGTAAAACTCATATTGAGCAATGTATGTTTGTAAGTTCATACTCAGTTCTCTCAAATCAAATGATACAGCCCCATTTTATAGCTCTAGAAGTACTTTAGTCTATGGAACACTGAACTAATGACCAGATAAAGAATTTTCTGCTAGCTTTAACTTATCTCTGAAAAATCATATCAAGTGCAATAAAATTAAATTACATTTTGGATTATTGATATTTGTGTTACTTCCTCTTTTTGAGTCATTTCCCTTTTTATGTTTCTGCTAAGATGTGATATAAAAAAAAAAAACAATATCAGGCAACTGTACTTGACAAGTGCATCTAATGAGAATGCGTCAGTGAGAAAAGAAATACTATCTTAAACAGCTTTGAAAAAGATCTCAAGAGTGAGCAGGTACTTTAGTTAGTCCAACTACTTCATATTATTTAAATGTCAAGTTAAACCCAGGGCTTCCCTGATAGTTCAGTTGGTAAAGAATCCGCCTGCAATGCAGGAGACCCTGGTTCGACTCTTGGGTTGGGAAGATCCACTGAAGGGATAGACTACCCACTCCAGTATTCTTAGGCTTCCCTTGTCGATCAGCTGGTAAAGAATCTGCCTGAAATGCGGGAGCCCTGGGTTCAATCCCTGGGTTGGGAAGATACCCTGCAGAAGGGAAAGGCTTCCCACTTCAGTATTCTGGCCTGGAGAATTCTATGGACTGTATAGTCCATGGGGTCACAAAGAGTTGGACACAACTGAGTGACTTTCACTTTCACTTTCCACGTTAAACCCAAGGAGTTGACATTTCCTCTATCAAATTATATGTTTAGTTAATCAAGGCTGATGCTAAGATTAGAACTCAAGTCATCAGATGAAAATGCTCCAATTTATTATGATAGAAGAGCCTGGGGAATGGCCATACTAGGAGAGATTAGTCTAATATTTTTCCTGTGTTTAATGGACATTTCTTTAAGGAAGGGAACAAATTAAGTAGCAGTCTCACATATTCACACTTCAGTATTCATCTGTAGCCCAACAGGCCAGTACATTTCATACTTCAGGGAAATAAAAAATAGCTTCCTGTCAGGAGAGTGTTCTGGTACATCCATATTGTAAATAATATATCCAACCGATTTCCCCATTCCTATGAAAGAAAGTATAATCATTCATCATTTATTCATCATTCACTCAATGTTTATTAAGAATATACTGTGTGTAAGACATTTTTAAGCAATTCACAGATGAAAATGTAAACAAAAAACAAAGCAGCTTTGGGCAAAGCAGACTCCATACTGAAGCTAGAGAAATTAAGTTAATTATCACATTGTCTATTATGTAAGTTTTAACTGTAAGGTTTTTTCTTAATTAATGTAGATTTAGATAGGAAGGACATATCTCCTCATACCCAAGAAAAATGTCATGCTATAGGTTTGCCCTACTGTCATGAGCAACTAGATAATAAAAAAATTTCGGTGAATACAAATATTTAGATACTAAACAAAAGTCACAGAAATACTACAAGCCTAAATAAAAACTAAAATTTAGGTAAGCCTTATGATTTCTCAATTTATAGCTCAAAAACAATTTTCAGACCACAAAGAGAAGGATGATGCAGAGTTTAATGAGCTTATTGTGTAGAGAATACAGAGATTAACAGTTTGGGGGGCGGTGGCTGAAACAACTAGAATTTTCAGGTGACAATATCAGAAAAGAAGGAATTACATAGGCAAAGGTCTAAGATTTGAAACTTTGGCTGAATACCAATCTCCATACATGCATAAGATGAAACCACTCAAGGTCAAAGAAAGAACCACTGGAAAGCAAAAGCCCATATTTCATCAGAACTCACATAAGTTTGGCAAGAGTTGGTGATCCTAGTAGCCAGAGTAGCCAGGGGGACCCATGTCCCCCTAGAAAATGAGGTATTTGTAAGATTCTTCAGAATATCACCATAGTAGTGGGGCCAAAAAAAAAAAAACCAAAACAGAATAAAGGCTTTCTGGAACTGTCATAACAAAGCCTAAAGTGAGACTTGAAAGCCTCAAATTGATCTAAAGTTATTTGACTGAAAGAAATATAACAAAATTCAACATAATATAGCCATTTTGAAAAAAAAAAAAAACATTTTGGTAGTTTCTTATAAAATTAAAATACACTTTCCATATGACTCAGCAACCCCGCATTTTAGGTCTTTACCCAAGAAATATAAATATGTTAATATGTCACACAAACACATATGGTTTTGTTTGTGACATGGATAAATGAATGCTCATATAAGCACTATTCACAGAAGCCACAAATCACACAGAATTCACATGTGCATCAATTGGTGAATGTATAAAAGATATACGTTATTATTCATATAGTAGAATATTATTCAGCAATAAAATAATGAACCACTAAAGCATGCAACCACATGGATGGGTTTTAAATGTGGTATGCTAAAGGAAAAACTACATACAACATGGTTTCATTTATATGAAATTCTAGAAATGATAGAAAGCAGTTGAGTGTTTGCCAAGTGTAGAATTCTGGGGTAGGAAAATGACTGAAAATTGGTATGAGGGATCCTTTGAGGTGCTGGAAGTGTTTACCATCATGATTGTGATGGTGATTACATGGATAAAAAATCATTCAACTCTACAGTTACATTTGGTGACTTATTTTCTGCACATTGTATATCAATAAGGCTAATTAAAGTAGATGAATTTTGTATACTTAACACAGCTATATAATCTGAAGCCATTTTCTTTTCCTTTTCCCTTCATTTCAGAATATATAGGAGAGTTTTACATTCTTGGGCTCCAAAATTACTGCAGATGGTGACTGTAGCTTGCTACTTGGAAGAAAAGCTATGACAAATCTAGACCACGTATTAAAAAGCAGAGACTTCACTTTGCCAAAAAAGTTCTGTATAGTCAAAAGCTATGGATTTTCCAGTAGTCATGTATGGATATGAGATTTGGACCATAAAGAAGGCTGAGCACTGAAGAATTGATGCTTTTGAATTGTGGTGCTGGAGAAGACTCTTGAGAATCCCTTGGACTGCAAGGAGATCAAACCAGTCAATCCTAAAGGAAATCAAGCCTGAATATTCACTGGAAGGACTGATGCTAAAGCTGAAGCTCCAGTTCTTTGACCACCTAATGGAAGAACCTATTCATTGGAAGAGACCCTCATGTGGGGAAAGACTGAAGCAAAGGGAAAAGGGGGAAGCAGAGGATGCGATGGTTGGATAGCATCACCAACTCAGTTAACATGAATTTGAGCAAACTCCAGAAGATAGTAAAGGACAAGAAATCCTGGTGTACTGCAGTCCATGGGGTCACAAAGAGTTGGACATGACTTAGCAACTGAACAACAACAATGACATAGGAGAGTTAGTCTTCCTTCTTCCAAACCAATGCCAACTCACTATGGAATAGACATACTTTTTACATTTCAGAGCAGGCTTCTGCATTTCATATTCTGTAACAGTCTACTGGCTGGGATATTTCGTAGAACTATTTTCAGAAACAAGGTAAGTTTTATTTTTCAAAAATGTAAATGATTACATCACTTTAAAACATGACTATGCAGTGATTTACACATGAGTAGAAACAAAACCCCATGGTATACTGACATAATTTCACTGTGAAGTCACTCACCATTTTGGTCAAGAGAAAATAATGTGAAGAATTTTAGCTAATATGCTAGTACCAACCATATATTTAACTCTTACCAATAACTCATGTTAATTTACTCATACATTTATTAAAAAAAATATACCATTCAAATGAATGGAACACATACATGCTGAATATATATACTTTTTTTTCAGAAGAGTGTAAGGTTGAACATAACAGATAGAAAATATATTTGAGATGGCAATTTAAAAAAGAGATGAAAGCGAAAGAAAGTGAAGTCCCTAAGTCGTGTCTAACTCTTTGTGACCCCATGGATTATAGCAGGCTCCTCTGTCCATGGAACTTTCCAGGCAGGAGTACTGCAGTGGGTTGCCATTTCCTTTTCTGGAGGATCTTCCAGACCTCAAAAAAAAAAAAAAAATGGGGTTGAACAAATTGGAGAATCACTCAAGTAAAAGTTAATAGTGCATATAAGTTATTTGTAGAGAAATAATCAAGTCCAAATATGAATCTTAAATTGTATCCTCGCTTCTGGCCAGAAATATCCATTATGAAAAACCCAATATACTCTTGTTGCTAAGAAAATAATAAAAGAAGATTTCTTTTTAAAAATTTTGTGAACTCATTTGGCAATATTAAAGATGTCTAAACAAATCTTATCTGTTACACCTTTATAAACAAGGTATTAAAAATTTCAGTGGGACATCTTATATATAAGCTACAGGTGCTAAGATCCACTTTCAGAGTCTACCTCTGTAAAAAATAAGGAGATAATAACCTGACGTTATTTATGTGTTCTCCCACTGTATAAAGATGGGAGGTCTAGGGGAGAGCAGAAGATGGCGGAGGAATAGGACGGGGAGACCACTCTCTCCTCCACAAATTTATTGAAAGAACATCTGAACGCTGACCAAACTTCACAAAACTACTTCTGAAGGCTGGCTGAGGACGTCAGGCTTTCACAAAAACTGCGCATTATCTTCAAAAGAGGTAGGAGAAATTATAAAAGATAAAAAGAGAGACAAAAGAGTTAGGGACGGAGACCCGTCCCGGGGAGGGAGTCGTAAAAGAGGAGGAATTTCCAAGCACCAGGAAACCCTCTCACCGGCGGGTGTGGGGGAGGATTTTTTATCTCGGAGGGCAACGTAACTGGGAGGAAAAAATAAATAAAATCGACAGATTACGTGCCTAAAGCAACTCCCAGCAAAGAACCCCAGACGCTCGCATCATCCGCCACCAGCAAGTGGGGGCTGAATGGAGAGGAGCGGGCGGCATTGCCTAGGGTAAGGACCGGGCCCGAGTGCCCCGAGGGCAATCTGAGGGAGCTAACGTGAGATAGTAACCTAAACTGTGGGACAGCGAGAGAGAGAGAGAACTATCCCGCGAAAAGCCCAACTCTAAGGCACTGCCGGCCCGCTCACAGAACAAAGGACTGAGCGATACCAGAGGAGAGCTAGCCGGCTGCGGACTGCGCCATCCCCCGCCGGACACAGCGGGCAGGCGGGGCCCGCCAGAGCCGGAAAGGGGCAAACTCGGCTCCAGAGAGGGCACCCCCTACCAAACTGCAAACAGGCTCCCAGTTTTTAAGCAAAGACTGCCTGAGATCCCGGAGGGTCGACAGCAGCCGGGAGGGTCGCAGCCAGAGACCAGCTCCCCAGAACCGACACAAAGCACACCGGAGCCGGGCGCGCCCGTAAACCGAGGCGGGGACCAGGGAGGTGATAAGCCGCACCGCCCCAACAGGGGACAGCGCCCTCGCCAAACTCCTGGCCGCCTGGGCAGCTCCGACCGGGAACGGCACAAGCCGCGGGCAAAATCGAGTCTGCGCCTTTGTGGAGTAACCGGGAGCCTGAACCTGAGCGGCTTAGTCCTGGGAAGTGCACGCAGCTCAGGGCCCGCTCCCCGGCCGAGTAACCTGAAGCCTGAGCAGGGTAGACGGGGAAAGCACACACGCCGTGAGCGGGGGCGAACCCAGTGCGGCCGAGACACTGCGAGCTTACCACACACACGCCAGAATTGCAGTGTTCCTTCCTCCCCACAGCACGATTGAACAAGCGAACCTAAAGAGATCACCTCCACCGCTTTGTTGCAGGGCGGAAATTAGATACTGAAGAGATCTCCAAACAGAAGCCAAATAAACAGAGGGAAGTGCTTTGGAAGGGACAGGCCAACAGATTAAGATCCCTGTAGCTAATACCGACTGCATTAAAAAGGACCTACAGATCTTGAAAAGTATAAGCAGGAATAAGGATCTATCTAAAACTGAGCAGATCCCACACTGCTCACAACAGCTCCAGAGAAAGTCCGGGATATATATATTTTTTACTATTATTATTTTTTTTAATTTTTTTTTAATTTTTTTTTTAATTAAAAAAATTTTTTTTTCTCTTCTTTCCTTTTCCTTCAAGTCCTCTATTACACCTTTAACTTTCATTTTCATAACCCACTATTAACTTGCAAAAAAAAAAAAAAAACCCCTATTTTTGAAGCAAACTACATACATATATCTTATACCTTTTGTGTTTTTTTTTTTTTAATGTTTTTTTCCTGTTCTACATTTTTTTACTGTTTCTTTTTTTACTGTTTTACTGTTTTTTTTTTCTTTTTACACTGTTCCCTTTTTTCTTTTTTTTTTTTAGATTGTAAGTTTTATAAGAGTCTAACCTCTACTCTAGATTTTTAATCTGTGTTTTACATATTTGATATCAACTTTGTACATTTAAGAACCCAATCTTTAGGACCCATTTTTACTCAGGAGTGTGATCACTGGCCTGATCACTCTCTCCCCCTATTGATGCTCTTTCTTCTCCCCCAGGGAACCTCTATCTCCCACCCTCCTCCTTCTCTTCTCAACCCAATTCTGTGAATCTCTGAGGGTGTTCTGGGTACCGGAGAACACTTCAGGAACAGGATACTGCCCAGATCTCTCTCTCCCCTCTTAATTCCTCCCTTTCTACTCATGCTCACCTCTGTTACCTTCCTCCCCCCTCTCTATGTATCTCTGTGAATCACTCTGAGGGTTCCAAACTGTGGAAAGCACAGAGGGAAGTGCTTACTGGCTAGATTGCTCTCTCCACATTTGAATTCCCCTCTTCCCCTCCTGGTCACTTCAACCCACCCCCCCCCACCTCATCTCTCCATGTAACTCAGTGAACCTTTCTGGGTATCCCTCACTGTGGAGAATCTTGTCACCATTAACCTAAAAGTTTTATTATTGAGGCTGTATGGAAGGAGAAGTCTTGAGGCTACTGCAAGAATAAGACTGAAAGCCAGGGGAAACATTAATTAATAAGAGACCATCCAATAGCCTCCATAAATTCACTGAAACCAAGCTCCACCCAAGAGATAATAAGTTCCAGAGCAAGACATACCACGCAAATTCTCCAGCAACGCAGGAACATAGACCTGAGCATCAATATACAGGCTGCCCAGAGGCACACCAAATCCATAGACATCTCAAAAATTAATACTGGTCACTCCATTACACTCAAGAGAGCAGAAATCCAGCTCCACCCACCAGAACACCGACACAAGCTCCCCCAACCAGGAAACCTTGACAAGCCACCTGTCCAACCCCAACCGCAGTGAGGAACCTCCACAACAAAGAGGAACTTCATACTACCAGAATACAGAAGGGCCACGCCTAACACAGCAATCTAAACAAGATGAAAAGGCAGAGAAATACTCAGCAAGTAAAGGAAAATGAGAAATGCCCACAAAGCCAAACAAAAGAGGAGGAGATAGGGAATCTATCCGAAAAAGAATTTAGAATAAGGATAATAAAAATGATCCAAAATCTTGAAAGCAAAATGGAGTTACAGATAAATAGCCTGGAGACAAAGATTGAGAAGATGCAAGAAATGTTTATCAAGGACTTAGAAGAAATAAAAAGGAATCAATATAGAATGAATAATGAAATAAAGGAGATAAAAGACACTCTGGAGGGAACCAACAGTAGAATAACGGAGGCAGAAGATAGGATAAGTGAGGTAGAAGATAGAATGATGGAAATAAACGAAGCAGAGAGGAAAAAAGAAAAAAGAATCAAAAGAAATGAGGAAAACCTCCGGGACCTCTGGGACAATATGAAACGCCCCAACATTCGAATCATAGGAGTCCCAGAAGAAGAAGATAAAAGGAAAGGCCATGAAAAAATACTCGAGGAGATAATAGTTGAGAATTTCCCTAAATTGAGGAAAGAAATAGTCACAGAAGTCCAAGAAACCCAGAGAGTTCCAAACAGGATAAACCCAAGGCGAAACACCCCAAGACACATATTAATCAAATTAACAAAGATCAAACACAAAGAACAAATATTAAAAGCAGCAAGGGAAAAACAACAAATAACACACAAGGGGATCCCCATAAGGATAACAGCTGATCTTTCAATAGAAACCCTTCAGGCTAGAAGGGAATGGCAGGACATACTTAAAGTAATGAAAGAGAATAATCTACAACCCAGATTACTGTACCCAGCAAGGATCTCATTCAGATATGAAGGAGAATTCAAAAGCTTTACAGACAAGCAAGAGCTGAGGGAATTCAGCACCACCAAACCAGCTCTCCAGCAAATGCTAAAGGATCTTCTCTAAACAGGAAACACAGAAAGGATGTTTCAACACGAACTCAAAACAACAAAGTAAATGGCAACGGGATCATACTTATCAATAATTACCTTAAATGTAAATGGGTTGAATGCCCCAACCAAAAGGCAAAGGGTTGCTGAATGGATACAAAAACAAGACCCCTATATATGCTGTCTACAAGAGACCCACCTCAAAACTAGGGACACACACAGGCTGAAAGTGAAAGGATGGAAAAACATATTCCATGCAAACGGAGACCAAAAGAAAGCAGGAGTCGCAATACTCATTTCAGATAAAATAGACTTTAAAATAAAGGATGTGAAAAGGGACAAAGAAGGACACTACATAAAGATCAAAGGATCAATTCAAGAAGAAGACGTAACAATCATAAATATATATGCACCCAACATAGGAGCACCACAATATATAAGGCAAATACTAACAAGTATGAAAGGGGAAATTAACAATAACACAATAATAGTGGGAGACTTTAATACTCCACTCACGCATATGGATAGATCAACTAAACAGAAAATTAACAAGGAAACACAAACTTTAAATGATACAATAGACAAATTAGATTTAATTGATATTTACAGGAGTTTCCACCCCAAAACAATCAATTTTACCTTTTTCTCAAGTGCACATGGAACTTTCTCCAGGATAGATCACATCCTGGGCCATAAATCTAGCCTTGGTAAATTCAAAAAAATTGAAATCATCCCAGCCATCTTCTCTGACCACAATGCAGTAAGATTAGACCTCAATTACAGGAAAAAAACTATTAAAAGTTCCAACATATGGAGGCTAAACAACACGCTTCTGAATAACCAACAAATCACAGAAGAAATCAAAAAAGAAATAAAATTATGCATAGAAACGAATGAAAATGAAAACACAACAACCCAAAACCTATGGGACACTGTAAAAGCAATACTAAGGGGAAGGTTCATAGCAATACAGGCGTACCTCAAGAAACAAGAAAAAAATCAAATAAATCAACTAACTCTACACCTAAAGCAACTAGAGAGGGAAGAAATGAAAAACCCCAGGGTCAGTAGAAGGAAAGAAATCTTAAAAATTAGGGCAGAAATAAATGCAAAAGAAACAAAAGAGACCATAGCAAAAATCAACAAAACTAAAAGCTGGTTTTTCGAGAAGATAAACAAAATTGATAAGCCATTAGCCAGACTCATCAAGAAACAAAGGGAGAAGAATCAGATCAACAAAATTAGAAATGAAAATGGAGAGATCACAACAGATTCCACAGAAATACAAAGGATCATAAGAGACTACTACCAACAGCTATATGCCAATAAAATGGACAACTTGGAAGAAATGGACAAATTCTTAGAAAAGTATAACTTTCCAAAACTGAACCAGGAAGAAATAGAAGATCTTAACAGACCCATCACAAGCACAGAAATCGAAAGTGTAATCAGAAATCTTCCAGCAAACAAAAGCCCAGGACCAGACGGCTTCACAGCGGAATTCTACCAAAAATTTAGAGAAGAGCTAACACCTATCCTGCTCAAACTCTTCCAGAAAATTGCAGAAGATGGTAAACTTCCAAACTCATTCTATGAGGCCACCATCACCCTAATTCCAAAACTAGACAAAGATGTCACAAAAAAGGAAAACTACAGGCCAATATCACTGATGAACATAGATGCAAAAATCCTTAATAAAATTCTAGCAAACAGAATCCAACATCATATTAAAAAGATCATACATCATGACCAAGTGGGCTTTATCCCAGGAATGCAAGGTTTTTTTAACATCCGCAAATCAATCAATGTAATACACCACATTAACAAATTGAAAGAAAAAAACCATATGGTTATCTCAATAGATGCAGAAAAAGCCTTTGACAAAATTCAGCATCCATTTATGATTAAAACCCTCCAGAAAGCAGGAATAGAAGGAACATATCTCAACATAATAAAAGCTATATATGACAAACCCACAGCAAACATTATCCTCAATGGTGAAAAATTGAAAGCATTTCCCCTAAAGTCAGGAACAAGGCAAGGATGCCCACTTTCACCACTACTATTCAACATAGTTTTGGAAGTTTTGGCCACAGCAATCAGAGCTGAAAAAGAAATAAAAGGAATACAGATAGGAAAAGAAGAAGTAAAACTCTCACTGTTTGCAGATGACATGATCCTCTACATAGAAAACCCTAAAGACTCTACTAGAAAATTACTAGAGTTGATCAATGAATATAGTAAAGTTGCAGGATATAAAATTAACACACAGAAATCCCTTGCATTCCTATACTCCAATAATGAGAAAACAGAAAGAGAAATTAAGGAAACAATACCATTCACCATTGCATCAAAAAGAATAAAATACTTAGGAATATATCTACCTAAAGAAACAAAAGACTTATATATAGAAAACTATAAAACACTGATGAAAGAAATCAAAGAGGACACAAACAGATGGAGAAATATACCGTGTTCATGGATTGGAAGAATTAATATAGTGAAAATGAGTATTCTACCCAAAGCAATCTACAGATTCAATGCAATCCCTATCAAGCTACCAATGGTATTTTTCACAGAACTAGAACAAATCATCTCACAATTTGTATGGAAATATAAGAAACCTCGAATAGCCAAAGCAATCTTGAGGAAGAAGAATGGAACTGGAGGAATCAACCTGCCTGACTTCAGACTCTACTACAAAGCCACAGTCATCAAGACAGTATGGTACTGGCACAAAGATAGAAATATAGATCAATGGAACAAAATAGAAAGCCCAGAGATAAACCCACGCACATATGGACACCTTATCTTCGACAAAGGAGGCAAGAATATACAATGGAGAAAAGACAACCTCTTTAACAAGTGGTGCTGGGAAAACTGGTCAACCACTTGTAAAAGAATGAAACTAGAACACTTCCTAACACCGTACACAAAAATAAACTCAAAATGGATTAAAGATCTAAACGTAAGACCAGAAACAATAAAACTCCTAGAGGAAAACATAGGCAAAACACTCTCCGACATAAATCACAGCAGGATCCTCCATGACCCACCTCCCAGAATATTGGAAATAAAAGCAAAAATAAACAAATGGGACCTAATTAAAATTAAAAGCTTTTGCACAACAAAGGAAACTATAAACAAGGTGAAAAGACAGCCTTCAGAATGGGAGAAAATAATAGCAAATGAAGCAACAGACAAACAATTAATCTCAAAAATATACAAGCAACTTCTGCAGCTGAATTCCCGAAAAATAAATGACCCAATCAAAAAAATGGGCCAAAGAACTAAACAGACATTTCTCCAAAGAAGACATACAGATGGCTAACAAACACATGAAAAGATGCTCAACATCACTCATTATTAGAGAAATGCAAATCAAAACCACAATGAGGTATCATTTCACACCAGTCAGAATGGCTGCTATCCAAAAGTCTACAAGCAATAAATGCTGGAGAGGGTGTGGAGAAAAGGGAACCCTCTTACACTGTTGGTGGGAATGCAAACTAGTACAGCCACTATGGAGAACAGTGTGGAGATTCCTTAAAAAACTGGGAATAGAACTGCCATATGACCCAGCAATCCCACTGCTGGGCATATACACCGAGGAAACCAGAATTGAAAGAGACGCGTGTACCCCAATGTTCATCGCAGCACTGTTTACAATAGCCAGGACATGGAAGCAACCTAGATGTCCAACAGCAGATGAATGGATAAGGAAGCTGTGGTACATATACACAATGGAATATTACTCAGCCATTAAAAAAAATACATTTGAACCGGTTCTACTGAGATGGATGAAACTGGAGCCCATTATACAGAGTGAAGTAAGCCAGAAAGAAAAACAACAATACAGTATACTAATGCATATATATGGAATCTGAAAGATGGTAACGATAACCCTATATGCGGGACAGAATGAGAGACACAGATGCATGGAACAATTTTATGGACTCTGAGGGAGAAGGTGAGGGTGGGACGTTCTGGGAGAATGGCATTGAGACATGTGTATTGTCATATGTGAAACAGAGCACCATTCCATGTTCGATGCATGTGACAAGGGCTCGGGGCCGGGGCAGTGGGATGATCCAGAGGGATGGGAGGGGGAGGGAGGTGGGTGGGGGGTTCGGGAAGGGGAACACATGTAAACCCATGGCTGATTCTTGTCAATGTATGGCAAAAACTATTACAATATTGTAAAGTAATTAGCCCCCAAGTAAAATAAATAAATTTATAAAAAAAAAAAAAAAAAGATGGGAGGTCTAAACTAATTCTAGGATACCTCTTAAGAATGAAAACTTATTCAAGAAGTACAGTAGGCACTGTGCCCAGGGCCCCTCTTACCTTTAGAGACGCATGGATATATTTTAATTTATTTTAAAATGGAAAAGATTTTAAATGAATAAATCTGGCTGGATTATAGTTGTCTTTATGCAACACACTCATATGATAAAGAAATGGCAACCCACTCCTGTATTCTTGCCTGGAGAATCCTATGGACAGAGCAGCCTGGCAGGCTACAGACCATGGGGTTGCAAGAGTCGGACATAACAACTCAACCACTACCATATGATTTTATTTATTTATCATCGGATTCTATCCTGATGGTTAGCATTTGAGCAAAGTTCATGGATTGGTGAGTATTTGTACAAACAATAAATGAGTGCCGTGTGACAGTCATGAATCTTCTTAAAGGGCAGGCTGAGAGAATGCCTGCCCTCATGTGCATATTAGCCACTGAATGGCAAGCCAAAGCGAGAGAAGGATAGTGACAGGAACTGGCCTTGAGGTTCCCAAACTGAGTGGCATGATCTGGGTTTTCCATGCCAGAAGTTGACAGTTCCTGATTTTTCCCTTGAACTAGACTGTATTTAAAAAAAAAAAAAAAAAAAACAACCCCACAAATTGAAAATAAATGGCCATTATGAAGCCACTCTTCTTGGTAGTGGAAAAGAATCTTACTCAGGCTGTTAATTATTATTTATCCCACCATGGTTTGTTTTGCTCTGAGTGCTGCATCATACAGTGTCCTTTATATTCAGACACATTTACTGGGTGTCCCACTGTGCAGTTCTTAGCTTCTCACCCCTTCAGCCTGCGTGAAGCTGAGATATGATTTCTTCACTATTATGCATAATCAGAATTACAATTTGTTTGTCAATGATTAATTACTGCTTTTCCCAAGAGACAAAATGCTGAGTGTTTTCATATGCTAATATATGCCAAGCTGCCAGTGCTAACTCAACTCTAATCCTAAAACTCACCTTAAGTGAAAGAATATCACTGTTTATTGCCAAAGTTGTCATTTGACTGGAAATGAAATAAATATCTAAGAAGGATTTCAATGATAGACCTGCTTTTCAGCTGACAGATCACTCCTTGTTATCAAAAGGCAAATATATGTCAACGTGTGCATTACTTAAGACTCATGAGATAATTGCTTCAATTTGCTTGACAATCCGATAATGTCATTTGCACAGTTGTGAATGGTGTCAACACTGAATGAATGTCCTCGAATGATATTAAAGGTGTGAAGCACGGTTGGGAAAAAAAAGACTCTGATTGAAGTATCTTCTGTCAGATGAAATCCTAGATAGTTATTCACTTATTTGGAAGTCTATGCCCTTGACTTAAATTTATACTGGATTTATCACCAGATAAGGGAAGAGATCCAAGACTCCAGGTAGTCTAATACCATGCACAGGTTTTCAATCAGTGCTTTAATTTTAAAATCCTATTAATTGATATTTCCCAAAATGCCCATATAGTAAGTAGGCAGGAATATGTAATAAGCTATGTGATGCTTGTGGGAAAAAGCATATGTTTTGAAATCGGACACTTCTCATCTTGAACCCCAGTTCTCCTACTGTTTTATAATGTTAGACATGTTTTATTTTGCTTTTATAATATTTATAATTATAGTTTTCTCATTTTCTTAAATGAATTTAATACTACCTATTGCTATGGAATTTTATGGAGATTCAATGTGCTAATAAGTGAAAAGCAATGATTACTATGACTGGCTCAGGTTAAACAATTATTAATGCTATTACAGGTGCATTTTATCAAATTCTTAACTTTTCTAAACCTCAAATAGTTCATCTATCAAATGGCTCCAATAATAAGTCAGAAATAACGCTAATTTCTTTAAAGTTGTGTGATGGTCACACTGTTGTATTTGTTGCTCAGTTATGTTGACTGTGATGCCATAGCCTATAGCCCACCAGGCTCCCTGTCCATGGAATTTTCCAGGCAAGAATACTGAAGTGGGTAGCCTTTCCCTTGACCAGGGCATCTTCCCAACCCAGGGATAGAATGTGCATCTTCCATACTGCAGGCAGATTCTTTACCATCTGAGCCACCAGGGAATCTCAATGGTCATATTAAAAACATAGAAATATCTTAGTGTATTATATAGCACAAAGATGATTTTGGAAATTTTTTAAAATTTTTCTGTAATTTGAAATTAATATAGAAAATATTATATTTTTCTCATGTGAAGGCACTGACAGGCTTCAAATTAACTGCCATGCCTTTCTGTTTTTATTATTCACCTGAGCTGGTGGTAGCAGCAGATTCTGCCTGGAGTAATTGTTCAGATCAGTGGTCTATGGCCAAGGACAGAAGAAATGAGACTTTTAATTAATACAGAGTGGAAACCAGAGAGATATAATAATTGGAGCATCTGCTAGCCTATAAATCTCTGAACAGAAATGCCCCTTTATTTGACTACTGTTCAATATTTGGAAATTATAGGTGCAACATGAAGTTTATCTCAAATAATACAATCTTATTTAACTTGGAACACTAGCCTACAGTGCATTCATGCATATACAAATTAATTACTATCATAGAATAAAAAAAGAGAAGCTTAACATATTTTATAGAATTCATACATTCATCACCTAGATGACTACTAAAATGGTAGCAGTTGACTTCTTTCTTTTTTTTTTTTAAATTAAAATACCCAAGTATAAAAGAGTGAGAAGACATTTGCACGCTTCAACACATATTTGAAAGATTTACAGCAGTTGTATCACTGTTAATTTTCTTAACAGAAGGTAGAGAATCAGAAGTTAAAAGTGCAATGTTGTAAAGAAAAAAAGGGAGATTCACTCATCTCATGGAATCTCAGGAATTACAGATAGGATATGTGATGGTTGAAGGTTAAATGAGCCACAGTTAAGACTCCTGTTCTACTCTGCCTCCCCATGTTGGTCTTGATTCAAAGACAAAACACGAAGGAAGAATGGGAGAGGTATAATCATAAATAAAGTGCTTAGGTATATTTCTATTCACTGTAGCATGAGATTCCTCTTACCTAGGATCTTCCCCTGCTATTTAGCTCCCAATTTTCTGAATATAAGATTTATTGAGCCCATTTTGGAGATTTGGAAGGGTTTTTATTTTGCTTTCAGAAATCAAATACTTTCAAGGGAAAACATTTTAGTTTTCTTCCTTCATCCTTCAGTGAATTGTACCAGTTTACAAACACCAACCACCACTGAACCAGAGCTAATTAGAAAGCATTAAGTGATTTTTCAAGATAAATCATAATTTAAATATCACCATGTAATTAGACATTTGAGGAAGATCTCCACTATAAAGGTGGAACTCAAGACAAAGAAAATAAATGAGAGGAAATGAACACAGTCTTTGAGAAGAAAATCAAAACCACACATCAATACCAATACATAATGTTCTTACGGAAAGTAAATGATATATTTCAACCAAGAAATAAGATGATGCTCTTTTAAAGAATGAATTGAGAGGGTAGCATGGAAACATATACATCACCATATGCTAAATAGATAGCCAGTGTGAATTTGCTGTATGACACAGGGAGCTCAAACTGGTGCTCTGTGACAACCTACAGTGGTGGGATGGGGTGGGAGGTGGGAGGAAGGTCCCAGAGGGAGGGCACATATGTGTACCTATGCTGACTCATACTGATGTATGGCAGAAACCATCACAATATTTGTAAAGTAGTTATCCTCTGATTAAGAATAAATATTTTTAAAAAAATAAATGAGAAATAAGAAAGAGTTCTGGGAAATTAACATTTAAGGAGAAAAACCTTTGCATGTGTTAGACGATAACGTCAGGAAAATCACTCAAAAAGCAGCAGAAAAATGACACTGAAAGAACATCAAGAATTGTATATAGAGACATTCCCTGAAGTGCATTTTAAAATAGAAAATATTAGAAACAATACAAATGGTTAAATATAGGATAGATTCACACACACATACATTATGTATGGGTAACAAATACATTTAATGGCATGGGACAAGTCTCATACAGAAGAACTGAAAAATATAAAAAATATATCTGTTTTCGTTGGGTTTTGGGGTAATAAGGTAACAAATCTTTGGCTTTCTAAAATCTAAATTGGAGGTAATTATTATAGCAAATTTACTTGTTAATCTTATCTGTAAAATAACAATTAAAACTACTTTTTCAGTTACAGGCCCTTTGTGCCCTTTGTTGCTGTTGTTGTTCAGTCGCCAAGTCATGTCTGACTCTTTGCCACCACATGGACTGCAGCACGACCAGCTTTGTCTAAGAAGGTAATGCAAATATGCCATCTCTTTACCTGTAGCATAACATATTGAGCACTTACTATATGTCAGATATTGTGTTAAGCATTGAGAGTAGTTGTTGTTGTTCAGTGGCTAAGTCATGTCTGACTCTGCAGTCCCGTGGACTACAGGCTTCCTTGTCTTGCACTGTCTCTGGAGTTTGTTCAAATTCATGTCCAATGATTTGGTGATGCTATCTATACATCTCATCCTTTGCTTCCCTCTTCTTGTGCCTTCAATCTTTCCAGCATCAGGGTGTTTTCCAATGAGTTTTCTCTTTGTATCAGGTGGCCAAAGTATTGGAACTTCAGCTTCAACATCAGCCCTTAATATTCAGGGTTGATTTCCTTTAGGATTGATTGGTTGATCTCCTTGCAGTCCAAAGGATTTTAAAGAGTCTTCTCTAGCCTTCATCCCTCAGACTCCTTTATGGTCCAACTCTCATATCTGTACATGACTACTGGAGAAGCCAGAGGTTTGATAGATAGATCTTTTCTGGCAAAGTGATATCACTGCTTTTTAATACACTGTCTAGGTTTGTCAGAGCTTCCCTTCCAAGAAGCAAGCATCTTTTAATTTCATGGCTGCAGTCATCATCCACAGTGATTTTGGAGCCCAAGAAAATAAAATCTGTCACTGTTTCCACTTTTTCCCCTTTTGTTTGCCATGAAGTGATGGGACCGGATGCCATGATCTCAGTTTGTTTTAATGTTGAGTTTTAAGCCAGCTTTTTCACTTTTCTCTTTCACCCTCATCAAGAGGCTTTTTAGTTTCCCTTCCCTTTCTGCCATTAGAATGATATCATCTGCATATCTGAGGTTGTTGATATTTCTCCTGGCAATCTGATTCCAGCTTGTGCTTCATCCAGCCTGGAATTTCACATATTATGCATATAAGTTAAATAAGCAGGGTGCCAATATACAGCCTTGACGTACTCCTTTCCCAATTCACAACAAGTCCATTATTCCATGTCCACTTCCAACCATTGCTTCTTGACCTGCATACAGGTTTCTCAGAAAGCAAGTAAGGTGGTCTGGTATTCCCGTATCTTCAAGAATTTTCCATGGTTTGTTGTGATCCACACAAGTCAAAGGATTTAGTGTAGTCAATGAATCAGAAGTAGATGTTTTTCTGGAATTCTCTTGCTTTCTCTGTGATCCAGCAGATGTTGGAAATTTGATCTCTGGTTCCTCTGCCTTTTCTAAATCCAGCTTGTACATATGGACGTTCTCAGTTCACATACTGCTGAAGCATAACTTAATGGATTTTTAGCATAACCTTAGTAGCATATGAAACGAGCACAATTGTACAGTAGTTTGAGCAATCTTTGGTATTGCCCTTCTTTGGTACTGGAATGAAAACTGACCTTTTCCAGTCCTGCAGCCATTGCTGAGTTTTCCAAATTTGCTAACATATTGAGTGGAGCGCTTTAACAGCATATTTTAGGATTTGAAGTAGTTCAGCTGGAATTCCATCACCTCCATTAGCTTTGTTCCTAGTAATGTTTCCTAAGGCCCACTTGACTTCACACTCCAGGATTTCTGGCTCTAGGTGAGTGATCACACCAGCATGGTAATCTGGGTCATTAAGACCTTTTTTTTTTCAACAGTTCTGTGTATTCTTGCCCAGTCTTAACCCCTTCTGCTTCTGTTAGATACTTGCCACTTCTGTCCTTTATCTTGATCTTCCTTACATGAAATGTTCCCTTGATATCTCCAGTTTTCTTGAAAAGATTTCTAGTCTTTTCCATTCTATTGTTTTCCTCTATTTCTTTGGAATTTTCACTTAAGAAGGCTTTCTTATCTCTCCTTCCTATTCTCTGGATCTCTGCATTCAGTTGGGTATATCTTTCCCTTTCTCCCTTGCCTCTCTCTTCTCTTCTTTTGTCTGCTATTTGTAAAACTGAGAGATTATTGAGAGTAAGTGTTCATCAAATAAGCCAGCTTCTGCTAGCATGAAACTTATATTCTAAAAGGAAAAATAGATAAGAAACTAGTAGAAAGCATAAGTACAAAATGAAAATTATGGTTTGTAAAAGGTGTGTTGAAGGAAAATATAGGTTGACTAAAAAAATACCAATGGTCAGGATAAAATATATTTTACCTGATAAAAATGCCTCTACCTGATAAAAAATATTGAAAGTCCTCTAAAGAAAAGTTGACTTTTGATCTGAGAAACTAGATTGTGGAGCCATATTTTTTTAATTATTGAAAAAGGAAAAGAAACTATAGATATTAACCTCAGGAAATTCTCAATTTAGAAAGAAAAGAAGGTCAAAGCATACTTAATGGGAAAGGGACTTGTGATAATTTTGGAAGAATTGAGAGAAGAGGAAGGAAAGATTTGAATTGTGATCCTAATCAATGAGGCTCTGTTGGTTTAATCTGAGATTGATATGATGAATTTTATGTACTTTGAAGGTCATTATTGTTGTCTGGGGGCATCCCTGGTGGCTCAGATGGTAAAGAATCTGTCTGCAATGTGGAGGACCTGGGTTCGATCCCTGGGTTGGGAAGATGCCCTGGAGAAGAACACAGAAACCCACTCCAGTATTCTTGCCTGGAGAATCCCCATGGACAAAGGAGCCTGGCAGACTACAGTCTGTGGGGTCACAAAAAGTTGGACATGACTGAAAAACTTTCACTTTCCATGGTTGTCTGGTGAAATGAAGAAGATGTGAGGATGAAAGTAGGAAATGTTGAGAAACTTTTGTATGATCCATGGAAATGGGATGACACCTAAACTGTACCTGATCCCTCACAAGTTAATGGTTCCTCTCTGTTCCTGGGAGAAGTGCTTCATTATAAGAATCACAATGCCATATCCCAACAGAAATCTTCTGCTCCATGTTCTGTTTTGCCAAGAGCAGAGAACATAGCCCACTTTGAAGGAGATTCCAGGTGACCAGGCTCACTACCTGAATACAAATCCCTCCCTGCTTATTTTGCACTGATTTTGGCAATGATGTTCATCAGCATAGCTATAGGGATAGAGAGAAAACACCGAACACAGAGAACTTTGGTTTTATTTCCTCATCCAAGCCATCTTCTAATTGTATTGTTATTGTTGTTGTTATTGACTATAGCAAAGCAATTGCTGCCTATAGGAATCATCTATGATGCTTGTTGCAATAGTGCTTTAAAGGTCTCATTCTTAGACCTGCTGAACCAGATTTGGAAGGGCTAAACTTCTGGAAGCTACATTCTGATATACTCAACATACTGCTCCCTAGGCAGTTCATGTCACTGGAATATATGGGAACCATTCTTCCAGGCCACGTAAGTAGCCTGCTCTCCTGACACAAACCCCTCATACACCTTTTTTTTTTTTAAAGTTCCAACATAGAGAGCTACTACCAAACAATGCCACATTAAAAAGTAAAACAGAATTTTAGACACTTTTCTCATGCTTTTGAATTCCATTCTATTCAGAATTAATTTAGATAACAATGGACAGTATAAAATAGATGAGATTTTCCTCATCCAAATGGTAATGCAAACCCTGAAGAACAAATGTAGTTTCTTTTGAAGCTTGTCTGTCTGATCCTTAAGTAAAATTCAGGAACTTACTTCAAGTAAATGTTTTATTAAAAAGGACACTTTGTAAAGAGGAACAAATGTACCACTCTTGAAGTCAACATAATCTAGGTCATGACATTCTAGAAATCAAATTATTTGTTTTGTGTTTGATATACTGGGCCTTCTGCTTTTAGTCTAAGTGGTCAGAATTTGAATAGGTATTCAGCTGTTCAAGTAGATAAACCATCACTTTAAAGCATGCATTAAAGACTACAAAGAGATTAATAATTCCTAGTCCCAGCCAGTAAGGGGAAGACAGTATAGCATAATGAAAAGACCATTCCTACCTTGACATTCTCTGATTCTAAAATTCTAATACTGTTGCATGTCCTGGGAAAATCACATGCTCTATTTCAGTCATTCCAACATATAAAATGAAAGTGAAAGAGCACAAATGTTCTGTTAATGCATTCTATACACAAGCACTGAACTTCAAGCTTTATATGTGACATATCACTTAACCTGGGCAAAAATGCAATATGATAGTATTATTCTAACAATATTTCATATGTGGAAAATGAGTCTTAATATGGTTAAATTATTTGGCCAAGGTTATGCAAAACAGAAAAAAATCCATTTTGGTCTAATTGCATGGCTTATGCTTTGCTCTGCTCTGTTAAATTATCTTCCAGAATGAGTTCTTTTTAATTTTCTTTTCTGTAGAATTAACTAAAAGCCTTTTTAATTAAATTCTAATGTCCCTCAAGGGTACAGAAAGGAAAGTCTCATGTGTCCTTTATGATTTCTGCTTTGGTGCAGACCCACAATATATTTACACTCTGGCCAAAGGAAAGATATGATTTCCTTTACAGAGGTTGTCATAATTCACTTTACTTAATGAAGAATTATGGAATGTCAACTATTAGGGCTAATCTAGTCAGGAGAGAGTAAATAATTTTAATCCCTAATGGCAACTCAAATCCATCAGTAGAGATTCCCAGAGGCAATGGGTTGGGAAAGAATCTAGATTGTTGATGAAATTTAGCAGAAAGGATCCTAGGATCAATTAGCAAGTCCTAATATGGTTGAAGTAGATGGGTGGACTGACACTTATTATGATCATTTCCAGTTCTTTCCTTTACTGCTGTTAAAAACAATATAATAGGTTAAAAAAGGAGTTGCTTATGCTAAGCCCCAGTCATCAAACCAAGACTTCAATTAATTTGTTTCAACTCTCCCAGAATTGAAATCTGAAACCTATCAATCAGGAATTACCTCACCTGCATTAGCTAGGCAATCTGACTGATAGACACTTGCTAGACACTAAAAGAAAATAACCTTGCAATAACCAATGGGCATTTTTGCATACAAGTTTCTTGTTTCCACTCCCTTTTTCCTATAAAAGTCTTTCATTTATATAGTTTCTCAAAGCTCCTTTCTGCTACCTTAAATGCTGCTCAATTATGAATCATCGAATAAAGCCAAGGAGAGCTTTAAAATGTATTCAGTTGAATTTTTTTATGCTAGTAGTATATAACTTTGACAAAGTATATGTCTTTCACTCCTCATTCTAGCATAATTACAATGGTGCTAATATCTACTTCTCAGGGTTTTGAGAAGCATTAAAGCAGTTAAACATATAATACAAATTATCTATCCCAATGCCCCACTTCTTTGCCACCATGTTATATAGGTACAGGGTTCAGCACAGCTTTCAGGAGCTGGAGATATTATGTGTGTCATCTGGACTACCATCTACCTTCACTAATGCAGGTGTCTCTTTTTGGGAAACATCTCTTCTGGAAAGCACTGGTTATGTACATGCCTTGAAGCCCAACAATACTGGAGTTAATCCTGTCTCTGTCATGTAGTACTCTATGTGTTTGGGTGTTCTATTTTTACCTCTATGAGCCTCAGTTTCCTTATCTACCAAAGGTGGTTTCTAGTAAAAGGGCACATACTTTTCAGGGTAGTTGTGAAGATCAAATCAGTTGAGGAATTTTCTATCTGGAACATGCCATATACCTAACTTAAAACAGGCTATATAATAATGTTACTGTAATAACTGATTATAATAGTTTTTATGTTTGTTAGTATCTCTTTTGTTGTTGTTGTTCAGTTGCTAAGTCGTGTGTGACTCTTTGAGACCCTATTAACTGCAGTATGCCTGACTTCCCTGTCCTTCACTACCTCCCTAAGTTTGCTCAAACTCATGTCCATTGAGTCAGTGACGCCATCTAACCATCTTATCCTCTGTGGCACCCTTCTCTTCATGCCCTCAATCTTTCCCCACATCATGGTCTTTTCCAATAAGTCGGCTCTTCACATTAGGGGACAAAGTATTGGAGCTTCAGCTTCAGCATCAGTCCTTCCAAAGAATATTCAGGATTGATTTCCTTTAGGATGGACTGGCTTGACCTCCTTGCTGGTGAAGGGACTCTCAAGAATCTTCTCCCACACCACAGTTTGAAAAAATAAATTCTTCAGTGCTCAGTCTTCTTTGTGGTCCAACTCTCACATCTGTACATGACTACTGGAAAAGCCATAGCTTTGATTAAATGGACCTTTGTTGGCCAAAGTCAGCTTTGGCCATCTGCTGGCCATTGTTGGCCAAAGTGACATCTCTGCTTTTTAATACACTGTCTAGATTTGTCATAGATTTCCTTCCAAGGAGCAAGCAAGTGCCTTTTAATTACATAGTTGCAGTCACTGTCCAAAGTGATTTTGGAGCCCAAGAAAATAAAATCTGTCACTCTTTCCATTATTTCCCCATCTTTTCCTTGAAGTGATGGGACCTGGATGCCATGATCTTTGTTTTATGAATGTTGAGTTTTAAGCCAAACTTTTAACCTTTTCATCCTCCTCTTTCACCCTCATCAGGAGGTTCTTTAGTTCTTCTTTGCTTTCTGCCATTTGAGTGGTTTACTCTGCATATCTGAGGTTGTTACTTTTCTCCTGGTGATTTTGATTTCAGCTTATAATTCACCAAGCCCAGCATTTTACATGATGTACTCTGCATATATCTTTCCTTTTCTCCTTTGCTATTTCCAAAGAATAGCAAGGAGAAATAAGAAAGCCTTCCTCAGTGATCAATGCAAAGAAATAAAGGAAAACAATAGAATGAGAAAGACTAGAGATCTCTTCATGGCATCCCATCATGATGCCATCATTTCATGGCAAATAGATGGGGAAACAGTGGAAACAGTGACAGACTTTATTTTTTTTTTGCCTCCCAAATCACTGCAGATGGTGACTGTAGCCATGAAATTAAAAGACGCTTGTTCCTTGGAAGGAAAGTTATGACCAATCTAGAAAGCATATTAAAAAGCAGAGACATTACCTTGCCAGCAAAGATCCATCTAGTCAAAGCTGTGGTTTTTCAAGTAGTCATGTATAGATGTGAGAGTTGGACTATAAAGAAAGCTGAGTGCCAAAGAATTGATGCCTTTGAACCGTGGTGTTGGAGAAGACTCTTGAGAGTCCCTTGGACTGCAAGGAGATCCAACCAGTCCATCCTAAAGGAAATCAGTCCTGAATATTCATTAGAAGGACTGATGTTGAAGCTGAAACTCCAATACTTTGGCCACCTGATTCGAAGAACTGACTCATTTGAAAAGACCCTGATGCTGGGCAATATTGAAGGCAAGTGGAGAAGGGGATGACAGAGGATGAGATGGTTGGATGGCATCACCAACTCGATGGACATGAGTTTGTAAACTCCAGGAGTTAGTGATGGACAGGGAAGCCTGGCGTGCTGCAGCCCATGGGGTCACAAAGAGTCGGACACGACTGAGTGACTGAACTGAACTCTGCATATAAGTTAAATAAGCAGGGTGAAAATATACAGCTTTGATATACTCCTTTCCCAATTTTGAACTAGTCTGTTGTTCTATGTAATGCTCTAAATGCTGCTTCTTGTCCTGCATACAGCACACCAGCTTATGAATAAACCAATTTTTGCATATTTTTCTGTATAGTTCCGTGATGTTTAATCACATTTATAGATTTTCATAAACATCACCATAGTCAAAATACAGAACTATTCTTTTATCTTGAAGAACCCTATGTTACCAGTTTATGATCATTCTCTCTCTCCCTTTGCCTTATCCTTGACACTCTCTCGCGTGTTCACATTCTTATTGGGATTCTCCAGAGAAACAGATCCAATAGGAGATAGATAGATAGATATTAGGATGAGGTATTGGCTCAAGTGATCATGATAGCTAAGTCCCTTGATTTGCCTTTTGCAAGCTGAAGACCCAGAAAAGCTAGTGATATAATTCCAGTCTGAATGCAAAGTCCTGAGAATCAGATGTGAATAGCATGAATCCCAGTCCAAGGCCAGGAGAAGATCAATGTCCCTTCTCTATCATACAGGCAGGAAGCAGAAGGAGCAACAACCTCCTTCCTCTTCCTATTTGTTCTCTTCAGGTCCTCAACAGACTGGGTGATTTTGAGCCAATTGGATAGGGAAATCATTTTACTGATTCCATTGATTCAACTGTTATTTCCATCTGGGAATATTCTCACAGAGACACTCAAAAACAATATTTAATCTGGACACCTCAGCCCTGTCAAGTTGACACATAAAATTAATTATCACACCAGCTCTGTAACTTTGACAACATTAGGTAGGCTTAATCTCTTGCTAGATAGATAGGCAGTTAGATAGGTAGGTATGGAGATAAATAGATAGATATACACATGCATGCACATACAGAGAGACACACACATTCATTTGAGAATGTTTATTTTTACTTAGCATAATATCCTTGAAGTTCATCCAAGTAATGTGTACTGGTAGGTTATTGCTTTTAATTGCTTTTTAAGTACTTTTCCATATTTGTATTAATTGTATCATTAAATAAATCCCACTTTCTATAATTTATAGCATGTGTTTTAAAATCATGTAAAAATATTTACATTGTAATGACTTTGTTTTAAAATATCAACCTGCCACTTCTATTGACAAGGGCACTGTGTATGCTTTAGCAAGTGGTGGAAATTTCTAAAACAAATTCTGATTGACTCTGATCTCAGCAGCCAGCCAAAGGATGGTCTCCATCTTTATGCCTGTGATGTTTCAGTAGATGTGGTTTCGCAGTGCTTCCCAGAGTTGACATATATATCTGTGTCAAACACTTTGGAATGTCCTTACTATTTATATCTTCCTGTTTTCTTTTCCCTTCCTGTATCCAGAATGGTCTACCTTCTAAGTGGAATCAAGAGGAAGGAAAAGTCTCACCAAGCAGGTAATGAACTATTTTATTCTCTCTCTTTAAAATGTTTCTCTAAAATATACAATAAAAGGGACAATCCCCAGATGTTCAGATCGAACATACATGAAGGGAGGTATTGGAATGTGAAATTCAGTGTGTGCTACTCAGGAAACTCTGATATACTTGACATGCATTGAGAAATTATGAAACTACTTAAGGAAAACAAGTCAACAAACAACAATAAAAACTCAATGTTGGATCTATTGACACAACTATGCAGGTTAAATACTTTTAAGTGAATGACTTTCAAACTTTAATAAATAAGTTATTTTGGAGTATCAAGTAATTATTTCCAAATCCCACAGCACCCACCTAGCCCTGTGAAAGCTTTTCACACCATATTAGTCTTCTGGTATGTGGCTAGGAGAAATACCTGTAATTACTTATAAAAAAATTCAAGAGGAGATGAAGCCATTGTAAGAGGGAAGGAAAACATTGGAACTAGTAGAAGTTAAGTAACTAGTGCTTTCTGTACTTCCCACGCACCATCTCGTAGGTTGCTTATGAGAGGTCTTTGAAGTACACATTATATTTCCTATAGTAAACTAGTAAAATCAGGATTAAAAATATTATATAATTTGCCTAAGAGCCTAAATCTGGATAGAGGCAAAGCTAGGATGCGAACTTGAAATATCTGACCACCACCTTTGTACCTCTCCTTGCCCGTCATCCACCACTTATGCATAGGTCTGTTGGCTACAAAAGACAGATTTTTCTGGGTAAAATTCCCTATCTAAAGTTCAAAAAAATTCAAATGAAAAAAGAAAGAAAACAACCATACCTGATTATCAAAAAACAAGCTAAAAATCTATGTAAAATTGCTGTCAATAGACAGAATTTTTGTTAAAGGTCTAAATTGGGACACTGGAGAATTAACTCTCTGAAAAATTATTCTCCAATAAAATGAACTAAAGACTCCTGGATTGAATGTAAGAACAGAGAACATTAATGGAAACACTGATAAACCCTGAACAAAGTTTATAGTTACTTAACAGTATTATTCCAATGTTATTTGCTTAATTTTGATAGTTCTTATATGGTTATTTAAGATTTTTCACAATAGGAGAAACTGGGTGAAAGATATGAACTCTCTAGTATTCTGCAACTTTTGTATAAGTTTTAAAATATTCCAAAATGATTTTTTTTTAAATTTACAGAGTAGTCTTTTGTTAGAGGTATGGATGGAAAGAGTGGTTGGATTTGAAGGGAAAAGGCAAATGAGAAGATGTGCCTTAATAATGATGTGATGGTAATAGTATACTGTACACTAAGGATATGATTAATCCAGCTTTGTGCAGTTCAAATCCAATAAAATGAAATAAAACAAAATATCCAAGCCAAGTGCAAGGCTTATGAATTTAAATGCTTATTGTGTCTAAGCAAGTGTGGAAAACATACACAATGGGTTGCTTGTGGTTAAAGAAACCTTTGAGAGTGTTGGTTATTTCTAACGGGAGTTATAAAACTGCTAATGATTATTGAACATTTACTTTGAAAAAGTCCCTCTTTAAAGTTCTTTGCATGTAGTAGCAAATTTAGTCTTTGGTTTAGGTGATATAATAGAATCTATTTTACAAAGGAAGCTGAGATAGATAACTTGTCTGAGGTCACGATATACAATGGCAAACTTGAACATAGGCAAAGGAATCCCAAAATACATCCTCTTAGCCACCACATTCTGCCTATGCTGAGCCCTTTCTAGCTCTAATAATATTTCCTAAGATAAAAAATCAAACTTGGGAGCCCAGATTTTAAGTTTCCTTAAAAATAAAAAGCAAACTTGATATGTATATTTTACATTTAAAAGCTTGACTAAAAGACAATGGAAAATAGCATAACATTTATTTCAAAATATGCAAACAAATATTAATAACAGTTCTCCAGATAATAGGTTTCTAGAAAAATCACAAACTACTGTCAAATTAAACCATAAATGGAACTCAAGGTATAATAGCTTTAAAACTAATTGAACATTTCAAAAAAAATTAGCAACATTTTAATCACGAAATAGCAATACATATAATATGTTGGAGAAGACTCTTGAGAGTCCCTTGGACTGCAAGGAGATCAAACCAGTCAATCCTAAAGGAAATAACACTGAATATTCATTATAAGGACTGATGCTAAAACTGAAGCTCTGATTCTTTGGACACTTGATGTGAAGAGCTGACTCTGGAAAAGACTCTGATGCAGGGAAAGACTGAGGGCAGGAGGAGAAGGCGGCAAAAGAGGATGAGATGGTTGGATGGCATCACTGACTCAATGGACAGAGTTTGAGCAAACTCAGGTAGATGGTGAAGGACAGGGAAGCCTGATGTTCTGTAGTTCATGGAGTCGCAAAGAGTTAGATATGACTTAGCAACTGAACAACAACAACAAATACACATAATAAAAGAAACACCAAATGTTATGTATGGCATAGAGCCCTCATTTGAACTGGGTGACAATGAATTTGAGCTTTCACAGATGTTGGCTATGGATGCTAGGACTTTCACCTGAAACAGCAACACAGAAGCAGAAGTGAGGAAAAAGAACATGGGCTTTGCTACTCACTCTTCATGAGGTAGGCTCATGAGTCTCCATAGTAAATTAAAACTTCTGTATCACTGAATTATGCACCCCCTCCAAAGTCTATTACATGATTATTCACTCATTTAATTAATGTTGAGTGTCTACAATATGCCAGGCACTGCATGTATTGATACCAATAAGAGATGAAACAAAAAAGTAACCTTTTTTTTTTTTTTCCTATTTGAAAATACAGATCTGGAACAGAAGAAAGGAGCATAGATGCTTTTTTCCAAATATCCAGCAGGTACCAATCATTTTTATTTGCTGTGGCAGGGTGAAAATGGTGTCAGCTTTGAAATATTTTTTTGAATAGTTTTTGCTACTTATGGCCTATTTTTAATCATTCCTCATGACCTTAACTTTGTTACCCTATAAACAGAGGATAAAAATCCAAAGAAAAAAAAATAAGAAAATTAATAAAGTACTAAATCTTAGGCATTCTAAGTAGAAGATATATTATATAGAAGGCCATTAGTGAATGTTAGTTACCATTTAAAAATATTTACTGGAATGAGACTCATTGAGCCCTGACCTGGGTATATACACATATTACTTAGCAGCCAGTCATACTTCATCTGTTGAGTGGGAACAGCAAATGTACCTATTTTACAGACTTCTGATTGTCTATTAAGATAACCCATATATAGCATTTATCAAAATACCTGGAGCACTACGTGTCCTGATTAAAGTTTAGCTAATATTTTTATTTTGGGGTCAATACTTCTTATGCCAGACATAATTGAATTCATCCAAAAAATTAGATATGTCAAACTCAGTTCAGGGATGAAAATAAATAAGTTATCTGAAATACAAATCAATTTGCATTATGAAAATTATTAGATTGATGGTCTATGCCTGACATGAAATTTTGGAGCACTGTTCGTGAATCCCGATGCTTAAGTTAATAATGTAGTATTCTGCTTTATTTCATTGTCCTACAGATCTGAGCCAAGGTGTTTCTTGCCCCTTGCATATCTGCATATTCTTCCTAATGTTACTTGGACTCTTCACTCCTATCTGCTTTGTGGCATTCTCTTGTCACCTTTGTATCAGGGAAAAGAGAAGCGGTATCTGAAGAAATAGGTTTCTGCCACAGAGGACTCCAATCTGTCCTGTGTCATTGCACACATCTCATCATCTTATATTGAAATCTGGCCGTGACTTTTAGAAGGTTCTCCCTATGTTGATGCATTTGTGGATTTACCTTTAGCAAAAGCTTCTTGCAGCTGGGGATCCATGACCAGATAATGGGATCCTTCGTCCTTGCTGATTTATGCAGTAACTCTTGAACTGTGTCATTATGAAGCTCTTTCATTTCTTATGCCAAGAACCACTCAGACAGAAATGACTCAAGCTATTTGAAGGAAACTTTGGGAAATGATCTTATAAGACAAAGGAAAAAGACCTTATTCACTAGTCCTTATTCAAGCCTCTTCATAAATATATCTAATTGAAAATGTCAAAGGTGTTTTTTATATGGGTCAACTCCTTTCCCTTGAATTTACTTTTCCTAAGATAACAGCAAGTGTTTTTATTATTCAGAAGCAATGTTGAAGAATGTCTGTTAAATAATAAGATTCAGAGTTAGGCAAACCTAGTCTTAAATCAAAATTATATCCCAGTTAATAACTACAGATTCTTTGAAATTTATTTATCCTAGCACACACTTGTTTTTGCTTTTTTTTTTACCTAAATATGGGAATTCTAATATATTTTTATGAGGATACTGGGAATATTAAATGAAAATGTGTTTTAAAATATCTTGCCTAGAACTTAGGACACATTCCACAGTGAGTGAATTCCTTTTGGGTGAATTTTGTGTATTTCCAGGGAAAGGCCATTCTAAGTATTAATTTGTTATGTCTTGTGTTTGAGTAACATACTCTTGCACATTTTTGTATGGGTAATCTACCTTTATTCTTTTTGTCCCAGGAGGGCATTATTGATGCTGAGGATGTAACACCTTCGGTGTCCAAATAAACACAACTCAGGCTTCCCAGGTTGTGCTAGGATAAAGAATCTGCCTGCCACTGCAGGAGATGCAGGAAACACAAGAGACATGGGTTCAATCCCTGGGTTAGGAAGAGCCCCCGGAGGAGGAAATGGCAACCCACTCCAGTATTCTTGCCTGGGAAGTTCCACAAGCAGAGGAGCCTGGTGGGCTACAGGAAAAAGTTGGACACAACTGAGCACACAATAAGTTCAAAGGAGTTAGTGCTATTTGAATTTAGCTTTTGACAAATGGGATGAAGCCAGCTCAAACATTCTTTCTCTCTCCTTAACTTAAAGGTAACTTCTTAGAAGGACTTCCCTCAATCTTGGCTCTCCTTTCTTTTCTTCTTTATTCTTTTTGAGTATGCACAAATACAGCATTTGGGAATCCCCTCTCCTCTTCCCTTTTCTCCTCTCCATTTTTTTTTCCCCTTCTCTCTCTCTTTCTCTCAGCTTTTACTTCTTTTTGGTGGTAGTTTAATCTCTAAGGCATGTCTGACTCTTGTGACCCCGTGGACTGTAGCTTGCCAGGTTCCTCTGTCCATGGGATTTTCCACGTAAGAATACTTGTCATGTCCTTCTCCAGGGGATCTTCCCTTACTTCTTTTTATTGACTTTATTTTCTATTAGGCAAGCACCCATGACAGGGAAGAGCTCCCTCAGAAACTTCTTGCCAACTGACCCGGAGAGATGGGAAAGTCCTCCTTAAGAACATAGTACAATCTATCTTGTTAAATGTTCTAACTCCTTGGAAAGATGAGTTTGAATCTGGATCATCAGTGGCAGGTGGGCAAGACAGCTTCCCTAGTGGCTCAAATGATAAAGCATCTGCCTGCAATGAGGGAGACCTGGGTTCAATCCCTGGGTTGGGAAGGTCCCCTGGAGAAGGAAATGGCAACCCACTCCAGTACCCTTGCCTGGAAAATCCAATGGACAGAGGAACCTGGTAGGCTACAGTCAGTGAGGTTACAAAGAGTCAGACATGACGGAAAGACTTCACAGTGATACACAGTCTTCCCAGAAAACAGGATGGAAAGTTCCCTAAAGGAAACATGATTGCCTTTAATCATGTTTTAAATGAGATTTACTACCTGAGAGATACAGTGGGGTCTGATTTTATAATCTCTGTCATCATAGGAAAATTTATTACCCATCCTATTGACATGGGACAAGAAAAAGAAGCTACTGATTCCTAGGCAATAGCTAACTAATAATCATTTGCACCCTCATCAAATAAGGCTGGACTCCTCTAGATTGTAGCAAACACAGTCAGGATTATTTTTATTTTTGTCTTAACACATCTAACTATCTGTAGACGGAGCCCCTAATTCTTTCCTAATTATTTTTGGTTGTGGAATACAAAGCATTAGAAGTTGGAGTTGCTCAGGTGCAATAAGTCTTCTGAAATGGAACTGTGAATTTTATGTAGTCCCAGACATCACAAGCATGGTCAGGATTTCTGCATAACCTTGCATTCTGGGGGAGTGTGAGTATGCAGCTGAAAACACCTCCAGAAAATGTACATTCTGTGCATTGGCTATGGATTTAGTCAGGAAAACTGTCAGTCAGACCATCAGCATGCAGCCCCTGAGACAGTGTCAGACCGCTGTGTAACTGGTCATCTCTTTAATCAGATAGTTAGCTAGTCAGCTGGCCATCCATGAAGGTAGTCAACCAGTCAGCTAGCAAGTAAATTAGTCAGTCTTCCATACAGCTAGTCAACCAGTCATTAAACCTTTGAGATAGGCAGTGATTGAGCCAGTTAGGCACCCATCCCTTTTGCCAATCAATCAGCCATCCTATCAGCCAGTCAGTCTTCAAATCTAGAAATAAAGGACAATTGCCCAAAATTTTTTGATTTTTTTTCTGTGGGTCACTGCTTATCATCTCAATATTTTGCTCAATTATGAGCAAATTGAATCACTCCATTATAGATTTTTCAACTAAACAGGATATTTAAGACAGCACAATGTTGTAATTTTTGATGATCAGAACAGACACTGTAATGAAAAATGTTAATAGAGTCAATAGGTTTGTAGAAGCCATCTTACCATACTTAGAAGAGTGCTCACTTTAGGAAGATATATTTATTTTGAGAATAAAGGAGGAATAACTACAAAATTATTGTCATCTATTTGCTATATTATGTCATTTTCTTTTGCAATCCCATGGACTGTAGCCCACCAGGGTCCTCTTGTCCATGGGACTCCCTCGGCAAGAATACTGGAGTGGGTTGCTGTGCCCTCTTCCAGGGGATCTTCCCCACCCAGGGATTTCACCTGTATCTCCAGCTCTGGCAAGTGAGTTCTTTACTGCTGAGCCACCAGGGAAGCCCTAACTACAGAATTCACATGATTTTAATTCTGTAATTAACAACATGCCTCTCAAATATTCCATTTATGTAGTATTTCTTAACTTCAGTATTTAAAAAATAAAACAGATTTACCTTTCAGATACTGTAAAATTTATAATTTCAGATCGTCCAGATATATCTTACTCGCTTGTTTCAAACGAATCCACTTGCCTCTATCGACGAAAAAAGTCAATTCAATGTTTGTTTATTCTTAAATTCATTCATTCTATAGTCACTTATGCCCTATATAATAGACAATGTTTAAAAAGCTCAAGCTTTAAAAGTAAGAAGAAAAAAGATCTCTACTCTGAGGGAATTAATGGACTTTAACAGTGGTGCAAACTCTTAACTCAATGAGGGGTTTTAATCCTGACGAAAGTGTGAATCTTTCTGTGATCACCCGGGGATATTTCCAGAGGAGGAGACAGTGCTGACCTGAGTTCTGCGGAGTAGGAGTTGTTTGCCTGTCCATTAGGAGTAGAGACAGAAATAGCAAGCCCTCTGGGGAAAGTGCTGTGTCCTTTCAGGGAAGTACTAAATGTCCTATTTTCATGGATCAATCTACATGATAGTGGAAAACATCGCTCAGGAAATGAAGCTTCAGAAGCCAGTGAGCTGACATCAGACCTGTTAGTTCTTGTGTGAATTTCACCCTGGAAGTGGCAGAGTAACCCTGGAAAGACAGAGTCTGAGAGCAGGGGTTCCCTACTGTCCAAGGTCCATGTACTGACAGTTTTTACGTGGCTGCTCTTATGTTTTTGGACAGCGTTTTTCAAAATTTTTGGTTGTTGTTCGTATATTTCCAAATGAATTTGGGAAACCTCAACCTCTCACAAATGTTTAAATTGATGCAAAACATTTAACCTTCAGTGTAAGCAGTTGTGGGACATCCTTGGTGGTCCAGTGGCTAAGAATCTATTCTCCCAGTGCAGGGGACCCAGGTTCGATCCCTGATCTGGAAACTGGATTCCACATACCACAGTTAAGAGTTCATATGCCACAACTGATCCTGAGTGCCCTTGAGGGAGGAAAGGAGCAGGTCGAGCTGACTCCATCTTGAAAAAGAAGGAAACTCCATCTTGCACTTTCAGTGAGCTTTGGACTATGTGCCTAGTAGCCATGGGGATAACATACCTACAGCCAAACTGTCCTCCCAGACTGATAAACACCAGATTCCATACCACGATTTCCCGTCACCAAAAAGAATGTAATAATCCCCTATGCAGTCAATCACCTTTGTAATCTTTATGGCACCCATTGGTGTAGGCTACAGTGTATAACCAGCTGACCCTTCTGATTATGAATCATGACTGTAAACTGATTGTATCTCCCTTTAACACTTTCCAGACTAGGTTTAAGGAATTTGGGGACGTGGGCTTGAGCAGTACACTTAAGGTATATCAGGTTTTCACAAAAGTTGGTCGGGGTCCTTGGCTAAGAGGACACTCTGCCTTGTGCCCGCCGGTGTAATAAACTGCACTGTACTATCTGCATTGTCCTTCTGAGTGAGTTTGTTTCCTAGAATGTGTGGCTATAACACACCAGCTAAGACCATGCACAGCCAAATAAGTATAATTAAAAATAGTTAAAAAAAAAAAAAAGTGTAGGCAGTTGCAAATGTTATCATTCCTGGCATATTTTAATGCTGAATTTTTTAAAATGTAGATTAATCTTTAAAATATATTCAACAATATGAAAATCTTATGGTAAGTTGATAACCACTTTTTGGGGGGGTTCCTGGACTCAATTCCAGGAAAGCTGAGCAGCAAAGAATTGATGCTTTTGAACTGTGGTGTTGGAGAAAACTCTTGAGAGTCCCTTGGACTGCAAGGAGATCCAACCAGTCCATCCTAAAGGAAATCGGTCCTGAATATTCATTGGAAGGACTAACGCTGAAGCTGAAACTCCAATACTTTGGCCACCTGATGCAAAGAACTGACTCATTGGAAAAGACCTTGATGCTGGGAAAGATTGAAGGTGGGAGGAGAAGGGGACAACAGAAGATGAGATGGTTGGATGGCATCACCGACTTAATGGACATGAGTTTGAGCAAACTCCGGGAGTTTGGACAGGGAAGTGATGGACAGGGAAGCCTGGTGTACTGCAGTCCATGGGGTTGCAGCGTCGGACGCAACTAAGTGACTGAACCGAACTGTACTCAGTTCCAATGTGTGGAAATGGGAGTTTCCACAGGACCGATAAACAGTTCTCGGACACCAGTTGGGTGTCCTGCAAGTCAGCACGACTGTGACACTATCTTCCCAGAGACGGTGTCAGATTCAGTAGGTAAAAGGCTCAGTCCCACAAGTTTGTCCTTCTTCACCTTACTCTCTCCCCCAGCTTACTTCAGTTGCCAGTCAGCCCAGATAGTCACCTATGTTTCTGATTCACCTGCTAAAAGTAACAGGTTCCCATGACGCCTTCTGCAGGTTTGATTAATATGCTTGAGCAACTACCAGAACTCAGACAAACATTTTACTTCCTAGGTTATTGGTTTATTATAAAACGATATAGCTCAGGGGCAGCCAGATGGAAGAAGTGCATAGGACCAGGTATGGTGAAAGGGTGAGGAGATTCCTTGTTCTCTCTGAATATACCACTCTCCCTGAATGTCTACTGGAAGCTCTCCAAACCTCATCTTTTGGGATTTTTATAGAAACATTATTACATATGCATCATTGATTAAATGATCAGCATTGGCAACTGATTCAGCTTCCAAGTGCTTTTCTCCTCCTTAGAGGTCAGGGGGTGAACTGAAAATTTCAACTTCTAATCACAGAGCTGGTTCCCCTGGCAACCCGCACTCATCCTTAGGTGAGGTCCAAAAGTCACCTCATGAATATAACATGAGCCACTTTTATTAAATTCCAAGTGCTTAGAAGATCTGCACCAGAAACAGGGATGAAGACCAAGTATATATTTCTTATTACAAATCAAGATATCACACCCCCATCAATCGTTTTATAAATTCACAAGAAAGCTTTTCTTTAACAGAAATTTTATCTTTTTCCACTTGAAAGCATTTCTTTTCTCTATTTTTTAAAAAGTTTATCCTAAGGTAATTGTTTATCCTGGAAAGTATTTTATTTTCACCATAGAATACAGCTTTATAATAAAATGCATTTAAAATATTTATAAATTATGGAATATTTTTATATTATAGCATCCTACAGCTAAAAGAGGCTTCCCAGGTGGCACTAGTGGTAAAGAACCCACCTGACCATGCAGGTGCCTGAGACACAGGTTTGATCCCTGGATTGGGAAGATCCCCTGGAGGAGGGCATGGCAGCCCACTCCAGTGGGTTGAAGAATCCCACTATATCCGGAAGAGTCCCATGGACATAGGAGCATGGCAGGCTATGGTCCATATGGTCACAAAGAGTTGGACATGACTGAAGTGACTTAACACGCTCACACAGCTAAAAGGCTTTAAGTATGTGAACTCAATTGGATTAATATTGGGCTTCCTAGGTGGTGCTAGTGCTAAAGGACTTGCCTGCCAATGCAGGAGATGCAAGCGATGTGGGTTCAATCCCTGGGTGGGAAAGACCCCTGGAAGAGGGCATGACAATCCACTCCAGTATTTTTGCCTGGAGAATCCCCTGGACAGAGGAGCCTGCTGGGCTACAAGTCCATAGGGTTGTAAAGAGTCAGATATGAATGAGCACGCATGAATTAATATTATATTGCAATTAATATAAAAATATTGGTAAAAACTTTTCTCAATTATATAAAAATATTTTTGCTAAATTGGATTTTTTTATATGAAAGGAAACTTTTTATCAAGTAAATCATATATTCATGGAAGAATATTTCTTCTTAGTAGAAAGGGACAGAGACCAACACCAGTTAAATCTATTTTTTTTCTTTTTTTAAAACAGAGGTAATTCCTGAGTACGCATATACACAGATGAGAAGAAGGGAATGAAAGTTTTGCCAAGTAAAATCACTCAGTTTGGCAAGTCCCTTTCAAGTTGTAACTAAAAAAAATTATATTCCTCTATCACCCAAAAATGTTCAATGATTTCTCAGTACATACCTCCATCATGTATACCTATAATTTTATTGCAAAAAAAAGCATTGAAAACCATCTGATTTGCAAGCAAATTTATTTTCTAGTTAATGAAGTCATTACTTTTCTCAGTGTCTAGGAAGTGCATCAAAAATTTTTACAGCCTTAACAAATTGTTGTTAACTTAACCTGTTTTTTTCACCCATTTAGAAGCACCTTGTTTAACCTGACCTAAACTGAAAGAGTTGAAAGATATGTAATATCATTAACTTAAAGTATCTTTTCCAATATCACGTGAATATCAATATACATAAAAAATTATTTTTGTATTGAAGTATAACTTACATGTAGTAAGTTGCACTAATGTTTGGTTCATGATCCAATGGGGTTTTACTTTATCTAGATAAAGTCATATGTCTATATACACTTTATATGAAGTCAGTATCCTTCTGGCCTCTTTTGCATGAGTGCATATTCAGTCACTCCATCATGTCCAACTCTTTGCAACTCCATGGACTGTAGCCTGTCAGGCTCCCCTGTCCTTGGGATCCCCAGGCAAGAGTATCGGAGTGGGTTGCCAAGGGATCTTCCTGACCCAGGGACTGAACCCACATCTCCTCATTGGCAGGCAGATTCTTCACCACTGAGCCACCTGGGAAATCCTCTGGCCTCTTTTAGCATTCTCTAAAGATAATGCTGAAGTGCAAGGGAGGAAAGGGTTTTCAATCAATTGTGCTGGGTCAGTTGGACAATCAAAGGAGAAAGAAAAAGTATTAATGCATCATAGTGCTTGCCACAGTTGGAGGAGTCGTTGACAGGACGTGACCTCTGGTGAACCTGCTCTTTGGCCTTAGGCAGTCAGAGGCACCATACACCCTGCCTTTGAAATGTATTAGTTCGGCCCATGGTTTCCACAGCTGTGGCCAGTTTAACAGTAGAGCGTGATGTGTTATTGAGACAGTGATGTGTTATTGAGACCATCTGCGCTGAATACCTGACTGAACCTTGTTAAAGCGGCCATGTAAGCTTTTAAGATTCCGGTGGCTGGGTGCAGAGACCTACTCCTCTCAAGGTAGGAGGACGAGGATGAGTCTCCCATGTAAGTTCCTTTGCGTTTTATAAACAAATATTGAACTCCAGATATTAACTGTAGAATTACATATGAGAAAGAATAATGAAGCTTTCAGAGGATACATAAGAGAATATCTTCTTTGGAAGAGGATAAGGATTTTGGAAGAGGAAGAGGCGTTTCTGAACAGGACAGTAAAAGTGTTAAATGTTGAAGAAAAGAGGTGTCTGTATCACATTATATGAAAATTGAGAGCTTCAGTGTATTCAAAGGCTCTATTAAGAGAGTTGTCAATGGAAAGAAAAGCCCCAAGAGGCAACTTTACTGTTAAGCAAAGTAACTGCAGGGCTTTAATGGGTTTGCAACCCAAGGAAACCTGGTCAGGCCAGGTATTACAAAGTGAGTCCCACATTTGGGGCAAATGGGCTGTAAACTATGAAGGTAAAAACTACAAACAAGGTGAGAAAGCCATCCAGTCCTGATTGATTGGTGGGGAGCTGTGATAGTTGCTCATTTTTAAATTCACTTTTGGCTCACTGGGTCTCTCTTGCTGTGCTTGGCCTCATTGTGGTGACCTCTCGTGCGGCATGGGCTCTAGGGCACATGGGCTTCAGAGGTTGCAGTGTATGGGCTTTGTTGTCCCTCGGCAGGTGGGCTCTTCCCAGACCAGGGATTAAACCTGTGTCGCTGGCAGGTGGATTCTTAACCACTGGACCACCAGGAAGCCCCGTAACAGTTACTTTTGTTCAGTACTTTGCAAATGTCCAACTGTTGCTGAATTAAGTCATAGAAACTCCATTGTGGGGCCCTAGCCTGGCCAAGTCTTTCTTGCCTCCGTCAGGGGCGGTGTAGGAGGGGTTCTTTTCCCCTTCAGGTTTGAGCAGCCGAATAACAAAACCTAAACTAAGATCAACACAGCACAAACTTTATTCAGTAGCTAAAGGATGGAGAAGCACGGACTAATTTCACAGATTAACATCTTGCCCAGGTGGCAAGAGGGATTTAATTTTAAAATGTGAGAACAAAGAGAGTAGGCTTGAGGCTATGACAACCCACTCCAGTATTCTTGCCTGGAAAATTCCATGGACGAAGGAGTCTGGTGGGCTTCAGTCCATGGGGTCTCAAAGAGTTGGACACAACTGAGTGACTGAGCAATAATGGGTAGGCATACGCACTGGTCTTTGGGGAAGGGACAGGGCTTTTTCCACGGAGTAGGGTGCCACCCACTTTCTATGTTTTGGTCCTTAGTGTCTAGTAGCAGCAGCTGGTAGGTGTGACATCTAATATGCTAATACAGTAAAAAGAACATATAATGAGACTCAGGATCTGTTGGAGGTCAGATCCGTTGCCATCTTGATGCCAGCTGGGTTTTGTTGTTTGTTGCTGCCTTTCTTACCTCTGTACCCTTTAAATTAAAGATTTGTGTTAACTCTAGCTAAAGGTGGGGTTTGGAGGGCTGTGAACAAAGACCTGAAGCAGCTCTGACAACAAAACTGTACGCAGGTATTTCTGCAAAGTGAGACAACCAGATAGCCAGATAGTTTTTCTCAATCTGTTTTCCCCCCATTGCTCTGCAGACTATTATCACTCATTGTGGTGTTTCTCATGCTAACCCTGGCCTCTTTTCTGTATTTCCGTTGTCAGAGTGACCAAACAACTCGATAGAATGAGGGACAATGGTTACATTACATATTTCACATTCAGAATACATAAAATAACTCTGATGAATCCCTAAGGAAATGATGAACAACCCAATAGAAAAATGGGTATAATACTTAACAGCACTTCACACAAGTGGAGATTCAAAGGGCTAATGAGCCCGGGAAAGGTGATCAGCCTCCTTAGGAAAAGCTTATGGAAATCACAACATGGTACACCTGCCAACTACTCGAAAGGCCAGAGGAGTGAGGCAGACAATACCAAATTTTGGCAATGATGGGGGAGGCGTTAGGGATGCTCCTGATATCAAGAGCTGGTTAAACTGATAATATGTTGAAGTTAGTCATATTTTATGAGCCAGAAAAGTTGCACTTAGTTATCTACTCAACAGCAGTTCAGTATCATTTATTGGTAAGACTTTGCTTTCCACTTTGTACTAAGTTGTTGACTTTGTTGCAAATCAAGTGATCCTGAGGGTGTATTCCTAAATAGGTATGCTTATTTTGCAGAGATGGGTGGGGCGCCCCATCTGCATACTAAGCACTGTGGGGAGGGGTAGGGCAAGTGGACCCAGGCTAGTGGCAGAGATGGGGGTCCCAGTGTCGGGAGCCAAGCTACTCCCAGGAGCGAAGAGAAACACCAGAAAGATAAGCATGCTGGAGTGGAACAGGGGTCTACCTCTGCCACCCATGATTTCTGAATTACCGTGCTGTTAGGAAAGGTCTTAAAATCAGGTACTGGAAGCCGTTGAATTTGTTCTTCATGATTGTTTTGGCTGTTCTTAGAGTGTTTTCAACTATAGCTGAATTTGGGGAGAATTGGAATTTTTTTAATGTTAATTTATTTCATTTATTTATTTTGTTTGTTTTTGGCTGCATTGGGTGGGTCTTCTGTGGATGCCAGTGGGCTTTCTTTAGTTGCCCTATGTGAGCTTCTCATTGCTGTGGCTTCTGTTGTTGCTACCGTGGGGTCAGCAGTTGTAGCACCTACGGGCTTAGTTCCCCGAGGCACATGGAATCTTCCCATTCCAGGGATGGATCCAGCATCCGCCACACTGGCAGGCAGATTCTTAACCACTGGTTCACCAGGGAAGTGCAATAATTGAAATATTCAGTAGTTTTGAATTGTTCAAAGGAATTCGGGACATTTTAGGGCTTGTTGTATTTTTAAAAATATCACAATTCTGGCTGCTGTTTTCTACAACTTTGCTAATAAGTTTGTATTATAGGTTACTTTATACATTCCTTCTAGCTCCCTGTGAAGTTTATGAATACAAAACTAATTAATGACCATAGAAAACTGGAACTTATTCTTTCCGTTTTTCCTCCTGGGTGTCTATGTTTGCTTGTTTTTTTTCCTCCTTTCATCTCCATTCAGTGTGCCCATCTAAATTCCTTACGTGTTCCAGTACTAATTTCACCGAAAATAATAGTGACCCAAGACTGGCCATTAGCATTCTTTCCAGTGCTAAGATATAACCCATATTTGTGTTTACAATAGAGAGCTATAAATTACATTGAAATACCACTCAGTTAGAGTCATTCTCCAAGATTGTAAAGAGATGGATGGCCTCCAGGGGAGGGTTGTCACAAAAAGGAAAATCAAGCCAGCTGAATAATACAATAAGTCTCTCTAAAAAGCTAGTTCAGCCAAGCAGGGATAGGAAAGGGGGCAGCCTTTGAGGAGATGGCTGACAGATTTCATTTGTCGAGAATCAGATCTTGCCCTGGTGTCACATGTCATATTTTCCCACCACCCTCTTGGTGTTCTACAGGCACCCTCTCCAGGTGCTCTCGGGGGATTATGCAGAGGCTGCCAGCTAAACGGCAGGCATGGTTAAGCCAAGTGTATAAAAAAAAAAAATAGCCACCTTCTCCCCTCCTTGCCTGCTGAAAGGTTCAAACAGAATATCTAGTTGAGTTACTAATCATATGGGAAGAAAGTGCAACTAGAATAAATAAGTTTGACCCCCTTCATCCTTCCTTTTTCCCTCTTTCCCATCCTTCCTTTCTCTCTCTTTCCCTCGCCTCTTCCCAGCCTCCTTCTCTGCCTTTCTTCTCTTTCTCTTCTCTCCTTTCCTTTTCCTTAATTCTCTTTTAACCCCTCTTATTTTCAGTGTTATTTGCTTTCCCTAGTCCACCCCACTTAACCTGATTTCTACTTCTCCCTTTCACCTTGTAATTAAATATATTTCACCTTGTAATTAAAGTCTTATGATAATATTTTTGTAATTATTTTCTGTTTTCTTTTGATAGTCTGAGATGAATTCTTCCAAAGATTGTCTAAAGCTCATGCTTGCTTCATCAATTATCTTTTTAAAAATATTAACTTATTCATTTGGCTGCGCTGGGTCTTAGTTGCAGCATGTGGTATCTAGTTCCCTGACCGGATATCTAACCCAATCCCCCTCCATTAGGAACTCATAGTCTCAGCCACTGGACCACCAGGGAAGTCCCTCATCAATTATCTTCAAGAAGAGTCCCCTTGACCTCTTCAGTCTTATTCTCTTGATTTCCTTTCTCTTTTTATATCCTGTGTGTGTGTGTACAAGCTGTCCCTCAAGGCACTGTGCTCAGCACCAAGAACTGAAAGATGGGCAAATATTCACCTCTGACCAAGACATCAACTTATTCCTTCAGTCACTTCTTAGTTTAACAATTGAAGATTCCTATCTGTGTGTTAAGAAGGAAGTCAAAGCCTTCCATGATAAAGATCATTCAGAGTTTACTCAAATTTAATCATAGTATTCAGAGCTGTATAATTTACATATGAATATATATAGATATAGATTGATATGCACTTTAAATAAGCGTGATTTTCTCTTGCAAGGAAGCAGAAGAACTTGAAGTTTGCTTCAGTCTGAGATTCTAATACCTGGCTTTATGTATGAGTTCATGATTCTCAGTCAGCTCCAATCCTGATCCTACCCTATTCTCTTTTCTATCCCCAACTCAGAGATTGACAATGTATTTTAATTTCCCAAGATTATTTCAACAAACATGTTTGAGTCTAATAACCAAAAATTAATATGATGATACTGTAGAAGGGAACCAGGCATCTTAGCCAATTTTCCTCAGCACACCTGCATATACTGTGTGTGTGTGAGCATGCATGCTAAGTCGCTTCAGTCATGTCCAACTTTTTGCAACTCTATGGACTGTAGCCCACCAGGCTCCTCTGTCCATGGGATTCTCCAAGCAAGCATGTTGGAGTGGGTTGCCATGCCATTCTCCAGGGGATCTTTTCTACCCAGGGATTGAACCCAAGTCTCTTATATCTCCTACATTGGCAGGCGTGTTCTTTTACCAATAGGGCCACCTGAGAAGCCTCAGTATACTGTGTATTGTGTTCATTTGTTTTCTTTTTCTCTCTTATAGACACACATATGCACAGTATGTACTGTATAAGTCATACAATAATTCTGGAGAAATGTTTTGAATAAATGAATAAATCATCTTGCAATAATTATTTTTCAGTGTACTATATTTTGATATTTTAAACAGTATAGAATGGACAATTTCAAATTATAACTGTAGGTTTTAAACATTACAGTTATTTGAGAAAGTTATAGAAACCTTTTAAATAATAGGTTTTCGTGTATATTTGTACTAATAATATGCACCACACATGCCTGAAAGTTTGAGGATCAAAAGTAACCTTTGAAAAAGTGCTTGTAAGCAATAAAGGTACTATTATCATTTGTGTCATTAACATTGATGTTATTTCATAAATATTGGGAAAATGGCATTAGAATAAAATTATTTAATTTCACAATGATTAATTTTAATAAGAAAGGAATAAAGCTCAACAGACATGTATGCATACGTGTGTGTATCTGTATGTGTGTGTGTGTATATATTTATAATTATAAATTACAAATAGTCTCTGTATAATTAGAAGTATTCAATATGGAATATTTATGCAAAAGATAAAACTTAAAAGCATTTTTCTCATGGCTATTGCTGCTGCTGCTAAGTCGCTTTAGTTGCGTCCGACTCTGTGCGACCCCATAGACAGCAGCCCACCAGGCTCCCCCGTCCCTGGGATTCTCCAGGCAACAACAATGGAGTGGGTTGCCATTTCCTTCTCCAGTGCATGAAAGTGGAAAGTGAAAGTGAAGTCGCTTAGTCGTGTCTGACTCTTAGCGACCCCATGGACTGTAGCCTACCAGGCTCCTCCGTCCATAGGATTTTCCAGGCAAGAGTACTGGAGTGGGGTGCCATTGCCTTCTCCTTTCTCATGGCTAGGATTTGATTATTCCCCACTTAAAATTTAGTACTAAGTTGAGCCTGATGCTTTCTTCATAGATGCTGGCAGAAGACATGAAACTGCTTGGTCAGAGACAAAGAACTTCATCACATCACATCAAAGATACAGTAAGTCACATGAGTATCCACATGTTTGTAGCCATTCTGCTTGACCTGAAAATCTCAAGCAGGACATCTGGACAGATGTCTGCATACACAGAGAGTTGTAACACAGAAGGGGAATACTGAACTTAAGAAACCAACTATTTTATAGCAAGCAGGAGACAAGTAAACCTTTGTACCTGAGGGAAATGTAACCTCACCCCTCAGTTGCTTGCTGTAAACACAATCCTGAGATATGGCTCAGGTCATGTGTTCAGGCGTGAACTGTGGTACCAGTAGCATAAGTGGAAATGAGAGTGATGCAGGGAGAAATAAATAGTCTCACCTGTTCACCTGGAACTACCACAACATTGTTAATTGGCTATACCCAATGCAACATAAAAAGTTAAAAAAAAATTGAATTTCCTTATTAAGAAAAGTAAAAGTTGGCTCTAAATAATCTGGTATTACCATAATCCTGGACTTTGCTCTAATATTTTAAACACAGACTTAATATAAAAATGACTTGGCTACAGCCAAGTGAGATTGAGTCCACTAACATTTACTTAATGCCTACTGTGTGTCTTTCTCTATGTTGGGTGCTTTGTTAGCTAAGCAACCATTCAGTGCAAAAGAAAGCATTCCAATAAAAAGGCTTTCAAAAACAGCTATTTCAAACAGCCGACTATCTGAGAATAGGCAAGGCAAAAAGGAAGCTATTGTCTAGGAGTGATCAATTTCAAGCAGTTTCAAAATGCCTCTGGTGATATCATTCTCACCATCTCATAATGTCTTGCAAGTTGTTAGGAAGAGAACATTAAATCACCTGGTCAGTAGAGCTATTCTCTTCCCTATAACTCATATAAATCCACTGTGTACAGGAGGAAATCATCATTTAATCACTCCAATGCCATTCTCATAGATAAAGCTCTGCCTCTTTCTTTAGAATTATGTTACAGATGTTGCAGAATCTGTTTATTCACACAAAGGAAAATGTCAAAAAAAATATACAGCTTCTATCCTGATGGAAGGTTTATGCATGTCTGTGTACACACAAATACACACCCATACAGACTAACCTCTTTCCGTCTCTGTCACCCTACTGACAATCCTCCTGTTAGCAATATCTCTCAAGTGCAGTTACCAACAAATTATTCTATGGTTTGTACTCTGAGGTACTCCATTCTCTTCTACACTATTACAGTCTCTGTTCGAGTGATCTTTGAAATGTAAATTCAGCAATTTATCTCCATGGTAAAGCCATCCAATGGTTTATCCTGTTTTTGTTGGGTTAAAGCAAAAACTCCTTATTATTTACAATCCTCTAGATTTTCTAGATTAGGAGTCTGAAAACTGTGGCCCATGAGCTAAATAAATTTGCAATGTCATTTGTAAATAAAATTTTATCGGTATATAGTCATACATTCTTATCTATTGTCTATGGCTGATTTTGCACTACTGTCAGAGTTGAGTAGCTGCAACAGGATGGTAAGGCTTGAAAAATTTAAAAATAACTTTTAAGTATATTTGTTATTTAAATAATAATTTATTATGTATATATATTTATTAGATATTAAACATATTCTTTAAATTCTTATTTATTTTTGGCTATGCTGGGTCTTTGTTACTGGGTGTGGGCTTTCTTTAGCTGTGGCAAGTAGAGTCTACTTTCAAGTTGCAGTGTGTGGGCTTCTTGTTGCTGTGGCTTGTCTTGTTGGGGAGCATTGGGTCTGGGGCGAGCAGGCTTCAGTGGTTGTGGCATGTGATCTCAGTAGTTGTGGCTTACAGGCTCTAGAGTGTAGGCTCAGGAGTTGTGGTAAACAGGCTTAGTTGCCCAGAGGTATGTGGGATCTTCCCAGACCTGGGATTGAACCCATGACTCCTGCATTGGCAGGCAGATTCTTAACCACTGGACCACCAGGGAAGTCCTATATTTTTTTTTAAAATTGAAGTATAGTTGGTTTATAATATTGTGTTAATTTTAAGTGTATAGCAAGTTTTAAATAGTTCTTCTCCATTATATTTTATTATAAGATATTGAATATATTTCTCTGCTCCATACAATAAATCCCTGTTGTTTATCTATTTTCTATATGGTTGTATGCATCTGTTAATCCTGCACTCCCAATGTATTTCTCTTCCTCCTTCCCCTTTGGTAACCATAAGTTTGTTTCTATGTCTGTGAGCCTGTTTCTGTTTTGTAAATAAGTTCATTTGTACTATTTTTTAGATTTCACAAATATGTGATATCGCATATTTGTCTTTCTCTGACTGACTTCACTTAGTATGGTAGCCTGTAGGTCCATCCATATTGCTGCAAATGGCATTATTTAATTCTTTTTCATGGCTGAGTAATACTCCAGTGTATGTATTCTGTATCTTCTTTATCCATTCGTCTGTTAATGATCTCCTAGGTTGCTTAATTGTCAATAGTGCTGCAAGGAATGTTGGAGCGCATGTACCTTTTCAAATTAGAGCTGTTGTATTTTCCAGTTATATGTTTTCTGGATCATATAATAACTCTATTTTTAGTATTTTTTAAAAGCAACTTCCATACTGTTCTACGTAGTGACTGCACTAATTTACATTCCCACCAACAGTGTAAGGAAATTTCCATTTCTCAACACCCTCTCCAGCATTTATTATTTGTAGACATTTTGATAATGACCATTCTAAACACTGTGAAGTAATATCTCATTATAGCTCTAAATACATTTCTCTAATAATTAGCAATGTTGAGCATCTTTTCTTGTGCCTATCAGCCATCTGTGTCTTCTTTGGAAATGTGTCTGTTTAGAGTTTCTGTCCATTTTTTTATTAGGTTGCTTGTTTCTTGCTATGGAGTTTTATGAGCTGTTTGTGTATTTTGGAAATTAACCACTTCAGGGTTGCATTATTTTCATATTTTGTCCTAGTCTGTAGGTTGTCATTTTGCATTGTTTTTGGTATTATTGCACAGAAGTTATAAGTTTGACCCCAACGGTTTATTTTTGCTTTTATTTCTAATGAATTTGTATTCTATTGCTGCATAACTAACTACAACAAAATTATCACTTTAAAACAACAAAAATGTATAACCTGCTATTCCTAAACCCCACACCATGGTACCCCATGAACATCTGGAACAGTGTTCAATAAATCATGAAACTTTAAAAGAAAGTCTGATTAAATATTTAATGCAAAGTGTTTGAAAATCAAGGAAGGTAACATTGCCAATGTGTCGTGGTTTGTTTTTTTTTTTTTGTCTTTTTTGGTTTTGTTCAAATAGTTCTATTACTGCAATCAAATAGGTATGATTTAAAATGTTGATTGCTAGAAGAAAAACAACCAGCTAATAAGGACTGGAAAAGGTGAGTTTTCATTCCAATCCCTAAGAAAGGCAATGCCAAAGAATGCTCAAACTACCACAGAATTGCATTCATCTCACAGGCTAGCAAAGTAATGCTCAAAATTCTCCAAGCCAGGCTTCAATAGTACGTGAACCGTGAACTTCCAGATGTTCAAACTGGATTTAGAAAAGGCAGAGGAACCAGAGATCAAATGGCCAACATCTGTTGTATCATGGAAAAAGCAACAGAGTTCCAGAAAAATATCTACTTCTGCTTTATTGCCTATGCCAAAGCCTTTGACTCTGTGGATCACAATAAGCTGTGGAAAATTCTTCAAGAGATGGGAATACCAGACCACCTGACCTGCCTCCAGAGAAATCTGTAGGCAGTTCAAGAAGCAATAGTTAGAGCTGGACATGGAATAGCAGACTGGTTCCAAATAGGAAAAGGAGTACATCAAGGCTGTATATTGTCACCCTGATTATTTCACTTATATGCATCATGAGAAATGCTGGGCTGGAGGAGGCACAAGCTGGAATCAAGATTGCTGGGAGAAATATCAATAACCTGAGATATGCAGATGACACCACCCTTATGGCAGGAAGTGAAGAAGAACTAAAGAGCCTCTTGATGAAAGTGAAAGAGGAGAGTGAAAAAGTTGGCTTAAAGCTCAACGTTCAGAAAACTAAGATCATGGCATCTGGTCCCATCACTCATGGCAAATAGATGGGGAAACAGTGGCTGACATTATTTTTTTGGGTGCAAAATCACTGCAGATGGTGATTGCAGCCATGAAATTAAAAGATGCTCGCTCCTTGGAAGAAAAGTTATGACCAACCTAGACAGCATACTAAAAAGCAGAGATATCACTTTGTTAACAAAAGTCCATCTAGTCAAATCTATGGTTTCTCCAGTATTCATGTATGGATGTGAGAGTCGGACTATAAAGAAAGCTGAGTGCCGAAGAATTGATGCTTTTGAATTGTGGTGTTGGAGAAGACTCTTGAGAGTGACTTGGAATGCAAAGAGATCCAACCAGTCAATCCTAAAGGAAATTAGTCCCAAATATTCATTGGAAGGATTGATGTTGAAGCTGAAACTCCAATACTTTGGCCACCTGATTCGAAGAACTGACTCATTTGAAAAGACCCTGATGCTGGGAAAGATTGAAGGCAGGAGGAGAAGGGGACAACAGAGGATGAGATGGTTGGATGGCATCACCGACTCAATGGACATGAGTTTGAGTAAACTCTGGGAGTTGGTGATGGATGGGGAGGCCTGGCGTGCTGCAGTCCATGGGGTTGCAAAGTGTCAGACACAACTGAGCAACTGAACTGAAATAATGGATAGAAGACTTGAATGCATATTTAGCCAAAGAATGTATTACAAAAGCAAATAGGGAGATAAAAATGATGTTCAAAATCAATAGTAATTAGGGAATTACAAATTAAAACCACAATGAGCTATGAGTATATAATTTAGTAGTATCGCTAGGCCTAAAGATCAGAATTACCATAAATTACAGAGCAGGGGTTGCCTGGAGCATGGAGTGGTTGTGAAAATTGAGTGCAAAGGAGTAATAAGGAACTTTCTGTTATAACGCAAGTGTTCTAAGTCTTGATTGTGGTGCTTATTTCAGGACTACACACATATGTCAAAATCCATCCAGCTATACATTTAAATTGTACACTTTATGGAATTTGCATGGAAATTATAACTGAAGAACGATGTTTAAAATGTTTATGCTTTGTTATTTCCCCAATTTTCCTATAGAATTTTTCTTTAAAAAATGTTTAGTTTCCAAAGAATCCTTTAAACAATGCTACACTCATCCACATATACATACTCACACACATACATACGTGCCCATGGAAACAGGTAGTTGTGAAAAGCTAGGCTGATAATAAGACTGGTAGATTCTAGGCTAGCCTCAGATCCATGGGAATTCAAATCCACATCCAAGGTAAGGTACAGGGTAAACAAAATAAAGTCAAATAAAGTCAAAGGAAAATTGAGCAGACGCCTGACCGGTAAAAAGAGAACTCTGTGGTTGTGTGTATGTGTGTTTGAAAGAAGAATGCTGCAGTACATGGTTTTATACTCTTGACCTTTCAGTCAGACACTTACTATTTGAGTGAATTTGTATGGATTTTTTTTCCCTTCCAAATAAATAGACTTGATTAAAATGGAATGGAATAGAGAAGGAGGTTTTGAATGCTGAATTTTAAATGGTGACAAAAATTGTATGTATGAATATGCATGTATGCATGAGAGTACCATGTGTTAGGATCTGGATATAATTTGGTAAACCTTAAGTGTTCATTAAGCCATAATTTTTTTGTTGTGCTAGTGTGAATCTGGGCTATTCTGAGTGCATTTTTATATTCTCCTACAATTAATTCTCATAATAATTTTTAGATGAGGATGTTGGCATTTCCGGCGAGTTATGTGAAACTCACCTCTGTCTTATATTTAGAACTAGTACTGGAATAAGACACAGGAGAGCTGGAGATGGACATAAAAATAACAGCTTAGTAAACAATAATTGCAGAATGTACAAAAGGTTTTTACTAACCCTTTATAAAACATGTCACCGTCTCAAGTATATACTTAGAAACAGCTCACTAGAGAGAAATTTGGAATCTCAAATAAATCAGGGTCCCAAAACATGTCTTGCACAGCAGAAAACCAAGAGGAAGTGTTCTTAATCCCAACAGTCTTTGGGTTAGCACGACAAAACCAAGATACATGAGCTAAGTAAAGTAAGCCATCCCCAGTGAGATCATTGAATCTTTCTCTCTTCTCCCCTCAACACAATTAAAGACTCTGAATTTTCCCATTTTACAAATGGGAAATCTGTGCATTGATGCAGATGGTATACAGAGTTACATAGCATACAATTTTGAGGTGTATATTTGAATACTAGCTGATTTATATAAGGATTATACGCATAACGATTATATGGTTTTCTTTCTCTATTTTATGTGGAGACTTCAGTTTCAAAAGATAGGGTTTGATTATCTAGGCCTGCAGTGCTAAGATACTAGGATTGCATACTGAAATTATAGAAAGCAATATACAGTACATTTTTTGGGTACAGCAAATGACACATTTGTTTTTTAGAAGGAAAAAAAGTCACGATAATATCACACATTCAAATCCAAACTGCTCTCAATCTTTATATTTTCAATATCTAACTCCTGTGGTTATGCATTATACATTCCTTCTTCCTTCTGTGGGCATATTTTGTTTTTTTCCTGTGGTGTTTTCACCTTCTTTTGCCCCTCAGGCATATTTGGAAAATAAGGTGATAAATTGTGTGACTGGAATAAGTGAATTTGTGAAGAAAAAGAGCATTCTTTTACCAGTTCTTTTCAATGTTCTGTGAGATTCAGAGTCAACACAGTGTGGATTCTGTGTGTAAATGGGACAGAGACAAAGAAATTGACCTCTGAAATGAATAAAGCATGTGGTATTGTAGTAACTTGAGATAAGAAGTATATATGTATATACACTTCTCCAGTTCTGAATCCCAATCAGATTCCTCAACTCCGCCAATGTGTCCTTCGCTGAAAAAATAAATGTCATGTTGAATCCTTCTCCAACATCTTGTTTCTCTAAGGGGATTAATTTCATATTAATTTCATCTTGATTGAGTAGATACCGAATACAAAAAAAGAAAAAGAGAGACCACATCTAACAAGGTTAGCTATTAGCTAGACCAAATCCTTCATTATTCAGATGGTGAAACTGAGTCCTCTTTCTGAATAGACACTAAACTAGGGGCCCAGTCTGGGGCTCAGTTACTCCAGTTTAGCAAGAATCCTGCAGACTCAGTTCAGCAAAAATCCCCTACTCTTTGTCTGACCACCTGCTCACCCTGGTCTGCTCTCAGGTAAAATCCTTTTAGTGCAAAGAATCACTCTAGCCCCTCGCTGGCGGCTTAGGTGGTAAAGAAATCTGCCTGGAATGAAGGAGACCCAGGTTAGATCCCTGAGTGGGGAAGACCAGGGAGGAAGATCTCCTGCAGCAGGGAATGGCTACCCACTCCAGTGTTTTTGAGTGGAGAATTCCATGGACAGAGGAACCTGGCAGGCTACAGTCCATGGGGTTGCAAAGAGCCAGACACAACTGAGCGACTAAACACTTTCACTTAGTAGCTTTCCATACACCAGGCCCCTCCTTCCCCCCACCATGCAACCCCTGCCCTTGACTATAAATCCCTATTTTCCTTATTGTGTCCAGAATTACACATGTCTACCAAAAAACTTCATTACAGTAGCCCCTCCCATGAATACAGTCTTTGGCATTGTCTTTAATAAACATCATGAATAATTTTTCTAAGCACGAGATGTGCTTATTGCTATTGGCATATATTGATTCTAGACCTTCTCTGCCAAATAAGATGGATTATGTATGCATTATTATATTATTATATATAAAATATATTACCATTATATATCAGTTCAGTTCAGTCACTCAGTCGTGTCCGACTCTTTGTGACCCCATGAATCGCAGCACGCCAGGCCTCCCTGTCCATCACCAACTCCTGGAGTTTACCCAAACCCATGTCCATCGAGTCAGTGATGCCATCCAGCCATCTCATCCTCTGTCGTCCTCTTCTTCTCCTGCCCTCAATCCTTCCCAGCATCAGGGTCTTTTCCAATGAGTCAACTCTTCTCATGAGGTGGCCCAAGTATTGGAGTTTCAGCTTCAACATCAGTCCTTCCAATGAACACCCAGGACTGATCTCCTTTAGGATGGACTGGTTGGATCTCCTTGCAGTCCAAAGGACTCTCAAGAGTCTTCTCCAACACCACAGTTCAAAAGCATCAATTCTTTGGTGCTCAGCTTTCTTTACAGTCCAACTCTCACATCCATACATGACCACTGGAAAAACCTTAGCCTTGACTAGATGGACCTTTGTGGACAAAGTAATGTCTCTGCTTTTTAATATGCTGTCTAGGTTGGCCATAACTTTCCTTCCAAGAAGTAAGCGTCTTTTAATTTCATGACTGCAATCACCATCTGCAGTGATTCTGTGGCCTATTTAGGTATGTGTGAAACTAGTAAAATAGTGGGGTTTTTATATATACATGATATTTACACATGTATGTATGTGCCTATATGTATATGTACACATACATATATATGCACATATGTTGAGTGCCTTTCTATAAATCATGCATTATTTCTTACAAGATATTTTCCATTTAAAACTGGATTTTTCAATCTATGTATTGACTATATGAAATAAAATGGATTAATTTTGTATTCAAGCCCAATAGGTGTAAATATAACATGAAGCTTCAAAATATGATTCTTTAGTATTTAGTCAAATGTATACATCACAGTTACATATAGGTTCTACTAGTGACAGAAACTTCATTTGCCTACAACTTCTATGACAGTCTGCCTAAGATGGGAATGTGGGTGATGAAAGAAAGAGAAGGCAGCACAACTACCTCCAGTTGTTTACAGAGAGAATGAGAGAACTGTCTGCTGGTACTGAGAATAGCCAGGATGAAATCCTACCCTGCATCATTTGTAGAAACAGCTCCCTTGGACTATCATCCTTAAGGAAACCTTATGATCATTTGTGACAATATCTTGCACAGATGACACATCTGGTGGTGTGATTTTTTACTCTGGGGAATATGTTTATTAATGACCATTGCTTTTTGAAATGCCTCTGTTGGTTTACAATCTAAGCAGCACCCAGGGATGCTTCCTATTCCCTCACTCTCTCAAGCATTAGTCAGCTTTCTACTCTATGGAAATGACAATGCAAAGTGATCTCCCTTTGTTTGGTAAAATTTTAATTTGTTCATTGTGTTTTTGTCATACACTTGTCATATATCTGCATCCCTTATGTGACTTTCTTGTTCATTTAATGTACGTGTTTTTCTTGATTTCCTGTCATTTTCTTGTTTTGCACCCAAACCTTACAAAAATTCAAGTTATTATTTACCCTAAGTTTTAAATTTTGCAAATAACTTGTCCCAACTTGACTTATGTCTATTTTCATTTTTTTCAGTGAAAATCTTTAAATTTGATACTGTTTAACCCAGCAAGTTTTCCCTATATAGTCTGTTTTCTTTTTTTTCCAGGGCTAACATAATCCTCTTTCACATTGACTAATGGTATTTCCTCTCTTCCCCTTATAATTCGAAATTTTGTATTTAAATACATAAACCCTTCAAGGTTTATTTTTGTACATTGTGAGATATTTACATTATTATTGTCCATATAATATGAGCTTTCTCAGTGTATCCATAAACTAATAGTTCTTTCCTAAATAAGTTTTGATCTCCTGTATGGAACAACAGACCGGTTCCAAATTGGGAAAGACGACATCAGGCTATATATTGTCACTCTGCTTATTTAACGTATATGCAGAGTACATCATGTGAAATGCTGGGCTGGATGATGCTTTTAAACGGTGGTGCTGAAGACTCTTGAGAGTCCCTTGGACAGCAAGGAGATCAAACCAGTCCATTCTAAAGGAAATCAGTCCTGAATATTCACTGGAAGACTGATGCTTAAGCTGAAACTCCAATACTTTGGCCACCTGATGCGAAGAACTGACTCTTTGGAAAAGAACTTGATGCTGGGAAAGATTGAAGGCAGGAAGAGAAGGGGACGACAGAGGATGAGATGATTGGATGGCATCACCGACTTGATGGACATGAGTTTGAGCAAGCTCCAGGAGTTGGTGTTGGATAGGGAAGCCTGGCATGCTGCAGTCCATGGGGTTTCAAAGAGTCAGACACGACTGAGCGACTGAACTAAATTGATCTATCATAAACTAAGTTCTCACACATAGAAAATTCTGTGTTCTGTGTTCCATTTTATTTTTTGTCTATTTTAGCCTAATTGATTATTTTTAATAATACCTTTAGAGAGTGTTTTCAATCAGGTAGAGCACATTTTCTATGTTTGCTCAAAATTTTCATGATTGTCTTGAGCTTCCATGATGTTCCCCTATGTAATTTTTTTTAAATGCAGCTGAAATTTCACTAGACTTCCAAATATGTATACATTTATTTCAGAGTGAATTGGCACCTTTATAATGTATCAGGAATTCCCTGGTGGCTCAGATGGTAAAGAATCCAGCTGCAATATTGGGAGACCTGTGTTTGATCCCTGGGTTGGGAAGATCCCCTGGATGAGGGCATGGCAACCCACACCTGTATTCTTGCCTAGAGAACCTCCAAGGACAGAGGGGCCTGGCAGGCTACAGTCCGTGGGGTGGCAAGGAGTCAGACACAACTGAGTGACTAAGCACACATAATATATTAAGTGATAGTGTTCATTAACACATTATGTCTCTTTTTTTCACTAAAATGGTTTTTTACTTGTTTTGCTATTCAACCCTTTCCATCATCTCAATCGTATAAGCTTATCAACAATCTTTATAAGCTTCTCAATAATACTTATTATAACCTCTCTGAATTATATTCCCTAGATAGTACATAGCCCACTCCTACATTCATGAATGCTGTGACATAAACATAATTAGTTCAAAGAATAATGTTATATTCATTCATTAAATTCCTTAAGACTAGAGTTTGTAACACCTTTTTCTTCAACTAACTGTGACTTTAGAAAAGGCGTTATACATCCGTATCTCCATTTTCTTCCCTGTGTTATAGATTAATAAGACATTTGATGGTTTACTATAAGATTCTGATTAAAATACCTAGATGTCTAGAGTGCAGTAGACTCACCAATGCTTAGTAATAAATAATCATAATAATATTTACTGTACTTAGTATTCTGCTTAGTTACTACTTAGTAAACACATTAAATTCTTCATGTTCATGAACACTGACATGAATGTTATACTTTTCAATTTATTTTATGTTATCTGTGATGCCATTATAACTTCTGATTGCTTTAAATGGGTACCCACTAATTCTAGAGGATGATACATTTATAATAGTGTTTTTTAAAGAGTTTTCAAAGGCCAGATCTATGATCAGTGTTTACATGAAAAATATTAATCAAAGTGAACAAACACCCTATGTGTTAGATGCAAATATTACCCCTGCTTTATAGATGATTAAACTTTGCTCCAGTAATTTTCTTTTAATGTGCCCAATTTCACCTAGATTCATCTGAGATATAAACTGAGGTCTGCCGAAATCCAGAACTTCTGTGCTTAAATACTAGGCAGACCTATTAAACAAGATTAGACAAGAGCATGTTCTTTCTGCTCTCATTATTGTGGGATGAGAGGACCTTTACACAAACTTTTCAACAATTAGTGGAAAAGAAAAGGGACATTTGTGGTTTGCTCTCAGAAAGCAGAACATAATAAAAAATAATTTTCTGTTGTCTGAAGGTCCTATTTACTTGAAGATTTTTCTCTCGTTTGTTCTAAGAGTTTTAGCTAGCCATTACAATTCTCTTCAGCAACTAAAGGGGAAAATAGGCTATCGAATGGAATTTGTTTATGGAAAAGCATTCTACAGGGCTGTCAGCTCAGCCGCATGAATTGAAGAACTCACTGTGTGAGTGGGAATTTAATGTTAACACCTTGGGACCCATTGCCCAACCATGGGTTTTGTCAGGCAAACATATGCAGCCGCTGGGAAAATGCATGTACTTTAGCAAAAACTTTTTAGTCTCAGTTTGAGACTTTCACAGGTCTAAAAGTGTCGTATTGCCTTTGCCTATATTATGTGGATGACAGGCATAATTCTTCTGTACTCACTGCAGCCCTCATTCATGATTTGTGTTACATTTGATCATAAACTTTCTGACATACTTTTATTAGATTGAATATAAATTACTCACTGAAGATTACACTCAGATTGCAAAGTGGTAAACATATTTTGGTCAAGATGCCCATTTATCCTTTTTGCTTTCTGTTCTGGTGTTTAGTATATTATTTTCTCCTGCCTGTTCAGAATCATTTTGCCAAGGAATCTTATATTATGCCACATAACTATGTGTCCTTGGAAGGCAGAGACTGGGTTGGGATGGTGTATGCACAGTGACCAGGGAGAGGTCAATGAGAGCCAATGAGGAGAAGTGGGAAGCAAGTCAGCCTTGGGTGACGGTGACATTAAGGTTTTGTATGGGCTCAGCCAGGAAGTAGATGGGTTATGCTTTGGCAGTCACTTTCTCTCTGCACCTTAGTCAATAGAGACACTAGTGGAGGTCAGATTTCCCTACAAAATATCAACAAAAAGTGCTTGCAGATGCTGTACCTCTGATATCCTCCCCAGGACTGTCTGTGTGTTCCCAGCAGTCTTATGTTCTCATTACGAAGGTCTCTCATTTCCTAACTTGACTGAACTCTTAAGGACTGGCTTTATATATTGAGGCTTCCTTTATTGCCATCTTGTTGTTGATCTAAAGGTAGAATCCATGCCCTTGCCATGATTTCCACAGTTAACAGAAGAAGCAGTAACAGCAAAGAAAACATCAACAACAAAGCAAATGCAAATGTAATTTTTGCATTGCTTAAGTGTGGATTATGAAGATTTCTTCTGGGGGAGTCCCTGGTGGCCCAGTGGTTACAATTCAGTGTTTTCACTGCTGGGGCTTGGATTCAGTCCCTGGTAGGGGAACTGGGATCCCACAAGCCATTTGGATGGCCAAAAAAACATTCTGGAGAAGATACCAAAATCACATCCTCAAAACCCAATAACACACACACACACACAAATAAGATAAAATATTCTAATATGTTAGTATTATCATACTAGTGTTATCATAGTATTTCTGATTTTAGAAATCCATAGGAAACAGATGGCCCCAATTATCAGGTTACCTGTCCACCTAATTGTCTTTTTTTCCCCTAATTTGTCCACTGACATCAATTACTTTCCCTATGTGTTCCTGCCCCACCCCCCATCTGTACATTTCTCTATTTCTGTTCCTCTCTCCTTTTTTCCCCAGTAGCATGACTTACTTTTAAGTAAGCACACAATTTATTCATTTGTTTATTATGTGTATTTTTTAATGTGTATTTTCAGTCTTCACCCACATTGCTAGTAGAATTTAAACCAAAAGAGAACATGATTTCTGTCTTTATTTTTCACTGATGGATCCAAGCACATGGGAAAGTTCCTTGCTCACATTAGTCACTCAATACATGTTTTCTCAGTGAATGAAGCTATATATCACTGTTGGGAAACTCTAAATTCCTCTCCTATTTCAGGACACATCGCTGTGTGTGCTCAGTGATGCCCGACTCTTTGTGACCCCATGGACTGAAACCTTCCAGGCTCCTCTGTCCATGGAATTTCCCAGGCAAAAAACTGGAATCTGTTGCCACTTCCCATTCCAGGGCATCTTCTCAGCCCAGGAATCAAACCCGCATCTCTTCAAACCCACATCTCTTGCATCTCCTGCATAGGCAGGTGAATTCTTTACCACTAGCATCACCAGTGAAGCCCAAAAGTCATCACTCAATAAATGTTTGGTCAATGAATGAAGACACAGATCACTGTTGGGAAATTAAATTCCTCTCCTATTTCAGGACACATCACTATATACCATTAAAATTGAAAGTTTTTGTTTCTTTTTTATTTCCTTTTTTTAAACTAAAAAAAAATTTTTTTCTGGTTTTTCTTTTTCTTAACTGAAAGCACTATTCTCAAAATGCAGTTTTGCCTTGGATAATTTTGTCTGTTTTTAAATTTTTGGGGGAGGGGGGATTTTTTTATATTTTGGTTAATACATGTGTAGGACCTACCTCGGTCTATGATTTTCTTTTCAGGAGGCAGACGATAATCTTATGTGTGGTTAGCTTTTATTTACACACGAGCACAGTTTCTGTCAGAGGTTTTCCCTTAGATGAGTGTCCACCTCCTAAACAACATACTTAGAAGAGTCGATTTTACTGTTCTGGCCTTATTTTGTTTCTTCAGTCTCACATGAGGTAATAAAACTCTTAAAGTGAAGAGCAAATGTTTGAGACACAGTACATAGAAAACTCCAGTTGCTGATCACTTGTGCTGGAAAGTTGACTTCCAATAGGAAATCCTCCCTTCCATAGCCAGTGTCCAGTCCATCCTACCTTTTACACCACCGGCACATTTCAAAGACCACTCTCTACCGCCTTCATACACATGTGGGCATTCTCTTCTCTTGCATTTGTATATTCTCTAGTTTCAAGGACTCTGCAAATACAGTGCTTAAGATATACTGCTTAGTGAAATGTCCGATAATGTTTTTACTCATATATGGGATCTAAAAGATAAATGAACAAATGTAACAAAATAGAAACAGACTGATGGATATAGAGAACAAGTTAGTGGCTACCAGATGGGACAGGGCTTACAGGAGGGGCAAGATAGGTGGCAGAGATTAAGAGGTTCAAACCACTGATGTAAAATAATTGTTATAAGCATGTAATGTTCAGCACAGGGAATATAGCCAGTATTTTCTAATAAATTTATAGGGACTTTATAAAATTTGTAAAAAAATCAACCCCCTATGTTCTATACCTGAAACTAATATAATATTGAATTAAAAAACATGGATTTTAAAATTATAGAAACCTAAGTTCAAATTCTGTTTCTGAAACCTTGTTTTCAATTCTGTATCAAAGTGACTGTAAATGGGGCAGGTAACCTGTCTGCTTATACATAATATAGGGCTAATGACATTGCTTATATCATGGGAGTTTAGTGAGATGTTTGCATGAGGTGATACATGTAACCTTCTTAGCAAATCACCTGATACAGCAAAATCTCATTAAATAGAAGCTATAATTTTTATGGATATGAAATATTCCCATTTGAATACTTATTTGCATACCAAATAGGTATGACTTTTCATTTTAATTTTACCAGTCATTTCAAACAAGTTTATCTCTTTGCAGTATATGTGTGTGTGTGCACACTTAGATATGATATAAACATTATCAAATTAGCTAATAATCTGTTCTTAAAAATCACAATATTCAGAAATCAGAAAGCTACAGTCTTGGTCATCTTTTACAAAGTTTAAAGTCCTAGATATAACCTCCTTGAGGAAAACAAACTAAAAAATGAAAGTGATTTGGCTAATTCTTAGATGAAATCAGTGATACTTCATGTGGCATGACACTGAAAATAAATGCCAGGATGTAGATAATTATGATGAGTGTTGCTGGTTCTCTGGAAATCTGGAGATCTGAAGTTCCATTTTAGTGATGTTATTCATTGATATATATGTGACTTTTGTGTATTATGTTCTCTCTAACTCCTTCCTTTTTTCATCATATCTATTTATTGGTCTACCTCACAACCTCAGTCTGTTTCTAGCTCTCATTGTATACCACAATCATCAGTGACATAAATTCTGATGTCAGATGATCTCGGTTCTAGTCATCCATAAGCCACCTGTTGTATATATATTATGGCACATTACTTATTTCTCTTTCTGCCTTAGTTTCTTCATTTACAAACTGAAAATACCTTTCAGGATTTGTGCTAAAGAAAAAAATTAGTATACACAGAGCTCTTTGAAGAGGACCAGCCTTACAGAGAATGATGAATAATATAAAATATTATTAACAGTATTATGTACTTTAATATCTGGCATGGCAAAGCTTTACTTTAGCAATGTCACACTGTTTTAAAAAAAACAAGTATTCTGTTTCTTTTTGTACATGCAATTTGACTATTTATTTGTTTCTAAATCCCATTAACCCCACTGTGATTATAATTGGAATTATATTAAATCCATTTATCAATTTGTGAAGAATCAAAATTTTATTGGTATTAATTACCCCTGAATCTAGCAAGGAATATAGTATGTATCTCAATTATTAAAAACTTTAAGGCCCCTAAACAAACGTAATATGTACTTTATGTGTGCTCTACATATTTCTTGTTATTTTTAATCCACATTTTACTTTTGTAGATGAAATATTTGCTATGGTTTCTAATCAGCTCTTGTGAACATATAGGAAACATGCTTTATCTATATGATCATGGTGGCTTAGTCTCTAAGTGGTGTCCGACTCTTTGCAACCCCATGGACTGGAGTGGGTTGCCATTTCCTTCTCCAGGGGATCTTCCCAACCCAGGAATCGAACCTGAGTCTCCTACATCGTAGGCAGATTCTTTACTGACTGAGTATCTTTATGCATATTCCCTAAACTGTCAGAATTTCATTTTCTTAATCAGTTTCATGTTGTTTAAGTTGCATCTTGTGAAGAGATTATCACATCTCAACTACAAATATTGATGTTTGACCACTTCCTTTGCTTAATCCCTTGAGAAGGGAATGGCTACCTGCTCCAATATTCTTGCCTGGAGAATTCTATGGACAGAGGAGTGGTGGGCTACAGTCCATGGGGTCAAAAAGAGTTGGACAAGACTGAGTGACTCACACTTTTCACTTTTCATCTTGTATTTTACATCCTTTTCACATAATTTACAGTGTTAGGATAATGTAAGTTAAATTATATATTAGCCATCTTTCATCTTATCCTGATTCAAGTATGATTATCATAAGGTTTCTTTTCTCCTCCCTTAGGTGAAATATAGAATTTTATCATTCAGTATGGCTGAGAAATAATCTATTCCTAATTCTTATTTTATAGGGGAGAAAATAAAAGACCACAAAGTGTAGCAAATAGTCTAAAGCTACCCAGTCGGCTAGAAGTGTAAGTCTATTATAGCCCATTTTTCTTTAGTTGAGGCAGTCCTATCTAGTGTATCTTATTCTGAATTAATCAAATAAATAATTAAGGGTTTGCTCTCACCTTTCCCATTCTGATTAAGTTACTATTTCAGTAAACTAAAGTTTAGAATGGTTAGTCCTATTAACGATTGCTGAAATAGCAGCAGGGGAGCTTGTATCACTTTCTGGTCTGGGAGGAGATATTCTTGGATGTTCCTCAGTTTCTCGGGTTCACTTCAATCACTCAGTCATGTCGGATTCTTTGCAACCCCATGGACTGCAGCACACCAGGCTTCCATGTCATTCACCAATTCCTGGAGCTTGCTCTAACTCACGTCCATTGAGCTGGTGATACCATCCAGCCATCTCATCCTCTGTTGTCTCTTTCTCCTCCTGCCTTCAATCTTTCCCAGCATCAGGGTCTTTTCCAATGAGTCAGTTCTTCCCATCAGGTGGCCAAAATATTGGAGTTTCAGCTTCATCATCAGTCCTTCCAATGAATATTCAGGACTAATTTTCTTTAGGATTCACTGGTTTGATCCCCTTGCAGTCCAAGGGACTCTCAAGAGTCTTCTCCAACACCACAGTTCAAAAGCATCAATTCTTTGGCACTCAACTTTCTTTATGGTCCAACTCTCACATCCATACATAACTACTGGAAAAACCATAGCTTTGACTAGATGGACCTTCGTTAGTAAAGTAATGTCTCTGCTTTTTAGTATGCTGTCCTGGTTTGTCATAGCTTTTCTTCTGAGGAGCAAGGTTTTTTAAAAAATTTCATAGCTGCAGTCACCATCTGCAGTGATTTTGGAGTGCAAGGAAATAAAGTCTGTCACTGTTTCCATTTTTTCCCCATCTATTTGCCATGAAGTGATGGGACCAGATGACATGATCTTCATTTTTTGAATGTTGAGTTTCAAGCCAGCTTTTTCACTCTCCTCTTTCACTTTCATCAAGGAATTCTTTAATGCCTCTTTGCTCTCTGCCATAAGGGTGGTGTCATCTGTAAAACTGAGGTTATTGATATTTCTTCCAGCAGTCTTGATTCCAACTTGTGCTTCATCCAGCCCAGCATTTTGCATGAGGTACTCTGCATATAAGCTAAATAAGCAAGGTGACAATATACAGCCTTGCTGTGCTCCTTTCCCAATTTTAAATCCATCCGTTGTTCCATGTCCGGTTCTAACTGGCGCTTTTTGACCTGTATACAGATTTCTCCGGAGGCAGGTACGGTGGTCTGGTATGCCCATCTCTTTAAGAATTTTTCACAGTTTGTTGTGATCCACACTTTCAAAGGCTTCAGCTAGTCAATGAAGCAGAAGTATATGTTTTTTCTGGAATTCTCTTACTTTCTCTACGATTCAATGGATGTTGGCAATTTGGTCTCTGGTTCCTTTACCTTTTCTAAATCCAACTTGAACTTCTAAAAGTTCTTGGTTTTACATACTGTTGAAGCCTTGCCTGGAGAATTTTGAGCATTACTTTGCTAGTGTGTGAGATAAGTGCAATTGTGTGGTAGTTTGAACATTCTTTGGCATTGCCTTTCTTTAGGATTGGAATGAAAACTGATCTTTTCCAGTCCTGTGGCCACTGCTGAGTTTTCCAAATTTGGTAGCTTATTGAGTACAGCACTTTCACAGCATCATCTTTTAGGTTATGAAATAGCTCAACTGTAATTCCATCACCTCCACTAGCTTTGTTCGTAGTAATGCTTCCTACAGCCCACTTGACTTTGCACTCCAGGATGTCTGGCTATAGGTGAGTGATCACACCATCATGCTTATCTGGGTCATAAAGATCTCTTTTGTATAGTTCTGCTATGTATTCTTGCCACCTCTTATTAATATCTTCTGCTTTTTTTAGGTCCCTGCTGTTTCTGTCCTTTACTGAGCCCATCGTTGCATGAAATGTTCCCTTGATATGCCTAATTTTCTTGAAGAAATCTCTAGTCTTTCCCATTCTATTGTTTCCCTCTATTCCTTTGCATTGATCACTTAGGAAGGCTTTCTAGTCTCTCTTTGCTATTCTTGGATTTTCCTAACTTATAAAAAATTAATTTTATACATTTATTGTCACAAAACAGCTAATAATTAAAGAGATCTTAGGAATTCTCATAGTCTGTTTTCAAATGACTAGAATTCAGAACCTAAGCATCTGAAATTTCCTTTCTCCCTGAGAGATGAAACAAGTTAACATGTAGTTTCCTACAAAATCCAGGTGGCTGGATCCTATGCAAAGAGACAGATTGTTTTATATTGCAGTTATTTGGTATCCATTGAATTCAATTAGGTTCATTGTTATGCAACACAATACAGGCACACTGTTTTCATAAGGAATGTATATTATGGTATTGGGCCATCTCTGCAGACTAGCCACATGGTCTTCTCTGTTATGATTCTAACTGGGTGGTTTGTGCCTAGTTTGAGGCTCAGAATCTGAAAGATCCATGCTGAAGTTTCACTCCTGGGTGCATGATCCTCCTAACGCTCCTCCTTAAGGACCTGGGAAAATACCAACCTTTGATTCCAGAGCCCTAAGACATGAAATAGGCATTTTAGGGTGATTGTTACAGGTACAAGAATGGGTAGGGTTCTTGTACGTAGGATACAAGAATGGCAAACAACTTAAAGTGCTGTGGAGTCTTGGTTACAGGGGCATCTATGTAGTTAGTAGATTTTCTGAGTGAGGAGTGGAGTTCCTACATACTCTCTATGGATCAGAAATTCAGTGAACTAATGGAGGGCCAAGAGCTGATTCTGTCTTCATGTGCTTAATTGAAGGCAGACTCAAGAACAGTGGCTTGAAATGTATATCTCCCACTGGAAAAGGAAACAAGGAGTTTGCAGATTCCCTTTTCCCAGAGGGTAGTGTGGTTTACTTTGAGCATTCTAGCCTTTTCTCTAATGGAGGGACTATGATGATTGAAGACACTAGAAGGTTTGGAGAGACGGAAGGCATGGCTGTTATGTTAGTTATAAGGGGGGGGGGTGCCTTTTGCAGATGGTATCTCTGCAAAGCAAGTGAATGCTCTTAGGTGTCATGAATCCTGAGCAGGCAACTGTGACATACTTCAATGCGTGGTATAGATTGTTTTGTGAGAATCATGTCCTTAAACTCAAGTTATTCACTCTTTAAAAAATAGGGAGACTCATACTGTCATTGTTTTTTACAAAGTATTTATTAGAGTATGGTTGATTTACCATGTTGTGTTTCAGGCGCACAGCAAAGTGATTCGGTTATACATGAATGTTCATTCTTCATTAGATTCCTTTCTCATACAGGTTCTCACAGAATATTGAGTTCCCTGTGCCATACAGTAGATCTTCGTTGGTTATCTACCTTATGTATAGTAGGGTGTGTGTGTTCTTTCCAAGCTCCTGATATATTCTTCCCCCACCTCCCAGATTGTCAGTGTTAATGTACATATTTCATGAAATAATGCTTTTATAATACAGTCCTTAAGAATGTGAAGACACACACACACACACATATATATCTGAATAACTTTGCTGTAACCCAACACTGTCAATCAACTGTATTTCAATAAAACAAGTGTATCAGAAGAAGCCAGAGCTGTAGATGAGGCATTAGGAGGTGAAATAGGGTTGATGTGTCATCTGTTAGGCCTGTGGGCTTACAGAGTTTCATGAATAAAGAATCCTCTTCCATACATGTGGCTATCTCATGCAGGTGGCAGTATATTTCTTTAGATATATCTGATTATTAGCTCTTTGATACTAGACATTATAATTAGCCACTTCAACTTTGTTCTACAGAGAAAGGGATGATATAGGATTAAACAATTTAGGCAATCTCTTTTTTTTTCTTTAATTAAGAGTAGCTCTTGCTAAATAAAAACATTCTTTCCTCTCACTACTTTTTCACATGATTTTCAGCTTTGTGATGTGGTATACACATTTCTGAACTCTGAGAGAGTAGGATGCTCTGTGAGATTGATACATTCACTCCAGCAATGAACTTGAAGGTGTTGGAAGTATCTGTGAGATAGAAGGGTTCCAGACAGGATGATGTTCAAATCTTTATGGCGCATGTGCTTTCTGTCTTTATCAAGTTAAAAATGCTTGCACTTAGCAGTCATTTGCATAATATATAGACATTTCCCCTGATATTTTTAATCTTTGACACCTTGTATCATTATTAAACCAATCACCATAACAGCTACTTCAAAAATGATCCATTATATCCCTTGAGTTTATCAATCATAGAACAATCTCAGTCCATCATCACATGAATTATTACAAAACTCTTTGATATGTGTAACAAAAAGGGAAGAGTAGTCTCTTGTCTTTGAACTTTTTAAGACAATTGCATTAGAGCTGAACTGTGAAGCACTCTCGTGTCAATTATAAAGACATTATTCAGTGGCTGTGCTCAATCCATCTGACTTACAGTTAACCCCACAACTTTCACTATTAACTTTACTTTCCACTTCTTTTAATATTTGACACTTACATATCCTAAAAGATTGGTAGGATCTTTGAAATAGAATTAGAAATCAAGTAGTACAGGGTTTGCCAGAGTGGAGGATGTGAAACAAGGGTATAAATCAGGGTGAATTTTAGTGGAACACAAGATGGTTTTAGATGGCATGCTGGCAAGGCAATAATTAACCTTGAATCTTACAATGAGAAAGTTATTCCCATCTCAGCCTTCTTTCATTCCCTCTGGATACATCAAGGAGAATGAATCAGAATGTTGCTAATGTGTTTTTAACACATCTTCAACACTTGCCATTATAGCCAAGACTGGACCTTAATCTCAAAGGCTGGAAGTAGAGCAGGATAAAGGTATATATTTGTTATTTGAAAAATTTTGTAATCTTATATTTAAGGTAAGTGAATATGGTGATTTTCCATTTTTTAATTGATTATGATAAAGAGTTTCCTTTTAAATATATTTATAATTGAAACAGCAATTTGATTTAAAAATATCAAAAAATAGTAAAGATAATATGTGAAAAGGGTCCAAACCACAACACTGATTTTACAGTTGGAGGACGGAATTTTGGTATTTTTCAGTGTTGTTTTTGTTTTTGGCTGTGCTGGGTCTTAGTTGTGGTGTGCAGGCCTTAGAGCACAAGGGATCGGTAGTTAAGACGGGGAGACTCATTTGTGGTTTGTGGGATCTTAGTTCTCTGACCAGGGTTCAAACCCAGGCCTCCTCATTGGAAACACTTATCCATTGAACCACCAAGGAAGTCCCAAGGACTGAATTTTTGAGTAAACAAAGTTGTTATGGACTGAATTGTGTCCTCTCCAAATTTATTTGGTGAAGCCCTAGCCCTCAGTTCCTAAGAATATGATGCCTGTATTTGGAAATATTAATAGGACCTTTAAAGAGGCAATTATGGTTAAATGAGGTGGTTTAAGTCAGGATTGGGGGGCCTCTAGTACAGTCTTGCTGGGGTTCTTCTAAGAAGAGTGAACCATAATGTGGACACAAAGATGAAAAGCCATGTACAGACAGAGTGAGAAGGTGGCCATCTTAAAGCCAAGGAGGGAGGCTCAGAAAAACTAAACCTACTAACACCTGATTTCAAATTTTTAGCATCCAGATAAAAGAAATACCTGTTTTTAAGCCACATAGTAGGTGGTATTTTTGTTATAGCAGCCTGAGCTGGCCTATACAGTGGTCAAAAATTTAATCAGAGCAGGAGAGTCACAATTTGAACTGATGTTTCCTTACTCCTTTCTAATCCTTCCCTAAGAGTTATTGGTGTATTCTTCATTTATAGAAGCCAGAGTGTCTTGGGACTTAAGACACAGATGTAAATAAGGCAGTCTGTGGCCTCAACTACTTTTGAATGATACTAGTATTGAAAAGAATAATTATGTATAGTCCTAATAAATAATCCTAATTGGAACACAACTGCTTCTATCAACATCTTCTTGATTGTGGATGCAAATTATAGTTTCTCAGTAATTATAGACCAGTGATGCTCAACTAGAAGTGATTTTGTTCCCGTAGGAATATTAGGAGACAATTTTGGCTGTCATGACTTGCAGGTGTGGACAGTTATGCTAATAGCTTCTCATAGGCTGAGGTCATAGAAACCGTTAAATAACTTGTGATGCACAGAACTCCCTCCAGGAAAAATAATCATTTGGTCCAGAATTTCAGTAGTGCTGAGGTTGAGAAACTGATGTAGAGAGAACAGAATGATGGACAACAACTAGACCCCAAGTTTGTATGAATTTAAAAACTATTCTCTGTGCCGTGTAATAAAATATCAGTACAGAATTGGAGATGCTGAAAACATGGTCCCTTGGTTAAAATGTGCTCAGGTTTCTTCTTTTATAACCTTTTTCTTTGTGTATAAGAGAAATTGGGATGAGATGATAAATGTGCAAGACAGGTGTAGCCTGATGAACTTTATTATTTCAATTACGTTAGACATAGAGTTTCATGCCAGTTTCTAGAGAACTAGGACTTATTTATCTGTTTGTCCCAAGTCTTTGGTATGAAGATAGAATAAATTATTGAATTAATCAGTGAGTTAATACATGAAGTAATGCTCAGGTTAAGCTTCCTCACTTATTTCCTCTGTAATATCAAGATTTAACATCTGCATGATGGAGATGGTAGAAGAGAAGCCCAGAATCTGACATAGGTTGAGATAAATTATACAATTTAAAACTATCATACATTTTCTTTATTTCAATAATGTTCAGTTACATTGAAGTTGTGCCTTGGAACACTTGCTTTTGTGAATAAAGATACATACAAATTTTGGTTAGGTTTTGCACACGTAATTCATGACTTAGATTGTTGGAGAAAATATCATTGAACTGGTGGTCAGCTCCTTTTCTTTCATCTATTTTTCTCTCTCTAACAGATGGTTGGTTTGTGACCCCACTGGTGCTCCAGTGCTGCTCATTAAAAATTTCTTGTTTTATAGGCCATGTGCCTTCATACCTCCCATGTCTCTTAATTAAAAGAGACGATATCCTTTAATACTTGGATACATTCCTTAGGACCTTCCAGCCAATAATGCCACTGAAAGACTTACACTTATTTGTACTACTAGAAAAAAATAAGAAATAAGTGTATCTAAGACTTTTTCAGATGCATAATGCAAATCATCCTGAAGTCAACAGACTAGTTAGTTTACTATTGTTCTTAATAATTTATTTTAAGGACTTTAAAAATTATTTATTGACTGCACTGGGTCTTAGTTGCAGCACACAGGATCTTTAGTTGTGGCATTCGGGATCTAGTTCCCTGATTAGGGATCAAACCCTTGCCCCCTGGATTCAGGGAGTGTGGACTCTTAGCCACACTTAATGAATAATTTAAATGTACTATACCTAGCAATATCTAGAAATAGAATTATTTCTTTATGTATACATATGTGGTTTTTAATAAACACAGATATATTAAATATTTTGAAAAATGTGAGTTCACTTTTTTGGACACTTATTATTTGCCTGGTACTGCTGAGCATGTTATATAAAATATTTCACTCCATTTCCATAACTCTGTATAAAGTATGATTATTTTCCATTTTACAAGCAAGAAAACTAAGCTCAGAATTAAATACCTTACATGCAGTTACACAGATTTTAAGATATAAAATTTAGATTCAAATTGAGAAAAAATAGGCTTTTCTTGAACACAGGAAAAGCAACCAATATGTATTAACATACCTAGGTCAATATCATTTAGACAATAAAAAAGATAACAAAAGGAAATTCTGAAGGATATAGGCACTAATGTTAAAACATTATATCAGAATTCTAAAGTGATCCCATATCCTTAGATATCACAGCTGTATTTTCAGAGATACTGTTTTCTCAGTTTGTATGCTGGTGATGTTATGTTACTGTTTTCTACTCTCTATGTGGCAATTAAAAAATATTAAGCAGATAAACTATGCATCAGTCCTCAGTAGTTTAGTCACTAAGTTGTTTACGACTCTTTTGCGACTGCATAGACTGTAGCCCACCAGGCTCCCCTGTCCATCGGATTTTCCAGTCAAGAATAATGGAGTGGGTTGCCATTTCCTTCTCTAGTGGATCTTCCTGACTCAGAGACAAAGCCTGCATCTGCTGCATTGGCAGGTGGATTCTTTACCACTGAGCCACCTCAGTCTTCAGTTAGAAGCTTATTAAAGGATGAAGAGTTAATAGAGAATTGAATGCATGGTACAGAATTATTGAAACCTTGAGTTCAAATCCTGAAACATCACTTATGATTTTTGTGTTTTACAAGAGTGACCTTCAGTTTTCTCATATTTGAAAACTAGCAAAAATTGCTAATTTGTATTTAGAATTAATAGGTGGTAGATAGCATATTAAAAAGCACAGACATCACTTTGCCAACAAAGGTCTGTCTAGTCAAGGCTATGGTTTTTCCAGTAGTCATGTGTGGTTGTGAGAGTTGGACTGTGAAGAAAGCTGAGCACTGAAGAATTGATGCTTTTGAACTGTGGTGTTGGAGAAGACTCTTGAGAGTCCCTTAGACTGCAAGGAGCTCCAACCAGTCCATCCTAAAGGAGATCAGCCCTGGGTGTTCATTAGAAGGACTGATGTTGAAGCTGAAACTCCAATACTTTGGCTACCTCATGCGAAGAGTTGACTCATTGGAAAAGACCCTAGTGCTGGGAAGGATTGCGGGCAGGAGGAGAAGGGGACGACAGAGGATGAGATGGCTGGATGGCATCACCGACTTGATGGACATGAGTTTGGGTAAACTCTGGGAGTTGGTGATGGACAGGGAGGCCTGGCATGCTGTGATTCATGGGGTCGCAAAGAGTCGGACGCGACTGAGTGACTGAACTGAACTGACTGATTTGTTATATTTAAAAGCAAAGAAAACCAGAAAACAATGAATGTAGTGTCTGACATATACAGCAAGTGCTGTCTAAAATTTATTGGCCTTTCCATCATCTCATACATCTAACTTTCAGTTACTTCATAGTCACCTCATTTAAATCCTGCATATATGTTTGGCAAGATGAATTGTCTCTTAATGCAGAAATGCTGCCAGCATGAAGGTAACAAATCTAAAGATACAATCAAGCTGAAACTAGAAATCACCTCTACTCCAACAGGAGTTGTTCAGCTGCTACTTCTGTATGGATTTTGGACAGATTTCCCTTGTCCTGAGGGAGACACATAGCATTTAAAAGCCTCACCTACATTTGCTGGCTATATATCTTCCTTTTGCTTTTTAAATTTATATATAGAGGTATACCCATAAAACAGGTTAATGCTTTTCAAATCCACCATAACACTCACTGTATATTTCTCGAAGCAGTTACCTTGGGATATCAATGAATTTAAGAGATGGATTTAAATAAATTGGTTAACTGTTGTTGCCAGAGGTGTTAGAATTTATTCTTTTCCTTGATAAGTGAGAAGTTCTGTGGCACAAGACATGGCAATAACTTTGATGTTTCACTTGAGGAAACATAATAGACCAGAAAGAATATAATCTTGAGAGTCAAGAGCTCTGGGTTCTTATCCTAACATAGTTGACTGAGTGATGAGGGCAAAGGAGAAAAGTGGACTTGCACATACTGGTGAAAATCACCAGCTTTGAAATCAGGAGCTTAGGTGAAAACGCAGCTTCAATCTTTCATTATTCTATGACCTGGAATAGATTTCTTGATATATCTGAGTTCAGTTTCCCTGTCTACAAAATGAGGATAGTGGTGATATCTTCTCCATTTTGTGTGTGTGTGTGTGTGAAAACATAGGCAATACTAGATATAAAAAAACTCAGGCAAGTGCTTGGAACAATGGACTCACTCTATAAGTAAGAGTTCATGTTATTGTTGTTATTATCATATTTGAACTCTATTTTCTTTCATAAAACATGAGAGAACTGGGATATTGACCTCTAATAGCATTTTCAACTGTCACATACTATGATTTTTGGTTTTTTTTCTTTCAGTTCAGTTCAGTCACTGAGTCATGTCCAACTCTTTATGACCCCATGGACTGCAGGAGGCCAGGCTTCCCTGTCCATCACCAACTCCTGGAGCTTGCTCAAACTCATGTCCATCGAGTTGGTGATGCCGTCCAACTATCTCATCCTCTTTTGTCCCCTTCTCCTCCTGCCTTCAATCTTTCCCAGCATCCAGGTCTTTTCCAATGAGTCAGTTCTTCACATCAGGTGGCCAAAGTATTCCAGTTTCAGCTTCAGCATCTGTCTTTCCAGTGAATATTCAGGACTGATTTCCTTTAGGATGGACTGGTTGGATCTTCTTCTCCAACACCACGGTTTAAAAGCATCGATTCTTCAGCACTCAGCTTTCTTTGTGGTCCAACTCTATCATCCATACATGACTACTGGAGAAACCATAGCTTTGACTAGACGAACCATTGTTGCAAAGTAATGTCTCTGCTTTTTAATATGCTGTCTATGTTGGTCATAGCTTTTCTTCCAAGGAGCAAGTGTCTTTTAATTTCATGGCTACAGTCACCATCTGTATTGATTTTGGAGCCCAAGAAAATAAAGTCTGTCACTGTTTCCAATGTGTCAACCATCTATTTGTCATGAAGTAATAGGACCAGATGCCATAATCTTAGTTTTTTGAATGTTAAGTTTTAAGCCAGATTTTCACTCTCTTCTTTCATTTCATCAAGAGGCTGTTTAGTGCCTCTTCACTTTCTGCCATAAGGGTAGTATCATCTGCATATCTGAGGTTATTGATATTTCTCCATATCTGAGGTTATTGATATAGCTTATTGAGTGCAGCACTTTCCCAGCATCATCTTTTAGGATTTGAAATAGCTCAGCTGGAATTCTATCATCTCCACTAGTTTTGTTCATAGTGATGCTTTCTACGTGGATTTCTTAAAAATCCATTTTTAGATCAGATCATTGAAAGTACATAAGAATTTGTCTTATTTGCCACTGATTTTTAGCACTGAAAAGAGCATCTGGTGATATGTACAATAAATATTAGGCTTCCCAGGTGGTGTAGTGGTAAAGAATCTATCTGCCTTTGCAGGAGACATGAGTTTGATTCCTGGGTTGGAAAGATCCCTTGGAAAAGGAAATGGCAACCCATTCCGGTATTCTTGCTTGGAAAATTCCATATACAAAGGAACCTGGCTGGCTACAGTCCATGGGGTTTTAAATAGTCGAGCACAACTGAATAAGTGAGCACACACCCACAATAAATACTAGTTGAATGTGTACAAATTCATGGACCCCAGGTAGACCTAATCAAATCAGCATCTCTGAGACTGATACTTAGCAAATTGCTTCCTAATCAACTGCCTCAGACTATGTAGATGTGCTAATATGTGGTCTACTCTGTGAAAGGTATAGTTTTAGGGGATCTAATATGTGAAGATGATTAAAGTGACCATATAATGTATTGTCAAATTGAGGACACTTTTAGGTGTAAACCGGGACCTTGATAAGTATGACTACAAAGCAGGCATAAATCTAGACTTGATTAATTGTGGGGGGATGTAGACACCCTGAAAGTGACAATGTATCAGTAAGTCAAGAGGAATAATGATACACAGCTCTTGACTATCTCAGCAAGTCATTTGTATGCAAGATCTCTAGAAGTTTATTTTCTTGGGCTGAGTTTTATGGAAACCAGTTGAGCTGGCAAACTGATAAGACTTTGATTTGACCCAGAGTCAGGAATTTATGTAACTATTACATTCTTATTCAGGAAAGATGTTGAATGAGAAGCAGCAAGTAATGTAGGGGAATTCAATCAGTGATGCCAATTTGAACACATATGAAAAATACACATTTTAAAAGTATGTTTAAAGATCAAGGTTTACAAAACCCAAGAACAACCTATAATAGATCAGCACTTCCAAAATCCTACATACTATTTCAGGGAATTCAATCTCCTTATTGGCACTCGATCTGAGAAAGTGAATGCCTCCCCCCAATTAGAACACTTTGCTGTCTTTTTTGAAACCGTTTTTCTCTTGATTACATGTTCCTCCCAACCCCAAAACACTGAAGTATGAACAGGATACTCACAAACTGTTTTCTTTCATCCTTCTTCATGATCCAGTCTCGTTCAAAAAGAGGATTATCCAGGTATGGACATCAGTTCTAATACTGTATTAGTTTTCCATATTAGTGGGAAATAGATGCAGTTGAGGGGTAACAGGAAACTGTTTATGGAAAGCACCAGGAGTGAAGCCAATCCTGGCATCAGGTTTGAAGTCAGATCCTGTTTACTTGGGATGTCAAAGGAAAGGCAAAGGAAGTAGGCATATGCAAGCATAAAAGTACAAAATCAAGTTAGCATTCAGGAGACGCTCTTGAGTGAGCTGGCCAGATTCCCTGGCTGGTGGAAGTTGTTTACATCATATGTACACAGATTTGTTTGTGTGTGTGTGTGTGTGTGTGTGTGTGTAATTAGTTTCCGGCATTATTTCTTACCAGGTATAAGTGTGTTTCTCCTTTTCTGCTCTCAAGACTATATTTCCTAATGAGCCAAATGAGCACACCGAGAAAGCTTTTTCATGATCATAAGGCTGAAAAGAAAAAAAAGTGAAAAGTCCACTGCATAAGTCAAGGCGATGGATGATACCCAGACAAGACAGGGATAATTATTGGCCACTTCAGGCACCTGGATGTTCGATGTTTTCAAACAGAACCATCATTCCACTGCAGAGTGTCTCTCTGTGTCTAGCAGCTACAAATAGATCCAAGAGTTGCCAGGGTTTCTGTCTTCTAATCTCATTATACAGACCAATAAAATGAGCAAAGGAATAAGTCCCCAAAGCTTTCATGTAGTTAATGGCAGAAGGGGGAATCTTGCCTTTGATACATACCTGTTCAGCATACCTAACTCACGGTGTGCCTTTCTTTCAAAAGCAATTTAATGGGGGTGTCTTTCTTTCAAAAGCAATACTGCAGTAATGTTATTGACCACCTCAGTGTGTGTGTGAGTGAGTGAGTGAGTGAATGTGTGTGCACGTGTGTGTACAAGAGAGAAAGAAACAGAATTGAAAACACTTCCATTTTTAGGACAAATACGGTTGTGTTTGCAAAGTCAGTGTTAGTTACTCAATCGCGTCTGACTCTCTGTGACCCCATAGTCTGTCCATGGAATTCTCCAGGCAAGAATACTGGAGTGGGTTGCCGTTACCTTCTCCAGGGGATCTTCCTGATGCAGGGATTAAGCCCGGGTCTCCTGCATTGTAGGCAAATTCTTTACAGTCTGAGCTACCAGGGAAGCCTAATAGGCAAACTAGTGTTCCCTATGCCTAGGTTGTGAAGGAATTTACTAGAGAAGATGGCACTAAAATTATTTAGAAGAGATCTGCACCAGAAAATAAAAACTATGAAATTTTATTGTGTTTCTGTACTCAAAGTGATGTAATAAAATTACTTTGCAAACGGGGAAGCTGTGTTGGTATCCATCTATATTTTTAAGGTTCAGGACAGTGTGTCATTGGAATTTTACTTTAAAAAATTACTGTTGTTGTGTTTTCATTCATGGATTCCTTGGTTAAACTTTCATGGTAGTAGAATGTGCTTTGATGTGTGTGTTTTAGAGTACTTGAATCATTACATGGGGCTTTGATTAATGAATTGAAAACTGAGAGACTCAAAAACAGACAGCTTCTGTTTCTCTCAGTACTTGTGAGCATTTGCTGGAAGTCAAATACCATTAATGAATTGAGTGGGTGCTTCTTGGCACTTTATTATTCAACAGTCATCTTAATTGTGAATAATTCCTAAGAACACTGGAGTGAAATATGAAAGCGATGGATGTTAAAAAAAAATCAAGTTTTCACCACAAAGCTGAGTCTCAGAAATATTTAGCAAAGATCCAGTGTAATGAAAGACAAAATTTTAATTTTAAAATTAGATAAAATTTATTGGGTATTCATACCAAATAGGAAACTTTGCAAAAAAATGTCATTAGCAATTTGGGGTAAGAGTATGTAGGCTTTTTAGGGGCAGAGACTTTTGTAATAGACTTAAAGATTAGCACACCAGAGACCTAAAGAGAAAAACAATAATAACAATGATAATTGTGACAGCACTTCCTATACTACAGGAAGTGTTCAAATATTCTCTGTATAACATTTGATACTCTCACCCACCCTAGGAGGTAGATCCTATGATTGATACATGCATTTCACTGATGAGGAAACTAAAGTACAAAAAAGGATTTTCAATTTTCCCAAGGCTTCACAACTTTTGAATGAGAACTTGGCAGAAATTGGATTCAGACTTACATAATCTGATTCCAGAGTGTGTCATTAAATCATGCTTTGCTTCCTTTGGTAAATATAATTGTAGGGATAAATAGGTGAAAAATAGTTAACAATATAATAGTAGCTAACATATATCTAGTCGGTACGTGCGCCAAGCACTGTACTAAAGACAGTGTACCAACACTAACACATTCAATCCTTAAAACATACCTGGGAGGTAAATATCATACTGCTGCCTGCCAGCCCATTACACAGATGAGGTAACTGAGGTGTAGAGGTTAAATAACTTGTCAACAACCGGTAAATCTGAGAGACATTTGTCTGTCCCACAACCCCACCTTTGGAGCCAGTATTTGTAATTCTATACTTCTGTGAATGAATCTTCAACATGTGTTGCAGAGACCACACATCCAGTTCTCTAAGAGATCAAACTATAAGGGCTGTACCCTATCCAGAGTGAAAGTAGGGGATTGTCAAAGTTACTTCAGGACAACAAGCATAAGCTGGATCTTTCTAGATTGTCTTCACATAGACTAGTGACAGAGTGCTGGACCCATAATCTGTGTTTAAGAAAAAACCCAGTTAAAATCCATGAGAGGCCATCCAATCTTGGATTAATTTTTCTACTTAGACTTCTCATGACAAAGAGGGCAGTGGTGCTGGTTTGAGCTGCTATAACAAAATACAATAGGCTGGGTGGCTTGTAAGCAACAGAGAAGTATATCCCACAGGCCTCGATGCTGGAGTCTAAGATCTGAGTGCCAGCATGATTTGGTTCTGGTGAGATCCCTCTTCTGGCTTGTGGACTGTTGACTTCTCATTGTATCTTCATATGGCGGAAAGAATGCTGGAGAAATGTCTGCGGTTCCTTTTATAAAGGTCACTAATACCATCCATGAAGGCTCCACACTCTTGACCCAATTACCTCCCAAAGGCCCTATATTGAAGGGATTGGAGGAGTAGGATGTTGACATTTTAATTGTGTGGGAACACAAACATTCAGTCTATTGTAGATGGTATGATTACTTCTGTGTGTCTTTCCAGACCCACCAATTCTTCTCCAAGAAGCCCTGCTAAACTCCCTTCTCCTGTTAGTCTCGTACATTCTTTGCTTCCCTCCGTTGTAACTCAAATCTAATAGTATACTCTTATTTGGTTATTGTTTGTCTTCTCTGTTGGTCTGTGAGGTTTGAGAGGACTTGAAATGTCTGTCTTTGTATCCTCTTGACCCAGGGCAGTGCATGGCACACGGCAGGCACTCAATGCATATTTAAATGTGGCAAGGGAGGAACAAGCTTTCTTAGTGACAAAAGTATTGTCATGAATTAGCCAGTTTTTCCTGTATATTCATCAGCATTGCATCAAAATTTGGGATCATCATTGCTTGGGACAGATTTTCTGATTAAGGAGTAAAATTATCACTTATTAAATTATTCAGTGAAGAAGGAAATGGCAACCCACTCCAATATTCTTGCCTGGAAAATCTCATGGACAGAGGAGACTGGTGGGCTGCAGTCCATGGGGTCACAATGGGTTGGACATGACATAGTGACTGAACACACAAATTATTCAAATACTCATTCAGTCACTCATGGTAATAGCTCACAGTCTTTCAGGCAGTAAATGATAGCACTGATGATTGAGCTCACATTTCATTAAAACTGCAATTCAGTTTCAGAATGCGGTGGTGAATCCATCCCAGACTATCTCAGCTTTGGAAAAATTTTCTCATCTCATGAGTGAGAATAGAATGTTCTGATTGGTTGGGCTACTGAGGTGACATTAAAGGGACACTCCAGAGTTTGAGATCAGGTTCTATATTGGAGTAAGTCTGCAACCTCCCTGGGTACCTGTTTCCAAAACTCAGTGTGCATTTGGCTGTATAAGTTCTGGTCTATTTGTGAACAATTAGTGACATTACATTTTCTCATAACCTGTATTAGACTCCATTCAAGCATGTAATCAGCATGTGCTTAAAGCAGAGTGTGGGGGAGATTGTGTGCTGTTCAGTGCTACTTTTGGAGTGGGAGGGTCACCCAGCTTCCTCCTAGGTCTTAGTATTTATGTGGTGCTTCTTGATAGTTCTGATAAGACTTTTTGATTTTTATTGCATGAATAAAATAGAAACTTTGTATCTTTTTAGATTAAGACTCTTAAAAAAAAGTTGTCTTTCCTAGGGGAGGTGGGTCCCACCAGGCTATAAAGCAGTAATTTCACTTAAATTATTCACAGACACTAACATTTAAGCAAATAAGGCTATTATCTCAACTTCAAATTAGAGACAACCATTCCTTTCAAGTCAATAGAAAGTTCTATTTGAGATAATATGGTTGCCTCAGTATTATTATTTCTTTTGGTTGTGTTTTATAACTGTATCCAGTAGTCACAACGTTTGTATTTTATGCCAAATATCCATTGCATAACCAATCAGTTTGAGCAATGAGGTTAGTTTTCTTTCCCATTTATTTTTGTTTTTACTTCTACTTTTATTTTTGTTGAGGAGCATATTCTTCTAGAGAGCTTTCTTGCCCTTATCCCCACACCCCCGCCCCCACCAACCAAATCCATTCTATGCTTTAAAATTCTAGAAAATTAAATTTGTGCAAAGCTAGAAGACAAACAAATGGCTTAAAAACATCACAATCAAGTATGATAATGGCAAAGTGTTATACTTTTAATAAATGATTAGGAACGGTTGTAATGCAAAGATTTATTTCACAGAACAAAAGCACTTAAGCAGGGTTTTATATTACTGCTATGCTTCAGTGGTGATAACATTGGGACTTCAACCTGCATAGCTACAATGATTAATTAACGGCCTTGTTCGGGATGAGTGAGCACCATTATTGTTCTTAAATAGGAAAAGGCAGATAACCATTACTGATTATTTCACAATTCCCAGTCTTACTTGTTAAAGACTAAAGAATGCTAAAATAGGTTGTATGATTTCCAAGTTGCTATGAGAAGCAGAAAATAATAGAATTTCTATACCATGCATATAAGATTAGTGAAAAGGTCCAAGTTAGCAGTCAGAATTATCTCTGAAGTTCTAAATTTAAAATTTATTCATATCAGTAACATTTTAACACCTTTATAGAGAAATAATTTAGGTTGCCAGTATATGCTTCAAGCTGTGTTTATCAAAACTACCTCCCATCAAAGTAAGTACAGTTAAGATCAAAAAACAAACACAGTCAATGTAATGAAAGCATTTTCCATAAGCATGGCTTTGTTTACTTATTTTTATCAAGTTTTGTTGCTTTCTGGGGCATTAATGAATTATATCAGGTATTTTGTTCTTAAATCATAACACCACACTGATTCTTCTGATGAAAATTGATTTGGGCAAGTTTTGTGAAAGTGAAAGGTGCTCAGTCATGTCAAACTCTTTGTTACTGCATAGACTATACAGTCCATGGAATTCTCCAGACCAGAATACTGGAGTGGGTAGCCTTTCCCTTCTCCTGGGGATATTCCCTACCCAGGGTTCGAACCCAGGTCTCCCACATTGCTGGTGGATTCTTTACCAGCTGAGCCACAAGGGAAGTACATGTTCTATGAGTTAGATACAATTTCTTTTTGAGTCTTTGAAATGCTTCTACCAAATCTCTTCTGGAAATTCTACCACCATTTTAAAATTGGAGAAGTAAACACTTCTGAGCATATTTCTAAAGGAATATCCTCTTTGGGATTCTATGACTGGTAGGATATAACAGTTACACCAATTTAATGCTGTTGATGGACCCTGGAAAACTTCAGAGATGCCCTGACTCTAGAGCAAGATAGGAATGTTTCTTTTGCTTTTGGCCACCAGATCGAAACCCTGAATATCATTGGGAGGACTGATGCTGAAGCTCCAATATTTTGGCAACCTGGAGAGTGGCCAAAGAGCTGACTCATTAGAAAAGACCCTCATCCTGGGACAGATTGAGGACAAGAAGAAAAGGGGGTGACAGAGGATGAAATGGATGGATGGCATCATCGACTCAGTGGATATGAGTTTGAGCAAACTCAGGGAGATGGTGAAGGACAGGGAGGCTGCAGTCTATGGGGTCACAAAGAGTCAGACATGATGGAGAGACAGAACAACAACCCCCACCAGACAGTGGGGCGCGTTACAGGTTCTGTGACTGACTAACCAGCAAAAGTGATGGCTTGGCAGCTGCTGTAATACGGAAAAGATTCCAAAGAGAAGAATTTGCTGGCTTTTATTTATATTTTTAAGAAAATATTTAATTTTTCCAGTATTTAACTTACTTCATTATATTTTTGCTATTTTGGAAGAGCAGATTTACACATTGTTTTCGTTTTCTTAATGCCTGCAAAACTATCGAACCATTTTGCAGACAAGGGAATGGACAGAAAGAGGAATTAATTCTCTAATGTTTCACATCCAGTAATGAAAAAAACAAGACTGAAGCATAGGCCACCTTCTTAAAGCCTAAGACAAAGAAAGGGCTTTTCTTCTACAATATATAATATTTCCAAGGAGGGGATGTTACTCTTTATTTATTCAAAAGTCATGCCCTATCTAGTTCCAAAAAGTGTGAGAAACTATTTGTAAACTATGAATATTAAATAGGGATATGGGTTGTAAACTAGTCAAACATTAAAACTATTTAATTCAAGGAATTTTTAGAGGAACAGTTCATTCAAGTACATTCATACCATGGAATTTGGTTGCTAGCATTTCAAGTAAAGAGGTAGATCTGTACACACTGCATTGTACATCTCAAAGAAAAGCAGGTCATCTGATGAGCTGAGCATGTGATCTTGATGTACTGGATTTGTGTGTGTGTATGTTGTACTGTTTCTATACATATTCATGAATAGAAGTTTTTGTTTTTAATCTTAGTTTTTATTTTGGCCATTCTGCATGACATGTAGGACCTTAATTCCCCCACCAGGGATTGAACCCATGCTCCCTGCACTGGAAGGTGAGGTTTTAACCACAGGACTCCAAAGGAAATCCCTAGAAGATTTTTTGTTTGTTTCTTTGTTTTGTCTTTAATGTTTCACAACATTAGTTATTTATGGCATAATAACTTATAGCATAGTTACTTATAGCATAAGTAGTTACTTATAGTTACTTATAGCATGATTAGTCAAATGGGCCAGGGCTAGGGGTCCAAAAGATTTCAAGGTACTTAGATTTTAGTCCATATTCTATATTATTTGAATCCTTAAAAATACAAGTTCTTGTTCCTGACGCAATTATCTCCCCCCTTATGCCCCTCCCTGCTTCCCCTGATTAAATACTTAGTTTTTAGTATATCTTCCATATCTTCAAAGTCAAAATTTTCTATAAACCCAGAGCCTGCAATTGAAGTGCTCTGGCTAGCACAGGGCATAAGCTGAAAAAAATCTTTGAGAAGTTTGACCTTCCTCTGCCTTGTCTGACTCCTGGGCAATACTTTCCTAATGAGATTATGGGTATTACCAGTGATACCCAAATCTGGCCATGCTTCAGAGTCATCTGTATAGGCTTTTGGGAGCCACTGATGGCTCTGAGAAGTGCTGTAGTAATTTAATTTTCTGGCTGGAAGGACATTTTTGAACCGAAGTGGTGTTTTTTTTTTTTGGCTACATCTTAAAAATCATTGACTTTTAGTTATCTGAAGAACTTGAGATTATCCTCTTCAATCACTTAATTTGACAAATATTAAAAGTGAGGTTCAGAGCAGTTAAGTGAATTTTCCAAGGTCACAGAGCAGATTATTGGAAATCATTGTGACATGTATCAGGACATTCTCCTGCCTTGTTAGCTACAATCTAATGAGTAAAATTTAATCTTTTTGTGATCCTCAGGTCTTCTGGTAGGCCTGTAGTCATTATGAACACTAGTGATTAGCATATAGGAAAGCAAGATGAAAAATGGGTTAATGAATGGAATTTTTTTCATCTTTTAATATTTAAGAGAATGGTTAATTACTTTCCCCCAGAAACACTCCTCTTGCCATTTTACCCTTTTCTCCTAAAAAAAATGTATAGAACAGAACCTTTCTTATAACAAAGTTTGTAACAGGTCAGTTTCTGGACATTCAAACTTCTGTTGCTTTTTAATTGAACTTAGAGTTTCGTTTATAACAAGAACCTAGACGATGGACTTCCCTGGTGGTCCACTGCCAATAAAGGGGATGTGGATTCAATCCCTGCTCAGGAACCAGAATTCCACATGCTATGTGGTATGGCCAAAAGATTTTTTAAAAAAGGAAAAAAAAAACCTATAGAAATCTGTCTAGTCCCTTTAGCCATTTTTGTCCTTCAGATCAACTTTTATAGTCTTTTTACAGATAATTAGTTTTTTCCACAACTGTCTCTATTTCAGGCAGCAGAGGTGATCAGGTTTCTAAACAAGTTCGTTGAACCTCACATCTCACTCGTTAACTTGTGGTTTCCGCAGGTCTACAGAACGGTCATGATTTTGAAGAATGAGTTTCTATGGGAAGGTACCTATCTTACTCCAATGTAATTTTTCTAGACAATAATGAGGAAGAAAGGGCAAAGCATATTTATATGTAAACAGTTTTCAAAAGATATTGAAACTATCAACTACATGCAGAAGTTAATATATAGGTGCATGTTACATATCTATCTGCAGATACATGCTGCTAATTGCAAAAGTAAAATTCCAAGTTTTAAAAAACACAGAAAATTAATACTATTTTTTTTGTAAGAAGGAAAATTTTTTAAAAAAATAATGAATCTTACAAAATAGCCTCATGTTTTGCTGAACTTACAGTGGTTTCTGTGATGGAAATTTTAAATTATTTGTAAAATAATAAACTATGGTTTTTTTCCATTATTGAATTAAAATGGATGTATCTGTCCATAGATACCTTGGAAGAGCTCATCTGCTAAATCTCAGGGTTATAAGATGTTAGACGGATAGGCTTGTACCAAATGAAATAAATAGACGATAGGAACATATATTCATCGATGCAATTTTTCCTTCCTCTAAAATTCCCACTTCTCTTTAGGCTTTAATTTGGGGTGATATACATGCTGTGATTGTTATAGTTATTACATATGAACACTTGCCTTGTTCATGGTCCTATGTCATGTGCTACATGAGAAACCAGGGGACCACAAAAAAGGTCCCAGTCCCTGGGACCATCTGAGAATTATTTGGGTCAAACTGACAATGGAAATTAACACATTTTTTTTCTTCCTCTCTTATACCATATACCTTCTCCTTTCCTGATCTGTCTTCTTGGCTTCTTAAGAGGAGGTGTTTATACAAGGCACTGTTTAAAGACAGTTTTAACTCAGAAAACTAATCCACAGATATACCATAGAATTTTTTTTAAATTATATTTATTTATTTGCCTGTGCTAGGTCTTAGTTGTGGCATGTGGGATCCAGTGCCCTGACCAGGAATTGAACCCAGGACACCTGCATTGAGAGTACCAAGTCTGAGCCACTGGATCACCAGGGAAGTCCCTGTGCCATAGAATTTAATAGCATTTGCACTGTCTGAATTTTTGCCCATCAGCAATTAATGGACATGAGCTAGTTTGAGTGTTTCAGAGGTGACATACTTGATCTGATAATACCCACACTTTACAATCAGCCCTTTCAGTCTGTCATTTAGAGTCTTAGAATCAAACATTATAGTTTTCACAAAAAGGACAGTTTAAGAGTAAATTTAGAGACATATACTATCAAGGAAAATGTGATATTTCAGCTGTCTTTTAGAATTGGACATACAGGGAGTTTGTTTCAATTATCAGTGTAGAAAGTCACTTTAAAGAAGTCTCAATAGTAAGCAGACAAGAGAGACTCCACAGAGGATTGATTACCCAAGAGTCAAGCAAGTAGAAAAACCCACCGGCAAGTAATGGCCTTGGTCTGTTTTTCTCCTACCTCATCCATTTATAAATCACCCATTCTAATCAGTGGAGAACAATGAGCAACTGTGCCCAGTGTAGAGTGGTGATGAGACAAGCAGGTCTGTGGATGAATAATCAGTGATGTTACTGAGACCCACAGGGCATGACATTGATGGAGTGGCTGGATCTCAAGGGACCAATGATTGTGATGTCCCCATGGTTTCAGGAGGCTCTGGCTGGAGTGTCTATTGCCTGTTTATATGGTTTAGTATGTAAAGGCACATACAGTGTTAACTCATATGTAAATACACTCTAGCTTTTATTCTTTAATCCAGAAAACAGAAAGGGGAGCAAGAGAAGCAAGACAACTTGTTTAAAAAAAATACAAGACTCTGGATTGCATCATTGGATTATGATGGTCTTTTAGAGTCAGAGACTCTGGGAATAGTATTGCTCAGGAATGAGTCTGCTCCTAGTTATCCCAGGTAAATAATCTGAGTAAGAGAAAATCATGTGTCCTCCCACCATCCACCATGAACACTTTCTCCTCTAACTCATTCTTTCATGTGGCTTGACTGTTACATACTCAGTCTTTTCCTTAAGACTCTAATCTCTTGTTGAACTTCAGAATTTTTCTAGATTCAGGAAGTCACATTTTCCCCTTCCCTCATACTCAAAATCCTTCTTTGATTTTTTTGCTTTCTGTTAATTGACAGTACCTTTTTAATTTCTGTGAAAATGTCCATGTGTATTTAAGCCTCCTGAGCAGTACTCGTTAAGCCCCGGTGACTACAACAGTGTATTTGCTATGGAAGATGCTGACTACATATTTATTGAATGGATGAAGGATTGCAAACTGACTATGTCACACATTCAACACTTACCTGGTGGGCACTTTCTTTGTTCCAGGCATAGTTGTACTTGCTGTAGATGTGGAAAGAGATGAAAAGCTTAAAGAGAGTTAATAGAGACATTAGCTTGGCTTCAGTATACCATATGGAGAATCCACACTACCTCTACATACAATCCTTATAGGTAGATCTCTTTACCCATGTTCTTTTCCCCTTTCCTTCATGACCTTGTGCTAAGATTACATAGCTTTTGAATATTTTAGAACTACAGAAAGATCTAAAATGAAGGCATTGATCTCTGCCTTTTTGGCACCAGCAGACTGAACCAACTCTGCCCCTAAAATGTGGAGTAAATTTTCTAGAATTAGCTACTTTTTAGTGTTGGTTCTGGAATCTTTAAAGTTTTGCACCCAGCTCCTCATATGCTCAGGCTCCTGCCCTCCCTATTGATTTTTTTTTTCCTGAAACCTGAGTTCGAATTTCTAATTCGATGAGTTTGCATCAGTGATGACGTATCTCCTGCTTTCTTCAGCCACCAAACTTACTGAAGCTATAAGTGATGTTAGCTTTGCTGTACTGGAAAGTTCAATGTCCCTCTGAGCTCTGTGGCTTCCTTCACTTCTTTTAAGCTAAAGTATTCCCTGCCCTCTGATTCAAGGACACATCCCAAGTCCTGTTTGTGAAACTGAAACATGAAATTTGTCATGGACTAGCACAGGTGTTTCATCACTTGCCTCCTTGATTCTAATTGAAAGGCAATCAGGCAGTCTAATGCAGAAGCTGAAGGCATGAGCTTTGAAATTACCTCTGCAGCTGGCTATATGATCTTGAGTAAACCTCTTTGCCTTGCTGAGTCTTGATGTTCAGATCTCTAAAATGGGAAGTAGTTGTCATACTGGTGGTCACAGCAGTAGTTTTGTTAGAATTAAATGAAATACGCATCACATGGGTACACGAGGTGTATGTGTGCTGCAGTTATTATTATTTTTACATTTTTAAGACCTAAATATATGCACTCATCTACCCCCTGTGTGTCCAGTAACTTCATCCTCATTCTTGAAAAACAAAAAAAAAGCCATATAATCTGTTAATTTCATTGGATGAATCTAGGTCTTGCCTTTGTTCTCCATCACGGCAGCGTTCATTAAGCTTCTGGTACCTATTCCTATCATATCACATGGTCTCCCACTGTACCCAGGGCACATTTCTTTCTAGTGCATGTCTCTCGTAGCAATAGGTGAGAAACAGTTACTGTCCACAGGAAAACTTTTTATGGTCATTCTTTCCTGCAATAATAATAACTTATGGAAACAAGAGTCATTCCCTTTATCTCTTTAGCACAGTTTATTTGATGTAGTTTTGAGCTCACAGTAACTGTTGAATAAGTCCTTATTGATCAGTGAATGAATTGCTACCTGTTTCCTAGATCATGCATTGACAGTTTGAGACTCTAGCTTGGAATTTTAAAGATAAAACAGACTATAGACAGCATGACTTGTAAGCTCTTAAAAAGGGGTAGGTATATCTAGGTTCTATTTTTTAAGTTCTGCTCCTTGTTTCATGAAAATACGGGCAAGGCTCTTACATTCTTCGGATTTCAAACAACTACCATAAAAAAATTGTATTATGCGAGGTTAGGGTTAGTGAATAGTTTACGGTATATTCAGACAGCTATCCATCCTCGTTTCTGTGTTGGGAATGGATTCTGATCCCAGATGTAGCTAACCTGGGAAGAGTACCATGAAAACCACTGGTGCCTATCCAGAGAATGAGAGAACAGAGCAGCCTGCATATGCTGCCTCCTTTTCAGTCCTGACTGTTTCTATTTCAGTAATGCTGTATTTCCAGTGTTACAATGTTTGTTTTAAAAAAAATGATTACAGTTGAAGTCAGAAGGATCATATAGCTTATACAAAGTTATGTATAGAGTGTGTAAGTATGGAGTTCCCTATGTATCAAGTTCAACATGGAATATTTGCAGGTAGAAACAGCTTTTTCCTAACATGGATCAGTTATCTCTACTCTTTCATTCTGCATTCCATCAACAAAAAGAGCATAAACATAATTAGAAATTCTATTAAGAATATCTTAAAACAGATTCCTTAATCTGAAAACAAAGATAATGAGGAGAGAGTAGGAAGGAGAGGTGATCAGAATTGGCCGGGTGGAAGCATTTTCAAATACAACTTCCTGCAAATCAGCAAGAGGCAGAGTCACAGATGTAGAGATGGCTCCTCAGAGGTCAGAACACTTTTCTTCTGCCTTGGGTTTGGATATTGTGACAACTTAGTTATGAGCCAGCAGCACCATCTAGAGGTACACAGCAATCCTGCACACAAAATAATGGAGCCCAGCTATTTAAATAGAGCAATGGCCAAAACATTGCTTCATTTTTTTCCCCCAAGATATGTATATATAATGCCTTACAGAATGACTGTAAAGAAATTTCTTCCCATTCCCATCAAGATATGACTGCAGTGTTCATTATTGGTAACATTCAAGGCTTCACTTCAGAAGCTGAAACTTCCCTCCACAACTTCCCTATTGAGAGGAAAGTCACTGACTGTCAAATCAGTTAATTCATTTCACACATTTACTGGATACCTGCCATGCCTCAGGCTTTGTGCTAGGCACTAGGGAGACACAGACACGAATACATTACTGGCTGCCCCTCTATATACCTAGCCACATATCCACACCTAACCTCACGGATAAATCTTCTGTCTTATCATTTTAAACAGTTTTTGAGTAGTAGGAGTGGGAATCTTTCAAAGCATTCATTCAATTTAAAATATATGTGTTCTGTATAAAACCACCAAGAACTTTTACAATGAAATCATAAATTCAAATAAATTTAGAGAGATGAGGGTTCTCTGTGGTCTTAGAGTGAAAGTGAAAATCGCTCAGTTGTGTCCGACTCTTTGCGTCTCCATGGACTATAACCTGCCAGGCTTCTCTTTCCGTGGCATTAACTAGGCAATTTGCCATTCCCTTCTCCAGGGGATTTTCCCGACCCAAGGATTGAACCTGGGTCTCCTGTATTGTAGGCTGTCAAACTCTGGTGTACGGGAGCATTACCTAGTACACTTTTAATTATAATCCAGGGTTGCAGACATCGAGCCCCAGATATTCTCATACTATCAACATGTGGTATGGCCCAGAATGATGAATTAGATTTGAATGTTTATCTGGTTTTTAAATCAGACTTTCAGAGAGAAATGCTCTAACTTTGACTCACAGGGGAGCTGATTCCAGGATCATAAGTCAGAAGTGTCTTTTTAAAATCATTTCCACATTTGTTTATCTGCCTCTGTTTATTGTTTAGACTAGATAACACCTAAGGACCACACTACTACTATAGTCTGGTAGTGCCAAGTGATTAATTTACCGTTCCCTTCTCTGTCTCTCTTTTTATTTGGCTGCTTTGGGTCTTTTGTTGCAGCACATGGGCTCAGTAGTTGTGATGCATGGGCCTAGTTGCCTTGCAGCCTCTGGGGTCCTAGTTCCCCCGCTAGGGATCAAACCCACGTCCCTGGCATTGCGAGGTGGGATCTCAACCACTGGACCACCAGGGAAGACCCAATACATTCTCTATATGTCAAATGAATTAACTTTGTAACAACTTGGCCATGGCTACATATTAGAATAATTTTAAGAATCATTCTATTAAAATATAGACCTTTAAGTTTGCTTGCTGCTTGGAACAAAGCTATGACAAACCTAGACAGCATACTAAAAATCAGAGACATTACTTTGCTGACAAAGGTCTGTATAGTTAAAGCTATGGTTTTTCCAGTAGTCATGTATGGATATGAGAGTTGGACCATAAAGAAGGCTGAGCACCGAAGAACTGATGCTTTCGAACTGTGGTGTTGGAGAAGACTCTTGAGAGTCCCTTGGACTGCAAGGAGATCAAGCCAGTCAATCCTAAAGGAAATCAACCCTCAATATTCATCGGAAGGACTGATCCTGAAGCTCCAATACTTTGGCCACCTGATGCGAAGAGCTGACTCATTAGAAAAGACCCTGATTCTGGGAAGGATAGAAGGCAAGAGGAGATGGGGACAACAGAGGATGAGATAGTTGGATGGCTTCACCGACTCAATGGACATGAGTCTGAACAAGCTCAGGGAGATGGTGAGGGTTCACCGACTCAATGGACATGAGTCTGAACAAGCTCAGGGAGATGGTGAGGGACAGGGAAGCCTGAAGTGCTGGAGTCCACGAGGTTGCAAAGAGTCAGACACGACTGAGCGACTGAACAACAACGTATTAGAATAATTTTAAGAATCATTCTATTAAAATATAGGCTTTTAAGTTTACTTGTATCCACATTTTGATCTAGGTTTTATTTATATAAAAACATACCATCTGAGAATATTTGTATAGTGAGCCCCTTGTTAGATTTAACTGGAAATCCATTATATTAGCAAACTCACAGCTGTGAGGCTGTGTGGGTGCAAGGAAGATGAAAATGAGAAACTTGAGTGGATTTCAATACCTAATTCCACACCAAACATAGGCAAATTAGAGCTGGGGGAAAAAAATCCTTCTAAGTTGAAGGCAATTTAGCTTTCACTCTTTCTCATTTTTGGCAGCCCCTGTTTTGAAAGATGCCCAAATGTAAATCTGTGGGATTTAAAGAACTGAGCTTTTCTAAAGAAACTTGTAAAATGTCTGTGATAATAAATATCTTTCATGTATCTCCTCTACTTTGCACTTCCTTTTATTCTCATGGGAGAAGGTCCCATTATATCTCATTTGAACTATTAAACTAGCCTAGTAGTGAATTACCCTGATGATATTCTCAAATCGCCAATCTTTCCAAATTTAATGTCCACACCTCCACTGTGGAGAGCTTTATACGTGTCAATATGATTGTGTCCCAGGTGGCTTAAGTAGTAAAAAAATTCACCTGCCAATGCAGGAGACGCAGGAGACGTTGGTCCAATCCCTGGGGTGGAAAGATCCACACCAGGAGGAGGAAATGAGGAGGAAATGGCAACCCACTCCAATATTCTTGCCCAGAGAGTTCCATGGACAGAGGAGCCTGGTGGGCTGCACTCCGTGGGGTCACAAACAGTTGGACATGACTAAGCATGCACATGCATGCCTGTAACCATATTATTATAATTATCATTGTCACTTATATAAAATCTTTCCATAGCACAGCACTGACTTCAAAACAGACTCCAAATTGGCAGCACTCATTCGTCATGTAACCTCATGCCTCTCACCTCAGACTTTTCAATGAATTCCCTACCTCCTACAAACCCTTGACACCTCTATGACTTTGCACATTGTACTTCCTGGAATGTGGTTTGTGATTATTGCCAGGATAATTCAGCTCAGCCATTACCTGCCCTCTGGAAAAGCTTTCTCAATTGCTCAGGCTGTGTTAGATGTCCCTTCTCTTGGGTTTTTCAGAAACGTATAGATTTAACCATGAGAGATGCATAGCATATAAGAAACAAGATGAGGCACTTAATTCTAATAGTCTTCAAAACCACAGGGTTTATAAGTCTTACCTGTACTTATCATTAAAATGTGAGTTCATCCAAGGCAGAGAATACCCATAATTTTATATTCTGTAATTTTGATCTCAGTGATTATATGTTTAACACATTCATGAATGCTCCTATTTACCTCTGTTTACCATGTACCTTGGTTTCCATCCTGAAACAACTGAGATGCCTTTCTATAGGGTCACACTTGTTAATCAAATAATGTCATCTGTAACTCTTAACTATAGTTATTCTGAAAACATCAGGTTCCAGAAATATTAATACAAGCCAGGAGGGAGGGGGAAGTCTTAGGGAAGTTCTGGAACTGCAATGGATGGAAGATACTTTAGTTTCAGAGAAACATTAGAAAACTCTTGTAGAATTAGCACTGTGTTATTTATTAGTCGGTTCTTAAATTTTGAAATGGAAATATAATTTTTATCTTTATTGGTATAATTTGGAACTGCAAAGAAATCCGTATCTTGCCAATGTCAAGTTTCACTTGTTAGAATGTTTGATCATCCTGGGTTAACAAAGCTAGTCATAATATTGATATTGTTATTTTCATATGTTTTGTGAGAGAGCTGCCATTTCATCAGTTTAATAAGCCCTGGCTCAAATGCAGGTCAGTAAAGCATGCAAGCCATCTTTGTATTGAAAGATGAATCCTATCAATCAAAACCAATTTGAGCATATGATGCAAAACGTGAACTTCCCAGTGTCTCCCCTCTGATGGATCTGGGAAGAACCAAGTGGGGATAATCCCTTCACTCACTTTTTCACAATATATGACTCATATTTGACAACATAGTATATTTTATATTCTTTAGATTCTATTTGTCTATGAATTTGAAGCTAACATTAATTGACATTTTCTAATTTTTCTCCCTGACTTCCCATACTTAGGTCCTAAATATACTGTAAGATTTCTCAGAATTTACCCTCTTTTGTTTTTTCCTCACCTTTTCCACCTTACTCCTCTCTCTGAAATGTACCTTCTATCCAAAAGGCTCCTGATCAATGATTACTGTGTTTATAGAAAAGCAATTTGACAGTATATATTAAGACATTAAAAATGTTCAAATGCTTCTCATTTTTAATTCTCAGAAATCTACTTTTTTATAATAATATGAAATGAAAGTGTTTGTCGCTCAGTCTTGTCCAACTCTTTGAGACCCCATAGACTATAGCCTGCCACGCTCTCCTGTCCATGGAATTTCCCAGGAAAGAATATTGGAGTGGGTTACCATTCCCTTCTCCACGGGATCTTCCCAACCCAGGGATCAAACTCAGGTTTCCTGCATCACAGGCAGAGTCTTTACCATCTGAGCCACAAGGGAAGCCCCAAATAATATGGATACAGGAAAATCTTTGAATAACAGAGATTTTAATGACAGTTCAAGTTATAAAACAGTTTATAAATTGGAAAAAAATGAAAGAGTAATGGTGAATTAAATAATTATCAATTCTCAGAGTAGAAAGCTATAAAGTTATTAGAATCTTGTCTATAAAAAGTTTGTCATAAAATTGCCAAACTAAACTGGAGAAAAGGAGACAAGGTGTAGAAATATCTTAATTTAACAAGAAGAGAATATAGCAGACAAATATAATAGAGTAGAATAGATACAAGCAATTTATAAAATAGTGTTGAAGAATATGACAATGCTTCCCTACTCACATTTTCTATGATGAACATTTGTTATCCTTCTAATGATTGAAAGGATACAAAGTAAACATGACTAAGAAACTAACTTACAGAGTGATAAAGCTTTAGACATTTTGCTGTTGTAGGATCATAACATTGAAGTTAATATCATATTTGGATTTTCTGTCCTAGAACCTAGAAGGATTTTAAGATCTATTGATCAATGGATCTGTCTACCTACCTATTTATATGTATTAATATCTATTTTCAAGTAACTTCCACATACCTGTTTTGAACCATTCATTAGCCATTGCCTAGGCCATTTTTTAACACATTTCTTTGACTGATTAATGAACTCGCTTTTTAGTAATTCCTAGAGGGCATACACGGTGTGTACCATATATTAGTGCAAAGTACTTGGACTCTGGAATCAGGCACCCAGACTTAAATAGGTTTGCCATTTGTTAAGATGTCTTTACCATACTTATTTCATCTCTCAGCTGGAAGTTTATCAAATGAAAAGGGGACAACACACCAAGAGTTCTAAAGGGGGTTATAAAGAAGATAGGGTTAAAAAAAAGGAAGTGAACACAGGTAAAAGTTCCTGGCATATAAGAAATCTTTCATCAATCAATGAAAATTATATCCCCTTGCTAATTGGGCCCAGTGCGTATTTAGGATCCAGGGCATTTTTCCATAACCAGGTAGGGAGCAGGCATTAAATAATAATAGCAATTCAGGTATATTCCAGATCCTGATTCTTGGGAGATACTGTTCTTCTTCCTTCATTTTATTTTATGTGCCCTTCCTATGGTAACCTGATGTCATGGATACATGAATGGAATTAGTTGAGGATTTTTCCTTCTGAGCTTGGCATGATAGTACTGTCTCAGGAGGTATCTTTCAGAATCTCACAAAATAAGAGATGTACATCAATAAAAATGAAAAATGGAATGATACAGGTACTTTGTTAGTATAGATTCTGAGAACTTGAACTAATATTATATTCATCTTTTATTTTCATCCTCATAGAAACCTTATAAAGAAAACAGGGAGGATTTAAATGCACATTTTAACAATTTGAAAACTGTTCCTAATTGGTTTACTGAAGGCTCACAAATCAGTCATGATAGCTGCATTGCTCTGTTAGTAGAAGTAATAATTGTATAGTAATAATCATAGCAGTAGTAGTGATGATAACCAGAAGAGAATGCTTACTATTTGCTAAGCCCTGTTAGCAACTTATGTTACATGTGTTTATTATTCCCATGGTGCCAGTGACTAAGCAAAAGCATAAAGAGTTTGAAACATGGAAAGCTACCTAGATGTATCTATAGCAGGATTCAAAGCCAGGCATTTTGATCCGAGAACCTCTGATATGTTACCTCTCCAGAAATGATGGGCTTAGAATAAAACTTCAATCTAAGACACAGTAGAATGTCACAGTGAAATAAAACTGCGTGAAAGATAGCTTAATGGATACAAATGTGCACGCTGGAGTCAGACTACACAGGTTTGTAATCAAAGGGCTACTTATGTGTGACTTTGGACCAATGGGACTATTTTTTGCAACTTAGTTTCCTCATCTGTAAAATAATGACAAATGTATAAGGATGATGTGAAGACTGGTTGATATAATCCACAGTAAGAGCTGACATAAATGATGGGTGTGTTTCAGCAAATATTATCATGATGAGCTTAACACATGCAATTAACCTGAGGCTAGAAGCAATGTGGTTATTTATTTTCCACACTTACTTCTTCTTCTTCTTTTTTTTTTTTTCAAACAGGTGACTCTTTTTAAAAATTTTATTTAATTCTGGCTATTCTGGGTCTTCACTGCTGCACAGTCTTTTTTCTAGTTGTGGAAAGTAGGGGCTACTCTCTAGCTGCAGTGAGCAGGCTCCTCATTGTGGTGGCTTCTTTTGTTGCAGAACACAGGCTCGAGGGCATGCAGGTTTCAGTAGTGTGGTTCACGGGTTCTGGAGCACAGGCTCTATAATTGTGGCACATGGGCTTATTTGCTCCGTAGCATGTGGGATCTTCCTGGATCAGAGATTGAACCCAGGTCTCCTGTGTTGGCAGGCAGATTCTTTACCACTGAGCCACCAGAAAAACCCCTTATTTTCCATTCTTAACAAAGCATATAGACATGGAAAGTATAAAATAAATGGATGTGAAAATGTCTACAGTTGGAAAAGAGACTGCTCTAGAAATGGCTGTAGAATTTATTGTCAAAGTTTAGGTAAGTCCGTATGTAGAGGCATATAGATAAACAACCAAGTAATGGCTTCTGGAGGGGAGCAATCACTTAAGTCTTGAGTGTGTAGGGGAGAAGTCTAACAGGTTTGGAGTGCTGTGGCATTGTCCCGTGACATTCTGTGTCACACCTATCATAGAAATTATTCTACTTTATTGCAATTGTTTTCTTTTCCTCTCCCTCACTAGACACTACATGTAGTTACTGGTTTGCATATTGCCTGGAAGCAAGCCAACGTTTTTAATAATTTACCAAATAGATGAAAGACACACTTGCCAGTGAACTAGTACAGCTTAGACTGAAAAGCACTATTGAGACCTTTCTATGGACTGTCTTGCATTAGGAGCCATGGTGGCAGGTGGAAAGCATGCCCAACATGGCACTTGGTACTCATTAGAGACTTCCCAGAGAAGGTGACTCTTAGTTGACTTTTTTTAAGTATTTATTTGGCTGTTCCAGGGCATTATTGTGGCATGTGGGATCTAGTTCCCTGATCAGGGATCGAACCTTGGCATTTCACACTCTGAACAAGTGTGGAGTCTTAGCCATTGGACAAAGTTGAGTTTTGAAAGGAGAAGAGAAGTTTGGAAGATATTGCAGGCAGGACATATGAAGATGGCGGAGGAGTAGGTGGACGTGGAGTACACCTCTCTCCACAGATACATAAGGAATACAGCTTCAGACACAGAAGTGCATGCAGAACACCAGCTGAGAGTGGACAGGAGTACCTGACCAGTGGAAAAGAATATATAGAACCACGCAAAACTCAGTAGGATGAAGGAACTAGGGGAAAAAACAGGAGTGTTAGTAGGACTGGACCTGCCCTTGGCAGGTGGAGGAACTGAAGCAGGAGTCCAATCCCCACATTAGGGTAACTGTCTGAGTCAGAGGAGAAACATTTAAGGCTAAGAGTGAAACAGCTGATCTGTGGCAGCCTAAAGGGAATGAGAATCAGACAGTCCTTGCAGCAGCCATACATACCCTAGACAGGAATGCTGGTCCCCTGGAAGGCGCAGGGGCTGGGAGCTGGAGTTCAGCTATTGTGGCGCAATCCCAGGGCAAGGGCTGCTGTTGACTGTGGAGAGACGGATTGAGGGGATGTGAGGAAGGAGATTGTTGTGGGAAATGCCAGTGGAGGAAAGCCAGGCAGCCATGGAAACAAGGCAATACTACTGAGTCATGCGTAGAGGGGTGGACCCATCACCATAGTCTCTCTCTTCCTACATGTCAGCATCCGCAGCTGAACAGTGGAGAGGCTGGCCCATCAAACGCCTGACGCACTGAACTACAGAGTAGGACCCCACCCAGGGTGCCCCTTTAAGTGCCTGATGCGCTGATCTACAGAGTAGGACTCTAGTCAGGGAGCCCCTCTATGTGCCCAACATGCCAAACAACAGAGAAGGAACCCAGGCAAGGGAGCCCTCGAAGTGCCTGAACAGGTGGAGCTACGGAGAAAGACTGGCCAAAGATGCCTTCTGATCGCCAGCTACAAGAGGATCGAATAAAGACTCTGTTAAGGCCATAACTCCTGCTGCGGAGGCAGTCCATGTCCCTGCACAGTTGGTGCCGCCAGGGTCCCCGCAAGCCAAGCAGCTGCGCCACCTTCACCTCAACACTCACTGGGGCAGAGCTGCCACAGGCAAATAAAAGTCTTGTGTTTATGCACGCAGGGTCACTTCGGTCGTGTCTGACTCTTTGCGACCCTGTAGACTGTGGCCTGCCAAGCTTCTCTGTCAGAAAAGGGGTTCTCCAGGCAAGAATACTGGAGCGTTTTGGTCAATACCAGTTGCCATACCCTTCTAGAGCACTATATTTCCTGCTTCCCTAGCTGCTAACCCCGCTGAGTACCTGGTGCTGCCAGAACCCCTGTGGCCCAAGCAGCTGCACCATCTCCACAACTGGCCCTCACAGGGGCAAACCCAAGCCCTCCAGGGCAGCCTCAGGAGCAAACTCAGTGGACGACCCTCAGAGGTAGAAATAAAACCACAATTGAAACCAGGGCAATGTGGCCAAGGAAGAAGACCCCAAACCTTCCCACCAGCTGTACGTGCTGCAGATTAAATCCACATGATGACTAAACAAACTCTGTGTCTATGGAATATATACAAGGCCATTGAGAGATTTGACAAAAGAAAACGCACTAGTTCTGACAGCTCTACACACTGGAGGCAAGAACACACAGAAATAGGACCAGATTCGAATCTGAGCTGCCCTCACAGCAGGTCCAGAGATCAGCACAGTGTTGGAGGGCATCCTAGGCAAATAAGATAGACTGTGACTTCCAGCGAGGGAAAGGACTCTGACAGCAGTGACTCAAGAAAAACATTTATTATTCTTATGTTTTGACCTGTTCTGTAGATTCTTTTGGATTATTTTTCATTTTCTCTTTTCTCCCTTGTGTTGTAGTTGTCGTTTTTATTGGCACTAAGAAACCCAGTTAAGCTTTTGAGTTTGTTTTTTTTTTTTTCCCCTCAGTCACATTTTTTATTGTTGTTATAAACCTCTGTCTCTACACTGGGCTTTGGCAGTTCTGTGGAGTTTTCCTTCCTTTTTTTTTTATTTTAATTTTTAATTTTTTAAACCTATTATTATTTTTTCTACATTTGTTCTTTTGTTTTCTTTTTCTACTGTTCTTTTCCTCTTGCAGTTAATCTTTAACGTATATAAATCTTCTTTATCTACTGCTATTTAACTTTGCATATCTATTCTTTCTTTTCTTTCTCTCCTTTCCTCTCAACATATTTGTTAGTTTTATTTTCATTGATTTATTTCCCAATTGGCAACTTGCTTTAGTATTGTTTTCCAGTTTGTGCTTTAGTTAATTTTGTTCTGGTAGATATAATTTTTGGTTTCCTTTGTTCACCAGGTCAATTTATTGTATTTATTTTAGTTGGACTGTTTTGATTTTGCTTATGGGTGTATATGTGTATGTGTATATTCAGTCATACTTTTTATTTTTGTTATAAATGTCTGCCTCTACATTGGGCTTTTGCAGTTCTGTGGGTTTTCCTTTTTTTTTTTCTTTTTCTTTCCTCCATTTTTTTTCATTTTCTCTTTTTTATAATTTTAATTTAAAAATTTTTGTGCCTATTTTATTTTTTCTACATGAATTCCTTTGTTTGCCTTTCCTACTGTTCTTTTCCCCTTGCAGTTAATCTTTGATGTATATAAATCTTCTTCATCTACCTCTATTTAACTTTCCATATCTATTTTCTTTCTTTTCTTTCTTTCCTTTCCTTTCAACGTATTTGTTAGTTTTATTTTTATTGCTTTATTCCCCACCTGGCACCTTGCTTTGGTTTTGTTTCCAGTTGGTGCTTTAGTTAGTTTTGTTCTTAACTGTTAAATATAATTTTTGATTTACATTGTTTGCCAGGTCAATCTACTGTATTTTTGTTGGAGATTTCACTTTGCTCATGGGTGTATATGTATATGTGTATATTCCATTATTTTGATTATTATTTGCCTGATTTTGTAATTGGCATTTGTCTGGGTTCATCTTTGGTTTCTCATTTTTGGTTATTTGATTTGATCTCACTTAATGCCATACAAAACCACTTGTGGAATCTTTATTCCTGACCAGACATCAAGCCCTGAGCCTTTGGAGTGGGAGCACTGACTCCAAGACCCCAAACTACCAGAGAACTAACCCTAGGGAGTATCAGATAGTGAGAACTCACACAAAGGAAACTACTTGAATATAAGACCCAGCATCACCCAACCACCAGTAGCACACTGTACAGGATGTCTCATCTAAACAACAAAACAAAAATACAAACCAAAACATCAGCAGACAGGATTACCACCTCGCTCAGCCTTGCCCATCAGAGGAAAAACAAACAAAAACTCAGCACAAATCTCACCCTATAAAAAGCTTACACAAACCACTGGAACAACTTGAGGAAGGCAGAATTCAAAAGCAAACACGTGGAAATTAAACAACACATTTCTAAATACAAAACAGGTTACTGAAGAAATCAAATGGGAAATCAATAAATTTCTAGAAACAAATGACAATGAACGGCAACTCAAAACCTATGGGATGCAGCAAAAGCAGTTCTAAGAGGGATGTTTATAGCAATACAATCCTACCTCAAGAAACAAGAAAAACATCAAATAGGCAACCTAACTTTGCATTAAAACAACTGGAGAAAGAAGAAGAAGAAGAAGAACAACAACAACAACAAAAATCAAAAAAATTAGTAGAAGGAAAGAAATCATCAAGATCTGAGCAGAAATAAATTTAAAAGAAGTGGAAGAAGCAATAGTAAAGATCAATAAAACAAAAATCTGGTTCTTTGAGAAGGTAAACATAATTGACAAGCTTTTAGCCAGACTCATCAAGAAAAAAAAAAAAGAAAAATCAAATCAACAAAATTAAAAATGAAAAAGGAGAGCTTACAACAGACAATGCAGAAATACAAAGGATTATAAAAGACTATTATGAACAACTATATGACAATAAAATGGATAACCTTGAAGAAATGGACAGATTCTTAGAAAGTTAAACCATCCAAGACTGAACCAGGAAGAAATAGAAATTTTGAACAATCCAATTACAAGCACTGAAATTGAAGCTGTGATCAAAAATCTCCCCCAAAAACAAAAACTCAGGACCAGATGGCTTCACAGGAGAATTCTATCAAACATTTAGAGAAAAGTGAATGCCTATCCTTCTAAACTCTTTCAAAAAATTGCAGAGGAAGGGAAACTTCCAAACTCATCCTATGAGGCCATCATAACCCTGATACCAAAACCAGACAAATACAACAGGAAAAAAGAAAACTTCAGGCCAATATCACTGATGAACATAGATGCAAAATCCTCAACAAAATTTTAGCAAACAGAATTCAGCAGCACATCAAAAAGCTCATACACCATGATCAAGTTGGGTTTATTCCAGGGATACAAGGATTCTTCAATATATGCAAATCAATCAATGTGATACACGGTATTAACAAATTGAGAGATAAAAACCATATGATAATTGCAATAGATGCAGAAAAGCCTTTGACAAAATTCAGCACCCATTTATGATTAAAACTCTTCAAAAAATGGGTGTAGAAGAAACCTACCTCAACTAAGTAAAGGCCATATATGATAAGCCTACAGCAAACATTATTCTCAATGGTGAAAAACTGAAAGTATTCCCCCTAAGATCAGGAATAAGACAAGGGTGTCCACTTTCACCACTGTTATTCAACATAGTTCTGGAAGTCCTAGCTACAGCAATCAGAGAAGAATAAGAAATAAATGAATCTAGATCAGAAAAGAAGAAGTAAAGCTCTCACTGTTTGCAGATGACATGATACTGTGCATAGAAAACCCTAAAGATAGTATCAGAAAATTACAAGAGCTAATAAATGATTTTAGCAAAGTTGAAGGATACAAAATCAATACACAAAAGTTAGTTGCATTTCTATATACTAACAATGAAAATCAGAGAAATTTATGAAACAATCCCATTGTCCATTGCAACAAAAAGAATTAAATATCTAGGAATAAACTTACCTAAGGAGACAAAAGAACTCTACACAGAAAATTACAAGACACTATGAAAGAAATCAAAAATGACATAAAAGATGGAGAGATATTCCATGTTCCTGCATAGGAAGAATCAATATTTTGAAAATGGCAGTACTACCAAATGCAATCTACAGATTCAATGTGATCCCTATCAAATTACCAATGGCATTTTTCAGAGATCTAGAACAAAAAAAAATTCACAATTCATATGGAAACACAAAAGACCCCCAATAGCCAAAGCAGTCTTGAGAAAGAAGAATGGAGCTGGAAGAATCAACCTTCCTGACTTCAGATTATACTACAAAGCTACAGTCATCAAGACAATATTGTACTGGCACAAAAACAGAAATATAGACCAATGGAACAAGATAGAAAGCCCAGAAATAAAGCCATGCACCTATGGGTAACTTATTTTTGACAAAGGTAAGAATATACAATGGGGGCATAGACAGCCTCTTCAGTAAATAGTACTGGGAAAACTGGACAGCTACTTGTAAAAGAATGAAATTAGAACACTTCCTAACACCATACACAGAGATAAACTCAAAATGCATTGAAGACCTAAATGTAAGACCAGAAACTATAAAACCTTTAGAGGAAAATATAGGCAGAACACTTTATGACATAAATCAAAGCAAGATCCTCTATGAGTAATGGAAATAAAAATAAAAGTAAATAAGTGGGACCTGATTAAACTGAAAAGCTTTTGCACAGCAATGGGAACTATAAGCAAGTTGAAAAGACAACCCTAAGAATGGAAGAAAATAATAACAAATGAAACAACTGACAAAGGATTAATTTCCAAAATATACAAGCAGCTCATGCAACTCAATACCAGAAAAACAAACAACCCAATCAAAAAGTGGGAAAAAGGCCTAAATAGACATTTCTCTAAAGAAGACGTACAGATGGCTAACAAACACATGAAAAGATGCTCAACATTGCTCATTATTAGAGAAATGCAAATCAAAACTACAATGAGATATCACCTCACACTGTTCAGAATGGCCATCATCAAAAAGTCCACAAACAATAAATGCTGGAGAGGCTGTGGAGAAAAGGGAACACTCTTGCACTGTTGGTGGGAATGTAAATTGATACAGCCACTATGGAAGACAGTATGGAGATTCCTTAAAAAACGAGGAATAAAACCACTGTGTGTGTGTGTTAGCTGCTCAGTCGTGTCCGACTCTTTGCAACCCCATAGACTGCAGCCCACCAGGCCCCTCTGTCCATAGGATTTTCCAGGAAAGAACACTGGAGTGGGTTGCCATTTCCTTCTCCAAAAGGAACTATGGAAAGAAAAAAGTGAAGTTGCTCAGTCGTGTCCGACTCTTTGTGACCCCTTGGACTGTAGCCTACCAAGCTCCTCCATCCATGGAATTTTCCAGGCAGGAGTACTGGAGTGGGTTGCCATTTCCTTCTCCACCATAGGACCCAGCAATCTCACTCCTAGGCGTATACCCCGAGGAAACCAAAATTGAAAAAGACACATGTATCCCATTGTTCATTGCTGCACTATTTACAATAGCTAGAACATGAAAGCAACCTAGATGTCCATCGACAGATGAATGCATAAAAAAGTTGTGGTATATATACACAATGTAATATTACTCAGCCATAAAAAGGAACACATTGAGTCAGTTCTAATGAGTGGATGAACCTAGAACCTATCATACAGTGTGAACTAATTCAGAAAGTGAAAGATAAATATCATATTCTAATGCATATATATGAAATCTAGAAAAATGGTACTGAAGAATTTATTTACAGGCCAAGAATGGAGAAACAGACATAGAGAATAGACCTATGGACATGGGGAGAGGGGAGGAGAGGGTGAGATGTATGGAAAGAGGAACATGGAAACTTACACTACCATATGTAAAATAGATAGCCAATGGGAATTTGCTTTATGGCTCAGGAAACACAAACAGGGGCTCTGTATCAACCTAGAGGGGTGAGATGGGGAGGGAGATGGAAGGGAGGTTCAAAAGGGAGGGGATATATATATATATATACACATATGTATATATATATACATACCTATGGCTGATTCACTTTGAGGTTTGACATAAAACAGCAAAATTCTGTAGAGCAATTATCCCTCAATAAAAAAAAAGATTAAAAAAATATATTGCAGGCAGAAAGGCGAAAATGGAACTTCATCAAGAATGGATGATCTGGAGTTTGCTACCAGCATGTGTGTTTGTGACTTTAGTATGGAGTCCACAGTGGAAAAATACCCTGAGATAGGGCATGCGGCTGAGGAAGAATGTAGGCACAGGACAGACCACAAAGAACCAAAGATGCTCTGTACCAGTGAGAAAAGGCATAACTCCTACTGCTAAAAAAATGTGCTCAACAACAACTATACCCACCCTCACAGATCTTTATGCAAGAGAAATGGGCAGGAATTTTTTTTTTTAAACAAACAAAAATAAATTTACCAGGTGATTCTGATTTAAGGATCATGTTTGAAAAGTACTGCCTTATGAGGCTTTTAAAAAAGAAGTTGTTAATATTAGCTGGTTATACTCCCTTTGGATATTTCAAAGTTGTGCCCCTCTCTGTACATACCCATAATTAATCCTTTTGTAAATCTTGTACAATTAGGTGTCTTTTAAAAATATTTCTAAATGCTATACACTGGATTCCTTTTACAATATCCTCTCTATTTATATAATTTCTCTAATATAGGTAGTTCTTTTTCTTACCAAGTTTCCCATAAGGAAAAGCTTGACTCATTTTTACCCCCCTCTCACAGCCCTTTGACTTATCTAAGCTTTTAAGTCTCAATCGAACTGGGCTCAAATGCTATCTCTGCAAATAGCCTGACCTTGCCAATCACTCTTCCTCCTTTCGGATAACATGTGACACCTTCTCACACCTCCTCACCTGCTGCCTTTGACAATCTCACTGGGAGTTTGCCTTGGACTTTGTTCCTCAACCCAGAAAGTCCCCGGTTCTGTACTTTTTGCATTTCCCAGGGTGACAAGCACTCTGCTACCTGACTATATTAAGAATGAAATGATCTCCACTTGAAGGAGAGAGACATGATGGCATGCCATTCACATGAGCACAGGTGGTGGAGGTGAGGCTTCAAAGATACGGTCCAGTCTGCAGACTTCCTCGACAATGTAGGTTATTCAATCAAAACAGGTTTAAAAGCCCATATTTCTATTCTGGCAGCAGTAATTGGTCTTAACAGGCATATCAAATGTGTGTCCCTTATTTAAGCAATTAGTATTTTGATTTAGGGGGCATATGGAAAAAGTTTATTTATACTTTTTCCAAGGGATATTATATATGTATAGATGCTTAGGCTAGGAAAGAAACTGAAAAGGGAAGAGACAATACTGAATAATACCTATCTCTGTAAAATGTGATATCATGACTCATTGGAATATAAATTCCATATAACAGGGACATCACCTGTTTTGTTTACTGCATTACCTCAACTTCCTGGATCAGCTGCCAGAGAGTGATCTTTAATAAGTATATGTTGACTAGATGAAAAAAATAAATGAAAAGTCATATTAAAATATCTGGTTCATATGAGGTTCTTAAATGGCAGCCATGGCTTTTACTATAACTAAAACTATTTTAATACTAACATATTAATACTATACCAATTACTATGCTTTTTTTGCTTGAAAAATAATAGTAGTTCACAATAGTGTGAATACACTGTACTGAATAAAAACAGAAGGGATGTATGTGAGAATTATCAGAAACATTAGATAAAATTACAAAGGGTAATTTATATCAGGATAAAATCTATATAAATTTATATAGAGTTTACACTGTAAGCACTGGGAAGAAAATTTCTATGTATGTGTGTCTTAAATATGGGAGTGGTGAAAAGAAATGTATACATAAGAAAGATGACTCCAGCAATGTCAAGGAAGAAGTACAGTGAGTGTGGAAGAAAGAAGGAAAAGTAGAGAAAGAATGAAATAAGTTACAGGTAATGAACTGAACCAAAGAAAAATTTACTTTGGATTTAAATATTTAATGTTTTATAAAGATAATAATAGAAAGCATTATTAATTACAGTATTTGCATTTTCACTGGTAGGATATAAGCAGAAAAGCAATAAGATATGTCTTAAATCGAAGCTCTATCTTTATGCTAATTCTGTGGCTTGTTGCCAGTTCTAGGCAGGGACCAAGCTGAATCCAGGAAGTCAAGACTTTTGTGTAGGAAAATCTGTCAGAGTGTCTTTCAGCAAAATGACCCTCCCTTTGTAAATAAGATAAAAATTCCATCTGAATTCCACATACAGAGAAATTATGTTATTTTGTCTCTAGCAGTAGGTTGCTGTTGAACATTCAGATTTGTAAATTAAAAATCTTAGCATCTGAACCAATTTTGGAGGAGGACACCTTGTCCAAAAGTTCATGCCAGTTATGGACCCAGTTGTACAACATCCCGAGAAGCAGAAATACATCATGTCTCCTTGAATGTCTTTAGGGCCAGAGAACTGACAATGTCACAGAGCTGCCCATTATTTTATTGACTCTGTCTGAGTATAAAAATGACTACTGAGCTGAAATATGTCTCCTTAGAAATACAGCTCATTGTTTCCATCTCCTACCTCCCATAAAAGACCCACTTTCTCTTAATTCTCTTTCTCGAAGGAAGTAAGCATGCCCATTTCTTTCCAGAGTATTTAAATGGCATGATTTCTAGAGCCTTTGCCAAACGTTCTTGTCCTTCTCTGTTTGTATTCCAGGTTGCTAACATCTAGTAGAAAAATGAAATGTCAGTGCTTGAAAAGTTACACTCTTGTCCCTCTGTAATCCCTTTACTTCATGGCAATCAAGTTATTCTTAAAGCATAAATCTTATGAGGATACCCTCTTACTAAAACTCCCAATAGCCATGTAACACGTTATAGGAAAAGACTAGAATCTTTCACTAGCCCTAAAAGGATCTGCATGCTCTTGGCACACTTCACTTTTCTCTTTAGCTCTGTTTTGCACATTTCTCCCAGTGTTTAGTACATCATGATCACACTGGCCATCTCTGTGCTTCATATGAAGCCCTTTTGCAACCCAGCACCTGTACACCCACAATTCCTTCTCCTTCTTTTCTTGTCTTCTCTTTTCCTGGTGTAAATTCTCTTTCTTCCTTTAAGTCTCATCTTGACAGCCACCTCCCTGTGATATCAATGGACAGCTACTCTTACACTGTTTTACAGTACCTCCTATTAATCTTTAGTACATTTAAGGTACTATAAAAAGTACTCTTAGTACTTAACTACTTTGGTGTCATTTTTTTGCTTAATATCCCATTCACCTGCTGAGCTATAAGCTTTGTAACAAATATGTGTTGTGTTCCCTTTGTATCTTCAGCAAGAAACACAATTCCAGACACATGGTAGAATTTCATGAATGTTTATCAAATATGTCAACTCTCCACCCCCCACCCCAGACAAATAGCCAAATCATACTTGCATGATGCATGGGCAGAATTGCATAATGCTTAAGACTTCAGGCTGGGGGTGAAATTCTGTTAACCACTTAACAGCTGTGTGATTTGGGGGAGAAGCTACTCAGACTTAAAATTTTCAGTCTCCTGTTATATACACTGGGGTTAATAATCACGTCTCCCTCCTAAGCATAGTATGGCAGTGAGAAGAATTAGTAATACATGTAAATCTCTGAACACAACTCCTACCCCCACAGAGTAAGCTGTGGGTAGCTATGGTTATCTGTCTTCCAAGACTCCTATATGGGCTGATAAATACTGCTGCTGCTGCTGCTAAGTTGCTTCAGTTGTGTCCAACTCTGTGCGACCGCATAGACGGCAGCCCACCAGGCTCCCCCGTAAATACTGAGGGTTTGCTAATAGTTGTTGGATGAATGAATTCCAGTCATAATACATGGATGCCGAGGGAAAAGTCTGAACTGGAGTCAAGGTACGTGTATGTCACTTCTGTTCCCACCAGGGAGTGTCTTGGTGGCACCATACAATAGCACTAATGAATGAAAAATTTTAAGCCTCAGTTTCTTTAAATATAACAACAAAAAAAGTTACAGAAGAATCTCTCCACCCTCTCATTTCAATACTGAAATGTTATGGGTCAAATATGCTTTGTAGACAAGACCTTATATCTGTAATACTATTTGAGACACAGTTGGAGTATCTACCAGTCTCACAGTTGCCCTCAGGCTCTGTTTATGCAAGCAAATTGAAGAGGAGACACAGGACTATTACAGAGCCGAATCTGGGAAAAGGGGACTCATTTGCCCTGAACTGTCTCCGTCAATACCCTTCCCATGGTGATGGCTCAACTCCTCATTTGACAATGTAGACAGAGCCCTGAGGAAGGTTTGAGGGCAAATACAGATTGAGATAGTGAAACTTGCAAAATACATGCTCACTGCAAACTGTTTGATGATAGGGGATTGTATGCTGGCTGAGAGCATTGTGTTTTGATGGAATGTAGCTTAATTTGCTTAATTCTACTTAACTGGCAATATCTGCCAGTGGTTTTGATTATACAATCAAAATGGAAGTTTTCAAGAAAAGCACCAAATCTATGTGTAGAGATTGTGGAAATGTAAAGTGCTTCTGAGTTCCAAGTGTTTTCTGTGTCATATTGCATACAAATGGGAAATGATTTTAGAAGTTAACAAACCATAGCAATGGAATTGGGATTAGAGGACCGATCTTTGAAGTATGGTCTTCCATAGGCAGGTTTTTCATGAGTCACCAATCTATTGTAATACTTCCCACATCTCTTGAAACTCTCAAGACCTCTTGGCCTCCATATAAATCTTCAGATATACTGTCCTCCTTACCATTTACAGGACTTTACATTGGCTGCTCTATCTGCTTAGATCATTTTCCTATCCTTTCCCTTTTTTGGGGAAGGGGATTTGGTCTAATTCTGTTTAACTTTTAGATTTTAAATTCTCACTCCTCAAAATGGACTTTCTTTGACCTATTCCAGCAACTCTCTTCTTATCTCATTTCAACTTGTAATTCATTTCAAAAAAGGGCTTAGTACAGTTAAAATGTATAATTAGCTATGTACTCATATCTTTAATTTTTTTTCTCCTTTCATTTGACAGAAAAGACTGTGAACACAAGAATTATTTCTGCTTTGCTCAGAGCTGAATGCCCAACAAAACTCAGAGTAGGCAGTCACATCTCTGGTTCCTGAAGTACTGAGTGATATGTTACATGCAAGGCCCTGAGAGGTAATCAATAAAAACATTCTTTGAAAGCTTGACTTGGGAAAGGCACTCCTATGAACCCAGTTTTGTGCCCTCTCTCTTAAGAAAATATTGAATAGGATGATTCCCCTTGTTCCATCTTACAGAGGCAAAGTCTTCTGATTTGTGCAGAACAATTTTTGGTCTGAAACGGATTACCTTCCTTCATTATTGTCCATTTTCAACCTATTCATGTCTGTAATTCACTAACAACACAATCTTCTAATATCATGTTCTTCTGAATCCTAAAAATGCATAACAGTGTATTAGAAGACATTCTAAACAGAATCCCTGAATTTAATTCTGTCCCCAGGTCACTCTTCAGATCAGTAAACAACTGGGCATCTTCAGTCCTTAAGTAAAATGTGTTTCTGCTGTATGTAGAATGGGATGTGATATCAAAGACACTGTTTCTTGCTCTGAATTTCCCAAGTTTCAAATTGTTTTGTAACTGGAGCAGTCATGGGAGAGGGAAAAGGAGCATGTGTGGAGAGTTTTTGCTGATGGTGACAGAGCCTTAGGAAGTGTCAGAGGTAAAAGACCTACTGCTAGTGAGAGGTTGCTGGTGGCAGTGCTGTGTCTCTGGGGAAGATGTTGAGCTTGAATCTTTTCATGGGCAGTATTTGAATTCAGTACATTGCAGGGTGAATGAGAGTGGGGGTGCTGTCTAACTTCTGTTCTGCATACCTGTTCTCTTCGTGAGATTAAAATGTTTGCTTGGTCTGTCACTTTCATGTTTATTTAATGAGGGCATACTCAGATATTTCAGAAAAGGCAGGTAAATCACACCCTAAACTAATGAGACAGCAAAGACAAATTATGCTTACCTGAATATCCAAAGCTTTTCTTGATGAGGCTCGTTACATGAAAAAAAAAATGTAAATTTGTTTTTTAGACATATCAAAATGGTGGTTTATGCAAATTAAGTGAATGAGATCCCCAAATACAAAACCATATAATTTTATGATTCTAACTACAATTGAATCAGAAGAAGAGATCCCTTCAACAAAAACCCGTTAGTTAATTTAGGTGTAACAAGAAACATAAAAATATACTGATTTTCAGTGTAAATTCAATCCTAATATTTACATTATGGAATATTTGCTGCTGTAACAAATAAAGAAACAGACTGAGTTAGTGTTAATAGCAATTCTTTCACTATTATTGCTTTTTCTGGAATTCAAGAACCAAACAGGAGAAAGCGATGCCCCAGAAGGCACCTGGAATTCAAATTTATTTATAGAAGCATTAGTTTAATAAATAAGAACATTTTTATCTTGCCTTACGGGGTTGTCTTGAAACTCCTGATGGAGGCAAAGAAGAAAAGAGTTGAGAGGTTTACTAATAAATGGAGAAAATACAGGTTTGGAAAATACTTGTGCCTGTTACTCCATTTCAGTGTCCAACAAGCTCAGTTGGGACTTAAATGCAAGTCTTTGTGAGTCCATTAGAACAACAGTATGCCAATGAAAAATAAGAGAGATAGTCATTGCACATGGACCTGAGAGGCACAAAAAATATGATGGTGACTGTTGTGCTAATGTTTGCCAGAGGTGTCCTACGAGCCTGAGCAAAGTCAGTTTCATTGAAATTTGCTCCTTAATTGACACAAAATGCAAGTCCCTGGAATGAGATCTGGCTGCTACCTAAAGGGCTGTAGGTGCTTTATCTTAATGTTTTATTGATGGAATTCTGCTGTGTCCATCACTGGGACAGCATCAGGAGACTCATTAGTGAAACTCGCTCTCAGTTCCAAAGATCCTTTACACATCCTCTTTGCTGGTTTAAAAAGCAGTAAAGAGAAAGAGAGTGATTTGTGCAGTGGCTAAAGGGTTATTTTCTACAGGATGTCATGAACTGCTTTTGGCATTCCTTTTTTGTAACTAGTATTTTATTTCATTTTCTACTTTTACCTGTGGTCCCCCAAGAAGGAGCTCTGCTACAAATTGAATCTCTCTCCTCTGACAGGTTTTTTTGTTGTTGTTGTGCCGCTCTTAAGTTGTGGCCAGTGTACACTCTGACTCAAATATGCTGAAGACTTTGTTAACTTTCTGAATAAGCTACTTTGTCAGGTTAGGGTAGTATTCAAAAATGCAAAAATTAGGGTTTTACTAATATCATGAGTTTATATGTCCTATGTATTCAGTAGGTATGTGTCTTTAAATTTTTTGGGTAATTGTCATCCAATAAATGTAGATAATTATTGAGAAGGATAATTTATCACTGAACTACATGTTCTTTAATCTCTTTACTTTTATAGGGTTCTCCCTATAAACACAGTCCAAAATTGGAAAATAAAGCTACCTTTCATCAGGTAATTTCCAACATTTTACTTCTGAAATGGCATGTGCTAACACTGTACATAGACATCAAATATTTTAAAAAGACAACAAGCACAATATTCAAACGATATTGAGAGCTATAAAACCACACAGATCTGTGGATTAATAGAATTTAGGAAAAGACGATTTAGAAAAAAAACTTGAAAGAAGCATATTAGCAAAGATCTTTATCCTCTCTTTACTAAGAATATTATCTCAGAACTGATTATAATAGCTCTACATGTATTACCCAATGGCTCAGTGGGCAAAAAATCTGCCTGTAATTCAGGAGACACAGGAGATGCAGGTTCAATCTCTGGGATATGAAGATCCCGTAGAGAAAAATGGCAACCACTCAGGTGTTCTTGCCTGGGAAATCCCCAGGATAGAAGAGCTTGGTGGGCTACAGTCCATGGGGTCACAAAGAGTCAGACATGACTAAGCAGCTGAGCACACACACATATATTACTTTAATAATAAAATTAATTTAATTTTCATTGGTTGACATAAGATGCAGGCACCCTCACTTAGTAATGATGAAATATTAATGAAACTGAAAGACAAAGTGTCTCTAGAGATACTTGTAGGCACCTGGAATAGAGAGGCCACATCCTAATCCCCAGTATCTGTAAATATATTATTTATATGGCAAAAGAAACTTTTCAGATGAAGGTAAGGTTACAGGTCTTGAAATAGGGAGCTTTGTCCGAATCACATGAGTTCTCAAAACTGAAAAATAATGGAAGAAGAGAGATGTGATATAAGAAATACTAGACTGGCTCTTGGTGGTTTTGAATATATAGGATGGGGCCATTAGCCAAGGAAAGGAATGAATAGCTCTCATCTTATAAAGAGCAAGTAAAACAGGGACCTCATTCCTGCAACTCCAAGAAGCTGAATTATGCTAACAACCCATCAAGGAAGAAATAGATTCTCCCCTGGAGCCTTTGGGATGGGAATATAATTTGCTGACACCTCAATTTTAGCCTGATGAAATTTGTGTCAGATTTCAGACTTACAGAACTGTAAGATAATATATTTGTGTTGTCTTAAGCTTATAAATTTTGGGGAATCTCTTATGCAGCAATAGACAACTAATACAGTATGTTATATAGTCATTTGTCTTTTGCGGAGTGTCCCTTACACAGAGTTTTCTGAATACCCATTGAAAAAGAACTTTAATAAAGTTCTACAGTGAAACTATAGTCATGAAATATTTTCCTACATATGAATTAGTCAAACGGACAGGGTTTGAAGAAGAGTCTTCAGGATGGGGTTAGGATTTTCATTCTTTTCTTGGTGTTCCATGCAGTGGATGGAATAACTATTAAAATAATATTTTTAGGTGAAGAAACAGGATTACAAAGAAAGTTAACCATGTTGAAATAAAACTATCAAAGTGTTTTAGTCATGGTGTAGAAATGTAAGAGCTTCCTCATTACAATATTAAGTAATTTCTCAAATGCTATGATTTTTAAGTAGCATTATTATAAACAATATTTCAAGGTGTTTGAAACTCAGTAATAAGATAAGACATTTGTGGTGGCAATGAATGACAGTGTATAAAAGACTCTGTGCTTTGTTTCCTTCATTAAACATAAAAAAATTCTAAATTAGGTGTGTTTTTTCCCCTCAGAATTCACAGACCTCCTAAATTCTATCATATACATGTGGATAAGAATTCCTTCTCTGTTGGTGGACTCCTTCAACTCCAGATCAACTGGTGAAAAGTCATCTCTTAGAGATGATCAAAGAACAGGTATATTTTAAAGACTATCAGTTATTTATCTCCGAGTAACATGAACCTGTCACATTTTTATGAGCAAGTGGAATAAGTTTTCCTCAACTCTTATCAGAACAGTAAATTCTTGATAGATTCAACTAAATGGCACCTTCTTGTTTTACCTTTTGTTTATGATGGCTAAATTGAATTTTGCAAACTTTAATGATCTCATTTTCTTTCAACATCTCATATTAGTTCACATGGAAAAGTGCCCTAAAGCCAGCAACGACAAAATAGGTCCTGTGTACTCTGAAAAAGTTGGCTTAAAACTCAACATTCAGAAAACTAAGATCGTGGCATCTGGCCCCATCACTTCATGGCAAATAGAGAGGAAAACAATGGAAATAGTGACAGACTTTATTTTTTGGGGCTCCAAAATCCCCTGCAGATGGTGGCTGCAGCCATGAAATTAAAAGACACTTTCTCTTTGGAAGAAAAGTTATGGCCAACCTAGACAGCATATTAAAAAACAGAGACATTGCCCGCAAAGATCCATCTAGTCAAAGCTATGGTTTTTCCAATAGTCATGTATGGATGTGACAGTTGGACTATCAAGAAAGCTGAGTGCTGAAGAATGGATGCTTTTGAACTATGGTGTTGGAGAAGACTCTTGAGAGTCCCTTGGATGGCAAGGAGATCGAACCAGTCCATCCTAAAGGAAATCAGTCCTGAATATTCATTGGAAGGACTGATGCTGAAGCTGAAACTGCAATACTTTGGCCACCTGGTGTGAAGAACTGACTCACTGGAAAAGACCCTGATGCTGGGAAAGATTGAAGGCGGGAAGAGAAGGGAATGACAGAGGATGAGATGGTTGGATGGCATCACCGACTCGATGGACATGAGTTTAAGTAAACTCTGGGAGTTGGTGATGGACAGGAAAGCCTGGCATGCTGTAGTCCATGGGGTCACAGAGTGTGACACAACTAAGCAACTGAACTGAACTGTGACACAGATATGATAATTGCATTCAAGATGCTCAAATTGAAGTGAAATTATGCATGTAAAGAAGTAACTGATAATGTAGAGCTAAACCACATGTATACTTTATTAGGTCTGTGAGGGAGTGATGGGGTTGGATGGAAGGGGAAGCCAAAATCAGTTAGGTATGATTAGGCACTTGGCCACCTGATGCGAAGAGCCGACTCATTAGACAAGGCCCTGATGCTGGGAAAGATTGAGGGCAGGATGATAAGGGGCGACATAGGATGAGATGGTTGGATGGCATCACCAACTCAATGAACTTGAGTTTGAGCAAACTTTGGGAGATAGTGAAGGACAGGGAAGCCTAGCATACTACAGTCCATGGGGCTGCAAAGAGACATGACTTAGCAACTGGACAACAAGAAGGCACTTATTCAGAGAATAGGTGATAACTGAGCTGGTTCCTAAAGACTAGATGCCCTCTAGATCAAGATTTTTCAGCTTCATACTGACCTTTTGGCCTGAGTAAACCTTTGTCATGATTGACGGTCCTGGGGATTGTACAATGTTTAGTAATATTCTTGGTCATTAACTACTAGATGCCAGTACTCCCCTCCCTTTGCCCAAGGCATGACAAAGAAAAAGTCTCCAAAGGGTTCCGAATGGCCCTGGGGAGCAAAATCATTCCTGCGTTGAAAATAAGTGCTCTGAGACCATGGTACTCAGAGTGTCCTACAGGTCTCAACAATATTAGCATCACCTGGAAACTTGTTACAAATACACAGTCTAAGACCCTGCTCCAGAAATATTGAATCAAAACCTTCATTTTATCAAGATTCCTCAATGATTTGAATGCACATTGATTTTGAGAAGCATTCTTTTGTCTGAAAGCCCTCCTAGAATTAGAAAAAAGATGCACGTTGGCAAGGGGACATGACATAGAGAAATTCACTACAGCAAGGATAGGACACAAGCATGGAGAATCCAACAGGAGCCAGAAGGCAGGACCCCTTGACATGCTCATAAAAGCAACCAGATACTCTCTGGGGAAAAAGAGTCAGTGAGTGGTTCTAATCAGAGAAAGAATCTGAACAGATTTGCCTTCAAAATACAATTTGTGTGTGTAGCTCTACTGTCACTTTAATTGAATGTCTACAGTAAGGAATTGGTGATTTGTGAAATTTTTTAATATCACACCTTAAATTAGCAACTGTTAACTTTCTGGTTAATCTAAAAAGATGACCTTTCCCTCTGATCAAAGCAGCTCAATGACAGTCCAAGCTATTGTCAGGGGAAAATGCAGAGGAACATTCAATATTTCTTTAAGAAGGAAGTCATGTATAATGTCTGGTGAGATATCAGGTTAAGATTAAATCTTTATATCATATTGAGATGGGTTTCCTGCTGTCCTAGAAATTAATTTGAGTTAATCATGATCTTTCCACCCTTTGTCATCCTTTTCTCCATAGCTGAATTAATCCACAGCACAGCAGCCCTACAAACTGGGAGGCCTGATTTTTGGGTCTGGCCCGAGGATAGGAAGTCAAAAGCTGGCAGAAGACGGATGCTTTGCCGAAGTGACAAATTTCTTTTCCTGGAGAAAGTTGCTGACTGCAGTGTTCCAATTGGAGCAGCTTATCTGCCCCTCCAGATGCTGAAATAATGACAGATGCTCAGAGAAAGCTTGACAAGAGGAAGAAAAGAGCCTGCTGAAGAGTCTAACCTGTTTGTGTGCAGGAAAATAAAAGTAGCACTTACTGAGGTCCCTACTCTGGTAAGGTGTCTATATACACCTCTTTTAGCCAAAAGATGGTGTCGCTGTATGCAAATCCACTGTAGGAAATTAGAGGATTTGTGGATGGTACAGAATTTGTATTATTTTTTTTTCCCACGGGATTAATAAATCATTGTATCACTTTACTAAATATGAAACAACCTCCGGGTAGCCCTGTTGAATGACACGACACCAGTTTATAATGACTGGATGTTTATGACTGCATGCTTCACAGCTGTGGCAGATGATTGCATTTCTTATTGTGCATAAAATTGCCAGCATTTAATATTGAAGAGGTAGTCTAAAGCCATTAACTGGTTACTGGGTATCTAAATGAAGTATAATTTAATATGTAGCAAACAAGTACAAGAAAAATCTTTTTTAACAAGTTGAAATTTGGGGCAACTGCACAACAATTCACAAAATATTGATCTTTGTGATAGATTAAAGCATGAATAAGTAATAGAGTGAATAAAAAGAATGATTAAGATTTTGACTTATTTAAAATGCACTTAGGTATATAGTGTTTGAAATGTCAATGATAATTTATGTGCGTGTTCTCACATATGTGTGTGTGTCTGTGTAGGAGAAAAAAAACAAAATTGTACTGTTTTCTGTGTATCTTTTTCTGTATTGTTATATCTTTGGCTTTTTCCTCTCTGATTTTTTTTTTTTTTAAGAGGTCATCAACCTCCTGTGAGAGAAACTTGTTCTCACCAGAGGAAAACTACCCAGTTGTAAAATATGGTTTGCAAGATGAGAGAAACATTTCTCCAAACATTTCACCTTTCCTAAGAGATTTCTTTGCATCTTACTTGGACTGCTGAAAGAAGATTTTTACAGTATCCTTTGCAGTAACTTTTCATTCATGGCTGAAAAGCACTTACTATGAAATTCTTTCTGCATTGAGTTGAAATTAAGTCTCCATTGTGGACTCTGCACTATACTTCCCAAGTAAATCACTGTATGACTGAACCTGAAAGCTGTATTCCAGGTAGATTAATGAGCATACCAAAGAGGGGACATGGGGAATTCAGAAGGAGACAAGAACTAGAGAGCAGTCAGGGTATAATCAGACTTGGGTTGAAACAGCAAATTCCATAGCTTCCTGATAATGTTTTGGAATGTGACACCCCTCAGGTTTCCCTCAGTACCTCTAAATAATCCACAGAGGAGAAAGCACATTTACATTACATTTGTTTACGCATAGAAACAAGCTAGAGTCCCAGAACTCTTTGAAGGTGTAACAAGGGCTGCTTCACAGATAATATTTTTTCTCAAATCCTTAACTTGGTGTTCAGGGAAAAATACAAATCATTTGAATCTTCTGAAGTTCCGCAAAAAGTGAGTAACAGAAATGGATATATATATATATTTTTAATTTCCTGATAAGTAAACCAGAGAGCATGCTTATGTATTCCCTTTGCTATCTATTATCTATATTGTTGGAGAAGAGATATGGGCTATACAAACTTAGTGCTCTTAAATACTACAGTTCCTTAAGGAATATTTGTGTGGCAGGATCTGTATTCCAGAATGATTTGGCCAATTAATAAATGAAATTTCCAATCTGTGAAACATGTAATAGTATACTGTTTCCATACAGTTGGATACTCCGTTGTTTTTGCAGTTAAAAAAAAAAAAACAAAAACTTATAATTATTGTCTTAACCATTTTAAAGTATATGGTATTTTTAAGTATATGCACATTGTTGGCAATAAGTCTCTTAAACTTTTTCATTGTGCAAAACTGAAACTCCATATCCACTGAACATCAATTCCCCATTTCTCCCTCTCTCAGCCCTTGACAATCACCATTCTACTTTCTGTTTCAAAGAGTTTGGCTGTTTTAGATATCTTATATAAGTAGAATCATGCAGTATTTGTCATTTTGTGACTGACTTATTTCACTCAACATAATATCCTCAAAGTTAATGAATGTTGCATTCTGTAACAGAATTTTCTTTTAAAGGCTGAATAATGTTCCATTGTATGTAAATATAATGACTTTTATTCATTCATTTGTTGGTGGATATTTAGATTGCTTTCATCTTTCAGCTATTTTGAATAATACTGCATTGAGTATGGATGTGCATATATTTGTATCTTTAAGATCCTGTTTTGAATTATTTTGGATATATGCCCAAAAGTGGAATTGCTAGCATGTATGATAATTCTCTTTTTAATTTTTAAGAAACCACATACTGTTTTCCATAGCAGATGCACCTTTTAATATTTTTACCAACAATGTACAGGGGTTCCGTTTTCTCTTGCATCCTGCAAACATTTATTATTTTCTGAATGTTCATTTGTTTTTAATAGTGATCAGCCTAATGGCTGTGAGATGATGTATCATTGTGGTTTTGATTTGCATTTCCCCATTGTTTAGTGGTGTTGAACATCTTTTCATATGCTTGTTGTCCATTTGTGTATCTTTGGAGAAATGTCTGTTAATGTCCTTTGTTCATTTTTGAATTAGGCTATTTTGGTTGTTGTTGACTTGTAGGTTTGTTTTTTTTTTTACATATTCTGGGTATTGATCCCTTATCAGATATATAGTTTGCAAATATTTCATTCCATTCCATAGGTTGCCTTTATTTTGAATATTTATTTATTTATTTGGTTGTGCTGGCTCTTAGTTGTGGCATTCGGAATCATCAATTTTCATCGTGGCATGTGGGATCTTTAGTTGTGGCTCAGGGGGATCTAGTTCCCAGATCAGAGATTGAACCCAGGGCCCCTGCATTGGAAACTCAGAGTTTTAGCCACTGGACCACTGGGAAAGTCCCAAGGTTGCCTTAGTTCTTATTTTTTTAGAAGTTTGTACATTTTGAAGCATGATCATAACTTTTATCTTGAGCTTTTATGTATTCCTCAATGAAATTGCAATTTTGATGGTGTTGCATTAGATTGAATAAAAATATTCTTTCTACCACTTCTACCTACACCTGTAAGTATATACATTCTCCCTCCTGTTCTCCCCAGTACTTTCTAATCTGTATTGCATTCCCATTTGAATTTTTCACTTTTTAATGAAATTAAAATTTATGGTAAGACACATGATGATATTAATTAAAATATACTTAGGGAATAGTATGAAACTATCCAATTTTCTTTTATATCAATTAGAAATACCATGGGTTACAATAGTTTTGAAGGCTCAAATTGCATTGTAAGATTGAATACCTTACTTATCATATTGTCTAATCTGAAAGTCGGGTCACATGGATGAAACAGGATTCTATGCTTCTTCAGAAAGCAGTAGCAATTTGTGATTGAAATTTTGGAATATTTTACGTTGATGGACCAAGGATAGAATATTTAGAATATAATATCTCAGGAATTCCATGCCTGGTGAAAATTTCTAAAAGTAGTAATAGAAAATAAATCCAAAGAACAACCTCAATTCAATAACAGCTATAGTGATACACAATAATTTACTATGATGAGGTCAGTAACTATCATACATGTTTAATTTGTAATATGGTTGTTAATCTGTGGGTTTCCCAAGTGGCTCTGTGGTAAAGAACCTGCCTGCCAATGCAGGAGGCAGGGTTCAATCTCTGGGTCTGGAAGATTCCCCCAAGAAGTAAATGGCAACCCACTCCACTATTCTTCCCTGGAAAATTCCATGGACAGAGGAGCCTGGTGAGTGTAGTCCAATGAGGTCACAAAGAGTCAGACACCACTGAGCAACTAAAGTGAAAGTGTAGTGAAAATGAAAGTCACTCAGTTGTGTCAGACTCTTTGCAACCCCATGGACTTAGTCCATGGAATTCTCCAGGCCAGAATACTGGAGTGGGTAGCCTTTCCCTTCTCCAGGGGATCTTTCCAACCCAGGGATCGAACCCTTATCTCCCACATTGCAGGTGGATTCTTTACCAGCTGAGCCACAAGGGAGGCCCAAGAATGCTGGGGTGGGTAGCCCATCCCTTTTCCAGCAGATCTTCGGTACCCAGGAATTGAACCAGGGTCTCTTGCATTGCAGGCAGATTCTTTACCAACTGAGCTATGAGGGAAGCCCCCAAAACAATTATTACTCTTGCAAGTGAGAGTTCAGTTGCAATGGAATATGCCCATGGCTACAAATATGGTAAGAGAAAGTGAGCTAATTTGAAACCCATAAGTTTGACAGATCTTGTGTTTTACTACCCACAACATTACCTCCTCTTGAGTTTACCTGTTTTAACGGCCTGAATGTATTATTTGATCAACATATCAGTGTATAAATGAAAATTATTCATTGTCACAAATCTGCGATTAAGGATATTTATATTAACATGACCTTGGAAATTGATGGCTTATGTCTATTTTGCAAATATTTAATACCTAGGAGCAGACCATGCCTATTGGTTAGACAACAGGATTTTCATTAGAAACTTGGTTTAGAATAACTTGTTTCTTTAATAATGAGGTGAATGACCAGATTCTCCAAATTGTGTTTCATGAGACCTAATTAAAATCAGGTGAGAGGGCAAGCATGCATCACCATGTTGTTCTTAATAAAATGAAAATCAAATGGGATTAATTAAAGAGAGTGATAGCCTTCCTTAGATTCTTTGGAGATTGCAGAATACTATGACTAACTTTCCTGAATATCCAAGAACATATAAAACTTGGAGCTTATCTTTTGTCATGAAATGTTCCAAGTACAGAAGTAAACAGAATCTGAATTATTTACTTTTCTCTGGTACTCATTACCTATGGGATCTCAGAATAGTTATATTGGATGGGATTCTCTATTTACAAAGCACCACATTAGAGTGTGAAATAGGTTTGTAGCCAGAGCTCTGTGTGGCAGTTATGGCCCTAGGCCTTGGAGGGCTCCCTCACGTCAGAGTGCTGTAGGGGAGCAAAGTCTGCCACCCCAAAATGTTTCCTTTTCATGTGGATCATTTCGAGTTAGAAACTGTCAGGCCCACAAGACTCAGGATGAAACTTTGACCTTCCCTCTAACAGCCTAAAGAGTTCAATTAAAGGATCTGTTTTGAGCAGGGAGGCATCACCATAGACAGTTATAGTATAGTTAGGTGTGCCAACAGGGATGAACCCAGCAGAGTCTGTTTGTTAAAAGCCATCTCTGTGTCCCACTGTCTCTGCAGGGCCCAACAAACATTTGTTTACCAAACATTTGCTTTTTCATCTCCATCCCCATGAGAATTGCCTTCCTCGTCTTTGAAGATCCAAACCACTGCCCTAGCTTTCTCTTGTCTTTTTGTTGAAGGTGAGGCTTTTTGCCATTTTGGCAAGTTACCTAGTTCTCCAGGGTCTCTCCCATGTATACATGTTATTAAACCTTTGTCTGATTTTCTGCTGTTGACCTGTATCCTCTCAGTTTAAGTCTTAGACCAGCCAGAAGAAAAACCTGGAAGAGTAGAAGAAAATTTCTTCCTCCTTGACTGTGCTTACAGCTAGTTGGAGAGGAAAGATATATAAATAGAGAGGTTAATTACAAACACTCCGAGGAACTTGGTTTTAGGGGGACTTGGTTTCATAAATGTCTGGGAAATAGCTAGGGTCAAATTGTATAGTTTAGCTAAGTGGCAGTTGCTCTGAACTTAATATGAAAAGTCACACACACACACGCACAAAATCACTCACAGGTTATACACTGATAAATTGTCTCCCCAGTGAACAGAACCAGCTAGGATGAGGTCAGGACATTTATTATCCAGTGTCAGAGTCTGATTTCACATCCAGAGAGGCCACACATGTTGTAGGAACTTGAAATAGTGATGTCTCAATTTCTTCCTCTTTAAATGCAAAGGGTTGGTGCAATTGAATATTATTCAGCAGTGAAAAGGAAACAAACTACCCACATATGCTACAGCATGGATGAACCTCCAAGTTAGTATGCCAAGTAAAAGAAGCCAGGCACAAGAGATAACATGTTGTATGATTCTGCTTGTCTGAAGGGTCCAAAATAGGGATATGTGTAGAGACACGAAGTAGAAGAATTGTTACCTAGGGTTGGGAATGGGAACAAAGATTGTCTGCAAATATGTATAAGGAATATCTTGGATGAATGAAAGCTTCTAAAACTGAATTGTTATGATGATTGCACAAATCTTTAAATTTACTAAAATTATTGAACAATTAAAATGGGTAGATCTTATGATGTAAATTGAAACTCAATAAAACTACTATCAAAAAATAGAAAATTTGACCACATGGGGATAAATTCCTGAAGGCCTTTCTAGCTCTGAAGTCCTCTGATTCTATGATTCCAAGTATGATTTTCTTGAATTTCACTTTTCTGTATTTTTTTCTTTAATGTTTAAATGAAATTGAGTTATCTCTATTTAAGGATCTGCCCTCAACAAAGATGTTTATATCTCTTGCTCTAAAAAAATGTGCAAAATGTCTGTGTGGTGTTTTTTTATTGTCTTTCTACTGAGGTCTAAAAATGCTCATCGTCCTCATCTTACTATTTGCCATACAGTTTATTCCATCCAAATAAGCTTATACTGAACAGAAAAATTAGAGATAAAATTTAGACCCTACTGAATCTTTCTCTGTCTTCTAAGTGATATAATTCTTAAGATTTTGATACATTTACCCTTTCTAAGACGAGCCGTGGAGGTCTATACCTTAAGAAGATGATGATAATTTAAGTATTATTATTTAGTTCTTCTGAAGGGAAGGAGTTCTGCTCTATTTCACAATAATCTGCTTCTTCTAGGGGACAGTGAGCAACATGAATCATCAGTGTCCTTCAGTTTAGTTCAGTTCAGTCTCTCATTCGTGTCCGATTCTTTGCGACCCCATGAATTGCAGCACGCCAGGCCTCCCTGTCCATCACCAACTCCCGGAGTCTACCCAAACCCATGTCCATCGAGTCAGTGATGTCATCCAACCATCTCATCCTCTGTCGTCCCCTTCTCCTCCTGCCCCCAATCCCACCCAGCATTAGGGTCTTTTCCAATGAGTCAACTCTTAGCATGAGGTGGCCAAAGTATTGGAGTTTCAGTTTCAACATCAGTCCTTCCAATGAACACCCAGGATTGATCTCTTTTAGGATGGATTGATTGGATCTCCTTACAGTCCAAGGGACTCTCAAAAGTCTTCTCCAACACCACAGTTCAAAAGCATGAATTCTGCGGCGCTCAGCTTTCTTCACTGTCCAACTCTCACATCCATACATGACCACTGGAAAAACCATAGCCTTGACTAGACGGACTTTTGTTGGCAAAGTAATGTCTGTGCTTTTAAATATGCTATCTAGGTTGGTCATGACCTTCCTTCCAAGGAGTAAGCGTCTTTTAATTTCATGGCTGCAATCACCATCTGCAGTGATTTTGGAGCCCCCAAAAATAAAGTCTGACACTGTTTCCACTGTTTCCCCATCTATTTCCTATGGAGTGATGGGACCAGATGCCATGATCTTAGTTTTCTGAATGTTGAGCTTTAAGCCAACTTTTTCACTCTCCTGTTTCACTTTCATCAAGAGGCTCTTTACTTTTTCTTCACTTTCTGTCATAAGGGTGGTGTCATCCACATATCTGAGGTTATTGGTATTTCTCCCGGCAATCTTGATTCCAGCTTGTGTTTCTTCCAGCCCAGGGTTTCTCATGATGTACTCTGCATAGAAGTTAAATAAGCAGGGGGACAATATACAGCCTTGATGTACTCCTTTCCCTATTTGGAACCAGTTTGTTGTTCCATGTCCAGTTCTAACTGTTGCTTCCTGACCTGCATACAGGTTTCTCAACAGACAGGTCAGATGGTCTGGTATTCCCATCTCTTTCAGAATTTTCCACAGTTTATTGTGATCCACACAGTCAAAGGCTTTGGCATAGTCAATAAAGCAGAAATAGATGTTTTTCTGGAACTCTCTTGCTTTTTCGATGATCCAGCGGATATTGGCAATTTGATCTCTGGTTCCTCTGCCTTTTCTAAAACCAGCTTGAACATCTGGAAGTTCACGGTTCACGTATTGCTGAAGCCTGGCTTGGAGAATTTTGAGCATTACTTTACTAGCATGTGAGATGAGTGCAATTGTGCGGTAGTTTGAGCATTCTTTGGCATTGCCTTTCTTTGGGAGTGGAACGAAAACTGACGTTTTCCAGTCCTGTGGCCACTGCTTAGTTTTCCAAATTTGCTGGCATATCGAGTGCAGCACTTTCACAGCATCATCTTTGAGGATTTGAAATAGCTCAACTGGAATTCCATCACCTCCACTAGCTTTGTTCATAGTGATGCTTTCTAAGGCCCACTTGACTTCACATTCCAGGATGTCTGGCTCTCGGTGAGTGATCACACCATCGTGATTACCTGGGTCATGAAGATCTTTTCTGTACAGTTCTTCTGTGTATTCTTGCCACTTCTTCTTAATATCTTCTGCTTCTGTTAGGTCCATACCATTTCTGTCCTTTATCGAGCCTATCTTTGCATGAAATGTTCCTTTGGTATCTCTAATTTTCTTGAAGAGATCTCTAGTCTTTCCCAATCTATTGTTTTCCTCTATTTGTTTGCACTGATCGCTGAGGAAGGCTTTCTTATCTCTCCTTGCTATTCTTTGGAACTCTGCGTTCAGATGGGAGTATCTTTCCTTTTCTCCTTTGCTTTTCGCTTCTCTTCTCTTCCCAGCTATCTGTAAGGCCTCCTCAGATAGACAGCCATTTTGCTTTTTTGCATTTCTTTTCCATGGGGATTGTCTTGATCCTTGTCTCCTGTACAATGTCATGAACCTCTGTCCATAGTTCATCAGGCACTCTATCTATCAGATCTAGTCCCTTAAATCTCTTTGTCGCTTCTACTGTATACTCATAAGAGATTTGATCTAGGTCATACCTGAATGGACTAGTGGTTTTCCCTACTTTCTTCAATTTAAGTCTGAATTTGGCAATAAGCAGTTCATGATCTGAGCCACAGTCTGCTCCTGGTCTTGTTTTTGCTGACTGTATAGAGCTTCTCCATCTTTGGCTGCAAAGAATATAATCAATCTGATTTCGGTGTTGACCATCGGGTGATGTCCACATGTAGAGTCTTCTCTTGTGTTGTTGGAATAGGGTGTTTGCTATTACCAGTGCTTTCTCTTGGCCAAACTCTATTCGCCTTTGCCCTGCTTCATTCTGTACTCCAAGGCCAAATTTGCCTGTTATACTAGGTGTTTCTTGGCTTCCTACTTTTGCATTCCAGTCCCCTATAATGAAAAGGACATTTTTTTTTGGGTGTTAGTTCTAGAAGGTCTTGCAGGTCTTCATAGAACCATTCAACTTCAGCTTCTTCAGCGTTACTGGTCGGGGCATAGACTTGGATTACTGTGATATTGAATGATTTGCCTTGGAAACGAACAGAGATCATTCTATCGTTTTTGAGATTGCATCCAAGTACTGCCTTTAGGACTCTTTTGTTGACCATGATGGCTACTCCAATTCTTCTAAGGGATTCCTGCCCACAGTAGTAGATATAATGGTCATCTGAGTTAAATTCACCCATACCAGTCCATCTTAGTTCGCTGATTCCTAGAATGTCGACATTCACTCTTGTCATCTCCTGTTTGACCACTTCCAATTTGCCTTGATTCATGGACCTAACATTCCAGGTTCCTATGCAATATTGCTCTTTACAGCATCGGACTTTGCGTCTGTCACCAGTCACATCCACAGCTGGGTATCGTTTTTGCTTTGGCTCCATCCCATCATTCTTTCTGGAGTTATTTCTCCACTGAACTCCATTAGCATATTGGGCACCTACTGACCTGGGGAGTTCATCTTTCAGTGTCCTATCTTTTGCCTTTTCATGCTGTTCATAGGGTTCTCAAGCAAGAATACTGAAGTATTCAGTGTCCTTAGTAGAAGTTATTTTTGCCTGTTAAAAATAAACATGCATCTTAGCATTATCCTCTTATTTAGGATATTAGGATTTGTTTGGTCAGCCTTATAAAAAAGAAGAAAAAAAAATGATGGAGTGCTCATGGACAGATTTTGTAATAATGGACACATGTGTTTTGTCACCCAAATGCTTCTTTATTTATTTAATGATTCTTGAAATTCCATTTATCATTAATTAGGGATGACATAAATGTGAATATAACCTTCGCAGAGAAGATATGGACTTTAAGTTCGTTCTCTTATTTCTCCTTTCATTTCTTGCTTCTTTCTACACTGACTGTAAACTCCATGAAGTGAGGGATGAGGTAGTATTTTTCTTTCCATTCTATTCCTAGCACTTCTCAAATAGCCTCGTTCAGTGGATAGGTATTGGTGAGTGAGAAAGTGAACAGTTTACATGACCATGCAAAGTCACAGGAATGAATCCTTAGAAATCAAACTGTGAATGAAACAGGTCTGGCTCTTATTACCATGTGGCGTGAAGGAGATAGCTATGTGACAAACTATGATCCAGGTGAAAGTCACATAAGAGAATAAATAAAACTTTTCCATTCTCCTTAGTTACCATTTATAGCAGTGAGTCTTATCCTCCTTGCATGTTAGAACCTCTGAAAAACTTACAAGGACAATGTCAAAGGCTGTGAACCATACAAGGGCAAAGTTAGGATCACTGGAAATGGGATCAAGGGAACTGGTATATTTTTTAAAGTTCTAGGTAATTCTAGTATATATAATGGCTAGATCTGAGGTCTTCTACTTTGCAAACTCATGATAATCTGGTTTGGACAGGGGCCTGACATTTATGCTGACATAGAGACTCTGATAGCCTCTTACCTGTTGGCTTTCTCTATTCAGGTGAACTCTGACCTTTACACCTCAATCCTCACCCCACATCCTTGCAGACTGCTCACACAGTCCTCAATATCAAGTTATATTGATACAGTATTTAATTTAGCAAACAATACTCTATCTACCCAGTCTTCAAAAATAGAAAAGAATGTTCTGTGTTCTCCCTGTGTACATTAAATTACTCAGGAAGTCTGTCGATCTCACTGTCTGTATTTATTTTTAAGGTCATTTTTCTCCATCTCAACAGCTATAATGAGATGTCATAGTGTATGATCTGGTGACTGTATTGGCATCCTAAATATTTTCCTTCTCCCCTCTCCAATTTACTCAGTACTCCCAGAGCAAAGTTATCTCCCTATAACACACATCATGTTATCCTCTGCTTTATAAATACACTGAGTAAAGACAAAATAAAACAGTTCTTTCAAAGAAGACTGTTTTAAAAATTTTAGACTCCTTAAGGTAGCAAACACAGTTTCTTACATAGTTTGAATCTAGTACTTAGATTTTGTTGTTGTTATATTAAAAAAAAAAACTTTTTATTTTGCATTGGGATATAGCAGATTACAACGTTGTGATAGTTTCAGGTGAACAGCAAAGGGACTCAGCCGTACATATACATGTATCCATTCTCCCCAAACTCCCCTCCCATCCAGCCATCCAGGCTGCCACATAGCGTTGAGCAGAGTTCCATGTCTAGCACATATTTCTGATCTCTCTCTGCCTGTGTTTCCTCTACTCTGTAAGTCCTTTACTTTAATTGTATCTGATTTTTAAACCTCTCCTGATCTCTATGTGCCACACTTCTAAACTCAGATGTTTTTCTCCCCTACATCTCTGAAACTTCCCACCATCTTTTCAGAAGCAGGCCTGTTTTTCTTCAAAGTCAAGTTCAAATGCAAATTCCTTTGTGAACTCTTGCCTTCATCCCTGCATTTTAGGGATTTGAAGCCTGCTCTTTGTTTTAGCAAAGGAAATGAATTAGTCTTAGCCTTTCTAATCCTGATTATGTGACCAGGAAAAAAGCTTTTATTAATCAGTGGATTTTATTTAAAGCTTACAGTCCTACCCATTTCTCCACAATCACCAGGAATCTGCTTGAATCACTGTTTATTTACAAGTGAATATTGAATATGGAGGATGGTTACTTTTTATAAACCACAATTCTGGAAATAAGGTTGAAACTGAGATGCCAGATCTGATGAGTGTAAGTCTGTCTTTGTGTTTTTCAGCATCATAAATCAGCTAACAAATAGTTTACTATGGTATAGAACATAGGAGAAAGAAATTTAAATGAATATTCAGTGTGATTTGTGGAGAGACAGCTCAGAGATGTGTATCTTGCAGTGGAACTGTTTTTATGAAATATTGTTGCCCCTCAAATATATATACCATTCTGTCTTTTTAACATATTTTTCTTCAACACTTTTCCAATAATTGTGACTGGAGAATATATGCTATGTAATTACTATAGACGATTTAATACTTTAGCGAGAGCTGCAGCTTTTTTGGCACCTGATTCATAACTTAAGGAACTGCTGAAACTTTAAACAACCAGGGAGCCCACACATTATGAGCAACAGTAACTAGGGAAAGTCTAGGGGGGTACGTGGCAGAACGTTGTATCCTCACATAATAAAGCAGGTTATTAGATTTCCTAAAATAAGTAGTCCCACAGGAATGGCTGTATGTTGCTAACTTCATGAGTCACCCTGAAGACCCACTTCTGTTTAGAGAGTGAATCTCTTGGATTAGAAGATTTGCATTTAAATGGTCTATTTCCCCCTTGCAGCTACAGGTTTCTGCATAGGATAATACTCCTCTTTCTTTGTGCTGCACATACAGAAAGGGTCCTGATAAATCCCATCATTGTCATGATCCAAGAGTTTATCAAAGGACTTCGAAGCTATTCTAACAGACCCATTTTGAAATAGTTCTTCCTGTATCGCCTTTTGGGAGTTTTAAAATATATTTAGGATAATTAGCTATTCCCCTGCAGGCTATCTTTATGAATTTGAGAAAGATGCCATCCATTTTCTTAGTAAATTAAAGGAAAACACATATTTGAAAACCGCTAATTTCAGTAGCAAAATAGGCACTAGCTTAACATTTGGAACAGTTCTTTCTAATACTGAATGCCTTTTAGTCCACAGCCTTAGAAAATTAATAAAGAATGAAACGAAATATAACCCAGAATTGTGGTGTTGAATATTTCTCACACAGAACCTTTGAAACAGCCACTGGGGCTGGAAATTCTCTCTCATATTATGTGGTATTGTTGCAGGAAAGGGGACCCCTTCCAGGGCCCGAAACTGGGCTCTTGTCTAACACTCGGAAATGAATTGTCCGAGGAGACACATGTGCTGAAAAAGCAAGAGATTTTATTGGGAAAGGGCACCCGGGTGGAGAGCAGTAGGGTAAGGGAATCCAGGAGAACTGCTCTGCCACGTGGCTTGCAGTCTCCGGTTGACCTTTCCCGAACTCTTCCGGTTGGTGGTGGTTTATTAGTTCCGGATTCCTTACCAGGATCTCCTGTCATAAAACAGCTCATGTGAATGGTTAGTAAAGGGCCTGGCCAGAGTGGGCAGTTTCAGTCATTGTGCTTCCCCTAACAACTCCCCCCTGAGAGACTTCATACTCAAGATACTTCTTGGAATTGGGGTGGAGGTCTCTTTCTTCTGTAACTTCTTCCTGCTGTGCATGGGCGTAGGCCTGCCTAGTAGAGCAGAAGTCTCTCTCTACCTGATCTAAGTCAAGGTATTTTTTGCCTGAAACCAGCATTCACCCTTGTAATAACAGCAATTTAGTTTGAAACTGCTGGCCTCTCTCAGAGATGAAATAGAAAGGGTCCAAACAGGAGACCTAACAGGATGTTCATCACTGGTCCCCAGAAACAGGAGGCAACATTTGGGGTGAGGGCTGCAGGGTCTGTGACCTTTTTTTTTTTTTTTTTTTTTTGATTGGTTGGTGGTGAGGCAACAGAGCTACGCTGGCTGGGCAGCTATGACTGTTGCCAGCTACGCAGGGCAACTATGACTGTGATAACTTCCTGTCAAAATGGGGCATAGGACTGCCTCAGCTTGGAGAATAAACACTGAATTGGAAGTATTCCTAAGTTCCAAGTCCTAGATCTGAACCTTGTATGATTAAAATCTCAATCCCTTGTTCTGCCATTTTGTTGTAACAGATGCAGTTAGAAGTAGCTGGAGGAGGGATAACTGGAATTTTAATAGACAAAATAAATCTCTCTTTTTTTTTTTTTAGAAGAATAAGCCTGAAACCCAGTCTGGACCTGGCACTTCAGGGAGACTTGTAGCCAGGTAGCCAGTTGGCTAGTTTTATAAAAAGTAAGGTTGCAGTTACTAGCTTCTAGCAGACATTGTTTTCAGAATGGTGGCATCTAAGCCTGACACGACTCAGAAGACTCAAGTGTTTAGCAGTACAACATCTAATCTGAAATTACACCTATAGTATCACCTTGTTATTTCCCAGGATGTCTGAACCATAGCTACTCTATTTTGACTTTTAATTGTAAAATTTTCCTTAATAGCCAAAGCAGATCTCACCATTAATGACGTCAGTGTTTCTCTAGGTATGAGAAGATGCAAGAATTGGGACTCATAAAATCTCCTGAAAAGCTCTGACTATCTGAAGGCCTGTCCTGCCAGTTTTTCCCAGAGCACAGAGTGCCTCATTCCTGATTTTCACCCTGAACTACTTTCAGGGGCGTTGAAAGTCAGCAGTTGCATTGGCCATAATTTAATCTTTGTAGACGTAGATGGCAAGTGTCAGTTTTCAGTTGGCAGAGCCCCTTTTTGCCCATAAACTTGACCATGATTTTTGAGGGGGGCATTTCATGACCATTTTATCCATGGTGCTGAGAATGTCCATTCTGAGGTTTGGCAAAGATTGTGTTGACAAGCCACTCAATGTGCTGTTACTGGACTAAGCCATAAATCAGTATCCAAAATTCTCTGGACCATCTGTCTTACTAGTCTCTTGGTCTAGGAAAATATTCCCTCTTGTTGCTTCTTCCCATATCTAGAGTTACACTTTCACCGATCTAGAGATACTATCATCAATCTCATATGGAACGATATATTATTCTATTAGAGGTCTTTGACTGTGTGGATCACAATAAACTGTGGACCATTCTGAAAGAGATGGAAATACCAGACCATCTGACCTGTCTCTTGAGAAACCTGTATGCAGATCAGGAAGCGACAGTTAGAACTGGACATGGAACAACAGACTGGTTCCAAATAGGAAAAGGAGTACGTCAAGGCTGTATATTGTCACCCTGCCTATATAACTTATATGCAGAGTACATCATGAGAAACGCTGGGCTAGAAGAAACACAAGCTGGAATCAAGATTGGCGGGAAAAATATCAATAACCTCAGATATGCGGATGACACCACCCTTATGGCAGAAAGTGAAGAAGAAGTAAAGAGCCTCTTGATGAAAGTGAAAGAGGAGAGTGAAAAAGTTGGCTTAAAGCTCAACGTTCAGAAAACTAAGATCATGGCATCTGGTCCCATCACTTCATGGGGAATAGATGGAGAAACAGTGGAAACAGTGTCAGACTTTATTCTTTTGGGCTCCAAAATCACTGCTGATGGTGATTGCAGCCATGAAATTAAAAGACGCTTACTCCTTGGAAGGAAGGTTATGACCAACCTAGATAGCATATTTAAAAGCAGAGACATTACTTTGCCAACAAAAGTCTATCTAGTCAAGGCTATGGTTTTTCCAGTGGTCATGTATGGATGTGAGAGTTGGACAGTGAAGAAAGCTGAGCGCCGCAGAATTCATGCTTTTGAACTGTTGTGTTGGAGAAGACTCTTGAGAGTCCCTTGGACTGCAAGGAGATCCAATCAATCCATCCTAAAGGAGATCAGTCCTGGGTGTTCATTGGAAGGACTGATGTTGAACCTGAAACTCCAGTACTTTGGCCACTTCATGAGAAGAGTTGACTCATTGGAAAAGACCCTAATGCTGGGTGGGATTGGGGGCAGGAGGAGAAGGGGACGACAGAGGATGAGATGGTTGGATGACATCACTGACTCGATGGACATGGGTTTGGGTAGACTCCGGGAGTTGGTGATGGACAGGGAGGCCTGGCGTGCTGCAGTTCATGGGGTCACAAAGAGTCGGACACGACTGAGCGATTGAACTGAACTGAACTGAACTGACACACATTTGGCAGTGTAAGAAACAGCAGTTTTGTAAAACAGGTGAAACACAAATAACATAGCCAGCAGTATTAGTCAAGTCACAAGTAAGACTTAAGTTAAGAGTTTCCATTAGATGTTACCCAGTATATCTCAGGTCATCTGACTTAGTATACTCTGTAGAATCTTTATCTTCCAGGGAAATTATATATTGGCACTGTCTATGAGGCACATAGCCCAGTTTTCTAGTGTTACTAGACTGATTATCCTTAGTATGATTTAATTGTTTCCAACATAGAGGAGACTTTAAACCTAAATTACCATAGCCTGGTGTTATCTATATAAATCCATCCCATAACTGTGGGAGATTTTTTTCTCTTCTTTGCTGAAACTTTGCTTGTTGCTCTGATTGAGCTTGAGTAATAGAAGAAAGCTCAAATTTATGGCCAGTATCAGAGCAGGCATTATTAATTGGCCTGGTGAGGGGATCCCACCTAGAAATATCACAGTGACCTGAATATGACTATAATTTTTTCTTTTTAAGTAAATTTTCTCAGGGCCAACCAGTTAGAGCCTTGTAGTAGAGAATTTTACCAAGGTAACCCAGAACTAGACACAGGTAATTGGCCACAAACCCAACAATTGGATTGATTTCTAAAACTAGCATAGGATCAGGCCTATGATATAAAAGCATTTGATTTGTATGCAAAGGTCTAAGTAGTCAAGAAAACATTATAAATGATCATACGAATCAGGTCTAGCATCTTGGGCAAGCTGTCTACCTCTGATATCACCATCTTCTCATCCTGGTGTAGTGTAGTTTCTCCTCTCTTTGAGCATCATTTTAAGGTGAGATCAGGTCAGCTGTCTTCTCTATAGACCAATCCAGTGTAGGGGCCTTTGGAAGTGTGAATTAATCTAAAAGTTAATATCCCTTCAGTTTCATTGTGCATGAGCTACTTAAGAGTACCTGATAAAAACGTCGTTCCATCCAGGTTGGAGACAGTTCCTTAAATTATGTCTTTTTCCAGTTCTGGTTGCAGATCATGAGGCATCTGATCTTCATCCAAAGATAGATTACTGAGATAAGCTTCAGAAACAAACTTAGGGTGTTCTTTAAGAACTCAATTAAATTTTACATTAATATCACATAACAGCAAAGAACTATCCAAGAGATGAGTCTTACTAGATGCAGACCTCCATTAATAAATTGGGTTTAACATTTATTGAAACGTCTTTTTCTCCCTAAAATTACCCTCATTTTTATCAAATGTAACCAAATTAAGGGCTAGTTTGTTTGCAAAATAGGTCAGTTCCCACTAATTTTGGTCTGATGATTTATATAACCATAATTGATCATAGACATTTTATTTTGCTGAAACATTTAGAGTCTCAGACTGAACTTTTAGAATAAAACAGGGCTGGGAAACTCACACCAAAGGTTTATCACAGATTTTGCCTAACAAATTTAGGTGAATTCTTCTCTTTTTAAGGTCTCAAAAATTCCTTGAGATTCTTGTACCTGTAAGTGAGATATCCTTCCTAATTCATTTGATAAACTTACTGGAAACCTAAGAATTTCCGATTTCTGGAGGAGTCAGATAGAAAATATAACTGTTTTGTTTATAATGTATAATTTTACCAAAGGATTGTCATATTTAGTTTGAGAGGAAGGTTTTCCCTACTCCCAGAAAACATAAGATTCAAACCCGTAATTTTTCAGATAGAAACCATAAAAGTTATAAGTCTATTCGTTGGTTCATTCAGTCATTTTGTTAACTTTTGTGAAGTCATCAGGTTTTCCGTTAGAATACCAGGACATATCAGAATGTTAAGAACTCCATATAATTTCTAGAATATCTGTATTAGTAAATTTACCATACATTATAACATGAGCGGATTTATTCAGTTCAGTTCAGTCGCTCAGTTGTGTCCGACTCTTTGCGACCCCATGAATCGTAGCACGCCAGGCCTCCCTGTCCATCACCAACTCCCGGAGCTTACCCAAACCCACGTCCATCGAGTCGGTGATGCCATCCAGCCATCTATCCTCTGTCGTCCCCTTCTCCTCCTGCCCCCAATCCCACCCAGAATTAGGATCTTTTCCAATGAGTCAACTCTTCGCATGAGGTGGCCAAAGTATTGGAGTTTCAGCTTCAACATCAGTTCTTCCAATGAACACCCGGGACTGATCTCCTTTAGGATAGACTGGTTGGATCTTCTGCCAGTCCAAGGGATTCTCAAGAGTCTTCTTCAACACTACAATTCAAAAGCATCAATTCTGTGGTGCTCAGCTTTCTTCACCGTCCAACTCTCACATCCATACATGACCACTGGAAAAACCATAGCCTTGACTAGATGGACCTTTGTTGGCAAAGTAATGTCTCTGCTTTTAAATATGCTATCTAGGTTGGTCATAACCTTCCTTCCAAGGAGTAAGCGTCTTTTAATTTCATGGCTGCAATCACCATCAGCAGTGATTTTGGAGCCCCCAAAATTAAAGTCTGGCATTGTTTCCACTGTTTCCCCATCTGTTTCCCATGAAGTGATGGGACCAGATGCCATGATCTTAGTTTTCTGAACGTTGAGCTTTAAGCCAACTTTTTCACTCTCCTCTTTCACTTTCATCAAGAGGCTCTTTACTTCTTCTTCACTTTCTGCCATAAGGGTGGTGTCATCTGCATATCTGAGATTATTGATATTTCTCCCACAAATATTAATTCCAGCTTGTGTTTCTTCCAGCCCAGCATTTCTCATGATGTACTCTGCATATCTCATGATGTACTCAGCATATATGCAGAAGACAATGGCAACCCACTCCAGTACTCTTGCTTAGAAATTCCCATGGACGGAGCAGCCTGGTAGGCTGCAGTCCATGGGGTTGTGAAGAGTCGGACACGACTGAGCGACTTCACTTTCACTCTTCACTTTCATGCATTGGAGAAGGAAATGGCAACCCACTCCAGTACTCTTGCCTGGAGAATCCCAGGGACGGGCGAGCCTGGTGGGCTGCAGTACATGGGGTTGCACCGAGTCGGACACGACTGAAGCGACTTAGCAGCACCAGCAACTCTGCATATAAGTTAAATAAGCAGGGTGACAATATACAGCCTTGACGTACTCCTTTTCCTATTTGGAACCAGTCTGTTGTTCCATGTCCAGTTCTAACTGTTGCTTCCTGACCTGCATACAGGTTTCTGAAGAGACAGGTCGGATGGTCTGGTATTCCAATCTCTTTCAGAATAGTCCACAGTTTATTGTGACCCACACAGTCAAAGGCTTTGGCATAGTCAATAAAGCAGAAATAGATGTTTTTCTGAAACTTTCTTGCTTTTTCGATGATCCAGCGGATATTGGCAATTTGATCTCTGATTCCTCTGCCTTTTCTAAAACCAGCTTGAACATCTGGAATTTCACGGTTTACATATTCCTGAAGCCTGGCTTGGAGAATTTTGAGTATTACTTTACTAGCGTGTGAGATGAGTGCAATCATGCAGTAGTTTGAGCATTCTTTGGCATTGCCTGTCTTTGGGAGTGGAATGAAAACTGACGTTTTCCAGTCCTGTGGCCATTGCTGAGTTTTCCAGATTTGCTGGCAGATTGAGTGCAGCACTTTCACAGCATCATCTTTGAGGATTTGAAATAGCTCAACTGGAATTCCATCACCTCCACTAGCTTTGTTCATAGTGATGCTTTCTAAGGCCCACTTGACTTCACATTCCAGGATGTCTGGCTCTAGGTGAGTGATCACACCATCGTGATTATCTGGGTCGTGAAGATCTTTTTTGTACAGTTCTTCTGTGTATTCTTGCCACTTCTTCTTAAAATTTTCTGCTTCTGTTAGGTCCATACCATTTCTGTCCTTTATCGAGCCTATCTTTGCATGAAATGTTCCTTTGGTATCTCTAATTTTCTTGAAGAGATCTCTAGTCTTTCCCAATCTGTTGTTTTCCTCTATTTCTTTGCATTGATCACCTGAGGAAGGCTTTCTTATCTCTCCTTGCTATTCTTTGGAACTCTGCGTTCAGATGGGAATATCTTTCCTTTTCTCCTTTGCTTTTCGCTTCTGTTCTTTTCCCAGCTATTTGTAAGGCCTCCTCAGACAGACAGCCATTTTGCTTTTTTGCATTTCTTTTCCATGGGGATTGTCTTGATCCCTGTCTCCTGTACAATGTCACGAACCTCTGTCCATAGTTCCTCAGGCACTCTGTCTATCAGATCTAGTTCCTTAAATCTATTTGTCACTTCCACTGTATAATCATAAGGGATTTGATTTAGGTCATACCTGAATGGTCTAGTGGTTTTCCCTACTTTCTTCAATTTAAGTCTGAATTTGGCAATAAGGAGTTCATGATCTGAGCCACAGTCTGCTCCCGGTCTTGTGTTTGCTGACTGTATAGAGTCAGTCTATGCGGATTTATTACTCATTTGATTATCTTTTTCACGTAATTTAACCATCCAAATAAACACAGTTTAATATCTCTCTTTGGGATGTTTCAGGGGCCCTCTGAAGCACCTCAAAGTTAGCTATAGGTCAAAGGATCTTCAAAAGGATTCGATTTAGGAAGTTTTAGCAAAAGATCAATTTAAAAGGTTTAAAACATTTGGTCAGATTTAGTCAAGGTTGATTGGTGTATCATTTAGCTTGTTGATAGGTCACAATGGGTGTAAATACCAAGGCTCAAGGTCTAGTGAAAGTCAGCTCCACCATCTTGGACCTAGTTGGCTCTAACCAGTTTTCTTATGGCTGTGTCATTCCTAACAAAATCCATTTATCTAACTAATTGTAATCCAATTTTAGAAAATCGTGATCATGCATAACTCCTTTTAGTATTTTTGCATAGTTTTTTTTTTTTTTTTTTTACTGAAAACACACTTCCTATTTTCCTTTAGTAACAAAGAACTTTTATATTAGCGTTTTATAGATTGGTGAGCATAAATACCAGTGATAATCTCTAAAACCCTTGCTTTCTTGGAACATTTTAGGATGGCACCAAACATTATTCATTTATAGTCCCAAATCTCTTTAGTTTCTCTGTAAAAGGAAATTAGTGTTTAGTAGTAAATGTTTCAAAATCTTATTTTATTTGGAAATGACCTAACTATTCAATAGGCTTCAACACTTAGCACAACCCTTAGAAATTCAAGTCAGACCAATCTGGAGAGACTATTTCAGACAGATATTCCTAAAGAATAATTATTCTTAATAGCGTTTATATAAAAGCTCATATTTCATTTACATTTTTTTATAAGTTTCTTCACTCGAGCTAATTTCCTTGCTGACAAACTTGTACAGATATAGTATTTAACTTATATTAAACCTAGGTGCAATGAAAATATTTTAATGTTAATTACTCTAAGACATGTCTATATTAGATAGGTCAACAAACAAACATTAATATCAGGTATTTAATACTGAATATTTCCCAGTTCACATGAACCTGGAATTTATTGTTTAATTTAGAATTATTTGATTTGTAAGTGCTTACCTTTCTTTAAGCCAATTAAATAGAGCTCATTTACAAATTAACCTCAGAAATATTACCCAGAGACAAGGACATTCCAAGACATATTTAGACAGACACAGTGCAAGATCTAGCTTCATTTTCTAAGTTTAGTCATGAATTAGATATTACAATATAAAATTTACTAGTTTATAAAAAAACAATTGAAATAAATAAAAATTTTAAAGGCTTTTCCCCCTTTTCCTTCAGTCTCAGGAGTTAAAGATGGTCTAGATAAGTGTTCCTGAGAGCCCTGGTCTTACACAGGGAAAGGAAATCAAGTTCTAACAAAATGGCGGCAGGTCTAAACCAAATGGTGGCCAGACAAAGCAAAATGGCCATCAAAAATCACAACACAGAACACAGAGGTGAAACACACACTTATAAACCTGGCAGTCTTCACCAGACACTCCCTTAAATACAAGAATACAGTCTCTCAGAAAACCTCCTACAGAGACACAGAACTTCAGATCCAAGTACTAACAGAGTAAAGGAAAATATCTCAGGTCTGCAAAGACTTCAAAGGGAGGAAAGGAAGCCAGGTTGAAAGAAGAAGGGGGAAGAGGCGGGAGAGGGGGGCAAAAGGGGTGGCCTTACAGACGTCTCCTGCCACCTGCAGATACCCAGGCGTTATGGGACTTTACCCTGGGCCTCCAGAGAAGGGAGGACTGGAACTTGGCCCTACCAGAAATCAGACCAGACCAGAACCAGAATTCGAGTTCTCTGCCAAGAGGAGGTGATCAGTCTCCAGTCCTCAGCTCAGGCTGAGGCCTTTTGACCAGATTCCTGCATCCAGGACTGGGGGCCTAGAAAAACAGGGCAGGATAGGGAGGGTTAAGGAGAGGAAAGAGAGAGGGAAGGGGAGAGAGGTCAATAAAGTCTCTTGTTCCTTACCGGTCGGGACACTCTGGACAGTTATCCGTGTCAGGAGGAGACCAGGGACAAAAGGGTCCCAGTTGCGGCCGCTGGATCTGGTCCATTGGCAGGCAAGCTGGCCCCTGAGTACCCCGAGTGGTCAGGATGTCAATCTCAGCAAAGAAGAGTCCCCACCAGAGTCGCCATTTGTTGCAGGAAGGGGGGCCCCTTCCAGGGCCCGAAACTGGGCTCTTGTCTAACACTCGGAAACGAATTGTCCGAGGAGACACATGTGCTGACAAAGCAAGAGATTTTATTGGGAAAGGGCACCTGGGTGGAAAGCAGTAGGGTAAGGGCACCCAGGAAGGGCTTTCCTGGTGGCTCAGAGGTTAAAGCGTCTGCCTGAAATGTGGGAGACGTGGGTTTGATCCCTGGGTCGGGAAGATCCCCTGGAGAAGGAAATGGCAACCCACTCCAGTATTCTTGCCTGGAGAATCCCATGGACGGAGGAGCCTGGTAGGCTACAGTCCAGGGGTCGCAAAGAGTCGGACACGAGTGAGCGACTTCACTTTCACTTTCACTTTCAAGGGCACCCAGGAGAACTGCTCTGCCACGTGGCTCGCAGTCTCGGGTTTTATGGTTATGGGATTAGTTTCCGAGTTGTCTTTGGCCAATCATTCTAATTCAGAGTCTTTCCTGGTGGCGCACGCATTGCTCAGCCAAGGTGGATGCTAGCAAGAGGGATTCTGGGAAGTGGACGGATACGCGGTGTCTCCTTTTGACCTTTCCCGAACTCTTCCGGTTGGTGGTGGCTTATTAGTTCCGTATTCCTTACCAGTATCTCCTGTCATAAAACAACTCATGTGAATGGTTACTAAAGGGCCTGGCCAGAGTGGGCAGTTTCAGTCAGTGTGCTTCCCCTAACAGTATGACATCCTAATTTTAGAATTCATTTGTCCAGTTTGCAAAAAGTGAGACTTATGACTAGAATGTAGAAACATTTGGGGCTTGTTGTAGATACTTTATCAATACCACATGCTTTTAAGACCCTTGTGAGACTTAGTCCAACGTGCCGCCCATTACAACAGCAGGTACCTATAATGGAGCTATCTATATGAAGTGGATGAGAGAGAGAGGAGGAAGAAGAGCTTTGTTCACATCCTCCATCTCGTGTGTGTGTGTGCCTGTGTGTGTGTGAAAAGTTTTCAAACTTGATCTAATGGAAGAATATACCCCTTGCTCTTTGTTAGAATATATCAACACATTACAATTTCAAGTCTCACTAATTTAATTTATTAATTTATTATGATTCTACTATAAATGCAAACATTTATTTTCTAAAGGATGATAAATATAACGTATAGAAAAAGAATAAACATGTAAAAGTTGCTAGGAAAACCATGTGTAGAAAGAACAGTAAGTAAGGGGGAGGCATCTAATCATATATCAAATGTACCTCGTGTGTGCCTAGTCGTGCTGGACTCTTTGGGACCCCATGGACTGTAGCCTGCCAGGCTCCTCCACCATGAGATTTCCCAGACAAAAATACTGGAGTGGGTTGCCATTTCCTTCTCTAGGGGAATTTTTGCGACCCAGGAATTGAACCTGTGTCTCCTGCATTGCAGGCAGATTCTTTACCACTGAGCTACCTGGGAAGCCCAAACATACCTCACAGCTTCTTCTTTAAAACACACACGCACACGCACACGCACGCGCACGCACACACGCACACACACACATACACCCTCCAGAAAACAATGTAACACTGTCACATAAGTAGAGGAAACAGTGAAACAGAATAGATTCCATAAGAATTCCTAAGTGAAACTGAGCAAAACCTAGTGGGTCCCTCCTCAATACAAATTCTTTCTGTGTCTCCCATTTCTTGTTTGTAGGCAGGCAATAGGCTCCGTTCAGATTTCTTCACCTACCCCGAATTCCAAAGGGCAGATTCAAACTGTTGCTAACTTGAAAGGCAGGAAATGCAGAAACAAAGGAGAAGCAGTCAAGAAACAATAGTGAGGCTATGGAGCGGGATCCTGATTCCTCCTGCAAGAAAATACAAGGCAGTGTTTTTGAGTTCCTCTGCAGGAACTCAGGCCTTCACCCTGGTAGAGGACAGTAACTAAAGGCTGAGAACAAGAGCCCTGGATCTCCACTCAGCTCCCTCAGCACCAACCGGTCTAGAATGTCTGCTACAGTGAAAGATAACAAATACTCTGATCCTTCTCCCCAGATAACTTCCCCTTTCTCTCTTTAAACGCTTTTATGGTCCAGCAGGATCTTCAGGTATGGCTCTTGGCTATGAGTCTGCCTTCTCCCCAGGTTGCTGGCCTCCTGAATAAAGGAAACTTTCAGTTCCTACGAACACTTGTTTCTCAAGTATGGGCTTTCGAGCAGCCATCAGCCAAACCTGAGATTGGGAACAGATTCTGGCCCCCAGCATGGGGTTGCCCTCTTGTAGTGTCTCGCTCCTCTGGGTTCCCCAGAGTAGTCAATTGGCCGCACAGTGTTCCAGGACAGTTTCGGAGACAATCCAGCTGCTTGTGGCTAGCTGGCCCTGGGAGGGGTATTTTCAGGGATGTCTCAGCACCTGCCAAAACCGTTAGTTTCAGGGATTCTCTCTGTTTCTCCCCTGCTTGGCACTGGCTGTGAATTTTTGCTTTTGGTTGGTGGAAATGGAACTGTGCATCTGAAATGAACTGATGAGCTCCAGGACCGCTGGTAAGTCCGCCAGTGGGCATGTGGGCTATCTTCCCTTTGTGCTGTTTTGGCATTTTGCCAATTGGTTCTGATGTGTGTCTGCCATCGAAGGCTGTTTTGTTGAGGAAGCCTTTGTTTAGGACCCCGTTTTGGTCATCCCCTTGGCAGATTTGTGATGGATCTGTGGTTTGTGAGTGTGCATTCCATGTTGTATGATGGATATTCTTGCTGCCTTTTTGTAAAATGGGAAGCTCTGATTCAGTTCCAGCTCACAGCTCCTTGGGGTGTATTCTGGGTGTTTGGAAGGATTTTAGCTATGATCGTATGGCCAAAAAAAAAAATTTTTTTTTTTTTTTTAAACACTGTGTGGCCACAGTATTCTTTAGGCTGCAGGAAAAAAAAAATTGGTTGAGATGAAAGAATTTTGAAATTCCAAAGCTGGTTCCTTTTGCATATGCAGTTAGAAGAAGCTGGCTTGATAAAACGAGTCTTGATAATTCTGACTGTGAGCAAATAATTCCCTTTAGGAGAAAGTTGCATCCCCCCCCCCCCCCGTGCCCCTCCCTCATGTCCTTAAAATGTAAATATTCTGCCTTGGTTCTCAGGAACTTATCTGTTATTTTGTAGTCTTTGAAACTGAAAGGGAAAAAAAAAAAAGAAGTGAGGCCTTTTTAAGCTCAAGCAGAAAAACTGTGAGATTTCTGATTCTGTCTTTATGTAAAAATTAACTTGTGAATGAGCTCTATTTAATGGACTTGAAAGTAAGCACTTAGAAGTTAAATACATGTAAATGTAAAAGAAGATACCTGGGACTAATTTCAGGTTCACGTGATCTGGGTAATACTCAGTAGTGAATATTGGGTATTAAAGCTATTTTAAGATTGTTGGTTTGATTAATATATATCTTTAGAATCATCAGTATTAAGTATAACACTTTTATTATACCTAGATTTACTAGAAGTGAAATAAGACCTTATTATATCTTTTGCAAGTTTTTCTTCAAGTAAAGTAACTTAGTATATGAAACTGAAACCGTTTACCTCAGGTTGGGAATAGAACCCACACAGCCAGCACTCGAATCAGGTCAAAACCCAGTCTGGGACTCTAACCTACGTGGCTGGGACTGAAACCCAGCCAAAATCCAGTTTGTGACTTGAACCCATGTGGCCAGGACTGGAACCCAGCCAAAACTCAGTCTGGGACTCTTAACCCACACAGCTGGGACTGGAACCCAGTCAAAACCCAGGTTGGAACTTGAACCCACAATCTTTTAATTGGAATTACTCACCTAATATCTTGACTTACTGAGGATCAGGTTCCTTGTGTCTCAGCACAGAAAGAATTCAGTGAAAGACAAAGTGATAGGTAAGAAATGGATTTATTCAGACTCAGAGAGAAGCACACTCCACCGACAGAGTGTGGGCCATCGCAGAGAGAGAGTGCAACAGCAAAATGTGGATTTTTATAGGCTGGGTAATTTCATTTGCTAATAAGTGGGAAAATTATTTCAACTATTTTTGGGATACTATGGAGATTTCCAGGAATTGGGTCACCACCCACTCCTTGGTCTTTTGACAGTGCCGTGGAACTATCATGGCACCTCTGGATGTGTCATTTAGCTTGCTGATTAAGGATCAAGTTCTAATCAAAGTTGACTTATCTGCCATGTTGGACCCATTTGATTCTATTCAGTTTATGTTGTGTCCTTGGGCTATGTCATTCTTTCAAAAATTGTGCCCTGCCCCTTTCCCTCCTGTTACCAAACTTTCAGTTCAGTTAAGTCACTCAGTCATGTCCAACTCTTTGCAACCCCATGGACTGCAGCACACCAGGCCTCCCTGTCCATCGCCAACTCCCAGAGTTTACTCAAACTCATGCCCATTGAGTCAGTGATGCCACCCAACCATCTCATCCTCTGTCGTCCCCTTCTCCTCCTGCCTTCAATCTTTCCCAGCATCAGGGTCTTTTCAAATGAGTCAGCTCTTCACGTCAGATGGTCAAAGTATTGGAGTTTCAGCTTCAACATCAGTCCTTCCAATGAATAGTCAGGACTGATCTCCTTTAGGATGGACTGGTTGGATCTCCTTGCAGTCCAAGGGACTCTCAAGAGTCTTCTCCAACACCACAGTTCAAAAGCATCAATTCTTCAGCGCTCAGCTTTCTATATATTCCAACTCTCACATCCATACGTGACTACTGGAAAAACCATAGCCTTGACTAGACGGACCTTTGTTGGCAAAGTAATGTCTCTGCTTTTTAATATGCTATCTGGGTTGGTCATAATTTTTATTCCAAGCGTCTTTTAATTTTATGGCTACAGTCACCATCTGCAGTGATTTTGGAGCCCCTCAAAATAAAGTCTGCCACTGTTTCCAATGTATCTCTGTCTATTTGCCATGAAGTGATGGGACCGGATGCCATGATCTTTGTTTTCTGAATGTTGAGCTTTAGGCCAACTTTTCACTCTCCTATTTCACTTTCTTCAAGAGGCTCTTTAGTTCTTCTCCACTTTTTGCCATAAGGGTGGTGTCATCTGCATATCTGAGGTTATTGATATTTTCCCGGCAAACTTGATTCCAGCTTATGCTTCATCCAGCCCAGTGTTTCTCATGATGTACTCTGCATATAAATTAAATAAGCACGGTGACAATATACAACCTTGATGTACTCCTTTTCCTATTTGGAACTAGTCTGGTGTTCCATGTCCAGTTCTAACTGTTGCTTCCTGACCTGCATAACTGTAAATTAGATAAGAGTGGTCTTTTAGGTGAATTTGTTAGGAATTACTGTGTTTCGAAAATATCTGCTTCAAGGATAGTCTTTCCAGATTTTGGTTACTCTAAGTTAAGTGACAAGAATTCATTGACTCTCTGAGTTATTTCAAATAAGATAAAATATTGAAACATTAGTTGCTAGACAGATCTAAACTTACCTATTTTTGCCTTCTTCGGAGAGGAAGATTAAAGCGTAAGTTTTCCAGTCAGGAATTGCTGGTATGACAGTTTACAATTATTTGTTTCTCAGTTTTTGCTAGAGATAAAGTTTTTAAGCGTTAACATTTTTATTATGTGTAATTAAAGCTACAACAATAAGCAAAACACTTCAGGAATGCAGATGAGTAAGATGTGTGATTTCAATAAAATAAGATGTGAGCATTGGAATTATATTTTTTAAAGGAAAAGAAAGTTAATTTTGCCCTAGAGTTGTTTCTGAATGGAGAAGAAAATAAGGGACAAAATTAATATGGATACTGAAAGTTGTAGAAGGTTTGTGGAAAAGGAACACTGAGAAAAGTTTTTTCATGCTCAGAATTGGCAAAGGTTGAATTACGTTTAACTAAGGAAACAGATTTTGTTATTAAGAGTATGCTGGTGCAAAACTGGAGTTTGAACCTCTGTTAAGAGAACAAAATTTTCTTGAAATTCTGCCTCTGATGACAGATTGTGTAACTTCCTGTGCTTTTAAGTGATCTGTATTTGTTTTTGAAATTTTCTGTCACTCTGGTTAAGTGAATAAGTACTGCTTCACAGTGACCTGTGATGCTATTTAATCAAATGTTTTGAAACCTCCTTGATATTTTGACAAACTTCCCAGATATAAAATTCTAAATAAAGTTCTTTAGACCTCCAACTAGAGGTTGCTGCATCTCAGAGAGAGATCAAATTAACTAGGAGTACTGGGTATGTTAAACTACACGGGAAAATTCTACATGTCACTTCTCCTTTGTGCATTGACCCATGCTGAGTTCATTGAGAGCCACTCTGGTCCATTCTCTTTCAGGAGCTGGGGCACTCTGATGGCCTCCCTCAGGGAGTCATACTGGAATTTTGGGGCTACACTACCTCTGATTTTTCTGTCTCTATGACCATCCCTTATTTGTTAATTGTGGTTTTATGTGTATTGTTTTAGGGTGAGCCGTTAGATTTGAGATGCAGGTTCTACCCCTGGGTAGAAAGATCTTGCGGAATAGAAAATGGCAGCCCACTCCAGTGTTCTTGCCTGGAGAATCCCATGGACAGAGGAGCCTGGTGGGCTACAGCCCATAGGACTGCAAAGAGTCAGACGTGACTGAGCACTCAATTACTCTGGCTTGTGCAGGCTGGGAATCCTAACTAGTTTGTCTGGGCTCACTTCCCTTTCAGGGAGTGAACCTCTTTGGGCTTGTTTGTGGGCCAGAATGGGCCTGTTCTCTTTCAAGAGCTGGGCAATCTCTTTGGAGACTTCTATCTGGGAGTAGAATTGGAATTTTAGGGGAACACCTCATCTGATCTTTTGTTAATGGGATGTACCTTGTTTGTTGTAGGTATGTGTGCACATATTAGCATTTGCATTGGCTGGTTGAGATGTCTCTGGTGTCTGAGCTTTGATGACACCAGGGTATATGTTCCTATTGTTTTGGCTTTGACTGCTGGTAGAACACCACTGGTTGGGATTTTCCTTTCGGGGTCTAGGGAACTACAACCCTAAGAGACCAATTTACATTGCACTGGTTTGCTGTTTGACCATGAAAAAGAAAATATGGGTGATCATAGCTCTGTTCTGTCTTATAGTATGCATTTATACAAGTTATTGTGTTAGCCATACTTTTGTCCTGGTGTTCAAGAGGAAAATAAAATTATCTAGTGAGATTATCAGATTGTTAACTACTCATGACACGTCACTGCTTGCTTTGTTGTTGTTCAGTCACTATGTCTGATTTTTTGCAACTCTCTGAACTTGGAGCACACCAGGCTTCCCTGTCCTTCACTATCTCCCAGAGTTTGCTCAAACTCATGTCCATCGAGTTAGTGATGCCATCCAACCGTCTCATCCTCTGCTGTCCCCTTCTCCTCTTGCCCTTAATCTTTCCCAGCATCAGGGTCTTTTCCAATGAGTCGGCTCTTTGCATCAGGTGGCCAAATATTGGAGCTTCAACTTCAGTTCTTCCAATGAATATTCAGTGTTGATTTCCTTTAGGATTGACTTGTATAATGCTAAAAGTACATGTACAATCCTTATGTAACAATTTGGTATAAGGAAAAGGAAGCCTAGCACTGAGGGATATGGTGGACCCAGGGCAGATGACAACCACTCTAGCATTGGGGACAAATATTTTGTTATATTGTAGGATTTGCAATCAAAAGGGGGAAATGATGGAAAACTCCATACATATTCAGATATGGGGAAGTCATTCTGGCTTATACATGGTTTAACCTAAACTTTACTGTCAGGAGTGGCCTTTTTTGTAAACATGCATAGTATATCTGCTTTGGCCATTGAGGAGGGGAATGCATTTGAAAGTCAAAATGGAGTAGCTATGGTTCAGCCATTCAGTGTAAAACTAGATGGTCAACGTGAACATAATTTCAGACACATTCCTGTATAGCTAAAAACTTGAATTTTCTAAACTATGTCATACTTGGGGACATCACCAGCCATTCTCAAGGTAGTATCTCCTGGCAGCTGCAACCTTAATGGTCTCAAGGTCTCCTTTCATAGCTATTAAATTTTCTAGACAATAGAATTATTTTAGGTAAGATGGAGAAAAACAAGACATGTGGAGGCCAATAGCTCTCATTAGTACTATGTCAGAAATTAAAACTTACTTGAGTAAAATTAGACAACTGACTACAGGTAGTTGACCATCTGACGTGAAAATTAGACAACTGACCCACTGAAGTTCAGGGTCCAGACTTGGTTTCAGGCTTATTTTCCTGAATTCCTCAGGGAATGAGATCTATCTTGTCTGCTAATGTTTGGGTTGTCACTAGTTCTACTTCTGACTGGGCCTGTGGCATCAAAACGATGGACTACAGGATTGAGATGTTAATCATACAAGACGTGGATCTAGGACTTGAAACTCAGGAATATTTCCAACTCAGGGTCCATTCCCCAGAGGCAGGGCTACACCCAATTTCAGCAGGCATTAGCTAGAGCAGTTGTTGCCCTGTAACCTGGAAAAATTTGAGGAAGGTTGAACAGTAGTGGGGATTGAAACGAACTACCCTTAAAACCAGATTTTGCTGCAAGTTTATGATTAACCTGTCTATACAAAACATTATTCTCTTTCTTGTCTAATACCTGTTCTCTTCAATAGTGAGAAGTATCAAAAAAGGGAGGCAGGGATGTTAAAACAGAGCAGGACCCTGTGGGGTGCTCTTGGATACAAATCCTTTCTGTGTCCCCTGTTTCTTGTTTGTAGGAAATAGGCTTCATTCAGCCTCCTTGACCTTCCCTGAGTTCTAAAGGGCAGATTCAAACTGCTGCTAATCAGGGAAGAGAGGGAATGCTGGAAGAAAGGAGGAATGACAAAGAGTGAACTATGAGGCAGAGTTCAAAGAATATACAATATTCTCCTCAAAGAATATACATAGCGGTATCTTTAAGTTCCTCTGTAGGAACTCAGGCTCCCACCCAGGTGGAGGACAGTAACTTCAGGCTGAGTGCAAGAGCCCTGAAGCACCATCCTGTCACCTCACCACCAACCAGGCAGAAGAAAGTCTGCACACAGTGACAGATAAAGACTCTGCCCGCCTCCCCAAACAACTGTGCTGGGCTTGTGCTTTTTCGCCCAGTCATGTCCGACTCTTTGCAACCCCACTGACTGTAGCCTGCCAGGCTCCTCTGTCCATGGGGATTCTCCAGGCAAGAGTGGGTTGCCATGCTCTCCTCCAGGGGATATTCCCAACAGAGGCATAGAACCCAGGTCTCCTGCATTGCAGGCAGATTCTTTACAGTCTGAGCCACCAGAGAAGCCCAAGAATCCTGGAGCGGGTAGTCTATCCCTTCTCCAGGGGCACTTGACCCAGGAATCGAACTGGGGTCTCCTGCTGCAGGAAGAGTCTTTACCCTTGCTCCATTTAAAAGCTCTCATGGTCCAGCAGAATCTCCAGAGCTGGTTCCTGGACACGAGTCGCCCTTCTCCCCGGTTGCTGGCCTCCTGAAGAAAGGAAACTTTCCTTTCCCACAAGCACTTGTCTCTCAGGTGTTCACTTCTGAGCAGAGACAGGGGGACCTGAGTTTGGTAATGTAAGTACATATGAAATTGAGTATAAGTTAAATATCTCAGAGCACTAATGCAAAGTTGGCCTTTTAAAAATAGATGATAGTGGAGAAACTGGGTAACATTTAGGAATATGATTATATTTGATCTACTCACACTGTATACAAGAATAAATTTTATTTATTTTTAAATTTTGAACAAAATATATATAAATATTTGGGTTTTATTTTTTTATATTGGAGTATATTTAATTTAAAATGTTGTGTTAAGTTCAGGTGTGCATCAAAGTGATTAGGTTATACATATATACATATATTTGCTTTTTACAGATTCTTTTCTCATTAGGTTATTACAGAGTAGTAGAGTTCTCCATACTATACAGTAGGTCCATGTTGATTATTTTATATATAATAGTCTGTATATATTAATCCCAACCTCCTAATTTACCCCGCTCCCCAAACTTTCCCCTTTGGTAACCGTAAATTTGTTTTCTAAGTCTATGAGTCTGGTTTCTGTTTGTGCAAAAGTTCAGTTCAGTTCAGTCGCTCAGTCGTGTCCGACTCTTTGTGACCTCTTGAATTGCAGCACACCAGGCCTCTCTGTCCATCACCAACTCCCGGAGTCTACCCAAACCCACGTCCATTGAGTCAGTGATGCCATCCAACCATCTCATCCTCTGTCGTCCCCTTCTCCTCCTGCCCCCAATCCTACCAAGCATTAAGGTCTTTTCCAGTGAGTCAACTCTTTGCATGAGGTGGCCAAAGTATTGGAGTTTCAGCTTCAACATCAGTCCTTCCAATGAACACCCAGGATTGATCTCCTTTAGGATAGATTGATTGGATCTCCTTGCAGTCCAAGGGATTCTCAAGAGTCTTCTCCAACACAACAGTTCAAAAGCATCAATTCTTCGGCACTCAGCTTTCTCCACCGTCCAACTCTCACATCCATACACGACTACTGGAAAAACCATAGCCTTGACTAGATGGACTTTTGTTGGCAAAGTAATGTCTCTGCTTTTAAATATGCTATCTAGGTTGGCCATAACCTTCCTTCCAAGGAGTGAGCGTCTTTTAATTTCATGGCTGCAATCACCATCAGCAGTGATTTTGGAGCCCCCAAAAATAAAGTCTGGCACTGTTTCCACTGTTTCCCCATCTATTTCCCATGAAGTGATGGGACCAGATGCCATGATCTTAGTTTTCTGAACGTTGAGCTTTAAGCCAACTTTTTCACTCTCCTCTTTCACTTTCATCAAGAGGCTCTTTACTTCTTCTTCACTTTCTGTCATAAGGGTGGTGTCATCCGCATATCTGAGGTTATTGATATTTCTCCCGACAATCTTGATTCCAGCTTGTGTTTCTTCCAGCCCAGGGTTTCTCATGATGTACTCTGCACAGAAGTTAAATAAGCAGCCTTGACATACTGCTTTTCCTAGTTTGGAACCAGTCTGTTGTTCCATGTCCAGTTCTAACTGTTGCTTCCTGACCTGCATGCAGGTTTCTCAACAGACAGGTCAGATGGTCTGGTATTCCCATCTCTTTCAGAATTTTCCACAGTTTATTGTGATCCACACAGTCAAAGGCTTTGGCATAGTCAATAAAGCAGAAATAGATGTTTTTCTGGAACTCTCTTGCTTTTTCGATGATCCAGCGGATATTGGCAATTTGATCTCTGGTTCCTCTGCCTTTTCTAAAACCAGCTTGAACATCTGGAAGTTCACGGTTCACATATTGCTGAAGCCTGGCTTGGAGAATTTTGAGCATTACTTTACTAGCATGTGAGATGAGTATAATTGTGTGGTAGTTTGAGCATTCTTTGGCATTGCCTTTCTTTGGGATTGGAATGAAAACTGACGTTTTCCAGTCCTGTGGCCACTGCTTAGTTTTCCAAATTTGCTGGCACATCGAGTGCAGCACTTTCACAGCATCATCTTTGAGGATTTGAAATAGCTCAACTGGAATTCCATCACCTCCACTAGCTTTGTTCATAGTGATGCTTTCTAAGGCCCACTTGACTTCACATTCCAGGATGTCTGGCTCTAGGTGAGTGATCACACCATCGTGATTATCTGGGTCATGAAGATCTTTTTTGTATAGTTCTTCTGTGTATTCTTGCCACCTCTTCTTAATATCTTCTGCTTCTGTTAGGTCCATACCATTTCTGCTTTATCGAGCCTATCTTTGCATGAAATGTTCCTTTGGTATCTCTAATTTTCTTGAAGAGATCTCTAGTCTTTCCCAATCTGTTGTTTTCCTCTGTTTCTTTGCATTGATCACTGAGGAAGGCTTTCTTATCTCTCCTTGCTATTCTTTGGAACTCTGCATTCCGATGGGAATATCTTTCCTTTTCTCCTTTGCTTTTCACTTCTCTTCTCTTCCCAGCTATCTGTAAGGCCTCCTCAGACAGCCATTTTGCTTTTTTGCACTTCTTTTCCATGGGGATTGTCTTGGTCCCTTTCTGCTGTACAATGTCACGAACCTCTGTCCATAGTTCATCAGGCACTCTCTCTATCAGATCTAGTCCCTTAAATCTATTTGTCACTTCTACTGTATACTCATAAGGGATTTGATCTAGGTCATACCTGAATGGACTAGTGGTTTTCCCTACTTTCTTCAAAAGTAAGTTCATTTTTATAATTTTTTTATTCCACATATAAATGATATCATATGATATTTGTCTTTTTTTGTCTAATTTACTTCACTTAGTATGATAATTTCTATGCCCACCCATGTTGCTACAAATGACATTATTTCATTGTTTTTATGTCTGAGTAATATTCCACTGTATATATGTAACACATCTTCTTTATCCATTTCTCTCAGTGGACATTTAGGTTGCTTCCATGTCTTGCTATTGTAAGTAGTGCTGCTATGAACACTGGGGTGCATGCATTTTTTATAATCATGTTTTTTTTTTTTTTCAGATATATGCTCAGGAGTCAGATTGCCAAATGATGTTGTAGCTCTATTTTTAGTTTTCTAAGGGAGCAGCATACTGTTCTCCACAGTGGCTGTTTCAGTTTGCACTCCCAAAAACAGTGGTGGGTTTTTCTCTACACCTTCTCCAGCATTTATTGCTTGTAGACTTTTTAATGATGGCCTTTCCAAGTGGTATGAGGTGATAACTCATTGTAGTTTTGATTTGTATTTCTCTAGTAATTAATGATGTTGAGCATCTTTTCATGTACTTTTTGGCCATCTGTATGTCTTCTTAGGAGAAATGCTTATTTAAATATTCTGCCCATTTGTTTGATTGGGTTGTTTTTTGATATTGAGCGGCATGAACGGTTTGTATATTTGTATATTTGTATATAAGAGATTAATCCCTTGTGGGTCACTTTGAAGATATTTTCTCCAGTTCTGTGAGTCATCTTTTCATTTTGTTTATGGTTTCCTTTGCTATGTAAATACTTTTAAGTTTAATTATCTCCCATTTGTTTATTTTTGGATTCATTCCCATTTACTGCTTTGATTTATGTCAGTAAATAAATCAATTTTATTTATGTTTATTTATTTATTTATGATTTATGTTTTCCTCTAAGAGTTTTATAGTATCTGATCATACATTTAGGTCTTTAATTCAAGTTTATGTTGTGTATGGTATTAGAGAATGTTCTAACTTCATTATTTTACATATAGCTGTCCTGTTTTCCAGTCACTGCTTATTGAAAGGACTATCTTTTTCCATTGTAAAGATTTGCCTCTTTGTTATAGATTAATTGACCATAGGTGTATGTGTTTATTTCTGGGCTTTCTCTCCCAATCCATTGGTCTATAAGTCTGTCTTTGTGCCAATACCATACTGTTTTGATTACTGTAACTATTTAGTTTATTCTGAAATCAGGGAACCTGATTCCTCCAGCTCCATGGTGCTTTCTCAAGATTGCTTTGGCTATTTGGGGGTCTTTTTTGTTTCCATACAAATTTTAAGATTTCTTATTCTAGATCAGTAAAAAATGCCACTGGTAATTTGATAGGGATAACACTGAATCTATAGATTATCTTGGTTAGTATAAAATACTGATTCTTCTAATTCAAGAACATGATGTATCATTCCACCTGTTTGTGTGATCTTTATAAGACAGTGAGGAAAAAATTAATTATAGGAGTATAGGTCTTTTGTCTTCTTAGGTGGGTTTATTTCAAGGTATTTTATTCTTTTTTTTTTTCTTTAGAAAATTGTCAATTTATTATACTGTTTATTTGGTGGGATGTCAGTGTCTTTTAAACCCCTACTCTTCAAGTACAAATGATTATATTTACAAAATATTTACAATTTCAGACTTCTACTGAAATTCTACTTCTATAATTTCATTTATCTTTTAAAACATAATGGTTGTCTTGTTACAACTGTAAACAAAAAGTCATGAAGCTCACAAAAGGGAAAGCCTCTGTCTCAGTTGGCTCTAACCAATATCTTGCTTCCTGTGGGATCCTCTAAAACCCACTTGGCCTCCACTGGGACAGAAGTCTCTGAATTAAAAAAAAAAAAAAACTGGGTACCTCCTTTCCATGCCTGCCAATTGCAGTTTGACAGTGTATTGGCTGTGCCTTTCTATTTTATGTTCTGAAGATTGCTTTCAATCATTACCGTTGTATTGTTACACAAGGCAGTGCTTTTAACAATAACAATCTGAGGATGTCTGGACAACGATTTGCTAAACTCACACTTAAATATAGATGTTTAACCTTTATAACCAAAGACCAGAAAAACAATACACACTGGAAAGAAGACTTTTACCTAAATAACACTGTTGAAGACTATGAGGTCAGTGTTGACATCTGGATATTACTAAATTGAGTGTTACAGATAAAACTATTTTCTGTCCCCTGTTTTGCAGTAGGGACTCACTGAAAACAAACAAACAAACAAACAAAAAATCATTCCTTTCACTCACACAGTAAGATAAAAGAGTAGTTGCACACTGCATATATTTAGATCCTAGTTCTGTTCTGCTAGAAAGCTTTTGAGAGAGTTTCTAAATTCTCTTCTAGTGTTCAAGAACATCTATTTAGGTAGCCATGTCTAGGGACTGGTATTTTATTCTTCTTGATGTGATGGTAAGTGGAATTATTGCCTTAATTTCTTCTTCTGATTTTTCATTGTTAGTGTATAGAAATGCACCAGATTTATGTATATTAATTTTGTATCCTGCAACTTTACTGAATTCACTGAGCTCGAGTAATTTTCTATATGTATAGAACCATATCGTCTGCAAATAGTGATAGTTTTACTTATTTTCCAATTTAGATTTCTTTTATTTCTTTTTCTTCTCTGATCACCATGGATAGGACTTCCAAAACTATGTTGACTAGAAGTCATGAGACTAAACACCATTGTCTTGATCCTGGTCAAGGAAATGCTTTCAGCTTTTCACCACTGAGTATGATGTTAGCTGTGGGCTTGTCATACATGGGCTTTCTATGTTATATTCCCTCTGTACCCACTTTCTGGAAAATTTTTATCATAAATGGGTGTTGGATTTTGTAAAAAGCTTTTTCTGCATCTGTTGAGATGATCATATGATTTTTATTCTTCAATTTGTTAACACAGTGTTTCACATTGATTGATATGTGGATATTGAAAAATCTCTGAAACCCTAGATTGAATCTCACTTGATCATAGTGTATGCTCCTTTTTTTAAACTTTTTATTTTATATTGGAGTATATTTGATTAACAATATTGTGGCAGTTTCAGGTGTAAAGCAAAGTAATTGTTATACATATATCTATTCATTCTCAGATTCTTTTTGTATCATCTCAAAAAGTCTCTGCATACTGCTGCTTATGTGGAAAGAGAAACAGTACAGAGTTGAGAAACCAGGTTAATACCTTAACTAGAAGATCATAAACATCACCATGAAGGATAGTCAGATGTGACTGGATGTGTTTGATACACGAGAAAAAAAGTGATTCTGTTTTAACTGTGCCATTATCTAGCAAGGGATACACAACTTGACTGTAATCCCTGGGAGCACTAAACCACAAACTGAGGAATAATCTACAAGATAAAGGGTGTGTATTTTTCAAAATGTCAGTTACATGAAAAATGAAGTTAATGCTGAATCAACTTCAAAATAAAGGCTAAAGACAGGAGCAACTCCTGGTGAAGCATGGCCTAAATTAGAACCTGTATTAAAGAGGCAATGCTACAATTATTGGAGAAGTGTATATCTATCTAACACAAGTAGAAAGAACATAAATTACCACACCTATATTGAGCTTAAAAGTCTTATACCCCATCTGAAATGGATACATTAGGTGAAGTTGACATAATGGGTAATACTACGGCAGAAAAATGGGAACGTGACTCCTTTTAATTGCTTTTCAGAAACGATGCTATGTGCTTTATACCTATTATTCTGGATAATCTTAATGATTGAGTTGAGATATAGACATTAATGGCGATTGATGCTCAGGAAAGAGAAATAATTTATCCAGTACCCAAGGTTCTTTGAAAGACATGTTGCTTTAGATATTTAAAATAACTTTTAGTTTCTAGGTTTAAACTGATCAATATGTTTCTGCTAATAGTCAAAAATTTAAAACCCAGTATTTTAAGTGGCCCACAGCTTTATATTTGGCTCACTTGTAACTACTTTTGTTACGTTGTTTTTGCTGAAATTTATGTCACTGTACAGAGGAAAATACTGTTCTATACAAATGTGTACTTACACATCAGGAATTCTCTTGGACCCTTAATAAAAAGATATGGTTGAGAAAACCAAGACATAAATAATTATGTAGAACAAAGATTAATAGTTTACAGTTCTGATAGAGATCTATACATGTTTTAAATATGAATGAAATATATACATCTTTATTTCAATGGAAAAGTAAGTCTTCTACCACATTTAGAAAATTGAAAACATAGGTTTAATTCCCAATAGAATAGCTAATTTGAAGAATAAAATAATTCCCATTTTTTAAATATAACTGAATTTTTTTAGTTATGAAGTTACTTCTTTTGACTTTGCTGTCAACCGCTAGGTGAAATGTTTAAAAAGTTTGCATAGTGAGTTTTCTCATTAAAATGCAAATCAGTTTCCTTAGTGACAAATATTAAATTAAAATCCTAATATAAAATGGAGACATGCCTTAATGGCTGCAAATTTAAATCCAATCCTATGTTAAGAACTGAGTTACAGAGTTCTATCAGAAGTAGAATAAAGTTTGGAGAGTGGTTTCTCACATTATTTCTTTCCTGGTATAGTGATGTTAACTCTTCAAGGAAGTATTTTTTAAAAATTAATTATTTTGGGCTATGCTGGATCTCTGTTGCTTTTTTCTAGTTGCAGAGAGCAGGTGTTACTCTCCAGTTGCTGTGTGCAGGCTTCTTGTGGTGGTGGCTTCTCTTGTTGCAGAGCACAGGCTCGAGGGTGCTCTGGATTCAGTAGTTGTGGCTCCTGGGCTCTAGAGCAGAGACACGATGGTTGCGTCGATGGGCTTAGCTGCTCCGAAGCATGTGGGATCTTCCCTGACGAGGGATAGAACCTGCGTCTTCTTACACGGGCAGGCAGATTCTTTCTCTCTTGAGCCACCAGCGAAGCCCAAAGAAGTATTTCTAATAAGGAACAGATTTTTATTGTTAATAAATAATTAGCTATTTGAAGTAGCTAATTTTATTTGAGATTCTATGTATTTGTTTATAACTTTGACAAAGAATATCAAAGAATCTGGCAGTGAAATCTCATTTTGTTGTGATTAAAAGGAATCTGAGAGCTTGGATGGATAAGTGTAGCGTCAAGAATAATAATAATAATTTGACTATGATATCTTATTTCTGAATGCTTTGACATATTTTATAGTGTTTTTTAAAAGTTCAATAAATAAATACAGTATGGTATTCTGGATTGGATCCTGGAATGGGAAATTATACTAGTGGATAACTAGTGAATACATATGAAGTCTGGGATGTAGTTTATGATAACGTTCTGATGTTGTATCAGTTAGGACTCTTGTGATTGAAAGTATATGAGGCTCAGCTTAGTGTACAAGGGAAATGGAGCAATCATGCGTTCTCCTCAAATTAGACTTGGTATGGTACAAACATCTTTTTCTCTACCCTGCTTCTCTCTCTCTTTCCTCTCTGGATACCTCTATGTTGCTCTAATTTTCACACCCTAAAAGAAAACCTGTGCACTTCACTAAGATGGCCATTGTTAACCCCAACTAGTTATCTATTTAACATAGATAAGTTAAAGTGGAGAAAATATATACTTCCTGTCTTCAATATCTATGTATTAAAACTGCTAAAGTACTAAAGTCTATTTTAGTTATTTATTTATGTCTGAAATGATTACTAACCTGTTCATTTTGATCATCCAAACTCATGTGATCCAAACAGAACCAGGCAACTACAGGGAAAATAAATTGCCTTAGGAAACTTAATCTGTGCAATCATGTCATCAACATGTAGGGTATCTTTTGTGCCATGATCCCATAGCATCCTGTAATTCCTCAAATTACTCTAAATCATCCCAAGTCTGCATTCCTTATGAGATCATTTTTGGCAACATGAGTTATGAAATAACACCTTACTCATTTTTATCTCTATGTTTACAAAATATTTGATGAATGGAGACAGAAAACAAATGTCTGGCTCCAGTAAGACAAATTATTGGAGTTAGCATGGAATATGTTGATATTCCTTTTTGCTTTTTGGCATTTAAGCAAAATTATTTTTTTAATGGAGGCATTAGATTTTAGTCCATGCCTGTGTTTGTTTATCTGAGTTATAAGTGACATCTAATCTTATGTTAGTTTCAGGTGTATAGTATAATTAATGATTGGCTATTTATATATATTGTAAAATGATTGCCACAATAAGTCTAGTTAACATCTATCATTACACCTAGTTACAATTCTATTCTTGTGATGAGAAATTTTAAGATCTACTCTCTTAGCACCTTTCAAATATACAATATAGTGTTAATAACTGTGGTCACCAGGTTGTACCTTAAATCCCCATGGCTTATTTAAGGTATAAAGATGCTCATTTTTAACATAGCTCTTAGATGCTATCTCTTCCAACCTTCTTAAAAATAATTTCCAAGCTAGGAAGCAAATATAAGACTTAAAGTGATTGAACTCTTTTGAGTTTCTATGGGTAGCACCAGAGGCAAACTGACTTTTTACTCCTTTCTGTGTCACACACATGCATGTGCATGCACACGCGCGTGCACACACACACACAGTCTTTGTCTCCCTCACAAATAAATATTTTGCCTGTTACTGATCTGGTCCCAGGAGAGTCACTGATTGATGGATTGACATGGCTGTCTGGATATTTGTCTCCTTGCTTTGTGCTTAGCCCTATCATATTTTATTTTAAGTTTTTTCAAGAGTAAGTAACCTTTATCTTTGTTACCATTTCCTTCTCCTAAACCATCACTTTTCTCCATGCCTTCCTTTTCAAAATGCATCTAGATTCTGTCCCATAGTTAATTCTTAACACAGATTTCTTTAAGTTTGGCAAATAATACTGGGAGTTTGTTTTGTTCTTTAGTGGCTAAGTCATGACTGACTCTTTTGTGACCCTATGGACTGTAGCCCACCAGGCTCCTCTGTCCATGGGATTCTCCAGGCAAGAATACTGGAGTGGGTTGCCATGCCCTCTTCCAGGGGATCTCCCTGATCTAGGGATCAAACCTGTGTCTCCTGCATTGGCAGGGGGATTATTTACTGCTGAGCCACCAGGGAAGCCCAATACTAGGAGAACACTGTGTAACTTCTCCTCACTACTGTAATCAGAATGTTGAAAATCTGCAATGATTATAATCATCCAGCAGGACTGATGATTGTACCAGGGAGGCAGCTGTGAAGCTCTAACTTCTGGTGTTTAATTCCTAAAGAAAATGTTCAGAGGCAATATCTCATGTGTAGAGCATAATGCTTTTCGCCATATGGCCCAACCATCATGAATTCAACTTGGTGGACCATGTTTTATAATATAACAAATGATTTATAGATTGGGCATATAGGTTGATAGCCTATGGGGTGATCTATACTCAAAATCTGCCCAATGGAAATATTCTATATAAAACCTAACAAAATTAACCAGTATTTTTTCCTGAACTATTCTGTATGCTAGACGCGAAGGAAGATAGAACAAGAGAAAGGAAGACAAAAATATAGAGAAAAGCAGATATAAATAAAATCTGTTTCACAAAAACAATAAAGTTAACATTGAGGAAGTTGAAGATCAGAAATATTAAATAACTTACTTCATTTGCAGATCTGGACAGTGGAAGAGGCAGGATTCAACTCTGGGAGTCCAGTCTAGAATCCATATTCTTAATGTCTGGTTTAGGAGAAATATGCATCTGCTGCTGAGGTCACTGGAGCCAGGAGTCATTGGAAAAGTAGCACAATGGTTAACATGTTTGGTTTCCATGAGCCCACACTGTGTTTTCTTATCCTCAGTCCCTTATGTTTTAGTCAGCTCTGGCTGCCCTAAGAAAATGCTGTTGAGTAGGTGGCTTAAACAACAGAAATCTATTTTTCTTAGGTCTGGAACCTCTGAGTCTCCATTGCTACATGTGGGTTTTCTCTACTTGCTGCAAGCAGGGCCTACTCTTCCTTGTGGAGCACAGGTTTCTCTTTGTGGTGGCTTCTCTTGTTGCAGAACATGGGTTCTCGGCATGTGGGCTTCAGTAGTTGTGGCTCCAAGGCCCTAGAGTACAGGCTCAGTAAGTTGTGTACCAGAGAAGGCAATGGCACCCCACTCCAGTACTCTTGCCTGGAAAATCCCATGGACAGAGGATTTTCTGTCCATGGGGTCACTAACAGTTGGACATGACTGAGCGACTTCACTTTCACTTTTCACTTTCATGCATTGGAGGAGGAAATGGCAACCTACTCCAGTGTTCTTGCCTGGAGAATCCCAGGGACGGGGGAGCCTAGTGGGCTTCCGTCTATGGGGTCGCACAGAGTCGGGCATGACTGAAGTGACTTAGCTGCAGCAAGTTGTGCAGAGGCTTACTTGCCCCACGGACATGTGGGATCTTCCTGGACCAGGGATCGAACCTGTGTCCCCTGCACTGGCAGGTAGATTCTTAACCACTGGACCACCAGGGAAGCCCCAACTGGTCAGGTTCTGATGAAGGACCTCTTCCTGGCTTGCAGACAGCTGTCTTCTTACTGTGTCCTCACTTGGCAGAGAGTGAACTCTGGTATCTTTGTCTTCATATGTGGACACTAGTCCCAACATGCCCGCCCCCTTCATGACCTCATCTCTATATAATTGCATCCACCCCCAGATAGCATCACACTGGGGCTTAGGGCTTCAATGTATGGATTTCAGGGGGACACAGACATTCAGCCCAACACACCTTGTTTCCATAATGGCTGAACAATCAATCTGACCACATCTGAGTTGTACATCCAAAAGAGTGCAACTCATATGGTGGTAATTTCAGCAACATCACTTTTCTTTGAAATCCTGTGGGTCATTTTTGTCTGTAATTCTTCATGGTAGTGATAGGGTGAGGAGGTTGTTGTTTTGTTTCATTTTATTTTAAATGTAGACTTTTTCTTCTTAGCCAGTTGTGCTGTAGCTATTTTATCCTCTTGCTGGTTTGGCCCTGCAAAATGTTTGCCTTTGGAGAAAAAAAATAAGCAAATAAAAGGAACAATACTAGGCATGATAATTATGACACCTGTGTGTATGTAGAAGGTACTTCATGCAAGACACTTTTAGCTACCATATATTAATGTGCTGATCATAGAATAAATTAATCTATTTTGTCTTAATGTCATCCTATCCTGGATCCAAAAGCAGAAAAAAGCAATATTTATAATTAGAGAACATGAGAGAGGAATAGTAACAGCATACACCCATTATTGAAGATGGTCAATGGGATTTACCAGGTGGTGAAAAAGAAAATGTGTCAGAGATGAATGGATAAAGAGGATGTAGTGTGTGTGTATGAATATTATATATATATGTATACATATATATATAATGAACTATTACTCAGCCATAATAAAGAATGAAATAATGCCATTTGCAGCACATCGTTGGACCTAGAGATTATAATTCTAAGTGAAGTCAGTCCGACAAAGACAAATATATGTTATCACTTGTATGTGAAATCTAAAAAAAAATGAGACAAATGAACTTTTTTATAAAATAGAAATAGACTCACAGACATAGAAAACAAACTTGTCTTTACCAAAGGGGATAGCAGAGGTGGGGGAGAGAAAAATTATGAGTTTAGAATCAACAGATGCATACTACTATATATAAAATAGATGAACAACAAAAACCTATTTTATAGCAGGGGGAACTATATTCAATATCTTGTGTTATCCTATAATGGAAAAAAAAAACTAAAGATAGATAACAATCACTTCTCTGTACACCTGAAAACTAACACAATATTGTAAACCAACTATTTTTCAGTTACAAACAAGAATGTGTCAGTTCAGTGAATATTACCTACAAAAATTCCATTTTTATCAAATTTGATAATCAGAATGAACTTTAAGCACCGTCTTAATGACTTTTGTGACAAACCAGAGTAGATCAGCATACAGAAATCTGAGAGTCTAGTCTCTCTCTGTAATGAGAACTTTTATTACCAACAGCATGATCAAAATGTTTAAACTCTCATGAAAGCTGAAATGTGAACAGTGGTTGTTAGCAGGGATGATTTTTAAATCAAGATCGTTAACCAAACTGGTTTCTGAAAGAACTGAGTATAAATGCCGCTGTAGCAGCACATCAGTTTAGAAGGGTGTTTATACTGGGGAAAAACACACACACACACACACACACACACACACACAAACATTGATTGATGATTGAAGAATTCAAGCTCAAAAATATTGACTTCAAACTTTTAAGTAGATGAACTCCACTGGGGAGGCGTACAGAAAGAACCATTGACTGGCTCTAGATTCTAAGCACAGTCTTTCCCTTGGAGAAGCTGAACTCAACTTTGAGCTCATATTGAATTCACAGGAGCTTCAAGGGAGTTCAGATTAGCACGACAGGGGGTTAAAGCAAGATCAGATTGTGGCCTTTTAATGCTCTCTGTGTTCACTGCCTCAGAAGTCTGTGAGAATGCTCTGTGTGGAGAAACTCAGTAGGGGCAGTGAATAAGGAGAGTGCATCTGTATCTTTTCTGTTCTGGGTGGCAGACTGAATTCCCACATAATGAATGAGCTAATTTATCATTCGGGGCTCATTATCAGAAAGCGTTGTGTAAGCAGATTATTAATAATTCAAAGTTTCCAACCTTTCAATAACTCCAAAAGTGCTCATTATATAACCCTATCTTGAAACAGTCAGATAAAACCAGAGTATGAAACCAAATTGTTCATTTCCTACTTTAAAGCCTCATGCACATATAAGCTCTGACCCCAGTGCTGCCCTGCATAAAATATTACCTACTTCATAAGATTGGCTCAGACAATAAAGAATCTATCTGCAGTGCAGGAGACTCAAGTTTGATCCCTGGGTCAGGAAGGTGCCCTGGAGAAGGGAATGGCTACCCACTCCAGTTCTTGCCCAGAGAATTCCATGGACAGAGGATCCCAGTGGGCTATAGTCCATAGGGTCACAAAGAGTTGGACACAACTGAGCGACTAACACTTTTTATAAGATAGTCCTGAGTATCAATGTGATAACATACATATAGTGCCTACATTGGTTACCAGTGTGAAAAGATAGCTGAACAGATGCTGTATGCCTTTTTTTGGGATTCAATCTGACATTACTAGCAAAAGTAAAATGTTCTTTAAAGTGAGAAGAATAAAGTAAGTTGAAACTTGATCCATTTGATTGTTTTTAATGCACTAATTTTAAGACAAATAACCATAGAGTGACTGTATTGTTAAAGTTCTCAAAAAACTAAAATGGAGATATCTTAGAATGTGGTCAGCTGGATGTTACTTAAATGTGTTGATGTATCTATGTGAGTGTGGATGTTTTAGGAAATATTCCAAGGACTGATAAAAGATTGCATTTGGAAATTTTCCCAAACAAAATTTTGGGGAAACAGCCACACTTGTTTTCTGGTCTTTATATTTTGAGAAGCTACGTAGTCTCATGGCTATCCATTAATTCACATGGTTCTTTTGTTGGTTGCAGTGAACAATGATACTGTGTTAGGCTGGGTCATTGAGACAGCAAGACTGGGGGAAGTATTAGAGTGCTGACACTGTATTGGAAAGGTCAAAACCAGGACAGGAAGGGCAATGAGAGAGAAAACTGAGTCAATACGAGATGAGAATCCCTGTAGGGTCATACCTTTGTGTTCTGGCCACCTCCTCATGGTGAGTTTGAAGGATACACAGCAGTTCAATGTGGCTTGCATAACTTTTGAAGGGCTACATGAAAAAACGTATCTTGTAGGGTCCATGAAGAGAGAAAGGAGCAAAAATTTGTGTATAGCACTATCCCAAACTGCCACTTAACACTGGCCGAGGTTTACCCAACAGGGAATGGACTCCACTGCACTAAATTGTGGCTTATGAGCTTTGGTGGCCACATATGACTGACTGCCTGGTAGCTCAGATGATAAAGAATCTGCCTGCAATGCAGGAGACCCAGGTTCAATCCCTGTGTCAGAAGATCCCCTGAAGAAGGGAATGCCTGGCCACTCTAGTATTTTTGCCTAGAGAATTCCATGGACAGAAGAGCCTGGTGGGCTACAAACCATGGGGTTGCTAAGAGTTGGACATGACTGAGCAACTAACAGTTTTCACTGAAAGTAATAAAGGCAGTTCTACATGGATAGGACTTAACATATGGGGCCCAACGTTTCAGATTTGGGAAACCCAAAATGAGGGCCATTCACAGGTTGCCAACATTTCTCAGTTTCAGTGGGTTTGTCTCAGAAATCTTTCCATGGTGCCTGTGTGCAGAAGAAATATCTAACAATTCATATTAGTGCACGGTTAGATCAAACAGTGTAGTAAGTATGTCCTGATAGGTTAGTGGTCATTTTTAAAAATACATGTAAGTCGAAAGAAGATATAACAGTATAATTTCATCCTTCACTAATTACAATTACTAACATGATGTGTGCTGTACAGTTTTCAGGCCTTGGAACTGAACTGCATATCATCATTCTTATTTATTATTCACATTGATTTTCATGGTGCTTTTGCAGCAATAAGATGTCACCAAAAGATATATATCACATAACCTCCCCTCCACTGGGAAATATTTCCATTCTCTCCTCCAGGGCCCACTTCCTTGGCATTCCCACTCTCCCTGGGGGCTTTCCTCATCCTATAGGACAGTACAGAGAAAAAAAAAAATAATGTTTAAACCGTGAAACCTAAAAACCTAGGATTTATAGTTTGGGGTAAATGTCTAACAAATGCCAACTATTGGTTAAAATTGTAAAATATCCTACAGAACCCCTGTGTAGCCTCATAGCACTCCAGAACACCTTTGTGTGTGGTATGCGAATCTCAGATGTCAGCAATAGCAAAGGTGGCATCTTATGAACTCAGGATAGATTATATAGAATCTGAAGTAGCTCACAAAGTCAGTCTGTGTTGTATCAAAATTCTTTCTACATTTTCAGATCAAAGCCCCCAAAATTATCAAATAACCAGATATTAACTATATAGCATTGTAGAATATAGAATCTGTTCTGTATTCTCTTTCAATAAAATCTTAATTGTTTGGCTATAGGAAGATGTCTGAAATCCTCAGTTTTCTCACATATGAAATGAGACTAGTAGTAGACACTCACTCCTTCCTGAGTTTTTTGGGAATATTATGTAAGCTATTTCTTTAAAGTACTTTACACAATACCTGTGTCTTAGTAATTGTTCAATGACTATTGTGCTGCTGCTGTTGAAGACACTATCCTGAAGATCCTAGGAGCCCAATCCATTTCATACTCCAACCACTAATACCATCTGTTAGACTCTTTCCTTGGAACTGACAGTACCTTCACCTGGAATAGAGGCAAAATTATTCTAGGTAAGAAGAACAAATTCTAGAGACTTTGGGGAGGTTGTCCCCTTACCTGCATCTGGAGCAACTTGGCCTCAGTGTTGCTGAAAAATATTTAAACGTTGCTTGAAAATTCTAGCTGTTTCAGTTATGGCATGGAAGTTCCCCAGAGCAGACAAGGTGCTGAAAAAAACAGACATGGTCCAGCTAACCTCAAACTGCAATCCTACATGCAGTTTAAAATTATAGATAATTGAGTGTATTCATTATACTTGTCTATTAGCTTTGTCTCAAGTGTTGACTTCAGGTCTTACGAATTTCAGCAATTGATCATGTTCTTGATCCCATGTATTAGATGATCACCTAATGGATTTGTTTGTGTGTGCTGTTGCTTGCCTTCTTGCCTGGATGCCATATGTCAACTTTAGCTCTCAGATTACAGAGTAGGGCAGTCTTTTCTTGTCTACTGCCTTAGTCAGAGACCATCTCTAGACCCAATCAGGACTGATCATTTGAAGGATATGACAACATGCCATGCTGTCATTACACACACACACACACACACACAATGATGAGCCAGACATGATGGATAGCATCATATAATCTTATTTGTAAGGAACCACATTGGTCAGCAGGCCAAAGTTCAATTCAGTTTAAAATGGCAACCTGCTTCAGTATTCTTACCTGGGAAATCCTATGTACAGGGGAACCTGGGGGGCTATAGTCCATGGAGTCACAAAGAGTTGGACATGACTTAGCGATTGAGCACGCGCACACACACAATACCTTAAAAAAAAAGTTTGGTGTAGGTATACGTGTGCATGTCAGTGAGATAATAAAGAGACAAAGGTTGGGGGTGGGAGGGAGGTGTATATGCCTTTTTCTTTCCTAGTGGAGCTCACTACAGGTGTTTCGCAGTAAACTATTCACAGTAGTTCAAAAAGGAGCCAACACAAAACCAGAAGCAGCCATGTAGAAACTTGCTGCTAATATAGCTGGATGATTGAGCTACAAATTTACTTTTCTGAAAATATTAAAATCCCATTTCTTCGATCTTGGGTTCAAATAAAAAAAGTCCTGAGTTCTTCCTTAGGAATGAAATTTTACTTCCTCTGGTCTTGATCTACCCCCAATGGTCTTATTCCAAAGAGGCCCATTCACAGAAGCAAAATGAGCTATAGGCAGGTTAACCATATTTATATACTTGCTTTATTCCTCTAATATACACAAATATATTACATATTTCATTCTACTTGAATTACACTGCCTAGTCTTTCTCACTAGACTTGTAAGCCTCTTTTGGGCAGCAGTCTTTATTTTGTCCCTTCCTTGATTTAATAAGATTGTAATATCAGAAAACTACTGTTATATTGGTGGTGTATACCATTTATATTATGTTGTTTGGTGTGTACCAGTTTACCAAGTGCTTACATGTACTTTAGGTGACTGACATTCTCCATTTGTTATTTCAATCAATGGACTATGTGCCATTACTTACATTTTTATTGATGACATAGCTATGACTTGTAGAAGCCTTTCATAAATACAATGGAAGTGCTGTGATTCAAACTCAAGTTTCCATGCCCAGTGTACATTTGGTTACACTTAATTTATCTCAGCACACGTTACCCCAGCACTGTCACATAATATATATCCATAAATGTATTTAAATATACACAATAGAAAATTTTTGATATTCCTTATGGTACTTTTCTCAGAAAAAAGATAGGTAATGTTTTGAAGAAGGAACCATGTCTTCAAACATGAATTCCCAAAGATGACAAGGAAGATGCTTGTAGAGTGTGAAACTGCCCTAGTCTCTCCAGTGTTCCACTCTTCCTGGGCTTAATTATACATGAAATATGCAAATCACAACTTTCTGAATGTACACAGATTCCACAAACAAACACAAGTGCATTTTCAAGAACAGCTTTAATTTTCCTTCTTTTCATCCTAATTGACAACATTCATAGAAGGAGCACAGTTTGAGCAGTAAAAAGTCGGGAAAAATTAACTACAGAGACAGTCTGAACTGTATAATATGTTTCCTCTTTCATTAAAAGAATGAAATATTGTCAGTGCCCTTTATGGTTTTAATTAAGTATGTCAGTATAATACTTAACTGAGAGAAATATGCAAATGATTGTTTTTTTATAAGGCCACAGCTAAATAAGCACAGCACTCTGCCAATACCCATCTCATTATATGTCTATGCAGAAGTCCTGTGCAGATTAAGTTATCATAGGTGTTTCTTTTTAACCTAGAAAGTAATTCCTAACATTTTCATGCTTAGGGATCTGCATAAAAATACTAGCAAGTTTGCAATTTTTTCAGTATTATCATGCAGTACTCTTCTTAGAGAAAATGAATATGATGGATTCCAATGATCAGCATATTCCATGTTTGTGATCATAGAAGCCAGAAGGGAACTTTGAGGAATAGATCAAGCTGCCTTTCTATCTCTCCTTGAGCATCAGTCTAACTGTGCTTGATTGAAACTTGCAGCAATGAATGTGTCATATCCTTCTAGACTTTAAGAAGACCTGTGAGATACTGACAGACTTTGAAGACAAAAAAAAAAACCAAAAAAAACACCGTGTTAAACTTCTAAAGAATTTCTCTGCCTAAACCATCATGGCAGATTCATGTTGGAGACTCTAGTGCCTGTTTTCTGCTTGCTCTGAAACACCCTACAGTCCACTTAGGCCATATCACTAACTTTTCTTGCATATGGTTTTCTCTGCTTTTATCCTAAGCATGTGCAATAGTCTTTAATTAATAATGTCTTTTCCTTTCTCACCCTCTGGACATTGTACTCTTCCATGTAATTTAAATACCCTGTCTTCTCTGAAAGCTTCCCCTCAGTGATCACTTGTCCATACTGCTTGTGCTATTTTTAGCCCTTTACACTTATCTGTTGCCATTAATTGGTTTTGTGATGCCATCTTCAACCTCTTCACACTCACTGCAAAATTGTGATTTCTTTGCCATTCTGAACCTATTGTTATTTGTCTTTCCGTGGTTCATTGTCCCGAGTCCCATGGAAACCTAATAGGCATTGTTGGCAATTTAAAGTTTCTTTGTGTGACACGTTTATCGGTAAATGTCTAAGACATATTTTTGATAAAGATTGTTTTAGGTATTCTTTGGGGGGAAATATTCAGATATTTACTGAGCAATCTCTTAAACAGGATTAAAGTGATTTTCTAAGTATGCACAGGACTAAAGAAATATGCTCTGACCTTCACTATTTTAAATAGTTGCTTGCAATTTAAAACATTCCTAACCGTACTATCCATAATTACTTAACCTTTCCCTCATCCTGAAATGCTGCATTCTGTGTGAATCTGATAAAGGTTAACTGAAAGCAAAGTAGAAATTATTTATTCTCTGATTTAAAAAATATTTCTATCTATAACCTCATATAAAAGCAAACCCCTCTGTTAATAGTGAATGTAAGTCATTATTTGTGAAATTATTTATTTTTCTTGTTTCTATACAATGAGATACCTATGCCATTATTTTCAGTCAATTTTTGACTAAATTGGTGCCCAGAGAAGCTTGCATTTGTTTAATCTCACTCTCAGTCCATTGACGAGTAAAGATTTGGTCAACTCTGCAATTCTGAGGGGTCCAGATAGAATTGGAAATATGTGTTAAATCTTCTTGCAATGTAGTATTCTGCATAAAACATTCTTTATTTAGTTAAAGGCCACGCCGAATTTGTCTGCTGTAATACATATGGATGAGTAGAATAACTGGTGAGGCTGTCGCCTGTCACTGGTTTGAGTTCTGGGTCCCCTCATTGAGTATTTAATCACAACTCAGTCCTAATGACATCAGCTCTGAGAAAGTAAGGCCTTCTGTTCAGTGTTAGGGCACGACTATTAATGTGGACAATATGGGTCAGTGAGCAAGTATATATCTGCAGGTTCCAGTAACTTGGTTTCTATTGTTAATACTTCTTCCCATAATTTGTCTCTTGCTCCAGTAATTAGTAATAAGAGCAAATGTCATTCAATTAATATTTGGAAGATACTGAAGATGCCTCAAAATTTGTCCTTCATGGGCAGGAGTGACAGATACTATGCTTGTTTGGAAAGCAGGGGGATGTCCATTCTAATGTTTATAATGAGAGCTCAGCAAGAGAGTGGTTGGATCACTACTGGCACACATGACAAAAGCCTTCTGGAGGGAAGAAAGTCCCTTAAGGTTCCCTAGTCCAGTTACTTCCCAGTGGATGCCAGATGCTTGACATTAGAAAGAAGAGGCATTCTATATGGTGAGAAAGTGAAAGGACCTAAAAATCAATTCTTACTGAACTTAAAATGTAAAAGCTGATGCAACTATAAGTACTTGTATTTTAATTTGCCAAGTAATTAAGGAATTATAATCCTCTCTCATTTATACTATCTCTTCAGAATAGCACCTTAGAAAAATTATATCTGTTATTACAATTAGCAAAAAAGAGTTTGCAGCTCCTAATTGACCTAAAAATGACTAAAGCGTCCAGTTTTCCACCATCATATATATGAAAAAATATTTAACCTTGCTGCTGCTGCTGCTGCTAAGTCGCGTCAGTCGTGTCCGACTCTGTGCGACCCCATAGATGGCAGCCCACCAGGCTCCGCCGTCCCTGGGATTCTCCAGGCAAGAACACTGGAGTGGGTTGCCATTTCCTTCTCCAGTGCATGAAAGGGAAAAGTGAAAGTGAAGTCGCTCAGTTGTGTCCGACTCTTAGCGACCCCATGGACTGCAGCCCACCAGGCTCCTCCGTCCATGGGATTTTCCAGGCAAGAGTACTGGAGTGGGTCGCCAGTGCCTTCTCCAATCTAACCTTAAACAAGGTTAATAGACACATGATGGTAACATATCACAGCAGACAAAATTGTTTGGCAGACCTAACTCCCATTCTCTAATGCTTTTCTCCCTCTAATGCTACCTCCACTTAAATGTCTGGAAAAAGCTTATTATGCACAACCCCTCCCTCTCTACAGTCAGAGAAGGGTGACATATTTCTCTAGGATTATAATTAACAGGATGCATTCTGGAAGCAAATCTTTGTTTAAATCCCATCTCACCCACTCACTAGCTGTGTGACTCTGAGCAAAACATGACTTTCCTCTTTCTTCTGTGGAATAAGAGATAACCAGAGCATCTACCTCATCTAGCTACAGTGAGGTAGATATTTGAATGAGTTATTATGTACAATACACTTAGAATGGCCCGTGGCATATAGTAAGGGCTATATGTGTGTAAGCTAGTATTATTACTCACCATGTTCTTGTTAATCTTGGCAAAGAAGGTACATTGGAGATCTGCTGTTTTTGGAAAGCTTTTACTTTCCTAATAAAATCAAAAGTTGTAGCTGGCACTATACTGCCTCCCTAATGCCAGTCATGAAACTGGAAATGATACCTGCAGCTGGAACATATGGGTGGACATTATGAAAACGTAAGCATTGGGGAAAAGCTCAAGAGAATTAGAGATAAGCAAAATTTGAACTCAGACCAACACCGACCTCCCTCCTTTTGGGTGTTTAAACCACTGTAATCAAGTTTTACATTAGCTGACATTCAAAGCCTTTTTTTCCAGAGATGCTGGTGGATCTGATCTGATAGCTAAGTTTTCTTACTGCCAGAGTTATGTTCTCTGCTTCTGAAAAGAATCAAAAGATGGAGCACATTTTATGAAGTGTTTCACACGTAGCTTCTGGAACACTTAGATCTTTTCAGGTCAAAAGAGCTTGTCCCTCAGTTAACATTATGTCTCATCACACATTTTCACTGTGGCATTAAGTTAATTGTCCAGATCTTACATGTGGAGAGAGCACCATTATTTCTAAGCCACTGAAGAAGTCCGTGGCAGTTTTAGAGACAGACTGTCTTTGTATGGACTATTTGATATTAGCTATGACATTTTTATTTTGTGGTGGAAATGTACATACTGATACTTATGGTAGCCAGCCTCCCCGACTCCCCCCCCCCCAATGCCTGCCTCCCAGCGCTCAGACCTTGTAAGGATTCCTCCCACATTTCACCAGTGTCCGTATGTGTAATCAACAGCACACAGAGCGGTGATTTTATGTCACTTCGGATTAGGTTATAAAAGACTGCAGTTTCTGTCGAGGATGTTCTCTTCCTAGCCAGCTCCCTCAGAGTCCTCACTGTGGGCAGAGCAAGTTGCCATATCCTGAGGACGCTTAGGCTTCCTATGGAGAGCCTCCCTTGGCAGGGAACGGAGTCGATGGCCAGAAGCCAGTGAGGAAACCAGGCATGGCAACCACATGGATGCGCTTGGCAGTTAATTCTTCAGCCTCAGTTAAACCCTGAGGTGACTACAGTTGGGCCAAGCCAGCAGCTTACTGTAACGTTGTGAGACTCTAGACCAGAACCACTCAGTTAAGCTAGCCTAAGATTCTGACCCTAAAACACTGTCTGAGATAATAAATACGTTGCTTTAAGCTACTAACTTTTTGGCTTCCTAGGTGGCGCTAGTGGTAAATAATCTGCCTGCCAATGTAGGAGACATAAAAATACAGGTTTTATCCCTGAGTCAGGAAGATCCCCTGGAGGAGGGCAAGGCAACCCACTCCAGTATTCCTGCCTGGAAAATTCCAAGGGCAGAAGAGCCTGGTGGGCTACAGTCCACGAGGTTGCAAAGAGTTGGACAGAACTGAGCATGCACATGCACACACACACACACACACGCTACTAACTTTTAGGTTTTTTTGTTTGTTTTTAGCAGTAGGTAAGAAGAGTTATCTAGTTATATTACAGTAAAAATTGAAGGCATCATTCTTACGTGGTATGTCACAAGAATGTGTTCAAGGTTGCTAATTCCCCAAGAATGTTCTATGAAATCTGAGTAATTGTTTTTTTTTTAAAGGTATGTATGTATGTATATACATACACATACATATATATGTGTGTATTCATCAATATGCAGGCATGTGTGTAGTGGCAATCTATGGACCTTAACTGACAGATACTTTATGTAAGAAAAGAAAGGCCACGTAACTGGAGGCAGATGGCTTGACTCAATGAGGCTCCAGTTATAACACAAAGAGAGGTGAGGAGTTTTTCCTTTCCTGATTTCAGAGTCCTTTGTTTCCAGAAGAGCCCAATAAATCCTACTTCATGAAAATGTTAGAAAGTATAATAACATGACAAATATAAAATATCCAGGACATAAATTGGTACATATCCAGTACCCAATAAATGTATATCTCCTTCTATAAGAACAAACCTTGAAATACAACTTAATAAGGGTACTAAACTACTTTGTTCATATTTAAAAATCATTGTCATTATATATCCATTTAAAAATTACTTAACTCTATTTAAAAGCTATCAATAATGTATTTTATATATTTATTATACATATACATACACACACACACACATATATATATATATATATATACACACACACACATATAGCCATGCTATAAAGGCAATTTATTTTCATTCATATATATTGAATGTTAGAGACTTACTCAAGTAAAACATAGTTGTAGTTTAATCTAACAGTGATGAATTACTGGAGTGAATTCATGCAAACAGGGAAATTGAAATTAAATTCATCACAGCAAGGAAAACACTTCCTACCCATGTAAATTAGCAGCTTTTCCGCTAAAATCAATTTGTTTTGGTAAATTATGCAAAAATCCTCAAAGGGCTTAGGTAAGTAATTTATTATACTCTTGGCTGTTTCATAATGTTAGGAAATAAAATGTATTCACACAATATTAGATGGCATAAGCTGAGAGCTTTAGTGACAATTTTTGTTTATTACAATTAATCTAACTTGACTGCACTGTCAGAACACCCACATTATATGGGACATATAATTTTTGTGCCAGTGCTTAGAAGATGCTACATTAAAAAATAAAGAAAAAAACCTGTCTTTAAGAGTGCTGATTATTTCCTGAAACATTTTATGGCAAAGGTCAGTAATTTCAATGAAAAATGCCTTGAATTCTGTAGTTCCAAGAGAGGAAATTGCCTTTCTAGCCAATATGAGAATAGAGTTTTGCACAAGACTATTGTAGAATTTTTGGTATAATTCAAAAAGAATGTGTTTGTTTAGCAGATAATATTATGCTGGTGTATCACCAAATCTAATATGCACCTGTAGTCACACGGAACATCCAATAAATCTCTTTTAGCAAAAGGGTAGAAGTGTTATCTTTAAAAATTTCTCTCTCACCTTATATCCAATTGTTTAGGTTATTGGAATCATTTTAATTCATCTATACTTACAACTCTCTATCCTACTGTATGAGATCAGTTTTAGAAACATCATTTCTTGTCCAAACTGCATGAAATAGGCACTGAATGGTCTTGTATCTCCCATCTAATTACCCCCAAATCCCTTCCCTACATGTTAAAATGAAAGTGAAAGTGCTCAGTCGTGTCCCACTCTTTGCGACCCCATGGACTATATAGTCCATGAAATTCTCCAGGCCAGAATACTAGAGTGGATATCCTTTCCCTTCTCCAGGGGATCTTCCCAACCCAGGGATCAAACCCAGGTCTCCCACATTACAGGTGGATTCTTTCCCAGTTGAGCCACCAGGGAAGCCCAAGAATACTGGAGTGGGTAGCCTTTTGCTTCTCCAGGATATCTTCCCAACCCAGGAATTGAACTGGGGTCTCCTGCATTGCAGGCAGATTCTTTACCAACTGAGCTGTCAGGGAAGCCCCCCTACAGGGTAGGCAAAATTATGTTACCAAACATGAAGCTGGAATGACACTCCACTGCTTGAGGTTACTTAGTGGTTTCTTGTGACCACAGTAGGAATACTAACCTTATAGAATACCACATAAGACATATTACTTGCCTTGTCTTAATCCTTCCCTCAGGCCCTTCATCTCTATCCCATCAAATTACTTGCTTACCCTAAAATACATCATGAATTTTTCAAAATACAGCATTAGCATAACCCCATCCACTGAAGCATGGCACCTTTTGCATGGCACCTCTGTTTTTAGATCACTAAAATTTAGAGGACTTTACCCTTTTTGGCTTAATATTTTTAAAGCACCTAAAATCATAAACATTTGTTTGTTTTTCTTTTCTCTCTCCAGAGAACATAAACTTCATAAAGACTAGTACATAGTTGGATTTATCAGTAAGTTTATGTGTATGTGTGTAAACACATTTCAAATGGTATAAATGCTTTTATACTAGCTGGTTATTTCCTTGATACTTCTAATCTGCTTTACTTTATTCTCCACAAATCTTGGAACTTCCACAAACTAAGGTTTCCATGGTATGGTCTTTTGCATCTAATTATTTGCTCTCTTGGTCACAAAATTGGAAAACTGAAAATTTAAATATATATCATATAATCAGGATAATACAATGAAAAAAATGATAAACATCTTGTAAGTTACCCTGGAACCATCTTAGCTTATTTTCTGATTAGGATCATTTCACCTATGTAATCTTGTCCTTTTGATATAGATGGTAGCTGATCTATTTCTGTGTACATGGGAAGCATCAAGTAGTTTTAAAAATAAATGGCCATTTACTGGCATGAAAACAGAAATATAGATCAATGAAATAGAATAGACAGCCCAGTAATAAACCCACAACCTATTGGACACCTAGTCTATGACAAAGGAGACAAGAATATACAATGGAGAAATGACAGCCTCTTCAATAAGTGGTGCAGGGAAAATTGGACAGCTACATGTAAAAGAATGAAATTAGAATACTCCCTAACAACATACACAAAAATAAGCTCAAAATGGATTGAAGATGTAAATGAAAGGGCAGATACTATAAAAATCTTAAAGGGAAAACATAGGCAGAACACTCTTTGACATAAACCACAGCAAGATCTCTTTTGACCCAACTCCTAATGAAATGAGAATAAAAACAAAAATATACAAATGGGACCTAATTAAACTTAAAACCTTTTCACAGCAAGGGAAACCATGAACCAGACGAAAAGATAACCATCAGAATGGGAGAAAATATTTGCAAATGAAGTAACTGACAAAGGATTAATCTCCAAAATATACAAGCAGCTCAATAAAAAAAAAAAAAAAAATCAAAAAATATGCAAAGAACCTAAGTAGACATTTCTTCAAAGAAGACATACAGATGGCCAACAAACATGAAAATATGTTCAGCATCACTAATTATTAGAGAAATGCAAAGCAAAACTACAATGAGGTGTCATTTCACACCGATCAGAATGGCCATCACCAAAATTCAATATAGAATAAATGCTGGAGAGGGTGTGAGGAAAAGTGGAAAGTTTACATTTTCACCCTCATGCACTGTTGGTGGAAATGTAAATTGGTACAGCCACTGTGGAGAACAATATGGAGGTTCCTTAAAAAACTAAAAATAAAATTACCATATAAGCCAGCAAACCCATTACTGGTCATATACTCAGAGAAAACTATAATTCAAAAGGATACTTGCCCCTTCGTGTTCATTGCAGCACTGTTTACAATAGGACATGGAAACAAATGTCTACCAACAGGAAAATAGATAAAGAAGGTGTGCTACATACATACAATGGAATATTACTCATCCATAAAAAGGAATGAAATTGAATCATTTGTAAAGACATGGATGGACCTAGAGATTGTCATACTGAGTCAAGTAAGTCAGGATAAGAAAAATATATTAACACATATATGTGGAATTTAGAGAAAAGATACAGATGTGATCTTATTTGCAAAGCAGAAGTTTAGATGCAGATGTAAGGAACAAATGTATGAATTCCAAGGAGGAATAGGGGGTTGGGATGAATTGGGAGATTGGAATTGACAAATATACACTATTATGTATAAAATAGATAACTAATGAGAACCTATTATATAGCACAGGGTACCCTACTTGATGCTCAGTGGTGCCCTAAATGGGAGGGAAATCCAGAGAAGAGGGGATATGTGATTCACCTTGCTATACAATAGAAACTAATATTGTAAAGCAACTATACTCTATTAAAATTTTTAAATAAAATAAATGGCCATCTTCGAAAGACCTGATGGTTTCAAGTAACACTGGCATCCATTCTCCATATGATCCTTATGATGATATTGGTGTTGAGACAAGCCAAGATTCCTCTCCACCAACCTACTTCCTAACATCAGGAATTGAAGCCTAAGTTAGATTCATGTCATGATTCCAAACATCAGATTTTGTGTTCATCAGATTCCATCAGAAAACCACAATCTGCCTGTAGACTCAACTTGACTCCGCATGTATACCATTTTAAACAGTCAATGGAATTTTCACAAGTAAAATTGAATCATGCTACAATAAGGGATTATTTTACTTCAGGGAAGAAATTGGTACATCTTTAAGTAATGCAAATATCCATTTTTTGATAATTGGAATAACTGAAACACATTGCAGCTTACTTCGCAAGCCTGAAATACTGATATGACAGTGCTTCATATTCAAGGAGCCTGGAGTTAATGTCAAGTACACAAGGATTTTGTTGCTTTTCAGTGAGGGCTTTCTTATTGTAGGGCTTCCCTGATAGCTCAGTTGGTAAAGAATCTACCTGCAATGCAGGAGACCCCGGTTTGATTCCAGGGTTTGGATGACCCACTGGAGAAGATATAGGCTTCCCACTCCAGTATTATGGCCTGGAGAATTTCATGGACTGTATAGTCCATGGTGTCACAAAGAGTTGGACATGACTGAGTGACTTTCACTTTCACTTTACTTTCTTATTGTTGATCTGTATTTTCTGGTTGATTTTATTGGGTAGTTAATAATTTTCTTCTTTGCCATGTCATTTATTACTATGGTTATTTTCAGAGATTTTTAAGATTGAAATATTCCTTCTTTCAGAATTACTGTATCTGACGCACATATATACATATATATATACACACACACTCATATATGCACTTTAAATTTGATTACTCCATATAAAATTGCATTTTAAACATTTAAAGAAACAGTTTCCATTTTGAGGTTTCCTTTTAATCAATATTATTTTCAGGTTTCAAGCTTTCATTGACAGTAAGTAATGTGTGTAAAGGATGTAATGCAAAAATAAAAGCCTTAATGTTACCCAAGAGACTGTGCTATTATGGGTAAAGTTATTACTCTATTTAAGTGGCATGGGAGGCTTTCTAAAACCCAGACCTATGGTTTTATTCCACACTTCTGGCTTTTCAGCTGCTCTCATTAATCTTGCAGTAAATGATGCAAATACAGGGCTTGCAGGGTGCATCCAGTCTGCTTATTCTCTGTTTGTGGTCCCCAGTGGGTGTGAGGTTGTAGCAATTAAGGCGGTGTGTGTGCTGTTTTGAGGCACCACAAAGATAGATTAATTACGCTGCAAATAGTCCCAATGACTTGCCAACAGAGCCTTTGATGGGCTCCGTCCGCGGTGGTTGAGTCTGAAGATATTGATGGATAGGTGATCTCCCAAGAAGGGAAGTGATGATGAGAAGTAAAGGGGGAGCATCTGGTGCCTGTAGCAATGAACAGGCCATGGCTGTCGCTGCCAGAAACCAAAAAGGGACACGTTCATAAAAACACAATTTAACAAGACTAATGCAAGATGAAAGGAGTCACAGGAGGACTGCTACTGCTGTCACCTCAGTCGTGTCCAACTCTGTGCGACCCCATAGATGGCAGCCCACCAGGCTCCGCCGTCCCTGGGATTCTCCAGGCAAGAACACTGGAGTGGGTTGCCATTTCCTTCTCCAATACATGAAAGCCTGAAATTTCTAATGATAAACCTCACAAAGCAAACTCTAGTCCCAGATTAGAGTAATATGCAATCCAAGTCAAATATTTATAGATAAAGCATACTAATCTTAACCAAACATTTTATTACTCGTATTTTTGATAACTCACTGCTGAATTTTATCTAACATTTGAGAGAGCAAAGAGAGTGAAGAACTTTCCAGTCCACAAATGTAGATAAAAGCATTTGAAAAAATTCAACACTCATTTATGGCAAAATTTTCAGACTCAAGAAGAGAGAAACTTTATCAAAACTTCTAAAAGGGAACTTTGTACATAGCCAACATCATAATTAACTGATTTTTGATCACTTTTTCTCTCCTAGCAGGAGCAAGTATTGTCCAAGAAGGTAATCATTAGCCACTTGTAACTACTGAGTAGTTGCAATTTCACTAGCTCAAATTAAGATGTGCAGTTAGTGTAAAATATACAATGGATCCCAATAACTTAGTTTAAGAAAATAATGTAAAATATTCTACTAATAATTGTATAGAAAAATTTTAGATACATTTCATAGATTAAATTTGGTTTTAATTTCATGGCTTTTTGCTTTTTAATGTGGCTACTATAGAAATGAAAATTACATATATGGCTCACATTATTTGCCTCACATATATCCATTGGACTGCACAAGTTCTAAAGTTTCAGTTTAATTTGGTACAGCTTTGAAATGAGATCTGATCCAAAGGGATTCTCAGCATTAACTTTAAGAGGTAGCTTGGTTTTGTGTGATTTCCCTTTCCTTATGTTGGAACTGGGTGAAATTGGGACCTCAATTTATAACTGATTACAAAAGTCTATGGGCCTCTCATTAAGTTGTAAAATTTCCTTCAAAATTATTTTCAGGCCAAACCTTTCTCTCTAGCTCCACCTCTTACAAAGTATGTTCTAGCATTTTATGTCCTCAAGAAGTGGTTCCCTTTTGCCTCAGTTTTCTTTTATACCTGCCTGCCTTTGCTCCAACTATTTCTTTTATGAAAGAAAATCCTGTGTGCCTTCAAAACCCAGCTTGACGCATCTGTGAGATCTGATCCCTCCTGTCCTGACTCCGAGATGGACTCTCTAAAACAGACCTTGTTTTCTCCTTACCTTCCTGTCACATGAGATGCCCTGTATCTGGTCCTGCACTGATGAGCTCTGTGACCCCTGTGGCCGGAGGACTCCCGCTTGCCTCATTCTTGGCACCTAACTCAGTGCGCACATGATGCTTGTTTCCAGAATGAATTTTCATTTTTGTGTGCTATGCGTATGTACTTATTAATTTATAAGAGCAATTTGTGAAGACACTAGATATTCTTGGGCTTATTTAAAATGCCTCTTTGGAGCTAGAATCGCCTCATTAGCAATTCACCAGGGTACTAATTGCGTGTGACACCATCGATGTATTGTGTCCTATTTTCTAAATCCCTGGGTGGAAATACAGACAAGAGTTCCATCTAAAATAAACAGAGGATATACAGACATTTCCTCTCATAACTACCAGTCTGAGCAGGTGGATTACAATTTTCCTACCTCAAAAAACATTTTTCCTGATTTGTTGGAGAATTGACAAGATGTGATTTTTTTTCCCCTGACTTGAAACTTTTAGCTTAAATTTGACTTAAGAAGCCTCCCTTTAAGGTAGCATTAGTGACTTGTTCTTTAATGTTATTAGCTCAACATACCTTTTTGAGATCAAATTTTGATAAGGAATAGAGGTTGTACATCTAAATGGAGAGATAGGGCCTTGGAAGACAAAATGAGCTGCTTCTCAAACTTGCTTCCTATCTGCCTTCCAGGTCCTAGTTACCCCAGCACCTGTAGGTACCACAGCCCTCATGACTTCCTCCGTCCACAGCCTTTTCCTCAAATGTCTGCCCACAGTAGCCCTCCATTTAATTCCGATAGTTAACCTTCTGCAAGTGCAGAATAACCGCGTGACTGAAAACCCAACCAAGACAAAGGACAAAATCACTTGGGCCAACTATGCTCCCATCATCCCATCCCAACATCAGTTTTACCATCAAACAGTGTAAAAGCTCAGAAAAGTTTGAGTTAACCGTTCTAACCTCTTCATGTTACAGATGTTGAAACTCTCCCAGAAAAGTAAAATGTTTTCTCAATGTTAACCCATACTTAAGCAGACTTTTAATTATAAACAAGTTATTTGGACACCCGACTCAGCTCTTTTTCCACTACATTTTGATCTGGAAATTTTTTCATTTTCATATTGTGGACAAAGTCAAATACCTTCAGTCATTTCATATCCTGTCTCTTCTCTTTTTCCAGACCATCTCTGACTTCATTATCACCTTTGCACACTGCAGTCGCAGTTCAAAACTGGTCTTGCATTGTAAATGACCAGTCTCAATGGAACTGCTTTTCCTGCTCAGTGACAGGTGATGAGAGGAGAGGAGGATAGGCAGTTATAATGACAAATATTAGTCACCCATAATCTTATCAAACTGCAAGGAATGTTTGGGTGTATAGCCTCCCAGAATTTTAAAAATAATATGATATTGCTTCCTATTACCTTATTAAAGTGTTTATAGTAAATTTAATATACCTGGGGATGCTGCTTCATGTTTTATTTTATAATCTGTAGTAAATACTTATTTACTAAAAGTCATATATATATATATATATATATATATACACACCCATACTTATGAGCGTATATAAAACTTACATATGTTATATAAATATAAGGACTTCCCTGGTGATCCAGTGGTTAAGACTCTACACTCCCAATGCAGACCCTGGATTCAGTCCCTTGTCAGAGAACTAGATCCCACAGGTTGCAACTAAGAGTTCTCATGTTGCAACTAAAGATTTCGCATGTCTCAACTAAGACTGGCACAGCTAAATAAACAAATATTTTATATATATATATATATTCATATACTTTATATACACACACACACATTTGTACACTTACACATAAACATATACAAACTAAAAAGAAACAGTGGAAGCCTCTTCTGCTGACCTTTAACTGTAACAGCAGTTGTTTGGGAAAAAAAAAAATATATATATATATAAGTATCTAAACTTTATATGATAAAGTTCAGCTGGTATCATTCAGCAGAAACTCAGTAGAAGAGGCTTCCCCTCTGTTCCTTTTGAGTGTCTATTGGTTTGCAGTTTCTAACTATTACTCCTGCTGCTGCTGCTGCTAAGTCGCTTCAGTCGTGTCCGGCTCTGTGCAACCCCGTAGACGGCAGCCCACCAGGAGCCCCCGTCCCTGGGATTCTCCAGGCAAGAACACTGGAGTGGATTGCCATTTCCTTCTCCAGTGCATGAAAGTGAAAAGTGAAAGTGAAGTCGCTCAGTCGTGTCCGACTCTTAGCGACCCCCTGGACTGCAGCCCACCAGGCCCCTCCGTCCATGGGATTTTCCAGGCAAGAGTACTGGAGTGGGGTGCCATTGCCTTCTCCCTATTACTCCTGGGAGGATACCAACTTGGTTTCCCTGATTTGGCCTGAAGAAGAATTGCATGGTAGCATCCTGCCCACAAGATGGCAGTGGCGAGACAGTGTTTGATAATAGAGGTTATTGGTTGCCCCTAGGTGTTTTTTTTTTTTTTTTTTTTTTAAAGCTTGTTTGGTAATTCAATTTGTGTCTGTCTATCAGAAGAGGATAAGGGGATTTCAGAGGCAGACAGCAAGTGGAAAGAGCATTAGTGGTACAATTTCTTTATAAGAAACAAAAGATAGAGATGCTTTTCTGTATGTCACACACTTACTCATCTTTTTCTTGAAGTGAAAGTATTTTCTCAGCATTGCAGGGCTGTGTTTAATAGCTGTGTACCCCTTAGCAGAGTCATGTCCTTACAAGGCAAGCCCCCTCACTTCCCCTGCTCAGATAAAAATATTTGAAAGTGGTATCCTTATTTGTGTTTTCATCTTACTAGTGAGAATACTCTGATTTTAGTTAAAATTTTTATACAATGTAGACATTGCTCTGCTGCAAACCAACAAATACTTTCCATTCATTTACAGTAACATTCATTACAGTGATGACTATTTGGCCAGTATCAAAATTCTCATCTTTATTTGAGCCATAAGATACCAGATTTTCAATAAATAGCTTGCCTTTGCCCATGTTGCAAACATACAACCACCTTCATTTCACCTAAAAGGAAACCAAATACTTCTATTCTCTGTCCTTATCTCTTCAAATGTGCTAACAGATTGTACTGCTGTTAGCTACAGTTACCAAAATATCTGTTATATATAAGTAGCACATGAGAAAGTGTAAGTTTTTTTTTTTTAGAATGGATTTATGAATGAAAAGAGAAGTGATGGCCATTGTCAAGTAACCACCATAAATTAAGGATCAAGTCAATTAAAAATAATTCAAAATTATTTTAAGTTCATAATGGATATAAATGAAACTGCATTATTGAAATGTCTGAGAGTGTAGAGGTTTATACAGAATATACCTATTGCCTATCAAAGACATTCTGTTCTCAAGATAGATGACTTTGTAAGAATAAACTGTTATTTTGGTTATTTTTGTGTTTTAAGAAGACATGTTGGATTTCCTGTCTAGAGGAGAGATGCCGTATTCCAAGAATATGCTTGCTTGCCTTCCTTCATTCTCCCACTGCCCCTCCTTCCTCCTTTCCTTCCTTCCATCGGTCCATCCTTTCTCCCACCCACCTTTCCTCCTTCCTTATCTTTCTTCTAAAAAACATGGATAAAACTGTTGTGTGCTGGAAGCTTGTTACACTGAGACACAATACTGAGAGAGGTTGTTATTCATATCAACATTACATTGTACTTTTGTGGTAGAGAAACATGATATTGGTGGACTTTTTGAGAAAGTAATAGTTAAAATGATTTGAAGAATAACTCTGACCATTAAAAGGGTGTGTATGTGTGTCTGTATGTTTGAGGAGGCTAAAATGGTGTGACTGTTCAGGCCTTAGGGGCAACATGAGCAAAGTCTTTAAAACTGTTTGGAGCTTTGCTTTTTCCACAAAATGAAATGGTATTAGAGGTATCTGGAGCCTAAGAAGGAAGGAAGAAAGATTGTAAGTTGAGTCTGAAGAAGCAGATCACATAAGATCACTGGCCTTTAAAAGCAACAGGGGACCCTTTGGATTTTAGAATGTATGTGTATGCGTGTTTGTCTATATGTATGTATACATGCGTGTTATATAATGCCTTGAGCTCTTCCTTGGGAACCTGGAGAACATTGCTGCTGTTGTTCAGTTGCTAAGTCATCTCTGACTCTGCGACCCCATGGACTACAAAACGCCAGGCTTCCCTATCCTTCACTGTCTCCCAGAGTTTGCGTAGATTCATGTCCATTGAGTCAGTGATGCCATCTAACCATCTCCTCCTCTCCCACCACTTCTCCTTTTGCCCTCAGTCTTTCCTGGCATCAGGGTCTTTTCCAGTGAGTTGGCTCTTCACATCAGGTAGCCAAAGTATTGAAGAACCTTAAAAGCCAATATAGCTCCATGCATTGCCCACAACCAAAATAAAAAATTAAGGAAAGCAAATAAATACAGTACGTTAAACAATTCTTAATAAGTAATAATAGAGGCACCTAATTCCAAAGCATAATGGGATAAAACTTGTTAGGCATTAAATCACCTGATGGCTTAAAAATGTTAAGCTAAGCTCTGTCCTGAGTATGCACATACATCTCTAGTAGGGCTAAGTTATTGGTACTGTTCTCAGATGGTTAGAACTTGTAACTAAGGTTGAGAACCACTGATCCAAGGGAGAGGCAAGCACCTTCCTAACTCTAAGGATGACTCCTTCCTTGAGATGAGTTCAGCGTGTATCCTAGTGAGGCATGTACTTAAATCGAGTAGTGAGAGGAACTAGCAAGCCTGCAGTTCAGCCTGGTGGTGAGTTTGTAAGGGAGATACAGCTGTGGGGTGGGACACCTGCCATTGTGAGTGAGAGGCAGCCCTGACTTGTCCACCTCGCTTCCTGGGATCTGAGACCTCAAACCTGCACATCCATCCTGCAGCAATCTGAGCACCACTTACAATGCAGATCAGCTCCCAAGGGAGTAAAGGGGGAAGGATTTAGGCAGACTGATCACTTCGTGGAGAGTGGGTGTGGGGAAAGTAGGGGCTTTGGGGGTAAAGGTATACGTATATTTTTTTCAAAGGATTACTTCAAATGTTAATTATTTGTATATGAGGGAGATGGCCTTGGAGTCTGGACAAATAACAAAAAACAAAAACAGAGAAGGGGAAGGTGAGAGAGGGGAAAAATAAAGATAAACAGACAAAAAAGTAAAGAACAACCCAGAGACAGTACAGAAATGGTTAACCTTGTAAACTGATTAGCTGCAGACACAAGGAGACGAGTCTGATCATCTGCCTTGAGAAGGCTGGCTAGGGGTCTCCAAGTGTAAAACTTTCTCCAAAAAAAAAAAAAAAAAAATGGGGGAATATAACTGTGATGAGTATGTATGTGACCCATGCTCTGTGTGGTGTCCGCCACTGTCCTTCCCCTATCACCTCCACCTCCACTACTGTCCTCTTCAGGGTGTGATGACCGATTCATTGGTATCCCTTTTCTAGTAGGGACATATCTCTAGGTCTCCTCCTTACTGGGGGCCTATTTTATCAAATGTCTTCATCTGAGACAGCAGAATATAGTCGACTTAAACTTGACTTCTCATTTCCTGTGTTTGATTATTCCCTGAAATTTCTCAAACCCAATGATAAACAGTTTGCACATACCTGACTAATCTAGTGGGCTGTCTCTGGAATTTTGGAAGGAAGAGGGAAATAAGAGGAGTGGACCTGCCATACCCCATTTTGTCATAGGATCCTCATGAAAGAAGCATCAAGATACCCAGGGAGTTAAATGTAGTTAGAAATCGTCAACTTTAGACAGTGCAGGGTGGTTCATAGCTCACTAAGAACAACAGGCAAAACCAAGACAAAAGGTGAGTGCCTTGATATGTTTGCAGGTGTGCAAAATAAAGACAAAATTCCATGCATCCTCCTGTATGTTAAATCACAGATTATTGAAGCATGGGGCATTTACCACTCGTATTGTGAGATGACACTATAAGAGAACAGACGTGATTTGAAAAATATGCCCTTTACACTTTTATGTCAATCTATCCACTTATATCAGGAAGAATGTCTTGGTGTCACGTGACCATCTTAACCATTTTCCTTATATATGGTATCTCTATGTTCAGCAAAGAAAAGTTTTAGGCTCAAAATTTCAGATAAGCAATGTTATATATCTAATATTTAATAATCATATTTTGGTTATATCATCTTTATTTCATTTTAAAATAGGTATTTATCATTTGTCAGAGTGACATAAAATAAATTTACATAAGTTAAATATTAGTCAATAAGAAGAAAATAGTAAATAATTAGCAGTAATGTGGTATGTGAACAACTGAATCCTCATTATGATGCTGGGTCAAAGCAATTGTTTTCTATACTGACTTTGCATTAGAGTCATGTAGGGAACTTTAAATATACAGATGCTAGGATACCATCCCAGGCCAATTAAATTAGAATTGCTATGGAGGGGAGGCTGTATCCTGATTTTTTTAAAGTGATATTAATGTGCAGCCAGTTTCGAGAACCACTAGGTTGGAGATGCTAAAGAATAAAGAGTAATGTCCTCCTCACCCAACACAAACAGACTCAAAGAAAGCCACAGATAAATAGCTACAAGGTGATATCACATAAAATTTTTATGTTAAATATAAAGCTTTGTTTTTAAAGAAATAAATTGTAATTCAAAATAAACTGTTCTCCCTGGCTCTGCAGATTTGAATTCCTAGGCTGCTGAACACATTCTACTGGGACCCAGCTCAGGTTCAGCCATTAGCTTAATTTGTCACCTTGGGCAAGCCACTTGACTTTTCTGTGCACCAATTTCCATTTTTATAAAATAAAGGGGGAAAGGATATTTGACATGGATGATCCCTAAAGACCCTTCCAGCTGCAAATCTTTATGGTTCTTTATTTTAAATGGAAAGGACCAGACAATTAGTTGTTCCTCCTTGGTTTTGCTTTAATGATGATAATTAAAAATAGAATCATAGATGTGGTGTGTGAGGTTTTCTGTTACTTTTTTTTGCTGGAGACAGATTTTGAAAACTAATTTTTTTTCTCTGCCTGAGCTGACAGTTCAGCCAGCAAGCAACCTTTTAAAAGCCTGACTTAGAGCAAAGAAACCAGCTTGAGTATGCACACAGAAGACATGGTTGACCTAGTAATGAGGACTGTGTAAAATCACATTGATTTCCTTTTTTGACCTCCCTTTCCACTTAACCATTTGTCGATACTGGAGAAAGAAAGCTGCAGAATGTAATTTTTCAGCAACTGGAGACAAGACAACTTATCCAGGAGAAGGAAGCTGGAATATGATTTTTGACATGGACTCAGAACTTTAAGTGACTTATCTCAAGTTTTTTGCTGAATATAAATCTGTGGGCTCAAACAAGTATTCTGCATTCAGAAAGACCTGAATGCATGACTGACCTTATTCCCCTTTTGCCTCCAGGCCTAACCTGGACTCCCTTCCCATTTTTTTTTTTTTTTTGCTCTTATCTAACTCCGAAATGTCTTTCAAGAGAGTTTAAGGGTCACTTCTATAAAGTATCCCTTAATGATTCCAATAAAATCTTCATCCCTTGACAGAGGTAAGCACCCCACAGTGCCTTGTACCTACCAATACCCAAGTACACATATCACTGTCTCACAACTATTGGGTTTATTTGTCTCAGTTATGAGATTGCAAGGTCTTCAAGGTCATGGGCATATCCGTATTCATCTGATTTCTCCAGGGACTGACACAGTGCCTGACACATAGTGGGGGTTTGGGAAATGATAAAGAACAGGTAGTGCTTGCAGAATGCATTCCTCTAAGACAAACATGCCCCCAAATTCATGGACTCGACTTTATTTTTATTTTTACTATAGAAAGAATATGCTTACTTGACAATCCATTTATAATTTATTCTGAAGTCCATACTCAATTCCTAAATGTGTGAGTTCCTCTTTCTAAACTTAGAATTGAAAAGCAGTGACTAACAGGTAGCATATTATGAACCAACATGGATCAATTGGTTGAGCCTGGCTACAGTATTGAGTTAAAGATTTCATACATATATTAAGGCTAACTAACAGTTTCTTGATCATTAGCAATATTCACCAAGGGCACTAATAAGAAGATTGCCAATAAATAGACATTAAGTTCACCAAATTAATGAAATATCAGCAGTATTTAGATAGCTGAGATGTTTGAATAGTAGTAGCCTGGACAAGCATTTTAGAAGTAGGCCAGTTACAGATAAAACATTCCAATTATCTGAGTTACTCTTTGGGACTACTGTGATTTATATACAGCAATACTTTCCTATTTGAACTAACTTTTTTCCAAATCCATTTCACTGTTGTGTGTGTGTGTGTGTTACAGCTAACAGGGTAAGAAGAGAAGGCAAAATATTAATTCCCTAAATAGATGATGTACTTGCAGTATAGCATGACCCCTTAGAAAGCTAATATGCTATTTTGATAGAAACACAGATGTCAGCTACAGTCTCCTTTACCACTTAAGGGTCAGTAAACTTCAGATTAAGATTCTCTGTGATATGGAATTATCTCTTTACCTATCTGTCTCTCCTGTTAAGAGTAAGAGCTATGCAAGAGCAGAAACTACAAACCATACCCATCTTTGTTTCTCTACCGAATTTATAGACTACACAGTGTGTGTGTAAAATTAGGCATGCATATTATTTCCTGAATCCATGAAAATGAATATAAAATATTATTTACATCCCTCTAACATCCCAAAGTCTCTCTTCTACATACAGTATGTATTCCAATGTGGGGGTTTAGTGATAAATGTGTTTCAGAGTTTTGGAGATCATCTTTTCAATTTGAATCAGAACTTCTAAATCTACCTAGTTTTTCTCAGTTGTGATATTGACCTACTTTAGGCTTAAACACTATGCAGGGCAGAAAATCCTGGTTTGGCTGCTTCTAAGAATGGAGGATGCAGGAAGTGCAGAATCCATTGCTAACATTAGTCTTAAAAAATGAAAAGCAGTAATGAAAGAAATAATATAAACCCCATCCCTAATACATACATATGCACATATAGATAGATAGATTTAATCAACAGATTAAATACGTAGATGTTCTTTAAGAGGTAGACTTTCCTGTTTCCCTATAAAGTTTTCTCAACCTCACCTTGATAGTTACACATGGAAAGATTCAATAACCCTAAATATGCAGCTTAAATAGTGCTTGCTTACTAACTGAATATATCCATGTACCTGGTATATGTGTTTTGGTAATCATGTTCATGAATTTCCATTGAGTGATTATTAGTGGAATTGCTAGGCTTTTGAGGTTGTATATTTTCAGCTCTTGGCTGTTTCTATGTTAAGTACTGATAGCATGCTTTTAAATGACAGAGTTCTCCTAATTCAAGGAAAGATTAATAAAATTTATAAATTGGGTATGAGTGTGACTGGTTGAAATATATATATATATATACACACACACACATATGTATATATATGCTTTTTTAAAAAAAAGACTTTTATAACAGATCTCAAGGACTATTTATTCAGAATGTCGGTGGGAACGAAGGAATGTCCTTTACTTTGGAGATAAAAATGAATACCAGCTAGGGGAAAAGGAGGTTAGGAAGAGGCATTTAGATGCCTAGAGCTAAATTTTAGTGAGTGTCCAAAATATGATCTATTTCTTGAAAAACGTCAGGAAAAGAAACTGAAGGAAAGAATCGATGAAAGAGGATGTTGAATACATAGTGACTTTTAGGATTTCAGCATATCTTCAGGCATTGTGACATTGGTGGAGTGACGAGAAGAACATCATTCAATTATATTTAATTCATAATGAACATCTTGAGATAGAAGAGTGGTGGGAGGAGCACCGCATACTAACGAGTGTGATTAAACAAACAAACAAAGGAAACAAAAAACAAAATTCCTTCCAAATTCTGCAGGGTCATGTTTTGGCTTATGTTGCTGAGTTTTAAAAATATATTTCTAGAGTTGAAAAGCTCAAATTTGTAAGTTAGACGGCATTATTATACATTTGCATTACTGTGAACCTCCATCAGAATAGAGAAAATAATGAACATTGTTCATGTGATTAAAATATCAAGTATCTAGTGTATTTCTCTAAAAATTCATAAAGACTAGTCTACACAATTGGTTTTATTAAATTATCATACAGATTAATTTGTTCAACCAAATATGTGATTTATAACCTCCTGCAGATTGCTATTCATTTTGCTTGATTTAGTGCTTAAAAAAAAAATAGGCATTTTATCCTTTTAAAATAAGGTTAGTCCAAATGAACAAATAATTCTTAGAAAATACTGGCAATTCTGGTGCTTTAAATAAAGTGTTACATGCATTTTTGAGGTAAAAAGTTTCCAGAGTTAGTTTTGTTCTTCTATTACAAAATAACAGGAATAAACAGCTCAGGACCCACGAGTGTGATCAGACAGCCAGTGCCTGGAGGATTTGAGCAGAATAGAGCAAATTTTACTTCATCTGTCTTGTAAAAAGAAATCCAGCCTTTTTTTTTTTTTTTAATGATAGAAACAATAAATTGTTATATACCCAACCCCTTCTTTCTGCCCATATGTAACTCCTTTGAACGGAGTCCATGCTGGATAATGTTCAAGTGTTTATTAACATGTATTTTTGGATCTCTCAATAGAGTATAAGTTCTTAATTCTGTTATGGGTGAATTCTGCCCTCCAAGAAATTTTTATTGACATCCTAATGCCCAGTAACTTGTAATATGACCTTCTTTACAGATACAGTCTTTACGGAGGCAATTAAGTTAAAATAAGATCATTAGGGTGATCCTTAATCCAATATGACTGGTTTCCTTTCATGATGGGGGAAAAACAGCAGGGAGACATATAGACAAGGAGAATGTCATATGAACATAAAGACAGAGATCTGCAAGCCAAAGAGAGATGTCTGGAACAGAATCTTTCCTCACAGCTTTCAAAAGAAACTAACTCTGCCAACAATTTGATTTCACATTTCTCACCACCAGAACTGTAAGACAACAAATTTCTGTTGTTTTAGACACTCAGTTTCTGGTACTAACTCTAGAAAATTAATATGCTAACTAACTCAATTTTATCCCTGGATCACAAATAGTAATCAGTACTTTATAAGATTTTATTAAGCAAATAAGTGAATGTAAGCAAAGAAATGAATGAATGGATTGATAATTTTTAAATGTATCATAAAATTGATACATGATGAGACTTGAAATATAGGGAATTTCATATTTTTTTAGAAATTATTATTATTATTTTTAGTTTAGGACAGAAGCCTAGAGCAAGATTTTAATGTTTTTTTTTTTAATAAATTTATTTATTTTAGTTGGGGGCTAATTACTTTACAATATTGTAGTAGTTTTTGCCATACATTGACATGAATCAGCCATGGGTTTACATGTGTTCCCCTAGAAATTATTTTAAAAAATCAATTAGCATGGGCTTCCCTGGTGGCTCAGTGGTAAAGAATCCGCCTACCAATGCAGGAGACACAGGTTTCATCACTGATCTGGGAAGATCCCACGTGTCATAGAGCAACTAAGCCCATGTGCCACAACTGTTGAGCCTGTGCTCTAGAGTCTGGGAGCTGTAACTACTGAAGCCTGAGCACCCTAGAGCCTGTGTTCTGCACAAGAGAGGCCACCACAATGAGAAGCCCGTGCACCACAACTAGAGAGTATCCCCCCCTTGCCACAACCAGAGAGAAGCCTGTGCAGCAACGAAAACCCAGCACAGCCAAAAATTAATTAATTAATTAATTAAAAATTTAAAAAATCAGTTAGCATTTGGTGTTTTTCTGAGATTAAGATGTTTTCTAAGGGAGAGATGGGAGATGACATTTGTTGGATTTAAACTATGTTTCTTGTAACATTCTAGGCTCTCTATGTGTAACTTTTCGATTAATTTGAATGCCAAATTTTCACAGAAAGTATTATCATTTCCCTTTTACAGAGGATATAATAAGAGTTGTAGGTAAAATCAGTCACCAGAATGAAATAAATTGAAATGTCTGCATCTGAATGAAAAGCAAAGAAACAAGGGGTCTTGTCTATCCTCAAATCTATTTTTCTATCTTTCCAACTCAGTTGGAGTATAAGACAAGATAGTTAACCTTATGATCAGTAAAGAGACAATTGGAATTTTAAAATGGCAATGGTAGTAGAAATCTCACAGAAGCCTTCTAATAGAAAATAATAGTTCCCTTTCACCATTTAAAATGTAAACAAAAGGGGAGAGAACACAGTAGTGGATGATGAGCTTGCCACAGTCTGTTGACCTGTTTTAGCCATTTTGGTAACAAGAATCAAATCTACTTTTTCTTGAAAGCTCAGCAGCACATAAATATGCCATTTTCATTTATCCGAGAACCCTACAGTAATTATTTATATTTTAAAATGCTTTCAAGAAAATGCTAGTATCTTAGGCAGAAGAACTTCATTGTGCTTATTTTGGAGGACCAGATTTTATATTCTGATTCTAACGTTTAATAGCATCAAGTTTCTCAGAACTTCCTTCACTGTTTTCTTCATTTGAGAAATGGTAGAGGAAGAATATTCCCTGCCTAAAGATAAATGGAAAATTTTGTATGTAAATAATGGAAAAGACTGTCAACTTTAAAATACCCACTAGAAACAAGAATTTAAGTTTTTTTGATCAGTTTTCAGTTTTCATTCCAATCTCAAAGAAAGGCAATGCAAAAGAATATTCAAACTGCTGCACAATTGCACTCATCTCACACGCTAGCAAAGTAATGCTCAAAATTCTCCAAGCCAGGCTTCAACAATATGTGAACTGAGAACTTCCCTGTTCAAGCTGGATTTAGAAAAGGCAAAGGAACCAGAGATCAAAGTGCCAACATCTGTTGGATCATAGGAAAAGCAAGAGAGTTCCAGAAAAAACATCTACTTCTGCTTTATTGACTATGCCAAACACTCTGACTGTGTGGATCACAACAAACTGTGGAAAATTCTGAAAGAGATGGGAATACCAGGCCACCTTACCTGCTTCCTTCAGAAATCTGTATGCAAATTAAGAAGCAACACTTAGAACTGGACATGGAACAATGGACTGATTCCAAATTGGGAAAGGAGTACTTCAAGGCTGTATACTGTCACCCTGATTATTTAACTTCTGTGCAGAGTACATCATGAGAAATGCTGGATGAAGCACAAGCTGGAATCAAGATTGCTGGGAGAAGTAGCAATAACCTCAGATACCCAGATGACACCACCCTTATGGCAGAAAGTGAAGAACAACTAAAGAGCCTCTTGATAAAAGTAAAAGAGGAGAGTGAAACTCAGCATTACAAAAACGAAGTTCATGGCATCTGGTCCCATCACTTCATGGCAAACAGATGGGAAAACAATGGAAAGAGTGAGAGACTTTATTTTGAGGGGCTCCAAAATCACTGCAGATGGTGACTGCACCCATGAAATTAAAAGACGCTTGCTCCTTGGAAGAAAAGCTATGACCAACCTAGGCAGCATATTAAAAAGCAGAGATTACTTTACTGATAGTGGCCCATCTAGTCAAAGCTATAGTTTTTCCAGTGGTCATGTATGGATGTGAGAGTTGGACTATAAAGAAAACTGAGTGCCAAGGAACTGATGCTTTTGAACTGTGGTGTTGGAGAAGACTCTTGAGAGTCCCTTGGACTGCAGGAGATCAAACCAGTCAATCCTAAAAGAAATTAGTCCTGAATATTCATTGGAAGGACTGATGCTGAAGCTGAAACTCCAATACTTTGGCCACCTGATGCAAAAAAACAGACTCATTGGAAAAGACCCTGATGCTGGGAAAGATTGAATGCAGGAGGAGAAGGAGACAACAGAGGGGATGGTTGGATGGCATCACAGACTCGATGGACAAAAGTTTCAGCAAGTTCTTTGAGTTGGTGATGGACAGGGAAGCCTGGTGTGCTGCAGTCCATGGGGTCACAAAGAGTCAGACATGACTGATTCACTGAACTTAACTGAAGCTTGTTGGAGACAGTGGCTACTGAGACACTCCAGATGTTCATAACATATAAAGGTAATACTGTTCGCTCCCCAGTTATTTTACCAAAGATCCCTTGAAAACTTTTAGCTATTCTGCTCTGTGATTAGGGAAATATTTTGATAATACTGACAAAACTGAAACACACTGTAGAGCTCAGGTCTGAAAATTTGGAAACTTTTAGTATGATGGGGGACCGCATTCTAAAGGATTCAAACTGGACACAGATTCCACTTGAATAAAGTTACGGAGATGCCTTGAGGCAGTCCAATAAAACATTATGGGGATTCTCTTCTATCACATTTGAAAACTATGAGTGAACATTAATTTGGCCTTTGTTGCTCTAAATAATCTCATATAATTTACCTATTGATTTAGAAATACAGGAAGAAGACGAACCATTATCAACTTATGTAGTTTTATTTTCTAGGCAGTATTCACAATAAAAAGTCTGGCCTTGGGCATCCAATCATTATGTTTATTTGTCTTTCGTGTGTTTGTTTCTTCATAGCCTGCTTATCTTGCTGAGGAATTACTTTATTTTGTGATTTACAGATAAGTACTTATTTAATGAATTGAAAATCAAAGGTTGTCACTGAGTGAAAAAAAAAAAAAACAAAAACACTTCAGAACAGACTTTTTAAAAGAAACAAATGAGCCTGCGTAGACCAAAGCAGTGAGGTAGCTGTGACCTGAATTTCTGAATTTTCTGAATTACTTGACAAGAATTAGTAGCATGTGGAACTTTGATGTTCTTGGTTTTGTTTGCTTCTTTTAAAAATTGATTTCATTTGTATTATTCTATTATTGGTGATAGTGGTGCTGGTAGTGATGCTTTCTTTTGCTTTTCTAAAAAGTGCCTGAGAAAACACCCAAACTAGCTTTGTCACCTGGTCTTTGAAGAACCTGCAGCCCAGGAAGAAAGGGTAACATTCCACTCTGGTACCAACAGGGCAAAGTAAACTTCACTGCCTTTCTCCTTCAGCAAAGACAGTCAGTATGTGGGTCCATCATAATTGCCATTGGTGATTAACTGGTAGTAGTTGAGTGGCATGCTTTTCCAAGGGAGATCCTGTTATATGTGAGCAGAGCAGGGAATGCCATGAAATGTTAGTAAGTAATGTCTCCCATTTGTGCAGGAGAAGAGTCAGACATATGCTCTATACACCCATCCCAAATGACATGATTCTACATCTCTGGGAACAAATACATTTACCCCAATATTTCTAACTGTTGGGCTAAATTATCTTTAAGTTTTCCATTTTATATTTCTGATATGTACAGGGTGATATGGCACTGGTTAAATAAGCTAATTATATTAGATAAAATTCATAGAATTTTGCCCTAAGCTAAAAATTCAAGATAAATTCACTATTTGCTGTCTGAATTACAAATGTGCTATAATAAAAACTTTAAAATTTTGAGAGCTTGGATTTTGCTTGTTTTTGGACTTAGAACTAAATATTGTGTTTGTCCGACAGACCTCAGTAAAGTAATGGCTATCCCATTACTTCCAATGACTATTTCATCCACATAGGTTAAGACAGGGACATTTTTGTTTATAACAGACATAGTAGAAAAATATAAAAGTTCCACTAGGAACTGGACTCAATACTGCAAATGTACGTTTCAACTATGAGGTTCTATGGTTAAACATACTTATCCAGGTGAGGAGGTCACTATGTGTTGCTGGGTTTCTAGGCAATGGTTTTTCTCTGGAGCAGCCATTTTCAATATGCTAAGAGTTTTATATAATTTCATACTTTATTTCCTACAATTTAATAGTTTTGTAGGCTTCCCACATCAAGGGAACAACTGATCTACCCCTTCTTTAAATACCTTATTCTTGAGTACCTATTATATTGTTATATGCCCAGAGTACAGTGGCAGATAAAAGCAGACACCATCTTGACTTTCATGGAGTTTGTATTCTATAGATTCAGAAAGGTATTCATGACCAAAAGGAATAGCTGGATGCAAACATAGTGTGTACTGTTGGTGCTCACCTTTACCAGCTGGTGCAACCATCATCCTCCCTCCTGAGGCTTTTGAGAACAAGGTGCCCTCCTCTCAGAACTGATTGTGGCCATACTGGAGCCAGTTAGCTCCAGAGTCGAGTACAGCCTCTCTCAGGCATGACTGGTCAACCATCAAGGTTTCAGTAATAACGAATGTTGCAAAAAGCTGCTTTCTTAGTACAAGGTAGGACTAACTCTGTGGTGAACTTTGTACTCAGAACCTTCAGAAGAAATTAAAGCTTGTCTCTAGCTGAGTCTACATTTTTCCTTTTTATTTTCTTCCTTATATGTCTTGCCTCCCTTACTTCCATTGTCCCCCAAAAAACTATGTAAGCAAAAATTCATACCTGCCTCAGACCATACGTATGACAAAATATAATTGCAATTGTGATAACTCATAAAGTATGTGTGGGTATTCCTTTCAGAACATATCAGAGTTGGAGTTTGACCTGTAAAGTACAAGAAAGGCTTTCTCCACGAATGGAAAGTGTAACTGAAATGTAAAGAATGCTTAGGAAATATGCAGATAAGTTCCCCAGACAGAGAAAAACCTATGTCATACAACAGTTGGAAAGTGTCATGGTACATTTTAGGAAGAAAGATTGGGGTGATGAGGTGATGAAATGTGTCCTGAAAGGCAAGATTGAAGAGCAAGGGAGGGCTAGACTCTTGAGGCTAGTAGTAGAGTTTGGTTTTTTAATTTAAGTGTTGAGAAGGCATTGAGATTCTAAAGTAGGATAACATGAACTGATGGAATTAAAGGTACATTTAGCTCCTGTCCAACCCTTGGGCTTGCTCTCCCATGGTAATCTCTGAACCAGACAAAACACTGCTCAGATGTGAGAAATAACACATGCAAATTATGTGAAAATATTTCAATAAAATGCCTGACTGGCTCTGTGCTGCTCCTAAAAAAAAGAAAAATTTAGCAAGATAGGCTGAAATGTACCAACACATATATTCCTCCCTGGTTACTCTCTGCTTTGCCCGTAGTCTCCTTTTCCATCAGATATTCAACAGACCTAGCATTCAACTGGCTGTGAGCATCTTCATGACACAGATAATCATGATGGTGTGATCACCAGCCTAGAGCCAGACATCCTGGAATGCAAAGTCAAGTGGGCCTTAGGAAGCATCACTACGAACAAAGCTAATGGAGGTGATGGAATTCCAGTTGAGCTATTTCAAATCCTCAAAGATGATGCTGTGAAAGTGCTGCACTCGATATGCCAGCAAATTTGGAAAACTCAGCAGTGGCCACAGGATGAGAAAAGGTCAGTTTTCATTCCAATACCAAAGAAGGGCAATGCCAAAGAATGCTCAAACTACCGCACAATCATACTCATCTCACACAGTAGCAAAGTAATGCTTAAAATTCTCCAAGCCAGGCTTCAACAGTACAAGAACCGTGAACTTCCAGATGTTCAAGCTGGATTTAGAAAAGGCAGAGGAACCAGAGATCAAATTGCCAACACCCGTTGGATCATCAAAAAAAGCAAGAGAGCTCCAGAAAGACATCTACTTCTGTTTCATGGACTATGCCAAAGCCTTTGACAGTGTGGACCACAACAAACTCTGGAAAATTCTTCAAGAGTTGGGAATAGCAGACCACCTGACCTGCCTCTTGAGAAATCTGTATGCAGGTCAGGAAGCAACAGTTAGAGCTGGACAAGGAACAATGACTGATTCCAAATTGGGAAAGGAGTACATCAAGGCTGTATATTGTCACCCTGCTTATTTAACTTATATGCAGAGTACATCATGAGAAATGCTGGGCTGGAGGAAACACAAGCTGGAATCAAAATTATCAGGAGAAATATCAATAACCTCAGATATGCAGATGACACCACCCTTATGGCAGAAAGTGAAGAAGAACTAAAGAGCCTCTTGATGAAAGTGAAAGAGGAGAGTGAAAAAGTTGGCTTAAAGCTCAACATTCAGAAAACTAAGATCATGGCATCTGATCCCATCACTTCATGGCAAATAGATGGAGAAACAGTGTTAGACTTTATTTTTGGGGGCTCCAAAATCACTGCAGATGGTGATTGCAGCCATGAAATAAAAAGACACATACTCCTTGGAAGAAACGTTATGACCAACCGAGAAAGCATATTAAAGATCAAAGACACTACTTTGCCAACAAATGTCCATCTAGTCAAGGCTATGTTTTCTCCAGTAGTCACGTGTGAATGAGAGAGTTGGACTATAAAGAAAGCTGAGCACCAAAGAATTGATGCTTTTGAACTGTGGTGTTGGAGAAGACTCTTGAGAGTCCCTTGGACTGCAAAGAGATCCAACCAGTCCTTTCTAAAGGAAATCAGTCCTGAATATTCATTGGAAGGTCTGATGCTGAAGCTGAAACTCCAATACTTTGGCCAGCTGATGAGAAGAACTGACTCATTGGAAAAAACCCTAATGCTGGGAAAGATTGAAGGCAGGAGAAGAAGGGGACAACAGAAGCTGAGATGGTTGGATGGCATCACCGACTCAATGGACATGAATTTGAGTAATCTCTGAGAATTTGTGATGGACAGGGAGGCCTGGCGTGCTGCATTCCATAGGGTCTATAATGTTGGACACGACTGAGCAACTGAATTGAACTGAACTGAAGCATCTGCTTATTAGGCCAACTTACTTACCTACCTAGAGTTCAGGACTTAGACTCTCTTCTCTTCTTATTCTGTCTTGCAGCTATACTATACAGTCATCCCTCTGAATCCATGGGTTCCTCATCCATAGATTTAACCAACTGGGGAATGAAAATCATGTTGGTGGGTAGAAGGAAATCCAGAGAGTTCTAAAAACTAAAATTTGCTTGCACCAGCAATTATATATATAGCATTTAGATTGTATGTACAACTATTTACATTATATTGGGTATTACAAGTAAACTAGAGCTGAGATGACTTCCTTGGTGGCTCAGACAGTAAAAGTGGCTGCCTACAATGTGGGAGACCCGGGTTCAATCCCTGGGTTGGGAAGATCCTTAGAGAAGGAAATGGCAACCCACTCCAGTACTCTTGCCTGGAAAATCCCATGGACGGATTTAAGAGATGTCTTAAAGTATAGATGAGGATGTGCATAGGTTACATTAAAATACCATGCCATTTTATATAGCAGACTTGAGTATCCATTTGGTAGTTGGGGGGTCTTGGATCCAAGTTTCCATGGATACCAAGTGGTGACTACTTCCTTTCTGTTTTGCAAACCCATACATATTGCAAAGTATCTCCTTTCTATTTTTATTTTCCAGGACAAATATTAAGGATTCTTCAAAATGTGTGTCTGTTCCACCACTGTTTTAAAATATTCTTAGTTCCAGGAGGCAAATAACAATTTAAATGACTGGGGGAAACCCCATGGATAATAGATTGAGATATAGGAGATTCTTTAGACACAAATGGACTCTGACAATTTTCTTATATTATCTCAATCATTACCAGGAGGACACTGTCATCTTTTTTTCTCATTAATTTCTTACTAATATTTGTAAACAGAGACCTATAAAAGAAAAGTAAATAAACCAATCATTGAGTGATATCGAAAAAGACTAATACTGTAGTGGAAATAACATTCTAGTATTGATAGAAGCTCAAAGTCTGCTCTGGATTTAAGGAAAGTTTTACAGTATATTTGCCTTTGTGATTACATGGCACACCAGATTATTGTGTGATGGTGGGCACTCCAAGGGAAGATCCATAATGGCCTATAGATTTTCCATTGGTGCAAACATTGATTATTTATCAATCTAGGGATTTTTTTTTTTTTTGCTCCAGTAACTCATAGTCTAATAATAATAACTCTCCACAAAATCTGCTGAATATAGAAGACATATACTAGAGATGCTCTTACTTCTGAAATTTAATGAACTCAAAGATTTGTTGCTGTCAAAATAGGTCATCTTTCGAATATACCACCCCATATTACAACCAGAATTATTTTCATGGATATAATATCCTACTGACCTCACCACACAAACTAGAATTCACGGAATTTTTGATTAAAAAAATTCTCTTGCTGCTGCTGCTGTTAAGTCATTTCAGTCATGTCCAACTCTGTGCGATCCCATAGACGGCAGCCCACCAGGCTCCCCCGTCCCTGGGATTCTCCAGGCAAGAATACTGGAGTGGGTTGCCATTTCCTTCTCCAATGCATGAAAGTGAAAAGTGAAAGTGAAGTCGGTCAGTCGTTTCCGACTCTTCGCGACCCCATGGACTGTAGCCCACCAGGCTCCTCCGTCCATGGGATTTTCTAGGCAAGAGTACTGGAGTGGGGTGCCATCGCCTTTGCTGAAAAAATCCTCTTAGATAAGTCTTATTTCAACCTTACTATCAGGAACATGGTGTGTTTCGGCACTGTCACTCTGGAGGTGATATATAATCATTCTTATCAATAGTAGCCATCAGCATCATCCTCCGTAAACATATATAACTAAAGCTATCCCTCTATCTGGGGCTTCCCACGTGGCACAGTTTTAAAGAATCTGTCTGCCAGTGCAGGAGACTCCAGAGGTGCGGGTTCGGTCCCTGGGTCAGGATGGGGATCGAATCCCCTGGAGTAGAAAATGGTAATCCACTCCAGTATTCTTGCCAGGAAAATCTTATGGACAGAGGAACCTGGTGAGCTGCAGTCCACGAGGGCTCAAAGAACCGGACATGACAGAGCACACACAGACAGATACATCTATCTATTTCTACGTTATCTATTCAGGATCCACCCATGCATATGTTAATGTGTGTGTGATATACGCACAAGCGTTTATATCTTATCTAATTAACATTATAGCATGGAAATTTGCTCAAATTAAAAAATCTTAATTATCAGGTTTAATGACATGTTATCTACTAATAACTGATATTATTAACCATTCTTCTGAACCTGAAATGTTACTATTTTTAAAAAAGAGAAATAATGTACCAAGAATGTATTTTATGGACTTAAAAGAATTTCTGTATTTTAAAACTTAGAACAGAATTATCAAGATAAAATGTAGAATTGTTTCACGATGCTTTTTATCTGGAAAACTTGTTTTATAAACGAATTTCACTAATGAGCACTTTCACAAGCACTCAGTTCATGTGAATGGCCATACTTAAACATTCATTATCCCACTTTGAAACAACTAATTTAATAAATAAGACATAGTATTCATTTTTGATTATAGTGATTTTAAAAGTTTTTTCCATCCCTTATACCAGTTAAGTAACCATATTTTAACTGTCTGGTATTTATCATCCTATAGATGACAATATAATCATACAGGAACAAGTATAATTTGTCACTTTTTTTCTGTTGCTAGTATTTGAATGTCTAAATAGATGGGTATATATACATACACATGCACAGATACATACGCATACTCCCTTTAGAATTTCTTCTTTTGTGAATAAGATCTATACGTTTGTGAAGGTTTCAAAACACCTAAACAAATTCTTAGGCATTCTTCAACGGAAGGATAGTGTGTGCCCCATTTCCTTGAATCTGGGAGGGCCTATCACTGCCTCAGCTCATAAAATATAGCTACATGAATTCCAACCCTAGACCATAAAGAAGTCATACAGTTTTCACGTTGTCTACTATGACAGTTGCTCTTTGAAATGCGACAAGCTGCCAAGTAGGAATTATTAATACAACTACTTTGATTCCACCCTGACAGTAGCGACAGATAGGTGCTAAGCCTCCTGAGTCTATTATCCAGCCTTCACAGTTCAGGCATCAGACATATGAGTAAAGAAATGGACCCAGTATCCCCACTGTTCCAGCCCTCTAGCAGTTGAGTCACTCCTAGTCATTTGTGGACAATTGGAAGCAGAGAAAAGTTGACCTTCATTGTGCTCTTGCCAAATTCCTGACTCACAGAATTTGTGAGCATAAATAAATTGCTGTTTAATACTGCTAAGTTTGGGGGTCTAAGTCCAGGGGGTCATTTATTTGTGAACCATCATCCTGTTTTCGTTTTTATTTAGCCATTCCCTTCTCTAGGGGATCTTCCTGACCCAGGAATTGAACCTCGGTCTCCTGCATTGCAAGCGGATTCTTTACCATCTGAGTCACCAGGGAAGCCCTTCATTTTTATACTGGGAGTTTAAAACAAATTATAATTCAGTATCATTTTAGGTAATTTCTCTTAGAATAAATGTGCCATTAACAAGTTAACATGATTAACAAATCTTTAACACAAAGCCTAGAAAATAAAACTAGTACTAAATGTCCTCTGATAATATCTAAATGGGCTGCCCTGGTAGCTCAGATGGTAAAGAATCTGCCATCAATGAGGGAGACCTGGATTTGATCCCTAGGTTGGGAAGATGCCCTGGAGGAGGGCATGGAAACCCATTCCAGTATTCTTGTCTGGAGAATCCCCATGGACAGAGGAGTCAGGTGGGCTCCAGTCCATAGGGTGGCAAAGAGTCAGACATGACTGAGTGACTAAGCACAGACCAGGACAGTATCTAAATAAGCGGATCATAGAAAAGTCCATTGCCAGAAGAGGCAGTTGTAAGGAAACAGCATCGTGTACTGATCCATTAGCAAATGTGCCCTAATAAGTACTGTACAATCTAATTAGATGCTTTCCCATTTGTAATCCCTTTCCTTAAGGAAGAGCTAATAAGGGAAGGGAGATCTGAAGGGAATCTGACACTGAAGACAAAAATGAAAAGTCTACAGCAATACTAAATAGACACAGGGGGGTTGATGAAAGAACTCTGCCAAATATGTAAAAAACAATGAATTTGGGATTGAGTTCTTGAAACTGCCACACACTGCTCTACATTCAGATTGCTTTAAAGATGGGGCTATAGAGTAGGGTCATTCATCAGATGACATAATTGAAAGAACATATTTTTAAATTTCCTTCTAATTCCAGGTATCTGTGAGTTCAATTTTGTCAACTGAAGTTCACAGGGTGAGCTGTATACAAAATAATTGTTTCAACATGCATGTGGAGGGCCATGTTTCACATATAAATGGAAGCACAGGTGATAATATTTTATCAGGAAATCTTCCAGTTCAGTTCCCTTAGCACATAGAAACTGTACATACATTTCAAATGCCAGTCTTATTTCTTACTTTCTCTTGGTTTGTGTTGTTCCCTTAGTGTTCACACTCTAAGGGGCTTGAGTGACAATGATATATATTTCATCCTTGGAGGTAATTGCGTATCTCATCCCAGCCAGTCTAATACAGGATTTCTGAATCATTTTTTTTTCCTGGTGGTCTACGATAATGATATCAGTGATTTTCAATAATCCATTAGTGTGTGAGCACTTGAGTTAAAGCAGTAATTACCTGTCATTCTCACACTAGCATCACATGTGATTAACATCTTTATCTGGTGACATTTCCATCTGGTAAAGGTAGAGAGAAAATAAACTGTAGTTGAAGATAATAAACTGAATCTATTTCTGATTACTTGGGATGCAGATACATCAAAGAACTTGAATGTAAAGGAAAAGCTATACAACTTAATATTTACTTTGCTTTAAAGAATGAATTTAGCTTCAAAGGTTATTATAGGTTAAGCTTATAAACAAGGTAAGTTGCAGAGTTCTGCTGAATCTGAACCTCTGACTTCCTACATAAAAAAAAGTTTAATGATAAAACAATCTGCTAGTTGAGGCAAAGATAAATTCCACACCATGAAATCTAAAGAAATAATTCCACATATGTTATATGTAGTCCATCAATTGCATTACTTTGTTTTCAACTTTTAATTTTAAATTAAGTTTGAATGATATATTTGGGGGGAAATTGAATGTGCAATCATTAGAATTAAGAGAGATTTCAAGTCCTACTGCCTGTTTCAGAAAAGCCACAGAATCCTTCTGAATTGACTCTTATATATAATGAAAAAATGATAAATATCAAATTCACAATTATAAATTTCGAACAAAAGGAGTGTTAAAGGATCTCCCACATAATCTAAGATAAAACTGGTAAGTATGGAAACCACAGTGAGGCAGAGAGGATCAAGGTTTTATCCTCTACTCTGAGAAATGTTTGAAAATGAAGAGAGGTTAGAGCCATTGCCTATTAGCAATAGGGTAGTTCTTGCAGGTAAAACTCAATGCAGAAGTTTTGCATTTTCCATCAATGTCCAGGGAATATACTGATCTCCTGTCTGCATTACTACAGAAAGAAGTAATACATTGAAACTACATCAGAACAAGATGACTTTGGAGAGGAATAAATTCGTGAAATTATGCATTTACAAGATACAATCTTAGTTAAGAAAAAGGAGGTGCTAAAATGAAAGGCTGAATTTGGGCACATTTTTAAAAGAACTGGTAAGACTTTTGTAAGTTATATCAGCTGGATAGTTGTAGACACCTGGGGAATTGAGCCACTGGTAAAGTTACCAGAAAAGAACCAGATCACCTCAGGTTAAAAGTTCATGGAAAGTGGGTGCATATGAAAGACCTGGGGCTTTGGAATCATTCAGATCAAGGTATAGTTTCTAGCTCTGAAATTTAATAGATGTGTGAATTAGGACAACTTACTGGTCACTCAGAGTCTGTTTCTTCATTTATAAATTGAATGTTTAATTTTCCTCACACATACCAGTTCCTATGGATCTTGTCACTACCCTCTGTCTGCATGATCATGGAAAAATTCACCCAACAGAAACACATATTTTAGGGAAAATCAAGGGACACATACAGACTGAAAGTGAAGGGCTGGAAAAAGATATTCCATGCAAATAGAGACCAAAAGAAAGCAGGAGTAGCAATACTCATATCAGATAAAATAGACTTTAAAATAAAGGCTGTGAAAAGAGACAAAGAAGGACACTACATAATGATCAAAGGATCAATCCAAGAAGAAGCTATAACAATTATAAATATATATGCACCCAACATAGAAGCACTGCAATATGTAAGGCAAATGCTAACAAGTATGAAAGGGGAAATTAACAATAACACAATAATAGTGGGAGACTTTAATACCCCACTCACACCTATGGATAGATCAACTAAACAGAAAATTAACAAAGAAACACAAACTTTAAATGATACCACGGGCCAGTTAGACATAATTGATATCTATAGGACATTTCACCCCAAAATAATGAATTTCACCTTTTTTCTCAAGTGCACATGGAAACTTCTCCAGGATAGATCACATCCTGGGCCATAAATCTAGCCTTGGTAAATTCAATAAAATTGAAATCATTCCAAGCATCTTTTCTGATCACAATGCAGTAAGATTGGATGTCAATTACAGGAGAAAAACTGTTAAAAATTCCAGCATATGGAGGCTGAACAATACGCCGCTGAATAACCAACAAATCACAGAAGAAATCAAAAAAGAAATCAAAATATGCATAGAAATGAATGAAAATGAAAACACAACAACTCAAAACCTATGTGCCATTGTAAAAGCAGTGCTAAAGGGAAGGTTCATAGCAATATAGGCTTACCTCAAGAAACAAGAAAAAAAGTCAAATAAATAACCTAAATCTACACCTAAAGCAACTATAAAAGGAAGAAATGAAGAACCCCAGGGTTAGTAGAAGGAAAGAAATCTTAAAAATTAGGGCAGAAATAAATGCAAAAGAAACAAAAGAGACCATAGCAAAAATCAACAAAGCCAAAAGCTGGTTCTTTGCAAAGATAAATAATGCAATTCAATTCCAGAAAAATAAATGACCCAATCAAAAAATGGGCCAAAGAACTAAACAGACATTTCTCCAAAGAAGACATACAGATGGCTAACAAGCACATGAAAAGATGCTCAACATCACTCATTATCAGAGAAATGCAAATCAAAACCACAGTGAGGTACCATTTCACGCCAGTCACAAAGGCTGCTATCCAAAAGTCTACAAGCAATGAATGCTGGAGAGGGTGTGGAGAAAAGGGAACCCTCTTACACTGTTGGTGGGAATGCCACTATGCAGCCACTATGGAGAACAGTGTGGAGATTCCTTAAAAAACTGGGAATAGAACTGCCATATGATCCAGCAATCCCACTGCTGGGCATACACACTGAGGAAACCAGAATTGAAAGAGACACGTGTACCCCAATATTCATCACAGCACTGTTTATAATAGCCAGGACATGGAAGCAACCTAGATGTCCATCAACATACAAATGGATAAGAAAGCTGTGGTACATATACACAATGGAATACTATTCAGCCATTAAAAAGAATACATTTGAATCAGTTCTAATCAGGTGGATGAAACTGGAGCCCATTATACAGAGTGAAGTAAGCCAGAAAAAAAAAACACCAATACAGTATACTAATGCATATATATGGAATTTAGAAAGATGGTAACGATGACCCTATATGTGAGACAGCAAAAGAGACATAGATGTATAGAACAGTCTTTTGGACTCTGTGGGAGAGGGCAAGGGTGGGATGATTTGGGAGAATGGCATTGAAACATGTATATTATCATATGTGAAATGGGTCGCCAGTCCAGGTTTGATGCATGAGACAGGGTGCTCGGGGCTGGTGCACTGGGATGACCCAGAGGGATGGGATGGGGAGGGAGATAGGAGGGGGGTTCGGGATAGGGAACACATGTACACCCGTGGCAGATTCATGTCAATGTATGGCAAACCCACTACAATATTGTAAAGTAATTAGCCTCCAATTAAAATAAATACATTTATATTAAAAAAAAATTCTTCAACTTTTCTGTAAAAAAAAATAAAATAAAAAATTCTGAAGCTAAGAAACGAAAATTATCTTTATTGCTCATTACATATGCCCTGTTTTATCTTTTACTTATGTTCTTAATATTTTAAAAATAATTGTCATTCATGAATGAAGTTTGAAAAAAATAGAAAGGAACAGAAATGAAATTCTGCCTTTCACCCAAAGGAAACATTTTTAAAAGTTTCCTGAAAATTTCTTCTGCAAAAAAGTGAGTCATGGCACAGTGTGTACACATGTATTTATTTATATTACTCATATAGTGTACACTATTCTGCATCTTGATTTTGATATAAGATATTTAGGAAAACAGCTTTTTCTGTCAGAACAATTTATATCTTATTAGCAATTAATGGTTTGTAGGATGTATATATCAGATCTCAATTTATATATTTAAAAACCAGTGGAAACGAAGAATATACTTCAACCAAGCACACAGGTTTGGGCTTCCAGTATTCTTGGTATGACTTTACTCAGATTATGAGTGGGGCATGATTTTTATAGGTGTATTTAGAATTGTGATGGAAAGTAGATTCTCCCCATCTAACACTTGACAAAAGACTTCTGTGTAAGAAAAGGCTGTGAGGTGCAATAAACAATGAATTAAATTCAAATCACATCTCTGCCACTTGTTTTTTTTTGTATGAGAGGACATCACTGAAAAGATATCTGACTTCCCTAAGTCTCAGGGCTTTTTTTTTTCAATATTTATAAAAAGGGAGCAGGAGAAACCTATTAACTTTTCTTTTCAAAACAAGCTACAGGGTTGGAGAATGTATTTAGAAATCACATGAAGTGAAGTGAAGTGAAAGTTGCTCAGTCATGTCTGACCCTTTGCGACCCCATGGACTATACAGCCCATGGAATTCTCCAGTCCAGAATACTGGAGTGGGTAGCTATTGCCTTCTCAGGGGATCTTCCCAACCCAGGGATTGAACCCAGGTCTCCCACATTGCAGGCAGATTCTTTACCAGCTGAGCCACACGGGTAGCCCACAAATCACATAACCAAAAACTAATATGTAGACTATGTAAAGAAACATCCAAACTTCATAGCAAAATAGTCCAATTAGTAAACAGGCAAAAAATACGAAAATGCATTTCATTGAAGAGGATAAACAAATAGAGAATAATCAAAAGATATTCAGCAGCAGCATCCATTCAATCAATCAATTCAGTCACTCAGTCGTGTCCAACTTTTTGCGACCCCAAGAACCGCAGCACGCCAGGCCTCCCTGTCCATCACCAACTCCCTGAGTCCACCCAAACCCATGTCCATCGAGTCGGCGATGCCATCTCATCCTCTGTCGTCCCCTTCTCCTCCTGCCCTCAGTTTTTCCCAACATCAGGGTCTTTTACAATGAGTCAGCTCTTTGCATCAGGTGGACAAAGCACAAAACAAAACCACAATTAGTCATTACTCTATCCTCATCAGAACAGCAAAAAAGAAAAAGACAACCCACAATAAATACTGGTGAAGGGACAGAGAAATTGGATCACACATGTCTTGCTAGTGGGGATGTAAAATGGCATAGCAACTCTGGACACATGTTTGCCAGTTTCTTTTGAAAAGAAAACATGCAAATACCATATGATCCAGCAACTGCACTAGTAGGCATTTATCCCAGAGAAATGAAAACTTACGGCCACAAGAAAGCCTGTATATGAATGTTTATAGCAGCTTTATTTATAACCACCCTGAACTGGAAATAATTTTATGTTCTTCACTGTGTGAATGATTATATAGAACCTGGTACATCCATACTATAAACTACTAGTCAGCAATAAAAAGGAGTATACTACTGATATATGAAACAGTCCAGATGATCTCAGAATTATACAGAGTAAAAAAAAAAGCCAATCTCAAAGGTCACCTCTCTGATTCCATTTGTAAGCATTCTTGAAATGACGGAACTATGAACAATTAATGGTTGTCAGCGTTTAGTCAGGATGTGAGGCAGGGAGGGAAGTGGATGTGGCTGAAAAAGGACATGAAGAATTCTTAGGGAGATGGAAACAGTCTGCCTCTAGACCACATCCAAGTTAATATGCTAGAGATGGTCTGCTGCTATCCCTTTGCAACGTCACCATGAGGGAATGCTGAGAGATGCCTTCATGGGATCTTGAGCCTTCTATTTTGCAACTACAGGTGATGAAATTATCTCAAAATGAAATCAACCCATTGTAAAGAAATTTTCCTACAATTAAAAAAAAAAGAAAACTCGTGTAAAAGGCATGATCTTATAAGTCTGCAGCTCTGAAATGAAAAATAAAATCGAAATTTGAAACAAAAGTTCAATAAAAAAACTATAGTTCCGCTGTTCTTTGTTCTTTTGGCCTTCATGGTTTTGTTTTGTTTTTTTTAATAAATTTATTTATTTTAGTTGGGGGCTAATTACTTTACAATATTGTAATAGTTTTTGCCATACATTGACATGAATCAGCCATGGGTTTACATGTGTTCCCCTTCCTGGACCCCCCACCCACCTCCCTCCCCATCCCATCCCTCTGGGCCATCCCATTGCCCCAGCCCTGAGCCCTTGTCTCATGCATCGAACATGGAATGGTGTTCTGTTTCACATATGATAATATACATGTTTCAATGCTATTCTCCCAGAACGTCCCACCCTCACCTTCTCCCTCAGAGTCCATAAAATTGTTCTGTGGAGAACAGTGTGGAGATTCCTTAAAAAACTGGGAATAGAACTGCCATATGACCCAACAATCCCACTGCTGGGCATATACACCGAGGAAACCAGAATTGAAAGAGACACGTGTACCCCAATGTTCATCGCAGCACTGTTTATAATAGCCAGGACATGGAAGCAACCTAGATGTCCATCAGCAGACGAATGGATAAGGAAGCTGTGGTACATATACACAATGGAATATTACTCAGCCATTAAAAAAAATACATTTGAATCGGTTCTACTGAGATGGATGAAACTGGAGCCCATTATACAGAGTGAAGTAAGCCAGAAAGAAAAACAACAATACAGTATACTAATGCATATATATGGAATTTGAAAGATGGTAACGATAACCCTATATGCGAGCCTTCATGGTTTTTGATGAGAAATCTACCATATTCAAATCATGGTTCCCTTATATATAACATGTTATTTTTATGTGGATGCTTTCTAAGATTTTTTCCTTACTTTTGATTTTCAACTATTTTGTTGCAGTGTGTCCAAGGGTGGTTGGACTCATGCTAGTCACTGTTTCAGCTTCCTTCCCCTCACAGCATGCGGCCTGCTTTTGTGTTTTCCTCATAATCCTTAGATATATTATTTGTATATTTTATATAGTATTTCTTGTGGGCATCAGAATTGTTTTGATGGGGAGCTGAATGTTGTTCTGACAGAACTATAAATTCTGATTATTGCTGTTTTAATATTTTTATACCCTTAGTCATGTCACCAGAATATTCTAATCTATAATTTATATAATGAATTATATATGTTGTTTAATATGTCAACATAAATATAAATACATATGTATTGACATAGATATATCGATGTATCATATAAATATACTTATGTAAATACACATAAACACATATATATTTAGCTATGTACATCATCAGATAACTAATCCCTCACTCCTCTTCCTGCACCTTCACAGTAATGTACAAATTAGAGCTTGTCAGATAAGTTCCTGGAAATGAATTGGAAACTCTTCTAGTAATCTCTTTTAGTCAGTTATGGCTGAGTGACAGCAGAGTATTTCAGACTCATTTGCCTAGAAAATCATATTTATTCTACCCTACTTGTTAAGACCTTCATACGACTAAAAGTTTTAATGATCTTTCATCTGCCTTTATTAGAGTTGCAGAGGGGAACTCTGTTGGTTTTTCTTTCTGAGGCAGAGGACCTGCATGAATATATAGAAAAATTATTCTTGCTGAAATAAAGAACACCATCAGATGGCATTTAGGTGGTCCCAGGTACCCAGAAAGTAGCAACACATGTGACTCCTTTCAAGGTCACTCGGAAGACCTGCTTCCTTTGATTCTCCATCCAGTATGCCCTAAGCGCGGGCTTCCCAGGTGGCGCAGTGGTAAAGAATACGCCTGCCACTGCAGGACACCCGAGAGACATGGGTTTGATCCCTGGTTTGGGAAGATCCCCGGGAATAGGAAATGACAACCCACTCCAGTTTTATTGCCTGAGAAATCCCATGGACAGAGGAGCCTGGTGGCCCACTGTCCATGGGGTTGCAAAGAGTTGAACACGACAGCACACGTGCGTGCGTGCGCACGCACACACACGTACACATGTGATGCCCTAGGTGCCTTGCAGCTCTGCCCTAGACAGTGAACTATATTGGGCTATATTCCAGGCACAGATTTCAGAGAGGCTGACTTTTCTTATCAGAGAGACGGAGCCCAGATCACAGATAGCTAGCTCCCTGCTCAGAGCATAAATAATCCCCTTAATTGACAGATTAAAATTTTCTGTGGCTCCATGGGGTTTTGTAGTCCTAAATGCAGTCTTGTTAACATGGCACATCAGCCCTTTCTCACTGCCTCTGAATTCTCCAGGGTTTTCTAGTAAGTCTATCTTCGTCTTACATCATTTGCTGTAGGTTCCTACCCATGCCAGGCTCTTCCATGCCGTTGTGCCTTTAGGAGAGATCATTCTTTCTTGTGAACTTCCTTTACTGTGTTCATCATCTCTAAGTTTTGCCCATGTATGATACTTCTGAATGATAAGTAATATTGACTATCATTGGAAACTGTATAGTTTTAAGCAATAACTAATATTACTGCATCACAGTTAAATTCAGCACAGTTTTCTGAATGACATAACCAGGTACTATGCTAATTCTATAAATATGATCCCCTCATTCTTTCATTTATCCCACAAATATGTACTGAGTGCCTACTCTGTGACAAAAAATTCTAGATTCTGAGGTTATGGTATAGAACACAAACACCCTCATATAAACACCCTTCTCTTAAGATTAGAAGCAAATAAAAATATAATAGATAGTAATACATGTAATGCAGAAATAAAATCTCAGTAAAATGAGTTTTTCTGTCAAAGATCTCACAGTGTGATGAGGGAAGTAGATTTATTAGTAAAACCTAACTAAATGAAATACAGTGTTACTGGAAAGTAACTATAAAATGCTATGGAAAGCAAATAGAATAACATAGACTAGCTGTTGGATAACAGGGGTATGGGGAAGTTTCCTGAAGTAGCTGAACTGTGAAGAATGTGAAAAAGTTGAGTAGATGGAAATGAGAGAGTAAGACACTCCAGGATGTGGGACTGGCAGGCATTAAAGGGGGCATAGATTCTCTCCCAGTATAGAATGAGGAACTCTAAACATAGTCATATTAAAAGAACATTATTTGTGAGAAGAAGTATGGCACCTTTTCAGATCTATAATGTAAGCATTCTGTGGCAGGGCACGGCTTAATTTTCATGATTTTTTTGGTAACCAGCCCTAAGATGAGCATTAAGTTATTGCACATCTAAACTTGTGTTTGAAAATTTGAATTGCTATTTGTTTTCCTATGTATGAAGCTTCATTTCACCCTGAAGGATATTGATCCTCTTTTATTTTGAACATGGAATTGAGCTCAGGAGCTTCACATGGGAATTTCTCCTGCTGTAAGAATTTAATTAAATGCCCATTGCTCTTTGAATATATACTATTTTATAAACATATCTAGGTAAGCAGTGTGCCCCCATGTCTCTCTCTTTGAAGCTAGATTGAATACTATTATCATCTAGAATGCATAAAATGCACATCATTTATTGTTCACTCCAACCTTACATATCATTATTCAAATTTAACTAATGAGGAAGCAGACTCAGAGAAAATAATCACAGTCATGATGGTAGGAATAATAGCTACTGCTTATTGAATAATTAGTATGTATTATCCACTTTTCTAATTCGTAAATATTATCTCATTTGATACTTACCACAATCACATCAACCAAACATTACGATACCTATTTTATAGATGAAGATGCTGTACATGTAACTTGTACAGGGACAGAGAACTAGCAAACGATGACATGCAGAGCCAAACCCAAGGCTGTCTCGCTCCAAGGGCTGTTCCTCTTGCACCACCACATGGTACCTTCCTGATGCTGGGGGAAGGGGATGGGGATTTGCATCTGTCTTTATGTTAGTGCCAGAGAGGTAGGACGTTTCTGCATCCTTAATAAATAATAATGCCAGATCTTCAAAGTTAGCTGTGGAAAGCACTGAGGGCTAAGTGGTCCATGCTGTTACACTTCAATCTCATAGATTTAGCCATTTTCTTGGAAATATTTTGACCTTTGCTGTCATTGCCTATTGATGTCTAGGAGATTCTGTTCTCTAATACATTCTCTCTCTCTCTCCTTCCCCTTGTTCCACCCTCACTTTTTCATATTTCTGACCTGGACCTTCTGGTTCAGAGAGCATACATGTGAGATGTTAAAGAATAAAATTTATATGAGTAGAGAGGATATGAAGAGAATAATAACAGAGCTTTATCTGGCTTCTGTGGTATGCTAACCCATGGATCATTTTTAGCCTAGTTTCTGTTTTGTCTCCACATGGTGTAATAATGACTTTGCCTGAGAAAAACACTAAATCCCTCTCTTAGATTCATTGAACTCTCTTTCCTTTCATCTACATCCACAATTACATTTATAGCCATGGACTAGCTTGTATTGAGTGTAGCTATTACCAAGGATCATTTTATCTTTCAAATATGTTCTTTCCTTCTTCAATCCATTTTGTCATATTCATTTATGTCTTATCAGATTTGAACTCAATAAGTGTTCACCTGCCATTCTTTTATAATTTTACTTTTCTATAGGAAAACCACCATACATTATAATATAATAACTATGATATCCATTCATCCCATAATAAAAAGATGTTTTCATTAGAGTACGTAATAAATATTTGAATAAGTGAAACAGTGAATGGATGGATAAAGGAAAGAATGCTTTGATGGCTGAATGAACGGGGAGCAGCTTGGCAGCGGTGAGGAAGTCACTGCTACTGGGTTGAAACTCATTTCTGACACGTCTGCTCCTCACTCCACCACCTGGGTCACTCCTCTGTGCCAGAAGCCAGCCACAGGTGGTGCAGGCTTTCTAGGCAATCTTTCTAAATGCTTCCTCATCTGCCCTCGCCTGCGCTCGCTCCTGGTGTGAGCAGCCTCACCCTCTGGCTGTGATCATTTGCTTCCAGACAAGCTGTTTTTCTACTTGTCAAGTAGACCAGCATTACTACACTTGCACAAAATGAATAATCAGCACTTTGAGGAGCCTTTTTTTTTTGCTCCTGAAATGGGTTTATTACGAGTTTATTTTTCATCGCCTATCAAACAGATGTTGCCAGCTCTCTGAGGAATTTTCTGTGCTTCCCAGTCCCTCTCGCTGGGTGGATTGCCAGATGCTCTGGTACACTGCAGAGCTGTGTGTGCATGCCAGGGAGGTGAGTGGATCTGCCTCAGCCATGGGAAAGGGAACCCAAGTGTTCCTGATCCTGGTGGGGCAAGGGGGTGGCTGCTGGTTTAAAATGGAAAAATGCAAACAAGTATAGAACAGATGCAGATGAGTTCCAACTGCTGTGGAAGCAGCTTGGTGCAGTAGGAAGAGCATCGGATTTGGAACCAGATTTGGACCTGAATTGAAATCCCAAATGTACCACTTTCAGTCTTCTGTGAGTTGAACTCTTTGCTGCTTCTTAAAAGTATAGATTTTAACATCCAAGTCAAAGAGTTTCTGTAAGGATTAAATATGACTGTGGTGTATGATACATTAGCAAGAAATAATACCTGATCCACCCTTTTCTTAACTGATACTAACTTGATTTTTTAATCACACTGTTTATTAATAAAGTATCCCAGATATAGCTGCTGTCTGTCTGCCTATCTGTCAACCTATCTCTCTATCTACTCATCCATCTATAAAATTCTTATTGTTTTAAAAGCCTAAAATTTATGAGTCACGACAGTGAATACTAATTAATAAACAACCAAGTTACTTTGTGTGTGTATGTGTGTATTCACATTGTCACAGTGAATGTTTTCACACATACACATATCTTGGTGCACTTGTCTGATAACTACTTTAAGAGAAATGTCTGAAACAGAATTTGCTAATCCCAAGTTTTATACACTTACATTTTATTTCATATAGCCAGATTTTTATCTAAAAGCTGTATCAATTTGCATTTTCACCAGAAACACCTGAGAACTATATTCCCACAACCTAATAAGCATGGAGGACTTAAAACATTAACAAAATATTTTAAATGTTTCCCTTTGCATTACTTTGTTAGGTATTAATAATGAATGCCTTCCATATTCTCACTGGTGATTTGTCTTATTTCCTTTGCAAATTGCCTACTGAGAGGGTTGCGATTACAGTATATTTTTTTGTTTTGTTTGATGAGAACTGAGGCTGCTCCAGAACTAAGTTGAAAGGTGACTTCACAACTGTGGCAGAGAAAGTTAATGCTCCCCAAAAATCCATGTGAAGCTACATTTCTCCACTTCCCTTGCAATTTAAATTTAAAAAATCTTGTTTTTATTGTAAAAAAGAATCATACAAGAGAGTATGATTGCTACAAGTATACTGCTACAACTTAAAGATTAGTAAAATGAATACCCTCAAAAAAAACCAGAACAATTCAGATTGAAATGATTTTGCTGAAATAATGGCAAGAAAAATTATGCAAAAAATATATAATTATTGCATTTTCCAATCCTACAGAGGTATGTTGTTGTTCAGTCACTTAGTTATGTCCGACTATTGACCCCGATAATTGACCAGTAAGCTTGTATACAATAAAAGTGTACAATGTGATGATTTGAATTTGAGAAATAAGCATACTGTATTAAGCCTCTGAGATGCGTGTCAGCTTGAATTAGGTGTCCTTATTTTAAAATGGAATGGTGAAGTTGCCAAATCTGTGACTCAGTGATTAATGAGAGATTATCTTCGCCTAATCAAAGGTAGATTGATGGTTTGTATAACTAGTTGTAAGCACATAGTTGTGTGTATGTGTGTAAACAGTGTCACATTGAATCCAGATTAACAACACCAGACTTAGAGATGACATCACTTAATCGCCTATGTTTCCGTGGATTTCCTAGTTACAAAATTATTTCTAAATTCAAGAAACTTTCCTTGATGCCTGTTCTAAAACTGAAGCTATGAAAATGTTTAAGCTGTTTGTCTATACTATATAGATAAAACAAACCAAAACAAACAGAGAAATAAACACACATACATACACACACACTACGGCTTTGGAACCACAGAAACCCAGCTTCAAATTCCAAAGCTATTCTTATGACCTAAGAAATCTCTAGTAAAGTTATTCAACTTTCTCCAAGTCCCCTTTAGCTCATCTTTAAATGGGGGAATGGGGGGTTCCTCTCAGAAGATTTTTAACTTTTTTAAAAATTGAAATATGGTTGGCTTATAGCATTATATTAGTTTCAGAGATACAATTTTATTACTTTCAGGTGAACAGTGCTTCAGTCTTTCTATACATTACACACTATACAAAGTTATTATAAATACCACCTATGTTCACTGTGCTGTACATTACATCTCTGTGACTTATAACTGGGTGTTTGTACCTCTTAATCCCTTGCACCTATTTTGCCTCCTCCCCCACCCCCCGACAACTACTAATTTGTTCTCTGTGTCTAAATCTGTTTTTATTTTATTTGTTCATTGATTTTGTTTTTATAGACTCTACATATGAGTGGAATCATACAGTATTTGGCTTTCTCTGTCCCACTTGTTTAGCATAATACCCTTCAGGTCCATCCATGCTATTGCAAATGGCAAGAGCCCATTCTTTTTTATGACCAAGTAATATTCCATTATATAAATGGAATATATACATATAGATGATCTATATACATAAGATATTCTAAGAGTTAATTGGTCTAGTGAATGTAAAGCCTAATGCAGTGTCTCATATAATGGTTAGTTCTCAGCATGAGAGGAAGCCTGTCTCTTTATATCCCGTTTTACTTTTGGTGCCTGCTCCAGTTCCATGTGATTTGGACAATATGTTAGATTAATTTTGACAGAAAGATAAAGAAATATATAACCAGGGCATGGAAGCAACCTAGATGTCCATCAACACATGAATGGATAAGAAGTCGTGGTATATTCATAAAAGGGAATATTACTCTGCTGTGAAAAGGCACAAGTTTGAGTCATTTTTATTGAGGTAGGTGAACCTTGAGCCTGTTATACCAAATAAAGTAAGTCAGAAAGAGAAAAACAAATACTGTATATTAATGCATATATGTGGAATCTAGAAAAAAGTACTGGTGAACCTGTCTTACAGAGAAGAAATGGAGATGTAGAGAACAGACTTGTGAACACAGAGGAGGAGAAGAGGGTAGGACAAGTTGAGAGAGTAGCACTGACATATATACACTATCATGTGTAAAACAGATAACTAGTGGGAAGCTGCTGTACAGCACAGGGAGCCCAGCCTGGCACTCTGTGAGGACCTAGAGGGGTGTAATGATCTGTTCCCATCACTTCATGGCAAATAGATGGGGAAACAGTGGCTGACTTTATTTTGGGGGGCTCCAAAATCACTGCAGATGGTGATTGCAGCCATGAAATTAAAAGACACTTACTTCTTGGAAGGAAAGTTATGACCAACCTAGACAGCATATTAAAAAGCAGAGACATTACTTTGCCAACAAAGGTCCATCTAGTCAAGGCTATGGTTTTTCCAGTAGTCATGTATGGATGTGAAAGTTGGATTATAAAGAAAGCTGAGCGCCGAAGAATTGATGCTTTTGAACTGTGGTGTTGGAGAAGACTCTTGAGAATCCCTTGGAATGCAAGGAGATCCAACCAGTCCATCCTAAAGGAGATCAGTCCTGGTTGTTCATTGGACGGACTGATGTTGAAGCTGAAACTCCAATATTTTGGCCACCTGATGCGAAGAGCTGACTCATTTGAAAAGATCCTGTTGTTGGGAAAGATTGAAGGCAGGAGGAAAAGGGGACGACAGAGGATGAGATGGTTGGATGGCATCACCGACTCAATGGACATGAGTTTGGGTAAACTCCGGCAGTTGGGGATGGACAGGGAGGCCTGGCGTGCTGTGGTTCATGGGGTCACAAAGAGCCGGACACTACTGAGCGACTGAACTGAATTGAATGGGGTAGGGGAGGGAGGTCCACTGGGATGGGTTATGTATGTAAGTATGACTGATTCATGTTTATGTACGGCAGAGACCACCACAACTTTGTAAAGCAATTATCCTCCAACAAAAGAGATCAAAACTTTGTATAGTGATTTTTCTATCTTTTTTTAGGGATCTGTATATCTGTTAAGGATGTTTCCTTGTTCACATCACAAATACCGAGTTCTCAAATGTGATTTCTATTTCATTTCTCTCTCACTTTTTTTTTTTTTTGAGGTCACTAGGAGTAGAGTTCTAGTCAGGAAACCTGAGTTTCAGCTCTAGTTCACACTTTATAGCTGAATGTCTTTGCAAAGACCACTTAATATGCAAAACGGGACAATAATAACCACATTACAACATTACTGAAAGCATCACATGAGATCATGAGGGGCAGTTTAACTGGCAGACTCAAAACTCCACTTACATAAATGTATTTCCTTTCTGAAAAGTTTATTTTACTACTATTTTCTATGTTAAAGTTCTTTGTAGAGGAATATAAAGGCTTCATGATGGATTTTTTCCTTATGATTTCTTTTGTTTTGATTTATTTTGAATAGTATATTTCTCCAGAGTACACCATTGGTTTTCCCTAGTTTTCATATATTAAACTATTTTCCAAACAGAATTATTGATCAATTTAGATATTTAATGTTAACTTTAAGAGTTTTATTGTGTATAATGCTTTTGTTCACATTGTTTCTGATTGTATGCATAATTCACATTCAGTGTAGAAGGAATCAGTTATATAATGTAAAGGAGGAGAAATTAAAACCCATAATTTAGGTATCACTGAAGTGTTTTTTCCCCAATATTTTTGGATATAGACATACACACATATTCACCCACATATATCTCAGACATTTTGATAATACTATTGATGCTATTCTGCATTGTATTGTTACAGATGTTGCCATATGTACATATATCTTTCTCAAGTTTAGCAGCTGTCATGGGATTGCTAAAGGCCAGAACTTTCTCACTCACATCCAGCAGAACAGCATAAGCTGAATTCACTGCAAACTCAAGAGAAGTAAGAGAACACAGTGAAGAGGTCTCTGAATATCATGCAGATATTCTCCTGTTTTACTAGTGATGTTCTGTTGGAAGTCAGTTCTTCAGAATGCTTATTGCCCTTGGAGACACTGGCTCTTCAACTACTCCTACGTCACTTGGTCTCCTAGCTTGAAGTCCAGAGCCGTGACTCAGCTGTCACTGTGGCACCAACTCACTTGGACCAAGGAAAAACCGAACGCCACCTATTACAGCATCAATACCCCACAAGAAAAAGCAGCATCTCTGCAGAGCAAAGGTGAGCTAATCCCCAAGACAAGCAAATGTGATATAATATGTAGGTACAGCAAAAAAGAAAAAAAGTGAATAAATGTTTGTATCTCCTCCTGCTATACGGAGATTTGAAAAGTTGCTAAACAGTAAAAATCACAGCACTGAAGGTAACACAGAATTTTTACCTCACCAGCTTCTTGCTACCACATAAAGTGTAAGTGGTAACATCTGTTTTCCATGCAGGTAGCTAGCACTTCCCATGTAGGGCAATTGGATCCCACCAGGTGAGCAATTCAGCTGCCTGCTTTCTCTTTTCTAGGTGCATCTTTATTCAAATCTTGGTGATATGTAGAAATAAATGTGCTTACTTTCAATTTCCTATAAGCAAACTTTATTTCTTCTCTTTTTATTTTTCTGGGCTCTAGCATGGATTAATACACATAGAGTATTTATCTCAAATTACTTTTCCATTAATTCTTTCTTTCTACTGAAGAAATTTTTTCTTCATTGAAATTTTTTCTGGCCAATAGAAATCTTCTGTGCAATTATACATTGCATGTTATGTCATGAACATATAATCTCATTGAAAATGTATTATATGCCTAGTAATATGCTGATAACCTCAAATATTTTGTGATACATATGGCGTTCATAGTTTAATAATATCCCTCATAGAAATGAAGTGTGAAGTTGTATGTCCAGTGTGACACTGCTGAGTTCTCACTCTGCTCTTTTATATCAACTTGCTGCATGTTCAGCATATTTACCAGTCATTTCAGAAACGTTCTTCAGTGTTACACATTCCTTTGGAAGGTACTTTACCACATGTTTGTTTTTAAAGAATTCAGATATACAATTCTTAATTTGCACACAGGGCTCTATCTGAGAACTTTTCACCCAATAGGAGAGGGAGTCTTCCATGTGTTTTCTTAATTTCATATTCACTGCCCTTGTTTGGGTCATCATTATCTCTAACCTGAAATGCTTCAGCAGACAGAGATGTTCTGATTTTAACATCTGATGCAATTGGACTGCTGTGTCTAGGAGGTTTGAAATTTTCTTGCAAAGGAGAGAAATATTCTTCTGGGGAACTTGTGGTTTAGAGAGTGAATCCAGAAAGTTGGAGGATTTGGCATCATCTAAAAAATTACAATTATATGGTATTCCAATTGGCTCTCTCATCTCCATTCTCAATTTCCCTCCCACAAGGTACACAATGGCTAAATTAAATTCCATGAAGCATGACTCTTGGCTGTCAGTGGAATAATTTTGCTACAGGGTAAATTTCAGTCACCCAAGGCTCATTCTGAATCCATTAGAAGATGTAAACATCTTCTAATACTAGGTCCCTTCTCTCTTTCTTAGATACCAGTGACCCTTGAACAATACAGATTTGAATGCATGGGTCCATGTATGTGGATTTTATTTTCCAATAGTAAATACTACAGTACCATACAATTCTCAGTTGGTTGAATCTGAGGATATCAAACCAAGGATTCAGAGGGTCAGCTGCAAAGTTACGTGAAGATTTTCTACTGTATCTCTAACCCGCTGTTCAAGGGTCAAATGTGCTATGTATTTAGAGAACTTGTGATCTTTATGTTATATCCAAAATTACCTTTCACTCGCATATATTTGATATTTTTTGTGATACTGATCATATTTTTTTCAAAAACTAATTGATCTTCCTTAATGACTGAACTATGGCCTGTGTAACTATGGGCTGTGTCTTTTTATCTTTATGATCACCATGCTTAAGTGGGATGGGGACCATGAGTAGCCAACTAATATTGGGTATGACTCACCTATGAGTTAAGTGCTGTACTTATATCTATTTTAAGCCTCATAAGCACCTAAAATATAATTATAATCTCCATATCTAATAAAGACATGGAGACTCTATGTATTTAGTGCAGTTTAGAAACTGACAACATGTATGTTTCAACTCATGTCCTTAAATTATAACACTAGTGCCAACTGCAGTGGCATGAATATAGCAAGTGCTGAACCAGAATTTTTTTGAATTAATGGGCCAAGCAATCCTAGAACTGAGCATATATACCCAGGGAAAACCATAACTGAAAGAGACACATGCACCTCAATTTCCATTGCAGCACTATTCACAATAGCTGGGAACAGCACCCTAAATTTCCATCCACAGAGGAGTGCATAAAGAAGAGGTGGTACGCATATACACAGTGGAATATTACTCAGCCATTAAAAGGAGAAAAATTGGGTTGTTTTTCAGAGACCTGGATGGACCTAGTTTTCAGCCATTAAAAGGAGAAAAATTGGGTTGTTTTTCAGAGACATGGAGACTATCATACAGAGTGACATTAGTCAGAAAGAGAAAAAAATACTATATATTAACAAATATATATGGAACAAAGAAAAATGGTGTAGATGATCATATCTGCAAAACAGAAACAGAGACATGGATTTAGAGAACAAGCACATGTACAGCAAGGAAGGGTAGGATAAACTGGGAGATCGGGGGGACTGGCATATATCCATCACTATGTATAAAATAGCTAACTGATGAGAACTTCCTGTACAGCTCAGGGAGCCCTACTCGGTGCCCTGCGGAAATCCAAAACAGAGAGGATACAGGTTTATGTATAGCTGTTTCACTTTGCTGTACAGTAGAAACTAGAACAACATTGTAAAGCAACTATTCTCCAATAAAAATTAGCAAAAAAATGAGAAATATTGATATATCCTATTTATTTCACCCTAACAATTGCTTCATGAATAAGGTTTCAAGTGTACAAATTTATGCAATGTATATCAAACCTGAAGGTGGGAAAAGAGTTTATTTCAAGCATTTCATACTTGTTTATATTAATATAACTTTCTCCACCACTGAGCCAACTTGATTTTACAAGGCAAATAATAAAATCAGATTTCTGCTGGAGTGAGGCTGCTTCCTTAATTTGCAAATGTAAATGTTGCCAGGTGTTCAACTCCCTTGTTCTAATAAATAAATAATTAGAAAACATGATTAATATGAAGCCTCACTGCCTAGCTGTGCAGAGTGTTCTTGGAGAGCAATATGGGAATTGATCTAGGGGGTAGAATATGTGCTTAATGCTATGCTTTGAGTGATCCTGGCAGGAAAGCATCACATGCCTGTGCAGAGGATGAGTGCCCCATTTGGGACCAGAACAGAATTATGGCCCTGGGAGAGGCTAACAAAGATCCCCTTGACTTCTAGGGGTAGAGGTTGGAAGAAGCATCACTTGAAATTGGTAGTTTGTTACAGTTAGGTTGTGTCCTCAGTCAAAATGGGTTTGGTACACAAACCTGTCACTTCCAAGATATGTGGAATCTGGCAAGTTAGCTCGCTTCTCTTTTGTTCTGTTTTGTAAGTTTTCAAATATATAACAACACCTGTATCAGTTGTAAACATTGAATGAAATTTTGGATGTATAAATGCCTGGATCAGAAGAAGCTCTTTTTAAGTATAGTCATTGAGCCCTTATTTTCTTTATCTAAAAAATGGAATTAAGTTTAGAAGACAATATTCATTATATTCCCTTATTTAAAAATGCAATACTCATCAGCATATTGAAGTATTTTTTAAATTCCTGCAGTAATAGATTTTACAAAAATTTAACCCAGTAATCCACAAACCTGTTCTACCACAAGAACTTAAGTGATCATTTTCTAAACACTTTCTGGGGAATATTGTCCTATCTTAAGGAAGGCTGTAATGAATAATTAAGATTCCTATAAATAAACTACTATGACATTACTGGCTACATAATAGGATCAGGTTTCCCCTTCTGCCAATCGAGAAAGTTGACAGAAATCCAGATCATTAGAGAATCAAAAGATACTATCAGTAAAAGAATCCTGCAAATTCACCTTGGGTTTGTTAACAATAGTTGCACTCTAAATTCTCTATTCAGGGCTCCCAATTTTGTGTTGGAGTGTGACCTTCTTTTGGAGTGAGGAGATATTTTAACCTCAAGATGTAAAATGAGAAGGGAATTTATCCATTAATGCAATGTGGAACATTGTGTTAAAAAGGGCCAAATAATTCTTTTCATCGTTATATTTATGACCTTGTGATAGTCTTGCTTCTTTCATCTGGAGTTAGAATGTATTTATTTAGCCCTTGAATCTGTGTTTTGCTATGTGACTCTTACTGGACAATGAAATATTTGAAAATGAGAGGCAAGCAAAAACCTCGAAAATGTTTGCACCTTGGAACTTTTCCTCTGTTGTCTGCATCCTCATGCCATCTTGTGAACAAGCCCAGAGTGAATTTCTGCAGAATGAGAAACCACATGAAGAAAGGCCCTAGCTACCCAAGTCATCACAGATGTTTCTGCTGAGAAACAGGATGTCTGAGAATCTAGCCCCAGAAAAGTCAGTTCAAACCAGAATATTCACCCTATCAACCAAGTAAATCATGGGAAATAATAAGTAGATTTTATTTTATATCACTGAGCTGGGGTTGTTTTAATGTTCCAATAGGTAACTGATACAACCGAATGGTCATGAGTTCTTTGAAGATAGGCACTCGTCTAATGTATTTTTAGAATACCAGTCACTTTAACATCAGTTCAGTTCGGTTCAGTACAGTTGCTCAGTTATGTCCACCTCTTTGTAACTACATGGACCGCAGCCCCCCAGATTCCTCAGTCCATCAACAACTCCTGGAGCTTGCTCAAACTCAAGTCTATCAAGTTGGTGATGCCATCCAACCATCTCATCCTCTGTTGTCCCCTTCTGCTCCTGCCTTCAATCTTTCCCGGCATCAGGGTCTTTTCCAACGAGTAAATTCTTTCCATCAGGTGGCCAAAGTATTGGAGCTTCAGCATCAGTCCTTCCAATGAATATTCAGGACTGATTTCCTTTAGGATGGACTGGTTGGATCTCCTTGCAGTCCAAAGGACTCAAGAGTCTTCTCCAACACCACAGCTCAAAAGCATCAATTCTTCATCACTCAGCTTTTTTATAGCCCAATTCTCACATCCATACATGACTACTGGGAAAACCATAGCCTTGACTAGATGGACCTTTTTTGGCAAAGTAATATCTCTGCTTTTTAATATGCTGTCTAGGTGGGTCATAGCTTTCCTTACAAGGAGCAAGCATCTTTTAATTTCATGGGTGCAGTCACCATCTCCAGTGATTTTGGAGCCCAAGAAAACAAAGTCTGTCACTGTTTCCATTGTTTCCCCATCTGTTTGACATGAAGTGATGGGACCAGATGCCATGATCTTAGTTTTCTGAATATTGAGTTTTAAGCCAGCTTTTTCACTCTCCTCTTTGACTTTCATCAAGAGGCTCTTTAGTTCTTCTTCACTTTCTGCCATAAGGGTGGTATCATTTGTGTATCTGAGGTTATTGATATTTCTCCCAGCAATCTTGATTGCAACTTGCGCTACATCAGCCCGGCATTTCACATGATATACTCTGCATAGAAGTTAAATAAGCAGGGTGACAATATACAGCCTTGACGTACTCCTTTCCCAATTTGGAAACAGTCCGTGTCCAGTTCTAACTGTTGCTTCTTGACCTGCATACAGATTTCTCAGGAGGCAGGTAAGGTGGTCTGTTATTCCCATCTCTTGAAGAATTTTCCACAGTTTGTTGTGACCTACACAGTCAAATTCTTTGGCATAATCAATAAAGCATAAATAGATGTTTTTCTGGAATTCTCTTGCCTTTTGTATGATCCAACAGATGCTGGCAATTTGATTTCTGGTTCTTCTGCCTTTTCCAAATCCAGCTTGTACATCTGGAAGTTCATAGATCACATACTGTTGAAGCTTCGGTAGCAGAATTTAGAGCATTAGCTTGCTAGTGTGTGAGATGAGTGTGATTGTACCAGGGTTTGAACATTCTTTGGCATTGCCTTTCTTCGGAATTGGAATGAAAACTGACATTTTCCAGTCCTATGGCCACTGCTGAATTTTGAAAATTTGCTGGCATATTGAATGCAACACTTTCACAGCATCATCTTCTAGGATTTGAAATAACTCAACTGGAATTCCACCACCTCCACTAGCTTTGTTCATAGTGATGCTTTCTAAGGCCCACTTGCTTTCACATTCCAGGATGCTGGCTCTAGGTGAGTGATAACCACCATCGTGGTTATCTTGGTCATGAAGATATTGTTTGTATAGTTCTTCTGTGTATTCTTGCCACCTCTTCTTAATACCTTCTGCTTCTATTAGGCCCATTCCATTTTTGTCCTTTATTGAGCCCATCTTTGCATGAAATGTTCCCTTGGTATCTCTAATTTTTTGAAGAGATCTCTAGTCTTCCCCATTTTTTTTTCCCTCTATTTCTTTGCACTGATCACTGAGGAAGGCTTTCTTATCTCTCCTTGCTATTGTTTGGAACTCTGCATTCAAATGGGTATATCCTTCCTTTTCTCCTTTGCCTTTCACTTCTCTTCTTTTCACAGCTATTTGTAAGGCTTCCTCAGACAACCATTTTGCTTTTTTGCATTTCTTTTTCTTGGGGATGGTCTTGATCCCTGTCTCCTGTACAATGTCACGGACCTCTGTCCATAGTTCTTCAGGCCCTCTGTCTATCAGATCTAATCCCTTGAATCTATTTCTCACTTCTACTGTATAATTGTAAGGGATTTGATTTAGGTCATACCTGAATGATCTAGTGGTTTTCTCTACTTTCTTCCATTTAAGTCTGAATTTGCCAATAAGGAGTTCATGATCTGAGCCACAGTCAGCTCCTGGTCTTGTTTTTGCTGACTATATAGAGCTTCTCCATCTTTGGCTGCAAAGAATATAATCAATCTGATTTCAGTGTTAACCATCTGGTGATGTCGACGTGTAGAGTCTTCCCTTGTGTTGTTCGAAGAGGGTGTTTGCTATGACCAGTGCGTTCTCTTGGAAAAAGTCTATTAGCCTTTGCCCTGCTTCATTCTGTACTCCAAGGGCAAATTTCCCTGTTACTCCAGGTGTTTCTTGACTTCCTACTTTTGCATCCCAGCCCCGTATTATGAAAAGGACATTTTTTTGGAGTGTAAGTTCTAGAAGGTCTTGTAGGTCTTCATAGAACCATTCAACTTCAGCTTCTTCAGCATTACTGGCTGGGGCATAGACTTGGATTACCATAATACTGAATGGTTTCCCTTGGAACAAACAGAGATCATTCTGTCATTTTTGAGATTGCATCCAAGTACTGCATTTTGGAGTCTTTTGTTGGTATGATGGCTACTCCACTTCTTCTAAGGGATTCTTGCCGACAGTAGTAGATATAATGGTCATCTGAATTAAATTCACCTCCCCCAGTCCATTTTACTTTGTTGATTCCTAAAATGTCAACATTCACTCTTGCCATCTTCTGTTTGACCGCTTCCAATTTGCCTTTATTCATGGACCTAACATTCCAGGTTCCTATGCAATATTGCTCTTTATGGCATCGGACTTTGCTTCTATCACCAGTCACATCCATAGCTGGGTGTCGTTTTTGCTTTATCTCTGTCTCTTCATTCTTTCTGGAGTTATTTCTCCACTGATCTGCAGTAGCATATTGGGCACCTACCAATCTGGGGAGTTCATCTTTCAGTGTCCTATCTTTTTCCCTTTTCATACTGTTCATGGGGTTCTCAAGGCAAGAATACTGAAGTGGTTTGCCATTCCCTTCTCCAGTGGACCACATTTTGTCAGAACTCTCCACCATGACCCGTCCGTCTTGGGTGGCGCTACGTGGCATGGGTCATAATTTCATTGAGTTAGACAAGGCTGTGGTCCAGGTGATCAGATTGGTTAGTTTTCTGTTATTGTGGTTTCCAGTCTGTCTGCCCTCTAATGGAAAAGGAGAAGAGGCCTATGAAAGCTTCCTGATGGGAAGGACTGAGGGGGAAACTGGGTCTTGTTCTGACGGGCAGGGCCATTCTCAGTAAATCTTTAATTCAAATTTCTGTTGATGAGTGGAGCTGTGTTCCCTCCCTGCTAGTTACCTGGGGCCAAACTATGGTGGAGGTAATGAAGATAATGGTGACCTCTTTCAAAAGATCCCATGCATGTACAGCTACACTCACTGCCCCCAACCCTGCAGCAGACCACCACCAACCCACGCCTCCACTGGAGACTCCTGGACTCTCCCAGGCAAGTCTGGGTCAGTCTCTTGTGAGATCACTTCTCCTTTTTCCTGGTCCCTGGTGCACACAAGATTCTGTTCCTGCCCTCCAAGAGTCTATTTCCCAGTTCTGTGTAAGTTCTGGCAGCTCTATGGTGGGGTTAATGGCGACCTCCTCCAAGAGGACTTATGCCATAACCATGTCTGTTGCACCCAGAGCCCCTGTCCCTGTGGCAGTCCATTGCTGACCCGTACCTCCACAGGAGATGCTCAAACACAGTTCTGTCTCAGTTTCTGTGGGGTCCCTGGGTCCTGGTGCACACAAGGTTTGTTTGAGCCCTCTGAGTGTCTCTGGCAGGAATCGGCTTTGATTCTAAATTCGAATTTGCCCCTCCCTCCGTCTTGCTGGGGCTTCTCCTTTGCCCTTGGGCGTGGGGTATCTCCTCACCTTGTATTAATAGTATCCCATTAAGTTCTGAGAAGAGTGTGGTTTTCTTTAAGTAGTATTTAACATCCAAATCTGGAACTTTATCAACTATGAGTTTCAGATTAAATATCACTTTAGCCAGGAATATTGACATGGCTCATAAAGCAAACTAACATTGATTGACTATAGGTACTCACAAATGTAAATGACACTAACTGTAGATAATTTGCTTTCTTCCCAATAACTCTGCAGGCAGATATTTTACTGATCTTTTTAAGATGGGGGAAAATAATTTTGAATAACCTATCCAGAGAAATAGAATAATCATATTTAGCTCACCATGTGCTAGGGAATGGTATAAATGTTTGACATGGACTAACTCACTTAATGTTTAAGTTCTTTTTTAAGTCAAGAATCATTATTCTCCCCATTTGATAAAGAAATGAATGGACCTAGAGATGAGCATATGAAGTGAATTGAGTCAAACAGACAAAGACAAATACTATATGATTTCACTTATATGTGGATTCTGAAAAATAATACAAATAAATTTATTTATAAACCAGAAACAGAAAACAAATTTATGGTTACCAAAGGGGGAGTGGGGTAAAGGATAAATTAAAAGTATGGGATTAACAAATATACATGATTAAACACAAAAAGATAAACAACATGGATTTATTGTATATCACAGAGAACTATATTCAATATAATAACCTATAATGGAAAATATCTGAAAAGGAATATATATCTATATGTCATTTTGCTGTATACCTGAAGGTACCAAAATGTTAAAAACTGATGACAGCTCAATACAAAAAACTTAGAAAAAAATTAAGGCACAGAGGTAGTATGTGCCTGGTCCAGGATTATTCAGTTAGCAAATGACTGAACCACAGGCAATGTTACTGTAGAATATAAGTTTGTAAATATAACATTGAAGGTAGATTAGTCAAGTTCCAAATATTTATCTTACTGAAAACCAAGCAGGGAGGAATAAGTTGCCAGGGACTGGAGGTAATTTTCAGTTGGTTGTGTTTATGTACACAGCATGGCTCATAGTTTCATAGAGTTAGCCTACATGGCATGGCTCAATGAAATTATGAGACATGCCATGTAGGGCCACCCAAGACAGTCGGGTCATGGTGGAGAGTTCTGACAAAATGTGGTCCACTGGAGAAGGGAATGGCAAACCACTTCAGTATTCTTGCCTTGAGAACCCCACGAACAGTATGAAAAGGGAAAAAGATAGGACACTGAAAGATGAACTCCCCAGATTGGTAGGTGCCCAATATGCTACTGCAGATCAGTGGAGAAATAACTCCAGAAAGAATGAAGAGACAGAGCTAAAGCAAAAACAACACCCAGTTGTGGATGTGACTGGTGATAGAAGCAAAGTCTGATGCAATAAAGAGCAATATTGCATAGGAACCTGGAATGTTAGGTCCATGAATCAAGGGAAACTGGAAGTGCTCAAACAGGAAATCGCAAGAGTGAACATCAACATTTTATGAATCAGTGACCTAAAATGGACTGGAATGGGTGAATTTAATTCAGATGAACATTATATCTATTACTGTGGGTGAGAATCCCTTAGAAGAAATGGAGTAGCCCTCATAGTTAACAAAAGTGTCTGAAATGCAGTACTTGGATGCAATATCAAAAAAGACAGAATGATCTCTGTTCACTTCCAAGGCAAACTATTCATTATCACAGTAATCCAAGTCTATGCCCCAACCAGTAATGCTAAAGAAAGTGAAGTTGAATGGTTCTATGAAGACCTACAAACCTTCTAGAGCTAACACCTAAAAGATGCCCTTTTCATCATAGGGGGCTGGAATGCAAAAGAAGGATATCAAGAGATACCTGGAGTTACAGGCAAATTTGGCCTTGGAGTACAAAAATGAAGCGGGGAAAGGCTTACAGAGTTTCACTAAGAAACACACTGGTCATAACAAACACACTCTTCAACAACACAAGAGAAGACTCTACACATAGACATCACCAGATGGTCAATACTGAAATCAGATATTATATTCTTTGCAGCCAAAGATGGAGAAGTTCTATACAGTCAGCAAAAATAAAACTGGGAGTGGACTGTGGCTCAAATCATGAACTCCTTATTGTGAAATTTGGAGTTAAATTGAAGAAAGTAGAGAAAACCACTAGACCATTAAGGTATGACCTAAATCAAATCCCTTATGGTTATACAGTGAAAGTGACAAATAGACTCAAGGGATTAGATTTCATAGACAAGCGTACCTGAAGAGCTATGGATGGTGGTTTGTGACATTGTATAGGAGGAGGTGACCAAGACCATCCCCAAGAAAAAGAAATGCAAAAAAGCAAAATGGTTTTCTGAAGAGGCCTTACACATAGCTGAGAAAAGAAGAGAAGGTCAAGGCCACGAGAAAAGGAAAGGTAAGCCTATATGAGTGCAGAGCTCAAAAGAATAGCAAGGAGAGATAAGAAAGACTTCCTCAATGAACAATGCAAAGAAATAGAGGAAAATAGAATGGGAAAGACTAGAGATCTCTTCAAAAAATTAGAGATATCAAGAGAATATTTCATGTAAAGATGGGTACAGTAAAGTACAGAAATGATATAGACCTAACAGAAGCAGAATATATTAAGAAGTGACAAGAATACACAGAAAAACTGTGCAAAAAAGATCTTCATGACCCAGATAACCACGATGATGTGATCACTCACCTAGAGCCAGACATCCTGGAATGTGAAGTCAAGCGAGCCTTAGGAAGCATCACTATGAACAAAGCTAGTGGAGGTGATGGAATTCCAGTCAAGCTATTTCAAATCCTAAAAGATGATGCTGTGAAAGTGCTGTACTCCATATGCCAGCAAATTTACAAAACTCAGCAGTGGCCACAGGGCTGGAAAAGGTCAGTTTTCATTCCTATCCCAAAGAAGGGCAATGCCAAAGAATGTTCAGACTACTCCAAAATTGCACTCATCTCATACACTAGAAAAGTAATCTCAAAATTCTGCAAGCCAGGCTTCAACAGTACTTGAAATGTGAAATTCCAAATATTCAAGATTGATTTAGAAAAGCCAGAGGAAACAGATCAAATTGCCAACATCTGTTGGATTATCAGAAGAGCAATAGAGTTCCAGAAAAACATCTACTTCTGCTTTGTTGACTACACCAAAGCCTTTGACTGTGTGGATCAAACTGTGGAAAATTCTTCAAGAGATGGGAATACCAGACCACCTTACCTGCCTCCTGAGAAATCTGTATTCAGGTCAGGAAGCAACAGTTAGAACTGGACATAGAACAACAGACTGTTTGCAAATTGGGAAAGGAGTACGTCAAGGCTGCATGCTGTCACCCTGCTTATTTAACTTCTATGCAGAGTATATCCTGCTAAATGCTGGACTAGATGAGGCACAAGCTGGAATCAAGACTGCTGGGAGAAATATCAATAACCTCAGATATGCAGATGACACCACCCTTATGGCAGAAACCAAAGAAGAAGAAAAGAGCCTCTTGAGAAAAGTGAAAGAGGAGAGTGAAAAAGCCTGTTTGAAACTCAACATTCAGAAAACGAAGTTCATGGCATCTGGTCCCATCACTTCATGTCAAATAGATGTGGAAACTGTGGAAACCATGACAGACTTTATTTTCTTAGGCTCCAAAATCACTGTAGATGATGATTGCAGCCATGAAATTAAAAGATGCTTGCTCCTTGGAAGAAAAGCTATGACCCACCTAGACAGCATATTAAAAAGCAGAGACATTACTTTGCCAACAAAGGTCCATCTAGTCAAGGCTATGGTTTTTCCAGTATCATGTATGGATGGGAGAGTTGGACTACAAAGAAAGCTGAGTGCCAAAGAATTGATGCTTTTGAGCTGTGGTGTTGGAGAAGACTCTTGAGAGTCGCTTGGACTGCAAGGAGATCCAACCAGTCAACTCTAAGTGTCATCAGTCCTGAATATTCATTGGAAGGACAGATGCTGAAGCTGAAACTCCAATACTCTGGCTACCTGATGTGAAGAACTGATTTATTGAAAAAAAAAAAAAAAAAAACCCTGATGCTGGGAAAGATTGAAGGCAGGAGCAGACTGGGACGACAGAGGATGAGTTGGTTGGATGACATCACCCACTGATGGGCATGAGTTTGAGCAAGCTCTGGGAGTTGGTGATGGACAGGGAAGCCTGGGGTGCTGCAGTCCATGGGGTCGCAATCAGTAAGACACAACTTAGCTACTGAACTGAACTGATGCTTATGAATGGATAGAAATTCCTCACAAAGAGATAACATATATAATCGCTCTTAAAGTACCCAAATTCTTTGAGAACTAAACAACGATTCAAGAATCATGACTATTTTTTAAGAACAGTCCACAGAATTGAAGTTCTTATGCCATTCCATCTCTGTCTCAAAATGATCAAATTCATTTTTAATTTTGTTTCTCTGTCTGACTTAAATAAGGAGACTTTTAGTTACTTGCTATGTTGTTCAATGTATGAAAGTGTTATTTGCCGATCTTTGGAGCCTGAGTAGAAAATCCCCCATTTAACTTAAGGCCTGGGATCAGTGCCTGGTCTTGACAGTAGACAGTTATGTGATTGATTCTTGTAAGTGCAAACGTCACTGTGGTGTATGTGAGAGGTGCCAGGAGTCCTGAGCAATGTCATCAGACTTTGCACATGTTCCCAGCACATGAGGAGTGGGGAATTATATATGCACACACACACATATACATGCACACATATACACATGTGTTACACACATATATGGATATACACACACACACATACATACATACATATATATATAGTTTTGAGTTTTGCAAAGGTCTTAGAATCAGGACTCAATCTGACCTTTTCTGCAAGTAGTGTTGATGAATGCCATTTCCATAATGGACAAATGTGAAGTGTCAAGTCAGTATGGAGATTTTGTATTAAGCACTCTCCTTGTCAGCCAAAATGTTATACAGTTCCCTGGATGATGAGGATAATGATATGCTAATAGTAACAGTGCTAATAGTGGTAAACTATCAATAATAATATAACTAACGTTTTACTAGGGATACTATATAAAATGTCTCTTTTAATATCTCAATAGCTCTTTAATTTAGGATTAACATACCCCTTTCAATGATAGTAAAACTATGCCCAAGAATTACTCTCCAAAAAACATGCAACTAACAAATATTTATCAAGGTCTAGAAAACAGGCTTAGTAGCTTGTTCTACAGTGGTATGGTTTAACCATACTCTTATTTCCAGGAGTTAGCACATGATGTTTTAAAAACTTTGTGCTACTTAATGTCTTTCTCCACCTCCTTCACCTTTCATTCCCACCAACAATCCAAGCACTACTTGTAATAGATGTTTCAAGTTGCCATGGGGCTGGGCTACCTGTTCAATTTACCTGCGTTACCCGTTAACTTATCTGAGTTTTCCTGCAAGATATAAATTCCTTGAGAACAGAGGTTATGCTGCTAAGTCACCTCAGTCGTGTCTGACTCTGTGCGACCCCATAGATGGCAGCCCACCAGGCTCCGCCATCCCTGGGATTCTCCAGGCAAGAACACTGGAGTGGGTTGCCATTTCCTTCTCCAATGCATGAAAGGCAAAAGTGAAAGTGAAGTCGCTTAGCCGTGTCTGACTCTCAGCGTCCCCTGGACTGCAGCCTACCAGGCTCCTCCATCCATGGGATTTTCCAGGCAAGAGTACTGGAGTGGGGTGCCATTGCCTTCTCCTACAGAGGTTATGACACCCTTGTAAATCTTGTGCGTACTGAGTGGCTTAACACATATTTGGTGAATAAATTATTACCATGGATTTCTGATACAGCTATTACATAATAAATCCATTGAATGAGCCAGGTGGTTAATCCACTCTTCGCTAATCCTCATAATAGCTCTATAAAGAAAGTATATTTTTTAAAAAAATATATTTTACTACTATCACTACTGCTACCACTACTACAACTCTTATTATTATTGGCATTTTAAAAGTGACTAGAAGGTCAGAGAGTTTAAGTACCTAGTTCTCACTCGCACTGACAAATAATTGACAAAGCAAAGAAAATTTTGTGACTGTAACCTTATCCTCTACTGAAGTAGCTTTTGAATTTGCCATATTAATGTCAAGTGACTAAGCCATGAGGCTTTTTAATTTTGCTTGAGTTGCTCCTGTTGCTATCCATCTTTTTCAGCCCTAGGTTGGTGCTATTGAGAAAGAAAGAGAAAATCTCTACTGTTACAAGAGCCTTTGTGAAGCAGTCCTATCTTTCATCTCCTGGAGTTTCCTGTATTTGAATAATTGTTCTGACTCTGCTGTTGCTATTGAATCCTCTCTCTCTTCCTAAAGTTAAAGAACAGGGGCAGATGCCCATGTGTACACTCCATTCAGGAGTGGCCCTTGGCCACCTCTTTTCTCAGTGGCTTTTGTTGTGCTCATCTGTTCAGGAAGCCTGGTTCTACAAGGGCTCATTTTCTGATTAATTGCATTCTCAGATCCTCTAAGAAGGCTGGTGCACCTGCTCTCCACTTCACCATCTCTTTTGATCTCTCTAGAAATACCCAACTTTGATTATGTGAAAATCTTCTGTAACTGTAATACGTGCCTGAAAAGCAATGGAAAAACCTCTGTTGTGACAATTTTGACCTGAAAGAGAGGCTATTTTAGGACCTGTGTGTAGTGACAAGAGAAAAAAAAAAAATCCACTCAGACCTTCTTGTCTCTGTTTGTAATTTAGTTCAGCAGATAGAATTTGATCCCCCTGATGTCTGGCAGAAATTGTATATATGCGAGTTGCATAGTTAACACACTTTTAACATAATTTTTAAAATGCTAGTCTAGTACCAAATAGCTGTTTTTTCTAAGAAATCATATATTATTGCTGAGAAAGTAAAAACTAGAATTATGATCCCATTTCTAAATAAATACTTAAGATGAAAAGAAAAAAAAACTGGAAAAGCAATCATTATAAACTAATCAACACTATAATCAGAATAGTCACCATATAGCACAATTTATTTCAGGGATGGGATTATCATCTATTTCTCACTTTTTACAAAAATTTCTCTAGTAGCACTTACTATTTCCACTTTGTATTCTAACTATTCTTGTTAATGTCGTCTTACTTTCCCTTTTCTCCGAATGCCTGCTTGACGAGCATTTCTTTTAGGGCAAATCTTATATCTTTCTTTATTATGTATTTTAAAAAATCATTTCATGTCCCTCCATCTTAGGGCATGGAACACGGTGGAATCCCAATAACTGCTAAAGAAGTAAGTAAATAAATGTGCATTTACCAAGGATTACATGTACATTAATTTATTCCTTTGTTAATTCATCAAGACATCTTAAATATCTGTTATGAGAAAGCACTATGATAGATGTTAAAAATGGAAGTTTAGAGCAATTAAATAAAAAGTTACTAAGACTTGTTATAGCCTTTATATTGACATTACTTAAATGCCTTATTATTTATTCATATCCAGTTACAGAAACAATGTCTTCACATATTGCCTCCAAATACAACCTGTCAGTGGTAATAACTAGAACAGGTAGAATGACATTTCTGAGAAAACTGTCATACAACTTGGCAAGTATTTCATGAAAAAATACCATTTTTTTCCTCATGGGATGAATCATGGATGTGTTAATTTAGGAAAAGTAAATGTTTTATGTGTACCATCTGGAGAATACTTATAAGATTATATTCTTTTATAACTTTTGTGTTTATTTTTTTGAAAAGAGGGCTCAGTATAGTCAAGTCATGCTATCCAAGCATTTAGAAGGGAAATTGGAAGTCAATGACTCCAATTCCTCTGTGGAATTTAAATTCTTACCATACACATATTTGAATACTCCAATGACAGTCAGTTCACTGACTTGTGTGTCAGCCTTTTTCAGTTTATGTCAGCTTCTTTGAGAAACTTTGATTTCTTTATTATTGCCAGTTCTATTTCTTACAATAGCAATATGAAGACAACATGGATATTTCACAAAACTTTTGATATCATGGTCATTGTAAGAGTTCTAGGATTATGTTTCTGCCTTGACTCACTTTTGCTAAATTTCATTCAGATCCTTTTAAAAAGAAAAGACATTTTTTGACTGGCCATAAGAACTTTCTGGCTGGCAACAGAGATCCTATTTTATTCAAGCTGTACTATAGTCTGAAATAATTTAACTCTTAGTGGGAACTTTCATTTCCAATTTCAGTTTAAACAGATTTCTTACAAGTTGACTGTCCATTAAGAGTAATAGTTGTTTCTCTAGCTTTAAGTCTTATTTTCAGTTGAACAAAATGTCTCTTATTTCCCTTTTGGAACATGGGTCTTGTTCTTTTCGAGTCTCTAATTAGCTCATCTGTTTCAAAATTAGTCAACCATTAGGAACAGGTCTAGTTTTGTGTTTACTCATCTGTTTGTTTGTTTTTATGAATCATATTAGTAATATGGCTACTTGCTTTTGGTAATCTCAGATCATTTCTTTCTTTTCCAAATGGAGAGAAAGATTTTATTCATCTACTGTTATTCTCTACATTCATCAAGTAACAATACAAGCCTTCCCCTTTTTATTTGAAGCAGAACTCTTTGTAAGAGTGTCAAATATGTTATATGGGAAAGAGAAGAAAAAGATACTAGAGACTTCATAGTTTTCATCAAATGAGTGCATATGACAGAACGTAATGACTCTTAGTCATTTTTGAATGAACAAATTCTTGATCCTCTCCCTCTATCTAAACACTATACAGAGAATGTTTAAAAGGTATTAAATGTGGCTCTATATTTATATCTATCCTATATGTAGCTGAAAGAGTTTGAGACTGGGATCTATGAGACCTGAGTGTTTTGCTTGCTTCTTAGTAACTGGCTGAACATGGTCAAGTCAAAACTATTGATCCTCAGTTTCTCTAAAAAGAGAGGTAATGGGTTCATGAATTTTCTTGAGCTCTTGTGTTTTAACTTGCATACCCTTATGACTTCTTAGGGTTGTTTCAGAATTGTATGAGATTAAGTTAAATAAAAAAACCACACTGCAAAAATGGAATTTTTATCAGTTAAAAACTAGGAGTCTCTTTCATACATAGTAACTCAAAACTTTTCAGATTTCCTTGCATTGTGTACAAGTGACAGCATCCTGTTGTCATCCAAAGTTGGGGGTCCTTTTCCTTCCAATAAATAAGCAAAAAAAAATCAAGCCAAAAGTTCTTGAGAAGGTGGCTACTATTAAGTAAATTTACTTTTGGAGCCTTACAAAATGCAAGCCCTGTAGGCTATGATCATTTGCCTTTTTAATCTTCATCTTTTTTTCCTCAACGAACTCCCCAAAATCTGTCTGTTAAGAGAACTGTATCTGTTCATTGTTATACCTAGATTATTAATTGCCTTAAAATCTAGATTGGCCCGAATAAATGGGTACATCTTTGCATAAGGTACTAATGTCACCATTTGAAAAACAGTTTCAGCTATAAGCTCTTCATAAAAGTAGGATAAAAAATAATTCTGAATTGGTTGCATTTAGGCTACTTTTTTTCAGTGAGTTTTCCTTCACTCTCACATATTGTGGGATATCCTATAGTCACAGGCTTTCTACTTTGTAGATGTATTTTGTTAAATATTTTAGTGAATATGCAGAGAGATTTTTATAAGTAGGACCTAAGATGATGGAGATGTCTTTGTGTGTATGTATTTAATCATACATAAACATAGACAGAAGAGTTCAAAGAAAGCACATGTAGCCCTAATGCTACTTCAATGCTGAAGAATATTTTGCTAACCCAAGAACTTACAATGGAGGAAACAGTCTCTTCAAATAAACAGTACTGGGAAAACTGGAAAACTACATGTAAATGATTTAAATTATAACATTTTCTTACACCATATACAACAATAAACCCAACATGGTTTAAAGGCCTAAATATAAGACCAGAAACCATAAAACTCCTAGAAGAAAACATAGGCAGAAAACTCTTTGACATAAATTAGAGCAAAAAATTCTTTTGATATGTCTCCTAAAGCAAAACAAAAGTAAAACTAACTAAATGACACCTCAGTTAAATTTAAAAGTTTTTACACAACAAAGGAAACAAGCTATAAAATGCATAGAGAACCTACTAAATGGGGCAAAATACTTGCAACTGATATGACAGATAAGTGTTTAATGTATAAAATATATAAATAATCCATATAACTCCATATTAAAAAAAATTAGAAAATGGGCAGACGACCTGAACATTTTTTCAAAGAAGACTTACAGACGGCCAATAGGCAAATGAAAGGATGCTCAATATCGCTGATCAGAGAAATACAAAGCAAAACCACAATGAGATATCACCTCACATACATCAGAATGGCTGTCATCCAAGAGACCACAAATAACAAATGTTGGTAAGGATGTGGAGAAAAGGGAACCATAGTATACACTGTTGGTGGGAATGTAAATTGGTGTGGCCACAATGGAAAACAGTATGGAGGTTCCTCAACAAAATAAGAATAGAATCACCATATGATCTAGCAATTCCACTTCTGTGAGTATATCTGGAAATAATGAAAACACTAATTCAAAATGATGCATGTGCCCTAATGTTAATAGCAGCACTATTTACAATAACCAAGACATGGAAGCAACCCAAATGCCCCTCAAAGGATGATGTGGGTTCTATGTACATATGTATGTATACACACACACACACGCACACACGCGCGTGCACAATGGATTATTACTCAGCCATACAAGAGAATGAAATTTTGTCATGGGCAATAATATGGTTGGATCTGGGAGGTATTATGCTTAGAAAAATAAATCAGCCGAGAGAGGCAAATACTGTATGTTATCACATATATTTAATCTAAATAATAAACAAAAGATAACAAAACAGAAACAGAGCTACGTATATAGAGAAAAGAACAGTGGTTACAGCAGGGAGAAGGAATAGGGGAGGGACAAGATGTGGTAGGATATTAAGAGGTATAAACTACTCTGTATAAAATAAATAAGCTATAAGCATATATTGTATAGCACAGAGAATATAGGCAATACTTTATAATAACTTTAAATGTAATATAATCTGTAAAACTTTGAATCTTTATGTTGTATGCCTAAAACTAGTATCATAAATCAACTTTACTTCCATAAAAAATTTAAAGAAGAATATTTGCCAATTCACTATACATTTTGCTTCTTATTTCCAGAAACAAAATGTTTTTCTATCCTCTTTCTCTTTAAGGTTATTGCTGCTACTGCTAAGTCGCGTCAGTCGTGTCCGACTCTGTGCGACCCCATAGACGGCAGCCCACCAGGCTCCCCCGTCCCTGGGATTCTCCAGGCAAGAGTACTGGAGTGGGTTGCCATTTCCTTCTCCAGGGCATGAAAGTGAAAAGTGAAAGTGGAGTCGCTCAGTCGTGTCCAACTCAGTGACCCCATGGACTGCAGCCCGCCAGGCTCCTCCGTTCATGGGATTTTCCAGGCAAGAGTACTGGAGTGGGGTGCCATTGCCTTCTCCTTTAAGGTTATTAGTTTATAATAAAAGAAAAGACATAAAATGGCAACGGATTTATCCTGGATGTCATCACGTTGATCTAACAATAAAAGCACTTCATTGAGGGACAGAGAGACTAGTGGCAAGAACAATACCTCAGGTATTTGTCAAAATAGCGGAAAGGGGAATTTTAGTATATGTAAATTATACCTCAATGTGTGTGTGTGCTTGGTCATTCAATCGTATCCAAGTCTTTGCGGCCCAATGGACTATAGCCCGCCAGATTTATCTGCCCATGGAATTTTCCAGGCAAGAATACTGGCGTGGGGTGCCGTCTCATACTCCAGGATATCTCTCTGACCTGGGGACTGAACCTGCATCTCTTGTCAGGCAGGTTCTTTACCACTAGGAACACCTGAGCAGCCCCTATACCTCAATAATGTACCCTTAAATAAAGCAATAAAGAAGAACAGTAGAAGAAGAGGGTGAGCGGTGCCAAGTGTTTATGTATTCAAGGACATAGTCAATTTAAGATTGTTTATTTCCATGGTGCCCAATCACATTCCTACTTGACATCATCTTGGATCACAGATTACTTTTGAGATCGCTAAGGCAATTGACTTTGCTCAAGGTAACCTTAGCACTGTAACTACAACCAGGGCTCTCCAGTCCAGAGCATCTTTGTTTGGTACTGAAATTCTGGACACATGTTTTCTAGGTTCTCACTTGGCATGTAAGTTTTCACTAAGTGGAAACACAGGACAGTGAATAACGAATATGACATCCCTGAACAAAAGAGATGTCAATTTTTGAATAAATATAATTCTCATTCATCAGGAGGCAAGTTTTGAATCTCATAAACTATTTCTTTTTATTGCTCTTCAAAAGGTTTCAACGGGATGAGATTCCAGTCACCAACAGCACCAAACAACCTCCATCATGCCTGTTTATTTTGGCTCTTCTTCCTGACTCACACTTTCCAATCACTCAATCTCCTTTCCTGGAATAGCTTTCTTTGACTTAGGTTCTTCTTTCTAAGGGGTAGCCAAGTCTATGGTAGAGAGGGAGAAGGACTAACATGCACTAGGAACTAATTTGGTCCTCATATTCTTTTAAAATTTTATATGCATTATTTAATCATTTCTCAGATTATTATGAGGTAAGATTATTATTCCTACTTATCAAATTTAGGAGTTGAAACTTGAAGAGAGCAGTGTTTCTCAAAGACCATGATTATTATGTAGCTGATCCGTCTGACTTTAAACTCAGCATTTTCCTGCAAAACTGAATTGTCTCAGGTGGAAATATATCTACTACTCAGCCAGTAGATTTTCTTAACCTGCGATTATACCTCTTTTTTAAAAAAATGTATTAATACAAGGCATTGATTTAAAAAAATAAATTAAAATTAAAATTAACTCTCATTACCCAACCCCAGAAAAATATAAGCATGCACAATCATTCTGCTGCTGCTGCTGCTAAGTCGCTTCAGTAGTGTCCGACTCTGTGCGACCCCATCGACGGCAGCCCACCAGCCTCCGCCGTCCCTGGGATTCTCCAAGCAAGAACACTGGAGTGGGCTGCCATTTCCTTCTCCAATGCATGAAAGTGAAAAGTGAAAGTGAAGTCGCTCAGTCTATGTTCCTCATATTGGTAGGAGTAGGTCATATATGTTATTGTTCCAACAGCTCCTGTAGAAAGCTTGTCTTTACACGTATTAGGGCATCTTTAGTTAGATTCCTACTTAAAGCTTAGCACTGAGTAAAATTACTAATATATCATCACATGGCCTATTATATTTAAAATATTAATCATCTCAATTAGTATATGTTGTTCCAAACCTAAAAAAAATTAAGTGATTTGAAGGCCTCCATTGCTATTAACTTACACAGAAGGAAAGAACATCAATTTATCTGGCCCAAATCCTGTGCTCTTTCCAAGCTTTGAACATTTATTTAATTGGAATCAACCATGACATTTGACCCCAACTGTTAGAAAAGCTGTTCTCAATATTGATGTTATTATTTTTTTTACAAGATGAAAATCCTCTAACATTACAAAATTATGAAAGGTAAGAACTTGAAATAACAAGTTAATGTTCCAAATTTGATGATATCTAATATAAATGTAGCCCCTTATATTTATCTCACAATTATCCTATTTCTTGTTTGCTCATTAGCATTCCAAAATGAAACTAATTATGATGCAAATAAAAATTTTACCATAGCCCAAAATATCCCTCCTTAGGTCTCATAAAGAGACTAATGAGAGCTGGAGTTTCTTCTTCCTCACTCAATAAGTGGATCACTTAACAACTTCCTCAATCTTCTACAGCACTTTAGGGGTTTCAAAGAACTTTCATATAATAATTTGACTCTCATAACAATCCTATGTGGTGGGAAATGTAGGGAACATTATTGCCATTTAACAGGTAAAAGGGATACTCATATAAGCTAGAGTACCTGTCAAAGAATAGAAGAGTATAAATACATTGAATATCTTGAAGTTTTATTCAGTATATTCCAAATAATAGTTGTATGCATTACCTCCATACACTGAGCATTAGAAAGGTGGTCAATTAGTATATTATTGCTTATTGGCATTCCTGTAGCTGGCTTTTTGTATCTATGACTGTTGTTTCATACTGGCAAGGACTGATTAATCTTCACCAGTAGGAGTTCAGTGATTAAGGGTGAAAAGCCAGAATTGTCAATGGCAGTGGGAATGCAGATGTGTATAACCCTAAGGAAAATGACTAATGTGTAGAATTCACAAATGTCTAATTAAGTAGGTTGAACACAGGACCTGTGATGCACAAAATCAGACAGATTTTGGTGCCATGACCATATGAAGCTAATAGAGGAAAGGGAAGCAGATTCCAACTTTCTGTTGAAAGAAAAAATAATATCAGGATCCTAGCCAGGTAGGCTGATTTCAGTTTCAGTAATATCATCCGAACCACAATCACTATCATCACTAATTTGATGATAAAGAATACTATCTTTGAACAATATACATAACTATACATACCACAAACCCTTTAATACCTCCAACCATCTACATGTTAACTTCTAATATCCTTCAACATTTTCCGTAGCTTATGTTTTGTACTCCTATGCCATAGACTCAATGAGGTAGGTAACTATATGTTACATCATCAAGTTGCAGTTAAGATAACAGAAGTTAAGAATGGTTATAGAACATTTTCAAGTGTCTTCAGCTTCTAAGAGGTGAATCGGGACTCAGAGCTCTGTTCTTACTAACGCACAGCTGCCGCTTGACGCAAGGAACTAGAGACTTCAGCTATAAACAAAAGCAGCAGCACCTGGGTCCTGTGGACGAGGTTTCATATAGTGAGTTATGTGATTAATTGTGTGATTTTGGTGGCCTGTCTTAAACGAGGGTTCAAGATAGTGTACCAAGACAAAGATTTCAATTCCAGACACTTCACTCACTTTCACCTGCCCCTACCATGCCCCTACCATGCAGCAGTGTAAAAGGAATTAATAAACTGTCCCTTGCACTTGTCAGGATTTTCTTAGACTTGAACTTTGGCTCAAGTTCTGGAGTAAGAAAATTAATATCTAAAATCAAGTAAAGCTGCATGAGCCAGTTACTGGTTTTCTAGATATGACATGCTTTCAAGTAGTAAAGTGAAACAGCTCCTTGGGTTTTTATCCACAAAGCTTCTCAATTGAGTAGATGATGTGAGAAATTAAAGTCTGGGCTCTATCCTCTTTTATATAATATTCATTAAGATTTTAAATGCCCATGATAGATCTCTTTGTTAGCATTTTTCATTACCCTTTCTTTATGGTCATTCTTCATTCAATTTTCAATCTATGTGACAGTCCTTGCAGCTAAGGTAATTTGAATTAAATTTTCAGCAAGATCTTTTTTGTATGTGTGTTTGTAAATTGCTATCAACTTGTTTTATTACAATCAAGATATTTTCCATCCACTCTATTCCTCTATCCACTAATTTAGTGAGTTTATCAAAAAAGCAATCAAGTTTGTCTGGCATAACGTGTTCTTTATAAATTTAGCATGGCCCCAGAGAATGTAATCTGCTATTTATTAGCAAAGCAGGCAACAGAAGCATGAATTTTTTTTTTTTTTTTTTTTTAAGCCACACTCCTCCAGGGGACCATTACAAAGACTGATTCCTGGTTTGAAAGGGGAACCATAATCTGTTCTCTTTAAAGGCATGGGGCCCTTAAGGTAAGGGGTGAGTCTCTAGAAACTCACATAGAAATTTCAACTTTTGAAACTGAATGAGTTTACACAGGACTGTATCTTAATGTTAAATCAAAGGCCTTGAAGTGTCATAACATGGCATCTGAAAATCTGCAGCTGGTCAGAGCTAAAGCTCACAGTCAGTCCTGTTAAAACCTGAGGGGGCCTGAAAGGGCTTGCCATCTGCCATACATTTTAAGTATTAACCTTTTAATTGACTTCATCATACTTTTTTTATTGGACCTATTTAGCTAATCTTTCTTGAAAAAAATAATTTTGTTAAATAAACTTTGATATCCTCCCTTTTCCCCTGTGTGTATTAGAATAAGGAAGGACATAAATAAGTGCAAATAAATAAAGCATTTAAAAAACTCCTGGTAAATCAAGTCAGTTTACATGTAGATTAAATAAAATAGTTCTTCTGAAAGACCCTGCAAAATTTAAGTATTCTTTCTCCAAATTTAGCAAGTAGATGGATTGTTTAAATGCAGTTTGGAATTCCATTCACATAAAATCAGAATTACAGATTCTGATCCACCAACTTCAGAAGTAGTCATCTTTCAAAATCATCTCTTAAGGTGAATTTGACAAAGATGTCCCTAAAGCTACACTTTGAAGAAACACACATATTTTAAAGTACTATTGAATTGGAAGAAATTATTAATATGCACACACACATATATATATATACACACACATATATTTATGTATTCACATATCTTTTATTCTGCTGTAGTAATATAATTGTTAGCATTTATAGAGTACCAAGACACCCTATTAAAAATGTGACATGCATGGCAGTTATGCACATTCTTTCTACTATTGTTTTTTTGCCCAGAAACTATTTTCTGGCCAAAATATATAACATATATGTGTGTGTGTGTGTGTGTATATATATATATATAGTTATATATATATAGTTATATATATAAATACATATATTGATATATGTTATATATATGTATATATAGTTATTGATATATATGCTATATAAAAATAATGTATATAACATGGCCCCAAACTATTTTCAGTGGACAATGGGATATATCATCTTCCTCAGAACCTGGGAAGAAGACTGGTGAGTAACCCTGCCCAGTGTCTATTGTCATCCTGAAATAAACTAAATCTGTACATTCCTAAAAGCAAGACCTAACCCAGGCTCTGAGTATGAAGAAAAATACAGAAGAACTGGAGAAACATGAAATGCTGTCCTTGCAAGATCCATTAGAAATAACTTAATTCATTGTCAGCATTTAATTATGAGAATATTTTTTCTATGTTTGGGAGCCCACATGTGAATAAATAATCAATATCACAGAGGTTTGTTTTTTGGTTTTTTTTGTTTTGTTTTTTTTAAGTAGGAAAAGATATCCAAGTCCTCTGACTAAATATAAGCATAATTTCAAAGAAGGGCATAATTATATATCCATTCAAAGTAGACAACTTGTAAAAGTTAAATCTTGTTTCTAAATCTGCAAGTACTTGGGAAATGTTTGAGAGCTCATGTTCCTATAGCAAAAATAATGGAACAATGGAATTTTATTTATCACAATTCTGGAGGCTAGAAATTGAAGATCAGTGTGCCATCATAGTTGGAATTTGGTGACTGCCCTCTTACAGGCTGCAGACTGCTGATTTCTAGTTGTATTCTCACATGGTAGAAAACAGAGATTGAAATCAAGCTTTCTTGAAACTCTTAAAAGGGCACTAACATCATTCATGAGGGCTCCACCCTCAAGACCTCATCTAATCCTAATTACCTCCCAAATGTCCCACCTCCAATTCCATAGCTGTTGTGTATCTATAACTTTTGAGTTATAACTATAGGTAACATTGTATGTTAAAAAAAAATTAATGGATTTAAAGTGGCAGCTCCAACATGTAAAGAACCTCCCATTTTTACAGTAAGAAAAAGCTGGACAAACTGAAAAATCAACGACTCTTCTCAGACACATCAGAGACCTAAAGTTTCAGGGAAAACCATCTTCATGTAATCTGGAGAAACAGGCACCTTCTAGAGAGCCCTGCCTATCAGGTCAAAATTAATAGATTCACATACAGACAGAGGAGCCTGGTAGGCTACAGTACATGGGACCACAAAGAATTAGACACAACTTAGAGACTAGACAACAACAGAAAGACATATAATTATTTTGAGGAATTTCTGCAGCTAAATGTGAACTAGTGTGAGACAAAGAGAGACTCCTGGGGACTTCAGTATTAAGAGGGTCTCTACACATTACTTTGCCAACAAATGTCTGTCTAGTCAAGGCTATGGTTTTTCCAGTAGTCATGTATGGATGTGAGAGTTGGACTATAAAGAAAGCTGAGCACCAAAGAATTGATGCTTTTTAACTATGGTGTTGGAGAAGACTCTTGAGAGTCCCTTGGACTGCAAGGAGATCCAACCAGTCCATCCTAAAGGAAATCAGTCCTAAATATTCATTGGAAGGACTGATGCTGAAGCTGAAACTCCAATACTTTGGCCGCTTGATGCTAAGAGCTGACTCATTTGAAAGGACCCTGATGCTGGGAAAGATTGAAGTCGGGATGAGAAGGGGACAACAGAGGATGGGATGGTTGGATGGCATCACTGACTCAATGGGCATGAGTTTGAGTAGACTCCAGGGGTTGGTGATGGACAGGGAGGACTGGTGTGCTGCAGTCCACGGGGTTGCAAAGAGTTGGTCACGACTGAGCGACTGAATTGAACTGACACTTTCCTAGGCTTTACCCCCAGGAATGTCATAAAATTCTCATCATGGAGATTCTAACATAGTTCCCTCCTAGATATAGCAAAGAAAGAGTAAGAATAATCACTGTGAAATATATTGTCTTCTCCTTGACAAAGGTCCACTCTTCCAAATACAGTCTTTGCTACAGCATTAGCCCTCCTAAGTGCAGAAAATTCTTCCTATCCTGGTCACACCTTCCAGTCTTCCTGTCTTACCCATGGGAGAAGACACACACACACACACGCACACACACACGCACACACACACACACACACGCAGTGAGGGTTTCAAGGCTGCAGACTTGGAATACAGCAGCAGAGGAAAGGAGTAGAGGGTGGGGGTAAAAAAAAGGCCATACCTCTAGGAAAACACTGAAAATCACAGCCCAAATCCCAGGTTGTCCACAATACTGAAAATCATAAGGTTGTACAATGCTCTCATTCTTCCCCCATGTCACCACCACACCAGTGGGGTTCCAAAGTGATAAGAGTGATTTAAAGATAAAAGAGCTGCAGGCCACACACTATCACTAAGAAGGAGTACTTAGGGAATTCCAAAGGCAAAGGAGGAGACCCCCACTCCCTGCCAAAAAATAAAGCAAGCAAATAAGCAACAAGATTAATAGCAGAAACTACAGGAATATAAAGGCTCCAGCACCTAAAACTGCACCAAACAATTGAACATGTACAGTGCATGGCTTGCTGAATGGCGGAAATAAAAACACAAATATCAGTGTATGAAGAGACAAAGCAATCATCAGAACTGTATTCAGATACAGTTTCAGAAACTGTATTTCACAAGGGGCAGGAGAGAAGAATAGGAGATACTCTGTTATAAATGTAAGGCAGTAGAAGTACACTTAGATTTGATAAAACTCTTTGTAAGCTATCAGCAGTTCCTTAAAAAGTAGATAAATACAACAAGTAGAGTTAATGCAGCAAACATAAGTTAAAATGGAAGCATATAAGATGCTCAATTAAAATGATAGAAAGCAGAAAAAGAAGGGAGAATAAGCTCATGGACCCATTTAGAAAGCAACTAGAAACATAGGTATTCATCTAACTATATCAACAATGACTTTAAACACAAATAGTCCTAAAAACACAAATTAAAAGATAGATTGTCCTATTGGATTACAAAAATGAGAACAAAAATAAAATCCAAGTAAAAATCCACTTAATGGAAATATTCAGATAAGATAAAGGCATATGGAGAAAGACATATCAGGTGTGCCTTAATCAAAAGATAGAGTAGCTATACTAATGTCAGAAAGAAAAAAATCAACAGATTTTAGAACAAACAAGATTATTAAACACAAAAAGGAGCATTTCCATGACAATAAAGAGGTCAATTCTCTAAGAAGACATTATGAGTACACGTGTATATGCACCCAACAACAGAGTGTCAAAATATATAAAGCAAAAATGAGTAGAATTTAAAAGAGAAATAGAAAAATTCACTATAATAGTTGGAGAATTAACAGCTGTCTGTCAATAATTTATAGAGAAATCAGACAGAAAATCTGTAAGAATGTAGAAACCTGAACAGCACTGTCAAATTTATCTAATTAATGTTTAGAGAATATTCCATCCAATGACAGCAAAATACAGATTCTTCTCAATCTTACATGGATCAATCACCAAAATAAAACTGCATTCTGTAACATAAAACAACCTGTACAAGTTCAAGATAATAGAAGTCAAACAAAATATGTTAAAAGATCACAATGAAATTAAAAAACAAAATCTATAAAAGAAAGATAGCCAGAAAACCCTCAAATATTTGGAAATTTAACACTCTTTTAAATAATTCTTGAGTCAAAGAAAAAGTCACAAGAGAAAGTAAAAGTTATTCTAAATTTAATAAAAAAGGAAAACACACCTTTTCAAATGTAAGATGCAGTAAAATTGGTTTTGAGAGGGAAATTTAGAGCACTGAACTACTATATTAGAAGAAAATAAATATCTCAAATGAATAAGCTACAAACCTTATGAATCTAAAGAAAGAGCTAATAAAGCTTAAATCAAGCTGAAGACAGATTAAAATCAGAGCAGAAATCAATGAAATTGAAAATAAGAAAACTGTAGAGAAAAATCAGTGAAACCAAAGCCTGATCTTTGAAAAGCTCAGTAAAATTGGCTAATCATTACCCAAGCTAACAACAACAAAAGTACAGAAGACACAATTTACTAATGTTAGAAATGAATGAGGAGGTCATCACTACTTATGCTTTAGATGTTAGAAGAATGAAAATGGAAATTCTATGAACTCTGTATTTAAAAACTTTATAGTTTAGATGAAGTGGATCAATTTCTCAACAGAGTCTACCAAAATTCACACAACGGAGATATAAACAATAGAGAGGTATTCCATGTTCATGCAATGGAAGAGTCCATACTGTTAAAATGCCAGTTATTCCCAGGTTCATATACAAATGTAATGAAATCCCAATTAAAATGCCAGCAAGCTGTTTTGTATACATTGACTAAATGATTCTAAAATGTATACGAAAGGGCAAAAAATCTATTATTACTGAAGAAAATACTGAAGTAGAAAACCCAAGTTGGAGGACTCATATGCCACAACTGTGAGACTTGTTTTAGACTCAGTAATCAAGAGAGGGTGGTATTAGTGAAAACACGCACACATAGATTTACAGAACAGAATACGAAGTCTCATAAATACAATCAACCTATTTTTGATAAAGACACACTCCCTCCCTCTGACCCTCCCTTCCCTCCTTTACTTCCTTCCTCCCTTTTTTAAAAATCTCTATTCCATATAGAAGTATTTCAAAAATTATCCCTACTATTCTATGTCAACTACTAGTAACATAATTACTACTAGTACTTTTAAATAATTTAGATGTGAGGAAGTCTACCTTGGATATAAGCATAATTTTTAAAATATTTTAACATAGGACATGTTAAAAATGCTGACAAATATATAGTCAAAGCTATGGTTTTCCAGCAGTCATGTATGGATGTGAAAGGTGAGTCATAAAGTCTCAGTGCCAAAGAATTGATGTTTTAGAACTGTGATGTTAGAGAAACTCTTGGAGAGTCCTTTGGACTGCAAGGAGATCAATCTAGTCAATCCTAAAGGAAATCAGGCCTGAATATCCACTAAAAGGACTGATGCCGATGCTGAAAGTCCAATACTTTGGCCACCTGATGCTAAAAGCTGACTCATCGGAAAAGGCCCTGATGCTGGGAAAAATTGAAGGCAAAAGGAGAAGGGGGCGGCAGAGGATGAGATGGTTAGATAGCATCACCAGCTCAATAGACATGGATTTGAGCAACTCTGAGAGACAGTTTGCTCAACTATCTCTACAACTTAGTAGTGATAACAATAACTGAACAACAACAAAATACAGGAAATGCATATTTTGTAAATTAAACAACCGTTAAATATCTATAAATTTTTATCATGGAGAGGTCATGGAAAATTGTAGAAGTATTATTTTGCATACATTGATTCAAAACAATGTTACAGATAAAAGAAAACTTTATAATTCTCGACCTACTAAATCATTACTTTTGAAAGACAGAGGATTATTGTATTTATTTTGAAATACTGAGAGATTATCAGAATTCCTAGTGAATAGTTCTGTTGAATTAATGCTTGTCAAGTAAAACAGTGAAAACAATTAAAGTATTAAAGATTTGTAGAATTAATTTAGCTTATTGGTTATGAGTAGTTATTTACAGTTATTCTATTTTGGGAGTTTATAGTATTCAGCACCAAGTTAGATTTGTATTCTTTTGTAAGGTTTAGTTTAGAGTAAGATAGCATCCCTTTATCCTTTATTATGAAGGAATGGTTTGCGTTTTATAGTGTGCTTTTTCATCATACATTTTTTTCTAATTATTACTTAATATATTGTGACATTTTTGTTTCCCTCTCCATTTCACCAAAGGGGAATCAGAACCTCAGAGAAGTTCTCTAGTCCAAATAGCTACTGCCTTTGTTCAGTTGGGCTGCCATAACAGAATACTATAGATTGGGGTGGCTTAAACAGCTGAAATGTATTTCTCACAGTACTGGAGGCTGAGAAGTCCAAAACCCAGGTGCTGATAGATTGACTATCTGGTGAGGGCCCACTTGCGGTGTCTTCACACTGAGGAAGAGATGAGTGAATTCTTTTATCAAGGCACTGATTCTTTCATGAGGGTTCCATTCTCATGACCAAATTACCTCCCTAATTCTCCACCTCCAAATATCATCTCACTGGGGATGAGGTTTCAACATATGAATTCTGAGGGGATGGAAATATTCAGGCAATAGCGAGTTTATTGCATTAGAATTAGACTTATGTTTTAGCTCTTTGGGCTAACCCATGAGATATTCCAACTAGGCTTGAAGTTATTTGGTTAGCATGGTAAACAATTACAGAAGGAAAACCAAACAAATCATCAACTTTTTAAAGAAATGTATTTATTTTAATTGGAGGCTAATTACTTTACAATATTGTAGTGGTTTTTGCCATTCATTGAAATGAATCAGCCATGGGTGTACATGTGTCCCCCATCCTGAATCTCCCTCCCACCTCCCTCCCCATCCCATCCTTCAGGGTTGTCCCAGTGTACTGGCTTTGAGTGCCCTGTTTCAGGCATCAAACTTGGACTGGTGATCTATTTCACATATGGTAATATACATGTTTCAATGCTATTCTCTCAGATCATCCCACCCTCGCCTTCCTCCACCGAGTCCAAAAGACTGTTCCTTATATCTGTGTCTCTTTTGCTGTCTCACATATAGGGTCATCGTTACCATCTTTCTAAATTCCATATATATGCATTAATTTACTGTATTGGTGTTTTTCTTTCTGATTTACTTCACTTTGTATAATAGGTTCCAGTTTCATCCACCTCATTAGAACAGATTCAAATGCATTCTTTTTAATAGCTGAGTAATATTCCATTGTGTATATGTACCACAGCTTCCTTATCTATTCGTCTGCCAAGGGACATCTAGGTTGCTTCCATGTCCTAGCTATTGTAAACAGTGTTGCGATGAACATTGGGGTACACGTGTCTCTTTCAATTCTGGTTTCCTTGTGTATGCCAAGCAGTGGGATTGCTGGTCGTATGGCAGTTCTATTTCCAGTTTTTTAAGGAATCTCCACACTGTTCTCCACAGTGGCTGTACTAGTTTGAATTCCCACCAACAGTGTAAGAGGGTTCTCTTTTCTCCATATCCTCTCCAGCATTTATTGTTTGTAGACTTTTTGATAGCAGCCATTGTGACCAGCATGTGATGGTACCTCATTGTGGTTTTGATTTGCATTTCTCTGATAATGAGTGATGTTGAGCATCTTTTCATGTGTCTGTTATCCATCTGCATGTCTTCTTTGGAGAAATGTCTGTTTAGTTCTTTGGCCCATTTTTTGATTGGGTTGTTTATTTATCTGGTATTGAGTTGCATGAGCTGCTTGTGTATTTTTGAGATTAATTCTTTGTCAGTTGCTATTATTTTCTCCCATTTTGAAGGCTGTCTTTTCACCTTGCTTATAGTTTCCTTCATTGTGACAAAGTGTTTAAGTTTAATTATGTCCCATTTGTTTATTTTTGCTTTTATTTCCATTACTCTGGGAGGTGGGTCATAGAGGATTCTGCTGTGATTTATGTCAGAGATAAATGCCTATGTTTTCCTCTAGGAGTTTTATAGTTTCTGATCTTACATTTAGATCTTTAATCCATTTTGAATTTACTTTTGTGTATGTTAGAAAGTGTTCTAGTTTCATTCTTTTAAAAGTAGTTGACCAGTTTTCCCAGCACCACTTGTTAAAGAGATTGTCTTTTCTCCATTGTATATACTTGCCTCCTTTGTCAAAGATAAGGTGTCCATAGGTGTGTGGGTTTATCTCTGGGCTTTCTATTTTGTTCCATTGATCTATATCTCTGTCTTTGAGCCAGTACCATACTGTCTTGATGACTGTAGCTTTGTAGTATAGTCTGAAGTCAGGCAGGTTGATTCCTCTAGTTCCATTCTTCTTTCCCAAGATTGCTTTGCCTATTCAAGGTTTTTTGTATTTCCATACAAATTGTGGAATTATTTGTTCTAGCTCTGTGGAAAATACCATTGGTAGTTTGATAGGGATTGCATTGAATCTATAGATTGCTTTGGTTAGTATACTCACTTTCACTATATTGATTCCTCTGATCCATGAACATGGTATATTTCTCCATCTATTTATGTCCTCTGATTTCTTTCACCAGTGTTTTATAGTTTTCTATATATAGGTCTTTTGTTTCTTTAGGTGGATTTATTCCTAAGTATTTTATTCTTTTTGTTGCAATAGTGATTGGAATTTTCCTTAATTTCTCTTTCAGTTTTCTCATTGTTAGTGTATAGGAATGCAAGGGATTTCTGTGTGCTAATTTTATGTCCTGTAACTTTACTATATTCATTGATTAGCTCTAGTAATTTCTAGGGGAAACACTTTGAATTTTTCACCATTGAGGATAATGTTTGCTGCGGGTTTATCATATATGGCTTTTATTATGTTGAAGTATGTTCCTACTATGCCTGCTTTCTGGAGGGCTTTTTTTTTTTTATCATAAATGTATGGTGAATTTTGTCAAAGTCTTTCTCTGCATCTACTGAGATAATCATTCAGTTTTTATCTTTCAATTTATTAATGTGGTGTATCACATCAATTAATCAACTTCTAAACTGGAATACACAAGCTGGTATACACCTGATTTCTGGTTTTTATTCAAAGTCATCATGAAAAGGCAGTTTATCCTTTTATTTGAATTCTGAAAGTTTTTCTGTCACCTGCTATTTTGCGTGGATGAACTATTTCCAAATAACACAATGTATCTACCACACACACCACTTTTTACAGGTTGCCTGAGGTATTCAGTACCCTAATGACTTTAGAGCAACTAAAATATAGACATAATAACATTAGAAACGGATGGTTTCATATATGATCTTTTGATTAAATCAGAAATTATATTACCATGCTTTCTTAAAAGAAAAGTCCACTTATTTTTGAAAGAAATCCCACCCAAATACTGCTTCGTTTTTGTTATTTCCAATTAACTCCTTTAATTATGTTACATGAATGATTTAAAACCGGTAATACTATGCTAGCCCAATTATTAAAATTAGATGGGCATCATATAACACTATAATGTATTTTGTGAGTATTGCTAGAAAAGAACAGTATAAATAGTAACTAATGATATATATTTTTACATAATGTTTTTCAGCATCTTCAAATGCTGTATTCTCAAAAGTATGTTTTTAAGTACAATATAAAATTTCAGTATCCTTCATGGAATTACAGGCACTATAGTGCCTGACACAGATTATTTGGTACATTTCAAATCAACCTGCAGATATAGTTATGTAAAACATTTGGGAAATAAAAATCACACAGTTACTGGTTTTTAATAGTTCCCCCTCTTTCTAGAACTTAGTTGCTAGAGAACACACACACACACACACAAATGCATGCTTTTTTTCTTTACTCAAGAAAGCTATCCCCTATAGCTTTCTGAGAGGTATCATGGTGTCTATTATCTTGTTGAGTTTGAGTGCTACCAATAAAATCATCTCTACCTACAGCACAAAAAAGAAAGGAAGAAAGAAAGAAAAGAAAAATCACACTCTCCCAAAGGCCAGCTTAGTGTCAAATGTCTTCGGAATATGTTTTGTATTACAGCAACAACTATCCTCATGTATCTGTTTAAAGTCCTAGTCACTATATGGCTGTATGGAGAAATTTTACATATCACAAATCAGATGTAAAAAAAATCAAAGTATATTTGCTCTCATCTTGCTCTATATCTCCCAATCTATTTTCTGTATGAGATGACAGGAAAAGTACAGAGAAATTTAAAGTTATAGGATATTCAGAATTTTTTTATTTTGATTTTTTTATTCCCTCTCAATCATTGATTTAATCACTTAGCTAACTATTTAAATCACTACTGATTTATAAGTAATTATTTATTCTCTGTTCTTAATTCAGTACCATAGATTTTTATTGTATTGCTCTGTTTTACCCCCTAGATCTGCTTACTTGGGACTCTTTCAGGTTAGCTTCTGTATATTATTAACATTGGTTCAGTTGCTCAGTCATGTCTGACTCTGTGACCCCATGGACTGCAGCACACCAGGCTTCCCTGTCCGTCACCAACTGCTGGAGCCTACTTAAACTCATGTCCATCGAGTTGGTGATGCTATCCAACCATCTCATCCTCTATCGTCCACTTCTCCCACCGTCAATCTTTCCCAGCATCAGGGTCTTTTCAAATAAGTTGGTTCTTCATATCAGGTGGCCAGAGTATTGGAGTGATTTCCTTTAGGATTGACTGGCTGGATCTCCTTGCAGTCCAAGGGACTCTTAACAGTCTTCACCAACACCACAGTTCAAAAGCATCAATTGTTCTGCGCTCAGCTTTCTTTAGACTCCAACTCTCCCTCCATGCATGAATACTGGAAAAACTATAGCTTTGAATAGATGGACCTTTGTTGGTAAAGTAATGTCTCTGCTTTTTAATATGCTGTCTAGGTTGGTCACTGTTTTTCTTCCAAGGAGTAAGCATCTTTTAATTTCATGGCTACAATCACCTTCTGCAGTGATTTTGGAGCTCCCCAAAATAGTGTCTCACTGTTTCCATTGTTTCCTCATCTATTTGCCATGAAGTGATGGGAGCAGATGCCATGATCTTACTTTTCTGAATGTTGAGCTTTAAGCCAACTTTTTCACTGTCCTCTTTCACTTTCATCAAGAGGCTCTTTCGTTCTTCTTCACTTTCTGCCATAAGGGTGGTGTTATCTGCATCTCTGAGGTTTTTGATATTTCTCCTGGCAATCTTGATTCCAGCTTCTGCTTCATCCACCCTGGCAGTTTGCATGATGTAATCTGCATATAAGTTAAATAAGCAAGGTGACAATATACAGCCTTGACATATTCCTTTCCCAGTTCTGACCCAGTCTGTTGTTCCATGTCCAGTTCTAACTGTTACTTCTTGACCTGCATACAGATTTCTCAGGAGGCAGGTCAGGTGATCTGGTATTCCCATCTCTTTAAGAATTTTCTGCAGTTTGTTGTGACCCACACTGTTAAAGCCTTTGGCATAGTTAATAAAGCAAAAGTAGATGTTTTCCTGGAACTCTCTTGCTTCTTCAATGATCCAGCAAATGTTGGCAATGATCTCTGGTTCCTCTGCCTTTTCTAAATCCAGCTCATTTTTAAAGCATTTTATTTACTGACAGTACAAGAAGATGCAGGCTGAAGTTCGGCTTGTATTTTTTCTTGTCTTAATTCTATGATCAACATGAAGTATTTGTTTCTTTTATCAAAGAATCGTATATAGAAGCCACAATCTAGACATTGGGTATGCTCAAGGCTTCTGAGGTGTCACTCCTTGTAGGACCTCTAAGAGAATATATGTAGGAAAAATGTGTGAGTGTGTGTATATATACACACACACAAATATTAGTTTTTCATTTCTTTTTATATCTATTAAATAAATATGAGTTTATATATATATATATATATATACACACACACACACACACGACAAATTCAAAGCATATTATTCACTCTAACATTCTCCTTACTTATATGTCTTTTTCTGATAGTGAGAAATCTAGCACTCAGTAGCTACATTATATCCACTTTTCTTCTTAAACATAGTATAAAAACAATGGCTTTTTTACATAGCCATTTCAGAATTTTTAATTAGTATCCTTTGATAAACAGATGAATAAGTATATTAGAATGATGATGTGAAGTTCTTTTTGTCGTTAATCTTACATATTTTGAGGAAACATTACTTCAAAGTTATTTAGGTTAGTGCCTATCTTCTTTACCTCTTTAAATATGCATTTATTGTATAATACAATTAGATAGATTTTTCAGTGTGCATTAAACCTTGGATGCTCCCACCCCAGTCGCACAAACTTGTTTTTGTTTTGTTTCTTTAGTTCTAGGAACATTTTATGTAGACTTGGAAAGGCAGATTTTCTGCATAGTCCAACATGATATTTGTAAATTGAGACAGTTTCTACTCTTCATTTCCATTCTGTTTTTCCTTTCCTTTTTCTTTCCTTATTATACTGCCTAGGGTTTCCAGTGTGATGTTGAATAGGAGAAGTGAGAGAACTTATCTGCTATTTACTAAACTTGGTAGAAAAACATTCAGTGTCTCATTATTGAATATGATATTAGCTTTAGATGCACTATGTTAGGTTTCTCATAATTTTATATGCCTATAATCTTATTTTTTAACTTTAGGAATATGGTATATGGCAGTAGATACTGAAGTAAATACTGTTTTTTCATCTTTATGACTGTAAGCACATCTTTCCTTCTGATTGGCTTTGGTATGCATATTTGTGTTGATTTAATCAGGGACTAGACAAGGTTTGATGTTTTCCTTGCACTGAGGGCAGGGAGGAGGCTGCAGACTGATTGTTCTCTTCTGGGTCCTTGCTGACTCCTCCAAGGTTGCCTTTCGAAATGAAATAGCAAAAGGCAGTAAAAGCTATGGCCACAGTATTCTCTACCTCTTTCCAGTATGAGGTGGAGTCTGTGTCCCTTAAACTTGAATCTGGGCTAGCTATGTTACTTACTTTGGTTAATAGGAATAGAAAATGGTACTCTTAGGTGTCAAGAGACCTTGTAATTTCCAGCCTTGACCCTCATGGGAATTGTGCATGAAAACACACTATTCTGCTATAGCATGCGAGTGACATATGACCTAGTTCTCTCCTTCCCTGGTCAGCAGCCAGCCAGTTGCCAGTCAATTGTAGATACTTGAATGAGACTTTTGACCATTGGCTGAAGGCAAATACATGAGTCAGTCTAGCCAAAATCATAAGAAAAACTGTCTAACTGACACAGCCAAATTACATATGCACAGAATTGACCTCAGGGATGGATGGTAAAGCAAAACTCTTTGATTTCGTCCCTGTTCTTCTATTTTCAAGATAGAGAACTAGAAGGACTTTCCTCCTGCTATTGGATTATAAATCCCTTGTGTTGTATCCTCTTCTTTAGTATACTGCTCTTCTCTCTTGATTAATGAGGCAAATTTTCATAATACTGAAAACTCTGGTATTTATCCCCACAGCCTTCTTCCAAGACAATAGATTCACTGTAGACAAATCTGTTTATACAATTTACAATACAGACATTATTAATGGACCATTGGTTTGAATTTGATGCTCCAAAGCAATAAAAGCATTTATTTCAGTGGTGGAGAAATCTGGGAATTCACAGACTAATGATTCAAGGAGCATTGATTCAATATCAATAGGTATTACACATTTTATCATTTACTAACCATAGTGATTCATTTTCATATTTTCTAGTTATATCCATCACTAATTCATTACTTGTCATTCTATTTTCTTAGTCTGCTGTAGATATTTATTCTTATTTTTTATATTGAACTATCTAAAGTGACTCATAGTTATCAGGATATTTGTTGCTGGTAACATTTTCTCCATTTGTAATGGCTGCTTCTTTATACCAGATGGGCTTCCCTGGTGGCTCAGACAGTAAAGAATCTGCCTGCAGTGCAGGAGACCTGGGTTCAATCTCTGGGTCAGGAAGACTCCCTGGATAAAGAAATGGCAACCTACTCCAGTAACTTGCTTGGAGAATTCCATGGGCAGAGGATTCTGGTGGACTACGTACGGTCCATGGGGATGCAAAGAGTCAGACATGACTGAGCGACTAACACTTTCACTTCCACTTTATACCAAATATTTGGAAACTTATCACTTTTCTTCTACTTGATAGAAACCCCTTACGTAGAACAGTTTATCTAAAAAAGTGTAAGTGAAAGGAGAAGGGGTTGTTAGTTCTCTAGTATTTACTTTATCAAGTGAGTAAACTTTAAAATATCTACTCAGTTTCTGATCTGAAAAAGAAATATTTCTTTCAAAGTCTCATTAACTTTACAGTAAAGTCTTCACTGCTTATTTTGTGAGGCCCTATAGCATTGATCTCTGTTCGTTTCCAAGGCAAACCAGTCAATACCACGGTAATACAAGCCTATGCCCCAAACATAACGCTGAAGAAGCTGAACTTGAACGGTTCTATGAAGACCTACAAGACCTTTTAGAACTAACACCCAAAAAAGATGTCCTTTTCATTATAAGGGGACTAGAATGCAAAAGTAGGAAGTCAAGAAAAACCTGGAGTAACAGGCAAATTTGGCCTTGGAGTACAGAATGAAGCAGGGCAAAGGCTAATAGAGTTTTGCCAAGAGAACACACTGGTCATAGCAAACACCCTCTTCCAACAACACAAGAGAAGACTCTACACATGGACCTCACCAGATGGTCAACACCAAAATTGATTGATTATATTCTTTGCAGCCAAAGATGGAGCTCTATACAGTCAGCAAAAACAAGACCAGGAGATGACTGTGGCTCAGATCATGAACTCCTAATTAGCAAATTAAGACTTAAGTTGAAGAAAGTAGGGAAAACCACTAGACCATTCAGGTATGACAGACATCAAATCTCTTATGATTATACAGTGGAAGTGAGAAATAGATTTAAGGGACTAGATCTGATAGATAGAGTGCCTGATGAACTATGGATGGAGGTTCGTGACATTGTACAGGAGACAGGGACCAAGACCATCCTCATAGAAAAGAAATGCAAAAAGGCAAAATGGCTGTCTGAAGAGGCCTTACAAATAGCTGTGAAAAGAAGATAAGCGAAAAGCAAAGGAGAAAAGGAAGATATTCCCATCTGAATGCAGAGTTCCAAAGAATAGCAAGGAAAGATAAGAAAGCCTTCCTCAGCGATCAATGCAAAGAAATAGAGGAAAACAATAGAATGGGAAAGGCTAGAGAACTCTTCAAGAAAATTAGAGATACAAAGGGAACATTTCATGCAAAGATGGGTTCGATAATGAACAGAAATGGTATGGACCTAACAAAAGCTGAAGCTATTAAGAAGAGGTGGCAAGAATACACAGAAGAACTGTACAAAAAAGATCTTCATGACCCAGATAATCACGATGGTGTGATCATCCACCTACAGCCAGACATCCTGGAATGTGAAGTCAAGTGGGCCTTAGAAAGCATCACTACGAACAAAGCTAGTGGAGGTGATGGAATTCCAGTTGAGCTATTTCAAATCCTCAAAGATGATGCTGTGAAAGTGCTGCACTCGATATGCCAGCAAATTTGGAAAACTAAGCAGTGGCCACAGGACTGGAAAAGGTCAGTTTTCATTCCAATCCCAAAGAAAAGCAATGCCAAAGAATGCTCGAACTACCGCACAATTGCACTGATCTCACATGCTAGTAAAGTAATGCTCAAAATTCTCCAAGCCAGGCTTCAGCAATATGTGAACCGTGAACTTGCAGATGTTCAAGCTGGTTTTAGAAAAGGCAGAGGAACCAGAGATCAAATTGCCAACATCCGCTGGATCATCGAAAAAGCAAGAAGAAAAACATCTACTTCCGCTTTACTGACTATGCCAAAACCTTTGACTGTGTGGATCACAATAAACTGTGGAAAATTCTGAAAGAGATGGGAATACCAGACCATCTGACCTGTCTCTTGAGAAACCTGTATGCAGGTCAGGAAGCAACAGTTAGAACTGGAAATGGAACAACAGACTGGTTCCAAATAGGAAAAGGAGTATGTCAAGGGTGTATATTGCCACCCGTTGTGACCAACCTAGATAGCATATTAAAAAGCAGAGACATTATTTTGCCAACAAAGGTCTGACTAGTCAAGGCTATGGTTTTTCTAGTAGTCATGTATGGATGTGAGAGTTGGACTTTGAAGAAAGCTGAGCGTCAAAGAATTGACGCTTTTGAACTGTGGTGTTGGAGAAGACTCTTGAGAGTCCCTTGGACTGCAAGGAGATCCAACCAGTCCATCCTAAAGGAGATCAGTCCTGGGTGTTCTTTGGAAGGACTCATGTTGAAGCTGAAACTCCAGTGCTTTGGCCACCTCATGCGAAGAGTTAACTCATTGGAAAAGACCCCGATGCTGGGAAGGATTTGGGGCAGGAGGAGAAGGGGATGCCAGAGGATGAGATATCTGGATGGCATCACCAACTTGATGGACATGAGTTTGGGTAAATTCCGGGAGTTGGTGATGGACAGGGAAGCCTGGCGTGCTGCGATTCATGGGGTCGCAAATAGTAGGACACGGCTGAACGACTGAACTGAACTGAATAGCATGCCAATGCTGACAAACTTACGTACATAACTAGTTCCATCTCATTACACTAAATCTTAAAAGTATATTCACTCCCTCACACATACAGAGAATGACAAATATGCATCCATTTTATTGTGGTGCTCTTCTCTGCCTTGTCTTATTTGACAAGGTCTACACATAAGACGCTTACTCCTTGGAAGGAAGGTTATGGCCAACCTAGATAGCATATTTAAAAGCAGAGACATTCCTTTGCCAACAAAAGTCCGTCTAGTCAAGGCTATGGTTTTTCCAGTGGTCATGTATGGATGTGAGAGTCGGACGGTGAAGAAAGCTGAGCGCCGAAGAATTGATGCTTTTGAATGTGGTGTTGGAGAAGACTCTTGAGAGTCCCTTGGACTGCAAGGAAATCCAATCAATCCATCCTAAAGGAGATCAATCCTGGGTGTTTATTGGAAGGACTGATGTTGAAGCTGAAACTCCAATACTTTGGCCACCTCATGCGAAGGGTTGACTCATTGGAAAAGACCCTAATGCTGGGTAGGATTGGAGGTGGGAGGAGAAGGGGACGACAGAGGATGAGATGGTTGGATGGCATCACCGACTCGATGGTCATGGGTTTGGGTAGACTCCGGGAGTTGGTGATGGACAGAGAGGCCTGGCCTGCTGCAGTTCATGGGGTCGCAAAGAGTCGGACACGACTGAGCAACTGAACTGAACTGAACATATATTTTCAAGATAGGTTTTCTGGATTGTTCTTTTTTTTTTTCACTCTCCTTTTTGACCTTTTCAGGTTCACAATAAACTTTTTTTTTGTGATATCAGAACTTTTGCACTTAGCTTTATAATTTCGTAATATGGTGCATCATTCAAGGACAGAGCCCTTGTCACAGTAGTCTTCATATAAAGCTACAAGAACCAAGACCATGACTAACTTGATTTTGATTCTTTTCCCATCATCTAACATAGATACTGACACAATAAAAAATCAAATACTTGAGGAGAAGATTAGCTTGTGTATTACTGATGTGAAGAGATGACTCATTGGAAAAGACCCTGATCTGGGAAAGACTGAAGGCAAAAATGAGAAGAGGATGGCAGAGAATGAGATGGTTGGATGACATCATTGACTCACTGGACATGGATTTGAGCAAACTCCGGGAGATAGTGGAGGACAGGGACTTAGCGACTGAACAACAACAATTACATATATACAAAATAATCAAAACACAAAAAATACAGCATGTGTTTTATGAAATTAATGGATCATTGATGAAGAATAGATGTCAAGAAAAGGTTTCTTTACAAAATAAAAATAAATTTTCAATTAGAAAGCCATAGAGAAAATTTGCAAGAATTCCATTTTTAAAACAATTATCAAAATGTAGTATATGAAAGCTTAGTTATATTTGGGTAAAATCAAATGAAGTACTCTATTGGAGTAACAACAAAGTCAAAATACATACACATCACTTAGATAGAAATATATATCATAGAGGTAAGACATATTACCTTAAAAATTTCCCTAAAAATCTTAATACATGGACAGCAAATATTGAATCCATATCACATTAATTACAGACCTTAGCTCATAATGAAATGGATTTTGACATTTTCTTCTCTCTGTACACATTATGGCTAAAGACTGATCAGAATACACTTTCCTCAGCAGTAGAGAATTATTAAGTTAATGGAGCACAACCATTTTTTATAGTTCTATAATCCTTTGTTCAAGTCAATTCCTCAGACATTTATTGAACATTCACTTGGCAGAGTGCATTGTTGTAAGTACTAAATATTTAGTCTGATATGAAGACTGGAGCAATAGTGACTGAAATTTATTTCCAGCTCAGGTATAAGAGACTTGAAAAATTCTAAATGTAAATCTAAAAATTCTGGTATACTGCAAAATTCTGATAGGTTCTATACCTTTAAACTGTCATCAAAGAACAAAGAAATAGCTATCTAAGAATAAAGTGCAGGTGGGAGGGAGGGAGACATGTCCCTCAGATCAAGTATATATTAGCACAAAATTAAAATTGGTTGATAGTGAGGTACACCAACAAATGGACTTAAAAAGTCAGATCATCTGAGATGTGTAGTAATCACGGTTTGGCAAGAAAGCCAGGGAAAGGAAATTATGAAATATATACTGTGTTTCAGGTAAGAAGCACAGGCTCTTTATGAAGCACTATAGCCTTATCCCTACCAATGTGTTCCTATGTGTTGTTAACTGATTAAGGCTCAAAGATTTGTTATTTATCAGTATAAAGCAAGGCAAACATTAGAGGTCAACACAAATATGATTAGAATTAGCAAAATGTCAACACAGAATCTTAGAATAAATCTCCTAATTGTAGGTGTTAGATTATAGTAGATGCTCTATTATTCTTACTAATTGAACATGGAAATAGAAATTACCTGGCATAAAAATGCAGAAATTAAGAATTTCCCCATTAGATCACTTAATGCATATCTAAAAACTACTTACCTTATTTTCATACAGCTATATTTGGAAAAAGACCTGTTTTTCACTACCAGTCTAACAACTCATCTACCCTCAGTCCACGGAATCTGAGATAGTTTTCCTTCTCTTGCCATCCCCACTCCACTTAAGAGAAGCACACGACCCACATTTGGAGAATCAAAATCTGATTCAGGCAGAGACATATGTTCTGAAATAGTCCAGTGCTATTGGCTAAATATTTTTGTTTCCCCCTATGTTGAAATCCTAATCCTCAATATGATAATATTTATAAGTAGGGCCTTTGGAAGGTAATTAAGTCACAAGTGTGGTATCCTTATAAGACATGGATAATGAAGTTGTGGTACAGATATACAATGGAATATTATTCAACCATAAAAAAGAACACAGTTGAATTCTAATGAGGTAGATGAACCTAGAGCCTATTATAAGGAGTGCAATAAGTCAGAAAGAGAAAACAAATATTGTTCATTAACACTTATGTGTAGAATCTAGAAAGATGGTACTGATGAACCTATTTGCAGGGCAGCAATAGAGATGCAGACATAGATAGAGAATAGGCTTGTAGACACAGTGGAGGAAGGAGAGGGAAGAATGAATTGAAAGAATAACATTGAAACATATATATTAACATATGCAAAATGGATAGCCAGTGGGAATTTGCTCTATGACGCAGGGAACTCAAACCTGGTGCCCTGTGACTGCCTAGAGGTGTGGGATGCGGTGGAAAGTGGGAGGGAGATTCAAGAGGAAGGAGACATATGCAAATTATGACTGATTTATGTTGATATATGGCAGAAACTAACACAATATTGTAAAACAATTATCTACCAATTAAAATGTAATTAAAAGAAAACAAAATATAGAAATAAATATAAACAAAAAACGACAGACATGAGAGACTGTGCTCCCTGTCTCTCATTCTTGCAACCACATGAGGGCACAGTAAGAAGACATCCATTTGCAAACCAGAAAGAGGGGTCTCACCAGAACCTGACCACCCTGACACCCTGATTTCAAACTTCCCAGTCTCCAGAACTGTGAGAGATAAATTTCTCATTAAGAGACACAATCTGTGCTATTATCAGCCCAAGCAGATTAAGATATTTGGCAAAAATAAAACAGTACTCAGAGATGAAAAGGTCTGCAGTCAGAATTTAAACATCGAGCTTACCATTATCAGACAAAGCCACAGAAGGTGCCAGGTCAAACTATTGTTTCACTTTATTTGCAGAAATGACCAAAATTATGCTCCTCCCTGTATCTATTACTGTTTGTAATTTTACTTTACCACTCCCACAATCAACAGGTTTCAATGACCCCAACCCCTTCAGTGTAGGCTAGTCTTTTGACCTGCTTTGATTAATAGAATGTGGTATGAATATCATTGGACCAAGTTTCAACCCTCATCCTAGGCCTCAAGATGACTTCTATTCTTCTTGTTCTTGCTGCCTTGTCAGAGTCACGTGATCAAGCCCAGGATTAGCTTGCTGGATGCTGAGCATATGGCCCAGTCATTCCTTCAACTTTAGCAGCCAGCAACTACCCAGCAGATTCACAATGGAACTATGACCAAAAGATGACTTTAGCTGAGATAGGAACCCCTCAGCTAGCCAGACCAATTACTGACCTACATAATCATGAGCTATGCAAATGTTTATTCTTTTAACCACTAACTTTTGGGGTAGTTTGTCATGTATTAAAAGCCAATACCTTAACCAACTTAGCAGGAAACAAATAAATTCTTAATGGTATTGCTTATCTCTGAATCCAGTTGCTCTTTGACATTTTATTTTCATTAATAAATTCCTTTTATTCCTCAATCTAGTATGAATTGGATTTTTCTGACAGTTGCAACAGAGGAAGGATCCTTGTGACTCACCTACTGACCAATGTGTGTGATCCCAGTTTCCATCCCTTTAATTGTTCTACCCACTACAAATGTGAACATAATCCTCTGTTGCATAAAATGTCTCTGTGACTTATCTCCTTTTTAGTGTATTTGAAAGTATTTGCATGGTCCTTATTTTATACTCTGTATAGGTCTTGACATTAATTAACTGTCAACAGTGAGCTTGTCATATATTCCCATACCCTAGGAATGCCATCTTAATCACTGCCATTGAGTACATCAAAAACTGTACCATACAATCATACTTTTAGGAATGATAGTCTCTATACCATAAATGTCCTTCCATATTTGTCTCCTTTCCTGACTTCTTATTTTTTCAAGAATAATCTCCTTTAGCAAACATTTAACAAACATCAAGGGCTTCCCAGGTGACACAGTAGTAAAGAATACATTTGCCAGTGCAGGAGATGCAAGAGATGTGGGTGCAATTCCTGGGTTGGGAAGATCCCCTGGAGAAGGAAATAACAACCCACTCCAGTATTCTTGCCTGGAAAATTCCATGGATATAGGAGCCTGGCAGGCTATGGACCATGGGGTTGCAAAGAGTCAGACACGACTGAGCACATACAATAAATATCATAGGCTTTATAAAGAGACCATCCTCTGTGCTCTGATTGGGTGACATAGCTTTTGAGCTATCTGATGATGCTATAGTCATAAGAGATTGTGCTTGATGGATTTCTTGCTTCCTAGGACTTGAACCAGGGCTCCCTAGATAATATATATTCAATGTGCCTCGATGAACACACACACACACAGGACCAAATGATTTTGTTCAATGCACCAAATCATTAACTTAAGTTGTACCTTAAAATTTTTTAATCTTATAATGTTTTGGTCATTCCCTTTCCCTTTCCAATTAAAATGGATATTGCAACTACTGATAAAGTTACCTAGCAATTCAACTCCTGAATTATATTAAAATTTTAATCCAAATGAAAATATATTTGGGGTATAGTCAAGGAAGCATATCTATGAAATAGAAATTGCTACCAGACAAATTTATTAATTTCAGACACTTAAACATATAACAAGATCTAAAAAGACTGTAATTGATATCCAAGAGTTAATTGTTCTCTGCCTGTGGTTCCTTGAACTGATCTGTGTATAATTGTGCTAGATGTTTCTTGTTTTGCATTCTTATCTTCATACAAATCAACATCTGTGCTTCTTTAATTAGGATACTCTACATTTTTCACACTTTTGATTTTTAATAATTTTACTCAATACTCTATGTTGATTGTATTTTTTAGCACCACAAAATTAGACTTTTCTAAAGTCTGATATCCTTACCGTGTTATGCCCTTGCAAGCACTTCTTTTTATATGGGATTTGAGAAGTCTTTTGAGACGGTTAGATTAGTGTTAAGTGGAGGTAGGACACATTCAAAAAAGCATTAAGGGGAAAATCTTAGGTGGAATTTTGGCATAAAATAACAAAGTAAAAAGACAACTGGTACTTTTAACTGATTTGATACAGTTGACAGCTAATAGTAGAAAATGACATTTCCATCATTTAGGGTACAAATTAAACTCCTCACTGTATACTATCTGAATGTTAAACATACTTTCTAAAATAGAGATGTATTTATAAGGAACAATTCAAGTAAGCTTCTAAATTCTATGCAAAAAACAATGTGTATATTTTTGCCATAAAATAGAGCTTCAAACTGTTTCACTTTATATTTTCATACTTTTTCAAACTTCCTTGGTTGTGAGTAGAGACAGAGTTAGGGGGGAATGCTGTCACAAACCAGTAAACAAATAGCCTTCATTTATAACCAAAACATATTAATGTGCTTAACTTATGGCTGCTGACGACTCATAAGAAGCACAAATCTTATTCTACTTTTTTTCCTTCCATAACTTGGAATCACTAAAAGAGCTCTTATCTCTATTAGGCTGTAAGATCTATTTCATATTAAATTGGAATTTTGAAGAATATTGGTTTTATTTTTTGTCATCTCTTAATATGCCTTCCATAGCAGGAATGTCTGAAAATAGAAGTTGATTAACACTAAATTTCTTATTTTCCCCAAGTTTGAAACCATTCAACAATAGCTCAACAGCACACTGGAGCAAGACCAAGTCTGGATCCAGGAACCCTGGCCTGTTTCAGCAACACAGGGAACGTTTCAGTTATTTCTGAGTCTGCTTCACCCACTGTAAAGTGAACACAATATCATGAGTGTTGCCCTTAGTGCAGGATTGTTTTAAAGATAATCAGATATAAGGCGCCTGTCAATGGCTTTGAAATACACAATCCCTTATCACATGAAAAGGATCATCAGAATTGAAATATTAGAAAGCATTTTGTCTCTCTAAAATTTGTGAGCCATGTGATAACTCTCAGGATGTTGGTCAAAAAAGGGATGTAAATGTTAATGCCAAAGCAGAAAAAGCAGATCGTGACTTTGTTCATAAAACATATCATTAATTTCTGTGAGTGTGTGTGTATATACATATATCACAAGAGTATAAAAAAATCAGATAATATTGAAAATATTAATACTCATTATTGAAACAAAATAATGAGTTTCTGGTTCAACAATGCAACTGATTCACTTCCAAAGTAGTATCTCCCAAATTCTAATAAAAGGAAAAAAATTAATAAAAATAAGGCACTTAAATTTGAAATACAAGCACTAACAGTCTAATGCCAGAAACTAGAAAGGATCCTATGCAATAAATGTCATCATTAAAATTTATTCAGATGTTGCCATAAGAAGTTGAAAAAAAAAAAGTGAAAGTGTTAGTTGTTCAGTTGTGTCTGATTCTTTGTGACCCCAGGGACTGTAGCTTGCCAGGCTCCTCGGTCCATGGGGATTCTCCAGGCAAGAATACTGGAGTGGGTAGCCATTCCCTTCTCCCGGGGATCTTCCCAACCCAGGGATAGAACCCAGATCTCCTACATTGCAGGAGGATTCATTTGAGCCACCAGGGAAGCCTAAATCAGGAAGGTAAGGTGGCTTATATTTCTTCTATCACCTGTCTCTAGCAACAACTAAGTGAGTTGTTCTCTCTACCACTATATGGTTATTGTGTGGGTTGCTAGAATTCTGTTATGTCTCCTCAATCTATACTATGCTGGCCTACTTAAAAATAAGTTAACTGAGAAGGAAGTAACCTACTCAGTCCCCCAAATTATTTTTTTGGAGGAAAAACTGTATCTATAACTTTTATCTTCTTTATCCATTCTTGATACAAATGCTGCAGAATAAGAGTCTCATTTGCAGCTGGTTTTAAAAATAATAACAATAAGATAAATGCAAACTTTTACCCAAAATACATTCAGAAACATAGTAGATATGTATCTATTTGCTATCTTGATCTCATTTCCCATGCTAGAATGAGCCTGTTACCTTTTTTGAAAAATAGATTAACTGTGTAGGAAATGACCAAAAGTACCCAAACACCAAATTATTTCTAACAGTAATGCCAATTTCCAGCTCATTAAGTCAATATTCTATTCTTGTTCAACTTTCCACCACAGAATCCCCTGCTCAGTCGCAAGTAGCATGAGTTTTAAGGCTAATGCAGAGATTATAAAACAGATGACATTTAAAAGCCCACTCCAAAGTAAATATTTCATTTGAAAGAGGAAACAAAAAGGAGGTATAGACACAGGTGAATGATAGTTTAAACACACACTTATGTCTACAAATGTCATCATTCATGCCATTTATAATCGTTGGAAGCAAAATACTGACTTATCTATCTCCTTTCCATGCACTGCAAACTCTTACAACTACACAGGTAGCATGTCAGATTTCTTTAAACATAAAGTTAAGCAGGACGACTCTGCAATCAGACGGTGGAGGTACTGCACTGTGTGTGTGTGTGTGTGTGTGTGTCCATCTAGTCAAAGCTATGGTTTTTCCAGTGGTCATGTATGGATGTGAGAGTTGGACTATAAAGAAAGCTGAGCGCAGAACAATTGATGCTTTTGAACTGTGGTGTTGGAGAAGACTCTTGAGAGTCCCTTGGACTGCAAGGAGATCCAACCAGTCAATCCTAAAGGAAATCAACCCTGAATATTCATTGGAAGAATTGATGCTGAAGTTGAAACTCGAATACTTTGGTCACCTGATGCAGAGAGCCGACTCATTAGAAAAGACCCTGATGCTGGGAAAGATTGAAGGCAGGTGGAGAAGGGGACGACAGAGGATGAGATGGTTGGATGGCATCACCGACTGAATGGACATGAGTTTGATAAAGCTCCAGGAGTTGATGAAGGACAGGGAAGCCTGGTGTGGTGCAGTCCATGGGGTCGGAAAGATTCAGACATGACTGAGCGACTGAACAACAACGACAAAATCAGGAACAAGATAAAAATGTTATCCATTCTATTCAACATTGATCTAGAGTTTCTACTCAGTGCAATAAATAAAAAGAATTCAAAAAGATTGAGAATGGAAAATAATAATATTAAATTAATAAGAATTTAAACTCCTGAGCTTCCCTGGTGGCTCAGTGGTAAAGAATCCACCTGCCAGTGCAGGAGACATGTGTTCGATCCCTGGTCTGGGAAGATCCCATATGCTGTGGAGCAGCTAAGCTTCTGTACCACAACTATTGAACTGTGCTCTGGAGCCCAGGAACTGCAGCTACTAAGCTCATGTGCCCTAGAGCCCATATTCTGCAACAAAAGAAGCCACCACAATGAAAAGCCTGCACACCACAACTGGAGAGCAGCCCCTGCTCCCTGTAACTAGAGAAAGCCCACACAGCAACAAAGACCCAGCACAGCATAAACAAAAACATAAAATTAATTTAAAGAAAGAATTAAAGCTCTCTGTGATGATATAGGAGAGTGGAGTGGGAGCAGGAGGGAGACTCAAGAAGGAGGGGATAACTATCATTTGCATTGTTGTATGGCAGAAACCAACAAAACATTGTAAAGCAATTTTCCACCAATTAAAAAAGAAAAAGAAAACAGAATTAAAACTGTCAGTATTCACTGACAACCTGATTATCTGTGTGAAAAAACTAATGAAATCTACAATATGTAAGTAGGAAAAATGTGAGTTTAGGAAGTTTATAGGATATAAGCAATTATTGAAATATAAAAAATATAAGAGAAATTGAAGAAAAGCTTAATTTACAGAAATATACCATGATTAAAAAAAATAGGATATATCTATAGGACTTTGGTCTTACATGTGATGCCAAAAGCATGGCTCTTAAAACAAGAAATTGGGAAATTGGGCATCTTATCTTCAAAACACTATTAAGAGAATAAGAAAACAAATAACAGACTGGGAGAATAACTATGGAAAGCCCATATCTGATAAAGGAACTGAATGCAAAATATGCGAAAAAGTGTTAGTCGCTCAGTTGTGTCCAACTCTTTGTAACCCTATGGACTGTAGCCCTCCAGGCTCCTCTGTCCCTGGAAATCTCCAGGCAAGAATACTGGAGTGGGTAGCGTTTCTCTTCTCCAGGGGATCCTCCCAACCCGGGGATCAAACCTAGGTCTCCTGCATTGTGGGCAGATTCTTTACCATCTAAGCCATGAGGAAAGCAAAAATATGTAAAACTCAAAACTCAACAACATGAAAACAATAAAATGGCAAGTATTTGAAAAGAGGCTTCTCCAAGTAAGATACACAAATGTCAAATAAACACATATAATTATGTTCTTTAATCATTCTAGCAATGCAAATTTAAGCCACAATGAAATACAACTGCACACAGAGTAGAATGACTAAAATTGGAAAGATTAGCCATACCAAATGCTACATAGGATATTGAGCAACTAGAACCTTCAAACCCTACCAGTGGGCATGACAAAGAGAACCGACTTAGAAATTTAGCTGTTTTCAAAAAGCTGTACATACACGACCATAGGATTTAGCCTCTCCACTTATTCTGTTATTTACTCAGTGAAACAATGGCATGTTTTCATGTGAAGACTTGAATACAAAATCACCCACTGTATGATTCAACTTGCATGGAATATTACAAAACACAAACTGATCTGAGGATGTAAATCAGTTCAGTGATTGGTTGGAGAAGGAAGAAAGGAAAGAGGAGAATACCAAGTGGAAACTTCTGAGGGTGATGTGTACGTTTATTGATTTTTGTGATGCTTTTACAAATGTATTTTTATGTTAAAATACCTAATTATGTATGGGGTTTCCCTGATAGCTCAGACAGTAAAGAATCTGTGTGCAATACAGGAGACTTGGGTTCAATCCCTGAGTTGGGAAGATCCCCTGGATAAGGAAATGGCAACTCACTCCAGTATTACCTAGAGAACCCCATGGGCAGAGGAGTCTGGTGGGTTACAGTCCACGGGGTCACAGTTAGTCAGACACAACTGGGTGACTAAGCACAGAAGACAACAGCACAGCGCATGTTAAGGAAGACAAAGGCTGAAGCAAGGATTCCACCCAGAAAAGCAAATTCAGTAGCACACGTAAGGAATTACAGTGGTTCAGATCAACATGGAAACACTGGGGGTAGAGCATAGTGGTAATATTCTAGATGTTTGTTAGAAGAGCCAGTATGATTTTCTAATAGGTTGGATATTGGGTATGAAAGAGAGAAAGGACTCCACAATAACTTGAGCATTCACTATATATATATATATATATATACATACATATATATGTGTGTGTGTGTGTGTATATTAAATACATATGTGTATTATATTATATGGGCTTCTCTTGTGGTTCAGATAGTAAAGAATCTGCAATACAGGAGACCTAGGCTCAATCGCTGTGCTGGGGAGATCTGTATACATATGTTGTAAATATTACAGACATGCATTTATGTATAACATTATACATATATATATAGATGTAAATGGGGCAACTGAATAAGAAAGGTTTTGCTTTGGGGGCTGACCAGCAGTTCGGCTTTTGAAAGGTTAATTTTACATGTCACTTAGATACTAAAACTGAGATGTTTAGAGGACAGTTGGCTGTACATGTTTGAAGTTCAGGAGTGAGGCCTTGATGACAGATATAAAGCTGGCAGTTGGCATAGAAAGGCAGAATAGTAATAATAGTCGTCATAATAGCTACTGCATGTATTGAGTGTTTACTAGATCCAGGATAAGTGTTTTAAGCCCATTTCAACCAATCTTCTCAAAGGCCTGTAATGCCAGTACACTGATTTTGGCCTATATCTTACAGATGAATAAACTGAGCCTGAAAGCTCTTAAATTGTCCAGAGTGGTAAGTGGAAGAGAAAGAGCACATGATACATTTCTCTGAAATCAAATTCCTAACCCGTAGACTGTTCTCTCACCTACTGTCAATCATGTATGTCCAGCACTAGATTGGGATGATGGATAGATGCATGGACGGATAAAGTCATTTGTATTAAGTCCAAAGAAAATAACTATTAGCACAAAGCACCAAATGCTCTAAGAAGGCAAGGGAAGGAGCAGTCAATTCTGAAGGAGATCTGAGAAGTCAACATCAGAGTTAAGACGAGTGCTACAAATAACAGGATGTTTCTGGGTATGAAAAGAGCATGGCGATACGGGTGACAGGACCAGAAGAGCAATGACTTGAGACATTAAATGACCTGTCAAGGTCAGACAGAGATCAAGTGTGAGATGTGGCTGGGCTATAGGGCCACAGACAGAAGTGGTGGGAGATGCATTTAAAGAGATCTGAGGGAAACCAGTGTTGCAGTGCCTGGCGTTGTGTGTGAACACACTTCTCTGAGATCTGCTATTGTTGCCCACTGCTGGAGATTAAGGGAAGACTGTGTATAGGTGACACATCGTCATGCTTAGAGAATACGATTAAGTAAAATCTGTGACCAAACAACTCTTTTAAAACCCAGGGAAGTTCCCTGCAACCATCAATCACAGTCTGTTTATTTATAAAATTAAGAGAATCTGTCACATATAATATGTACCTTTTAAGATTCCTGGTCATACCTTACTGTAACTATAATTACAGGCTTCGTTGAGAGGAAAATATGAGATTTTCAAGATTGTACATCTGCTTATTTAGCATAATACTGTACTCCGAGCTAATTCTTGCTTTGTAATGTGACAGACTTTTGCTACATTATAGTATTGCTGCTGCTGCTGCTGCTAAGTCGCCTGCTAAGTCGCTTCAGTCGTGTCAGACTCTGTGCGACCCCATAGATGGCAGCCCACCAGGCTCCCCCGTCGCTGGGATTCTCCAGGCAAGAACAATGGAGTGGGTTGCCATTTCCTTTTCCAATGCATGAAAGTGAAAAGTGAAAGTGAAGTTGCTCAGTCATGTCCGACTCTTAGCAACTCCATGGACTGCAGCCTACCAGGCTCCTCCATCCATGAGATTTTCCACATTACAGTATCAATATATGTTAAAATATTTTAGCCTATGTTAAATTGAATATTTTAGTAATGAAATAACCTAAAATTTATTTTTCCCATTTTAAGATGACAGCACTGAGGCCCAAGTTAACTATGAGATCATTAATTATTTGTGGAATCAGGGTCATTTTAAAATAGTAATTCTTCACTACTCAAATTTTCTCTGACCTGGATCTAACAAAATTGAACTGCAGATTTTTTCCTGTGATTGGAGCATGTTGGAAACTACTTAACCAGGCTCACAATGTATATGGATTGCTTACATATTTTCTGTAGTCTGAAATGGTTGATAAATAAGAAAAATTAAATTAAATTTAAATTAAACTGGCTGGTTATTTACTATGGTGGGCACATTGCCTTAGATATATACTAGGTTTTTTTCTTATGTTTATACAATCACAGATATTGTGTCCTTGAATTATTTCAATGACCTTATGATCTAGGTATTCTTAAGTAGTCTCATTTTATGCAGGAAGAATCTCAGACTGATTAAAAAAAAACAATATTCATGGTCATACAGGAACTCATGGACAAAATGTCTCAGAGTCTGGACTTCTGTAGTTGATTTGTCTAATGGCTGAAGCTTTTGCTCTGAAATGCTACTTAGGGTAGCTGTCTTATTAACCCAGCTCAAAGGTAACCACACTATATAACTTCCTCCTTTTCTAACCTCATGAATAAAAATAACTCTTTCCTTTTTTGTTGGAAGAATAGCCAAGAGAATAAGGGCTAAGAGTAATATCTGCTTAAATATTACTTGAATATTTGCATGCTATTTTTTCTTAATATCATTCTCATAGGTTGAGAGCTTCATGACTTGGTATTTGGGGATATTGCAAACAGCCTTCATCTCTACCTGGGTTCTGTATTCTATTTAGTCAAACTCAGTTCTCATGAATTTCACTTTTGTGTTCACTACAATGTACATTTTCTGCAGTGTTATTATTTTTATTTTTTCTTTTGTTTCACAAAACAGGTTACATGAGTACATATTATATATACAAAAGATTTACCAACCCAACTTATTTTATTTCATTGCTACCATTCAACCATGACATTCAGACTTTTCATTTTGATAATAATTTCTTGATAAGTGATTCTTCCACACTTAATTGGAATTGCACAATGTTTTAAAATTCAAATAAAGAAAAATGGTACACCTAACTCTTACTTCCAAAATGCCATGCATAAAATTGTCACCATATTTTTCATAATGAAATCTGTGAGACCTGGTTATTGGGGGGAAAATACATAAAATATGATGAAATAAAAATTTTAAAATTATTAATGTATAATTGCTAAACTGATTAATCAAATAATGATTTAAGGATATTTGCATTTTACTATGTGCAGCCCACAGTAAAACTCAGAACTGATAGGAATATTCCTGAAATTTAGTTATACACAAAGTATAAATTCACCAGAGGCCAATGTAAAGATTTTGATTATCTTCACATTTGATTCTACACATTCGAGGGGTTGGCTCATCTTTCTTTGGGCACTTTGCTCATATTACCTCCCCCATTCGGTAGGAGAAGTGGAGAAAATGGTTTCCCTGACTCATCCGACTACTACACTGACAATATAGACCTTGGAGTGGCTGGTCTGCTACCTTTGCAAGGTGAACTAAAGGAATACAGAACTATTGGATGTTAAGGATGCAGAGAAAAGTGAGATCAGACAATGCAGAAAGGAGAGCAGTTTTACAAAATGAGAGTAGGTAGGTGCAGAAAGAGCTTGTTGCTGCCGTTGTTCATATCTTTTACCTTCTCTTAAAAACATTTTATGGTTTTTGAAGCAAGAACCCTGCCACTGAGAAATAATTATTTTAAATATGTTATGCCACTGGAGGGCACTGTGGCATTGCATTTTGGTCAAATGACCTTTTAAAACTCAACTGGGGAAGAATAATCTAGTTTTTCAAAACCCAGGATGCGCACACAAGGGTACTCTGGGGTAATGTCTGTACATGTGGATGGGCATAGCTATGTGGACATATAAATCAGTTAGTATCCCACAGAGGCAGCTCCGGGACCAGAGATTGCTTTCTACATCCAGCCTTTACTGTATGCTTCAGAGATTTCCTTTACTGGTTGCTCAAGCTGAACTATGATATTATGATTTTCCAATTGCAGTGATAATGGATCATTTTTGGCATTTCCCACTCATTAGAATCTGTGCCAGTGTGATGGATTAATTTAGGGGCATTTTCTGTCCTTGGTATAATTATTGGGAAGGGAATGAGAATGGCTGCTGCACTGGATAAATTACAGATTGGGTCCAGGATGTAGATGTGAAACAGAGAGGGGTAGAGGGAGGGTGAGGGAGAGGCAGAGAAGGATTGAGAGACAGTGTGTGTTCATAAGGCTTAGCTGAGCAAAGGTAGAAGTCTCAGCTTGCTGCCTGAGATCAGAACCAGTGGCAGGTCACAATGGAATGCGGTGCTAATATTGGAAAATGTTTAAATGTATGCTAATAGAGCTGGATCCTCTCATGCAGTAATTTTCCTTTTTATTAAAAATCAACTGACTGCAATAAAAAGCATGGAGCCTTTTTATTTGCCAGTTGCATTTTTTTTTACATTTATAATTCTTCTAAAAGAAATATCAGACCTGACAGATAGTCCTGTTTTTAAAATACCTTCTATCAGTAAATATGTTTGATAAAAATATATTGAGCATCTCTACCATACTCAGCAAAGTTGCAAGGATGGGAAATACAGAATGTCTCAGGAGAGCTATTCCTGGCCTTACTCAAGACATTCATTTCTTTAATAAGTTGAAATACTTTCTAAAGCAAATGAATCAATAGCACAATATGAATTGGCTTCCTCTGCTCTCAAGTTCTTCATCTCCTAAATTTATTTAAAAGCTATGAAATTATGATGTTACATTTTTTTGTCTAGAGTGAAGGAAGCTGGGATTCAAAGGCAGACTCCATCTTCATCCCTTTGATTAATTAAAATTGTCAGTAGCCTTGGAAAATCTCCTATTGCATAGGTGAAATCATAAGCATAGCCTTAGTTTTTCACATGTATATGGGGAGAAATTGGAAGTAATTTCATTACTAGGGAAAAGTAAAGGCAAAGTAGAGAGTGTAATAGCATTAAAATATAAAAGAATGTAGGAAAGAATGGCTTATTTAAATATTAATAAATGACAGCAAATGTTTCCTACAGAGTCATATAAATGGGGAATAACGAAGGCTTTGATGGGTTTTTAGCATGGCTGTGTATATCATAAAATTTGGAAGATGAAACATACAGAGGCTTAGAGGATGTTTTTAATACCTCAGTGAATGGTGAGAGAGAAAAATACAAAGGACAAAGCTGGACACATGGACTTACACTGAAACCTTTGCTAAACAGTGCTTCTGTTTCACATAGAGGATTTTATAAATTACAAAGAATAAGAAAGAACAAATGTGTGATCAGTAAGAAGAGGTTAAGGAAATGGCAGCTAACAAGAAAAACTGAGCTAGTTAAATGAAAATCTAAAAGGAAATATGTGAAATTTTATAAATATGTCAAACTGAATGGGTAATTTTAGAACAAGCTCAGAAACTGATTTAAAAAACAACAAAAAAAAATTCATTCTTCAGAAACTTCCTCAGCAGGTAGTAAGTGCCCCTCTCAATGGTAGCGGCAAACAGAGACAAGACAAACCTTTGATGGAATGTTGTAAAGAGAATTTTAAAATCAGCTAAGGGTTTAACTTATTTCTGTCTTTAGGTAACATCAGTCCTAATTCCATTAATATTTTCCATTTGGACATATTTGCATGCAAATATTAATGTTTACATGCAAATATTTCCATTAGACTTACATTCAAGTATTTCCACTTAGCCATATTTACATGTAAATATTAATGTTTCAGTAATAGTTTTGGGCACGGTTGCTACCAGGATAAAGAAAATCTTTAAATAAAGAGATATACATATTCATAGATAGATTAAATATACTAATGAGAAGTATGACCATGTTGATCATAGGTTTAATACAATTAAGTTCAAAATGTAGGGGGATTTTTTGAGGAGTTTGACAAGTAGTTTTAAATTTTATATGAGAAAGCATAAACATAGAAGAAGTAGAGGTTACTGTACAGTATTGACACAAGGATTGATAAAGTGATCAAAGCAAGACAATAAATATGAAAGACACTTACTTAGGTGATATGTAAACTTAGTAAGTCAGTAGATGTAGCACAGTGATCACTGGAGAAAGATACCATTTAATAAAGTGTTGAGAGAACAGGCTCTACATATTTTAAAATTAAACTGGACCACTATGTCACAAAACACACATAAACCCACTCACACACATACAAGAATGGAATAAGAAATTAAACATAAATCCAAACTCCTAAAACCCTTAGAATAAAACATAGAAGAACATTCATATTGTCTCTAGTAAGTAAAAGGATTACCTTAGTAATTCACATTAACTGAATTTTGGCTCCTCTTTTTAATGTTTTTTCTCCTCGGCCTGAGCCTGCTCTATGTAAACTGGGCTAGCCAGGAATGCTGTTTGTTTCACCTGAGTTTCTTACTCCCTCCTTGGACATTCCTTTGTTCTATTTTTGCAGGCTTTTTCATTTCTTTGTCTTTTAGCCACCACTATTTTGGACTCCTTTTTGCTATTCTAACTACCTAACAGGTATTAGAAAAATGCAATTTACAATCAATTTCACATCCATTAGGTCAGTAAAAAGTGGAAATCTGATAATATTGTTGGATGAAAAAATATAGAGTGGTATAAAATGGTAAAATCATTTTAAGAAATGCTTTTGTATTATTTCACAAGTTTTAGCATTTACATCATTTATTACCTTACGATGAAATCTCTAGGTAAAAAATTTAGAGAAATTTTTGTTCATAACAGTTAGGACCTAGAATAAAACAAATATTTAGAAATGGTTGATTCAATTATGATATACTGACTCAGTGGAATAGTATACAACCACAAAATAACTAGGCTACAAAAAATGGGTATAAACTTCTTCTTGTAATAGTCAATGAAAAAGGAAGTCACCTGTGAATACGTCCTCTGTGAGAGCACATTAATAAAGCTCAAATTAGCAAGCTAAAAAAATTAAAAGACATTATGAAATGTCTGGAAGGAGAAATTCTGTTTTAACATTTTTATATCAAGCCCACAAACAGTAAATACTACAGTGCCTTTGCACAGAACTTGCTATAGATTTTATTTAACCAAACTCACAAGTGCTTTTAAGAATACAGACTGTATGAACAAATGGTAGTGAAAAACGATCAAGAATCCAACAAACTACTAAGAAAAACAATGTCTATACACTTTGACATATGATTTATTAAAACATAAGTCATTGGCCTTGAGCTCATGTGGCTAATAGTTGTGTAGAAGTCTTTGCATATATAGTTGTATTAGTCTGAGTTCTCCAGCGAAAAAGAGCAAACATGATATATTCACATAGGAAGATATTTATTATCAAGAATTAGCTCAGATGATGATGAAGGTTAAGAAGTCCCAAACTCTGCAATCAGTAAGCTGTAATTCCAGTCCAAGTCCAAAGGCCTGAGAACTGGGAGAGTGCAAATTTCCATCCAAAAGCTAGGAGGATCAAGTCACAAAAAGAGCTAATGTTTCATTTCAAATAGAAAGGCAGAGAAAGACCAATATCCCAGCTCAGAAGTCAGGTGGGAGTTCTCTCTTACTGGCAAAAGTGTCAGCCTCCTTGTTCTACTCAGGCCTTCAATTAGATGAGGGCCACCCATGTTAGAGCTATCTACTCTACTCAGTCTACTGATTCAAATGTTAATCTCGCCCAGAAACACCTTCACAGACACAGCTAGAATACTGTTTGACCAAATGCCTGGGCATCTGTGATCCAGTCAAATTGTCTTGTAAAATTAACCATCACAATAATAGCATACACTGCATGGGAATGTGAGATCTCTTGACTAATGGCATGGACAATAAATAATAAAGAAATTAATGGAGGGAAGGGGCTTCCTAGGTGGTGCGCATGGTAAAGAATTTGCCTGCCAATGCAGGAGACTCAAGAAATGTGGGTTCCATCCCTGGCTTGGGAAGATCCCCTGGAAAAGGAAATAGCAACCCACTCCATATTCTTCCCTGGAAAATTCCATGGTTAGAGGAGCTTGGCAGGCTACAGTCCATGGGGTCCCAGAGAGTCAGACATAGCTGAGCAAGCAACTTACTTACTTACTTAAGGGAGGAGAAGTATTATGGATCGAGAGATCATGTATGGACCACAACCATCCCAAGAAAAAGAAATGGAAGACGGCAAAGTGGTTGTCTGAGGAGGCTTTACAAATAGCTGAGGAAAGAAGAGAAGCAAAAGGCAGGAGAGAAAGGGAAAGATAACTGAATGCAGACTTTCAGAGAATAGCAAGGAGAGGTAAGAAGGCCTTTTTAAATGAACAATACAAAGAAATAGAGGAAGACAACAGAATGGGAAAGACTAGAGATCTCTTCAAGAAAATTAGAGATATCAAGGGACACTTCATGCAAGGATGGGCATGATAAAGGACAGAAATGGTAAGGACCTAACAGAAGCAGAAGAGATGAAGAAGTAGCAAGAATACAGAGAAAAAACATATAAAAAAGATTTTAATGACCTAGATAACCACCTTGGTGTGGTCACTCACCTAGAGTCAGACATCCTGGAGTATGAAGTCAAGTGGGCCTTAGGAAGCATTTCTATAAACAAAACTAGTAGAGCTGAACTATTTAAACCCTAAAAGATGATGCTGTTAAAGTTCTGCACTCAATAGGTCAGCAAATTTGGAAAACTCAGCAGTGGCTACAGAACTGGAAAAGGTCAGTTTTCATTCCGATTCCAAAGAAGGGCAACGCCAAAGAATTGGCATTGTTCAAACTACTGTACATAGCTTCTGCTTTCATTGAATTATACATTTAGGTGAATTAAAATAATGGAATAACTTGATTGATAATTAAAAGTATCTTTATAGTTCTTGCTACAGACTATAAAACTGCTGTATAAAAAAGTTTAATAGTTTAAATGATACAGGCAATGAATGAGTATACTAGACTATAACATAACCAGTGGGTGACATTTTGAAATTGCTATTTTCTGTGTGTAAAACAGTGTAACTTCATAGTTGTAATTTTTATTACCTCTGCAGATATATATTATTCTTCAAAAAGAGCTATAATAAAGTAAAATTTATGCATTATAGGAAGGAAATGGAAATAATTAAATAATAAATGAGGGAAACTGTGGTTATAAAGAATAAACAAGATATATACAACAAAGAGTAAAGAAGAAACATAAATTAGCAACATACTTTTCAGAGGTGAAAAATCTTTTCTTGACATGGCTTTTATCATAAAGTAGACCAACATATGTTCTATAAATTTATTGTATAATTATTATTAATCTCAAACTTTTACAGACGAATTAATTCCTCATATAGGCTTTATATTTGTGTATAATTTCATTTTTAGCACAGTCTATCCACATTTATGACAAGTGAGAATCAAGGAATTGTATTTGAGCAGTGGTGACCTTTCCTATACTGAGATACTCTGTAACTTGGAAACAAAGCATACGACCCATATTACTGCTCCCTCATCACACTACTTAGGCAATGAGTATGTGATTTGAAGTAAAGTTGAAAGATGATGTACAGTGTGATAACGTTACTTCTGCTGGGTTTGGGTAGTCAGTTACAATATTATATAGGTGAATCTATAAACAAATGTTTCCTTTCCTTAATCAGCATATTTTAGGCACACACATTTGGGAAATTTTGTGACACACAGTTATGTGGGGAAAAAAGAAATTTTGAGCTGTGCAATCAGTTAAGTAGATGGGAAGAACCATGTTCCACAGAGAGGGCCAGATCATTTTAAAGAGGTCTGGACTGGGAGTCAGATGATCTGGGTTCTGACCCTGGCTATGTAATTTACTTTCAATTGGTCTTTGATAAAATACGTAACAATTTTAAATGATGTTTCCTTATATGTTGAATGGGGATGAGAACTGTTAGAAACTAAAGCATGACATGAACATAAATCTGTCTCCCTGTTTGCATCTTACCATCCTCTACATCTACACTGGCAGATAGCTTTGTCCATTAGTGTTGCACAGAGAAATACAAACTGAATTTATTAATTTGGAGTGAGGTTGTCTTATATCTCTTTCTAACAAACACACCTTGTGTGCTGATTCTAAGAAAACATTTCTCCATAAATAATTGTTGTTGAAACAAAGGGCCTTCCAACTCATGGAACTGCAAACACATTAGACAAGCATGCACTCCAACATGCTGTCATAGTTAATCTAACCTTAGAAATAGACGTTGAAAAATTCAATTTTGAAATGGAAGAAAAATATGTCTCTCTATTCTGGAAGGCTTGTGCTCATATATGAATGTGAACATACCTTTGCAGATAATATTATCAAAAGTTCATCAGCAACAATTGTAGTCTTCACTTGATTCCCCATTTTGCTAGTTTCTCTCAAGATTAAATGTAAAAAATGCATCAGAAATACATTTAATGGTCTAGCCAGAAAGCATTGTGGAAGATAAATTCTTCAAAACTGTTTTCAAACTCAAATGAAGACAGCACATGAAGAGGAGGAGATGATTATAAAATCTGTCATGAGAAATCCATGTTTAAGCTTCTGTATATATAATTGCTAATTAGCTGGCAGGTGCTATATGTTCACACAGTCTCAGAGACTCTATGAGTGTGTGTGTAAATGTGCATCATACATGTGTGTCTATGTCTCACAATCTGAGTCCTTATTATGTCTTAAACCTTTTTTCATTGAATTCCTTTTTCTCTCTCCAGGCATACCTCTTACAGCTTCCCCTGTCTTATTCTTTCTTCCTTTCAGTTCTGTGAAATACCCCATGTTCTTTTTGCTAATTGACTTTACCCCATGTTGATCCTTCTTCCTGGGATACCCTTCACTTTACTCATTTCTACTCCAGCTATCACCTTCAAAGGCATGTTTTTTTTTTTCCTAAGAGGCATTCTATAGTCTTCCAGGTCAGACTTGGGTGTCTTTTCTATGCTCTCAAAGTGGACCTACCACTGTGATGACATTCATTCATCACCAATGACTGGACACTTGGCTATATCCTCCATTAGACCATAAATTCCATGAGGAATAGTATGAAATTGTATTAACCACTGTATTCCTGGTGTGTTAAACAAAGAGAGAGCATTTACTGAGAATTTATGGAATGAATGTATGAAAGAATTAGGGAATCAAGGAATCTGGTCAGGTAAGTTAAGGCCTGATACATTCTTCTTAATAAGGATTGTAAATTAGAAGAAAAAGAAGACAGGAATTTTCTTCTCTGCTAGTACCGGCAAAAATATTTCTATATTTTTTGCAAAGTGTCTGTTCATAAGAACATAAAGCCAACAATCAAGAAAATTTGAATGGAAAATGTAATTCCAGTGATCAGGAATTATTTTCGTGGTCATGAAGTTTCTGATGGAAAGAGATTAACTAAAACGAGACATTGCAAAATTTCCATAGGCAGCTGTCATATCAATACTCCTGGGCTCCCTTGGAGGAAATCAGCATGTGGGTCTGAGACAATGGACAATGTAAGCATAACGATGAAACTGATTACTTCCCTATATTTCATTGATTTTTTAATCAACATGTAATGTTTCCCTAGTAGATCAGATGGTAAATCATCCACCTGCAATGCAGGAGACCCGGGTTTGATCCCTGGGTTGGGAAGATCCCCTGGGGAAGGAAATGAATGGCAACCCACTCCAGTATCCTTGCCTGGAAAATTCTATGGACAGAGGAGCCTGGCGGGCTACAGTCCATGGGGTAGCAAAGAGTTGTAACACAATGTTTTATCACTACTATTCCTATTTTTAAAGCAAACTTTACAAATTTTAATGGATATATATTCATCTTTCTTTCCATGACAATTACACCTTTAGCAGAGTTTATACAGAATCTCATTATATGTTTAATATACACATACATATATATTTATAGTTTATATATTAACCACTTTCACCACTATGAGAAAAATATTATACATCCTGGTATGCATGTGAATGTTTGATCCATCACATAATTAAATCCAAGGGAGTCTTAATCTGCCAAGAGCTATGTGACTTTTGACAGAATACTAGGTTTCCCTTGAACTTAGTATATTTCTCCACAAATGAGAGAATTGAACCAGCTGATCATCTAAGTACCTCTAAGTTGTATGATCCAAATCCTTTCGAATGAGAATTCATGTACAAATTTTACTTCTCTACTATCATATATATTATTCCTTTCTGAAAAAGGGTCAAAGTTTAAACTGTTTATTGATTTATATATTCATTTATTCAGCATTGATTATGTCGCCATCATAGAGTGTTAAGTAATAGAAGTAGTAGTAGCAATATATTACTTTTGTTTCTACTTCGACAACCACTAGTACTGCCAATAACAACATTTATTGAGTAGGCACTGTGAGCTAAATGTTGAGCTGAAAAGCTTTATACGTATTAACACATTAAGCAGCAGTGGTGTTTTGCAGTCAATGTATGCTGCTGCTGCTAAGTCACTTCAGTCGTGTCCGACTCTGTGCGACCCCACAGACGGCAGCTCACCAGGCTCCGCCGTCCCTGGGGTTCTCCAGGCAAGAATACTGGAGTGGGTTGCCATTTCCTTCTCCAGTGCATGAAAGGGAAAAGTGAAAGTGAAGTTGCTCAGTCGTGTCCGACTCTTAGCGACTCCATGGACTGTAGCCTACCAGGCTCCTCCATCCATGGGATTTTCCAGGCAAGAGTACTGAAGTGGGGTGCCATTGCCTTCTCCGAGTCAATGTATAGTACTCCCATTTCAGTGAAGGTAGGAGTTTAACCTTCTTCATCTCTGCTATTATCATTTTTACTTTGTAAATAATGAAACAGAAGTTGATATAATGTTTCCAAAGTTACAGTTCTATTCAGTGGTATTAAATGGCTGAGCTGAGATTTAAACAAAACCTTTGTGCTTAATCATTAGGATACTAATATGATGGTATTTTCGGTATCTATTTTTATTTTGTTAGATAAACATTTTATTTTAGAATATGCTTAAATTCACAACATATGCCTTTTAGTGTTGTGTATATTTAAGAAATCTGTCTGTGAGATGCTAAACTAGGACTTCATTGAGAACAGGAAGCAAATTCCCAGAACATAACAAAATTTCCAAAATATTCAATAATAAAAATGCATATTCATTGTGTTCCTTATATCTAATGAATAATGACTGAACAAGCAAAAAGAAAACAGCAATAACAACAACAAAAATAAAAAGTACATTAGAGACAAGTCTTTTCCTAAGGCAGAAGGTAGAAATGGTCACTGACAGACATCAGGGCTTCATAAATGGAGAAGAGCCTGTGACCAAAAGGCAAGGTGTAGGTCTTGGCTGAGCATGGAACACATTTGGGTAAAAGCCCTGTGTATCCAATATCAAATAAAGCATTTAAAAGATACATAGGCTACTTTTGATATGAACAATTTATTTATAATTTTATAGTTGTAAAAATCTGCTTGTATCATTCAGCTCTCTTATGAAGTATAAGTACTGCTGCTGCTGCTAAGTCGCTTCAGTCGTGTCCGACTCTGTGCGACCCCATAGCCGGCAGCCCACCAGGCTCCGCCGTCCCTGGGATTCTCCAGGCAAGAACACTGGAGTGGGTTGCCATTTCCTTCTCCAGTGCACGAAAGGTAAAAGTGAAAGTGAAGTCGCTCAGTCGTGTCCGACTGTTCGCGACCCCATGGACTGCAGCCTACCAGGCTCCTCCGTCCATGGTATTTTCCAGGCAAGAGTACTGGAGTGGGGTATTAGTACTTATATTAGTACTATTTAACAAGAGGAGGTTTTAATTGATCAGGCATTTGGTTGTGAGCACTGGTGTGTGACTATTGTATGCTATGTGCCATTTGTCTTCCTTGCTATTCATATCAATGATTCTATTAGCCACATTGAGAGTGTCCTCATAATTTGTCTGCATATTCTCATAATTTATGTCATCCTTTCAAGGCGGAAGCCCAATACAAGCAAAACATGGCACATGTTTGTTACTCAATGCATCTTTCCTAATGCCTTTAAAGCATTTCATTTGTAAAACCCACTTTTACTAAGATGTAGACAGTTCTAGCATTTGATGTAAAAAGTAAAACAGGGTCTGTCAGATCTGAGGATCTCAAGTATAATCTGTACTTTTAAGTGTCTTTTTTACCCTCAATTCACGATTAAAGTTCAGAAGATTTTAACATCTCTTAGAAAATGACTTGATTCTTTAAGAAATCTGACTGAAACATGCTTGATATAGTACTTACAACATGTTGACAGCATAAAAAATATGTGAATTCAGGAAATATGAAGTAAAATATAAAGAGAGAGAAGTTAACTTACATTATTTTAACCTAGTATCAAGCTCACATCATGAACGATTTGGATTACATTTAACGAGCAAGACCCAAACAAACAAACCCACCCGGTTCTCAGTTCTGCCTCTTCCTACATGCAAGAACTTGGGCAGAATTAACTTCTTTGCACTTCAGGATTTTTCTTTTTTAAGTAAAATTTTCTTTGTTATGTGCATAAATTAATCTCTTCTACAGTTTGATGGACAAAAACAGGAGAGGTTTTTCATCCAAATATCATCATTATAGATTCATTGTGAGCAGATTCTAAGAATACTAATTTACATATAGGAGTCTATGCTTAGATCCATTATTAAAATTTAGCTCTGGAATGTTGTAGAAGCACTATTTTCTCTGACTTCATCATTATGTTTTGTTTCATTTTGTTATTATTTAAGTACAAGACAAAATCAAACTTTAATGTGAGCTGTTTCTGATATCCCTGGGGGGGGGGGGGGAAGGTAACAAATCCTGTCCAGGAACCAAAGGGAAATATATTTCTTATCACCTAGGCTATAAGGTTCAATGGTGATACTACACATACGCACATATTTATACTATAGTTTAGACCAGATTGGCTTACTATTCTGTTTCAAACCCTCTCAATGAGAGCTAAAAAGTACTATTTCCAAAACATGTCTAACCTGTGAACATTTTATTACTAGTCCACAATTAGATCAATGACAGCAAGTGTTTAGCAGTTTTATAATATTTTTCCATCAATATACTAGTCTCATTTTAATTTTTATTGTATTTTACAAGATTATCAGCCTAACACTGAGTTAGAAATTAAGACAAAACAGAAAAAACAACTTGTCCTTCTCTCCAACTAGTTTGACACTCACTGCCTTGACTGCTCTCCAAATCTTTCACTCGAAGAGGTTCAACTTGTCTCTAGCTCTCTTTGACTTTCCAATGAGAAAAGTCTCACTCCATTTTCCTTTTTTTCCACCAGAATATAGTCAAACTGACTTCTCCTTCCTTCTGTCCCTTGAAAGTTTCAAGGTCATTCTTGCCATTTGAGCACTTTGTGCAATTTGCATTATATATGTGTGTGCATACTTCTGTATGCATGTGCATGGGTGTGTTTCCATATGTCCTGCTATTCCCAGAGGCCAAGTCATGGCTCCCCAACATCTGATCCTTGGTGAGCATTCAAGCTACAGATGCCATGCTTCCCACCAGTCTTGTTCCCACAGCTTGCTTTTTATTATATCATCATATTTTTTATAGCATTCATCAGGCTAAGAATTATCCCATTCACTTAATTGTCTACCTATATCCTGATTCTCCAATCTAAAATAGGATTTTCATAACATAACAGTATACTTTCATAACAAGGTATACTTTGTTACTCTAACCTTCAAGCCTAGGATAGTGTCTGGAAGATAATAGGTACTCAGCAAGTACTGGCTGTGTGTTAAGTATGGAGTGTTTATATAGCACTTTACAATTCAAAAAGTAATTTCTTTTATATTATCCAATCTAATCTCATAAACCATAGAAATGCTGTTACAACTTGAAATAATCTAATAATATCTCTTCATTAATGTCCTTCAAAACATTTAGTTTTACCTTCATTATGACTCATTTGATTGACTATAAGATGAAACATAAATCATGATAGATAAAAACATTGTTGAGGCTGATAATTAGACAAGACAACCAATAGGACAACTGGATTTCTACTGTTTGAGTTTTGATAAATTCTCCCAAGGTCCATTTTAATTACAAATCCCTCATAAAAATTAATGTTAGGTCCACATTTCTAGGTTTTCAAAGGTATTCAAGGAGATCACATATCTAAGTTTATCAAACATACAGTTTGGTACATGATATGCTTTCTCAATTATCCCTTTAAACAGAGAGTATAAAGTTTGTTATTAATAAACAATACTGTACCTGTTAATTTTTTTAAATTTTATATATCTATTTGTTTACAAAGGGAAACTGTCTCCCTTTTAGCAATTATAAAATTATATATAAATGCTAATCATAATATATATATACACACACACACACACACACTTAAAACATATTTTATTTTTATCACCAACTCTAGTTTTACCTGCTGAGAAAACATTTCTCAACCTCAAGCAGTTTTTACTTAACTTTGAAAAATGCTGTTCACTGTTTGGGGCCATAATTGTAAACCTAATATCCCATCTAGAATTCTTAGGGATTTATGGACTGCTTAATTTGATGATTTGGGGCCTATTCATAATTATAGTAAAAAATACATGTTAGAACACATTTTTGAATGACACAGTTATTTAATGACTGCCATTTCCACCAGCCTGAAATAGCACTATTGTCAGCATTTATAAAGATTTATGGACTTATTAAATATGATACAAAGACAGAATGCAATCTATATGGAATTTCAGCATGTCCACCCTGATTCCTGTTTCACATCCCAAACTTTATGGCTTTCCTGATTCATGTCTTTATTAGTTTAGTCTATACCCTGCCTTAAAACTGATTTAACAGCAGCATTATCAAAATCTACTTGAGTTAAATTTGAGAAAATAGAAAAAAAGAAATGAACTGGCCTATAGTAAAAGCTATTCATGTATTAGTTAGACTTTAGAAATGTTTCCCTGGTGAGTATTTTAAATGACTGGGCTAAATAAAAGTCAACAGAATTGCTTCTTCTAACTCAATCAGATATCCTAATTTTCTCAGGAAAATAATATATTTATACATGGGAAAATATAAAACATTTTGGATACATTATAGGAATACTCTTTGGCAAACTCTCTCTGCCTTATAAACAGATAATGATTTATTAGTTCTGTAAATATTTCCTAAGGGCCTATATTGTGGACACAAACAAGATACAAGAGATTCTAAAATAAATCAGTCTACTCTGTAAATGTGCTCACAACCTACTTCTGGTTACAATAAGACTCAAGTGCGTTACAGTGGAGTAAATCATTGAAGTGCATAGAAGGATACTTGATCTGGTCATAGAAATTATCTCCATCCTGTGATGTTGGCTCTTGGCACATAAGTAGGCATTTGCCAAGCAGAGTAACAGGAGGGCATTAGACAGCATACCAGGAAGTACAATTCCAAATAGTTCATGCTGACTAAAAAAAATATAGACAGATACAACTGGACAGATTGAGAGGGAAGTGGGCGAAAGGGGAGTGTACTGGGAATTCGTTTTCAACTCTCCCATGAGAACAGTTTAAAATGGTAAAAGAAGACTATCCAAGGAAATGAAGGAAGGTCCAGGAAAGGTCTCATATGCTATGATTAGGAGTTTGGACTTTTATCCTCAAGAATTGAAACAGGAAGCTGGCAAGACTAATTTTGCATGTTTGAGCATTCATTGTAGAAGATTTGAAATCCAGATGTGCTTTTGCTTTTTCTTTACTATGAACCTGAGGTCTCACAGTTCTTTGCTTTCTCCTGTCCCCGTATATTTGTTCTTTTTGTTTGGAGTCATATGAACACAGATATTCTCACACGATCTTCCCTAATACTGTTTTCAAATTCACCATGATTTTTTTTAAGAACAGAAAAGAGATTACATTTGAGAAAGAAACAAATTTTGCCCCTCTACTTTTATCCCATCAAAAATTACACAAGTGCAGGAAGGAATGGGGAGGAGGTTTCCAAAAGTGGCTCCATTGTGACATCTGCCGTTGATGTATAACAAAGTGTCTCCTTGAGATGATGTACAATAGGTAGAAGAATAGAGTGAAAAGAATGTACTGCCTCTAATATACTGTTACATTGCTCTGAAAATTTTCATTCCTGGGGAGTATATTTATTTTTTCCAGGAGCAGTAGAAACCTCTTGTGTTAGGAATGTGTCTGTATGTGTGTGTATAATATCCTTAAATAATCCCGAAAGTGCAGGACACATATAGTCATACATAATATATACATATATAAATAATAATAACTTTTAAATATATAATTAAGAATTATAAGATTTCTAAATACTCCAAAATGATTTTTCATTCTTTCTCTTGCATGTATATACACATACATACATATACAATCGCACGTGCACAAATTTCTGTGAAATGCAGACTAGCAGAAATACATACACACACAGTAGTAGTGCATTTGTTGCTGAACAAGCATTTCTGGCTGAAATCAATATATTTTTTTTCTTTTCAACAAGAAGGGAAGAAACTACTTGTCCTTCCAGATGTATAAGCTGGGTTTAGAAAAGGCACAGGAATCAGAGATCAAATTGCTAACATCTGTTGGATCATGGAGAAAGCAAGGAAATTCTAGGAAAAAAACATCTATTTCTGCTTCATTGACTATGCAAAAGCCTTTGACTGTGTGGATCACAACCAACTGTGGAAAATTCCTAAAGTGATGGGACTACCAAGCCATCTTACCTGTCTCCTGAGAAACCTGTATGAGGGTTAGAACCTTACATGGAACAACTGACTGATTCCAAATTGGGAAAGGAGTACAACAAGGCTGTATACTGTCACCCTGCTTATTTAACTTCTACGCAGAGTACATCATACAAAATGCCAGGCTAGATGAATCACAAACTGGAATCAAGATTACTGGGGAAATATCAACAACCTCAGATATGCAGATGATACCACTCTAATGGCAGAAACCAAAGAGGAACAAAAGATCCTTTTGATGAAGGTGAAAACAGAGATGAAAAAGCTAACTTAAAACTCAGCATTCAAAAACCTAAGATCATGGCATCAAGTACCATCACTTCATGGCAAATAAGTGGAGAAAAAGTGTAAGCAATTACAGATTTTATTTTCTTGGACTCTAAGATCATTGTGGACAGTATGACTGCAGCCATGCAATTAAAAGACACTTGCTCCTTGGAAGGAAAGCTATGACAAACCCAGACAGTTTTGTCAGAGCCATCACTTTTCCAACAAAGGTCCATATAGTCAGAGCTATGGTTTTTCCAGTAGTCATATACAGTTGTGAGAATTGGACCATAAAGAAGGCAGAGTGCTGAAGAATTGATGCTTTCAAACTGTGGTGCTGGAGAAGACTTGAGAGTCCCTTGGACAGCAAAGAGATCAAACCAGTCAATCCTAAAGGAAATCAACCCTGAATATTCATTGGAAGAACTGATGCTGAAGCTCCAATTCTTTGGCCACCTGATGAGAAGAACCAACTCCTTGGAAAAGACCCTGATCCTGGGAAGGATTGAAGGCAAAAGAAGAAGAGGGCAGCATCGGATGAGATGGTTAGATAGCATCACTGACTCAATTGACATGAATTTGTGCTAACTCCAGGAGACAGTGAATGACAGGGAAGCCTGGTGTGCTGCAGTCAGTGGGGTTGCAAAGAGTTGGATATGACTTAGTGACTGAACAACAAAGAATAGCCAGTTTGCACTCAAGTGTTATGACAATTCCTCAAAGCATAGCACGCCTTTGCAGAACCTTATCAGTAATGCCTTCACATATGTTTACTTTTTGTTTAACTCTGAAATCTTTGAGTTTGTCAGAGGTCTAATAGGAATCTCCATCCCAATCAAAGCATAAGCAAAGAAGGACTTGAAAGGTGGCTTATGTCATCTTCTATTTCTGTCCACTATCTCTTCACTTAACACATAAGAATTTCTTACAAAAATCCTGTAATCATGCCCTGTTCACCAGAACATAGATCCCCAATTATATTCTGAGCAGTACTAGCCCCCCCATAATTCATTATCCTGCATCTTATATTTTGGAAATACTCCCTGCAACAAAATGTTCTCTTTTTAAACATTCACAATTCAGAGAAATAAATCCTCAATAATGACATTTTATTTTACCCAGAATTTTCCAATCATAATTGACTATAGAATCTTTCTTTACTGTAGTTACATACATAACTCCAAGTGATGGCATGAAGATCCATTTTTAGAAACACTGACCTAGAAAGTAAAATAGTCTATTAGTTTGTTTACAGTGGCCATTCAAGGACTTGCATAGTCTATTTTAATCCTTCTTTCATAACTTCATTTCCCCTGAGATTTTAAAATCTGGGAGAATACATTTCACTGCTACAACTTCCGTCTATCATTTATATCAGCTCAGCCTTCAACCACCCTGAGGCGACCCCATAGTGTCTCAGCGTACAGTGACCTTTGCAGTTTCTAGAACCTCACTGTTCTATCCCTCTTCTGATGCTTCATAAACAGCTTTCTGTCTCTGTGCTAAGTGCTTAGGAAAAAGAGTAAGTAGAACAGGTGTCGGGCAGTAAGGCCACAGGAGGCTTTTGTAGGATGCTGCTGCTGCTGCTGCTGCTGCTGCTAAGTCGCGTCAGTCGTGTCCGACTCTGTGCGACCCCATAGACGGCAGCCCACCAGGCTCCCCCGTCCCTGGGATTCAGTGATAGACAAAATTCGGACTAATTTTGGTGATCTCAAACAATACATGTGGTGAAAAAGCATATGGTCTCAATTATGGCTGAGAAATGACATGGTTTGTATAACAGAAAAGAGTCTGATACCCGCCACTAATAATTCATAATGCTGTGAATGATCACAGTGGTCTTGATTTTTTGTGAATTCATCATGTGTATGTTGAAATAGTAAAGTCTCACTCAGAGAACTGCCCTGAAAATCAGGTAGAATCAATGGTGTGAGTGGGAACATCTCAACTTTTAAATAAAAATATCATTTCAACCCAGAAATTTCATAATTATAATAATAACTAGCATTTATTATTATGGACTATGCATGACTTCCCTGGTGGCTCAGATGGTAAAGCGTCTGCCTACAATGCGGGAGACTTGGGATGGATCCCTGGGTTGGGAAGATCCTCTGGAGAAGGAAATGGCAACCCACTCCAGTACTCTTGCCTGGAAAATCCCATGGACAGAGGAGTGTGGTAGGCTACAGTCCATAGGGTCGTTAAGAGTCAGACACAACTGAGCCACTTCATGCATGACTGCAAGGAGATCAAACCAGTCAATCCTAAAGTAAATCAATCCTGAATATTCGTTGGAAGGACTGATGCTGAAGCTCCAATACTTTGGTCACCTGATGCAAAGTGGTGACTCATTAGAAAAGACCCTTGTGTTGGGAAAGATTGAAGGGTCTTTCTCCAGGAAAAGAAGGGGATAACAGAGGATGAGATAGTTGGATGGAATCACTGACTCGATGGACATGAATTTGAGCAAGCTGCAGGAGATGGTGAGGGACAGGGAATCCTGGCGTGCTGTCGTCCATGGGGTCGCAAGGAGTCAGACATGACTGAGTGACTGAACAACAACAAATGTTTGACTCAGTGTGCTGTCCTAGAAGAACATACAATACTTCGCTTAATTCTATTAGTGTTTGTCTCTATTTCCAAAATAGAAAAAACTAGGTTTCCAAAGTTAAATACTTGGCACAAGGTCATAGAACAAGTAAGAGTAGAGCTAAGATTTAGAGATCATAGTCTTAACCAGTAAGTTTTATGGAATGCTCCTAGCAGTATCCAATCTATTGTATAAATCTGTTTATCCTCACCAAGCCTAGCACAGCACTGACCATGTCCCAGTTAGCAAGGAACTAACAGATTTATTCATTCACAGAGATACAATGTCTTAGTGGAAATGCTAGTCAGTGAAGGATACATTTGATACCTATTTAGTCACCTGTTAGTTCTAATTGGCCAGAATTCAATACTAAATCCATTGTTTCACATCACAGTCTATTAGCTCCCAGAGCAGAAAAATATGCTTCCGTAGTGTATTTGGAGTCCACAGTATATCAAACATGTTTATTAGGATATGTTGGGTGCCAAGATTCATTTAGCTGAGTTTTCTTTTTTTAATGCAGTAATAGGGGCTATTAAAAATGACTATTTTTGAAAGCTGATGTAACCTTCTTAATTACTTGGTTCTAGTCCAAACTGATACAAAGAACAGAGCACAAAGAAGCAATGAGTAACCTAAATCTTACCAACACTTCCATGGCAGGGCTGTGACATTAGTTTCTCTCAGAAATGTTCCTGGGGATAATTTCAGCCTCTAATCTTTAGAATGCCATACTTTGTGAGGAACCAAAAGTCTGAATAAAGTATCGAGTATTCCATGATGGGCAGAACGTCTAGGTCACAAGGAACCATGGAAATGAATTGGAAGACCATTAAGACTTAATTAAGATAATGAGTCTAATATCTTGAACTATATTTTATACAAGTTCTTGATGAGGGAATTTTTGTTATTCTATTGTTGTATTGTTGAGCACTCAAGGAGACGTTGAAAGTTTGCATGGCAGAAAATCACTGTTTTGATCTTCTTTAGCCAAAATAGATATCAGGACTTTAGGGAGAATTTACTGGAGACAGTATTAATAGAAGTTGACACCAAAGGAGGAAAAAATTGGTTGAAGGGCATACAGTGTGAATGAGATAAACTGAACTCAGTCTTCTAATGGCCATTTTCATCTGCTTTTGTTTCTGTTTAAAGTATTAAGGTATAAATAATAGTGACCCCTTCTCTTCATCTTCCTTGCCATTTTATTATTTTATTATAAACATGTTTAATATGTTTTAACTGTATAACAGTACAGTTTTAAGTGATTTTCAATGCTATTTATTATTATTTAATATTCACTTCTACTCTGGAAGGAAAAAATAATCATTTTGTAGATGATTTAGCTGAAATTCAGAGAAGTTAAGTTTGCAAAATCTGCAATCTCTCTGGAGTGTCCTTTGGTATGGATGTTGCATTTGGAGCCAGAAAAGCCCAGAGGAAAACTTTAGGAACAAGCGCAACAGAAATCAGAGCATTTCCATAACTTCGCAGGAGACAAATGGAGGATGACCACATCCAGATCAAAGCATGAATTAAATCGGCTACCAACTAAAAATCAGCCAGTCATAACAGGAAAGATCAAGTACACGAGGGACATTGCTCTGCAAGCTAGATGAGATCCAGAACACACCACTTAAATACACCCTCTGCCAAGAGGTCACATGATCCTTCCTTCACAAAAGAATCTTGGAAGAAGACAGGTGATGGGTACAGAAATCACTGATTTCTAAATATAAATCTAAATACTATGTAACTACATTGTTTATTTCAACCTCCTCTCTCACTCTAGTCCCCATCATTTGGGGAGAAGCTGGTAGTGCTATGCACATTAGGAAGTCCAGATTCCTATGAGACCGGTTCGATTATGTAATTTATACTTTCTTTTCCCAAACTTAATCTCTGGGTTAAGCTGTATTCTCCTACTTGTTCAACAGCCAGTGGTGTCAGTCTTTTTACTGTAATACTACACAATTTTTCACATAGATCACAGTCGATAGAAACTTGCTGCACTTAAGTATCATTATTTCAGAACCTCTGAGGCCTATTTTGTTTTTCCTCTAAATTTACCTAATTTAATACTAAAAACAATATTGGTGTATTCTGTTAAAGTGGACCAGAGATGATGATAATCACAAAAAACTAAACAATAACAGAATATACATATTCATTAAGATACCTCCTACTTTTAAGGAACAATTCATTTATTCATCAGTTAAATATTGAAACACATTTTGGGTATTTCAATAGTAAAGGGCCTTAGATACCTAATCACTTCTATGCATGTGTTGTATTTGTTTTCAGAAATTACTCAGAAAATGGTCCTATTTCTATGGTGGTAAACATTTTGCAATAAATAAAGGTACCAAATCAACACATTGTACACCTTAAATTTACACAATGTTTTATGTCAATTATATTTCAGTAAAGCTGGGATAAAATGATTTTTTTTTTCTATTTCTATTCCCTATTTTTCATTAATAGGACATCTATGTGAGGTTTAAAAATTATTGTTTTTAAAGGCTATGATTTCAGTTAATAAATGTTAAATGGGCTTGATTGATCAATAATTACCTATGAATATTAACAGGGACGAGTAGTGGTGTTTTCTAAATGGAGAAAACTGTATACACTTAAGACTAGCTGTCCCAATATGCAGGATACATATTCCCAGGCATTTCTCATTTTATTCACATTCCTACAGTGCTCAAAGCCTGATATTGACAGTGACTATAACTTGTCTTTTATAAGCCAAACATCAAATTGAGTATCAGTTTCTAATTACTTGGAAAACATTTTATTTCTCATGTCTGAGATTTTGTATCTATCCTATAGGATATTTCTATATTTATATTTTCTATCCTATAGGAAAGGATAGAAAGGAGAGGAACCGGATATAGGATATAGGAGAGAACCAGAAGGATATAGGAGAGGAACCAGAGATCAAATTGCCAACATCAGCTGGACTATCAAAAAAGCAAAAGAGTTCCAGAAAAACATCTATTTCTGCTTTATTGACTATGCCAAAGCCTTTGACTGTGTGGATCACAATAAACTGTGGAAAATTCTGAAAGAGATGGGAATACCAGACCACCTTACCTGCCTCTTGAGAAATCTGTATGCAGGTCAGGAAGCAACAGTTAGAACTGGACATGGAACAACAGACTGGTTCCAAATAGAAAAAGGAATACGTCAAGGCTGTATATTGTCACCCTGCTTATTTAACTTATATACAGAGTACATCATGAGAAAAGCTGGACTGGAAGAAGCACAAGCTGGAATCAAGATTGCCGGGAGAAATATCAATAACGTCAGATATGCAGATGACACCACCCTTATGGTAGAAAGTGAAGAGGAACTAAAGAGCCTCTTGATGAAAGTGAAAGAGGAGAGTGAAAAAGTTGGCTTAAAGCTCAACGTTCAGAAAACTAAGATCATGGCATCTGGTCCCATCACTTCATGGGAAATAGATGGGGAAACAGTGGAAACAGTGTCAGACTTTATTTTTGGGGGCTCCAAAATCACTGCTGATGGTGATTGCAGCCATGAAATTAAAAGACGGTTACTCCTTGGAAGGAAAGTTATGACCAACCTAGACAGCATATTTAAAAGCAGAGACATTACTTTGCCAACAAAAGTCCGTCTAGTCAAGGCTATGGTTTTTCCAGTGGTCATGTATGGATGTGAGAGTTGGACGGTGAAGAAAGCTGAGCGCTGAAGAATTGATGCTTTTGAACTGTGGTGTTGGAGAAGACTCTTGAGAGTCCCTTGGACTGCATGGAGATCCAACCAGTCCATCCTAAAGGAGATCAGTCCTGGGTGTTCATTGTTAGGACTGATGTTGAAGCTGAAACTCCAATACTTTGGCCACCTCATGCGAAGAGTTGACTCATTGGAAAAGACCCTGATGCTGGGAAGGATTGGGGACAGGAGAAGAAGGGGATGACAGAGGATGAGATGGTTGGATGGCATAACCGACTCGATGGACATGGGTTTAGGTAGACTCCGGGAGTTGGTGATGGACAGAGAGGCCTGGCGTGCTGCAATTCATGGGGTCGCAAAGAGTCGGACATGACTGAGCGACTGAACTGAACTTGTGAGTAATTTTTATGTTCTAGGAACTATGTTAAACATTTTAGAAGTAGCGGTTTGTATAATTTACCTAATAATTACAAGGGGTGGACACCAATATTACCTTAAATAGAAAGCAAAAATAAGGCACAGAAAATTCTACAGGGAAGCAACTCACTTTCACTGTTTGGATGGTCTTTCAAAAATGGTGCAGAGTGAGGAAAGAAAATAGACTCCGATATCCTTGCAGTTAGTGAAAAGGAGCTGCCCACGGTGAAAGTGAACAGCATTTATTTCTGTTGAAGACAGAGGGGAAGTACTCAACCACTTGGGCATTCCCGATGGTAAAGAATCTGTATGCAATGCAGGAGACCAAGGTTTGATCCCTGGGTTGGAAAGATCCCCTGGAGAAGGGAATGGCAACCCACTTAGTATTCTTGCCTAGAGAATTCCATGGACAGAGGAGCCTGGTGGGCTACAGTCCATGGTGTTGCAAGAGTCAGACATGACTGAGTGACCAACACTACTCAACCACTAGCACTCAGCAATCAGGAATTCCAGCTACTAGGAGAATGGGTGCACCAGTCCTAAGGGTAGATCTCAGTAATGCACCGCAGAGTCCTCTACACTGCCTCGTGCACAAGCTCTAGTTGTATGATATAGTCATGGATAGACTAATGAATGAAGGGATGTTTGGAACTTATTTGTCTGATTTATCATCTGAAGAGGAATATTTATTCAGTCCTCCTAGGGTACTATCATACTCACTGTGTTCAGATTTCTGACTTCCATTTGGAGTAAGAAGCACAATCCGAATTATCATATAAGAATATTCATACATTTCAAGTGATGCATATGGAACATGAGAGCCATCCAGTGGAACAGGAAATACTAGGCTTTTAGTGAAAACAACTCTGGCCACCCAAGACAAATAGAAGAAAGTGGGATTGTTTCAAAATATCACCACAAGGAATAATGACCTTAGAGACAATGCTGAAATCAGAATGTGATAAACTGGAAAAACAGAGATGGAAGAGAACTGCCCTATAGTGAGGTTTGTGCTAAGTGTTTTACCTGTATTGTCAAACTTAGTTTTTAAACCCTTTGAAATATTAGGCTGTCACAACCCGATGAGGACATAAAGGTTGAGAAAGGTAAAGTAAGCTGTCTAAGGTGACACAGCTTGAACACAGATATGTTTAGTTCAAAATTCAGGGATCTTGTCTATAGAGGCTATAATGACTGTCTCTAAATTTCATGTTTATTACTAAGCAACCATGACTGCAATATTTGACACTAATAGTCATGAGATAGTTTGTCGTAAAATATTACTCAGTGAATTTAGTTTTGTATTTTTTCTTCATATATTGTCTAATAAGCAAAGCAAAGGGTGGTAAATCTTGTTTTACATATGAGAAGGTTCAAGCTTAGAAGAGGGCTCCCTTCCCCTTTTTTATTCTCTGACTTGTGGTGCTATTCAGTATTCCTCTGAAAGGATGGAATTCCCAGCCTCATTTTTCACCAGAGATGACACCATTTTGAATATGTCAGACAATTTGGGTTGGATTTAACAGACTGAACCAAGCAGTGTCCACAGAAGATAGAGAGTCACTTGGGTCCATTCTCTGATGACACCTTCTGTCCAGAATCACACATAGAAGGGTTTTTAGAACAGGCAAACATTGACTTGTCAAATGTCTCAGGTTGGACATTGCAGATTCAAACCACAAAAACATTGTCAAGTGGTTTTAAAACCACTTGACATATTTTTGATACAATAGCTGTGGCTCTTGATGTGCTGATAGAGCAATCCTTTCTTAGTTTTTCAGAGTTCTTAATAAAACACTTAAGCTCTGCTTCTTCCAGATGATGGGAAGGGGGTATAACCAAGGTCAGATGAAATCTGGGATAGTCTTCTGCCTCAGATAGTAACCACATCGGTCTCTCTGTCTGCTCCTGGATTCTCACTAAGTGATACTTGACAGCACATTTTTTTTTTGTTCTCCTGCAAGAAAGGAACATGAAGGGAACATGTCTCCTACAAGAAGACAAGCTGCAGTCCATGGGATCGCAAAGAGTCCGACACTACTGAGCGACTAAGCTGAACTGAACAAGAAGGGAGTGTGGTGGGGAAAGCTCTTGTGTTTTTCTTTCTCTTGCACCTTTTAGTTTACATAAAATTCTTTTGAAGTCAGAAGACCTTCACTTTGATCATTTCCAATTTCATTATATATGGCGATCTCTGTATTACTTTTTTTTTTTTTTTTCAATTTTCGATGTCAAAGGATTTGTGCAAACTTCAACTTTTCTCCATTCAGATAGTCACTTCAGAGAAACGTTAATCTTTTATCAGTCAAATAATTCATATGTTCTCTGGAACATGTTCTTTCTTGACCTCTTTTCTTAAGGGTAAATATATCTATTTATCTATTAAAATTTATATCTACATCTCTATTTACATTTATGAGAGAGAAAGAGAATAACAGAGAAAAAGAGAGAATGTAACTCTAGAACTAGAGGAAATTTTATATAAGAACAGAGAAATATGAGAATCTAAGAATCAGAAGTGTACACTGGTAGCATATGGAGAAATCAACTTTAAATTTTTCTCTGGCATGGAACTACATAGCAACAGAATAGAGAAATACAATTCTCCTCACAAGTCACTACAACCCTCATATTAGAAGACTAAAACTGGGATTTAGGGCCAATGCTCTCATTCATCTATCTGTCAGCCCTTCCATCCACCCATTTACGCATTTAATATTCATAGAAACTAGCTAGATTCTAGCTACTAGTAGATCATTTCACTACTTTTATTTGGTTTCTACATGCATATATCTCCCTCAGAAGATATTATTAGGTCTTTAGACCATAATCTAACTACAGATTCTAGAACAATGACAAATATGCCAAAAAAAGAAAAAAAAATTATCAAAACTGTTAATTTGTTGCTGTTAGGCAGTTTTTAAATAACTTTTTTTTTAATACACTTTTCTCCTCATTAACTTTCTCTCTGGACACTCAATCTTTTCTAAAATTCTATAATGATTCATTCAAGTAGGCTACAAAAGTAGTTTTCATTTTTCTGAATAATCTTAGGTTTGCTATATATGTGTTATAAGGTAAGCTACACATTCTTATTAGATATATCCTCTGAAGGTTTCTTTACTAATTAAAATGGATTATTCATTAATTATTAAAATTACGGACAAAAAAGACAAACTGTCAGTAACTTAACCTCAACTTTCATAGATGTTAATCCTCACGAAATACCTGGAGGGAAGAATCATGAAATCACTTTCAAAGAAGATAAAACTAGGCTGCAAGACTTAACCTGTGCCTGTGGCTAGGAAATTCACACATGATGAAGCTGAGAGTTACCTCAGACTTGTCAAATCCAAAGTCTTCACTATTTCTACCAGACTAAAGAAGAGAGGGCTGTTTACAATTGGAGGAACCACTGGGTGTCATCTGGCTGGTTTTCACTTCAGTTCAGTTCAGTCTCTCAGTTGTGTCTTACTCTTTGCGACCCCCTGGACGGCAGCACACCAGGCCTCCCTGTCCATCACCAACTCCCGGAGCTTACATCCATCGAGTCGGTGATGCCATCCCACCATCTCATCCTCTGTCGTCCCCTTCTCCTCCTGCCCCCAATCCTTCCCAGCATCAGGGTCTTTTCCAATGAGAAGTCATTTCTACTTAATGACTGATAATTGTTATGGCTGTTTTGTCACAGAGCCTGCCCTGGTGGCTTCTCTCTCTCTCAAGCTACTGGGCCATTATATCTGTGAATGATCTCCTCTTAAAGCAGTTGGTACCTCCAACTTTAAGTGTGCCCATGTGGAAGTTTAAAGGCAGTGCCTCTTTCCTCTCTGCAGCTGACCCCTCTCTATTCCAATTATGCAAGTGGCTGAGACCTACCTTTGTAGTAGTTAGTCGTCTTAAATTGGAAAAATAGTCACAGATCATAATCCTCCCACATAAATTGTGCTCAAATAAGATGTGCATAGAAATTTAGGTTCCAGATCACATTTATTTCCAAGTTGCACTGTGTTCACAGCATCTCCCCCTGGTTCATGTAATGAATCCTTATTTGTTTCATGACAGTGATTAGATGCTTTAAATTACCAGAAATAAAATCCATTTCCCTCAGCACTGGGCATATAGATGAGAACCTTCAGTCATGTATTCTCTAGGCTGTTTTTTTTTTTTTTTTATAATGGTACTAAATACATATAAACAAGCATCTGTTGCAGTAGTTTAAATGTTTTCTCCTTATGTACTGCATGTATATTAAAAACAGAATGTGCTATTTAAAATATTAGTTATGCTCATGGATTAGAGTCTTTATTTGTAAAATAAATATCACCAACTGAATACAGTGGAGTATATCTTTCATACTCAGATAGGCACATCTTTAATTTCACTCTGTTTTCCAATTACTATTCAGGATCATGTTTCAAAGTACTTGGAAATCTATAAGAGTCATACCTTTCCTTGCTTCAGGTGATTTTCAAGAAAATAACTACTTTTTCTTGAGCTATCCAGAGATTCAAATGCAATTTTGACATTTGCTCCCTTGAAATAATGGTGCTGATTACAATTAAAATTAGAATAGAAATTGAAAATTAAAATGACAAAAAAGAAGGCCCTGGAGTTCAGAAAAATGTATATAAAATAGGGTCAGAGAAGAAAAGAATAGTTGGAAAATAATATGCTGACAGTTATTTTAGAAATGAAATGTTAATGAGTATAGTGGAAGCTTATATTTTCCATGTAGAATGAGGTGACTCTTACCCTATTATTTTGAGCGTAGTGACATTTGATGTGTAAGAAATTAGATGGAACATGAATTAAGCTGTTCAAAATAAGAAAGGTCAATATATAGATATTATCTGAAATTTCTTTCATTAATTTTACTGCTTACCAGTTCAAGTGAAATTGCAGAATAAAGCCAACTTTATAGACATGCCATTTGACCCAAACCCCTCAGAAATAATCACTTTTAACCTCTGTCACCAATCTATAATAAAGTGCTTTGCCTTTGAATTAGCCAATAAGTGCTTTCCACTCTGTCTTCCACTTTGTGCACTTTTGTAGGCATATATTAAATGTCTGGGTAACAGAATTCCCTACTTTGAAGACTAGCCTCTAGATGTCAGTTTAGTGAATAATGTGCTAATTAATAAATTAACATTTACCTTTTTTGGCTCAGACAGTAAAGTGTCTGCCTACAATGCAGGAGACCCAGTTCAATCCCTGGGTTGGGAAGATCTCCTGGAGAAGGAAATGCAACCCACTCCAGTATTCTTGCCTAGAAAATCCTACGGACGGAGGAGCCTGGTAGGCAACAGTCCATGGGGTCGCAAAGAGTTGAACATGACTGAGCAACTTCACTTTCTTTCATTTTCAAATAAAATATGTGGTTTCATCCATATTCAAGCATTCTGCCATTCATTTATTCAGATATTTTAAACATCGTATTAGTTTATTGCTATATAACACATTACTATTAGCAGCTTAAGACACTAGGTATTTATTACCTCATGTGCTCTGTAGATCAGAGGTCTAGGCATGGTGTACTTGAATTCTCTGTTCAAGATTTCAGAAGACTACAGTCTAAGTGTTGCCCACAACACTGCTCATCTGAGAGGCCCAGCGTCCTAAAAGAAGTTCATTCAAGTTGCTGGCAGAATTGAGTTCCTTGTGGTTGCTATACTGAGGTAGCTTTTCTCTTGCCAGGTGTTAAACAGGGACCAATTTCTAATACTGCCTGAGCATGTATGCATGCTCACTCGCTTCAGTCATGTCTGACTCTGTGTGACCCTATGCACGGGAGCCCTTCAGGCTCCTCCGTCCATGGGATACTCCAGGCAAGACTACTGAGTGGGTTGCCATGTCCTCTTCCAGGGGATCTTTCTGACCCAGGGATTGAACCTGTGTCTTCTGTGTCTTCTGCATCGCGGGTAGATTCTTTATCGCTGAGCCACTGGGGAAGCCCAATGCCGCCCATAATTCCCTGCCAAATAGTCTCTAAAAGAAGTTCACAATGGCTTTCTTTCAAGCCAGTGAAGTGTTTATTTCTAAGGCCTTCCTCTGGGACCAGCTGGAGGTGTTCTGCTTTCGAAGGGTTCACCTACTTAGGTCAGAATAGTCTCATCATAGGATCAACTGACTTTAGACCTTAGTTACAGCTCCAGAATTCCTTCAGAGCAGTGCCTAGATTAGTGTTTGATTCAATAAACAAGATAACACACACACACACACACACACACACACACACACACATATATACACACACACTAAAGACCTGGATTTTATGGGACATCTTAGAATTAAACCTAACTTAAAAAATACAAATAAAGGTTCTTTATGTAACAGAAATTTCAGAATAGTCTTTCATTGGGAAGCAGAATGGCCATGTATGTAATCTTACTTATAACTTGTGGCTCAGCTTTTGTTTTCTAAGTTTCTGGTGTCTCAACTGTATGCCATGAGTCTTAAGAATTCGGTTTTCATTTATCTTTTATTATTCATCACTGATCACATAAACTCTTTGCCCAATGTCATTTAAACAAATCCAGGTTGATGAAAAAAGGTATATATATACAGACACACACAGGTATACACACACATCATTGTTGTTGTTTAGTTGCTAAGTTGTGTCCAACTCTTTTGTGATTCCATGTACTATAGTCTTCCAGGCTCCTCTGTTCATAGGATTTTCCAGGCAAGAATACTGGAGCAGGTTGTCATTTCCTTCTCCAGGGGATCTTCCTGACCCAGGAATTGAACCTGTGTCTCTTGAATTGGCGGAGAAGGCAATGGCACCCCACTCCAGTACTCTTGCCTGGAAAATCCCATGGACGGAGGAGCCTTGTAGGCTACAGTCCAGGGGGTCGCTGAGAGTTGGACACGACTGAGCGACTTCACTTTCACTTTTCCCTTTCATGCACTGGAGAAGGAAATGGCAACCCACTCCAGTATTCTTGCCTGGAGAATCCCAGGGATGGCGGAGCCTGGTGGGCTGCCGTCTGTGGGGTCGCACAGAGTCGGACATGACTGAAGCGAAATAGCAGCTCTTGAATTGGCAGGCAGATTCTTTACTGCTGAGCCACCAGGGAAGCCCATATATGTACATTACATGCACATATACGTGTATATATACACACACTTGGACTCACTATCCTGGGTTAATATTCAAGATCTTAGGAAAGACTTTTTGCCTCTATAAGAGTAAAACTGCATATCAGAGGATTATAGGTGGGATGCCTATATGTCTTGGTTTACCCAGGAAAGACTCAGTTCATCTCTGTTTTTCTGGTGATATTATTAACATTGCTACATTTTATTCTAAAATGCATCCATGTTTGGACAATAAACATGATCTACTTATGTGGCTGTTGTGAGGATGTACTATGAAAATGTGTGTAAAATCCTTTAGTGTGTTAGGCTAATAGAAGGCATGCAAAAACTTAGTATAGGTGCTCCTTTTTCACCAGCCTGGGTTTGTGTAAATGCCATTGTACAAAGCATTTGTGTGTGTAAGCACTATGACATGTTCAATGATGACTACTAAAAGATAAAGAAGAAGCTAATACTTATGGGCTATGAGATAAAGTCAGGACATCAGAGAATTAGAAAACAAAATTAAGAGGCAATGTTGTAGACAGCCAAAGTTTAATTTAGGAATATATAATTGAGTGATCAATTACTTTTTTGGGAGGATACTATATGAGAGCTAGGAGAAAACATACAGTGATTCTTGAAAGATGAATAGAATTTCTATTAATGATGTTGATAGGGGAGGGTATTTCAGTCTGAAAAAAAATTAGATCCATCCCAGACAAAGGGTTAGAAATTCCATGGGGATCAGTTCAGTTCAGTTCAGTTGCTCAGTTGTGTCCGACTCTTTGCGACCCATAGACTGTATGTAGCACGCCAGGCCTCCCTGTCCATTGCCGACTACCACAGGTTGCTCAAACTCATATCCACTGAGTCGGTGATGCTATCCAACCACCGCATCCTCTGTCATCCCCTTCTTCTCCTGCCTTCAATCTTTCCCAGCCTCTGGGTCTTTTCAAATGAGTCAGTTATTAGCATCAGGTGGCCAAAGCATTGGAGTTTCCGCATCAGTCCTTCCAATGAATATTCAGAACTGATTTCCTTTAGAATGAACTGGTTGGATCTCCTTGAAATACAAGGGACTCTCAAGAGTCTTCTCCAACACCACAGTTCAAAAGCATCAATTCCAACACTCACATCCATACATGACTACTGGAAAAACCATAGCTTTGACTAGAAGGACTTTTGTTGGCAAAGTAATGTCTCTGCTTTTTAATATGCTATCTAGCTTGGTCATAACTTTTCTTCCAAGGAGTAAGCATCTTTTAATTTCATGGCTGCAGTCACCATCTGCAGTGATTTTGGAGCCCCCCAAAATAAAGTCTGCAACTGTTTCCACTATTGCCCCATCTATTTGCCATGAGGTGATGGGACCAGATGCCATGAGATCATGAATGTTGAGTTTTCTGAATGTTGAGTTTTTAGCCAACTTTTTCACTCTCCTCTTTCACTTTCATCAAGAGGCTCTTTAGTTCTTCTTCATTTTCTGCCATAAGGGTGGTGTCATCTGCATATCTGAGGTTATTGCTATTTCTCCTTGCAATCTTGATTTCAGTTTGTGCTTCCTCCAGCCTAGCATTTCTCATGATGTACTCTGCATAGAAGTTAAATAGGCAGGGTGACAGTATACAGCCTTGACGTACTCCTTTTCCTATTTGGAACCAGTCTGTTGTTCTATGTCCAGTTCTAACTGTTGCTTCCTGACCTGCATACAGATTTCTCAAGAGGCAGATCAGGTGGTCTGGTATTCCCATCTCTTTAAGAATTTTCCACAGTTTGTTGTGGTACACACAGTCAAAGGCTTTGGCATAGTCAATAAAGCAGAAGTAGATATTTTTCTGGAACTCTCTCATAGAACACTAATAAAGTGCAGTGGCAGGTGGAGCCAACAAGGTGAAATTTGTTCCAATTACTTGACAGCTGGGCAGGGAGTTAATATGTTTTTAATAGTTGACTCATGGTCTGTCAAATGATCGTAAAATGCAAGGATTGAAAGAGGAAACAGAGCCCAGAAAAACCTCCAATAATTTGAACAAGAATAAGAGTCTTGAGTCAAGATAGTAGTGGCTTAAAGCAAGAGGAAAGGGCAGAAATGCGAGAAGTGGAAACACACAAACACAAATATATCAAAATCATGCCTGCATATATGTTGATATATCAATCACTAAAGGATTTATGAAGGGACCTATTTCAAGATTCAGTAGTGTAAATAACAAGATTTAAGGTGGCAAATTTACAGGAAAGTATTGTTCAATTAGTGAGACTACAGCCAAGTATATAAATTATTACGGGAGTAAAAGGACGAGAAAAGTGGGAGAAAGCCGACCTGAGTATGATTTGCACTTTATTAAACTGTTGAGTCAGTGTGACTAAAAGCATAGTAAAAATCTGACCAGGAAGAGTTAAGAGTGGCCTTTAAAACAAGCCTTTCCTTATCTGATTGCTGTGTTTTTGTCAACAGGGTTCCTGCTTTGTTACCAGCAGTATAATTGTAAAAACTACAGCAAGTAATTGGAGATGGGGCTACACTTTGTCTAGCTAGTCCCACCTTGGGAAAAGACACTGGAGAAGTGTGCGAAGGAGGAGTGCTTCATGGAATCCTGAAAGAAAGACTGACACAGAAGCATCAAAGTTAACTTGACTCTGCATGTTTAAGATATGTAAAGCATTATATATACAAATACATATACATGTATATATGTGTATTGTGTATTTAAATAATATTTATGTTTAAATATCCTCCAGGCAAGAGTACTGGAGTGGTTAGCCATTCCCTTTTCCAGGAGATCTTTCAGACCCAGGGATCAAACCTGGGTCTCCCGCATTGCAGGCAGATTGTTTACCATCTGAGCCACCAGGGAAGCCCCAATTTTAATATATATGCATTTATATACCTATATGTACACATATATATTAGTGCCCCATCAGTTCAACTAATCATCAACCTGATGGAGGTACAAGAGGATAGGGTAAATTCAAAGACAGTATCTGTAACCTCAGTTTGGCACAGCCTAGAAAATCCATTGCTTAGATTATCCTCAGCCCAGCCAGAATGGCAGTTGAACAGAGGGTCAGCACTATATACATCCTCAGTTCTGTTAAGTATTCTATTTAGCTCAACCATTTTTTACCCCATTACTTCCAGTGATCCAAGGAGAGTACAGGTTTCAGCAGCCTCCTTGACTGCCGTTTTTATACTCCCAGGAAGTGTAATGGTCTCTCTCTGCATCTGGTAACTGATACCATTAATTAGACCTGACAAATTAATGATAGGCTATATTAACCACATTTGTCTAAGCACTTCACAGATATCACCTGCTTCCAGTGGGAATCATTTAGGCTAAAGGAAAATATTTAGAATCCTGAATACACCAGAAAAGTCAGATTTCCTAATCTCAGAAGTATCTCCAGTAGGATTTAACAAAGGGTTGGGCTAAATCTATTATATGCATTTCATCCAAAAGCAGCAAAATCTATCAACTACAGATCAGCCAGATTGAAATCTCATCCTGGTGGATAAATATCCATAGTTCCCCATTACTTCTTAGCCAGACAAAGCACTGTAGTTTCTGCCTTTCCTAACACATGTCTGTTTCCTTTCAAAAAAACTATATTTCAGTCTTGTTCAATTACTTGCTTATCCATGAGTATGTCTTGAGGGGTAATGCCAATTTCAAATTCATTTCATCTAGATAAACAGAATTTGGCTGTACCTGTTTGTTTCATCTTTATTTATATCACAAAAGTGTGGCAAAGCAAGGAACATACAACTTTATTCTTAAGTTATTCCAATGACAACATATAGGTGGTTGTCTGGGAATGCACTGATCATTCCATTCATCCATTTAACAAACTACGAGGTAGGTGCTAAGCCGAGGCCTGTGTATCAAGGTCACCCAGGAAAGGATGATTAGGGACAATCCCAGCATGCAGAGAGTCCCAGCTCCTCTCTGCTCAGGCATAAAGTTGTTAAGAGAGCAGAGATGCTGAGGGGGGTGGGAGCAGGCACAGCTTCAGGCTCTGAGGAATTCTGCCTCAAGAAGAAGGGAGTCAACACAATTGGATGATAAAGCAAACTGAATCCAGTTAAAATGTAGTATCTTTTCTCATTTACCCCAAGGTCAGAGCTAGTTCAACATGTCTTACAATCTAGTGCTAGATGCACTGAGTGACTCCATAGCTTAACAGGGAAGGACTTATGCATCATTGAAGGATCATGTTGTTTTCCCTTTACTTGGACACGGGACAATTTACGAACAACAGAGGGGAGGAGTCTAGTCATGGTCCTAAACAAAAGAAGAGTGATATCTATCAACCAGTAAAAGATATGTGATTATAAGTACTTCTTTTTAGTAGTACTCACAGACCAATGGCAAAGTTCTAAAGCAGGGTGCCACTCAAAACTTTTCAGAATCTAAAGTGGTGAGCTAAGATGTGATTTGTGATTTGGAGTGTATGTGTAGGGATATATGCCTTCACACAATGAAAAAATAATTTTCTTTCCTGTACAATAGAGGCATTAATACTGATAGCTCCCTAACTCAAGCATGTGCAGCTCTACTTCTCCACAAGTTTTCTCCAGCACCCCTGAGGTTTGCTAAATTGAAAGCAGCTCTTTATTTTGAAATGTGGGAAATCAACACCTGGGGGCAACCCTCTGCCTTTAGGGAGTGGGAATTGCTGAATAAATGGCTCAATCTCCAGTTCTCTGGTTTTATAATTCTGAGCATGCTTCACACTGATTCTCAACAGGTCCTCAGTGTCTTGGAGCTCCAGTTACCCACAGCAGTAACTAACAAACCTTTTATTACCTTTCTTTTCTATCTCATTTTACCCCCGCCCTCCCTTGTAATTTTTGATCACCTCCCAACTGAAGTATCTGTACTCAAGATCTTAACTCAGTGGCTCCTTTTGGGAAAAGCCTAACTAGGATGGGAGTTTTCCCTCATCTTATTCCTTCACTTCACATAATGTTGTACCTAGTCAGAGATTTTAATTTAATATTTTATCATTGATTCACTTATCTGTTTCCCTTACAAAAATTGAGGCTCCTTAAATATGCGAATGAGACTGTATGTAGTATTCTACTTTTGGTATCATTGTACTCAATTAAAGGTTGTTGAATGGATGAATAAAAACTTGGAGATATAAATCCATGAGTCGTTCTCTGCCTTACTGAATATTTCTGGGACCAAGATAGCAATAATTCAGTTGAGGGTAGCAGATGGTGATTTCTGTTTCCTCTGAGGACTTAAGCCATGGATGACCATATGCCACTTTTGCGCCACTTTTCAAGAAGCTGAGAGGAAACTATTAACAATATTGAAACTTGGTAGTTGCTCATATAAACACTTGACCATCCCAGGTACATTCAGACAAGAATATTCATAGAGAGCTTGTTAGACTAAGGACCTCAGGGAATATTTGGGCAAGTTTGGGAATATGAGATAAATAAGGTAGATTTGGGTGCCAATTTTTCCACTGTAGGAACTAACACTCTATTTGGAATGACTTCTTCCATCTGAAATATTTAATAGCTGTTCAACAAGTTGGAACTGACAGTAGACGAAATGTTTTACTGCCATGTGTCAGGTAGCTTGATGCACTTCATGCCTGAATAAATGCAAGATGAAATTTTAGCTGAAGGAGATGGTATAGCAAATGGTTCTTCACAGAAAAGGGAGTAAGGGATATGTCTCCCATGGAGAAACTCATGGTGACAATGTATCTGATTCATATTTTAATTGCCAGAATAAAATCAAATATCCATAAGTTCAGGAATGCTAATGAACAAGAAGCAGAATTAGATTTTTCCCTGCCTATTAAATTTTCTAATGTTGAGAGAGGCAAACAGAGCACTGCGGATCCAAATATTACCCTGAGGTGTTATAAGCACTAAAACTTGAAGATTGACATTGAATGTTTTTTTTTTTTATAAGACCGTTTTGAAATGACCCCAATTCTTCACCAACATGGTTTCCCAGAAAGACATATGTTAAAATTAGTTGCTGAAGTTTTCTATTAAATTTCACAAATTGGGGCATTCTGTAGAGTAAATCTGACTTTTGATCTATTTTTTAAAAACTGGCTTGGATAAATATTCCTGTTTACCATAAGAATTTACTTTGTAACCACTTCTTTCTTTGGGCTTTCCTGGTAGCTCAGACAGTAAAGAATCTGCCTGCAATGTGGGAGATGGGGGTTTGATCCCTCGGTTGGGAAGATGATTCCCCTGGAGATGGGAATGGCTACCCACTCCAGTATTTTGCCTGGAGAATTCCTAAGTCACTATGATTTCAGCTTAAAAAACAAACAGATATTTCATGTTTTAGTTTATCCAGGTGTTCTAGTTGTGAGGATAATACACAATCTTGAAATGATAACAATAGCTCATAAATTCTCTTTGCAAAACATTCTGCTTATTACAGAATTTTGAGTGTTATTGCTATAGATTTGTTGTTGTTTGAGAAGGGTAAGGGTGAGATAACGTTTTGAATATATCATTTATTCCATGATGTTAAGTCCATAAATATTGAACGTATATATTCTCTGAGTATTCCAAAAATCACTCTATTGATATTTTCCTCCAAAAAGACTTGCCTGAATTATGCAGGTTTAGGAAAGTGACAGAGGAATATGAAAGAACAGCACCCTGTCTGGACATCCATATACTCCTATCCAAGCAGGGATCTGGAAAATATAAAGCAGTGGGAGTGTACTTGGCTACCCAGTTGTGATAGTGCTCAGGGTGTGCTGGGTGAGAAAAACAAAAAATATTGCATATTTTAATAATGCAATTTTTAAACTCTGATCTTACATATTTACTTTAAAATTCATACATAGCTACTTAAGAAATCCCTAGTGACCCAGAAGAAAACATGGTAAAGTCTAGAAATATTGTGTGCCTCTGTGTGTGTGTGTTTATGTATATGTGTTTACTGTGTTAAGCATAGGCAGTAGAAGACAAGAGTAATATGTTCCTCATCCTCTCAGTGTTTATGTCACAGGCTTTATAAAATAATGAAGGATGCATGAGCTGACAAAAACAGGAAAGTATGTGAGTATGAAAATTCAGGTAATGCTGTGTTCTATAATGAAAATCTAAGAATCTAATTTTCAGAATGACTGGAATTTGGGAAGCTGACAAGTGGGGGCAAGAGTATATCTGTAGGATATCCATATATGCTAGCAGTCTTATATGTTTATATATAAATACATAGATTTAATAAAAGTTATATATATATACATATTTATGTATACAGCATGATTATTTTATATGCATGTACACAACTGAAATGATAGTCAAGCTAATCAACATATAACATAGTCACCATTACATTTTTGTGGTGAGAGCATTTTAAACCTACTCTCTTAGCATATTTCCAGTATCCAATACAGTATTATTAACTATATTTATTATGCCTGTACATAAGATCTGTAGATATTTGTCTTACAGAGATGCAATTTTGTCCTCTTTGACCAACATTTCCCCATTTCTCACCCTTCCAAGCCCTTGGTAAGCACCATTCTATAATTTGCTTCTATTAGTTCATTTCTTTTTTAAGGTTCCACACATATATGTTCTTGGATTGGAAGAATTAATATCGTAAAAAAGATTATACTACCTAAAGCATCTACAGATCAGTGCAATCTCTATCAAATTGCTAATGGAATTTTTTTCAGGGAATTAGAACAAAGAATTTTATAAATTTTATGGAAACACAAAATACCCCAGATAGTCAAAACAATCCTGAGGAAGAAAAATGGAGCTGGAGGAATCTGGCTCCCTGACTTCAGACTATACTACAAACCTAGGGTTATCAAAACAGCATGATACTGGCACAAAAACAGAAATATTGATCAATGGAACATGATAGAAAGCCCAGAGATAAACCCATGCACCTACGGTCACATAATCTATGTCAAAGGAGGGAAGAATATACAACAGAGAAGACTGTCTCTTCAATAAGTGGTGCTGGGAAAACTGGACAGCTACATGTGAAACAATGAAATCAGAACCCTACCTAACACCATATACAAAAGTAAACTCAAGCTGGATTGAAAACCTAAATTTATGGCCAAACACTATAAACATCTTAGAGGAAAACTTAGGCAGAACACTGTTTGAAAATAAAAACAAAAAAAAACAAATGGGACCTAATGAAACTTAGAAGTTTTTTTGCACAGCAAAGGAAATTATAAGCAAGACAACATATAGTGGATCTTGTTTTTTAATAAAAGTTGAGAACATTTTGATTGGACAGTATTCCATTAATATATAAGGTACTAGCTATTTACTTATATATTTGTAAAGTTTTTAAATTATTCTTTTTTTTACCTCTAGGTTGTTTTTATATTTATCTTCAAAGGTTCTCTTTATTTTAGTTAAAATTGAACATCATATCTTGCACTGCACATCTTTGCTCCCACCCATGTTTTGCTGTTACGATGAAATGTTATAGTTGTATATGTAACATAGGTCCTAGATTATTTTGTAAATATTTTATATACTTAATATTTAAATCAGTTAAGAGAAGAAAGATATTCATATAAATTATTTTTCACAATTATGTAATTACATTTACCAGTGCTGTGGTTTTGTTTCTTCACGCATGTGGATTTAAATTACTGTTTGCTTTCCCTTATTTCAACTGGAATAGCTTCCTTTACCTTTATTCTTTAGTATATAAGTTGAGTCTTCTAGCAACATATTAAGTTTTTCTGTACTACGAATTATATTTAATCTTCATTTCAAAAGACAGTTTTGCTGGGTGGATTTTTTTCCATTCCTTATAGCAGTTTGAATATGTCTTAAAGTTCTTTTCAGCCTCTGTTTTGCGTAATGGGAGGCCAAATCTTGATTTTTTCAGAGTCCCATTGTACATAATTAATTGGTTATATCTTACTGATTTCAAAAATTTCTCTTAGTCTGTCCTTGTCTTACGGTTGTTTGGATTGCATATTTTCTATTAATCTATCTTTAAGTTTGCTGAGTATTTCTTCAGTCAATTAAGATCCACTTTTGAACCCCTCTAGGATATTTCTTGCCAACAAAGAAAGGTCTGTCTAGTCAAAGCTATGGTTTTTCTAGTAGTCATGTATGAATGTGAGAGTTGGACTATAAAGAAGGCTGAGCACTGAAGAACTGATGCTTTTGAACTGTGGTGTTGGAGAAGACTCTTGAGAGTCCCCTGAACTGCAAGGAGATCCAACCAGTCCATCTTAAAGGAAATCAGTCCTGGGTGTTCATTGGAAGGACTGATGCTGAGGCAGAAACTCCAATACATTGGCCACTTGATACGAAGAACTGACTCACTGGAAAAGACCCTGAGGCTGGGAAAGATTGAAGGCAGGAGGAGAAGGGGATGACAGAGGATGAGATGGTTGGATGGCATCACTGACTCGATGGAAATGAGTTTGAGCAAACTCCGGGAGTTGGTGATGGACAGGGAAGCCTGGGGTGCTGCAGTCTATGGGGTTGCAAAGAGTCTGACACGACTGAACAACTGAACTGACTGAACTGAGGATATTTTTCATCATGAGTAATATATTTCACATTTTATTACAGAAATTTCAGTCTGCCATTTCTTGAATAGACCCTCACCACATAAGAGAATAGGTAAAGAAAGAGAACTCTTGGCTGCAGTCACCTATAGTTTAGCCTCTTCAATCTGAAGCTGGGAGGGTAACCTATTCCTCTCAGCAATTTGGGGAGCTGGGTGAAGAAACCATACCCTCTAGGCCACATTATCTGAAGCTGAGCTTCTATTATTTTGACTTGGGAAGAAAATGAGGAGGCAGTGAATCATGGCTCAACTTTCACTGATTCTTACTACCTCACTAAGATTTTATAAAATGTTCTTACATATATATATTTTTTCATTTGCTATAATTCTAGGACAAAATTCATATACTTTAAATGTTTACTATTTATAGTTTTCACCAGTGTCAGCCATTTTATAGGGGATTAGATTCATGGAACTTCTCACTTGGCCATTGTAGATGTTGTCACACAATAGTTATCTTTGTTATTCATCTAATGTCTGTATATATCAGGTGTTTAAGGAATGTTTTTGAAGTGAATAAACAAAATGAACAAGCCTGAAGAACTCTAATAAACTGCCTAGCATTAAATGTTAATGAAGTTGACTGGCCCCACATACAAGGGCTTGAATTTATAGACACATAATGCCAGGTTACATTTCACTTTGTTTGAAAGGGATATATGTAGGCTCTGTTAGGTTTCAGCTCTAAACACTAACTATAGCTCATAATCTCAGCGTGCCAAAAGGGCAGATTTGATCACCATGAAAACACTGAATCTCTCCTCTCTACATATTGTTCCATCAATAAGAGTCTTTCTTTGTGCCTTTTAGAGAAACCTGTGTCATTATCAATTCAAAATGGAAAACAATGCACAAAGGAGAATGAACACCCTTCTCCTCTGATACTGTGTTAAGCAAAACTTTACAAAGAATCTTTAAATGCTAGTTCTAGGAAAACAACATTTTATTTGTATTTCTTCTGTGAAAGGAATCTGTTTTTGTCAGGTGCCTGGCGTTATCATGTCTAATACAAAGTCTGAGAATTAAGGTCCCCAAATAATAAACAATTCAGCTAATATATTTATTCAGCTAATAAATAAATGAAGTCTGAGTTCTAATTCAGGGATATCTGTAGTCGAAACATTTTCTCTTTTCCATAATTATGGCATATCCTTCCAGTGGTAGCAATAAAATAAATCTGAAGTATCCTAAAACATATATTTCTGTTCTTATCTTTTGTTTCTGTTGTAGTACATAAAAATGAGCTCCTTCAGCTATGAGACTGGGGCTGAGTAAGCAGTATTTAGTAATACTCAATACTCTTATCTTTTTACATTTCTTTTTTGTTTTGTTTTGTATTTTTCACTTTTAGTTTATCTGAAAGCTGGTATTTGAATGGCCAAAGAAAGGATGATTTCTTTGTTATGGATATTTAAATAAAAACAATTCAAATACATTTTTATTACTGGTCTTCCTACAGTAATGAAACAGACATGTTTAAACATAATAGCATAGTGGAAAATAGGTTTACTATTAGATGTGCCTCACAAAACTCAGCTCGCCTACTCGTCAGGCAAAGACCTTGGATAATTACCTTTTTTGCAACACCTTAAAAGTGTCTTTTGTATTTTGACTGAAGTCTTTTCTCATATTTGTATTAGGAAACATCTATGAGCAAACTGTGTTGATGGTAGAAATGAGTCAATAAAAATGTGAGATCTTCTTATATTACAGTCATTTCTTAGTTACAACTGCAAGTTTCATTTCTTAATTAAAACTGCAAGATTCATTTAAGTCAATCAGGTTCTCAAGGTTTGCAAAATCCTAGGATATGGCAATGATGCTTCTCAAATGATCATCTCTCAAATAATAATTGACTGTTAGCAATTGAATTTCTTCCTTGTTTTTAATGCAAAATAGTCATATGAGTTTTGAAGAAACCATGTTCAAAAATACATCACTGATTCATGCACAGGTAACCACTTAACCTGGATCTCCTGCATTGCAGGCAGATTCTCTACCAACTGAGCCACCAGGGGAGCCCTGTCTTGTCATTATCCATTAGTAAAAGACAGAGTTTTCTTTATTCTAGACTTATCAGAAAAAATAAATTCTCCCCACTCTTCCATAGTTCTCTTAGATTCATTTCTGTTTACACTTAATAGAATTGTTATACACTTATAAATAAGTGAATCACAAAACTGTCTTCATCATTTGTACTTTGAAAGCACAAAATCTGAACTATATAGACTTTATAAATAACAAATACAATCTATACTGAATACATTTTGCAAATCACAATTATAGCTCCTGCTGTTTATATTTTATAAAGCTCACATGCGCTTCATGTTACTCAATTAGCTTGGAGCAAATAGAGCATGTCCAAAGGAACAGCTATCGTGATGTGAGGAAGGTTGCAACCAAGTCCTACAAAACAATCACCAAAAAAATTTTTTTTTCCCTTTTATTTACCGGAAACAAGGAAAAGACTGGATAGGGATTGTAACTCTCTTAGAAAATCACAAAGGTTTTCATGAGAAAGAATGGCATAGTTTGTTTTGGTGGCTCCAGAAAATGGAGACTAGGAAGAGGATGCTGCTGCTACTGCTGCTAAATCGCTTCAGTCGTGTCCGACTCTGTGCGACCCCATAGACAGAAGCCCACCGGGCTCCCCCATCCCCGAGATTCGCCAGGCAAGAACACTGGAGTGGGTTGCCATTTCCTCCTCCAGTGCATGAAACTGAAAAGTGAAAGTGAAGTCGCTCAGTCGTGTCTGACTCTTAGCGACCCCATGGACTGCAGCCTACCAAGCTCCTCTGTCCACGGGATTTTCTAGGCAAGAGTACTGGAGTGGGGTGCCATTGCCTTCTCTGTAGAAAGAGGATACTAATCCAAAATAAACACTTGTAACAACCAGAATGGAAAAGATGTCTAAGTGTTTCAGCACACTGTTTATGTACATTGGCTAGAGGTAAGATATCAACACTGTGGTCCTAGAATTGGCCAGCCGATCCTTTACCACTTTTTGTTAAAAATGAGATTTTCAATGCATTTTTTTCTTCTTCAAGCACTAATCCCAGGGCAGAAATCATGTGTCTTGCAGATCCAGACTTACATGATGAAACCAAGTTTCTATTCTCTTTCTCTTATTTACTTAAGAATTTAAAATTTTCTCTTGCCTCTTTTTCCCCTGATTTACTGCAACATTTCCACTCAAGAATTTTGTCTCTTATTTCATTTTCTCTCTTAGTAACATCAAAACTTGTAAAAAATGTACTATTTCCTTCCACGAAGCTTGAACCCAAAGCTTATTTATATGAACTATCTAAGTACTCCCAATGAAATTCACATGTTCAATCATCAGGATGTTTAAATTACTTCAAACATCATGGTTATATTCAAGTATATAAATAAGATGCAATATCAGCTTTGTTTAGTTAGAGTCAGCATATTCACAGCCCTCTAGCAGAATTTTAAACCAATGATACTATTTAACTTGTATAAAAACCAAGAGAGACAGATATAATCATTTTAGTAGAAGGTATTGAATACAAAGACTCGGCAAGAATAAATAATTTTACCTCCTTTCATAGGACTGCTTTGACTCCCAATGATATTCTGTTCCTACAAGCTTGTCACATGGCATAAGCTCTAGTGGCTGGCAGGCTGAAGGCTGAAATCATCTACAGATTCATGCACTCACAGACCTGATGGTTTCTTTTGACTACTTTCTCATGTGTCCTTAAAATTTAGCTGGGTCTGTTAACTGGAACAGAGACAGTTTCTGATGTAGCCTGGGATTCCTTACAACATAATCACCTGATATCAAGGGCTGAGCAAGGGAAGAGAGAGAGAGAAGGAAGATGTAGTGCCTCTTATGACCTAGCTATGAATACCATACAGCGTCACTTCTGCTACAATAAGTTGATTAAGGTGGTAAAATTAAAGAAGAGAAATAAACTCCCCATTCCCTAGGTACTAGAAGAGCATGTGGTACTGAAATATAGCTGTGGACATTTTAAAAAGTATATTCTGTTACAAATTTATTCACGACCCAAAACACTTTCTCTACATTCTGAATTGTTTATGTTTTTTTTTTTTTTTTCCTTTTTCACTTGTTGATAGAGACCTTGGAGAGTGAACAGAATCTAAAAGCTTTCCAAAAGTCAGATCTGGCTTGATCAAGTACAGTTATTAGGTCTTCTTTGGGAGTTACCTTGACAATTCTAACCTCCCTTAGAATCAACCAGCACAGCACTATATTGACTCTGTAACTCTGGCTTTTAAAATGGCTAGATTTGCACCATATGCCCAAGAAAAACACAGAACATTAACATTTAGTCCTCTGTGATATATTATTATTCCATTGTGATAAAACATTTGATGTGTAAACACAACTATAGTTAAACTTTTATAATTGTGCATTGCAATATATCCATAGACTATGTTGTCAATCATTGCATTACTCCCTGAAGGGATTACTTTTATTTTTTAAAAAATATTATTGACTGTGCTATTTATCCTTATTTTTTTAACATCAGTTCAGTAAAGTACATGGTCTTATAATCCCTTTTGTTTTAAAGGTGTTTTCAAAATGATCCATGTGTAATAATTAGCATAATATTTAGTATCAGGGCTAAAGTGATTTGATAAAACAAATAAGCAAACAAAACCAAGAATCACATTATTAAGTTTATGAAATCATGGTAAACTTTATCACAGAAATCTACCCATTGCTTGTAATCAATATGACACATTTATAAGCTAATATTTGATTCTCAGAATATTTGCTGTTTTGGAATTCTTCAAACACATTCACTTTCTCGCATCCTAACACTGACCATCCTTATTGGTCAGTACTCAAATAGTTCCCATATATGAATTGGTACCTAATGAAAATGTATATTCTTGAGAATTCTACCTCTGGGAAGACAAAGTAGATGTACTTTTTCCTATTTCTCCTCCTAAAGACAACTAAAATCCTACGATATTTTATACCAAACATTGAGACAAGAAGACAGGTGAGCTAGGGGACTCAGGGCCCAAGGATTGTCATGTTGGTGAGTTCCTTGGGTTCCCTACCTTTTAGCCTTGTATATCCCAGACTTGGAGCTGAAGAAGCCAGCCCCACAGAAACGTCAATGAGCACAGCCAAAATTTACCAATAAACTTGCTCACCAGGTCCAACCAGAGACCAGCAAAAGGTCAGCCTATCAGGGAAGAAAAATTTTAGACAATCATCCACCCACTCTAGTCAAACATACAGCAAAAATGGTGGTTTCTCTGCCATCCATACCAGCAAAGCTGAGTGATCAGTCTAGACTCCCATTCTTGCCAGGCTGTAATGAAGTGTTTCAACATCCTCACCAGGGTGGTGTCAAAGAAGGACATGTAAAGAGTCTAGAATTTCACCCTTGACAGATGGTAACTTTCATCCCCACGTCACAACATGGTGTCAAAGGAAACAATGTGAGGAACCTAGACTTTCAGACCCTAGTCTCCCAACAGTATCAAGGCATTCCATTCCCTCCCAGCAGGGGTGTTATCAAAGGAGACCTAGCAGAAGCTTAGGACTTTCAGCATACCAAGTGGAAACAAGGCCAACACCTCCTCCACATGGTATCACTTGTAATACCAAGAATTAATAATTCCACAAATTGAATCAAAAACAGAATCAGTAGATGTCAATGCTGAGAAGATTGATATGTTAGAATTAACTGAGAAAGATTTGAAAGTGACATCATAAAAATGATTCAACAAAGAATTATGAACACACTTTAACTTGAAAAGGAGCACGTATAAAAATAATATTACATACAACTAATATTACATACTACTACAACAGTGCATTCTTACCACAAGCAAGAACAAGGCAAAGATGTCCACTCTTATATTTTATTCAACATAGTGCTGAAAGTTCTAGGCACTACAATAGGTAAGAAAAGAAATTTAAAGGTATGCAGATCATAAATAAAAGCTTTGCAATATGCAGATAATATGATTATCTGCATAGATAATCCCAAGAAATCTACTAAAAAAAAAAGTTATCCAAGTAGTAATAGTAAGTTCAATAAGTTTGTGGGATACAAGGTAAATGTGCATAAATCAATTGAATTTTTATACATATTAGGCAAATGCAGATTAAAATAACATGAGTTATCCCTAAATGAATATTAAAAAGGAGGTTAAATTTTTTAAAAAAGGAGTTATCACAGCAAATGCTGGTGAGGGTACAGAGAAATTGATTTGTTCATATTTTGCTTGTGAAAATTTAAAATGGCACAGCCACTCTGGAAAACAATTTCCTAAATAATTAAAGACACAGCTACCACATGACTTAACAATTATAATCTTGGACATACAAAAAATGGAAACTTCAGTTCACACTGAAATGCATACACGGATGTTTGTAGCATCTTTATTTGTCAGATCCAAAATTGAAAATAACCTAGATTTCCTTCAATGCCTGAATGGTGACATTAACTGTTGCACATCCATACGATGGAATACTAGTAAATAATAATAAAAAGTTAATAAAATTGTGACACATGCAGCAATCTAGATGAATCTCCCCCAAATTATGCTTAGTGACAAAAATTACTTTTTGAAGCTTACATAGTGAATTATTGCATTTATATAACATTCTAGCAATTATAAAACTATAGAGAAGAAGAAAAATAGTAGATGCCAGGGCTTAAATAAGGGATGAGGCAGGGGTAAGTGAATGTGGCTTGAAAAGAGCAATTTGAGGGATCCTTGGGGTGAAGCAAATGTTCAGTATCTTGTCTGTATTTGTTGTTGTTCTGCAGTCGCTAAGTAGTGTCTGATTGGCCTGCCAGGCTCCTCTGTCTATGGGATTTCCCAGGCAAGAATACTGGAGTAGGTTGCCATTTTCTTCTCCAGAAAACCTTCCTGATCCAGGGATTGAACCCACCTGCATTGGCAAGTGGATGCTTTACCACTGAGCTACCAAGGATGCCATGTTGTCTGTGTAACTAACAATACATTGATCATGGTTAGAAAATAGAATTTTTAATTAAGAATTCCATTTGATACTTCTGTAGATTGGTATGCAGTTAAAGTAATAGTACATGAAGACCTCACATATTCTTTACACAGTTTCCCCAATGGAGACCACTTACAAAACCTAAATACTATTACTTATAACTGCATATCTATCTACAACTATGTCAACATGAAATGCTTAATTAAAATTTTTATTATCTAATATTTACTTGGTTTTATACATCATCTCTAAGTTATCTGAATGAAAGTGTCTTCAAGACTAGAAACATTATTTAGAACCTTCACCAATTTTTGTCTGCCTTCATCTCTTGACAACTACCAGAGAGTCTTAAAAAGAAGCCTTTCTTGGCTTACATTCCTTTTTATTATTATTCATTAAAAAAAATAAATATTGTTGGGAGCAATAACAAGTCAGAGATCATCACAGTAGGGAAGATATTTACCCTTCTCATCCTGGGTTGATTTTTTTTTTTTAATTTGAATACAGTTGATGTAAAATATTATATAAGCTATGGGTGTATAGTGGTTCACAACTTTAAAGGTTATACTCCATTTATACTTACTATAAGTATTGGCTATATTCTTTGTGTTCTGTTATATATCCTATAGGACACTGATGAAAAAAATTGAAGACAACACAAACAGAAAGATATATTCTGTTTCTTGGATTGCAAGAATTAACATTGTCAAAATGACCATACTGTCCAAGGCCTTACACTGCTTTTTAGTTAAAGATTAACACAGACTTTTGGACCAGTATGAATCATCCTCTGTCTGCTTCTTCAGTAGCATCTCATTTCTCATTGTCTCTCTTTTGGTGTTTAAGGGAAATTGAACACTCCTTGATCATATCAAAGTCCTTCCTGATGTAGATTTTCTTGGCTCAAAGTCTATGAACACTGGTCTCTCTTCCTGAAATGGCTTTTAAGAGACTGCAGTCAGTGAAAGAAATTTATTTACATACTATTTAAGGTTATAAACAGTGGACAATGGAAACATATAGAAGACTGAAAAATAAGTCTTGCTGGGGGGACAGGAAAGGTGGGAAGAGAAGCTTATCAGTAATATTTTTTGATTCTAGCTTTAATGGGTCTGTCACATAGTAGGGCTCGCAATAAAACAATATTTTAACAGATGAACGTGAGAAATGTAAGTCTCTCCTTTAGTTGTTAGACAGGGGGCTGCATTTTAGAAATTTTGCTCATGATTTTATGAAATCTTAGAAATATATAAAGCTTCCTCTCAGCTTTAGAAGTCCCCTAAAGAGATCAAAATACCAAGAATAGCTTGAACTGGCAAGATTTTTAAAGGCAAATATATATTTAACAGTGACCTTTTCTAAAAATGAAGAATAATTTTAACAACAAAGGGCCTTAAGCCTTGTAAGACCTTAACACTTAACTCCATCACCCACTTCCATCATCCCCTTCCACGATCACAAAAACATACCATCCATGAAAAAGTGCCCTTTCACTGAAGCCATTCTTTCCACATATTTTCTTACTTTTCTTTCTTAATTGCATCAGGAAAATCCCACAGGAACTTCACGTCTGAATCTGTCAGCTTTCCCCAGAACAAATCTTTGTGGTTTTAGAATTAAGGAGGGGCAGTAGAGGGAGCTCACATAGCATCAATTCCAGGAACATAAATTTTTCCTTTTCAGTGAGCTGGCAATCTCACAGGCTCTGTGAGGAACTAATGCCTTGTGAGATCCACTGTGACTTGTGAGAACGTCTGAGATACTGCATATAAGACCCAAAACATCAGAATAGCTTTAATATCCACATTGTGTGCCATTTTTATGGAGATCTCGGAAATCATTGTTGATAAAAGAGCATTCTTCCATATACCTGGCTTAGATTCCTCACCCCTACACCTATCTCTTTTCTGTCATTTTAAACATCAAGCACAGATTTCAACATCAATACCAAAAAATATCTGGTACAACACTGTAGAATTTAATTTGTCTCTCTTATGAAAAAGGGAAACAAAATAACAGTCCCTCTTCTCCACTAGTGTGCCACCATCCCGCCACCATCCCACCCCTGTCACTTGCCCTTCTGGTCCACAGTGTTTATGATTTCCTGGTCTGGAAGCCTAGGTCTAATTTAATTCTCCTTTGTTTCTCCAAATTTTCAGTTTACCATTCCATTGACTTCCCACCTGACTATTCTAATTGCAGACTGGTAGTTTCATGACAGAGAGAGCCAGTGACCTTCCTTAGAAGAGGTTCCTTGGAAACTTGTCTCCTGAGGTTAATGAGAGTGACAGAGAGAAAATCACAGCTGTTGCTACTAATGGCATTTAGCAGCAGCATTGAAAAGGAACCCCCTTGGCATAGCCAACAAAGGTCATCCAAGAAAGTAGCAGAGTCAGCTTGCAGCAGAACACCAGAGTGGCTTCCCATCATAAACTCTATTACTCATTCCTCTTATGTCTCGGGGTGCCTGTAATTGTTCACCAGCAACCATTATTGGACTGTGGCCACCAACACTGCCACTGTTGTAAGGTTAGGAGAGTGACTTTTTTCAGGAGCTTAGACCTAAATGAGAAATAAAAAGTACTGAACCTCAGTCTGAAAGAAAACCAATCAATGTTCACAGTTCTGCCACTTTTTGTCATTTAGTCTTAGAATATCACTTGAACTGACTCAATCTCAGTTTACTTGTAGAGCAAGTTTAATAAGGCCCATATCACAAGGCTCTACAAGAAACAGAGAAGATGTATGTGGTGCTTTACACAATTTTTGGCACAGCGGAAGGGTTTTATGTGATTTCTCATGTCCTCAATACACTATTTTGAGAAAGTCTTAAGACATTTATTTAGTTACTACTATTAGATGTAGTTTTTTGTTTTTTTTTTTCTAACATGTGCTTATTCTGAGAGGTAGAGTCCCAGTGAAATGTCACCAAAAAACATCTCCGATTGCAAATGGTTCCTTTATAGTCAGTGGTCACCAATTATTCTCCACTACGTGAGCTATTCATGGCACTGAGAACAGACTTGGACAGAATTATAGAAGGAGTTATAATGTCAGTGGGGGAAAACAGGTGAAATGTATCCTGGAAACAAAACTACAGGATTATCATCCCAAGAACTAAATGCAGAAGCCAGAAGTTGAAGGTTTTTGCTTTACTATTAAGTCAGGGAATACACTTATAACATCTTTGTTAAATTAAAAAAAAATGTATAACTAATCCATATATGATCCTTTTACTGCTTGAAATTTGTCTCTTCGAGGTTATGAGCATTAACTGTCTACACAACATAAATGGATGTGAATTTTCCATTAAGCAGATTTTAAAAGTGAGAAAATGATGATGGTTGCTTTGAAATCCTCAACAAAAATAAATGTATAATCTTTTTTGCATTATGTTTAGTTTTGGGGTCATGAATGTACATAAGGCATGTCCTCAGTTTTCAAAATGTTTGCAGTTCAGAAAGGAGGCATAAAAACAAACAGTTTAATAACACAATTATTACAATAAGGTGCAATAGATATGGTTAAGCGTGATCATGGAAGTCTTCACAGACAGTCACTATTTGTGAAGAGGGCAAAAAATGGGTAGAATTTGGCCTGGTGTAAATCTGGGTGTGGTATTGGAATGTTTAGATGTTTCATGTATGGGGGGAAAATATTTCTCACTTCCTTTTCTTCTCCCCTAGAAAATAATGGAGACTCCACATCTAAGTTGATAATTAGGGAGGTAACATAGACGACAATGGGAGCAACTACCAGGCCGGGCTGAGATCCTGTAGCCAGCTGACAGAAAAGAGAGAACTAAGATGCTGACCAGGCATCAGGAAATAACCCTCAGTGGGAAGTGGAGAGGGCTGTGGCTTTTTTCACTTTTTTTTTCCTCAAAATCATAATCTCCCTGGTTTCTCAGATCCATTAAGAATCCTTGAGTTCTCCTGGCCAAGTTGAAATCAACAGCTTTTCAAGAATGTTATATGGTGAGAACAAAGGGCAATGTTGGCATGCCCTGTAGGACAGAGGATCATACTGGCTATACTGAGCAATTTCCTGGGTGACTAAGAGGAAGGAACTCCTACCCTGTGCTTTAGACCATGTTGATGCCCTAACTTGTGCTAGAAAGTATATACTATTTTCGCTCCCATATTAGAGTGAGAGCTCCAAGGATTAGGGTTTTATTTTGTTACTTTGAAAGGACAACTTGGGGTCATAATTAGGATTTTTCTGTTCCAAATGTAACTGAAGGATACAAATCTAGTGATTAATAAAGAATTCTGAGGCAAGGTGTTCATTCCACAAAGACAGAGGATATCTCAGCCAAGGCTGAATCAGAGTCCAACATGATGCTCTCAGGGGAGGAGAAACTCAAAATGTCAAACAATGGAAATATCAGAAATATTTTCACAGAGCATGACATTTCAGTTGTGGTTAACTAAGGCCCCAGCCTAGTACCAGAGGATGGCAACTGCCAGACAGTTGAATCCATCAATATCAGATTGGGAGAAATTATTAAGGCAACTACACCCCTAATTAACCACAAAAAAAGGGCCTGGGTTTACAACTTGCAGAATGTAATTAAAATATTGGCTTTGCCATATTATGGCTTTATAACTAAACAGTTATTTAACATAACTGAGCCTAAGCTGCCTGTCTATAAAGAAGAGATACATGTTTATGTTTTCTAGATTACTGCAATAATTTGGTGTGATTATGTCCTACATAATGTATGGGCCTTTTATATACTCTAGCCTTTCTTTCGGAGAAGGCAATGGCAACCCACTCGAGTACTCTTGCCTAGAAAATCCCATGGACAGAGGAGCCTGGTAGGCTGCAGTCCATGGGGTTGCTAAGAGTTGGACACGACTGAGCGACTTCACTTTCATGCACTGGAGAAGGAAATGGCAACCCACTCCAGTGTTCTTGCCTGGAGAATCCCAGGGATGGGAGAGCCTGGTGGGCTGCCGTCTCTGGGGTTGCACAGGGCCGGACATGACTGAAGCGACTTAGCAGTAGTAGCAGCAGCAGCCTTTCTTAGATGCTGAGAAGATCAGCACCACATAATCCCACCTATGGCCCTAAGACAGGCCTAAAGTAAGGACTGGACTGAGCTTTAAAATAGTGGTTGGTGTGTGTTAGGTACTCAGTAAATCCAGTTAACCCTTAAATAACATGTGCACTTTTGTGCAGTTTTTTACAATAGTCGATACCATGTACTACCGGGTCCACACATGCACAACCAGGAATATGAGGAACCGGGGAGACAGTCCAACTATTAATTATAGGCAGTGTGGAGGGTGGGTGTCCCTAAATCCTGTGTTGTTCAAGAGTCAAAGGTATTCACTTAAATGAATGATCTGATATAACCACTGTTCAATATTAGAAGAAGCTGGATAATTCAGATTTGCTGGAAGAGCATTAAAAGAAAGGGCTATATTGGTTTATTCCATTATTATCACTTTATGCACAGGAAATTGGGAAGAAAAAGTTTGAGCATCTACTCAGGACAGCAAGTTAAAGCCAAAGCTAGCATTAAAACCATGTTGTTAGTTTTTATTTGTTCTCTTCATATCACTTTGTTTTACTAATTAGGTTGAGTAGATAATCCAAGATATCCTTGGGGAAATATTTATTTTTTATTTGGCTCCAGAGAATTCAATAAATGTTTTTTAAGACCAGTGGTTCTCAAAACATAGTATGCAACATACAAACGTGCAGAGCACATCTCAGGAATGATGTTGTGTATGTGATGTGTGTGTGCACATTAGAGTTCTTTCTACTAGGCTTAGTCCCAGAGAAACAACTTATTTTACATAGGGTAGAATCAAGACATCTGCATTTTAATGGAAAAAATATAATTCAGATTCAAATTGTTTATTTTATATTTGAGAAATATTGCTTACATTCCTTGTTTTATTTCCAATCATTTATGCACTCAATAATTATTTGAAAATAATAATACAATAAATGTCTGAGTGCCATAGCCTAACTAAATAAAATTGTAAGATTTTACCATTGGCTTCATGGTTATTCAAACAGAATTGAGATTTTCTTAGTAAATTTTCCTTGATGCTATCCCCATTTCCCTACTGAAAATTAGTCACTTTCCTGATTTTTTTTCTGTTCCATTCCTATAAATGTTTGTTCGGAGAAGGCAATGGCACCCCACTCCGGTGCTCTTGCCTGGAAAATCCCATGGACGGAGGAGCCTGGTGGGCTGCAGTCCATGGGGTCGCTGAGAGTCGGACATGACTGAGCGACTTCACTTTCACTTTTCCCTTTCATGCACTGGAGAAGGAAATGGCAACCCACCCCAGTATTCTTGCCTGGAGAATCCCAGGGACGGTGGAGCCTGGTGGGCTGCCGTCTGTGGGGTCGCACAGAGTCGGACACGACTGAAGCGACGTAGCAGCAGCAGCAGCAGCTATAAGTGACTTGGCAGCAGCAGCAATCTATGTTTACAACTATCTTTATGTACTCAAACTTCATATAACATTATCATACAGCATAAATCATTCAGTATCTTGCTTTTTGGTAAATAGTATAATTTGAGGAAGTTGGTTCATATAATTTCAGTTTACACATTTTAATTTCAGCACAGGGTTCTAGTCAATGAATATCTCATACTTTAAAATCCATATCCTACTAGTTAGTAACTAACGTATTTTTTTTTCTGCTTTTTGTTATGAAACACAATGCTGTAATTCACATCTCCGATACGTTTTTCTAAGTATATGCCTACAAGTGTTGTTTTTCCTAGATATTACTAAATGGCTAATATTTTTAAAAGTACTGGGGACAGTAATGAAAATTTGGGGTGACTTACTTAACATAGTCCTATTTCTTTGCCTAAAGGTGAGAACAGAAATTCCTACCGGATTTCATAAAGATTAAATGGGTTATCTTCTTTGAAAGTCATGGCAAACTGTGACAACAAATAGTCCCTCCTAGTTTTCCTTTTCATTATAATTGCACCTATGAACAGAGAACTGAAGATAGAACTGTCCTGAAGATAGTCAGCATTTTAAGTCAGAGAAATCACCCATATAAAGGAGAAACATCTGCATTCTGTCTGAGTAACTTTTACTTTGATATTCAGAATCATCATCTTTGAATTTCTGAGTTTGTGACCTACACATGTGGGTGGCATGTCTATTTCTCCAATTTAAAAAAAAGAAAAGAAAAAGAGAAAAAACAGTGCCACTGAATCCTATTTCTTATTCTGTCCCTTTTCTCCTCCCTATTTTATATTCATTTGCTTGTCCTTGCTAAGTCTTCTCAGGCTTTTCAACCAAATGCAAACATTAAATGAAGGCTTTCTTGCAATTTCAAAGCAAAGCAAAGCAATTCCCCTAAAGGGAGAGAAAGCAGTTGTTGATTGTCTACAGAAAGTGAGGCTCAGCACGCACTTTTGGAAGGAGAAAGGGAGGTCTGAGCTAAGAACAGAAGGCCAGGACAATGGTGTTGTTTGATACAAGTTGTTGGGACAGGGAAGAAAAAAATCAAAGCAGACAGATTTTACTCTTAGTATGTACCAGGACCTGTCCTGGGCAACCTCACCACTTTAATAAGATAGGGAAGATGACTGTCTATGTTTGCAGATTTCAAGGTTATAGAGAAGACCAATGTCACTTATCCATTTATCCCTTCCTCTGAGAACCTCATTTTCTCTGTTGATTTTTTACCACTCCACTCTCCAACATGTCAAAGCCTAATTTTTAGATACCAAACTAAAATTTATACCCATAGTTTTATAGAATGCTCAATTTCCATGAACAAATGAAACAATGTTTCCCCATGACTCAGAAACTTTATCTATAGATATCGTATATAATCATACTGTGAAATCAGGAGAAATCTTTATATAAAAGACATATATTTCAACTTTGTTTAGATTCACAAAAATGGAAATCATTAAATATATAATAACTGAGGAATAAATAACTGAAGTAGCATATATTAACATTAGAGGATACTAGGTAGCCATTAAATTGAGATTTGTAAAGAATTTATAAACATGCAAAAATACTTATCACACAAATGTAAGGAAACAAAAGATGATAAAAATCTAATTGAATTTCAGCTGTGTAAATATAGACTTTACATAAAGAAAGTGCATAAAACAACTAAAAATGTAAATAAAAGTAAAATTTGTTTCTATTTCTGCTTTGATTATAATACTATATGTAGTTTTTAGTTTCTAGGATAGGTTATGTATTGTTTTATTAGAAAAACATTTAGGTTATGGTGGAAATGAAATATTGGCCTTATTTATCGGAGGCTCTTTTTGTAAGGTTAGAGTTGGAGCATTAGAAAAAAGTGTTTTTTGCTACCCAAAGGTTGTCTATGAAAACAAACTATTTGAATACTAAGGCCTGGTTTAGAAACTATTTAACTAGATTGGTTCATGGTCTAGGGGTGTCTGAAGGTTAAATGAACAGATGAGCGTGAAGATACCTTACAAATGGATCAAACAAATATGTCCACCACATTTTGCCAAAGCAGTCTCATTGTTTTTTTTTTGTATCGGATATGAGGTCATGTTTCATTTTCCCTAAAAATCTTTTCTGGCCTGAAGACACTGAACAGATGAAGGGCAGAGACAGTGTCCCGTGAGTGGCCTTCTGCTAGCAGTTTGTTGTGGAAAACTCAGACTTTCAAGTGAAACAGATCTGGTAATTTGCAGGAAGGTCTCATGTCTCTTGATCCATTTCCTTACATATAGGGTGAAATTAGCATCACTCCTCTCACAGGGTTGCTTTGGAGATTCATGTTGATGACATGTCTAAAATGCCCTTAAGGCATGGTCTGAAATAGAGTTGCAAAAATATGTTGCCCTGCCTCATATAATGCCAACTTTTCCAACCAATGGCAAGCCTTCTGCATTTTTCATTTCCACTGGTGAAAGTGGCTTAAGTACTATGCAATAATGTAAATACTTTGAGTTGAAATAGTAAACAAGGAATAGGGGCATAATATAGTAAATCAAAAAAACAAAACAAAACAAAAACCTCCTCTACAATAAAAGATTCACTTTCCGTGTCAATTGCTCCTAACACTACTAGAGGTAATTTCTATTTGCCAATCATAACTAGTCACATGTAGCTGTCAAAAGCCCATAAAAATCCAATGAAAATATGATTCCTTTCTCATTATAAAACTTATGGAAATAAAAAGACACATGTGGATACAGCACAAGGGACATGGGATTTCTCCTGGACCACTTTTATAAGAATAGTAATTTCATTCATGAGGGCAGAGCCCTCATAACCTAATTACTCCCTAAAAGGCTCACCCCATACTATCATCAATGGGCATTAAGAATTAATCACATGATTTTTAGAGGGTACAAACACTCAGCTTATAGCACGAGTATATACCCAAAAGAGTCCACTCATTGGAAACGACTCTGATGCTGGGGAAGATTGAAGGCAAAAAGAGAAGGGGGAGGTAGAGGATGAGATGGTTAGACAGCATCACTGACTCAATAGACATCAATCTGAGCAAACACCAGGTGATAGTGAAGGACCTGGTGTGTTGCTGTCCATGGGGTCTTAAAGAGTAGGACATGACTCAACAACCGAACAGTGACAAAATATCCAAAAGAAATGAAAGCAGGATCCCAAAGAAATGTCTGAAGATACATGTTCATATCACCAATATTCACAATAGCTAAAATATGGAAGTAATTTGGGATATATCAATGGATGAATGGGTAATTAAAATGTAGTATTTGTATATATTGTCATTCAACCTTAAAAAGAAGGATATCATGACAAATGCTACAACATAGATAATGCTTAAGGATATTCTGATAAGTTAAACAAAGATATGTTTTACTGATGAATTGGAAGAATTAATATTATTAAAATGACCATGCTGCCTAAGGCGATCTATAGATTCAGTGCAATCCCTAATGAAATATTAATGGCATTTTTCAGAGAACCAGAATAAAGAATTTTAAAACTTGTATGTAAACACAAAAGACACCAAATAGCCAAAAAGATCTTGAGAAAGAAACACAATATTAGAGATATCAAGTGGCCTTGATTTCAAACTATACTACAAAGCTACAGTAATTAAAATAGTACTGACATAAAAACACATGTAGATCAATGGAACAAAATAAACAGTCCAGAAATGAACCCACACTTATATGGTCAATTAATCTACAATAAAGGAGGCAAGAACATACAATGAGGAAAATACAGTTTCTTCAATATGTGATGTTGAGAAAACTGGACAGCTGCATGCAAAAGAATCAAAATGGATTATTTTCTTGTACCATATACAAAATAAGTTCAAATGAATTAAAGATTTAAATGTAAGATCCGAAGTCATGAAACTCCTAGATGAAAATACATGCAATGTGCACTTTGACGTTGGTTTGTGAGGACTCTTAGGCAAGGAAAACATAAGCAAAAATAAACAAATGCGGCTGTATCAAATTAAAACCTTTTGTACAGCAAAGGAAACTATCAACAAAATGAAAAGGGCCCCTACTGAATGGAAGAATACATTTGCAAAAGATACATCTGATAAGGGATTAATATAACACAACTCAACATCAAATAAACAAACAAAAAAAATATGGTTTTAAAATTGGGCAAAGGACTTGAACAGACATTTTTCCAACGAAGACAAGATGACCAACAGGCACATGAAAAGATGTTCAACTTCAGTAATAATCAGGAAAATGTAAATTAAAACCACAATGAGATGTCACCCCACCTGTAAGGACTATTATCAAAATGATAAAAAAAATAACAAGTATCAGTGAGGATGTGGAGAAAAAAGAATCCCTGTGCACTGTTCATGGGAATGTAAATTGGTGTAGTCAATACGGAAAGCAGTATGGAAATTCCTCAAAAAGTTTAAAAATAGAAGTACATTATGATCCAGCAATTCCATCCCTGGATATGTTTCCAAAGAATATGAAAACACTAACTCAAAAAGATGCATTCACCCCTATGTTCATTACAGTATTATTTACAATAGCCAAGAGCCAAGATACGGAAGCAACATAACTGTCCATCATAGGTCAATGGATAAAGAAAATGTGGTGTGTATGTAAGTATGTGTCTGTGTGTATATATAAAATGGAATTTTACCCAATTACTCTGCCATGAAAAAAGAATGAAATCTTGTTATTTGCAGCACAACAGATGGCCCTAGAGGGTACTATGTTAAGTGAAATAAGTCACTTATTTCAAAGAGAAAGACAAATACTATATGACTGTATTTACACATAGAATTTAAAAATCAAAACAAATGAACATAACAAAACAGAAACAGAGCAATATATATATAAAGAAAAAATAGGGAATTGACAGAGGGAAAGGGTGGGAGGGAGGAGAGAAGAAGGTATGGAAGATTAAGAGGTACAAACTTTCATTTACAAAATAAATGAGTCATAGCTATGAAATGTACAGTATGGGGAATACAGTCAATAATAATGCTGTATCTTTAAATGATGACATATGGTAACTAGGCTTATTATGGTGAAATATTGAATTGCTATGCTGGACACTAACAACTAACATAGAATAGTAGGTCAATTATACTTAAAAAACAAACTCATACAGATCAGATTTGTGGTTACCAAAGTGGAGGTGGGGGACAGGGAGAAGTGAATGAAGGTAGCCACAAACTTCCAATTATAAGATAAATAAGTACTAGGGATGTGATGTACAACATGCTAAAAATAATTAATACTGTGATATATGTCAGTTGTTGAGAGAGTAAATCCTAAAAGTTCTAATCATAAAGAAAAAAAAAGTTTCTTCTTTTATTTTGTATCTGTACAAGGTGATGCATATTGACTAAACTTACTGTAATTATTTCATGATGTATGTAACTCAAATCATTATGGTGTACCCCTTAAACTTATACAGTGCTGTATGTCAATTACAGATTAATAAAACTGAAAAAAAATGATTAAGTTGGTAAATTTTAGGTTATGTGTGTTTTTCACCACAATAGGAAAAAATTGGGAAAAAATATATAACTGACATTCTAAATGGGAAATTAAATAATAGAAAAGTAATAGATGAATCCAAAGGAAGGCAAGAATCAGAAAATAAATAAGAATAATATAAGTTGGTTAAATAAAGAAATATTAATGATTTAACCCAAATAATAATTATACTAAATACATGTAGAATAAATTCTCCATATAAAAGACAATAGCTGGTAGGCTGGAGAAATAAACAATATCCAATGATTTATTGTTTACAGAAAACAACATTTTAATATAAGAATATAAAGTTTGAACCTAATTGAAAAAAGATATGCAATGCAGGCAGTAATGAAAACCTAGGTAGCATAACTAACATTAGATAGTCTTAAGATGTGTAGTATTACAGGATACACAGAGGGGCATGTTAGGATGTTAATAAGATCAACCTTTAGACATATATAATAATCCTACAATTATTTGTCTATAGACTATAGTTTAAAACATATTAAAACAAATCCTTGCTAAGCTAACAAGAAAAACAGAAAAATCTACAGTCTTAGGGAAATAGATTTCTATGAAACTTCAACAGAATAATCAGATAAAAATGTAAAGAACATAAAATAGTTTGGCAGAATGATTAATAAAGTTAACAAAACTGATATATCTAGAACCCTGCAAAGAATAACTGCAAATGAACAAACTTTTCAGTATATATAAGTGTATGTGTGTTTATATATAAATAATCAAAATTGACCAGATGATAGACCATAAACTGAATCTGAAGGACTGCTAAAGGATTAAAATCATGCATAATTTAACATCCTAAACCAATGGGTTAAATTTACATATCTACAACAAAAAAGTACATTCAAATCCCTCAAATATTAGTTAACTAATCAAACAATAGAATTTTAGAAAACCTTGGGACATGAAAGAAATCAACACGATATGATTCAGAATGGCTACTAAATGTATTTGATAGAAAGAAATGATGAAAATAAGAGCAAGACCCAATGAAGTGAGGACACACATGTAAAAGTGAAAATCTACAAAAGCTGGATTGAAATTAGTGGTAGAAGAAAAAAAAGCACAACTAACTTGTATTATGAATGAGAAAATCACAAAAATCCTATAGGTAGTAATTATAGTAAGTTTTATGAACAATTATTATAATTATTATGAACAGTTCATTAGAAAATTTAGGTGAAATGGACAAATTTTTTTTCAAAAACAAAAACACCAAATGGACAAAAGAAGAAGTAGAAAACCTGAGAAATTTATATCTATTAAACTGATATATTTAAGTAAAACTTTTCCTAAAAAAAAAACTTCAGGTCCAGCATTGCTTGTGAGTTATGTGAGTTATTCCAATAGAATAAATGTCAGCACTTACACAAAATTATATAAAAAAGTAGAATATGAAGGAACACTCCCTAACACTTTCTATGAGTTTATTATGTATGGTCTTGATACTAAGACCAAAAACATTTTGAGAATGGAAATTGGCAAGGCAATCTTGCATGCACATAAATGAAAATATCTTAATAAAATATTTAAAATGAACACTACATTATTTAAACAAGATAATACATCACATTCAAGTAAAGATTATTTCTGAATTCTTGGTGTTCACATTTAAAGTTCAATAAAGACAATTAACCACACTAAGGAATAAAGGAGGTATAATTATTATAACAGATGTAAAAAGCATTTTAGAATATTCACCACTGATTTACGAAATAAAGTCTATGAACTAGAAATTAGAGCATTTAATCTGGTAAAGAGATTCTACAAATACTTTCAGATAAATTGTACTTTGTGGTAAATTATTAAAAACTTTTTCCGAAGATTAGGAATCAGAAAAAATGTTTCACTATTACTACTTCTGTTTAATGATAATTACATTAGAAGATTGCTATGGTATAAATGTGTTTCCTCACAATTCATATACAAAAGTGATGGTAATAGTAAGGGGTGCATTTGGGAGGTGATTAGATCATGAGTGTGGAGCCCTTAGGAATGGGTTAAATGCCCTTGTAAAGAGAGACTCCACAGAGCTCGCTAGCTTGTTCCACCATCTGAAGACACAATGAGAAGTCTGCAAGCTGAAAGAATCCTCACCTGACCATGCTGGCCCTCCAGATTACAGACTTCCAGGCTCTGAAACTGTGAGAAATAAATATATACTGTTTATAAACTACCCGGTCTCTGGTATTTTGTTCAGTTCAGTTCAGTCGAACAGTCATATCCGACTATTTGCAACCCCGTGTACTGCAACACGCCAGGCCTCCCTGTCCATCATCAACTCAAACTCATGTCTATTGAGTTAGTGATGCCATCCAACCATCTCATCCTCTGCCATCCCCCCTTCTCCTCCCACCTTTAATCTTTCCCAGCATCAGGGTCTTTTCAAATGAGTCAGTTCTTCACATCAGGTGGCCAAAGTATTGGAGTTTCAGTTTCAGCATCAGTCCTTCCAATGAATATTCAGGACTGATTTCCTTTAGGATGGACTAGTTGGATCTCCTTGCAGTCCAAGGGACTCTCAAGAGTCTTCTCCAACACTACAATTCTTAGACAGGATCTAACCAATATAATACAAAAGAAAAATAAAGGAAAACATTACATGTATATAAAAATGGGAAAGAGAGAAATTAAAATTTCCATGATTGTTTATATAAAAACTCTAAGATCATAGAACATATGTTAATATCAATGTGTGAATTTAGGCACTTTAAAGTATATGCAGGACTATATTCAAAACTGGGAAAGGAGTATGCCAAGGCTGTATATTGTCACCCTGCTTATTTAACTTATATGCAGAGTACATCATGTAAAATGCCAGGCTGGATGAAGCACAAGCTGGAATCAAGATTGCTGGGAGAAATACCAATAAACTTAGATATGCAGATGACACCACACTTATGGCAGAAAGCCAAGAGGAACTAAAGAGGCTCTTGATGACAGTGAAAGATGAGAGTGAAAATGCTGGCTAAAAACTCAACACTCAAGAAACTAAGATCATGATATCCTGTCCCATCACCTCATGGCAAATAGATGGGGAAATGATGGAAACAGTGACAGAGTTTATTTTCTTTGGCTCCAAAATCACTGCAGATGGTGACTGCAGCCATGGAATTAAAAGACGCTTGCTCCTTGGAAGAAAAGCTATGACAAACCCAGACAGTGTATTAAAAAGCAGAGGCATTACTTTCTCAACAGAGATCCATCTAGTCAAAGCTATGATTTTTCCAGTAGTCATGTGTGGATGTGAGAGTTGGACCATAAAGAAGGCTAAGCGTCAAAAAATTGATGCTTTTGAACTGTGCTGTTAGAGAAGACTCTTCAGAGTCCCTTGGACTGCAAGGAGATCCAACCTGTCAATCCTAAAGGAAATCAATCTTGAATATTCATTGGAGGGACTGATGCTGAGGCTGAAGCTCCAATACTTTGACCATCTGATGCAAAATGGTCACTGGAAAAGCCAACTCACCGGAAAAGACCCGACTCACTGGAAAATTCCTGGATGCTGAGAAAGACTGAAAGCAGGAGGAGAAGGGGACAATAGAGGATGAGATGGCTGGATGACATCACCAACTCAATGGACACGAGTTTGAGCAAGCTCCAGGAGATGGTGAAGGACAGGGAATCTTGGCATGCTGCAGCCAATGGGGTCGCCAAGAGTCAGACACAACTGAGCAACTGAACAACAAAATATTTCATTCATGTACACAGGCACTAAAACCCTTTGAAAATAAAATGGAAAAAGAAAAGGTAACATTTATAATGGTATCAAAATAACACCAAAAATAAAGGGTAAATATGACGTGAGATATGCAAGACCTTCACACAGTAAATGAGAGAGAAAAGAGGACCTAATAAATTTATTTTTTAAAATGTAAATGCTCAACAAGAATTTTGTTTCATTTTGACCTTTTATTTTTAATTTATTGTTTTTTAATATTCTATATTGAATAAAATTGCTAACAACATCAAGATTTTCTAAAGAAACAACATAATTGAATGTCTTGAACTATAAGATATTAATATAAAGAACATTAAAGAATGAGTGGTGTCAAATTGGTCCAGTTAGATGAACAAAAAATGGAAGGGCTTTCCTGATGGTCCAGTGGTTGAGAATCTGCCTGCCAATGCAGGGGACACAGTTTCAATCCTTGTTCTAGGAGGATCCCACATGCTATGGAGCAACAAAACCTGTTCACCACAACTACTGAGCCTGTGCTCTAGAGTCCATGAGCTGCAACTGCTGAAACCCATGTGCCAAGAGCCTGTGCCTCACAGCAAGAGAAGCCACCGCAATGAGAGTCCATGCACTGCAATGAAGGGCAGTTCCTGCTTGCTGCAACTAGACAAAGCCCATGCTCAGCAATGAAGATTTCAGCCCAGCCAAAAATCAATTTAAAAAATGGAATAACATGTTTAAACCTAAAACAGCTCTTAAAAAAATATATATATATATTCTTTTAATCTAACAGCATACACAGGTCAGAAGCAGACTCATACAAGTAAAGTAGAATAATTTATGACAAATATATCAGTCAGTGCACAAAAAATTGCATGTCTTTTAAATAAATAATATACATGCACTTGTATATTCATAGTGAAAATATGAATTTATACTCTTACCACACATCATAAACAAAATAGGCCCCAGATTGTTTATAAATCTAAATATGAAAGGTTGAACAATGAAGACTCTAGAATGCTACATATAGCATAATTCTTTAATGACTTGGGAAGGAAAAACTTGCTAACATACATAATGTAATAACCATAAAAGAAAAATTCCCTTTAGTGAACTACATTAAAAATAAAAATTTCCACTTATATCAAAAACATCTTTACAAAACATATTTGGCAAAGGACTCATCATATGTAGAGTACATTTGGAACTCTCACAAATGCATAATAAACAGATACACAATCCAACTGTGGGGGAAAAAAGACAAAGAAGGAGGGAAATAGGGAGGAAGAAAGGAAGGTGGGGGAGAGAAAAAATGGGTAAGTCCTTGATAGAAATTTTACAAAAAACTGTATACCCAAACGTTCAGCAAATACGTGAAAAATTGCTTAATGCCACTAGTCAGAGAAATTAAAATAAAAACCACAACAAAATACATTACAAACCACTAGCATGGTTGAAATTATATGGTAACTCCAAGTGTGCAAGAAAAAGAAGCAGTAAACACTCATATTGGAAAAAGCTTTTTAGAGATATGTTTGAGATTAGCTGTTAAACCAAGCATACCATAAGATCCAGCAAAGTAACTCCTACACACACACACACACACACACACACACACACACACATATATATAACAAGATAAATGCCTACATATGTACCACAAAGACATATACAAGAATTTTTATGGCAGCAGTACTCGTAGTAGCCCTGATCAGGAAACAACCTTGAAGACTATCAAGAGAATAAAATAGATAAATAAATGGTGATATATTCATACAACGAAAAACATAGCTACAGAGTTCTCATATGCTACCTCCCCTCATAATCTCACCATCCACATCCTAGGTCAGAATGGTACGCATGTTACAGCTGATGAACCAACAACGACACATCATTATCACCAAAAGTCTATAGTTTACATGAGACTTCACTCTGTGTTGTACATTCTATGGGTTTTGACAAATGTATAAGAGCATGTGTCTACCATTACCTCTTCACACAGAATAGTTTTCACAGCCTTAAATATCCCCTATAGGCCACCTAGTCATCCTTTGCTCCCTCAATACACTGATGGTTACTAATCTTTTCACTGTCTCCACAGTTTTGCCTTTTCTAGAATGTCACGTAGTTTGAATTTAACAGTATGTAGTCTTTTCAGATTAGCTTTTTCATTGAGTAATTTACATTTAAGATTCCTCTTTGTACTTTCATTTCTTTTCTTCTTAGTAATGAATAATGTTACATTGTCTGGATGCACCATATTTTTTGTTTGTTTGCCTGATTTTATCCATTAACCTATTGAAGGACATCTTAGTTTCCTTTAAATTTTGGTGATTATGAATAAAACTGCTACAAACATCTATGTACAGGTTTTGTGTAGATGCATTTGTCAGAGTTTAAGGGGCGTGGCTGCTGAACACTATGGTAAGATATCTGGTTCTTCAAGAACTACCGACCCTCTTCCCAAGTGGCTGTGCCATTTTGTATCACTACCAGTAACGAATGAGAAGCCATTTCGTATCACTACCAGTAACGAATGAGAATTCATGTTGTTCCACATCCTTGTCAGCATTTAGTACTGCCAATGTTTTTAATTTTAGCAATATAGTATGTGTGTAGTAGTACCTAGTTTGTCTTTTACTTTGAAATTCTCTAATTACATATAATGTTGAGCATCTTTTCATATGTCTATTTGTCATGTGGATATCTTCTACAGTGAGATTCAGATATTTTGCTTGTTTTAAAACTGAATTATTTTCTTATGACCAAGTTTTAAGAGTTATGTGTATATTCTAGATAACAGCTCTTTTATCATATATATCTTTTGAAATATTTTCTTCCAGTCCATAGTATGTATTTTAATCCTTTGATAATATTTTTTATAACAATAAGATGCAATGACATTCAACTTATTATTTCCTTCACCCCCTTTGCTGTTGTATCTAAAAACTCATCTCTAAACCAAAGGAGAATTTCTCCTGTGTTGTCTTCTAGGAGTTTTATAGTTTTGCATTTTGCACTTGGTTCTATGAGCCATTTTGAGAATATTTTTAATTTTTGGCCTGGGTTTTCCGAAGAATGGAGCTCAAAGTCTAAAACCCCAACAACTTTGCAAAGCTATCAAGGTATATTCACCAGTGAAGATTGGGAAGGAAACAATTTCTTTCATTTATCGACCATCTAAGGGAGTCTTGTAACATAGTGAATCATGTGGGAAATAGAGTATCTCAGAATACATCTTCTGTAAAGAGTCTTGGCAAATTGTTACTCTTTGTGCTGCATTTAATGGATCAGTAATATATATTATAGAAGTAGATAAAAATGGATTTCTTTGTTAAATAAGTTTTGAAAATTTTTACCTAACATTCAATATACGTCTTTACCATCAGGATATTTATGAGGGCTTTAGTGATTTTGGTGACTCTCCAAATGGGCAATACATTAGAGTTCTCTCAGCTCATTTTACTGAACATACACTACTTTCTTGAAAAACTAGTATTTTGAATGAAAACAAAAAATTACTTTATAGATAAGAAAATAAGCTCATGACATGACATTCACTACTATGTTGAAGATCATTCAGTTAGTTATTGGAATGTTTGGTATTGACACAAACTATCCAGTATCCTTGCCTGGAAAATCTCATGGACAGAGGAGCCTGGAGGGCTATAGTCCATGTGGTCACAAAGAACTGGACACAACTGAGTAATTAAGCCACCATCAACCACCACCATCTACTTTCAAGCTGGTGTTGATTTAATTTCCATTTACTCCTTGAAGAAAGTGAAGACTCATTCATTAGATGTTTGTGAATCATTCTAGTATGGTGTTCCGGACAGGGGGACATGGCATTATGATGTCTACTCATTTCATCTTAACACATTCCCTTATATCATGATACAACATATTCTAATGTTTTATGAGTTTGTCTTAATGAATACATTGCTAACTCTATTCAGCTGTTTGTAATTAATGTGGCACCAAGATTATCTGAGTGTAGCTTATGTCATCTGGGGGCATTCAGGACTTGTCCCAGTGCCCTCATTCATGGGAAGTCTATTTAGGCCTCTCTATATGCTCACTGACATTGTGAAAATGCCATGTTTGTAGCTGGTGATTTTGCCGTCAGAAAAATCTGTGCATTGATGATGATAAATTTATCTTCTCCTTTAACAACATCATTAATTAAATTTTCCTAAAATCCATTTCACTCCTTGCAGAGTCAGATAAATGCTAAGTTTGGGCACATGTATTCTTCAGAGAATCAAAGGAGATTTGAGATGACAGCAGTCAGTGAGAATTCTGAGCTAGGATTAACATTTTGAAAGAACTTGCCCATCTGTTAAACAAAAGCTAAATCTGATTCAGCTTGAGTACAACATATGTATTTCCAAAGCAAAGCATTCATTCAAAGTATCTTAACAGTCCAGATAACACGGTATTTATTATTAATGTTACTCTAGGAGTAGAAAACTAAAATTTTTTAATGTCTTACAAATTCACAATTCAACTATGGTAAAATAGCTTTCACCTAATAATCTATTCAGGAATATTAAGAGAAACAGTGGGCATGTATGTGCAGTTCATGTCTGCAATACCCATCTGCCAAGGTTTCCCACATATATTATAAAGCAAAACAAAAAATATTTCAAAGTACACAAAGAGTTTTCTTAACAAAATCTTGTATTCATTGGTTAATTTGGAAAGGCTTACAAAAGCATTTGTTAAAATAAGTTTTGATCATTCTTAGCATAAACAAACAAACAAAAATTTCTAAATATCCCACTGGCCATGCTCATATGGGGAAAGAACAGTGGCCTCACCCAAAATGATGATACTATCCCCTTTAATGTGGAAAAAAGACCAAGAGCTCACAGAAACAGGAAGGTTAACTGGTAAGAATCTTAATTCTTTCATTTACTAGTCCATTTAAGAAGCTCATTTGATCACTTCCCTCATCTAGTAAAGGCGGGCACTGTGAAAAATACAGTGTCATGTATTAAAAAGTTAATAATATATAACCATGACTTACATCATCCTTAGGATTCAATGGACATACAGGAAATTGCTGTCCCTTTTCCTTTCATGGGAAAAGTGTTCATTTATAAAATCCACAACAGTTGCTGCAGTGCTCAGTGCTAGAGAAAGGAAAGGCCATTTGCTTTTTTCTCACTGATTTACTGAAACAAGGCTGTGCTGTATAATAAGATACTGTGAATCATTCAAATAAAAAAGATTGCACAAGATCCAATTTAACAGTTACAACACTTGTGTTTCTTCAAATAAATCTTCTAAACGGCATCTAGGTGATATGTGGAATACTTTATTTTTAAGATATAATTTAAATGATATTGGGAAATTTATAATGTTATTAAGGCACTCTTCTGTTGGAAAGGATGGAGTAATGAAAATCTGGCTTAACCTGCATGAGTTTATTGAGACTACCACAACAAAATACCACAGACTGTGTGGCTTAAATAACAGAAATGTATTTCTCACAGTTCCAGAGGCTAGAACTCCAAGATCAAAGTGCAGAAGTTCAGTATCAAATTCCAAGACCCAAGTGTAGCCAGGTTTGCTTTCTTCTGGGGTCTCTCTTCTTGATCTGGAGACAGCCATCTTCTTACTGTGTCCTTACATGGTTGCCCCTTGGTCTATGTGCATTTGTGTCCTAATTATCTCTTTTTGTAAGACCACCAATGGCAATAGATTAGGGTCCACTTGTATGGTCTCATTTTATCTCAGTCACATCTTTAAGAGTCTTATCTCCAACACGGTCATGTTTTAAGGCACTGGGGATCACAATTTTAATGTCTGCATTTTGGGCAGGCACAATTCAGTCCATTACACCTTCCTAATCTTAACAAGTATAAGACCAGATACCATATACGTAAGAGTTATTTTCAGATGTTGGATTGCAGGCAGCACAGAAATGTTACCTCTGAGAGACGAGAAATGAAGGTGGATGCTGCTGTGGCCCCAGTTTTCTTCCTAGAAACCCATTCCAGTTTCCAAACTAGGATGGAAATTTTCAAAGCAGAGCATAGTGGTTTCACTGAGTTGAGGAGACAAAGATTAGAAGTTAGTGAGGTTAAAGAATGTCAGTGAGCAGAATTTTGGAGAAGACAGATCTACACAGAGAAAGAGTTCCAGAAACCTGAATAGGAATTTGCTCTGTCTTTGCCAAACACTAAGCCAGGTATGTACATATGGAGCAAAATTCCAGGAGGCCTTGCAAAGAAAATGAGTGTGCTGTAAACAGAATATTTCTCAGAAATCACAATACATAGGCAGACTTTTTAGCTCTGATTCATCATAGATTTTTCATTTCTCACTTGGGCATTCAGTAGAAACTATAAAAGGCCCACAACTTGAGTAGTAGGGCTAAACAGTTTCTAAAGTAATAGGTACTCTTAAAAAATGCCTAGAACAAATCTCAACAAACTAAAGCTGATAGATGAGTGAATTAATACTGTCATAATAAAGCTCATAATTCCTTCCCTGGGAGTTCAGACAGTAATTCTTTAAAGGAAAACAGCAAAATTCAGATACTCATGAATATAACACTCACAACATCCAAGATCCACTTAAAATTTGTGAAGCATGATGATATGTAAAAAATGTCAAACAAAAGGTGTTTTAAATGATCGTTAAAAACAGAAATGACAGAGATGATAAAATTTACAGACAAGACACTTTATTTGGAGCTTCCCTGGTGGCTCAGTGGAATGAGCTAATACAGGTGATATGGGTTCGATCCCTGGGTGGGGAAGATCCCCTGGAGAAAGAAATGGAAACCCACTCCTGTATTCTTACCTGGGAAATCCCATAGACAGAAGAGACTGGAGAGCTTACAGACAATGGGATCAACAAGTACTGAGCACGACTTAGCACATATACACATCTGATTTTACTATGCCGAAGGATTAAAGTAAAACACGTACAAAACAAGGAGAGAAATGGAAAATATGAAAGAACCAAATGATATATCTAAAAAATAAAAATATAATATCAGTAATTTAATTATTCGCTGGATGGGATTATCAGTAAAAAGACATTTGAAAAGAAAATATCAGTAAATTTAAAGACAGAGGAGTTATCAATTGATTACTCAAATTAAAGATATAGATGAACAGAATAAAATTTGCTTTTATGTGTTTGTGAGTGTCAGAAGAACCTGAAATATAATTAAGACAAATCCATCTAGGACTTGGATTTCTGGAAATAACTGTCTAATTGGAGGCTATTTTTTTTTTTTTTTCTACTAATCTGTGTACAAACAAACCCATTAAAATTCAGATGGATACTAAGAAGAGCATTTTCTCTAGAGTAAAATAAAAATAAACTCAGACTGGCAAACTGAATGACTAGGGAAAGTGGAGAGATCCATTCAAGTTTCTGGAATCTCTGCAAAGTCACTAGGCTAAACTAATCAATATTAAGGAGTATTTTCCATGATCCTCAATTTTCACGAGGATGGAAACTTTTACTCTCTCTGGCTACCTGGTGAAAACTCGAAACTGATTCTAAAAGTAATGAAAATCAGTGATTCTGAGGTCCTTGGAATGGTTTACTATTTGCTTAGGAAATCAGGATCATGTTCCTTATCTTCAGTTGAAGTAATAAAAGCCTAGAGGAAGTTATTTCTTCACTGAAGACAACAGAAGACATTATGATCCACAGGCTGTGCATTCCATATCCAGCTTTCCCACTCACCTAACAAGTACAAGTGGTTTCATGTTCTTATCCCTCAATTCCATCATTTATGAAATGAAAATATAAAAAAATGAAAAAGATTAAGTATATTCTGCATCTAAATATTACTTCAGGAATTAAAACAATAAATAAATGATGTTAGTGTCTGTATTTGTTAACTTATTTAACAAACATTTACAGGGTCCTTACTGTGTGCAGTTCAAATGTTATGGTGATGATCAAGATACAAAATGCCTTATTCATGAGTATAATACATTCAAGTAGGAAAAACAGACAATAATCAGCACTTAAATCAACACAAATACAATGGAGAAATATAAATATAAAGTGAAGTAAAGATTTGTAAAAGTGAATGGATGAAGCTAAGGTAAGCTTCCACTTCACATCATAATGCAAAGTAATTTTCAGATGCATTATGGAATAGCAATGTTAGAAGTAAACCTTGGAGGCTACATGTAAAAACTAAGGGTTGGGGGAAACTTCTCAAACAAGAACGGGAATACATAAGCTCTATAAAAAAAGAACAAATATATAGAGTCCTATTGTATAGCTGCTGCTGCTCAGTCACGTCAGTCGTGTCCGACTCTGTGCGACCCCATAGACGGCAGCCCACCAGGCTCCACCGTCCCTGGGATTCTCGAGGCAAGAATACTGGAGTGGGTTGCCATTTCCTTCTCCAATTGTATAGCACAAGGAACTATATTCAGTATCCTGTGATAAACCGTAATAGAAAAGACTATGAAAAAGAATGGGACTTCTCTGGTGGTCCAGTGGTTAGGAACCTGCCTGCCAATGCAGGGGACACAGGTTGGATCCTTGATCTGAGAGGATTCTACATGCCACAGGGCAACTAAGTCCACATGCCACAACTACTGCAGCCCACGTACCACAACTAGGGAAGCCGGCATGCCCTAGAGCCCCTGCTCTGCAACAACAGAAGCCACTGCAATGAGAAGCCGGCACACCACAACTAGAGAAAGTCTGCGTACAGCAACGAAGACCTAGCACTGCCAAGAATAAATAAATGGATGAATCATTTAGAAAAAAGAGGGTATATATGTATAACTGAATCACTTCTCTTACAGCAGGAATTAACACATTATAAATCAACTATACCTCAATATTTTTTTTTTAAATATAGGGAGACTTTTTGCAATAAAATTTGTAATAATGATAGATTAAAGGCTAAAGTCCAACGAAAAACTGTTAAATTGACAAGACAAAAATGCAACAGTTAAGGATAACTAGTTCATACTAGAAAAATCCCAGTGTTTAAAGGAATGGGATATTTCAGATAAGCTGGTCATGATTGTCCTCTGCAAATAAAACTTGAATAAAAAGAAGGATCAAGTCATGCAGCCATCCAGTGTTGAATACACCAGGTGAAGCGAAGTGTTAAAGCAACAATCTTGAAACAGAAGCCCCATTGGTCTTGTCAAGAATTGCTAAACCTGTAAGCTAGCATGTGACAGATTATAGGGGACCAGAAAAGTGTCAAGAAGATCTGTTAGTAGTTAATTGCAGCAATTAAGATGAGAGTTGATGGGGACTTCAATTCAGGGAGTGGGAAGGTATGAGGGGAATCATTTATATTTTGAATGCTTTTTCTAAAGTTAGAAGAAACAAGCTGCTTATGGGTTGGGTTCCATTTGTAAAAGATATAGACATAAAGTTTACTTAGCAGATATGTGATTTTAACCAAATTGCAAATCGTTTAGTAGGAAAGAGCCTGAAGCTGACCTCACAAAGCAATATTCAGGATTAAAATGGATAGTTTCTAAGAAAATTCTAGGGAACTAAAACATTTAGTAGACATTAGATAAAGTTATATAAAAGCTAAATGCTTAATTTCTTACAGTGCTCTATAATTTTTTTAAAAAATAGGTAATTATGCAATTGATATAAATTTAAAATAACTAGAATAGGACATCTCAGAGAAGTAGATAAAAATCCTCCTGCCAATGCAGGGGACACAGGTTTGATCCCTGGCCCATGAAGATTCCACATGCCTCAGCTACTGAGTTACTTTCCTTAGAGCCACACACTGCAACTACTGAAAGAAGCAGGGTGCCTAGAGCCTGTGCTCTGCAACAAGGGAAGCCGATGAGAAGCCTGCACATCGCCACTGTAGAGTAGCCCCTGCTCGCCACAATTAGAGAAAGCCCGCAAGAAGCAGCAAAGAAGCCCCAGTGCAGCCAAAAATAAAATAAAAAGTTAAAAACCTTAGAAATAACTAGAATAAGCACAAGGAAAAGATCATAATCCATAAATCTGCCTTTCCACATAACTATTAAGAAAGGGATAGACACATAATCTATAGACATAAATATACTTTAACATTTTTAGGTATTTCTTTTGAAAAATAAATATAAAATATAAAAACAAATAGATACACATATATGTTTAAAAATGGAATAATAATAGTCAACCGTTAGTACATTTACGTATGAATTTCTCTATTCATATTGCTTATTAAATTTATATAATTAACAATATGGCAGCTTTTATCATCAGTGCATTCAAGAAAATGACTTATTTTCATTTTCTCCCCTCTGTCCTCCATTTCCATATGTGGAAATGAATAAAATGTTCTTCAGGCAGAATGATTTTAATGAGGACAGAGTGACTGATAAATTGAGACAACTTTGACTCTAGCAGAAGATTAGAAAAGAAAATTTTATCATAGCCATTTTTTTCCTTGCTACCACTGACTTGACCTGAGAAATTCATTGTAACATGAAAATTTAAAAAATGCTACAGACCTTGAGGGAGGAATTTCATCAAATGCTTCTGTTCGAGTAATAGCACATACAAATAGAATACATGCATCTGTGAAATATTAAATATCAATGCAATGTATAGTTATTCCAAAGTCATTCATTTTATATAAGATGTTAGACCTTGATCCTCCTTCCAATTTAACTTTGCCACTCTGCTCCTGATAGATTTCTTTTCAGTAATGGCTACGCATGTGGCTATAATAGCAGTGTAGATTTTAGCTCCACATGGTGTGCATTGCCCAAGTCAAACTCACAATGATTTAAAAAGAAAACAAAATTTATAAAGTATAATATTTTGGTATTTTTGTTAAGTATTCATTTTTGTGTATTTGTTGTGTATATGTGTGACTAGCCATTGTAAAGAAAGAAATTAAGTTGAAATTTTTGTAAGTTTTAATTGGGGCAAAATTAATATTATGCATGAAGAGTCAGAGTTGGTCAAACCCAATACTCTGTAGTACAATAAGGAACTGGACAATAAGGAACCGTAGCATTTACGGTTGGGTTTGAATCCTATTTTCATTTTACAATATTTGACAACTCACTCATATGCAAAGAACTGAAATTTCTTCTCCCGTAGCATGAGAGAAATAATTAGCCCAAAGACATTGGGGTAAAAATATTAAGTGTATAAGCACTTTCAATTCATCTAGCAAACATTTTATAAATATAAGCATGAATGAATTAAAATGCAGGCAAGGCTTCCTTAAGGAGGTAAAAATGACTCATGGTTTTAAAGAGGATTAGGGGTTCTCTTGGGCAACAAAAAGGATGGGACAAGGAGAAGGCATTCTAGACAATGCCTTGGAACATCGGAACAAACATACAGAGGAACAAACACACAGAGCATAATGCATTAGGATATAACATTAGTTTAGTAGGGTTCATGCATAAAGTTTAGAATATTAGAAAGTTACAGTCATAGTAGAAGCCTTACTTACAATGAGGTCTTTCCAGATTGAATATTTCATTAAACATATTAGGTTAATAAGATTCTTTACCATCTGAGTGACCAGGGAAGCCTCTAATAGACTGAGATTATACAGTTATGTAATATAAAAGCCAAAGATGATAAATAAGATAACCTTATTTATTTTGAAGTGATGATTTTATTGACCTTGTCTTTAGCAATAACTCTTGGGCCTGATATCAGAACCCTAAAGTTTAGAAATTATGGGATCTTGATCCTGGGCTTCTGGCTTGTCTGTTACTATTTTCAGGATTTTTGAAAAGGTGTCTTAGTGTGTACAGATTCTAACTGATGTGTAACTGTACCCTTATGTCACTCCTGGTCATATATAATTCCTTTGCTCCCTGTGAATCTCCATTATCTTTTCTTGGACTAGGTAAGACAATTACTCCCAAATTAAATCCCTCCAGCAACTTTGTAGTCTATGTCCCACATCAAAATCTACTTTCTCTCATTTTGTTTTAACTAACAAAGGCTTGAGTTTGAATGATGCAGAAAAATTCCCTCAACAAGATTTCTACCTGAAGGTCATTCTTTTACAGAGATATATTTCAGGTGCTATGTTAACACTGCCAAGATATATTACTGTTGTTTTCATTGAGAAAATCCCCTCAAAAGAGAATATGAAAATATACTAATGTTTGAATAATGATTATAGGAGTTCTTATTGTCTAAATTTGTTTCTTCCAATACATGATGGTGAATTTTCACTGTAATGAAATGAAATATGTCATCCATAAACCAATATTGTTCATTTTATAGGCTGTTCAAAAGGGATAGAAAGAGCTGAACATTGGATATCCCCCCATTTTAACAACTTAAAAACCAGTCAAAAATTATTTCATAAATAGAATATCTTTGTGTGTGTGTGTTCAGTCACTTCATTTGTGTCTGACTCTCTGCGACCTTATGGACTATAGCCCAACAGGCTCCTCTGTCCATGGGATTTTCCCAGCAAGAATACTGGAGTAGGTTGCCACTCCCTCCTCCAGGGGATCTTCCCAATTCAGGGATCGAGCCTATGTCTCCTGCATTGCAGGTGGATTCTTCATCATTGAGCCAGTAGGGAATTATACAGTATCTTTGCCTGTTTGTAAATTTTGGACAGACAAAAAATTTAGCCTACTACCAAATGCTGTGTCTCCACTCACTGTCATTTATTCCTTAATTTATTCTGTGCCTCAAGGGCAGAAGGGAATAAGGAGGGAGAGCTGGACTTTGACCATACTAAGAGACTTTGCATTATCTATTTAGAACTCAGACTTTTTATTTTCCTGTTTAACAAAAGGATGACCTGGTCGTTTGCTTTTTTCTCAGTCATCCTACTCTCACAGAAGGATAGAAAGTGGATTAATGGGCCTGGAGGTGGGGATGAAGAATAAAACTGATAATAACAACAGATTAAAGCAACATTGGATCTGTCTAAAGGTGAGATAATGAAGGTTTAATAAAATAAGGTAGTGAGAAAAAGGTTCCGAAGAGAAGCAGAATTGCAAACACTTATTTAGTAGAAATTATATTGTTTGGAGCTGTGAAATAGAAAGGAAGAACAAGCTTTTGTGTTGTCTTTCCCCTTCAAATAACAGATGATAGTATTTACAGACCCATGGAACCATGCTGTCTATTTATTTTATGAAACTCTGAGGAAGGATTTAGTTGTAGAATAAAGTATTTTATGCTTAATGAACAATGATTTGAAATTCTTAAATTCTTAGACTATGGAAGAAAAATGTTTCACTTGATCATATAAGAATGAAAGTAAGGTGAGAATAAGTTGCGTAGGTCAGGAGACAATGTCATTACATCTTTCATGAACTTTCTTCTTTAAACTGCAATATAACTTCATTGAAGTTGTGGTTTTGTAGATTCAAACACACTTGATTGTGGTTTGAATTTAGAATGTGTCACCCAGCTTACTGGTATCAATTCTTTAGGATACCCAAATGAGAATCTTGATACAAATTTGCAAGAACTGAAAACATTTAAGAAAGGGAAAATAAAAATCTGAATAGACATGAATTTCTAATGTAGCCTCAATTTTCACTTGCTTAGATTGTTTCCAATTTTCAAGGAACCAGAACCCATCTGGTGCTGAGTTTTGTGTGTGTGTGCATGTATCACCATGTTTGAACGAGTGAGTAGTATGGTCCCATATCTTCAACCAACAACAGGAATAGCAGACAACACAAGGAATTACAGAGTAGCACAAAGGTAAATGAATTTTATTTCATTTCTGAGTATTGTGTTTGTCTGCAAAGCAGAGTCATGACAGGACAACACCACTACCATTCCTAATAAATATAAGCACTTTCAAAACTTCTCAGTAGTGGTTAGTTCCACAGTCCAATTTCTTTGCCTCCATGATAGACAAGATGGAATGAAAACTGGCCATACCAATTTCTTTAAATTCACCCAATATAAGCACTTTGTTGAAATCAGCTATGGACTCAAGTAAGGCAGAGACATATAGCTTTACACAGAGGAGGTGGTAACATGGAAAATATGTCAAGAAGCTGAGGATAAATTTCATGATAAAAACCAAGATTAGTTCCTGAGTATGTGATCCATCATAGTCTAACACTGAGACAACAGACTGAATTTATGTTCCATGTACTAGTTTTGAGTACAAAGGTTATTTGGAGCTATATGGAACTGTCATCTAAATTGGCATCATGGATAAGGGTCATGTCAGATATTAGGGATTTAATCATCAAGTGTTTAGCGATCCAAAAAAGAAAGTTGCTTAGCATTTAGTTATTGGTATCTAATTCTGTAAGTGATCTCCTTTTTCTCTAGTCTCCTATTTATTCTTATACTTTTGGGTGGGGGAATCAAGTAGTTTGAGAAGCATTGCATTTGTAGTAAAACAAAAGTGGGGAAGGTTTATATACTATTTTGAGTAGTCAATTTACTTAAATTATCTAATCCCCAATTTCTTCATTTGTAAGCTGAGGGTAATGACACGCAGCCTGTCTTTCTTGGCATTGTTTTGGAGACCTTTGGGATATGGAGAAAAAATACTATACAACTACAGACATCATTGCCATTATGAATTATATATCCTTTCTTACCTTCCTAAATATAAATGGCTGAACTCTTAGTTAGGGTGCACTGAAGACACTTTTAGCAAGTCCAGAATTTCATAGGCATTTCAGAGTTAGTTCCAGTATGAGGGAGGGGATTCTAGAGGTATTGAAGACCTGTATTAATTATGAAAAGTTATTGAACATAAAAACAAGATTATTCACAAGTTGAATGCATACCTGGGTTACTATCAAGCACAAAACATTCTCTAATCAAAAAGGTACATTTATGCATGTATATTGGAGAAGGCAATGGCAACCCACTCCAGTACTCTTGCCTGGAAAATCCCATGGATGGAGGAGCCTGGTAGGCTGCAGTCCATGGGGTCGTGAAGAGTCAGACATGACTGAGCAACTTCACTTTCACTTTTCACTTTCATGCATTGGAGAAGGAAATGGCAACCCACTCCAGTGTTCTTGCCTGGAGAATCCCAGGGACGGCGGAGCCTGGAGGGCTGCCGTCTATGGAATCGCACAGAGTCGGACACGGCTGGAGCGACTTAGCAGCAGCAGCAGCAGCAGCATGCATGTATATGTGATAGGGTATTTGTGTGTATGTACAAATGAGTGTGTGTGTGAGCGCACGGAAATGTGAGTTTACAGTGTCAGTACAGTTTAGTCACTCAGTCGTGTCTGACTCTTTGCAATCCCATGGACTGCAGCACACCAGGCCTCCCTGTCCATCACTAACTCCCGGAGCCTACTCAAACTCAGGTCCATTGAGCCGGTGATTTCATCCAACCACCTCATCCTCTGTCATCCCCTTCTCCTCCCACCATCAATCTTTTCCAGCATCAGGGTCTTTTCAAATGAGTCAGTTCTTTTCATCAGGTGGCCAAAGTATTGGAGTTTCAGGTTCAGCATCAGTCCTTCCAATGAAAATTCAGGACTGATCTCCTTTAGGATGGACTGGTTGGATCTCCATGCAGTCCAAGGGACTCTCAAGAGTCTTCTCCAACACCACATTTCAAAAGCATCAAATCATCAGTGCTCAGCTTTCTTTATAGTACAACTCTCACATCCATACATGACTACTGGAAAAACCATAGCCTCGACTAGACGGACCTTTGTTGACAAAGTAATGTCTCTGCTTTTTAATATGCTATCTAGGTTGGTCATAACTTTCCTTCCAAGGAGTAAGCACTTTTAATTTCATGGCTGCAGTCACCATCTGCAGTGATTTTGGAGCCCCCAAAAATAAAGTCTGCCACTGTTTCCACTGTTGCCCCATCTATTTGCCATGAAGTGATGGGAACAGATGCCACGATCTTAGTTTTCTGAATGTTGAGATTTAAGGCAACTTTTTCACTCTCCTCTTTCACTTTCATCAAGAGGCTCTTTAGTTCCTCTTCACTTTCTGCCCTAAGGGTGGTGTCACCTGCATATCTGAGGTTATTGATATTTCTCCCAGCAATCTTGATTCTAGTTTGTGCTTCATCCAGCCCAGCATTTCTCATGATGTACTCTGAATATAAGTTAAATAAGCAGGGTGACAATACACAGCCTTGACGTACTTCTTTCCGGATTTGGAACCAGTCCGTTGTTCCATGTCCAGTTCTAACTGTTACTTCTTGATCTGCATACAGATTTCTCAGGAGGCAGGTCAGGTGGTCTGGTATTCCCATCTCTTTAAGAATTTTCTACAGTTTGTCATGATCCACACAGTCAAAGCTTTGGCATAGTCAATAAAGCAGAAGTAGATGTTTTTCTGGAACTCTCATGCTTTTTTGATGATCCAATGGATGTTGGCAATTTGATCTCTGGATCCTTTGCCTTTTCTAAATCCAGCTTGAACATCTGGAAGCTCATGGTTCATGTACTGTTGAAGCCTGGCTTGGAGAATTTTGAGCATTACTTTGCTCACGAGTGAGATGAGGGCACTTGCATGGCCATTTGAGCATTCTTTGGCATTGCCTTTCTTTGGGATTGGAATGAAAACTGACCTTTTCCAGTCCTGTGGCCACTGCTGAGTTTTCCAGATTTGCTGGCATATTGAGTGCATCACTTTCACAGCATCATCTTTTAGGTTTTGAAATAGCTCAACTGGAATTTCATCACCTCCACTAGCTTTGTTCATAGTTGATGCTTTCTAAGGCCCACTTGACTTTGCATTCCAAGATGTCTGGCTCCAGGTGAGTGATCACACCATTGTGATTATCTGGGTTGTAAAGATATTTTTTGTATAGTTCTTCTGTGTATTCTTGCCACCTCTTCTTAATATCTTCTGCTTCTGTTAGGTCCATGCCATTTCTGTCCTTTATTGTGCTCATCTTTGCATGAAATATTCCCTTGGTGTCTCTAATTTTCTTTAGATCTCTAGTCTTTCCCATTCTATTGTTTTCCTCTATTTCATTACATTGATCACTGAGGAAGACTTTCTTATCTCTCCTTGCTATTCTTTGGAACTCTGCATTCAAATGGGTGTATCTTTCCTTTTCTCCTTTACCTTTAGCTTCTCTTCTTTTCTCAGCTTCTTGTAAGGCCTCCTCAGACAACCATTTTGCCTTTTTTGCATTTCTTTTTCTTGTGGATGGTCTTGATTAGTGCCTCCTGTACAATGTCACAACCCCCCATCCACAGTTCTTCAGGCACTCTGTCTATCAGATCTAATCCCTTGAATCTACAGTGAGTTTACAGTGTACAGAGGCTTTAAGTTGATAAGACTGATGTATCATACAACTATCTGCCTATACCAATCAATATTCTAAGAATGTATATAGAAGTACTTAGGATTGAATGTTGTTGAGGATATTTAAAACTATAGAGTAAATATGTAGAGTTACTCACAAGGATAAACCTACTGACAGAGGTCAGTCACTACTTGTGATTAACTGAGGAAGTGGTAGTCACTCTGCTTTTAGAAATTCATTTTATGCCACTTCATTTTTATGAAAGAATTGCATCACACCAGTTTTCACTAAGCAAAAGAAATCTGAAGAGGATTTTCACTTACAAAAAAAAAGAAAAAGGCAAAAATTGAAAGTAGCTTTCAGCATTTGTTTTGCAGAGAGCTCTTATACAGGCAGTGCACACCCTGAGCAGAGTGCTCCCTACCAGCTCTTTCCTGGGAATCACTCTCAGCATCAAGCCATCATAGCTTTGAACTATGTCTGTGAGCATCTGTGCTTTATCTTGGTTTATTTTGTATATCTGTTAACAAGACGTTTCCTAAGGTCACTGGTTCTTCACTTTATACCATTTTGGCTTATGAAAGGTTTCACCAAGAATACTACTTTCAGAGAGTGGAGGAAACCTGCAACTCGATTGGCTCAGAATATGAAAATAAACATTCCTAGCTGGATTATGTACACTCCAAGGAAAATATCATTTTGAACTAAATGTACTCCAATGCCCACACCAGTTAAATATTACATGAGTATCATTCAAAGGTGCTAGTTCAGCAGGAAGCCTGGGCAGAGGAAATGACTTTCTTAGGTAAAATGATGAGTTCATTTAATCAGCTTCCAAACCCTTGACAGGGATTAATCTTCCATTAGGGAAGCAGGGAAGTCCTCCAAAGTAAACGGCGGGTGTTGTCCGCCATTTTAAATGAGAAGTGTTTTTATTGCAGCCATCAAACCCTCTACATTAGCACTTTATTTGCAACTTAATCAAATTATTTGCAGCTTAATCAAAACTAAAGTATATTATCATAACAATAAAAGTCATTTATTGAGCATAAATTATATTTTAGGCACAATGCTAAGCACCTTGCATGTCTAACCATGTGTGTGTGATCAGTCGCTTCAGTCATGTCTGACTCTTCCCGACCCCATGAACTGTATAGCCCACCAGACTCCTCTGTTCATGGGATTCTCCAGGCAAGAATACTGAAGTGGCTTGCCAGGCCCTGCTCCAGGGGATCTTCCCCATACAGGGGCTGAACCCATGGCTCCTGCATTGCAGGCAGGTTCTTTACCACTGAACCACCGGGGAAGCCCTGTCTAATCATATTTTAAAATAAAGTGTTATGTAATTATTAGTATACTAATCTTACTGACTTGCCAAGGTTTACAATGCAAACGTGAGGCAACGCTGGAATCTGAAACCCCTCAAGCAACTCCAGAGGACAGACTCCTTATTAGGTAGCTATTTTTCTCACTTTCTTCTTTGTGATGCCAAGACACAATGAAGACTACTCTAGAAGTGAAGTGAAAAAAAAAAAAAAAATTTGTAAACTGATTTCATCATTTTTCAATTTCATGAACTTGGTTCCTTGATAACATCAACTCAGATCTGTTATTACTATATGCCTCATGGCTCTTCTAGTATCAAAGAGCTAAAAACTCTCATATCTATATTGTGCATGTTTTCATACACTGTCCAGTGATAGCACATCCTGTTTATATTATGCAAATAACCTAATTCCTATAAAATTATTTTCTCATTTGTAAAATGCATTTTGCAGCTGTGCAAAATGTCTTGTAGCTGTGACGATACATTCAAGTCATGGCTATGAAAGTATCAATACTTAACATGGTGCCTGGCATATAGCTCTTACCAATGAAACAGTTTACTTAACCACTGTCTAGAAACAATAGACAAGAAGATAATCTAAAATCTACCCACGCATAGATTGGGGATCTAATAACCAATCGTTTCTCAGCCTGGGATTAATGTTATATGTCCTCTAGCAATTAATATACAGATAATCACAAGGCATGTAGACAGAATGGAGGCATTGACAAGGAACAGATTTTTGGCCTAGAGGTAAAAGAAAATCAATTTAGAAGGAAAGGAAAGCTATGGACATATTTATGTCATGCAAGTAACCCAGCATTCAAGTCAGAGTTCTTGACAAAAGGCTTCTCTTCCTGGAACCTGAGGTTATAAAGTCTAGTATGGATCAGATGGGTGCTGAGCAAGGGCACGCAGTAAATAGAAGATTCCTAAAATCTCAATACTAATTTTCTTGAATAGTGTTTGGAGGAAGGGATCACATCAGCAACATCTACAAAAATCTAATCATCAATGCTTGTGTTTCATTTGTACTTCATGATAAAAGGGTTACGTGATTATCATTTAAGGTCCTCTGATCCTTATACCTCAACACACAAAGACCGACACTCTCCCACAGGATGGAGAATAAATCCTCTATGTTTATGGAAATGTTCTCAAAGTTAACCCTAGGTCAGGTTAGGCTCCTGTATTATATTGCATAGCACCTGAAGCCTTACTTCTGAGCCCTAGTTCATTTATTCAAGAATTACTGAGTTACCAACCTATCCATTTTTTAACTTATTCTTTTGATCGAGATTTATTGAATACATACTCATGCCAGGTGCCACACCACACAAGTCACCCTACTTAGACTCAATGGTGAAAACAACATGTATACCCCTTAACCTTAATGAAGCTTGTAGATCTAAAGGAACAGTTAGCACATGAGTCCCCTAAGGCCAATGAACACGTATTTATAAGTTAGACTCAATCTAATTGTTGATAAGTGGCAAATTATCTTTATAAGATGATAGAATTTAACTAAATGATCCCTTAGGACTGGTCAAGCTCTACTATTCTAGAATAATGAAGATAACAGTGGTAAGAATAGGTATGCCAGTTTGATGGTAAAACTAACACATTGTTCACTAAATGCTAGGCTCCTTCCTAATTGCTTCACATGAATTAGCTCATGTAATACTTAGACAAGCATATGGATCAGATATAGCCTTCTTCATAGTTTACATATGAGAAAAGTGACTCCTAGACTGGTAAATGTGGACAAAATTTGGGAACAAAACTGCCAAAATCAGGTTCAAACCCAGAAAGTCTGATTCCAAAACCACCGTATCATACTACATCCTTTCTACAGAAACATTTGCTAGTGATAGATAAAAAATATGGTAGGTAACAGCAGCACTGGAATAAAGATGCTTTCATTGTAAATAAAGATTTTAAAGAGAGACAAATGTCTGCTAAATACAATTCTTCTATCCATCACACTCAATGCAGTTAAAAAACAAAGGCAACTTTTACAGCCTCTCTTGGCATTTAACTTACCTCTCCATTACTTTGGCAAAAGCATCACCATGACAACCAGTCTCTTCCAATTGTGTTTATAGTAAAGCTTCCATTTAAACTACTGACTTTGAGAGTACTTTCTAACTCTGGTGTAAGTGTAAGTTAGGAGGACACTGTTGTAAATGGTAAAAAAAAAAAAAAAAAAAAGAAAAGAAAAATACAGCCAAAGAGCTTCAAGCAGAACATCTGAACAAGAATCATTCACAGAGAAACAATGGTAGAAGTAGTAGTAATAGTCACAACAGATGTTATGACTTATGAAATTTATATGATACAGCAGGACATCTGGGAAGATCCCTATACCTGTTACCTCTCCAAATAGCCCTGTGAGATAGATATTGCAGATAAGGAAACTGAGTCACTCGAGGTTAAGTAATTTTCCCAAGATCAAACAGTTAGTAGTCAATATAGCACATCTACCCAAATTTGTCAGACTCTACAGACCATTTAATTAAATATATATATATAAAATGGCCTTTGCAGTGTGATTTTACAGACCCCGGCATAGGTCTTAGGGCTTGTTATTTCTTGCAAACAACTTCCATGTCAAGTGATTTAGAATTGACTTTTCTAGAAGCAAAGCCTGAGACTGGGATTCTAATGAAAGTATTTTCTAAGATTATACTCCTAGGAAAAGGTATGAATGGGATATTCCAAATTCATTCTCTCCATCTCTCCCCCTCCCTCACTCTCCTCCCCACACACAGACACATATACACACAAAGCTTTGCCTCCAAACTAAATTTTTAGGAAAGAGAAATCTGCATCATTCAAGATCATATATCCACCTCTGGTTTCATGAAATCTGATCAACAGGACAGGATCATATAACAAACACGTTGATAGCAACACTTACGGGTTAATTTTCAGTAAAGATGACCAAACATCTGAAAAAAGTTATTCTTCACATTTAGCCTAAAATATCTACAATACATAGCAGATTTAGCTACTGGCATAATAGATTATAAACTGTGAATAGCTTTAATAATGCTTTGTATTACTCAACCACCAGAATAGCCCTGCAAAATAGACATTATTTTCCAAGTTTGACAAGTGAGTAAAGAGCACAAAGGGCCAAATAATGTGCCTCAGGTCACAGAGCTGCAGCAGCAAAGTCACATTTCAAGTGCTTTTTACCACACCAAGCATACTCGCATGCCAACCGCCTCAACAGATCCAGTATTTCCAGGGGAACTGCAGTGGGAGTGTGAGAGTGTGTGTTCCTTTTATGATTCTACCCATACTTCCTCCTGCATTGAAACAGGGTTAAGGAGGCCAGCTCTGGCCACAGCAGGCTCCTTTTAAGGAGTAGCACCGGGGTGCCCTGGAAACCATTCATCTTCCCTCCCACACCGGGAGACCATCAAGGGCCTGCCACTCTCACTGCCAGGCTATTTAGATAAATATCTCACAGATAATCTCCTTTCTCTCTCTCTTTCCTACTTGCATCCCCCATCTTTTTCCCTCTTCAATTTCCAAAGAATTAATCTTAGATTAGGGCAAGAATTTTTAGACTAGAAAGAATTTCCAGGGACTCATTCAAAGTCTAAACAACTCTCAGAAATCCAATTTCACTACCACACATGGAGCATCTGCTACAGGCCAAGTAACAGAGTAAGATTTGAAGATGAAAAGGACGAGGCTGTAATGTTGAGAAACATGAAGGACTTATTTTAAAAAACACCTTTGTAAACAAGAACACAATTATTTCAAATATCTAGGAACTACCATGGACTTACCATGTTCCTGTTACTGTGCTCTGCTTTAAAAATGTTTTCTTATCTGATCCATTTAACAAGGTGCGTTTCATTCTCACTATTTTACTAATGAAGTATTGAAACTCAAGGCAACGTGGCTAAACAAGAGTTTCATGTGCTAAACATGCATTTTTCTGACTCCTTTCAATAACTTTTTTATCTGTTCTACAGCTCAGTGAACTATAGTGAAACATTGGACAGAAGATTTTAGTAAAACACAGTAAAATGCCGCACAAGACAAAGATGTATAAAATATCACATCCAAATGTGGAATTATGAATTCTACTTTGTACCGTGCTGTTTGTAATAGGATTGTCAGGGGTTGTATCTTCAGGCAAGACTTCAATACAGGTCACAGGTCACACTTTCATCTGTTTCTAGTAGGCTACAGCTGTGTACTCTGGGGAAGTGGGAAACAGGTGGCTAGAGTCAAACAAGAGATTATTGGGGAGGCAGAGGATGAAGTTGCCAAGAATCAGTCAGACAAACATGGAAGGTCACTATCCTAGTAAATGACGAGAAAGGGAAATGGGAATAAGAAAGCAGGCTGGCAATTCAGCACATTAGAAAGTGATACAGCAGACAATTAAAAGCTTGAACTCTGAGTTCATACTTTTCCAGTTCACCTCCTCTATCTCCATTTGCTCCCTATAAGGTATATTTTAGATGTTTACCATTACAGCTTCAGTTCCACAATCTTTACTGGGTGTACCACTTTACTTTGTGTATATGTGTGTGTGAGCAATCATTTATAAATCACAGTGTCTAACATTAGATAAGCATTCAAACTTATTATCTATAGTTCATGGAATAAATCAGCAAATTTACCTTATCTCTCGTCTCTATTAGATTTGAGTCCTACCTGCCTCGCCGTCTGTTGAAGGGCCTGGCTTCGGTGTCCTGTAGGTGTCAGGAGACCTGGAGAATGAGGATGGGACACACATATAGCATACTGTACATGAATTTCTCACTTTAACCCCAACAGACATGCACGGAGATAAATTAGGCAGTCACCTGCAAAATGGGATCATTCGTTGCTTTCTTCCTTTCCATAATGCTGCTTTCCTGACGTTGTGCACCTCCTAAGGACAGGAGAGACATGGTTTTTGGTAAGGCCTTTGGAGAGTGAAAGCTGTCACAGAGCTCTAAACCAGGCTGTGGGGTCAGTCACAGATGGACATTGATGTATTCGGCGATTAGCTCATCCGAAGCAACTTAGCAGCAGCAGCAGCAGCATATAATGTGTAAAAGGAGAATATTTCTGTCTTAAAAACTTCACAGGACGCCAAAGGTGCCTCTCACCTCTGTCCACGCGGCAGTGAATTTCAGTGGGATTAATGGCTGAGCTTGCTTGAGTTGGCGTCCTGGTAGGGCTATTTAAAGTTGTATGTTAACAACTTTCACCTGATGGCCTCCTCCCAGACACGCTCCCAATGAAGAGCCTCCAAGGTGATGATGAAGCTTTGAAGGTTTCCTTAAAGGTACTACGTTGCCTAAGGGTAGAGTTCTCAAAGAGGCCTAGGCTCCCTGGGTAGTGGTGGAAAATATAGAATGAAAGAATGAATAAATAAATAAGACTTTAAAGGTGTTACATATAGAAACAGTTAATGTTTTAATTACTAATTAGAGGTAAAATAGATATTTTCACTATTACAACAAGTGTTATCAGTATTGGAATTTTGGCTCAGACTATGAGTACACAGGTTAAAATGTTAAAAGTCTGTTCTTTTGGCTGGAGTTGCATCAACTCACTGCGGACACTCTGGTTATCTCCTGCTGAATCAGCTCTGACAGGCAGTGATAAATGTCTTTGATTAATAAAACATTAGGAATAAAATTAAATATTACTGAATACATGACTTGTCTTTGGTAGCCAAGATCTTTCAATATATGCAGGCTTTTCATGGCTGGGAAACAGTAACAGTTAATAACAAAAGTTTTACTGGTCACCTACCCTGTCATAGGCACTGTTCTAAGTAATCCATTAAGTATTAACTTATAAATCCTCACAATAAACCTATAAAATAGGTACAATTTTTATTTCCATTTTACAGATAAGAAAAGTTTTAGTACTTTGCCCAATAATTTGCAGAACGAAGCTCAAGATCCTGCCCTCTTATTCACTATATTTTAAAATATAATAATAATAACAATAGTGATATGATCTTCAGTCAGTCAGTTCAGTCACTCAGTCGTGTCCAACTCTTCACGACCCCATGGACTGCAACACACCAGGCTTCCCTGTCCATCACCAACTGCCGGAGCTTGCTCAAACTCGTGTCCATCAAGTCGGTGATGCCATCCAACCATCTCATCCCCTGTCATCCCCTTCTCCTCCTGCCTTCAATCTTTCCCAGCATTAGGGTCTTTTCCAAAGAATCAGTTCTTTGCATCAGGTGGCCAAGATATTGGAGTTTTCTTATCCTTACCCATCAGACGGCTGGACAGAATGAAAACCACAATCACAGAAAACTAATCAAGCTGATCACATGGACCACAGCCTTGTCTAAATCAATGAAACTATGAACCATGCTGCATAGGGCCACCCAAGACAGACAGGTCATGGTGGAGAGTTCTGACAAACTGTGGTCCACTGGAAAAGGGAATGGCAAACCACTTCAGTATTCTTGCCTTTGAGAACCCCATGAACAGTATGATGATATCTTCAGTACTGAATAATGGGGCTTTCCTGGTGGCTCAGACAATAAAGGATCTGACTGCAATGCTGGAGAACCAGGTTCGATCCCTGGGTGGGGAAGATCCTCTGGAGAAGGGAGTGGCAACCCACTCCAGTATTCTTGTCTGGAGAATTCCATGGACAGAGGAGCCTGGTGGGCTACAGTCCATGGGGTCACAAAAGAATTGGCCATGACTGAGAGACTACTTTCTTTCACTTTCTTAAACAAGAGTCCTAATCCCTGGAACCTGTAAATGTTTTGAGATGAGGAGATTATCCTTGCTTATCTGAAAGATCCTAGATCCAATCACAAGTGATCTTTTCAGAGAGGAAGAGAAGGATTATACACATAAAAGAGGGGAAGGCAAGGAGCAGATGGAGGCAGAGACTGTAGTGATTGGGCCACAAACAAAGAAATGCCATCAGCCACCAGAAACTGGAAGCAAGGGATGGATTCTTTCTCTAGAGCCTCTGGATGGCATGTGACCCTGCCAACACCTGACACACTCTGACTTAACCCCAGTGAAACTGGTTGATGTTGAACTTCTAGCCTCCAGAATGGGGAGGAAGTTAAGTTTCAATTGTTTTGAGCCACCAAGTTTGTGGCAATTTGCCGTAGCAGCCACAGGAAACCAATAGAGGTTGTGAGAGCTAAGTAACTCAGAACTTATCAAACACTTCATTTTATTTAAAGTTTAGGGGAAATATTTTGGCTAGGGTCCCTACATAGCAACTTCTGGGAGTAGGAACCAGATTTGTTGACTCCTAGCCTAATATTTTCAGCTCAGATGGAGCATCTCCTATCTTCCAACTAGAATCTCCTCCTAATTAATCCATCAAAGCCTCCTGCTCCAAGGAGCTCTTTCTGCATTACAGTGATTGTAGTCTTGGAGAGCAGCACTTCTTCCTTGCTACATCTCATTTGAGACCCTCACACAGAATATCTGATTTAGATACCTCTCTGGCTTTTGAAAGAAAATGGATTTTTAAAGGGTAAGAATGCAATTCTTCCATGTTGACAAATGTCCATAATTACTACCTTCCATGATTTTTGTATTAAAAGGTGTAATATATGTAAAGCACCAATCTTAAGTATGGTCCATTTGATTTTTAAGATTTTATTGACATCCTTATCAAATTATTAGCATTCTTTGGAGAGGCTAAATAGCTAAATTTTCCTAAAGGACATTATTTTATCATTTAGACTACTCTTTGTATCTAAATGCATCAGACATCCCTGGAAAGGCAGAATCTTGTATAAGAACAGAGGGTTTCAAGTGGAAATTTTTTCTTTCATAGAATATGTTGCTTAAAGGATAATATTAGATAAGATCTGTACTCTTTGATCCTTGGTTTCCTCATCTTTAGATTATAGATAATTGTCTTTGGTCTCCAACAAAGCTGTGTGTGTGTGTGTATGTGAAAAATGATAATGGATCTTGCATACTTTATTTTTTTATTTTTATTTATTTATTTTTTTAAAGGTCACGTGGGTTTTGTTTTTTTTTATAACTAAACCCTTTTCTTTTCTTTTCTTTTCTTTTATTTTTTTATAAATTTATTTATTTTAGTTGGGGGCTAATTACTTTACAATATTGTAATAGTTTTTGCCATACATTGACATGAATCAGCCATGGGTTTACATGTGTTTCCCTTCCTGGACCCCCCACCCACCTCCCTCCCCATCCCATCCCTCTGGGTCATCCCATTGCCCCGGCCCTGAGCCCTTGTCTCATGCATCGAACATGGAATGGTGTTCTGTTTCACATATGATAATATACATATTTCAATGCTATTCTCCCAGAACGTCCCACCCTCACCTTCTCCCTCAGAGTCCATATGTGAAGAATTCTATATATGAATGAAGGATTATAACTGAGCTGATTTTCATTCTTTATGACCTCATTTGATGCCTCGTTGGTGAAACTTCCACAATCCTTCAAGATAGGTTAAGCTTCTTTCTATCCCATGTTTCACAATGCTTATCTCATGTCCCTGTAATAGTACATGCATTGGCTGGGCAATGGGTTTCTTTTACAAGTTAGGCTCTTCTGCTACCTCCCTGACCCACATGGGTCATTTAAGCCAGCCAGGACCATCCATTTCCTAACAATGCAACCAGAATAGTAATGCATGCCAACCCATTTTCAGTGTTGACATCCAGAGAGATCCATGAAAGTCAAACTCTAACATCAATTCTCCAACCATCTGCTCTGTTGAATAGCATTTAGAACTGATTTCTGACTCAATTAATTTCCTTAAATATCTCTTTACCTGATTTACTAGGTACCACTTCCCCATTTTGATCTAGTTCCTTGTCTTAACTATGGTTTAAATTTTAGCCTTAACCTAATGGCTTCTTAGCTTTAAAGTAAATGCTTATAGTAGTCATACCTGGGCCCAGGATTCTCACAGGAGTACAATTAAGGGAGCCCTTCATAAGAAATTCACACATTGGCCAGCTATAAAACTAGAGAGCCTGCATATGATCCCCTTAAGGTTAGAGATGTATCTCCCTATACCCTTTTAACCCTTTCATTAGGATCTGTGTTCTATTCAGTACATGATCACTAAACATATGATGAGATTTGACCTTAGTAATAGTGAAGTTAAGCACCAAGCTCTGGTGATCTCATTATGATCTCACCTTACTATAAAGACCTGCATTAACTCCATTTCAGTAAAGGCGTTATGAGTACGTAGCTGTATGCCAGACAATGGAATGTCTGAGCAAGACATTCCGGAGATGCTTACAAGATAGTGCTGGAGACAGAGTAAATAGAATAGTACAATATAGCCCATTCAGAAGGTTATTTTAAAGGGGAAATCTCAGATGCCAGAGGAATAGAGAAAGAGAACCTACAAAAGACTAGGAGGAGTGCAGGGGTAGATTCTGAACCACATGACTCATGAAGGAAGACTGGGATGTAGCCAGATGGAGAGAGAGCGAGCCAAAGCAATACTCAGTGATGCTCCTATTTCTCTTTCCTTTCAACACCATTCCAGGCATACCGAGCATCCTGCAGTGTTTTAAACGATTTTATCATCCCCTCACTTCCTCTACCTTCATTTAGCTTATGTGTCTTCATTTGTAAAATCCTCCTTGTAGTTAGATAGCTTAAGTAATAAAGAAACTATATCACAGTAAAACTGGTTATAAAATCAAATGGATTTTATACGAGGCCTGTAACAAAAGCTATGGGTTACTGTTGAAAACTGTTTAAAGTGTGATCTTTGGGCTCACTAACTTTTATTCAAAAGACACAATTGGATGTTTGGTGTGAAAATTGGTAGGATCATACCATTCAGTGACTACAAAAGCTCTGTTCCTTGGTATTTAAATCCAAGTCCCAAGTAATTTGTGACATTACATTTTATGCCCTGCTCTTATGAATGGAAGTAGAGTGTTTTAAAAGGATTATTAAAGGTTTCAAAATACAAGTCATGTTAGCACTGAGTAACAAAGCTATTTAAAAGAACTAAGGACATTGCCATAGAGGTTGAAATGGGTCAAAATGTCCAGGGTAACTACTGAGTTCATCTATATGCAAATACTTTCCTAGAAGTGTGACTCTTCAGCTTTGATTTTTTAATGAGAACAGCAGGAGGAGAGTCTAGTCCAAGTAGTACTATCCTTTGAAACCTTAATCATAATACATCTAGAAAAATACCATATAAACTTCAAATTAGGAGTTATATAAACAATGTGAAATGCAAATTCTCAAATTTGTGTAGGGTTTTTTAGCTTATTCAGTGTTAGTTATCTACTATAAAGAGAAAAATAGCAGAACATTAATTGTGTTTTTCTTTTTTTGCCCAGTGCCTCACTTTGTTTATTGTAGTTATGGTGTAATAACCTTGGAAATTAAATATTATCATTGTAGTTTAAAGATGAAGACTGGCTCAGGTGATCCAATATGCCACATCAACTGCTTAGTACCGGGACAAGCCAGATGAAAAGCTATGCTGCCTGGTCTCAAATAACAAGCTTTTTCTTCCTGTCATCTGTCTAAAAATGGTAGCAAGAAACCGAAGCAAAAAGAAAGCAAGGCATACAAATGAACAGATCTGAATTTTACTGGTCCTGAGCAACTCCAAGGACAAACAAATCAGACTGAGGTCACAACTCTCTGAGTTGAAGAAATGCAGGGTAGAAACTCTCTTGTCCACCGAGAACTTGTCTTGCTTTGGTAAATCATGATCAGCAGACAAAAGGGGAAAGTGATTAAATCATCGGCAAGTGAGTGTGTCAAAGGAGGTAAAGGTAACGATGCAGAACTCTGTGGAGTGGGTTTGGGGTGGCGCATGGTAATGTCTAGCCCCTCCCTTCCTTATGGAGCCAGTTTGACCCTTTTCCTATCACATGTGCCTGTGTGTGCTAAGTCGCTTCAGTCCTGTTCAACTCTTTTGCGACACCATGGACTGTAGCCTGCCAGGCTTCTCTGTCCCTGGGATTCTCCAGGCAAGAATACTGGAGTCGGGTGCCATTTCCTTCTCCAGGATCTTCCTGACCCAAGGATCAGTACTTTGTCTCTTGCGGCTTCTGCATTGCAGGTGGGTTCTTTACCACCGAGCCATCGGGGAAGCCCTCCCATTACATAGCTCTCAATTTTTAAAGGACAGTCATTCTCACTTCTATGTAAGTAAGATTTTTGTTCTTACTTTCTGAACTCTCTCTTACTGTCAGGAGCTACGCTGAATTATATCAGCATCTCCTTTTTCAGACTCCAGGACAAAGTTAATCAGTCAACTTCTGCTTCCATTCATCTTGGTCCATCTTGACCAATGAAAGTAGACTAAGAAACAATCATAAAAATAACAATATTCTCAATTACTTCTTTTCTGGTGTCCCAGGTCTTCTACTAAGCTCAGCTTAAACATATGAGTATTGTTCGTGTTATTTTCATCTCCTAGATTAGAAAACTAAACATCTAAACTAAAGATATACAATTGGTTATTGGCTTAGTTTGGGCTTTCCTGGTGGCTCTGAGAGTAAAGAACAGCCTGCAATGTGGGAGACCCCAGTTAGATTCCTGCATCAGGAAGATCTCCTGGAGAAGGGGATGGCTACCCATTCCAGTAATTCTTGCCTGGAGAATTCCATGGACAGAGGAGCCTGGCAAGCTACAGTTCACGGGGTCACAATGAGTCAGACATGACTGAGTGACTAACACTTATTGGCTTCAGTTCAGTTCAGTTCAGTTCAGTTCAGTCGCTCAGTCATGTCTGACTCTTTCCGACTCCATGAACTGCAGCACACCAGGCCTCCCTGTCCACCGCTAACTCCTGGAGTGTACTCAAACTCATATCCGTTGAGTCAGTGATGCCATCCAACCATCTCATCCTCTTTCATCCCCTTCTCCTCCTGCCTTCAAACTTTCCCAGCATCAGGGTCTTTTCAAATGAGTCAGTTCTTTGCATCAGGTGGCCACAGTATTGGAGTTTCAGCTTCAACATCAGCCCTTCCAATGAACACCCAGGACTGATCTCCTTTAGGATGGACTGGTTGGATCTCCTTGCAGTCCAAGGGACTCTCAAGAGTCTTCTCCAACACCACAGTTCAAAAGTATCAATTCTTTGGTGCTCAGCTTTCTTTATAGTCCAACTCTCACATCCATACATGACTACTGGAAAAACCATAGCCTTGACTAGATGGATCTTTTTTGGCAAAGTGATGTCTCTGATTTTTAATATGCTTTCTAGTTTGGTCATAACTTTTCTTCCGAGGAGCAAGCATCTTTTAATTTCATGGCTGCAGTCATCATCTGCAGTGATTTTGGAGCCCAAAAAAATAAAGTCTTGCACCATTTCCAATGTTGCCTCATCTATTTGCCATGAAGATGGGACCAAATGGCATGATCTTAGTTTTCTGAATGTTGAGTTTTAAGCCAACTTTTTCACTCTCCTCTTTCACTTTCATCGAGAGGCTCTTTAGTTCTTCTTCACTTTCTGCCATAAGGGTGGTGTCATCTGCATATCTGAGGTTATTGATATTTTTCCTGGCAGTCTTGATTCCAGTTTGTGCTTCATCCAGCCCAGCGTTTCTCATGATGTACTCTGGATATAAGTTAAATAAGCAGGGTGACAATATATAGCCTTGACATACTCCTTTTCTTATTTGGAACCAGTCTGTTGTTCCATGTACAGTTCTAACTGTTGCTTCCTGACCTGCATACAGATTTCTCAGGAGGCAGGTCATGTGGTCTGGTATTTCTATCTTTTTAAGAATTTTCCAGAGTTTATTGTGATCCCCACAGTGAAAGGCTTTGGCATAGTCAATAAAACAGAAATAGATGTTTTTCTGGAACTCTCTTGCTTTTTTGATGATCCAACAGATGTTGGTAATTTGATCTCTGGTTCCTCTGCCTTTTCTAAAACCAGCTTGAACATATGGAAGTTCTCAGTTCTCGTACTGTTGAAGCCTGGCTTGGAGAATTTTGAGCATTACTTTACTAGTGTGTGAGATGAGTTCAATTGTGCAGTAGTTTGAGCATTCTTTGGCATTGCCTTTCTTTGGGATTGGAATGAAAACTGACTTTTCCAGTCCTGTGGCCACTGTTGAGTTTCTAAATTTGCTGGCATATGGAGTGCAGCATTTTCACAGCATCATCTTTTAGGATTTGAAATAGCTCAACTGCAATTCCATCACCTCCATTAGCTTTGTTCATAGTGATGCTCCCCAAGGCCCACTTGACTTCACATTCCAGGTGAAGTGGGCCTTAGGAAGCATCACTTATTGGCTTAGTTACCTTAGATTCAGAATCTATTTTGTCTGACTGTAGATGTCTCACTCTATACCCTGGGAGAAGTCATTCTTTGATTCTCTGTTTGTACATAGTTGAAATAAAAACCCTACCTTGTGATACTATTGTAAGAACTACATTATATTTACGTGGTAGAGTAAATAAAACACAGTAAACCTCCATAAATAGCATTCTTGTTCAAATTTTTACTAGACTGCCTGGTAACAAGTAAAGGTGACCAGTATTTGCCACATGCTGACTCAGCCAGTAAAGAATTGCCTGCAAGGCAGAAGACCCCAGTTTGATTCCTCGATCAGAAAGATCCCCTGGAGAAGAGAATGGCAACCCACTCCACTATTTTTGCCTGGAGAATTCAATGGACAGAGGATCCTGGTGGGCTATAGTCCATGGGGTTACAAAGAGTTTGACATGACTGCACAACTAACACTAAGAAACATTTGCTATTTAAACAAATAATTGAGCAAGTGGGGAAAAAAAGAATAGGTGGATAAACGGATTGAAATATCTTGATCATTTTTTCTCCCCCTTAGTTCTTCTATATTTTTAATCTTTTCTGTCTTGTGGACATCCTCTGCTTTCTGGGTTAAGAATAATAATACTTTTGAATCTTTCAATTATTTGCCCTTTCTCTTGCATGTAATTGATTCTGGTGCCCTAGATCCATCTAGTATTCAGAGTAAAAGTAAAAAAAAAACTGGTAGGGAATCTTATTTCCACCACAGCAAACATAACCCCATCATTGTGCATGCTCAGTCACTTTAGTCATGTTCAACTCTTTGCAGTCCCTTGCACTGTAGCATGACAGGTTTCTCTGTCCATGGGATTCTCCAGGCAAGAATACTGGAGTTGTTTGCCAAGCCTTTCTACAGAGGATCTTCCCTACCCAGGGATCAAACCTGCGTCTCTTGAGTCTACTGCACTGAAGGCAGATTCTTTACCACTGAGCCACCAGGAAAAGCCATTGTTAGGTAATATATAACAATATCTTTCCATGAATTAAACATCAGATATATGTTAAGTCCCTATTCATATGCCAAGAACTCTTACAGATAAACAGATGAAAAAGTACAGTTGCAATTGGAAAAAAAAAAAAAAAAGTTTTTTTTCCAGCATTTTTGTCACTGTCAAAATGAAATTTAAAATCTAAATGTATATCAACAGATGGACACACTGAATTGTGATACATTTATGACACTGATTACCATGTATCCACAAGGACAGTGACTGAGATAGCTCTATATGCTCATAGGGATAGCACTGAAAAGTGTATTGCTAAGCAGTAAGGAAAAGACACACAAAACAATGAAAAATACACCCTTATTAACAGAAAACAAAAGCTAAAGGCCAAATCCACATACAGGTACACAAAATCGACTGTGATGGGATGCACATAAGCTGTTACAGGTGGTTTCCCTGGAGAGAAGTAGGAGATTTTAAGGAATTATTTGAGGCTTTCATATCATGTGCTACCTATTTATGCATTTTATAATTAAACAAACAAATAAAAGTGTTACATTTCAGGATTTCACATTTTATAGGAATGAAATGGCATATGAGCAAAAAATCACATTATAGGTATATATTCTGTACAGAAAAATTCCTGTGTTCATATTCATAATACACTCTTCTTATTTATGAAATATGCTTGTGGAATAAAAACAATTATGATAACAAGTAAATTAATTTAGTGCATAACTTGGCCATCAAAGCTGAGTCTTTAATTTGTTAATGAAAATGCCAAAAATGATCAAGTTGCCATTCTTTCACTCTATATGTGTGAAAAATTAGGTCCAGATAAGGAAGGCTGCCTGACCAAATCACACAGCAAATTACCACCAGAACCTAGGGATATAGATGAATTGGAATCCATATTCAGATTGATTACTTGGGAGCTTATTTTGATTCTAAAATCAAAGAGGACAAATAGAATTTGATGTGCAATATATTAAGAGAGTTAGCTATCTTACTGTTTCCAGTGTTTGTTTGTTTGTTTTCACAATACAAAGTAGGCAGAGGTGATGCTTAACAATTAGAAAACAGTGAGGTGTGATCATGCTTTGCTCTCAGCATTAGGCAGCAGAATATCATTCCTCCCCTTTCCTTTGATCTCAGACTTGCAATTTGAAAGCCAGAGGAATGATAAATGGCCATGAAATGCAGACAAAGATTCCTTTTGTTTGTCTCACAGAATAGGAAGATGGTCAAACTGATCAGTCATCAAGGTATAATGATCTGAAATAAATACCAGCCTCTTTGATGTGGCCTAGGATGCCAGCATCATGGAAAGAGACCATTCTTCTGACTTTCACATAATTTAATGATTATGTCTGTTTGTAAACGAGCTTCCTTAATTGCTAACTGGTAATTTGGCATTCAGACAGGAGTGCAGGATCCCTCACCCTTCACAAGGAAGAAAAGATTGAACTGAGAGGGATAAATGGGAAGAGAGGCCTCCAAATTAGAAGTAATTGGAGCAGAGAGCAGGTGATGAAAAAAACGTACAGAAATTATTCCACCTTCCCACAAAGAAATGACACTGATTCATCTGAGTGAAGCTGCAGCCAGGATCTTTGACAGGTGTGGATTTGTTTCTAGAAAACACCAAGCAAAGACTATATAGCCTAGGGGATGTTTCCATTTATAAAAAAGATAAAACTTGAAGGGACTTAGCCATCTTGATCCTGGGGAAGCATTAAACAGAAAATACTGGGTCAACCGAGTTGACTGGTGAAGGGCATTGGAAAAGGTCAAGAAATATGAAAGATGAATTAATGTATTGGAATAATATACATGCAAATATTGTTTGGGGACCTGTCATTTTTATTTACTTACTGTGCTACACCGAGCAAATTAGTTAAGTTTCTATAACCCATTTTCTTACTGATGCTGAAAAAGACACTGATGAGTTTGTGCTTGCATGCTCAGTTGTGTCCGACTCTTTCTGACTCATAGACTATAGCCCACCAGGCTCCTCTGCCCATTTTCATTTGCTAATCCAGGAGGATCTTCCTGACCCAGGGATCGAACCTGTGACTCCCGCCTCTCCTATATTGGCAGGTGGTTTCTTTACCACTGAGCTACCTCGGAGGCCCTGACAATGAGATCACAACTATCCTTTTGTGATGATAAAAAGAGTATAAAAGTGGTGCTTTCCAGAAAAAAGTACTAAGTGACTGTTAGGTCCTACCCTTACTTGCTGTCTTTTAACTGGAAATGAGATAGAGTTTATAGTGTCAACATTTTACCAAGTCATAAAGGTCAATTGATAATTTCCCATTATTCATAAGGGCTTCCCAAGTAGTGCTAGTGGTAAAGATCTCAGGAGACATAAGGAATGTGGATTTGATCCCTGGGTCAGGAGGATCCCCTGAAGGAGTATCTAGCAACCACTCCAGTATTATTGCTTGGAGAATCCCCATGGACAGAGGAGCCTGGTGGGCTACAGTCTGTAGGATCACAAAGAGTTGGACACTACTGAAGCGACTTAGCATGCACACAGACATTATCCACAACCACTTTTCTAGGGAATTTCTCTTTCTTCCAAATATGATAAGCCTTATGTGACTCATGTAATTTCTTATATTTAGATATGTAAACCCTCAATGATCATGATTATTTAAGACCTTTACAACTTTTTATATACATACCATCAGATCCTTATCTCTGGTCCTATCATATGCTCACTATTAATTGAACATTTTCAAATTTATATATCTTACTGGTAATTCATATACCAACTGAAATTACATTTTTCTTCTAACCATTATCAAAAATTCTCCCATGATAGTCTTTATTTATTTTGCTTATACATTTATCCTTTGATTAATGAACTCAAAGTAACTTTATAAGTACTCACTCTGTGCCAAGAAATGGGCAAGGCACAAAACCAGGCATGTCTCCTACATTCATCAAGCTTACTATCTAGAGGGAAAGTATAAATGAATAACTGAAATGACCGTAGAAGGAAAACTGTGTTTAAATCTGTGATACAAAGTTACAAGACACCAAGAGGGTATTTAGTTGGGAGAATTCCTCCAGTGGTATTCAGGGTTACTTCCTTGAGTAAAGGATGCCTGATGTATAATGTATATGTGTATGTGATGGTGGTGGTGGTGGTGATGATGATGTCACCCCAGACTGAAGGTTACAGTCATGCAAAAGTTCTATAACTAGAGGTAATAAAGCATATTCAAGTGCAAGATGGATGAACATGGTCAGAAAGCAAATTGTTAAAAGGATTATGGTAGGACATGAAGTGGGAGACATGAAACATATCAAGCTCTCTGAGAACCATTTTCCTCCTTAGCCTTAGGTAACTTTCACAGGGACCTCGACCACTTCCTTTCGCTTATTCCCAGGGCCCTGTTACTACAATCTGTATAACATGCCTATGATGAGTCTCTGAAACCTTCCTGCTTCTCTCCATCCGTATTATTACTTCCTCAAACATTTGCCCCAAACTGGAAATAATTGGAGCAAAGATCTGGTGATGATGTGTAGTTATAGCTGGTCTCCTTCCCTTCAGCCAACCCCCTGCTCCCCTAGAGATTTAATAAAGGTAGATTTTCAGGTGTGTTATTAGCAGCATTGCTTATGGTAAAAACAATCTCTGATTATTAAATTGTGTCTGGATTGCGATGCCTTTGTATGGCTCAAAATATTTTGCTTTGGAACCATAGCTTTGAAATTCTACACAAAAGAGACTCTTTTAACTGGTATTTCCCATGTAGAGATCTTGAAAGCTAACTTCATAGACACTGAAGTGGTTAATAGATACTGGCTCATGTTGGAAATGACACTTTGAAACTAGGCTGGATCACATGCATACAGGTATGTATTCTTCCATTACCTGAGCTTTCCCCTGCTGAAGGTAAGGGGAGCTGGCCAAAAATACTTGCTGGTTAACTATGTGAACAGGTCCACTTCTGTAAGGGCATGCTGAACAGCTGGTGTGTGGTGCTTTGTTGCCTAAATCTGAGTAGCTGCAACCAGGTATGTCCTCTGACAGTCTTGTAAGTATTAACATTTATTTGAAGCTGAATAGAAGAGCTCCTGGTGGATATTGTCCTTGGCAGTAATATGTATGCTTTCTCAAACTGTGTGTAATTTTATGCCCTCATGTCTTTGCTCAGTGTTTCTTCTTCATAGAATTATATCCCCACCCTTCTCTTCCAGATAAACTACAGTCCATTCTTCAAGGCTCATCTTAAAAGGTTCTTTAACTTATTATATAGTGCTTCTTCATGGTGCTCACATTCTTACTTCAGAACTTACTGAGTTCCAGTCACCTTGATATACTGTCTTTTCTCTTGGGGAACAGTGTGCTCAGGCATTTTTGCATATCCAGAGCTTTGAACAATTCATGGAACAGAAAAAAAAATGAGCATCTGTTTGTTAAATCTCAGGGACAAAGCACGATGTCTTGAGATCAGGTTATAACACTTCTTCAAGAGTTAGGTAATAGCTTCTTTCTCAAGGGAATATTTTCCTAAAACTCTTTACGTGCCTCACCCCCTGGGATTTAGTCTCTGTCTTTAATGATTCATATTACTTTCAATTTTGTGTGGTTATATTATTATCATGATTATCTTTAAAGAAATTATTATACCTAATTTTGTCCTCTCAGAATATGACACCCTTGAGAGAATGAGCCATATCTTACTCTTAACATGTTTTAAGACACTTAAATTGAGAAGTGAATTCTAAGGAACATGCAGTGGAAAAAGTCTGTTAAAATACATGAAACTACCATTTTAAAATTTAATGATTTAGATTACTGTTGGAAAAGAATTTGCTTATGCAAGTTGTTTAAATGGGTCTGTTTGTGCTAACTTTAAAGAAACACATTTTGCTTTGTTCTATAATCATTATTTCCATTTACGTGTGTGTAGTAGACAAACGACTTTTACAAGCATGATGTCATCTGATCCATGGGGCTTCCCAGATGGTGCCAGTGGTAAAGAACCCACCTGCCAATACAGGAAACTTAAAAAACATGTGTTTGATCCCTAGATTGGGAAGATCCCTTGGAGGAGGGCATGGCAACCCACTCCAGTATTCTTGCCTGGAGAATCCCATGGGCAGAGGAACCTGGTGGGCTAAAGTCCATAGGATCATAAAGCGTCAGGCATGACTGAAGCAACTTAGCACGCATGCACGCATCTGATCCAGATACTAGTATTTTATAAACACAAGAAGGTGTGGATAAAGGGAAGGGGACTGATTTGGAGACACAAAAAATAATGTTCAGCTCTGATTCTCTGATTCCCTTCTGACTTTTCAATTTTTCCTTTAAAATTATATTAGTAAGCTAATGTTATATATACTTAAAATAGTCCTAGAGGGACGAATCTCCTATATACTAACATTTGCTTGCCAGTGTCAATCCCTCCCTACTTCCTATACAATAAAGTGTAATCATTTTAATCTTCCATTAAAGCGCTTCTATGATCTGACTTTATTTATTATTATTATTATTACCATCATCATCATCATTTTAGCTTTTACCTTTCTCTTTTGTTAATTTCCTTACTAAATCTTGTGATGCTTCTAGACTCATTTTAAAGTTCTACCTGGCATGAAACTAGGATAGCATCAGTTTGCAATAAATGTCTTCTGAATTAATCAACCCAAACTGGTTACCCTCTTCTCAAGTCCTAGCAAACACTCTCCCACAGATAATATCCAGGCCTCTGAGTGTGCACATGCATGTGTGTGTGTGCTCAGTCTCTCAGTCACGTCTGACTCTTTGTGACCCCATGGACTGTAGCCCCCCAGGCTTCTCTCCATGGAATTTTCCAGGCAAGAACACTGGAGCAGGTTGCCACTTCCTCCTCGAAGGGATCTTCCAGACTCAGGAAATGAACCCATGTATCTTGTGGCTCCTGCATTGGCAGGGAGATTCTTTATCACTGAATCACCTTGGAAGTCCCAGAGTATGCACACCTCTTCCATATTTCCTTATTTCTGATGTCTCTAGGTATTTTAGGACAAAGCCTTGAAGAAATCAGCTGTTCTAATTTGAATTATTCTGAGCCACCTGTAAAAGAAGTGTCATAGCATAAATGTGTTTTCCAGAGGAAGAAAAGTTAAAGATAGTTCTCATTATATGATGGTTACAGTGGTAGTGGTTTTTCATTCTCATACCTTTAAAGAAAAATCAGTATGAAGTGTTTAGCACAGTATCTGGCAAACTATAGTCCTACAACAAATGTTAAAGAGATTATACTTATTGAGAATCATTCTTGCTATAGTTTTTGACAGTTTGAATGATTTTCCTATATATTTTCACTCTTGGTGCTCCTAATCTCAGATTAACGGAATCTGATTTCCTTCTTAAATGATGCAGCCTTGACTATTTGACTAGCTTTGACTAATACGATGTCAGCAAAAGTGATGCAAGCAGAGGCCATATACATACTAGTACAGCTTGACTTGGCTTTGCACATTAGTGACCAGACATGAAAAAATTACGTCCCAAGCATTTGCTGGCCCTGGATTCTGGGTCCCAGAACAAGTACCCATGGAACACATCTAAACCCAATCCAGAGCCTAAAGCCATGGTCAACTGTATTTGCCAACGGGAGTAAATCCATCCAGCTGAGATCCAGACAGGCTTAGCCAAATCACAGTTGACTTGAACCCCCCTGAGAAGAAATGCTTATTGTTGTAAGCCACAGAGTTCTGGGATCACTTGCTATGTCAAGTGTGCAGTAGCTAACAGGTATACCACTGGTACCCAGCGGCATCGATAACAACAATAATAGATTGCCAAGTGCTTACTATATTTTGTCTCATTTGATCTTCTCATAATTGTAGAATGTCTCATTATCCTCAGACACAGAGAGTTTAAATAACATGCTCAAATACAAAAATAATAAGTGATAAACCCACCCAGGCTCTTAATGATCATAACAGACAGCCTCTCAAAATGTCCAAAATTTGGCTTCCCAAGAAGACAGCATAAGATGTTTTGAGGACTTTGCAAGTATGTTTGATATTCTCTCTCTGTGAGTGGAATTCTGAACTAACCTGAGATTAAGAATACAGTGTAAAATGGTCAGTTCCAATCTCAGACATGCGTAAGAATTCCCCAGTGGTGGTAGTGGGGAGAGAGAAATAAGTGTCCATCCTAGACATTCTAAAGCAAACACTCTGGAAGTAGAGAAATATGGATATTTATTTGGAATATGCTTTTGAACTGTGGTATTGCAGAAGACTCTTGAGAGTCCCTTGGACAGCAAGGAGATCAAACCAGTCAATCCTAGAGGAAATCAGTCCTGAATATTCATTGGAAGGACTTATGCTGAAGCTGAAACTTCATTACTTTGGCCACCTGATGGGAAGAACTGACTCATTAGAAAAGACCCTGATGCTGGGCAAGACTGAAGATGGGAGGAGAAGCGGACGACAGAGGACGAGATGGTTGGATGACATCACCGACTAAATGGACATGAGTTTGAGCAAGCTCCAGGATATGGTGAAGGACAGGGAAGCCTGGCATGCTGCAGTCTATAGGGTCACAAAGAGTCAGACATGACTGAGCAATTGAATAGCAACAATAACAACAAAATGCTTTCCAGGCAATCTCAAAGGAGCTAGACTTACATCTCTCTGAGGGACTCTTAGGCTAGGAATGGTGATGTTTATTAAGAGAATAAGCATCTTTACATTCTCTTTCCTGAATGTCATGTTGTGTGAATCTCTATTTTTGGACCTTGGAGAAAATGTCATACCCAGTGTAAAAAAAATTGGTCATTCAGTTGTGTCCTACTCTTTGTGGACTGTAGCCCACCAGGTTCCTCTATCCATGGAATTTTCTCGGCAAGAATACAGGAGTGGGTTGCCATTTCCTTCTCCTTAAAAGGAACTTGACATTCCTCTTCTTCACTCTCTTAGCAGTATGACGTTATGAAAAGATTATGAGAAAAGCATGCCATTAGAAGTAAAAAAGACTTGTGTTCCAATCCTGGCTTTTCTATAAGCTATATGACTTTGAATATAACACTTAAATTTACTTTCTTCCTTTTAAAAAGTAAGAAGACTATTAAACACAATAGTAGAGCTGTGTAGAGGACTCACTGAGAGAACATGTCCTAGAATACCCTGTCCAATGGCACAACTTGTTGTGTGAGTGCTCAATACACACCAGACACTGTACTCCCTTCTAAAGTGAATCAAGTTGTACAGAAAGTTTGTAACAGTAAGAAAACAAAGACTGTTTTAAATGATCAGTGTGCAAGAGTTTTGTGAACGGTGGATGCTGGGTTAGCACTTTTATTCAAGGGCACAAGCCAGGAGGCAGAGTCTATGTAAACACAGGATTATGCCTCATGACGACATTGCCTTCACAACTTGTGTTCAGTCCAGAAGAGAAAACAAGGTCCTGAATGGCTCAGGTCCCAGGGACTTGCCAGAATCCCAAGTTCACAAAATGTTAAATTGTCTCCCGGTGGTGAATCTGATCTAGCATTTCTTCTTTATTTTCTCACTTTATTAAAAAATGTGATAATGGAACATATTGTCTATGCCTGCCTGCCCACTGCCCATGCCTAATTTAAAGGAATACCTTCTTGATATTTTAAAAGACTATTAGATTTTTTTTGGGGGGGGTCCTGTGTTTTGTAAGTTTGTAAGGTAAATATATTGGACATTAAATGAGAAAAAATATATATAATTGTTTTCTCCCATCATATTCTCTTGTGCTTTCTAGATAAGCAAAGCAAATTGTCAGCTTTATACTCATCCTGGGAAACTGAAACTTAAGTGATATTCTCAAGAAACTATAGGAAACATAGATAGAAGACAGAGTGCTTGTGCTCTTAAAAACTTGCTGAATTATTGGGGAAGATTGTGTTCTTTGGGAAATTAGCATAAATATCAGGGTACAGAGCTTTATCCCATTGATTTTCTAAGTTATCACCACATACCCCTCAGTTCAGAAGATAATATTGTGTGGTGTAATTCTCAAGAGTAGACCAGCTTTTTAATTTTTTTTCCCCTTACTCTGGTTTCAGTGTATTTAAAATTTTGCAAAGCCTCAGGAGGTATACAGTTTAGTTCACCAACAGACCTTTTGTTATGAGATAGAAGATCTCATGACACCACACACACACCAATCTACCACCACCTTTGAATGGACACAGGGCCAATGGGAACCCACTCCTTGATCCTTCTCTCCCCCTGACCCCACCGCTTCTGTCTTGTTGTTGTTGTTGTTCAGTTGCTCAGTCATATCAGACTCCTTGCGACCCCAGGGACTGCAGCATGCCAGGCTTCCCTGTCCCTCACCATCTCCCGGAGCTTGCTCAAACTCATGTCTGTTGAGTTGGTGATGCCATCCAACCATCTTGTCCTCTGTCGTCTCCTTCTCCTCCTGCCTTCAATCTTTCCCTGCATCAGGGTCTTTTCCAACGAGTTGGCTCTTCACATCAGGTGGTCAAAGTATTGGAGCTTCAGCTTCAGCATCAGTCCTTCCAATGAATATTCACGACTGATCTCCTTTAGGATTGACTGGTTTGATCTCTTTGCAGTCCAAGGGACTCTCAAGAGTCTTCTCCAACACCACAGTTCAAAAGCATCAATTCTTTGGCACTCAGCTTTCTTTATCATCCAACTCTCACATCCATACATGACTAGTGGAAAAACCATAGCTTTGACTATAGGGACCTTTGTCGGCAAAGTACCATCTCTGCTTTGTAATATGCTGTCTAGGTTTTTCATACTGTTTATTCCCCCCCACACACACACCTTTTTTTTTTCTTTTGAGTGGATGCAGATCTCTTTAGGTTCCTGGACACCGGAGAGGGCCAGGATGAGCTAGCAGCTCTGGGTCTTCAAACTAGCAGTTCTAATGTGCTCCCACCCACTCCATCCCCTTCCTCCAACCACAAAGAGGCACTGGCCAAGGCTGAGACAATCAAGTAATCAAGGGAATATTCAGACAGACAGAAAGGAAAACAGAGCTCCAGCCCATCACCTACCTCCACAGAATACCCTATTACTACTTCTCAGGAAGCATCTCAGATGAGGTTTCTAAGGACAAACCCTTTGAAGCAGGAACTAGAGAGATCGTGACTTGTACAGTAAAAAGAAATGAGTGAGATGCCAAGGCTGATTACTGGAAATTGGAATGTATGATGAACACAGGGCCAGAAGGAACATGAAAAATCAGAGAACTGGGTGGTGAACTGAGTTTAGATATGTTCAATGCATGTCATGGTCTGTTTTAGGGTCAATAAGTGGCAGGGTTTAGAGCCTCATTCTTCACTACTATGATCAGATGTGCTTAATAGTTCCTCTGATGTGTAGATACCTGGTTTGCCTCATGGAGGTGAGTTTATATTTTTGCTTCATAACCTATAATGTACTTAGCATCATTAAGCCTAATGGAGAGCATGGCAACACATGGGGGAAGTATGTGAGTCTCAAAAGAAATACTTTCCCTTCTTGATAAAGATAATTTGGAAAGAAAAATAAAATGTTTCAGTAAAGGCTGTATATATTCTTATATTTGGTATCTAAATATCCTTACTTTAGCAGATTTGTTGCTGTTTAGTTGCTAAGTTGGAGAAGGCAATGGCAACCCACTCCAGTACTCTTGCCTGGAGAATCCCATGGACGGAGGAGCCTGGTAGGCTGCAGTCCATGGGGTCGCGAAGAGTCGGTCACGACTGAAGCGACTTAGCAGCAGCAGCAGCAGTTGCTAAATTGTGCCTCATTCTTTGTGATCTCATGGACTGTAGCCTGTCAGGCTCCTCTGTCCATGGAATTCTCCAGGCAAAAGTACTGGAGTGGGTTGCCATTTCCTTCTCCAGTGGATCGTCTCATCCCAGGGATCAAACCCACCTCTCCTGCTTTGGCAGGCAGATTCTTTATCACTCAGCAACCTGGGAAGCCTACTTTAGCAATCAGGTAACCTTAAATGGATGGTGCAAACAAAGAAGAGCTCTTGTCCTGGGAGAATCTGAACACAGCATGGCTCTACCTTATCTAGTTCAGGGAAAGAGAAAGGCTGCTGGTGGCAGGACTTTGCTTTTGATTGTGGCGACAACGTGTTAGGAAGCATCTAACACTTAGAATCTTCTTTTATAAAAAAATCTTGGTCCCACTTATTTCGTTTTGCCTTTCCAAAAAATTACTCACTGCCATCACTACTGTGACCTGGTTTCCTTACTAGTAAAGAAAAGGGCTCATTTGGTGATTTCTGAAATCAAAGTCTCAGTCTACCCTAGGGCTCATGCTTGGCAAAAAAAAAGCCCAGGGCTTTAAGAAAAAAAAGACTTAAATCTCCACTGGAATTATTTTTGCTTTGAGATGACAGGACTTCAGCTATGCCTTCAAAATATTCCTATTCTTTCATATAATCACATTCAATAATCATTAAAAAATTTTTTTTTTCTTTTCTTGACTAATGTTCTGTGTCCTTCATTTTTCTCTGCACCTAATTTGATGGCAAAATAAAGCCAGGAATATAGAAATATTCATCCTCTAGCCATCGCATTAATTGATGTCTGGGAGTAAGGTGATGCTATCTAATGAGACTGAATCAAGTGATCAGTGCAAAATACTGATTTTCAAATACATTTTATCTAACCATTTGAGCTGACTTGAAAATTGGCATAATTACACAGTCTGAGCCTCTAAGATATGGTAATTCTTGATTCAGATATTTCATTTCACAGGAGAGGGAATCAGAAGGCAAGATCTGATGTGAGTGACTTCAGCACTTATTACCTATAACAGAGCATACTTTTCAAACACACACATGAAAGAAATGTAAATTATTAAATTACCTCAAGTGATTCTGAACAAGTAGACCCACTCTAACATCTTTACTACAAATGAAGCCTTTAATACTTTTCTTTCTTTTTCAGAAAAATAGCCTAATAATCAAAGGACTATGAATATTCAGAACAAAAATGGGATTAGAAATTTTAAGGTGCTTATACAATGAGAGGAGAGAAATTAGATTTTTTTAATTCATTGGGTCACATTATATCCATTTCAGATTCCACAACTGGCACTTCCTCCTCACAACAGAGGATTAATTATGAAGTAAAAGCAATTTTAGAAAGAATTTTACTGAATTATGGGAAGAAAATCGCCACAGAATTACTGGTAGTTAAAAACTGAAATAACACGTGTGTGTATGTGTGCATCTGTAAAGTTTACACATTTACACATTTCACACATATGGATGTAAGGATAAGCACAGGTAAGAGACAGAGTCAAAGTTATGATTACTGTTTCCAGAAAGTATGCCAAATTGTGTGTGACTCTACAGTTTCAAGGAGCACAAATAAGCCCTCTTTCAAAAACTGAACATCATTATCATCTGCCTACTATATAGCAGCAATTGGATAGTGCTCTAAAGTTCACATAAAATTAATTCAATATATTATAAGAACTACCATAATGTATTTGCCTCATTTGCACTACTGTATCCTGGGTCTGCTCAAGTCTAGGGCCACAGCTTTCCAATCAGCTTCCATTTCATCATTTTCTAGTCTGTCTTCCAGAGTCCTATCAGAGTAATTAATTTTTATGATGTGAAAATCTGAACACATCACCTCCCCAACACTTCTTTTGGAAAAACAAATCCAGTTATGGGATTTTCTGAAACTCGGCAGACTTTGCTGATAAGTCACCAGAAAATAAATTGCAATTTCTGAGAGAAATAACTTTTCTTCTTGCTTTTCAATATTAGAAAATGGTTTTGTGTAACATATTTGATACATGGATATATGAATCAAGCCATTGATTTTTACCCTCACAAACAACAATATTTATGTGATAGCATGAAGAGGAAAAAAGCTGATTGCTCATGGAAAAAAAGACCATAAAGTCATGGAAAATGACTGTGGAAGAGAACAATATTTTTTCAGATGTTTAGCTCCTTTCCAGAAGGAAATATATATATATATATATATATATATATATATAAAATGATCTTAAACATATAAAACCTTATTATTGTAAAATATATAACCTTAAAATATACAACCTTAAAATTATATAATCTTAAAATACTTGCAACACCACTTTTAGAACTCTAAATAAAATGAAAGCTATATTAGATTGTCAAAATGAGGCAAACTTAAATCAATTACATCAGTAGGTTTAAACTGCGAGTAATGTACAGTATTGCAGATACTGTACAAAACTGGGAAACCAGAGCTCAAGGGAAAGAATGACATTGTTGGAAGGGTGGTGATTTCAAAACATGTCTAGAAGTTCTAAACCCTAGCTACACCCCAGCATATTTGCTAATTATGTGCTAATGCTTGCTAATAAGATCTTTAAGACAATAACCAATTCTTATTTATAAGTGGCTAGATCCCCTGGAGGAGGAAATGGCAACCCACCCCAGAATTCTTGCCTGGAGAATTCCATTGACAAAGGAGCCTGGCAGGCTACATACAGTCCATGGGGTCGCAAAGAGTCAGACATAATGAGCAACTTTTACTATTTTCTATTCCATTTATCAGTAAACATACACACTGAGGTGGAAATGAGGGTCTAAATTTCTTTTCTCCATTGCATTGTTATTTTTTAATCCTCTATTTTTGGAACACATGTATGATCATTAATTTTATGTGTCATCTTGGCTGTGTTAAGAGATGTCCAGAGAGCTGGTAAAACATATTTTCAAGGTGTATCTGAGAGTGTCTGGAAGAAACTAGCATTGACTCAGCAGATTGGTAAAGAGGATGGCCTTCACCAGTACATGTGGGCAATGTCCATCCACTAAAAGCCTGAGTAGAACAAAAAGGCAGAGTTAGGACAAATTCACTCCCACTGTTTGACCTAAGACATCCATCTTCTCCTGCCCTCAGACACAAGTGCTCTTGGTTCCTGGGCTCTAGGACTCAGATCAAGATATAACCACTGACTTCTCAGTCTCAGGTTTCTGGGCTTGTTCTGAATTATACCACCAACTGGGCTTTCCTGTTTCTCCCGCTTGAAGATAGCAGACTGTAGGATTTAGCCTCCATGTCACGTGAGTTATTTCTTATAATAAATCTCTCTCTAGATAGACAGATATAGATATATGTAGGGCTGTAGCTATATTTACACACACACACGTGTGCTCAGTCACTCAGTTGTGTCTGACTCTTTGTGACCCTTTGGACTGTAGCCCACCAGATTCCTCTGTCCTTGTGATTTCCCAGGCAAGAATACTGGAGTGGTTTGCCATTTCCTTCTCCAGGGGATCTTCCCAACCAGGGATCAAATCAGAGTCTTTTACATCATCTGCATTGCAGGAGATTCTTTACCACTGAGACATTGGGAAAGCCCCATTTATACACACATACACACACACACACACTTATACACAGATTTCAACCTGAGGTGTACTTTCATTCATCCTCACTTCCTGATCCATCATCTACTGATCTATTCTACCTTATATCTTGACCTGTCTTCTTCTGCCTTAAATGATGTCAGATAAGTGAAAAGAGTTCACAAACAGTCCTTTACCTTATTCCCTCTCTATTTTTTATAACAATATATACAATGCAAATTCATGTCAAAAGCCATCCCTGCTATAATTCAGACTATAAACTCTTATAGGCCTTAAATGTGCAGTCAATAGTTCATGCTAAACCACAGAAAGAATTGGAGGATAAGAGAGTGGCCCTGTGAGGAAAGGGTAAAAATGAGAGAGAAAGGTAAATGGATTGCAGTTATTTTGCATGGATCACAGACTCTCCAGGATCATTTAAGATTCATCTTCCAATCTAGTAAAGGTTACAGCATAGACAAGATGGAACAGGAGTCTGTTTAATTTAGCACATCCGGTGAAATAAGGATACATTTTTACATGAACAACTTGGCTTGCACTTAAAGGATAATATTCAGAGAGCTTTCATAATTTGAAATGAATATCCATGAAGGTTTTGAGATTTGTTGCTGGAGGGTCATGGTTTTATATAGGCTTCCACCATTTTGAGTACCATTGCATTGACTACTTCACTCATCCTTTCTTTAAACATACATTGAGTATCTACTATATGCAACCATGTGGAACATAGACAAACATCTATTCAACATCTTAACACTTGTTTGATCACTAAATCACTCTTTCAAACATATTAAATGAGTTCCTCTCTTTCATGTGGCAGTCTTTTTACTAGGCAATCAGTTCAGTTCAGTTCAGTCGCTCAGTCGTGTCTGACTCTTTGCGACCCGATGAACCGCAGCACGCCAGGTCCCCCTGTCCATCACCAACTCCCGGAGTCCACCCAAACCCATGTCCATTGAGTCAGTGATGCCATCCAACCATCTCATCCTCTGTCGTCCCCTTCTCCTCCTGCCCTCAATCTTTCCCAGCATCAGGGTCTTTTCAAATGAGTCAGCTCTTCGCATCAGGTGGCCAAAGTATTGGAGTTTCAGCTTCAACATCAGTCCTTCCAATGGACACCCAGGACTGATCTCCTTTAGGATGGACTGGTAGGATCTCCTTGTAGTCCAAGGGATTCTCACGAGTCTTCTCCAACACCACAGTTCAAAAGCATCAATTCTTCAGCGCTCAGCTTTCTTTATAGTCCAACTCTCCCATCCATACATGACCACTGGAAAAACCATAGCCTTGACTAGATGGACCTTTGTTGACAAAGTAATGTCTCTGCTTTTAAATATGCTATCTAGGTTGGTCATGACTTTCCTTCCAAGGAGTAAGCATCTTTTAATTTCATGGCTGCAATCACCATCTGCAGTGATTATCGAGCTCAGAACAATAAAGTCAGCCACTGTTTCCACTGTTTCCCCATCTATTTGCCATGAAGTGATGGGACTTGCATAGTCGAAGATCTGTATCAAAAAACAAGTTCTACATTTGATAAATTCAGAGGTTTATGGAGAAGGCATAAAATGTGTTTAAATACATGGTAATATGTGATAAAATAGAGTTATATCTAAGATGGCACAAAGAATTAATTTTTAGAAGGATCACAGAAAATTTCAGATGGGCAATGGCACTTGAATCAGATCATGATGGATGAGTGGGAATATGTTAATTGGATGCTAAAATTCATGTGTAAATGGATTTGGATGTGAGGATATACATGAGTTTCATGAAACTAGTGTTAAGATCAATGGTTTTTAATGAGGGAAAATTTTGTGACCATGGAACTTTTGGAAGTGCCTGGAGCCATTTTTAACTGCCATGACTTGTAAGGAGATGCTATGAGAATCTAGTGAGCAGAGGCTAGGTATGCTGCTAAACACCTTAAAATGCACAAGCAAAGGTCCACATCAAACACCAAAAAAACATTCAGCCCAATTTGCAACAATATGGATGAACTTGAGAGTACTATGCTAAGTGAAATAAGACAAAGACAAATACCATATGATTTCACACATATGTGGAATAAAAACCAAAAAAAGTAAACAAACAAACAAACAAAAACAAAATAAATGAACAAATCAAACCAAACATGCTGATACAGAGAGCAGAGTAGTGGTTACCAGAGGAGAAGGGGCAGAGTGGGGGTGGCGGAAGAAGGCCAAAATGGATAAAAGGGATCAAATGTATGGTGAGGGATGGAAACTAAACTTTTGGTGGTGGACATGCTGTGGGTAAACAAAAGCAGAAATAGAAGGTGGTATACCTGAAACACAGTTACCTTAATAAAAAATAAACCTAAAATTAGAAAAGATTACTTGGTCTAAACCATCAATAGTGGTGGTTTTAGTCATTCAGTCATGTCTGACTCTTGTGACCCCATGGACTATAGTCCACCCGGCTTCTCTGTCCATGAGATTCCCAGGCAAGACTAACGGAGTAGCTTGCCATTTCTTTCTCCAGGGGAATCTTCCCCACTCAGAAATTGAACTCAGGTCTCCTGCATTGCAGTTGCAGGTGGATTCTTTACTGACTGAGCTACAAGGGAAGCTCTCAAATGTCAATAGTGATTTTTAAAAAACAGGTAAACGACCAGTAGAAAAAGAGGTTGGGATTGAAGTAAAATCTTACATATAGAGCATGGGTATCTTATTATGGGTAATGGGAGGAAGTGATATTGTTTTAATAGGATAATTACATTTTTTATTTATTATCCAAGATAACTCCACAAATTGAAGTATGGAAGATAAATCTGTTGGCACTGAAATTAAATGCCGTGATATCAATAATTAGAGTATTGCAGTAGTTATTGTAGTAATTTTGGCAAGTAATTATGGGAATATGAAGTAAGACTACAGAGATGGAACAAGACAGAGGATATCAAATCATTAAAAGAACACACAACAGCATTTAGTGGATAAAGGAGTTTTGAGAGAATTGCTACTTTGCTCAATGAAATATGTATAAAAAATTTACATTTGAAGCAAGATGTAATGAAAACTATGCATTTAGAGCAGTAATCTAATTCAGTTTGAATTCCCCTATAGGTTATTTCCCCCTTTATTATTCTTAAAAAATATTTTATATTTTGAAAACTCTAGATCCTTACCAATTTGTTGGACCATATCACCACCAATGCTACCAGAATTTGAGACCATTTGTTCACATTACTGACTCTAAAGTAGGCTTATTACACTCAAGTTATTAAGGAAATTCTCTCACAAACCACTGCCTAATGTTCAGAATGTAGTATATTTAAACAGACACTTAAATCTTACAGACAAAAATACATGCATAGTCTTGGCCTGTCACTTTCTAATATTTTGTGTTTTTAAAAATTTCTTTTAGTATTAAAATTTTGAAACTTTCCCTCATTCTTTCATGTACTGAAGCAAAGTGAATGTCTGTGACTCTTTTGGAAGATGCTTTACAGATGGACAGAGCCTCTGTTTTTTGCATTAAATAGAACCAAATGCCGTGCTACATTTGTACAGCAATGAACATTTATGCAAATCTGAAGAGTAGGCAGGTGCGAGAGCAAATTTCTTAATGCCATTTGCTCTGAAAATTATATAAAGCTTCTAGAGCTCTGCTTTTTATAGTAGCTAAAGGAGTTTTGTTTGGTATTTTTAAACAATAACACCTGCTCCAGGCAGAAAAGTAAGTTCCCATACAGCAGGAAGTAGGCTGCTTTTGGTGGAGAGGAGTTCCAGAGATTATCTCCAATAAATAATGAGGCGATAAAATAAAATGTATTTTGAAAAAGCTGGGTGGGTGGTGGAGGTAGAAGTAGGTGGGTGGGAAGGGAGAAATTTTGCCTTTTGCACTGACAGATGCTGGCAAATGGCAGGAATTCAGCCCAGCCAAGGAGATGGCAGAAGTCCATAGGACTCCATCTGGGGCCTGTTTCTTTGGCCTCTGAAACCTGGCAGAGCCTCTTCCCTCATAGGCCTAAATTTCCCTTTCTCTTTGTAGCTTAAAAGGAGAAGACCTTCATGACTGCCATTTCTCTTTTGCTCCATTTTTTTCAGCCCCATGCCATAGAACCAGTAGTGGTTAATTAAGATCAGTGATTTGTTCTTTCAAATTTCTTTCATCAAAGCTGAATTCTCTCTGATGATATATTTTGGTAACCTCTCTATTTCCAAAGAGATACAGAATATCTGTTTTTCTTCTTTTAACATGATTTTAATATGTGATTTTGTAGTATATCTGTCTGTTCTTGAGGATGTCAGTTGTTCATTCATACATTCATCATTCCTTTAAAGAGGCCTTATCATGAGTTGTCAAGAAATAGTGGAGCTAAAAATGAAGAAACTCATACTTCATCCTAGTTGTGTCATTAACTTCCTTCACTCACTCAGTCACTTAATACATTTTATTGATTTTTATGGTATTATGGCTATGACAGCCATCACCCCATTCATCTCCAAGGTTTGTCAGCTGTTGTAACTTTCCAGACTGATGTCCCATTCTCTTTAACACCTCCATATACATCTCCAGGAAAATATAATGAATAATTTTTAGAGTGAGGTAGGTTAACCATTTTTAACAAAGGAAAATAAAAAAAAAAATGAAGAGGACGTTAAGCAAAGTATAAGCAAGGAATAAGGAAGTTGCTTTACACTCAAGCATTGTGTTAGGCATTTGAAATTCTGGAAAGAGTAATATTTAAACCTGTATCTTAGGAAGCTCAAAATCTTCCTCAGGTATAAACACAGAAATATAACATGATAATAAAATGGAATATACTTATTTATTAAATCAAATGATGGCACAAGCATTCTTGTGGGTGGCTCTATAGTGGCAGCACTACTTTGTGACCTGAAGCAAGACACCCATTGTACCTGGACATTATGGTCTCCATTTTCTCATCCAGATTTACTTATCCCCTTACTCTCAAACTTGGTATATTTATTTTCCAAAACCTTCCCTAAAGGTACATTTGAACCAACTGTTTTCTTTAGCTATTAGACCCAGCCCTTCTCTCTATAATAGCATCTCTCCTACATTCTTTCATTTCCCTTATCTCATTGGAGTCAAGATGAGTATCACTCAGTCCCACAGTGCAGGCAGGAATATCCCTGGTGTTTTCTATATATTCTATAGTCTTCTTTCAGTCTTCTTTCTGTATGTTCTATAGTCTTCTTTTTAACAATCCCTCCTGAAATTATAATAACTTAAAGACATCATCAATTTCCCACTGGTGTCCTAATTAATGTGCAATTCAAGCTGAAAGGAGAAGGCAATGGCACCCCACTCCAGTACTCTTGCCTGGAAAATCCCATGGGCGGAGGAGCCCGGTAGGCTGCAGTCCATGGGGTCGCTAAGAGTCGGACACGACTAAGCAACTTCACTTTCACTTCTTTTCATGCACTGGAGAAGGAAATGGCAACCCACTCCAGTGTTCTTGCCTGGAAAATCCCAGGGACGGTGGAGCCTGGTGGGCTGCTGTCTATGGGTCGCACAGAGTCGGACACGACTGAAGCGACTTAGCAGCAAGCTGAAAATGTCATCGGGTTGTCCACAGAAGAATAATACCCCAAATGGTAGCATGTCAGTCACAAATATGCAGAAAATTAGAGCACCTGAAGGGAAGAGCTAATAAGCTGATGTCTTAAGTCAGGTTTCTAGGATAATGGATCCAGACTTACATGTTAGGAGTGTCCTCAGGATAATACCTATAAGGGAATCATAGCAGAAGGGTGGCTTAGAGGGAGGAATTGAATTGTGATTGAGTTGCAAATAAGGCTTAGACAGTCACTTGGAAAGCTCTGGTGATTTGGGAGCTCTGAGAATTCTTAGGGAATTCTGGGAATTCTTGAGTCACTTAGGGAGCTCTGGGAATTCTGGCCGGCACTTCAGAATTGTCCTTTCTTAAAGTAAGGAAGTCAGGCCTTGACACTTACTAGTCAGGACGCAGGCTGCATAGGTGGGAGAGGGCATCGTCTTGATTGAGGACATTCTCTTTGGCTAAAGACAATTCCTCAGGAGGGCTTCCCTGCTGGCTGGTAAAGACTCCGTTTGAATGCAGGAGACGCATGTTCAATTCCTGGGTCGGGAAGATCCCCGGGAGAAGGGAATGGCAGCCCACTCCAGTATTCTTGCCTGAGAAATCCCAGGGACAGAGAAGCCTTGCAGGCTACAGCACATGAGGTCACAAACGAGTTGGACACAAGGTAGCAACTAAACAGAGTCCTCCAGAGAGACCAGTTGAGAGTTTCTAGCTGCCTACAGTCTCAGCTGCCACTGAGGAAGAGCACTGGTACAAAAGAGATCTGAAAGGCCAGCACAACACAACATCCATTATTATATTTGACACGGAAGGAGTTTAAGGTGTGTTTTGGGAAGTAACAGCACAAAGGGGGGATATCAAAAAATACCTTATCATGAAAAGTCTTGCTAGCAAAACTAGTTTGCTGTGAATTTTAACAAGTTTCTAACACTTTCAGGGTTAAAAAAAAAAAAGCTAGCAACATATCTAAGACTTTAAGGACTTTAACTTTTTAAAAAAGGATATAGTTGTTACTTTCATGTGTCAATATGAAAATAATAACTGCAATTCAAATACTCTATATTGACTGATCTCCTTGAATGAGCCCCTAATTATTCTCTCCAAACAAAATAGGAAGTGACTGACTAAATGCCTACCCTAGGCTTGTCACTGTGGTATTTTCCAATCTGTGAAGAATATTGTGCTTATATTATGGAGTGTTTTTGCTTTTTTTGCATTATAATTACATATGCACACATTTTTCAATCTGTTGCGCTATCAATGTAAAACCATTGTTTACTTTTTTTTTTTTTAGACTGACATGGAATACGATTTTTATTCTGTTACTCGTTATAGGTCCCCTGACTGATTTATTAAGTTAATTTAACCTGTTTCCTTGTATGCAAATTGGAGATTTTCTCCTTAAATTTTATAATGTATATAAAATGCCCCATAGAATGCATGGAAGATATGGAAGATAAAAGGTACTCAATATTTTTTTTACCTCTCCCATCTCCTGTCATATACTTTGATCTTATAGTTCCTCCTACGCTTCTCTTTTTCCCTGGCTTTCTCCTTTCTTCCCTGGTATGTTCCTTGAGAACAGAGTATATGCATAGCAATCTTATTTTTATAGTGGCTAAATAATGTCTAGTGTTTAACAATGTTTCTCTAAGTGCAGTCGATGGGCCACCAATATCAGAGTCACCAGGGTTTTTTAATAAAATGTAGGACCATAATTCACACAAATCTGACATAATATCAGAGGTTATACGTATGCATTTTATCAAAATTTCAAAGGTAATCTCATAGGAGTGGAAATGTGGGGACCACCAAATCAGAAGATTTATGATAAACATTTGCTACATGAAGACGTGTGCTATGGTATCAATATTCTTCTCATTGATGGAAATGATGGTAGTCAGTAGTAAAAAGAAAGATAAACATACTTCTTTTAATATGCTGCACTTTTTGTATGAATTCTCTGAATATGAAATGATGAGTAGACCTGCTTAAGTTAGATTGGGTTATCTATGTCCTATGATATTATAAACCAGAAGGATGCTGGATTCAATTAGAATCATCACAGATCAATGTGGGCTTCCCTGGTGGCTCAGATGGTAAAGAATCTGCCCACAATGCAGGGACCCAAGTTTGATCCCTGGGTTGTGAATATCCCCTGGAGGAAGAAATGACAACCCCCTCCAGTAATCTTGCCTGGAGACTCCCATGGGCAGAGGAATCTGGAGGGATACAGTATATGGGATCACAGAGAATAGGACATGACTGAGTGACTAACACACACACACACACACACACAGGTTGATGCCTCAGACAGACAATTGGAAGAATTATTAAACTCTTCTCAAAATACAGTTATTAAAATAAATGAGAAATAAAATGTCCCGGGGTCTTTGGCACTATCCTAAGAATGATTCACATTCTTCTGCTATAAAGAGTCACAACATAAATAAGACTCAAAGGCAAGAAACTGGAGAAATACAGACACCTCAACATTAATGACCTTTGTTAATAGAGATTTCTGTCTTCCCAATTAACCATTTCTGTTCCTTGAGGATCAAAGAGTAGCTACTGCATAATGCTTCTAAAGTTTTGATCTATTTCAAATTCATCTTCTCATTTTTTTCTTCTTTGAATTTAGAGGAGTTCCAAGGATCACGACAGCTTTCCTTGTGTACTCCTACTGATTCTACTCTAAATTTGACTTATCTTCAGTAAAGAACTTTTAGAAAAATCTTGACATGAAATGGATCTGGTTTTATTATATCATTTGTATATGATCTCTGGGATTGTGACTCTATTCCTTTTAGGACTGGGCTGTTGTGTGTTTTTTTTTTTTTTTTCTTTCCAGAATAATATGCCCTAACCTTCACAGAAAACAATAAACTATCTATCTTTCCATTATCCCATGGGATTTTTAAAGCCAGGAGAATCCTAACAACTGGTGTTGGGACCCATATCCGCTGGACAATAGATATAAACCACGGCTTTCCCTCAGGAAAATGCATAAAAACCAAAATATGTGTGTGTGTGTGTGCTTGTTGTTCAGTTGTGTCCAACTCTTTGTGACCCTATGAACTGTAGTTAGCCAGGCTCCTCAGTCCATGGGATTCTACAGGCAAGAATACTGGAGTGAGTTGTCATTCCCTTCTCCAGGGAATCTTCCCAACCCATGGCTAGAACCTGGGTCTCTTGCATTGCAGGCAGAGCCTTTACTGACAGAGCCACCAAACCAAAATAATACTAATTAAAATTTTGCTGTCAGAATCAGGAATCTTTACTCTTACAGGTTGAGTTAATGACTAATATTCATTTTCCAGTTTCTAGTATATGGTTGGTCATTTACAACAGTATCTTCCCTGGTGGCTCAGACTATAGAGAATCTGCCTGCAACATAGGAGACCCAGGTTCGATCCCTGGGTTGGGAATATCCCCTGGAGAAGGGAATGGAAACCCACTCCAGCATTCTTGCCTGGAGAATTCCATGGACAGAGGAGGCTTGCGGGCTACCATCCGTGGGGTCGCAAAGAGTCTGACGTGACGGAGTGACTAACACACACTTTACAACAGTAGAATACACCTATATGCCTGTTTCCATACAAATTAGAAAGCATTCTCTATCCAGACTTGTTCCTAACCTGCCTTAATTTTGACTTCATAAGTACTATGTTGTTTGTATGGTCCCCAAACTTCATGTTCTACATGATCGGTGATTACTGGTATCTTTTCTAGTGCATAACTTCTGCTGCTACTGCTGCTAAGTCGCTTCAGTCGTGTCCGACTCTGTGCGACCCTATAGATGGCAGCCCACCAGGCTCCGCCGTCCCTGGGATTCTCCAGGCAAGAATACTGGAGTGGGTTGCTGTTTCCTTCTCCAGTGCATGAAAGGGAAAAGGGAAAGTGAAGTCGCTCAGTCGTCCGACTCTTAGCGACCCCATGGACTGTAGCCTACCAGGCTCCTCCGTCCATGGGATTTTCCAGGCAAGAGTACTGGAGTGGGGTGCCATTGCCTTCTCCGTGTATAACTTGCATTTGACATATCTAATCCCTAAGATTTCCTGTAGTCCTCAGCCTCAAATCTATAAAATACAGCCCACATCATGGTCAACCACTTAATAGTCAGCCAGGATTGCCCGGCTCTTCATATAAGACGGAGTGTAATACCCATGGCCAAATGATCTTCCTGTTCATCTTTCAATATGTGAACAACATAGCCAGAGAAACTTCAACAAACTCCTTTATATACTATATATTTTTTCATGCTGACTCCTATTTGAATGCAAAGTACACAATCAAGACATGTCTTCAAATTTTGCTGTCTAATTATGTCCTCAAACTTCATAATAGTCTATGTCAAAATCTAGCCATATATTTCAGTGTACATATCATTAGGGCAAGAGACAAGATTGACTCTTGGCATTCTGGAAGACTCTTGAGTGGTCTAGATGATGCGAGCAACAAAGTTCATATAAGAAGTCATTACAAATTATCTAGAGAGAGTCATTCTGGGTAATTAAATTTTCTACTCTGTCAGTTTGAGCCAAGGCAGATGCAGAGGTTGTACATAGTTTATAAAAGATACTTCAATTGTATTTAAAAAACAAAAATATTAGGGAAAAAAACATGATCATAACTTCTTAACACACTTTTTTGTTGTTCACATTTTATTTTTTAAACAGTCTTTAAAAATAAATTACATTTCAAACTAACAATATAAGGAATCTTCCTGAAATTCGATATTAAAAGGGAATTGTCTGAAAGAAGCATCAGAGCACATAGTTTACTTTAAAAAAACACAGAAATATAAACAAATTATGTATGTAATTAATACAAACAAATTATATACATACATAGAGATAGATAGGTAGATAGATAGATATAGATATAATTCCAGCACCAAAACTCTGGTATGGGTTCTAGTTAATAATTAGGCTCATGAAACAAAATTAAGCTTTAATCTAATGCTACAGCTTCTCAGCTTTCAAAAGTATACAAGCAACAGGCACAACAGATAGAGTATCTTCGTTTTGTTGGGAAACCTCATTGATTCTGGGCTAAGCACACAGTGTCTACTGTTTCCTCACTTAACACGAGCAATATATGCTTCTGTGGATAAGACTGAGATGTCTGTGCATCACTTTGATATAGAGAGGTAGTTTCCTCAGTTTTCCACCAATCTTTTATACCATTTGAGTTCACGTAAGTCCCACACCTGCCTGACTATTCAGCTTAACAAAAGCAGTTGTGTTCCCAGAAAGCAAATGAGGTTAAAGCAATGGTCTACATTTATCTTAACTCTAGAGTTTCCAAGGAAATGTTACTGGGAGGTGAGGAAAACCAAGGTCCGGGTCACTCCCAGCCAAGCCTGCAGAGACTAGGCCTGATTTTAACTGTTACTCATAGATATGTAACAACAGTGTGATACGGTAAATGCTAATACCTCAGCATGTAAAATTCTGTGTGAAAAAGGAAGAAAATGAGTTTAATCCTAAATCGGGTATTTAGGAAAAGCTTCAAACAAGGAGCAATGTTGAGTTTTTGTTTCGAGACAATGAGAAGAATTTTCAGTTGCTGGACAATAAAGTTAAGGGCAATTTAGGCCCAATAAAGAGTAGGTGGGACACTGGAGGAATTTGTAAGATATTTGGAAGGAGGGGTTGCTATTTCAAGATGTTGAAAATATTTTTAGTACAGTAACTCAAGAAAAATGAAACTAAAAGAAACCTAGGCCCAAATGACTTGATACTGCTGAATTGAAAACATGATTTTTTTTTTTTTTTGTAATTAATTTCCATGTTTACAACTGGCTTGATTTAGGTTTTGGTTCGGTCGATCAGTCGTGTCCGACTCTTTGCGACCCCATGAACCGCAGCATGCCACGTCTCCCTGTCCATCACCAACTCCTGGAGCCCACACAAACTCATGTCCATTGAGTCGGTGATAACATCCAACCATCTCATCCTCTGTCATCCTCTTCTCCACCTGCCCTCAATCTTTCCCAACATTAGGGTCCTTTCAAATGAGTCAGCTCTTCGCATCAGGTGGCCAAAGTACTGGAGTTTCAGCTTCAACATCAGTCCTTCCAATGAACACCCAGGACTGATCTCCTTTGGGATGGACTGGTTGGATCTCCTTGCAGTCCAAGGGACTCTCAAGAGTCTTCTCCAACACCACAGTTCAAAAGCATCAATTCTTCGGTGCTCAGCTTTCTTTATAGTCCAACTCTCACATCCATACATGACCACTAGTAAAACCATAGCCTTGACTAGATGGACTTTTGTTGACAAAGTAATGTCTCTGCTTTTTAACATGCTGTCTAGGTTGGTCATAACTTTCCTTCCAAGGAGTAAGCGTCTTTTAATTTCATGGCTGCAATCACCATCTACAGTGATTCTGGAGCCCAGAAAAATAAAGTCAGCCACTGTTTCCACTGTTTCCCCAACTATTTGCCATGAAGTGATGGGACTGGATGCCATGATCTTAGTCTTCTGAATGTTGAGCTTTAAGCCAACTTTTTCTCTCTCCTCTTTCACTTTCATCAAGAGACTCTTTAGTTCTTCTTCACTTAAATTATAAAAATATCATCATGGGTCACTATTTATTATGATGCTATTTATAATTATGGACAATAGAAATTACCTAAATTAACCGAAGAGAAGAATATCAAGTAAACTTTATTACCTCTATTTCAAGGGTGGTTGTGCATTCATGACAAAGAACATGTATGATGGAAGTGTGTAATGAAAGCTAGTGCTTCAAAAGGTATTGTGCTTACATGCATGCTTAGTCATTTCAGTCATGTCTGACTCTCTGCGACCCCATGGACCATGGCCCGCCAGGCTCCTCTGTCCATGGGATTCTCCAGGCAAGAATCCTGGAGTGGGTTGCCATTTCCTTCTCCAGTGATAAAGTATGAAGTGAGTGAAGTGAATGAAGTGAAGTCGCTCAGTCGTGTCTGACTCTCTGCAAGCCCATGCACTGTAGCCTACCAGGCTCCTCCGTCCATGGGATTTTCCAGGCAAGAGTACTGGAGTGGGTTGCCATTTCCTTCTCAGTCAAAGGGTAACAGCCTTCCTAAAATAAGGGAAAGTAGGAAGAACTAGACCAGGAATACTAAAAATACCAAAATTTCTAAATTGGGATATACCATCCTGTGTTATTATCACAGAAGTTCTCGTGCGTTTTACTGTTTGTTGATATAACTTGTGATAAAACTTGGGAATTTGTACAAACTGAACAATATCTGCTCCCTCCAAAAAATATTTTAAGAGCTTTTTTTGTATTCTTAGACTATCATTAACATCAAACCAAGTTCCTATGAGTTCTCTGGTAATATTGAAATGAAAATATGTCACAGACAACAGGGACTACATATGAGTTAAATCCCAGGGAATTAAGGTGATTTTGTTCCAAAATCTCCTGCACTGTTATATTAGTACATCTATGTCTTTGAAAATTTATATTGAACTGATGTGGTGTCTTATGAAAGTGATTCAGTTCTAGAAGATAATACTAAGATCCATGTATTAATTAAGTATAATTTAGAGGGAATTAGGATGATACCTATTATATTCATCTTAACCAAGGTTCTGTGACTAAAATAATATCTTTACTAAAATTATATATATATATATGCATATAGAGTAATTTTGGCACTGTTCACGTCATCCTTTTAAATTGCAGAGCCAGACTAGTTTAGATATATTATTAATACAAATGAATTCCCTTGAATATATTAAAAACATGAAGAAATAGTCTATTTTTCACTAATTTTTAATGCAAAAATTTTAAAAAAAATTGGTACTTTTTCTGACAATTAATTCTATTCTTATTATTGACAATATGGGGCTTCAGAAAACTTTTAAGTAGTAGATAATACTATCTGTGCTCTATGACTTGGATGAAATCATATCAATAGTTATTATGTGTTTTGTTCTAAAAAATTTGACATTTAAAATGAATATACTGATTTTTTTCTCACCTAACATGAAGACATAATCTTCCACTGATGTACTAAACTATACTTTTTTTCATAAAAACATTCTTAGTCCCTATATAATTTTCCAAGGCTTGGATATATCATGCTTTATATTATGATTTTAAATAGCTTTGATTTGTAGGCAATTTTCAGTATTGAGCTAATGGTAGTGAACATACGTTAGAATACAGATCTTTTTGTTTGTTTTCTTTGGGGGCTTTAATTTCTTTTTCTTAACATTTATTTTTTTAAAGTTAACCAAAACCAAGGAAATCTATTTTTGTTTCTTAGATGTAATCAGTATGAGGAAAAAAAAAGTCTAAAGAAACAGCATTTGTCACTGTAGATGAACCTTTTGGTTGAAGTCTTTCAATTTTAAAACATTTATTAACTGATTTTCTCATTTGAGACATTTCAATAGAACTGAGTATACAAGACTACTTATGAGTAAAGTTATAGAAATTTCATGTTGAATGCAGTTCAAATCATTTACTTTAATGTTCCACATGATAGCAAAAATGATTTTGAAAAGAATATGAATGAAAATACAGTTTTTTCAAATAAAAACGCATTATTTTAATCCTTAGGTAGACTTACTTAGATTTCTAGCAGGAGGAGGAGGGAGACGGAGCATTGGCTTTCGATATGGGTAATTTGCAAGAAATCCAGTAAAGTCACTATTTACCAAGATATGGTCAGAGGATAAGGAAGAAACCAAGGGATACTGATATGCCCTACATGTACCAAGAGCCAAATGATATGACAAATACCAGGACTGAAGAAGTGAGAAGCTAGTGATTACTGTAACACAGAGAAGAGAACTGGGTGAACCGGGGGAACTGGTAGCCTGATTGAATCTCCTCCCATCCTCTGACCTCACTGCTGTGTCTCCCATTGACCAAGCATAAAGCATATGGCAGGCAGAGAGCAAATGGGATACTCATACAGACAAGTTTTCTAGGACAGAATAGGGTGAAAAGAGTCTAGAGGGCATATGGTTGTCAAATGAAAGCAGCTTCATCCTAAAAGGCTTCTACAATAAATTCTTTGGGAGAGGCGATTATTGTTTGTCAACAAATAATCACTCTGTGTATTCTTTACTTTTTAAATATGGGCAGAATTGTTATAAAGTAAAATGGAAAAAGAGCTTATTTGAAAAAATGCCTCTGGAACCTCAGCTCTGGGGGTAATTAAGCTGTTAACAATTGAAATCTTTTACAATTTATTTGTTCACATACTTATTTTGTGTTTAATATGTACCAAACACAATGCTGTCTGCCAGGCATGTACTCTATTATGTATTAGAAGGTTGAAGTGTCTTACCCACAGACATATAAGTTAAATAGAGGTTGAGACAACATTTTAGCCTAAGTGGCCTCTAGAGTGAGCACAATTGACTGTGCTCTAAGTAGAGTCACACCATCCTTCCCATCAGGGAAGATATCATCACTGTTTTATCACTGCCCTTTCCTCTTTCATTTATCACCCTCCAAAAAGCAACCATCATATTTTGTTTTTCTTTTCACTGTTGTTAATGGTCTATCTCTCCCCATTTCAACCAACTCATCCCTCTGAGCATTTGTTTTTGGTATTTTTTCCTTGGAATGGAGATTCTAAGATGGAATAATAATGTATGTTTTTCAGAGGAGTGGGGGCATTTTAGATTGACATTTGAGAAAGGAAGCTGTCAGTCTGACGGAGAGATAGGTGTATATGCAAATTTGGGGGTTGAGCCTTTCTTCCTTTGTGGCAATCTATAGCCACATGAAGGGTGCCACAGAAAAGAAGTGTCCAGAAACAACTCTGGACATTGTTGTTTCCTTCCACTGGGGACAGTCCACAAGGAGGATTGACAACTAAGGGTCAAAGATTATCTTGTCATCATTTCCATCAGGTGGAAGAAAAAGCCTTACATTCCCAAAGTGGGACTGTGTAGTGCATTACAGCATCCACCATAGTAATTATGAATTTGTTTAATTTATAAGCAAAATAGTATAAATTATGCACACATATGCATATATACTTGTATTCTATTATATGCATAAATGTATTGTTATAAATAACAAATGAGATTACAGAATAGTTGACTAGATAGTCACTGTAGTAACACCTTTTAAATTATTTAATAGACATACTTACATACACAAAATATGTATGTGCATTTCTATCTAAATCTGTGTTGGTCCTAGACAGAAAAGGTTCACTGAAAAGTTCATGAACTGTTCAACTGCAGAAATCAATGTGTTTATACCCTAAATTTGTTTTAGATCCTTGAACTAGAGCATTTGATTTTTATTCATAATAGGCACACTGTCTGAATTCCTTCATTTGGATGACAAATAATATTGTAGGCTCTACCTACTTGTTAGTATTAAAGAAAAAGTAAATAATGCCTCTGTGAGCAGTTCTGTTCATTGTTATATTTAGGGTTGCAAACTGTCATAACTGTATTTGATTCCTCACTAACTGGATCTCGAACGGTTTATTCTGCAGCCAAGGGAAATGACATAAAGAAGGCAGGCTGCTCCTTTAATATAAGTTTTGGGAGGCAAAACCAGAACAGAGTAAAGACAAAGAATAGGGATGATAGAGAAAAGGAAAGGAAAACAGCTGTGTTCTATATATTTTATATCTTTTAATTTTCACAATATATCCTAATCAAGAGGTATTTCTAAATGAAAAATCTCAGTTAATGGTTTTAAATAGACTTACTTATTCATGGTCACACATGAAATATATCTTCAGAGACAGGAATTAAACCTAGTTCTAGTGACCCAAAGTGCAGATTTTAGTCCACTGCTCTTCTGTTTCACCCCAGAGAAAAGTTCTCCAAAGGCATGCTTGCAGTGGGATGTGTAACTGAAAACACACATATGATGAGTGCACTGGTGTGATGCCAGTCTGCTTACTTTTTGTGTTTTCCCATCTGTGATTCTTGACACGGATATGCGACTGTTCCTCTTTGGAAGAGAATGGGTATAGATGTATGAAAAAATGAACTCTTAAAAATGTTAAAATATAAAACAAATGAACCATTAAAGTGTGCAGATTAAAGTTAAATGAAGCTCCTTGTGATTCACTCAGAGATTGGTTTCAGATTTTTCAATTTCTGGACAAGCCTGCACCTGTCCACAGATTCTGCTTCTCTTCCTTTAATAATTCAGCTGCTGACAGTTGGAGCTTTGCTTCTGCTTCATTAATCTGCTCCTGGGAAGTAGTATTTTCTCAAAATTTTGGTGACATTTTCATTTCTCATCTTTAAAGGATCCCTCTCCACCTCTTCTAGAGGTCACACAATTCTACCATCTCAGTCAGATGGACTCTCTTGTTTTTATTCAACCTGACAGTGTTCAAAATAAGGTGCTTAGTTTTTCCTTTGATTTACACTGATCATTTACATCTTTGTCCATTAGACAGATAGTCGCTTTCTGTTTTCTTTTGTCTCCAAATCACAATGCACTGAATTTGCATCCAGAGAGATATTTTGGATTTGTTGAAGGATGTAAGGGATTTGCATTATTAATGAAAAGTTAATCAAATGAGAGTAGAATTACTATAACATGTTGACTCCTCAAAAACATTTGCAGAGACTTCACTGGTTGGTATCGTGGTTAAAAATCTGCCTTCCAATACAGGGGACTTGGGTTCCATCATGGGTCAGGAAAGTAAGATCCCACATGCCTTGGAGCAACTACACTTGCCTGCCACAATTGGAGGGTCTGTGTGCCTCATTGAAAGATCCTGCATGGTGCAATTAAGACTCATAAGTAAATAAATGAAGATTTTTTTTTAATTGCAATGAAAAAATAGTATGGCATATTTTAAATGTAGGTCTACTGATTTTCAAGTTGAGACAGTCTGTTTACATACTTCTGGTCTTTTCTTGTGTTTCTTTTGGCTTAATTTTGGGCCTCTGCTTAGATGCCAGTGTACTCAAGAAGATAATATTATTTTGCTTCCAAATTCTCAAACATACTGATGTTACCACCATTGGGTCATAAGTATAAAATCAAATATAATAAAATCAAATATAATAACACATGCTGCTGTGTTTTTCATGAGTCAGAAGATTTGAAACTAGCAAGTTCTGGAAAAGAAGGGATAAGTTGTGTTAAAAAAAAAAGTTAGAAGAAGATTTTGACCCCTACTGATTATATGACAATGAGTTGGAAGTGTAATCTTTCTAAATCTCATTTTTTTATTTCTAAAATGGTGCAATTGTCCTGCCTACCTCATAGCACTATTGTGAGTACCAAATAAATTAGTATATGCAAAATTCTCAACACAAAACACAGCAACTTATTGAAAGCACTTCTATTATTATTGATACAAAGAATTTTGAAACATAAGACAGATGGGTCTCCAATGGTAATCTGGTTATCCCCTTTGAGTTTCAGAGTTCTCATATTTGAATTAAGAAAAAAAAATCTACATGTTATTAGCCAAATCACATTTCCCCCCTAAATTCATGTATTGAAACCCTAAACCCCCATTACCTCAGAACATAACCACATTTGGAGATAAAAAGTCTCTAAAGAGGTAATTAAGTTAAAGCAAGTTCTTTAGGGTGGGCCTATTCCAATATGACTGGTATTCTTACTAGAAGAGTTAATTAGGAAACAGACACACACAAATGAAGGGCCAATTATGTGACGACATAGTGAGAAGGCAACCATCTGCAAGCCAAAGAGAGTCTTCAGATGAAACTACACCTGCCAACCCTTCATCTTGGACTCCTACCTTACAGAACTGTGACAAAAGAAAATTCTATCGTTTAAGCCACCCAGTCTGTGGTATTTTTTATGGCAATCAGTCCTAGCAAATCAATATACTTCCCTTTAAATATAAAGAGCATAGCATAATGCCTATAAATAGGTGACAATAAATATTTATTCCATTTCCCCAGCTATGACATTTATGACATTCTTAATTTTATAATTACTTCTCATACACATCTTTTGCTCTTAAGAACATGTTTTCTTGATGTCAGAAATCATATAATCTCTACTGAGCACTCTTCTTTTCATAGCTAAAATCAGCGACTTGCAACTAGTATATTGATGATTATTGGTTAATTAAAAAATGGTCATCTGAATGATAACGCATCTGAATTATAAAAAAATAGAAAAATTCTCTTTGGACCTCATATGGTTAAATTTAATGGCAAATTTATCCCAAGCATCCTGTAATTGCCAGATGGTTGTAGACATTTTAACAAAATACTAATTGGCAGCCTAGAAGCCACACATTACAAGAATATTTTCCCATGTAACTCTCTGTATTTAGGTGGTGTAGAAATGTTCACCTCTCCCTTGACTTAAAACCACATGAATATGGCCTATTTAATATTTCACTTATGTCCTTTGTTATTTGGAGTGAGATTATTAATGCAGAATAAATGATTTAGCTAAATATTCTTGTCAGCCACAAAATAAACATGCATAGGTCAATAATGCCTTACTTGAAAAGGTCTATCAACATTTTTTCGAGAAAGTGTAGGGAATTTGTTCAATCTGCATGAGACAACCTGCGGCAGGCAAAGACTACCTACATAGCTAACACCACACCTGTACACATAGAGCCAACAGGAGGTTAGAAATGCCAACACACAGACTACCATCTAGAATACTATAGCACATTGGACTGAATTCTCACCATAGGAAAACCACTATCTTTTCCAAATTAATTCAGCAGGGCCATCTGAACATTGAAACAGAATATTTGACTTCATAAGCTCATATATTGTCTTGCCCATTTACAGTTAAATCACCTGTCAATAAGTTTATTTTCAAACTGGCTACATAAAAAAAACTGTATGACATAAGCACTAAAACAGCATTTCCTAATCTTTGTCTTGTAGAATATGAATCCCTTCACATGTTAATTGGTGAAAACAAACCAAAAAAAGAGGTAGTGGGTTTTCTAGTCATTTCTACTTGGGAGACCATGACTCTAAGTTAAATTGAACTTCACAAATTTGCAGAAATTTTAATATATGAATCTATGTTAAGATTACCCAGACATATGATTTTAAAATATATCTGACCATGATACCTTAAATCTAGAGAGTGACTTACTGACTTATTGTACTGTACAACCCACCAATGAAATTGCTGAACATAACAGTAAACATTGCTAACTCAGAAATCAGAAATGTAATATTGTCTTGTGGAGTGAGGAATATATGCCAGAGGCTGGTTGAAATTTAGGGGAAAAAAACTTAGGGGAAAAAAAACCCTAGAAAATTCATATTATTAAAGTCAAAAGAGCTAGCATTTAGGAGATCTCCCTTTGACTTTGGTATCAGATTGATTTCTGTTTGTTTTTTGACTTGACTTACAATTCCTTCTTCTTGAAGGACAGTTGAGGCCAAATGCATGGTTTTTTGTTAATCATCTAAAATCAGAATTAAAACACAATCCCAGGCTAACTAACAGAGGGAGATAAAGGGCTATGGAGTAGGATTTCCCTCAATGAAATATGGGCCTCACAAAATCAGGTTTCCCTCAGTGGTTCAGCTACCTATCACTCAGTCTGATACAACAGTAATAAATAATGGAGGTGCTTATTCTAAAGTGAAAGTGAAAGTGTTAGTCACTCAGTCCTGTCCAATCTTTGCAACCCCATGGACTGGAGCCCACAAGGCTCCTCTGTCCATGGAATTCTCCAGGGAAGAATACTGGAGTGGGTAGCCATTCCCTTCTCCAGGGGATCTTCCCCACTCAGGGATCAAACCTGGGTCTCATGCATCACAGCCGATTCTTTACTGTCAGAGCCACCAGGGAAGCCCATTTTTTCTAAACTTGTCCTTAAACAGATTCATCATAGCAATTGCCTAGCATTATGTTTTGTTTTTGGTAGCAAGTTTATTGAAATGTAATTTTAGTATATTTTAATCATTCTCTAAAGGTGACATATTTTTAGCTGCCACGCCCTAATCTCCCTTCCCCAGCCAGGTCAAGGCAACCCCTAATCTATTTCATATGTATATTCTGAGCATGGGGTCTTTTGTGAATGTTATTCACTTAGCATAATGTTTTCAAGGTTCATCTATTTTGTAAAATACATAAATACTTCACTATAGTTTATAGTTGAATAATATTCCATTGTACAGGTGTGGCATATATTGTTTATTCATTTGTTAGTATACATTTGGATTGTATCCACCTTCGCTATTATGAATAATGCTGACATGAATACTTGTGTATAAGCTTTGTGTGCACAGTCACTTTTTTTCTTTTTGGTATAGATTCTGGGTCAAATAACTCTGTGCTTAACTTTTTGAGGAACTAACAGACTATTTTCTAAAGCAACTGTCCCGTTACATACCCACCAGCTGTGTAGGAGGGCACTGGATTCTCTCCACCCTCACCTCTCCACTTATTTTCTGTGTTTGTTTTTTTTGATAATAGCCATCATAATGATTATTAAGTGGTCTCATGGTGATTTTGATCTTCCTTTTCCTAATGTTTAGTGATACTCAGCACCTTTTCATGTCCTTATTGGCTATTTGTCTGTCTTCTTTGGAGAAATGTCTGTTGGAGTCCTTTGCTCATTTTTAAATTAAGTTTGTTTTCTTGCTACTTATTTCTAGTTCTTTTTAAAAATATTTTGGAATATTAATCCCTTTTCCAGAAAAGGAGGGTCCTGTGGGAGAGCTGCTCAGTGAGGGGCCATGTGTCTGTCTGTCTATAACACCCCCAGTCTCTCACCTCTGCTTTCATCCTGAGAGTTTGAATTTCTATTTACACTAGAAGCACCTGGAAGAGTAGTTAAATTCCATGACGCTGCCTCCACAGCTTTTGATTCAGTAAGTCTCACATTTTTAATAAACGCCATGCATAATTCTGATATAGTTTGTCTAGTTCCCAAATATGACATATTTTCTTACATATAAGGAACTCCTCAAGGGAATAAGAAAAGAAAGCTGAGAATCCAAATCAGTCAACATTTCTCCTTGTTAGAAAATATGAAAAGGCAAGCTGATGTATTTAACTTTAGGTTTCAATATCTAATTATTTTCTTCTTCCATCTATCTCCAGCTAACATATCTATATTATATTCATCAATCTTTTATATTATTTACCTATATATTTGTATTGTGACTCACTGCAGAAAGGATTTTAAGTCTCTTAGAAACTGTATCATATATAAGCTGAAATAAAATTTATAATAAAGGATTGGAAAAATATAGACTAAAAAATCAAGGCTGCTAAACTTGAAAAAGAAATGTTCATCATTAAGATGAAACTCTAGTACTTCACTGCTTCATAAAAATAGAGATCATATATACCCTTTATAGTCACTTCATAGCATCATTCATATGACCTACATATTGTAAAAACTTTCAAAATAATAAAAAAAAACTTTTTGATAGAGCACTAACACATTATTAGTGTAGAAAACTGGAAAATAATGATACTTTTAAAAAATGGAAAACAATCAACTTTAATATTTAGGTGTACTTTCACAATGGAGATATATATGTATATGCTTATCTATAAGGCTAGATTAGATAGATCATAATTGGAATTATGATGCAGTACATTTTCTTTTTCAATTCTTCTTTGTAAAATGTTCAAATTCGGCAAACTTATAAAGAAAAAAGATTAGTGATTACTTAGGACTTCGGGATGGAGAGGTAAGGTGAGAAGGGATGGGAAGTGACTGTTAATGGGCAAAATTATGTTATTAGGGTCATAAAAAATTTTAAAATTATTGTGAATATTGAGCAATATTGTAAAGTTATTAAAAATGACTGAATTGTACACTTTGAGTTAACTTTATGGTGTGTGAATTCCATATCAATAAAGCTGTTGCTACTAAAATATTTCAATTAGCTACATATTAAGATTTCACAAAATAAAATTCCATATTTTCTTTGCATTTTCCTTCTATCACCTTATGTTAAAATGAATACCAATATATGTATTGGTGTGTATTTGTATATATGTATGTGTGTTAGTCGCTCAGTCATATCCAACTTTTTGTGACCCTCATCTCCTGCATTGAGGCTCAGTGGGTAAAGAGTCCACCTGCAATGCAGGAGATGCTGGAGACACAGGTTCAATCCCTGGGTCGGGAAGATCTCTTGGAGGAGGGCATGGAAATACACTCCAGCATTCTTGCCTGGAGAATCCAATGGACAGAAGAGCCTGGCAGGCTACAGTCCATAGGGCTGTAAAGAGTTGGACATACAGTATACATATATATATGTATATATATATATATATACGTGTGTGTGTGTGTGTGTGTGTATGTGTATGTGTGTGTATACAAGTTGTGAAGGAAAGGCTTGAAACAGTTACACTGCTGTGACTGGAAAGCAGATAATTATATATTTTTCCTAAACCTAAACCTAAAAAATAAAAAAATAATAACAATTGTCTTATTCCACAGACTTGAAAAATATTTGGTGAGCAGATCCCCAAGATCAGACTTGGCTCTTTGAAAATATGTGCTGGTAGGAACATTAAATCATAGTAATTTCATTAAATAAACAAATACATTTTTTTATCCTGTACTTCAAGCTCACAAATCAAAGCATTTGTGTTATAACAACTTTGATGGTTTTATGCCTGAGGTTTCCATTCACTGAGATGAGGGCTACAGGACATAAAGCTGTTTTGGGGAAAGGATCTTGAGTTCAAGTTTAGGGGACATAGAATTGGCAGAATCTTTAGTATATTCAAAAATACATGCCTCTTAGTCATAGGAATGCTATCATAAGGCTAATAATAGATAACTAAGAGGACATCTGTGACCAAAGCTCAAAAGTATCTATGGTTTCAACCAGGGATTTGAGATAAGACCTCAAAATCATTTCTAATCCTCACTGGAGATTGGGTGAAGTGTATAGTTTCCAACATTATCCTGATTGGATTTGTATAAGAAACTGACTGCTCAGAGATAATTTTGAGGAGTCAAGGGACAGTGACACTGGAGGAGGTGAGGCACCACATAGCACAGAGGCTAATGCATCCAATGAGTTTCTATTTAGCTGGATAAGATAAAAAGAAACATTTGATGGGTAGTCTTGTGTTGTGGCTGAGTACCTCTGCATTTAAGGGTCTCCTGTGCAAGTCAATACGCATCAGCAATGCACTTCAAGTTAAACAGTCATGTACTATTTGTTGGAGAAACAAAATAACTATAATTCTTAGAGCTTTTTAATATTCTGAGTGCAGATAGTCCTGATAAACAGGCATTAGTGTTTCTTCCATTAGGAACTTTAAAAATATAAATTAATGTCTTATATTGTGGCTCCTGTAGTGGTCTCTTGTGCTTTAGAATAGCATGAATCAATTCACCGAGGCTAGAGTCCTGTCACATTGTAAACCAGTGAAATTAAGTTTGTGAATCTGAAAAGCTGAAAAAACACCCCTGGGACGGAGGAAAATGTGAGAATAAGACTGAGAAACCATGATTCCCTATCCATCTTCCTACACACTTACATAGCCTCTGTCATCTGGGAAAGAAGCACAGTTTTCACCACATGAGTTAAAGGCTGTGAATGTGACCTAGATAATTCTTGAAGAATTTAAGTTGAAACACTTCCTTTAATGTCTACTGAAAGAAAAAAACTAAACCTTCATTCCTTAGAATGAAACTGTGGTAAAGCAAGTGTATCGAGAGAGATGGATTGTGATGAAATTGTACTTCCAGTTAAGCTGTCTGAATATATCTGGTCAGACTTTAAAATAGTATCATCATATTTAAATCATTGGAAATTGTGTGTGTGTGTGTGTGTGTGTGTGTGTGTGTGTGTGTGTGTAGTGGTGGTGGTGGTGGTGGTTTAGATAATAACTAAATGTTATTCTAAACCATAAGGATAACTTCTCCACAGAAATAAGAAATACTGGGCATTCAAGAAATATCTAATTTGAAATGATTATGCTATAAATAATTTTTCACTGAAAATACAATATTTTACCCCTTAGTATAGTTCTCCTTTGATACTTACTCAAGATAATAAATTATATAGTAAATTTTAATAGTCTTAGCTTCCTGCTTTAATTAGAACAAGAACAAAGGATAAGCAGGATGATTGCCTGGCTTGATGCCTAAGCTGTTTTATAGATGCCTGACAATTTTCTATGAATGATTAACAACTGGTATTGAAACAATATTGGAGTGAATGAAAATTTATAAAAATAAAAAATAAAAAAAAAATATTCGAGCTCTTCAGCACATAAAGGTAAAGTCTCCATGTTGGCATTCCTGTTATACAAAATTTAATGGGAAAAAGACATTGCACATGATTTATCCTGCTCATAAGAACAGTATATTTAAGAGAAGGAGAAATTGGACTTATTAGAAAGAAAAACACTAAGTGTTCCACAGTAGCTTAATTTGCTGGCCTTGATTCAGTAGTGCAGCTCATTGACTGAAGGGATTGAGAGAAATGGCATTTCTTCCTTGGAGATAGTCTTAACTGGGTGACCTAAACGGTTTTCTCTAGCACCAAGCCTATAAAAATTTAAACATCTCAAGATTTTGATTAATTTGTCTGGACATCCATTAATTCACATTTAATTTTAAATATCTACTGTATTTCCCTAATTGTGTTAGTTACCAATGCTCAGAAGTTTGGAAGATACACATTGCCCTTACCCTCTCATCGTTTCAAGAATAGTAGGGAAAACAAGAATGAAGCAGGCAGTGTCAGCTGCATGCCATATGAGGGATAACTGAAAAAGGAGAGTGAGTTTTGGAAGTACAGAGCAAGGGCTCTTCTGCACTAAAACTGTTAACAATGATATGGAGTATTCTGCTACTGCTAAGTCGCTTCAGTCGTGTCCGACTCTGTGCGACCCCATAGATGGCAGCCCACCAGGCTCCGCCGTCCCTAGGATTCTCCAGGCAAGAATACTGGAGTGGGTTGCCATTTCCTTCTCCAGTGCATGAAAGGGAAAAGTGAAAGTGAAGTCGCTTAGTCATGTCCAACTCTTAGCGACCCCATGGACTGTAGCCTACCAGGCTCCTCCGTCCATGGGATTTTCCAGGCAAGAGTACTGGAGTGGGGTGCCATTGCCTTCTCCATGGAGTATTCAGGCACCACCAAAGAAATTTCAGACTCCTCAAGATACTTCTGTCAAATATCCTGAAACCAAAGTATTGTTAGGGCATCAGCTAACCAAGAATCCAGGGTCATGTTTAGAAGGTGAAAATGAAAGTCACTCAGTCCTGTCTAACTCTTTGCAACCCCATGGACTATACAGTCCATGGAATTCTCCAGGCTAGAATACTGGAGTGGGTAGCCTTCTCCAGGGGATCCTTCCAACCCAGGGATCGGACCCTGGTTTCCCTCATTGCAGGCTGACTCTTTACCAGTTGAGCCACCAGGGAAGCCCAAGAATTTTGGAGTGGGTAGCCTATCCCTTTGCCAGGTGATCTTCCCAACCCAGGAATCTAACAGGGGTCTCCTGGATTTCATAGGCAGATTCTTTACCAACTGAGCTCTCATGGAAGCCCTCATGTTTAGAGGTGGAACAGAAAACCCATGTTCACTGAAGCATCTACCACTCAGTTTTCCTGGAGGTTACTCTGGTGTAGTAATATCTTCTCTCCACAAATGACATAATATCCATCATTACACTGGCTAGCAAATTCCTGTGATGTAAGTTTTGATCTTAGACAACGAATGTGTAAGTTTTGGGTTTAGCTAGGCAATTATTTTCTGGGATTTCATTGACTTGATCTTTGAGATTTACCCAAGAAACATTATAGACAGTGGAAGCTCCAAAGGATTGATAACATCAACTTTAGAGTCTCCTGGTCAAAGGATGGAGAAAGCTCATTTAGCCTTTCTGCAACTGTTTTCCTAAGGAAAAAAAAAAAATGCTTCCAACATGATAGAATAGTGATTTCCTGGTGGTGGTATGCAATATATCAAAGTAAAAGAGGATTTTGTACAAAATAGCAACAAGGAGTAGCAAAATAGTTTGATTTTAGATTTTTATGTTCTACACATACTCACAGCTTTCTCATTATTCATACTGACTTTCTTTTGAAAAAGAACTATACTACATATTTTTATAAAATATGACCACGGAAATCTATATGAACACACTATAAGCAATAGAGCGTGGTGGAATTTTACTATCCTAATTACAAAGGCTACAGGTATGTGAACTTAAAGTTAGTTTAAAACTTTATTTTACAATTGGAAAAGAGAAAAATCTTGGGTGATATCCATACACACACAATACACACCCACATCCTCCATAATAAGTTTGGAAAAAATTTGCAATTCATTAGCCAAGGATACTGAAATAAACAATAGTCAGAGGAGATGGAGCCATGTTGGTACAATTTTACTTGGCTCCAGAACCTTAGAAGAGACATCAGTCAGCTTTGTTTTCCACAAAAATGAGGGTCAGTGAGAGATTAAATACTCATATTTACTGCCTTGTTATCTGCCTTTTATGTTGTGGCTTAAAAATATATTTACCACCTGAATCATTATTTGGGAATATGTACAGATATACAAAGCAATCCTCTTCCTTGTTTTTTTTTTTTTTTTAATTTCCAGTTTTACTGAGACATAATTCACATAAAATAAAATTCACCAATCTTAATACAGAAAACACAACCACATCCACATCTAATTTTAAAACAATTCTACCATCTACAAGAGAAATTCCAAACCTATTAGAAATCATGCTTTTTATCCTCTCACCTATAATCCTAGGGAAATTCAATTTATGTCTGTATGCTAAGTCGCTTCAGTCATGTCTGACTCTTTATGACCCCATGGACTGTAGTCCACCAGGTTCTTCTGTCCATGGGGATTCTCCAGGCAAGAATAATGGAGTGGGTTGCTATGCCCTCCTCCAGGGGATCTTTGCAACCCAGATATCAAACCTGTGTCACTTATGTCTCCTACATTGGCAGACAGGTTCTTTACCACTAGCGCCACCTGGGAAGTATGACTATGTCTGTTCTTACCATTTTATATAAATGAAGTAAAATAATATGTGGTCTTTTGTGAATGTGTTTTTTCTTTTAACATAATGGTTTCAGGTTCATCTATATTAACATGTATCAGTACTCCATTCTAATTCATGGCTGAACAATATTCCATCATATGAAAATGTCACATGTCATTTATCCATTCATCAGTTGGTGGACATTTTAATTGTTTCCACCTTTTGGGTAATACTACTATGAACATTTGTATACATATTTTCTGTGTGTGGATGTACATTTTGTTCTACTTTGGTATATACCTAGGAGTAGAATTGCTGAGTTATATAGCAAATTAATAATTAACATTATGTGGAACTGGCAAAACATTTGCCAAATAGGCATCATTTTACATTCCCACCAGCAATGTTTATGGTTTCCAGTCTGTTTGCATCTAGTCAAACATCTCTTTTGCCTCCCTTTTTTTTTTATTATAATGATCCTAGTGAGTGTGGAGTGATACCATATTAAGGCTTTGATTTGCATTTCTTAAACAACTAATGATTCTGAGCATCTTTTAATGTACTTCTTAGACATTATATATCTTCTAAACAGAAATGTCTATCCAAATAGTCTGCCTAATTTTTACGTGGTTATGTGTCATTTTTGAGTTGTAAGCTGTCTTCGGGCTTCTCAGGTGATGCTAATGGTAAAGAACCTGCCTGCCAATGGAGGAGACATAACGAGACATGGGTTTGATCACCAGTTTGAGAAGATCCCCTAGAGGAAGGCATGGCAACCCACTCCAGTATTCTTGCCTGGAAAATCCCATGGACAGAGGACCCTGGTTGTCTATAGTCTATAGGATCGCAAAGAGTAAGGCACGACTGAAGCGATGTAGCATAATATAAACTATTTTTGTATATACTATATACACAAGCCTTATAGATACATGATTTGGAAATGTTTTCTCCCATTTTATGAGTTGTCTTTCCACATTCCTGATGCTATTGTTCACAGTGTGAAAGTATTTAATTTTGATTCAGAGCCATCTATCTCTTTTTCTTGTATCAATTGTGCTTTTGCTGTCATGTCTAAGAACCAACACCTCATCTAAGGTCATAAAGATGTGCTCCAATGTTTTCTTGTAGTAGTTCTTTTAATTTTAACTCTTATGCTTAAACTACTGCTTGATTTAATTTTTAAATATGGCATGCAGAAGAGGTCATATTTGCTATTTTATATATAGATAATCAATTGCTCTGGAGAAGGAAATGGCTACTCACTCCAGTATTCTTGCCTGGGAAATCCTATGCTACAGTCCATGGGGTCACATAAGAGTCAGACACAACTTATTGACTAAACAATAGCAATCAATTGCCACTATTATTGCAAAACAAATCTTGCCCCACTGAAATGTCTAGGCACTATTGTCAAAAAAATTATTGACCCTAAAGTTAAGAATTTCTTTCTGGACTTTTATTTCTATTTTATTAATCTATAACTATATTGAAATCCAGAATGACAATGTAACAATCATGTAGCTTTGTTGTAAGTTTTGAAATAGGAAATATGAGTCCCCCAAGTTTATTCTTCTTTTTCAAGATAAATCTGACTCTTTTAGATCAATTCTATTTCTATATGAATTTTAGGCTAAGTTTGTCACTTTTTGCCAAAAAGCCAGATGGGAGTTTAATACAGATTGCATTGAATCTGTAGATCAGCTTTATGTATGTCTTCTTCTTAACAATATTAAGGTTTCCAATCTGTGAAAGTGGTATATATTTCCATTTATTTAAATTTTCTTTCGTTTCTCACAAATGTTTTGTAGTTCTCAGCACTTCTTTATCCTTCAGTGTTGTACTTTATTCTTTTTAGATGCTATTGCAAAGAACATTGTTTTCCTCAGTTGACCTTCACATTGTTCATTCCCTGTGTATAGAAACACAATTGATTTCTATATACTGAGCTTATATCCTTCATCTTACCTTAGGTTGCTTATCAGTTCTAATTGTGTGTGTGTTTTATTGAACTCTTCACAATATTGTACATAAAAGATTATGCTATCCAGAAACAGAGATAAATTATTTATTTTTATCCAATCTGGATGCCGTTTATTTATTTTTCTTTCCTAATTGTCCCGGAATGTCATGTACAATGTCAAATAAAAGTGGTAAATTAGAAGTTTGAGTTTAACATATACACAACACTATATATAAAATAGATAATCAAGAAAGAACCATGGTACAGGGAACTCTACTCAGTACTCTGTAACAACCTATATAGAAAAAGTACCTAGAAAAGAATAGATAACATATATGTAAAACTAAATCACTTTGCTGTACACCTGAAATTAACACAATATTGTAAATCAACTATACTCCAATATAAGATAAAATATTTTTTAAAAACTGGTAAAATCATATACTCCTGGTTTGTTTCTAATCCTAGGAAACAACAGTCATTCTTTCACCATGGATTATGATGTTAGCTCTGATTTTTCCACAAGTGCCTTTAATCAGGTTGCAAGAGTTCATTATTATTGCTAAATTGTTGAGAATTTTTAGCATGAATCATTTTGGATTTTGTGATACACTTTTCTCTACTAATATTGATATTATCATTTAGTTTATATTTTAATTTGTTGATATTGTATGTTGTGTTAATTAGCTTTTAGATATTAAACCAACCTTGCATATCTGGGATAAAACACTCTTGGTCATGGTATATAATACTTTTATACATTATTGTATTCATTTTAAAATTATTTTGCTGAGATGTTTTGTATTTATTTACAACAAAATGTTAGTTTATGGTTTTGTTTTCTCATGCTTAGTTAATCTGGTTTTGTTGTCAGTTTAGTATGTCCTCCAGGGGATTCTCCTGTGGCTCAGATGGTAAAGAGTCTGCTTGCAATGCGGGAGACTCAAGTTCTCTCCCTTAGTCCAGAAGATCACCTGGAGAAGGAAATGGCGACCCACTCCAGTATTCTTGCCTGGAAAATCCTATGTATAGAGGAGTCTGGCAGGCTATAGTCCATAGGGTTGCAAAGAGGTGATCACAATTGAAAGACTTCACTTTCACTTTTTGTCCTCTAAAATCAGAGATTATCTCCTTTAAAATTCAATAGAAATTATCAGTCAAGTTATTTGGTCTTGGGCTTTCTTTTGTGGATAGTTTTAAATTACTAATTTATTTACCTCTTATATGTATATTTAGAGTTTACTATTTTTCTTGAGTCAATTTAGGTAGCTTGTGTCTTTCTAGGGATTTTTTTTCATTCTATAAAACTTACACAATTTGCTTGCATGTAAGCTCCTACGCTCACATGCTTGCGTGCTCAGTCATGTCCGACTCTTTGCAACCCCAGGGACTGCAGCCCACCAGGCTCCACTGTCCATGGAATTTTCCAGGCAAGAATATTGGAGCCATATTCCAGGCAATATTGGGTTGCCATTTCCTCCTCCGGTGGATCTTCCTGACCCAGGGATCCAACCTGTGTCTCCTAGGTCTCCTGCATTGGCAGGCCGACTCTTTACCACTTGAGCTACCTATAACAGTACCTTATAAATTATTTTATATTTCTAAAATTTTGCAGTGAAGTCACTTCTTTCTTTTGTTATTTTAGCAATTTCAATCTTCTATTTTTTTTTTTTTCCTTTGTCAGTTGATGAACCAGATTTTGTTCATCTTTTCAAAGAACCAAATTTTTATTGCACTGATTTTCTAAATTTATTTTCCAAATCCTTTAAAATTTGTTATATTATTTAAATAGCCAGGACATGCAAGCAACCTAGATGTCCATCAACATACAAATGGATAAGAAAGCTGTGGTACATATACACAATGGAATATTACTTAGCCATTTAAAAGAATACATTTGAGTCAGTTCTAATGAGGTGGATGAAACTGGAGCCCATTATACAGAGTGAAGTAAGCCAGAAAGAAAAACACCAATACAGTATACTAATGCATATATATGGAATTTAGAAAGATGGTAACGGTAACCCTATATGCGAGACAGAAAAAGAGACACAGATGCATAGAACAGTCTTATAGACTCTGAGGGAGAAGGTGAGGGTGGGATGATCTTGGAGAATAGCATTGAAACATGTATATTATTATATGTGAAACAGATCACCAGTCCAGGTTCAATGCATGAGACAAGTGCTCAGGGCTGGTGCACTGGGATGACCCAGAGGGATGGGATGGGGAGGGAGGTGGGAGGGGAGTTCAGGATGGGGAACACATGTAAACCCATGGCTGATCCATATCAATGTATGGCAAAAACTACTACAATATTGTAAAGTAATTAGCCTGTAACTAAAATAAATAAATTAAAAAAAACCCCAAAACAAAAAAAGCATCAAAAAAAAAATTTGTTATATTATTTAATTCTTCAGGCTTGCTTTGATTTTTCTCTTCTCTCTTTATTATCTTAAGATGAAAGACTAATTTACCAATTTGAAACATATGTATTTATTTATGTATTTAAATATAGATGTTATCACTATAAATTCCTGTCTAAGTACTCCTTTAGCAGCATCTCATAAGTATTCATTTCATTTTCATTCATCTGAAAGTGCTTTCTAATTTTCCTTATGATTTTTATTTGCCTAGTTTATATCTATCTATACAGATACTATATAGCTACTGTAATCATTACTTTTTACAATCTTATCTTAGGTCTCTTAAAGAAGCTGCTGCTAAGTCGCTTCAGTCGTGTCCAACTCTGTGCGATCCCATAGACGGCAGCCCACCAAGCTCCTCCGTCCATGGGATTTTCCAGGCAAGAGTGCTGGAGTGGGTTGCCATTTCCTTCTCCAATGCGTGAAAGTGAAAAGTGAAAGTGAAGTCACTCAGTCGTGTCTGACTCAGCGACCCCATGGACTGCAACCTACCAGGGTCCTCGGTCCATGGGATTTTCCAGGCAAGAGTACTGGAGTGGGGTGCCATTGCCTTCTCTGTAAAGAAGATGAGCAAAGAATAAAAAGTAAGTATGTATTTATAGAGTTTGTTATACCAATCTTTTATTTACCATTTCTGGCTTGCTTGATTTTTAAAAATCTGAATTTGAGTTTTCATCTGGTCTAACTTCTGAAAATTTGTCAGCAAATTTGGAAAACTCAGCAGTGGCCACAGGACTGGAAAAGGGGTTTTCATTCCAATCCCAAAGAAAGGCAATGGCAAAAATGCTCAAACTACTGCACAATTGAACTCATCTCACACACTAGTAAAGTAATGCTTAAAATTCTCCAAGCCAGGCTTCAGCAATACGTGAACCGTGAACTTCGAGATGTTCAAGCTGGTTTTTGAAAAGGCAGAGGAACCAGAGATCAAATTGCCAATATCTGATGGATCATCAAAAGAGCAAGAGAGTTCCAGAAAAAACATCTATTTCTGCTTTATTGACTATGCCAAAGCCTTTGACTGTGGGGATCACAACAAACTGTGGAAAATTCTGAAAGATAATGGGAATACCAGACCACCTGACCTGCCTCTTGAGAAACCTGTATGCAGGTCAGGAAGCAACAGTTAGAACTGGACATGGAACAACAGACTGGTTCCAAATAGGAAAAGGAGTATGTCAAGGCTGTATATTGTTACCCTGCTTATTTAACTTATATGCAGAGTACATCATGAGAAATGCTGGGCTGGAGGAAGCACAAGCTGGAATCAAAATTGCCAGGAGAAATATCAATCACCTCAGATATGCAGATGACACCACCCTTATGGCAGAAAGTGAAGAAGAACTAAAGAGCCTCTCGATGAAAGTGAAAGAGGAGAGTGAAAAAGTTGGCTTAAAGCTCAACATTCAGAAAACTAAGATCATGACATCCGGTCCCATTACTTCATGGCAAATAGATGGGGAAACAGTGGAAACAGTAGCTGACTTTATTTTTTGGGGGGCTCCAAAATCACTGCAGATGGTAATTGCAGCCATGAAATTAAAAGACGCTTACTCCTTGGAAGGAAAGTTATAACCAACCTAGACAGCATATTGAAAAGCAGAGACATTACTTTGTCAACAAAGGTCCATCTAGTCAAGGCTATGGTTTTTCCAGTGGTCATGTATGGATATGAGAGTTGGACTATAAAGAAAGCTGAGCACTGAAGAATTGATGCTTTTGAACTGTGGTGTTGGAGAAGACTCTTAAGAGTCTCTTGGACTGCAAGGAGATCCAACCAGTCCATCCTAAAGGAGATCAGTCCTGGGTGTTCATTGGAAGGACTGGTGTTGGAGCTGAAACTCCAATACTTTGGCCACCTGATGTGAAGAACTGACTCATTTGAAAAGACCCTGATGTTGGGAAAGATTGAAGGCAGGAGGAGAAGGGGATGACAGAGGATGAGATGGTTGGATGACATCATTGACTCAATGGACATGGGTTTGGGTAGACTCTGGCAGTTGGTGATGGACAGGGAGGCCTGGCGTGCTGTGGTTCATGGGGTCACAAAGAGTTGGATATGACTGAGTGACTGAACTGAACTTCTAAAAGGTATTTGCTGAATCATGAAAGACCCCAGGATTCTTGGCCTCCAGAGGACAAGAATTCAATCTGGGGCCAGAGAGGAGGCTTGATTGCTCAGAACCTTTGTGTAATAAAGTTTTATTAAAGTATAAAAGAGATAGAGAAAGCTTCTGACATAGACATAAGAAGGGGGCCGAAAGAGTGACCCCTCAGTAGTGTTAGCAATGGAAGTATATACTTTCAATTAGTTATTACAGAGAGACAAAAAATGTTGCAGGTTGTAAAGACCTTACTATACCCACTCCCATAATTTACATTTTCAGATAACAGGATTGGCCAGAAGGTTTTTTCCAGAAACTGTCCTCAAGCAGGATACATTATTGTTGTATAATCCTAAGGAATGTAGAGGGGACAAAAATGTTTGTCCTTTCCTCTTCCTTGAGAATTCTAGACCCCTCTCTCCTTGGGGACTCCCAAACTTCTTATCAACTGGCCTAGGAATTGACTCTCTGACTTCTTTATTCCAAATCATCTTTTTTCCCACCCACTTCCTTTGTGCTCTTACTCTTCGTTATTACAGTTGTATAACATATTTGCTTACTGTAATTACTGTTTAAATCAGTTGAAAGGGAAAATATAAAATGAAACTTTTATAATTACCTATATAATTACCTTTACTAGGGCTTCCATTTTTTCTTTTTGATGTTGATTTAAATTGCTATCTGAGGCAAGGGTATGTTAAAATGGCACAAAGCTCTCCTACCACGTTTTAGTCATCTTATTTTTGACTTGGTGTTTCCTTGGTTCCTGTAAACGTTTTTCTTGCCAGATTTATGCCAAGCTTGATTTTGAGAATCTTTGCCTAATCTACCCCTACCCCCCCACCCCCCGTGGAGGGAGAGGCCCTTGAGGTTCCCTTTTTTGTCATTTTCACTTAGAGGTTGTTCTTAGGTTCAGTTGTGCCAGTGAGGATTCCACCCTTTGTTGCTGGATTTTTGTATGGCCTGGGAACTGCTTCACATTTCCCCCACATCTTACTCTGATTGTTTCTGAGTAGGAACAATACATGCACATTCTCCTAACACACAGTTGTGTGTGATCCTAGGAGGGCCCTTTTGGGTGTATCCATAATCCTCTCTTTTATCCTTCTGACATTTCTGAGTTTTTTTTTTTTTTTTTTAAGGACAGTTGATTTACAATGTTGTGTTAGTTTCTGGGACACAACAAACTAAGTTTTATATAAATGTGTGTGTGTGTGTGTGTGTGTGCTCTGTCATGTCCAACTCATTGTGGCCCCATAGACTGTAGCCCACCAGGCTTTTCTGTCCATGAAATCCTCCAGGCTAGAATACTGGAGTCGGTAACTATCCCCTTCTCCAGGGGTTCTTCCCAAACCAGGGATCAAACTTGGGGCTCCTGCATGTCAGGCAGATTCTTTACCATCTGAGCCACCAGGGAATTTAAACGTAGCATAAAGATGAAAATTTTGAGGTTGAGAGAAGACAGATTAAGGAAATCAGTCTAAACGTCTTTACCAAGGCAACCTTGAGAAGTGAGAAGTGATTTCTCAAGGTCACCTTGGGCTCTCCAGTAACCAGTAATGACATTTCCCCATAGTGAACAAGCACTGGCTACTCAACCCCATATGTAGGTATATATTTTGGTGTGACTTACTATGTATTTACCTTAAAAAAATTACACTATTTCATTTTAGACATCCATTCATCCTCTACTCGTCATGAACTTTTTATGAGGTAGAGCTCACCTGTGATAATAATGACATGCTCATTCAAGACCCTTGCACCAGGTATTCTAGACTATTCCTATGAAGCAAACACTCTTTTTATGAAACAATCTGTTAATCAGGTACTATTACTATTTACTTGTTAAAGATACAAACTGCAAGCAAAAAAATTGAATAACCTGTTCAAGGCAATGTAGTTATCAATGTAATCAATATATCATAGGTTATCATTGTTATCAAGTCTTCAAGACATCATAGGTTATCAATGTATCAAGTTATCAAGGTATCATAGTTATCAAGGAAGCCAGGGTTCAAGTCAGGCAGCAGGATTGTAGTAAACAGACTGAGGCCTGACCAATCAGAAACTTCTTTTTCCCTTAGAATTTAGGAATAAGCTTTTGTACAAATTAAACCAATGAAATCAACAGATGTTTGGCTTTCAGAGAAAGAGATTTCCTCTTCCCATATGCAGCTGACTCTCTGAGTATGTTAGGAGTGTTCCTTCCATCTAGCTACTATGTGACTAAAAAGACTAAAGATGCAGAAAGTAAGGCAGCTAAAAGTGGGAACTTACTTGACACTTGTCACCATTTGAACCATGAATCCAGCTGGGCTTCAATTCATGAAAAACTCAACAATTCCATTATATAAGCCAATACATTTATGTCAGATTTTTTTCTGTTTTTTTGAGTGTTTTAACAGATATGTCACCAGGGTCACAGAAAAGTTCAATGAGATGCCTTTAGAAACAGAATCTTGGTGCCTTTCACTGTCAGTGAAAACACAGTATTTTAAAAGTTATATCTTGACAACACTGTCACTTCTAAAGGGAAAAAAGGCTCTGTATGTGCTTGTGTGTGTATGAGGGTGTGTTTATACACAAATATATATATTTAGTCATGATTTTTATCTGCTTCTAGTCATCTTAGTAAGACAAAATGTACACATGTATGTATAAATGTGTGTGTGTTTATATACAGACATAGTTTTCATTATGGTTCTTGTTCATTTTTGTCATATTGGCAAAAAAATAAAGTTCAGGTTCACAAAATTGCTTGTGAACAGCAAACACTCTTCCCACGCAACCAAGAAATACATCTTTTCTGAATGATTTACAAAATTAATGAGGCCCAATAGTATGAGTTGAAAATACATATTATCAATTATATTATGTACAAGAAAAGTATTACACAAGGTGTAGTTTGTAAACACAATTTGCTTTCTTATTTATCCAACACTAGAAAAATAGGACTAGCAATGCTGGAATTTGCCCTGAAATTATTTGCTTATCCTGTCATGGAACATTTAATTTAAAGGTCTGCATAACTCAGAAAGATACTATCATGTTTGCTCTGTTTGACTTCTGATATGTCTCTCCTAATCCTGACAATGAGAACAAGACTGTGGGCAGATCAAAATAAAATGTACATCATTCATCACGTTTCTTGTCAGAAGTCATGGAACAAAGAACAATCAATTATGGTCTCTGATTTCCCCATCTCAGCTACTTCTTTTTCTACACACTGTCTAGTAGGGACACCAACATGTTTGCAACAATATGATCAATCCTCTAACAGAGATATGAACAAGATATTACTCATCTTTGCAAACTCCACAGGACTCTCTCAGGGCCTTTTACAAAGGAGGAACTCAATGAATGCTACTTGCATTAATATTTGTAAAAAGCAGTGGGCTGCTTCACAGCCCAGGTAATAATGTATTATAATAAAAGACTTGTTTCTATGTCTATATGCACACACACACATATATAGTTACAGAGATGGATGGATAAATGAATGGATGATGGATATGTATATATATGTATATATATATATATATATACACACACACACACACACACATATATATATATATATATAGCAAGAGAAACAGCCCTAAGTTTTATTATATAATATAAATATATATATAAACATTTCAGTTTTCAATTCAGTTGCTCAGTCATGCCCAACTCTCTGCGACCCCATGGACTGCAGCATGCCAGATTTTCCTGTCCATCACCAAGTCCTGGAGGTTGCTCAAACTCATGTCCATCAAGTTGGTGATGCCATCCAACCATCTCATCCTCTGTCATCCCCTTCTCCTCTTGCATACAATGTTTCCCAGCATCAGGGTCTTTTCAAATGAGTCAGTTCTTCACATCAGGTGGCCAAAGTACTGGAGTTTCAGCTTCAGCATCAGTCCTTCCAATGAACACCCAGAACTGATCTCCTTTAGGATGGACTGGGTGGATCTCCTTGCAGTCCAAGGGACTCTCAAGAGTCTTCTCCAACACCACAGTTCAAAAGCATCAATTCTTCAGTACTCAACTTTCTTTATAGTCCAACTCTCACATCCATGACCACTGGAAAAACCATAGCCTTGACTAGATGGACCTTTGTTGACAAAGTAATGTCTCTGCTTTTTAATATGCTGTCTAGGTTTGTCATAACTTTTCTATAAACATAGAAATTTTTTTTTTCATTAACTTGAAAAAGTCATGACAAGCAAATGCTTTCTCTGTAATCTTTGTATCTCAATCAAAATCTGTAATGGAATCACCACAGCAACTGCCCACCATTTACTTTTTCTCTAACAGTTAATCTATCTATCTGTCTATTTATAGAGAGGTGATCCAATTGTTCTATACATTTCCAATTCTATATTTTAAACCCAAATTGCCAGAAAATTCTACCTAAGTTTTATATTTCCTCTGATTTGTCAAAGACAGTCTTTTAATTTAACAGACATTGTATGACAATCTAAATGTTTTTTATTATGGTACATGTTATTGCCCTGTTGGTCTCACCCAGGGATATCACAGACCTTTGGATACAAGCACCTCCATCTTTACCACTGTAGTAACTCAAAGGGATAGTAATTATACATCGAGGGCATGGCATAGGAAACCTCTGGATCCAAAGTTCAGAGTCAACTAATTTTTAAACTTGGAAACTTGGAATCAAGAAGAAAGAACATAACATTAGTTTCATACAATAAGGATTATAACCTACTGGAAATATACTTCACTGGATGTCAGCTGATATAAATTTTAGTTTTAATTCTAGCACTGATTCACTAGTGACCACACTCACATCCCTAAACAAAGGCTTTGGACCAGCGGCCAGAGAGTCCTCTGTTCAAATACAAAATTCATCCATAAGAGGGGACAAATGACCTTGAAAATTCTTTCCCCATATTCAATATTCAAATTCTTAATATCTTTAGCTGTAAAGTGCAGATTTTTCTGTCACACTAATTGTGCACAGGATTGTTTCAAAATTCAAATAAGAGGGTGAATATGAAATTACTCTAAGAATCATAAAATACAGGCTTTGTTTTCCTGATTATATATTTACAATAAAAATAATTGTTTAAAAAATCAGTAAAAATATTATGATTCTTTGTGTCTCTGAATTGTGTGACAAGGAAAGCTTTCAAAGATACTATACAGTAGTGTTAACTGCACAACACTTACTGCATTATGCCAAGTCACTGAGTCAAGTGGAGCCATGCCTGACTTAGCTTGTTTGCACATTCATGCTTGGGCTGATGTCTGTAGGAATTTCCATCCATATGGTAGGCAATGGCCTGGAGTAAAACACACTCAGGATCAGGGTTCTTTGCCAGGTTAGGTTGTTGTAATGCTTTCTAGAACAGCTGGAATATGTTTTCCGAGAGTACACAATAGCAGATAAATAGCTGTCTTGCCATGACTTAGAGATTTTAAATTCATTCCCATGTTTGATTCATCACACAACTCTAATCTGACATTTTAATATTCAGATTTTTTTCCTTTTTAAATAATGATGCCTATTGCTTACAAGTTGCCTTTTCTATTTTGGCATATAGGGCTTCCCTGATAGCTCAGTTGGTAAAGAATCTGCCTGTAATGCAGGAGACCCCCGTTCGACTCAAGGGTTGGGAAGATCCCTTGGCAAAGGGATACACTACCCACTCCAGTATTCTTGGGCTTCCCTTGTGGCTCAGCTGGTAAAGAATCCACCTGCAATGCGGGATCCCTGAGTTGGGAAGATTCCCTGGAGAAGGGAAAGGCTACCCACTCCAGTATTCTGGCCCAGACAATTCCATGGACTGTATAGTCCATGGGGTCACAGAGAGTCAGACACTACTGAGCACCTTTCACTTCACTAATGTATCTCAATAACAGAAGCAGCATTTGGAATTCCTTTCAGAGGAAAAATAAGCAGCAAAATCAGTAGATGACGCATTGGTAGTACCACATAACCGATGAGAGAAGGGAAAGGATGAATATATAGGATACCAAATTTAAACAAAAATTGGCTAAACCAAATTTGAAATCTCTGCTCCCTTAAACTACTGAGTGTCCATATGAGTTGAGGTAGAAAGTCAGTGAATTTCTAACTAGCTTCAGCTTAAATTAATCACAGATTACTTGTTTTAATCTGGTTCAATTACTTCATGGCAAATAGATGGAGAAACAATGGAAACAGGAAGAGACTTTATTTTGGGGGGCTCCAAAATCACTGAAGATGGTGACTGCAGCCATGAAAAGATACTTGCTCCTTGGAAGAAAAGCTATGACAAAACTAGACTGTATCTTAAAAAGCAGAGACATTACTTTGCCAACAAAGGTCCGTCTAGTCAAAGCTATGGTTTTCCAGTAGTCATGTATGGAGGGAGAGATGGACTATAAAGAAAGCTGATAACCTAAGAATTGATGCTTTTGAACTGTGGTGTTAGAGAAGACTCTTGAGAGTCCCTTGGACTGCAAGGAGATCCAACCAGTCCATCCTAAAGGAAATCAGTCCTGAATATTCATTGGAAGGACTGATGCTGAAGCTGAAACTCCAATACTTTGGCCACCTGATGTGAAGAATTGACTGACTAGAAAATACCCTGATGCTGGGAAAGATTGAAGGCGGGAGGAGAAGAGGATGACAGAGGATGAGATGGTTGGATGGCATCACTGACTTGATGGTCTTGAGTTTGAGTAAGCTCTGGGAGTTGGTGATGGACAGGGAAGCCTGGCGTGCTGCAGTTCATGGGGTCACAGAGTTAGATACAACTGAGCAACTGAAGTGAACTGAACTGAACTGAATTTGTTTTAATACTGTTCATGGGTTCTCACAACAAGAATACTGGAGTGGTTTGCCATCCCCTCCTCCAGTGGATTGCATTTTGCCAGAACTCTTCACTATGACGTGTCCATCTTGGCTGACTTTGCACCGTGTGACTCATAGCTTCACTGAGTTATTATGCAACTTTCTTCGCCATAACAAGTCTGTGATCCATGAAGGATCACTTCATGGCAAATAGAGAAAAAGTGGAAGTAGTGACAGATTTTAGTTTCTTGGGCTCAAAAATCACTGCAATGGTGACAGCAGCCATGAAATTAAAAGATGCCTGCTCCTTGGAAGGAAAGCTAGGACAAACCAGGCAGTATATTAAAAATCAGAAGCATCACTTTGCCAACAAAGGTCATTATAGTCAAAGCTATGGTTCTCCCAGTAGTCATGGATGGATGTGAGAGTTGTACCATAAAGAGGCTGCATGCCAAAAAATTGATGCTTTTGAACTGTGATGCTGGGAAAGACTCTTAAGAGTCCCCTTGGACTGCAAGGAGATCAAACCAGTCAATCCTTAAGGAAATGAACCCTGAATATTCATGGAAAGGACTGATGCTGAAGCTCTAATACTTTGGGCACCTCATGTGAAGAGCCAATTCATTGGAAAAGACCCTGATGTTGAGAAAGATTAAAGACAAGAGGAGAAGGGGCAGCAGAGGATGAGATGGTTAAATAGCATCACTGACTCAATGGACATGAATTTGAGCAAATTATGGGAGACACTGAAGGACAAAGAAGCCTGGTGTGCTATAGTCTACATGGTCATGAAGAGTCAGGGACACCTTAACGACTGAACAACAACTTGTTTTAATTAAAATAAAAATTGCAAGGAAGGTACTGAGAGAAGAATACAGAGTTGAAAGGTATTATCCAAGACTCTATTTCTTCCAAACTTTCTCTTACATCATCCTAATAGTAATGGCTTTACATCTTTATGCTTCTCTCCTCGAGGTTCCATTTGCTAAAGATGATTGCTGTACCTCTAAATTAATGTATTTTCTATATAAAGAAGGGATATCTTCCCTAGCTAACTAAGTTGTATTTCTTATTAACTAGACCTGAGTAAGATACATGTCTTTAGACCAAACTGATCAAAAGGATATATTTTTAAAAAATAGTACAGATTAATGACTCTTTGGATGTGAGGACCAGAAATCTCTGTTTTAACTGGTTCTCCAAGTGATTTTGATGCCCACTAAAGTTGGAGAACCACTAATATGTGATTGCAGGTTGGGTAGAGTCTATCGTTCCTAGGTCAAAAACATACTAATTATGGCCCAAATAAACCAGGGATGTGTCAATGAGCAAGAAGTAGGGGTGGCTATTGAGAACTCAAATCCAAAGGTCTCAGAAATGCATCTAAGTTCTTTAGACTTCAGGTGTTTTTGTTTTGTTTTTTCCCTCTATTTTATATGGGGTTGATTTCATCAATATAACATTATAAGAACAAATATATATATATATATATTATACACTAGAACTATACTCAATATTAACATTTAATGATGACACAAGAAACAACAAACAAATAAGCAGATACAAATCTGACTGACTACCACAGTGTAGTGGTAAACTGAGTGTGAGTGTCAGAGTGAAAAAGTAAAACACAGATATTAACAGATGGTTTATAGAAAGTATTATGGCATTTAAGATTTGCTGTTATTATTGTTGAATATTCATCCTTCAACTTGGACAGCATTCTGAGTATGACTCTGCTCTGCCATAGAGCATAATATAGGCATATTATGGAGATACCACGATCTCAGTTCCAGACTACAATAATAAAGCAAATAATACAACAAAGCTAGTCACACGATTTTTTTTTTTTTTTGGTTTCCCAGTGCATATAAAAACTATGTGTACATTATAATGCAGTATATTGTAATTTACACTATACAATAGCACTATGTCTAAAAAAAAGTACATATATTAATTCAAAAGACTGTATTGCTAAAAAAATAATTGCTGAGTCTAAGGCAATCATCTAGCCTTCAGTGAGTCATGATATTTTTGCAATGGTAACATCAAAGATCACTGATCACAGATCACCATAACAGATATAATAATAATAATAAAAGTTGAAGATATTGAGAGAATTACCAAAATGTGACACAGAAACACAAGGTGAGCAAATTATGTTGGAAAAGTGGTATTGGTAGACGTGCTTGAGGCCGGGTTGCCACGTAACTTCAATTTGCAAAAATGTACTATCTGAGAATTATAACATTATACTAAAGAGAAGTACAATAAAATGAGGCATGCTTATATTCTGAATAAACCACGAGTCAAGAGAAAGCAATTAAATTAAGGATATAAGCCTTAACCTGAATGAAAAGTATGAAAAAGGCATTTTGCTAAATTAATTGAAGCAGCAAACATTGACAGAAATTAGTTGACTAAATACTCTATTGAAGGCAGACATCTATAAATGGCAATAGAGGTTAAGAATATATTTCTTGTAGAAATGGAGGTTTTTAATATAACCAATAAAAACACAGATGGTATGGGAAAAGAAAGTGATGGGGAACAGAAAGATGACAGAAGAATACGGACAAAGGCATTAAGACCACACTGTACAGTTTTTGGCCATATTTTTAAAAATTCTCACTTGTCCTTTAGTAGAGGAAGAATTAAACTTTAATATCAGAAAATTGGATAATATTAAAATTTTGAAATTTATAACTGTGCAACACTAAGGGTATGGTAAACTCTGTCTCATTCTTATTCTGAAGTGTAAGTTAAGGCATTTTCAGCTTATAATTTTGTTACCTTTATAATGTCACAAATTAAAGAACCCCTCCAATAGCACAAGTACTAACAGAGAGAGAGAAGCATATGTGAATACTAAGTCAAAATTCAGGTGCTGAGAAGGCGAACAAAGAGGAACACAGCCCCTCCACCCCCAAACAGAATGTTGTTTCAACAAGGATTATTTCTGACTGGATTTACCATATGTACAGAAGCACTTAGTGAATTCTAAAACAGTACATAAGAAACAGATGATTAATATTATCTTAAAATACCACAAAATGCTAGCATAGAGAGCAAAGGACTATATTTGTGATCTTCCAAGACTTGTGTAATGCAAAAAGATCCTCATGAGTAAGTGTCTTTCTAATTATTTTAGTCAGAAAGTTGGTTTACATCTGATCAGCTTTGTAACTATCAGGAAAAAAATCCTTAGGCAGTGTGATACTGGTTCTATTTTGTGCCTGAGCAGGCTAATTTGTCAAGGACAATCAATTTGGTCACTGAGGAGAAACAGGGCATGTCTAAGAATGACTTGAAATATATTTGTACTTCAGAGCTTATACCTGTCAAATGGGATATTCTTTATAATCAACTCATTGTTGCTCTGACTTAAATTCTTTCCACGGTGGAACAAAAGTACAGTAATTTTGAAAATGGCATTTTAAGTGAAGCTGTTTATTTATACTTTACACTATATCATTTATTGTGTTTGGAAACAAAAAAGAATCACATGATATTTTTTAAAAAAAGACTGTAATGTTTTCTGTGAAAAAATACATTGGCTACAGCAATAAAACTTCATGGCTAGAATAATTAAAATCTGAATTGTACAAATATGTGCAATGCACAGGAGCAAGATACAGTGGAAAAAACATCAATCTCCAAGAATTCCTAAGGTAACAGTCATGGTCCTATCTAGGTATTGCCATACACCAAGACCTAGGAGAGGCTTCTCCATTGTTCAGTGAGAGGACTGTACCCACATGACCACCCTCTCAGTTCCTCCAGATTTGAGTTTATTAATTGTATTTTTAAAAATATATGTAGATGAGTGTTTAATATATGCTTATTTTATTATAGGAATTTTCTATAAGGAGTGAAACAAGAAGTTCTTTTATATATATATATATTTGCTTGTATTTTGTTTTATAAATTTTATAAATTTATAAAAAATTTATAAATTTATTTATATTTTATATATACATATATTTATATGTGAAAGTGAAAGTTGCTCAGTCATGTCTGACTCTTTGCAATCCCATGGACTATGCAGTTTATGGAATTCTCCAGGCCAGAATACTGGAGTGGGTAGTCTTTTCCTTCCCCAGGGGATCTTCCCAATGCAGGGATCAAACCCAGGTCTCTGTATTGCAGGCAGATTCTTTACGAGCTGAGCCACCAGGTTACCCCATATTTATATGTACATGTACATAGAAATATGTATTAGCATACTGTAAAGAATTAGCTGGTAAAAGGAAATTCTGGATTTTGAGAATGTATTGATAAAGACCGTATTGAAACATATGTAGAAAAGTTTAAGTTATGCTACAAAGGATAGGGCGTCACGACCCTTAGGTAAAAGAAAAAATTGAACAGACAGACCTTGATATGATACACTTAATTCAATTAAGGGAAGAACTGCTTTTCCTCTCTCTACTTTCTCTGAAAAATTTATTTATGAAGAAAAGGAACTAATAATTGAATGCCACACACACACATACATACACACACCTTCTCTGGTGGCTCAGTTGGTAAAGGATCCACCTGCAACACAGGAGACTCGGGTTTGATTCCTGAGTCAGGAAGATCCCCTGGAGAAGCGCATAACAAACCATTCCAGTATTCTTGCCTAGAGAATTCCATGGACAGAGGAACCTGGTGGGCTAAAGCCCATAGGATCACAAAGAGTCAGACATGGCTGAAGTGACTTAGAATGCATGCATATCAAGCACAATGATAACAACTTTATATATAAAATTTTGCTTTAGGATTTAAGTGAATAGGTAGGTGAGGGATACGCTACTAAAGATAATGTCTTTAATGTGTGTCTCGGAATATTATGAACAGTCATCAATATGACAGGAGGTACTTTTTGCAATCTAATAGCTTTACTAATTAAAGATTGCAAACAAAGCAATAATTATTAATCTTCCTAGGAGACAGTGTAGAAGCTTCACTAAATATCATAGGTAGGTCTCATTAGGCCTGTAGATGAGACAAAAATAGGGGAATACTGGGCACCCACCTCTTCAAACCTTTTTTTTCCTCCCCTAAAAGGAGGCTTCTTCAAAGTATACTTAAACAACCTGCACTCTCCACTACAACTTAACACCACTGCTTTCATTAGAAGGTCATAGGATATGTGTTAGACACACATGGGTTCAAATCTAAATTCCACTACTTAGTAGTTGCATGAACAAAGTGGATGAAATTAAACTCACTCTATTTTCTAATCTATGACCATGGATAAAACTGTCTCAGAGGATACTTGAGAAATTCAACAAGTAACAAGAAAAACTGCAACCATATCTAGCATTATACATTTCAGAACTATTTCCAAATGAAATCATCACAAAAGGTAAGGTAACCTCTGGATTCACGAGGATGGAGTAGTTACATTTTTAGGTCTTCTCCTTTACAACTAAAGTACCCTGGGAATAACAAAAGCCATGAGTAGACAAACTCTGAAGGGTGGAAAGAATGTTGGTTGGTTGCCTAAAGAAATTGAACCTTGAACTATACATTTCAGTGAATCTCCCAGGTTTACTATGGCTATTTTATGACCCACAGAGAGAGTTGCAGAAGACTCTAACCCTGAACCACTAATAGGATCAGATCAATAAAACTCTAAATAAAACACTTTTTTGCCCAAGCCTTACAATGGGAAAAAGTGGGGGCTAAAAAAGAAGGCCTTTTTGTGGTTATTGTTGCAATACATGCTCAATGGCCATCAAATACCAGTGGAAAACCTGAATTTGGACCAAATGGAGAGTTTATTTTTCACCCCACCCCACCTCAACCCTTCAGAAAATTACAGCAATGTTTCTTTTCCCCAACCCAGTAATATCAGTAGGACCAAGTGTGGATCTGATCTTCCATTCCTTGCCCACCAAGAGCAGGTGGTTGCATCCCAATCCTTCTTTTGAGACAGTGACAGTGAGGCTGAGCAGACAGCAGAACTCCCATCACTACATGATGATAGCAGATGATGTTCTGTTTTCACTGCCAGGATAGTGATAGTTTGTAGCATGGAAAGCTGACCCATGTAAGCATTGACAGGTCTGAAGGAAATGGAGCATCCGCCTCCCATCAAATATCAGCAAGAAAGGACAAAAGCGATCAAAGATGTGGCTATATTGCCACTCCTTTTCTACCCTCTCCTTTCCTTTGTCTGTGGATCCCAGCAGGGAGCTGAGTTTCTATCATGACTGTGCAGTAGAAGTGGTAAGAGTCAGCCAGCCCTTCACGTCTACCTTAGCTAATGACAGGGATCCTGTCTAGAAATGTAAATTATTTATTTTCAAAAAAGAGGACAATATCCTAAATCAAATATTGGCAGAATGATGTTCTTCATTAACAAATATAGTTGTATAACTTAGGAGTTCTCATGTCAGATCCATGGACACATAAAACTGTATTAAAAATTGGGGTTTTTAACAGTGAAATGTGATCTCTACCTCACATTATATAAGAAAAATTAAAAGCTAAAACTATAAAGCTCCTAGTACAATAAGTAGAAGAATAACTAACACTATGAATTTGAGCTAGGCAAAGATTCTTTAGCTAGGACATAAAGAACTCTATATAGTAAACTAAAAATACACACTGGACTTGATCAAATTTTAAAACATCTGCTCATCAAAGATGTCATAGGAAAATGGAAAGACAAGACATAAATGGGAGGAATATATTCACGATCCCTAAATATGACAAAGGATTTACACACAGAATATACTAAACACTCTCACAACTAAGTAATAAAAAGTTGAATGAAAAATTAAAAACAAACAAAGATCTGGAACAGATATTTCCCAGAAGAAGATACACAAATGGACAATAAGTGCATGATAATGTGCCCAATACTGTTAGGGCACATTTTCATCTGATAAATTAAATTAAATGTTAGCAAGAATGTGGAGAAAAGTGAACCCTTGTTCACTGTTGGTGGGAATGTAAATTGATGCAGCCGCCGTGTTAAAAAATATGAAGGTGGCTCAAAAATCTAAAAACAGAACTAGCATATGACTCAGAAATTCCATTCCTAGGTGTATATCTGAGAAAAACAAAAATACTAGTTCAGAAAGATATGTGGATCTCAATATACATAGCAGTTCAGTTCAGTTCAATCACTCAGTCATGTCTGATTCCTTGTGATCTCATGGACTGTGGCACGTGAGGCTTCCCTGTGCATCGTCAACTCCCAGAGCTTGCTCAAACTCATGTCCATCGAATCGGCGATGCCATCCAACCATCTCATCCTCTGTCAACCCCTTCTCCTCCTTCATTCAATCTTTCCCAACATCAGGGTCTTTTCAAATGAGTCAGTTCTTCACATAAGGTGTCCAAAGTATCGGAGCTTCAACTTCAGTATCAGTCCTTCCAATGAATATTCAGGACTGATTTCCTTTAGGATGGACTGGTTGGATCTCCTTGCAGTCCAAGGAACTCTCAAGAGTCTTCTCCAACACCACAGTTCAAAATCATCAATTCTTCAGCACTTAGCTTTCTTTATAGTCCACCTTTCATATCCATGCATGAATGACTATTGGAAAACCCATAGCTCTGACTAGACAGACCTTAGTTTGCAAAGTAATGTCTCTGATTTTTAATATGCTGTCTAGGTTGGTCATAGCTTTTCTTCCAAGGAGCAAGCATCTTTTAATTCATGGCTGCAGTCACCATCTGCAGTGATTTTGGAGCCCAAGAACATAAAGTCTCTCACTGTTTCCATTGTTTCCCCATCTATTTGCCATGAAGTGTTGGGACCAGATGCCAATATCTTAGTTTTCTGAATGTTGAGTTTTAAGCCAACTTTTTCACCCTGCTCTTTCAATTTCATCAAGAGGCTCTTTTGTTCTTCACTTTCTGCCGTAAGTGTGGTAACATTTGCATATTGAGGTTATTGATATTTCTCCCGGGAATCTTGATTCCAGCTTGTGCTTCATCCAGAATGAAATTTCACATGATGTAATCTGCATACAAGTTAAATAAGAAGAGTGACAATATACAGCCTTGATGTTCCCCTTTCCCAATGTGGAATCAGTCTATTGATCCATGTCCCATTCTAACTGTTGCTTCTTGACCAGAATACAAATTTCTCAGGAGGCAGGTAAGATGGTCTGGTATTCCCATCTCTTTAAGAATTTTCCACAGTTTTTTGTGATCCACCCAGTCAAAGGCTTTGGGGTAGTCAATAAAGCAGTAGATGTTTTAGCATCAAAAGTACATACCAGCATTATTCACAATTACCAAGATGAAAGCAATCTAATTGCCCAACAATAGATGACACTTGGCCAAAATAATTACTCATTGTGTTTATATTTAAATCCACATTTATTGTCTACCTGTGATTGTGGCTTTCATTCAGTCAGCCCTCTGAATGATAAGGATAAGATGCTTATGGAAGCTTCCTGATGGGAAAGACTGACCATGGGGGAAACTGGGTCTTGTTCTGATGGGCAGGGCCATCCTCAGTAAATCTTTAATCCAATTTTCTCTTGATGGGTGGGGCTGTGTTCCCTCCCAGTTATTTGACCTGAGATCAAACTATGGTGGGGTAATGAAGATAATGGCCACCTCCTTCAAAAGGTCTCCTGGAGCTAAACCACAATCACTGAAAACTAATCAAACTGATCACATGCACCACAGCTTTGTCTAACTCAATGAAACTATAAGCCATGTTATGTATGTCCACCCAAGATGGACTGATCTTGGTGGAAGTTTCTGACAAAACATGGCCCACTGGAGAAGAGAATGGCAAACCACTTCAATATTCTTGCCTTGAGAACCACATGAACGGTATGAAAAGGCAAAAAATTTTCACACTGAAAGATGAACTCCCCAGGCTGGTAGGTGTCCAACATGCTACTGGACAAGAATAGAGAAATAATTCCAGAAAGAATGAAGATACAGAGTCAAAAACAGAGTCAAAAACAATGCCCAGTTGTGGATGTGACTGGTGATGGAAGTAAAGTCCGATGCTGTAAAGAGCAATATTTCATAGGAACCTGGAATGTTAGGTCCATCAATCAAGGTAAATTAGAAGTGGTCAAGCAGGAGATGGCAAGAGTGAACATCAACATTTTAGGAATTGGTGAAATAAAATGGACTGGAGTGGATGAATTTAATTCAGATGACCATTGTATCTACTATTGTGGGCAAGAATACCTTAGAAGAATGGAGTAGTCATCATAGTCAACAAAAAAGTCAAAAATGCAGTACTTGGGTGCAATCTCAAAAATGATGGAACAATCTCTGTTTGTTTTGAAAGCAAACCATTCAGTATCATAGCAATCTAAGTCTATGTCCCAACCAATAATGCTGATGAAGCTGAAGTTGGATGGTTCTATAAAGACCTACAATACCTTCTAGAACTAACACCCAAAAAAGATGTCCTATTCATCATAGGGGACTGGAATGCAAAAGTAGGAAGTCAACAGAAACTTGGAATAACAGGCAAATTTGGCCTTGGAGTACAAAATGAAGTAGGGCAAAGGCTAACAAAGACTTGCCAAAAGAATGCACTGGTCATAGCAAAAACCCTCTTCCAACAACACAAGAGAAGACTACATATGGACATCACCAGATGGTCAATACCAAAATCAGATTGATTATATTCTTTGCAGCCAAAGATGGAGAAGTTTTATAGAGTCAGGAAAAAAAAAAAAAAAGCCTGGGATCTGACTGTGGCTCAGACAGTGAACTCCTTATTGCCAAATTCAGACTTAAATGGAAGAAAGTAGGGAATACCACTAGACCATTCAGGTATGACTTAAATCAAATCCTTTACGATTATACAGTGGAAGTGAAAAATAGATTCAGGGGACTAGATCTGATAGAGTGCCTGAAGAACCATGGACAGAGGTTTGTGACATTGTACAGTAGGCAGGGATCAAGACCATCCCCAAGAAAAAGAAATGCAAAAGGGCAAAATGGTTGTCTGAGGAGGCCTATAAATAGCTGAGAAAAGATGAGAAGCAAAAGGCAAAGGAGAAAAGGAAAGATATATCCAATTGAATGCAGAGTTCCAAAGAATAGTAAGGAGAGATAAGAAAGCCTTCCTCAGTGATCAATGCAAATAAATTGAGAAAACAATAGAATGGGAAAGACTAGAGATCTCTTCAAGAAAATTAGAGATACCAAGGGGACATTTCATTCAAAGATGGGCACAATGAAGGACAGAAATGGTAGGGACCTAACAGAAGCAGAAGATATTAAGAAGAGGTGGCAAGAATACACAGAACTATACAAAAGAGGCCTTCATGACACAGATAACCACGATGGTGTGATCACTCACCTAGAGCCAGACATCTTGGAATGTGAAGTCAAATGGGCCTTAGGAAGCATCACTACGAACAAAGCAAGTGGAGGTGATGGAATTCCAGGTGAGCTGTTTCAAATCCTGAAAGATGATGCTGTGAAAGTGGTGCACTCAACATGCCAGCAAATCTGAAAAACTCAGCAGTGGCCACAGGACTGGAAAAGGTCAGTTTTCATTCCAATCCCAAAGAAGGCCAATACCAAAGAAGTGCAAACTACAGCACAATTGCACTCATCTCACACACTAACAAAGTAATGGTCAAAATTCTGCAAGCCAAGCTTCGACAGTGCATGAACTGTGAAATTCCAGATGTTCAAGCTATATTTAGAAAAGGCAGAGGATCCAGAGATCAAATTGCCAACATCTGTTGGATCATAGAAAAAGCAAGAGTATCCAGAAAAACATCTAAGTCTGTTTTATTGATTACACCAAAGCCTTTTTGTGGATCACAACAAACTGCGGAAAATTCTTCAAGAGATGAGAATACCAGACCATCTTACCTGCTTCCTGAGAGATCTGAATGAATGTCAAGAAGCAACAGGTAGAACTGGACATGGAAAAACAGACTGGTTCCAAATTGGGAAAGGAATACGTCAAGGCTGTATATTGTCACCCTGCTTATTTAACTTATACGCCCAGTACATCATGCAAAATGCCGGGCTGGATGGAGCACAAGCTGGAATCAAGATTGGTGGGAGAAATTTCAATAACCTCCGATACACAGATGACACTACCCTTATGACAGAAACTGAAGACTAACTGAAGAGCCTCTAGATGAAAGTGAAAGAGGAGGGTGAAAAAGCTGGTTTAAAGCTCAACATTCAGAAAACTAAGATCATGGCATCTGGTCCCATCACTTCATGGCAAATAGATGGGGGAACACAGAAACTTGTGTTAGCAGAAACTTAAAGTAAGTCTGGAAACCTAAATACCAATGAAATACTGGAAAATAAAAATAATAGTTCCATAAGAAATAAGTAAATTTTGAGATGTTGGTAATTTTTCCATTACCAGTTTTTAGGGAAGCTTAATTGTTTTAACTACCACTTATGAGTCATGGGCAGAGAAGGCAATGGCAACCCACTCCAGTACTCCTGTCTGGAAAATCCCATGGACGGAGGAGGCTGGTAGGCTGCAGTCCATGGGGTTGCTAAGAGTCGGACAACACTGAGCGACTTCACTTTCACTTTTCACTTTCATGCATTGGGGAAGGAAACAGCAACCCACTCCAGTGTTCTTGCCTGGAGAATCCCAGAGATGGGGGAGCCTGGTGGGCTGCCGTCTATGGGGTCGCACAGAGTCGGACACAATGGAAGTGACTTAGCAGCAGCAGCAGCATCAGTCATGGGGCCCCACTTACAAGATAATCAGACTTATCACACGAACCTGTCATTTGATTCCATCAACCTTCCCATCAGCCAGGTACAAGAGAGATTAACATCCCTGTGTAAGAGGTCAGTGATGCTCAGGGAGATGATGATTATGGTGACAATAAGAGCTGACAGTACCTGGACTGAGCAATTATAGTGCTGATGGAGAAAAACTGGTAAGGTGTCTCAACTATCACAGAATAAGGTGCATCTGTTTTCATCTTCTTCCTCATTTGGGTATATGCAAACATTTAGAGCTTTTGATATTCTATATTATCTGGGTCTTAGTTTTTTTTTTTTTTTTCCTCTTCCCAAGACATGGATAAATTTTATTTATTTATTTATTTATTTTAAATAAATTTATTTATTTTAGTTGGGGGCTAATTACTTTACAATATTGTAATAGTTTTTGCCATACATTGACATGAATCAGCCATGGGTTTGCATGTGTTCCCCTTCCTGGACCCCCCACCCACCTCCCTCCCCATCCCATCCCTCTGGGTCAGCCCATTGCCCCGGCCCTGAGCATTTGTCTCATGCATCGAACATGGAATGGTGTTCTATTTCACATATGATAATATACATGTTTCAATGCTATTCTCCATGTACAGCCACTATGGAGAACAGTGTGGAGATTCCTTAAAAAACTGGGAATAGAACTGCCATATGACCCAGCAATCCCACTGCTGGGCATACACACCGAAGAAACCAGAATTGAAAGAGACGCGTGTACCCCAATGTTCATCGCAGCACTGTTTACAATAGCCAGGACATGGAAGCAACCTAGATGTCCATCAGCAGACGAATGGATAAGGAAGCTATGGTACATATACACAATGGAATATTACTCAGCCATTAAAAAAATACATTTGAATCGGTTCTACTGAGATGGATGAAACTGGAGCCCATTATACAGAGTGAAGTAAGCCAGAAAGAAAAACACCAATACAGTATACTAATGCATATATATGGAATTTGAAAGATGGTAACGATAACTCTATATGGGTCTTAGTTTAAGGAGAAACCCAGGACTACATTGAATTTTGTTTCTTTTCTTTTTTTTTTAATTTTTAAAAATTTTTTAACTTTACAACATTGTATTTGTTCTGCCATACATTGACATGAATCCACCATGGGTACACATGCTTTCCCCCTCCAGAACCCCCCTTCCACTGCCCCCCCGCCATCCCACCCCTCCAGGCCATCCCGGTGCACCAGCCCAGAGCACCCTGTATTGAACCTGGACTGGTGATTTTGTTTCTTGTGCATCTCCAATTCACTATATTTTAAAAAATGCATGAGTATTTGTAATCTTCCCCTTTATTCTGAAATTCATCATTATAATCAAGAAATATCTAAGTGGTTGATTTCATCCAAGATACTTTTGTTTCCTGGGAAGAATGCCAAGGTAGTTCACATATTCAAAGAAAGAGTTGCAGCTTCCTTCATACCACAGTTTGGCACTGGGTCATTAAAGGACTAGGCCTCTCTCTGCCTTCTTTTCTACTTAGCTCTATCTGATTTACTCAGAAAACAAGCTTTTCACATAATGCCATTAAAGAGAATGTCACAGTCCTATAAGTCACACTCGCCAGTCTTGGAAATTGCATTGTGAAAATAGAGCTTATTTATGCAGTTACTGTAGATCAGCTTCTAAGAAGATTCTTCTTCTGCTTGATTTGGCCTCGGTTATGCAATTGCCCTTAAATTAGTACTCAAATTAACTATTTAAACCCAGGGGAATAAAGAGTATATTTTACCAGGTCCTATATCATGGACTATCATGTCTCAGAGATAAAAAGAATTTTCTGAGATTGTCAGCTCAATTAGCCCCACATGGAATGGGAGAAAGGTAGTTTTCTGAAGGATGGAATGTGGAAAAAAATGGAATGAATATATATATATATATATATATATATCTAGTTTACAATGTGAGTTGTTACTTGAAAATACCCCCATAGAGGTAGGAACAAAGTATTTGCGCTTTACATAGTATTTATGTCATCTGATTTAGTACTTGAAAATAAAATTTTTTCTCAAAAGTATGTTACACAATTAAATAAGTAGATGAATGGATGAATGAGTGAGTAGATAGATGGAAAGAAGGGCAAATATTTTATTAGTTAAAACAGTCTTAGATATATGTATTAACTCAGTAAGTATTTATTAAATTCATATTTCAAAGTGAGTCCTGTTTCTCTTTACTGAAATAAACATATTCTCATCAATGTACCATAAGACATGCACCATTCTAACTGTCTTGGAAGATGAATCTTTTTAAAAAAAGAACCTTTCAAAGATTTCCTCAGGCTTTGTATTCTTCCATAAACTCTATCGGTCATTAATTTGCATTACACATCATGGTACAGACATCCACAGATTTTCTCTTCTTTGCTGCATTTTGAACGGTAAGCAATTTCCAACATTCAGCCAATGGCCCCTTGATCCTCTGTATACCATGCTCATAGTGCTGGGGAAGAAAAGAGTCTGGGCTTCTTTCTGTGTCCCCGGAGAATCTTCTGAGAATACTTTGCCCTGATCAGTCTTACCCAAGCATGACATGCGTCTTATTTTCTAAAAGGGTGTTACACACAGGGAATACATAACTGTTAATAAACTAGGAGAAATTAATTTTAGCATCTTTTTAAGAGTGATAACTTTCTTTTATCAATTGATTAATACAAATCTGTATAAGCAAGTTACATCTAGCAGTCATTTATAGGGAAGACTAATAAGTTCTTAAAAGAAAAATATAAAAGCTTTCTTAATATCAGAGCTGAATTTTTCATGACGCTTTAAAAATAAGCCTATGGAAGAGACTATCTAAAGATCATTTATATTTTGTAAATAATAGGCATTTGCTGGTCAGTAAAGACACTCTGAATGATGCACAGAATATAGTTGATGATTAGAAACTGGTTTCTCAGTTTCATACCTCTGTCACTGTAATGACATGTATGTCCTGAGTAGATTCATACCAGTCTTCAGGCATCTTTATAATAGTGTGGTGGCTGAGTCTCTAAGACAATGATTCATTTGTTCCCTTACTCATTAACTCAGGTGATGTATACTAATGCCTAATATGTACTGAGCACTATTTTAGATAATTTATATAGAGCAATTAGTCAAACAAAGACCACCTCTGACGTCATAGAACATAATGTTTCCTGAGAATATCAATGCATATGTCAACCATTAACAATAGAATTAGAAAGGGCTAAATGAATGCCATGATGTTAGTAAACAAAATAATACCTGATGGAGATTAATTAGAGAAGGCTACTGGTATAGGTTTAAGAGTGTAACAATAAAAGAAAACCAGTGGAAGGTTTATAGGACAAGAGGGACATGAAATTCCAAGATGAATACAGAATATGTACCAAGTGTTTGATACCAAAAATAAATTTGAAAATTGAGAGGAAAATTGGAAACCTAGAATAAAGTGAAGGAAGGAGAGAAAGGCTCACATTTAAGTTAGAGGGTTTCCACAGTATATAGAAACTTATTGGCCTGATAAGAAGCTTGAATATTAGCTTAAATTCAATATACATTGAGGTTCTTATTATTTAAAGCCAAGTAATGTTATTATTAACATTAAATCCAAATATGTTACTAAATAGCATGTCTCTTGGATGAAATGATTAAAACTGGTTCTCCTTAAGTTTCCTCTGCCCAAAGAATGATTTATGTTGACAATATTTAAAAGTTCATTACATTTTAATTTTCTATGAGAAACATCTGAAAATAGCAAAAGGCTGGCTGTTCTCCTGCTTTACAGCTTGTAAATATTTCTATGTGTAAGTTTCCTCATCTGAAAATTCTTGATCTGTAGGATAATGGAGAAAAAATATCAAATGTGTGGAATGAGGACATGTTCTGTATTTTCCAATGCTCTAGAAATTTTTTGGCTTCCTTGTTCAATTTAACAAATATTCATTACTCACTATTGCAGGCCAGATATTGAATGTGTCAAAATCCAAAATACAGCACCTGTCCCCAAAGTGTTCATGGTTGAATAACTGATGACTAAATGACAATGACAATCTAAGGAAATATTAGGAATGACTGAGCTATTAATAACATCATAATTCTATGAGATCGTGAACATGGGTTTTATTTTCTTTGAGTTTAAAAATAAACATGACTCTTCTGGAGCCTATCCTACACTAATTGCTTCCTTAGCAATTTCTCAACATCTCTAATGACAGCTCCTATATAACTGGAGAAAATACTAGTGGAAGAACTATCTCTAGCCACATAAAGTTGAAAGTAATTTCGAGGTCATTTTCTGCAAGCTGATCAATACGGACTGCACACTACACACCCACCCTGAATTTATTCCTGTAATTTATCTTAGCTTTGAGTGTAGCCATGGTTAATTGCTAATCCATATTCATTGAACACCACAAATGAGGGCAGAGTCAGGAGGTACTTCATGTACCGTCTCACCTACTGTGGAAGAAGTTATGGGCTCAAATTTTCAACTTGTTTTACAGTTGGCCTCTCTACACTTAAAAAAAAAAGAAAAAAAATGAATTACTGTTGGAGAATACTGAAGAATTTGCATGGCAATGCTTGCAGGTAATTACTTCATTAAAAATAAGAACATAATTAAAATTGCCACCATATAGCAATTGAATTGGTTTAATTGGACTATTTAAGTTAAAGGTATCTTTTTAGGTGTGGGATTATTTTTATGTTCAAAAGCATCAACTCCAGCATTGAAAATATAATTATTTGGATTTTTCATGAATTCTACTTGAACCAATCCATAAATTAATGTGAGGATAGGATTATAAACTAACACTGTCCATTTAAACACTGATAAATATTTCTAAATCACATATGACCATTTACTCTGAGAATAAAATTTGTTGAAAACTGTATGGTAAAAGGGCCGCTAAAATTACATGGATAGATAAAATAAAAAATTCACTTCTGATTTATAATAGACTAATTTTGTGGAGTTTTCCAACCCTGAAATACTTGCAGCAAAATTTTTTGATGATTTTGATTGTTCCACATTATATATGAGCCATCATTAAACTATATAACCAATATATGATTTTTATAATCATTCATACATGTGTATGAAATATCATTTGGCAGGTAATACATTTTTTACTTAAAAATGTTCAAAAGAAGGTATACAATGATACTGCTGCTGCTGCTGCTAAGTCGCTTCAGTCGTGTCCGACTCTGTGCGATCCCATGGACGGCAGCCCACCAGGCTCCGCCGTCCCTAGGATTCTCCAGGCAAGAATACTGGAGTGGGTTGCCATTTCCTTCTCCAGTGCATGAAAGGGAAAAGTGAAAGTGAAGTCGCTCAGTCGTGTCTGACTCTTAGCAACCCCATGGACTGTAGCCTACCAGGCTCCTCCATCCATGGGATTTTCCAGGCAAGAGTACTGGAGTGGGGTGCCATTGCCTTCTCCGTACAATGATACTAAGTATATTATAAAGGTCTACCTTAAATCACTAATCCTTATCTTAAGATACTTAGGTGGACAGTGGAAAGCTATACAAAGGAAGAGAAGAGAGTGATAACTAATAATACATTATTTAGCCTTTTGTTTAACATTTATCCTAATATTTCTTATGTATTAGCATGCTTTTAATGATCAGCTTTAAATTACATTTACCTAAGACTTACTCTCTTCAACTTTATGAACTCTTCATTTTTAACAGCAATAATGATAGCATTTGAGAGTCTGGGTCTGTAAAATTCATCTATATTAATAAATGTATTTAATCCTTAGGATATGAGGCTGAGGCCCTAGTTCAGTCATTGAGGAAACTTGAGATCAGAAAGATTAATTTGTTCATGGTCATACAGGCAATAATTGTCAAGATCCAGATTTATATTTAGTTTTATCAAAATGTTTTTACAGATCATATTCTTAACTAATTTAATAAATTAATATTATTTCAACTCCTTTGTATTTAATATTAAGGTAGCATTTCTTTGTTTCTTTTAAACTAATTTACATTCAAGATACCCCCCACAGTATGTTATTCTATACTTAAAACATTATAGTCTCAATCTTAGTTTATATACTGCTTTCCACAAAAGTTCAAGTTCCTACAAGTATACACATTTTATATACTTTCTACAACTTCAAATGGTGTATCCTTCACTAGATAGCTTTATTTGTATTTAAGTTAGTTGTGCTCTTTTTAATATATTTAATAGTTTTATACTTAACCTTTAGGATAAAAAGCTGTCCCCTCAGATCCACTGGATATGTTTTAGATTGCTGGTTCTTGTCCTATGAAATGTAATCTATACCAAGTGTTTACAAGTTTCTCACGTTACTGTCAGTATCAGTTCAGTTGCTCACTCATGTCTGACTCTTTGTGACCCCATGAACCACAGCACGCCAGGCCTCCCTGTCCATCACCAACTCCCGGAGTTTACCCAAACTCATGTCCATTGAGTCGGTGATGCCATCTAACTTCAACATCAACATTAGTCCTTCCAATGAACACCCAGGACTGATTTCCTTTAGGATGGACTGGTTGAATCTCCTTGCAGTCCAAGGGACTCTCAAGAGTCTTCTTCAACAGCACAGTTCAAAAGCATCAATTCTTCTGTGCTCAGCTTTCTTTATAGTCCAACTCTCACATCCATACATGACTATTGGGGTCATGTGACTAACTGGCCCACAATTCTCAGGATATCTCAATCCAGACTTCCCAAGTACTTGATTAATATATAAACTACACCCATCTCTGTTTTTAAACATGTTTCCATTTTCCAGATAGATTGACTCATTGCAGTGAAGGAAAATGAAAACAAGAATTGGAATTCAGATGAAAACTATTTCCCTGACCTGTATAAGAAACATTAACTCTTGGATCCTTTCTTAGTGCCTTTGAACAAAGACATAAAAGTCTCAGTTAAATAAGCAGGGTACCAATATACAACCTTGGCAAACTCCTTTCTGAATTTTAAACCAGTCTTTTGTTCCATCTTTGGTTCTAACTGTTGCTTCTGTACCTGTATATAGGTTTCTTAGGAGACAGGTAAGGTGGTCTGGTATTCCCATCTCTTTAAGAATTTTCCACAGTTTGTTGTGATACACACAGTCAAAGGCTTTAGCATAGTCAATGAAGCCAAAGTAGATGTTTTCCTGGAATTCCCTTGCTTTCTCTATGATCTTTGCTATTCTCTGGGGAAACTGTAGGTGAAACATCTAAAATTGAGTTGGGCTTCCCAAGTGGCTCAGATGGTAAAGAATCTGCCTGTGAGTCTGCGATGCAGGAGACCAAGATTTGACCCCTGGGGTTGGGAAGATCCCCTGGAGAAGGGAATGGCAACATACTCCAGTATTCCTGCCTGAAAAATTCCATGGACAGAGCCTGGCAGGCTATAGTCCATTGGGTTGCAAGTGTTGAAAATGATTTAGAGACCAAACCACCACCAACTACAAACATTCTTAGTTGTTGTAATATACCTACTCTCCATGGTTTATCTTTGTGTGAAAAATCTCTCAACCTAGGTCCTAGCAGGAAATTACAGCACAAATGGAATGACTTAACTAGATAGAATATAATTTAGGAATTATTTATAAAGTTATAGTCAGGGTTATAGCAACCAGCAAGTGATAATGAGTCACACAAAGACTAATGACTGATGGAAGCTGTTACTCTTCCTAGACTGGGATAAAGGAAATATCTGAGTTACTTAGAACATGGTGTAAAATGGAGTTTGGAAGTACACCATTTAACTGTATTTTTAGGAGAATTAATCCATTCTGGATACAGAGTAAAGCTGGAAAGGAAGCCAAAGCATAATCCCTGAACTCTCCTTTGTTTGTTTTTTTTTATTTTCTGCTGGGGGGTGCCTCCTATTGGTCAAATCCAACAGAAGTTAGAGAGCATGGGAACTCAGGAGATATCACCCTTGGAGATCATAGAGGAAGACAGAGCAAAGAAGGGCATAGAAGGTATTTGGGAGGCAGATAAGAATAACTAGTTCAGAAAACTTTATTACTGCTCATCAGTGTTAGGTGACTCCTTCTAGGAGCTTTTCTTGCACCCTGTCTTTTCTTCATATTACTTCTTATCGTATTGCCTAAAAGTGTAATTATCAATTGTTTTAACCCACCCCCTGACCCTTCATGTGAAGTGTGCAAGAAGATATATGGATTATGTCTTTTTTTTTTTTCACAGTTGTATCCCTGGTAACTAAAACAATGCCTGGGACATGCTTTGTACTCAAACAATGTTCACTGAACAAATGAATTTCAATGAATGCATGTAAATAACAAAGACCCTCTTCAAACTTCCAAACTTATGTAAATGAACAAAATGATGTGTTCTAGTGTGGTAGAAATCTGTTGCTGCTGATGTTGTTGGGTTTGTTATTGTTAAAGTATGTATGTGTGTGTTTAGGTGCATAGCTTACATAACATGGTGAACAAATGTTAACTTTTTAAAAATTTATATATGTGTACAATTTCTTTGATAAGTGGATTGATTTCCAATGATATCATTTCAAATAAATGAAAACAAATAAGTCTGTCTTGCCCTGATTAGCTTTAGTAGTTCATTAAAATTCTTCCATTAAAATGGAAGAATCTAAAATTTCTATATAGGAGGCACTTAGAGTTGTCAATATGTGCATTAGAGATATTTCTTAGCTGTACATTTGCATAGGAAACTCTGTGTTTTCACTGGATTATTTGCTTATCTTGCATGGATTGGGGGGATCAGCACCGACAGAATTATGAGAAAAGCATCATTCATCCCAGGGGCACCCTCTTGACAGTAGACTGGAATCCTAAAGAGTAGCTAAAATTCTCCCAAAATACCCCTTGGCTACTATCCCTAGTGCCATTGTTTTTAAGCATATTCAAGCAATGAATATTCAAGCTGACAATGGTTCTCTGTGTTTGCTAAATAAATGAGCTGATAGTTTGCTTGTTTGGCACTGATTAGCCCATACATTTAATTTAAATAACTTTAATGCATGTTTTTATCATATCCTCAGTACCCAGTTCATTGCCACTGAAGTCATTACTTATTTTTCAACTTGGAATCTACTTGATAGTTATACCTACATCATAATGTTTATACTTGGACTGATTCCAGTTTCTTGTTTTGTGTGTGTGTGTGTGTTGAAAACAGGAAAAAATTAAATCAAAAATTAAGCCAATCACAATAGGTTTGGTGATAATCAATTAGATAATAGTTATAAAGGAAAGAGTCCAATGCCTACAAAACCTAATGTAACACAATCAATGTCACTATTCTCTTCCAGATCATTTTTATTCTGGAAAAAGGATAAAATTAAATGCAAGTCTTTGTTGTTTTTCATGATACACTGAAATACCTTTAAAATTCTGTTATCTCCATTTTTTTTTTCTGGTTTCAGACAGCCTGATAAAATACCATACCAAATCCCAATCATTTTCTATACACAAGTCATTTGTTTACCTGTATTATTTTTCTAACGATTTTGACATAGACCCATCAAAAATATTTACAGTCAGATAGCTAATATCTGTTCCAAAATACCCCTGCATCCTCAGTTCTGTGATTGAACTGAGAAACATGCAATGCATTAAAGTGTTTATATAGCTCTGTGTGTGTGTGTGAAATTCCTTTGTCTACTGACACCTTGAAGAATTAATGAGTTTACTTCTTTGGATAAGGAAGGAGATTTGGGAGAAGTCTACTTTATGGCTTCAGTGAACTGGTTGTGTTCTGATTACAGAATAATGCTTAGAACTTCATATTGTCAACACAAGGGAAATTAGCATGTCCATATTTGAATTTAGTGCATCATTTGGCATGCAGTATAATACCATAAATATGCTAGTACATGCCTACATAACAATTTGTGGTATGAATCACATGTAATATTTTGTCTGAGTTGGTTATAAAGCACATTTGGAAACCAAAATTAACCAGATGACATTTTATTATTCAGTTGGACTGATGTAATGTAAAATTTAATTACATAATATTTCACCCACAGCTGCGACAAAACACATATGAGCTTCCAGGATTCACCAGCTAAGCTGAAATGGAAACCGATCAGGAAGGTGATCAAAGTGGGCTGTAAGCAAGAACGTCTTCCGAAGCTGACTCTTCTCTGGATAAATGAGTCTATTTATATGTCCTGAGGCTCTTTTCTTAAATACTCAAATGCCATTTTCATCTAGTTCCTCTGAGAGAACAGATATGCTCTAGAGAATCTTTTACAATAAAGCAAAACAAACAATACAAAACAAAAGAGTTCATCTAAATCTCCTTGAAAAGCATCACAAGTAGTTGGTGAGCTTGCTCTACTTTAATCCCCCTTGTGTTTACAGAAGCTTCAGATTTTTGGTATCTAATTGCTAGCAAATGGCAGATAATAAAATGTACTCATCAAACCAAACAGGATTTGAGTTCATTTTGTGGCTACATTGTCTGTGTCTAAAAACTTCTATCTGAAATGTGCTCAGTGAAAAGCCACTTTACACCTGAGAAAGAAATTTAATTAAAATAAAGTGAATGAGCTGCCAATACTATCAATTCAACAAGCATTTATTGAGTCTTACTACCTACCAAGGGCTGTGCAAGAAGATGTAGATATGGTTAGGGCTTATATTTTCAGTTCCTCTTTTTTGAGCTTATGTGACACTGTGGGAAATACTCTGATGGGCTACACAAAAGGCTGTTTGATGCTTTCTTCCCATATTTCTGTTCTGAGCAGCTGACCTCTAGTTCAGTCTAAGCCAGTGTCAACAAAAATAGCCAATAAAAAAATCTACAATAGGAATAGAAAATAATTTTATTTGAGTGAAACTAAGGACTATAGCCTGGGAGACAGCATCTCAGATAACTTTGAGGAACTGCTCTGAAGCATGGTTGACATCAAACAAGTCACAGACATTTTGCTTTAAAGTTTAAAAACAAACAAACAAATAAACAACGCATTAGCATGTACATAATTGATCTTGGCATCTGGGAAGGGAGTCTTATCATCGAAAGATTACCAGCATTGGCATCCCAAAAGGAGGCATTTAATCTTGATTTTTAACATAGACATTCTTTACTTCTGATTACACACTCTTTCTTTAATAATTAAAGTAGATATACGATGTATGTTTGATAGGTCACAAGCAGGCTGTTTTAGTTAGCATAAAATTCATGTTAAATCATGTATAAGCCACAATGACTACCCCATATATCAGTATGTGAAAATCTCTTTCATCAAAAGGGAGATTCCAAGGGTCACTAAATACGAAATCACTGTTTCAAAACAAGACTTTGGTGAGATTCCACCCAGAGTGGGCCTTATTTGCTCCCTAACATCCCTCTCCAATAAAAGAGTTTCTTACTGGCTCTCAGGGCCTCCTTCCAGTGTGTTTGGGTATAGGATGGAAAAGAGTGGATCTGGAAGAGCCAAAACCATCATCACCATCTTTTCAAAGGAAGCAACTCCTTCTTGTCAATCTTAGGGCATCTTAACTTGCAACTCTGAACCAGCATGTATGGCGAATATGTCAGTAGTTTTGACTCTTAGAATACTTCCGGGGTGAGGTAACATGCAAAGGGTTTCCAATTCATTAAAAGCTGCTAAATGCTGACAGCAAATCCATAGACAGAAGATTAAGGGCAACGAAAGCAGACCTCACCGTCAGCTTCTCCTTAAATGACTTTCCTAATTCAATTATCTAAACATTCATTGGGGCAATTTATTGTCTCCCACTCCAAAACCATCCTTGCAATTACAAGTGCAATTAAAAAGTATTTCTCTGTGGCCACCATGGCTACCCACTCCAGGATTCTTGCCTGGAGAATTCCATGGACAGAGGAGCCTGGCAGGCTACAGTCCATTGGTCACAAAGAGTCAGACACGGCTGAGTGACTAACACTTTCACTTTCAATACTTTTCACGTTGTCAGTCTTTTACGCTTCTGTCTCTATAGTTTCTTCTCCCCACAATATTCATCATATGAAACTCACCACTTACAGCATGGTACAATTTTTGCACCATTTCTTTAGGTAATCATTCTACAAAGATTTCTTAACAGCCCCACTGTTAAAGCTTATCATTATTATTACAATAATACGTTGGGGTTGCTTATTCTATTTCCACTACGTGGTTGTGAATCTCTTAAGTGCTCAGGCTTTTCATCCATGTGTCAGCAGTTTCAAGCACCATGCCTGATACATCTTAGGTGCCAAACTGAAGAGAAAAAATCAACTGAGCTATCCCCTCTGCAGAAGTTGTCTCATAGATTTATAAAAGTCTAAACCATCCAAGGAAGGGTAGGATCATTGCATTTCATTCAGTTCAGTTGCTCAGTCGTGTCCGACTCTGTGACCCCATGAATCGCAGCATGCCGAGCCTCCCTGTCCATCACCAACTCTCGGAGTTTACCCAAACCCATGTCCATCGAGTTAGTGATGCCATCCAACCATCTCATCCTCTGTCGTTCCCTTCTCCTCCTGCCCCCAATCCTTCCCAGCATTACGCATTTAGGGGTTCTCAATCATTCTGTTTGCGTGACAGATAACACCACATTTGAAAACACCACCTATGGGAAATATCTATTTGTGCAAAAATACAAGGTTATAAATTACTACAATAATCTCTAATCACCACACTCATTGAGAACAAACCGAGGGCTTCCCTGGTGGCTCAGTGGTAAAGAATCCATCTGCCAAAGCAGGAGACATGGGTTTTATCCCTGGTCCAGGAAGATCTCACATGCTGTGAGGGTACTAATCCTGTGCTCCACAACTACTGAGTCTGTGCTCTAGAGCCTAGGAGCTGCAACTACTGAGCCCAAGTGCCACAACTACTGATGTCCACACACTTTAGAGCCTGTGTTTTGCAACAAGAGAAGCCAACACAATGAGAAGCCCATGCACCACAACTAGACGATAGTTCCCACTTGCTGCAACTAGAGAAAAACCCACACAGCAATGAAGACCCAGAACAGCCAAATAAAACTATTTTGTTTAAAAAAGAACAAACTGTTAGTATCACTATGTTTACTGCAGCCCTAGATCAGGTAAGTTCAGATTTTTTTTTTACAATTTTAGGCATTAGTTACCCACCGAGAAGCCATATGAGAATGGCTAGCCACTGCCTATTTAATATATTTAATATATTCAGTCCAGCTTACAGGGTTTTTAAAATGAAAAATTGAATGCAATTATTATTCTTTTAAAGTAAACCATTTCTAAATATTGGTGGCCTTACCATGTTTATTTTATTATCATACTATTTCTTGAACCCTTGACAAATAATTTTACCACACTAGTGCTCTGTTCCCTTTGGAAAACTACTGATTTCATCCAACCCATTCATTTTGTTGATGAAGAAACTGAGATCCAGTAAGGCTGGGTGACTTAAAGTTAGCCACATAGTATAAGAAATACGAGTTACATCTTACTATCTCATACTTGGTCCTGAGATATGGCTTATAATATCCATTCCTTGCTCTTGCTTTAAGTTACCTCTCAAGGCAAAGTCTTCTCTTGGTTCTATGAATAGTGACTAGGAACAAAACATGAGGGTATATTTTGCATATATGAAAAATAAATAAACATAACTTTAATGATATAAAATGCATTTACAAGAAATGCAACTTCAGTTGTTTTTATGTTCCAGCATGAAATAACCCTGACATGTGAAGATCATCTATAAGCTTTGTTTTGCTGTTATAAGTAAGAAAACAGTGTATAGCTGAATTCTATGTTTAACTTTATTTTAGTCTGCCACTGCATGGAAACTTTATTGGCTGAAGCTGAGTGCCTGATAAGTAATTGATTAATAGTGGGTGAGTTCTGTGTGCTGAGCTCCAGCTGGCACCACTTACCCTACCCCTCACTGAGTGCTGGAAAGAGGATAAGTTGATAATGCTGTGAGAGCAGACTACCCTTATTCTTAGACAGTTATAGATAACAGAGCATTGGTACCAACCATATTTACGGGACAATGTTTCTCTACAAGATTGGTGAAATTAAAATTGACAAAAATGAGTTTCAGAGCCCAGTCTCCCTCACATCTCATATAGATATATAGATACAGACAGAGAGCTGAAGAAAAATTCTCTGAACAGATGTCATCAACTGAGCGTTGTGTTGCCATGGAACTGTGCACCTGATCAACTGATGCCCCAGACTTCAGGAAAAGAAACAGTTACTATAATAAGTGGCACCCACCACCAAGGGAGGGTTATTCCTGGAAGAGGTACTCAACACTTTCTCATGCTATGGATCCTCTGTTGCCCCACAAATGTTTTGAATCAGGTAGATCTCCCCATGGTGGAAACTTTGACGTGTCACCTAACTATTCTTGAGTGTTCTTTTTGTCTTCTGAAACAAAGGAACTAATACATGCCTTATAATATTGCCATGATAATTAAATGTGGTCAAAGGAACTTTTAACATAGTGGCTGGTGTAAACTCACTGTTGAAGAAGTGGTGCCATATAAGTGAGAATTTGTAACAATAATGTAAAAAAATATTTTAAAAAGTTGTATAGCAGAAACAAACACATTAGAAAGCAATTATATCCCAATAAAGAAATGGTTAAATATAAAAACAATGGCTGACCTTGCACATTATTGAATATTTACCCAAATCATGTATATTAATGCATTTAGAATAATACAGAATTTGGCCATTTACATTATGGTCTATGAATTAGCAGCACTGGCATCATTTGGAAGCTTATTAAAAATGTGAAATCACAGAACCCACCCCATACTTACTGAATCAAGATTTTCCTTTTGCATAACATTGTTAATTGTTTCATATGTATGTTAAAGTTTGAGACGTGTTGAGATATGGTATAAGATACTACCTATTTTTTGTTGCTGTTATTGAGCATCTGCTATGTGCCAGGTATTGCATTTAGATCCCCCGTGTTGATTAACTCATGGATTCTTCAAAAAAAAAAATAATAAAGAAAAGAGTTATCTTTCATTTTAAAGATAAGGAAACTGGCTGGGAGAGATATTTTGATAATGTCTGTGCCAAATTTCAGAGCAAGACTTTTCTTTTTCCAAGACCTTACTTTTTCTTTTTTCCATTATTTAACACCACATGCTTGTTTCACTAGAGGTCCTAACAGGAAACAGAACTCTCAATTTGTAATTTGAAGAGGGTTTATTAAAGGTACTCTTTACATGCTATGGACAGGATATAGAAACACCATAAAAAGATAATTAATAACAGTGAGATCTTACTGAATTGGTTTGAAATAAATTAGAGTAGGTAGAGGTTAACACAATTTAAGGGTAGAGATGCCTGCATTGGAAGGAACTAAGAACTTTGGTCAAAGAATTACCAAACTGAGACAAGTTTCTCATGAAAAAAAAAAATGGTGAAATAAATTATTCCACCTCACTTCCTTTATTCACTCTGATATTGGCTTCCAATTGGCCAACTGAACAGGAAGCTGTTAATGTGATCCATACAAGTAACATCCCTACCACTCCTGGCACAGAGAAATGTGGAAACAGGAGCTATATGGACCATGTCCCAAATCCATACAGGTTATTAGATATGTGTATTTTTACATATAATGAAACATGTATCATAAACCGTGTAACAAAAGCAAGTTAGGAAATCACAAACTGTATGACAATATAAATATATAGAAATATATACAATGATTAGAAGAAAAATCTAAAATTTAACATTTGTGTTGTCCATATGAATGGATAGTTAAGTAATGATTTTTAACATTTTAAAATTTCCTTTTTTTTTTCCAAGAAGCTAAATTTATTCAACCTAAAAGATTTTCTTTATTCTGAGATTAGCACTTTCTATTTTTTTTTAATAAATTTATTTATTTTAGTTGGGGGCTAATTACTTTACAATATTGTAATAGTTTTTGCCATACATTGACATGAATCAGCCATGGGTTTACATGTGTTCCCCTTCCTGGACCCCCCACCCACCTCCCTCCCCATCCCATCCCTCTGGGTCATCCATGTAATACACCATGTTTTAGCAGATATTATCATATTTTGTGTATCTAAGTTAATCCATGAATAAAGGTAAAAACTCAAATAGTACCAAAGGATTTATAATTTAAAAAATATATGGTTATCCTTTTTCAGTATTGCTTCTATAAGGTGGTGAGTTTCAACTCATTGAGATGTTTCTTACAATACTTTATTCCATATACCTAAATTAGATATGATAAAGTAAACTTTCTTGGTTTATAAAATCTATACACCTTTTATTCTTCTTTTATCTTTTTCCTATTTCTCCATCATCATTCAGCTAATACGTTAAAGTCACAATTATCATTTAAAATCTACAGTACAATCTACAGTGTGTACAGTAATATAAATTTTAGTTATAACTGAGCCAAATATTACATAGATATTTTTAAACATTATATTCTTCTTAGAATTAATATTTTAACTTGGGTAAGGATTAACCTGTCTGAGACTGATCACTTGCATTTGTCTTTCCAGTAAAGGACTTTGCCTCCTGCTAAACTCCAGAATGTAGATACAGCCAAATACTTTTATCAGTGACAAGATTGGAGACCAACACTCTTTGACTTCAGTAGAAGGGCTGATGCTCTTCTCACCATACACAGTGAGATCATACCATATCTCACCATGTCACACAGCTGTAAACTCAAACTTGGATTCTAGATGTTTAATCATTCCAGATTGCTGAGCTATCAAGATAAAGTTGGAGACGTGGTATTGACACATTCTGTTTTATTGAGAAACTATTACATTGAGCCCTTGATAATGGTAGGTGAGAAGCTGATGATTCTCAGATCAGATATATTGAAATTCTAACAGCACAAAGTTCTGGGTCTTTCTCTGGACGTCGAGTATCCAATCCTGCTAGGTCTCTACGTTTTGACCTTGAAAGTAGTGACAACTCCCACATGCCATCTATCATTGTCCGCATGTGATTTCCTCTCTAAGAAGCCTATGTATGTGTACTGCTTTATCATAGGTCCTTGTTCAGTTGACACTGAGCAATATACCCCCTTAATGTTGTGATGTACAGCATACTTTGTTTTAAGCATTCCCCTAAGACATTCTTCCTAGAGTCTTTTGTGTTTATACTGCAATTAGTATTGGTGGTTCTCTTCAAAATCTACAATGGAAATTTGAGATTGCAGAATCATGGGATATTCATTTGCCATTCTCTTGATATGGAGTGCTTTTTCCTATATTCCATTAATTCATTTAAAATTATCACAGAATTCATTTAGGTATATTTTAATACATTCACAAATGGATATATATGTGTGTGTGTGTGTGTGTGTATTTCTATATGTGTATATTTCTATTTAGGTATATTTCTAATACATCCATATAAATGGATGTATATATAAATACATGTTCGTGTGTGTGTGTGTGTGTGTGTGTGTGTATGCTATATCGCTTCAGTCATGTCTGACTTTTTGCAACCCTATGGACTGTAGCCCACCAGGATTCTCTGTCCATGGGATTCTCCAGGCAAGAATACTGAAGTGAGTTGCTATGCCCTCCTCCAGGGGATCTTCTCGACCCAGGGATCAAATCTGCATCTCTTATATCTCCTGCACTGGCAAGGAGGTTCTTTACCACTAATGCCACCTGGGAAGACCATATACATTTACTTACTTCATTGCTAATTGGTTAGATATAGAAATCTAGGATGCAACTGATTTTTTGTTCCAAAGAATTTTGAAGGCATTGCTGCAATCTATTTTATTATTCAGTGCTACTTGAAAAGTCCAATACTATATACATTTACATTACTAAATAGTTTACATTATTTTGGCCATGATCTTTTAGTCTTTTTAGTCTAACAAAATTTTTCTCTTTATCCTTGGTATTCTGAAATTTCACACTGGTATGTCTTGATGTATGTGTGTTTATCTGTGTGTGTGCAACAGTTCATTTTTATTTAAGGTCCTATTGATCCTTAAATTTTCCTTCCCTTTACTTTTACTTTTTCCATCTGAAACTTGTTAAATTAAGTGTTGAGACTTCTGATTAATCTTTTTCATTTGCCTCTTCCACTTCCCATATCTTTATGCTTTTGGTTTACTCTTTATAAATTCTTTCAATATTATCTTTCAAACTGTCTGACGATTAAGGATTAAGTTTATATGTTGTCCTTGTTGTTGTTTAGTCACTAAGTCATGCCCAACTCTTTGTGATTCCATGGACTATAGCCCTCCAGGCTCCTCTGTCCATGGGATTTCCCAGGCTAGAATACTGGAGCAGGTTACCATTTCCTCCTCCAGGGGATCATCCTGACCCAGGGATCAAACCCATGTCTCCTGCATTGGCAGGCAATTTCTTTACCACTAAGACATGAAACATTCATTTTTAAAGTTTTTTTTTTAGTTTTTACTTGCTCTTTACATTTTACCAGTTTCTAATTTCTTTGTATTTGTCACTCTCTTGCTGGAGGATTTCCTCAGATATCAGGTGATTCTTGTCTGTTCATTCAATAAAGTAGTAAACTTTGTGCAAGGGGGGAAATACTGATGATCAGTGGTCCTCAGTTTATTGTCTGCATATAAGCACATGCCATTGTCTTGGAGATGCGCGCGCGCGTGTGTGTGTGTGTGTGTGTGTGTGTGTGTGTGTGTGTGTTTAATTGGCTTCATTCAGTTTCTCTACAGATGAATCTTCTTAATTCCCTGCTTTGGTAGGCATAAGCTATGCTTCCTGAATTTTGTGATTAGTGTGGAAAGTGTCCCACTGCATCGTACATAGACCATACATTTTTCACTTTTATTTAATTGCCTCCTCATCTCAGCTTCACATTTCAACTAGTTTGGCTAGTCTTTTGATTAAATATTTTACATAGTGGGCTTCTTATCTTCCATGAGGGGGAAGAGTCGGTGGGAAATGAAGGACTAATCTAATCTTCTGGAGTGTGGGATGAGGGGGAAACCTGAGAAATGGCAACTTCTCTGTAAATAACAAAAAATAAATAAAGAATTCTCCTATGTTCACACCCTCTTCAATTCATCTCCAAATCCTGAGCCCCTTAGGAGTTCTGCAGAGCAAATTACGCAATTTCTCACTAGTCCTCCTCTTTAGAAGCCACTTACGTTTTAACCTCCTTCCTAGTGCGACAATTCCAACTCCTCCATTGATATTCTACTTGTCAAATTTGTTGAAAAAATTAGTCTACTCTTGTCTTCTCACATGTCTTGTCATTTGGATAAATAGTTATTTTATCCACCTTTTCCCATTAGTATATTGAGGTCTTAGAGGGAGAGTAAATTAAACTGTATGTGGCCAATCCCCTGCGTTATGCATATAATGAGTGAGAAGTTACACAAAATATGTGTTATGGAAGAAACAATACATTGATCTCAGTCTAAAACAATTAAATTTGACAGGAAAATGTTAAAACATGTAATATGAATAAGGTGCATAGAAGCTTTATGGATGTTCTCTTACACACGTTAAAACACAAAACACATGAAATAGGGAACTTTTGTGGTCCAGTGGCTGAGATTCCAGGCTCCAAATGCAGGGGGCCCGGGTTTGATCCCCAGTAAGGGAACTAGATCCCACCACTCACAACTAAAGATTCTGCATGCTGCAACTAAGACACAGCACAGTCAAATTAATTAATTAATTAATTAATTAGAAAAGCCACAAAATATAGATTTGAAAATATAATGGCTAACACAGAAACCCTGATTGATTTTCTCAAATCAGGAAAATATTCAGGAAAATGAAATAAACTTTTCTACCTTTGACTCATAATGTTCTGTACTAAAAGGAGGGTAGAAGACAGACATGCAGAAATTGATAGGGAAAAGTGAATGCAACACTCTGGAAAAATAATATGACAAAATGAATAAAGAATTATTTGTGTACTATTTCTTTTAATAACCCTCATTCTGGCAATCTAGCTTATAGAGTAGCACTGAGAAACAATTACTGTGATAATAATTAAATATAAATCATATATTATGAATTAAGGAAGGAAGGTAGAAAAAAAGGAAGATGAAAGAAAAAAACTGGACACAACCTAATAACCAAGGTATTTTACTGCACATACATAATATGTTAGTTGCATGTGAAAACCTATATGATGTTGTTCAAAATAATGATCTCACACAGAAGAAAAATACTATCTACTAATGTTAATTTTTAAAAGTTACACACCAAATTATATTTTGCATGCAATATGACCAAAGCTATGTCATAATTAGCACTGAAAAAGCCTATAAAAAATACATTAAAATGTATCCAATGGCTCGTTTTGAGTAATTAAGAGAGTAATTTTTATTTTTCTGCTCTTCTGTATTTTTTTAAATACTGCCTAAGCAATTATATTACTTCTACATTAAAACAGCAAAATAAACTTTTAAAAATTGGGTTTGGAAGAAAATGACCCAATGGTGTGTTTATGGAAAAGAAGGCCTCTGCACCCCTCTTTTCAAGCCACTGTTCTCAGGCAAACTCTGAACACTAGCTCCTGCCCACGCAGGAAGTCCTTCTCTCTCCACTCTTCATTGACTTAATAGCTGAGAACTTTACCTTAGACTTATTCTGACTTATTTTAAAGCCTGGGTTGTACTCTCATACCAAGCTTTCTCCATCTTGACAGTATTGATATTTTGGTCTAGATAATTCTTTGCATGAGGGAAGGGCTGTTATCGCATGTATTTTAAGACATTTAGCAGCATCCCTCATTCTACTCACTAGAGGCCAGTAGCATATCTTTCCATGACAAGCAAAAACGTCTCTAGACTTTTCCAAACGTCCCTTGAAGGTAAACCAGCCACCTTTTGCAAACAATTGCCATGCTCATTGTGTGACTCTGGGAAAGTTTTAAATCTTCTATCTCTTTTTATAAAATTAGGCTATTAATACATTTGTTTTTTGGGGCTTCCCTGGTGGCTCAGACAATAAAGAATCCGCCTGCAATGCAGGAGACCCGGGTTTGATCCCTGCATTGGGAAGATTCCCTGAAGGGACTGGGTACCCACTGCAGTATTCTTTCTGGAGAATTCCGTGGACAGAGAAGCCTGGCATGCTACAGTCCATGGAGTTGCAAAGAGTCGGACACCACTGAGAAACTAACATACAATAACATACTAGTTTTAGACTTGTTGTGATCATTGAATGTATCCAGTGCATTTTGGTATATTATATGGTATGTTATCTCGTAAGTGTTCATGAACTCTTATCTGTCATGATGAAAAAAATAATTAGTGTTATTGTTGTTTAGTGTTTTTAAGGGTTGAATTGTGTCTCACATAAATTTATATAGCAAGCTCCTTACACTCAGTAACAGGGGATGTGACCTTATTGGGGGTGCCAGTTTTTATCTTTACAGAGGGTAATCAAGTTAAAATGAAATTATTAGATTGGATCCTATTTCAGTATGATTAGTGTCCTTATAAAAGAGGGAAATTTGAAGACATGCATGCATGTAGGTGAAATATTTTGTGACAATAAAAGCAGCTATTGGGGAAATGCTTCTACAAGCCAAAGAACATCAAAGACTACCAGAAAACCACCAGAGGCTAGGTGAGAAGAATGAGAAAAACTCAAAGCCCTCAAGAAGAAGCAAACTTGTGGACATCTTGATTTTGGACTCCTCATCTCCAGAACTTTGTGATAATAAATTATCTTGTATAAGCCACCTAGTTTGTGGTATTTTGTTTATGGAAGCCCTAGTGAATAAATTCTATAATTTTATTGTTGTTATAACTATTATTTCTCCATTAATCCCCCTATATTCCATAGCACCTGACTCCTGTGCAGATATTAGTAGGGCATTAGAGGTTCTTTTTGCTTGGCAGTAAAAAATAAGAGAAAAAAAATTAAAACCTCTTGAATTTCGTTATACTTCTTCAACAGTCATCAGGATTTATTTTAGAAAACATAAAATGATGCTGGATCCTGATTCAAGTTATAAATGACAAAAAGTTAAAACTTTTGTTTTCATTTCCTTGGAGTTACTCAGTTTTACAATATAAAGGGTCACAGAGACTCGAATAGTGACCTTGTAAAATTTTCCACTAGAATGTAATTGTAGATCATGGAAAAAAATCTCTAAGGAAATCTACTTTACGGGATGTTGGGCAAACTGCATTCTAGTCTGGGTTCTTTTCTTTGCTCAAGGACTTACTTCACGTCAGGTTCATATAGAGTTGATGTTTCCCAACTATATATATTGCAAGATAGTTGGACAAAACGATCTATAGATACCCTTGCAGTTATTGATATTTTATATTTCAATATGAAGACACAGTAAGCAGAAAAGAGACAAAAGCTAACGATACCATTTTGGTCCTCTCTTCAACATGTACCTCATTTAGATTATATATTAACATGTTCTTCATGTATAATACTTGACTCTTTTGATTATATTTCCTTAAAGAAGTAACACACATATCTCTCTCTCTCTCATACACAACACACACACACACACACACACACACACACACACTTACTAAGGAACTGTGTAATCATCCTTATCTACTTATCCTACAGCAAATGAGTAAAGTCTTCTCAGGAGAAAAACATTAATATTGTTCTTGCACAGAAAATGTCCGTGGCCTTTCCAAGAGCTCTGGCACAGTGAAAGACTATCTTTATCAACAGAGAAGACTACACAATGAATATCCTAATGATTAACTTCATAAATGTCATCATCTTAAACTCAGGGTAATAAATAAAAATAAATAAATAATTTCCCCTCCTATTTTCTTGAGCCAAAATTATTTCATTGGTGATATGAAGACAAGTATGTTGATAAGCCCTTAAAGCAGAAATCACTTAAAAAAATCTCTCCAAAAAGACATATCTGACAAAACTAATGGAATAAATGCCCTCTATGTATACACATGTCTTCCAAATAACACTGGTAATATAGGAAATTAAGGTTCAAAGAATGAATCTTCCTAAATGTCATTGTCTATATTATGAGTATCAAATATTTTGCTTTTTCTCCTTTAGTATAGTGTATGAAAGGACAGATAGATAATAGTGATGATGATACTAGATGATGTTAGATGAATAGATGGATAAGTAGATGCATGGATGGAAATAGATAGATTTGCAGATAGATAAATAGATACATACAGCCACCAAATGCTTTACTTACATAAGGCCATTTAGAAATATTTACAGGTAACATCTCTTTTGATTTAACTTTTCTTTTAGGATAAACATGCTTCAGATGAAATTCATGTGTCTAACACTGAAATGTTGTATATTTTATGTCCAAACACGATGTCTTTATTTTTTAACTTTTATTGAGGTATAGTTAACTTACAATGTTGTGTGAGTTGATGTTTTTCTTTTCTGACTGAAATCTAATTTTTAAATCTTATATGTTGATTATTCCATTTATCTGGTCTGGACATATTGCTGATCTGGACATACTGTAGTGATCTTGGAGGGGGGAGGGCTGAAAAAAAATCTTAAAAAGAAAGAAGAGAAAAAAGGTATAACTCAGCACTGACTTGAGAAACTCTCTGAGTCTCTTGCTACCTCTCCTCCACCCCTAAAATATACATACTGACAAAGACACACAGAGGAAGGAAAGCAAGTAGCAAACACACCATCAGATACATACAGTCTTATCATAGCTGGTCATTTCTCACTTTGGAGTGCTACTGCCTGCCACATAGTTCTGCCTCATCTGTCCCCTCTGCTTTTAGATATCCCACCCATTTGGGTTTTCTCTTCTTTAAGTGCCTTTCCTTAGATAGAACTGCTGGGTTTCCCAATGATAACTGAACACTTACTCAGTGGACACTTGAGGGAGAATTAGGAATATATCACTTGAAAGTATTTAAGTCAAAGCATATCCTGTGTTGTTTGTTTCAACAACTCTTAGGAGAGAAGGATTTTAAATACGAGAACTTAAATCATAAATTACAGAAAAAATACTACTTCAGATGTTGCTTATATTTCTAACTTAAATACATTTCAAAGCATCTTCAAATATTGATGACATGAAGCTTTGACATCAGATAACTCTTGTGAAACCTAGAAACCTGGGCTTGTTCATCTGTCTTGGGTATATCTTCCCAAGTCCTATTGAAACATCACCACTACATAGTATCAGAGTAAACCTGGGTAACTGTGGTTGCTGAAGGTACCTGTAGGGAAAAAAAAAAAAAAAATCAACCAGCATCTTTCTCCTCTTTCTTGCATTAGACAAGATGTCATTTACCTAAGTAGAAGTTGAAACATTGCTTAAAGGATGAAATTTACACCTTTGTCATAAGAGCAAATGGAAACAGCCCATATCAATTTTTATTTAATATTAGTAAAGTTCTGTCTTGTAGGAATGTGTTATAGAACAATCAGAATATTCACTTCAGTGACAGTGAGCATCCAGATACATTATAATTCATTACAGCATTAATTGCCTTCTCTAGTAAAAGTCTAAAGGACAATACAATTGAAATCATATTCATTTTGTTCCCAATTGATAGTTTTATCTCTCAAGAGGTGAATTACCTGGCAAGATAAAACAAGTTTTTATTTGAATGTATGAGTTTAACCATGTAACCTCAGCTCTGAGGAATATAATACAGACTTCTGTGTGTCTCTCATAGTCTTCATTACATTGTCCGATTTTCTTTTCCTAGTTATTATTTATAATGCTCATTGGTCCACAAATGACATTCTGTGTAAATAGCATTGTGCTGGAGATTGCAATTTGGGGAAGTCATGTGATAGCACAAAGAACAAGGGGAAGACACCCAAAGGCCCAGAAGCAAATGTATATGGTTCCCTTTCACTACTACATCCAAATTGTCTTGAATCATAAGAGGTGCTCCCTAAATATTTTTGTAAAATTAAATGATGAATGAACAAGTGAACTGGAGTGTTGGCATTTTGTACTTTGTTTCTATTTCTAAAATATTTTAAATATTAGATTCTTCCTGACAACCTCTCTTTCTCTTCTTCTTGTGTCTCTCTCTCACTTGTCTGTCTCTCTTGCAGGGCTTAAAGTTAACCAGTCTTAGGCCTAAAATAGGCCCATCAATAAACATTGAATGACTGGTCTTTCATGATCTCTACACTATATCCCTGATATTCTGTTCTCATCATGCACATTCTCCCTAGTCAATTTGATTCATGTCAGTGGTTTCAGCTATTATGCCTATGCAGATAACTTTCAAATAAAAATCTTCAAATCAGATTCTGTCTGACTTCCAAATCTGTGTATAGCTCTGCTAACTTGCTGTCTACTAATATGACACTGGCTCTACAGAATGAATATTTTCAAAATCCACTGTTTTTTTCATGCTCTCCATCCCTAATACTTTGTTGTATTTCAGGTTTCTTGTCATTTGGCATCTTGATTCTAGTCATTGTCTCTTGCTTCTAGTCTTTGCTTTATTTAATCCAGTTGCTTTGAACCATTCATTATAATGCAATTTATTAATTCCTTGTTTTGTTAGCATTCTTCTGTAGCTCATGATGATATGTATTACAATTTGAACCTTTTTTTAAGCCTTTACCTATCTTGTAATGTTATAACCATGCCTCCCAAACCATTCCATCTTTGATCTGAAAATTTGGCAATTTCCAATGATGTTATGGGGCTTCCCTTGCGGGTCAGCTGTAAAGAATCTGCCTGTTAGTTCAGGAGATGCAGGTTCTATCCCTGAGATGGGAAGATCCCCTGGAGAAGGAAATGGCAACCCACTCTAGTATTTTCACCTGAAGAATCCCATGCATAGAGGAGTTTGGTGGGCTGCAGTCCATGGGCTCACAAAGAGTGGGCATGACTCAGTGACTAAACAACAAGAGTGACAATGATTTTATGGTTATTTGAAGCATATTTTTACTTTTCTGAACAATTGAACATGAAAATCTATGCATCTGGCATGCTCTTTTAAGCTTATTTACATAACAAACTCTTTCATCTACTATCTCATCTCAAATATTGCCTCCTCTGGGAAGTCTTAACTGCGTCTCCAGGGAAGTATCTGAGATGCTATCTTCTGCTTATCATGGGCACTGTGCAAAGCCCTCTAACATTCTGGTGGGTTTGAGTGGAGGTGGATGAATTTAAGGAGTTTAAGGAATGTCAGTGCATTCCCAGTGAATGCATTCCCAGTGAATGCACTGGGGAAGAAGCAGGGAGGTTCTGCATTTTCCCCAGAGAATCTGTGATTAGGGCCACATATTCATATTTAAAATTTTGCATGAAACAGTGACAAGGTTAAAATAAGAAAACATTAGTTCAAACTCAAATCCCATACAATGGAGTTGAAAGGATCACAGTTGAGTTATGGTGCTGAAAGAACTGGCCAGGAGAAAATCCAGGAGAGTCAAGTGAATACATTAGCATAAGTAGGCAATCAGCAGGTGGCAAAGTTCTTAACTTCCATCATCAAACTCTATTGTAATAAATACTGCCACCTTCCTTATCTGTGTCTATTTGTTGAGAAATAGCCACAGAGAGAGTGAGGTACACGGTAAGGAAATGCTGCTAGTATATAACCACTTCATGGTGTATTTTATAATCTTTAATTCATGTATTTCTCCTGACTAGCATATAAGTTACTTGCCAATAGAGATGGTCTTTATTTACCGCAGTACTTCTAGTACTTAGACCAAGATCTGAGTTAGAATAAGTGTCAGTAAATGCTATTTAAATTAGTGGATGAAAAATTATCAGGCAGCAACAACAAAAAAATCACCTAATTATAAGAAAATTTCCCAGAAGTTTCCACTGAAATATTTCACTGGCCTAGATAAATTAAGATAATACCACCTCCTCCCTCCCTCCCATCCGCGTCTCTGCATCTCTATGCCACATCTCACATAAGCAACATCCTAAGAGGCGCTTGAGTAAACCTTTAACGACTTTGGAGATGCATTCCCAGAGAAGCGATGGTGTGAGACCGCTGATTGCATGCTGCATTTCACTCAATTCTGACAGAGGGATTCCCCCATTCCTTGAAACAGTGGGCACTCCGAAACAGCAGCCAAGAAAGACAGCAGCTGCGGGGAGAGGAATCTCCCTGCTGACAATGGGAGAGTTTTTAGAATAAAGCTTATTGATCCTTGGTAAGTGAATGTTGCAATTGTGAACCCTCACTCCATGATACAGAAGTTTAAAACTCATTCTAAAAGAAGTTGTGCTTAACCCACTAAGCTGACTCTACTGAAAAAAATTGATGAGGCTTCCCCATCCTCTAGTGATACATTCCTGGAAAGGTTTTCTTCCAGGATATGAGTTCATTTCGAGTGACTCACATAGTTACCTATCTCTTAGGAAAGCACATCCATCAGACAATAATCTTTAAGGAGGGGAGATGGCATACTCTTACTTGCCAAAATTAACTGAATGCTAAGATTTCTGCTTTGAAATCAGTTCAGTTCAGTCGCTCAGTCGTGTCCGACTCTTTGCAACCCCATGAATTGCAGCACGCCAGGCCTCTCTGTCCATCACCAAATCCGGAGTCTACCCAAACCCATGTCCATCGAGTCGGTGATGCCATCCAACCATCTCATCCTCTGTCGTCCCCTTCTTCTCCCGCCCCCAATCCTACCCAGCATTAGGGTCTTTTCCAATGAGTCAACCCTTCGCATGAGGTGGCCAAAGTATTGGAGTTTCAGCTTCAACATCAGACCTTCCAATGAACACCCAGGATTGATCTCTTTTAGGATGAATTGATTGGCTCTCCTTGCAGTCCAAGGGACTTTGAAATACCTTATGATAATTTTGCTTCATCAACTCGGCTATTATTGAGTTAGAAAGTTTAGTATTGTTAATTGCATTTTCTAAAAGCAACCAGTGATATGTTTCAGGATCATAGAATTTCCAGTTTCAGAGAAGACTCAGAAATGACCTAGTGGCACCTGGGTACTTGAATTCCTGTCCAGTCATTTCTCTGAGAGGCCTCTGTTAGGGTTCTACCACAGACAGGAGGCACTGTTGCTGATTCTCAAACAGTTGACATGTGATTTTAGGCAAAATGTTCACAGATTGAGTGAGCACTGCAATTGGCTTCAGTGACTGGAATGACCACACCTCCTGTGCAAGCTATCTGGTTGAGATTTAACTGGTTATTTACTGAATGCCTATTATACGCCATGGTTGCATTTAACTTTCACAATTTGAAAGTTCTAATACTGGTCCCATTTTAAAAATGATGAAATTTAATCACAGATGATTTAAGTATATTTGCCAAAAATCACTAAGATGAAGTAGCAGAGAAATGATTAGAGACTAGGCTTCCTGCTTTCAGTCCTCATGTTATTTCCTATGCTCTCTGCATATGATCTCTCATCTCATTCTGTGTTTACTTGACAGGATTTAGCACTTCATGATCAGATGGTGCCTAGTAATTTCTGTTTACCAGCTCTATTTTCTGAGCTTCTTATTATCTAATTTTATAAATACCTCAAATATATATAAATATATTTTTTTATGGAAATGTTACATTACAAAAATTACTTTCCCATAACTAAAACAATGTGTCAGTAAGTTACTTCCTGCTTTTTTTGTAAATAAAACTCTATTGGAACACAGCCACACCCCTCTGTTTTTTGTTTTTGTTTTTTCTTAATTTGCCATGGCTGCTTTTGTCCTGCAATGGCAGGACTGAGTAGTTGCAACAGAGTCTTTATAGACTGCAAAGCCTAAAATATTTACAATTCATCCTCTTCCAGTGTTCCGCCGTGGAACTGAGAATTCTAACCCTAAACACAACACTTCAGTTGGTGTTATACTTCCTGTGTAGCTTCTTTACTTGATTGCACCGAGATGGCCTTGGATAATGCTGATGTACCCTGCACATTTAAAATAAATGCGTTGGCTAAAAGGTTTACTCACCCCTGGCTTAAATCATGGGAAAACATTCACAGAAATTATTTGCACTTTTGTGCATGCACATGAAGGGATGAACACACATTTAAAACGTTGATGGATTCTTTTGGAGAAAGATTGGGTGGAAAATAAATGTTTGCATATGAAAGTTTTGTCTCCTATCTATCTACCTACCTACCTACTATCTATCAATGTAAATGTTTCAAATATCTCATGCCCCACTTTTCATTCCAGTCATTGCTGTAAAAAAACAAGCTTCTGAAAATATATGTTTAAAGGTATTGGTCAGCTAGCCTACATTCCTTTCTCTTGCTGTCCAATGATTTCTCTGATGTTATAATATGGGATGTCTGAAGGAACCTAATCCCATAAATGCACAAATTTGGAAAAGCAAGGGCAACAGCAACTCAGAGTCAATCCTTGATTAGTGTGGTAGAAGAACTAGGTGGACAAATGCTCCCTTTTCTGTCCCCTGGATGGACAACTCTGAGGCATTCTACATGGCTCCTTATTTTTATTTGTTTATTTGGCGGCATCAGGTCTTAGTTGCGGCACTCACAATGGTCTCTCTAGGTGTGGCTCATGGGCTCAGTAGTTGCAGGGTGTGGGTTCTAGAGCATGTGGGCTCAGTAGTTGTGATACATGGGCTTAGTTGACCGTGGCATGTGGGATCTTAGTTCCCCAACAAGGGATCAAACCCTCTTCCTCTTCACTGCAAGCTGGATCCTTAACCGCTGGACCACCACAGAGGTCCATACATGGCTCCTCAGATGTTTGCAGATAGAGAGGCCCAGGTGCCTATCACAATGACCACTTTGATTATGTACTCCTAGATTGGCTTTTTCTTCTTCCTCATTTTCCGCTCCTAATTCCTCACTCCTAGTCTCTAGGATCACTTCCTGAAATAAACTAACTGCATTTACACACCCACTCAGACACACAGGAAATAGTGTATGGATATATGTTGCATATACTTAGTTTAGAGTTGGCAAAGGAGAAATAAACATGCAGCAATGTCCCGTTACTGTGACCATGGTAACTTTCATTATATTTGTACTTCCCATGGCAGTTAGATGAGCCATCTGAATCCTTTCCAAAAAATCATTTTAGAAAATGACTACTCAATATCCAGAGTTGCCATTAGAAATATAAACTGTGTTTAACACCCAGTATACACCATATTACATAGACTAAGAGTAATGTGTGCGATGACGGAAGTGAGTGAAGGTAAGTACCCAAAATCATGCACATATACTAGAGCATCCCACAATATGTATTTTAAATAATATATGTATTCTTGCATACATTAAAGCACTAATATTGCATTACATAATAACATAATATATGGAATAAATTTATTTCAAATCTTGCTATTTAAAAAAATGGTGATGTAGCAGACAATATGTATAAAACACTGAACAGGGAAATTTAATATAGAACAACATACAAATACAAAAAAAGTGATACACTTTTCCAAGCACATATGATTAGATTTACTTATCAGAATTTGTTTAACCTTTGTTGCTAAATTCTCCTGTTTCAGAAATTGTGAATGTTATTCTTTATTTTTTGGACAAACAAGGGTAATATAAAACATACTGCAATTTAAAGTTACTGTTGTGTAGTAATATTAAAATTCATTCCACTAGCACAATATCTCCTATTAGTGGACAGCATGATTGTGTTTATCAGTCTTTTTGAATTTAACTGGCATCACCAAACATAACAGATTCTACTGTAAGTTTAGAGAAAAAAGACACAGACATGCTCTTTAAAATGATGTTTCTTATACTCACCTTCCATAAAATCTGATGTCATAATATTAAATCTTTACTCTGTGAAAATATTTTCATGTCAGCCCCAGAAATTATGTCTTGTCCTGCTATAAAATCTGTCCTTGATCCACAAGAGAGAGGCTTCTAGAGGAAATATATTCCTCCAACACAAGTTAGTGTGATAGAGAGATTATGGGATCTCAAGTCAAACTGTAAGACTAGGGTGTGTGAATGTGTTGTGTGTCCTTCTCTGACCCTCTTCTCATTCACAGTTTCTATTGCTGTGCAACAAATTACTAAAAACTTAGTAGTTCAAAACAACACATTTTTTTCTTTAAATCTCAGAGGTCTTTAGATCAACAGTCAGACATGGGTCTCAGTCAGCTAAAATCGGGTTGCATTCCTTTCTGGAGGTTCTGGGAGTGAATCAGTTCCCTTGCCTATTTCATTTTCTAGGCTTCCTGGATGGCTCAGCGGGTTAAGAATCTGCCTGCCATGCATGAGATGTGGGTTTGATCCCTGGATTGGAAAAATAACCTGGAGAAGGAAATGGCAACCCACTCCAGTATTCTTGCTTAGGAAATCCCATGGACAGAGGAGCCAGTTGAGATACAGTCTATGGGGTTGCAAAAGAACTGGACATGGCTTAGTGACTAAACAACAACTGACTCATGATCTAGACTAACTGTACCCAAATTCTGTTTCTGTTATCTAGTGACTGGTGACACTGACACTGTATACTGTATCTCTTGACCTCTATTTTTTAAATCTTAATGTGCCAAATTTTTCATCGATCATTTAGCATATATCATTATTATAAGGAATTAAACTTTGATGCACATAAGCAGTTAGAATAGTACCAGGCAGGTAGTAGAACAGTAACAAACATAGTATTTTCAGACTCAAAATTAATGGTTCTTTGAGAACTTCTCAGAATCCTCAAGTCAGCTTCATTTTTCCATATCTTTACCACATCTTTACATTTTGAAATACATGTCACAGTAAATATTACTGTTTTAAAATTATTTTCTTTCAAGTCTGTTTCTCGACTAGAGAATGCATCCTTGGAGTGGAAACTAAGTTACTGCCACATTCTTAGTGGTCTTCAAAATGTGGCACACAGATTGCTGCTGCTGCTGCTGCTAAGTCGCTTCAGTCGTGTCCGACTCTGTGCGACCCCACAGACGGCAGCCCACCAGGCTCCGCCGTCCCCGGGATTCTCCAGGCAAGAATACTGGAGTGGGTTGCCATTTCCTTCTCCAGTGCATGAAAGGGAAAAGTGAAAGTGAAGTCGCTCAGTCATGTCCGACTCCTAGCGACCCCATGGACTGTAGACTACCAGGCTCCTCCATCCATGGGATTTTCTAGGCAAGAGTGCTGGAGTGGGGTGCCATTGCCTTCTCCAGGCACACAGATTAGGTAATCACAAAACAGAAACCAAATGAAGAAATGAATTAATCAATGCATCTGTCAAAATATTTGAGGCTGTTTAAGGTTAAGCACAGATATACACTATCTATTATTATATATATATATTATATATATATAAAATATGATTTGTTGTTGTTCAGTCACTCAGTCATGTCCGACTCCTTGTGACCTCATGTACTGCAGCATTCCAGGCTTCCCTGTCCTGCACCATCTCCTGGAGCTTACTCAACTCATGTCCATTGAGTTGGTGATGCCATCCAACTACCTCAGCCTTTGTTGGACCCTTCTCCTCCTGCCCTAAATCTTTACCAGCATCAGGGTCTTTTCTAATGAGTCAACTCTTTGCATCAGGTGGCCAAATTATTGGAGCTTCAGCTTCAGCATCAGTCCTTCCAATGAATATTCAGGACTGATTTCCTTTAGGATTGACTGGTTGGATCTCCTTGCAGTCCAAGGGACTCTCAAAAGTCTCTAACACCACAGTTCAAAAGCATCAATTCTTCAGTGCTCAGCTTTCCTTATGGTCCAACTCTCACATCCATACATGACTACTGGAAAAACCATAGCCTTGACTAGATGGACCTTTGTCAGCAAAATAATGCCTCTGCTTTTTAATATGCTGTCTAGGTTTGTCATAGCTTTTCTTCTAGGGACCAAGCATCACATGTGTATAAATTTTTCCAACATAATGTATATGTATACATATATGAAGGTTAATATAAAGCAATAAAATATTATTTGGAAAAAATGTAGAAGCTGAAATCATACTAAACAAGATTTAAATAAACTCTGGCATCAAGCACTTGCTTTGACCTTCAAAGGTAACTTAACCAACTGGAGTCTCTTTCTACCTACATTGCATCACTGTAAAAATTCATATAAATATCTATAAGCAATCTGACACCTTGAAGAAACCTAATATCTCATAGCTATTTTGTTGGCATTGCCAAAGGTTAGATGGTTTGACTATTTATAAAAGCACATTATGGATTGTTAGGAATAAACAATCTTGCCTGAAATGAACCACATTATTATTCTGTTTTTTTTTTTTCATAACAAAATAAGTGAAGTAATTTAGTACTTTCCAGATAAGCTCAACTTTCATATATTGTTACCTGGGGGCAAGGAGAATATTGGTAATAAAGCAACTGGTAGAAAGAGATATGGCTCTTTGCTCTCTAAGCATCTCTGGACCTGTAAAATGATGGTTCTACAGGCAGATTTCCCAAAGCCTGTGAGAGGATTACTGCTCTGCTAGAACTTTTACCTGTGCTCTAAAATAGCCAGTGTAGCTTCTTTCATATAAGGAATCTTAAGTTTGTCCATTTAATCCAAGAGACCAAAAAATCCCAGTTCCTGATTTTATTGTAAGTATTAATCTGCCACTGATATGAAGTCAAATGAAAAAATTTTACTCTCAAGGAAGAAATCACCATCATATCAGAAAGTGCCAGATATATGTAGGGCCAACAAAGCTATGTTAAGTGGTTTATGTACATTCTTTTATTTAGTCCGTACAAAGACCCTATGACTTAGATTCCATTATTCTTAGCATCATTTTATAGAAGAGGCTCCTGAAACTTGCAATAGTACATTAATATTTACACAAATAGGAGGTAGAAAAGAAATTGAAAACACTCCTTTCTTACTCCAAAGACCTGACCTTTCCATTAAGTTAGACTGTCTTTCAAAAATTATTATTTAACTGGCATGTTAGTAAGAAAAGACAAACTGAAAATCACGAGACATAGACTAAATTCCCTTATTTTAATTGTAGAGTAAAGAGCCATTTGCTAACAAGATGGCATAAGAGGAATATTCATAGGAAGACCTTTATGTCAGTGCAATTCTTGAGGTTAAAAATCACAGTGTATTTGGGTTTGGCATATATGTAGCCTTGTATTACCTCTTGAGCTTCCCAGGTATCTCAGTGGTAAATAATCTGCCTACCAATGTAGGAGCCACAGGAGACGTAGGTTTGATCCCCGAGTCAGGAAGATCCCCTGAAGAAGGGAATGGCAACACTCCAGTATTCTTGCCTGGAGAATTCCATGGACAGAGGAACCTTGTGGGCTGCAATCCATGGGGTCACAAAGAATCAGATATGACCAAGGGGCTAACACTTTTATTACCTTTATCACCTTTATCAGTTTATAGCTGTGCGAATTTAAGATAGTCAGTGATCTTCATAAAGTTGTTTGCCCAGAAGCTGACCTTGTGACAATGATTTGTGTGCAAGTATTTAACATAAGAAGCCACCCTAGAAGGCATAGTAGGAAAGATATATACATATATATGGGACAGAGAAGGAAGTCAATATAAGGAACATTAATGAATTCTATGGGTTCATTGTGTATAAAGGTTCAGTCCCACTTGAAGTCTCTTAGACAGTGCAAAGAACATGTATCAGAGTCTCAAGTGTCTCTGAAGAAGAGTGAGGAAGGTGGCACATTTATCCATCAACGCCTGTCATGACTGAGCAAAGACAGCACCAGGGACATTAATCTCGATCATTTCTGGTCCATCCTGAGGAGGCAAGCCTGCTCCAACTGCCAGAGAACATCATCAGTCAGAGTATCACAAGTTCTGGAAGTAGAAAACCATCAATGCATATAGAAAGCAAGAGTGCTGAGAACATGAGCGTGGGGCACTGACAGTATCCACTATACTCACAGAGGCTCAACTTTCTCATGTAGAAAATAAGGAGAGTAATCCTTACTGTGTCCAACTAGATATCATTAAAGTATAAATAACACAGGTTCAATAGTTATGGCACATGAGCTTAGTTGCTCCATGGCATGTGGGATCTTGCTGGATCAGGGATCAAACTCATGTCTCCTGCACTGACAGGCAAATTCTTTACCATTGAGCCATAAGGGAAGTTTTAAAGAAAGTTTAAAAGAAATAACATCTTTTCATACCTGATTTATTACTTCAAAAGAATAGTAATGCTCCTCCTTTCAACAAAGGGGGACCTTGGCATTGCTTATCTGACAGATACTTTTGACATTTGGCCATTTACTACTGAAAAAACTTGAAAGATTATTTTCTCCCCTTTGAAGTGATTCACAGAACTCTTGTTTATTTAGTTGAATATATCCCCAGTAGCCTATTGTCAATATATGGGGCAAATACATCTAAATGGCAGTTTAAGCATCTGGGGGATCCCGGCTCTTTTTACAGATATAAGTTTGGTATCAAACAACAAAGCATGTATGGAGACATGTGTGAGGTCTAACAGAAGCATGGTGTTTGTAAGAAATCTAGAATTTCAGAAATGAGAAGATTCAGTTCAGTTCAGTTCAGTCGCTCAGTCATGTCCGACTCTTTGCGACCCCATGGACTGCAGCACACCAGGTCTCCCTGTCCATCACCAACTGCTGGAGTTTACCCACACTCATGTCTATTGAGTCGGTGATACCATCCAACCATCTCATCCTCTGTCATCCCTTTCTCCTCCTGCCCTCAATCTTTCCCAGCATCAGGGTCTTTTCAAATGAGTCAGCTCTTCGCATCAGGTGGCCAAAGTACTGGAGTTTCAGCTTCAACATCAGTCCTTTCAATGAACACCCAGGACTGAGAGACTAAAGAGCAAACTCAAGTAGCCAGGCAAACCTTGAAAAATACGCTGATCTGATTGGGATATATACATTTTAAAGGATTTTCAGCAAGTGAAAATGTAGCTAAAATTATACTGTAAAATATATGTTCCAGGTAGTACCAGATCCCAGGCTAGCACTCCCACCAATGAAAACTATAAAAGTGGACAATATACACAAGGTGACACTTTTCAGACTCAGAGAATAGGCAGTAATAACTGTGTCATCTCTGATGGGAGAAGGGCTCAGAAGGTGAGTCCCATTGCCCAGATATCTTGTCTAGGAAAAATTTCTTACCCCATAAGGATAAAGCCTGGGCAGGGTACGGCTGTCTACTGAGCTGAGGAAGTGGAAATCAGAGATAAAGGCAGCTGAGTCTGAAAAGTGGAACTTCAAAGAAGGCTCCCAGAATTCATGTGGGATCTCCCTTAAATTTGTGGCTAAAGGCTGGGTTGTACTATACCTGTTGGGGCCACCTGAGCTTATCAGAGAGTATCTACTATGTAGTTGAGAACAAAAAGAGATGGTAGAGATCAGACTGTGAAAGGAAAGGGCACTGTCTGAGGACTTAAGAGTTCCAGGCCCACCAGAGTGAAAAAATTTCCTTATGACCTTATTCTCAACCTTACACCACTTAGGATCTAATAAGGCAGCAAAGATGACACCCAAAAGTAAGACGTACTCTCCTCATGAAGAAAGCCTAAAATGACGGATAAGATTTATAAGGGGAAAAGAGTGGAGTTTACTCCTTTATAAGTTAACAGCACATGCAAAATACCTTGAATTGTTTTCTATCAAAGTATAAAGAGAAACTTACACAAGTTCAATATGATTAGATCATAACTGAACATATAATTCTACACATAGGTATTTACCTCAAAGAAATGAGAACATACATTCACTCAAATATTTGTACATAAAAGTTCATAGCATCTGCATTTACAATTGTTCCAAACTGGAAACAACCCATCGATCAAGAGGTGAATGGATAAACAAATTGTGGTATATTTATACAATGAAATATTACTTATTTATCAATAAAACAGAACACAACTATGGAACACAGACAAAATGGACACATCTCAGAAACATCACACAGAGTGAAAGAAGCAAAACACTGTAAGATCCACTTAAAAGGAATCTAGAGAAGACAGTAATTTACAGGGACAGAAAGATGATCAGTGGCTTACTAGATTTGTTTTATGGGTTTTTTTTTTTTTTTTTGGTTGTTCATGTGTTTTTGAGCATATAGGTATGTTGGATGTAATGAGTCATAATATTATTTTTTCTTGGTTAAGGAAATGTTTTATATCTGGATGGAGATGGTGAAAACACAGGTGCTTTAATTCATATTAAGTCTACCCCAAATTCATGTGTTGAAACTCTAACACCCAATGTGACTATATTTGGAGACAGGACCTTGAAGAAGTAAGGTTACATAGGTCATAAGGGTGGTACCTTGATTCAGTAGGAGTAGTGTCCTTATAATAAGACATATCAGAGATCACTTTCTATTTTTCTTTTGGATCCGTCTGCAAGCCAGGAAGAGAGCTCCTACTGGAAACCAAATAGACTAGAATCTCAACCTTCAACGTCTAGCCTCAAGAAGCGTTAGAAAATAAATTTCTATTTTTTAAGCTACCCAGTATATTTCTTTAACAGGAGTTCAAACTCACTAGTAAAATGGGTATTTATATACCCATTATATTTAGCAAACTCTGTATTTAAATATGTATAAAGTTTATCATATATAACATATTTTAGCAGACTTGACTAGGAATATTTTATTGAGACATGAGAAAAATGTGGTTTATTGAGGAAGAAGAATGAAGATAGAAAGGAGAATGTCCAGTTATTGTTCATATACAAGTTTAAAGGAGTACCAAACAAAAAATTAAAAGGAAAAAAAAAAAAAAGAAAATAAACCAACTAATCTGGGATTTGAGCAGAAGGTGGAAAATGTGCTCAAAAATAACCATATTACCTAGAAATTATAATGAACATAGTTTATAATTTGACAGGTTGCGTTGTGGTGACAAAGATGGAAGAGTTTGGGGTGATGTCCAAGTTTCTGAATTTAGTGACTAGGTGAATGATGACATTTATTTGGAATACAGGGAACCATGTAACAGGCACGTTAGGAAGAAAGATGCATTTATTTTGGATGTGATAGGTTGAGCTGTCTTGGAAATACTCAAAAGGAGATACATCTAGGGCACTAGACACAGAGCTTTGAATTTCAGAATGAGTTCATACATGCTTATAAATGGAGTCATTAGCATAAAAATGAGAATTACAACCATGAGAGTGGATGAGATCACCCAGTTGGAGATATTAAAGAAAGGAATGAAATTAGCAGAGAACACATAAAAATATGAATATTTAAGAAACACGCAGAGGAAGTGAAGTCCATGAAGGAAGCAAAGACAGATAAAAGAGTGAATAAAGAAAAGTGGTGTCACAGGAGTCAAAAGAAGAGAGAGTTTTTAGGAGGGCAATATCAATAACATCAAATGCAGTGGAAAAAGTCTACTAAAAGAGTCCATTTAGGGCTGAAGCACATTAATCAGATTTGGCACTAAGAACTGGGACTGGCCACGGATAAGCGAAAGAAATCTTGTTCTAAAAGCTAGAGTATATACATTCACATCCAGATTCCACATAATTCCTGTATGACACAGAATAAATATATTTACCTCCATGAACCTGAACACCCTCTTTTTCAAAATAGGATGATAAAAAATATAGGTTGTAGGAGGATGAAATGCAATAATGAGTGTGGAAGCAACTTTTTACTCCTGATGTTATATTCCTATATAAGTTATTTTACACATTACTCTGCTTTGCAAAGAGAGAATAATACATCAGAAATATTATTCTATTACATCTTCCTCAGTCAGGAGAGGCTAAACTATGTTGCAGTAACAAAATACCAAAAATCTCCATGGTTTAGCACAACTAATTGTATTTTTCATATTCATGCTCTCTGTCCAACACATGTTAGTGGTGAGTTTGGGTCTACACATTCACTGTATGCAATTTTATAATATTATGGATCTTTTCATATGTTATTGCACACAAATGGCTTCAGATTCTTTGTGGCATGGAAGGAGACAGCTGAACAATCAAGTACTGACAATTAAATGTCTTGTCCTGGAAGCAGCAGGCCACATCTTTTCATATATTCTATTGGCATAATTACATACTTAACCATTCATAGCCTCAAAAGGGTTAGGCAAGTTCAATTTTCTGATGTGCTCTTAAGGGAAGAAGAATTAGAAATATTAGGAACATGTATATTTCATATTATGACACATTAAAATGCTATTAGTACACAAGTTCTACAGAGTGACACTAAAGAGACATCCACACTTCTCATTCAAAGCAGGGCTTTTTGTCCCACAACTCCATCACTGATAGCATCTAACAATGTTCATAGACTTGTTAGAAAAATATAATTCTTCCACTTATATAATCATTTAAGTTATCATATACAGTATAAAGACAAAATTGTTCAGTGAAAACAGCATGGGTATTGGGTAATGTGACGTGGATTTGAAATCTGGATATGCATTGTTTTTTGTTTGGTTGCTAAGTTGTGTCTGATTCTTTGTGACCCCATAGACTGTAGCCTGCCAGGCTCATCTGTCCATGGGATTTCCCAGGCAAGAATACTGGAGTGGGTTGCCATGTCCATCTCCAGGAAATCTTACTGACCCAGGGATCAAACCTGTGTCTCCTGCATTGCAAGTGGATTCCTTATCACTGAGCCACCTTGGAAGTCTGGATATGCACTGTAACTACAGGCAAAATACCTCAACTCTCCAAGATCTACCATTTTTATATTTATAATAAAGATAATATATAACCTTTGGAATTATTTTTTGAAAATAAAATGAGATAAATAAAATCACTGAGTACAATATCTTGGAACTGGTAAAGCATTTTCTTCATTGTCTTTTTAAAATTTCCATATCTAATCTAGTCAGATATACTAGGTTTAGAGATAATTTTGTATGCTTCACCTTCACTTATATAATAGGTTCATTTCAGCTTCCTTGAACAGTTGATTGAAAATATCATTAAATGGGACTTCCCTGGTAGTCTAGTGACTAAGATTCTGTGCTCCCAATTCTGGAGGCCCAGGTTCAATCCCTGGTCAGGGAACTAGATCCTGTATGCCACAACTAAGACCTGAACAAGCCAAATAAATAAATTAAATATAAAAAAAGAAAAGAAAATTAAATAAGCATAATTAGAACATCTGGAAAAACAATTCTACTATTTATCCACATTCCACCTTCCTCCAGCTCCCACGAATACAGTTCATAGGAAAGGAAGACAGATTGTTGTCTCTGTGATATTAAGTTTCTGATTCAAAAGTACTTACACATGCTTTATCTGAATTATTGCTCTGTGTCTTCTATGGAACTGGGGAGACTCAGACTGTGAGGATCCACAGCAGTGCCTTCCCAGCTCTAAAGAGTCCCTAGTCTCAACCACCATGCACACTTTGCTCATACTCTTCCACATGTAAGAGAGAATACAATATATATATTTTTTTCATTATGGCTTGTGTGTTGTTTTCATTTAATTGCAGTTTTCCCAGAACCCACAAACTAGAGTCAATACTTTACTTCCTTTAAATACTTTAATTAATGCTGGGCTGGATGAAGCACAAGCTGGAATCAAGATTGCCAGGAGAAATATCAATAACCTCAGATAATACCACCCTTATGGAAGAAAGCGAAGAAGAACTAAAGAGACTCTGATAAAAGTGAAAGAGCAGGGTGAAAAAGTTGGCTTAAAACGCAACATTCAGAAAACTAATACCATGGCATCCAGTCCCATCACTTCATGGCAAATAGATGGGGAAACAAGGCAAACAGTGACAGACTTTATTTTAGGGGGCTCCAAAATCACTGCAGATGGTGACTGCAGCCATGAAAGTAAAAGATGTTTGCTCCTTGGAAGAAAAGCTATGACTAACCTAGACAGCGTATTACAAAGCAGAGACATTACTTAACCAACAAAGGTCTGTCTAGTCAAAGCTATGGCTTTTCCAGTAGTCATGTATGAATGTGAGGGTTGGACTATAAAGAAAGCTGAGCACTGAAGAATTGATGCGTTTGAACTGTGGTGTTGGAGAAGACTCTTGAGAGTCCCTTGGACTGTAAGGAGATCCAACCCATCAATCCTAAAAGAAATCAGTCCTGAATATTCATTGGAAGGACTTATGCTGAAGTTGAAACTCCAATTCATTGGCCACTTGATGTGAAGAACCGACTCATTTGAAAGGACCCTGATGCTGGGGAAGATTGAAGGCAGGAGGAGAAGGGGATGACAGAGGATGAGATTGTTGGATGGCATCACCGATGCGATGGATATGAGTTTGAGTAGGCTCCAGGAGTTGGTGATGGGGCAGGGAAGCCTGGAGTGCTGAAGTCCATGGGGTTGCAAAGAGTCAGACATGACTGAGCAACTGAACTGAACTGAACTTTACTATTTACAGTGCTAGGTCAGCCACCCAGATTTTCAATAATCAGGTTATTACCCAATCAGTTATTTTTTTGTCTTATTGAATGAAATCCTCAGAGGCAACATCTATATTTCTGTTGTGAGAGAATATCTGCTTTGAGGGAAATTAATTATATTGCTTCCTATAGCTTTCAGGTTTTTGTTTCACTGCAGCAACCCATGAGTAACTATGAATAAAGTGACAAGCATCTTCTCAAGACCAAAGAATGATGCTGGCAAATGATGCTGCTTGACTCTGATACAGATGTTCTTGCTTATCATTTGATTAGTGTGTTGGAAATATGTTAGACATCTGTGTTATGGTTTGATTTAGTTAAAAGTGAAAGTGAAGTTGCTCAGTCGTGTCCGACTTTTTGCAACCCCATGGACTGTAGCCACCAGGCTCCTCCGTCCATGGAATTTTCCAGGCAAGAGTACCGGAGTGGGTTGTCATTTCCTTCTCCAGGGGATCTTCCTGACCCAGAGATGGAACCCGGGTCTCCTGCATTGCAGGCAGACACTTTACCATCTGAACCACCTGGAAAGCCCTTGATTTAGTTACGATGTAGTTAAATATCTCAACTTATCAGAGAAGTACTCAAAATAAGTCTTGCTCTTGTTTCCAAACACTGAATTAGAATCAATAATAAAGGACCAAGTCATTTGCCACTGACTATCAATTATATATATCAATTGATAAGTCAATGATAGTGATTCATCATCCCTGAAAGGAAAATCACTTCTATGTTCTTTGGAAAAGGAATAATGAACTTAAATTATTATGGTATGAAAATACTGTAACTGTAAAAATGCCATCATCTTACTTCCTTTAGAAATAATTTATTCAAGTAATATGTCACAAACTGAAAGAGATATAGAGTATTAAAATATGATCAACCCTTAAAAATCTAATCAAATTTGTATTAAGATTGTGTGCCAAATAGCAATTTCAATTTTATAAGTGCAGTAAGTACTAACAACTGTGAACACAGATCAAAATCCAGATTCATTTTCACAAATGCTTTTCCTGCTTATTTTTTAAAGAGATAAAAAACAACCCATCTTTATTCCGATGAAGCTGGTTTTAAATGAAATTAAAGGTGAAGAGTTGATTAATAAGTATTGACTAATCCCTCTAATCCTTAAGCAGATAATCTGAAAAATAGATTGATTTCTGATGGCCACAGACAGTGCACCATGAATATATTGGAGTTTTAATATTTAAAAAAAATGTTACTCTGCTTTTAATAATAAATAATATTATAAAACCAAAACAATTTCCATTGATATTTGCTTAAACTATGGTAATCTAAATTTAATTTGGATAAATTACATGTTGTATTAAAGTATAGAGTCATATGTTAAAAATATAGAAGTTTGAATTTGGCTTCTCTAGAGTACTTTTTAGAATTCGTCTCTTTTATAGATTTGTATTAGGCAGGTTTATCTAGCGAAACAGAATCTATCTATCTATTTATATCTATATCTATATCTATATCGAGAGAGATTTTAAGAAACTGGTTCACACAATTAAGAAAGCTGAAAAGCCTGACATTAATACCTTCAGCCTGGGGACCTAGAGAAGAGCTGATGTTGCAAATTCAAGGCCAAAGGTAGTCTGTAGACAGAATACCCTCTTTCTCTGGGGATGTCATCAACACTGATTTCTGTTCCCATCACGTTGGTCACTCAGCAGTTCCATACCTAAATCAGTCCTAGTGAATAGGAGTCCAGGCCCATAAAGCCTCTATCCCAACATCTCAGCTAGTATGTTTGTGCACAAAGATGCATCTCTCTTTGGAAGAGAGATGGAAGAGGCTAATTGAGGTCAGCTGGCTGATAATGTTGTGCTCTTGGTTCTTACTGTCTTTCTGGTGGTGGATGTTCTCTGGTGGGTGTTAACATATATTATAAAAATAATATGCTCTGTGCTCAATGTTGTATGTCCATCTGCATGTTTGCTTTCTGAAAAGTGAAAGTTGCTCAGTCACGTCTGACTCTTTGTGACCCCATGGACTATACAGTCCATGGAATTCTCCCAGCCATAATACTGGAGTGGGTAGCTGTTCCCTTCTCCAGGTAATCTTCCCAACCGAGGGATCGAATCCAGGTCTCCTGCATTGCAGGCAGATTCTTTACCAGCTGAGCCATGAGGGAAGCCCAAGAATACTTGTGTGGGTAGCCTATCCCTTCTCTATGGGACTTTCCCTACCCAGGAATCGAACTGGAGCCTCCTGCATTGCAGGCAAGTTCCTTACCAGCTGAGCTACCAGGGAAGCCCTCAGCTAAGATCTCCTTATTCATGATCATCCAAACATTTTCTTTCTAGGCCCATGCCCAAAGAAGTTATCCATTTGCTACTACCTATGAGTCTAAGTACATTCTTGTCTCAGTCCACTATATTTTCACACATATTAGATGACAATTATACCACCCAGAGATCTTCCAACTGTTCCCTTCCCCACTGCTATCTTTCATGACTATTCGTTAGTGGGGATATACTAGAAGATTCAATATTTATCTCGCACTCATATACTCAGCCAACCTTTGTAAGTAATGCTGCTGCTGGTGCTGCTAAGTCGCTTTAGTCGTGTCCAACTCTGTGGACCTCATAGACGGCAGCCCACCAGGCTTCTCTGCTCCTAGGATTCTCCAGGCAAGAACACTGGAATCGGTTGCCATTTCCTTCTCCAATGCATGAAAGGGAAAAGTGAAAGTGAAGTCGCTTAGTCGTGTCCAACCCTTCTCGACCCCATGGACTGTAGCCCACCAGGCTCCTCTGTCCATGGGATTTTCCAGGCAAGAGTACTAAACTCTGGCCTTCAAGAGAGTATCTTGTTGCAATACTACAGAATCCACTAAAAAGAATATGTGCCATAGTTTTGACCACCAAGTCCAAGGATGGCACAGATACCTCAGCTTGAGTGCTTAAATAGATCTCATGAAATAATTTATATTTTCACTTGATCTTGATAAATTAACAGGGGCCAGTAGCAGAAGAGATAAAGGGATATATGTAGAGTCAATGTGATTAACAGTTGCAATGCACAGTGGCATTAAGGGATATTGCATATTTCAGTAACAGTAAAACTCCCATGCTCTTCCACATGCCTAGACAATGTCATGCTTCCATGCTCTTCTACTTGTCTAGAATTTTTTTAATTTAAACTCATGCATTCATCGTTCAGTCACTAAGTTGTGTCTGACTCTGCGACCTCATGGACTACAGCTGTATTGAAGTGAAGTGAAGTTGCTCAGTGGTGTCCGACTCTTTGAGACCTCATGGACTGTAGCCTATGACGCTCCTCCGTCCATGGGATTTTCCAGGCAAGAGTACTGGAGGGGGTTGCCATTTCCTTCTCCAGAGGATCTTCCCAACCCAGAGATTGAACCCCGGTCTCCTGCATTGTAGGCAGATGCTTTACCATCTGAGGCACAAGGGAAGTCCCCAATATATTTTTAACTACTAGCTCAAGTTATTTCTTCATACTTAATGTTTTCCCTGAACATATGTTCTAGCCTAATTTATGTTTGTAGTTTTATTAAGGTATAACTTATATACAAGAAAAAAAATTGTGTATATTTAACATCTACAATTAATGGTTTTGGACATGCACATATGCACATAATACCTTCACCACGATGAAAATAAACATATTCATTACCTTCAAAAATGTATTAGGAACATTTAACATGGGATCTATCTTTTGACATTTTTTAAGTTAATGATACCATGTTTTTAACTATAGGCACCATACTGTACAGTAGATCTCTAAAACTTATTCACTGTGTTCTGGTCTAATTTAAATGCCTATTTCTCCTGTTTCAATACTTGCTGGAGATTTCTCTGCTGAGTTCTAATGTTCACTTAAATGAACTATCTGTCTCTATAGGAATACTATGATCTCATTAAGAATGGAGAGTTTTCTTATTCATCTGTATCTTCTCAGTGTCTTGCACAGCAACCTTCCCATAGTATATGCCAGAGTATTTTTGATGATTGAATAAACACATGTAGCTTCCTTGGCAAGAATACAGACAGACACCACGTGAGGGAACTGAAATGTAGTAGAATATAAATCTTACCTTCTGTTATCTAGCTTTGGGACTAAACATATTGGCAATGAGGAGTCATTAGAAGTTTTAAAAGAGGGAGAGCAAATGCTGAGTTAAAACAAGAAACCTGATTAATTTGCCTTGAAACTCATAACTGATACTCTGTTGACTGCTTTGACCTGCATCTGAGTTTTACTTTCCATTCTCATCTAAAAAAAAAGATTAGTTTTGAAACATCACAAAGATATTGAGATATCTGTAAAGCATAGAAATTTTATCAAAAGCACAATTACACATAAATGTAAACAGTATATGTTAACTACTCTCTCTCGCCTAATTTTCATTTTGAGATATTTGGACATTTCTCTTTACTTCACCTTTAACAGAATCACATGCATGGTCATTTTTATTTCATAGATGAGATGACCACAGACTCACTGGAACACCCTGACCTTTGAACAACTCAGGTGTTAGTGGTACTGACCCCTGTACACAGCCAAAGTCCATGTATAACTTTAAAGCCAGCCCTTCATATCTATAGTACTTCATTTGTGGATTCAGCCATTCATGGATTGTGTATTACTGTGCTATGTATTTATTAAAAAAACAATTCAAACCTGTACAGTTCAAACCCATGTTACTCAAGGGTCAATTGCATTTTGTCTGAACCTAGCATTACTGAGACATTCTAGAAGCGTTTATTATAAGCATGAATTTAATTTTGATTATTCATGTGTTTCATAGTTCAAATGTGGAAAACTCAGAGCATTCATTACATGGGTTTAAATTTCATCCTTGGCAACTTTCATTTCATTTTCCCATTTGAAATATGTACTTTCCTTGCTAGGGTTCTCATATTAATTTTAGCTATTAGTTGTTCACACTTAGAATTCTGGTTGATTAAAGCTGTGACATTTTACTCTTCTTATTTCCATCATGTTTTCTATTCATCTTAATTGTCAGAGACTTTTATTTAAATCTTATGTATATGTGATCCTTCTGCGAACATGTTTTTAGCATGATGCTGATTTTTATATTTGTCATATATTTAAACCTTTCATTAAAGGGCAAATTTTTTAAATATTTAAAAATACTTGACTAATTAAAAGCCAAAAGTACATACAATCCTTATGCAGTACTCTGCAGTTTTGTAAAGTTGTTTATCATAGGAATTTCTGGGGTTTTATAAATAAAATAAACAGTATTGCAAAATTTTCCAGCATCAGTCATTGTCTATCCATTACCTCTCATTGTCTATAAATTATCATAAATTAAAGTGCAATTTCCATATATCCCTGTGTGCACACAAGTTCTTTGGAAGAGTAATCATGTGGTAACCATTGCTAGATCAGCTAAATCTTGGGCAAACATATGTAAGCATAATTTAGATAAAATTAAGGCAAGAGAGAAGTGGAAAGATGGTGAAATAAGAGTTTAAATAGAAGGGGATGAATTGACAGTAAAATGAAAGAGAAACACAACTTTGTCTGCAGCTTTATAGTTGATGTTAAATTTGTGTATGAGATAATTATTATGCATTTCCTATGACTAGGCTAAAACCTTTGTCTGTGTGGATCACAACAAACTGTGGCATATTCTTAATGAATATTCTTAACAAGATGGGAATAACAGAGCACATCACCTGCCTCCTGAGAAACCTGTATGCAGGACAAGAAGCAACAGTTAGAACTGGACATGGAACAACAGACTGGTTCAAAATTAGGAAAGGAGTATGTCAAGGCTGTATATTGTTACCCTGCTTATTTAACTTATATGCAGAGTACGTCATGCAAAATGCCAGGCTGGATGAATCACAAGCTGGAATCAAGATTGTTGGGAGAAATATCAAGAACCTCAGATATGTAGATGATACCACTTTAATGGCAGAAAGTGAAGGGGAACTAAAGAGCCTTTTGATGCAGGTAAAAGAGGACAGTGAAAAAAATGGCTTAAAACACAACATTCAAAAAACTAAGATCACGGCATCTTGTCCAATCACTTCATGGCAAATAGATGGGGAAAATGGGAAAACAGTGTCATATTTCACTTTCTTGAGCTCCAAAATCACTGTGGATGGTGACTGCAGCCACAAAATTAAAAGATGCTTGCTCCTTGGAAGAATAACTATGACTAACCTAGACAGTGTGTTAAAAATCAGAGACATAACTTTGCTGACAAAGCTCCATATAGTCAAAGCTATGGTTTTTCCAGAGTCATGTATGGATGTGAGAGTTGGATCATAAAGAAGGCTGAGCACCGAAGAATTAATGCTTTCAAACTGTGGTGCTAGAAAAGACTCTTGAGAGTCCCTTGGACAGCAAGGAGATCAAACCAGTCACTCCTAAAGGAAATCAACCCTGAAAATTCATTGGAAGGACTGATGCTGAAGCTGAAGCTCCAATACTTTGGCCACCTGATGAGAAGAGCTGACTTATTAGAAAAGACTGTGATGTTGGGAAAGATTGAGAGCAAGAGGAGAAGGGTGTGACAGAAGATGAGATGGTTGGATGTATCACTCACTCAGTGGGCATGAGTTTGAGCAAACTCAGGGAGATAGTGAAGGACAGAGAGGCCTGGAGTCCTACAGTTCATGGGGTCACAAAGAGTCAAACGTGACTTAGTGACTGAACAACAACAAATGTTCCCATAATATAAAGCAACAGAGGGATACAAAGTAAATAAAATGGAAACTGTCCACAATATATTCATAATCCATTGAGAGAGAAAACATTCTGAAAGCTATCAAGATGTGCTAGTTTTGTTACAAATTTTGTAAGCAAATAACAATGAACACATGGTTGGGTGAGACTGGTTTTCCTTTTCAGCCCCTAAATCATAAGATCATAATCATAATATAATCCTCCAAAATGCAGTAGAGTATACACAGGTTGAAAGCTGGAAATCCATGGATTAAAATCTCACTCTTGTCACTTTTTAAAATGTGAATTAGGTATATTATTTAATCTGTTGGAGTCTATCTCCTCAATCATTAAAATGGGTATAAGCATTGAACCTTATCAAGAGGACTATGCTTAGCCTAGTGTCCTGTATGTGGTAAATGCTTAGTGAATTGAGTCTATGGTCATTTAAAATAAGAGGCAAATGAGACTTCCGGCCCATGTTCTGTTGCATTTTACTTTAAGAGGTCAACCTCAATCTTTCACTTCTGTTGCAAAGCCATCTGTATATCCTCCTGTTGAATAAATGCCTCCATTATCCATCACACTCTCATCATTTGTGGCCAGGTGTGTATTTGGACTCTCTCTTTATTTTAGCAGTGAATTCTTAGAAATATTCTCAGTGTCCATCTGGCATTAATCCTAGGAAATGACAGATATTTAGACCAAATTACACAAGATTGAAAGTGCCATTTGTTCAGCTATTAAAACAATGAAAGGACACTTTTGTTGGGAGAAAAAACACCAATGTTCAAAGAAAAAAGCTGTAAAAGATCAACATCTCTTCCCTTTGTCCGGAGGAAATAAAAATAGCAGCTTCATGTCATAAATATTTGAAGATGCTTTGAGATGTGTTTAAGTTAGAAATATAAACAACATCTGAAATTGTGTTTTCTGATCTAATTTATCTTTTTAATTCTCCTTATTTAAAATCCTTCTTCTACCAGTTGTTGAAACAAAGAACATAGGGTTTGCTTCGACTTAAATATATTATAGATTCCTAATTCCCCTCATAGCCTCAAAAATAGAGTTCAGTAAGATAATATGCTAAATTTAAGGGGAAAATTGCTTGAAAATTTTGTGACAAGCTGAGCCAAAAATCTGTTCTAGGTAGATAGGGTAGTCACCTATTCTTATTAAAGAATTAGCCCTAAGGCCGAAATTAAAAAAAAAAAAAAAAAAAGAATTTTCATCCTTTCACCTTCCCTCTACCTATAGCTCAGAGGGCAAGTAAGGTTTATTTAAGGTCATTTCAGAGTATGAAACTAGGGCGTATCATACAGATAGTGTTTTTCTTAATGCGAATTCTAGGATATTCCTGTCCATAGGAAGAATGTTGAGTGAAACTAGGCTTTGATCATTGTCTGATTTCTGCTTCTTGACTCTTCCAGTTTCTCAACATCAGGTACATGGAGATACACCAGAGACGAGAGAGAGACTATAATTCGTAATCATTCTTCTGGAATCTCCCCACATCAGGAAGTATTGGAGGGAGTTGGGCTAGAGAACAGACAGGCAAGATGCAGATATGTTTAGATTCCACCCTTCCCTTGGACCAAGGTGTATTTCCTTGAGTCTTAGTTCTCTCCCTTCCTGTGGAAAGAAATACCCAGAAGAACCAATTACACAGGGAATCCTAAGTAAGAGACTGAGATGAGTCTACCCTGGACTCAAGCTGGGGCCTTATTTACCTTAATTACCCTCAGTCATTTCATATTGAAAGTATGTCCTTGTGTTCCATCTCCTACTATTTAAGGTTATGTTATAAACTGTGCTTGCCCACTAGGCGTAGAACCAGGTCAGGCAGGTGGTGGGTACCTAGTAAATGTTTGTTGAACATTTGAACACATGCATGCATCCATCCATGTGTGGATGGATAAACCAATGGTGGCATTCAAAAGACAACAAAGTATGCATTAATAAGTATTGTTCATGCACAAACTACATTGGTCCTTGCATTTAAATAGGTGTTTCAGGGGAGAAATCATATTGAAGCAAGTATAATTTTCTACCATTTCCCACTTGCATTATTATTATTGGTACTACTACTACTACTACTACAACCTCTGCTACTAGTTATCCTTAGACTGAAAGATACCAGGTACCAGATATTATTAGTTTATATTAAAGGCAGAAAGTACCCCTATGACTGCATCCCTATTTGAAATGTTTGCATAGAAACAAAGTTCTAAGATTATGTAAGTATATTTAATTTATAATGTTGAAATTCTCTCTTTTGCCAGAAGTGTGGAGGCTTGGCCTCTGGAATATCATTTTGTTAATGGCAACTGTTATCAGTGATTGCTAAATGTATAATACTCAGAAGCATTGGAGAATAAAGTTGCAAGTTCGAAGTCTAAACACACAGAAAAATTATCATCTCATTACTGGTCAGGTCTGTTTTGTGCACACTATTCTTAATTATTTGTATTTTTCTCTGGAACAGCAAATAAAATTCTGCTACATGTAACTATAATTTGGTAACACTCCTGTGTTTTCCTTGTAGTTTCTTTTTCTTTTTTTTTTAATCTGTTGAACTGTAAGGCTATTGCCATAATGTACAAGGTAGCAATACCAGACCACCTGACCTGCCTCCTGAGAAATCTCTATGCAGGTCAAGAAGAAACAGAACTGGACATGGAACAACAGACTGGTTCCAAATCGGGAAAGGAGTATGTCAAGGCTGTATATTGTCACTCTGCTCATTTAACTTCTATGCAGAGTACATCATGAGAAATGCTGGACTGGATGAAGCACAAGCTGGAATCAAGATTCAGAGGAGAAAGAGCAATAACCTCAGATATGCAGATGACACCACCCTTATGGCAGAAACCGAAGAATATAAAGAGCACCTTGATGAAAGTGAAAGAGAACAGTGAAAAAGTTGGCTTAAAATTCAATATTTAGAAAACTAAGGTCATGGCATCTGGTCCCATCACTTCATGGCAGATAGATGGGGAAAGAGTGCAAACAGTGGCAGACTTTATTTTTGGGGGCTCCAAAATCACTGCAGATGGTAACTGCAGCCATGGAATTAAAAGACGCTTGCTCATTGGAAGAAAAGTTATGATCAACCTAGACAGCATATATTATTTTTTAAAACAGAAAATGACCATTTTATTATGTTGAAATGAATGGCAAGTGACATGATATGAACCCAAAACGCTTTCCATCTTCAAGAAGATAATCTTTTTTTTTTAATTGGAGGCTAATTACTTTACAACATTGTGGTGGTTTTTGCCATACATTCACATGAATCAGCCATGGGTGTACATGTGTTCCCCATCCTGACCCTCCTTCCCACCTCCCTCCCCATCCCATACCTCAGGGTCATTCCAGTGCACCAGTCCTGAGCACCCAGTCTCATGCATTGAACCTGGACTGGTGATCTATTTCACATATGATAATATACATGTTTCGATGCTATTCTCTCAAGTCATCCCACCCTCGCCTTCTCCCACAGAGTCCAACAGTCTGTTCTTTACATCTCTGTCTCTTTTGCTTTCTCAGAGACATTACTTTGCCAACAAAGGTCTGTCTAGTCAAAGCTATGGTTTTTCCAGTAGTCATGTATGGATGTGAGAGTTGTACTATAAAGAAAGCTGAGCACCGAAGAATTGATGCTTTTGAACTGTGGTGTTGGAGAAGACTCTTGAGAGTCCCTTGGACTGCAAGGAGATCCAACCAGTCCATCTTAAAGAAAATCAGTCCTGAATATTCTTTTGAAGGACTGATGCCAAAGCTGAAACTCCAGTACTTTGGCCACCTGATGCGAAGAACTGACTAGTTGGAAAAGACCCTGATTCTGGGAAAGATTGAAGGCGGGAGAAGAAGCGGACGACAGAGGATGAGATGGTTAAATGGCATCACTGACTCAATGGACATGAGTTTGAGTAAACTCCAGGAGTTGGTGATGGATAGGGAGGCCTGGCATACTGCAGTCCATGGGGTCGCAGAGTTGGACACGACTGAGCCACTGAACTCAACTGAACGAGGTAGCGAGAGGCTCCTAGGTCTTGGATCCCTGATGTCAGACTTTCCGTTGGACAGGTGTGAGATACTATGTCTGAAGTGGTCCTATTCTTCCGGAGGTAGGAGTAGAAGGGGTCATAAGCAACTCCAAAGTTCTTGTATCTCACTCAACTAACTAGAGTAAGTGTTTTTAGTGATTGTAAACATGGTAGTACTCTGCAAAGGCAAGTATGTGTTATTTATAATCAACAGATTCAAATGTGATTCTTTTACTACTATCTGTTGACATCATGATTTCCTCTAACCTTGTTCTGTTCCTTTATAATGTTAGTTGATAACAAATTTTATCATATAACATGTCTGTAGGAAACAGGTAAAATAATATATTTAGCACTATCAATACTCAGAGAGATTGAAATCCCATTCTCCATATGCCATAGTTAACAAATTCCCTTGTATCTGTTGCTCTACAGCCTTATTTTAATGCTTAATAGAAAAAAAAAATAGATAATGTATCTGGTTGAAAAACAGCAGTGAAATGTAGCCTATATTTTCCTTCTTTTATCTGTAGCCTGCTACCAGAAGCAGCGTTCCCCACTCCACAAATTTTTATTTTTTAGTTCATTTAGGATTTTATATTGGTATTTACCTTCCTATATCTAAACAATACATGCAACCTATTATCTCCCACCTAGTCAAATTTGTTTCTCTTTTATTTTAGATACAATTGAGTTTTTTCACACTTCTGCCCTTTCTCCCTTCCACCAAATAAATTGCATCTCGCTTTCCAGATACATATTTCATTGTTATTTCTATATCTATATAAATAGTGTCCATTAGTGAGCCAAGAAATAAATTATGACTTATTTGTCTGGTTTGAACAACTGTTTTTGTTTTGATTATTAATAACTGCTTCATTTTTAAAACCATTTTTCTGTGAAAATCCAAGTTTTCTACATTTTCCCAGGGCTCTTTAAAAAAGTTTTTCAGTATAACTCATTAAACAGTCCAAAAAACAGACAATTTATTTGTGTCCAGTTTTTCTTTCTTCTTTTCCCTGAAGATCTCCATTGAGATTCCCACAGTCCCCTGTCGCAGCCTACATGGATTGCTTCCTAGATCTGCTATGGAGGTGCCATTGTGGAATTTTCCCTCCCTTTTCTTCAACACTGTTTTTCTCATCAGACATTTCCCTTGTATTTATTTTTTCCTTGGTATATTTCCTAATTTTAGAAGCACTGATTCTTCAGTAAGTTCTTGAAAATCATGCATGGCATGGGAAAGGAATGTGTTGTAAATTTAAAATGAAGTTGAGTGAAAAGCTATGCCCCTGGGAGGGATACAGAGGAAGCATAAATGATGTTCTTCTGCTTGAAGGATGGAAAGGGATGCTCTGAGCATCCAGTCCATACTCCTCATTGATCACTAGGGGGGGATATCAACAGGAAGTTAGCAGCAAATCCAGAACTAGAACTTCCAACTTCCAATTAACAGCCAAGACTTTCCTCCACTGTGTCAGGGAGTGTGCTCCATAACTTTTGTGTTTCTTTCAGTATCCAGCCCCTGCAAAGATACTATGCTAGGTGCCTCACTGAGACTAGGACAGTTTTACAGGAAAAGAAATGGGGAATAAGAATTACAGAAACTGATCAAATTGTACAACTAGTAAGTAGCAGATCAAGACTTCCAAATACACACACACACACACACACACACACACACACAGATGAGATCTGCATTTAAATATTTGCTGTTTTTAAAAGCCCATTTCTATTCATGAGCTTAAAACATAAAAAACTGTTAAGTAACCAAAGACATCTTTTTAAATGTTTCATGAGTTTTCCTTTGTTCAAAATTGGTAATAGTACTAGTGACACTCTGTGATTACTGCTGAGCTCCAGAAGCTCTGCTTTCTCTAAAGGTCAGCTAGAAATTTTCAAAAGGGCAAAGCTGATTCCACACACGCAATGCCGGTGCAGGAGCACGTTAGTGACGCCTTTCTGAATTGTTTCTCTCCTTAAGTGAACCGGTGTTCAAGGTACTTCAAATTCCTAATCTGTGTTTTTCTTTTCTTTTTTTTTTTTTCAAGCCACATTGAGTACAATAAAATTTGCTTCACAATTTAAGGGGAATAGCATTGTCCCTATGAAGCTCAAACATTAACATAATAGTTAATGGAGTTTCCTGGGCAATGTTGATACAGTATGAACATTACTTGGTGAAATAAACATACATTAATGAGTACAAACTAAATTCATTTTCATTTGTTCAACAACTATATCCTGAATGTCTTCATGCCCACCACCCTTGTTGACATCCAGCTACACAGATGAGCAAGCTATCCCCTGTCTTTAAAGGTGGAAATTGCTTAATTACAAAACAAATGTGTAAGCCAGTAACTTAAATGCATTGTGAAAACTGTGATAATTGGTTTATAAAGTACCATGTGATATGGAACAATATACAGTATGTACAACCAGGACATATAAAATAGAAATAAATAATAATTTATACAGTTTAGTTTGATTAACAAATTAAAGGATAATCACTTAAATGTATTTGCTTAGATTATTTCTCTTGGGTATACAAGAAGCTGTTGAAACATTGTACCTGGAATATAGATTAAGGAATTTGGGATAAGAGATTTACTATTCATTGTGTATAATTTTATGCCAACTGCTAAAAGGCACCATTTGCCTAAGATGAAAGATGGACATATAGGTTAGTTTTAGCGATTGAAGAAGTCTTTGCAGAATATGTATCACCTGACTTGAGTTGTCACAGATGAAGAAGAGGAACATGGTAATGAAATACAAGAAGGGTTTTCAAGATAATGGAAACAATATGACATAAATGTCAGAAGTGGGAAATATTAGTACTCTATTACCAGGGGATGAGGCAAGTCTTGGTGAGAGTGAAGCAGGCATGAGAACCAAAGTTGCTTTGGGAAAGCTTTCAGTATTCTGTTAAGACCTTGCAGTTTATTATAAAGAATTGAAAACTGCATGCCTGGGGATGGCAGTACTCACCAGGAAAGAATTTCACTGATTCAAAAGAGTAATGAATTTTCCAGGAAATTCACTTAGTAAGAAGTTCTGTATGTGGTAATGCCTTTTAAGGATTACTATGCTTGTTAGTAGAAGTAGAATAATTTGACATTGTTTTCAGCCATATGATAGACTTGATTCCTGAAAAACTAACCACTCTAGCATTCTTAAAATATTGGAAAAACAATAGCAAAAGTGCATTCAATTGCTCAGTTGAATTTACAAGATATTAAGGGAAATCCCTAAGGGTCAAACTTTTCAGTAGAAGCTGAAAACCTTTGATATGTTAACTATCCTGTGGGCATTAGTCAATTCTGATCCAAAGAGCCTCCAGGGAGAAATGGACAAAACAATGGACCAGACAAGGTCAAGTATTAACACTGAGACTCTTGAAGAGCTAAAACTTCAGTGAAGAATAAACCTGTGTGTGTGTGTCTTTGACTCAGGGCTCTAAAGGGAAAAAAAAAAAAAAAAAAACACACACAAAAAATCTTCCCGGAGAAGAGATTCTTTCAGGTTCTCCCTTGGACTTATCTATGGGGAGGTCATTTACACAGTATGTCATAGATATCTTGGAAACTACAATTAAACCTAGAGATTGAGTGAGACACTTCTGTTTCTACCAATTGGTAGACACCAGTCAACTGATTTTCACAAACTGCCTCTGTGATCCTAAGATAAGAATGAGAACCACCTTCAAATATATTGCTTTGGAAAGAATCTGTGTTTCTATTGCATGGTTCAAATAAGATCCCCTTGCCTGAGTCTGTAAGTTTGTAAATTTTCTGCCATCCTGTAAACCCATGTCTCCAATAAATTTATGTCACTGGTTTCTGGGACTTTAAGTAGACACATAAACGGCTCCTGAGATTTTGAATATTGTTTTAGTATTTTTAAGTATTTTATTAGTATATGGGACAAAATAAAATGTGGGAGGAGAAAAAATGGGCTCAGTTAATTTCTATTTGAGTTAAGTAGGGAAATGTAGCACATGTAATATTTTTTGATGGTGACTATTGAGATTCCAGGGCTTCCCACGTGCCTCAGTGGCTAAAGTATCTGCCTGAAGTGCAGGAGATGCAAGTTTGATCCGTGGGTCAGGAAGATCCCCTGGAGGAGGGCATGGCAACCCACTCCAGTATTCTAGCCTGGAGAATCCCATGGACAGAGGAGCCTGATTGGCTACAGTCCATTGGGTCACAGAGAGTTGGACATGACTGAAGAGACTGAGCACATTGAAATTCCATTTCCCAATAAAGGATAGGTTATTTTTTTCTTTGTGCCTTTCATTGTATTTATTTATTTTATTATATTTATTTATTTAGGCCTTGATATTTATAAATACTGAAGTTCATTGACAGAACTTTGTATTCTCCCTCAGTCATCATCACTGATTTTTCCTGCTTTTTCATTAAAAGGCTTTGCAGTTATTGTTATATCACAGTTGTTTCATGCAGGCAATACCCTGCTGTAATTGGCAATGCATTTTTCTTAAGATAAGGATGAAGTTCCTGAGGACCTGATGACACCTTATTTAATCAGGGTACACCAAATGCAGGGACAATTCAATTCCCTGGGTCTCTGCTTTACAAGGTATCATGTTTATTACTCTCAATCATATGCATCTCCTTTAATGAGGAAATCAGGATGCAAAATGATATTTCATGATGCAAATGTTATGTGCCTATTAACACCTGGAAGTTTCCTTGAATCAATTATTCAAGTACGTTCTTTCATATATAATCTATGACTCTCAAACAACATTTTGGTCAAATCACCATAAGAAACAAAAAAATCTCATTCCAATCAGATATGTTTGACACCTTTCTGATATTTCATTCTGCTATATATCCAAAATAAAGAAAAGCAAAATGTTGAAAAGATATTTGCATACCCATGTTCACTGCAGCATTGTTAACAATAGCCAAGAAGTGGAAGCAACTCAGATCATCTTGTAGTGGGAGAACTGGATAAATAAAAGGTGGCATACACACACAATGAAATATTTTTGTTGTTGTTTAGTTACTAAGTCATGTTTGATTCTTTGTGACTCCATGGACTGTAGCCTACCAGGCTCCTCAGTCCATGGGATTTCCCAGGCAAGAATACTGGAGTGGGTTGCCATTTCCTTCTCCAGGTTGTTTTCCCAATTCAGGGACTGAATCCATGTCTCCTGCTTGGCAGGCAAATTCTTTACCACTGAGCGACCTAGAAAGCACAATGAAATATTATTCACTCTTAAAAGAAAAAAAAAAAAGGCATCCTGTGATGTCACATGCTACAATACTGATGAACCTGGAGGACATTATGCTGAGTGAAATAAAGAGACATATAAACACTGTATGATTCCACTTATATGAGATACCTAGAGTATTTACAATCATGGAGACTGATATTTTAGGTCAAAAAAATGTCACAGTTTCTAAAGAGTTGCATGTCAAATTCTTGATATCTTTATTTGATATTTTCAGGTTAGGAAAAGTGAGAACTAGCATTTCATCAACAACTACTCTATGCCATATATTATAGTCTTACATGTTTATTATTTTTCTGAATGAAGGCACATCTCCCTTTTAGAGTTGAGGAAATGAAAAAGTACCTAAAACTGATGATGTCCTAGTATCATATATCTGGTCAGAGGGTAAATAAATGATTGACTCAAGATCCCAAGTCTGACTTTCCCCAGTAGAAATGTGCTAACAAGAAACTGACAGGCCTAAATAGACAGAAATTGGTGTCCAGAACCCAGCCAAGTTCTAAACTAATTGCTCAGATCTTATTCAAAGGTAACACTGTGGAGAATGGAGAGTGGAGCTTGGATATTTTCTAGGGATAGAAATCATCCTACTCCCTACTCCCCCGAAAAAAAAAAAACAAAACATTTTCACAAGTCCAGATAGGGTAACTAAAATCTAATTCCCAAGTTAATCAGAATCAGGTGAACTAGAGAAGTAGCATTGAGCACCATGCCAAAAGTCACAAATCAAGGATACATGACCCCAGCTGGGTACACCACAAGTCATGGAGAGAAACCATATGAAACTTCTGAAATCTTCTGGATTCTAGACCCAGTTCTGTTTAAATATTATGAGTATTTAGTATGTCATCCAAAGTGGGCCATTTCTGACAGTGGAAGATGGCCCTATTCATAACTAGATGTGGAGGTAAAAACTCCTAAACCAGGACAGCTCCAGCAAAGTCAAATGTGTATTGATCATACATGTGTAATGGTAGGCCACTCCTAACAGGGCTTCAGAGCTTATTCTGATGCCAATTAATAACTGTCCACATTCCACCAATTTCTCAGGTCACAGTTGCTCCTAGAATTGTATCCTGTAACACCCTAGACAAACTTGGAAATCTTGTTTCCGCAAAGGCCAACATTTCTACATTCTCTAAATTATTTTCTATCAAAAGGAAATGCCAAATAACTAGGAAGAAATCATGAACCCTATATCACTGGGGGGAAATAAGAAGTTTCAGAAAGTGAGTAATTTATCTCATGTGTAAAGTCAACAATTAGTTTCAAAGACATAAGAAAAATCCACACAGGGCTCCTACAATCTGAGACAGATCCTCGTCATCAATAGAAAACTTTAGGAGAAGGAATGACAAAATAGGCCTGAGATTCCCAGTTGTGTGTTTCCCTTTCACAAATTAACCTTTCATAATATTAACTCTTCATTGTTCTGTTGAGGAAATCTTCTGACAGTTGCTTCTCTGAGGCTGGCAAAGGAAAACTGTATTATTTATCTTCCCTGAAAAGTTATAAGGAGAAAACAAGTGAAGGAGCTGGAATGATCAACCTCCATTCACAATTTGGGTCCCAAAATCTGAGCTACTTTCTTAGGCATCGCTTTGGTTTTTTGTACCTTTATCCTCTGCTCCAAGTTTGGTAAATGTTTGGGAATTAAATAATATCATTGCAGCAACAATGTTTCCATTTCTGTGAGCCCAGAATACATAATCACTAGTGAGAGCCATCAGCAACACAAAAATGACTACAATGAATCCTATATGGGACATAAAAAAGAACTCTGATGTTGTGGATAACTTCTTAACTCTATCATTGGAAAATGTAGAATTCCTTTTGGAGTTTTAAAACAGTAGCTCTCAAAGCTCCATCACTAAGTGTATTAGGAAGCAGGGCATCCCCTGCTTTAATAACCTATTGAGACCAAAGTCTTCATTTGAGAGAGAAAAGCAGTGAATCTCAGAGAGGGAAGAAATAGTCTCACTCAGTGTCATGCTCCTAGCAAGGATCAGAGTGAGAACCAGACGCTGGGTCAAGCTGAGTTCTGCTATTTTGCATTCAAATCAGCCTTTTGCCCTCATAGTGGTCTTTGTCACTCTTATACCTGCCAGTACTTCTAATTTTAATATCACTGTTTTTCTTCTAAATACGTAATCCTTTAATCTATTGAGTCTCCTATGGTAATACTGACCTTCTCTTGGCCTCTGTATCCTCTGGCCTTAGTTTTACTGTGTGTATTATGTTGGCCTCTTTTCACCCTCTACTTATAAATGCATCTATATAGTTTAACCTTTGATAACATGCCTGTTAAATAAAGCAGGCTTAAGAAAATATCTCTGATCTGTCTTATTTCCCTTTATATTTTCCTATATTGATAAACTTAAAGTGCACAAAATTTTTAATGAAATAGTAGCAGAAAAATAGATATTTTAAAACCTTTTTTAACACTGTAATGGTCAAATTCGTATTTTAAAGAAAACAAAACAGAGTCATATAGGAGATGCTTTATAAATACACCCCAGATTTTGGCAACAGTCTTCCAGCTGGTTTCTTGGCGAGCAGCCACTATGTTTTCCATTTCATTTACATCCAACTGCTGAATTGATCTTCCTAAAATGCAAAATACATCATTTCATTTACTAGTCTAATTGCCTTCTATGACTTTCTATTGCTCAGAGAAGAGAAGATGAATTTATTAACTTTGAGGTCCTTCTATACTCTGCCTTAGTCTCATCTTTCTACTTTTGCTGCCTGTCTCTAACGTCTGCCAAAAGAAACATATGATGCTTCAGGAGAAAAAAATCCCCAATATACCATGACTCCCTCAGTGACTGCACATATTCTCCCTCAAATTTGTCTTTTTTGAGTAAGAAATTATTTTTCACTTTGTGAGATCAAATTCAAACTTTAGAATTTCTAACGTCTTCTCCAGTTATGCATTCTTCCTTTCCCTAATCATACATTTACTCAAAAAATATTATTGTGTGTTTTCTCTAGCTCCAGACCCTCTTTGAGATGTCAGAGAGAACATGCGGAAAAAGACAGAAAAATTGTCCTTTTGTAACACATTCTAGAGGGTAGAAAAAATAGAAAATTAACAAATAAATAAGCAATACATTTTAAAATAGTGATAAGTACTATGAAAAAGTATGAGCAGAGCAAGAGTGAAAAATACCAAGGAAGAGTGAAGGTACCATAAACTTGATTATTAGGGAGATGTCTCTTAGGAAATGATCCTTGAATGAGCAAATGGAGACAGAATGGTACAGGCAGAGGTTCAAATATATGTAAAAAAAATACAAAGGACCTAAGTGTGACCAAGTTTCTTAAGAAAATAAACAATGACAGAAAGAAGAATATTTTGATTATAATGTGGTAAGCCAATGGAAATGAAACTGATACCTTGCTCTCCAGGAGGTAAAAAAAGTCTGCGCAATTTCCTCCTTCAGTGTTCTTATAACTATTTTATATAATATTATCAAAACATTTTTCATATTAATTTTGCTTTGTATGCTCTAATGTACTAAGTTCCTTACCAGACTGTGAAATATATTCATAAGAGTATAACTTGTACATATTATTTTGTTCCCCTGTGTCTAGAATAGCCCGAGAAAACACATAGGATGGTAGATTCATCTTTTTATTCATTTATGCATTTCTTCATTCCATCATTATTTATTTAAAAGCCCAGTAGGTAGCAGGTACCATGTAGAAACACTAGAGATAAACTGGTGAGTGAATATTATCACAGTCCTGGATTTAGTTATAGAATTTACAATCTTGTAGGAGATTCACCAAATAACTACATTGACACATTTAACATTAAAAGCACAATAGGGAACATAAAGAAGAGAGATATATGTCAGAGACAATCAGAGACAAGTGTCTGAAGAGGTGGAGTCTAGGCTACCATCTCAACAGGGGCTTATTACATGAAAGTTGGGACTGAAAGAAGATCTTAAGTCAAGGCTAGATGGGGAGGACAGGATTCAAGGCACTAAAACAACAGTTAGCTTTGCACACCATGTAAACGATTTTGTCTTTTACCCTAAGAACAATAGTAAGTCATTTGTTTCATCTCAAGTAACCATCCAAGTATTAATTAATTCAGCTTGGTAAGGACCGACATTATGGCAAATCTATCTTAATGTCCTTACCCTCTTCTACAACCATAAAATATTTAAAAACTAACGAGCCAATGTAATCTCCTTGACCTGCGTTCATGTCACTCATGTGGCTTTTATTGTCCCCCAATATGCAGTGTTATCACTTGTCTTTGTGCCTTTGATCTTCTGTGCATTTGTGCTGCCACACATAAATGAATTATTGAGTGGAGGAGCAATACCCTGGCATACAACATGAGATAAAGAATCCTTTGAAGGGTCATGTGTACAGGATTTATGATCTGGGGTTATCAATGACAATTGGATATCTGTCTTGACCAACCAGAAATTGTTACTAGTCTAGATCTGGATACAAGGCTTTGTGGTACATTTGCAAGCCTTTCCTTCATTTTAAAAAATTCTGATAAAGTTGGCATGCACAAGAAATGCATGATCCCTGCCAATCATAATTAAAAGTTACAATCCTGCTAGGGTCTTAATAACAGGACTCGAGTTTGCAAACCAGCCCACATCTTGCACACAGTTTATATAGTCAGACATATACAGAGCTTCTAAGAAATAATTTAGGTATCTTGCAAGAAAAAAAAGATGAAATGAATCAAGAGTAATGTCATACTGGGCACAATGTTCTAGCTTTATTATGACAATAGTCAGGGCTTCTCCACAAGATGTGGTTGTTTTATTGAACCCTGCTGACCACTAACTCTGACAAAACTCGAGAAATGCCTATGGAAAAATATAAGCAAAAAAAAGAAGAGGCAAAAATAAAGAAAAATCACATAATATATCCTTTTGATTTGTCTTTTTCTCTGAGCACAAACAGATTTTTCATTTGTTAGAAGCTGTGTATATATGAGGAATAGAATCCTGCATGTTCCTTATTTATTCATGACAGTGGGATTTTGCAACCTTGGAACTCTTGACATTTGGGGCCAGATAATGTGTTGTTGGGAGCTGCCTTTGCACAGTATCATTTTTTATCAGCCTCTCTTACCACCACCTGATAGACGCCCCTACCATTCTTCAGCCCCCTAGCTGGGTCCTCATATATCACCAAAATTCCCTGGGGTCAACAGGAAGAATCACTACATTATGAAGTGAATTAAGGGTCTGATGTGAACAAACAAATGTACTAAATAATTCATTTTCCCAATTGCTGTTGTTGTTCAGTCTGTAAGTTGCATCCGACTCTTTACGATCCCATGGACTGCAGCACTCCAGGCTTTCCTGTCCTTCACTATTTCCCACAGTTTGCTCAAACTCATGTTAAAAGTTTCCCATATTCTTTATGCCTTTATCTTGGTATCAATGTATGAAGCACAGGAGACCGTGTACATGTGTACCTTGCAATTCAATTCTTATAGTATCTCATTTGATTCTCCCACATATTCTTGACTCAGAATGTATCCTCTTACTTTCAATTCATGATGGACTAAGATTCAGAGAAATTACATAACTTGCTTAAATATAAACTATAACAGGAAGAGGCAAGATAAAACTCAATACTTTCATATAAACCTCTAACAAACTGTGAATGTTTTGATTATATATGCAAATGTGATACCTAAGTTTTACAACTAAAACTTTGAAAATCACTAACATTACTTATCGGAGAAGGCAATGGCACCCCACTCCAGTACTCTTGCCTGGAAAATCCCATGGACGGAGGAGCCTGGTAGGCTACAGTCCATGGGGTCGCTAAGAGTCGGACACGACTGAGCGACTTCACTTTCACTTTTCCCTTTCATGCACTGGAGAAGGAAATGGCAACCCACTTCAGTATTCTTGCCTGGAGAATCCCAGGGATGGCGGAGCCTGGTGGGCTGCCGTCTGTGGGGTCGCACAGAGTCGGACACAACTGAAGCGACTTAGCAGTAGCAGTAGCAGCAACATTACTTCTATTTCATATCAACTCTACAAATAATAAATGTCTCTCATGTATATAAAGAATTGAATAAATTTTTAAAGTTCTTTAGGTCATATTTTCCTTATAACACTCATAACAACCCTGTAGCAGTATAGCAGGGGTTCTTATGCTCATATTATAGCTGAAGAAACTGAGGGTCAGGAATACTAAACGACTTACATAAGAATTTATAGTTTGATGTAATAGAAACTGGATTCATCTAATATATACAAATGCACACTTTTATATGTGTGGATATCTGTCTGAATATGTTGACCACTGAACAGGTCTCTACATATTAATTTTGAGCTCATTTCACAGTATCCCAGGAAATGGAAAGGGAAATCCCTTTTTCTAGGAAAGAGAAAAGCAATGATTTATTCTTCTTTAGTTAGTAAGCATTATAAATGTATTTGCTCACATGCTTTTAAAATTAGATTTCTCATTTCTTGATCATAGAGAAGGGAGGAAATATAGTTATCTTTGCTTCAATATGAAATCACATGAATGACCACAAATACACTCAAACCCTAATGTAGAATTGCAGATTTCATGAGGATGATAGAGTAGTGTGCAGAAGAAGTGTGAGAAAGGTGTTGGGGTGAAGGATGAAAATAATTTATTTAGGAAAGAGTATAATCCAGTAAGAGTGGAAGGTTAATACTAAAATCTATGGGAAATATAGTCAGACTCTTGGGTGGGATACATGAGGGGAACTTCCATGGTTTGGTTCTAGGACAAATCCATTTGGCAGTTTAAACCAAGGGAAAATTCAGAAACAAAAGAGTTAGGAGATATTTCTTGGAGAAATATACAGAATTATTTAAAGAGGAAAAGTCCAAGAAGATTAACTAGGAGATTTACTGCAGGAGTACAAGCATGTAGTCAATGCAGGGAGAGACTATAATCCAAAATTTTACTTCGTTTTTTTTTTGCCTGAATTTTCTATCATTATGGTACCTTGGAATTTAATGAGTACAACTACTTCATGTTTTAGGGAATACTATTCTATAAATGTCACTTGGAGGACTTTCCTGGTGCCCAGTGGTTAAGGATTTGCCTGCCAATACAGGGGACAATGGTTCCATCCCTGGACCAGGAAGACTACACATGCCATAGGGGCAACTAAGCTGGCAAGCCACAACTACTGAGCCCACGCGCCACAAATACTGAAGCCCATGTGCCCTAGAGCCCGTGCTCTGCAGCAAGAGAAGTCACTGCAATGAGAAGCCTGAACACTGCCAACTAGAGAGAAGCTCCCCACCCACTGTAACTAGAGAAAGCCCACACACAGCAATGAAGATCCAATGCAGTCAAATAAATAAAAGCTTAAAATCCTCCTTTAAAGAAGAAGTCCACTCAGTGAAGGTGAATACTGACATTGTTCCAATCTTCTATATCCTCACTGGTTTTCTATTTGTTCTATCAACTATTGAGAGTAGTATGGGGATCTCTGATTATATTGTAGATTTATCTATTTCTCTGTAAGCTTTATAACTTTTGACTCATGTATTTCAAAGTTCTGTTATTAGGTGAATAAATGTTTAGAAGAGAATTGGCTTCTTTACAATTACGAAATGACCATCTTTGTCTATGAGAACATTTGCTCTGACAGCTACTGATTTTAATATTATATAAATGACTTCCCTTGTGTTTCAGAATGTAAAGCATCTGCCTACAATGCGGGAGACCCTGGTTCAATCCTTGGGTTGGGAACATCCCCTGGAGAAGGAAATGGCAACCCACTCCAGTACTCTTGCTTGGAAAATCCCATGGATGGAGGAGCCTGGTAGGCTACAGTCCACGGGGTTGCAAAGAGTCAGACATGACTGAGCCACTTTACTTCAATAATAATTAAAATTAATACCCAGCTTTCTTTCAGTTAGTGTTAGCATGGCATACCTTTTTCTATTCTTTTAACTAAAATTAATTAAAAGAAAGGTATTTGTGTCTTTATAAAGATTATTTCTTGCAGCCAATATGTAGTTGGGTCTTGTTTTTAGCCTATGGGGTATTTCTTGTTTGCTTTTAATTTAAATATTTATCTCATTAGCTTTATATCTATCAATGTATTATTTCTTTTGTCTATGCCCCCTCTGTTTATGGTTCATTTTCTCTCTTCTTCTGCTTTCTTTTGGATTTATGTAACTTTTTTTTTGGTTCTGTTCTATCTCCTTTTGGGGGATTTAGTAGCTATAACTCTTTGCTTGTTTTTTTTACTGCTTTCTGTAGGGTTTATAGCAACCATTCTAACCTTTCAAACATTTATTTTCAGTGATACATCTTCACATCTAACATAAGAAACTTACAACAGTATACTTACACCCCTCACTTCCAGGAAATTTGTGTTCTTGTTGTCATGTAATTTGGTTTTATATATTATTATTTTTCTCTAAACAGTCAATTGTGTTTTAAAGAGATTTAAATAAAAGGAAACTAGTTTGTATTTTATCCATGTAGTTATTTTCTGTGTTCTTCATTCCTTTTTGTCTAGAGGTATATTTCCAAATGGTATATTTTTCTTCTGTCTGAAGGACATGTTGATAACATTTCTTAGAATGTGAGCCCTTTGGTGATTACTCTTTCTGCTTTTGTATGTTGGAAAAAGTGTATCTATTTTTATGGATATGTTTGCTGGATAAAGAATTCTAGGCTTTACCTGTGTGTGTGTGTGTGTGTGTGTGTGTGTGTGTATGCACAATGTGTACTTTAAGATTTTCTCTGTATAACCAATTTTGAGAAATCTGAGTATGAGCTGCTTTTGTGCTGCTCTTGGATCTGTGCAGCTTCAATTTTAATCAAAATTTGAAATTATTCAGTCATTATTTTTTAAAACACATTTTTCTGTATCCTGTCTGACTTCCAGAACAATAACTACATGCATATTAGGTTGGTTTAATTTGTCTCACAACTCAATGGTAGTTTTTAAAATTCTGTTTTTCTATTTTCTTTTAAAAAATAATTGTTATTGCTTTATCATCAAATTTACTATTCATTTCTTCTGAAATATCTAATCTTCTATAACTTCCGTCTACACTATATTTCTCCTCAGACATTATAATTTTCATCTGTAAAAATTTATCTTTTTCATATCTCCAATATTTCCACCTATCCTTGGTTTTATATTAAGGTATAGTCATAATGAGCATCTTAATGTCCTTTCCTACTAAATCTAATACCTGTGATACTTCTGGATTTCTTTCAATTTATTTACCATCTAGTTATAGATTTCCTATTTTTTTTTTGCATGCCTGATAATCTTATTGTATACTAAATATAAAAGTGAAAGTCACTCAGCTGTGTCCAACTCTTTGCTACCCATGGACTATACAGTCCCTGGAATTCTCCAGGCCAGAATACTGGAGTAGGTAGCCTTTCCCTTCTCTGGGGGATCTTTCCAACCCAGGGATTGAACCCAAGTCTCCCACATTGCAGGTGGATTATTTACCAGCTTAGCCACAAGGGAAGCCCATAGTGGATTTTACTTTGTTGAGTGTTACAGATTTTTCTAATCTCATATAATATTATTAAGCCTAATTATGGGGCATAGTTCAGAAACTTGGAAGCTGTTTGGTCCTTCTGGATCTTAATTTTATGATTTTTTTTGTTTGTGTGTGTGTAGAACTAACCAATGTTAGTTAGTCAAGGCAAATATACGGGGAAAAGGTGGAAACAGTGATGGCTTTTATTTCCTTGGCCTCCAAAATCACTGTGAATGGTGACTGCAGCCATGAGATTAAAAGACGCTTGCTCCTTGGAAAAAAAAGCTATGACAAAACTAGACAGCTTATTAAAAAGCAGGATATCATTTTGCTGAAAAAGGTCCATACAGTCAAAGCTATGATATTTCCATTAGTCACGTACAGATGTGATAGCTGGACCATAAAGAAGGCTGAGAACCGAAGAACTGATGCTTTCAAACTGTGGTGCTGGAGAAGACTCTTGGATAGCCAGGTGATCAAACCAATTTCTCCTAAAGGAAATCAGTCCTGAATATTCATTGGAAGGACTGATGCTGAAACTGAAGCTCCAGTACTTTGGCCTCCTCATGCAAAGAGCCAACTCATTGGAAAAGATTCTGATGCTAGGAGAGATTGAGGGCAGGAGCAGAAGGGGGTGACAGAAGATGAGATGGTTGGATGGCATCATCAATTCAATGGACATGAGTTTGAGGAAACTCCAGGAGATAGTGAAGAACAGGGAAGCCTGGCGTGCTGAAGTTCATGGGGTTGCAAAGAGTCAGACATGACTTAGCAACTGAACGACAACCAATGTTCAATGTAAGGTTACTTCCCTGTGTACTGCAGCCAAAGTCCCATGAATTATAAAGCTTCCCAATCTGACTGCTGAGAACAAGCACTACTCTGGACCTCTATAAATGTCAAGCTCTGTCAACTTCCATCTTTCTGAGAGGTCATTTCCCAGTTTTGGGTGATCTCCTCTCATGCTGTGTTGATACACACTGGGGACCCTTGCAGATACATGTACTTTGCTCTGTATGTAGCTCTCTCACCAGTTTCCCTGTCCTTCGGACTTTATCCATCACCAATCCCACATTCTAGCCCTACCTCTTCAATTCAAGGAGACAGTTGCATGCTGCCTGGGTTTTACTGTCTGCACCATTGTCTGGAAACTTTCTCAAGACTGTAAGATCGGCCAAGAGCAGGGTTTTCTTGTTTGCTTGCCAACACTCAGGCCTGCTGCCTTTGTTGCCTGATGCCTATGTCTTGAAAAACTTTTATTTCAACTGTTTCATTTGCTTTATGATTGTTTCAGGTCAAAGTTAATTCCAGCCCCTGTTATATCATTTTTATTAGATGCAGAAGTATCATCTTTCAGTTCCAAGTTCAAATGTCACCACCACTGATAAGGCTTGATATGAACTTTTCCTCTTTCTTTTCTTCCTGTCACCATCTATTAAATCCCTTCTATAATTCCTTCATATCGATTCTTCCAGTTTGTAATCACTTTTTAATTATTTGCATACTTGTTCCCTCTTCCCTCTCTTGACTAGACAATTTCATCCATCACAGGAGACTTCTAGCATCCCAGAAATTATGTGCATGGCACATAATAATCGCTCCTCAAATATCAGTTGAATAAATGAATATATCTCAGTCACATTTGTCTCTCTCCTACTTGTATTTGCCTATCTTATTTAAAATTTAACATTCTATGCAGGCGTTGTATACTGAAGAATTTTTTCTAAGCAGAATATTGGGTTATACAAAGGGGCAAATAGAATTTCCCTGGGCTTCTTCTTTTCAACAGCATCGATCAGGTGGAAGATCTACATCCAAAAGCAGGGTACAAAACTGAATTCTTGTCCATGGAAAGCTTTTCAGGTGTCTACTGTATGAGTCCCGCCCATGCTGCTGCCTTCCTTCCTGTGGCACTCCTCCCTGAATTGTGTACTTGAAATGAGTTTGCTTCAGTAGGAAGAGGGAAATAAGCAGGAGACTGCTGAGAGGTAAACATGGCAAGGTAGACTCTACTCATAATGACACAGATAGTGACATATGTCATCTCCTGCTGTGACCTTTCTCTCCCTCCAGCAACACGTATTACTCTGAAAAACGAACATGTTTAAAAGGAGAAAAAATTTGAGCATCAATGTGGGATACTCTTTAGTGGAAACCAGCTTGCTCACAGCCCTTTCTGCAGCATGAAATGCTGTTGGACTATCTTATTTAGTTCTCTTGCTTTCCTTTCAAGCAGAGAACTCCAAATCTAGAGCTAATTTGAAGATAACCCTTTTCTCAAACTTCCTACTTTATTGAAATGATGCTATATTTAAATGGAGAAAGAAGAAGCAATAATTATTAAGCACATACTAATTTCTAACAACCCTGATAGTTTCTTTGATTTCAGGAAACAGAGATGTGCAGAACAGACATGGACGTCACAGTCTAATGGGATTAAATAAGCCAGGTACAGTAATGCTAAAACCTTGACGGGTATTTGCATGTGATAAAAAAAGGATGAGAACAGACATGCCACGGACTCTGAGGACTCGGCATACAATAGTGGGGCCTGAAGAAAACATTGTAGTGGAAATTGTTTAGTAATAATAATGATTACGTGGATACAGGCACATTAAGAGAAGTCTGATGTCACAGGAATAGTATGGAACATAGGAGTCAGACAAATTTGGTCAGATGGGGAAACTACCACTCAGTGAGGTTAAATATGACATAAGATCACACAGATAGTATGTATAAGAGTAAGGATTTGAAAACAGGTCTCTGAGATCTAAAAGCTGAGCCTCTTTGTTCTACCAGATTAGCTGTAAACAGCAATATTTGTGTTTTTAAAAGAATTTGCTCTTGTTGTGATATAGGCTAGGTAATCAAACTGTGTTAAATCAAATTCCTGGTGTGTGTGTGGTCAGAAAAATGTGCAGTTGAGTGACCTAAAAATCAACACCCAGAAGAGAGTGGGCCTTTCTACCATGATTCGTATACTGAGACTTCCATCAACAAGTGATTTTCTTGCTTTAAATTTAATGCTGACTCTGTTCAAGCAGAAAATAGATTTGAAGACAATGAAAAATGTACCACTTTATTTCCCTAAGGCCTTCCCTGCACAGTAGGCCTTGAACAAAACTAATTTTATAAGGAGAGAAAAACAACCAAGTTAATCTCCAAATATAAAAATTTATTGTTTTTTTAAAATTATTTTACTAACTATTGATTCCTTGATTCTTATTATTTATCTTTAAATCACAGGGCTCAGTGTAAAATTTGCTTATATTCTGGTAACAGAATGCATAATCAAAAAGGAAGAGGAAAATAATCCCACCGTGGTGCATGTAATTTTTTTGTCCAAGGGAAACTTGTAAATTGCTGATAAAAATAAATTGTAGTGAAAAATAAAATCACAAAAAGTAAAATAGCAAAGGATTCTTAGTTATAACTTGGTCCAGTTATTGTTATTAATATTTTTCACTTCCAAGGAGGGGGAAAACTGGTTTTCTGAGGAGTACTTTGATTGCAGTTTTCCACATGGGCACCATACTTTGGAAGATTTTTCAGTGTACTAACACTACTGACAAATAATGGTTATTACTGAATTTGATCAATTTAGAAATGGGAAAACATGCCAAGTTGGTGATCATTAGTAATGAAAACAACCAGAATAATTCTCTGAGGTCTAAATTACTCTTGACCTTCAAGAAACCTATAAAGTCTAAGGGAATGATTTCCATGGGTGATATTAGTAGGTTCTATGGTAGTGTATAGTGTATTTCCTCAAAGGAAGTTGAAAGAGAAAAAGATAGTTGAGCCATTTGTAGAGTAAGAGCATAGAATAAAATCAGGCTGAGACCAAATTGCACCTTCTAAGCCTAAAGAAATTTCAGAAATACATTAAAGTGGAACTGAGAATTAAGACTATATGGAGGTAAAAGTTGTGGATAAGCTTAGAACAGAAAAAAAAAATTGTGATTTGGCAAGATATCTATGTGAAACCAGTGGATTGCTCATTGGTGGTGTATGTTGACTATTTGGTGCTTCATAAGTAAAACAGCCTAAATGTCAGGGGAGAAGGCTAACTAGAAGCCTATAAAACACTTCCAGTCTTTAAATGTTTTTCCTGGGCTCTCAGATGTTTTAAAATTACAGACACACACACACACACACACAATATTCCTTAGCCTTTATTTCCTGTACTGTTAGAAAAATTTGCAAGAGGCAGAACCATGTAACTATATGGTTATTAATTTTCAATACTTATGTAGCAGCTTTGTAATCAGATAGAGTAGGGGATTCCTGGAGGAAAAGAACCAGGCATGGCTTTCTTCATATAAAAGAAGTCATTTTTGGCCTAAGACATTTTGTGATCTGAGCCTGGCCACAGTTACAACAGACACCACAGAAATACAAAGGATCATAAGAGACTACTATAAGCAACTATATGCCAATAAAATGGACAACCTGGAAGAAATAGACAAATTCTTAGAAAGTTACAACCCTCCAAGACTGAACCATTAAATGGAAAGTATGAACAGACCAGTCATAAGTAACTAAATTGAAACTGATTAAAATCTTCCAACAAACAAAAGGCCAGGATCATATGGCCTCATAGGCAAATTCTATCACACATTTAGAGATGAGCTGTTCAGAAAACTAAGATCATGGCATCTGGCCCCATCATTTTTTGGGAAATAGATGGGGAAACAGTGGAAACAGTGGCTGACTTTATTTTTTTGGGCTCCAAAATCACTGCTGATGGTGATTGCAGCCATGAAATTAAAAGACGCTTACTCCTTGGAAGGAAGGTTATGATCAACCTAGATGGCATATTTAAAAGCAGAGACATTACTTTGCCAACAAAGGTCCGTCTAGTCAAGGCTATGGTTTTACCAGTGGTCATGTATGGATGTGAGAGTTGGACTATAAAGAAAGCTGAGCACCGAAGAATTGATGCTTTTGAACTGTGGTGTTGGAGAAGACTCTTGAGAGTTCCTTGGACTGCAAGGAGATCCAACCAGTCCATCCTAAAGGAGATCAGTCCTGGGTGTTCATTGGAAGGACTGATGTTGAAGCTGAAACTCCAATACTCTGGCCACCTCATGCAAAGAGTTGACTCATTGGAAAAGACCCTAATGCTGGGAAGGATTAGGGGCAGGAGGAGAAGGGGATGACAGAGGATGAGATGGTTGGATGGCATCACTGACTTGATGGACATGGGTTTGGGTAAACTCCGGGAGTTGGTGATGGACAGGGAGGCCTGGCGTGCTGTGATTCATGGGGTCGCAAAGAGTTAGACATGACTGAGCGACTGAACTGAACTGAACTAACACCCATCCTTCTCAAATTCTTCCAAAAAATTACAGAGGAAGGAACATTTCCAAGCTCATTTTATGAGGCCACCATCACCATGATACCAAATGCACACAAAATTCAACCTAAAAGGTATGTATAAAGGATGCTAGTCTGTTAGACATACTGTTCCACATTTTATTATTTTCACTTTTGAGCTTGATAATCAATCCTGAAGGAAATCAACCTTGAATATACATTAGAAGGACTGATGCTGAAGCTGAAGCTCCAATACTTTGTCCACTTGATATGAAGAGCTGACTTGTTGGAAAAGACCCTGATCCTGGGAAAGACTGATGGCGGGAGAAGAGGACAACAGAAGATGAGATGGTTGGATGGCATTATTGACTTGATGGACATGCTGCTGCTGCTGCTAAGTCGCGTCAGTTGCGTCTGACTCTGTGCGACCCCATAGACGGCAGCCTACAAGTCTCTGCCGTCCCTGGAATTCTCCAGGCAAGAACACTGGAGTGGGTTGCCGTTGCCTTCTCCGTGATGGACATGAGTTTGAGCAAATTCCTGGGAGATCGCGAAGGACAGGGAAACCTGGCATGGGGCAGTGCATGGGGTCCCAAAGAGTTGGACACGACTGAGCAACTGAACAGCAACAACTTGGAGATTAGTGGGAAAGACAGTGATCTTTTAGCTATGCAGTTAGACCATTTTTGACAGTTTGCCATTCTTCTTGTTGGGAAAAACAGTGTTATCTTGACCCAAGTCCCGAGGAATGTGAACCATTCACTCTGTCTTAGGAAGCACTGTGCCTTGATAGCACTATAATTCCATTAAATAACAATCAGGGATCTGAGAGAGCAGGTTTGTGTATGTGCTCAGTCATGTCTGACTCTTTGTGACCCCATGGACTGTAGCCTGCCAGGCTGCTCTGTCCATGAGATTATACCAGCAAGAATACTGGAAGAGTTGCCATTTTCTACTCCAGGGGATCTTCCCAACCCAGGGATCAAACCTGTGTCTCCTGCATTGGCAGGTGTTTTTTTTTTTTTTTTTTAACCACTGAGCCTCTTGGGAAGCCCTTCAGGGATCTTAACTTTCACTGAAGTTAGGGAATCCAGGCTAAACCTCATCTATAACATTGTATAAAGACAAAGCATTTGTACTTGGTTCCTTTAAGTCTAGAGATAACCCAACAGGGACACTTGGCAGTTGGCAGAGCTGGAGATTCTATTCTGCTTTCTCATCCATCACCTTGTCAAAGCCTGATTCTTACTTCCTGCAGCCCTCAAAAATCCAACCGTCTCTCTTACTCTGATATATCTTACACTTGGCTTCCAGAGTAATACCATAATAGTAATTCTGATTTGTTCCTTTTAACAATTTCATCTTTATGACTTTTATTTTTTAGCACTATTTTTTCAATGGTGCGTTTAATTCTGCCTAAAATGCAGAGCTTACTTATTATTTAAACAGAAAAATCTACTTTATTAATCATCACATGCTGATTTAACTGACTAAATTTAAAATTTTTACCTTTATATTTCTCCCCTACTCTTACAGATCCTAACACTGTCCATAAGATAGATGTTGCTCAATAAATGTGTAAAAAAAAAATTGAATTAACTCAGGCTAATGGTTGCCAAGACAGCAGTCATATCCTATTTCCTGAACATGCAGTTATGTCTGGATTTCCATGTACATGTTCACATATAGGTGAATATTCCATCATCAACAAATGTCTAAAGACATTGAATAACAGTACAAATAAGTTTAAAACCCTATATTTTGCATAATAATGGAGACATAGGAAAACCCTTTCACATATAACCTTAAAATCTTGTAGTGAAATGGTTTAAAAACTAAGAAAATGTTAATTCTAATCTTTCTATTAAATATATCATTTAGCTATGTAGCATCCAATCCCATCTAATCATTACAATTACTCTGAGAACATTTAAAAATATGTATTTCTGTATTATAATAACCCATGAAGTTACAATTCGAAACTCTTAGGTGAAACCTATGTATTTGCATTAATAAAAATACTGAATAGTCTCTAAGGATATTCAGATGATTATCCACGTTTGGAAACAATAATTTAGGATAAGTACGCTATTGCATTAATGCTAAGTCACTCAGTAGTGTCTGACTCTTTGCAACCCTATGGACTGTAGCCCACCAGGCTCCTCTGTCCCTGGAATTCTCTGAGCAAGAATACTGGTGTGGGTTACCATGCTCTCCTCCAGGGGATCTTCCCAATGCAGGGACTGAATTTGTGTCTCTTATGTCTTCTGCATTGGCAGGGTGTCCTTTACCACTAGCGCCACCTGAGAAGCCCACACTATTGTATAATTTGATATAAAAATTTCTGCCTAAGTTATCATTAATGAGACAGTATACTCTAATCACTGAGATGACATTTTGTCTTTGATAATTAACCCCCAAATAATGAAAGGTCATGGCAAGACTATCTCATAAAACATTAGTTAAAAAATCAAGGTGGGGGGGGTTGCTTTCCTCCCATCCCTAGAGATATTTTGCTAAATCAGGCTAAATTTGCTAATTTTTTTTAAAGTTGACTAGAAAATTTCAATCAAATATTTTTGTAGTGCATAAAGTAGCTGACTACTGAAGGTTTTAATTAAAATTTTACTGCCATTTCACTTTCCAAACTCTTTAAATTATCCATTATTTCAGCAAATGATTGGAGCAATGGAGAGTTAAATAGCTTGTGTGACCATACTTCTTATTTATGGAGAAGTTGGAAGGCAGAAGGGTGTATTTTAAAGACAGCCATACACACTAAATTTCAATATATATTCCAGCATCCAGAATTCTTATAACTGTATAGAAGTTGTCTTATATCTTCTAAGTTCAGTATTCTCTTCAGTCAAGTGAAAATGTGGATATCTATATAAAGCTAAAATATTTACAGTAAATGACTCTATGCTTAATTCAACTGTGTTTTAATGAGAGATGTCAACTGAGGATTTTCCTGGCAACAGAGATGAGCATGCATTCCAAACACTGATAATCCAAAAAATTCTCACAATTCATAAAAATGCAAAAAGGAGAATTAATGATTTCCCCTTTGGTGATGAATATATAAGTTTGGCATTTGTTAGCAGTCTTCCTTCCTAACAAATGGAAGAAGTTGATGTATAGGAGAGGATGCTGCCAATCCAGAGAGAGGCAAATTTACTGAGCAAAGGAGGAGAACTACTGTGACTATCTCTTATTTGTTGGGACTGTCAGGCCTCCGACCGCCTTTTCTCATTGAAGGAATTCCTTCTGTGTATGGAGTCTTGCCAAGGGTCAGAATCCTCCCATGCAAAAAACCTCAAGGAGAATCGAGGCCAATTTCTAAGCTAGTCCAATTGGAATCTCCTCTCGCAGGGTCTGTCTGGATGTGGAATACAGAGCAACCGTGCTAATGTTATTTGCTGATGCGGTATTGGTGACAATTTTTAATTCCAGTGGTGGCCCCATCCTGGTAGAGCATACATGGCTTCCTAGAGAAACATTCCAACTATAAAAATAGCTGAGTTTACTGCACTTTGGCTTTCTGGAATTTCTTCTATTTCTGTCATATTCCTAACTTGAGGTTCTAATCTATATTGAACAAGGGTACCTGATATCTTTCAAACAAACTTCTCTTTTCTCTTTATTATACCAGAGTATGTTTTCATAGCTTGCAAACAGAACACTAGTAGCATTCAAGTTTCAGATTCCTTCATGAAACCTTGAAAGCATAGCTTTTAATTGCCTTTTATGCAGTTATGTAAATTATGTAGTTTATTTTTCTTTTTTCCCAAAGTCATCTAAGTTAATTCTGACACTTTCAACTAGACGAGTTTTGATTAATACAGATATATATATATATCTGTCATAATATATTGCTATGGACAAAAACCAAACTAATATATGCAAAATATCTAATAATTTAGGGAATATAATATGCCATCAGTAGTTATTCTTTCCATTGGAATTCTCTTACTAATTTCACAGAAAAACTGGGAAAACGGTATTATTAAAGTTAGCCATGTATAAAATTTCTATGTAGCATCTGCCCTTATCTAGAGAGTTTGTCAAAATTGCTTGGAGCACCTTAAAATTAAGTTTTGACCTTTCTGATATCCAGCTTTTTATATTAATAAGCTTCTTATAGGAAGAATTTTGTAGTATTCACTTTGCTTAACATTTAATTTGACAGAAAACAACTAAAGTGGGTCAAATATGGCTCATAATTCCTCTGTAATGGGTACTACAGCAGTTGAAACTCCATGAAAGAAAAGCCTTGCCCCAAACTTCTCATACATAATTTACTTATTTTACAAAAAAAGTCATGTGCCAATCTGCTTAACTCAACAACCAGTTGCCCTATGAAGTGTAAATTATTGATAGCCTATGGAGCCTACTCACTATTTTTATGTGGTTGCAAAAGTAGAGTTACATAGAAGTCTATTGACTAAGAATTGGTTTTTTGATACAATGCAACTTCTCTTATTTAAAATAGTTAGCATATTTATGGAGATAAAAACAAGCACTTTTTTTTTTTTTTAAAAGAGGAGTTCTAGAAAAACAGCAGAAATCACACATTTGATCATTTGCTATGAATCAAAGTGTTTACTCACATTTTTTACAAAGCGACATGCCCTCTTGTTCTTGGTATTTTTAATCCCCATTTAGTAAGGATAAAACTATGACTCAAAAGATAAAGTAAGTAATTTGGTCAAAGTTCCAAAGTTAATGACTGTCAGGAATAGAAACCTGAATCTACTCACTAAAAAGTCCCTGTTCTTCATTGTTGTTCAGCCGCTAAGTTGTGTCTGACTCTTTTCGACCCCATGGAGTGCAGCATGCCAGTATTCCCTGTCCTTCACTGTGTCCCAGAGTTTTCTCAAATTCATATCTATTGAGTCAGTGATGCTCTCTAACCTGCTCTTTACAGTTGGTCATTCAGCTTCCCCTCCAAGGATAAAACCATGTGATCAAAGCCATTTTGGAATCTCAGTATTTATCTGGAGATTATGTTCTATTTATATAATTTGTATAACACATCATTGAACATTTTGCTTTCTTCAGTGCCAATAATATATATATATATGTATATATATATACATATTTACTAAAATGTAGTCTTTAGGAACAAACAGCAGGATAGAACAAAAAGTAATCGAATAAAACAAAATATTTCACTTGCAAAAGTAACTTCCACACTTACAAGGTACTTTTAGAAACCTGACTTTAATCTTATTTCATGTTACATACCACTGCTAGTTCAGATGAGACAGAATAATTATATCCTCAACATTCTATTATATTTCCATAAACTGCTTCCTTTAGGAACAGCTAAAATAAAACATGAAAAGAAGCATCTGACTCTCAGAGGATGTCAGCATCTTTCATGACACAGAGGAGGTGCTAAATAAGACTTATTCAGCAGTATTATTTGCTAAATAATGACCAGAGGAAAAGTCACTGTAGGAGATAATATAATAGGAGAATACATTAATATTGTATTAAGAAACTATATACAAAAACTCAGGCATTCTTGGGTTGGAGGCTACTTTTAAGAGAAATGTGTGGGTGTGCTCAGTTGCTCAATCATGTCTGACTCTTTTCAACCCTATGGACTGTGACTCGCTAGGCTCCTCCATCCGTAGGATTTCCCAGGCAAGAATACTGGAGTGGGTTGCCATTTCCTCCTCCAGGGGATCTTCAGGACCCAAGGATCAAACTCAAGTCTCCTGTGGCTCCTACCTTGGCAGGTGGGGTTTTTTGGTTTTTGTTTTACTACTGAGCCACCTGGGAAAGCCTTTAAGAGAAAGAATACCTGCAAAGCTGATTCATCCTAGGTAAATGGAAAAATTACCTACTATCTTTAGAATTTATTTCATACATGTATAAAGAGAAAGACAGTGATCTCCTACTGTAGTGTCATTATAGTGGGGGTTAAGAAGTCCTAAATGTGGGGAAGAGGAGGGTGAGATGACTTGGAAAATTAGGGTTGACATATATACACTATCATGTGCAAAATAGATAACTAGTGGGAACCTGCTATGAAGCACAGGAAGCAAAGCTCAGTGCTCTGTGATGACCTAGAAGAGTGGGATGAGAGGTAGTGGGAGGGAGGGTATTTATGTACCCTTACAGCTAATTAATTCACTGTATAGCAGAAACTAACACAACTTTGCAAATAAAAATTATTTTATCAACCACACATTTTTTAAAAAAGCTATGAATAAATATTATTTCTCCCATGCCTCTCCTCCTTCAAAAAGTAGTCTCCAGCCCATTAAGATTTCATGAATTATTTTTAGTTTGTGACAAGCAATGTGATCCAAGCTTTGGCTACATCAGAAGGGACCAAACTGATGAAAACAAAACATGACTCCAGCTTTTGCTTTCACCCTTTCAATTTTTGTCTCTGGGACAAACTGAGTAATTTCAAACAATTAAAGTCAGTATCACTATTCTTAATCTCCTCTTTATCATAATTTATTGGGTATTTTCAGGAAAGGGTCCCAGAAAAATCTATTTCCTCAACGACTATTTCTATTTTCTATTTTCAGAGAGCAGTTCTGAGTGGACCTTCCAACATTCTCTTGATCTAATTCATCTGCGGGTGTGATGCACGTAATTTTAAACTCCATGTATGTCATTATCCATTTATACTCTTTTTCTTAGAAGTTTGTTAAACCTTATTTATATGAAGGGTTAAATCAACAGTACAAATTGATTCTATTTAATTTGCAAGTGCTTTCGCTTAGTGCTTTCCAAATGGATTCAGCAATAACCAATATTACAGACCAATTTGAACACTTTTATTGTTCACATGTAAAAATAACCACATATGTGATTTGGTTATACATGGATTACTGTTCCTAGGCTCCTCCATTCCTTTGGAAAAAAAAATCAAGTGTCCATTTTTTTCATGATTTTAAATCTAGAATGAATCTAGTTAATATGTAGGATGATATACTCTTTCCTATACTGCTTTCATTTATGAAGCTAAATTATATTCTGAATTTTTGATTAGAGTCACACAATCTCTATCTCTGTCTTTGCAGGTAATTCATTTTCCAGGCACTCCAGACTGCTTTATTTTTATTCTTCCCTCTCTTCATTTTACTGATTTATTTTTTAGTTTTTTTTTTTTTTTAACAAATTTATTTATTTTAGTTGGGGGCTAATTACTTTACAATATTGTAATAGTTTTTGCCATACATTGACATGAATCAGCCATGAGTTTACATGTGTTCCCCTTCCTGGACCCCCCACCCACCTCCCTCCCCATCCCATCCCTCTGGGTCATCCCATTGCCCCGGCCCTGAGCCCTTGTCTCATGCATCGAACATGGAATGGTGTTCTGTTTCACATATGATAATATACATGTTTCAATGCTAGTCTCCCAGAACGTCCCACCCTCACCTTCTCCCTCAGAGTCCATAAAATTGTTCTATGCATCTGTGTCTCTTATTCTGTCTCGCATATAGGGTTATCGTTACCATCTTTCAAATTCCATATATATGCATTAGTATACTGTATTGTTGTTTTTCTTTCTGGCTTACTTCACTCTGTATAATGGGCTCCAGTTTCATCCATCTCAATAGAACCGATCCAAATGTATTTTTTTTTAGTTTTGACCTTTCCATAAACACCCTCTTTGTTTTCTATTTTATACTACTGTTACAAATTAAGATAAGAGAATATACTGATGAGAATAAAAATCATGTCTAGACCTCCATTTCTCATAGTGCACTTCACTAGTCATTCTGGAAGACCTTTAGCCAATATAAAGACCAAGGAGGTAGGAACCAGGGGAATGGCCTACTATCTATAGTCCTTTCTATGTCTGCAGTATCTGGTGAGGTTAAGTTTCCATGTCTAGAGTATGGAACTACAGAATGCCAAGATAGGTTTTACCTCCTGGATCAACTTGGGGCAAAACTCTGTGGAAATTGCACTAGCTTGAAAAAGAATCTAAAGGCTCAAGAGTATTCAGAAGCAGAGTGTCATGCATAAGAAACCATATTTGCCACTTTTGTGTGAAACATCTGGTGATCCTCACTGTTATTCCCTGCGTGCTAAGTCGCTTCAGTCAAGTCTGACTCTTTGCAACCTCATAGACTGTAAAGGTCTCTCTAGTCAAAGCTATGGTTTTTCCAGTAGTCATGTATGGATGTGTACGGATGTGAGAGTTGGACTATAAAGAAAGCTGAGCACCGAAGAATTGGTGCTTTTGAACTGCGGTGTTGGAGAAGACTCTTGAAAGTCCCTTGGACAGCAAGGAGATCCAACCAATCCATCCTAAAGGAAATCAGTCCTGGGTATTCATTGGAAGGACTGATGCTGAAGCTGAAACTCCAATACTTTGGCCACCTGATGCGAAGAACCGACTCACTGAAAAAGACCCTGATGCTGGGAAAGATTGAAGGCAGGAGGAGAAGGGGGATATAGAGGATGAGATGGTTGGATGGCATCACCGACTCAATGAACATGAGTCTGAGTAAACTCTGGGAGTTGGTGATGGATAGGAAGCCTGACATGCTGAAGTTCATGGGGTCACAAAGAGTCAGACACGACTGAGTGACTGAACTTGAACTTGAGACCATACCCTGTCTGGCTACTTTCATCATCATAGAGACACATCAATGTTCCCTGCTTCTTGTCTCTGTAATACACAAAATATCATGGATGCGGGGCCACTCTCCATTGGAACTCTGACTATGATGAATTAACAACTATGACTGGATAAAACTGTGGTTTAATTAGAGTTTGGGAGAATTGTGTGCACACTATTACTCTCTACTTGAATATTTCCCCCCCAAATCTCTTATGGTGCTAGAAATATATACTGGTGATTCCTTTGCAAATGATAAATCTTATGGAAATAGAGCTGTGGCAGGACTCTGAAATGCAAAGTAGAGAGATGAGAGAAGGATAAGCTGGAGAACAGGGAGGAAGTGGTGGGCAGTGATATCATGTAATAATAAGGGATTCTCAGATGGAAACATAGATAAGGCAACCAAGTGTCTCTCAAAAACTGAAAAGACTAATCATACAGTGCTCCATTTCACATTTCAAGAGGACTGCTATTCCTGCCCCTGGGTTCCATGCAGTCCCTCATTCACCGCATCTCTACCTTCATTTTCAGATTATTAGAAAAGTCATCCTTTATGGCTAAACTCAAATGTCAATGCTGCTGGGAGGCGTCCTCTAATCTCTCAAACCCAAATTAATCATTCTTTCATTTGTGCTCTGGTAGAATTATGCTTATGAATTCCTTAAAGATTAATTTTACTCTACCATAATTTATTACTAATAAATCAGTCCTTCCTCCACTATAAAGTTTCATTAAGACAGCAATTACTTCTGGCATATATTTGTATAAACTAAATGTCATTTATACAATAAAATAAAAATAATAAATAATTATTATAACCTTACTAGTAAGCACAATACCAGGCTTTTAAAATGTATCTTGAAACTGTTACTGCAACATCCTGTGTGAAAGTTCTAATTCCCATTTTGTCAATAAGAAAACAGAACTTAAAAAACATATGCACACAACTAGTTAATGGTGGATCTAAGATTAAGATCAAGATCTTCCTAGTGCTAATGTCCAATGCAACTCAGTAATTCCTGAAATGAATTTTCATTCCTGACTTGATGGTCTAACCAAGATGAAAGTCTGACCTTGGATCATAAAATTTTGTTTAGATTAACATGAGATAAACTAACCCATGGTTTTATTGATGGCTATTAACAAGACTTTGATCGTCTCTGAAATCTTTCTTCTTTAGCAGCTTGGGAAATCTTTTCTGTAAACATTTCAAACAGAGCCAGGTTATCTCATTTTATAAACAATTCTGTGCATATCTATTTGAAAGAAAGAAAGGTCAAGTTAAAAAAAAAAAAAAGCAGTAACATAGACATTGTGTTATGCCTCTATGGGATCCTTTGTGTCAAGTGCCCACTGATGAAAGTGAAGGTGATAAATTAATTCTCACAGTGGAGTTGGAAGCTCAGTGTCCACTGGGTGTTTATTCAGATTCTATTAATCCAATATGTGTGATAATTCAAGTCCTGGCAATTTGAAATACCTCATTTTAATGATGTCAGAAAAAATATGCTTAAATAATCCAACAAGGATTCCAAATAAGATTCAGGTTGCATAAGGAAATTATCTTAGAAAATTGAATTATGCTTTGACTACATTTAACAATCCATACATTCTACACAGGAATCATGCCCTCCTATTTTCAGCACTTTGCCCAAATGATTCCATGTTGCTAAGCAAAATTTCCCTTTCCAAGCACTACTCATACCGTTACTTCTCCAAGCACCATCTCTGCAAGAGCCACCCCAACATGTTCTCCTCCAAATCCTTGATATTTAGGCCCAAAGGGATCAATCCATCTTTCAAACTTCTAAACAATCATTTTCTCCTCTCTCTTATAAACTTGAAGGGAACTAACATAGTTTAAGCAAATATCCTGAGCCTGGAACTGACTTTACTCTTTCTTTTGAACAATGCAAATATCTGATGCTTATATAAAGACTCAGAGAGATGATATAATCATCCAAAACACACATTTTTTTTTTTTTTGATGTAAGGATTGAGATTTGAAACCAGATCTGACTTCAAATGGTTTTCATTGTGTTTTTGCTATCTTGTTGCCTGTGGGATGACACTATGTGCAGCTCATCTCTGTATCAAACTACAATGGCACTTATTATAACGCCCTCCGCATTGTATATCTTAGATAAAAGCAAAGTGTGGAAACCCATTATTGTGACACATCAGTGTATAGAGCTAGTGATATATATACAATACAGCAGTCTTGAAGTTTTCAATCTAAATATTAAAGTTGATTTTCATCACATATTGTTATCAATTCATTGGAGTTAAAGTACACCTTCCCCAAATGAAATCGATATTTAAATATGTTAAGATAGTTAATAATTGAGATATTTTATTACTTCAACACAGCCAGCTCTTAACACACAATTATTCCAAATTAGTGAAGCTGGTCTGATAAGTGCTTGTGACTAGTGAGTAAAGAGAGTCCTTTACAAGCAGGCTAAAAGACACCAAATCCCACCACGGCTAATGTGGATAAAACACCAGGCTACCAATCTTTAGCGTGCACTTTAAATCATACACATATTTGTAGAGGATTCAAAGACTGTCAAACGCATGCAGAGCTGGCACTGAGATGACAAAAAAAGTCTTAAAATTTCCTGATCCTCTTCCAAAACTAAAATTTACAAGCCCTTTGGGACTTAAGGAAAGTCACTGATGGTGCTGAGTCCAGCTGGGAAGTAGAGTCACAGTGCCAGAAAATTAAGAGTACCACTCCAGGGTCCGAGGAAGTCTCTAACTAGTCTGACAGATCTAAGACAGTGGATGACAGCACTTACAGCATCCTCACAATATCTATAGATGTTTTCTAGAATCCAATAGAGAACTGCTCAAGTTTTATCATACAGCTTAATACACGCCTCCCCCTAACTGCACACAAATACAGACCAGTGCTCAATTTTTCCTACTTCTCTTCCCCCCCCCCGCCCCTGTTTCTTTCAGCCATGTTGAAAAGCCAAATTAGATTTCACAGCAAGCCTGGAGCACAGGGAATTTATGCAAACAAATGAGGGTGATGTTTTTGAGAGAAACTTTAATTAGGATCTATGAAAAAATGGACTAATTCAAAAGTGGGCAAAGCTAAGTTAATCTACTAGATTTTCAGGAGTATTGAAGAAGAAAAATTATCTAAAGGTACAGATGGCAGTGCCCAGCACAGCGTAGGATGCTCAGTAATTGTTCAATAAGGAAACAAATGCAATCCCTTGGCAGTCCAGTGGTTAGGATTCAGTGCTTTCCCTGCCATAGCCATGGCTCAGTACCTGGTTGGGAAACTAAATCCTAAAAGTTGCACAGAGTGACCAAAAAAGAAACAAATGGATGATGGTATGGTATTGAAAGGCTTTAATGAAGACTTTTGTATTTGTTTACTTGTCTATGTCACATAAGTGATTGTCTAACACTTGAGTTAAAATAATAAAGTCAGAGAATATTTCAACTAGTCACATACATCTGCTAATATTTCTCTTCCCTTTGAAAACTTAATGTGTTATTCAGGTCCTACATAACAATATCATGAACAAAGCTAACTTTTTTTAAAATGGATCAAAAATTATAAAGACTTGAATTTCTCAGATAAAGTTGTTGATTCAACAGTAAAGAGATCCTCTATCTTCCTGAATCTTAGACAGATATATTAAAAATTTTAACTTCATGTGACATATAACTTATAAAAATGAATTTAGTAGATAATATTATTCTCTTCTTCAAACAAGGCCAGCTAGCTATGGGAAATTTAGGTCTGATGTGTTAGTTCCATGAAGACTTCAATAACCTGGCTGCAGATCTTAAACTCATTACCCAAGGTGATTGCTGGAGCTCCAACCATCACATCTGTGTTTCAAACAGCATAATGGAAGAAGGAAAAAGTAAATTATGACAAATAGAGGTCAAATATTTCCCTATACAAAACTCATAAACCTCATGACACTTCCATTTTCATATTATTAAGGAGAGATCAGTTACTGAAATAAAACTAGTTGGGAAATGTAGACGTTTTTCACAGTCTGTGGCTAGCCAAAATTTGGAGTTTTAATGTTATTATTAAAGAAGAAGGGTAAAACAAATGAGGTTGACAAATAAATGTCCTGACAACAACTAATATAGCATATAATAGGAGGTCTGCATCTTGGATATTTCATTCCACTAGGACAATGCCTTTAGACATAAATTTATACTCTGGCATTCTTTTGGATGGGAAAGGTGGAGACCCAACAGTGTAACTGTGGTCAATGCAAAGCTTTACACTGCATGCCTTCTGTTATTGTTGTTAATCCTAAAGGAAAGTATCTTAAGGTTACAGCAGTATCCATCCCTTGGACCAAACAGGAGATTGGTTAGCTGGTAAAGTTTGTGCTGTTTGTGTCTTTTTTCTTTGTCCAAAACAATCAAGTATTTGTTTTGGTGTTTAAACATCTAGAGTTAGGGTATGTTTAATTCAGTGAAGACATATAGATTGGCCAAGATTTGTTTTCACTGTGCTGGGTCTTTGCTGCTGTGCATGGGTTTTCTCTATTGCAGTGAGTGGGGGCTCCTCTATTGTGTTGCACTGGCTTCTCACTGCACTAACTTTTCTTGTTGTGGAGCATGGGCTTTACAGCATGTGGATTTAAATAATTGTGGACATGGGCTCAGTAGTTGTGGTGCGTGGCCTTAGTTGCTCCATGGCACGTGGGATTTTCCTGGATCAGGGATCTAATCCATATCCCCTGAATTGTCAGGTAGATTATTTACCGCTGAACTACCAGGGAAGTCCTACAATAAAATTTAAAATTGAATATTAATTGATAATTTACTTACATAATCATTCTGCATATAGCAAAGTTCTCAGAACCACCCCCCCCACACTCTGACACACACATATTCTCTGGATGTCATCATTCTTTATTTGCCAAGGGTAGAACTGAATGTTATTCATAGAGATACAGTTTCCAGGTATTCGAAATAATCTATATCATTTTAAAATATTTTATTTAATCTTTACTGTATCTAAGAAAACAACTATGTGTTTAAGCTTCTACACAGGAGATAATGTGTGATAGTAGAACATAAGTGAAAAATAGTACAGCAAATTGAAGGGTTCTATAGGAGAAGGCAATGGCACCCCACTCCAGTACTCTTGCCTGGAAAATCCCATGGATGGAGGAGCCTGGTAGGCTGCAGTCCAGGGGACGCTGAGAGTCGGACACGACTGAGCGACTTCACTTTCATTTTTCACTTTCGTGCATTGGAGAAGGAAACGGCAATCCACTCCAGTATTTTTGCTTGGAAAATCCCAGGGACGGGGGAGCCTGGTGGGCTGCCATCTATGGGGTCGCACAGAGTCAGACACGACCGAAGCGACTTAGCAGCAGCAGCAGCATACCTGGCTCTACCTCTAACTTATTCTCATCCTTGGGCAAGTTAGACAAATTCTCTGGGGCCTGTTTCCTTATCTGTAAAATCAAGAGGGTTAGTTTCCTCTGGGCCCTTTCAGCTATTACACCCATGGATACATAGATTTTTATTGTCACTTTCAATCAAATTTAATATTCTCCAAGAATTCATCTTTTCACCTTTGGATCATTTTGTAGGCCTTAAATTAATGGCTATACCTCATGGTCTCAATATTCCCCAGTATTTATTCTAGCTTTATACTTTGAGTCAGCAAAGGGTCTATTTTTAGTAATTTCCCAAAGGAATTGGAAGAGTGTCTCATCTTTGGCTCATTACCTCTGAGAGCCTGTTCACTGATGCCTGCTGTTTTTACACTCTGTGCCCAGCTCCTGCCTGTAATTGTCACCAAGGTCAACACAGGTTCATCACCGCTGTCAAATGGAGGAATCAAAATGAGTTTTCTCATGTTGAAAGCTGACTTGGATTTGGGTCCCTAGAGCTAGAGGTTATTCCACACTGACTAAATAAGGAAAAGTCACACTAAACAGCTACAAAACACACACACGCGAGTTCAGTAGTTGCACTTTCACTTCTATCTCTTTCAAATTAAAATTCTTACTAAAAGGAAATCATGGCTGCCTCCAGACATAGAATTTCAAAGTATTTGTGCTTTTATTGGAAGAAGCCAAGCAAGTCTACAAGTTCTAACATATTGTTCTCTTCCCTTCCTATGAAATTGCAGGCCTGGTATCCCAAATCGAAAGTCAGTGAGATGATACAGGTGGAAATAAGAATGAATTACAAGCAGATGATTCCAATAATGTTTGGGTATCCTTCAGTCATCAAGATAAAGTAGATTCTGCTTCCTATTTCCCAGATATTCAACTATAGCTCCATAATAAACCTTGATACAGTCTCAAATCATGCTCACGTACTGGCCATGACACAGGCACTAGGCTGAGATCTTGGCAATCCTGATAATATCCAATCATCCTCTTCTACCATCTCTAATCTCTTATCTCTGTGATCCATGACTTATTTCTGCTCTTGACTTATAGAATTGAAGACTATTCTCTAGAATAGTGAACCGTGATTTTTGCCTCAGATGCTGTTTTTGCTTGTGGATATAATCAGAAGAAAGCTTTGACTATCACCAACTGTCTCAGTAACAAATAGACATTTCACTTTGTAATTTGAAGTTTTCAGATTTATTTTCCAGGTAGAAATGCAAATTCATGAGATTCTTTTTTAATAAAACTTTTGCTGTCATTTGTAGTAAAAGGAGAAAAATTGTTTATTTAAGATATGCTGTGTGATAAGGATCAGACCAGATATATGATGCATACTGTTTCTCTAATCTTCACATAAAGTTGATTATGAACCTGTTTTATAAGTGATGAAACTAAGAGATCGAAAAATTATGAATTTAAGTTTACTTAGCCCGTAAAGAAGTATAATTATATTTCAAAATCATGTTTGGCTTGAAATCTGAGCTCTTTCCATCAGCCTGATTATGGTAGTTCTAACTTGCTCATCTAATGACATTATTCAGTTAGGCTAACCTTTGCTGATACCACTAGCTACCTACACTTCTGCTTGTTCCTTATGCCAGTCTGCTGTTAATGATTTCTGAACTCTTTTCAGTTCTCCCTGATTTTACATACTCAGGATCATGTATTTGATTCTTCCTTGACTTTTGGGGCCAGTATACTTGGTTTTTCCTAAACAGTTGGAATCACTTTTCTTTGTTGGTACTTTGTGTTAGCTCGGGGAACGATGCCTATGAAGCCTTCTCACCAAGCCATGAGTAAGACTTAGATTTCATTAGCTGAGACCTTGCTGAATCAAGGACTTGGCAGCTGAAAAGTGAGACAATTTACACAGTGTCCATACATCTCCTCTCTTATTTACTTTTACTTTTTAATCTTTTAAAAATGTTTTCATCTTTATTTGTTTTAAGGATGTCAACCTATCAACTTTCAGGTTTTGTTTTTAGCCATTGCCTTTGGAGAGCCAAGAAATTTTGCAGACTGATACAGCTGAATATCATCAACTAGAAATATCATTTTGGGGAAAAGAATTTATACATTTCACTACTTTTTTATCTGTATTGAACCGCAAAGAGTGGAAAATTGAATCATATGCTACTATCCGGCCAACAAATGTGTCCATGCAGGCAATGCTTTATGATGGCTTTTCAGAGCTGTAGCAAGTCCAATCTATGATTAAATACAAATTTTAACCTTCTTGCTTCACACAGAAAATGAGATTTGTGCTGTGGACTTTTTTCTAAAATGTTGAATCCAGCAGAAAGTCTAATCTTGCCATCCAGTTTTCCTTTCCACTATTTCTATTTGCATTCCATTAACATAATATTGAAAAATGGAAGCCACTAATATTTTTTTTTCATAACTGAACATGAGAGAAATGGAATATCCTGCACTCTTTTCAACTGCCTATTACTTTAGGATAGGGGCAGTGTGGCATATTAAATGGTAACAAATTGATTTTTCTTGAGCTTACAGTCTTTTTATATCCCCTTTCTAACCATACATATTATATGAGGAGCACAGCATTCTGAAATATATATTACCATTATGTGTAAACTCATATATCACTGAAAAGTGTTTACATGACATCTAATAAGTATCCAGCCTCTTTTGAAAGTCTCTTACTTAATAAGTCTTATCTAACATTCTATGTAGACATATTTCCCAGCCACAGTTCACACTGTATAGAGATTAATGCCCCAATACAGACCTAAACAAAATTTCTCTATAGTGTTAAGATATCATGATTTGAGAACGGGCATTTTGGAAACGTCATGTTTAAATGCTTAATGGAAGCTCTAATATATCCAGCCTCTGAGGCTTGACAGTGGCTCTTTGAACATAATATATATATATATATATATATATATATATATATATATATAAGCATATATATATATATATATCATATATATAAACACACATATGTACACACACACACATATATATAAGAACATACTTATACTGGCTCAAAATTTTCAAATATTTCAAATGCATATATTCAGGAATTTGCATAAGAAATTTTCTTTCAGAGTCACAATAGTATACATGTAATGAGATCCTATGGATTGTGATAGTATGATAGAGAATAAAGGTATATTTGTTACCTAAAAATGTATATTTGAATCAAATGTGTAAAAGGTGATTCAAATGCTGGTGAAGATATGAGTTAATTTATGTGAAATCACCTACTGAATGTGTTCAATCTTCTTAAGCAAAAAATGAAACAACCAAAAAACTCCCCCCAAACTGACCATGCATTTACCACTAACCTGGCTGCCAGCCTGTGATCAGTGCATCATGACTTTCCTGCTTCAATCATAAATACATTTACTTACAGAAATAGGCCTGCAGGGCTCTAGGTTTTTAACTTACAGTGAAATAGAACTGTTTGAGCCTGAAAAGAAGGTAGGTAACAGGTTTGGTAGCATGGCTGCAAGTCATACACATATATGGACAGAGCAATATGCCAGAAAGCATGTAAATAAAGAAATAGTTCTGGTCATATATCCTGGTGGCTGACAGTGTCCTCCTATAACAGTCCTCTCCAGACACAGATGAATGAAAAGGTGCTGAAAGCTGGGTACCAGAAGCTAGAACCAGGACAGGACATCCTAGTGTCCCACCTCAGTCAGTCTAAACAGGAAAGATTTGGTGGGGAGGGGAGAATAATATAAAGGCCTCTGATCAGAATATGAAACAACATAACTGTGATAAAAATAAGAAGTTTCTAAGGATAGTATGAAGGCTACAAATGAGAAAGAAAGACAAGACCAGTTCTTAGAACTGGTCTCCCATCTTTTTTTTCTGGACTATCACCCTCTTTCTCCACATTACTTAGTCATCTGCTTGAGAATCACAGAATGTGATCAAAAGCAACCTGTCTTGAGTGATTTTCCATCCAGAGATGAGTGAGGACTATTTAAATAAAACAGTTAATAAAGCATTCATTTTCACAAAGGCTGGTGTTCTCTGTGTGGTCCTGATGAACTCCCCTGAGTTCTTGTCCCTGACTTCTACCTGGCTAGTTTCTCATGGTTAACAGAACCTTTCTAAACATAACCGACTGTTTTTCTTCTTTGTACTCCCAATTTCTTTCTAGTCCAAGATCATCTTCTAAGACATCAGATAATAATCTTTAAAATCTAGTTGCTCACATCCTCAAATACTATAGTCTCAACAAAAGCTGTACATGAAATTAACACTGACCATCTCTGTGTATGTTAGGTCAGGGTCTATCAGAAGCAGATTCTTGGGGAATGACTCAGTGCTACTGATAAGGAAATGCTCCCAGGAATGCAGGGGTCCAAAAGAGGAAGGGGAGGAGCCAAATAAAGGTATGATTTCACATGAAGTCCCACATGCAATGTGATCACCTGCAGGGTTCAGAAGAAGAAGAGATTACACCAGAATTTGTGTCACTTTGAGGGAAAGGAGATGGGTTTTTATACCCCCCCCCAACAGATCTCGGTTACAGAATACTTTGAGTTTTGAGGAGTAGGCAATCAAACTCTCAGCTAATTCTGGATCTTCCCTTGATCTTCTCTTGGGCCCAAGAGTCAGCCTCAGAAGTTCCACGTGCTGGCTGTTAACAACAAAGCATATGGAAGCCGAGTGATGGGTTCAAAGATGTGAGAAAATAGATTTCGTGAATCTGAGTTGGGTACCAACCAAGTTCTACTATTAGGAGTATTTAATTTTCAGAAAATAATATGATTTCCAGGTGACTTGGAGGTGGAGGTGGGACATATCAAACTATAATATTTTATGTGCTTATATATTACAATTTAAGTTTTCCAGAAAGGGAACGTGAGTCAGAGGGCGCAGTCAGTTTCCCTAAGTCACACAGCTTAGGTCAGGACCCACATGCTGGACTTAATTAAGAGCCCAGACATCTTTCTCCTTAGTCTCCATGTATGATGCTTGACATCCATTGAATATCTCTATAGTTGCCAGAGATGCTATTTAGAATTCTGAATGGCAGTGATGTCCATATGGTACAAGTAAGAGTTAATTGTGTCTCAATCTTCTGATGAACCTTTAGTGCTTCACTTCAGTGGGAAACAGACAGCTTGCCATAAAAGTGAATGTCAAAGGAGAGCTGTTGATTCTAAGAGAGCATTTGATTCTGAGTTCATATTGAATTTTTTTTACTTTCTTTTTTTCATCAGAAGTTTTAACTTTGGATCAGACTACACATTATTAGACAGCCTATTTCACACAGGAATGAAGATTAATCATACCCTCTAACTGCTTTTACAGTAAAAATAAGCACTCTGATTATATTAAACATTGATAGACACAGCGTTTTAGTGATTCCCATATCTCTTTCTAATCCTTATCTTCAGGATTTATATTCATTTTAAATAAGAGAATGAGGATTTATCTTTCATCAGAATTATATTTCAGTCATGACATAGATTTGCTAGTTTTTTTTAATCATCTATTCAATAAGAGATTCAATAAATATATGAGATTCAATAAATTTAAGCACTTTGATGTGGATAGCCACAATTGTCACTTGCATTATTGGAAACACACTTATTATTTCAACTACATTTTTAGCTCGAGTCTATCTATGAAATGCTTCGAATTCTTCTCATGTGGGATGATGGTTCGTAGGGTCACCAAGTTTAGAGAAGGAGTGAGCTTTAGAGTCTCTCTGGTTCAGCAGATTCCATAGTCCACAAGGGCAAACTGAGACTCAGACATGAGAAATAACTTTGCTACAGGGTCATAACAAATGCAATGTCACCAGTTCTCGCAAAGAATGAACTTTCAAAGACATACTCCTCCAATGCAACGGTAGACTTTATCAAATTTCATCATGATTACTAAAACAAACCAACTTCAGTTTCAATCGGCATATTATACCAAGTTTGCTTTAAATACTTTAATGTCTTTATTTGTATTTATTGTGGCTCTTCCTTATCTTGTATCTCTGTACCTCTCTTATCTCCCCTCATAACACTACCCAAGATCCCTCCATTCCAAATATACAAATAACTCATATATATCAAATGTTTAATGTCCCTTCTTGCCTCCACACCTTTATACTGGCTATTCTGTTAAAAACATTTTCTATCCTCTCTCTGGCTTTACCTGGCTAAGATAAATCTAATAAACAGAAATGCTTCTGTTCTTTGTGTTCTCACAACCCTTGCTTATATTTCTACTAGAGTGTATATTACTGACTGTTGTGATGTTCTGTTGACATCCCTGTTTCCAACAGTAGGGTATATATATCTACAGAGCTAAACTCTTATCCAAATCTCACTGGAACATAGTACCATGCTGATATGAAGTGTTCAGTAAATGTGCTGATTGTTGAAGATATGAAAACAATAATGTTCACACTGGAGACATACCACTCATCTCTGGAAGGTCCAAAAGAGTCACTTGAAAGTGACTATGAAGTGTGGGGGTTGTGTGTAATTAATTTGATTACTAATCTTCTGACTGCTAATTTACTCTGCTTGGTTTCTCCTGGTCTTTTGGAGTCCAGTGATAGAAGATTCAGATTTTAAATCTCATTGTGATGCGACTAAATACACACCAACACCTTGCTGGTGGGCTGATGGATGCTTAAAGGCAGACAAGTATCTCCTTATACTTTGTATCATGCACTGTCCAGGATATTTTTGGTGCAAGCAACAACCAGTCAATTTGTAATACAGAAGTTCTTAGCTCATCTGATTGGGAAGTCTAGAGTTGACACAAAGAAATTCATTGTCATATTGAGCACCTCAAGTGGTATTCTTGGCTTTTGCTCTCCCCTCTCAACTCTGATACTCTTGGTTGGTTAATTTTACTACTTAGATGGTATCTCTCCATATGCTAGAGAATACATCCTCCAATGAACCTATATTTACCTACTCCCAGTTTAGGAACTCCAGTACAAAGATTCCATTCTTCCTGCTACCTGTGATTTGATCATCCCAAGTAAAATTCAATTGATATGTCTTGGGCTGTATTAACTTCAGAGACCATCCTGGATCACATACTTATTCTTGTTGTATAAGAGGTGAAAAAAAGACAGTCCCTGTAAAACCACAATGGCTGATATGAGGAGTGTTTCATCTTAGGAATGGATAAAGAGCAGTCAGTGTTTCATAAGTTTGTCTTATGACTGATAAAATATCTGACATATATGTTGAAAGAAAGTGAAAGGAAAGAAGAGGAAATATTATGGCCAAGACTATCACCCTCATATTGATCCAATATTTATGACTTTTTCTTCTATTTGTGCAGGTCCTTTCTATCTTCTATCTGTGCTAGACAGTAGGGTTAGAATAGTCTTATTTTCGAAAGGACTATCATTGGAGATAAGGAAACTAAAGGGAAGTGATGTCGTTTTTCCAATGAATAATTCCTCAAACCCACAAACTCTTATGTGAGTGCACTTTCCCACATAAACATATACAGTCCCACGCACACACAAATTGAATTTCTGCTCACATCCACAGGATTCATATAACATCAGAAAGAAAACACCGTATCATAAGTGAGGTTGTTTAGTTTAATAAACATATGCCACATTGGTCAAATATCAAGATACTTATCTGGACCTACAATCATCTTTTTATATAGCACATAGTAGACCATCATTCATTTATTTATTTATATTGGGCTGTGATGATATCAATGAAAGCTACCCAAGCAGGTATATTTAATGATTGACACTAAGATATTTTAAATATATCAGATACTGGTTTGGAAGCAGGTAAACTTGAGGATATAAAATCCTAAGCTAGTTGTTAAAAAGGAGGCCAGTGTTAATTCTCTCTCTTACTAGTTATGGGCTCATGAGAAGTCATGTTATTCCTAACTGCCACTATTCTTCATTGGTGAAATGAGGATAGTAATATCTGCTTAATGGAATTGCTATCATCAAGGTATAGAACCAGTAAAAGAGTGAAAAGAGCTATTCATTGTGTGTTTATGTATTAGTAATATTTTATTACTAATTTCAAGATTATAGACAAAATGTTTAATTCACTTTTTCTGTCACCTGTTGTTTATGTCTTGAATGTTCCTACTGAAGATTTACAAATGTTCTTTATCATGCTTATTTTTTCTAGACATAAATGAAATGGATTCAGAGAGAGAGAAGAGGGAAATTTGCAAAAAAGTAACTCGTGCATCTGACACACATGAGGTTGCAAATATTATTCAGCATCATTAGTATTATTTCACACTGGAGAAGTGAAGAAGTGCTAATAATACTCACAGATTAACCTAATCACAGAATCTCTATGCTGGAAAGATCATTAGAAACTCAGGATGGGGAAATGTACCCTATACTTCTTGGGGTTACCTTTTCTTATTCTCATGGCAGAGGCATCAAATTCATCTCTACATGCATTGCTTCACAATTAGATTCAACATCTCCATCCAGGGCTTTGGGCAATATTATTTCTCCTCTAGAAGGCCAAACAAATAATACCCAGCTGCTATATCAAACTGATCCAGCCTGCACACAGTATAGATGAAAATTCCAGTACATGGAGAATCAATTGCCTGGAGGACAACAGCAAGCTACCACAACAGCAAATGCAGAGCTAGTATTAGAAAAGAGACTTTTCTGATTCCCAGTTATGAAGAAAAGGATTTAAAACAATGTCACAAAACCAAAACAAATGTTAGGAACAAAAATGCATGTGGTGACCTTCAGACATTTGTTCTTTGGGGCATCAGAGAAAAATTCTAGTCAGCTGCTTCATGATTGTATCTTGGATAGCAATGTCTTTGCTAGTTACAGAAAGAATAAATAAACAAAAGGCAATGCATATTCTGTAAATAAATCATGTAGAAAGGAAAAATGGTCAGTTATAAGTTAGCTGAGAGGAAAGTAGGCTCAACTTTTTTTTTTTTTTTTTCAATTTAAAAGTTAACAGGGGAGTTTCTCTGCATTGAGGTGTTTTCTGATAAGTTACAGACATGATTTAATTACAGCATGGGCTTTCTAAGAAGAATAAAATGACCTCCATAGTAGGCCCAACACAAGGTTTTACAATAATATTGTCTTCTAAAATTTTAAAAGTCTCTGTTAGAAGCAGAAACTGTTATGGATATCATCTGTATATCATATACCAGACTAACAACTGTTCTATTTTAAAAATTTACAAATTGATAAATTTCACAAATGACTGTCTTTGACTGGAGAAATGACTCACCCAGAGTCACTTAACTGGTGGCAGGCAGAGTACTGAGCTACACGATTCTGTCGCCTACTCCACTTCTAGCAAGGGGAAAGCACTGAACCTTCATTTCCACTCTCTCTTTTATTTTTGGTGTGAATTACACTAAATTAGTTTATGTGGTGATTTAGTCACTAAGTCATGTCCAATGCTTGCAATCCCATGGACTGTAGCCTGCCAGGATCCTCTATCCATAGGATTTCCCAGGCAAGCATACTGAAGTAAGTTGCCATTTCTTCTCCAGGGGATCTTTCCAACCCAAGGATCAAACCTGGGCCTCCTGCACTGCGGGTGGATTCTTTACTGACTGAGCCACGAGGGAAGCCCCTCAATTAGTTTATTATGTGTTCAATTATAGTGTATTTTATATACCATTTTTATATAACAATAAGGCAGCACTTATTTAGACTCAAAGCACATTGACATGAAAGAATACATACAGGGACCCATCTCTTAGCTGTTTAAGACCAAATAAGAGATTACTGGTTGAAATTCTTTCAAAAATTTTGAGGGTGTAAAATATAAATGTTTAAATAAATTTAAAATTATAAAATCTTCATTAGGTACTAAATACACAATATAATGTTATCTATTTTATACATTATTTCATGTGTAGTCTATATCATATGACAATTACTGGGTTGTTGTAGTTTATAGAACACCTCCTCACTAACACACATGGATAGAACTGGTGTGAGTTTGCAGATGAGGCAATGCAAGCTTCATACAGCTCCACCTCCCTAACACATGAGAAACCCTTCTGTAAATGGAGCAATGATGCTGTATTAAAGAAGAGTGCTATAGACAGGCAGATGAAATGAGGTACAGGGTATAAAAGTATCTGGCTAATAATATATATTAGCTATCTTTGGGTCTGATCAGGAATTACAAAGACAGGTGAGATAACTGAAATCCACAGAAACAGAAATGTTGCTGTAGAGAAGAAAGGACATGGGCTTCATAGTGAGACAGGATGTGTGGTGGAGATACAGAATGGATACTATACTTCCTGTTAGTGAATAAGGACTCAACAAAATAGGCAACCACTGTTGTAAAGGAACTCCCCAATGTCCAGTCATGGAAGGTAGCAAATATTTACTACTGGACCCTATATTTTTGTGACACCAACCTTCTGTCCAGCTGTGACTCCCACCATGTGGACCTAAACTATTAAATTTTCCTGCAACTTAACCTTCAGTTCAGTCACTCAGTCATGTCTGATTCTTTGCAACCCCATGGACTGCAGCACACCAGGCTTCCCTGTCCATCACCAACCCCTGGGGCTTACTCAAACTCATGTTCATCGAGTCGGTGATGCCATCCAACCATCTCATCCCCGGTCGTCCCCTTCTCCTCCCTCCTTCAATCTTTCCCAGCATCAGGGTCTTTTCAAATGAGTCAGCTCTTTGCATCAGATGACCAAAGTATTGGAGTTTCAGCTTTAGCATTAGTCCTCCCAATGAATATTCAGGTCTGATTTCCTTTAGGATGGACTGGTTGGATTTCCTTGCAGGAGTCAAAAGGACTCTCAAGAGTCTTCTCTAACACCACAGTTCAAAAGGATCAATTCTTTGGCTCTCAGCTTTCTTTATAGTCCAACTCTCACATTCATACATGACTACTGGAAAAACCATAGCTTTGACTAGATGGAACTTTGTTGGCAAAGTAACATCTCTGCTTTTTAATATGCTGTCTAGGTTGGTCATAGCTTTTCTTCCAAGGAGCAAGTGTCTTTTAATTTCATGGCTGCAGTCACCATCGGCAGTGATTTTTGAGCCCCCCCCAAAATAGTCTCTCAAATCAAAGTGAGCCCCTCCCTGCTCCCAAAGTCCCACAGTATTTTTCTTCCTCTTTTTAACATACGGTAGCTTTTACCTTTGAAGGAACTTATTTAGCTGGCTATCTTCTCTCTCTTAACAGAAGACATATGACTTGAGGATTGCACATCACTAGAATCCCAAGGATTGTTAAATGGCATGGATATACAGAGAGAGAACTTGAACCTCCCTTCATTTCTCTTCCAATGTTATGTGAACAAAAGACAGTTTAAAGAATGTTATTTAGATTTGCCAATGCTCAGAAACAGGATCAAATGTAGTCAGTGTTTAGACCACATTAAGTCTGAAGAGTTATACTGAACCTGGGAAAGCAGGAAGCCTCCTATTCCTCAAAGTTGTTTTCTGTCCTAATTCATCAAGACTCACCATAGTTTTAGCAGATATTTCTCAGGAATATTCACTTTCTAAAAGAAGGGCGATAGAAATACTCTTCAAGATAAAATATACCCTAAAAAATCATAGCACAATTATCTTTTTTAAAAAGGCCTTTAAAACAATGCAACACCACACAAACTTCAAATATGATAATACAGAAGCATATTAATGACAAAACTATTTTTATCACATGTTGTTAAATTAAAAAGCATATTACAAGCAGAATTTACATAATGGTCTTGTGCTATTTTAAAAAAAACTATGAGCACGTGTGAATATGAATATTCACTAGAATACAACATTTAGGGGCACAGTGTTGGCATGCCAGGATTGGATATTCACTAAGCAGAGAAAGTTATTTATTAACTAGATAGCACTAACTAGAGAAAGTTACTTCATCTCATTCTGCTTAATTTTTATTATTTTTAAGGTATAAATACTAAAAATACTTTGGTCATAAGATGGAACTTCACTCCACACCCCCAAAAGTATTGTGAACAGAAACTTAGCAGAAGAGCATTTAGTAAATATTAGGCATTTTATATTTCATATATGGAGACCAAAAGCATCTTTTTATAACTGGCTGTCAATGGTTATATTTAGGTGGTAAGTCTTGGTATTTTCTTTTACTTTTATTTTTCCTTCTGGGTATTCTGACATTCTCTAATGAACAGGTGTTACTTTTTGAACCATCAAAATGCCTATAAAAAATAGCCCCTTCAAAATTCTCCAACTCCACCTGCACTGAGGACCTACATTGATTTCTATCAGAGATATATGGGTATATAGAAACTATGTTTCAATCACACAATAAAATGCCTTCTAATATATAATTAAAGCTAATGTGATATTAAAGTGACCTGCCAGCAAGTGTCAGTCCAGCTTTAGAAAAGAACAAGAATATCCAGTTTCTAGATAACCAGTGGGTACCATATGTCACACTGATGTGAGCAAACTTAAATCCTACAGTGTAGAAGGCACAACAATCTATTCAGGGCAATCCCAGCTTACAAAAGGGAAAAACCTTGACACACTTGAGTTGTCCTCTAACACCAACAGCATACTGCACTATAAGAATTTATAGTAGAAATTCAATAGTTCAAATTCAATAAGTATTTGTTGAATGGATGCTTGATGAACAAATATTGGGATAAAAACATAGAAAGATTTAAAGAGACATCGGATCTGTAATGCTGACTGCATTAGACCCTTATTTTTAAAGCAACTCTTGGAAGATCTTTGGATGATTTAACCAGGCAGCTGTCCATTTCCTATATAACTAAGTGCATGGAAGGGGAAGACAGAGCCCCTGTTTGAGTCAACGGGAATTTGCTGTATGGCTCAGGAAACTCAAACAATGAGATATTTTTTATAGTAAATCTCTTTGTATTTGCAAGATGCTTTGTAAAATAGATCACAGAATGCTAATTATTATGGACTAACCCCAAATTATTGTCATATGTATATATGGACTGCAATTGTTACCGATGACAAACAATGCAAAGGACATGTGAGTAATGAAATACAATAAAATTACTATGATGGTTGAATTGAAAAATTAAGAAAGTACAGAATTTTAAAGTTAATTGTATGCTTTGTGTCACAATTTACAAGTTATCTTTCTCTGTTTTGAGGCACACTATATCTGGTTTTGAAGTTTCATATCCATTTTGAGCTCAGATGCTCAGAGTGGTGTCCTGGACAGTATTTGAGCCCAAGCTCTCCCTCTCACTTATACAGGTACCCCCGACACTTTGAAAAGAAGTGTACACACAGATGTACTGAGAAAATATTTGTTAAATAGACAAAGTAAGCTTCTTGTTATTAGTCAAACTTGGTTGAGATTGAGTGCTTGTTTAACAATTTTTATAAGGTAAATCCACTTTCAATGGAATTGAAATACTATCCTATATTATGTTGCATTTCTGGTTTGGCCAACATTCCTACTAGGATCCTTTCTCTGCATGCATATTCTACCCAAATTGCCCATTCAAGAGAACCAGAGTTCTTCCCCTTCCCTCCCCTCCAGGTTAAGTTCTTCATTATCTCAACAAGAATAAGGAAAAGGAGGAAGAGGAAGGAGAAGGAGGAAGAAGAAGGGGAGGAGTAGGAGGGGAAAGAGGAGAAATAAATTTCCTCAATGACTGAACTAGTAATCATTCTATCAGTCTTCACTTATTGTAGGTGCCTGGGTCCATTTTAGGTGCTAGGAGGTAGACAGTACTTTGGTAAAAGAAAAAAGAGCTCTCAATTCTTTCACTTTAAAAGGGAATTATCATTGTGAACACATGCAGTATTTCTTAGAGACATTTTAACATGAAGCATAATAGCCATTACACTGTATACCAAGACTGTACTTGTCACTTTGTTTCTGTATGCAATAGCTGAAATTTTCACCCCAAAATCAACTTAATTCTTACTCTATTGCTGAGTAAACAGAAAATAGTTACTATAAATTAAGAACATATGGCTAGCAGTTGCTAAGATGAGTTTGGAACTTTCGTCATTTTGTTGTCAAAACCCAATTTCATTACATCACATGACTTCTTGTTTTGGCATTTACTCAACTTCTCTGCTTTAATGCCTTCAACAGGACAGTCTTTGCTTAAATTATTGGCAGTTTTCTCATTGGCATGCTCACCAAGATGATGACTTACCTCAATGGCTTTGACACTGAATTTTTCTTTTATTTTCTTTTCTTTAGTTTGCTAAGAAAGTCCTGAATGTTCTTTGGAAGGACTGATGCTGAAGCTGAAACTCCAATACTTGAGCCATCTGATACAAAGAACTGACTCATTGGAAAAGACCCTGATGCTAGGAAAGATTGAAGGCAGGAGGAGAAGGGGACGATAGAGGATGAGATGGTTGGATGGCATCACCGAGTCGATGGACATGAGTTTCAGTAAGCTCCTGGAGTTGGTGATGGACAGGGAAGCCTGGCGTGCTGCAGTCCATGGGGTCACAAAGAGTCGGACATGACTGAGTGACAGAACTGAAGAAAGTAATAGATTAATTTGCTAGAAAATTTCAAAAAATAGAAATATTAAGAAAAGCTGTGTCTTCCTTTGCCAGAGTTTTAAAGCAATTTCATCTCTATAGGGTGTTCAGATCCATCTAGTTAAAACTCCATACCAATAAAATTAGAATATGCCTCAGAGGTTATGTCCTTACATCTTTCTTCTGAAAAGAAAATCTTGTGGCTTTGTGATTTTGAAGCATTATGCTTAATTATCCTGAATTCAGTTTCCTTTTTTGAATCAACCTCTCAGCCACTGGAGAGGATATTAGATAATTCACATGAATATGCTTTGCATATGAAAGTTACTTAAGAAATATCACTTTTACTCTTTATCTTCCTTTGTAGGACAACTAGGTGGGCTTCCTTGATGGCTCTCCAGGAGACACAGGTTCGATTCCTGGGTTGGGAAGATCCTCTTGAGGAGGAAATGGAAATCACGCCAGTATTCTCGCCTGAAAAATCCCATGGACAGAGGAGCCTGGCGGGCTATAGTCCAATGCGTTGCAAAGAGTCAGACACAACTGAGCAACTAAGCACTAGGTCCAGGACAACTAGGTAAGTTTCATTGGTAGGCCTGCCTTTGTTATGTTTGTGTGTATGTGTGGTGGGAGTAGGGCAGTGAGAGGAACATTATTTAAGTTACTCTATAGCACAGAATATTTGCTAAACCTATTCATTTAAATTTTGATGTGACAGAACATAGGCTCAAAAAGAACATTTATCTGGCTCCAAAGCATTTCTGTTTATCACACAATGACCCTCTCCATGGAAAGCACAGACACATTTATTAAAATGCTAGTTCATAATTAGCATGGTATTTTTAAACAAATCTTCTAGAATCATATAAAATGAAAACCTGGTGTTTTTCAACAAACTCCACTCAGGTCATATACTCTGCCAGTGAAATAGTCAGTATCCATGAAAAGGTCCAGGCTTCTTTCTCATGCATTCAGAACCAATTCTCATTGATATCACCTCTTGCTTCTTTTAATATGTTAAATAATAACTGACACTCAACTACTCATCTTAATCAATTTCATTTAGAGATATTTGTTACTTTGCTCACTCCAGATCTACTCAAAAAGAAGTTACTCTGATTATAAAAGATCACTTAATATGGACAAGGTTTTCCACATATATTGATTCATTTAATGTTAAAATCTTTATTTGACCATTCATTGAATATTTATTGAGTACCTTCCATATATCCAGTGCTGTTCTAAACCCGAGGGACATAATTATTAGAAAACAGACTTGGCTTTTGCCCTGACATTGGTAGTAGGCTAACAGTCATAAAGACATCAATCAAATTAATCATGTGCAAGTGTAAAATTCAGCTAGAAAAGTGTTGTGGAGATGTACGTGTTAGTGTGAGTGCCCCTCAAAAAAGGATTTGTCCTAGTCGTGGCGATCAGGGAAGGTTTGCCTGAGGAAGCAGTGATGCAGCTGAGATCTGAAGAATTACCAAAGTTAATTCATTAAAGAGAGGAGGAAAAACAACTTTAAGAGAGTGGGAAGAGAATGAGAAAAGAACCTGTGATAACAGGGAATGAGTTGAGTTAAATGACAGGGAGAGGGTGGAAGGAACAACATTGGTTGGCATGACACAGTATAACAGGAAGAAAAAAGCCCATTCTCTTAGATCAGAAAAGGCTTCCTTGTCAAAATTCCATTTAAATTGAGACATGCCATTTTGTGATAACTTTCTTATTTTATTTTTTAAAAAAGTATCTATCAGAACAAGACTGAAAACTAATTTCAACACACAGTGTGTAAGCAGACTAATTGTGCAATAAAAAAAAGTAACAGGAATAATGCAATAAAAAATGTGAGTGTTAATAAACCTAACAAAACAGTATTCCCAGTAAATGCCCTGGGATTTATATGACATCAGATATTTTTAGAAACTTCAGACCACATATGGTGAGATTTGGAGAAAGAAAGAAAGAAGCCTTAAAAATAAGTCCCTTCCACACAGTATAAGGCTGTTTGCTGGATTTTTTACTGGCAAGGAATACATACCTTCCAATGGCAGATGATTGGAGAAAAGATCTCTTTCACCAAATGCCAAATGAGAATTGCAATTAATTTCCTCAGTATCATTGAGCACTGTTTATGTGGCTAGTTTTAATATTTTATATTGCAATATTCACATTTATTTAGCCAAATTTAAAAGATAAATTGATGTAACTGCCATAATACTTCAAAAAATTCAATTTGATGGGATTGATGTTACTTAGAATTCCTCTTGGAAGGAAAGTTATGACCAACCTAGACAGCATATTAAAAAGCAGAGACATTACTGTGCCAACAAAGGTCCATCTAGTCAAGGCTATGGTTTTTCCAGTAGTCATGTATGGATGTGAGAGTTGGACTATAAAGAAAGCTGAGTGCCAAAGAATTGATGATTTTGAGCTGTGGTGTTGGAAGACTCTTAAGAGTCTCTTGGACTGCAAGGAGATCCAACCAGTCCATCCTAAAGGAAATCAGACCTGAGTGTTCATTGGAAGGACTGATGTTGAAGTTGAAACTCCAATACTTTGGCCACCTGATGCGAAGAGCTGACTCATTTGAAAAGACCCTGACGCTGGGAAAGACTGAAGGTGGGAGGAGAAGGGGACAATAGAGGATGAGATGGTTGGATGGCATCACCGACTCAATGGAAATGAGTTTGAGTAAATTCTGGGAGTTGGTGATGGACAGGGAGGCCTGGCGTGCTGTGGTCCATGGGGTTGCAAAGAGTTGGACATGACTGAGCAACTGAACTGAACTGAGGCTTCCTCTCCTGGAGGAATAAATGGCAAGCCACTCCACTATTCCTGCTTGGCATAACACTCCTCCTCATGGACAGAGGAGCCTGGAGGCCTATAGTCCATAGGGTCGCATAGAGTCGGAATAACTGAAGCGACTTAGCACACATGCACGCAGGACTTCCTCTCAAGTATTCTCTGTAGCTCAGATTTGGGGTGCTGGAAGGAATTTGCTCTCCTTTTATACGAAAGCAAAAGTTCAGCTGTATAGTTGGGGATGAAATTGATCACTTGGTGCATGCTTAGTCTTTTTAACCTAAATTGAAGTTGAAACAAGACAGATAGTTAAGACATGAGTTCTGATTTCTTTCTTGATACATAATTGTTTTCCACTGTAAAGCTAATGGCCACAGGCTAAAGGAAAAGAGAGAAAAGAAATCACCATAGTTAACACTTCAGTTCAGTTCAGTTCAGTCGCTCACTTGTGTCCAACTCTTTGCAACCCCATGGACTGTAGCATGCCAGGCTTCCCTGTCCATCACCAACTCCCGGAGCTTACTCAGACTCATTTCCATCGAGTCGGTGATGCCATCCAACCATCTCATCCTCTGTCATCCCCTTCTCCTCCTGCCTTCAATCTTTCCTAGCATCAGGGTCTTTTCAAATGAGTCAGATCTTCGCATCAGGTGGCCAAAGTATTGGAGTTTCAGCTTCAGCATCTGTCCTTCCAATGAATATTCAGGACTGATTTCCTTTAGGACAGACTGGTTTGATCTCTTGCAGTCCAAGTTAACACTGCTGTATGCTATACTTGAAAGTTTTTAAGAATGTAGATCCTAATAGTTCTCAGGAAAGGAAAAACAATCTTTTTTTTCCGTTTTTTTTTTTTTTTAATTTTTGTATCTATATGAGATGATGATGCTAACGAACCTCACCACGGTAACCATTTCATGATATATGTCAGGTCTGTACGCTCTGCACCTTAAACTTATACACTGCTGTAGGTCAACTATATCTCAATAAAAGTGGGGAAAAAAATCACCTTTAATCCTTCTACTTAATCACAAGCAAGAGAAATAGTAATAATATTAACTGTAATTCATTGAGTATTACTGTGGACCTAGTCTTTCAAGTAAAAAATTTCCAATCATTATAATAATCTTGCAAAGAAAATATAACTAATATCCTTCTTCTATAGATGAGGAAAACTATTCAGAAGGATTATATGACTAGCCCAGATGAATCACAGAACCATTAAGAACAGAACCAAGTTAAAAAACAGAACTACTTTGCTTATGCTTTTACTAAAGCATGTGACTTTTTAGTCTTTTTTCCCAAGTAACCATGCATATTTTTAATTGCCTGTCTGTTCAGTTTTATTTTAAGCTTATCATTGCATTATACATGAACTTTTACCCTTAATTTCTTAAATAATATGCTATTTAATTACTTAATTTGATGCTTATGAATTGCAGTGCTGAAGAAGACTCTTGAGAGTCCCTTAGACACGACTTAGTGACTGAACAGCAACAATTTAATGACCTATGTTACTATTAATACAATATCTATATCATCATTATTTATATACACTGAAAGTATATACTTTATTTTACTTAAACTGATTTATAATTTGACCATCTTGCTTATTTTCCTTTTGTTTCAATACCATGGACAATTATATAATAATACTACTTTTATATAAAGGTTTTTTTTTCATTTTGAATTATTTGGGATGCTTTCCTGGAATAAATTACTTGGCCAAAAGTTATTTAATTTTAACTTTCTAGAATTTTTACAATCTTGGGCTAAAATAATAAGAAATGTGTACGTGACAAAATTACAGTCATATTTGATGAAACTCTCTGATTCTGAGCTTTCCAAATACATCTATCAAATGGGTTCATCAAAGTAGTTTTTTCACTAAAAATGAATTTGTCATTCTTCTGAGACTAGAAGTAGTCATCCTGTCTAGGTTCTTAAACTCTAAGGTACTCATTTCTTTAAGAGGCTAAAGAGGTGACATATGTAAACAGTCTGTAAGAAAAGACATTCTGTGTTCATTTGCATTTCTACTTGTCCATTTCTTAATAATAATTTTTTAAACAGCTTAAATTAATATGGGAGAATAAAAACTAACTACTTAGTTAAAGTCACTGATACATGAAATCAATTTATATTGAATAATGTAAATAAATGCTTTATCTTATAATATTTATATTAACAAATGTTAACACAAAGTAGACAAACATTACACATGCCAAACTATAGACATCATTTTAATTTAATTTTGAATATTTTAATTTAATTTTAAAATATTAATTTTGAATATTTAACTAATTTTGAATAATTTAAGGTTATATGGTTAAAATGTATATGCATAGTTTGTGTATGTGTGGGTACACAAATTTTCCCTTTAGAGCAGATTCCTGTCTTCCTAAGATAAATCTGAATCAATATCAATGTATTGACAAATACCTTCTATTTATTCTGTAAATTCATGAATTCAGTAAAGCATCTATCCTTTAGATAGAGTATAAGATGCTCTATCACTTTCTGGGAACTATCAAGATAAAAATTTATTTTACAATTACAAACACTTTTTTGAAAATTCATTTTTTGTATGATAATTTAAAATGTAATATTCCAATCTTCTATCATCACAGTTGAAAAATGTTATAGTCTTTTGTCCAAGATAATAAAGCTAGTGAGTAGATGAATAAAGATATTCAAGTTAGAATCATATAGTTGCTGAAAAGTTGAAAGTGAAAGTTGTTCTTTCATGTCTGACTCTTTGCCACCCCATGGATTTTTCCAGGCCAGAATACTAGAGTGGGTAGTCATTCCCTTCTCCATGGGATCTTCCCAACCCAGGGATCAAACCCAGGACACCCACATTGTGGGCAGATTCTTTTGCTGAGCTACCGGAAGCCCAATATAGTTGCCAGTGGCAGAAATATAAACTGAACTATGATGCCTGTGTGTGTGTGTGCCTGTGCGTGTGTGTGTGTGTTTGCGTGTGTGTGTTTGTGTGTGTATTGGAGCTAATATCAATAACCTATTGCTGTAAATCAAGCCTCTTCAAAACTTAGTGGCTTAAAACAGCAAACATTATTTTTGCCCAAATGACTCAGGTGTCCACCACCAGAAAGGCCCTCAGGCAGCAAGATGATGTTGCTTGAATCCCATTTGCAGCAGATTAGTAAGTGCTGAGGGGGTAGGGGAAAAGTAAAATAAGCCTTTATAACTCATAGTTTTGAATACTCTGGTGTTAACTTTAATTCATTCAGTAATACTAGGTTGAATATATTTTAGATTATTGCTAGAGAGAATATAAAAGAAGACAAAAGAGAAATTCAGGAGCAACAGCAAAATAAATTGGTGTACTGTAAGATGAAAATTCACTGTTAGGGATTCAGAAAAGCACATGCAGATGTCTTTATGATTAAACGCTATGTGGTTCTCAGGGCACAGCAGCCTGTGTGCTCTATCTCCTTCTCACACAGACAGGAAATGGACAGCCTCATTCTATAAAGTTTATCTTCAAAAGGCTGCTTATGAAGCTCTCAGATAAGCAAGGAAGAAAGTTAGATGCAACTCCACTTTGGGAATAATTACCAAGTGTTTATTTTCACTAGGTTACTTTGTTACTTCAGGTGTTAACTTCTCCAGAGTTAATACTTCAGTGTATTTCCCATTCAATATTATTTTCTAACCTCTTAAAAAGAATTATGTTGTAAAACTACTCAAAAGCTGTTAAAACAACAAGTAAAACATTTCAAACTAAAGGCATGCAACATTTTATTTTGCAGTCACCATGTAACAGTAAAACAGATACTAATGATTGTTGGTTTCTGGTATATTACACAGTTCTGAAATAGTTATCAAGGAGAAAATACAGAGGAGATATCCTCTGAAGGGTATTAAGCTTAAAGTCCAATTTGCTAAATCTTTCTTTCAGGGGGAAAATAGGAAGCAATTACAATGGACACAGCGGGATGCAAAGTTATACAGAATTGTTCTTACTATTAAAGAAACAATCCCACTAAATGATTCTATTAAAGCAAGAGGCCAGGCAGGTTATTTTCAATTTAGGATCAGAATTCTTACCCATCTAGACCTTTAAAGAAAGGAGCTTAAATTCATCTTACTTCCTTTGGTTTACAAGTAAGAGAAAAATTCCAAGGTCACAGTAGAAGTCACAGTTAAAACTGAGGGCTGCACTTGGTTTCACCAGGTTTTCCCCTTTGGCATGGTTATAGACTTTCAAATGTTATTAAGAAACAAACAAACAACAACAACAACAAAATGAGCAGAAGACTTGAATAGACATTGTCATAGTCTGGGCGCGGATTGGAAAAGAATTTCCAGACACAAGGTAGAATGAAAGAAGAATACAGTTTATTAGAGTGGGGAGGGGAGAGCTGCTTCCAGCACAGTGGCCCGGCTTCCTGATAGTCAGGGAGAGCTGACAGGGAACAGGGGTTCTTGATTCATTTTTATACCCTGGGTGTGAGGAGTGGGATAGGGGTCTTATGGGTCATTTGCTGATTGGATGAGGTAGGTATATGGGGTGGGGGCGGGTAGAGTAAGGCACATACCTTCTCCCTATATGGGGAAGGAGGGGAGACAGATTATACTGGTCAGGAAGATCTGAAAATTCGTTAATATGAAAAGATGCTCAATAATACTAATTATTAGGGAAATTCTAATGAAAATCATAGTGCGATAATCTTATACCTCTCAGAATGGCTGCCATCAAAAAAGTCTACAAATAACAAATGTCAGATATGGAGATATGGAGAAAAGGGAAACCTGTATGCTGTCAGTGGGAATATAAATTGGCACAGCCACTATGTATAAAACAGAATGGAAGTTCCTCAAAAAACTAAAAATAGAACTGCCATTAAGCAATTTCACTTTTGGGTATATGTATGGAAAAAAAAAATGTAAACACGAACTTGGAAACACATCTCAAAGTTCATAGCCGCATTATTTAAATAGACTATGGAAACAACACAAGTGTCCATCAATAGATGAATGGATAAAGAAGATTTGATGTATGTATGGGTGCGTGCATGCTAAGTCGCTTCAGTTGTGTCTGACTCTTTGTGACCCTATGGACTACAGCCCCTCAGGATCCACTGTCCAAGGGATTCTCCAGGCAGGAGTACTGGAGGGGGTTGCCATTTCCTTCTCCAGGGGATCTTCCTGATACAGGGATTGAATTCACGTCTCTTATGCCTCCTGCATTGGCAGGTTGGTTCTTTACCACTAGCACCACCTGGGAAGCAAATATAATCACACATAAACAATCGACTATTACTCAGCCATGAAATGGATCGAATTCTGCCCTGTATAGCAATGTGGTTGGAGCTAGAGAACCCTATCCTTAGTGAAATAAGTCAAAGATAAATACTATACTATATCATTTATCTGTAGAATCTAAAACACAAATAAATATATATAATACAATAGAAACAAACTCACAGATGCAGAGAGGAAACTAGTGGTTAACAGTGCAGAGAGGGAAAGGAGGAGGGCTGAGATAGGGGTATGAGATTAAAAGATACAAACAACTATGTATAAAAAAATTATATAAATAAGCAACAAGGATATATTGTAGAATACAGGGAAATAAAACCATGATTTTGTAGTAACTTTAAATGGAGTACTATCTACAAAAATCCTGAAGCACAATGTTGTATACCTGACACTAGGTCAGTTCAGTTCAGTCGCTCAGTCGTGTCTAACTCTTTGAAACCCCATGAATCACAGCACGTCAGGACTCCCTGTCCATCACCAACTCCCGGAGTTTACCCAAACTCATCTCCATCAAGTTGGTGATGCCATCCAGCCATCTCTTCCTCTGTTGTCCCCTTCTCCTCCTGCCCCCAATCCTTCCCAGCATCAGGGTCTTTTCAAATGAGTCAACTCTTTGCATAAGGTGGCCAAAGTGTGGGAGTTTCAGCTTCAACATCAGTCCTTCCAATGAGTATCCAGGACTGATCTCCCTTCGGATGGACTGGTTGGATCTCCTTGCAGTCCAAGGGACTCTCAAGAGTCTTCTCCAACACCACAGTTCAAAAGCATCAATTCTTCAGTGCTCAGCTTTCTTCACAGTCCAACTCTCACATCCATACATGACTACTGGAAAAACCATAGCCTTGACTAGACGGACCTTTGTTGGCAAAGTAATGTCTCTGCTTTTTAATATGCTGTCTAGGTTGGCCATAACTTTCCTTCCAAGGAGTAAGTGTCTTTTAATTTCATTCCCGCAATCACCATCCGTAGGGATTTTGGAGCCACCCAAAATAAAGTCTGACATTGTTTCCACTGTTTCTCCATCTATTTGCCATGAAGTGATGGGACCAGATGGCATGATCTTAGTTTTCTGAATGTTGAGCTTTAAGCCAACTTTTTCACTCTCCTCTTTCACCTTCATCAAGAGGCTCTTTTGTTCCTCTTCACTTTCTGCCCTAAGGGTGGTGTCATCTGCATATCTGAGGTTATTGATATTTTTCCCGGCAATCTTGATTCCAGCTTGTGCTTCCTCCAGCCCAGCGTTTCTCATGATGTACCCTACATATAAGTTAAATAAGCACGGTGACAATATAGAGCCTTGACGTACCCCTTTTCCTGTTTGGAACCAGTCTGTTGTTCCATGTCCAGTTCTAACTGTTGCTTCCTGACCTGCATACAGGTTTCTCATGAGACAGGTCAGGTGGTCTGGTATTCTCATCTCTTTCAGAACTTTCCACAGTTTATTGTGATCCACATAGTCAAAGGCTTTGGCATAGTCAATAAAGCAGAAATAGATGTTTTTCTGGAACTCTCTTGCTTTTTCGATGATCCACTGGATGTTGGCAATTTGATCTCTGGTTCCTCTGCCTTTTCTAAAACCAGCTTGAACATCTGGAAGTTCGCGGTTCATGTATTGCTGAAACCTGGCTTGGAGAATTTGGGGTATCACTTGGCTAGCATGTGAGATGAGTGCAATTGTGTGGTAGTTTGAGCATTCTCTTGGCATTGCCTTTCTTTGGGACTGGAATGAAAACGGACCTTTTCCAGTCCTGTGGCCACTGTTGAGTTTTCCAAATTTGCTGGCATATTGAGTGCAGCACTTTCACAACATCATCTTTCAGGATTTGAAATAGCTTAACTGGAATTCCATCACCTCCACTAGCTTTGTTCGTAGTGATGCTTCCTAAGGCCCACTTGACTTCACATTCCAAGATGTCTGGCTCTAGATGACTTGTCACACCATCGTGATTATTGGGTCATGAGGATCTTTTTTTTGTACAGCTCTTCTGTGTATTCTTCCCACCTCTTCTTAATATCTTCTGCTTCTGTTAGGTCCATACCATTTCTGTCCTTTATTGAGCCCATCTTTGCATGAAATGTTCCCTTGGAATCTCTAATTTTCTTGAAGAGATCGCTAGTCTTTCCCATTCTGTTGTTTTCCTTTATTTCTTTCCATTGATCGCTGAGGAAGGCTTTCTTATCTCTCCTTGCTATTCTTTGGAATTTTGCATTCAAATGAGTATATAGTTCCTTTTCTCCATTGCTTTTCACTTCTCTTCTTTTCACAGCTATTTGTAAGGCCCCCTCAGATAGCCATTTTTCTTTTTTGCATTTCTTTCCCATGACAATGGTCTTGATCCCTGTCTCCTGTACAATGTCACAAACCTCCGTGAAATCAACTACATATCAATAAAACGGAAAAAATAATCACTCTAGTGGCATTAACCACTTGGTTTTTATATGTAGCTCACATGTTAATTCGTCTAGAAAAAAGTTTCATTTTCAAAAGTCAAGAAGACTATATGCACTTGTTGTGAAACACATTTTTAGAATTCATTCATACAGTATAACTGAAATCTTTCACCCATCGAGCAATTCTCATTTCCCCTGCAGAAACAAAGAGGTACATGGAAAGTTCAAGAGGTGCTGTATATCTCTATTTCCTTGTTTGTGGTGATGGTATCCCAGGTGATGACTTATGTCCAAACTTGTCAAATTTTATACATTATACATGCACAGTTCTTTGTATATCAACTATATTTCAATGAAACTTAAAAAAAAAAAAAAAGTCAAGAGGATGACAAATATCATACTGCAGAAAGAACAGGTCAATCTTTACTGAGCATATCTATTCATTACAAAAAAAAAAAAAATAGAGAGGCTATCTACTATCTCTCATAGTTCCTTATAAAATAAAATATATTGTCTTGTTGCTCCCTTTATGCTGCATTTATGACTCAAAATATTTTCTCTGTCATTAGAAAACTAAAAGCAAGCAAATTTAACCTCTTGCCATTATGTTGTTCTGATATTTTACCTTTTCTAAGAAATTGAAATTAAACCTGCTTTTTCAACTTCCTACTTAAAGTTCACCTCCTTAAGTTCTTTCTCACCACACAAATAGAAGCAATCTCTGAGTTATCTGAACTTGACTGATTCTTCACTATTTTTCTTGTATTATTAGTATTTCTTGAGTCTGTGTTGATTCCTCATGTAAGAAATCTCTTAAATGAATGAGATAACTTTGGCTGATTTACATATTGGGTTCTTGTAACAGAGGATAGTTTTAGTTTGACTATTTTTCGTTTGTTTTGTTTTTACACTTATGAGCCTTGAGTGTGAATTTAGACTGCAAGATTTATCACCTGTGTGAACTTTGGGCAATTACTCCTTTATAATAAGCCTCTGTTTCTCAAATGTGCAAAATGGAGATTATAATTTTATATAATCCATGATTTTAAAATATAAAATGACATTGTACCTGTAAACAGCTTTTAAAAGTATCTAGTACACACTAGTCATTCAATAAACATATATTTTAAGTTGATAACACTTAATAATTATCAAGCACAGCAGCACCACATTATATACAGAATGATCATAATAAATCAATCATGGAGCATTTGGGGTATATCTTAGAATATGTTTTGGACTAATAACACTATTCGTGGTATTTTGGGTGTTTAATCTTCAGGTCTGTCTGATACCAGTGAATGAATGCTTAATGTTTGACAGATAAAGTAGCATTTCTTTGTAGGCCCACAATCCTTTTATTCTCTCTCCATGGTATCATTGAAACTACAACCATACCGTGATGGATCAGTCTTGGAACAAACACTGTATCTTGATCCTCCAAATCATCACTCATGCTGTTCTCTTAGTATTTTCTCCCTTTCTCTCCCATTCATTTATTGGAGCTCATTCAAATCCTATCTTCCCTCTGTTTTCTGTCACTTGGAATAAGAAAACCCTTCCAGCCAGCATTCTTAATTTAAATCCCTGCTTCTTATTAACATAGGGCACTTTTATATCTCTCTTATATTAGAATATTATTTATATAACAGTATTCCCCTATTAGTCTTTAAATCACAGAGATGTAAAGAAGGGACAGTGTATTACTGGCACTGTTTCCCATATTAAACCACACAGTGTATATATAAGGCAACCCACATTCTCAATACATTGAATGGATACCTAGTTCACAAAGCTATCAGAATGTATCAGAGAATGTGGCCACTGTGATATTTACCCATTGGCATTTATTAGCTTTCAAGCACCAGAAGAAAAGGAGATATCTCAGTAGTATTATTGTTCTGTGCAATCTCTCAAGAATTGCTTGCCTAAAAAAAAAAGAAAGAAAGAATTCTTGCCTGCTTAGTGGCAGTACTGGACCACCTCCCATCCATGTTTCTGTTATACACACACAGATTAATTTCTGTCTGGTTCTTAGGAGATCTATTAGATTGTTTCTGATGACTAAACTAACATAACTTGGAAGACCTTTGTACTGAATTTCTCTGACAGTCAGAATACTTGCCAAGGTGGGGTTTGTAGGAGAGCCAAAGCTTTTTATTATAGTTGTGATTAGTCATATGATTGAGTGAGACAAAACCTTTATTTTTGCTTTGCAGAAGCCACTATACAACAAAATGAATAGATATATTGAAGAATTTCCTTTGATATTTATGTTGAAGAAAATGGGATGTTCAATGGTATATAACAAATACCTACTATGAACTACATACTATGCTGTTATTATCCATTTGTAATTTTATTTCCATCCCTCTACCAACCATAGAAAGTAGATAATGTTATTACAATTTTACATAAAAGGAAAGTGAACCAATTAAATAATTTGGATAACATGTATCAAATTCCAAAGTCCATGTGAAGAAGATGTCTTTGAATATTGCAAATGGCAAGATTTAGCCAAGGTTATTAGGGGAAAATAGAATGTACTAGTTGTCTATATAAGGGTTTTATGGGGACACAATATTCTTTTCTTAAGTGAATAATCAGTGCCACACTTGGAAAATATGCACAACACATTAATGTGTAAAGATGAAAATTATAATCAGCCCAGTGCTTCCACACAGAAGTATTTAAAGGCAACTGTTGCTTTGAATATTTTCAATAGGCACAAGTTTCAGTTACAATCCCTTATTAAATAATACACTATTCTTATAACAGCACGTTTCAAATGCTAGTTACCATGGCATATTAACTGTAAGCAAGTACAAAAAGTAAAAACTCCTCTGTTAGACTTGTGTCCACACATCAGTGCATATATAAATGTGCACCATGATCAGTGATCAATCACTTTGCTTCTCTCATGTCTGTCAGTGATTGAATACTACATATCCATTTTCACTTCATGTACAAAAAGGAAGCAACTATTTTTTGCCATCTTTTCTTCCAATGATGATAACCTTTTACAAAATTGGATAACTGATAGAATTAGCCAACAACAACGAATTTGTGCAGAAACAAAGTAAAAAATGGTAGTAGTGGAGTAAAATTGGATGTGATTAGAACATGTGAAAAGGGTGACAGAAGCTAAGAACATCATGGGAGGAAGTTAAGAAGTATATGTATACAGTATGACAGAAATGTTTACCACACTTACAAATTGCCTCCAGGATCTGAATTGAATGTTACAGAATAAATAACTGACCTTAGGACCACTAACATTTGAGAGACTCTGGGAATGCAGGCAGAGGAGTTTAGTGAAGGTGAAGTTATTGACATAAATGAGGAAAGCTGTTGTGAAGAAAAAGATGAAAATGACCCAGAGACAAGACTGGCCAAAACTTCATACTAAAGGAACTCTCAGATATTTCATGACAGTGAAAGTACAAAAGATTTATAATACACTCTCTATGGTAAGTTACATGATGAGAAGCAAGATTGCTGCAAACTATTTGCTATAGTTGCTAGGCTGAAAGCAACACCCATATACTACTAATACGCTATCGTTTAACTCATTTGAGGATAAGAATCAACAAGAAAACACTGAAAACAAAATAAAATATTTAACAGCAATTGGAATTTTTAAAAAATATGAACATTTTGAAGATCTGTGTAGTCTAGGAGCAAAGGTATTTCCCCCATGACTTAATAAATATTTGCTGATTATCTTCTTTGTGTATCAAGGATAATTCTTAAAATGTTTTTTTTTTTAAATAAGAGGAGAATCCTGCATTAAACAAACAAACAGAAATCTATTATGAACTTCTGCTCATAATAACATAAACTGACTCATCAAAATGAGTTAAACATCTGGATCATCTGTTATATTTTTTTTCCCTGCTCGTTTAGTCCTTTGCCCAACTTTTAAAAATCAATTGCTAAGTACAGTGTATGATAATTGGAGGTGCTCTGTAATGTATGTCTTATTGTATCAATGGTACATCTATAACTTAATAAAGCTGAGTATTCAGGCAATAAAAGCTGGGTGTCGGTTTTAAAGACCTGGTCTAGTTCACGTTTACACTTACTTGGACTTAAGCAGTTCAGTGCCGCACCTGGGTATTTGGGTTACTTATGAGGGCTTCTCATCCTTGCTGTGCTTAGTCACTCAGTCATGTCTGACTCTTTGTTATTGCATGGACTATAGATACAGCCCACCACGCTCTTCTGTCCATGGTATTCTCCAGGCAAGAATACTGGAGTGGGTTGCCAAGCCCTCTTCCAGGGGATTTTCCCAGCCCAGGGATCAAACCCAGGTCTCCAGCACTGCAGGCAGATTCTTCACCATCTGAGCCACCAGGAAAGTCCTTCTCATCCTTAGTGGTCTCTGAATTCTATCTATATTTCTCCCCAACTCTAGGTCACTGAGGAAAATTCTGCTTAGCTTTTCAATGTCTATCTGGTTACTTTTTATCTCCTAAAATTTTTGCTCTGTTTGGAATAAATGAATAAACAAAGAGTTCAAGGGAAAAACCAAGAAATGGATCTACATAATCTTAGTAATCAGCTTTTAACACAAATGTAGTAAATAGTTGTATGAAAATAGATGAAAAAAATGAAAAGTTTAACTAGAATGTGGTAACCCTTTTAAAAAACCAAAAGAAAAATTTAAAGTGAAAAAAAAATGACAGTTGAAGATAAGATTTCACTTGCTAGGGACTTCCTTGGAAGTTCGGTGGTTAAGATTCCATGCTTCCAATGCAGGGGATGGGGGTTCAATCCCTGATAGGAGAAATACAATCCCATACGCCACATGGTGCAGCCAAAGGATTTTTAAAAAATTCACTCGCTAGATGTCCCAACAGAAAGGACAGAACAGATTTTTTTTAAAAAAATAGTGAACTTAAAGATCAGGGTAAGTAATATATTTAAATTGAATCACAAAGCACAAAAAATGACAGGAAACACAGGAAAGAGTAAAAGATAAAAGAGTGGTGGTTACAGGTACAAACAAGTATAATTAGAGGCACAAAAGGAGAAATGAGATTGGTGAAAAAGCAATGTTTAAAGAGATAACACATTATATTTTTTCCAAAATTGGTAGACAACCTCAAATCATCAGTTTTAATGTATTCTGGGAAATCTAAGCAGAAGAAGATGGAAAAAAAAAAAAGTATAGGTACATAACTATACTAAATAACAAAGTCAAAAATAGGAACAAAGAACAAGGCAGCAAACAGAAAAACAGTAACAAATATGGTATATATTAATCCAACTATATCAGTCATGACTTAGAGAAAATCATTACTCTAAATTAATTAAATAAAATACAGAGATAATCAGAGTAGGTCAGAAAATAAGACCCAGCTACATGGTACTGACAACAAACCCACTTTAAATATAGATACTATTATCAATTAAAAATAAATATGAGGAAAAAATATACCATACTAACACTAATCAAAAAAAAATTAGGAGTGGCTATATTAATTTCAGACAGAACGAACTTCAGCATAAGAAAATTTACTAGGGGCAAAGAAGAGCATTACATAATGATAAAGAGGTCAGTTCTCCAAGAAAACATAATAATGCTTATTAAGTATGTGCCTAACAGCAGAGTGTTAGACTACATGAGACAAAAACTGATAGAAGAGTCCACTGTGCTTTAGATACTAATACCCTTCTCTTAGAAATGAACAGATCCAATTGGCAGAAAATCAGTAAGGGTGTAGGTGAACTCAACAACACCATCAATTAATTGAATATAATTGACATCTGTAGAATACTTCATCCAAAAATAGGAGAATACATATTTTTTCTCAAGCTAATATGAAATATTCACCAAGAAAGATCACATTCTTAGTCAGAAAGCACAACTTAACAAATGTAAAGGAACAGAAAGAATACAGTGTCTGCTCTCAGAACACAATGGAAATAAATCAGAGATCAATAACAAAAAGATCACTGGAAGTCCCAAAATATGTGAAGATTAAGCAACACACTTCTAAACAACACATGGTTCAAAGAAGAAAGCTCAAGATAATTTATTTTTTGAAAACTGAGCTAATTGAAGATCAATATGCAATGTCAGTATTTTTGAGATACAGCAAAAGTACTGCTTAGAGGGAAATTTATAGTGTTGAATACATATATTAGTAAAGAAGAAACATCTATAGTAAATAATCTAAGTTTTGACCTTAGAAAAGTAGAAAAAAGAAGAAATTAAACCCCAATTAGTAAATGAAAATAAATAAAATAAATTAATTTGATAGAAACAAGAAATCGATAGAGAAAGTCAACAAAATCAAAAGCTAGTAAGTTCAGTAAGTCTCCAGTTAGGCAAACTTATGAAAAGCAGAGAAAACACGAATTATTAATATCAGAAATAAAAGAGAGAGTAGCACTACAAATTCTATGGAAATTAAAATAATAATAAAGGAATTCTGTGAAAAACTTTGTTCCCTCAAATTTGATAATCTAGATGATAAAATGGACCAATTTGTTATTAAAAAAAGACACAGTTTGCCAAAACTCACAGAAGAAAAGACAACATGAATAGTGAAACTTTTATTAAAGAAATTTAGTCAGTTACCAATAACTTTCCAAAACAAAAGCATCAGGCTCAAATGGAGTCACTGGATAATTCTTCCAATCATTAAAGAAATAAATTATAACAATTCTCTACAATCTTTTTTCAGGAAAAAAAGCAGAGAGAGTACTTATTAATTCACTCCATGTAGTCAACATTACACTAATGGGATTCCCTGGTTGCTCAGTGATAAAGAATCCTCCTGTCAACATATTAAGATACAGGTTCAATCCCTGGGTGAGAAAGATCCCCTGGAAAATGAAATGACACCCCGTTCCAGTATTCTTGCCTGGGCAATCCCATGGACAGAAAGGCCTGGGGGGAGACAGTTCATGGGGTCAGAAAGAACTGCACAGAACTTTGTGAGTAAGCAACAAACAATAAATATCAAAACTATATTTAGAATGATGTTATAAGAAAAGAAACTTCTAAATCAATCTCTCTCATGAAGTTAGGTGTAAAAATCCTCATCAAAATATAAAATCAAATACAACAATATATAGAAGGAATTACATACCATGACCAACTGGGGTATTCCAGTTATGTAAGGCTAATTCAACTTCAAAAATCAAAAGTAAAAAAGAAGAATCACATTATTATAATCAGGAGATGCAGGAATAGCATTTTTAAAAGTTGAACACATTTCATATTAAAAACTCACAGTATGATAGGAATAGAGGGATGCTTTCTCAATCAAATAAAGAATATTTACCAAAAATGTTGCCTAACATCATACTAATGGTAAGAAACTAGAAGCTTTCCTACCAAAATCAGGTACAGGGAAAGGCTATCACATCTTACCATTTTTTTTCAACGTTTTTCTGAAAAATTCTTGCTAATGCAATAAAGCAAAAAAAAAAAAAAAAAATCAGAAAAAGATTGGAAAGAAATACATAAAATTTTCATTCAGAGATGTCATGATTGTTTGTTTAGAAAATTTTTAGAATTTGACAAAAAAAAACCCCTACTGGAATCAATAAACAATTACAGCAAAGTTTCAGGATACAAGATTACTATACCAATGTCAATAACATTCCTATAAACCAGCAGTTAACAGGTACAATTTGATATTGAAAACAGCTTATATTGGAAAGCCTCAAAAATGAAATATTAAAGTATGAATGTAACAAAATAGATACATGTGTATGAGAAAAAGTACAAAACACTGATAAATTATAGAACTCAGTTCAGTTCAGTTGCTCAGTCCGACTCTTTGTGACCCCATGAATCGCCACACGCCAGGCCTCCCTGTCCATCACCAACTCCCGGAGTTTACCCAAACCCATGTCCATCGGGTAGGTGATGCCATCCAGCCATCTCATCCTCTGTCATCCCCTTCTCATCCTGCCCCTAATCCTTCCCAGCATCAGGGTCTTTTCCAATGAGTCAACACTTCACATGAGGTGGACAAAGTATTGGAGTTTCAGCTGCAACATCAGTCCTTCCAATGAACACCCAGGACTGATCTCCTTTAGGATGGACTGGATGGATCTCCTTGCAGTCCAAATTATAGAACTAAATAGAGTTATTTCATGTTCATAGCAGGACTCAATATTATGAAAATGTCAGTTCTTCTCCACTTGATCGATAAATTCCATCCATCCTAAACAAAACTCCAATGAGGTATTTGTCAATATTGACAAAGAGATTCTAAAATGTATATGCAGGGGACTTCTCTGGTGGTTAAGTAACTGAGACTCTGGGCTCCCAATGCAAGGAGCCTGGATTTGATCTCTGGTTAGGGAACTAGATCCCACATGCCCAACTAAGATACAGTGCACTCAAATAAATAAACAAATAAAATATTAATAAATAAAAAAGAATAAAATTTACATGTAGAGTCAAAAGATCCAGAATACCCAGCACAATGTTGAAGAAAAGGAATAAAGTTAGAGAACCGATACTACCTAATTTCAAGTCTTTCTACAAAGCTGTAGGAATAAAAACAGTGTGGTATTTTGGTGAAATATTAGACAAATAGATCAATGGAACAGAACAGAAAGTCCAGAAATATTACTGCATAAATATAATCAATTGATCTTTGATAAAAGAGCAAAGTTAATGAAATAACTGGACATCCACACATAAAAAACAACGATAAAAAACAAACAACAAAGAATCTAAATCTTACATCCTTTATAAATATCAACTCAAAATTAATTATATATCTAAATACAAAATGAAACAATTTAAGAGGCTTATAAAAAATATAGGAGCAATCCTAGATGACTCTGTGTATGGTAATGCCCTTTTAGATATAATTTAAAAGAACTAATTGATGAGCTATATTTCATTATTTTTAAAACTTCCTCTCTACAAAAGACAATGTCAAGTTTGAGAAAAGAAGCCACAGATTTGAAGGAAATACTTAGAAAAGATAAATCTGATAATGGATTGTTATCTGAAACATGCCTGAAAAGCACAGAAAAGAAAATAAATAACCTAGTTAAAAAATGCACTAAAGATCTTCACAGACACCTTACCAGATAAGATGCACAGATGGCAAACAAGTATATGAAAAGATTCTCTACATTATATGTTATCAGGGAAATACAAATTAAAATAATAATGCAACATTCCTGCATATCCATTGAAATGGCCAAAATCTGAAACACTAAAAACAACAAATGCTAGTGAGGATATGGTGCAATGAGAATTCTTATGCATTGCTGGTAGGAATGCAAAAAGGTAAAACCACTTTGGAAGACAGTTTGATAAATCCATACAAAACTAAACATACTCTTAAACATATGGTCCAGCAGTTACACTCCTTGATGTGTACCCAAATGAGCTGAAAGTTATGTCCACACTAAAACCTGCACACAGATATTTATAGGAGTTTTATCCATATTAATGTTTGCCAGAAACTTGGAAGCAAGCAAGATGTCTTTCAGTAGGCGAATGAATAAATAAACTGTGATACAGACAGACAATGAAATACTAAAAAGAAATGAGCTATCAAGCTATAAAAAGACATGGAAGAATCTTAAATGCATATTACTAAGTGAAAAAGGCCAGTCAGAAAAGGCTCGATTCTGCATGATTCCAACTGGAAAAGGCAAAATAATGAAGAAAACACAGAGATCAGTCGTTGCCAGGAGTTGGGGATATACAGAAGGATGAATAGATGGAACACAGAGAAATTTTAGGGCAGCAAAAATAATTTGTATGTTACTATAATGATGGATGGGCCTTCCCAGGTGGTGCTAGTGGTAAAGAACCTGCCTGCCAATGCAGGAGACACAGGAGACACAGGCTAGATCCCTGGTCCAGGAAGATCCCCTAGGGCAGGGTCTGGCAAGCCACTCCAGTATTCTTGCCTGGAGAATCCCATGAACAGAGGAGTCTGGAGGGCTACAGCCCATGGGGTCACAAGAGTCAGACACAACTCCGTGACTAAGCATGCATGAGTGCATAATGATGGATACATGCCATCATACATTTGTCTAAACCATTAGAATGTAAAACTCTAAGAGTGAATCCTAATGTAAACCATCAACTTCGGGTGATAAATGATGTCTCAATGTAGGTTTATTCTTGGTAAGAAATGCACTATTTGATGTTGATAACCAGGAGGCTATGCAAATGTGGGGGCAGGATATGTATAACAAATTTCTGTACCTCCCTCTCACTTTACAGAAAATAATGATAATGTCCTGTCAGAGATAAAACACATGCTAAAATTAACTCAAAAGAAAGGAGTTTAAATGGAGCTTAAATGTCCAAAACCTAACATATGGCAGAGATCACCACAACATTGTAAAGCAATTATTCTCCAATTTAAAAAAAAAGTCCAATATCTTACATTTTCTGTTGAACAGTAAAAAATAATAATTCATACCAGACCATAAAGAAGCAAGAATATGCAGTGTAATTGCTAGAAAATATAACAAAAACTAGAGTAAAAGTATCAAAACTTAAGAGGAAGTATGTGTCAGCAGTGGACTACTGCGGGGGAAGGGACTCTGAGTGCAGCAGACCCGGGTATGACATAAACCTTCCTGGAGGAGGTGCCATTAACCCACCACCGAGCTGCCAGAACTTACATGGGACTGGGGAAACAGGTTCTTAGAGAGCACAAACAGAACCTTGTGTGCACCAGGACCTAGGAGAAAGGAGAAGTGACCCCACAGGAGACTGACCCAGACTTGGCTGTGAGTATTCAAGAGTCTCTAGCAGAGGTTTGGGTCGGCAGTGGTCTGTTGCAGGGTTGGGGGCAGTGAGTGTAGCAGTGCCTGTATGGGACCTTTTGAAGGAGGTCACCATTATCTTCATTACCTCCACCATAGTTTGGCCTCAGGTAAAATAACAGGGAGGGAACACAGCCCTGCAGTTCAACAGAAAATTGGATTCAAGATTTACTGAGCATGGCCTACTATGGGCAAGAATCCCTTAGAAGAAATGGACTGCCATTAGAGTCAACAAAATAGTACAAAATGCAGTACTAGGTTGCAAGCTCAAAAACGACAGGATGATGTCTATTTGTTTCCAAGGCAAATCATTCAATATCACGGTAATCCAAGTCTATGCCCCGACCAGTAATGCCGAAGAAGCTGAAGCTGAACGGTTCTATGAAGACATACAAGAACTTTTAGAATTAACACCCAAAAAATAGAGGTCATTTTCATTATAGGAGACTGGAATGCAAAAGTAGGAAGTCAAGAAACACCTGGAGTAACAGGCAGATTTGGCCCTGGAGTACAGAATGAAGCAGGGCAGAGACTAATAGAGTTTTGCCAATAAGTGCACTGGTCATAGCAAACATAATCTTCCAACAACACTTGAGAACACTTTACACATGGACATCACCAGATGGTCAACACCGAAATCAGATTGATTATATTCTTTGCAGCCAAAGATGGAGAAGCTCTATAGTCAGCAAAAAAAAGACAGGGAGCTGACTGTGGCTCAGATCATAAACTCCCTATTGCCAAATTCAGACTTAAATTGAAGAAAGTAGGGAAAACCACTAGACCATTCAGGTATGACCTAAATCAAATCCCTTACGATTATACAGTGGAGGTAAAAAAATAGATTTAAGGGACTAGATCTGATAGACAGAGTGCTTGATGAACTATGGACAGAGGTTCGTGACATTGTACAGGAGACAGGGATCAAGGCCATCACCAAGAAAAAGAGAAGATAAAGAAAAATGGCTGTCTGATGAGGTCTTACAAATAGCTGTGAAAAGAAGAGAAGTGAAAAGCAAAGGAGAAAAGGAATGATACACTCATTTGAATGCAGAGTTCCAAAGAATAGCAGGAGAGATAAGAAAGCCTTCCTCAGTGATCAATGCAAAGAAATAGAGAAAACAACAGAATGGGAAAAACTAGAGATCTCTTCAAGAAAATTGGAGATACCAAGGGAACATTTCATGCAAAGATGGGCTCAATAAAGGACAAAAATGGTATGGATCTAACAGAAGCAGAAGATATTAAGAAGAGGTGGCAAGAATACACAGAAGAACTGTACAAAAAAGATCTTCATGACCCAGATAATCACGATGGTGTGACAAGTCATCTAGAGCCAGACATCCTGGAATGTGAAGTCAAGTGGGCCTTAGGAAGCATCACTACGAACAAAGCTAGAGGAGGTGATGGAATTCCAGTTGAGCTATTTCAAATCCTCAAAGATGATGCTATGAAAGTGCTGCACTCAATACACCAGCAAATTTGGAAAACTCAACAGTGGCCACAGGACTGGAAAAGGTCCGTTTTCATTCCAATCCCACAGAAAGGCAATGCCAAGGAATGCTCAAACTACTGCAAAATTGTACTCATTTCACATGCTAGCCAAGTGATGCCCCAAATTCTCCAAGCCAGGTTTCAGCAATCCGTGAACAGTGAATTTCCAGATGTTCAAGCTGGTTTTAGAAAAGGCAGAGGAACCAGAGATCAAATTGCCAACATCCAGTGGATCATCGAAAAAGCAAGAGAGTTCCAGAAAAACATCTATTTCTGCTTTATTGACTGTGCTGTAGCCTTTGACTGTGTGGATCACCACAAACTGTGGAAAGTTCTGAAAGAGATGGGAATACCAAACCACCTGACCTGCCTCTTGAGAAATCTGTATGCAGGTCAGGAAGCAACAGTTAGAACTGGACATGGAACAACAGACTAGTTCCAAATAGGAAAAGGAGTGCGTCAAGGTTGTATATTGTCACCCTGCTTATTTAACTTATATGCAGAGTACATCATGAGAAACATCATGAGCTGGGCTCGAGGAAGCACAAGCTGGAATCAAGATTGCTCGGAGAAATATCAATAACCTCAAATATGCAGATGACACCACGCTTATGGCAGAAAGTGAAGAAGAACTAAAGAGCCTCTTGATAAAAGTGAAAGAGGAGAGTGAAAAAGCTGGCTTAAAGCTCAACATTCAGAAAACTAAGATTATGGCATCTAGTGCCATCACTTCATGGCAAATAAATGGGGAAACAGTGGAAACAGTGGTTGACTTTATTTTGGGGGGCTCCAAAATCACCTCAGATGGTGATTGCAGCCATGAAATTTAAAAACTTTTATTCCTTGGAAGAAAAGTTATGACCAACCTATAAAGTATATTAAAAAGTAGAGACATTACTTTGCCAACAAAGGTCTGTCTAGTCAAGACTGTGGTTTTTCCAGTAGTCATGTATGGATGTGAGACTTGGGCTATAAAGAAAGCAGAGCACTGAAGAATTAATGCTTTTGAACTGTGGTGTTGGAGAAGACTCTTGAGAGTCCCTTGGACAGCAGGAAGATTTAACCAGTACTTCCTAAAGGAAATCATTTCTGAATATTCATTGGAAGTACTGATGCTGAAGCTGAAACTCCAATACTATGGTCACCTGATGCTAAGTACTGACTCATTTGAAAAGACCCTGATGCCGGTAATGATTGAGGGCAGGAGGAGAAGCAGATGGCAGAGGATGAGATGGTTGGATGGCATCATTGACTCAATGGACATGAATTTGAGTAAATTCTGGGAATTGGTGATGGACAGGGAGGCCGGCATACTGAAGTCCATGGGGTCGCAAAGAGTCGGACACAACTGAGTGACTGTACTGAACTGAGGAATATTAAAAAGTGAAAAATGTAGACTTAGCTAATCAAAAAGAATGAAGAAAAAAAAAGGGCAGGACTAAAAGAAAATAAAAATTTAGATCATAGATTTAAGCCAAAACATACCAATAATGTAAATTTATAAATGCTTTAATAAAATAAAGATTTTCCAATAAGAAAATACATTTTAAAAAATCAGCTGCATACATGTTTCTTCTAAAAGTCACAGTCTGAGTGTAATGAGGGGAAAATATTAAGAGTAAATGATGAACTTTTGATTTCTGATCTAAGATGTATGGAGCTTGTAAGTCATCATTCCCATGTCACAACAGGGAAAATCCTAAACAAACTGAAAACCCACAACTCTTCTTAGATTCTTAAGAAAACTGAGGTCACATTAATGAAGATAATTTATTTAACATACTCAGCAATTATATTTTTCTTCTCTTAAAATAAGATTTTAAGACTAAACAATTTCTAGTGACCGCGTTAAACACTGAAACACTGCATATATACATATATGTTAACACACAGATATGGCATATAATAGTTTCTAGAACACAATCCATTAAAATTTAAGTCACAGAAAGAGAGAGATTGGTTTCCTAGAGTTGTATACATATGAGGAAAACAAGAGCTACTCTAAATATTATCTATATTAAAGCTTTATTTCTCCTCACCAACATGAAAGAGAGGGAAAAAAAGAAGAAAGGAACTAGATGTGCTCTGATATTTAAAAAAATAAAAAAAAAGGATATCTGTGTTGAAAACATTTGTAGTGCTGCTTTGGTATGCGGGGAGTGTTAAAGTTATATTTTATTTTATTTTTTTTTGTTCTCTTAAAAACTTTTTTTAAGAAGCACTGATAATGTATACAGTGTACACTTATATGCATACGCACACTTAATAACCAAGTGGAAAAACAAATCTATTCAAAAGTCCACAAAGCAGTTGGATATTAAAATTGATTCCTTTTCTTTTTTTCAAATAAGCTTGATTTAAGTAATGATTTATGATTATTAAAACGCTCTGTTTGGTGCAATGGACAGTGGTAGTTTGATCAGTTCACTGAGCTAATTTTATTCTTAAATAAACCAACATGGTTCACTGAAGAGTCACATCTCCTCTTAAGGGTGATTTTGTTCTGAATCCTTAGTAAAGAGAATGGCATATTCTGACTTTTTTCCCTGGCCACCATCTGGCCTTGGTGTAAGAAATCAATTCCACAGGAACCATCGAACTCTGGTGTGCTGAGAGGCACGTCCAAACTACGCTTCTCTAAATACCTTTAGCACAACTGACCTTTTGTTCTTGGAGAAACAGGCTCAATTGGAACAAGAAGGAACCTGTCATGCCATTTCCCCGCTACAATATTCATTAGTTGGGGGTCATGATCTTCTGTGTCTCTACAGAAGATTCTTGTTAACAAACCTCAAGTAAGCAATCTGCTCTTTCTCTGTGCTTCAGCAATGTTTTATCAGGATAACTAATTCTTAAATGAGCCCTTTCTCATGGCATAATCTCCTAACACTTTTGGACACTGTTCTCTTCAACAGCTACTCTTTGATCAGAAGGATTACTATACTCCATAGCATGGTATGTGAAATGCCCCACAGGCCAGTCCTGTCCCACTTTCACTGCTGCGTCTGCCTTCTGGTCAATAGCAATTAGCACAAAGGAGAAGCTTGGTCACCAGGAATCTTTGAAGTTCTGAGTTCAATGTGTTTACCCAGAAAAAGATGAGTCAAGTTTCTTCTAGGTTAGAATCTTCAAGGAGGAAGATTTTTTTAACATATATATTCACAAATAATTTTGAAAATTGGCTTTAGACTCTAGACAAATATGGAAAAGAATCTATAAAAGAATGCATTTCAGGTCAATATAGATTTCACTGAAAGGAGTGTTTGCCTTTTAGATTAGTATATATTTGTATGCATGCATTCTAAGTTGCTTCAGCTATGTCTGGCTCTTGGTGACTCTATGGACTTTAGCCCACCAGGCTTCTCTATCCATGGGATTCTCCAAGCAAAAATACAGGATTGGGTTGCCATGCCCTCCTCCAGGGGATCTTCCAGACTCAGGAATTGAACTTGCATCTTTTATGCCTCCTGCATGGGCAGGCCAGGTTCTTTACCACTAGCACTCCTGGGAAGCCTGTATATGCATATAATGCATCTTATATTTTACATCTATAGATTTCTTCATATTATGTTGAAATAGGGTGCATTGTGGGAGGGTTTAGGAACACACACATGCTGAAAGAAGACAGCTGGTCAAGAACAAATTATGACGTTTTTATAGGAAAATTCAGCTGACAGGAAATAGTGATCACAGAGCCAAGGTGATAGATATAGAAGCATGATATCCTTTTCCTGGAATTTATTTGCTGAAAAAAAATTACGAAGTGATGTACTTTCTCATATTTGTAAGACTAGGAGTGTCTTGCTGTAGCCTTTTTGGAAGGTAAGTATATGTCATCTGAGGTCATATCAGTTGTAAGAGCAGAGCAGAACTATATTTTCTCTATCTCTGAAATCTTCCTCTTTTTCCCCATTTCCACATGTTCTGAACTCAGGTCTCCACTTAAATGTATGACTGAATGACAACATGAAAAGGCTAACGTCTTTTTAAGAAGATTTTTATTAGCAGAAATAATGAGAAAGACCAGGTCAAAACCTTTATTGGGTTTCTGCAAGAAAGGCAAGACAGGACAGAATAAATCGCTCAGAATTAGGTAGTTTGAATAATGTACATGGGCTCTGGGCTACATGGGTGGTTTCTAACTGATACCTGGCCCTGGATTGATTTAGGGCAGGGAAAATAGTGCTTTGGTGTATGAGAGTTAGATAAAGGGGATTTATATGGGATTTAGACGTAGGATAGGGCTTCCCAGGTGGCTCAGTGGTAAAGATTCCGGCTGCCAATGCGGGAGACGTGGGTTCGATCCCTGGGTTGGGAAGATCCCATAGAGGTTGAAATGGAAATCCACTCCAGTATTACTACCTGAGAAATCCCATGGACAGAGGAGCCTGGCGGGCTACAGTCACAAAGGTTCACAAAGAGTCAGACAAGACTGAGCTACTGAGCACGCACGCACTCATACAGACTCAGGGTTGGCTGGTATGAACAGGAAAGACATGCTTTCTTAATCCAATTGCTTTTTCTAAAAAGATTTCCCTGGGGAGGCCTGTGTCAGCGAAGCTATAAATGTCAGAGAATCAAGAATAGAGAAAATAAGACAATAGAGTCAGTATAATTGACCCTGTGATGAAAGGATACCAAAGAGACAAATACAGAACCCAAGAAAACACAAATTGAAAACCACACTTCTGGAGGTGGGTGCATAGACCAAATTTTAAATAATGTTAACATAATTAATATTTATTATAATTTGAAGTAGACTTTATCTATATCAGAACTAGAAATATGTATTGTTTATAGAGAATCAATTCCAGAGAATCTGGAATAAATGGCCGCTTTGGTCTGTCTTCAAAGACAGAGCCAAGAACCTTTAAGAATGTCTCCAGAAAGGATAAAGAGGTGTTGAAGAAGCAACAGAAAAGATGGAGAGGAGCAAAGGAAGAGGAGAAAAGGGATCAGAGAAATTTGGGACTCAGTCATGAATCATAAGTACAGTGAACACAGTCAAAGGTGATTCATGCTGTGCACCATCTTGGACCATGGTGTGCTCCTGATACACTATAAGCAGAAGTTTTCTTCCTGAGAATGGAATGTCCATTTACATCCTTCCATATGTTTGATATTGCTGTAAAGTTGAGGAAACAGTGGCATCTTTGAAGAACTATTAGATTGTTACATGGATCCATGTAGGACAAAAGTAAGACATCTTGGTAAAGTCATAGAGGGTGTTTCTTTGGTTGGTGGTAGTTTTAAAAGGAAGCACTATTACTTAGTGAAAATGTTAGTCACTCAGGTGTGTCCAACATTCTGTGACCCCATGGACAGAGCCACGGGATTCTCCAGGGTATCTTCCCGACCCAGGGGTCGACTGCAGGTCTCCTGCACTGCAAGCAGATTCTTTACCAACTGAGCTACAAGGGAAGTCCCACTAAGTGAAAATAGAGACGCTGATATCAGCCTTTTTAGGTATCCTGGGGCAATTCAAGATGTAACTAAGATATTAGACAGAGTGCTTCTAATTTTCTACTTCCTTATCAGAAATGTGACCTTACTTCAATACTTTTATATAAGTATGTTAATCTTTTTACTTATTAGGAAAAAATAACTGAAATTCTGTAGGCTTATGGATCAACAGAATAATAATTACAGTATTGCTGAAGATAGTAGCTTATACCAAAAGAACAACTGCAAAAATGTCATTCTTGGGATTAAAAAAAAAAAAAAAAATCCTAGATCTCTTTTTCTTAAGAAAATGTCTTTAATTTCAGCCATCTCTGTTAATTTCCAAAGACAGCTAAATTCCATCAGAATAGGTAATGTCAAGCAACTGGTTATGGCACAGTTAAGTGTCTCACTATCTATAAAAGGTCTCCTTTAATTATGTCACAGGAAAGCAATATAATATTTCTAATTTAATCAAAACCAATCAGAATGTATTCATTTTTATTAATGTAAGCCACGTCCTTCTGTGGTTATAGATCTTTAAATGAATCTTGTATTGGAGCTTATATACTGGAAACAGAAATCCTAAAATGGAAGGCAGTATATATATTTTTAAAGGATATAAGAGCTATTAGCAATTGATGTAAATTTTTAGCTGAAAATACTTGGATTTTTTCTAATGCCACATAATAACTATAATTTTACCTGATGGAAGGTAGTTTTGTGGTCACAAAATTTCAGCCTACAAGTAAAAACTAGACAAGGGGCAGAATCCAAAATCCAGCTACCCACTGTTAAAGAAAAATTACACCTAGGAAGACATTTTATTCAACCCACCAATTACATGCAAAAGATTTAGGTCAGGTATTGCCTGTCTGAATTAAGTACCTGAATATGACAGACTTCATTCAGACACAATATTGTTCTTTAAAAAATTTTTTTAAAATGTTATTTAAATTTATATAGCTTGGAACTTAAGATAGCAATGTCCAAGAAAAATTTAAGCAAAATGATGGCTTTCCTAAGTATTATTTATATTTTGTCTTCATCATTCTCCAAAATTGTGTCCTAACTTCTCTCTATAAAGAACATGGAATTGAACTGTAAAGGAAATAACATGAAATCATTCAATCATTCATTTATCAATGCGCTATTATTATGTCCCAGATACTTAATACATTATCTCACTTAACTTTTACAACTTTCAAGGTAGTCTATGATCCCCTCTTTGGAGGATGGGAGGAATTAAGAAGCTGAGGCACTTCAAGGGCCTAGTACTGTGCGGAATAGCAGGAATTTAACAAAGTTTTGTCAGACTCCAGATTTCTACTATAGCTGCTAATGAGTTGTCAGAAGTTGCTCTTTGAAAAGAGAAAGGTGAAAACATAAAAAGAAGTCAGAGAAGAGAAAAATATGAGAGCAGATTACAACCTTGTGACCTTGTAGTCCCTTTCAACTAGCACAGAATCCCTCAATAATTCTATTCTGTCCTTAACTATAGTTAATGTCTAAGCTTAAAACCATTCTACTTGTAATTATTTTTATTTTAGTCTCTTTGATACATGCTTAAGCATATCTGTGGGATTTTAAGCTGCTGTTAGTGGAATATCCCCATCTAAATTTTCCTTCAAGCCCTAGACTTTATCATGGTCATTTAAAAAGAAATGTCATTGAAGAGCTAACTGAATATTCTTTAATGTTTTTTTTCCTCTTCTCCTCGGATGGCCGACTTTACCAGCTGGCCTACATCTAAGGTGTTGGCCTTGATAAATATATCCCTGAGGCAGTTGATATAACTCTGTCTACTGCTTGACCTCTCCATGAATTTGATGTAACATGAAAGTATGATCATGCCATGGTCTCTATATGTTTTCTGCAGAAAACAGAAATGCTATGCCTTTAAGGTGAGAGTCGGGAAGAGATATATATTATGAATTGTCACTGTTGAAAATGATCCCAGTGTTGGAAGGTAAGAGTTACCTTCTAATTTTGGATACATGGATGGACACAGCCATTAACATCCTCAGTTCATTATATATAAAATAAAGATAGTATCACGTACTTTATAGGGTGGTTGGAGGATCAAATTACTTAATAAAAGTGAAGGACTGAAAATAGTGCCCTTTACAAGAGTGCTATAGAAATATTAAACATAATGGTTACATTCAGGGTATATGAAACTCTGTATCTGTGTTCAGATGAGCACTGAGTACTACAAAAGAGCAGTTAAGATTTGAGCTCACCTTTCCATTTGCAGAACAATTGTTTAGAGGATAAGAGAGTCTAGTTTTAATGATTAGGCTGAAAATGAAGTCAAGTTGACATAGTGAACATCCTACTGGGAACATGAAGGCAGACTTTGTGCTATTTTATGTATACTTGTTCTTAAAGCAAAAAGATTTGGGCTGTTGCTGTTTTAATTCAAGGTATCCATATTAATTTCATATTTTATAAATGCCATATACCCACTGCTTAAAATCACTCAATAGCATCCTATTTCTCAGAATAAAGATCAAAATACTTATAAAAAATATTTGGCATGGCATACAGATCCATACAGAAACCACCCAGCTTCACTATAAAGCCGTTTTCGTTTTTCTGAGCTTCAGCTACTGTGCTCTGTTGAGTAGATTCTGTGTGACCTCCCATCACACAGGGATGGGAGGCCCTCCCACACAGGGCCCTCCCATAGGGCCTTTGCTTATGCTACTCGGTGTGAAAATTTTATTTCCATTTTGTCTATTTAATTATTTTCATTATTAACATTTTAGATTAAATACAATTTCATGAGGAAAAAATTCCCTGACAACTGAGATGAAACAGTGGAAACAGTGACAGACTTTATTTTTGGAGGCTCCAAAATCACTGCAGATGGTGACTGCAGCCATGAAATTAAAAGACGTTTGCTCCTTGGAAGAAAAGTTATAACCAACCTACACAGCATATTAAAAAGCAGAGATGCTACTTTGCCAACAAAGGTCTGTCTAGTCAAAGCTATGGTTTTTCCAGTAGTCATGTATGGATGTGAGAGTTGGACAGTGAAGAAAGCTGAGTGCCAAAGAATTGATGCTTCTGAACTGTGGTGTTGGAGAAGACTCTTGAGAGTCCCTTGGACTGCGAGGAGATCCAACCAGTCTATCCAAAAGGAAATAAGACCTGAATATTCATCGGAAGGACTGATGCTGAAGCTGAAACTCCAATACTTTGGCTACCTGGTGCAAAGAAATGACTCATTGGAAAAGACCCTGATGCTGGGAAATAGTGAAGGCAGGAGAAGAAGGGGATGACAGAGTATGAGATGGTTGGATGGCTTCACTGACTCAATGAACATGAGACTGAGTAAATTTTAGGAGTTGGTAATGGACAGGGAGGCCTGGTGTGCTGCAGTCCATGGGGTCACAAAGAGTCAGACACGACTGAGCGACTGAACTGAATTGAACTGAGATGAAATTAAGGTCCTATATGCCCTTATTAACTTTTATCACCTTTCTTCATATTAATAACCATAGTTAGAAAACACTGTTTAGGGTAATAATTTGATTAAAATGTATTTACCCAATTAAACTCTAAGATCTGTGAAGTCAAAAAGGGTCTTATCTGCATTTGTTCAACATTATAATCTCATTATATTTTCCTATAATGGATCCCCAATTAATGAAGGAGTACATACACAGACACACACAAGTATGTGTTAATATGCACATATATACATTTTCATGTATGTATATATACACACAAAAAACTTTAATAATGCAGAATTTATTATTAACACATTTATTAACTTATCCAATGGATATTTGAATATGTATTGAGCACCCAAAACATGCCTGATACTCCTCTACTTCAGAGGAATACAGTCATGAACTAAAGGGGCAAGCTTCCATTTTTGTGGAGCTTATTTTTCTCATGAGAGTGAAGGTAAGAAAAACCATGTATAAAAATTAAAATGTATAGATTGTTAATATGAAGCATGCTATATATCATGTAAGAGAATGGCTGACAGAGGTAACTGGAGAGACTGCTTCTGAAGAGATGGTATTTGAGCACACATTTGAATAAAGTGGCAGTCTGCGTCAGGGAGATTCCACATCTAATTACTTTACATTCTTGGATGTTGTTCTTTCTTGCCTTAACTTCTAGGTACCCTAATTGGCACTATAGCCCTAAAAACACTCAGGTAGGCCAATTCATCTAAAGGTAGGCACGGATTCACTGTTGTCTATCCAGCATGAGCTAAAGCCCCTTCATGGTTTACTTTTGTCCAAAGATAAATCTTAATATAAAGGTGAAATTACCAAGAGTGAAATAAATTCAATGAGGGATTGCAGAAAATGATTTATTTTCATGACATCATATTTTCTGCTTAAGAATAAAACAAATATGTGACTAGACTATGTGTCTGTAATAATCTCTTAGAGCTTTGGTTATTTAAATTGATTACTGAAAAGCTGATTACTGCATAGCATTCATTAAAGCTGAAGTATAAATTATCCAGAGGAAAAGCATCCTTTTAGATAACAAAAATGAATTCCCAACCATAGATTAGAGATTTCCCTCCAGCCTGAATGGTTAAAATCACTCTCCACAGTATAGCACATTTAAGGCAAAGTACTTTACAAGAACAAGTATTTGAAAGTATACACTTGGAACTAATCACCAATGGTCAGTTCTTATAAATTGACTATGACAAAATGTTGACTTGCAATTTCCAATAAGGTAGCCACTAACCACAAGTGACCATAAAGTACTCGACATGTGGCTTACGGTATGCCTTAGGAACTGCATTTTACACTTAATATTAATTTAAATTAATTTAAGTTTACATTGAAAAGTGAAGAAGAGTAACTTCTTATTCCATTGAAACATTCATTGGAACATTGAATGTAACTTTGTCAGGATTACATTTTATCTGATGCAACATGTAAGATATTTCTGCATTTGGGTATGCATGTTAAATGTGAATGTCATTTTGAGTATTACACAAAACACATCACTGATCTACTTGGAGTCAACAGATTCAGTTCAAATGACTTTTTCCATGTATCAGTCTAATGTACTGTAATATGTTTACTTGAATGTTTTATGCAGACAGCAGTACTTAAAATGATACCACTGCAATTGTAACTGGTAATTAAATTGCAATATTATAAATTTTCACTGGTATAAAAGAAATAAGCATGGACACATTTTTACTTAAAACCAAAGTATTTTAATGATGCAGAATTGAGTGCAAAAGCAGCAGAGGATCTGTAATACATCAAAGAGAGGGAAAAAAGAAAATACCAGATGCAGGCATATCAAATATTTCACATTGACTAACAAATGCAATTTACTGTGGCAGAGCAAAAAGAAAACTTCGTTTATCCATGTAAAATATATTCTTTTAAATAATAAAGTAAATAATATTATAAGATTTGTCTCACCAATTATTTTTAAAAAAAGGAAGATGAATTGACAATGACTTCAGATTTCCTGTACTGCATTAAGGAGTCTGGAAATTGCCTCTCTGTTCTAACAATGAGTAAATAAAAAATCAACAACTCTTCTTGAATGCATCAGAGAGGTGAGGACGCAGGGCAAACCACTGCTCCAAGACTGTAAAGACAGGTGGAAACAGGGAGTGACACCTTACAGAAGAGGTTCAGGAGTAGAAACCTCCATAGCAATCAGTGCCAAGGTAGGAAAACATAAAGTGTAATTGATGAATTGCTGGAAACTCAGTATAGACTGCCTGAGAGTTAAATACTTTAGGGTGATTTAGTCATAGGGGACACCCCATTTTTTTGAGCTTTATTTGATTTTATCAGCCAGGTTTTTATAGTAAGAATTAGAGCAAAAAAGAAAAAAAAAATCTCCTCCGGCTTCCAACAGGGAAAGGGTTAAAAGGAATCATTTTGAAATACACCAGAGCGCTCTGTTCTTCTTTACAAGCACTGCCCTCAGGAGAAACTACTTAACCAGAGCCTAACTTGCTGTATTTTTCTTTTTTTTAATCAGAGCCTAGGGCTTCCCTTGTGGCTCAGTGGTAAAGAATCTGCCTGCCAATGAAGGAGACACGGGTTCAATCCCTGGTCTGAGATGATCCTACGTACTTTGGAGCAAGCCCATGCTCCACAACCACTGAGCCTGTGCTCTCTGAGCTGCAGCTGCTGAGGCTGTATATCACAACTACTGAAGCACACATGTGGGAAGCCACCACAATAAGAAAACTAGAGAGTAGTCCTCGCTCACCACAACTAGAGAAAAGCCAAAGCAATGAAGATCCAGCACAGTCCAAAATCAATGAATTAAAAAAAAAAAAAAAATCTTAATTGCAATTTCCTGGGTGTGTGTTAGCCACACAGTTGTGTCTGACTCTTTGTGACCCCATGAACTATAGCCTGCCAGGCTCCTCTGTCCATGAAATTCTCCAGGTAAGAATACTGGAGTGAGTTGCCATTTCCTTCTCCAGTGGATCTTCCTGACCCAGGGATCAAATTCTGTTCTTCTGCACTGTGGGCAGATTCTTTACCCTCTGACCCACCAGGGAAGCCCAGTGCTAAATGCTTGGGGGAAGGGATATACCCAAGTCTAGTCAGCTCTAACCTTTTACAAAGGAGAAGAGAAATATTCAGGTCTAGCCCACTGTAACCACTCTGGTCCACCAAATGGGAGTGGGAGGGGGACTCATAAATACTTCAAGTTCACAGTTCAGAGGTGGAGGCTTACAAAAATACTGAGACCTAATTATACAACCATAGAATGCTTCTTCTCTCCCCCGACAACTTGCCACTACACTACTAAAGGCATATTTATGGCAGCTCCTTTTGTCCATTGCATCATATTCAGCTATCAAGAAAAAAAAAAAAAAAAAAAAAATTGCAAGGCATACTCAAAGGCAAAAAACACAATTTGAAGAGACAGAGCAAGCACTAGAACCATAAGTGACAGAAATGTTGAAATTATTAGACTGGGAACTTAAAACAAATATGATTAAATGGTAAGGGCACTAAGAAATAAAGCAGACTGAACGCAAGCACAGATGGACAAATGTAAGCCGAAAATTGGAAAACCTAAGAAAGAACCAAAAGAAATAATGGACATTAAAATAATAATAATAATAGATTAAAAAAATGAAGGGTTTTGAAGGCAAATGGTAGACTAGATATGGAAGAGGGATGAATCAGCTTGAGAAAGCCTCAACAGAAATACCCAAATGAGACTTCTCTGGTGGTCCAGTGGCTAAGACTCTGTTCTCTCAGTGTAGGGGGTTCAGGTTCAATCCCTGGTCAGAGAACTAGATAACACATGCTGCAACTAAGAGTTTGCATGCCACAGCTGAAGATCCCTCATACAGCAAAAAAGACCCAGTGCATCAAATAAACAAACGGAAATAAATAAATATTTTAAAATAAATAAATAATTAAAAAATAAATATCCAAAACTGAGAAGCATAGAGAAGAAAAGACTGAAAAAGCCAAACTACAAAATATCTAGGAGCATGACACAGCTAAAAGATGTGTAATACACATACAAGGCAGATATCAGGAAAATTAAAAAAAAAAAAAATAGAAAGGGATGGTAGAAATATTAAAAATAAAAATGACTGAGAATTTCCTCCAAGCTAATGTCATGCACTAAATCAAACATCCAGGAATCTCAGAGAACACTAAGTAGGATAAATGTGAAAACAAACAAACAAACAAACAAACCTACACTTGGTGATACTATTTTCAAAATACAGAAAATCAAAGATGAGAAAAAAAAGTCCAGAAAAAAATCTGAGGGCAAAGCACTTTATCTATAGAGGAACAAAGATAATAATTACATTCAACTTCTCACAAACCATGCAAGCAAGAAGTGGGATGGAAAGAAATATTTAAAGTGTGGAGAGAAAAAAAAAAAAAAGAAAAAGAAAAATGCACCCAGCATTCTTTATTCTGAAAGAATATCCTTCATAAAGGATGCAATAGTTGCTCAAACCAAATAGAAGAAATGTGTTACTAGTAGGTCTGCATTGCAAGAAATATTAAATAAGTCCTTAAGGGAGAAGTAAAGATACAGATCAGAAACTTGGATCTACCATAAAGAAAGGGAGAACACCAAATTAGGAATAAATGAAGATAAAATAAAAACTTTCATTTTTCTTATCCTATATTGATCTAACAGAAACAAGTTTGTTCAAAATAATAATAGCAAAAATGTATTTGATGATGTATATTTACGTATACATCTTTGTGTGTGTGTGTTATTCATACTACTCATGAAGCAGTATAGTGTTATTCAAGAATAGACTTTGGGGGCACTCTCTGTCCCCCTTCTGATGTCTATGTCAGAAGCTTTCTCTGTCCCTTTTAATTTTAATAAAACTCTGCTATATAAAAGCTCTTGAGTGATCAAGACTGGTCCCTGGTCCCGAAGTTAAATCTTTGGAGATCACGAATCCAACACTGTTCACCATAAGCTATCATCTTGGGGGCTTGTCCAGGATCTTCAGGACAAGGAAGGAATACTCAGAGCTCTAGCCTCTCTGCTTTCTCAGTATCCACGTTTTCTGCTTCACTTTACTAACTCTTTGGTGCACTTGTGTGAATGAATGACACACCCTTCATGAAGCAAGTGATGAGCTCTGCTCTGTGGTTTCATGGTGCCTCGTAATGACTGAAGGCAGTTCCAAAAAGGGGAGCCTTGTCGGGGGTTTATACTGACCTGCCAATGCCAAGAGACACCCAAGGTCTCTGTGAGGGGAGCGACTAGAAATGGGCAAAGCGTGTGGGCTGAACTTTCCTTTCTCTGTCACCTTTTCCTAGTCTCTTTGACCATTTTGTAATTGCGTGGGGAATTAGAACTACTAACATAATCTGTCAGATCATAGACTTTCAGGGGACTTGTGATCCATGCTGTTATTAGTACTTTTATTTAGACCCCATGTATGGAAGCACCCAGCCTTGCTAGTAGCTGAAATTTACAAGAGCACATTTGGGAGTGAGGCGGAGCTCTAGCTCCAGGAACATCTCTTAGGCTAGAGGTCACTCTCTTGGCTGCCTGCTTCAGGGGCCAGCAACCTGAAAATGAGTCTTTGTCATGGCTGTGCCTCCCATCTATGTGGATAGAAGTGCTGCTAGCGAGCAAGAGGTTTCTGAGGACATAGATCAGAAATTGGAGGATCTGTTCAGATTGGAAGTGCAGCAGGTTTCTGCCTTTGGTAGTGCTAGCTGTCGGAGAAGGCAATGGCACCCCACTCCAGTACTCTTGCCTGGAAAATCCCATGGATGGAGGAGCCTGGTAGGCTATAGTCCATGGGGTTGCTAAGAGTCGGATACGACTGAGCAACTTCACTTTCACTCTTCCCTTTAATGGACTGGAGAAGGAAATGGCAACCCACTCCAGTATTCTTGCCTGGAGAATCCCAGGGATGGCGGAGCCTGGTGGGCTGCCGGCTATGGGGTCGCACAGAGTCGGACACGACTGAAGCGACTTAGCAGCAGCAGCAGCAGTGCTAGCTGTTAGCAGACCAGAGAAAGCTCTCCAGTGGCTTCTGCCTCAACTCCCTAGATATTTCTTTTGTGGAATCTGTGGAAATTAACTGGAAGGACTGGCCCTAGTAGCTCGAGGACAAAAATCACTTTTTCCTCGCTGGCCAACCCTCCACAATCCCTTTTGCTATCACATATACTGGTGTGGCGACACTCAGAAGAGACAGCTTGGGTTTTTTGTTCGTCCCTTTATAACTTAATGCTTCTGTTGTGGTCAGGACTGTACTCAGAAATGTGCACAGGCACATGTAAGACAGATGCTTCCCCTAGTAGTCTTAGCTTGGGAAACATTCTGGAAAGCTACTCTGTTACACTCTGGGTGGCATCAGAGAAAAGGGCAAATCTGGTGGTAAGGAACTAAAAATCAAGTTGGGATTCCATCAAGTCTACCCCTGGTGCATCTCCACCCCACCTCAGTGGTAGAACCAGGAGGGATGAGTAAGGTGCCTGCGTATGTAAGGGACAGACTAAGTCTGACCAGGGAAGGAAAGCTTCGGTGGAGAGTCTGTCTACACCCTCATCTAGAGCAGGGAGGGACACCTCTGGTGGAAAGAAGCCATGGCTGTGGATGCCACTTTTTTTCTCTCTTACAGATGGGAGCTAGCAGTTCCAGAACCCCTCCTTTACAATGTATTTAAAAAAAAAAAACTGGGACAAGTTTGATCTCCAGAGTTTAAAAAAGACACGCCTGATCTTCTGTGATACTGAATGGCCATGGTATCCTTTGGAAGACAGGGAACGCTGGCCAGTTAAAGGGTCTCTTAATTACAATACTGTTTTACAACTAGACCAGTTCTGTAGAAAATAAGGGAAATTGGTAGAAGCGACATATGGGTTGCTCTTTAACTCTCTGCGAGATGTGCCAGACTTATGTCCTAAGGGTGCAGATTTGGGTGTGAAACCTTCAGCTCCCTCCTGTCCTCTTACTTTGCCCCTGTATCTGGAGCTCCCAACTGAACAGGTTGAGAATCAGTGTACCCTTCCAGGAGGGGTTGCCTCAGTCTCGGTAGAAATTCAAATAATACCAGTTGTGGTTGAGACTATCAAGAGGATCCAGAAAAGTACATAGAAGCTTTTATGGGACTAACTTTACTTTATGAGCTTACTTGGAGAGATGTAATGTATGTCTTGGGACAGGTTCTGACTCCTGACTCAAGAGCTTGAGTTTTGGGAGAAGCTACTACTTTTGGAGATGAATGGCTTGAACATGAGACAAGGGTAAAGAGGGAACATGAAATAGCCCTTCTCCCTATTGGGTGCCAAGCAGTTCCCATGACAGAGCCAGACTGGAACTATAACATGGGTAAAAGAGGGTGGGATCAGAACTAGTTTGCCAGATGTATTCTTGAAGGACTCAAGAGAGCACGCACTAAGACTTTAAACTATGCTAAGCTGACTGACATAGAACAGGGAGAGAAGGAAACTCCTGGTAAATTCCTAGATAGACTATGGAAGGCTCTGTGCAAGTTTATTGACATTGATACCAAAAGTTTGAGAGAGAAATCATCTTAAAAAATAGATATCTCACTCAGTCAGCTCCAGCTACCCACTGTAAGCTATCCAAACACCAAAAATAGGCAATTGGACCAAATCAGTCTTTAGAAAAACTGCTACAGCTGGCTCAGATGGTATATTACAGTAGAAAATACAAGCAGAAGAATAGGAAGAAAAAAGAACCAGGCAAAAGACTGAAGCCCCAACAATGGCTGTTAGACTTGCTCTGAAATAGCCTGAGGAAAAATGCCCAGAGGGACCCAGGTGAAAAAGGATGAGCTTTGTTATTACTGTGTAACTGAGGGACATCTCAAGCAGGATTGCCCTCAGGCATCTAAGCTGCCCCAGGCTCCATGTCCTGTCCTCAAAGGACCATACTGGAGAAGAGACTGCCCTCCAAGGTGTAGGCCCCAGGGGTCAGACTCTCAGGACAATCAGGACTGAAGGTGCTTGGGAGTACCCACACAAGCCCTCCTCCTAATAACACCTGAGGAAACCTGGGTATTAATGACTGTGAACGGCTGATCAGTCAATTTTCTTTGGACACTGAGGCAACTCTCTCTGTGTTCACTGAAGCCCCTGGTCTGCTTTCCTTCCAATCCACTACCCTAATGGGGGCTGTCTGGACAAACCAAATGCTATTACTTCAGTCATCCTTTAAGCTGAAACTGGGACTCTGTTCTATTTTCTTGAGTTTCTAATAGTGCCAGAGTCTCCCTCACCCCTTCTGGGGAGGGATATACTGAGCAAGGTCCTGGCATCTGTTTTCATGAATATGCAATCCACTCTTTTTAATTGAACAAAATGTAAATCTTAGAGTGTGGGCTGATGAAAAAACTGTGGGTCAAGCACAAAAATACTGTTTGTGTCATTATTAATCTCAAAGACCCTCACCTATTTTCACAGCAAAAGCAGTATTCATTAAAGCCTGATGTTAAGGAATCGGTGAAATCTTACTGTACTGACTTCTCATGATGTAAGTGGGATCTTAAACTCTAAAGTTCAGAGCAACAATGATCCACTTTTAAAGCTACTGTTACTCAAGGGGTGTCAAAAGCTCTAGGGATAAAACATCACTTATACTGTTCCTAGAGACCCCAATCTTCAGAAAAATTAAAAAAAAGGCTAATGACATTATTAAGAGGCATCTCTGTAAGCTAACTCAGGAAATACAAGACAGTTGGCTTAAAGTTTTACTCATACCTTTAATGAGGGCTCGGACTTTCCCCTCAAAAATGGGATTATCTCAATGACAGACCATTTTTGTGCACAGATATTATCATAGATTCTGAAGCCTTAGAATTAACTAAATATGTGACCCAGCTTTCAGCTTTTCAACAAACATTATGAGAACTCTGAGGGGTGACCCCTAACCCAGCCTCCACAATCAGTCTAATTGCTGGGTCTGTGGAACACTCCCCTTCTTCATCAATTGAAGACTTCCAATGGTGGGTTTCTCTACTTCAAGGATAGGACTTTCTTCAACTCTGTGAAAACCTTCACCAACAACAATCTTATGTGACATCTCTTCTTTATCTGATGGCATCTAACAATCCTAAAATGGACTAATGTAACTATGGACATCATGTAATTTTTAATTTTGATTATGTTTTAGCTTGGTTTAATGACTTATTTTGCTCCCTACATCTGTAACTGTGTAACTGGATGTGTTTCTAACCGTCTGAAAGCTTTTAGGTTACAAATGGTTGTCCAAGCTGTTACCAGTGCCACAGCCTCCTCCAACTATTACTTGGGGTCCCTGGATCAGAGACCCTCAATATGAGGATTAGGAGAATATGTCGCCTCAAAAATTTAGGGACAGAACCCCTCAACAGCAGGAAGTAGTTATGTAATGAAAATGACACTCCTTTCCCTTAAGCAATGTAATTCTCCTAAAAGAAAAGGGGGGGATGAGGGAGTCAATTCCTAGGTAGGTTGATAAGAAATCCAGGGTCCCCAAGGAGGAGAGAGGGGTCTGGGGTTCTGGAAGAGGAGACAGGGGGTCTGGAATTCTCAAGGAGGAGGAAAGGACAAGGTCTTTCTTTTTTTCTCTCCATTCATAAAATGTTTTTTTCTTTAAGCCGGGAACTGGAACTGATGATTATACAACAAACAACTCAGTTTAAATTCTGTACTAAGGATTATATGACAACAATGTATCCTGCTTGAGGACAGTTTCCCCTTCCTGAAACCTTCTGACTAATCCTGGTATCTTAAAATGTAAATTGTGGGACAGGGTCTGGTAAAATTTTTACAACCTTGAGACATTCTTTTGATTTATTATAATAACTAATTTAAAAAGTACATAATTCCCTTGCTAAGACTAGCAAGTATGGCATTCTCCATCCCCCTTCTGATGTCTATGTCAGAAGTTTTCTCTGTCCCTTTTCACTTTAATAAAACTCTTCTATACAAAAAAAAAAAGAATATACTTGGATTCATTGTAAATGTACAATGCAAACCTATAACAACCATTTAAAGTTAAATGTATGTATATAAATAATATGGTAAAAAAAATCATATAAAATGCTCAATTAAAACTACAAAAGGGGGAAAAGAAGACACAAATAGCAATAAAGGAAAAGGGCAACAACAATAAAAAAGTAAAATACATGGTAAATTGTAATCAAACATGTCAATAAACAATTTTAATATTAATAAGTTCACCAAAGATCTAGAGTAGATAAAAAAAAATGATCCGATTCAACTAACTACTGTAAATGGATGTATGAAGATATACAATGCTAACACAACTCAAAAGAAAGCAGCAGTAACTGTACTACATTTAGAATCTGCAGACTTCAAAGCAAGGGAAGTTAGTAAGGATTAAGAATGGTATTACAGCATGAAAAAGGGTCAAATCTCCAATAAAATATAAGAATTATTAAGATGTATGTGCCTAACAACAGATTGTTTCACACCATCAATCAAAAACTGGCAGAATTGCAAACAAAAAGGTATTAACCTACAATTGTAGATGGAGACTTCAACACCATTCTATCAAAAATGGGCAGATGCAGCATCCAAAAAGTCAGTAAGGATAACGCTGAATTTGGTCAGGTGGATATAATGGTTATCTACAGAGGATTTCATGAAACAGCAAAATACACATTTTGTAAAGCTTACATAGAATATTCTACCAAGACAGACCACACTGTCAGCTATAAAACACAACAAAATTTTAAGAAGAGAAATTATACAATGTCTGTTCTCAGACTACAATGGTGTTGAAACAGAAATCAATTACAAAAAGAAAGATGGAAAGTCCTAAAATATGTGGCGATTAATAAACATCATATGACTTATAGCCACTTATAAATATCATATGACTTAAAGCAAAGAATCTCAAGAAAATGAAAAAATATTTTGAACCTAATGAAAATGAAAATTCAACATCCAAATTTGCAGGATGCAGTAAAACTGCTGATTAGAGGAAAATTTATAGCATTGAATATATACAATACAAAAGAAGGAAGATCTAAAGTCCATAATCTAAGTATACATCTTAGGAAATTAGAAGAAGAAAAGCAAATTCAATCCAAGGTAAGCATTAGAAAGAAATAATAGTATGAATTAGAGCATAAATCACTGAAATGGGAAACAAAATCAATAGAGAAAACCACAAAAATAAAAGCTGTTTCTGAAAGAAAAAATCAATAAAATTAATTAGGCTTTGACCAGGTTTGCTAAATAAAAGAGAAATAGGACACAAATTATTACCATCAAAAATGAAAGGAAAGAAAACATTGAATAACCCAGGGAAATTAAAAAAAGATAAGAAAGGAATACTATGAACAACTCTATGCTGACAAATTTGATAACCTAGATGATGACATGGACCAGTTTGTTAAAAGACACAATTTGCCAAATCTTACACAAGAAGAAAGAAATGATCTGAATAGGACTATATGTATGAAAGTAACTAAATCAACTATTAATAACTTTCAAAAATAGAAAGCACCAGGCTCACATGGGTTTACTGGTGAATACTACAAAATATTTAAGGGAAAAATTATACTAATTTTCTACAATTTATTTTGAAGAACAGAAGCTTTTGGGGCTGCTTTTAACTCATGCAATGAGGCCAGACTTGCCTTAATACCAAAGTCAGACAACTAACTCTCCTCAAAGTTGAAAAATCTATGTATAACATGGAGTTGGCCATCTGTGTCCATGGTTCTTCTGTATCTATGGTTCCACATGTATAGATTCAATCAGCTGCAGCCAGTACTGTAAAATTTACTATTGGAAAAAATCCACACACACGTGAATCCACACAGTTCAAAACATGTTGTTCAAGGGTCAACTGTACAGCAAGGTTGCGGGATAAAGGGTAGTATACAAATGTCAATAATTTTCCTCTATACCAGCAAAATAAAAAGTGACATTTGACAGTAGAAACAAAATGCTATTTATATTATTACTCAAAATGACAAACTGAGGTAAAAATGTAACAAAATGCACAAAATTTTAATGAACAAAATCAAATAAGAACTAAATAAAGAGATATTCTAAATTCATGAATGGGAAGACTTAAAATTGTCAAGATGTAAGTTTTTACCAACATTATTTCTAGATTAAATACAATCTCAATGAAGATTCCAGCATGTTATTTTGTGGATATTGACAAACACTGCAAAATTTATATCAGGAAAAAGATCCAGAATAGTCAACATAATTACTGAAGGATTTGCCACTTCAAGATTTGCCATAAACCTATAGTAATTAAAACAGTATTGTAATGATGAAAGAAGAAACAAATACATCAATAGAACAGAATCCCAAAACAGACACTCACACGTATAAGCAACTGACATTCAACAAAGGAGCAAAATCAGCACAATGGAACAAAGGTAGTCTTTTCAAAAGATGGGGGTGGAAGAACTGAACATCCACATGAAAAAAAAAAAAAAAAAAAAGAATGAATCTAGAGGCAGATTACGTTTATAATGATGGATTTGTCCAAACACATAGAATGTACATCACCAAGAGTGAACCCAAATGTTAACTTTGGACTTTGGGTGATGTTGACGTGTCAATGTGGATTCATTAGTTGTAACAAATGTACCCCTCTTGTCACAGACATTGATAACCAGGGAGGCTATGCAGGAGCTGTAGAGGATATATAAAGGAACTTTCTGTACTGTTCCCTTAATTTTCCTGTGAATCAAAACTGCTCCAAAATAATTGTCTTTAAATATGAAAGAAAAAAGAGAATGAACTTACATAGTTGTCTGAAATCAGAAACAAATGTCAACAAACACAAAAAAGTTAATGATGTGTAAAAGAATCTGAGCTTGTAATACTGGTCAGCATAATAGTGTTTGGGTTTGTGCACAAAAAGAAGCAAATATTTTTTCATAGATAGTTAAAGAAATATTATACTGACTATTTTATTAATGTTTTGATAAAAACAGTAAAAATATATTTTACATAAAATGAAAGATTCTCAATTAAGCCAGCAAGTTATTGTCTGTATAATATAAAATATTTCTAACAGCATCAATTATCAACTGACTCAAATTTTGAATAATTGTAATTAATTTTCCCTACTTTTAGTCATGCAGTAAAAGAGACACTGCACAAATAGTATTTGGGTACATTTTAATTTCAAAGATTTCCCAAATTCACAATGAAATGCTGTCAATTTATAGTCTAAAATATGAAACTCACGATGTATATTCTTCTGAAACTTTTGTATTTGAAGAAGAGAAGTGAAAGTCACTCAGTTATGTCTGACTGTTTGCTACACCATGGACTATACAGTTCATGGAATTCTCCTGGCCAGAATACTGGAGTGGGTAGCCTATCCTTCTCCAGTGGATCTTCCCAATCCAGGAATCGAACCAGGGTCTCCTGCATTGCAGGCAAATTCTTTAACAGCTGAGCTACATGGGAAGCCTGAAGAAGAGAAATCTAAGCTAAATATTTTTTTACTAACATTTCTATGAAATGAATGATGTTCCAAGTATATTATGTTAAAAAATAATTATTCCACTTTAAATTAGGAGATTGATGTTTTCCCTTATTGTTTCATTTAACTGCTCTATGACGTGTTAGTCACTCAGTCATGTCTGACTCTGTCACCCCATGGACCATAGTCTGCCAGGTTTCACTGTCCATGGGGTTCTCTAGGCAAGGAGAGAGTGGATTCCCTTCTCCAGGGGATCTTCCCAATCCAGGGATTGAACCTGGGTGTCCTGCATTGCATGTAGATTCTTTACTGTTTGAGCCACCACGGGAGTCCAATTGTATGATACATGTGGAAAATATTGGTTCTCCATTACCTGACAAAGACTTTGTGAAAAGCTTCACGAATGCAATTTTTCAAGTCTTTCAGTACATACATTCAAAGTAAACAAAGAATTTCATAGCCTCATGTTCTTTTACCAAAAATGCTCATTTGTTTAAATGTCAAAAAGTTTTACATAGTTTTACTGTACTATTAATTCAGGTTCAAGTCTTTCTTGAGATAAAGGAATGTTTGCTAAATATTCAATAATCAAAGACAAAATGTGGCAGCATGAATTACGTGATTTCATCAATGTTAAGTTGTATACGGAAGAACTAAATTTGAAGCACCCGGGGGGAAAAAAGGCAATCTGTGACTTAGGTAAGAAAACATGCCAAAATTGACTTTTTATTATAAAACAAATCATGAACTATGATTTATGACATTTTATAAAATATGTAAATATGCAAATTTTAATTGCAAACGACAGCATCATGCAAACTGACTACAAAATGTGGAAAAATGAAGAATTCTTTTTGATATTGATAAATTTAGTGCTTTTTTCATTTTAGAAAACATTCCTTTGAATTTGATGTTTAACATAATAAGTTGACCCAAGTGTTAGTCAATTTATTTAACTTGGACAGATGCAATTTTGAAATTAATATGCTTTTGCTTCAAAGCCAAATCCATCCTTTTGAAAATTATAAACCAGTTTTGTCAATGTTTATGCATTAAAATAAAGGTATCTTGGAGCACTCAATTCAGATATTGGAAAACTTTTAAGTATATTTGGCATATTAGTATGCCAATTGAATTTATCAACTGTAAATCTTATGAAATCTAAGGATACATCAGTGTTTTCAATGAAAATTTAGCATCTTAATTGAGATTGTGCTAAAGTGTAAAATACATACTTCATATTCAAAAAGTAATATGGATAAAAATAAAATATTTTATTAATACTTTCATTGATTACATATTAAAATGATAATGTGTTGGATATAATGCATTAAATATAATATTAATGTATTACTATAACTAACTGCATATGTTTCTTTTTACTTCTTTAATGTGACTGCTAAAATTTTTAAATAACATATGCATCTTGTATTATTATTTCTATTGCTCAGCACTGGTCTAGATGTTATCAAAACGTCTCACTGAAATGTGACAAATGAGCAAATGATTATTTAGCAATATATACATTAAATCATTTGTTAATTTATAAATATAATTTTCAATTCAGGTTTAATTTATCTACATTTCCACCAAGTTGAGGTTACTAGATTTCACATTAAATTTTATTTTATTATTTTTTATCTTTTTAATATTGATTCTGACAATTTAATTCTGTTTCAACTACCACAATTGAGAAAACTAAGACATTAAAAATATTAGAAAGGGTTATAATGACACCTGGATTTATACTGAAAGAAAATAAATGCTGGCAAAATGGCAGATGTGACACATATCTTAATTTCTTCTAATGACACAGCTGGATAGAGTCATTCAGTGGATATTCAAAGTAAATCACCATAGTGAACTGGATGTGTGATTACCACACTGTATAACTTTGGACTCAGGAATTGGCTAGATGCTCCCATCTTAGGTTGAATGCATAGATCATTCTTTTCACATCATAGGAGACTTGATTAACATCATTGCCATCATTTAAAGTTTATTAAAGAATTATTAATACATTTTTATGCATTTAACTTAGTGCAAGTTCTTTAAAGGGATTTTCTCATTTAATTTTTACATCCATTCTAGGAGGTAAGTTCTCTTATTACTCTCATCATACAGATAAGAAACAAGCTGGGAGATATTAAGTCATTTTTATAATGTCCAAGAAGCTCAGAATATTAGTGACGATGTATGTGGACTTATTAAGGGAAAAAAGTCTCATAGAAGATACTATCTATAGCTTTTTAGGCTATCTTCTTGCGACTAATATTTATTTAAGACAATTATGATAAGTTTTCTTCTCTACCTAAGAAAATTTCTTGAATATAAAATACACTAAAGAAAAGAATGATCCAATTGTGACTTTAATCTTAGAGCAAAAATGCAGATTTTCTTTAAGGAAAATCCAGGCCAATTCTGCATTTTTGCTACTCGCTCAATCCAAAGAAAATGCAGTTTTGTTATTTCACTCTTTGCTGACCTTCCCACTTAGCTAGAATGTTTTCCCACATGGTATTTTAGTCACCTACAGTCAATGGATCGGGCTCCCCTAGTGGCTCAGATGGTAAACAATCTCCCTGCAGTGCAGGAGACCCAGGTTCGATCTCTAGGTCAGGAAAATCCCCTGGAGATGGGAATGCCTATCCACTCCAGTATTCTTGCCTGGGAAATCTCATAGATAGAGGAGCTTGGTGGGCTACAGTCCATGGGGTTGCAAAGAGTCGACACAACAAGGCGACTAACACTTTCACTTTCATCATCAATGGATCAGAGCGAGCACTCAACTTAGCATATATTTGCCATTCTTGACTTAATATGACATCTCTATAAGAAAAGTTCCAGAACAATTTAGAAGAAGGAAAAGGAAAATATTAAGTAATAGGACCAATAAGAGAAGTCGATCTCTAGGTTGTCAAGAAGGACACTACTACAAAGTTTCCTGACACTTTCCTCTGAGAACCTTGACAGATGAAAAAAGACATGAAAGGGCAAAAGTCAACATCCCTATGACGTAGGTGGCACTAGTGGTAAAGAACTTGCCTGCCAATTCGGAAGACATAAGAGATGCGAGTTTGTTTGATCCCTGCGTTGGGAAGATTCCCTGGAGAAGGAAATGTCATCCCACTCCAGTATTATTGTCCGGAAAATCCCATGGACAGAGGAGCCTGGTGGCCCAAAGTCCATAGGGTCGCAAAGAATCAGACAGGACTGAAACAACTTAGCACACATGATCTTTTTAGATTCAGATTAAATGCCACAGAAAAGGGAATCAGGAGCTCCATAATACAAGGAGCCTCACTTGCCATGCTTTCTGATAAATTCCCTGTTGGTAGACTAGTGCCTGATGGATTCTAAACCCTCAGATATTTGAAAATATGTGAATGTCTATGTGAAAGAAGGACATTAATTTGGAGGGGACTTTTGAGATTTCAAAGTTTTTTCAACACATGCAAAATTATCCAAAAATCTTAGGAGATTAATCTTTTATTGTACTTAATTTTCAATTGAGAAAATGAAAGCTCAGATTAGAAAATAACATGTCCAAAGTTTCTCAGCAGGTGGGAGCACAAGATTTCTGATTCCATGATCTTACTCTTTTTAAAACATTAAAGAAATAGATATTAGGATTTTTGTCTAGGTCTACATTAGATACAACTAATATAATCTTCGATCTGTATCTATTCTGGATATAGATTATTAAGAATTGGAAATTTTATGACTGATGTCCACATTTTGGTCCTAGATCTCAAATTTGATAATCTCACTGCCCCATGAGTCCTGAGACTCTAAACTATTAAGCATTTGTAGTTCCTGAAATGTATCTTCTATCTCTGATGCTTTTGTAGTTTTATATATATTTTTCCCTCCTTCCAAAATGTCCTTCCTCTCTTTGCCAGCTGGTCAAAGTTCTATTTCATGATACATTTCTCTAGATAGATTTTACTTGAGCCCAATACCTATCTGTCCCTCATTGATCCCTGTCTGTTGTGTCTGGTACCCACTCCTACTATTGGATTTTCATGTTTTATTTTGCTCAGGTGCCTACCTGATCTTCTCATTAGATAGAATTCATGTATTAGATATCTGTGAACACAAAGCACCTAGCAATTTATGTTAAAAGATTAATTTGGGGAGCACGGCAAAAGTCCAAAATGTGATTATGCTATGCGGTATGGAAGGACTTTTTTTCCTAAGTATATAGAGAAACAGAATCATTCTCAACAATTGGAGGAAGAAATCTAACACACCCCTACTGAGTAACAGAGTAAAAAAAAAAAAAAAAAAAAAAAAAAGAATGCTGTAAAATAGAAAATGTGCAAGATGTAAAGCAGTAATTAACCTCCTCATATGTGTGCCCAACAGCAATCTTCCACAAAGGTCAGGCAATTTGCAATGAAGATGAAATTTAGGACATAAAAGGAAGAGAGATCAGTCTCAAGCTCAGTTTCACAAACACCTTTGGGTATTTCCAACCAACACAGGTTCTTAACATACACATTTTAAATTTTTTATTGTTCTCTTCTAAAAATGGAAATGACTTTAAAAAGTACTTGCAAGAAGAAAACGCACTCATCTCTGATTTTAAGCAGGGTTATAATGGGGAGCCTTGTTTATTATGCGTGACGCATGCTCAGTCGTGCCTGACTCTGTGTGGTCGTAGGGACTGCAGCACACCAGGCTCCTCTGTCAGTGGGATTTCTCAGGCAAGAATTCTGGGAAGGGTTTTCATTTCCTGCTCCAGGGTATCTTCCTGACCCAAGGACTGAACCTGTATCTCTTGTGCCTCTTGCATAGGTAGGCAGATTTTTACCACCACACCACCATTATTTAGGTGCTTTCTTGGTGGCTCAGATGGTAAACAATCTGCCTGCAATGCAGGAGGCTTCGGTTGGATCCTTGGGTGGGAAGACCCCCTGGAGAAGGAAATGGTTACCCACTCCAATATTTATGCCTGGAGAATCCCATGGACTGAGAAGCCTGGAGGGCTAAATTCCATGGGGTTGCAAACGGTCGGACACTGCTGAGCAACACACACACACACACACACACACACACCATTATTTATTATAGTTATGGCTTAAATACATACACTGGAAATCTACAGCAAAATTAGAGAGAGAGAAGGGTGTGCAAAACTCAGTGGCAAAGAAGACATTCTGAGTTCATCTGAATTCATATCACAGAGAAAAGGGGAAAGAGACAAACATAAAATCATATTTGGTTGAGTGATATATCAAGCAATCCTGGGTCAAAACACTAAACAATACTTACAACTCATACAAACAACCCGATTCTGTAAATTTCTTTCTAAATTGAAGAGCAGATCCCTGCAGGCTTTGAAAGGGAATTCTTTTCTAAATTACTGGGCAATTTTCTCCACTCCAATTGAGCTATATAATCAGACATGGTCAAAACATTGTTCTAGGAAGCATAATATAAAATGATTTCAACAAAACCATGACTTTATGGACACATCGCTGCAGAGAGGGGTCAGGAATGAAAATGGCAAATGCATGAGCTGGACTTTAGCTGGGTTTTAGTTGAGAAAAAATCCATTGTTGTACTCTATTCATGAAGCTTTCAAATTATTGTGAGTAATTGAAAATACATTGTAAATTGTATATTTTACCATATTAGACCTTTAGAAATCTGAGCCCATAGTGAGATGTGATTCACATGCTCTTATTTCTTACCCTAAAGCTAATTAGAACAAAATGAGATCCATGAAACTGAGCAGATTAGTACATCCAAAATGTTTTTCATAGTAAAGATTTAAATTTTGCTTCCCATCCATGCTTAGAACTGAAATAATACTTCTCTCTGGATGTATTTTGTTTGATGTCAGCTGTCTAAAAAACTAAAGTACACAACTCACCTCTACCCTCCCAAAATACGACAACTGCCTTTCAGAAAAAGTATATGCTTGTTTCAATGCAAACCAAGTATATAAACAATTGTTGTTAAAAATGTCTCTTTGTTCCTAACCTTGCTGGTTATGAGATTGGGTAGCTCTTCTGTTTTAGCATCCAGAAATGGGAGAGAATTCCAAATTAAGCCCCTTCACAATTGCTTGGCCATATATCCACATATTCTTAGCTTTGAATAAGGACAGAAAAGCCAAACTCTTGGCTGCTGCTGCTGCTGCTGTGGCTTCAGCCTTGTCCGACTCTGTGAGACCCCCTAGACGGCAGCCCACCAGGCTTCCTCACTCCTGGGATTCTCCAGGCAAGAACATTGGAGTGGGTTGCCATTTCCTTCTCCAGTGCATGAAAGTTAAAAGTGAAAGTGAAGTCGCTCTCCTGCTGCTGCTGCTGCTGCTGCTTAAGTCGCTTCAGTGTGTGCAACTCTGTGCAACCCCATGGACTGTAGCCTACCTGGCTCCTCTGTCCATGGGATTTTCCAGGCAGGAGTACTGGAGTGGGTTGCCATTGCCTTCTCCGAAACTCTTGGCTAAGTAAGTTAAAAAAAAAAAATGACTTACTGAAAGAAAGCCTTCTCCCTCACTCACTGTCTCGTCAGGGTAATGCCCCTGCTATTACAGAGATCTGGCTGCTGTCAAGGCCACAGGTTGCTGGACTAAAACTGGCAAGTGGCATTACAATAGACAACTTTCATTCATTCATTCAGTATGTATATTTTGTGCACCGAGTGCTGGAAAACATTCTAAGCACTGACAATGCAAAGAACAAAGAAGAATTCCTCTGCACTCAGGAAACTTGTATTTATTTTCTGGAAAACAAACAGTAAAGAACTTCTATTGGAAGACACTCTATTAAAAAAAAAAAAAAAAAAAAAAACTGTCTCCATAATGATAATTAGAGTTTTACAAATTAGGATGAAGTAGTTAGAGAAGAACTTCCTGGGAAGGTGGGATTTGAGCTAACAACTGAAAGATGAGACAGAGCTAACCAAATGAAGAGGAAAAAATGGAGGTAAGTTAAAACACAAACCAAAAAAAACCCTGAGCATCTGAAAAAATATTTTAAAATTTCTGGTCCTATTTTGGGAAGAAAGCCTATAATCAGACAGGCATACATAATATAAGAACATCAAAGCACCACAAAATCTAAAATATTCATTACAAACAAGTGTTTCTAGGTTCTGTGGCCCTTATGAGCCAGAGTCAGAGGTTAGAGATCAGGGCTTGAACAGGGGAAAGGTTTATGAGAGAACCAACCCATATGGATCTGAGATCTTAAAGGCTATGTTGTCAGAGTGAGATGAAGTCAGATTTATTTAGACGGTTGATCTCATATTAACTGTTATTACCACAATAAAGTACAATTTAAAAATAAAAGACATAAGGAAGAAATAATTGCTTTCAGGAAGAGCTGAAGACCTATCAGGAACAGGGTGAAACCAATACAAGTATTCACTCAACCTTTTGGAAAATGGTTCACAATGTACTGCAGAGTAAGACAACACTAAGGAGTCTTAGGAGAATATTTGACAGTGGATCTTTGCTTACTATTTCATGGAATTTGACAACTCTGGACCATCCTACTAGTGATAAGCATGCAGTGATCACTATAAGGAGAAAGGGTGATTGTGGCAGATTATATGGTGACCAGGCATTATAGTGGTGGTACGTTTAGGGGAGAAGTTCTAGTAAAGGGGCTGCATGCAGGGAAGGGGATCCTCTATATCCTGTCCCCTGTATTCCCTATATTCTATCCCTGATGTCCTGGGGTCAGTTTACTGGACTAGTTCTCTGCTCTTTGACATTGGTATTAAGATGGAAAAATGTTTAAAAGGTGACTTAATAGAAAACTTTCAAATTTTCCACCCTGATAACCAACTCATAATTCATCAGTTCAGAATCCGCCTGTTTCTAAGATCTTTACATAGACAACCTTACTTAGTCTTTTTAATACACTTATGAATTATTTGTGAAGATCATTCCCAAATCCAGGTAAGGGACCAAAAGCAGAGGGGGTTGAGAACTTGCTCAATGTGATAAAGCCAATTAATAGTACAACTGTGATAAAAACTCAGGCAGACTGGCAATGAGTCAAAGTTCTTAAACATATTCCAGAAAACTGAGTCAAGAAATGAATGAATTAATGAGTGAATATTTGGGAATGATGAAGTACACAATCATGAGGCCATTAAACTCTGTGGATTATATTATTATAAAAGAGATACATGTATAGGCCAATGATTCTTAACTTTCTTAATCATAATTTTATCAGGTTTCCAAGAGGGCATTTCTCATTGTCTGGATATATATTTGTCCTTCTCACCTGAGGTCAGGGGTCAGTTACTGGCATAGAATGGTAGAGGGAAGGGAAGCTGCTAACATTCTACACAGTGAATAGGATAGCTGCTGCTGCTAAGTCAATTCAGTCGTGTCCAACTCTGTGCGACCCCATAGACGGCAGCCCACCAGGCTCCCCCGTCCCTGGGATTCTCCAGGCAAGAACACTGGAGTGGGTTGCCATTTCCTTCTCCAATGCATGCAAGTGAAAAGTGAAAGTGAAGTCGCTCAGTCGCGTCCTACTCTTCACGACCCCATGGACTGCAGCCGACCAGCACTTCACAACAAATAATCGACTAAAATGCCAATTATACTGCTGTTGGGGAATCGTGTTCTAGATCTTATATAAATCATCCTAACTTTCCTGAATCTCAGATTCCTCTTCTATTAAGAAGGAAGAGCCACATGCACATAGTGGTCATGAAAAAAAAAAAAAAAAAAACAGAGCATGACATCTATAATAGTGCCTGGCACGTGGTTAAAAGCTTTAACATTTTAGATTTAAGCAGGTAAATCACACGTTTGTTTTACCTTAAATGGCATTTTAGAAATATCATTCTAACAGAAATGTTAAGAATGAATAAATGGATAAGGTGAAATTTCACGGGTGGAAAGCAATCAGGAAGATGATAGAAAGTGTGCACATCTGAACTTGGGTAGATGCAAGAGGGGTCTTCCAACTCAACTAAGACTACTGACACATCACACATTAGAATATGAGGCTGTTTTCTGTTAGTTCTGTTGTTGTTGTATTTACTCTTGCTACTTCATTTCTTATTATGAACCTAAAGATAATACCAATTGAAACTTTCTCTGCAAATAATGAGGCTTCATTTCTTTTGGCTGAAAACATTTTAATCTATGCAATGAATTATATGTTCACAAATCAGACTGTCATCTTCAGGTGAACTGTGTGTTTATGCACACACACATATACACACATACACACAAATCCAATTTGAAGTTGTGATTTATTATTTGAAAGGTGTAGGTTTCACATGAGAAATTTCATCATCTGAAATTGCCTTGTCGTTGAGGGTAATGAGAATTAAATTCAGCTGCTGAAAGGAACAAAGACAAATATTGAAAGATGGGAGACTTTTCTAACCCACTGCAGAACTGTAGGGTCCTCTGTGAGATTAGACTGAGGCACCATTTGCAGAAATCACTAACTGTTTCAGTTTATTAAAAGATTAAGAGTAAATCTATTTGGGTATAATATGTGCTTTGCAAGGCAAGAAATTTCTCAAAAATCGATGCTTTTGCTTTTTCATTTCCTCTCAACTCACTGAGAGGCAATCGACATGGGAGTAGCTCTGATCACACTAAGAGAGCATTCTGATCTTCATTAGTGCAGGGTCGATGCAAGAAACTTTATTTCACATCAAAATCTAGAGGTGGTTCCCCTAGATTTAAAACCCTTTTTTGTTTTAACACATCAAGCCTCCTGATTTCATAATCTCCATAATTAATACACTACCACGCACACAACTTTCAAAATAGGGTTTTGCAAGTTGCAAATGGAAGCTGCATGTTTGAAAATCGATAAATAGATATTTATCTTTATTTTTCATTTTTTTTCTCTTCCTTTTGTGGAATTAATGGAGGCTGAGAAGTGACATAATGGTAGGAAATGTCAAGAAAATTACATTTCCTTCGTCTATAATTTTTAATATTATCTTCTTTGTATGCAACATTTTATGAACTAAATGAAATGTAGGTTGCTTCCCAGTGAGTGTTTTTATTTAGTTATTAATGTAGCAATAGGAAAAGGAGTACATCAAGGCTGTATATTGTCACTCTGCTTATTTAACTTATATGCAGAGTACATTATGAGAAACTCTGGGCTGGAGGAAGCACAAGCTGGAATCAAGACTGCCGGGAGAAATAACAATAACCTCAGATATGCAGATGACACCACCCTTGTGGCAGAAAGTGAAGAAGAACTAAAGAGTCTCTTGATGAACATGAAAGAGGAGAGTGAAAATGTTGGCTTAAAACTCAACATTCAGAAAACTAAGATCATGGTATCTGGTCTCATCACCTCCTGGCAAATAGATGGGCAAACAGTGGAAACAGTGAGAGACTTTATTTTTTTGGCTCCAAAATCACTGCAGATGGTGATTGCAGCCATGAAGTTAAAAGATGCTTACTCCTTGGAGGGAAAGTTATGACCAACCTAGATAGCATATTAAAAAGCAGAGACATTACTTTGTCAACAAAGGTCCGTCTAGTCAAGGCTATGGTTTTTCCAGTAGTCATGTATGGATGTGAGAGTTGGGCTATAAAGAAAGCTGAGCGCCGAAGAATTGATGCTTTTGGACTGTGGTGTTGGAGAAGACTCTTGAGAGTCCTTTGGACTGAAAGGAGATCCATCCAGTCCATCCTAAAGGAAATCAGTCCTGGGTGTTCATTGGAGGGTCTGATGTTGAAGCTGAAACTCCAATACTTTGGCCACCTGATGTGAAGAGCTGACTCATTTGAAAAGACCCTGATGCTGGGAAAGATTGAGAGCAGGAGGAGAAGGGGATGACAGAGGATGAGATGGTTGGATGTCATTACTGACTCAATGGACATGAGTTTGGGTAAACTCTGGGAGTTGGTATTGGAGAGGGCGCCTTGCGTGCTGCAGCTCATGGGGTCGCAAAGAGTCAGACATGACTGAGTGACTGAACTGAACTGAATGTACCAATGAATCAATAAAATGTTTCTTGAGCATATGTGCTGGTCATCGTGATGGATGCAAAATGCCCAACCAACAGAGTCTATTGGCTCTAGGAGGTCAAAGTCTTGAAGACAAGCAGGTACAGAAACACAAAAATGTAATAATAACTGTGTAAGAAGTGCCATGGCTAAAGTAAATACACAGCACTGAGCTGGCAATGATGAGGGACTCTCAGCCCATCTTGTGTTAAATATCTTTGAGAAAGGTTTAATATAGCAATGACCTGTTTCGAATTGGTTATGGTCAAAATATGAAGAGACAATTCAGTGCCTGGGTAAATTTTATGTTTTACATAGGAGGTGGGAGGATTGATATGGAACGAGAATTTTCATTATGTTCCTAGAGAGTATAGAATTTTATTTCAATAAATAGTAAATCAGTTATTCAACAAACAAGGATGTTTAGTTTTATTGTGTGTGTGGTTGCATGATATACTTGCTCTGTCTCGTTTGTGGTGATTTCAGAGTGACCTTATTTCTGTCTTGTTCCATCACAGTTACATAGTAGCCTGCTTGAGTATTATTCATATTCTCTGAAAGTTCTTTATGTTCACTAGGGAATATTGCTGACCTGTCAACTCCTAGCTGTCAGCAAGCAGCTGCCAGCTATCAGGACTATATTTCTAAAACTATTTTCTCAACAGACTGCATGTGATTGAATAATTCCTCTACAGAAAGATATTTATATTGTTCTCAGTTTTTGCTCTTTATCATATGAAATACTGCAGTGAATATCCACGTACATATTCAAAGATGAAATTTCTCAGAGGAGCCTGATATATTTATATATTTGTGTGCATGCTCTGTGCTAGGTCCTCTCAGTCATGTCTACTCTTTGCGACCCCATGCACTATAGCTCAGAACGCTACTCTGTCCATGGGATCCTCCAGGCAAGAAAGCTGGAGTGGGTTGACATGTTCCCCTCATACATAAGTACATGATCATTGCTTTCATTAAATTCTCCTGATTAAACACTTATTTAGATGTTAAATTTCCCCATAGAGTTTTTCTTTTCTGTGAATTACTTATCCCTTTATCTAAATTTCCTCCAATTATATGTCTCCATACTAATGTTTAAATAGTAGTTCCTATATTTTATGGAAGCAGATCAGTTGCTGGCAATTAACATCTCCATTTAGTATGCTAATAATTTTTAAGTTAATTTATATTCTTTTTCAGAGATTTTTTTGATGAAGGCACTTGGATTAAAATAAATAAGATCTAGGAAAAAAGTGTAAATCTAAAAAAAGAGAGTGTTAAAGGAAAACATGGCATAATTTACATAGATACATAAACCAATAGATATTCTATTTAGTCTTGAGGTTTAATTTAGATTTCTGCTTTTTACTTCTATGAAGCTTACCAGATAAAATTTAGTCCATGACATTATAATGAACTTTGCCCATGACCCTATGTATATTTCTTTCAACATTTTCCACTGATTTATCTACTACAGTGGAAATGATCTCTGGCTTTAAAAATAATGTACTCCACATCTTCACAATAGAAGGGAGGATACAGCTGACTTTTTATTTTCCAGTATTTTGGATATAGAGTATATGCTGAAGAAACATTTATGTAATATATGAAAATTGTTGAAATGTTAATATCCCTTATTTGAAATTCTTTTGACTGTTATTTCCTTTTGAAATCACTTCAGTGGACAGACAGAATTTTCCTGTACACATTTTTTCATTTAGAGGCAGCTCACCTTAGACTTCAGAGTCAGAGCATTCTGGTCTTTGAATCTAACTGTATCACTCTCAGCGATATAACCTTGAAAAGTAAATAGGCTTTTTAATATTCAATTTGCTCATCTATGAAAATGGGGAGCTGCTATGGTAAAATTATAGTATATGCTCTTTACATGGCAGTGCAAGGAGGCTTTAAGGAAATATCTTGTCTTCTTAGGAAACATGTGCAACTGATATCTATGACTATTGTGCTTAGGCAAGGCTAAACTTGTAAACTTTGTTTAAAAGTATTTTTTCTGGCTCTTACTACAAGAGGTCGCAGCTCAGGAAAACTAGATGGAGAGAAAAATTTATACTATTGCTTATAAACACTACCTTTGAAATCTACTGCTTAAACAGTTGAACAAAATAATCTGCTTTTCAGAGAAATTAAATTTTAAGAAATATTAATCTGTTTTCTAATTAAAACGTTTTTTTTCAGTGTGGTTGGTGTCCCTTTCGTCTTACAAAACTCCAGTATTATTTAGACATTCTGTGCCTTCCTTTTATCCCAGATAAGGTGAACCAACCTCCTCTTTAATTTAGAGCTGTCTAATTCTTCTAAGCCCCTTCTCTTTGTTAGTAGAGCTGATTACATAGCCCATTGTTGACCAGTGAGAAGTAAGATGAGGTCTAGATGTAGGCTTATGGTAAAGGATTTAATTTCTTTTAAAAATAGACACATGACAGAGGAGATTGCTCTTCCACTCTTGGTCACCAAAATGCTGCATGTGATTTATAAAACCTTGCAACCAAGAGGCCACCTACTATAGAGAGCTAACCAGAGAAAAAAGTCCCAGTATTAAGGAAAGAAAATCATGGCCTCACGAAAGCATAAGAGGTAATTCACCTTTGAACTCCCATTCTTTAAAGTCATTATGATGTGAGCTAATAATTCGGTATTGTTGATTTCTATTGTATTGGTGTTTTCCAATACTTGTAATCACAACCACTTAAACTGCTTATAAAATGGATATTTTATAACACTGTTTTCATTCATTCATCTAATCAATGGATAACCGCTGAATATCAACTATGTCCCAGGAACCATGTCTGGCCTAGGGATTCAAATGAGGACAAAACAATAAGATCACTCCCCTTGGGCATGATGTAGGATTGAGTCTAATGTTTCTAACAATCGCTCCTATTAAACCCAAGAAGTAAATAGCTCATGAGCTGATAAGCTGATGTGTTACAAGGAGAATGTGTTCTCTTCCATCTCTCAGAAGAACATGGTTCTACCTATAATCACACTCACAATTTACTCTGAGAATAGAACATCATAGTAATTGTGACAGGACAAGAGCAGGCACCAAATATGACATGGGACTGGGGGTACTACAAAGTGGGCATTCTGTGTTCACTCTTTGAGTTTTAGGTCTAATTTCTAAAGCCATGTAAATGCATATTGTTGTCATTTTGTAGGAAATTGGTAGTATCTAATTCTATTTATATTTGATATGCACACTTTAGTAATAGGAGTTCTATTTATTAGATCCTTATAATACTAACTAAATTAAATGTCTTTTTTTCCTTACATGAAATACAGAAATGCTAGTGAGAGGAATCTATATGGAAAGGAGGACATATCTGGAAAGCACCAGTATACTATGGAGGGAAGGAAACGAAGTAGTTACTGTATTTGAGTGCTTATTACATGTCAGACAATTACCTTACTCTCAACATAAGTATGCATGTTTATCTTCATTTGGTTATGAGAAAACTGACATACAAGAAAAAGAAATGATGGCCCTTCAGGCTGGGAACTGAGATTCAGATATGCCAAACTGCATACCCTCATATCGGGCTGACTCAAAAGTTCCTTCATTTGGAGGGTGCAATAATATTGTTTCATGAGCTGAACTAAAGCTATACTTTTTACTAGCTATGGGGGAAAAATATGAAAAATGATTTCTTATATCCATGAAATCTCAAAGGGAAGATTCAGGCCAAAATCACAAACTAAAATGCCTACGAAGGGCAGGAAGGCATGTGAAATGAATATTTGTGAAATACCCAAAACAGTGAGGCAGGGACCTAGGCTAACTGGAGAACACATGTGCCAGTGAATTGTTGCCATGGAAAAATGAAAGCTCACTGCTGCCAGATGTCAACTATTTTGACACAAGCCAGAAATATAGGTTTTTATGTACTACAGTGGACAAGTAATTGATGTTTACAAGACTGTACGTGCAATTGAATTCTGATAGACACACTTAAAAATATATATATGCAGGCAATAATTTTTAGCAAGTATAATTACTACATACAAGGAATTCTTAGTGAAAATATTTATTAAATATGGTAGTAATATTTCAAAAAACTTCACTGAATGTCGTATGCAGTATGAAAATAATTTTTAACCTAATTATGGTCATTAATTAAATTGAATATCATGTATCTTATAAAACTGAGGTAAGGCTAAAATTCTTTGCAAATTCAGTTTTCTATTATTTCCACTCAGAGAAGTTTATGAGGTAATACTGCATATTTATTAGAAACATATCAAGTAATTACTAGCACTGGTCATGATTGACACTAGAAGTTAATATTGTATCTTGTGATGAGCATAATCTTAATTTTTTCACATTTTATTTGGAAATATATTAAAATTATTTTGTACTTACAGAAATGTAGCAAAAACAATATCAAGAACTTAAGTATACTTTTCTCCAGTTTCTCTTTCCCTTCCACCAACTCTGCTCTGTTTCTCTCTCCCTCTCACTGCTCCCCAACATTCTCATGCACGTTACTTTTTTCTGAATCACTTGAAACTATATTACATACACAATGTCACTTTATCTCTAAGAAATTCAGAGTGTATTTTCTAATAATAATTATATTCTCTTAACCACAGGATTATCAAAATCAGAAAATTAATACTGATATAGTATTATCATCCAATCTACAAGCCTTATTCAAATTTTGCCATTTGTCTCCCTATTGCCTTTATTGCAAAAGACAAAGAATTTGGCCTGTTATCAATCTGAAGGTCATGAGATGTATTTGTCATATCACTAATGTTCTCAACCTGAAATTTTCCTCTGTCTGTTTTCGTTCTTCATTATCTTAACAAACGTTTATTTGAGAATATCAAAGAGAACGAGACTGTGAGATATTTTTAAAATTTGTTAAGATCCTTATGCTGGGAAAGATTGAAGTCAGGATAAGGGCACAACTGAGGATGAGATGGTTGGATGGCATCACTGACTTAATGGACATGAGTTTGAGCAAACTCCAGGAGATGGTGAAGGACAGGGAAGCCTGGTGTGCTGCAGTCCATGGAGTTGCAAAGAGTTGGGCACAACTGAGCAACTGAACATCAACAACAAATTTAGTTGAATGTATTAATATTTTATTCTATGATTAAAACTTTTGGGTCCTATTTAAGTATACCTTTCTTACCCCCAAAACAAAGATATTCTCCTATATTTTCTTTAGAAATTTTATTTATTTACTTGTTTGTTCTTTAATCTTTCAATTTAGATTAACAATTTATCTGGAATTGCGTTTTTGTGTATGGTATATTGTAAAAGGCAGGATTGAATTTTTCTTATATATATATATATATATATATACACACACACATATGTATGCATATATACATTTATACAGAAGTGTGTGTACATACTGAGTGAATATATACATATATATATATACGTTTGAATTGTCAGATGGATGGTAGGTATACATGGAATTGTGTACACATACTTTAACACCATTTATTGAAAAGAGCATAGTCAAAAACTTAATGAAATATCAATTGCATATATGGAATACATCCACCTCATCAATATTTTCAAATTTAACAACAAAAAAATTGTTACTGTCATTATATTATTAAGCATTCATTAACTACATACCTGGAGCAATGACTTCTGTTCATGGTTGTCTTCCATTTTTATTTTATTTATTTTTTTTGAATGGACTCGTATCAAATATTTATCTAAATGAATAATGAGGGAACTCGGGTTTCAAGGAAATGATAGAAAATCACACTGAAATGTTTGCTGAGCTAGAGACTAACTGGCTAATTCCTACAGGATAATAAAATCATAACCATTGTGTTTGTTTTTTTCTACTAGATTGAAATTATTTAAACCTCTACTGGAAAAACCTTTGTAAGTTAACATATAATTTCACAGTTTGGGCCCTAATCAATAGTAAGTAGAAGTCAAACAAAGGCATATCCCTCTAACTAATTAAAAACCCTTGCATTAGCCCACTAGACAATGCTCCAGAGTAACATCAAAAGGACTTCCTTCTTATTTTATTTATTTATTTATTTATTTGTTGTGCTGAGGCATGTATGATCTTATTTCCTTGACCAGTGATGGAATCCCCACCCCCAAAAGTGGCAGTGCAGTCTCTTAACAATTGGTCTGCCAGGGAAGTTACAAGTCTTCTTCCATTTTTGAATTCTTGATAAGTTTTATTACAGGTTTGTCAATATTATTAGTCTTTCCAACACTAACCAGCAAATAGTTTACTTTAAATCTTATACATCCTCTATATATTTGTCTTCTACTCCATTTAAATTTGCACTCAAGTTTAATATTTTTTCCTTATACATAATTTTATTTTGCTATTCTTTCACAAACTTTGTTCTGAAGCTTAGTTCATTAGTTTTATTTCTTTCCTTTTTGTAACATACAGTTCATTTCAGTCACTCAGTCATGTCTGACTCTTTGCGACCCCATGGACTGCAGCATGCCAGGCCTCCCTGTCCATCACCAACTCCTGGAGCTTGCTCAAACTCATGTCCATCGAGTCCGTGATGCTATCCAACCATCTCATCCTCTCTAATCCCCTTCTCCTCCTGCCTTCAATATTTCCCCAAATCAGGGTCTTTTCCAGTGAGTCAGTTCCTCACATCAGGTGGGCCAAAGTATTTGAGTTTCAGCTTCATCATTAGTCCTTCCAATGAATATTCAGGACTGATTTCCTTTAGAATTGACTGGTTTTAACATACAGGGAAAGCTTTAAATTGTGCTGCAAGTACTGCTTTCAGTGAAACAATTTTTTGATGAGTTATTCTCTTTATCATTCAAGTCAATATATAACCTATTTTTATTTGCTGTTTTCACTCATAGATAATTATGCAGTACATTTCTAGATTGGGCTTCCCTGGTGGCTTAGATGGTAAAGAATCTGTCTGCAATTCAGGAGACCTGGGTTCGATTCCTTGGTAGGGAAGATCCCCTGGAGAAGAAAACACAACCCACTCCAGAAATCTTGCCTGGAGAATTCCATGGACAGAGGAGCCTGGCAGGCTACAGTTCATGGGATCACGAAAGAGTTGGACATGACTGAGTGACTAACACTTTCACTTTCTTTCTTTTCTATCATTGTTTATATATTTTGAGACCATGTTACTCAGTGGAAAAAAGTAAGTAAAACTGTGATTTTTTTCACTCACAAGCTATCATTTTCAAGTAATGGATACCTTTATCTCTGTAACAGACTTTGCCTTGACTTCCATTTTTCTGTTAATAATATAGATACATGAGCTTTAATTTGTTTAGTTTTGGCATACTTTTTTGCCTTTTGTTTTAGTCATAAGCTTCCTCATTATTGTTGCTTGCAATTGCCCAATAACTTTAAATTTGGGGTCCCTCTAGAAACACAGATTGATATGTCTTTCTCTAGAGAGATATTCTGATTGCTTCTGCTGAGTACCTAGAGGAATGTAAGATTTCTTCCATTTAGTACTGCTTCCAACCTTATCTGAAGATTAAGGGTCCCAAGACCATCAAGGATATGAATACTTAGGATAGATAAAAGAACTATCCCATCCTTTGGATGGGAGAAGTCAGTTATAGATCTGACTGCCTCACTCTAAAATAAGCTTTACTACCCCAGATCCATATGAATTGGGTTTGACTTCTGACTCTGGCTCATAAGGGCCACAGAACCAAAAAAAAAAAAAAAAAAAGCACTTGTTTATAATGAATACTGTAGGTTATGTCGAGCTTTGGTGTTCTTATATATTCTGTATGCCTTCGTGATTATAGGTTTTCTTTCCAAAATCAGGCTAGAAATTCTGCAATATTTTTTCACATGTTCAGGTTTTCTGCTTGTTTGTTTTTGTTTCGTTTTAACCTAACCACAAGGAGATCAAAACGTTCAGTCCTAAAGGAAATCAACCCTAAATATTCATTGGAAGAACTGATGCTAAAGCTGAAGTTCCACTACTCTGGCAATCTAATATGAACAGCCAACTCATTGGAAAAGACCTTGATGCTGGGAAAGACTGAAAGCAAAAGGAGAGGAGGGCAGCAGAGGATGAGATGGTTAGATAGCATCACCAACTCAATGGACATGACCATGAGCAAACTCCAGGAGATAATGAAGGACAGGGAAGCCTGGCCTGCTACTCTCCATGGAGTTGCAAAGAGTCAGACATGGATGAGCAACTGAAAAACAACAACAAAGCTCAGTATTTGATAGCTCAGTATTTGGCGTATTCTATCCTGTCACTACCACATTTTCTATTTCATGTTTTATTGACTCACTCCTGTGGAGTGAATGGTGGTTTCACACAATGCTAGCTCATCAAGTTCAATATCTTCTTATATTTATAGCTAAAAAAGTTTCCTGATGGGGGTGGGGATCACACAAGGACTATAGCAATTGAATTCCCATAGACAAATTATGACTAAATTAGGGTTAGTTTACTAGGATGTTTACTTTTATTTCCTGGCATTCACACACATGCATATTATCACTAGGTTTGTCAGTCAAATCCCACTTTATGAAATACAGGCCAATACTTAGACTTTCCACCTTCAGCCACTGAACCTAGAAAGTAACTCCAGAGTATTTACTTTTTTTAGAAATAAATCAGTATAGTATAATGTCTGGCACATATTAGACTTTAAATATGCTTGTTTAATATATGTTGTAGAAGTGAATAAAAGTGTTAAATTGTATCTACCAAATGTCAGATAAAAATTCAGTGGTCAGTTTGTTAAGCTGTTGTTTGATGTTTATAATTCATTTAAGAAAATGGATACCTAAAAATCATAATAGGAACATAATTAAATTTTTGCACAGTCTATATTTATATCTACATATATCTACATAATGTGTACTATATATATATATATGATATATTGTTGCTGTTTAGTCACTAAATCATGTCCGACTCTTTTTTGACCCCATGGACTGCAGCCCGCCAGGCTCCCCTGTCCATTGGATTTCCCAGGCAAACATAATGGAGTGGGTTGCCATTTCCTTCTCCACAGGATCTTCCAGATTCAGGGATCAAAGTCCATCTCCTGCACCTCCTTCATTTCAGGCAGATTCTTTACTGTGAAGCCACCAGGGAAGCCCATATGTATATAAATGTGTATATAAATATTCCTCTCTTTAAAAATTTGGCAATGCTTTGTTTTGTTTTTCACATGAGTTCTTAAACACATGAATTAACACCGAATGTAATTTCTGTAAAAGTGAAAATTGAATTCTCTCTAGGGAGTATGTTTATCTCTCCCATCAATCTTCAGCTTTTAAAATGGAATGTTAACATCATTTTGGGATGCACCAAGGTGCGTGCATGTGTGTGTGTGTACAATATATTTCAAAACGACAGAAAGACAAATTGAGCAACACATCATTGCTTTAGGCATGGTTTTTAACAAAGAAGTAGTTACTCTGCTGGATATTGCCCATTGCGCTTCCCATGCCTACTCTCCTCCCTTCTCTCCACTACTCAATATCCTGGGAGGCTATATAAAAGAACTGCATCTGCAGACTCCCTGATATGCTCTTTTAGCTTGTGTTTAGATGAATGGATGCCCTGGTGGGCGTGAAGGGAAAGAAGACAGTAAATGTATAGATTGTCTAGACTGTCATTCACCCAGAAGTCACTGTGCCTCTCCAGGGAACTTTCTCTTTGCATCTCTGGTTCTGGGTTCTTGGTACCTACTCTTTTCCTCCATTCTTCAGGATTTGCAGTAGTTATATCTCTGTTTTTGCTAATCTTGGGTTTCTACCCTATTTTTTTGTGTTCTCCTGCTCCCTGCCTATGCTTTTATGAATAGTACTTAGTTAAACTTTCCTCCAGTTACACTAATTTGAGTGGTTCATTTGTTTCCTGTGGCCACCCTAAGTGATGCAGGAGAGTGGACTCTCAATTATCCAGGACCCACAGTAACTGACCAAAGTCTTTAGCTAGTATGCAAAAAAACATTGTTTAATTCATACAAAAATTTCCATTCTTAGCACAAATACCTCTGGACCATTGATTCCCCACAATTAATATTAAGGTGAAAATGTTACCCTAAGATGAAACTATGAAAGGAGTTGGCAAACAAAGCTTTGAGTATTGGCTTTGCTCCCTGAGCATTCTCTATAACAAAGGGATGCTCTCCATAGAAAAGACTTTACCACAGCCTATCCCAACTGAGAAAAGGGTATTTCTACCGTTACAGCCTACAGTAGCCTTCCTGTCTCAACAGTGGATAAATAAAAGGACTACTTGTAAAGGTCACAGCCTAGGGACACAAGTCCACTAAAGACTGATAGTTAATCATAAGATTGCTATAAATCTTTGTAAAATTATTTTAAAATTTATAAGGAAAGGCAAAAGACTTAGAATAGCCTTCAAAATACTAAAGAAAAAGTATGAAGAGGAAAAGGAGGAGAAGGAGAAGAAAGTTGGAGGACTCACATACTTTTTTAAGATTTACTATAGAACTACAGTAACCTGGACTACATAGTATTGGTGAAACAGTATCAATGAAACAGAATAGAGACCCCAGAAACAGATCCATATATATGTGGTCAAAGTTATGTTTGACTAAGGAGCAGAGTCCAATTAATAAAAAATTATAATCACTTCAACAAATAATAATGGAGCAACTCAATATCCATGTGCCATGTGCAAATCTGAAACTGGCACACACTGTAACCCTTTCACCAAAATGAAATTTAAAAAATGGATTATAGATCTAGATGTGAAAAGGAAAACTATAGAACATTTAGAAGAAAACATAGAAGAAGAGTCTTAAGGACCTTAGGTGAGTGCTGACGTGTAATAATAAAAGCATAACTTATAAGAACAAAATTTAATAAGATAGACTTCATTAAAATTTCAAATTCTACTCTGTGAAAGATACTGTTAAGAGAATGAAAAGGAGAAACAGACTGGAACACATTATTTACAAAAATCATCTCTGATAAAGGACATATATCCCAAATATAGAAAGAACTTTTAATAATCAACAATAAAACAAATGGTCAAGAAGTCTAAAAAGACATCATCTTACCAAAGAAGACAGGCAGATGGAAATAAGCATAATTTTACATTAGGGAGCTTCTAGTTCAAATAATAAGACTTCACTTCATACCTATTACAACGACTAAGATGTCCTTCCCCCAAAAAAATTAAAAAATAAACCAAAACACAACAAAACCCTGACAATATCTGCTGTTGAAGAGGATGAGGAACAAAAGTAACTTACATTCTTTGCTGATGAGACTGAAAAATGGTAAAGACACTTCTTAAAATTGTTCGCTGCTGCTGCTGCTGCTAAGTCGCTTCAGTCGTGTCCGACTCTGTACGACCCCATAGATGGCAGCCCACCGGGCTCCGCCGTCCCTGGGATTCTCCAGGCAAGAATACTGGAGTGGGTTGCCATTTCCTTCTCCAGTGCATGAAAGAGAAAAGTGAAAGTGAAGTCGCTCAGTCGTGTCCGACTCTTAGCGACCCCATGGACTATAGCCTACCAGGCTCCTCCGTCCATGGGATTTTCCAGGCAAGAGTACTGGAGTGGGGTGCCATTGCCTTCTCCTTAAAATTGTTTGAGAATCTCTTATAAGGCAAAATAATCTTAACTTGTGATCTAGTAATCATGCTCCCAGGTAGCCATTCAACTTATTTGAAAACTCATGTCCACACAAAAACCTTCACAAAAGTGAATGGATCCAGTCTGAAAAGACTACACACTTAATGTCCTCAATTGTAAGCTATTCTGGAAAAAGGAAAACTACAAGGATGGTTAAAAAAAAAAAATAATCAGTGGTTCCTATGAGTTTGGGAGAAGGGGCTGCTACTGTAGAGATGAAGTACAAAGGATTTTTTTGTAGGTGAAACTTTTCTATGTGAAACCATAATGGTTAATTCATCACACTTGCACTTGCCAAAATCCACAGAACTTAGGACAAAGAGTGAACCTTAATGCATGCAATTTTTAAAAACTCATTTAGAATGTCATGGGATCCTTGGATGGAATTCAGAATGTGATAAAACAACCTAACTGCATTACACATATATGAACTAACCTCACTGTAGGATGTTGGGGGAAAGGATGTTGACCCAAGTAACTTTGAAAACGAGTGGAATCTTAAGACTAAAAGCAAAATAAACTACTTTAGCAGTATGTATACTGGGGTTCCCCGGGTGGCTCAGTGGTAAAGAATCTGCCTGAAATGCAGGAGACATGGCTTCGATCCATGAGTCTGGAAGATTCCCTGGAGAAGGAAATGGCAACCCACTCCAGTATTCTTTCCTGGGAAATCCCATGGACAGAGAAGCCTGGCAGGCCACAGTCCATAGGGTCACAAAAGAGTTGGACATGATGTAGCAACTAGATAACAATAACAAAGCAGTATAGCAAGCTGATAAAATGGTTTACTATGAGGGTACAGGTTAACTGCTGTGATACTGCCTTACATGTATGCTGGAAATAAACATTATGCAAATAAATGCCCACTGGTAAGAGCTAGATTCCTCACTGTTGGAAGGTTACTAATAAACAAGAGAAGGCTAGAATGATCCATGTGGTAATGCATTTAAATTGAATGTATCAGTATGAAGCCATGCTTAACTTAATATAAATGTAGATGTGTACAAATAAGAATATTTGTACATATATGTATATACACAGTTTAGTATACTCATATAGAAGTCCATGTTTTATCATCTGAGAGGGTCCAGGAGCATCTATCCTAGAGTAGCAATAATTACATTTAGCACCCAGAACTTGGATTCAAATACCATTCTTCAATAAAAGAAACAAAGGCTCCCTGGAGCAATTGCTGATTAAAGTAAACAAAAAGAATTATACAAGGTGAGCTTGGAGCATCCCATAGTAAGAAAATGTAAGAAAGTGCTAAAAAAGTATCTCTCAATGGTGGTAGTATTTCAAAGGGAATTGAGAGCCAAATGAAGAGTTCCCAAAAGCAAAAGCTGGAATAATTTTTAAAAAGTAGAACTGGATTATAAACCAAAGTATAAAATAAAAAACAATGAGTCCATGCAGATATAAATGAAGCATCGGATGATTAAATAAATGGGGTAGAAGAAACAAATATCCTACAGAGAAGAATTTCAAATAATTGAAATTCCACCTGCCCTCAGGAGGTGGATCAAAATTCCCCACTCCTTAAATGATGGCTGTACACATGACTTCCTTCCAGAGAGAACAGTATGAAAAAGCAGAGGAAAAAAGAAATTATGGTGGAATTGCCAACATACTACCTTAGCCAAGTGATCAAGGTTAACATCAATGGTAATAAATCAAGTTGATGTGTGTCTTTGATATGTGATTAAAACACCATTGCCCCCATGATATTCCTTCTCCAAACTCATAGTCTCAGTCTAATTGTGAGAAAAACATCAGACAAATCCTGATTCAAGGACACTCTATAAAATACTTGACCAAAACTTAAGGTTGTCAAGAACAAGAAAAGTCTGAGAAACTGTCACAGTCAAAAGGAGATTTAAGGTGCATTATGAGAAAGAGTAATGTGATATTCTAGATGAGACCTACCTACAGCATTTTAAAAAGAACATTAAATAACTACTAAGGAAATATGAATAAAGTATGGACTTTAGTTACACCAATATTGGCTCAGCAATTGTGACGTTTGTCACATTAATATAAGATGTTAATAATAAAGGATATTGTATGCAGTTTGTGAGAACTCTTCGTATTACATTGGCAAAATTTTAAGAGCTAAAACTTTCTAAAATTAAAAGTTTATTTTGAGAGTTCAGTGGATTAATACTAAAATCTTCATGATGCATGGTATGCAGTTAACAACACATAGTATAAATTGTGATGATATGAGACAATCCACCTTGACTGCTGTTATTTACTTTAAAGTGAAAATTTTATATAATTGAGAAAATTCAGTCATGAAGTTTGGATATAACACTGTGGACCTGCGATGTTACCCTTTAAAACTGAAACAGGCTTGTTGCAAAAGTTTAATTTACACCTGTCATCTTCACATCCCTCAATCAACTGATCTCATATCACAGTAGAATCAAATGTAAAGAGGACTCAAGTAATCTTTCAGTCATATCCTCTAAATTCTTGTGCTCATAAATTTTACACTTAATTGTCTTTATTTCTGTAGTGCTCTTTTTTTTAACCATCTCAAATTAGTACAGTTTAATCTGTACTCCAAAATGCATTTATTTTATAGCTGTTCCTCTTTCTTTCATTATTTACATGTAGTTATTTCCTTACTATCTCTAACTTTCTTTAAATATCAGTTTAAATATTAAATGTCTCATAAATTCATTAATTTGTGATGTTTATATTATCATCTGCATGCAGGAGAGTCTGAAACCTATAATATCTAGTCTCGGCCAATTGGTTAAGTCCCACATTTCTTTTTCAAAGAAAAAGAACTACCTTCCAGCCATCTCCATCTGCGTTTCTAGCAAGTGCTTCATATTTAGCATACAACACTCATTGAGACAGCCCTCTGTCCATTATCAATGGTATTTAACAAGTGTATCCAAAATACAGTCGTTGCCATGGATACATCTTTCTGAGTTCCTTGATTCTTTCTTTGTCCTTATGTCTTTCCTCCTCATGTTTCTACTTCAGTCGCTGGACATAATCCTCAAACTCCATTCTACTCGTGTTGTTTTCATTTCATTGACTCCATTCACAGTTTTAACTTTTCTGAAAAGTATCTTTATAACTTTGCCTTTATTCTTCAAAAACAAATACAGCCATTGCCTTTGAAATGCCATCTGATGCTGTTGATTTTTGTGATATGTACCTCATTTAAAAGATGTCTCAGAGGATACAATTACACAGTTTTAGAAATGAGAGGAATAAACAGCAAAGTCCCTGCTTCATCCCTTATTCCAGAGAGTAAGTGATAAAAGAAAAGAAGATGATAGACATTAAGAGAATATAGAAGGTGAAGAATCAGATTTGGAGCAGGGAAAAATGATATGCAATTTTGTACATCTTGCTTCCATACAGCCAGAGTTCAAGACAATGATATCTGCAAAGATATTAATAATGTATAGGTTTTTATGTTGAGTGTTTTCACTTTATTACTATGCTATATAAATATATTACAGTTTTATATAAAATATTATATCATGAGTATATATGATTAAAGTGAAAGTGAAAGTTGCTGAGTGGTGTCCAACTCTGCGACCCCATGGACTGTATAGTCCATGGAATTCTCTAGGCCAGAATACTGGAGTGGGTACCCTTCCCTTCTCCAGGGGATCTTCCCAACCCAGGGATTGAACCCAAGTCTCCCACATTGCAGGGAGATTCTTTACCACCTGAGTCACAAGGGAAGCCTATATATGATTAAGTGATCTCCAAAATGAAGCCATTTATATACAATTCCCATAAAAATAAATTTACCTTAGAAGCCTTCTTACTCTGTGTGTATGCACCTTGTATGCACAAGGGTGCATACATTCTCAGTTACACAATATTTTCTTTATTCAACCTAATGAGCAATTGTTCACTTGATTTTCATTTGCTTTCTCCCCATTCTTATAGATCTCCATCTGTTATTTAGACTCAATGAGAGGGAGTAACAAAACATTGCTCTGTTAAATAACCAGATCCAGATCGCTATTTTCACTCTGATACCAATTTTCATTAATCTTAAGAGCAAGACAATTGCTTTTAAGTAAAAGGAACTATATATTTTATTGGTTCTCTTTAAAATCCAAATTCAATATCTAACAAAAAATATTCACTATATTTACTAGAGAAATGACATTTTAATCTAATCCATGTCCTTTATAAGTTTTCTTTGCCCAAGTTCAGTTTTTCTTCCTTTCACACAGGGCCATAAGAAATTATCTATTATGGTTTACTCGCTTACTTTTTATTGCTAGAGTCATAAAAGGGGGATAAAAATCAGTGGATGGAAAGACACACTCTTACAAAGATATAAGGCATTTTCAATTTGACACATGAATTCAAAGAGATCCTAAAGGTATTTCTCTAGCAAATTTGAAAATTTCATTTGGCAAAAACAATCCAGACAGATAGCCTATTGGGAGGTAGGAAAAAAGAAAGAAAATATATTAGTAAAAGAAGAGCTTTACAATATATATGTAATAAAAATTCAAAACGTACATTTGAGAACACACATATTTACCCACATGTATACTTTAGTCCTGGTATAGAAATAGAATTAACTGTTTATATGATACACTGAATTCAGAATATGATAATGCCAACATTTTTAAGTCAGCAAGAGAGGACATGTTTTTTGACAAGTGCAATTGAAATAATTGGTTAGGATTTTAGGGAAAGGAGGCAGTAAAATACATTTCAGTAAACATAAGATTAAAGGAAAATGTTAAACCTTAAATGGCTAACAAAATGTGATGTATTTATTTCAAAGTCTTACTTTGAAGAAAGACTTTTTAATAATGACAGAAATTTTAACAACCATGATACATAATTTCACAATCATGATAATTCGAAACTAAAAAAATAAACAAAAAAGTTGATTTAAAAAAATAGGTAATGAGTTACTTAACATCTATGCACCCCCACATACAAACAAAAACACAGTAATAAATTTTAGGTTGATGAAAGGTGTGACTGAGAATGCATGCGTGTGTGTGTGTGTGTGTGTGTGTGTGTGTGTTTGTGTGTGAGAGAGAGAGATAGAGAGAGAGATTATTCCCATTTGGATATTTAATTTATCCCTCACTTCTTTATCTAACTGATATTTCTTCCTCAACACTATGCCGCTAATCTTGAAAATATCCCTGTCAGTTAAGGAAGGGAGAAGATATATTTTACATCTGTTGAGCAGACTTAAAAAATAGAGAAATATTAAGCAAATTTTTTAAATTAAATCAAACCAGAAACAAGATTTATGATGCTTCTCTGAAAAATTTTTGACCTAATTTTCTAGTGTACTGATAATTCTAGAATGAAAGACAATGAGGATGCGTGAGAAAATAGTAGCACCATACTTTAGACACAACTAAGGAAAATGTTAAGATGTTTCTCAGGGCTATTCAAAGAAGAATAAGAAGTTAAAAAAAAAAAAAAAAACTTGGGGGATAGGAAAAGGAGAGAAAAATCCATGAGAGGCACAGAAAAATGATTAATACATTTTCAATATTAAAGATTCTAAATGGTCGATGAAATTTTAATTTTAAAAATTAATCTAGAACAGAAATGAAAATTTCAGAAAATACTTTTTGGCACTTTTCAAAATTATTGAGAATATGAAGCCTTTTATAATAGAAATTAAAATGAGATGCAAAAATGGGCAGCCATACAGCAACAGAATAGTAAGGCAACAGACCTAGACTAAAGAGAAAAATTCAAAACAGTAGACATTAAAAGGACACTAGAAATTGCTTAAAAAAAAAAAAAAAAAAGCAGCGTAAATAGAGCTCAAAATGGAGAAAATACACAGAAAAAAAGAGTAAGAACAAGAAGGGCTAAGCTCTACCACTATTTCCAGATTCAAATAGACCAGCTTCCTCTTTCTTTTCTTTTCCACTCATGAAACACCATAACTCATAAATTTCACAGAACTACTGAACAATGATATTTACAAATTCATTTTCTTTGCATAGATCTTGCTTTCCTCTCTTCAATGAGTTAGCTTCTGTTCACCTCAGATCTCAGATGGAATTTTAGATCATTATGGTGTTCCCTTCCTGGTCTGTGTAGTTTGCAAACACTTATTTTAAACTTCATGCTCTCTTAATACCATGCTTTTACAAGTAAAAAAAATAATATATATATATAGACACAGTATGTGTGTGTGTTTGTGTGTTTGTTGTCACTGAGATTTTACATGAATTTATTTTATTACTTGAGTAATATACACTACCCTTTACTACACTATGCATTCCTGAATCCGCCTGCAATGCAGGAGAAGGTTCAGTCCCTGGGTCGGGAAGATGCCCTGCAGAAGGGAATGGCAACCCACTCTATTATTCTTGCCTGCATAATCCCACAGACAGAGGAGCGTAGTGGGCTACAGTCTACCAGGTTGCAAAGAATCGGACATGACTGAGAGATTAATTATTTCCTAGGGTGGCCTAAACTATTTATTTTCTGAATCTATTTGATTCAGTAAATACATTTCATGTTCTTCTTTTGGTTACTTGGCCAAGTTCACATATTTTCTATTATCCTTTATGCACACCCATGTAGGTTTGTATGTTTGTGAGTGTGTTTGTGTATGCTGTTTTCACTGATCTCATAATGGGTGACGATTTAAAGTAAACATATCACTAGCCTTGGTGTCTAACAATAAGTGTAAGAGATATTATTATGATTCACATCTAACATCATGTGCTTGGGAAGCAAACTCATCAGCCATCGTTATGATTAACACCTTTACTACCACCACAAGAAAACAACAGTAATATAAAAATCCTCAATGTATTAAATGCTTACCATGAGTGGTGCTCTGTACTGAGCACTATGAATACAGGATTTATAAGCCAGCAGCAACCTCCTTACCGCCTCCATATTACAATTGGTTAAAACCAACCATCCCTGGTGGCTCAGCTGGTAAAGAATCCACCTGCAATGTGGGAGTCCTGGATTCGATCCCTGGGTGGGGAAGATCCCCTGGAGAAGGGAAAGGCTACCTACTCCAGAATTCTGGCCTGGAGAATTCCATGGACTGTATAGTCCATGGAGTCTCAAAGAGTCGGACATGACTGAGTGACTTTCACTTCACTATAACAGAGGTAAATAACAGTTTAGTCCACACATGAGTCAGAATTTGAATCAGGTTGGATGGAATCAAAAACCCTTTCCTTTTTCACTGATCACTGCTGCCTCTCTGAGCCTCATTCTTCAGCATAAAAAAGAGGTGAGAAAGCCTACTACAAGGTGTCTCTAAGGATACATGTGATACAAGAACATAACTATTCCAGGATCTAGAACATACCAGGGGTTCAATAAACATCTATTGAGGAACAAATTTTCAGCTGAGGAATATACCATTGAAGTGTTAACTGTATATGTATTAATTTGACCTTGCCAAGTTATAAACCCCATGACAGAATACTTAGAATTTCCAACAACATTCCAAATGGAATGGTAGAGAAGTCAACACTTGAAGTCTAACTGGGGCAGTAGTTACACAGTCCAGTTGTTCAACAAACTGTCACCAAGCACTATGCACAAGACAAATTTTTAGATCCTGTAGAAACAAAAAGTAATCTATAGTTTATAAAGAGTAAGATTGTTTCAAGGTTCAAAAGCAATGTCATAAGTACTAAAAAGGTGAAAGTTAAATGGCATATTGGCTACACCAACTTAGTTTTTTTTAATAATAAAACTGCTAAGTTATAATTTAAAACATTATTTTTAAAATTTCCTTATTGAATAATTATTTCCCAAGAGAACAGTTATGTAAATAATCTTTTCCAAATGGACTTCCACCTATTAGGTGGGTAGTCTATTGACTATTATATTTAGCTTTGTCAGATAATTGGATGATATCAGTTCTTGCCTCATTTGCTTTCCTCAATATTATTCAATGAAAATAAATAATTCACCTAAATTGTCACAGACTGAAATTCAGGATCTCTGCTCACTCCAGGCATGAATTTAGGTAGTAACAGTATAATTACTTGTTAATTGTTCTTTGATTACATTTACCTTTATCTGTCACAACTTGAACAGGTACCCTAATTGCAGCTCAGATAATAGTGTTCCTCCATCATGCTACATTCAGCTTAACTGAAATGAAGAATAGAGGTATTTAATTCCTTTGAGACGTGATCATCTCATTCTGGACATTAAAGAATTTTAAAGAGAATCAGTATTAATGAGGAAAGCTCATGCTATTTGCTCTTGTCCAAAAGGGACATTTATCAGAAGACACAGTAATGTGTTAATGTGAAAAGACGCTCTAAAATTACACATCTAATTGCAAGCTTGTTTTGATCTTTTCTTTGTATAAAGGATGACTTGTGACTGAAATATTTTTAGAGTAATGGTAATTGGGACAGAATGGATCACTGACAAGCACAACTAATATTGTTTATAACTGTCAATACACCAATGCCTTCTTAATGAGACAACGTTTGGCCCGAGGGAAAAGGATTTAGTTAACCAAATGGAGGAACAAAAACTGCCCAGTATTTTCTTAGACTAGCTTATCTGATTCTCTCTTCCCCTCTCTCTCTCTGTCACTTAATTTTAAGAAAAAGAGTTAGTAGATGCTTTACTCTAGTGGTTAGTCTGTTTATAAAATATGACAGTACTTTGGTCCTATGCACTGCTTAGCAGAGGTCACAGGTCCTGCTTATCTCAGTCACAGAGATAATCCTGAACAAGAAAAAGGATACATTTGAAGCTATCCTCACCCCCTTTGGTGGATAAGACAACTTTGGGGCCTGAAATGAAAATTTACTTCCCACAAGTCACCATGCCTTAATCCTCCCTTTAGTTCTAGTTTCCTAGAGAGGAAACTGAGTTAGCTAGTCTTTTTGAAAGATATAAGCTATTTCAATCAGAAAGTGGGTGGGAGACCGGTCTATTTTGAGACAAATGTGTTAAAGAAGTAGTGGTAATACCTCAAGCAAAGCTTCCATGATGGTAGCTGATATTAACAATGAACGCTTAAGAAATGTGAATACAGGACTAAAATTTGATACTGTATGATTATTTTGCTGTCTTTCTTTTCCAGTAGGAAGTCCAACTTCCTCTGATACCAACTAGTGCAGTATGCATACTTAGTGGTAGATATTACATATATCATAATTTATTATAGAAAGTGATAAGGTAATGAGTTGCACTGAGGTTATATGCAGGGACTTTGAAGTCAGACAGCTCCAAAGGTTCATATCAGTTCAGTTCAGTCACTCCGTCGTGTCCAACTCTTTGGAACCCCATGGACTACAGCACACCAGGCTTCCCTCTCAATCACCAGCACTCAGAACTTGCTCAAACTCTTGTCTATCAAGTCAGTGATGCAATCCAACTATCTCATCCTCTGCCGTCCCCTTCTCCTCCTGCCTTCAATCTTTCCCAGTATCAGGGTCTTTTCCAATGAGTCAGTTTTTGCATCAGGTGGCCAAAGTATTGGAGTTTCAGCTTCAGCATCAGTCCTTCCAATGAATATTCAGGACTGATTTCCTTTAGAATGGATTGGTTTGATCTTCTTGCAGTCCAAGGGACTCTCAAGAGTCTTCTCCAACTCCACAGTTCAAAAGCATCAATTCTTTGGCGCTCAGCTTTCTTTATAATTCAACTCTCACATCCATACACTACTGGAAAAACCATAGCTTTGACTAGACGGACCTTTGTTGGCAAAGTAATGTCTCTGCTTTTTAATATGCTGTCTAGGTTGGTCATAACTTTCCTTCCAAGGAGTAGGCGTCTTTTAATTTCATGGCCATTAATTTCAAGCAACCATTGATATGCTTTCTCTATATATAGTTTTGCCTCTTCTGAAATTGCATATAAATAGAAACATAAAGTAAGTAGTTTGTGTGTGTGTGTCTTGATTTTTTTCATTTAGCATGCTTTTGAAGTTTGTCCATGTTGTGTACATCTATAGTTGTTTTTTTTTTTTTTAATTCCCAAGTATATTACATTGTACAGATATACCTCATTTTGTTTATCCATTTAAGTACTGATATATATTTGGATTATTTCCAGTTTGAACTTAAAACAATAACACTATCATAAATATTTCTTCCTCCACCTTTGTCTGTGAATAAGTCTTATGAAATCTAAAAAAATTAGGTACTGTTTTCTGAGAAATATAAATGTGTACCTTGCCAAAAAAGCAATGATTCAGTTTCAAGTTTCATAGCTTCTAGAAACCCAAAAGTCATCTATGGTTCCCTGGATCCACACTAAGAGCCCATTCCTAAGAACATGTAGATCATTACTTTAAGATACAGAGAAAATTTCTTGTTTCCTTATATAAAATTATAATTATACAGTGTGTTTTAGAGAAACATACACATAATGGAGCTTGAATTCCAAAGAACTAGAACCTTTTGTCAAGCTAATCCTGATAAACCACACATAAGCAGCAAGGCCAGGGGACAGGAAACAGCTATGAGCTGTGATATCTGCTATGTTGACAATGTACAGACAAGGCACTAAAGAAATCTATACCCTAGCAAGACGTGTCAATATCATAATTTGATCTCAAGTCCTGAATCCTGAATAAAGAAGTGACACACATCATCAACAATCAATGGTCACTGTTTGAGGGACTGTCTAGGATACATGCAAACAGTTGGGAAGAAGATGGAGAAGTGTCAAGTATGGTGTCTGCCCACAATGACCCTGGAGTTCCCTGGTACTCAGAAATTACACAGAAAAACTACTTACTGAGCTTTCAACAAAAAAAAAAATTGCGCCGAAGTGCCAATTTCAACATCACTGGAATCATTTTAAATTTACTTCCTATAAGATTTATGGAGCTGAGTTGTTTCTAAAAATAGGACATAATTATGTGGATATGGTGCCTAACACAGATTGGGTATTTAATTCATTATGGCTGTTAGGACTTGTCCCAGTCCATTAAAATCCTGATGTAATAGCTGGGGAATCTGATGTATAAATAAATAACTGCAAATAATTGATTTGGTGAAGGAATAGACAACATCTTTCCAAGCAGAAACGGGGAGCAGCTGTGGCAATTCTGGATGGGCGGGGGCGGGATTGGATGACATACTTAAAGAGCAGCAAAGAAGGACTGAGATTTGGAAGAAGCGCAGAAGTCAACAAAGTGGATCAGTGGTAAAGATTAAACAGAATATTTAGGCAGAGGAAAAGCGTATAGAAAGACATGGACACATGGAAATGTGTGAAGTATTCAAGGAGCAACGAGTTTTCAAATGTGGCTACAATGGATGCAACAAAACAAATGCAGTGGAGTTTAGGTCTAGCACTCTGAGCGGGCAGATGGGACCATCCAGTGATCCCTGCTCATGCCCTGGGTTATTGTTTCCAGAGAGATGTTATCATAGCCTGTATTTGCATGACACTTCATGCTGCAGAAAACTTCTCATTTAGAATCATCTCATCTGCTCCTTAATACTACCTGGAGATGGAGGTGACAAGAGAATCTTTGGCCTCATTTTTAACCAGAAAACCTTTCCTGAGAGAGGTTAATTGATTTTCCTCACTCATATAGGCAAGTAGCTGTCTGATTTAAAGTTAACACAACTAACTGTAAATATAATAGTGCTTTTCAATTGTCCTTGGTTTTTGAAGTCAGATTGAGTATTACTACAGAGAAAAGGAAAATTTCCAACTAACGGTGGTGATGATGACTGTATTAACTCACAAGATTATTTGATTGTTTATTCTCTAGGTTATGTTTCTCAAATATTGCAATTGAATTAATTGTATTAATTCAGTTTTTTATTTTTTATTGTATTAATAGTTTTTATTTTATTAATCTCTATTGCAGGTTGAATAAATTACTTCTAGTCTGAAATCAGAGTGGACCTCATGCCAGACACTTTAATAAACAATGAGAAAAAGAAGATAAGGCATACTGAGTTTGTTTTTCAGAAGCTTGCTGTTGGAAGATGGTTTGGAATGACCATACTATTATATAGGATTATCACGCAAATTGAATATACTTATTATACAACATTTCCCCAAATTTGAATTGTTTGTCAACAATCTAAGGGTCACGGAAAATCAAAACTATCAGTTAAAATTTAGGTCTCCCTCTCTCTCCCTCCCTACCTCCCTCTTTCTCCCTCTCTCACACACACACACATACCAGTTTAAAGATCACTAAAACATAATACATCCTTTTTGCTAGAAACTTGCTCTCTAGCATGCCAAGGTACATGTTATATCACATTGTAGTTGAATAGGAATTACTATGGAAATGTTCAGTTGTCTTTGTAGCACAGACATCTTCTTACCAGAAATGGCTAATGCTGCTTGATGAGCTGCTTCCTGTGAAAGATGCCCCCCTGCTTCCCTTCAGTCTTTCTCTACAACTACACATGTATGATCTGGTGCATTTGTCAAACCAAAAGAAGACAAGGAATATTGACAAAGAGAAAGTATGTTGCTAATTTTATCCTTCTAAGGATAGAATTCATTGAAGTATTTATGAGGGAGTAAGAAAATTAAACGATTTATAAACTAAAACATTTTTGCAAATTTAAGCGTTCACTTTTATTACTATATAGGGCTTTCCCAGCGGTTCAGCGGTAAAGAATCTGCCTGCAATTCAGAAGGCAGAGGTTCAATCCCTGGGTTGGGAAGATCCCCTGGATAAGGGCATGGCAACCCACTCCAGTATTCTTGCCTGGAGAATCTCATGGACTGAGAAACCTGGTGGGCTATAGTCCATAGAGTCACAAAGAGTCAGACATGACTGAAGTGACTTAGCACTCACCCACAAGGTGAACCTCTCAAAGGACAGTTTTAAGTGTTTAGAGTACTGAATAAGAAAGAGTTCCCTATTCTCAAGGTTTTTTTTCATGGAGAAGGGAGGTAGGGGTAATTGCCTGAAAGTGTCCCTGGTGGCTCAGATGGTAAAGAATCTACCTGGAAAATGGGAGACCTGGGTTTGATCCCTGGGTTGGGAAGATTCCCTGGAAGAGGGCATGGCAACCCACTCCAGTATTCTTGCCTGGAGAATCTCCATGGTCAGAGGAGCCAGGTGGGCTACAGTCCATAGAGTCACAAAGAGTCGGACAGGACTGAGTAACTAAGCACAGTACAGTCTTAGAGTCTATGGTAGGGTTATCATACAGCCCTGTCAGATATTTAGGACAAATTCATATAAATGGAGAAAGTTTGAACCTTTTAGAATTAACTGAAATTAAAGACCTAAAAATTATGAGGTGAAAAAAGAAATTTCCAGAAAATGAATCAACTAGTAAAGTGCTTTTTCCTGAGTTAAGTTAAATGGCTGAGCAAAAGGTCCTCATAGATGGCATGCAAGGAGAACTAAAAAGGAGGCTGTAAAAGGAGACTTTTCTAAAAAATCATGAATTGGGAATTACAGTTACCAGTCATTCAGTACATTTTTTCCTAAACTCCTTATCTCTTAGTGGTTGCAGGTGGAGTGAGATTAAAACAGATATGGTCCATGCCTCCTTAGAGGATATAAAACTGTCTATGGAGGAGACAGACAATTCAAATAATCACACAAATAAATATGCAATTAATGCAATTTTATAAGGTTAATGAAGACTTTCAGAGTGGGATGCAAGACTTTTCGCCTTCAGGTCTTACTGAGCCATCAAAGCATGGGAGAATGAAAGTCACAAGTTCTTCAAGACTATATTTTTAAACCACATACTATAAAGTTGCATCATCAGAACTGGATTTGGTTCAATCCATCTTCACCTTAGCTGATCTTTCAAAATCAGCATCAGAGGAATGAAGAGATGCAGAAAATTTTAGTAGAACTCTCAGAAGGAAATGCAGTTGACCGTACACGAGGGACAAGTGAAGAGAAGGAATTTACTCAGTTTGTACCAATATTGACGGAAGCAAAATGCAGCCATGCTTTCTTTGCAAAAAGCCCAAGAGAAGAAAGTGGAATGTTGAAAGTAGAATTCAACTCAGCTTTCTCCCTCAGACTGGAGAAATACAAAAGTGTACCCTTGAATAACTAATATATTTTCAAGATTTAGTTCAATTTTAAATACAGACTAGAAAGTTTTCAACAAATATAGCATTTGTTTCCAATTTAATATTTACATTAAAATTTTCTCACTTGGGTAACAGGTGTGATAGTCGCAGTGCAAATGAAGAGCTACTCTTCATTTGCTCATCAAAACATTCAATGAACAATTCCAACATATCAGGCACTGCAATAGGCATTTAGTAACAATAGTGAAAAGGAGAGAAGTCCTTGTCCTTACCCGGTGTATACGATTTACTGGAGAAGCAGACATTGACTACATTGTGACAATGGTGTGATAGGTTTCAAGCCCTAAAGGTTAAGATAGGATAGAGGGAAACATATTCATTGAAGGTTTTTATCAGGAAAAATAGCAGAGCTTGAAAGGTCTGCAAAGTTAAGCATAGGGTAGCTATGCTGTCAAGCAGAAAGGCAGGGATAGCTTCAAACATTCTATTGCATTCCATATTCAGGAGAAACAGATCCTTCCTGATGGGCATAGAAAGGAGAACAATGATCATTATTAGAAAGTTAAAAGGTGGCAGATTCATATCAATATAAGGAATGATTCACTAATAATTAAGACCACCCGATAATGCAGAAGTCTGAGTATGGATGTAGAGAAGTTGTTACTGGAAGCACTCACACTCAAGTTGGAAGAACTCTTCAAAATGGGTTCTGAGCATATAGATTCAAACAGAAAGGGGCCAGACAGTGCACATATATGAACACAGAGAGGTGAAAAAAAATTAAGAGAGATGAACCAATTGGAGAAAACATACATTGTATAGAGCATTCACTTTTATATGGTATTCATTTTATACTTATAAAGTGTTTACGCAAAAAAGAAGAACAATTTTAAGGTGTTAGAAGATTTTAGTTTGGTGTACTGTCCCACCAGCATAAGTTAGTGACTCTTGTTAGGTTATGTGAAATGTGAATGGACAGCCAAAAACAGAATACCTGAAGTCACTATTTCTCCTTCATACCCTGATATTGGTTTTAAAATTCATTGATAACATTTTAGGATTTTGAGAAGTACATTGCTCAACACAGACAATTTCCAGAAGTTCTTTAAATTATACCTTGTTTGTAACCACTGATGTAGATAAAAGCACCCAGAATACTCACTAGTTGTGATGCTCCAAGTGTCCGAGCTCATTACTGAATCTTGGTTTCCCTATTTGCAATTTGGGAAACTGTTCTTTAGTGGAGAGAAGCAGCCACAGTCATGAAAGTTAGCAGTCTTACTGAATGAGCCACAGATTTGTCTGGGCACACAGCAGGGATGGGGAAGATAAGGCATATAGTCCTTTTACACCAGTGATTCCTACACTACCATTGCCACCTTGCTCCTATTGTCAGATACCACTCATGACTTCTCCCCACCTTGTCCATATAATCTTCAGGTAGGGCTAGATAGGAACTTGCATGACCCCATCTCCTAGTTGCTTAGCTCATAAATGATCATCTTATACAAATTAGGTCAATCATCCTGATTCTCACTGACCACTTTGCCCTAGAACTAGACATGGGCTGTGCCGATAACTCCCTTCTCTGACTTATTATTGGACATAGGAGAAAGAGGCTAAAGGTATACTACTAAGAATTGTCAGGGGCTGTTCTTTCCATCATATTAAGAAAAAGAAAAAAAAAATCTGTTATGTATAGAAAGTAAGACACATAAAACCGTCATGCAGATAGAAGTCAAGGAACAAAACTGAGAGGTCCCAAAATGTCAACATCTCCACAACAGCTACCCCAGTGGTCAAGCCCACCTCTCCTGATGTGGATTGGTGGTTTTATGAGATTATTCAGTATCCTCCTGAGGCTCTCTTTTTCATGTAAAGTCCCTAATTTTATCATCTATTTTACAGTGTCCTAGTAAGCACACTGATATCACCTTCCTCAGAAGATGTTTTTCTAAAATATGCATTGGCAAATAAAACAAACAAAAATGGCATGGTTTATTTTTTATTTTTCCTTTTTTTACTGGATAACTCAAACCAAAAATAAAAATAGAATGCCCCTGATACCTAAATGACATACTGCAATTAGCTCATTTATTAGACACATTCTATTAAGTGATACATTTTGCCCATTCTCATTCCAGTCCCTGTGAAGCCACAGGCTGTCCATGAGTTTTCATTAGGATAGCTACTTAGGAACTGGCAGACTAAAGTCTGTGTTTCTCAAAAGGTCATCACCTGGATGGGTCAAAGCTTTGGCAGGATACCTAAGAGATAAGGAAAATGTAATTAACAAAGAAATCTGGGACCACTTGCCCTTATATTCCTTGTACTATGTGGACAATTACACTAGCAATACTTGGGCAGTTGTTATGAAAACAGATGGCAAACCCAGGGGAAGTGTGAAATCCTGGAGAGAGGAAGCATTTCAAAGAAAGAGAGACTAAGGTTTATATCTTGACTTGACTATTCTCATTTGAGCCAGTGATTTAGTTTCTTTGAAGCTAAACTACTAACTGTAATCATTAATTGAATAATATATAAAGCACTTTGACACTAAAGTGAGATCGGGTATGGGAAGTCCCTTGCACACATAAAAATGTGATTAAAATGTTACTTCCTTCCCCACTGGACCCCTCTAAGATCTCCTCTGGGACAGTCTAACCAGAAAATTAGATGAGATGGAAAAGAGGAAAGAGACAAAGAAGAGGGTAATATAAACTCATTTTATCATTAGTCCCAAAACATCTGGCTAAAAGCTTAAGCAAAGATAATTGCATTTCAAATGCACACATGTTCTAAGGTGTAGCTATTACCTTTTATCTTTCTGTTTCCAAGGTAACTTTCCAACGAGTATTTTAAGAATATATGATAGTTTTCCTGAAATACTTTCCTTACTCAAACTAGAGACCTATCCTCAAGTCCCTTTAGGGCTGAAGAATAGACAACCAAACAAATATCTGGTACCGATTATCCATTTTAATAATACATAAGAAAAATGGTACACAGATTAAGGGTAATCATTATACATCATATTTACTGAGCACTTACTGTAGGCCCATCACTTTTCAAATCACTTCCATCAATATTATGATTTTTAAAACTTTCTAAGAAAAATACCTGAGGATTTCACCTTATATTTGTTAGAAATGGCACATATGATATATAGAAAGATTTTTATAAGTTATCAAGGAATTGTGATAGACATAGGAAATAGAGAGTTGAATAAAGCAGTGTTCTTGAGGTCAAGGGGCCCAAATAGAGAGAAAACAATCATAAAGTAATAATAGCAGCTGCTGCTTATTATGCAAATGCATATCATAAACTATTTGTTATGTTTTTTCATATTTCCCTGCTTTACTAAAGAATAAACTGAGAAGCAGAGAATGCATTTTATGGGCCAACTCACTGTTTTAGAATCTTATATGCATAATAATATCATTGGATATAAATACCATTGACCTACAAATATAGGACATTCAATATCACAGTAATCCAAGCCAATGCCCCAACCAGTAAGCTGAAGGTGAACAGTTCTATGAAGACCTACAAGACCTTCTAGGACTAACACCCCAAAAGTTGTCCTTTTCATTACATGGGAATGGAATGCAAAAGTAGGAAGTCAAGAGATACCTGGAACAACAGGCAACTTTGGCCTTGGAGTACAGAATGAAACAGGGCAAATGCTAACAGAGTTTTGCCAAGAAAACACACTGGTCATGGCAAACACCCTCTTCCAACAACACAAGAAAAGACTCTACATAAGGACATCACCAGATGGTCAATACCAAAATCATATTGATTATATTCTTTGCAGCCAAAGATGGAGAAGCTCTATACAGTCAGCAAAAACAAGATCAGGAGCTGACTGTGGCTCAGATCATGAACTCCTTATTGCCAAATTCAGACTTAAATTAAAGAAAGTAGGGAAAACCACCAGAACATTCAGGTATAATCTAAATCAAACCCCTTATGATTATACAGTGGAAGTGACAAAAAGCTTCAAGGAATTAGATCTCATAGACAGAGTACCTGAAGAACTTAGGATGGAGGTTCATGACATTGTACAGGAGGCAGTGATCAAGACCATTCTCACAAAAAGAAATGCAAAAAGGCAAAACGGTCTTCTGAAGAGGCTTTACAAATAGCTGAGAAAAGAAGAGAAGTGAAACACGAAGGAGAAAAGGAAAGATATACCCATTTGAATGCAGAGATCCAAAGAATAGCAAGCAGAGATAAGAAAGCCTCCTTCAGTGATCAAAGCAAAGAATTAGAGAAAAAAACAATAGAATGGGGAAGACTAGAGATTTCTTCAAGATAACCAGAGATAGCAAGGGAACATTTCATGCAAAAATGGGCTCCAAAAAGACAGAAATTGTATGAACCTAACAGAAGCAGAAGATATTAAGAAGAGGTGGCAAGAATACACAGAAGAACTGTACAAAAAAGATCTTCATGACCCAGATAATCACAATGGTGTGATCACTCACCTAGAGCCAGACATTCTGGAATGAGAAGTCAAGTGAGCCTTAGGAAGAATCACTACGAACAAAGCTGGTGGAGGTGATGGAATTCCAGTTGAGCTATTTCAAATCCTAAAAGGTGATGCTGTGAAAGTGCTGCACTCAAAATGCCAGTAAATTTGGAAAACTCAGAAGTGGCCACAGGACTGGAAAAGGACAGTTTTCATCCCAATCCCAAAGAAAGGCAATGCCAAAGAATGCTCAAACTACCACACAATTGCACTCATCTCACATGCTAGTAAAGAAATGCTTTAAATTCTCCAAGCCAGGCTTCAACAGTACATGAACTGTGAAATTCCAGATGTTCAAGCTGGATTTAGAAAAGGCAAAGGAAACAGAGATCAAATTGCCAACATCCACTGGATCAACGAAAAAGCAAGAGATTTCCAGAAAAACATCTACTTCTGCTTCACTGACTATGCCAAAACCTTTGTGCAAATCACAACAAACTGTGGGAAATTCTGAAAGAGATGGGAATACCAGACCATCTTACTTGCCTCCTGAGAAATCTATATGCAGGTCAAGAAGCAACAGTTAGAACTGGACATGGAACAACAGACTTATTTCACATTGGGAAAGGAGTATGTCAAGGCTGTATACTGTCATCCTGCTTATTTAACTTATACGCAGATTATATCATGAGAAACGCTGGACTGGATGAAACACAAGCTGGAATCAAGATTGCCAGGAGAAATATCAATGACCTCAGATATGTGGATGACACACCCTTATGGCAGGAAGCAAAAAAGAACTAAAGAGCCTCTTGATGAAAGTGAAAGATGAGAGTGAAAAATTTGTCTTAAAACTCAACATTCAGAAACCTAAGATCATGCTATCCAGTCCCATCACTTCATGGCAAATAGATGGGGAAACAATGGAAACAGTGACAGACTTTATTTTTTTGGGCTCCAAAATCACTGCTGATGGTGACTTCAGCCATGAAATTAAAAGACACTTGCTCCTTGGAAGAAAAGCTATGACCAACCTAGACAACATATTAAAGAGCAGAGACATTACTTTGCCAACAAAGGTCTGTCTAGTCAAAGCTATGGTTTTTCCAGTAGTCATGTATGGATGTGAGAGTTGAACTATAAAGACAACTGAGTGTTGATGAATTGATGCTTTTGAACTGTGGTGTTGGAGAAGACTTTTGAGAGTCCCTTGGACTGCAAGGAGATCCAATCAGTCAATCCTAAAAGGAAATCAGTCCTGAATATTCACTGGAAGGACTGATGCTAAAGGCGAAACTCCAATATTCTGGCCACCTGATATGAAGAACTGACTCACTGGAAAAGACCCCGATGGTGGGAAAGATTGAAGGCGGGAGGAGAAGCAGATGACAGAGGATGAGATGTTTGGATGGCATCACCGACTCGATAGACGTGAGTTTGGGTAAGCTCTGGGATTTGGTGATGAATAGGGAAGTCTGGTGTGCTGCAGTCCATGGGGTCACAAAGAGTCGAACATGACTGTTTAACTGAATGCTAGGCATAGGTATAGCATCAAGGATTTAAAAATCCTGTTATCCCTGTCATCTGGAACTTAGTTCTTCGACCTCTGATAATTCTTCATTAATTTCTTTTAAATATTTGCTGAATTTCCAATAGAATCTGAGAAGACTAAGACAAATAAAAACTTGACAAAGTTTCTGAAAAGTTTACCCAGGAAGTTTCATAGAGCAATCAAACTATTGGAATTAAGATATAATTGGAAAGGTGCAAAACACTACACTAAAATCATAAAAAAAATAAAAAACAGTACAATTCCATACTAGTATCCTAAATTATATTACGTCCTTTATCTCTCAAAAATGTTACTTCTATTTTATACATGAACTGTCCTGGGTTTGATTTCTTTATGGAATAATAAGCTAGATGATACAGTTCTGTACTTTTTTCAGATGTTGAAAATACATTTTACAATGTATTATTTTATTTTGTGTTACTTCTCTGTAATTGCCCTGTTAGCCAGTAATCTTGGGTTTTGCTGGCATTTTTAGAACTGTGGGGAATGGGATATAATCTCATTTAGTTTGGAGCAGCAGCTCCACAGAGCCTGGAGATCCCTGATCCAGGAGGTTTTCCTGGATATATTTGGAGTGGTGATGATGGAAGATGGTGAGGTGACAAGATTTTAAACCAATCACAAAATATAGGCCAAATAAGAATAGTAAAAAAATAATGCTGCTGATGATGATAAAGTGCTAAGATTGCTCAGTTTGCAAAGTGAGGCCACATGAGAATTAGTTGCCTATGAAATAGACTTTTCTTTTCTTCTCTCAAAGAGGGACTTGCTTATTGTCAATATCAGAATTACCTGAGCTGTTGGTCAAAATGCAGATTCAGAGGATTGGCGGTCATGAAGTTGTAATATATGATATCCATGTGAGTGAAATTCTGAGGAGAAAGGCAATCCTAATAGTCATTTATTTTGTTTAATATTGTATTCTGATTCCTGACACAGTGGCTAGCATATTATAGATGGAGGAAAGGAAGGAAGAAATGAAGGAAAGATGGAAGGAAGAGAGGGAAGGAAGGAAGAGTAGAAGGAGAGAGAGAGGAATGGAGGGGAGAGGGAGGCAGACAGCAGAGGAGGGTTAGGTATGGGGAGAGGAGGGACAGTGAGAGGAAAGGGAGAATCTTCCACACACCAAGAAGCCATATTATTTTCTTTTTTTTTTTTTCTTTTCATATTTCAAGTTAGAAGTTTCAAGTTTTCAACTGGACATGTGTGAGGGATATGTGTGTATGGATGGATGTGTTGATTGGGAGGGGGTGGTTTGGAGACAATCTGGGAAGTGCTTCCTCTGATTAGATATAAATAATATATAGTTATTAGTAATTAATAATATAAGAGAAAATGATTCTCTATCCCACTCCAGTTTGCCTGTATTTTAGCTTTATTATTTTTTTCATTTGAATAGTGCAAAATCATTTGGAACTTCACATTCAAGAGCACAGTCCCAAGATATTTGTGCCAAAAGTAAAGCTTCCAGAGTACTCTCTACATCCTCTTTTGTAAAATCAATCATGTTGTTATCTGTGTCATTTTAATATTTATTGCTATACCAGTTCATGAATAAGGACCTAATAGATTACTTGGTGATAGTAGGTAGGCACTAGATAAATACGTGTTATGCGTTTGTGGGAAAAACTAATGATGCAAGAATCACTACTGTATGGCAGTGACTTCATATCCACTCTTTATTTTTATATATTATTATTTTGTGAGCCATTCATTCCTCCCTGAAGTTCAAAGTGAGCTAAAAGGACTATCAGACAGAATGTTTGAGGATTCAAGTGTAGAAGGCATATGGTTCACTAAAGAAAGAAACAACTTTATGGGGGAAAAAATGATATATGAGACGAAAGAATTAAAATATGCTCTCGGGTATTAAAAACAAAATTGAAAATGACATAATAAAGAAACTAAGGGAAACCTTCCCACCAAGACACTACTTGAAAGTAGCAGGTTTTTCAGTGATTAATTTGGGTCTGCTTCTCTGTTGTTGATACTTTTGATAGTATCGCTTTTGTTACTGTTGGTATTTTTTGTTATTGAGGTAACTGTTGTAAATCACATGGTGGTTTTCCCTCTATAGTCCTCTCCCTTATATGATGCTTCTTTATGTCTTAAGTTTTTCTTGGCTAAGCATTTCTTAAATTCTTGCTTAGAATTACTCTGTGATTTATGCCATCTTGAAGGCCCTTCTGTTATCACATGGACATTGTATAATCTTCCTTGTAATTAGGATATAGTTAAAATTGCAACTTGGTTTTGCAGCCAATTGTTATCTAGGTTCTGTGTAACCTTGGCAACCTCATCATTGATGATTCATGGTGCGCATTAGGAAGGACAATGGTGCCAGAAGTCCCCAAACATTTTCATACTAGTAATAGGTTTCAAACTCAACACCAGTGTGCACACCAAAACACACTTGATATTCAGAGGAGAAAGGTTAAACCACAGCTGAGGCTGAGCCCCTTCCAGTCAGCACAACAGAGCTGCGTGAGAGCACATGCCAGGATATCTCCTTGTGATCCTCCTGAAAACTGGGCCTTTTTTACTTTAGCGTAAACAGGTTTAAATAAAGTGAAGAAAGAAGAAGAGAAATTCAGATGCAATGCAACTATAAGGTCAATCTAGATATTTTGATTGCTAGTTAAGAGAAGCACACTTTAATGGTGATAGGGAAATAACTGGGATGCTCAAATGTTGAGACTTAAAAATTAATGACATTTGCAGAACTCTGTTCCTGTGAATTGACCTTCAGCACAATTTTATCTGTTTAGCTTTCGGCTAAGCTTTCAATAAATCATTCATTTTTTCAACACGGATTTATATGTCACATTTCTTACTTGGCATCTCTGACTGTGTAGACAAAAGAACACTTACTATGGACAAATACTCTTCCTGACCCTTAATTCCTCTAACCCATTCCAAACCTCTCATTCCTCAATCTTTCTCTTCAAAGAACAACTATTAGTAGCTATTCACCGGGCTAATAAAGCATTTCCTTTTGCATCTTTTCTTGCCTTTATACCACACATCTAAGATATCTACAAGTCATGCCCACACTTCTATTATTTGCTGATTCCAAGACACTTTATCTCACTTTTGGTGCTTGAAATCCTCCTGAATAGATTCTTCCTTCCATTCTCACTGCTACTATCTTCCATTGTTTCTACAGAAGCAAAAATAAGCTTCTTAAGAAAAGAAATTATATAAATCACAGCAGGATCCTCCATGACCCACCTCCCAGAATATTGGAAATAAAAGCAAAAATAAACAAATGGGACCTAATTAAAATTAAAAGCTTTTGCACAACAAAGGAAACTATAAGCAAGGTGAAAAGACAGCCTTTAGAATGGGAGAAAATAATAGCAAACGAAGCAACAGACAAACAATTAATCTCAAAAATATACAAGCAACTTCTGCAGCTGAATTCCAGAAAAATAAATGACCCAATCAAAAAATGGGCCAAAGAACTAAACAGACATTTCTCCAAAGAAGAAATACAGATGGCTAACAAACACATGAAAAGATGCTCAACATCACTCATTATTAGAGAAATGCAAATCAAAACCACAATGAGGTATCATTTCACACCAGTCAGAATGGCTGCTATCCAAAAGTCTACAAGCAATAAATGCTGGAGAGGGTGTGGAGAAAAGGGGACCCTCTTACACTGTTGGTGGGAATGCAAACTAGTACAGCCACTATGGAGAACAGTGTGGAGATTCCTTAAAAAACTGGGAATAGAACTGCCATATGACCCAGCAATCCCACTGCTGGGCATATACACCGAGGAAACCAGAATTGAAAGAGACGCGTGTACCCCAATGTTCATCGCAACACTGTTTACAATAGCCAGGACATGGAAGCAACCTAGATGTCCATCAGCAGACGAATGGATAAGGAAGCTGTGGTACATATACACAATGGAATATTACTCAGCCATTAAAAAAATACATTTGAATCGGTTCTACTGAGATGGATGAAACTGGAGCCCATTATACAGAGTGAAGTAAGCCAGAAAGAAAAACAACAATACAGTATACTAATGCATATATATGGAATTTGAAAGATGGTAACGATAACCCTATATGCGAGACAGAATAAGAGACACAGATGCATAGAACAATTTGATGGACTCTGAGGGAGAAGGTGAGGGTGGGACGTTCTGGGAGAATAGCATTGAAACATGTATATTATCATATGTGAAACAGAACACCATTCCATGTTCGATGCATGAGACAAGGGCTCAGGGCCGGGGCAATGGGATGACCCAGAGGGATGGGATGGGGAGGGAGGTGGGTGGGGGGTCCAGGAAGGGGAACACATGTAAACCCATGGCTGATTCACGTCAATGTATGGCAAAAACTATTACAATATTGTAAAGTAATTAGCCCCCAACTAAAATAAATAAATTTATAAAAAAAAGAAAAGAAAAGAAATTATAACCCTCTTTTGCTTAAACATTCAATGTTTTCCCCAACAAACTAGAATAAAATCCAAATTCCTTTTCTTGGTTTGCATACTTAGTCTGTCTACTTTTTCCCCGTAATATCATACCCCTTCTTTTTGACATTACTCTTAAGCTATACTCACATTATTCTCTTTATTACACATGTCAAGTTTATTTTTAACCTGGGGCCTTTGTGACAGTTCTTTACTTTGCTGTAATTCTTTTTAATTAAACTTGGTATGATTGAACTCTCTTTAAATATCTATGCTTAGATAGTATCTTTTTAGAGAGATTCTCTTGGCTATTCAAATTAAACTAGCTCACTTGGCAATCCTTATCACTATATTTACTGCATAGCGTATTTTTATACTAGTGAATAAAGAAGAAAATGACACATACTCATTTATTGCCAGTCTACCAATTCTAGATTGCAACCTCCTTGGGAGTGAAACCATGTCTGTCTTATTCCTGCTGTGCAGGAATATGATGGTCATAATGCTTTTATAGAGATGGAAGTGAATTAATTATACTTGGAATTTTCAGGCAACATTTAAGAGGGAAGCTGATTCTCAATCAAGATATTGATGGACACGTAGGAATGTGTTTGGAAGAATAGGATGAGAGGGAGATACTCTGAGTAAAACAACTTTCATAAAAGCAAAGTATTGCGCTTCACTATTAGAAGTGGCCTGAAATTGATGGAAGATAGTGTGAACAAGAGGTGCCAAATGGTGACAGTGCAAGAACAGTGTGTTGGATAATGGAGAATTTAGCATTGTTTGCTGAAGAATTTGGATCTTACCCTGGTCAATTGTTTCTTAAATTCTTCCATTCAGATATTTCTAATAGAAGATGAGCTAGAATACATATCCTCTGGGGACTAGAAATAGAGTCCAAATATTGTTTGTTTTATACAATGTCCTACTTCAGTTTAAAATGCATGTGAATGTTATATTCTAACCATTTTGATTAGTTTTTATTACAAAAATAAATATTGTGTTCAAATATTTGTTTTTTTTTATTTTAATTGGAGGCTAATTACTTTAAAATATTGTGGTGGTTTTGCCATACGTTCACATGAATCAGCCATGGTTGTACATGTGTTCCCCATCCTCACCCTCCCTCCTAACTCCCTCCCCATCCCATCTCTCAGGGTCATCCCAGTGCACCAACCCTGAGCACCCTGCCTCATGCATCGAACCTGGACTGTTGATCTATTTCACATATGATAATATACATGTTTCAATGCTATTCTTTCAAATCATCCCACCCTCACCTTCTCCCACAGAGTCCAACAGTCTGATCTTTACATCTGTGTCTCTCTTGCTGTCTCACATATAGGGTCATCGTTACCATCTTTCTAAATTCCATATATATGTGTTAATATACTGTATTGGAGTTTTTCTTTCTGACTTACTTCACTCTGTATAATAGGCTCCAGTTTCATCCACCTCATTAGAACTGATTCAAATGCATTCTTTGTAATAGCTGAGTAATATTCCACTGTGTATATGTACCACAGCTTGAAAAAATAAATTCAGTATCAATTCCTTATCCTGTACTGTGGATATCCTTGGCAGACTACTGTACTTGGCACTGTAGTTAAAGTGATAGCTAACAAACAGCCTGTCATGGGGTGTGGGGGGGTGGTCTTTAAAATATAAGAGTGGTGAGATCACATTTGTGATTTAAAAAGATCACTCTAGCTGAGAATGTGGAGGCTGTATTACAGGAAAGAAGTAAATGGACATTCAATAAGTATTTGTTGCATTGCTCTAACTCTCACCAAAGCCAAGTTTACACAATCATATGCAATAACATGTGTATGGTTTATCCAGGTTCAAATACTTTCTCTTGAGAAATAAACATAGGGCTCTGACCTAAGTCATCTGAGATCACAGTCTGTGCTAATCAAATGCACTGCAGACTCACTTATTTCCCACTCTACAATCTCAGGATGTATAAAAAATGATTATTCACCACATTTTTGAACTAGTATACAATAGGGGCTTATCACAGAATGAAAAGTTGTCCAATTAAGTCATTTCATCAAGCATTCATTTTGAAATAGAGTTATGAAATTATTTTGAAAATGGGGATGATTTTTCCAATATGCAAGATTTTTTTTTCCCAGTTGCAAGATCTCATCAAAGCTGAAGACCAAGACAATTATAGCATTAGGAGTAACTATGGGGAGGAGATGTCAGCTCAAAGAACTGAATTTTCTCTTCCTTGATCTTATTCTCACCAATCAAAAGGCCTCATCACTTGTAGCTTGTCTTTTTGTTATTTTTGTTTTTTAACCTCAGGACCTTTTTCTCCAAAGTGATTTTGTTGATGATCACTTAAAAAGAACTCTGTTGGATCTGAACTGAGTTGCTGTTCTAAGAAAAAAAAAAGACTGCTTGATGCAAACTATCTGGAGTTGCATGAGGATAATCTTCCCAGGTGGGGAAGAAGCCAAAGGAGGCTGAAGGCTTAGCAGGGAGAGGCCAGGGATTATTTGAGGTGATCTTGGAGAGATTAGAAAGCACTTTTTCCTACAGGAAGTACTGTAGACACTGTGGAGCTGGTAGGACAGGTGGTATGAGGAGTTCTGTGTGGCTTCCCCAGGGATTTTATGAAATACAGAGAAGATAAGAAATAACTTGGACAGTGATGGGTAAGGACACAAGGCTTTCTTACAGCACCTTGAGAGAATCCAAAATCTACCCTCCCTCTTTTCTCTATTAGGCTGGCTACTTCACAATTTGAGTGCTTTTTCTCTTACATATAATGTACATTATAGTCCCTACTATTCAGGATGTTATAAGGTTATTCAAAAGAAAGTGCCTAATGTACCAGAACTTTAATATGACCTAGACATTCTTCATGTTCCACTAAAATTGAATAAACTTTAGATGGGATTATTCCCTGACTACAGGTCACTGACCTCCCTTTACTGACAGCATTTACTTTAGAAGATTTTCAGTTGTAGAGTCTTCCTCCATCCCTGTGAGATGTAAATCTTCTCCTTGCCTCTTGCCGGTTTTACAACCCAGGGATGACATTCTCAAGGACCTGGAAGTCAATCCTTGCAATGATGTAATCATCAGTGAAAGTAGTGCCCCTGTGCCCTGTCTCTACGGGAGGAAGGGGCCTAACTTTCAAAGTGACAATTAACAAACACGGATGACTTGCTCATACTGGCCAAACTCTCCTCTGAAATTCTCCAGTACTTTTACACTAGATCTCCCCAGCCCTCAAAAACCCTTAATCCTTTGTTTCAGCAGAGGTGGGTTCAATCTCCCTTCCCTGCTGGAATAGACTTGAATGAAGTTTTCCTTATATAACTGTGGCTGGTGCAATTTTTCTATGACAAATGTACACTCATTCCTTGTAATTCAAAGACATCTACAATTCTATGTAATGTTTCTTTTAATAATTCTACCTGAAAATCAATGGATTTTTATACTTTCCTTAACTATGTACAATGTTGCAGGCAATATTAAAATAAAAGTATTAATCAGAATCACACATGGTGTCAATAAAAGCAAAGTGGGTATTAGAGACCTTTGGGCAGTTAGGTAGGTGGCAATTTCATGGGCAACGGTTCCTATTGTGTATCTACCATGAGTCTGTCCAGTGATAATAAATGTAAAATAACTGACTTAATATACACAAGTAGAAAAGAAAGGGAAGAACATTTCTTAATATTTGTTTGCATGGGAGTATAATGAATATAGCTGAGAGGATTAATATTTTCTCCTCTGAGTTTCAAAGGAAACAATTTGGATATGACACTACTTATCACCAGTTAGTGTAGGATGGTTTGTGCAGTAGCTAAGAGGACAGAATAGGTAGATGGTAAGGATGCTTCTTAGCATAATAAGGGAAAGGTTAAAGATGAGTAGTTTCTGTGAAATTCGGCACTATTAGAAGCTACCACAAATTCTCATACAGGCTCAACAGAGGTTTGGAAAGAATATTATTTCTCATTTTGGCAAGATATGAATTTAGACACTCTAGAAGATAAACTGCTACAGCCTTCAGTGGAAGCTCCCCTCACAACATCCTTCCTTGACAACTGGCACTGCCACTACCACTATCTATAAGAGAGCAATTTACCATTTAACCTTCCAATAGTAAGGCCCAAATGTACACTTTTATTTGCAAAGCAGCAATAACTGGAGACCCAGATTTGATCACTGGGTGGGGAAGATCCCCTGGAAAAGGAAATGGCAACCCACACCATTATTCTTGCCTGGAAAACCCCATGGACAGAGGAGCATGGCAGACTACAGACCATGGCATTGCAAAGAGTTAGACACAACTTAGCAATTAAACCACCACCAATAACTGGACAGATACAGACCACTCCATAATCCTTTAATACCTCAGGATTTGATACTGTAAAGGTATAAGACTGAATCCTGATTACTTTGATAGGTTGGTTGGAATATTGTATAAAGTGGATAGAAAAAAAAATTTAGAAGAGTTCTATGCAAAGTGAAAAAGAATGGGTGAAATTAAGAAACAAGGGAATATCCTTGTTACGTATCCTAAAAGAGTTCAAGATTGAGTCAAGTGTGCAACATAGGTTCCCTCTAAACAAAATCATAAAGGCAACCAATTAAACACTCTGCAAATGCCCACCTAAATTTTACTGGGCCTAGGATGTGTGTGTGTGTGTGTGCGTGTGTGTGTGTATGTATATATGTACACACACACATATATATATATAGCACTATTAATAGTAACACATATATTACTATCAATAGTATTAATGATACTATTAATGTGAACTAGGAAAAGAGAGAACATTCCTCCTTAAGAATCAGTTAAGCTGATATTCTCAGTTTATCTATCTGCAAAATGTAGATGGATACTTTTCATAGGAGGTAAAAATACAAACAGACAACCATCAAGATTACATAAGCATCATATTTAATTTTGGAACTGATTAATTCACTCATATATTTGTTAAGCATCTATTGTGTAGTAGGCACTGTCCTTGATTTCGGAGATACATCAGTGAAGATACAGTTTTTATCTAGCTTGCATGAAGTTTATAATCTAGTAACAGGGGTGGAGATGGATGGGAAGGCTGATAACATAAAAAATAATAAATGTAGAGCATGTTCTCTAGGATTAAGTGCTAATATTTGGAAAAATAGCAAAGTAGTCATAGTGTGTAGAGTAAATGAGTAAAAGAGAGAGTTGTAGGAGATAAGGTCAAAGTATAGAGAAAGACCAGACTCTTATACGAAAGTGTAAGGATTTTTATTTTACCCAATAGGACAGAAAGTTACTGGAAGGTTGTTCACTGGAAATAACTGATGCGTTTTGTTAACAGAAAGGTCATTCTTGCTTTGGGGTTGAAAACAGACCAATGGGTGTTGAGAAGAAGAAAAAAGGACAACTGAACTCCATCTAGAGGACAGAGAATACTATGAGAAGCAGTCAGATACTAGTAAATTTCGAAGACAAAAGCAGATGATATGATTTGATGACGGATTAAATGCAAGGGGGATAGAAAGAGAGACATTGGGTATGACTTCAAGGGTTATGGCTGAGAAACACCAAATTAAGTTATTATTAACTGAGAAGGGAGATAGAGAGATGGTTTGGAAAGATGAGAAACCAGGTGTTCAGCTTCCAACAAGGGTAGGAAGTTGGATACACTTGTTTTGAGGTTAGTGAATAGATCCAAGTAGGTAAATATTTAGATGTTCAAACACAGATACTATTTAAAGTCATCATGTTGGATGAGATAAGTCATCCACTGAGAGTAGGATGAGGAAAAGGATAATAAAGGTTTGAGAAAAGAGGAGTATGATACAGGATATGGAAGAGAAAATGGACTAGGGAAACACAGTAGGGCTGCCTGGCAGCACTGAAATCTGGTTTGAGTTTCACATGGTGGATTTTAAGTGAGACCATTCAGCATGATTTTGTGTGTCTCCTCTCCTCCCACATTTACATTAAGCTGCAAGAATGTAGATGAACTGAACTAATGTCTGGGCTAAGCAACAGAGTATTCAAAGTCAGGGCCAGGGGGTGGGAATAATGGAGTTGACGGTATAATGATAATGATTAACCATAGACTCTAAAGTTGGAAGAAGTTAAGTGAGAATGTGAGATGAGAAAAAATTAACGAACAATACTATCAAAGTATTAAAAACCTTGGTGGAGTGAAAAATAATTGGAGTTGGTATATTCAAGGCTGTTCAGTAGAATGGACAGAAGTTGAGATGCTTGAATTTCTATTAAGGAAGGAATGTATATTTTGGTCATATCAAAGTCAGTGTTATGAGCATGGATGGCACATGTAAGGTTGAAGACTAGATTACAGAATAAGTGGGAAAACTGAGAGGCAGGGGTCTTGATAGGATTATCTACATGGGTAATCAGTCATAAAGAATTTTGAGTGCAGTTGTGTTCAGGATAGAGAAGTGCTGCTGCTGCTGCTGCTAAGTCGCTTCAGTCGTGTCCGACTCTGTGCGACCCCATAGGCGGCAGCCCACCAGGCTCCCCCGTCCCTGGGATTCTCCAGGCAAGAACACTGGAGTGGGTTGCCATTTCCTTCTCCAATGCATGAAAGTGAAAAGTGAAAGAGAAGTTGTTCAGTCGTGTCCGACTCCTAGCGACCCCATGGACTGCAGCCTACCAGGCTCCTCCGTCCATGGGATTTTCCAGGCAAGAGTACTGGAGTGGGGTGCCATTGCCTTCTCCGATAGAGAAGTGAGCCAGGGTTTAATATCTTTAAGCAGTGAAGGGGAATGATGAGTAAGCTGAAGATGACTAACACAAAGGATTAGAGTACAGCCTGACATGATGACATGATGTTTAAGCTCGGTGGCTTTCAGGGAGGGGATGGGATAATTGCTAGGAAGCAGCCATAAAGTTAACTAAGAACTACTTAATCTTTCTGTCCAGTGGTATAAAAGATATGAAAGAGGTCATCAGGGAAGATCCTAAAAGGAAAGGGAAATGTTTGGAGGAGAAGTCGAAGATATAGAGAAGACTGCTGAAGAACTGCTGTGGGTTTCTGAAGGCAAAATAAAATGTTTCAGGTAAAAAATAAAAAAGTGGACTGCAAGACAGGTTTTTATCTGTTTCTAATACACATAGAAACTGAAACTCTAAGAAAGTATTTGATAAAAATCATAAAACTTGTACAATTTGAGACAGAATTTAAAGACCACTATCACTCCAAAGCTCAGAAACTTCTAAAGCCTTTTCTTATCATGATGCAGAAACTATTCGATGCAGTTAGGAAAAGAGTCATTCTAGTGTGGGAATTACCTCTAACTATGTAATGTTCTCTTATTTTCCAGATGTATTCTGCATGATATGTAAGAAACTAGGACATGCCCTAGCCAATTCTGAGATATTTCTCAAAATTACTATTTTTTGCCTAGCTCATATGGAATATTTGATTATCTTTATGAATCTGCAACATGGTACATAATGAAAATGGACAGAAGTAGAACTGCCTAGGTTCACATCCCAACTCCAGCTCTTTATTAGATATGAGATTTGGATTAGTCAATTAAATCAATGGTATTAATCAATTAACCTGAGTGTGTTCCCACGTTTGTGATATTGGAATAACAATACCTTCCTTGTAGTTATACTGAAATGATTCTGAGAGGGGTTAGGAAAGGAAGTTCAATTCAGTTTTTTTTTTTTTTTTTTTTCTTCATGGTAAGAAGTAAATAATATGATTCATTATTAATGGGGAATGTTTTTCCTTATTCTCACAGAGACCAGTAGAGGAGGGAGGAAGAAGAGGAATGACAATCTAAAGCTGTTTCTAGACCTTGTGTACCTAGATTTGCGTCCTACTTTGCTGGATCTAGAATAGATATTCTGTCCTTTAAAAGCACACAGTAAGAAATGTTCAGATAGCCAAAGGTAAGCCTAGGGATGAATAGGAAGTAGAGAGGTGATTTATATTGCATAATAGGAGGAGGACTTGAGGTGCGGTAAAATGTTTGAAAATGGGAAATAGAAATTATTAAGAGAGAGAGAGGACTGAAGCACTATGGTGGGGAAGATAATAGAGTTTTATGAATAGGATGTTATGAATGGGATTTTAGTTGTCTGCATATCTCTAATGTAGAATGGCTCATATATATCAAGCTTTTATTAAAGTCAGCTACAAACTCACGCCTTATTAGTAGGAGATTGAATCAATTGTTGGGAGAAGGACCAAATCATCTTCTTAAGGCCATAAGTTATTTAAAGCAAGAGTGCTTAAATTCAACCCGTACCCTACCCTTTTCCCTATTTCTCCTTCCTCCCTTCTCTCTACCACTGCTGTGGTCTGAGATCCCTACTCTGGGTTTCCTCATTATACATACAAACCCTGCCCTTAGGGAGTTAACAGCTGCCTTGCATTTCAGGAGTCAACAACACCCAAACAGCTTTATGATGCAAGACTATGAAGAAAAACAATTTAGCCTGATGTTTTCCTACTAAAGATAAAAACATGGGTAAAGTCTAAAGTTTTAACTGAAGTGAGTGTGGCTCAATCAGATTCCAGAGAAATGGAAAGGAATGGACTGTGACATTCCTGTGAATGATAGGGGTCTTGGAACAAACAATAAGTACTGCCAAAGAAGAGGAGAGTCAATGATTTTATGGAAGACTCTGAGGAGTTAGATATAAAAATGGTAACCATGGAAGCAGTCGGTAATATTCTCTTAGACTGTTAGTGGGTAATATTCTCTGAGAAGACTTCTGTGAAGTATGTACACATAACCCACCTATAGAGAGAGCTGTGGACAGATAGTTGTATAAAAACTAGGACTGGGCAGATACATTTCATGCAAAAGGACAGAAATTAATCACTGAAATCACCAAGACTGAATGCTCGAGTCAGCTCCATGTACCCAGCAACAGGTGGATCTTAGGAACACTAAATGATATAGTCCAAGGAGAGGGAACCCTGATAGTGGGCACAAACAAGAATCAGGAAAACACTGACAGGTGGGGTCTGACCCAGTCACATTTTATGTTGAAAAGTTGATGTATCTGATATTTATGGAGCTCCAGAGTCAATAACAAAATGAAACAAGATCATACAACTCATTTGCATGTGGAAAGATAGGTATTTTATTTTGGTACAAGTCAGAAATGTAATTAACAAAACCAGATGGTGTAGTGGGTAAAGAATTCACCTGCCAATGCAGGAGATCAAAGAGACTTGGGTTCCATCCCTGGGTCAGGAATATCCCCTGGGGAAGGAAATGGCAACCTGTTTCAGTATTTTTGCCTGGAAAATCCCATGGAAAGAGGAGCATGGCAGGATATAACCTCGGGGTCACAAAGAGTCAGACAGGACTGAGCGACTGAGCACAAAGCACAGTTATGCTTTTATAGTTTTATCGTAAAGACCACAGCATTCTTTATAGTAAAGAATGTAGTAAGAGATTGCCTGAATTAGAGTTCTGATTTAGAGTTAGTACCTATCTCAAAGGACTATCACAAGCATTGACTGACATTGTGTAAAATAGTTCACCATAAAATGAGTTCATGTGAAATAGTTCTAGGCACATAGGAGGAACTCAATGGTCAGTACTTTCATCAATAATACCACTTTGTAACATTTGCCAACCACATTTTTCACTATACAATGGAACTAAAACTACCCAAAGTTAGGAAAAGTCTAATTTTATTATATTTGAACCTATTAGTTGGAGATCAGTCTCAGTGTCTCTGGGGATAAACAAATACCTCAGCTGGGTTTCTTTCCTCTCCATATGGAAATTGCTTGGAAATATCTGATGGTGTTGAGTTTGGCCACAAAATTGTTCACACCAAACCTTGTGTTGCTCTGATTAATAAATACCTTATCTGTTTTTAAAAAAGCTCAAACTTTTGTGTGAACAAAATTTAGAGACCTGCAACATTTAAACTAATTAGATTTTTAACAGGAGGTCTTGGTTTTGTAATATTTCACAAGATAGATGCTTCCTTAGTCTGTGACAATTGCCTTCTAGGGCAATTAGTCATCAACCAATTGAAGACTTCTAATAATAGCGCTTTTTTTTCAGCTTTTGGTATAGGGCATTTAAACAAGTTATGAAAGAAGAAAGAAAGTGAAGTCGCTCAGTTGTTTCCGACTTTTTGCGACCCCACAGACTGTGGCCCACCAGGCTCCTCTGTCCATGGGATTTTCCAGGCAAGAGTACTGGAGTGGGTTGCCATTTCCTTCTCCAGGGGACATTCTCGACCCAGGGATCGAACCCAGGTCTCCCACATTGCAGGTGGATGCTTAAAGAATCCACCTGCAATGCGGAGAAGGAAATGGCAACCCACTCCAGTGTTCTTGCCTGGAGAATCCCAGGGACGAAGGAGCCTGGTGGGCTGCCGCCTATGGGGTCGCACAGAGTCAGACACGACTAACATGACTTAACAGCAGCAGGAGCAGCAGCAATGCGGAAGACCTGGGTTTGATCCCTGGGTTGGGAAGATCCCCTGAAGAAGAGAAGAGCTACCCACTCCAGTATTCTGGCCTGGAGAACTCCATGGACTATTCCATGGGGTCGGAAAGAGTTGGACATGACTGAGCGACTTTCACTTTCCACTAAACAAATTATGAATGTTTATTAATTTGCACTTTCAGAAAAAAAATGTAAGAGGGCTTCTGAGTAGTAGAAGATATACATATTTAGCTGTTTTATTGATATTAGGTATTTGCATATCTCCTTACTCTTAGACATATTAACCTATATTCCAAATTGGAATCATAGAGATGAGATGCAATTAAGAACACTTAGTTTATTAACGTTATACAGCTGATGAAATCAAAAGTGTGTGCCATGTAATGACTACTAATGTAGCTACTAAGACTAACACTACTGGGTTACTGTTTTCATGCCTCATGTAGATTGTTTCCTACATACAATATCTTTGGCTCATACTTTTATTCTGCAGTTGAGTCACTATTATCCCCATTTGGCACACGAGAGTTTTAAATTTATAGAGTCCAAATACTTTACCTCAGGCACACATTTATGAAAAGTGTACCCATGATTTGAATCCCAAACTTCTAGTTCTGATGTGCTTTCTACTACCTCTATTCTGAATCACTTAATGTATGTGAATGAATGCTTTTACTGGTGATAGTTGGAACTGTCAGCAATTCAACAGGAAACAGATGCTATGCTCAAATTAGGATAATTTGAGGAAAGTTTATCTAAAATGGGACTATATTTTGGAGTGTGGGTGGTAGGATAACCACAACGAATGTTGCAAAAACCCTGGGCTACTAATAGAAGAGCTGTTACTATCCCTGGATCTGAAGGGACAAAGGCAACAAGCAATAACTGAAATATGGAATTGTGTTAAAAAGCTCACCTCGAGAAAACCAAGGGCCTTGAGAAGAGGACAAAGCAAGCTCAAGATGACTCTGCAAAAAGGAATCTGGGGACCTAAATCCGCTCAGTTTCTTTTCTACCTCTTGTCTCCTGCCAGGCTCCCTAACGTCCTAATCCAGCCCCAGAACCAGCGGCAAGAGAACTCACTGATGTACTTCATACAAGTCTCTGCAATAGGCAGTGGAGTGGAGACTGGAAAAAATTCAGAAGTGAAGCTAATAGACATGAGAGCATTTTTTACGTTGAGCTAAGTGTGACCTGAAGCAAGGCTGCCTGTTTCCAAAGTAGTTTTTTAAATAATATCTCTGATCTTCTGTCTCAAAACTCAATTTTGAAGATAATTCTTGATTAAATAATATGGTCATTGTTAAACAAAAGACAGTATAACTGTATGTGTGTATGCATAGCAAAGTCGCTTCAGTTGTGTCTTTGGGCCCCTATGGACTGTAGACTTCCAGGCTCCTCTGTCCATGGGATTTTCCAGGCAATAATACTGGAGTGGGTTGCCATGCCCTCCTTCAGGAGATCTTCCTGATCCAGGGATGGAACCCATGTCTCTTGCATCTCCTTTATTCTGCATTGGAAGGTGGAATTTTACCTGCATATATGTGTGTGTGTGTGTGTATACATATGTTTTATTTTGTTTTTAAATTCTTTGGAATTTTAGGAAAACTATCCAACACGAATATTGCTTTCTCTCCACTTACGATATAGTGTGGTGACTTCTTTCTGCCAACAGCTATTCCCATGAGTGAAACAATGGTCTGTTGCCTACCAAAGGCCACGAAGAGCCTTTGAAGCTGTTAGATATCACTACCAGAGTTGAAGTCAGGACTGCGTTTGTGAGGGAATCAAGCATGGAGGGGATGGTCAGATGCATGTAACTGGACAGCAGCTTTGCCTTAATACAAGCCTCTTATAAAATTAAGAAAAAAATTAGAAACCAGCTAATCAACAGATGATAATATTAGATTCTTCTGACATCTTTTTATGTATATTCTTATTCATTGCATCTCTCAATCATCAAGAGAGTAAGGACATTGTGTGTCTCTTTAAAAGTGGACCTTCTTTTCAGATTCTCCTAGGTGAATACACTTAGAAGTGCTTAGAAATATAAGCACTCAGATATTTGTCAAATTGACCAAAAAATGAAAATTAGTCATCACTTGAACATCAGGGGAAAAACAAAATATAGTCTGTTTGCAGAACTCCATTTATGTTTGTAGTTATAAATGATACCTGGAAAACATCAAGAAATTTCAATACTGGATGATATTTTAATTAAATTCACAGTACAAGAATGGTTTTTCTTTTTTAAAAACATATTTTTGGCCACACTGTGCAGCTTGAGGGATCTCAGTTCCCCAACCAGGGATTGAATATGAGTCATGGCAGTGACAAACCAGAATACTAATGACTAGACTATCAGGGAAGGCCCACAAGAACAGTTTTATTATTCCCACTTCCCAGACAAATCATCAGATTCTTAGAGAATTTTAGTAGTTCTCATGGGATGATGAGGCTTATAAGTGACCACAACCTAACTGGAATCCAAGCACAGCTCTGCTGGCCAGAAAATAATATGCAATGTCTACTCTGACCTCGTGCGGCAAAGGTTTCCCAGGTGAGACTTTTAACAGGCTTAGGTTGGAAGATCAAGAGTACACTCCACTACAAGTGATAGCACATTCAAAGGCAAGAGAAAAGCACCCAGAGGCAAAGGTAGGTAATTGCCATTTAGTGATTCCAAAGTTGATCAATTTCACTCAACTTGAATTGACTTTTAACCTACCCCCCAAATTCAGCATTTTCCTGTTATTCTTCCCAAGTGCCGTATCCATACCCAAGTCAGAAATCTTTGCTCTGAGTCTCTTCTTTTGATTGGAAACGAACAATACCGTAGGGTACTAACAATTTCACAACCTCCTGATTGTAGAATGGGAGCCCACCACAAAGACTGCAGACCCAAGATCTCTGCCATATTTCTTTTTTTTCCCCTTCATTCTTTTTTTATAATTTATTTATTTTAATTGGAGGCTAATTACGTTACAATATTGTAGTGGGTTTTGCCATACATTGACATGAATCAGCCATGGGTGTAGATGTGTTCCCCATCCTGAACCCCCCTCTCATCTCTCTCCCCATCCCATCCCTCAGGGTCATCCCGGTGCAACAGCCCTGAGCACCCTGTCTCATGCATCAAACCTGGACTGGCGATCTATTTCGCATATGATAATATACATGTTTCAATGCTATTCTCTCAAATCATCCCACCCTCGCCTTCTCCCACAGAGTCCAAAAGACGGTTTTATACATCTGTGTCTCTTTTGTTGTCTTGCATATAGGGTCATCATTACCATCTTTCTAAATTCCATATATATGTGTTAGTATACTGTATTGGTGTTTTTTGTTCTGACTTACTTCACTCTGTATAATAGTCTGTCATCTTTCATATGTTCTAAGTGTGAAGCAAAGATACAATTAAGAGTCTAATCACAAAAAAAAAAAACAAAAAAGAAAAAAAACACAAAAAACAAAAAAAAAAGAGTCTAATCAATTTTTCATGCTTCCAGACTCATTAGCATAAATGATCCTGTTTTAAATTTCTTATTTTTTTTTTAAATTTCTTATTTTGAGAGGGAAAAAAAACCCTTTAAAATTTCATAATCTGACCATAGTTCACGATTTTTAGACTGAAGCTTAAAATAGTTCCAAACAAAGGAGAAAAATTTAGTGTAAGTTCTATTCAGAAATCATCATCACCACCACCACACTACATGGTGCCTCTATCTGCTGTCATTGGGTTCCAAATATGTTGCCCAGGATCTGAAAGGCTCATTCCAGTGAGTAACTAAGATTTATTAACAGTATTAAAAGAAAAAAGGTAATATCAAGATTGTTGTTTCTTAAAAGTGAGTCAACAGCCTAGCTCAGTCAAAAACACCTGAGAGCCCTCTAAACATAAATATCTCTAGGACACACCCAGACTTACTAAGTCTCTAGGATTGAATGTTGTTGTTTAGTCACTAAGGTGTGTCTGACTGTTTTGTGACCTCATGTACTGTACCCCACCAGGCTCCTCTGTCCATGGGGTTTTCCAGGCAACAATACTGGAGTGGGTTGCCATTTCCTTCTCCAGGGGGTCTTCCTGACCCAGGGATCAAATCCATGTCTCCTACATTGACAGGTAAATAATTCAGTGCTGAGCCACTAGGGAAGCTAGAATTTAAATCTATAACAAGGTTCTCATATGATTCTTGAGCTTCCCAGTGGCTCAGTGGTAAAGAATCTGCCTGCAATGCAGGAGACCTGGGTTCAATACATGGGTCAGGAAGACCCCCTGGAGAAGGGAATGGCAACCCACTTCTGTGTTCTTGCCTGAAGAATCCTTGGACAGAGGAGCCTGACAGGCTATAGTCCGTGGAGTTGCAAAGAGTCAGATACAACTGAGTGACTAACACTTTAAGATGATTCTTAACACAGACTATCCCATCTTTACTTTCCTGTGCAGTCCTGTGCTGTCAGGGAGCTCACTACCTTGAGAACTATCAATCTCCATCCTTGTATTTCTTTCTTTTTTTTTTTTCTATTAGGGTATCTTTTTGTACCAGTTGATAATGTGTTTTTCTGTAGCAGCCCACACACTATGGCAAAACAAAATCACTTTTGACAGTTTTATAATGAGCACAGAACTCAGTATTCTGGAAGATTTCTCTAAGCCTTATAAAGCTGAAGAAATGTAACTGAGAGATCTTATAAACAACAGAGATTCCCATTGACCAGAAATAGCGTTTCACGATTCTATACCAGAGCCATTTGGAAGGAGAAATCATACCACTAGCTGCTTCCCCTTGCCAACAGAATCTCTTTCCTTTAATCTAAACTTCAACATTGTGAAAACCACAGATGTAAAAATGTCAGTGGGTCCTATCATTATCCCTCACTTCTCTTTTCCCACTTGCCATTTAAAAAGTTGGTTAACCATTGGATTATTGATGCTAAATCTCCAGTGTTCAGATCTTTATATTTCATTATCTGGTGTCAAATTTTCATACAACCTCCTCTTTAATATACCACAGCATCATGCTCTAGAATCTGCTGGAGTGAGTTTCTCAAATTTCTAGTCATATCAGCCTTTTCCTAACTCTCTACCAATGAAATAATTGCTCCCTTTAAATGAAAAAAAAAATAGGTTTTCTTTTTTAAAATTAATTCATTTATTTTAATTGGAGGCTAATTACTTTAAAATATTGTAGTGGTTTCTGCCATACTTGGACTGGTGATCTATTTCACATATGATAACATACATATCTCAATGCTATTCTCTCAAATCATCCCACCCTCACCTTCTCCCACAGAGTCCAAAAGTCTTTTCTTTATATCTGTGTCTCTTTTGCTATCTTGCATATACGGTCATCATTACCATCTTTATAAATTCCATACATATGCGTTAGGATACTGTATTGGTGTTTTTCTTTCTGACTTACTTCACTCTGTATAATAGGCTCCAGTTTCATCCTCATTAGAACTCATTCAAATGTGTTCTTTTTAATAGCTGAGTAATATTCCATTGTCTATATGTACCACAGCTGGCTTATCCATTCGTCTGCCGATGGACATCTAGGTTGCTTCCATGTCTTAGTTATTGTAAACAGTGCTGTGATGAACATTGGGGTACATGTGTCTCTTTCAGTTCTGGTTTCCCCAGTGTGTATGTCCAGCAGCGGGATTGCTGGGTTGTATGGCAGTTCTATTTCCAGTTTTTAAAGGAATCTCCATACTGTTCTCCATAGTGGCTGTACTAGTTTGCATTCCCACCAACAGTGTAAGAGCGTTCCCTTTACTCCTCACCCTCTCCAGCATTTATTGTTCATAGACTTTTTGATAGCAGCCATTCTGACCAGCTTGCGATGGTACCTCATTGTGGTTTTGATTTGCATTTCTCTGGTAATGAGTGATGTTGAGCATCTTTTCATGTGTCTGTTATCCATCTGCATGTCTTCTTTGGAGAAATATCTGTTTAGTTCTTTGGCCCATTTTTTGAATGGGTCATTTATTTTTCTAGTATTGAGCTGCATGAGCTGCTTGCATATTTTTGAGATTAATTATTTTTCAGTTGCTTCATTTGCTATTATTTTATCCCATTCTGAAGGCTGTCTTTTCACCTTTGCTTATAGGCTTTCTACTTCCCTTGCTCCTCTGACAACCACACCTGCCTATTATGGACTGAATGTTTGCATTCCTTCTAAAATCTACATGGTGAAATTCTACAGTGACAGATTTTATTTTCTTGGGCTCCAAAATCACTGTAGATGGTGACTGCAGCGATGAAATTAAAAGATGCTTGCTCCTTGGAAGAAAAGCTATGACTAAACTGGACAGCATGCTAAAAAGCAGAGACATTACTTTGCTGATAAAGGTCCATCTAGTCAAAGCTAAGGTTTTTCCAGTAGTCGTGTATGGATGTGAGAGTTGGACCATAAAGAAAGCTGAGCACTGAAGAATTGATGCTTTTAAACTGTGGTGTTGGAGCCCTTGGACTGAAAGGAGATCAAACAGTAAATCCTAAAGGAAATCAGTCCTGGATACTCATTGGAAGGACTGATGTTGAAGCTGAAGCTCCAATACTTTGGCCACCTGCTGCAAAGAACTGACTCACTAGAAAAGACCCTGATGCTGGGAAAGATTGGAGGCAGGAGGAGAAGGTGACAACAGAGGATAAAATGGTTGGATGGCATCACCGACTCAATGGACATGAGTTTAAGCAAGCTCCAGGAGTTGGTGATAGACAGGGAAGCCTGGCATGCTGTAGTCCATGGGGTTGCAAAGAATCAGACACAACGGAGCAACTGAACTGAACTGAGTGGGATAGTATTAGGAGGCAGAGTCCTTGGGAAATGATCAAGTCATGAGGGTAAAGCTCCCATGGACAGAATTAATGCCCTTGCAAAAGACACACTAGAGAGTTTTTTACCCCATGTATAATGTGATGACACAGCAACAAGGCTGTCTATGAGTCTGGAAGCAGGTCTCACCAGATACTGAATCTGTTGGCACCCTGGCCTTGGACTTTTCAGCCTCCACAATGATAAAAAGTAAATTTCTGTCATTTTCAAGCCAGTCATTCAGAGAAATTCTGTTACAGCAACCCAAATTAAGAAAGACACTATCTACCTTTACCTTCAAAGTCTGTGCACTTTCCCAGGGCCAGATGAATAGTCTCTTCTTAGTGGAATCTTTCCTAGATATGTGTAATGATTCTATATTTTAGCAAAATCTGCATTTGTATGATAGGCTGAAATCCTGCCAACTTCAGGAACAATGTTCATCATTTTCCTAGGTAATAACAACTATAGTTACAATTGCAATTCCTTCTTCTTAACATATTCCCTGTAGGAAAGTCTGTATAATGGGATGGTTAAGATGGCAGGATTGTGTGTCTCACTTCCTGTGTTCACATACAGAGTTCATCACTGATAACTGCACAACACTGAGCAAGTTTCTTAATTTCACTGTGCTTTGGTGTCCCCACTTCTACAGAGGAAGACAGTAATATAAATCAAGCTTGAACACTGGGCAGTTTACGTATAATAAATTTATACTTAGTGTGTTAGTTGCTCAGCCGTGTCTGACTCTTTGCAACCCCATGGACTGTAGCTCGCCAGGCTCTTCCGTCCATGGGATTCTTCAGGCAAAAAAATGGAGTTGGTTGCCATTTACTTAATATACTACTAAATATACTTACATTTAAGTATGAAAATTAAAGTGAAAGTCACACAGTTGTGTCTGACTCTTTGCGACCCCATGGACTATACAGTCCATGGAATTAGGCATTCCATTTTCCAGGGGAATTTCCCAACCCAGGGATCAAATGTAGGTCTCCCACATTGCAGGCATCTTTACCAGCTGAGCCACCAGGGAAGCCCATTTAAGTATAAGTAAATAAATAATGTGAGGTTTAACTTGATGCCATCTGAGTAGTTCTTGGAACATTAAGTGAAGCAGTTGATTAATTCTAATCATTTGAAACATTAATAAGGTTAATATTATTTGAACTTATTATTTTTCTATTATTCCACTTCACAGACAAGAAATTGAGGCAAAGAAAAAGTTGTTTTGACCTACATCTTATAAATAATGAAAGAGGTGTTCTAAGGGATACTTTAATATGTGTAAATGTGGATTCCTCATCATGGATATAGCACTGAGTTTATTTTCCACCTGAGGATACTGGATATTACTTCCAAGCACCAGTATTTGCCATCTCTGCCTAACCCTACAGAATACCTCTTACAAACAGCTCTGATTTCATCATACAAATTGTAAAATAGGTTAGGAATAAGTATAGTATTTTGTCAGCTGGCACCTAATTTAGGATATTAGTATATTAACAACACTAAATATTGTATATTCCCCTGTTACTCTTTTATATTTTATTGCACTGAATCATCAGGAATATTATACTGTTAAAAGATGCCCTATAAATTGAGTATGCTTTTCTTAAACTTATGACAGACCATGTTTTGATTAAATCATGATATGCCAAAAATAGAAGTAAGAAATGTATATATTTTTAGGTAATTAACAGTTAGAATTAGGGATGAATGGCACTTCCTCCCCCTTACCAGTTGGCTGGTGATTATAACTGGTATTTTTGTCCAGACCAATTTTTGTCTTTGGTCTTTCTTACAAAAACTAACAGCCAGTTCATCTTTTCAGCTGCTGTAATTCATCCAATTTCATTTAAGGACTATGAAGATGAAATTAAAATTAGAGAAGAAAAACACCACTTCCCAGAGTTTTGAGCCTCACTCTTATTGATCAAATGGGTTGTATTCAGATTATTTTCACAATAATTGATTAAGAGAGTTAAATAAATGTCTTTGCCTTCTCTTGCTATAGGAATTTTCCTTTTTTGTTGTTGTTGTTTTTGCTGGTTCTCACCATGCTTATTTTTTTTCTTTTCAAATATGACAATGATAAAGCTACTCCTCACTTTTACATCCTCAAAAGCAAGGATCATACGATTGGTTTGGAAGCTGTAGTATAGTCTGAAATTCTCTTTTCCCCAAGTCAGATAAGACAGACCTTTGGATTAGTATTGGGATTATTATGATAAAAATATTCACCCTCAGTCAAGTGGCAACTTTAGCTAAAAAAGAGAGAAGGCTCCATTCATAGAAATATTTATTCTTCCAGAAGCATTTGCCTTATAATGCACTATGATGAGCACTTAATGTATGCCATCATGAATCTTGACAAAACCTTGATAATCAGGTATTATTGCCCCCATTTCATAGAAGTGAAAACTGAGGTTATGAGCAGTTAAGCTACTTCTCAATTTCATATAGCTGGAACAAATCAAAGCTAGGAATCAACCTTGGTTGAGTCACTTGAATCAAAAGCTTGAGTTCAATGGTCTTTTATATTTTCTACTTATATTAGGTTCTATGCTGAGGACAAAAAAAAAGAGAAAACGGCAGAATTAACAGCAAAGTTATCATGGAGGCTGCAAGAACCTGAACTAAGAGAGCAGCAAGAGAAACTGAAAACTTGAGATGGGTAAGACAGGAACCTAAGAGTTGTTCACATTTATTTAATACCTCTTGTGGACTACAAAGTGTTTTACATACCAGCCATCATTAACCCATGAGCTATGGATTGACCCCACATTTGAATCCTAAGTTATCAGGAGCATGATGATTTGTAAATAGGAAACAGCAAGTAGAAACAGGAAGAAAAGAAGAATAATTTTCAACTCTTTCTCAGGTAACTATGTTTATAGTCTATGTGTCCAATTATGGAGTCTAAGGTCTGTGTAAAATTTTCAGAATGTTCCAATAGGTCATATAACAATAATGAAAAAAACACATAAAATTAATGTTAATTGAAAAATCAAAGGGATACAAAAACATAAACTGTTTTGATATAGATTTTAAATAGACACACAAATAAAACTAAAGGCTGATGCTAGTCTTTTAGTTCATTTTACTTTAAGGTAAATAAATACATTTTATTTTGTATGAAGGAATAATGGGATCATGTGTTACACTTTCTCTACTCTCCTACAATTTTTCAACATATTATATTACTTTCAATTTTAAAGAGCAATTACTTTAAATTAAAAACCCCACATTGTTAAGTGATTTCCTTGTTTTAGAAAAATGTTTTTGTGTATTACTATGTTTTGTAATTATTATAACTGAATTTAATTCTTACATTTTAGGCCAGTAGCTGCTCTTGGTTCAAATCAAACTTTCTGAAAAAAAGAGTTCATTTGTTGTGCGTTATAGTTGGGCAGTTATAAACTTCTTGGGTTTCCAATGACAAGCTGTTCCACAAGGTAACTTAGCATGTCCACATGGCCCAGGTCATCAAGAAGCCTGTTCAACCAACTCTTGAGATGGAAGTCAGGGTCACCATGTGATAATCTCTTTGATACTTCAGACTGTAACCGAAACCTTCCCTTTCTCTCATTGCAAGAGGCAGCATTGTGGAACCCGTATGTGAATGTTGCCACATTCAATTGTTTTTAAGATGTGTGTTTTCATCTTAACACTGCGTAAAAACATTTTGCTTTGTGAAAGTGAATTTAAAATTAAATCCATGATTTTGGGAAAAATTCCACCTGCCTAAAAATTGCATAAACACTATAAAAGCCTGTATTCTCCAATTAAAGACAACAGCAGTACACAGTTGGCAAATCATGGGTTTAGATTTAGAGGAAGCTAGATAGGAAACCCAGCTTTATGAATTAGCAACTGAGTGTCTTAAATTTAGAGTGCATCAGAAAAAGGACTCTGGGGTAAGAATTAAAGTACAAGTTGTTAATCTGGGAAGTGATCACAGGGAATATCACAGGGTGAGGAAATGACATAGAAGAAGGAAGGATATCAATATCCTTCCTTAAAGGAGCCTAAAGAAACAGGTTATTGTTATAAGCATCTGGGGTTCAATCCCATCGGAAAAATCTGAGAAAAAATTAGACAAGGTGCCTTGGAATTATCACACTCAAAGAGCAAGAAAGCTGAAGTGTTAGATACCTAATCCCCTTAGTCATTGGTGAAGAGCTGTTAAGAGGATGTTTTAAGTCGTGCCCATGAAAGCTGTGCTGCTTCCTGTGCTCAGTCACTAAGTCATGTCTGATTCTTTGCTACCTCATGGACTGTAGCCCACCAGTGTCTCCTGTAGATGGGATTTCCTAGGCAAGAATACTGGAGTGGGTTGCCATTTCCTCCTCCAGGGGATCTTCCCACCCAGGGACTGAACCCATGTTTCCTGTGTCTCATTGTACTGGCAGGCAGATTTTTTTACCACTTAGCCACTTGGATGCCTGGCACAAAGTTTGTGCTCTGCAGTTATTTTATTTCTTCACTCAGGGTACAAGGTGTTGACTCGGTACATATTTTGTAGGAAGGAATCCAGGAAATCCCTCTTTTCTCTTATTTTGCTCATCCTGGCCTAGTACATTCAACTTTTAAAATGATCTTAATGATGATATCAAAGAGAGTCAAGGTTTTCCTAAGTGGTACATAAATAATAAGTCTGTGTTTCTGATAATGTCGATAGAATTCCTTGTTTAAGATGATCTGGGGTAGTAAAATTGTTATAGTATCATAATTCTTCAAATCATGCCTAATATTATCTAATCACTGTGATACTAGGCAAATTGATTCATTGCTTAGCGATAAACATTTCTCATCTAAAACAAACAAGCAAGCAAAAATGAGACTGTTAACATAATAGTACTGTCAACAACTATAAGCCCCCTTTTGTTCTAGGTTTGATGACTGACATTACACTAAAATTTCAGTATCCTCAACGCAGGACTCCCAAAAAGTCATAGCAAAATAAAAGCTTTGGACCTACAGTGACCATAATTTTCATTTGATGTTTAAATTACAACTAAGATCATTGTGTGACCTTAGAGTCTAAAAATCTGAGAGCTTCTGTCTTATTTTAAGTCTGAGAATATCAAAGTTGTCCATCTCTTTGTTCAAATAAAATTCTACATGAATTGCAACTGTGTAAGAATAGAAAAATTAAGCTCGTCCAGTTTAGTCACAGATGTGGATATATAACTCTATGCTTGAGCATCTAAGGCACTCTACATAGGGACCCTGAGGCACATTTGAAGAATTCTGGAGCCCTGGAAATTTATTAAATTAGCCCTAATGAGTTCAGTTGGCTGGAACTCTCCATAGCTAAGGCCACACACAAGGCCAGGAGTGAGAATGGGCATCATGACTTCTGAATGGCATTCTTCCCAGGACTCAGGGTCTGGCACACATAATGAGCCTGGACACAGCAGCTCTCTGATGATAGAAGTCCTGTAAATCTCCTTAGTGGGCTTTCACAACACACACACAAATCACTCTTGGTTAGAATTGCTCCAGCATGATTTAGAGGGAGGAAATATCACATTCTCTATCATCACTATGAAGATGGATTATTCCAAAAAGATATGTGCTGTCTTAGATATGTAGTTTCATAGTACACAGCCTCCACACAAGGTATACTACAATGAATGACAGACCACCAAAGAGCACCCAGAAAAGGGAGAAGGAAGTCATTTCCACCCTCTACCTCCCCAGGGTCCACATCTACAGATACAACCAACCTAGATGGAACATACTGAAAAAAAAAAAAAAAAAAAAGGATTCAGAAAGTTCCAAAGAGCAAAGCTTGAATTTGTCATCCCCCAGCAACTCTTTACACAGCATTTACATTGTACTAGGTATCATAAATGATCTAGAGATGATTTAAAGTATATGGGAGAATGAGCATACGTTATATGCAAGTACTACATTTATGTAAGAGACTTGAACATCTGTGTATTTTTTATATCAGTAGGGGTCCTAGATACCAAAGGGCAGTTGTATATTTAAAACAGAGAAACTGAGGCTAAACAAATAAGTAAATAATGTGAAACATGTTCATAGGAGAAAACATCATCACCATATGATGGCACTTATTACCAATGTCAAAGCTGTAATCTGAGAAATCCAATATGCTGATAACTACATTATTAATTCTGATTTCAACAACATTTATCCGTTTTGGTAATTACACTCCTTAACCCTTAAAAAGTGGTGGTGAAAAAAATTTTTGTGTATCCCAGAAAATTATTGGAAAGGTATTGATTTACAAAGATGGAATAACATATAGACAGTGTTATAGACAGTGTAAAACTATTTGCATTATTTTCCCTTCTCTAAAATGGTAGCTTCACCTATATTTCAGTAAAGTCCTGATAATAGAAGGCCAAGGACTTTAGTGTTAGCCAGAAGTCATCATGATTAAAGTTCTTTTTTTGTTGGTGGGTTGATTTCTTTTCGACGTCTTACTTTTATACGATTTAGTTTCCTGTAATTATACATAAAACATAAAACTTTGATTTTCAATATCTTTACATATAAATAGTTCCATCGATTATCAATATTCAATATACTTTAGCACTATCAACAATTTTGAAATCTGTTTACCATTTTAACTCTTTTGATAGTGTTTGAAAACATTTCTGATAGACTTGCCTGAAGTTGAGAAATATTAATATTCTACTTATATAATCTTTCAATTTTCACATTAAATAAATTGTATCCAACCCTTACTTATTCATTTAATTAGTTATTTGATTATTTTAATATTTGCTTTCCTAATAAATATTTATTGAACCATGACTGAAAATATAATGGTAACTAAGGTAAGCCAGGTAACTGCATTTATGGACATTACATTTAATTGAACCAACTTATTTTGTTTTGTCTTGCTTGAACTATTTCTCTTTCCATTTTATAGAGAGACTATTTTTGTGTCAACTGCCTTGCCAACTCCAATTATCCAGGCATCCTTACAAAGCTGGCATTATTATACCTATTTTCCTGCTATGGAAACTATAGGCTCAGATAGATAAAAGGATACATATACAATAAAACTCCCAAATTAATGATTCAGCTATATATGGAACCATCATCTTTTTGGCTGGCTGAAAAATACTATAGCTATCATATCACACAATTCTTAGAGGTTTCCAAGGGAGGGAAATGATGGCTAGATATCTCACAGGCAGAAGTAGGTAACTGCAGCTTAGCTTGGGAACAGAAATGCAGATCATTATTGTAGTTCAAAGTCATGGTAGTAATAAGAACACTCCTCCACATTTTACTTAACATACTATAGCTTTAAAAATGGAAAGTTGACTCTTTCGTGGTCACCTCTGGGATTGCATGTTCTTCCCCTCAACCACATAAACTCTACACCTAACCACAGCGTAACCTCTACTCCTTCACAATGCATCTGACTTGATTCATCCAGAGCTGAGCACCTAGCCAATTTTCCTTTTTTTTTAACATAAGACCAGATAAAGTGTTGGGTCAGTCATAAAGTATAAAAATAGAATTTGTCAGTGGTCATATTTCCCAGTACGTGAAACTGCAGAGAAAAAAAAAAAAAAAAAACAGATACAAAGAAAAATCTGTAAAGAAAAAAAAAATAATGTGGCATAAAGAGAGTGATAGAGACAGGATTGATCCAGTGGCTTTCAATCATGATTCCACTTGTTCCAGATAGCCAATATTTTGGCTTGACTTTGTCTTACATTATATGTACTTCTATTCAATTTTTTTTTTGATACATCTCATTTGACTTTTTACTTTCATTTTCTTCTAGGAAATTAGATAATCTTCACTACTACTAAAACTGCATATTAACATACCCAAATTATTCTCAGATCTGTTAGTAATCTGAGTGAGATTACTCAAATGATTTCATTCTCTGGATATCTCTTTCCTAACCTGTAAAATTCTTAGCCATGGCTTCTTCATAGAGATATGAGAATCAAATTGGACATTGCATGTAACAGCACTTGATGATACACAAGTGTATTACTTGCCTATACACATGTAAAGAACAACAAAAAAATTAAGGAGGCAAACGTGTAGACATCTTGAATGGCTCTCCAAGGCATTACTTGTAAAACCCTTGGAGAGCACATGTTCACTTGCCTTTCCAGGCAGTTCTGCACTTAGCCTGTACTTCAGTCATACTGAATTGCTCATCATTCTCTAAACACATCCTTTGACCTTTGCATACGCTATTCCCTCTTCCTGGAATGTCATTTTCTCTCAATCCTATGAGAATGTATTGAATTTTTTTCTCTTTTTTCGAGATAAAATCATTGCTCCCTTTGTAAAGCCTTTGTTCTGTGACTTCTTTCCTAATAGGGAGAATGGCTAGTACCCTCCCTTTACTGTTTGGGAACAACTCTTCCGTAGAACTCATGGAATTCCTAACTAACGATTTACTTCTAACTGTGACACTTTGGTTAGAATCTTTGGAGTCAGAGGCCATACTTTCTTTATCTTTAATTAACCATTCAACACTTTAAATTCCTCATCTTCAATTGCCCACAAAAAAAAATATGGATTACATATAGATTCAAAGATGACAATTTCTGTCTTGAGCTTTTCTTTCCATTTTTCCCTTAGAACACTCCATATAAAGTGGTGATACCACTGTATTTGTTTTAATTTCCTCAAACATGTTATTCTTCAAGAGCATTAATATATCTTGAGGATCCACATCTTTTAACTTTAAAAGAACTATGTCCCCACCCAGGGATGAATGATAAAGGGTCAACAAAAAGCAAACATCCTTCCTATTTATATTTAAGAGATCACTGTTTTCTTTAACTTGATCATATCTTAGCAATTCTAAGTCATTTTGGTTTGTGTACCCTAAAAGATCAAGACTGATCTGATCCACATTTTCTCAAAAAATTATTATCACTTATTGGAGAAATTAAACAAGTTTGTTAATTGGTTTATTGAAACAAATTAAACTTGTTAATTGCAATAATTGTGACCACAACTTAATACTGTTCATTTTTTCAATGGAATTGTTTTCCTATACCCAAACTCTATGTAGATAATTTGAGAAATTCTATGTTAGATAATTTGAGATACTGGTATGTTACTATTTATATAAATTATTCTATTTCATTCTCCAATAGCACTGTGAGGATTTTATTAGCATCTCCTCTAACAGATCAGGAATCAGAGAGAGACTTTATATGTTATGCTTGAGGCCACATAGCTTTAGATATATAAAGGTAGTATCACCAGTACATATTCTCAATGGCTGCAAGGAAGAACAATCCTTTTGCTATCTGTAACTCTTCCTAAAGTCTAAAATCCTGTATGTGCCCATTTTCAACCTGTTGGTTTCTCTCTGCCTCATGGGTCTCTGGTCAGGAATCAGATCCTTGACTGTCAGGCTAGGTGTGACACTCTTCTACTCAGTCTCCGTGTCCTCTCGTGCTCTCTCTGCTACAATCTTCTTAAAACATTAAAAAAATATTCTACGGATGTGTTCATATGATGATCTTACCCCAAACTGTTGAGGTACTAGAGGCTGTGAACCAACAATTAATTATATTCATTTCTTCTCAGTACTTGGTACAATGTGTAGCATATTGATTGCACTGAATATATATTTTCAAACAAATGAAACAATATATCTTTAATTTCCAAATACTTGCATTCTCAAGTTTGTGACACACAGTCATATTTTCTGTTGTGATCCTATTATGAGATGTGACCATGTGACCAGATACCCCTCAAGATAACAACGTCTGATTGCCCATCTGCTTACCTGCTATCTAGCACCTAATGCTTCAGAATGTCTTCTACTCTTCTGTACTAATAATTGGGACAGAATTACACCAACTTAACCTTTTCAACTGAATTTATCCTCATGTATCTCTTCGCTTTCCTAAGCAGAGGTTCTCTAAAGATGGAAAAAGCCTTCTTAGATATTTTTTTTCAGCCATAGAAGAAGGAGAAGATATATTATTCCCTTTTCTCTGCCATACAAATTCCAGTAAGTGGATCCTTCATATGATTTTGACAAAGAGCAAAATGAATCAGCACCAAAGAGCTCCTCCTGGAGGTTAGCATTTGGGTGGGCTATAGGGCTAATATGAACATTACTACAACATTTTGAACCTCTACTATGTGAAAGGTGCTCTATGCGTTATTATAGCATTTTTTTTTTTAAAAGAAAAAGAACAACACTTGGGAAGTAGATAGCCTGTTTTAACCTCAGCAGTAATGGTAAAATCTTAACTGGGGCTCATTGAGGATAAGTACCTGTTCCAAAGAGATTAGAGATGGCTATGCTTGAGAATTCCCTGCTCTGTGTCCTCAAAGCTCATAGTGCATTATCACTTTGCTCAAATTACCTTCCACTTGGCTGTAGCCAGAAAAGCTAAATGAAAATAAGGACGATTTCCTCAAGTTACAGATTTCCAACTTTCTTCTTACTGAATCAGCACCTGACGGTCCAGGAATCTGTACTTCTAACAATTTATCAGTTGACCCTAATATATACCTAAGCTTAGTGAAATAAAATTTTATCAATGACATTCTCTAAAATAAACTTAACTTCAGGCAGGACAATTTAGTATAATTTATTGAAATTGGTTCCAAAAGCATTAGTGTATACCCAATATATGCCAGGAATCTGCTAGGTTGTAGCAATAAAAAAACTAAAAGAGACATTGAAACCGAACCCAAGGTACAGTCCAGGAATTGATAGGGAACTAGCACAAACACGAATACACTGAAATGTGCAATGATAAACCAAAAGTAAAAAACCTTAGGGTGAATGTATGAGAAAAGAGCAAATATTAAGGATAAGGGAGGCTAGGAAAGCATCCATATAGGAGAGGGTATATTTATTAAAAGTACTTCTTTTAAATTACTTGTAAGAAAGATAGTATCTAAATGATATATTTCCAGTCCAACCCTTAATTGTTCACCAGAGAAAATGAAAGTGAAAGTTTGTGACTCCATGGACCGCATAGTCCATGGAATTCTCCAGGTCAGAATACTGGAGTGGGTAGCCTTTCCCTTCTCCAGGGAATCTTCCCAACCCAGGGATCGAACCCAGGTCTCCCGCATTGCAGGCAGATTCTTTACCAGCTGAGCCACAAGGGAAGCCCAAGGATATTGGAGTGGGTAGCCTAACCCCTCTCCAGTGGATCTTCCCGACCCAGGGAAACAGTTTGAATTTTTCAATTTTCCTCTCTGTTATGTATGTGTGTGTGTGTGTGTGTGTGTGTGTGTGTGTGTGTCTGTGTGTACATACATATATATCTGTTTAAGACCAATATTCAGGGGATCTTGTGCTAACTCATAAGAAAGTACACTGATGCCCATGCAGGTGAATTTATTCTTGTTATATCTTCTATTTGGCCTTTTCTTAGATAGCTTTATTTCAGCATGTGGAATATACAGTACTGTAGAATGAAATTTATATTCTATTCTATGTATTTTTCTGGTTTATTTCTTTTCTTCTAAAATCTCAATATAACTTGCAGAAAAATATGATGAAACTGTGGATACTTTTCTATTCCTGATATTGTCTACTGAAACTACCTTTATCATTTCCTCTGGAACATCATAGGAGTTGAAGTTTAATGATTCCAATTTAAAATTGGTCTAGAACAAACTGCAAATGCAATCCATGAGAACATTTATCTGAATTAGGTTTCTTCTATTTCCCTCTGACTATTTCTTTGTGGAGGTTTTTATAAATGAAAAGAAAGTAGATTTCCAAGTATGGAAGTGGTTTCTAGAGTATTTATTGAATCTTTGACATTTACAGACAATACCAATGTTGTTTAGAGAGGGCAAGTGATATTCCCAAGGGTACACAGCATCTCTAGCTCTCAAATTTGTCTTTCCATTCTCAGTTCATAATCTTTTCATTTCATCTCTCTATCTCTTTAAAATAATATATTGGAGGTAGAGGAAATCCTTGCAAATAATTTTTTTAGGCACAAGGGGATTTAGCCATAGAAGGCTGACCTCTTGACTATGAAAACATTCATGTTGAGGTTTGACAGAAAACAACAAAATTATGTAAAGCAATTATCCTTCAATAAAAAAAAATTAATAAATTTTAAAAAGTGAGAAAATCAACAACAACAGAAAAACATTATGCCATTTACTAATTAGTAGATTTTTTAAAAGCACCATGGTACAGCTCCCTGAACCTAGAATGTACATTCTGGGAGAGGTTGACTTTTGATTGTTTTCCTTTTTGATTATGTATGATGAGAAAATTGGTACTATCACTCTCACTCTCTCCACCACACATCTTCCAAAATGTATTTATGTTATGGTCCTGATATTTCCCTTGCAGCATTCATTGGGGGCAAGTTATTACTATTTTTTCTTGTGTCTGGTATTTATTCTTCACCTTGAAGAGTAAGGTACATCTTTAAGTCAAATCAGTCACATCAATGCAGCTTTAAATCATAAATAGAAGACAAACCATCATCATGGAAAACTAGAGGAAAAAGAAAAAATGGCTATACCATGTTGGCTATGGAAGAAATCTTCTGTAGCCTCTTATTTTTCATGGAAAAAAAATGGCAGTGGTGATAGGTAGACTGCTATCCTACACCTATTTGAACAGGAGTAAAAAGAGGTGGTAATTATATCTGAGGTCTAGCCTTTCATTCCAATATGAAAATAGGACCACAGGGTTTGGCCCTATGGGTTTCACTGTAGCTCAAATCAGACAGAAGCAGTGGGAAGCCTCTCAGAATTTCACAGATCTTCTCAGGATCTACAAATTAGACTGGTAAAGTGAAGAACAGTACCTGGGCACAGCTCAGGGGGTGTGCCCAGATCAGCTCACTTCAATTAAGCTAGGTGTTAATAACTTCTCCCTCATGAACTATTATTGTTGTATTCATTTTTAAAATCTAAACTAATATACGGCACACTCCCTTGTGCTACATTTCATTAGCTGGTGAACAACGGCAAATGCCTTCATACTTATAGGGAAAGTTTGGGGATATTTTGTCACATATATGTACCACTATCTTTATTAGAAAGCTCAATGTTGTCTGGTTTGAAAAGAAACAAACAAACACAAACAGTAGTCATGTGCAGGAAGCTGGAAAAATGCTGCAACTGAGACTAAATTACATTTTCAAATGTCTTAGAGAAGGGAATGGGTTAAGTCATTAAGGAAAATCACTTCACATATAGAGACATTTACCAGTGAGGTATTATTATTCTTATTCTTCCACTAAACAAATGGACTAAGTAAGCCTTTATAAGCTGAATATCTTCCAAGCTCTCACAAGCCAGTACGGGTGGGTAGCAAGATTCCCTTCCGTGTTCTTTCCATTGCATTGTGCTAATGGCCAGACTGGAATGAAATTTAAATGTCACATCTCCTCCATGATTCATAAGATGCCAAATGCCATTAGAGGTTGATTTATTGTGTGTGTCCAGAAAATAATCTATAGCATAATAGACTATAAGAGCCAACTATTAAAAATGACCATGTGTTCGCATTTTATAGATGAGGAAATGGAAACATAAGGGGAAATGACTGCCAGTTGATCATCAAAAGGATTTATTAAACTTAGTTCTGATCATATTACTCTCCTTTTTGAATGACTTACCATTGAATTTTAAATAAAGTCCAAATTCCTCACTATTACTTATGAGACACTTTGAGGTTCTTTTCTGCCTCTTTTTCATTGAAACAATTCAGTCCTCCTTTGGCTACATCAATTATTATTTTTCCAGGACTAAGTTTTTCAAACATACAGTACATTCTGACTAAACTCATTTCCCTCTGTCCCTCCCTACATACATGATTTCTGAGAAATACCCATTTATACTTTCATCTTAGGAAATATCCTTCCTAAGTTGAACGAGATTTCCTGCCTGGATTATTTTCTAATATCATGTGTACTACTGTTTTGCAGTTACCAAATCAAAATTAGATAATTAGTATTTTCAAAATTTCTGTTTAAAGTCTATATTCCCTTCTAGACTATAAACTCCATGAGGAATTAGATTATAAACAGAACATTTTGAATGACTCATTGAAAAAGACTCTGAGGCTGGGAAAAGAGATGACTTATTGGAAAGGACTCTGATCCTGGGAAAGATTAAGGGCAGGAGGAGAAGGGGGTGGCAGAGGATGAGATGGTTGGATGGCATCATGGACTCAATGGATGTGAGTCTGAGCAAACTCAAAGAGATAGTGAATGACAAGGTAGTCTGGCATGCTGCAGTCAATGGGGTCGCAAAGAGTCTGACATGACTGAGTGACTGAACAACAATTTTGAAAGAATAAATGTGAAATCAAAATGTGAAAAAAATATTTCAAAGGCAACTTCAGCTCCTCAGGGAATACTTAAATTTATCTGCATACAATTTCCCCCAAATAGCTCTTTTTTTTTTTTTTTAAAAAACTCCGTATCATCTTTACAATGGCGCATGCTTAGCCACTCAGTCGCATCCAACTCTTTGCGATCCCATGGGTCTTAATCTGCCAGGCTCCTTCGGCCATGGGAACAATTTTAATATCAAAATAAGCATTTACACAAAAACATTTAGCGGTGGTTAAATAAAATTCATAACTCCTCATATGCCATTAAAATATCAAAAGACCCCCAACTTATAATATTGTCCTAGATTTGCAATAATACATGAAATACAATGAAAATAAACACAGAGATCTACAAAATGGCCAGTGTAACAGAAAATTTTATAGTGGAAGGCCCAAGCTTTAAAGTGATTTCTGTTCTTGGAATGTAATCTGAAGTAAGTCTAATGGTCAATCAGACTAAACATTCTGCTTTTTCTGTGTCTTTATTTCCCTTCCTTTGGTTCTGTGAGAACAATGAAAACCTCTAAGTCAAACCTAACTTTTCCTTCTAATGAAAATACTGACTTTAGTCTTCTCATTTCAAGTAGAATTCTGTCCTCCACTGACTGTCAAATAGGAGTCTCTCTCTCTCATGTATATGTGTGTATATATATATATATATATATATATATATGTATATGTGTATATATACACACATATACATGTTGGGGTAATGTGTAATTTCCTTGGTTCTGTCTCACCGCAGCAAAAATTTGAAAGGGGTGGGCCAATGTTACAGCTAGGTTACAGCTGAGTTTTATTAGGCAAGCAAAGGAAAATACATCCTTGAAGCGTGAGGGCAGGCTGATGACCCAAAAGAAGAGAGGGGCTCGATTTTGGCTTCTCTTTTTTTTTTTAATTTATTTTAGTTGGGGGCTAATTACTTTACAATATTGTAGTAGGTTTTGCCATACATTGACATTAATCAGCCATGGGTTTACATGTGTTCCCCCTCCTGGACCCCCCACCCACCTCCTTCCCCATCCCATCCCTCTGGGTCATCCCATTGTCCCGGCCCTGAGCATTTGTCTCACGCATCGAACATGGAATGGTGTTCTGTTTCACATATGATAATATACATGTTTCAATGCTATTCTCCCAGAATGTCCCACCCTCACCTTGGCTTCTCTTTTTATATGTTTTTTCTCCTCCCCCTGAGCCTGCCCTATGTAAATTGGGCTAGCCCAGAGGGCTGTTTGTTTCACCTGAGGTTCTCACTCCAGCAGACCTTCCTTTGTTCCATTTTTGCAGGCTTCTCCCATTTTTGTCTTTTAGCCACTAACATTTCGGACTCTCTCTCTCTATATATATATATGTATATATGTATATATATGTATATGTATACACACATTATGCATATATATACCCATATCTATATATTTATGTGTATATATGTATCTTTTCTACTCAAATTTTCATTCCCAGCATTTATAAGACAACAGCCTTGTGTCTAGCATAACAGTGTCACAGATTTCATCTGTTGACCTTCACTTTCAGAATTTTACACCCAGAATACAATGTCAGTTGCTATCAAACATCGATTCAAAACAATTTTGTCTGCTTAATAATTTTAGTTTACATGATTCTGCCATCTCTCAGATCAGGCCAGAAGGATTTTTAATAAAATACAGTAAAAATAAAATTATTACATTTTTAACATTTTAAAAATTATATATACATCTTAAATAATTCTAGTCTGTATTTACAACAATAGTCTTTCCCTAAAGCAAATAACTTCTAAACTTCGGAACCTTCCACTTGAAATTTACATTAAGTTATCCTTTTCTCAGTTCTCTGCAGAAGAATGCTGATCACTTCTCTTTTAAAAATACAAGCACTTGACCCCTAAATGCTACATGATAAGGCAACGTAATCATGACAAATCAAAAGCTTTATAAAGGCATGATTAATAAAATTAAGTGCCAACTGGATAATATTTAAAATTCTTATTGTTGATCAAATTGCATTTGTTTTGCATGTGCACTTATGTAAATGTGTATGTGTGTATGTGTGTGTTTGTGTTTGGGATGTGTTCGTGTGTGTTTTTATGTGTATGTGTTTCTTTTAATGACACCCAAACCATCCACATTATCCTTTCTGTAAAGGAAAATTAAATGTTTTTAGCCCATGTAATGATTATCTCATTTCATCCTCCAAATAATCCTGTGAAGTATTTTAATAAGCATGTGATGGAGAAATTGTGGCTCAGAGAGATTAAAAAAATGACCCAAGGTCACATGTCAAATGGGTTTTAAATTCAAATCTGAAAGCAGGATTATAGAAATAGAAAGTCTATATTGTTTCCAATCACCTCTCTGTCCTTTAAGCAGCAAAGAGCTGTATATGTAGAATTTCATATTCTTTTTTGTTGCTGCTGCTTAATCCAATCAATTCAAAAAATATCCCAGAGCTCTATGTACAATTTTCCAGAGGGTAATGCATTGATTTTCAAAACATGGAAAAAGCTGTTATCAGACCATATGAAGAAAATAAAAATGGAGACATATATCTCATTATCGATAGCCAAATTTCCCACAACAGATATTCCCCAGAAATAAAGTGAGAAAAATAAATTACCTATTGAATGAGCAAGCCATAATATCATTAGCTAGTTTTATGTACTGTGTTCTTCACTGCGTTACATTTTAAAACTTAAAATATCCCAAAGCTCAATCCAAGGTTTAGCAAATGAAGAGTTTCAGAAATGTTGATGCTGTTGCATCAAATAAAAACAATTTCAGGGACAATATAGGGAAAAAAATAAACAAAAAAAAAGAAAGAAAAAAAGAAAAGGAAATAAGTTGGAAAAACACAGTCTTGTATTCAAGAGTCTGATTCTACTGCTTGATTCTCAGGAAATGAAAGAGAAAAATGTGGCTAGATTTCCTTCTATCATTTATCATTTCTAGCTGCTATAGATGGTTGGAATCAATGGAGAGAGCAATGACAAATAGCTGTCAGAAGGGATGATAATGACTTTCAGAGTCATATTTAGTAGATTTTGGAAAGTGATATCATGCTTAACAATGGACAAATTTTAGTATAACTGAAATATCTAGTAGGCGCCTGTATGGAGGAACATTTTTGAAATTCAGTCATCCTTGGGTATCTTTTATCTTATTTTCTCTTCAAAAATTAAGCAAAGGGACAATGGGGGATTTGAAAACTACAATGCAGTGCACACTTATCCTATGAAAAGTCTCAGAATTTCCTCAATGAAGCATACATACAGCGTAATGATCTTTCTTCTTATTTATTCTTTTTTTCTAAACACACTGAGTTTTTTCCCCCTATAACATGTTAAGGTAATTATTTCATTCATCTACATATTTATTGTGTGCTTACTGTATAGCAGATTCTGTTTTTATTCTAGGATTATACTTGTAATAAATTTAAAAATTTCTCTGGCTCAATCAATCTTTTAGTGAGGGAGATAAACAATAAACAAATAAATAAGGAATATTATTTCAGATGTTCTAAACTGCTATGAAAAGAGGGTGAGTTAATACTAAGCAATTTGGAGAGACAGGTCATGTAGGAAAGCAGAGAAAATTCCAGTGACAAAGTGACATTTGTGCAGGGGCCTGAATGACATGAAGGAGGCATCTGATGAACTGCATCCAGCGTTTTTCAAAAAAGAGAGCAATGGGCCCTTAAAAGGACTGAGTTGAAAAAGAGCATGGTTCATGTTCTCAGAGCAGAAGGGAAGCTATTGTGACTGAAATTTACTGAGCATGAAGGGTTAGGTTTGAGAGTAACTCATAGGTTAGATCCAGTAGGGATACAATACACTTATTTCCTTCTGTGTAATCCACACTGAATTCTCTGGATTCTTATCACCTATCTTTTATTCTGTGATTCTCAAAAGCAATGCATTTTATATTGAACTGAGCCATCAATATTCACTTGGAGTAAGTCCTAGCATTAAATTTCCTAGAATTGTCAGGGGCATATCTATATGCATCCTTTTTCACATGAGCATCTGTCAAGTGAAAATGTGCCAGGCACCATGCAGTTTCGAAAGCAGTGTGGGAAATTGAAATAGACTGAGACGGAAGTTAGACCCACTTTCTAACTCCTTTCTTTCATGATCTCTGCAATTTCAATCAAAGCATCTACCTTCTCTTCACCCAAGTTTTCTCAACTGCAAAACGGGAATAACAGAGGTGGGTCTGTCTCAACAGATCATTATTTGGACATAGGAAGGACCTTGAACAGGAATAGGCTGCACCCTGAGAAGGCAGGCTTGACTAAATGAAAATGCAGGGAAGGAAACAGCTAGCAAGGAAACAATCTATAGGACAGGGTCGGGAGAGCAAGAGCAAGCTCAAAATTTGTAGTCATTTGAAAAGAACACTGAGGGAGAACACTGCTATAACCTAGATAGAATAATCCAGGAATGTCTGGGGAGTAGGTGTGATTTAGTTTGCTTAGTTGGTTTTGTGTTTGTTTGTTTGCTTATTAATGAGACAATATTTATAATTTGCTTATTAATAGAATAGGTCATCCTATATTCTATCCTGGCATAGTACTTAATATGTGTGTATGTGTGTGTGTGTGTGTGTGTGTGTGTGTGTGTGTGTGTGTGTGTGTGTTACTCGCTAAGTCATGTCCAGTTCTTTGCAACTCCATGGACTTTAGCCATGGAATTCTCCAGGCAAGAATACTGGAGTGGGAGTGGGTTGCCATTCCCTTCTCCAGTGGATCTTCCCGACCCAGGGATCAAACCCAGATCACCTGCATGGCAGGCAGATTCTTTACCATTTAGGCCGCCAGGGAAGCCTTAGTACATATATATCTATATAGTATATATAGATATATATGTATATATATACACACATACATAAGATATATATAGAGTGTGTGTGTATATATATATATATATATATATATATATATATATATATAATGTTTGTTGTTAACAACAAATAAATGTTTGTTAGATGAATAAACAAATATAGATGATAAACAGGTAGATGTGTACACCCACATAGACAGTTAGTAAAGCACTCATGTTTGAGTCATCCTCTCAAACCTTTCTTTATTTAGTATGCAACAGAAATTGAGTGAGCCAGATTCATCCTGTTGTCTTGGACCTAGAAATTTCTTCCACAGTATTAACTCTGCAGGGTCTCTGATAAAAACTAAGTAACTATATAAGTAGTTAATATAATTAGTAACTGATCACAGGTCAGAAAATGGAAGTTCTCTTACGTGAGAGTTTTCCATAGTGGGTTCCTGGATCACCTGCTTCAAATTGCCTTAGGAGTGTCTTCAAAAACAAGTCACTAGGCTCCACATTGATCAGATTATAAGAATTTCTTGGATTGGAGCCTAAAATCTGTATTTTAAAAAGTCATATAGTCAATGCATATGTTCCCTAAAGTTTGATAAGCTCTGTTTTAGTGGCTTAAAGGAATTTTCTTTTCCATTTAATTTGTATTTGTGGGTGATATAAAGTAGGGTATATTACTGACTTCATTGGAAAACAGAATTAGAGATAAATGTATGGTTCTCAAATTATATCCAAGAGAATTATTTTTATAAAATGAAATGTGAGAGGGAGAAAAACGCAGAGACTCAATGCATGTATAAAGATTAAGGCTTTTAAGATGACAGAAGAGTGAATGTTAGTTGCTCAGTCGTGTCTGACTCTTTGTGACTCCATGGACTGTCGCCCTCTAGGCTCCTCTGCTCATGGAATTTTCCAGGCAAGAATACTGGAGTGGGTTGCCATAAAATGAAAGAAAATCTACTGCTGATCAACCATGTGATGCAACTGGTTCAAAAGCTAATTAATCTTTAGCTATAGTAATAGAAATCACATACCCATGAGAACTGGGACAATGATAGCCCCATATTTATTAGACTACAATAGGAATGCTATATTCATTTTTAGGTGCTAACTTTAAAGTTAAAATGCCCAGGTTAAAAGACCATGTCCTAGGAGGAATAACCAAAGAAATTCAGAGTATTTGACTTAGATGAAAAAAGTATAGACCATTATGAAGTTTACCTTCAAATTACTGGAAGGCTGCCCAGAGAGAATAACAAGATTCTCTCTGGGTGAAAATTGCAGGGTGATTGTTTTGCCTTAACATGAAGATCTCCTATTCTCTTGTCTATTTAAAAGTTATACTTAAATTATAGAAATATCATTTAAAATGTGGGAAAATGGTATCTGTAATTCTTTCCTCTAATATACATGTTCATATTTGCATAATCTCTTCTGATTTTGTCCATAAGCAGGTCTATGTAAAAACAGTTGTATCATGATACATGATGTTGCACGTCTTACTTAACATTACATTCTGAAGTTTTCATGTCAATTTGTATTTATCATTTTGATAGCTGCAGAATAGTCTACCAGGTGATATACTAAAATAAGCTACTTTTCTGCTAGTAGCTATATGTATGAACAGCTCCAGACCAAAAAAAAAAAAAAGATTTAAAAAATGAAAGGGGGCACCTCAAAACAATAGAATCTCAAGGATCAATAAATATTTTGAGGTCATTTCTACAGAAATCAAGTTTTATGAAGAAGAGATTCTGAGTAGCAGGGAGGGCTACTTAGGACCTTGGTAAGTAGAATAACCACTTTTGCCTCCTCTTTTTCATCAGTAGACTGGAAAAAACTGGTCCTCCTCTTTACAATACTCAAGTAGGTCACAGTGATGACTTGCAGGGACACCATAAAGGATATTCACAGTATCAAAGGGAAGACATGCAGTGCAATCATTAAGAGTCTTTCCAGTAGAAAGATTATATGGCTTTGCATCATAAGGGCTAGTCATTATTTCAAAGATTGGTCTCAGAATATTCCCTAGAAGAGATGCCTGGACTAAACAAATAAAATTATAGACGTCCTCAGTTACAATCTGTCTTGAGCTGTATACATTGTTGTGGTATTCAAAATTGTGCATGCTTATGAATCTGGCACAAAGTCATTATAATCAGGGTATTCTAAATATCTAAATCATCATTATCTCATTTATTCCTTAAAATAAAGCTGTAGTTACTTCTTGTGTGATTTTTCCAATATTAGAAAGGTGGGGAAAAAATGATGTGGACTCAGGATAGGCCACCAAAATACAATCTGAGGTAAGTTCTCTATATCTTCTGATTTTTCATCCTTCTGTCCAATTATCTCAAGTAAATACATTCAGTATGAAAATGAACGGCTTCAGAATGTAACCAATGAGAGTTTGAGATATTTCCCTGGGGCTAACACCAGGTGTCTTGGTAGGCGTGGCGTTATGCATGCCAGATGGATGTTTTTATACTTGTTTCTTTAATCCTATTTTTGTAAAAGTCCCTAAAAGTGAAGCTAATTAAATACAGTGTTTCTACTTCATTTGCAGAAGATATCTACTGCCAGATTTGGTCGGCTATGTATGGCTGTCTATAATTTCTCAATTAAGAAGGTAATTTATTCATGACACTAATTGACAATGAAGAGATTATTAAAGCTTCATAGTGTGTCATTCTTTTCAGTTTCTGTGTTGTTTTACACTGAGTTTGGATCTGTCTTTTCTGAATATCATAATTATATGGCCATATGTAAATCACCCCACCCCACCTCTCTGATTTTTGAATGAAAACCAGGGATGGATTACTGTAGATCCATAACCATTTTATATTCTTCACAAAAGGATTTCCAGAGCTTAATACAAACTATAAAGTGAGGATTAATTTGAAAGAGTAGTTTTAGGACATGTTATCAAAAATTAACTTTAATGATAAGTTTGGAGGGTTTTAAACTTAAGCCAGATGAAAGCTGAACTATTATTCATTTATTCTCTTTACTAACTTCTTGTTAGACACTCTGTGACTTGCCCTTTACTTTATGACAAGATATTTGAAAGGTTGATTTGCATGAGTCATAGACATAATTATTAGGCAGTATAAAAAGATAATAGATTTCGGAACTTCTTTTTTATTTTTTAAAGTCTTAAAATACTACCATGAACTTTTGAACTATGGAATATAAAATAGGGTTTCTTAAGTGTCTGACTTTTTGCATCAAACTAAACTTCAAAAGTATTTAAAAATGAAACCCCATATTGATGAACGTAAGTCGGTTTTCATAATGTATAGATTATTATCCTTATGTATGATGAAGAAACTCAGGAATACAAATTGCATCCCTTTCATAGTCACAGCATGATTTTGATCTTCATGAAGGATTATCACCCAGTGTGGTGCAGAAACAAAAATGTGGCTTTCAGGGAGTAGGTAAATAATGGCATTGCCTTTCTTTCTATTTTTTAGGCCAAAAATCTAAATATGATTCTTCTCTTTTCCTCATACCAACATACCAACATCTGTTCAGTTAGACACTCTTGTGGATTCATGCTTCAAATCACATAAAAGAGGATATTTCCCCACAACTTTCACAGCTGCATCATCATCTAAGACACCAATGTCTTTTGCCTGGAATATTGAATAACCTAACTGGTTTTCCTGGTTTCACCATTGCCATTCTACAATATATGATATCTTCCATTCAGTAGATGGATGGGGTGAACCCTTGAATATGAATAAAATAATGTCCCTTACCTGTAGGGAAATCTCCAATGGGTTCTTACCACACTCAAAATGAAATTAAAAGTCCCTACATAGCCTACCAAGTCAAGTACAGTGTCATTCCTACCACTCCAACCATATCCCCCCCAAACTCTCCTGCTCTTCTCTTTAGCTCTAGCCATACTCATTGCATTTGCAATTCTCAAAGTACAAAGCTCATGTCTACACCAGGGCCTTTACACTTGCTATTTCCTGCCTGGAACATTTCCTTGCCAGGTATCTTTGCAAGTTAACCAGTCTTCTTTCAGTCAGATATCCAGTGAAACACTACCTTCTCCAAGGAGCTGTCCTTTGGCATTAGAATAAAACAGCCCCCTTAAATTATCTTTATTATCCTGTAGAGATCCTTTACTCACTTTATCTTCATAGTATTTACCACTCTGTTAGATGTGTTTCCCTGATAGTTGAGCTGGTAAAGAATCTGTCTGCAATGCAGGAGACTCTAGTTCGATTCCTGGGTCGGGAAGATCCACTGGAGAAGGGATAGGCTACCCACTCCAGTATTTTTGGGTTTCCCTGGTGACTCAGCTAGTAAAGAATCCACAGGCAATGCAGGAGACCTGGGTTTGATCCCTGGGTTGGGAAGATCCCCTGGAGAATGGAAAGGCTACCATTCCAGTATTCTGGCCTGGAGAATTCCATGGACTGTATAGTGCATGGGGTCACAAATATTCAGACGTGACTGAGTGACTTTGACTTTCACTTTAGATGTATTTAACATTATTCTCCCTCAATATAAGCTCAATAAAGTATCTTTCTCCCTAAGATGCAAAGAAATGCCTGTCCATAATGCATGCCAATTTAGTGAATGGTTGAACAGTAATAAGTAAATTGACAATTTATATATTGTTTGAAGTAGCAACATGTATTATTTCTTTTCAAACCCACCAAATGTCCACATAACTGTGACTTCATTCTACTAGGTCACTTTCTTTGGCTTAATAACTGAAGGTTCCTTTGACTCAAAATTTCTAAGTACATTCTCTAACATCTAAAAATTCTTAAAATAGTCAACCCTCACCATACTGTGAACACCATTTTCCAAAGTGAAATGGACTAGCAAGGTCTATAACACAGCTTTAGTTCTCATGGGCTTTCATGGTATGACGGAAGTCTCTCATAAGTAAGACCCACCCAGAAAAAAACTTTTAAAGGAAAATACATAAAATGAGAAAAAAATCATATTCATTTGTGATGAATCTCAATTTACAAGGTGTGCTGTTTAAAAATAGGTACCATATGTCCTTCAGTTACCACAGTGACAAGTTATAATATGAACAAAAAGATCAGATCAGTAATGGGCTCTAAGGATGAACCAATGGTATTACACTTGTCTTCTCATATAAATCATCATCATTGTGATTATCAACATCATCATCACAATCATCATCATCATTACCATCTTCAATATTCTCAGTAATTACATAGCAAAATAGAGACATTAAGTTTATTTCTTTAGAGGAAATATGTCTCATTGATACTTATGTAATCTCATATAGCCTCTAAATAAATTGTCTCCTATAGGTCATCTATAATCTTTTCTTCAGTGCATGCAATGGTCATTTTCTTGGTCCCCACCTTGGAACCTTAGAGAGTTAACCATACTTCCTATTATAACGATTACTCCTTTTGTCCTTTGACACTGGAGTGACTGAGGCCTCTTTCTCTCAATTCCTTGAACATTTATCATGTTTTATCTTTGTTTCATTTATATGAGGTTCCACCTGAGTGAGAATCTGAATTTTTTTTTTTTTTCAGAAGCAAATCCAGGCCTTGAACTCCATGATGACTGAGCTACCATCCTCTGAGTCTGAATAGTCAATCTATCTTCTCTTCAGAATTTCCCTGTTACTTATATTGATATCAGTACTCTGAACAGAATGCCTGTCAGTATGTACAGCCATGAATGCTTTAAGGCAAGGCCTAAACATTACTATGCAGAAACAAATACAGAGGTTGCATTAGATTGGTAGTTTAATATTCACTGCCCTAATTATGAGTAAGCAAGAGACAAGCAAAAGGAAAAGATCCAAGGAAACAGGTTATAAAAGAAGAAAAATAACTGAGTATCTGCATTGTTCCAAGTGATACTTTGTTTTAATTTTGTTTTCTTACTTCTGTTACAATGCTGGAGATAACTATTGCTATTTCCTATGTTCAGACAAAAATAATGAGCTTTGCTACCTAAAAGCTATATGTTATTAAGAGCATATATAAGACTTCTAAATAATGACTTCAAGGTGAGTAACTGCGTAGATATGTTCCCGTGAACACGATTCCCATGTTCCCATGAAGAAAGTGTCAAGATTTCCCTAAGTCTATATGTGTCATACAACCCTTGTTTGTCCCTCCAGATCCACTCTTTAAACTTCTCCAAGGGGCTCAGTTGCCCTATATACTGTTACCTGTACTGCCAATAGTGTCTATGGAGAGGGTGGAAGATTGCCTTGTTAGTGCTGGGTGGCAGTGAATGTTCTAGAGAACCTAGGCTTCCACCTTTGCCAGGCTCCAATGAGGCAACCTAACTTTACTGTTGGGAGTGGTTTTTGAGAATCCATATAGGCAGCAGGGACCTAGTTCCCCCTGGTTTAAGGAGTGTACACCCACTCAGCATGGGGAAATGTCAGAGGAAGCCTAGTAGGGAGTGGGTGTGTGCTTCCTTTAAACACAGGTAGAGATTTTAAAAAGTCTCTTCACGTGGCTTTTCCAACACTGCTCTGGTTTGGGGTTTCAGTGTCTTGTCTTGTTACAGTCTGGTAAGTGTGGAAGGCCAATTCCTCATTGAGAACCTTCTGGTGTGGACTAGGGTAGGGGACAGTTTTTCCTTGGTGTTTGGCTGAAGCAGAACGTTTATTGCCTAAATATTTTGTTTTGCTAAACTACCCTTTTCTTGGTCATTTGTCTAGAAGAACAGGCTACTATGGATGGCTTTTTAAAAATATGTGCTCATTTGGATATCTCGTTTGCTTTTGAAATGTGGTGTTGGAGAAGACTCTTGAGAGTCCCTTGGACTGCAAGGAGATCCAATCAATCCATCCTAAAGGAGATCAATCCTGGGTGTTCATTGGAAGGACTGATGTTGAAGCTGAAACTCCAATACTTTGGCCACCTCATGCGAAGAGTTGACTCATTGGAAAAGACCCTAATGCTGGGTAGGATTGGGGGCAGGAGGAGAAGGGGACGACAGAGGATGAGATGGTTGGATGGCATCACCGACTCGATGGACATGGGTTTGGGTAGACTCCGGGAGTTGGTGATGGACAGAGAGGCCTGGCGTGCTGCAATTCATGGGGTCGCAAAGAGTCGGACACGACTGAGTGACTGAACTGAACTGAGCTTCTTCTATTCTATATCTAGGATGTATGAGACAATGAAAATCAAGGAAACTCATCACTGTATTGATCCTTGAGTACCCAGATCTGTAGCTAGTGTGTCTTCTTAACATAATTTGGAGGCTCCTTATGCTTATTTTATATAAAATGTCCAGAGTTATTAGTTACACTTAGCAAGAGGAAAAGGGAAATATATATCTACTCCAACTTCCTGGAAGCAGAAGTTCCTGCCACATCAATTTAAATGAACTTTTATAAATCTTTCTTCAATTATCTGTGTGAACCAGATAATTGGTTTTGTGTGACCAGATATCTGGTCTGTATAAACCATCTATTTTCTGGTAGAGCTCTAACTGATACAACTTATTTATTTATACTGATATTTTCTCTCTCCTAAAGAATGACTCTCAATTAAAAAAAAAAAAAAGTGTTGGTTATATTCCTATTTTTGATAAATACCTAAGACAATAAATCATTTAAAAGTCACAAAACAATAATTTCCCCATATTTGCTATTTTATTTATTTCTGGGCTTTATAGCAATTTACAATAAAATATTTAAAAATAATCGAAATTACCTCTGCTTTTAACTGTTTCCAGTTAGGAAGTTTCTAGCCTTAAAAACGATAGAGCTCAGAATAAGAGTGGGAAAGAACAAGAGTGTACGGTGGTGTTACGATGACTGGGAGCAAGAGGGACATTGAAACTGAGAATTATCCTCCATTGCAAACAATGATTACCTCGGTGTCACCATTCAAAGAACACTATGACAATTTATTTCTCATCCTAAGTTTTATGTCTTTGAATGTATAAATCTAGTCTCTGTTTTTAAGTTGCCTAGATTAGTTCCTCACAAAGAGAAGGTGATTGGTAAAAGATATAGGCTGTATTTCCTACATGCTCACATAAAAACTTCAAAAATACTTGATGAAAGAATGAGTGCCTGATATATTGTTTCCTGAAAGAAACATCTTTAGAGGAAAAAACAAGTATTTTCTTGCGAAAGACTTAATAGAGTCAATTAAATGGATATTATATCACATCTTTCAAGCATACATCAGCATTGTCCAAGGATAATAAAATAGATACAATAGACATTAAAATCGCATAATTAAAGTAGCTGAATTAATATCATCTTCTGAAAGAGTACACATTGTTTCTCTACCATTCTATCATATTTTGAGGCTTAATTTTGAGTGGACTCCGGAGAACCTTTTTCTTCCTTGGCCAATGAAAAGCATCTTATGTATGTGATTTTTTTATTTTTATTTTTTGCATTATAAGATAGAGCCTTCTGAAATCATGTTTCTGAATTACCAGTTAATAAAGGTCAGTCATCCAGGAATTTGATTGGTTGAACCTGATTTCATTAGGTATGATATGGTAATATAGGAGATGAAGAAAGCCCATCTTATTAAGATCAGCAATTTGAAAGTCAAAAATCATTTTGGAATAATAGCATGCAGAATTGTTCAAGCTATTGAAGTGTAGATAAAATGTTAAAATAAACCATAGTGCTCTACATGGAGAATTCACCCTATTTAAGAAAGATGAATTTATGCTAATTGTTCATTTGGAGTGGATAAAATTGTCTTCTACTTTAGAAAGCACTGACCTCAACAGGGATTTGTGAAGTTGAAGTAGAAGAAAGTGACTGTTACTTTTAAAGAGCAGAAAATAGTAAGGAAAATAAATCATTGCTCCAACATGCAAGAATCAAGTGCTACCATGAATATATCCTGATAAATATCAGGAACATATATGAAAGAATTCTAACCAAATAACAGTGGTCACACTCATAAATTGTTTTCACACATCATGGTAAGTTAGTTCCAATATGTGCATATTTTTAACTGTATATTTTCCATAGAAAACATTGAAAGCATAATCAAATTAAAAGCAGTATAGCGATGCTGGAACTGAACTGAAGAAATCCAATAATACAGGTTCCTTGCCAAAAGATGAGATCATATCGTGTCAGAATTCTAAAGCTGCATTCCCCATTACTTCAAACACTTTTCCATTACTAGGCAGGAGTAATGATTCTGTTTCCCCAAATGTTTTGGGGAAAGTATATATGTAAATACCTTTTGAAAAAGAAAAGCCACATAACTTTATTTGTTAGAAAGCCATCATGAAGGCAAGGTGCTGCCAAACAAGCACACATGTAAAGAAATATGTACAGATATCATCAGCGGAGCCCTTAACATGTTTAAGTGGGCTCCAAACATGCCTGTAGGATGAAGGTATTAAAACATCGTTTATGCAAGAAATTGGTAGATTATTTAATCCATTCCCCACTGATTTTACAAGTGATAAAACTAACAGAGTCACAGAAAAGAGTGTGTTTTTGTATTAAAAAAAAAACAAACACTTTTTTTTGGTTGTTGTTGCTTTCTTTTCTTTTCACTCTAGGACCTTTAAAAAAAAAAAGAAGAAGATTTAAGCTACAACTTATTTCTTGTGAACTTTCAAAAGAAGGTGACAATCGAAAATTAAACTTCTTCCCAAACATCAGCAACCTTGTCCTCTCACAGCTCCAAAGGAAGTACACTTAAATTAGAGTCATAGTGCAGAGCCAAAGGGGTGGGAGGGATATGTCTCTATATTTCTCACCTCCTCATGTATTTGTGCTATCCTACTATCAAATTGTAAGCACAGTGAAATGGTAAGAAAGGTATTATATAAGATTAAGTTCTTTAAAAAATTTACTCCAAAATAGAATTTATAATGTTTGCATCATTTTTGGGCAACTAGAAATGTGCCATGTCTCTATATGCATGAAAATTATTTAATTTCTTAATTCTTTTCCTATTGGCATGTATTAAGATAATAATTCCACAGGTGAGAGCATGAATGTACACTGCAATAATATTCACCTTCCAGTCTCCCAGAGTTATACTCCTGCACTGTTGTTGTTGTTTACATTCTAAGTCATTTCCAACTCTTTGCAACCCCATGGACTGCAGTATACTAGGCTTCTTGTCCTTCACTGTCTCCTGGAATTTGCTCAAAACCATGTCCATCGAGTCAGTGATGTCATCCAACCTTCTCATCCTCTGCTGGACTCTTCTCCTTCAGCCCTCAATATTTCCCAGCATCAGAGTCTTTCCCATTGAACTGGCTCTTCACATCAGATGGCCCAAGTAATGGAGCGACTCTTTGCGACCGCATGGACTGCAGAAAGCCAGACTTCTCTGTCCATTAACAACTCCTAGAGCCTACTCAAACTCATGTCCATCATGTCGGTGATGCCATCCAACCATCTCTTCCTCTGTCGTGCCCTTCTCCTCCCACCTTCAATCTTTCCCAGCATCAGGGTCTTTTCCAATGAGTCAGTGTGGCCAAAGTATTGGAGTTTCAGCTTCAACATAAGTCCTTCCAATGAATATTCAGGACTGATTTCCTTTAGGATGGACTGGTTGGATCTCCTTGCAGTCCAAGGGATTCTCAAGAGTCTTTTCCAGCACCACAGTTTGAAAGCATCAATTCTTTGGCACTCAACCTTCTTTATGGTCCAACTCTCACATCTACACATGATTATTGAAAAAATCATACCTTTAACTAGACAGACCTTTGTTTGCAAAACGATGTCTCTGCTTTTCAAAATGCTGTCTAAATTTGTCATAGCTTTCCTTCCAAGCAGCAAGTGTCTTTTAATTTCATCGCTGCAGTCACTGCCCACAGTGATTTTGGAGCTCAAGAAAAGAAAATGTCATCACTTCCACTTTTTCCCCTTCTATTTGCCATGAAGTGATAGGACTAGGAACCGTGATCTTTGCTTTTTGAATGTTGAGTTTTGAGCCAGTTTTTTCACTCTCCTCTTTCACCCTTATCAAGAGGCTCTTTATTTCGTTCCTCTTCACTTTCTGCTATTAGCATCTTCCCAGGTGGCCCTAGTGGTAAAGAATCCGCCTGCCAATGGCAGGAGACATAAGAGATGTGGTCTTGATCCCTGGGTTGGGAAGATCCCTTGGAGGAGGTCATGGTAACCCACTCCAGTATTGCCTGGAGAGTCCCATGGACAGAGGAGCCTGGTGGGCTACAGTTCATGGCATCACAAAGAGCCAACACAACCGAAGTGACTTAGCACGCACACACTTTCTGCCATTAGTGCGGTATCATCTGTATATCTGAGCTTGTTGATAATCCTCCCAGTAATCTTGATTCTAGCTTGTGGTTCATCCAGCTCGACATTTTGCATAATGTTCTCTGCATGTAATTTAAATAAACAGGCTGACAATATACAGCCTTGTTACACTCTGCTCCCAATTTTGAACCAGTCAGTTGTTCCACGTAAAGTTCAAATTGTTGCTTCTTGACCCACATCTAAGTTTTTCAGGAGACAGGTAAGGTGGTCAGGTATTCTCATCTCATTAAGAATTTCCCACCATTTGTTGTGATCCACACAGTCAAAGGCTTTAGTGTAGTCAATGAAGCAGAAGTAGATGTCTTCTGGAATTCCCTTCCTTTCTTTACAATCCAATGGATATTGGCAATTTGCTCTCTGGTTCCTCTGCCTTTTCTAAATCAAGTTTGTATATCTGGAAGTTCTTAGTTCTGTTACTGCTGGAGCCTAGTTTGAAGGATTTTGAGTGTAACCTTATTAGCATGTGAAATGAGTGCAACTGTCCAGTAGTTTGAACATTCTTTGTCACTGCCCCCCCCCCCCCGTTTTTTTGCACTGGGGCTGAACTTTTCCAGCCCTCTGACTACTGCTGAGTTTTCCAAATTTGCTTTCCAAATTTGAAATAGCTCAGCTGGAATTCCATCACTCCTGCACTATGCTCCTGCAAAAGGAATTCAGCTTTGTCTGGACATGAAAATATACATTATTACTTTTTTCCTCTGGAAAGGAAGTAATAAGGAAAGGAAGAGAGAAATGGAATGAAATAGGAGAAGGAAGGGATGAAAGGAGGGTGGAAAGAAGAAAGAAAGAGAAAGAAAAAATACCTTAAATACTAACAGATTGTTAAAAATCATGTGTTTTAAAAATTAGAACCACATTACCAGTGGACATTATTAGGTCATATAACTCCCTAATATTTTTGGATTCAAATATTGAATAAAACCTTAACAACCACACTACATGTTTCATTCCTATACTGTATACATTGTACTCTAATCGTTATGCTAGTGTTAACAGCAAGGAAAAGAAAGACTATTCTATAATCTCCAACTTCATTATTTTTTTGGAATTATCTTTAAGATAAAATGATGATTTGATGTGACTTACAGAGCAATTAGGGTAGAGTGATCACTGTGTAGTCCCTGGACCACATTAGCGTTCCCTGGGAATTTGCTAGATACATCATCTTAAGCTTCCACCTTAAACCCTGGACATATGAATTGGAAGTTCCAGGGGTACCACACAGGAATCTGTATTTTAAGAAACCTTCAGGTGTTCTGGATGCATGCTGGAACTTGAGAACACTCATTTACAACCATATAGAACATTCAACTTTTTACAGTTACTCTCTTGGATAGTTTCTTAAAATACGTGGTGAATATATGATGCAGCAAGGATTTGTGTTTTTCTAAGCACAAAAAGGGGAAAGAAAATTAGAGACTGATCAGAATGATTTGTTTCCATGCATTGTTATTTTCTTTGAAGTTTCAAAGGAGAAACTCAAATAATTAGAGTAAAAGAGCAGGAGGACCAAAATGTTGCTTCATCATATATAATTGTCAACATGATTCCCTCTCCAGAAGGAAAAAGTCAGGTAACCTTGTCACACAGGTAGAAATGGGTATACACACACACACACACACACACACACACACACACACACACACACACACACACACATATATAGTGCATCTTCACTCTGCAAATTAACTTTTCTGTTCCTCTGTCTCCATTTGTTAGCTGAAATTGCAAGTCTTTGTGCTTACTAAATGTTACTAATGGTTAAAATGTAAATAGTTAAAGAAAAGCCAGCACTTTTACATGCAAGCAGTCATTCATAGTTCGAAAAAATAGGAGATGAATGTGTCCCTTATCTCATAGTACTCACACAAAAAAGTAACTTAATATGGATTAAAGACGTAAACATAAGACCTGAAACCATAAAAGTAATAGAAGAAAACATAGGTAAAAAGCTCTTTGATGTTGGCTTTGTCAGTGATTTTTTTGGGATCTAACACCAAAAGCTCAGGAAACAAAGCAAAAATAAACAAGTGGGACTACACTGAAATAAAAAGCTTCTGTATGGCAATGGAAACCACTAACAAAATGAAAAAGCAACCTATAATTCAGAGAAAATATTTGCAAAAGATGTTATCTGATAAGGATCTTCCCAGGTGGCACAAGTGGTAAAGAAACCCCCTGCAAATGCAGGAGATATAAGAGACGTGGGTTTGATCCCTGGGTCAGGAAGATTCCCTGGAGAAGGGCATGTAATACTTCAATATTATTGAATGGTAAATCCCGTGGACCGAGGAGCCTCGTGGGCTATGGTCCATAGGGTCACAAAGAGTTGGACATGAATGAACTGACTTAGCACATACGTACACATATCTGTAAGAGTTAATATTGAAACCATATAAAGAACACTTACAACTCAATGACAACAAAACAAAACAAAAAAAACTATCTCATTTAAATCTAGGCAAAGGATCTGAACAGACATTTTTCTGAAGAAGATGTACAAATGGTCAACAGGTGTCTGAAAAAATACATCACTGATCATCATGGGAATGCATATCAAAACCAAAATGAGATAACACATCACAGCTGTTAGGAAGGCTATTATCAGGAAAAACGGAAAAAAAAAACTATGTTTTAGCAAAGATATAGAGAAAAAAGAATACTTATACACTGTTGTTTGAGTGTACATTGGTACAGCCATTATGGACAACACTAGAGAGATTCCTCAAAAACCTAAAAATAGAACTAACATGATCCACAAATCAATCTTCTGGTTATAATCTAAAAGGAAATGAAATCAGCATCTCTAAGAGGTATTTATATTCCCATATTCATTGTAGCACTAGTCACAATAGTTAAGATATAGAAACAACCTAAGAGTCCACCAAGGAATGGATAAAGAAATTGTGCAGTATTACTCAGCCTTAAAAAAAGAGAGAGATCTTGCCATTTTCGAGAACATGGATGAACCTAGAAGAATTATGCTATGTGAAATAAGTCAGAAACAGAAAGAAAAAAAACTGCATGATCATACTTATACGTGGAATGTAAGAAAGTTGAATACATAGGAGCAGAGTAGAAGGGTAAGTTACCAGGGAGAAGGAGGTAGGGTAAATGGGAAGCTGTTGGTCAAAGGGAACAAAGCTGCAGTTAGGATGAATAAGTCTAGATATCTAATGTATAGCATGATGATTATAGTTAGTAATACTGTATGAATACAGGGAATTTGCTCAGAGAATAGACTTCATGTGCTTTCATTAATTATATACAAAAATGGCTATATTAATTAGTTTGACTGTAATCATTTCACTACATTTATGGATATCATATCATCATGGTGTATACCTTTGATAGGTATATTTGAATCATTCCCTTTTAACAGTAATAACTTTTGAGTGAATAGTACATATGAAGACTGAAAAGTTAAGCATTTAGAAATAATGTTTCTGAAATTATTATTATTATTAAAAACCACACTGGTAAATTCATACATTATCCAAGCAAATTCATCAGAAACTGTTCTACAAGTCTAACATTGAAAAGGAGATATTTTCATTTTCATTTGGTTTAGTATCTTCTACATTAATTTATTCAAAATAATGAGTTATTTGGGAAACAAAAAAAAGAAAAGCTAATGCACATTTTCTAGTCTATCAATAATTGCAAGAAAGAAGTGGAAAATTTAACCACATAAGCAACTGTTTTATGTTACTATATTAGCCTGAATTATTATTTTAATTGAAAGTACAATTAGCAATTAGAGAACCATATTTTGTGAACTTGGTGAGTCACATTATTTCTCTGTACCTTGGCATTCTGTTTTAAATATAAAGAAACAAAATTAAGACATTTAATGTCTACACACATTGAATGTTTACATTGAGGGGAACCCTCGATAATTATGATGAATAATTTAGAAGCTGCTGTGGGGAAAGAAGAAGAAGGGAGTCTCTTTCAAACCTTAACTGAAGTTAAAAAGTTAACATGAATTTAATGGTTAACACTAGCCATTTTTATTTCTCCTGTCATTTTAATTTCTAAAGTTCTTGATATCATTTTGGTTGTTAGGAATGTTTCTTCCAAATGGTATTATGCAAAGCTTGATCATACTTGATACTTGAGAGATTTTGTTCATGGCTTGGAAACCAGAATAGGTTGATTTTTATTTCCCAAATTGAAGGCAAATAATAGTGTTCTGGGTTTATGTGCAGATTTATCAGTTTTGTTTCCCATAAGAAAGATAGCAGAAATTAGTACAAAAAAAGATACATTTCCCCTAAGAAAAACACATTTAGAAAAAATTCAGTATAAATGATGCATCACAAAGTATCCCTACTAATATGTTTTTAAAGATGAACCATAGCATCAAAATATACAAAAGAATTTCACGGTGAACACACAATTATCATTTTACTATATTCCTACTAACACTATTAATATTTCTATACATTTATAGACTGCTTCATTTATCCACCAAATAAATGCAATTTGGTGTAAATTTTTACAATAGTACACATAAATACTTCAGCATTCATATTATTGACTAGTGTGTGATATTTACCTACAGTACTTTTTTTCCTTTTGAGGCAGTTCACAGAACTGAAAAGTTAAATCCTCCAAACAGCCAACATTCTGATTTTTTCCACCATAGATTTGTTTCTCCTTGCCCTAGAAATTCATATAAATAGAATCATACCTTATATACTCTGCATAAGTCTGCTGTCAGTCAGCATTAATATTTTGAAATTCATCCATGTCATTACATATATTAGTAAAGTATTCCCTTTGATCAATGACAGTATGTATCAATATAACATTTTGTAAAAAAAAAAAAAATTGATTCTTTACTGATGAATACTTAGGTAGTATTTCATTTGGGGCTAATATATGAATAAAGTTGTTGTAAGAATTTTTGTATAGTCCTTTTTGTTAAATAGTACTTTTATTTCTCATAGGTGAATATCTAATTGCCTTTACATAATGAGGTGCATGATTAATACTGATAAAAAATTGCCAGACAATCTTCAAAAGTGGCTGAATCACTGTACATTTCCATCAACAATGTATGAAAAAAAACACATTTCTGTTAACTTTTAGTAGTTATCAGTCTTTATAATTTTAGCCATTTTAGTGGATGCACTGTGTTCATTCATTTTGATGTTAATTTTCACTTTCCTGATAACTAATGCTACCGTCTTTTTAAATGTGTTTATTATAGGCCATCTGTATATCTTCTTCTTTGATTCATGTGTTCAGATATTTCCTCACTTTGTATTTAAGTGTCTTTTCATTATTGAATTATATTTCTCCACATAGTTCGAATTTTGTGTCCTGTTCCAAATATATAAATTAGGAGTATTTTTCACTTATGAATTATCTATTTTTCTTAATGATGAATTTTAATGAATTTCCTTTATGATGGAAAACTTTTTTTTTTCTTTTATGGTAATTAGTTTCTATGTCCTTTAAAAGGAACTTGACTACAAAAATCCACGGACATATTCTCCTGTACTTTTTAAAAAGCATTATGGGTTTAGTTTTTATGTTGTCTATGATCCTGTATGCAGGTCAGGAAGCAACATTTAGAACGGGACATGGAACAACAGACTGGTTCCAAATAGGAAGAGGAATATGTCAAGGCTGTATATTGTCACCCTGCTTATTTAACTTATATGCAGAGAACATCATGAGAAATGCTGGACTGGATGAAGCACAAGCTGGAATCAAGATTGCCAGGAGAAATATCAATAATCTCAGATGTGTGGATGACACCACCCTTATGGCAGAAAGTGAAGAAGAACTAAAGAGCCTCTTGATGAAAGTGAAAGAGGAGAGTGAAAAAGTTGGCTTAAAGCTCAACATTCAGAAAACTAAGATCATGGCATCTGGTCCCATCACTTCACGGCAAATAGATGGGGAAACAAAGGAAACAGTGGATGACTTTACTTTTATGGGCTCCAAAATCACTGCATATGGTGACTGCAGCCATGAAATTAAAAGACAATTACTCCTTGGAAGGAAAGTTATGACCAACCTAGACAGCATATTAAAAACCAGAGACATTACTTTGCCAACAAAGGTCTATCTAGTCAGGCTATAGTTTTTCCAGTGGTCATGTATGGATGTGAGAGTTGGACTATAAAGAAAGCTGAGTGCCGAATAATTGATACTTTTGAACTGTGGTGTTGAAGAAGACTCTTGAGAGTCCCTTGGACTGCAAGGAGATCCAACCAGTCCATCCTAAAGGAGATCAGTCCTAGGTGTTCATTGGAAGGACTGATGTTGAAGCTGAAACTCCAGTACTTTGGCCACCTGATGCGAAGAGCCGACTCATTCGAAAAGATCTCGATGCTGGGAAAGATTGAAGATGGGAGGAGAAGGGGACAATAGAGGATGAGATAGTTGGATGGCATCACCGACTCAATGGACATGAGTTTGGGTAAACTCTGGGAGTTCGTCATGGACAGGGAGGCCTGGTGTGCTGCAGTCCATCGGGTCGCAAAGAGTTGGACATGACTGAGAGACTGAATTGAACTGAACTAATGGTTCAATTTAAGCTTGTGTATAATATGAGGTTGAGGGTGAATGTTCACTTTTGCTCATATGAATACTCATTTAATCCAGCATCATTTGATGAACGAGTCTATCGTACCCAGGAAATTACTTTATGTACTCATTGAAAACTTAATTAATGGTATAAGGTTGGGACTGTCTCTGGGATTGTTTTTTAAAATTATATTTCTACTATGTATTGATCCTTATGCTAAAATTATAGTTGTGAGATTAGATTTGCTTTATAGTAAATCTTGAAGTTATGTAATATAATTTCTCCAACTCTGTTCCTTCTCTTCAAGTTTGCTTAGAATATACCAGACCCTTTACACCTGGAAATAAATTTATATGCTTATAAATTTTTACAAAAAATGTATATATGAAAATGCTGGGTCAGATCATAACTCTATGTTTAACTTTTGACAATTCCCATATTATTTTTCTAAAGTAGCTGTCATTTTATATCCCCAACAGAAATGTTTGAAGGTTTCAATTTCTTCACATTCTCAGCAAAACTTATTATCTATCTTTATTATTATTGGCCTCTGAGTGAATCAGTGAATGCAAAGTGTTATCTCATGGTTTTGATCTGCATTTCTCTAATGTCTAATGGTGTTGAACATCTTTTCATGTGTTTACTGGTTATTTGTATATCTGCTTTGGAGAAATGTCTACTCAGACCTTTTCACCTGTTTTTAATTGAGCTATTTATCTGTTTAGTGTTAAGTGGTAAGCATTCTTTATCAATTCTGGATAAAATTTCCTTATTTTAAATGTGATTTGAAAATATTTTCTCTTTCTATGTGTTGTATTATATTTTTATTTTTAATTTTAGTGTTAGATGATGCATAGTTCTCTATTGTTTTACTTAAAAAGATAATATATTTTAATTTTTAGAGCCGGTTTAAGTTGACAGTAAAAATAAGCAGGAAGTATAGAGTTCCCATATGCTCCTTCCCCTACTGAACACAGTTTCCTGTATTATTAACATCATGGATCTTATTTGTTGCCTTGATGAGGCAATATTGAAATGTTATTTTAACCTACGGTACTTTGTTCACGGGGTTCACCTTGCATGGTGCAAAGCTATGGGTTTTGACAAATTCATAATGTCATGGTATCCATCATTATGCTATTAAGAGTATCATCCAAAATAGTTTAACTGCCCCAGATATCCTCTCTGCTCCACGTATGTTTCCTTCGCTTTTTCCTTTACCTCTAAACCACTGACAACCACTATCTTTTTAAACTGTTCTTACAGATTTGCTTTTTTTCAGAATGTCATATAGCTGGAATCATACAGTGTGCATTCTTTTAAGACTGGCTTTCTTCTCCAAGCAATAGCTGCATATCTGTTAAGGCTCCTCCATGTCTTTTCATGTCCTCTTGGTTCTTTTTTTAAAAAATCTCTGAATAACATTCTATTGTACTGATGTATCACAGTGTTTTTAATCCATTCACCTATTGAATAATCTTGATTACACCTAAACAATGGCAATTATAATAAAGCTGCTATAAATATGTGAATGCAAGTTTTTGTATATACATAAGTCTTTAACTTATTTGAGTAAATACCTAGGAGTGGGACTATTGAATCACATGCCAAGATTGCCTAGATTTCTAAATTTGGGTTGTCTTTTTACATTTTTTAATAGTGTTCTCTGATGTACAAAAGCTTTCAAATTTTATGAAATCCAATTTTTTTCCTTTTCTTTTGTTGCTTGTGTTTTTGGTGTCACAATGAAGAAATCATTATGTACTCCTATGTCATAAAGATTTATACCTATATTTTCTTATAAAAGACTTAAAATCTTAGCTCTTAACATTTAGTTGTTTGGTTAATCTTGAGGTGATTTTTACATCAATAATCAGTCGGTCAAAATTTTGTCAGTATAGGCTTTGTATTTGTGAATGTTAAGTTGTGGAGACTATAGATCCTAAAATATTCCTCCAAATAGGGTTGTGTGTTGTTTTGCTTGTTTGTTTGAACAGGTAATTAATTTGTTTATAGTAGAACTGCAAACACTCTTGAGGGTTATTTTAAATATTAGGTCAGTTCCTTCATCTTTAGCTGACCTGCTTGGAATCCATCTTGTGTATGCTGAGATCAAAGATCAGCCAGATATTTGATTGGTGCAGACATAACATTTGTTCCCTCACCTATGACTTGTTCCTTTCATGGACTCCTTTCCCCTAATTTCAACTGTTATGGTTACTGAAGACATTGTTCTCTGATTTTCCAGGCCAGAAAGACAGGTGGTTTTTCTCTTTTAGACTCTCCCTACTGGATTCAGTTCAGTCTTGTCTCCGGGCTAAATCTCATTGAAAAAGGAAACTCCCTATTGTAAGTGTCCACTGCCCTCTGAAATGTGCCTGTGTTGGATATTTGCTCCCAAGTACTGTTCTTTGTCTTAGTATTTTTGATCAGTTTAATTATTAAGTGCAGTGTTGGTTTAGTAGGAGTTTGTATGTAGGCCTATTTAAATTTCTCTAAAGCATGTTTCTATATAAACTTTCCTCCAAGTGATCCATTCATTGACACATTCATTCATTCATTCAAGAAGTTTATATTGATGATAATATCGTCTTTCATAATATACCATTTGAATTTTATTTAATGTGACTCAAACATAGTTTGAGGGAAGCTATGGCTTTCCTTCTGATTTCAAATTTCTGAGAACCAAATTCTCTCTGCCACAATAGTAAATAGAAAGAGAATAAAACAGTAATTTCTGTAATAAGAATTTTTATTGTTTGAGAGAGAGAGAGAGGAGAGTAGTTTGCTTGTATTTCAAACTTCAACCTATCTTTTCTGTCTATACTATTGTAACTTTTACTTTCTGTCGCATTTATATCTTGTTTTAAGCACCTAACATTTATATTTCATTTTATGTGGCTTTTGCATCGACAACCCTGCCTCCCCATGTACCACCAATGTACAAACCATTTAAAGATGGAGTGCTCAAATTTGATAACTGTCTAACTTAACTGCAGATACTTAATTTAAGCAGTCAAAACAAGAATAGTTGTGTATTCTTTAAGAAATGCCTGAATTAGTTGGAATGAGACACTGCATAATAATATGCAGGCCATAACTGTTCAGTGAAGGAACTTCTATCAGATTGCACTCTTGCTAGGAAACCGGTCTTATTATGCCTTGACAAAACATAGAACAGAATTTCAGTCTTTCAAATGACCAGACTTAGAGAAAAACTGTTTCCTCTAGCACCAAGATGAAAGCAGCAATCTACATTTTACAGAACAGAAGGGGAGATGTTCTTAGATGAAAAATGAAGAAGAAAGGCTTTAGTTTACACTGGGTGTGACACCACTGCAAAGATATTTGTAAGTTCAAACAAAAGAAAAAACAAAGTTAAAGAAATAGTAGATGAAACCTTTGCTTTAAAAGTCTGAAATTTAGAAGTGAGGGGAAAGATTGACAGTCTTCTATACTTGAAAATAAAGGCAGATTCAGGGGGGAAGAGGAAGGAAAAAAGGCTTCTAAAGTTCATTTCCTCTAGAGACTGGCTTTGGAACACATGAGGATTCTGTGCATATGACAGACTTTAGGGACTAAAGAAAATGATCCAGACCATGAGAGAGCAATTTCAGTTACCCATGCTTGCTATGAATTTAACAAAATTCTTTAATCAATACTTGAAAGCTGATATCACAACCTTATGATACATTATTTGCAATTGTTCTTCCGTGTATATGCATACACAGACACATAAGCTTTTCAATTTTACTGCTTAGTTAACCAAAGAGAGTCTGTAATTGAGATGTGAACTTGATCATTCTCAAAAAAAAAAAAAAAAAGTGCTTGCTGATTTTGGACATTCTAAGTTAAACACAAGTGAAGCTCAATATCCCAGGTATGTTTCATGTAATGCTAGTTCCATATACAAACACACACATTGCCATGATAATTGACAATTATCTTTGAGATGTGTCTCATACTTTATTTTCATCTTATAGATTTTCACTATTTAAGAACATAGGGAAATCTCTGAGAACTCTGACATCAAATAAAGTTGTAAAAGTTTCCCTTTCTTTCCAGTCCTTCCTTCTTTCTTTCCTTTCTTCTTTCCTCCTTTCTCCTTCCCTCCCTCTCTGTCTGTTACACCCACTTCCTGCCCATATAACATTTATTAACAGAAAAAAACAACCTCTGAGACACTTTTTAGGAGCATAGGTACAAAAACAATGAAATAGATTTAAGTCTAACTGACCATTTCTTCCTTGACTCCACTGATTAAAGACAATAAGCCAAGGGAAGATCCAGTAATGATTGGCTTATTGTTCCACAGACTCAAAATAAACGTACTTCTTGACAATTCTGGAGAACCTAAAAACTAAGCTGAATATTCAGTGTTCCCACCAAGAACAGGGATTCTCCTTTATGAGGCAAAGTACATGTCCTCACAAATCCTCTCCTTTCATCTAGTTCCACAAGTACAATTCATGAACTAAGACAGCCTGTCCTTAAGCTTTTTAGCAGCACTCAGTCACTCTCCATCTCTACCTGCTTTTACAAAATTTCTGTACATTTCCCTAAAAATCTAGTGTGTTATGAATGTGTGTTCATCCCCCTACTCTTTTTCTCCTTTCTTAGGTGCACTTTTTTCTTTTCTTTTTTGGACTGTGCTGTATCTTTGTTGCAGTGCACAGGCTCTTCACTGTTGCACGTGGGCTTTTCTGTAAATGTGTCACGAGTGGGGTTAGTTGCCCCATGGCATGTGGGATCTTAGTTCCCTAGTGTCAGCTACCCAGTCCAACTCTTTGCAAGCCCATGGACTATAGCCACTAGGCTCCTCTGTCCATGGAATTCTCTAGGCAAGAATACTGGAGTGGGTTGCCATTCCCTTCTTCAAGAGATCTTCCAGACCCAGGGATCAAACCTGGGTCTCCCTCATTGCAGGCAGATTCTTTACCATCTGGGTCACCAGTGACCCCTAACCAGGGATCAAATCAGCATCCACTGCATCAGAAGGCAGGCTGGAAGATTCTTAACCACTGGATGACCAGGGAACTCCCCTAGATATATTTCCTTTGATCTCTTGCTATAAATACATATCAAATTGCTTTTGGAAGACTGTTACTTGATGTTTTATCCATTTTCATTTTTGTTCCCTACCACAGATACAGATAAGAGTTCTTAGGCCCACTTAGTTGAGAGAGTAAAATTTGATGATTCATGTATTTTACCCCAAATCAAAGCAAGCTTTAAACTTTTTTTTTTTTAATACTTTCTGATTTGTGACTTAGGATGTTGTTTCAATTAGTGTTAGAATAGGTAGTGCTACAGATGTAATTGTGAAACTGTGAAACTCCTCTCCAAAGTAAGGAAACACGCTTATCAGCCATATGAAACAAACATTACCTCAGCACAACTTCAGAGAGAACAGATTGCACTGGATATCTTAGGTCCAATAAACCGCTAATGTATTTGGTACTGAGCATGCTAGAATCAAGATTGCCAGAAATATCAATAACCTCAGATATGCAGATGACACCACCCTTATGGCAGAAAGTGAAGAAGAACTAAGGAGCCTCTTGATGAAAGTGAAAGAGGAGAGTGAAAAAGTTGGCTTAAAGCTCAACGTTCAGAAAACTAAGATCATGGCATCTGGTCCCATCACTTCATGGGAAATAGATGGGGAAACAGTGGAAACAGTGTCAGACTTTAATTTTTTGGGCTCCAAAATCACTGCTGATGGTGATTGCAGCCATGAAAGTAAAAGAGGCGTACTCCTTGGAAGGAAGGTTATGACCAACCTAGATAGCATATTTAAAAGCAGAGACATTACTCTGCCAACAAAGGTCCATCTAGTCAAGGCTATGGTTTTTTCCAGTGGTCATGTATGGATGTGAGAGTTGAACGGTGAAGAAAGCTGAGCACCAAAGAATTGATGCTTTTGAACTGTGGTGTTGGAGAAGACTCTTGAGAGTCCCTTGGACTGCAAGAAGATCCAACCAGTCCATCCTAAAGGAGATAGTCCTGGGTGTTCATTGGAAGGACTGATGTTGAAGCTGAAACTCCAATACTTTGGCCACCTCATGCGAAGAGCTGACTCATTGGAAAATACTGGGAAGGATTGGGGGCAGGAGGAGAAGGGGACGACAGAGGATGAGATTGTTGGATGGCATCACCGACTTGATGGACATGGGTTTGGGTAGACTCCGGGAGTTGGTGATGGACAAGGAGACTTGGCATGCTGCGATTCATGGGGTCGCAAAGAGTTGGACATGACTGAGCGACTGAACTGAAATGAACTGAACACATTTCTTCAACAAGTGATCTCATGCTGGTGGTCAGAAGTTCCAAACCACAGACCACCATGATTTTTGATTGATCTGATTCTCAAACAATGGTTGATGGTCAAAAACTAATGAGGTAGAGGTTGCCTTTATTGGATACAGTAAATTTCCCCTGAACTCTCTTATAATAAATCCATATTTTCCTCATTGTGAAAATATCTTTTTGATTATATTTAACTGTGATATATTTCAGCTTCAGAAGTCAAACAATATTGTTTCCAAAGGTTTTGGAAGCATGTGAATCTTTTTTATCTAATCATGAATTCATGCAATATCTCTTTATACTTGATTAGAAAAAACCCATTGAGGGTGTATGTACATGTATGTACACATGCCCACATCCTTCCTTGTGTGTCTATTTTAAAATACAGTTAGTTTCATTGTCTTGTGCTACCTGATTTCATGGGAGTTCTCATTGTGTAGGTCTTTGTATCAGGCAGTGTCGAAGGGGTAAATGTAATCCATATTGTCAAAATTTGACTCCCCCTTACATTATCTTATTCCTTCCTTGCTAAGCTTCAGTTAATTCCAAATTAAAGAATAAAAAGATCTTGAGAGTGATGGTACTTTAAGAAAGTTACATTTATTGTGATGCCATAAACAAAGCTCTATTCATTTTTGTAGATACGTTCAGAAATTGTTTCTTTACCGTGGAAACAAAAATTGAAGTCACAAATTATTAGTAACATGTAGAATTATCTGCCAGAAATAAGTCACACTGTGTCCATTCATTTCTAATATTCACCCTGCTTCTCATTATCCTTATGGGCCTCCAGTGACTATCATGATTTTATTAACATAAGAAAAGAAAGATCACAAAAGAATGTGGTTGCTATGTTGTGTTTGGGGGGCAAGGGACCATAAACTAGTAATCTGTCCCAAACTGAAGATCATTCTTTGTGGGAAATAAAATGTATGCAAATAAAATAAGTAAAATCATATTTTAAGCAGCAGTATATCAGATTTTTTATTATGCCAGGTTTTAAAACCAGTGTGCCTGGCTTAAAAACTTCTCCAAAGTCTCTTACTATGCATGGAACCTTAGGACACTTATGGATCCTGTCTGTACCTGAGATTCCTCTGCAGTGTGAAGATAAAACAAAAGGCAGTTTTGTTGTGGGGTGTGTGTGTTTGTGTGTGTGTGAGAATGAAGGAATACAAATATATTAATACCACTATAAATATTGCCCAAACCATAGGAGGTACAAAGGGTTTAATTTTGTTGTCATTATTATTATTACTGATGTAAGAAGATTTTTTTTTTTTTTTGTATTGCATATTCTGTTAAGGGAATTTCATAGGTTAAAAAAATCACCACCACATACACCAAAAATCCCTCACGCAACATAGGAGTAATCTTTGTGTGGGTGTGAAAAAATACACTGTTCACAGATGCTGACTGACCTCCAAACTTTCGCTCTTTCTTCTCACTTATAACCTAGATAATATAAATTAGTCAGAATCAATAAAATACATTAAATTTCATATGTTAAAACAGCCCTTAATCCTCTTTAATCCCTAACCATCCTCTGAATCTATTTTTGCCAAGATTTTTCACAACTGTATGTGTTGAAACACATACATTTTATCATTTAAATTTCCAGCAAATCTTGACCTTCAATACTTGCATAACATTAACCTTTGAATAACAAATTACAAACACATCTGGAAGCATAAAACAGTAATACTCACTCAAAAGTACGAATTATATAGTATACACCATATCTTAGAAGAACTAAAATTGCTAAAAGCTACATATTTAATTATGCATGACCTGAATATTTTTGGAACAAATTTAATATGTTCAAATAAGCACTGTTTCAAAGAGTACTTTGGAAAAGAAATGTAAACTGACATTCCCTTTTGTGACTTACTTTCTTACTCAATAGAACTTTACTTTTAAAAAGGAACATGAGAAAGATCCACTTAGTAGGTCACTGTGATTAGAAAAAAATGCAAATGAACAACTAAACTTCATTGCACAAATCAAGCTGCCTACTCTCCTGGGCATTATTCAGTGCTTGGTTTAATATTTTCCTAACATTTTAAGAGTTTTTCCAATTAAATATTAATACTTTTCTCAAAGAGAAAGAGAGATTTATTATCCTAAGGAGATTGTAGAAGGAAGGGATAGTGATCTGTGTCAGCAGTTAGAATGAGGAACTGAAGAGAAAGGTTCATTAAGGAAAACATGCTGAGCCTACTTTCTCTAATACACCGAAAAGTCACATGCAGAAGCTCATGTTTAACCATATGGCAGAATTAAATAAAAGTCAATATGGTTTCCAGATGATTGACTATACTGGGGGAGAAAGTCCTCACTTATTATATCAAGTTCTTAGACATGCATGGAGGCATTACAATATCTAAATGTCATATGTATATGTATATATATACATATATATATATATACACAGAATCAGACTCAAAACATGATTTGCAAGTAAATAACCTATAAACATATGCATCAGGTTTTTGGCAATCCTTCTTTCATATAAAAGGATATTTGACTGTAAATAATATAGCTTAAGTTTCCAAAGGAGCATACCAAGTGGGGGAAGTTGGGGGAGAAATTTTCCAAGTAAATGTGTCTTGGATATCAGGCTAGAACTTTTGCTAGTCTCAGTTCTCCACCAAGCCTACTACTGGTTCTTTCATTCATGAGCAGTACAATTTAGACCAAGTTCTGTTTTCTCATTTGTTAATATTCCACAAAACAACCAAAGTTACTAGCACATAATAACCATATAAAGGCAAGTTCCTGGATAAAGAAGTACTCTCTGCCATAATTAGCCTTTTCCAGTCTAAATTCACTAAATTTTCAATCTGATAGCTGAGTTCTTTAGTAATTTTTAGAACTGTAGATCATACTGATAGGATTAGCATATCTACAAATATTCATATTCAAAGGGTTAATATACTCCACACACAAAGATTCGTATATTTCCTCCTCAAATCTGAAATCTAGTGAACAAATAAGCAATTGTTCAGATCCCTACCAAACTGTTTGCCATGTATCCTTCCTAGTCAAACCATCTTGTATTGCAAAGTTTACCCTGTAATCTCCACAGTATGTTCTTTTTCTCTATATATGTTGGATTATCCCATAGGATTAGATTTCTGCCGCGATTCGCTATTATTTCCCTTTCCTTTTTTTGTAACAGTGCTCTTTGTAACTAAAGTCAGCCCTATATGTCCTCCGAAAGGCTAACATGTTCAATGCTGGTTTTCTCTACAGGAAACCAGAACCATAGTCCTGCCTGGTTCTAAGATATCCAGTTAACTCCCACAGTGCTGGCCTTACTCTTAACTCACGACCTGTTTTATTAGCGTCTCCCATTTCTGGCAGAAAACAGGCACCTTACTCACCTCAAGGCTGTTGATTGTTCATCAGAGATACATGCTCGCTGGGCATACAGTAATTATTTTAACTCAACCAAAAATAAATTAGTAAAGATTTCCTCCAGCTTGTCGTTTTTTTGCCCCAGGGCACAGCTCTGCCATTCAACGATTTATCCAATGAAGAGATCTAGGGATTTTTCTTTCAGCCCATATATATATACTCCACCAAAACACAACTAATCTCTCCAGTTAAATACCTTTCAAATGGTCTTTATTTCCAGCCTGATTTAGTCTCGGAGAAGGAAATGGCAACCCACTCCAGTACTCTTGCCTGGAAAATCCCATGGACGGAGGAGCCTGGTAAGCTACAGTCCATAGGGTTGCTAAGAGTCGGACTCGACTGAGCGACTTCACTTTCACTTTTCACTTTCATGCATTGGAGAAGGAAATGGCAACCCACTCCAGTATTCTTGCCTGGAAAATCCCATGAACGGAGGAGCCTGGTGGGCTGCCGTCTATGGGGTCGCACAGAGTCGGACACGACTGAAGTGACTTAGCAGCAGAAGCAGCAATTTAGTCCCTTGGCCCAGATCACTGTCCCCTGTCAACTATATCCTTTTGCAATCATGTACCTGGCTTCACTCTCTATGATACTGTAACTTCATACACTGGGCATGGTATACCCCATCTGAGCCTTAAATTTCTAATCATACGATTGTCTTTTAAATGGCTTCCTACAATGCTGAGGATAAAGTATAATCTTCTAAATATGATTTCCATTATCTTCTAAGGTATTGAATTAGTTTACTGATCAAGCAACTTTATGTTTTTCTCTCCCACTGACTTTCCAGCCACACTGTACTACTTTGTTATCTAAAACATGACCTGTTCTCTGTCAACTGAAAGCTTTTTGCAAACTATCTCCTTTTCACCTCCTTCATCTTTGTTTGACTCTTGGTTGTCCTTCTAATGCCTAAAATTTTACTTTTTTATTAGTTCCCCAAAAAACTAGAATATTTGTTCATGCTCTAAATTTCTAGTGCACTCTGCCCTTTCTTTTTGATAATCTTTATCATATTTTATCATTAATCCTTGTTCCATTTTCTCTTTCCTTCTTGACTGTAAGTTGTAGTATAGCAAATTTTATGCTTGCTACATTTGCAACTAAATTCCCAGAAAATAACATGGTAACAATAGTTCCTGTTGAATGAATGAATGCCACAAACACATAGTCCATGCCCTTTCATGGGAACTGCTCACTTTCACATGAACAGTTACTAAAAACTCTTGAACCACACAATAAAAAACAGTATTGCATAAATGTGAAAATATGAATCTTAGGGTTAGCCTTTATTTAAATACTTGCTTTATCACTTACAAATTTTTTGATCTTAGGTAAATCATTTGGGCTTCCCGGGTAACTCAGAGGGACAGAATCCACCTGCAATGCAGGGGACCCAGGTTCAATCCCTGGGTCAGGAAGATGCCCTGGAGAAGGAAATGACAACCCACTCAAGTATTCTTGCCTGGAAAATCCCATAGACAAAGGAGCCTGATGAGCTACAGTCCATGGGGTTGCAAAGAGACGGACATGACTTAGTGACTAAACAGCAACAACAAATCATTTAAGTTCTCTCTTCTCCATTTTAAAAAAGCAGGGTGGAAATTACCTCACTGGATTATTGGGAACATTAAATTAAGATAATGTATGTAAATGCATCACTCCAGTGCCTGGCACAGAGCAAACAATTGTTATATGTCAGCAATTATTATTATTTTGGCAAGAGGATGTAACGTGTTAGCAATCAGGAAGGGGGTAAAAAATAAACTCCCTTCACTTCATTCAAAAATGCTTATAAAATTATGTAGTCATTTCTTCTTTGTTTTCTACTGTCTTAATCAATTATAGGAAAAATTCAATTATAGTTTCCAGTCAAGGTAACTTATCTTTGTGCTTTTAAACTTCCATTCAAATTAAGCTTGCTTGAGCACTGAGGGAGGAAGTGACAGTCTTTCTTACTATTGACAGAACCTAACACATGGCATATTCCAGTACTCTTGCCTGGAAAATCCCATGGACGGAGGAGCCTGGTAGGCTACAGTCCATGGGGTCGCTAAGAGTCGGATATGACTGAGCGACTTCACTTTCACTTTTCCCTTTCATGCACTGGAGAAGGTAATGGCAATCCACTCCAGTATTCTTGCCTGGAGAATCCCAGGGACGGTAGAGCCTGATGGGCTGCCGTCTATGGGGTCGCACAGAGTCAGACACGACTGAAGCGACTTAGCAGCAGCAGCAGCAACACATGGCATGCCTGATTCATCAGCTACATACAGCACTAACTTATTTATGTGGCTCACTGCAAAAATTTTATGTTTAAGGTCCTGCAGGCTCTGAATGACTTTCAAGGTCTCCAGGGATTTTCAAAGAATCTAAGGAGTTTCAAGGTCTAGGGTCAACTTTAGGGGAAAAAAAATTTATATATATATATAAATACTGCTTGTAGTAACCACCAGATTGGTAAATTTGTGCATGGTATCAGCTATGTTGGATTCACAGGTACAATTATTACCCCAAAGGGGTCTTTCCCAGTTTTCTAAAACACACTTAATGATCTAAATTTGTATTTACTTTTTGCCATTTCTTCTATTTCTCTTGTCACCATCTTAGTCCAATATAAGTCTTTTCTGGATATCTGCATTATCCATCTACTTCACCCCCTTGCATTTCTATTCCCCTACCACACTCCACCGGCCCTATCAATTCGCTATTTAAAATTCAAATCCCAGTATTCCAGTCCCATGCACAAAACCATTTACTGTCTTTCCATTGCTCTTTACATAAAGTGCCAACTTCTTAACATGATCTATTAATCCTTTCATTATACCTCAGTACTACAGTTACTTCAGTTTCAGTAACCTATTCATCCATGTCTTTTATTTCTGATAACATGCATAAGACCTCTCAGTTGTCTCAGAAGCTTTAACTAACAACTTTCCTCCAAACTGCTTTTTTCTGCTTTACAACCCACCTTTGCCTATTTAACTCCTCCACATCTTTTGGACACCAGATAAAATATTGCTCTCTTAAAGGAATTGTTTCTTAGAAAATAATTACCTTAAAATAACATTCCAAACAGACATATTTTCAGTTGGCAAATTGTGATCCCCTATTAGAGCTTCCAATTCAAATACTGAGTCAAGATAACTGACCCAAGAAATTCAGAAGACTCACTTTTGATTATAACTGAAAAGAGAGAGACTATAATAGAATCACAATGGATAGTTACTCTGAAACAGAAAGAACAATGATAAATGATGACACAGAAGTTTGCCCACAGTGGGCAGGATTTATAGGCCTAGATTGGGCATGCCTTGGGGGTTCAAATTTTTATACTAATCAGACTTTAGAAGAATCAATTGTGGTAAGAGCCACATTTAGTGAGCCAGTTCTACTGAATGTTGAAGAAAGGAGGGGACAGCTGGAAAGCAGGGATAATTTCAAAGAGATCCAAGAAACATCTGAGATCACGGGTGCTGAAAACCAAAAATAAAAACAGTGCACCTCAGATTGGGACTTGAACCCACAGTCTTTTAACCTGGTCTCAGAATTTGATGAAGCTCAGATTTTGAAGTCTCATAGCAAAAAGAAATTCAGTAGAAACAAATTGATAGGAATGAAGTGGATTCATTTACAGAGAAAACACACTCCACGGGGGGGGCGGGGGGGGGGCGGGCATCTCAGAAGGTAACAGCAGCCGCAGGGTGTGGGGTTGTCAGGTTTTAAAGGGGTGAGTAATTTTATAGGTAATGAGTGGGAGGAGTATTCCAGATATTTGGGGGAAGGGGGAGGGGTTATCAATAATTTGGCTCACCTTTAGTCCTTTGTGGCCAGCTGTGGAATTATCATGGCACCTGTGGATGTGGTTATTTAGCTTGCTAATGTGTTATGATGAGCGTATACTTAGGCTCAAGGGCTAGCGGAAGTCAACTCATCTGCCATTTTGAACCTATTTGGTTCTAAACAGTTTATGTAGTGTCCTTGGGCTACCCCATTCTTTTAAAGGTTGTACCTTGCCCTCTTCCCTCCTGTTCATTATGACCATCTCCAGTGATTCATAGTGGAATGACTGATTCTTGGGTTTGCATGTTAAGTTATTTTAAGACTAAATATATTAAATGGTTTATTTATCACTTGCTTCATTCTATTAAATGGTTTATTTATTACTTGCTTCATTCGTATCCATTTTGGATCAAGAAAGAACATAGGAGATGAACCCAGAAAGACTATCGCTGACTGATGTGGAAAAGACAGGGAAGCACCAGATGAAGTGAGAGAGTATTTACAATGTTTTAGACACTGTCATGGCAACCTACTCCAGTATTCTTGCCTGGAGAATCCCATGGACAGAAGAGCCTGGTGGGCCACAGTCCGTAGTGTTCCAAAGAGTCGGACATTACTGAAGTGACTGATCACACATGCATAGACACTATATTCCTGACAGAATTAATCTACAATTTCCTGTTTTTCAATTTAATTATGAGCAAACAGAATCTCATAAAAGATATTTAAGTAAGGCTTTCTTTAGTTCTATTCCTATGTTTCTATTCTACATCAGGCTCAGGTGTAAGGGAAAAAAAAAAAGTAAAAAGACAGAAATTTTAATCCCTCTCTTTCCTATAGCCCTCACTCTAATTCTTACTCTTTTGAACTATAAATGATATCAATAGATATAGATATCAATAGAGACCCAAATATGTCTTTATGATGTGGCTTATTAATTTACTCTACTATGTCTGCTTTTCTTCTTTCTAATTCAGTGCACACTGGAGGAGAAAGTAGCCAATAATGAACTTAAATCCCTTATCATTCTTTTCTAGGCCCATGATTGGACATTTACTATGAAGATATTTCAAGGTTCAATATGATTTAATACAATTCTGATGCTGTTTAATTGTATAATATTTTCTGGTGCCACTTTTACATTCTGAGACTTGTAGATATAAAGTATATGACATCCATGTATAACTTGAAGGTACTAAACCTGCCATCTGATAAAGTACATAAGATCATACTATAATTTTGATCACTTAGAAATAATTTTCATGCTTTAAGCACAGTCAGATTTAGACAGTATACAAAATATAACTAATGAAAACAAACATCAGAATTAAACAATGCATACATGAAGATAGCTACATATTCCAAGAAATAAAGACATAAATATCCACTCTTCATTTGGTCTATGACCAGGGTAATATATAATAAAGGAGACTATGAAATAAAGGGGCAAATAAGACTAATGCCAATTCCTGTATTATATTTTAAAGTATATATTAAGAATAGTATATTAAAAATAGGTATAAGCATCAGGTTGAGGGAAATAGTTATGAAACTATTGGGGAGAGAGATCTTACCATTGTTAAAGAAAAGAATACAAGGTTGAACAAATATTGAATTCATGAAAATAATATAATTCCCACAATGCTGGACATGGTGCCCCATTCTTCTTTATGACAACCAAACAGATTTCAGCTGGTAGGCAGAGGCTATTTCTGTGAATTACTTTTTAAAATAAATATAACTAAGTGAAAACACATTCAGATTAAAATGAACACAATTGTAAATGAAGCAGAAATCGGAAACCCATGAATCTTCACCCTGGAAAAGAAATGAAAGCTAATAAAATTTCCTCACCTTAGGTATTCTAAACGCCATTATACAAAATAAAGCTCCAACATGATATAATGTTGGATATACTACTCAGTGTTGCATATACTATTAATCAGCACAAGTTATATGCCAGGTTTGACTTAATAAAAAACAAGACTCTACCACTATAGTTATCAAAAATAGAAGAAATGTCTCTCCAGTGTTTCAAAATTAAATACCTAAGCTCAGACTGAATTACCAATTGAAAGATTTTAAAAACAGAAATGACAGTTTGATGGATAGCTTGAACAAATGAATAAAGAATAGCCATTTTTTCTACCAAATTAAATTTACAGAATACAAGTATGTTTCAAACATGCTTTGAAAACCATAGGCATAGTACCTGATTTTATTAATTTCAAAATCAAGTGCTATATATATATATATATATATATATATATATATATATGAATTTTTGCTAGTGGGATTTCAAATCTGTGGGTCAACAATTGAATGTCCCTCTATCTATAAAATCATCACTTCTCAAAATTTAAGTTACATTTACCCCAAACTTCCATTTATAAGGAAAGACCTCCAATGTTGTTAAGAGGAATTGGCAAAGTAGAAGTTGAAGTTTGGACCTGGAAAATAAAGTAAAAGGACAACAGACTTAGAGCTAATATATTAGCAACACAATTTGAGCAGGGAAAAGACCCTCCAAATTGTCCTCTTGACTCAGTTAGGAGGAAGAAGGCTGAGATGTGTGTGAACAATGCTAATAGCATGGGCTTACAAAAAGTTATCTACAAGACACAGGGATGATAAATAAGGCTAGGGGACTTGATTGCTGGGAAAGGGATTAAAAAAAAATTATGATCATTTAATCAATGTGTGAAAATGTTTTAGCATATTTATTACATTGAATTTGGAAATTTTATGTTGTTAACAACTATAGATTTCTGGAAAACCTAAGAAGCATACTTTTTCAACATTTGCTGGACACTGCATTCTCATTCAATATAGAAACAAACATTTAGCAAGCAAAACCAAGGCATATTTAAGCATTTCAGAGAAACATGTCCCCAAACATTAATAAATACTAATCTTGACTTTACTTAAAGCTCATGTCTCATACTCTAGTTGGCTTGAGGTCTACATAACTTTATAATTTAGCAAAGTAGATATACACTAACAAGGAATCAATATTTGTTCTTGTTGTCGTCATTTTTTCTCCCTCTATGATAAGAATCATCACACAATCACAGAAAACTAGCCAATCTGACAAATCACCACAATCACAAAAAACTAGTCAATCTGATCACATGAACCACAGCCTTGTCTGACTCAATGAAACTAAGCCATGCTATGTAGGGCCCCCCAAGACGGACGGGTCAGGGTGGAGAGTTCTGACAGAATGTGGTCCACTGGAGAAGGGAATGGCAAACCACTTCAGTATTCTTGCCTTGAGAACCCCATGAACAGTATGAAAAGGCGAAAAGATAGGACACTGAAGGATGAACTCGCCAGGTGGGTAGGTGCCCAATATGCTACTGGAGATCAGTGGAGAAATAACTCCAGAAAGAATGAAGGAACAGAAACAAAGCAAAAAAAAAAAAAAAAAAAAACCAACAAAACCCAGTTGTGGATGTGACTGGTGATAGAAGCGAGGTCCGATGTTGTAAAGAGTAATATTGCATAGGAACTTGGAATGTTAGGTCCACTAATAAAGGCAAATTGAAGGGAACAGGAGATGGCAAGAGTGAACGTCAACATTCTAGGAATCAGCGAACTAAAATGGGCTGGAATGGATGAATTTAACTCAGAATGACCATTATATCTACTACTGTGGGCAGGAATCCCTTAGAAAAAATGGAGTAGCCATCATAGTCAACAAAAGAGTTCAAAATGCAGTACTTGGATGCAATCTCAAAAATGACAGATTGATCTCTGTTCGTTTCCAAGGCAAACCATTCAATATCACGGTAATCCAAGTCTATGCCCTGACCAGTAATGCTGAAAAGCTGAAGTTGAACAGTTCTATGAAGACCTACAAGACCTCTTAGAACTAACACCCCAAAAAGATGTCCTTTTCATTATAGGAGACTGGAATGGAAAAGTAGGAAGTCAAGAAACACCTGGTGTAACAGGCAAATTTGGCCTTGGAGTACAGAAGGAAGTAGGGCAAAGGCTAATATAGTTTTGCCAAGAGAATGCACAGGTCATAGCAAACACCATCTTCCAACAACACAAGAGAAGACTCTACACATGGACATCACCAGATGGCCAGCACCGAAATCAGATTGATCATATTCTTTGCAGCCAAAGATGGAGAAGCTCTATACAGTCAGCAAAAACAAGACCGGGAGCTGACTGTGGCTCAGATCATGAAGTCCTTATTGTCAAATTCAGACTTAAATTGAAGAAAGTGGGTAAAACCACTAGACCTTTCAGGTATGACCGAAATCAAATCCCTAATGATTATGAAAGCGAAAGTGAGAATTAGATTTAAGGAACCAGATCTGATAGACAGAGTGCCTGTTGAACTATGGACGGAGATTTGTGACATTGTACAAGAGACAGGGATCAATACCATCCCCAGGAAAAAGAAATAAAAAAAGCAAAATGGCTATCTTAGGAGGCCTTACAAATAGCTGTGAAAAGAAGAGAAGTGAAAAGCAAAGGAGAAAAGGAAAGATATTCCCATCTGAATGCAGAGTTCCAAAAAATAGCAAGGAGAGATAAGAAAGCCTTCCTCAGTGATCAGTGCAAAGAAATAGAGGAAAATAATAGAATGGGAAAGACTAGAGATGTCTTCAAGAAAATTAGAGATACCAAGGGAACATTTCATGTAAAGACGGGCTCGTGTAAAGGATAGAAATGGTATGGGCGTAACAGAAGTAGAAGATATTAAGAAGAGGTGACAAGAATACACAGCAGAACTGTACAAAATAGATCTTCATGACCCAGATAATCACAATGGTGTGATCACTCACCTAAAGCCAGGCATCCTGGAATGTGAAGTCAAGTGGTCCTTAGGAAACATCACTATGAACAAAGCTAGTGGAGGTGACGGAATTCCAGTTGAGCTATTTCAAATCCTGAAAGATGATGCTGTGAAAGTGCTACACTCAATATGCCAGCAAATTTGGAAAACTCAGCAGTGGCCACAGGACTGGAAAAGGTCAGTTTTCGTTCCAATCCCAAAGAAAGGCAATGCCAAAGAATGCTCAAACTACCACACAATTGCACTCATCTCACATGCTAGTAAAGTAATGCTCAAAATTCTCCAAGCCAGGTTTCAGCAATACGTGAACTGTGAACTTCCAGATGTTCAAGCTGGTTTTAGAAAAGGCAGAGGAACCAGAGATCAAATTGCCAACATCCACTGGATCATCGAAAAAGCAAGAGAAGTCCAGAAAAACATCTATTTCTGCTTTATTGACTATGCCAAAGCCTTTGATTCTGTGGATCACAACAAACTTTGTAAAATTCTGAAAGAGATGGGAATACTAGACCACTTAACCTGCCTCTTGAGAAATCTGTATGCAGGTCAGGAAGCAACAGTTAGAATTGGACATGTTCCAAATCGGGAAAGGAGTATGTCAAGGCTCTATATTGTCACCCTGCTTATTTAACTTGTATGCAGAGTACATCATGAGAAACGCTGGGCTGGAAGAAACACAAGCAGGAATCAAGATTGCCGGGAGAAATATCAATAACCTCAGATATGCAGATGACACCACCCTTATGGCAGAAAGTGAAGAACTAAAGAGCCTCTTGATTAAAGTGAAAGAGGAGAGTGAAAAAGTTGGCTTACAGCTCAAAATTCAGAAAATTAAGATTATGGCACCTGGTCCCATCACTTTATGGCAAATAGATGGGGAAACAGTGGAAACAGTGGCAGACTTTATTTTTAGGGGCTCCAAAATCACTGCAGATGGTGACTGGAACCACAAAATTAAAAGATGCTTGCTCCTTGGAAGGAAAGTTATGACCAACCTAAATAGCATATTAAAAAGCAGAGACATTACTTTGCCAAAAAGTTCAGTCCAGTCAAGGCTATGGTTTTTCCAGTAGTCGTGTATGGATGTGAGAGTTGGACTATAAAGAAAGCTGAGCACGGAAGAATTGATGCTTTTCAACTGTGGTGTTGGAGGAGACTCTTGACAGTCCCTTGGACTGCAAGGAGATCCACCCAGTCCATCCTAAAGGAGATCAGTCCTTAGTGTTCATTGGGAGGATTGATGTTGAAGCTGAAACTCCAATACTTTGGCCACCTGATGCGAAGAGCTGACTCATTTAAAAAGACCCTGATGCTGGCAAAGTTTGAGGGTATGAGGAGAAGGGGACAACAGAGGATGATATGGTTGGATGGCATCACCGACTAAATGGACGTGAGTGTTGGTGACGGATAGGGAACCTTGGTGTGCTGCGGTTCACGGGGTCGCAAATAGTTGGACACGACTGAGCGACTGAACTGAATTGAATGATAAGAATGTTTTGTTGGATGTTGGCTAAAATCAGAATTGTTCTTGGTCAGAGAAACAGAATATTCTCAGACCTAGTCTAACATGGGTGAAAGAAAGTATAAAGAAAGGTGGGCAAAACTTCTCTCTATCCTTCTAGGCTCTTCTGACTGGTCTAGGAACTAAATCAACATGAAATAGAGTAACAGAGGAAAATAAAATTTAATTTCATACTTGCAAGAACCCTATACATATGAAAGGGTCAGAGACCCCACATACATGTGAAGTTCAGAGACAGGAAGGTGAAATGAGGTCATATGCAAATATGAGTTAAGGAATGGGACAGGAGCCTGGTTCTGCCAGGAACAGGAGGGTCATTCACAAGATGGTAAGAAGAAAAACAGATGTCTGGTAATTAGATGTTTGCCTTGCCATATAGATGAGGCCACTTAGATATTAACAAAATATCTCCGGTGATAACTCTTCTCTGGGAAAAATCCTCAATTTAAATTTTTCTAGGTAGTTGAGAAAGGAAGCAGTAATTTCTTTTGAACCTGCAGGGTTTCCTTTGCCTTTACCTAAAATGATCCTCTTGCAAAAGTGACATTTTAAGTAGTCTGGTTCTGAAATCTTCCATCAGTGTACAAATAGGTTAGGGTCAACATTCTGGTTCCAGCATTTGCTTCTCTTCTTGCAGCCTTGAACATGCTATTTTATTGTCTCCTAACTTCATTCCACCTATCAAATGATACCTTGTCCATTGATGTGTTCTGAGAACTTATATACAAATTATGATGCCTAATAGGAGAAAATACTAAGTTAATATTTTTTTCACACTAAAGAAATACTGTATATAAAGTAAAATATACTGTATATAAAGTAAAATGTTTCTAATATGTCTATACTATTCATTTGTATCTAAAGTTGTCTGCAAATGTTCTCTAAGGTAACAGGTTTGCTGCAAGTTGTTTTTATTTCTTTCATTCACTTTGATTGTAATCAGATAAACCGTATAAACATATCCTGAGTCCAGTGAATGAACACTATGTTACTGAGGGCTGCCTCCAGAATTCAGCCTATATTTGCATTTGGATTTATGATCACATTCATTCCAATAGTACTATTTGGTTAATGCACAAAGAACAGAAGTCAACTTAATGCATAAGTGATGCAATTATGCCAAGTAAAGCCAGAACCAGAGCACAGGGAGCTGAAAAGAAGTTTCTTCAGTATTTCAAAAGAGAGAATTTAAAGAAGCACTAAGTCTTGACATGGCACACACAGTAATATATGCTATGCAAATTCAAAGAACCTTATTCTTAGCAATTGGTGCTGTTTTCATATGCTGAGCAATAATTCAGTTCCTGCAAATGATAATCTTATTTTTTTAAAACTTGGAATTGCATCAGACACATGGAGGTCTTTCTGTGTGTGATTTTTGATTTTGTAATTTTAAATAAGCTAAAAGTTTAAGGAGTTTATACCAATTTATGTGCATAGATAGTTTAATCATATGTAAATAATGACATATCATGATTTTTTTTTCCTTTGATAAAGGTTTATAGTTTGAGAAATATTATTGTAGTAGGAAAAGAAAAAAAAGTGGCTACTGTTCCAGAATTCAGAGTCCAGGATTAAATAACAAACCTCCAGTTTCTGTGGAATTTTCAGCATTAGCTTAACCTTACTGAACTTCAATTTGCTTCCAGATAAAATAAGGATAATTAAATTCATCCTGCATCATTTACAAGGTGTTTGAAAAAATTAAATGAAATCAAAGATGTAACAATGCCTTGTAATCTGTAAAGCACTGTACTGATGTAAGGGATTATTCATTTCATTATTGTTAATAAACACTTGAACTCCCTATATCACAACATTATGTAAGGCATCTTCAGAGGAAAATATCTAACACTTTAAAATGCAAATCGATTAATGAATTCAGTTTCCTTCCAGAATTTGAAAAGTTTATCTTGCACATAACCCACATTTAATGCCGCAAACAGAAGTCTTTGCAAGAAACTGCAGTTTGAAGAGAATTTGGTTCTAGACAAAAGGTTGAGTTCTGCTGAGAACCTTGGAGAGTTACTTCATTTATCTCTGATTTTTAATTATATCACATGTAGGATATAGCCTGCCCCTTTAGCATCTTTAGCAAAGTTGATAAAAAATAGTTCTGCATAATCATTAATATAAAATATCAACAGTTTTTATGTTTCAAGAAAAAGTAGAGAACATATATTTAAAATAGTAAATGAAAAGCTAGGTATATAAAGAGATTCTATAGTGAGTGACAGTCTTCCTTGGTGGCTCACCAGTAAAGAATCCACCTATAATTCAGGAGACACTGGTTCCAACTCTGGGTCCAGAAGATGCCCTGGAGAAGGGAATGGCAATCCACTCCAGTATTCTTCCCTAGGAAATCATATGGACAGAGGAGCCCGGTGAACTACAGTCCATGGTGTCCCACAAAGTTGACAATACTGAGTGATTAAACAACAACATAGAAAGGACACTATATTTTAATTTTTTATCTTTATTTATATCTAACTATTTCATAAAGAATTTTTGGCTGTAATATATAAATATCCACAGGATAAAATTCAAATAAAAGCAAAAATAAAATATCAAGTTCAAGGAAAAATAATACTGATATAAATCTTATTACATAGTATTTCCCAGTTGCTTCAAAAATTTAATTCCCATGTTAACATTTTAATAATGATCTGGCCAGTGAATATATTCAGTCCAGTTCAATCCTCAGTCATGTACAACTGTTTGTGACCCCATGGACTGCAGCATGCCAGGCCTCCCTGTCCATTACCAACTCCCAGAGCTTGCTCTGGTTATAATATATTATCTGACCATTAAGGGTCATTTAATTTTAATAAATTTTATATGATAAATAGGAATATATTCTATATACGCATGTGTGAATCTGTGTGTGCCTATGTGTACAGGTTTTATTTTTCTCATCATTGTCCAAAATATACAAATTATGATTGAGTTTCTCTGGATACAAACTTTTACACTGCTTTCCAAAAGGGTTTATATTATATTAATTTATTCAAATAACAATCATTGAGCATTATTTATCCCTAGTCATTCTTTCAAGGGCTCAACCAATTTGCAATACCATCTACAGCATACATATTTGCTTATTTTGATACTACCTAGCTTCTATGAGAAATTTATTAAATCCATTAAAATTCATTAACTCTCAGGTTAAAGAATAAGTCTCTGATTTTCATTTTAATATCCTTTTCTATTAGTTGATATGCATTGTTCTTGTCTTTACACTAATAAAAGTTGTTAGAGAGCAGAGTATATTTCTTTTTTCATTTGTTATGTAAGCCTCAAGTCATAAAAAACAAAAATAATCAAAAACCAAAGGAGATTGAGAACTGGGAAATGGTTTTAGAGAGAGTGTCTGAGTTTACAATCATGAGTAGACAAGACCTAAGTATTTGCAAAGTTAAATAAAATAACAATTTAATAGGAACCCTTGCAACAGGCCATTTAGTCTGGGGCTCTAGTTTTTCACTTGCACCTTCCATTTTGTCCTCCCTACCTGCAGTGATACTCTTTGATGCCAGCTAGCACTCTGTCTCTGTTGTGTACAGAGAAGAGATGGAATCAATATTATTACAATCCTTTTTTATACATATGTGTTATCCACTCATGCATTATTCCATTTAATTATAACTCATATTAGGTAGACATCATCCCCGTTTTACAAATAAAGTTAATAATGCTAAGCGTGGTTAAGCCATCCCACAACTTCATAAAAAGAGTAAATAGATTTAAGTCTGGTGGTATCTTTAATTGAACACCTATTCTTCTGCTAACCAATTCACTTCCCTTCTATAAGGGGATGTCTTTTGGAATTATGAGCACTGTTCTGGCAAATCCAGATAATCTGGTTATTGCTAGGAAATGCTATGTAACTACTCTTGGCAACATCATTTCCCTAAGCAATATTCCATTAGGATTTAAATTTTAGGCACTCCTTCCCTGACTGATGAGTTGGTCTAGACTCTAAAACAAGGCCATTTTCCCAGATTTCCATTCTTTCTGGTCTTGAATTCTCCATGGCGAAAACTGTTTGAATCACAGATTACCCTAGCCTTGAACTGTACTGTCATAAAATCATCATCAGTTTAAAATGCAAGAGTTAGAGAGGCTTCCCTGGTGGCTCAGGGGTGTAAGAATCCACCTGCCAATGCAGGAGACACAAGTGTGATCCCTGATCCGGGAAGATCCCACATGCCACAGAGCAACTAAGCCCGTGTGCTGCAATTATTAAGCCTGTGCTCTAGAGCCTGGCAGTCATGACTCCTAAGCCCATGTGCCACAGATACTGAAGCCCCGGCACCCTAGAGCCAGTGCTCCACAACCAGAGAAGACACCACAATGAGAAGCCAGCACTCTGCAACCAGAGAGTAGTCCCAGCTCTCTGCAAGTAGAGAAAAGCTTGGACAGCAGTAACGACCCACCACAGTCAAAAGGAAATACATAAAATTATTAAAAAAAAAAAAAAAGATGAAGGAGTTAGGTAAGACTTCATACAAAAAGTCGGATTTTAGTTAAACTTTGTGGATTGAGTAGGAGTTGAACTGGAGAAAGGAATGACACAGCACACTTATGGAAAATTCATTCCTGTATGAAATCTTTGCATTTAAAATCTGAACAATGTATTCAAGTAAAATTCTATCCCTTTTGGCTAGCAAAGTTTATTCAGAAAATATCAAAAGCCCGTAAGTACTAAAACTAACAATATATGTCTAGAACTTTACGGTATATATGTCTCTTTTTCCTGTAAGTGAGATCATTGAATCCTCAACTATTACCTTAATGTAGTTAGGGAAGTTTTAATTATACTGACTATACACACAGGAAAAACAATATCTCAGCCATAAAGTTTAAATCTGCATGGCTAAAATATAAGAACTAGCTTGAATGTCTGAGAATATAAGCAGAGTTCTGTCTGCCCCATTTCATTGACTGTATGTATGACTGTCTGTGTATGTGTGTGTATGTGCATTTGTAAAAGGAAAAGTCACTATCCTATCCTGTCCTATCTGACTAGGTCCCTAAATAATTATGTGTGTGTGCTTACTATTCTACCCTGTATGCTATGGCATTATACATGAAAATTTAAACATCACAATTTCCCTCCTGATTTTATACATATTTTGGACTCTAGTAACTATAGTGTAGAGAATAAAAGGAAAATTGAGTTATATAAATAAAATCCCCAAACAAAACTTTTTAGGAAGATGACATGTAATTCACCTCCACATACTTTGATAAATCATCTAAAAAATAAAATGTGGGGTCATTTTATGACTCATGATTAAGCATGTTAAACTAAAGATTAATGTTGTGATTTTAGTCTCAACATTACAAGTGCCTCAGTATTGAGTCAGTGTAAAGATTGATTCATTTTGTGCAAAATGCTTAAATTATCCAAGAAGGAAAATATTATCTAAACCTTAAATAAAGAGCATGTGTGTGTGAGTATGGCTGGGGGCAGAGGGTTAAGGTTAGCTGGTGCAGGCTTCTGAACAATTGCTGTGACATCCCAGGGATGCTATTTCTTGCAGCTCATTATTATAAATATTCAACAAATTCTGGATGTATTTCTTATCATTGGATATTGATATTATAACCTAAGTTTGCATGCTAACTTTGAAGATAATGTGGTGATATGAATAGATTAGCTATAATGTATTTGACTTATATGCCCCCATACTCAAACAATTCTGTAGCTTTGTCAGCATCATATTTCACTGGCTTCTCCAGGAAAATTATAGAAGCTGATGAAACTTCCCAGAATGGGCAGACCCCCATGTGAAAACCATTGTGCTGATTTGTTGAGTTGGCTGCCTAGGATACATTTATCTTTTAGTGTCAGCACCTCTGTTCTGCCTTGGTAAACTGTGTCTCTTCTCCATTTGTTTAAGGTCTTTGTGGGAAAGGCGATCAAAATGCCTAGATCTTTCTTGGTTAAATTTGTGCATATGACACATGACTGGAAAATCTGATTCTTCCTCTTGGAAATGTGAATCTTAAGCAGAAAAAAGCAACACATGGGTTGAAGCTGCTTTACCCCAGGTGATCCAAAATAAGGCTACTCCTGATGTCCTCACCCTAAACCCCTAAGCTGTCCTGTCCTTTCCCAGGTCTGATTCTTCAAGTTTGCTTTTTTATCTTTTCTATAAAATCATGTTAAATTTACATTAATTCATTTTCCTTCTTATTCTTATCTTGTCATTTCCTTCCTTTCCTCTTCTTTGTTCATGAATCAACCATGGTTTCAATTACTAGCAAATAAAAACAAAACAACAACAAAAAAACCCACTTGTGCCCCCAAACAAAACACTTCATACATAGAGCTAATTTGGCGGAAGCATTATAATTGGATTTTTATATTTTTTACATACCATATAGTGCAATCTGACTTCAGAGCTTTATTCCAACTATTGATCCCTCATATTAATTGTGGAGATAGGTGTGAGGCCTTGAAATGTTAAGAAAAATAGAAACACCTCCATATATGTAACTGTATATGCCTCCCTGCCCTTTAAATTTAAAGTGACCACCTCAGGTCACCACTTCTGACTTAGAATGGTTATCCAAGTGTCCCTTTAGTGGCATTGCAACTTGAAGAAATATCAACAACCTGAAGAAATCTGTACTAAAGTCTTTTTTTTTTTTTTCCCCTAGCCAGCAGTGTTCAAAGATCTTCCATAAACCAATGACACAAAGTCTACAGTTTATTTTCAGGTCTCAACTAAGGGTTACATGTACTTAGGAAAGGAATTTTACACTAAAGTATAAGATTAAAAATTCAGATTTACATGAAGATGGACTGGATCTGTGTTGTATAACATGAAGTAAGCAAAAAAGGGAAATGATTGGGTTATGCCTGGGATTATGCCAAGATTAAAAATAATTTAAAAGAGTAGATATTTACTGTCATTCTTTATGTTGTTCTAACCCCATTCAATTAGTGATTATCATGCACATGATTCCTATACCTTTAACATGGACACTTCATTGGTTAGTAAATCTAGCTTTTTATCATTTACGCCACTTTCCCAGGAATACATCATTGTAGGTACTGGTGGCATTTAGAAGATCACCTAACTCTAGGGCAAGCACTCTTCAGCAAGTGTTTTTGGTTTTTGTTTTGTTCTGGCTGTGCCTCATGGCTTGTGGGATCTTAGTTCCCCAACCAGAGATTGAACCTGGGCCCAAGGTAGTGAAAGTGCCAAGTCTTAACCACTGAAGTGACAGGCAATTCCCATCACAGGTTTAGTCTGCCTTCTGGAAGAGTTATAAGAGTGAGAAAAGGGGGGAGAAAAAAAGGTCAACTCCTGGGAGTAGTTGTAGATGCAGGGAGAAACAGGCTGCATGTAATGAGACAAAGTTAGAAACTTACATATGTTCCTAGAGATACACACATATATGTGTGAAGATGCAGGGGTGAAGTGGGTGTGAGTGAAGATTTTATATAAAATATTAAAGTAGAAATCAGAAATAAGCAACATCTGAGTCAGGAAGAGAGAGAGAGGGACAAGGGAAAAGGAGAGAAAAACAGAAACAGAAATACAGAGAGAAAAAGCCCTATGGTGCTTATTTCCCAAAGTCATAACAAAATTTGGGCCAACTATGGAGGCTTTCTTTGAATCTACCATTTACCTGAACTCAGTCTTAACATATCTCCTTTTCTTCCCCATGCTTCTTTGATATTGAAGATAGGCTGCCTTTGACAGTTTAAACATATTCATCCAATTACATGTAAAATTCCAAGCAACACGGGATATCCTGCTGTGAAAATGCTCTGCAATACAGATTTGCAATCTTCTAAAACCATGATATTTATCTATATTGTCTGAGTCTCCTGTCAAGTTTGATAGACTAAAGAGGAGAGAATACTGTCAATCTTTTTGAATATCTTAGTAGATCCTTCAAGCAGTTACCAAACATTTATTTACATGAATGCTTATTCTGTGTTCCAGTTAGGGAGAATTGATACTGCTTGATTTTGCCATATTGAAATGCATGGGTAGCTCAGTAATTCAATGGGTAGCTTCATCTTTTTTACTAATTGTTATTCCCATGAAATATGGACAAAGCAATAAAGAGAAGAAAGCCAGTGCTCTGGGTTAGAAACAGCATTGGAGTGTGAGTTAGACCAGGATTCTCTTCCTGATTCTGCTGCTAACCAATGCAATGATCTGGGACATGCCCTTGCTTGAGTATAAAATGAAGTTGGACTATATAACAGATGACTTCTAAAATACAGTTGATTCTAGATTAATGAATGTATTATTTTAAAAATAAATTCTATTTTGCTTAAATGTTTTTTTAATAAAATATACAGCTCTATATATCCATATCTATTTAATGATCCACCAATGGAAGTCATAAAATTATTTTTTAAGCATTTAGAACATCAAAATTTTTTCAAATAAAAGTTATTTAAAAATGTTGTAAACCATGTGTTCAGTTTTCACAGCAGGCTGGGTCTTCCCTCTCTCTCAATAGCAGGGACATTGCTCATGGATGGTGTTATTAGAACAGAACATTCAGGTTGGGGAAAAAAATAAAGAGTGCCTTGGTATTATCTTCTGCACATGGGTTTTGATACCTAATATTTAGGAGACTTGGCTCAGGGATTTCGAGTTCAGTGTATCAGTTTATTTAATATTATCAAAAGGTCCTTCAGAACACTGATAGGCAGTAGTATTTTAATCAAGGCTGTTTTTTGTTTCCTTTACAGGAAAATCTGATGTGTATTTTAGTAAAATAATAATTACACATATATCTATGCACCATTTAATTTCCTTCACAAGCTGTCAGATGTGGTCTAAGTTGATCAAATTATCAAAGATGTTGAAAAGAAGTGAGACTTCCATGTATACTGAGAATATATAAAGTGAACATATATGCAATTAAATATAGAGTTATACAAAATAAAGTTACAGAAGGACATGAGCAAGGGACACAATGTAAAGCTGATTCAAGATGTATACAGATATGACAGGATATTTTTAGGGAGGATTTTCAACACCATGTGTTTGAAGCAATGCTAGGATATTTTTGCTGCTGTTATTTGTTTACATGCTTGATTTTTGTTTTTAAAAATTTTTTGTAACAAAATATAACATCTCTCCATTCCATATCAACCTCAATTATAGCATTTATTTTACTGCATTATAATCATTCATTTTAAATCTGTTCCTCCAATAGATTTTCAGATCTTTGCTTTGAACTCTGGACCTTGAAAAATAACACTTGATAAGCAGATGCTTGAAAATTTCTACTCTGCCTTCTGTTCTCATCTTAAACATCACTGTCTCAAGGAAGACTTCCCTGTGTTCCTCGAGGTAAACCAGGCCATTTTTTCATACATACTTATAGCCTCAGGTGTTTACCTTTTATTTAGCATGTTGAAATTGCATATTTATTTGTGTTTTTTCTTCTCTGGGCTGTAAGCTCCAGAGAGATAGGATCTTTATCTGGTGAACTTTTGCTTCAACCCCTTGAAAACCAGCTCTGACAGGGACTCATAGTAGGTATATGAAGGGAAGTAGAATATGTGACCCCTCCACCTTGCCTCAAAATGTGACACTTTAACTTGTAGAGAGCTGGAGGCAATCAAATTCCAGTAGGCATAAGAAAAAATTTTACTTTTCCCTTAATTGCCAAAGAAAATTTAGATAGGGCATGGGGCCCTAAAAGAGAGCTATTACCAGAGATAACTTTTTATCTCAGACTTACCTACATGGCAGGACAAACATCTGCTCTTCTTATCATTCTGTGAATTGCCCTCCTCTTTGAAACCCCAGGCCCATATCCCATTTCTATTCAAGATGGCAAGTAGTCCTCAATTGCCTGACTGCCTTTAGGTCTCATATTTCAGGGGCCTACTGTACGTACAGACTTCCCAGGTGGCTCAGTGGGTAAAGAATCTGCCTGCAATGCAGGAGATATAGGCAGAAACGAGTTTGATCCCCAGGTTGGGAAGATCCCCTGGAGGAGGGCATGGCAACCCACTCCAGTATTCTTGCTTGGAGAATCACATGGACAGAGCAGCCTGGTGGGCTACAGTTCATAGAGTCGCAAAGAGTCAGACATGACAGAAGCAACTGAGCACATACGCACCCATATGTACAAAATTAGATTTGTTTTTCTCCTTTTAAATTGTTTTATGCCAATTTAAGTATTAGACAAGCCAAAGAACCTAGAAGAATAGAAGGAAAATTATTCCAGCCCTACATCTATGTGAAATATTTATTGAAAGAATGAAGGAATGAGTAAATCAGTAGCACTGGAATCAGGTTAGCATCTGCACATGTACACATGTACTAAAAGTGGGTTAAAAATCATAGCATTGAGTTCAGCAGGATATATTTATAAAACTTTCAGTTTTCCAAATATCACTGAATATTATATTCCCCTCTATTGTAATTTCCCCTCTTATTTCATAGAAGTATTTATATTCATTTGTAATACCTCCAATCAGGAAAGAAAATGTACACAAGTAACTCTTCTTACTTTCATTTACTTTTAAAAGGTTATCCTTGTTTCCTTCCACTGGAAATGAAAGTTTTCTATCACTCGAACCACATACAACCCAGTAACTGCAATACATTACTGCCAGCTTAGGATTCCTGGTTAATGATAGAGGACGATGCAGACTCGTGACAGCAGTAGCTAAGTAGAAGTGACATAACCACACTAGCAACTCATCAAGCCTAAAGAAAATCCATTTTAACTTAACCATTTCTCCACTAAATGTTAAATGCAACGGCTTCCTCAAATGAGATTAATCCATAGCTGGTATCTATCTATCAATCTTGTAACTTAAATCTTTATAAAGAAAAATATTCGATAAGTTAAAAATAATAAAATGACATATACCATTATAAATTATTTTTTATGCCAAATGACAATGTAAAGCTTTGATGAAGGTGTGTGTGTGTTAGATAAAACTTCTTTCATTTGATCTTTTAAAATTTACTCCCATTCAAGTTTGATTAACATATTTTAAAAACTGGCCCCTAAGGCCATCTCAATAACAATTCTTTATCCAGTAGATCTTGTTTGAGAATTTCCTTGAAAGAAAGGAAACATGTCAGATAAATTAAATGAAAGGAACGGATGCAGATTAAGAGTGATGTATATTCTAAGCCTGAACTTTTAATTTCACTAAATATTATTTGCCATCTTCATGGTCACATTATATTGAAATGTTGGAACTTCAATTTCCTCTAATATTTCATTTATTAAAAGCTTTGTCTCTTCTGGGCTCTTAAGGAGATGTTGGCTTTAAATCACATTGACTTCACCCTTTTCAATTTACATATTTTGAGGAAATAAAAGCCTTTTCAAGAGTCATCATGGGGGCCTGAAAGGCCTCATAGGAGTATTAAGATCTTGAATTTAATGTACACTGCCTCAAACACAAAACACAAACCCTCCCTATGGAATACTAATGGCTATTGTGTACAGTTACATTTTCTTGTGATTTTTTTAAAGTCAAGGAGCAGCCTGTGTATGAAACAGCCTTTGTGCTAGTGATTGGGAAATGTGACTCAAGCTTAAAGGCAGAAAGGCAGCTTTCCATGGGTCATCATTATATAGTAAAATTTACACTGGAATAATTAGGGGAAGCTTTGAAAGACTGAAAAGCAATAATATTAAAAGTGTGATTTATGGACTGTGCATCACAAGCCTTGGGTTGAGAATCAGATTTCCATGAAGATTTATTCAAAGGGCATTTTAAACATCTCAAATATAGCTATGAGTTTGCCCTTTTACATCTAACAGTAGTTTTATTCTAAATTTTCTCTTTATTTTCCTCAAAGCCATGGTTTTATTTTATTTTCTGTACACATATGACTGGTTTTAAATATTAACAAGATTCAGGCAAGAGCTCAAAAAGTTTAGAGAATGACGACTTCCTAAAATGACTTCTGTCCTGTTCTCGTAATAGATCTTTGTTACATAATTTAAAAGCCAATGAATAGGAAGGTTTGAAACATGACAGAAAGCCAATACTGTGCTAAGACATTCATGCTAATATTTTCTTTGGAGTCACTTTGGGGTTAAGGAAAACCCAGAAGTTCATAAAAGTAACAATAAAGGATGCATCATAGAACAAACAAGCTCTCACATCCTTTTTTCTTAAATCTGACTGTTCAATTGCATTGTTTTAGGACTTAAAAAAAGTTAGGGATGCCTGGGACCTGCCCTAGATACACTGAATTGTAGTTTCTAGGGCTAAATTGTCCAATACAGCAGCCACTACTACATGGTGCTACTGAGCACTTGAAAGACGGCTGGTCTGAATGGAGATGTGCTGTGAGTAACAAACACACAATGAATTTTCAAATATTAACTACGAAATCAACAAACAGACTGACATAGACTCTCTCCTTGACTTTAGATAGGCTCTACTGAGACTTCTTTTCAAATAGGCCTCATCCTTGAGCCTTATCCTTGGCTTAAAAAATCCAGTTTTAGTAAAAATTCTGCTATGCTAGTTTAATGAGAATCCCCCATCCTTGCTATCTGATTAAGTTTCTCGCCTTTGATGTCTAAATTCTTGGCCTACCTTTAATAAGAATCCTGCTGGCCAGTTTAGCAAAAAAACCCTCCTCCTCTTGATGTCTTCTCTTAGTAATTTTCATTTATGACCACATCATTCTTATCTTTGGCTATAAATTCTCAGATGTCTTTGCAGTATTTGGAGTTGAAATTAGTCTCTCTCTTCTATTGCAAAAGTGTTGACTGATACCTATCTTACATTAGACCAGAGGGACTTAACTGATATTTATAGAACATTTCACTTGAAAGCACTAAAATGCACTCTCTTCTCAAGTGCACATGGAACATTCTCCAGGATAGATCACATCATGGATCATAAATCAAGCTTCAGTAAATTTAAGAAATTAAGCATCTTTTCCAATCACAATACTATGAGATTAGAAATAAATTACAGGAAAAAAAACTGTAAAGAACACAAATACATGGAGGCTAGACCGTATGTTACTAAACGGTCAATGGATCACTGAAGAAATCAAAGAGGAAATGAAAAGATACCTAGACAAATGACAATGAAAGCATGAAGAACCAAAACCTGTGGAACATAGCATAAGCAGTTTTAAGAGCATAGCCACAACACAATAACCCAGGAAAGACAAAAAAATCGCACAACCTAACCTTACGTCTAAAGCAACTAGAGAAAGAAGAACGAATAAAACCCAAAGTTAGTAGAAGGAAAGAAGTCATAAAGACCAGAGAAGAAATGAATGAAAGAGAGATGAAGAAAACAATAGAAAACATAAATGCAACTAAAAGCTGCTTTTTTGAAAATATAAACAAACTTTAGCTAGATTCATCAAAAAATAAAGAGAGAGGGCTCAAATAAATGAAAGCAGATATGAAAAAGGAGAAGTTCCATTGGACACCACAGAAATACAAAAGATCACAAGACCTGTTACCAAATATATACCAATAAAATAGACAACCTAGAAGAAATGGATAAATTCTTTAAAACAGAATAATCTCCCAAGACTGAGCCAGGACAAAATAGAAAATATGACCAGACAAATCAAAAGTATTGAAATTGAAACTCTTATTACAAAACTTTCAACAAACAGAAGTCCAGAACCAGATGATTTCACAAGTGAATTCTATCAAACACGTAGAGAAGAGGTAACATCTATCCTGAAACTCATTCAAAAAGTTGCTGAGGGAAAAAAAACAAACAAAAACACCCCTGAGCCCATTCTATGAGGCCACTGTCAGCTGATACCAAGTCCAAACAGAGATATCACACACACACAAAAAATTATAGGTCAAAATCACTGATGAATATGGGCACAAAAATCCTCAACAAAATACTGGTAAACCAAATCCAACAATACATTAAAAGGATCATCCACCATGATTAAGTGGGATTTATCTGAGGGATGCAAGGGTTTTTCAGTATACACAAATCAATCAATGTGATATACCACATTAACAAACTAAAGAATAAAAATCAAGTGAAAGAGGAGAGTGAAAAAGTTGGCTTAAAACTCAACATTCAGAAAACTAAGACCATGGTATCTAGCCCTATCACTTCATGGGAAGTAGATGGGGAAATAGTGGAAACAGTGTCAGACTTTATTTTTTTGGGCTCCAAAATCACTGCAGATGGTAATTGCAGCCATGAAATTAAAAGACATTTACTCCTTGGAAGGAAATTATGACCAACCTAGATAGCATATTAAAAAGCAGAGACATTACTTTGCCAACAAAGTTCAGTCTATTCAAGGCTATGGTTTTTCCAGTAGTCATGTATGGATGTGAGAGTTGGACTGTGAAGAAAGCTGGGTGCCGAAGAATTGATGCTTTTGAACTGTGGTGTTGGAGAAGACTCTTGAGAGTCCCTTGGACTGCAAGGAGATCCAACCAGTCCATCTTATAGGAGATCAGTCCTGGGTGTTCATTGGAAGGACTGATGTTGAAGCTGAAACTCCAACACTTTGGCCACCGCATGCGAAGAGTTGACTCATTGGAAAAGACCCTGATGCTGCGAAGGATTGGGGGCAGGAGGAGAAGGGGACAACAGAGGATGAGATGGTTTAATGGCATCACCAACTTGATGGACATGAGTTTGAGTAAACTCCAGGAGTTGGTGATGGACAGGGAGGCCTGGTGTGCTGCGATTAATGGGGTCACAAAGAGTTGGACATGACTGAGCGACTGAACTGAACTGAACTGATCATCTCTACAGATACAAGAAAAGTTTTTGACAAAATTTAACATGTATGTATGATAAAAATTCTCCAGCAAGTGGGCACAGATGGGACCTACCTCAAGATAATAATTGACACATATGACCAATGCACAGCTAACATCATTCTCAATGGTGAAAAACTAAGAGCATTTCCTTTCAGATAAAGGACAAGACAAGGATAATCACTCTTTCAACTTTTATTCAACACAGGTTTAGAAATTCTAGCCATGGCAGTCAGAGAGTAAAGAGAAACAAAAGGGATCCAAATTGGAAAAGAAGAAATAAAGCTGTCAATGTTTGCAGATGACATGATACTATCTATCTATCTGTCTATATATAATACTAAAGATGATACCAGAAAACTATTAAAGCTCATCAATGAATTTGGTAAAGTTGCAGGATACAAAATTAATACAAAGAAATCTCTTCTATTCCTATACACTAACAATGAAAGATCAGAAAGAGAAATTAAGAAAACAATTCTATTACCATCACACAAAAAATGTAAAACACCTAGGAATAAACTTATCTAAGGAGGAAAAAGATTTGTGCTTAGAAAACTACAAGTTGCTAATGAAAGAAATCAAAGATGATATAAACAGATGGAGAGATATACCACATTCTTGGATTGTAAGAATCAATATTTTGAAAATGACTATAATATTTAAAGCAATCTACAGATTCAAAGCATTCTACAAAATCAAATCACCAGGGGATTTTTCACAAAATTAGAACAGAAAATTTTACAATATATATAAAAATACAATAAGACCCCAAATATCCAAAGCAATCTTGAGAAGGAAAAGTGGGCTCCCTGACTTCAAGCTATACTATAAACCTATAGTAATTTAAAACAAAAAGTATGGTACTGGCACAAAAACAGAAATATAGATCAGTAGAACAAGATAGAAAGTCCTGAGATAAACCCAAACATCTACGATCAAATAATCTATGACAAAGGAGGAAAGAATATACAATGGAGAAAAGACAGTCTCTTCAATAAGTGGTGCTAAGAAAACAGGGCAGCTATATGTAAAAGAATGAAATTAGAACACTCCCTAACACCATATACAAAAATAAACTCCAAATGGATTAAAAATCTAAATGCAAGGATGGATTCTATTAATATAGAACTCTTAGAGGAAAATATAGGCAGAAAAACTGTCTGACATAAATTGCAGCAATATTTTTTTCCAAGTAGTCTCCTACAGTAATGAAAATAAAAATAAACAAACAGGACCTAATTAAACTTAAAAGCTTCTGCACAGCAAAGGAAACCATAAATAAAACAAAAGGACAACCCACAGAATGGGAGAAATTATGGGATTAATCTCCAAAATATACAAACAGCTCATGCAGCTCAACTAAGAAAAAAAAAAAAAAAAGCCAACCAACTCAATCAAAAAATGAGCAGATCTAAATAAACATTTCTTCAAAGAAGACATATAGATGGCCAAAAAGCACATGAAAAAATACTGATGATACTATCTAAGACCAGTGATGTGGCTGTGACGATCTGGAGATCCAGCTGGGACTGGGTGATCCAGGGTGACCTTATTCATATGTCCTGGCTATTGGTATTTGCAGTTGCCAGAGTCATGTTTTCTGTGTTGCTCTGTCCATGTGTTATTTCATCATCCAATATAGTCTAGCCCAGATTTTTTCATATGATCATGAGGGTGTCCCAAGGAACTCCCCAACCAGATTTGCTTGGAAGTAATGTGTGCCAGTTCTAGGCCTGCACATCAAAACAATTGACATACCTTTTCCATGATTTCTTTGAATTTATTACCTTCTGGAAAACAAACATGGTGGTGACTCAGCTTTAACCATGTAAATGATGCTATTCACCTATGTGTGGCTTATCAATAACTCAAAGGAACCTGGGCCCTCAAGTGATTGTGAGCAGTACAACTAATTTGCCGAACTGGCCTCTTTCACTCAGGACAATTAACTGGGAGAGATTTCATTAACTTCTTTGTTCAGGAACAAGAGATTTTTTATCCCCAAAGACCACATGGAAGTTGAGAGATTTGTAACAAAAATGAAAGGACAGTGAAATTATTTCTGCAATGATGGAAAATAGACATGGCAATTAAGCCTTAAACTTGATACAAAACACCAATATCTATAACTATTAAAATAAAAAAAAAGAAATGACTCAAGCTATTAAGTTCATCTAATGGCAAGTACAAAACCACCATGCTGCCACTGAAACCTGCCACCTCCTTCTAAGTGAATTTTGCCATTTTTCTCTACAGGGTTGTATGCACTTTGTATGCAAAATAATTGTAATTTGTAAGTTTTATAGGATGGCTGAAAGAGTAGAGTTAAGCAATAGCATTTGAATAGCCTATAAAACTTCAGTTCTTTTTTCTCTGGGGGATAACTACCTGTGATTATTGAGTAAATGTCACTAGAATGTTATTAATATTTTAAGTGGTTTTTGGAATAGTCTCAAAACTGCTCTTAGATGGATGGGGAATAGGAAAGGGATAAGGGGGATTCTCCTTCCTCCCACACAGGGAAAGCAACCTCCAATTCATCCTCCAGGGCAAATATATTAAAATTAGCCAAACTAATCTATGGGCAAGGAGACAATGTCCTTGGGGGAAAAAGGATACTGGAAAGGAGTAGTGAGTTTTTGTTTTAATGGTGAACTTAGAAATGGATGCATCTTGTTTGGTGATTTCTTATTCAGTGCTGACCACTAAGCACAGAGGAACCAACCTTTTCTCATGGTCCTATAAACTTTCCTGAATAATATTTTAATTTTTGTTGTTGTTGTTGTGAAATGTTAGTTGTTCAGTCATATTTGATTCTTTACGACCCCATGGACTGTAGTCCGGCCGGCTCGTCTGTCCATGGAATTCTCCAGGCAAGAATAATAGAGTGGGCAGCCATTCCCTTCTCCAAGGGATCTTCCCAACCTAGAGATCAAACTTGAGTCTCCTGTATTACGGGCAGATTCTTTACCATCTGAGCCACCCTTTACTTGGAAGCAATACCATGGTTTTAAATTTCAGTTTCTTAACTTATTATGTTTCCTATTAACTCTTTCTTGTTGTGCTTGTTCATCTAATCATCTCACGCTGTCTCCCATGTTCCACTTCCTCATGGGTTTCCTTTTCACAGCTCATTGGACACACAAGATTTTGTCAGTGGAAGAATTAGGCTTACACTACAAATGTACTTGAACTAGAAAAGGATTCAGAGTTTCTGAATAACCATCTCCTCCTTCTAACCGATAATAAAATTGAAGCTTGAAGAGGGAGAGATCATTGTCTAAAATCATCAAATAGATGTGACTGAGGGAGGATCAGTTTTCTAATCTGAGATTATCACCACTGTTAGATCATCACCATCAGCCTCCACTGGTCTATTCCTACTGGGCATCTTTTTTCCTTAGTGGACATGGTCATGAGTATAAATTTGACATAGACTTTTAAAATATTTACCTTTAAGAAAACAAACACTTTCAGATTAATTTCAAAGAAAAACCATGCCTGTTACCTTTTAGTAGATAAAAGTGATTGAAAGATTGACTATAAACAAAAGTTGAGGCTCAATTTCCCTATGCATGACTTTACTTGTTACTTATTTTTACCTACCCTGATCCTATCCATTTACTAAACCCCTTCTCCAGTGGGCCACCTCAAATTATCCTAAAACTGTTTCTCCTTTCCTTTTAATTTGAACATTTACTACTCAGTTGACAATGAAGTAAGATTCTTTTTCCCCTCTGGATAGTTTTTCACTTTCTCCCATATTCTTCCTTGACTTTTCTTATCAGTAGACAGTATATTTCTCTGAGCCAGAAGCCAAGTCTTATACATTCTATTGATCTCCCAATAACTCATGAGTAGAGTAAACTTACATTTGTTGAGTTCTTATAATGTTCCACTTACTCTGCCAAGTATTTTATAGATATCATTTCATTTAATTCTTGTGTAAAACCCCTGAGGTACTGCTTATTACCTCCCATTTCACATAGGAGGACCAATGAAGTATGAATAGTAGCTAAAAACTTCTTGAAGAAGTAAAATTTAGTGAATAGTAAAACAGGCAATTAAACCAAGATCATCTGTCTTCTGACAGTGTTCTTTTCACTAAATGTTGCCTGTACTTACTACTCGGCATATAACAAAAGCTTAATAATCATCTGACTATAAGAATATTTGTTGTTCTTAGAATACAGACTATGTAAGAATATATGTGTGTGTGATACATATAAGTATGTGCATGTGTATTTATTTAGGATTGTGAACTTGTAAGAATGATCAGTCTTTATAAACACTTTATGGATGTACAAGGTTTTTTAAATACGAATTATGATTGTCAGCATGAACAGTATCTAAATCTGTATTTTATGTCTAATTTTTATATTGCAACAGAAGAACATCATCAGGCAAGAATGCTAGCCATCTCTCAGGAAATCATTTTCAGCCCCTCAATGCATTGACTAAGAACAGTTTGTAATGCATGATTTAACAAAGAGCCTATAACATAGACAATACACTTGGAAAACTTTTCCTAATTAAGAGGATGACCATTTAAATAGAAAACCATTTAAACCATGAAAATGCATCTAATGATTTTGGGAAGTAACTTCTAGAAGAATAGTTTCTTCCAACAGATATTGGTGACTAATGACTCTATATAAACAGTAACAAAAATGAAGTTTGCAAATAAAAATGGTTCTCTAAAATAGAATTATTTCAAAACCGTCACTATTTTCTACCCACCCAACACAAATGTTCAAGCATGTCTACGAGGTAATCTTAAAAAGTTGTAACATTTTTATGGATAACTTTATTTAACTTTAAAGTTTTTGCACTTGAAATTTGGCTATAATAGAATCAGTGGTCTTTTTCTGGGAGGAGGGATTAAGTCAAGTAGAATATTCACAGTGGAAATTGGAAGTTTCAGAAAGCAAGGTGGCGTTTAGTTTAAACAGATACTGTACAGCAGTGAAGCTTTGTGAACATAATGAGAGTTAAATCTATCAATCCAGGGACAATGACTTCTCTAGGACAAATTTTTAAAACCAGTTCATATAATCATGGATGATCTCATTTCATAGTTAATTTACTACAGACGAAAATTAGGGATATTGTATAGGTGGATGAATAAAATAAATACCATTATTCTTTAGCACACAACATTTAGGGAGATGGGTTGACAAAGCATTAAAAATATGTTATCTCTTCATATTTAATAATATCATTGTCACATATTAGGATTTAATAATAGTGATTTGATATGCAATGCATGACAATTTTCCTTAAATGGGTAATGGTTTTACATGTACATATCAATTAATCATGTGCATACATGTATGGTATGTATATACACTATTTTATGTATATAATTAACATTTAATGACAATCATTTGAAAGTAACATATCATGTAATAATGCTTACTTTATTAAAAGTGATTTTCCTGCCTATTTCCATTAACAGTATTTTAAGAATTAATTTATTTATATGTTCCCACGTGAGTAATAGTTTATCTTTGTGATTTATCCTTCCCTGGTAGCTCAGATGGTAAAGAATCTGCCTGCCAATGCAGGAGTAACAGGAGACACGGGTTTGATTCCTGGGTAGGAAAGATTCCCTGTATGAGGAAATAATCACCAACTCCAGCATTCTTGCCTGGAAGATCAAGACAGAGAAGCTTGGCGGGTTACATTCCATGGGGTCACAAAGAGTCAGACACGACTGAGCAACTGAGCAGGAGCACAAGATATGAGGAATATACAGGGACCAGAACCAAGGTTATGTGGTAAACTGTTGGTGCCTTCAGACGGTGGGCTCTATGACAAGTTAGGACCTGGGAAAGGAGGGAACTTGAAAGCAAGGCATCAAGCTACTAATATTCAAGAAGCTAGGGAGGGGTGGGTTCGAGGAGGTGATGTTTTAATACTCATTGATCTGAGTGTCATTTCTTTTGTTTGTTTTGCTACTTTGCAGGCATACAAATTAGATTCAAATAGGAATGCCTCCATGATTTCTTAGACATATAATTAACCTGCTGCTGTCTATCTTTTATTCAAAAAACATCCTTGTTAACATTCCCTGTTCCATTGCACTGCCTGTCCTCTGTATCCACCTCATGTGAAGTATTTATTCAACAGTCATCATTTAACAACGTATTTGTTAAGTCTGAACCAGTCTGTGTGCTAAAAACTGAAGATATAATGGTCAACAAAATAGAGACCCTGCCTCTGACACACAGCCTGGTGTACAGAATGCTGCACATTCAAGTCAAATAAAGGGAAAACTATATCAATATTGAATTTTTTAAAATAGAAGGAGCTTCTTACCTAGGTTTTGAGGGTTAGTGACTGTGGAACACTGCCAAGGAAGGTCTCTAAGGAGAAACTGTGTCTAATATATTTGTTCCCAGCCACTATCACAGGCCTTCCTCACAGCATTCACCACTTCCAGAGGTAAAATCCACTGGACAGCCATAATTACTCTTATCCTTTTGCTCATTTTCAATTCTGGTTCACTGACTCTATAGAATTCCTTTCTCTCTCTTTTTCTCTCTTTCTTTCTCTCTGTCCCTCTTTCCTTTTCCTTTTTTCTTTCTGTTTCAAACCAGAGACTTAGGGGTAAAATTAAAAATGATCTGACTCTTTGTGACTCCCTGGACTACAGCTCACCAGGATCCTCTGCCCATGGAATTCTCCAGGCAAGAATATTGGAGTGGGTTGCCATTTCCTTCTCCAGGGGATGTTCCCAACCCAGGGATTGAAACCGGGTCTTTCACATTGCAGGCAGACTCTTTATCAACTGGGCCACCAGGGAAGACTCTTGAGGTCTATAAACTCAATTTTATTAATGCTGATGCACAACCACTCAAAGTGATGCTCTGCTTCAAATGACTCCTAAACTATAAGCAACATACTGGCTGTAAGTAGAAACGGTGGAAAGATCACAAAATCAGATGTTTGATAGTTTTAAAAATATACAATATATCAGTATCCAATGGCCATTACTTCAATTTGTAAGCTTCCCTCTCTTAAGAGAAAAAAAAAAAGTGCCTACTTGAAAAACAATGTAATAAATAGAGTTAATTTTAGAAATTAGTCTGACATAACCTAGTTGGTTTATAACAATGTCTAATTCTTGGACGCTGCATTATTCCACATAATGGGTGAAACATAAATCTCAAAGATAAACTATTATTCTGTGCATGTTATTATAATTTTAGCTTGTACTTCCATTATCAAGGTACAATAAATTCCAACATCATCTTAAATAACAGTAAATAGTACAGAAATCTAGAATTGCTTCCTGACAGTTCTCTAAAAAAAAAAAGAAATAATAATCCCAAGCAATGTTATCTTTGGCCCATGTAAGGCTAGTACATCATTGAAATAATACTTGTGTGAACCATTTCTATGATTAAGTATTACCAACTCTTGTCAATTAATTGATTATAATAATAGCAGCTACCAGGAATCCCCCACACACTATCCAAGTTTCTGGCTTATTCCAGGAGTTTTTTTTTTTTTTTTTTTAATTAGCTATTTGAAAGGAAAATGGAAGGTAAATCTTAATAGTATATTGTTTTAAAGTCATAATGTTTTTAAAATCATTCTCATTATATCATATACATGGACCTTTTAGTCAGGCATAAATTAGTATGTTTTATCTTCAGGATGAATAAACCTGTTTCCAGAAACTCTTATGCTTTCCACAAAATGATACATTTAAAGAAACCTTAAGGTCTAGGAATTATAAAATTAAACAAAAAGGAATACTCTCTGAATCTATACGCATCATATAAAATTATATGTTTAAAAGTTTGAAAATCTATAGAGCAAGAGACATTACACAGGTAGGTTGTAGAGACAGTGTGTCTTATACCTTTGCATTAAATTATTAAATACTATATTTCCAAGTTTTAAATGGACTCTCAAGCCTGGTTTGATTATTGAGAATCACAATCCAAACTTCACTGAAGAGCACTGAAATCTAAGACAGTGAGTTCTGATTCAGATCATGGTTGGTTGCTCCATGTATATGAGTTACGAATATTTTAGGCTATTTTCCTCAATGAAGTGTAGCAAATAAACCCATGAAACCCATAAATCTATAAAACTCTTAGAAGAAAACACAGGGAAAAATCTTAATGACCTTGGATTTGGCAAAGATTCTTCGATACGACACTAAAATTATGAGGAACAAAAGGAAAAATAGATAAGTGGGCTTCTTTAAGATTAAAAACTTTTGTGGTTCAAGAGATACTTCTAGAAAATGAAAAGACAATCCACAGAATGGGAGAATTTATTTGCAAATCATATATCTGATAAGGGACATGTGTGTGTGTGTTATTCGCTCAGTCAGGTCCGACTCTTTGTGACCCCACGGACTGTACAGACCGCAAGGAAAGTACAGTCTTTCCTGGATTCTCCAGGAAAGAATACTCGATTGGGTTGCCATTTCCTCCTCAGGTGATCTTCCTGACTCAGGGATCAAACCCAGGTATCCTACATTGCAGGCAGATTCTTTACTGAGTCTAAGGGACATATATTCATGTAATTTAAAGAACTCTTATTGTGGTAATGGTTACACATATATGCAAATATAATAAATATCATTGAATTGCACACTTTAAAAGGGGGAACTATATGATATGTGAATCATATCTTTTTAAGCTACTTTAAAAAGTTAAAAAAATAATATTCATATGTTAAATGGCTGAAGAAGCAAAGGAGATTGATTAAGTTATGGAAACACTGGGTGGGGCAGGGAGGAAGTTTAGAATTCCCTTTTAAAAGACCATGGGAATAATTAATTAGGGTAGCTACAAGTCAAATTTCTCATACCTTGTAGTATTTTACAAACTCAGATAACTTTTGATATATATTTCAAAATCAGTTTGGTCTTCACTGCATGCTTTTGATGTCTCGGTTTTAAGATTAAAAATTTGGAAGTAACTTCATGCGACCACAGGAACATTGCAAGAAATCACAAAACCAGGTATAATTTGAGTGTCTGAAAATAAAGAAGTAAGTGAAGAAATAATTGTATATCCCTTCTATTGAAAGCTAAAAGGTAATTTTAAAATTATTATTACTATTATGACCATTACAATATAGAAATATTTTAATATTCTGTCCAAAAAGCAGAGTAAAAAATTGTATGTTCACTGTTAGTTTTACTAGGTAAAGCTTTGGTAAATGTAACACCGTCCATGAATTAAGCGCCAATTCTGTGTCTGAAGATCTATTGCAAGCTTAAAAATGAAATAAAATTAATCTCTGTAATATATGAAATGCCATAAACTTTAAGATGCACCATTAAATTAATAACACCTCTTAAGAGTTAGGGATGGTCTTCCCTGTAGCTCAAATGGTAAAGAGTTTGCCTGAAATGCAGGAGACCAGGGTTCGATCCCTGGGTTGGGAAGATCCTCTGGAGAAGGGAATGGCAATCCACTCCAGTATTCTTGCCTGGAGAATCCCATGGACACAGGAGACTGGCAGGCTACAGTCTATAGCATCGCAAAGAGTCAGACATGACTGAGCAACTAACATTACTGCAAGAGTTAGGGATATATAATGAAGCAAAACAACAGGTTAAATATATCCATCATTTATAAAAAGTTCACTCCACATGTATAGTTTCCAGTCAAAACATCAAAAAAATATTTTCCAATATTACTTCGGTAAGTTCCTTTTTACCCCACGAAGATATGCCATACATATGTGTTATGTACCGAATTGTGTCCCTCAAAAATTAATATGTTAATGTACTAACTCACCACCCCTTTGAGGCAATGTGAATGCATTTGGAAATGAGGCTTTGAGGAGGTAATTAATGTTAAGTGAGGACATAAGAGTGGTGTCCTAATCTGACAGGATTAGTGAAGAGCAAGGTCTCTCAGCGCACCTGTACCACCGACAGATCACTGGAAGACACAATAAGAGCATCTTCAGCAAGCTAGGAAGAGAGTTTTAACCACAAACCAAATAAGCTGGCACTGATCTTCGACTTCCAGCCTCCAGTACTGTGAAAAATAAACTACTATTGTTTAAGTCATATAGTCTGCGGTATTTTGTTTATGGCAGCCCAAGCAGAATAACACAATTTGTAATTTACTTTTCTGGGAGAGAGTGCCAGGGGGCAGGGAACTTCAAATTCTTCATTCAATTTTAGGACCCCTGACATCCTGTTGATTATTTTTATTAAATTTGCATAAATTAAAGTTAACTCTTGGTAATATATGGTTCTATGGATTTAATCAATTGCACATATTCACCACTCCAATGTCATACATAAGAGTTCCTTCATCTTAAAAAGTACTATGTCTATCTTCCTTCCTATCAACAACTCTCTCATGTCCAACTTGAATATCTGCCAACCAAAGATCGGTATTCTGTTTGCCTTTCTTTGGGTTTGGTTTCTTTCCTTCAGTAAAACAGATTTCAGATTCACCTAAGTAGCTATGCAAATTAATAGTTCAGTCTTTTCTATTGATCAATACCATTTATTTTGTTGTAAAGATACGGTAAGTTTTACAATTTACCAATTGAAAAACATTTTGGTCTTTTATAGATTTAAGGAATTATGAATAAATTTGATGTAAAAATTGGTACACAGGATGTTGTATGAACATGTGTTCATACATCAACTTAAGGAAAAAGGAACTGTACATAAATATGGTACTCTAGGTGGAAAATTAGTTTTTCATGGGGGCATGGATCAACAATTCTAGGCTGTATTACATGTGTACTGGGGTTTAATACACAAGTTAACAAACGGTGGGCTGGTGGATGGTGGAACCCAGGTTCTCACTGTAGGAGAGGGAAGTTATAAGTATGCAAGAAAGAAGGTCAGAATGAATCTTTATGTTACTGGAATAAGTTGGAGACAATATGAGTTCACGTTTAGGATAGACAGAAAAAGAGAGAGAAAGATGACAGATAGCAGGTATGTGTACCTTGAGTTAGTAGATATTCTACCTCTGAGGAAGTCCACGAAAAATGTCCTGATAAGGGCCCAGAAATAGTGACACCACAAAAGCCACAAGTATACCTACTTAACATACTGCCCTCTAAGTACTTTTCTCCAATAAAAGAAACTAAGTCTCTACAGAGAATAGGCAGATTCTATGCTGAGGCAAAAATATACACAATTAATCTAGAATATCTTATAAGGCCCCAAAGCAAGAAACACTAAAAAACAAAAGACTGGGAACATATCAGTAAGACAGAAGCAGACCAGAAGAGTTCTCAATGGGCAAAGCTGAAAAACTTTAGCAAAAATAAATTAGTAAATTTGGAGTATAATCTAAATACCAGAAATATATACTATATTAACCAAATGATCAAAGTTAAAATCACCAATGATGTTAGTTTGATAACATGATACAATACGATGAGTAGTAACATTTCACGTTTGTGATATTCTTTCCCCAAACCAATAACCTCCATATACTTAAAAAAAATAAATTTTAAAAAAACCCAACAATTTAACTCAGATTGAGGGACAGCAGACATAATTTTCAAAACTGTCAAGGTCATGACAATTAAGGAAAGAGTGAGAAAATGTTACAGGAGGCATGATGTGCTATTGCAATCTTTAACCAGTTTTGGATTAGGGAAGATAAGAAAATTAGTATAAAATTACTTAAATACAAATAGAGTCTGGATTTTAGATAAGAACAGCATACAAAGGTTGCTCCCTTTTGAAAAACATATCATGGTAATGAAATACATTAACGGGGTGTGAGTTATAAAGAAACTATCTGCCCTATGTTTGCAATTTTCTTATAATTCTAAAGTTAATTACTGAATGCTATTAAAATGCATTTTGATTCCTGGCAATTAAAAATGTGCTAAAATATAGTTTAGAATCTCAAAATAAATATATGTTACTCTCATTTTAGAAAACTGAGGCTCAAGTTTGAGAAATTTGCATGAGATCAAATAGCTAACAAATAGAGACAGAATTTAATGATGATTTTTTATTCTTGAAACTAATGATTTACTACAATTAAAAAATGGTTCCTTCCACAAAACAGAAAGAAGAAAAGAAGCTAAAAAAAGTTTTTTTTAGGTTTATGGGTTTTATGTGATTTCTCTGTACTATTTTTTAACTGTTTCATTTAATTTGTGCCTCGGTTTTTCAAGTAAAAATGAATAAAACTTACCATGATGTGTTAATGTCAGTGCTTGAGATTTATCATCAGAGTGAATCAAAGGTTTCCTTCTCATATGCTATCATTTCCTCATCATTATTTAATCTAACAAATTTATTTCATCTATAGTCCTGGGAAGCTCTCTAACAGTTTGAAAAATCAAAATACAATTGTATCTATCAGCACACAAACACCTAGAGAAGCTGAGAAAACCAAAATTTATCAATAAATGCAACAAAGCTGTGTCTAGGTTTCAAGAATTCAGTCCAGTTGGCCTGACAGTCATTTAATTCCAACTTGGAAAAAAACTGAATATTTGCTTTCTCCATCCTCAAGTTACTGTGGGAGAAATTCCTTGGTAATCCAGTGGTTAAGAATCTGCCTGCCAGCCTGGATGGGGGGGGTGGGGGTGGGGCAGAATGGATACATGTGTATGTATGGCTGAGTCCCTTTGGTGTTTACCTGAAACTATCACAACATTGTTAATTGGCTACAACCCAATATAAAACTAAAAGTTAAAAAAGAAAAATCTGCTTGCCAATGCAAGGAACATGGGTTCAATCCCTGGTCTGGGAAGATTCCACATGCCGTGGGACAACTAACCAGTGCAGCACAAATAGTGCCTGTGCTCTAGAGCCTGCAAGCTGCAACTACTGAGCCTGTGGTCCACAGCCTGCGTGCCACAACTAGTGAAGCCACTAAAGCCCGTACTCTGCAATGGGAGGAGCCACCATAATGAGAAGCCCACGAACTGCAACTAGAGAGCAGCCCTGCTCACCACAACCAAAGAAAGCCTGTGCACAGCAAGGAAGCCCCAGAAGAGCCCTAAATAAATGCGTTAATTAAATCAATTTAATAAGTTACTGTGGGACTTTCAAGAATGATAATTAGAAAATTGACTTAAATACGTGTTGCTAATTTAAAGTTTTTATATTTTGATAATTTTTCGTAAATGTACTCACGAAATTTAAAACATCTTCATTAGAATGTTTTCTCATTTTTTTATATATTATATATTCAATTCTTTACTACTTTAATTAACCAGTTAAGGGACATTTTGAATAGTTAATATGGATATTTGAAGTACTTTTGTATCACAATAGCTTATTCATGGGAGAAAAGGAGCTTCCAATTTGTAAAGCAGATATAATTATCCTTGATTTATGAAGAAGATAATTGAGGTCTATAAAATTAAATAAACTGCCAAACAACTGTATATAAGTGGTAGTGCTAAGAAGTTTTATTTCTTCATTTTTTATTATTACTTTATATTTATTATCTATTTTCCATAATTTACATGCAATAGAAGGCACAGTTTAAGGCACAGTTAAAGACCTGCCCTCCAATGCAGGAGACGTAAAAGGACTTGGGTTTGATCACTGGGTCAGGAAGATCCCCAGAAGGAGAGCATGGCAACCCATTCTAGCATTCTTGCCTGGCGAATCCCCATGGACAGAGGAACCTGGTGGGCTACAGTCTATGGGGTTGCAAAGAGTCAGACATAACTGAAATGACTTAGCACATACATAGGAACTGCAACTCACCAGGTGCCTATGTTTATGGAATTTTCCAAGCAAGAATACTGAATATCCAGTTTAATAAATTTTGAGAATTATAGATACTAATGTAAAACAACTTAAACAAGATGCAGAATATTTCCCTCATCCCTGAAAGTTTCCTTTCACTTGATCCCCATCCTTGCCCTCATGGGATTAGCTTTTGATATCCAGCACCAAAGATTAGCATTGCCTGTCTTTTGATTTCACAGTATTTACAGAGCTTCCCATGTGGCTCAGTGGTAAAAAAATAATCCACCTGCCAATGCAGGAGATGCAGGAAATGTGGATTTGATCCCTGGGTTGGGAAGATCACATGGAGTAGGAAATGGCAACCCCCTTCAGTATTTTTGCTTGGAAAATTCCATAAACATAGGCACCTGGTGAGTTGCAGTTCCTATGTATGTGCTAAGTCATTTCAGTTATGTCTGACTGTTTGCAACCCCATAGATGTAGCCCACCAGGTTCCTCTGTCCATGGGGATTCTCCAGGCAAGAATACTAGAATGGGTTGCCATGCTCTCCTTCAGGGGATCTTCCTGACCCAGTGATCAAACCCAAGTCCTTTTACGTCTCCTGCATTGGAGGGCAGGTCTTTAACACTAGTGTCACCTGGGAAGCTGGAAAATGTCTTTATTTCACCTTTATTTCTCCTTCAGTTATGAATTATCTTTTCAGTTTCTACAAAATTCTAGGTTATGAGATTATTATTATTATTATTATTATTATTTTTACTTGGAGCTTTTTAAAGATGCTTGTCCTGCTCTTCTGGCCTATATTTTTTCCTCCAATGAGAAGCTAACTTCCAGTCTTAATCATTTTTTCCCAGATTGAAATGTGTCATTTTCCACCCTGTGCCTGATTTTAAGATTTTTTTTTTAACTTTGGTTTTCAGAGATTTATTAATATGTGAATGGATTTCTTTATTTTTGTGTTGGTTCTGTATGATGTTTGCTGAGTTTTTCTTTCCCCCTGTGCATTAATATTTTTCATCAGATTTCAAAAGCTTTGGCTATCATCTGTTCACATACATTTTCATTCCTTCTCCTCCATTTTGGGAGCTTTACTTTTCACATTTGTTGGGCAGTTTAACATTGTTCTAAAATTTTGAAAGTTTTTCTCTTTATGTTTGGTTTTGGATATTTTCTATCACCTCATCTTGAAGTTGACTATTATGCATAGACTTTAAGTTGGCCCCATGACCTCTTCTTCTTGATATTCATATTTCTGTGTAATCCCCTTCCCTTGAGTATGGGTGGGACCTATGACTTGTTTTCGTGATTACACAATACTTTAATATCCATTGTGCTAGAGTTTATTTCTCCCTTTCTCTCCTCCACTTCCTCATCTCTGAATGCTGCTTTTCAAGAAACAACCTGCAAGAATTTTACAACTGCCAAGAAATGAATCATGCCAACAATCCAAGGAAGCATAAAAGCAGATCTTTTCCTCACTAAGTCTCTGACATCTTTACTGCAGTCTTGTGAGATCCTAAGCAGAGCACTCATCTAAGCTGTGCTCAGATCTCTGACTCACAGAAACTGTGAAATAGTAAATGTATGTTGCTTTAGGCAGTTAACTTTGTGATAAGTCTTACACTGCAATAGAAAACTAGAATACTGTTGCCTTCCTCCATTGTGAGTAATATGACGGTAAATCCCTCTAATGAGGTTTTCATTTCTAGTATCTTATTTTTATTTATAACATTCCCCTTTGTGTCCCTGTCTTCAATTTTCCCATCTGTTCATACATGTGGCCCATAGTTTCTATTGGGTTATTTAATTTATTTGCCATTGTTATTTTGAAATTTCGGTGTGATGTTTCTATTTCTATGTCTACTTCCATTTCATACTATATACTCTCTTGGAGTCATAATTTCTTGTTTTGTTTATGTGTTATCTAACATACTTTTTTATTATATATCAGACAGTGTGTGTTTAAAAAAGAAATAGACATTTAAACATTTAGAATTTAACCCCAAGAAGGTACATAACCCTTTATATTTCCTTTCAGGCTGCTATCATGAAAGCTAATTCAATTTGATCTGTATTTGAGATGCATGTAGAGTTTGTGGTGGTTTTAGTTAGATTTACTATGGCTCAGATGGTAAAGCGTCTGCCTGCAATGCAGAAGACCTGGGTTCGATCCCTGGGTCAGGAAGATCCTCTGGAGAAAAGGAAATGGCAACCCACTCCAGTACTCTTGCCTGGAAAATTCCATGGACAGAGGAGCGCGGTAGGCTACAGTCCATGGGGTTGCAAAGAGTCGGACACAACTGAGCAACTTCACTTTCTTTCACTATGCCACTGGCGTCAAATATTTTGAAGGTAGGATCAGTACTTTTCCTTTAGCATAGCAAGGGATTTATTCTGGGAAGACTGGGTATCTCTTTATGCTCTACTTCACAGCTACTAGGTTTCTGAAATAGGAAATCTCCTTTTGTTTTACAACTCATATACTATCTTTTTTTTTTCTGTTTTATTATTATTTTTAAATTAGTTTATTTACCTATTTTTTAACTTTATTACCTCTTTGGAATGCTGGAGAAGTCTTTATTTTTTCATCCTGACATTTTTTTTTTTTTTTTTTCTGTAACTGGTGATCTCTTTCTTACGTATTGCCCAGACTCTCAAGGGATCTTGCAATATCCTTAGGAAAGAGTTAATGTATCTCAGAAGATTTTCCTTGAATTCTCCCACTGTTTTCCTTAAATACAGTTGGTTGGTGCCTTACCTCTGAATGAAGGTTCCTCATGCCTCAGGGAATGTCTGCCAGTTCTGTTTTCTCCCTCAGACTTTATGTGCTACCCTAGTGCATTCAGAGAAGGAACATGGGAAAGAATTGGTGGTTCTTTGCAGGCTTGCATCTCAGCTAGATTTCTGAAGGATTCTCATCTGTCATGCCAGAATGCATACAGCTATTAAAAGTGTGGTAAGAATTTGGCATTTTTCTCCCTATCATTCTCTGTGGCAGAATTCTCTTCCTTCCAACACGCTACCAGAGTTGAAAACAGTTATATATCTCCTCTTTCCTAGGAAGTATCATCACTTTATGTTTAGATGTTCAGCTTTCTGATTCTTTTTAACATAATTTTGCCTGCCTATCAGACTTTCCCCCATAATTATGGTGGGCATAATGGGCTCTTGTGAGTTTCTACATCTTAATTAGAATAACTAATGCAGTGCAGGAATTTGAATCTCCTTATATGTTTCCAAAAATTTTCTCTTTTTAGTACCCTGAATTGCTCTCCCCATTTTCTAAATTTGCACTTCCAAAACCTCAAAAGGTGATGAAGTGGATCTTGCCCTATATATTGTATTTGAAAAATTAGTAGATGGACTATCTTTTCTTTCCACTGAATTGAATGGCCATTAACTTACATGTTCTCATTTAGGAGCAAGGGGTCTCTTTGAAAAGTCTCCTTTGTTTCATTTCGCTATTCAAAAAATAGAATTTCTGCATATATAATGAGCAAAAAGAAAAATAAAGGTAAAGAGAAGAAGAAAAACAAGCTTGAGATCACGAGAAACCAAAGTGAATAAAACCTATTTCCCTCTAGAAACCAGAAACATTTAATGATAGTGAAGCAAACAGTAGGGTGTTATATAAATGAAAGCAGACAGAAAAAAAAAAAAAAACAACAACAACAAAAAAAACAACTTGATCAAAGAATAAAATATAGCACTGTGATCAAAGAAAATAACCTTATAAAGAAAGCAATACTTGCTTTTCTATAAAGATGCTTAGAAGGCAGATAATATATTAAAAAACTTAGTCAAGTTGTAATACCAGATATATATTTTATGAATATGCATTTCACAATAAATATTCCCTTTTATTACCAACAAATTGAAAATGCAGTGGCCAATAAATAACTAGGAAAAATAATACTTTGTTTTTATTAATATTTACACTTGTGAAGAATATAGCTAAAAACTAATTTTAAGATAGACAAAAGAAAATTTAATGTAGTAGTTGTGATGTGGCCTCTATATAATTGGACTAAGTAGTCTTAATGATTTCAAAACTCTTGATTTACCCCCCCAAATTACCCAATTTGAGAAAGGTACTGAAAATCAGTATTTCTCCTTAAGAATGCTTTATAGACCTGCTTAATGGATTTCACTGAAAAATCTTATGCATGAGATAGCAATTTGGGAAGAAGGGTAGGGTTTTAGTTACCATTATGCATTTTTATGTGTGTCAAATTCTACAGCCAGAATAATTCTGGTAACTACAAAACACATCTTTATTCTATTTCTCCTAAAGTATTTTATATTGATTTATCATTGATAATGGATCTTTTTTAGGGAACTAAAAAACATTAGTACATAATCTCGCTTATCCTTTAAAACTACTTATTATAGCAAAATAATATATTCTGGAAAATGAAAAAGAGCTGGATATTTCCTCATATCATGCATTTGGCTGGTTCATAGTGGATCATTCTACCTAATTTATGTCCTTTCTCATTGTAAAAAGCAAGCGTTAAAGTGCAAAAAAAAAAAAAAAAATTATGAGTTAATTAATAAGTGTCTTATTTATGCATGCATGATTTTCTTGTTTGGATCCCAGAATTAAATCCTGCATTGTCATAGCTCAATGCTTATCACTTTTTTTGTTTATTTATATCTGTGTCACTAGTACTAGTTATATAGCCTGGACCTAGTAGACAGCCAAGAGATCCTTCTGAAGTAAATGAATGAAGCCTTATTTCAATGAAAAATAAGTGTTCAGCACTAAATATGTATATAGCTATATGCTAACTGTCACTCAAATATCTACATAGTTTAGAATTAATGTATAAAAACTGCATAACAATGGCATATATATAAAACATATATATCCACAAAAATGTGTAACAATCACTATCCTTATGTGTCAAACACTATTTCTTGCTCTTGTAATAATTCAGTAACAGTAGCTTCTAGGTTCAGGTACCTTTCCTATGACCATTTGTGTTCCTTTAAGAGACCTGAGACAGAGGGGTTAAGTAAATTGCTCAAGGCCATACAGCTGGTAATGAGAGCGCTGGGATTCTGAAATGGATCATTTACACAAGGCTAGTCTGTAAACCACTCAAGTTAGCCATTTCTCCAGCCACTGAAACATAAATAAGATGTTTATATATGAAGACACAATATTACCCTTGTTATTAAATTTTCAGACAATCGCCCTATTCATTTTCTTTTAACACATAGATACAACTATGTTCAGAATTAAGCATGAGATATAGTGACTAAAACATGAAGACAACAAATATACATGCATTATAAGGACTTAGAATTTAAGCTAGAAGTCTGCAAGAGTGGTAGAGGAAATGAAAGACATAAATTACAATCGCTTTCTTAAGAACACGCTAGAATTTCACTGTGATGAATTAAATTTCCAAGCTATTTTTTGAGAGTGAATGAGAGTCTTTGGAGGTGGGTGCAGGGATACGTTGTTCACCTTGCTCAGGATCTAGTACATAGCAGGTGCTGTATCATTGTGTAAGTGGGGGTAGGGAAAAAAAAGAATGCAGAGAGAGACAGCAAATGAAGAATGGAGGAAGGAAGGAAGGGACAAGTCGATGAAAAGGGACTGTGTATTTTCAAACTAGAGTTAAGATCTTCGTGGGCAAAAACTGATAACCAGAGTTCTTTTCAATACCATTATATTAGATATATGTATGTGTGTGTGCTCAGTCGCTCAGTTGTGCCCAACTCTTTGTGACCCAATGGACTGTAGCCCACAGGGCTCCTCTCTCCATGGAATTTTCCAGGCAAGAATACTGGAGTGGGTTGCCATTTTGGAATGCAAAAAATCATGCAGCAATGTTGCTTCCTAAAGAGGACATTTAACAACAAAATTCTGTAAAGCAATCATCCTTCAATTAAAAAATAAATAAAAAAAGAGGACATTTACCATCTCTTTACTCTTTCACAGTTGTTCAAATCATCTGCTCTAATATAACCAACGTGTCACTATTACTCTTATCATTTAGATTTGAAAAAAAGCAAGACCAGAGGTCTCATAGATAAGATGTTGCAGCCAGGATTTGTAACTGGTCTTCTAGTTCTGAAATGTATTATACTTACTAGCCTATATGTTAAATCTCACCCTATCCTATGACTTAATAATAAATAATTAAATATTGGTTCTTGAAAGTCTCACTTCTCACCAAACTTGGATCTGATATTTTAAAAGTTTTATTTTTAATAAAACTTAAAATCTCTAACCTTTTCTATACTCAACATATCTGAGTTTCATGAACCAATATAGTTAATCTCTCTATGAAAATCCCTTATGATGTGTTGTCAGAATTTCTTCCCACCTATAGTATCAGTTCAAACAGTTTTTCAGAGATAACTGTAATTCTGAGAAAAGCTTGAGTCCTTTATGGCTAATCCTTCATGTAGTACCATCATTCACTTTATTTTTAGCATCATTCACTTCAAATTGACTGTCTCATTCTGATATCTACAGTGGCTTCCAGCTGCCTCTGGACTCCCAAACGAACCCTGATAAGCACTTACTTTTAGAAGTAGTAAAACAACCATTCTAGTTCCTCTCCATTTTTGGTAGATCTGTACAATCTCAAGTGTTCATGCAATAAGTGATTTACATGCAATTTCCATTTTCAGGGAAAGGCAATTTAAACTGGAAATTGAACATCTGATGCATCAGCCACTCTTTCGTTGTACATGCATGCATTAATTCATTCAATTACTCATTCATATACATCATTCATTCAACAAACAAAAATTTAACACCTATCATAAATTAGATGTTACATTCTCATTCTGAAACACATGATGGGAAATAGCCTCTAATTTCTAAGATTTGTGATCTTGTGGAGAAAATTCTGTGGTTCAAATCTAGTGCTTCATTGTTTACAAAATCATTCCGTCTCCATTTTTTATTTCTATTTCCTAATCTCTGGAATTTCTTCATCCCTCTTCAATCCACAGTCTTAAATATTCTCAAATAGTTTCTTAAGTGTTTATTGGGGAAAAAAATAAGGTTCTATACTAGGAACTATATGGTATTCCTTTTATTGATTGCTATTGCAAATGGGATAACCCTGTATTTCTTAACCAGCTTTTTATGAATATATGAGAAAATTGTTGATTTTAAGCTAGTTTTGTTACCAATTGTCCTTGGATTTACTGATTACTTTTTCCTGCCTCTGTTTTGCAGCTGCTTTTGTTGGGTTTCCCAGGTGAAACACTATCTAATTGGCAAATGGTGAAAACTGTACTCACATTTCAAAATAAACTATTATTTTTTAACTTTTTGGATGCAACTGAAGATTATTTCTAAATGTGTTTCAAAACTAATGATAGTATCCATTTAAACATTATTCTTAAAATTCATGAGAATATTTCCAATCTAATGTTAATAATGCTTACTTGTTACATTTATCTAATGTCTCTTCTTATCATATCAAGGAAAAATTCTATAACTTACTCTGTTAACAGTTTCTAGTAGATATACAGTTTGAATTTTTAAAATGTCTTCAGTATCTATTCATGTGTTAATTTTCATTGACCCATTATTTTGTTGAATTGTAATAATTTGTGTTCTAATATTAAATTATTATTTAATTCACTATCTATATTTCATTTGTTCAGCTTATAAGTCGGCCATAGGCCCAAACTCGATAGCTGGGGAGAGATTAATAAACAGACTATCTTGAAATTGTGGTCAGGTTAAGGAAACCAACAAAAAGTAGTGTAGAATCCTGAGAGTAGTAATAGTGGGTAGAATTGCAAAGCTTGAACGGTCAGGAGGAAAGAAAAGAGGGTACCTACACGAAGACTGTTTGGCAGGAGAAGTGATTCATATTAGAGAGATGTAGCCAGCCAACAATGACACTGCATACAGTAAGTCAGTGGAATAAATCCCTTGCCTCAATTTCCTAAAACCCACTTTCTTCTCTACAGGCAGTCTGAAACCAGAATGCAAGTAAGTCCCTTGTTGGCTTCTTGTGAAGGTCTGCTTTCAGGACACAGAGCTAGATGGATAAGAACTAGGATGAGCAAGCAAATATCTCTATGTATAAAGGAAGTTTCTAATAGTCTAAAATGGTTCAGTCCCTAGCAATATATGGCCATCCTGGTTATATGTATCATAATCAATGAAATTTTATTAAACATTATAGAGAAATAATGAGAATACTGTGTGAAAAACAGAGAGGTGGCAACTGGACCTAATAAAGTGTCAATGGGCTAGAGTTTGTTGTACAAGAATAGACTGACTTTAGGAGGAGGACAGAGAGAAAGACAAGAGAAAAACACTCAGGGTTTTCAGGTTCATTGTAACATGTTGGGTTTTATTTTAAGTACAAGGGAAGTCCACTGAAGGGTTTTACATACAAAAGGTTATAAGCAGATCATCTGAGTTATTTATTTCTTAAAAGAATCCCTAATAAAACTTTGGCACCAGATGAATGATACACACAGGCATTTACTTATATACACAAGTAATACTTTTTTCTAACAATGTGTGTGGAGAGTTATCTGTTTGTGGGTGGAAACTGATTTTAACTACTTGCTTGCTTTCTTTGTCACATATTTTTTTTTTCTTTAATTTTCCAGATACAGACTTGATGATTTATACTTTGCTAAATGTGAAGACCAAATTTGAGATATTATACTTTTTTATTCTAAGCAAGCATGGTGCTCTTATACAGTTTTAAAATATCTTTAATGTTTATATTTGTATCCCTGTGTCTTACCTCATGAACTATTCTTATTTCCTTGACATCTTTACTAGAAAATTGTCTAGCTTAAAAAATAGATAAATAAACTAATTTAAAATTAAAAAAAAAATAAAGAAAGAAAAAAAAAATTAACCCCCACTCAAAAAAGAAAATTGTCTATCTTAGTATTGATTATTTTCCTGAAGAAAAACAATTTTATTATTTCCAATTCACATGTTTGGTTTCCATGCTTTCTACTGTAGCTGTACTTTTATTTTCCTCTATGATTTTGTCAATTTATAGAAGAGAATACTAACTTTACCATATTTCTCATATAATTTGTAAGTAGTGTATTTTTATTCTTTTTTGCTTGGTGATGAGACAGGAATCCAAGTTCTTGTCCGCTGAGTCCAAGAATGGGATCCACGAACATGCAAACACTCATGGTAGCAAGCCAATAGGATTTATTAAAGAGAAGGAAAGTACAAAGCTCTCAGCATAGACACTGAGAGGGGTTAAAAAGACCCCCAAGGTAGGACTTGAACAGTTTTTCTATCCTTCCTTAAATTATATTATTTCAAAGCAATAAATTTAAAGGTCAAGATACTTAACATCTTTATGATTTCTCTTGATCCTTGGATCCAAGTCACTATTCTTTTTCATGCCCTCTGGCCATTTTACCATAGACTAGATGTATGGGTTTAAGATTAATGATCACCAGCTGTTTTTCCCTCTAGCATATGGAACAGAAGTTTATTACTGCCCTTTTCTGGATCTGAGTGCCAATAATTTATCATACTAAAGACACATTCCAGGAATTCAGGACACGGGAGCAGTATGTTTACTGAAAACACGACCAAGGTCTCAAGTTTTACACTGACTGCCTAGTAATTTTTACCTCAGTAATATCATTTAAACATTTATATTTTATTATGAATACTATAATCCTGTCCCATCACTTCATGGCAAATAGATGGGGAAACAATGGAAACAGTGGTAGACTTTATTTTTTGGGGAGGCTCCAAAATCACTGCAGATGGTGACTGCAGCCATGAAATTAAAAGACACTTGCTCCTTGGAAGGAAAGCTATGACCAAACTAGACAGCATATTTAAAAGCAAAGACATTACTTTGCCAACAAAGATCTGTCTAGTCAAGACTATGGTTTTTCCAGTAGTCATGTATGGATGTGAGTGTTGGACTGTAAAGAAAGCTGAGCACCGAAGAAGTGACGCTGTTGAACTGTGGTGTTGGAGAAGACTCTTGAGAGTCCCTTGGACTGCAAGGAGACCCAACCAGTCCATCTTAAAGGAAATCAGTCCTGAATATTCATTGCAAGGACTGATGGTGAAGCTGAAACTCCAATACTTTGGCCACCTGATGCGAAGAACTAACTCATTGGAAAAGACCCTGATGCTTGGAAAGAATGAAGGCTGGAGGAGAAGGGAACGACAAAGGATGAGATGGTTGGATGTCATCACTGATTCAATGGACATGAGTTTGAGTAAGCTCTGGGAGTTGGTGATGGACAGGGAGGCCTGACATGCTGCAGTCCATGGGGCTGCAAAGAGTCAGATATGACTGAGCGACTGAACTAAACTGATGAATACCATGTTGATTGTATCTCAAATTTCTGAGATACAGTCACAAGGATAACCACATATTAACAATATGAAATAACAATTTGAGTTTTCTCTAGACCTATGAGAACTGATATTTAGAATAGTGTTTTTACTTTTCAAGTTGCTTTTTCTATCATTTATCGAGTTAATAAGGTATATATTACAATAGAATGAAATGGTTTTTCAGCACAATTTCAAATGAACACTTGCTTATTAAATCTAACTTATAATGCATACATGTTTCCATATATATACATATATATATGTTTATTTTACATCCTTGATCTGTCAAAGTTTGAGAGACAAGTTCTAAAGTTTGCTTCTATTATATCTGTTTGTCAACTTCTGTTTTGAAATATTCAAATATTTGTTAAAATTTTGAATATGATTTTTTAAAGTGATAAACTGGTATTAATGACACAGTTACATTTTGTGTAAAAATTTTTATCAATAAATGAAATAACTGGATCCATTTTTATCAATAAATGAAATAATTCTGGATTCATTTTATTGTCTATGTATTTGTCTTGAACTTTACAGTATTTAGTAATAATGGTACCTAGTGTCTCATATTATAGAGTTATGTGCATTTATGGAGAAGGGCATATAAGTATTCCAATGCACTTTACTGGTTATAAGTCACAGAATAAAACACACACATTTTAAGCGTAAAGTTGAAGAAATTTAGAAAACCACTTAGTATTGGAATAATTTAGAAGTATACTTCCTTAATCAAAATGTAAAGTAACATAACTCAAAATAATTTATTGAAACTCCTTGCAATCAACTTACTCCAATCTCTGCCCAACGTAACTATTAATTTGATTTCTATCATATACATGATATACAAGAAATTTTCATGTTCTTAAACTTCATGCAAATAAAAGTCAGGAAGATCCCCTGGAGGAGGGCATGGCAACCCACTCAAGCATTCTTGCCTAGAAAATCCCATGGACAAAGGAGTCTAGTAGGTTATGGCTCACAGGGTCTCAAAGAGTTGGACATAATTGAAGCAACTTAACACTCACACATACACCAAAGTAGTACTCTTCCTTTATACAAATGTGCCATATTTTTTTAAAATATAAAATCACTTGTTGATAGACTTTATTTTTTGGCTATTATGAATTAAAATTCTATTGAAATCACTTATATATTTTCACTTTTCCTCACATGTATATTTTTATAATAATTAGGTTCAATATTTTTCTTTTTAAAAAATTGAGTTAACCCTGTTATTATTGAGTTCTAAGAGCTATTTATATATTCTAAACAGAAGTCCTTTGTCAGATGCATATTAACAATTGTCTACAGATTGTGTTTTTGTTTTTGTTTCTTTTTCCATGTCTTAATGGTATCTTTTTAAGAGCAGAAGGTTCTAATCATGATGAAAGTGAAAGAGGAGAGTGAAAAAGTTGGCTTAAAACTCTACATTCAAAAAACTAAGATCATGGCATCTGGTCCCATCACTTTATGGCAAATAGATAGGGAAACAATGGAAACAGTGACAGACTTTATTCTGTGGGGCTCCAAAATCACTGTAGATGGTGACTGCAGCCATGAAATTAAAAGACACTTGCTCCTTGGAAGGAAAGCTATGACCAACCTAGACAGCATATTAAAAAGCAGAGACATTACTTTGCCAACAAAGGTCTGTCTAGTCAAGGCTATGTTTTTTCCAGTAGTTATGGATGTGAGTGTTGGACTATAAGAAAAAAAGCTGAGCGTCAAAGAATTGATGCTGTTGAACCATGGTGTTGGAGAAGACTCTTGAGAATCCCTTAGACAGTGAGGAGACTCAACCAGTCCATCCTAAAGGAAATCAGTCCTGAATATTCATTGGAAGGACTGATGCTGAAGCTGAAACTCCAATACTCTGGCCACCTGATGTGAAGAATTGACTCACTGGAAAAGACCCTGATGCTAGTAAAAAGGCTGAAAGCGTGAGAAGAAGGGGGTGACAGAGGATGAGATGGTTGGATGGCATCATTGATTGGATGGACATGAGTTTGAGCAAGCTCCGGGAGTTGGTGATGGCCAGGGAAGAGTGGTGTGCTGCTGTCCATGGGGTTCCAAAGCATCCAACACGACTGAGCAGCTGAATTGAATGGTATCTTTTTAAGAGCAGAAGGTTCTAATTTTGATGAACTTCAATTGATTTTGTTTTCCTTTATGGTTAGTGTTTGTGGGTCTATCTATGTTCCATTTGCCTATTCTATAGTTTAAAGATTTTTCAGGTTTTCTCCATAAGTTTAATGCTTTTATTTTTATGTTTAGTTCATCATCCATTTAACTTAATGGTTTGTGTGTGTTGTTATGTAGGAGTCCCCACATCTACCTACAAATCCAGTGATTTTCATGAAGGAGTCACAAAAGTTAGAAAAGCTGTTATGTTACCAGTTACAACTATAATTACATGATTTAGATTAAAATAAGCAAAGAAAAATTATAAAGTGCAGAGTTAGGGAGAGACCAGGGAGAAACTTCCAGTTGTCCTCTTCCATTGAAATCACAGGCACATCATTTAATTCTCTCAGGAAAGATGTGTTTTACATATGCTGGAAGTACTGACAACCAGGGAAGCTTGTCTAAGCCTTAAAATACAGGAAGTTTATTGGGGGTCAGTCTTATGAGTATGGTGAACCTGCAAGACTGACCTCAGCTACTCAATCTCTAGCCCTTCCAGAGGTCAAACATACAAACCACAGCCTAATGTGTTCTCCATAAATAATACCACTAGCATATGTTACTCAGGTATACAAAGATTCTCCTAGAAGTCAAGATAGTCCAAAAGCATAAAGGTTATCTCCTAGGACCTCAATAAGGACCACTCCTTTCTTTGGGATGTGTAGGGTTTTAGCATCTAAATCTACTGAGTTAATACTTCAGTGCACAGATGTTAATCAGGGATAGAGGTTCATTTAGTTTCCTAGAGCCACTTTTTTTTCAGCACCATTTATTGTAAAAGTGACCATCGTTTCCACACTGAATTATATTATCTCTTTGGTCAAAAATCAATTGACTATATATGTGTTGGTCTATTTTGGACTCTCTCTGCATTCCTATTTTTACACTGTTTTTTCATCATTTCATATTATGAATCCTTATACTAAGTCTTACAACTTGCTTAAATTGTCTAAATTTTTTCCTTTCTCTTCAAGAATATATTGGCTGTTCTAGGTTTTAATTTTTCATATATATTTTAGAAACAGTTTGGAAATTTCTACAAAATATATGCTGAAATTCTGACTGAAACTGTTTTGGATGTATCTATATACCATTTTGAGAAGAATTATAAAAATGTTAAAACTTCGATCCATTAACATAGTATATATTTCCATTAACTTAATATTCTTAATTTCTTTCAGGCATTTTAAATTTTTTTTTCTTTTTTTTTTTTTTTTTTTTTTTTATAAATTTATTTATTTTACTTGGGGGCTAATTACTTTACAATATTGTAATAGTTTTTGCCATACATTGACAAGAATCAGCCATGGGTTTACATGTGTTCCCCTTCCCGAACCCCCCACCCACCTCCCTCCCCCTCCCATCCCTCTGGATCATCCCACTGCCCCGGCCCCGAGCCCTTGTCACATGCATCGAACATGGAATGGTGCTCTGTTTCACATATGACAATACACATGTCTCAATGCCATTCTCCCAGAACGTCCCACCCTCACCTTCTCCCTCAGAGTCCATAAAATTGTTCCATGCATCTGTGTCTCTCATTCTGTCCCGCATATAGGGTTATCGTTACCATCTTTCAGATTCCATATATATGCATTAGTATACTGTATTGTTGTTTTTCTTTCTGGCTTACTTCACTCTGTATAATGGGCTCCAGTTTCATCCATCATCACTCATTATTAGAGAAATGCAAATCAAAACCACAATGAGGTATCATTTCACACCAGTCAGAATGGCTGCTATCCAAAAGTCTACAAGCAATAAATGCTGGAGAGGGTGTGGAGAAAAGGGAACCCTCTTACACTGTTGGTGGGAATACAAACTAGTACAGCCACTATGGAGAACAGTGTGGAGATTCCTTAAAAAACTGGGAATAGAACTGCCATATGACCCAGCAATCCCACTGCTGGGCATATACACCGAGGAAACCAGAATTGAAAGAGACATGTGTACCCCAATGTTCATCGCAGCACTGTTTACAATAGCCAGGACATGGAAGCAACCTAGATGTCCATCAGCAGATGAATGGATAAGGAAGCTGTGGTACATATACACAATGGAATATTACTCAGCCATTAAAAAAAATACATTTGAACCGGTTCTACTGAGATGGATGAAACTGGAGCCCATTATACAGAGTGAAGTAAGCCAGAAAGAAAAACAACAATACAGTATACTAATTTTTTTTTCATATGGAGCCCTTAAACATCTTTGATTAAATTTATTCATAACTTTAACCACCATGTTTTTGAGTTAATTCATTAGCTGGCATAGCTCAGATAATTATCACTGATAACTTGATGAGACCTAAGTGAATGAGAGGGCTTCCCAAGTGGCTCAGTGGTAAAGAATCTGCCTGCCAATGCAGGACACGTGGGTTCAATCCTTGGGTCAAGAAGATCACGGGAGAAGCAAATGGCCAACCACTCCAGGATGCTTACCTGGATAATTCCATGATCAGAGGAGCCTGGCATGCTACAGTCCTTGGAGTCACAAAAAGTTAGACACATTTTAGCACACATGCATGTGCAGGTGAATGAGAAAATGTATCTCAATGTACCTCATGTTCATTGCAGCAGTATTTACTATAGCCAAGATGTGGAAGCAGCCTAAATGTTCATCGACAGAAAAATGGATAGAAGACATAGTACATATACACCCTGGAGTATTACTTAGCCATAAAAAAATTAAATAAAGCCACCTGCAGGAACATGAATGGATCTAGAGATTATCATACTAAGTGAGATAAGTCAGACAAAGACAAATATCATATCACTTATATGTGGAATATAAAAATTATACAAATGAACTTATTTATAAAATAGAAACAGACTTACAGATCTCAAAATCAAACTTATGGTTACCAAAGGGGAACTTTGGGGGAAGTGATATATTGGGATTAACATATACACATTACTATACAGAAAATATTATAATTAACAAGGGCCTACTGTAAAACACAAGGAACTCTACTCAATATTCTATAATAACTTGTATGAAAAATTATATGAATAAAGAATGTATACACACACATACCCACACATGGAACCTTACATGGAACAACTGACTTGCTCAAAATTGGGAAAGGTGTACAATAATGCTGTATATTGCCACACTGTTTATTTAACTTCTATGCAGAGTACATCATGAAAAATGCTAGGCTGGATGAATCACAAGCTGGAATCAAGATTGCCAGGAGAAATATCAATGATCTCAGATATTTCAGATATGCAGATGATACAAGTGGTAAAGAATCCACTTGCCAATGCAGAAGACTTAAAAGACAAGGATTCAATCCCAGGGTTGGGAAGATCCCCTGGAGAAGGGTTTGGTAATCCACTCCAGTACTTTTGCCTGGAGAATCCCAAACACAGAGGAGCCTGATGGGCTCCAAGTCCATAGGGTAGCAAGGACATGGCTCAGTGACTGAACAACAACAACAATCTAACAGTATTATGGAATGTATCTTGGTTGGAACTGCAGGAGTCATCTTCCCGTTGATGATAACAAGAGGGTCATTTGAGTTATCACATTTGATTTCTATCATCTCTCTCAGCTCCTAGAGACACAGCAAAGTTTTTATTTATATTTATTCTAGTTTTATCATCTTATCAAACAGTGTGTTTTTTTTTCCCTTTCCTTCTCAAAGAGGGTCAGAGGAAAATAAAATTGAACTAATAAAAAGTAGGGAAGAAGTCCTCTCTCCTACATAAATGCACATATTGAAGAGATTTATATTCTCTATAGTCATTTGCAAATTATCAAGATACCTAAGCATTTTCACATTCTTTGTATCTCTCAGAATTGTAAGAACCTAACTGATGATATCAGTGGGGGCCTAATACAAACACACTTTTTGAAGAGATGGGGACATTCAGTTCAGTCGCTCAGTCATGTCCAACTCTTTGCAACCTCATGGATTCCAGAACACCAGGCCGGAGTTCTGCAGAACACCATCACCAACTCCCGGAGTTTACTCAAACTCATGTCCATTGAGTTGCTGATGCCATCCAGCCATCTCATCCTCTGTCATCCCCTTCTCCTCCTGCCTTCAATCTTTCCCAGCATCAGAGTCTTCTCAAATCAGTCAGTTCTTCGCATGAGATGGCCAAATTTTTGGAGTTTCAACCTCAGGATCAGTCCTTCCAATGAATATTCAGGACTAATTTCCTTTAGGATGGACTGGTTGAATCTCTTTGCTGTCCAAAGGACTCTCAAGAGTCTTCTCCAACACCATGGTTCAAAAGCATCAATTCTTTGGCACTCAGCTTTCTTTATAGTTCAACTCTCACATCCATACATGACTACTGGAAAAACCACAGTTTTGACTAGACAGACCTTTGTTGGTAAAGTAATGTCTTTGCTTTTAAATATGCTGTCTACGTTGGTCTTAGCTTCTCTTCCAAGGAGCAAGTGTCTTTTAATTTCATGGCTCCAGTGACCATCTGCAGTGATTTTGGAGCCCCCCAAAATAAAGTCTGCCACTGTTTCCACTGTTTCCCCATCTGTTTGCCATGAAATGAGACCAGATGTCATGATCTTAGTTTTTTGAATGTTGAGAAGCCAACATTTTCACTCTCCTCTTTCACTTCAAGAGGCTCTTTAGTTCTTCTTCACTTTCTGCCATAAGGGTGGTGTCGTCTGCATATCTGACATTATTGATACTTCTAAAGGTAATCCTGATTCCAGCTTGTGCTTCATCTAGTCCATTATTTCTCATGATGTACACTGCATATAAGTTAAATAAGTGGGGTAACAATATACAGACTTGATGTACTCCTTTCCTGATTTGGAACCAGTCTGCTGTTCCAGGTCCAGTTCTAACTGTTGCTTCTTGATCTGCATACAGATTTCTCGGGAGGCAGGGCAGGTGATCTGGTATTCCAACCTCTTTAAGAATTTTCCACAGTTTGTTGTGATCCACACAGTCAAAGGTATTGGCGTAGTCAGTGACGTAGAAATAGATGTTTTTCTGGAACTCTCTTGCTTTTTTGATGATCCAGCGGATGTTGGCAATTTGATCTCTGGTTCCTCTGCTTTTTCTAAAACCAGCTTGAACACCTGGAAGTTCACGGTTCATATATTGTTGAAGCCTGGCTTGGAGAATTTTGAGCATTACTTTACCAGCACATAAGATGAGTGCAATTGTGTGGTAGCTTGAGCATTCTTTGGCATTGCCTTTCTTTGGGATTGGGATGAAAACTGACCTTTTCCAGTCCTGTGGCCACTGCTGAGTTTTCCAAATTTGCTGACATATTGAGTGCAGCACTTTCGCAGCATCATCTTTCAGGATTTGAAGTAGCTCAACTGGAATTTCATCACCTCCACTAGCTTTGTTCATAGTGATGCTTCCTAAGGCCCACTTGACTTCACATTCCAGGATGGCTGGCTCTAGGTGAGTGATCACACCATCGTGATTATCTGGGTTGTGAAGATCCTTTTTGTATAGTTTTTCTGTGTATTCTTGCCATCTCTTCTTAATATCTTCTGCTTCTGTTAGGTTCATGCCATTTCTGTCCTTTATCATGCCCATCTTTGCATCAAATGTTCCTTTGGTATCTCTAATTTTCTTGAAGAGATCTCTAGTCTTTCCCATTCTATTGTTTTTCTCTATTTTTTTGCACTGGTCATTGAGGAAGGCTTTCTTATCTCTTCTTGCTATTCTTTGGTACTCTGCATTCAAATGGGTCTATCTTTCCTTTTCTCCTTTGTCTTTAGTTTCTCTTCTTTTCACAGCTAATTGTAAGGCCTCCTCAGACAACCATTTTGCCTTTTTGCCTTTCTTTTCCTTGGCGAATGGTCTTGATCACTGCCTCCTGTACAATGTCACAAACCTCTGTCCATAGCTCTTCAGGCACTCTGTCTATCAGATCTAATCCCTTGAATCTATTTGTCACTTCCATGGTGTAATCGTAAGGCATTTGATTTAGGTCATACCTGAATGGTCTAGTGGTGTTCCCTACTTTCTTCAATTTAAATCTGAATTTGGCAATAAGGAGTTCATGATCTGAGCCACAGTCAGTTCCTGTTCTTGTTTTTGCTGACTGTATAGAGCTTCCCCATCTTTGGCTGCATATAATATAGTCAATCTGATTTTGGTATTGACTATCTGGTGATCTCCATGTGTAGAGTCTTCTCTTTTCTTGTTGGAAGAGGGTGTTTGCTATGACCAGTGTGTTTTCTTGGCAAAACTCTATTAGCCTTTGCCCTGCTTCATTCTGTACTCCAAGGCCAAATTTGCCTGTTACTCCAGGTATCTCTTGACTTCCTACTTTTGCATTCCAGTCCCCTATAATGAAAAAGAAATCTTTCTGGGGTGTTAGTTCCCACCTAAAAGTAATGGGGACATTACTTAATGCTAACAAACTATTTTTCATGGAATAGTGAAGGAAAAACAAAGAAAGCTTACCCTTTTAATAGTATCAAAATGCACATTTTACAAGCTCCCCTGCAAGTATGATTCACAGTAATTTGAAGGAACAAATACAAAAAAACAAACAAACAAACAAACAAAAAACCCTGCACTGAAAGCAACATTTGAAAGAAAGAAGGAGGGAGAGGAAGCGGGGAGGGAGAGAGAGTGGAAAGGGCACACAAGTGCTTTGGGTGTGTATAAAAGTATTATTCTACTTTTGTTTATTTTATCAGTAAGCAGTATGGGATCAGACTTGGAACAAGACTGCAAAAAACTTTCCTGTTTGTACATTCTCTATGTTGGGGTTTTGGTTTTGTTGTTGTTTTGAGGGTTGGGTTTGCATTTGTTTGTTGAATTTCTTTTTGGTTGGTAACTGCCTGATGGGCTCCCCATAGTTATCAACAAAACAGCAGTTCAGATGGAAATATCACTATGCTTGTCTCCAGAGCCAGTAAAGACCAGATTTCATGGAAATTTTGGTTCTCTAGTAAACCTGGGCTTTGGATGAAGATGCCCTCTTGAGAGAGTAGACAGTGGCAGCTTCTGAGGAACAAGAAGGTGTGATAAGTTCTCAGTGCCTGAAACAAGGGAAGAAAAGAGAAGGAGAAATGGAGAGAGGTCCTTTACTTCTAGAGACAGTTTGGGATTCTTAAGCAGATATGCACTGATGCAAACAAGTACCATTTAATGACACTGTCCTGCTGAATCAAGTAACTAAATATAGAGAAAATTTCACTGACTGTTGGGCCAAGACTGTATTTCTGAGTCAAGCATAGAAAAGAGGGGAACCTCACACATCTCATAGTGTGCTAGTATTCCCAGAGAGTGAGAAATGTTCATAATTCTACAGTTTCTATAAATTTCCTTCAGTTTCTAAATAGAACTACTTGAATGAATTTGTTGATAGGTTTATTTCAGCCTAAAGTTAAATCCACACATAAACATCTCTTAAATATTATTTAATTTCTACACACAAATTTCTTAATGACTAGTTGTGATCTTATGTATAATGTGTGAATCTATTATAGCTTAATGTGCTAAAGAAATGAAAGTTCAGCCATGACAAATCTGAAAATTCAAGAGGACCAATTAGAATCCCAGTTGGGATTCTTTTCCTAGCAGAAGTCTTCAATACAAGTGATTTTCACTATAGACTGAATAGTGACAACTTAATTATCCAAAACTCTAGAGAGAATTCAATAACATTAATGATACCTGACACATAACTATAATTTTTTTCCAATAGAATTACCAAGCAGTTAAAGCCCAGTCCTTGCTATGATAAGGTTTCTGAATGTTCTTGTGTGGTATGATGCTGGGTTTATCATCCTTTGTTACCCTCACCCCTAAATGTTTCCTCAAAAAAAGAGTCAGAGAACAATAACAATAAAAAAGACTATATTCAGGAAATGAAACTCACATATCATGTTATACCTGATAAAAATGACTTTTTCAGTGGTTGTTGTTGTTAAGTCAGTCAGTCGTTTCAGACCCTTTGCAATCGCATGGACTGCAACACACCAGTCTTCCCTGTCCATCACCAACTCCTGGAACTTGCTCAAACTCATGTCCATTGAGTCGATGATGCCATCCAACCATCTCATCCTTTGTTGTCCCCTTCTCCTCCTACCTCCAATCTTTCCCAGCATCAGACAGACTCTTTCTAATGAATCTGCTCTTTGCATCAGGTGGGTAAAGTATTGGAGCTTCAGCTTGAGCATCAGTCATTTCAATGAATATTCAGGATTGCTTTATTTTAGGATTGACTGGTTAGATCTTCTTGCTGTCCAAGGGACTCTCAAGAGCCTTTTCCAACACCACAGTTCAAAAGCATCAATTCTTTGGCATTCAGCATTCTTTATGGTCCAATATTCACATCCATACATAACTGCTGGAAAAACCACAGCTTTGACTTGATGGGCCTCTGTCAGCAAAGTAATACCTCTGCTTTTTAATACACTGTCTAGGTTTGTCATAGCTGTTCTTCCAAGGAGCAAGTGTCTTTTAATTTCATGGCTGCAGTCACCAGCCATGACTGCAATTTCATAATATGCAGTGATTTTGGAGCCTCTCAAAATAAAGTCTGTCACTTTCCATTGTTTCCCCATCTATTTGCCATAAAGTGATAGGACTGGATGCCATGATTTTAGTTTTTTGAATGCTGTGTTTTAACCCAGCTTTTTCACTCTCCACTTTCTCCACTTTCACCTTCTTCAAGAGGCTTTTAGTTCTTCTTCACTCTCTGCCATAAGGGTGGTATGATCTGGATATCTGAGGTTATTGATATTTCTCCCTGTAATCTTGATTCCAGCTTGTGCTTCATCCAGTCCAGCATTTCTCATGATGTACTCTGCATATAAGTTAAATAAGCAGGGTAACAAAATACAGCCTTGACATACTTCTTTCCCAATTTGGAACCAGTCCTTTGTCCCATGTCTAGTTCTACTGTTGATTCTTGACCTGCATACAGATTTCTCAGGAGGCAGGAGAATGTGGTCTAGTACTCCCATCTTTTTAAGAGTTTTCCACAGTTGTTGTGATCCACACAGTCAAAGGTTTTAGTATAGTCAATGAAACAGAAGTAAATTCTTATTTTCTGGAATTCTCTAGCTTTTTCTATGATCCAACCAGAGATCAAACTTGATCTCTGGTTTTCTGCCTTTTCTAAATCCAGCTTGAACATCTGGGAGTTTTTGGTTCACATACTGTTGAAGCCTAGGTTGGAGAATTTTGAGCATTAATTTGCTAGCATGTGAAATGAGTGTAATTGTGTGGTTGTTTGAACATTCTTTGGCGTTGCCATTCTTTGGCATTGCCTTTCTTTGGGATTAGAATGAAAACTGACATCTTCCAGTCCTGTGGCCACTGCTGAGTTTTCCAAATTTGCTGGCATATTGAGTTCAGTACTTTCACAGCATCATCTTTTAAGATTTGAAATAACTCAACTGGAATTCCATTAGCACCATTAGCTTTGTTCATAGTGATGCTTCCTAAGGCCCACTTGACTTTGCACTCTAAGATGTCTGACTCTAGGCGAGTGATCACACCATCATGGTTATCTGGGGCATTAAGGTCTTTTTTGTATAGTTCTGTATATTCTAGTCACCTCTTCTTAATACCTTCTGCTTCTGTTAGGAGCATACCATTTCTGTCCTTTATTGTGCCTATCTTTGCATGAAATGTTCTGGTATCTCTATTTTCTTGAAGAGATCTCTAGTCTTTTCCATTCTATTATTTTCCTCTATTGTTTTGAACTGTTCACTTAGGAAGGCTTTCTTATCTTTCTGTGCTATTCTTTGGAACTCTGCATTCAGATGGGTATATCTTTCCTTTTCTCCTTTGCCTTTCCCTTCTCTTCTTTTCTCAGCTATGTAAGGCCTCTTCAGATAACCATTCTGCCTTTTTAGATTTTTTTTTTTTCTTTCACCCCAACTCCTAATGAATAATAAAGGAGTGGACATGAATATTTACTATCTGTATCTATTATGTGTGAGGTAAAATCTTTCACGCATACAATGATATTTAATCATCTCTATAATTCTGAAACATGTTTATTTTATTCTCATTTACATATGAGAAAACTAAGGCTCACATAAGTTAAGTAAATTCCCCATGACCAGGAGGGTTGTGTTAATAGCTGGTATTGTTATTATTACCTGTAATAATACCTGGTGTATTTCTGAGGCAGTTGTTCTTAACCTTGCCTGAACTCTAGAATAACCTGAAGTGAAAGTTGCTCAGTCATGTCCGAGTCTTTGTGACGCCATGAACTATACAGTCCATGGGATTCTCCAGGCCAGAATACTGGAGTGGGTAGCCTTTCCCTTCTCCAGGGGATCTTTCCAATCTAGGGATAGAATCCAGGTCTCCCGCATTGCAGGTGGAGTCTTTACCAGATGAACCACAAGGGAAGCCCAATCACCTGAGGAGTTCAGAAAATACTAATACCTAGGTCCCATCAGTAGCAGGAGTATAACCTTGACATTTGGATTAAAAAAAAAAAAACAAAAAAAAACTTCTCAGGTATTTCTAAAGTGGCCACAGTTAAATAATACTGCTATAAATTCCTTCTATAAAATCTCCCAAATTGCCAAATAATTATGCTTAGGTGTTTTCAAGTTAGAAACTCAAAACAAGAAGTGAATGACATTGCATATATATACCACAACTTCCTTATCCATTCATCTGCCCATGGACAATTAGGTCATTTCCATGTCCTAGCTATTGTAAATAGTGCTACAATGGACATTGGGGAACATGTGTCTCTTTCAATTCTGGTTTCCTCAGGGTGTATGCTCAGCAGTGAGATTGCTGGCTCATATGGTGATTCTATTTCCAGTTTCCTAAGGAATCTCCACACTCTTCTCCATGGCGGCTATACCAGTTTGTATTCCCACCAGTGTTAAGAGGGTTCCCTTTTCTCCACACCTCTCTAGCATTTATCGTTTGTAGGCTTTTTGATTATGGCCATTCTGACCAGTGTGAGATGATACCTCACTGTGGTTTTGAATTGCATTTCTCTAATAGTGAGTGATGTTGAGCATATTTTCATATGTTCATTAGCCATCTGTACGGAATATTACTCAGCTATAAAAAGGAATACATTTGAGTCAGTTCTAATAAGGTGGATGAACCTGGAGCCTATTATACAGAGTGAAGTAAGTCAGAAAGAGAAACAAAAATACTGTAAATTAATGCATATATGTGGAATTTAGAAAGATGGTACCAATGATCCTACATGCAGGGCAGCAAAGGAGACACAGATGTAAACAATAGACTTCTGGACTCAGTAGGAGAAGGTGAATGTGGGATGATTTGAGAGAATAGTATTGAAACATGTACATTACCATATGTAAAATGGATGACTAGTTCAAGTTTGATGCATGAAGCAGGGCACCCAAAGTCTGTGCTCTGGGACAACCCAGAGGAATAGGGCAGGGAAGGAGGTGGGAGCGGATTCAGGGTGGTGGTGGGGAACATGCATACCTGTGGCCAATTCAGGTTGATGTATGGCAAAATCATCACAATATTGGAAAGTAATTAATTACAAATTAAAATAAATAAAAAAGAAAAAAATATTTTCAATAAAAAAAGTGAATGACAGAGTGAAGAAGTTTCATTCACACAATGGATTTGGTTTCAATTTGGGGGAAACTGAGGAAATATATTATTTTGGAGAGACAATGCACTGTAGTAGGGGAAAATGGCTTTGGAAATTAAAATAGAACTGGGTTTAAATTACCTAGACAAATCATTTATTAAGAGTTCAGAAATCTTACTTAACTCTACTCCCCTACACCCACCATCATCCAATTCATCACTAACAATCTTTGTATTAACTTGACATTTATCACCTTATTCTTTAAGCAAATCCTCATGCACCTATGACAATGTCCCTACCCTTAAAGATTTGAATTCTAGTAGAATAATCACATTGTAGGTGTAAATTGTTTAAAACCAAGTAATCCTGATAGCCTAAGAGAGAGCATCATTCTGGAAATTTAAGGAGCTTTTCTAGAGGAAATGACAAGTGAAGACAAGATTAAATAAAAAAAAAAAAAGAGAGAAAAGTTATTCAGGGAAGTGATTAAAAGAAGGGAAGTGGTGGTAAGAAAGGGCACTCAACTCAGCATGAAAACGAGAGAGTATTGCACACAGCACCCTTGGGAACTTACAAAGAATTGAGCATCACCTGAATGTGGGGTACTTCATGAGCAGTGACAAAATATTTTAAACCAACAATATATTTAATAGATGTGTAGGACATTTCCATTAGAAGTGTTAGTTGCTCAGTTATGTTTGATTCTTTGCAACCCCATGGACTATAGCCACTGTCCATGGAATTCTCCAGGCAAGAATACTGGAGTCGGTTGCCATGCCCTCCTCCAGGGAATCTTCCTAACCCAGGGATCGAACCAGGTCTCTGCATTGCAGGCAGATTCTTTACTGTGAGCCATCAAGGACATGCTAATACATGGTATTTAATCCCATTTCTGAAACACAAAATCCCTTATCTTCTGAAGTCTAGTAACAAAACGTGGGGACAGAAAAAGTGCACACTTAGCTGGCACTGGAATCAGTTCACTTAATTCTGCACTCACTTCTTCAAGTCACAAATCAATCTCAGGATCTAAACATGTGAGCTACAGATAGGTCTGACCTCCCTTTGGAAATAAGTGTTTATTTTCTCAAAAATCAACATTGACAAGCAAAGGTATGGCCCTTTCCTGGGGTAGGTAAAATTGGCCTTCAATAGCTCTTTCAATAAATGTCTCTGTTTCTCATTTGTTGTCATATTAATAAGTATGAACCATACCACACTAGGGCAAATGAAAGGCGTTTCCTTCAATTGTACAGAAAAAAAAAAAAGTACATGTAACGTAATATTCCTATGCACTACACATTTACACACTACAGATTCTGAGGTATGTGATTTGTAATAAGGGCATTAGAGGTTGCCATCATGACTTTCTAATCATTGAGCATACACCGTAACCAGACTTATATTTAAAAGGAAGTGTGTTAGTTCATTGGCTTTTTAGAAAACATCATTACTATGTCTTACCTAAATATTTCTGTAGTTCCTAAAATTGATTTCTTGGCTTCTACCCTCTTGTTTCAAAACAGTCTGTCTACTTTGGTTAAGCCAATCTTAATGAGATTTTAAGAGAGAAACTTTTATCATTCTTCAGTCAATTTCTTAGCTCTTAAAGCCAGTTATTATCCTGAGATCTACTTTGCCAAACTAATGCCATTTTTTCCTGTATTATTGGACAACCCAGAAGATCTGTGGTTCCCATGCACTTTCTTCAATGACTTAACATTGCTCATGATTTTTTTGTTGTTGTTTTTTCCAACCTAGAATTCTCTTCCCCTACATCTCCATCTTTCAAAGCTAACTCTACCAATTCTACCAGGATTCTCAGATTTATCTAGTTCAAATTAAATTTTCCTGTTTTCTTCTTGATCTCTCATAAAAAGTTGTAACTTGTGTGTCTTCATGGATACACTTAGAACAACATGTCTCAATTGATCTTACTGGATTGTGAGTTCCTGGCAAAGAAACTCATTCCTCTCAGATCACATGGACACAATGCCCTGCTTATTTTAACAGGTCCAAACATCGGTGAATCTTGTTCTCAGATATTTCCTGGGGAATTATTAGATTAAATAAATCCTAAATAAGTGTCCTTTGATTATTTTACATCTTCTCTTTCTAGCTGATGAAGATGACTAGTTGGTTGTCTTTAGGGGTAAGATTACTGTATCATGGTCACAAGATTAATCAAAGAAAGATAGCTAAAAGGAAACCACATACAAACTTTTCACTGTTACCACTTTTGTCTCCTTCTCATCTTCTCCTTCTTTTCTTTACAATATTCTTTAAATATTCCTTATTTTTGTACATTTTTTACACTTTGTACATTTTGTATAGTTTTATACATTGTCTCAACTGTATTCTATAAATATTTCAAAAAGTGGAAAAGGGAAATTCTAAAATTTCCCAGAATATAAAATATGCAATAATGTAAACTTTTTGTTTTACACTTAACCATGACATATTATCATCATTATTACCATTCATTTGAAATTACTATTTTCATAATAATTAACTGCAATTTATCCTGAGTCCTAGAGGCTGCTGCGGTTCCTTTAGGAACTCTCCAGATGTGTGTTATAGGAAATGAGATATGGGTTAATCCGAAGGATTTCTCTGTGAGAAATATTTATGCTGAGTTTCTTTTTTTCTTCTTTCTTTTACTCCTCCCCAGTTGTGAGTGTGGGTATAATTTTGTATTTAACCTCATTCTCTGAGTTATATATGTAGTCCATAGCTTAACTCTCTGAACAAGAAAAATGTCAGTATGGGCTTATGAATGTTTATCTTTTCTGGCTTCGTCAGTATGTGCCTTTTCTTTTCTCTCTTTTCTAACCCTAACCCAACTAAATTTAATATCAAGAGGAAATCCTGGAGCTTTATGCTTTATGTGGCAGAAATGTCTCAAGGAAGTAAAGTTCTCACCACCACTCTCACTTCTAACCAGTACAGATTTTTCTATGACATTTACGGAAGCTGTAAATCTGGAGATACTTTGGCCCTACATATACTTGCTGTAGTGCAGATGACAGTACTATTTTCAAACAAGTGTTTGCTTTCTTATTTGTAAAGCAGAGCATATTGTAAAGGAGAAGAACTGAAGGGAATATTGTGGTTATTACGTGAACTGAAATGTGGTTAGCACCACACACATGGTGGTTGCTCAATATATGCATTTTTCTCTATTGAGAAAAGGTAAAAGAGAATAAGGGCAACCAATTTTGGCACCTGATAATTTCAGTTGATTTCAAAATCCATGAGATTATAAGTTTGAACCTCCTAATCTGTAAAGCTGTAAACCTCCTACAACCTTAACTGACTCCAAACATCTAGCAGATTGTTCTTACAACAATGTGTATGCTGAACAAATGAACAAAGAAATTAACAAACATGAATGGGACTAAATTTTGGATCTGGTATTTACCAGCTGTCCATTTAAGGAGTAAGTTGTTTGAACTTTAGTTTCTTCATCATCAAGATGAGGATCATCTGTCTTCCTGAATTACTACCATGTTTAAAGGAAAGCATCTGGGAAGTTTTCAAAATACAATTAAGTACTGAATAGATTTTTATGGAATGGATGGATGAATGAATTGAGACAACTGGAAAAGAAGTAGAGGTTCAGGTCTATGAGGATACATTCACAGGTTAACCTTAGCCATATATATATATGTTTTTGTTTTCTTTTTGGAAAATAAGGTAGTTATTATTGACTTTAGCCTCTGGCCTAATCCAAGATTATCAGAATGATATACAAACCTTGAGCATAGAGCTTAAATGAGTCTCATTCTACTACATCAACCCCAGTTCCCTCACTCACTCCTTGCCAGTTGTATGTACATTGGCAAAAAAAAAGGAAATTATCAGTGCAGTTATTAGATATTGGTTCCAATGGGTACAACCTTTGTGTTCAAGATTCATTCTTCATCTTCTCTCCCATTCAGCAGTTAACGGGTCTGCAGGTTTGTGAATGGTGAGCAAAAGGAATGCAACAGTTAGGTGTGGAATGATATCTCATCTAATAAATTAGGTCTCTCACATTTATTTTTCTTTAACATTATGAAAATTATGTGAGAACATATTTTTCTCTGTCCAAAGTTAAATGTGGACTTACTTTCAGATTGACAAGGTAAATCTTTATTTGTTTTCCTTCTGAATTTCATATTTAATATTAACTTCAGAATGTGCTGATTCATTCATCCCATTTAACACAGTATTTAATTTCTATATACTTATTTTATACATTTATTGATTTTTATATGCAGTTAAAAAATCATTTTTAATAGGCAGGGGTGCATTAAATGTGTGCATGCATTTTTGTGTCATTGTATATATGTGCACGTGTATTGATGTGGATACACACGTTCACAGATAAAAGAAACTATATCTTTTTAAGAGGGACAAAGCATTAGCCATTCTTATGTTTCAGACTATATACTGAATTACTTACTGACTAAGTTCATTAGCATTTCAGTAATGTAACACTGTGCTATGAAATTTCTTTAATCTTCCTCTCCTCAGTAATGAGAAATGCCTCACCCTGTTGTAAAACTTTTGAAGTATTGTGCACAATTTTAGATCTCTGTGACCTATTAAAACACCGTCTCTTGGAGGCAGACTTTACAGAACTATTAAGCATCGCTTCCCAATCCCTTCACAAACTACCTTGATCGACTACCTTCAGAAACATCATCTGTCCCCAACACCATTTCTAGAATTTAGCTGTCTGTAGTGATTCACCGGGGGATGCATATATTTTTTACTCTGGTACCTATATATCATACCCTTACATGAAGTTTACCATAAATTTCTGTTCATGAAGAGGTTAATTATTCAACCAGTATGTTTCACTCATTGAAACTGAAAACTTGTAAGGCTTAAATCATTTCTGTCTTTTCAAACTGTTGTGTCTGGCACTAACAATCTGTGTTTATGTGAACAAATAAGAGAAATAATTAAATTCAAAATTGTATATAAATATATTTTAATTTAAATAAGAAGTATTACCCACATTCTTGCCTTTTCTCACCTTCAAGACTATCTCCCTGGCTCAGCTGCCCTCTTTATCTACTCTCCTTCCATATGTGTAATTATCATGCAGCTATTTTATTCCATGTGGGCTACAGTCTTTGGCAAATAGTTTGTTTTTCATGACTCTGTATCCCATCTGAGAATTTTATGTTCATCTCATTGGGGCTGTTCCTATGGTATGCTTTTCTATACTGGTTTCATAATTTAATAGTTGTGTATCACCTAACCTCTTGAACGTTAACTTCCTCAATTACATTATAGGACCAATGATTTCTAATCAAAGGGGTTAGTATGATTGATGACTATATTGAGAAAAACTGAAGTAGAATTTGGATTATAAATGAATAAACAATCTTAACTTCAACATTTATATTTAATCTAAGAGAGAAAAAAAAGAAAATGGAAAGGAAAAAAAATAAAAGAACATAAATTCTATTTGTATAGAAAGACAAAGAGAAATATACAATAGTCAAACTTATAAATTAAATATTACTTGATGGATAAAAGGGAAAAACATGTCTTTTTTTTTTTTTCTTGTAGATTTAAATCAGCAGTCTTTGAAAGAAAAGAGTACTTTCTCATTCTAGAACAACTAAAATACATGATTCATACATGTATTTACTATAGTTACAAGACAAATGGCTAGTAAATACTTTATTTTGTGAATTTTATTCATCTTATGAAACTGACCTTTCTCTACAAAGATAACTGCAATTTCCTCCAGCAACGTGAATCATTTCAGGTTTGTTTTTTAATTTTTTATTAGTGAGAACAGTTTTGCCAACTCTATTCTTGAAATGAGATGTCTACCAAATGCTCAAATATTTACAAATTGACATTTTGTGTCTTCTAAATATTCAGGCTTTCTAGGTGGATTTGTCCTCCCTAGTATATAGCTATTAAGAATCGGTTGCAAGAAAAAAAAGTCATGAAACGAAAAGAAAATTTTATAACACACGGTTTGAAATCTTAATGTGGTACCTCAGATCAATCAAACCAATGAGCATCAAAGTTCAGTTTCAGCATCAGTATTTTTATGATATTTTATTCTTTTTTCTGATTTTTTCCTGTGACTGGATTATAGAAGACTGCAGGTAATGTTTGTGTTGTAAAATTGAGGCCAATAATGTAATCCCTCCATAAAACTCACTCACCATTACAACAGCATTGAAATGGTACATAAATGAGTTCTTCATAAAACAGAAAAGAAAAATGGTGCAACAGTTAAGCTTTTTAATGATGGGCACTGAGGCAATGCTGCTGATTAGATTCTTTGCTAATTACCTTCTGCTACTTAGATTGAATGCATTTCAGCAGAATAGCAGCATCTATTCATAAATAGTTGTTTTCTTGCTAGCAATATGGAAACATTTGATTCTAAAGTTGGAAAGTGCCTCTCAGGGTCATATGACCCAGTCTTCAGCTTGTAGACAAACTTGATTATGCACCACTTAAAACACAGCTCCAATGGCTTCTATTTAGTTGCAGGACATGTACTTTATGCAAAGTGGTTAAAAAATAAAAATAAAAAATAAAAAGCTGCAGCAGTAATATCTGAGCTAAGACTTAAAAACCAAAAGGTAAAGAACTCCCTGAGAAGGGGAAGAATAAATGCAAAAACATTGACACAATAATGAGTTGGAGATACAAATAAAGAACAAAGTAGTACAGAATAAGCTTAGAGAGTTAGAGAGGAGTCAGATGAAAAAGACTTTTCAGACAAGGAGAAGATATTGGAAGTTTAAGTGTTAGCAAAAAGCATAGAGGGTTTTATCAGAGGAATGCTATCATGAAAATTAAGTCTTAAGAAAATCACCTATCTACTAAGTACAAAATGGGCTGTAGGGGTGGAATGTTGTTGTGGATTGAATTGTACTCCACAAATTCATAGATTGATGCCATAGCTCCCAATGTGTCTATATTTTGAGATAGAGTCTTTAAGAAGTTAATTAAGGTTAAATGAGATCACAAGGGCAGGGCCCTTAATAGGAAAAGTGGCCCTATAAGAAGAGGAAAAGAAATCAGGACTAGGCACACACACAGGAAAGGTCATGTGAGAACACAGTGAGAAGGCAGTCATTTGCAAGCCACAAAGAGAGGCCTGATCAGAAACCAATCCCACCAGCACACTGATCTTGGATTTTCACACTCCATAGTTGAAAGAAAATTAATTCATGTTGTTTAAGTCATCCAGTCTGTGGTATTCTGTTACTGCAGCCTGAGCAGATTAATGCAAAGGTTACTGAGTAATCCTCATAAGTGATAAAGGTAGTCTGTGTTGATTAAAATAGAAAATGAGAAAAAGTAGACAGATTTCAGATCAATTTTAAAGCTATAGCTTCCTACCTCTAATTAATTAAGTATAGTGTTAAGGAAAAGAGAAATGGCAATAATAGTTCTACAGGTATATGGTAGCACTAATGCCTGATTCAGAGACAGATGGAAAAAGAGCACATTATGAAGTGAAAGGAATTGGTGGTTCTTTTTCTAACATGCTAACTTTGAGATCCAAAGAGAGATATAAAGAAGTTGGCAGCATGATCAGTAATTCAGAGAAGATATCTATTTGGAAGTCATTGTCATTTTCTGTAAAATCAGTAGGATTCCACTAGCTAATTTCCAATTACCCAGAACTTAATTATTTTCAGGATAAATTCAAATACATGCACATGTGTGCACACATACAAACACACACACGAACACACATACTTACACATTTTCCAAAGTGCAACCAATATCTATTTAAAGGCAACTATATTCCAGGACATCTATTACCTGGAATTATGTTATTCTCAGGTGAAACAGAAGACATAATATTTATTCTGTTAAAAGCCTGCAGTCTAGAGGAGGTAAAGACTGGATATGTAGAGTGTGGAGTATAGACAAGGAAACAAACAATTAAAATAGAATGCTATCCTGTCATGGCACTGCACATAAATTGAAACGGGAACTCACTGTAGAGACAGTATAAAGGCAAAATAAAGGCCTCCCAACAATGCATGCATTCTACTTCTTAGAAACTATGAATATGTTATGTTACATGAAAAAATGGGATTAAGGTTGCACATGTGATTAAAGTTGCTAAGCAGTTGACTTTAAAATAGGGGGAGTATCTTAAATTTGGCAAATTGTCCCAATCTGAATGCATGAACCTATAAAAGTGGAAGAAGAGGAAGAAAAAAAAAATCAGATAGATGCAAATATGAAAAGGATTCAACTAGCCGTTGCTGGCTTTGGTAGGGGTAAGGGTCCATGAGCTAAGCAATGTGGGTGGTTTCTTGAAGTTGGAAAAGGCAAGGGAATGATTCCACCCCTAAAACTTACAGAAGGAAGCTCAAATCAGTCCTACTAACACCTCAATTTTATCAAATGAGACCCATATCTTTTGACTATGGAACAATAAATTTGTATTTTCTTTAAGTCAAAGCAAGATCCTCTATGACCTACCTCCTAGAGTAACGAAAATAAAAACAAAAGTAAACAAGTATGACCTAATTAAACTTCAAAGCTTTTGCACAGCAAAGGAAACTATAAACAAGGTGAAAAGACAATCCTCAGAATGGGAGAAAATAATAGCAAATGAAACAACTGACAAAGGATTAATTTCCAAAATATACAAGCAGCTCATATAGCTCAATACGAGAAAAGCAAACAATCCAACAGAAAACTGGGAAAAAAGACCTAAATAGACATTTCTCCAAAGAATACATACAGACGGTAAATAAACACAAGAAAAGATGCTCAACATGGCTCATTATTAGAGAAATGCAAACAATGGGCTATCACCTCTCACTGGTCAGAATGGCCATCATCAAAAAATCTACAGACAATAAATGCTGGAGAAGGTGTAGATGAAAGGGAACCCTCTTGCACTGTTGGTGGGAATGGAAATCGATATAGCCACTGTGGAAGACTGTATGGAGATTCCTTAAAAACCTAGGAATAAAACCACCATATGACCCAGCAATCTCACTCCTAGGCATACACCCTGGGGAAACCAAAATTGAAAAATACACATGTACCCCAATGTTCACAGCAGCACTATTTATTAAAGCTACAACATGGAAGCAACCTAGATGTCCATTGACAAATGAGTGAATAAAGAAGTTGTGGTACATATACACAGTGGAATATTACTCAGCCATAAAGGGAATGCATTTGAGTTAGTTCTAATGAGGTGGATGAACCTAGAACCTATTATACGCAGTGAAGTAAGTCAGAAACAGAAAGATAAATATTGTATACTAATGCATATATATGGAATCTAGAAAGATGGTACTGAAGAATTTATTTGCAGGGCAGCAATGGAGAAACAGACATAGAGAACAGACTTATGGACACAGGGAGAGGGGAAGAGAGGGTGAGAGGGTGAGATGTATGGAGAGAGTAACATGGAAACTTACATTACCATATGTAAGGCAGATAGCCAGTGGGAAATTGTTCTCTCAGGGAATTCAAACAGGGGCTCTGTATCAACTTAGAGTGGTGGGATGGGGGGCAGATGGGAGGGAGGCTCAAGAGGGAGGGGACATATGTATATCTATGGCTGATTCATGATGAGGTTTGACAGGAAACAATAAAATTCTGTAAAGCAATTACCATTGAATTAAAAATAAATACATTAAAAAATGTATTATTTTAAACCTTTGACTGTGTGGATCACAACAAACTGTGGAAAATTCTTAAGAGATGAGACTACCAGACCAACTGAACTGCCTCCTGAGAAACCTGGATGCAGGTCAAGAAGCAACAGTTAGAACCAGACATGGAACAAAGGACTGGTTCCAAATTGGGAAAGGAGTACTTAAAGGCTCTCTATTGTCACCCAGTTTATTTAACTTATATGCAGATTACATCATGAGAAATGCTGGGATGGATGAAGCACAAGGTAGAATCAAGATTGCAGGGAGAAATATCAATAATGTCAGATATGCAGATAACACCACCCTCATGGCAAAAAGTAAAGAGGAACTAAAGAGACCCTTCATGAAGGTGAAAGAGGAAGTGTGAAAAAGCTAGCTTAAAATTCAACATTCAAAAAATTAAAATCACGGTATCCAGTCACATCACTTCATGGCAAATAGATGAAGAAATGATGGAAACAGCGACAGACTTTATTTTCTGGGCTCCTTTCTGGGCTCCAAAATTATTGCAGATGGTGACTACAGTCATGAAATTAAAAGATGCTTGCTCCTTGAAAGAAAAACTATGACAAACCCAGACAGCATATTAAAAAGCAGAGACATTACTTTGCCGACAAAGGTCCGTATAGTCAAAGCTATGGTTTTTCCAGCATCAAGTATGGATGTGAGAGATGGACCGTAAAGAAAGTTGAGCACCAAAGAATTGATGCTTTTGAACTGTGGTGTTCAAAACTCTTAAGAGTCCCTTGGACTGCAAGGAGATCAAACCCGTCAATCCTAAAGGAAATTAATTCTGAATATTCATTGGAAGGACTGATGCTGAAATTGAAACTCCAGTATTTTGGCCACCTGATGCAAAGAGCCAACTCATTAGAAAAGACCCTGGTGCTGGGAAAGATTGAAGGCAGGAACAGAAGGGGACAACAGAGGATGAGATGGTAGGATGCATCACTGACTCAACTGACATGAGTTTGAGCAAGATCTGGGAGATGGTGAAGGACAGAGAAGTCTAGCATGCTGCAGTCCATGGGGTCTCAGAGTCGGACATGACTGACCACCTGAACGATAACCACAACAAGCCACTATGTTTGTGGTAATTTGTTATAGTAACAGTAGAAAATTAATATATGCACTGAATGCAAGTTTTAGGATCAAAAAGGGGTTTTTTAAAGAAATAACACTCAAGTTGAAAACTGATGAATAGAGGTTATCCTAAGGTGAGAGGAACTGAAAATACAACAGTTAACCCAAACAGAAGGAATAGCAGAAACCAGTTTGCATCCAAGAGAAAACATATATTGGATAATCATATTTGCATTATTACTTAGTAAATCCTTCAAATAAACAGATGGAAATCAGATTTATAATATCACATGGTAAGTTCTTTAATGTCAGGAATATTATTATAAATGAAAATATTGTAAGATTAGAAATAATAAGAAATCCTGATTTCATATTAAATTATTTTCTAGACTAGTCCTAGATATTTATATGGATGTATAAATGAGAAATGAAAATAAAGAATTTACTCATCTATGTTAAAAGTGCATGAAATCCACCTCCATCTGACCAGTGTATTAGAAGGTATGTATTATTTGAACATGATTACTTACTTGAGGGTATTTAGGAGGTGTATTTCCTCCCAAATATAGGTGTATTTCCTACACCTATTTTGAGAGGTGTAGGAAACCCTGGAGCAATGTGAAAGGGGGTGAGTTCTTTGACCAGAACAATTGAAGAAGTGAGCTTGAAATAGAAAAATAATAATAATAATAATAATAATATATGAGACAGTGAAATGAAAAAAATTGGGCTGAAAGATACAGAACAATTTATAGCATTTTAAACAAATACTCCAATATGAAAGAATCCCATTATGACACAGTTTTTATCTTAGAGTTTTCAATATTCTAAAAGCTAAATCACAAACTTGAAATATAACTCAATTTGTTGACAGATTAGTTGGCTCTAATGGAGAGTCTTCTTATCTGACACCAGCATAATGAAAGGGACTGACCCACTGCTGCTGCTGATGTGGCAGAGTAAGAGTCAGATGTTTGGTTCTAAAAAAAAATACTCAGCTTTTAAATGGCCAGAAACTTACAAACATGACAAGCATAGAAAACACTAAAGTGTGTGTTAATGATCAGAGTTACTATAACAGAGATCAATTACTGTGCTGTATCTTACTGGGGAGGTTTTCAATATCCTGTGAAATTTAACATTGGATTCCACAAATATGATGCACTCTGAGCATGAGTATAGGATATTAGACTATCACTGTCCACAGATTGATATTACCTCTATCTTTTAAAAATTGGTATAATACAATAATTATTATTTCTCTTTCTATGCTCAATATTTCTATACACTGAGAGTGTGTGGTTAAATCTATTCAATAAATGAGGAAACAGAAAATGTACTTCTATCTTCTCTTTCTTACTTCTTCCTTTCCTCCCTCAATCCCTCCTTCTCTCACTCCTTCATTTCCTTTCTTCTCTTATTCTTTGTATACAATATATATTTCTTGAACAATGTTAACATAACATTATCAAGCCTTGGAGACAAATGTTAACCTAATAATGGAAGAATCTAGATTTCAAGCACTCCAACTTGTAGGAATTCAAATGACCTGCACTATCCATTACAGTCTGATTTCTTTCCATTCTAAATACAAATTAAGGCAATTTCTGCTGCCTCCTTGGGACTTTTCACTCTCATCTGAGAATAAATATAAAATGTGTTGGAAAATAAAATTACCTAGGGTTACACGAAAATGCATATCCAAACCCCATTCCCTACTGAATGCAGTACTACACCGGGTGGAGGTAGCTTTTCATGTATTCATTCAGAAAGATGGATTAAGTACCAGTAATAAAGTCTAAAGATGGTAAGCCAAGACCTATCTTAAGAGATGGCATTTGAACTGAGAAGTAAAATGGAGCCACTTAGCTCTGCAGTCAGTGAAATGGCATTTGAAACAGAAGAACTCTTGTAAACACTCTGAAGTCTACTGAAGTTGCATTATTCAAGGATGAGATTGAAGTTAAGTGTGTTAGACAAACAGCCCCCAAATCTGTCGCTGTCTGGCACTTATGCCCTATGTTCAGCCTCTCCTTCTGAGAGTGGGTGGGAGCTATGGATTGCTTTTAATGAACAGAATACAGAAAATTTAATGGGATGTATTTTCAGTGATTTTTTGCTATAAAATCGTAACTTCTGTCTTGCTGGCAGATTCTCACTATTGATTCTCACCCTTGCTGACTTTGATAAAGCAAGAGGCCATACTGGGGTGGTCCATATGTCAATCAACCTAGGGCAATAAACAGTCAGACAGGAACTAAGGATGGTCACTGGCCAACAGCCAGCAAGGAACTAAACCTGTTAGTCCAACAGGCTGTAAGGAACTGAAACCTGACAATAGCCATGCAATCTTTAAAGCAGATCTTTCCTTAGCTGAACTTTCAGATGAGATCCCAGCTTTAGCCAACCTTGATTATAGGTTCATGAGGGATCCCAAAGCAGAGCACTTACTGCTGAATCATGCTTTGAGTTCTAACCCTCAGAAGCTTTGAAATAATAAATGGCTGTTATTTTAAGCAGTTGATTTTATGCAGAAAGAGATAATTGATAGAGTAATTGTGGGCAACCATTGAAGGATATATGTAAGGAAGGCTACCTGATCTGATTTTACAAGATCACTCTGAGTACTATATAGTGAAAATATTGTGAATGATTAAAGATATAAGAAACCAGGAAACTAAAATAAACCTGAGGAAGGATAGCATCTCTATGATCAAAGAGTATTTTGGCAGAGAAAGAATTAAAATAAACTTTGAAAATTATGTAGGGGATGAATAGATCCAAGAGGACTGGCAGAAGACTCTACAAGAGGAAAGAATTTTTGAGTAGTTATGGATGTGGAAATAAATGAATCTTACATTAAAGAATGGTTATGTTTTAATTGAAGTAGGTGGTTCACGTCAAGCAGTAAAAATGATGAAGTTTAAGAAGTAATTGACTTTCATCATCATATTAGAAAAAAAGCAATGACTGAAATTGGGGAGTCTGAGAATCAGGCTGAAACATTCATATGTTATTCATAATGAGCCTCCCAGAGAGGTTCCTTATGGAAGCTCTTCTAACTGTAGCAATGTGATCAAAGTAAATACTTTTATCATTCACACACAGGGAGAAAATACTGAATCTATTAAAGGAATAAATTAGTTGTGAAAACAGATTATGTACATCATATGATGAAATATCCACATGGAACAAATTACATCAGAGTATTCAGTTCACTTCAGTTCAGTCACTCAGTCATGTCTGACTCTTTGCGACCCCATGAACCGCAGCATGCCAGGCCTCTCTGTCCATCAACAACTCCTGGAGTCCACCAAACCCATGTCCATCGCGTTGATGATGCCATCCAGCCATCTCATCCTCTGTCGTCCCCTTCTCCTCCTGCCCTCAATCCTTCCCAGGTCAGGGTCTTTTCCAATGAGTCAGCTCTTCGCATCAGGTGGCCAAAGTATTGGAGTTTCAGAGTACTGGTGGGGCCTTAAACATGTGAATGATAGAAGATAAAAGTATAACACTCTTCAATTTCCAATAATTTCAATGGGGTGAAAAATCAAACTGAGAAGGTTTTATTTCTAAACTGAGTGAAGAAATAGAAGGAGAAAGAAGGCAATAGAAATTTCACAGAAGTTGGCAGTTGAAGACCTTGGTAAAGGAATGAATTACTTTGCGTTGTAACAACAAAAACAAAATAAAACAAACAAACAACAACAAAAATGGGAATTCAGACTTGAAACATGATGCTCTCCCTAAGTTTGTTTCATTGCCTGTGGAGAGTAAAATCATCTCACTTATACCTTCTACTTAACATAGAGCAGACCGAGAGTCTCTGAATTTCCAGCCTTATCATAGGTTTCAGAGGAACAACATCAAAAGTATGTCAGCCACTTGAAATGGGCATAATACCTCATCCGAGCTCAGATACTTGACATCCTTTACTCTTGGAAGAATTAGGTAGGGGCATGAAAGGCCTCAGGTGAAGACCCTGGTTTTGATTACTGAGATACTCTACCTTGTAACAATATGTGTTACTAAACTATGGAAAACACATTACAAAACTATAAGTCAATCAACAATACGTGCTTCCCAGTTTGTGCTCTAGGGATTACTAGACCCCAGAGTTTATTTATGATGTGCTCTAATGAAAGTGTAATAAAAGACTCAGAAACGGAAAAGCTGCTGCTGCTGCTGCTGCTAAGTCGCGTCAGTCGTGTCCGACTCTGTGCGACCCGATAGACGGCAGCCCACTAGGCTCCTCCGTTCCTGGGATTCTCCAGGCAAGAATACTGTAGTGGGTTGCCATTTCCTCCTCCAGTGCATGAAAGGGAAAAGTGAAAGTGAAGTCGCTCAGTCGTGTCCGACTCTTCGCGACCCCATGGGCTGCAGCCTACCAGGCTCCTCTGTCCATGGGGTTTTCCAGGCAAGACTACCGGAGTGGGGTGCCATTGCTTTCTCCAATGGAACAGCGAGGGTGCCATTAAGACCTAACATGGGACAGTGATTCATAATCACTGTTAATCCATAAAATAATCCAGTGATTACAAATCACTATTATTTATATCTCAGTGCATTCAACATAAGCTTTATATCTAACTGTGCATCAAAAACAATACACATGATATATTTATATGTTTTTTTCAGTCACAACATATTCTATGCATTTCACCATGTAAATATGTATCTATATTATTATTTTAATTTTAACTGATATATCCTTAGCACTCAATATAGATTCTTGGCACATATTGAATACACAACAATATTTTTTTGTGAATAGAAAGCATTAATATTCTTTTTTATTCCATTGCTAGAATTTGTTGCAATGTATTTAATAAAATACATTTTTAAGCACAATAGCAGTGGATGAATGCGAACCTATATTTATCTGATTATTTTCTAAAATTCCTACACTTCAAAGGGCGTATATGCTAGACTTTGATTACAGGGAAAAATATTTTAAGGGCCAAGAACTTTTTTCCTTCCCAATACTACACAGTACTGCCATCCAGCCAAAGTTGATAAAACATAATTAAAGCATAAACATTCTCATTACTATTAAAGTAGGAAAACTCCATTTATAAATTCCATTGGATTCTGTATGATATGCAAATATTATTTCCTCACTATCCCCAAGTAATAATTTCTCCTTATACTTTGTCTGAAACGTTGCCCATAGCATATACACATTTTGAAATATTAAAATGCATGGTTCCAGAAAACTAGAAAATATACAGAACTTGATACTGAGAATGCCTGATATACAGTAGGTACTTAACAGGCAGGATGTCTTCCTATTATTTTGGTTGAGTGATTTTTTTTGTTATTATTCCTAATTATCTTAACATTATTGCTGCTGCTGCTAAGTCGCTTCAGTCGTGTCTGACTCTGTGTGACCCCATAGATGGCAGCCCACCAGGCTCCGCCGCCCCACTTATGTCATAATTCTTACATAAACGTAAGGTCACAATAAACATTGGGCAGATGATGAAGAATGCTCAATAATAAGTATTCATTTATCTTAACACATCTAATAAATGTCAATTCTTAGATATCAGCCTAGGGGTTAATTCTGGTAATTCTACCCTTATAGCGTCTGTTTTGTGGTATGCTCTTTCTCCGGGTCAGTACTCTGCCTAAGATCACTTCCATCCTACTTCTTACATGCTCTTCTCTCCAAGAGAATGCTTACCAAACTTTCCACTTGGATGTACAATCTAAAAGAGAAGCCTCTCACTGTATTATATATATATATATATATATATATATATATATATATATATTAGAGGGTTTGCACCATTGATCACTGTCTGATTGATCATGGTATTATACACCAGCAGATAACGGTCAGGTTAATTTATTTTAACCACCTGAATAAGTTTCAAATATAAGGCATTCTCTCATACATGACCTTTCCCAATGCACTATTAATCTTTCAATCATTGAGCTTTATTGGTACACATGTGTCAAGCCAACTTTTTGAGAAATGTCAGACATCTCAAATAAATAGGCACCCTCCCAATGGTGTGGCAATGTCAGAAAAGATGGCAAATGAAGAGACAAGCATGTCCTAAAGAAGAAAATATAAATTAACAATGACTTTATCAAGATTCCACAAGGAAAACATTTAATAATAACCTTCAGCCATTTCTCTCTACTCAGAAATGCTATCTCTTCCTGGTATCTATTTAATTAAATAGTCCTTACACAAAATCAATAATTAGTCACACTGAAGACAGTTGAGGGATTTTAAGGTCAGCATAAGTCGCCAACAGTCAGTTTCACCAAGTCAAACTGAATCACTGATATTTGCAAAGGAAATTCAGGCTTGGGAAGTATAGCTGCATAAAACTAAAATACATTTCTATTTTTTATTGTTCATTCATAGAGCAATTTTTGGGCTTCCCAGGTAGCACTAGCGATAAAGAAACTGCCTGCCAAGGCAGGAGACATAGGAGACGCAGGTCTGATCCCTGGGTCAGGAAGAACCCCTGGAGGAGTGCACAGCAATCCACTTCAGTGTTCTTGCCTGGAGAATCCCATGGCCAGAGGAGCCTGGTGGGCCACTGTCCATAGGATCACAAAAAGTTGGACATAACTGAAATAACTTAGCACGCAGGACAATTTTACCAATTCAAAATCTACTTCCTTCAGTGAAAGATACACTGAAGATAAACCATTTTAACAAAAGACTGCTTTAAATACAGTACATTTACTCTTTTCCTTCTTGAAAAGCTTGTAGTGGTAACAGCAACTAATCACTACATATCTATTCTGTACCAAGCACAGTGCTAGGTAGTTTTCACTTATAATCTTTAATACAACCATTATTAATATTAGCCATCTTGATCCTACATGTTGGAAATGAGTAAAAATGTTGATAATAGGAATGAAATAACTGCACCAGTGTCATATAGTTATTAATTGGTGAAACTGAAATTAAAATCTAAGAGTGTTTGACTCAAAAGACTGTTTCTATCCAATAAATCAGATCAAAACAATCTGTGAATAACTTACTAAATTAGTAGATTAATTATTTTTTAGATTTGTACTACTTTAGAAATGGTGGCATAAACTCTTTATTTTGATAAGTACCCTTAGAGGAATTTCAAACACTATGTAGTGTAAAGACCTCCTAGATGACCATCATTCAGCATCAATAGTTATGAACTCATAGATCACTTTGTTTCATGTATGTTCCCATTCAACATATTTCTCCCATTTTTGGATTATTGAGGCAAATTTCAGATATATCATTTTATTTCTAAAAATTTCTGTACCATCTCTACAATAGAAGGGCTTCAATATTTTAAACATTCACAACATCATTATCATACATCAAATTATATTTTGTTAGCAATTCAAATAACTAATCACAGTCCAAAATTCCAATTTATCCCATTAATACTATATTCTCTTAAGTATGGTTTTACGGCTATATATTAGGACTGGGTGATAAATCTCAAATCTTATTAATGTATAGATCATCTTTGTTTTCTCTGTGTGTGCATCTCTCTTTTCTTCTCTTTCCTTTATCTCTTTGTAATTTAATTTTTGAAGAGTCATGCCTTTAGCCCTGCAGAGTTTTTCCCTCAGTCCAGATTTACTGAGTACAACCACACTGTACTATTTAACACAATATTCTACATCTTGTATTCCTTGGTGTCTCAAACAGTAATGAATCTGCCTTCATTGTAGGAGACCCCAATCCCTGGGTCAGGAAGATACCCTGGAAAAGGGAATGACTACCCACTCCAGTATTCTCACCTGGAGAATTCCATGGACAGAGGAGCCTGGTGGGCTACAGTCCATGGGGTTGCAAAGAGTCAGACACGACTAAGTGACTAACACACATAGGTTTATGAAAGAGTTTTTCAATCTCAGAACTGCTGACATTTTTTATTAAGTTGTTTGGATAATTCTTTGTTGTGGGAGACTTCCTGTGCATTGTTAGATGTTTAGCAGCATCCCTGGCCTCTTTCCTCTAGACAGCTCTTAGCACTTTCTAACTGTAACAATAAAAAATAAAAAATAAAAAAGGCGCCAGATTTTGCCAAATGTCACCTAAGGAATATAGGTGAGACCAATGAGACCTCCCTCTTCAATCAGACTCCTAACTCCTTTAGTTTTGATTTGACTATGGTAGACTTTGACAACATCTTTGATTTTTTATATAAAGAGATGTTCCCCTATCATTCTTTATATTGCCATTTTAGGTCTAGAACCAGGTATTTCTCCAAGAAGCACTAATTCTTTTTATTAAAATATATTATTTTTAACTGGCAATAATTATATTTTATTTCCTTTAACTCCTACAGAATATTATTTACACTGCTTTGTTGGAATATTAAGATGAAAGAAAAAAGTATTTTTGTAAGTCTTATTTAGCAGTTCCCACAGACTCCAGTATTCTTGCCTGGAATGTTCCGTGGACAGAGAAGCCTAGCAGGCTACAGTCCATGGAGTCATGAAGAGTCAGAAATGACTGAGCACATACACAGACTGTAAAGGTTGAAGACATAATACATACATACTATCCATCCTTGTACTGTCAGCAGTTAGTAGCATACATTGTGAATAGTTTTAAAATGGTTGTTATGCAAAGGAGTAAGTGATTTCTAGTTGACTAGAATTAGTGACATTAACATTTGTGCAGTCTGAGGTATCAAATGGACATATTTTTACTAACTTCCATTTTTCTTCCTCAACATCAAAATCAGCCATCATTTAAAAAAAAAATAGATCTTCTTTGCTAAAGGAACCAAAAACACATTAGGCAGAATAGCTATAATTTTAAATAAAAATAAAGCTATCTTTATTAAAGATAAAAAAGAATACGAGTCAAAGAAAATCATATTAATTTGAACTACCTGTAGAACAAATTAGCAAATGTTGTGACCATCTGTGAAAGACACCAGGGCCACATAAGACATGAAATTATTTAATGTGTTAAATCCATTTAAAATGTTTGTATCCTGTTAGTTCTAACATAATTACTATGTTAATTTCTGTGTGTTTTGCATATTAAACGGAGTGCACTCTGGGAAGCTAATGACCGCTATGTCAGCTTTTTATTAAATCACAAAATAAACATGCACAATCCTGCTTCCAAAGAAAATTAATTTACTATTTCTGCCAGAGTTTAAATATTGGGTAGGCTTTGAAGATTTGACTTCTATTTGGGGTGACAGTGGGCATGTGGTAGCTTCTTGATTCCTTAGATCATCCTCAAGGCAAGAGCATTTTCAAGGGGAGAAAATTCAAAAGTTTCCCTTTTTTTCCCTTTTTATCCTTTATTTTTAGCATTGCACAGTTATAAAAACAACTGACATACACTGATAGCCTAGTTTTAGAACTATATTAGTTAAGTATTAGTGGGTGGGCAAAGAACTATAAATCCAAATTCCTAGGTTCAAAACATATCAATCAAGTTGGAAAAGCAAGATGCAAGACAGTCCAGATTATACTCCTTTTAAGCAAAAGTCACAAAAGCAACCAGGAAGTCCTGCCTCATTCCAGCTCTAAACTGAATATGCATATCTATCAGAGGAAGATGATAATGAATCACACCAAGGCACACCAAAGACAGAAAGAAGGTCAAAAAAGCCTATGGACAGCAGCAGCCTCTCTGGAGCCCTCTTGTTCTTCTCTGTATAGCCTTATTTCTTAGTCTCAGTCATATCCAACTCTTTGCGACCCTGTGGACTGTAGCTTGCCAGGCTCCTCTGTAAATGGGAATTCTCCAGGGAAGAACAGTGGACTGGGTTGCCATGCCCTCCTCCATGGAATCTCCCCAACCCAGGGATCAAACCCAGGTCTCCCACATTGCAGGTGGATTTTTTACCCTCTGAGCCACCAGGGAATCCCAAGAAGAATGGCTTTTCTGACCGGGAAATGAGCCCTGTCCAAAGTGGTGAGAGCACCAAATCCTTCCCACTAGGCCACAGGGAGTGTTGTATAGCCTTATAACCGCCTGAACTGCAGGGTGCTGCACAGCAGGTGTTTCAAGTAGAGGACACTGCTTTACAGACTATAGAATATGTAGCCCATGTTTCCTCATTCAGTTCTTGCTCTTTCTCTAAGCAATAAACTGGGAGGTATTTTTGTGTGATGGAAAAATGATGTCGTGAGACCTCTGATGTACTTACTTTAACCTCAGCTCCATTCGATACAGGTATACTTCGTTTTATTGTGCTTTCCTTTATTCTGTTTCACCGATATCACACTTTTTTATTTTTTAAAAAATTGAAGGTTTATGACAACCCTGCATAAAGCAAGTCTATTGCCACTGTTTTTCCAACAGCATTTGCTCACTTCAGGTCTCTGTGTCACATTTTGGCAATTCTCAAAATGTTTCAACTTTTTCATTATCATTATATTTGTTACAGTGATCTATGATCAGTGATCTTTGTGACAATGCAAAGATAACTGATCTTAGATCACAGATCAGATGATGGTTAGCATTTTTAGTAATAAAATATTTTTTAATTAAGGTATGTACATTTTTTATACATAACACTATTGTACACTTAATGAACTATAGTATGACTTAAATGACTAGACAACAACAAATATATAATATAAACAATTTTTTTTTTTCCTCTGGGAAACCAAAAGAAAAAATGCAGCTTACTTCACTGCAATATTTGCTTTGTTGTAGTGTTCTGGAACCAAACCCACAATGTCTCTGAGGGATGTCTAGATTCATTACTTCATCTCAGGTATATCTCTGAGACTTTGTTTCCACTTCTATAAATTGAAATAAATACTAAAACTGTCACATTGCTAATGCACAGTCAGGTGAGATGATTTTTGGAAAGAACAAAGCTGTATCTGGCATGTGTACCACATTTTATATATATGTATACATATAACAATTTATAAATACTTGTTATAATTATTATATACAATAAGTCAAATCTTGTAGGGGGGCAGTAGTATCTAGTTTTTGTTTATTTATTTGTTTGCTTTAAATTTTTAATTCCCAGGCAGGCAGGCCATGGATTATCTTAGTTCTTAATGCTAAAGAAAAAGTGATAGCAATATTAAATTATAATATATTCAGATATTTTATTGAATTCTAATGGAGTTCTAAAATATAAAAATTAAACCATTTATCAGATATTTTATTTTCTTAGATATTAACATTTTATTATTTAAATAACATAAATTCATTGCCGTGTGCTGTTATCTTTTAATTTTCAAACATATATATGTTTTATCATTTGTTCTTAAAAAGAAATACTGAATTATGAAGTGAGAACAGGTATTAATACATACATCCTGAAATCCATAGCGGTTAAAGGAATAGCCTAAAGACCAAAGTTTGTTGGTGAAAAAGTCAGGACCAAACCTCAGATCTCCTTTCACCTAGCTCAATACTTGTTTTACCATCTAGAAGATGGCTTTACTAAGAATCATTGAGTATAAGTATTTCTTTTACCCTTCTGATTTCTCATTTCTTCCTCTTTTGATATCTTGCCCTTGAAAACTCAAAAATTCAGCGGGTGAGAGGAAAGTTTTCAAATGATATTTATCTCTAGTGCCATGGTGAGCGTAAAACTTTTTAGGTTTTTCATATTGTTATATAAAATTATCCTAAAACTTTTGCATTCATAAAAATGTACTTGTTAATTTTTGTTGACTCGGGATCATTTTATTTTCATCAATGATTACACTCAGCTATCATAAAGTGGTGCCTGAAGGCATGATTTTCCCACATGGATTCCGAAGATGTATCATGAAGCATTTCTGGAGGACTGTAAGCAAAACGTTTTCCGGTGTTTTCAGAATATTTGGTCCATATCCACCAGCATATTTTTCAGAAAACCACTGTTAGCCAAGATTTTCTATTGAAATCTTGTGCAGGCATTCATTAGTTGTGTGATCTTTGGAAAAGTCAAACCATGTTTTGAACACTCAATCTCCTGATCTGCTACACAGGGAAAATGATATATTTTCCACTGCATTTGTTGAGGATTTAGAAGAAATTTTGCAAATTTTCTAGCATAAGACCTAAAATTAAGCAAATTCTTAGCACATTTGGATATCCACTTTACATCTGTATCCTAAATCAATTATTTTAATACTATTTTAAAAACAGTAAGTAAGTTTTGTTAATTGGCCATTAAAATTGCTGGATAAGTAAATTCTGAACAAATATTGATGGCTTTATTCTAATCAGTGCATTCTTGTATATTTCAGCATAGCTGTAAATAATAAGATTTATCCATTTCTTTTTTACTGAACCTTTGTCCTACTGCTATAGATAACCTTCTTTCCCTCATCTCTCCTCTCCACTACATTACCAAATACTTCTGTTTTTAGAGCTTTTCTTGCCCATGCTTCCCTAAGGAGTCATGGAGATGTCCCTTCCCAGATGTACAGAGCTAAGACTACAGATCAGTCTTAGCAGACACTAGACTCTTGTATCTACAACTGCCCTGCTATCCATGAATGCAATGTTGTGACTAAGTTATTTTTGACCTTTGGAAAAGTTATTTCACAGCAGACTTTTTGATAGCTCACATAAACAAAGAAAAAAACCTGAAAAACCTTCCTTTCGCGTAGCTTAGATAGAACAGTATCCTGAGTAAATACAGTTTAGGCTTAAGCTGAAAATATCCTTTAAAAGTCTCACACTTTATTCACAGGTGATGCTCGATATTCATATGGCAAGGTGCTCATGAAACTTATAGTGACCAATTGACTTAGTTTATCAGGAGCTGGGGGTACTGTTGGGACATAAGACTTTCAGTCCCTAAAAGTACAAAAGTGTGGGGCAAACCAGAATAAGTTGGTCGCTGTGTTTGGAAACGACCATAACATAGATCTTTTCAAAGCACAATACTTATCCAACATCATGTTATGAATTGTATGTTTACTATCTAGGCCTTTTACTGCATCACAGCTTCCCCAGAATGTAACCTAATTGAGGACAGAGATTGTACTTTAGTCACTCATGACAGCTATGTCAGTCACTTGGTAGGTTCTCAAAAACAGGTAGGTTTCTTCTCAGAAGAAGGAAAGAAAGGAGGGAAAGAAGAATGAAGGGAGAATAGCAAAAAGAAAGAAGAAATGGAGGGATGTCTATGCTTGTTTATCTGTCTCATCTTCGGCACAGTTAATGAAAACTTATATACACAGTTATCAAGGGGAAAATCCTAGAACCCTAAGATTGTTTTCAAGACTGTAGACAATGAGTGACTCCCTGAAGTCTAGAGCACTGGCATGCAAGAGCTTCCTGTAAACCATTGACCCTGCAAGTGTCATAACTGCAAGTATTGAAAGATGTTAAAAACTTCAAAAAGGCATACTTCATTGTTTGAAAATGTCACAGGTGATAAAAATCAGATTTATCTATATCTGCTGTCTTATAAACATAAAATTCAAACTGATATATAATCATTGCTAATGCTTTCTGTTCAACCACACACTGTTTAACTCTGTCATGTTATTTTCTCCTGACTGAAATATTCAATCCTGTATTGCATTTGCTTCAACTTGTTTTACCTGGATCCTTGACAGGGCTATAGATTATCCAGGAAAATTCTAAAAGGAAGTGACTCTGTGAGCTCCAATTACAGTTGAGATGATGATTCAAATTCAGGGGCATGGCATCTGTGGCCTTTCAGTATCAGGAGCTGAACCACTTCTCAATCAGGTTTCTTTACTCCAAGGCAGGTGGGTAAAGCTTCAACCACACGGCACTGTTCTCTCTTCATGAGTGCTCTACCGCATCTTGATGTGGCAAAGGCTGCGACATCTGCATTACCTCTTTGTCTGCTGCCTTCAAGCAGGGAAAAACTTTTCATGGTATGTCTTCTTTGAAGCCATCAGTCAAAATTGGTCAGCCTATGCCCAAGATCACTGTGGTTTTTAATATACTAAATTGGAAGTATTATTTATTTCTGTCTTACTCACTGAGCAATGAGCTCCATAGGGACAGAGGCTTTCATATGCATCTTGAAATCCTTGGCATCTAGCACAAGTTCCGCTACATGAAGAATATGTGCATATTTATTAAATAAATATTAGCAAACAATGCTGCATGAATGTCTATAAAACAAAACATTACTAATTGTAAAGCATAAAAATACTAAAAATCTACAATCTTATTTTCTGACTCTTGTTTGTCTTTTTAACTAATTTTATGATTTCTATTATCAGAGTGATAAATTTTTCAGTTAAACGGCTATTACTTAAAGTGTAAAATAAGTGTACCTAATTACAAATTCTTCTTTCAAATTATATTTTTAAGATATCCACCCAGATAAATAGAAAGAAACTTGCATTACAGTGATAGCACTGTATTTCTTGGAAATTCACAGCATAAAGTAGGGTTTTTAGTGTGTTTTTCTTGAGCTTTTCCTGCGAAACTGCCACATGGACTAGTCATGGTAAAAGTTTTGTAATCCCCTTTCAAAGTTGACTATTTTCAAATTACTGCAGTACCATAAAAATTTCAGACACCAGACTCAGTTTGGTGCACTTTTAGACAGGCAACGGTTTACACAAAGATGCTGGGCTATAAGTCTACAAAAGTGAAAGTGAGAGTTGCTCAGTCTGTCCCAGTCATCAGGCCAGAATACTGGAGTGAGTAGCCTATCCCTTCTCCAGCAGATCTTCCTGACCCAGGAATCGAACCAGGGTTTCCTGCATTGCAGGCAGATTCTTTACCAGCTGAGCTACTAGGGAATCCCCCTACAAAAGTGATATGACTATAAATAAACCCTGTTTTTGCATAAGTGTTCTAAACTCCTATAGCTCCTTATGGCTTCCCAGATGGTACTAGTGGTAAAGAACCCACCTGCCAGGGCAGGAGACGTGGGTTCAATCTCTGGGTCGGGGAGATCCCCTGGAGATAGGCATGGAAGGGCATGGAAACCCACTCCAGTATTCTTGCCAGGAGAATCCCATGGACAGCAGAGCCTGGCAGGCTATGGTCTATAGGGCTGCAAAGTGTCAGACACGACTGAAGCGATTTAGCACATACCTCCTTAAGATTCAAAACTGGCTTTTAAGAAAGAGATTCAGAGACTTAGAAAATGAACTTATGGTTGCTGGGGGGGAAGGGATAGTTACAGACTTTGGGAAGGTCATGTACACACTCCCAACTGCTATATTTAAAATGGATAACCAACAAAGACCTATCATATAGCACATGGTCCTATGCTCAATGTTCACGAGCTAGTCTGGATAGGAGTGGGGTTTGAGTGAGAGTTCAGTTCAGTTCAGTCGCTCAGTTGTGTCTGACTCTTTGTGACCCCATGGACTGCAGAGCACCAGGCCTCCCTGCCCATTACCAACTTCCAGAGTTTATTCAAACTCATGTCCATTGAGCTGGTGATGCCATCCAACCATCTCAACCTCTGTCGTCCCCTTCTCCTCCCGCCTTCAATCTTTCCCAGCATCAGGGTCTTTTCAAATGAGTCAGTTCTTCACATCAGGTGGCCAAAGTATTGGAGTTTCAGCTTCAGCATCAGTCCTTCTAATGAATATTCAGGACTGATTTCTTTTAGGATGGACTTGTTGAATCTCTTTGCAGTCCAAGGGATTCTCAAGAGCCTTCTCCAACACCACAGTTCAAAAGCATCAATTCTTCAGTGTTCAGCTTTCTTCATAGTTCAAATCTCACATCCGGTTCTATTGAGATGGATGAAACTGGAGCCCATTATACAGAGTGAAGTAAGCCAGAAAGAAAAACAACAATACAGTATACTAATGCATATATATGGAATTTGAAAGATGGTAACGATAACCCTATATGCGAGACAGAATAAGAGACACAGATGCATAGAACAATTTTATGGACTCTGAGGGAGAAGGTGAGGGTGGGACGTTCTGGGAGGATAGCATTGAAACATGTATATTATCATATGTGAAACAGAACACCATTCCATGTTCGATGCATGAGACAAGGGCTCAGAGCTAGGGCAATGGGATGACCCAGAGGGATGGGATGGGGAGGGAGGTGGGTGGGGGGTCCAGGAAGGGGAACACATGTAAACCCATGGCTGATTCATGTCAATGTATGGCAAAAACTATTACAATATTGTAAAGTAATTAGCCCCCAACTAAAATAAATAAATTTATTAAAAAAAAAAAAATCTCACATCTATACATTACTATTGGAAAAACTATAGCCTTGACTAGACAGACCTTTGTTGGCAAAGTAATGTCTCTGCTTTTTAATATGCTGTCTAGGTTGGTCACAGGCATCTTTTAATTTCAGGGCTGCAGTCACCATTTGCAGTGATTTTAGAGCTCAAAAAAATAAAGTCTGTCACTGTTTCCCCATCTATTTGCCATGAAGTGATGGGACCAGATGCCATGATCTTAGTTTTCTGAATGTTGAGCTTTAAGCTAACTTTTCACTCTCCTCTTTCACTTTCATCAAGAGGCTCTTTAGTTAGGTGAGAATGTTCACCTGAAACTACCATAACATTGTTAATTGGTGATACCCCTAAACAAAGTGTTTTTTGGTGTTAAAAAATAAACATATAAAAAGCTAAAAAAAAAGAGAACCCCATGCAAAAAAAAAAAAAGTGGTTGTTTAACATAGTAACATTGTGGCTTTTGACAAATCAGTGAAACTATGTAAGTCACAGTTTGCTCTTCTGTAAACTCCTACGAATGATACCTGCGGTGCAAGGTTTCCAGAAGATAAATAAAATATAATACCTTTTTTTTTTTTTTTTCAGAGCATATGTACTCAAGGAATGATAGTTTACTTCTTTCTTCCAGTGGTTCCTGGAACTTTATACTGCTGCATTTCCTATAAATTATGTTTCTCATATTTTCCATGCTTGCAATTTGATCTCTCTTATATGTCATTTAGAAAGACAACTTCTGTCCAATTTCCTTGTAATTTTGACTGAGATATGTCTCTTCCCTCTGGTTTTACCTCTGTCTTCCTAGTTTTCATTATCAAGCATACTATTAATATATACATTAATATAATATATTAATATATACAATATATATAAGAACTTTTTTGCTTATACATTATTTCCTTCCTCATCTAAGCTAGATAGTTTAATGTTTATTATTTCAGGAGAAAGTTACTGTAGGAGAGCAATATGCACTATTTTTTTCAATTAATTTTTATTCTTCTCTAGGTTATATGCTGCTGGAATGGCAAAATCTCTTTGTCAACCAATAGGGTTTGGCCCTATTCTGGTTGCACAGTAAGTTTCTAACATTTTATTTTTTTAAATATTGATTTATTTGGCCGTGTTGGGTCTTAGTTGCAGCATGTGGACTCTCTAGTTGCAGCATGTGCTTAGCTGACCTGAGACATGGCATGTGGGATCTTAGTTTCCCAACAAGCAATCAAACCCATGGCCCTTGCATGGAAGGTGGATTCTTAACCACTGGACCACTCAGAAACTCCCAGAACTATTTATTATTATTTTTTTTTAGTATTTACTATTGTGGCAGTTCTCAATGAGTCAGAAAATAAGCAATAAGGCAAACACACACACACACACACACACACACACACACACACACACACACACACACACACACACCTTTTCTGTGCTGGCATCTTAAGTATGACCTGAGAAATGGAAAATAGGGAAATGTCAATCTGTGAAACACCACCATAAATGGTTGTTATAATCTGCTGAAACATCAGCAATTCATCATATTCTAGAGTTATGAGAGACCTCACAGCTGAGAGAAATTGAAACAGATAACAGGAAATAGAATTGGCAAAGGATATACAATCTGTTACCAACTTATTCAAGAGAACAGTATCTCCTTTTGACCATTGAGTTTAATCTTCCTATGACTCTTCTCTTTTACTGAAAATGGCAAACTCATGTTCTATTATCCCATACAAATTTTGAAGTGCTTCCACATGACTTGACAAATTTTGATCTCTATAATAGCATATAGTGTTGCTATTTTTATCCTTACTAATAATAACAACAATATTATATAAACCAAATGTCTTAAGTCAGACAGTAGAGGGCAAAGCCATAATTTCACTATTCAAACATATTTACTGAGCATGTACCACACACCAGGTATTATTTTAGACATTGGGGATACACTGGTAAACAAAATAGGATAAAATCCCTCCCTTCGTGGAGCTTAGATTGTAGTGTAGGAAACATAATGAACAAGTTTAAAAAATAAATTGCCTATTTGGAGGAAACCAAGGAAACCAATACATTTGTGGGGCTTCCCTGATGGCTCAGATGGTAAAGAATCTGCCTACGATGCGGGAGACCCGAGTTCTATCCCTGTGTCGAGAAGATACCCTGGAGAATGAAATGACAACCCACTCCAGTATTCTTGCCTGGAGAATCCCCATGGCCAGAGGAGCCCGGAGGGCTATAGTTTGTGGGGTCACAAAGAGTCGGACAGGACTGAGCAAGTAACACACACACATAATACAGTAGTGAGACTGAGAATATGAAGGAAGATTTACTTTAAGCCTGTTAGGGAAAGTTGTCTGAGGACAGATAACTGCAATGATAAATAGTACTTGAGAAGGAGTCAGGCTTACAAAATTCTGGGGAAATGAATTCCAGAGAGGGAGGAATAGGTGTAAATGTAGTCAGCAGTGTTAAACCTGCAGTCTCTAGATTCTCAATCCAGTGCTTTGTCCAAAATCATTGTTGACTCCTTTCTCCACCTCTGTTTAGAGAAGGTGCTTGCAGATAAACTTCTGTTTATGTGAACCCCATATTTATTGATACTTCAGATGTGACTTCAGAATGACTCATTCCATTTATAACATGCCACCATCTGGTACTCTGTATATCCATGATAGTGAAGTTGGAAGACTGAGCGCTTTTTCATTTATCTTCCAGCATTGTTGCATGCCCAGTGCATTAACATACGGCCCAATTAGCTAGAACATGGCACTAATGAGGCCAGTTGTAAATTCAATTTTTGTATGGGCCACTTAGCTTTTTATTTTGTTCTGGCCGAAGGTTTGCTCTCCAACTGATCACAGTCTCATCAGTCGCCTCTAGGTTAGCCACTCTGCCAGTGTTTTTGGTGTACCTCCCCCTCTCCCCCAACCCTTGTTCCTATTACAGGGCCCTCCACAGAATAGATGTTCAATTAATGTCAGTTTGCTTCATCTTTTAAAATTTATTTACAGAAAGAACTTGAAAAAAGTTGATTTGTTGTACATCATATATTAGGATCTATATGAACTTCTTCTTTAAAAAACTTAAACTTTGAGGGACTGTATTACTGAAATGCTTAGCATTAGTATACCTCTCTTCTCTCTCCTTTACAAAGCAAATGCTCCACCTCAACCTTTTGAGTCAATGACTTATTGCTATTTACATCATTTTTATGTCTAGATCCACCTGTGCTTCAAGGAAAATTTGAATGCTGCTTCTTCTGTGAAGTTCTTCACGATTCTACCTCCTCTCTCAAAGCTCCCATAAGATGTGTTATCTGTCCACATTTCTTTCATACTATTTGCCACTTCCTGTTTTGCATCATTTTTGTGTATCTCTTAACCTCTTTCCAGGTCTTAGTTCCTTGAGTGAGGGTTTATCTCTAAAATCCCTTTTAAACCACCAAAAATTTTTTTCTTCACCTCTTCTGTTTAAAAAAATGCAGTGTCTTTGATTCTGTTAGTTTCAGTTTTACCATGTTAGAAATAAGTGTGTAATAATATCTACCCATGTACTTACTATAATGACTAAATGTGGGTGCTATGCTTAGTTGCTCAATCATGTCTGACACTCTGCGACACCATGGACTGTAGCCTGCCAGGCTCCTCTGTCCATGGAGATTCTCCAGGCAAGAATACTGGAGTGGGTTGCCATGAACTCCTCCAGGGAACCTTCCCAACCCAGGGTTGAACCCAGGTCTCCCACATTGCAGGCAAATTCTTTACCGTCTGAACCACCAGGGTGATACAAAAGCCAATGTTGTGTAATATTCTAATTCTGCCACTTAGGTTTGCAATTTAGGACAATTATTTAACCTGTCTTAACTTCAACATCTTTATCTATAAATTATAAAGAGTGATGACTCCAATCTTTAAAATTATTTTGGAAACTAAATGAGTATGAAGTACCTAATATAATTCTCAGAACATATTAACAATCCAGTAAAAGCTAACTGTTTCTTTTTGTTATTGTTATTCCTATATGACAATACATTGCCTGGTACATAATAGAAACTGTAAATAATATTTATTGAGTATTATAGTTAATACTCAAATATTTATTGGGTGTTGATTATGTGCCTAGACTATGTGCTAGCCCCTATGCTTAATATGGGACACAAAAGTGAACACTACAGTTGTTAAAGATTGTAGTTTAGCCAATAAAATATACATTAAACATACCATTTAATCCTGCATATAAAATATATTCAAAATATGGAGTTGAATAAATGTAAGATTTTACGAGTGGATCAACTATACAGAGGAGAAGTCAGAGTTCCTTGCACAAATTCTGGGCCTAAAATGTTACTGCATGAAAGCATCCTTTATTTGTTTTTTAAGAAGTCTGAATTTTTCTATAGGTAATAAACCATCAAATTTGGAAACCCAGCCAGTTTCTAGACTGGCTCAAAAAGTAATAAATTCAAAGAATGCAAAACACATTTACTGGGCAAAGCCCTCTCCAAGAACCAAAACAAAATGGAAAAAGGAGCATTCCTGGCAGCTTTCCCCCAATTTTTATGGCTTATACAAACTGCTTTTGCAGGATGTACTTTGGACAACTGAATTATGAGCCTTAACTTTAGCATTGTTCATCAATTTATCTTCTGTAACTCAACAGGATCTGACTGGAAGCCAAAGTCATAATTCAGTTGTCCTCAACACATAATATCAAGGGGAAGGAAAGCATCGTGCAGATGAAAACTTAGAAAGTACGATTCTGTAGAAGGATTTTTTTTCCTCTTCTTATCTTCACAAAGAAGATTTCTAAGCCTTTCTAGTCAGGAGTATTGTGCCACTAGGGGGAGATGAATTTAAGAAAGAAAGCAGAAGGAATTCTTGCCTTCTACTACCTGAATCATATTTTAAATCACTCCTCAAATCATTATTCTTTCTTTCCAGCTAACACATTCATTTTATTTCCCAAAGTAGAAACAATTAATCAGCACTGTATTGATAATACCTGGATAATGTTTTAACCTTGTCAGCAATCTATTTTTATACAATTCATGCAACGCAAGTTGACTTTTTTCTGTAATTATTACTTAGAAAAAAGCTCTAGTGTGTATATGTTTCATGTGTATTTAAAAAACTAAGAAACATTTTAAACAAATAGTGTTATCACATACGTCAGTGTGATGAAACCAGAGTGTGTATTCTTAAAACAAAATGAATTAGTAAACATTTCCTATAAATTGCTTATAAAATGAAGAATGTATATTGCTAACAGATTTCATTCTTCAATAATGCTGTTACTCATGTAAGCATTTTGATTTATGAATTTCAGCCAGGGAGGGAGGGAGGGAGAGAAAGAGTGAGAGATACAGAAAAACAAAAGAGAATGCAGAAAAAAGGCAGCTATACTTTTTATCAGTGTTATAGTACCAAACAAATACTGATACCATCTCATATTTTACGTGTCTCTCTTTTTCAATTTCTTTTCTTTCTTATTTTGTCTTTAACCAATGTTTCTATAATTCTGGTGCTCTATTTTGTACATAATTTTTTTATTTTGCTATTTAAATTTAATATTATAATATAAGCTTCTCTCATGATATTTTAATTCCTGAATACATAATATTCATGGCTCTCATGTATCTTGTAGAATCTGTGCAAATGTGGTAGAATGGACAGAGGTTTTCTGTCTCCAGCCCTTGGAATCACTCCATTTTGACTCTTGATTGGGAAGATAATGTCTACACACAGTAATTGACTGAACTTTTGCTGTGTATGGAATAAAGCAGAGTGTCTTAGGGACTCCATGCTGAAGGGTCCACTAATTTCAACCAAAGCACCAGTGTCATGAAATGGAATTTACCAGCTCATGTACAAAGCTGGACCACACAGTGACGCCCTAAAAGGAGAGCAGGAGGAAAGCAGGAAAAAGAGGAGGAAAAATAATCTAGGCACTTTGGGTCGTACAGAGGAAGAAGACATCTGAAGGGGCAGCTGATTAGGAAGAAGAAAGGGAAATATGACATTCAATGGGCTACGGTATATTTACATCTATAACCATGTAACTTCAGATTCTCTGAAGATTAACCAAATTCAAATGTCTTCCTGGTAGTTTCAAAATATAAGCGCATAGACACAAAAATATTATTTAAACAACACATTTTTGAATGAACATTGATTGTTTACACACACTAGAGTCCACAGCTTTAAAGTGTCCACCATGTCTGGGGTAGGATGGGGTAGAAGAGAGAAAAAAAAAATTCATCCCAAATAGTTATAGATTGTCACTTGTTAAATCTGAGCTCAATTCATATTTTGTTTTGCTGTAAGTTATGTATTTTATTATTTGTACATCTACCTCCCTACAAACAGGATAGTATAAAATATTGTGTTTACACACACACACACACACACACACACGTTTTCCTTTTTTCCGATGACATATGGATTTGATTATATCATTAAAACTTATCTACACATTAATGAAATAATGGAACAAATTCTGCTCAGAGAAATGGTTTGAATGCAAAACAAAGAAACAGAAGATAGCCACTTTTGAAAAATATGGTTTGTGCCTTCATTTAAATCCCTAATGAACAGAAAATATGAACAGAAAACTCAGTGCCCAGGAAATGTGAAGAAATGAATAACTACTCATCATTTGATCAAAAGCTTTCTCAGCAATCAATGCACAAACAATTAAAAGGTTGAGAGGTGGGGTCAGAGGTGGTTCTTTGGAGGGAAGAGCTGATCCAAGCTGAGAGTCCCTTGGAAATTAATTACAGCCTAGTTAGAAGTCAAAAATAAAGAACATAAATGATCCTGTGCTCCCCCAGCCACGTCACACAAATGATGATGGAATGCATTTGTGAACCTTTCCTGATGCCTTCATACTGAATTAATCACTCTTCCTACCCTGAACACATGGCAATTTGCTTCAAACCTCATTGTGAATGCATATCACACTGACTTCTTTTAAACTTAGTATATGCTTGCCTATCTCTCCTACCAAATTAAAAGCTTTTCTAGGCTAGAATCCTTATCTGCAAGCATATTGTTGGTTTTAAGTATAATATCTAGAGTGTTTTATATGTAATTGATATGAATTATTTAAAATTAAAACGTGATTTCCTCAAACAAAACAAGAGTCTTCACTTTTTATAAAATGTATGGAATGTTCAAGCATTTTTGATATTATTGGTGATAGGACCAACTTTTTACGAAAAGGAAAAGCAGATGTGTCTATATTTGTGAATAAGGAAGTGACTGAGCGAAACAGGCAGATCAAGATGCAGAGAAACAGAATGGGCTCTGTATGTCTTCAAGATTTCTGTTTTAAGATTAGCCTTTAATTTGATATTAAAATAGCTATATTGCATAATTTCTCAGATGTATTAATTCATTTGAGCTTAAACATGGTTTATATTAATCAGCATTTGAATGATTCAGGAGAACAAAGGTAAGAATAAAGAATATGATATAAAATATAAATAATAAGCTGTTCAAATAGAATAGACTAAGACATTATTCCAAAACCAACCCACCACACACAATTTCAGATTTATTTATTTATTTTTAAAGTTGAGCTCCATTTGGTTATCAGGGGAGGCAGTGATCAAGAACATCCCCAAGAAAAAGAAATGCAAAAAAGGCAAAATGGTTGTCTGTGGAGGCCTTATAAATAGCTGTGAAAAGAAGAGAAGTGAAAGGCAAAGGAGAAAAGGAAACATATACCTATTTGAATGCAGAGTTTCAAAGAATTGCAGGGAAAGATAAGAAAGACTTTCTCAGTGATCAATGCAAAGAAATACAGGAAAACAATAGAATGGGAAAGACTAGCAATCTCTTCAAGAAAATTAGAGACACCAAGGGAACATTTCATGCAAAGATGAGCACAATAAAGGATAGAAATGGTATGGACCTAACAGAAGCGAAGATATTAAGAACAGGTGGCAAGAGTACACAGAAGAACTACACAAAAAAAAATCTTCATGACCCAGATAACCATGATGGTGTGATCACTCACCAAGAGCCAGATGTCCTGGAACGCAAAGTCAAGTGGGCCTTAGGAAACATCACTATGAACAAAATTAGTGGATGTGATGGAATTCCAGTTGAGCTATTTCAAATCCTAAAACATGATACTGTGAAAGTGCTGCACTCAATATGTCAGCACATCTGGAAAACTCAGCAGTGTCAACAAGACTAGAAAAGGTCCATTTTCATTTCAATCACAAAGAAAGACAGTGCCAAAGAATGTTCACACTACTGCACAACTGCACTCATCTCACATGCTAGCAAAGTAATGCTCAAAATTCTCATGTTGAAGCCAGGCTTCAACATTATGTGAACTGTGAACTTCCAGATGTTCAAGCTGAATTTAGAAAAGGCAGAGGAACTAGAGATCAAATTACCAACATCTGTTGGATCATCCAAAAAGCAAGAGAGTTCCAGAAAAACATCTATTTTTGCTTTATTGACTACGCCAAAGCCTTTGACTGTGTGGATGACAAAAAACTGTGGAAAATTCTTAAAGGGATGGGAATACCAGACTACTTGACCTGCCTCCTGAGAAATCTGTATGCAGGTCAAGCAGCAACGTTTAGAATTGGGCATGGAAAAACAGACTGGTTCCAAATTGGGAAACGAGTATGTGAGTGTTTCAAGGCTGTATATTGTCACCCTGTTCATTTAACTTATATGCAGAGTACATCGTAAGAAATGGTGGACTGGATGAAGCACAAGCAGGAATCAAGACTGCTGGGAGAAATATCAATAACCTCGATATACAGATGACACCACCCTTATGGCAGAAAGCAAAAAAGAAATAAAAATCCTCTTGATGAAAGTGAAAGAGGAGAGTGAAAAAGTTGGCTTTAAACTCAACATTCAGAAAACTAAGATCACGGTATGTGGTCCCATCATTTCATGGCAAATAGATGGGGAAACAATGAAAACAGTGAGAGACTATTTTTCTGGGCTCCAAAATCACTGCAGATGGTGACTGTAGCCATGAAATTAAAAGACGATTTCTCCTTGGAAGAACAGCTATGACCAACCTAGATAACATATTAAAAAGCAGAGACATTATGTTACCCACAAAGGTCCGTCCAGTCAAAGCTACGCTTTTGCCAATAGTCATGTACGGATGTGAGAGTTGGACTATAAAGAAAGCTGAGCGCCAAAAAATTGATGATTTTGAACTGTGGTGTTGGAGAAGACTCTTGAGAATCCCTTGGATTGCAAGGAGATCCAACCAGTCCATCCTAAAAGAAATTAGTCCTGAATATTCACTGGAAGGACTGATGTTGAAGCTGAAACTCCAATACTTTGGCCACCTGATGCGAAGAACTGACTCATTGTAAAAGACCCTGATGCTGGGAAAAATTGAAGGCGGGGGGAGAAGGGGACAACAGAGAATGAGATGGTTGGATGGCATCACCAACATGATGGACATGAGTTTGAGTAGGCTCTGGGAGTTGTTAATGGACAGAGAAGCCTGGCGTTCTGCAGTCCATGCGTCGTAGAGTCAGACACGACTGAGCAACTGAACTGGGGAAAAGTAAAAAAAAAATATTTCCACTTTCAAAAATACACATTAAACCTCTGACAGTATCTTTCCTTCTCTAATACTTAGTGTATCAATGACAAAATTATTATCATTTGGGCACACTAACTTGTGTAACTATCAGTAATCCATGGAGTCTGACAGTATTATCATCATTCCTCCCAATAAGTCAAACTATGAGAATAATAAGAAAAATGATGCTGTAACTAACATTTGTATTATATGACAGTTTACAAAGCATTTTCGTGTGTTGAACTCAGTAATAATATCTAGCTTGTTTTGAGTACTTACTGTTTGCCAGGCATAGCTAAGTTTTGGTAGAATACTGCCTTTAATTTTGCATCAATACTATAAGGTTGGCATTCTTATGATCATTTCAGTTTAACTAATCGAAAAGATATATCTCAAGGTGTTGACCTGTCAAAAGTTACACAGTGGCTATGGTAGGATTTGATTTTTATTTTATTTTTTAATTGAAATATAGTTCATGTGCAATATTATATATGCTACATGTGTACAACATAGTGAGTCACAATTTTTAAAGGTCAACTCCATTTATAAATAGCATCCAATATTTTCTCTATTCCTTATGTTGTACAATATATCCTTATAGCCAATTTTATACCTAATAGTTCATATTTCTTAGTACCCTACCCCTACGTTGCCCCTCCCTCTTCCCTCTCCCCACTGGTACCTACTTCTTTGTTCTCTACATCTGTGAGTTTGCTTTTTTGTTTATATTGACTAGTTTGTTTTATATTATTAGATTCTACATATAAGTGATATCATCCATTATTTATCTTTCTCTGCCTGACTTATTTCACTTAGCATAATGCCCTCCAAGTCCATTCATGTTGCTGCTAATGGCAAACTCTCATTCTTTTTTAAGTTGAGTGGTATTTCATTGTGATACTCACATATTCTTTATCCATTAATCGGTTGATGGACAATTAGGTTGCTTCCACATCTTGGCAATTGTACATAATGCTGCTGTGAACATGAGGATGCATGTACCTTTTTGAATTAGTGTTCTTGGTTTTTTCAGGTATATACCAAGGAGTAGAACTGCTGTTGTTTGTTTGTTTGTTTTTTTATGGATACAAAGAGTTCTATTTTTAGTTCCTTGAGAAAGCTTCCTATTGTTTTTAATAATGGCAGTACCAATTTACATTCCAATCAACAGTGTAGGAGGATTCCCTTTTCTCCACATCCTCACCAACATGTGTTATGTTCTTTTTGAAGCTAGCCATTGTGACAGGTGTGAGGTGATATCTCATTGTAGTTTTGCATTTCCCTGATGATTAGCTATGTTGAGCATCTCTCCACGTGCCTGATAGCCACCTGAATTTCCTTATCGGAAAAATGACTATTCAGTTTTGCTCAATTTTTAACTAGATTTTTTACTTTTTTTGATGTTGAGTTGTATGATCTGTTTATATATGTTGGATATCAACCCATTATCAGTTATATCATTTGAAAAATATTCTCTCCAATTCAGTAGGTTCTCTTTTCATTTTGTCAGTGGTTTCCTTTGCTGTGCAAAAGCTTTTAAGTTTAATTGGATCCAATTTGATTATTTTTGCTTTCATTTCCTTTGTTTTAGGAGATGGATCCAAAAATGTATTGATGTGATTTATGTCACAGAGTGTTTTACCTATGTTTTCCTCTAGGGTTTTTATGATATCTGATCTTATACTTAGGTCTTTAATCCATTTTGAGTTTATTTTTGTATATGATATTAGAGAATGTTATAATTTCAGTCTTTTACATGCAGCCATTCAGTTTTCCCAGTACCATTGTTGAAGAGACTGTTTTTTGCAGTGTATATTCTTGCCACATTTGCCCACAGGTTAATTGACTGTAAGTGTGTGGGTATATTTCTGGGCTCTCTATTCGGTCCCATTGAATTGCATATCTGTTTTTGTGCCAGTACCAAACTGTTTTGCTTACTATGGCTTTGTAGTGTAATCTAAAGTCAGGGAGTGTGATTCCACCAGCTCTGTTCTTCATTCTCAAGACTGTCTTGGCTATTCAGGGTCTTTCATTCTTCTATACAAATTTTAAACAAAGGTAGTTTATTTCTACTTTTGAACACTATGGTATACTGCCTCACTTAAAATAATATCACCATTAATGTTTGGCCAGGAAATAAATACTTAATCCATGTCTACTATCTTTTGAATTTTAAGCTATGTTTTTAGGATAGTATTTTTTCTTTATAAAACAATGCAAAATAAGCAACATTACTGTCATTGTGTAGATGATAAAAACTAAGACAGTGCTAGGATAGGACTCATATTTAAAACTGGCATAGTTGGCACTCAAGCTCCTGTTGTTTGACACTGAACCCCTGGAGCTTCCCACTGTGGCTTACTGAAGAGCAAAAATGGATTTCAAAAGTGCCAAAATAAGAATGAAGGTCCTAGATATAGAAGATTCTTTGAAGAATCTTCAAAGAGGTAGCTTGCCAGATGGCACAATAAAGAATCCATCTGCCAATGCAGGAGACACAAAAGACGTGGATTCAGTCCTGGCTTGGGAAGATCTACAATAGGAAATGGCAACCCACTCCAGTATTCTTGCCAGGAGAATTCCATGGATGGCAGAGCCTGATGGGCTACAGTCCACGGGGTCACAAAGAATTGTACACAACTTAGTTACTGAGCACATATTTAGGGAATTTGCATCTTGAAAACTTAGGGTTCTTATGGGAATATCCCAGCCCAAGGAGCAAAAGACTTGACTTCATCAACTCTGTAGTCAAGTTTTAGCAACTGCATCCCATATAGGTTAGAAAGAAAAATATTGTGTTGTTGCTTTTAAAGTTGTTAAAGCAGAATCATTGAATCACTGAATTAAATTCAATTCACTGAATCACACAAATATAGCTATCAAATACTAAGAGAGAAGAGTTTGTAGTGACACAGTCTCTAGATTTGTTATCAGCTTTGACTTGCACCTTTAAGACACACAGAATAATCTTTATACAGTGAGTTAGTAATATTTTAGATATAAAGAAGACCCATCTTTATGTAAGATAGTCACAGAATCAACCAATCTCTTTGCATTTTGTTTTGTTTCATATTTTACCCTCATTTTAATGACTTCAACCCTATTCTTTTTGATATGAAATAGCTTCCTAGATTTCTATTTTAAGTCACCTCTAAGAACTTTTGGTGACTACTCTCTTCGGTTTCTGCATTCCTAGCTTTTTTGGTAAAATCAGTAGACCTACGTGGAATTGACGAAACATGTCAGGCTCTTAGCAGCCAAGGTAAATGGAGGATTGAATTTTCCCATTCTCTTTGAAGTTGGGTGTGGGCATGTGACTTGTTTTTGTCAAACAAATGAAAAATGAAATAATATGTCACTTCTGGATGAAATTTTAAAGAGGGAGGCAACAATTCATCAGACTGCCTTTGTACCACATGGTTAATGTAGAAGTGCATTTAGATAAAATGTCTTTCAGTCTGGATCCCTGAATTACCAAAATGAATATAATTCTTATGGTAATACACAAAACTAAAACTAATAACTGAGATTCTAGAGTTCTCTGTCACTTGGGGATACCTGAACATAGATTGACATATTAACTGATTCAGTTCAGTTCAGTCGCTCAGTCGTGTCCGACTCTTTGCGACCCCATGAACTGCAGCACGCCAGGCCTCTCTGTACATCACCAACTCCCGGAGTCTACCCAAACCCATGTCCATCGAGTCGGTGATGCCATCCATCCATCTCATCCTCTGTCGTCCCCTTCTCCTCCCGCCCCCAATCCTACCCAGCATTAGGGTCTTTTCCAATGAGTCAACTCTTCACATGAGGTGGCCAAAGTATTGGAGTTTCAGCTTCAACGTCAGACCTTCCAATGAACACCCAGGATTGATCTCTTTTAGGATGGATTGATTGGATCACCTTGCAGTCCAAGGGACTCTCAAGAGTCTTCAACACCACAGTTCAAAAGCATCAATCCTTCGGTGCTCAGCTTTCTTCACTGTCCAACTCTAACATCCATACATGACCACTGGAAAAACCATAGCCTTGACTAGACATACTTTTGTTGGCAAAGTAATGTCTCTGCTTTTCAATATGCTATCTAGGGTGCCCATAACCTTCCTTCCAAGGAGTAAGCGTCTTGTAATTTCATGGCTGCAATCACCATCAGCAGTGATTTTGGAGCCCAAAAAAGTAAAGTCTGACACTGTTTCCCCATCTATTTCCCATGAAGTGATGGGACCAGATGCCATGATCTTAGTTTTCTGAACATTGAGCTTTAAGCCAACTTTTTCACTCTCCTCTTTCACCTTCATCAAGAGGCTCTTTAGTTCTTCTTCACTTTCTGCCATAAGGGTGGTGTCATCTGCATATCTGAGGTTATTGATATTTCTCCTGGCAATCTTGATTCCAGCTTGTGTTTCTTCCAGCCCAGCGTTTCTCATGATGTCCTCTGCATTTAAGTTAAATAAGCAGGGTGACAATATACAGCCTTGATGTACTCCTTTTCCTATTTGGAACCAGTCTGTTGTTCCATGTCCAGTTCTAACTGTTGCTTCCTGACCTGCATACAGGTTTCTCAAGAGACAGGTCAGATGGTCTGGTATTCCCATCTCTTTCAGAATTTTCCACAGTTTATTGTGATCCACACAGTCAAAGGCTTTGGCATAGTCAATAAAGCAAAAATAGATGGTTTTCTGGAACTCTCTTGCTTTTTCGATGATCCAGCAGATGTTGGCAATTTGATCTCTGGTTCCTCTGCCTTTTCTAAAACCAGCTTGAACATCTGGAAGTTCACGGTTCACGTATTGCTGAAGCCTGGCTTGGAGAATTTTGAGCATTACTTTACTAGCATGCGAGATGAGTGCAATTGTGCGGTAGTTTGAGCATTCTTTGGCATTGCCTTTCTTTGGGATTGGAACGAAGACTGACCTCTTCCAGTCCTGTGGCCACTGCTGAGTTTTCCAAATTTGCTGGCATATCGAGTGCAGCACTTTCACAGCATCACCTTTGAGGATTTGAAATAGCTCAACTGGAATTCCATCATCTCCACTAGCTTTGTTCGTAGTGATGCTTTCTAAGGCCCACTTGACTTCACATTCCAGGATTTCTGGCTCTAGGTGAGTGATCACATCATCGTGATTATCTGGGTCGTGAAGATCTTTTTTGTACAGTTCTTCTGTGTATTCTTGCCACCTCTTCTTAATATCTTCTGCTTCTGATAGGTCCATACCATTTCTGTCCTTTATCAAGCCCATCTTTGCATGAAATGTTCCTTTGGTATCTCTAATATTCTAAGAGATCTCTAGTCATTCCCAATCTGTTGTTTTCATCTATTTCTTTGCACTGATCGCTGAGGAAGGCTTTCTTATCTCTCCTTGCTATTCTCTGGAACTCTGCATTCAGATGGGAATATCTTTCCTTTTCTCCTTTGCTTTTCACTTCTCTTCTCTTCCAAGCTATCCGTAAGGCCTCCTCAGACAGCCATTTTGCTTTTTTTGCATTTCTTTTCCATGGGGATTTTCTTGATCCCTGTCTCCTGTACAATGTCACGAACCTCTGTCCATAGTTCATCAGGCATTCTGTCTATCAGGTCTAGTCCCTTAAATCTATTTGTCACTTCCACGGTATACTCATAAGGGATTTGATCTAGGTCATACCTGAATGGTCTAGTGGTTTTCCCTACTTTCTTCAATTTAAGTCTGAATTTGGCTATAAGCAGTTCATGATCCGAGCCACAGTCTGCTCCCGGTCTTGTTTTTGCTGATTGTATAGAGCTTCTCCATCTTTGGCTGCAAAGAATATAATCAATCTGATTTCGGTGTTGACCATCTGGTGATGTCCACGTGTAGAGTCTTCTCTTGTGTTGTTGGAATAGGGTGTTTGCTATTACCAGTGTGTTCTCGTGGCAAAACTCTATTAGCCTTTGCTCTGCTTCATTCTGTACTCCAAGGCCAAACTTGCCTGTTACGCCAGGTGTTTCTTGACTTCCTACTTTTGCATTCCAGTCCCCTATAATGAAAAGGACATCTTTTTTGGGTGTTAGTTCTAAAAAGTCTTGTAGGTCTTCATAGAATCGTTCAACTTCAGCTTCTTCGGCATTACTGGTTGGGGCATAGACTTGGATTACCGTGATATTGAATGGTTTGCCTTGGAAACGAACAGAGATCATTCTGTCTTTTTTGAGATTGCATCCAAGTACTGCATTTCAGACTCTTTTGTTGACCATGATGGCTACTCCATTTCTTCTAAGGGATTCTTGCCCACAGTAGTAGATATAATGGTCATCTGAGTTAAATTCACCCATTCCAGTCCATCTTAGTTCGCTGATGCCTAGAATGTCGACGTTCACTCTTGCCATCTCCTGTTTGACCACTTCCAATTTGCCTTGATTCATGGACCTAACATTCCAGGTTCCTATGCAATATTGCTCTTTACAGCATCGGACTTTGCGTCTGTCACCAGTCACATCCACAGTTGGGTATCATTTTTGCTTTGGCTCCATCCCATCATTTTTCTGGAGTTATTTCTCCACTGATCTCCATTAGTATATTGGGCACCTACTGACCTGGGGAGTTCATCTTTCAGTGTCCTATATTTTTGCCTTTTCATACTGTTCATGGGGTTCTCAAGGCAAGAATACTGAAGTGGTTTGCCATGCCCTTCTCCAGTGGACCACAATCTGTCAGACCTCTCCACCATGACCCATCCGTCTTGGGTGGCCCCACACGGAATGGCTTAGTTTCATTGAGATAGACAAGGCTGTGGTCCGTGTGATCAGATTAGCTAGTTTTCCCTGTCGGCCGCCACCCCCGGCCCCCGAGCCCCGGCCCGGCCTAGGCCCTGTAGGCTGCCACCACCGGCCCCCGGCCCCCGGCCCGGCCTAGCCCCTGTCGACCGCCACCCCCAGCCCCCGGCCCGGCCTAGCCCCTGTCGACCACCGCCCTAGTCCCTGTCGGCTGCCGCCTCCGGCCCCCCGGCCCGGCCTAGGCCCTGTCGGCCGCCGCCCCTGGCCCCCAGTCCGGCCTATTAACTGATTAACTGATGCTAATACCAGCATTTCAAATAAAACTTTCTGGTCTCTATCTGTTTCTGTACATCTCAAACTTTAATGTGCATAGATTCTTAATTCATGTGTAGACACAAGCATTAATTGCTAAAAATGATATAACAATCCACGATAAACACTTATTTTTTTCATGATTATTTTTATGCCCAGAGTCAGCTCTACTGTTTCAATAGTTTACCCTTTTCAAACACCCACTTGTTATGCTCTTACTTTTATGACAAGAGAGAGTGTGCATGAAGATATGATGCCTCATAAAACTGCATATTATAATAGTGTTCATGGAGAAATATATTTTCCTGAGACTGGATGTATTTATCGTTTGTGGAGTTCAACTGCAGCATCAAAATCAACCTTTTCAGACCCTTTTAACATTAAATGAAACTTTACACTTTCTAAAACTAAAGCCTGGAAACTACCTGCATAAATCTTCATAATGTATCTTTGACATCAACTAGCACTTAAAAAACATTCTGATGTGTTAAGTGTAAATTAATCAGAGATAGGCAGATTGAATTTTCCACTGAAGTTGAATATTCTAAAGAAAAAGTCTAAGAAAGAAAAAGAAAAGGGGAGATGCATGTTGCACCTTGCTTCATACAAAATATTTGTAAATCTTCCTGACCTCTTATTTGTATTTATTTAAATTAACAGCAGCAGCATTCACTGCCATTTGGCCCCCAGGTACAGTGAACTATTTTTTAAAGAACTTCAAAATATCATTTAAACCTTTTAAAATAATTCAGCCAATACAAGTGTTGAGAAAACATCATTTGAATTGGCAAACCAAAGAACTAGGCCCCAGGGGTCAGTAATCTGAATTTAGCCAGAGCTATCTGTTGAGAAAATTTTGATGGAGACTTCCCCAGGAGTATCGGTACATTCCCAAGGAAAAACTTAGAATGGAATGGAAATTGGGCTGTGCCCAATGCTAAATGCAACTATTTGGAAGACTTCCCACTCTTTCATCTCCCCAGCTCAGATTATAAACTTTGTTAGCAGTTTCAGTTTTTGGTCTTTTTGTCTCTGCACAGTAATCCAATTTGAAATCTTATTCACATTGGGAATATATCCCGTCAAAGCATCAGCATCCTATACTCATTTTGTGTTCTATAAGTCATTGGAAGTTTTTCATTTAGTTTTAAACGTCTTGAAGCTCCCATCAAAGGTGATGCTAAAAGAACAATTTTAATAAGTCATCTAGTGCTTCTCTCAGCCTGCACATATTTTTGGCAGCACAGGAATATTGCTTCCTGCCATCTGTGGAGAATAGAATTTGGATTTTTGTTCAGGGTCAGCTAGAATGTGCTTAAAACCAAATGTGTAACTAGGCTTTGATTCTTGCTCTAAACTCTAAGTATGTGTTGTTTAGAATTTAAAGTGGTTGCACTAAAATCTTCCCTTTATTTTCTGTAGCTGACATATTATACTAATAAAGTTTAAAATAAATTATTTTCAGTGGTAGTCGGTTGTTTGGTTTTTAATGGCAATCTAATCGAACAGCATTTCATTTAGTTTGTTTTGAAGATACACACTGGCAGAGGGATAATTTAAGAAACCATGACAGCAGTCATATACACAAGTGTATAAATACAAAATCTGACTGAGGAATGTCTATGCACCAAGCAAAGGTCTCAGTAACATTTCTGCTTGATATCTGCATTCCCATTATTACAGATGAGGAAACTGAGGTGCAATAGTGACATATAACTAGTAAATAAAACCAGGCTATTAACTTGGGTTTGTGTTGTGCCAAAGCTAACTTTCTACTTAAAGAAATATCTCTAATAATATTCACTTCTCTTCAATAAATATAAATTCCTCTCATATGGTAAAAACTATGCTAGGTTTCTTGTGAGGAAAGAAACTGAAGACAGGAGTTCTTATTTTTTCAGATTTGTTAAATATAAATAAACAAGGTAGCACACATTACTGCAAAGATGTTCTTTCTCAAACACAAAGCTAAGTAAATTTTGTCAAAAAATGTCTTTAGTGTCTCAGTCTACAGGATAAAGTCTAAATTTTTTAACATGACATTAACAGAACCTCATTTCTCAGGCAACTAAATCTCTAATATGTTAATGTCTTTATATCCTACATTTTAGCTACATCAAACTACTTGTGCTTTTTGGAATGTGACTTTTTTTTTTCACTATCCTAACATTTTGCTGTTCCAATTTCTCTACCTGGAATTTCTTTTCATAATTTTAAAAGCAAGCTCTTATCTGTCAAGAATCATCTGAAATAGTACCTCTTCCATGGATTATGTTTTTTTTTTTTAACACCTGTAAACCACATCCATGCTTCCTCAACATGGTTATGGCAGCAACAGCTTATGTTTATGTACTTTCTTCCTGAGTAGATTGGATTTTACAGTCTCAAGGCCATGTTCAGGATATGTGATAGAATTACATCCATTAAATATTCTTTTAATAAGCAAAACAAGAACAGAAGAGAGAGGGTTGGTGAAAGGACTCATCCAAATATCTTTTGTAGGAGAGCAAAAGGAAGCCCCCAAATAAATCTTATTAAAATTCAAAGCAAATAAATTCTACAATCATAAAAATTACTTATTTAAGTTTTTGGAAGAAAGTTAATTTTCAAGGTTTCCATTAAAATTATAAGCACATATCAATAAAAATGACTTCAGTCACTTTAGCTACCATGTATTCAGAAAGGGGAACTTCAACAGTAATTTTCTTTAAAATCCAGCAAAAATACTTTAGTTACTGTGAATGAAAGAGCAAAGGACAGATGTCTACACTGATATCTCAACTCTGGACTATATAATGGTCTTACACAGACAAAGACACCCCCATCCACACACTCACAGTGATGGCCTCATACAGACACACACATGAGTGCATGCACAGGCCACATCCACACACTCTTTTAAAATAGGTTTTGCTGCTTACAAATACAAGATGACCAATATTCTACACGTAACAGCAAATTCTGATTGTATTTCTTATATTTCTTTGGTGTTTCCTTTTCTCTGTTTTTTCATTTATTTTGTTAGTTATGGTAACTAACTGTAACATTATTTTAGTATTATTTCTGCTTCAGTACATTATCTTGGTTTATCCCAGGGGGAAAAAAAAAAAAAGTATAAACAAATACAACTAAAAACTCAAAGGACGCAATAAGCTCTAGAACTGAGATAGGATTAGATCTTTCAGAAAGTGCTTGGGTTTAGTATAAGAGATATGAGAGTAGACCTCCAGGAATCTTTGTAATGGAGTTTGTCTAAGGGTTGACACTAAGAGAAAAAGAAAAAAAAAGAAAAGATGATATAAACTATGGAGAAAGGGTGGAAAAAAGAGAGAGACTAGGGTAACCACTGTGAAAGTGAAAGTGTTAGTCACTCACTAATGTCTGACTCTTTGCAAGCCCATGGTCTTTCCATGGGATTCTCCAGGCAAGAATACTGTTGTGTGTTGCCATTCCCTTCTCCAGGGGATCTTCCTGACCCAGGGATTGAACCCGGGATTCCTGTACTGCAGGCATTCTTTACCATCTGAGTGTACATTATATTATTTTCCCAGTGCCCCATCGTGGGCCCCAAAATCTTGCTCATTCAGAGAATTGGCAGAGATGGATCATTTTTTTCCCATTTTCAGTTTCTGGCATGTTCTTTCTGAGTAGCTCATTTGAAAAATGTAAACTCTAGGAACATGGATCTGTGCATCTTAGAGCTTTTGAAGTGATGAGAACCCTGGGTGTTGGTTGAATGAAGCAGCAAGAATACCCTAGCATCTGATGCCAAGTCCCAGGTATGTACCTTTTACCTGTCTCTATCTCTAGACTCATCTCTTGTCACATCATAGTTAACCCACTACAGTCTCATAGGTCTGCTTCTCACCAACGAGTCCTTCCACCTACTGGCATTTTCTGTGGTCTGAAACCCTATGTCGTTTTGCCTAATAGATAGTACGAGCCACAAAGCAAGTCCCGTGTGTAATTATACATTTTCTAGTAGCCACACTAAAAAAGTAAATTAAACAGGCGAAGTTAATATTGATTGCATTTTTTTTTTTTTTATTTAACCCAATATATCCAAAATATTTGGGCATCCCAGGTGGTGCTAGTAGTAAAGAAACCACATGCCAATGCAGGAGACTTAAAAAAAGCAGGTTCAATCCCTGGGACAGGAAGATCCTCTGGAGAAGGGAATGGCAACCCACTCTGGTATTCTTGCCTGGAGAATCCCATGGATAGAGAAGTCTGGCAGGCTACAGTCAGTGGGATCACAAAAAGTGGGACACAACTGAAGCAACTTAGCACACACATGCATCCAAAACATTAACTTTTGACATGTAGTCTATTCAGAGGTATGAGCAAGATGATTTATATTCTTTTATTTTTACAATAACACTTAGAAGTTTTTGTGTATACTGGACTTACAGCACACATGAATTTACACCAGCCACTTTTCATGTCCTGTACTGGACAGTGCAAGTTAAACCCTTACTGTCTTTACTCTCTTCCCTCCGCCTTTCCCTGGGAAGCTGTTCTAATCTACTGTTAGGGCTTAGAGAAAAACTTCCCTTTTATAGAGATGAGATTTTACCTCTATATCATACACACTTCTATAAATTTCTTCATTATAGCAATTTCATGCTAATGAGTAATAACTCTCAGTGCTTTCAGTTTAAAATCTGTATTCCTCACCAGACCTCAGACTCTAGGACCACTTCTTTCATATGAATCCTTATATGCCTTGTGCTTACATAATAATATCCAAAAGGAGGAAATATTTACTTATTACACATTGAATAAGCATTATTCAGTGCCTCTGATTCTTTACCTCCTCATCTGTATAATGAGGATAAAAACAGTAATACCTAGCTCACAGAGCTATTATGAGGATTAAATGAGTTCATACATTCATGTGCGTGTGTGTATGTCTGTACTGAGAACAATGGCTAGGACATCTAAATTGGACTTAGGATCTGGCTTTTGGTAAGATATGTAGCAGTACTACAAAATCTAATTTTGTGAGGATTAAAGCAGAAAGTAGATTGAGGAGGGTGCCTGACATATGATAGTGCTACTTTAAAACATTTGTTATGCTTAGTGTGTTATTTCATAATAAATGTCAAAGAATATGTTTTACTAATTAAATCTCTTAGTATTAATTTGTAGCCCTAAACTTGGATTGCAACACTCTTTAGAGGTCCAGGAAAATAAAGAGTATCCCTCATTTAACAACAGCCTGCACATCTAATTACTACAAAAATGCAGAAAGAGGATTTTAATTATAAGTCCCCCATGAGACTGTTTGGTGAGTGTGTCTAGGTGGTGAGGCCACTTATCCTTAAAGCATGACTTCTGGAGTCTAATATTTCCACTTCCATCAATGTTATGTGATCTACGAAGGCATTTGAATTTCTAAAGCTTCATTTGTCTAATGAGAGGTAGGACTGGTGATTCTTTATTGCCTAAATTTGGGCCAGTCATAAAAATTTGCCACCATAACTAGCTTTCTTTAGCTCCCTCTGCAGAGGCATACACTGTTGACTGCTTATTTTACTTTTACTTTTCTTTTCCTTTCATTGCCTCTACTCCTTCCACCTGAATGTAGATGTAATAAAGTTAGTCTCCTTCAGGGTAACATGGGAAATACTGGGTTACACCTTATAAGACTTCTTTAGTTTGCAAATGATAAGAATTCATAGTGAATACCCAGTCCATCCAAGGTAAAAGCAGAAATCTAACAGGAAAAAATTGTTGTAAAGATAACCCAAAGTCCTAGACAAGGATTTAAAAGGCTTTTTATTTTTTAAGTATATTTGATTTACAATGTTGTGTTAGTTTTCTGGTGTATAGGAAAGTGATTCAGACATATACATACACACACACACATATATGCACACACATATGCTTCAGATATATACATATATATACATATTCCTTTTCATATTATTTTCAATTATGGTTTATTAAAGATATTGAATATAGTTAATATAGTTCCCTGTGCTATACAGTAGAACTTTGTTTAAAAGGCCTTTTTTAAAAAAGCAGATGTTAATCATCAAGAGGGAGCCACATACACTTCAGCGTAAAGGACCTAGTTGCCACAATAATACTTTGTTTTGGACAGAAATCTAGTATGTTCACTGATTTCCACAATCAAAAGATGACTACATGATAGAATCGGGCTGATTTTTCTTACCACCCAATGTAAGTGGTCAGAATGGCCAGTAGGGATATGGAGATCCTGTGGGTCATAGGCATGAACGGAGATTACACCACATTGCAGCTCAGCTTATCACCAAGAGAAAAAGTTAATGATTTTTCATCAAGAAATCAAAGATAAATGAGATTTCAAAGTAAGGGAAGCAAGAAATTAGAGACCTGTGAAGGATAAGAAAGAAAGGGAAGTAGCTACAGAAGCGTTACTGTGCACATTTGGTATTTAATACTTGAAGATGCCTCTGTACGTGGGTAAATGTTGAACAAAATAGAGAAGATTAGGAGGATTTACCATGCATCATGAAAAGAAAAGGGATGGAATTCAGTCTGATGTGAATTAGTTTGAATGCTGAAACACAACTTAATAGTTCTTTGCCCTTTATCTGCTTACTTAAGCTTGATAAGCTTCCAAGGTCTCTACTTGTAAAGAAACAGATAAATGCCTAGGGTAAAGATTTCAGATTTCTTTCTTCTTCTCCTTTTTTTTTTTTTTTTTTTTTTTGCTTTGGTTTTCTTGTTTGCTTTGAAGTACTAAATGGTCTGTATAGTCGAAACTATGATTTTTTCAGTAGTCATGTACGGATGTGATAGTTGGACCATAAATAAGGCTAAGGGCTAAAGAATTGAGGCCTTCAAATTGTGGTGCTGGAGAAGCCTCTTGAGAGCCACTTGGACAGCAAGGAGATCAAATCAGTCAATCCTAAAGGAAATCAACCCTGAATATTCATTTGAAGGACTGATGATGAAGCTGAAGCTCCAATACTTTGGCCACCTGATGCAAAGAGTTGACTCATTGGAAAAGACCTTGATGCTGGGAAAGATTGAAGGCAAAAGGAGAAGAGGCCAGCAGAGGATGAGATGGTTTGATAGCATCATCAACTCAATGGATGTGAATCTAAGCAAATTCGGCAAGAGAGTGAAGGACAGGGAAGCCTGGAGTGCTGCAGTCCATGGGATTGCAAAGAATCAGACATGACTGAGTGACTGAACAACAACAGAACAGATATAAATAATATTATTTCTCTTTTCCATTCCCTTCTCTCTTTCATCTGAATGGCACCATACTTGTACAGTTCCGTAGTTAGCATGATCAAACCTGAAGATTTCACACGTACATTTGGGAATACAAACCAAATTGAAGAAAAGAATGTGACAAAATTGCATGGTGTGTGTGTCTGTGTGTTGTGAAAGTTGAAGGTGCTGATTAAATAGTTTCCATTTCTTAGATTATTTCTGTCTCAATTTTCTAGACCATTAGGTACTTTTAAGATCTTTACATCCTTAAGAATAAAACATTCATCTTTGCATACAAATAACTATGTAGAGATAGAAGAATAAAGTAATATACTCATTATCAATAAGTAAATTTAAGACAGTAATGAGCACTGCCTTTTTACACATGCATGATAATCAGGTGCGATAGGTAATTACAAGCCCTACTTCACAGATATAGTAAGATTCACCTCAAGGTTGTAGAGCAACAAGTTGCAGGCTCGCTAAATCTCATCTTTTCCTATAATATTGCTGCTATGAAACACAACAGTATTTACTTGTGTAAAAAGATCACATTTTACCAATAATTACCCTGATGTTAGGAGAACACAAGTACTGGAGAGGAATGTGGCTGACACAAAATCACTGAAAAAAAAGTAAGCACTCTTTTCAGGGAATCTGTCTGCAATTTTGGAAAGTCCGTAACTACAAGCAAAGAAAGTACCACAGAGAAGGGAATGAGTTAACACTTACTATCTAGGAAACATTATTCAAGGTCTTTATGAAGAGGCCTTCAGACCTAGATCTTTAAAGTCTACTACTTGTGGGACTAAAAGCAGTATACCCAATATGATAGAATGTCCAGGAAGGTACGATGATATCTGCTTGAAGAGAGATCGTTTCCAAGTCATTGCACCTTGAACAATTTAAAAGTAAGCACTACTGACATACCTGTTAGACTGAATAAACTCAGAATACAACATACATTGATGAGATCTTTGCTATCTATAAATATTAAATAAGCATTCAACCTGCCTACATAACAGAGTAGATAGGAATTATCATGGAACTAAAATATCCCATACTGTGTAAATGACAATAAGAGTATAAGGAGGCATTATTCTTAATCTAAATTAAAAAGGTTCTGTTGTTTTAATCCACCTAGCTCATTATTTTTGAAACTTATTGATCATTCACTTAGCATATAGGTATTGAACGTCTACTCCATTGCAAAAGCTGTGATAAGCACTTTAAATTTATTTTAGTAGAAAAACTTCGTTCAGTAGATAATTGTTAGTACATTTTATGCCCCAAAGTGTTGATACTAATAGATGTGTCTCAGGGTATCTTTTGGGTCGTATGCTTAAGGTGAATGGAGAGTGGGATGGAGAAGGAGGCAGTATATCTTTGAAGAGAGTGGACAATTTTTAATATAGTTACAGAGAAAGAGGAAGCAATGAGAGGAAGAAAAACAAAGGAAGGTTGTTAGATTGCTGAAGATCCATTTGTTATGGTAATCACTGATTTACAATCAAATCAATATGTTGCTAAGTTTTTAACTTCTATAGGCCTTGTTATTACAGTTTCAGTAAATTAGCTTCAAGATGCTGTGTAGAATGTCTGATCTTATGAAGATCTTTAAGATGTCAAAATACAGTAATTTAATTTCAAGATGGTGAAGAAAAAGGCAGATGAATTAAAGTTGTATAGTGACAATTGTGTGACTTGTTTTAAACTTTTTTTCTTCTTTATTACAGCAACTCCATGTTTTAGGTACTGTTCCTCTCATGTTACATATGGTATGAAATTCAGGAGAATTAAACAACTGGCCCAAGGTCATGAGTGACAATAACCAGGAACAGCACCATATTGGTCCCTGTCCTAAGTACATGCTATTTTCTCTCACTACACTGTATGTCTATTATGGGCATTTTTTTTTATATTACCCTACAGAGTATAATCCCAATGTGCACTTTCCCCCAAAATCTCAAGAACACCTACCCCCAAAAAAATGTTCTTTAGGAGGTGAGGTTTTAATCTCTTCAATGTTTGTGCAAATACATAGTTGATGCCTTCAATTTCTGTTCCACAAAGCACAAAGAAAGTGGCCTTAGTATGGGAGGTTTTGAAAACAGGCATTTCCTGTTATTTGCCTCTGCACTGAAAGGCCCTTGAAATGCCCTGTACAGCACCAGATTTTGAGCATGACCACATTTTAACAGATCTGCCAGGATACATTAGCTGCAAAACACTTCCTCTGGGTTGACCTACTGACCTGATTAGTGGCTTGGCTCAACATTATCCATCTGGAAGCTGAAGCGTGTCTGCCAAACACAATGGTCAGAGTTTTGGCAGGGTTGAAATTGAGCTGTTCTTTCTAATGATGCCTTGCTAACAGGTTCATTTACCTCCCATGACCACTTCTTGAATGTTACAGTAATGTCATGCTTGGTGGGGTGGAAAACACACAGGTTTTGGAACGGAATAGACTAGAGTTTGAACTGATTTAACCACTTAATAGTTTGTCAACTACAGTACCACCTTGAGGATCAGTGTTTTTTTAAATCCATAAAGTGGGGACAATGATTTCTTTTCCATGGAGTTGTTCTGGGGATTACAGATAGTACCCTGTGGAACAAGAAGGGATCATTTATTGAAACTTTATTGTTGAAAGGCATTGTATCACATGCTTGACAAAGATTATTTCATTTTGAAAATGTCATATTCCTTAAGCATTATTATTATCCCAAATTTAAGAAGGAAGAAATAAAGGTTAGATAGGTAAATTTATTTGCATTATACAACAACTTCAGACTTAAGAGTAGAATTTGATATCAGTAGACACACTTTAGAATGTCTGTGATTTGTCACCAGATATAAATGCCTTCAAATGCATTTGTGAATTTACAATCTCCTGGATTGGGGGACTGACTAGAGATCACCCATCAAAATATCAAATTACAGAGTTAAAAGTTTCAGAAAGGTTTACTAGATATAGCTTACATCATTTAACGTTCAATATACTTGTAAGAATGACAGAGGAATATATTAACTGACCTGCTATAGTCCTCTTCTGCTCTTAATTATGCTGGGCTTCCTACAGGAAGTGTAATGGAGGAATTACCAGAGCTCAAAGTAATTTACCATTCACTAGGCTAAATGTTTTGCACAAGTCTCTGTTGATATTCATTATTTTTAAAGTATGTCCCTTTGGTAGTAGATGAATTAAATATGGGAAGTTGTGCTTAGAGTATAAAAATGGACTGAAACAACCTTTTCCAAAGAGGGGAAAAAAACACACCAATTTGGGGAGTGTGTGTGTGCCTGTGTATACATGCGGTTCTATATGTTGTGTGTGGTACTCTCAGTTTGCATGCAGTTGTTTATGTTGTGTATGTGGTATTCTCGGCTTGCCTGATAAGGAAATCTCCCTGCTAAGATCTCTCCTCTTTAAGATGTACTGTAATAAAGATTTTACCTGGGACAAATTGAGCCAAGAACATGAACAAAATGAATAAATTGTCATAGTTCATGTAACATATTCCCAGATGCATAAAAGATGCACCCAAACATTAAGTGACTGAAAGTGTTCTCTGTAAACTTACTATAACAAGATTTCATGTCTAAACTCTTTCAACAATCTATCAGGAGCTTGACTTAATCTGCCTCTAATTTTAAGTAAATATTTTCAGTAGAGGCAAAGTATTATGTCTCCCTTTCATGTAAAAAAAAAAAAAAAAAATCAGGGCGAAGCTCTCAACCATGGCAGGCAAATGAACACTACCTTACTCAGAAATGCACTGAGCACTGCCAATGATTTGATGCATTTATAACCTTGAACAAACCATTTAACCGAGGGCACTGGGAATTGAGCTCCAACACTTTGGCCACCTGATGCGAACAGCTGACTCCTTGAAAAAATCCCTGATGCTAGGATAGATTGAAGTCAGAAGGAGAAGAGGACGAGATGGTTGGATGGCATCACTGATGCATGGCATGAACTTGGGCAAACTCCAGGAGATGGTGGGTGACAGGGAGACCTGGTGTGCTGCAGTCCATGGGGTCACAAAGAGCTAGACACAACTTGGTAACCAAACAACAACAACTGGGAATGAGGCAACTATTTGTCAATGGAGGGGTTTTAATTACATGATTAAAGGAGAAAAATTATAAAGGAAAAAAAAATATTTTGGCGATTTGAGATTCAGATCTTAGCATTACTGCTTCCTACATGTATTCTCATCTGTAAAAAAATACTTTCATAATTAGAGTGCTGTGAAAGTGAGTTTACATAACACATATCAGGACTTGACAAAACATAAGTAATCAATAAATACCACTTATCTTTCCTTCAATATTTCACCCTCCACGATTTCACAATTTTAAACCTGGGAAACCAAAAAATCTTGATTCTAATGAGAAAGTTACTTAAATTCCCTGAGGCTCACATTCAGAATTAATATAAAGAGAAAGTTAGATCAAGATTGTGAAAGAGGTTTCAATCCCTCTTATGCATTGGTAATGGCCTTCTGGAATAGTTTGTTAAAAACATTTAAGGCTATGTGGAGACTATAGGAAAAAAAAATGCTGTTATTAATAAGTCTGCTGTGATATAGGCATGCCACATACACTCTATCTTGGGATAGTGATTTATACTATTCTCCCCAGACTTTAAAGCACAGGGTCATAGAATTTGTTGAAGCTTGCACTGGAAATCAATTTTGAAAGAAAAATGATGTGTTCCTTTAGTCATAGTACAGTGACAAGATGATGTCATAAACAGATATTAAACAAGCCACATATAATGCACTGAAATCTGTGCTAGGGATAGTGAGAGACATAAATTTGAGAAAAACATCTTGTCTTCCAAGAACAAACTACTATTTACTAAGGCTTAATTAACAGGCCCATAGATTTTCACAGGAGTCTCAGTATTAAAGCACCGGTGATGGTCATGAGTACCCTCATGCTTGCAGAATAGATATCTGCAAGCACACTATAAAGAATATGCCTACTAATTATACGATTAATCATATGTAGATTTAATAAGCATGTTCATGTGCCTGACCCTGGGTTAAATTAAACAACTCACTTAACCTCACTATAAATGATAAATCAGGTAATATTGTGAATTAATGTACTTATAAAGTAAACTTAGAAAGGTGAAGGAATGGGTCTAAGGTCACACAGCATCTACTGGAGCGAAGACTTGAAGCAAGTCCTGCTTGCCTATAATTTGGTTGTTTTTATTTAGTTTAAAATTCCACCTTATTAAAATGTTATGGACTGATTTGTGATGGAAGGGAGTAGATATGCATCATAGCTACCTAGTCAATGGTTGAATGAAAGAACACTTTTCCTCAGATTTCTTTGATCCTCTCAATAAAAATGAAACAAAGTAAAAACATATCTTCAATATCACTTTGAAAATATATCAAGCAGTATCTTTTAAGTATATAAATTAAAAGTGAAAAGGAATCTAGAGATATCTAACCAAGTCTGTTAATTTTATAATTGGGGGAAAACCAAACAGAACAAAAGCAAAAGTTTCAAAACTGATCAAAAGCTAGTCAATTTGCTCTTTTTCTGAACAACATTGATTTCACCACACTCTACTAGCCTGCTGATGATTTCGTTTACAATCTGAGTGATGGGGTGAATGTGTTAAGAATTTCTAGTCCTGTAAGAACTGGGACTTACCTAGTTTCCATTCTAAGGTTTGGCACATTGGACCAAAAAAAAAAAAAAAAAAATGTGCTTAGCAGCAGAGCAAAGAGAAGATTGCACAAATCAAATTAATTTGAGTTTTGCCTTGAAGTTATGTTTGGGAAGAAACTAAACAAATAAAAAAAACATACAATTAAAATGGCAAGTACAGAATGCCCTCAAAACCACAAGTTAGGACAGACTATGCTAAAGGAGAAAAGTCAAGATGGAAGTGTATATGGCTATTAATATCCATGGCCATAGGAGCTTAGAACACTCACTGTGGAGAGTGCTACAAAGTAAGTTGATGGTGATCAAGGAATTCAGTGAAGAGAACCAAAGCAGTGGCAATATCTTTAAGCACATTTAAAACATCGTTTGCTCTCTGAACAAGTAATCAATGCAAAGATAGCATTAATTCATCTGATAATGAAATTCTGAGCTTCTATCCTGTCCTAGGCACTCTGCTTGGTGCTGTGTAAAATAACGGTGAATCAGATTCAGGCACAGAGAACTTGACTGAGATACTATCTTACACTCACAGGACTAGACTTTTTCCTCAAATATAAAGGAGATATTAAATTTCTACAATTAGGCCCAGATTATCAGGATGGTTTACTGTACAGTGAGCCCTCAGAGTACTAAAACAATGGCCGTAATCAGCCCAGTCTACTAGAGTCACAGGATTGAGGCCTCACTAGTACAAACTAAGGGCCCCGGGGCCCTAGCAGGAAGAGAGATCAAGGATAAGAGATCATAAGACACTAACTATGCAGTAATCTATTTATTACTCTATTGTAAAATAGTCATTCCTAGTTGTTGCTGTCATAAATTGAACTTAACACAATGTTTCTGAGTCTTCAGGTTAATTAGAATCTGCTTCTGTAATAGTGTATGAAATGAACTTTATGCTCATATAAGGATCTCAAATAATGAGCAATCATCCAATAAATTGAATTTTCCATGATAAAATAAAAATGGTCATTTCAGTTACTGGAGAAGGCAATGGCAACCCACTCCAGTACTCTTGCCTGGAAAATCCCATGGACAGAGGAGCCTGGTGGGCTGCAGTCCATGGTGTCATGAAGAGCCGGACATGGCTGAGCGACTTCACTTTCACTTTTCACTTTCATGCATTGGAGAAGGAAATGGCAACCCACTCCAGTGTTCTTGCCTGGAGAATCCCAGGGACAAGGGAGCCTGGTGGGCTGCCGTCTATGGGGTCACACAGAGTCGGACACAACTGAAGTGACTTAGCAGCAGCAGCAGCAGCATTTCAGTTATAATATGGATCTTAGATCTGGCTTAAATTTAGAGTTCATTTTGTTCAACTCTATCATCTTACCATGAAACATATGAAGAATAGAGAAGGTAGAGTGCTTGCTTAAGGTCACACAATTATTAAATAGTTGGAGAAGCAAGGATCTTATTCTCTGGTTTTCTAAATAACTTTTCCATCAGATACCATTATATACAAAAATCATCACTATTTTTTCACCTCCCAATATCAAAATGAGACATCCATTAATCTTCCATCTCCCTTCCTTCTTAGCTCTTCACTTGACTAATTACTAAGTAGCAAAACCATCAATGTCACTCTGATCTGGATTCCATTGTCTTTTATCTTAAAAATACTAATAACATTAAAACAACCCTGTTACTACTACCTCTTTTTCTCTTCAGTTCAGTAAAAACACTTTTATCACTAGGAAAAGAGTAGCCTCCTAAAGAAAAATGGGGCAATTCCTTGAGAATATGAGAAAATCAATCTTAGGCAGGAAAGAATAATATTTGAAACCATAATGTATTTGCAAAATCAATTTTCCTGACATATAACTCTAATCATATAATTTGCCTACTCCACAACTTTCAACATCTTCTAATTGCCAAAGAAATTAAGTTGTAATTTATCATCCTGCTATTCAAGGACTCCCCAGCGTTGACTGATCTATTTTTTGAGCTATCTCTCCTATTTTTTCCGGCAGCTCTAAAATCTATACCGTGATTTGACTGACTGGTCTTCAAATTTGTTATCCATAATGTCCATATTTTCAGGTTGAACACTGAAAGTAATCAATATTCACACAGTAAAACAAATGGAAGAATAGAGCTGGTGATTCTGCCACATTTTATATTTCATTATAAATTAAAGTGGAAACATCACAGTTAGTCAGATTATTTTTCAGAGTCTGTATAGAGATGGATTACCTGTATGTGAATAATTAGTGGTTCTCAGTTTGTAAAACTAAGAGCCAAAATCTTGATAACAAGTTGCACCATCAGTGTGGAGATACTCATTAGTCATAGCCTGAGGCTGCCCCTCATATTCTGTATGCCACCTTGCCCTCAGTAGGTACATAAGGCATTATGAGTATCTGGTGGTCAGAGCAAAGTACTCTGCAGCTGGAAGACCAGGGTTAGCATTTCAATTTTGATAGCCAGTAGATATATAATGTTTGAAATGTGATCTCTGCAAGGGAAATTCTCCACAGCTGAAGAAAGAAAGGGTGGACACAACTGCCTCTACATTTTCCTTAATTGTGTAACCTTATTACAATGATTACAAATTTAAAGTAATATTCAAATTCAAAAACATTTTCTAAGTTGAGAGTATTATTGGGGAAGGACCCTTAAAAAATGTCAAATCTAGCTTTCTTTTAACATGGTAACATTGATATAGGGATATATAAATTGGAATTGGCATGTATCTTTGATGACATAAGCCTGGTTTAAATATAAAAAAATAATTACCTAAACTAACCTCTTCATGAAAAATTGCATAGAAGAAATTAAACGACATGGATACAAATAACCAACATGTAGTAGACATAGTAGATTCCCCAGACTACCTGTTTTCCCCACCCCTTCGTGTTCTTGTTTTCTTTTTTCTCTGTTTAGGGATGGATATATTTCACATATGAAGTATGATTTGCTATCAGGTTTAAAAAAGAATTTTCCTGACACAAGTGTAAGAACTCACGTAAACACACATGAAAGACAGCTGGAATGAAAGATGCTTGGTAACTTGCTAACATGTATCTTTTCAATACATGTTCAAACTTTAAACAATACTACAAGAAAATTACTATGACAAATTACTATTTAAAATATGACTGCCTGTTATATGTTTCCAAATACAAGGGTTGTACTATACTGAAAAAGAAAAAAAAAAGAATAAAGAGCACATACTGATAATTTGATTTATCTTTGAGATGTGTGCTGTATGAATGTCCTAATGCTCAAAACTTTCTGATCTTCATACTGGGTAGACAAATGAAAATAGTTGTTTGTTTGTTTTCCTTAGGAGAAAATACAAATGAAAATATTTCTTCTAGAGGAACTTGGGCATGGGATGAAGGCTGGGTAAAACTGGACCACACTGGAACTTCATAAAAACAAATCTCTGAGTAACCATACATTGATAGCCAATAGCTCATACTATTCTGGATGCTCTAAGAGTAGAAACTATTACTCTTTAAAAAAAAAAAAAATTGAAGTATAGTTGATCTACAACATTGTGTTAGTTTCAGGTGAACAGCAAAGTAAATCAGTTATACATATACATATATCCACGCTTCTTTTTAAGATTCGTTTTCCATTTAGGTCAATACCAAGTGTTGAGTAGACTAAGTTCTTATTAGTTATCTATTTATATATAGTAGTGTATATATGTCAATCCCAATCTCCCAATTTATCCCTCCTCCTCTCATTCCCTGATAACCATAAATTTGTTTTCTATATCTGTGATTCTACTTCTGTTTTGTAATTGAGTTCATTTGCACCATTTTCCCCCCTGGTTTCCATATATGAGCAATATCACATGATATTTGTCTTTCTATGTTTGCTTATTTCATTCAGTATGACAATCTCTAGGTCCATACATATTTCTACAAATGTTTTTATTTATGACTGAGTAATATTCCTATGTATATATGTACCATATCTTCTTTATTCACTCCTCTGTCAATGGACATTTAGATTTATTTTGTGTCCTGGCTGTTGCAAATAGTGTTGCAATGAACATTAAGGTGCATGCATCTTTCTGAATTATGGTTTCTCTGGGTATATGCTCAGGAGTGAGATTGCTGGGTTATATGGTAGTACTAATATAGTTTTTTAAGGAACTTCCATACTGTTTTCCATTGTGTCCGTACCAATTTACATTCTCACCAACAGTGTAGGAGGGTTCCTTTTTCTCTCCAGCATTTACTTGTTTATATATACACATACATACACATACATTCACAGATACTTACTGCCTGTGGTTAAATATTTTATGTTGTAGTATAACCCATCACTCTAAATTATGTGTGTATCTACATTAAAGTAATGGACTTGTTCATATTCTGTGTGTGTATACACATATATAGTAAGTAGATATATTGTTCATTTTACAGCATTGAATAGATACATCATTGAATAGACACTTAGCATTAGATGCAGTAAGAAATTCACGCTAAATGATGGTTTTTATTAATTAGATAATCATCTGTTTCAGTTGTACCCTATTGCTAAACATCTTCAAGGAAATATGTTTATAAAGTTAACAGATAAATCTAATTACAGTGGACTGCTTCCTGGCACTGCTTTGGATTAGCAAAATGGTTGATTTCTCTGACACACAAATAAATCATTAAAATTATCAATACTATTTTATGTAATATTAATGAAAATAAAGAATAATCTCTGTAGTAGTTTTGTTGAGGAAAAATACAAATACAGGTGAAACATAAAACTAAATTACACAAACATACTTTATTAAACAAAGTGCTAAGTTTTAGGAAAACTATATGATCAAGCATAATTAAGTTATAGATGTCACAGTTTTATTGACTACATTTTTTGATAAAGTTTTAATTTAAAAGAGAAGTTTTAATTTGGAGAAAATTTGTGAAGATTTTTTAGGAGGTCTCCATATGACTCACATTAAGATCCCCCAATAATTAATGATTCACATGGCACATTTTTATAATTAATACAGCAACATTGATACAGTATCATCAACTAAATTTTGGGTATTATTCAGATTTATTTTGCCTTTATCTAATTTTTTTCCTATCCCAGGATTGCATCCAGATTGCCATATTACATTTAGCAAACATGTATCATTAGATTACCTTAACTGCGGGAGTTTTACAGACTTTTCTTGCTTATGATGACCTTGACAGTTTAAGAAATAATGGTAAACTGTATACATTTTGTAAACTGCATACCTCAGTTGAGATTTGTCTGACATATTTTCAAGGTTATAGTGGGATTATGTGATTTTTGTAAGGAAAAGCTGATATAAAGTGCCATATTCTTCACATCAGATCAAGGGTACTTACTATTGACATGACTTATCACTGTTGATGATAATCTCGATACCTGGTTAAGTAGTGTTTATCAGTTTTTCCATTGTGAAGTTACAATTGTTGAATTTGTTCACATTGTGGTCTTTCGAAAGAAATCAATATGCACAGCTCACACATAAGGAGTAAAGACGGCAAAGCATCTGCATAAGTTATCTGAAATATCGGATGATAGATTTGTCTACTCTTCCCTATTTACTTATTTATTCAATGATTTATTAATATCAGAATGGATTAAAGGATATTTATTTTATACTTTGGGTTATTATATAATAAAACTTTATTTTGTTGCTCAAATTGTTCCCTGCTTTGGTCACTGAGAGCTCTTCCATTTGGTTCCTGTGTCCCTTCAACACATTCACTTTCTGTACTGCATGATTGCTTCTCTGGTGGCTCAGATGGTGAAGAATCTGCCTGCAATGTGGGAGACACAAGCTCCATCCCAGGATTGGGAAGATCCCCTGGAGAAGGGAATGACTATGCACTCTAGTATTCTTGGCTGGAGAATTCCAAGGACAGAGGACCCTAGCAAACTAAAGTCCATGGGGTCACAAAGACTTGGACATGACTGAGTGACCAACACTTTCATTTTCACCCTAATCCTACATTCAGCCAAATCTCCAAGAAGGCCTGGCTCCTCATAATGTAAGAATCATATTAGAAGCCAAGATCTAAGTACTAGGTGTGCTTGTAGCTACTGAGGTGTGGAGTTTCAAGACTCTCCAATGTGAGAACAATGTGTTTATATTAACCTATATGTATATTCATATATTCATATCTATATATTTCTATATGTAATCAATTCTATTTTGAGTCAAGTATGTATTTATACTAATGAATCTAACTGTAATCCATTACCACATACATTACCTCCTTATTTTAGCTTTTCTCTAAAGTCTCACTCCAGCAGCAAGAAACTTTCTTGCTTTCTAACTTCCACCATAAGCCATTCATTTGCTTAAATGTGTAATTCTAGCACACATGTTGATCTATGCTAGTATATATATATATGTTCAATGACTCTAGTATACATATGTTAATTGATGCTTTTCAACTGTGGTGTTGGAGAAGACTCTTGAGAGTCCCTTGGACTGCAAGGAGATCAAATCAGTAAATACTAAAGGAAATCAGTCCTGAATATTCATTGGAAGGACTGATGCTGAAGCTGAAGCTCCAACACTTTGCAAGGAACTGACTCATTGGAAAAGACCCTGATGCTAGGAAAGATTGAAGGGAGGAGAAGGGGACGACAGAGGATGAGATGGTTGGACAGCATCAGTGACTCGATGAGCAAGCTCCAGGAGTGGGTGATAGGGAAGCCTGGTGTGCTGCAGTCCATAGGGTCGCAAAGAGTCAGACACGACTGAGCAACTGAACTGAACTGAGTATACATATGTAACAGTATGAGAACTGCACATCAGTGCCTGAAGGAAATAACTTTAACAGCTCAACTATAGTATCTATGTTCAGCCTCTTTTGCCTTTAGTCTTAGACTCCACTCATCTTCAAAATTACTTAAAGCACAAGTTTCTCCCATTCCATCAGGTGAAATTGTTTCTTATATATATATATTATACAGTTAGATTGCTCTGTCTCATTCTATAGTCGTCCTGGGACCCTATGATATAAACATTTTTTAAATTTTCATACACCAAGGTTCAACTTGTAGCTGTAAAGCTCTATGGCTTTTGACTAACACACAGTGCCAATATCATATAGAATATTTTCAGTACCCTCTTCGCCTTCCTCCTGTCTGGCAATCTCTGATATTTTTAATACTTTTGTAGTTTTGCCTTTCTTAAAATGTCGCATATTGGGAATCAAATGGGACGTAGTCTTTTCAAATGGGAAGTAGTTCTTTTACTTAACATTTGCTTATAAGCTTAACCTTGTGCCTTTTCACAGAATGCTAGCTCATTTTCATTTATTGCTGAATAATATTCCATTGTACAGATATACCATAGATTGTTTAACAATTCACCTGTTGGAAGCCTTCATGGTTGCTTTCAGTTTGGGGCATTTACAGTTAAAGCTGTTATGAACATTCACTTGCCTATTTTTGTATAGATGTAGTTTTCAAATCTGTTTATTAAATATGTAAGACCATGATTGCTAGATTGAATGATAGACTCTTTTGATCTTTGTAAGAAACTACCAACCTGTCTTCCAAAGTGATTCTGCCAGCTGGCATAACCTCCAGCAATGATTAATAGCTTCTCTTGCTTTCAACCCTCAACAGCAACCAGAATTTTGCTTTGTTTAAAAACATTTTAGCTACTCTAATATGTGGGCAGTGGTATCTCATTGTTGTCTTATTTTAAAGTTCTATAATGTCAAATGACATTATGTATCATTTCAAATGTATTAGTTGTTGTGTATCTTCTTTGAAAACATGGCTGTTTAGACCATTTGCTCATTTCTTACTAGAGCTGCTTTCTTGAGTTTTTAGAGTTATTTGAATATTTGAGATTAAAAAACAAAACAAACAGTTTACCAGATAGTGTTTCGCAAATGCTAAACTTGCAACCTACAACTTGTTCACTTGATTCTCTTAATGATGTCTTTCACAGAGCAAAATTTCTAATTTTAATAAAGTATAATTTTTTTTCATGGATCATGTTTTTGGTATTGTATCTAAAAACACATGGGTAAACTCAAGGTCATCTAATTTTTCTCATATTTTCCTCTAGAAATTTTATAGTTGTGTGTTTTACATTGAAGTCTATAACTCACTTTGAGGCAGCTTTGTAAAAAGTGTACTTGTTTGGTTTATATTCATTCTTTTTTCATATACACATCCAATTGTCCTAGCATCATTCATTGAAAATAATATCATTATCCATTGAACTGTCTTTTTTTTTTTTTTTTTCCTTCGTCAAACATAAGTTGACTATGTTTCTGTGGCTCTACCTCTGGGCTTCCTTTATATTCCATTGATTCATGTGTTTACACTCTGTTGATTATTGTAGCTTTAAATGGTCTTAAAGTCAGGTAATGCCAATTCTACAATTTGTTCTTCTAAAGCATTATGTTGGCTACTCAAGGTCATTTGTCTTTCAATATAAACTTTGGATTGAATGTTTCGTTTGTACAAAATAATTTGCCAGAAGTCTGCTTGGGATTACATTGAATCTATAGATCATATTTAAAGGAATTGACATCTTAACAATAGTGATTCCTCTAATGGATGAACATGGATATTTATCAGTTTATTTATGTCTTTGGTTTTTCCCTGAGTTTTGTAGTGTAGTTTTCCACATTTTATTTGGTATATACATAATCATTTCATTCTTTCAGTACTTCGGTAAGAGGCATATCTTAGCTAAGTTAAGAATACTTAAAATATTTACTTGTATTTATTCATTCTCTTATGCTTTCCCTTCTTTGCACAGATTCAAGTTTCTAACTTATATCATTTTCCTTCTCCCTGAAAAACTACTTCTAACATTCTTTTCTGGCCATGTGTGCTGGTGATGAATTCCCTCAGTTCTTATTTGTCTGAGAAAGGTTTAACTGCTGCTTTTTGGAAGACAATTCATTGGACAATAATTTTAGTTTGGTGATCTTTTTTCAATACTTAAATATTTGTGGACAAAGAATGTTCCCTACCACCAAGTCATCAGCCACTGCAGCCAGCCATGATGCATTCCGAGGGGAATTCAGGGTGGAGAAAAACAGGATACTGGTCTTACATAGTTAAGATGCATATCAGAGAAATCATTATTAATTTGAGATGTCTGTTTTCATTTTGCGACTAGCAGTAATCTTTTGGTGTTTGACTACATGTTTTGTTTTGTTCCCAATAAAAATTCCTGTGTAAAATGGATAACCAACAAGGATGTACTATACAGCACAAGGAACTCTGTTCAATGTTATGGGGCAGCTTGGATGGGAGGAGAATTTGGGGAAGAATGGATACATGTATATGTATGGCTGAGTCCCTTCCCTGTTCACCTGAAACTATCACAACATTGTTTGTTAACTGGTTATTTTGTTGTTGTTGTTTTTCAGTCGTTAACTCGTGTCCGACTCTGCAACCCTATGAACTGCAGCACGCCAGGTTTCTCTGTCCTTCACTATCTCCATGAGTTTGCTCAAACACATGTCCATTGAGTTAGTGATGACATCCAACCATCTCGTTCTCTGTTTCCCTCTTTTCCTCTTGCCCTCAATCTTTCCCATCATCAGGGCCTTTTCCAATGACTCAGCTCTTCACATCAGGTGGCCAAAGTATTGGAGATTCAGCTTCAGCTTCAGTCCATATAACTGGCTATACTCCAATACAAAATAAAAAGTTAAAAAAAAACCCTGTGTATCCTGGGTCCACCATTACCTCTTTGGAACAGCTTCTCAGAGTTATTTGAGAGGCTGCTTCCTGGCTATAATCTGTAGCAATGCTCCAAATAAAATATAATTCTCAACTTTAAGGATGTGTATTTTTTTTTAAATTGACATACTCCATTTTCTACTGTCTTAACTTGGTTTCTGTTGAGAAGTTTACTGTAATTTTTATCTCTGTTCATGAATAAATAAGTTGACTTTTTCCCTTCTCTGGCTTTACCAAGATTTTGTTTTGTTTTGGTTTTCTGCAGTTTGACTATGACATGCATAAGTGTAGTTTTTTCATTTGTTTCTATGCTTTTGTTTGTATTCATCCGTCTTGGTGTTTTCTAGGATTCCTAAATACGTGACTTAGTGTGTGTCATTAGTTTTTAAAATTCTGAGTCTTATATACTTTCTGCTCCATTCGCTTTTTCTTCATCTTCTGATGTTGCAGATATATATCTTACACATTATGAAACTGTCCCAGACTTCTTAGGTGATCTGTTTATTTGTTTTTAATTCTTTTTTTTCTCTTTGTATTTCAGTTGGGAAATTTCCATTGACCTATCTTCAAACTTACTGATTCTTTTCTCGGCCATTTCCAGTGTACTGAGGAGCCCATTAAAGGAATTCTTAATTTCTGTTTCTAGCATTTCCTTCTGATTATTTTTTAGAGCTTTCATCCCTCAGCTTTCATTAACCATCTGTTCTTACATGCTGTCTACTTTTCCATTAGAGCCCTAACATATTAATCACAGTTATTTAAAATTCCCTATCTGATAATTTCAACATCTGTGCCATTTCTGAGTTTGGATCTAGGTTTAATTTGTCTATTCAGACTGCTTTTATTTTTTTCTTGCTTTTTGGTATGACTTGTAATTTTTCTGTTGAAAGATGGACGTGCTGCATTAGAATGATAACTAAGGTATGTAGGTGCTTGGTGTGAGAATTTATGTTAGTGTGGTTGAAAGTGGGCTTTTTAAATATTTGTTGTGGCTACAGTTCCCAGAGGCTTCAAATTCCTCTAGTGTTTTTCTTTTTGTTTGCTCTCTGGATTTTGGTCTTTCCTGCATAACTCTTCTCAGAAAGAGTTCAAGTCTTATACCTCTTTCAGTTGTAATTCCCCACTATACTATCATACTGGAGTTTTATTAGCATAGTAGTAAGGCATGGAGAGGGGAAGCATTCTGTATACCTCTTACTAACTCCTAAACTTTCCGTAGTCCTCTGTCCCTGGGCTATGGCATTCACAGGTTTTTCTCAGGTTTTTGCTCCCCTTTGGTAACACTGGAAGACTAGAATGGGCTGAAGTGGGATATTCTCTTTTCCCCAACATTAGATAAAGCTCTGATAAAGACAATTCTCCTGGAGAGTAAGCCTTTGTTGTGAAGAGTGCTCTGGGAGTATTCAGGAGAATTACCCTTCCTATCTAAGTATCAGAGTCAGGAAGGGATTTTCTCAAATCTTCACCTTGAGAAGCTGGTGTGGCTCCTGGAGGTAAAACCCCCCGAAGTGTGGAAGTCACTTTAAGACTGCTTCAAACCAGGAGCTTCTCATTCTTATGCTAGTCCACACTCAGACTCCAGTAATTTTTTGAAATTATCATTTAAGTCTTTTTACCAGTTTATCGCTTCAACAACTTCCATTCCAAGTAAGCAGATTTCAACTGTGCCTCCCTAGATACTCCTGCCTACCCAGATTTTGAGGTGGCAGTTTGCTCTGTGAACTCAATTCTCTTATGAATCTAAAAAAACTATCCTATATAACAATACTCACTCTGCTATTTCTAATGTACTTGGATTGACAGGGAGATCAGCAAGGCATCATCTGGAAGCAACACACGGTCTTCTTTCTCCTCAAATCACCAAACTTATCTGGGAGTCTAGGAATTCTTCTCCCTGCCATATCCAGCTCTAGAAACAGCCTCTTCTCAACTAGACTACCGACACCTAGTCAGCCATTTCCTCACTCTGATGTCTCCCCATCCATCTGTTAGAAATACTAACTTGTTTGTGGGAATAGAAATAAACTCTGATCATTCATGTACTTTTGAAAATTAGACATTATTCCTGGACTTTTAAAAACTATTATTAAGATTGTATTTTCTAGAGCAGTTTTAGGTTCATAGCTAGGTTCATAGCAAAATGGCAAGGAAGGTACAGAGATTTCTGGTGCATCCTCTGCCTTCACACATGCATGTCTGCATGTGTGTGCTTAGGTGCTCAGTTGTGTCAGACTCTTTGCGACCCCACAGATCGCTAGGCTCCTCATCTATGGGATTCTCCAGGCAAGAATACTGGAATGGGTTGCCATTTTCTACTTCAGGGGATCTTTCAGACTCAGGAATCAAACCTGTATCTCTTCCATCTCCTACATTAGCAGGTGGATTCTTTACCACTGTGCCACCTGGGAAGCCCCCACACATGCATAGCCTCCCTCATTATCATCCTCCAGTAGAGTGGTACATTTGTAACACTGATGATCCTATACTGACACATCACAGTCACCAAAAGTACATGGTCTACATTATGATTTACTTTTGGTGTTGCACATTCTATCAATTTGAACAAATATATAATGACATGTACCCATCCTTATGGTATCATACACAGTATTTCACTATCCTAAAAGTCCTGTGTGTTCTGCCTATCCATGCTTCCCCTTTGTCCTCCCTAATCCCTAGCAAACATTGATTTTTATGATTAACATAGTTTTGCCTTTTCCAGAAGATCACATATTTGGAATCATACAACATATTCGGAAGATCTCTGAACTGTTTACATTTCACGTTCTTCAAGTTCAGAATCTCTGGCCCTTGCAATGTCTTGATAGTCACATAACAAACAACAAGGTTCGGCTTGTATCTGTTCTTTGTAATAACAATTTATCAAGCTGTGAATGACATATTGCTAGTATTGGGAAGGAAGAAAGTCTTTAGGAGGCATTGGGGCAAGAGGGACTCTAGGAAATATAACAAAATTGTACCTACAGTAGCTATAATAATATAAACATTAGCTATTTAACCATAGTTTCATGATTGCATAAAATCATTTCATAGCATTAGAATAAAAATAATGCTTTTATCCAGAATTTATTTATAATTACCTTTTAACAAACAATGATTCAGAATTAATTAGTGCATAAAAACCATCCACTCATAGACTATAAGCTAAAGGCAAGGATCATATTTAATGCATTAATAGTTTTTCTAAAATATCTGTCACTAAACTGTATACACAGTAGGTGTAAAGGATAATAAAGTTAAAAGCTTATTTGAGCAGTTAAAATCATAAGTTTTCGTTCCATCCATAGCTTGACAATTGCTCTAATAAGACACTGTGTTCAATGTAGTTGTGTTGAAAGTTATTGGCAACTAATATCCAGTGAGTACCTACTTTATGCTGGGTGTAATGTAATCCTCATAATTATAACAAATGCTAACAATGAAAATTAGAGTATTTATGTAATATTCCCAGGAGCCAACTGCACAGATCAGATTTGAGTCATGTATTATGACCCCAGAGCTGTTATTTTTCCTTCCTCTATGTCAGTATTATATTGATGTAGTTATACACAATTGATTTGGAATTTTATTGCAGATTTTTTAATGAAGCATTCAATACTTTACATAATATTTTTGTCTTCTGTCAGTACATGCAGAGGAATTACTGACATTTTATTTTTTAGAAGAAAAAAATATGGGTTTATTTTAGATACGTTACCACAAATGCTGTACTTTATGTCACTGCTCTGGATTGGATAGAAACACAATTAGTGAAAGAGAGGAATGCGTGCAGCAGGTTTTCACACTTTACAAATGGTTACAAAGTGATAATTAGCAATGTGCTAAATACTAGGTGATAATGCTCAACAGAATAAGGTGAAAATTAATTGTTTGAGAGACAATATCACTGGAATGGTTCATTTCCTTAAAAGTCACTGAAACAGATGAAAATTGACTCTCTCTAATTTTGAGGTACATAATACACTATCATCAACTCAATTGAATTGAACCAGTCCTAGTTATTACCATCATCTTTCATTCATGCTTCTGTTCATTCAAAAAATTATCTATTGAATGTTGATGCTGTGGGTATGATAGATGCTTGAGGATAAAGGAGCAAACAAAAGACACATGATCTCTGCCTTCATGAAAATTTTATTATATCAATTCTTATCACCTTTGGTGTCTTGTTACCTTCAATATCACTCTCATCATCCTAATCCTATAATCATCATCATCACCACTTACTCTAGAGACAAACTCTATTAATGGGTGAATTAAGAAACAGAAAACAATTAGGAAGCTGTTATATCTTACAGTGTACTCTTAGCCTTTTCTCCCCATGCTCATTTATGGTATAAATTTAAAATTTCATCTCACAAAACCTTCTCCGATCATCTCATTTATTTTTTATTTTTTATTTTTTATAAATTTATTTATTTTAGTTGGGGGCTAATTACTTTATAATATTGTAATAGTTTTTGCCATACATTGACATGAATCAGCCATGGGTTTACATGTGTTCCCCTTCCTGGACCCCCCACCCACCTCCCTCCCCATCCCATCCCTCTGGGTCATCCCATTGCCCCGGCCCTGAGCCCTTGTCTCATGCATCAAACATGGAATGGTGTTCTGTTTCACATATGATAATATACATGTTTCAATGCTATTCTCCCAGAACGTCCCACCCTCACCTTCTCCCTCAGAGTCCATAAAATTGTTCTATGCATCTGTGTCTCTTATTCTGTCTCGCATATAGGGTTATCGTTACCATCTTTCAAATTCCATATATATGCATTAGTATACTGTATTGTTGTTTTTCTTTCTGGCTTACTTCACTCTGTATAATGGGCTCCAGTTTCATCCATCTCGATCATCTCATTTAAAGTTGATACCCCCAGTTGGGTTTCTCTGGTGGCTCAGATGGTAAAGAATCCATCTGAAATGCAGGAGACCTGGGTTCGATTCCTGGGCTGGGAAAATTCCATGAAGGAGGGCATAGCAACCCATTCCAGTATTCTTGCCTGGAGAATCCCATAGACAGAGGAGCCTGGCAGGTATACTCCATGGGGTCACAGAGTCAGACGCAACTGAGTGGCAAGCACATACACACACACACTCCCAACTGGGCCTCCCAGGTGGTGCTAGTGGTGAAGCACCTGCTCACCAATGCTGGAGATATAAGAGACGTAGGTTCAATCCCTGGGTCAGGAAGATCTCCTGAAGGAGGGCATGGCAACTCACTTAAGTATTCTTGCCTGGAGAACCACATGGACAGAGGAGCCTGGGAGGCTACAGTCTATAGGGTCGCAAAGAGTTGGACACGACTGAAGTGATTGAGCACAGCACAACACAGCCCATACTCCCAATTACTTTACATCATCTGAACTCAGAATGGTGGTGGATGCCCAAATCATATTTTCTGAATGAAAGCATAAAGTAATAGAGACTTTTGTTTTCTCTCCATACCTTTACTGGTTACATGTGGCAAGAAATAGTCACTAAAGGTACCAGGCCATGAACTCGGGCATAGCCCCAGTGTTTTGTCTGCAACCAACTGCTTTGCCCCATCACTGTCAGAATCCCATTAAGTTTACAATTTTTCATCTTGAAACATCCTCGCTCTATTACATACTGGCTATCTTACTCTGATGAAGCTTGGTTGGCATGTATTAACTCTCTGCAAATAATTATCTAGATGTTATTAGTGGCAATAATTCACCTGGTCAGGACTGGGCCTTGACAAGTTAGCTGTGGAAAATTGGACCACACTGTATATAATATTGGCCAGAATAATGAAGATTTAAATTAGAATGATAATAGTGGAAACTGGAAAAGGGATATAAATCTAAAAGACAGAATAGGACATTGCTTATATTAACAGAAGAAGGGAACACTAGGAACTGTTTTACAGATAGTTCTTCATGATATTCAGGCACTGTTCAAAAGTGGGCTGCTGCTGAAGACCCTAAAATTTTGTGTTCCCTCAGTCTTGAAAGAGCTTCCTCCAGACTACTGTTATGACCTCTGTCCTTTAACTAGCTCAGGTCTCTGCTCAACTACTACCTTCCAGAGGGGGATGCCTTGAATACCTGTGGATCTATCTTCTATTTCCCCCTCTAGACCTATTCTCTGCCCTTCTCTCACCTGTTCCCTGCCCTACCAGGCAGTCCAGTATCTACTATATGACAAACTGCCTTGCCCTTTTATTTCTGGGGGGGCTTGTCCACTGAACAGCACCATCTGGAGACTAGATGGAAGAAGGCATGCTAGTTTGGGGTATTTATTCCTCTGTTCTTTGTGGAAGTCACCACTAAAGTCACAGTTCCTCGTCAAGTGGCTCTATTCATAAATTCTCTCTCTATTCCAGGTTCTATGCTAGATCCCTTTAGACATGATAAGTTCTCTTACTATCCCCGGAAGTATGAAACTATCTAAACTAAGTTAGAATTTCCCAGCATTGATTTCATGAGTTTATAAATAGTCTCTTTAATAAACAAATACCCTCAAGTATCCCAATTCAAATATGTCATCTTGTTCCTGCAAGAACCCTAAACAGAGAGGGTGGGACAAATTAATAAGAGAGTAGCACTGAGACATATACATTACCATATGTAAAAGAGATAGCTAGTGGGAAGTTCAGAGAAGGCAATGGCACCCCACTCCAGTACTTAGCACTGGTGCTCTGTAACAACCTAGAAGGGTGATGGGTGGGATGGGGGGAGCAGGAGGGACGTTCCAGAGGGAGTGGATATATGAATGCATATGGTCGATTCACATTATTGTAAATCCAGCAAAGTATTGTAAAGCAGGTATGCTCCAAATATATATATATATATATATATATATATATATATATATATATATTTCAAAAAAGTATAGAGATAACAAGTGGTGGTGAGGATGTGGAGAATAGGGAACTCTTGTACACTGTGGGTGGGAATGTAAAGCCACTATGGAAGACAGCACGGTAGTTCTTCAAAAAATTTAAAATAGAATTTCCATATGATCCAGCAATTCTAGTTCTGGGTGTACATCCTAATTTATTTTTAAATATATTTCCATTCTCCCTCCTAGATTTAATATTGCCACCTGACCAACTGTGTTCTTGCTGCTCAAAGTCCCTTCATTATCTACTTTGATGTTTCTAATATACTATAGTTTGGGGAATCAGAAAACCAAACTACTGCAATTAGAATGTTGGGTACAGGATGAGTAAATCAACCCTGTTTCAGCATCCAAGAGGTTTTTTAGGGTTAAAGTGCATGAAAACAGGTAAAAGGGCTTTCGACTTTTCAGAAAATTTTTAAATTTAATATATCTATTGTTGCTTAATCAGGAGTACTTTACAAAGAAAACAAATCACTAGAGTAATGACATTCTAGTGGAGAAAAGAATTTACCAAAATCTAGAGCAAAATGTCACACAATGACACTTGAACTTGAAAAAATACATCATTAGGAATTGGAAATAGTGTATAATTCTTATCTGTGAATGTCTTAAAGAGTATTTTCTACACCATAAAACAATGCATGTAATAAATATGACCTCACTAAAGTTTTAGGACAATTAAAAAATAATTGTAAACAGCATGAAATCCTATACAAAATAGTAGTCCTATAAATCTTACACATTTACTATGCTTTATTTCCCTTCAGGACATTGATCACCCTTTACCATGGCTATATATCTGTTTACTCTCTATCTCACTCACTATAATATGAGCTCTACAAGTCAATGGGGTTTGTTTTGTTTACTGCTATATCCTGACTCCTTGAACAATGCCTGGCATATAGTGAGTGTACAATATATATGTGTCCAGTGAACAAGTATACAAATAGCACACCAATGTCTAACATAGTACTGCCATTTACCTTTATTTTTTTCATATCTTCCTCTAACATTTTGAAGTAAAAAATGTTTTATATTCTAAATTGTTTTGACATTATCAAAATACATACTAGGTAATCATATCCTCTAGAATTCAAATTCTAAGAGAACTGTACATGATGTTAAATAACGCAAAGATGTATGTGTGTGTATGTATGTATATGTGTATTCAATGGATATTCCAAAAGTATTTGGAATGAAGTAAAATTATTTTACTTTACACACTGATAAGGACTGAATTTCTAATTACCTACCACTGTCTCAAACTTTCAAAATTGACTGAATTAATCCATTTCTCAGAGTGCTCTGCTCAGTTACTCAGGCATGTTCAACTCTTTTTCAACCCTTTGGATTGTAGTTCACCAGGCTCCTCTGTCCATGGTATTTTACAGCAAGAATACTGGCATGGATTGCCATTTTCTCCTCCAGGGGATCTTCCCAAAACAGGGATCAAACCTCCAGCACTGGCAGGTGAATTCTTTACCACTGTACCACCTGAGAAGCCCAATTCCCAGTAAAGTATTTTTCAGGGAGTATGTATATTTCAGGAGGAAACTGAGAGAGAGATTATACTTGAGAGGAAAACAGCATGCCTATCTGAATTTCAACTTAACAGAACCTTGTAAAAATTATTGTTTGAAACCATTTTATAGCCACCAACAATCCAGAAAATATTCAGATTGCCAAAAAAAGATACTTGCATCTTTTAAAATTTTAATCAGTATGATGTTTAACTGCGAGCTATTTTTGAGTATTTAAGTCTTATGCATGTATTTTTAATTTTGATTGCTCCAATGAGCTATACAGCTATTTGCTAGGGATACACTTCAAAAAAGAATTACCAACACAGTTAAATCAACTACTTACACTTACCAACTATACAATTACACGTAAGACAGTTTTGAGGTTTTGTTTTTTTTTTTTTTAATCACTCTTCTTTATAAGAAATGGTACACAGAACCAAGTATGGGCACAGATTCAAATAACCCTTATAATATCCCCATAATTGTTTATAAAATAATACGAAAACTATATTGTCTTATATGAGTTCTTATAATGTTTGGATGTCTTCATATGAGTTATTTCATTCCATACTCCCAAGAAACCTATGAGACAAATTATTATCTTTAATTTCATATGAAAAAAAAATGTCAATAATGGAAAAGGCCTTGAGATAATCCAGTAAGTAATTCCTCACTAAGCTAAGGTACAAGCTAAGGTCTTTCATGAAGTCCTACTCAAATGAAATTGTACTTGAATCCCCTCCCATAGAAACTCTGTGACCCTGAGCAGATTGTTTACCTTTTCTGATTTTCAGTTTCTCAGCAGTAAAATTGTGAGCAGTACTATCTGGGTTATATTTTGATGAAGATTAATTTACATAAAGTGTAACTAGCTAAAAAACCAGATACTTAGTGATGACAATAATATTAGAATTAGTAGAAGCAAGTCAAGAAGATGCAATTGTGAACTTGTTATTATTTTGTTATTATTCTGATTCTAAATTCTATGATTTAGATTTTAATTGTATTTGGAGTCTAGAACACTTCACTCTATAGAAATGTCAATGCATTGATCATTTTGTTTCTATCTTGTCTAAACTGTTTTAAAAATTTCCTTGGCTTAGTATTTATGAAGATATGATAATCAAATGGTTATGTGTCTTCACTGGGAGCCATCAGTATACTGATATGTAATTATCACATGGTTATATCCACTATAATTAGGCAATGCAGAAGATCCTTTGTTTTCATCCTACAAGTAGTAGAAAATTGCCTTAGGGTCACAGCAGATTTGTTTTCAATTTTTTTTTTTTTTTCACCCATTTTCTCTCTGCTTCTAGTGAAAGCATATACTGTACTAGTAGTTCAACTTTTTTGTCAAATGTGCATAATACTGGTGTTCATTTATTCCTGTAACAGAGTAAAGTGATTCAATACCTTTACTAGGACACCCTAGGTCACATTGGGTTAGCAAGTAACACCAAAAACATCAGTGTCCTGTTAAATGGTATTCTTACACAACATTCATGTCTGGTCCAGGTGATTCTCCAATCTATCCATCCTCTACATGTTATCTCAGCATCTCTAGAAGCCTCTACTCAAATGCATACTTTCAAAAACATTTTTACTCCAGGAGAAAGCACAGTTTGAAGAGCTGAGCATCAACAATTAAATGCTGCTACCTGGAACTGATGCATATCATTTGTACTTATATGCATTTGTACTTATATTCTATTGCTCAAAAGCAAATTATACGACTTTGCCTATAACTTTGAGAAGTGGGGAACTCAACTCCTCCCACAGACTCATGAGTAGATGAAAACCATATATTGATGAACAGAAGTTACCAGAAATGAGATCGTAATTGACAAGGGGAGTGTCTTTAAAAAATGTTAAACCATGAAATACCAGACTGATACAGCTGACAAAGCAGTTTTTTGTATATAAACAGGCATGGCTATATGTCAAATGACTTCTCTGCTATAACAGGTTATTTTTAACCTAGAATAGGTTGGTTTTTCACCTCATCACCAGAGAGAACCAGAAGATTCCTGTAGTGTCATAGTACAAGTGTTAGGGCTAATAACATGATGGATATTGTTCAAAGAGGCAGATATTAAAACTAAAGATGCTAATTGTGTTTTTATGTGAAAGTCATAATCACAATTCTGCTACAAAGAAAGGACAGATTCTAAAAACTTCAGTCTTGCATAGACAACAGTGCACAGCTACAGATGAAAGCTCCAAACATAATATGTGATCATTAAGTCATTGTAATAAGATAGAGAGAAATTTCTGCAATTGACACCTTAAGTTTTCCATAAGGAAGTACTGCTTGAATTTAGATACTTTCTTTTATAGTTTGTCATCTTTTCTCAATTCTTTTTCTTATATTCATAAAGCTTGGTAATAAAGAACCATACAAGTTCCTGTTTCAGACTGCTATATGGGCTGGGTGAGGCAGATGCTATTCTCTAATCGGATGCAATTTATTAGGATACTACCTCCATTCCCCACCTAATCATGGTGTTGACTGCCAATACCTCCACCCATCTTCTCCAGAGTATTATTCTTGATCAATAGGAGCCAACTTGTCTATAGATGTCTGGAATGTTGGAAGGTTATACTCCTCATACCACCAAGGCAGACCACAGCCATGGTAGTGTTTTCTTGTTATCATTAGGTGGACATCTGTAAAACAATTTATCTAGAGGATTTCCTGTGATACAATGTTGAAGTTGAGCTCTGGAAGTCACATCTTTATGTGGGTTGCTTTCTTGTCCTCATCTTTCCTCCTCATTTCTTATAGATTTCTCCTGAGAGAACTCTTTCAAAAATCACTTTCACAGTAAATCTTGTCTCAGGGTCTGATTCCAGGCCTGACCTAAGATAATGAGTAAGCTCAACCTAATTAGTATAGTGTCTAGAACCAAGGCAGAGTTGCTCTCACAGAAAGCAATCTTTGGAAGGTTATTCCAGCCTGGGTTTGCTATGCCTTAAACAAATAAGCAAAATAAATTATAAAGCATAAAACAATATCCCCAACCCTGAGGCTCTGCATTGAACCACAAATTATTGATGTTCAGCAAACAACTGCTACATCAACAGACTGTCTTGAGTTAGTCAAATAGATAAGGTGATACCACTACATTCACTTTGCCTACTAATTGCATTAAAATTGTAGTAGTTTGTGGTATGTAGACAACACAATTTAAAAATATTCAGATTGTGAGCCTTAGCATCCGATCAGCTAACTGGGAAATGAACACTAAGAAATTCCTTGTGAAGTTTATGAGAACACAGTGGAGTGCATATATAGTTCTGCTCCATGACCCTTATTGAAATTACAGTTGCAGTAAGTCAAGCTCTGAGTGACATGCAGGCAATCTGATGTCCCGAGAAAAAAGACTAGAGTTTTGGGGGCATATAATGTAAACATGTATCACATGAAGCACTTCAAAGAGTTATGAACACATTGTGAACATCTCCCATTCTGAATAATTAGTATCTTGTGGTTATATTATGAACTTGTACACAAGAAGTAGTTATTGAGTTCAGAGTAATTGAAATTAACAGTTATCCATATATATTTTCAAATCAAATAGAAATTGAAGTTTGTTGCACAGATATTCTATTTCACAAATTATTTTAAAATCATGGTGGTGATGGTTTAGTCGCTAAGTCGTGACTGACTCTTGCAGTCCCATGGACTGAACCCCGCCAGGCTCTTCTGTCCATGGGATTCTCCAGGCAAGAATACTGGAGTGGGTTGCCATTTCCTTCTCCAGGGGATCTTCCCGATTCAGGAATCGAACCCGGGTCTCCCACATTGCAGGCAGATTCTTTACCAACTGAGCTATATTTAACCATTATATTAAATTATTTAATCCTTAATTATAACAATCAGAGACATGCTATAATGTGAAATAATATTTTAGTTGCTATAAGAAAATGGGAATTATTCAGTGAGATCTTTATCATAATGATGGAATATAAAGGAAAAATTCATATAATTAGGGGAAAAACAAACTCTTGGTTCAAAAGAGAGAACTGTTAATAAATACCAAAGGATTGAGGGTACCACCCCCAATGCTAAGCATGCTGGTATTAAACATCTGTATATCACTGTTATGTTCAACAAAATCCAGAGATCAAAGTTTTGTCTCCAAACTACCCTCATACAGATAGTCTGGACTGCTCCAACAAATGAACAGTCCCAAGCTCTAAAGACAGGGAAATCTAGCGTACTCTGGTCCATGGGGTCACAGAGAGTCGGACATGACTGAGCAACTGAACAACAACAAAGCTCCATCAAAACAAACAGTATCAAAACCTAGAGGAACAAGATAGGGATAGGGGATTATGAGGTACAAATTACTATGAATAAGATAAATAAGATCTAAAGATATGTTGTACAGCACAAGGAATATAGCCAATATGCTATAATAACTTTAAATGGAGTATAACCTATAAATATTTTGAATAACTATGTTGTGCACCTAAAACTAACCTAACACTATAAGTCAACTATACTTCAATTAAAAAAAAAAACAACAAACTGAGAATCAGTACACAAATCATCAAGTATTCAGATGATTCAGATACAGTTTCATCATAAGAAATACCGGAATCCTTTCTGAGCCCAGACTGAGTCTAGTGATATTGTAAGGGTGAAGTAATTATGAAGAGCAATCAATTCATTTCTTTTTTACTTGTTTTTCATTGAGGTATAGTTGATGTGTACAAGCTTCAGGTGTATAATTCAGTGGCAATTTTTAAAGTTTATATTCCATTTGCACTTATTATAAAATATTGGCTATATACCATGTTTTATTTATTTTATAGATAATAGTTTGCACTTCTTAATCCTCTGCTTATATTTTGCCACTTGCCACTTCATTTCTTATCTTTTTTTCGTGGAATATAGAAAACATTTTTCATCAATAACTATAGTGACTCATGGTTTCAAAATATTCTATTTCAAATTAACTTACTTAAAGCAATTCCTCCAAATGATCATGTTATCCCAGTACCACCTTCTCAGTCTAGAATTTGCAATAATTATAAAAGTACACAAAGAAGATTGAAAATTCTTAACACAAAAGGCACAGTGTTTATGCCAATGACAGTTGGTGGTTAACGAAGTTTATATTTAGCTGTGTGGAAGAATCAGCATCACTCCAAGCAGTTAATACACACGGAAGATGAGGTGAGATTTCTTTTCCACCTATCAAATCCTGGAGAAGGCAGGGCCATAGTGGAAAGAGATAAAGCGATGGAGCCCAAAATACCCATGTCTGTACCTTGGCTATTCTATTTTCTATTTGAGCTGCAACACATGATTTAGCCTTTCTGAGCTTTAAGATATTCTTTGAAAATTTGAGACCAATATTCATTTCTTTGTAGGAAAGAGAATAATAATAGCTAACATATATTGAAAACTGGGTCAGCATCCAGAGCAATACATGTAATGCTTGCTGAAGCCCTTTAGATGGGTACTATTATTATCTATTACAATTACATGTTGAAGATGAGAAAACTGAGGCATAAAACACTACACTAATTTCACAAAGATACACAGATGATAAATTGACAATCTTAGTTCTGATCTTAGCACTCACATTTCAGAAAAGAAAACTTTGAATATTCAAGTATAGGCATTACTGCAATGAATGGATTTATTGACTGTCCCATACACATCACATATCAAAAATACTAAGCCATTTGCCTTTATCTCTTGCCTTTTTGGATTAAACTGAACTATCAATGCCAGATAAATATCGTTAGTCTATGAGCCATATCACTTCTATACTCTTAGTCCAAATGGTTCTCTTCAAATGATGAAGAGAACTTTTTTCAATGAACTTTTAGCCCAGCAAAGCAGTAAACCAATGCCTTCATTACAAACAGGCTTTCTATCATTTCAATGGAATAGGATAAAGCTAGAACATATAGGGAGTTTGCCTATGTTTCACCAGCACTTTGCACGCATGCACGCTGTCACTTCATGTCCTGACTCTTTGCAGACCTATGGACTGTAGCCCACCATGCTCCTCTGCCCATGGGATTCTCCGGGCAAGAATACTGGAGTGATTTGCCATGCCCTCCTACAGGGGATCCCCCCCACCCAGGGATGGAACCCACATCTCTTACAGCTCCTGCATTGGTAGGTGGGTTCTTTATCACTGGTGCCACCTGGGAAGCCCTCACCAGCACAGACTTATGTTCAAACTTAGCATTATACTTAGACTCTTTCCATTATTTTACTAAGGGAAAGTAAGAAAACTATGTATGAAGTTAAATCATTACTGAAGTAGTAATGCTTAAAATTCAAGATTTTGAATGCTGTGTATGCTGTGTGTGTGTTTGTGTGTGTGTTTGTGTGTGTGTGTGTGTGTGTGTGTGTGACTTACAACCACTGCTGATCCAGCATTTGTTCTGCCATTTGACTACTCAGAGATCCAAGATTGATATTATGTGAGGCACTTGACAATTCAAGTAAAAAATAATGTGGTACTTTCCCAAAACTGGTCAATAATAAATGAGTTTTAGAATTTAAATCATAACAATGGATTTCTCACAGTGCATTATTGATAAGGCACACTTATTCTAACAACATTTTCAAAGGATAATGCATTATATACTGCCACTGTTAGTAAAAAGTCCAGTATAAGTAAAAGTATTAAACTAAAAAATAAAATAAAATAGGTTTGCACATGGTAAACATTCTGCAGGGTAGTTTATTTGGAATTTGGGTAAAGATAATGTGTAACATGATTTGTTTCACAAATTCCCAATTCTATTTTCTTTTACCCTGGTGAGTAAAACATAAGTTTCTTATAATGGCTTAAGTGCTATAACCAAACACTAAAAGGTCATATAACTATTCCATATGACTTCTGGTACATATTGCTGATCTGAATAAAGCAATATGAGAAAGTGACAAGTAACTCTTCACAGTAATAAAGTTATATGAGTATAGAATACTACTTTAAAGATTTATTTCATAATTAGATATTTTACTATGATTTTTAATTTTTTCCCAGGAGTGTTTTGAGTTTTTCACTGTAAATACTGTGTCTAAAGAAATGCAAGAGTCATAAAACTATGCTAACTGTACTTGTTTGTTGAATGTATAAATTAATGCATGCATGGCTATTGAAAGAAGAAAAACAACAGAGGAAGAGAGAGAGATTTCAATGATATACAATCATAAACATACAAATTTAGCATAAAGTGATGTTGATTCTCTCACACAGCTAAAAATTAACTCTGTAAGCTCTCGATTCATAGTATATCCCCATACTACTAACCATATCTCCTGGCAATCATTAACCTGTTCTCCATTTCTAAAAATGTATCATTTCAAACAAGCTTTATAAATGAAATACTTTTGGGATTGTTTTTTCATGCACCATAATTCCTTACAGATGCATGTCAAGTGTAGTGTTTATCAAGTAGTTCATTGTTTTTTCATTGGTGAGTATTATTCCATGGTATGTATATACCACAGTTTATTTAACCATTCATTTACTGAAGGGCATTAACTCTGATTCCAGTATTGGCTATCACAAATAAATCTGCTATTACCATCCATGCACAGTGATTTTTGTGTGTGACTGTAGGTAAATAAACTTTCACTTTAAAAGGATAAATACAAAAGAGTGATGGAATGGGTGACAGTTGAATGTTTAGTTTCATAAGATATTACCAACATGTGTTCCAGAGTTCTGTATTTTACATTCCCACCAGTAACATATAAATGATTCAGTTTCTTCATATTCACACCAGCATTTAATGATGTCACTATTTTTATTTTAAACATGGATATATAGTAGATGTTATTATGATGTTAATTTGTATTGCTCTGACGGCTAAGGACATTGAACAACTTTTCACATTATTATCTGTTTTTTGTATATTCTTTTCAGTGAAAAGTCTGTTTAAAGGGAAAAAAAAAACTAGTTTGTTAAGGTTTGACAGTTTTAAAAATATATATTTTAGATACTAGTCCTTTGTCAGATATGTCATTTGCAAATATTTTCTATCAGTCATAGGTTCTCTTTTCATCATTTTTACATGGGTTTCACAAAGTAATTTTTAAAAAATTTTGATGAGGTCCAATACATAAACTCTTTCATGGATCATGCTTTTGGTATCAAGCCTAAGAACTCTGTCTAGACATGAGTCTAAAGATATTCTCCTATTTTCTTTCTAAAAAACAAGAATGTGCAGTTTTACATTTTACATTTAAGTGTGTGATTTATTTTGAATTGACTTTTGTACACAGTGTACACCTAAATTAACTTTAGGTTAATTTTTTTTTTTTTTTGGCCCCTGGGTGTCCAAACGTTCTAGCACCATTTGTTGAAGACTATCCTTTCTCCATTGAATTGGTTTCACACTTTTGCCAAAAATCAGTTAAGCATGTTTGCATGATTTTATCTCTGGATTCCCTATTCTACTGGCCTATATGTTCCACCACTTCTATACTGATTACTATAGATGTATAGTGGGTGTTAATATAGGGTAGAGTGATTCTGCTGTCTATGAGTAGCATGTTTTACACATGTCAATTAGATCCTATTAGTTAATTGCATTGCTTAGAGATTTAATATTCTCACTGATGTTCTGTCTCACACTTCTGTCAGTTCCTATGATAAAGGTAGTACATTGAAGCCTGCAACCATAATTGTTGATTTGCTTATTTCTCCTTGAAGCTTTTTCCATTACTTCTTTATGTATTTTGAGGTTCAATTGTTTGATGCATACCCATTTAGGATTGCTATATCTTTCTGATGAGTATTCTTTTTATCATTACATAATGCTCCTCTTTGTCTGTAGTAATTTTCTTTGCTATGAATTCTACTTTATTACATATTACTATTAAAGCAATTCCCATTTGAAAAATCTTATATGCATGTTAACCTTTTTCCCTCCATTTATTTCTAATCTACATCTATCATTTGAGTCAGTTTCTTACAGGCAATAGTTGAGTCATATCTTTTTAACTACTCTATCATTCTCTCTTTCAATTTGTGTATTTATATTAACGATAAGTAGTGGTATGTTAGAATCATTTCTACTATATTGTTAATAGTTCTGTTTGCTTCTTCTGGTTCTCATCTGTCTTTTTTCTTGCTTTCTCATGTGTTACTTCATCATATATGATTCCATCTTGCTTTATATAGTGCTCATGAGTACATCTCTTTGTGTAGTTTTCATATGGGTGCTCTGTGTGCTACAATATACAGATGTAACTTCACAATCTGTGAGTATCAACATTTTATTTACTTCTTCAATTCAAGTACAAAATCTGTTTCACTTAGGTCCCTTTACCTTCCTCACTTTTAAATATCTATGTCTTATTAGATGATATAGTAAATTCTGCTTTGATCATCAAATGTGATTTATAAAACTCATGAGGAAAAGGACAGTCGGTCCTTTCCTTTTTTTTTTTTTTTTTCCCTGTCTAATGTTCCATGATTCTTTCTTTTTTATTTCCTTTCTGTTTAAAAAGCTTTATCAATCAATCTATAAAGGTAGGTCTGCTAGCAATAAACTATTTTCAGTTTTGCCAACTGAGAATTTCTTTATGTCTCATTCATTCCTGAAGGGTAGTTTTATCAGAAATAGAATTTTGTCATTAACAAATTCTTTTTTTTTTTCCACTTGACAAAATATTTTGCACTTTCTTTTGGACTCCAGGGTTTCAAAGGAGAATTCCACAGGCATTTGAAATGGTGTTTCTATTGGGTAATACACTGTTTCTCTTTTCTGCCTTTAAGTTGTTTCTATTGTCTTTGGCTTTCAAAAGTTTACTTATTGTTGTTGGTGTAGGTTTCTTTGTGTTTATCTTATCTGGGTTTGCTTAGCTTCCTGGACCTATATGCTGGTTTCTTCAACAAATGTGGGAAGCTGCCAGCCATTATGTCTTCAAATATTATTTCAGTACCACTCTTTCTCCTCTCCTTTTGATACTTCGATAATAGGAACATTAGACTTTTTTCACTTTTGTTCTATAGGCCCCTGATTCTCTGTCAATTTTTTTCAGTGTATTTTCTCTCTGTTGTTTCAAATTGTGTAAATTGTATTGATTTGCTTTCAAATTTGCTGATTTGTTTATATGTCATCTCCACTCTACTACTGAGACCATTCGGTGAATGCTTTTGTTATTATTTCTATTACTGTATTTTTCATTTCTATAATTTAATTTCATTTTTAATATAATTTTTATTCCTTTTCCACAATTTTTATATTTTTTAAATTTGCTTTAGAAATTTGTAATTCCTTACTGTAACACTTTTGTGGAGGAAGCTTTAAAATGATTGTTGGATAGTTTTAATATTGGATTAATCTTGGCATTAGCATTAATTTACTATCATTTCTCATTTAAATTATTTTCTTAGTTCCTGCTACGATGAGTGATTTTCTATAGTATTCTCAACATAGCGTCTATTAGGTTTAGCAACTTACTGCCCTATTTAACTCTATGTTAGCAACTAGTCACTGTGTTTAGGTTTATCATGCAAGTCTTGGCCTGCATTTGTAGATTGTGGCTCCAATGGCACTCTAACTTCCTCAGCCTTGTTTGGTTGGTTTGTTTCTTGTTTTTGTCTAATTTTCAGTTTACTAGGTATCAGCATGGCTCCCACAATGAACACAAATGGGATTTCCCCATACTGGGCTGCTGCTTGTCTTCTCATGGAGGAGTGATGTGGTGGGATCACCTGAGCAGTCTCCCCAACCTCTCTCAGCTGTCTGGTTGTCTCTGGAGAGAGAGGGAGTCTCAGGCCTTCTGAGTCAAAGACTGTCTCTAAAACAGAAGCTTGCTACTGCTGGCTCTTTCTTGCTGGTTCTATCCATGCACTTCAGTACCTCTGAAGAGCAGTGAATTTTTCTGTTTCTAGCTGCTTGCTGTGGCTGTATCCATCCATTGATTGTGTCCCACCTCCAGTGTCTCTGAATGGGTTTGAGGGGCAGGATTGAAGAAAGAAAAGACAGTCTCAGGACTGTAAGAAAAGACTCCCAAATGGAATTTCCTGTTGTGTTGTGACTAGATCCCTTCTGCTACTGCTGCTGCTAAGTCGCTTCAGTCGTGTCCGACTCTGTGCGACCCCATAGATGGCAGCCCACCAGGCTCCCCCGCCCCTGGGATTCTCCAGGCAAGAACACTGGAGTGGGTTGCCATTTCCTTCTCCAATGCATGAAAGTGAAAAGTGAAAGTGAATTCGCTCAGTCATGTCTGACTCTTAGTGATCCCATGGACTGCAGCCTACCAGGCTCCTCCATCCATGGGATTTGCCAAGCAAGAGCACTGCCTCTTCTATTTTCAGGTCTCAGTATTTCTCAGTGGGAAAGGGGAATCTCTGGCCCTCTAGCAAAGGAGAGTGCTTTTCCCTGGACACCTAATTTTGGCAGAGTTTCTGGTAGATCCACGTTGCCGGTCATGTTTGTGTTGAGCTCTTCTGATGTCGTATGCATTCGGCTATATTCAGGAGAGGAATGAACCTACCAGGGACACAGTCTATGGCTTGCCTGGAGCTAAGAAAATCTCAGGGCTGAGTAGTCTTCATCTATTGGGTGGGGGGATATTAAAATGTCTATTCTTCCAGTCCTGGGGTCCTAAACCAGCTCAGTTCCCTCTTACCATGTTTACAGAGTTCCCCTTTGCTGTTGTCTGTGTTATTTCCAGGGTTTATATAGTGCTTAGCAAAGAACAGAAAGATACAGGTCTATGCCATCCTGTCTGAATGGGAAGTTCCTAAAATGTCCATTATGTTTTTCTTAAAATAAAGATGCATATTACTTTTTCTTGCTTACTGGTGAGAGAAACTAAGGTACGAAAACATGTTCTATTTGTTTAAGTAAGATTTCATGAAGTAAGCAAAAGGCAGTAGAGATACTAACCTTAATCTACCTACCAAAGGGCTTTTTTTTTTCCTTTTTCATTTACTCTCCTTCTTCGTAATGTAAACAGTGTGATAAACAACAACAGAAAAGAGCAAGTTCTAAGAAACTATTCTTTAATATCATTTATCTAAGAGGATAAAAAAATCTATGAAATTAAATATGTTCATTAAATTATGTCAAGGCAAACATAGAGGCTAAGGAGATAAATGTAAAACAAATACTTTCCAGGAAATTAGGCAAAGGCAATGAGGACAACAGAAAGGTATATAGGATTAAAGAAAAATCAGCATTTTGAAGGTCAGGTAATGTCTTAGGAAAATGACTGGCTCAGTTCTGTTGCTGGTTTCTTGGCAGCCCCTGTCCAAACATGTTTTCAAGAAATGCAGCACCCCCAAACAGGAGAAGCACATTTGGCTTGGGAGATTGCCAGAGAGCAAGGACAGCTGAGTTGATTTTAGGCTATCAGTTTGCAAAGAATAAAAATGGCTAACTCTGTTTCTTTGTCCTTCTCTGCTAGACATTTCAGATGCTGGCAGAGGACTGTCTGGAACTGACAACACCAGTCGTAATTACTGAGGAGACACTTTGGAAGAATATGCTTTGTTTTCTTGTCTTCAAATACCAAAGGCAAATAATGAAGTGTTTACAAGAAGTGAAAGGTCATCCCTCACTCCTTTTCATGTTGACAAATTCCAGCATAAGTAAAAGAGATAATCCAAGTTACTGAGTAAACTGAATGAGTTCCAAACAGAGACCCCAGGAAATGGAGGGGCAGAGAGAGGGGATGAGGGCAGAGGGACAGGGAAACACCTGAAGTGGTCCACTGGGGATGAGGGAGCCCAGTGTACATCTTCTTCTTCTCCTGGTGTGTGAGAGGTGAAATACAGAAGCGATTTTGTATCTTGAGATTTTTTTTTTTCCTCAATGAAAAGGAATTTTTTAAGTGACATGGAAATATTGACTTGCAGTGTTTTATCTTAGTAGCTTCCAAGAATGGGATGGGTGCCTGCCAATGTGACAGAAAGAGCTTAGCAATCCTTCCTTCCTAAAATTAGACTTTGACACAAACTCTTTTCATACAAGGCGAATATGTCTAATAGACAATGTTCTTGCTCCAAGGCAATTATCTGTCTGGTGAGAAAAAAAAAAAAAAAAAAAAAAAAAAAACATTGATTTTGTAGAGGAAGGTGAGAAGAACATCTAATATTTATTGAATACTTACTGTGTAATAGATACTGCACATACAGTATTTCCCTGAACTGACAGTCTCCTGCAATGGGATCACCAGTTGACTGATGAGCAAATATCAACTCAAAGAATTGCCCAAAGTAACATAACTAGTAAATGGTAGAGCTGAGATCTGAATCTAGGACTTCCATACAATATTTTTATTCCTATTGAATAAAATTATTAATTATTCATCTAAAATATTGAATTGAAACTGTGTTCCATTTTATTGCAGAAACCACAAAGACTTTAATATGCCAATATGAATCATATGTAGTATAAAAAGGACAATCATTTTAACACTTTACCAACAAAAAGTGATCTGACTTTGGTACATTATCCCCCAGAAGCACCTGTAGTTCCTGGAATCAATGATGGAACAAATTTTGGGAAATGTTGATCTACGTGATTAGTATTATAGAAGACTTAACCACCAATTCCAGCTCACCAAACTATTTCCTTTCTGAAAATGTTTTAAGGTTTTTTAGGATGCTTTGGGGCTTCTCAGATGGTGCTAGTGGCAGAGAACCTGCCTGCCAATTCAGGAGACAAGAGATGCAGGTTCGATTCCTGGGTGGGGAAGATCTCCTGGAGGATTGCACAGCAACCCACTCTAGTATTCTTGCCTGGAGAAATCCATGGGCAGAGGAGCCTCGTGGGCTATAGTCCATAGGGCTGCAAAGAGTTGGTTACGATTGAAGCAACTGAGCACACACATGGAGTTTTAAAAACACATTCACTTCCATCTGCTTGTTTTCATTTCACAAAAATCAGCGGAAACTAGAATGCCTGCCACCACTTTCCATCCATCCAAGGTCACAGTGTTCTTTTTCAGGAAGTTTTCTCCAACTTAGCACGCGATATACTATATGTTTTCTGTTTTATTCATCATATTGATGTTCTCACTCAATAGCTCTGGTAGAGTGAAGACAACAGAGGGAAAAAGAAAGGGAGTCCCAGAGACTTGTATTTGTCATGGCACTGCCATTCCCTAACTCTTCAATTCTTAGGATTTATATTGTAGTATGTATTAACAGTAGTAATAAATAACCTTTGCATAGTTTTGAGAATGTAATGAAATAAAACATAAAAAGTCAGAAGAAAGTACCAAAGAGATATTAGTATCTCTCCCCATTCTGCCTTTTTCTTCGCAGTGTTTACAGATGGCTTCCACATGGTCCATGGCTTTGCACACCTCTAAGATATTTAAGAATTACTTTAGTTCATTGACTGTCACAGTCCACTGAGCACTAATTTGAGAATAATGTGGTGACAGTGACACCACCAGTGACAGTTTTTGAAAATTATTATTATTAATATTACTTTCAAAAGAACACAAAAGCAGGGGACTTAGGAGAAATAAATGGATTAAAGGTTTCATACCTTGAGACAAAATATTTAATTATGTTTAGCACTATACTCTTTGAATGCAACTATTCAGAAACTGCAATTAATACATTTTCATCTTTCTCTTGGCTGGTTCCTTCCCCAGTACTTTCTCCCAGTCACACCTACCCACTCTCTCCCAGTATTTCTCTCTCAATTCTAAAGGAAATTTGAGTCTTACTATCACAGGTAGGTCACTCATTAACTACATCAAGGTTTTATTTATTCCAGAGGAGTTGTAATTTCATCTCACAATCCCAAAACTCTTCCCCTATATGTCTCATTAAAGCAACTATAGACTACATGTTTCTTGATTCAATTACAATTTAAATATCAGATGGAATATCTAGTAACACCCTGTGTATTATTTAATATTGTTTACATTTAATAATAACAGCAAAAAAGAGCAGTCATTAAGTATTAAACACCTAATACATATATTATTGTGCAATGCTTTTATATAAATATCTGTATCTATTAAGGAAAGCAGGAAAGGTAAATCCTATTGTCCCTTTTGATGATTAAAGTAAGAAAGACTGACAGAGTATGTGAACTAGCCTGAAAAGTCGAAGTTATGAGGGCTGAATTCAGGTCTGTCTGATACCATGCCTGTGTCTTTCATTCCATCACAACTGATCACACCCTCAATCACTAGAGTTAATTATGCCAAATTACATTTGTATAATCAGCAGCATGCTAGATAGATCTTCCTTTCAGCAGTGCTTCCTGTTATAGGCTTTTAAAAAATGGTTGTGATTTAGTGGTTGAATTAAACTACTATCGGGGGAATCCACGATTGATTAAAAATACTGGTTAATCAACTGATTGCTTAAGGAACTGGTTCCAATCCCAGTGTATTGGGATCCCAACTGGAATCCAGCTACACTGTTTGCTGAAAACAAGGCAAAGATTAGAGTCAGGGTCTTTGTCTGCCCTCGTCTTAATGTCAAGACAAGAGCTATAGCTAATGGAGTCAAAGAAAGAACTTTACTAACTTTAGTTTGACCAATATTGTATGGTTTATAATGAAAACAAGCTTAATTATGAATTATATAATTATGAAAAACAAAATTTATATGTTTTATAAATTAAATTTTGGTAAATTTGATAATGCCTAACATTTTATGTTACTTACAGTCAGTCCACTGCACTAAATGAGTCAAACAGGGAGTCTTTAATAGAGACTGCTGCTGCTGCTAAGTCGCTTCAGTCGTGTCCGACTCTGTGCGACCCCATAGACGGTAGCCCACCAGGCTCCCCCGTCCCTGGAATTCTCCAGGCAAGAACACTGGAGTGGGTTGCCATTTCCTTCTCTAATGCATGAAAGTGAAAAGTGAAAGTGAAGTCGCTCAGTCATGTCCGACCCTTGGCGACCCCATGGGCTGCAGCCTACCAGGCTCCTCCGTCCATGGGAGTTTCCAGGCAAGAGTACTGAGTGGGTTGCCATTTCCTTCTCCGTTGATAAAGACTATCTCCTCGTAATTTCCCAAGCCATCTCTGAGGACTTGCTTTGTTCTGGCACTATGCTAGCCATGAGGATACGGTTGCTCTGTGGAGCTTACAGGTACTACTGACTGTTGTTGTGAACACAAACAAGACCAATACTATAATAAATAGCATTATGCATACTTGGAAATACATTTGACAAATGGGAGGCCAGGAGGACCACTTAGCCTGCTTTATCCCTCTTTCACCTTTTATGCTTATTGAAAAACAATAACAACAAAGACATATAGGTAAAGATTACATACATCTAGATCTAAATTTATCTTTCACGTATCTATATTTGTTATTGTTTTTAAATAAAATGGAAGACTGGGAGAGTAGAATTTAAAGAGAGAAGGTAGGGGTGTGAAGGTTTGAACTTGAACTTTGTTTACACTTATAATGCATATATTTTTAATGAGTTAAAGTAACATTTACAAAGAGAATGGTGCTATTGATACCGATACTCAACTGTTAGTGCTCAGGCAACTCACTCAATCTCTATACGCCTCAGTTTACATATATTCCAAATAGGACTAATACTTAACATTTGCCTGGCATGCAGGTGGCACTCACTATCTATTGGGCTTAGTTTCACATGGAGAGAATAAATAATGAGGTTGGCCATCTGCTGACTAGGGATGCACCATGTGACTTGGAGGACATGGGAACACCAAATATCAAAGGCATTGTTCATTTATAACATTTGAAATAAAAGAAATACTCAGATACCTTTTGTATAAGATCATCAAGAGTACTATTAGAAGCAGAAATATATTTTTGGTTCTGGGAACATTTTGATGTAAATCAGGCGCTGACTTAGTTATAGTATCTGAAAACGGAAAGGATCTTTATCTACACTAAGATTCTCCATTAAAAAAGGAAAGTAAAATACAACCAGAGAGACCTGCTAACTTGCTCAAGGCCAGACATTACTCGGTGGCAAAACTAAAAACAGATCATAAAACTGCACAATCTGTAAACCAGGCTAGAAAGCATGACACCATTACCTCACAAGGCAGACCTGGAAAATTAATAACAACAGTGATAATTAACAGCTAGTACCTATTGAGCACTAATAATACACTAGATAATATCTTACGTGATTTATGTGTAAAAGTTCATTCAACATTTAAAAAATCTCATAAAATAAATACTATTTGTCCATATATTACTGCAGATCAGATAATCTAGAGATTCCTGCACATTAAATTTATCTAGTCGTTTCCAGGTTGCAAACTGAAATTCATGTTGACAATTTTTAGCTAGAAAAAGTACCTTAAAAAATAACATGGGTTTCATTAGGTAATAAGAAAATTAGTAATTATATTTTTAACCTTTTAAAAAAACTCTAATCATTTTCTGGCCAAATAACTCTATTCATAAACACATCTTTTATTAGCAGATTTCTAATTTATTTATTTCCAATTACAATGATAATATGCAACATTTACTGTTAAGCTCTGTGGGTCTTAGCCAAATGGATTTTCTAAAGTATAGACAGACAAAGGAGAGGAATTGGAGCACTTGTCATTTTTATTATTCAACTCTGAAAACAATTTCAGAAGGCGGAACAGAAATCCTTTGCAAAATTAATTTTGAATGGGAACAGCTTTCTGCCTTTGGTTACATGGTTGATTATTTTTAAATGTATATGGCATTACTGCCATTCACAATAATTACCTGTCAAAGATTTCTGCCTTACTCTGTATTCCATTTTTGTCAAGTTGTACCTATAACTATTTTAACATAATATGCCTATCTGTATATATGTATATGAGATATGCAGTCAGGAAATACTATATTGACTAAAGAGCTCTCTAACTGGACAAATTTATCTGTGTTAATATCAAATCATGTCACATTTTATTTACAAGGATAATAGGATATGGATGGATGCCTATTTTGGTAAAAAGTACATTATATTTCAATGTGGTTATTGGTGGTGATGATGTTAATAAGTAGTGCAACAAGGGAGATTTTACATGACTTGGGAAATGTGTGTGACATGAGGAAAAGTTAACTTCAGCCTTGCCTCATTAATCAGATTTGCTTCCAGCTAAAAATTGTCACCTAAGTATATTGTTCTTTCAGCTCTGTGGTACTGATGAAGACACTGACTTACTGAACAGAAGTAATTGGGCTTGGTGCTAGGAGGAGGGGGAGAGAAAAAGAGTAGGAACAAATGTGTTTATAGCTGACCTTTTAAGGGAATTGCCCAAGGCACCTTGAGGTGTCACCTGTCATTGCTAATGGAGACTGTGGATTCAAGACTGTTTAAACAGACCTGCATGTGAACTGTTGGGGACTGAAATTAACTGCAGTAGTTCCTACATATAGGCATTCATATCAAAGCCAGCTAAGCAGAGGGACTATCAGGAAAGTTCTGGATCTATGCAAAGTAAATGCCTGGAAGTGGAAATACAGTATGTGATATGTAGCTGCATTATTACTTCAAAGCCTTTAAAGGTGCAAGCATTACACAAGGCATATAACTCAGATGGGAAAACTGTGCTATGGCGATATTAATGGCACAGTTTCTATAGAGTACTTTCACATACATGATTGCAATTGTTCTTTCCTGAAAATGGGGAGGTAAATATGAAGACTTGCAATTTATAAACAGAGACTGATTTCATATACTCTAAGTTACACTCCTTACATCATACAGCTGGTATCTGCATAGAGGTTAATTCAAAATCTTTTTTCTCCCCAAACCCTATTTTTTCAATGGAAAGGTTTTAAACAACTTTACTGAGGTATAAGTTTTCATGTAATAAAATTCCTACATTCCCAGTGCATGGCCCAAAGAATTTGGCAAACATATGCATAATGTAACAACACCATAATCAATATTCAGAACATTTTCAGTTACTCAAAAAGTTTTCTCAGTATCTTTGCAACCAGTTTCCCCACCCACTCAGGTCTTGGCTTTTAGTAATTGTGATCTATTTTCTGCCCCTAAACATATGCATGTTAGACTGCCATATGAATAGAAGTATTGGGCCTCCTGGATGGCTTAGCAGGTCAAGAATTCACCTGCAATTCAGGAGACACAGGTTCAATCCCTGGGTCAGGAAGATCCCCCTGGAGAAAGAAATGGTGACTACTCCATTATTCTTGCCTCAAAAATCCCATGGACAGAGGAGCCTAGTGGTCTAAAGCATGATGTGTCACAGAGTCAGACATGACTGAGAAGCTAAGCAGTCTTTTACAGCTTCTTTTGCTCAGAACAATGTTTAAAGAGATTCATCCATGCTGCTGCATGTATCAACGTTTCAAAGTGAAAGTCACTCAGTCGTGTCCGACTCTTTGCAACTCCGTGGACTATACAGTCCATAGAATTCTCCAGGCCAGAATACTGGAGTGGGTTGCCATTTCCTTCTCCAGGGGATCTTCCCCACCCAGGGATCAAACCCAGGTCTCCTGCATTGTAGGCGGATTCTTTACCATCTGAGCCAAAAATCAATGTTTGGTTTATTTTTATTAATGAGAATCCATAGTCTGTGTATACACCCCAATATATTTGTCCATGAATCATCTAGGGTACGTTTGGATTGTTTCTTCTTTGGGGCTATTATAACTAATGCTATTATGAACAATCATGTATATGTGCTTGTGTGGACATGTATTTTCATTTTTCTTGGGCAAATACCTAGAAATGTTGGAAGATATGTAAGTGTGTGGAACTCAGGTCCTTGGTTTTCTTTTAACGTTCTTTTCATCTACTATAATCTTTAAATTTTTTAAGATACTAATTTCCCAATATATTCTGCTTAAGCTGTATCTCTTAAAATTTCATAACCTGTATCTCATAAAATACAGCTTAAATAAAGCTGTATTTATTTTCATTTGATTTTACGTTTTGTCTAACGTCCAAGTGAAATCACTGTTTTTTTTTTTAATTTCCAAACATTTGGGATTTTTTTCCTGGTATCACTTTTTTATTGCGCTGCTAATAGGTAACATTCATATACAAGTTTGTGTGTAGATATGTGTTTTAATTTCTCATGGGATGAAACTGCTGGAACATAAGATAATTATATGTATAACTTTTTAAAGAAACTTTCAGACTATTTCCCATAGCTGATGTATCATTTTACATTCCCACAAAGTGTATGAATGTTCTGATTTTTTTACATCCTTAAATAAACATGTATCTGCCTTTTCTATTACCAACATTGCAGTTTTATCTCATCATAGTTTTGATTTACATTTTCCTGATGATTAATGATGTTAAGTGTATTTTCATCTGCTTATTGATCACTTGTGTGGCTTCCCCAGTGGCTCAGCAGTAAAGAATCCACGTGCAATGCAGGAGCCACAGGAGCTGTGGGTCGGACCCCTGGGTCAGGAAGATCTCTTGGAGGAGGACATGGCAACACACTCCAGTATTCTTGCCTAGAGAATGCCATGGACGGAGGAGCCTGGCAGGCTACAGTACATAGGGTCGCAAAGAGTCGGACACAAGTGAAGCAACTTAGTACAACCTTTCAGATAACACATTATAAATATTATTTATAGACCTAACCAATTCTACCATTTAGTGTTTTTATCTATTTTTAAAATTTATTGACATTTGAAAGGCATGAAACGTTAAATTTCAAACATAAAGCTTTTGCTGCATGTGATACTGCTATAGGTTTTTACTTTAAAAATTCAGGGTACTAAAAAATTGAATCACATGTAATTTATATCAAATTATCAATCAATCATCAATCTATCATTTCTATATTATATCGTTCAATAGATTTATCTTAACAATGAATAATTGGTATATTTCTGGTAAGATATAGTCTCTGTTTAACCAGGAATTAACCAGAACTGAATTTTTCATTTACTATTTTGCATTATAGTGTTGTGAATAATTTAACATTTTATAGACCAGGTTTGGGTCCACACATTTCAAATCTGCTTTCTCCCCTAGTGTCCACATACTTTTCGGGGATTCAGAAGATACATTCAGATGAGGATATGACATCCATCATTGCACATTTGTGCTGTAATGTCAGGTGAGTCAGCAAGTGTATTTTAGTAGTATTCCCGGAAGCTCATCCCATAACGGAAAGCCAGAACTAACTAAATTATATTCAGACATGATGGTAAGTCACATAACTATATTTTATTTAAATGCAAATTAAATACATTCTCAATTTAATTTCCCCTTAGCTGGATGATAACAAAGCCCACAGCTACTCTAATGCCACCTAAAATGAGATAAAATGTGGTTCAGTATAACTCAGAATACAAAGAAAAGTGCTTTTAATCAGTCATGGTCAAAATATCTGCATTTTAAAAGTTTTGTTAAACTCCATTACCATGTGAAAATCTTGCACAAAGATACTGAAACAGATATCAGGTCATATTATATTCATATCCTATGAATTCTAGCACTGGACATATGTGGGCAGTGAAGGAAAAATCCAGTCTTTATGGAGAACTTATTAAAAATAACATTTTTTTTCACTTTTGACTCCCAGCAATGAAAACTTTCTAAAATATTATGGATGCCCAGAAAAACAATTAGTTTGGTTAATTTTATATTTTAATAACAACAGCTCAAAGATAAGGGCCAAGTGTTGGCAGAGAACCAGACAGAAACAATATACTTCTCATTAAATCTCTGTTTATTATTATCAGAAATAAAGTACGAAAATTACACTCCATATAATATTTCCTATACACCAACCAAATTATTAAGTGACTGTACATGAACATATTTGATTTCACAAGTTTTTGAGATATTGTTAACATTGTTGTCATTACCATTTTAATCATTATTTTAGTATTTCAATTATGTGCTGAGGAAAATGACAGGCAAAGAAATGAAAGAATTTGCCCAATTACAGGTATGCCACAGTGGAGAAGGCAATGGCACCCCACTCCAGTACTCTTGCCTGGAAACTCCCATGGACGGAGGAGCCTGGTAGACTGCAGTCCATGGGGTCACTAAGAGTCGGACATGACTGAAGCGAGTTAGCAACAGCAGCAGAAGTATGCCACAAAAACAGAATCATAAACATCTCACCTACAAGCTCATAGTCAAAAGAAAGTACAATAAAAACTTATTTTTGTATTTAATGTAAAAGATACCAACATTGGATAAGTGGATAAGGAAAATGTGGAAAGTATATACAATTGAACACTGCCGCTGCTAAGTCGCTTCAGTCGTGTCTGACTCTGTGCGACCCCATAGACGGCAGCCCACCAGGCTCCGCCATCCCTGGGATTCTCCAGGCAGGAATACTGGAATGGGTTGTCATTTCCTTCTCCAGTGCGTGAAAGGGAAAAGTGAAAGTGAAGTCGCTCAGTCGTGTCCGACTCTTAGCGACCCCATGGACTGCAGCCTACCAGGCTCCTCCATCCATGGGATTTTCCAGGCAAGAGTACTACTACTCAGCTTTAAAAAAGAATGAAATCTTGCCATTTGTGAAAACATGGACGGACTTTGAGGGCATTATGCTAAGTGAAATAAGTCAGAGAGAGAGGGACAAAAATATTTCACTTATGTGTGGAATCTAGAAAACAAACAAACAAAAAAAGCAAAACTCAAGGATTCAGAAGGATTCAGAAAGCAGACTGCTGCTTCCTTTGTGGCTCAGCTGGTAAAGAATCCGCCTGCAATGTGGGAGACCTAGGTTCGATCCCTGAGTTGGGAATATCCCCTGGAGAAGGGAAAGGCTACCCACTCCAGTATTCTGGCCTAGTGAATTCCATGGTCTGTATAGTCCATGCGGTCGTAAAGAGTCGGATATAACTTAGTGACTTTCACTATTATGTATAGTATATGATGATGTAGAGGGCAAGGAGGTTGGGGTGAGGGGGTGGGGCAGAGTGGACAAAATGAGTGAAGGGGATCAAGAGGTACAGACTGACAGTTATAAAATGACAGTCGTGATGATGCATTGTGCAGCATCATGATTATTATCAATGCTATTCTAACGTAAGTTTGAAAGTTGCTAAGAGTTAATTCTTAGAAGTTCTCATCACAAAAATAATTTTGTAACTCCCTGGTATAATGAGTATTTACTGTGGTGATTATTTCATAATGTATATCAATTACACTTCCATAAAAAAGTACCAAAATTAATTGATATACTTGCATTTTAACAAATAATTATATAGAGAGAAAGGCTTCCCCAGAGGCTCAGCAGTAAAGAATTTGCCTGCAATGCAGGAGCTGAAGGAGACCTGGGTTCAATTCCGGGTCGGGAAGATGCCCTGGAGGAGGGTATTCTTGCCTGGAGAAACCCATTGGCAGAGAGCCTGGTGGGCTACAGTCTATAGAGTCACAAAGAGTTGGATGCAACTGAAGCGACTTAGCACACATACACACACACATAGTTAGAGATTCCATGTAACTACCATTTAGGTTAAGAAATAGATTATTGTTACCATCACAGGAACCCCTCATATACTCTTAACTGATAGGTGCCTCATCACTATCCTGAAACAGTAAACCCTGTAATGATTTTTGTGATAACCATTTATTTTTTTTCTCTACAGTTTTACCACCAGTAAACAACATATTTTGGATGTATATTATATAAACAATATAATGCACATGGATCTGAACAATATAGTATCTTTTCCTATTTTGAACTTAATGTAATTAGAATCTTAATACATTTATTTGATATGCTTTTCTTTTTCCCAATTTAAAGTAAGTAGGACTATTCTTTTGTTAGACGTAGCTAGCTATAGTCACTTCTAGTGTTATATGTATGTAGACAATTTTATATGAATACATTTTACAGCTGATAAACCTTTTGTCCTAGATTTTGGCTTTTAAAGGAAAGCATTCCTGTGCATGTATCCCATTGAGTATGTGCAAAGGTTTCTCAAAGGGACATGCTTAGGAATGATGGGTCACCTATGCCTCATTATAGTAACTTCTTCAATGTTACCAGATCATGCCAAATTCATCCATTATGGTTGTGAGTTACGGTAACTGTTCTTCCTTCCTCTTTCTTTGCTTTCTTCCCTTCTTCCTTTCTCTCTTTATTCTTTCTCCACAGGATACAATTTCCCACTATCATTTTTTATAACTGCACAGCCTATTATTTAGGAGCCCTTCCTCTTCACAGGGTCCTCTTAGTATTGTCCACCCAACAACTGGATACAGTGTGCATGGTCCACCCAACAACTGGATAGAGTGTGCATGATCAGTCGCTCAGTCATGTCCAACTCTTTGTGACCCCGTGGACTGTAGCCTGCGAGTCTCCTCTGTCCATGGGCTTATCCTGGCAAGAATACTGGAATGGGTTTCTATGCCCTCCTCCAGGTACACAGAGTATAGAACACAGAACACAATTAGACTACTACAGGTCAATTTGACTGTTTTTCCCTCCCCTGAGGTGGAGGTGTTGCTTTTTGCATTTCAAGTCCAAAGCATATAGACATATGGATGTGGCAGACTCCTCCTCAACCACATAGAGGAGTCTTTTATGCCAGGGGTCCTCAACCCTCAGGCCATGGACCGGTACAAGTCTGTAGCCTGTTAGGAACTGGGTTGCACAGCAGGAGGTGAGTGGCAAGAGAGTAAACCTTTATCTGTACTTACAGCCGTTCCCCATCGCTCACATTACCACCTGAGCTCAGGAAAACGAGCTCAAGGGTCCCATTGCTTCTTCCTTTTCTTCTCCCAGTGATTATGGTGAGCTGTATAATTATTTCATTATATACCACAATGTAATAATAATAAAATAAGTATTAGTTGCTCAGTCGTGTCTGAGGTTTTGAGACCTCACGGACTAGCCACCAGGCTCCTCTGTCCACGGGATTCTCTAGGCAAAAACACTGGAGTGGGTTGCCATTTCCTCCTCAATAATAGAATAAAGTGTACAAAAAATATAATATGCCTGAATCATCTTCTTCCTTCTTCACCCCTTCCCTGGTCTGTGGAAAACTTGTTTTCCAAGAAACTGGTCCCTGACACCAAAAAGTTTGAGGATCACTGCTTTATGCAGTAAAAGAAAATGATCCTAACAGAAGTATAAACAAAGGGAGAAAAATAAATGGATGGAGATAGGACAGAACCCTGAGATCCTGTCCTTGATATCTGTCATGTTCAGTTTTCACTTTGTATGCAGACTGTTAAAAGCTGTCTTTAAATAATATTGTTAGCTTAAAGAAATATCTAAGAGGCTTGGTGACACTGTGGTACAAAATGTGAAACTACACTACATAATGCAAGAATGTCTGATTTTAGTTGATATGAAAAAAAAAAACAAAAAACTATATTCAGAGTGGAAATGTGAACAACTCTAGAAGTTTCTACTACATATTTTTATGCTAATATGAATTACACTTCTGACACCTGAAACAGATGGAAAAGCCTGACTAGTATACAGTGTTAAATCTATTGTGTAAGTGCAATGGAATTGAAATGATATGCATTCCTTAAACATCTGCCACATGTTTCCATAAGACCAAAAACATTCTCTGTGAGATTAATAACTGGGCAGGGCAGGACAATCCCCTTTTGAGAGGAATGCCTCTCTTAGAAATACCTTGAATGATATTCAAAAGACACTTGCAGGCTATTTTACACTTATTCATACTTTACAAATAACCACAAGAAAGGCTAAATGGATAACTCATGTTCTGTATTACAACTAGAAGTGACTGAAATTATGCATGGAAGCAAAATAATTTAGATCTTTGGACAATATTCTAGGTATCAAACAGCAGGGATGATACCGACCATTTCTAAATAATAGTGATCAGAATAGTGAATGCATACACACAGACTGCATACGAGAAACAGTCAGTAGAACTGAGGATGGGTACCCTGGGGAAGGGGGGAAGCATTACCGTGAACAAAGCTAGTGGAAGTGACAGAATTCTGGTTGAGATGCTTAAAATCCTAAAAGATAATGCCGCTAATAAAGTGCTGCACTCAAAATGCCAGTAAATTTGACAAGCTCAGCAGCAGCCACAGGACTGGAAAAGATTGGCTTTTGTTCCAATCTCAAAGAAGGGCAATGCCAAAGAATGTTCAAACTACTGTACAATTGCACTCGTTTCACATGCTAGTAAGGTTATGCTCAAAATCCTTCAAGATAGGCTTTAGCAGTACGTGAACGGAACTTTCAGATGCACAGGCTGGGTTTTGAAGTGGCAGAGGAACCAAAGATCAAATTGCCAACATTCATTGAATCATGGAGAAAGAAAGGGAATTCCAGAAGTACATCCACTTCTGCTTCATTGACTACGCTAAAGCCTTCAATGGTGTGGATCACAACAAACTGAAAAATTCTTTAAAAGATGGGAGTATCAGACCACCTTATCAGTCTTCTGAGAAACCTGTATGCAGAAGCAACAGTTAGAACCAGACACGGAACAACTGAATGGTCCAAAATTGGGAAAGGAATAAGACAAGGTTATACATTATCATCCCACTTATTTAACTTATATTCAGAATATATCATACAAAATGCCTGGCTGGATGAATCACAAGCTGGAATCAAGATTGTAGGGAGAAATATCAACAACTTCAGATATGCAAATGAAACTAAAGGGGAACTAAAGAGCCTCTTGATGAGGATGAGGGTGAAAGAGGAAAGTGAAAAAAAAACAGCTTAAAACTCAACATTACAAAAACTAAGATCATGACATCCAGTCTCATCACTTCATGGCAAATAGAAGGGGGAAAAGTGGAAGCAGTGACAGATTTTATTTTCTTGGGGTCCAAAATCACTGTGGATGGTGACTGCAATCATGAAATTAAATGATGCTTGTTCCTTGGAAGGAAAGATATGGCAAATCTAATCAGTGTATTAAAAAGAAGAGACATCACTTTGCCTACAAAAGTTTGTCTACTCAAAGCTGTTGTATTTCCAATAATCATGTATGGATGTGAGTGCTGGACCATAAAGAAGGCTGAGCACCAAACAATTGAAGATTTTGAATTGTGGTGCTGCAGAAGATTCTTGAGAGTCCCTTGGACTTCAAGGAGATTTAAACCAGTCACTCCTAAAGGAAATCAATCCTGAATATTCATTAGAAGGACTGATACTGAATCTTCAGTACTTTGGCCACCTGATGAGAAGAGCTGACTCATTGGAAAAGACTCTGATGCTGGGAAAGACTGAAGGCAAAAGGAGAAGAGAGTGGCAGGGGAAAGGATGGATAGATAGCATCACCAAGTTAATGGACAGGAATTTGCACAAACTCCAGGACATAGTGGAGGACAGAGGAGCCTGGCATGCTGTAGTCCATGGGGTAGCAAAGATTCAGACACCACGTAGCGACAAAACAACAGTTATAACCCTAGAGGATCACAATAAACCGTGGAAAATTCTGAAAGAGATGGGAATACCAGACGACCTGATCTGCCTCTTGAGAAACCTGTATGTGGGTCAGGAAGCAAAAGTTACACTGGTTCCAAAAAGGAAAAGGAGTACATTAAGGTTGCATACTGTCACCCTGCTTATTTAACTTATATGCAGAGTACATCATGAGAAACACTGGGCTGGAGGAAGCACAAGCTGGAATCAAGATTGCCGGGAGAAATATCAATGACCTCAGATATGCAGATGACACAACCCTTATGGCACAAAGTGAAGAAGAACTAAAGAGCTTCTTGATGAAAGTGAAAGAGGAGAGTGAAAAAGTTGGCTTAAAGCTCAACATTCAGAAAACTAAGATCATGGTATCTGGCCCCATCACTTCATGGGAAATAGATGGGGAAACAGTGGAAACAGTGGCTGACTTTATTTTTCTGGGCTCCAAAATCACTGCAGATGGTGATTGCAGCCATGAAATTAAAAGACACTTAATCCTTGGAAGCAAAGTTATGACCAACCTGGACAGCATAGTGAAAAGCAGAGACATTGCTTTGTCAACAAAGGTCCGTCTAGTCAAGGCTATGGTTTTTCCACTGGTCATGTATGGATGTGAGAGTTGGGCTATAAAGAAAGCTGAGCGCTGAAGAATTGATGCTTTTGAACTGTGGTGTTGGAGAAGACTCTTGAGAGTCCTTTGGACTGCAAAGAGACCCAACCAGTCCATCCTAAAGGAGATCAGTCCTGGGTGTTCATTGGTATTTCTCATGTTGAAGCTGAAACTCCAACACTTTGGCCACCTGATGCAAAGAGCTGAATCATTGGAAAAGACCCTGATGCTGGGAAAGATTGTGGGCAGGAGGAGAAGGGGTCGACAGAGGATGAAATGGTTGGATGACATCACCGACTCAATGGAAATGGGTTTGGGTGGACTCTGGGAGTTGGTGATGGACAGGGAAGCCTGGCGTGCTGTGGTTCATGGGGTCGCAGAGAGCTGGACACAACTGAGCGACTGAACTGAACTGAACCCTAAAAATAACCTAGGGAGCAGGTGATTTTCTAATATATAAAGACTACAGAAGGGATAGTGTATAAGTTACCTGGGTACACTAGGACTAGTGCATAGATAAACAAGAAGCAGATCCTTATTATTGCTCATGCCTCTACTATTGTAAGGTTTCCATGATCTTATCCTTAGCATAGCCTTTAATGTGGTTTTTAAACATACAGTGAATGCACACCTAGTCCTAAGATCTCTCCTTAAACATAAAATAAACAGGATCATGTATGTATAGTGGCAGCCTTCCATAGGGCACAAACTCTGGAGTAAGACTACCTAGTATAAACTTTGGCTCTGCTAAACTGTGTGACCTTGAACACAGTTTTTAGATCTCTTTCTGCCTCAGTTTCTTCAGATGATTTTCATAAGAAATGATTTACTACAAACACGGTTCTTATGAAAAGGCCTGCTATATATTAAGTATTCATTAAATGTTATTTCTTCTTCCTCAACCTTCCCTCCTCTTCTTCATCCCATAATTATTATTACTACTATTTCACTGTACTGTTTTAAACATTTTATATGTTACTCTAGTCACCTATAAGTTGAATACCAAAGCCCTTACACATCATTTCTGATGTATAATTTGACTCATTCTCTAGCCAAATATGTATCTTTTCCCCATCTCCCATTTTATATATAATTGTCCACACCACTTGCAGTTACTCTGAAATCCTTTGTTATCTCATGCAAGCATATCTCTGCACATATTGGGCTGTTGCACCTTTATTGTTCACCATTCTGCAGCATACAGACTAGACACATTTTTTAAAATTTCCCAGGGAAAAATGAACCCCACCGTCAACTGTGTTAAGTTGATATTTGATATAAATTTCTAATATTGAATATGTTACAATGTATAGTATATTTTGGCTTTTATGTCCTTTTCAAGAGGATTGCAAGTCCTTGAAAAAAAAGGATGATGTCTCTATTACATAGAAGAGCATCTGACCTACTGATGCACTTACCAAGCCCAGTATGTGTTGAACTGATAGAAGTTTCATATGGGAAAAAAAAAAAAAAATTACCAATAAAAGCTTGCATCATTAGAATAGATCCCTCACAAAGAATGCCTGACACCTTATTATCCTTCTACCTGAAGTCAAATGTCACTTCCATTTGGCTGTCTCTGATCACCCATACAATAATTGATCCCACCATATTATTTTCTATATCAGACACAGTTTCTTTCACAATGTTTAGATATCTTTGAAACTATTCATTAATATATGTGTTTACTTGTCTAGAGATTGATTATGTTATATGTTTGTTTTGTTTTGTCTTTCTGCATCATTGTAAGCTACATATAGAGCAGGAAATTTTCCTGATTACATCCCCCATTTCTCAGTCAGAGAGAAGTGACTAAGAGTCACTGGCCCTTAGTAGATTCAGTGATCAGTGTGGAATTTAAAACTGAATATTAGTGAACATAGTCAAGAACAAATTAAATTGTATGTCAAGAATATTTTAGAAATTAGTTCATCAAATAGTGAGAATTTGGGCTTTACGCTCCCTAACTCTAAAATTTTTTTGTTCAGCGTATCCTAGCATCATCTCCACTAAATCCTAGCACAACAGAGTATGCAAGAAAGATCACAGTGAAATTTGTATTACCCAACTCAGCCTACTCTACTGCAGCCCCAAATACATTTCCCTTTTGCCAATTAAAGGACTCATCTGTTCTCTTTGCCATTTAGTTATTGAGCTTTTCTTGGCCAGGCCTACCACCCAGGGCCAGCCCAGGCATTAAGCTGGCTGCCTGGCCTTCATTAGTTGTATCTAATCCATTCCCCAGAAAACACCCCCAGGCCATAAAATGCATCTAGGTGTTGTTTTTATTAGGTCATCTGATTGAGCAGATGCTTATGGCTCTAGAAAAGGAGTGTTTCCCCCTGCCAACCTTAATTTGTTCTGTTTAAGTTAAAAGCTGGGCTCATCAATAGTGCTATTTCTGTGTTTTAACATGCTATTTCAGACTGGATAGTTATTTCTATATTATGGGACCTTAAAAGTGCAGGGCAGGTTCTGAGAGACACCTAATAACTCCTCTTTAACACACCACTGGTTCAAAGATTCCACAGGCATAAATCTCATGTCCTCAGCCCTGTGTCATACACCTCTATCCTCCCTAGACCTTTTCCAAGTGGGGATTGCTACACACATGTTATCACTGGGTCACCAGGGGATTTTTTCTTCAAACAATTGTCCAAATGCAGAAAAAGCTGGCTTAGGCTTTCTGATGACAAGAGATCTCTCTACCACAGAATCACGTAATTTCTAGATTAAAAGAAGACTTTTTATTTATTTATTTTTTTGCATTGCAACATCCTTGTAAGGCTTAAATTCCTTCTAATATTTTTCAAATAGGGTTCCAAATAGGGTGTTTCATATCTTCCTGAATGACTCCATTGATCTCCCTCTTTTAAGGCTGTTTATTCCTTATTATTATTATTTATTTATTTATTTATTTTCAGGAGAGAGTCATAAAGATGGAGGTACTGAATGGTCAGCATTTTCTTTTTGTGTACTGAGACAAAATCTGCCTCCCTTTAACTTCCACTTTACTGTCATGCCTAGCATATAAGGATATCCTTAGCACCATCCTTCAAATGATGATTAAACAGCTATGCTCACCCCAAATCACTTATTTTTCACCCTTTTCCCAAAGTTTATCGGAAAGAGGCAGAGTTTATAAGCAAGAGGTGGCTGACATTCAAGAGGATGCCAAGGGAGCAGCAAGGAGAGAAGAAAAATCCAACCCCGAAACACCTCCTACTTTATCCTCACAGAGAGGGTGAGTGGCCCCAAAGCCTCTAACCAGCTGGCTTTTTCTAGAGGATAAAATGTTCCTCAGGATTTAGGCCTTCATAGAGCTGCATTAGTTATTTCAAGCCTTGTACTACATTAGCACTTTGTTAATTGGTATCCTAGCGGCTTGAAAAAAGTCATATAAATCCAGTGAAATCTGTGTGCAGTCGAAACTATTAAAAAAAAAAAAAATTCAATGCAGTGTGGCTCAAAGCCCCAGAGGATCGATAGGAGTTATCTGGGCAGGGATTTCATTGTATTTATATTACACACCTTGCCTCGTTCAAGCTGTTGCCTGGTTTTCTTGATCTGACATGTGGGATGGAGGACAAAGCCAAGGTCAAAAACCAGGAGGCAGGCTGCAGGCCGGAGGCATTTTGCATCTCCCTGGCTCGTCTGCCCAAACCTCAGGAAGACTCCTGGGTGATTCTGAGTCACTGACTCAATCCCAATACTATTTAGAAAAAAAAAAAAAAAAAAAATGTTATTTTTATCAAGGTTGTATGGCAGCACATCTAGGCAGAAACACACTTCCATTATATGATATGGTTTTTCTTTTATTACTTTAGACTACAATATGACTTTCCACAATCAAGTGAGATCAATTCATATTCGTTCTCAATTTCCTATCCAAACTCTTACAGGAGGTGATAGACAATGACTGTGGGAAGCAGAAATAGAGAAATGAAAACAGTAACTCTGGTGAAAAAGACTCAATGTATTAAATCTTACATACGAAAATGGATAGTAATGAAGTAAGAGTCAAAAGGGCAAAATGGGGAAGAAGAGTTAAGTTTGGATATTTAAGTTCATGACAGACATCAGCCTCAAAAAGGCAGTCTTTAATGATATGTAAGTTTTCAGGTTAATAATGATGATTCTCTCCTTCTGGCAGTCTTTTTCCTGTGCTATAAAATATAACTAAACGTCTGCTTAAACAGAAAAGATTAATAGTAATGTTTAAGTAAGGAGAAAATTTGCTATTATTTTACTTCAAATCTTGACTTTTTTTTCTTTTCTTTTTTTTTTTTTTTTTTATATTTGTCTCCTGCTCTAGGACTTGAAATGACTTCCATTCACTTTGGCTGTGCTATCCAGTAGAGTCACAAGTCACATGAGTGGCTGATAAGCACTAGAAATGTAGCAAGACTAGGAACTAAATTTAGCATCTGACTCTAGATGAACTGTAGGTGTGAAATGCGCATTGAATGTCAAAGACTTAGTATGAAAAATAATATATCACACTAACAATGATACACAGAGATCACAAGTTGAAATGGCAATATATGGAATATACTGGGTTAAGGGAAATATATTATTTAAAATTAATTCTACCCATTTATTTTCTTTCTAAATGTGGCTATGAGAACATTTAAAATACAATATGTGGTTTGCATTAAAGTTCTGTTATATGGTGCATCAGTCTGACCTGCATCTGACTTTTTGTGTTGTTGCTGTTTTAGTCACTAAGTTGTATCCAACTCTTTTGCAACCCCATGGACTGTAACCTGCCAGGTTCCTCTGCCCGTGCGATTTCCCAGGCAAGAACACCAGAGTGGGTTGCCATTTCCTTCGCCAATCGGTCTTCCTAATCCAGGGATAGAACCCGTGTCTCCCGCATTGGCAGATGGATTCTTTACCACTGAGCCACCCAGGAAGCCCACCAGATTTTTTAAAGCCCTCTAAGACCAGGTGTGGGCTTTCTGGGTGGCTCAGTGGAAAAGAATCCACCTGCCAATGAAGAAGATAAGGGTTCTATCCTTGGGTCAGGAAGATTCCCTGGAGAAGGAAATGGCATCCCATTTAAGTATTCTTGCCTTGGAAATACCATGGACAGAGAAGCCTGGTGGGCTACAGTCAAAGAGGTCACAAAGGAGTTGGACAGGGCTTAGTGACTAAACAAGAACAAAAGCAAGTACACTCTTAAGGTATCATTCATTTTTTCATTCACAAAACACTTCAATGAGCATCTGCTTCATTCCAGACCATGGGATAGTTTCTGGAATTCAGAGAAGCTGTGTAGCCTAGAAATACAGATTTTGGAGTTACTGGCTTATATAATTAAATCATGGTGGTGATTCACAGTGCCTAGGGAAACTGAATAGCAAATAAGGAAGAGAAAAAACAATTCAAAATAATATCAAATTAATAAAACAAGAGAGGAAGAGGAGTCTGTGAAAAAGATGAGAAGCAATGGCAAGATATTTTAGGAGGAGAACTAAATCAAAACTGGAAATACGGGCCTTGAACAAATTAGGGAGAATAATCAGTTTTCAGAGAGTAAAATGCTCTGTGGTTTCAACCAATATTTAGCTAGAAATTCATGGTGATCATGCAATTGAGAAAAAATGGTATTATTTGGAATGATTTGATTCAATAAGCTTGTAAAGCATATATTTTGATTGTACCAACTTGTGAGACATATAGAGACTAACAAACAACAGCTCTAAGATTTTATTTTTCTAGTGTAGCCAAGAAGATAAATAAGCAATAAAACAACTATAGCTAGGGAGAGAATAGGAGAGCTCCTGGGATAAGAGAGTAATGAGACAAATGAGGGACAATCCTACTGGGAATTCAGAAGTGCATTTAGGTACAACTGACAATGATCTCAACAGACTGAGGTGAAAGCACACAACTGTTTCAATCCATGAGGTGCATGGATGCATGTGGATTTGAGATGTAGGCTGACAACAAACCCAGGAAAATCTTAAATGTCCTTCAGTGAAATGTGGCCATGACTTAGACAGAGTATGAGGAATAAACTATCAGGTGAGGAAAATAAAACATAAAAACTATTAAGATAACATTCAGCTAATATGGTTTCCTCCTGGCCACTCCAAGCACTGCTGCAAGTATTCACTGTTTGAAGTCAACTGTCAGAGGAGATATAAAAACAAGAATGAACACTGAGGCGGACTGCAGATTTGCTTAACTAAGATGATGTCACTGGCTGAAGAAAGATAAAAGGAGAGAGATTTTTTTTACTAGGAGCAAAGACTGTTATTTGAGAGAATCACTTGGAAAATTTGACAATGAAACCCCTCCCAGAAGCCTGGTCTCAACACCACGAACACTTATTTGCCAGCCTGTGCAGCAGACCTCTAAGGAAAGAAGGCCTCTACATCCACATTTTAGAGCCCTTAATGTGGATGTAGAGGCTGTGATTATTAGCAAGTGTTAAAAGCACTGGATGGCAGCTTAGATAAACAAGAATTAAAGCCACCACAAATAACCAGGGGGTACTGATGCTTGTTAGTATTCTGGGAGATGTTAAATCCACAGAAAATGGAAGTCTCAACAGTGCCTTTTTCAGGCAGCCTAAGCTGTAACTTCAGTTCACAAATGGGGCACATAGGAGAGGTTCACCAGTATTAACTGAGTTCCTCCTGTGAGGCTGGTATTTTCAAGTGGGTTAACTCATTTAATCCTATAAACTAGATTTAGTAAAGAATTCTACAGATCAGGAAACTGACTGTCAGGGGTATAGGCATGGGAAGAATTTGAACCTAATCCTGAAGCAGTTCTCAAGTAGTTGTACCAAGAGTACAGCAGCACCAATTCATTTTATTTTCTCTTCCATGAAGAGCTAGAGGAAAAGATGGACACGTTTACAATGTATTAAGTACCGACTATATGCAAGGTATCAGAGCTAGTTTCCTTGATACACGTAATCCATACAATAACTCTGATGGATATTGTTGGTTATTTATTTATTTGCCCCTCCCCATTCTTCTATGGGCTTTCCTTGTGGCTCAGCTGGTAAAAAATCCATCTGCAATGCGGGAGACCTGTGTTCGATCTCTGGGTTGGGAAGATCCCCTGGAGAAGGGAACGGCTCTATCCACTCCAGTATTCTGGCCTGGAGAATTACATGGACTTATATAGTCCATAGGATGGCAGAGTCAGACATGACTGAGCGACTTTCACTTTCACTTTCTTTCACATCCTTCTATAATAAATTTGGGGAATCAGAAAGAATACATTCAGGAATTATTGAGTTGATCATGACTGTTTTTCTGCTTCCTTTTGATACTTTGTAATAAAATCAGACTAGGAGGTAGGCTAATGTTCTTTAAACATAGCTTTCCCACCACTGCTACACATTAGAGCCAGCTGGGGAGCTTTTGAAATAGCTCTAATGCTAAGACCGCACCCCCAGAGATTCTTATTTGACTGGGCTGGAGCAGGGTTTTATTCAAAACCTCCTTCAGTGGTTGTGGGGTGCAGCATGAATAACTTGATAATGCCAAAGTTATTATTATTTTTTTTAATGTGAGGGTGGTCAAAATCACATTAATAGTGGGAGCTTATTTTTCTCAGTTAGAAGTAGAGTGTATTGTGTTCAGAACAAAAACAGTCACTCTCTCCAGAACTATCTCCTCCTAAGAATTTCAGGAAGAACCTGACAATAGACATGGATAGGCAGATACTTGCCTTGACATGTAGCCTCTGAATTATTTCCACCATGAAGGACTACTGTCTTCAAAGCCTGAAGACACAGCAGACTTTCCATTACCATTTTCACATAGCTGATGATGGTAGGGCTCATGGAAATAAGGTGGCACAGCAGTAAAAAACTGCCCACCATCAGGAAACACAAGAGATGTGGGTTGGATCCCTGGGTCCGGAAGATCCCCTGAAATAGGAAATAGCAACCTGCTCTTGTATTCTTGCTGGAAAAAATGCCATGAACAGAGAAGCCCGGTGGCCTATAGTCCATAGGGTCACAAACAGTTGGTCACGACTGAGCAGCAACTGAGTACACACACACACGGGAGTAAGAAAGGAAAGATGGCCAGAACTTCGTTCTCAACTATGAGAAGCTGAGTTCCCTTAGTGGAAAGAAGAAAAATGGGTGTCTGTTCATTTTGTTTTGTTTTAATACAGTTGCTTTACAATGTTGTGTTATTTTCTGCTATACAGCAAAGTGAATCAGATATATGTATACATATACCCATTGCCTCTTGGAACTCCCTCCCACCCCACCCTCACCTATTTAGGTCATCACAGTTCACTGAGCTGAGCTCGCTGTACTATATACAGCAGGTTCCCACTAGCTATCTATTTTACACATGTCAGTGTTTATATGTCAATCCTAATCCCCCAATTCGCCCCACCCTCCTCTTCCCTTCTTGTGCGCATATTTCCATTCTCTACATATGGGTGTCTTATTCCCGCTCTGGAAATAGATTAAAAAAAAAAAAACTTTTCATTTTGTATTGGGGTCTAGCCAATTAACAAACAATGTGATCGTTTCAGGTGAACAGCGAAGGGACTCGGTCATACATATATATGTATCCATTCTCCCTCAAACTCTCCTTCCATCCAGGCTGCCACATAACACTGAGCAGAGTTCCATGTGCTATACAGTAGGGAGGGAAGTCTTTGTTGGTTATTCATTTTAAATATAGCAGGGAGTTTGGAATGGACATGCATGTACACACTGGAAATTGGTCTTAATAGGAGTGAATGGAGAAAACAATGGGGGAAAGATTCAAGAATCAGAAGGAGTTAGAAGATGGGTCACAGTCCATATGGATAACCTCTAGAGGTTTTAAAATATGAGGTATATATTCTCTCTTCTATCCATTTTGGGTGACACAAAGGATGAGTTGTGTTCAAAAGCTTCCAGATGCTATTTTTTGCCCCCATATTTTTTCTTTTACTGATTTCAGCATGTTTCAAGTCCTCTGAGTAAAAGAATAGATAAGTCTCTATTGGAGAACAGTGTATATTTGGTATGGGGATGACGTTCTTGGAAGGGCTCTGATGAACTTCCTGATCATTGAGTTTGACCCTAACTCTTCCTTCTCACCTGTGGATGTCAAGGAGAGAAGCAGAAGCTGTGAGGCCCATCTCCCTGGATATCCCTGAAAAGCATAGCAGTTCCATAGCTGCCAGTAGATTGCAATACCCACTTCTAATGAGACTCAGACAAGTCAAACAATTTGCCCAGGTTATGACCCTAGGTGGCTTAGTCAGTATTCAAACCAAAGCCAGTCTAAGTCTGACATCTCTTTTTACACTGTAAACTCTCTTTTTCCTTCCATCATTTTCTTTCACGGCAAGAGAGAAAGTAGGCATAGTAAACTACAGTACTTTTCCTTTTTATCTAAAAACTTCTTCCATTAGGTACATTCATTGAGGTGCAGGAGACAGTAGATCTTGAACAGGGCAAATAGATCCAGCAGTCTTATTGTCTACTGAGTTTAGGATCAGAAAGGAAACAAGATGTTTGCCTTCTGTTTCCTTATTGCCACCAGGGCACTTCATTCCAGAGGCCATTGAGCTTCTCTGTTTTTTATTTTTTTTCTTCTCCATTTCTATTGGTTCTAGATACTCTCCAGTAATGGTTTTCAAACTTTAGCAGGGAGTACAGGCTATTGGTCTCCACCCTGGAATTTCTGATTCTCATAGTTTTGGGAGCCTAAGAAAGTCACATTTCCAACAAGTTAACTTGTGGTGCTACTAAAACTGCTTAGAGACTAGCTTCTCTGGGCCTTACTGCTGCTGCTGCTAAGTCGCTTCACTCGTGCTGTGCTTACTAGTGGTTCGTCAAACTTTAGCACCAACCAGTGATGTTAAAAAAAAATTAAGTTCCTGGGCACCACTCTGGCCACTGAATCCTAACCTCTAGACTAAATGATCCCAGGGCCTATCATAATTTTTCACTCTGTGAAGTTCTTAGAAGAGTAATGGTAATGAGAGTCCAGTCATGCTTGCAATCTGTTAAATTACTATATCTTTTTCTGTTTTAATTTTCCTGGCCTTTATACCATTTAATGATACCTCCAAATGGTCATTCCTTTTGCTAATGCTCTGAGTTTTGATAGCATTTTCATGCCATGGTAGAAAAAGCAGATCATTAGAATCAAGCAGGCCTGGATATAAATCCCAGATCTTCCATTTACGTGTGTGTTAACTGAAGATAGCATAATTACTTTATTTAATTCTATGATAACTGCACACCTCTTTCACATACTAAGATATATCCAAATGCAATATTATTTCTTAAAATGGCACAGCAATAGCTTCCTTCTTCATTCATGTGTTCCCTAAATGTTTGCAATTTTGTTTTCTGACACAAAATATTTCAGATAATTGTTTATGGTATGCCACATCCTAGAATTAGGGTACATATTGTTTAGAAACATGAAATTTAATGATTCTTTTTTTAAAAAAATCAAGGTTCATTAATTACACTGTTAACAATGATGACAGGGTGCAGTATAGAAGGCCTTAGTGAGCTCATTCTTATGTTGATTTCAATGAAAGAGTGGGAAATGAATACATTACTTTAATGTGAATTCCCAGATCCACAGGGGCTTTGAACAAATAAGTGGATATTATCCTCATTTAAAGTTAGAGGAAACAAGGTTTCTGGAATCCTATCTTGCAAGGTCAGATGCAGGGGTATACTAGCCCATCTTCCAGGCAAGGGCAAAAGCAGAGGCTCCTGCTCCCTTAAGTCAAGCAGGTGTTGAAATTAAAGTTTCTACGGTGATCCTGGACTCATGGGGTGAGGAGTTGGGGGGAAATTGAGTCCTTACATGGGCCACTGCGCCCGTCAGAAAGTTAATAGATTATGTCTGCCAAGGAGGGGTGCTGGGCCAAGCAGGCTGCCTGACCTGGTTTGTGACAGCGGGAGTTACCTCCAACATCTAGCTGAGGGCTGGGATTTCACAGCAGTCCTGTAAAGCTCTCTTCAAGCAGCTACTTTTGTGGAATGAATGTCACAAAATTGCCTTTAAATGATTTGGTAAGGGCAGCCTAGATCTGGGGCTCCCAGGGGAGCAGAAGGATTATGATAGGAATTCACCCTGTGCTTTACAGTCCTGATCTCACTCTTCACAGCTACCTACTGCATAATTATTCAAAATACTATCTAAAAGTGCTATTTTGTTTTATATAGTTATGTATGCAGGAGATCTCAGAGGCTTTATGACAGAGAATAATTTCTCTAGACTGATACAGCTAGTAACAGACGGGGATTCAAATCCAAGTCCATCTGATGGCAGGAGCTTTTTTCAATGACTCTACCACTGCTCAGAAAACTCTGATATTTTTAATACTATGTATATAATAATTGGCAAAGTAATGTCTCTGCTTTTTAATATTCTGTCTAGGTTGGTCATAGCTTTTCTTCCACAGAGCAAGCATCTTTTAATTTCATGGCTGCAGTCACCATCTGCAGTGATTTTGGAACCCCAAAAAATAGTCTCTCACTGTTTCCACTGTATCCCCATCTATTTGCCATGAATTGATGGGACCAGAGGCCATGATCCTAGTTTTCTGAAAGTGGAGTTTTAAGCCAACTTTTTCACTCTCCTCTTTCACTTTCATCAAGGGGCTCTTTAGTTCTTCTTTGCTTTCAGCCATAAGAGTGATGTCATCTGCATATTTGAGGTTATTGATGTTTCTTCCGGCAATCTTGATTCCAGCTTGTGCTTCATCCAGCCCAGCATTTTGCATGATCAACTCTGCATATAAGTTAAATTAGCAGGGTGACAGTATGCAACCTTGACGTACTCCTTTTCCTATTTGGAACCAGTCTGTTGTTCCATGTCCAGTTCTAACTGTTGCTTCTTGACATGCATTTTGACAGAAATCTTGACAGATTTCTCAGGAGGCAGGGAAGGTGGTCTGATATTCCCATCTGTTCAAGAATTTTCCACAGTTTGTTGTGATCCACACAGTCAAAGGCTTTGGCATAGTCAATAAAGCAGAAGTAGATGTTTTTCTGGAACTCTTTTGCTTTTTCAGTGATCCAACAGATATTGGTAATTTGATCTCTGGTTCCTCTGCCTATTCTAAATCCATCTTGAACATCTGGAAGTTCACAGTTCATGTACTATGAACAAAGGTCCATCTAGTCAAAGCTATGGTTTTTCCAGGTGTGAGAATTGGACTATAAAGAAAGCTGAGCGCTGAAGAATTGATGCTTTTGAACTGTGGTGTTGGAGAAGACTCTTGAGAGTCCCTTGAACTGCAAGGAGATCCAACCAGTCCATCCTAAAGGAAATCAGTCCTGAATATTCATTGAAAGGACTGATGCTGAAGCTGAAACTCCAATACTTTGGCCACCTGATGTGAAGAGCTGCTCATTGGAAAAGACCCTGATGCTGGGAAAGATTGAAGGCGGGAGAAGAAGGGGATGACAGAGGATGAGATGGCTGGATGGCATCACCAACTCGATGGACATGAGTTTGAGCAAGCTCCAGGAGTTGGTGATGGACAGGGAAGCCTGGTGTTCTGCAGTCCATGGGGTCACAAACAGTTGGACACAACTGAGTGACTGAACTGAACTGATACAATAAGTGAGTTATGTGATAAGCCCCCTTTTCTCAGTTCAATGAATTTTGCCTTATCATAATCGATACTACCTGTTAAAGTACAGGTTTGAGGCTTTACTTACATTTTAGACCTAGAACACAGTAAAGTAAAAAGTGAAAATAAACAACAACAACAACAACAACATCTGTTTCACTTTTAAATTACTATCACAATACATCATGGAAATGTACTGATATGGCATGTAGCCTCTCACGGAATTCATAGTTGTTCACTAATTTTGATCATGCATCTCCTTTCCTCTACTTGTCCCTCCCTTCCTCCTTCCTTCTCATAGTCCTGAGGAATTCAGTTATATCTGATTTATTCTTATTACTCCTCCCACCATCTCCACATGCTTTTCTCCACATGCTTTTCTCCACTTCTTCAAATGCCTGGTTGCAAAATTAGGTCACTGCCTTCCTAGATCGTCCCTTCATAGCCTCCAGTTTGCTGAGAATCCCTTTAAAGAAATAGTGTGGAGACGTGGGGAGGAAAAAGTCATGCAGAAAAATGATGGCAGTAGACAAAATTTTAGAGCCCTTATTATGCACTAGGCTTTGGTGTAAGTGCTTATCACATTTTAACTCTTTTAAACTTCTACAACTTTATGCAATAATAATAGTATTATCCAGTTTTACAGATGAGGAAGTAGAAGCTGAGAAAGGTTGTGCTGCCAATGGTTAATAGCTAGAAAGTTGTAAAGGCAGGATGTGGGACCAGATACTCACTCAAGACCTCAGAATTTTAACCTCTTTCCTCTGAATTTGGTGATTTTTATAAAAGTTCTCCTTAGTGAATCCATTTCTACAATTTTTTGCTCAGTTCGTTAAATTTTCCTTGAAAGCTCTGTAAAATGTCCAAGAAACACCACAGCCTTATTGTTAAATTTGCCACTTTTACTTCTGAAATGAGAACTTGTGAGTGTCCAAACATAGGTCAAATTTCTCCATTCTGAAACCATAGCAAGGTCTCTATTTTTACAATAAAAAGTAATTTTGGTAAAAGTAAACATGGTTTCAGTCAGTCAGTTCAGTTGCTCAGTCATGTCCGACTCTTTGTGACCCCATAGACTGCAGCATGCCAGGCTTCCCTGTCCATCACCAACTCCCAGAGTTTACTCAAACTCATGTCCATCAAGTCGGTGATGCCATCTAACCATCTCATCCTCTGTCATGCCGTTCTCCTCCCACCTTCAATCCTTCCCAGTATCGGGGTCTTTTCAAATGAGTCAGTTTTTGCATCAGGTGGCCAGTATTGGAGCTTCAGCTTCAGCATCAGTCCCTCAAATGAATATTCAGGACTGATTTCCTTTAGAATTGACTGGTTGGATCTCCTTGCAGTCCAAGGGACTCTCAAGAGTCTTCTCCAACACCACAGTTCAAAAGCATCAATTCTTCAGCACTCAGCTTTCTTTATAGTCCAACTCTCACATCCATACAGGACTACCAGCTTTGACTAGATGGACCTTTGTTGGCAACGTAATGTCTTTGTTCTTCAATAAGCTGTCTAGGTTGGTCATAACCTTTCTTCTAAGGAGCAAGCAACTTTTTATTTCATGGCTGCAGTCACCACTTGCAGGTATTTTGGAGCCCCCCAAAATAAAGTCTGTCACTGTTTGCACTGTTTCCCCATCTACTTGCCATGAAGTAATGGGACCAGATGCCATGATCTTAGTTTTCTGAATGTTGAATTTTAAGCCAACATCTCACTCTTATCTTTCATTTTCATCAAGAGGCTCTAGAGGAAGTTTTATATTTATATAACTTAACATAGAGTCTTTTTGTTTAAAATATAGATGTCAAGTTACCGCAGCATTCTATATTATGATTTGATTCATGATTCAAGACAGGTACACTTATATATGGAATGTAAAAAATTAAAATAGTCACAGGAATATAACAAAACAGAATGCTACTCACAGGTACAGAGAACAAACAAGTAGTTACCTGAGGAGAGGGCTGATAGGTGGGAAAATATGAGCTAAGTGGATTAAAAGGTACAAACTACTAGCTATAAAATAGTTAGAATACCAAGATGTAATGTATAGCATAAGGGATATTGTCAATATTTTACAATAATTTTATATAAAGTATGAACTATAAAAATATCAAATTACTATGTTGTATGCCTGAAGCAAATATTATATTGTAAATCAAGTATACTTCAGTAATTAAAAAAAAAAAAGGCAAGAGCCCTGCAAATGCAAATCAGAGTCTAACTCACTGCATTGCTGGAAAACTAACTATAAAAGCCACATTTTGACTAGTTATATTTTAAAAATAAAAACAATACAAGAAACAAATTTGTGTGTTATCTCCTATCTGATAGAAAAGCTGGTAAACTGGAATCACTATGACTTCTGGAATTATGAAGGACTTCAATTAACACCTCGCCACTAATGAGCTGTGGGACATAACGTTACCCAGCTTCAGTTCCTCTACTCTAAATGGGGTTAAGGGTCTCAGAGGAACTTGAGAAGAATTAACTGCATAGGAGGTACATTTAGTACTCTGTCATGCAGAAGACTGAAGGCAAAAGGAAAAGGGGGCAGCAGAGAATGAGATGGTTAGATCGCATCATCAACACAATGGACCTGAACATGATCAAACTCCGAGACATAGCGGAGGGCTGAGGAGCCTGGCGTGCTTCAGTCCATGGGGTCGCCAAGAGTCAGACATGACTTGGCAACAGTAACAACAACAAAAACGTGCAGGAGGGGTTTGATGCTACCTCACCCCTAACTTCTTTCTTTTCCCTTCACTTCCAGGGCCAGTTGCTCTACAGCCCACATGCCTAAACGCCTTCAAGACTCAAAAAGACTACAGAATCTTTGGAGTATTTAACTTTCCCTCTGACAGATATTCCCTCTTCAAATTTAAAAATTCCCATAGCAAGTTCCATTTGTCAAACCCTTATTCCGTGAACTCTGAATCCAGAAACTTAGGAATCACTTATAGCACAGTTCATCAAAACACTCCAGTCCTTAATTAGGAAATTCACAACTATTAAAGTAAAATCCAGCAATACTGTGTGTTTCCTCTTTGCACATACACATACATTCCCTTTTATTGCCCCTCTGTACATTTCTTCCTCTGTCTCCCATCTCCCAGTATGTGTTATATAGTTCAGTTTAGCTGAGATTTTCCTTTTTTCCTTCCATCCTGTAAATCATCTACAGTTGTCCCACAGTATCCAACAGGGACTGGTTCCAGCATCAGCCACAGGTAGCAAAATCCAAGGACACTCAACTCCTCTAGCCTTCTATCTATGAGTTCCTTATCTATGAATTCAACCAGCCTCAAATGTAAAACATAGTACACAGAACTGCGGATACTGAGGGCTGACTGTACTTTTGTTCCTACATTTGCTTTTTCCTTTCTCATTCGTTCCTCAGAAGTTCATCTGGGTAAATAAAGACAGTTATGAAGGCAGTGGCCATACTGTCTTAAGCACATTTAAAGAAGTAATGAGAAATTCAAATGAGAATTTACAAATGGATAGGTTTCTTGAGCTACATATGTAGTTACTTACCCCTTTGCCTCCTGCTATCCTGCTCTTCATTCTGTGAGTTCTTGAGGACTTTACCTTAATCTGACCTCTATGTCTGACAATATTTGACCTAGAAATGCTGGTCATTTCTGCCCCAATCCTTTACTTCCATTGTAGAGGCCTGCACTGCCTTTTCACTTTTCACCATCACAGCCTCAACTGAGATGACCCTGTCCCAGTCCACTGCTGACTGGACCAGAAGCAAATTTTCTTTCTCATAGCAACTTGGAATCCAGTCTCACCTTGTTCAGTCAAGCTCTGTTTTGAAATCAGAAGTAAATAGTAGCAAGGTATGGGGAAGCTTTATTTGGAGATGAGTTTGCAGAAGCAGAAAAAAAACACAGGTAATTGATTGTGAAGACAAATGAGAGAGAGAGAGAGAGAGACAGAATTAGAGAAGGAGATTATGGTGTCCCGAGAAAAGCACCATTACCTTCAATTCAACAGCATTTTGTTCCTTGGCTCCTGGCTCAAGGGAGGCCTAACTGACTTCCCTGTACTTGGGCCCCATTATAAACCTTTGTGTTTTGTTTAAACTCTTCTGTAATTTCAAGCAATTTCTAAAAGAAATGACATCAGACATGGAGATGACAAAGCTATAGGTTTGGTTCACATAAATTTCTATCCCTGAAGAATCATGTTAGAAAAAGATGATACCATTGCATCAAAGGCTGCTTTGATGCATTGACAGTAGGCTTTGTGAAATATTTAGACTCATATGTCAGCAATTCTCAAACTAAAACTAAATTGGACTCCTCAGTAGTTCAGTAACTAGAGTTGGATATCTCTATCTATAAAATGACAAAATTGGATAAATAGGCCAGAATTTGAGAGCGGAGGGAATGTTTTTTAAGGTGTGATTTGTTTGGACACAGGCCAAGCTAGATACAAGATACAGGTCTCAATGAAATTTGGGGCAAGTTGTTTAATGGTAATAAGTCAAGTTTCTGTAAAACTTACATAACAGTGTTCATTTTTTAGGTGAGGATTATGAAGGAGAAAAAACAGAAGAAGCAAAAAGAAAGAGAGGAAAGAGGAAAGAGAAAATAAAAAGAGCACAGGAAAAAGTTTGAAGTGGAAGCAAGATATGAGAAAAGCTCCATTTGAGTTGTTATGCACCGGCTCAGTCTAAAGTGCTTACAGACTGACGTGTACACATAAGGACATTTAATCCATACACTCGAAGGAATAGGCATGATTCATAGCTTTCACCATTCATTCTTTCCATATGGCTCTTTCTAAGTACAATTTTCATTCCTGCACTAGTTATTTTATTTTGCTCATATATTTTATTTTTAACATTTGATGGTATAGACAGATCATTCACACTCATGGCTGTTCAAATCTCACTGACCCTATCTGAGTGTTTTGGATACTCTGGGTTTTATTTCAAACAGAGAAAATAAACATCTAATCCACTGATATATTCTAGACAGACTGTATAAATTCAGCTATTCAGTTATTCAGCAACTTTGTTAAATACCTAACTGGTTTGCAATTTCATTTCCTATTTAATATATTTCCTCCAGCATTTCTAAGTAACAGAAGTCCCCTAGAAACTCCAGATTTTATATATTCATTACAGAATATGACTTTTCCACAATGGAAATATCCATACCACATTAGGAGATGGAGCTCCCTGGGAAGAGATCATGTATTAGTATAACACAGTAAGGATTCTGATCTAATGCCTGATGTTCTTGTGTGGAGTGTGAAGTACCTGCAGCTCTGTTCTTACACCAGCTCTAACTGTGACTATATCCACTCTTTCTCCTTAAAGCAGCTTTTCCCGCTTTATTTTTCTAATCCTTATCTTAGGGAAAATAACTAACCTTCAGTCCTTATTTATATAAAAAATTGCTTTTTTTCTGAATTGAGAATCTAAATCTCAATTCATACTCTAATTCTAAAATTAATTTACAAGATTTTATATCAGATTTTAATCCTTTAAAAGAGCCAGGTCTGGGAAAGCCGTATTTGGCCATGTGTCAGCAAACACCAAAAAAAGCAGCGGTAATTGATTGTGGAGAGAGATGAAAAAAAGGGGAAGATGTAATCCAGCTGTACATGCATCATGCTTAGAAATCTTTAATTCGATTGCTTTTCAGGGTTTTTTTACCCTTAAATCCATAAAATGGCACCGATAACACATATATCATTGTATTTACCGTGGATGATGCTATGTGTGTACAATATGAGAAGATAAAATTTCTGTACCATGAAAGTAAAAATGCTAATGTAAAGTTTCATTTTATTCTCATTATTAATATTATGTAAGTTCATTGCTAATAAGAAATTGTTCACATTGTTTATACTATTTTATTCTTATGTCCCTTATTTCAGGTATGCTGGGTTTAAATATATATATACATATATAAAGAGTTACATGACCTTTAAATTGTTACAAGGGATTTCCATGCCTTTCTCTTCCTTCTCTTCCTCGTCATCATAGTAGGAGTGTGATAATAAATTTTATATCATGACTTCTCAAGGAAATTATAAACGTAGAAAAGATTGAGTTGTTTGGTAATGGGGAAAGTTAGAATTTTGCCTTATCTACACCTGTATACCATTGCCAAAGTCCCTTTAGACTCTGTGAGTAGTGCGATACTGATTGCCATGCTGCAGAAGCCAGCCCAGTAGCCTGCACCCTCTGAAGAAGTGCTGATTGTGGAGGCACCGGATGGATGACTGACAGCCAGCACCTAGTTCTTTTTTCTGACAATGCTCTCACTTGTCATTAATTCTCCATCTTCCTTCCCGTTAGCAGCTGCCGGTTTCCAACCTAATGCCCAGCTGCCAATCAGCTACCAGTTATTTTTAATTAAGACCACTCACAAATTTCCCTCACGTAATGTGCATGGAAAGAAGGGAAATCCTTTCATTAATAATCGAATTTCACATGTAAATTGCCTTAATCACACTTGTCTGGCAATCCTGTAATGTGCTACAGAAAAGCAGCACTTTTTCTTGTTCAGTCATGCATGAACTCCACACCTTACCTCTCAGATCCACAGCCACAATTATCTGTTTTTATTTTTGTCTCATTAAACATGCAATTTCTTTCAGAAACTAGATATTGACTGCTCCAACCCTTGAACTCCGCTGCCCACGAACAGATGACATTGGCTTCCCTTGGATCAAAATTTGACATGGTTTTTCAGGAATCACTTACAACGAATACTGTGGGGTTAGCAATAATGACTCGCTGACAATGAATATACTCTGTCATGTTATGATCTGACAAGTATCAGAAGACATATGGGGTTCACATTTAAGGCTTACATGAATGCAGGCATCAAAATAACTTCAATATGTAGAGCATAAAATAAGTTAAGACCCTTTGATTTAGATAATTGTTTCTGCTTCTTATTTTCTAAAAACATTCTTACAAATACATACCCATAAATGGAGGAACTTTTTCTTATTAAAAATTATTACTGTACTATGGGATAGTCAGGACCTTATGTGAAGTTTTGAGTTTAAAAATGATGTAATCTAGACTGTATACTCATGATTAGAAACCATTTCCAAATTTTTCTGCACTTGAAATCCAAAACATACTTTGGGGTTATTATATTCACCTGGAGAATGACAAAGTTTGGGGGGGTTCTTTTCAATCTTTGAATTGCAAAATGTTCGAAAACTCACAGCTATGGAAAGTTTTATATAATGGAAAGGAAAAACCTTGCCAAGCATTCAGTCACATCAAACCAAAGACCACTAGAGCTCCTGTTTTCACATCTGTAGGACCTGGTTGAAGAGCCCTGCCTGTGCATGAGTTTCATTTGTTCCTATTTGTTCTCTAAATCAAAGTCTTGACCATGGCACTGTGCTAAAAAATCTTTCAATGGCACCTATCCCTTAGCATGTTAAAAGTTCATACTTTCTGTGTATAGTCTAAAAGGACCTCATTAAACATCCCTCCCCTTCCTTATTCCCCTCTTTTCACCCTTTTGATTTTGACTGATGTCTGAGTATTCAATATGCATGGCACTCTTCCATGTTCTTTTATGTGAATTATGTCATTTAATTCTCACAACATATGTGTTTGCAGATGCATAAAACTGAGAATTAGAGAGATGCTATAATTTGCTTAATGTCATAATACCTGGCAGAGCTAGAACTGGATCCCATAAATTCTCCTGTCATAGCCTGTGCTCTTGAGGATTATGCTGTGTGGTTACCCTAAGATTTAAGAGTAAGAGGTTACTACAAACATACAATCCAACATACGTCATCACTGTACATATTTAGTGATTCCACACTTTATTCCATTCTTCCTTTCTGACGTGCACATGACCCCACCGTTTTTCATTCACTGTTTTTAATGTTCCTGACTCTTTCCCTCATAATTTCCTCAAAGAAAGAATGTTTTAATTTTGCACGTCTAGTGCCTGGTGGAGGATATATAGTACATACACTGAATACATAATCATGTTTTTCTGTAGATAAAGACATATTTTTCATTGAAGTGAAGAAAATGCAGAATCATAATGAAGGGACAGGAATTCAATGTGAAGAACACCACGATGGATAATTTCATAGAAGACAGACAACATTTCCTGTGCACCAATCACTTTCACACAGTATACTGTATTTGAGCTTTTAATCATATGTAAAACAGTTACATATGCTCTCTCTCTCTTTTTTTTGTCAAACGAATTTAACTGCTCTGTATTTTTAACCATCTTTTTTTCTCTAGCTATACATAAAGAGAAAAACACCTGAAATTATAGAAGTCAAAATCTTCAAAAGTAGTTTGGTTTTGTTTTTTTCAGATATAGGAACTTTTATTTTCTGCTCTTCTCATTGCTCTTTTTCTTTAGTTGCATAATCAAACTAAAGGACAAAAAAAAAAATCCCTGTGATATAACTTGCATACTAGATAAGTAGAGTCTGAGAGCTTTTGTACAATTAACTGTATACCATTCTGGAGTTTAAAAGTTAAGTCATACTGGAAAGAAAGATATTGCAGTCATAGCATAAAAAATAATCATTTATACCAAGGGGGGAGATGATATCAACTATCAATAAGGTAAAATATAGAATAAGAAAAGATGCATAAGATGCATTTCCCTGCTAATTTATTCAAGCCACTAAAAAGGTTTATTTCATTCACATACATTTAATTGCCTTTATCCCACCAAACGCTTAGCTATTGCCAATGTGGCCCTTAATTTGAGAAGTGGCAAACTAATTCAGCAAATTCTCATGGACTTTCTTCTACGTATCCAGCAGTAGTCATCTTATATGTCATCTACACAACAACTCAATGAGGTAAATATTGGTATTAACAATGTTGTACAGATGAGAAAACTTAAAATCAGGATGACTAATGTAATTTCTAATGATTATTAATAAGTAGCTGAGTAAAGCTTCTGAGTGACACATAGTATCTGGATCATTTAAAGGGAGATCAAGAAAAAAAATACAGTTGCAATGCATATACAAATGAGATTGCAAAAGCAGAAATGAGAGCCCCAAAAATTCAACTAGAGGAGAACCCAAATCACAGATGTTGATTTTAAAATAAATTAAAAATAAATAATTCTAATGATGTTAAGTCTCATATAGGCAGTCTTTATTTTTTATGTTGACCATTCTCTTTTTGTATCTCACATCATATATTCCCCTCTCCTTATCTAGTCCTGTGATGATGTGATTGATGCTCCCAAAAGAGTATTTAGAACACAATTTCTGCATTTTTACAGAAGGATTAACTAAAAGTGTGGCAAATTAAAAATGGGTCATACAAATTTTGACACTTCTCTCATTGACATATGGGGTATATCTCACCTCCCTTTGGATCTGAGAAGGTCTGTGACTGCACTGATAAACAGTGTATAGCAGATGTGACATTCTGCCATTTCCATGCTCTGCCAGTTTCATGCCTAGCTTTGCAGGAGACAGACAGCTTTTGTCTTGTTCTCTTGGAGCCCTAAGGTATGATAGAAGTCTGGCTACTCTAAGGCTGCCACATCCTGAGAAACCCCAAGCCAGCCATTTGGAGAGTTGGTATGGGGATGAAGGAGGAGAGAAAGAGACAGAGAGATGCCACCAGGTATTCTGGTCATTCTAGCTTCCACAAGACTCCAGACATCATGGAATGGAAACAAATAGTCCCTGATGTGTCCCGTCCCACAGAATATTAAGACCTGTTTATAATAAAACTGATGGTTTGTATAGTTTGTTACACCAGGACAGAGAATCAATGGCTCTCCCTTCTAAGTTTAGAAGAATTAAGGAACTGTCAGCAGGTATTTCTTCCTGTCTTCTCTTGCTTATCTCCATTCCACACTGCATTTTTTGATCTGGGATGCAAGGGCATTTATTCCAAGATGCCCTTCTGTTAGTAAAGGGAGTTTCAAGCTGTGAATTGGGGTCACAGTTATTACTGTTGGAAGGATGAAGGGGAGCATGGTACTAAAATTCGAAACTGAAAGGAAAATAAATTGTCCACACAAATACCTCCTTTCAATCATTCAGCAAACTATCCCCATGTCTCTGAGTCTGTCTTTATCAGTGGCACACACTGCTATAGTCTCACGTAAATGGTTTTTCACTGAGACAGGTAATTTTGAATCTGCAGAAAGAGATGCCCTAAAGAACTTTAAATTCTTTTTAATATATCTCTAATTCTGTTGCAGTTTTTCTGAGAATCTCAAAGATTCATTTAAGGTGATGCTGAGTATCAATCCCAGATATTTGCAAAAAATTCCTGCATAATCTGTTTTAAATCAACTACATTTCAAAGCAAATGACTCAAGTCTTTACCATGTGTTTTTGCTTACTCTAACTGTTTTTCTATTTTATAATATCTTCATTCTTCTATCCCATATTAGGGTTAGGACTTATGCAAAACCAAATATCAAAGAAAATTCAATAACCATCTAAGTCCAAGCTCTTTCTATCACAAATGAATTAAATGAAGCCCTAAAATTAGAAGTGACTCTTTTAAGTCACAGAATCAATTAATGCCACTGACTATGGAGCTGGATGTCTTAACCTTGACACTATTGACATTTGGGGCTGACTTATTCTTTGTTGGCTTCCCAGGTGGTGCAGCAGTAAAGAATTTGCCTGCCAGTGAAGGAGAAATGGGAGACACAGTTTCAATCCCTGGGTTGGAAAGATAACCTGGAGTAGGATATCTTCAGTATTCTCACCTGGAAAATTTCATGGACAGAGGAAGCTTCCAGGCTCCAGTCCATGGGGTTGCAGAGACTTGGACATGACTGAGCACACACACACACATTCTTCCTTGAAGGGGTTTGATTATCCTATATGTTGTATGATGTTTGGTAGCAGCTCTGGTACCTACTCACTAGATGCCACTAGCATCTACCTCATGATAAATAACAGTGTTTCTTGACTTTACCAAATATTCCCTGTTGAGCAAAATCACCCTTGGTTGAGAATCATTGCTCTAGAGGGTTTAATATATGGATTTCTCTTTCTCTTCACTTTGTTCCCCTCCCCATATTCCAACCTGTAACTAGTATGCTCCCAACAAAGACAAGTCAAAACATACTTTCTTTTTCACAGAAGCCAGATCTTGGTAGATTAAAAATGGCTGAAATTTGTGTGCATAGGCACAAAATAGCATAAGGTACTCTGAATAATACTGACTAAATGGTAAGATTATGTCAGTCAGAGCCCAAAGCTTTCTTTCCTTCTGCTTCCCTGTATAACTTTCTGGTTGTGGTCTTGTTATAACAGCTTACTGAATAATCAGTGAAGCCTGATACTTCAAGGCCTGTTTTTCAGATGGGCTGAGAATGTCAATCCTTCTTCTCATAGCACTGACTGTAAAGAGACAGCCTTTCAAGCACAAAGACATTCTGCTCGTTGATTTCAGATACATTCTTCTCAGTCTAACCTGTTCCTAAATGAGGATTTGATGTTTAAGTGAGCTTGTAATTTCTCTGTTGTAGAGACATATGTGTCATTCATTTTAAAGTTTTTAAATCACAAAAGAAAGTGGTTTCTGAAGAGATACTTCTGTACACTAGCGACTCCTGCTGGCATTCATTCAAGAACTTACTCTGTACCAAATGCTCTCCTATGTGTTTAAGTGGTTGGAAGATATAATAAAGCAATAATAAAGGAAAAATTCCCAGATTCAAAAGACTCATGGCCATGAAAGGAAAACAGCTATCATTAGAATTTAATGATCAGACAGATGTAACTTCCAAGTGATGAATTTCATACGTAATATGGGACTAAAGTATGACAATACGGGGTAACATGTAATACGGAATAATATGTAATATGTAATACATAATATGGGGCTTCCCTTGTGGCTCAGCTGGTAAAGAATCCGCCTGCAATGCAGGAGACCTGAGTTCAATCCCTGGGTTGGGAATATCCCCTGGAGAAGGGAAAGGCTACCCACTCTAGTATTCTGGCTTGGAGAATTCCATGGAATGTATAGCCCATGGGGTGGCAAAGAGTTGGACATAACTGAGCGACTTCCACTTTCACTTTCAAAGTATGACAAGAAGAAAGACTGGCACACAAAGAAGCAGGCTGCAGTCTGAGCTGAATCCACATTATGTGCAAAGGCAAAAAAAGTAGCCTTGACTCTTCTTGAATGAAATAGACAGAAGACACTTGCTACAAAATAAATATAATCAACAAAATAATAAAGTGATAAACTTTTAAATAGAGGATTGTTAGGGGAAAGGTCAAGAAAAATATACTGGTTCCAGACAGTTAAGTGTTTTCTATGTCAATGAGATATTTCACTTACTCTTGTGACCATGAGAAATCACTAGATGTTTACACAGGGATGTGACATGAAGATTTGGGATTTATAAAAATCATTCTGAGGCTGTAAAAAGGAATATGAGACAAAAACCTGAAGTAGAGAGAAAGCAGCAGGTACTAAGAGAAGACTAGGAGAAAAAGGACAATAGGCTAGGGAGATGGAATATATATACAGGAAAAAAATGTAAGGATGAACTGATGAACTTTGGTTACTAATCAGACATAAGGATGAAGTGGAAAGGGAGGTCAAAGAGTGTAGGGCATGGTGAAGGACTGAAAGAGAAAACAAAGACTTTCATTTTGGTCACAGTCACACTGAGGTATGAGACACATACTTTGAGGTGTTCAATGGACAAATTGTACCTAAAATCTGGATCTCACAGAAGACATCTAAGCTGGAGATATAGGTATCAGCAGTGGATAGACAAGAAAAAAGACAGTCAGAAGGAACAGAGCAGGAAGGGTGGAGAGTCATAGATTAACACCAGAAAACTCGGTAACTTCCCATATAAAGGAGGTTTTCTTCCTCCTTAAAGATGTGAAATTCCTATTTCTGCCTGGAAAGTCCTCTTTTCCCCTGTTAAAAAATTATTTTCCTGAGCTTAAAGTTTTAAATGTTCTCCCATATATAAGTAGGTCCTTCTTGTTATTGTCACTATCACAATGAGATCATGTAATGAATTATTTCTTTACTTGATCATTGTCTATCTCTTCCAGCAGAATACAAGTCCCTTGAGATCATGGATCATGGCTGTTAATCAATGAATACATATTCTTTGTTTTCCTTTGTGACTAAATAGAGTAGTAACTCAAATATTTGGTGAATGAATAAGTGAATATTAAGTACATGGGTCATTAAAAAGGCTTAATCCAGTTTGGAATTTGGTATAAGAAGGATTGGTATTTACAATTTGATAACAAGAGCTGCCCTGAGATTGAGGCAGCCAAATCTGATTTCTGAATCTCAAAGTTGTTGCTCTTTGATCTCCTCTCTTCTTCTTAGGAACTCTTACATTTTATTCCAGGAACCCACAAACATAAGGCTATACACGTGGAAAAGACATTCATTTTACTTTTATGATTATGTCTTATAAATCCCTCTCTCAGATAAGGAAATGATTTCAAGCGCCAAACATTATCTATGACTAGGAAATATGTGTTGTTGGAAGAGGAGTTATTTATTTCAGTGAATTATGCAGCTGTAATCAAGTGACACGAAACTCAATTTCTAAATGACACCATATGTGAGAAAGATCCAGGCATTTTAGAATAAAATACAATCTCCATCAGTCTAAAAGACACTGGAGGTATAGATGGTCCATAGGAAAAAAAAAAAGAAAAAGATCTTTCTGTTCTAGGCCACAGTCAGGAGAATCTATTCACTAGATGCTTGTCCAAGACTTCCTAAGCTAGGAAACTTCATGATATGGATCCCGCAGATCTTGTGAAACCATGCCTTTTATGGTAAGGGAAATCCTGATGCATACCATTCAGTCTACTCCTCCCTGACTTTATTACATCAGCTACTTATTATAATGCCTCAATCAATTACTCGATCAAACTCTTTGTCCTAGCAATGACACATTTATTCAGGTACATAAAAAACACCAAACTCAAGAATAAAACCTCTGTACATAAACTGGTGCTCTGTGATGACCTAGATGGGTAGGAGGGAGGTTTGAGTGGGAGGAATATGCATATATACATAGCTATTCATATTGTTGTACAGCAGAAACTAACAAAACATTGTAAAGCAATTATACTCCAATACAATAGATAAACAAATAAGTACTATTTCTTCATTTTCCTTATCTCTTCAATAGAAACAATATTACTTATTCCTTATAGATAGTTACATGGGTTAAACAAAAGGCTCCAAGAGGAGTCTATCTCAGTGGCTGATACTATAGAGGACTGATAAATGCAATCTCCTCCCCCACTAATGATTAATTAAGTATGCATTACTGTGTAATCTGTCCAATTTGTAATGACATTTTAAGTTTTAAGTGTAGGCTATAACATGCTTTTGGATACTTATTAAATACCCCAAAGTTACAAGATTCAATTAGCAAAATTTAGAGAATAGAGATTGCTTTCTAGAATCTAATAAATTGTCTCACATACTGGATTACTGTTTGCTTTCTCTTATTTACCTAGGACATCAGGGACACAGATGGTTCAGCCAAGCTCTTCTTAGCCATTGTTCAGATAAGCTTTCACAGACCTCCACAATCTAACCTCCTCAAAACTATATACTAGGGATGAACATGTTCTCAAGTCCTATTTTGCTCTATACCTGGGCTGAATGATTAGGATAAAAGATAAATCAGATGTAATTCTGTATACCAGGGCTAGACAGATTCAAGGAAGGCCTTGTCGAAGCCACCATCTCTTCTTTATAATGTCCTCTTGAAATGGAGTGAATTGATACCCATTTCATATATAAGAAAAGAACAGCACAGCGAAGTTAAAAGACACTAAAAACAAGATTACACAGCCAAGCTTCCAATGTAGACTTATTGATCCTAAATAATACCTTTCTTCTAATTCTATAGAGTACCATCCACTCCTAGGTTTATATGGAAGACAATGGTGGGAGCTGAAGTTTCCTTGGCTAGAAAACAACAAAGTAAAAAATACATATTTTTGATTACTCCAAGTTCAGAAAAGCTCTAACTCCAAGTTCACCAGAAAAGGTTTTTAAAAAAAAGAGTTTATGGGAAATGTTTTTTTTTATTTTAATTTATTCATATTTTAATTAGTCTATTAACGTGTGGAGGTAATGCACTTTAATGGGCCCTTGGCAGGAAAAGCACATTTTAAACAATAAAAAACCAGGGAAAACATTGAACATAGCTATTATTTTTGTCAGGAGTCTTTTCTTACATATTATTTTCTCTTTTTCTTTTTGTTTCTTCTCTCTGATAACAAAAGGAGAAAAAAGTTTAAATAGAATAAGACTGCACAGAGTTGGGGATTAACATATTTAATTTACATAATGTCAGTGTGTTAAAGACTATAGAGGTGCAGTAGTATAAAATATTCTTAGTTAAAAAGCAGCTCAAAATAGGAACCTCTTTTATTGTGCACATTTCACCAAGTTCATTGTGCGGCTAAGTTAAAAAAGAACACCATTTTCTCAGCAAAGGCAGCATGGGACATGCAGAGAGGTATAATTATTTAGGAAGAAGAGTAGGTCTTCATTTGATTAACTCCCCAGGTGATGTAATGAAGACATCACCAATGATATAATTTGACCCTTCTGGCCCATCAAAATGGCGAAGTCCACATAGAAACATAATATCAGACTTAAAATTTTAACAATACAAAGTCAACGATGAGGGAAAGTCTTTTTTTTTTTTTTTTTAGTAGAATCATCAAAATCTTCCTCTCTGAAGGCACAGCAGGCTGCATAGTAACTCTCTCTTGGATACCACTAATGCTCACTGGCAGCTTTCACTCAGAAAGAGCTTTTGCACAAAGACCATAGTTCATTTTTCTCTACGCAGCATGTTTAGCCTAATGCCCATATTGGAACAGCATTCCAGGAGTCTTAACTCCTAAGTGCAGAGAGCCAAAAACTAACTGCTGTCTTTCCAAAACTCAGTTGTCCTCTAGTCAGAAGACTCTGGCTTCCTTTTTATCTCAAGGCCCTGTTGGGGATTGAAGGAGGGTAAAAAATGAGAATCAACGACCCAGAGTTAAGTTCAGTCAGTATAATGAAAACATCATGGGGTCCACAGTGACCATTGGGGTTTAAATAATGCTCAAGTGAAGAAAATATTTCATCCCTTTGCATCTTATTTTCTTGCAGGTATAAGGAACACTACTGTTGTGACCCTTGTGGGTACATTCCATTTATTTAATCTTAGAGAATCTGGAATGACAATCACACAAATAAATTTGAGAGAACTGAAATGTTCAACTCTGCATTGTATGTGTTCCTCTTAGGGCTTAAGCCTACATGTGTCCAGTGACCCTTCAAGTTATCTTACCTGGGCAGACCCACTCCAAGTGATTAATACTGCTGCCCTGGTACAGACCCATTTGGGACTGAGTGATTCCACATCAAATTCTGGGATATAGAAGTAGCAAGTTCATCTAACTAATTAATCTAACGTCAATCCTCTGATTTTACCCATTGTTAATGATAGCCAAAAAAGATATTTTTGTCCCTATATGTACTTTCTGCTCTATTTTCAGGTTGTTCAGAATCTTTGTTTGAAAATGAGCATTCACTCTCTCTTTTTTTTCATATATGTATATATCCTGGAGAAAGAAATGGTAACCCACTCCAGTATTCTTGCCTGGAAAATCCTATGGACAGAGGAGCCTGGCGGGCTACAGTCCACGGGGTTGCAAAGAGTAGGACACCACTGAGTGACTAGCACTTTCACTTCACTTTCTATCACCTTGGTAGACTGACCTAAGAAAACATTGGTGCAATTTATGTCAAAGAATGTTTCGCCTATGTTCCCTTCTAGGAGTTTTACAGTGTCATGTCTTACATTAAAGTCTGTAAGCCATTCTGAATTTATTCTTGTGTATAGTGTGAGGGTGTGTTCTAACTCCTGATTTACAGGAGGCTGTCCAGCTTTCCCAATGCCACTTGCTGAAGAGACTTTCATCTATTGTATAATCTTGCTTTCTTTGTCGAAGATTAATTAACCATAGGTGTGTGGATTTATTTCTAGGCTCTCTATTCTGTTCTATTGAACCACATGTCTGTTTTTGTGCCAATACCATGTTCTTTTAATCATTGTACCTTTGTAGTATTGTCTGAAGTCAGAGAGGGTTATTCCTCCTGCTTCGTTCTTTTTTCTCAAGATCACACAGCTCACCTGACAGAGTATTTACAAAGGCCTACCTAAACCTTACTTGATAGCACCACTCCCAGAAAAATCATATTCTTGGTCAGAAAAGTCCTGGTGCCTAGCCTGTCATTTCTAGATAGGAATGTCCAGAATGATTATTTTTATAGATGATTCTAGTAATGACCTATCTGTCCTTAAAATCACTGAATGTCTTAACTAAATAACAAATGCAATGTCCCTCACACAATATAGAAAACATTTAACGATTCAGTCATGCCTTTCACCCCCCCCCCCCACATCCTTAGTTCCTCCCAACTTCTGTGGGCCTCCAGGCTAGTTCATGATCAGCCTATCTGGAATGATTTTACTCTTCCTTCTCCACTGGGTAATTTCACCTGACATCTTTCAAGGCCAAACTAATATGCCTCCCACTCTGAGAAACTGTATTAATTGTTCTTATCTCTGTGTTCTCAGAACTCTTTATTCATATCTTTAAAATGCATTCATTCCTTTGTGACACCATTAATTATGCATGCTTTGTTTCTTACTTCCTGACAAACTATGATCCCTAGAGACTAGGGACCACAGACGTACCAGTTCTCTCTTTAGAGAACATAAAAGACACTAAGTATTAAGTAAAAATATAAGGAATCTAATCTATAACACTCAAAAAAGTCTAATTTGGATTTGCAGTTGAAGGGATTTTTTTCTTTAACCTCAATTATTTAAAAAGGAAAAAAAAAAATCCTTTAAAATACGGATCATCAAACCCTTTGTTTTGCCTTGGTTTCCTTATGTCCCTTTGCATTTATGATGTTGTTAATTAGTTTCTTCTCCTCCAGGTTTATAATTAGCTATTGGGTAGTTATGTTTATAAACCAAATAATACTGATTTTATGTCATAAAATTATGTACAACTGATGGTTGAAAGTGCTACATGGTATTTACAATAGCTTTATGAAATTGGAGAAGAATTTTTAGGAGAATTCCAATCAAGAAAAAAAGCTACTTTTCCACAAACATTGTCTGGCAAAAGTAATTAATTTTATAGAGAATATGCATTCATCCACACAAACTATTTTAACATTAACAGCAAATTAATAGCTAACAATTATTTAGCAATGATTATGTGTCAGATACTTTTTAAAGCAGTTCACAAACATTAAATCATTCAGCATGGTTACGTGTCTTTATTTTCCCCAGTTTACAGCTGAGAAAAAATGAGGCTGTAAAAGGATGAAGTATCTCAGCTCTATCTGAACACAGTCAACTCTAAGTCCCATACTTCTAACTTAATGAATGTCACTATTGCGGAAAAAAAGAAATGTCACATGATTTCAAAATAGTTTGTGCAATTTACTTTCATTTCTTAAATACCATGAAAGGGCACAATGTCTAAAGTCATAATTTTTTTCCCCTAGTTTCTCTTCCATTGTTCTCACATATCACGGCTCCTCCAGGATCTTTCTCCCCATTCCCCCTGCATTTGTTTGCCTACTATGTAGACACTTCCCAGATCCTGGCCAATGTGCCTCGTTTCCTACTGCCTCTTTTCCCACTCTACCCCACAAATCCCATGACTAGAGTCCAAAGGGATGGCCAGGAGAGACAGAATCCTCCTCATACCACATACTCATTTCTTAAGTTTTATTCAACTAGCTAAGCTAAAGCATCTTCTCCTCATCCACTATTCCATGACCTCTTTAAACCACTAGTCTCTGTATTTACTTTATCGAATTATCAGTTAAGTGAGTGCTGTTTGTGTTCCCCACACCTCCTTAAATTTAAGCACCTTGAGACCAAGAACATCATCTTGATTACCATTCAGTCTTAAAAGGAAACAAAAGAAAGCCAACCACACAAAAACCTTATCTGACTGATTAAAGTATACAGAGAGAAGTCTGAGGCCTTTATAATTAAGACGAGTGGGAGCAAAGAGCTCAATGACATTTATATAGTATGGTTTTTGAGCAAATACAACACTGACTTTTGTATATTACTGTATATTAGTATATTTAATACTACATGTGCATGCATGCTATGTCCATGCAAGAGTACTGGAGTGGGGTGCCATTGCCTTCCCCATATGGTTCTGCATGTCACAACAAAGATAGAAGATTCCTCTGCTGCAGCTCAGAGAAGGCAATGGCATCCCACTCCAGTACTCTTGCCTGGGAAACCCCATGGATGGAGGAGCCTGGTAGGCTGCAGCCCATGGGGTCGCGAAGAGTCAGATACGAATGAGCGACTTCACTTTCACTTTTCACTTTCATGCACTGGAGGAGGAAATGGCAACCCACTCCAGTATTCTTGCCTGGAGAATCCCAGGGACGGAGGAGCCTGGTGGGCTGCCGTCTATGGAGTCGCACAGAGTCGGACACGACTAAAGCGACTTAAGAGCAGCAGCATGCTGCAACTAAGATACAGTATAGCCAAATAAATAAATATTTTTAAAAATGAAATAAAACAAATCTGTAAATAAATAAATAATAAAGTCTATTTTCTTAACCACAATGCTTAACTTATTGCATGTCATAAAAAGGACAACACAAAATTGACCAAATCTAGTAACTAACAATCTACCTCCATCCATCCATCCCTCTAAACTATCCCTGCACAGAACAGACTTGAAAGAACATGTTTAATTGTTGTTGTGATCTGCGAGATGCATGCTGTAGATTTTTTTTTTTTTTCTAAATTTGCCACTGCACATACTGAATTCTTTCCCTATACTCAATCTTCTATGTCAAGAGTCATTTTCATATCATCTAATAGTACATCAGGGCCATTTTGTTTACAATTTCTTGTGTTTGTCAGAAATAATGGCTGTTCTTATTCTACAATATAATCCTCGGGTTGGAGTGCTTACATTAGTTTGCAACTATATTCCCAGGTGCAAGGTGATGGATTCTAAAAGAAATTTAACATGAGAACAATACACCCCTTGGCAACAGCAGTCAGGACAGCACTGTGTTTCTTCCTGCAAACGTGGAAAGCTTTAAATGGAAGCCTTCCCTTAACACTAGCACTTTGCTGTCATCTCAATTGGCTTGCAGTACAGAAATCTATGTGAAAAGTTGGAAAGGTAACAATTAGAGAAGAAACATTGCCCTTTTAACCACCTATTTTGTGCACAAGATTTTCCTCTGTTTCTATTACTTATTTAGGATAACTGCTTCTAGAATAACAGTAAACAAAAAAATAATACAAGTAACAGTCTTGTGCTCCTGCTCATCGCCAAGTCATTTCTGACTCTTTGTGATCCCATGGATTGTAGTCCTCCAGGCTCCTCTGTCTGTGGGATTTTACAGGAAAGAATAATGGAGTGGAATGCCATTTCCTTCTCCAGAGGATCTTCCCAACTCAGAAATCAAACCCGAGTCTCCTATGTCTCCTACACTGGCAGGTGGATTCTTTATCACTGAGCCATGTGGGAAGCCCACAAGTAACAGTAGACACTATTTATTCTGTGTAAGCTCTTTAAGGGATCTGACAATACCTGTATTTTACTTGCTGTATTCTAAACAGGTAGCAAAAAAAGATCTTCACGATCCAGATAACCATGATGGTGTGATCACTCACTTAGAGACAGACATCCTGGAACGTGAAGTCAAGTGGGCCTTAGAAAGCATCACTACGAACAAAGCTAATGGAGGTGATGGAATTCCAGTTGAGCTATTTCAAATCTTGAAAGATGATGCTGTGAATGTGCTGCACTCGATATGCCAGCAAATTTGGAAAACTCAGCAGTGGCCACAGGACTGGAAAAGGTCAGTTTTCATTCCAATCCCAAAGAAAGGCAATGCCAAAGAATGCTCAAACTACGGGTCAATTGCACTCATCTCACACACTAGTAAAGTAATGCTCAAAATTCTCCAAGCAAGGCTTCAGCAATACATGAACTGTGGAATTCCAGATGTTCAAGCTGATTTTAGAAAAGGCAGAGGAACCAGAGACCAAATTGCCAACATCTGCTGGATCATCAAAAAAGCAAGAGAGTTCCAGAAACATATCTATTTCTGCTTTATTGACTATGCCAAAGCCTTTGACTGTGTGGATCACAACAAACTGTGGACAATTCTGAAAGAGATGGGAATACCAGACCATCTGACCTGTCTCTTGAGAAACCTGTATGCAGGTCAGGAAGCAACAGTTAGAACTGGACATGGAACGACAGACTGGTTCCAAATAGGAAAAGGGGTACGTCAAGGCTGTATATTGTCACCCTGCTTATTTAACTTATATGCAGAGGACATCATGAGAAACGCTGGGCTGGAAGAAACACAAGCTGGAATCAAGATTGCCGGGAGAAATATCAATAACCTCAGATATGCAGATGACACCACCCTTATGGCAGAAAGTAAAGAAGAACTAAAGAGCCTCTTGATGAAAGTGAAAGAGGAGAGTGAAAAAGTTGGCTTAAAGCTCAACGTTCAGAAAACTTAGATCATGGCATCTGGTCTCATCACTTCATGGGAAATAGATGGGGAAACAGTGGAAACAGTACCAGACTTTATTTTTTTGGGCTCCAAAATCACTGCAGATGGTGATTGCAGCCATGAAATTAAAAGACGCTTATTCCTTAGAAGGAAGGTTATGGCCAACCTAGATAGCATATTTAAAAGCAGAGACATTACTTTGCCAACAAAAGTCTTGTCTAGTCAAGGCTATGGTTTTTCCAGTGGTCATGTATGGATGTGAGAGTTGGATGGTGAAGAAAGCTGAGTGCCGCAGAATTGATGCTTTTGAACTGTGGTGTTGGAGAAGACTTTTTTTGTTTGTTTGTTTTGTTTTGTTTTGTTTTTAATAAATTTATTTATTTTAGTTGGGGGCTAATTACTTCACAATATTGTAGTGGTTTTTGCCATACATTGACATAAATCAGCCATGGGTTTACATGTTTTCCCCATCCTGAACCCCCCTCCCACCTCCCTCCCCATCCCATCCCTCTGGGTCATCCCATTGCCCCAGCCCTGAGCATTTGTCTCATGCATCAAACCTGGAATGGTGTTCTGTTTCACATATGATAATATACATGTCTCAATGCTATTCTCTCAGAACGTCCCACCCTCACCTTCTCCCTCAGAATCCATAAGACTGTTCTATGCATCTGTGTCTCTTATTCTGTCTCGCATATAGGGTTATCGTTACCATCTTTCAAATTCCATATATATGCATTAGTATACTGTATTGGTGTTTTTCTTTCTGGCTTACTTCACTCTGTATAATGGGCTCCAGTTTCATCCATCTCAATAGAACTGATTCAAATGTATTCTTTTTAACGGCTGAGTAATATTCCATTGTGTATATGTACCACAGCTTCCTTATCCATTCGTCTGCTGATGGACATCTAGGTTGCTTCCATGTCCTGGCTATTGTAAACGGTGCTGCGATGAACACTGGGGTACACGTGTCTCTTTCAATTCTGGTTTCCTCAGTGTGTATGCCCAGCAGTGGGATTGCTGGGTCATATGGCAGTTCTATTCCCAGTTTTTTAAGGAATCTCCACACTGTTCTTGGAGAAGACTCTTGAGAGTCCCTTGGACTGCAAGGAGATCCAATCAATCCATCCTAAAGGAGATCAGTCCTGGGTGTTCATTGGAAGGACTGATGTTGAAGCTGAAACTCCAATACTTTGGCCACCTCATGGTTCTCATTGAAAAAGTTGACTCATTGGAAAAGACCCTAATGCTGGGTAGGATTGGAGGCAGGAGGAGAAGGGGACGACAGAGGATGAGATGACTGGATGGCATCACTGACTCGATGGACATGGGTTTGGGTAAACTCCAGGAGTTGGTGTTGGACAGAGAGGCCTGGTGTGCTGCAATTCATGGGGTCACAAAGAGTCATACACGACTGAGCAACTGAAATGAACTGAGCACATTGTAGTGTCCATTGTTGCCTGTATATACTGTCAAATAATTGCTAGATAATTTCTGTTTTGTCATCCCTCTATCTCTATCTAGCTTGCAAGGAAGTTTGTAGCATCACCCTTTCACTGATTAGAAAACACTGCCTCAGGGACATATGTCTAAATTCATATAGGAATTTGATAATAAAACAATATTTCTTTTCCATCCTTTTCTGGATTGACATTCATACTTCAGGCATTCATTTTCAATGGCATTTTCCCAAGTTCTTTATCAATTGTTGAATGGTTCGAACATGGAAAGACAGAGTAAAGTTCCCATAAACCTTGGAATCACAAAACCTGAGCGTGAATCCCAGTTTTATACGTTTGATATGTGAATTCTTTTTAGTTTTCTCATCTTGAAATAAGATAGTAGAGACATTACACAATGTCATTATGAGAAGCAAGTGAATTAAGCAATATTAAAGCTCGAGTGGATCTTCCCAACCTGGGAATTGAACTGGGGTCTCCTGCATTGCAGGCAGATTCTTTACCAACTGAGCTATCAGGGAAGCCCTTCTGACACTCACTGGACACACACACACACACACACACACACAAATGTGCACATGTATATTGAAATATATATATATATATATATATATATATATATATATATATATATATATATATGCTCATGATCATGCTCAGTTGTGTTCAACTCTGTGATCCAATGGACTGTAACTGCAAGACTCCTTTGTTCATGGGATTTCCCAGGTAAGAATACTGCAGTAGGTTGCCATTTCCTTCTCCAAGGGATCTTCCTGACCCAAGGGATTGAATCCACATCTCTGGAGTCTCCTGCACTGGCAGCCAAATCCTTTACCATTGCATCCCCTGGAAAACCCATATGTATGTATGTATGTGTGTGTGTGTGTATATATATATATACACACACACACATATATACCAATTGCATGTATATAGCAAATATATAGCAGTTGCAAAAGTGTGTCTTGAATTTTCAGTGATAGCCAAATGAGCAGCAATGAGTTAATATCTGACCAGTTTTAAGACAGATGGCTGGATAATATATTCCTCCAGCTCTTCTCATATCTAGAAATGCAAAGGAGAATGGCAAGTAAATCTTGGGAATCAGGAAAAAAAAACTGAGCTGGATTATTATGTTCACCTCTAATTACTAACTAACTGGCCTTTACAAGTTAATGAGATTTCTTAATCTCACTTTTCTCATCTGTAAATTTAGCTTGCTAATACAGAAGATTAAATGAGAAAAATCAACATATATCACCCAGGATGAGTAAATCACAACAGAAGCTTGATACAAGTTAGTCTTTATTTTCATACTTAGGTATACTCAGCTAAAACAAATTAAAAAAAAAACAAGTCCTAAAATATTGGTATAGTGGATGATAAATGAATATTAATTTCTGCTCTTCTTCCTTGTTGTTATATTTTAGTTTTTAATTTTTCCAAATGAATATCTACTATCTCTTCCAAAATTCTGCACATTAGGATTTTGTTAGTGTTATTCTTTGTATGTTATTATAAAATCTGTAAACCATTATTTCATATTTCCTCATATTTCATCCGAAGAAGGCAATGGCAACCCACTCCAGTACGCTTGCCTAGAAAATCCCATGGACAGAGGAGCCTGGTAGGCTGCAGTCCATGGGGTCACTAAGAGTCGGACAAGACTGAGCAACTTCACTTTCACTTTTCGCTTTCATGCATTGGAGAAGGAAATGGCAACCCACTCCAGTGTTCTTGCCTGGAGAATCCCAGGGACGAGGGAGCCTGGTGGGCTGCCATCTATGGGGTCGCACAGAGTCAGACAACACTGAAGCGACTTAGCAGCAGCAGCAGCATATTTCATCAGACACATACTTTACAACTTTACTTTGCATAGTTCAGATTTTTTCTTTTTTACATAGTATTAGAATGCACATCTTATTTGGATTATTCTAAGTAAATTATCTATTTCCTTATTATAAGTAAATAAGTACTTAAGAAATTTCTACAGGGACGTATTATGTAGTTATTTCCTCTCAAGTCCTATTCAGAAGCAACATATCATTACCGTAATTGCTGTCCTGCTTTAAAAACACAAATCAAGGTCAATGTGAACAGGAAGACATTGTTTAAAAGCTGATAATCAGAGGAAGAGACCTTAATGTTAAGTATTTGATTTAGGGAAGGACTTTGGAAAGCTTGCTTATAATGATCAGTTAATGCATTAATTTTATACTTGGAAAGAAACAGACCTCAAACAAGACTTATATGATTCCCAGTGACCATACATTAAAAAAAAAAAAACAAACAAAAACAACTTAGTGAATGCTAAGCTTTCAATGAATTCATTGTTCTTTTGGCAACTGAGTATGCGAATTTGACAGAGCAAAAAAAAAAAGTAATTCACTATATAAACAAAAGAAGAGAAGATAAGTTAAAATATGTGCTATTTAGGCCCCATTAATATCTATTGGAAACACACCTGTGAAAATTTAGAGGTATAATTAGAAAAATCATGTAGATGTTTCTTGGTTGCTGTAGTGGAAATGCTGTCATTCTAGTTTCTGCTGTATAAACAATACCAGATGTACCCAAGTTAGACTGCCTTTTTAAAGAGAAATAAATAAATTAAACAAATATTTACAGTCTTTTTCTTATTATTATACTTGCCTAAGAGACTGAAAAACAACACATAGTAAACAAAACAATCTATCATTTCTCACAAAATTGTCTGCATTTAAAAATATTTAAAGCACTCACTCATAGAAAGATAACATATAAGATTTTATACCCAGGAAGGAACTGAGATTTGGCTTAATTGGACTTAGATACCTTGGTTTCTATTTTATGCCTTTCTGGGATATTAGAGGCCCACAAAGAGAGTTATGGTTTTAGGGACTATTTCATAGTTTTTAAAGATTTAATTTTTTAAAAGATTATTATTTTTATCATCAAGAGGCAAAAGTGAAAAATCATATAGTTTTTATTTCATTTTAAATTATATCAGTAATTAAACTTAGTTCTTCATGTTTATTTAAAAGCTTTACTTGACCTCTCTCTCTCTATATATATATAGATAGATAGGCAGATAGACAAATATAATACACAATGTATTCAAAACATCAACAAGTTTATTTCAGGCTTACTAATAGGAATTTAAGATATAGTGTTGAATAAGAGGCAGACAATTCTGGCTCTCAGAATTACACACATAAAAGGTAGATAGTTGGATAGAGACAAATTATAAATGAACTGATTGTGACCCACAGGATACAATAGCGATACATGCATGATGCTTCTATCCAAGTCTTGACTTTATGGAAGTAGTACTATTTATGTTAAAATCCAAAAATATAAGTAGAAGTTAGACAGCCAAAGGGTATTTTTTTTTTTTTAGGAGACAAAATAAAAATATAAAAGCAGAGTAAAAAAACATGCACAGACACACACAACATTTTTTCTCTCTGTGGCAGAGTCAGAATAGCCTAACAAGCTTGTCGGAAAGGGCAAATACTAAGAGTAGGGACACTTACATGTAATGCCTGAAAAAGCTCAGCCATAAAACTCACTCAAGTACAACATGAATCATGAGTGAAATGGAGAGTTAAGAATGAAGAACATGGGGAGACCAGCACAATCATAGCCACTATCTAACAGAACATGTTGCTTGGAATTCCACTCTAATGTGAGTACAAAGAAAAAAAAAAATGCATGCTGAATGGGGTCCCAAAAATGACTCCAAGCAATGCTGATGAAAGGCTGAATTATCTCCAAGGGTGGACACATGATTTTAGACCAGTGATTCCTATATCATCTGGGACTATGAATAAAGGTCAATTCCCAGGAAAAGAAGAGGACAGGTGAAGGCTCAACCTGGTGTCAGAACCTTTGCTAAATTGTTAAGTTTCAGCAAAGAGCTGTATCCTGCAGGGAGCTGCAGAGCTTATCCATAAATAGAGTCATGGGATCTCAGCAAATTTATAGAACAACTATAGAGTTGTTGTGCCAAGTTGTGCCAAGCTGAACATGTGGGTTGATAGGGGTACCCCAGGGTGCATGAGATGAACAGCTTAAAGTATCATGGTAAACTGCAGAACCAGTGTGGGAGAGGCACTAGAGGGTAGGACAGTTACATGTATATGGAGTTCAGACTTGGTCTACTCAAAATGACTATTTTAGACCTCTCATTTTCTATGATTTTGTGACACTGTAGGAAGTACTAGCAGAGTAAGACTTGCTAGTTTCAATAGCTTAAGGGAATTACTTTTAATTTGAAGGGACATATTTAAACATCAGAGTTTAGAGCAGGGTATGATAATGAAGAATACAAAATGCATTTAGTTCACCACTGTTCTTGGAACATGTTAGGCATTCAGTCATACCCTTAGTGATCTGATCAATAATCAATTGTAGTATTTGAGAATTTTCTTACTTATAATTGAATATATGTAACATGTATTAGCATATTATATTCTTGCCTGGAGAATCCCAGGGACGGGGGAGCCTGGTGGGCTGCTGTCTATGGGGTTGCACAGAGTCGGACACGACTGAAGTGACTTAGCAGCGGCAGCATACACACACACACACACACACACACACACACACACACACACACACACACACTATAAATATAATTGTGTCTGGTCTACTGCCCAGTATGATGGGATTCTTTTTTTTTTCCTTTGCATTGTCTCTCCCCATGGTTTTAATTATACAAGTTGTTCTGATTTGATCCAATTATAAACTGTCCTTCTCTATACTACACTTCCTAGTTGGCACAGTGGTTTAAGAATTCACCTGCCAGTGCAGGAGACTCAAGAAGAGGGTTCAATCCTTGGGTCGGAAAGATGCCCTGGAGAAGGGCATGGCAACCCACTCCAGTATTCTTGCCTGGAAAATCCCATGGACAGAAGAGCCTGGTGTGCTGCAGTCCATTGGGTGCAACAGAGTTGGACACACCTGAGTTAACTGAGCACATCCTACACTGAATACAATCCAGGCTGGTAACAAGCTTTTGTTTGTGATTCCCCATCCTCTGTGTCCGTTCATACATAGTCATGGAGGACTAACTCTCTAAGTCTCTAAGTCTTAGGTTGTACTCTTTTATCCAGGATTTAATATCTTTTTGTTTCCCTCTTTCCTGTCAGGTTCCCTCTGTTCTGCTTCCTACCATTTCTCAATGCTCTTCACACTTTCTTATATCCAACAATATTTGTCTGGGCCAAAGTTTTTATCCAGATAGCCTACTGCTGCTGCTGGTGCTAAGTCGCTTCAGTCGTGACCGACTCTGCGCGATCCCATAGACGGCAGCCCCCCAGGCTCCGCCATCCCTGGGATTCTCCAGGCAAGAATACTGGAGTGGGTTGCCATTGCCTTCTCCAGTGCATGAATGGGAAAAGTGAAAGTGAAGTTGCTCAGTCGTGTCCAACTCTTAGCGACCCCATGGACTGTAGCCTACCAGGCTCCTCCGTCCATGGGATTTTCCAGGCAAGAGTACTGGGGTGGGGTGCCATTGCCTTCTCCATCCAGACAGTCTAAGTCCCTTTTAATCCATCAGACCCTAAATGTTTCAAAACAGAGGGAATATAACAATTATTTATGGAAATTTTTACATTTTTAATATTTCCAAACGTCTAAGAAGAATATCTTGAATGAAAATGGGAGCAAAGATACTTTCAAGGGCTTAACATGGAGGAGAATTATTTCAGATTATCACCAAGCAGTGGTCCCTTTAAATGAGCTAGAAGCTGGATTGGATTTTATTCCCACAAATTTTTTTTTTTAAATAGGAAAATAAAACTGATGAGGTCACTCACTCTATCACCCACCTAAAATATTCAATGGCTACCCATTACTTCAGGGATAGTCTCCTTTTATATGGTCCACAATGCTCTGTACAGTCTTGGCCCTATCTATCTCTAATTCAGTTTGTCTTTTGCCAGCTTTCTTTTACTCTGTTAATACATATTCAGTCCTCTGAGATCTCAGAAACCCTGGCCTTTTCTTGAGTGCTTGAATCCAGCATGATTCTTGATCCATAGAGTCTTTTCAAAGGCTTTTCTCTACCTCACCATCTCCACTAATTACCTAACTCTCCTCTTCCCCAGAGCAAAACTGAAGTAGGGATTTGTGAGGTAAGTCATTCTTGAGCAGGTCAAATTCATTCAACATAAATTCATTAAGGGTCCACTATGTACCAGGTACTGTCCTTGATACTAGCATTATAGCAGTAAACACATTGTCTATGATATACTTTCATCATTACTTTTAACTCCCTTGTACATCACTTACCACTGACGAAGCCTCAGTTCAGTTCAGTCGCTCAGTCATGTACAACTCTTTGTGACCCCATGAACTGCAGCACACCAGGCCTCCCTGTCCATCACCAACTCCCGGAGTCCACACAAACCCATGTCCATTGAGTCAGTGATGCCATTCAACAATCTCATCCTCTGTCATCCCCTTCTCCTCCCGCCCACAATCCTACCCAGCATTAGGGTCTTTTCCAATGAGTCAACTCTTCACATGAAGTGGCCGAAGTATTGGAGTTTCAGCTTTAACATCAGTCCTTCCAATGAACACCCAGGATTGATCTCCTTTAGGATGGATTGATTGGATCTCCTTGCTGTCCAAGGGACTCTCAAGAGTCTTCTCCAACACCACAGTTCAAAAGCATCAATTCTGCGGCACTCAGCTTTCTTCACCATCCAACTCTCACATCCATACATGACCACTGGAAAAACCATAGCCTTGACTAGACAGACTTTTGTTGGCAAAGTAATGTCTCTGCTTTTAAATATGCTATCTAGGTTGGCCATAACCTTCCTTCCAAGGAGTAAGAGTCTTTTAATTTCATGGCTGCAATCACCATCAGCAGTGATTTTGGAGCCCCCAAAAATAAAGTCTGGCACTGTTTCCACTGTTTCCCCATCTATTTCCCATGAAGTGATGGGACCAGATGCCATGATCTTAGTTTTCTGAATGTTGAGCTTTAAGCCAACTTTTTCAGTCTCCTCTTTCACTTTCATCAAGAGGCTCTTTAGTTCTTTTTTGCTTTCTGCCATAAGGGTGGTGTCATCTGCATATCTGAGGTTATTGATATTTCTCCCGGCAATCTTGATTCCAGCTTGTGTTTCTTCCAGCCCAGCGTTTCTCATGATGTACTCTGCATATAAGTTAAATAAGCAGGGTGACAATATACAGCCTTGAGGTACTCTTTTTCCTATTTGGAACCAGTCTGTTGTTCCATGTCCAGTTCTAACTGTTGCTTCCTGACCTGCATACAGGTTTCTCAAGAGACAAGTCAGATGATCTGGTATTCCCATCTCTTTCAGAATTTTCCACAGTTTATTGTGATCCATTACTATTAATTTCATACTTTAATGCTTATTGTCTCTCTTACTGTTAATCTCCCTGAAGGCAGGAAACATGGCTTCCTGCTCACTTTTTGAACTGAAGCTTACAGAAAGTTAGTGCACAATATTGGTAGAACGAGACAATGAATAAAACTATGACTCCATATCATAAGGGTAAAAAATAAAAAAGGATCTTTGATTTGGATAATTAGGAAGTACCATCTATCCTGGTTCACAAGTAAACAGTTTACCAATACACCTCTCTTTTAAGCTGAGATAGGTTAAAAAAGAGCACAAAAATAAATGCACAAAACACATAATTAGAGAGAAAGAGGACATTCATTATAGCTTAGCCATGTACAGAGATCACCCAACTTTGATCAATGGAGCCCATCCACCTAAACCTTTCTTGATACAAAGTACACTTTGGGCATAAAGAGATCCAATTTTGTTGTCAGGAGTGATCAAATTCACTAGCAGATACCCTTCTCTGTAGTCAACCATCATCTCAGCTCTGGATATAGTCAAACAGTTAAAAGTTTTGTTTTGTTTTGTTTTTTGTTTGTTTGTTTTTCAGTTAAAAGTTTTTAAAGACATTATAAGGAAAGAATGGATTTTCTTTGTTTTTCTATAGCTGCAAAATCATGAAGATGATATTACAATTCCTTTTCTCTTTGTAGAAATGGTAGGATTTTATTTTATTTTAGGGCTTCCCTGATGGCTGAGATGGTATAGAAACTGCCTGCCAATGCTGGGAACTCGGGTTCAATCCCTGGGTCAGGAAGATCCCCTGGAGAAGGAAATGGCAATCCATTCCAGTATTTTTGTCTGGGGAATCTCATGGACAGAGGATCTTGGCAGATTACAGTCCGTGGGGTCATAAATGTGTCAGACACGACTGAGTGACTAACACTTTCACTTTCTATTTTATTTTACTTTTTGTTTTATGAATGGAAATAAGACAGGATGGTTGCTGGCAATGGCAGACAGCTGCTTATTATTTGAAAAGGGAGATACTAAGTGAGGCACAAGACAGGGATCAAGAGAGCTGAATTCTAGTCTTTGCTTTGTTACCACAGGTTTAAGGATTTCTTTCAATCTCTCTTCACCTGATTTACGCAAAGAGTTAACATATTAATTACTTTAATAGCTCTAAATTCTATATAAACTTTTGTTGTTTTTTATTTAAAAAGTTAATATTTATTTGGCTGTGTTGGGTCTTAGTTGGGGCACACAGGATCTTCATTGTCTTATGCAGGATCTTTCGTTGTGGTGCACAGACACTTTAGTCATGAGCGTGCGCTCAGTATTGGGTGCATGACCTGCAGAGTGCATGGACTTTAATAGTTGCTGCATGTGGCACATGGACTTAGTTATGCCGCAACATGTGGGATTTCAATACCCCAACCAGGGAAGGGACCCTTTTCCCCCCTGCACTGCAAGGCAGATTCTTAACCAATGGACCGCCAGAGAAGTGACCCCTTTGCTGTTTTATTTTGAAAACTTTCAGAAAATTTCTTCTCCATGATGAGAATCAGCATTAAATAAGACGTCTTCTAGGAGTCTGATTTTACACAATTAAACCAAAAATTTTTTATAGTGTTTAAACTATCCTATTTAAAATTCTCTATTTTAAAGAATTTAGTATTTGTATGTATATTATGCTCCCCCTTTGCAAAATAGACAGTAAGAAAGTTCAGAAATTTTGAAATAAAAAGTCACTTGCAATGTCATTAAGTTTATTTAATTTTCCATTCTCATTACTATCACTGCCAAAATAATAGGTTCAATTTGTGTTATGTTCTCATTACAACCTTGAATGAGGCATCAGAATTTTAATGCCTCATATTTTCAAAGAATTAGAGATCACGCTGTATTACATTGACCTTTTCACTATTCCATACAAATGGATTACTGGAAACCACCTTTGGGAAAACATATTTGTATCTCCCCTCCCTTGCTCACATGGCAAATTCTTTCCTTTAATTGGAAAGGAGAACAGGAGAAACTGTCCAATCAGGAAGGCACAGATACTGACAAGGTCATGAAGTCTGTGTCTCTGTGTGTATACACATACATAAATACATACAAATTATATCCATGTAAATAATGTTGAATATACACAAAACCTTTTATAATGTACATAAATATACTGGTATCTTTAGCAACTGTATCCTGACTTTTAGAACCCACTCAAAAGATAAACTCTACAACGTAAAATTAGAAGAATTTTCTTATTCTCATTTATGAAATAGAGACAGAGGTTTGGTTTCAAAGTTAATATTCAGTTCAGCTTAGTTCAGTCGTTCAGTTGTGTCTGACTCTTTGTGACACCGTCGACTGCAGCATGTCAGGCTTCCCACTCCATCACCAACTCCCGGAGCTTGCTCAAACTCATGTCCATTGAGTCGGAGATGCCATCCAACCATCTCATCCTCTGTCGTCCCCTTCTCCTCCTGCCTTCAATCTTTCCCAGCATCAGGGTCTTTTCCATGAGTCAGTTCTTCACATCAGGTGGCCAAAGTATTGGAGTTTCAGCTTCAGCATCAGTCCTTCCAATGAATATTCAGGACATTTCCTTTAGGATTGACTGATTGGATCTTCTTGCTGTCCAAGGGATTCTCAAGAGTCTTCTCCAACACCACAGTTCAAAAGCAACACTTCTTCAGTGCTCAGCTTTCTTTATACTCCAACTCTCACATCCATATATGATACTGGAAAAACCATAGTTTTGAATAGGTGGGACTTGTCAGCAAAGTAATGCCTACGCTTTTTAATATGTTATCTAGGTTGGTCATAACTTTTCTTCCAAGGAGCAAGTGTCTTTTAATTTCATGGCTGCAGTCACAATCTGCAGTGATTTTGGAGCCCCCAAATATAAATTCTGTCACTGTTTCCATTGTTTCTCCATCTATTTGCCATGAAGTGATGGGATCGGATGTCATGATCTTAGTATTTTGAATGTTGAGTTATAAGCCAACTTTTTCACTCTCCTCTTTCACTTTCATCAAGAGGCTCTTTAGTTCTTCTTCACTTTCTGCCATAAGGGTGGTGTCATCTGAGTATCTGAGGTTATTGATATTTTTTCCCAGCAATCTTGATTCCAGCTTGTGCTTCATTCAGCCTGGCATTTCGTATGATGTACTCTCCATATAAGTTAAATAAGCAGGGCAGGGTGACAATATACAGCCTTGACGTACTCCTTTCCCAATTTGGAACTAGATAATTGTTCCATGTCTGGTTCTAACTGTTGTTTCTTGACCTGCAGACAGATTTCTCAGGATGCAGATGAGGTGGTTTGGTATTCCCATCTCTTTAACTATTTTCCTCAGTTTGTTGTGATCCACACAGTCAAAGGCTTTGGCATAGTCAATAAAATCAGTAGATGTTTTTTCTGGAATTCTCTTGCTTTTTCTATGATCCAACGGATGCTGGCAATTTGATCTCTGGTTCCTCTGTCTTTTTTAAATCCAACTTGAACATCTGGAAGCTCATGTTTTAGATGTGATTGAAGCCTAACTTAGAGAATTTTGAGCATTACTTTGCTAGTGTGTGAGATGAGTGCAATTGTCCCGTAGTTTGAGCATTCTTGGGCATTGCCTTTCTTTGGGATTGGAACGAAGACTGACCTCTTCCAGTCCTGTTGCCACTGCTAAGTTTTCCAAATTTGCTGGCTAATTGAGTGCAACACTTTCACAGCATCACCTTTTAGGATTTGAAATAGCTCAACTGGAATTCCATCATCACCACTAGCCTTGTTCATAGTGATGTTTCCTAAGACCCACTTGACTTCACATACCAGAATGTCTGGCTCTAGGTGAGTGATCACACCATCGTGGTTATCTGGGTCACAAAGATCTTTTTTTTATAGTTCTTCTGTGTATTCTTGCCACTTCTTCTTAATATCTTCGCTTCCGTTAGGTCCATATCATTTCTGTCCTTTATTGTGCCCATCTTTGCATGAAATATTCCCTTAATATCTCTAATTATCTTGAAGAGATCTCTAGTCTTTCCCATTCTATTTTTTCCTCTATTTCTTTGCATTGATCACTAAGGAAGGCTTTCTTATCTCTCCTTGCTATTCTTTGGAACTCTGCATTCAGTTGGGTATATCGTCCCTTTTCTCCTTTGCCTTTCTCTTCTCTTCTTTTCTCAGCTATTTATAAAGCCTCCTCAGACAACCATTTTTCCTTTTTGCATTTCTTTTTCTTGGGGATGGGCTTGATCACTTGATCAAGTTTATATTAGATTCATTAAGTTGCCACAGTATAATATTATCTGTTTTTCCATGTTTGTGATTTAGAGAAATAACTTCATCTACTATAATGGGCACTGTAAAAATAAGATATTATGTTATACTTTACTCAGAACATGTTAAGGACTAGTCAGTAGTCTAAGCAACGTATTTGTTCAAATATTCTCTTCTCACTACAACCTAAGTTGTCATCAATATCGACAGAGGCACAGTAGGCACCGAGTTTTATTGGGGCCATACAGCTAAAGAGATGGAAACAGAAATACCTTTAAAATAAAATAAAAGCATTCCTATATTTAGTATACTATCACTATTAAATCATAATAAAAGGCTTGATTCATTTTCTTGGAAAATATATTTCAACTGGTTATAATTTCATCATACTGCTAACAATTGTGTTATAATTTTATCATGCTATAATTTTATATATTACAATCCTAGCATACCACAATCTGCAGTAGGAGAGATGGAGAGAAATCTGATCTATAACCTTTTAATCTCTTGATCTGTAACTAAACCTGTAATCCAACAGTTTGTAAATCAGCAATATTGTTATGAGATTCTCCTGCCATGTCCCATTGCAATCAAATTCAGAGTCAAGAATTGTTGTTGATGATGATGACTATATCTCCACTAGATCATATGTAATATTTTAGACAGATGCGACTTCAAATTGTACTAAAGTGACAGAATTAAGAGAAATAAAAAAAAAAACTAAGCACCATTTTCTAAAAGACTAAATATTTGTAATCATGCAATTAGGTGTAATTTATATATTCATTTATCAAATTTCCAAATTCTTAATTATACACTGAAAAAGGTGGGTGTGAGGTAGGTGATAGAGGGGGATAGTTTTTATGTTAAGGTATTTTAAAACCTTCTTTAGGTCTATATTTAATTAAGAATATGAACATATTTTTACTGGTAAAAATCATTCAACACAAACTTGAAGATTTTAAACAACCATTCAGTATTACCTGATTGTAGGTTCTCTAATTAAAACTTTAAACTGAATTGAACTTTTTTCCTCCTAATACACACATGCATCCTCTATAGACACCTAAAACAAGATTTCTAAATTTTAATACAGAATTTAAAGACTATAATTTCCTGTATCTTCTGTGTGAATTTTGAAAGCTTAATTGCTATGTTATGGCTGCACTTATCAGAAAGCATTGAAAAGTGTTAATTACTTTGTACTTTGGTTAGTTATGAATGCATGTAAAATTTAACTTTTTCTCCAGAAGCAAATAAAGTCCACATTTATAATGTTACATAAAAGTTAAGAATGACTTAAAATTACGAATCCAAAGGCAGTCATACTCCAAGTTTCAAACACTTGTGTGACATATAAAAGGAATCCTAGAAAATTCCATAAAACCATACAGCCGTTTTAATAAATCTTTGGTGGGGAATGAGAAAAAAATGTGTGTGTGCATATGTATGTGTATGTATGCACAAATGTGTATGTATTTATGCTGTCAGGCAAACATAAAATTTTGCAAACAGTAAGCAAGTAATGGAAAATGAGCATAGAAAGAATTTTTTTTTTTAAATCACCTGTACCAACCATTTTCCTGGTATTACCTGGATATCAGTACCACATCCTAGTTTCTGAGTTCAGTATTAAATCTTTGTCAATAACCTTTGTGAGAAGACTTCTACTGACTGGGAGCTCATTATGGCTTCAGGTCATTTTATCCTATATATAACTGATTTTTAAAGTATGATTTGTGTTTAATTGGGATATACCACATAGTTAGTATATTTGTTACAATTCATTAATAAAATTGAGAAATATTTTTTGAGCATCTGCTAAGTAGCCAGCGTTTTTTTTTTTTTTTTTAATGTGATGAGTCATAGTGATGAACAACAACAAAAAAAAAGCAGAAAAAGTCCTGTCCTCATGGAGCCTGCGTGCAGAACTGAGAGGAGGACTGTGTGATGTTAATCAATGATAAATAATGAGGGGAAAACATTTAGCATGAAAAAGGAGCATTATGATTAAGACACAGCTCCTGGCACTGAGGTACTGTCACATAATAGACATGAGATCTTGGATTACTCCTTCTCGTCAAAAGCTGTTAGAAGGATATAACTCGCACATAAATGTGGGTTACGTTTGTTCTTGCCTCAGCATTCAGCAGTCTTAACTGCTGGGTTGACGTCATTATGGTGGTGGTGCTGGGAATGACAGGTGTAACCATTTTTCTGGAAGAAAATGATCAGGTCCATATCCTCTTCCACACTGCAGTCCTCTAAATATTTGAGGACAAGTCACAGTCCATTTGAGACATCTTAACTCCAAATTTATCCCTTCTGGTCCCTAAACTGGTTCTTGATATGATACACTTTCCACTTTCTCCATCATTTTTTTTTTCAGTATCTTGTGAAAAAAAAACTCCTATGTCTTAAGTCATGTTCCTGCATTCAGCATGCATGCATTTTAAAATGAGAAAAAAAGTGAATAGAAAGATGTTAAATCAAAATAATATGTTATAAAGAGGAAAAACCTATAGAATAGCCTTTTCAAGAAAGGTAAAAAATCTGATGATCCCACTGCAATGTAAAAATAATCTTTAAGAACTACATGTAATGTGTGGCATGGTGACTGTAGTTAAAAGTATTGTATTATACATTTGTGAGTTGCGAAGAGAGTAGATCTTAACATTTTGCATCAGATAAAAGTTTGCAGTCATATGAGATGACTGATGTGTTAACCAAACTTGTAGAAATAATGTTGCAATACATATACATATCAAATCAGTATGTTGTACATCTTGGACTAATACAATGTCCTGTGTCATTTATATCTCAAAAAACTGGAGAAAATTAGCAACCAGTTTTAAAAATTTAAAACCTCAAAGTAAAGTAGGAAGAGAGGGAAACAATCTAAATATAACAAAAATGAATTACTGGAGTAGATTATTACCATCATCCTAAATAGTGAAACACAAAAAACATATCAAGTAAAACCAGAAACAGAGATACTCTATATCATCTTATTTATTTAAAACTACTCTGAAGGTGTTAGCAATTGCAATAATGAAAATAAAATTAAATAACCTACAGACAAATTAAAAGATATAAAAGTATCCTATTTGGTGATGATTATCATTATATTAGAGTTCAATAAGGAAATATGGCAAAGTAGTAGGTTATAACATGAGCATATAAAAATCAGATTTTTCTTCCCTTCAGCAAAACAGATGAAGAGTCAAAATTTAAAAATCCATTCACATTAGAAAAAAGTAATAAAATATGTAGGAATATATTCAATACAAGAAAGGCAAAATACCTATATGAAGAAAAGTATATAACAAATGGAAAGGTTTCCTGGAAAGAAAGATTTAATATCAAAAAAATGCAAATTCTCCCAAAATAAATAAATTTAAAGCAGTTCCTATTGAAACACCAAAAAGATCAAGATGGTAAAGGAGATTTGGATAAATTTATCTTAAGTTATGTGGAAAATAAAGACAAAAATAGCATAGAAAACTATGAAAATGATCAGAGAATGTATATCAGATAAGTAGAATATTCTATAAAGACTCTGCAGTAAAATGTGGGGAAAATAAAGGACTACACTGAGAGAGTCTTCTGGCTACATATCAGGCGTAGATATTTTCAATGCCATTTTCTATATTTCAAGTGTTTACCCTTCCCTCACCCCTTCTTTTAGCATTATATCTCTCAACATTCATTCAGAAACTCTCATATCAAGATTCAGTGGTCTATTATATAATCTGCTATGTCTAGTCGAGCATCATGGCTATTTTCCATGAAAAGAACAAAACACTAAAATCTGATAGACATGGGACTGGAAAATTTTTTTCTTTATAAAGGAATAACCTCTTTCAGGTGTTATTCTTCTACGTGTTTAAACCCCAAGGTAAGTCAATCAAACTATAATTGACTCTAATTGGGACTCCCACAAGCTCTTCATTTTTTAAAAACTACCTAAAGTTAAGAACAGGTGAAAAATTCATCTGTGATATTAAGTATTAGAAAATCTGATTTTCCTAAAAAATTATCTCTGATTCTGAATCAGAAATATATAAATATACATATATGTATATCTATGTATACATAAATATCTGTGTATATATGTATATGTATATATACGTATCAGTTCAGTTCAGTCGCTCTGTCATGTCCGACTCTCTGCGACCCCATGAATCGCAGCATGCCAGGCCTCCGTGTCCATCACCAACTCCTGGAGTCTACCCAAACCCATGTCCATTGAGTCGGTGATGCCATCCAGCCATCTCATCCTCTGTTGTCCCCTTCTCCTCCTGCCCCCAATCCTTCCCAGCATGAGTGTCTTTTCCAATGAGTCAACACTTCGCATGAGGTGACCAAAGTATTGGATTTTCAGCTTCAACATCAGTCCTTCCAATGAACACCCAGGACTGATCTCCTTTAGGATGGACTGGTTGGATCTCCTTGCAGTCCAAGGGACTCTCAAGAGTCTTCTCCAACACCACAGTTCAAAAGCATCAATTCATCGGCACTCAGCTTTCTTCATAGTCCACCTCTAACATCCATACATGACTGGAGAGATAAGAAAGCCTTCCTCAGTGATCAATGCAAAGAAATAGAGGAAAACAACAGAATGGGAAAGACTAGAGATCTCTTCAAGAATTAGAGCTACCAAGGGAACATTTCATGCAAAGATGGGAACAATAAAGGACAGAAATGGTATGGACCTAACAGAAGAAGAAAATATTAAGAAGAGGTACAAGAATACACAGAAGAACTGTACAAAAAAGATCTTCATGACCCAGATAACCACGGTGGTGTGATCATTCACCTAAAGCCAGACATCCTGGAATGTGAAGTCAAGTAGGCCTTAGAAATCATCACTACGAAGAAAGCAAGTGGAGGTGATGGAATTCCAATTGAGCTATTTCAAATCCTGAAAGATGATGCTGTGAATGTGCTGCACTCAATATGTCAGCAAATTTGGAAAACTCAGCAGTGGCCACAGGACTGGAAAAGGTCAGTTTTCATTTCAATCTTAAAGAAAGGCAATGCTCAAGAATGCTCAAACTACCGCACAACTGCACTCATCTCACACGCTAGTAAAGTAATGCTCAAAATTTTCCAAGCCAGGCTTCAGCAATATGTGAACCGTGAACTTCCAGATGTTCAAGCTGGTTTTAGAAAAGGCAGAGGAACCAGAGACCAAATTGCCAACGTCTGCTGGATGATCAAAAAGCAAGAGAGTTCCAGAAAAACATCTATTTCTGCTTTATTGACTATGCCAAAGCCTTTGACTGTGTAGATCATGATAAACTGTGGACAATTCTGAAAGAGATGGGAATACCAGACCACCTGACCTGCATCTTGAGACTTCTGTATGCAGGTCAGGAAGCAACAGTTAGAACTGGACATGGAACAACAGATTGGTTCCAAATAGGAAAAGAAGTATGTCAAGGCTGTATATTGTCACCCTGCTTATTTAACTTATATGCAGAGTACATCATGAGAAACGCTGAGCTGGAGGAAGCACAAGCTGGAATCAAGATTGACGAGAGAAATATCAACAACCTCAGATATGCAGATGACACCACCCTTTTGGCAGAAAGCGAAAAAGAACTAAAGAGCCTCTTGATTAAAGTGAAAGTGGAGAGTGAAACAGTTGGCTTAAAGCTCAACATTCAGAAAACTAAGATCATGGCATCTGGTCCCATCACTTCATGGGAAATAGATGGGGAAACAGTGGAAACAGTGTCAGACTTTATTTTGGGGTGCTCCAAAATCACTGCTGATGGTGATTACAGCCATGAAATTAAAAGATGCTTACTCCTTGGAAGTAAAGTTATGAGCAACCTAGATAGCATATTAAAAAGCAGATATATATCTGCTTTTTATTTTTCTAAAACATTATTTAACACTTAACCAGAGAGAGTTCCATATCTTAAGTCAATAGATGGGTCCCTTATACCATTTTTTGACTGTTAGCCTGATATCTAAGAATAATATCAAGTTATAAATAAACTTTATGTTTAGAGATCTAGATGATACCATTTTTTTTTCTTTCTTACAGATTCCAGTTTAAAAAGTTTCTTTTATATCTGGAAATGACACTGTGTTCTATGGAAATTTAAGCACTGAAATTGGCAAATGTGGAAAGTTTCCTATTTACAATAATTAAAGTGTTGGCAAATAAGAGCTCTGAGAAAAAGCAAAAGGGATCTAGGATATTAAACTGTAAGCAGGGAATATTGCTGAATAGCAGAGTAGTTTCTATAAGGACATATAAGCTTATAACATAAATTAAGCTGATCACTTGTTCACTATTCTTCCTATTAAGTATCAAACACACTTAAATCATCAGAGGAAGGAAAAGGGACTGGTCTGTTATGCTTTAAGTGGAAGAGACAGTTATTAACATTTAGGGTCCAAAGGTAATTCTAACAGTAGTTTATTTGAAGTATCTGAACACACAGGTGGTTCAGATAGATCTATTTGGAAGTATTAATGAATTCACCCTTTATGTGTTTTCATGACTCAGGAAAGATGATATCAGACAAAGTGATCTTTTGTGTTTTTGGACAATAACTTAATTGTCTCTAATCATGAGATGCTTTAGTCATTGAACTAAAAAAGAAAACTACAACACAAACGGCTTTCAACACTTCGTTAGAATCAAAATCAGTCTATAGGGCACAGACTACCTAGAAACTCTGCTGGAAAGTTTATCTAAACATTATCTTAAACCTTGGCTTCATGGAACTTGGAAAGGGGAGTTGATCACTTCCGAATGCACAATTGTAAATATCCCTTTGCATAAGCACATTAATGATCAAATATTAGGCTACCCTTTTGTGACATTTTCTGAGCATTAATTTTTATTTAATTGAAAGTATGTTAGAACTGCTGTAACATTTAGAAGTATGGCTCTGGGAAGGCCATGTGCTCTTGTCTCCTTAAGCACATATTTATCCAGCAGGCTAACATTTTGAGACAGCTATGGCAGCTGTTAACAAGACTTTATAGGTTTAATGTTGACACAGGAAAATTTTAATTTATGCTTTATCAATTGTTGACATAGGTGATGATTAGGAAAATACAAAGCAAATCAATTGTGTTTTTCAATTAAAATATGTTCCACAGCATACAATTTAACCAGACATTTTCTGTTCCTGATATTGTATTATCTTCCATTCATAGAGTTAGGGATATAATTTCTAACACTTCATACATAACTGGCCATGATATTTTAAAAACTATACACATCAGCAACACTGCAATTACACTTACATTTATTTAGTTGATTAATGTTTGGGGGAAAGTTTTAAAATAGTTTAGTCCTTTCACAAATACATGAGGCAGGTATCAATATTCCCATTTGACAGAGGAGAAAACAATGGTTGTAAAAATCACTAGCTCATCTATGAAATGGAGAAGGAAATAGCAAACCACTCCACTATTCTTGCCTAGAGAATCCCATGGACAGAGGAGTCTGGTAGGCTGCTGTCCATAGGGTTGCACAGAGTTGGACATGACTGAAGCAACTTACCATGCATGCACGCATTGGAGAAGGAAATGACAAGCCACTCCAGTATTCTTGCCTGGAGAATCCCAGGGACAGAGGAGCCTGGTGGGCTGCCGTCTATGGGGTCGCACGAGTTGGACAAAACTGAAGTGACTTAGCAGCAGCAGCAGCATCTATAAAATTCAGGATTTGAACCCAGATTCTCTATTTCCAAGTTCAGTGCTTTTCCACTCTACACAATCATGCATCTTTCAGAATGTGTCTAAGTCTGCTTGTCTACTGTAACAAAAATACCATAGACTAGGTGACTTATGAACAATAAAGATTCATTTCTCACAGTTCTGGATCCTGGGAAGTAAGTCCAATATTAAGCTGAGGGTAGATTTGGTGTCAGCAGAGGGTCCACTTTCAGACTTACAGGTGGCCACTTTCTCACTGTAACCTCACATGGCAGAAAGGGCAAGGAAGCTCTCTGAGGCTTCTTTCATAAAGGTACTAATCCCATTCAAGAAGGCTCCACTGTCATGACCTAATCAACTCAGAGAGATCCCCCTTCTTTATATATCATTGCACTGGGAATTAGATTTCAACATATGAATTTGGGGGAACACAAATATTCATTCTATAGCAGAGGGCATGTGTGGGTGTGTGTGGGTTTGTGTGTGTGTGTGTGTCCTTGTACTCTAGTGAACGTACACATGCGTCTTGGGATCATATGCACAAACATCTTGAGTAATGAAAATATAACACTGCTAGATAGGTATTTGCCTCTGCATTTTAATAATTTAGAGAAGATTATAGTTCAGTATATTTAAAGACTCAATGTGTTCTGTATGACTATCTTGTTGGTTCTGTTGTTGCTCAGCTTAATTTGTGAAAATAATGTTTCTGACAAACAAATACTGATCACATTTGCATTACTCTGTCCAGATACAACACCCCACTCTGTCTCTAGTCTATATTTGGTGTCTTTGAATCATATGTCTTGGAAAAAATTAAGCAGAGAGAAAGCCTAACAGATTAATCTGAGAATGAAACTAGTTGAAAATATAAAAAACAGGAACTTCTAGCATTTAGGAATTTCTAACTGCTACAAGTCCAGAGGTTCAGCTCACTAGAAATGCTTCAGTTAGTACAGGTGGTTACCTCCCAAACATCCACTCATGCCCAGAGTGATTTTCTCTTTCATCTATTAGTAATATTTTAAATATTTGCTTTTGCTATGCTATGCTATGCTAAGTCGCTTCAGTCGTGTCCAACTCTGTGCAACCCCACAGACGGCAGCTCACCAGGCTCTGCCGTCCCTAGGATTCTCCAGGCAAGAATACTGGAGTGGGTTGCCATTTCTTTCTCCAGTGCATGAAAGGGAAAAGTGAAAGTGAAGTCGCTCAGTCGTGTCTGACTCTTAGCGACCCCATGGACTGTAGCCTACCAGGCTCCTCCGTCCATGGTATTTTCCAGGCAAGAGTACTGGAGTGGGGTGCCATTGCCTTCTCCGATATTTGCTTTTACTTTGTGTTTATATTAAACTATCTTATATACTATAATTCTAATATGATATATAGGCATATTCTTTTTTTATTTTTTGCCATTTGATCCATTATAATATATACTTCATAATTTTTATCCTGTTTTGTATTTTGTTCCAACTTCAGAATCTAGGATAGTGTCAGGCACACAATAAACATGCAACAACTATTTTCTGGCTTGATTCATTGTGTGAAAGGAGGCTGGAAAATTACTCTTCCATTGAGAAGCATTATATACCATAAGACTTTAAAACTGCTTTATTCTGAATCTTGAATATTGCTGATGAGGTGTCCATAGCACCATCACCAATTCTCATTTCATAAATTTCAAACCACAGGTCAGAATTGCTTTTCTTTAATCAACTCTCATCCTCAAATATGTTGAAGAAACTGTCAAAGGCAGTTCAAAAGGAGGGGGAAAATAGCCTGGTGAGGTTGTGAATAAAATTTTCCTCATTCATGTGATCTCTTTTATTAAAAAGGTCTCCAAAGCTTAGACCCATGAGCCAGGCTTAATTAAAGTTATTTGCTTTTAGCTTAGAATATGAATCACCCCTTCTCATTCTGAGATGGAATCTACCACTGACAGCAGGAATGGAAACCTGGGGCTCTATCTTCCCTAGAATTTGTCCCTTTGTCTTCAAACGAATCACTTTAATTAAAATAACTTAGTGACCTTTCTCTCTCTCTCTCTCTCTCTTTTTCCCCAAGTCTCAGATTTGCCCTTGGATATTTAAAAATACTGCACTGAGAAACTACTTACATTTCCTCTAGAACATATTTTTGTAAACATCTCTTCCTTTTATTGTGACTGGATATTTTGCTGATGTCTTTGATTGATAAATATTAATGCCACAAACAAATATAATAGACTTCAAAGCCAAGGGACTAGCAGTGCTCTTCAGTGTTTGTTTCTTTTGGACCTTATATAATAGTTGAGATTTAGTGGGACTCAAACACAAACTTTGTGAATGAAAGAAGCAATGAATTATATGATCAGTTATTTGCAATACTGATGACGATTTGAAATCATTACAATGAACAGAGATGATTAGATTCCATGAGGACTTATTATGCATTCAGTCTATCAAAAATATTTATTAAACCATATAATATGCCAGTGTGTTTAGTGTGCAACAGAACAGAGAACAAACTCAGTATCTCTTTTCAGCAATCATATATTCTCATGGAAGAAATATGCATTAATGAGAAAATCACATATATTATGAAATATTTATACCTATGTTAAGCTGTATGAAAGAGAGAAAAAAGAGTTCTATAATGAGAACCCAACTTCAACAATGAGTAGAGGAGGGTAGAGGAGAAAGCCTCCCTGGGTAAGAATCATATAATCTGAAGAAGAAGAAAACTGTGTCACAATAAACAGGAAGGAGAAAAATATTCCAGGCAGAAGAAATAGCAGTTATGAAATGCCTGGGAGATGGCCCATTGGAAGAACGATGGGCAGCAAGAAGAGAAGCAGGAAATGGCAATGCAGATAATATAAACCAGATAATGTGGATTAATGAGGTCATGTGAAAAATTCTTAATTTTGTTCTAAAACCAATGGCACTGATTTATTTTTAATATGACTCCATTTTTCTGTATGCAGTATGACACTGAAAGGAGGCAAGAATGACAGTGAGGCTACTGGATACAAGATTACTGCCACGGTCCAGATGACGGCAGCTTGTGCTTTGGGTGGGGGATCTAAAGTGTCTAGAAAGACTTGGCTCATATATGAACACTTTAGTGAAGATGACAGCTATAAGGAAATCAAATTTAGAGTGAGGATTAAATGCTCTGCTTTGAATATATTAAGCTTGGCATTACTATATGAAATCCAAGGGCAGATGTCAACTAGACGTTTTTATATTTACATACCCACACAAATATAGTCACACATGGGGTCTGCAGCTGACATGAGGGACACCTATTGGAGATGAAATTTTGAAATTGAACACTTTACAAGTAATATTTATAGAAAAGAAGACTGATATCTTGCAGGCAGAAGGATGGAAGGAAATCCATGCCTGAGTAACATCACAGAAAGCAAAGGCAGCAAGTTCTAATAAAAAGTAACTCAACTGAATATGAAATGATGCTTGAGACTAGAGAGGTGAATGGACACCACTGATATTATCTTCATTTTATAAACAAATGATACAAGATTTAGTAAAAGTAAACAACAGGTCAAAAATTACACAGTGACATCATCAAGATATCAGGTCAGTTTTTGTTTTTCCTATAAATTCTCATCTCACTGAATTATGATATCATGATAATTTGGATACTAATATAAAGTAATTAGGGCTTCCCTGGTTCCTCAGTGGTAAAAAATCTGCCTGCCAATGCAGGAGATGTGGGTTTGATCTCTGGTTCAGGAAGACCCCCTGGAGAAGGAAATGACTACACCTGGAGAAGGAAATGGCTATCCACTCCAAGATTCTTGCCTGGAAAATTCTAGGGACAGAGGAGCCTGGAAGGCTATGGCCCATGGGGTCCAAAGAGTCAGACACGACTTAGTAACTAAGCAACAACAACAACATATAGTATTTGAACTTATTTACTTATGCAGACAAAATAGAATAGTCAGAGCCTGGCACTGATAAGGCAAGTAGACAGACACAGGCACATTCTTATTTGAAGGTAGCATTAGGGTCTTACCTGCCCTAAACTGGCCACCTTCTCTTGACTGATCTAAAATTCTTATACAAGTTCTAAAAACTTGACTCTGGAATTTCTTCTGTATTTGTCATTAAGGCACCGTGGGACATGAAAATAGAGTCACAGTGGATAAAAGAGAAAAAGAATCAAGAATCATGACACATTAGGTCTCCACAGAAAAATAAACTTCTGAGTTGGGGCCACATTTGACTGTCCTATATAGAACAGCCACCTTTCTGCATCTCTCTCACTATCTTGTCACATTTTCCTTCATAAAATACATACATTTTAAAAATCTGTCTACTACCTTCCTTGCTCACTTATAAGGCCAATAACGGTCAGAATGTTATAGTTACTCATTCTTTACTGACAGCATCTAGCAGAGAGTCTACACATACTGGTCACTAGATAAATAAGTATAGAATGAATGAGCAAATGGATTATTGCAGTAAACTTCAGAAAACACCAACATATTGTTCGTCTGTATGACCTCACATGGTCTGAATGCCAGTTTAACTAGAATAGTTATAATTTGTAATAAATAGGAAAGTCTCTTTATATCAGCCTGGTGCTTGGAAAAAAGTAAGTGCAAGATGCATGTGAGGGGGGAAAGTGAATGCCACTTTCTATTGAGAGATATCCAAAGGAAATATCCAGTGGATACTAGGAATGTGAGTATCCCAGAAAAGAAAATCCTGGGTAGCAAGAATAGGTAATATTTGGAAAAAAATCAGCCATGAGATAACGCATCTCCTATTCACCATCCTCTTGTGAATAATAAATATTCTCACTGACTGCATAGCAAGTCCCATTTTCACAATCTCCTGTTATTCCTTCTTACTAGTGTCTACCTGTCTATGACAAATGAAAAAATTTCAGATATTTGATGTATAATAGGGTACAGTCCCAGGTAGCAGAACATAAAAAGACACTGATCAGTCACATACATATGGGTACATTTAAGATCAAATTTCCAAATGATTGTTTCTTTAACATATTGAAGACACACTTCACAACTTCTTAGTTTTATAAGTTTACAATGCAATTTGTATCTCTGGATTTAGGAACTGAATTTGAAATGGGCTGTCCAATCTTACTTAGGAAATTCAAAATTTCTAATATAAGAAGTACTTTCACTTTCTGGTCTATGGTTGAAATTCTCCAACAAAATAAAGCATTTTTAGATGCAGCTAAAATTCTTAAGATATCATCAGGGTTTCACTGAGGAAAGGAAGTTAACCTCACATTATTTAGTATGGAAAACACTTTACATATATATACCCCCACATATAGGCATACTTCATTTTATTGTGCTTTGTTTTCTTTCATGTCACAGACACTGTATTTTTTCAATTGAAGTATAGTTAACTTACAATATTGTGTTAGTTTCATGTGTATAGCAAAGGGATTCATTTTTGAGATTCTTTTCTATTATAGGTTATTGCAAGATATTGAGTATAGATCCCTGTGCTATACAGTAGGTCCTTGTTGTTTACCTATTTCATATGGAATAGTGTATATATGTTACTCCCAAACCCCTACTTTATCTCCCCCTGGCATTATTTTACAAATTAAAGGTTTGTGGCAACCTGTGTTAAGCAAGTCTATGGGTGCCTTGTTTCCAACAGCATCTGCTCATGTTGTGTCACATTTTGCTAATTCTTCCAATATTTCAAACTTTTTCATTATTATTGCTTTGTTATGATGAACTCTGATCAGTGACCTTTGATACCACTATTATGACTCACTGAAGGCTCAGGTGATGGTTAGAATTTTTTAGCAATAAAGTATTTTTAATTGATATGGACACTATATTTCAGATATAATGCTATTTCAAACTTAGTAGACTACAGTATAGTGTAAACATTGTAACTTCTATGTGCACTGGGAAAAAAGGGTGATTCATTAATATTTTACTGTGATGTGCACTTTGTCATGATGATCTAGAACAGATCCTAAAATATCTCCAAGTTATGCCTGTTGGGCTTTCTGGTGGCTCAGTGGTAAAGAATCCACCTCCCAATGCAGGAGATACAGGTTCAATCCCTGGTCGGGAAGATCCCCTGGAGAAGGAAATGCAACCCAACTCCAGTATACTTGGCTGGGAAATCCCATGGACAGAGGGCAGCCCAAGGGGTTGCAAGAGAGTTGGACATAACTTAGTGACTAAGCAACAATGCCTGTATATGTTTCATGCACTCCTGAATACAGAGTTAATGCCATGAACCATTACCTAAAGTGTCTCTAAGTAAGTTCTATAAAGGTTACTAAAGCTTACAGATGCAAGCTATTATCTTTAACACAGTAAAAATATTACTGATATAGATAGATAATTTGACAGATAGATATTGACATGAACATGGACATACATATATATACGCAAAGACATATATTAGACAAAAACATGGGCATAGATAGATGTGGATATGGATATGGATAGAGGCAGATGTGGCCACGTCATGATCACAGACATACAGATACAGACATAGACATACATATGGATAGATATTATGGAATAGTAATTAAGCCACCATGTGGACACTGACTGGCTTTTACAGTGCCTCTAAACAAGGTTTCTAAGAAGAGCATTGCTGACTCTTAGGGCCAGATTTGTTGTGGTAAGCCACCCTATTCACAGAGGGATGTTTACCATCATCCTTGGCCTCTATCCACTAGAAGCTAGTTGCACCTGTTTCCTAAGTATAATGACCAAAAATAACTCCAGACATCACCAAATGTTCCCAGCATGGCAAAACCACCCTGGATTGAGAACCATGTTCTAGAATCGTGTTTCGTGAAAGGGTTTGTTTAAATGTAAAGATTTTGGATCCTCTCACAAATAGTTGAATCAGAATCTTTAGGGAGGAGGTTTTGAGAATCTGAATTTTCCATAAGCAGGCTTGTTGGTACTAAGGAAATTATAAGCTTAATATGCAGATATGCTATGAGATAACCACAAATAAACCTCAATTCTGAAGCAGAGTGAAGATAATGATTCTGTGAGGTTAGCATGTATTTTTCTGATTCACAAATGCAAAGAGTTAAAAATATTTATAACTAAAAGGCGTTTGTATTGGATTTGCAATACATAATTAACATTGCACTCGATGAGAACTGGACTATTAGCTAAAATCCCAATATTCTATCTGTCATATAACTAATTATTTCTGTGGTTCTGGGCAGGTCTTGGTCCCTAACATAGAGTTAGTGAGCAGTAAATGCTCCTCCCTCTTTTTGCTTTGCATTCTTTTTAAGCACTCCACTAAAACATGGAAATAGACCTACCTGCCCTATTTCACAAGAAAGTAAATTAAAGGGAGACTGTGATAATGCTTTGATAAATATAAATGTTACTTAAGTGAATGGGCCATTATTATTATCCATATGATATTATGAGTTTTTTTTTTTTTTAAGACAACAGTCAAATTCCTGTATTTCCTCTTTCCTCATGTGCTGCCTTCACACATAATCCAGCTGTGGCATATGGTCAATTCTTGATTATCTGTGAATGGATTAGCTGTCTCGGAGATTATCCACCTGCAATGGGAGCTGACTCATTATCTAGCTGAGCAGCTGCTAACACATCAGTCTTCTCCCACTCACAATGGGATTCCTAGAGAGGCTTTCCCTTTCTACCAACCAGCCCATACAACTCTTCTCATTTGTGTCTCCTCTGAAATAACCCAGCTGGATGGAGTCTCTAGTCTTGGTTTGTGGGGGAAAAGTAGAAAGGAAGTAAGACATCAGGCATGTTTCCAAACTCCCTCTTCTCTTCATGGAGAGGTCAATAAAAATTGACCTCTCTCCTACTATACAAATAGGTACACATTGCTTGATGAATCATGCTTGTCCCATCACTACACACATTGCTGTCTCCTGATAAAGAGTTCAGTGGGGAAATAGACAATGGAAGAAGACAGCCATGGGGATTTCAGAAAAACCTCCCAAAGAAAAAAATTATACTTTATATAGCCTTACTGTGGGAACTCTAAAACATGTATACAGATACTCTGACCCTCTTGACATCAAAAGATGAACCTAAAACCCTTCCCTTTGATTCTAACTGAACTTAGTAAATAGTCTTCTAGATGAATATGGCAGACATGACATTATGTAACTCTCAAGTGTAGCTAATAATGCTTCTGCTTGAATTTCTAGAAGACAGACAGGATAAGCAAGCCACCGTGGAATCAGTCTGACTGCTCTGAGGCCACGGTACTGTGAAGAAGTCCAAACCAGCTCATGATGAGCTATCACATGGAGAAGATATGAGACAGACAGAAATGACACAACTAGCCATCCCCCATCTGTTCCAGCGGCTTCATGTTCCACCTTCAGCCCTCAACTCATTGCACTTAAGTGACCCCCAGCTGAAATCACCAGTTTAACCGTCCCCAAATTTCTAAAGCTGGGAAAGATGACAGCATCATTGTCATTACCATAAACCACTGAGTTTGGGGTAACTTACATGGCAATAGATGGCTGATACATCCCCTCATACATCAACTTACAGCTTTTCAATATTGTTTGAGTCTGACTCTTCTCTGGCAGAAAAATGTGTGTAAAGCCCAGAGGCATGGTTATCTCTCATTTATTTAATAAGTATATGTTACCTCAGACACTGTAGGCAAGGATGATTTATGGTTTAGCATACATAGTTCTACACTCCTGGGATATATAGATCATAAGAGGGATACACATGTTAGGTGCAAATGAGTAAATAAATCAGAAAGAAACAGTGACAATTATTTATGCAGAGAAAACAAAATATGTAAAGAGGTCACATACCAGGGATATAGGACTTCCTCTGGGTTGAGGGCAGGGAGGGTGGTAGGTTGGCTTTATTCTCTAACTGTTTAGTGTCACATCCTAATATCTCTGGGGTATATACCATTTCAAAGCTCAACAACAAAACAAGACATTGAACAAGGCTATACGGAAAATCCATTATGTAAATTGTGAAATCTTCAAGGTTCCATATGCCCTGGAATCTTAAGTTCTTAAGCAAAAAGCTTAACCAGTTAGGAAATGAAAATAAACTAAAACATAAACAAGAGAATAAGCCATTATTTTTTTTCAGATCAGATTTGGACACAAGTCTCTAACAAGGTTGCTTTGCTTCAGGATGGTGACGAAAACAGTCATTGACTTACTGGCACTTTTGTACCATCTGTGTTCATGCTCCTTCTCATTAGTATCTGGCAGCAAGAATTTATTTTATTTGATAAATAATAAATGTAATGAACTTCTACTATCCTAAACACTGTGAGGGAAGGCAAAATAAGAAAAGATTTTTAAAAGTCAAGGGTTTGTCCTTCAGAAATTTATATTATGAAAATACACAGACTATGGCCCAAAAGATCTATTTATGTATTCTGTAGGAGTTTATTAAACATTTACTTAGGAACCTATTACTAGATGATAGGTGTTATAAGAGATAGCAAGTTAGTATCAGATATTGTCAATGCTGTGAGACTGAATTTTTTTTTTTTTATTTAAAGGATTAAGATAACTTATCACATAATTTCATTCCACTTTGCTTTCCCATCACAAAGTAACCATGTTTCAGGAGAGCTTGAATTTTTACTTATACACAGTTTATCTTCTTAGTTTTAAAATAATTCCTATTAAATTATTATGGATGATTTGCATCCATAAACTTTAGAAACCTTTTTGGGACTTACTAAGATAAATTTTAGGTACTAGTTAATGGCACAGACTCTCGATTGTACAACACATGGGAACTAAAGATGTGATCTAGCTTTTTGACCACATATACATTTTAATCTCTCTGCGCTTAAATTTCATCATCTGTAAAGTGGGACTACCAACAAATATTTTTTACTGCATGTTTAAGGAGTAAAATGAAAGCATTCAGCACAATCATTGCATATATTAAATACTTGATAAAATATCACCATACAATTATAGTGATTTTGTATATTTGTCTCTCAAAACACCTTTTGCAGGTACATAAATACAGTTTTATTATCTTCATTTTATAGAATATGAAAGCTGAAACCTTATAGTATTTTCCTCTGGCCACCCAGTGACACTAGCAGTAAAGAACCCGCCTGCCAATGTAGGAGACAAAAGAGATACGGGTTCAATCCCTGGGTCAGGAAGATTCCCTGGAGAAGGAAATGGCAACCCACTCCAGTATTCCTGCCTGGAGAATCCCATGGACAGAGGAGCCTGGTGGACTACACTCCATGGGGTTACAAAGAGTCAGATATGACTGAAATGACTTAGCATGCACACACATAGTAAACTGAATAGTTGGTTAACTCCCAGTGTTCTGATTTAATATCCATATGTAATTTTATAATTCTTGAGATTTATTATTTATGTGAAGATGCCACATATGTCTAATTTAATTCTATGCTGCTGCTGCTGCTGCTGCTAAGTCGCTTCCGTCATGTCCGACTCTGTGCGACCCCATAGATGGCAGCCCACCAGGCTCCCATAATATAGGAATAATTTACTATTCTCTTTTCCTCATCCCTCACAACCAAGAAAAAATAAAATAAAAGGCCTATCAATGCTAGTTCCAAAATTATTCTGATCTACTGACCACTTCTGATCTATACTACTGGACATCACCTGGACCAAACCATCATTCCATCACAATTGGACATTAGCTGAGTCAACTCACTAGTTTTATGTTGGCACCTTTCCTCCACTTCTCTGAGTATAATACATACAAATTCCTCACTGAGACCTAGAAAGGTAGATAGATACAATATTGCTCTGACTATTACTCCTCTTCGCCTTTCAACACCCCATCCCCTTTGCCCAAGTCAACAGCCCTGAGACTCATTGGCTTTCTTATGTTAGCTAAATTGGTTTCCCTGCCATTCCCCAGAGTGGTCTTTCCTCCCATCCCAGCATTTCCTATAACTGGATCTTACTTGGAATTTAGGAATAAACTCAATACCATCTCCAGTGTGAAGCTGCTCCTGTCCCTAGCCACATAATCCAAATTAATCTCCCTCCACAATCACATTTCTGTTTTACTTTATAGTACACTCCAGTACTCTTGCCTGGAAAATCCCATGGACAGAGGAGCCTGGTGGGCTACAGTCCATGGGGTCGCTAAGAGTCGGACACGACTGAGCAACTTCACTTTCACTTTTCCCTTTCATGCACTGGAGAAGGAAATGGCAACCCACTCCAGTATTCTTGCCTGGAGAATCCTAGGGATGGCGGAGCCTGGTGGGCTGCCGTCTATGGGATCGCACAGAGTCAGACACGACTGAAGCGACTTAGCAGCAGCAGCAGCAGCAGCACATACCACACTATAAAATTATCTGGTTTGATCACAGATACTGTTTATTTAATTATTTATTTTTCTCTGTCTTCTGCCCCTAGAATATAAGTGCCAGAAAACTCCCTCATCAAGTTCACTGTTGTTGTTTAGTCACTAATCTATGTCTCACTTTTTTGAGACCCCGTGGACCATAGCCTGTCAGGCTCCTCGGTCCATGGTATTCTACAGGCAAGAGTACTGGAATGGGTTGCCAATTCCTTCTCCAGGGGATTTTCCTGATCCAGGGATCAAACCCATGACTCCTGCTTGGCAGGCAAATTTTTTACAACTGAGCCACCTGGGAAGCCCACCTTGTCCATTATTGAATGCCTAAACTGCAGAACAATATGAAACATAGACTGTGCATCCAATCAATACTTGTTGAAATAATGAATTAACTTTACTCCCTGAAGGTTTTTGAGTCTATGAGTCCACTTAAGAATACACACATTCTGCAAAGTTGGTATTTCCCAGGAATAAGATATCCATCTGAGTGATTCTCACAAGAGAGTAGGTCCACAGAGAAAAAAGTTATTAGTATACCAGTATTAGTAAATATTATTGCTAACAATGAAAATAGTAATAATCACAATACACTGAATGTTTATCGATCACCCAGTGTAGTTTAAGGGAAATTTACATATGTCCTATCACTGAATCCTTAAAACAAAGCTTGAAGCAGCTGTCACTGTGCCTATTCTACAGATGGAAAAAACAGCTTCAAAAAGCTGTGTCCTGAAGCTAATCCACCAACAAGTTATAAAGACAATATTTGAACCCAGGTTTATCTGGCTCCAAAGACACATTCTTTATAGAATCTCTTCTGTGGAGCAACCTTCTGTCTTCTTGTGCCTGCTCAGTTGCTAAGTAGTGTCTTACTCTTAGAGACCCCGTGGACTGTAGCCCATCAGGCTCCTCTGTCCATGGGATTCTCCAGGCAAGAATAATGGACTAAGTTACCATTTCCTTCTCCAGGGAATCTTCCCATCCCAGGGATCAGACTCATGTCTCCTGCATTGGCAGGCAGATTCTTTACCACTCAGCCACAGGGAAGCCCCAGTGTCTCAGCCCCAGTTGTCCTCTCAATGCCTGCTTACTATTTTCAGTGACAGATAGCCTTGCTATTTCCATGAGAAGGATAAAAGTACTACTGCACTATCCATCAACTATACATCTGCCTTTGAAAACTGGTAGAAATTGTTCTCACTGGATCAAAAAGACCACCAAAGTACTTATCATACTTAGAGTTTTAAAGTTCGGTATAGTCACAGAATCTCAGGGAATACAAAGACAGACTGAAAACACTGGTCACTCGACACACGGACATTCTGATGGGAAGAGGGGGCAGAACATGGAGCCTGATGAGGGGCTTGTGTCAGCATTTCCCTGTGCAGGATGAATGAAAGAGGACTTAGGAGGTTGAACACCCATAACTGGGGTCAGAACACTGAATTTATTATTATTTTCCATTCACTGAAAGGCCCTCTCCTATGGTTTTATTTCATTTTCAGATTCTTGTATTTTAAACATTGAGTGAAATGCAAATGTGACATTTAAACTTTCAGAGGGACATTGAAAATGAACAGCTATGAGTAGAGTGTATTTGGTATGGATTGGTGGAGTGGAGAGGAGAGAAAAGGTTATACATCCAAAGGAAATTTAACTAAAGAAGGAAAAAAAAAAAAAAACAGACTAAGTTACTCATATAAATGAGAAAATAGAATGGCTATAGAAGGGCATTGAATATGAATCTGTTCCTCCCTTAAGTTGTTTGAAAGAAATCACATGTTGGGAAGATCTAAGAATTTTATCTTAGCCAGAAAAATATAGATGGACTCTTCCTGGGTTGATTGATGTAATGGAGAGGGCTTATGGGGAGAAATCTCCATTTGCTTCTTACAAATAATATTTTAATTCTCTGCTACTAATTTAAGAAGACTTTAACACTGCATGTTTAGACAGGGGAGAAAGTTTGACTATTTTAAGTAGAAAATATATACATATATTTATATGTATAGAAAATATCTGTACATAAACATAAACTCTCTAAAGTGTTAGAAGAGACTTGCATAACTGAAAATATTATGTAAATAGTTGCATAATATAGTCGGGACACAAGATATATGGCAACAAAGTAGTAGCAATGATTAAAACCTCCTGCTAAGGGGTGAGACCCAGAAAAGTCCAGTGATTTATCCAATAATCATTGCAAAAATGTTTCACAATGAATAGGGTTGGGTGAATGGGAAGTCAGAACTATCCAGTGTGCTGGGGCATTTCTATATTTGGAAGTACGGTCAATATTCAGCACTGTTTATAAGTATGCTAGTTTATACTTAATTGAGGGGATGAGAATCAATTCAGAAAGAAGATGCTTCTCAGACTCTCTCTCTCAGAATTCCTTGTGCACACCCATATTTGACCATTATCTGTCTATGAGCTCTAATGGTCTGCTAGAATTCTAGCGGAGGCTCTCTTGTTCACTTGCCCTCTTCCTCTGTCTTCCACTCTCTCCATTGTCCCCCACTTAATTGAAGTGAAGTGTATGCTGGATGGATAGATTAAGATCAGAGTTACCAGGGATGGTAGGAAGAAGCTGCTAGGTTGAGACAAAGAACATTGTTTTTCAAGAAGTAAACTTCCTTTTGAGAATCTCAGCCTTTTTGTTCTTGGTCTCTAAGCAGTTCTGAGTCATAAGGACTCATTATAAAGACAAAATTGAGAAAATTACTGGAGATGTGAAGTTCAACTGTAACAGATTGAAACAATCTCCCTTGGCTTGGCTGGCATTCTGCTTTCCCCACAAAAGAAAGTACAGGAACAGCAGAATCAGGAAAGTACCAGCCCTGTTCTTCTTTAATAGCCTCTCAGAAGATGCTGCCAGGGATGTTCCACAAACATCTGGAAGTGATGTGGCATAGCTGCAACAAGAACCACATGTCTTTGCATAAATATCACTGTATCATGGGTTGCTTGGGGGTCATGTCTTCACCACACTCATCACAATCTCATGAGAGAATGGAAACTTAGGTCACATAATATGTGACACTCTTACTTAGAATGCTTGTAGGTGCTGGTCCAGTTGTTTTTGTTAGGATTCAAAATGGTCCATCCCAGCTTCAAAGTCATTAATACAGCCTTTCAAACTATTATCTACTCCTCAAAAATATGCTTTCTGTATCTCTTCCAGGAAAGACATGTATAAGTACATTATATCATTTTCCCTCAACTAACATCCAGAAGAAGTTGACATCTTTTTCATGGAGAGGAACATGGAGTCAAATAAGAGGTAGTTAGTGTCCTTGCCAAACATCATCCTTTAAAACAGTGAGTCATGTTATCCTAAGCATTAAGGTATATCCATATATCAGCCTTGGGCCCCAGAATTCTACAGGGAAATGTATAGCAATAGTACCTAACACATGACCTAATGCATGGCCACCTCAATGATTTTATTTCTCAGATCAGAGACCTGGCTTTCCTCATTTGGTATGTAACTTCAGATGAGTCACTCTCAGTTTCTTTTCTGGTAAAATGATATTAATAATCACTCATTATACTTCATAGGATGGATGTGAGGATGAGAAATAAAAGTGAATTGTAAGTATATATTAGCATAAAATTGTATTTTTATTTTTGCAGGCCAAATTATTAAGTATTTGGAAACTGTACTGGCTGTATTGTGGGCCTTTCTGCGTTGAAGCAGTACTATGATTCATAGTGGAATTCCATTTTTGCTTTTGCATATTTTTAGGTTTCCATTGGGCCATTCTCTATTTAACCTCTGACTCTCTGACCAAGCCACTCTACCTTCCAACCCTGCATGTCAGAAAAATAAATTATCGTCACCAATTCCAATGCTAAGCAAACACCAGATGAGCCATCCCCTTTTGCTCCTTTAGTATACTTTCTCTCATCTTCTGGGCTCAAAATTATTGTCTCCGTACTGTGTTCTATCTACCCCTGATCTCTTCAAGTCAACAATGTAATAGATTTCCCCCGGTCTCTTGATTATTTTTCTGGTCTCTCTTCCTTGACTTTTAATGTCCTGGTTCACTGTGGTGATAAGTTTTGTATTTCAGTCCTATACTCTGCCAAAGTCCATCCAGGAAAAGACAAACTCTAGCCACTCAAAAATATGGAAGACCACATGTCGCATTTCATGTCCTTATTCTAGGTTTATTCACTCAGGGTTCCTCACATACTAGTTAAGCAGGCAGAGGAAAGTTAATTAATCTCTTTGAGTCTCATTACTCTCATGCCTAAAATGTGAACAGTAGTACCTATAATACAGTCATTGTCTAAAGTGGATAAAGAATGCATGCAAATGCACAGTAGTTAGGATAGCATCTGACAGTGCAAAGAGGCAACACAGCAAAAGGGCTAATGCCTCCTGATACTAGAGTGCTTAGGCACAATCATCTTAGATCTGTATAGACAATGTTAATGAGCTCTACCTCTGAGATAGTTGCTAGACTGGTGATAGAATGGTCAATGTCCAGATGTTTCCTTCCATGTGGAGGAAACTCCAGTAATTTCACATTTCTGACCTCTTTCCACTTCTCACTGACTGCTTCCCATAAGTGAGGAAGTTGGTTAATCTGACTGACACATTTGGAAGGAGAATCCAGGCATACATAACCCAGTCACTTTTGCCACACACCTCCTGAAAGTTAATTCAGTTTTTATCACATGGAGCATATTATTTCATTGTCTGTGCCCTCCTAAAATTTCTACAGGCAGGACCTCACCTGAGGAAGTGTGGAGTTTTACATTGTATCTTGTGACTAAGTGGTTAAGTCTGACTACTTGTGAGTCCCAGTACTAATAAGCTCCATTTCAATGACTTATCCAAGGTCATATATCCAGGTAGAAGCATCAAAGAGAAGAGATAATGTCTGACTTTACATTTGCTGCCAGATTCACGACTTTACACTGTTCCTAACAAAGGAGATAGTCTTCTCCTCTCTTCCAACCACTGTATTTCCCCTCCTGTCCCTGACTTCACCTCCCTACTTCTTTACCACCATTGTGGTTTTAAAGGTTATAAGTCATTTGGAGGAAATCAGCTTCTCCAGCATCCAGACACTCTTATGCTAAACAAGTCTGCAGTATATAAGGCACAGAAAGGATTTACATCTTTGACTCTCTTCCAGCAGATATTACTTATCTTGACTGCCAGCAGTGTCTAGTCTATGTGATGTGCGTGACAGTGAAGAATAGCTTTTTGCCCAGCTTCCATGGGAAAAGAAATCAGTAGTCCTTGTTTGATGGAATGAATATTCAGGGAAATCTTGGCAAGAAGGTTGAGGCTGTGGCTCAACCTTTCTTGGCTTAGGAGCCAAGAAAATCACCCCTGATTGATTCACTGAATCTTTGCAAAGATTTTGCAGAGATTTGTCAAAGAAACAAAAAATAAACAATAACAACAGAAAAATATGAGAGATGGATTATCCGGCCTTCTCCTTTAAGATCCCTGTATGACAAATCTTTCCCAGTAAAATTGTCCTGAATTACACATCTTGTGAGAAAATTTTGTTTATAACTTGGTTCTTTAAAACTTTGAACCAATTTTATATTATAAACAAAACTGTAATGAGTCTTAATTACAGACGGTTGCCAGATACATATCTTAGCAGAGCCTTGTATGCATCAGACAGTCAAAAACGATAATTCTTATTAATTACAGTGCTCATTATAGGTATACACATTTATCTTATTTTTGTCTCCACAGCACAGCACATCCATGTGTGAGAGTAGATGCCTACATTTTATAGTGTACTTGTGGTGCAATTAAAAACCTACTTTTAAAATTTATCTTTATAGCCTTTACAACAGAGTTAAAAATATTAATTAATAGAAATATTTGCAAATAAATTCAGAAGGAATAGCTAGACATTCTCAAATTTACTAATTAAAGTTACTAAATGTGAAAGAGATCTGGCTGATTTAGCAGAACTGGTTGAATTGAGGTCAAAATATGCTTTTATTCACAATTTTGATAATATGCTTGAACAAGGTCCTCTCATTTTACAGCAATATTTGACTATAAGCAATAGGAAATGTTTTAAAATTGTACAAAAGGGTCAATTATACTGATGCCAGTTTAATATCATTGGATCATGTGCAAAAGAGATTGTTTTGTACTTTTCATTTTAATAGAATGACTGACCTCTGAATTCAGTTTTACTTAAACTTAGAATTTCTTCTGAATGAGATAAAAAGTGGAACTGAACTCAAAAATTCATTCCTGGTAATGAACATTAGTTCAAAATCCTACTTTGACATATATGAAAATGTGTTAAAAAATAAAACACATTTGATAGTCACAAACATATTTTTTCAACATAAGCATAAGTATAGTGTCAAGTACTAACATAATATAAACTATTTTGAGGGGTTTAGTCACAGCATATATGTACTTTTTTCTTTCCTTCTACTTCAACATCAATTACTAGAAGTATAAGATCCACTTTAGAATAAATCAAGGGAATATGGGTATATTCTTGAAACATTCAACATAAATGTATTATCTATATATTTTCCATTCCAAATGCACATGGGAGGCTCCTTCATGGCTTATCCATAGGTCAGCTCATGGATGCAACAGTTCCAGACTAATCCCACACCATTTGAGGAACGGAGAGTTTCAGTGAGAAAGCAAGTACTTTCAAGAAGTAACAATGAGCATTGTTCTGTATTAGGGATGTATCCATCCAATCAAAAAGCAGTGCAAAACTGAGTCCAATTCTAAACAAGCTGCAGGGCTGAGGGCAAAGCAGTCTCTCAAAATAAAATATGGGTTGTATTGATGCAAGAAGAGGAAACTAAATGCAGCTGATCTTTGAACAACACAAGTCTGAACTGCATGAGTCAACTTATATGTGGATTTTTTCAATTTACTATCTTACTTCACAATGTGTAGTTGGCTGAATGTGCAGATAAGGAGGAAACTCAGATATGGAGGGCTGACTATTTTACTCAGATTTTCAACTGTAGAGAGGTCAGTGCCCCTAATTCCTGTGTTGCACAAGAATCAACTGAGGGGGACTGCCTGATAGTCCAGTGGTTAGGACTCAGTGTCTCACTGCTCGGGGTGCTGATTCGATCCCTGTTAAGGGAATTAAGATCACACAAGCTGTGAAAGAGTCAACTCAAATTGTCAAATAGCCAATATTTGCCTACTACAGCTAACATATCTGAATCTCTTGTGGTTTAACCATGGTATTTGCATCTTTAACAGATATCCCAGGTGATATTTACTGGATTAAACTGCAAAAATAATTCTTCATGTAAGGTCAGCACCTCTATAAGAACTCTGAAATTAAGATTAGTATGTGAGTAAAGCAGATTGTGCTATCCAATGTGGATGGACATCATTTAATCCATTGAGGGCCTGCACAGGTTAAAAATTAGGCAAAGAGGGAATTCCCTGGCAATCCAAGGGTTAAAATTCCACATTCCCAATGTGGAGGGACAGGTTATATCCCTGATTGGGGAAATAAGATTCTGCATGCCTCACAGTGAAGCCTTAAAAAAAAAAAAAAAAGGCAAACAAAAGAAAATGTTACTCTCCCTGACACAAGGTGGGATATTGGTCTTCCACCATCCAGGGACTAGGAATCTACACTATCTGCTGGTAGATCCTCAGGTCTTTGGACTCAGACTTGGATTACAGCATTGGCTTTCCTGGTTCTCTGGATTGCATACAACATATTAAGGGATTTTAGAGCCTCTATAATCAAAAGATAATAGTAACATAATCTTTATAATAAATATGAAATATCGTTGCTGTTATTTAGTCCCCAAGTCATGTTTGACTCTTTTTGCCACTTCATGGACTGTAGCCCATCAGATCCCTCTGTCCATGGGATTTTTCAGGCAAGAATAATGGAGTTGGTTGCCATTTCCTTCTTGAAGGGATCTTCCTGACCCAGGGATCGAACATGTGTCTCCTGAATTTGCAGGGGTATTCTCTACCACTGAGCCACCAGGGAAGACCATATAAAAATATTTATTATTTATTTATCATTTTATATAATAAACAGTTTAAATGCAAAATTTCATTGTTGTTCAGTCACTCATTCATGTCTGACTCTTTGTGATCCCCCGGACTGCAGCATGCCAGGGTTCTCTGTCCTTCAGCATCTCCTGGAGCTTGCTCAAACTCATGTCCACCGAGTCGGTGATGCCATCCAACCATCTCATCCTCTGTCGCCCCCTTCTCCTCCTGCCTTCAGTCTTTCCCAGCATCAAGGTCTTTTCTAATGAGTCAGCTCTTCACATCAGGTGGCCAAAGTATTGAGCTTCAGCTTCAGCATCAGTCCCTTCAAAGAATATTCAGGACTGATTTCCTTTAGGATTGACTGGTTTGATTTCCTTTCAGTTCAAGGGACTTAAGGGTCTTCTCCAACAGCACATGGAGAAGGAAATGGTAACCCACTCCAGTATTCTTGCCTGGAGAATCCCGTGGACAAAGGAGCCTGGTGGGCTGCTGTCCATAGGGTCGCATAGAGTTGGACACGACTGAAGTGACTTAGCATGCATGCATGCGTTGGAGAAGGAAATGGCAACCCACTCCAGTATTCTTGCCTGGAGAATCCCAGGGACAGAGGAGCCTGGTGGGCTGCCATCTATGGGGTCGCACAGAGTTGGACACGACTGAAGTGACTTAGCAGCAGCAGCCAACACCACAACTCAGAAGCATCAATTCTTTGGCATTCAGCCTTCTTTATAAAGGTCCAACTCTCACATTCATACATGACTACTGGAAAAAACCATAGCTTTGACTAGATGGACCTTTGACCATCATTACCAAATGTCCAGACATTACGAAAGTAATGTCTCTGCTTTTTAATATGCTGTTTAGGTTTGTCATAGATTTTCTTCCAAGGAGAAAGTGTCTTTTAATTTTGTGGCTGCAGTCACCATCTGCAGTCATTTTGGAGTCCAAGAAAATAAATTCTCTCACTGTTTCCACTGTTTTCCCATCTATTTGCCATGAAGTGATGGGACCGGATGCCATGATTGTTGTTTTTTGAATGTTGAGTTTTAAGCCAACTTTTCCACTCTCCTCGTTGACTTTCATCAAGAGGCTCTTTAGTTCTTTTTCGCTTTCTGCCGTAAGGGTGGCGTCATCTGCATATTTGAGGTTATTGATATTTCTCCCTGCAATCTTGATTCCAGCTTGTGCTTCATCCAGCCTGGCATTTCACATGACATACTCTGCATATAAATTAAATAAGCAGGGTGATGATATACAGCCTTGATGTACTCCTTTCCCAATTTGGAACCAGTCCATTGTTCCATGTCTGGTTCTAACTGTTGCTTCTTGTCCTGCATATGTAATATATACATATGTGTGTGTGTTTGTATATGGACAGAGAGAGAGAGAGAAAAGGGATAAAGTATTGGTTCTCTATTGGTTCTGTTTCTTTGGAAAATCCTGATTAATATATTGCTCTTGTTATAAGAATGCTCTTTAATTATAATTAGCTTTAACTAAATGATATCTACTAAAAGCTTTTATCCTTTCTGATGACCTCTGCAAAATACTAGCTTTAAGATTCTGTAAGAATGCTATGAGATTCTGTTTTGTCCATCTCTCTCTATTCTTTTCTCTCTGTCCTGTATTTGCATGTGTGTTTGCTCATGTAGATGCTTCCTCTGGTGAAACCGCCACTGCCTCCCGCATTTTTTGTTGATTTGGCTACATATGTCCTCGGTGGAAAAGAAAGAAAAGTTGAGAATTACTTTGGGCAAGAACATTTCTGGCTCTTTTGAAAATATTCTGAAAACCCAGATCCTTCAACGAGCCTAAATATAGGCCATATGTAACTTTTAGCCATGACCTTGACTATCCTCCAAACAAGTTAACACAGAACTAAACACATTACTCTTTCATTATGTTAAATTCTACCATGCAGATTATTCTTGTTTTTACAAATGTTCTCTCTTAGTCCATCTCCTTCTACATACACCATATATTCAGTGCTTGACATATTCTTGCCATAATACAAGCCCTAAGGCTGTAAACTGGATTAGGTGGGGTCCTTTCTCAGTCCCTTATAGTCATCAATATTATGAATAAAAATAGACAAATCAATAAGCTACAATCATATTGTATTAAAAGGGCACCCAATTGCTCCTGAAGATCTGAGAATATTTTCATAAAAAAGAAAAGAGATTTAAAGAATAATTAATGTTTTACTAAGTTTAAAATAAAGCAGTATGCACTGAGGCAAAGAGAGATGGAAATGCATGATATTTATTGTAAAGAGAATGTTTCACAAATTTTTTGCTAGAGAAGGGCAAGTGATATGGGAATGGTTAGATGGGAAAAGGTGGAGCTAGAAAGTCATGTTTAATAAAGCTTGATAAGACCATAAATGCCCATTAGACATTTTTAGACAGGGGTGACAACAGACATGTAATTTTCAAAACACTTCTAGCATAACATGGCAGATTAAAGAGGATAAGACAGAAAGGAAAGAAGGAAGGAGGGAGACTAAATGCAATAATTGCTCAATAATCCAAGGAAGATTTGGCAAAATCCAAAATAAAGTCCTGATGGGAAGGCTGTCATGATAATTTGAACATGTAGGATAAAATGATTAGGGCTTTGCAGCTGATTGGATGGAATAGTGAAGGAGGAGATGGGAGTGAGGATGACACACAGGCTTCAAAAAGTGATCTAAGTGAATGCTGAGCCATAAACCATACTTAATCTTTTTAATTTCTGTTGGTTGCTCACATTGGAAATATATGATAGTTATCAGTGGCACAGATTCACAGACTAGAGAATGTCATACACACTGAACTACCTTACCAAATTACAATTTTGAAAAACTACTGTCATTCTACTGCTTTTCACTCCAACAATGAGAGTTCTTTGAATCAAAGTGTAGAGGTTCTTTTACCTTATGCATAGGTTTCCCAGGAGGCTCTTTCTGAATTAATTATCTGTATCATCTCAATGATCCAGAAAACTTTATATTTAGTGACCATAACTGTGTACTTGCTGAAGAGGCATGTTCTGCACAGCTATACATCAAAGGCCAAATAGGCACCTGAGTTTAACTCAGCTTTTCTAGTAACAAAGTACTATAAAGACAAAAAGGATATAGGCATGATAGCATATTTTAAATGATTTTTTTATTATTGATTATGGAAATTAGGAAATGTATAGTCTTATCAGCTTCTGACTAACTCTTTGAAGATATTTTTTGTTTTTTTTGATATTCCCTCACTCCACTAATGTACATCACATTTCATTTCATCCTTATATTCTCAGCACTGTAATTTGATGTCAAGGCTTGTGAGAGCAACATTTTCAATCCTTATGTTTAAAAATAAGAGACAATAAGACTCAGAGATAAATCAATTTTCCCAAGATCACACAAAGAAGAATTTTAAATAAATAAAGAGAATAATTGGACAATTAAAAGTGGGTCTAGAGCTTTGACATCTAAGATCTATGACAAAAGTAGGTAGCAATAATGAACTAGTGAGCCATTTAAGCCTAGGATATTAAGCTTTAGTCATTCAGTATGGACCCACTGGAAAAGTTTAGCAAAGATGGATTTTAAGGACAGGGAAAGAAGTCATTATCATAACAAACTTCTCCAGAAAGGAGTACGCAGATCCATGACATGAAGCTGACAAATTGATTCTAGGTGACCAGTTAATTTGAAGTACAAATAGTATGTGTGAGCTAGTCTGAGAAAATGATGTGCAGAAGACCCAATGGACCAAAGGAAGAATCCATATGTAGGAGGAATGTCTTGAAGGACACACAAGGCTGGAAGGATACTGGACACCTCACCAATGCCCCTGTTTTTGGAGCGATCCCGCAAGCATTTTGAGTTCCTTGAATGCATGGCTTTATAAAGACAAATTGTTGTTGCTCAGTCACTAAGTTGTGTCCAGCTCTTCATGACCCCATGAACTGAAGCATGTCAGGCTTCCCTGCCCTTCACTATCTCCCTGCATTTGCTCAAATTCATGTCCATACTGGCAGATAGGTGAGACCTAATGGAAGTCCTAAGGCATGCTGCTGAGAACCAGTTTAGTGAAAATTTCTTTAAATGATACCTCACTTCTAAATAATAAGGTTGGGGTGGGAAATGGAAACCTGTAACTCGGGTTTGTATTGATGTCCTCCTTCTTTCTTTTTCTTTGCCCACACTTCAAAATAATAGTATCACTGAATTCCTATTTTCAAAAAATAACTCAAATCATCTTTGAAAATAATTATCCAAGACAGCGCGTCTCAAAATAACTGAATACAAATTGTCTGGGTCATCAAAATTCCCAAACACTGTCACTCCTTCAATAGATTGTGTGCAACTCTGTGTATATATCTTTATTATGTGGATATATTATAATCAAACTCTTTCTGACTGTAGCTTAGAAAATACATAAAAGATGGTGATTAAGCTGCTGGTTTCTTCACCTTCCATGGTTTGGTGCACAGGAACAATTTGAGACTTCAAGGTATCAAACAAACGAGTTTCCAGGTTGCTATACCCTAGAAACTAATTAAAATTGTGTGCTTTTTCCACTTAAAGATTAGCTTTGACAGTGCTTCTGAAAATGAGAAGTGGAAAGAAGCACTCTACTCCATGTGGTGCTCCACAGCTCAGCTATGGACTCCAGAGTGACTCTAGTGATCACAGATTTAGTGAAGAGCAGGTCATACAAATAACAGAATTTTCCAAATAACTTTGATCTTTGCTACCTCGAATTATGCAGAGTAATTAGGGTACTCTCTTTTTCAGTTTGGCACTGGGATTTCAAATGAGGTTTCAGGGACCCCTCTGAAAGCAAGATGAACACTTTACACTCATCCAGGAGTTCTCTGACACCCAGTCAGCTTGCCAGTTTCCCCATAGAGTGTGTTAAGCAACCAGAAAAGTCTAACATAAAAGAGCTTAAATTTGAAATTGTGGCCCTGTGGTGAGATCTGCCAATGTTCACACTACCTACATTGGCTATTTTCATGTGAAAGAGTGATGTCACTCCCTCTCCCCAATCCCAACACACACTTACATCTTCCATAATGTTTCCCTTGGAATGTATCAAGATTCATCAAGAAAATGTTTGAAATTTCAGTACTGTTTTATCGAAGTCATTTTTAGACGGTTTCACTAACTTTAAGAACAAGAAACCTTAATTTTAAAACAGTGACAGTACATGATAGCAATGTTTTACACATAATTACTGCTGTTCAAAAAAAATTAAAATAAAAAACAAAACAACAAATGTCAATAAATAACTGATTTTAAAGTAAAGATTTCTTGAAAGAATTAATACCTATTATGTGTGAGAACACTGAAGCCTAGTAACATGTTAAAGTAGCAAATAGTTTTCCTATTGATGAGCTACATCTTTCACCAAAGTTATCCCTTCTGAAATGAAATTTAAAGTAGATGCTGTTTTCTTCTGATATTATTTTATAGTTCACAAATTGCAACAAATAAAGCCCAATCTTTTTTAGTGCTCACCTGTTCAGTTTCATCTTCTGACAGCCTCCCCTACATTCTCCTACGTGCCTCCTACACAGCCCAAGGCATCACTGTGGTCCATGTTTCTACTGCTTTACACAGAATATTTACATCCCCTTGAATTCTTTCCCTTTCCATCAACTGCAGAAATCCTACTTTTTCTTTACGTCTCTTTGCACCTTATCTTCTCTGCAAAGAAACCCAGTGTCTCCAGAGAAAGCTTCATTCTTCTGTGAGTTTAATAAGAGCATAACTTATACCCTCTCTCTAAATGTTTGCACTATACTAGAAATGTTTGTTCATCTATCAGTTATACCCAGTAAACTGCACAATCAATGAGGAAATCTTCATTTCCTTACTTAAATTCCCAGGTTTCTTTTGATAGTAGCAGTGAGTCCCAAACATTAATATTCATCAGAAGCTCCCAGAGGTTTATTAAAGTGCAGGTTGCTGGATCACAACCACAGACTTTCTGATTTACAGGGTCTGAGTAAGGTTTGGTCACGTGCATTTCTAACAAGCTCCCAGGTGATACTAATGTTGTTGAAGACTCTAAGAACCACTGACTTACATGAGGAACTCAGTAAAACTATATTTTTTGAAAATACAACTTAATATGAACATGCTTATGATTCTTGTACTTAATGTCAGATAGATCTGAAATAAAATCCCTGACCTTCCAAGTACTATTTCTATACATGGACATATTATCTGAATTGTGTTGTTTTTCCTCAGAGCAGCTATTCTCTATTGCTGCTTAAAAATGACTTAATGCCTTAAGACACACATTGTAATTTGGTAGTTCCTCCTCAAAAAGGTAATTTATTCCAGTCCTAGTTATATAGTCTAAAGAATTGAAAGCAGATACTCAAACAAATACAGGCTTACACATATTCACAGTAGCTCTATGTACAATAGCCAAAAGATGGAAACAACACAAATGGCCACTGAGGCTGAATGGATAAACAAAATGCCCCATGTTCATACAATAGACTGCTGCTGCTGCTGCTGCTAAGTTGCTTCAGTCGTGTCCAACACTGTGCGACCCCATAGATGGCAGCTCACCAGGCTCTGCCATCCCTGGGATTCTCCAGGCAAGAACACTGGAGTGGGTTGCCATTTCCTTCTCCAATCCATGAAAGTGAAAAGTGAAAGTGAAGTGGCTCAGTCGTGTCCGACTCTTAGCGACCCCATGGACTGCAGCCTACCAGGCTTCTCCGTCCATGGGATTTTCGAGGCAAGAGTACTGGAGTGGGGTGCCACTGCCTTCTCCATACAATAGACTACTAACTGGTGAAACAAAGGAATTAAGTACTGAGAAATGCTACAATCATGAGAAATGCTACAATCATAAGAAATGCTACATAATGAGAAATGCTGGACTGGATGAAGCACAAGCTGGAATCAAGATTGCTGGGAAACATATCGATAAGCTCAAATATGCAGATGACACCACCCTTATGGCAGAAAGCGAAGAAGAACTAAAGAGCCTCTTGATGAAAGTGAAAGAGGAGAGTGAAAAAGTTGGCGTAAAACTCAATATTCAGAAAACTAAGATCATGGCATCTGGTCTCATCACTTCATGGCAAATAGATGGGGAAACAATGGAAACAGTAACAGACACTATTTTGGGGAGCTCCAAAATGACTGCAGATGGTGACTGCAGCCATGAAATTAAAAGATGCTTGATCCTAGGCAGCAAAGTTATGACCAACCTAGACAGCATATTAAAAAGCAGAGACATTACTTTGCCAACAAAGGTCTGTCTAGTCAAAGCTACGGTTTTTCCAGTAGTCATGTATAGATGTGAGAGTTGGACTATAAAGAAAGCTGAGCACTGAAGAATTGATGCTTTTGAACTGTGGTGTGGAGAAGATCCTTGAGAGTCCCTTGGACAGCAAGGCGATCCAGCCAGTCCATCCTAAAGGAAATCAGTCCTGAATATTCATTGCAAGGACTGATGCTGAAGCTGAAACTCCAATACTTCGACCACCTGATGAGAAGAACTGACTCACTGGAAGAGATCCTGATGCTGGGAAAGATTGAAGATGGGAGGAGAAGGGGTGACAGAGGATGAGATCGTTGGATGGCATCACCCTGTCAATGGACATTAGTTTGAATAAACTCTGGGAGTTGGTGATGGACAGGGAAGCCTGGCATGCTGCAGTGCATGGGTTTGCAAAGAGTCATACATGACTGAGCAACTGAACTGTCTGAACTGAAATGCTACTATATATATATATATATATATATATATATATATATGTAAACCTCAAACACATTAAGCTAAGCATAAGAAGCCAGACACAAAGGTCACTTATTGTATGATTTCATTATATAAAATATCTATAATAGGTAAATCAATAGACAGAAAAAGATTAGTGATTGCTAAGGGTTGAGAGGAGGAGGATGTAAAATGATTGCTCACTGGGTACAAGGTTTCCTTGAGGGGTGTTGAAAATTCTGGAAATTGAAAAAGGTAACAATTGCACAAAATGGTGACTATACTAAATACCACTGAATTGTATGCTTTAAAATGGTTAACTCAATATTATGTGAAATTTACTTCAATTACAAAAGGATTTAAGAAAAAATAAGAATACTCATTTATTATTTCAGAGTGTCCATGAGTCAGGAGTCTGCACATATTTTAGATGAGTCCTCTATTTGAGGTCTCACAAGGCTGAAATTAAGGTGTTGGTCAGGTTGCATTCTGACCAGAGGCTTGACTGAAAACAGGATCCTTTTTTTGTTGTTGTTTGTTTTAAATCTCCGTTAAGCTTTTGGCAGAATTAATTTCTTTGTGATGTGGGAAATGGCACTTTACTTCTTTAGGGCAAGCAAGAGGCTCTCTCTGAATTCTCTGATCCAATCTTAGCCACTTGACTATATTGCCCTATATTTTTGAGGTTCTTGCTATAATTCAAGTTTCTCCTTTGTAGTCTACCTGGGACATTTGTATTCATCCTTCAATACGGACATTCTCCATAAAGGTTATGGCTCATATACCTGGCTTCACAAGACAACCAATGACTACTTCTACCTAAGTACTACATATCACACTGAATTATAATTATTTGTTAGAATCTGCCTTCCCATCTAAAATGCTAAGTCCTTATGAAGAAGATAAAATGTCTTCTTCATATGCTGCACAGATGGTATTCTTTTATAAGATTTGATCACTTGATTAGATCAGACCACCTAAGATGATTAACTCAAAGTCAAATACTTTGGGACCTTAATTATACCTGAAAACTCCCTTCATTTTTGGCAAGTCACAGTTTCTGCCCGAACTCAAGGAAAAAAGATTATATATGGTTGCATCTCATTGAGGGACTCCTTAGGGTATGTATGCTTTGTATAAACTGAATATTTGTGTTCCCCAAAATTCATATGTTAAAATATAATCCCCTATGTTAAGATATTTGCAGGCAGGGCCTTTGGGAGATTAAGTCACAAGGGTAGAGTCCTGATGAATGGGATTTGTGCCCTTATAAAAAGAGAGCTCCCTTTCCTCTTCTACCATATGAGGACACATCAAGAAGGCTGTTATCTGTGAACCAGGAAGCAAGCCCTCACTGTCATGCATCTTCCAGTACAACATATTGGAAGAAATAAATCTCTATTGGCTATAAGCCATCCAGTCTATGGCTTTCTGTTATAACAGCTTAAACAGACTAAGATAATACTATATTGGCTCTCCAATTTGTAAAGTGAGACAGTACTAATACTTTCCCTTAGGCCAATCATAGGAATTCAATGAGACAAAGCCAGAACAATATTGGTATACAATACAGTTTAATAAATATTAGCTACTATAGTAACTATTTACCTAGTTTATCATACATCTATTATCATTATGTAATTCTCTCTAATATACATTTACTGTACCTCCAAAAACGTAACTGAGGCTGGAAAAGACAACCTAATCATGCTAATTAGATTTTGCAGCTGAAAACCAGAGACCTTACTCCATGCTTCAAAATATATTTTGAAAGGAAAAAGCAGCAACCAATCCCCTAAAAGTAACCAGAAGGTTCATACGGAAATGTATGGGAGTTTTCTGAGCATGTCAATAGTCACAGTGCATGTTAGAGAGGGCCTTAGTGAAAGGAATTTTTACCTGAATAAGAGTATTACATGCAGCCTAAGTTGCTTCAGCCATTTCTGACTCTTTGCAACTCTTGGACCAAAACCTTCCAGGCTCTTCTATCCATGGAATTCTCCAGGCAGGACTAAGAGTATTAACAGCAATCAAATCGATAGACGCTGATTAGTGTTGTTGGATGCCTCCCCTGAGGGACTTGGGAAATACTTCCAAGCTAACATTTCAGAGCCTTGGGCTATTATTCAGAGAACTTTGTCTCTGAATAACTGTAGGATCTTCACGGCCACGGCAGGCACGTTCTGTGTCGTAGCTGGAAGTGCAGACAGTAGACCAGTGAGGCAGTGGATATTGCCCTTTTTCAGCAGGAGGAAGTATTATAAGATTAGATACATATGGGCTCTAGGAACAAATCTGTATTCTATGTGTCATTTTATGTTATATCATCAACAAACTCTGTTATTGGACAACTACATGACCTAGCTAAACTCAGGATTCTTCATTGTCAAATAAGCATAACCATTTCTAAGGTTTAGTATTGATTAAAGCAATGCCTTCTATAAGAAAAGGTCAGTTGGTAGCTATTTTAGTTATTATTTGCTATTAAAATGCCTAACACAGAGACTGATTCATGGTACAGCATCAATGATGATCCCTATTTATTCAAAGGCCTTAATATTTAAAGCTTAGATAGAGCAAAGAGATTGAATAACATTAGCTGTTCTGGAAGCTAAGTTTGACTTTGGAGTCAAACCACATGTATCCATATCCCCCCTAATACTTGTATGACCTGGAGCCTGCGATAAACTACTTATGCCAGTTACCTCATTTGTAAAATGTTGGTTAAGTCATAAGGCTGCCATAAACATTGGAGAAGGTGATCTGATAGATCTCTTATCCAATGCCTATATATATTAAGTACTCCCTGGGGGAGAAATATTAGTACAAGATAATAGGGGAAAAAGCAAGAATTTATTAAAATCATTCCTCTGACTCCAGAATCGAAAATCTTAGCTATAACTCTATTGTGGTAATATTTCACTCTGTTGAGGCTCTTGATCATTAGTCAAGCTCCTTCTCTGTAGTCTATCCAGAGAATTTGTATTCATCCTTCAATTCTGATGTTCTCACTGTTGTTGTTGTTGTTGTTTAGTTGCTAACTCCTTTCTAACTCTTTGGGACCCCAGGGACTGTAGCCCCACCAGGATCCTATGTCCCTGGGATTTCCCAGGCAAGAATACTGGAGTGGTTTGCTATTTCCTTCTCCCGAGAATTTTCCCAACCTGGGGATAGAACCCATGTTTCCTGCATCAGCAGGCAGATTCTTTACCACTGAGCCATCAGGGAAGCCCCATGTTATAAAATGAGTGGCTGAATAAATAAACTAATGAGCAGAACAATAAATTAATGTTCCATGATTAAATTTTTCAAAGTTATCTTTGCACTGTAAGCATATCTGGAAAATAAGAAATGGAATTTCCATTTGCACATAGCAGGTTCCTTTAAAATTCTGAGTGACGACTATTAAAAAAACATGATTCTCTGCTCTTAGATCTCTTTTTAGAATTCCACTTTGACAGATAAAATTATTCCAAAAATTTCTACAAAATCATCTCCATAGCTCTGTTTTCTATCAACCCAAATAAAGCCAGCAATAAAAGAAATAAAAACCAAAATATTTCCTGTTATTGTCTACTAATATCAAACTTATTGTTTACTTATTTTCAAGAATTTGAAATTATTTTTCCATGTTTTTCATTATTTTAAAATAAACAAGTTCCCTACTCTTGTTTCCACACTCTCCACACTTTTCCAAGCAGATACTCCTATTAAGACACCTGTAATATCACTTCCTAAGACCCAACCCACACCTGAGAAATACACAATAAAGAGACAGCCAATGTTCCCTAGAATGTATGGGAGCTCTGACGAAAATCCCTCAGGGGAAAAAAAAAAAAAAACAAAAGGAACTGGGTACATATTTTTGGTTAATTGACTGGAACCCAAACTAATGATGACAGTTCAGATGAGTAGACTCTGATGTTTGGTAAGGAACTATGCAGGGCATGGAGCAGGTCTAAGTAGTGAATAGGAGGAAATGTCTAAAAACAAGAGTCTCAGAGAAAGAAAAAAAGAGAAATGCAATTTCTTAAGCTTTGTGTATGAGGTAACATTCAAGTCTCCGGATATTTACACACACACACACACACACACACACACACACACACACACACACACAAACAGCATCACTCCATCTACCCATTGCTTCAAAATTTACTTCTCAGCAAGTAACTAACTGGTGTGTTTTTTCTATGTTTTTATTTTTCAATTGCTTCTACTGTCTCCTCTGCTTTGACTAAAATTCTCTGTTCTCCAATGTTTTATTCTTCACTCAGCCTTAATTCTCCATATTTTAAGTGTGAATTCAGCTATCAAGTCTTCCAGGAAATCTTACATGTCCAATCCCTTCCACGTGTCCAGTATTTTACTATGTATGTTTATATGCCCTAAACCTGTGGGTTTGTTTTATTGCATTTACTTAAGTCTCTTTCCAGTCACCAACAAATGATACCTAAACAAATAAAAGTTGTATGGATGATATTATTTCACCTTTATAGAATACCTATAAAATAGGTGTTATCCTCTGAACCTTAAACACATGATAACTAAATTGTCAAATACTCAGAGTGTCAGCATCAGCTCCAGGATTCAAATACATATCTATCATACTTATGTATCATGCTCTCGGAACTCTACAACATTTTAACAGTTTAATTAAAATAATGCCTCACAAATGCAAAAATAGTTATTACTTGGGAAGGATAATGATATGGACCTGACAAAGAAAATAAGTATAACTTCTACATTTTTAATGAGAAAAAGCAAAAGAAAGAGAGGAAATAAACACTTCAGATTGATCTGAGAAGTGAAAATACATTCTGTGCAATGAAATCTGTGTTCTTCATACATGCCAGGAAGATATGTCAGAAAAAATGCCATAATCCATCCAAAGTGTTATAAAGTCTCTCTTGTGTTCCTATTAATAGAACTCTTAGATGAAAGAAAAAGAGCAATGGTCTTGGAGCCAGGCAAACTGAATCCATTTGTCAGACCTGATGAGCATAGCAAAACTGGCATTTTTAACAATGTGACCTTAGATGTGTTACTAGACTCTCTAGGCTTAGCTTTCACATCAGAAAATTGGATATCATGATATCAATGTCATAGAGCTGTTGCAAATTAGATAATTAATATAAAATGTCCATCACACTATCTGTACACACTAAATATTCAGTAAGAGATGATGATAATGATCATAACGACACCTAAGTCAAGCCATTTTAACTCCCTGAACCACAATGTTCTTAGGTGAATATGTTTTGCATAATCAAAGGGTTGTAGGGAGGATACTAAATGATGATGAATTCATCTTAAGGCACTGATATACATAGGCAGGATGATGAAAAATTATTGATGTACAGCACTCAGGATTGTAATAACTTTCTACTTTTGTTTAAGAAAGCCAGAGTGGGGACTTCTCTGGTGGTCCAGTGGTTAGGACTTCATGCTTCCAAGGCAGGTGGTGGGAAGTGTGGGGGCATAGTTTTGATCTCTGGTCAGGGAACTAAAATCCCACATGCCTTGCCCTGCAGCCAGAAAACAAGAAAAAAGAGCATCAAAGGACCAGGAAGGCTTCATTTCTATCATGGCCTGTTAACACCTTCTTACCATAAAAAGGAGATGCAAGCACAAAAGAGGAAACCAATGGGGAGTATGACACTATTTTATTTTCAATATTATATAAGTTTGTTCTCAAAACTCGAATACGATGCTCTTTGAAAGTGAGCAGCTGGCCTAATTGTAACCATGAAAAGAAAGCAGTTCTCCTTCCTTTTACATCCAAATCATTCTAGCAAATGGCTGCTTAAAATCTGAGCACAAGCCTGGACATCTGAATATGAGAGTGGAGGGAAAGCAAAGCCAGCTCTCCTGCTTGATGTTTCTCCCATTTGGTCTGCCTTCTTTAGCTTCCTAACACATTTTCCAAAGATTAAGCTCTTTCCAAAGATTAATTGAAATAGAGTTAGGAATGTAATGGCCATGTTGGGGAGCCATCCTTGGAAGAAAATAGGAAGAAAGGTTAGTGGGCAGGGGCTGCTGCAGGATTACAGGACAAATCTGATGAAGTCTGCCTTGCAATCTCAATGAGAAAGTGTGGCTCAAAGATTACCCATCATATTGAGTGGAAATGGTCAGACTTTTTTTTTTTTTAAACCAGTGGTTTGCTCAATAACTGGATTAAGGTCACATGAGGGAGTGTGATGTAAGCTAGAGAGTTCCTGAAACAGATCCTGAAAATGCTACCAAGTGAAGCCTGTCAGCTACCACACTCCATGCAGATGTACAATAAATCTTTTCTTGAAGAGGAATATGAGTGGTACATTTCAGTATCTTCAATACAAATAATGATCTGGTATATCACTTACATAATATAGTCAGAGATCTCAAAACTGATATTTGCTATTCTGGTAGAAACACCAAACAGCTGAGGGACATAAATTGTGTTCCTTCTTTTCCCCTCTCAAAATGATGACCGTAATAATCATGGTGATTAGTCAATTCCAAATCAACTTCATTTGCTCTATACTGTGTGTTTCTGCCAGATGACCTCCCTATACAATTTAAATATGGAATAAAATGCTTTTAAAAATAAATTAAATTGTTCTATGTTGAGAAGATGAAAATTTATAAGAAAAAAAACAAAAAGATGGTAGCATTCATTACACTCTGACACAATTTTTGAGATTGTTCTTAGGGTAGATATTTTCTCAAGGGGTTAATAGCTATGAATGAATGAATGAATGAATGAGTCCTATAGTACACTAGATGATTTGGAATAAGAAATTCAAATATTCAGTGAACACAAACTATTCCAATTAAGTTGTATATTTAATCATCTTGATTTTTAAGTATGCATCTTTAAGCATACTTTCTTGAAATAAAATACTTAACCCTCTTTCCCCTAAAAAAAGCAAATTTCCTCAGAAACCCACTAAAACCTGAACTGAAATGTGAGGAAGCCACTCGGTCATGAATTCTACTATACAGAGAGACAAATAGTCCCACATAGTTTCATTTAATCAACTAAACCCATCTGAGACATGCGAGGTTGAGGTACTAAGTCAAGTTGGAGATTACACACGTCAGTAGAGTTAATGGTCTTTCTTTTTTGAGAAATTGCCATGGGGACAGAATTACATTTAAACTTGTAGCTGGGTGAAGTAGCAAAGCACTTAATTTAGCACATCCCATACTACCCAAGCACACACTGCAATAATCAACTGATTGATTAACATTTTACTGAGCACCTATTACATACCAGCTAAAATGCTAGACCTGGGGGCTCACAGGTAGATTTCAATACATTAAAAGTGTTAAGTGCTAGGATATGACTTATATGACTCATTGATTAGCTAAGGCTGATTCACTCCCATTGCCTAAAAGCTTTCTAATAAAATGCCCATGAAATGAAGAGTGATTCTTTCAAATTTACAATACTGAAAGGCATGCAAATTGTTCAAAAGTCTTTGATGGAATTGCCATGGTAGGGAAAGACGCAACTGAAAAGACATCAGAAATTAAAGAGATTTATGGCTCACCACTGACAAAGTCCATCAATAGGCTAGATCCTTCTACCCAACCAACACACATGCTTTGCTCCTTTCCTTTTGTTTCATTATGGAAATTAGTGAACTAATTTCTGGGAGTGAAGGTTGGATGCTACATTCTGAATGATGAGGTCAGATTTTGCAAATAAAAAGAAATAGGTAATGGAGAAGATGTGGGAATTGTATCTTCTCATATGTTTGTTTAGGAAGAGAAGAATCATGAACAATTTTCAACTATTAAAAACAACATAATCCCCTCCATTTATTTACAAGTTCTATCAGGCAGAGATATCAATAGACACACATGGACACAGATACCTACAGGTAACCAGTTAGAAGGAGCAAAACAAATTCTTGCCAAATCCCATCAGAGCCTCACCTGACTTTGCCTGAGAGATTTACACACGGTATTCTGTAATTCAACAACTGAAAAATACATTCTAAAGACCCAAATGTTTGCAAGTGAAGCACATAAAGGAGAAACACACACTTAACTCAAATAGGCAATAAACAACTGTACAAGTAACACACACACAGAGGCACAATACGTTCTACTTTTGAAAAGAAATTTAGCTTAGAAAATAATACCTTCCAAATAACAAAAAGTTGAACTTTATTAGAAATTAGGGAGTGAAAAAACAGATATTTTAACCTACCACATAGGCAAATACATACATTTTAAATATAATATTTCAATTGTACCTTTTTGAAGCCACTGCTCTAACAGAGCAGGGGTTCTGGAGCTTAAAGGATGAATAGGTATCTACTAAGAGATAAAGGTATGAAAATACATACCAAGAAGAGGAAACAGCATCTTAAGGGACTAAATCCTGAATAAACATGACATTTTCTAAAACAAACAAACAAAACCCCCCACAAATCATATGTGTAGAGTTAGGGCTGTGTGGTGGTGGTAAGACATGAAGGGAGCCAGGTAAATAGAGACTGGGGACCCTTTCAGAGTGTTGGAATTCAAGATGCAGAGTTTGGGTTTTATTGTGAAGGCTAAGTGAAATCAGAGCTCTGGTCAATATCTTCTTGGAGATCTGGTCAGAGACATTTCTTTCAAATCTTGCTATGGTGGCCTCTACACAGAACTGGAGGTAGAAAAGACTGTGGTCAAGAGAGGTGGCAGGATGTACTCAGGACCATACAACAAGTTAGTGATTTTATTGCCAAGGGAAAATCCATATCACACATTGCTACAATATGCATCACCATCTTTAAAAAGAACTATTTCTGCCTACAAAAGCATCTGAAACAGTGCAAAAGTCTATGATTTTTTTTTTTTGGTATTTTATGCAAATACACTTTCCTTTCTTCTCTCAATCTGGTCCCATCTGTCCTATTCAAGATACTCTGCAAAAACATTTTTTAATTAAAAAAATGAAATAAGAATGTTATCACTTGTATCAATTACTAAGTACTTTGGATATTTTCCACAAATAGCATTTAGAATAGATTGATCTCCGGAGGTTTTGCAGCTATATTGTTTATCAATACTGACTACCTTACACATGTTTATGCTGCAAAGACAAGAAGCAAAGATGTGAACTGGGCTAGAGTCTGAGACCTAGGGAAGCTGTAAACAAGTACCATGGACTTGACAGTGAGAACCTGGGTGACAACAGATGTACAGCTTTCTCAGTTGAACACTTCTGCTAAGGTACTCTCTGCAGCTCCTTTACTGGTGTTTATAAATATGTATATAATAAAAACTACATAGTGATAGAAGTCTAAGTTAGAATGAGACCTTTCCCATCATAGGGAAGATGTAAGCACTGCATGGCATGATATATGTAAAAGGCCTTGCCCAGTACCTGGAACACGGTAGATGGTCAAGTCAAGGTTAGCTTTGTCTCTTACCACTCTCTCACCTCTAATCTCTTAAACCGTCAGCTCCTTGTGGGTGCATGACTTAGCATTTTATCAGATACATTGGAATTGCTCATTAACTGCTTCCCAATATAACAGCTCTCTCTGCCTAAATTCTCTCACTTATAAAATCACAGTGGAAAACATTCTCCCCAAGCCTGAACTAAAGATTTCATGTGGTATCTGTGTGGGATATAAATACTAATGATAACCATTCAAAAAATGTTAACCATTATACTATATGGGCAGTGCAGCATCAGTGTTAAGCACATGCTCTTAGGAGCTAGACTTAATGATAGCTGTGTGACTTTGGAGGAACTATTTTAAAACCTTATCCACTTCTTATCTGAAAAGAGGGATTGATAATATTATCTATGTTAGGAGTGTTGGACTTATTAAACACATTTAAAACAATATTTGACATATAGTAAGCACTATATAATGTCTAAGATTTTATTATAATCCTCCATTCAGAGATGAATAAATGAGATATCAAAAAACACACAGCCCATTTTTGTCATCCTGATTGTTTCAGACCCCACAGCAGGGAGGGGCTGAAAGGGGTGGTTCTTTAGGGTTGGCTATTCCAATCACCAGCTGATAGTCTGTTAGACAGATCTCTGGTACAACTCTTTACAAACGTATGATAACCCCAGAAGATGTTTTCTTTCTGCTGCCTTGGGCTTTTGCAAATGTTCAGACCTCGCCTCTGCTTTCCCTTCCTTTCTTCCTTGTCAGTTGTCACCTTTGGATTCTAGGCTGAAGCCAACATCAGTCAATTAAGCAAACCTGACTTCTGCTGTGGGCTGTTCTTTGAACCTCTTCCAGAAAGCTCATGGTGTTCATCTGTGCGGAGAGAAGTCTGCCCAAAAATTTCTCAGCACTTGAGGGCTTCCAAACATTTCCCTGGTGTCTTTGTGCATCTCTATTTCAAATTCCCGTGTCAGAATGTTGACACTGTCTGCATTGGGAGTAAAATACTACTTTTGGTGTGTCATGTTTCTTTAAGGGTAAAGTTATTTTAAATCTTGTTACTGGATATTTTGTCTCAGTGATACCAAAGTAGGTTTAATCCTGTGGTTTGTTTTGTTTTGGCAAGATTCCTCCATATTCTCACTCTTTATGAGATATACTTTAGATTTTTTTTACCTATTCAGAGATACTTACTTTTAGGTCCAGACTCTGACACTTTTTAGCTATGGACTGTTTATATTCGGATTTAAGGATTCATAAATTCAAGGAATATTTGTTCAATGCCAAGGATGGATCACATACTTTGTTTTTGTGTATTATTGCATCCTTGATATTTATGAACATTTCCAGTGCTCTCAAAGTACTTACATTTCAGTGAGAATAAATAAACATTAGTCATCATGGTCACAAAGAGATGTATAGGTATTGAGATAATTAATAAAAAGAACATGGGCTATGAAAGCAGTGAATATGCCTGTCTAAATGTGAGGATGGTAGAGAAGACACCATGAATAAATCATACTTGAACAGAAATCTGAACACTGAATATGAATTCACAATAGCAAAAAGAAAGCACTCCAAGGAGAGGAGATAGATGTGCAAACGTGCAAAGCCACAGTTGCTGGAAGGAGTATGGTCTGTTTCAGAATCCAATGGGTCAGTGAAAGAGAACCAAAAGTATGTCTACAGAATTGAGCATCAATCACAGAGGTAAAGTCTGAAGAGGTCAAGTCTGCCATGCCTTCTGTAATCTAGACTTATAAAATGGCACTTTAACTGCAGTTCCTGTTGTGAGTTCTTTAAGCAATAGAACCTTGGAGGAAGAAGAGAGTTTTTCTTAAGACCACCCAGATCCTCCTCCATTATTTGCTTCTGTGCCTCCAACTTTCTTCACCTACCACTCCGACTCTATAAATTGCTGCTGGTTCAGTAGTCCCAAAACATATTTTATTCTATTTCTTGGATTAGTGGAAGCTGTTTGTACTCTTGTGGTTATGCTAAATTATTTCCAGTATGGCCCAACTAACCTTCGTTATTCTCTTGCAGAGAGAATGCCTGAAATAGATGCCTTCCTCTCCCTAAAATACTGTATTTGCTGCTGATCCATGGATCTCAGCTTGCAAACACTTGATATAATCATTCCCATTTCAGTCCATATGATACCATGGTCCAACTTAACTCCTATCCCTCAGGTAAAAATAGCAAATAACCATTGGTCATTCCTATAAATTGCTTAAATATTTAATTTTATATTCATATTATTTTTCCCCACTAAATATAAGTTGTTTGAAATACAAGGGTCATCATTTCATTTTCTATTAATCGCAGTATGTAGTCTCATGTTTTTCTGTTTGGAATTGTGTAAGATAAGTAAAGGTAGAACTCCCTACTCTATAAAACTTGAAAATTTAAATCACTTACATCACTAAGAGATTATGGTAAGGTAAATGAGACTGTTAAAAAGCTATACAATGTGCTATCTGCTAATAAATTTCATACACTAAAAATCATAATCTTTGAGAATTATGAACTTTCCCAGTGATCCAAAGTTTTAGTCTTGGTCAGGCTTGGTCAAGGCACAGTGCTTCTTGGAGCATCTAACAGGGGAATCAACACAAGTCTTTAGAAATTCTGCATGAGGGAATAAATACCCTACAAACAGAAACTTATTATAGTCATTTTAAACCAACCACGTGGACCATTTAAATAAGAAAAACACCAATACAGTATACTAATGCATATATATGGAATTTGAAAGATGGTAACGATAACCCTATATGTGAGACAGAATAAGAGACACAGATGCATAGAACAGTCTTATGGACTCTGAGGGAGAAGGTGAGGGTGGGACGCTCTGGGAGAATAGCATTGAAACACGCATATTATCATATGTGAAACAGAACACCATTCCATGTTCGATGCATGAGACAAATGCTCAGGGCTGGGGCAATGGGATGACCCAGAGGGATGAGATGGGGAGGGAGGTGGGAGCGGGATCCAGGAAGGGGAACACATGTAAACCCATGGCTGATTCATGTCAATGTATGGCAAAAACTACTACAATATTGTAAAGTAATTAGCCCCCAACTAAAATAAATAAATTTATTAAATAAATAAATAAATAAAGTGCTTTTGACATGCAGAACCTAAGCAAAAAAAAAAAAAAAAAAAAATTACATTTGGACTTTAGTGATCAAACAAGAAAATAAGATGTAATATCCCATTTCTTTTGCTATGTTTCAGTCATAGATCAGGATGTTTCCCACAACTGACAGTATCTTTGGATTATGGGTTTTCTGAATTATCAAGTGTTATCAGTGCTAGCAGAAGCTTTCTCTTAAGTTCCCCTGATCTCTTCTAGTTCCCCTAATATTTTATTAACGCTCCCCATCAAGTCAAACCTCTAGCTCTTCATAATTTAGAGGCATCCAGTATAAAAATATTTGTCAGTACACATGAAGATCTTTTACAGCTCTGCTAACTAACATGGGAAGAATAAAAAATGTATTTTCTCCTATTCTGAAGGGTAGAAGTCCAAGATCAAGTTGCCAAAATTGTTAGTTTCTGATGAGAGCTTTCCGGTTACAGATAGCCACTGTCTTTTTGTGTTCTCACATGGCAGGGAGAAAGATGGGGAGTAAGCTCTCAGATTTTTAGTAAGGACACTAATCCCATCATGAGGGCTCCACCTCATGAGACTTATCTAAACTTAATATTTTTCCCGATGTCTCATATTCAAATACCAGCACATTGGGAGCTAGGACTGGAACATGTGAATTTTGGGAGACAAGTCAGTCCATTTCAAGTAGGAATTAGGTCAGTTCCCATTTCAATAGATTGCAAAATAATAATCTGGATAATCTCTGGATAATTAGTTTATTATTAGAAACTCCAGGGAACTTTTTTCTCATAATGTTCATGTATATTCAGAAAATCTTTTTGACTCTCTTCATGTTGAGGCACAGAGAACTGTCAGCACACTGAACCTCAAGCCTCCAACACTGGATCAGCCCTAGACAAATGAATGCCTGATTCCTTCTTCTTGAACGTCACCAGATCCAAGACCTTTGTGCTTTTGTTATATTTACTGTAACAAGACAGGTAGAAACATTTCCCTTTAATAGAATTGAGTAGATATTATTTGTTATCAATTACATTTGTAATTGGAGAGAGAAATGGCAACCCACTATAGTATTCTTGTCTGGGAAATCCCATGAACAGAGGAGGCTGGCAGATCTACAGTCCATGGGGTCACAAAGAGTCAGACACAATTTAGCAACTGAAAAACAACAACATTTGTATCGCGTAGTACATATTTACATCTAATCCAATTTAATAACTTTAATTAGTGGAAAAAAAAAAAAGAGAGAGAGAGAGAACCAAATATAGAGTATGCAAAGTATTAGCATTCAGGCATATTCAGATAGGCAAGCATTTTCAAGATCTTTTTATCCCAGGACACTTGCCCTCAGCGGGAGTTTAGTGCATGTTTGCTGATGGATGTATATCATATGCCAACACTAGAACTGACTGAAACCTGGCTCATTCCAAAGACAGCAGGGGACAATGGCAGGGGGTAGGGTGGAGGAACTATGAGTTTACTTTTGATGCTACATTTTAAGGTGATTTTCTCCCTCACTGAATTGCCTGCTTCTTCAAATGAATTCACTAATCTCTTAAGATGGGGTGGTATAGACCATATCCTAAAACAGCACTGAGATACTCGATAAATATCAGTAGAATAAATTCATAAATAACTCTCAATGTCTTTCCCTTTACTCCTTACACCTCACATACAAAAAGCTGTTAAAAATAGCAATGATATTAGCATTTTCCCATTTTTTTTTTTTCTGATAAACAGACTCATGATATGTTTTACCTAGCTATAATATGGTATCGAGCATTGGTATCTATGAAAGGAATTAAATGAACATTATAAACTAAAATTCTAATTAAATATTTATTTAAAAATCAAACCATTAGCTAATTAAAATAATAGTCTGTGATCCCAGCTGTTGATATGAATTAACAAATTAGCATGTTCCTGTTCATCTATTCTATGAACATTTAATGAGCTTCTGGTCTGTACTAGAATTTCAGTTTGGCTCTGAGATTTTAAAGACAAATAACTTACAGACCTGACCCTCAAGATGCACGTAATTTAGCTGGAGAGATAAATATGTGAACAGATGAATGATAACACATGCTTTTGTGATCAATAGTATCTATATAAAAAATAGTAGTCTGTAGAGAAAGCCAGGAAGAAGAAAGCAAGAGAAAACTGGAATGGCCAGTCATGGAACCCAAAAGCTCTAATTCAAATGATGAGAAAATTGCTAGGTGACGCCTTTCACAAATATTTACCTTCTAAAGTTTTATTGTCATGCATTCCATTAGGTTCAATGTACAATTTTCTAAATGCTTTTGAAATAACTTTAGACTAATGGAAGTGTTTTGAAACAGTAGTGCTCCCACATAACCTTTACCCAACTTCTCCTAATACAAATTTTTATGTAGTCATAGTATAATTATCAAAATCAGATTAACATTAATATAACTAAAATAACTAATATATAGATCTTACTAGAATTTTGCCATAGAACTCATGATCCAGGTTGAACTTCTAGCCTAATTCCTCCTCCTGGCTAAAGAAATTAATCAAAGGATGGATGAATGCCTTATAATAGGCCAGTGAGACTCAAATAAGGTATTTTAATTAAATTAATTGGGAAATAGAAGGTTTTCCTGTGCTAGAATTTCTAAATATAAGCTCAGTTCATCTTGAAACTAACAGATTTGAAGTGTTTCAACTTAAGCAATAGAGACATATGGAGAGATTCTTAGTGGTATTACCATGTTACAGCTGTACCTGATAGAGATCTACCCATGAATGCTTAGTTATATGACTAAAGAAATGCCTCTTCACTTAGAAAACTTTGAGTTTGATTTTCTGTCACATGCTAAGCAAAAATACAGATATTGTATTGACAGAGATACATACATGACTTATTCAAATAACACACTTTTAAGTCCTGTGTGTGTATGTGTGTGTATATAATTACTTATATTATTTCCCTTGTAAACAAAGCTATAAATATATAATTACTTATATTATTTCCCTTGTAAACAAAGCTATAAATACATTATATGATATGAATCTGTGCCCTGAATATTCTAACTTGTCACAACCTAAGTTGGAGGAAAATCAAATTTATTTTATTGATCAAAGATATGTGTCTAAAGTATCCAGCACTGTGGCATTGATTATGTGCTAGATACTGTGCCAGGCCACCAATGAATGAAAATACTCCATTCTTTCATAGAATTCAAGGGACATTCTCAATGTTGTTACCAAAGATATTTCATTCATTGAGAATAAGATCCATGAGAGGCAGAAGAAATTATGCTTTTTTTTGTGAATTCTTCATCTGCCCTACTCACTCCATCCTTTGGTGGAAATGGTGAATTGTGATGTGCTGGGGGACTGAAATTCTCCTATTATATTCCGAATTTAGACAAGAAGTTTGATATAAAAACTGCCGCAATTATTTTCCTGTTCTCATCTTTGAAAGTCACAGCCAGGCTGCGAGAGTGTTTGCCAAGTTTTCCGCCTGGAGGAAAATTGTGTGACTGAGTTATAAATACATTAATGGATCCAGCTGGAACTGTCTCTTGTAATTTAATATGCAAAGAAATAATCTGAGTCATAGATGGAGACGAGCAGTTCCTTTCAGATAAGAGAGCTCTAAGTTTGGCTTTACAGAAGACTTTCAAGAGCTTTATACCATAGAAAAATAAGAGATGGTCACAGGGCAAGTAGGATCAAACTTTATCCTTCAAACTAGCATTCAACTGACTGCCCTGATCTTTGTTCCAAAAATCACCAAAGGGGCATGCCACCTCCCTTCTTCCTCAGTCAGCTTAAAATCAAAGGAGAATATATAAAGTGTTTTCCAATGTTGGGAAAAATAAGGATTTCAATTTCTGAAAACTACGTTTTTTATATTCCCTTAAGCTAAATAATGTGTATGTGTATCTACGATGAACGAAATAACATGATAAGAAGTGAAGGGGAAGAGAGGCTAAGACATATAAATTGCAACTGAACCCTGCCCTCAATAAAATGTCGCAGTCCTAATAAGATCCATCTGCCATCAAAAAAACTCTGGACATAATGCTACCTCTAGTTATTCTGAAGAGCTTATAACATGACAATGCTACTATTTTGTAAATAGCAATCATAGTTTAATAATTAATAATAATGCTTTCTTAATAAGTTGTGCCATTTGATAATGCACAAACACTGTATTGGTTATCTACTGTTACAACAAATTACCCCCCCCCCAAAATCTTAATGACTATAAATAGCAATTTACGATTTATCTTGATTATGTGTGGTGGTCAGGACATTCTCCTCTGATTTTACTTGTATTCACTCTCGCATTGCATTTATCAGAAGGGTGATTATTCCAGAAGGTTCTAGATCCTCACTGGTGTAACTGGTAGTTGGGGCTGCTGCTTGAGGTCCCTCCGTTCTCCTCCATGTGGCCTCACATGCTCCAGTCCACTAGCCCAGCTTCCCACTGCAGTCTCAGGGTGGTGTCTCAGGAAAGTGAAAATGGAAGGCTAGTCCTCAGGAGAAGCATCATATTTCTCCCACCACTTTCTGTCAAAGTAAGTCCTGAGGCCAGATTAAAAAAAAAAAAAATAGAGAGAGGCAGACAGTAAATATGAGAAAACTGAGGTTGAGAAAGGTCAAGCAAAAACCTGAATAGTAAATGTCAGAGAAAGGATTCAAACATACAGATGCCCATGGGACCAGCGGTTCTGACTTTTCACAGCAGCACACTGTAATTTAAGGGTGTTTTTTTTTTTTTTTTTTTTTTAGCACTTTTACCTACCTAGGATTGTTTTTACTTCTATCATTTCTGAGAGAGAGTCACTATGAGTATCTTATCAACGAGGAATCAGTTCAGCTCAGTCGCTCAGTCACGTCTGACTCTTTGCAACCCCATGGACTGCAGCACACTAGGCTTCCCTGTCCATCAACAACTCTCAAAGCCTACTCAAACTCATGTCCATTGAGTTGGTGCCATCCAGCCATCTCGTCTTCTGTCAGCCCCTTCTCCTCCTGCCTTCACTCTTTCCCAGCATCGGGGTCTTTTCCAATGAGTCAGTTCTTCGCATCAGGTGGCCAAAGTATTGGAGTTTCAGCTTCAGCATCAGTCCTTCCAATGAGTGAAGAGAAGACTCTACATATGGAAATCACCAGATGTTTAATACTGAAATCAGACTGATTATATTCTTTGCAGCCAAAGATGGGGAAGCTCTATACAGTCAGCAAAAATAAGACCGGGAGCTGACTGTGGCTCAAATCATGAACTCCTTATTGCCAGATTCAGACTTAAATTGAAGAAAGTAGGGAAACACCACTAGACCATTCAGATATGACCTAAATCAAATCCCTTATGAATACACAGTGCAAGTGACAAATAGATTTAAGGGATTAGATCTGATAGAGTACCTGATGAACTATGGACAGAGCTTTGTGACATTGTACAGGAGGAAGGGATCAAGACCATCCCCAAGAAAAAGAAATGCAAAAAGGCAAAATGGTTGTCTGAGGAGGCCTTACAAATAGCTAAGAAAAGATGAGAAGCTAAAGGCAAAGAAGAAAAGGAAAGATATACCAATTTGAATGCAGAGTTCGAAAGAATAGCAAAGAGAGATAAGAAAGTCTTCCTCAGTGATCAATGCAAACAAATAGAGGAAAACAATAGAATGGGAAAGACTAGAGCTCTCTTCAAGAAAATTAGAGATACCAAGGGAACATTTCATGCAAAGATGGGCACAATAAAGGACAGAAATGGTATGGACCTAACAGAAGTAGAAGATATTAAGAAGAGGTGGCAAGAATACACAGAAGTACCATACATAAAAGATCTTCATGACTCAGATAATCACAATGATGTGATCATTCATCTAGAGCCAGACATCCAGGAATGTGAAGTCAATATGTGCCTTAGGAAGCATCACTTTGAACAAAGCTAGTGGAGGTGATGGAATTTCAGTTGAGCTATTTCAAATCCGAAAGGATGATGCTGTGAAAGTGCTGCACTCAATATGCCAGCAAATTTGGAAGACTCGGTAGTGGCCACAAGACTGGAAAAGATCAGTTTTCATTCCCATCCCAAAGAAAGGCAATGCCAAAGAATGCCCAAACTACTGCACAATTGCACTCATCTCACATGTTAGCAAAGTAATGCTCAAAATTCTCCAAGCCAGGCTTCAAAAGCACATGAACCATGAACTTCCAGATGTTCAAGCTGGATTTTGAAAAGGCAGAGGAACAACAAGGAATAGAGGTGCAGAAAAAAAAAAAAAATCATGACTTCACAGAGGCAAACTGCTAAGTCAGGAGTTCATACAGAATACTGAAACTCGTACTCATCCTTTTATCCACCCATATTTCAACAACAGCTTCATTCATTCACTCATTCATTCACATTGCTCTGTAAAGACTGTATTGTCAGGGCATCAGACTAAATTAAGGGAGGAAGTTAGGCTATTGTGTGGGGGAGGATGATGACTCAGACCCAGGTCAAGAAATGAAGAGAAGTGGACTGGTTTCAGATAAGATTTTGAGATTAGACTATGTAAGAAACCAGGACTGGATTATCCTCAGTTCCATTCCTCAAATTAGCCTTTCTCTGCTTTTTATAAGGATTGAGCTGTGACTTTTCCAATGGGTGTTACTTCTAAAGCCTCCCTTTTCGTCTAGATGCTCAACCAATGACACAGACAAGACATTTGGAAGAAAAAAAAAAAAAAAAAACACATGGGGGAAAAGGTGTTTCACATGATCACTCTGCCTCCCAGCTCCATCCTAGAAGGTATCTGTGTATCATTCATGGCTTCAGTCCCTATTGCAGAGTACCAACTTTCTTCCATCAACCTAAGTACTGTAGCAGCTCCCTGTATTCCTAGTTTGCTAATGTAGGTGGCTTTCTTCTCACCTACCATCAGTATGGGTTCTAAATATCCGTAAGGATTTTTATTTTCTTGTTTGTATCTTGGACAGTGACTTGGTGATGTTTTTAATGAAAGGAGTGAAGAGCAGAGGGGCTGTCATTTGGGGTTTGTGCAACTAGGTGGATGTAGGTTCTTTATATTAAGAAACCTTTCCTATTTGCGAAGTTACTCATTCTTATCCTTTGAGACCTGGTTTTACTATTAACCTCAAAACAATGCCTTGAAGTCTCTATGTAAAATATATTTTGATTATTTAGCACTAATTGAATTATTTTGTTTTTAGCTTACTGCATAAAAATGTGAGCTCCAGTGAATTATGCCATGCCCTTCTTTTTATTATATTCCAAGTGCATCACCCATAGTAAATAAAAGACTAGTGTTTGTAAAAGGAAGAAGGATGAAAGGCAAGGAGAGATGAAGGGAAAGAGGAAAGGAGGGAGAGTGACAAGAACCTCAGGTTACTTCCAACCACTCTGTCCCCACCATTGAAACCCAAACACTACATAGACAAGAACTCCCTGGCCTCATGACAGACATGGGCTGAATTTTCCCTCCTAAAATTGTCACTGAATGTCAAGAACTACTCTGCACTTCCAGTTACTCCTGCTCTGAGATATTCCAATTATTTTCTTTACCCACCAGGAACCATCTTTACTACTATGTTAAGCTTCAGATGACAGAAGATTTCTATGGATGAGCCTTTTCCCACGGCTATCACTGTACCACCTAGATAGGTTTTGTGTGCATGTGCCTGACCAGAATACCTTAAAATTCTGACACTACTATTCTTCTCTATATAGAAAACTCCAGTTAGATGGCAAGCTCCATCCTAAACAATCTACTTCCACCCAAATGCAAATCAATCACTTAACAGTCAGATTTTTTCTTAGGTCTGTTGCTTTGAAACCAAGGTTGTTCAGAAGAAGGTACATTGGCTAGGAAATTAAACAAAACCAAGGTCATCCCACCCTGACAGGTGTTAGCTTGTTATGATGATAAATATATTCCTCTCTCTGAGCAGAAGTTTTCACATTTGAAAGTAAAAAACAGTTATCCAATGATGATTATAGTATGTGAAACATAGATACATTAAATAGATATTTGTTGGAGGAAAGAATGACAGTCTATCTCTGCTGCTGTGAGATTTATGTCATTTTACATGGGTACAAATAATAACATGGTACCTGTTCCACTGAGGTGTTCATCAAATATTATCTTACCAAATCTCCAAATTCTGATTGATATTAGATTTGTAGACTTCACATCATCCCTATTCTGCGAAGACATCATAAAATCTGTGAAAATTCCAGAAGATTGCTTTACCCACACTTCACTTGTCTGAAATGATCATAACTATTGACCAGTTCCCTCCTGGACCTATGTTCCCATACCTGCCCCACAGAACCTCATTCTATTATCTCCCACATCAGAAGACCCCATTGCCTTCTGAATTCTTGTATTTTCAGACTAAAAGTCACATTATAAACATGGAGTCAGCCTTCTCTGCCCATGTCCAATTGATTCTTTAACAGAAATCTCTAAATGCCATATTTTTCTCCCTATCTTCATCCACATCTTAGGTCTAGTCCACATTGTATTACTCCTCAATTATTTTCTATTTTCATTGTTTTCTTATTAGATTATTTGAGGATCCCCATTTCCTGTATACTTCACTATTAATGTTCCTATTTGAGTGACTTCCCTTTTAAAACATCACATAAATAAATGAAAAATAAAAATTCTATCTGGTCAATATCCTTCACAATTTACTAATATGGGTCTTTATAGGAAAAAAGGCTCAACCTCCTATCCATAATACACCATACCCCTCACAGTCCAGATCCTATAACCCTCCCTGGCCTTGTCATTAAGGTGACCATACACTTTTCTAAAGACTATTTTTTAAGAGCAGTTTTAGGCTCACATCAAAAATTGGGAGGGAGATACAGAGATTTTCCACATATTTTCTGACCCCTACTCATGCATATCTTCCCCCATTATCAACATTCCCCACCAAATCAGTATATTTGTTACAATTAAGTAACTTACATTAACAGCAATGTCCATAGTTTACATTAGAGTTCATTCATTTTGTTGTACATCCTATGGGTTTGGACAAAAGTGTAATGACATCCATGCATCCATCATTATAATGTACAGAGTAGTTTCATTGCCCTAAAAATCCTTTGAACTACACCTATTTAGCACTCTCCACTCACCAATCCGTGACACCCAGTGATGTTTTTTATTCTCTCCCAAGTTTTACCTTTTACAGAGTCACATAGTTGGAATAATACAGCATATAGCCTTTTTATATTGACTTCTTCTACTCAGTAATATGCATTTAAATGTCTTCTATGTCTTTTAGGGCTTCCCTGGTGGCTATGTGGTAAAGAACCCACCTGCCAAAGCAGGGGACATGGGTTTGATCCCTGCATCAGGAAGATACCCTGGAGAAGGAAATGGCAACCCACTCCAGCATTCTTGCCTGGGAAATCCCATGGACTGAAGGAGGCTGATGGGCTACAGTCCATGGGGTCACAAAAGACTCAGACATGACTTAGCGACTAAACAACAACAAATGTCTTTTCATGTCTTGATAGCTCCGTTCTCTTTAGCACTGAATAATATTTCATTGTCTGGGTGCACCACAGCGAATTTATTTATTTACTTACTTAAGGACATCTAGGTTGCTTCTAAGTGTTGGAAATTATGAATAAAGGTCCAATAAACATTTGTGTGCAGGTGTTTCAGCAGACATATGTTTTCCGTTTATTTGGGTAAATACCAAGGAGTATGATGATGGATTGTATGGTAAGAGTATATTATAATTTTATTTAAAAAACACCAAATTGTTTTCCAAAGTAACTGTACCACTTTGCATTCCCATTAATAATGAATGAGAGTTCCTGCTGCTCCATATCCTAGACAGTACTTGGTGTCGTAAGTGTTCTAGATTTTGGTCATCATAATACGTGGTTTAGCTGCTAAGTCATGTCCGACTCTTGCGACCCCATGGATTGTAGCGTGCCAGGCTCCTCTGTCCATTGGATTTTCCAGGCAAGAATACTGGAGTGGGTTGCCATTTCCTTCTCCAGAGGATCTTCCAGACCCAGGACTCAAACTTGGGTCTCCTGCATTGCAGGCGGATTCTTTACCGACTGAGTTAGGAGAGAAGCCCTAATAGGTACATAGCAGTATTTAATTATTGTTTTAATTTGGATTTCCCTCATGACAAATGATGTAGAACATCATTTCATATACTTATTTACCATCAGTATATCTCCTTCACTGAGGCATCTGTTAAAGTCTATGGTCCACTTTTTAACTGGGCTGTTTTCTTATTGTTGAATTGCATACTTTTTTTTTTAAATAAAATGGAGTATCACCACTAATAATTATCTGGGACAACAGTAATAAAGTGACATTTCCCTTGGTAAATAAAGATTCATGCTCACCTTACTTATCGCTCCTTATTCTTTCTGATTCATCTCCCATTGTCTGAACTGCTTATCACCCTACAAAAGCCACGCGCTATTTTACCACTCTGCCTTAGGTCATGTGGTAACTACTTGTGAATCTCTTCCTTATTTCTCTTCCAAACACTTACAGAATTCTGAACACTGTTATTAATTTAAAACTTTGGTAAAGTTTCCTATGACCTTTATCAAAATATCAGAATTACTGTTCATTTCAAATATTGACACCACTTTTATTGTAACTGACACTGTGAAGTAGTACAACAATATAACCATGCCTCTCACATCAATGCTTCTATCTGAACCTGAAAGACTTGGGGTTCTGTTTTATTCATCTTTGTATTTCAGTTCCTAACAAGTTTGTTTCATAGAAGGTATGCAGTGTTTTGTGTTGTTTTTCCCCTAGTGTTTAATCTCATTTAAGTAAATAAATGGGCTTAACATCTGGGCTTAACAAATGGTGCTTGAACATAAATCATTGCTATATCGGACTCAATTTGAAAATTGCTAAAGGATCAGCTGGAGTAGCCAAATTTCCTAGACCCCAAGAGCCCTATTTCATTTCTGAGGGTCTTCTGTATCTAGAAGTTCATAAAAGTATCTCTTATGGTTGCTGTCCTCCATAATGAAAACAGTGGCCTAGACAGAAAGTGAAGATATCCATGTCTAATCTGCCCCAAAGGAAACTAACTGTAAGGCAGGGAGATCTGGACAGATAAGATCAAGTCAAGGGATTTATAAATAAGAAGAACAACAGTAGTATGTGTTATGTGGAGAACTAGAGTGGGTGAATATGCTAGGCACCATCCATGTTTCTGGGATTGATGGGGTGGTCAGGAAAAGCTTAAGGTGGCAATATTTAAGCTGTGCTTTATAACACAAGAAAGAGCTATCTGTGCAAAGCAGGGAGAAGATGGGAAAGTTAGCTACAGAAGAAGGAAAAGCACTGTGAACTTGTAATTTTCCTATTTTTAGTAATTTTTCCCATTTCTGGAAATTCTTCCCCAAACTTTTCATCACCACTTTCCTGAAGGATCACAGAAATTGGGATTGTCTGATAGGATAAATATAAAAAGTAAAGGAATCACTGTGTTTTATCCCTTTTCCTTCTTATTTAATGAACATATTTTATTTTTTAAGGCAGTTTTAGGTTCACAGCATACTTCAGTGGAAGGTACATATAGTTCCCATGTATGCCCCTCTACACACACACACAGATTCACACACATATACAGCCTCCTCCACTATCAATGTTTCCCATACCAACTTTGTACACTTCAACACTGAGGCATCATTATCAACCAAAGTCCATAATTTACATTATGGATCACTCTTGTGTTGTACATTATATGGGTTTGACAAACATATGTTGATTTGAACATGTATATCTACCTTATTATACAGAATAGTTTCACCATCCTAAAAATCCTGTGTTCTACCTAGTTATCCTTCCCCGCCCCTAAATCACCAATCATTTTACTCTTTACATAGTTTTGTCTTCCCCATAATGTCATATATTTGGAATTAAGCGGCATGCGGCCTTTTCAGATTGACTTATTTCACTTAGTAATTTAGCCTTTATGTTTCCTCCATGTCTTTTCAAGTTTTGATAGCTCATTTCTTTATAGTTCTACTTTTTATTATGTTTATTCTTAAAAGAGAGATTTATGCTATACAGCAAGGGTGTCATGATGCCAATTCCTTTGAACCTGGTGATGTAGGATTTTGAAAGTATTAATCTAGTGAACAAAATAGAACCCCCCCAAAAAAAAGGAAAAAAAAAAAAAAACCTAAAAATTAAAATATTTTTCATATATATATATATAAGCACAACTGAGAAAAGGACTTTTGAGCAGGGAGGAAAAAATAAAACTTAACAGAGGAAGAAAAATATGATACACCACCAGACACAGGCACTCAGAATCATACCCACAGTATCACTGTCCTTGGCATTTTGCTTCCCCACCAACAGCCTCTAAGAATAAACAATAAGAAGGAACAGCTTGTTCATCTTTTCATATGCTGCCCTAAACATATGTTATCAAAACTTTCCCTTTTTAAAAATATCATTAAAAGCATTAAAGATAAATCAGGCCTTTGTGGGTTTAATTATTCAGTATATTGCATTTTAATTATTTATTAATATTCTGTATTTGACAAACATTTCCAGAGAATTGGGGAGGTTATAATAAAAAGATTAATTGACTCCATTAATATTCTGGAATGAGCCTAGTTTATGCATTGACTGGGCAAAGCACATCCATCTTCTCTGAGGAAAACCCAAGATTAGCTTAGCAACATTGGGAAAACTACATCTTTAAGCTTTCATTTCCTCATCATTAAGATAGGCCTAGCAATAATGTATTTTAGTAAAAGATTCTTGGAAAGATTAATGGGATAAAGTATATTAAAGAGGTAGAACAATGTCTGGCAGATAATGTAGAGTGTTCAATAAATAATTATTTTATTCAATATTATTTCCACTTATAGGGATGAAATAATATATATTTCCAGGGCTTCCCTGGTGACTCTGTGTTAAAAATCTGCCTGCCAACACCAGAGACATGGGTTCGATTTCTGGGTCAGGATGATCCCCTGGTAAAGGAAATGGCAACCCACTCCAGTATTCTTGCCTGGGAAATCCCATGGACAGAGGAGCCTGATGGGCTATAGCCCATAAGGTTGCAAAGAGTCAGACACAACTTGATGACTAAACAACAAACTATATATATATATATATATATATATATATATATATATATATATATATATATATATATATACACACACACTGATGGGAGGTGTTAGGAAATGACTTGGGTCTTGAAGGAGAATATGATATGCTGCAAGAAGACAGGGGACTACAGGATGTAGGAACAGTACCATTATGAATCTGTATTTAAAGCTTATTTCTCTTCCCATAATTAACTTACTGTTGGGCACCACAAACCTATATTCTACAACTTCAGTGGACTGAGCAAATTCAAGGCAATAATTAGAACACAGAATATGCTGCTAAAATTTCACACCAGGGTGTAAAAATCTAACCATCCCAAACAAGGTATTAGGTGCATACATAAAATCTCAGTCTTCGAAGCAAAGAAGAATCTTAACAAGCCCCCTCAAATGTGATCTTATTCCAAGTTCTTATGAGATAGCAGAAAGAATAATAATTTCTGCCACCTTGGCTAAGCCTTTGACATTCTTAAATTTTGAAGGGAGGAGTCTCTGAATGCAGGATTATTTGTCAGCAACAATAGTGTCTGTTCTGGTTCTAGTGTTGATGGTCTGGTGCCTGTCAGATTCCCCAGAGTGACCAAGAAAAGACCAGAGTTCCACAGATACAGGAAAAACAGATACACAACATTTGTGGTATGTTTAGTTTTTATAATTACAACACAGAGCACTTTATATGCATTATCTATTTAAACTTCACAGTAGGCATGTAAGAACGATAATATAAAAGTGCATGACAGAGAAACCAAGGTAGAATGAAATGGTCGAAGTCACAAAAAGGGTGCAGTATGAATTGTCTTCTAAAACTCACAACTGTCCAACTGAAAAATGTGTACCCATATCTGTTCTGCTGTGATGCTATCAATCTTTCATCAGTAGTTTGATTTTAACCCACCTATGCCAGTTAATTATGTTGTTTTACTTTTGCTGCCTTTGTGTGTGAAGTCTAAATATCTTAAGAGTCCAAACGCCCAATGATCCAAAGAACAGGGATGAGTCCACAAGTCCATATATGCTTCTATAAAAGCAGCATCACTAAAACAATGACATTCATGTTGAGAAACCTCCTGGATCTGTTCCGACTAAGTAGAATTTGGCTAGTACTCTAAATCCTATATTATCAGTGCAAGTCCATTTTCCAAAGACTACAGTATGTGGGGTAGACACATGAGATTTTAAGTCAGAATTAATAAGGTCCACGTTTTGGTTCTGTTACTAAAAACAGTAATTCAGAAGGATAATTTAATTTGTATCAATTTCAATCACCTTCTAAGGAAATGGAAACATTAAATGTAACTACCACCTAGAATTGCCATGTTTCCCACCACCAGTCCAAACCTGGATTGGGATCATTTAATGTGATTTTCAGTGCATAGTAAAAATTCATATGTGAACTATCTGTATCATCATCGTCAATGTCATCATTAACCTTATCATCATTTTATGATTATTTGCTAATTTATTCACCTTCAGTACTCCTGTGATCAAGAAAAAAAAATGTCAATATAAAGCAGAATGATGGCAGGTATGGGAAAAGTAAGCTCTCAGAAACACTGTATACTTTATAAATTATTTTTATTAAAAGGAAATCTGTTTTCTGATTGAGCCAAAAAGAATCTGTAGCAGACAAGAGAGTGAAAGGAGACAGAGAGCAAAATAAAGAAAAAAGTAGAAAGAAATAAAGTCAGATAAATAGTGGTAGTTTCTACTAGACTCTCTTTATAGCATGCTAATTACTAGAGACTGAATGCTTCAGGGAAACTGATGCACCGTCTACAACTCAGCTTTCTTGCATAATTAACTCTTATTTGCTTTGTAACACTTTGCTTTTAACTCTGCTTTTCTCTACTGAAAATAGGAAGGAGAGAGACTTATAAACTGTAACTGACTGTACAGATATACCCCAGAGATATCACAGGCTTGGTTCAAGACCTCGGGAATAACGTGAGTCATAGAATTCTTTTAGTTTCTCAGTTCAGTTCAGTTGCTCAGTCGTGTCTGACTCTGAAACTCCATGAATCGCAGCACGCCAGGCCTCCCTGTCCATCACCAACGCCCAGAGTTTACCTAAACCCATGTCCATTGAGTCGGTGATGCCATCCAACCATCTCATCCTCTATCATCCCCTTCTCCTCCCGCCCTCAATCTTTCCCAGCATCAGGGTCTTTTCCAATGAGTCAGCTCTTCACATCAGGTCGCCAAAGTAGTGGAGTTTCAGCTTCAACATCAGTCCTTCCAATGAACACCCAGGACTGATCTCCTTTAGGATGGACTGGGTGGATCTCCTTGCAGTCCAAGGGACTCTCAGGGATCTTCTCCAATACCACAGTTCAAAAGCATCAATTTCTTCAGCGCTCAGCTTTCTTTATAGTCCAACTCTTACATTCATACATGACTAATGGAAAAACCATAGCCTGGACTAGACAAACCTTTCTTGGCAAAGTAACGTCTCTGCTTTTTAATATGCTGTCTAATTTGGTCATAACTTTCCTTCCAAGGAGTAAGCGTCTTTTAATTTCATGGCTGCAATCACCATCTGCAGTGATTTTGGAGCCCCCAAAACTAAAGTCAGCCACTCTTTCCACTGTTTCCCCATCTATTTGCCATGAAGTGATGGGACCGGATGCCATGATCTTAGTTTTCTGAATGTTGAGCTTTAAGCCAACTTTTTCACTCTCTTCTTTCACTTTCATCAAGATGCTCTTTAGTTCTTTGCTTTCTGCCATAAGGGTGGTGTCATCTGCATATCTGAGGTTATTAGTGCATATAAAAGTTAGGTATATTCTATTCTGCAGCCTATTAAGTGTACAAAAACATTATGTCTAAGAAAAGTGCACACTTTAAAGATAACTTGTTGCTAAGATATGTTAACCATCATCTGAGCCTTCAGTGAGTTATAATCTTTTTGCAATAGTAACATCAAAGATCACTGATCACAGATCACCATGATAAATATGATGCTAGGGAAAAGTTTAAAATATTGCTAGGATTACCAAAATGTGACACAGAGACAAAGAAAGAAAGAAAGATAGAGCTAAGTGGTGTCCGACTCTTGCGATCTCATGAACTGTAGCCTGTCAGTTTCCTCTGTCCATGGGATTCTCCAGGCAAGAATACTGGAGTGGGTTGCACAGAGACAAGAAGTGAACAAATGCTATTGGAAAAACAGCATCAATAAACTTGGTCGATGTAAGGTTGCCACAAACCTTCAATTTGTAAAGGAAAAAAAAATGCAGTATCTGTAAAGTGTAACTTAAAGCACAATAAAATGAGGTATGTCTGTATCCCTTTGATTACTTAGAGTTTACCCAAAAAATATGAGAGCAGAAATTAACAAGACACTCATAAACAACAGTTTTACAGGTTTGGTACTTATTGGAATGTGTTCCTAGGATATTTTTTAAAGCATTTTAGTTAGCCATGAAAGAGCTTGTTTAGAATTGTTCTTGTGTCAAAAGAGGGAAATGAACAATTCTTAAGTAGAAGGGATTTTTGCTAACTCAGCTCCCTAGAAGAATCAATACTGTATCATAAGTTTTTCCCCCCTGTTGAAACAGTGTGGTTTAAAATATAAAGACTCTATTCGTCTTTGGGAAAAAGCAATGTTTAAATTTTCCACCTGACATGTTATAGTGTTATATTTCATGTCAGGTTGTTTCAGCCATGGAAAATGATAGGAAGCCTCAGTGATACTATGATACAAATTCTGCAGCTCACATTGAGTTATCTTAGTGGGACATATCAGCTTGAAAACATACATGAGGAAAATGCACAATTCTGAAGACCAGAGATAATACCCAAAGGTCCCAGAGATAGTAACATTCATCATTTATTTCTGATGCAGGGACAAGTTAACAAAGCAACATAGAATTTATCCAGCTTAAGAAAATTAAGACAACGGAAGGATTTGTTTTAACTCAGTGGGTAGATAAATATACAAATAGTCAAATAGAATCAGTTGAGTATAAATAGTTCTAAAAATGACAAAGAAAGGGCTAATATTTATCTCATACCTACTGTGTTCCAGATTCTTTTCAATAGATTATTTGATTTAATAATCACAATTTTCTTTAGATAGGTAATATTATTTTGAACCTTCATTTTTTTTTTCAAAAAGAAAATAAAAATATAAATTGAAGCTTGGCATGTTTAACTAAGTTGACCACCACCATCTTTTTTCAAGTCATCTAAAAACATGGAATTTCTTCTAAATTTTTCTGAGCGTCAAAGAATTGATGCTTTTGAACTGTGGTGTTGGAGAAGACTCTTGAGAGTCCCTTAGACGGCAAGGAGATCAAACCAGTCAATCCGAAAGGAAATCAGTCCTGAATATTCATTGGAAGGACTCATGCTGAAGCTAAAATTCCAATACTTTGCCCACCTGATGCAAAGAACTGACTTATTGGAAAAGACCCCGATGCTGGGAAAGAGTGAAGGTAGGAGGAGAAGGGGAAGGCAGAGGATAAGATGGTAGGGTGGTATCACGTACTCCATGGACATGAGTTTGAGTAAACTCCAGGAGTTGGCGATGGAAAGGGAAGCCTGGCCTGCTAAAGTCCATGGAGTCACAAAGAGCCAGACATGACTGAGCGATTGAACTGAACTGACTGAGTCAAGAGCCAAATAATGTCAGTGTTTCTGTTGTAACAAACAGTGCCCTATTTCAGGTCTTCAGTGCCTCTGGCTTAAAGTTTACAGTGTTTTGTTTTGTTTATACTGGTTTTCCCGAATTTAGTTCCCCTTTAAAGCTTTTCATACACTGAAGCCAAACTTTTATTATCTCTAAGTATAGTACCAATCATTCATTTTTCTCCTCAGAAAACTTCATTGGAATTATTTCCAGTTTTAAATGACATTAGAGCAACTAAGAGAAACTGGCTCAGCCGCTCTCAATTTCCTGATGAAATAATTAGAAACCCACAGAAATTCCCAACCTCCTCTCCCAAGCAACCAAAACACTCTGATATAAGGTTCTGGAAACTGAGGCAATACAGATGCAACCTGGGTCTAAAAGGCATCACAGCATCCATGGATGAGGGTAAGGTCATAAAACCAAAGGGATTCTCTCATAAAACATCAATTTCAAAGTGATTTAAGCAAAGAGAAAACCCAAATACAAAGAAAAGTACCTTCATCCAGTCCCTGAAATATAGGACGTGTTTCATGGCAGGTTGAGGGAACAGTAGAAAAGTAGAAAGGTTCAGCCCGGAACAAATCCCTGAAATATCCATATTAAAATTTGGCTCCATTAAAGAGGGTCTCAGTACATATGATAGATGCTAATCCAAACTTGCAGGAAAAAAATCAAAACTATATAGAATGGCAGGTCTACTTATTGCCAGAAAAGTGTCAACAGTGAAACTGATAAGAACGAGAATGAGAATGAGAAACTGGTAACTCACATTTGTTATGCAACAAATCATAGAAATCCATCAATCAGGTTTGTTAGGAAATCCCTTTATCTCATTGCTGCTGTTTCAAACCTCGTTCAGAAATAATGTGTTGATCATCTCTGGAATCAGCTTCCATCAGTGAATAGAATTTTTTTTTTTTTTTTTTTTTTTGGCCATGAACCTCTTTTATTTTATTTTATTTTATTTTTATAAATTTATTTATTTTAGCTGGGGGCTAATTACTTTACAATATTGTAATAGTTTTTGCCATACATTGACATGAATCAGCCATGGGTTTACATGTGTTCCCCTTCCTGGACCCCCCACCCACCTCCCTCCCCATCCCATCCCTCTGGGTCATCCCATTGCCCCGGCCCTGAGCCCTTGTCTCATGCATCGAACATGGAATGGTGTTCTGTTTCACATACGATAATATACATGTTTCAATGCTATTCTCCCAGAACGTCCCACCCTCACCTTCTACCTCAGAGTCCATAAAATTGTTCTATGCATCTGTGTCTCTTATTCTGTCTCGCATATAAATAGAATTTTTAACTGAGAAACCCTGAGGGTTCTTCCTTTCTCATCCACATAACAATCTCAATTGCTATTTCTATTCCTAGACTAGAACATCCAGAAAACAGCTGGCTAGTAAGCAGCAGTTTACAGGGGCAGGTGGTCTACAGAGGTGTGGCAGAGAGACTCCAGGTAGGCACACATGCAAGAGATTGCTGTTGTCAGTTATTCCATCTGCTAGCTTGTCTGAAAACCTGACATCTGGGGTAAGGCTACATCTCTTCAGTCTAACAGCTCTCCAGGAAACTTAAACAGGGTCTGTACTGAGAAGTGGGCTTACAGCTATTTACAAAAACCAACGTCCAGCTATGGAACTCCATGGGCATTCCATATAACAGAATGGTTGGCAAACTCCAGCTCTTTATTCAGGAGACCAAAGTGAAATGAAAGTATATTAAATCTATCCATCTATCTGCCTGTCTTTGTATCTCTTTAGAAACATATTATAGACCATAGAAAGGTACATCATCCAGACACCAAAGGATAAATGCTATCAGCCTTATAACTTAATGCTGTTCAGAAACTTCTATTTTTATAGGCTGGTTAACAGAATATGATATGTCAGTTAAACAAAAAGTACACAGAAATACTTGCAGTATGATTCTAATTCTATTGATGTTAAAATGTGTTGTGTTGGTGGGGGTGCTTTGTATTCATGTTTAACTGGAAGGAAACATATGAATTAGATAATTACTATCTCTGAGTAGTGGATTTTGGATGACTTTCATGTTCTCTTATATATTTTTCTATGGCTTCAAATTTCCTATAGTTGCCACATTTTTTCTGTATAATAAAAATATAATAAAGACTTTAAAATAATTGAATAAAATAAATTAAAAAGGCAGGATTCAGCAAGTTCCTCGTGGACTGCCCAACAGTTCTCTGTTCCTTTTTAGTATTCAGGGTCTTCTTTACGTTGTTTCTAACTGTCACTTCATTCTTATTTTCATTACTTTTTTACAAACATGCCAAACTTAATTTCTCACTTTAAAAAAAGAAGCTACCTCTAGCCAGGGCACTATAAACATATAGAAAGAAAAAAGAACATATTAACAATTTTATGTTGCTACTATATTCAGACAATTGATATTCACTATTTAATACACACACATAGACATATACACACAGAATGCTCTATTTACCTATACATGACTTAGTTCCATAAAATTATTTAAAATGTTTATTTTTATTTAAATGTTTCATATTAAGGGGAAAGATCACCTTGGAATCATCTAGTGATTTCTCTGTATCAATCTGTATCTATACACAAATTCCTTGCCCCCATCATCATATATTCCTGATCATGTGATCCATTAACCACAACCTGTGTATACATCACCTGCAGTTCAATTCGTATCTTGGCTTTGCCTGTTCTCCCCATATGAGATCACTTTTACAACGCAATACTTCAAAGCCCAAATCAAATGTTCCCATCAGTCAGAGATCATCTCTCTCCTTTGATATCCTAGGGCCAAAGGATGTTTTCGCAAGTATTTTCCCCCACTGCATAACTGTGTCACAATAAACTTTCGGAGGGTAAAGAGCTACCTTTTTCTGTGTTCAGGATATAACTGATCATACAGAATCCATAAATATGCATTAAAAAATGGACAATTCAGGTTTCACAATTGAAACTCAGACCTTTGGAAACATGTCAGGGAGTAGAGTGGAAGTTTCTGACCACAGGAAATGAGGCTATAGAGACCAAGGAAGAAAAGGAGAGAAGGCATCAACACTACTTTTACCTTCTTCACAATTTTTCCTCATACTCACCCTAAGGCAACATGAAAGGTAGAGACAGGACACTGAACTTGCAATCAATCCCTAACACACTAACTAGAAATTACTCCATCCACAGCAAATAATAAGAAAGAATTACCAAAGCCAGAGCAAAGCTACCTTACTTACTTTTCCTAGAAATAAAGTAACCAAGAGTTAAAATAGGAACAAAAACAGAATGAGGGACAAAACCAAAAAACATTGCCTTTTCCACATCTGAATGTGTTCTTCTCTTGCAAGAAAAGGAGGATTAAACAGGGCTTGCTGAAAGCTATGTGAAGGATGCATGTGATGCTTTTCAAATGGATACGTATGTATATAGATATGTAAGTATAATATACATAAATTATATATACTTCACATTTATAACATACCTCTACAATAAGTCAGTAATAGTACTTGAGATCTTGGAGAAAAAGAAGCCCCACATCTCCTCAGGTCTTATCTTTCACCCATACAGCAGGCTTAGTTACCTCAGATCACGTGGTCATTCAGTTTAGCTCAGTTTAGTTTAGTTTAGTCATTCACTTGCTCAGCCGTGTCCAACTCTTCACGACTCTACGGACTGCAGCACGCTAAGGCTTCCCTGGCCAACTCCCGGAGCTTGCTCAAACTCATGTCCATCATGTCAGTGATGCCATCCAACCAGCTCATCCTCTGTCGTCCCCTTCTTCTCCTGCCTTCAGTCTTTCCCAGCATCAGTCTTTTCAAATGAGTCAGTTCTTCGCATCAGGTGGCCAAAGTATTGGAGCTTCAGCTTCAGCATCAGTCCTTTCAATGGATATTCAGGACTGATTTCCTTTAGGATTGACTGGTTTGATATCCTTGCAGTTCAAGGAACTCTCAAGAGTGGTCATTCAGCCACTGCTATATCCCTATGCTGCTGCTAAGTCACTTCAGTCGTGTCCGACTCTGTGCGACCCCATAGACGGCAGCCCACCAGGCTCCTCCGTCCCCGGGATTCTCCAGGCAAGAACACTGGAGTGAGTTGCCATATCCCTATAAGTGTTCACTATTAGGCCATTCCTACTTGACTACAAGTTTCTCAAGAGAAACTTTATATCTGCATATTAAATCCATACTTTGGCAAATAGTGAAAACCAAAAATGGTAAAATGAGGGAACACATTATTGAGCCCTCTAATAAATAAAAAGTTTTATTTGCTTATATATTATACTGAAATGTTCCACCATCTTTGCCTGTAAATCATGTCTCTGAATCCACAAAGTGGGAAGTTAACCTCTCTTGAAATCCTTGATTGTAGCTGCTAAGACTTCCACTGTGCTTTTAGTGTTTCTTGTGGTTCCTTAATGGCACATTCTCATTATTTCAATAAACTTGTGTTCTCGATATTGGTTCCACTTGGTCAACACCTTTTGATCTTTGATGGACCCTGGGAGCAACAGACTGCTTTCCTCAGTCCAGATTGTTTCATGGCTTGACGAGGATGAAGACTGCTTTTCAAAAGATAGGTTTCTAGATTCCAACTATGGAGACAGTTTCACTCCATTAGGGAGTTTCAAGCAGTGACGTTACAAAAGTTTTCTAGGTGATACTTATATATCAATAATTTATTTACCTTTATGGAGCTGGGGAAAATAGGTATTCACAACACAAGAAGGTTTTCCCTAGGAAGTATCTATCTGCAGAAAATTTAGCATGAGGAAGAGGAAGGGAGGTATGAGGCTAGGAACAAAATGATCAGAAGGTATAGTTTACCACTAAAGATGGAAATGTTCAATAATAATATCCCACAAAATGCAGTGCACATATCATAGCACAATATGTGCACTTAATTACTTAAGAGGTAATTAAGTAATTATCTCTTAATTACAAGAGGTAATTAAGGATAGTAAGAAGTATACCTTTTTTTTCCCCCTTTGGCCGCACCATGTGCCTTGTGGGATCTTGGTTTGCCTATGAGGGATTAAACCTGGGCCATAGCAGCAAAAGCCCAGAATCCCAGCCACTCTGCAAACAGATTAACTCCCCAAACTATATCTTTATAACACTGATTAGTAAGAAGTATCTCCTTTTTGAATTGTCTTTAAACTATGCTGATTGCATCAAGGATAAAGTTTCAATTTTTGAATACTTGCTGATTTTAATTTAAAACAAAGAGAAACCTGGCTCAAATTCAGAGCCTTGGGAGCAATAGATCTTATTAGAATATAAGAGTATTCTCTTGTTTTCTTAGGTTTATTTTTACCTTCTCTTTATAGCAAGTGATACTAGTTTTCCTTGTAAAATACCACTATATTCAAACCTCTTTAGTACAAGCACTGAAGTAAAAACGGTGAGTATATTAAATTATCAAGTCAATACTGCAGATAACATTTAGTTGTGACAAAACCATGGACACAGCAAGAAATGACTGCAGTCTGGAAAACTGATCAATAGCAATGGATTGATCTCCCAGAAATATCTCTCTAATTGATGGGGAGCATGGAGAGAATTGATAAAGACTAAGCATTTATTTTTTGGGGCTCCAAAATCACTGCTGATGGTGATTGCAGCCATGAAATTAAAAGACGCTTACTCCTTGGAAGGAAGGTTATGGCCAACCTAGATAGCATATTTAAAAGCAGAGACATTACTTTGCCAACGAAAGTCCATCTAGCCAAGGCTATGGTTTTTCCAGTGGTCATGTATGGATGTGAGAGTTGGATGGTGAAGAAAGATGAGTGCCGCAGAATTGATGCTTTTGAACTGTGGTGTTGGAGAAGACTCTTGAGAGTCCCTTGGACTGCAAGGAGATCCAATCAATCCATCCTAAAGGAGATCAGTCCTGGGTGTTCATTGGAAGGACTGATGTTGAAGCTGAAACTCCAATACTTTGGCCACCTCATGTGAAGAGTTGACTCATTGGAAAAGACCCTAATCCTGGGTAGGATTAGGGGCAGGAGGAGAAGGGGACGACAGAGGATGAGATGGTTGGATGGCTTCACTGACTCGATGAACATGGGTTTGGGTAAACTCCGGGAGTTGGTGATGGACAGACAGGCCTGGTGTGCTGAAATTCATGGGGTCACAGAGAGTCGGACACAACTGAGCGACTGAACTGAACTGAACTGAACTGAAGCTTTTACTAACTGAAGACAACTATTCAGGCCTTCAACTGATTGGATGAGGCTCAGCCACATTAGAGAGAACAATCTGCTTTATTCAGTCTACTGATTCAAATGTTAATCTCATCTAAAAAATACCCTCATGACAACACAGACGAGCTTTTGACCAAATGTTGGACACTCATGACCTAGCCGAGTTGACATATACGATTAACCATCACATATCCCCAAAAATTAGCTATCACAACACATATTTATTAGAAAAAATACATCAGTAGAATGTAAGACTTAAACAGGGTCTATCTACTGCAATGTTTGTCACATGCTAAGTAATGGTAGTTGCATTCTCTGATTTTTTAATCTTTCTCTTACATATTGTTTGGCATATGTTCAAAGTTCAAAGCATGTTTGGTGAATAGAATGGCAAATCTCAAAAGTTAGCACATTTCCAGGTATGGGTCTGACATTTTCCTTGTTAACAACCATCTCCTACATTCCCCCTGGCTTTTGTCTCTGTTTTCCCTCTGCCTCCAGATGGGCCACTACAGTTTACCTTCCTGTGCAGTCTAATCTCTGTCAAAGTCTCCTCAGGAGCTCAGAAACCAGTTTTCTCTAGGAAGAAATCAGTGTCCTTAGGGAGCAGCTTTGAACAGAGTATATTTAATTAGGTCTAAGTTTTTGAATCACTGAGAATATCATTCACAGACAGGAATCAACCGGTAAGGACACAGTCATGTGTTTTATGAGGCTGCCTGCAACTGAAACATTTTATACTAAGTCAAAGGAAGAAGCAAGGAGGATTGTAATTAACATCAATTAAAAGAGATTTTTTAACAACATGAAATGAATCCCAGTAAAATAGGTCAAAGAGGCTTAAAATCTGAATTTTCTAAACAGAGAAAAAACTGAGCAATGGCATATATGATAAGATCATACTAAACACCCGGCTTTTAAAAGGACCAAAGCTGTGGGCAGCAAATAGATCTAGAGCCACCCACCTAACTACTACACAACTAGTGACTTTCCCCTTTACATTCTAACTCAACTATAAAATGAACATGGTGGTACCTTTCTCCTGAGGTTCTCCTGATGATGAATAATATTTTCCATAAAATGGCACAGCCGATAGCACATGCTAATGCTATTTGCTCCTTCCTCACTTAAAAGAAAGGGATGATAATGATATCATAAACAACTGAAGACCGTTGATTTGTTTAAAAAGCCAGGCAAAACTCATCAAAGTGAGTACATGCAGTACTCTATAAAGAATGTTCTTTTATCTCTAAAATATTGGATAGAAAAGTGGATGAATGCATGAATTAATTCTAACCAAAACAAAGTATAAATACATAAAATGACTAAGAGGTTAAGTAGCTGGTAATTTTCACTAATTTTATCCCTATTTTGTAACTTTTACAAACATCATAAAATAGGAAATCTTTAGAAAACGTGAGAATTGTTCATAGCTTTGGGAAAAAAAAAAAAACAACAACTATGATTCATATGAGAAGGAAAATATACTCTATGGCAGTGAACTAGTTCACTTGAGTATGTATTATTCTTAAAATTTTCTCTTGAATTTTCATTTGAATAATCTTTCAAATGAGTATCATATGTAAACTGTGTTAATATTTACTTGACTATCAAATTCATTCAAAAGATATTTAGACAGGAAAACTGCATGTATGCCATAAAACTACTTGGGGATAGGGGATACTCATAAACATTTTCCTCTTAAGATACCTTAAGTAAGACTTAGCACTTAAACATTTCTTCCTATAGGCATATTATGAAATATTTTCTCAGAAGAAATGGATTTGCAATTGTAGTCCATAAAATAATTATACAAAGTGGCCATTCTTAATATTTTAACCATTAAATTTGTAAAGGGAATATTTAGTGAGAGGAAAAAACATCAGTAATTCAGTAAATGAGACTTATGAGATTTATGCATCCTCACACATCTTCTGAAATTTTTTTAATTCATATATTTAGTGTTTTAAAGTTAAAGTGTTAGTCACTCAGTCATGTCCAACTCTTTGCCAGCCCAACTCTTTGCCAGCCAGGCTCTTTGCAACCCCATGGGCTGAAGTCCGCCAGGCTCCTCTGTCCATGGGATTTTCCAGGCAAAGATACTGGAGTGGTTTGCCATTTCCTTCTCCAGAGGATCTTCTCTTTGACTACCCAGTATCACAAAATTAATAACTGGTAGAGGAGGTATTTCTACCCTATTTGTTCTCAAAATCTATATATTTCTAGTCTCGTGTAGATTATATGGTCTCTGAAAATATATAAGTCCATAACATCCATAACAATATTTAAATATTTAAACATATTAAATAACATTAAATATTTAAATAAAAACAAGGAATAGGTTACAGCATCAGCAACATTCTACCAGAGACTGCTAAAATCTCTACTTATTTTAAGGTGACATCACATTTCTATTCTTAAGAAACTTTGTGATACTAAGTAGAGTGAAGCTTTTCTTTTGAAAAGTTTAAGTTTTTTAGGAGATACTTTATTTGGTGATTATAATTATTAACTTACTTTTATCCCTGACATGATCTTCTATAATACAAATGATCTGTTAGCGCTAAGTCAATAGTTATGAAATGTGAACATTACTGATCAAATGCACCTTTAGATGACACCCATCATGTGACAAAGTTTCTAAACCTTGAATTATAAAACTCTTTACAGAGGAAAAACAAACAAACTATATCCTATGAATTGGTTTAAAACACTACAAACTTATTTAAATATATACAAACAGTAGTATAGGTATAAAATCTTTATACTCATAATACAATTTAAACTGCCAGAAACATAGCTTAAAACAAACATGGTTGCACAAGTAATTAATTTAATGAGGAATATGAGGTCATGTGTAGTAGTGAGGTAGCGTCCTAATTTCTTTTCCTTTGAATTCTTCATGACTCCACTATGCATACCAGTCAAGGTTTAAGCCATTTTTCTATGTTCAAATCACAGAGAAATCATAACTTGTACAGATGCAAAGATGTCTGCCTGTTTTCCCTGAAAACACACAATTTCTGTATTAGATCTTATTTTTCAATTAACATAAAAAAACTGAATTTCTACATGTTACATATATAATGTTAAAAATGTTAAAAAATGTTAAAAATGTTAAAAAGTAAAAACAAAATAAAGAGAGAATATGCACATGGTAAAAATACTTTCAAAAGTAGTACCAAATGTATCTTTACTTAGGATTCTTGTACACTAATATTTTCTGAAAAATCTCACTACTGAACACTCATTTGACTTTTTGTAATTCAGCATTTTTCAAAATTTTATTTTAAAGTCATAAGGTGTTTTTAATAACATATCCAAGAGCACAGTTTGAGAAATGCTGTATTAGACTGTCAACTGATTTTTAAAAGCACTTTCATATAATTGTTTTTATTAAAATGCATTATTTCAAGCATGTTGTTCAGCTAATCACAGTGAACACCAAGAAGGAAAAACATGAAGTGCATGAAATCAAGTAAATACAGCCAGTGGGAAACAATAAGAATGCACACTTTCATATTCCCCTTTTATTTTCTTCTGTTTAGGAGAAAACAGTCTATTGTATTTAAACTATTAGTTTAACAGAGTCTTATTATTATCATACTTTTTACCATTTAAAGTTTATCTGAAATCAGGAAACTGAAAATAATTTTGTCAAACTTGATACTATCAAAAGGAAGTTTCTATAGAATTTATTTAAATGAATTGGTAACTGTGATGAAATTATATATACAACAATAAAGTTCTACTATAGTAAATGTTACTTTTGTTCTGCATATGAGAAATAACTGAGGTAAACTGATGTTGAAGCTGAAACTCCAATACTTTGGCCACCTGATGTGAAGAGCTGACTCATTTGAAAAGACCCTGATGCTGGGAAAGACTGAGGGCAGGAGGAGAAGGGGATGACAGAGGATGAGATGGTTGGATGGCCTCACTGACTCAATGGACATGGGTTTGGGTGGACTCCGGGAGTTGGTGATGGACAGGGAGGCCTGGCGTGCTGCCGTTCATGGGGTCACAAAGAGTCGGACACGACTGAGCGAATGAACTGAACTGAACTGAAAAATGAAATGTATAAAGTAGAAAATATAGTATTCAACAATGGATATACCATTAGGGAGGGGAAAAAAGATATCTATGACAAATGAGGATAAAAGAAAATGTGTAAAGTGTGAAATACATTCTCACAGCATGAGAGAGAGTGACGATATATAAAAATATAAGGGAATATTTTGATGAATATAAGCCACATACAAACTGTATGAAAAAAAATATAGACAGTTCTGCTTTGAATATCCCATCAAGGAGCCAGACCCCTATCACACACTCTACTGCATATGTCCCCTTAGAAACTGAGGACTTGCTACATACTAAACTTGTTTTTAAACGTTATCCCACTCGGGACCAGTCCTCAAATACTTCTCTTTTCAATTTGGGTGGGACTGTAAGTAAGATATTAGAAGAGGAAATTTTCTCACCTGTACTATTACTATTTTCATTTTAACTCTCAAAGTGGTATTATTTCCTCCAGATTAGACTCTTCTCCCTAAATATAAGTACTAAACTATTGGATTGGCCAAAAAGTTCATTTTTCAATAATATCCTATGGAAAAACCATGGTCTTCCATACCACTTGTACTAACTATCTTAGCAAGATAAGTTTATCTAGTTCTCTATTCATTTAAAATATATTTCAGGGGGAGGCAGGATGGGGGGCTGTCATCCATCCAGACCCTATGCTAACTCTGAGGATCAGGAAAGAACATAAAACAGAGGAAATCGCTGGTTATGGAACTGTACGACAAATGTTCTGACAAGGGTTAAGAAATAATCAATGCACATACACAACAGAATAGTTAACATTATTCCTGAGGGGGTGGGGAGAGAAAATTCCTTCTTGGAAGTGATAATAATATAAGTCCTAAAGAATTATTAGAAACTTTACTGGTAGAAGTACAAAAATTAGACTTAGGTCAATTTACATTTTCCTGAAGAAGACAGGAGTTATTTGGACATGTTACCAAATGGATATAATCCATACAGATAAATTTACAGTCCTAGTCTGCACCAATCTAATGCAACTGTGTTAAAATAATAAAATACAGTTGATTTTTGAATGATTTGAACTGCACTGATATGTGGGATTTTTTCAATAAATACATACTAAAGTACTATATGATCTGGGGTTGGTTGGATCTATGGATGCAAAACTGTGAATATGAAAGATGACAGGCCAAGTGAAAAGTGAAATACCGATTTTCAACTGAACAGGGGTCAATGTCCCTAAGCTGTGAGTTGTTCCAAGGTCAATCACAATCAGAAGTTTTTCAATTCAAATATTATTAATGACTTCAAAGTAGATCAAAGTTTATTCACTTCATATTTCATAGTGTTATATTGTGAAATTGCATTTCTTCTCTTTTATTCCATCATGCACCCCAAATTCTGTAGGTACTTCTGCATGAAAGATGCTCATATAGAGCATCCAGGCATGCATGGATCTCTTTTCTCTCAGTAGGTCTCCTAATTTTTTATTGTAGTAAGAACATTTAACATGAGATCTATCCTCTTAACAAAGTTTTAAGTGTAAACTACAGTACTGTTAACTTTAGGCATAACACAATATATCAGCTCTCTTGAGGTATTCATATTGCATAACGGAAACTGAATAGCTCTCCATTTCTCCCTTCCCTATGAAAGTGAAAGTGTTAGTCGCTCAGTCGTGTAGGACTTTTCGCAAACCCATGGACTGTAGCCCACCAGGCTCCCCTGTCCATGGGGTTCTCCTGGAAAGATTAATGGAGTGAGTTGTCATTCCCTTCTCCAGGGGATCTTCCCAACCCTGGGATTGAACCCAGGTCTCCCATACTGCAGACAGATTCTTTACCATTGGAGCCACAACCTTGGCAATTACCATTCTACTCTTTGCTTCTATAAATTTGAAGATTTAAGATCACCATATAAGATCACCTTCCTTATAAGTGAAACCATACATTACTTGTCCTATGATTGGCTTATTTCACTTAGCATGTCTCCATCCATGTTTCTTCATATTGTAGGATTTTCTTCTGTTTTAAGGCTAAATAATATCCTATTATATGCATAAGAAATGCAAAAAGGCAAAATGGTTGTCTGAGGAGGTCTTACAAATAGCTGAGAAAAGAAAAGAAGCTAAAGGCAAAGGAGAAAAGGAAAGATATACCCATTTCAACGCAGAGTTCCAAAGAATAGTAAAGAAAGATAAAAAAGCCTTCCTCAGCGATCACTGCAAAGAAATAGAGGAAAATAATAGAATGGGAAAGGCTAGAGATCTCTTCAAGAAAATTAGAGATACCAAGGGAATACTTCATGCAAAGATGGGCACAATAAAAGACAGAAATGGTATGGACCTAACAGAAGCAGAATATATTAAGAAGAGGTAGCAAGAATACACAGAAGAGCTATACAAAACAGATCTCATGACCCATATAACCACGATGGTGTGATCGCTCACCTAGAGCCAGACATCTGGGAATGCAAAGTCAAGTAGGGCTTAGGAAGCATCATTACGAACAAAGCTAGTGGAGGTGATGAAATTCCAGTTGAGCTATTTCAAACCCTAAGAGAAAATGCTGTGAAAGTGCTGCACTCAAAATGCTAGCGAATTTGCAAAACAGCAGTGGCCTTAGGACTGGAAAAGATCAGTTTTCATTCTAATCCCAAAGAAAGGCAATGCCAAAGAATGTTCAAACTACTGCACAATTGTACTCATCTCACATGCTAGTAAAGTAATGCTCAAAATTCTCCAAGGCAGGCTTCAACAGTATCTGAAACATGAGCTTCCAGATGTTCAGGCTGGATTTAGAAAAGGCAGAGGAACGAGAGATCAAACTGCCAACATTCGGTGGACGATCAAAAAACCAAGAGAGTTCCAGAAAAACATCTACTTCTGCTTTATTGACTACACCAAGGCCTTTGCCTGTGTGGATCGCAATAAACTGTGGAAAATTCTGAAAGAAATGGGAATACCAGACCACCTGACCTGCCTCTTGAGAAATCTGTATTCAGGTCAAAAAACAACATTTAGAACTGCACATATAACAACAGACTGGTTCCAAATTGGGAAAGGAGTATGTCAAGGCCGTGTATCGTCACCCTACTTATTTAATTTATATGCAGAGTACATTGTGAGAAATGCCAGGCTGGATGAGGCACAAGCTGTATCAAGATTGCTGGGAGAAATATCAATAATCTCAGATATGCAGATGCTGCTGCTGCTGCTAAGTCACTTCAGTCGTGTCTGATTCTTTGCGACCCCATGGACTGCAGCCTACCAGGCTCCTCCGTCCATGGGATTTTCCAGGCAAGAGTACTGGAGTGGGGTGCCATTGCCTTCTCCAGATATGCAGATGACACCACCCTTAAGGCAGAAAGCAAAGAAGCACTAAAGAGCCTCTTGATGGAAGTGAAAGAAGAGAGTGAAAAAGTTTGCTTATAACTCAACATTCCGATGGGCATCTGGTCCATACACTTCATGGAAAATAGTTGAGGAAACAATGGAAACAGTGACATACTTTATTTTGGGGGGCTCCAAAATCACTGCAGATGGTGACAAAGACACTTTTTCCTTGGAAGAAAAGCTATGACCAACCTAGACAGCATATTAAAAAGCAGAGACATTACTTTTCCAGCAAAGATCCGTCCAGTCAAAGTTATGGTTTTTTCCAGTAGTCATGTATGAATGTGAGAGTGGGAATATAAATAAAGCTTAGCGCTGAAGAATGGATGCCCTTGAACTGTGGTGTTGGAGAAGACTTTTGAGAGTTCCTTGGACTGCAAGGAGATCCAACCAGTCCATCCTAAAGGAAATCAGTCCTGAATATTCATTGCAAGGACTGATGCTGAAGCTGAAACTCCAATACTTTGGCCACCCGATGCAAAGAACTGACTCACTGGAAAAGACCCTGATGCTGGGAAAGATTGAAGGTGAGAGAAGAAGTGGTGACAGAGGATGAAATGGTTGGATGGCATCACCAACTCAATGGAAATGAGTTTGAATAAGCTCTGGGAGTTGGTGATGGCCAGGGAAGCCCGGCGTGCTGCAGTCCATGGGGTCGCAAAGTCAGACACAACTGAGCAACTGAACTGACTGTATGCATATGCCACATATTCCCAGGCATCTGTAGATGGATATTTACATTGTTTCTACTTCTTGACTATGGTGAATAATGCTTTAAAGAACATGAGAGTCCAAAGACAATATATAAATGATCAACAGATATATGGAAAATGTTCAACATCCCTAATCATCAGGGAAAAGCAAATCAAAATCACAGTGAAATATCACCTCACAACTGTTAGGATGGCTATTATTGGGAAAAAAAAAAAAAAAAAGACAATATTTAATGAGGATGTGAATAAACTGTTGGCAGGAATTTAATATGATGCATCTGCTATGGAAAACAGTATGGAGCGTCCTTAAAAGATTAAAAACAACCATATGACCCAACAATTGAGCTTCTTGATGTTTATCTTAAAGCACTGAACTCAGGATCTTGAGCATAGGTGTCTCCTTCTTTCTGAGTACCTTATCATTACATTGATAACTCTCTCTGTTTAGAAATTCTTCACAAACAAATTAACAGAAAATTGGTCCCTCTCTTTCTAACTTCTTTCTTTTTCTGTAAAATTTCCTCCTCCTTAGAGAGTGGGAAGCAGGAAACTAAATGTGTAGAAAAAAGGAAGAAATTAAGCTGTTAAAAACAAAATCAGATTCCACTTCTCTCCTAATCTACAGCATTGTAGGTAGTATATATTCTGTTTCCCTGCAAGGAATTCACACTCAGAACCCATACCAGAGGTCAGAAGGATTAGGAGAGGAGATCCATTCACCAAGCTATTAAACAGGAGCAAATGTTTTACCAACAACTCAAGCATATTTCACTTCACTTGTGTTTCCTGGCTCCATACACCTACCTTGGAGCTTTTATGTTAACTCTTGCTCTTAAATCTCCTTTCATATAAAAGAGTTCTTCCATATGGCACATAAAACTCAAAGAACAAACAAGTTCAGAAATCAAGGCAAGGTTTCCCACTGCTGTTCTGTCAGAATGAGAGTCTGTTTATTTATTATTTTTTTTCTTTTTAAAATCTCTTAAGGCTCAACAGACTTATTACAACTGTCAGACTTATGTTAGACAAATTGCCCATAATGTAAATAAATAGTCTCTTACCTTTGAAATTCTAACACTCAGCAGAAACATAAACCTCAAAAGCCACAAAAGGAAAAGCTGCCCTGAATTAAGGACGAGGCCTTCCAGCATAAAATATAATCACGTTTAGACATGGAGTACTTCCTCCCTGAGCATACAGATGAAGTTAGAATTAAGATGGCAAATCTAAAACAGGCAAAGTTTGTAGGAGCACCTCGTTTATGTATTTTTACACACTACTCCTTGGAATCCTTGGGATTCTACAGAAGTCTTGGTGTCCACCTCCTTATTCCAAATTCCCCAAAGATACTAACCTTTGGAATTTGAAAACAGAAGTAAAAATTCCCCAGAATTCTTAAGAATTTCCAAAATCATAAATAATTCTGTATTTTATGCACTTTGAAACTATGTCTTAAAATAATAAATGGCTAAAAAATAAAGAATGAATCTTTTAGATTCTAAAAGATTAAATATTTCAGGAGGATTTTATAAAAATTGAATATTACTATAAACAAATATATTATGACAAGATTATATAGTTAAATAGTAAGCAAAATGAACTCTGCCTGATTAGGAAATATTTGATAATCAAAACATCAACGAAGGAAACATTACCATTAATAAATGGCAAGTAAAATAATTTAAAAGTAAAATATAATAGCATAAGTATTTGATATTTAAAAGTTATTATTATTAAAAATTAAAGTTTAAAACACAAAAAACTTAATTGTTCTATCCTGTTGTCTTAATCTTTGTTTCACAATAAATTTTCCAAACATTGAAAGATTTCCTTCCTTTTGCACTGATGTTAGTTAACTTGTCATAAGTTCATCCAAAACAGCTGCAAGTTGAATGCTATGATGAATGATGTTCTGGATGTTCATTTCATTTTTAAATAATAAAAATATTTTATCTACTTGTCCTGATTTTTATTTTTCCATTAAAATCTATATTTCTTTTTCTGCTTCATATTTTACATCAGTTTCTAATTTTCAGTTGGAGTACTCCACAGTAACATTCATATATTCTCTTTGCATTTCTTTTTTCAAAGATCAATACTATAAAGTGAATATCCAAGCACTGAAAAACCCCAGCAAACATTATTAGGTAGTAGTTAAATGATGTAACATGTAGAACTCCTAGCAAAACTAATAGAACTTCACATAATTATGCATTAAAATTGTCAATATAAATATTTATTTCTTTCCAAAAGTTATTTCTTGGAATACCACTCAAAAATTTGTTTAAAACATACTGTATGACTAAACTTATTAACATTTAATTTTTTGCAAGAATGACTCACCTTTTGCAGTGGCAGATAGCACTATGCACATTTATTTATAGCACAGCGACAGCTATGAGGAAGACTGACTTATCAGACAGTTATTGTTTATTTTCTGCATACTTCTATCTTGGTTTTCAGAAATATCCTTTTATTCTTTAAAGAAACATCAGTGCTTTTTCTCATATTTCTACTTGATGTTAGGTAATTTTCTCAATCTAGTAGCATCTCTATGTTAACCAAGAAGTTTTTATTTTCAAAGTATAATTTTTTTCTACTTTTCCCCTTCTTTTTCACAAATAAATAGCCCCTCACTAACCAGTGGAGTAATGCCAAAGGGTAAGATATTCAAGTGATCAAAGTCCAAGAAAAGATAAAGAAAGAAGTGTTTGATGCCAAAAAAAAAAAAAAAATCAAAAAAAGAGAGAGAGAAATAAACCTATGGGCTCATAGAGTCAGTGGAATCCCTCCAAAAATCAATGCCTTAAAATGTATTGAAAATGGAAGACAGTAAAAACAAAATCTTGAAAGCAGAAAAATAACTATTATAAGGAAATATCAATCTTAATGATTAAAATTTCTCTTCAAAAATTTGGAGGGTAGAAAGTGGAATAATACTTTTATATTACTAAAATAAAAAATAAATTAACCTAGAGTTCTGTATTTAGAAAAACTATACTTCAAGAAGCTGAATAAAGACATTTTCAGATAGAGAAAAATTAACATAATCTGTCGCCAATGTGTTCTAAAATAATCACTAAAGAAAATTCTTCCACCAGAAAGAAATTATATCCAAAGAAAATTTGGAATATTGGGAATAAGTAGATACAACAGAAATGGTTGATATCTTAGGTAAATACATTGTTCTCCTCTAAGAGCTTTAAAATATCTTACAGTTGGTAGAAAAAAATCATAATATTGTATCATCAGTTTTTTAACATAATGTAGCTTCAATTTATAAGAAAAGCTACATAAAGAAAAGGTACATAAAGCAAAGATGGTAAAGAGACTATATTGTGGTGACATTTCTACATCCTAATTGAAATGATAAAATGTTGATACAATTATAGTGTAAATATATTACAAAACTATATTGTAATTTTTAAGATAATCCACAAAATGCCATATGATTACAATCAACTATATAATAGAGAAAAAGAAATACTAAAAATGTTAAAGTAAGCTACAAAAGATAGGAAAGTGGAAACAAAAAACCAAGGGACAAATCAGAAAACAATTAATAAAATTATGAAATTAATCCAAACATACCAATAATTACATTAGATGTAAAGTATCTAAATATACCAAAGAAAAGACATAGATTAGGAGAATGCATCTAAAAAACATGTGCTGCCTACTAGAAATTCACTTCAAATATGATATAAGTAGGCTAAAGTTAAAAAGCCTGGCAAAAAGAACAAACACATGAATGCTAATCAAAAGAAAGATAGAGTGGGAATATTAATATCAGACAATTTCCAGTCAAAGAAAATTGCTAAGGATAAGGAAACTACAAAATAATAAAAGGGTCAACTCACTAAGAAAGCTTAGCATTTTAAATATACATACTACAGAGCTTTAGAATACACATGGCAAAACCAAAACAAATGAAAGGAGAAATAGATAAATCCACAATCAACATCAGAAATGTCAACACGCTTGCTGAGTAAAAACCAGGATCAGTATGAATTAATACAAAATCAGCAATGATATGAAAAAATGAACAACACCATCAATTAACTGGAGCCTTTGTATCAACATTTGCTTTTAAAACTCTATTCATGTAAAGTTGGTTTTCCATGAAATACAAAAAAAAATCTCAAAAATCCCACAAAATATTACCAAATAGGATCCAACATAACACATAAAGAATAATAACCCCAAATCATCTGTGGTTTATTATGAGAATGCAAGCCATGCTTAACATTTAGAAAACAAACATCCCACTAGAATCACAGCCTAAAAGTCGTGTACGACTCTTGCGACCCCATGGACTATAGCCTTGCCAGGCTCCTCTGTCCATGGGATTCTCCAAGCAAGAATACTGGAGTGGGTTGCCATTTCCCTCTCCAGGGGTTATTCCCAATCCAGGAATCAAACCTGGGTCTCCTGCATTGCAGGCAGATTCTTTACCAACTGAGCTACAAGGGAAACCCTAAAGAAAATCAACATGATCATTAAAGTTCATGCATGCCCAAAATCATTTGACAAAATTCAACATCCACTGCTAATAAATATTCTCAACAAATCATAAATAGAAGATAATTTACTCAACTTTATAAAGAACATCTACCAAAAACAAAACTACAACTAATTTCACCCTTAAAGAGTAGTGAAAGACCTAGTAAGAGTATCAACTCACAGCAATCACACACCCATCCTATTAAACAGGAAGCTCCAGCCAGAAAAATGTAACAAGACAATAAAATAAAAGTCATAAACACTTGAAATGAGAAATAAAACTGTTCTTACTTGCAGATGACATCATTGTCTAAGGAGAAAATCCCAAAGAGTCTAAAAACAAATAAAAACAAAACAGAATAAAACCTCTCACACTAATTATTTATTGAAGCTTTAAGATGCAAGGTGAACACATAAAAAATCTATTGTATACCTATGTCTAGCAATGTAATATACAATTTTAAAATTGTGTTTTCAAAAGTCAACAACAATGTAAATATTCAAAAGCAACAATGTAAATATTTAACTCCAAAAGGAAATACTCATGTATAACTATGTAAAACATATATAGAAACTGTATTCTGAAAACTAAATGCACTGATGAAAGAATCAAAGACCCCAAAAAGCAGAGATGCATAGAGATAATCTTTCTATTTACCAATCCATGAACTGCTCAATAAAATCAATTTGATCTTTAAAATAATTGAGATACATATTGTGTTTATGGATTAGAACACTCAACCTGGTAAAAATGCCATTCCTTTTTTTTTCTTACATATTTGATTTCATTCATATCAAAATTACAGGAGTATATTTTGTAGATATACAGAAGGAGTATATTTTGTAGATATACAGAAGAAAAGAAAAGAAAATGGGGGAGTGGGTAAGGGCTATCTTGCCAAGATGGTGGAGTAGCCGACTGCAGCCTTCATGCCCTCATAAAGCACTACAATTAGACAGCTATCCACAAATTTAAGTAGCTCTGGTAGAGCTCAGGGATCCACTCAGAAGCTTCAGCAACAGACTGGAGAGAAAGTCCGATAATGACTTCACAAAAAGAGAAGGGGGAACAGTTTCGAGTTGCCAGTTTCATCCCGTCCCCCAGGGTGGGACAGCTCGGTGCTGACAGGAAGTCCCAGACCCCAGAGAATTCCCTTCACCAGGAAAAAAACAAACAGGGAGGGCAACCAGCTTCCCAACCTTTCAGGGCCCTGCAGGAGGACCGGCTTTGGTTTCATCCCATTCAGAGACTGGCACTTCCAGGCTGTCTCGAGACAGCAGGAAACAAGGAAGAAAGCAGAGGCTATAGAAACCAGCCCAGAGTTTCCAGTCACCTGCTCCACCAATGACTCCACAAGCCCTTGTCTCTGAGGGTCTGGACAGCCACTGCAGATACCAGTGGACCCCTGAAGCTTTTGTCACTGAGGACCTCACTGTGGAGCCCAGGGCACAGCTCTGCAGAGGACACCTGTCGTTCTCCTCATTGAAGAAAACAGCGGCTGGGGCAGCCACCACAGATCCAGGCCGCTCCTGTCACTGAGGACTCCACAGGTTTTCTCACATTTAGAAACACCAGTGACTTAGTCTCTACCTGCTTCTGTCCTCCTCCTCACCAGCTGTCACATCCAGTGCTACCATGGACACCTGGGAGCGGAGAATTTGCACCTGCGCCCATCCAGTCTCTCTCTGGGAGGCAGTTTAGCCTCAGACCGCTGCACAGGTGGGGGATCTTGCGAGATTCCCGCCACCCGGCTCCGCCGCTGTGCGCATGCCCACAGCCAGTCCACGCGGTTGCGCAGCTGCGGGGATCCTCACAGACACTAGCGGGCCCTGAGGAGGCTGGACTCCGCGCTCCCGGCACAGCACTGTCGCCTGTGCCCACAGCTTCGCCTGTAGCTCTGCGTCTCCACGCTGCAGACTCCGACTGCTGTCAGTGGCGTCCACTGCCGCGCACAAGCCTGCGGCTAGTCATCTGTGCCGCCCCACCGGTGCACACCACAGCCAGGGCCCCTCAGCCGCGCCGAGGCCTGGCCGAGTCCGCGTTAGTTCACAAACTGGCGCCTAAACTTGGAGCTCAAGGAGTGACTGGGGATAGCGGCAACCCACCCCAAATTGGTAGGTGGTGTTTTTAATAAGCAAGGGAACATATATGAGAGACATGTTTGGGGAGACTGTGAAACGAGTAATTGTGTGCACCTGCCCGCAGAATCTTCAGAGTTCCTATAGAGGCCTTAATGGAGTTCAGTCACGTACACTGTCTGAGCTGCTCCCTCAAGGCTGATTCACTGAAACAGCTGCAGCTGTGGGGAAGGTGGGCAGAAGATACATTCCCAGGACAGGGGAGGGGTTGAGGAATACCGAATTCCGGGCCTCCGGTGACTTACAGGTCAGTCAGCGGTCACGTTCTCTGGATGACCTCCAAAGCTTCATTCCTCATATTTAGCTCTTATATGTGCTCCTCTTTCGCTCCTCTTCCAGAATGTGCCCTAAGGGGTCCGCCATGGGTTTCATTTGCACGACCATGGCTCATTTGATGGCCCTCTGGCTGCACCATCCCTGTGGGATATTCCATTGCAAATTCCAGTAGAATGTACACCCCTGGCTAATTCATGTCAATGTATGGCAAAAACCACTACAATATTGTAAAGTAATTAGCCTCCAATTAAAATAAATAAGTTAGTTTAAAAAAAAATTCCAATAGAAAGGCTTTCCCTAGGCGTCATGGGGCTTAGGGTTCTCAACAGGTTTATCACAAGGTGAGTCTGAGCAGTGACCATCTCCCTATGATTTTCATACCTTTACAGTGTTGAGTGTCTTGGCACGGGTTCCAGTCTGGCGACTGGTGTAGCAGGCTATACTGGTTGGTCATCCAGATGTGTGAAAGCTTGAGACGATACGTTGGTCCACCAGGCCGAAGCGGTTGTATTTGTTACTAATTTAATCTCCTGCTATAATATTCTATTTTTCCTTTCTATCAACCCTGATGCCTATGGGTTATAGCAGAGAGGAAACCTCCATTCAGTGTTGTGTTCTTTTGGCCAGTCTTGCATGCCATGACCCTTAAAATATGAGGCCTGATCACTGTCTATTCCATGAGGATGTCTGTACAGTGGTACTTAAGTTCCTCTAGTGCCCTAATGTTTGTAGCTAGGTAACAGGAGAAAGCTTGAGTTAGGCCAGACGTGGTGTCTACACAGATCAAAACATATTTAAAAACCTCACTTGGAGGGAAGGGACTGTTATACTCAATTTGCCAATCTTTTACAAGTTGGAAATTCTGGTAGATAACCTCATATTCCTTTGGCAGTTGCCTTGGAAATTGGTTTGAACACAAAGATAAATGTACTAATCAACTCACTGTATATAAAGGGCAGTTCAACATCCTTGGCAATATGTCATCCCATCTGAGTGCTATGGTAACCCTTCTTTCTACATATCCAATCTGCTGTATCTACTGAAGGCTGAAGGATCAGTTTTGAGGATTCATATCTGGGCTAGAACATAAGCTTCCTGATTGCCGGGAGGTGTCAGTGCCTTATGATTCAGAATATTAAAAACAATGAGGCATTGTCAGACACTTGAAGGTGAACCCAAGTGTCTTTCTGTATATCCTGACCCACAAACACTTACACTTATGATCATCCATTTCTCAGTAGGAAGAGAAGTTCTTACCATGGCATGTTGTTTCTAAATTCTTCTGGTCATATCTGAGCCCATGCGTATTTTTATTTACTTAATTAAAAAATTAAAGTATAATTTATCTGCAATGTTATATTAGTTTCAGATGTCATTCAGTTGCTAAGTCGTATCTGACTCTTCACAGCCCCATGGACTACAGCTTGTCAGGTTTCCCACTGCTTCACTATCTCCCGGAGTTTGCTCAAATTCATATTCTTGAGTGGGTGTTCCTATCTAACCATCTCATCAGTATTTTTATAGATTATACTCTATTTAAAGTTATTATAAAATAGTGACTATATCCCCAGTGCTATACAATATGCCCTTGAAGTTTATTTATTTTCTACATAGTAGTTTCAACCTCTTAATCTACTAACCCTATATTGCCCCTTCTACCTTCCCTCTCCTCACTGGTAACCCCTAGTTTGCCCTCTATTTCTGTGAGTCTGTTTCTGTTTTGTTATAGTCATTATTGTTTATTTGTTTTTAGATTTCACATATCTGTGACAACATACATTATGTACCTTTCGTCTTCTGACATTTCACTAAGCATAATCCCTCTAGGTCCATCAAGGTTGTTGAGAATGGCAGGATCTCATTCTTTTTATGGCTAAGTATTATTCCATCGCATGTATAAATCATGTCTTTTATATCTGTTCATCTGTTGCTTCCAACTCTTAGATATTGTAAATAATGCTGCTATGAACATTGTAGTCAATGTATCTCTTGAATTAGTGTTTTTCATTTTCTTTGGATATATATCCAGGAGTGGAATTGCTTGTTAATATGATAGTTCAGTTTTTAGCTTTTTGAGGAGAAGTCATACTGATTTCCATAGTGGCTGCACCAATGTGTGTTCTCACAAGCAGAGAACCAGGCCACCAACTGTGGTCCAGAGAATCCCTTACCTTCTCAACAAGACCCACCAGGAGCCCTTTTGGGGGCACCACCTCTGCTTGTGCCCATCCCTCAGCCTAATTTCCCACCTTGCACGCCTGGCCCAGCCCAGGCTGACAGGTGAGGGAAGGGGAGAGGCAGGGGCATAACTCCATCCCCCCTTCCTTTTGACAAGGTCCTAGAGGTTTCAAGTCAAGGCTGGAGGACAGAGGTCATGACCTGACCAGCCACCTGTGAAGTCATGGAATCTGGGAACAGAAGTCCCAACCACCACAAAATTAAGCATCAGTTGGACCTTGGAATCATGTGGAGGGCAGAGATCACAAGCCTCTACAAAGGGATATATGTGTGTGTACATGAGAGTGGGGCCGTTTCAGAGGTCGTATCTCATGATTTATTGAGGTGCACCATCACTGCTTTTGAGGGCGCAGTAAGCCAAAGGAGAAAATGCCCCCCTCCTTTTCATCTACCACCCAAGTCCTCAGGCTCTCTGAGGGCTAGGGGACAAGAAGCTAAATGAAAGGTATTCCAGGTACATATTTATCTCCCCTTCCAGATAGCCCCCCAGATGTTTTGTATATTTTTACAGGGGTGCCTCATCTAATAAGCCCACTTCCTGGTTAAATTCTAAGACCAGTGCTGTGTTCCTAAGGTCTGGCCACTCTGAGGTGAGGGGGTACTGCATGGGCAAGAGCTGTGAGGGAACAGGCAGGAATCCAGGGCTTATCCCTGGAAATATGGAGTCCAGCAGGAGTTGAACCAACAGGGGAAGAGGCTTGGGTACCTGGACCAGAAGAAAAAAAAAAAAGGAGGCAAATACTTCCTGCTGATCTGACAGCCCAGGTTCCTCCTACTTGTAACTGTTGTGCCCCCATCTCCAAAGATGCAAGCTGTAAGCTTCAGACTCTACTTTGTGGCTTGGTCCTCCTCACTCTATTTCTAAGTTCCCCCAGGATTCCTGGGTCTTGCTATCCAGAACCCTCTTCCCCAAAATGCTGCCCTAGGCTAAGGAGGGCCAGAGAAGGTTATCATGTACCACATACCAAAAAAGGGGGTTGGCCTAGGGGTTGGCCATACAGCAGCTTCTTCAGAAGCCTCTTGGCAGCAGCCCCAGCCTTCCCAAAGCAGCAGGTCCCTAAGCTGGGGCTCAACCTAGAAGGCAGAGGTAGGTTTAACAAAAACGTAATGTTGACTTCTCCCCCTCCAGTGGGGCTTATTCTGTAATGTGACTTCCATATGTTTATATAAATTGAGTGTTACATTGAGGAAAAAAAAAAAAATACCTGTTTCAAAAGGTTAAATATTTTATGATTCTATTTGTATGATCTTCTAAAAAATAAAAACAAAGCTATAGAGGTAGAATACAAGTCAGCAGTTGCCAAGGGTTAAGGTTGGGGGAATGATGAGACTATAACGGGATAACCTGAAATGGTCTTTTGGAGACAGTGTAATTGTCTTCATCCCATTTGTTGTATACATGATTCTTACAAATTCTAAAATTCATAGAATGGTAAAATGAATAAATCAGTTCCACACAACAATAATCAATCAAATTACTGAGGGAAGCATCCTGTTTTATTTAAATGATAACCAGTGTTTAACATCTTCACATATACAAGGGTGTTAACTGTAACAAAATGATGCATATTTTATTTTGAGATAAATTATGGATGTGTTTAATGTAAAGTTTTTAAACTTCCTTCATGACATCATGTCAGTGAGGAAGAAGGGAGACTTAAAATTATGAGATCAGGCAAGCACTTTAACAGAACATATTTACCAAGACAGGCTGTGTAGTTAATAACAATTTGAAGTGGGTCTTGAAGTATTAGTCAGTATTGACCAATATAGGAGGAATCTAACTTTCCAGGTGTAGACAACCCCATTCTGAAAGCCATGAACACCTACAGTATCCTGGCATTTTTAAGGAGAGTTGAATGATCCTTTATGTCTGGATCTTAAATTTGTAGAAAGATATAGAATCAGGTGGAACTTGAATGGGGAAAGATCTCAATTTCAAAGAACTGAGTTTCCAGGGCAGAAGAATGCTTTTATATTGAGGAGAGTAGGGAACTGCTGAACATGGTTAAGCTATATATCCTTCACCTGATGTCTAAATAGTTGTATAAAAGAACTAAAAAAAAAAAAAAAAAAACTTGTTAATGTAGCAAACCCTGAAGTATTGCCAGATCCTTTCAAAGATTTACATATTATTTGACTTAATTTCTTTTATATCTAACAAAATCCAGGTAATCTTTTGAATTTGTTTTGCTGGTATCTACATGAGAAATAAAAATAAAGCCAGAACCATTAATAACACATTAAAAGAGAGTAAATCAAAGAGAAATTGTTTTATATTTCCATTTATTTCATAAACAAGTACTAGCACATATCATATATCCAGCAAGATGTTAGGTACTGGAAATTTAAAACTAAACATGACATGGTATCAGTACTCAAAGGGCTTTTTTTTCCATGAATAAGATATATATTATATATATATCAAGAGGTAAACCTATGATTATAGTGCACTGCAGTTTGGGTTATAGCAAAGTTATTCATAAGAAGAATCTCAGAAAAGCGGCCCCAAATATAGCCTTAAAATGTTTCTAGGCATCCTAGGAAATGGGTAGAAATGAACTAGATATTATACCCACAGGAAGGAACTATATGAGAAACAGAAAACAGGCTCAGATTTTCTAAAGTGTGTCGAATCCAGGTAACTGCAACTAATTACATGTAGAGAGATACATGGAGAAGTGGGGACAGGCAAACCTGACAAGACGTCTGGAGCTGGTTGATAATGGAACTTGTGTTTTGTGTCAAGGAGTGTAAATCTGAGGCGTTGATTCTGTCTTTGATTCGTTTTAAAACCCAATCAAAACTTTCTTCAGAAATCCAACAAACAAAACATGTTGAAACTTCAATTTTCTAGTTGTGCGAGGCAGTGCAGAGGGGAAGGGAGACTGACACACTGAAGGTCTGTCCCCAGCTTCCTTTCTGGCTGGTACTCTCTGAAGATCCTCCCCAAAATTTGAAAAACACCTCTAATAATTGTGTAGTAGCTAAAAGACTTTCAGAAGAGGCATGATAAGATCATATTTACAATTTAGGGTGAAAATATGCATATTTTCTGTCAGTATCCTCAAAAGAACAAAAATTAAAAGCACCATCTTTGATTAATCACCAATGTATACCATTGTCATACATGGTAGGCATGTGACTATGATAAAATGAGACCCCTTTCATTTTTAGGTAAACTATGGAATGCTTAAGGGAAATTTTCCTATTGCTATGGTCACAGCATGGCCATGAGGCAGAGGGCTGACCTAAAATCACTGCCAGACACATACTTTATCAGAACACATGGAGCAAAACAAGTTTTTGAATGAATGAAAATCTTCAGGTTTTTTTTTTTTTTTTTTAAGAAAGATTAATCGGCTATTTCAAACATCTCTAGATAGAATTTCTCTGTATTCTGCAGAAATATTCATGTACAGAAAGTTCTCCAGGGATATTCATACACATTAGAGTTTGATGATCTCTGTTATCTAAATAGTTATCTGGATGATAGCTCAGTCTTGGTCTTATACATTCAAACACTGGGTACACCTCTTATAGCACTGAATGAAAGAAGAGAGTTGGAGAATGTTTGTAGATTTAAATGTTACTGATAAGCAAAGTTAGACAAGGAGAGTTTATAAAGGTCTGCAGTCACATAGTCCTTCAAAGGCCTTCTCAGAATCAAACTAGATTATTTTGAAGTGAAGTGAAAGTCACTCAGTTGTGTCTGACTCTTTGCAACCCCATGGACTATACAGTCCATAGAATTCTCCAGGAAAGAATACTTGAGTGGGTAGCCTTTCCCTTCTCCAGGGGATCTTCCCAACCCAGGGATTGAACCGAGGTCTCCTGGATTGCAGGCAGATTCTTAATCAGCTGAGCCGCAAGGGAAGCCCAAGAATACTCGAGTGGGTAACCTATCCCTTCCCCAGTGGATCTTCCCAACCCAGGAATTGAACCGGGGTCTCTGCATTGCAGGCAGATTCTTTACCAACTGAGCTATCAGGGAAGCCTTTACTTGCTGCAATAAGAGATTCCCACTAATATTTAATCTCCCTAACACAACCCATGCCTGGATTCCCAACTGGATATTCCGTGTCTCTTATGAACACAATATATATACCTCAAAGAAAGAACCACTTTTAACAAGTAACAAATGGTGAATACAGGCGTTTCAGTTCCACTGGCTGTTTAGGGAAAACATTCGTGGGTAGTAAAGTGTGTTTAGGGTGGTCAAAGGTAACTGAAATCACTGATTCTCCAAGATTATCATTTTGCCAACAGTTTCAAGTTCTCTTCACATTTAATTTCTGACTGAAGCTAAAGTCCAAAACAGTCATTCGAGTTTCACATTATCCTTTCCCTTTAGTCTCTTGAGGACATGCTAAGAATTTGTGAAAATGGCATAGTGTCAGGAAGAAGCAGGAAATCTAAAGAGGTGAATCTAAAGAATTTGAAGCATGTAATCAAGACATTTATTTGTTTTTGTTTAAGTGATTTGACTTTTCGTATACAAATTTGATCAGAAAATCCCATTTATACCCTAATGACGGCTTGAAGCTCCTTGGAGCTCTCCTCAGACATTGGGCATTTGGCCTCTTTAACTGAGAGTGAGCTCTGAGGGTTTTTGTGTTTTGTTTTGTTTTTTCCTGACTGAAGTCAGACAGATTGACAGTGTCCCCAGAAAAAGCCCTGACCTGCCTGGAGCACGGTAATAAATAATTAAGATGTTAAGAGGGATATGATGATTCTCACCTGGCTTGATCCCTCAGCTGCCAGGGGGTTTCCAGACTATAAGGCTCTAAGAGAAAATACTTTGCTCATGTTGTAGACCTAGGAGAGAATCAGTAGGAAGTAAAACAATTATACTCATTGTGTAACTTAATGACACAATGTAATGTGCTTACTAAGTGGATGTGAATATATGTGGGTTATTAAAGCAAGGTTATGGATCTGAAGAAAGCAATAACCAAACTCTAAAACATTTATGACAATATTTAACAAGCTAATATTAAACAGACTTGTAAGAAGTTTCAAGCAACTTCATATAATAAATGATATTAACCAAAAAGAAACAGCAGCTACAAAGAGTATCAGTCCAATCAATCTTTTTCTCATTTTGTAATAATTTATTTGTATTATTCTCCAAGACACTGTGAACATATGTGTTTATTTCTGCTTTGATGTATTGAAACTCATTATCATGAGACTTTTTCTAAATATCCTCTGAAATATTTATATAAATTATAGACATACCAATATTGCTTATAAATTGACTTTTATTTTATTCCTTTTTTCTTTTTTTTTACATTCAAGTCTTAGTAAGTTCTAATCTCAGCATCTAATTGTTATGCTTCTGTTAGTCAGGACAGAGAAGATCCCAGGATTTATAACTCTCCATCTGTGCTAAAAAGTTAACATTTATTTCATAATAATGTTTTTAACATATGCATATCACATAAATACTTTGCAAGAAAAGTTGACCTTCTGATGTATTATTGATAGGATTCACTATTGCTGTTTATATCATGGAGTCTTAATACCATTATGCATGCTGTATGACGGAGATTTTTGGTTTAAATTTAATTCATAAGTAAAGGGAATACTATACAATTATTTTAAAGTTTTTTGAAATTTTGGTAAAATTTATTGTTCTAGTGATATTTAGGTATACAGTTTAGTGGCTTTAGTCACACATAGATGTGTAGCCATTACCACCATCCATCTCCAGCACTTTTCATATTGCAGAACTGAAACTTTGTGCCTATTAAACAATAACTCCCCATTCCTCTCTCTCCTCTGACTCTGACAAACACCATTCTACTTTCTGTTTCTATGAATTTGACTCTTCCAGATAGTGGAATCATTTAGTAACTGTCCTTTTTTGACTGGCTTATTTCAAATTCCACAATGTTCATTGTAGCATATATCAGCATGTCATTCCTTTTATGGTTAAATAATCTAAAATATACAATTTTAAAAAATAAATAATATAAAATATTTTATGCATAATACCACATTTTGTTTATCCACTCATCTATAGGTGTATATTTGTTTCCGTTCTTTTGACTAATGTGAATAATACTGCAAGATCATGGGTGTACAAGTATTTGCTCAAGTCCCTGCTTTCAGTTCTTTTGGGTATATACCCAGAAATACAATTGCTGGAACATATGATAATTCAATGTTTAATTTTTTTGAAAAACTGTCTTACTATTTTCTGAAACTGCGGCCCCATGTTACATTTCTGCCAACAATGTGTAAGGGTTTTAATTTCTCCACAGTCTTGTCAACTCTTGCTATTTTCTGGGGGATGTGTGTGTGTGTTTGATAATAACCATTCTAATGGTATACAGTATTATTTCACTGTGGTTTTAATTTGCCCTAATGATTAGTGATATTGAGCCAATTTTTATGTGGTTATTGTTAATTTGTGGATCTTCTCTAGAGACATGTCTATTCAAAAACTTTGCCTATTTTTTAAAACAGGTTAGTTCTTTATTATTGAATAATTCATGTTCTTAAATGAATTTTCTTATTTTTTCCTAAATGCATGGTTTTAGACTTTATTCAAGTTGTTCTTAACAGCAACAACAGAGACTTCCCTACATAAATTTTCATGGCTTGTCTCCTTGCATCTTTCAGCGTGGAATAAACATATTTTATTACAAAATACACAGACATATCTTAAGCTGACCTGATGTCTGCAGATTCATTAAATAATGGTCAGAAAGTCAAAGCCAATTATCTCTTATTATCCGTAATTTCTCCAAAGGAGGTAAAAGAAAACTAGTAGTTATTAGTTGTATCTTAAAAAAACAAAGAATTGACATGAATGAATTTTGCCTTAGTAGAAATGAATTTGGTTGAAGATGGTTTACTAAAATGCAAGTATCAACACCCAGACCCCATAGAACCTGCTGTGTTTTTGATATCTCAGTTAGATATCCACCTGAAAACCAGTGCATCTAAACCGAATATATCCTTTCCCTCCAAAACCTTCCATTCATTTTAACCCTCCCTTCCAAGCAATATTACTACCACCAACTCACGAACTTAGGTCAGTAGCTTGACAGTCGTCTTAGACTCCTCTGCATTCTTTCTCATCCTTCCTCAACCAATCCAAGTATAAATTCTGTCCCACAGATCACTCACAATTTTTTTCATCCTTTTTGATATTTCCCTGTCTCAGGCTATCATGACTGCTACACCGAGGAATCTCATAAATGAGTTTTCTGATTTCATTTTTGTCTCTCATCAGCCCATTTTATGCATCACAAATCTTTCTAAAAGACAAACCTACTAATACGTCGCTCTTATCTAACACATTTTTATATGGCTCTCAGTGCATTTAGGATTAAGTCAAAAGCTCTGATTTGACTTGAAGGAAGCGTTGTGGCAGCACCATGCTTTTTAAATCTCTGCATATTCTTTTCTCTTCCTCCCACACTTCAGGATCACTTAAGTTCCCTAAATGGATAGTCTCAGTTCTATGACTTTGCACAGATTGATTCCTATACCTGGAGTACCCTTTAGCTCTTTGATTTTTATAAATCTGATGCATACTTCTTTATCAGTTGACAATTTAGAAGAAATTCCATGGTTATCTTTCCTTGATCTCTAAATCTGAATAGAATGTTTCCACTCTCTGCTTTCATGCACCCTATGGTTTCCCTAAGGGCATTTATCACATGGTGTTATAGTATCCTTTTAATTCACCTATACCTCCACTAGACTAAAATTCTTTGAGGTCAAATAACAAGTTTGTTTTGTGCATAGTTAAGTCAGTTCCTTACCCTAATGTTTGGTGTTATAGGCTGAACCATGTCCTCTCAAAATTTCTATGTTGAAGTCCTACCCTTTAATATATGAGAATGTGACTGTATCTGGAGAGAGAGAGACTTTAAAGTGATAATTAAGCTTGAAGTCATTTGAGTGGGCCTAAATTCAATCTGACTGATGTCCTTATAAGAAAAGATGCACCAGAGTATGTGTAACCAGAAGAAAAAAAAAAAAATATATATATATATATACTTATGTACACACATAAACATACACAGCAGGAATAGAGCCATTTGCAGGTCAAAAGGCTTTGGGAGAAATCAAACCAGTCAACAGTCTTGATTTTAGACTTCCAGACACCAGAACTGTGAGAAATAAATTTTTGTTGCTTAAGCCTCATAGTCTGTGGTATTTTGTTATGGCAGCTTTACAGACTGGTAATTATTGACAGTCAACAAAAATGTGTTGAATGAGTAAAACTTAGAAAGGGGTTTTTCATAGGTTTCTAATGAACTTTGCCCTAATTATTTTATTAACACAATTTTGAACATACTATGAAACATTTATTCTACTATGTATTGTTTTCATTTATAACAGTGATGCAAGTTGGTCATTATTACCCTCAATTTTCAGGTGAGGAAACTGAAATTCAGTAATTTTAACTGAGTTTTCTGAGGACACTTCATTCATGGTAAAGCTTAATTTCCAGCCTGTGCTACTGATTCTAAGTTCAGAACAATACTATCCTAACCCAATACCTCCTAAATCATTTCTTCTAATCGGATCTACTTTATTTTGGTGATCCTATAAATAAAGAAATAACATTCTGTTCTTTGAATATCCACTTCTTAAATATGTTTTTGTGGTATATGATACTTTAGACAAATCATATAAATTAATCTTGAGAGATCAGGTTGACTCAATGTTTGGTTTATAAGGCTTGAGTCTGTAAGCTGCTAATTGATTAATTTGTAAAGTACATATTAAGTTGACAGTTTAAAAGGCATGCTTTGATTGTGAAACATCTTATAATTAATATATGAGAGTTTATTTTAAAGTGAATCAACTATTCCTGCAGCACACATTTAAGCCTTTTTCTGGCAATATTATAAAGTTGAAAGACTATTCAACTTAGAGACAGCTAGTTTCATAACTCTCCTGCAAGACCTACAAGTGACATGTTTTGATACTCAGAACATCTCCCTGGATGCCAGTTCTCTTTAAAATAATGTGCACCTTAAAGAATGGTGGTGAGGCCAGAAAGAGTAAGCTCATATAAAACCTTGACACACATTAGGTTTTCAATGTTATTACCATTACCTTTGACATGAAGGAAGAGATTTACTGTACATGTTATAACTGAACATCTCCTCAAATCTGGTGTAATTCAGCTACATGTAAGATTATTAAGAAAGAAGAATTGGAAATAATAAATTTGCATATTTTACCTAAAGCAATGTCGTACAAGTATAAGACTGAAGAAATATGAATACTTTGTCACTGACACTCCTTTCTTTTCCTTGCAGTTCTTCCAAAAGGCAGCTATCTATTTGTAAGCCAAGAGAAAACTTCCTTTTTCCATCACCGAGTTTATACAGTGAGAGTAGAGCTTGAGGAAATGAAAGACAGCTGGTGGTTTGGTCTATTCTCAGAAACACTTTCTACTTTTACAAGGAAGAGGAACCCCACCATCGCCAAGCCTGTAAGTTGTCTTTAAGTCTGCTTCAGCATATTCTCTTATTTGGTCTGTAATCATCTCTTTTATTACTTAGCCAAAGTTCATTTCTTTCTCCATCTTAAAGAAATCTTTAAATCATGTTTGCATTCACTGTTAAATTGTTATGGGATGATAAGATTATTAGAATGGCCTACAGCTGATGGACAAGGAGGCCTGGTGTGCTGCAGTCCATGGGGTTGCAAAGAATCGGACACGACTAAGCAACTGAACCGAACTGAACAGCTCTTACTAGCTTACTCTTAGTAACTTCTATATAACCAGTGCATGAATAATGGAATTCTGCAAATCTGGCGTGCTCTGGTTCCAGTCAGTTTGTTGTCAAGTGTATCTTAAGTTAATGGGCTCTACTGAGTTCACCGTGGAAGAAAGTGTCTTCCTCCATCTTTCTTAATAAGTTCATGAGCTTCTGCCATGACTTCATTGTGTCTGTGATGTTTTTAAAGAACTGGCTTACATGTTGCTTGTCTCTTATTTTAGAGGTATTTTGTTTCTTGAAAATCATGAACCTTGCACCTTTCCAAAACAAACAAAAATAACTATATATGCTATTATTGCTAACGCTGCCTTTTCTGTGTTTTGGCCACAAATCCTTTTCTGTATTTCTATCATAATGATAATGTCTACCTGGCTGGGTCTGGTTAAAATATACATAGTGACTGGGTTTGCCAGAAAGATGATAGAGTAGGAAGTCCCTGGCATTATTTCTTCACAGAAGGAGCAACTAGCAGTTATCCACATAAAGAATGCCCTAATAAAAATCTCAGAACAGGGTTAAGAGTAAAGGACTCCCATGGACTACAAAAAAGCCAGTCTGCATTAGAAGAGTAAGAAGAGTTATTTCACTTTGACTGTGTCACCCATGCACACACTGACAGGGATTAGAGATACAGAGCCCAAGGTATATATTCAGTGTCCCCGACATCCAAGGCTCTTCCTAAGAGGCCAAATTCTGTCTCATTAGGAACATGGGGGAGGTGACAAAGCTAAGTCACCTGGAGTCAGCTAGAAAGAAAGAAAAGAAATATGACACACAGTGACCAGCACATGGATTTTCATGGTGTCTTCCGTAGCCCTGCTAGCAGCCTCACCTGACCAATGAGTCCATCCAGCTACTTTACTCACTCACAGAGCTGACCTGGTGTCTCTGTCTGCCAGGGAGCTTGGTTGGCAGTTCTGCCTGCCTTGGGTTCCCAGCCAGCAACCCAGCCTAGCAGGGGGCACAGCTGTTGGCCTCATCCTGGTAGGAAGCCATATCAGAGACTCTGCCCCACTGCAGAGCATAGCCTATGCTTAACCAGGCAAGAAGCCAAGGCAATGATCCTAATGAAATGAAAAAGATACCCTGTAGCTTAATGGAAGCAGAGAGCCCAGACAGTAACCACACCCAATTGTGGAGCCCACCTTCCAGTTCCAGTTCAGTCGCTCAATCGTGTCCGACTCTTTGTGACCCCATGAATTGCAGCACGCCAGGCCTCTCTGTCCATCACCAACTCCCGGAGTCTACCCAAACCCATATCCATTGAGTCAGTGATGCCATCCAACCATCTCATCTTCTGTCGACCCCTTCTCCTCCCGCCCCCAATCCTACCCAGCATTAGGGTCTTTTCCAATGAGTCAACCCTTCGCATGAGGTGGCCAAAGTATTGGAGCTTCAGCTTCAACATCAGACCTTCCAATGAACACCCAGGATCGATCTCTTTTAGGATGGATTGATTGGATCTCCTTGCTGTCCAAGGGACTCTCAAGAGTCTTCTCCAACACCACAGTTCAAAAGCATCAAACTTCGGCACTCAGCTTTCTTCACCGTCCAAATCTCACAACCATACATGACCACTGGAAAAACCATAGCCTTGACTAGACGGACTTTTGTTGGCAAAGTAATGTCTCTGCTTTTAAATATGCTATCTAGGTTGGCCATAACCTTCCTTCCAAGGAGTAAGCGTCTTTTAATTTCATGGCTGCAGTCACCATCAGCAGTGATTCTGGAGCCCAAAAAAATAAAGTCTGACACTGTTTCCACTGTTTCCCCATCTATTTCCCATGAAGTGATGGGACCAGATGCCATGATCTTAGTTTTCTGAACGTTGAGCTTTAAGCCAACTTTTTCACTCTCCTCTTTCACCTTCATCAAGAGGCTCTTTAGTTCTTCTTCACTTTCTGCCATAAGGGTGGTGTCATCCGCATATCTGAGGTTATTGATATTTCTCCCGGCAATCTTGATTCTAGCTTGTGTTTCTTCCAGCCCAGCGTTTCTCATGATGTACTCTGCATATAAGTTAAATAAGCAGGGTGACAATATACAGCCTTGACGTACTCCTTTTCCTATTTGGAACCAGTCTGTTGTTCCATGTCCAGTTCTAACTGTTGCCCCACCTAACTCTGGGATACACTCACCAGCCTCACTCAACCAGGGAACTTAATCAGCAGCCCTGTCCAGATTTGAGGCATAACCTGCAGCCTCAAGTCAACCAGGGAACTTAATCAGCAACCCTGACCAGATTTGAGGCATAACCTGCAGCCTGCCCAAACTCGTACCTTGGTAACAACCCAAACCTCCAGCAGAGCACAGTCAGCAGCATTGTCTGAGCAGATAACCTTGACAGTGATCTTTCTCAACTATAGAGTACAGGTTTTGGCTGTGATCAATTACTTAGTCAAGCCTGCAAGGCCTGCTTGAAGGAAGAGTTAAGACAACAATGCCAGTCTTCCAGGAAGCACAGCCTGGAACCCCACTCAACCAAGGATAATTAAGGAGCCTAGCTGTGAACACACTCAGTTGAAAAGTCCAACCAAGTGGTTTCACCCTGTCAGGAACACTAATCAATGAATTCAGTAAATTTTGAGGATAGAAAATCAATGTACCAAAATTAGTTTTATTTCTACACACTGACAATAGACTGTCTCAAAAAGAATTTAAGACAATTCCAGTTAAAATATCATCAAGCACAAATACTTAAAAATAAGTTTAACTGGAAGAAGTAAAAGATATATACACTGAAAGTATAAAATACTGATGAAAGCAATTGAATAAGGCATAAGTAACGGAAAGACATTTCATGTTCATGGATAAAAAGAATTAATATAGTGAAAATGCCCATACTACCCAAGAGGACCTACATATTTAATGCCACCCCATCAAAATTAATCCCAGGGACGGGGGAGCCTGGAGGGCTGCCGTCTATGGGGTTGCACAGAGTTGGACACGGCTGAAGCGACTTAGCAGCAGCATCAAAATTCCAGTATCAGTTCTTACAAAACTAGAAAAAAAATATCCTAAAGTTTGTATGGAACTACAAAAGACCCCAAATAGACAAAGCAATCTTGAGAAAGAAGAACAAACTTTGAAGCATTACACTTTCTGATTTCAAACTATACTAAAAAGCCAAATTAATTAAAATAGTATGGTACCAGTATAAAACAGGCACATAGAGCATTGAAACAGAATAGAAGCTAACACATAAGCCCACCCGTATATGGTCAACCAAATTTCCACAAGGCATAAGAATACACAATGGGGAAAGGACAGCCTCTTCAATGAATGATGTTGGGAGAACTATATATTCACATGCAAAAGAGTAAAGTCACACGTTATCTTACATCACTCACAAATGAACTCAAAATGGATTAAAGACTTAAATGTAAGGCCTGAATCTATAAAACTCCTCAAAGTGACATGGGGAGAAAACTTGGCATTTGTCGTGACGTGGTTTCTTGGATGTGACACCAAAAGCACAGGTGACAAAAGCAAAAATAAACAAAGTAGTCATACATCAAAGTAAATGGCTTTTCACAAGGAAGATGTACCAATGGCCAACGGATGCAAGAAAAGATCCTCAGCATCTCTAATCATCGTAGAAATTCAAATCAAAATCACAATTAAATACCACTGTATACCTGTCAGAATAACTATTATCAAAAAGACAACAAATAACAAGTGTTACAGAAGATGAGGAGAGAGAGAACACTTGAGCATTTTTGGTGGGAATATAATTTGAAACAGCCATATAGAAAAGAGTATGAGGGTTCCTCAAAAAAAGAAAAATAGAACTGCATGTGATAGTCATCTCATGTCTGGGTATATATCCAATGGAAATGAAAATAGGATCTTGAAGAGATGGTTGCATTACCATGTTTACTGCAGCATTATTCACGATAGCAAGACATGGAAACAACATCAGTGTCCACTGACAGATGAACAGATAAAGAAGCTGTGGTCTATATATAAACAATGAAATATTATTCAACTGTGAGAAAGAAGGAAATCTGTAATTTTCATAACATGAATGGACCTTGAGGGCATTATGCTGAGGAAATAAGTCGGACTGAGAAAGGCAAATACTATATGATCTCACTTGTATTTGAGATCTAAAAAAGTTAAATTCATAGAAGCAAAATAGAACCATAGTTGCTGGGCGCTAGGAGGTAAAAGCAAATGGGAGATGTTGGTCAAAGGGTACAAACTTTTATTTATGACTTGAATAAGTTCTTAGGATCTAATGCACAACATTGTGAGTTTACTTAATTTTACAGTATTGTAAACTTGGCAAACAAAAAAGATGTTAAATGTTCTCAAAACACACAGAATGATAACTGTGTGATGTGATGGATGTGTTACCTAACTTGAGTGCACTAGTCATTTCACAAGGTATATGTATATCAACTTATCATGTTGTATACCTCAAGTATATGGATTTTATTTGTCAATAAACCTCAATAAAGCTGAAGAAATATGTGTATATATATTGTATGTGTGTGTGTGTATATATATATATAATGATGTGGGTGGGGCTTGTTAAAAATAGTCAGAGATGGTATACACTACAAGGAAGGCAGAATAAAATCTATTTTTGTAATTGGTGTTTGTCTTTTTCAGAAAGTAAAATTTCAATTATTTTTGGAATTTGAAATTTCAGGAAAATTACCACAAGTAATTCATTCACAATCCATCACAGGGAACCATTGTTAATAATTGATAGAATATATCATATATAATTTCATTTTATGCATATATTATAATTCATTCACATAGGAAAATATAACATGTATATAATTCTGTTTTATGTTAACAATGCATAAAATTCTGGATGTCACAATTACACATGATTACATAATCTTCCCTCCCATAGATGTAGCTCCATCTATCTTTCTTTTTATTTCCACTGGTGTATATTTAAATTATTAATTATTTATAAATAAAAAAGCAGTGGGTACATGTTGATATGTTTTTTTGAACTTCTAGTATTCCAAAGAGAACAGCTGCTGAATCACTGATCCTGATTATATTGATGAGTTATTTGGGTGCACGGAGTGTATCTCACCTTTATAGCTCCAAGCTCTAGAAATATTTCTGCCACATGGTGTCAACTCAATTATCTGTGAGAGACTGAAATAACGAATTAATATCTATAAATACATATTGTGACATTGTTCTTTCTTGTTACCATATCTAGACAAGGATTGTAGTAGAACATAATAAACTATAAAAAAAACAGCAGCAAATATTTATTTGGAATACCAATGTTCAGTGATACCTACAGCAGTATTAGCAGTACATGCTTATGGGACAGAGGCCATGCCTCTGGAGCAGAACTCCTAGATATGAGCAATTGAGAGTTAGCCAGCAATCTGAGGCCTGTACTTGAAGAGATGATATAACTGGGCTTGATTTAGGATGAAAATGATACTCAAATACATGTGTATCTGTAGCCACAGCTTTGCGCCAGTTGTCTTTAAACAGTAGCAATCTACAAGGATGCCATTCTACAGGGATGTGAGAATAAAACATTGAGGTGTTATATCCTCAGCAATCCTCACCTTATCCATGAATCCCTGTAACATTTTTTCCCCCTTTTCTCCCATGCACAGACAATACTACTGGAGACTGAGAGGCTAGTTCAAATTCAAATTTTGGCACTTACTACACCCCACTGCAGTACTCTTGCCTGGAAAATCCCATGAACGGAGGAGCCTGGTAGGCTGCAGTCCATGGGGTCGCGAAGAGTCGGACACGACTGAGCGACTTCACTTTCATTTTTCACTTTCATGCATTGGAGAAGGAAATGGCAACCCACTCCGGTGTTCTTGCCTGGAGAATCCTAGGGACAGTGGAGCCTGGTGGGCTGCTGTCTATGGGGTCGCACAGAGTCGGACACGACTGAAGCGACTTAGCAGTAGCAGCAGCAGCAACAAGTTGCCCATGTCTCATTTTTTCCCTTCACATTCCAGGATTATTAAAAAGATTATGTGAAATGATTTCTGTGATGCATCTTGTACGGTTCCAAAGAGCAAGGAGGTATATATAACACGTTATATTTTTCAACCCTTCCCTCTTGTTAGACTTGATGACATTTGAGCTTAAGTAATTTAAAGATGGTGATTCTTATTTAAAACAAAGCAAATAGCAACAACAAACTGTTTGGATCCCTGTAAGTTGACATTAGGGTGCCATTAAAATTTGTGAGCTGGGAAATTCCATAATAAAAAATGATACTCTAGAAAATGTATTTTGTCAGCATTATAAAAGGTAGATTGAGAGTGAATATGGGCCTCTAGCATGAAGATACAGCAGTAATAGAAATGTTTATAAGAATTCTTTGTCAAAATAGCAACAACAACAACAAAAATAACACAAGGCTATGAAGGAAAGAGTTTTGGCATCAGAGTGGCTTTGGAATACCTTATTTACAAGATAAAAAGAAAGGTGTCATAAAGTTGTATATGTTTATCACTAAGAAAAACTGTTTTCATTAGCATTTCAATAAAGAATGTTGTTTTATAGATCAAATGAAGGGGGAAGAAAGGACATAAAATAAATTATTTGGGGGTCAAAGAGCTAAATATAGCCTTGCTTCTGCTCAGAATAAGAAAGAAGTTAAGTGAAACCTAACTGAGTAAGATTAGTCACTTGTAACATATTTGAGTCTTACTACTAGAGGACATGAAAGAGTTGATGCACTGTACTTTCTCCAAGAGTTTAGCTTAGTATCTCCACCTTTAACTAAGGCATAGCCAGATCCAAAAATTATCTCCAAAGGAAATGTTATATAAAACTAAATAGTTATACCTTCATTTAATAACATTTATTATGTGATTTTATAATTTATCATTTTTCATTTATGAGAAATACACTCTACTACGTTAAAGAATAACTGACTTAATGACTACCAACATAGTCTATAGTCCCCCCTCTTGCAGAAGTTGTATGGGTGGAGTGCTGTTATTTCTTCTTAGAGTACCATTACTCATAAAGATGTCTTTATTTTCTCCTGAATTTTATTGCTAACATTAACAGTTGTTACTCATTACTCATTTTTAGAAACAAACTCCATTTCCATCACTTTTCCAGAGATTATTATGTGCACAATGAACAATACAGTATAATATAGCTGAAATGGTATACATATTTCAGAATCTGTACATATTCTAAGTGACTGACTCCTACACATCAGCCTCCTCCAGTAAGATTCAAATTCCTGCAAAATTATAAACCAATTTACTTCATGGAGTTCCTGATTGCTTACAAAGGGAGGTGTTCAGTGCATGATCCCCAAGCATTTGCAAGTGCCCTTAATTGAAGTGCTTTGAATTGTGCATAGAACAGGGATAGAGAATTCAGATGTGTTTGGAATGTCTTTGTATATGTTCAGTTGAAATGAGCATACATAGCATAATTGCATTATGATAGCAAAGTATTATTCCATATCAATAATACTAACTGGATTTTGTTTGGGGAATAAAATTAGTTGCCCTGTACCTCATTTGGTCTAGAAATGTGAACTAAGTAACTTTCTTTTGATTGTTTCTTGGAAGAAGATTAAAAGTAGATAATAATTTTGAAACAAAGGCCTGTACACAAGTGCAATTGAATAAGCCATGAGTAGTGAACGTAAACTCCATTTTGATTGGGGGCTTCAACTATGAAATCCATTAGATTCACTGCTTTTGTTTGAGCAGCTGTTGATCTGCAAATATATTCAGTGTAAATGTTTATATTAAACATTTAGACACAGTGTGTAGTTTGCATTGTTTCAATCCAATAAAAAAAATAAGTATCCTTAGTCACCCGGGTTTTGCATATATTTGCTTTAAACCGATCCAAACACATTGTTATGAAGTTTTTCTTTTTCTTCCCCCAAATGAGCATTGCTTAGCCACACACCAAAGAAACTGACTCAAAGATTTTAGTGAGTTGTTGGCAAGTTATCTTTTTGAAATGAAGTTAAACTAGAAACATTTTCTTAGACATTAAATCCAAGAGCCATTTGCTCTTTTCAAAGGTGCCTCCCAATGATATGGGAAAGTGAAGATTATTTGGAATTTACTCCAAAGAGAGATTCTTAACAGTAAGTCCCCAAATAGTATGTCATTGGCTAGTAAAGTGACTTTCATGGCTTAAGTGTGTTTTAGTTGTCTTTATTCAGTATAATATATGGTAGCTCAGTATTCGGAGAAGGCAATGGCACCCCACTCCAGTACTCTTGCCTGGGAAACCCCATGGACGGAGGAGCCTGGTAGGCTACAGCCCATGGAGTCGCGAAGAGTCAGACACGACTGAGCGACTTCACTTTCACTTTTCATTTTCATGCACTGGAGAAGGAAATGGCAACCCACTCCAATATTCTTGCCTGGAGAATCCCAGGGACGAAGGAGCCTGATGGGCTGCCGTCTATGGGGTCGCACAGAGTCGGACACGACAGCATCAGCAGCAGCTCGGTATTGGTGACTTCTTTCATATCGAAAAAGTATGTGACATGGACCAGAAAAGAAATCTATACCTAAACCCTCCTGTAAATCACTTTAAAAAAAAAAAAAAATTAAAGTCCTCTGTCACTTTAAATATCCACAGAATAATAATTTCAGAATAATAACCTTAGACTTTGTTCAATAAATGAAATTTATCAGCACTTCATTTGGGACTCTCCCCTATAGCATGCTGGGGTTGGGAGTCAGACAGAAAGTGTATAGACTTTCTGCTATTGTATAACCTCTCTGAGGTTCACTTGAATCACTCATGAAAATAGAGGGAGTTAACATCTACTATATAGGCTTACCCTGAGGTTTGAATGGAACATTGTACTTGACATCACCAGGAGTGGTGTCTGCATACAGCAGGTAGATAATACATAAGGCTTGTATCTTTAAGCAGTCTTAACATAATCTGGGAGAAGGGTTTGGTCCTGAGTTCCTGTAATTTTCTACAACTGTCATCACTGAGAGGATATCACTATTTGTTTTGTGGGCAAATCAGTGTATTGGAAAATGATTATCATTAAACAAAATAATAAGCAAGCCTAGGGTTGTCTGCATCAGGAGCAAAAGCACATTGTTCTTTATTTTGCTTTTTTGTCACTTTCTGATGTGCTCTATGGAAGTTGGGGCAGGGATAGCCTGTACAGGGGGCAAGTGATTTTTCAGAAGATTACCAGGTCTTTGGAAAAACAACTTGCTGCACTTATCTGCTTGAAACACAACCCTGACTTTATTCTCTATTGATCCTGACATGGACCTTGGGTGGCACACAAACGGAGGGAGGACTGATTGGGAACTGAATGTACCCTTTTGTTCTCTTTATCTACTTTCAGATTATTGGTTCCCAGACCCTTGGTACAAGGCTCCCTTTTATTGTTTGCTTTATAATTTCTCTAAGTGTTTCTTATTGTGTGTATGATAAAGATCCCATAAGCTAAATGAATGACTTCTTTGACAAAACTGTTTCTCACAAGTTACTTGAATGGTATCAGTGATGTAATAAACCTTTTAACTCTGTCTTCAATAACTACATGTTTCTTCATATTTCTCTGTAGAAGTCTCCATAAACAGATAGACTTAATAGAGGTCAAATGAATAGAAATTAGGATTTTAACCTTATTATTGAATTAATGGTGCATTCCCAATATTACCATTGGAGAGCACTTTCAAAGAGTAATCAGATGAACAGATTTAGGAGATAATGTTACTCATACCTGGCATTTGTACTACACCTCATCTTTGAACAGCACAGTGTATTGTATCATTTGATTATTGTTTCATTTATCAAGTGCTGCAGCCTAGATCCCACAACCCATTTGCTCTTCAGGGAAGAAATCTGTAGCTCTTTGCATTTTGGCTCAGCCTAACTTAGAGATTTTTCTCAAGAGAGGATCTTAAAAACAAATTGAATTGATGCTGAAATATGAGATAGAATATTACAATGGAATTAATTTAGCCTAGGAGTTTCAGGAGAGGCATCCCGAGGTAGCACAGGATGAATTGTGATGGATGCTAAATAGTTAACTATATAGGAGATGGGATGGGAGGAGGGTCTCCTTAGTTTAGGAAACAGCAGAGAGAGACAAGTAAGAGGAACAAAGGGCATTAGAGGGACTGAAAGACATGGAGCAGGTGGCGAGGAGAGTAGAGAGTGACTGAGAGTAACGGGGTGGGAAGACAGAGAGAGAGAGAACTCTTGAGTAAGATAACAAGTGATGGGACTTCCCTGGTGGTCCAGTGGTTAATACTCTGCACTCCCAATGCAGGGGACCGCGTCTCATCCCTGGTCAGTAAACTAGATCCCACATGCCACAACTAAGAGCCTGCCTGACACAACTAAGAGCCTGTATGGTACAGCTAAGGCCTGGCACAACCAAATAAATTTTTACAAAATAGTGAGTGATGAGAAGCTGATACATACAATATGAAGAGAAGAGGAAAAGAGAAGAATGAAAATTATGAGAGAAGAGGAAAAAAGGATGAAAGAAATGGATAGGGATGGACAGGGGATGGGAAGTAGGGGAGAGAGAAAAAAGGAAGAAGAGAGGGAGGAAGGAAGGAAAAAGAAAGGGAAGAATAAAGGAGGGAGGAAAGTATGTTGGAAGAGGGTTGAGGTGAGAAAGAGTAAGGTATTTGGGGCTAGAAAAGTCAAAGCACTGGAAATCATCAGATTTTTGGACATTCGGTAAGGGTTGTATAAAACACTTGGAGTGTTAAAGATGACAGTAATTAACATGATCAGATTTGGAAAGTGTGGTTACATAAAGGAAAGATGATGAGTTTTCCCTTCAGAAATTTGAAATCTAATGGAGAGAGGAAGAAGCAAAGTAAAGCATAACACAAACAGCATAGAATCAGGAAACAGATTGGTTTTTGCTAGGGGCTAAGGTAAGAAGACAAATGGGAAGTAATTTTTTAATGGGTTTGGGGTCTTTTTGGGTGTGGTAGTGAAAATATTTTGAAACTAGATAGAGGTGGTGTTTGCACAGTATTACTGCTACTGCTGCTAAGTCGCTTCAGTCGTGTCTGACTGTACGACCCCATAGACGGCAGCCCACCAGGCTCCGCTGTCCCTGGGATTCTCCAGGCAAGAATACTGGAGTGGGTTGCCATTTCCTTCTCCAGTGCATGAAGGAGAAAAGTGGAAGTGAAGTTGCTCAGTCGTATCCGACTCTTAGTGACCTCATGGACTGCAGCCTACCAGGCTCCTCTTTCCGTGGGATTTTCCAGGCAAGAGTACTGGAGTGGGGTGCCATTGCCTTCTCCACGCAGTATTACTACATGCCACTAAATTGCTTGCTTTAAAATGGCTGATTTTATAGTTTATGAATTTCCCCTTAATAGAAGGGAACTTCATTCCTAAAGTTATAGGAACCTCTGAAAGAAATAATAAAGAAAGTGAAGAAAGAGAAAAATATAAGGAGAAAGGAATGAAAGAGAGAGAAGGAGGGGGAAAGGAGAAAAAGAAAAAGACGGCAAATCACACAAGTTGTTTCTGAAAAATGACTGACAAAATAATCTTAGAGGGAAGATGATGTCTTGGTGTTCCCAGGTTTAGGTTTCTTGGAGACAGGTCTGAGAAGAGTCTGGATCTGAAATGTAAATTTGGAAGTCATCGGTTTTGTGTTTAGTAGTTTAAATCTAACAATCAAAAGAACTGTCCCTTTCAAAATGATGTTATAAGGAAGAGTTTAATTCTATATTTCTACCCATCAGCTCTTATAATTATTTTTAGGCTGGAAAGTTTTAGAGAAAATGTAAGAGCAAAACTCAGAGAAATATCTTCAGGGAGGTCACACGGTAAAAAGCATCCCTGCTGAGAGCCAGGTCTCATGGAGTTACGACACAGCAGAGCCAATTATCTAAAGATTTATGAACAAATTGGTCTGACTGATAAAGACGGGACAAAGTCCAATAACAAAATTTTATATTTTATTCCTAACATTCAAAGTGTGTGTGTGTATTTTTTCCTTAAAGACATTGATTCTAAGGCTAGACAGTGACTGTTACTTTTATAATGCTGAATTCTGTTGTTTGCTTAACATCCTAGGACAGCATGACTGAGAAATGTTTCCTGACATTTGGGGTACAGTTCGCATGACCTGAAAGATCAGCTCACAACAGGCAATTGACATGAGAAGATGGAACAATTTTATGATACCTACTGGCCAAATTTTATTCGAATGGTGCTGGGGATAGAGAGACTAGGCAAAATAATCTTACCTAAGTATCTTCTCTTCCCTGGGTCTCATTCATGGCTTTATTTGTATCATGAGTTTGTTGAACAAGACAAGTAGTTCTCTAACTTATTTTGCATAAGAATCACTAAGGGAAATTTTCAAAATGCAAATTCTTGAGCCCCATGCAAATGTATTCTGACTCAGTAGTACTTGATCTTGATGCTTTTAGCATGAGAGATATTGGAAAAGGCAGTTTAAGGTAACTTTCTTCTCAAGTATTCTATAGTTCAATAGTTTTATTTCACTTCCTGCGACAAGGGTATTTTTACCAGCCACGATGAGTCACACCCATGGAATTTTTTGGACATGACTGATTACACACAGTCATGTTGATTTCTTCTTCAGACAAAATGCATCTGCAGTGTCTTCTTTATTCACGCTGTAAAATACGTAAAAGGCCTAGAAAAAAGTAGTGGATTTGATTAAAACTCTAAAATGAGAGGTTTTGAGTTAAGAGTTTTATAGCTAGGTTTATTTCAACTCTGATATATTAAGCTATCATTTATTCAGCACCTATGGTAAGCCAGACACTAGCATAGGTGATTCAGGATAGTAGAGCATTGTTATGATCTTCAAGAACATCAAAGTTAGACAACTTTGTATAATGTAGAGTTGCATTAAAATGAAACAAATGTAATTAACAAAAATATATAATTTATGCAATAGAGAAATAATACCTGAGAGGACTTATCCCCTTTTTATTTTATTTTAAAAATAGCTTTTTAAAAGTCCTGAGCAGTTTTAATAACAGTATTTAAGCTTGTGAAATATTTTATTTAATTAAGGACAGACATTTGGATAACACAGTGAATACTGCTGAATTTGGATGGATCAGAGAAGATATATTTGGAAAGATCTACACTTTGTAGTAAATGATATGTACTAGGATTGTCTATGTGAATACACGCTTCTGTAAGATCTGCAAGAGGAACAGTCTAACAACCTGGTATTTAACATCAAGCATGTAATTGAATCTCAGCAAAAAGTTCCTAACTCAGATTGGGGCAGCTATTAACAGCTGACTAGGAGACAGGCAATAGGATGTCTGTTGCCAAGGGAAAATAGCAGATACAAAGAGTGTTTAAATACACAAATTGTTAACACCCTCCCATAATTCACTTATATAGAATGGTGCAATCCACATAAGACAGAAAAAATAATGATAAACAGTATTAACTGATGAGTCACACTGTTGCAGGCACTGTTTTAGAACACTGTTCATATTTTGTGTGATCTAATCTTCAAAACTATATTGTGAATCAGGTGCCAGAGGTGTGTGATTTGCTGCTCCAAAAAGTGGGTTTAAAGGGGCTAAGTGTCTTGACCAAGGTCACACAGTGTAGCGGAACCAGACTTAACCTACTTTTCTGTCTGTGTGTACTAATTCTCTTCAGTCATGTCCAATGCTTTGCAATCCCATGATCCACAGACTACCAGACTCCTCTGTCCATGGGATTCTGCAGACAAGAATACTGGAGTGGGTTGCCTTGCCCTCTTCCAGGGGATTTTCTGGACCCAGGGGCTGAACCCACATCTCTTGCATCTAAGCACAGATAAACCTACTTCTATTTAATACCAAATTCTTGGTTTCTTGCCTTGACCATCACTTAATACTGCCTTTTAACATGCAGTGGTGCCTTACAGACCTAGTCTAGATACAGTTGTTGCATCTGTTCATCATTTTTAAGATTCTCATTAATGTAGGGAAAGAAACCATGATGGAAAAGAGAGCAAGCTAATTAATAGTTTTCTCATTTCAGACAAAAGCCATACTGTTAGAGTCTTCCACTTGTACTCAGAACGCCAGTACCCCTGTGAATATTCCATGTATCAATTCACAGCATAAAGACAATCAAATTATAGTCTTTGAAGGAAAGGTAAACCCAGCCAGGAGACTGATGTTTTTTAAATGAGCAGAATTTGCTGAGCTACCATACAGAAAGCTCCATGTTACTAGACAGTTGTAGCAGCAAAGGAGGTAAGTGGGACATTCACACCAGTGGCCTAGTGAGAAGATGTCTTTAAACTAGAGAAAAGCTGTTCAGCTCCCAGACTCAGAGGTTGGCTTTAGTTCATGAAACTCACTCACCCTCCACATAGACATGATGGCTATGAGATAATGCAGCATAAAATATTATATGCTTATAATGGGTCTCATAACCTTACCCATTGCTACTGTAAGAGAAAGAAAAACATAGAAAATGATTTACTTTATTGCTTCACTATTCATGATTCATAACAGCTCTATTATAATGAAAATTACTGCTACAAATTAAATAGAAAAATCTTTACAGAGATGATGCTGAGAGGGAGAAGAATTCTGTGAATGATAGGTTGATTGTGTCAAAATTGACACATTTCAGAACCTCTGTAGATATTCAAAATCCTTGAATGAACACCTAGTCATATAACCCCATTTACATCTGGGGATCAAAGAAGGCAAATAACTTCATCAAAATCATTGAGAAAATTTGTGCCAGAATATCAATTAAAATCCATATTTTCTAATTGTCATTCGGTGATGTTTCTGGTACAGTATGTTGATCCAGTTTTCCTTTCATTTACATTTATAAAATGTCAATAATGATGCTGTATACAATTTGTATATCACTTAGGTCAAACAGTCCTTTGATATCCAACTAAAATGAGACTGAGCTGCCATCTCACATTCAGAGGAAGATTCAAGTCTCTGTGCCCACCTGACCATTTACGGATTGATTGAATTTTACATTCAGACTCCTGCCTACAGTTTCTTTCTTCAGCTGAATTAAATAATTTATTGGTTTTTCTATACCTGCTATCCCATTTTCAAAGTTGCAGTGACCTTCAGGACTCTATTCATTAACCCAAATACTTCTTCCATTGGGTTCTTTGTGTGTAGGGACCTTTTCTTGAAGTTTGAAAACATTAAAATCTTGTTACAAGACTAAACATGCTAGAAAACAAAATATCAAACACACCTATTTCAAATAATTTGAAACCACTTTGTCTTGAAAATTTTTCACTAGTCATCTTTGTCTGTTGACTCCAGACTTACAACATAGTCATTTGTTTCTTCTCTTCTCAAATTCCTCTCCTCCTCTTTGTCCTGTCCGTTACAGGCACTGAATGCCACAATTTTCTTAAAAAAAAAAAAAAAAAAATCTAAGCAGGATTTTTTTTTCTGTTTTTTATATATATATATATATTTTTTTTTTTTTTTTTTCTGGCCTATTCTCTAAGTACTCCATTTTCAAAAGTAAGTTTCTCTAACAAGTTAGTTTCCTTAAAAGAAGGGCCCTTAATGATATGTTTGCTAATTTTAATACAGTGTTTGCCTATTTATGACATAGCATCTAAGTTTTTACTAAAATAATCCTCCCTTTGAATAGGAAGGACACACAATTTTAAGAAAAATTGTCTTATATCATGTTGATCTGACTTTCCTATTTCTATAAAATGTAAACCACATAGTTAGTTATTTATTTTTCTTGGCACACAGTCTGAATGAGCTTTGTAAAAGGTGGGAGCAGGAGAGCTGTACACTGCTTCCATCCAAATAAAACCAAATTAAACATCCAAAGAAAGTGGAAATAAAGACAAACTTGGATCTTCACTGGAATGAAGGAAGGAAGCAATCTCATGCCACATACCTTGAGGTCTCCCTGTTAATGAGCCTAAGATGAAAGAGGGACCTTAAAAAGCATGTATATTAAGTGTCAGTGTCAACTCCTTAAAAAAAAAAAAAAAAAATCCCATTTTGTGTTAAGTGATTAGATAAGGAGATTCTTAAAGGACTCTCTCCCACATTTCCCCACACATCCAGAGTTTAACTGATACAAACCAATGTTAGTTGTACAGATGATCTCTAAGGAATTCCCTGGAATTCCAGGGTTAAGACTCCATGCTGTCACTGTCAAGGGTCCAGGTTCAGTCCCTGGTAAAGAAACTAAAATGCCACAAGCCAGCATTGTGTAGGCAAAAAAGACATGATCTCCAAAAGAAGGGGCGTGTAAAATCAATGCTGGACACAAAGGCTACCTCAAATAATATTGGCTGTGAAGCAGAGCCCACATAAAAAATGCATAAATTATATATCCATTGATGTACTCCTAGAGCCTCTTACTCAGTCATTTGTAACCCCTAAGTGCAAAATTTCCACCCTTACATGACTGAGATCAGGCTGTTATCTTTGAAAGTCTAGATCTTGTTCGAGACAGGAGCCCAGTGTGTCTCACTTTGCCTGGCAAAGCAATAAACCTAGCATTTTCTACTTAAAAAAATGAAACAAGCAAACAAAAATCAGGAAATAAAAGTGGATCTAGAAAATCAAACATAAATGAGGCAAGAGGAGATGAGTATGTCATGTAACAGAGCCAAGACTGTAAGGAATGGAAGACTATAAGGGAGGGAATGGGTGATATGAACTGTGGGATTTAGAGGCACAGAGAGAAAAATAGAAGTTATATGTATTTAAGTGGGCATTATGCAAAACCCCGACTTGTTTGAATATTGTGAAAGACCCACAAAATGCTCAAAGTTCCTGTTTCCTCTAGGTATTTTCATTCTACTTAGGAACAACACCTGTATCTCTCATTTCAAGAAATATTATTTTCCCAAATTTGACAAAAGATAGTTCTTGTAATCCAGATTCTCAGCAATCTATATCAACTACTATTTTCTTCTTTTTGATGTGTTTTCCCAATTAAAGCATTATCATTTTAATATTATTAAAACCATTTATATTCATTTAACATTTCAAGTAACATAAAAGCAGAAAGACAAAAGCAAGGGATAACACCAACCCGGAAGCGACTAGTATTCAGATTAGATGATAGCAATGGTGGTAGAACAAATTAGTGGTTAAACAGACATCTGTCTGTCCATACATACAAATAGAAAGATGATTGGATGGATGGTTAGAAAAATATATAATAGTTGGATGACTGGAAGGACAAAAGGAAGATAGAGACTAGACTCATGGATGCACATACTGATGGATGCAAAGATGACTAGATATACATTTGTGAAACAGACTGTTTCTACTCTGATTGATATTTTAAATAACTGCACTTCATTTATTCTACTTGAATTGAAAAGAGAAAAGAACCTGAAGAAAATCTAAATTAATCGCTAAGTTTAAGATTTTTTTTTTACATTAGGGAATATAATTTATTAGCAGACCCCTAAGAAATTAAGAAAATACACTATTAAAATCATTAAAAGGTTAGAATCATTATTTTCCCTACATGTTTGAGGCAGTATGGATTGAATCCCTTTTATGCAAATAAGATAATTAGCACTCAAATTTTTTTACCCACATTCCATTTTTTATTGCTAATTATATTAGTGTTACTTTGTTAAGGATTACACAAAGTGCATTCTGTTCTGAATCAATAATTTCACAGTTGTTAAGTTGCTTAGTTTTATAAATGGATTAAAAGTGAATGCCAGTTTTTATTATGGAATAGTTTTTAAAAACACAGAAGAGAGGATAGTAGAGGAATGCCATTATTCAGTTCAGTTCAGTCGCTCAGTCGTGTCCGACTCGCTGTGACCCCATGAGTTGCAGCACGCCAGGCCTCTCTGTCCATCACCAACTCCCGGAGTCTACCCAAACCCACGTTCATCGAGTCGGTGATGCCATCCAACCATCTCATCCTCTGTCGTCCCCTTCTCCTCCCGCCCCCAATCCTACCCAGCATTAGGGTCTTTTCCAATGAGTCAACCCTTCGCATGAGGTGGCCAAAGTATTGGAGCTTCAGCTTCAACATCAGACCTTCCAATGAACACCCAGGATTGATCTCTTTTAGGATGGATTGATTGGATCTCCTTGCAGTCCAAGAAACTCTCAAGAGTCTTCTCCAACACCACAGTTCAAAAGCATCAATTCTGCGGCGCTCAGCTTTCTTCACCGTCCAACTCTCACATCCATACATGACCACTGGAAAAACCATAGTCTTGACTAGACGGACTTTTGTTGGCAAAGTAATGTCTCTGCTTTTAAACATGCTATCTAGGTTGGCCATAACCTTCCTTCCAAGTAGTAAGCGTCTTTTAATTTCATGGCTGCAGTCACCATCAGCAGTGATTCTGGAGCCCAAAAAAGTAAAGTCTGACACTGTTTCCACTGTTTCCCCATCTATTTCCCATGGAGTGATGGAACCAGATGCCATGATCTTAGTTTTCTGAACGTTGAGCTTTAAGCCAACTTTTTCACTCTCCTCCTTCACCTTCATCAAGAGGCTCTTTAGTTCTTCACTTTCTGCCATAAGGGTGGTGTCATCCGCATATCTGAGGTTATTGATATTTCTCCCGGCAATCTTGATTCCAGCTTGTGTTTCTTCCAGCCCAGCGTTTCTCATGATGTACTCTGCATATAAGTTAAATAAGCAGGGTGACAATATACAGCCTTGATGTACTCCTTTTCCTATTTGGAACCAGTCTGTTGTTCCATGTCCAGTTCTAACTGTTGCTTCCTGACCTGCATACAGGTTTCTCAAGAGACAGGTCAGATGATCTGGTATTCCCATCTCTTTCAGAATTTTCCACAGTTTATTGTGATCCACACAGTCAAAGGCTTTGGCATAGTCAATAAAGCAGAAATAGATGTTTTTCTGGAACTCTCTTGCTTTTTCGATGATCCAGCGGATATTGGCAATTTGATCTCTGGTTCCTCTGCCTTTTCTAAAACCAGCTTGAAAATCTGGAAGTTCACGGTTCACGTATTGCTGAAGCCTGGCTTGGAGAATTTTGAACATTACCTTACTAGCATGTGAGATGAATGCAATTGTGCGGTAGTTTGAGCATTCTTTGGCATTGCCTTTCTTTGGGATTGGAACGAAGACTGACCTCTTCCAGTCCTGTGGCCACTGCTGAGTTTTCCAAATTTGCTGGCATATCGAGTGCAGCACTTTCACAGCATCACCTTTGAGGATTTGAAATAGCTCAACTGGAATTCTATCACCTCCACTAGCTTTGTTCATAGTGATGCTTTCTAAGGCCCACTTGTTAGTTTGATATAAATCCTGCATATCTTACCAAATTTGATGTATCGATACAGGTTGCTTTGAAATTAAAGAGGAATCACTAACTAAGAGTCTCTAAGTTTGCAGGCACATTGAGAGATTTTTCCTTGTAAGGAAATTTGACAATGAGTTGTCACAGTAACAATCGGAGGTGGGGTGCTATTAACATCTAGTTGGTAGAGATAGGGTTGATGCTGAGCATCGTAAAATACACAGGACAGTACTCCACAGCAAAGAATTCTCTCATCCCAAACATCAGTAATGCCAAACTTGACACACCCTGCTCTGAACATCACTCAGCGCACACAGATACATGGCACTTTCTGTCTCTAGTGTTTTCCAGTGTCTGCTTAAGCCCCTCTGTGTTCCACTGGAAGGTTAGAAACCATTCTTCCTCTGACAATTCCTCAAAGGGCTTAGTTTCTAAGAACCCTCACCATTTTATTTTGTGTCTACTGAATACCAACCAAGTTTGTTTCAGTATCCAGAATGGATCAGTTTCATCTGATTAAAATTATTTTCTTTCTAATTAATTCCTGTAAAGCTGTATTTGAATTCCCTGAACCAGAAGTAGTACTGGATAAAATCCATCCATTTGAAAGATTTTTAATCAAGACTCTAAGTTCTGCTGCCTCTTTGCCTTCATGTTAAACACCTTATCTGCCCTCCATGGAGGGCAAATCATTCTCTGTTACATAATGTAAAATCCTTGAAAATGTTTAAAGTGTTGAAAAGCAGTTTTGCATTCTATTGGCAAAAATATTCTTGAGTTAAAATGCTGCTTCTTCTATTATTTGATTATGTAATTAGTATTATCAGTAATGTCAATGTCTAACTAAAAACTAGATGTTAGCAAAATTTATGAACACACCAAAAAAGAATTTAATAGATTTGTCATCAGTCATCTCATTATCCATTGACACTTCTGAGAAGTCAGAAGCACAGAAAGATACAAACAGAGGCACTGTTGTTAAAACAAGAACAAATTAAAAATCAAAATACAAACAGTGAAAAGTCTGATATTTATGTGACTAATGAATATAATTGAACAGAATTTTTGTAAAAACACAAGAATATATGATTAGTGTTCACAGAGTGGATTGTAAAGAGAGATATAGGCTCCAAAGTTAAAATTGCTTAGCTGAAATTCCAATACTACCACTTCAATTTCTTCATCTCTAAAACGAGCGTATTAAAACAGCACCTGACTCAAAGGGTTCTGCTAAGAATTAAGTAATGAGTTTAAAAATCTTAGTTCAGTCTTTATCATATTGAAAGCAGCAAATAAGTATTTAGGTAATATTACTATCATTAATCATTATCATATCTAATCTAGTCACACACACACACCCTTTTTTCATATGAGGTAAATAAGTTTTAACTTTCTCAAGGAGGATATTCAGTCAGTGGTATTGTCAGTAGTAAAGTTCTTCTGCCACTGACCCATCTGCTCTGCTTTCTTTTGAAAATGAAATTGTTTAGAAATTCATTTATTTTTAAACCCAGAAGCTCCTTTTGAATATCATGCAGAGAAGGTAGGGAGGCAATAAGAAGTTAAGTAAGAAGTTAGTGAAACTCTGCATACCAGGCATAAAATATCAAGCTCTAAGTTTTCTTCTCACACTTTCATTTCCTGCTCATTTATTTTCATCTCTCTCCCACTTATGGCTCCAAGTCAAGGGTCTACTCTACTTGGAGGGTGGCAGCATCCAAGAAAGACTAGCATGAACCTTGATTCCACATCTCATCTCTTTCCTCCTTTCCTATTAGACCTAAACTTTTCAGAATTTCTGGAGTATAAGTTATAAAGGAGAAAATGCAGCAGATGCTAATGGAGTGAAAAATATGAACTAGATCATGAAGCACAACAAAGGTCCATCTAGTCAAAGCTATGGTTTTTCCAGTAGTCATGTATGGATGTGAGAGTTGTACTATAAAGAAAGCTGAGCACTGAAGAAATGATGCTTTTGAACTGTGGTGTTGGAGAAGACTTATGAGAGTCCCTTGGACAGCAAGGAGATCCAACCAGTCCGTCCTAAAGGACATCAATCCTGAATGTTCATTGGAAGGACTGATGCTGAAGCTGAAACTCCAATACTTTGGCCACCTGATGTGAAGAACTGACTCATTGGAAAAGACCCTGATGCTGGGAAAGCTTGAAGGAGGGAGGAGAAGGGGATGATAGAGGATGTTTGGATGGTATCACTGACTCGATGGACATGAGTTTGAGTAAGTGCTGGGATTTGGTGATGGACAGGGAAGCCTGGCATGCTGCAGTCCATGGGGTCACAAAGAGTTGGACACAACTGAGTGACTGAACTGATGAAGCATCTTACAGCTGTCAGAGGAGCTGAGAATTTTTTTTTTTTCCTTTAGCCAACAAGAAGCCTCAAAGTAATTTTGAGCAAAGGGATGACTTTATTAGTTGTATTTATTATAAATTTTTATCTAGTGGCAAAATTTCAGTGGATGCTTCTGGGAAAGGGAAGATGGTTAAGAAATTACTTGAATGAGGACAGTAGCAGTGGGTTGGAAAATGGACACATGCCATGTTTAAGAGATTGAATGAAGGAAAATTACTGAATTAATGAGTGACTAGACAAGAGGTTAAAAACAGAAAAAAAATTGAGGAATATTCCGCTAAATGCAAAACTTAAAACTGAACTACTGTCTGCATCCAAATACTGTTTCCACCATTTCAGAAAATATTCCAATGCCTGTCTTCCCTTTACACCCACAGATAGCTGCTGTAGTTATTTATAAGTCTCCACATTTGGAGAACTAATTTGTTTGTGGACTATTCCAGTTCCATGGCGTTGCTAGCTATCACTTAGCTGCACCAAGTTCATTCAACCCTGATAATTAAATTAAATATCTACTGACATCAAAGAGACAGCAGAAACTTACTAACAATACCAAGAACTTTTTCAGGCCCCTAAAGAAAGCCACATTGCATTATAATGGAGACAGAGGCATGCTCTATAATGGAGGGATGGTCAATTTAATATTCCACTCATATTTTAATGTGTCTGTAGTGTATTCTAGCGGAATATGGTCTCACAAGTGGTGTAACACATTGGCGGCTCAATATAATAGGACTGACGTTACTATGGAATTCAATATTATGTGGGCATGACCTTACTGAAGATTTAATTACTTGAAATACCAGAAGGATGATGGTATAACAATATCATTGCAAAGGTCTTTAGAAAGAAGAGCATGAGTGTCATGGCTGCTGACTTCCACACTTTTTTTTTTTTTTAAATTTCTGCATTCATTTTCTTAGTTAAGGGTATCACCATCAATTTTTACACAGGCTTCAAGTCTTAGAATCATTCCTTCTCTTAAATATTTTCACTCTTTAAAAAATGCTTACACTTTAAAAAATAATAAGCAATACCAAATAGTCTCCCCTATCATGCCTAAGGCACTAAGTTGTGTCCTCTCTATAAATAAATACCATCATCAGCCCTTTATCTATCCTTCCTGTGATAAGCTAAAAGTATAATAGTGTGTGCGTGTGTGTGTGTGTGTGTGTGTGTGTGTGTGTGTGAGGCTCTGTCTCTTTATAAAATGTTAGCATATTTTATTTTTTAACCCCTTCTTTTCCTTATTTAGTGTCTCTTAGGAAGTATTTCAAGTAAACGTGTATAGATTAACCATATATTATTTATTGTAGAGATGCACCATGATTTATTTAAATCGTAGCCTACTGATGGCTATTTGAATTGCTTACAGTTTGTTATAGGCTGAATTGTGCCCTCCCCAAATTCACATGTTAACATGAATTTCATGCAGTTTCCTCAGAATGTTACTGTCTTTATGGATAGAGACTTTAAAGAGGCAATAAAGTTAAAATGAGACCATTAGGTTGGGCCCTAATTCAACCTGACTGGTGTACCTTTAAGAAGAGGAAATCTGAATTATTTGTTCTAGTTTCTGTGAAAAATACCATGAATTGCATTGTCTATGTAGACTGCTTTGGGTAATATGGACATTTTAATCATATTTATTTTTTTCAATCCATGAACACAGAATATATTTCCATTTAGTTGTATCATCTTCAGTTACCTTTATAAATCTCTTACTTTTCACAATATGTTTCTTTCTCCTTTATTTTAAATTTTATTTTATTTTTAATTGGAGGATAATTACTTTACAATATTGTAGTGATTTCTGCCATACATCAACATAAATCAGCCATAGGTATACGTATGTCCCTTCCTTCTTAAACCTCCCTCCCTATCCCACCCTTCTACATTGTCACAGAGCACCAGCTTCGGATTCCCTGCATCATACAGCAAATTCCCACTGCCTAGCTACCTTACATCTAGTAATATATATGTTTCAGTGCTGCTTTCTGAAATCATCCCACTTTCTCTCTCCCCTACTGTGTCCAAAAATCTGTTCTCTATGTTTGCATCTGTGTTGTTGCTCTGTCGATAGGTTCATCAGTAACATCTTTCTAAATTCCATATATATGTGTTAATATACTATATTTATCTTTATCTTTCTGACTTACTTCACTCTTTATAATAGACTCTAGGTTCATCCACCTCATTAGAATCAAATCAAATGCATTCCTTTTTATAGCTGAGTAATATTCCCTTATGTATATGTACCGAAACTTCTTTATCCATTCATCTATCGATGGACATCTAGGTTGCTTTCATATTCTAGCTATTGTAATTAGTGCTTCAGTGAACATTAGGGCACATGTGTCTTTTTCATTTCTGGTTTCCTCAGGGTATATGCCCAGTAGTGGAATTGCTGGGTCATATGGTAGTTTTGTTTCTAATTTTTAAAGGAATCTCCATACTGTTCTCCATAGAGTCTGTATCAATTTGCATTCCCACCAACAGTGCAAGAGGGTTTCCTTTTCTCTGGACCTTCTCCAGCATTTATTGTTCTTAAACATTTTGATGACGGCCATTCTGACTGATGTGAGATGATACTTCATTGTAGTTTTGATTTGCATTTCTCTAATAATGAGCAATGTTTGATATGAAAACAAGGAAAAGATACCATAAAAAAAGAAAATTACAGGTCAGTATCACTAATGACCATAGATGTAAAAATCCTCAAAAAAATTTTAGCAAATAGAATCCAAGAACACATTAAAAAGATCATACATCATGATCAAGTGGAGTTTATCCCAGAGATGTAAGGATTCTTCAATATATGCAAATTTTATCCTTTTTGGTTAAATATTTCCCTAGGTATTTTATTATTTTCTATTTGATTTTAAATGGGACTATTTTCTTGATTTTCCTTTCTGATTGTCTCTTACTAGTGTATAGAAATGAAACAGATTTCTGTATATTTATTTTGTATCCCACAAACATTACTGGAATCATTTATTCAAATAGTTTTTTGGTAGAATTTTTAGGGTTTTTCTATGTATAGTATCATGTCACTTCTAAATAGTGCCAGTTTGACTTCTTTCTTTCCAATATGGGTGCCTTTTATTTATCTATTTTATCTGATTGTTATGACTAGTACTTAAAATACAATGTTAAATAGAAGTGGTGAGAGTGGGCATCTTTGTCTTATTTCTGATTTCTGATACAGAAAGCAAACTAGTGGTTACCACATGTGAAAAGGATGAGAGAAACAGGTAAATAGGTGAAGGGGATTAAGAGGTAAAAACCAGAAGCTATAAATTATATAAGTCACAGAAATGTAATGGACAGCACACAAAATCTGATCAATATTTTATAATAATATTTTATGGTATAGAATCTTAAAAATATTACTATATTAAACACTAAAATTAATATAAGATTGTAAACCTGCTATATTACACTGACTTTTAAAATGTGAAACCTTTGTATAATCCTTGTGATTTTGACTTAAAATATTTAAAAAAGGGGGGAAATTTGGACACAGAGACACTAGGATCACACACAGAAGAAAGACCACCTGTGGTCACCTGCAAGCCAAGGAGAGATGCCTCAGAAGAAACCAAACCTGTGGAATCTTGATCCTGGATTCCAGCCTTCAGAACTGTGCGAAAATAATTTTATCTTATTTATGCTCCTTAGTCTATGGTATTTTGTTATGACAGCCATAGCAAACTAATACACAGACTCTTACCTTTACAAAAGTACAGAAATAAAAAATAAATTGCATGAGGTTATTAAGACATCTCTGCACATTACAATGTATCGATAGGCGTATTTCTATAAGTGAAATTACTGAACGCTAGGCCACATGAGAAATCATTAGAGTCATCAGGGGCAGGAGTGGGAGAAAATGTGGGTAAGAGCTTTTATTGCAGTTTCCATGGAAAGGTAAAGCAAAGCAGGTAAGAGAGTTTATGACTGGCTAGCTTGAATTTCAATGGGTTCTGAGGCATAAGGTTACCAGTTGACTGGTACCTGACCCTTGAGCCATTGGGCTGGGGAATAGTGTTGTGGAGTAACATTAAGAGCCCAAGTGTGGTCTGAAGTGTTGGCGTTGGATTGGTTAGTTTGTATTTAAAGATGTGCTCAAAGGTGAATTCTTTACTATTTCTGGTATCTGATTAACAGTAGGAGGGCAATCTCTCATGGTTAGTAAGGCCCCAGTTGTAAAAAAAACATTAGAAAAACATGCCATTATTTTGATAAAATGTTAGAATAAATTATTTTTTTATTTTTTATTAAAAAATTACTGAGTCTATCTAAATTAGCATTGATGATTATTGTATCATCACCAAAGAGGATTGCCTTTATAAATAAGTGGTAAAATGATACCTTCTTTTTTGGTTATATTTTTTCCTTTAATTTTGATTTAGACTATGTGTCTCATCATATATTAGGAACAACAAAAATGAGATACTTTCTTAACTTTCTATTGAATTTTTCAGCTTTATGCTCTGTTGGCATGTTTGTCCTTCCAAACATAAATGTTGATTTTTTTTTTTTTTAATGTAGTCATTATCAATCTTTCTTAAATGACTTTATGGATTTGTTTCTTATTTAGGAAAGTCTTCACTGTTTACAATTATGGAACATAATTTATAGTTATTCTACTAATATTTGTAATTTTAGTTAAACATAAATCCATAATCAATCTGGAATTTAGTGTAAGAATGGATGTGTATAAATTGCCTAATTTATTATATGTATATATTATACCATATATAATTAAATACATATTACATATAATAAAATAGCTAATTAGCATATATGTAGATACATATGTATACATGTATAGTAGTTTTTAAATTTCTTATTATCTGATAATATGAGTTCTTCCCATATTATTTTTTCTAAGTTTTTCTTTCTATTCTTATATGTTTATTACTTACAATCAGCCATTTTATCTCAAAGTACCAAGTCTTACTGATTCTACAGTCTTGTTAAATTTTTACATCAATTTAAGGAGAATATTTTTTTAATATTGAATTTTACCCTCAAGTTATGATTGTCTTTTAATATATCCAAGTGTGGCTTTTACAGTTGTATAGATTTTCCACATCTTTTAAAGTTTACTCATAGTATTATATTTTCATGGGAAGGTAAATAGGATATCTTTATCACTACTGTATTATTCTTTTGGTTTTCTGTTTAAGAAATTGATTTTTTTCCCACACTAATGTTGTAACTGGGCTTCTGAGGTGGCACAGAGGTAAAGAAACCATCTGCAATGCAGGAGACTTGGGTTCAATCCCTAGGTCCAGAAGATCCCCTAGAGAAGAAAATGGCAACCCACTCCAGTATTCTTGCTTGGAAAATCCCATGAACAGAGGAGCTTAGAGGGCTACCGTCCATAGGGTCATAACGAGTTGGACATGACTTAGCTACTAAACAACAACAATAATTTTTTAACCAGTCATCTAAGTTAATTTTCTTAACTTGTTAGTATTTTAAAGTTGGCTGTCTTGAGTTTATTAAATATGCCAGTAAAAAATAGCTCCCTTCACCCTTTTTCCATTCACTTCTTTTCCTCTATATTTCATTCACTCTTTAGGTTCTGTACCATCTCCCTTGTCTCACCTTGAATTGTATTGTCTCAATATCGGTGACCTCCAAGATTCTGGGTCTCTTGCTTTTTATTACTGCCTGTGTTTTCACAATTGCTCTCCACTGACTGCTTACCTCAAATCTCTCACACAATGGAATCAATTTGCATAAAAGTACCAAAATATTTCTAATCACAACCTGAAGTGTACATGGTCACAGGTATTGAGAGTTTATCACTTGTACCATATACATAAGAGATGATAAAAGGAAAAAGATAGTGTTTTTATTGTGGTAGAGGTGTCTGAACAGGCTTTAAACAAATTTTATTGGGTTATTCCTATGCAGGTAAACTTTAATCCTAGAGAATTCAAAGGCCTCCACTGGGGGGATAGTCTATTTCAATTCTCTAACCCAATCTTAGCCAATCATCTTATTTGATCAAGTACAACTGAAAATTCCAAATGGAGATATTAGGAAATAAACAACCTTGGTTGTGTCCTCTTTTCCCAACCTTTTAATGACTGTCATTCCTCAGCTCCAAGAGGTTGTGTGATCCAATTAGGCAAATTGAAAAAGACTGCTTTTATGCAAAAGCATGAGAGAGTTAATTGAAATCAATCCATGCTCAGTGAAAATGCCACAAACATCACTGATAATTTAGAGCAATTAAAAGATGTTGTCCTGAAGCAAGGCAGAAACATTAAGTCTAAAAGCCTGTTAAAGGAAGGAAAATTACCGAAAATATTTAAATGATATTATTCACCTAAGATGGACTAGGGACATCCAATCCAATTAGAAATTGTAAGATATTTCATTAGTCAGAAGCTTTGTTCTTAAAACCACTGAAATGAAAAATCTTTCACCTAGTATCCTTTGTCATTGCAAAGTAATCTGTTACAAACAATCCATCAACCCTAGTTTTGAGTACATTCTTCATGCAAATAGTTGTTGTGGTTTAACTTTCATAAAATAGTCCCTTCATCTATAAAATAAGGTCATTTTAACTAGAATAGTGATTTTCAAGCTATATTGTTTAGAGTTCTAAATATTCTAGGATGTAATTGGACATGTATTGTTTGGTAGGGTGAGGTAGGACAGAGAGCAAAGAAAGCAAAGAAATAACCTGTTAGAACTCTGAATTGCCCATCTCATAATTAACACATGAACAACTCTGTTAAAAATAGGGATATTAAATATGTGGTTCACCCCCTCACCATTCCTTTTATCTTGACCGTAGCATACATCGCCATTTAATCCAGTTTTCTTTTTCCTGAAGCCTGGATAGAGAGAGCCTCAGAATCCTTCTTACTATGTTATAGTAATCAGGCCACAATTATCCAAGATCCACATTACTCTTGAGATGATGAAGAGTGATTAAACAGGATATTGGTTAAAATGCCTGGCATACTTTAATATTTCCTGACCAACACAAGAGTGAAGACTGATAATCTATCATGGGCAGCCCACAAGGTCACAGTCAAAATATATACAGTCACTCTAAATATTTGACTGGTAAGCCTTTGACTGTGTGGATCACAAGAAACTGAAAAATTCTTAAAGAGATGGGGTTACCAGACCACCTCCCCTGCCTCCTGAGAAATCTGTATTCAGGTCAAGAAGCAACAGTTAGAACCAGACATGGAACAACGGACTGGTTCCAAATTGGGAAAGGAGTACATCAAGGCTGTATATTGTCACCCTGCTTATTTAACTTATATGAAGAGTACATCATGCAAATGGCTGGGCTGGATGAAGCACAAGCTGGAATCAAGATTGCTATGTGAAATATTAATAACCTCAAATATGCAGATGACACCACCCTTATGGCAGAAAGTGAAGAGAAACTAAAAAGCCTCTTGATGAAAGTGAAAGAGGAGAGTGAAAAAGCTGGGTTAAAACTCAACATTCAAAAAACGAAGATCATGGCATCAAGCAATGGAAACAGTGACAGACTTTATTTTCTTGGGCTCCAAAATCACTGCAGATAGCAGCTGCCGCCATGAAATTAAAAGACGTTTGCTCCTTGGAAGAACTATGACCAAACTAGACAGCATATTAAAAAGCAGAGACATCACTTTGCCAACAAAGGTCTGTCTAGTCAAAGCTATGGTTTTTCCAGTAGTCATTGCATGGATGTGAGAGTTAGACTATAAAGAAAGCTGAGCTCCAAGAAACATGCTTTTGAACTGCAGTGTTGGAGAAGGCTCTTGAGAGACCTTTGGACTGCAAGGTGATCAAACCAATCAATCCTAAAGGAAATCAGTCCTGAATATTCATTGGAAGGACTGATGCTGAAGCTGAAACTCCAATACTTTGGCCACCTGATGCGAAGAGCTGACTCATTTGAAAAGACCCTGATGCTGGGAAAGACTGAAAGAGAGAGGATAAGGGACAAGATAGGATGACATGGTTGGATGGCATCACCAACTCAATGGACATGAGTTTGAGCAAGCTCCGGGGATTTGCTGCTGGACAGGGAAGCCTGGCATGCTGCAGTCCATGGGATTGCAAAGAGTCCAGCACAACTTAGTAACTGAACTGAAGTGAACTGAAGAACAAAGGAATACGACTGTTCACATAATTCCTTTATATACTTTCAAGACTAAAGCAAGTGAAGAACATGATATGAGTGCTGGCAGGTATGCACTGCAGATATGCACTTCAGATATAGTTGTCTCTGAAAGAGGAGCATTCAAGGTTTGATTGGAAGGAGTATGTATCAGAATAAAACTCTGTTTTAAAGAAAAGAAAGGAGGTATGGGGAGTTAGAGAAAGCACTTACTGTGGAAGATGTGTATCAGCAGTCACCCAGAGTGTCCCCTTTCATGATGCCTGCTTCTGGGCATTTTTACTACTTTTATCTCTAATTTTACCATTTGGATAGTTTTTGATGCCTTGGTCTACTCAGTGGATTTACTCCTTTTGAAATGTACAATATAGGATAATGCTCAATGGTGTTGTTTCCTAGAGACCCTGGTTTCTGTGTTTGAATTCCAGCTCTACTGCTTATTATATGTGGCTTTAGGGAAGCTAATTTTCCTCTTGTGCTTGGTTATCAGTAATGAGATAATTCACAGTGTTGTTTGAAAATGCTAAATTATAAATACAGATATAGCGCATGTCTTATATAACCCAAAGTGGCTAATATTTCCACATTCATTACTACCCAATCAGTACTACTACAACTGTAACTACTATTCCTGCAGCTACTTGAATAAAACAGACATGCATTAAGCACCTACTGTATGCTCTGTGTCATACTATTTCCTCAGTGACCTCACTGAGCCTGCCCCATCTCTTTTTCCTTTCAGTGGTCTTACTGCAATTTGTAATTCAGTTTCTTCTTACGTGTATAAACTCCATGAGGGAAGTCACCAAAGACCTACAACACCTAAGATACTGTCTGGAACAGAGCAGACACTCAAAAAAATAAAAAGCTTATGAATGAATGATTAAACTAACTGAAGTGTTACAGAGAGTGAATATGAAACAGTCCCCCTCTCCTTGACAATGATGCTGTCTATCCCACAGCAGGGTTTGTTTTAGGTCCCAGCCCTAAAACATAAATTTGACAGCTCCTGGCAGGACTTTCTACCTGTGCCTAGTAGCCTTCAGTTATTTACAGAAGATACTGCGTTAGTCCCTGGTGGCTCAGACGGTAAAGCATCTGTCCACAATGGAGGAAACTGGGTTTGACCCCTTGGTCGGGAATATCCCCTGGAGAAGGAAATGGCAACCCACTCAAGTACTCTTGCCTAGAAAATTCCGTGGATGGAGGAGCCTGGTTGGCTACAGTCCATGGGGTCGCAAAGAGTCAGACATAACTGAACGACTTCACTCACTCACTCACTGAGTTAGTCATTACCCCCCCATATCCTGATCAGGCATCTTGTCAGCTCTAGGTTTAGATCAATAAAATCTTCTAACATGTACTTGGAAGCTGAAAAAAAAATCCATTTTATTGCTGAAAAGATAAGCTTCATAATGAGGTAAAATTCTGATTTTGTAGATTTGTTCATTTAACCTCTGCTAAGAACAAAAAATATGATTTATTGATTTTGATTCTCTAGTAAAAAATCTATTTTAAATCCTAAAAGATGATGCTGTGAAAGTGCTGCACTCAATATGCCAGCAAATTTGGAAAACTCAGCAGTGGCCACAGGACTGGAAAAGGTCCGTTTTCATTCCAATCCCAAAGAAAGGCAATGCCAAAGAATGTTCAAACTATGTGACATTTGTACTCATCTCACACGCTAGTAAAGTAATGCTCAAAATTCTCCAAGCCAGGCTTCAGCAATATGTGAACCGTGAACTTCCAGATGTTCAAGCTGGTTTTAGAAAAGGCAGAGGAACCAGAGATCAAATTGCCAACATCTGCTGGATCATTGAAAAAGCAAGAGAAGTCCAGAAAAATATCTATTTCTGCTTTATTGACTATGCCAAAGCCTTTGACTGTGTGGATCACAATAAACTGTGGAAAATTCTTCAAGAAATGGAAATACCAGACCACCTGACCTGTCTCTTGAGAAACCTGTATGCAGGTCAGGAAGCAACAGTTAGAACTGGACATGGAACAACAGACTGGTTCCAAATAGGAAAAGGAGTACATCAAGGCTGTCTCTTGTCACCCTGCTTATTTAACTTATATGCAGAGTACATCATGAGAAATGCTGGGCTGGAAGAAGCACAGGCTGGAATCAAGATTGCCAGGAGAAATATCAATAACCTCAGATATGCAGATGACACCACTCTTATGGCAGAAAGTGAAGAAGAACTAAAGAGCCTCTTGATGAAAGTGAAAGAGGAGAGTGAAAAACTTGGCTTAAAGCTCAACATTCAGAAAACTAAGATCATGGCATCTAGTCCCATCACTTCATGTCAAATAGATAGGGAAAAAACCTTATTTTTTGGGCTCCAAAATCACTGCAGATGGTGATTGCAGCCATGAAATTAAAAGATGCTTACTCCTTGGAAGGAAAGTTATGACCAACCTAGATAGCATATTAGAAAGCAGAGACATTCCTTTGCCAACAAAGGTCCATCTAGTCAAAGCTATGGTTTTTCCAGTAGTCATGTATGGATGTAAAAGTTGGACTGTGAAGAAAGCTGAGTGCCAAAGAATTGATGCTTTTGAACTGTGGTGTTGGAGAAGACTCTTGAGAGCCCCTTGGACTGCAAGGAGATCCAACCAGTCCATCCTAAAGGAGATCAGTCCTGGGTGTTCATTGGAAGGACTAATGTTGAAACAAACTCCAATACTTTGGCCTCTTGATGCAAAGAGTTGACTCATTGGAAAAGACCCTGATGCTGGGAAGGAATGAGGGCAGGAGGAGAAGGGGACGACAGAGGATGAGATGGCTGGATGGCATCACCAACTTGATGGACATGAGTTTGGGTAAACTCCGGGAATTGGTGATGGACATGGAGGCCTGGCATGCTGCGATTCATGGGGTCACAAAGAGTTAGACAGGACTGAGCGACTGAACTGACTGAACTCAGTAAAAAATCATGTCACCTTTTAATGAGCAACTTATTACCAGATGCTGAGGTCTTTAGTCTTGTAAACAAGGATTATGGTTAAAGCATATTGAAAGGAGAATTTAAATATAAAAATCAATAAAAACATGTAAAAAGTAATATGAATCAAGCGTAAAAGCAATTCATTCTTGAGGCTTTATAATAACATTTATAAACTCTCCTCAACCCATTGCCTGTTTCTGAATAGAGAAGAGCAGTATTGAAAAAGTTAACAAAGGGAGTTTGGTCATAAATAACAAAAAATAATCATAATAGCTACCATTTACTGAGTACTCATTGCATAGTGGGAGCTCAGATTACTACAAAGAACAAGTTGTACTTAGCATTGAAAGCATTCCAGGCAGGAGACTTATTCTTTTACATAAATTACCATATTTAATACTCAGCAATCCTTGGAGCTTTGAGTTTTAATGCCCACATATTAGAATGAGGAAGTGGAGACGCAGAGAGGTTGACTCACTTGTGCCAAATCACAATTAATGTATGATTGAGTTTAGATCATATTTGAATTCTAAATTTGGTGATCTTTCCACTAAACTGTGCTGCCTCTTCCAAACACAGAAAAATACTAAAATAAATTCTCTCAACTATCTTGTCTATTGGTTGAGCATTAATTATTTTTTGAGAATTGCAGGTCTTTCTTTTTTAATGGATCATCCCCAGGGTGGTTCTCAGCTATTGCTCAGGGTAGATTTAATAAGTGCTGGCATTTAAATTCTTGCATATTATAGCAGAGACTGTATGACTGAAAGCCAGGGCTTATTTTCTGTGAGCAATGTTTAATCAAAAGTGACCCATAATTTCAAGCTCCAATGACTACCCCCACTTTATTAACTAGACACTTGTTCATTTTGGAGCCTCTTCACTCAGGTTTAAAATACAGTGGGTGATCCTTAGAGAGGCTCTTTCTTTATCCCCTATCCTCTGGCTGCCCTTTCTAAAAGCTCAGGAAAGAAACTTCCATCCTTTAGTTTCTTAATCTTCCCTACTAATGACAGATGAGTCGAAAAATATTAGACTTGCTAGTGAGGGTTTACTTAGAGGAAGTAAAGAGTTTGTGGTATATTTATGCACATACATGCATGTGTGTATGTCTGTATGTTCTGAGAAGGAGCAAAAGAGCTTTCAGTTCTGTTATTATCAAAATGCAGCCTTTTACCCAGCCTATATCAAAGCCACCTTCCTGTTCAGCCCAGTATTCCAACAGAATTCTCTAGCATCTCAGCAAAGGGGGATACTGTAACTGATTACAATTCAGCAGGGAGTATTGTCCATTAAATCACACATGAGACAAAGTGTACCGAATCTGTCCAACCTCCCCTGTGACAATATAAACATCAACATTTATATTTTATATACACATATATATACATATATGTATATACAAACTAACCCTAAATCAACAAAGTGGTGCAATTGCTCACAATATTTTCAGATTACATGCCCACCTCTAGGCATCTTTCCTCTTCTCTTCCCTTTATTCTTTTTCCCTTCCTTCCAATTTATTTGTATAAGTAACTTTTTTATGTTACAGATCTGCTTTTGTTAAAGGCTGAGAGAGTGATTTTCACCATAGAGCAGGATATAAAACAACCAGAGGACTGTCTCACAACCAGAGGGAAACTGACATCCAGAATAACATGTGGAGAGATGGTTAGCTATATTTTGTGGAGGAAGAATTGACAAGAGCTAAGAAGCAAGAGAAAAAGAAGTGCAAACAGGGAAAGAGTCAAGGAAACAGTCCAAACTGGTGTCAGCTTTTTTATTTTCCCCCAATTGGGCCACTGTATGTTAAACTTTTGAGTGGATTTCTTCAATTTATGCAATCAGAAGCAAGAGGCCCCTTTGGCTTGCTGTAACGGAAGATACTGGCAGGAATTGGTACCTTGTGCTTCTTCTGAAAACAGTGTTTGAATTTAGAAGGCCAGAAAGTTTAAATCCTGTTATTATAATAACTCTATTTGTCACCTGTGAAACATCTTGTGAAAGAAATAAATCCCCATTGGTAAAAATGATTAGTGATGTAAATGCAGCAGGTAAAAAAAAAAAAAAAAATAGTGACAATCAACCTTGTAGGTTTATCAGGACCTTTGAGAGTCACCTGTGTCAAGGAAAATGCCTTTGTTTTCCCTACACATAACTCACCTGGGAATTTAGAAATACTGAATTAATTTGGACCCCTGTATTGTGATTTGTCAGCTCAGTCTATAAATGTAGAGAAAGCTAGAAAGCCCCACTCGGGTTCATTCCATTTGTCAGTTACTGACAGCTTCCTTCAAACTCTTCAGGCATCCAAGTGTGCTGTGCTATGCTTAGTCGCTCAGTCGTGTCTGACTCTTTGAGACCCCATGGATTGTAGCCTGCCAGGCTCCTCTGTCCATGCAATTTTCCAAGCAAGAATACTGGGGTAGGTTGCCCTGCCCTCCTCCAGAGGATCGAACCCCGGTCTGCTGCATTGCAGATGGATTCTTTACTATCTGAGCCAATAGTAAGATGTTATTGTGATGGTGTTTAAAAGAAATCAAATATTCTTTAGATTGTTAGCCTAGTATCAATCCCAGACTTAAGATATTGAGTTAAATTACTCTTCTGAGGTAACCTTCTTTTAGGATTGACTCAGAAGGATTTCTGCCAGTAAATAAGATTTGAAAGTTAAAACATTTTTGCCTGTTTCATCTTGGTTTGATCCCAGAACTATTATTCTATTGGTTCCAGCTACAGTCCTCTTCACATTTCTTTACGTCCACAGATGCACTCAGCCTTAAGGTCTAACTCCTTCTCCACTCCCTCTTTCTTACTCATTGTTGAGTAAACAAATATTTGTACACATCTGTATATTATAGTGCTGATTAAAAATATTAATGATAAGATACTTAATATGAAAAGATAGATAAAAGGGAAGAAAATGTCAAAATTCAACAACAGCAGCCATTCTTAGATAAATTTTGCAGTAAACCGTCCCTGCTGTTACTTTCGGAGAAGGGAATGGCACCCCACTCCAGTACTCTTGCCTGGGAAACCCCATGGACGGAGGAGCCTGGTAGGCTGCAGCCCATGAGGTCGCAAAGAGTCAGACACGACTGAGCGACTCCACTTTCACTTTTCACTTTCATGCACTGGAGAAGGAAATGGAAACCCACTCCAATATTCTTGCCTGGAGAATCCCAGGGATGAAGGAGCCTGGTGGGCTGCCATCTGTGGGGTCGCACAGAGTCGGACACGACTGAAGCGACTTATCAGCAGCAGCAGCAGCAGTAGCTGTTACTTTCTCAGTTCCCTTATAATACCACCATTACCTTCCACAGTCCTTTTATAAAAATCTCGTCCTACTGAAAAGTAACATTGAAACAAGTTAGGCTTTTCCAAGTTCAACGCTGAACTCACTGGTACTAGTGGTGGGTTAAAATCTTAGATTATGCAGGATATACTAAGGATTTAGGGGATGGTCAAGTAAAATGATAGGACCACAAGAGACAGTAAGATGTAACAAGCTTTATTGAGTGATGCTTGTATACAAATGAATGAGAAAGTCCCTTAGTTCAGTTCAGTTCATTCGCTCAGTCGTGTCTGACTCTTTGCGACCCCTTAGCGCATAAGACTATCCAGGAGCCTATAATGAGGATGCCAGAATGGGGAACTGATAATGGAACTCCTGGAGGAGAGGGAAATGGGAGATAGGATTTATATGTCAAGAAGATATTGCTCAGCTGCAAGGCAAGGTGTCTATGCCAGACAGCTCTAAGGGTAGGAAAGATTTGGTGTCTTCTGATTACAAGACTATCTTACTGGTGGCTAACAATGCTGGGTGAGGGATACAAAACAAGCAGATTCTAAATAGTTAAAAATTTGCTTATTTGGGTTGGTTTTTAAATACTGGGTGTGTAAAAATTTGAGTTTTTTACCTGCAGACTTTTGAACTAATGGATCTCAATCTACAGTGAAGAAATAAACAAGTAGGCTGGGACCAACACACAGAGGCCACCGTTGGCTTATTTACGCAGCAGACTCATCAAGAATTCAGACAGTCAGAGGCTGACACTAGGTTCCTAGATAAGGACAATTGAAAATATATTCTGCTCCTTTTGTTCTTTAAACTTTAAGGGAAAGAGAGGGGTGCATAATTTGAAGAAGGCTGGGGCTAATATATCACTATTCATCAAATCGTGGTGAAATGATCCTTAACTGAATAATATTTGAGCATCATAACATATGACCCTCATGCTGTTATCCATATTAAGCAATTAATAGCATATCTTACAACTGATCCCCTGGAGAGGGGAATGGCAACCCACTCCAGTGTTCTTGCATGAAACATACCATGGACAGAGGAGCCTGGAAGGGTACAGTCCATGGGGGTCTCAAAGAGTCGGACACGACTAAGCAACTTCCACAGTTTTCCTAAGTGAAATAGGAATGCCATATTTACCTAGCTTCCAAAGGACTATAGCTACTAAAAGTGTCTGGGGAGCATTAACTTGCAGTAAGTACTAAACCAACTTTAACAGCTCGGCCTCATTTGCCCTTTCATTTAAGTTTCACATCACTATACATCAAACAACTTGCCTAGCAGTCTCACAAACAACCCATGTGGATTTATTCATCATTGTTGTTGTGTTTTGATTTTAAACAGTCTTAGAGCTAGCAATCTATCAGTGCTGTCTTGAGATGCCCTTATGTATCTTTCTTAGTAAACTCTTACTAATGTATCAGAGTAAACTGGTTTGTTACCTCCTCCCTCATAAAGTTTTCTCTGACTGTCCCAGGCAAAATGAATAAATATTCTCTCTATATTTCCATAAAACTTTACTCATGGTATTTTTATAAGAATGTCCCTGCTTCATGTTATAATCAATTTGTTATGCTTTTGATACTGTAGACTCCCCTCATCGTATTTTTTCAAGGGCATGCCTCTCATAAAATTGAATCTCTATCATCTAGCATAGATTCTGACATACAGAGACACTTAAGATTTGCTATATTAATGAAGTGTATTGATTTTAGTAACACTCTAAAATGTTTATCCTAATAAAATATGACTAGTAAGTTGCACTAAAGGAGAAATAATAATTATTTTTATTTTATAAAAGGAATGCATTCAGATTTGCAAAACAATTTAAAGCAAATCCTTATAAGTGTCATGAGTGAATTCCATAATATATAAAAAATGTGATAATATTTCAAAATGTTCTGTGACTCACCTTTCATTCTTTGGGGAAAGTAGAACTAATTGCCCAGAAATTTCTGTCCCACAATTCAATACAGGAGTTCCTTTTTGGATGGCAGCAATAATTCTCCATGTCATGAAAAACCAATGTCATTGGAGTTTGCCTTTGAGAGGAATCTGACAATTGTCAGAGTAATGGAAAAAGTCACTCAGGGCCATACCTGCGATTGCCTGTTACAGATGTGAGTACACCAACTTTACCTCACACACTACTTCTAGAATTTCTTATAATTTACACCATCTGTTGATCTGGATCCTTTGCTGATTTGTGCATCCTTTGGAAAGCAGATGCAGAACACCTGCCTTCACCGATGTTTCAAGATTTAACCTGATGCCCAGATGTAAACTGATTTAAGAGAAAAATAATTGGCTAAATTCCAGGTGAATAAAAAAATGCAATTTTAAAATTTCCATCCACATATAAGATAATCAGGGAATGGTTTATTAAAGATCTGCAGACCTAATTTCATTTTTACGTTAGTTCTTATTACCTCGGTTCTTTTTTTGTTATATAGAATAAATTTCCAGATCATACTTCCCCTCTTATAATATCAAACACAGAGCCTCAATCTTGGAATAAAACCTTACTTGATGGTGTACACACTTACATGAAAAACTAAATGTTTTCGTATTATCTATGAATGCAAATTAGGAAGGTAGTGGCACTCTCATTCTTCTCATCTCCATTCAAATGTCACCTATTCATACAGATTTCTTTGGTGAAACTATAAAATAATCATAATTTCCAGGTAGTAACTAATGTATATCATCCATTCACACTTTGCCATTTTTCACACTTTGAAATTGTGTTTGTTTTCTTGTTTTATTTGCCATATGTTCCATGAAAGTTAAGCTCTGAGAGAGACAGACCTTGTCAATCTTGATCACATCAGTATTTTCAGTTTTGAGAAACATGCCTGATAACTGGTAGGCACTTAACAAATATTTATTCAATGCATAGAGAATATAAGACTCAAAGTAGGAACAAAAATAACATATCTGATTTACATTCATTAATTCTTCTTCTCTGAAGAATCTCTGTCCAAATTAAATGGAATATGACCTACATAAGCAATTTTAGATTTCTAGTAGCCCCATCAAAAAATGAAAAACAGGTGAAATTAATGTTAATGATATTTTTCTGGCCCAATAGATTAAAAATATTAACACTTTAACATGTAATCAATGTAAAATGATGTAGACATATTAAATATTTTTGTACCAAGTTACAAAAATCGTGTGTATACTTTGTAATCATACCACATCTCGACTCAGATGAGACACATGCAGAATGCTTTATAACCACGTGTGTGGCTAGTGGCCACTGTATTGGACAGAATGGATCTAGATTGGTGCCTGTATTGGAGTTCAGTGAAAAATAAGATGAGATAGTAGAGCTGTTGGTTACAATTTGGGAGGTCTAGAATGGCAAAGTGAGTATTTGAAACAGTAGACAAGTTATATTTTCATCAACAAGACTGAGTTGATTGGCATTATGCTTAAAGAAAAGTAATGTCATGCATGGTGAAAAAAGGAGATGATAAGAAGAGTTGAGGGTTAGTTGACATTCAGTAAGTGAGAAATAATAAGCATTTGAATTAAGCCAGTGACATAGAATGAGAAAGATGGGACGGATGAATCAGACTAGGTAAATATTCTCAAGTAGGCATCTATTCAATATAGCATCACAAAATCTTTATGATTATATCTATTTTGTATCAATAAATACTTCCAGGTTTCATTTAGAATGATTTGCTATGATAATAGCAGTTAAGAAGCACGAATCTTTTCACTCATAAAAGAAGTCTTCTTGTACCTTTGAATTACAATCAACTGACAGCAAACCTGCTGAAAAGCAAATTGATGAATGAAGTATGAACATACCATTTTAAAAAAAATCTTACCTCATTATATCAAACTTAATTGGAGGCCTAAAGTAGAAGTGTTTTTTGAGACTAAATCTTTATGTTCAACAGAATATAGGAGAGATTCTGTAAAAACAGTAATTTGCCACCCAAATGCTACACCTCTCATCTCTGCTCACAAAGAGTCAACAAGTCCAAAAAGATTGCCTCAGACCTTATTTCTTTTGTAAATGTATAACATTTCTGTGGGCCTATAATGTACTAGAAATTGTATAAGCATGTTACCTCACAGAGAACCCAGCTACCTACCTTCCACCTCATTCCAAGGGATTTAAAATTCTTTTTTCAATCTATCCCTTTTCACTGAAAAAAAAAAAAAAAAGTCACTATATGCAAAAGACTATAAACCAGTCTATGTATAGAACATTTAATATACAGTGTTTTGTTTATTCTTTGCAACAACCTTATAAACTAAGCACCATTGTTATTCACATTTATCAAAGAGAAAACCTAGCCTGAAATATGTTAATTAGCTTCTCAAAGTCAGAACAAATGAAGTAGAGAAGGGATAAGAATACCATTGATATGGCATTTTTAAAACAATCATACCAGATATCCTTTACACTATAAATAATCCAATTTAAGGTGACCATCTTCAGAGCAATGCCTATGAGAGTTTCAAATAAGATGTTGTCAGTAATGTTAAATTCTATGGAGACATTAAAGGAAGTCAGGACAGAGGACATCGGACATCTGTTTAATTGCATTTCACAGAGGTCAACTTTATTTCATAACTTCTGAAGCAGTATCTTTTTTTATTGATGTATAGTTGATATACAAAGTCGGATTAGTTTTATGTGTACAGCAGAGTGATTCAGTTATACATATATATGTATTGATTATTCTCCAGATTTTTTTCCCTTATAGGTTATTATGAAATATTGAGTATACTTCCTTGTGCTATGCAGTAAGTCCTTCTTGGTTATCTATTTTCCATACAGAAGTTACTCTCAAACTCCTGATTTATTCAATGCTTCTTTATATGTTACTCTCAAACTCCTGATTTATTCCTCCTCCACTTTCATCTTTGGTAATCACAAGTTTGTTTTCTGTGTCTGTGGGTCTATTTCTGTTTTATATATAATTTCATTTGTAGCTTTTTTTAAGGTTCCACATATAAGCAATATCATTTGATATTTGTCTTTCTCTGTCTGACTTACTACATTTAGTATGAAATATGTGTCCATATATGTTGCTGCAAATGGCATTACTTCATTCATTTTTTATGGCTGTGCAAGATTCCATTATATGAATATACCAGATCTTGGAATGGGAAAGAAGGAAGATAGCCAGTCATTGCAAAGTAGATGTTGATTGAATAAAAGTTAATGTAGATGAGGCTTGCTTGATGGGAATGTCTAAAACTCCTACATCTCTCTGCAACTACTGTGATTAGACTTCTCAAGGAATTCATTGAAAATACTAGTGACAATATAAATTGTTTTAACTATTATCCAACTAAAAGCCTGATCTACTGGATAGCTGTAGATATTCAGAGTCAGTGGTGACTTAAGAAGCATTTAATATAGCATTTCTACTGAAACCTTCAATTTTCTCTGGTGTGTAGGAAGAACATGGAATTTGGTATCCTTGGTTTAAATGATCATCTACTATCTTTTTATTTATTTTAATTGTTAAATGGATGAAAAATATTTTATTGTTAAAATTAATATAATGCAACTTTTGGTGCTGCTCTGAGGTTGGAAAAGAAGCACGACATATATATGTTTATTATAAAGAATAAGTTATATATTTTATATAATATATAGTGATTTGTTGATATAGTATCTACTTTCCCTTTCCTTTTCCATTAAAAAAAAAAAACTAATAATGGCCCATCTACTTATAAAACAACTTTTTGGAAGGCAGCTATGCTCATCACTATACCATCAGCTCTTTGTTTTTCAGACATCATAGTTGTTCATGCCTAACTCTCAGATTTCCTAAAAATAGTTTTGAAAAAAAATTCCTTATAAGAGAGAAACAGCTACTCAATACCTTATATCCATTGAATTAAGAACTAAAGAGCCTCTTGATGAAAGTGAAAGAGGAGACTGAAAAAGTTGGCTTAAAGCTCAACATTCAGAAGACTAAGATCATGGCATCTGGTCCCATCACGTCATGGAAAGTAGATGGGGAAACAGTGGCTGACTTTATTTTTGGGGGCTCCAAAATCACTGCAGATGGTGATTGCAGCCATGAAATTAAAAGATGCTTACTCCTTGGAAGGAAAGTTATGACAAACCTAGACAGCATATTAAAAAGCAGAGGCATTACTTTGTCAAAAAAGGTCCGTCTAGTCAAGGCTATGGCTTTTCCAGTAGTCATGTATGGATGTGAAAGTTGGACTATAAAGAAAGCTGAGCACTGAAGAATTGATGCTTTTGAACTGTGGTATTGGAGAAGACTCCTGAGAGTCCCTTGGACTGCAAGGAGATCCAATCAATCCATCCTAAAGGAGATCAGTCCTGGGTGTTCATTGGAAGGACTGATGTTGAAGCTGAAACTCCAATATTTTGGCCACCTGATACGAAGAGCTGACTCATTTGAAAATACCCTGATGTTGGGAAAGACTGAAGGCAGGAGGAGAAGGGGACAATAAGAGGATGAGATGGTTGGATTGCATCACCGACTCAATGGACATGAGTTTGGGTAAACTCTGGGAGTTGGTGATGGACAGGGATGCCTGGTGTGCTGTGGGTCATGGGGTTGCAAAGAGTTGGACATGACTGAGTGACTGAACTGAACTGATTGAAATAAGATGTCCTTTTGGCAAAAGCAAGGAGTCTCAGTAGCACCAAATAAATTTTTTAAAGTTGAATACTTTATGTCTCCCATTCACCCCCAAATCAAAGTCTTTTCTATCCCAAACTATTCAGGATAATTTATATTATTTATTCAGCAGATGCTTTTAATTTCAGAATCAGTTTTCTACTGATTATTTCTTACTGACCATTTTTAGTGGTTTGAGATTATCATTTCCTTCACTGGAAACACTAGGCTTCAATTAAAGCAAGAAAAAATTTATTGTGTACATACAAGTTGAGTAAAATCTAGTCCTCTGAATAATATTAGACATTAATATTTACTTCATATTGATATAAACTGATGAATTTATGTAAATGAAATAATATTATTTATATAACAAGAAGAATATAATCAATCATCTACTTACATATTGAGGTTTTATTTATTGCTTACTGTATTTTGCAGGTCCTTCATCATACCACCACCTAGACATGGGGATTTTGTATCATTGCACCATCATTTACTGGTTTACTAAACCTTCTTTAGCCCCAGTTACTTCATGTGCACAGTGTTAATTGTGATAGCCACCTTACAGCCTTATTGTGAGATTCAAAAGGGATCCATGCACAACTTCTTAGAACTGTAATTTGCCACATAATCATAAACATTAGCTGCTATTATTTAATAGCTTCCAGAATTCTGTAACATAAATATATTTGATGCGTAGTTTAGGAGATACAAAGCAAAAATTAGGAGCTATAGAAAAAGAAAAGGCAGTTATTATGAATATAACAGATCTTATTGCCAGTTTTATGTGACTGAAGTTAGGCATTCTAATTTTTTTCTACAAGTCTAAATAAAATTGACATTTAGAAAAGTCACAGTGACTTGACTCATTGATTTAGATCAACTCTAAATAAGTTTTTTTATTGGCAGAGACATTTTAGCCATTAGGAAGTTTGACTCTAAAAAGCCCCTGTCTCCATGGGTGGAGATTTACTTATAAGGAACTCAGACAGGGATCAAATAGAAGCCATTATGTGCAAGCAAAGGCAAAAAATGAATAAATGTGGGTACTATTCCTATTATAATTACATAGCCAAAGATAATACATGTGTATTTATGTAAAATGATCAGAGATATTATCACATACTGGATGGATAAGCTTGTGATTAGTGACACTTGTGAAATTCAGAACACTAATCATAATTATTAGCAAGACAGTCATATGGAAATTAGTTAGCCTTTGCACTATAATGCATTATGAATTAACACATTATTCTTGCCTTGCAGTCAACTTATTTCCCAAATCTATATAAAATTATTTTATTAAACAATTTAAACAACCACAACCCTTAGATAAAGTTTTGGAATAGTCTGGAAGTAAGCCAAGGTCAAGATTATGAGGTAGCAGTTTCATTATGCTCTTAATCATTATCTGTGTGTTTTCCTAACTTGAGTGTATACAGATTTATATTCACTTTCCCAGGTGGCACTGGTGGTAAAGAACCTTCCTGCCTGCTGATGCAGGAGACCTAAGAGACACGGGTTCGATCCTTGGGTGGGGAAGATCCCCTGTATACGGGCATGGCAACCCACTCCACTATTCTTGCCTGGAAAATCCCATGGACAGAGGAGCCTGGCGGGCTGCAGTCCAGGGGATCACAAAGAGTCAGACGTGACTGAAGTGGCTTAGCATGCACACATATTCAGTTTATGTACAAATGGATAAAAAGACTAAAAACTGTATCCTGTGATTTATAAGACTTTTAGTCTCCCCTGGCATGAATACATATCCTTAATTCTTTAAGTGTGGTGAAGAGTGCAAGAGAAATTTTCAAGGTTGTGTTTCGATTACTCTTCTCTAGCACAAAAGGAGTATTTTTTAATCCAAGTTCTGAAAACTCCTTATAAGTAAATATTATACATCTCTACATTTTTCCTTTTTCTTTTTTATTGAAGTACAGTTGACATACAATATTATATGTTTCACTTGTATTACATGATGATTCAACATTTATATATATTACAAATTTACCACCATGGCAATTCTAGTAACCATTTGTCATCATACGAAGTTATGACAGTATTATTTACTTTATTTTCTATGCTGTGCATTACATCTCCATGACTTGTGTTATAACTTGAAACTTATACCTTCATCCTAATCCCCTTCATCTATTTTACCCAACCTCACTGTGTTTCTGTAACTATGAGTCTGATTTTGTTTTGTTTGTTCTTTTTTTTTTTTTTTAGACTTTGCATGTAAAGTAAAATCATGAAGCCTTTGTCTTTTTTGTCTATTTTCACCTAGCATAAAACCAATCCCATAATACTAGGTCTATCCATGTTGTTACAATTGGCAAGCTTTCATTCATTTATATGGTTAAGTAACATGCCATTATAAATATACCACATCTTCTTTATCAGTTCATCTATTGATGGACAATTAGGTTGTTTTATTATAATATCTTGGCTATTGTGGATAATACTGTGATAACATAGGGCTGTATATATCTTTTAAGGTTATTGTTTTTGTTTTCTTTGGGAAAATATACATAACTGAAATTTCTGGATCATATGATAGTTCTGTGATTAATTATTTGAGCACCTCCCTACCGTTTTCCATAGTGGCTGCGCTCCTGTGTGCTGTGCCCCCTTCTTAGGGTTTCTCACACAGGGAGTGTGGATCTGACTAGACCACATCTCCACCCCTCCTATTCATCTCAATGTGGCTCTTATTCATTATATCCTTAGTTCTAGGAAATGTGTTCTGCTAATCTTCAGCACTCTCAAGAGACAGCTGTTCTATATGGAGTTGTAGTTTTGGTGTGTCCGCTGAAGGAGATAAACTCGGTCTTTCTGCTCTACTATCTTGAGCCAGACTCCACATCTCTTCATTTTAAAGTTCTTTGAAAATGCCTTTATCCATTCTGTAATAAAAATGATAAGGTATAATCTCTCTTTCCCCTCTCTCTTTAGCTTTTTTTTTTTTTTTTTTTTAATTAACAATAGCTATTTCTCACTGGAACAATTTTTGTTTGGCAGTAAATTTAAAGGCATTTCCAGAGTCAGGAAAAAATGAGGGGAGTGGGGGATTACAAAGTTATAAAATGCAAGTTGTCTTGTTAAAGCATAAAATGATTGCAGCAAATGCCACTCCAGGGGAATAGTGCCTTGCCACTGATTTTTGCTAATGGAAACACCTGACTGACTCCAAGGAGAATGTTGCTTCATGATTACTAGGGCAATACCATTATTCAAAACCTTAGTATGATTTTAACACTAAGGAAATAGTTTTATGGCCAATGATGCTAAGTTCTCTTGGGCAATGAACAACTCTTACAAGATTCAGGAGTATCAAGTGGAAGGATCTTCAGCCTTAAATTCAGGCTATGAATCTTGATTTTTTTTAAGCGCTTAAACAAGCAACTAAACTTTTCTGAGTACTTTGGGATTTTGGAATTCTCTCTTAGTTACTCACCTAGATAACCTAATAATCATGTATTCATCAAACAATTATTTACTGTTTAATTTGTTAATTCATTCAGGAAATATCTGTGTAGTGGCTTCCATTATATTAATAAATGTATGGCAACTCTATGAAAGTTTTACTACTGACTACAAGCTTTAGTTTAGCTGATTGGTCATAACATTTGTTTCAACATATTGACATATAACTCTTCATTTTCACCCTAGTTGGATTATATACTCTAGGGCTCCTGTATGAAGACATTTTGCCCTTTGCCAAGATTATAAATGTATATTTCATTAGAATACGGAGAGTCTGTCTAACAGGTCATAATTTTTTTTTTTCATAGCATATTTTCATGTTACTGATTGTGTGATATTTGTTACCACTTTAGTAAAAATTATGTCACAGTTTCTAATGAAAGCATCTTATGTTATCTCTCTGACATACTGATATCCATTAATTTCCCAACACTTTCTCTGATATACAAAGTGTAAAGTGCTGAGCGAGTGCTGGGGGGCATTGTGCTGTATCTGACATTAGCTCTCATTCTTTCATTCACCAAATAAGTACTGAGTACCTGGGTATACTTATTCTGGCCCTGGATATATAAAGGTTACATAAGTCAAGATCTATATATTTAGAGTCTTGTACTTTAAAAAGATAAGATGAAATATTAAGGCAACTACCACTAATACAAGAAATAACATTGAGTTTCTATCAAAAGGGCAGCAGCTCAAATAGTAACAGACATTCTTTCAAAATAAAAATCAGTTGCTTCTAAAATTGATATATTTATTTGGCATCCCTCACAGACATTAGTCAACTGTTTCCTACCTAAATAATCAAATGCTTTTGTATTCAAAATAAAACACAGTATTAATTTGTCTGTCTAAACAGGGAATTATCCTGGAATATGTACTGTTGTGCACTGTTGGTTTTGTTTTTGTTTTTTCCTTTTAATTTGTATACAACCTGGTATGTGGGATCTTAGTTCTTGACCAGGGATGGGACCCTTGCCCTTTGAAGTGGTAGTACAAAGTCTTAACCACTAGACTACCAGGTAAGTCCCATATCCTGGAATATCTAATAATGATATATTCTAAACTAAACTACAGACATTAGGTATCAGTTTACAAACTCAGAAAAATAGGTGTAATCGCTGTCAGTTCAGGATAAATATAGTTTCTTTGCTCATTTGCTACAGTATAACAACCTCAAAATTAATTTAGGTTTCTTTTTATTTTATCATGGTTAGCACATACTATCGGAGAAGGTAATGGCACCCCACTCCAGTAATCTTGCCTGGAAAATCCCATGGACGGAGGAGCCTGGTAGGCTGTAGTCCATGGGGTCACAAAGAGTCGGACTCGACTGAGCGACTTCACTTTCACTTTTCCCTTTCATGCATTGGAGAAGGAAATGGCAACTCACTCCAGTGTTCTTGCCTAGAGAATCCCAGGGACAGGGGAGCCTGGTGGGTTGCTGTCTATGGGGTTGCACAGAGTCGGACATGACTGAAGCGACTTAGCAGCAGCAGCACATAGTATATAAGGACTGAAATCAAAGAGAGATTGTAATAGAGGAGACTTATTATTATTATTATTTGCTTGGCGTTGAAATTTGCAAACTTATCTCCAGTGCATTCCAAGTTTATCTGCCAATTCTAGACTCTTATTTATTTTAAATACTGTATTGAAAAATAATTGCTAACATTTGTTGAAGGTTCACATGAAGAGCTCTCTTCTAGGTTTTTCTGAGGTCTGTCTTATTTAATTCTGAGGATCATCACATGAGGCATTTTTCACATATGAGAACTCTGAGTCATAAGAAGGTTAAGCAGCCTCTGTGAACCAGAGCCTGGCTGAATTTCACAGTCGGAGATATTTCTTCCCTGGTAGATGAGCCACAAAATAAGTAGTTGTGGAGGAGTTACAAGTCTAAATTCTTAACCAACAGTAAGCTGTTGTGCACGTGAAAATTGATCCAACTACTTTGCAGTCAAATCAGCATATTTCACAGTCACTTCTTTTTTGCTTTCTCTGCAGAATCCACACATGGATCTGCTTAACGTTAAGCTACGCATGGAAACCTGGTTTAATTGCAACTGAAGTGGCACTTTTTCTCTTGCTCAGTGTTACTGCTGCTGCAGGAAGAAGTAACTTTCTGTGGACTATAATGCACAATTTTTAATACTATATTATACTTGTATGCTTCAGAGTTCTTAAGAAATTGACAGTGTTCATCTGATCTTTGTCTTGGTACTAGGTTAGTGTGTACAGTAGACTCTAATACAACAGAACTAGTAACAGAATGAAGCTTGAAGTAAAATATGTGCAAACAACCATTCCTCCTTAATTGAGCCATATAATTCATTGTACGTTATATCAGTCTAGTTTAAATCAAAAGTGCAACTATCAAATATGTTATTTTTAGAGCAACTTTAAGATAAAGGTAGCATGTGACCATATTCAATATTTCTTAGAAATTTGATTGGTAGAAAAATGGCTTAATTTGTAGAAATTATTATATTTTTATTTATTAAAATTTGGTGCCCAGTAATTTCATATTAGTGCTCAATACTGTTCTGAGGTTGGGAAAAGTACCAAATCATTGTTTGGAATCTTAATTGAGGATCTGGATACTAAAAAAGTTTCAAATGTATGAAAGCACAGTAACGGACATTCCTCTGAAACCATTTTTTATTTTATTTTATTTTTTGAAGGAATAAATGGTCAATTTTATTGGGATCAGACTAGAAAACTGTGGGTCTTGAGGACCTCTGTGAATTTGTCAGTTTTCTTCTCTATATTCTTTTTGGCCTGCTTCCGTAGCCTCATAAGCTGCTTTTTCTGATAATGGATCGTGGCTTTCTTCTTTCTCTTCTCCTCCAGGGTGACTGTTACCACCTGGTACTTCTAGTCAACCTCATGAGCTGGGCGGCGTAGGTAGGCAAACTTCTGTGTTGGCTTTAGACACACAACCTTGAGGGCAGCAGGAACCACCATTCACTTTTTCTTGTCATAGGGTGGTGGGATCCCATCAAACATATTGAGGTGGTCCAAGGCATCCTGGCCTTGCTTGGGCTTGTGGGGAAGCACGTCCCCTATGGCTGGGACTCAGAAGTGGTAGGGGCAACGAGAGGGGTTGTTGTTCATCTACTTGTGGAGGAAGGCCAGATACTTCAACTTATTTCTGTAGAAACTGCCAAAGTGTTGATGCCCTCACAGCAGACAAACACAGCCTTCTCACTGACCTGGAAGAACCACGATAGCCATCGGGTGGCTCAGGAGGTGATCTCAGCCATCCAGCACCAGGACCGGCCCTGCTGCTATCTTTAGCAGTTGTCTAGGCTGAAACCATTTTTTTAAGTGACTGAAAATATTCTAAAATTTGGGTATGATAAGTTTAAGAATGTGTTCTGCATGTGACTATCTCCAGCACTATAAATTAAAATTGTGTGGGTCCAAATAAATTAACTAATATTTAAACTTCATGTATTCCTTTCTATTTTAAAATGCCACACCTAAACTATTATCCAAAGCCAAAAAAGAGAGTAGTCAAATGAACTGAGAGGAATTATCTGCTTATTTAACTGTATACACATATAATTTAATGTGTGGAAAAGCTATTTCTGAAAATGTATAGCCATCTTTATCATTTTTTTTTTCATTCTATGGTTACTCATAACTAGCTGAGAAATTCATGAGAATTTCACTTTAGCAATGTTTGTGAGGAAATATATTCACCAGGAAAAATTTTATGTTGTTAAAAAATAATTTTTCATAGAGTAGTGCATGCGTATTAAGTCGCTTCAGTCATGTCTGACTCTTAGCGACCCTATGGACTGTTGTCCTCCAGGCTTCTCTGTCCATGGGATCTCCAGGCAGGAATACTGAAGTGGATTGTTATGTCCTCCTCCAGGGGATCTTCCCAACCCAGGGACTGAACCCATATCTCTTATGTCTCCTGCATTGGCAGGAGGGTTATTTACCACTAGCACCACCTGGGAAAGCCCATCCATAGAGTAGATAGGAAGTCAAGTAAGTTGTCAGGTACTGAACAAATTCCCACTCAAACCTGACAGTCTCTAACTCCCTGAACTTGGGTAAAGAAGAAAGGGATTGTAAACCTGGAGTAGATACTAAGATCAAGCACACAGGAATATGCATTATATGATTGAATTCTATATGCTAGACAGTCCCTGTCTCCTCTTAGAAACCTCCCATGAAGAATAATATATTCTATTGTGTCTCTCCTCTTACATCATTGCAGTCTCAGATATTTGCTCAATTTATTAGCATGAAAACTGGGATGCAGTCACTTAATTTATCTTATTGCCTTTTCTGTTTATCTTGGCTCTGCATTAGCTCTGGCTACCACTAGTTTATTTAACAGGGGAACATGGACTAATCATCAGCATAAGTGATTGCCTTACATAGCCAGGAGATAAAAAGTTTTTAATCAATACTGATTATTGATTATTTGCAATTGTCATTTAGGCAGGGTAATTCATTGGGCTTTCAATCCCCCTCTTCTAAATATGCATGTGTGAGTATAAGTACACATAGAAACACATACTAGAACTAACATTATCTATGATAAATATACCTTTCCAGTTTTCAACAAATATTTTTGGGAAGGGAGCATTGATAAAAAAGGATGAGTTAATCATACTTGTTATTGAACTGTGCAAGCCCCTCATCTGGTTTGATCAGTTTCCCTTTCTTCTCTCTCCTCATATCTCTCTCTTCTTCTATTGACAGTGATTCTAAAATTTTTAATGTATACTTGTTAAAATTATGTGAATATATTTTAAGTTTACATTAACAACTTTGTACCATAGAGGTTACTTTTTAAAAGAAAAATTTTTGCTGATTAATATGGTTTTAAGATCTATCCTTGATGCTGCTTTGTCTACCTCTAGTACATTTCTCCCTGCAACATTTTTGTTTAAGAACAGCTGCTCAAGTGGTTTTTAACTCTGTTACACATGTTTTAACATCTGTGTGCTAGATATCCACCTTTGGAGAAATTCTTATTTGAAGTTTTGGAGTACCGAAAACTTCAAGCCTTTGTAATATTTTGATTCCCAGGTCGCTCAGTAGTAAAGAATCTGCCTGCAACGCAAGAGACATGGGTTCAGTCCCTGAGTCGGGAAAATCCCCTGGAGAAGAAAATGGCAACCCACTCCAGTATTCTTGCCTGGGAAATCTCATGGACAGAGGAGCCTGAGGGCTACAGTCTGTGGGGTGGCAAAAGAGTTGGACACAACTTAGTGACTAAACAGCAACAACAATATTTTGATTCAGTCAAGATTGAGAACTAACAGTAGACTACAATTATACATAAATCCTTGTATCTTAATCCATACATTTTTTTTATGTTACAGTGCCTCAACAATCCAATTGAACCAGCTTTCTTTAATATTATTAGCATCCACCAAATGCTAATTATTTTCTAAACATTAGACTTAATCATACTTTCTACCCAGTCTTGTATTAGTTACTGTTTCTTCTCACCTTGAAACTTTACCTCATTTGCTTCTTTCCTCCTCTTACTTCCTCAGTGCCTGAGACATAGACTTGGATGCAAGCATTTTTTTTTTTCCAGTATTATCTCAGAAAGAAGAATGAGGGAATAGAGAGACTGAGACTAATCAATTGAAGGAAAAAAGTCATTAAAGAATACATCTTTGAACAGTTTTCATGAAAAATGGGACTTCATCCTATTATTGACCCTGTATGAAGCCATGTAGAATGTCCCACAGAAACGCTTCTTTAGATGATCAGAATATGAGGCAATTACCCAATAACTCCTGTAGCTTACTGGTTATGGGTTACCTCTAGAGATGTTAGGTAAGTTTCCCTCTTCACACACTGTCAGGGTGTGCCTGTGCCATTAGACAAGCAGTTGTCTGACACTGAAGAAAACATAAAAGTGTTCATTGAGTCTCTTGAGATGAGATACTGGGAGTTTGTAAAATTCTGCCTCTCACAGCTGTGGTGGAACTAGATAAGCTAACGAATGTGTTGTGAACCTCAAGAAGTATCTGCCTTCAACAGGTTTCTCCTCTTCCTGTCCTACTCTTTGCTTTTTCTTTTATTCCTGTCTAAACATAAAAAATATGATCCAGGTCCATGTATAGATCAAATAATGGGCAAGATCCAATTACCTGCCACTAATGGGATCATGATATAATAGGAAAGGCAGAGCAAACCATTGTAATCTGAACTGGTAGTTGACAATATATGCAAATAGGATAACTGATAACATTGCACCTATGTCACCTTGGGAAAAGCACAGCACCTTGAAAGGACTTACCTCTGAGATGTAACTTCAGTAGTGCTTACAAGAAAACCTATGTCAAAAAACAAGTTGTTTCATCATGCATGCATGCATTCTTTTCTTTTTATATGCCTGAAAAAATTATTCCATTCTTGACCTTATTGCTTTATATGCTTCTGCATTGTCATTCTGTAAAATTTACCTTTTTTAAGTTTAAGTAATTATTTGATTAATGTTTGGCTCCCATAATAGACTAGTACCACTAGAAAAGAGATTGTATCTGTTTTCACTTACCATTCTTTAATTTCAAGTCCTGACATAGTGCCTGACACACAGATACATAAACAAAGAAAGCAAAGGTAAAATGAAAGAACCAAGAATTCTGTGCTTTAGTCTTCCTTTTACTGTAAATTTGCTATATGACCTTGGGAAGGTCACTTGATATTATAGGTCTCAGTGTTGACATTTGGTCACTAGACTTAGTGATGTAAAATGGATCCTCTAACTCAGTCTTCTATGACTCAAATAATGTGAAGACAAAGTTGGCATTTCAATAAATTGATGATAGCCATTCTTTGCTGACACATCTGTCTTAGAAAAGAAGTGATCATCTTATGTTTACATGACCATAGTAAACATAGTAAACATATGTGACCATAACTCACCTCTACATAATTTCAAATCTCTTTCACTCCTACCTTCCACATATACTGTACTTCTATACAGTAAGTCCTCTACATAAAAACCTTTAAGTTGTGAACTTTCAAAGATGCATACACGCATTCCATCAGCATCAGGTTGCCCTCTGTCTCTTATTGCTAACAATCCTTAGCTCTACCATCTTCCGCCTCCTCTCTCTCTGCCAGGCAGTAACTCTTTTTGCCTGTTCACTTGATGCCAGCACCTGTATGCCAGCTGGTGTACTTTGCTACTGTACTTTTCAAGGTATTGTACTGTAAGATTAAAAATATTCTCTTCATTTTTATGTTTGTTCATGTATTATTTGTGTGAAAACTATTATCAACCTATTATTTACTACTTTAAACAGTACAGTATAGTACTATATAGCCAATTGTGTTAGCGGAGTACCTGGGCTAACTTTGTTGGACTTATGAACAAATTAGACTTACAAATGTGCTCTTAGAATGGAACTCATTTGTATGTGGTGGACTTAATGTATATATGCATGCTCAGTAGCTTCAATCATGTCTAACTCTTGTGACCCTATAGCCTATAGCCTGCCAGGCTCCTCTGTCCGTGAGATTCTCCAGGCAAGACTAGTGAAGGGTTGCCATGCCCTCCTCCAGAGGATCTTCCTGACCTAGGGATCAAACATGTGTCTACTGCAACTTCTGCCTTGGTGGCAAATCCTCTAGCACTGAGAAACTTTTTTATTTTGAAGATCAAAACAGCATGAATATGAGCATACGTCCATTAAAAAAAAAAAGTTATCAGTCTTAGAGTCCCAAGCCTCCACCAAGTTGACACCTAATCAGAATATATTTAGAGCCAGTGTATCTTTTGTTCTTTATATTTAAAAAACTGCATTAAACCCATGGCTGATTCATGTCAATGTATGGCAAAAACTATTACAATATTGTAAAGTAATTAGCCCCCAACTAAAATAAATAAATTTATTAAAAAAAAAAAAAAAAAAACTGCATTAAAAGGAAAAAAAAATGTGGGATTGCCATGTTAAATATAAATCAGTAATGCCAGAGTTGAGATATAGTGTCTGGTCAACTCCTCTTTGTTTGGCAGAGCCATGGAGACCCAGATCCATGTCAGCATTCTCTAGGAATGTTAGAGAAAAAAACAGACTTTCTGATAAATTCACTACCAAACATAGACTATCAGTGGGATGCTTTTAAAAGCTAAATCCTCAGCAGTAGAAAGTGATGAGATACTGTTCAGAAGAGACTTCCTTCATGAATTCAGGCCTCTGGCTCCTCTACTGAACATCCATTCACATAGAAAAAGAGGCCACACATCCATAGTGAATATATATTAGCATAGAGAGAAGGAAGGACATATCCATACAGGGTATGAATTCACAACTAAAGAAGAAAAAACACACTCTGACAAAAAGCATCTAGTGAGCTAAACATATGGCTTCAAACTTTCTGAATTGTCAGCAGACTACACTGTCCTGTAGTGAAAATTATGTCAGCCTTTCCCCATAGAAATCACTCCATAAAAATTTAACTCTGTACTATTTCAAATTCATCTGAGGAAAAAGAGATAAAGTACCCTTAAATCAAAGAGATTTATGTATTACAATAAAGCTGCAAGATTTTGTTTTGATAGCAATAATACAAGAACCAACAAATTAAATGCTCTTGAGGAATGATTATGACTGTAGGAGTTATTTTGTTTTTATCAGGATTGAATAGCTGTAACTTGTCTCTTACAGTTGTACAGATTGCTGTGGTATTGATAAGTGGCTTATGAGAAATGGTGTTGAATTGGGAGGAAAGTTTAATTTACTTTTAATTTGATTTCATAACCTTTTACATCTTGAGTTGTAGTTATTTATTATTTACCAGCCATGATAGAAAGTAACCTGCCACCAGGGACAGGGACATCAATAATGCCCCTTATGAAGATCACTGTCATTGTAAGGAATGGCATACATTCCACTTGGATGTCAATGATGAGTAAATTTGAAAATTACTTCTGACCTCTCAGGAAGTTTCAGCTTTTACACACTTATGCTTCCTGAGGGTCCTTCTCTGCACTTGGCATTCACTAAAGTGCCACAGAGGCAGAAGGGACTGATCAAGTGATCTGGAGGCCAGTCAAGATAAATTAGATGCTTAATTTATATACCAGGCATTGCAGACAGACTAATTACAAAGAGACAGTTTGATAAAGTAATGTAAGACTCTGCACATATTAGGCAGAGCTTGCTTCCATGAAATTATTGCTGATATATTTGCTCTGTGCTTTGAGATTTTGCATGCACAATTGTGCAGTGAGCACTATGAAACACATTCTATAAAGATATTGAAACTGTGCTATCTGCCACACTTTTCTAATTTTATGCTGCCCACAAGAGAGGATTTTCCTTTGCTTTGTAGCTTTTTTTAATACTCTATGAGATGGACGTGAAATAGTTAAACAAGATGTCTAAAGATATAGTAGCTGAGAAAGATGATGAAAATAAAATCATAATAATAATATCGAATCAATCACTAAAAAATGGGAAAATAGGCCTCTTGAAAAATAATGCTAGAGTTAAAGCTCTTGTCTCATGTCTTAAAAATTCAGAGACTATATTAGATTTGGGGCTCCTCACAAGGCTCAGTGGTAAGAAATCGCCTGACAATGCATAAGACACACGTTTAATCCCTGGGTCACGAAGATCCCCTAGAGAAGGAAATGGCAACCCACTCCAGTATTCTTGCGTGGGAAATTCCATGAACAAAGGAGCCTGGCGGGCTGCAGTCCATGGCTTTGCAAAGAGTCAGACATGACTTAGGGTCTCAACAACAACACTAGTGTTTAGAGAAACGGAGTGCAAAATGAGAGGTAAAAGCACAGTTATAGAGAAAGAAGTTTTGGGAGGCTACTGGTGTTATATTGCAAAAACACAGAAATAAAGAAGGCTGTATTTCAGACCTTTCTGTTTGTGTACAGTGGCTAATAGGGGCAAACAATAGTTCACGTTATTGGAAAAACTTTAAGCACTGTAATTAAAATGTAAGCTTATCTTAGTTGCCTAAGGAGAGATGAGAATTGAGGTCACTTAACTTAAATACTGGTCATAGCAAACACCCTCTTCCAACAACACAAGAGAAGACTCATCACATGGACATCACCAGATGGTCAACACCAAAATCAAACTGATTATATTCTTTGCAGCCAAAGATGGAGAAGCTCTATACAGTCAGCAAAAACAAGACCAAGAGTTGACTGTCGCTCAGATCATGAACTCCTTATTGCCAAATTCAGACTTAAATTGAAGAAAGTATGGAAAACCACTAGACCATTCAGGTATGACCTAAATCAAATCCTTTATGATTATACAGTGGAAGTGACAAATAGATTTAAGGGGCTAGATCTGATTGACAGAGTGCCTGATGAACTATGGACAGAGGTTCATGACATTGTACAGGAGATGGGGATTAAGACCATCTCCAAGAAAAAAAAAATGCAAAAAAGCAAAATGGCTGTCTGAGGAGGCCTTACAAATAGCTGTGAAAAGAAGAGAAGCATAAAGGAAAGGAGAAAAGGAAAGATATACCCATTTGAATGCAGAGTTCCAAAGAATAGCAAGAAGAGATAAGGAAGCCTTCCTCAGTGATCAGTGCAAAGAAATAGAGGCATACAATAGAATGGGAAAGACTAGAGATCTCTTCAAGAAAATTAGAGATACCAAGGGAATATTTCATGCAAAGATAGGTTCAATAAAGGACAGAAAAGATATGGACCTAGCAGAAGCAGAAGATATTAAGAAGAGGTGGCAAGAAGAACTGTACAAAAAAGATCTTCATGACCCAGATAATCATGATGGTGTGATCACTCACCTTGAGGCAGACATCCTGGAATATGAAGTCAAGTGGGCCTTCATCACTATGAACAAAGCTAGTGGAGGTGATGGAATTCCAGTTGAGCTATTTCAAATCCTGAAAGATGATGCTGTGAAAGTGCTGCACTCAGTATGCTAGCAATCTGGAAGACTCAGCACTGGCCACAGGACTGGAAGAGGTCAGTCTTCATTCCAATCCCAAAGAAAGGCAATGCCAAAGAATGCTCAAACTACCGCACAATAGCACTCATCTCACACGCTAGTAAAGTAATGCTCAACATTCTCCAAGGCGGGCTTCAGCAATATGTGAACCGTGAACTTCCAGATGTGCAAGCTGGTTTTAGAAAAGGCAGAAGAACCAGAGATCAAATTGCCAACATCTGCTGGATCATCGAAAAAGCAAGAGAGTTCCAGAAAACCATCTATTTCTGCTTTATTGACTATGCCAAAGCCTTTGACTGTGTGGATCACAATAAACTGTGGAAAATTCTGAAAGAGATGGGCATACCAGACCACTTGACCTGCCTCTTGAGAAACCTGTATGCAAGTCAGGAAGCAACAGTTAGAACGGGGCATGGAACAACAGACTGATTCCAAATACGAAAAGGAGTATGTCAAGGCTGTCTATTGTCACCCTGCTTATTTAACTAGTATGCATAGCACATCATGAAAAATGCTGGGCTGGAGGAAGCACAGGCTGGAATCAAGATTGCCAGGAGAAATATCAATAACCTCAGATATGCAGATGACACCACCCTGATGGCAGAAAGTGAAGAAGAACTAAAGAGCCTCCTGATGAAAGTGAAAGAGGAGAGTGAAAAAGTTGGCTTAAAGCTCAGCATTCAGAAAACTAAGATCATGGCATCCGGTCCCATCACTTCATGGCAGATAGATGGGGAAACAGTTGAAACAGTGTCAGACTTTATTTTTGGGGGCTCCAAAATCACTGCAGATGGTAATTGCAGGAATGAAATTAAAAGACCCTTACTTCTTGGAAGGAAAGTTATGACAAACCTAGACAGCATATTAAAAAGCAGAGACATTACTTTGCCAACAAAGGTCCATCTAGTCAAGGCTATCGTTTTTCCAGTGGTCATGTATGGATGTGAGAATTGTACTGTAAAGAAAGCTGAGTGCCGAAGAATTGATGCTTTTGAACTGTGATGTTGGAGAAGACTCCTGAGAGTCCCTTGGACTGCAAGGAGATCCAACCAGTCCATCCTAAAGGAGATGAGTCCTGGGTGTTCATTGTTAGGACTGATGTTGAAGCTGAAACTCCAATATTTTGGCCACCTGATGCGAAGAGCTGACTCATTGGAAAAGACCCTGATGCTGGGAAAGATTGAGGGCAGGTGGAGAAGCAGATGACAGAGGATGAGATGGTTGGATAGTATTACCGACTCGATGGACATGGGTTTGGGTAGACTCCGGGATTTGGTGATGGACAGAGAGGCCTGGCATGCTGTGGTCATGGTGTCGCAAAGAGTCAGACACGACTAAGCAACTGAACTGAATGGAACTGAAGGCTCCCTTGGAGCTCCATAGAAGTTTTGAAGTTAAAGATCTCAAAGCAGTTTTCTTTAGAATTTCAGAAGAAAATTCAAATTAACAATGTCCAATTTCTCAGGGTGGAGAATGCATTAAATCCCTGAACATTCAATCTAAACTCTGGAAACTTCCTCTTCACTCCATGATTTGCCTTTATAAGATTCTGGAGTATCTGATATCTCCTCCTTGCTGTGTAAACTGATCAAGAAAATAATTATGTCCACTGAGTCCCTGGATTCTGTGACACTTGGCATACCGATGGAGTTTCCTTGACAATGTGTCACGTGTTCAAGTCTCTCCTTCCTCTATGACTTGTCCTGTATCAGCATAAACCCACTTTAAAAACAACAACAAAATCCTACATTTAAATTCCTTTCTGAGTCAGAGGCCACTGATTACAAGTACATGCTAGGAAGCATAGATAGCCTCCTCAATAAAATAAAAGGTCTGTAGGTTTCAGAGTCAGACATTTCTGGTTCAAATCCCAGTACTGTATTTTGAACAATATGATCTTAGAAGAATTGATGTTTTTGAACTGTGGTGTTGGAGAAGACTCTTGAGAGTCCCTTGAACTGCAAGGAGATCCAACCAGTCCATCCTAAAGGAAATCAGTCCTGGGTGTTCATTGGAAGGACTGATGTTGAAGCTGAAACTCCAGTATTTTGGCCACCTGATGCGAAGAGCTGACTCATTGGAAAAGATCCTAATGTTGGGAAAGATTGAAGGCAGGAGGAGAAGGGGACAACAGAGGATGAGATGGTTAGATGGCATCACCGACTCAATAGACATGCTGCTGCTGCTGCTGCTACTGCTAAGTCACTTCAGTCGTGTCCGACTCTGTGCGACATGAGTTTGGGTAATCTCCGGGAGATGGTGATTGACAGGGAGGCCTGGCGTGCTGCGGTTCATGGGGTCGCAAAGAGTTGGACACGACTGAGCGACTGAACTGAACTGAACTCAATCTTAGACATATTATTTTTTAAATATCAGGTTTTTATTTTGTAAAATTATTTCCTTTTTTGGTAAAATGGCAATGATAATTCTTACATCATTGGAGTATAAGGGAAACTAAATGACATAATGTATGCAAAATATTCAAGAATATTCTTGATGCATAACTAGAATTCAGCAAGTTTACAGCTTCTATATACTTCTCATTAAAACTATTTTTTTTCCCCAGGAACATATATGGTTTATATTTAAAGTAAAACAGAGAGTGGGTTCTCTACAATCTCAAATGCACAATGTTCTTGTTTACACAAGACTTTTACATTTCTGTTTATCAGAACAATAGCTAGAGATGGTATTTCTGAGATAGGTTAACTTGCATTTGACACAATCTTTAATTTAGTAATATTATCTTTGTCTTTATGTCAAAGACATTCTCTCCATCCATGTAAAACTCAGGTAGGACACCTAAACTTCCCTTCCCTTGCTTCTTTATCTATGTAAAGAAGGTGGTAGCAAGATTTGTCCCCCAATACTACTATTCTATGACTTTTAGTTACCAAACTTAAAAATGCCTTAGGTTTTCAAATAAAAATTAACTTTAATATGCTGTTTTATCTACTAAAGTATCTTTATCCTTAATGTGTTTCCAAGTTGAATCTCTAGCCTACTGATGTAGAAATGACTAATTCCTCTAGAATAAGAAAGCAATCAGTAGATTAAATACTCCTCTGCCTTTATTCCAAACTCAAAATAGCTTGTTGGATGTAAGAATTGAATGATAGTATATTACAATCTACAGTACATTTATTCATTCATTCAAAACTTATATGAGTGCCTGTTATGTGCCAGATACTATGGTAATGCTAATAAATATGTATATATAATATATATGTACACACATATATACATGTGTATATATATAATTATATTTGTATATATACATTTCTTTATAGTTCATAAAGTGTCTTTGATTGAGATTATCTCATTTAATATTTTTAATAATTCAATGGGGAAGGAGAATGATCTCCAGTTTTAAGATAAAGAAGTTGATTATAGGAGAGATCAAGTAATTTCCCTAGCATTCTATAATTAAGTAATGGACAGAAATTGGATGTAATCTGTTAACACTTTATGTTGTTTCTGATTAAACTACACTTACTTTAGGATTTTTGTTTGTTTATGTGCTTGTCGAATAAACTACATAGTCAGAAAAACCTAGCACAGTGCATGCATTTTTCCACAAGTAAACTTTAAGATAAATAATCTTCTATTTTCTATGTCAGCCTTAGACACACTGTACTTCTGACTGGTAAGCTAATGCATAGTAAATCCATGCGGTATGCAAAGTTGGAGGTCCTGTGGAAATACTTGGTTTCTTTTTAACTAATATGTAATGATTTTAGGTTGTCTGACTAATGAAGCATAGAATGCACTATTTCTCTCTAAATGGTGCTATTTCAACACTCAACCTGGAACTTTATCAGAAATGCAGATTTAGACACAGAGCTGTCTATGCATCTGCTCGGTTGCATAACCTCTGTGAATGTTTTTTCATTCTTTCTTTTGGCAAACCTGAAGATTTGAGAACCAAAGAAAATGGTCAAGTTCACAGATTAATAAATGACTGGGACTCAAATTTATCTCTTGGTTTCTGAATCATCACTCCTCTCCCATATAGTGATCTCATTGATCATTATCTTATTACAGAGAAGAGGGAATTTTCTTCATCTCTGATGGCTCAGTGCCAGGTGTACAGTCAGTGCATAATAAATAGGTGTCGACTTGTCTGTATGGTTGGACTTTTCTTTCTAGCATCATATACTGGTATCCTACTATATTTCCTGGGGCTGAAGCTTTTGAACTGGATGAGTTTGTGATGGTTGTCTTGTCATGCTACACTGAATGTACTTTAAAAGCCTGTGTATAGCAGACTAATCCAGTGAGTGATCGTTCTATGCTTAAAACTATCTCAATGAACTCATAGCATCTGATGTAGCCCATTCCATTTTCTGGTGTGCCTGTACCCACATGCACAAACACGTGGCTAAGGGGTGTTGTTTTTAATATTATGAATTGAAATCTGTCCTTTAAAATTTATCTTCTTTTTCCTAAATCTTATGTTGGAAGAAACATGCAGTTTAATCATGACAATATATCGCTCTCTCCTATATTGAAGTATTTTCAAGTTGTAATCATTTAAATACAGAGCCATAGAGGTACTTTTATTTATTTATTTTTTAATATCTTCCTTTTACCCTCATGAGCGCAAGTAACTGGAGAAGGCAATGGCACCCCACTCCAGTACTCTTGCCTGGACAATCCCATGGACAGAGGAGCCTGGTAGGCTGCAGTCCACGGGGTCGCGAAAAGTCAGACACGACTGAGCGACTTCACTTTCACTTTTCACTTTCATGCACTGGAGAAGGAAATGGCAACCCGCTCCAGTGTTCTTGCCTGGAGAATCCCAGGGACAGGGGACCCTGGTGGGTTGCCATCTATGGGGTCGCACAGAGTCGGACACGACTGAAGCGACTGAGCAGCAGCCGCGGCAGCAGCAGCGCAAGTAGCATCAAGACCAAGGACCAATCTACTGTACACTATCTCCCGTGAAATTTAAATTTAAATGGAAAAAAAAATGATTAACTAAAGACATGATGCATAATGAAATAATGCATTATTTGATATGTTTATATAATCACTAATAAAAATTGGTAAATATTTAAAGGTCCAATTACCTAGGATTTTTCTCAGCCAAAAGAATATTACAATGGATTTTCTGTATTTAACAAATTCATTACAATACTATTCATTATAGAACTTATCTTTTAAAATTCAAAAGATTTTCTCTATAAATATATTCTATTATATGTTATGTTCAAATATTTATTTAATTTATTATATATCTATATAAACCATAGATATATGTAATAGATGTATGGGTTTCCTCAGTGACTCAGCAGTAAAGAATCTGCCTGCAATGAGGAGACACGGGGTTCGATTCCTGTTTTGGGACGATTCCCTGGAGGAGGGCAGGACAACTCACTCAGTATTCTTGCCTGGAGCCATGTTTGAAAGTGAAAGTGAAAGTCGCTCAGTTGTGTCCGACTCTTTGGTGACCCCAAGGACTATACAATAGAGTCCATGGAATTCTCCAGGCCAGGATACTGGACTGCGTAGCCTTTCCCTTCTCCAGGGGATCTTTCCAACCCAGGGATTTAACCAAGTTCTTCCTCATTGCAGGCGGATTCTTTACCAGCTGAGCCATAAGAGAAGCCCAAGAATACCCGAGTGGGTAGCCTATCCTTTTCCAGCGGAACTTGCCGGTTTTAGCAGACGTTTGGTCCTGTCCAAAAAGATCCATGGAGACATATGGTCCACACCAAAAGGTTCTTGATTGTTTTTCCTATCCAAAACTACTTGGCATGGACCAGATGTGCTCATGTACTTTTTGGATAGGGCCCGATTTCAACTACCTTTTGGTGTGAACTGAATTTTTTATTGATCGGGTGTCTTATGGAACAAATATCATATGGATATTTTGGGCATGACCAAATGTCCTTCAAAATAAAGCCATACCAAACTTATTGGTCATCCCTTGAATGAATCAAGCCAAGTATACCTTATTTACTTTTGACTTTTCTTTTCTTTTTTTTTTTACTTATGGTCACTATTAACTAAAAATTTCATGCATCAGCTCTTATACCTACTGGTTTATTTTCTAATTTACTAGTTGGTATGAATCTGTTGAGAACATTTTAACACTTTTGAGGTCTTTGAGCATATGTTCTGTAAAATTGTAATATTATCACCTCTCTGATTAATTCTGTGTTATTTTCACACAGAATATTTTCTCTAGTTTAAATGCAAGTATATTATGAATTAAAATTATTAACTATTACTATTAGGATTAATCATTTTCATCATAGCTTGACTAATGAATGAGTCTGATTCTCTACTGGAAACAAAAAGATTGAAGAAGAGGTTTTATAAATTACATTTTTTTTTTAGTACATTTCATTTGTGAGATTGGTACTATTGTCTCTACTTTCAAATAAGTGAACACAGAGAAGACAACAAATTTTATTAAGGCTATATAGATTGTATATAAATGACACCACCAAAATTTGAATTTGAACTTAACTGTCTTCCAATCCATCCTATCAATCATTACTGCGTACTTCCGCTCTGAAATCTCTTTGGAAGTGAGGCCAGGAGTCTCACATTGCCCTGCACAGGCTCATCCTCTTTTATGTGGGCTCCGCACATCATATTTCTTTCTTCTTCCACAGCCTGTTCCCAGGCAAACAGGGACGCATGCTCCCCATGCTCCATCTGGAGACTCAAACTCACTCTACATTTTTGTTCTCTCTCTTTCACTCATTTGTATATTATCTGTTCCAAGTTTACCACTATGGCTCATATACATTAGCTGTTGAGAAACATACAGTTAGGATAAAAATATTCTTCAGATATATTTTTATTATCTATTGTTCTTCAAATTATCTATTTTAAATAAATTCTGAAGATGTTTTAAATTATGATCGGAAACCTGTGAGAACAGCTCCTCAGTTCTGAATGACTGAAAGAAAAAAAACAAAAAAACACCCTATTTCTCTCTCTGTTTTTTTATTTCTATCTCTGCATGCCTGTATATCTATATTTTGCCATCAAACTCATAGAGTTCAAAAGCAACACTGGCTTACAGTGAATGTTCCCGTAGCAATATTAGCAAAGTTTCATTGCTGCTGGCTCAGTGCTTATTTGAATGGGCCAGCAGGACCATTTCCTCCTGTGTTACAGGCTTCAGTGCACAGCAGAGAACAACTAAGGCTGCATGGGCACATATCTGAGTGCCTCTCCATAGAGGTTACCTAAGGAAACAAGAAATTGGAAACCAGATATATGTCTCTTTTATAGCTTCAAAGGAAGACCTTTATGCTTATTGGAAGAATTTTTTTTTTTTTAATTGTCAAGGACAAAAATCTGGCAGAATCAAATTAAAAAGGGAAAATTAAATGCTGTCACCAAATCAGGACTTTCCAAGGTGGCACCACATCAGAACATTGTCAGTGCCAGTTCTATGCCAGGGGAAGAATTACCAGAACACATCACTAAATTTGCCCTGGAGAACCACAGAGGTTGTTAAGGCAGGCAGGCAGGCAGACCTGGATGTATATCTGGGTTTTGCCTTTTAGTGCTGTCTTAGGTTGGGCTCTACTGAAAGCAGACACTGAGATAGGATTTGAGAAAAGGAGATTCCAGGAAGAACCAGTAGGGGAGTGAGCAAGAGAGACTGGGAAGTATAAGGATTCAACCAAGTATGTATTATACAACAGGTTAGAGTTATGTGCAAATGAGACTCATTACATTTTCATGGGGAAACCAAGAGACAGTGAGGATCATGCTTCACTGTTCTCCACCAGGAGGGCAAAGAAGCTAGATTTATGCTTCCAACTTCCATCTGGTATTGTCTGAGTCATATTCCTGAGACTATTTGCTCCCTGGCACTTCTGGTCTAACCAGTGAACAGATGAGAAAAAGCTCGAAGGTGGGGAGTTGCATTGGTACCACATAAGCATCTACTGGAACCATGTCGTGCAAATATGGGTGAGGTTCCTACAGTGCCTGCTCAACTAGGTTGGTGACATAACTTCTTTCACTTTCATCTGTACAAGAAGGGCACAATAGTTAGAATTTCACAGTATTTTCAAAGGTGAGTTGGCATTGCATGAGTAAGATGCTTAACACAGTATCTAACGTAAAAGGGCACAAACAGAAAAACATGCCTATGTGTCACTTTTAAAAGATAGTTGACAAAAGATATGTTTGAATCTATTTAGGAAACTAAAAAAGTTTAAAGGCAGTGAGTTCCCTGAGCCACATGATTAAAGTTTGTGCAAAATAATATTTGAAGTGCTTTTATCTAGGGAAAGAAGTGCTCTATTTGCAGGTGGGTTTAGGTGTAGGGGTGAATTATGAGTCCACTTACTAAGTAGTAAATGTGTATTAACTCTTGGGAAAGAAAAGGTCAAGTAGAAGGAGGGAGGAAGTGAATTAATTACAAAGCATCTTGCTAAGTAATTGTAAGAACTTAAGAAAAGGCTAAAGGAATTATTATGCTGCCAGACGCTGAATGTGGCCATGTCTGTGTTGAGCAAGTAGGCCAATTTACTTAACCAAGAGAAGAAATAAAGGATACAAAAAAGAAGAGAGAGCCAGAAACAATGAAATCATTAGCTGCCTCTTGGTGCATTTATCTAGCAGAATTATTTGTTCCTTGTAGAGATGCTCTCTGTAGGTGCTTATGTGTGTACTGCTTATGTTAAAGTTATCAATATGTTAAAACAAGCTCTTCCTTGGATTCCATGGCTGTGTACCTTTCATGTATAGCAAAACAACAAAATACACATTACGAAAGCAAACCCCAGTGCAAAATAAAATAACTTTAAGTCGACTAGAGTATTTTGTTTGATATAAATAGGTAAGTTAAATGTTCTTCTAGCACTACTTCCTGGCTACTGTCCATGAGATAGCAAAGAGTTGGACCTGACTGAGTGAGTAACACACACAGAGGAGTATTTCAAACTCAAAGTTTAATGTGAGGCTCATCTGCGGTTTGAAATTTGGTAACATAGTTTTGCATGTGAAATATACAAAAGGATGCAGAGATCTGAGTTCAAATTATGGCTGTGTCCTTTAATACACATTAGACAGTAACATGACCTCTGTAAGCCTCTTTTGCAGGGTTGCATGGTTCAAGTCATAAATATTACCCTGAATGAAAGATGCCTTTGCCATTCCACTTGGGCGTAATCCAGCTCTTCCTCTGGCTTATAGCATCATAACTCAGAGATAATTCATTTGATCAATGTATGTGTAGGATTTTTCATAGTCCAACGCATGACACAAGACATAATTTTCACACAAGGGCTATGCTCAACAAATTACTATGTGGTATAAATTTATAGATTCATAAATTGTAGACTACCAGCTGTATCATGTATATAGTCATTTATTTACAATATTTATCAATAAACCATCGTATATAGGACTCTGTTCAGGGACCACAGAAAAAATTCAGTTAAGATGTAGCCATAGTCCAAAAGTTGATTTTTTTATTAAGAAATATGTTTATAAAATGAATTATATAACTAATTATAAAAGAAAGTGTGCTGTTGGAGATGTATGGAGGAAAATATAAAGAATTAATAACTGTAATATCTAGTGACTCTATTGGTATCAGTAGCATATATGGAGATAAAAATGAGAATCGGGAGCCACAGCCTTTGGATTTGAACCCAGTTCTGCCAGTTATTCTCATTATTACTTTAGGCAAGTCATTTAACTTCTGTATGCTAAAGTTTCTTCATATTTAAAAAAGAGATTCTTATGTGGAGTACATTTTCCTTTAACACAGGGCAAGCAATTAGTACAGTGTATGGAATGTGGCAAAGGCTAATTAAGTGTTTACCTTTATTATTATATACTACATTTTGGATTAAGTGCTTTATGAACACCACCAAATCCTATCAGTACTATGAAGGCAGGTTGCCATTACCTCCACTTTATGGATGAGTACACTTGGTTTAAGACATTACTTTAACTTGTCTAATTTTACACAGATAATATATAGCTTCAGAGGGTGAGATGGCTGGATGGCATCATTGATGCAATGAACATGAACTTGGGCAAACTTTGGGAGATGGTGACGAACAGGGAGGCCTGGTGTGCTGTAATCAGGGGAGTCACAAAGAGTCAGACATGACTAGGCAACTGGACGTGACTAGATAACAATATATAGTTGAGACAAGTTTTATGTGATCCCGTTTCAAGCTTCTAACCATATTGCTCTTTGAAAAAGTAAGCAAAGCAAGGAGTAAAGCCAGAATAATGTTTTTGCTGGAAATTCATACTTGGACAAATACAATACATGGGGGTGAAAAAAGGAGGGTTAATAATCTTATAACTGTGTCTGAAAAACAGTAGATGGGGCTCATAATCCATTTAGAAGGTCTTTAAATGTTTGGGTGGTTGATAATGTAATCAAAGTTACATTAATAGTTAAGTTTTAGCCATTATTTAAGAAAGTTAGAAAAAATAACCCCTCTTTTTAAAATGACTTATTACCTTCCCCTATGTAAGACTAAAATACATACTTAAAGTACATACATACTTATGAAATACATACATAAGCCAAGTATCTCTCCCTATTTTTTTTTGTCAACTCAAGAATCTGAATAGTTTAATTTCCTGAAATCAAGGGAGGACTCAGGAAATGGGATCTGACAAACAGTGAATTCTAAGCAATCTCCTGTGAAAGTTCAGAAAAGCAAATTGGCTGATTCCAGTTAGGTGGAACTAGAAAGATGATCATTGAAGATCAGTTTTACCTCGAGGCTATGAAAGAATGCATAAACTACCATTCTTCTATAAAGAGTGCTTCATTGATAGTAGATTTAAAATACCTTTGCCCAGTACCTTATATTTTACTTCCTTCAAATCTCTTTATTTTATCGGTGGCCATCTACTCAGTTATCTGTTCCAGAAACAATATATTAAACATATTCAGCAGTAAGCAGTAAAAATATTCAGACTGGCCCGTCTTATAGAAAATACATAATCAGTGATTAAAGATGGGTTAATGGGACCTCTTGAATCTTGCCTTAGCTACAGCAATTAACATGTTTGAAAACTAGAATTAATAAATAATCATAGAAAGTTCAACTTCAATTACCATTACAAATGTTTGTATTTATTTTTGCAGAACAATTGACATCTAATTAGCATGTTAAGAGCTGCTTGTGTTTAGATATTAATCAGACATCTTTAAAAAATCTTAGAGTTACTTATTTAGGTAAGCTAGGCATATGCATAATTGTAATTAACTTATACCACTTCAGGACTTACCTCTCTTGTAACTGTTGGAGCCATAACCATAAACATCTTGTTTATTCATTTTTTTCATTCATTTAATAAAATAGTATATCAGAAACCAATTACTTCTTAAAATACAGGAAAATTATTCCAGCCCCTCTGGAAGGATGTTTTCCCATATCTTTATTACTTCAGAATTTGAAAAGAGAAAGTTTCGGGGGAGATGTTTTGTAAACAAAACTGGCCATGCCTATAAAGCTTCTTCCAACTTTTAATACCCCTATAATAATTTGATCATAGTTTATTAGTTTTTAATACAATGCATTGTAATACTTTAAATAAGTTGGCTCTTTCCAATAGACTGTGAAATTTCAAACAATTATATTGAAATCTATTCTGGTTTGTATCCTCATTTCATAACATGATACCTGGAAAATAATAGGCATCCATAAAATCTATTAAAAATAATGAATTACCTACTGGTATGATTGCTGGGCTGGATGAAACACAAGCTGGAATCAAGATTGCTGGGAGAAATATCAATAACCTCAGATATGCAGATGACACCACCCTTATGGCAGAAAGTGAAGAAGAACAAAAGTGCCTCTTGATGAAAGTGAAAGAGGAGAATGAAAAAGTTGGCTTAAAGCTCAACATTCTGGAAACGAAGATCATGGCATCCAGTCCCATCACTTCCTGGGAAATAGATGGGGAAACAGTAGAAACAGTGTCAGACTTTATTTTTTGGGGCTCCAAAATCACTGCTGATGGTGATTGCAGCCATGAAATTAAAAGACGCTTACTCCTTGGAAGGAAGGTTATGGCCAACCTAGATAGCATATTTAAAAGCAGAGACATTACTTTGCCAACAAAGGTCTATCTAGTCAAGGCTATGGTTTTTCCAGTGGTCATGTATGGATGTGAGAGTTGGACAGTGAAGAAAGCCGAGCGCCAAAGAATTGATGCTTTTGAACTGTGGTGTTGGAGAAGACTCTTGAGAGTCCCTTGGACTGCAAGGAGATCCAACCAGTCCATCCTAAAAGAGATCAGTCCTGGGTGTGTTCATCGGAAGGACTAATGTTGAAGCTGAAACTCCAATACTTTGGCCACCTCATGCAAAGAGTTGACTCATTGGAAAAGACCCTAATGCTGGGTAGGATTGGGGGCGGGAGGAGAAGGGGACGACAGAGGATGAGATGGTTGCATGGCATCACCGACTCGATGGACATGGGTTTGGGTAAACTTCGGGAGTTGGTGATGGACAGGGAGGCATGGCGTGCTGCGATTCATGGGGTCGCAAAGAGTCGGACATGACTGAGCGACTGAACTGAACTGAACTGATTCTTAAGTTTATTTGCAATCTTCCAGTTACATGGCTTTGGAGAGCAGTTTCAGTGACTCTGCAGAAGCTTTTTGGCTTTGGTTGCACATGGCTTAGAGAATTTATTTGAATTTCAGTAGCTGTCCTATTCCTTGTGTCTCAGGGGTATAGTTTTGTTTTCTCTGACTCAGAACCAAGGAGGTAAAAATAGTCTGGAAGGCAATAATTTTTCTATCAAATGGAAGAAAGTGGGGCTAAGCTAACTCCTGAACTAAAGTCAGAAAGCAAGCAAGTGCAATGTTTCTCTTGTTGCTTGGACTGGGGAAATGGCCTCTACTCTGGCTAAAAAGAGAAACAGTAATCTCATAGTTAATATTCCTATGAGGCTTTACTCCAATGCAGCATAATACAGACACCACCTTTGATAACATGTTGACAGAAGTGTCAGTTTGCCTGCTTAGATTACCACCAGTGACTGGGAACTTATTGTCTCATTTTCCAATGCCTTTTCTATCTTTGGTTTGGTTGGTTGGTTGTCTGTTTTTGTTTCTGTTTTCAGCAGCTACTTCTAATATTGTCTTCCAATAATGCCTGCCTCCTGATATTCATACCTTTATGCGATCCTTTCCCCTTAAGTCTAGGCTAGAGCTTATGACTTGCTCTAAAAGAAGAGAACACCACAAAAACAAGGGGATATGACTTCTAATATTAGGTTATGAAAAGAATTTGGCTTCTATCTTGCTCAGCCTCCCTTGCTTTCTTACTTCCATATCCTAATGAGAGCCAGTTGCCACATTATGAGCTGCTGCTGCTAAGTCGCTTCAGTCGTGTCCGACTCTGTGCGACCCCATAGACGGCAGCCCACCAGGCTCCTCCGTTCCTGGGATTCTCCAGGCAGCAACACTGGAGTGGGTTGCACATTGTGAGCTGTTCTATGGAAAAGCAGACATGGCAAGGAAATGGGAGATGTATTCAGCCAACAGCCAGAGAGAAACTGAAGCTCGCATTCCAGAAACCCAAAAGGAACTAGTTTGCTCAACAAAAATATTTTAAACTAAAAAAAAAAAAAAAAAAAAGAGAGAGGGCAAGGGCGCGATGATATGGGATAATGGCATTGAAGCATGTAAATTGTCATATGTGAAACGAATCGCCAGTCCGGGTTCAACGCATGATACAGGGTGCTTGGGGCTGGTGCACTGGGATGACCCAGAGGGATGGGATGGAGAGGGAGGTGGAAGGGGAGTTCTGGAAGGGGAAAACATGTACACTCATGGTGGATTCATGTCAATGTATGGCAAAACAAATACAATATTGTAAAGTTAAAAATTAGAAAATAAACGAATTAAAAAAAAAGAAAAAATTAACAAGTCAACATTTGTGAGTGTAAGAGAATAGTGCTTAGAGGAGAATTGAGAGCATTTAGTTTTATTTTAGGGGGAAAAGATCTCTAATCAATAATATAGGTTTCCAACATTTAAAACACTAGGAAAAAAGTGAATCCAAAGCACACAGAAGAAAAGAGTTAATAAGTATAAAATCAAAAATCAATGAAATAAAATTGAAAATAAAATTAATGAAAGCAAAATTTGATTATTTTTAAAAAGAATTTGATAAACATCTACCAGACTGATATAAAAGAGAGAAGAAATAAATTATAAATATTAGGCATGAAAGTATAAATATCTTTTTGAGATTCTGATTCTAAATTTTTTTGAAATATACCCAAGAGTGAGATTGCTAGATTATAGTGGTTCTACTTTTCATTTTTTAGGAACTTCCACACTGTTTTCCATGGCAGCAGCACCATTTTGCATTCTCATTAACAGTATACGGGGTTTTCAATTTCTCTCTATCCTCCGCAACACTTGCTATATTATTTTTCAATAATAGACATTCTAACTCTTATGAGGTCGTATTTCATGGTTTTGATTTGTTTTTCTCTGATGATCAGTGATTTTTGAGCACCTTTTAATGTACTTGTTGGCCTTTTGTATGTCTTTGAAGAAATATCTATTCAAGCACTTTGCCAGTTTTTTTTTTTTTTTTAATTGGGTTATTTGCATGTGCACATGTGCACGTGTTTGTGTGTTTGTGTGTATGTGTATGTTTGCTTTGAATTGTGAAAGTCCCTTAAATATTTTGGAAATTAACTATTGTCAATATGTGGTTTGCAAATATTTTTCCCCCTCATTCTGTATGTTGTTTTCTCACTCTGTTGATTGTTTCCATTGCTGTTCAGAAGCTTTTAAAATTGATGTAGTCCCACTTGTCACGGGCTTCCAGGTGGCACAGTAGTAAAGAATCTGCCTGACAGTGCAGGAGACAGAAGAGGTGCGGGTTCGATCCCTGGGTCGTAAAGATCCTCTGGAGTTGGAAATGGCAATCTGGTCCAGTATTCTTGCCTGGAAAATTCCACGGACAGAGGATCCTGGCAGGCTGCAGTCCATGGGGTCACAAAGAGTTAGACATAACTGAGTGACTGAGCATACACAGTCATACTTCTCTGGTTTTGTTTTTGTTTCCTGCACTTTTGGTGTCATATTCATGAAATCGTTGTCAAGATTAATGCCGTGAATCTCATATTTTTCTTCTAGACGTTTTAAATTTTTAGACTTTATGTTTAAGTCTTTAATCATTATTGAGCTAATTTTTGTGTATCATGGAATTAAGGATTCAATTTCATCCTTTTACATGTAAATATCTAGCTCTCCAAACATCAAATGTTGCAGAGACTATTCTTTCCCTATAGGAGGTTATTCTTGGTACACTTGCCAAAGGTCAGTATGCATAGTTCTGGCTTTTATATTCTGTTCTATTGGTCTATATTTCTGTTTCTAGGCCAGTATCATATTGTTTTATTTAACATAAATATATATATTCATATATATATATATATCATATTTATATGTGAAATCAGGAAGTGTGATATTTCAGCTTTGTTCTTTCTCAAGATCACTTTTAGCTATTCTGGGTCTTCTGTTGTTCAATATCAATTTTAGAATTATATTCTATTGCTGTAAAAATTACTGTTGGAATTTGAATAGAAATTTAAATCAAGATCTTAAAGTGTTATCTGTAGTGCCACGTGTATTTCAGCATTATTCACATTATACATGATGTGGAAGCAACCTAGATGTCTATTGACCAATGAATAGATAAAGCAAATGTGGCGTGTGTGTGTGTGTATATATATATATATATATATATATATATATATATATATATATGGGGGGGTGTATACACCCACACACCCACATAAGGGAATGTTATTCAGCCTTAAAAAAGGATATTTCACCACTTGTGATGACACAGATGACCTGAAAGATAATATATTTAGCAAAATAAGTTAGTCATAGAAGGACAAGTAGTGCATGATTTCAATTACAAGAGGTATATAAAGCAGTCAAACTTATATAAGCACAGAATAGGATGGGGGTTCCCAGGGCATGGAGGAAGAAGAAAATGGGAAGCTGTCATTCATTGCATGTAAAACTTCAGTTATGCAAAGTGAATCACTTCTAGATATCTGCTGTACAATAGTGTGCCTATAGTAATACAGTGCCGTGCACTTAAAAACTTAAGAGGGTAGATTTCACTTTGAGTGTTTTTACCACAAAACAAAATAAAAACAAAAACACCAAAGGAACACAAAAATCTTTTGGAGATATTGGATCTATTTATCACCTTGGTTGTGGGATGGAATTAATATATGAGTGTATGCATACATTTAAACATATCAAAATATATATATTATATATATGCAATTTCTTGTATATCAATTATGCCTCAGGAAAACTGTAAAAATATTAAAAATGAAAGAAAGGATATCAGTATGGGCCCCATAGACATTATAGAATTTTAAAAGAATACCACAATCTACATACAGACTTAATAATTTGCATGTGATAGACAATTTCCTGAAATACCACAAGCTATCAAAATCACTGAAAATGAAGGATAACTTGACTAGATTGATAATCATTTTAAAACTTGAATTAGTATTTTAAAATGTCACTTTCATTTTCAGAGTTTTTGTAGAGGCATTTGAAACTGTTCCCTTTGTCCGCTACCTGGTGGCCAGACTGAAAGCTAGCTAGTGGTCTATCCTGTAGGGCAGTTTTTAAAATCTGATGAATGCTTTATAGATTAACGCCATGCAAGAACAGCTCATGGGTGATCCCAGGAGTTCATAAACAATTGTATGCTATTCCTTCTCCTAAATCCCTTCCTCTTCACAATATCCTCTATGCTTTATGGTCCCCCAGGGTTCTCTTTTGGATCCTTCAGTCTTATTTTGCCATATCCTTCCTGCAAATGCACCTGCATTTAGGACCAACTGGCAAGAGTTAAGAGGGAAGAAATATACATCAGGAGGTTCATCCTACCTCTTGAAATTAAAATTCCTCCAGTTGGAGATGAAGTTCCTCTTCTGGAGAGCTTTAGGTACCTGTGGGCTGTCTTGGGCACAAAAATAAATAAATAAGTAAATAAATAAAAATGATAGAAAACAGAAGATTTCTTCCATTCTCTATGATTGCTAGGATATACCTTTCTGATCTTCACATGAGATCTGGAGGGCTTCCTTTTGATCCTTCTCTGCCTTGTCTAAGGCTCACTTTCTGATTTGGGACTGCTTTGACCACAGGCTGAGAGACATCAGAGAGGGGAAGAAAAAAAGATACTCTCATTGTTTGCTTTTAATTCTTCTCTTCTTCCCCAATCTGCTTGCTTCTTTTTAGATTTTAGAGTCTTCAAATAAATTCTATTTTTGTCCAGGTTTTACATCTATATCCAGTAGAGGAAAGAAAAATGTTTTTTTCCCTAAAATTTAAATAATCTCAAAATTCAAGTATTTTCTCATATTGTTTTATATTATGTTTCCATTAAAATAGGAAGAAAAATACTTCTAGCATATCACTACCCCAAAATATGTTGATATTTCTCCAAACACGTTTAATTTTTAAAAGAATATTATACTTCTAAATAAAATGTATGATACAAATCCAGTATGTACTATGATGGCACAACTTAAAAGTAGTATAAATATTCTCACAATATGAAAGTGCATCATATTGTCTGATAATACCACAGTAAGTTTCACCCACTATTTCCTTGTAGGAAATGTAGAAGTAAAACTGGAAAAAAATACATCACTAAACCTTTGATGAATGTTTGTTATTTTGATATTTATGATAGAGGATTCTTGACTCAGAAGAGGTCTGGCTCACCCACTGAACTGCAGTTTCTGTCTGGATTGTGGCACCAAACTCTAACTCAACAATAACATTCACCAGATGGGGAATAAAAAAAAAAAGTCATCAAAATCAATGTGAGCCTATTTTTATAAAAAACTGTACTTCATAAATAGTACTCCCTTAATCTTACAAATTCAGAAATCAAGAGTTTCTTCATTCTAGAGTTTGTCAAATCTTCTCTTGTCAAATCTCCTACATTTTTTTTCTCCTCCTTCCACAAATTTAAAATTAAATTTGTTAAAGGTTTGTGAAGATCAGTACAACTATTTAAGGATAGAGGACCAAAACTCATGCTTTAAAAGTCCAGTACATCAAGAGATAAGACATATTTCTATATCCTTTCTTCGGTCACATATGAACCATTAGGTATAAAATTATATCTAGGCATAAAATTACAACCATTAAGTATAAAATGACACTTAGTGAATGGTGCTTACTCTATACCAGACCCTGATTTGTAGCCTTAACCTCTAAAACAAATATTTTTCATCCAAGATAAAGAGTAAAATCAAGAAGTGTTCAACATTATATGACAAACTCAGATAAGTTGCTTTGCTTAATTTAGTTTGGTTTGGATATTCTGTCAAATGATCGTGTTCTGATTTGTATAAAAGTGTTCATAGAGGAAGTAAGTCTAACATATATCTTGTTAAGAGATATCTGGATTGGGGACATTCCCTGCATTTGTAATGATATATATACAGAAAATGAAATGAGTACATGCACATACACACTCACACATACAGTGTCAAAAATACTAGTAATGATCAATGGTAGTTAAAATGTGGGTACAAAGAAAACTAATCATGAAGGACCCTTTTTAGAGTTTTCACTACACTACTGGGATTAATTTTATCATTTTAAGTAAGTGTGTGTGTTTGTGTGTGAGGTGACATATGTTTACATTCTTATTTTAGAAAGTGGAAAGCATTAATTGGATGGGAAGATGCAACAGATAGCCTGATCAGTTAGTAGATTATGACACTAGTCCAGAAAAAAGGAAATCATATAGAATGACTAAGATCATGAGTAAAATTTCAAAGAATTCATGTTATTTAAATTAACTCTTCAGGTTTTCTATATTTTTGTTTTGTTTTATATTTTATTTATTTATTTTAAAAATGTATAATAAAACTTTAGATTATGGGTTATAAAAACTATGAAGTTTTTCCTACATTTATATTCATTTGGGGATGTTTTTAAAAGCAGATTTTTATATAAAAATAGCAGAAAAGCTATACTGAAGCAAGTGACTTAACCCACCAAATTTCTGTTACTGCATTTCTCTAGAAAGGATAATAATATCTACCCATCTGGACCCCGGGAATGATGTCAGGGTTGTTTAGCTGGGATTAGAAGTTATATTTTTCTGGAATCTGCTTATCAGAGCAGAAAATGGTAAAAGGAAAATAATGTGAATATGAATCTTAGAGACTTTCACGACTAATCCATGGAAATCAAGATGAGGACAATGTCCAAAATGGCAGAAGTGGGAAAAGTAAATGAAACTAGTTGCAAATGATTCAGTAAAGTGGAGCAGAAAAAGGGACAATGACAAAATAGTCATTCCCCTGGAAACCGTTCTTATTGCTTGTTTCTTTTCCTTGAGTGGCAAGATGCAAGGCTTTCCCATGATTTTTATCAGTAGGGCATTAGGGACCTGTATATTTAGGTTAGTTTAAAGGCATAGATATTTGGGGAATATCATTCATTCTTCCTCATATAATTATGAAGAAAATGATTATGAAGTTGATACAGCAAAGACAACTTAATGTTGACTATTGATGTAATGATTGCTACTTTGATTATGTTAAGACAGAAGAAACGGTTTTTGTAACTCTGAAAGCCTTTAAACAACCAAAGTGTTGTTAGAATAAACAAATCCAATATATGCTTTTAACTTTATTCATACCCACCTCCGGGATGTTTACCAGAGATTTTGTGGGCATGCAACTGATCATTTTTAAAAGAATTTTTTCAACTTTTAACTCATGTATTGGTTCTTTGGCAAGACATATAAGATTTTATTAGGTTCATTAGCTTTTCTGAAGAGTGTGGCTGAGAGAAATTGGCTGCAACAGCTATATTGTAGAATTTGGTTCTGATTTCAGTTTTCTCAGAAATCTTTTTTTAAGACCTCAGGTGTCAAACTTGCAGAAAGGAGGCCCACAGTTAATAAAAAAGTGTGATTTTGCTTTCCTTCCATCTGACAGGGCCCAGGAATACAAGTGCAAAGAGACTTCAAAACTATTGTGATAAATCTGCCCCATCCATTTAGTTTGCTAAAGAAAATTTGACAGATAATCTCTGCTACTTAACAAGTGCTCTGTAGTTTGACCTTTATCATTTTTAATGAAGAGTTGTCATGATTTTGATCCCAAAGTTAATTAGTAGCAAAGAATATGTTTGAACATAGGTTTTCTGTCCTTATATTGTTGCCTTCTTCCACCCTCCTACCAATTAACTTATTTCATTGGAAAATACTCTGTCACTGGTCAATAAAAACTAGCCTATGCAATCATTTCCCAGGAAACAGTTGCCATCTCTTTGTCCTTTTGCTGCTCTGATCTCAGAAGCCAACAAGTCCAACACTCTCATGGTAGATAGATCATGACCAGATGACCTGACCTCTCTGTACCAAGTCAGTGTTTTTGTCTAGAACTTGGGACCTTGAGTCAGGAATATGAAGCATGGAGACCATGGAGACAGTTTAGAATTCATTTTGAAGTGATGGCAGCAGCTTTCATTTCTTGAGGTAAGAAGTGGTGCAGAAACAGTGGTGAACTCTACAGTGGCTGTAGACCAGCCTCTTTGATTCTCTTGCTTCCCTTGTTTTTCAGTCGCTCAGTTGTGTCCAACTCTTTGCGACCCCATGGACTGTAGAATGCCAAGCTTCTCCCAGAGTTTACTCAAACTCATGTCCGTTGAGTCAGTAATGCCATCCCACCATCTCATCCTCTGTCATCCCCTTCTCCTCCTGCCTTCAATCTTTCACAGCATCATGATCTTTTCCAATGATTTGGCTCTTTGCGTCAGGTGGCCAAAGTATTGGAGCTTTAGCATCAGTTCTTGCTTCCATAGGAACAAGCTAATATCCTTCTACTAAACTTACTTTCCTCTTGAGTTAACTGACTGTCTTTTGTTGTCCACAAACAAAAACTGGGTACAGATATTTAAGCTCCTGAGACAAAATAGCAGTATATGTTGCCAATACCTTTCACCTAATTGGCTTAAAGCTCAACATTCAGAAAACTACACTCATGGCATCTGGTCCCATCACTTCATGGGAAATAGATGGGGAAACAGTGGAAACAGTGGATGACTTTATTTTGGGGGGCTCCAAAATCACTGCAGATGGTGATTGCATGAAATTAAAAGACACTTACTCCTTGGAAGGAAAGTTATGACCAACCTAGATAGCATATTAAAAAGCAGAGACATTCCTTTGCCAACAAAGGTCTGTCTAGTCAAGGCTATGGTTTTTCCAATAGTCATGTATGGATGTGAGAGTTGGACTATGAAGAAAGCTGAGAGCCAAAAAAATTGATGCTTTTGAACTGTGGTGTTGGAGAAGACTCTTGAGAGTCCCTTGGACTGCAAGGAGATCCAACCAGTCCATCCTAAAGGAGATCAGTCCTGGGTGTTCCTTGGAAGGACTGATGTTGAAGCTGAAACTCCAATACTTTGGCCACCTCATGCGAAGGGTTGACTCATTGGAAAAGACCCTGATGCTTGGAAGGATTGGGGGCAGGAGGAGAAGGGGACGACAGAGGATGAGATGGTTGAATCACATCACCGACTCGATGGACATGGGTTTGGGTAAACTTCGGGAGTTGATGATGGACAGGGAGGTCTGGCGTGCTGCGATTCATGGGGTCGCAAAGAGTCGGACACGACTGAGCGACTGAACTGAACTGAGGAGGACACATATTTTCAGCACTTTGTTGGCACAAATATGTTTAAGATACCATCCTTATCATCAACTTCCTGAATACTGTCTTGATCCAAAAGTTTTGAGTTTTATACACACACGCTGTAGCTGAGATTAACATGCCTATTATTAATTGATTTTAACACAGTATTGGCCAAAATTTTAGTGTACATGGTGCAATAGCACATGGCATAAAAGAAGCAGATTCCAGAGAGCATTGTTTACTTAAAAACTTAAAGAAGAAAATGTCTTTCATAAAAAGTATTATGGTAGAGATATTTATTTTCAGTTACTCAAAATACTGAATAACATTACTATTTGATGGCAGACACTAGAGATTTTAATTATATTATTTAAAAAAATATTAACATCATCAACAGAATTGTAAACATAAAACTTTTCTGCAACTTTGTTCTTCCATAACAAAAATAAGCAGAACTTTCTTCAGTGTTATTAAAATCATTAATTTACAGGTATTTTAATCTCATACTGTGTGTCTAAGTAAAAAAGTAATGTACATTTGAACAAAAATCAGTTAATATAGATAATCTTTTAAGAACTAACTATAACCCAGTTAGCATTTATTAGAACAGTCTTTATTATGCAACCCCTAAATGGGCCATGGGAGGAAACTGACCATTGTGTGTAGCAAGTTGTTACTTCTGCCCAGGATTGAAATCTCGACTGAGTGATATAAAGACACAGAGAAAATTCAAAATCCAGGATAAAGGTAAAAGCACATGCTAGGACATGACATAGAACAGATATTCTTGTATGAGGCCCAGGTTCACCCACTTCTATATATTGCACACTTGTGTATTATTTTGCTGTTAACACCTAACCTTCCAGGTCTTCATTTCTTCGATAGAAACCTGGGAATAAAATTGCAATTTCTAATTCATATGCTATATGAGGGTTAAATTAGCTATTGAGTATAGCATGTTTAACCAAATGTTTAACACATAGTAGATGCTTAGCAACTGTTGGCAGTTATCAGTATTAGCATTACTTTTATGTTTCATCTATCACTATTCTTTATTTTTCTTCCTCTGTTATTTATTATTATAAGAAAATGACCAGAATTTAGAGAAGCTAAAATGTAGTGAATATCTAAGTAAAGACATGAACTCTAATTGTATTTAAATATACCCGTTTGGAGCAATGAAAAATGTTATAACTGAATAGGAATTATTCAGTTCTCCAGTGTACAGAAGTGAGTTCATGTGAGATAAGTTTCTAGAACAGTCAATAGTTAACTCAATCTGGATTAATGGCTATATTAATGAGATTGTTTTTACCAGAGGACATTAGTCCTGACTGAAAACTACATGAATAGTAGCAACCAGCAATAACACTTTTGGATCAGATATTATAGTGTTCTTGCAAATATTTTCTCTCAGGAGCACAGCCTCCAGCAATGAATTAAAACACAGTATTTTTAAAGAGAAAGTGTTGCTGACATGCTAATTGGTATTAAGTAACATAGCATCAGGGAGAATTTCAATCTTCTGTTTTAGTAAAAATGAAATAAAAAAAAGGAAAACCCAGAAAGGGGTGGGCTGGGCATATTGGATCTCAACATTTATTACATAAGATAACTCAAGTGATGAAGGGGAATCGTCTACTTACTGAAATATTTCTGGGGAGACTTTAAATAAACAGGTAATGGTGGTCCCAGCTAGGAGGTAAAAGGTACTTGATAGATAATTGACTCTAAAAGGCAAATACAATAAATCTCTAATAGAAGGATGGCAGACTCATAACAAATTCTTTTTTTTTTTTTTTTTGACGATTGCATTTTTTCAGTCCATCCAAAATACTTCTCTGTCCTCTTCTTTCTCACTGAATAGATCTTTGATGAAGCCCAAACCCACTTGTCAGCAGAACTAAATACAAGGAGAACTCTTAATATGTCACTTAGAGTGAAGTAGATTCTTGGACCTTTTGCTAAGATCAAGGGTAATATGGAGGCTTCCTTAGTGGCTCAGTGGTAAAAAATCTGCCTGCCAGTGCAGGAGATGCAAAAGACACAGGTTTTATTCCTGAATCAGGAAGATCCCCTGGAAAAGGAAATGGCAGCCTCTTCCAAGATTATTGTCTTAAAAATTCTATGGACAGAGGAGCCTAGCAGACTACAGTCCATGAGGTCACCGAGTTGGACATGACTAAGCATACACACACAAATGGAGACTCTTCCTACCCCAGGTACTAAGGGAAAGGCTGAGTCCTCTCTAGTCCTTGCCAGGTACAAGGATACCTACTGCAGCCCTAGGATCTCCTCAATCAACCTTCACCAAAATCCAGGAAGTTTCATAAAAGGGAAGATCAACATCTCTTACCTCAGGTTTTCCATCCATAGCGATACCAGCAAGCAGGACTCATGAGTCCAAAGACACTCACAAATAATTGGAATGTCTTTGTTGGCTACAAGTCCTGCAGAGAAACAAAAGACAAGGAGATTATTTAATGCCTATTTTCCACTTAGGATTTAATTTTCTTCCTGCACAGACTCCTCCAAAACTTCAGTGTAGTACTCCTCTTTTGTGTTAGCAATAATGCCAAAACTATCTCCTCTCTGTTTCCCAATTTATCATGCATTGATCCAAAGATTTTGTTTGTATAGTATCTATAAAGCAAAATATATTCCATGCATAGCTATATAACAAAACTCTTAGAATGTACATTTCCCAGAAACTTAATAATTTATCCCTTGTATGATAAATAAATTTATCTGTGGAGCAGTACCACCGATCATTCCCCATTTATAAGTTTTCCACCTTCTTATTAAAAAAATAATAAACTTCATTTCTCTGTATCCTTCTCTGTTCTTCAGCATGTCATTCATCAGGTATAAGGGTATTACAAACATAGTTCTTTATATTTTTGTATGAAATCTATGTACATGATGTTACAAATCCTTAGGATAGTTGTACACACACACACATACACATTCACCCCTGGGGACATTAGCAGAGAAAAGAATGGGATAAGAAGTGATTGATAGCTATAAAGGTGAAAAGTCCCCTGTAAGTCTAAAATTATTTTGTTCATTTTTATAAATGAGGAAACTGAAAATAAGAGAAGTTAAATAAATAAGTCTTCTAAGGTCTGGCTGTAACTAAAAGACAGTGCTGGGATTTGAACTTCAATTATTCAGATTCTAAAATCTGTACTGTCCCCCCTGCATTCTCATAAATATTTACAGTTGTGCATCTGCTTGAAGGGGCTAGAATCTAACATTAATTCAGTCAATAGAATCTCAGGAAATAATGTCTCCTTAATTTTAATTGAGAAATGTATATTTTTATATTTGAGTTTAAACTAGTTATAGGTAATTTCTTAGCAGTTTTTTTTTCCCCCTGTGCATTAAGGATCAAGGCTGATTTCAAATCCAATGATCTATAATCTAATGTATAATCAGGAAAAATGAATTGCTAGTCAATTTCAAATTAGTTCTTCAATACTAGTTAAATAAATCCCTTCATTTTTCAAAGACAGAATAATAACTAGAATTGCAGATGGCCTATGTTCTGTTATTAATGTGAGGGACATAATCACACACTAAAAATATAGTACATCGGTGAATCTCCTTGGGAAATCAGAAAGAAATTGAGCATGTCCATTGCTGTCAGTCTGACCTTCAAGATATGACAAGATGCCAAATTACTTAAGATTTCCAGAAACCGCAGAAAAGTAAAGAAAGCATTGCCCAAAAAAAAAAAAAAAAAGCCTCCTTCCATAATTCAGAATCTGGCTTGTACAATGCTTAAAGTCTAGGACTTATTTGCCTACCTACAGTGATGTTTGAGAACCATATATCTATTAAAAAATCTCCAACCAAACTGGAGAGTAAGGATCCAGACTACTTGAGACACACAGTGAGTTCTGATGAACAGAGTTCAGAAAGGAGGGAAAAGACTCAAACAATAGGTAGGCTTCGTAAAAAAAAGGATGGACTTTGAACAAATATGTCTTCATGCTGAATCATTTATGTTCTCTGAACATTCCCCACTTATGTTTTTACACATATACTTATTTTTTTAGCTTTAGTAGACAAATTTTTTGATGGCAAAGATAACAGACTGTGATGTCTTTCTTCATATGGTCAGGTTCTGTCTTCTTCCAACAGTCATTAACTAAGCCACAATGCAAATAACTTACTGCTGAGGCATCTGGGTTTTTCCTAAGATACCTTGTTCTGAGGAATTCCTTAGAACTGATTTATTCTAGTGTAGTATGATTTAAGTGTTAACTTGTACCTCAAATGTACACTCAGTTCTACTCCTGCTTTTTTTTTTTTTTTTAATCATTTCCACGGAGTTATACAAGCCTATAAAAATGTTTGTTATTATTATTGTTAGTATTGTTCATGGAAATACTAGCCTACTAGAGCAACAAATTATTTCAGATTTCTTATTTCCCTCCTTTTATTTTTCTTTATTTTCTCACACATGATCCTAAGGTTGAATTTTACTTGTAATGAACCCTTTCTTCTATTTGACATAGATTCACCAATATGAACGTAAGATTTGGATTTTATATTTTCTTAAATTATTACATAGACATAGAAATAAGCATAAAGATAGGTAGATGGGTAGATAGATAGATAGATCAGTTGACCCTTTGGGCTCAGGTCCTTTCTTTGTTCCATGGCTGTAGACATCTCAGTACCTGCATCTGTAAAATAAGAATACACATCCTCATCTGATAGAGTTATCAGAAGATTATACAAAATAATGTACATAATCATTTAACACGATTTTCTTTTTTCTTTTTTTTGGTCAGTATGAAAATTAAGACCCAAAGAGGAATAAGTTCTTGTTTAGATTATAAAATACTAATAAAACATTGAATGTTTCTTCCTGATCATTTCTACATTTTCTGTAAGAAGTTAATCTCAAATCTTTCATGAGAAGCATTTAGATAATTAGTCTAAGTAAACTTCTGTTCAGTTAATGACAAAGTCTCTGAATTTCCCTGTCCAAATGAGTGTAACATTTGGTTTATCTTTTAAAAAAGATTAGTTTCATAAGGAAACATAGATCATAATGCTAAAATATGGCATGTGATAAACCTTCCCTGGTGGCTCAGACAGTAAAGAATCCAGCTGCAATGCAGGAGACCTGGTTTCTATCCCGGGGTTGGGAAGATCTCCTAGAGAAGGGAATGGCTACCCACTCCAGTATTCTGGCCTGGAGAATTCCATGGACTTATATAGTCCATGGGGTCACAAAGAGTCAGACATGACTGAGAATCTTTCACTTTCAGCCATTTTTAGTTTGTTGTTCTGTAACTGCCTTCTTTCACTTAGCATAATTTCTTTAAGGTTTGCCCATGTTAGAACATGTGACAAGATTTCATTCTTTCTTAAGGCCAGATAAAATTCCATTGTATGTATATACCATGTTTTTGTTCACTAATCCATTGATGGACATTTGGGTTGTTTCCATCTCTTGCTGCCATGAACATGAGAACTGCAAATATCTCTCCGAGATCCTGATCTCAGTTCTTTCAGATACTGCATGATTCTCTTTATATTAAAAATCTAAAGTAGTCAAATTCTTAGAAGAAAAAAGTAGAATGGTGGTTGCTGGTGGGTAGAGGGAGGGAGAAATGGGGAGTTGCGGTTCAGTATATGTAGATTCTTAGTCATGCAAGATGAAAATGTTCTAGAGACTGGCTTTAGAACAATGTACATATAGTTAATATTGTACTATAAACTTAAACTTTTGTTAAAAAGGTAACAAAAATAATCTGGCCTTCAGTTCACTTCAGTTGTTGCAAAAGCTATTTATAAGTCTAAAATTCTATTTTGTTTAAGTAGTATGATTTAGAAAAGATACAGGTATATATCTTATGTATCATGTAATTGATGCATTTTAAAAAGTTAAATCATATACTAGACATGAATAAACATTTATTTTTACCTCAACCTCTGTGTATGTGTATAGCCAACATTGACCTTCCCATCAGTCATTCTAGAGGTCAAAGGGAATAGGCCATAAGTGTCTTGTCACTGAGTAGGGAACTGTCAGTTGAATTATTTTGAAGTCAGTTTAGGAATATACTTAATAAGTTGAATAATCATTTTTCTGTCCTCTTTTGCAGCTTTTCTTTCTAGACATATGTTAAATAAGTTTTCAATCATTGCCAGAAATTCTAAGGAAGTGAAATTCATTTGTTATTTTATATTAAGGGTAAATGAAGGAGTTTTAATGTCATCTGCTGGAACAACAGCTGAATTCAGGGATGTTACATAACAGCCCCGGCATAACATGTATTGGATAACAAAGTCAGATATAGGCTGAGTATAATAAAAATAAGTGAGCTCATGTTGTAACCTCATATTTAATTCAGTCTTTGATTTGGATCTAGCAGAATCTGTTTTATTTTCATTTGAGTAGTCATCATCCTTTACCTGTGTTTATGTTTTGTGTTATTAGATATGTACCAAATTTGTACTAAAACTATTTATTATGGAGTATCCATGTACTGTAAATATTTAAAAGTGTACACACAGAAGTTATAAATGTGAGTTAAAATTATTCTACATATAGCAACCACAAAGTCAGAAGGTCTCTAATACTAACTTTCTGTGTTAGTAAATTCATGTTCTAGGTTTTGATTTCTTGCTTGTAAGTGGAGGGGACTCAAGTACTGTTTTTAAGGTCTGCACTAGATCTAAGCTTTTCTAATAAGACATTACATTTTGTTGAGCCCCATGTGCCAAGCACTGGGCTAGACATACTGTGTGCATCATAATACCACAACAACGTTGTAAGAAAGATAGCATTATAGTGTCCCATATCAGAACACTAATAGGGCTTTTCTAAAAATCAACAACTGATACATAACACACTGAGAAAATATAGTCAGGCCTATCTACAAAATCCAATTCTTTGTAAGTCAAATTTCTTCTACTCACTATATGCACCAAGTTGGAAAATTCCACGATTTTGTTTCTCTCCTATCCTCTTATGGAATAGAAAGTGTTTCACAGATATTAGAGATTATGAAATATCTATTATAATCTTAAACTTAAAAAATTGGAAATCACAAATGAGAAGTTTCTTGGGCAAAATCTTTCTGGAAATCTCCCCAACATTCTTGCATGCTTCTAGTTAATCCTAGTCATCGTCATGAGAGCTATTTCCAGTTTCTCTAATTTTTAAAATCCCTTTCCAGCCAGAAATCCAGCCTAAAAGTGCTTGCAACTAGCCATCTGAGTTAGAGCACTCAACAGAGACCAACATTATATTCCCTGGCATTGTTACCTTTCCCTCCCTCACTTTTTCTGCTGCAATGGAAAATGATTCATATAAAGAAAACTGAAATAGTAAAAACAGAAAAGAAAAAAAATGAGAAAGACTGCTAAACAATTTTCCAGTTGTAGCTGGGGATGAGGAAATTGAAAACAAGCCAAGAATGCTTACTTTTCAGCCATGCCCTAGAATTTGTTTTGGTTTCAGTATAAGAGAATTGCTTCCATGAAGGAGAGCCACAAGGAGACTGTGAGATCACATTTTTTTTTTTTTTTTCCTTGATCAGAAGCAGAACTATTGTGAAGGGATCAGGCAGTCCCTAAAGAAGCTCCTGAAATAAACTAATTATAAGAATCATGAAATACATTGGCCCCCTCCTCACCCACTCGTTTACTGCCTCTACCCTCAGAATCACAGTCAGTGCAAAAGGCTTTTGAGTTCTATAGGAGATGTATTCAGTAACAAAAGAACAAGATTGAGCCTTGATAATTCAGGAAAATGAAACTTTGAGAAGGTTAAGCTTGCCATTTCTGAAGCAGGCTTTCCTTCCAGAATATACACGAGAGTCCCGGGGATGTCTCTTTGTACTCCTAACAGAGAAAGCACTTTGCTCTCATCAAGTAAGATTCTCATTACTTTTTTTCCATTCTTTGCCCTAATCTCAGGGTGAGAGTGGGAAAAGAAAACAAAACACAAAGTGTTCCTTATTTAGCATCATGGCTATTCCTTTTGTGTGGTTGAATCATTATTGTACTGAAATAATGCCCACCCCACTACTTAGAGTAAGTATATGCTGTCCCCTCCTTTCCCACTGATACCACAACCATCTCCCCAACCCCCAAGCCATCAGTACAACTGTGTTTATTGATTTGTTAAATTCAGTTCTTGCAATAGCTGCTTCAAATATCACTGATTTTCCTTTAAAAAATATTTCCCCACAAAGTACAGACTTTCAGACTCACTGAGTTATTCGTGTTTTTTTTTTTTTTTTAATAAATTTATTTATTTTAGTTGGGGGCTAATTACTTTACAATATTGTAGTGTTTTTTTGCCATACATTGACATGAATCAGCCATGGGTTTAGATGTGAAGAAATTCTTTATGATAATATCTAAAAGTGTGTTGCCAAAAAAAACCCTGGGTAAAAGATTAATGTGTGCAAGAGGAGTTAGAATGAATTAGGAACATTTACCAAAATTACTTACTATGAACCTGTACAGTTCCAAACTCTTGCCAAGAGTCTATAAATGTTATGTCCTTACTACTGGAAAGGAAGTATTGCCGGTGCAGAGTTGAAGAATGCTAGAGGGCCAAGTTAGGCATCTAGTCATTCTTTGCTGGCACAGTAAGGACCTAAGATTTAGTAAAATAGCTTAGATAGAAAAGAAGCTGATTGGAAGCACTTACACAAAGAATCCTAGGGAGGAAAAAAAATATAACTACATCATCTGTGAGGGGTATAAGCATTAGGTGGTAATGATAGATAACTTGGGAAAATCAAATAAAAGTCTTAGGCATCTGGCTAAACACACTTGGTACATCCATGCAAGCGAGTACTACTCAGCAATAAAAAGGAACAAACTACAGATAAATCCAACAAGTTGGATGGATTTCAAGAGAAGAAAATTACAGTCTTAAAGGGCTACATGTTGCATGATTCCATTTATGTAACTTTCTTGAAATACCATAAATTACAGCGATGGGGAACAGTTCAATAATTATAACGGGTTAGGTAAAAAGGAGTGAGTGTGGCTATAAAGAGGGAGCACAGAGAAGTTTCTTAGTGGTGACAATACAGTTCTATACTTCTATTCTGCAGATCTATTCAGATGATAAAATCTCAAAGAACTATCAATATTTACACTACACAGACATACCAAAAAAAATCCCAAATTATATTTTAAATCAAAGATGATCAATGGCTCAAGAAGATAAATTTTTCTGAAGTCATACCAGAATGTAAAGTGTCCTAAATATGATTCTGATTGACAGCACTGGGGACGTGACTGTCAGTGTGCATATACACACACATATATGATAATAAGTGATTTTAGTGATTAAAGATTTTGGAGTCACCAACAACTTCCTGAGGTTACATGTCCACAAGTAGAAGTATTTTTCCACTTACAAGTTGGAAACACATCCGTTCATTCATCCATTCATTTACCCACACCTGCTTTGTTGTTATATTAATCTTGCCCCAAGGACCAAAGATTAAAGATATATTTCATTATTTCAAGGTGTTCAAAGCTCAGTGAAAAGATATAAGTATTATTAAATTAAAAAAAAAAACATACAGAGTATAGCAGACGAATCATCTGTCTTCCACCCTCAAGAAGCTACATCAGAGGTGGTGTATAGCATGTAACTTTTATCTGTGTTCAGAAATAAAAGCTGAAGATAGGTTCTACTTAGTTATAATAGGGTATATATATATTTATCAATGTTTTTGTTTTACCTTTATTTCACTGTAACTGTGGATTCTCTGTTTTATGCAGTCATTCAGTATCTCACCCCAGGTTATTCTGTCAGGGAAGAGATGGGAGAATGAGTGTGTTGAAATATACAGGTCTAGTTCTAGAAGTGCTGATAACTGTGTGACCTTAGGCAAGTTACTTCTCTTGGTCTTGTTATTTTCTTTATATAAATCTGGACAGAGGTCAAGATGATTAAATGTGAGGTTGTAATTAAATGTAAGCTTTATTACCTAAAGAAAGTATTGAACAAAATTGGGAGACTTTTTCCTAGTTGGAATAAAATTTAAAACATCTACGGACCTGTGTTGATATTTGTATTTGTCAATATTTTAGAAAATCTTGGGACAGAATCCTCTTTCTTTGCTCTTTTCTGATGTGAATATTTTGGCATCAATGCCTCCAGAATCCTTTGTCCCTTGCCCACAGAACTGCATGTGTTTTCCAGTAATTCCTCATTTCCACTCCATGGACACTTGTTGTCTAGATGTTTCTCTCTGATATTCCTATAATGGGAAATATTATAAAAGAATAATCAAGAACAAATCTGTTCTCAGTACAGAGAACTTTTGCATGTTACTTTATTTCAAACATAGCTTAAAAAGTTTCGAAGTCTCTGGACTACAGTGAAAAAAAATCTAGAGTGGGCTCAGAGAAGACAAGCAGGGTGTATATTATGTGAACGTATCTAATTCAAACTTCTCAGACTCTTTTCCCAAAATGAATGTTGAAATACTTTAAAAAAAAAGGAAAGAAAAAGAGCTGTGTCAGCTTTGTTATTCACAGACTATGTAAAGTTGGATATTTCTTTGGGCCTTATTTTCCACAACAAGAAAAAGACTATTGGAAGTTTAAAAAGCCTGTTTTTTTAGCTTGAATTTTTATGCCAAAATTACTTGCATATGTATATATATGTACACACACACACACACACACACACATATATATACTTATACATTATTATACATCTATAATTATGTATAAACAAAAACAGATAAGTACATGACTAAACCAGTGTTCTGGAACCAAAACTAAAATCACTGGGCATCTTTCTTCCAGTGTTCAGCCTATCCAAAAACACCTATATGAGGGTGTGTGCATTTATGCACTCTTTTGTGCACACACAAACATGCATGCATACACTATCAGGTTGTAGAGTTAACTTTTATATAAATATTTTAACTGATTATGATAAAATGACTTTGCTGTTGTACAGTCGCTCAGTCATGTCTGATTCTCTGCAACCCCATGAACTGCCACACACCAGGCTTCCCTATCCTTCACTACCTCCTTGGGTTTCCTAAAACTCATGACCATTGAGTCAGTGATGCCATCCGACCATGGCATCCTGTGTTGTCCTGTTCTCCTTTTATCCTCAGTGTTTCCCAGCATCAGGGTCTTTTCCAGTGAGTTGGCTCTTCACATCAGGTGGCCCAAGTGTTGGAGCTTCAGCTTCAGCATCAGTCCTTCCAATGAATATTCAGGGTTAATTTCCTTGTAGATTGACTGTTTTGATCTCCATACTGTCCAAGGAACTCTCAAGAGTCTTCTCCAGCACCACAATTCAAAAGCATCAATTCTTCAGCCCTCGGTCTTGCTAATGGTCCAACTCTCACATCCATACATGACTAGTGGAAAAAACATAGCTTTGACTATATGGACCATTGTTGACAAAGTGATGTCTCTGCTTTTTAATACACTATATAGATTTTCCATACCTTTCCTTCCAAGGAGCAAGTGTCTTTTAATTTCATGGCTGCAGTTACTGTCCACAGGGATTTTGGAGACCAAGAAAATAAAATCTGTTACTGTTTCCACTTTCTCCCCTTCTATTTACCATGAAGTGATGGGACCAGATGCCATGATCTTAGTTTTTTGAATGTTGAGTTTTAAGCCAGCTTTTTCACTCTCCTCGTTCACCCTCATCAAGAGGCTCTTTGCTTCATCTTCACTTTCTGCCATTAAAATGATGTCAACTGCATATCTTAAATTATTGATGTCTCTCCCGGCAGTCTTGATTCCACTTTGTGATCATCCAGCCCAGCATTTCAAGTAATGACCTCTGCATATAAGTTAAATAAGTTGGGCAACAGTATACAGCTTTGATGTACTCCTTTCTGAGTTTGATCAAGTCTGCTGTTCCATGTCCAGTTCTAACTGTTGCTTCTTGTCCTGCATATAGGTGTCTCAGGAGACAGGTAAGGTGGTCTGGTATTCCCATCTCTTTAAGTACTTTCTACAGTTTGTTGAGATCCACACAAGTCAAAGGCTTTAGCATAGTCAATAAAGCAGAAGTAGATTTTTATTTTTTTTGTAATTCCCTTTGTTTTCTATGATCCAATTTAATCTCTGTTTCCTCTACCTTTTCTAAATACAGGTTGTACATCTGGAAGTTCTAGGTTTATGTACAGCTGAGGCCTAGTTTGAAGGATTTTGAGCATGATCTTGCTAGCATGTGAAATGAGTATGCAATTGTGTGGTAGTTTGAACATTCTTTGCCATAACCTTTCATTGGGATTGGAATGAAAACTGACCTTTCTAGTCCTGTGGTCATTGCTGAGTTTTCCAGATTTGCTGCCATATTGAGTGCATTACTTTAGCAGCAGCATCTTTTAGGATTGTAAATAACTCAGCGGGTATTCCATCACCTCCACTAGCTTCGTTCATATTAATGTTTCCTAAGGCCCACTTGACTTCACACTCCAGGATATCTGGCTCTAGGTGAATGAACACACCATTGTGGTTATCCCAGCCATTAAGAGTAAAAAGAGTTTCAAAGGTGCAAAAGCAAACAATTAAAATTATATTTCCATAAATGTCATTAATCTTACTAGATGTTGATAAACTGCTTTATAATGCATTAATTTATATGTCCATTACAGAGTATACTTATGAATCTTACCCAGTGATTAGGATTATAGTTTTTATTGGTATTAATTTATTTCAGGCTTACAGACATATATCCATAAGTCACTATTTTAACTTTCATTGACTTAACTACTAAAAAGATAGTTAACTTTACGTTTACTCTTCTATTTTTGTTCTGTGAATTGTCTTCAATTCTCTTGTTGCATTTTTCAATTTAGTCTATATTATAGATATATTCCCTCATAGTTCAGTTGATAAAGAATCCGCCTGCAATGCGGGAGACCCCGGTTCGATTCCTGAGTTGGGAAGATCCGCTGGAGAACGGATAGGCTACCCACTCCAGTATTCTCGGGCTTCACTTGTGGCTCAGCTGGTAAAGAAACCGCCAGCAATGAGGGGGGGCCTGCGTTCCATCCCTGGGTTGGGAAGATCCCCTGGAGAAGGGAAAGGCTACCCACTCCAATATTCTGGCCTGGAGAATTCCATGGACTATACAGTCCATGAAGTTGCAAAGAGTCTAACATGACTGAGTGACTTTCACTTTCACTTTTTCACTTTCACATAAATACAGTAAATCTTGCATGTATGCTAAGTCGTTTCAATTGTGTCTGACTTTTTGCAACTCCATGGACTATAGCCCACTAGGCTCCTCTGTCCATGGGATTCTCCAGGCAAGAATACTGGAGTGGGTTGCCATGCCCTCCTCCAGGGGATCATCCCCACCCAGGGATCAAAGCCCAGTCTCATGTGTTCTGCATTGCAGGTGGGTTCTTTTCCACTAGCACCACCTAGGAAGCCCTTAGTGAATCTTAGGTACTGCAGATACTTTTTTCCCAATCTATTGTTTCATCTATTCCTTTTTAAATGATATGCAAATCAATGATTTCTAATTTCTATCTTGTCAAATAGGGCTTGATTTCTAGTTTTTCAAATGTAATGGTTATACATGGTTCTTAAAAGGAGCTACAGTGCTTTATGTGACCTGAATCAGTTCTATCTCTTAATCCTTCTCCCTCATCCCACTCACTTTCTTATACCCATATACCTACCTTGCTTTTCCTTAAGTACCCGAGATACACTCCCACATTGGAACCTTTATAACAACTTTCAACTTTGCCTAGGGTTCTTTCGCCCAAGGAACCAGCCTGAATAGGTAGTTTACCTTCCTCAAGTCTTCTCTCCAATGCCACATTTTCAGTCCTACCTTATGGTGTTATTTAGTATTATAATCCGACCTACTGTCCATTCACCCACTCTGGCTTCATCATTCACAACCTCTCTTACATTGCTGTATGTTCTTTATTCCTTTTTTCTACAGCATGTGTTACTTCCTGACAAAATCAATGATATAATTATTTATTTTTCTTATTATTCATTGTCTGCTATTTATTAAACTTGGAACTCTTGTGTTTTGTACATGGATGTAACTCAAACACTGAACATAAATAAGATTCAATAAATAGATAGGAATGAAAGATGTATTCACTTTTTAGTTTTTAATGAGAAATCTTTTACATTATTTTAGTATTATATTATCATTATTTTTACATTTAGATTTGGTCTCTGTCCTAAATGGTTTTTATTTTCCTGCATAATATAGCAGAGTGGTCCACTTAATAAAAGTGAATGAATAGAGGATCCACTAGATGGAAGTGGTTGTTTCAGCTTTATTTTATAAATAACATACCTCTTTCCTCTGAATTAAAGTAGCATCTCTATTATGCATTAAATTATGATGCATATTTAAAGCCAAGACTGGATCCTCGTTTCTTTTTCCATAACCCTTTTTTTTTTCCCATCCAGTGTTATACTGATGCAATTAAGGTAGTTTGGGAATATGATCACTATTTAGAACTGACAATTGTACTGAAATTTCCCCCCACCTTGCTTAATTTTCCACTTCTGACATACTTTTCAAGTTATAACCTACAATTTTACTTATTGATTGTGTTTATTGATTATATTTTATTTATCCTTTCTAGAATATATGTTTGATGAGGTCAAGGGTTTTATTTCTGTTGTTAACTTATTTATCCCTATGTTTCACAGAGGGCAAATACATGGATGTAAGTACCAAATAATATCTTTAAAAATTAATAAATTTATTGTGCTTTTTAAAAGTGCACTATTACCACAGAAAAATATTATTTCAAATGTATCTTCTCTTCATCAACATTATCAAATATCGCATTAATTCTAGTATTCTATTTAAAATTATTCTAATCTCTTCCTTTCAAGTGTTTTTTATCCTTTTTAAAAAATGTTCCTTCTTTTCTTACTTGTTGGAACCTCAATATATTGTTGAATATAATAGGTATAGTGAATGTTTCTACATGGTGTCTGCATCAGGGCATATCACCTGGTTAACACTCTGTAAATCTCTGTTGAATGAAATTTGCTGAAGTAAATCATTTATTATGTAATGCAAAATTAAAAGTAAAGCATAAAATATTGTGTGGAACAAACCAGTCAAGAAAGTACCACCCATCTAATTCAAATTTTATGAAGTTCAAGAACAGACAAATTAATATATATGGTGATACATCAGAGTACCGATTTCTCTGAAGAGGGTGTTGACTGGGTTAGGCAGGAGTGTTCTGGATGTTGTGCTTCAAACGTCCATGATATAGTTACTGGACACTTAGGCACATAGACATGTGTAAGTTTTGCCCGTGCTGCTATATTGCATGTTAAATCTTACTTAAAAACAAACCATAAACAATGTACAGAATGATTTATAAATCATAAGTATGTGTGTAGGAGGGTATTTACTTATTTAGAACTATATTAAACATATTAATATGTCAAACATTAAAAGTGCTTTAGGATGCTGGGGCTGTGAAAGTTTTTGTATTTATGTCTTAAACTTTGCATAATTTTCTTTCATGATTATATAATTTTAATAAACAAATGCAGGAATTTTGTTTTTGTTATCATTGGATTTCAGTATGCATGGGATCTTTTACAGTCTGTATTATACCAAAAACGAGTATAACCAATGACTAGTAAAGGAACTGTTACTCTGAGTCACAGATTTTGAATAGCAATAGATAGTCCAGCTCATATAGAGTAAATATTTTCTCTCCCATGGTACTCCCCATACCTAGAATGGTTCCTGACACACAGTAGGGTGTTCATTATATATTTGTTGAATGAGTGAATACATTTGAAGTGCACTAAAATTCTCACAGTGGGCTTAAGTACTACTTGGAAGCAGATTTAAAGTGTCCCCTACCTGTGATAGAATTATGTTTGTATCTGCTAAGATAGGATGTGGATGAGTATTAGGACATTATTCGAAAGAAAAATCCTCTTTCTTAGCTTAAATGGCAAGTCGTGTAGCACTGCAGGAAAAAAAGGGATAAAAAATTTAATGTCTGGAAGATTCACTTAGAATCGAGATTTCACCACATTCTCTCTTTGTGAAGTTTGCCTGGTTGCCCAAATATTCAGATACCAATCTTCTTTCTCTGCAAAACAGAAATGTTTCTGATATTGACTGAAATAATAGTATTCAGCCTCTACTAAACATTCACTATGTGCAACCCCCTATGCTAAGAACATTACATATGTTACCGCATTACTAGTATGTAAAATATCTGAATTACTAAGCATAGAGCTCAGTAAAAATGCATTTCTCTTCTATGGTGACTGAATTCTTAAGACCCCTCCAATTAGCTTTCTATATATTTTATATTACCTCATTTCTTTTCCTTAGGTTTTGTAAATTATTCTACATTGTACTCTGTTGCCCTTTCCCTAAAGACTTTTAGGTTCCATTCCCTTCTTGAGTTACCTAAAGTTCATTGGATCACCAAAGTTACTGTAGACTTTGATGGCATGTAATCTTTACAAACAGCTGTGAAAAGAAGAGAAGCTAAAAGCAAAGGAGAAAAGGAAAGATATACCCATTTGAATGCAGAGTTCCGAAGAATAGCAAGGAGAGATAAGAAAGCCTTCCTCAGTGATCAATGCAAAGAAATAGAGGAAAACAATAGAATGGGAAAGACTAGAGATCTTTTCAAGAAAATTAGAGATACCAAGGGAACATTTCATGTGAAGATGGGCTCGATAAAGGACAGAAATGGTATGGACCTAACAGAAGCAAAAGATATTAAGAAGAAGTGGCAAGAATACACAGAAGAACTGTACAAAAAAGATCTTCACGACCCAGATAATCACGATGGTGTGACAAGTCATCTAGAGCCAGACATCCTGGAATGTGAAGTCAAGCGGGCCTTAGGAAGCATCACAATGAACAAAGCTAGTGGAGATGACTGAATTCCAGTTGAGCTATTTCAAATCCTCAAAGATGATGCTGTGAACGTGCTGCACTCAATATGTCAGCAAATTTGGAAAACTCATCAGTGGCCACAGGACTGGAAAAGGTCAGTTTTCATTCCAATCCCAAAGAAAGGCAATGCCAAAGAATGCTCAAACTACCACACAATAGCACTCATCTCACATGCTAGTAAAATAATGCTCAAAATTCTCCAAGCCAGGCATCAGCAATACGTGAACTGTGAACGTCCAGATGTTCGAGCTGGTTTTAGAAAAAGCAGAGGAACCAGAGATCAAATTGCCAACATCCGCTGGATCATCGAAAAAGCAAGAGAGTTCCAGAAAAACATCTATCTCTGCTTTATTGACTATGGCAAAGCCTTTGACTGTGTGGATCACAATAAACTGTGGAAAATTCTTCAAGAGATGGGAATACCAGACCACCTGACCTGTCTCTTAAGAAACCTGTATGCAGGTCAGGAAGCAACAGTTAGAACTGGATGTGAAACAGCAACAGTTAGAACTGGATGTGAAACAGCATACCGGTTCCAAATAGGAAAAGGAGTACATCAAGGCTATATATTGTCACCCTGCTTATTTAACTTATATGTAGAGTACATCATGAGAAACGCTGGGGTGGATGAAGCACAAGCTGGAATCAAGGTTGCTGGGAGAAATATCAATAACCTCAGATATGCGGATGACACCACCCTTACGGCAGAAAGTGAAGAAGAACTAAAGAGCCTCTTGATGAAAGTGAAAGAGGAGAGTGAAAAAGTTGGCTTAAAGCTCAACATTCAGAAAACTAAGATCATGGCACTCGGTCCCATCACTTCATGTCAAATAGATGGGGAAACAGTGGAATCAGTGACTGACTTTATTTTTCTGGGCCTCAAGATCACTGCAGATGGTAATTGCAGCCATGAAATTAAAAGATGCTTACTCCGTGGAAGGAAAGTTATGACCAACCTAGGCAGCATATTAAAAAGCAGAGACATTACTTTGTCAACAAAGGTCCGTCTAGTCAAGGCTATGATTTTTCTAGTGGGCATGTATGAACGTGAGAGTTGGACTATAAAGAAAGCTGAGTGCCAAAGAATTGATGCTTTTGAACTGTGGTTTTGGAGAACACTCTTGAGAGTCCCTTGGACTTCAAGGAGATCCAATCAGTCCATCCTAAATGAGATCAGTCCTGGGTATTCATTGGAAGGACTGATGTTGAAGCTGAAACTCCAATACTTTGGCCTCCTCATGCGAAGAGCTGACACATTTGAATAGACCCTGATGCTGGGAAAGACTGAGGGCAGGAGGAGAAGGGGACAACAGAGGATGAGATGGTTGGATCACATCACCGACTCAATGGACATGGGTCTGAGTGGACTCCGGGAGTTGGTGATGGACAGGGAGGCCTGATGTGCTGCAGTTCTTGAGGTCGCAAAGAGTCGGACACAACTGAGTGAATGAACTGAACTGAACTGAATCTTTTTCGGAATAATTATGGCATTATCTCTGGTCAAGTATCATCTGAACACTTTAGGATATTTTGGATGAAGTGGAATTTTCTTCTGATACACCAAATTTTATCTTTTTTCTTTTTTTTAACAATGCCATGCCTTTCAATCTTAGACTTTGTTCTGTTCTTTAAATAGCATAATTCACTGACAAGATTGAGATAGGTGATATCAAAATCTCCATGAATATATCACACCTGTAACAAGTAAGGTGACAATAGCTCTATTATATAAATTTAAACTTTGGAGGGAGTGCCATATTAGATTTATGATTTCTTGAATCAGGAAAAGGAATGGAATTTGGAATAGATTCACATGGAGAATAAGAATGGTTGAGTAAAGAAAGGTATATTGATTTCTGAACTTCCAGGGACCTATGCCAGCCCAGGAGCTGCCTTGGTAAGAGCGCAGAGAAGCAGTGTTTGCAGAAGAGATTCCATAAAAGAGGAAGGAAAATGTTGATGGAGGTTTCTTCCTGAAATGTGCACCTGAGAATAGTCACTGGTTCAATCGACAGGTGCAAGGTCTTGAATCATATTAACAGTGTCAAAACAAGTAGGAAGTGAGGACCCATTAGTTTCACCTAAATTCATCTATAGCAATATTTGTGCAGTGTCCGCTGCATGCCAAACTCTATGCTAGATCTTTCCAGGAGTTATTCCATTTACTAACCAGAGCAGCCCCTGAATTAGGCATTGCAAACCCAGATGAAGCAATTGAGGCTAAGGAAGGTAAAGTGGAAGAAAGTAGAAAAAAACATGTATAAAAACTTTCCTCATCTGGAACACAAATGAGAATGAGGCATTAGTTTTTAAAAAAGTACTAAGCTTTCTCTCTCCACCCTCTCCCAGCTTTTTTTAATGTCCTTGAAAGGCTGGGATTAGGAATCCTCCCACAGCTCATCTCTCTTGAGAGCTTTCCTAATGGTGCTTCTGATTAAACCAGCAGATTAGATCCAATGGCATAAGTCACAGCTTCTCTCCTTTGAGAAACAACAAATAAGAATGAAGTGTTAGATTGCAAAGCTAATTATATATTCTGTTCAAGTGTCAACCATCTGTTGCAATTGTTAAAAAAACAGACATAAGTCAACTGTTGTGGTGAGATGTTTACCATTGTGAGCAGACAGAAAGTTTATGACACTGGTGGAGACTCATTGTTCTAGCATTGTTCTAGCCTGGAGGCTGCGATGGGATTCTACAGTTACCTTGGGAAGCCCATGTAACAGTGAGGGTTCAGGTGGTGGCTCCAGGTAGCTGATGATCAAGTACTAGTCATAATTATTTCAGAACTGGAAAGCCTTCTTAAAGTACCAACACTCTGTTTACAAATGGAAAAACTGAGATACCACGAGGGCAAAGTACTCCTTATTCTACACTTAAAATTTCAGCACTTTTCCTTCTGTGGAAATTTTATGTCTTCATGTAGGGTTCTCCCTCAGGTGTAGTAAGTCCCTGAAAGAAGGGACACTGTTATCCCTGTATTAGGTGCATAGACTAGTGCCCAGCACCTCATGGTGTCTGGGATATGCTGTGAAAAGATAGTTGTAAAATGAATGGAGGTTTTTCTAACAAGGCCAAAGCATAGACAATTTGCACATTCATTTGACTCTAGAATCATGCCATTCTTTCCCTCATCAACTTCTTCACTAAATAAACTGAACTTTCTGCCAAACTGTGGCTTTTGATAATTCTCTTTAATGAGAATAACTGGAATTATTAGTCCTTGTTAGTCTCAGTTTACATTATGGAAGTCAATTTAAATCCATCTATGAAAAATACTGCACAAACAAGGAAAACCATTTTCTTTTGGCATAGGTCATTCTATTTCTGATTGAATGAATAAGCCCTTTTGATAGAAGTGATTTTTGACCTTTTATATTATTGAGTGAATCTAGTCTCTTGGACCATCAAAGGGAGAATATTACAGGTATCATGGGCAGGTCTGCCCCCAGCCAAGTTTCACTGGCATATGCAATTATGCTATGGGAGTGAGAGTTATTCTTTGACACCACTGTCTTGGGATCATCCACCAGGGATAGAGACTTAGAGTCAGCCTATCACATTGCAGAGAGTTGATTATCATTCAGTAATTTTAAGTGTGCCTTTTTATAATTCTGTAATTTGTTTCTAGACTTGCCATCACTAGCAGCACATCCCTGGACAACTTCCTTCTCTTTTTGTTGATCTTCTATTTTCCAATGTTGATAAGAGATTTAATCTTCTCTTTGTGATTAAAAATTGCAAATTCCCTTAACCTGTTCTTCACAAGACTTAGTATCCTGATCACAGGACTGTTTCCTATGGAAACATTTCAGTTGTCAGTGACTCTATGAAAATGAAGTATTCAGGTTTAGCCAATGGAATTTGTGAGAAATATTTAATGGTACTAATAGCACTCCCTGAATGCATACTCAGGGAACCAGATAAATGATAAGTAATGATTTCAGACTAATTACTGTACCAGGTAACTCTCCACAATTTTAATTCAGGATTTCATTTGGATACTAACTTTTGCAGCCCTCTCCATGTCTTTTCAAAGATAAGAATGGAATGGTGAAACAGGCCCACATTTTAATCTAAGGTCTAGCTGATGAAGCCTAGTAAAGCTTTAACTCTCATTGGCCTTTGAGATTGGAATACTGATTTTTTTCCCCCTCCCAACACCAGAGGGGCAACTCTAAGGCATTTCAGCAATGCCACCCCTTTTTGAGTGCCTCAACCTCCCAACTATTTTTATTCTGTGTTCTTACTGTTCTTTAAAGTGAGCACCACATCCACCCAGGATATTTCCTCATACAAATACTCTCAAATGACCACCTCAGACTCACTCCTCAAATCCACCCAGGAGGATGCTGCCATAAGTCACTTTCCTTTAATGTTTAGAAAAGTAAAACTTTCAATATATCGTAGTTACTATGTGTTTATTTGTTCATTGTCTTACTTTCCCCTAGTGAGTGTTGTTGCTACAGTAGAAAGGCCTGCAGTTTTTTGTTTTGTTTTGTTTTCTTTTTTAACAGGAGTAAGAAAATAGGACTGGGGGAAATATCATTAAGAGTAGAAATTTGAAATCATGGTGAAAATTTAAACCGAATGCTGGTCATAAGTGTTTATATGATAGCCACTTTCTCACTTCTTCACCTCATCTGGAAGTGAAAGTATTAGTTACTCAGTGGTGTCCCCCTCTGCAACCCCATGAAATGTAGCCTGCCAGGCTTCGCTATCCATGGGATCCTCCAGGCAAGAATACTGGAGTGGATAGCCATTCTCTTTTCCAGTGGATCTTCCTGACCCTGGGATTGAATCTGTATCTCTCTTGTCTCCTGCATTGGCAGGCAGATTCTTTAACCATCTCCTCTTAGGCCTGTTTTATTTTGCTTTGGAAGCCAATTGTTTTTGTTATTAAAAAAAGAACAATATCATTATTTTATCTTGGACATTTTCAGCAAGATGTTTATTTTCAGTGTTTTGGATTTATTTAGGGCTCTATTTACTGAAGTTAAAGATGTAATGTTACAGCTAATGTTAAGAAGATAGTTTGTACTCTAGGAAAAAATACACGAAATGATTCAAATATAAGATACAGAAAGTTAATGAGGATTGTAGAATGTAAGTAGCTGAAATCCATGTAGCTCAAATTTTCCCATTTCTCTCAGCAGGAGTTTTTGTTGATGGAAATACACTGCAATGCAAAACAGAGGACTCAAAATTTTATCACATAGTCCAGACCACTCCAAATGTATCCCACTCAGTCCAGAATTGCCCTATCTAGGGCAGTGTGTCCCAGGGCTAGTGTTGTTGCAAACAGTAAATGCAAAGAGCTCTAGATGAGGAGTGTCTGCACTGAGAGTTATCTACAGAGGGGAACCAGGAGGGTATTGAGATGATTGACATGAAAGGAAGCAGAAACACCAAGTTTTCAACAAATCAGTTCAGTTCAGTTCAGTTCAGTCGCTCACTGGTGTCCGAATCTTTGCAACCCCATGGACTGTAACATGCCAGGCCTCCCTGTCCATCACCAACTCTCGGAGTTTACTCAGACTCATGTCCATTGAGACGGTGATGCCATCAAATAATCTCATCTTCTGTTGTCCCCTTCTCCTCCCGCCTTCAATCTTTCCCAGCATCAGGGTCTATTCAAATGAGTCAGCTCTTCGCATGAGGTGGCCAAAGTATTGAAGTTTCAGCTTCAACATCAGTCCTTCCAATGAACACCCAGGACTGATCTCCTTTAGGATGGACTGGTTGGATCTCCTTGCAGTTCAAGGAACTCGCAAGAGTCTTCTCCAACACCACTGTTCAAAAGCATCAATTCTTTGGTGCTCAGCTTTCTTTATAGTCCAACTCTCACATCCATACATGACCACTGGAAAAACCATAGCCTTGACTAGATGGGTTGACAAAGTAATGTCTCTGCTTTTTAATATGCTATCTAGGTTGGTCATAACTTTTCTTTCAAGGAGCAAGCATCTTTTAATTTTGTGGCTGCAATCACCATCTGCAGTGATTTTGGAGCCCAAAAAATGAAGTCAGCCACTGTTTCCCCATCTATTTGCCATGAAGTGATATGACCAGATGCCATGACCTTAGTTTTCTGAATGCTGAGTTTTAAGCCAACTTTTTGACTTTCCTCTTTTACTTTCATCAAGAGACTCTTTAGTTCTTCACTTTCTGCCATCAGGGTGGTGTCATCCGCGTATCTAAGGTTATTGATATTTCTCCTGGCAATCTTGATTCCAGCTTGTGCTTCAACCAGTACTTTCAAGAAATTGGTAGTAAACAAAGTGAAAAGATGAGGCAGAAGCTAATAGGATTCAGGGTTAAAGGGAAATAATTGCTTTTGTGGGTTCTGGTGTTTTTAAATAGAAGATGCATACAAGTTATAAATTCAGACAGAAAAATGAAGAGCAGATGCCTGTATATCAGGAAAATAAGACAACTGACACACAAGATATGATGAGAATCAGGAGTTAATGGTTGGTTAGATGGATTCACTTTGGATCTGGTACACATCTCTTTTTCTGGGAAAGGTAGAATGTTGTTGAAAATTACTCCTTTCCTCTATTCCCAGACTTACATGATTACTGAACCAACTGTGACATGAAATCATCTGCAAAGTCAGTTAAATGGTGAAATTCCATAGTTCTAAGTATCAACCTCTTTGGAGGAGGGACTGAATCATAGCAGGAAACATCCATTTCTGTAGTGAGAATTTTTTAAAGATAGGCAAAATGCTTGAGGGCCACAAACATGTATTAGAGAGAATCCAGGATAGATATCTACTATAAAGAAGAATCTTCACCTTAGTCATGGAGACTTAAATAGAATCCCAGTCCTATGGAATGAGCCAGACATGTCCGAGATGAGGCTCCACACCATAAACATATTGCCCATTTAGCTGTTTACTCTTGGAGGGAGAGTGCCAAAGACATTTTCCTGATGGGTGCCTAATCCAGGGCAAAGTGCAGAACTGACCAAAAGAAATTGGAAAAGGTAAATGAAAATGGAAAGGTAAATACCACAAGTAGAAGAAGATCCTTAGAAAAACAGAGGAAAAAAGAATAATGATAATAGCAACAGTGGCAATAAAGAATTAATATTAATAGCAGATGACATATAACATATATTTTATACAGGAAATTCTAAACTTTTTTCTAAATGTTAGATCTTGTAAGTTTCACAAAAAAAATCTATGCAGTAGGATGCTATTAAGCTCTATTTTAATATTAATGGATGAAAAATAACAACAATTTAGGCTTGGGGATAAGGAGATTGTTAAGATTACATAACTAGTAACATGCTAAATTTAACTTCAAACTCAAATCTCTTTACTGAATCCATGAAACTTCCATTTATTGTCAGAAATGAAGAAAGAAAAAAATAATCTATGTCATGGAAATCACAACTAGTAAAATTTGTAAGCAAAGGACATTTTAAAAAGGCTTAAGAGTATCGGTGCTTCTGACAACTGCCTTCTCTTCTTCTAGGAATCAGGGAGATGCATCTTCCCCTGTGTTACCAGCCCCACAGCACTGCACTGTCCATTGTTACTTCTCTAGATCTGAAGTTCTGAACTTCAGGATGAATCAGCATCACCAGTAGGGGTTATGAAACTTAAGATTGTATGGCCTCATCCCCAGAGTTTTGGATTCACTTGCTCTAGGATAGAACCTGAGAATTTGCATTCCTGACAGATTCTCATCTGATGCAGATAACACCAATCTAGGGGCAATTCTTCGAGATCCATTGGTTTAAACCATGTCTGAGTTCAGTTCAGTTCAGTTCAGTTCAGTCGCTCAGTTGGGTCCGACTCTTTGCTGATCCCATGGACTGCAACATGCCAGGCCTCCCTGTCCATCACCAACTTCCGGAGATTACTCAAACTCATGTCCATTGAGTCCATGATGCCATCCAACCATCTCATCTTCTGTCGTCCCCTTCTCCTCTCTCCTTCAGTCTTTCCCAGCATCAGGGTCTTTTCAAATGAGTCAGCTCATCGCATGAGGTGGCCAAAGTATTGGAGTTTCAGCTTCAGCATCAGTCCTTCCAATGAAAACCCAGGACTGATCTCCTTTAGGATGGACTGGTTGGATCTCCTTGCAGCCCGAGGATCTCTCAAGAGTCTTCTCCAACACCACAGTTCAATAGCATCGATTCTTATGCACTCAGCTTTCCTTATAGTCCAACTCTCACATCCATACATGACTACTGGAAAAACCATAGCTTTGATTAGGCGGACATTTGATGGCAAAGTAAGGTCTCTTCTTTTTCCTTAGAGTTTTGCCAAGAGAATGCACTGGTCATAGCAAACACCCTCTTCCAACAACACAAGAGAAGACTCTACACATGGACATCACTAGATGGTCAACACCGAAATCAGATTGATTATATTCTTTGCAGCCAAAGATGGAGAAGCTCTATACAGTCAGCAAAAAAAAAAAAAGACCGGGAGTGGACTGTGCCTCAGATCATGAACACCTTATTGCCAAATTCAGACTTAAATTGAAGAAAGTAGGGAAAACCACTAGAGCATTCAAGTATGACCTAAATCAAATCACTTATGATTATACAGTGGAAGTGACATATAGATTTAAGGGACTAGGTCTCATAGACAGAGTGCCTGATGAACTATGGACAGAGGTTCGTGACATTGTACGGGAGACAGGGATCAAGATGATCCCCATGAAAAAGAAATGCAAAAAAGCAAAATGGCTGTCTGAGGAGGCCTTACAAATAGCTGTGAAAAGAAGAGAAGCGAAAAGGAAAGATATTCCCATCTGAATGCAGAGATCTAAAGAATAGCAAGAAGAAACAAGAAAGTCTTCCTCAGCAATCAGTGCAAAGAAATAGAGGAAAGCAACAGAATGGGAAAGACTAGAGATCTCCTCAAGGAAATTAGAGATACCAAGGGAATATTTCATGCAAAGATGGGCTCAGTAAAGGACAGAAATGGTATGGACCAAAGAGAAGCAGAAGATATTAAGAAGAGGTGGCAAGAATACACAGAAGAACTGTGCAAAAAAGATCCTCACGACCCAGATAATCACAAGATGGTGTGATCACTCACCTAGAGCCAGACATGTTGGAATGTGAAGTCAAGTGTGCCTTAGAAAGCATCACTACGAACACAGCTAGTGGAAGTGATGGAATTCCAGTTGAGCTATTTCAAATCCTCAAAGATGATGCTGTGAACGTGCTGCACTCAATATACCAGCAAATCTGGAAGACTCAGCAGTGGCCACAGGACTGGAAAAGGTCAGTTTTCATTCCAATCCCAAAGAAAGGCAATGCCAAAGAATGCTCAAACTACCACACAATAGCACTCATCTCACACACTAGTAAAGTAATGCTCAAAATTCTCCAAGCCGGGCTTCAGCAATGCGTGAACGTGAACTCCCAGATGTTTAAGCTGGTTTTAGAAAAGGCTGAGGAACCAGAGATCAAATTGCCAACATCCGCTGGATCATCGAAAAAGCAAAAGAGTTCCAGAAAAACATCTATTTCTGCTTTATTGACTATGCCAAAGCCTTTAACTGTGTGGATCACGATAAACTGGAAAATTCTTCAAGAAATGGAAATACCAGACCACCTGACCTGTCTCTTGAGAAACCTGTATGCAGGTCAGGAAGAAACAGTTAGAACTGAACATGGAACAGCATACTGGTTCCAAATAGGAAAAGGAGTACATCAAGGCTATATATTGTCACCCTGCTTATTTAACTTATATGCAGAGTACATCATGAGAAAAGCTGGGCTGGAAGAAACACAAGCTGGAATCAAGATTACCAGGAGAAATATCAATAACCTCAGATATGCAGATGACACCACCCTTATGGCAGAGAGTGAAGAAGAACTAAAGAGCCTCTTGATGAAAGTGAAAGAGGAGAGTGAAAAAGTTGGCTTAAAGCTTAACGTTCAGAAAACAAAGACCGTGGCATCTGGTCCCATCACTTCATGGGAAATAGATGGGGAAACAGTGGAAACAGTATCAGACTTTATTTTTGGGGGCTCCAAAATCACTGCAGATGGTAATTGCAGCCATGAAATTAAAAGGCGCTTACTCCTTGGAAGGAAAGTTATGACCAACCTAGATAGCATATTTAAAGGTAGAGACATTACTTTGCCAACAAAAGTCCGTCTAGTCAAGGCTATGGTTTTTCCAGTAGTCTGGTATGAATGTGAGAGTTGGACTGTGAACAAAGCTGAGCGCCAAATAATTGATGCTTTTGAACTGTGGTGTTGGAGAAGACTGTTGAGAGCCCCTTGGACTTCAAGAAGATCCAACCAGTCCATCCTAAAGAGATAAGTCCTGGATGTTCATTGTAAGGACTGATGTTGAAGCTGAAACTCCAATACTTCGGCCACCTGATGCAAAAAGTTGACTCATTGGAAAAGACCCTAATGCTAGGAAGAATTGTGGGCAGGAGAAAAAGGGGACGAGAGAAGATGTGATGGTTGGATGGCATCACCGACTCGATGGACATGGGTTTGGGTAGACTCCGGGAGTTGGTGATGGACAGGGAGCCCTGGCGTGCTGCGATTCATGGTGTCACAATGAGCTGGACACAACTGAGCGACTGAAGTGAACTGACAGCTTTATAAACAGTATCAGTATTAAACACTCTAGAATTACCCTGTCTGACTGTCTATGGGGGCCATGACTGATTCAATATGCCACTTAGATTCTCTGAAACTCATCCTTCTAATGTGTAATGTAAGAAAAATGGGAAATTTGTTTCAATCTAATGATTTGTTGGAAAGATTAAATTTAAGAAAAAAGTGTACAATAGTTGCCAGGTATTAAGGAATCAATAGGAACCAGAGATTATTATCAAGTTGCAAAGTCTGATTCTCTCTTGCTATCGTATGCATACCCTGAATTCCAGCGAAACCAAAGTAACTAAAATTTATCAACAACAATCTTTCTCACACTTTTATGGATATCATGGCCAATGTAGGTGCTTTGGTCTATAATACTCTCTGGTAGCTTTTTTTCTTCTTATATTGGTAATTAAATGCTCAATATTCCAGTGCATTCTTGGAATAAGTATTTTCACTTTCTCTTCCTGATTCCATAATACTGTTAACTCTATCATAGTCCTCACACTACAATGTTTGACTCCCTATCTCCCTGACTAGACTGTTGTAGAAATAGTGTCTCATGCATCTCAATGAGCACAGATCCTTGTCTACTACCTGACACTGAGTAAATACTCAGATTTGAGTCAAATGGATGAATGAATTATGTCTAGGCTTTGTTTCCCAAGAAGTGACCACATTACTCAATTTTCCTTAGGACTCTCAGAAAAAGAGAAACCTAAACCCAAAATGTCAGAAAATCTTAGAATTGTAGTAGCACTGTACATCTCTACTGTCGCTGTTTCTCATTATCTTAGTAAGACATAGCGCAAGGAAGCAGATGGCTTGGAAAGGCATAAAACAAACATGAGTAACACAAAACCTGACACTCAATAACGCTAATCACACCACATATTTTGGACAGTGGCGTCTTCTCCACTTGCTAATAAAACTATTGTGAAACATATGTTCTGGGAAAAGTGAAAATAGATAAGGGAAAGTTAGCAGAATTTTAACCCTGCCACTTGCTTTAAAGTGCTTGTCTTTTTTTTTTTCTACAAAATCACTAAGTGTACGTGAAAACTTTCCATTTCAGATATGAGGCTCTCTCTCATATCTGCAGTCCTTCTATCACTCACTTTGAAAAACAGCCCATGCTGTCTCTGAAACTCTACCATTTCATTTGCACATTATTTCATATTATAAAGCTGAGATTATTCCGATGATTCCAGGGTTATTTTGTATAGCAATGACAGTTTTTCAAGAGAAATGTTTTGTAGTCAATATATACGTATAAATAAACATTTCTTTATGACTTTTCTAAAGGGTCATTTTGATTTGTAAGATTTTATAGTTTTGTGTGTTTAGTACTTAAATATTCAAACAGATACATCAAATGAATCAGTGAAACTTTTAATCCTATGCAGAAAGTCCTATAATATAATGTATTTGAAATAAAAACAGCATGACTGTTTCTGTACCAGAGAACAAGGCACCAGCTCAGATTCACTAATTCATTGAAAAGCATAACTATATAATTTTATCTTTAATAAGTTTTCCACCTTGGTCAAGTCTCCATTTTTGACCCCAGAGTGCTAGATTTTGAATATCATTTCACTTTGTTGTTGCTGTTGTAGAGTCGCAAAGTGGTTTCCAACTGTTTTGTGGCCCCATGGACTGTAGCCCACCAGGCTCCACTGTCCATGGAATTTCCCAGCAAAAATACTACTATGGGTTGCCATTCCCTTCTCCAGGGGATTTTCCTGACCCAGGGATCAAACCCATGTCTCCTCCATTGACAGGTAGATTCTTTACCATGAGCCACCTTATTCATTGTGCATGACACTAAATGAAAGAGTAAATGGATGAGTGAATTGCAACTCTTGTCTTATGACAGTAAAGATGGTAGTGAGTGTTAACACTAAAAATTTCATTGGGTCAAGAATCTATGGGAATATGTGTTGTAAAAAATTAGGGTTAATCTTGCAGGCTATAGAGAATCATTAAGGCTAAATATTTAAACCAAACTAAACTTTTAATTAATTAATTATTTCTTTCAAGAGATATTTATTGAGCATCTACTATGTTCAGTGTTAATACAATACAAGTCCACTATGACTCCTGTCCTTATGGAGCTTTTATTATAGCAGGCATTTGTTGTTGTGTTTAGTTGCTCAGTCATGTCCAACTCTTTGCGACCCTTTGGACTGTAGCCCACCAGGCTTCTCTGTCCATGGGATCCTCCAGGCAAGAATACTGGAGTGGGTTACCATGCCATCCTCGAGGGGATCTTCCCAACCCAGAGATCAAACCCAGGTCTTCCACATTGCAGGTGGATTCTTTATTGTCTGAGCCACCAGGGAAGCCCATAACAGGCATGTTGATCATAAACAAGCATAAAACAAAATAAATGTTTCAACTGAAGCTTGTAATTGATACCGTGAAGCAGGGGGTCAGGAGACTCTACTGGTCAGCTGAATCCTGCCAGTGTCCTGTTTTATTTACTATCTGGCTTTACACAGAAAAAAAATTTACCAACCCCTTTTATGAATGAAACAAGTAGAGATTCAAAACAATGGAGAGTAGACCATCTCAGAGAGAGTTCCAGGAGTGAATGACCTTTTAAAGTAGGTGACATTTAGCAGAGGTATGAAGGATGGGAGAAAGTCACCCACAAATAGATAAGGGCAAAAGGGCATCCTGAAATAGGCAATAATGGGAGTGAAAACTAGAGGTTGAAAAAATCTAGGATGCTTGAAGACTTCAGAGATGACACCTTATGTAAGTGGAGGGAATGATCAAGGAAGGAGGAGTTGTCACATGATGTTGGAGATAAAAACAGATTGATTTATCAATCTATCCACCCATCTATATCTATCAAGATAAACCTCTGGCAGATGGGGGGAAAAAAAAAAAAACAAAAAACCTCTGTTTAAAGACAAACCACCCAGCCCTTAGCCTACCAGTAAATACCTCTCAGATTTTGACTATGAATGTTGTTAACAGAAACAGCCAGTATATTGATGAAAAAGATAGGCTCTTCTCCAGCCATTGAAATAAAGCTGGCATGAAGAAGGTTATTTGTGAGGCAAAGCCAATTAAATCTGCATTTACGCTGATTTTGCAGCAATTCCAGAGTGATTTTTTTTTTCTTTTGAATGGCAGAGCTGGCAAAATGCTAACAAATTCAATGTACCATGTACCACATGAAGCCCAGAGAGTATTTCTAGAAAATGATGATGGTTTTCTAAACTAGTCAAAAAGGGGAGGGTTATTTTAGCCCTAATGCACTCCACTATATCAAGTTGTTTGCTTGAATTATTTATGTGTGTATTGCAATTTTTAAACTGGGAGCATCAGAGACATTTATGCCAGTGAGAAGTTAAGGACCTTGTAGGTCATTCAAGGAGAATGTTAACTAGGGCAAGCGGCAGTGGCTGGAGAAATATGTCCAATCCACTTCACAAGTCACAGGGGCTTCGCTGTCAGACACACCTAGATATAAAGATGTATTTGGCTACTTTTTAACTGTATATACTGAGATAATTACAACCCCTACCTGGAGCTTCAGTTCTCAGATCTCTAAACTGGAGATCTGCATTCTGATTTAGTATATTATTATGAGATTTAGTAATGTGCCTGAAGAATGGAATATATAGTAAGGATGTAATGAGTCCTAGATATTGTTGTTGTGGTTATTATTCTTTTACTCCAGGAAATCCCAATGAGCATAAGAATTCACAAGCTGAGCACTGTGGTTACTACTATGTACAAATTATGTTGGCTATTCTAGTGGTGAAGACACACATTGTATGCAATTAAAATCCACAGGAAAAAATAGACCAGTATTTCATAAATATCCTTGAATACTTGTCTAAATATCGTTTCCCCAGCACCAACCCAAACCCCAGTGTATCAGAGTCTCCAAGGGAATGGCTGAAAGCCATGTCACATAGACAACCAAAGGATGATGCTGATCATGTGGAAAGCTAGAGTGATCAACCATACAAACAAACACAACACAAGATAGGATGGACCCTTGTCTTGAAAGAGGTGTAGATAAAATACATTAAGAAAGTCAAGATAGGAGAAAGTTTCCTGAATAAAATTCTCACTTTGTGTGTTTGAGAACATATTTGTGAAAAAGGACGGTTGTTACATACAATTAAAATGTGTGTGGTGTGGTGTGTGTGTGTGTGTGTGTGTGTTGTGCTCAATCATGTCTGACTCTTTGTGACCCCATGGACTATAGCCACCAGCCTCCTCTATCCAGGGAATTTTCTAAACAAGAAAACTGCAGTGGGTTGCATTTCCTCTTCCGCAGGATCTTTCCAACCCACGGATTGAACCTGTGTCTCTTGCATTGGTAAACCGATTCTTTACCACTGAGCCACTAGGGAAACCCAAAAAGAAAATGAATGAGGTTCAAATGATTAAAACTAAATCTGAACCAAGACATGAGTATTGAGTCTGGGTAAGAAAGTGTTTATGTTTAGGCAAGCTTCTAGATTTGCAGTTGGAAAACCACATTCATCCATCTGCTAAAATATCATAAAATGTGAGTCATATGTGTTCTGTAAGAAAATAGAGCTTATTTTGTTCAAATCCAAATAGTGAAATCTTCTGGGCAACTAAAGAACTACCTTAGTGAGTATATACAGCAAGCTGCCCTGCTTTTTATGAAGGGACATACCATAAGAACATGGGTGTCAGCAAGTTAGAGTCCCCCAGAATGGAGAGTACTGAGATCAGCATAGCCTCTGAGGACAAGAACACCCAGCTCAGACCTTTTAATAAACCATTTTAACAGCTCTAATGGTAGATTTAAAGACAAATACACAGAAAGAGGTGATCGAGAAACTTATTCTTTGGAGAAAAATCAGGAAAAATAGGAATGGGACTAGTGATTGTAGCAAAACTAGTAGTGGAATGTATAACATGGATGCAATGGCAGTGTTGCACTTACTATTTGTTGTTGCTGTTCAGTTGCCCAGTCATCTCAACCCCATGGACTGCAACATGCCAGGCCTCCCTATCACTTACCATCTCCCAGAGTTTGCCCAAGTTCATGTTCATTGCATTGATGATGCTGTCTACCCATCTCATCCTGTGACGCCCTCTTATTCCTTCTGCCCTCTGTCTTTTCCAGCAACAGGGACTTTTCCAGCGAGTCATCTGTGCGCATCAGATGACCAAAATACTGGAGCTTCAGCTTCAGCATCAGTCCTTCAAGTGAATATTTAGGGTTGATCTCCCTTAAGATTGCCTGGTTTGATCTCCCTGCTGTCCAGGGAACTTTCAGGAGTCTTCTCCAGCACCACAGTTCAAAGGCATCAATTCTTTGGTGTTCTGCCTTCTTTATGGTCCAGATCTCACAACTGTGACCACAACTGTGACCATAGCCTTGACTATATGGACCTTTGTCAGCAGAGTAATGCCTTTGCTTTTTTGTCATCACTTTCCTGCCGAGAAACAATCATCTTCTGATCTCATGGCTGCAGTCCCTGTCCACAGTGATTTTGGAGCCCAAGAAGAGGAAATCGGTCACTACTTCCACCTTTTCCCCTTCTATTTGCCATGCAGTAATGGGGCCGGATGCCATGATCTTAGATTTTTTTAGTATTTATTCTTAAGCCAACTCTTTCAATCTCCTCCTTCACCCTCATCAAGAAGCTGTTTACTTCCTCTTTGCTTTCTGCACTTACTGTATTCCAATACTAAAATCTTGTGTGCAACCTCTGAGCCAATCTTCTGCCCTCTTATGGATGGGTCCTAATGCTATCCCCATTTCACAAAGGAACAAAATCACCTTTGAAGCAATTAAACCCTAAACCTCTTTCATTAGATCACAGGCTTATGAGTGGTTAAGCTAAGATTTAAACCCATGCTATCTATCTCTGAGACTATTTTTTTATCCCAATTTAAAGTTGTGTCCCTTGAAGTAGGAATGTGATTATGAAAAATCTGACTTCATTTTTTGATGTTCGACTGTTTACAGTTTTTAGACTCCCCCTCCTTTTTTTTACCTTACGCTCTGCTGCTGGATGAGCTGATAAGAAAGACTGGGTACTTCCCCTTTGCAGTCCAGTGTAGAATCCAAACTATACAAACACTTGTCCTCTGGGAACTCTCATTAACATCACCCCCTGACAAAGTAAAAGCCCAAACTGGTTTCTTTTCCTTTCCAAACTGGTTTCTTTTCCTTTCCAAACTGGTTTTCTTTTCCTGTTTGAGAATCCTGTCCTACTCCCCCCAGAGATCTCAATTATATAAATAGTAAAAATTTCCTGTGTGTGTGTGTGTGTGAGAAAGAGAGAGAGATGTCCTCAGTCTTGACCTACAAAACTAAATTTTGAATGGGGCTTCCATCTGCTTCTGCAGGAAACCATGACAAACATGTCATTTAACATATTCAACTCTTATTTTTCCTCCTATGCATTATTTTTATGTCCCACACCAGTCACCCATCCCCTCTCCCTGTTGTACTCAGGAAAATTCCTTCACGAACAGCAATAGAAAATATTGAACACAGTAGAGCTTCTTCTTGGAAATCATCCTTAACTAAATACAGTCCAAATTCCTCCTGAGATTCTGTGGCTACTTTGACATCCTTCTCATCATTTTTTTTTTTTTTTTTCCCACAGACAGCCATTGTTGATTAGTTTTGAGAAAAGGGGTGAAATCTTATCCCAATATAGACTTATAGGTTTGTTTTAGAATAGGCTGAAGATATTTCTCAACCAGATCTGGGTATATAAGATGCCCAAGATACAGTGGTTGTTGGAAATACTAAGGAAAAGGGCAGGAAAAAGGCAAAAGCCAGTAAAAGAGGCAGGAAAAATAAACAACACCATGAATATACCTGAGATAAAATAGTGACCTCAGGGGCTTTAGTTTATAAAGTTGAGTCCTGTACTTTTCCAGTAAATATTTTCTCATGGTCTGATTTAAAAAAAAAAAAAAAAGGTAATCAATGAAGTGACAATAAAACTTATTTTCCCCAGCAATAACTGAGTAGTTACCATTAGAGGGACCCCTGTAGGTACCCTCAAATTCTTGAGAAAATATCATGACATTAAGCTCAAGGTGTGACACAGCTGGCAGAATATCCCTTGAAAATGTTTTGCCTTTCAGCTGCAAAAGTTCTTCTAACAAAGTGGATGTTAGAAGAAGCTCCCAGGCACCCCTGGCTATGTCTATAGCTCATTATCTCCTTATTACAGGGAAGCTGAAGGGGCATGAGGAAAATGCATTCAGAAAGACACATTCATGTTTTATTGATTGCCAACAGAGCTCAAGCCTCTGAATTCTCACACTTTAGGATATTTTGTTAGGAAAAATAAGCACAATCGGACCTTGTTTACATGCCCTCCTCCTTCTGGTGCATTGATTCCAGCACAGCACAAAATTGAGCATCTTTCCCAATTAGATTCTCATGAGCCACCTCCACACATGAGCTAAAGTGAGGCTTTCAGTAATCATGTGACTTACTGTCTCCAAGGATCTGAAGCATATCCCACTAATTGAATCCCCTCTTTTGATGAATAAGGACACTGAGTTCCAAAAAAGTAAATTGGCTTGTCCACAGTCACACAGCCAGTGAGTAACAGAGCTTAGGCTGGAACTCAGGGTTCCTGATATCAGTTCTTCACACTTTTTAAATTATTCTGTGTGTGCTAAGTTCATTTAGTCATGTCTGACTCGTTGATACCCTTTGGATTGTAGCCCACCAGGCTCCTCTCTCCATGGGATTCTCCAGGCAATAATACTGGAGTGGGTTGCCATTCCCTTCTCTAGGGGATCTTCCTGATCCAGGGATCAAGCCCACATCTCTTATGTCTCCAGTGTTGGCAGACCGGTTCTTTACCACTGGCATCACCTGGGAAGCCCTTTATTCTAACAAACGTGTATATCAGTCTCCCTTTCTGAAGAGAAAAGCAGTAGTTTTAAACTCTCCTGTATTGCTATTAAAAACACATAGTCCATAGCCCATCTATTGGTATACTTAATAATTATGCTTGCAGAGAACTCAGATTATATTAATAGTTGACAGACTAGGGAGGCAGTTGTTCTTAGGCTGGTCAGGTAATAAATTAAGGAACTTAGAATATTTCATTGTGACATAGAGACACAACTTAGTCAAAGTGTGAGTCCTCTAGAGGAAGGAGTTGATTAAATCTTAAGGACAGGGGCATCTAGAACCAAGGAGTAGTGGTTGTGAGTATAGACTTTGAAATCAGATAGAATGATATAAACTTGGGCAAACTGATTAAATTTTTGATTTTTCAGTGCATATGCCTGCAAAATGGAAGCAATAATAACTACTTTATAGAGCTGTTGTGAAAATTATCTCAGACCATATAAATAGTGACTTTTTATTGGAGAGATATACCAGGCAGTGTTCTAATCACTTCACATGTGTTAATTTATATTTGTCCTCACACAACCCTATGAAGCAAGTGCTATTATCTTGATTTGGCCAATGGAGAAAACTGAGCATAGAAGAAAGAGCTTCTAGTCAAAATATCAAAGTTGTTGATTAGGGCAAACTAGCATCAAAACCTATGATGTTTACTATTGTGCTAAATACATATGGAATCTTTTAAGAACTTTTAAACTAAGTACATAGTAAGTGCTCAAAAAAGTAACTTCTATGAGCATTATTATCTTATTGATGCTGATGATGAGGGTAAAGAGGTGAGAAAGGAGGAGGAGGAGATGAAACCACAATGGAGTAGGTGATAATAATTAAGTGTCTTGCCCAAGGTCACATAAGTGGTGTTTCAGCAAAAAAAGGCTAGATTTTGTTGAGTAACAACAATCTTCAAAATGTCAACAGATTTAGAAAAGAAATAAAAAATAATCTATTTTGCTGATGTTATAGGCTAACTATCTGTCAGCAGAGAAAGGTGGGGAAAGTCTACTTACCATGTTCACTCAAGGACTCAGAATAATGGAAGCACAGTCTCAACACGTCCTTCTGTGACCAGCACAAAAGGAAAGGGATATGGCCAAACATTGCCTAACATAGATACACATCACTTCTACTCACAGTGAAGTGTCCAAGATAAGCCACAAATCACACCTAATTTCAGAGTGTGGAGAGACATGCCATCATAACATGGTGCTCATATGAAGAGGGAATTGAACATTTATAAACAGCCTTAATGACTCTGTAATTAACAAGCAGGAGAGCAATAATCAAAAGTGGGAAGTTTGAGTAGATGTTGTTTTTTATGGACCATCTAACCCTTAGTTTTTTTTTGTTTTTTTTTTTTTTTTTTGACTGCATCACAAATTACCAGAAACTTTGTGAATTAAAGCAACACACATATAGTATCCCATTTTCTTAGGTCAGAAGTCCAGGTGATCTCAGCTGAGTTCTCTGATCCATGTCTCACGAGGCTAAATTCAATAAATTTGCCAAGTTGGGCTCTTAGGCTTGAGGAAAGAATCTAGTTTGTTGTGACTATTGGTGGAAAGTTAACACTCCCTTGTTGCATCTCAAGTCAGGGCCTCTTAGTTCTACTAATGACCATTCCTATCTCTTTTCACCTCAAACCAGGAACAGTCTATCACATCCATCTCAGATTTCAAATTTATTTGGTCTCTCCTGCCACCATCCACATAAAACTCTCTGATTTTAAGGACATGTCAGGCCTAGCCAGGTAATCTCCACCGTGACATATAATATAACACAACTGTAGAACTGATAGCTCATAACATTCCCAAGTTTTGATACTATCTCTGGGACATTTCTGGTGAGCCATTTTAGGAAATCTGCATGCTACATCAGCACTGACTAATGAATTGCCTTCCAAAGCATGCATTCTCTTTATTGCAAAAATTACATCCCAGTCTAGAAAACTACCTTTCAATTACATTGCAGAGAGGATAGTTTGAGTGCTGGAATTTACATTAAATACCTTCCTTTTGACTTTTTTTCACATAGAAGAAATAAATAGAAGCCAACAATATTAGTTTTGTATTGCTGCTGTAGCAAATTACCACTACTGTAGTGACTTGGTCCAAATTTGCTTTCTTATAGCTCTGGATATAGGAAATCTGACACACATCTCCATGGATTAAAATCAAAGTGTAATTAGGGATGTGATTCTATAGGCTTTAGGGAAACCTGCTGTTTACACTTTAAAGATTGTAGAAACTGCCTACAGTTGTTGGTTCATGCCCCCTTCCTCCATCGTTAAAGCCTACAGTGGCAAGTGGAGTCCAGCATTTCATTTCCCTGCTTATTCATCTATAACTGCAGCTCGCTTTAACCAAATGTTCTTCAGGGTTCTAAAAGATTCTTTGTTTTTAATGATGCTACAATTAGATTCAACAGGTTCAGATAAACCAGTATAATCACCCCATCTCAAGATCCATACCTTTAATCACATCTACAAAATCTGTTTTGTAATATCAGGTAACATATTCATAGGTTTTAGGGACTACAACTTAGAAAACTTTGGAAGTCTTTATCTGCCTACCACACTGAGTTAACCTAAAGGAGTGAAAATCTATTGGGAGGATCCATGTATTTATCAGGTAAAATAAGGATTTCCAGAAGGGTTTGGAATAACGTACCAGAAGGATAATTGTAATCTCTCCACATATGTTTCTTCTGCTCCTCCTGAAAATCTGCTCTACTTTTCTTTCCCAGCAGAACCACCTTTTCCTTTTCACCCAACCCACACACAGCAGAATTACCTTTCAACATCTCCTGATTTTATGGTACAAATCTAACTGCCTGCAGAGGCTGTCTTGACTCTTTCTAAGACCATATTTCCAAAAGAACTAATAACAGGGGTCTTACCCTTGGTCTAATAAGTCACACAAAGTGGTGTAGGATGCCTTTTAACCAATGGATAAACATAATACAGCATTCCATATAATAGGATATTATTCAAGAGAGAAAAGGAATAAAGTACTGATTTATGCTGAAGCCTTGGGGAAAAGCTCAGTGAAAGAAGACATATACACACAGAAAGTCCCACTTATTCAATCACTTCATTTATATCAAATGCCTATATTAAGCAACTACACAGAAACTGAGAGTAGGTTAGTGGTTGCCTAGAGCTGGAAGATTGAGAGTAAATGTGGAGTGAATAACAATGGGGATAGGAATGTCTTTTTGAGATGATAAAATGTCTTTAAAATGATTCTGGTGATGTTGTGTGTGATGGTTGGTACAGATTGCACAGTTCTGTGATTATAGTAAAAAATGTTGAATTGTTTAAAGTTGTTGGTTCTATAGCGCATGCTTTGTATCTCATAAGGAACTCATATTCTTTGAAGGGATATATATGACTTTTCATGTAGTCAGTAATCACTTATTCTAAAATTATAGAGATGAAAAATGGATATTTTATACCAATGCTAAAACATACATAAATTAAGTTTTCACATTCTATGTACTTTCTACACCTTATTTTCTTTTATTTGGCCTTATTCTATGCCCAAAGTCAATTGGCTAGCTTTCTTACCAAAGAAGTATTCAGTTCAGTTCAGTCGCTCAGTCTTGTCCAACTCTTTGCGACCTCATGAACTGCAGCACGCCAGGCCTCTCTGTCCATCACCAACTCCCGGAGTCCATCCAAACCCATGTCCATCGAGTCAGTGACGCCATCCAACCATCTCATCCTCTGTCATCCCCTTCTCCTCCTGCCCCCAATCCTACCCAGCATTAGGGTCTTTTCCAGTGAGTCAACTCTTCGCATGAGGTGGTCAAAGTATTGGAGTTTCAGCTTCAACATCAGTCCTTCCAACACCCAGGATTGATCTCCTTTAGGATGGATTGATTCGATCTCCTTGCAGTCTAAGGGACTCTCAACAGTCTTCTCCAAAACCACAGTTCAAAAGCATCAATTCTGCAGTGCTCAGCTTTCTTCACCGTCCAACTCTCACATCCATACATGACCACTGGAAAAACCATAGCCTTGACTAGACTGACTTTTGTTGGCAAAGTAATGTCTCTGCTTTTAAATATGCTATCTAGGTTGGCCATAACCTTCCTTCCAAGGAGTAAACATCTTTTAATTTCATGGCTGCAGTCACCATCAGCAGTGATTTTGGAACCCAAAAAAATAAAGTCTGACACTGTTTCCACTGTTTCCCCATCTATTTCCCATGAAGTGATGGGACCAGATGCCATGATCTTAGTTTTCTGAACATTGAGCTTTAAGCCAACATTTTCACTCTCCTCTTTCACTTTTAACAAGAGGCTCTTTAGTTCTTCTTTGCTTTCTGCCATAAGGGTGGTGTCATCTGCATATCTGAGGTTATTGATATTTCTGCCGGCAATCTTGATTCCATCTTATATTTCTTCCAGCCCAGTATTTCTCATGATGTACTCTGCATATAAGTTAAATAACCAGGGTGACAATAGACAGCCTTGACATACTCCTTTTCCTATTTGGAACCAGTCTGTTGTTCCATGTCCAGTTCTAACTGTTGCTTCCTGACCTGCATACAGGTTTCTCAAGAGACAGGTCAGGTGGTCTGGTATTCCCATCTCTTTCAGAATTTTCCACAGTTTATTGTGATCCACACAGTCAAAGGCCTTGGCATAGTCAATAAAGCAGAAATAGATGTTTTTCTGGAACTCTCTTGCTTTTCCGATGATCCAGCAAATGTTGGCAATTTGATCTCTGGTTCCTCTGCCTTTTCTAAAACCAGCTTGAACATCTGAAAGTTCACGGTTCACATATTCCTGAAGCCTGGCTTGGAGAATTTTGAGCATTACTTTTGTAGCATGTGAGCTCAGTGCAATTGTGCGGTAGTTTGAGCATTCTTTGGCATTGCCTTTCTTTGGGATTGGAAGGAAAACTGACCTTTTCCAGTCCTGTGTCCACTGCTGAGTTTTGCAAATTTGCTGGCATAGAAACAGTCAATTAGAAGATGGATAAAAGACATTCTGTAAATTCATGAGAAAAGTGAAAGTTGTCCAACTAACAATAAAGATATAATAAAAAATAAATTCTACAAATTAATAATATAATCAGGGGTCATTTATTTACAGACCAACCAACTGGCCACTCTACAACTGATATCCATAAAAAAGTTGCAGTAATTAAGTTTTTTTTTTTACTTAAATATACAGTTCTGTATGTTTAAGACTGGGACAGGGAGGGCATACATTTTTCAAACTAATTTGCTGCCAAAATGATTGGTCTCAAACAAACTTAGATCTTAATGTTGGATAGTTTAGCTACCTGTGGTATATTTTTATGTAATAATTAATTCCACAGTTATTCCAAATTAAGAATATAACATCATTTAATGCTTTGTTATGGCCATTAGGTGGTCCATGTAGGAATGTAGGAAAGCCGTATCTATACCATGCATATATCTTCAGTGGAGATGCCTCAGACTCTTTATGCATATGTGTGTGTGCCTGTGTGTGGGGAAGAGGAGGGGAGGTATGCAACCTTGGTAGGTTCAAAAATGTCCTATGAGGGACCAAACACTTGTTCCTAATGACTTTGTAATCCAAATCCAATGTCAGCACAGTGTTGACACTGGCTCCTCAAAAGTATGATTTTATCATATTTGTATACAGGTGACATCCACAACTGATGATGCTCTTTGTTACATTTCTTGATTGTCTGTCCAATTCAGCTTTCTCCTCAGCAATCTTTCCTGGTTAGTAAGTGAGTAGTTCAGAGTATTGCATATACAAAATGTATTGTTTGTTTCTGAATGTGTCCCACTTATATTTCAGGCAATAACAACAAGCTAAAGTTATTTGAGGAGAGGGAAAATAAATAGGGTTCTGTAAATGTCAGTGCTGGGAGACTGTGACTACATGATCACATTCTGGTTCAGGGTTTCCAGGTGCTATGAGCAGAAGGATCTGGGGCTTCTGAAAAAGAAGTTGATAAATATACTTTGAAGTACTTAGTATTTTCAAATTAAGTTTTTATTATTTTCATTTTAGACTGTGATTTGTCCTTGAGAATTCCTTCTAACTCTCTCAGTTTGTATTATTTCACATGTGTTTTATGTTTCAGATGAACTGATCTATGAGCATTACTGACCTACCAGCCAGGGTATCTCAAAAATTGTGCTGAACATGGGCCTGTCAGCATGGTTGTAAATCCATATAAATATAGCTTACCTTAGAGTCAACATGCAAACTGGTCATCAGTACTAATATTTCTCTTTTTTATATATATTTGTGTGAGCCGTGAACATGTTCTTCCTTCTTTTAACTACCTTATGTCTCACAATGTAATTATTTGAAAATAATTGCTTTCTCATAATTTCAAATAAAAAGCTCAATATATAAAATTAAAACCACTTGTAAAATTAGAGAAGGAGTAAAAATTTTTACATATTATTCCTCCCCCAAAATAAAATTATTGCTGTTATCATTGGATGAACATCATCTCTCAAAAACAACAGTATTTTAGGATGGAAATATTTGTCAGCTACATCTAAAAATACTAAAATTATTAGAAAGTATTGCTGAGGTTGTTTGAGAGAAGGAATGAGTTCTTTATTTTCCTACACAAAGTTGCATTTTCCTTTAAATACACGTGTAGTGCTTGGAGTCAGAATCTGTGCCAAAATGCACTAAGGAATTGGGAAAATTGAGTATCTTTAAGAATTTCCCAAATATTTTACTGTATGTTTTAAGGTTAGCCCAAACTGGATACTCGTGTTTATGTGTACACACACACACACACACACACACACACACACACACACACACACACACACACACACACACACACACACACACACACACACACACACACACACACACAAACGGTAAATAAAGCCTCTTCCAACCTTTTATAAAGAGAAATAAGAACCTTGCTGAAGTTACTGAATTACATTCAGGAAATTATATTTCTTAACAAATGATGAATTGAAATAAAAAGTCCATCTCACATTTTTCTAATAGCTGCTTATATTTCTTCTTCGAGTCTCTGTCATGAGAAGACCTTAAATTGACCTCCAGTTATGTTCCCCTTTTGGTATTCACACCAGAAGGAATTGTATGACTCCTTCTCCTTGAGTGTGAAGAGGACTGGTGACTTGTTGCAAACCAACAGAATATAGCAAAGGTGAGGGAATGTCACTCCCTTGATTAGGTTACAGTATATGTCAAAAGTTATGGGATATCACCTGTAATTGCATTACATTATATAAGACTCAACCCTTTATGAAGACCTACACTAGTTTCTCCCACTCTCCTGATGGTAGTGAAGAAGTAAACAGACATATCATGGGCTGTCTGTAGGAAAACCATGTATCTGGGAACTACAGGAGGTCTTTAGGATCTCAGTGACCCACAAGAACAAACCAGCAAGGAGCCAAGTTCCTCATTCCTTCATTCATAAAGAGAACAATTCTTCGAGCAACCTAAGTGAGCTTGGAAATGAACCCATCCCCAGTATAGCCCTCAGATGAAGAGCTAGTTCTTGACTACACCTTCATTGTAGCCATACAAACAACACTCAGATTCCTGATATGAACCAATAAATGTGTGATAGTTGAAGCTGCAAGCATGTAGCAATCTGTTAAGTAGTAATAAATAACTAATAAAGTTTCCTAAATCAAGTGTTAAGTGTGGACAAAATATGACTTGAATACAACATATCAGTTCAATTCAGTCGCTCAGTCGTGTCCGACTCTCTGCGACCCCATGAATTGCAGCACGCCAGGCCTCTCTGTCCATCACCAACTCCCGGAGTCTACCCAAACCCATGTTCATCGAGTCGGTGATGCCATCCAACCATCTCATCCTCTGTCGTCCCCTCCTCCTCCCGCCCCCAATCCTACCCAGCATTAGGGTCTTTTCCAATGAGTCAACCCTTCGCATGAGGTGGCCAAAGTATTGGAGCTTCAGCTTCAACATCAGACCTTCCAATGAACACCCAGGATTGATCTCTTTTAGGAGGGATTGATTGGATCTCCTTGCAGTCCAAGAAACTCTCAAGAGTCTTCTCCAACACCACAGTTCAGAAGCATCAATTCTGCGGCGCTCAGCTTTCTTCACCGTCCAACTCTCACATCCATACATGACCACTGGAAAAACCATAGTCTTGACTAGATGGACTTTTGTTGGCAAAGTAATGTCTCTGCTTTTAAACATGCTATCTAGGTTGGCCATAACCTTCCTTCCAAGTAGTAAGCGTCTTTTAATTTCATGGCTGCAGTCACCATCAGCAGTGATTCTGGAGCCCAAAAAAGTAAAGTCTGACACTGTTTCCACTGTTTCCCCATCTATTTCCCATGGAGTGATGGGACCAGATGCCATGATCTTAGTTTTCTGAACGTTGAGCTTTAAGCCAACTTTTTCACTCTCCTCCTTCATCTTCATCAAGAGGCTCTTTAGTTCTTCTTCACTTTCTGCCATAAGGGTGGTGTCATCTGCATATCTGAGGTTATTGATATTTCTCCCGGCAATCTTGATTCCAGCTTGTGTTTCTTCCAGCCCAGCGTTTCTCATGATGTACTCTGCATATAAGTTAAATAAGCAGGGTGACAATATACAGCCTTGATGTACTCCTTTTCCTATTTGGAACCAGTCTGTTGTTCCATGTCCAGTTCAGACTGTTGCTTCCTGACCTGCATACAGGTTTCTCAAGAGACAGGTCAGATGGTCTGGTATTCCCAACTCTTTCAAAATTTTCCACAGTTTATTGTGATCCACACAGTCAAAGGCTTTGGCATAGTCAGTAAAGCAGAAATAGATGTTTTTCTGGAACTCTCTTGCTTTTTCGATGATCCAGCGGATATTGGCAATTTGATCTCTGGTTCCTCTGCCTTTTCTAAAACCAGCTTGAACATCTGGAAGTTCACGGTTCACGTATTGCTGAAGCCTGGCTTGGAGTCTATGCCCCAAGTCTATGCCCCGACCAGTAACGCTGAAGAAGCTGAAGTTGAACGATTCTATGAAGACCTACAAGACCTTCTAGAACTAACATCCAAAAAAGATGTCCTTTTCATTATAGGGGACTGGAATGCAAAAGTAGGAAGTCAAGAAACACCTGGCGTAACAGGCAGGTTTGGCCTTGGAGTACAGAATGAAGCAGGGCAAAGGCTAATAGAGTTTTGCCACGAGAACGCACTGGTAATAGCAAACACCCTATTCCAACAACACAAGAGAAGACTCTACACGTGGACATCACCAGATGGTCAACACCGAAATCAGATTGATTATATTCTTTGCAGCCAAAGATGGAGAAGCTCTATACAGTCAGCAAAAACAAGACCGGGAGCAGACTGTGGCTCAGATCATGAACTGCTTATTGCCAAATTCAGACTTAAATTGAAGAAAGTAGGGAAAACCACTAGACCATTCAGGTATGACCTAGATCAAATCCCTTATGAGTATACAGTGGAAGTGACAAATAGATTTAAGGGACTAGACCTGATAGACAGAATGCCTGATGAACTATGGACAGAGGTTCGTGACATTGTACAGGAGACAGGGATCAAGAAAATCCCCATGGAAAAGAAATGCAAAAAAGCAAAATGGCTGTCTGAGGAGGCCTTACACATAGCTGGGAAGAGAAGAGAAGCGAAAAGCAAAGGAGAAAAGGAAAGATATTCTCATCTGAATGCAGAGTTCCAAAGAATAGCAAGGAGAGATAAGAAAGCCTTCCTCAGCGATCAGTGCAAACAAATAGAGGAAAACAACAGATTGGGAAAGACTAGAGACCTCTTCAAGAAAATTAGAGATACCAAGGGAACATTTCACGCAAAGATAGGCTCGATAAAGGACAGAAATGGTATGGACCTAACAGAAGCAGAAGATATTAAGAAGAGGTGGCAAGAATACACAGAAGAACTGTACAAAAAAGATCTTCACGACACAGATAATCACGATGGTGTGATCACTCACCTAGAGCCAGACATCTTGGAATGTGAAGTCAAGTGGGCCTTAGAAAGCATCACTACGAACAAAGCTAGTGGAGGTGATGGAATTCCAGTTGAGCTATTTCAAATCCTCAAAGGTGATGCTGTGAAAGTGCTGCACTCGATATGCCAGCAAATTTGGAAAACTCAGCAGTGGCCACAGAACTGGAAGAGGTCAGTCTTCGTTCCAATCCCAAAGAAAGGCAATGCCAAAGAATGCTCAAACTACCGCACAATTGCACTCATCTCACATGCTAGTAAAGTAATGCTCAGAATTCTCCAAGCCAGGCTTCAGCAATACGTGAACCGTGAACTTCCAGAATACAACATATATATTCAACAAATTGACAGTGTAGGTAGTTAGAAGTTATGATTTAATGTACTTCACTTTTGTTTTAGAAACAAAATGTAAGTCTGACACAATGTTAGGCTGATACAAAAGTGTTATGCATCATTCAATGAAAAGCTTAAACTCTAACACCTATTGCCATCAGTAAACTTCTTGTATTCATGTGTGTGTGTGTGTGTCAGAATATTTCAGACTTTCTCCTGGTTGGTCCCCAGAGAACATAAACACAAGAAACAAAACTCTCTTACAGAGCGATCTACCCAGACTATAAGTCTTCTTGTATTGTTCCTAATTATTTCATATCTATTATCTTTCATTATATGTATAAGTAGCAAAAAAAATTGTTCATAAATATGAAAGGCTGCAGAATAAAAAACAGATATAATTCATACAGTAAAACATACTTCATAGACAGTGGCATAATTAATCCTCAAATAACCCTATGTTGATGATTTTTCATGCCCATTTTGTTGATTGTTAAGCAGTTTAAATAATTTATCCAGTCACTCTTAGTATGCAGCAGAGTAGGAAGCTTTGATAATTAATTTTATATTCCAACTTGACTGAGCCATGGATTGCACAACTATTTGGTAGAGCATCATTCTGAGTGTGTCTATAAGGGTGTTTCTCTTGAGGGTAACGTGTAAACCCATGCACTGAGTAAAATGAATCATGCTCCCAAATGTGGGTGAACCTTATCCAGTCTGTGGAGCATCTGAATAGAATGAAAAGGCTAAGTCTCCCATATGGATAATAGGGAACTCATCCTGCCTGACTTCCTTTGAGCTGGAACAATCACTGGAGTGATTGTTTCCTATCTTTGGACTCAGAGTAAATTATCAGCACTTTCTGGGTCCCCAATCTGCTGGTCTTTGGACTGTAACTTAAAACATGGATTCTCCTGGATCCCCAACTTCTTGACTTTGTGGTAATAACATGTTTCTAAATAGAAGTTTCTAAATAGATATTTCTCAGCCTCTGTAATCATGAGTCAATTTTTTAATAAATAAATAACATTTATCCTGTTGGTTCTGTTAGCCAAAGAAAACCCTACCTAATACATAAGCCAAGCACTGGACTCCCTAATCTCTAAGTGCTTTTTCTACCACTTTCCTCCTTCCCTGTAAATAACAGCAACTCTCTCTCTTTTAAAAAATAAGACTAGTGGAGTAATAAAAATCCCTTACTTGTATACCATAATGTATATTTTGCATGCATAATCTAAATTGTTAAACACATTTATTCTTTATAGTAAGTGCTCTTTTCTTCAAGTGCTCAAACATCAAAATGTAAAAGAAACAGAAGAGCTGTGCTCATAGGAGCAGGGGAGTTGTGGTCAGGGCACTCATCACCCTACCCCTCCTGAAATTCCAGAGCCACACACACACAAATATCTTGAAGAAACAGTAAATATTTCAACTAGTGTTCATCAAAACCCTGGTGGTATATAAGATAGGAATCATTACCTTTGTTTAAAGTAGAAAAAAAAAGATTGTATTTAAGTGAGGCTTACATGGCAATAATCTATGTTATTGCCTTTCAGTAAGATCTAAACAGAGGTGTCCTAATGTGCGTACTAGAATTATGGCCTCATCACTTCCTCAGTGGTCAGTTCTAAAGAAGTCGGTCCTTTCCAGTTAAATCTTCATTCAAGTCACTTCTAAGCATTCCTAGGATGTTTGTCATCTCAGATAGCTTCATGAAACCATTCCAATTCTATTGACCATTTCTATCTGAAATAAAAATAATACAGAAATTGGTCATATTTCATAGTGACAGCAAGATAATTACGAAAGCCAGCATAAGCCTAATTGTTAAGAAAAAATTTTACTTGTTTTACCACAGACAAATTACTTTGTTTCTCTTGCTTAATTTGTTTATCTGAAAATGGGGATGATGATGGTTGTGGTCTCTCATGTAATTTGGTATAACAATTGAAGTAACATATGCAACTGTACCTGTAATATGGTAAGAGCCAGTTGCATTAGCTGTTAATAGATTTGTGAATTCTTTGTAAGGTAAATATCTTTTTAATTTTCAAATATTGAATTGCATATATAGAAAACTTAGTTAGAAAATCAATGACAGATTGCCTCAGTGAAGAAGAACAACACTTTCTCTAATAACATTACAAAATAGAATTTCAATTTATTTTCAATAAATCCAGTCACATTGAAGTATCACCTAGCATATTGAAGTATCAAATGCCAGATTACCTCAATCAGACCAATGTGAAATGTCTCATGCTTAAAAATGTAACTGGTTTTTGCTTGCACATTAAATTACTGTTTTCCCACAACCTGCAGTTTCAAGTTTTGCCTACCTGCAGGTGAATGGAGTGCTAGGTGGGGTTACAGATAAACTATAGGCCTTCTTTCACAAGCCTCCTTGACTGTCTGTGGCTCATTACTTTCCAGAACATCATGGAGACCACAGACTTACAATACAGAAAGCACTCAGAAAGCCCCAAGGCAAGAATGCAGAGTTTCCTTGCGGTTTTTGGTGATGCCTCCTCCCCTTGTATCGTGGCACATGGCATGAAACAAGAAGAAATATCTCTCTAACCTTAGGGGAATTCTTGGCCTCATAATCTGCATGTTGGGATCTAGAGATTGACAGATCTGGCAGACTCTGTGCTTTCAGAAAAAAAAAAAAAAAAAGGCACTAATCAACAAGAATTTTCATACAGTTTTTAGTTAACTCGTTAACTATCTTAAATTCCTGGGCTGAGTCCCTACAGAGAACTGATGTGTTGTCTGTACTGAGTCATACCTCACATGGTTACAGAATGTCAGTTACTTACCTAAGTATCCAAAGTCCTTCAAATCTGGCTCCCAAATAAGAAGCATCATGCTAAAATGAAAGTGAATCTGTAAGTCAAGGTATCTAGATCTTAATTCTTCGACCACTTGACTCTGTGAGTCCCTGCTGTTAAGCTTTTCTGGGCCTTGGTATGCTCACTGTGAAGTTGAAACTATTGTAATCCCTATTTAAACAAACAGGAAGATGGATGGTCAAAGAGTTTAGGTGTTTTGTATAAGGTTGCACAGCCACTATGCAGTAGAATTAGGTGTTGTTGGCACCAGAGCTCATGCCTTTAAACCCTCCCTTACATTTCCTACTGTACTGAATGTTTATCAAATCATTCTGAACAAGTTTCAGCATGAATCACTGGTTTCCACAAAGCATAACCTTTTATTTTACTTACTCTGTGGTCCTAGGCAGATGACTCAACTTTTCTAAGCCTCTTTTTCCTCATCTGTAAAACGAAACAGGGGTTAACAATAGCAGGTAATCATAAGTTTATTTCAAGGACTAAATGGATTATCATCTATAAAGTACTTGGAAAAGTACCTCAATAAGTATTAAATATTAATATTAGTATTAATTACTGTTACTATTGGTATTATTACCTGATGCTACCTGGTGGCTTTAAGCAGAAATTAAGAGAGAGCCAGTACCAATAGACAGGCACATGTGTCAATCACATATTAATTAGCAGTTAATAAAAGCAAGAATCACTTAAATGCTTACATTTAAAATACCACAGAAGGCAGATTTGGATTAAGACTAGAGTCATAATTTCTCAATGCTGGAAAAATGCTTAGAATAAACTAGGAACTTTCAAAAATATCCATACCCAAGTCTCATCCAAGACCAGTTAAGATTGTCAGCATCCTTACCTTTTTATTTTTTTATTTTATTTTTTATTTTTTTTTGCCAGTGGTCTGTCTGTTTTATTGACAGCTGGATGCTCAGGCCTTGACTGCGTGCTTTCGGACGGGGTACAGCCGCTGCTTCCACTGCTGCTTCTTGGTATTCAGGTTCTCCTCATGCTGGTTGAGCCGGCGGCGCATGGCACATGTTTTCTCGGGTCGCAGATCCAGGGGCTTGTACTTCTTGCCCTTATAGAATTTCCTGAGGTTCTCTTTCTGAGTCTGGTTAATGACAGTCAGTACACGGGCGATGGGTTTATGAACCACTAGGATCTTGGAGAGTTTACAAGCCGCGCCGCCTGTCACTTTAGCCACGCACAGCTGGGACAGCTCCACCTTCAGGACCTCCAGTTGTTTCAGCAGCTCCTCCCTCTTCTTGCCGCGAAGGTCTCGAGCCTTAATCTTGGCCATGGCTGTATAGTCTGCCTCCGCTGCCTTCTCGGAGGGAAAGAGCATCCTTACCTTTTTAAAGCACTCCAACAGCAGTTGGTTTGAACTAGATAAAAATGAACTACTTTACAAGGGATTTAAAATTTCCAGGAGAGTTATTATTTGGAGAGGGGAATGGGACTAAAAAATGTTCTAGCCAGAGATTTTTGTCTTTTCACTTTTCCATGCTGACTTCTGCTGTCCTCCTGGATAGGGATAAACATTTTCCTAGTCCCTCCATTTCCAAAAGTTGATTTAAGCACTCTCTCCCTGCCTTGGCTATTCCATATTCCAATTGCCACCTCTCTCTGACAGCTACTTAAAATGACCATTTCTCTACTGGCCATAAATTTCTTTATCTCTCTGGCTAGGTGAGAAAAGCATTCAGAAATTTAAAAATCTTAATAGTGAAGATCAGCCTGACATTGTCAGGTAAAAATAAAGAGTAGGAGAAAGCAAAATTTAATTTGCTTATCCTCAATATAGCTTTACTTCTGTCAGTTTCAGGCATGGTTTTCCATTTTTTCATGGTAGTAAGGACTAAGAATGTGTGTGGGCTCAAAGATGGAAACAACTTAATTCTGCAGTCACTGAGCCATGTCAAATCCTCTCTCTGTACAGAAACTACTATTAAGAGTGACCTTTTAGATGAATGGAGAGATTCCTTTCAATACAGTTACCCATATCCAGCTTGATAGGTGAACTGGGCCAATAGACCGTGATTACTAATTAGCAACGGAACAATGTTAAGATCTAAGTGTTTACTACATAGTAGTCTTCAGTCCATTAATGTCTGCTTTATATACATATACCCAGTCAGTTCTCAACTGCTAGTGTTGTGTTAATTTAAGCTGTTCATTTAACTTAGGTATTTACTCTGTCAGGAATGGTGATGAAAGAAAAGAATGTGAAATGAAGGCACAGTTCCTTGCCTCAAAGAAGTCATGGTCCATCTGTCCATCTATAGGAGGAAAAAAGTTGTATGACTGTAAGATAATTGCCAAATGTAGAGAGAGACACAGCTTGGCTGAAACACTGGAGCAGTACTTAACTTATCCTCACTCAAAATTGTTTTTGAGTAGATCTGAGTCTACTAGGGCTTCTCCTTATGGAAAGAGGAACACAGCCTGTGCAGAGAACTAGAGAGGAAAGAAAACAAGGTTTGTCTGCAGGATTGCAATAGCATGGCGTGACTTGAGTGAGTCAGAGAGGCTGGCTGAGATCACACCATGGGCATTTTTGTGATGGAATCTAGAGCTTAGCTTTTATCCTGAAGTATACATAAAACATCTTCAGGTTTTAAGCAGGAGAATGACACATGTGGTTTTCACTTTAGGTGGGGAGAGAAGTACTTTTGGGTATTACATTTAAAAGTCACATGGGATGTCACAGAGAAATAATCGGATTTTTGAGAGAATTTCACATTATATTACATAAAAAAGCAGAAAGATTTTAGGCTGGAGGGGGTAATACCAATGTAGGACGTCTGGTGCCATGAGAAAGGAGGAGAGACAATTTATTTGTGATTTCTGGGCACTAATGGAACTATCAGTTATTAGAAACATATTCCCATTCAGCATTTAAAATATACATACCTCTAGATGTTTGGAGTTGTTCCAAGATGGGAAGGTTTGCCAGTTGCTTCTGGTTGGGGCTGTAAGAGCAAACACCTGATAGGAACTTGGGTAGGTATATTCAATTCTTTTACAAAGACTCTGTGCCCTCATGGGTAGCTTTGGTCTCTATATGCAGCCACTGGAAACTGTGCTGATGAAACAAACCAGCAAAAAGGTCAGTAGTGGGACAAACTTCCTTAAGGTCTGAGATAGAAGTTCAGATAATGAGAATTCTTTGTCCTCATTGCAGATACATGCTTTCAATTAGAAGCAAATAATGAAGCAAAGGTCCTTGAAAATCTGTGGCCTTCACCTTGTAACCAAAAGTACATGATTCTAAGGGTTCTTGATTGGCTTCTCCTGGCAAGGCACCTTACCTCATTTTTTTCTACCAACTGTCATGATTCCCAGGGCACAGACTCATCTTTACAGTTGCATTTCTAAACATCTTTCTCTTATTTTTCTTCCCAGAAACCTGGAGGCAAAAATATAGTACTGAAATGATACATTTTAATTAAAAAATATTTTGTTCCAGTTTTAAGCTGGAACAAAAAATAACACTTGTATTCATGTTTGGGTCTAAGGTAATATTTATGTTATATATATAATTCTGTATTATCTAATGTATCCTTAATGCATTATCTTATCCATATTATTCTAAAGAAGGCAGTCTATGAGTGAAAGGAATATTTATGGTGATTTTGTGGAAGGTAAGAGAAGGGATGGTGTTCAAACAGCTCTTCCTTTAATATCCATTTCACTGACAAACATGGACCAGTTCGGTGCCCATCTGAACTGAGATACAGAACCATTTTGCTTGACATTTCACTTGACATTTTGAATTAATTTGCTTTTGCAACCATAGAACCAGTATAAAATTAGCATGTTCTTGATTGAAAATTTTAGAGCACTGTACTTGGAATCTATTAGATTGAACCATACCAAGTTGCAGATGTTTAAACATTTCAACCTAAAAAATGACAACTTCTGTGATTTAGCCTAAGAGAAGCCTCAGTTTCAGTCTTTGCTGTACCACAAGGGGGCTTGAGTATTAAATCAGCTATTCAATCTCTTAGAACCTAAATTTTTCTTACCCAGTTAAATGTGGACAAAAGCAGCAATCTGTTCCAGGTGATATGTAGATTAAACAAGACACTGAGTTGGGGACACACTTTTTCAAAAGGTAAAATGCTTTGAATTACCTTAGCATCCTCAAAAGCCCAGTAAGATTGTTACGTTCCTCAACTCTCACTCCCTACTGGTTAAGTGATTTCTTGGTTAGAACACACAGAGGTTTATGTACTTTTATTTCTTTCTGGATATGATATGACTTTTCTTTCATTGATCATTTATTCTCAAAGCTATTTTTCTTCTTTCCTGGATTTACTGTACAGATTTCTACTGAATGGGTAGAATATTTATACATTTCATTAACTGTGTACCCAGGCTTTCTACTTTGTTCATCCAGGAAAATACTCAGTAGAAAATGCGCTTGAGGATTGTTCCCTTTACCACTAAGGAACTGAAATTAATTCCCTTGCAATTTCTAAGAGCTTCAAGCATTTGTTTTATTTAGGAATCAAACAGCTGTGCTGGCAATACTTTTATTACTGTTAACGTGTTTTGGTCCTTTATATCTGGGTGATACATTTTACCAACATTGGTCTGACAGGACTTTCAACAACTTTAGTCTGGACTGTGGTACCAGGCTTCTAAGAGATCTGTCAACCTTCACTTTCCCTTCCCTTGAAATCTGTTGTCCAACTTAACATCAAAATTTAACTTCTAATCACAGATTACAGTAGCCTCTATTTAAGAAGAATCTTGCATGACTCCCCAGTGCTCAAAAGATTAAATTCTCACTTTATGGTTCATTATACAAGATCTTCTTAAAATACAAGTTGATGTTAGATTATCTCCTGCATTTCCCCTCACATATCCTGAATCCAGTTTACTAAACTCTATTATTATCCGAATACTCTGTTACAAGATTCTCTTCTCTCTGACTGTTCACAACCTAGTTCTCTACACAGAGAGACTTCTTTGTCTTTTTTGACTAGTAAAATCATCGTTATAAGACAGCTCAAATGCCATCTCTCTGTGAAATTCTCCTCTCCTCCCTGAGGTTATTAATCATTTATCCCTCTCTGTTTCCCATACAACTGTGCTCATACTTTCCATTGTGATTACGCTTTTATTTACATTTCTCTCTTTCTCTAGTCTGTGACCTCTTGTAAAGCAAGGACACTTACTCATCTTTGCTTCCCCAGGGTCTAGATACTCATTGAACTGTTGCTTTTTTTTTTTTTTTTTCATTTTAAGTATAAATGAAGGGTAAGTTTCTCTAGCTTTTATAGATACATTTAGTCCTGCCTAAAAGATCCACAATTACAGCTCCTGATTACTTGGTGAGTATTCAAAATGTCTGAAGGTCTTAGAGAAGAAAATTACTGAACACTTTTCAAGAGCAAAGGAGATTTCTGATATAAGATTTTAGGACAGAGTATGATGGGCATGTATGAGGCCCACCTCTCCAAATCTGACCCATGAACAGAGGCCAGGGACATGACCTGTTTTGGTGTCTTGGAACAGCAGCTGTCATTTAAGGTTACCACTGGCTCAATGAGATGTTTGGTATTATTCAATTAATGATAGCCTCAGAATACTCAGATCATGGAGAGTAATTGTCTAACTGTATTCTCTCACAGAAAGAAAATATCAGCAATAGTTGGTTCATTCCATAGGATTTGGTTTTAAGAGGGACAGTGTCAAGCTACTGTCAGCTCATAAATGAGACACCAGAAAAATGAGGTGTAGACATGACATCATTTATGTAATAGTTAAAGAAATTGAAATGATTAGCTGAGAGCAAAAAATAAGAGAGTTACCATATATTCAGATATGGGCCCACATATGTGATAAGTTGACACATGAAAGAGCAAGAGTGCATTCCCCATTGTTTCAAAAAGAAGGACATGGAGGGCATATGCAGACAGATTCATTAGCACATAAGCAAGTGAAACTGTAAGGTGAAACCATTTCCTGAGATGAACAATCATGTACAGGATTTATAGTGGTAAGGTCAAACTAAATATGTTTTGCAAACATTATTATGTGTAAGGATCAGTTCTGATCTTATCTAAATGTGAATGAATTCTTATTCAGGAGATCTATAGTGGGTCCTAAGAGTCTTCATTTCTAACAGTATGCCTTTAGGAAATTTGCTTATCCTGTCTGCACTTTACTTTCCTCATCTATAAAGTGGGAATACTTTGCTCTTTTCGTATTTTTTGGTCCAGATTAAATAAGAAAATGTATGTAGAACATTTAATGCATTGCAGCAGCTAGTAATAAGCTTCTGTATGAGGTTGGTGATTGTATTTTAGCTTTGACAATATTGTGCATTCCATTTCTACGGTCATATTCTTATTTATTTCCAAACATATCAGAATAATAAAAAGATAACTGCAATGTGAAAATCAATGAAGGTACATTCTAATTTTTGATAATGTAACTCTTTAATGAAACTCCATCTAGCTTCAACCCAGTGCAGAATGATCCTTCTAATGAACAACTATATATCCTTTAAGATTCAACTGAAATACCACCTATTCTCCACCTTCCCAATCACAACAAGGGGATCATCACTCAACTTTTTGATCCCTCTCCTGTACATACTGCAGGAATCTCTTAAAGTATCCATCATAAATTATGAAAACAACTGCTTAACTACAAACACATCTCCTCCTTGGAACTCAGGATTCCTTGAATTCAGGGACCAAGTTGTTCACAGATTATATCCCCAAAATCTGTATCTAATTGATATCTAACATATAAAATGGTAAATAATGGATCCTTTCAATTAATTGATGATTTAAATTATAGATAAATAGTCAAATTCATTAAAGAATTGATAAAAGTCAGTCCTTGATGTTCACATTTTCCTTTCAAATTCTCCCTGCCATCTTCTGTAATTCTCTTATTGGAGTGGAGTTTTTTCCCCATATGTGCTATAATACAAGTCTCCATTGAGATGTTTTTTAAAAAAAATATTTACTGTTTGTCTTCTTTTGGAGAACTTTGTATTTTAACCAAAATGTGTAGGAGAGATACAAACACATGTGAATATATGTCTGTGAAAACAAACCAAGGACTAACAGGTGGGATAAATATTTAGAAAGAGGAAGTTCAGGTCAGTTCAAATGCTCTCCAAATGATGGACGTTCAGCTTAGTTTGTTCAAAAGGTTACCTCTGTATAAATTCAAGAGTAAACATTAGAAATAAGAAAATAATTTATTTTTGCTTTTGCTGTTGTTTGCTGGGAAGACACTCCCATTTTTGGTACCAACTACTGACATACTTCACTATTCAATCAAGAGAGCCTTATGCAGAATATAAGTAAACATCCTTTGAGAAAATACAAATGGCTGGGAAGTTAGATCCTCCAGGCTGTAAAGAATTTTACAGGTTAGTTTGCCCATCTTCCTGTCTCTAGAGGACAATAGCTTTCTTGAAATACAAGCCAGTCCCATATTTGTATCACCCCTGTGGACTGAGACATTTCAGTTTACAATTCTCTTTGTGCAAATACTTTCAAATAGTACAGAAGAAAGTAAGGCAAGGCATGGTACCACCCATGCCCTGTGCCAATGGCAGCTATTAAAATAGCGAACAGGATAGAGAGATAAATCTCTGTAACTCCTTGTGAAATAAAATAAAAATAAACTGTCAGGCACTGTGCTAACCTCTTCAAGTGCATTATCATTTTGGTTTATTCTCACCAAACCTGTAAGAGGTAGATGCTATTACACATTTTAGATAATAAAAGCTGTCTTAGAGAGATTTGGTGATGTCGACCATGTCAGATTTTTGTGCCTGCAAAGTATTGACTGCCCCGTGATACTCTATGCCTACCTGCCCATGGAAGCACTGTGATAGTCATCTCCAAAATGGTGGCATCATTTGTGCAAAATCCTTGAGAATCTAGAAAGGTACATAAGAGACAAATTTTCCAGATGGAATGTTTGTCTCTTGGCATCTTAAATATTAACAGCAATAGTGTTTTTTTTCCCACCTCTTAGGCAAATGCCTTAGAAGTAGAGTGAGCAGATTTCCCTGCATGTCTCTCTAAGACTGCTCATAGGTTGTTTTTTTGTTGTTTTGTTTTTGTTTTTGTTTTTGTTTTTATTGAAGAGTAATTGCTTCACAGAATTTTGTTCTTTTCTGTCAAACCTCAACATGAATCAGCCATAGGTATACAGATATCCCCTCCCTTTTGAACCAACCTCCCATCTCCCTCCCCATTCCACCCCTCTAGGTTGAAACAGAGCTCCTGTTTGAATTTCCTGAGACATACAGCAAATTCCCCTTGGATATCTATTTTAATGTAAGTGTCCATGTGACTCTTTCCATATATCTCACCCTCTCCTCCTCTCTCCCCATGTCCATATGTCTATTCTCTATGTCTATTTCTCCACTGCTGCTCTGTAAATAAATTCCTCAGTACCATTTTTCTAGATTCCGTATATGTGTGTCAGAATATGATATTTATCTTTCTTTTTCTGACTCACTTTACTCTGTATAATAGGTTCTAGATTCATCTATCTCATCCGAACTGACTCAAATGCATTCATTTTATGACTGAGTAATATTCCATTGTGTTTATGTACCACAACTTCTTTATGCATTTATCTGTCGATGGACATCTATGTTGCTTCCATGTTCTAGCTATTGTAAATAGTGCTGCAATGAACAATGGGATACATGTGTATTTTTCAATTTTGGTTTCCTCAGGGTATAGGCCTAGGAGTGGGATTGCTGGGTCATATGGTCATTTTATTCCTAGTTTTTTAAGGAATCTCCATACTGTCATCCATAGTGACTGTATCAATTTACATTCCCACCGACAGTGCAAGAGCATTCCCTTTTCTCCACACCCTCGCCAGCATTTATTATTTATAGACTTTTTGATGAGGGCCATTCTGACCAGTGTAAGGTGGCATTTCATTGTGGTTTTGATTTGCTTTTCTCTAATAATGAGCGATGCTGAGCATCTTTTCATGTATTTATTAGCCATCTGTATGTCTTCTTTGGAGAAATGTTTGTTTAGGTCTATTTCCCACTTTTTGATTGGGTTGTTTGTTTTTCTGGCATTGAGTTGTATGAACTAGTTGTATATTTTGGAAATTAATCCTTTGTCAGTCGTTTCATTTGCTGTTATTTTCTCCCATTCTGAGGGTTGTCTTTTCACCTTGCTTATAGTTTCCTTTGCTGTACAAAAGATTTTAAGTTTAATCAGGTCCAATTTTTTACTTTTGTTTTTATTTCTGTTACTCTAGGAGGTGGGTCATAGAGGATCTTGCTTTGATTTATGTCATCGAGGGTTCTGCCTATGTTCTCCTCCAAGAGTTTTATAGTTTCTGGTCTTACATTTAGATCTTTAATCCATTTTGAGTTTATCTTTATGCATGCTGTTAGGAAGTGTTCTAATTTCATTCTTTTACTTATAGCTGTCCAGTTTTCCCAGCACCATTTATTGAAGAGGCTCTCTTTGCCCCCGTTGTATATTCTTGCCTCTGTTGTCAAAAATAAGGTATGCATAGGTGCATGGGTTTATTTCTGGGCTTTCTATCTTGTTCCATTGGTCTATATTTCTGTTTTTGTGCCAGTACCATACTCTCTTGATGACTGTAGCTTTGTAGTATAACCTGAAGTCAGGAAAGTTGATTCCTCCAGGTCCATTCTTCTTTCTCAAGACTGCTTTGGCTATTCAGGGTCTTTTGTGTTTCCATATGCATTGTGAAATATTTTGTTCTAGTTCTGTGAAAAATGACATTGGTAATTTGATAGGGATCACATTTAATCTGTAGATTGCATTATATAGTATAGTCATTTTCACAATATTGATTCTTCCTACCCAGGAACATGGAATATCTCCCTCTCTGTTTATATCATCTTTGATTTCTTTCATTAGTGTCTTTTGATTTTCTGTGTACAGTTCTTTGTCTCCTTAGGTAAGTTTAGTCCTAGATATTTAATTATTTTTCTTACAGTGGTGAATGGGATTGATCCTTAATTTCTCTTTCTCATTTTTCATTTTTAGTATATAGAAATGCAAGTGATTTCTGTGTATTGATTTTGTATCCTGAAACTTTGCTAAATTCACTGATTAGCTCTAGTAATTTTCTGATACTATCTTTAGGGTTTTCTATGTACAGTACCATGTCATCTGCAAACAGTGAGAGCTTTACTTCTTCTTTTCTGATCTGGATTCCTTTTATTTCTTTTTCTTCTCTGATTGCTATAGCTAGGACTTCCAGAACTATGTTGAATAATAGTGGCAAAAGTGGACACCCTTGTCTTGTTCCTGATCTTAGGGGGAATGCTTTCAGTTTTTCACCATTGAAAATAATGTTTGCTGTAGGCTTATCATATATGGCCTTTACTATGTTGAGGTAGGTTCCTTCTATGCCCATTTTTTTAAATTTGATCATAAATGGGTGCTGAATTTTGTCAAAGGCTTTTTCTGCATCTATTGAGATGATCATATGGTTTTTATATTTTTCAATTTGTTAATATGGTGTATCACATTGATTGCTTTCTGTATATTGAAGAATTCTTGCTTTCTTGGAACAAACCCAACTTGATCATGGTGTATGAGCTTTTTGATGTGTGCTGAATTCTGTTTGCTAAAATTATGTTGAGGATTTTTGCATCTATGTTCATCAGTGATATTGGCCTATAGTTTTCTTTTTGTGTGTGTTGTCTTTGTCTGGTTTTGGTATTAGGGAGATGGTGTTCCTTCCTCTGAAAAATTTTGGTGGAGTTTTGGAAGGATAGGCATTAGCTCTTCTCTAAATGTTTGATAGACTTCTCCTGTGAAGCCATCTGGTCCTGGGCTTTTGTTTTTTGGGAGATTTTTGATCACAGCTTCAATTTCAGTGGTTGTAATTTGGGTTTTTCATAATTTCTATTTCTTCCTGGTTCATTCTTGGAAGATTTAGCTTTCCTAAGAATCTGTCCATTTCTTCCAGCTTATACATTTTATTGTCATATAGTTGTTCCTAATAGTCTCTTATAATCCTTTGTATTTTTTCATTGTCTGTTGGAACCTCTCCTTTTTCACTTCTAATTTTGTTGATTTTATTCTTCTCCCTTTTTTCTTGATGAGTCTGGCTAAAGGTTTGTCAGTTTTATTCATCTTCTCTAAGAACCATCTTTTGTTTTATTAATCTTTACTATTATTTCTTTCATTTATTTTTCCTTTATTTCTGCTCAGATCTTTATGATTTCTTTCCTTCTACTAATTTTGGGGTTTTTTTTTATTCTTCTTTTTCCAATTGTTTCAGATGTAAAATTGGGTTGTCTATTCAATTTTATTCTTGTTTCTTGAGGTAGAATTGTATTGCTATAAACTTCCCTCTTAGGACTGCTTTTGCTGCATCCCATAGGTTTTGAGTTGTCATGTTTTCATTGTCATTTGTTTCTAGAAATTTTTTTTATTTCACCTTTGATTTCTCCAGTAACCTGTTGGTTATTTAGATACGTCTTGTTTAATCACTATGTGTTTGTGTTTCTTACATTTTTTTTTTTTCTCTTGTAATTGATATCTAGTCTCATAGCATTGTGGTTGGGGAAGAAACTGGTACAATTTCAATTTTCTTAAATTTATTGAGGTTTGATTTGTGACTCAGGATGTGGTCTATCCTGGAGAATGTTCCATGTGCACTTGAGAAGGTGTATTCTTCTGCATTTGGATGGAATATCCTGAAGATCTCAATGAGCTCCGTCTCATCTAATGTATCATTTAAGACTTGTGTTTCTCTATTAATTTTCTGTTTTGGTGATCTATTCATTGGTGTGAGTGGGGTATTAAAGTCTCCTAATTTATCATGCTCCAATTTCTTCTTTTATGTCTGTTGGTGTTTGTCTTATGTATTGAGGTGCTCCTACGTTGGGTGCATAGATATTTACAATTGATATGTCTTCCTCTTGGATTGATCGCTTGATCATTATGTAGTGTCCTTCCTTATCTCTTGTAAACTTCTTTATTTTAAGGTATGTTTTGTCTGATATTAGGATTGCTACTCCAACTTTCTTTTGCTTCCCATTTGCATGGAATATAGTTTTCCGTCCTCTCACTTTCAATCTATATGTGTCTTGAGGTCTGAAGTGAGTTTCTTGTAGACAGCATATATATGGGTCTTGTTTTTGTATCCATTCAGCCAGTCTTTGTCTTTTGGTTGGTGCATTTAATCCATTTACATTTAAAATAATTATTGAAATATATGTTCCTATTGCCATTTTCTTAATTGTTTGGGGTTGATTTTGTAGATCTTGTTTCTTCTCTTGTATTTCCTGACTATATAAATCCCTATATATTTGTTGTAAAGCTGATGGTACTCGTGGTACTCAATTCCCTTAACTTTTGCTTGTCTGAAAAGCTTTTCATTTCTCCATCAGTTTTGACTGAGATCCTTGCTGGGTACAGTAATTGTGGTTGTAGATTTTTCCCTTTCAGTACTTTAAATATATCCTTCCGTTCCCTTCTGGCCTGCAGAGTTTCTGCTGAAAGATCAGCTGTAAAGCGTATGGGGTTTCCCTTGTATGTTACCTGTTGCTTCTCCATCACTGCTTTTAATATTCTTTGTTTGTGTTTAGTCTTTGTTAGTTTTATTAGTATGAATCTTGGTGTGGTTTTCCTTGGGTTTATCCTGTATGGGACTTTTTGTGCCTCTTGGATTTGACTGACTATTTCCTTTCCATGTTGGTGAAGTTTTCAACTCTAATCTCTTCAAAAATTTTCTCATGCCATTTATTTTTCTCTTCTTCTTCTGGGACCGCTATAATTCGAATGTTGGTGCGTTTGATATTGTCCCAGAGGTCTCTGAGACTATCCTCAGTTCTTTTCATTCTTTTTACTTTATTCTACTCTTCAGAAGTTATTTCCACCATTTAATCTTCCAGCTCACTGATTCGTTTTTCTGCCTCAGATATTCTGCTATTGAATCCTTCTAGAGTATTTTTAATTTCAATAATTGTGTTGTTTGTTTCTGCATATTTATTCTTTAATTCTTCTAGGTCTTTGTTAATTGATTCTTCCTTTTTTCTCCATTTTGTTTTCAAGATTTTTGATCATCTTTACTATTATTATTCTGAATTCTTTTTCAGGTAGTTTGCCTGTTGCCTCTTCATTTATTTGGACTTCTGTGTTTCTAGTTTGTTCCTTCATTTGTGTAGTATTTCTCTGCCTTTTCATTATTTTTTTTTAACTTATTGTGTTTGAGGTCTCTTTTTCCCAGGCTTCAAGGTTGAATTCTTTCTTCCTTTTGGTTTCTGCCCTCCTAAGGTTAGTCCAGTGGCTTGTGTAAGCTTTGAATAGTGTGAGATTTGTGCTGAGTATTTGTTTGTTTGTTTGCTTATTTTTCCTCTAATGGGCAAGGCTAAGTGAACTTGTAATCCTGTCTGCTGATGATCTGGTTTGTATTTTTGTTTTGTTTGTTGTTGATTTTATTTTATTTTAGTTTAGTTTTTTTTTTTTTTCCTTTTTTTAAAAAAAATTATTTTAATTGGAGGCTAATTACTTTACAATATTGTAGTGGTTTTGCCATACATTGACATGAATCAGCCATGGGTGTACATGTGTTCCCCATCCTGAACCCCCCTCCCACTGTGCTCCCCATCCCATCCCTCTGGGTCATCCCAGTGCACCAGCCATGAGCACCCTGTCTCATGCATCGAACCTGGACTGGTGATCTGTCTCTCATACGATAATATACATGTTTCAATGCTATTCTTTCAAATCATCCCACCCTTGGCTTCTCCCATAGAGTCCAAAAGTCTGTTCTATACCTCTGTGTCTTTTTTGCTGTCTCACATATAGGGTTATCATTACTATCTTCCTAAATTCCATATATATGCATTAGTATACTGTATTGGTGTTTTTTCTTTCTCGCTTACTTCACTATGTATGATAGGCTCCAGTTTCATCCACCTCATTAGAATTGATTCAAATGTATTCTCTTTAATGGCTGAATAATATTCCATTGTGTATATGTACCACAGCTTTCTTATCCATTTGTCTGCTGATGGTCATCTAGGCAGCTTCCATGTCCTGGCTTTTATAAACAGTGCTGCGATGAACATTGGGGTACACGCGTCTCTTTCAAGTCTTTTTTCCTCCGTGTGTATGCCCAGCAGTGGGATTGCTAGGTCATATGGCAGTTCTATTTCCAGTTTTTTGAGGAATCTCCACACTGTTCTCCATAGTGGCTGTACTAGTTTGCATTCCCACCAACAATGTAAGAGGGTTCCCTTTTCTCCACATCTTCTCCAGCATTTATTGTTTGTAGACTTTTGGAGAGCAGCCATTCTGAGCGGCATGAGATGGTACCTCATTGTGGTTTTGATTTGTATTTCTCTGATAATGAGTGATGTTGAGCATCTTTTCATGTGTTTGTTAGCCATCTGTATGTCTTCTTCAGGAAATGTCTGTTTAGTTCTTTGGCCCATTTTTTGATTGGGCCGTTTATTTTTCTGGAATTGAGCTGAAGGAGTTGCTTGTATATTTTTGAGATTAATTCTTTGTCAGTTACTTTGTTTGCTATTATTTTCTCCCATTTTGAAGGCTGTCTTTTCACCTTGCTTATAGTTTCCTTCGTTGTGCAAAAGCTTTTAAGTTTAATTATGTCCCATTTGTTTATTTTTGCTTTTATTTCCATTACTCTGAGAGGTGGATAATAGAGGATCCTGCTGTGATTTATGTTGGAGAGTGTTTTGCCTATGGTTTCCTCTAGGAGTTTCATATTTTCTGGTCTTGCATTTAGATCTTTAATCCATTTTGAATTTATTTTTGTGTATGGTGTTACAAAGTGTTCTAGTTTCATTCTTTTACAAGTAGTTGACCAGTTTTCCCAGCACCACTTGTTAAAGCAATTGTCTTTTCTCCATGGTGTATTCTTGCCTCCTTTGTCAAAGATAAGGTGTCCATAGGTGCGTGAATTTATCTATGGGCTTTCTATTTTGTTCCATTGATCTATATTTCTGTCTTTGTGCCAGTACCATACTGTCTTGATGACTGTAGCTTTGTAGGATAGCCTGAAGTCAGGCAGGTTGATTCCTCTAGTTCCATTCTTCTTTCTGAAGGTTACTTTGGCTATTTGAGGTTTTTTGTATTTCCATGCAAATTGTGAAATTATTGTTCTAGTTCTGTGAAAAATACTGTTGGTAGCTTGATAGGGTTTGCATTGAATCTCTAGATTGCTTTGGGTAGTATACTCATTTTCACTATATTGATTCTTCCATTCCATGAATATGGTATATTTCTTCATCTGTTTGTGTCCTCTTTGATTTCTTTCATTGGTATCTTATAGTTTTCTATATGTAGGTCTTTTGTTTCCTTAGGTAGATATAATCCTAAGTATTTTATTCTTTTCGTTGCAATGGTGAATGGAATTATTTCCTTAATTTCACTTTCTGTTTTCTCATTGCTAGTGTATAGGAATGCAAGGGATTTCTGTGTGTTAATTTTATATCCTGCAACTTTACTATGTTCATTGATCAACTCAAGTAATTTTCTGGTGGCGTGTTTAGGGTTTACTATGTAGAGGATCATGTCATCTGCAAACAGTGTGAGTTTTACTTCTTCTTTTCCAATCTGGATTCCTTTTATTTCTTTTTCTGCTCTGATTGCTGTGGCCAAAACTTCCAAAACTATGTTGAATAGTAGTGGTGAAAGTGGGCATCCTTGTCTTGTTCCTTACTTTAGGGGAAATGCTTTCAATTTTTCACCATTGAGGATAGTGTTTGCTATGGGATTGTCATATATAGCTTTTATTATGTTGAGGTATGTTCCTTCTATTCCTGCTTTCTGGAGGGTTTTTATCATAAATGGATGTTCAATGTTGTCAAAGGCTTTTTCTGCATCTATTGAGATAATCATATGTTTTTTTATCTTTCAATTTGTTAATGTGGTGTATTTACATTGATTGATTTGTGGGTATTGAAGAATCCTTGCATCCCTGGGATAAAGCCCACTCGCTCATGGTGTATGATCTTTTAAATATATTGTTGGATTCTGTTTGCTAGAATTTTGTTAAGGATTTTTGCATCTATGTTCATCAGTGATATTGGCCTGTAGTTTTCTTTTTTTGTGGCATCTTTGTCTGGTTTTGGTATTAGAGTGATGGTGGCCTCATAGAATGAGTTTGGAAGTTTACCTTCCTCTGCAATTTTCTGGAAGAGTTTGAGTAGGATAGTTGTTAGTTCTTCTCTTAACTTTTGGTAGAATTCAGCTGTGAAGCCGTCTGGTCCTAGGCTTTTATTTGCTGGAAGATTTATGATTACAGTTTCTATTTCTGTGCTTGTGATGTGTCTGTTAAGATTTTCTATTTCTTCCTGGTTCAGTTTGGGAAAGTTATACTTTTCTAAGAATTTGTCCATTTCTTCCAAGTTGTCCATTTTATTGGCATATAGTTGCTGATAGTAGTCTCTTATGAGCCTTTGTATTTCTGTGTTGTCTGTTGTGATTTCTCCATTTTCATTTCTAAATTTGTTTATTTGATTCTTCTCCCTTTCTTTCTTGATGAGTCTGGCTAATGGTTTGTCATTGTTTGTTGTTTAGATGAAGCATCCTCCACAGGGTGCTGCTGGTAATTGGGTGATGTGGTTCTTATATTCCAGTGGTCTCCTTTATGTATGCTGTCACTATTTGATACCCCTTAAGGTTAGTTCTCTGGTAGTCTAGGGTATTGGAGTCATTGCTCCCACTCTAAAGCCTCAGGACTTGATCTTTGGTCAGGAATGAAGATTCCACAAGTGGTTTGTTGTGGTATTAAGTGAGATTAAAGCAAATATCCAAAAATGAGAAACCAAAGATGAACCCCAGACAAGTGGCAGTTACAACATCAGGCAAATAATAGTTAAAATAATGGAATATACACATGTACATATATAGCCATGAGGAAAGTGAAAACAGTCCAACAAAAATAAAGTACAATAGATTGACCCAGCGAACAAAGGAAATGAAAAATTATATTTACCAGTTAAGAACAAAAATAACAAAAGCACAAACTGGAAAACAAGACTAAAGCAAGGTGCCAAGTGGAGAATAAAGCAATGAAAACAGAACTAAGAAATAGGTTGAGCAGAAAGGAAAGAAAGAAAAGAAAGAAAGAATAGATATCCAAAGTTAAATAGAGGTAGATGAAGAAGATTTATAGCCATTAAAGATTAACCACAAGGGGGAAAGAACAGTAGGAAAACCAAACAAAGGAATAAATGTAGAAAAACATAATAATAGGTTTAAAAAAATTGAAATTAAAAAAAAGAGAGAAAAAAAAAAAAGAAAACTCCCCAGAACTGCCAAAGCCCAGCATAGAGGCGGAGGTTTATAACAACCTCAAGTAAAAAAAAAAAAAAAAAAAAAAAAAAAAAATGTGAATTAGAAAAAAAAAAAAAAAAGGCTCAAAAGCTTACTTAGATTTCATAGTGCCAATAAAATTGACAACTACAATGGAGGGGGTGGGTGCGCAGGTACAGAACAAAAAAAGGACAAAAAATCCAAAAGAATCTACAGAACATGTCAAAACATAAGAATAATAAATGTTTTTCTTGAGTATCTGCTGTCAGAGTCCTTTCCCTCGCTGGGAGTCACAGTCCACCTCACCTCCTTAAGGTGCCCTCTAACACTGTGCTGATCTCTGGACCTGCTCTGGGGGCCACTCAGGTTCTAATATGGTCCTACTCCTCTGTGTTCTTTCCTCCAATATCTACAGCTATCTACAGAACTAGTGCATTTTCTTTTGTGGGAACCCTCAATGACCTTTTATATATTCCACAGACACAGAGTCTGCCTAGTTGATCATGTGGATTTAATGTGCAGCTTGTACAGCTGGTGGGAGAGTTTTGGGTCTTCTTTCTTAGCCACACTGCCCCTGGGTTTCAATTGTGGTTCCACTTCTATCTGTGGGTCATCCACTGGGGTTTGTTGCTGAGGCTGCCCTGGAGGACGTGGGCTTGCCTCTGTGAGGGCCAGGGAAGAAGTGATGCAGCTGCTAGGGTCGCAGGGGTTCTAGAAGCACCAGGTACTCAGGGGAATGGGCGGCTAGGGCAGCAGGAAATATGGGCTACCGTCTATGGGGTCGCACAGAGTCGGACACGACTGAAGCGACTTAGCAGCAGCAGCAGCAGCAGCAGAAGAGTATGGTAACCAGTATTGGCCAATACACTCCAATATTCTTGCCTGAAGAACCTCCCTCCCTGACAGAGAAGCCTGGCAGGCCACAGTCTACAGGGTCACAAAGAGTCAGACACTACCGAAGCGATCCTGCACACATAGGTGCAAGACTTTTTTTGCCTGTGGCAGCTCTGCCCCAGTGAGAGTTGAGCGAGAAGGTGGCACAGTTGCTTGGTTTGCAGGGACCCTGGTGGTGCCAAGTGTGCAGGGACATAGACTGCCTCCATGCAGGAGTTATGGCCCTATCAGTCTTTTGTTGAGCCTCTTATAGCTGGTGATCAGAAGGCCTCTTTGGCCAGTCGTTCTCCGTAGCTCCACCCATTCAGGCACTTTGGGGGCTCCCTTGCCTGGGATCCTTCTCTGTTGTTCAATGCGTCAGGCATATAGAGGGGCCCCCCTGACTGGGGTCCTACTCTGTGTATCAGCACATCATGCACTCAAAGGGGCAACCTGGGTGGGGTCCTACTCTGTAGTTCAGTGCTTCAGGCCTTTGATGCGCCAGACTCTCTATTGTTCAGCTGCCAATGCTGGCATGTGGGGAGAGAGAGGCTATAGTGATGGATCCACCCCCTGTGCAGGACTCAGCAGTATCGCCTTGCTTCCATGGCTGCCTGGCTTTCCTCCACAGGAATTCCCCACTACAATCTCCTCCCTCACATCCCTAGGATCCGTCTCTCCGTCTCTCCGCAGTTAATAGCAGCCCTCGCCAGGGGACTTCTCCACACTCTCTAAACTCCAGTTCCCAGCCACTGCACCTTCCAGGGGATCCACAGCACTGTCTGGGATATGTATGGCTGCGGCAAGGACTGTCTGATTCTCATTCCATTTAGGCTTCCACAGATCAGTCGTTTCACTCTCAGCCTTAAATATTTCTCTTCTGACTCAGACAGTTGCCCAGATGTGGGGACTGGATTCCTGCTTCAGCTCCCCCAGCTGCCGAGGGCAGGTCCAGTCCTACTAACACTCCTGTTTTTCCCCCTAGTTCCTTCATCCCACCGAGTTTTGCATGGGTCTATATATTCTTTTCCGCTGGTCAGGTACTCCTGTCCGCTTTCAGCTGGTGTTCTGCATGCACTTCTGTGTCTGAAGGTGTATTCCTGATGTATCCATGGAAAGAGATGTACTACTCCACGTTCATCTACTCCTTCACCAATTTGTTCTCCTCATATAATTTTATTCTCAGTTCTGGCCACTAAAATCTTTAAACAGCCCTAACTGGGCTTTGTGGCTTTCATTACCCTTCTCTTCCTAGGTTCCAGGTTCTGTAGGCTAAAGCTATGGAACATACAGGAATGCAGATAAGGTTAACCCTAACATGAGGCTGTATATCTCAGCAGAGTTCAACATGAGGGCCTGCAATGACCATCTTTTATGTGACCTTAATGCTGCTCTTTAGCCTTTCCCTTGTCCTTGAGTTAAGGGACTTCTCAATTGTGGGTGTTTTTGCTTTGTTTTATTTGTTTTTATTTTTATTATTTTTTATATTCAGTATAGCTGAGTCCAGTGAGAGGGTCTGGCAGGCCCAGTGCCCAAATTTGTAACTGAAATTGCATGACCTGACTTCATTTTCAATTGGTACTTTTTTTTTTTTTTTTTTTTTTTTTACTCAATTCTCCGTTTAGAAAAATCAATGAATGGTTTTTTGTGCCTTTCAAAGAGATTGAATGAGTGGAAATCAGGTTTCACCATATCATTATGGCAACTAAACACCCTAGGTTTTCTGGGACAGATCCAATTTCAAATATCCTATCTTGTCCCCCAGTTGTATTTTCTTATTTTTGATTAGGGAAGTACACAGATAACATAATAGAGAAGGAAGCCTTTTTGAACATCAAACTTTGACCAGGCATTTAAAATTAGAGACGTGTATGTGTGTGTCTGTGTGTATGCATTGCAGGTACATGTAGATATATATTCATGTGCACATATGTATATGTATATGTGTACATATTTATTTTTATCATCTGTCTATATCTACAAATATAACTATAGACATAGATACTTGTTTATGTACATATCAAGATACAGAAACAAATGTTGTCCTTATCATGTTCCCATTATACAAGTGGGAAAATTTGAAGTTTACAGTTTCTCAAGGTCTACTACATTTGAGTAGCTAAAATAAGATTCCAATTTTGTAGTCTGGCTTTAAAGCCTGTAGTCATTATTCCCAATCTTCCTACATCCTGGCAGTTTATTTTTGAAATGCAAATTTTCTTTCTTTACCTCATTTATTCCTTCTGAGAACATGCCCCAGGCTCCTGGTCATCTGATTACAGATGCCTTGTGAAGGGATAACTTGCCTCTTCCACAACCCTCTCTTTATTTTGCACAGCCTCCTGCCCTTCCTAGTCCTTTCTTAACTCCTAAAAGTCTTGCTCCTGTGAGATGTAAAATCAAACTTCAAACATCTGAACTGGTGCCTGCCTGAGGAGCCGTGATTGATTGCCACTCACTAATTTCTTGGAAGGTTTGGGAGTGGCTACAGGAAGAGAGATGATCACAGAACAGTTAGGAAGAGATTTGTTTCTCTTTTTGCTGCTCCCTTGTTATTTGCAAATGTCTGTTGGTTTCCTTTCAGCCTGTTTGTGATTAAGAATCCTGCTGAGATGACACTTGGTGGTTTGAATAGCCAAGCATTGTAGCTGCATTTCTGCAGGTAATTTAGAGGTGGATCCATGGGAAGATCATCTGCAAGGCTCACCATAACCTTTTTCAAAAATCTGTAACAATATTACCTTAACAGTAAGGTAATATTTTCCAATGAGAACATAAATGATGAAATAGTATTTTGTTTTTCATTAATATGTGCCTCAACTATCCAGTTTTAGGATATAAAATATAACTGAATTGCAGTTTGTTTTAGTCACATCCAGGAAAACCATCCTGGTTATATTGAATAGCCAGAAAGATAAACATAGAGTTAGGTATTTACCTGACACATCCATCAGGTGCATCATTGGCACCTTTATATATGTAACAGAGGAAAGAGTTGAAATTAAATTGTTCTAAGAAAACCTACACAGGTTCACAAGATTCAAAATTGTAACAGTGACCCCTAGTGACTATGTAACTGCTTAAATCTTTACTAAAACTCAATACAATGTTAAACATGAGCATCTGAAGAAAAAGAGAGCATAGTTTTTCATAAAAAAATAAAAACAACAAAATTACTCATTTTGAATTCAGTTGTATTTCATATTTATGCTTTGAAAATAATATGATTTTATGGCAAAACATTGATTTATTCTAGATAAAATATATATCACTTTTCTATTAACCCTTCAGTTCAAATCAATGAATTTTCATTGTGAATATACTGGGTGCACATTCCTAAGGAATTTCCTAAGGATGTAAAGAGAAAGATCTCGTTGTTTCTGTGGTGCTCACAGACTCACCAGGAAAGACACAACATACTGGGCCATTGCAGGGCAGTGGGGCACTGTGGGCATACGTATAACAGCACAGCCTCTAAAAATAGAACTATTGTAGAATGGCTGGGTGGCCTTTCCTGGGGAGCATAGATTGGAGTAAGATTTCATCAGTGGGAAGAGAGCAGCTCTACCTAGGCACAGACACATAAAAGCAACATGAGTCTGTATAAGAATCATGAGTATTTCAGTGAGGCTGAAGCATATAGAGTTATAAAGATATGTAGAATGGTCTTGAGACACAGGTGCGAGATAGCTCAGGAAAGGCTTTGTACACCATTCTTGGGCATTCTGCTGAAGGCAACTGGAAAAGACTTGAGCAAGGAAGTAATGTCAGTAGATTTGCATTTGGGATGAATTATCTGGCTTCAAAGCAGAGCATAGTTGAGGCTATCAAGACTCGTGCTCAGCTGCTTCGGTCGTGTCCAACATTTTGCGACCCTACGGACTGAAGCCCTCAGGGCTCCTCTGTCTATGGGATTCTCCACGTAAGAATACTGGAGGGGGCTGCCATACCCTCCTTCAGGGCATCTTCCCAACTGAAGGCTCAAACCTGCATTTCTTGCATCTCCTACATTGGAAGGCAGCTTCTGGTAAGCCCATACATTTTGATTATTTAAGCATATAAATATTCATTTACATATATTACCTGTATGAACCACAGTATGAAACTTAATTTTAGAATCAAATATTTTAAATCTTCATTACATGGTAAATTTATGTGAACTAGAATGAGGCGGAAGAAACTGTTGTATCCCTAAATTGTCCAGATACCAGGTCAAAAATCCAAATCTGGAATTATAGGCCTTGAATTGATGATCGGATGTTTACCTTTCTGATACATGAAAACACCTACCTCACCTTCCTGCTTCCTGTCTTCTTCTGCTTGGGCTTGCATAACAGACTAACTCAGACTTGGTGGCTTAACCAACAGAAATTTATTTTCTCACCTTCCTAGAGACTGCATGTCCAAGATCAAGGTGTTGGCAGGTTTGATTTCTCCTGAGGTCTCTTCCTTTGGTTTGCAGATGGCTACTTAAAAAAAAAAAAATGTATCCTCACATGGCCTGGTTTGTGTGCATGTGTACCCTTGGCATCTCTTCCTATTCTTATAAGGACACCAGTCCTATCTGATTGAAGTCCCAACCTCTGCCCTCATTTAATCTCCAAATACAGTTACATTAGGAGTAGGACTTCAATATATGAATTTTAAGGGAGCACGATTCAATCCATAACACTACCATGTTTCCTTGTTCAGGAAATTAAATAGCAAGAAAATGCTTCTTCGGAGTTCACATTATATGGAAAGGTCTTGAGCACGGTCAGAAATATGGTTTATGGTCATGGGGAAAAAAAATGTATTAGAAATTATAGCAGAGGCTGTGGTGTGCTGACCAGATGCCCACTTCAGAATTAAGACATTCATTTCTCCAGCTGCTAGGAGTGTTACCTGATGACCGTTCAAAGTTGAGTTCCTCTCCAGAATTTTCCAAAGCCTAGATGCAATTGCCTTACCCAAAGTCTTATCCCTTGCTTGGTACTAGTTCCCATCCAGAGATTATTCAATTAGGCTTCTAAAGTGAAAAGTGAAAATGTTAGTCATTCAGTCCTGTCCAACTCTTTGCAACCCCATGGACTGTAGTCTGCCAGGCTCCTCTGTGCATGGAATTCTCCAGGCAAGAATATTGGAGTGGACTGACATTCCCTTCTCCAGGGGATTTTCTGGCCCCAGGGATCGAACCTGGGTAACTGCATTTAGGGCAGTTTCTTTATTGTCTGAGCCACCAGGGGAGCCTCTAGGCTTCTAAGGACTTGTCCTAACATTCATCATAGATGGGACAACTATGAAGGGATATTCAAGGTCCAGATCTCCCTGTGATGATGACTTAATCCTTCAGTCATTGCAGCCCATCTTCTACCTTATGTCCAATCCAACTATGGACCCTTCTATCCTAAAGCAAAGAAGAAAGATTACTCTATTGCTCCTCAGAAATCTGAATACAAATTTGGCTCACTTTTCTCAGGGAATCCAAGCAAATTAATTTCAAAAATAGAATGTTAAATGGGACTGAAATAACCCATCCTATTTTAATGTTACCAAGTCTTAGAAATCAAGTAAATTGTTCAGATCAGTTCAGTTCAGTCGCTCAGTCATGTCCAACTCTTTGCGACCCCATGCATCACAGCACACCAGGCATCTCTTTCCATCACCACCTCCTGAAGTCCACCCAAACCGATGTCCAGAGTCCGTGATGCCATCCAGGCATCTCATCCTCCGTCATCCCCTTCTCTTCCTGCACCCAATCCTTCCTAGCATTAGGGTCTTTTCCAATGAGACAACTCTTCGCATGAGGTGGCCAGAGTATTGGAGTTTCAGATTCAACATCAGTACTTCAAATGAAAACCCAGGACTGATCTTTTTAGGATGGACTGGTTGGATCTACTTGCAGTACAAGGAACTCTCAAGAGTCTTCTCCAACACCACAGTTCAAAAGCATCAATTCTTCAGTGCTCAGCTTTCTTCACAGTCTAACTCTCACATCCATACATGACTACTGGAAAAACCATAGCCTTAACTAGATGGACTTTTGTTGGCAAAGTAATGTCTCTGCTTTTAAATATGCTATCTAAGTTGGTCATAACTTTCCTTCCAAGGAGTAAGCATCTTTTAATTTCATGACTGCAATCACCATCTGCAGTGATTTTGGAACCCCAAAAAATAAAGTCTGGCACTGTTTCCACTGTTTCTCCATCTATTCCCATGAAGTGATGGGACCAGATGCCATGATCTTAGTTTTCTGAATGTTGAGCTTTAAGCCAAATTTTTCACTCTCCTCTTTCACTTTCATCAAGAGGCTCTTTAGTTCTTCTTCACTTTCTGCCATAAGGGTGGTGTCATCTGCATACCTGAGGTTATTGATATTTCTCCTGGCAATCTTGATTCCAGCTTGTGTTTCTTCCAGCCCAGTGTTTCTCATGATGTACTCTGCATATAAGTTAAATAACCAGGGTGACAATAGATGGCCTTGACATACTCCTTTTCCTATTTGGAACCAGTCTGTTGTTCCATGTTCAGTTCTCTAACTGTTGCTTCCTGACCTGCATACAGGTTTCTCAAGAGACAGGTCAGGTGGTCTGGTATTCCCATCTCTTTCAGAATTTTCCACAGTTTATTGTGATCCACACAGTCAAAGGCTTTGTCATTGTCAATAAAGCAGAAATAGATGTTTTTCTGGACTTCTCTTGCTTTTTCTATGATCCAGCAGATGTTGACAATTTGATCTCTGGTTCCTCTGCCTTTTCTAAAACCAGCTTGAACATCTGGAAGTTCACAGTTCACATATTGCTGAAGCCTGGCTTGGAGAATTTTGAGCATTACTTTACTAGCGTGTGAGATGAGTGCAACTGTCCCGTAGTTTGAGCATTCTTTGGCACTGCCTTTCTTTGGGATCGGAATGAAAACTGACCTTTTCCAGTCCTGTGGCCACTGCTGAGTTTTCCAAATTTGCTGGCATATTGAGTGCAGCGCTTTCACAGCATCATCTTTGAGGACTTGAAATAGCTCAACTGGAATTCAGTCACCTCCACTAGCTTTGTTTGTAGTGATGCTTTCTTTTTTTTTTTTTTTTTTAATAAATTTATTTATTTTAGTTGGGGGCTAATTACTTTACAATATTGTAGTAGTTTTTGCCATACATTGACATGCATCAGCCATGGGTTTACATGTGTTCCCCTTCCTGGACCCCCCTCCCACCTCCCTCCCCATCCCATCCCTCTGGGTCATCCCATTGCCCCGGCCCTGAGCATTTGTCTCATGCATCGAACATGAAATGGTGTTCTGTTTCACATATGATAATATACATGTTTCAATGCTATTCTCCCAGAACGTCCCACCCTCACCTTCTCCCTCAGAGTCCATAAGACTGTTCTATGCATCTGTGTCTCTTATTCTGTCTCTCATATAGGGTTATCGTTACCATCTTTCAAATTCCATACATATGCATTAGTATACTGTATTGGTGTTTTTCTTTCTGGCTTACTTCACTCTGTATAATGGGCTCCAGTTTCATCCATCTCAATCATAGTGATGCTTTCTAAGGCACACTTGACTTCACATTCCAGGATGCCTGGCTCTAGGTGAGTGATCACACCATCGTGATTATCTGGGTTGTGAATATCTATTTTGTACAGTTCTTCTGTGTATTCTTGCCACCTCTTCTTAATATCTTCTGCTTCTGTTAGGTCCATACCATTTCTTTCTTTTTTTTAATAAATTTATTTATTTTAGTTGGGGGCTAATTACTTTACAATATTGTAATAGTTTTTGCCATACATTGACATGAATCAGCCATGGGTTTACATGTGTTCCCCTTCCTGGACCCCCCACCCACCTCCCTCCCCATCCCATCCTTCTGGATCATCCCATTGCCCCGGCCCTGAGCCCTTGTCACATGCATCGAACATGGAATGGTGTTCTGTTTCACATATGATAATATACATGTTTCAATGCTATTCTCCCAGAATGTCCCACCCTCACCTTCTCCTTCAGAGTCCATAAAATTGTTCCATGCATCTGTGTCTCTTATTCTATCTCGCATATAGGGTTATCGTTACCATCTTTCAAATTCCATATATATGCATTAGTATACTATATTGTTGTTTTTCTTTCTGGCTTACTTCACTCTGTATAATGGGCTCCAGTTTCATCCATCTCAGTAGAACCGATTCAAATGTATTTTTTTTTTAATGGCTGAGTAATATTCCATTGTGTATATGTACCACAGCTTCCTTATCCATTCGTCTGCTGATGGGTCCATACCATTTCTGTCCTTTATTGAGCCCATCTTTGCATGAAATGTTCCCTTGGTATCTCTAATTTTCTTGAAGAGATCTTCAGTCTTTCCCATTCTGTTGCTTTCATCTATTTCTTTGTACTAATCGCTAAGGAAGGCTTTCTTATCTCTCCTTGCTATTCTTTGGAACTCTGCATTCAGATGGGAATATCTTTCCTTTTCTCCTTTGCTTTTCACTTCTCTTCTTTTCCCAGCTATTTGTAAGGCCTCCTCAGACAGCCATTTTGCTTTTTTGCATTTCTTTTCCATGGGGATGGTCTTCACCCCTGTCTTCTGTATAATGTCATGAACCTCTGTTCATAGTTCATCAGGCACTCTGTCTATCAGATCTAGTCCCTTAAATCTATTTGTCACTTCCCCTGTATAATCATAAGGGATTTGATTTAGGTCATACCTGAATGGACTAGTGGTTTTCCCTACTTTCTTCAATTTAAGTCTGAATTTGGCAATAAGGAGTTCATGACCTGAGCCATAGTCCACTCCTGGTCTTGTTTTTGCTGACTATATAGAGTTTCCCCATCTTTGGCTGCAAAGAATGTAATCAATCTGATTTTGGTGTTGACCATCTGGTGATATGCACGTGTAGAGTCTTCTCTTGTGTTGTTGGAAGAGGATGTTTGCTATGACCAGTGCGTTCTCTTGGCAAAACTCTATTCGCCTTTCCCCTGCTTCATTCTGTACTCCAAGGCCAAATTTGCCTGTTATTCCAGGTGATTCCTGACTTCCTACTTTTGCATTCCAGTCCCCTATAATGAAAAGGACCTCTTTTTTGGGTGTTAGTTCTAAAATGTCTTGTAGGTCTTGATAGAACCATTCAAGTTCAGCTTCTTCAGCGTTACTGGTTGGGGCATAGACTTGGATTACCGTGATATTGAATGGTTTGCCTTGGAAATGAACAGAGATCATTCTGTCTTTTTTGAGATTGCATCCAAGTACTGCATTTCAGACTCTTTTGTTGACCATGATGGCTACTCCATTTCTTCTAAGGGATTCCTACCCACAGTAGTATATATAATTGTTATCTGAGTTAAATTCACCCATTCCAGTCCATCTTAGTTCACTGCTTCCTAGAATGTTGACATTCACTCTTGCCATCTCCTGTTTGACCACTTCCAATTTGCCTTGATTCATGGACCTAACATTCCAGGTTCCTATGCAATATTGCTCTTTACAGCCTCAGCCTTTGCTTCTATCACCAGTCACATCCACAGCTGGGTATAGTTTTTGCTTTGGCTCCATCCCATCATTCTTTCTGGAGTTATTTCTCCACTGATCTCCAGTAGCATATTGGGCACCTACCGACCTGGGGAGTTCATCTTTCAGTGTCCTATCTTTTTGCCTTTTCATACTGTTCATGGGATTCTCAAGGCAAGAATACTGAAGTGGTTTGCCATGTCTTTCTCTAGTGGACCACATTCTGTCAGACCTCTCCACCATGACCCGTCCGTCTTGGGTGGCCCCACACAGCATGGCTTAGTTTCATTGAATTAGACAAGGCTGTGTTCTGTGTGATCGGATTGGCTAGTTTTCCGTGATTATAGTTTCAGTGTGTCTGCCCTCTGATGCCCTCTCGCAACACCTACCATCTTACTTGGATTTCTCTTACCTTGGATGTGGGGTATCTCTTCACGGCTGCTCCAGCAAAGCACAGCCACTGCTCCTCACCTTGGACAAAGGATATCTCATCACAGCCGCCCCTCCTGACCTTGAATGTGGAGTAGCTCCTCTTGGCCCTCCTGTGCCCACAGCTGCCACTCCTTGGACGTGGGGTAGCTCCTCTCTGCCACCCCCCCTGACCTCGGCCGTGTGGTACCTCCTCTTGGCCACCGCCCCCGACATCGGCTATAGGGTAACTCCTCTCGGCTGCCGCCCCCAACCTCAGCCGTGGGGTAGCGTAAATTGTTCACTCCATATTATGTTTTGGGCTTCTCAGGTGGCGCTAGTGGTAAAGAACCTGCTTGCCAATGCAGGAGACTTAAGAGACACACGTTCGATCCCTGGGTTGGGAAGATCCCCTGGAGGAGGGCATGGCTATCCAGTCCAGTATTCTTGCCTGGAGAATCCCCATAGACAGGGGAGCCTGGTAGGCTACAGTCCAAGGGGTTGCAAAGAGTCAGACATGACTGAAGCAACTTAGCATATTATATTTTTAATTTCGATTGAGTATTCTCAAGTTATTAGCTTGGTATTGCATTCCACTGTGCTATAAGTAGCACAAGGACAGGAATTTTATTAAACTGGTTCTCTAATACATTCATAACAGCAAGCAATATGTCTGGTGTACCAGGCATACTATAAAACCTGTGATGAAATAATTGTTTATTATATATTCTCTAGAAAGCAAATAAAAATCTTGGTATAACTTTGGGCAGTTATTACATATCCGTCAAAGCCTGGGTCAAAAGCTATTCCTGCATGATGTTTTTATCGATTTATCCTAGGTAAAAGAATCAATCTTCACCAAATATTCTCCGTTACTCCTTTGTGATGTCTATTACTTCATACCATCTCTTGTAATTATTTGGTTTCTACTCTCTATTGTAGTTCTTTGGTTCCCTTTGCTGTATATTTTGTTTTAAAATTGAGAAGTTGAAAGAGGAGAATTGTGTCCATTTCTCAATATAAGTCAAGAAAGTCTGCAAAAGTTAGGCCAGATGTGGCTGGAACCTTTTAAAACACAAATATTTGGATGGATCCTGGGATTAGGAGTTCTCTTTATGTGGATCAGAGAACAGCTTTTATTGCGGTATCCCCTACTGTGCCTAAGAACAGTTTCACTTCGTGTTACAGTTAACTTCTAAGCTTTAGGCTTTTGTACCTTTTTTCTGTCTTATATTTCAAATAGTGGAATTTTAAGCCTCAGAACAGAAGGGTAGAGGTAGACCTGAGCTCTTTCAAATAATGCAGCCATATCCCTCATATTAACCTGTTCTCAGAGCTCATAAACCCTACCTCCCTTTATTGTGACAGTCTTATAGATCAAGGACACCATGTAATTTTACAGCAGCCACTTTTGACTGCCTGATCCCACGTTCTTAAATCTAACAGGTCATCAGTGCAAAAAGTGGCAGGAAGTAGACCAATACAAACTTTACATCAAAAAGTACCAAACTCTCTCAATGTCCTCTGCATTGACTGACTCATGTTCTCATCCAATTCTGTATGTGATTCTTGAGATCTGATATTTCTTTCTCTTTCTCAGAACTGGACTTTCCATGGAGTGTTGATGGTGAAATGCTTAACTTTTTGCCAGACATAGTTAGAACTCACTCTCTGACTTTCTCTGCAGTTTGATATTTGAAACAATAAGCTATTTACAACAAATATGAAAAATGGCCAGTTATCAGTTAGCTTCTAGTCTTAATTCGGATTCCAAGAAACAGATACTGGGATAGAGATCTGCATACAGGACTGTTATTGAAGACTATCCTTTTCCATACTGTCCTAAACTATGGGGAAATGGTATTTATGGTCCTGCATGGAAAAAAACATTTGATGCATTATGTCCCCTCAGAAGAGGATATGATATTGACAAGAAAACGGTCTTCATCTGAGGCAAATCTCCAAGATTCTTAAAAGCTGGTGGAATAAGTCCTTCTGTTTTAGAAAGTGGTCTGGACAGTGTTCCACATGGCCCACTATATTTGGTAAGAGTCAAGATCCTGTCTATAGAAGAAAATGTCTTAATATCTTATTATTTGGGAACACATCATAAGCAAATATTCAATCTGATCACCTTTCTATGTGAATACAATAATATCAAAGTGTGATCTTGGAAGCACTCCCACTATAAAGAACACGTTGGCTGCTTATTTTAAATGTTTCCCACCAAAAATACTGAATAAGAATCTTTGAGAATGGAATGCAGTATCTTCCATTAATTAGCACCTTCCCCAAACCTGATGAAACAGGCTCTCCTAAATTCTACAGAAAACACTGCTATGTAAGGGGGAGTCCTCTCTAGGCCTTAAGTCAAAGTCATCTTCACTCATATTGTTGTGTGTTTGTGTTGAATGGATGATAATTCACTGTGATAATGTAGCACATGGTAATTAAAGAGCACACAATATTTTAAAGCTTATTTTAATGAAAAATTTGATATTTTTAAGATTCAGGGTATTTTTAGTTGCTAAAAGAGACTTTGTGTTGAAAAATATTTTAAAATTGGAGTAAATCCATTAGAGTGTAAGGCGTTTAGCAATTTAAGCATCCATAAGCAACCTCAGGGGCTTCCCAGGTGGCTCACTGGTAAAGAATCCGCCTGCCAATACAGGAGACACAACATACGCAGGTTTAATCCCTAATTGGGAAGATCCCTGAAGTAGGAAATGGCACCCCACTCTAGTATTCTTGCCTGGAGAAACCCATGAACAAAGGAGCCTGACATGCAGGCATGACTTAGTGTTTGAACAACAAAAGCAATATCATTTAGTACCTAGTTACCAAGTTTAATATGTTTTTTTAGGACTTGGAGCTGTTAAAATTTATCAAAAGTACCCCATTAAATGATAAAGTTTTAAGAAAACAGAGTTTCAGTTATTTAAATTATCAAAATAAGCCTCCTTAAGTTTTGTCTTCAGAGGTTTGGCAAAAGAGTCATCATACAGCATTTTGGGATATGTATTCCTTGTGACTGTTCACTCAGAGGAATCATGATTTTCCATCTTGGCTATGTAAAAAGTAAAAATATAGTACCTCTGAGTTAAACTGAGATACTGAGAATTTCACGATGAGGATTTCTGATAAACTCCCTGAATGTTAGCTAAACTGTAATTAGTCTTGTGCTGTTCTACCAAATATGTTGAATGTGAAGTGTAGGTCATTGATTTGAGCAACTGGGCTGAGAATTTCAGAATGTTGTGTAAATAGACTTAAAAACTATAATTTGAAAGTCTCTTTATTAATTTTTTGGCACAAGAGCAGTGATTTGACTTAATACCAATAGAACCTGAATTAACCAGCTTTGATCTAGATGCTTCTTTAACTTTATTTCTTTTCTTTATGATATGTACAATTGTTAAAATGCATGTTAATAACAAAAGAGACTGAGCCCTTACTAAATTTCACACCCTTTTAGCTATTCTTCAGCATATATCATGATCCACAATCTTTAAAAGAGACAATAGAGACTCAAATTATTAAATGACTGCCCAGACAACACACAAAACTGAGATTCAAATTCAAGTTATTCTTTAGTTCCAGTGTCCATTAGAGAACACTGAATCCCAGTTTATGATACTCCTTGTTCCTTGGCCTCTTCTCTACCCCACTTTTTTTATTTCTTTATATATAAATTCAGGGCAATGAAAATTAGTAATCACCCTTATGTCAGAGCCTATATGAGTACCAAAGACATAAGAATATACAGTTGGATGTGATTCATAAATTTATATTAACAATCAAATGTAATTTTTAATAAATTGCTAAGGTCATTGGCTAGATTAGTACTAATGCTCAGTGAATTATTTCTTTCTATATCATCATCATCATCATAGTCATCAATATTCAGACACTATTCTGGCACCAGGGCTTCCCAGGTGGTACTAGTGGTAAAGAACCCGCCTTCCAATACAGGAAATGTAAAGAGACGCAGATTTGATTCCTGGGTTGAGAAGATCCCTTGGAGGAGAGCATGGCAATCTGCTCTAGTATTCTTGTCCGAAGAATCCCATGTACTGATAAGCCTGACAGGCTACAGTCCATAGGATTGCAAAGAGTCAGACATGACTGAGGGACTTTAGCATGTGCACATGCATACACATTCCTATATCAAGTAAGTTAAATTTAGTGGAAATAAATATAAAAGCAAAATCACTATAGGAAAAAATTCGGATAGATGTAAGAGATTGTAAGTGGTTTCCTATATAAGTATAGGAAATGATTCTTATTTTGCTTAAGAGATATTATAAACTTTGATTATGATTTAGCTAAGCAGAGAACAAGGCAGCTTCAACATCAACACTCTCTTGAAAACAGACACCAAAGAAATTCTTAAAATCCCAAATTAACTTACCCCTGAATATATGAAGTTGATGCTAAGTAGATGATGGTAGAAGATTCTTCTCCAAGAGGTTATGATTCTCCCTCTTCTATGCAGGTCATAAAAGCTCCTGTGGTTGGAAAAGCTACCAGTAGAACAAATCTATTCAGAAGAATCAGATTTCCCTGTTGTTGTTGTTCAGTTACTAGATCATGTTAGACCCTTTGTGACCCCATGGATTGCAACATGCCAGGCTCCTCTGTCCTTCAACTATCTCCTGGAGTATGCTCAGATTCATGTCCATTGAGTAGGTGATACAATCTAACCATTTCATCCTCTGCCACCCAGTTCTCCTTTTGCCTTCAATCTTTCCCAGCATCAAGGTATCTTCCAGTAAGTCAGCTCTTTGCATCAGATGGTCAAATTATTGAAGCTTCAGCTTTAGCATCAGTCCTTCCAGTGAATATTCAGGGTTGATTTCCTTTGGAACTGACTGGTTTGATTTCCTTGCAGCCCAAGGGACTCTCAAGAGTCTTCTCTAGTACTACCCTTCAAAAGCATCAATTCTTGGGTGCTTTCTTTATAGTCTAATTTTCACATCCATACATGACTACTGGAAAAAACAAACAAACAAACATAGCTTTGACTATCTGGACCTTTGTTGGCCATATGATGTCTCTGTTTTTTAATACATTGACTAGGTTTGTCTTAGCTTTTCTTCCAAGGAACAAGCATCATGGTTTCAGTCACCATTTGCAGTGATTTTGGAGCCCAAGAAAAGTAACTGTGTCACTGTTGCCATTTTTCCCCTTCTGTTTGCCAGGAAGTGATGGGACTGAATACCATGTTCTTAGGTTTTTCTTCTTTTTAATGTGAAGTTTTAACCCTGGTTTTTCACTCTCCTCTTTTAGGCTCTTTTATTCCTCTTCACTTTCTGTCATTAGAGTGGTATCATCTGCATATCTAAGGTTGTTGATATTTTCCCTAGCAATCTTGATTCCAGCCTGTGATTCTTCCAGCCTGGCATTTTGCATGATGTACTCTGCATATACGTTAAAGAAGCAGAGTGACAATATACAGCCTTGACGTACTCCTTTCCCAATTTTGAACCAGTCATTTGTTCTATGTCCTTTCCCTGTAAAGGAGAACAAACAGAGGAAACTCTGTGGTGATCCACATGGATTCTCCTCTTCCAAAATACCCTTTAGATCTAAAATGTTTGCCCCTGATTGAACAGTGAGGCTTTTTAGATGCAGCAGCTCCATTAATACTTGTTCTGGACACTGCCTTTGTGAAACTGTCTGGCATTAAATTGTCTGATCTCAGTCCCTCCTGTCCCTGCCCAATCATGTTGACTTGTATTTTTTTTTTTTTTTTCCCTAGTCACAGATTAGTTCAGCTAGGATGAATCTGATTTTCACTTAAGTCTGTGCAGATTTCCTCCTGTGAGCCACTGCTGAGTCTGCTGGGATCCTGCCAAGGACACTTCCTCACCTGGAATCTTGTTTAGAGTTTCAGACAGAAAGTTGGCAGCTCAGGTGTTTGTAGTCATAGTAACACCAGGGGAAAATTAGGGATGTACACAGTTGAATGTCTGACCCTGTGAATATGAGGCTGTCTTTCTCTATTCATCCTTCTATCCATTCATTCACTGATTCATCCCCAAAACATTCATCAAGAATCTGCTATATGTCCTACATTGTGTTTGATACCAGAAATGCCAAGCTGAAAATTATTTAGGTGCTGCTTTTGAAGAGGTCATTCATCATTTGTTCAATGAGTAAATGTTACTGAGAATTTTACACATCTCCTCACTGAGCAGGTCCTTGAGATGCAGAGAAATGATAGATAGGAATTTGTGCCTATCTCTATAGTATGTGTCATCTATAAAATCCAGAAAAAAAAGATGAGTACCCACTAGGGAGTGCTCAGTGACGTATAGATTATTTCTAATGTATTCATATAAATGGACAGAAAAACAAACAACTTCAATACAGTGAAATATGTGCCACATAACTGTGTGACAGTGCTGCTGGAACAATTTTGACCTACTAGGCAAAATATCCAGCAATGTCTGTAGGCATTTTTGATTGTCACAGGTAGAGAGTGCTACTAGCTCCTAATGGGTAGATGACAGGGATGCTGGTAAACACGCCGCAATCCACAGGCACCCCCCTACAGCAAAGAATTATCCAACCCAAATGTCAGCAGCACCCAGGTTGAGAAGCTCTGTGTGCATATAGACATAAACATACACAACTATGAGTGCAAAAGAAAGTTTGATTTTATCTTGAGGGCTAGAAAAGTCTGTCCAAAGAAGAAATAATTTCTGTTTGGTTGTTGACTCCATCACAAATTAATATGAGTGTCATGACCCTGAAATATTATACACTAAACAGTGAATAATGGAAAATTATTTTTTGTTTGTTTATTTTCACCCAAAACTACTAGAGAATATTTTTTCCATGTAATTTTATTAGATATTCCCAACAACCCTGTGCAGTATATAGAACAGATGCAATTCTCCTGTGGAACTTAAAACTTGCAAAGATTGTGTTTTGTTTATTTATATCCCAATTTCCTCTAAGTCACAACCTATAGTAAATGACATTTCTCATAAAGTCTAATGATGGCTTAAAACATATTTGTCTACTCCAACAGTGAAGAGAGGAGGAATTCTCAGAAATTCTTCACAAATTAAAATGGTCATATGCTATTGGAGAGAAAGTTGCATTTTGTGAAATTAAATTTTAGGTACTTTGTGCATTTTTCAATTTTTCTAGAGTCCTTCCACACACCAGGTATATACCTGATTAAGGAATATGTCCAACCCCATCATTTTGAATAGGGAGGGCAATCAGTGATACCTATTCATGTTTTTGATAAGGGTGTTCACTCCCCAGAAATGGCCAAGAAAAACAAAATTGTGCAGACACAACATATGTCAAGAATATAAATACAGAGAGAATGTGGTTTCTCAAATAAGCTTCTTGCCTGCAGGCAACACCCGCATTAATCAGGTAGTTACCTCTTCAGATACTCTGAACCAACTAGAGATTTGGCTGAGTCTCAGAATCACTTGACCACTGACTTGAAGCTCTTCCCTGTCTAAACAAATCGCTAACTTCTGCTTACCCTCTCTTCTAAATGTTTCTCTAATCTGTTATTTAATCTCTGATGTCAGTGCATACCTACTTTGGGGCACTGATTATCACCTTTTTGATGTTTTCTGTACTCGGGTGACACAGTAAACTATTACCTAATATATTTATCTAAACACACAAACTTAAGTGCATTTGTTTAAAAAAAAACATATATTTCAATCATGAATGTTAAAAAAAAAAAAAAAAAAAACAGTTCAGCAAAGAAAAGAAGATAACCTTAAAGTAAGTGCAATTTTTTTTAAAAAAATGAATTGTTTGACTCTAGCTGAAAGCCACTGCCTAGAGGTCAGCTCTGACTGTTGAGATGGGGGATTAGCAAGCTTTAAAGAGATGTGAACAGCTATCACCAAACTGAGACCATCTACTTTCTGTAATCAGGAGGACTGAAATAGCACGAGAAAAGGAAACTCATTATGCAAATAGCGTTGTTTTGAACCTTTTCTGCACCCTGTAATATATATATATACCCCATACTTGGCCAGTGATATGGATACCTTATTTTGGGAAATGTTGGTTCAGGGCTTATCATCTTAGCCTAGACATTTAACAAGACATTTAAATTGATCTCTCTATCTAGGCTCTGCTAAGACACTTCCACACTAGGAAACCCCATGACCTTTCTTTTCCACAAATTCATATATATATATATATATACATATATATATATATGTATATATATATATATATATGTATGTATATCTTTATAACTTCAACATCCAGTTCAGTGGTCTCATTGCTTGGTATGTCTCTCCAGTAAAATTTGTTGCACAGAACTGGACTTCTTTTCTAAATTTCTGAAAGGTGTGATTCAGGTTAGTACTAAAACAATAAGCATAGTGGGGGCAAGATTAAAATACACAAATGTTGTTTGCTTCTTTTCCTTTTAGCCAATAATAATAACAACTAACTTTATAATGTAAAACTTGCTTATAATATATATAAGACAAAACAATATCAGTAACTTTATAATGTAAAACTTGCTTATAATATATATAAGACAAAACAATATCAGGGAATGTGCTAAATAGTTGCAAATACTGACACATGAAACATTACCAGGAAACTGGAGTATAGTAAGGTTTGAGGATCTTACCCAAAGTTTCTTACCTAGAAAAGCCAGAATGTTGCTGGATTTGACCATGATCAGGTTTCTTAGTCACTGCTTCTAGCCATATTCTGAGTAGCTCAAAGTTGAATCAGTTTGGTTAGAATTGTGGTTTCAGCTAGGCACACATTTACCAGATTTTCATCCTTCTCAGGCTTTAGATAGAATAAGGGACACTGATACAGAGCACCAATTCAGTATGAAACACACACAAACACAAATGCTCAGGTTTCTGTCAATGTGGTTAACAGTGGACCAGCTATTATTATTATTAGTCATGTATTTTACAAAATATTAAATATAGATAGTAATAATTTAATAATTTTAAATAAATATTTATATATTTAATATGGAAGAGGTCAAGAAGGAAAGAGCAGCTTTACTAAATTGTATGCGAATAGGGTTTGGCTTTTCAAATAATGAGGCCAAATTGTCTTTCCATGTTGGACATTAGTTCAATAAAATAGCATAAGGTTCTGAATCATGCTTTGTGTGGATTCTATAAAATTACCTTTGGTATCTTATGCTAGAAATGAAAAGAAAAAAGGAATTGCATGTTTTTAGGCCTGTCTTGAAAAGAGTTTATAATATCAACAGTTCCTCTTTCCCATTTTCAGGGCAGAATGAAATCTAGATTCCCCTTGCAAGACACAGCTTGCCACAAATGCTAGACTAAACATTCAGAAATAAAGGTGAGCTCCAGGGAGAGCTCTGAGTTTCCAGAGGCTAATTTGTACACTCTGGCTTGAGCACTGCTCTCTGACAAACAACAAAAGATGCTGTTCTCCAAAAAGAAGAGCTTATTTATTTGGGTTGTCTGCTGTATGCTTGTTTGATATTTCTTTGACTCTTGATCTTTGTTGGAGTGAAAAAGAAAGAGAGATTTTTTAAAAAGTGCCTTGTAAAATTGGTAAAGTTTTGACTAATTTTGGAAGAGAAAACACCTTAACCCAGCCTGAGATCCAGGCTATCTTGATTTGCTTCCCTTTGCTTTCACAGTTAGTTCTCTGCTGTGGGCTCTGTTCCACCTCTCCCTGCAGGCTCAGACCTTCTTGGTCCTTGAGACAATCCTGGCAAAGGCGGGATGCTTTTAAATGCTTTAACACACTCCTACCCTTTCTATCTTTCTATGGAGCATTAAGTTACTACCTCATATGTAGGATCTGGGGACCATCTGGGCACCCTGTGTTGCTTACCAAAAGTTGTATCATCAGAATTGATATTGTGGTATGAGAGTTGTCCTAGGTTCCTAAAGTCACTTCCTATTCCACGGACTTAGCATAGTTATTAGTACTCTTCTAAATGTTCCTTTCTTTTTTTGTTTCCTCCCTCCTTTCTTTTTCTCTATCCTTTGCTTTCTTTCTTTCACTCATGTATTTATGTAACAAATTTCAACAGCTATTAATATTCCACCATCATCCATGGGGATCATAGAGAATTTTCAGATATATAATTGAGTCACAGTTTTCTAATAAAGATGACATAATTTATAGAGAAGCCAAATGGAAATTCCTTATTTTCTGTAACTACTGGGATTTCTCCAGAACCTCTCCAGGAGTAGAACTGGAAAAGCCATAATCCTAAATCATTTCTATTATCTTCTCCACATATCTAAATATGTATCATGTTCTCATTTCTACAAATTGCTTTTGTACATTGCTTCATTCCTTCATGTCCATAGCATATTTCTGTGTTGAATTGCTTCTATTAGGCAAGTAAAACCAAGCTTGCTGACAGGCTATCAGTCATAATCCCAGACTTCCCAAAAAGACAGTCTAGTCCACCTTGTTTGAGATAGAGTGTCAATGTTTAAGTAATTTCTTGGAAGAAGAGCCTCTCTCTCCCTGTGCTATAATCACTCGCTCTATCTGATAGAGAAGTCCACTCCTCTACTTTTGCAGTTCTTTCCTAAAGCTCCATATCATTGTCATCAGCAGCAGGATTGTCTGATAGAATCACTTTATTCTTCCCTGGAGCACTTGCTTTCTGTCCCCCGGTACTAATCAACTACTTTGAAGTTGACGTATACTGCTGCTGCTAAGTCGCTTCAGTCGTGCCCGACTCTGTGCGACCCCATAGACGGCAGCCCACCAGGCTCCACCGTCCCTGGGATTCTCCAGGCAAGAATACTGGAGTGGGTTGCCATTACTAGGTTCTCAATAAAGTGTAGTGGTGGTAATAATGATGGTACTAACATCACCAAAAATATATAATGCTTTCAGATGAAGTTGTGATTAATTGAGCAGGTGTCACAAATCCTGTCCCCCACGAAGTTCATAGATAGATGTCTTAGAATAGTGTTTGACATGTAAGTGCTCAACGTCTTAAGTAATATTATTATTTTCCCATACAAAGTAGTTGAGATGTGAAAAGAAACCTCCAAATACACATCCGTGTGTGTGTATGTATTGTCCCCACATCCTTACCCTATTTATTTTTAGCCTCGGCCATTTCTCACCATTCTAACTGGCCATTTGGTAAACACCTGTGTGTTTATAAGTTGGTGTTCTGTGTGCACACAGAGTGCAATATAAATTTTTATTAAATTACCTAATACCATTAATAGGTGCTGCTTGAGAGGGCATGAACAAAGGGAGATCTTTAAGGAAAAAAAAAAAAAATATATATATATATATATATATATATACACATATATATATTTGGTTACAAGAAAAAGTGAAAAAAATCCCACTAAGTGCTTAGATTTTCCTTCTTTTGCTCAAAAATACTATTTTCCATCCCCATTGCTTTACATGGCATTTATTATTCCTGGAGTAGTTGTGCCTATCAAAATCTGTCATAATATATAAGGCTTAGATTATCTACTATAGCCTGTATGAATATTTCCCCAGTCCTCCCCTATTTGGCCCTGATTATATCTTCTTTCTGTATATACAGCACTAGATTCCTAGCATTATGAGAACTGCTAGACAATTTTCCCTTGACCTGATATATAGAATTTGAGTATCTGCCTTTGTATATTAGAAAGTCTGCATACAGCACTGTACTGGGCACAAGGAATAAGGTGGTGACTAAAGCAGATATTCAGGCCCTTTCAGAGCTTACAAGATAGGGGTGAATGTGGATCATAAGCAAAATAATTAAAAATCATTCATTGATCTTTTAAGAATATACCAGTGCTATGAGACTGAATCTCAAAATCAGTTATAATATACACAAGAGTGTTCTAATTGAGCTTGGTTAGTCAAATTAAGTGCCCCGATGAAAATACCATTGAAGCCAAGACTTCGAGAATGAGTACAAATTACCAATTAAAGAAAGAGGAGACAACTGATTTTACCAGAGGGAAACAATATGCTGATATGCTAATATTTCTTCATTCATGTACTCACTCACTCAACAAACAGTGAGTTCCTACTTGATGCTGAGCACTATTGGATACTGGAAACTTAAAAGTGAACAAGTAGGGAAATTCCCAGATCTTTTGGAGCTTTAAATTCTTGTGGAGAAGACAGAGAGTAAACAAGTAACAAAACGAGGCTATTATGCCATGTCTGGCACTAACTTGTGTAATGAAGGGGATTTACATTAGGGTTATGTGATAGGTACTGTCAAAAAAAGGAAGAGGAAGGAAAAAACAATGAGATGGGTAGATCTGGAAAAACATCTTACAGGAGGTAAGTTTGAGCTTAGACGTGAGTGAGAATACAGCATGCATGTGAACCTGGAAAAGGTTTGGGATGGTCATAGTGGAGAACATCAGAGGTAGAGAGATATGGGGTTAGCCTGGAGATTTAGGTGAGAGTAAATTCTGCAGGCCTTTCATGTACTAGTGAATCCTGAACATTATTCTAAGAGAAAAGAGCAGCTATTAAAAGCCGTTAAACAGGAGCATCACATGATCACATTTGCATTCCAGAAAATAAAGAAGATTTTCTTATGGAGCAGAAATGGATGTTAAAATCTCTTCTATACTACTAATGGGTGGGTAAATACTAGAAACTGATTGTGTCTACTTTTTCATGTAACCACGTCACTTTTTAACCCACCCCTAAATATATTACCCAACAGAAATGCGTGCACATATGCACCGAGAGACATGCAAGAAAATTTATAGCAACATTATGTGTACTATCACTAATCTAAAAACAAACCAAAAACTCAAGAGTAGATTGGATAATTAATTATGATATAATAATATAATGGAATATTTTGCAGCAATGAGTAAACAAATTGCCACTACATACAACATTGAGGAATCTGACAAAGCATTGAACAAAAGAAGCCAGGAATAAAAGAACACTTGCTATATGATTCCGTTTATATAAAATTTGAAACCCAATCTATGGTGTTTAGATTCAGGATACTGATTGTCTTTGTGGAAGAAAATGGAAATCATTTTGGGGAGGTAGTTTCTGGATACAACTGATATTCCATTTCTTGATCTGGGCAGAGTGTTACATATGGTTATAATTCTTTGAGTTGTACAATTGCACTTTGTACATTTTCATTATAATTCAAGTATTTAATATAAAAGGTGGTAAGAATTATTGATGGCAGTCATCCAGGTGAGGACTGGTTTTAGCCAAGACCAGAAACCATAAGAATGAATAGGTAGATTCAAATGACATTATATAGACGTGAAAAGGCTTAGTGGTTAACCAGTGAGTAATTAGAAGGAGTCAGATAATTTTTAGAATTCAAACCTTATTCTTTCTTGATTTTACAAGCTTCTGATAGGTGTGCTTATAACTTGTTCCTCATATCCTTGTGATACCTAGCACTACATTTGACATGGGAGCAACATTCCATAAATATTGAAGTAATAAGCACCACACTTTCTGATAGGAGTGGAGGATCTTACTTGGCATCGGAAGATAAAAAGAAGGAGGAAAGTAAGGCATTCAGCTGTAGCAGTCTCAGTTGTTATTACAATAAAAGAGAAAGTAGATTTAAAATTACTTGGAACAGCCATATCAGTGACCTTCTCAGGTCTCATGGAAACAGCAGTGAGTCCTGACACAGAATGGGAGATGATCTATTGACAACCAGGACTGATCCTAAGGCTTTTAAAATTTTCTGTGGAAAGCCAAGATGAAATAAAAATAGCATCATCTTATTCTCTGTCTGACTAATGGGAACAGTTGCATAAAGGTTTCTCGTTAAGCACATCAAATCTTACCCTTCATATGACTTTGGTTTAGTTTTCTAGTCTGGTTAAATTTCATTCACCAATAGAGGAAGTGATGGGTATTTGTAGGACTGAAGCTGCTCTGAGTCTACTTTCCTAGACAATGTGAGTATTTCTGGAGAGAGAGTGATAGGAAAGCCAGGGCTTAACCACTGATTTATAAATGGTCACTGAGAACAAATAGAAATTTGGTTACAACATGGAATATAAAGAGGTTTAGCAGCACTATATACATCTGAGCTGTCCCAGGTGCTTTCATAAAGCTTCCTTTTTAACCCCTCTGCATTAAAGCTTCCAACACTCAATTCTCAAAATATTATTTACTTTTTCATGACAAAAGGAAGGTTTTCTGCAAGATAATAGATACTTAATCACTTTGTTAAAATGTGAGTATTTAGAAAAATCAGCCATTTCTTTTAAAACAAAAGAATCTGAAGTTTGTAATTACAAAGGACAATTCTCTAACATGGAGCAGTAAGGCCATTGGATTTTGAGAGAGACCAATCATGTTTCACATCTCCGTCTTTTCCTTTGTCACAGGCCTGTAACGCTACCGACAGTACTTAGTTTAAAGAACCGTGTTGTCCTTAACTATGAAATGGTTGAGCATAGTACATAGTAACATTTTTATCAGTACCCCCAATATTAAAATAATGCATATTTTAACCCCTAAAATGATTCCTGGCACTATGTATATACTATGTCTTTACCCCTTTCTGGTGTTAGGTTGTGATTCACAGATATAGACAGCTGTGTTTTCTCCTAGATCAAAGTGTCCTAACTGATTTTACTTTGGGAATATTATAATTAATTTTAAAGTTTTGCTTCCATTTATTATTTTCTCATTGTCAGCCATCAGTTTTATTACCATGTGTCAGTGGCTGTTGGTATTTTTCCTTGTTCTTCCTTAATCTACTATGAAATCAGGTATCTACATTTATGGGAACTGTGTGTAAAGTAAGAGCAGAATCAGATTTTATACCTGAAGTGCCCTCATGAGTGCCTGTCTGGATTCAAAGCTGGTCCTTTTTGCCATTTCTCTCAACTGTTCAGAGTTAAAATTTACATTCTTAAAGATTTGTATCAGATAAGTGAGGTCCTGTTGATATATTTTGGAAATGCCCCATTGAGTCATAGTTCCCTGCATGAGGAAGGGAAGGCCCTTGTCAATGTGTATAAGAATGAATCACAAATATCCTGGAAATAAGAGTATGGGGAGGGGTTGGGTGGTCTGCTGTGCTCATTTGAGAGAGACACTAAGGTTAGGAAAAGTGCATATAATTACTCTGATAAAAGGGCAAATGACTGAAACTAGTTTTATCAGTGAGAAAAAAAAAATGAGCCCACAATAGGTAGTTTAATAGAGGAATTTAATTAGATACTAATATGTTGGAAAAGATAAATGGCTAAAAGGGAGGCAGTAAGGCAGTCTGGATTGTAGCAATAACTGGAAGTTGCTACCATACCAGCTGTAAAGGGGCAAATATCATTTTCTAATGCCTAGGATATGGTTTCACCTAATGGGTGCTTGACCTCAGGGTAAGGACTTCCTGTCTGAGAGGATATGCAACAATGGAAAATACATCATCCCACCATAAGTGATGCTTCCCAAAGCATAGAGAGGAGAGAAGTAGGCTAGCCTCTTCCTCTATTTGATACTCCAGTTTTCTACCAGGTTATCCCAATGACTTTTATTTTTTGGGGCTCTAAGCAGAGACGTTACTTTGCCAAAAAAGGTCTATCTAGTCAAGGCTATGGTTTTTCCAGTGGTCATGTATGGATGTGAGAGTTGGACGTTGAAGAAAGCTGAGCACCGAAGAACTGATGCTTTTAAACTGTGGTGGTGGAGAAGACTTTTTTTTTTTCCAAAATAATCTTCTATTTATTTATTTATTTTTAAATTTACAATATTGTATTTGTTTTGCCATACATTGGCATGAATCCACCATGGGTGTACATGTTTTCCCCTTCCAGAACACCCTTCCACCTCCCTCCCCATCCCATCCCTCTGGATCATCCTGGTGCACCAGCCCCGAGCACCCTGTATCATGCATTAAACCTGGACTGGTGATTCATTTCACATATGATAATTTGCATGCTTCCATGCCATTCTCCCATATCATCCCACCCTCGCCCTCTCCCATAGAGTCCATAATACTGTTCTATTTATCTGTGTCTCTTTTGATGTCTCTCATACAGGGTTATCGTTACCGATTGACTAAATACCATATATATGTGTTAGTATACTGTATTGGTGTTTTTCTTTCTGGCTTACTTCACTCTGTATAATAGGCTCCAGTTTCATCCACCTCTTTAGAACTGGTTTGAATGTATTCTTTTTAATGGCTGAGTAATATTCCATTGTGTATATGTACCACAGCTTCCTTATCCATTCATCTGCTGATGGGCATCTAGGCAGCTTCCATGTCCTGGCTCTTATAAACAGTGCTGTGATGAACATTGGGGTACATGTGTCTCTTTCAATTCTGGTTTCCTCAGTGTGTATGCCCAGCAGTGGGATTGCTGGGTCATATGGCAGTTCTATTTCCAGTTTTTTGAGGAATCTCCACACTGTTCTCCATAGTGACTGTACTAGTTTGCATTCCCACCAACAGTGTAAGAGGGTTCCCTCTTCTCCACACCCTGGAGAAGACTCTTGAGAGTCCCATGGACTGCAAGAAGATCCAACCAGTCCATCATAAAGGAGATCACTCCTGGGTGTTCATTGGAAGGACTGATGTTGAAGCTGAAACTCCAATACTTTGGCCACCTCATGCGAAGAGTTGACTCATTGGAAAAGACCCTGATGCTGGGAAGGATTAGCAGCAGGAGGAGAAGGGGACGACAGAGGATGAGATGGTTGGATGGCATCACCGACTCGATGGACATGGGCTTGGGTAAACTCTGGGAGTTGGTGATGGACAGGGAGGCCTGGCGTGCTGCGATTCATGGGGTCGCAGTGTCGGACACGACTGAGAGACTGAACTGAACTGATCCCAATGACTAAACAGAACCAGATGTTGGTTTGGTGAATGTAACTGGCAGTTATCAGAGCAAAATAAGCAAAAAGAAACAAACAAATATGAGAGGAAAGAGACAAGTGGTCAGCCCACTAGTGAGAGATAATTGGTTGTAATCAAGGGATAATATTGAGGTTCGTTCTTGTGGGAACTATGTTTAAACAAGCCTGTGTGTCAGGGAAATGAGATGGCAGAGTGGAAATGAAGGTGGTTTCAATGTCCTCACAAATGGAGGAATCCAACTGCCCTGGATTTCCATCTTGTGTACAAGTTATTCTCCTTCCTTTTGGTTTGGTCAGAACTTAATCCAGGAAGACATAAATTGTGCTTATGACCTTCCTCCTATGAAATGATTGATTTCAATGCCTCTGTGTCTGCATATGCATGAAAAGATAAATATCTGTTCGTCTATAGATTCTTTTCCTCAGGTTCGCAATCTCTGGAGCAGGGACAAAGCCACAAATCTGCCATACACCCAAGAAAAGCAATTAGTTCATTTTAGACATATTTAAATATGTTGACTAAACAATTTTGTGTTTTCCATGGGGCCTATTACACTTGAGCTTGAGAAGTACTTACTAATAATTTTTTGGTTAATATCCACTTGAGTCACTTTAAATTAGCATTTCAAAATCTGGCTGAGTCCAAAGGCCAGCGGGTTGGCGGAAAGATGATGACAGAAGCTGAATCTTGACATTCCTTTAGAAAGTTGAGGTTTACAGAGGGTTGGTTTTGGCTTCTCCACTGGAAACTTATGTTTGGACAGCCATCTAATACTAAAACAGTTTTGATTGTGCCCAGGATTTGGATATGCAACACTAAATTAGCCTGATGTTGTTGGAAAGAAACCGACCTGGGCTAGGAATCAGAAGATATGGCTTTGCTGCCAAACCTGCCTTTATAGCTCTGTGACCTTGAGTGTATCACTTAATATTGCTAAGGTTTGGAAGGTAAGGTGGTGGGTGTATGTAAGCTGGTGGTAGGCAGGGAGGAGGCAGATTTATTGAGAACAAAGAACAAAAGTCTTCTTCTGACACAGTGAGTGTTAACTTTCTGTTCAGCCCCATGTCCTCAAAGAGACACATATAAGGAACACAGAAATAGGCATTAAAATATGACATTTGTTCCAACTAATTATCATAGCAGCTTGATCACATCAGTCATGTTCCTTCACCTCATTGTGGCATTTTTCTTCTTCAAAAACACCAATAGATTGGTAAAAATATCTTACAATATAGTGATTATCCTTATAATAGGAGCCTGACAAATGTAGGCACAAATCCAAGTCCACAGCTATGTGACCTTAGGTAAGTCATAAAACATTCTCAAGCCTCTGTTTCCACATCTGTAAAATAGAAAAGATAACAGCCCCTACTTCAATGCTGTGTGCACTGAATGAGGGGAAGAATGCATTAGAGCTCTTAGCACAGCACCTAACAGAAAGCCTCAATCAGTTCTGTATGTTATTACAATGGTAGATTATTAATATTTTAATCAGTGTGGTTATTTGTTTTTCCAGTTCTTGGCCTCTAACCATAGCCATCTCCTGGTGAAATCCTTTTACCTGAACTGTGCTTTTGGCTACTTGATGTTTCCTAGGTCTTATACAGGAAATACTGTGTCAGTGCTTGGGAGCCTGTCTCGAGTCCAGCCCCTACTCAGGTCCTAACTACGTCCATCTCTTTTCTGGATGTACAAGATCAGTTCCTCAGAAGGAAGTATCAGGCAAAGGATTTATGAGGATGTAATTTAATCTGGGAGAGTTGTCAGGAAAAAATAGTAGAAGAGTGGGGAGTGGGGAATAAAGAGACCACACAGAGTGTGGTATCAAGCAGAGTCCCAGGGAGGGAAATGTTGGCTCAGTCCCATGGAGGAGCATGGGTTATACATTGATGTGCAGGTAATCTGGCTCCCTGGAAAAGTTGGAATTGTCCCAAATAAACCTCAAGAAAACTTGAGGTTGTATCCAGCAATTATTGGTTGAAGGCTACCCCCAGGCATTTAAAGCTCTGCCTCTACTAAGAGGAGGTGATTGCAGACAGCCTGTGGGAAAGCTTCTTACCAAGAGGCATAGGTCTAGCAGCTATTGATGAAAGCACACTTGGAATGGATAGACAAAAATGTATCTTAAACATTCTCACTAACATGCAAAAGAAGTTAATTATGTGAGGTGATGGATGTGTTAAACATCTTGATATCAGTAATCATTCCACAATGTATATCTATAATCATCACCTTGCACACTTGAAATGTATAGAATTACATTTTTCAACTATTCCTCAACAAAGATTATGAAACAGGAGAGGATAAAGGAATCCATAAGGATAAGAGAAGCATCTTTCATAGCAATAATGCTAATAATAGTTTCCCTGAGCATAGTACTTTGCCCTTAATACTTTCACTCTCATGTCATTTAGCTCTGTGAAGGATTGTTATTCTGTATTGATAGATGGTGAAGATAAGTCTCATTTAATGCATATGCATATGTACACACGTGTAGACAAAAATATCTTTAAAAATATGTTTAACAATCCATAATATTTAGTCTTTCCCCTAAAGCAGGTCACTTAATGAGGGTTTTTTTTTTTACAAATCTATTTGTGCTATAGTGCTCAAAAAAAGAAACTTTGTAACTTTTAAAAAAAAATTAAATATTTTAATCCCTGCTGAGTGAGGACAGTTCAGTTGTCAGAAGCTTACGAGGATGAATTGCATAGAAAATTCCCAAAGTAGTGAAAAGATCATTTTTGTCTCTTCTCTGGGGGAAAGAGACACATTTTTCTAGCATTATAGTGCATGATAGTTGTTATAGTGATGCTTATTAGAATCTCTTCTCAATAATATCACAGCCACTGTCAAATTGCAATTACAAATGTAGACAGCTGAGTAGGGAATATCTGGATTTCTGCCATATGTTCTCTCTCCAGCTCCTGCTGATCAGTTGAATCTCTCACAGCAAGGTATGGATCAAAATTGGATGTGGATATAATGGACCTTGGAGTTCCCTATTTATCAGTTGCTAGAGTAAAGAAAGAGTTGAGAAACACCTAAAGTCTTGATGTCCATTGATTCTGACATGCAAATAAAACACATTGTAGTACCCAGGACCACATAAAGCTTCTTTAGCCATCAACTCATTACCTTCTCTCACGGGAAAAGAGAACCAGACAGTGGAATCTTGCTCCCTGACTCATGGAACCCCAGCCTGCCTTTCTTCTCATCTGAGTTAAGATGTTTTGGTTGCCTGGATACAGCTGAGCTTGTGAAAAAATGTCACTGAGCTGCTGTCATGATGACCATTTTATCACCATGATTTATAGATGGATTATCTGTGAAAATGGCTCTAGTTTTAATCATGCCTCCTTTAGGAAAAGGATTGTTCACGTTGGTTTGTTTCAATGACAGGTCCAGCTACTCTGATATTTTACAATGTTTGGCAGATGCTTTACTGCAAATGATATCCATTCTCCAGAAAGAATTAGTTAACTTCTAATATCGTTAACCTCAAAATGTGTGTTATACTTACCCCCTCAGTCCTATTTCAGATTCATTCTTTGAGGGAATCAGAACTTTCCATCCCATTTTCCTCTAATTCCATTTCAAGATGGAAGCAATCAACAACAAATTGTTCCCACAGTGTTCCACATATGGGAATCAGTCTTTGCTGTTTTTCATAACAAATAGATTTCAGTGGAGAATGGGGGGAAATGCACAATTTCCTCTTTTTGGGGCTCCAATGAAAGGAAGTATACCTGGAATCTATCATATTATTACCATCAGTTTATTTGGTCTGTATCACAGGCAGGTATCATTACCTTTATTGATCCTCGTTCTTAAAACAATCTTTCAAGATGAGATTGTCTCCATTTAGAGTCAACCAAGGATTAGCTTGGTTAAGTGACATAGTTAAGTGGCAGGAATGAGATCTCAGTTAGATTTCTAAAATCCAGTCCTTCACTTATTTTCATCATTCTCATGTTTGCTAAGGTTTGTTCCACAGAGCACGAGGCCTGTACAATCTCCATACCTCTGCCTCCTTCTACTTGCTCTCCAAAAACGTGAAAAAAAAAAAAAAAAAGAAATTTTGAAGAAACAGTCTTGAGGAATCACTGTGTATAGTAATATTCAGAAAATTTGAGGAGGCCCTGCTTTCTATAAGTAATTTTGTTTAACTGATCTTTTCCCAAAACTTAGTCAACCATGAAATATGTGTTTGACTGATACTTGCTGACAGAACCCTGTGGATAAGGTTTTCAGAAAAGCTCCATTAGATTATATTTCAGTGCCTGCTTTTATATTTTTTTTTCTTCTTCTTTCTTATTTTACATTTACTTGCATTATCAGGAGCTTCATAACAAAATTTTATAGTATCAGTAAAATTAACTCTAGCATTTCTTTCTTTCTTCCTCTTGAATACTATTTCCTCTCCTCCAGCTTCTTACCCTGCTGTTTCCCCTCCTCCTTATGTCCTGTCACTATCATCCTCATCTTTTTTTTTCTTCATCACAGTCATGAACTGTATTTGAGCACAAATGCCATGTGAATACCACTCTTGCCCTTGTATCATCCTAACTGTTTAATGAAGATCAGAGCGGTTAAATATATTCTCCAAATCACAGAGCTATTAAGTGGCTGAGCAGAGAGTCAAACCCCTGAATTACTTTAAAATCTTATTCATAGAATCACGAGAAAGTGGGCCTGGACTTTATTTAATTTTATTCCATACTTTGCTCTTGGAAAATTGAGTCATTGAAGATTTAAGAGACAAAACTCAAGGGTCAGGGCAAAACAGCTGTAGAGAAAGGTATAAACCCAGTCTTTCTGATCATCAGGCCAAATCTATTTCTAGAAGGAACTTAGTGACACTCCTGGCAACACATCAAATATATTTTCCACCACCTCCTTTTCATTTTAGGAGTTCAAATATGTGACTCAGGTCATCTGGCATGTGATATGCTTGACACAGTAATGTACTTTGTAACTAAATGGAAACTCCACTTTTAATTAACCAACAGTGGTTAGCATATCAGTTACTCTAACTCATTATAGATTGGGCCAAAAACTTGACCATATGACCATGAAATAAGCACTATTAAATTTTTACTTAGATAGACATTCAACTAAACTGCTAGTTCTACTATCAAAAAGCGAAATTGTCTTTTACTAAGATTTAGATTGTAATCAGTGTTAAAAACTGCCATTAACTTTTTGCTTAGTATATCCTTCTCATCTCTGTGGAATTGTCTGATCACCAAAATGATAATGAAATAAAATGAAAATAAACTTTATGTTCAACTATAAGATTTTGTCAGACATAAAAAAATTCAGTGCATCTTAAAAATTGAGCATTTTTCAAATTTAAAATTTCCTGTAGGAACAAAAAGGTGAATGCAGATATACACCTTTTTAGGAAGCACACATACACACAAATCTGACCTAAATTGGGATGCATTTATTTTCATTTATTTAAACACCAGTTTTTTAGTGGAGATTAAGTATGCTTTTTATGAACAGAAATGCCCCCTAGGATCACAAGATTATTTGTGGATTATTAATTATCTCTGCTGCTGAAGTACAGAAAATGTCTGGGGCACTCAGATAATTATAAGTCAAGAAATAGAATTTAAGTTTAAAATATAGCTTGATGACAACCAAAAGGAGACCCAATTTGTTTACTTTGTAGCAGGATGCAGTTAAAGGAAGAAAATACATGAGTTTTAGTCCAGAGGTCTAGTCAAGGCTATGGTTTTTCCAGTGGTCATGTATGGATGTGAGAGTTGGACTATAAAGAAAGCTGAGCGCCGAAGAATTGATGCTTTTGAACTGTGGTGTTGGAGAAGACTCTTGAGAGTCCCTTGGACTGCAAGGAGATCCAACCAGTCCATCATAAAGGAGATCAGTCCTGGGTGTTCTTTGGAAGGACTGATGTTGAAGCTGAAACTTCAATACTTTGGCTACCTCATGCGAAGAGCTGACTCATTGGAAAAGACCCTGATGCTGGGAAAGATTGAGGGCAAGAGGAGAAAGGGACAACAGAGGATGAGATGGCTGGATGGCATCACCGACTCGATGGACATGAGTTTGGGTGGACTTAGGGAGTTAGTGATGGAGAGGGGGGCCTGGCGTGCTGCGGTTCATGGGGTCGCAAAGAGTCGGACACGACTAAGCGACTGAACTGAACTAAGTTTAAGACCTGTTTATACATCAACTCTTCATCTTTTGGTAATGTTATTAATTTCTGTGACCTTTTAAATATCTTTGTGTGGAGTATACAGAGACATTAAGTCACTCCTGTATAGTTTTGCTCTTTAAATTTGAGACAATCAAAGTAAAGTTTCTGAGACAAAGTTCACACAATAGGAATTCAACAAATGGATTGGTGTTACATTATCCGTTGATTGTTGTTGTTGTTCAGTCGCTAAGTTGTGTCCAACTCTTATGATCCCATGGACTGCAGCATGCCAGGGTTCCTTACCCTCTGCTATCTCCCAGAGTTTGCTCAAGTTCATGTCCATTGAGTCGGTGATACATCTAACCATCTCATCTTTGTCCCCCTCTTTTCCTTTTGCTTTCAATCTTTCCCAGAATCTTTTGATTAACACTTGCTTAAAATGAAGATATGAGGCTGTGTAAGTGTCCAATAGGTTAGGAAATGGACATAGGGAGGCCTATTGGTTGAAGGTTGAAGAGTGTTTGGTTATGTATCTTTCTTAGAGTTTGGACAGATAACTGATACCTAAAGAAATCCAGATATATGTACTGTATTCATGGGTTGTAGTCTCATTGGTACTAATCAGATTGGAAGCAGGTCATTATATTTAAAGCCATTATAATTACCTGATTTATGAAATAAACCTAGATTGGTGAAACTATGTCTGTTAAAGATAATGTTCATGGAATAAATTGAGCTAAAAATGGATGGCAGTCAGCAAGTTATCATCTTTGAAAGCAAGTAAAAACAGAATAGTATACTAGACTATCATGAGATGGTTTGGCTCTTTGATCTTTCCCAAAACACTCATATTCTGATTTCCATATTTCTCATATGCCAAATGGCACTAATACAAATATATGCACTGTGTATATGGATATACAAGCACAAGCATACACACAATCCATCTTTGGAAAATACTAAATCTATTCTAGTGTAATTAGATACTAAGTTGAAAGTTGTGTCTATTTGTATTCTTAAAACGGTAACACTTGAGCAGAATATCAGATTAAGATTCCCCACCTTCTGTTTTTCAAGATGACAAATATCATATACACAAGATACAAAGTTCTTAAAATTTGTATACAAAAATAATAAAGGAAAAATAAAATGAAACTCACTGCTATTGTTATTATCATGAAATCTGTTTGGTTCAACACAGTATAGGATAGTATGTCCATTTACAGATGACCTGAATGCTGGTACAGAAGTTTACTGCCCTCGAATCTCACATCTGCCTATAATCTGCTTATAGCATTACTGATTCTTGGTATTACATAGACACAGACACAGACACACACACACACACACACACACACACACACACAATTAATCCAGTTCTCATAGAGAATTATAAATTTGTACTTTTAAGTCAACATTTGATATTTATAAATAAATCAGTGATTTTACTCACTGGGATTTCAAATGTAAATGAAACTTCGAATACTTCTAGAAGTAACTCCCGTGTTCTCAAAGATCATGGTTCTGATACAGTAGTGTCATTCTCATGTTTTCATTTTATTTCTCTCTATATTATATAGTTCCCTACATAAATTATTTTATAGTTTCAGTAATTAAGATTTTTAAGCATTCTGTCTTATTTTCTACTTTTCTATATCTGTATCTTAAAGTAGTAGAAAATTAACCCTTTAGAAAAAGGGAGGTGGGAGGTGAGCACTCATTGAGAACCTATAGTATGCCATCATGAAACAAGACACATAACAGTGAGGCGTTCACTTTATCTTCACAACGACCCTATGAGATGGGTATAATTTTCCTTACTATATGAGTGAGTAAGCTGAGGCCCAGAAAGCAATATGTAGTGGCTGAACTGAGCTTTGAATATGAGTTTTAGTGGTTATAAACCACAGTATTTCCACACTTGTTCTGAATGTCAATGATCATAATTCCCTTTCTATTTATCTTGTCAGTCATACAAAATGTCTAGCTCAGTTTTTTCAGATAGAGCCTCAATAAATGGAAGTTAATGGTGACAAAACAGGACTGGGTCAATGAAATCACCATTAAAGTCTGCCTTAGTTTTATTGGTTAAGTTAATGAGAAACCACAGTGGAAAAAAAAAAAAATCAATGTATCGGTCCTTCTCTGAATGAGAAATTCATGTGAGAACTTGACAGTTATGCAGAGGAGGTTTTTTGGGTGTTTTTTTTTTTTTTTTTTTAAACTGATTTGAGGTAGTAATATTCTCCCTGTCAGACTTTCTCTTTTATTTCTTGCATCAAAAACACTGCACTATCCCAATATCATCACCAATATAAGTTGATGCTGATTTTTTCCTCATTGTTAGGATCACTATACTGAAGGTTGCCAGATATGCCTTCTGGTCCAGAGAATCCAGTGAACCTAAGTAACCATGGAGTGCTCCTGAAAATCATCTGCCATATGTTAGTGGTCCACATGTTCCTGTCACTGGAAAATTTACTTTCCTGTTATAGTTCCTGAGTTAGTGTTTATTGTTAAAATAATCAACCTGTTGGACGTCCCTGCTTGTGATTTATTTTGAAAGATAAGACATTATTTTAGAAAGCACCACAAATGCCACACAAGCTGATACTTTAATAACACTCACACACACACACACACACATAATGCAGGTTTCTTTATTGACATCACTTGAAACATCGTATGTTCAACCATATTAAAAAACTTTTAAGTAGTAAGTTTTTTTCAGCCTCATTAAAATTGCAATATGAATGCTTGGGAAATGTATCTTTGTACATAGAATTTTCTTCTATTCCTGGAACAAGCCTCAATTCTCGCAAAGTCAGTATAATTATACAGAAGGCATATATGAATGTATACAACTATGATTATCCACAAACTTTAAAGATTTCTAAACAACATGTGCACAGATCTTTATGTGGCCACACAGAGGGGGGAATTATTTCCTACAATGAAATGGAAAAATGGGGACAAGTTAATCATCCAAAGGAACAAAGAGTAATGCAACAGCTCAGTTGCCCTCGAAGGACTCAAGCAGTTTTGCCACATTCTCTGAAAAATTCAGTATTGACTAAATCTAACTGGGCCTACTGTGTCAGTTAAGCACTGTGAGCCTCCCTGTGACCCCAGCATTTAAGCCCTGGAGTTACCTTAATCTCTTGTCTCTTTTTGCAGTTTGGAGTAATCTTGAGGTTTTATTTTACAGAAGAAAATATACTGTAGTGGCTAGAAGCTCTGCTGAGCTAAGATTCTGTTGTCAGACCAAACTTCCTCAAGCTATTTGCTAATAATTTAAAATGCTAATTTTTAGCAGTGTCTCCTCAGCAATAATAATAGTAATAACTGGCTAAAATATTTCCCTTACCAAATAACTATAGGTGAAATTCCAAACTCATGTTACCTCAAGATCTTAGGTTTCATTTTGTCTTATGGTGGAGGTGAATGATAATATTTATCTCACAATTGCTGCTGCTGCTGCTAAGTTGCTTCAGTTGTGTCCGACTCTGTGCGACCCCATAGACGGCAGCCCACCAGGCTCCGCCGTCCCTGGGATTCTCCAGGCAAGAACACTGGAGTGGGTTTCCATTTCCTTCTCTAATGCATGAAAGGGAAAAGTGAAAGTGAAGTCGCTCAGTCGTGTCCTACTCTTAGCGACCCCATGGACTACAGCCTACCAGCCTCCTCCGTCCATGGGATTTTCCAGGCAAGAGTACTAGAGTGGGGTGCCATTGCCTTCTCCACAATTACTGAGAAGTTAAATAAGAACATCTTTGTTAAGCTTGCAGTATAGAACCTGGTGCTGGGTAAGTTCTCTTTAGTGATACGTGATACCAATGATAAAAGTAGTAACAGAGTACTTGTAGTAATATTAATATTAATTGTGCACAATCCTGTTCTTTCCATTTATGAATAATCCTGGTTCTAATGGTAGTTCCCAACAGAAGGAAAGAATTGGATATAGATGGTCCTGGGGCCCATTATAAACCAGCACAGTGTTTCACTACAAGTAAGCGTTGGATCCAAAAAGGTTTTGTGTTTGAAAGAAGGCCTAAGTGCCTACATCTTATTCAATACCAACATAATAGACACTTTTCCTAGATTGGATCCATATTTATTGTAATAATCTATAGATAGTTTTCTGTGATTCTCAATTGACATTTTGAAAATGTTCCCAGAAACCAGTTTGAATTGTTTTTTTCAGAAACTAAGTGGATGGCACAGTCTTCTTCAAATCAGTCTATGTAAGAATGTGGCGAAAAGAGGAAAAGGAGATACTTATTGAGTGTAAAAAAAAAAAGAAAGGGACTATGAGATGAAAGCTTTAGAGGACACCGATCAACACATTAGATGATACCCATAGTAGGGCAACTGGGAAGGAAAGGATTAAACCACTCCTACCCACTGGCAGAATATTTGAAGACCCGTGGAGGGTTAATTCAATGATGAAAAACCAAGCTGGAAAAAAAATAGCTGGCTACAACTATGTGCAAATTCAGTAAATTCAGTTATAGTTGATATTAGTCTGAGAGTCAGATTATGGAGCAATAGAAATTCGTTGATCCTAATACAAGGAAGAATGCTTTAATAGACAGACTTGTCCAAAGCTTTAACATGTTGCCTTAGAAGGCAGAAAGATTCCATCAACACTTACACTTACCACACTTACTACAAATATTCATTGTTCATAGATAATCTAGAGAAAAACTTTCATGTGACAGAGCAAAGGGAGAAGCAACTTTCAATCCGGAATGACCTTGAATGCAGGCCTGATGGGTTTGGATCTTATGAGTACTGGTCAACTTGACCTGGCGACCATATAAATCCTTGTGTTATAATTTTCCAGTGAGATAACTGGATCTGTGTTTTCAAGTGCCAATTTTAAATCTTAGACTCACAGACTTTTGAAGCTGGAAGGAACCTAGAATTGACCTAGGCCAGATTCCACAGACAGGAAGTTGAAAAGCATCCTGAGACTATGTTCTGGCTCTGCAGAGAATGTCTGTTCCTGCCAGAGAGAGTGTCTCCTCCATTAATAATATCTGCTAGAGACTGGGGGTGAGATAAGCAGGATGAGTGAAATGTTTGTGTGCCTGTAGTGTCCTTGCTCAATCTGTGCTGCTTCCTCAGTTCATAACTGAGGCTCAGAAAATGCCAGAGTGTCCCTTAATGGCAACAGCTAGATCATGGATGAGGATATAAGTTTTTACCGAGATGTATAATGAATAAATTGACCCAGTGCAGCATTTCTGCCTACCTCTGGTTAATTCTTTCTTCAGTTTGTATACCCCATAAAAACAGAACTTGTTGCTGTTCAGTTGACAGGTCATGTCCTACATTTTGTAGTCCCATGGACTTCAGCACGCTAGCTTCCTTATCCCTCACCATCTCCCAGAGTTTGCACAAGTTCATGTCCATTGAATTGGTGATACCATCCAACCATTTCATCCTCTGTCTCCCTCTTCTCCTTCTGCTGTAAATCTTTCCTAACATCAGGGTCTTTCCCAGTGAGTTGGCTGTTTGCATCAGGTGGCCAAAGTACTGGAGCTTCAGCTTCAGCATCAGTCCTTCCAAAGAGTATTAAGCTTTGATTTATTTTAAGATTGACTGGTTTGATCTCCTTGCTTTCCAGGGGACTCTCAAGAGTCTTCTCAAGCACCACAGTTCGAAAGCATCAATTCTTCATTGCTCTGCCTTCTTTATTGTCCAGCTCTCTTTATTGTCCAGAACTTGATACAAGAACACTATTATATGTTTGAATGATACTGTAACAATATCACTTACCTGGCACTGTTCTAAGTATTTTCACATATTTAACTCATTTGATCTTCATGTCAACATCATGAGGTACATTTTATTTTAATGACTCCTATTTCACAGATAAGGAAACCAGAACCAGCCAGGTTAAATATCTTGCTTAAAGCCCCATGATAAGCAGTGGAGCTCAGATTTGAACCTAGGAAGGCTAGGCAGCCCAGACCCAGAGTCTAATCTCATGACTACTCTGTTGCTTTGCCATTATGGGAAGTTTGTGTAGTTCACAAATGATTCTCTCCCCAGCCCCGGTGGTATTACCTTTACTTTCTCTCTAATGGTTGGCTGGGGTGAGCAGAAATAGAAATGCCACTTCTTGAGCATTTACTTACCCATGTAAGACCCTGCAGAGCCTTCTTTATCCTACATGAAGACAAGCTGTCTATCAGACTGCACCCCAGAATGATTATGCTGAACAGAATCTTCTAATGATCTGTGGTATTAATATATATGAAACATAACCAGGGAATACAATTTGGTTATTTTGAGTAAAAAATACCTTCAGGATGTACTTGGATATATTATGGAGATTCTTCTGGATGATCCAGGGTTGTGTACTACCCTTACGATACATTAACTATCAGAAAAAAAAATTCTACAATCTACTTTGAAGAGGCTGTTGATCATTGCCAAAACAGTTTTAAAGAATAAAAGATACCCAATTCCCAGCTTCTTCAAGCCAAATAAAGACTACTTTCATGAAGTGGTGGTGGTAGTTTATTCATTAAGTCATGTCAAACTCTTGCAATCCCATGGACTGTAGCCAACAAGACTTCTCTGTCCATGAGTTTTCCCCAGACAAGAATAGTGGAGTAGGTAGCCATTTCCTTCTTCAGGGAATCTTCTCAACCCAGATATCCAACCCAGGTCTCCTGCATTGCAAGCAGATTCTTTACCAACTGAGCCACCAGGGAAGCCCACTTTCTTGAGTGAACAAGACAAATTAAGACAAAAACCAATCCCCAAATTCTTTTAGACTCAATGAAAAAAGACATTGGCAGAATAGTGTGTACCCTCTCTCCTTGCAGCATTCACTGATTTCCTTAACAAGAACTTACCTTTTTGGCCTAATATGTTAGAAAACTTTCTTTAGTTCTTAAAGTAATTAGCCCCCAACTAAAATAAATAAATTAAAAAAAAAAAAAAGACATTAGCAAAATAAGCAGTTTGCAATAAAAAAAAAACAACTGTATAAAATATGCGTGCCTTAACCACAGCATTCCTCCAAATTGTGCATGACATGCTAATTACAAAGAAACCCAGATTTTGTTAAGTATAGGCTTTTAATGAAAGAAACATAGTCATGTGACTAACTGGAGCTGTTGAGGGAAAAAAAAAAAAAGGTTGAAATAGAATGAGCTAGAAGAGAATGAAAGAAATCCATGTGGATTAATATTTGTGGACCTGTACCAGAAAACTAGAGGAGTATTCCCAATCCATCATTTCCCCCTGGTTTGAGAACAGTGTACGCCTGCTCTCAGGAGGACATGTAATCCCCCCAACTTTACCACAACAGTTGGCAAGGCTAACTCAGGCAAGTTAAGTCTGGAATATAGGAATCTTTCCCATTCAGAGATCAATGGTGTCAAAGGTAGGAGAAGCTAAATACACTGCCTTATAACAAAACTTTTGAAGGCTTTTTAAAAACTGTGTCCTGATAAACAAATAAAAATAAACCACCACCAAAGAACCATGTCCTAAGAGGAGAGCCTTAGAGGATCTGGGAAACATAGTAGCAACAGAAATGCCATCAGGTGGAAGGGAGATGAGACGATGTATATAGGAGATAAAGGAAGAATTAAAACAGTACTTCAAAATGGGTTTACCAACAATGACCATATGGCCATATGGGTTTAGACATATAACCAGAAAGAACCCTCTCTTGATCTCCCATGGTTGCAAATATTTTAGAATAATCTCCTTAACAAGAAATTAATAACCACTACACTTGAAATTAAAAGACACTTGCTCCTTGGAAGAAAAGCTATGGTGAAACTAGACAGCATGTTAAAAAGCAGAGACGTTACTTTGCCAACAAAGGTCCATCTAGTCAAAGCTATGGTTTTTCCAGTAGTCATGTATGGATGTGAGAGTTGGACTATAAAGAAAGCTGAGCGGTGAAGAATTGATGCTTTTGAACCGTGGTGTTGGAGAAGACTCTTCAGATTCCCTTGGACTGCAAGGAGATCCAACCAGTCCATCCTAAAGCAAATCAATCCTAAATATTCATTGGAAGGACTGATGCTGAAGCTGAAACTCCAGTGTTTGGCCACCTGATGTGAAGAACTGACTCATTGGAAAGACCCTCATGCTGGTAAAGGTTGAAAGCATGAAGAGAAGGGGACAACAGAGGGTGAGATGGTTTGATGGCATCACCAATGCGGTGGACATGAGTTTGAGTTGTCTCCAGGAGTTGGTGACGGTCAGGGAAGCCTGTTGTTCTTCAGTCAATGGGGTCACAAAGAATCAGACATGACTGAGTGACTGGACTGAACTGATAAACACTGATCTTCTCTCTCCCCCTTTTCTTACCTCATCTAGTTTCATTTTTTCAGAATAATTCATATGTGTAATTATTTGGTAGTTGTCTTTCTCCCTCACTAGAAACTAAGATTAGAGAGAGCTGAAACCTGTTCTAATCTATTTTATTAAGTATAAATTCCCATAACAGACAATAATGCCTAGCATGTAGTTGGTTTGGGATGGAATTTTGAATGGTCTCCAATGGGCATTTCACCAGGTATAGGAAGAGCAGGATTATGAGGCCAGGGCTTAATAGCTTTGAAAGAACTGAAATCAATGAGTAGAATAGTGTCTCCTGAACAAGGCAGGGCAGAACAATAAGGGACAGAAATGGTATAGACCTAACAGAAGCAGAAGATATTAAGAAGAGGTGGCAAGAATACACAGAAGAACTGTACAAAAATGATTTTCACGACCCAGATAATCATGACGGTGTGATCACTCACCAAGAGCCAGACATCCTGAAATGGGAAGTCAAGTGCACTGTAGGAAGCATCACTACAAACGAAGCTAGTGGAGGTGATGGAACTCTAGTTGAGCTATTTCAAATCCTAAAAGATGATGCAGTGAAAGTGCTGCACTCAGTATACCAGCAAAGTTGGAAAACTCATCAGTGGCCACAGGACTGGAAAAGGTCAGTTTTCATTCCAGTCCCAAAGAAAGGCAATGCCAAAGAATGACAATGGCACACATCTCACACGCTAGTAAAGTAATGCTCAAAATTCTCCAAGCCAGGCTTCAGCAATATGTGAACCGTGAACTTTCAGATGTTCAAGCTGGTTTTAGAAAAGGCAGAGGGACCAGAGATCAAATTGCCAACATCCACTGGATCATAAAAAAAGCAAGAGAGTTCCAGAACAAAACATCTATTTCTGCTTTATTGACTATGCCAAAGCCTTTGACTGTGTGGATCACAATAAACTGTGGAAAATTCTGAAAGAGATGGGAATACCAGACCACCTGACCTGTCTCTTGAGAAACCTGTATGCAGGTCAGGAAGCAACAGTTAGAACTGGACACGGAACAACAGATTGATTCCAAATAGGAAAAGGAGTATGTCAAAGTTTTACATTGTCACCCTGGTTATTTAACTTATATGCAGAGTACATCATGAGAAACACTGGGCTGGAAGAAACACAAGCTGGAATCAAGATTGCCAGGAGAAATATCAATAACCTCAGATATGCAGATGACACCACCCTTATGGCAGAAAGTGAAGAAGAACTAAAGAGCCTCTTGATGAAAGTGAAAGAGGAGAGTGAAAAAGTTGGCTTAAAGCTCAACATTCAGAAAACTAAGATCATGGCATCCGGTCCCATCACTTCATGGCAAATAGATGGGGAAACAGTGGAAATAATGTCAGACTTTATTTTTGGGGGCTCCAAAATCACTGCAGGAGGTGATTGTAGGCATGAAATTAAAAGACGCTTACTCCTTGGAAGGTAAGTTCTGACCAACCTAGACAGCATATTAAAAAGCAGAGACATTACTTTGTCAACAAAGGTCCGTCTAGTCACGGCTATGGTTTTGCCAGTAGTCATATAAGGATGTGAGAGTTGGACTAAAAGAAGGCTGAGCGCCAAAGAATTGATGCTTTTGAACTGTGGTGTTGGAGAAGACTCTCTAGAGTCCCTTGGACTGCAAGGAGATCCAACCAGTCCATCCTAAAGGAGATCAGTCCTGGGTGTTCATTGGAAGGACTGATGTTGAAGCTGAAACTCCAATACTTTGGCCACCTCATGCGAAAAGCTGACTCATTGGAAAAGACCCTGATGCTGGGAAAGATTTAGGGCAGGAGGAGAAGTGGACAACAGAGGATGAGATGGTTGGATGGCATCACCGACTCAGTGACATGAGTTTGGGTAAACTCCAGGAGTTGGTGATGGACAGGGATGCATGGCACACTGCGGTTCATGGGGTTGCAGAGAGTTGGACCCGACTGAGTGACTGAATTGTCTGACTGAACAAGGCAGAATCCCAGTTACCAGTCATGGGGAAGAAGATACAAGTGGGACTCAGGCTCATTTACTGCTTCACCCTGTTCTTCCAATCAGCTACTCATTTAACATTTATTGAGCTGCTCTTACACACTACATATTAGACATTTTTTCAGACCAACATAAACAATGTCTGATCACTATTCAAGGAATTTGTGCTGTAGAGAGAAAGGCAAGTGAATGACAGACAACTGGACCACAGAGGGAGATTTTGGAGGATGCTGGTTAATTGTACATACTGGGGTGCACCCTCTTGGGTTGGAAGGAGCCTGTTTTTTTCTCCTAATGCAGAAAATCTCTCAGCACTTTAGTTTCGATTGTCACACCTAGAAGTAAAACGAACAATTCTTTGCCATATCCATCTTGCTATATAGTAGCAACCTAGAAAGAAAGCACTAGGTCATGTCCAACTCTTGTGATCCCATGAACTGTAGCCTGCCAGGCTCCTCTGTCCATGAGATTCTCCAGGCAAGAATATGGAGTGGGTTGCCATTTTCTTCTCCAGGGGAACTTCCCAACCCAGGAATTGAACCCAGGTCTCCCGCACTGCAGGCAGATGCTTTACCAACTGAGCTATGCGGGAAGCCCCTGTAGCAACCTAGGCCCAGTGAAATTCAGTAACTTGTCTAACACATAGCTGATTTTTGACACATTTTAATAAAGTGGACAATCTATTCGTTGTCCTTTTGTCAATGACCTAAGATGAGATAAACTGCACCCAGGTCTCATTATTAGGAAAGTTGTTCCTTTGACAAATTCAGAACCCAGTCAGTCTCCTAGAGCACAACTCAGTCATCATAACCTCTGTCATCAAAACCCTGAACTTAAATGTTGCTTTCAGTAGTTCTGGATATGGGAAGACTTTTGATGTTTATTCTTTTGTTTGCTGTAGTCTGTGTCTCTAATTCCTCCCCCAAGAAATAGGTAAGAACTCCTCCTAGTTAATCTCTTGGTTCAGTGTGTCATGACTGGAAGACCGTCTTCAGAAGGTTGAATTGATTACTGATAGTTCCTTGAAAGGAGGGAAAAAAAAAAATCTCTCCACTGCTCAGCCGTTTTTTTTCCCCTAAATTTCATCCTAACCTGGATTTTCAGAGACATTTTTGAGAAATGAGAATACATAGCAGGAATAAGATATCTTACTTTTATCATGTGCTGTGATGTCTAGAAATGTCTGATACAAGGCAATTTAAATGGTAATAAATAGTATGTATGCATATGTACGTATATACAGTGGTGTTTATATTATATATATAATTTAAGTGTTTTAAATGATATTTATATGACGATCAAATATATGTATAAAATTAACATATACCTTTTACATTTATCATTATTTGTGTGTGTGTGTGTGTATATATATATATATATATATATATATAATTCAGTTGTTTATTCACTGAATAATAATTATTTTATTTGTTTATGCATTCACTCATTCATAAATAGTAAGGATATTGGTAAAAATAATAGTAATGGCTGGTAAAGGATAAACCCATACCCTTGCCCTTATAAGGGTTACCTAAAGACCTTATTCAGAGAAGGCAATGGCACCCCACTCCAGTACTCTTGCCTGGAAAATCCCATGGATGGAGGAGCCTGGTAGGCTACAGTCCATCGGGTCGCTAAGAGTTGGACACGACTGAGCGACTTCACTTTCACTTTTCCCTTTCATGCATTAGAGAAGGAAATGGCAACCCACTCCAGTATTCTTGCCTGGAGAATCCCAGGGACGGCGGAGCCTGGTGGGCTGCCGTCTCTGGGGTTGCACAGAGTCAGACACGACTGAAGCGACTTAGCAGCAGCAGCAAAGACCTTATTATGTGTCAGTCTTCTCCCAAAGAGCTTATGTTGAAGAAATATCTAGCTTGGTTTTGTTCAAGTGTGAGTTTCTGAAGATGAAATTCATCTCCATGCATTGTTTTGAAGAGTTTAAGGTAAAGGGCTTCCAGGGTTTTCTTGAAAAACATGTGGCTATTTAAATAATTTGGGAGATTATCAATAAAGGAACCACACAACACTCATAATATGGATTACAACATAGGACAAGGTTCCTCTCATTGAACTTCATTTTAAGTTATTGGGAAAGAGGGAAAGACCTCCGTGTGGTTATTTACTTGATAACCATAAGCATCCCAACCCCTATGAAGTAAATGCTGGGTGATTTTTTTTTAGCATTTTGAATAATAAGCTTCAGCACCTATACATTATTCTCTGTTGTTCACTTATGAGAATATATCTCTGAGTTTTTGGAAGTAGGGATCGCTAGAGTCTTTTAATCGAGCACTTTGGAGATGTTTTGGAAAGTGGAAATGGTCACTTCCATAATCAATTTAGCAGTGTAATGTCATCAGTTTAGTCAACTAAATGCTTCTGTGTGTCTATGGGTTGAACCACTAAATTATATCTCCATAAAGCTGAATTTATTGCAATGACATAATGTGTTGAAGCCAGAGATAAGGTTTTTACTCTACCATTTGCTAGGCATATGGCCATGGAGACTCTGAGTCTCACTTTTTAAAAGTAATATATGTAATGCAAGTTAAAATATATAAAAAGAGATGTACTATAAAAATAGTAATTGCCTCTCACAAGTACCACGTTACCAGATTTAGCCAAAAACAAAAAACAAACAAAAAGACCACAGCTAAATTCGAACTTCAGGTAAATATTTGAAACAATTTTTAGTGTGTGTCTCATGTTATATTTGGGATATATTTTACTTACACTCTAGATCCTTTATCTGACATTCAAATGTAACTGTGTTCTGTATTTTAACTGGCAACTCTAATCATGAGAATAATTTGAGAGAACCTTTGAAGTAACTCATGTCTGTTTTCTTTCATTCCCCCTGGGTGTTGGTAATACTAGCTAAAGAATGTCATGTTTATGGGGACAGTCTCTGTAGGGAAACATCCTGGGTTCATGCCTTCTTTACTATCTCTTTTCAGCCAGGTGAATTTAGACAATTTATTGTGCTTAGTTGCTTCAGTTGTATGTGACTCTTTTGTGACCCCATGGACTGTGTAGCCTGCCAGGCTCCTCTGTCCATGGGATTTTCCAGGCAAGAATACTGGAGTGGGTTGCCATGTCTTCCTCATTATCTTCCTGAGCCAAGTATCAAATCCATGTCTCTTATATCTCCTGCAATGAGTTCTTTACCACTAGCGCCACCTGAGACGCCCTTAGACAGTTGATTCAACCTCTGTTTCATTTTTAAGTTGGACTAATAATAGTACTGATTTCATATCATTGTTATATAAATTAAATTAAATATACACTCAATGCTTAGAATCTTATTTTTTACATCAACTATTATTAGTATATCTAATATACTCTCCAAAGTTTGGAACAGAGTATTCACATAGTAAATACATTGAATATAGACAAAAAGAGAGGTAGGGACATAAGAAGAGAGGGAGACAGGGATAGAAAGAAAGAGAAGAAAACAACAGAAAGGAAAAGAGAGACAAGATTCACCTAGAGCTAAAAAAAGTGCTGAAGAAAAACAGATACAAGCAGGTTAGTTTGGTTCTGAAAATGATTTGTGCATTTTTTGTTTTGCTTTTCAAAGGAAACTAGCATCAAAGTTGATTTAAAAAAAAGAAAGTTTCCAGGATCTCATTTGGAAAAGAATCCATCTCTCGGCTTATGTGAAAATAATGAAAAGATGTACAGTGATGACACATTTCAGGAATAAATTTGAAGGGAATTGTTTCATACAATTTCACAAAGGGACCTTAGGGAAGGAGGGCCTATTCAGTAATTAAATCGCTTGTCGCCCTCACACATTGGCAGATCTACCGAGATGTCACCTCAGGGAATTTGATGACTGCTCTCCCCTGGGAGCACTTCACTTTGGGAAATCTGAAACTTTACTTAAAGAGGTCATTTGCTCCATAGATTCAAGGAGCTATTACACAGAGAGAGATTTTCTTGTTATTACAAGACATGTGACATATGTTTCATTTATTCTCATAATCACGCCAAGTTGGATCTGTCCGGTGGATGTAGGTATATTTTAAATATTTCAGCATAAGGATTTCAGATATTTTTTTAAATAAAAAGAAGGGAATGCAGTCCATGGGGTCACAAAAAGTCAGACATGACTCGGTGACTGAATTGACTGACTGGCTGACTGAAGGGAATGGAAACTAGTGCTATGTTTATGTTCTCTGAATTCAGCCATCAGCTCTGCATATTATTCACATTGTTCTGAGGACAGAAGGAAGGACTTCCCTGGTCAGTTTAGTGCACCCCTTTGAGAAGTGCTGCAGGATCTCTTGCTGGACAGTGTGACACTGGTGATCAGAGTATCAAATTTACCTGTGTAGTAAAAACTCAATGTGAGGTTGGGACATTGATGTGGATAACAAGAAGATAAGAAGGATTGGTGAACCATAAAAGGGAAGAAAGGGACAGTAGCCAGAGACAATGACTGGGAGATGGTCAGTTTTTCCTTTTCTGAGAATGAGAATGTGGTAGGGAAACATCTTCCTCTGGGTCATCACAGGCAACCAAGATGAACCTGAGCAGGCAGCCTAGCTAGGTGTATTGTCAGAGAGACATATTTTGTTGACACTTCTCTTATTTATTTTTTTCATTCATTTTACTGAAGAGGAAAATACTGGATAAGAGAGATACTATAGGAAGATCAGAATATAAGGCCTTAGAATTCCACAGACCCCAGATGCATGCGTACTCTCAAATTTAACGCCTTAGAAACTACTCAGCCCCTCTCTACTGTCATTTCCTCTTTTGTTAAAAAAAAAAAAAAAATGCTCTTACCTTTAAAGGTTATTGTGACAGTAAAAACACTTTCTAAGTGCTTACCACAGAGTCTGACACAAAATAAACCTTTACATTATATTAGTTGCTCTCACTACCACCACCATTTAAATTTCTGCCATGTTATATAGCATGCCTCTCTCCTGTACCTGTATAAGTAAAAGTTTTAGTTGCTCAGTCGTGTCTGACTCGTTGCAACCCCATATACTCTAGCCTGTCAAGCTCCCCGTCCATGGGATTGTCCAGGCAAGAATACTGGAGTGGGTTGCATTATGTTCTCCAGGGGATTTTACCGACCCAGGGATTGAACTTGGGTCTCCTGCACTGCGGGCATATTCTTTACCATCTGACCTATATAGGTGATGTTATATACAGAAATAAATAGACAAATGCACAACACAGATAAATAGACAAAAATAGAAGCTACGTAATTAAGAAGTTATGTCTTATGTTAAACATTGGAAAATGTTTGCCAAAACAATGAAATGCAGATTATGGGATTTTCATTAGTAGTATAGATTTTAATTTGAAATGGTAATATATATGGAAAGCCAAATAAATGTTTACAGGGCCCAGTAAGAGGAACAGGTGAGGAAAATAAACAAAAACTCAACTTTGACAACTAGAGAATTGTTTACATAGGAATATTTTTAACCTGCTATCATCAGAAGGCCTTGTTTTTTTCCATTTCTCTAAATGAATATTTCGGGATATGTACACTTGAACTCACCCATTCACATGGTACAGCTCATTTAGATTAAAGAACCTTGGATCTGCAGAGCAATGCAAAGGATGTGAGTGTGAGAAGGTAAAAAAATTGAGAGAGAACCTTGCTGTCCAGCTGTAACTAGTCAGCTTTATGATAACATGACTTGCTAAATCAAGGCCCTTCATTACCTGCATTTCTAGTATACCTCCTCTGGGCACGTCCATGCCCCTCATGTGACTTCTCAGTCACTCTTCTATCAAATTATGAGCCATGTTGCTTTGTTGTGTACTGGTTACATGTGGATTTCTCCCTTGTACCTTTATCTCCTAAAAAACTAAATGAATAAAAGAAGTATTTTTACAATACTTCATAAACCCTGGAAAAACATACATGAATTGAAGATAATCTCTCACCACCATTATGAACTGTTTTCACCATAGAAGCAACAAAATCGTAAAATCTTAATGAATATTTCTTAGACAAAGGGATGGTGATAGGTTCCTTTAAATATGTCAGAAGATGCTATCATTGTAGGTCTCCATCTTTTGACCAAGAAGCTAAATAAGAATGACATAATCTGAAAAAGATTTCTGCCAGTGGGGGGAAGGGGGATATATATATATATATATATATATATAACACAAAGTTTCTTTGAATTAATTATTATTTGTTGTTGTTCAGTCGCTAAATCATGTCCGACTCTTTGTGACCCCATGGACTGCAGTACACCAGGCTTCCTTGTCTTTCACTATCTCCTGGAGTTTGCTCAAATTCATGTCTATTGAGTCGATGATGCTGTCTAACCATCTCATCCTTTGCCTCCCTCTTCTACTTTTGCCTTCAATCTTTCTCAGCATCAGAGTCTTTACTAATGAGTTAGCTCTTCACATCAGGTGGCCAAAGCATTGAAGCTTCAACTTCAGCATCAGTCCTTCCAATGAATACTCAGAGACCTAGTATCCAATTTGTCAAAATCCTTTGACATAATGTTGAGTCAGTTAATGATTAGGATTGATGTTGAGTACAAATTATATACACTTGAGTGTTTTGATTTTCCTAAAATCATAAACTTAAAACGTGTAATAGATTTTCATCCTAGATTTGTATAGATTATTAATTGGTGATTGAATTTAAATGCATATGTTTTCTTAGCAAACCAGTGTACACTTTTATAATACTTTTTATAATAAAGGCACGGGAGGGATCTTAATTTCTATTAGCTTATACAGAACAAAAAAATAGTAACTACATTCTAACATATTCTTTAGGCAATGAAAACAATAAGCTTACTTTGCTCTTCTTTCTGTCAAGGAGAAGATTTGCAAAGGCAGTACCTTTATATTAGGGAGCTGATGATATTTATAACTACAGCTACTTTTAGATTTCCTTCATTATAATTTTATTCTCAATTATCCTGTATTAGATTATGTTTAAAAATTTAAGCTAAAGTTTCATTTTTTTGGAAACAGGAGATGAAGCATATCAATAATGGAAAATATACTTTGAGATATTCTATTCAGAATGAACTATGTGTTATCCCTATCATAAACATAAGCAATACACATTTAGTAATGTGCATTTAGTATGAAAATATTAATAGCAATTTTCTTAAATTATAGTGTGTTTTAGCTGTTTTCTTTTTTTTTTGACTTTCTAATTTCCTGATATAAAAACTATGAATAGGTGATCTCAATTTTTTATCATTAAAAAATATTCAAAAATCCATTCGGAAATATACTTTAATTCTTAAATTGATTTTATTCTCTTTTTCTGTAATTTAATTTGTTTGTTGAATTGGAGGCTAATTACTTTACAATATAGTAGTAGTTTTTGCCTTACATTGACATAAATCGGCCATAGGTGTACATGTGTCCCCCATCGTGAACCCCCCTCCCCCCACCTCCCTCTCCATCTCATCCCTCAGGGTCATCCCAGTGCACCGGCCCTGAGTGGCCTGTCTCATGTATTGAACCTGGACTGATGATCTATTTCACATATGGAAATATACATGTTTCAATGCTATTCTCTCAAGTCATCCCACCCTTGCCTTCTCCCACAGAGTCCAAAAGTCTGTTCTTTACATCTGTGTCTCTTTTGCTGTCTCGCATATAGGATCATCATTACCATCTTTCTAAATTCCATATATATGCATTAATATACTGTATTGGTGTTTTTTTTTCTGACTTACTTCACTCTGTATAATAGGCTCCAGTTGTTTTTTTGTTTGTTTTTTTTTTTAATTTTATAAATTTATTTATTTTAGTTGGGGGCTAATTACTTTACAATATTGTAATAGTTTTTGCCATACATTGACATGAATCAGCCATGGGTTTACATGTGTTCCCCTTCCTGGACCCCCCACCCACCTCCCTCCCCATCCCATCCCTCTGGGTCATCCCATTGCCCCGGCCCTGAGCCCTTGTCTCATGCATCGAACATGGAATGGTGTTCTGTTTCACATACGATAATATACATGTTTCAATGCTATTCTCCCAGAACGTCCCACCCTCACCTTCTCCCTCAGAGTCCATAAAATTGTTCCATGCATCTGTGTCTCTTATTCTGTCTCGCATATAGGGTTATCGTTACCATCTTTCAAATTCCATATATATGCATTAGTATATTGTATTGTTGTTTTTCTTTCTGGCTTACTTCACTCTGTATAATGGGCTCCAGTTTCATCCATCTCAGTAGAACCGATTCAAATGTATTTTTTTTAATGGCTGAGTAATATTCCATTGTGTATATGTACCACAGCTTCCTTCTCCATTCGTCTGCTGATGGACATCTAGGTTGCTTCCATGTCCTGGCTATTGTAAACAGTGCTGCGATGAACATTGGGGTACACGTGTCTCTTTCAATTCTGGTTTCCTCGGTGTATATGCCCAGCAGTGGGATTGCTGGGTCATATGGCAGTTCTATTCCCAGTTTTTTAAGGAATCTCCACACTGTTCTCCATAGTGGCTGTACTAGTTTGCATTCCCACCAACAGTGGAAGAGGGTTCCCTTTTCTCCACACCCTCTCCAGCATTTATTGTTTGTAGACTTTTGGATAGCAGCCATTCTGACTGGTGTGAAATGATACCTCATTGTGGTTTTGATTTGCATTTCTCTAATAATGAGTGATGTTGAGCATCTTTTCATGTGTTTGTTAGCCATCTGTATGTCTTCTTTGGAGAAATGTCTGTTTAGTTCTTTGGCCCATTTTTTGATTGGGTCGTTTATTTTTCTGGAATTCAGCTGCAGAAGTTGCTTGTATATTTTTGAGATTAATTGTTTGTCTGTTGCTTCATTTGCTATTATTTTCTCCCATTCTGAAGGCTGTCTTTTCACGACCCACCTCCCAGAATATTGGAAATAAAAGCAAAAATAAACAAATGGGACCTAATTAAAATTAAAAGCTTTTGCACAACAAAGGAAACTATAAGCAAGGTGAAAAGACAGCCTTCAGAATGGGAGAAAATAATAGCAAATGAAGGAACAGACAAACAATTAATCTCAAAAATATATAGGCTCCAGTTTTATCCACCTCATTAGAACTGATTCAAATGCATTATTTTTAATAGCTGAGTAATATTCCATTGTGTGTATGTACCACAGCTTTCTTATCCATTCTTCTGCCGATGGACATCTAAGTTGCTTCCATGTCCTGGCTATTTTAAACAGTGCTGTGATGAACATTGGGGTACACTTGTCTCTTTCAATTCTGGTTTCCTCCGTGTGTATGCTCAGGAGTGGGATTGCTGAGTCATATGGCAGTTCTGTTTCCAGTTTTTTAAGGAATCTCCACACTGTTCTCCATAGTGGCTGTAACAGCTTGCATTCCCACCAACAGTGTAAGAGGTTTCCCTTTTCTCCACACCCTCTCCAGCATTTATCGTTTGTAGGCTTTTGGAGAGCAGCCATTCTGACCATCGTGAGATGATACCTCATTGTGGTTTTGATTTGCATTTCTCTGATAATGAGTGATGTTGAGCATCTTTTCATGTGTTTGTTAGCCATCTGTATGTCTTCTTTGGAGAAATGTCTGTTTAGTTCTTTGGCCCATTTTTTGATTGGGTCGTTTATTTTTCTGAAATTGAGCTGCAGGAGTTTCTTGTATATTTTTGAGATTAATTCTTTGTCAGTTGCTTCATTTTCTATTATTTTCTCCAATTCTGAAGGCTGTCTTTTCACTTTGCTTATACTTTCCATCGTTGTGCAAAAGCTTTTAGGTTTAATTATGTCCCATTGTTTATTTTTGCTTTTATTTCCATTACTCTGAGAGGTGGGTCATAGAGGATCCTGCTGTGATTTATGTAAGAGAGTGTTTTGCCTATGTTTTCCTCTAAAAGTTCTATAGTTTCTGGTCTTACATTTAGATCTTTAATCCATTTTGAGTTTATTTTTGTGTATAGTGTTACAAAGTGTTCTAGTTTCATTCTTTTACAAGTGGTTGACCAGTTTTCCCAGCACCACTTGTTAAAGAGATTGTCTTTTCTCCATTGTATATTCTTGCCTCCTTTGTCAAAGATAAGGTGTCCATAGGTGAGCAGATTTATCTCTGGGCTATTTTGTTCCATTGATCTATATTTCTGTCTGTGCCAGTACCATATTGTCTTGATGACTGTAGGTTTGTTGTATAGTCTGAAGTCAGGCAGGCTGATTCCAGAAGTTCCATTCTTCTTTCTTTCTTCATTCTTCTTTCAAAGATCGCTTTGGCTATTCGAGGCTGTTTGTACTTCCATACAAATCATGAAATTATTTGTTCTGGTTCTCTGAAAAATACCGTTGGTAGCTTGATAGGGATTGCATTGAATCTCTAGATTGCTTTGGGTAATATACTCATTTTCACTATATTGATTCTTCCGATCCATGAACATGGTGTATTTCTCCATCTATTTGTGTCATCTTTGATTTCTTTCATCAGTGTTTTATAGTTTTCTATATATAGGTCTTTTGTTTCTTTAGGTAGGTTTATTCCTAAGTATTTTATTCTTTTCGTTGCAATGGTGAATGGAATTGTTTCCTTAATTTCTCTTTCTGTTTTCTCATTGTTAGTGTATAGGAATGCAAGAGATTTCTGTGTATTGATTTTATATCCTGCAACTTTAGAGTATTCATTGATTAGCTATAGTAATATGGTGTCTTTAGGGTTTTCTATGTAGAGGATCATGTCATCTGCAAACAGTGAGAGTTTTACTCCTTCTTTTGTAATCTGGATTCCTTTTATTCCTTTTTCTTCTCTGATTGCTGTGGCCAAAACAATGTTGAATACTAGTGGTGCGAGTGGTCATCTTTGTCTTGTTCCTGATATTAGGGGGAATGCTTTCAATTTTTCACCACTGAGATAATTTGTTCTGGGTTTATCATATATGGCTTTTATTTTGTAGAGGTATGTTCCTTCTATGCCTGCTTTCTAAAGGGTTTTTATCATAAATGGACATTGAAGTTTGTCAAAGCTTTTCTCTGTGTCTATTGAGATAATCATAAGGTTTTTATCTTTCAATTTGTTAATGTGGTGTATCACATTGATTGATTTGTGAATATTGTGATGAATCTTTCCATCCCTGGGATAAAGCCCACTTAGTCATGATGTATGATCTTTTTAATATGTTGTTGAATTCTGTTTGCTAGAATTTTGTTGAGGATTTTTGCATCTATGTTCATCAGTGGTATTGGCCTGTAGTTTTCTTTTTTTGTGGCATCTTTGTCTGGTTTTGGTATTAGGGTGATGGTGGCCTCATAGAATGAGTTTGGCAGTTTACCTTCCTTTGCAATTTTCTGGAAGAGTTTGAGTAAGATAGGCGTTAGCTCTTCTCTAAATTTTTGGTAGAATTCACCTATGAAGCCATCTGGTCCTGGGCTTTTGTTTGTTGGAAGATTTTTGATTACAGTTTCGATTTCCATGCTTGTGATGGGTCTGTTAAGATTTTTCTATTTTTCCCTGGTTCAGTTTTGGAAGGTTATACTTTTCTAAGAATTCGTCCATTTCTTGCAAGTTGTCCATTTTATTGGCAGATAGTTGCTGATAGTAATTTCTTAGGATCTATTTTATTTATGTGTTGTCTGTGGTGATTTCTCCTTTTCCTTTCTAATTTTGTTGATTTGATTCTTTTCCCTTTTTTTCTTTTCTTGATGTGTCTGGCTAATGGTTTGTCTGTTTTATTCATTTTATCAAAGAACCAGCTTTTAGTTTTGTTGATTTTTGCTATAGTCTCCTTTGTTTCATTTTCATTTATTTCTGCCCTAATTTTTATGATTTCTTTCCTCCTACTAACCCTGAGATTCTTCATTTCTTCTTTTTCTAATTGCTTTATGTGTAAAGCTAGGTTATTTATTTGATTTTTCTCGTTTCTTGAGGTAAGCTTGTATTGCTATGAACCTTCCCCTTAGCACTGCTTTTACTGAATCCCATAGGTTTTGGGTTGTCATGTTTTCATTTTCATTCATTTCTATGCATATTTTGATTTCTTTTTTGATTTCTTCTGTGATTTGTTGGTTATCCAGAAACATATTGTTTATCCTCCATATGTTTGTATTTTTAATAGTTTTTTTTTCTGTAGTTTACATCTAATCTTACTGCATTGTGATCAGAAAAGATGTTTGAAATGATTTCAATTTTTCCAAATTTATCAAGGCTGTATTTATGGCCCAGGATGTTATCTATCCTGGAGAAAGTTCTGTGTGAAATTGAGAAAAAGCTGAAATTAATTGTTTTGAGTTGGACTGTCCTATCAATATCAATTAGGTCTAACTAGTCTATTGTATCTTTTAAAGTTTGTGTTTCCTTGCTAATTTTATGTTTAGTTGATCTATCCATAGGTGTGAGTGGGGTATTAAAGTCTCCCACTATTATTGTGTTACTGTTAATTTCCCCTTTCATACTTGTTAGCATCTGCCTTACATATTTTGGTGCTCCTATGTTGGGTGCATGTATATTTATAATTGTTGTATCCTCTTCTTGGATTGATCCTTCAATGATTATGTAGTGTCCTTCTTTGTCTCTTTTCATGGCCTTTATTTCAAAGTCTATTTTATCTGGTATGAGTATTGCTACTCCTGCTTTCTTTTGGTCTCCATTTCTGTGAAATATATTTTTCCAGCCCTTCACTTTCAGTCAGTGGATCCCATTTTTTGAGATGGGTCTCTTGTAGATAGCATATATAGGGTCTTGTTTTTGTATCCATTCAGCTGGTCTTTGTCTTTTGGTTGGGGCATTCAACCCATTTACATTTAAGGTAATTATTGATAAGTATGATCCCATTGTCATTTACTTTGTTGTTTTGGGCTCGCATTTATTAACCATTTCTATGTTTCCTGTCTAGAAATGATCCTTTAGCATTTGTTGAAGAGCTGGTTTGGTGCTGCTGAATTCTCTCAGCTTTTGCTTGTCTGTAAAGCTTTTGATTTCTTCTTCATATTTGAATGAGATCCTTGCTGGGTATAGTAATCTGGGTTCTAGATTTTTCTATTTCATCACTTTAAGTATATTCTGCCATTTTCTTCTGGCCTGAAGAGTTTCTATTGAAAAATCAGCTGTTATCTTTATGTGAATCCCCTTGTGTGTTATTTTTTGCTTTTCCCTTGCTGCTTTTAGTATTTGCTTTTTGTGTTTGATCTTCATTAATTTGATTAACTTGTGCCCTGGGATGTTTTGCCTTGGGTTTATCCTGTTTGGGACTCTCTGGGTTTCTTGGGCTTGGGTGGCTATTTCCTTCCCCATTTTAGGGAAGTTTTCAACTATTATCTCCTGAAGTATTTTCTCATGGTCTTTCTTTTTGTCTTCTTCTGGGACTCCTATAATTCGGATGTCGGGGTGTTTAACATTGTCCCAGAGGTCTCTGAGTTTGTCCTCATTTCTTTTAATTCTTTTTTTTTTTTTCTTTTTCCCTCTCTGCTTCAGTTATATCCACCATTCTATCTTCCACCTCACTTAGCCTATCTTTTGCCTCAGTTATTCTACTGTTTTTTTCCCTCCGGAGTGCCTTTGATCTCAGTTATTTTATTATTCATTATTGACTGACTCTTTTTTATTTTTTCTAGGTTCTTGTTAAACATTTCTTACATCTTCTTAATCCTTGTCTCTAGTCTATTTATTTGTAACTCCATTTTGTTTTCAAGATTTTGGATCATCTATACTATCATTATTCTGAATTCTTTTTCATGTAGACTCCCTATCTCCTCCTCTTTTGTTTGGTTTGGTGGGCATTTATCATGTTCCTTTTCCTGCTGAATATTTCTCTGCCTTTTCATTTGTTTAGATTGCTGTGTTTGGGGTGGCCTTCTGTATGCTGGAAGTTTGTGGTTCCTCTTTATTGTGGAGGTTCCTCCCTGTGGGTGGGGTTGGGTGTGTGGCTTGTCAAGGTCTCCTGGTTAGGGAGGCTTGTGTCAGTGTTCTGGTGGGTGGAGCTGGGTCTCTTCTCTCCGAAGTGCAATGAAGTGTCCAGTTGTAAGTTTTGAGGTGTCTATGGGTTTGATGTGACTTTGGGCAGCCTGTATTTTAATGCTCAGGGCTAAATTCCTGCGTTGCTGGAGAATTAGCATGGTATGTCTTGCTCTGGAAATTGTTGGCTGTTGGGTGGAGCTTGGTTTCAGTGTAGGTATGGAGGGTTTTGGATGAGCTCTTGTTGATTAATGTTCCCAGGAGTCAGGAGTTTTCTGGTGTTCTCAAGTATTGGATTTAAGCCTCCTGCCTCTGGCTTTCAGTCATATTCTTACAGTAGCCTCAAACTTCTCCATCCATACAGCACAAGTGATAAAACATCTCAGTTAATGGTGAAAAGATTCTCAACAGTGAGGGACACACAGAGAAGTTCGCAGAGTTACATGGAGAAGAGAATAGGGAGGAGGGAGATAGAGGTGACCAGGAGAAGAAGAGGGTAAGTCAAAACGGGAGAGGCCAGTGTAGGCAGTAATCAGTTCCCCCAGTGTTCTTTACAGCCTGGAACACCCAGAGAGATTCACAGAGTTAGGTAGAAAAGAGAAGGGGGAGGGAGGAAACAGAGTTGACCTGGGGGAGAAAAGGGAGAGTCGAAAGCAGGAGAGAGCAATCAAGCCAGTAATCACACCCCTAAGCAAAAAAATTCAATATCACAGTAATCCAAGTCTATGCCCTGACCACTAATGCTAAAGAAGCTGAGCTGAACAGTTCTGTGAAGACCTACAAGACCTTCTAGAACTAACACCCAAACAAGATGTCCTTTTCATTTTATGGAACTGGAATGCAAAAGTAGGAAGTCAAGAAACACCTGGAGTAACAGGCAAATTTGGCCTTGGAGTACAGAATGAAGCAGGGCAAAGGCTAATAAAATTCTGCCAAGAGAACACACTGGTCATAACAAACACCCTCTTCCAACAACACAAGAGAAGACTACACGTGGACATCACCAGATGGTCGAAACTGAAGTCAGATTGATTATATTCTTTGCAGCCAAAGATGGAGAAGCTCTATACAGTCAGCCAAAACACGACCAGGAGCTGTCTATGGCTCGGATCATGAACCCCTTATTGCCAAATTCAGACTTAAATTGAAGAAAGTGGGTAAAACCACTAGACCTAAGGTATGACCTAAATCAAATCCTTTATGACTATACAGTGGAAGTGAGAAATAGATTCAAGGGACTAGATCTGATAGACAGAGTGCCTGATGAACTATGGACAGAGTTTTGTGACATTGTACAGGAGACAGGAATCAAGACCATCCCCTGGAAAAGGAAACACAAAAAAGCAAAATACCTGTCTGAGGAGGCTTTACAAATAGCTGTGAAAAGAAAGGAAGCAAAAAGCAAAGGAGAAAAGGAAATATATACCCATTTGAATGTAGAGTTCCAAAGAATAGCAAGGAGAGATAAAAAAAGCCTTTCTCAGCAATCAATGCAAAGAAATAGAGGAAAACAATAGAATGGGAAAGACTAGAGATCTCTTCAACAAAATTAGAGATGCCAAGGGAACATTTTGTGCAAAGATTGTCTCAATAAGGGACAGAAATGATAGGGACCTAACAGAAGCAGAAGATATTAAGAAGAGGTGGCAAGAATACACAGAAGAACTGTACAAAAAAGATCTTCATGACCCAGATAATCACGATGGTGTGATCACTCACCTAGAGCCAGACATCCTGGAATGTGAAGTCAAATAGGCCTTAGGAAGCATCACTAGGAACAAAGCTAGTGGAGGTGATGAAATTCCAGTTGAGCTATTTCAAATCCTAAAAGGATGCTGTGAAAGTGCTGAACTCAATATGTGAGCATATTTGGAAAACTCAGCAGTGGCCACAGGACTGGAAAAGGTCAGTTTTCATTCCAATCCCAAAGAAAGGCAATGCCAAAGAATGCACAAACTACCACACAATTGCACTCATCTCACACACTAGTAAAGTAATGCTCAAAAATCTCCAAGCCTGGCTTCAGCAATACATGAACTGTGAACTTCCAGATATTCAAGCTGGTTTTAGAAAAGGCAGAGGAACCAGAGATCAAATTGCCAACATCCACTGGATCATCAGAAAAACCAGAGAGTTCCAGAAAAACATCTATTTCTGCTTTATTGACTATGCCAAAGCCTTTGACTGTGTGGATCACAATAAACTGTGGAAAATTCTGAAAGAGATGGGAATACCAGACCACCTGACCTGCCTCTTGAGAAACCTGTATGCAGGTCAGGAAGCAACAGTTAGAACTGGACATGGAACAGCATACTGGTTCCAAATAGGAAAAGGAGTACGTCAAGACTGTCTATTGTCACCCAGGTTATTTAACTTATATGCAGACTACATCATGAGAAACGCTGGGCTGGAGGAAGCACAAGCTGGAATCAATATTTCTGGGAGAAATATTAATGACCTCAGATATGCAGATGACACCATCCTTATGGCAGAAAGTGAAGAGCAACTAAAAATCCTCTTGATGAAAGTGAAAGAGGAGAGTGAAAAAGTTGGCTTAAAGCTCAACATTCAGAAATCTAAGATCATGGTATCCAGTCCCAATACTTCATGGAAAATAGATGGGGAAACAGTGGCTGACTTTATTTTGGGGGCTCCAAAATCACTGCAGATGGTGATTGCAGTCAGGAAATTAAAGAACACTTACTCCTTGGAAGGAAATTTCTGACCAACTTAGACAGCATATTAAAAAGCAGAGACATTACTTTGCCAACAAAGGTCCATCAAATCAAGGCTATGGTTTTTCCAGTGGTCATGTATGGATGTGAGAATTGGACTGTAAAGAAAGCTGAGTGCCGAAGAATTGATGCTTTTGAACTGTGGTGTTGGAGAAGACTTTTGAGAGTCCCTTGAACTGCAAGGAGGTCCAACCAGTCCATCCTAAAGGAGATCAGTCCTGGGTGTTCATTGGAAAGACTGATGTTGAAGCTGAAACTCGAATACTTTGGTCACCTGATACAAAGAGCTGACTCATTTGAAAAGACTCTGATGCTGGGAAAGATTGAGGGCAGGAGAAGAAGGGGACAAAAGAGGATGAGATGGTTGGATGGCATCACCGACTCAATGAACGTGGGTTTGGGTGCACTCTGGGAGTTGGTCATTGGCAGGGAGGCCTGGCATGCTGCGGTTCATGGGGTTGCAAAGAATCAGACATGTCTGAGCAACTGAACTGAACTGAAGCAAAAAAGGGTATTGAAGATTAGATTCTTAATGGTGCAAAATTGATAACAATTACCAAAAAACAAAGATTATAAATCTAGAGTAGATGTTAGACTCTGAAAAATACAGTATTAAAAATGCAAAACAGAATCAATCATAAAAATTATTTTAAAAAGTATATATGAAATTTTCTTTAAAAATATGGTCTTTTTTTGCAAGGTAATAGTAGGTTATAAAAATGAAAATTAAAGGGGTAGTAAGGAACTGAAAATTTAAAAAAAAATTAAAATGGTAATAATAAAAATATATCTAGGAATTTCTCTGGTGTTGTTGAGGGCAATGTGGGTTCAGTTCAGTTTTTGATAGTTCCTTGTTTAAGCTTATACTTCTTTTTTTTTAAATAAATTTATTTATTTCAGTTGGGGGCTAATTACTGTACAATATTGTAGTAGTTTTTGTCATACATTGACATGAATCAGCCATGGGTTTACATGCGTTGCCCCTCTTGGACCCCCCTCCCACCTCCCTCCCCATCCCATCCCTCTGGGTCATCCCATTGCCCCAGCCCTGAGCATTTGTCTCATGCATCGAACCTGGAATGGTGTTCTCTTCTCAAGGTCTATAGGCCCCTTCCAGTGCTTAGTCAATGCTAACTACAGGGTTTTAATCTGTTACACCTGTCACTTCCAGAGCAGTCACCTCTTCATTTATTTTGGTTTTCTGTTTGCAAGTCTCTTCAGTGTCTAATTTCTGCCCTGACACAAGGGGGCGAAGGTAGTCATTTATTTAGGCTCACTTGTTCAGTTGTGCTGTGGGGAGGGAGGAACACTGAAAACAAATATCACTGGCATGTGTGGGGAGTGCTCGCAGTGTATAGACCACACTGGGTTTGCCCCAGTTCATGGTGTGTGTGATTTCCTGGTCTACACTGCTCAGGCTACAGGTTGCTCTTCAGGTGAGCTGTCCAAAATGGGCCCTGGGTTTCATGCACTTCCCACATCTAAGCTGCTCAGGTTCAGGTTCTCAGGTACTCCACAAAGGCACAGACTGTTGGGCATGTGTTTTGTACCCTTCCCAGGTTCGAGCAGCTCAGGCAACCAGATGCTTGGCAAGCTCACTGTCCCAGATGGGCTGTGCATCTTAATCACCTCCTTGGTCCTGGCCACTTGGTTTCCCGGGTGTGCTGCAACAATGCCATCTTAGGTGTGCTGTGTGTCTCCTCTGGGGAGCTGATCTCTGGCTGCAACCCTTCTGGCAGACGTCAACCCTCCAGGATCCCAGGAAGACTTGGTTAGCAACTTGGAGCCTGCTCACAGTTTGATGGAGGATGCCATCTCTGGGGCCAAGATTGCCCCTCGCCTTCTGGCTCTAGCTGTTGCCCACCTGCCTCTCTGCCTCTGGCAGGGGGATGGCCTAGTGCACAGTCAGCTAGCTCTCCTTTGGTATTCACTCAATCCTTCATTCTGTGAGCGGGTCAGGCTGTACCTTAGGTTAGAGCTTTTCGCGAGAAAGTTCTCTCTCTCTCTCTCTCTCTTTTTTTTTTTTTTTTTCTGTCTGTGGCTATCCCACAGTTTGGGTTGCTATCTCACGTTAGTTCCCTCAGATTTTCCTCAGGACATTCAGGCCTGGTCCTTACCCCAAGCATGCATCCCATGCCTCCCTGTTCAGCTCCCGCTCACTGGGGGCTAACACAATCGTCTGGGCTACTTCTCCACTGGGAGTTGCGGTTAGGTGCATATTCTGTGTTTTGTTTTGTTTTTCCTCCTTGTTATGTTTCCCTCTGAGATTCCAAAACTCCCCACAGACCCACCAGTGAGAGGGTTTCCTGGTGTTTGGAAACTTCTCCTCCTTCACAACACCCTCCCTGGGATGGGTGTCACCCCTAATTCTTTTGTCTCTCTTTTTGTCTTTTATATTGTGTCCTACCCCCTTTCGAAGAGAAAGGGCTGCCTTTCTGGTTGCCTGGTGTCCTCCGCCAGCATTCAGAAGTTGTTTTGTGGAAGTTGCTCAGCATTCAAATGATATTTTGATGAATTTGTCAGGGAGAAAGTGATCTCCCTGTCCTATTCCTCTGCCATCTTAGGGCTGCCCCCTGATTTTATTCTTATATTAATTTAGATATTTATAATTTCGTCTTCCTTATGTTAATCATTCAAAATCTTATTGGAACTTATTAACTCTCTAAGAAATTAGATTATATCAATTTACCTTATTATTAAAAGTTTTCTAATTTTTAAAAAATATGTTTATTTCTTTGGCTGCATTGGGTTTTATTTAGGTCTTCCCCAGTGGCTCAGACAGTAAAGAATCTGCTTGCAATGTGAGAGACTTGAATTCAATCCCTGGGTTGGGAGGCTTACCTGGAGAAAGGAATTGAAATCCACTCCAGTATCTTGCCTGGAAAATCCCATGGACAGAGGAACCTGGCAGGTTACAGCCCATGGAGTCACAAAGAGCCAGATTCATTTGCAGCACTTGGGATCTTTAGTTGTGTCATGTATACTCTTAGTTGTAGCATGTGGGATCTAGTTCCCTGAACAGGGATCCAACCCATGTTCCCTGATTTGGGAGGTTGGAGTCTTAGCAACTTGACCACCGGGGAAGTCCCCCCAAGTTAATTTTAAAATCTTCGTGTGTCCTATTATTAAGTACATTTGTTGTTGTTGTTCAGTTGCTCAGTTGTGTCCGACTCTGCAGCACATCAGGCTTCCCTGTTCTTCACCATCTATCAGAGCTTGCTCAAACTCATCCATTGAGTCAGTGATGCCAGAGCCATCTTGTCCTCCATTGTCCCCTTCTCCTCCTGCTTTCAATCTTTCCCAGCATCAGGGTCTTTTCTAATGGGTAGGATCTTGCCATCAGGTACCCAAAGTATTAGAGCTTCAGCATCAGTCGTTTCAATGAATATTCAGGGTTGATTTCCTTTAGGATTGATTGTTTAATCTCCTCGTAGTCCAAGGGGCTCTCAAGAGTCTTCTCCAACACCACAGTTTGAAAGCATCAGTTCTTTGGCACTCAGCCTTATTTATGGTCCAGCTCTTACATTCATACATGACTACTGGGAAAAACATAGCTTTCACTAGACAAAACTGCATTAGCAAAGTAATGTCTCTGCTTTTAAATATGCTCTCTAGATTTGTCATAGCTTTTCTTCCAAGGAGCAAATGTCTTTTGATTTCATGGCCACAGTCACCATCTACAGTGATTTTGGAGCCCAAGAAAATAAAATCTGTCACTGTTTTCATTGTTTCCCCAGCTATTTGCCATGAAGTGATGGGACTGCGTGCTATGATCTTTGTTTTTTGAATGTTGATTATTAAACCAGCTTTTTCACTCTTCTCCTTCACCTTCATCAAGAGGTTCTTTAGTTCCTCTTCACTTTCTGCCTTAAGGGTGGTGTCATCTGCATATCTGAGATTACTGATATTTCTCTAGGCAATTTTGATTCCAGATTGTGCTTCATCCAGCCTGGCATTTTGCATGATGTACTCTCCATATAAATTAAATAAGCAGGGTGACAATACACAGCCTTGATGTATTCCTTTCCCAATTTGGAACTAGTCCTTTATTTCACGTCTGGTTCTAACTGTTGCTTTTTGACCTGCATACAGATTTCTCAGGAAGCAGGTAAGTTGATCTGGCATTCCCATCTCTTTAAGAACTTTCCATAGTTTTTTGTGATCCACACAATCAATGGCTTTAGCGTAGTCAATGAAGCAGATGTTTTTCTGGACTTCTCTTGCTTTTTCTATGATCCAAAGGATGTTGACAATTTAATTTTTGGTTCCTCTGCCTTTTCTAAATCCAACTTGAACATCTGGAAGTTCTCAGTTCATGTATTGTTGAAGCCTCCCTTGGAGAATTTTGAGGATTACTTTGCTAGCATGTGAAATGAAAGCAATTTTGCAGTAATTTGAACATTCTTTGGCATTGCCCTTCTTTGGGATTGGAATGAAAACTGACCTTTTCCAGTCTTGTGGCCACTGCTGAGTTTTCCAAATTTCCTGGCATATTGAATACAGCACTTTAATAGCATCATTGTTTAGGATTTGAAATAGCTCACCTGTAATTCCATCACTTCCACTAGCATTATTCGTAGTAATGCTTCCTAAGGCCTACTTGACTTTGCACTCGAAGATGTCTGGCTCTAGGTGAGTGATCTTACCGTCATGGGTGTCTGAGTCAGTAAGATCTTTTTTGTATAGTTCTTCTGTGTATTCTTGCCACCTCTTCTTAATATCTTCTGCTTCTCAGGTCCATACCATTTCTGTCCATTATTGTGCCCATCTTTGCACGAAATGTTTTCTTGAAATCTCTAATTTTTTTGAAGAGATCTACAGTCTTTCCCATTCTATTGTTTCCCTCTGTTTCCTTGCACAGTTCGTTAGGAAGCCATTTTTTCTCTCTCCTTGCTATTCTTTGGAACTCTGCATTTACATGGGTGTATCTTTCTTTTTTTCCTTTGCCTTTCACCTCTCCTCTTTTCTCAGCTGTTTGTAAGGCCTCCTCAGATAGCCATTTTGTCTTTTTGCATGTCTTTTCTGGGGGATTGTTCTGATCACCACCTGCTGTACAATGTTACCAACCTCTGCCCATAGTTCTTCAGGCACTCTGTCTATCAGATCTAATCCCTTGAATCTATTTGTCACTACCAGTGTATAATTGTAAGGGATTTGATTTAAGTCATACCTGAATGGCCTAGTGGTTTTCCTTACGTTTTTAAATTTAAGTCTGAATTTTGCAATAAGGAGTTCCTAATATGAGCCACAGTCAGCTCCCAGTCTTGTCTTTGCTGATTGTATAAAGCTTCTCCATCTTCAGCTGAAAATAATATAATCAGTCTGATTTCGGTTTCGACCATCTGGTGATGTCCATGTGTAGTCTTCTCTTGTGTTGTTGGACGAGAGTGTTTGCTATGACAAGTGTGTTCTCTTTGCGAAACTCTATGAGACTTTGCCCTGCTTCATTTTGTACTACAAGGCCAAGCTTGCCTGTTTCTCTAGGTATCTCTTGACTTCTTACTTTGCATTTCAGTCCCCTATGATGAAAATGACATCTTTTTTTTTTTTTTGGTGTTAGTTCCAGAAGGTACTTGTTAAGTGCATAACGTTTTATAAATGTTACATTGTCATTGGGTTTCCATACGAAATAATGTTCTTTGTTTAACCACTTATCCTTTGACAATTAAAAAAAATACTTTTGCAGTTTTTTCTCTTATTAAAATTGCCTAAATTTTGTTTTGTTTAACTTTTTACTGTACTATACGTTTTACTTGTATCTCTTACAAGCAACTTTGAGTTAAATAAATTTACCAAATCTTAAAGTCTTGGAATTTAGGAGATTTTAAGTAATTAATTTTTATTTAAATACATATCATAATGGATATACCACTAAAATTTTATTTTTCATTGTTTTATGTTATTTTTTTATAATTTTATTTGTTTATTTGTTTATTTTTGCCCATGCTGGGTATTTGTTGCTGTGCAGCCTTTTCTCTAATGTGACAAGCAGGGGCTGCTCTCCCACTGCGAGTCTTGGGCTTCTTATTGTGGTGGCTTCTCTTGTTGTAGAGCACAGGCTCTAGGCTCATGGTCTTCTGTAGCTGCAGCATGTGGGTTCAGTAGTTGTGGCTCCTGGACTTGGAGCACAGGCTCAATAGTTGTGGTGCAAGGGATTAAATGTTTTGGGGCATGTAGGATCTTTCCAGATCAGAGCTCAAATCGTTATGTCCTGCACTGGCAGGTGGATACTTCACCACTGAGCCACCAGGGCAGCCTCTATATTATGTTTTATCTTTGACTATCTTACCTTTTTTTTTTTTTCTCATTAATTTTGTATGTTCTGTTATATGTTCTCTTTGGTTGCCATTTACCTCTTTATAACTTTGAAGATAGTTTACAGATTTTGATTTTATTATCAATGGTAATTATCTTTATATTTTTGTAAAATAATAGTCACAATTAATTTATTTACTTTTCAAAACCCATTTTATCATGCATTTGTATTTTTTCTATGCAAATTGAGTAATTTGATTAGATAGAGGGACAGTACACCTTAGTCTTAACCAAGCAGACGTTTGCCTGTGGTACTGCTCAATACATTCAAAAGTTTGAAATCTTATAAGATTTGTAAAAATTTAAATTATAAATCAATACATTAAAATATTTTCAATATCTTTAGGTATTTGCAAATACACACTTCTAAATGACTCATTAAAAAAGAAAAGCCAGAAAGAAAAACACCAATACAGTATGCTGCTAAGTCTGCCAAGTCGCTTCAGTCGTGTCCGACTCTGTGCGACCCCATAGACGGCAGCCCACCAGGCTCCACTGTCCCTGGGATTCTCCAGGCAAGAATAGTGGAGTGGGTTGCCATTTCCTTCTCCAGTGCATGAAAGGGAAAAGTGAAAGTGAAGTCGCTCAGTCGTGTCCGACTCTTAGTGACCCCATGGACTGTAGCCTACCAGGCGCCTCTGTCCATGGGATTTTCCAGGCAAGAGTACTGGAGTGGGGTGCCATTGCCTTCTCCAATTTTCACCTCTAATATGTATTATTTCTTTCCTTCTAATTTATCTGATTTTGTTGCTGGACACTGTTAGCCTAAGTTTACAAATAAAAAGAAAACTCAAATCTGTAACCCTAGAAGGGTACATGCTCCATTTCCTATGCTACTTGTTAGGAGTGTACAGCTGTCTCATTTTATCCCCACTTTTATAATAGTGCAACTGTTTAATTATATTATGACCATTAATGCAATATCAATGTAAAACTTTGTTACCGCTGAAAAGTAAATCTCAGCTTTTTCTTATAAGTTTCTATTTTTTTGGTGGGAGCTGTTACTAGGACTATTTTCATAACTAAGACTGTCTTCATTTTCTGACAAAGATCATGCACTTTACTTCCAATTTTCCTTTATTTATTTATTTTTCTATTGAAGGATAATTGATCTACAGAACTCTGCTATTCTCTGTCAAACCCCAACATTAATCACCCATAGGCATACGTATAGCCCCTCCCTTTTGAACCTCTCTCCCATCTCCCTCCCCATCCCACTCCTCTAGGTTGATACAGAGCCACTGTTTGAGTTTCCTGAGCCATACGGCAAATTCCCATTGGCTATCTATTTTACATATGGTAATGTAAGTTTCCATGTTACTCTTTTCATACATCTCACCCTCTCCTCCCCTATCCCCATGTCCATAAGTCTATTCTCTATGTCTGTTTCTCCACTGCTGTCCTGTAAATAAATTCTTCAGTACAATTTCTCTAGATTCTGTATATATACATTAGAACATGATATTGATCTTTCTCTTTTGGACATACTTCACTATCTATAATAGGTTCTAGGTTCATCCATCTCAAGACTAACACATATATATGGAATTTAGTAAATCGGTAAAGATAACCTTGTATGTGAGACAGCAAAAGAGACACAGATATATAGAGCAGTATTATGGATTCTGTGGGAGAGGGCAAGGGCAGGATGATATGGGAGAATGCCATAAAAGCATGTAAATTATCATATGTGAAACGAATCACCAGTCCAGTTTCGATGCATGATACAGGGTGCTCGGGGCTGGGGCACCAGGATGACCCAGAGGGATGGGATGGAGAGGGAGATGGAAGGGGGATTCTGGAAGGGGAACACATGTACACCCATGGTGGATTCATGTCACTGTATGGCAAAACAAATGCAATATTGTAAAGTTAAAAAATAGATAAATAAACTAATTAAAAAAAAGAAAAGAAAATTTAAAATATCATGGGCTACATAAATACAAAAAGATAAATGTATTGGAATCTGTGAGTTATACCTACTTAGAGGTAAAATTACCAGTAGTTAGAGGAAAAATTACAGCTTTAAACAATATTAGAAAAGAAGAAGTGTTTTAAAACAATGACTCATCTTTTCACCTAAAGAAGATAAAATAAAATAAATAAAATGCAAGAAGTAATAAAAAGCCAAAACCAATAAAATAGAAGGCACAACTAATAATGGAAATTAAGAATGTCAAAGGCTAGATATTTGAAAATATCAATCAAAGTAAACACCATTTTGCAGAAAAAGAAAGAGAATGAAAGCAAATTACCCAAATAAGTAATGCAAGTGAATATATTGGTACTGATTCAACAGACATGAAATGATAATGAAGAAATAGTATGAACTACCTTATGCTGATTCTACAAGATAGATAAAGGATGAAATTTCGTAAAACAAGTTACCAAAACTGATTGCAGAAAGAACAGAGGATAAGAATGTCATAAATGTATTAAATAAATCAAGGTTCTATGAACAAAATCGCCCACAAATAAGTCTGCATGATTAACATGATCAGACAAAGAAGGAGGAAGAAGGACAAAACTTTTCCAGAAAGTAGAGGAGGAATGGACATTGCCCAGCTCATTTTGTGAGGTCCACATTATTACCCTTGCACACAAAATCTGACAGTGGCAAATCAAAAAAAGAAAATTACAGAGTAATATCTTTTAAGGGTCTAGACACAAAAATCCTGTACAAAACATCAGCAACTCAAATATATGTATTTTGCTTCAACATCTAAAAATCAGTCTATACTCCAATCTCAGAATAAAAGAGGAATATATGGTCATCTTAATAGAAATAGGAAAAAAAAAAAGGTCTCGAGAATATTTGATAAAATTCAGTATATGTACATTCTCAGAATAATCAGCAAATTAGGAATAAAAAGAAATTTGCTGAATCTGAAAAAGGTTCATTAAAAATGAATCTATACCTAACACCATTATTAATGACAAAAAGTTAATTTACCCTATGACAAGATAGCCTGTCTTATCACTTCTACTCACTACTTCTCTGGAACCAGGAACTGTACAATAAGGCAGCCATGAACATCATCAACAACATCATCACCATCATCATTTAAGAAAGCAAAGATTATTATCATTGTTACTAGTAAAGTTTTATTGATTGGAAAGAGAGAAGTAAAACTCCCTCTTTACATTTTATATGACACACAATTGTCCACATGGAAAACTCTAAGAAATTTATTTTGTAAAATTCTGGAAGGGTTGATCTTTAGTTGCATTTGACAGGATATAAAGTTGATATACAAAAATAAAGTTTATGTTTATATACTAGCAGTGAGCAATGAGAAAATAAAATTTTAAAAACACCACTCAAAATCATCAGAACATGAAATAAGGGTACATTTAACAAAATATGTGCAAGACTAGTACAATGAAAAACTATAAACCATTACTTACAGAAATAAAGAAAATATAAGTAAATGTAAAGTTATGCCATGTTCATGGTAAAGGACTTAATATCATAAAGATGTAAATCTGCTCTGCATTGATCTATAGAGTCAACCCAATCTCAGCTGAAATCACAGGGAATTTTTTTTTTTTTTGTAGCAATTGACAAGTTGACTAAAATGCATATGGAAATACATTACAAAGTAGGCTTCCCTGGTGGCTCAGTGGTAAAGAAGCTGCCTGCTATGTAGGAGATGCAGGGGACACAGGTTCAATCCCTGGGTCGGTAAGTTCTCCTAGAGGAGGGCATGGCAACCCACTCCAGTGTTCTTGCCTGGAGAATCCCATGGACAGAGGAACCTGGCAGGCAATAGTCCATAGGCCGCAGAGAGTTGGACACAACTGAAGCAAGTTTACATGCTTGCACATAATACAACGTACTTCAAATAGTCAAAATAACTTTGCAACAAACAAACAAAGACTGACACTATCTGACTTGAAGACTTATTCTAAAGCTTAATGGTCAACATAGAATGATATTGATATAAGGACTTACATATAGATCATTGAAACAGAATAAAGAGCGCAGAAATAGATATCCATAAGCTGACTTATTGGAAAAGACTCTGATGCTGGGAAAGATTCACCAACTCAATGGATATGAATTTGAGCAGACTCCAGGAAATAGTAGAGGAAACTGGAGACTGGTGTGTGGCAGTCCATGGGGTCGCAAAGAGTAGGACATGACTTATTGAATGAACAACAACAAAATGCATTGTCAGTTGATTTTCAATTAGTAGCCAAAATAATTCAATGGTAAATAATATTATTTTCAACAAATCATGATAGAAAAACTGAATATACATATATTAAAAAAAAATTTTTAACCCACCAAGTCACATCATCCATAAATATTAACTCACAGAAATAAATCTTAGAACTAAAACAACAAAATCTCTAGAGGAAAACAGAGGAGAAAAAAATTTCCCAATTCTTGATTAAACAAGGATATCTAATATGAAATATAAAAAGATGAAGCATAGAAAAATGTTTAAGTTCAGCTTGATCAAAAGTAAAAAGCTTGCACTTAAAAACAAACAAACAAACAAAAACAACTCTCCTGTCCTTTGTCTCAGGAGAGATTCAGGAATAATCATTTTCTATGTGGAGGCCAAACTGTGAGTTTGTTCTTTGTTGTCTACACGTTATCTCCTCGTATATTAATGGGTGTTCCCAGATGCTGCTAACACAGTGTGGTGTTGACTTTCTCCTTTCAAACCCATGTAACAAGAGCCTGTGTTGCCTCACCTTAGCCTAAAGCCTCAGCTCTACTCTCCAAAAACTACCTTATAAATTAAACTATCTGGAGATTAAAAACTAAGGACTCAATGACAACTTCTTAGCACATTTACCTGAAAAAGGACTTAAACTCAAAATGTAGGAAAAAATCATATAACTCAATAATAGAAAAAAAGGCATAAACTAATCTAAAAATGAGCAAAAGTCTTAGACACTTCACTTAAGAAATACACAAGTGGCAAATAATAAGCATTGCAAGATACTTAATAGCATTAGTCATTCAAGAAATGCAAAATTAAAATCACAACACACAATTTCACACCTACTAAAATGGCCAAAATGAAAGGAGCACTAAATACCAAAATTCAGGACAATAATATGTTACAACTGGAACTTCATATACTGTGGCGAGAGTATAAAATGGTATAACCAATTTTGAAAACATTTTTGGTAGGTTCCTATAAAGAAATAGACATTTAGCATTTCTCTCCACGGTATTTACCCAAGAGAAATGAAAGCATATATTAATAATAAGGAACAAGCTACTCATTGGGTTAATCTCACAAATATTATGCTGAACAAGAGATTATACACAAAAGAGTCCATAGTGTATGATTCCATTTATATGAGATTTCAGAATAGGCAAAACTAATGTTGAACAAAGTTCGATTAGTAGTTTCCTGGGTTGAAGCGTGGGAGTGAGAAGGAATAAGTGCATTTTCTAGAGTGATAGAACTGTTCATTATCTTGATTGAAGTGGTGATTACTTTAGCATAAACATTTGTCAAAAGCCACCAACCTGTATAATTCATGTGTGTTAATTGTATTTGTATATAATACCTCAATAGAACACACACAGATACAGAGAGAGAGAGAGAGAGAGAGAGTATACGCTAAAATTTGGCATGGGGAAATTTTCCCTAGGATCATCGAATAGTTAAAATCAATTCAACACCCCCCTTTTGTGTAATCCTAACTGATTTCCATCTTGTCTGTATTAACCTATGTTCCTAAAAAGGTGATGTGTAACAAAGACAAGCAGAGTAAGTAGTAAGTATTTTTAAAAATATCTACTAAAGATTCCAAACATTTAAAAAATAACATTATTTTTCCATTCTTACTCCTGTAGCTTAAACAGAAAATTCAGAAATGATCTCAGCCACTGAGTTTTCATGACAATGAACATTTATTTTAATGAATTAATGAGGTGGTTATGCTTTTGTTTGTTTATTTTTAATTTGATTTAATTTCGAATTTTACTTTTTGAAATGGGGAGGGCCCTGTCTAGAGAGTGGCATTTGTCCAAGGACAGGGAATAAGGGTCTCTGGTGGAGTTAGTTTTCTGTATGAAGAGAGCAGGTTGGTTTATAGCCTCTGAGGAAATTCTGTCTTCCTACAGAATACTTTAATATCTCTATCTCCTGCTTGAAATGGAAAATTCTACCTTCTTATATATTTTCTGAACAGAAAGAGGTATGAGAAAGCCAGAATTTCTATCAAGCTTCTTTGTCTTGTACTTTTAGTGAAACACATACAGGGGGCTCTTGCTGCCAAGAAGCAAGGGGCTATTATCAACCTTTTCTTCTCGGTAAGCAATCATTTTCTTGGGATTATTTTGTCTAACTTGATCTCAAATAATAGGTTCTAATTATTAAAAGAACAGTATGCAATTTTTAGACAGCAAAGACCTGTTATCAATATGGATCATAGTGTCTGCTTTTAAGTCAGGAGTGGACATTGGAAACAGTCTCATTCTTTCTTCTGTTAAGGATACTGGATTTGTTAGGTTTGAGCAGCAGTACATTTATGGATCAAATGTTTTATTTTTCATTCTACCATGCCACATATAGTTTTAATTGTATAGTAACAGAACCTTCTATGAATTACCTCTGTGATAAACTTCTGTAACACATCTACTAATAGCACTGACATATATTTGACATTTATTGTATATTCACCATGGACTAAGTACTGTGATTCCAAATTAAATTGATCCTATATAAAATCACAAGGATGATTTTCTTTTTCCTCCCTCTCCTTCATTTTGGGAAAGTTTTACATAAGAAAAATTAGCTTTGGCTCTAACTTGCTTATTGAGATACACTTTGTACTGTATAAAAGACTTTAGAGGAACTCTGAAAATTTGGAGAAGTTACTTAAATTCTGAGTATTTACATTTATATTTTTAAAGTTTATATATTATATATAAAATATGTATATATATCCTGTTGTTGTTTAGTCACCAAGTCACGTCTGACTCTTTTGTGTCCCTATGGACTGCAGCTCACCGGGCTTCTCTGTCCATGGAGTTATCCAGGCAAGTATACTGGAGTGGATGGTCATTTCCTTCTCCAGGGCATATTCCTGACCCAGGGATCAAACCTGAGTCTCCTGCATTGCAAGTGGTCTCCTGCATTATAGGTAGATTCTTTATCACTAAGCCTCTAGGGAAGACCATTGTATATCCTACCCCATTGTAAAGAATATTTTAGATAAAGTCTGGCATTTAGTACAGTCCTTAGCAATATAGGTACAAACTCAAAGATGATATCTTCTAATACTCCATTATTAACAGTTAATATTTTTACTTGATTCATATTCATCTCTATGACATAAAACTAAGGGGATAACTCCTTAAACTCAGAAATATTATTAAAACAACTATTTTAGTCCCAGTTTCCTATAGAGACACACTTTATTCAAATAACTTCTCCCTATTTTTTAAATTAATTTATTTTTTATTGAAGGATAATTGCTTTATAGAATTTTGCTGTTTTCTGTCAAACCTCAACATGAACTTCTCCCTATTCTTATATCTTGGGAAGTGAAGGACTTCATGGCCAGCGCTCATTTTATTCTCTGAACAGGGGCAGACCTCATCTGTAGCTTACTGTTACGTGAAACTGAACTGTTCACACAACTATTTGCCAACCAACACTTCCCCCTTTTTGAACTCCTAGATGACTGACCGTCTTTTGGTTTCCCTAGGATGAAACAACCCCAATATAATAAAGCATTGATATATATACCAGAAGATGTGTCAAGGAGAATTTTTAAGTGAAGTGAGAATAGAATAGACAATAGGATCTCTCATTCCTCCATGGTAACTGGAGGATTCCTATAATTTTCTTCCCACAAGACTACCTTGGATCCTAGGTGTAATTGATATCAATATAATCATTATAACACAGAGAAAATCAGAATTCCAGTTTAACCAAATCCATGTTATTGAGATGCAACTTTTGATACTTTTATTATAATATTTCCAAAGAAAAAATCAAGATGAAGAAAACAAGTTCTGGTATCTTTTAGTAGAGCACATGTCAATCTGGAGATCATTCCAATGTGTTTTCTATTAAATTATAAGCATGTTTAAATGACAAAAGCATAAGCACTATATATTTCTTGTGTGCAGTTTTCTTCACTTATTGTAACTGTTGTGAAATCCTATACTTTTTTTCTTTCATCTTTTCTCCCCTGTAATTAATTTCTTCTATATAGTTGCTGATAATATTATTTAGCTTATTTCAAGTATTCATTCATTTATGATTTTACTTTCCCTTGACTGAGTTGGGATATCCTAAGGCCTCAATAGAGTATATAGAATATGCTAAGTGTCTCAAAACAGAGATTGAAATTGCTGTGTCTTCTTCACATGTTCTGAGTGATGGCATCAATTGCTATTGTCTGGCACCATTGTTTCAGATCTACGTTAATGTGATTTAAGTGAACTAAGAGGGTTTTTTTTTTTTTTTTTTTAATTTTAAGTGTCCAGACCTTGTCTACTCCAGAACCAGGCAGGAAAAAAAGATAATAATAAAATGTTTCCTAGATAAGCAGATCTCAAAATCTGTATATTAAGTGCTGGATTTATCTGTGCTTTCCTGTTGACCAAACTTCTTAGAAAATCAAAGGTATGTAATATTGTAGAATAGAAAAAGAGTACGAATATCTGAGGAGAGATGCACTTTAAAAATTATTTCTTATAGCAATATTTCCTGAGAAAAATTAAAGATTTTTGGAACAGAAGTTTAGACTTGTGTATAACACGGCAAATCAAAGGGTAAAATGTTGCCAATGGACCAAATGCATGATCTGCTCTCAAAAAGTAGTGCTAGAATTATAGCAGCTTCTAATTACCTGATAATTTCTTAACACCATTATAAGCAATTTTTCTACATTCTCCCTGTACTTGTATGCTGTCCACATTATATGCATGTTGTATGTGCATGCTCAGTTCAGTTCAGTCACTCAGTCGTGTCCAACTCTACATATAGATAAATATTAATATAGATAGATAAATAGATAATAGATATAGGTATATGTATTTCCTCAATATATTTCTCAGCATTATCCAGCTACTCCCAATCAGAGAAAGTATCAGAACTCAAAACCAAATCTATGTATTCTAAGCACCTGACACCTATAGGTACTTGATTTCTTACCTCTAACAGGGACATCTGGGCTCTACCCTTTGAGCCAGAAGATACTTCTCCATATTTAGTTCAGTCTCCAAGTGTGCATGCGAGACCTTCATTTGATCAATCCCTTAGATTTCCACAGATCCCTTTTTATACCATAGTTGTCCATGGTGTGCAAGATCTGCAGATGGAGGCTGAGTGGAGACCTGTGACCCAAGCTTTGTGTAGAAAGTGTGATGAATCTATTTACAAGAATACTGAAGAATTCTAATAATCTTTGGTTCTTCTTGAGTGATCCAACAGTGCTCCACAAAGATGTCCTCCAAGGGTCCACACCCCCCCCAGCATGTCCAGCCCACTTATGACCCACTCTTGGTCCACTTGGGGTCGTTAGTATTCCACCATAAATTATAATATTGCCATAAATGCCTCCAGCCCTGGTCACTTTAAAAGTAAAATTAAAACAATGGATTTAGTTTGGGGGCATGTTAGATAACTAAGGTATTTCTGTCAGCAAGAAGCTCTTCATGTTTTCACTAACTTGAGTGAATTTTAGTAGGAGATCCAAAAAAGAAAAACATGAATCCTAAAGTTCCTAAATAGCTCTGGATGCTTTTAGGTACCTAGGGAGATAGTCCTGATCAGTCAAAATCAGTAAAGTGTGGTTCCAACTTATTAGGTTCCAAATATAGAAATGAAAAACAATTCTGTGGCAAGTTACTCTTTTATCCCTAGGTGAGTTACTCATATAATCTCCATCTATTCATGTAGATGATCTTATACTCAATGCAGTGGGTACTTTAGGTGCACTTGATCTGCATGGCCATCATCTTAGGAGGAAGGAGCAAACAAACACGCAAAAGATAAATAAACAAAGAAAGAAAAGAAATAAAATGTTCTTTCATCACCCCCCCAAATCAGGAAGCAGTTTTTGTGGTTCCATCCTTCTCTATATTTCTTACACATGAGAATATCCACATATTCAGACAGAATAATTAAGGTAAGTGTAATCAACAACTATTGAAGGAGGTGCCTTAAAGTACAGAAAATTGGAGATGGTGGTGAAGCACACTGGGACAAGAAATATTCAGGCGATTTTAACACTTTCAGCTTACGCACAGAACCCTATTTTCAAAAAAACTCATACCCATCAGAGATCATTTCTAAATGATTGCATGGCTACAGGTAAACATAATCTAACCGTTTGGGCAAACTGGAAAAAAAGATCTGGAAGGTCAGGGGCTCCTTCTCAGATCTTTCCTACCTCTGTCAGAAGATTTTAACTTTGCAAATTCTCTCACATTTTGCCCCATCCTCTCTGATTCTTAGGTCATAATCCTTGTTGCTCTGTCACTCCGTTGTGTCTGACTCTTTGTGACCCCATGGACTGCAGCACACCAGGCTTCCCTGTCCTTTACCATCTCCTGGAGCTTTCTCAAACTCATGTCCACTGAATCAGTGATGCCATCCAACCATCTCATTCTCTGTCGCCTCCTTCTCCTCTTGCCTTCAATCTTTCCTGAAAAGACTATCAAGGTCTTTTTTGATAAGTCAGCTCTTCACATCAGGTGGCCAAAGTGTCAGAGCTTCAGCTTCATCATCAGTCCTTCCAATGAATATTCAGGATTAATTTCCTTTAGGATTCATGGCTTGATCCCCTTGCAGTCCAACACCACAGTTCAAGAGCATCAATTCTTTGGCTCTCAGTCTTCTTTATGATCCAACTCTCACAACCATACGTGACTACTGGGAAAATCATAACTCTGACTAGATGGACCTTTGTTGTACTCTTCACAAATTATTTCCTATACATTTGTTGGAATTTTGTCTCAAGGATCGCCTCACATGAATATCAATGGAAATAATGACCACAGTGCCATTTATTAATTTCTAACTATGTGTCAAGCACTGTGCTAAATGCTACAAAAATATTATCACCTCTGTTACTTTAAAAAAAAAATGTGAAGTAAGTAGTGTAGCACCCATTTTATATATAGACTCATCTCACTTTATTGTGCTTCACTCTGTTGTGCTTTGCAGATATGGCACTTTTTCTTTAAATTGAAGGTTTGTGGCAGCCTTGCATTGTCAGATGATGGTTAATATTTTGTTTTTCAGCAATCATGCATTTTTATTTTTAAAAAAAAAATAATTTATGTATTTATTTTTGACTGTGCTGGGTCTTCTTTGCTGTACAGAGGCTTTCTCTAGTCACAGAGACCAGGGGCTACTCTCTAGTTGCAGTGCTCAGGCTCCTTATTGTAATGACCTGTCTTATCGTGGTACATAGGCTCTAGAGCTCGGTTTAGTAGTTGTGGCACATGGCTTTTTTTGCCCTGAAACATGTGAAATCTTCCTGGACCAGGGATCAAAACTGTGTCCTTTGTATTGGCAGATAGATCCTCAATCACTGAACCACCATGGAAGTCAAACAATGTTTTGTCTTGTTTTGTTTTTAATTAAGGTATGTACATTGTTTTTTAGACATAATGCTATCACACACTTAATAGATAATGGTATAGGGTAAACATAAATTTTTTCTGCACTTGGAAACCAAAAAAAAATCTATGTAGCTTGCTTTATTGCAATATCCAATTTATTGCAGTAGTCTGGAACCAAACCCAACAGTATCTCCCAGGTACGTATAAATGAGGAAGGTAAGGCATATGTCAAAAAGCCAACAAGTTATGAACCTAGCCCTTGTATTTTGATCATTATGATTCTGAAACCCATGTTCTTCATCTCTATGATATTTTAAATACTACTGAAATGGGAAAAATATCAATAACCTCAGATATGCAGATGACACCATCCTTATGGCAGAAAGCGAAGAAGAACTAAAGAGCCTCTTGATGAAAGTGAAAGAAGAGAGTGAAAAAGTTGGCTTAAAGCTCAACATTCAGAAAACTAAGATCATGGCATCTGGTCCCATCACTTCACGGGAAATAGATGGGGAAACAGTGGAAACAGTGTCAGACTTTATTTTGGGGGGGCTCCAAAATCACTACAGATGGTGATTGCAGCCATGGAATTAAAAGATGCTTACTCCTTGGAAGGAAAGTTATGACCAGCCTAGATAGCATATTTAAAAGCAGAGACATTACTTTGCCAACGAAGGTCTGTCTAGTGAAGGCTATGGTTTTTCCAGTGGTCATGTATGGATGTGAGACTTGGACGGTGAAGAAAGCTGAGCACCAAAGAATTGATGCTTTTGAACTGTGGTGTTGGAGAAGACTCTTGAGAGTCCCTTGGACTGCAAGGAGATCCAACCAGTCCATCCTAAAGGAGATCAGCCCTGGGTGTTCATTGGAAGCACTGATGTTGAAGCTGAAACTCCAATACTTTGACCACCTCATGCAAAGAGTTGACTCATTGGAAAAGACCCTGATGCTGGGGAGGATTGGGGGCAGGAGAAGGGGACGACAGAGGATGAGATGGCTGGATGGCATCACCGACTCGATGGACATGCGTTTGGATAAACTCCGGGAGTTGGTGATGGACAGGGAGGCCTGACGTGCTGCAATTCATGGGGTCGCAAAGAGTCGGACACGACTGAGCGACTGAACTGAACTGAACTGAAATGTTACCATCCACTGGTAAATATTCCTGAATTGCAACTCTGCATACCTCTCTTGGATTTTAATTTTGTAATGGTTCTGTCCTGCAAATAGGACTAATTGCAAACTTTCAATAGCAAAAATAAAGTATTTTCTATTGCACTTTCCGCAAGTCCTTTTATGAAGCAGTTGAGATGAAAGAAAGTTGCACTTTCATGTATATACTCATGTGTCCCATGGGTTTCTGACTCCTTCCATTCAATTCTGTAGTTCTGTCTTCAGAATCCTTGGTTCTGAGCCAGGCCCTCCATTAGGATATTTCATATATCCAATAAAGGAGATATGTTGCACATGCAATCATATTCTCATGACTTATGGTCTTCAGTGATGTACAATCTCTCTCTTTCCTATAGATCACTCTACATTCTTATGGTGTGTGTGTGCTAAATCGATTCAACTATGTCTGATTTTTTGCGATCCCATGGACTGTAGCCTGTCAGGCTCCTCTGTCCATGAAATTTTCCAGGCAAGAATCCTGGAGCAAGAATATCATGCCCTTCTGCAGGGGATCTCCCTGACCCAGGAATCGAACCCACATTCTCTTATGTCTCTGCATTGTCAGGCAGGTTCTTTACCACTAGTGTCACCTGGAAAGCCCATTCTTATGGTACTTCCTTTTCTAAAAGCAGTAGTTTCTACATTTAAACACTTTTTATTCTATCCACCCTGACACTGACTCAGCAAAATTTATACATGAATTGTCTGTTAATATTCAAGAAAGGTGTATATTTATTTGTCATGTGTCATTTCCTCCACTGGGATAAAAAGTTGCTACATACTGACTCACTGTATCTTCTTAGTTTCCAGCTTTGGAGTCAAAGATAGACTTGGCTTTCCAGCTTTACCTTCCATGTTGCCTAGTAGGGTGTCTTGCACTTGGTCTTAGTGAACGTTTGCCAATTTCTGAACTATTATCAAAATACTTCATCTTGGAAGCTATCCTATGTTTTCCAATGAATTTCAGACTCGGAGTCAATCCTGCTAAATAGGTTCTTACATTACAGCTCCTCTCCCCTTCACTTACATTTGTGTAGCAAAGCTTGGATTAGACTTTAGTTTTTTGATGTATAGCTTGATTTTCAGATGAGAAAATAAACTGTCCTTTTAGCTCCTTCACATTCTCTTGAAGTCTACTGTAGTAGTTAATGTATTTCTTTCAGTTGAAAATATAAACACAAAAATAAATGACCCTATTAACTTGTAATTGTCATCTCCTGGGGTTGCTTTCAGTGCCTAATGGGGAATATTTTTCCTCTAAGAGAGGTCTAAATTGGTCCTATTGCCCAAAATTAACCACAAGCTCTAGTAAATATCTGCCAATGATTAATAGAAGAGGTTGTTGGTAACTGTAAGGTGAGTGGCACATTCATAAGCAAGTATCCCGTCTGCCTTAACTGCAGTGGCTTCCTCTTTGGGAAAATTTTTCAAATTAAGCCTCTAAAGGAAAATGAGATCACTAAAGATAGATAAACACCAGAAAAAAATTACAAGGGAAAATTATATTCGGTTTGGTATAAAATATTTTTGAAGTGGGTACATTTTATCTATTCCTCGAATCTTCTTCTTCTCTATTCTGTCTGCCAGGCATAAATTCAAAGGTGTCCTTGTCTCTTACCATTTTGAATGTATCCAATTATGTGTACATTGGACATTTACTGAATGTGACGTTTACCCAATTTCCGTATATCGTATATAAATAAATCTAAGTCAAATTTAATAGTGCTTTCAGAGTGCCAAGTTGTGTGTTGATATATAAGACAAAATGACATGTAAAATACTTCGTCAACACAATTATATGGGAGTTTAGAGGAAACACTGCTTGTATTGTGGAATGAATAGTGATTTTTTTTTTTTTTTAACTCAAGAAGACTTAAGTTTAAATCTAGCCTGTGTAACTGATTAGCTGATACTTTGGACAATATAATTGTTCTTCTTTGCCTCAGTTTCCTGAACTATACAATGGGAGTCAGCATTTGATATAATGAATTATTCTGTGAACTAAATAAGATGGCATTTTTGGAGAACCTAACAGAACCCTTAGCCTGTAATAGAGGAGCAATAAATGTCAGCTGAAATCCCTTTATTTCACTTGACATCCTCAGAAGACTTCCTGTAAGAGAGATGAACATTTGGATTGGATTTTGAAGCATGAACAGGATATCAAAGTATACACAATGGTGTTGGCAACATTTGCAAAGCATGTATGTTTAACATTAAGATTTTTCATTACCACTCTCATTTATTAAACATGATATATTGCTATATAGAAAATCAGATAAAAATACAGGTGCACAAGAATACTGTATTATAATACTTTAAAATTTGACTTTTCCTTTTATCTCTTTCTCTCTCCCTCCCTCTCTCTCTCCCTTTCTTTTTTCCCACTCTCTCTTTCTCTAACTGAAAATAAAGGAAGGAAATAAGGAAGATAGAGACACATCTGCGACCCCATAGACTATATACAGTCCATGGAATTCTCTAGGCCAGAATACTGAAGTAGGGCCTTTCCCTTCTTCAGGGCATCTTCCCAACCCAGGGATTGAACCCAGATCTCCTGCAGGCAGATTCTTTACCAACTGAACTATCAGAGAAGCCCCATTTGATCAGAGTTGTTTGTAAACCTTTGCATACGTACTAGGAGGTGAGTTATCACTCTCATTATCTTGATGAGAAAGCATATGAATCTTTGTGTTTGTGAGAGCTCAATAACCATTTATATCACTTTATTAAAGACCTCATTTTCCTCTCTGTTCTCATGCCTATGACACAGTACCTAGCTTGGTACCTAACCTCTTAACCATCACTCTATAAAGGTTTTCTGACTGGGTGAATTAGGTTTAAATCTAGGATTTAATTCTTAAAACTTGGATTTAATTCTTCTTTTTAAGTTCATTAAGCACAGGCCAGTTATATTATTGTCATGAACACTCTGAATGCTGTTAATATTTTATATTCATGATAAATAGGGTGTCTGTATTCAGCCAGTGTTTGGTCTAACTTGTTATCTCTTCAAATGAGGCTTGTGTAGTCAAAGTCCCTTCTGAACTGAGTAGCATTAATTTATTTTTTTCCTCTTACAAAGGCAACAACAAATGTATAAACTCTCCTTCATGGTGAAATGTTTATATGCAAGAGATACTGCCTGTGTCTGTTTCTAAACACACATCACCCACCCCATTAGATGTATATTTAAATATTTTACAGTTTCTATTTTTCTGCTAATTGACCTTCTGACTAAAGTAATTTGTGATCTGTAAAATAGTCATCAAAATTAACATGGCACTTTAATATGTTGAAAGAATCTAATCAAAACAGCTATTTTCAGTGGAAAGCTATCAGATTCATTTTAGGAAGCTAGCAAAATGCTTGTACTAAAATTTGACAAAGATGGGTGCTGTTGTGTTGTGTGTTTAGTCACACAGTCATGTCTGACTCTTTACAAACCTTTGGACTACAGCCCTCCGAGCTCCTCTGTCTATGAGATTTTTCAGGCAAGAATATTGGAGTGGGTTGTCATTTCCTACTCCAGGGGATCTTCCCAACCCAAGGATCAAACCTATGTCTCCTGTGTCTTCCGCATTGCAGGCAGATTCTTTACCTTTCTGAGCCATCAGGGAAGCCCACAAAGGTAGGAAATACATACAAAGAAACTACAGTATAATCTATTCATGAAAATATATATCATTATAAAAAATACTTGAAAAATGTTTCATTTGTAGATATGGTTGCATCTACATAATAATTTACCCTCATCAAGTGGAGTTTGCCCCACCCCTCACTTCCAGAAATACTTTATTTCTAAATATGTTCCTAAATATCCATCTAGTTATAAGTGTAATAAGAAAAAATTTCCATGGACATCTCAGTTGAAGAATGTATTTCTCATATAGGTTCCCTTATTTAAGTGAAAAGATACATGTCATTTTTAACACCTAGTTAATAGTGAAATAATAGTGACATTCAGATCAAGAACGATAAACAAAATTATTTTGTGTCAATATTATCTTAAAATTCTTTTAAAAATTCTGAATAATATAGTATTAAAAGGAATAAGTAAACTAAAGAGTGATTTTAAAAGACAAAAAGACATAGTATTAGAATTTGCAAAAAATTATATATATATTGTATATAATATATAATTATTCATATAATTATATAATATAATTTAATATATATAATTATATTAATAATTATGTGTGTGTGTGTGTGTATGTATATATATATATATATATATATATATATAAAATACTTTGGCTACCTGATGCAACAAACTGACTCATTGGAAAAGACCCTGATGCTGGGAAAGATTGAAGGCAGGAAGAGAAGGAGGTGACAGAAGATAAGATGGTTGGATGGCATCACCAACTCGATGGACATGAGTTTGAGCAAGCTCCAGGAGTTGGTGAGGGATAGGGAAACCTGGCGTGCTGCAGTCCATGGGGTCACAAAGAGTTGGACACTACTGAGTGACTGAACTGAACTGATATATGTATATATACATATAATATTTAATATTGGTATTACATTTAATATTGGTATTCTTATCACCACAAGAAAGAGTGAGGGCAGCATGAGGCCAGCTCACCACGTACTAGAATCTGAGGGAGTCAGTCGTTCACATTGGTCTGGGTTCCAGACTCCAAGTCAACGGAAAAAGAGACACAAATTTCAGACACATATCAACATATAACTACTGGCTTACACCTAAGACATGGAAGTTTCTCCTTGAAAGAAACTTCCCTCGCCAATCACAGCCAAAGAACCAGGACAGGTCCTGGCTTCCATCATCAGCTATACTCACCATTCTCACAGACTGGCGACTTGAAAGAGGAGAGAACTCATCTTTGACCACTTGGCAGGCAGGTCCTGAGAGCCAAAAGACCAAAACCACTCATAAGTTTTTACCACATAGTTTTTCATCATCAGTAGAAAGGAGAGTGCAGGGTGGGGGAGAGCTGGGCATGCTTGGATGTGATAGTCATCTTAGCCCAGGCATAAGACATGTAGTAAGGAAACAATGCTAGATACATCAGACCCGGTAGAGATGATGTGGGGAAGAAACAAAGAACTCAGATGACAATCAGAAGAAAGTCCCTAAACATATGGTCCCCAGTGGGACTACCCCAAACATCTCTGTTTTTCAGTCTATCTCAGTCAACATCATGGTCATTATGGAAAAGGGATAAGTTATTTTTTACTGTGCCCTGCTTTAATTTACTGTTCCCTGCTTTAATTTATAACCAAAAAATTGTGAGCATAATAAAATCATAACATGACCCAGGTCAATAATGTAAAGTATCTGATTATTTTTCATCTGTAAATTGAGAACAAAATACTGTATCTTTCTCATATCACTGTTGTGTACACTAAATGAGAGGATGCATGTGGAGCTCTAAACATAATGCCTGACACAGAGTATGCAATAAACTTATTATATTTTGATAAACTGTGCCTCTCAAAAACTGAAGAGCCATGAGAAGAAATAACACCATAACATCATTAGAATTCTTATATAAAATTTATGCTGAAACCAAAAATTGTCTCACAATGGGATTTCATGGCAATTTCAGATCGAAGTATTCTGAAAAATATGCTTCATGGTGCCATGACAATGTTTCAGTGATACACTTAGCAGTTAGTGATACCATTATCTTCCAGAATGATTATATGTCTCCCCAAAAGGGATAACATTGCCATTTCATGGGAGAACCACGTCCCTGGCTTATTCTGAAACAAGAATGAAATAAAGAGGGAAGGAAAGAAGGAAGAAATGAAAGACAGGACAGAGGGCGGAAAAGAGAGAGTCTGCAACTGAGAGGGAGAGAGTCATAATCAATCTGAAAATTCATTTGGTATTGCTTTTAGAGCTTTAACAATGAAGGCAATTTGACTCAGTATTTCTCAGCTAGGAATTTATCCAAAAGAAATGCAAGAAGTTCTCTTCATAAAAGGATATTTATTATAGTTACTATATTAACTAAGATCATGACATCTGGTTCCATCACTTCATGACAAATAGATGGGGAAACAGTGGAAACAGTGGCTGACTCTATTTTTGGGGGCTCCAAAATCACTGAAGATGGTGACTGAAGCCATGAAATTAAAAGATGCTTACTCCTTGCAAGGAAAGTTATGACCAACCTAGACAGCATATTAAAAAGCAGACATTATTTTGCCAACAAAAGTCCGTCTAGTCAAGGCTATGGTTTTTCCAGTAGTCGTGTATGATGTGAGAGTTGGACTGTGAAGAAAGCTGAGCGCCAAAAAATTGATGCTTTTGAACTGTTGGAGAAGACTCTTGAGAGTCCCTTGGACTGCAAGGAGATCCAACTAGTCCATCCTAAAGGAGATCAGTCCTGAGTGTTCATTGGTAGGGCTGATGTTGAAGCAGAAACTCCAATACTTTTGCGAAGAGCTGACTCATTTGAAAAGACCCTGATGCTGGGAAAGATTGAGGGCAGGAGGAGAAGGGGATGACAGAGGATGAGATGTTTGGATGGCAGCACCGACTCAATGGACATGAGTTTGGGTAAACTCTGCGAGTTGGTGATGGACAGGGAGGCCTGGAGTGCTATGGTCCATGGGGTCACAAAGAGTCGGACACGACTGAGCGACTGAACTGAACTGATATTAACATCAGAAATCACTTGAAATATTCTACATAAATGATTTATGGTTAACCTAGTGTAAAGAATGTTGCAATTTCATTACTCATTATATTTATTGAGTGTTGAAGACATTAATTTTTTTTTGTCGTTGTTAAATTCAGTGTGCCAAATAGTAAACATAAGTATGTGAAGTTTATATATAACAGTGATTGGAAGGGAATCCTCAAGATAGTATCAGTGGTTTTCAAGGATTTGTAAAATTGTTAGTAATTTGTTTCACCTTTTCTTTTCTATATATCTCAAATTTCAAGCAAGAACTGTACTCATTTTTTTAATAAAAACACAAAGAGAAACCAAACTCTCTCTGTTTTCAGTTAAGTAATGATAAACTGTAGAATCATAAAATAGCTTATCATATAGACAAAATCAAGCAAAATCCATGGTGAAATTTCCATTTTTTATTCTATAAATCTCATCTCTAATATTTGAGAACGTTTCCGACAGCTTCAATGAAGATGTTAAAAATGAAAAGATATAAATAGGAAAAAATAATAGAGAACTTTTCTCTATTCTGCAAGTTGTATCTTCAGAAAAACTGTCAGAGAATTTTAGTTTGGCTCTGATTAATCTTCATTTTCACCTCCAGGTAAATAACTACATATAATAAATGAATATTGCTGTCAATCATTTCATGGGATAAAAAAATAAGATCTCAATGAACATATGATTAACTACCCAATTATTCATCTATAAGGTATAATAACATTTATAAGAAGTTGTTTATCTAATTAACTCTCATTGCAGCCCATATATTTAGACAAAACCAGTGCTTGAAAGTTATTCCTGTTGCTTGAATCAGATGCCTACAACATTCTAGGGATTTTCCCTTATTAATGTGTTTCCATGGTTCTTTCACACCAAGAATCCTGACTTATCTGAATCTATCTTTCAAGGATGATAGACAAATATTTGTAGAGAACTTGTTTGCTGGTCCAGGAATTTGATAGTCTCTGCAGGAGCTAAATTCCATTACACATATTTGCTGTCAGATTTTAGCAACATAATTCTGTGCTTAGTTGTTTGTTTTTAATTAAGTTTACAAATCCTTGATAATATAAATGCAAAGGAGGGAGGTAATCCTTAATGGACATGTCTTTTCTTTGTATAGGTTACACTGAAGATATCCAACTTGGCTTCAATAGTTCAGATGGTAAAGAATCTGCCTATTATGCAGGAGATCTGAGTTCAATTCCTGGGTCAGGAAGATCCCCTGGAGAAGGGAATAGCAACCCACTCCAGTGTTTGTGCCTGGAAAATCCCATGGACAGAGAATCCTGGCAGGGTACAGTCCATGCGGTCACAAAGAGGTGGATGTGACTGAGTAACACTTTCCACTTTCCTTTTTATTGCTTTCCAAGGTCTTATGTTGCCTTGTTCTTTACAGGGCTGAACTCACTTTTCTTCTGACACTATTTAGAAAAGTCTGAACAGTTAGCTCAGTGTTCCATGCCTGTGTGAAATCATACCTATTTTTGTACAACTGTGTATTCCAGAACATGGACAGAGTCTGATTTGTAAAGTGCATCATAGAAATCTAATCAGAGACTGTCAAGGAACTCTCACAGGTGACAGTATTAAGATGTTAATATGAGTTCATACCCAAAATGTAGCTGAAAACTTCACTGTGGTAAGTCACTTGGGAAAAAAAAAAAATAACTTTATTTAGGCACTTGTTACAAGTAGGAAAGATTCATGCCAGCATCTCTTTTATGAATAAAGACATTTTTCACAATATTTTCAAGCAACAATAAGAAAAGATCTTGTCATCATGTGCCTCTCCTTTCAAAGAGCATAAGAGATGCAACTGTTACCAGAGTCTTCCTACTTTCATGTGTACATCATCTGCAGAGACTTTCTTTTCAAATATCTCTAGGATCTAGGAGGGTACCGTATCTCCAGGTTACAAAAGGTTCCAGAACTATAGATTACTGTTGTTCAGCCCAGTGGGCCTGAAGTCAGAAAATCTGCTTTCAGTCCTTCTTCCTAAGTTGCTATGTTCTGACTTTAGTCAACAAGCTACTTGAGTCTTCTCAGGTGGCACTAGTCGTAAAGAACCCACCAGCTAATGCAGGAGACATAAGATACATGGATTTAATCCCAGGGTCAGGGAGATCCCTCGGAGGAGAGCATGGAAACTCACTCTATTATTCTTGCCTAGAGAATCCCATGGATAGAGGAGCCTGGTGGGCTACAGTGCATAGGGTCGCAAAGAGTTGGACACGACTGAAGCAACTTAGCATGCATGCATGTGCATACAACAAGCTACTTAGTCCTTGTAAGCCTCAATTTCATCATCTGTAAAATGAGAATAACATCTCCAAGCACCCAGGATGGTTGTAGATGTACAATGAGATCAGAGCTTAAATCCACTTTTTGCAGTGGGATCTGTCTACTGAATTATTTTCAGGTGATCTGATTGGGTTTGCTATTAGTTTGTTTGCTCCCTGATACCTTTTAGATACAGGGAATTAGAACAGCTTAAAAAAATGAGAGCTTCTCAAATGCCCATTAAACAGGGACGGTTTGGTTTAGGTATCTGTGTTTAATAGGGCCAAATTCAGTGTTTGCAAAACAGAGTGAAAATAGTGTGCTACACTGCCTTTCCTTTTCAATCCCATGCCCAAACCATCATCACTGGCTCATGAACCATAATTAGTGTTGGTGGAGAGCAGAGTGGTTCCATACCGCCATTGATTAGAATGAGATTCAATTATCAGATGAAAGTTTATTAAAGTGTATGTTTCTAGCTAGCTGGCTTCTTACCATCCAGCAATTTCCCCTCAGGGAGAAACACTACCCCTAGGCAGCATGAAAGACCATCTTCACTTCTTATGTACATCGGGGCAGAGCACAATTTCTATCTGGCATGGGAAGAGTCCAGAAGGATAACACTAAAAGGAAATGAGTTTTCAGGTGGAAGAATGAAATTTCAGGATGACAGGGGTACAATTTCCTGCCCTGGATGAAGGACAAAGCACCAAGTCTTTCCGAGTTTCAGGTGACCCCTACCTCTGATGGAGGATGGGAAAGTAATCGCCCTCCTCCGCCATGGAATGGACCCTTCATTTTGAAACCAGGCTGGTGTGCTGATTAGTTCTGCTAAATAACTCTGAAGAGACCCATTTGTTTAGCACTATGTGTAATTTTAAAGGAAAGGATGTGTCAGCAGCAGGGAGGAGAGTCAAATGAGGTCACTGGTGAAATAGTGGGAGAAATTTGCCAGTGCCTCTGCCTTGTTTTCCTCTATTCCATCTTCACTGACCTTTGCACTAGAAAACTAAATGGAACCTTCATTTTCTCATTCCCTGAATGACCAGGCCAGCTCCCCAGTGCCTTCACAAATGGATCTTCATTTCTCTATTGGTGGGGACACCACATTTAACCCTTAATGTTAAGACAATATTCACCTGCAGAGCTTCCATCAGTATAAGCTGGTTTTATCATAGAAGCCTTGGGCATTCAAAAGTCTCATCTCTGATGCACTTTTTGTTTGTGTGGACAGTGGAATAACTGCTACCCTTGCATAAATAGGGGGATATAGGCAGAATTTTTTTTTTTTTTTAATTCTAAACATGACAATCCAAGAAAGTGATTGAGCACTGATTTTTTGTCTATAGGTTACCTCAAACATAAATTAGTTTATGTCCTGAAAAGGTACTGGATATTTCGGACAATGTCAATTGAATCTGATTTCACTTAAAAAGCAGCAATTTAGTAAAAGTTGGATTCTTAACTTTAATACTAACATTGCTGTGTGAAGAAATAATGTCCCATAAGAAATGAGGCAAGAATATACAATGGAGAAAAGACAATCTCTTTAACAAGTGGTGCTGGGAAAACTGGTCAACCACTTATAAAGAAAGAAACTAGAATACTTTCTAACACCATACACAAAAATAAACTCAAAATGGATTAAAGATCTAAATGTAAGACCAGAAACTATAAAACTCCTAGAGGAAAACATAGGCAAAACACTCTCTGACATGAACCACAGCAGGGTTCTCTATGACCCACCTCTCAGAGTAATGGAAATAAAAGCAAAAATGAACAAATGGGACCTAATTAAACTTAAAAGCTTTTGCACAATGAAGGAAACTATAAGCAAGGTGAAAAGACAGCCTTCAGAATGGGAGAAAATAATAGCAAATGAAGCAACTGACAAAGAATTAATCTCAAAAATATACAAGAAACTCCTTCAGCTCAATTCCAGAAAAATAAACGACCCAATCAAAAAATGGGCCAAAGAACTAAACAGACATTTCTCCAAAGAAGACATATGGATGACTAACAAACACATGAAAAGATGCTCAATGTCACTCATTATCAGAGAAATGCAAATCAAAACCACAATGAGGTGCCATTTCACACTGCTCAGAATGGCTCCTATCCAAAAGTCTACAAAAAATAAATGCTGGAGAGGGTGTGGCAAAAAGGAAACCCTCTTACCCTGTTGGTGGGAATGCAAACTAGTACAGCCACTATGGAGAACAGTGTGGTTATTGATATTTCTCCTGCCAATCTTGATTCCAGATTGTGCTTCATCCAGCCTGGCATTTCACATGATGTACACTGTATATAAGTTAATAAGCAGGGTGACAATATACAGCCTTGATGTACTCCTTTCCCAAATTGGAGCCAGTCTGTTGTTCCATGTCTGATTCTAACTGTTGCTTCTTGACCTGCATACGGATTTCTCAGGAGCCAGATAAGATGGTCTGATATTCCCACCTCTTGAAGAATTTTCCACAGTTTGTTGTGATCTACACAGTCAAAGGCTTTGGAGTGATCAATAAAGCAGAACTAGATGTTTTTCTGGACTTCTCTTGCTTTTTCTATGATCCAACAGATGTTGGCAATTTGATCTGTGGTTCCTCTGCCTTTTCTAAACCCAACTGGAACATCTAGAAGTTCACGGTGTACATACTGTTGAAGCTTGGCTTGGAGAATTTTGACCATTAATTTGCTAGTGTGTGAGATGAGTGCAATTGTGTAGTAGTTTGAACATTCTCTGGCGTTGCCTCTCTTTGGGATTGGAATGAAAACTGACGTTTTCCGGCCCTGTGGCCACTGCCACTGGAGTAGGGAATGGCAAACCACTTCATTATTCTTGCATTGAGAACCCCGTGAACAGTATGAAGAGGCAAAGATATGACACTGAAAGATGAACTCCCCAGGTCTGTAGGTGCCCAATATGCTACTGGAGAAGAATGGAGAAATAACTCCAGAAAGAATGAAGAGACAGAGTCAAAGCAAAAACAACACCCAGTTGTGATTTGACTAGTGATGGAAGTAAAGTCTAATGCTGTAAAGAACAATATTGCATAGGAACCTGGAGTGTTAGGCCCATGAATCAAAGTAAATTAGAAGTGGTCAAACAGGAGATGGCAAGACTGAACATCAGCATTTTAGGAATCAGTGAACTAAAATGGGCAGAAATGGGCAAATTTAATTCAGTTGACCATTATTATCTACTACTGTGGGCAAGAATCTCTTAGAAGAAATGGAGTAGCCCTCATAGTCAACAAAAGAGTCTGAAATGCAGTACTTGGGTGCAGTCTCAAAAGTGACAGAATGATCTGTCTTTGTTTCCAAGGCAAACCATTCAATGTCACAGTAATTCAGTTCTATGCCCCAACCAATAATGCTGAAGAAGCTGAAATTGAGCGGTTCTATGAAGACCTAAAAGACCTTCTAGAACTAACACCTAAAAAATGTTCTTTTCATCATAGGGAAGTGGAATGCAAAAGTAGGAAGTCAAGAGGTAACTGGAATAACAGGCAGTGTTGGCATTGGAGTACATACTGAAGCAGGGCAAAGGCTAACAGAGTTTTACCAAGAAAACACACTGGTCATAGCAAACACCCTCTTCTGACCACACAAGAGACGACTCTACATGTGGACATGACCAGATGGTAAACATTGAAATCAGATTGATTATATTCTTTGCAGCCAAATATGGAGAAGCTCTATACAGTCAGCAAAAACAAGGCCGAGAGCTGACTGTGACTCAGATCATGAACTCGTTATTTTTCATAAGTAACAGCTTTCTACTTTTTCATACGAAAGCCTTATCTTCTTATTCCCTACCTATTATTTATTGCTTCTGGTTATCAGTTTATGGGGCACTTTGGTGTGGAAGTTTTATAGGTCTCACTGACCCCAGCATTTCTGAAGAATTAGAAGTAAGGGAGGTCTTTCTTCATTGTTTCATTTTTCTCACAGAATATTAATAACCAGAAGCATATATAGGGATTCACAGTTTCCTATTTTATTTGTTTGCTTCTTTGTGGCATCTGGTCTGTTTCAAGACCAGGCCTTGTGACTTTCAAAAATAAATTGTCAAATGTTTCAGCATGGAAATACCCTCAAGATTAGGACTGTCTCTGTGACTTCTGTGTGTACTCTGTATGGAGTCCACTTTTTCTATTTGGAAGGCAAAATACAGAGGCATAACAAAAGAGTTTGGTGTATACAATATCATTGGCATTAGTCAAAACCAGCATCTGTGACCTAGCAAGGTTGACATAATCTTTTGGGGCCCCCTTTTCTTCCTCTATAAAATGGAGATAATACCTTCTTCAGGAAGATTACATGAAAATTCAGTGTTATAATGTAAAGGAATTCATTCATGCCTTTCTTTAGCAATCTGGCATGTAGAATGCTTTCACTTGTGTGTGTGTGTGTGTGTGTGTGTGTGTGTGTGTGTGTGTGTGTGTGAGCAAAAACAAGCCCAGAGCCTGTTTCTGTGCAGCTTATGTGCTAGTATTTTCTATAAAAATAATAATTTAAATACTGCATAGTTACAACCTAATACATTTTCTTCAGAAAAGAACTGGATTCTATGAAGATATCAACTATTTCTATAAAACAGTGTCCAAGGACTGGGGACCTGCTTTGCCTTAAGTCAAAATGAGATGTAAATAATGAAGAGAAGCTTTCCACATGAAGGAGGAGTGAGAAAAATATTTCAAGCCCAGAGACCAGCAGGGCCTCAGCCCCAGAGTGGCAGCATTTTGGGAAAAGTAGGAAAAGAATGGACAATAAGCCAGGAAGGTACTGAAGGAGGGATTGGGCTAGTGAGAGGTAAAATTAAAGAGCTAAGCAGAAGCCAGTCTTTTAAACCCTGTAGACCATGCTAAAGTTTTAGACTTTCTATCAAGACCTGTCACAAAAGCTAACTCCCTTTCAAATATATTGGTACTATGTTTGCTAGTTTTAAATAGAAACAGAAGTGTGTTTCTTGAATCGTGACTACTGTGATTGCTTAGCCCAGCCAGATGATCTACAGCCCAGCCTTTCCATTCTGAACCCCTCTGGTCTCTTGCCTACTGTTGGTGCAGCCACCCAAGGTGGCATGTTCTAGTTCTTTGAGAATCCTGGGATGGAAAAGACATCCACTGCCCTCTTCCAGGTGTCCTTGTGCCTGATTGGAATGTGCTGAACACAAGAGGACTATCCTGTCCTATAGATTTCCTGAGCTCAAAGCTTGTTTCTCTGCTGTCTGATTCCTTATCCATATTTCTCCATCTTGGGTAGAGATGTCCCATGTGTCACAAGAAGGACGCATGGAAGGGATGAAAGAATAAAGAGGGATTAAAGGAGGTAAATTAATTTTTTTTTCAAAGTAAGACATCCGAATAAGTATTCTTCCAAATCTGATTTTCCACCACATCTAAAGGATTCTATCATAATGTATTTTTTTAAACGCTCTCCTTTCCATCCCCATTGTATTACCTTAGATCAGGCTCTCATTCTTTTCACAACTACTTCTGTGATAAAACATTCACCCCTGTGTTAATCAGGCCAACTCATATACCTTATGTTGTCAGACCAACCTTCCTTCAGTATGAAACTGAAACTGGTCCCTCCTCTGTCTAACGTCTGTCAATAGTTCCCTTATAAAATATATGGCATTTAATATACAATCTTATGCTGGTACATCTACACAATGAGATGCTCAGAAGGCTTCCATTCTGTAGTGTGAACAAGCCACATGTTCCCAGTACACTGGACCTTTTCTCTTTCTTTGTGCCAGACACAAATGGGTTATGGAATGGCGGTGGAGAACTGCTGCTCCAGCTCATGGGATTAACTGAATAAGTCATATGTTATCTTAATGAGGGTGACTGATAGCAGAACTGTACTAGGAATTATGCTAACCACTTTACATGCCATACTTTATTCATTTCTCATGACCAAGCTTTGAACATGGTGTCATCATCTTTATTTTATACATGCAGAAAATCAGGGGTATTTCAGGGTACTATTTAAATTTTCCAGTGAATAAGTGGCACAGTTTGAAGTGAGACACAGACAGGCAATTATCAGAGTACACACTTTCAACCACTGTTATATACTTCCATTTCCTAATTGTTTCTTCTTTTCTTATAGACAAAAGTTACTGAGCTAAAATCAAACTAGGATTTTAAGCTGTGTAATTATTTCTGTTTGTCCAAATTCACAGAGACAATTCCCAGTGTTTTTTTTTTTTTTTTTTTTCTCCATAAATGCAAGATTATTTGGCTTGAATTCAGGTAACTATCACTAGATCCTTTACAACTTTGTGTTATGCCAAAAATCCACTTAAAAATGCCTACAATAATAGAATCTAAAATTCATCCATGACCTAGCCAAGGATCAGGTTCTCAAAGCCTCTTGATTGGTTTGCATCATTCTGAAAGAATCTGGAGCTAATGTTCCTGCCCTATCTTCCCCCTCCCCCCCTCCCCCCAGAACAATTTCACTAGCCTTTGGGATTTTGCTAAAAGCCCAGCACACTTGTCTTCAAGGAGCTTTATCATATGGTCTTAGTAACAAGAACCCAATGAAAATGCACACATTACACACCCTTGGTTCCTCTACCAGTGATTGGAAATAGATTGGAAGAGCTAAGGCACTAACTCAACCAGCCATTCCATCATCAGCTTGTCTCAGGGTAGTAATAAACTTCTTGGTCTGCTAAATTTATGGAGTAGAAGTGTGAGCCCAGCTTCCCAGCGGTACCCATGGCTTTGATCAGGTCAGTAACAGTGGTCTGGAGGTCTGCATGCTGACCATTATAAGCACCGATGTGAACTCTCACCGGTGTGCTGTCATTAGCAATTGCTTCCACGTTAGTTCTTGGCTGCAATGATAAATCAGGCTGCCTAATGTAAAGATTTTACATGAGATTGCTTGAGAGTGTTTCCTATGTGGGAGAGTAGGATTAAGGGTTTAACTCCTAAATACTCTCCACATTTATACACTCCACTAGCTTAACCAGAAACTCAGGCCATGAAAGAACTAGTGTATTACAGCCATGAGTCACCTTCTCATCTGACTGAAAGTGTGGCCTCTACCTTTGCAAAAGCAATGATACCCTATGCTGCGTGGGAAAAATAATCATATTACTGTATATGATTTGTGCATTTAATAAGCTTAGACGTCCTAGTTGTACCCTGTGCTTACAGTGCATATAATTGATTTTGTAGCAAATTTGAAAGGCAAATTGTATTGGTCCTTGAAGGATCATGCTTGCTCTGCCACTGGACCTTGGGAGGCGCCACTTGATCCACCTTGACCACTGTTGCCCTCTTCATGACAGAGTTCACTTATTTATTTATTTATTTGGCTGCACCATGTCGTAGTGGTGGCACATAAGATCTTCAATCTTCATCGTGACATGCAGGATCTTTTAGTTGTAGCGTGCAAGCTCTTAGTCACAGCATGTGGAATCTAGTTCCCCGACCAGAGATCGAACCCCGCGTTAGGAGCACACAGTCTTAGCTGCTGGACCATCAGGGCTAAGTTTGGATATAGTTAATTCTTACTCTTTCTTCAGATGGCTGTTCAGAATCACTTCCTCAGGGAAGCTTTCTCAGACCTTGCTGACTAAATCTCCATCTCCTATTTTCACCCCATATGAGTGCTCACTTCAGTATAATAAATATATTTGGTGACTCTTAGACCCATGCCTGTGTCTCTCTCTAAGCTGGCACCTCCATGAGGGTCAGAACCCTGTGCTTTGGCTTATGATTATACCCTCAGTACTGAGCACAGTCTTCATCTCACAGTAGGAAAAACAGAGCTATTTTAGCCAAGAATGTAATGAGAAAAAAAAATATATTTTAAAAACTAAGTAAGATATATAATATCTTTAAAAGAAACCTGAAGAAAATTATTCATCTTAAATTCTAACAGCATTCACTTATTTGTTCAGTTTTTTTCAAGAAATATTTTTCAATCTTCCCAGGTTTTGACTAAGATTTATCTTAGGAAATAAATAAAACCTTATTTCCTAAAGTTTATTTCCCAGGTTTTTCCTAATACCTGGATCTACAATGGTAAATAATTAGTAAATATAAATAATATTTTTTAAAAATCTATTTTTTCATTCCCTCTCTGACTAAAATAATACTATATACTTATTAAATAAAAATAGAATGATATAAATCCTTGCCCTCTACTCATATATCAGTGCTTGGTGGCAACCTTTATGTTTGTTCCCTCTGAGAATACAGGAAATTAATGCTTGGAAAATAATGTTTTACAATTGCTCAAAAGTCCAGAAACAATTTCCTCTGGAAGAAACTTCTGCTTTTATAATTGATGATCAGGATATATGGCACTTACATTTATTTTTACAAAAGCATTTTTTAAAAAATCCACTTTTTTGTAGACTGAGAATGATGTGTTTTAAATGGCTTTTTTTTTTTTTTTTTTATAACTATCAAGTAAAAATTCCTCTTTCATGGGATCAAATCCTCTGGAAACCTCTGCCAGACAGTGGTTGATAATATTATAAGGAAAATAAACATGTGTTAGTGAAAAATGTGGTATTTAGGTATTCAATGTATATATGTTTTTCTTGTATGTGATGTGTCATAGAGGACTGGAGTGACAGTTGGGTGTCAGAGGAAAAACTTGAATTTCTCTCATCAGTGTGTTGAGTAAAGACCAAACATAATAAAGTACATCTTGCTTGGTTTCAGGAGAGATCTAAAAAATTATTTTTTCTACAAACTAGACCCAGTTTGTATTGAACTTGTGTCTGTAAGCAAGTTAAGATCGACCATAGGTAGTTTTTACTCACATGATTTTTATTGGCCACTTGCTTGTTTAGGGGAAATAGAGAAACAGGAGAGCACAACTCTAATAAGAGTTCATTGAGTTTGCCACACCTTTAAACAAGAGCAAGATCCATGTTTGGCAGTGTAATGAGGTGATCATATATTCCAGCCTACAACATTCACTCATGAGCAAAAATAGTTCTACGTAAGATCCTAAATATGAAACAGTTACACGCAGTTCGACCATAAACCACATCTGCTTAAAAGTTTAGTAAGACACATAAATGGCATTCATTTTGCATTTGTTCAACAGGTCGAACTTTCATGCCAAAGCTTGAATGTCCCAGATCAGAGGATCTCAAAGTGTGGCCCTAGAACCAGCAACATTAGCATTACATGAGAAATTGTTAGAAATGCCAATTCCAAACCCCATCCCAAACTTATTGAATCAGAAACTCTAGGGATAAAGTCCAAGGTCTGTGTCTTAACTGTCCTTCCTAACAAGTATTTCTAACTGCCTTCTAATGAGTGCTAAAGTTTGAAAATGGGTACTGCCCTAGATTCAGGTAAACCAAGTTTAGTCCTGACTCCAGAGTGTCACTTGAATTCTCTGCTTCCCCACTTTTTCATTTCTAAATCAAGATGTATTAAACCACCTCTGGGGCTTCCCTGGTGGCTCAGATGGTAAAGAATCTGCCTGCAATGTGGGAGATTCAAGAGATGCAGGTTTGATCCCTGGGTTGGGAAGATCCCCTGGAGAAGGGAATGGTCATCCACTCCAGTAATCTTGCCTGGAGAATTCCATGAAGAGAGTAGCCTGGCAGATTTATTAGGGTTGCATATAACAGAAAAGTCTTAAGGTTTCATATAACAGAAAAGTCGTTCAATCGTGCAGACTCTTTGCGACCCCATGGACTGTATATTCCATGGAATTCTCCAGGCCAGTATATTGGAGTGGGTAGCTGTTCCCTTGTCCAGGGGATCTTCCCAACCCAGGATTAAACCTAGGTCTCCTGCATTACAGGCAAATTCTTTACTGTCTGAAGCACCAAGGAAGCCCAAGAATACTGGAATGGGTAGCTTATCCTTTTTCCAACAGATCTTCATGACCCAGGAATAGAACTAGGGTCTCCTCCATTGCTGGCAGATTCTTTACCAGCTGAGCTACCAAATCCTAAAAGATGATGCTGTTAAAGTGTTGCACTCAATATCCCAGCAAATTTGGAAAACTCAGCAATGGCCACAGGACTGGAAAAGGTCAGTTTTCATTCCAATCCCAAAAAAGGCAATGCAAAAGAATCTTCAAACTACCACACAATTGCATTCATCTCACACACTTTGCAAAGTAATGCTCAAAATTCTCCAAGCCAGGCTTCAACAGGATGTGAACCGAAAACTTCCAGATGTTCAAGCTGGATTTAGAAACTGCATAGGAACCAGAGATCAAATTGTCAACATCTGCTGGATCATCGAAAAAGCAAGAGAGTTTGAGAAAAAACATCTACTTCTGCTTTATTGACTATGCCAAAGCCTTTGATTGTGTGGATCACAATAAACTGTGGAGAATCCTGAAAGAGAAGAGAATACCAGACCACCTGACTTGCCTCTTGAGAAATCTGTATGCAGGTCAGGAAGCAACAGTTAGAACTGGACATGAAACAACAGACTGGTTCCAAATAGGAAAAGGAGTACATCGAGGCTGTATATTGTCACCCTACTATTTAACTTATATGCAGAGTACATCATGAGAAACGCTGGGGTGAATGATGCACAAGCTAGAATCAAAATTGCTGGGAGAAATATCAATAACCTCAGATATGCAGATGACACCACCCTTATGGCAGAAAGTGAAGAAGAACTAGACCCTCTTGATGAAAGTGAACGAGGAGAATGAAAAGGTTGGTTTAAAACTCAACATTCAGAAAATTAAGATCATGGCATCTGGTCCCATCACTTCATGGCAAATAGATAGGGAAACAGTGGAAACAGTGTGAGACTTTATTTTGGGGGCTCCAAAATCACTGCAGATGGTGACTGCAGCCATGAAATTAAAAGACGCTTACTCCTTGGAAGAAATGTTATGACCAACCTTGACAGCATATTAAAAAGCAGACACATTACTTTACCAACAAAGGTCAATCTAGTCAAGGCTATGGTTTTTCCAGTAGTCATGTATGGATGTGAGAGTTAGGCTATAAAGTTGAACACAGAAGAATTGATACTTTTGAACTGTGGTGTTGGAGGAGACTCTTGATAGTCCCTTGGATTGCAAGGAGATCCAACCAGTCCATCTTAAAAGAAATCAGTCCTGAGTGTTCATTGGAAGGACTGATGTTGAAGCTGAAACTCCAATACTTTGGCCACCTGATGCCAAGAGCTGACTAATTTGAAAAGACGCTGATGCTGGGAAATATTGAGGGCAGGAGGAGAAGGGGACGACAGACGATGAGATGGTTGGTTGGCGTCACCAACTCAATGGACATGAATTTGGGTAAACTCTGGGAGTTGGTGATGGACAGGGAAGCCTGGCGTGCTGCGGTCCATGGAGTCGCAAAGAGTCAGACACAACTGAGTGACTGAACTGAACTGAATTGAGCAAATTTAAAAGATGATTAAGCAAAAATTTAGAAATGTCACCTCTGTCTGCTATTTTTTTGTTTTTGAAACATTTATTCTATACTTTACAAATCCAGATGTTCTTGAAGAGACAGAATGGATCTTACCCTTACTAAGTGAGAGGATTGTGGAGGACACATCCTAAGTTGGCTGTCAATGCTCCTTGTATCTGGATAGTATGTGTCTGTGTGGTTACACCCTGTCTTTGAGTATGCATGATAATTCTGCCTTGCTTCTAACCAATAGAATATGGCTCAGTCAATGTCATATGACTTCTATAAATATATTACATAAGATATACCTTTATCTTTCTCTCAGTCTCTCCCTGTATACACTTTCCTTTAAAGGCTTTTCATGGAACAAGCTGCCAGTACTGTCAACTTCCCTATACTGAAAAGAACTGAGAGTGGCTTTCAGCTGACCGCCAAGAAGGAAATGAGTACCTCAGTCCATCAGCCCACAGGGGACTGAATCTTGACAACAATCACTGGGAAACAGATTCTTCCTCAGCTGAACTTTCAAATGAGACCTTAAGCCCCACTACTACCTTCATTGGAGTTTGGTGAGACATCCTGGAGCAGAAGATCCAGGTAAGCCAAAGCTAGATTCCTTATCTGCCAAAGCAGTGATGGAATGCATGCGCATTATTTATCTTAAACCTCTATTGCTGTGTAGCAGTACATAATGCAAAGATTAAGTGGTATCCGCTGTAGACTATTAAGTCCCTATGTTGTATGTACATGTGTGCTAAGTCACTCCAGTCGTGTCTGACTCTGTGCAGGCCTGTGGACTGCAGACTGCCAGATTTCTCTATTCATGGGATTCTCCAGGCAAGAATACTGGAGTAGGTTGCCATGCCCTCCTCCAGGGGATCTTCCCATCCCAAGGACTGAACCCTTGTTTCTTTAAGTCTAACCTGTATTGACAGGCTGATTCTTTACCACTAGGGCCACATGGAAAGCTTAAGTCCCTATGCCATGTGTTCCTTTCTCAAAGTGCTTAAAATCAGAATAAATTTAGATAAAAAGTTAAATAACATTCTGAAACACTAAAATAAAGACAGTGATCTCTAGATATGACAGAGGAAACTTAGAGGAGAATAAAAGGCTGCTGAAAGGGTAACCACAAAGCCAAGCAGGTGGCCTCACAACAGAATTTAATGACCCTTCTGGAATGCAATTTTTCACCTGTCCTGAAAAGTCTGGGCTAGGTTCATCTCCTCTGGAAAGCTGTCCCAAGGAACTCCATTCAAAAGCGACACTCTACTGTGCCCCCATATAACCTGACTCCACTTCTTTGCCTGGTTGTATCCTCATCTCCCTCATTTCATCCACTGGACACTGAGTAGTTCATCTTTGCTTCCTTTCTCAAGGTGCTCTTTCATCTCTCCTCTTTCCCCTCTCCACCTTCATAGTTCATATGAGATTCCATATATTATATATTCCTAATTTGTGATTCCCATATGCAAACTAATTTGAGGGAAAATTAGAGTATATTGGCTCTTTCAATGAAGCGGTCCAATATGTGGTGCTGGTGTCAGCAACAGCTAGTTCCAGTCAAATTATGATGTCAGGCCTCATTGTGTTTTTGTCTGCCTCCTCTTTCTCCCATTTGTTCTCCTCCCCTTTTATCAACTTGTTTTCTCCTTCTTGCTCTGACTTTCTCTCACTCTTTACCCCTACCCAGTTTCACCTTTCTTTCTACTGTCTTCATCCTCAAGAAAAGATTTCCCATGTAGCTCAATGATGTTTCCATTAACTTTGTGCTTACTGCATCCTTCCAGCCAAGTTTCTCTTCCTAGCATTCTAGACCATCCTATAGGGATTCCCTCTGTCCCTGGTTATATTGTGGGACTACCCCACAGTGAATCATTCTGGCCAGTCTTGGTAAAGCCTCTTCATGTGTCAGTTTCAGTCACATGACTGATGAGCTCACCAGATGCACATGGACTAACAGAAAGGAATTTTCAAAATGGAAAAATTTCAGGACAGACTGAAAAGTAACAGATGACCATTGAGAACTATTTGCTGACTCATAAGCAAAAACCCAGCCAGTTCCCGGTTCACCCTTACTCCCCTTTGATATCCCCTGTGTGCTTATGTCCCTACATCTCTGGCTTTCAGCGTTTGTGAAATAAACCAACCCATGAGTTGTCTAGAACCTCTTTCCATGGTAAACTTACCTGTTCCCCCAACTCTTTCAAAAATACTTTTCCAATTATTTTAACTTTATGTTATAAGATCAGTTCCTCGAGCTGGACCCTAAAGATACCATCTGATTTTCTCCAGTGGCTGCTGCATACTCTTCCCATGCTAGTTTACTGTACAGAATTGCTTGTGATTTCCCAAAAGCCACTCCATGGTCTTGTCTCCAGATGTGCTGCCTTCTCCTTCCTGACTGCTCTTTCTTGTCAGTCCTTCAAAGGCCAGCCTAGTAAACTGTCCTGACAAACTCTGTTCTAAATTTTTTGAGACACTCTTTGGTGCTTCCATGTGACCTGATTTCTCCCTTCAAACTGGTTGTGTTTCTGTCTCCTTCACAAAAATAATGAGCTTCAAGAGAACAGGCACTGTCTCTTTTTTCTCCTCAGGCTTTAAAAGGACCAGAGTTCATTGTACATAGTAGGCATGCAAATGTTAGGTCAATGAATACATAGTCACATTTAATATGCCCCATGACCCTGTGTGATTGATGTTCTTCTCCAGTGGTGCTAGTGTTAAAGAGCCCACCTACCAGTGCAGTTGATGTAAAAGATGTGGATTTGATCCCTGGGTTGGGAAGATCCCCTGGAGGAGGACATGGGAAACTACTCCAGTATTCTTACCTGGAGAATCCCATGGACAGAGGAGTCTGGCAGGCTACAGTCAGTAGGGTCACAAAGACTTGGACACAAATGAAGGGACTAACCATGTACACATGCACTCACTAAAGAAAATACTAAATTATATAAAATATAAGGTAAAATGAGCTTATATTCATACTGTGCAGATATAGTCACTGTTGACATTTTGGTGCATTTCTTTCTAACCATTCTGTTAGCATTAAATAAAAAAAGATTGCAGTTATATACTATTCATTTCCTGGGATGGTTTTCCATCCCTCTCTTTTATACAGTGCAGGGTCCAATCTCAATCTTTTGTTTCCATCCCTTTGAAAATGCTCATCCTCCTTTTTAAAGCACTCACTCTTTCTCCTGCAGCACATTTTTCTGGGCTCTCTCAGCCAATAACTCAGTTTCTGTTCCTTCGTGACTCTTTCTGTGAGACCCTCAAATTCAGTTATCTATTACTTCTCTGTGCTGGTCGACTACCCGGGACGTGTATCTCTTACAACATTTAGACCTTTTATTTTAATTATGTGCTCGCTGGATGTTTTACCCATTCGGCACAGCACCCCACTTTTGCCTCTTATCCTCCTCTGTTACTTCTGCCCCCTTCTTGCCCCTTCCCATGCTCATTCTTCCCTTGTAATCTGACATATATCATACACTCAGTATGTGATTACAAATGAATGAACCATGCCATGAACTTTTAGTCCTGTGTCTGATACAGATGAGCAAAGAGAGGCATATGTAAGTTATGTCAGTTGCTCAAGGACACACTGATATGCTGCTTTCATTTTCTTGAAGGAGAAAAAAAAATCAATAGTCTGCAGTGTCTTTCAAATAAATTAAATACACATGAACCAGTTTTACATCTAGAGTGGATATCTGCAATATTGATGTTTCAAAATGAAACTGAGCATTACCCCATCACCAGAATGTCTTAACACCAATGAGTTAATGCTTCCATCATCCATGAGCTGCAGCTAAACTTCTCTGAAAACTGGCTTCATTTCAGTGGCAGCTCTTCCAACCACCACTCATCTTGTAATAGTGTAGAGGCCATACAGAGTGGTTTGCATCACTGGCCAGGTGTGCTAGTTTTGTTAAGACTGACAAAGGGACAAATGAGAAGAGAGTTCTTGTAGGATAGAAGTTTTGTTTGCATTGCTCCTCTTTCCCTCCTCCTTCTCCTCTTGCCTTCTCATTGCTGAACTGTGATTGAACCATCTTCTTGCGAAAGTCAGTCAGGAAAATAAAAGCACCCACTAGTGTAGATAAAGAGCTTGTTCTCCCAAAGTCATTCCAGCAGTGCACAATGGAGCTTGCTGTAAACACAAGAGCAACGTGATCTGTCGGCAAAGAACATCGTCCAGATGCTACCGTCTGTGCTTTTGGGTTGTTTTCTTGTTGGTTTATTTGAAAAAAAAAAAAAAAGACTGCAATAAAGAAAAACAATAAACAAAAAAGCAAAAACAATTTTGCTCATCCAGTCATAACTAATAGATAATTGTAAAAGAATTTCCCTGAAAGCAACTGGAGAGAGATTTTATAGTTGTGTGAGGAGAGAGAAGGCACACACTGACAGTGCTGACTATTAGAATCTGAGGGCTCAATGCTGCATTTCCTATTCTGACAGGGTATCATTTTAACCCATGAGCAGAAAATAAACTCCTTGGGATGATTTGATTTGTCAATCCAGGTCATCTGTTAACTCTGCCAATGATGTTTATTGAGTGTCTACTGTATACACAGATGGGAAGTCCAGAAGCATTCCATCAGTATGGTCACTTAGTACTACTGTATATGTTCCCAAATATGGATTCAGGAGAGTTCTCTCAGATTGTGCTTCAATGGGACACAGCTAGAACCAGCAATATTCCCCTTGCACCCCTTACATGCAACATAAAATAAACTGAGTGACCAAAAGGGCAATTCAAAGAATCTGCCTGCAGTGTGGGAAACCTGGGTTCAATCCCTCGGTAGGGAAGATGCCCTGGGGAAGGGAATGGCAACCCAATCCAGTATCCTTGCCTGGAGACTCCCCATGGACAGAGAGCCTGGAAGGCTACAGTCCATCGGGTCGCAAAGAGTTGGACACAACTGAGCAACTGAGCACAATACAACATAACATTGCCATGCTTACTTTCTGTAACTAGTACCTAGGAGTGAGGAATGATTACACCAATGTTTTTCAGATTTTGGATTGCCAAGTCCATACCTCATATTTCTGAATCTAATACTTACCCAATGATGCAGATGTAGCTGGTCCAGGACCTCATCTTGAGTCACACTGTTCTATGTCATCTCCCACAAAACATTTTCTACAGCATGTGAACAGTCACAGGAAGTGTCACCTTGCTCATATACTTAACTTCCTGTCATTTCTTTTTTCTTCACTAATCAAAACATTATGCAGGACAATAAAAATTAAGTATAATATCTTCCTAGTTAGCTCACCCATTCCTAGACATAATTTCTCAAGACTCAGTAAAATCATATGGTTTAATTATAGTTGGCAAGGCAGACTGAGTGTCATTGCATTCATTTGCTCACATGACCACTTATTTATTCAACATATATTCTTGTACTTGTGATAGTGAAATCCTGTGCTAGGAACAGGGGATACAAAGATGAGAAAGGCATACACAGTTTTGTTAGGGGATCAACATCTAGAGGGGGAAATCAAGCAAATATAAAGCTGTCAGCTACAGTGGATCAATGATGGCAGCAAGCACAAAGGAGGAGCTCTACTCCCAGCCAGACTGGAGAGACGATCAGGAAATGTTTCAGAGTAACTGATGTCTGTGCTACCTTGGAGAGGATGAAAGCCAGTGAATTTAATGGGTGCAGTGCTTAGTTCCCAGAATGATGGTAATGCTAGAGGTGAAAGAGTACATTTTTTAACAATGACCCTGTTGTGATGAAAATGAATAGGTTAGGAGCACTTGCCTTAGGGACCAGCCTTCTGAGTTCAAATGTTGTCTTGGTCACTTGATACCTGTGTGACACTGATAAGTTACTCAATTTCCCTGAGCCCCATTTATTTTCATTTGGAACATGTGAATAATAATAATAGTTGGATTGTGTTGAGGATCAAAATCAAGATAATGTGTTTAAAATCCCTAGTACACTGACTAACCTATACGTAGACAGCATAGACAGTACTCTTTTTATTTCTTGCCGTACCATGTGCCATGTGGGATCCTAGTTCCCTGACCAGGGGTCGAACCCGCACTCCCTGCATTTGAAGCCCAGAGTCTTAACCATTGGACTGCCAGGGAGGTCAGACATTACTCTTTAAATAAGAATGGAAATGGTAATGAATATCTAATGAACTCAGCACAGCAAATTATAACAGTACACTTATGGGAAGAATTTGAAAGGTAAAATATGATAACAGGAATAGAAAATGAATTTTCACAGCAGCCTTGCTCATCACACTCCTAGAATATCTATACATTTCTTTTGTAAACTAAATTCTGTGTGTGTGTGTGTGTGTGTGTTTTAGTTGCTCAGTCATGTCCAACTCTTTGTGACCCCATGGACTATAGCCCACCAGGCTCCTCTGTCCTTGGGGATCCTCCAGGCAAGAATACTGGAGTGGGTTGCAATGCCATCCTCAAGGGGATCTTCCCAACCCAGAGGTGGAACCCAGCTTTCCCACATTGCAGGTGGAATCTTTACTGTCTGAGCCACAAGGGAAGCCCAATTTCCTTCTATACAGCCCTCTAAATATTTCTTAAAATTTTGATCTGAAAAGTGAACACAGGAAAATTTTATCCAGCCCTTTCAATGTCAGTAGAAGTAACCCGAGGCTCAGAAAATTTAAGTGGGTTGGTCACCCATTTATAATAGGACATAGGCTTCTTGAAGACCTGAGCCACGTATGCTCACACTGTAATCCTAGCTCTTAACAAGAGCCTCAGACACTAAAGTTGGCACAGCACTTATTCATGAGCACTGAGTGAATGACCAATTCAAGGCTTTGTTTCATTTTTTGTTTTTTAAATTCTTATGGCTCATATTATCAAAAACTCAATCCATCTTAACCATGTATCTGAGACAAAGATAAAACTTATGATATGTAAAGAGATCACATGTATTAAGATGTTTTTTCCTTATGCACACTTTTAATTATTTAATGCAGTTGCAAAGATTCCTGCATAAAAAGGCTTCTATCTACAATTTTATTTAAATTGCTGGGCTACAGTTAAACCTCATGGAAGTGAGTTATTCCTAATGTTTTCTGCATATTTTTTCTCTAAGATCAATAAGAAAGAGTGTGCAGAATCTTTCTTTATTGATTGAATAAACATGGTTGACTCTGCTCTTTTCAATTGCCCTTATCTTACAATTCCTGATATAGAACCCAGGGCATTCATAAGTTATTGGCTGTAGAACCGGGCTCACCATTGAAAAGAAATGCATGCCTATCCTGATCAAAATATATCTAGAGCCTCAAGCCCTCTCCTGTGTTCTTTTTCTACTCTTTGCTTCCTTCATATTTTCAGACTTGATGACCCTTTTATATGATCTTTGTCAATAAAAGATGGTTTCGCTCAGAAAACTAAGGTCTTGGCATCTGGTCCCATCACTTCATGGGAAATAGATGGGGAAACAGTGGAAACAGTGTCAGACTTTATTTTTTTGGGCTCCAAAATCACTGCTGATGGTGATTGCAGCCATGAAATTAAAAGACGCTTACTCCTTGGAAGGAAGGTTATGGCCAACCTAGATAGCATATTTAAAAGCAGAGACATTACTTTGCCAACAAAAGTCCATCTAGTCAAGGCTATGGTTTTTCCAGTGGTCATGTATGGATGTGAGAGTTGGACGGTGAAGAAAGCTGAGTGCCGAAGAATTGATGCTTTTGAACTGTGGTGTTGGAGAAGACTCTTGAGAGTCCCTTGGACTGCAAGGAGATCCAATCAATCCATCCTAAAAGAGATCAATCCTGGGTATTCATTGGAAGGTCTGATGTTGAAGCTGAAACTCCTATACTTTGGGCACCTCATGCGAGGGGTTGACTCATTGGAAAAGACCCTAATGCTGGGTAGGATTGAGGGCGGAAGGAGAAGGGGACGACAGAGGATGAGATGGTTGGATGGCATCACCGACTCGATGGACATGGGTTTGGGTAGACTCCGGGAGTTGGTGATGGACAGGGAGGCCTGGCGTGCTGCAATTCATGGGGTCGCAAAGAGTCAGACACGACTGAGCTACTGAACTGAACTATGACCTGACCACTTCCAATTTACCTTGATTCACGGTAATTTAATTTACCATGAAATTTACCATTTAATTTACCATGAATGGACTGATGCTGAAGCTGAAACTCCAATACTTTGGCCACCTGATGTGAAGAACTGACTCATTGGAAAATACCCTGATGCTGGGCAAGATTGAAAGCAGGAGGAAAAGGGGATGACAGAGGATGAGATGGTTGGATGGCCTCACCAACTCGGACAGGAATTTGAACAAGCTCCGGGAGTTGGTGATGGACACGGAAGCCTAGTGTGTTGTAGTCCATGGGATGGCAAAGAGTTGGACACAGCTGAACACCTGGACTGAAATATAACCTGGCATGACCCTAAATTAAACAATAATGGTCTCTCATTTTAAGGTAAATTGGCGATTTTTTCTCAATATTTTTTTTTCAACCGTAAGTTGGTACCATTGATGTAAGCTGTTCCCCTGATAGTAGAAAACTTATTTTGCTTTACCATGAATGTTATAAGGTTTTTGATTCTACAGGGCCCTTTGTGGTATGTGATAATTTTTGTAAGACTTTGGTCTGTTTGTAATTCAGTTAATAAGAAAAGTATAAGATCTGGATAAGCACTTACCAGGGTTTCAAATCATTTTCCCAGTGTACAGCCTCCCAGTTGGTGTGCTCTTGAGTAAGACATGTAATTATTTTCAGCTCCACCATTAACTGAAGCCAGTTTTGATTCAGTAATAAAGAAGCACTCCCCAATATGTCATCTGATGAAAATGGAATCTTCAGCTCCTGATTGCCCAGAATCAAGATACTGGATTTCTGGAGTTTTATGAAAATATTTCATGTGTTTTGGCATTTATCATTGTGTTTTAGGAGGTGAAATTTTTATTAGTAGGTAGATAGAGCAAAAGGATGAAATAGGTCAAAAAAAGCAAAGCTCTGTGAGTGACAGTAAATGGATTTTAAATTAGAATTTGATAATTTCATTAATTTTGTAAATGGGAAAGTAAGTGTGATGTCTTAATACATTCAGCCAAAATTGTCTAATGCTACCCCTTGCCACTGCAGTTCGTGATGAAGTCTCCCTTTTGTGGGTAAGCATAACAGCCATTAATTTTAATGAGAGTAATGTTTTTATTTTAATGTGGGGATTTGTTGGAGTGAGCATGCCAAAAACTTGCACTGTCCTGAACTAAATGATAAAAACATCATCTTCCAGGTCAATAATGCACTAATCAGGAGGTCTCTGTGTACAAAGATGCATAAGCAGTGATTACCAGGGAGTTATTAAGTCAATAAGTAAATCCCTACTTTACAAATGAGTGACATTGACACTAAGCAACAGGTCAACTCTCAGAGTCTCCAATATTTCAAAGCCTGTCCTTATTCCCATAAGGAGAGAAAGACCTGATTCTGTACAGCAATCGAATTCAAGAATTATTTCATCATAATGAGTAACACAGCATAAAAATATCCCTTCCCCTAATGGGAAGATAGCATACTATTTGGTCTTTTTCATTTTGGGCTTCTCCTCGCACCGTGGTGTCCAGTACACTCTCTAGCTACTTTGACTCCAAACATCCTAGGTGTGGCCAGGAACAAGCATTTTAACAAGTACTTCAGAGGGATTGAATGCAAGTTTCTATACTATGAGTGATATTTCTAACTGTGCCAGAAGTATCCTTAGAATGCAAACATGATCAGCATCTCTCCTGCAACCACCCCGAACTCTTCACCACACTCACAATCTTTCAGGATAAAAATTGACAAATAAGTCCTAATCTTAGAGGTTATAAGTTGGGCAGATCAATATATGGTTAATTTGTTCTGCACATTAATTTTTTTTCTAGTATATTGCCAACATTTTAAAATTAGAGATATCACAGAAGGCAACAGATTGAAGGCTGTTCTTCAAATAGTATTCCAACATGGCTTGTCCAGGTTAAGGACATTTCTCTTCAAGTGGAACCCACTCTGTCTATTCATTAGTCTGAATCACTTCTATTCAATGATATCAATTTGTCTTGCTAGCTATGATGTGATAGGACACCTAAGATACTTGAAATTTGGGGACTCCTCCATAAAATAACTTCCCCCCTCCCATAAAACACCTGCTTAAATGCTAACACAGAAATTTGGCTCTAGCCAAAACACTTTTTTTTTTTTTTGGCCTCAACATGTTTTGTTGTTCAAGTTTTAACTCTGCACCTTTCAACAGGTTTTGCATTGAACACCCAACCTCCATAAACCTATACAGGGTAAACATACTTTTCCCTAAAACTCAAATCAGAAATGATGCAATTTAGAGTAGTGTATTGTTCTTCATTAACTTGCTATTACCATTTCTCACTACTTTTGAAGTCCATTCCTTAAGTTCATTTAGTTACATGAAAATGCTAAACTTTGAATTTTGCAGAACTAGGGTCTAATTTAATTGCCTGTGTATTCCTCATACCTAACCTCAAGCCAGGGACATGGGAGTTACATACATATGTTGAAGAGAGATGGATGAATGTCAGCAATATAAACATACTTGTTGGTAGCAGTAGCTTCTATGAGCTATCTTTTTATTATTATCATTTAATGTGGTCTTTGGGCTTTCCTGGTAACTTGGATGGTAAAGAATCTGCCTGCAATGCGGGAGACCTGGGCTCGATCCCTGGGTTGGGACAATCCCCTGGAGGAAGGCATGGCAATCCATTCCAGTCTTGTCTCCTGGAGAATCCCCATGTACAGAGAAGCCTGGTGGGCTACAGTCCTGCAAAGAGTTGGACATGACTGAGCAGCTAAGCACAGCATAGCACAATATGGTCTTGAAGAGTTATAGAAATAAGTTTTAGTCAGTGAGGAGAAAAATTAAGGTAAGAAGGTAACTTTGTCTAGTATGCTAGTTATTCACATCATCTAGACACTCATGCAAACAAAACTGAAACCAGATATATGAAGAAACTGTAACCTATTTATATTATCCACCACGTGAGACAAAGAACAGATGCAGAATCTAGGAGAATGAACAGAAATTAGGGTCTCAATAAATATTTGTTGAATGATTGAATGAGTGGATACATAAATGAATGACTTTGAAGATGATTGTGATTCCAGACTTCAGGGGACTTACATGCTTAGTGGGGACTCAGTGTTGAATAACCTGCCTGTCTATGTAGGAGATGCAAGTTGTATCCCTGGGTCAGGAAGATTCCCTAGAGAAGGAAATGACAACCCACTTCAGTATTCTTGCCTGGAAAATCCTATGGACAGAGGAGCCTGGTGTTCTACAATCCATGGGATCACAAGAGTCAGATATGACTTAGTGATTAAACAACAACAACAATAACATACTTAATGAGGACATGATTAGGGCTACCATGGCCAACTGTTCCAACTATCAATAAGTGCCCTCCTTTGGTTCCAATAAATCATATAACACAACCTCTTCAGACAGATAAATTATAAACTTGCTTCTTGTTGAACTAATTAAATCCAGCCCCGTGCCAAGCAGCGTTGACTAGTAACTAGGGCTGCATCCAGATATCTACTCATATTAGAATCTCGTACAGGGCAGGACCTCTATAGCTGTATATAGTAGTCCTATGCGTTCATAAAAACAACTGACGCTAATATTCTGTGATGAGCACAGGCACTTGAGTGTGTCTCAGAAGGCAATGAGAGTTTAGATGAGGAGGCTCTCTATGGAGGCCAAGTTGTCAGTGAAGCTGCAGAGGCAGAGCTGAGATCTGAAACTAGTTGTAGAGGATTGGAAGAGACCAGGCAGTCTCAGGACACTGGGCAGGGCATTCCATACCCAGAGGCTCAGCAGGTACCCACACACGGGGCTGTTTAGAGGACTCTTGCTGAATGAGTGTATGAGGATGCACAAGTCCAGTGAATTATAAATACATGTTATAGGAGATAAAAGAAAGCACACAACCAAGAATAAGGTAAAATAAAACAACAATAGTAATATATTATTAACTGCTAATGAGCAATTACAGATGCCAGGAAATATTCTAATCGCTTTATATGCATCATGTAAATCATTCCTTTCAACAACCCTGTGAAAGGTAAGATGATAACTACCTATAATCTAGTACTTTCTATGCATCATAAATGTTGGAAGCCTGTGAGTTAAGTTCTGTTGTTTCCTTTATTTCACAAAGGAACAAATAGCGCATTTTGACTTATCCCCACTTCCAATTTGAGGCTCAAAGTGATAATGTTAGTGATTTGTTAGTTTATACAACTAGTGGGGCTTCCTCAGTGGCTCAGATGTAAAAAATCTGCTTGCAATGCAGGAGATGTAAGAGACACGGGTTCGATCCCTGGGTGGAAAGATCCCCTGAAGGAGGAAGTGGCAACCACTCCAGTATTATTGCCTGGAAAATCCCATGATCAGAGGAGCCTCATGGGCTACAATGCGTGGAATCGCAAAGAGTCAAACATGACTGGGAGACTGAGCACTCACTGACTCACTCTCTCACTCATACAACTATTAAGTAGTAGAAATAGATAGTTAATGACTAGATCTCTGCCACTAGCAAATAAGACTAGCCCTTGTATTCAGAAGATAAATCACTGAGAAGCCTACAGTTTGACTTCATTAAATGAAGAACCTCCCCTGTCCAATTACCTGTAGCCAAGGTAAAGAACTCTCTGGTGCAAAACACCATTGCTGGGGAACAGAGTCTGCTGAGGAACACAAGCACCATCATCAGAGTCAGTGAGGCAGATATTTCATACAGACTTGCAGTGGGTCCATAATAAAGACAAGAAACCTGCTCTTCTTATTGTTTTGTTCTTATTAAGTTCCATGGATAATTCTGAGAACCAGCTGTATTTGAAACCATAATTTTATAATATTGTAATGCAGCCCTACTAAAACACCCTCAATTTGTATTTAAATGATTAAGTCAAATAAATTTACTTCAAGTTGAAGAAATAGCTCTTGTTCACCAGAAGGCTCATAAGTTCGGGGAAATAAAAACATGTATCCAGGAGAAGTAATAAATAAAACTGCAGTAGCTTGTATTTAGGACACTAATAACCAGATATAAAGTGGCGTTTAAGGGAAACTAGAACATAAATTGATTGATAGAGATATCAGAGGTATTCTACAAGTTCTAGCAGAAGTTATATTTCTTTGAGTATTTCCAGAGAATAAAAAAATGAATAATAATATAGTTGGATCTTTACAACAACCCTTCAAGATGTAAAAAGAAGGCACTATTATATCCATCTTGTGGATGAGCTCTCAATTTATATGACAGTCCCTAAGACTAGCAAAAGTAAGGGTTGGCTCTCAGCATGTCAGATGTCAAATCTCTGCAATCTCCACTCCTTCATGGTAACTCCTCTGCAGAAGAAGAAAGAGAAGGAGGATAAAAAGACTACCTTAAACTTTTTCTCTGTTTGGGGCAAAGCTACAATTGCAGAAGAAACATTAATGAGTGTGTCAAACTTCAAAAGATAAGCAAACTTTAGTCCTTTAGCACAGCTGAAAGCATGAATGAATGCTGTACAACTAGATGTCCTGAATACCTTAGCCAAACTATTGGATTTCAGGTAATTGAATTGATAAGCTTATTTTGAACTTAGTGAAACCATTAGAATACTTATTCACTCAATGAAAACATATTAAGACAAGACTTGGTTCCAGCTACAATACAAGATAGGGCTTCCCAGGTGACACTAGTGGTAAAGAATCTGCCAGCCAATACAGGAGACACAAGAGATGGCAGTTTGATCTGTGGGTCAGGAAGATCCCCTGGAGAAGGAAATGGCAATCCACTCCAGCATTCTTGCCTGGGAAACCCCATGGATAGAGGATACTGGTGGGCTACAGACCACAGGGGTCACAAAGAGTCAGATATGACTGAGAACACACACAATACCAGATACTAAAGATGATGGTCTGTAATTCTAGATTTTGAAAAGAAAAGAGGTAATTGAAGACACACACACATATAAATGAGTGGGCTTTCACAGCCCAATGAGAAAAGAATCCTAACAGAGAGATATGTGGGCCAAGGCTTGCTTCATAAAACAGAAGAAGGGAGATCCTGAGCTGAATTTCAAACATGAGATCAGTTCAAGTCAACTCAAAAGGAGGAGGGAAATCTCACCTTTGTAGACAGAGAAGGAGATACAAGGAAGAGAGAGAAGGTGTATTTGAGGAACCAGAAGAGGTGTAACCAATTGTTGCCTTCTTAAAGAGTCATAAATATTTACATACACTCTCATATCCATTTCATGAGTATGTGATATCTACCACACACTTGCAATGGGCACACTAGCCTGTATAGGTTTTGGAGAAGCACAGGACAAGTTTCAAACATACCAGAAATAGCACCTGTGATGAATGAGTGGCTGACACAGCATCTGTTTCCACACAGCATCTGACAAAGGGATTGCAGTGCAGGACCTAAAATCAATGCGGCTCTTGGAGTGGATACCACTTGCATTAATAGCACCTTTTCACCTCTCAGCAGCTAGAGAGGTAATGACCGATCACAGGAAGGGATACCTGGAGATCCTTGGGAAATGTCCACTGCTTAAAGAAGCCGAGTCAGGAAGTTTGCAGCAAAAGGAGAAACCCATTGCATGGAAGGGGCTTCATGGACTCTGATTTTCACTCTTAACATGTGCCTTGGCCTGATACAGTGTTGGAATGTGTTCCTAGGGAAAAGAGCCTTTCTATTGCATTGTCACTGCGGTGTTGCTAGGCAGGATAGTCACTGAGGAAAGTACTAGCAGAGGGTGCAGAATCTGTATGGGTAGGGATGTAATGATAGATCCTGATGAAATACTTGGTATAGTGCATGGCATGTATAAAGCGCTTCATGGATGTTAAAATCTACTACTATTGCATTTTCTCCTTCTCTTCCTACTTTTCCTTCTATCCTTCTTTCACTCCACCTGTATCTATAAATCTCATTGGAAATAGTATGTCAATAAAACCACTATTATGGAAAAAGAGAAAGGTATAATGGACATGGAATTTAATGAGATTCCAAGTAGCACGAGCCCAGAAAGTGGGGGAAGGGAGAGAGGGAGAGAAGAGTGAAGAAAGGAGTGGAGAGGAGAAATGAGGAGAGGGAGAGAGGAATGGAGAGGAGAGAAAAGTGGAAAGATTGATCCAATTTTTATTTTCTATAATTATTCTCTATAGGAAAAATTATTTGTTCTTCCTTCTCCAAATATTCACTGAGACATTTTCATGATCAGAACTGTAATAAAGTCTTCATTTGCAATGATGGATATGTCACAATTTACTCTTGTGGACTAGTTGGGAAGACAGCTAAGAAAATAGACTGTTCAGTACTTAGGGAGGAATGCGTGTGTTTGAGTGTGACATGTGATGAGAATACATAAAGAAGGAACATGAGCAATTCCTGGGCCACTAGGGAAGGAAGTAGCAGCTTAGGCAGCATCAGGTGTGTTAGCTGCTCAGTCGTGTCCAACTCTTTGCAACTCCATGGAATGTAGTCCGCCAAGCTCCTCTGTCCGTGGGATTCTCCAGGCAGGAATACTGGAGTGGGTTGCCATTTCCTTCTCCAAGGCAACATCAGAGAACTGGTGTATTTTGGCCAAATAAATGTTCAGGTGCCAGGGACTGGATTGGATTTTGGGTGATTGGCTATGTGAAGTTGGACAGACGAGAGGACATGAATTGCTCTCATAGGATGCAAGAAGTTTGGTATAACAAAACAGTGGAGTAGAACACACGGAGTTGTGAATGATTGGAGAGCCAGACAATGAGCCTCTCAGGAAGGCTTAATAAGACAGTTTTAGAAGCTTGGGATCTGCACTGACTTGGAAGTGCAAGTGTAGACTAGCAAGATTTTAATCATAGAAATGACACAGTCAGATTGCTTTTCAGATGGCATAGATCACTGGTGCACTGTGAAGAAGGGAGAACCACACAGGACATGTTTTGGAAATTTTTCAGATAAAAGTTTCTGGTGGTCCATATTTGGGAGGAGGTGGTAATAAGACCATTCATAGATCATTTCATAGACTAATCAGTACATGGAGAGGGATACATGTGTTAGAATGTGACATGTGTAATGAGAACAAGTTGGAAAGAAGGAAGACTGGCAGATGACAAAGTACATGTGTATGTTTCTAAGACAAATTTAGAGAGAAAAGAATCAAGGTATCAACTTTTACTAGGGAGCTATGAATAAGAACAATTTTTAAAATTAGAATATTAAGAGAGTGAATCAAGTTTCACCAGATGTGCTCCAATGATGGAAAAGATCTTTATAAAATAATAATTGTCCCAGAATATCTTAGAGTATAATGAATAGAAGTTTGGAAACTCAGACACAGAGCTTAGGATCCTTCCCCTTTCTCATTCCCTGTTCTGTGTTTTATCCAAAAAGCTAGAATGTTCAAATTTTAACCTAATTGATGGTGAGCTCAGTGTTTCCAATAGTCTTTGAAAATGTCTAGAAAATTCTCCAAATTAGGGCTTTAGATAATCCATCTTGCACAGCCTTTAATTTAATTCTATGGAGCTCTGAATGAATACCAATTCCCAAAATAATTTGCAATGCTAGGAGCTATGACCTTATTTTGAAACAGCAAATATAGTTTTCTTTCTTATTTATTTGCAAACACTATAAAAAATTCTCTGAAAAGTGGAATTTTTGGTACTCAAAAATGCTTTGTTCAGATCTTTTACAACATTTGTTTAAGTGTGGCTGGATAATACTTGTTTTTATTTCAGGCCCAAATAACTCTGATCTTGCACTCTCCATGGCCCATAAAACTTCTGAACACAGAATAAAGGAAATGGTCATTCATCAAGCTACCTAGGGAAAAGGAAAGAGGTTGCCAAAATATTTCTCCAATCTACATTAACGCTGACTGTCCAAATCATGAACTTTTAACTATGCTTCTATTCTTGCATTCAGAGGTCATTTTTATATAACAGCTTCTAGCAATTTGAAAAATAAATCTTAACCATGGCCTTTGTAGAGGCAAGAAAAATTAAAGCAAATATAAACTGCTGAAATAAGTTCATGTTTTTATCTGATAACAGATGTGTTCTCTGTTTCTCTGAATAAGGTCCCTGAGTCCTGTCCTAGATTTTCTTAAAAAATATTCAACAAAGAACTCCTTGTGGCCCTACTATGTGTACCACAGCAGAGGAATTCAAGGTTAATAATAGGATGTCTGTAAGTTCTTTTAGTTTTTTTAATTAATGCTAAGGGTAATGTGATGATTTGCTGTAACAGTGTTTTTTGAAATTTAATAATTAAAATACTATATGTGAAGGATAGATATGGATAAAACATTTGATTTGTGAAAATGTCCACCAAAATACTTGTCACCTAATATTAATATCATAATATTAATATTAATAATGGCAATTATTATAATAGCAGCTTGTATCAGGAACTTAGTTGTGATGATTTATTTAATATGTTAACTTGACTGGGCTCCTAGATGCCCAGATATTTGGTCAAACACTATTCTGGGTGTATTGATGAGGGTTCTTTTGTATGAGATTAACATTTGAATCAGTAGACTGAGTAAAGTGTATTTCCCTGCTTAATATGGGCAAGCCTAACCCAATCAGTTGAAGACCAGAATAGAATAAAAAGGCCGAATAAGAAGGAATTCCTGCCTGACTTCCTTTGAGCTGGAATAGTGTTTTGTTTTTTCCTATTTTTTGGATATGCATTTTATTTAATAAACAGAAATTCATTAGGCCTCTTCCATATTACAAGCATGTTTCTAGCATGGAAACAGAGCAAGTGGTGTGCAAGTAACTGTTAGAAAACAAGTTCCCCAGAAAAAAAAGTATTTATAGTTTTGCTGAGTCTTATATAAATATTCCTAACATGACTGATTTTAAACTACTGGTATAGTGTCAGCTGGTTTATAAAATTCCTGAAAGTTTACTAATCTACTATGATGTACTTGAACAAGCCAGGTCTAGCACACCATTGACCCAAGTATCAACAAAGCAGACAAGAGCCTTTCCCTTTTGGAATGAATATTCTTTTTTTTTTTTTTTTTTTTTGGCTTAAATCATCTTTTTATTTAATTATTTTATTTTCTATTTTTTAACTTTACAATATTGTATTTGTTTTGCCATACATTGACATGAATCCACCATGGGTGTACATGTTTTCCCCTTCCAGAACCCCCCTTCCACCTCCCTCCCCATCAATGAATATTCTAAGAGAGAGAAAAATAAAATAAGCCCATATCTAAATTAAACACACAAGAAAATACGAGGTAATGATCATTTCTATGAAGGTGATTGGGATGGAAAGAACAAAATGGTGAAAGTAAGAAGACACTCTCAGAAGTGAAGACATAAATAGTTAATCTGGAAGAAGAGAGAAGCTCTTGTTCTGAAAATAGCGTATTTTGTTGTATTTCCAGAAAGGAGCACAGCCACGTTAGAGGTCCTAGTGTACACCAAAAAGAGGAAACCTGCTGGGTAGTCCCTTTCTTGCTCGGTAGTTACTTATGTACATGTGCTTCTTCACTGCTTTATAATGCATATTTAGTTCCTTAAAAGCATGAATCAACTGTGATTCAAGTGAGTTTACTTCTTTTGTCAGGCAGAACACTTCAATACTTTCTGCATAAGGAAATGTAGAATTCCAAGATTTAGTATGCATATCATCTGGATCTGAGATCATTTTTGGTGGTACCTAAACAAGAATTTGTTTAAAGTAAATCACTGTTTAAAATATAGTACTTTTTTTTTTTCTTTTGATTTTCCCTCAGTCATGCAAGGAAAAAGTCTTAGTATGTTGGAAACAACTCTTCAACCACTTCAGTATTTACTCATTATACATTATAAAAAGACTAAAACTTTCATTCAGATCCCTAAACAAATTGATCACCTTAACAAAATGTTTTGCTTTTGTTGAATTTATGGTTCTATCATTACACTTCTGGTCTAAAGCAAATTTTACCTTATATTCTACTTTCAGTGTTGATTTAATGTGGTTTGATTTTAAATAAATCTAAGTATAATTATGTAATGGTATAAAGAAAAAAATAAGTAAAAATAGTACAAGTAGATGTAGAAAAATCATGAAGTTAATACATGAATGTTTGAGGTTTAGCAAACTGTCTGAATGACTAGATCATTCTTTCATATTACCCTATGGGGGCAAAGTGTATGATCTGAAAATGTCCCTGAAGTTCACTTCTGAAAATACCCATGCATTGACTAGCAAATTCAAGATCTTTAATTTACATGAGGTGCTTTCCAAGTGACTCAGTGGTAAAGAATCTACCTGCCGGAGACACGAGCAGGAGACATGAGTTTGATCCCTGGGTCAGGAAAGTCCCCTAAGAAGAAAATGACAAACCATTCCAGTATTCTTGCCTGGTAAAATCCCATGGACTGAGGAGCCTGGCAGCCTACAGTCCACTGGGTTGCAAAAGAGTCTAACATGACTGCGTGACTGAACAAGAACATGAGAAGTTTACATGAGATGATATAGGCTAAATGATTGAAGCAATCTGACCAAGTGTCTAAGTCAGCTTGGGATGCTACAACAAATTGCCATAGACTGGGTGTCTTAACAAACACACATTTCTTTCTCTCATTTCTGGATCCTGGAAGATCCAAGATCGAGACACTAACAGATTAACTGTTTGGTGGGGACAGTCTTCCTGGTTTACAAAAGGCCATCTTCTTGTATCCCGACGTGGTAGAGAGTAGAGGGTGATCAAGTTCTCCTGCTTCTTATAAAAGCACTAATCCCATTCATGAACACTCCACCTTCATGACCTAATTATCTCCCCACCTCCTATTACCATCATACCTCAACATATGGATTTTGAGGGGACATACACTTTCAGCTCATAAGTGCCATAATTCAACATAGAAAGTCCTATTTCTATCTGATGCTCATCCTACCTAAGACATTAAGTTTCCTTTCCAAAAACACTTTCACTTTTCCCTTGATGTCTCTGTTTCAAAGTCAGACTGTTGTATCCGTAGGCAAACTAAATTATCTGAATCAGCAGATCAGCTTTTGAACTGAACTGGAGTAACTCAGTTTGGTGAAATGCCCATAGATTTTTTTGTTTGTTTGTTTTTTCTACCTTTGAGAGGAAATAGACCATAGCTAAGAATTAATTTCCTACCGGCATTCACCCTGGAACTTGTTATCTAGAGCTGCCCGTGTGTAAGAATCAGACCAGTGGTGAATCAGTACAGTGATCTCTTGTATCCACAAGGTATTTGTTCTAGGACACCCTTCAGATACCAAAATCCACTCTGTGGATCCTCAAGCCCATTATATAGAATGGCAAATACTGTAGCATAGTATAGTATAGTATACACATCCTCTTGTATACTTTAAATCATCTCTAGACTGCTTATAATTCCTATTGCAACTTAAATACTGTATAAATAGTTGTAAATACAATGTAGATACTAAGTAAATTGTCTGATTGCAGCAGATACAAGTTTTGCTTTTTGGAACTTTCTGGAAACTTTTTTTCTGAATATTTTGTATCCATGATTGGTTGAATCCATGGATGTGGAACCCACAGACAGCCACTGTACATGCTTTCTGAAGCCACTCATCTCATGGGTCAAACTGGATTATACATTTTAAACTACTCTGTGCTTTCTTTGATCATGTTTTCAACCTTGCAGATCTCACTCCATTCTTGAACTTGAGCTGTTCTTGTAGATGACAACTTGACACTCAGGTAGCACACAGGGCCATCAAAGTGAAGTACTTTACTCTATGTAGCCTGTATTTTACACAGTGTCATCTCATTTACATTCTCCAAATGCAGTGAAATCACTCATGTGATTTGGCAAAAGAAAAAAAGAAACTGAAGTTTGGTGATAAGTTTTTTTTATTTCTCCTTTATAATAAACTAAGTGGACAAAATATCAGATTCAAGCTCTAATTCCAGTCCTCCCAGTCCCCCAAATTTGAGACCCTGCTTATTTTCTTTCCTTTTTTTATGCTTCTATCTCTTCTCATCTACACTAGGTAAATACTTGCCATAAGTAATATACTGAAGATTTGGAGCAGTGCAAGTTAGATGGCATATATAAATATAAATTAAAGCTGAAAGTACAGTTGACCCTTCAACAATGTGGGATTAGGGGCACCACTGATCCCAGCAGTCAAAAATCTGAGTAAGACTTTATAGTCAGCCCTTGTATCTGCAGTTCATAGCTGCACATTCAACTAACCTTGGATTGTGTAGTACTGCAGTTTGTGTTTATATTTTAAAAAATCCATATATAAGTGGACCTGCACACTTCAAACCCATATTGTTCAAATGTCATCTGTATTATGATCTTCAGTTAAATATTACTATAAGAAACCAAGATTTCAACCAGAAGTAGATGTGGTAAAATGATTCTGTAATCAGACTGTACTGTCTTCTAACCCCTTAGCACTGTATAGAGTTAGTAGCAGCAGCAGTAGTAAAAGTAGTATTAGTACCATAGAACTAGTGACCACAGCTTCTGCTGCTAAGTTGCTTCAGTCGTGTCCAACTCTGTGCGACCCCATGGACTGCAGCCTATCCAGCTCCTCTGTCCATGGGATTTTCCAGGCAAGAGTACTGGAGTGGGGTGCCATTGCCTTCTCCGAGTGACCACAGCACCTAATATTTATTGTCATGACCACTATTTTAATGTTACTACATAATAATACTGATTCTACCATTTACTAATAGTCGGCTTGCACAATTCATATAATCTCTCAAAGTTTTAGCTCTTCATCTATAAAACACAGAATATAATAGTACGCCCTGCACAAAGCTGACTTGATTTAATTAGTTAATGCACCTAAGACTGTTCTGACACATAAGTGGTATGTAGTAAATGGTAATTAATAACTAATTAAGAGACTGAAACAGCATCTCTGTTAATAAATTTGTCTACAGTCTGTTTTTATCACAATGACTTTTTTGATGCATATATTATATGTTGTTAAATGAAATTGTTAAAAATCAGAGTGACTAACTGGAGGAACTGGGCTTCAAACCCACATCTGTGTGAACACAGAGCCTGAGTGTTAAACCCTTGAACTCTTCTAGTTGCATAGGTCATGAATTATTCTCCTTAGGTCTAAGTCCACAAGACATAAAAAGTTATGGAAAGCAAGAGAGATGGAGTCCCACTGACCGCTGTATGTCATCATTGGTGATTTGAGAATACCTAACTTGAAAGCAGTGGGTCACTAAAAATGAAAAAAACAAACAAACATTTTTATGTTGAGTATCTCCTAACCAAATATTTCTAAATCTGACCTATTGTTAATTTAAAGATCTGCTTGGTGAAAGGAGCTCTGAGATGAGTCATATCATTTAGGATAAGCATCATGCCGGAGGGCCTATTTCTGCATGAATTCCCTCAATGGCTGGCGTCTGTAGTCCTCATCCTGCATTTCATGTTCTAACAGAATGAGAGCTTATTTTTATAGTTATACAGTGTGCTTTCTCCCATGGATGGTAAAAAAATAAAAAACAAAACATGATTTCAATTGTTGGCTTTGTAAGCGATAATCATGTAATTGGAAACAGCTGTGCACACAAGAAATATAATTCAAAGCAGTTTAATTAATACATCTTTATCGACAAATTCCACTCATAATACTGATATTATTGTGTGATTCTATAATCAAAAAGGGAATTTCTAAGCCCTGGCCTTTTCCAAATTGTGTGTTCAACTTTTACTTTCTTAAAGAAACATGAAAAAGGTATTTTGAAGATGGCTTTATCAGGTCTCTCAACTCTCTTTCTGACTTCTTGCTACAACCCCCTTCCCTTTTCAGAGTTGCAGGGCAATAAAATCGAACTTCAGAGATTGGTTTTATTGTGTAGTGAATGCTGTTGTAAGCACCATGTCTCCCCCTCAAGTCTGAGGCATTCATTCTCCCCGCTGCTTTGTTGTGCTTCCCCTGAAAATTGCTTTCTGAGAGCTGCCTGTCAACAGGATTTTGTATCCAATGACTGGCTAGTGGTAGGAAGGTGTGAAGATCCTTCCTGCTTGCCTCAAGGTGGGCCAACCCTGAAGACCATACCAGCTATGGTTATGGCTAAGACCTTCGTTGCAACTGTCTCACAGCCCAGTTACTCCCTTTTCTCAATCCCATGCTCTTCAGTCTTCCACAGATGTATATTCAAAGAATATTCCCTAATAAACTTCCTGCTGGAAAACGCCATGTCAGCATTTGTTTCTTGGAGAATCCAACTTCAGATAGATTTTGGACTTATTCTAAATGTATTATCTCTCTTGCTGTAAACTTTTGATACACTTCCATTTCTTCAAATCCACAGTGCTGGCTCATATTCATACAGTGTTTGTTTCTTTGCTCTACTTTAAGATATGTCTTTGATTTTCTTGAACTCTTGGTGACTCAAAATAGTAACTGCTATCTTTTGGGGTGACTCCATTCTATTAGTGTGTGTCAAACCTGGACAAACTTTTACTTTAATGAAGCAACTTCTATCTACATTTCTAAACACACACACACACACACACACACACACACACACACACACTGTCTTATGGATCAGGGACTGAAACATGATTCATTAAAAAATAAATCTTATTGCCTGAAACTTTGAACAGAATTAATTTTAGAAGATAAAGTTTTAGTTATTAGAAAATAAACCAAAGACCAAACAGTAGTTAACCTTAAGCACTTACTGTATTCGAGGTTTCATTTGTAGTAAGTCCCTCACATGTATTAATTAATTTACTCTTCATCCCTATCCAAAGAAGTAAGTACTATTACTTTCTCCACATTATACATAAATCATGTCTAGAAAGATGTACTTAATTGTCGTAGTTTGCCAGAAGAAAAAGACTCTTCAGGATATTTTAGTTTTTTTAAAAAAATAGGGATAACTTAGACATGGTAGCAACAGATTTCTTTTGTGAGACATTTGTTTCAAAATGCTTTTAAACTAGTTTAAATTCTATGGAGAAACTTAATTAGCATATACTTCTCTCAAAAAGTTCACAATATTGAAAACATATGCTTCTGAATGAACATTTGTCAAGTAAGCCTTTATGTTTTTGATCTTTTACAATGCAAATATTTTAATGAGTGACAGTATATCTGCATCATAAATTTTGTCATTAGCTAATATTACAGTTCACATTTAATTATGATTTCTAATCAACTATCTGAAGTTAGAATGTTTATTGGAACAATTGAGATATTACTATCCTGAAACCCTTGGCAACTCCAGCTCTCAATTATAATAGTCTCGCATAAAGGAAACTTTATTTTTAAAAAACTGATGTGGAATTTATGTATAGATATACATACGTATTTATATATATACATAATAAATGAAACCATTTATATTAATCTTTATGTCCCTATCCCCATTATAGTGCTATGAACAGGCTGGCTTTATATTGGCTTCATAAGACTATTGAGAAAATTTAACAAAACTTTGTCAAAGTTTAAGAGTCAAGGGAAAAGAGGCATCACACTGTGTGCAAGTCAAAATTCCTCATGCCGATATTTTAATCATGATAGTTTTTCAGTTCGAGATACATTTATACTGATAGCACTTTATTTAATGGTGCCTTGAATGTTTCTGATTTGGATATGATTGACATCTCATCTAGTTACCTCCACAAGAGTGGCAGAAAGTCACTGCTCAAGTCCATTCTGATAAGGGTAAAATTTGCTAATATCATTGCATTCTGTTTTGAGTCACTACTTTAAAGATGTTTACAATCCACACTTTGATGCTTTGATGGTGCATAGCCAAGGCAATCATACATTGTGGATTTTTGCTACAGGTCTAATTTCAAATATTTTCCCTTTGTTCTCATATTAGTGAGATTGCGTGCTTCAGCTTTTGATTGAATAAATTTTAGCAGTTATGCACAGTTCATACCTAATCTGAATCCTAAAGTAGAATTAAAAACGATGTTGAGAAAAAGGAAAGCCCTCTATTATAGATAAAAATGGACAAATTACCTAGGAATAGTCTATAGGTATGTTTATGTTGCCATCTATCTGAAGCAAATTATGGTCATGGACTTATGCATGAAACAATATTGAAACTCACTATTGATAGAGTTGGGAAAGTAATTTACAAGACTAAAGGCACATTCCATAATTACAAAGATTTGTACATGAAACAGTATGTGGCAAAGCCTGATTTACACAGACTAATGTGTGTATACTTTACCTAAATGCACTAAGAAGGTAGGAAGGAGCTGTAAGATGAAGTTGCTCAACTACAGACATGCATAAGGAAATTAAAAAGAATGTTGGAAACAAGTGATAATTCTAATTGGAAAAGTTATGAGGTTATACTATTATGCATAGTGTCTGAAACAAGTGTATGTCCACAATTTGAGATAAATATGAATTAAGTTACCATTTATCTCTGGATATCATTTGTATTTCTGAAATATGCTTTAGCTTCTAGAGTATAAAACTTAATGAATGAGACTAAATAGGTAAAGTTAGATGCTTGAACCACCATCCACATTTTTTTTCCTATCCTACACATGGATAGGATGATATGGGTTGAATTATGAAAGTGAAAGCGAAAGTCGCTGAGTCGTGTCCAACTCTTTGCAACTCCATGGACTATACAGTCCATGGAATTCTCTAGGCCAGAATACTGGAGTGGGTAGCTTTCCCTTCTCCAGGGGATCTTCCCAACCCAGGGATCAAACCCAGGTCTCCCGCATTTCAGGTGGATTCTTTACCAGCTGAGCCACAAGGGAAGCCCAAGAATACTGGAGTGGGTAGCCTATCCTTTCTGCAGCGGATCTTCCTGACTCAGAAATTGAAACAGGGTCTCCTGCATTGCAGGTGGATTCTTTACCAACTGATCTATCAGGAAGGGTTGAATTATGCTCCCCACAAATTCACATGTTAAAGCCCTAGGTCCCAGTACCTCATAACGTGACCTTTTGGGGGAGATAGGCTCTTTACAAAGATAGTAAAGTTTAAATGAGGTCATAAGGATGCCTGGATCCAGTATGACTAGTGTCCTTATAAAAATGAGAAACTGGGACTCAAAGTTACAAATATAGAAAGAATGTCATGTGAATGTAAAGTCTGCCATATATATATACAAGCCAACCAGAGAGCCCTGGAACAAAGATGGCCCTTAAAGTCCTTCAAAGAAACCAATCCTGCCAACACCTTAATTTCAGACTTCTAGCCTCAAGAACTCTGAGATAATCAATTTCAGTTGTTTAAACCACCCCATTTATGGTACTTTGTTACGGCAGCTCTAGCTAACTAATACAGATTTTGGAACAGGAGGTAGAGTGCTGCTGTGAGAAATAATTGATAGAGGCTGAAACTTTTTTGAGGTGTATGATGGAAAAGGCCTGGACTGAGTTGAAGAGACAATGGTAGAACAATGAGCATTAAAGGTAATTCTGGAGAGAGCTCAGAAAGAGGATAGAATGACCAGAATATTGTTAGAAATATAAACATTAAAGTGCTTCTGGAAAAATCTCACAAGCAAATGAGGAATATTTTGCTAAAAACTGGAGGAAAGGCCATCCTTGTTTTAAGTGGTAGATAATTTGGCTGAATTGCATTACAGTGTTCTGTTGCAGGTAGAATGTGTAAGCAATAATCTTGGATATTTATCTAAGGATATTGCTAAGCAAAGTGCTAAAAATGTGGCCTGCTTTGTCTTTGCTGTGTGTAGGAAAATATAGGAAAAGAGATTAATTAAAGAGGGGATTGTAAGCAAAAGGGAACTAGAACTTGAAGGTTTGGAAAACTGTCAGCCTATGCAGAGAGTGTGGCAACAGGGATGAGGATTTGGCTGATAAAGAATTTGCTCAAGAGAAGACAACTGACTCATGAGTCCAGTCAACCACCTCAGCAGAAGCCAGGAATAGAGACAAGGTTATCAAGGAAAGCTTGTGGAAAGAAAAGAAGGAAAGAAAGTGAAGTCGCCCAGTCATGTCCGACTCTTTGTAACCCTTTGGACTGTAGCCCACCAGACTCCTCCATCCATGGAATTTTCTAGGCAAGAGTACTGGAGTGGGTTGCAATTACCTTCTCCAGGGGATCTTCCAACCCAGGGATTGAACCCGGGTTTTCTTTCAAGAAAAGGGACTAATAACTTGAAAGCAGTTCATAGGCCAATGAGGCTGCCAGTGGTGCCATGAACCCAAAAGACACTGGCCACGAGAGTAGGGCTGCCATCCTGGTGGGCCTAGAGGACAGAGCATAGAGTCAAAGAGAATTAGCCTTAAGACTTAAAATCTAATGGAGTTTTCTCTGCTAATATTTTAGACTTACTTGGAACCCATGACTGCATTCTTCCTTTCAATCTCTCCCTTTTGGAATGGGAATGTTTAACATATTTTTTCCACCATTATATTTTTGAAGCAGATAACTTGTTGCCCAGTTTCACAGATTTACAGAAGAAGAGGTGAATTATACCCAGAATCACCCATACTTGATTTAAATGATATTCAGATGAGGTTTTGGACAGAGTTGATGCTAATGAACTAAGGTAGGTGGGCAGAAAGGGGGATGTGAGGACTGGGTAAATGTCTTTTGCATGTAAGAAGGACATGGATTTTGGATGTCCAGAGGGCAGAGTGTTATGAGTTAAATTGTGTCCCCACATCAAAATGTATATGAAAAAATTTTAGCCTTTTGTAGCTCAGAATATAACTTACGTAGAGACAGAGACTTTACAGAGGTAATCAAACTAAGACAAAGTCATTAGGATGGACCTTAATCCAACATGACTGGTGTCCTTATAAAAAGGGTAGTTTTGGACACAGAGACACACATACTGGGAGAATACCAGGTGGATATAAAGATAGCCATCTATAAACAAATGAGAGAGATCTGAAACAGATCCTTCTCTCATAGATCTCTGAAGAAACAAACCTTGCTAAGAGCTTGATTTCAGACTTCTAGCCTACAGAACTGTACAAAATAAATTTCTATATTATATTTATCCTTGTTTAAGCCACCCAGTCTGTAGTACTTTGTTATGGTAGTACTAGCAAACTGATACATGAAGGGTTAATTCATATGCACATATTATTATGTTCTTATTATATTCATTCTTGTTTATACATGTATGTATTTATGTTCTATACATTTGCAAAAGCAATTGGAAATTTAAAAACATATCTAGAAACTTAATTATACCATGGCTAATTATATCATGTTATCAGCTTTGCATATTCTTGAGGGTATTTCATATATTAGATATTATTCTAGCTGCTGGACATACAAAAAGTAGACTGGTCCAACAAAGCTTCTATCAGTTCAGTTCAGTCACTCAGTTGTGTCTGGCTCTTTGTGACCCCATGGACTGCAGCACACCAGGCTTCCCTGTCCATCACCAACTCCCAGAGCTTGCTCAAACTCATGTCCATCGAGTTGGTGATGCCATCCAACAAACTCATCCTCTGTCATCCCCTTCTTCTCCTGCCTTCAAACTTTCTCAGCATTAGGGCCTTTTCAAATGAGTCGTTTCTTCCCTTCGGGTCACCAAAGTATTGAAGTTTCAGCTTCAGCATCAATCCTTCCAATGAATATTCAGGAATGATTTCCTTTAGGATTCACTGGTTTGATCTCCTTGCAGTCCAAGGGACTCTCAAGAGTCTTCTCCAACACCACAGTTCAAAAGCATCAATTATTTGGTGATCAACTTTCTCTATAGTCCACCTCTCACATTCATACATGACTAGTGGAAAAGCCATCCAACTTCGACTAGACGAACCTTTGTTGGCAAAGTAACGTCTCTGCTTTTTAATATGCTATCTAGGTTTGGTCATGGCTTTTCTTCCAAGGAGCAAGCATCTTTTAATTTTATGGCTGCAGTGATTTTGGAGCTCAAAAAAAAAAAAAAAGAGTCTGTCACTGTTTCCATTGTTTTCCCATCTATTTGCCATGAAGTGATGGAACCAGATGCCATGATCTTAGTTTTTTGAGTGTTGAGTTTTAAGCCAATATTTTCACACTCCTCTTTCACTTTCATCAAGAGGCTCTATAGTTCTTCTTTGCTTTCTGCCAGAAGGGTTGTGTCATCTTTGTATCTGAGGTTATTGATATTTCTCCTGCCAATCTTGATTCCAGCTTGTGCTTCATCCAGCCTGGCATTTCACATAATGTATTCTGCATAAAAGTTAAATAAGCAAGGTGACAATATACAGCCTTGACATACTCCTTTCCCAATTTGGAGCCAGTCTGTTGTTCCATGTACAGTTCTAACTGTTGCTTCTTGACCTGCATACAGATTTCTCAGGAGGCAGGTAAGGTGGTCTGCTATGCCCATCTCTTGAAGAATTTTCCACAGTTTGTTGTAATCCACACAGTCAAAGGCTTTGGCGTAGTCAATAAAGCAGAAGTGTATGTTTTCCTGGAACTCTCTTGCTTTTTCTATGATCCAAAGGACGTTGACAATTTGATCTCTGGTTCCTCTGCCTTTTCTAAAACCAGCTTGAACAACTGGAAGTTCTCAGTTCACATACTGTTGAAGCCTTGCTTGGAAAATTTTGAGCATTACTTTGCTAGCATTGAAGACGAGTTCAATTGCACAGTAGTTTGAACATTCTTTGGCATTGCCTTTCTTTGGGATTTGAATGAAAACTGACGTTTTCCAGGACTGTAGCCACTGCTGAGTTTTCCAAATTTGCTGGCATATTAAGTGCAGCACTTTCACAGCATCATCTTTTAGAATTTGAAATAGCTCAACTGTAATTCCATCACCTCCACTAGCTTTTGACTTCACATTCCAGGATGTCTTGCTCTAAGCGAGTAATCACACCATTGTGGTTATCTGGGTCATGAAGATCTTTTTTGTATAGCTCTGTGTATTTTTGCCTCCCCTTCTCAATATAAAAATCCTCTATATGCTAAAGTAAAGGAATATCATGATTAATACAGAATTTTGATCATCTCAGTTCAATAAATGATATCAAGAATACACACGCACACACACATATATGTGTGTGTGTGTGTGTGTGTGTGTATATATATACATATATATATATATATATATATATATATATATATATATATAATTTTTTGAAAACTGGATGGGGTGCCTCATCTTCACACATGGTAATTGCAAAAGGTCTGTCTGAATGTTTTACATTTGATTGGAGGCATGAGGGAAATCTGAAAGGAAATGTTCCCATCAAGACAGACAGGGCAAAGGCCCTGAATAGGGACAATCTTGGCATGTTTATGAGAAACAGGAATGTCCAGTTTGGCTGAAATATGATGAATGAGAGGAAAATCTGAGAGAAATAAGATTAGAGAAATAAACAAAGTATCATTAAAAGTCTTGTGAACCATGACATGGTAACACATGTGCTCTAACAAACAACCTCCTAATCAGTTAATTGACTTAATTCAAAATGAATATGTCCCCCTCTTGTTCCAAAATTCGATGTGAGTTGAATAACTCTTGCAGGTGTCTCTTTTAATCAGTGCCTCAGTGGTCCCTGCTCATCTTCTAGGTTCTCCTCAGAGTCCTTATTTGGATCTCCCCTTCCAGATATCCAGTGAGATCAGTGTGAAAATGTGGTTGATCCTACAAGATGATTTAGAGGTCTGGCCTGAAACTAGTTATTGGAACCAACCCAATAAAAAGAAAGTGTGGAGAAGATAATCTTCCTGTGTATTCTGGAAAAAAAAAAAATAGTTGGATTTTCAAAGATGCAAAATTCCTCCTGACTTCCTCCATCCAAATTGATCCTGAAAGCAGAGATCAGCAAAGTATGGTCTACAAGCCAAACTCAACTTAGAGCCCATTCACCCATGAACCACAATGTGGGGTTTTTGTTTGTTTTCTTTTGTTTTTAATCAGGTGGTGCTAGTGGTAAAGAACCCTCTTGCCTATGAAGGAGACATAAAAGATGCAGTTTCGATCCCTGAGTCAGGAAGATCCCTTGGAGGAGGGCGTGTCAACCAAATCCAGTATTCTTGCCTAGAGAATCCCATGGACAGAGGAGCCTGGAAGGCTACAGTCCATAGGGTCTCAAAGAGTCAGACAAAACTGAAGCTACTTAGCACATAGCATATGAAGTGTTTTTACAACAAACAACAAATACAGCAGAAGAAAATAAAGATAGCAAGAGACAAAGAAGAGGAGGAGAAGGAGTATATATAGCCCACAAATCCTAAAACATTTATTATCTGGTCCTTTACAGAAAAATATTGTAGATCCATGCTCTAGAGGAAGGACAGAGTGGAATTTCATAGAGAGAATGGTATGAAATCCCCAGGGTGACCAGAGGGTTGTTTGAACTGGTGTGTGTGTGTGTGTGTTTGTGAATCATAGGCTTTTGGTCTAGGGTAAAAATTACATTCTTATTTCTCCATAATCATTAACATGAGACTAAATGCATCCACCTTATACTAACTGTATTAATACCAAATAAACTTTCAGACAAATACATAATGTATAAATCATAACAATCTGAACAACATAATAAGCTTGATTTTATGGACATATGTAATATTCCAAATTTCTCAAGTTCCCTTGGAACATTGACAACAACAACAAAAAATTCCCAATTATCTATTTCTATATATTAAATCATTCCAATTTCAATGTCAAGACAACACTTGTTTTATCATTATCTTTCATGGTTCTGGAGGTTGACTGGACTCAACTAGGTAGTTTTCACTCAACTTACCTCAAATTGTAGCAATCCAGATGGTAACTGGGGCCAGATACATAGAAAGACTTACTAACTTTTTTGGCACTTGAGCTAGAAAGCCTCAAGAGCTGAAAACTGGAGCAACAGAGGGTCTTAAAGCATCTCTGTCTTCATGTAATATCACCAAATTTTGTTTGCAGCACAGAGCCTCAGAGCAGCTGAATTCTTTGCCTGATAGCTTAAGTCTAAAAGTTTGTGTCCAAAGACACACAGGCAGACAAAAGCTGTGTTGACTTTTATGTGCTAAACTTGGGAGTTTCACAGCATGTATTGACCATGTGTAATGGCAACCCACTCCAGTACTCTTGCCTGGAGAATCCCATGGAGGGAGGAACCTGGTAGGTTGCAGTCCATGGGGTCGCCAAGAGTCAGACACGACTGAGCGACTTCACTTTCACTTTCATGCATTGGAGAAGGAAATGTCAACCCACTCCAGTGTTCTCGCCTGGAGAATCCCAGGGACAGCGGAGCCTGTTGGGCTGCCGTCTATGGGGTCGCACAGAGTCGGACACGACTGAAACAACTTAGCAGTGCAGTAGCGAGCATGGTTTAAATTCACCACAATATTCTAGACTATAAAGGTCAATAAATTTCAGTGAACGAGTATGTACAAACTGATTTCTGAACATCAGTGATAATTTATTGTTAGAAGAAAACATACATTAATACACTGTGCTAACAAATTTAAAATTATGACTATAGTTTCTTCTTGAATTATACAAACCAAGAAGTATGAGATAAAATTCATTTCATTTCTGGTGAAAAAGAAAAATCCCTGGCAAAGTAAGATAGAACTTTCTTAATATGATGAGGATGATGTAGACACAAAAAAGGAAAAAAAATAGAAATCTAGAGTTAAGTGTAATCCTAAATCCTAAATAGGAAAAGATTAGGAGTATTGCACCTAAAATTGTAAATGAGACAAGGGTGCCCAGGATGACTTTTGAATTCAATATTTTATCAGCCTTTAAATTAATGTGAAACAATTTAGATGCATGAGATTGGAAGGGACATAAAACTATCATTAGAAAATATGATCATTTGCATAGAAGTTCTAAAGGATATTCAGAACAAATTATTAAAAGTAATAGGGAATTTGGATAAGGTGGCTGGACATAATATTAATGTAACAAAAGTGGCTGAATTTCTATCAAAGAGCAAAAACAACCACAAATGCAGTTATAAGGCATCATATATCCAAAAATATCAAGTGCTTAAGAACAAGTGTAACAGAAATTGTGAAACATCTGCAGGCAAAACTATAAAACTTTAGTAGGAGATGTTTCAAAAGACCTATACAAATAAGAAAATAATATTAAGTATATAGACATGAAGATGATATCATAAAGATGTCTGTTTAACAGAATTAACCCACAAATTCAATAAAATTCAAACCAAAATATTGATGCAGTTTTATGATACAACTTGATAAAATGATTCAAAAATGCAAATGAATAAGTTACAATAATAGCAGAATTCTTCAAAGAGGGCATGAGTAGGACTGGTCAGCATCCAGTGGAATTTGCTCTACCTTGGTAAGAGTTTGGATTATTTTGTAATTATTTTGCAATGAGAAGACATTGGTAGATTTTAAGGAGCCATCTAATCATTCTGGATATTTTGTAGAGGAGGCAAGAACAGAGAATGATGAAGTAACTGAAGTTCCTAGCTATAGATGATGGTGAATTACAGAGGCAGTGATGAGAACTGACAGATCTGACATATGATTTGCAAGTAGGTCATCAGGATTCACAGACATACTGTATATGAGATATGAGGGAAATAGAAGAAACAAGAATAAATTGTCAGTTTTGGTCCTGAGAAACTGGGTAAATAATGATGCCATCTTTTGAAATAGAGAAGGCTTGGAGTGGTGTTGAATTTGGGAAGGATGAATAGTTCTGTTTTGGCCATATTGAGATTCCTAGTAGAGAAGACAGTAGGCAGTTTGATATATGAGTCTGGAACATAGGGGACAAGTAGAGCATAAAGATTTAAACTTGAGACTCTACAGAAAATGGATAATATTTAAAGAAATAGAACTGGATGAAAGATCCCAGAAGGATTAGAGAGAAGACTAAGGCTGTAGTCAGAGCCTTGAGGAGACCCCATAACTTAAAAGTCTGAGTCATCATCAGCCTTTTCCAGGAAGAAATGGACTATTCATTTTTTTTTTATTTGTTTATCATCCAGGTAGTAGGAGTTGTCAATGTTATTAATCAAAATCTAGAACACATCTGGGCCCTGTGTATAAACTGGCCATTTCAATACTCTATTGGTAGGAATGAGGTCCTGGCCCCTTTCTTGCACTGCCCACCATCCCATAAAGCATGTGTTCCTGGAAGAGTTTGTCTCCACAGAAACTTAGAGAAGGAAAAAGATGTAAATAACCTGATTGTTAAAAATCTGATTCTTTATGGCATAACAGCCAACATTATCTAATTCCCAGTACTTCAGTATGAGAAGAATTTTACTGTTAGGAAAGTCCCATCTATGAAGCTTTGATAGGAATATGATTATTCTTTCAGTTGCTTCAAAAGATTCTCTTAAAAATTGAATCTTCATTCAACTTAACTTTCTCCCTTAGAGAATTATGATCAGAAAAGCCCAGATCCATTCTCAATTTAATTTACAATTTTGTTACACTTAACATAGTTTTAATGGTATGATTTGTGCTCTCAATTAGCTGTGTAAAAATATTCTCCCATCACCAAGATGATTCTTAGAATATTTTATTTTAGTTTAATATACTTTTTAATAGGATCCAAATCACACAATGTTAAATGTGTAAACTTTGTAGGAAATGAATGAACATCATTAAAATAGAATACACACACACACACACACACACACACACACCTTAATTGCATTATCTAATTTCTTTTAGATATATTTTGGGAGAGAATTATGTTCAAACTTTTCTGTGACTCCTTACTTTTCTCTCACTTTCTATGCACCAGGCATCCTCATAGAAAACAGGATCTGGCCAAAATTATCTTAAGACTATAGCAAAGCTACTTTTTCAGTTTTTATACAAGTGTTCTTTAAATTACTCAGCAATCTTGATGCAGATTTTTATCTGTTTTTGACATCTTTTGTTCAGTTGTTTATATAAATATCACCAGTTCTGTGCCCTTGGACTAGTCTATTTTTCAGTGTCAGGTTTCTATGTAGATACGGAAATGACAGTATACTTGTTCAGTCTGCCTTTGTTATACAGGAGGGCTTCAGAATGGTGGAAAGAGATCCTCCCCCCGGCACACACACACACACTGTAAAAATGGATTGTTATGGGATTTCTTCATAAATAATTCAAAATATCAGGAAAGTGTGGGAGTTCCTAGAGTAAAAGCAAATCCAGCTCACCTCATATTGGTTTTCCATTTTCTCAACAAGAGACCCTGAATAGAATGTCTTTTATAACTGATGTTTAATTTCTGGCTGTATAGGAGTTCTTTTTCACTCAGACCTTTGTCCGGGGAGTGTGTAATCTCCTCGGTTCTGTCTACTCACAACAAAAATTTGAAGCAATGGACCAGCATTACCGTCCTCTGATGGACCAGTGTTACAGCTCTTGGACAGCCCAGTGTTACAGCTCTCGGATGGACCAGTGTTACTGTTCCATGTTACAGCTCAGTTTTATTTAGAAAATAAAGGAAAATATATCCTCCCGGCCCGAGGGCATGCCAACCCAAAAGATGCCAAGAGAAGAGACAGAGAGAGACTCAGCCCTTTGGCTCCTCTTTTATATGTTTTTTTCTCCTCCCCGTGGGCCTCCCCTATGTAAATTGGGCTAGCCAGGAGTGCTGTTTGTTTTACCTGAGGTCCTCACTCTGGTCCTCAGACCTTCCTTTGTTCTATTTTTGCAGGCTTTCCCCTTGTCTTTTAGCCACTGACATTCTGGACTCCTTTTTCCTATTCTAAATACCTAACACCTTTATCATCACCCAGGAAGCAATTATACAAGAATCTGTTCCTATTGTAAAATATGTTTAGAGTTCCTCTTAGTTATCAAACCACATTCAGCATTAGTTAAGGTATGTCTTGTGGGAGGAAGAATAAGCCAGGTGTAACTCTACTTTCAAATATATAGTGATCCAGAAAGCCCATTTTCTAGAAGGGTATGTTTAATGCTTACTTAGTGCTCAAATTGTATAATCTTGTAGTTCAGGGACTTGGGTTCAATACTTTGGGTAAATGAATGCCATGGAGGATAAATAGTCTAAGAAGGGGTACATACAATTGATATGAAGTGAGACTTGAGACAGTTTCCTAGTAATTACAATTAATGCTGGAAATTACTGTTAGGTTCTATAATAATCTGGGACTAATATTAAATATAATTATTCCTATCATCTGCAACTTTAAACCTCCAGTTTTGGTAAAGCAGCTGAATCTTGATATTTGTTCTTCGTGATGTGTGCTCTCTACTTAGAGAAAAATACAGTAAAAAGGTTCATCATTGTGTTTGTAGCAGTAAGGGAGCGCCATTCTAGGTTTCATGTTTACTGTCAACAGGTAAATGGCTAAATACTGTGAAGTTGCTCAGTTGTGTGCGACTCTTTGTGACCCCATGGACCATAGCCTACAGGCTCCTCCTTCCATGGAATTTTCCAGGCAAGAATACTAGAGTGGGTTTCCATTTCCTTCTCCAGGAGATCTTCCCAATCCAGGGATTGAACTCGGGTCTCCCACATTGTAAGCAGATGCCACCAGGGAAGCCACAATGGCTAAATAAATTATTGATTTTAACACAAATATAAATGAGTTTACAAACATATCTAATTAGCATAGTTAATTAGACCAAAGATTTTTCTACCATTTATCACAGTCACAACTCCAAAAAATGAAGTAATTTAATTGGTGAGTGTAACTTATTTTTTCTTTTAAAAATAAGCTTATGAAGGCTTTACAAAATATGAAGTGATAAGATAAAATAATTTTATTTAAAAAGGGGTGGGAAGTGTTCAGGAATTCCATGATATTCTGAAGAGAGCCACTGGTGTCTGAGTAGTACTTGTATGATAAAACTTGAAAGTGGGAAAACAAGATGGCGGAGGAGTAGGTGGACTTGGAGTACATCACCTTCAGACACAGAAGTGCATGCAGAAGACCAGCTGAGAGTAGACAGGAGTACCTCACCAGTGGAAAAGAATATTTAGAACCACACAAAACTCGGTAGGACGAAGGAACTAGGGGAAAAAAACAGGAGTGTTAGTAGGACTGGACCTGAAGAAGGGGTCTGATCCCCACAGCGGGTCAATTGTCTGAGTCAGAGGAGAAACATTTAAGACTAAGAGTGAAACAGCTGATCTGTGGCAGCCTAAATAGAATGAGAATCAGACAGTCCTTGTCACAGCCATACATACCCCAGGCAGGAACGCTGGTCTTCTGGAAGGGGCAGAGGCTGGGAGCTGGAGTTAAGAGATTGTGGAGCAATCCCAGGGCGAGGGCTGCTGTTGACTGCAGAGAGATGGATTGAGGGGATGTGTGGGAGGAGATCCTGTTGGGAAATGCCAGTGGAGGCAAGCCATGGAAGCAAGGTGATACTGCTGAGTCACACATAGCAGGTGGAGCCATCACCATAGCCTCTCTCTCCCCACACACCAGCATCTGTAGCTGAAAAATAGAGGCTGCCCATCAAATGCCTGACGCACTGAACTACAGAGTAGGACTCCACCCAAAGAGCTCCTTTCAGTGATTAATGTGCTGAACTACAGAGTAGGACTCCTCTCAGGGTGCCCCTTTAAGTGCCTGATGCACCAATCTACAGAGTAGGACCCCAGTAAGGGGGGGGGGCAATCTATGTGCCTGATAGGGCGGAGCTATGGAGAAGGACTGGCCAGAGAGGCCTTCTGATTACCAGCTACAAGAGGCTCAAAAAAAGACACTGATAGGGCCATAACTCTTGCGGCAGAGGCAGTCTGTGTCCCTGTACACTTGGTGCCGCCAGGTTCCCGGAAAACCAAGCAGCTACACCACCTTCACGCTCAACTCTCACTGGGTGGGGCAGAGATGCCACAGGCAAAAAAAAAAAAAAAAAATCTGGCACGCAGTTTATGCACAGAGTCGCTTCAGTCATGTCCGACTCTTTGGGACCCTGTAGACTGTGGCCTGCCAGGCTTCTCTGTCAGAGAGGGGGTTCCCCAGGCAAGAATACTGAAGCATATTGGACAAGACTGGTTGCGATATCCTTCTAGAGCGGTATGTATTTCATACTTCCCTAGCCACAAACCCTCCTGAGTACTTGGTGCTGCCAGAACCCCTGTGACCCAAACAGCTACACCGCCTCCACACCTGGCTCTCACAGGGGCAAACCTGTGCCCAGGGCAGCCTCAGGAGGTAAACCCCAGTGGACGACCCACATGTGGAGGTGGAAATAAAATCACAATTGAAACCCAGGGGCAGTGTGGCTAAGGAAGAAGATACAAAACCTTCCCACCAGCTGTACAAGCTGCAGATTAAATCCACATGATCAACTAAGCAGGCTCTGTGTCTATGGAATATATAAAAGGCCATTGAGAGTACCCACAAAAGAAAATGCACTAGCTCTGATAGCGTGGACATTGGAGGCAAAAACACACAGGAGTAGGACCAGATTAGAATCTGAGCAGCCCCCACAGCAGGTCCAGAGATCAGCACAGTGTTGGAGGGCATACCAGGGAGGTAAGGTGGACTGTGATTCCAAACATGGGAAAGGACTCTGAGAGCAGTTACTCAAGAAAAGCATTTATTATTCTTATTTTTTTACTTTTTCAGTAGATTCTTTTGGATATTTTTCTTTTCTTTTCTTTTCCTTTTTTTCGAATTTTCCCTGCTCTGTTGTAGCTGTCAGTTTTATTGGCACTAAGATACCAAATTAAGCTTTTGAGCCTTTTTTCTTTTTTTCTCAGTAACATTTTTTTGTTGTTGTTGTTGCCATAAACTTCTGCCTCTACGTTAGACTTTTGCAGTTCTGTGGAGTTTTCTTCTTTTTTTTCTCTCTCTTTTTTTAATTTTAATTTAAAAAAATTTAAACCTATTACTATTTTTTCTACATTTATTCCTTTGTTTGCTTTTCCTTCTTTTCTTTTCCCCTTGCAGTTAACCTTTAACAAATATAAATCTACTTTATCTACCTCTGTTTAACTTTGCATATCTATTCTTTCTTTCTTTTCTTTCTCTCCCTTCCTCTTAACATATTTGTTAGTTTTATTTTCATTGCTTTATTCCCCAATTGGCATCTTGATTTAGTTTTTTTTTTTTTCCAGTTTGTGATTAAATTAGTTTTGTTCTGGTAGATATTACTTTTGGTTTCCTTTGTTCAACAGTTCAATCCATTGTACTTTATTTTTGTTGAACTGTTTTCATTTTGCTTATGGGTGTATATGTATATGTGTATATTCAGTCATATTTTCTATTGTTGTTATAAACTTCTGCCTCTACTATAGGCTTTTGCAGTTCTCTGGAGTTTTCCATTTTCCCTCCTTTTATCTTTCTTCTTCCATTTTTTTCTCTTTTCTCACTTTTTTTACTTTTACTTTTTTATTTTTTTAAACCTATTATATTTTTTCTAAATTTATTCCTTTGTTTGCCTTCCCTAATGTTCTTTTCCCCTTGCAGTTAATCTTTAATGTATATAAATCTTCCTCATCTATCTCTATTTAACTTTGCATATCTATTCTTTCTTTCTTGCCTTTCCTGTCAACATATTTGTTAGTTTGTTTTCACAGCTTTATTTCCCATTTGGCACCTTGCTTTAGTTTTGTTTTCCAGTTTTCGTTTAAGTTATTTTTGTTCTTAACTAGTAAATATATTGTTTTATTTCCTTTGTATGCCAGATCAATCTACTACACTTTATTTTTGTTGGATTATTTTCACTCTGCTCATGGGTATATATGTATATGTGTATATTCCATTATTTTAATTATTATTTGCCTGATTTTGTAACTGCCACTTACTGGGGGTCATCTTTGCTTTCTCCTTTTTGAATATTTGAGTATTTTGAATATTTGCAGAGAAATACTGCATAAATAAAGGAACAAACTAGAAACATGGAAGTCCAAATAAAGAAAAAGGAAATAGAAAAATTACCTGAAAAAGACTTCAGAATAATGATAGTAAAGATGATCAAAAACCTTGAAAACAAAATGGAGGAAATTCAAAAATCAATTAACAAAGACTTATAAGAATTAAAGAATAAACATGCAGAGACAAACAACACGATTACCAAAATTAAAAATACTCTAGAAGGAATCAATAGCAGAATATCTGAAGCAGAAGAACGAATCAGTGAGCTGGAAGATAAAATGGTGGAAATATCTTCTGAAGAGTAGAATAAAGTAAAAAGAATGAAAAGAGCTGAGGACAGTCTCAGAGACCTCTGGGACCATATCAAATGCACCAATATTCAAATTATAGGAGCCCCAAAAGAAGAAGAGAAAAAGAAAGGATATAAGAAAATTTTTGAAGACATTATAGTTGTAAATTTCCCCAACATGGAAAAGGAAATAATCAAGTCCAAGAGGCACAAAGAGCCCCAAACAGGATAAATCCAAGGAGAAATATGCCAAGATACATACTAATCAAACAAATAAAGACTAAATACAAAGAGACAATATTAAAAGCAGCAAGGGAGAAGCAACAAGTAATATACAGGGGAAACCACATATACTTAACAGCTGATCTTTCAGCAGAAACTCTGCAGGCCAGAAGGGAATGGGAGGATATATTTAAAGTACTGAAAGGGAAAAATCTACAACCAGGATTACTGTACCCAGCAAGGATCTCATTCAAAGTTGATGGAGAAATGTAAAGCTTTTCAAACAAGCAAAAGTTAAGAGAATTCAGTACCACCAAACCAGATTTACAACAAATGCTAAAAGGACTTATATAGTCAAGAAATACAACAGAAGTAACAAGATCTACAAAATCAACCCCAAACAATTAAGAAAATGGCACTAGAAACATATATATCAATAATTACTTTAAATGTAAATGGACTAAATGCTCCAACCAAAAGACACAGACTGGCTGAATGGATATAAAAACAATACCCATATATATGCTGTCTACAGGAAATCCATTTCAGACCTCAAGACACATATAGACTGAAAGTGAGAGGATGGAAAAATATATCCCATGCAAATGGGAAGCAAAAGAAAGCTGAAGTAGCAATCCTTATATCAGACAAAATAAACCTTAAAATAAAGAAGATTACAAGAGATAAGGAAGGACACTACATAATGATCAAGGGATCAATCCGAGAGGAAGACATAACAATTGCAAATATCTATGCACCCAACATAGAAGCACCTCAATACATAAGACAAAAACTAACAGACATAAAAGGAGAAATTGACAGTAAAACAAATAATAGTAGGAGACTTTAACACCCCACTCACACCAATGGATAGATCATCAAACAGAAAATTAATAAGGAAACACAAGTCTTAAATGATACATTAGATGAGATGGATCTCATTGATATCTTCAGGACATTCCATCCAAATGCAGAAGAATGCACCTTCTTCTCAAGTGCACAGGGAACATTCTCCAGGATAGACCATATCTTGGGTCACAAATCAAATCTCAATAAATTTAAGAAAATTGAAATCATATCAAGCATCTTCTCGGAGCACAGCGCTATAGAGTAGATATCAATTCCAAGAAAAAAAATTGTAAGAAACACAAACACATGGAGATTAAACAACATATTTTTAAATAGCCAACAGGTTGCTAAAGAAATCAAAAAGGAAATAAAAAAAAAAATTCTAGAAACAAATGTCAATGAAAACATGACCACTCAAAATCTATGGGATGCAGCAAAAGCAGTCCTATGAGGGAAGTTTATAGCAATACAATCCTACCTCAAGAAACAAGAAAAACATTGAATAGACAGCCTAATGTTATACCTAAAACAACTGGAAAAAGAAGAACAATTAAAAAAAATCATAGAAGGAAAGAAATCATAAAGATACAAGCAGAAATAAAGGAAAAAGAAATGAAAGAAACAATAGCAAAGATTAATAAAACTGAAAGCTGGTTCTTGGAGAAGATGAATAAAATTGACAAGCCTGTAGCCAGACTCATCAAGAAAAAAAAGAGAGAAGAATCAACTCAACAAAATTCAAAATCAAAAAGGAGAGGTTACAAAAGATTATGCAGAAATGCAAAGGACTGTAAGACACTATTATGAACAACTATATGATAATAAAATAGATAACCTGAGAGAAATGGACAGATTCTTAGGAAAGTTCAATCTTCCAAGAATGAACCAGGAAGAAATAGAAATTATGAAAAATCCAATTACTAGCACTGAAATTGAAGCTGTGATCAAAAATCTCCCCAAAAACAAAAGCCCAGGACCAGATGGCTTCACAGGAGAATTCTGTCAAACATTTAGAGAAGAGCTAATGCCTACCCTTCTAAAACTCTTTCAGAACATTGCAGAGGAAGGAATACTTCCAAACTCATTCATCAAGGCCACTATCACCCTAATATGAAAACCAGACAAAGACAACACAAAAATACAAAACTACAGGCCAATATCACTGACGAACATAGATGCAAAAATCCTCAACAAAATTTTAGCAAACAGAATTCAGCAAGACATCAAAAGCTCATACACCATGATCAAGTTGGATTTATTCCAGGGAGGCAAGGATTCTTCAATATAAGGAAATCAATCAATGTGATACACCATATTAACAAATTGAAAGATAAAAACCATATGATCATCTCAATAGATACAGAAAAGTCTTTGACAAAATTCAGCACCCATTTATGTTAAAATTCTTCAAAAAATGGGCATAGAAGGAACCTACCTCAACATAGTAAAGGCCATATATGATAAGCCTACAGCAAACATTATTCTCAATGGTGAAAAACTGAAAGCATCCCCCCTAAGATCAGAAACAAGATAAGGGTGTCCACTTTCACGACTATTATTCAACATAGTTCTGGAAGTCCTAGCTACAGCAATCAGAGAAGAAAAAGAAATAAAAGGAATCCAGGTGGGAAAAGAAGAAGTAAAACTCTCACTGTTTGCAGATGACATGATACTGTACATAGAAAACCCTAAAGATAGTATCATAAAATTACTAGAGCTAATCAGTGAATTTAGCAAAGTTTCAGGATACAAAATCAATACACAGAAATCATTTGCATTTCTATATACTAACAATGAAAAATGAGAAAGAGAAATTAAGGAATCAATCCCATTCACCACTGCAAGAAAACTAATTAAATATCTAGGAATAAACTTACCTAAGGAGACAAAAGAAATGTACACTGAAAACTATAAGACACTAATGAAAGAAATCAAAGACGACATAAATAGATGGAGAGATATTCCATGTTTCTGGGTAGGAAGAATCAATATTGTGAAAATGATTATACTACCAAATGCAATGTACAGATTTAATGTGCTCTCTACCAAATTACCAATGCCATTTTTCACAGAACTAAAAAAAAAAAAAAAAAATCACAATGCGTATGGAAACACAAAAGACCCCAAATAGCAAAAGCAGTCTTAAGAAAGAAGAATGGAGTTAGAGGAATCAACGTTCCTGACTTCAGGTTATACTACAAAGCTACAGTCATCAAGACAGTATGGTATTGGCACAAAAACAGAAATACAGACCAATGGAACAAGATAGAAAGCCCAGAAATAAACCCATGCACCTATGGGTATCTTATTTTTCACAAAGGAGGCAAGAATATACAATGGGGCAAAGACAGCCTCTTCAGTAAATGGTGCTGGGAAAACTTGACAGCTACATGTAAAAGAATGAAATTAGAACACTTCTTAATACCATGTGCAAAGATAAACTCAAAATGGAAAACATAGGCAGAACATTTGATGACATAAATCAAAGCAGGGTCCTCTATGGCTCACCTCCTAGAGTAACAGAAATAAAAACAAAAGTAAACGAGTAGTACCTGATTAAACTAAAAAGCTTTTGCACAGCAAAGGAAACTATAAGCTAGGTGAAAAGACAACCCTCAGAATGGGAGAAAGTAATAGCAAATGAACAACTGACAAAGGATTAATTTCCAAAATATACAAGCAGCTCATACAACTCAATACCAGAAAAACAAGCAACCCAATCAAAAAGTGGAAAAAGACCTAAATAGACATTTCTCCAAAGAAGACATACAGATGGCTAATGAACACATGAAAAGTTGCTCAACGTTGCTCATTATTAGAGAAATGCAGATCAAAACTACAATGAGATAGCACCTCACACTGGTCAGAATGGCTTTCATCAAAAAGCCTACAAACAATAAATGCTGGAGAGGGTGTGGAGAAGAGAGAATACTGTTACACTGTTGGTAGCAATGTAAATTGGTACAGCCACTATGAAAGACGGTATGGAGATCCCTTAAAAAAACTAGGAATAAAACCACCATATGACCAAACAATCCCACTCCTAGGCATATACCCTGAGGAAACCAAAATTGAAGGAGACACTTGTATCCCATTGTTCATTGCAGCACTATTTACAATAGCTAGAACATGGACGCAACCTATGTGTCCATCAAAAGATGAATGGATAAAGAAGTTGTGGTGCATCTACACAATGGAATATCACTCAGCCATAAAAATGAACACATTTGTGTCAGTTCTAATGAGGTGGATGAACCTAGAAACTATTATACAGAGTGAAGTCAGTCAGAAAGAGAAAGATAAATACCATAGTCTAATGCATATATACAGAATCTAGGAAAATGGTACTGAAAAATTTATTTACAGGACAACAATGGAGAAACAGATATAGAGAATAGACTTATGGACATGGGGAGAGGGGAGGAGAGGGTAAGATGTACGGAAAGAGTAACAAGGAACATTACACTACCATATGTAAAATAGATATCCAACGGGAATTTGCTGTTTGGCTCAGGAAACTGAAACAGGGGATCTGTGTCATCCTGGAGGGGTGGGATGGGGAGGGAGATAGGCGGGAGTTTCAGAAGGGAGGGGGATATATGTACACCTATGGCTAATTCATTTTGAGGTTTGACAGGAAACAGCTAAATTCTGTAAAGCAATTATCTTTCAATAAATAGTAAATAAACTAAAAAAAAAATCTTGAAAGTGTTCTAAAATTATTGTTTACCTCATCATAGGGTGGGAAATATTGAAGTATTTCAATATATATCCTAAGGAGTGTGATCAGTGTGAACAGAACTAGTTTTTGTGTTTTTTATTGATTTTTTAAATAAAACTCCAATTTTTTTTTCTCAAAGTGTATTTAGTATGAGGTTATTCAACAGAAAAAGAAAAAAAAAAAAAAGCAGCAGAAATCAAAGTAGTAGAACTGAATCCCCCGGGGAAGTCCCTGTATATAAATTAGTGCATTGTCTTGAAGTTTTTATTCACCTTTCTGTTCTCTCTTTTCATCGCTGTGTCTGTGTGACACTCTCTTGTATTCCTATTCCTCTCTGATGTTTATCTATCTCTGCATATGTCTTATCTACAGCAATGCTTCTCTCTCTCATTCCTTCTCTCACTCTTCTGTTTTAAAATGTGTATATTTGTGTATATGTGCAGTATTTAAATATAGTTATATCATCTATATTTTAGAAACTCAACTTAACAGTATTTCACGGACATATTTAAAATAATATTTATAAATAAATCATTAAAATTGAATGCATGTAAGCTACAAAAACTATAATTAACTGCAATACTTAGTGCACATATAGAAAGTTGTAGAGAATATATGGGCACCTGCATGTCACAGAACTTTATCAAATGTAAATCTTTTCCATAGGTATTTTTTGATATGGTAAGTAGTCCTCTAAAAGTGTAATTGATAGTTTTAAATATTCCAACCTGATAGGCATAGCATTGCAGCTCATTGTAGTTTTAATAAGCATTTCCCTGATCATTAGGATAACTGAACATCTTTTAACATATCTTATTATTCAATTTCCATCTTCCACAGATCATCTGTTTATATGGTAGAAGTTAAATATTTTCCAATCCCAAGTAAGTTAAAGTTCATTCTTAATCAAAATTAATTTGGGATCTTAGGCCAAAGACTTCAAAACCTTTCAGAGGAGAAGTGTTGTGCTGCTGACACAACTGCTTGAGAATATCAAATAGAGGACTAGCATTTAACAATGTGTTATAAAGTTGAGAAAGAAGAGTGAAAAACATTTGCTAGTTAAAGAGACACAGCCACTGAAAAGAATATAGTCATTAGGCAGGCTGTGTTAGACTGTCTTTACACGCATTCTGAATCTTATGAAACATTGCCTTGGCTGCTGATTTCTTCTTTTTCTCTTTCTCTTCTTTTTTTTTTTTTGCGACAAATTTTGTTGTGACCTACTGACTTCCAAAAATAAAACAAACAAAACAAAAAAAGACAGTAGTTCATTGCTATTTTTCTTTGTCTCTTCTGTAAAATCCAATTAAAAAATTGTTCTTGACTTAATGAATAAATTTCTAGAGTTTTACCAGATACAGGAGATTTGTGGTAGGTTTTTAAAAATATTTTTAATGTATTGAGGAAATATATATTTCTTTCTAAGAGTTTGCTAATTGATGAAATTTAATATGAATGATGCTGAATTTTATCAAATTTTATCAAATGTCTCTTTTTTAAAATCTCTTGAAATAATCTATTGCATCTACAAAATTTGCTCTTTTGTTTCTTCTGGTTTTAGTTAATGTGATGCAGTACGTCAGAATTTTTAGGTGTTTAGCCAGTCTTCCTGGGATAAACTTTACATGTGCATAATTCAATATATAGTTTATATTGATGAATTTTAAGAGCTTTTTTTATTATTTAAAACATACTAATATGTCAATTTCTATTTTTACCTGGTTTTAATAACAGATATCTAATGCTGACATAAAAGTAGCTGTCTTATTTTATTTACTTATTTTTGTTTTGTTTTTGAAATACTTTATGGGACAGAGGGATTGCTTATTCATTCCTTGAGTGTTTTGTAGCAATTTCCTATAAGTTATTTGGGTTTTGTGTGTGTGTGTGTGTGTGTGTGTGTGTGTGTGTGTGTGTGTGTGTGTGTGTGTGTAAAACCACACGGAAATGTATTTCCAAAAATTTGTATTTTCTACTCCTTCAGAGTCAATTTTGGTTATGTTAAGAGTAGAAATACACAACCTAAAGGTTGAGAATTATGTTTTATTCATCAGACATGTTAATCATATAGGCCTAGGAGACAGCCTCTAAGATAGCTCTGAGGGACTGCTCCAAAGAGGTTAAGGGAGGAGCCAGGATATATAGGAGTTTTTGCAAAAACAAACCAGTTAGTTGAACATCAAAAGATTTCTGCTATTAAAAAAATAAACATCTCAAGTTAATGAATTTAGCTCTTTTCTATATATGGGAAAATGCAAGAGTCTGGAATTATTGAAACCATTCTGTTAGGGGAAGCACACTTATTGAAACTGCCCACCCTGGCCAGGCACCATAGTAACCATTTGCATGAGTTGTTTTATGACAGGAGGTCCTGGTAAGAAACATGGAACTAATAAGCCTCCACCAAGAGGTTCAGGAAAGGTCAAAAGGAGACACCACATGTCAGACCACCTCCCAGAATCCTTCTTGCTGGCATCCATCTTGGCTGAACAAGGTCTGCACCACCAGGAAGGACTCTGAGTCAGAATGATTGGCTAAAGACAACCCAGAAACTAATCCCATCACCATAAAAGCCGAGACTGCAAGCCCTGTGACAGAGCTATTCTCCTGGGTTCCCTTACCCTACTGCTCTCCACCTGGGTGCCCTTTCCCAATAAAATCTCTTGCTTTGTCAGCACATGTGTCTCCTTGGACAATTCATTTCCGAGTGTTAGACAAGAGCCCAGTTTCGGGTCCTGGAAGGGGTCCCCTTTCCTGCAACAATTCCTTTGATATGCACCTTAACTATCTAGTGCCAGCATTCTGTTATTTTTCATCCTGAATCCACTTAGAATGCACAGTTGAGAGTGGTTGCATTGTCTGATGGCATATTGGCCACAACATCCTTTGTAGAAGGATATGGCAGGTAACATTTTTCATCCACAATTATATATACGTGTATGTGTGTGTGTGTGTGTGTATTTATATATATATTCATTTTAATAATCATTTCATCTAAATTTTCAAATTAATGCCTCACAATGTTTTCTTGAGCTTATTTTAAATTTATAACATTTCTATTACACATGTGACATCTATCCATCTATATTTCTAAATATTTGTAACTGTTTTGTTTTTCATTTATTTGTACATTTTCCTTTCTCATTTTGTTCAGTCTTGCTAAAGATTTATATTTTGTCTGGTTGTTCAATGAACTAACTGTGTCATTGATCTTCTATTGTTTCTGTATATGTTGTTCATTAAACATTGTCATAAACTATTATTTTATTTCTTAAACTTTCTTCAGTTATACTATTAATCTTGAATAATTTGTTGAGTTCAACACATTTATTTTCAGTCATTTTCATTTTAATAACTGAATGTAGAACGATTTATATAGTTGTATTAACACATTTTGATATGTGATATTAGCTTATTTCCCTTTTAATATTACATGATTTTAATTGTGCTTATTAGGAAACATTATAAATAACTCTCCTATTGTTACTTTCTAATAAACTTGCATTGTGGTCAGAGAAATTGATCATTTTATCAGACAGTATCTTTTACAAAATGAATTTAGTTAATTTTCATTTAGTGTGTCACAGAATATTTTGGACTTCATTTTTTATCTTATTTTTCTTTTGCTTTCCTTCTAAAATCTAATTTGGCCTTCTGGTAAGTCAATTAATTTTGCAAAAGAATAGTTCTCTTTGTTGCTTTAGTTTCCATTCTACTTATTCTCCCCTTTTCAATTCCTTTCCTCTGTTTTTGTTTTCTTATCAGAAATTCCTTAATTTCATCTTTACTGTTCTAGTATCTTTATATTTTAAATTAACTTAACCATTGTATCTACAATTTTATCACTGTGTTTCAGTTCAGTTCAGTTCAGTCGCTCAGTCGTGTCCGACTCTTTGCGACCCCATGAATCGCAGCACGCCAGGCCTCCCTGTCCATCACCAACTCTCGGAATTTACCCAAACCCATGTCCATTGAGTCGGTGATGCCATCCAATCATCTCATCCTCTGTCGTCCCCTTCTCCTCCTGCCCCCAATCCTTCCCAGCATCAGGGTCTTTTCCAATGAGTCAACTCTTCACATGGGGTGGCTAAAGTATTGGAGTTTCAGCTCCAACATCAGTCCTTCCAATGAACACCCAGGACTGATCTCCTTTAGGATGGACTGGTTGTATCTCCTTGCAGTCCAAGGGACTCTCAAGAGTCTTCTCCAACACCACAGTTCAAAAGCATCAATTCTTCAGTGCTCAGCTTTCTTCACCGTCCAACTCTCACATTCATACATGACCATTGGATAAACCATAGCCTTGACTAGATGGACCTTTGTTGACAGAGTAATGTCTCTGCTTTTAAATATGCTATCTAGGTTGGTCATAACTTTCCTTCCTTCCAAGGAGTAAGCATCTTTTAATTTCATGGCTGCAAACACCATCAGCAGTGATTTTGGAGCCCCCCCAAATAAAGTCTGACACTGTTTCCACTGTTTCCCCATCTACTTCCCATGCAGTGATGGGACCAGATGCCATGATCTTAGTTTTCTGAACGTTGAGCTTTAAGCCAACTTTTTCACTCTCCTCTTTCACTTTCATCAAGAGGCTCTTTAGTTCTTCTTCACTTTCTGCCATAAGGGTGGTGTCATCTGCATATCTGAGGTTATTGATATTTCTCCCAGCAATCTTGATTCCAGATTGTGTTTCTTCCAGCCCAGCATTTCTCATGATGTACTCTGCATATAAGTTAAATAAGCACGGTGACAATAGACAGCATTGACGTACTCCTTTTCCTATTTGGAACCAGTCTGTTGTTCCATGTTCAGTTCTAACTGTTGCTTCCTGACCTGCATACATGTTTCTCAAGAGACAGGTCAGGTGGTCTGGTATTCCCATCTCTTTCAGAATTTTCCACAGTTTATTGTGATCCACACAGTCAAAGGCTTTGGCATAGTCAATCAAGCAGAAATAGATGTTTTTCTGGAACTCTCTTGCTTTTTCGATGATCCAGTGGATGTTGGCAATTTGATCTCTGGTTCCTCTGCCTTTTCTAAAACCAGCTTGAACATCTGGAAGTTCATGGTTCACGTATTGCTGAAGCCTGGCTTGGAGAATTTTGAGCATTACTTTACTAGCGTGTGAGATGAGTGCAATTGTGCTGTAGTTTGAGCATTCTTGGGCATTGCCTTTCTTTGGGATTGAAATGAAAACTGATCTTTTCCAGTCTTGTGGCCACTGCTGAGTTTTCCAGATTTGCTGGCATATCGAGTGCAACACTTTCACAGCATCATCTTTGAGGATTTGAAATAGCTCAACTGGAATTCCATCACCTCAACTAGCTCTGTTCATAGTGATGCTTTCTAAAGCCCACTTGACTTCACATTCCAGGATGTCTGGCTCTAGGTGAGTGATCACACCATCATGATTATCTGGGCCATGAAGATCTTTTTTGTACAGTTCTTCTGTGTATTCTTGCCACCCCTTCTTAATATCTTCTGCTTGTGTTAGGTCCATACCGTTTCTATCCTTTATCGAGCCCATCTTTGCATGAAATGTTCCCTTGGTATCTCTAATTTTCTTGAAGAGATCTGTAGTCTATTTCTTTGCATTGATCACTGAGGAAGGCTTTCTTATCTCTCCTTGCTATTCTTTGGAACCCTGCATTCAGATGGGAATATCTTTCCTTTTCTCCTTTGTTTTTCGCTTCTCTTCTCTTCCCAGCTATCTGTAAGGCCTCCTCAGACAGCCATTTTGCTTTTTTGCATTTCTTTTCCATGGGGATGGTCTTGATCCCTGTCTCCTGTACAATGTCATGAACCTCTGTCCATAGTTCTTCAGGCCCTCTGTCTATCAGATCTAGTCCCTTACATCTATTTGTCACTTCCACTGTATAATCATAAGGGATTTGATTTAGATCATACCTGAATGGTCTAGTGGTTTTCCCTACTTTCTTCAACTTAAGTCTGAATTTGGCAATAAGGAGTTCCTAATCTGAGCCACAGTCTTCTCCCGGTCTTGTTTTTGCTGACTGTATAGACCTTCTCCATTTTTGTCTGCAAAGAATATAATCAGTCTGATTTCGGTGTTGACCGTCTGCTGATGCCCATGTGTAGAATCTTCTCTTGTTTTGTTGGAAGACGGTGTTTGCTATGACCAGTGTGTTCTCTTGGCAAAACTATTAGCCTTTGCCCTGCTTCCCTCTGTACTCCAAGGCCAAATTTGCCTGTTACGCCAGGTGTTTTCTGACTTCCTACTTTTGCATTCCAGTCCCCTATAATGGGTGTTAGTTCTAAAAGATCTTGTAGGTCTTCATAGAACCGTTGAAGTTCAGCTTCTTCAGCGTTACTGGTCGGGGCATAGACTTGGATTACCGTGATATTGAATGGTTTGCCTTGGAAATTAACAGAGATCATTCTGTCGTTTTTGAGATCACTATGTTTAGATGCACACTAAATTATATACACCTTCTCTCTACTCAGAGTGTAATTTTAATCATGCATATTTTTCTTCATTTCTGGAAAAAAGTCAACTCTTCAAATATCTCATCTTTTAATTTCCTCTATTCTGTTCCAGAACAATGGAATTATTTAGGAAACTCTGTCTCTTTTCTATGTGTCCTTAAATTCCATCTTGCCTAGCAAACTATTTCTACTTTATTTTCAGAAATTCTTTCCTCATCTGTGTGCAATGTTGGTATTGTTTTTGTCTTTTATTTCAGTTGCTCCCTCTAGCATTCATAGGCTTTTATTTGGGTTTTCATATCCTCCTATTATTCTTCTGTAATTTCCAGTTCTACTTTTTGTCAATGTAACCTTTTCTTTCATTTCTCTGAAGACCTTGACCTTCACTGATTTTTAAATTATTTTATGTTGTTCTATGTTATTGAAAGTAGTTGAAATTACTTTCAGTTTTGTGAGGGGTTCTATTTTTCTGCTAACTTAATTTTTTAAGATTCTTTACATTGTGTGCTAGGCCTCTTCAGTTGTGTCTTTGCAACACTATGGACTGTAGCCCACCAGGTTCCTCTGTCCATGGGATTCTCCAGGCAAGAATACTGGAGTGGGTTGCCATGCCCTCCTCCAGGGAATCTTCCTGACCCTGGGATCAAACCTGAGATTCTTTATAGCTCCTATATTGGCAGGTGGAGTCTTTACCACTAGCACCACCTGGGAAGTCCATTTCTTTACATTAATATGCTTTCATTTGAGGTGGGCAGGATTATCTTTACTGAGAATCAACTTTTATCTCTCTCTCTCACTCCTCATTGTCTCCTAGGGGTTTGTCTTTACCTCCCTGCCTCCCTTTCCTAATCTTTTAAGGCAGCCCTACCTTAAAAAAATATATATTTTATAATTATAGTTGATTTAAAATGTGTTATTTTCAGGTGTACAGAAGAGTGATTCAGTTTGTACATATTTTAGATCATAGTCACAATGGGATATGATAGCCTGTGACTCTGCAAATTATGTTTTCACTAAGTTTCACTTATACATACTCCATTCTCTCGTTCTTTTCTACGTAACATAAACCAAAGCTACAGCATATTTTAAACATCAGCATCTGTTCATCATCAGAGATGTGCCGTTCTGTCCTCTGGTCTCAAACCACAAATTGGCCTTCACTCCAGCCCCATGTGGGTCTCCTTGCTTGACAGGAGGCAACAGTCTCTACCATGAACACCTCTGAAACAGAAACCCCCTAGAACATCTTCAGCGAAGCTTGCTTACCCTCTTGCCTTTCTGTTCTAGTCTGCTCTGTGGAAATGTTAATTTTGTTCTTCAGTGCTTCAGTGTCTTTTCATATTTCTCCCATATACTGTACATATAATCACTGTGATGTTTTTAGTGCAGGGTAGAGTGTGAGAAGCACAAAATTTGAATTTATGATCTTTTCCTGACTAAATGTATCAATGATCTTTGAACACACTAGCCATATCATTGATTCCATTATTTTTTTTTTCTGATAAGTTTATCTCGTTGTTTTGTTTTATTTAAATATTTGAAGGAACACTTTCTACATTATAAACTGTAAAACTTTTTTTGTCATATCTTTTATTTTTCTGTATCTCATTTTATGTAAAGACATATGGTTTAGGTTTTTTCAGTGATTTCATTATCAGATTTAACAGTTCAGACCTTTATGGTTTCTTGGTTTCATGATATGAATAGAAAAACTATTAGCAGAAGAAGAAAAAAGTCATCTGAAACTTTTTCCCAATTTATTGTTTTGTTTAAATATCTCATGTCTCTGAAATTTATTTTGATGAATGGAATGACATAAGGCTCTAACTCTCCCCACAAAAACTCATAGGTATATCAACATTATTTATGAATAATCCATATTTTACCTCTCTTATTTAAAGTGCCATTTTCTCACATATTAAGATCACAAATATACTGGTTGTATTTCAGGCTTCATTATTTTCTGTTGATCTGTTTGTGTCATTGCCATGCAGTTTTAATTGATACATTTAAATATTTAGATGATCTGGCACCCTCTTCTTATTCTCTTCATCCTTTTTATTTATGACTAGTTCTAAGGCTTTGTCTTTTAGATTAAATCCTTAGATCTAGATTCATATTTTTAATATTTTCCCTCCAAACATTTTTTAGGAAATTTATGGGAATATCATTTCAGTTACATGTCAATGTGTGAATTTAAGATAAGTATTCTTTAAAAGATTATGCATAAAATGGTCATTAATGTCTCGCATTCCATAAGGACCCCAGAGAATTCTGGATAAGTTAGAAATTAATTAGTAATCTTTACCATTTTCTTTCTTGGTTTATATTTTTTAGCCAGTTATCTGTGCATAAGGAAACCATTGAATTTTTCACTCATTTTTTAGTCAATAACATCACTTCCTTCTCTTATTTAGACTTTATTTTTTAAATATTTATTATTTCATAATTAAATATAGATTTCTGAATGATTGTAAGTGTGCCTGCTGTTTTCCAAAACATATCCCTCTTTTTCATTCTCTTTGCTAATTTTTGTCTTGTACTTTCAAAATAGTACTAAATTATGATGATTATTATGAACAATCATATCTTTATATAGATATGACTGTAAAAGAGATGTTTCAATATTTCACAGTTAAGCATGAGGCAGACTACTGACGTTTGAAGTGTATTACATGCTTCTTAATGCCTATTGAGATGGCTATATTGTGAATTATGCTAATATCACATCATTCTTAGTTTTTAATTGAACTTAATTGGTTGTTGTGCATTACTCTATTATGATGTTACTAAACTCAACATGCTAGCAGGTTACTTTTTGTTTGGTATTCATGAATGAGATCAGCCTGTGGTTTTCTACTTTTGTGTTATTTTTGGCAGGGGTTGTTGTTTCAAAGAACATACCTTTAAAATGTTTCTGTTGCTCTATTTAGGCATTGCTTTATTTTTGAGGATGGCTTTATTTAGGAAACAAAGATATGCAACTGAGACCTACAGATTTGATGTTATAGCAGTCCGTGCAATCGTTCCCATTAAATGTAGAATATGAGGAAAGATGAATTTGCTGAATACCCAAAGTTTTATTCAATTATTCATTCAACAAATTAAGTATTTTTCATATCTCAGGCACTATTAGAGGATCTGGGAATAAAATAAAGTGGTCTCTTCAGATAGGCAACATTCCTACTTTCATGAAATAAGGGACAAAAGTAGTAAACAGGTAGACTAATATCACTAGTATGAAGTGACTGTATTTATGCATTTAGAGCCATTAAGATAGGAAATTCACCATGTAAAATGAGTAAAGGACTAGAGGACACATTTATGGAGAGGCCCTCAGAGTTGATATTTAAGCTAATGTATATAAGACACAAAGTTAAATTACTGAGATGGTATTTTTACTAATATAAAAAGGACAAAGAGGACACTTAAAATTATCTCTGTACAGTTTTTTGGCATATTCAATAAATTTTAAGTTCCTTTGGTGATAAATATAGGAAAAAAGGAGAGTGGAGGGGAACCTATTTTCACATATAAGACACAAAGAAACAAATGTTTCTGGTATTTATACCAGACCTGTACGATGCAAAGAGCAGAATCCCTCAGAGTGATCCCCTTGGTGATGTTTACACTTACTTCAAGAATGCATCTATGACTCAGTATATTTAGGGACTTTTATCTGAATATTAATCCCCCAGATAACTTATGAGACACAAGAAATTCTGTCTCACTTCTTCATATTCATGCTGGGTTGGGAGCACATATTACCTGGACAGGAAACCCAATTCACCAAACTTGGCTCCAAATGACTAACTTTAGATGTTTGCGAAAGTCAAGAGGTGTTGTGCCTGAGCACATAATTGTTCAGGCACCACTGTGTAAAACAGCATACTCTTTACAAATTTTCCCACTGCAGGAACCCAAAGAATGACTCACATGAGCTTCTGGGAATGTCCCAGTGAAGTCCCTTCTAAAAAATAAATAAATAAATAAATAAATAAAATAAAATATAATAATAATAAACAATGATTCTACACTTTAGGTTCTTCACAGGAAAAGTTTATATTTTCTTATTCATGTTTTAACAGTTAGTGCCTGCAAGATACCAAGAGTATCATTTGCTTTTCAGTTAATATGTGTTCGATGAATGAAATGTTTTTAATTCAGTGTTTAACAGCAACCAAAAATTTGTTGAGAAGAAGCTTTTGCACCCTGAAGAGAGAACTATGTTTGGTTTGCTACACAATTACCTAATGAGTAAATATTTATTCAAATTACAAATAAAGTGAGATAGAACTACACATAGGAAGTTGTGGTTGTTAACTATCTGTAGATTGTAGCTAGAATAATGGTGATAGATTCATTTGCTAGGAGGCACATTGAAAGTGAGTCAACCAATATTTAAAGAACAATTGTCAGGCTGTGTTCTAGGATTTCCAGATACAGCAATGAATAAAAAGGAGTCCTTGTGCTCAAGTAGCTTCCTTGTATTGAGGTGGTGTTATATTTTCTCTCCTTTTTGTTCTCTACCACTGCTTATTCTCCCTCTCCTCACCATCTCATTCTGTTTCTCTGCCTGATGTTATTACTTCTCCTTTCAAAAATATATAGGAGGCTTCCAGGGATCTAAGTTGAAGCAAACTAAATATCTAAACAGTTGCAGCAATCTCGTTTTCTTTTCCAGCTACTACTCAAAATTCAGTCTTTAACATGAGAAACATTTTCAACCAAATAACATTTATAATGGTTTTCCTATTGCTCCAGCCACTATCGTTTGTCTGTGCTACTGCAGATTCTGCAGGCACAAGAACTGTTAAATGGACAATGTATGCAAATCCTCAGAGTGAAATGAACGTTGCATATGCCATCTGTGAAGAAGTTCTGATAGGAGAGATTCTGATGACCTTCCTGCTTGAATAGGGTGTGAGAGCAAAGGGACAATAGAGCTGAGATTTTCTGAGCAAGGCTGTTGGGAAGCCATGACTCCATTACTCCACGACTTTCTCTCATGTGTGGTTTCCTGAGACCTGCTCTCATATTCCTATTCAGTTATAGGAATTATTATCAAGAGGTACCCTCTTGTGACAGCTGGTTCACTGTGATACTTCTAATTTCTTCTTGTCTACTACACATGGGTTTCAGAAATACTAAATCCTCAATCTGATAATAAATTTTGTGGGTGAAGAGAATATTAGTAGAATAGTTCACCTGTCCTAAAACTAGTACTATTCTTACTTTAAACAAATACTTGAGTACCTACCATACACTGAGCATTGTGTTAATAGTTGAAATATCTTTATGGAACTTTTCATCAATAATTTATTTTTATGGATTATTGAAGGGAACAACCCAAATTTCTTTGTATACTTTGTGTACCTCTTAGACAAAGGATATCTACTTTACCACACTTATTCACATATTGTACTCTTCCACACTCCATTTTTAATTGTTGTGAACTTGGAATGTTTTAAAATTTATTTGCACATTTATACTAGGCATTTGCATATGAAGGCAATCACTTTCAAATTATTACTCACCGTTACAGAAAACTGAAATTCAAGAAGCATCCACACAGAGAGTATTTGGAAAGTACATCTGTTTTCAGTCTCTTCAAACTGTGTTTGACATTGCAATGTGGCTTCCTTAGATGTATGTGTTAGAGGTAACTTAATATAGTGAACAGAACATTGGGCTGAGAGAAAGGTGTGTGATAATTTAATTTTCTGCCATCTAGGACTCCTCCATTAGTTTGCAGGCATCCTGAGGGAAGAGAAACTTCCTTATTAAAAGATATATATCCCTAGAATATATATGGTGCTCATAAACATTTGTTGAACTAAATTATATTGAAGAAGAATGCTATAAATTTCACTGGGCACATCTCACTCACTGTTATAAAATCAGAGAGCTGTCCTCAATGACCAGAGACATATTTATTCCATTGCCTTCCTGTCCAAATGCACTACTAGTCTCTTAAACACAGACCTAAAGTTAAAGTGATTCTGAACATAATTATAAATGGTCATTCATTTGCTGCCTAAGCTAATGCATAACATGTAATTATGTGTAGGAGATTTAATAACACAATTGCATCCTATTCAACATGAGTTTTCAGTATTTAATTTGTTCCCATTTTATTTGAATTGCCTTGTCCATGCTCTTTCACCAGTGTTTTGGAGAAGTCAAGAAAGCTAAGACAACAGAAACTTAATCTGAGGGGTTTAGAAGTAAAATTAGAATGAAATCCAAAGCAGATGTAAGTCATTTCAGGCTTGGAGAATACAGACTTTGTTTTGCTGATTTTTTATCCCTTTGATACCCTTATAACCCTTTGGTGATATTATACAAGTTCTTTATAGTAAGTCATACTCAGGGAAAAGTCATCTATTTATGCAAATAATCTTTTCAAGACAAATTGATTTCCTCCCATTGTCTGACACGCTCACAGAGGCGGCCTGATATCGGAAGCCAGCCATTAAAGTTCTTGGGCTCAGATCCAAATTACAATTTGAAAAAAGTATGAAGCAATATAACTAAAGTTTTTGCATAGTAACAGAAGACATTTTAAAAAAAAATTTTAAAAAAAGGAAAATCTCGAACTCAACGTATTAACAAACTCTTAACTGTTCAGGTTGAATTCAACTTCAGGTTAATTGCACTTTTGAATGCATGTCTGATTATGAGAGATGCAAATTAGACTTTTGTATTGTTCTGACTTTTGTACCTGGGGAGTATTCTGTTTGGATGAAAGAATCTTCAGTTTGATTTTAACTTTTTAGAACTGTTCTGAAGCATCAGAATTGCTAGGTTTGTGTGTACGCTGCTTAATATGCAGGCAGGAAACAGCAGGAAATGATTGCTTAATACTCTATCTTTAAATTACAGTCTTTATAAAGCTGCTTCATTGAACTGGTATATTTTTCCATCATTTTATTAGACAAATTGGCTTACATTGAAAATGCATGGTATATTAAGTGCACAGAGCTAAAATACTGAACTAGAGTTTGTACAATGATTATGAATATCACAGTATCTAATTTAAACTGCTGCCATTATAAGTAAATCATTGAAATACCCAAACAACTCTTGTTTATTATTCAAATTGTTATTTTTCTGTGAAATTCCCACATTATTTATTCATTTAATAACCAGTCCTTCTAAGCCTATGCATGTTTTTATGAACAATCATAAAATGTTGCTTTTGCGATACACAGAGCCAAAAATGTATTTCAAGGTTACTGCCTCTCAACAGCTAGTAGATCTTAATTACTAGTTGTGTGAAACAATGTCTTCTATAGGCTAGTTTTTTTTTTTTCCCCCAAAATTACCCTATATGTATTCAGTGATTCAGTCTTCTAACCAAATGTTCTTGTAGAAAGATGTAAAATAGTTTTTATGAGTGTTACAGAGGCAGAAACTGATCTATCTTTGCAAAAGTTCTCTGTGATGAATAAAGCTTCTGTATAGGGAGAGTGAGCCATGGTAATTTGTGTTTATTACACAAAAGTTATTCCATGGATTATATATTTGGTTTTACTTATCGAATGTGGACTAATTATCTACTAATAGCCAAGCACTCTTGTGATCACATGTATGATCTCATTCAAGTCTCAAAACTACTCGGTGAGAAAGATATTCTTAATTCCAACTAGGGCCACATGGTTTATGATTAAAAGGGGCATCTGCTTTGAGGTCATATACACATAATTTTAACCTAGTTTTATCACTTATTTTCCATATAACTTTGGAGGTTGTAGCCAATCTCCACTAACTTGCAGATTCTTATTTGTAAAATGATGAGAAAGTTACTGGTCAGGGTGTTGGAAGGATAATTCTAAATAAAATTGTTGAGGAAATGTAGAGCATTTGGGAGTATTTGTCATATTTAGGGGGAGCTTCACAGGTGGCACTAGTGGTAAAGAACCTGACTGCCAATGCAGGAGACATAAGATACATGGGTTCAATCTCTGGGTTGGGAAAATCCCCTGAAGCAGGTCATGGCAACTCACTCCAGTGTTTTTGCCTGGAGAATCCCATGGACAGAGGAGCCTGGAAGGCTATAGTCCATAGGGTAGCAAAGAGTTGGACACAACTGAAGTGACTTAGCATGCACAGACGTTTTATGCAGGACTTTATCCAGAAATACCAGTTTCTTCTCCTGCTTCTCCCTTCCCAGGCCAGGGATTCTAAATTAGATGGTGACTTGTCCCAAACCACACAACTCATGACTGTTAAACCTACAATTTTTTATTCCAAGCTCAGTGCTCTGTTCAATGAAATCAAGTGCTTGCATAAACTAAGATTATGTGGTCTTTTATTTCAACATTTTAAATTTAAATACCCTGTATCCCTTTATCCTTTATTGAGATGGCAATGCCAATGAATTGATAACTTTCAGTAGAAATGTACTTCTTAGGAAATAAAGGATATTTCTATCTACCCACCTATCTCTCCATTCTATCAGTAGGAAACAGTGTTGGAATAAAATAATCCCACTCATTGATAGTACATGTTTTGCATTGTTGATACAGTAATGTCTTCAAATTTATGAGATTCTTATTACCATAGAGTTTGAAAGTTATGACCAACCTAGACAGCATATTAAAAAGCAGAGACATTACTTTGTCAACAAAGGTCCGTCTAGTCAAGGCTATGGTTTTTCCAGTGGTCATGTATTGATGTGAGAGTTGGACTATAAAGAAAGCTGAGCGCCAAAGAATTGATGCTTTTGAACTGTGGTGTTGGAGAAGACTCTTGAGAGTCCCTTGGACTGCAAGGAGATCCAACCAGTCCATTCTAAAGGAGATCTGTCCTGGGTGTTCATTGGAAGGACTGATGTTGAAGCTGAAACTCCAATACTTTGGCCACCTCATGCGAAGAGGTGACTCATTGGAAAAGACCCTGATGCTGGGAAAGATTGAGGGTAGGAGGAGAAGGGGACGACAGAGGAAGAGATGGTTGGATGGCATCACCAACTCAATGGACATGGGTTTGGGTGGACTCCGGGAGTTGGTGATGGACAGGGAGGCCTGGCGTGCTGCAGTTCATGGGGTTGCAAAGAGTCAGACACCACTGAGCAACTGAACTGAACTGAAATTACACTCTCATTGGGGTGGTGGTAGTGTTTAATCAAGTAACAACACAGACACAAATGATAATCCAATGTTGTACAGGATGAATTTCACAAGTAGAAATATTTCACAAGTGATGAATACATTAGTGTATATATATATATACATATATATATATATGTATATATATATATATGTATATATGTATACACTAAGGACTGATCTGGACTGGGAATCAGGAAAGACTTATCTTCTTCTGGAAGAAAATTTTAAAGTGGCCTTGAAAGATAAGTAAGAATCACATATATTAGAAAATAAACTAATAAAAACAGAACTGAATGAAAGCTGGCATGATTGGAGTTAAAGAGCAAGAATAGATAGATATGTGATGAGGACAGGGCAAGAGGGATGATCAGGATCAGAACTCATGGAACCTCGTGAAGCCTGACAAGAGTTCAGTATCTATCCTAAAATTATTTAATAAGCAGAAGAGAATGAGTTGAAACCAAGGTGGTGACTGCACTAGATGTTTAAATTTTGTTTTCTTTCTTTATTTCTTTCTTTTTCATGTTCTGGCTATTCTGTAGAAAACGAGTCCAGGAGGTGGATATAAGAAAGCCAGTTTGGAACTTGGTGAAATAGGCGAGACACTAAAAGTTGGCAGCTGTTATAGGTGATGAAAGTTTTTGCTCATGGAAAGGAGTGAACAGATCTGAGAGCTTTCTAAGATATTCTAAGGAAAATCAAAGCAGTAATGTATTTTGGTTACCTTCTTTATCTAATTAACTTTCAATTATATCTCCTGTTGGAAATCACAGTAAATTGCTCACTTGACTTTTGTACCTTAATAAATTCAGTCTTAGGATGACTGAAGTGTTTACCATGGTTATGTATATTAGCAAAAACGTGCAGAAGACTTAAATATGAAAAATGTAGGTGTATGCACATAATTATATAGCATGGGGACACTGAAATATTTTCCAAAATGATATAATGACATGAAAAATGTGCAGGTTATATTCCTAAGTGCATAAACAATTTGTGAAGAAAAAAACACTTTAAATACAATCTCTCTCCAATTTTCTAGCTCTCCTCCCAACACACACACACATATACTTAGGAAAAAAGAAAACCAGAAGTGTATACCAATACTGTGTTGGTAGATTACTGGGGAGTGGTGTAATATAGATTTTTTGCATTACAATTTTCTCCTTGTCTATATTTTTCACGTTAGACATGGAATATATACTACCTTTCAAAAGTAACTAAATGATGTAATGAGTTATTTTTTAATCATTTACAAGATTGTTCAGCTAAGACAAGAATAAAGAACATTTGTATTTTTACTACATATGCCACTTTGGCCCTACAGATATCTTTAAATAATACAGGCTAACATCCTATCCCTCTTTAGATACCTAAGAGTTTTTAAGATTATTTTTCCTGAGCTTCAAATATTTGATGATGAAAATCAATTCATTATTGAAGGGTGCTCATGAACAGAAACAGTTTTCACAGAGCCCAAAAAGTAAATCAGAAGTGAAAAGTGAACATCAAAGTTTTTCTTGCTCAGTTAATTATTGATACAACACCAGGTACCTACAACTTATTTGGAAAACATTTTAGAACATTAAGTTTCACTGAATGAGAATATACAGTTGTTTCCTATATACTTAGATATGTAATTATTGGACAATTTTCAGGCAGCATTAGCTTATGCTTTGGATCACCTACATTTTTACAGTTGAAAATACAAGTCTATCAATACCTAAAGTCAAGCCATTCATCTTCATTATTGTCAGCATTGTTCCATTATTTTGATGCATGAAGGTGCCATGCCCCTGGCTAGTGTGAGAAACCTCCATGCATGAATATCAGATCCCAGAGCTTCAATTCTCTTTGCATAATAGCATTCTTACCCTTGAACCAATTTAATATCCATTTTACCAGGCTGAAAAGGAAAGTATGAGAAGCCATATTTTCCTGTTATTTCAAATAGCCCTAAATGCATGAGCTCTAAGTAAATAAACAATAATTTTTATGCATGTACTATATAAATTTTTATACTTTTCAAAATATTTCTCCATTCACTAATTAAACCGAATTTTAAAAGCATATATGCTATAGAAATCAACATGTTTAACGCTGGGGATGCAGTGAGGAATCACGCTTTGATAAACTTTTGGGAATTAATGCCCATGAGAGAGAGAAAAAAAAATCGTTATCTACTCTGATTTTGCTGATGAAAAAGTTAGAGATCCGGAGGACTTTCCTGACCAGCCCAAAGACACACCTAAAAATAAGTTATCCTTCATGTTCTATGTCCCCTCTTCCATCTCACGTCTTAACCACATATTGACTTAATGTATTATCATCCATTAGCACTGTATAACCTTGCTCATCAGAGAACAGTAAAAACTCGAACTGGGACATTAAAATTCAGGAGGAAAGAAGTACTATTCTGTTATAAAACTCCCGCTAATTAACCTGATGGCCACACAAAAACAATGTCTGTTTTTTTAAGACAGTGAAGAAGAATAATGGTGATTAGGTAAAATGCAAAGATTTCAAAGTATAAATTCAGTGGATGATGTAATAGCAGTGCCTCAAAGAGTTTAGGATGTGTAATATCGTGGGACATTAACAGAATCTCAAGGTAAAAAGGTGAAAGCCACTGTGTTATTAAATTTATTACATGGCTTCAGAGAAACTGATTCTCATTTCTGTGTCCACTTAGTCCATTATAGATAGCATACTTATTACCACCACCCCCCCATATCTAACACAGCTCTGACTTGTGGCAGGGATGTACAAATGTCTGATGAATTCAAGAAAGAGGAAGAACAAGTGCGGGAGAAAATGGATGAGGGGAAGGAAAAACTATGATTCAAATAATGTTTTGTCAGCTTGGGAAATGAGTGAAGACTAGAAAGTCCTCAAATAACCTGCAGTCCATTTTCTTGGTGATCTGAGTGCATTCCTTCAGCATCTCACATTTATCATGCTGTCTGTCCCAGCTGCTGGAAACAGAAGGGGGCACTTCTCACTGCCCAGTGCCCCCACCAAAGAAAGGAGCACAACTGCAAGAGCAGTGCAGTCTGGGAGATCTGGCACTAACATTAAGTAGTGATGTGTGTGCGCTAAATCGCTTCAGTCGTGTCCGGCTCTCTGTGACCCTATGGACTGCAGCCCGCCGGGCTCCGCTGTCCACAGAATTCTTCAGGCAAGAATATTGGAGTGGGTTGCCATGCCCTCCTCCAGGGGATCTTCTGGATCCAGGGATTAAACCCGTGTCTCTTATGTCTCCTGCATTGGCAGGCAGGTTCTTTACCACTATCGCCACCTGGGAAACCCCTAAATAGTGGTAAAGAAAGTGAAGTTGTTCAGTCGTGTCCGACTCTTTGCGACTCCATGGACTGTAGCCTACCAGGCTCCTCCGTCCATGGGATTTTCCAGGCAAGAACACTGGAGTGGGTTGCCATTTCTTTCTGCAGGAGATCTTCCAAATCCAGGGATTGAACCCGGGTCTTCCGCATTGTAGGCAGACACTTTTACCGTCTGAGCCACCAGGGAAGTCCTAAATAGTGGTAAGAGAGGGTGATCTACTTCTGAGGGTTGGTAATGGGAACATGAAAGGATAAGGAAAAAGAAACGAAATTGTTTTACTGATTTTGAAAATCTACCATTGAACTGAAAATATATCTCAAACAGAAAAAAAAAAAAAAAAAAATCCATACATAGGATTCGTACAAGAGATATTAAATAATCTTCTTTTAGAAAACAACCAGTTCAGAATTGGGCCCAGCTCAGCTCTTGGTGCTGTGGAAATTTGTGATTCAGCTATTTTTTCCTTGAGAGTCCTGCTGCTGCTGCTGCCGCGTAGGTTTAGTCGTGTCCGACTCTGTGCGACCCCGTAGACGGCAGCCCACCAGGCTCCCCCGTCCCTGGGATTCTCCAGGCAAGAACACTGGTGTGGGTTGCCGTTTCTTTCTCCAATGCATGAAAGTGAAAAGTGAAAGTGAAGTCGCTCAGTCGTGTCTGACTCTTCGCGACCCCATGGACTGGAGCCTACCAGGCTCCTCCGTCCATGGGATTTTCCTAGATTTCCCCATTTATCATTCATTCATTGTGCTTGTATATGAAAGCACACACTCTGTGAAGATTCCTAAATCAGTTATTTGTTTTAACACCTCTATCTATTTCTCTCTGTCTCTCATAAATTATTGAAATAATCCATGTAAAATATTAGATCAGGGCTTGTCAACAGGAAGTTCTTGATACTTTTAGTAGTTCATTCAACATATATTCAATAAATTAATAGTACATTGTTTGAGGATGTTGAAAATAAAAATATAATTGCAACATGTTCTCTGGCATTGAGGAAGACACTCTGGCTATATTTGAATTTCAAAGATCTTTCAGTATACAAATTTTTATGGTTCTAATAATTTTAAGAGAATGAGAAATGTTAAGGATATCTTTTAGAACTTGGAATGAATTTGTTTCCAGGTAGAAAAATGAGTATCAAATCAATTTGACAATATGATTAATCACTGAAAACTGATATTTGACTGATGAAATTCGCTAATTACATTGCAGAATAGAATAAGAAACCTCAAGTTACTTCAAAAGTAACATACCATTTACAATTTGCCACTAATATCCCACCATAGGCCCAAGTCCAACACTTCTCTCCTAGATGTCTTATCATGTGTCCTACTGAGCTTAGCACTCTTTCTTGAATATTCCATATCCACTATTTATTTAAAAATATATTTATTCTTCTTTCCCATTTAGAAAAAAATGTAAATAACCAGTACTAAACCAAAATATTTCCAATCCTAGGATACTATCTCATATTTCCCCAAAAAAGTGACACACTCTGATCTCCCACAATAATGTCTACCCATTAAATTTCAAATGTGTATTTATACATCTTATTCATCCTTTAAGCTAGTGAAATTTTTAATGGTGATAATGGTTCTTACAAACTTCCATGATATACTACTTAAAACATGCTGAATGCAAGTCTAAATTTTCTCACTTTCTTTCTCCTGTATAGATGCACACAAACATATATATATGCATGTACATACACATTATCCATCCACATGTATATGGAATATGTAATACATGTGTATATGTACAAATATATATCTATTTTACAAATAAGTATATAGTCACACACATATATATGGCTAATTAGGCACAGTCATGAATATTCATGCAATATAGATAATCATATATATGGATAACCATACCTAGACATATACAAATATAGATATATAATTAAATAGAGTGTCAGTTAAATAATATAAATAAAATCACCTCTATTTATAATGAAGAACTAAGGCTAAATTATTTAAAACATTTAAATGAGGAACTAAACACTAAATTATTTAATAGAGATCGTAATTAACTTCTTCTTAGTCACAATGGTAGAGCAAATGGCCAAGCCAGGTGGTAATTCAGGCTTCTGCCTCTCATAGTGTTCATTGTTGATTCATCAGCATCTACCACTGTCTGACCTAGATTAAAATAATCAATGCCTATTGCTGAATGAATATTATTATGTGAATTTTATATTCCATAGGTCCAATTTCATGTGACGGGATTGTAATAAAATGGTTTGCTTGTGAATTGCTTTAGTATAGATTTCCACTGAAAATAATTTAGAGGTAACATATGTTTAATTGGTTTCAGTGCTGTTTCCAGATAAAGTCAAGGCATTTGTGCTCCAGTAGTCTCCTGTACACAATAATATTTCAGTATTGAAATACTATTTTCATGGTCTATGTTAATAACTTATTTCCACCATTTATTCCTGATAATATGGTAAATTTCCTCAAAAATGTGACTTTTGTGAATCCAAGGACTCCTTTGATTTCTATTTCAGAAATCTTACCATATCCCTCACCCCCCTACCCTTCCATATCTTGTTACTCATCTCTAATTAAGTGGATGACAATACTATAAGCCAACTGGGTGGAATGACCCAACTTTCTCTCAGGTCATACTAGGTCTCTGGTAAAATTTTTGTAAGCACAATATATAGTCCATTTTCTGAGTATCTAGTCATGCTTAAATACAGTTTTTTGCTCTCTTACCTTCATGTGATCCATAGACTGTGTACCAAGGATAGTGAGAATTCATCTGGAATATTTTTCTTGTTCAGACTGTGCTCAAGAAACTACGACTCCCAGAATGCACCATCACCATTCTCAGTGAATTCACGACTCAGACACATCCTACTTTCCCTTTCACATTTCAGAAATAACAGGGACGTGTGTAAAAAATGAGGTGGTTGTCCTGGAGAGCAAACCCTGCACGTTGGGCAATGGTTTCCTTTCTCAAATTAGAAATTTTTAAGTTTCTAGGTTTTAAGTACACAGTGGAGTACGTACAAATCTTTAACCATTTTACTTCTTGAGTCCATTACGATCTCTCAAAGCCCTATTTAGTAATTTGTTGATTAGGAAATTGTTCTAGTGATTGGTAATCTTAACTTCTGGTATGGGTTCATGCACATTTGTTCATCTGTATCATATGGATGTTTCAGCAGAAGGTGAGCAGACATCGCTCAGGCATCATTAATTTTTATTTGTTTTAATCTGGATGATCTAAACTTTTCTTTTTCACCATTCTTTCTTTATGCTGTTGTATAATAGTTTCATGAAATTATCTTCTTGCATCCTACCAAAAGTGAAGAACATATGCCTCAAATATTATTTGGTATCCACTATATCAATTATAAAGCTATACTTGTCTTCAGAGTGTCAATTTCCTTTTGTCTTATTTTCATTCAGATTTTGTTTGTTAGGTTTCATCCTTTGATTTACCCCTGTTGAATGAAAAGAGATACAGCTAGATGGATAATTTTTATCAATAGACATAGGATGCAGATTCCCTGCTTTTTGCTTGCTCTTGGGAACTGGGGAGAAAACTTCAGCCCCACACTCTGGCTGATACACTCAACTTGTAATATCTACTTCATATCATAGTTTATTTATAAGTACTGCATATTCTTTAGGCAATAAGTAACTACTAATCTCATCAAGGTCTCTTTATTTCTTTCCTAATGTTGGTTGAGTATTAAAGGATCTGACAAAATGTAGAGAGAGGAACTTTACTGTTCATATTTTTATTTTTCTTTAATCTGCATTGTTTTTACTGTGTATAGAAAACCGTCTCACATTTAGGGATAGGCTGCTGTCAGCTGTGTATATAATATTATGTTCTAAAGTTTGTTGGCTTTTTTCCCCAGAATTTTCTCAAGTATTTTTTGAGAAGATTGAAGAGGTCTTTTCAGAATCTTCTACAAGATTCAACTTTAAACTGGTCGTCTCCAGAAATAGTTTTAAGTTCATAAACTATCCTGTTGCCTAATAGGGGGAAAATGTAAATTTCCTGATGTCTCTTTTGAACTATCTGATATTTTGATAATGTAATTCATGAGAATATTTGGTCTCTCAGTCACTCTCATTATCTTTGTTTTAACCAGCATTTCATGCTATCTAATCATCTCACCCAGAAATTAAGAGCTAACTGATTATAGAAAAGAAATTGAGAAGTTATTGAATGGTGTTGGTTTGACTAACAAGGCCTATATATAATTGCCAATATATGTCATTCAAATGCGTTAGCTGGCTGATTTTGGAAATCAGTAAAATAAACTTTATTAAATCAGATTTTTAAATTTAGGCATAAAATATGCCTCTGTAAGTTATAAAAACTTACAAATTGTGTTAATACTTGGCATGATTTTAAACAAAAATGTTTTAAAGATTACCAAACTTTTGTAATTTAGAAAGTAACTAATGGATTCAGGTTTGCAATTCTGAGAGCCAAGACGTGAGGAAATGTGTCTGGAGTACAAACAAACCAAAAACCAACAGACAGGCATACAACCATAACCTCATTCAAGCATAAACTGTTAAATATCTCTATCTTCCAGATTACTTAAAAATACTCCCTCTGTCTGTTAATATGTGGAAGGATATGAAAGATCTTTATTCATTCATGTAGTTAAAAAATAAGAAATCCCAGACAAAATAAAAACTATATACTTATACAGGACTGCTGAAGTGTGATAGAGAGAAGAAAAAAAAAAAAATTTGAAGGGATAAATTCTAGAGAGACTAAACCCATCAGAGGTAAGAAGAGAGCTATGCCACTTTCCATACCTGAGAATGAGCTCCTAGTCTAGGTGAGGCAGAAGAAATGCCTGCCATAGACGAAAGACTTTGCAAGGACAAAAGTAATCAGATGAGAGTTGTCAGGTACTGTGGGTTAGTAGGATAGCTTGATATCTGGGTATTCCAAATGTAAGTACAAAATACCTGACCTTCTGATTCTAGTAAGATAGATGAATGCATCTTTTTCTCTATTTCTTCCACTGAATGTAAACAAAGACCTCTGTATTGTATGCAAAACAAGTATTAAAAGATTCTGTAATGTGGAAAGAATACAAACAGGCAAAGGATTTTAAGTCTTAAGGGATGATATGGTGGTGGGTTTTATTTTTGCCTCATAATCCCTGGCATGAGGCTGAAGATCTGAGTATCCTGGAAATGACAGTGCACAGACCTGACCCCACCCAATTCCCCTGAAAATAAAAAGAAAGAAAAAACATTCAACAAAAACTCATTCCTTCTAGCCAATGAACCAGGAAAGGGACAAACTAGCAGTAGAGAAAAGTTAACTGGTTTACTACTACAATCTAACATCACACACAGACACACACACACACCACCATGGGTCTGCCTCCACCCTCCCCCAACAAAGTGGAAAGCCTAGACTTCCACTTTTGCTAAACTGAAAGACAAGACGTTACCCCGGCCCTTCTGCTGGTAATGAGACGGAAGGCTAAGAACGTTGCCTGCATTTCCATCTCTGTTTAGCAATAATGATACACCTCTGTAGTGTCATTGGAGACCACGTGGGGGCCTAGACTTCCACAGTAATAGTAATGAGGAGCACCTGTCTCCCAGCTGAGGTGTTATCAGAGGATGCCTAGTGGAGAGTCAGGGCATTCATCACTGTCCAGTAGTAATGAGGCCATGTCCATCCTCTGCTCTAGGTCATCTGAGTCCAAAGAGGACGTTACTAAAATATACATAGAGACATATTTTAATGCTATAATTTCATATGTTTTCTATTAACACAACCTTTATCATATATAATTTTATTTAGTATTTATTTCTGTATTATTTCATTATAGTTCATCATGCTAAATAAACATGATGTATTTATCCATTTGCCCACTGCTGAAAGTTAGTTTATATCAACGTTTTAAGCTTCACTTTTAAAAATAATCTTTCAGTGAAAATATCTGTGTCTAAGTATCTATAAGTGGTGTGTGTGTGTGTGTGTGTGGATGATAGGGATTTGAAACCAGATTGCCTGGTTCTAAGACTGGAAATGGTGAACAAAGAAAAAAACAGCAATACAGTTCCCCTTGACATGATCGTGAATTGTAGGTAAATCCTGACTGGAACACGATGAAATGATTTCCCTAATTTTAATTACAGGATTTTATTCAAAGGGTTCTACTTAAGACACTTTAACTTTCAATCAGTCATCACAGACTAGAAAATCTTCATTTGAATGAAATATTAGTTTCCAGCAAATCTTCCAATTTTTTTTTGTTGTTGAACTCCAGCCTTTCTCAGATAAACGTGTTCACAAAAATCCCCCATTTTTAAGGAGGCTTATGTATCGGCTCACATGCATAGAAATATGTTTAGAATATCAAGGAGACCTCAACTACAATATTTTTGCAAGTCCTTGGACAAAAAGAGAATCAAATTCCCAAGTCTAAGATACAAGTAATACCAGTTATTCCAACTGTATCTGTCACTTTATTTCTCAAAATTCTGAGGGAAATATTATATTATTTAGGGTACAACTTTTTATCCAAGTTTACTATGGTTCTCTAAATATATGTATAGCCTTCCAAACTGACAATCTTTAATTACTTACATTAAAAAACAAACATTCAGATGTTCTATATTCCTAAGATTTTAATTGAAAATGTGTAAGTGTAAAGACTGACTTTACCTGAGAACATTTAATATAAAGTAGAAAAAAAAAGAGTTGCCTATGGTCCCTTTGAAATTATTTAAAAGTAAAAACACTGAAAGGTTCAAAATAGACATGCACATACAATTTACAAGCATGCATTTTGGGGAACGTGAAAGCTAGATTGAAATTATGGAAATGAAAGAACAAAATACCGGTTTCCAGGGGATATGAAGCAAGACAAATTGCAAAGGAAAATATGAATAACCAAGTCAGGCAGAAACTAAGGGAAAGGCAAGAGCTATGAGTTAATAATTACTTTGGGTACAATATCCCAGATTATTATTTCATTTCTGCACAAGGTCAGAGTAGCATATAATGGGCCCCGTTTGTATTTGACCATCCACAAAATTAAGTAACAAGTTTCATAACAACATTTTCAAGTGCTTTGGAATTTCAAGGGTTTAAATTATTTATTTTTGTACTTCTTTATTGTTACATATACTTTGGTGCACAAAAGCCATCATGAATTAAATTCTCATTAAAACTCATCATCAATGCAAATTCTAAATAATTGTCAGAGAGGGAAAGTTGTGTAATAATTTGGAAAGAAAGGGAAAATATTTATAACAGATATTTAGATTGAGGATAGATGTTTCACTTGAATACAGACTAGGGCTTTGACCTTTTTTATAAAAAGCAATATAGAAAACATAGTCAATATAATGCTCTGAAAATATTAGTAATCATAATTTGCTTTTAAGAACTTGAAAACCTGGAGAAATGTGAATAATAGTGAGATGTAAAACATTGATATTCTAATTAAATTATGCATGCATGCATATTGACTAGACAATGGGAGGTTTATTGTTGAAACTTGCTTTTGGATTTCCAGTTGGGATTAGATGTTAAAATCTGCAGAGACAGTACTGAAAAGATGAGGTAGCAAGCAGAATTTCTTAAGAAGATACTTTTCAAAGAATAAAAAAAAAAAGTGGAAGGACATCATTGAGATGAATACAGTGGTTTTGCTTTGTTGTGTTGTAAATAATATATTTATCTGAAAAGCAAATAACATTGTTGGAAAATGTTTAACAGGGAAGATATTCACACAGTTACTTTTGAAAATACTAGGTCAGAAAATTTCATGCCTGTGGATATTTTAAACCTCCCTGCCCTGTATATTATAATGCTCGAACACTTTCCATTTTCTTACTGGCACGTTGAGAACCTTAGATAAGAAGGAAAGATTAGTAGGTGAGATACAGTGAGGGTAGTTTTTTTTTTTGTTTTTGTTTTTTAATGAAGTTAGAGAAAAACTTGCAGTTTCATTGTCAATAACCTCATAAGTCTTCATAAATCATTAATTGTTCTAGGATGTGAGCTGTGAAGACAATGGAAAGGTCTGAACTTAGAGTTATTAAGGTGGAAAGGTATAACCCACAGAAACACTGAGAGTCTGTAAAACAGATTTGACCCCTAACATCTGGGATAAGCATAGTCTCTAAATTGGTATGTGGGAAAAACAGGGTGGGCATTAACAGTAAAGCCATTGAAATAGAGAGGTATAAAATGTTAATATCTAGAGAATAAAATAAGAAAAAAACTGAATGTCCAGGTCTGGCCATACAGGAGTAACTTGAATTGGACTAACCCTACCTTTGGAATTAACTATACATGCTGGATACAATTCAATTTTAAAACAAACCTTCCTGACATGTTAGAGAATAACCACTGTAGGTAGGATTTGTGAGGCTGAAATCTTGGAAAAAAAAACAATACTAGAACATAAGATCCACATTTACCCCATCTTTTGCCTGAGGTTTTATGCCAATTTGCAGCAAGGTAAAATGGAACCCAAGGAGAAAGCTCAGTCTTACTGACTGAACCGACAGTAGGGTCCTGAACTGGAAGATGAACCGAGGTTAAAGTAGCAAAATCCTTGACAGGAGAGAAATAGAAAGAGGTGATCTCAAAATTATATGAATAATACTTTCCCAAGAAACTGGCCAGTTTCAGAGGTGCTCAAGGGCTTTTCTCCTGACTCAGATGGTAAAGAATCTGCCTGCAATGCAGGAGACCTGGAAAAAGGAAGATTCCCTGGAAAAGGGAATGGCAACCCACTCCAGTATTCTTGCCTGGAGAAACCCATGGACAGAGGAGCCTGGTGAGCTGTAGTACATGGGTTTGCAAACAGTCAGACACGATTGAGCGACAGACAAACAAACAAGTAAACAAAAAAGAGGTGCTCACTTGGGCTTCCCTGATAACTCAGGTGTTAAAGAATCCACCTGCAATGCAGGAGACCCCGGTTTGGTTACTGGGTCGGGAAGATTCGCGGGGGAAGGGATAGGGTACCCACTCCAGTATTCCTGGGCTTCCCTTGTGGCTCAGCTGGTAAAGAATCCACCTGCAACGTGGGAGAGCTAGGTTTCATCCCTGGGTTGAGAAGATCCTCTGGAGAAGAGAGAGGCTACCCACTCCAGTATTCTGGCCTAGAGAATTCCACAGACTGTATTGTCCATGGGGTCTCAAAGAGTCGGAAATGACTGAGCAACTTTCACTTTTAATTTTAAATGCAAGGAAAGAAAAAAATAAAATAAAACAACATGTGGGAGCTTGAGGAACTGGGCAGAGATTTCATCAGTCATGTTGCTGAGAAGATAAATGCTGGGATTCAAGCTTTCAAATGTGATACAACCAACCTGAGGAGTAAGAAGAAAATTGAAATTGACCAGCCTGAGTGGAGCTGGAACCCGCCTATGGCAGCATCGAAATATACCACCATTACTCTATCCGCTGGCCCGAAAAGAAATGTAGTGTTCTTTGGAGTAGATAAAAACCTATGATGTTCATCATTTTATATATATATATACACACACACACACACACACATATATAATGTTCAAAGAGTAATTTGGTTTGCTATGTTGAAAAACAGGCAGAGGTAGGGTGGGACAAGAGTGAGCAGAGAGTACTGTATGGTGGCAACTATAGAATTCATGCATCTAAACGACAGGCTTGGTACCATAATGGTGATGGTGAGATCGAGGGAAATTGTTTGTTTCTGAAGCCAGAGCCAAAAAAGATTTCCTGCTTGGTTGTCTGTGAGATATAAGAAAAAAAGGGGGTCAAGAAGAAATCCAATTATTTTGGCATTAGCAGCTGAAAGGTACTGCCTACCACCAAGTTAAGAACCACTGCAGGTAAAGCAAGTTAAAGGAGAAAAATCAGAAGTTGTCTTTTGGGCATGTTATAATAAAAAATATTAAATGAAACGGATGGTAAATTCAACCCATTTATCATTATTTAAATGGATATCATTTAAAGGAAATGGATGGTAAACTCAACCATTTATCATTTATTTCAACATAAAAATATGGAATACATTGATTGCTCTCATTTTGCCTTCCCTAACCATTCCCCTGAGCTATGTGAGAAGTGAATTTAATAGAATCAGTGATATTTACTGCTTTTTGAGCATAAATCTTCACTTGTTCAATTTCAAGTGAGTAGTGTGGTCCCTTACAATTACTTTTTTCCTCCAACCTGTTCAAATATTTGGCAGGAAAATGGCCTTATCAGATCATCATAGAAACCTCGCTATTTGCTGAGCTAATAATGCATTTTTGGAAAACTCCATTTAAACACTGCAGATGAAAATCTATGCTACTCTTGATGTCACTTCCAAAAACATTGGAAGATGAGCCACAGGGGAAGCCCATATGTTAGAAAGGCATGCTTCATTTAGCTATTGCAACATGATGGCTGAAGGGTGCTATAGATGGAGTTGCTCAGAAAAGATTACATCTCTTGGCTTCTGGCAAAGAAAAAAAAAAAGCATAAAAACGGCTGTTCTAAGGGTGAAGAGCTTTATTGAAATTCAACAGAAACCTTACAGAAACTGTGAGCTTCTAACTCGTTATCAGATACCTGCATTTGGTCGTCCTGACACTCTGTAATTGAAATTCATTGCTTGACCTTTAGTCTATAAAAACGGTATACTGTCATTAGCACTGACTGCTTGCTATATTCTCCTGTCACTCCTTAGGCCAGCTTAAACCATCTCAGATGAAATAGCCTATTTCATGTCAGACCTCAGAATTTGCCACTATTAAAGTGGAGAGCTAAAGCAATGTTTAGCAAAGTGGTAAAGACTAATGCAGTAGGATTGCTAGAGAAGTAGGAGTCTTTCATTTTTTTCTTAAATTCCCTTAAAAATTAATGCTCTCATATGGTACCATCTCTATTACACTGCTCCTGTCAGAATGAAAATTATTACTTTTTTAATTGCATTTTAATTTAACCTGCTAATGCCATACTGTCTACCTTACACTTTAAGAACTATTTGAATGTTAGTTCAGCAATGAGACGCGTTAATGTAAGAATTACAAGGTAATATTTCACACTCATAATGTGAAGAATTGAGGCAATTATGTGGATAATTCAGCCAAAAAAAAGCACCAGGCTGGTATACTTTTTCTTTTTTTTTCAATACTTAGGTATAAGAGGAAATCTTGGGTTTGGGAGACTCATTGTGTTTATTTTGGTAGTGACTGCATATATCACTTGGTGTCAAGGTTCTAGTCAGATAGTCAGAAAGAAGTTTGTTGTCCCCAATAATTATGTTATAAAGGGAATCACCTCATTAATTAAAGAAATAGGGGGAAATCACAACAATATCCTCTTTGATTCACCTTCTAGAGTAATGGAAATGAAAACAAAAATAAATAAATGGGACCTAATTAAACTTAAAAGTTTTTGCACAGCATTGTGTGTGTTAGTTGCTCAGTAATGTTCAACTTTTTGAGACCCCATGGTCTGTGTTGCAGGCAGATTCTTTATCATCTGAGTCACCAGAGAAACCAAGGGAAACAATAAACAAGATTAAAAGAAAATCCTCAGAATGGGAGAAAATAATTACAAATGAAACAACTGACAGAAGATTAATCTCCAAAATATATAAGCAGCTCATGCAACTCAATATCAGAAAAAACAAATAGTCCAATCAAAAAATGAGCAGAAGACCTAAATAGACATTTCTCCAAAGAAGTCACAGATGGCCAATAAACACATGAAAAGATGCTAAATATCACTAATTATTAGAGGAATGCAAATCAAAACTACAATGAGGCATCACCTCACACCTATCAGAGTGACCATCATCAAAAATTCTATAAACAATAAATGTTGGAGAGGGTGTGGAGTAAAGGGAACCCTCTTGCACTGTTGATGGGAATTAAATTGATACAACCACTATGGAGAACAGTATGGAGATTCTTTTAAAAAAACTATGAATAAAACTACCACATGGCCCAGGAATCCCACTACTGGGTACATACCCTGAGAAAACCATAAATGAAAAAGACACATGTGCCCTCAGTGTTCATGGCATCACTATTTACAGTAGCTAGAATGTGGAAACAACCTAGATTTCCATCAACAGGTGAGTGGATAAAGAAGAAATAGTACACATATACAATGGAATATCACTCAGCCATAGAAAAGAATGAATTTGAGTCAGTTCTAGTGGAATGGATGAACCTAGAGCCCGTTATAGAATGAAGTAAGTCAGAAAGGGAAAAATGAATATCATATATTTACACATATATGGAATCTAGATGAAACTATTTGCAGGGAAGGAATGGAGACATTGATACAGAGAACGGACTTGTGGACACAGTGGGGAAAGGAGAGAGTGGGACGAATGGAAAAAGTAGAATCGACATATATGCACTGCATGCACGCATTGTAAGTCGCTTCAGTCATGTCCGACTCTGTGTGACCCTATAGACTGTAGTCTGCCAGGCTTCTCTATCCATGGGATTCTCCAATCAAGAATACTGGAGTGGGTTGCCATGCCTTCCTCCAGGGTATCTTCACAACCCAGAGATCAAACCTGAGTCTCTTATGTTTTTGCGTTGGCAGGCAGGTTCTTTACCACTAGTGCCACATGGGAATCCCCATATAGACACTACCATGTGTAAAATAGATAGCTGGTAGAAGTTGCTACCAGCTGGGAGCCCAGCCTGGTGCTCATGTAATAGCCACCTCAACCTTTGTGAAGCTAGTGTTAGAATTTCCAGTGGAAATGGAATCTTGAGACATGTCCAGTCTCATCCATCTAGCAATTAATGGAGCTAGGATGGAAACCTAGATCTGTCCAACTCAGAGATTATGTTGTCCAGTTTCTCACACTATCTACTGAGGGGGTGCTCCCCCTCATATGACTGACTTCCTTCTGTGGACTTTTTTAAAACCAAAATGCTACTCTGATTCCCAGTTTCATGTGTCAAGGTACAAACAGTATGTCATTCCCGCAGTCACACTTTTATCTCCTGTCAGCGCTGTTAGAGTCATAGCATGAGTGTGGTTTTCCACTCCCTAAGCAACTTGTGGGTTTCATACTCCTGTGAAACAACTTGTCACATCTTCAGTTTTCTCACGTTTCAATTCAAAAGCAATCCAAGTTCTACTTTATTTAATTCTTCTCCTCATTGAAAATGTCCATATCATCAAAGAGTTAGTATCCAAACTCCAGTCATTACACTGTCCCTCTGTTTGGACATAAAACATCTCTCAGCAGAGTCAATTACTCTTCTTCAGACCTTCCGTGACAAAATTCCTTTTTAATTTTATATCAGAGGGGTAATATAACTGATGCTGGAATATAATCCTTTGGTATTATAAATGATGACTTTCTACCTTTTTTCTTCCCATTGTATTCCAATATCAAAAGAATAAGCAAGAATAATAAAATGGAAAAGCCTACTAAGACAAGAAAGGTGATGAGTTTGATCTCTGACCTTCTCCCCACCTCCACCCCCCATAATCTTTCACTGTTCAGCTTCAGATGAATTACTCAGTCCATCTGAATCCCAGATTCTTTTGCCATGGAGATGATAATGCATGTTCTACCTGCCTCATGAGATAGATTAAAAAAAAAAATCACTAAAACTATTGTGAACTATATTTTTGAGCTAAAATTTCATACAAATGAGTTACTAAACTTAATTCTCTGCTTTGTTGTTGTTGTTGTTTAATTGCTCAGTCTTATCTGACTCTTTGTGACCCCATGGACTGCAGCATGCCAGGCTTCCCTGTCCTTCACTATCTTCCAGAGTTTGCTCAGACTCATGTCTCTTGAGTTGATGATGGCATCCAACCATCTCATCCTCTGTTGCACCCTTCTCCTCCTGCCCTCAGTCTTCATCAGCACCAGGGTCTTTTCCAATGAGTCAACTCTTCACATCAGGTGACCAAAGTATTGAAGCTTCAGCTTCATCATCATTTCTTCCAGTGAATACTCAGAGTTGATTTCCTTTAGGATTGACTGGTTTAATCTCTTTGCTGTCCAAGAGACTCTCAAGAGTCTTCTTCAGCACCACAGTTCAAAATCATCAATTCTTTGGCTTTACAATTTTTTTTGAATTCTCTGCTTTATAAATGATTAAATTTTATATGAGAGCATATGTTTACTTTTCATTGTAATTTGTTTAAGCAACCTATTTTCTGATTGTCAGAATTCTTTAAACTGAAATCCACTTGTACCAAAATTCTGAACTAGTTTTTAAATGACAAACATATTAGTGGGATATTTATATTTACTCTCCTAAATAAAAACTGTTACTGCCAAACTCTTCTTGAGATTATAAACAAATTTTCCTGGGAATACTTTGCAACCTTGCTAGCTCCTTCTAAGAAATAGAGTTGCATGGGATAATACACAAAGAGGAAAACATATGATCTTAAAAAATAACACATTATTCATGAGTTTTACATGCATGCATGTATGTGTACATGCATGTATGAAACCTTTTTAAATGTAAGAACTAAAATTTTCTTTGATTGTCTTTCAGTTTTATTATTTTCTCAGCCATTGGTGATTTCAAAGGGGTGATGCTTTCCTAGATCTTTTTAATCTTCTAGGAGTGGGACTCTGATGTTGGCAATGTATTCAATCCTTGCCATCATAAATATCAGACTCTGCAATTTTCTGTAGCTTTTATCTTTATCCAATTTTTCAAGAAGATGCCAGTTGCATAAGCAGTATCTACAGCCATGCCTCAGCAAATTCTCCCTCAGTTTTACATCCTGGAGTACTTTCCATGTGTCTTACTTATGGTCAATTTTGCAGAAACCATAATGTTAAATTTAGTCCAGAAAAAATGTTCATCCCTTCTTCCCCTTGCATGTCTGTGCTTGAAGAAAATTTGTAGCAGTGATATATTGCCCATATGTTGGAGTTTCTTCTGGCAGGAAACACAAAGCTTCATTGAGTTCCCTCCCTAAGATAAAATAGCATCATCCTTTCCTGAGACAATTGGATGCACCCCACTTATAATCCTTCTTCACATATGTTAGAAAAAGCAAGCTTAACCAAGAAAAATATTGTCAATAAATATTAGATCTATTTATTTTGGGTTGAGACTAACAGTCCTAGATCCTTGCAGGGTCTCATGAATTTTACCACATATAACACATCATAGAGATGTCTATAAAGTCGGGACTAAAGAACTGTGAGTGCTGTACCAACTTCCATCAGTCCCTAAACTACTGATTCTCTCCTATGCTAGACAAAAATACTTCGAATCTACTCTTTGAGTCAACAGCTGAATCCAATCTTAAGCCATGTCCCATCATAGTCTTAACATCCCAGCATCACCTTTCATTGTTATTCAGTTTCTGTCTTTCCCTGGTATATTGTCTGTTTCTTCATCCTTATCTCTAGTATATAACCTTCTGACTGTATTGATTGAACTCTTTTTTACTGTTTACTTATTGGGAAAGGTTTCCTAAAACTCTGTTTGTGTGAGTGTGCATACCTATGTGTATATGTGTGTGTGTCCCTGGAGTGGCAAATAGGTAAAGTATAAAAATATATATAAAATTTCTTTCCAGAGGTCTTTTTTGCTTTACAGTAAAACTTTTTTGATAACCCTATCTCCATGGAACAGCCTTAATTGAAGACATGGACTTCTACAAGAAGGGTTATTTTCACTATCATATCATACAGAAAGAGAAAACTTTTCCCCAACTCTTAGGGAGGAAAAGATAGAGTGGTTTGATGACATCTAGTCAGAGTGTTGTTTAATGATCTTTCCCCTTCAGCCATGAACTATTCATAAACAAAGTTTTTATATATCAGTAAATATTCCATGGGAGGCAAGAGTATGCTGATAAGGTATTATTTGATCAGTTCCTATTACCTGAATAATGCTACTTTGGTTTGAAAACATGATGGGCTATAGTGGCCAGTATATGGTTGCCCAATAAAACTCAGGACACCTAGTCAATTTGAATTTAAGGTAACAAAAGTTAATATTTTCAGTGTAAGTATTACTATCCATACTTAATGGGATATACCAAAATGTCACTTGTTGTTTATCTAAAATTCAAACTTAATGAGGGATTTTACATTTTTACTTGCTAAATCTGGCAGCTCCTAATTCCTTCACTTGTTCTAATCTTTCCATCTCCAGAATACAAACTGAGGGAACTGAGGCAATCAAGACAACATAGAAAACAATTTCAAACTCCTATTATTTTTTATCTAAATAATTCAAAATGGCCTCTTTTCTGAATGTGTGTGTATGTGTGTGTAACAGTGTCAGTAGGTCACTATATGTGGTGGGTTTTTTTTTGTTTTTTTTTTTTTGGAGAGGGGAGTGAGGATATCAGTAACAAGCAATCCAAAAAGGAATTTCTTGTGAGAATAATGAGAAATGTAACAAAAAGAAACTAAAGTTACTTACAAAGACAAAAGTATGGCTATAAAAGCAATCTTTAGAAAGAAAAGTTACTAGTACAGCACTAAAAAACTCCAGGTTCCATAATTACTTCTTTAGCTGCTATACTCTAACTGCATTCAAACTCTTGTGAGTATTTTCTAGTTCCAAGTTCCTTGAGAGTACATAATTGGCCCACTTGGGGTTGTATATCTGTCCTTGTGGACTGTGCAGCAAATCTGTCTGACAGAAGAAAAAGTCAGGAAAGTATGATGAGCAAATAAGTACAGAAATACCAAGACATGGATTAAATGTAAGGGAAAATTCATCCTCCTCATCTGAAGGGAACTAGTAGAAGTTCATCTAAACTCATTGCTAACAGAAAAAAGAATGACAACATCCTAATAGTTATCCCATTTGCAGCATATTTTGGAAGGTTAAACATCTAATTCATAACAATAAACATACAACATTTCATACTCTTAACAGTTAGACTTGGATAAACATTGGAGAAACACTTCAGTAGAAATATGAATCTTTTATACCACCCTTATCAAGAAAAGATCATCTGAAAAGAATGAGAAAACATAAATGCAGTGCAACAAAATCATAAAAACACAAGATTAATTCAGGAAATGTGAATTTACTTTTTTCTTGTTGTTGTTGTTATTGTTGCTCAATAATTTGCCCCAACATCAGAGCAGAGCACCTTATTTACAGAGCTACTTGACCCTGAATGACAGAAACCTAATCAGTGTGGAGGCTCCATGATTATAGGACAACTGTCAGTCAAATTTGGATTTGAATTCGTTTCTGCATCCCATATCCTATGAAATTTTGGCTAGTTTTTTTTTTACTTAATATTTCTGATCCTCGTTTTTTTTTTTGTTTTTTTTTTTTTAATCTGTAAAATGAATACAGTAAAATTGAGCTAATGATTGTAAGGATTAAGAATGATTTTTAGCAAATTTTGATGTTTATTAAAGAGTCTAGAAAACAAAATGAAACATCTAAGAACTACTATTCAGTGGTTCTACTTCTGGTAATATCCAAATTTTTCCAATCGAATCAGCCTTCCTTAAATAACAGTAACTTCTGGACAAAAGAGACAATGACTATTCAGTGAAGGCACCAGAGCACAAACAAAAGCAGGAAGAAGAAGAATCAAAGAAGGAGAGTCAATTTGTTGAAAAAGAAAATAACATTTAATTAGCTTTTCATTTTTATGATGTTTACTATTTTTATGATGTTTATTTTATGATGTTCATACCTAAGTCTGAAGCTTGCTGCTGCTGCTAAGTCGCTTCAGTCGTGTCCGACTCTGTGCGACCCCATAGACGGCAACCCACCAGGCTCCGCCGTCCCTGGGATTCTCCAGGCAAGAACACTGCAGTGGGTTGCCATTTCCTTCTCCAGTGCATGAAGGGGAAAAGTGAAAGTGAAGTCGCTCAGTTGTGTCCAACTCTTAGCGACCCCATGGACTGTAGCCTACCAGGCTCCTCCGTCCATGGGATTTTCCAGGCAAGAGTACTGGAGTGGGGTGCCATTGCCTTCTCCATGCAGCTTGCTGGGTAAGCAAATATTGAATAGAAAGTTCAGTTCAGTCGCTCAGTCGTATCTGACTCTTTGCGACCCCATGAACCGCAGCATGCCAGGCCTCCCTGTCCATCACCAACTCCCTGAGTCCACCCAAACCCATGTCCATCGAGTCGGTGATGCCATCCAACCATCTCATCCTCTGGCGTCCCCTTCTCCTCCTGCCCTCAATCTTTCCCATCATCAGGGTCTTTTCCAATGAGTCAGCTCTTTGCATCAGGTGGCCAAATTATTGGAGTTTCATCTTCAACATCAGTCCTTCCAATGAACACCCAGGGCTGATCTCCTTTAGGATGGAAAGCTGAAGATAAATGTCTAGATGACCTGAAAGGTATGCTTAACAGAATAAAACTAAAATTTTAACTGTCCCCCTCTTGCAAAGAACGATAAATTTGTCAGTTTAAGTTCATTCAAATTATCTACTAAAAATATAAAATAATACTCTTCAGAGTCTTCTACAAAGTATCATTCACAATGTCCAGAATGCAGTTCCAAGCCCTCAGCATACAAAGAAATTTAAAACAACAACAAAAAAGTTTTCAAGAGAAAATAAGCAACAGTTACTAAGCCTGAGATAATCTAGATATTAGAACTAGCAGACAGGGATTTTATAGTAACTATTATAACTAGGCTCAAGAAATAAAGGGAAACATGTCTATAGTGAAAAAAGATAGGATATCTTTGGAGAAAAATATAATGATAAAAAGTAACTGAACAAATATTCCAGAAATATGTCAGTTCTAGATTTTGATCATTAAGTAAGTCTTCTTTAAGAAGACTCTCATGTACTCAAATGCCAATGGGAACAAGGTTGGGAATACAAGTGAATGACACACTGAGAGTGAAACATGCTGGGTACTGATGAGGCTGCTAGTGCCCTAGAAAACACTGTTTCCACCGAATCCTTGCTGTTTTATTTCAACCAATTGTTGCCTTAAATAGAGATTAATAAGCACTTTCAATAAAGAGCTAGATAGTAAATACTACAGTCTTGGTGGGCCATGTGGTATCTATTACAACTGCTGAACTCTACTATTATACCATAAAAGTAACCATGTGTGTTAGTCACTCAGTCATATCTGACTCTTTGTGAACCTATGGACTGTAGCTTGCCAGGCTCTTCTGTCCATGGAATTCTCCAGGCAAGAATACTGGAGTGGGTAAGTCATTCCCTTCTCCAGGGGGTCTTCCCAAACCAGGTCTCCTGCCTTGCTGGTGGATTCTTAACATCTGAATCATCAGAGAAGCCCAGAGAAGCCCAAAAGTAGCCACAGATAATACATAAGTGAATGGTTGTGGCTATGTTCTAATAAAACTTTGTTGACAGAACATGGTGGTCCATCATATTTAGCCTATGGGATGTTCTTTACTGAACCTTGTCTTACAGAAATTTGGGTTCAATTTGCATGATATTTCAAGAAAAACTTGGGCACCAGATCTGGACTTTCCTAGAGCAGATATATATACACTTCTGAAACATAAATAATTGTTTTCAAGTCCAGAGGAAGTAGAATGGGATATCAGTCTATGCAAAGGAACAGGTTATAAAATATTAGAATATATGAAATAATTAAAAGTATATCGGTCTTGTAGAACAGAAATTTTGTGGGGTAAATTTAAGAAAATCAGATGGGATTTGATACAACCAATGATGACACCTTTCTTTTTCCTGCCTGAATTAGGCAACAATAAAGATATTACATAACATTTAGTTAGGCAACAACAACAACATCAACTAATATGGGCAAAAAATGCATTTAAATAGATCCCTACATCTTAGTTTATATCCAATAAATGCTAGATTGGAAGACTTCAGTTATAAATTCAACACTGGGCATTTTAATCTTTCTTCCATTTTTGTCACCACCCAGACACCCCACCCCACACCACACATGCATACAAACACATTAATCCAGGCTTATGCAGTGTTTGGAATACATAGCAGAAAGCCCAGGGTCTCTGTCTCCCACTTGTCATGAGGAGAAGAACATAGCTATAAACTAAATTCTCTCCCATGCTGATTTGTGATGATTGATTATTTCCACCCACCAGAGAAAGATAAACCAGCAAATGCACCTACCAACAGGGCAATCCTTTGTCTCCTTAGGGAGGAATAACAGAGCAAAAGGATAGGAATGTTTAGGGACAAATCTTTCTTTTGCATTGAAGGAGAGAAAATAAGCATTGCTGACCTCCCAACAGCATATAGATTCTACATATAAAATCCCTCAAGTGTATTGAAGAATTTAATTCTTGCTTATATTCAACATATAAATAATCCTGAGTTTAAGATCGGCTATGTTAAAATAGTTTAAATTGTTAACTCTTCATAGCAAAGATCTTATGACTTTCTTTTACATCTACTAATGAAATCCATATTACTAAGTATATGCCCAAGCTGTGTGATAATTGAAAACTCCCATGCACAAATTCCACTCCATCTGAAACCATTTAAAAGCAAGCAAAATCATCAAAAAAGATCTAAGAGTTACTATTCTCTTAGACATCTAGTTAAAGTCCCCCAGGGAAAGTTTTAATTCAATGTTTCACATTAAAAACTAACCTTGAATTGTGCATTTACCTCTGAGCCACTGCAAATAAATAAAAAAGTGTGTCATACATCTTAGTCATACAGTCTCCATTACTAAATGCACCCAGTACCTCAGCACTTGTCCCCAGCACTTGTCACTTGTCCCCAGCATTCAAGAAGAATTTGTTACATCTACTCCCACCAGCCTGTGCTTGAAATTCTGGAAACTAAAGTTAAGTATACATCAGAAATGATTTTTCTTTACTAGATTAAAATATCCTTCTGCCCTTTAACAATTTCTGGTAATGAGGTTACTTCAAACTGCTATTCTTTCCAAATCCATACCTTCATGTTACCTGAAACAAAAATAAGTCAAAAAATCTAATGGCTCTCCATTGCAAAAATGCAACAGAGAAATCATGTCTCTGGCATTTGCAGTAGGCAACAAAGATATTATTATAAAGTGGTATTCTGTTGTACAGGAAGTGTGAGAATAAGTATAATAGTGGTCATATATTTACTTATTATTTATTCATTTTACCAAACAATTTTTAGCATTTAAAAAGTATTTTAAAAATACACATGCTAACGCAAGCAAAAGTGTATTTATTGACTTACGAAAAGAGTCTAAAATTCAATACTTGGGTGCAGTCTCAAAAATGACAGAATGAACTCTGTTTATTTCCAAGGCAAACCATTCAATATCACAGTAATCCAAGTCTATGCCCCAACCACTAATGCCTAAGAAGCTGAAGTTGAACAGTTCTATGAGGACCTACGAGATCTTCTAGAACTACACTATAAAAAGATGGCCACAATAAAGGATAGAAATTGTATGGTCCTAACAGAAGCAGAAGACATTAAGAAGAGGTGGCAAGAATACACAGAAGAACTATACAAAAAAAGATCTTAATTACCCAGATAACCACGATGGTGTGATCACTCACCTAGAGCAAGACATCATTGAGTACAAATTCAAGTGGGCTTTAGGAAGCATCACTATGAACAAAGCTAGTGGAGGTGATGGAATTCCCATTGAGCTATTTCAAAACCTAAAGATGATGCTGTTAAATCAATATACCAGCAAATTTGAAAAACTCAGTAGTGGCCACAGGACTGGAAAAGAAGAGTTTTAATTCCAGTCCCAAAGAAAGGCAATGCCAAAGAATGTTCAAACTACCACACAATTGCACTCATCTCACACGCTAGCAAAGTAATGCTCAAAATTCTCCACACGAGGCTTCAACAGCACATGAACTGAGAAATTCCAGATGTTCAAGCTGGATTTAGAAAGGCAGAGGAACCAGAGATCAAATTACCAACATCCGTTGGATCATCAAAAAAGCAAGGGAGTTCCAGAAAAATATCTACTTCTGCTTCATTGACTATGCTAAAGCCTTTGACTGTGTTGATCACAACAAACTGTGGAAAATTCTTAAAGAGATGGGAATACCAGACCACCTTACCTGCCACCTGAGAAATCTGTATGAAGGTAAAGAAGCAACAGTTAGAACTGGACACAGAACAATGGACTGGTTGCAAATTGAGAAAGTAGTACATAAAGACAGTATCTTTTCACCTTGCTGATTTACGTTATATGCAGATTACATTTTGCAAATGGCAGACTGGATGAAGCACAAGCTGGAATCAAGATTGCAGGGAGAAATATCAATAATCTCAAATATGCTGATGACACCATCCTTATGGCAGAAAGCAAAGAGGAACTAAAGAGCCTCTTGATGAAAGTAAAAGAGGAGAGTGAAAAAGCTGGCTTAAAACTCAACATTAAAAAAACTAAGATCATGGCATGTGGTTCCATCACTTCATGGCAAATTGATGGGGAAACAATGGAGATAGTAACAGACTTTATTTTCTTGGGCTCCAAAATCACTGCAGTTGGTGACTGCAGCCATGAAATTAAAAGACACTGGCTCCTTGGAAAAAAAGTTATGACCAAACCTAGACAACATATTAAAAAGCAGAGACATTACTTTGCCAACAAAGGTCCATCTAGTCAAAGGTATGGTTTTTCCAGTAGTCATGTATGGATGTGAGAGTCAGACCATAAAGAAAGCTGAGCACCAAAGAATTGATGCTTTTGAACTGTGGTGTTGGAGAAGACTCTAGAAAGTCCCTTGGACTGCAAGGAGATCCAACCAGTCTATCGTAAAGGAAATCAGTCCTGCCTGAATATTCATTGGGAGGACTGATGCTGAAGCTGAAGCTCCAATATTTTGGCTACCTGTTGTGAAGAACTGACTCATTTGAAAAGACCCTGATTCTGGGAATGATTGAAGGCAGGAGGAGAAGAGGATAACACAGGATGAGATGCTTGGACAGCATCACCAACTTGATAGGCATGAGTTTGAGCAAGCTCTGGGTGTTAGTGGTGGACAGGGAAGCCTGGCATGCTGCAGTCCACGGGGTCGCAAAGAGGTGGATACTACTGAGCCACTGAACTGAACTTACATATTATAATATACAGTATAAAACAGAATCCAAAATGCAATCAGATAAATGATAAGATTGAATAGTCTTTAAAATATTACTTCATTATACTATAAAAATTTCAGTCTTAATAAAATATTAATATAATATGGCAAATTTTATATATTTATATAGGTAGCTATATAATACCATTTTCATAGTAACATTTTTGGTGAGAACATATATGTTTGTGCATGTTTAATTAATTTTAATATATATTTTATTATCAAGCACAATCAATAGTTGATTTAAAACAGTAAGTTTGAAAATACTTATTAAAATAAAATTATATGCCCTAGGTTCATTCCTTTTTTCCTATTTTTTTTTTTTTTTTTTGGTAATATATACCTATTTGAACTTTTAGCACATAACACATGCTATTTACAGGAACAAAATCCGGTAACTGTGAGAGCACTTTTAACCATTTGTTTTTAATTCCCTTTCCCAAGCCTGATTTTCTTTTTCCAAAAGCACTAGTTTTTATACTTATTGTTGAAAATACCACCTTTATTTGAAGAAACCTTGAAACCCTCCAGGAGGATTGCCTGGGATGCCCTGTCATAGCTTCCACAACTCCTTAACATTTTATTGGGCTATAACACCCATACCCCAGGGAAAGGGGAGATGGATCATGTAATCTGTAAGAGGGGGAGTAGCAGAGTATTTGAGAAAACTGTAAAAATGGAAAAGGAGATCTGGGACAAAGTACAGTGCAAGGAGAAAAGACTATCTGTGATTGGGAAAGCAGTCTGTAGATGCTTGAGCTTCATGAGTGGGGCTTTTCACTGGGCTCTAAATATACAGGATCAGTTTAGAACAATCATGGAGACCTGAGATTCTCAACCATAAGAACATTTCCTCTTGGAGCTTTCAGGTATTTGGTGTCCTGCATGCTGAAATGAAGCAGGTCCCCAGGTTGTATCCCCACCCAAAAGTGGATTCCTGCAGCCAGAAAGAGTTAAGTCATAATTCACCAGGACATCTTCAGTACCCACAGGCTTGCTGAATTGTCCCTCCTCTCTGCTCTCAAGGAATCCACTACCTCTGCTATCGTTGCTTTACATTGCAATTAGGTATTGTTTTCCAGATAAATGAAGACTTTTTTTGAAGGTTAAGTCTCTGTGTAACTGTCACGAACTATCAATACAATCCCTTAAGGAAGAAGAGATTCTGAAAATATTTGTAAAATAGATGAGTAAATATATTTTCATTGATAGCATGTATTTTGAGCAGTTGAATATAAAATATTCTTCTTAGAGATGGTCAAATTTGAAAGTATTTCATTGGTTATGACTCTTTTATTCACAAGTGAACAACAACAAAAACAGCTCATGCAGCCCCATTGGCTCAGAGAAGCCCAGCTCAAGAGGTGACTAGGACATCGCTTTTGTAACATCATGAAATCCAGTTTCTGTCTCCCATTTATGATTTTCAAGTTGGCTCCATTCTCCTTTCATTGGGAAAAAGTGGCTAGAGAATCTTCAATCTTACATTCTGAAAACTGTAAATCAAGAGAAAGACTTTTTTCTGGGAGTGCCAGTAAACCTGATTTGATGATTTTATGTCATGAGTTCACCTTGAACCAATCACTGTGTGTGTGGTGGGGGCGGAGCGAGGGCTATAGTTACACCAATAGGAGAATGAATGCTGATGAGGGAAGCCCCATAGGCACAGAAAAAAATAACACCATTTCCAAACAGCACATACCATCAAAGCCCTCAAGTTTCTTTGTAATTTTCAAAATTCTTTCAACTTCTGCAGTTGTGGGTGTTTTTCACTAATGATGTTTTACTGCCAAATTTGCCATATGTTGATCTCTCTAACAACCACTTTTAAGGAAAAGGAGAGCTAAGGGGGCAGCAGAAGCCATTTAAGCCCACTTACACTGAAACTGGATTCTTTACTGCCATGCAGCTGACACCGACATATGTTGTAAAATTCCTTTCCGAAATGAATGAACTGTTTTGACAAGTCTTAAATTTAGAGTAGCTTTTACAACTTCAATGGATATTATTCCCAGAACCCATTATTACATGCACCTATCTATATCTCTCTAGACAAAAAAAAGATAAAAAAAAACAAAAAAAAATCTCACTTTGTATCTGACTGTCTCTATCTCAGGCTTTATATACTTACATTTTGACACCTTTTTATTAACTCCAATAAGAAAATATGTTCCAAGATTTAATAATTCTTCAATATAATCAATTTTAACATAGATATTATAACCCCTTACTCCTATTAAATACTTTCATTTTCTTTCTCCCTTTTCAGTTACACACAATCCATGCAGTAGCTTCTCAAAGTATTGAAAATAGCTCTACTATTGGCTTTCAGCTCACAAGATTTTAATCTTTTTTTTTTATTGACTTTTACATCTTCATGTATTCAGTGTGTTCATCTATAGGTTCTTATATCTGCTATACTTGCAAATGACTCTTGCAATCATGGTAGGAAAATCGTTTTATCTGGTTTCAGATAGACTTGGGTTTTACTTCCCTCTCAGTTATACATTGAACCTTCTTTGAACCCTCCATTCCAAAACATAAGATGAGAATAATGATATATATATTGAAACAGAATAGGATTGGTTTTGCTGCAATAACAAACAATTCCAAAATCTTCAATGACTTAGCATAACAAATATTAATCACTTGTTCCTACTACATGTCCATAATAGTTTGATTGAAAATCAGTTCCAAGTTGTCTTCAGTCAGGCTGGTGGAAAAGCCTTGATCTAGGTTTATTAGAGGGGAACATAACGAGACATATATGCTTTCTCTTGAAGCTTCAACCCATAAATGGCAGGTGGGTTCTATTTCCTTGGTCAAAGCAAAGTATAGAATGTAACATTAAGAGGAAAGTGCCGCAGGTGTGCTTCGTGTGTGTGTGTGTGTGTGTGTGTGTGTGTGAGTGTGTGTGTGTGTGTGTGTATATAACTAAAAGGACTGCCAAACGGTGGACACTTAGATTTATGAACCCTTAGAACATTTTTCTGAGGACCAATTTCCTTTTCTTTGAAATTAGATTGATAATTCTTAGCTTGCTAGTATCTGTAGTATCTGAAGCCACTTTTGTACATTACGCTTCCAAAATAAATATCAATTTTTCTTCCTGCCTGTCTTCATATCACAATTATCTACTGGAGGAATTTCTACAGTGGTTTTCTAACTGGGCACCCATGTCTGCTCTTGACAACTCCCTTTCATCTATCATTCATACAGTGGTCAGAGAAGTGGTCAGAAGAGTCATTTCAAGAGTGTGAACCCAATGACATCATTTACTGGCTTACAAGCCATTAATGTTTTTTTATTGCTTTGAGAATAAAGTTTAAAATCATTAATTTGGGTTAAATGGCTATGAAAGCCTGGTGCTCACCTTTCCCACCAACATCTCTTGTAGTTACCTGACACCCACATTTAATGCCACCTGTGCTGGCCTTCCTTTTGTTTCTCAAAGTGGACAAAATTATTTATACATCTGGAGCATAAATGTTCCATTCTTTCTGCCTGGGGGAGGTAGTTTAAATCATACACTTCATCTGAATTACTTCTTACCATCATTTAAGTTTCAGCTGAATGGGGGTGAATGTACAGAGACCTTCCTTAGTCTTACGTTGCACCCTGAACTTTCCTTCTATAGTACTCGTGCAACCATGATGACATTTATTTATGTAGTCTTACATGTTTGCTCCCTGCCATTGACCTTGCTTCGGTTTTATGGATACATTTAACTGGTACATTTTGAATCCCCTGGTCACTAACAGAACCCCCAGCATTTATTGTGTTCAGTAATATTTTTTGTCTAAATGAATGAATAAGTGAATAAAAATTAAAGAGCAAACGTAATAGTATGTTTGTAAGGATTTTTAATGTAAAAGAAAATGTGGAAATATGATAGAGCTATAAATATGTGAGAAATAATTATACAGTAAAACAGGTTGTGTTCCACATAAGACATTTTTTTTATAGGGCTTTTTTAACTCATTTTTTCTTCTAAAAGTGCTTGCATCTTTTTAAAGATGGGGAAAATAACTAGAGAGCACAGTTTCCAATGTTTTTCATGAATTAAGATATCAAAATCTTTTTTGTAGAAGAAGAAATAGAAACCTTATTTTCATGAGAGTGTCCTAAATGTAAGAAAGGGATCATGGAATTATATTTCTCCTCCACTAAACAACAGGTAAATAGTTGACTTCTTAAAATTGTTTATTGAGTATCTGCTATGTTCTAGGTAATAAATGAGGGTCTTCCACAAGATAGTGAACAGCATATGACAAAGAGCAGATGTGACAGGGAGGGCTATGCAGGACATGGACCCAATAGTTTCCCTGTAGCAGGAGAATAGAGTGTGAGGTTCTCTAACAACAGGTCTGTGAACCACAAGCCTATTAAGAACATGAAGGAGAATAAAGGGGGGAGGAAGTGTTTCAGAGCTTTGTGAACTGTTACCCTGTGTGATTAAAAATTGGCCTAAATGGGCCATCTAATTGTGCTTTGCACAGTGAGGGTCATCAATACAGGCCGAAATGCTCACCCTGGATCTAGTAGGGCATTGACTCCTTCATTATTCCTGATTGTGACTGACATCCTGGTGAGCTGGCAACTAGTCTATGTGCGTTCATGCTTTCACTCATTCAACAACTATTTGTTGAGCATCAATTGAATTCCTCATTTTGCCATAGACTATAAAGATAACCCATGAATAAAAATATGTTGATTTCTTCCCTTGTGCAATTTGTAGTGGAGAATGCAAGTGCACATAAGGGGAGGAGACTTTCAAGAAGAACATTCCATTGACTGGGTCCTTGGAGAAAAATAGAGGACTCCAGAAGACGAAATTCTCTTGGCTGCTTCCTGACAGTCTTCCAGTGTTTGCAGGGAACTCAGAGGACACTTTGTACTCCAGAAAATGGAGGACCTAGTGTGCTGCCTAAGAATTTTGCAGCTTTACGAGTTAGCTCCTTAGAGAGGCAGTGCTCTCTTAAAAAAAAAGACAGCAGCAGCAATGTCAAGGATGAGTCTTTGATTCTTTTGGTAGGCAGCCAAGGTCATCTAGAAAGGGAGAAGAAAATGCCTGTGCTCTGAAGAGAATTTGTGTGGCACTCTGGGTACTTCCCAGAATGCCAGGGGAGGTCTCTGAGAGGTGGGTCAAACTACTGAAGTGGGAATGATTCAGACGTTTTACATTGTATCTATTGACATTGCTAGAAATTTGAAGAGACAATGAGAGAGAAAAAGGATACTCACTTATGATCCCTAGATCTTTCATGTTTGCATTTATAACTATTTCCTCTAATCTTTTTCAACATAAAGACATGTTTAACACCATGATAATTTTCCTTTATGCCTTTTGGGTTTACCATTATACAAAAAGAATCATTCATTGTTCTCCTGCTTTCAGTGAATAACTGTATTATCTTTTGAAGACAAATAGTAATTTATTTAAGGAATCTTCTACTCTGAAGCATTTTAGACATTTGTATTTTTCATTATTATAAATTAGTCATACAAAGTAAATATTTAATGTGCATATTGTATTTTGCAGTTATTTTTAGAATCCTTTACCATAATTTAATTCATTAGGTCAAGATATTTTTGATTTTGTAAGCCAAACTGCTTGCCAATAAAGTAGGTTATTTTTAATACAGCATCTTCACTAGTTAGATGTTAACTATGTAAAGTTTGATAATTGAATAGATGCTAAATAGAATCTGATTATTGTTAAAACTTTTATTATATGGATTAGCTAGTGGTTTATGAAATATACTTCATCATCTTCTTAAACTTTTGGAACCTGATGTATGTACCTCAGAGAAATCCCAGTTTCTCTTACTTTTCCTAGAATTGATCTGATCTGAAAAAAATGTAACCTTTTTCCCCCCCATGGTAGACTGTCTAGCATTTCAACTCTCATTATTTTATCTCTGAGTCTATTTCAGTTGTCATTATTTTATCTCAAGATCAACCGCCTCCCACTCCCAAATAAATGGGAAGGTATCCAGTGAGGATGAATTACTGGTATACTTGTCTCTGAATTGTTTTTCTCACTTCTTTATTTGGCACATTCATTTACACTTGCACAGCAGACAGTCATGGTAGAAAAGACCCAACTGAGAAGTAAAATAAGCTATTTCTGTTGTAGGTTTTCCTGTATTGCTGCGTCATATTTGGTAACATCTTTGAATATACCTGGATCTCCGTTCACTGAAGAAATTAGATGGTAGGTGTATGTGGTTTTAATGTGTATTTTTTTTCTGCTTTGAGAATCTACACTTGCTGATTGTTTTGATTCTGATACTTTTTTTTTTTTCCTGTTTAATACCTTTGAAGTGATAGTTTGCTTTCCACAGATGTCAAAAGCCAATGCTTTTGGCTTTTGGGGAGTTAGTATTGACAGCACACAAACAAGCTTAGTGTTGTAAGTGAATATTGCATTATGTAATCATCTACATGACTGAGGTGAAATGAGGCATTTGTGCAGTGATGCTCCATGGGGATGGATTTTAATTGGAACTTAATTTTTAAATTGTCACTTAAAATGTATTTTATCAGATTATGTCATGATGCAAGATTGAAGTGACAATCATTGTGGGAATATAGATCATTTCTCGTCACATGTTAGGCATGTGATGGGAGAAAATAGAAACTGTCAAAACCCTCAGAATAGGTCATAGGCTTTAAAGCTAAAAGAAGTTGGCTTGAGAAACCTTTGTACCATCAAGATCTAACACTCATACTGCTTTAAAAGCATCCAGCTGATCTTAGAGAAAAATTCTTTAATTTTAAATAGTACATAATTCAACCAAAGATGAGGATAAAATCACATTTAGTCACAAGTGAAAAACAGACAAAATCCCTAGATTCTTACATATTTATTAAAATAATGCTATCAATGTAAGAGTTTTTGAAGACATGGGAAACAAAAAGGCAATTATCATAAAAACTGTGTCAACATGTACATTAGGCTATAATATATCCAAAGGTAGAAGAGAAAAAAGTTGCAAATAAATAACTGAACTTAAGGAGTTTTAAATATGATACTTAAAAGTCATAGGCAGTTTATGAATTAATCTACTTCTGGTTAGAAACAACAATGAAAGTTTGTGATCAAAACAGTCTTCTTTCTGTTTGTTTGCTGGTTTTCAGAAAACTCATACTTAAGAGAAATCCATTCTTCTGTCTCCTCAGGAATTATAGCCACATATAAAACCTTCAAATTGAAATCCTTTTAACTTTTCAAGAATCTGACCTTTTTTTTTTTTATTATTGTTAAACATAACACACTTCTTTAGTATTTAAATTATTGCATATCATTTCCTGTAAAAAGAGTGTTCCTATATTCCCTGAACATATTAAGAGACTAGGAAATTTGGAATTAATCAGGAGACACAAACCATTCATAATTTTATCTGGAAGTGATGATCAATAAAGCCAGGAGAATAGGCAATACAGTGAAAGCTTGAAAGTAAAGATGAGTCACTCCCAAGTGAACATGTCTTTAAAACACCAATGGTAAATGGATTTAATAAAACAGTATCACTGAACTGTTTAATGACTTGGAAAGAGAAATTGGGAAATAGTTGGTAAATCTGATAGTCATTATGCTTTCCATCGTACCTCATTTTTCTCTGAAACAGAAAATGTTAAAATGAGTCTAAAAGCATCATTCAATTGTTATTATAACAATTTTCTCAGATTCTCTGATCTTTTGACACTATGCCCAGTGCTCTCACCATGGCTGCCTCAGAACTTTCTCAATCTTCTGCCTACAATAGCTTACAAATCTCTTCTCCACTAATTTCTGGGTAATAAGCTCACTCCTCTCTTCATTTGGCGCTTAGTGTGGGAACCCCTCTCCAAGTTTCTCCGAGGAGATTCTCTGTGCTATGGTAATTAGAGGAGTAAGCGTGCTGTATATATTTTTGGCAGCAAAGAACCCTGTTAGATAAATAAAGCAGCCCAGGTGTAACAGAAAAAAGGGAAGTAGATACTGTAAGAAGCACTGCTGGCTTTATTGCCCCAGTAGGATTTCAAATCTGTTCCAAACCTTTTCCTGTACCCGGACAGTGACATTCACAGTGCTTTGGAAAATTTAATTGAAACAATCCCATTAAACTGAGAACGGTTCAGAAATTTAGATGGGATTTAGATCAGTTGCCGATGCAACTCAATTACTTGAAAAATATGGTAAAGACTAATTTAATTTTACATTTCCCCACAAGTATGGCTGTTAAGAAATTTGCATTAAGTGTAACTACCCAAAAATGCTAACATTGGGATTAATATTCAAGATGTAAAATCACAAATTAATGCAAAAAAGCCATGAAAAAGTTAAGATTAGATCAAATATCTTATTGAATATGAAAATGCTTTTAAATGTGTCCAAAGAGAAGCATCACATCTGTTCATCCTGTCCTGACCTCCTAGAATCAGGATTTGGTTTTCCTTGTCTTTATAACCCTCTAGAGTGGACATCTATGCTACTCTGGGCTCAGAACCCTTCATTTCCTAGGAGCAGCCACTTTCCCTACCATCCTGGTCCAAGTAGCCCTAACCCCTGGCTTGAAGATCAGTAAATAATCCAATGTGATACCTCCCTGGGTATTTGAAATGGATCCAAATACCATCTGAGTCTGCCACACTACTATGAATTGGGGAGCTGTAACCTTGGGAACTCTGGTTGCCATGTCCTAAAAGGTAAACTGAGTAAGGGGGGAATGAAAGGTAGACTCATAAATAGATGAGTGAAAAGTCACACAGAGGGTGTATGTTTAAAATAGTAAAACAGCGAGAAGAAACCTGGCAGTGTTTATGTCCGAGGAGCCAGGTTTTCCTGAAATTTACTGTGACCTCATTATTAGGCTCTCTGAGACACTCAAGTACCTTTATGAAAAACATTTAAATTATGCATTTGATAAATATTCTGTGTCTTTTTTTTTTTTAACTCGACTTTGCCATGGTGGTGAGCAACTCCAAAGCATTTAAATATATAATTTACTCTCTTCCTCATTGCAGTCTGACTATGTGGTCTAACCAAACACTTAAATGTGTCAGGTTGAGTTTCTCTTATCTGAACCCTAAAGAAAGCTAATTAGTATATACTGACAGAAAGTACTACTCATTTAGTATTTGAAAAATATTGACTGGTTAAACAAAACAAGTCAAGTATTAACACGCTGAAATTATATATTCTAGGTTTTAGAAGAGAGTACAATTTTAAGAAATAGGAATGGATACATGTATGCATATGGCTGAATCCCTTCATTGTTCACCTGAAACTATTACACGATTGTTACTCGGCTATACCCCAATACAAAATAAAAAGTAAAAAAAAAAAAAAAAGAAAGAAAGAAATTAAAGCAGTGAAAAGAGTATTTCAGGTAAAGGAAGCCCCATCAATCAAGACAAAGAAGAGGAAAGACAGGCTGTGCTGGAAAGAGGCAGTTTAAATGGAGGATAAGTTTCAAATGAAAATGTGATAGGGTACAAGAATAGATATCTTTGGGGGCTATGTTTATGGGGAAAGGGAAAACAAGTATGGTTTAGGAATTTGGGAGTGATGGAGTCGAAGCTGTCTTTTAGGATTATTCTAGCATCTATATCCAACATGATAATATGAACAGAGAGTAAAAGTGCCCAAAATACTTAAGTTCCCCTTTCAGTTTGGGGCTTCCCTGAGAGTTAAGTTGGTAAAGAATCTAGCTGCAATGTGGGAGACCTGGGTTTGATCCCTGGGTTGGAAAGATACCCTGGGGAAGGGAAAGGCTACCCAATCCAATATTCTGGCCTGGAGAATTCCATGGACTTGCAAAGTGTCAGACACGATTGAGCTACTTTCACTTCACTTCACTTCAATAGTTCAACCTGCTCAGACTCTCAGCTGACAATGAGAAGTTACATAAATGAACAACTTTGGAAGAAGCAATCAGAGACCTTTGGTAACTGAGATGGGGAGAAATGGAGAGTATAGATTTGTAGAGAATTTCAGGGTCTTATGGAAAAGTTATCAGCCTATAGAGAAAAATCTCAAAAGTCAAAGCAAATGCCATTGTTGAAGAAATGCATGTAATTTGTAAAATCCATTTTAGACATGTTGAGTTTCAGATGTCAGACCTAAGGTGACTGATAGGCAGCAGGAACCCATAAATGGTGTTTGATAAGAAACTGTTGAAATATGAAGTGATAACTAAAATTCTAATATTGACTAAATTAGAGAGCTGTTAATCATTCCATTCTTTTCCAAGACAATATAGACCTTGTACTTTTCTACAGGATATACAGAAATGTATGCATGTTTCATTTACATTTATTTTTACTGAAATATGATGTGTCAAATCCAAATTTCCCTGCACTGTAACAATGTCATTCATTTCTGAAATGATAAAGGGCCCTAATTCCTATTCTGTTGGAGATACACATGTGTGTGTGGAAGGAGTTATTTCTACTCGGGCTCTCTACAAACATTTGAATGAACAAAAGACCAGAACTATAGGAGAGGAGAGGCAGGTACCATATCATGTAACTCAAAATCTAACATACAGTTGACATTTAGGAAACACTTACTGTTAAATTTATTATTCTACCAAACTCAGTCTTAGGCTAACCTAGGGCCAGAACAAGACTAGTAAGTGTGCTGACAGGTTAATAATTTCACAGCTGGGTTAGAAAATACATACACACATATAGATACTTATTTTCTATTTATAGAATTTCACCTCTCTCCTGTCTCAGGGTGCTTACTCAGTCATGTCCGACTCTTTGCAACCCCATGGACTGTAGCTTGGCGGGGTCCTCTGTCCATGGGATTTCCTAGGCAAGATTACTGGAGTCGGTTGCCATTTCCTCCTCCAGGAGATCTTCCTGACTCAGGGATCTGACCTCTGTCTCCTGCATCTCCTCCATTGCCAGGCAGATTCCTTAGCACTGAGCTACCTAGAAAGTCCCAAATTTGACTACTCTCTCAGTATGCTTGTAATTCATTCACCTTCTTCTTCAACCACCTCTCCCCAGATGTCCTTTGCCCAAGAATACTAAGGAGAAATACATCATTACAAAATAGGATTACAAAAAAAAAAAAAAAGAAGATGGAGGAATTCATATTCCACAATGTCTAGCATTTCACTAAAAAAAAAAAAAAAACTTTTAGCCTCATCTGTCTTCTCTGCATGTCCCTGCTTCCAAGCCACTATGTCCATCCCCCCCATTCTTCCAGAACTTAGCTTTCATCGCTCCTGGCCCCTCACTGGGAAATTCCCCACCTACTTCCATCCTCACATGCAAAAGGACTTAATTCTGTCCCCATTTCTTTTGCCAAGCTTCCCTGCCTCCACCCACAATTTTAAAAGTCTTCAAGTGTGACATAAACCATTACCCAGAAGATAATAATTTTGAGATTTGAAAGCAAAGACTCTTTAGCTTCCAAGATCTGTATTTCTTAAAAGAGAATGGGTATTAAAAATGACATACTTTTCTTTTTCTTCACTAATCTTAAAAATATTTTAGAGGACTTATTTTATGCACTGAAAGAGATAGAGCCAATTTATTTTTCATCAGTTATATTGGAGTTGTATAGAAACCTGAATCAACTGACACTACATTTCAGATGTATTCCAGCAGTATTTTATTTCTCCTACTAGTCTATATCCCTCAATCACACTCCAGGTTCAGTTAATAGGCAGTACTGAATTGCAGAATATGTGAATGAGAAAGCTATGGTGTCAAATGAAGCAAATGTTGTTCCAATCCCTGAGTTTTTAATAGCATGTGTTTATTTTAATGTATTTATTTTCTCAACAAAGACCAAACCAACAGCTTTATAAAACAGAATAGAATTTATCAAACAGATAGAGATATACTTCTATCAAATGATGAACTCTCTTACCAAATTAGCAAAAGTACTTATTACAAAGTATCGAAGCACAATCTAATTTTAAAAATTGTGTCACAGAAAAGTAATAGGTGGATTCTTGGAGAACGTGGACATCTGGCAATTGCCACCCTCCCTTTCTTTCTTCCCTTCTTTCTTCTTTATTTCACATAAAGGTTATTTGCAGAAAATGCAAAAAAAAAAAAAAAAGCAAAGATGTGCTTCTGCATACTAATTAGGTCAAAGAGGAGGATTTGAGAATATTGTAGTGAGAATGTATGGGTTTTCAGATTTAAAAATATACCTTTGGCTATATAATCATCCTAGGTACTTCTATCTGCAGAAGTTGGGGGAAGCATGAGTCCTTTTTTATGTGGCATTTTATTCATTCTTTCCTTCAACTCTCATAGATTAAGAATATACTATATGCCAAGTATTGACTAGTCATTGAAGACTAAATTATTCCACAGTCTAGTAAGATAATTTAGAAAAAAACATAAATAATGAGACAGCCTAACGGACACTGTAATGAGGAAGTTCCTGAGTAGGCACCAGGTTCACCCCTAAAGTGTGTGGGGCCTGAAACAAGAGTACACATAGAGGCCCATATACCTTACTGTTTAGATATTTAAGATATAAATTGAAATATTTGAATATTTAATAAATCTGGTTAGCAATCATGTGATAAAATATTGAAACTTGACAAATATGCAATCATAACAAAAATAGAATAAATACCTGCTGACTCATTTTTTGCTCTCTCAATCTTCTAATCACTTGGGAAATTCACAGGACAAAATTCTGTTTTTCCTTTTCTTCCTGTGGAAAGGGAAAGAAGGCTCACTTAACCCTGTCCAATGTTACCTAATGATCACCTAACAACACCATCTCCACTATTCTTGCTGGGTTTCTTCTCCTTGACCCAGTCTAAGCCAGGACATATCTGACCATAAGGGGCTTACTCCAGCATGCCTTTTAGGAACCTGATGAATAAAAGACAAATTCAGATTTTAAATTCTCATTAGTGGCACAGGGAGAGCAGATCCTTGGCTCACCCCCTTCACTTTCCATCTCTAGCCCCACCCCACTTCTCTGCTAATCTTCTTCACATCTATATACAAGCAAGACCATAGTCAGTAGAGCTAGTCATAACCCCTTACTCATTCTCCAAGAATTTCGCTTCAGAAGACAGGCATGAGAAAAGAGACAGCACAGGTCCTAGGACTACACTTGGGCCCATCTGGGCGTGGGGTACTGGAGTCCCGGGAGAGTGATCTGGAAGGTGGAGTGTGTGGGCTCCGGGTGGGAGTGTCCTCTGAACCTGCAGACTCTTGCCCTTATATGGAGAAACACTGACATAATGAGATTCTCTGATGCCAGAGCCCTGTGCAGTATCTAAGATTGTGCAGTCAAATATAAGCACCACCAGCAACATTTGGCTATTTAAATTTAAATTGATTAAAACTAAATCAAATTAAAAATTCAGATCTTCAGAGGCACTAGCTGTATTTGAAGTGCTCAGTAGCTACAAACGGCCAATGGCTACCATATTGCAGAAAGTTCTATTGGACAGTACTAAAACGGGCAAATCTCCAGCAATTTGGACAGAGATGCAACTGAAATATTTTGTCTCAAATACATTTGAATCTGATATCCACAGACTATCAGTATAGAACAAGTTCTTACACCAAAGAGTATTGACAAAAAAAAAGTGTAGCAAAAGCATGTTAGAATGAAGGGGGGATTTTACAGAATATCAAGATGTTGGATCTTGGCCTTTACAGAAAAAATTTAGATTCTCTACTATTATTCTGTGGAATGATCATTTAGCAAATGGACATGAAATAGCCAATGAAGCAGATGAGCTTAAATAATTCACAAGTAAAGTATCAGGTGGTCAGAATCATGTTGGTTCCAGAGAGCTAATATCAATTAGAAATTTGGTAATGTGACAGAAGGAAAAATCAACGCAGTCTGGCAACTAACCTAGCTAAGTGGAGTAGAGGCCAGAGGCAGGGGTTGGGAGGGGGGTCAGGGATCCATTCAGAGTTAAAAGGAATCTTACACTTCTGGAAATACAGATGTGAAAAATATTGAATTTATTTATGTTAGTACCACTGAAATCTAGCTGTATTTAAGTGCAGTGTCATCATATATGAGGATACTCAGATTTTGCCCTTTAAGGGAGAAAATACAGAGGATATGGCTGATGCAAGGAATAAAATGGAGCCAGAGAGCCTTTGCTGTACACTTTAAAATATAACTCTCCTCCTTGAAACTGTCAGACACTTTCCCTTGTGTAGAGTGAATATTAAAGTTCAAATAGCTAATATTGAGAGTATAGGCCTGTCTTAGGAGACTTTCTGCATTCTGAGTCTCTCTGTAGACATAGCTGGATTAACTCTCCTCCAGTGACCCTGGACCTTTTTCAGGACCACAGACTGTGATGCTCTTTTGATGTCTGTGATAGTTAATTTTATGTATCCTCTTGGCTAGATTACAGCACCAAGCTGTTTTTTTCTAATAGTAGTCTAGATGTTGCAGTGAAATTATTTTTTGAATGCCTTAATATTTACAATCAGTTGATCTTATTTATTAAAAGAGAAGTGGACAGCAGAAGATGAGATGGTTAGATAGCATCACCGACTCAATGGACAGGAGTTTGAGCAAACTCCAGGAGATGGTGAAGGACAGGGAATCGTGGTGTGTTGCAGTTCATGGGGTCACAAAGAGTCACACACAACTTGGTGACTTGACAACGACAATGCATATTACCCTCCCTAATGTAGGTTTTCCAATCAGTTGAAAGTCATGACCACAGAAAATACTATGAGATGGGGAAATACTGACAGATACAGATTCTTATGATTATGTCCTAATGCCTGTGCCCTTGATATGTACATTCTCTGTTCTAAGCACTTATATAGCTCTTAGGTAACAAAAGCAGGTTCTAAACAGTTTTGAGGGCCCTGGTGCTTTTGCTAATTATGACCTTCTATATAGCCTCTGATTCCCTGAAATAAACAAATTCTTAAAGAAAGCCTGATCCCCACATTCTCAAGTTGTCTCCAATGGTAGCACCTGAATGCTGTCTTCATGTGTTAACTAAAGGCTTAAACTTCTAGTAACTTTTATTTTCCAGTCAATCTTCCACCAGTAAAGCTTTTCCTTAATTCCATATACATTATCATACTCATTATCATCCATTATGGTCATGCACATATGAGCTTACCTAAACAAATCAAAGCCCTCAGATTATAAGTTGTTCTTAGGTAAATTGAAGTGGAAAATGTCTGTTTAACATGAAAGCTTTACCAATGTAAAATGGACTGAAAGTGGATGTTATTTAGGATGAAATTATGTAGAATGACCCTGAAAGATATTTAGAGTAATCAAGAACATGCCATCTGCACCCACAAATTCATAATAGCTGTGAGTTTACCTTTCCATACAGTAAAACATATTTTAAATTTATAATATACTTCTATAGTGCATACAGTTCTAAGATGCCACCAAGTAATGCAAAATGGGTAGAATCAAAAGGTCAATACTTAACTGATCTCAAGAGAGTAAAGTTTCATTAAAGTGTGAAAATAATGAAATAATCAAAAAATGAATAAGTATAAACAATAAAATATAAAAAACTGCAAAGCACTGACTTGTAGTAATAATAGAAAATAAGACAACAGATTAAAAACTTCAATATATAAATAATTGCTTTAAAGTGGGATAAAATGTTAATACCTTCATAAGTAAGTAGGCTTGTGAGATGTTGAAAATAAATATCCAGTGAAGTATAAAAGATGACAATGCATGTCATTAAAAAAGCAAAATCATATTAGTAGTCAAATAAATTAAATTAAAAGCAATAGATACCATATTTACTTATCAAATTAGATAAGAAAAAGAATATTTGAGTTCTCAAGCTCATGCGACTGCAATGAGATAGATAAGTCATACATTGCTGACAGCACAAATTAGGAGGTTTTAATGAATATTAATAAAACAATATGAATCAGAATCCCTAAAAATCATCACACACTTTGACTTAATTGTTCTACTTTAAATTTGTTCTAGGGAGGATATTAGCAGTGCTGAATAAATATACATGAATGTCCATTATAATTTTTTTGTATTAGCAAGAAACTAGAACCCGATAAAAATCCAATATTGCAAGAATATTTACAAAAGTAAGTATTTATAACATGACCCTCTTTAATGGTCTATTCTTGATTATCTAAGCTTGGCCTGAAGTAGGATTGGGGAAAGAACAGTGAAAACAGGTGCCCACCTATTTAGGGGGAACTTTCCACAAGATATTAATAAACAAATTATTTGTGAAATAAGCCTCCAATTCTGATGTAACAAACATACCTAAAGCAGTGGCACCACTTCAGAGAAAGTTTTCTTCAAAGGGATCAGAGAATGAGGTTCCAGTTAAAGTGAGGTTTTTATCAAGTAGATTGGTCTTATACAAGTAATGTGTTGAGATGTAACTCAGCTCAAAGTATTATTGCTGGAAAAGCAAACCAAGTGACTAAAATAAGGGCTTCCCAGGTGGTGCTAGTGGTAAAGAACCTGCCAGCCAGTACAAGAGACATTAGAGTTCAATCCTTGGCTCAGAAAGATCCCCTGGGGGAGGGCATGGCAACCCCTGGGGGAGGGCATGGCAATTCTGCAGTACTCCAGAATCCCATGGACAGAGGAGCCTGGCGGGCTACAGTCCATGGGGTCACAAAGAGTCAGACATGACTGAAGTGACTTAGCACAGCTAGAATAAAGAGAGCGTGACAGAGAGAATAGAGTATATGGAGTGTGTGTGGGTGGGGGTGGGGGGGGATTTGAAGAAAAGTGAACACAGGAAGTTAAATTATATCATAAATGCATTATTATTTTCCTATGTGTTACCTCTCGGATGAAAAATGCTCAGTTGTGAGAGTTACCTGTACTGGGGGTGGAGTTGATTGAATGGGATAAAAGAGGACTGCTTCCGTTTCTCCCCTTTCTGAGTCTAGAGAGAAAATGCTCTTTTAGTTTGAACCATGGGCATGGGAGTCGAATGATTTCCAATACTCCGGTCCTTAAAATTTTGCAAGAAAACTCTGCAAGTAGTCTGCAAGTAAATATAATGCAATTAATAAAGTTTGTTTGTTAATAATATGCAATGAAATGAAAAAGTTTTCTTATACCTAAAAAATAAACTTTAAAGCCTCAATAGTGTCCTTTTTTAAATTCTTAATGTCGATTATTTATGGAAATGTTATGCCTACATTCATGGTCCTTCCCCAGTTTTTGTTTTGTTTTGTTTTTGTTTTTTCTCGTTTTAAAGTTCATGAAACTGATTCCTATCTTTACAATATTCCTTATTTTTTCTTTTAAAATTGTATTTGTATTCTTCTTTTGTATTTACTATACCTTATGGACAGAGAGGCCTGGCGTGCTGCAATTCATGGGGTCGCAAAGAGTCGGACACGACTGAGCGACTGAACTGAACTGACTGATACCTTGTTTTCCTATTTGAAATGTAGTATGTGTGCATGCTCAGTTGTGTCTGCGTCTTTTTAGAACCCATGGACTATAGCCCATCAGACTCCTCTGTCCATGAGATTTTCCAGGCAAGAATACTGGAGTGGGTTGCCATTCCCTTCTCCAGGGGATCTTCCCTACCCAGGGACTGAACTAGAGTCTCCTGTGTCTCCTGCATTGGCAGGCAGATTCTTTACCACTGAGCAAGCTGGGAAATTTAGTCTAGTGTCCTATAATTACTAACAATGAATTCAATGCTTACATTAATTTTTGGTCTTATTTTCTTTCCTGGTTCACATTGAAGGTTATATATTAGCCTCTAAATACAACAGTAGCTGTACTATACAACTTTAATATGCAGTATTTTATTGTGATTCAAAAAAAGTCTTAATCTGCACTTCTGTATTTTTTTATATTTCTCAAAATACACTTCTTAAAAGAAATGTTCATATTAATTTTTAATTCACTGCTCACTAAGATGATTTCTGCTTCTTAGTACGCAGTCCATTGAAAATATTTTGTATATGAATAAAAGAAATATATTCATACTTTATTTGTTTCAGCATTCTATTATATTGAGATTCTTTTTTGGTCATTTCAGTGCATGACTATTTAATAATGAATTTGTCTGCAATGAAATTGATATGTCAATTTATCTTTGTAATTCTAGACTTTTCTTCTTTATTTTGATCCAATGATATAAGTATGTATAAGTTGAATGTAAGTGATATTTTTTTGCAAATTGTTACCTTTATGACAAATTGTATCTTTATTGCTGTCAATACTCTATAAATAGAAAATCCTAAAATTAAAATAGCCATAAATATTTGGTATTTGTTTTACCAAGTTTTCTTTTTTTTTTTTTTTTTTTTTTTTTTTTTTGCGTTTTATTTTATTTTATTTTTTTTTTATAAATTTATTTATTTTACTTGGGGGCTAATTACTTTACAATATTGTAATAGTTTTTGCCATACATTGACAAGAATCAGCCATGGGTTTACATGTGTTCCCCTTCCCGAACCCCCCACCCACCTCCCTCCCCCTCCCATCCCTCTGGATCATCCCACTGCCCCGGCCCCGAGCCCTTGTCACATGCATCGAACATGGAATGGTGCTCTGTTTCACATATGACAATACACATGTCTCAATGCCATTCTCCCAGAACGTCCCACCCTCACCTTCTCCCTCAGAGTCCATAAAATTGTTCCATGCATCTGTGTCTCTCATTCTGTCCCGCATATAGGGTTATCGTTACCATCTTTCAGATTCCATATATATGCATTAGTATACTGTATTGTTGTTTTTCTTTCTGGCTTACTTCACTCTGTATAATGTCCAAGTTTTCTTTTGATAAATCACTGATTTATTTGAACTTAATTCTGCCATTCTCTTGTCTTTTCTATTAAAACCTTTATTTTACTATTTTGTTCTCTTTACTACAATTCTTTAGATTATTTCAATGATCTTTAATTCTCATCACTTCATTTATTGCTTTTTCATGTATTTATAGATATTCTTGATATCAACCTGTATGCTTGACATCAGTTCAGTTCAGTTCAGTCGCTTAGTCGTGTCCGACTTTTTGCGACCCCATGAACTGCAGCACGCCAGGCCTCTCTGTCCATCACCAACTCCCAGAGTCCACCCAAATCCATGTCCATCGAGTTGGTGATGCCATCCAACCATCTCATCCTCTGTCGTCCCCTTCTCCTCCCGCCCCCAATCCTACCCAGCATTAGGGTCTTTTCCAATGAGTCACCTCTTCGCATGAGGTGGCCAAAGTATTGGAGTTTCAGCTTCAACATCAGACCTTCCAATGAACACCCAGGATTGATCTCTTTTAGGATGGATAGATTGGATCTCCTTGCAGTCCAAGGGACTCTCAAGAGTCTTCTCCAACACCATAGTTCAAAAGCATCAATTCTTCGGTGCTCAGCTTTCTTCACCGTCCAAGTCTCACATCCATACATGACCACTGGAAAAACCATAGCCTTGACTAGATGGACTTTTGTTGGCAAAGTAATGTCTCTGCTTTTAAATATGCTATCTAGGTTGGCCATAACCTTCCTTCCAAGGAGTAAGCATCTTTTAATTTCATGGCTGCAGTCACCATCAGCAGTGATTTTGGAGCCCCAAAAAATAAATTCCGACACTGTTTCCACTGTTTCCCCATCTATTTCCCATGAAGTGATGGGACCAGATGCCATGATCTTAGTTTTCTGAACGTTGAGCTTTAAGCCAACTTTTTCACTCTCCTCTTTCACCTTCATCAAGAAGCTCTTTACTTCTTCTTCACTTTCTGTCATAAGGGTGGTGTCATCCGCATACCTGAGGTTATTGATATTTCTCCCGGCAATCTTGATTCCAGCTTGTGTTTCTTCCAGCCCAGCATTTCTCATGATGTACTCTGCATATAAGTTAAATAAGCAGGGTGACAATATACAGCCTTGACATACTCCTTTTCCTATTTGGAACCAGTCTGTTGTTCCATGTCCAGTTCTAACTGTTGCTTCCTGACCTGCATACAGGTTTCTCAAGAGACAGGTCAGATGGTCTGGTATTCCCATCTCTTTCAGAATTTTCCACAGTTTATTGTGATCCACACAGTCAAAGGCTTTGGCATAGTCAGTAAAGCAGAAGTAGATGTTTTTCTGGAACTCTCTTGCTTTTTCGATGATCCAGCGGATATTGGCAATTTGATCTCTGCTTGACATAAAGCATGTTATTAGTCAATAACTCAACTGTCCTTTCAAAAACTCAAGATCCTTTAAACATTTTAACCCCTAATATCTCCTTATGATTTCTAATTAATTGTTGCAATATTTTAGGTACTTCTTGTTTAAAAAGATTAAGAAATAACAATATATTAACTACAATTAAGAACTATAGTAATAATAACTGAATATTATTATTTTTATTACTGTAATTACCATTTTCTCTTTCAGTTTGTTCTATTAATATTCTTCCATGAAAAATATTGCATGGTGGTATAAGATCTAAATAACTGTTACAGTTAAATTTGGGTTTTAATTTTATGCACACTCATATCTATGCTTGTGTGCAGATTAATTTTTAGTCTTCTTTTTTTATTACTGTTCAATTAATGAACATTATATTCCACATGGAAGTTAATTTGGAGAACTCTAATTTATATGATGGACCTCCATGCACATGACCTCGGTTGTATTCATTTGTTTAGAAAGTGAGTTCATAGGTTTAGAATAACTTTTTTGTCTCTTTCAGTATAAATGGTTCTCTAGAATTTTGGTACTTTATATGCCTGAGTGTAAACTATGTTCAAAATTAAATGATAATAACATAGTTATTATACAGATTCAGAAATAGAACTTGAGTTAATTCAGTTCTACTTTCTATGCAGAGCTCTCTCTCGGAAACTTGTAGAGCTTTCTCTGGGAAGTACTTCTTTGAGTGCTTTTCCCCTCTTATTCACAAAAGGCATTAACAGACTTTTAAATATTATACATCCATTACTTTTAAATTTATGCATTATTAAATTTACTTTATATTTATGGGACTGATTTCACATAGAAAGTTCAGTAAAAGACATTTTCATTGTCTGCATTTCTTTCTTAGCCAGTATCATGACATTTCATGACTATCATTGAGAATATTTACAGTATAGAAGACAGGTCTGTTGAAAGAAAGAAAAAAAAATGGATTCACTGTGTCAAATGTGCCAGATACAACCCTTACGCTGACATTCATGTTGGTTGTGTATGCTGGCTCTCTTTCAAGAAATATTGTTTCTTCTTTGGGTCTGTAATTAGGGACTCTAAGTTTCCTTAAAGATAGTGTGGTGTTTTCTGCAGAAGCCGGTGATGCCCTGTGTTAGAGATGAGTCTCCTAAGAATACAAGTCACATTTGTGTTTGGTTAGCTCTGGCATTGTTCCATTCATAAATATGTTCTCAAGGAGTATCAATGCCTCATGAGTTTGGAAAACTTAGGCCTCATACCAATATATGGTACAAGCATAGGACTTTCAAATCCTCACGGGGAAATTTTTTTCTAACATTTATTGTCAAAGAGACGTGGGTAAAAATGGTTTTCTTATTGCTTATCTGGACCAATGTGTGACATTTTATAGTCCTCTGTTCATAGAGGTTGCCCCTTTTCACAAGGGTCTTCTGTAGGGGTCTTCCCTCCGTGGTTCTAACTCCTGAGTGCCCAGATGTATTCTCCTGTGCCTGCAGCCAACGCTGAATTTCCAGACTCTAGTTTCCATTGCTTTAATCTGTACCTTTCTTCTCTCTCAACCTCATTGTTCCCTCCTCTACCTGTCTGCTTGTAGATTTATCACACTGGTTGGCATTGATCTAGTTTTGCTGTGTTTGGAATAGGCAAGTTCACATCACATCCTCTTATTATAACATGATGTGGAACTCCCAGAAGAAAATGTGTACAATAAAATATTTTGAGGGGTTAAGAAAAGCAATTTACAAAAAGACATATACAGCCTATGTGTGTGTTTGTGGGGGCAGTGTGTGTCTGTGTATGTCTTTTGTCAAGGCAGGAGCAGATATAAACACAGTCATACAAAAATTCCTGGAAGATATAATTATGTGGCATGCATCCTTCTACTGTCTATAATATCTATGAGATATATATATACACATACACTTTTTATGAGGAGAAAACATAAACATGAAAGATACAGGAATGTATTTGTCTTTTGTTTTTGTATTTCAAGTTAAAATTGCAACAGTGCTTTTAAAAGAAGAAATTTAATTTGTTCAGGTTTTTCTTATTGGTACAGATTAGAAAGCAGAGGATTATAGTGTGAGAATTAAGAAAACATTTAACTCTATACCTTGGTGGGAGTACTATAATTTTACAAATTAGATGTGGGAAAGATAAAACCACTCTACGTCTGTCTGTTGCATAGGAAGCAGTTAAAATCCAGGTAAGAGGGATGATGAAACAGGTCAGAAGGCCCCAGCACATTCTGAGGTGTTCCACATGGAGGGACTTTGAGTATGGCTAGAGCTGTATCTACTGAGGAAATTATTTCTTTATTTGGTTGAATTCATTGAATCCCCATTCTGTGTCAAGCAACCTTCTAAGTATTATGGGTTTAGGTGTGAAAAACTAACAAGCAGGCAAAGGAACCCCTGAGTCATGGAATTTATCTTCCACTGGGATTAGGGGAACGTCCATGGAAGCAAGTGGAGAGGGGGCTCCACTTATAGGATGATGGGATCCTGGGGTGCTTCAAAGCAAGAGGTAGATGACGCTCTAGGACATGTACCTTTCTGGTGAAGCTGTCCCTAAATTTGGCTCTGGAATGCAGAAGGGTCTAGCTCCTCATAAATACTAGGAATACTGAGTAAAACTAAAGTGTAAAAGGCTCTGGTGCAGCAATAATTTGCCTTTCTCTGATTCCTTATGACCCGCCACAGATAGAATTCTCAGCAGCTGAATGATGGCACTAGGTCCTCTGTTGACCAGGGAAAGACACACCTAGCTCTGCAGTGTGGGCTTCTGCCGCACGTGGCAAAATAAACTGAAATTTAGCCCAATACTAAAGTCAATATTGCAAACAAAGGTTTGTATAGTTAAAGCTATGGTTTTTTCCAGTAGTCAAATATGGATGTGAGAGTTGGACCACAAAGAAGGCTGAGCGCCAAAGAATTGATGCTTTTGAACTGTGGTCTGGAGAAGACTCTTGAGAGTCCCTTGGTCTGCAAGGAGAACAAGCCAGTCAGTCCTAAAGGAAATCACCCTTGAATGTTCATTAGAAGGACTGATGCTGAAGCTCCAATACTTTGGCCACCTGATGCAAAGAACCAACTCATTGGAAAAGACCCTGATGCTGAGAAAGATTGAAGGCAGGAGGTGAAGCGACAACAGAGGATGAAATTGTTGGATGGCATCACTGGCTCAATGGACATGACTTGGAACAAGCTCCCAGAGATGGTAAAGGACAGGGAAGCTTGGTGTGCTGCAGTCCATGGGATCACAAAGAGCCATTCACAACTGAGTGACTGAACAACAAAAGTGAATATGTGAACATTACAAGAAAACATTAAACAGGTACTACACTGCTGGGTGCAGGAACTAACCCATATCATCACAAAATGCCACATATATTAGAGTATCCATTTTCATCTAAACAGGAAGCTTTGTTATATGTAGTGTTTTTTTCTTTACTCACCTATGCAGTGAAAAATCACATCCATTACGAAGATTTAAACGCTTAGTAGATTCTTATGAATCTGCAAAGAAAGTTAAAATAATGCTTCATTTTTAAAATTTACAAAAGGATATAATCATGTTCCCTTCATAGAAACATGATAAGTATTGGAATGAGAAAATGTAGGTTTAGTAATATTATCATAATTTTCAATATTCCTAAGGGTATTCTAATTTGTTAAAAATATGTATGTCATTAAAATACAACTAGTATGTTAACTCTTCACTATATCACAATATACTGTATATAATTTGTCAAAATGACTTTCACAAGGAAATATCCAGAAGTCTTAAACTCAATTTGTATCATACAACAAATGTGTCTCTTGTGTACTTATATTACAAATCATCTGTGGCACATCCTTGCATTCAAAACCAAGGCAACGAATACAAATCTACCTTCTTCAGCCCATTACTTCAATGATATGTAAAGTGATGTAGTGATTTTTGTTAACAGAGCCAACCAGGTTCTAGTAAGATATATTATCATTCACATTCCAGCCAGATTTTCAACTTTTCAATAAATACAAAAATTTATATGGTCAATTTCAACTCTCCAAATGGATTAAAAAATCATTCCTGTAAATAGTGTTACTGAAGTATATTTGAAAGTCCCTTATATCATTAATGTAATCTAACTTACCACGAATAAAAGCTAGGCTCCTTTAATAAAAATGCAAGTACTGTGGACAATTACTCTAGCAATGATCCCAGCAAGAAAGATATTTAATTATGTTAACAGAGTATATTCATTTTCCCTTGTTCCTCTTTCTTATAATGGCATCACCATTTTGTTCATGAAAGTCATTTGTTTCCTCTCACTCTGCCTTGCAAATCATTACTAACTCCTATAGGTCAACTTGGTGGGATCCACTCAGCTATTCTTATGCTCTGATTTCTCTTTCATAGCCTAGTGAACTGACCTTTGTTGAATCTTAATTTTAGCTACAACTTTTAATGATTTCCATGTCTCAAAAAAAAAAAAAAAAAAGAATTCAATAAGTGAGCAAGTCAGAGCAGCAGTTTTTATTGCAGTTTTCTGCTTTTCAAAGCAATCAAAAAAAATAAACCACCATCTGGGAGCTATATGATGCTCATTCTGAGTATGTATATTCTAACTTGAAAATGTCAATCCCTTTTGTCCATTCAGTGTCTTCTGTCAGGGCCGTGAGTGATCAGCATGTGTCAGTGAGGAATTGTGATGCTAAACAGTGTGGCACTTTTTTCTTTTTTTTTTTTTTTTACTGAGAAAGATACCATCCTACATATACAACGCCATGTGTTCATTTATTTATTTACATGTTGTAATCATGGTTGTTTTCAAACATCATATAAATCTGTGAAAGCCAGAGGTCCCATCCATAGTGAACACACCACTTTTTTTTTTTTTTTTTTTCCTCTGAGTTTCTACTCCACCACGGCTCCAGAAGGAATAAAAGTTTCCAGGATAAGTGATACGGCAGAGGAGTTTCTGAGGCACGTTTGCATTCCTATCCTCAATTTAGTTTGGCTTAAATGCCAAACTATTCTTATATAAATGAAATCTGCCAGCAACTGAATGATGCAGGTGCAAGTGAGAACACTCATACCTCCTCCCAAGCACATGCCCAGACTAGATGGATCTCAAGACAGAATCCTGAAAGGCTAGGTTGAACTTTTCATTTATAGTGAGGTTTAAATTCCTACTGTGAGCCCACAAACCAAGAAAACAGACAGCTGATATGTAATAAAGGTAAGATTACCTCTAAGAAAACTCTTTCTTGGCCTGATATTTGAACTCCTAACACTGACAAAGTCCAGGAGGAGAAAAGATTATGGGTGCATCTTCTTTCGTTGCTGTTGTTCAGGTACTCAGTTGCGTCCGATTCTTTGCGACCCCATGGACTGCAGGACACTACGCTTGTCTGTCCTTCACCATCTTCCAGCCACAGCGCAGAATACTAACCAGTATATGACCACAGTGAGCTATGGGAACCTCTCTCCTTTCTAACCAAAGCATTAGTGTTTAAATCCTCAGGAAGAAATGACAGTTTGGCTGTTTTATGTTTGTTTATTGTTTGCTTGTTTTTTTTTTTTTTTTTTTTTTTTCAGTATTTCCACACGCTTGTTTTGTCACAGGGATTATTTTGACAAAAATAATGTACCATGGTCAAATCTTGAAGAAATATTCTCTAATATATCCTTTCTCTTGGAGATTAACTGCATGCATTATCACATTAAATACTGAAAGAAGCCCAGTGTCACACCTATCTCCTTAATTGTGTTTAAGAGGCATTTCCTAAACTTAATTATCCATTGAATACTATTTTCCAGGAAAGCCTACTAACATTCTATGAAATGTATTCTAGTGTTTATGTTTCAATAACAAAATTAAGGAGATGGTCTAGTGGCATGTAAGGAAACACCCAGCTCTAAATTTCAGGACCTCTACTCTCTGCGAAGTTATATTCCTCTACCCCTTTCTACTGCTAACCAGTTTCAGTGTTTATCATTCCAAGGCAGAAACTCTTCTACTTAAGACCCCTAATCCCTTCTGCTTTAATGCATAGCCATTCCTATTTTCTAGCTCCTTCTTACGTCCTTCCCTAGCCACTCCTGAGGCAGGACCCTCACCAGAAATAACCCTTTACTGTCAGAGTTCTCTAAGTATTAGTTCTTTGATTGCCCCACCTTGGTATCCTAATTTCTTATTATAAATACAGAGCCTATGGATTTGAATATTGTAATTAAAAGGACTGACAGTTGAAATAATAAGCTTATGATTTAAAAAGTCAAGACAATGGTCTGAGTCCTAAATAATCTTCCTGAATAATAATTGTTTCAGACTATAGGTTTTTCTTCATTTTTATTTTTCCCTCAACCTCTGACCCTGCCCAGATGGTGGTCCTGCTTTACTGAACTTTCATTCATGCCTCCCAGCATTGCCAGTCACTAAGAAAAAATTCATCCCTCAGCAACACCATTGTTCATAAAGCTCAGGTTGTAGCCCATAAAGAGGGTAGTGTGAGGTGGATTCTGATATACAGTAAGGAAACTTGGACCTATGCTGCTGCTCACTAAATAGTCCCAAGGTTTCTAAGCTTCTTGAAGTTTAGTAGTTGAGTATGACTAATTCTGGCCCTTCCTGTGATTAAAACCGATGCAGGTCATTTGGGAGCCAGGACAGCGACACACTATGCACATATCTCCAGTATTTCACCTTTGCTGCAATGGGGGACTGACTTTTAGGTATCAGGAAAAAGTAGTTTCCAATGCCCATTTCTAAATGCACCATCAGCTATTCTCAACAGACTCACTGTAGATTCATAAAGCCCTACATTAAGGAATTCTCAAGATAGTAATGAAGATTCCTTACCTTGAGGACCCCTCCTGACCACTAAAGTCAGCACTTCACTACCTAGATTGACTCCAATGAGGGAAGCAACACCCCCTGTCTCTTAAAGAATTTAGTCATAGCAATCGTATTTCAGGCATTTTTTTTTTTCCATGCAACAGAATGATACAAGTAAGTAGAAACAGAATCTTAAAATACATGTTCTGATTTCTCAGTAGAAAAAGTTTGCTCAAGTAACTGCTAATTCCATTATGATTTTACTTACTATAGATTTCTTCTATTATATTCTTTCCCCTAAAAGATAGAAAAAGCCAGAAATACATGTTTATCTATGTTTTAGTTAATAATTATATAAAAATAAATTATGATATTATTCCAACTTCCACTATTAAATATTTTAAGTAAATTTGTTCTTCATGGAAACTATAAAAATTTAAAAATAATACAGAACGTATTATCTGAAGGCTTGCCATGCCACTACCATGACTCAGCTCTTAAGGGAAAAAAAAATACCTTGCCCCCTATTTTGACAAGAGCAGGTAGAGTGTAGGTGAACACAGGAGGGGAGGGGAAAGACATATAAATAACAATCTTTCAAACTTCTACTCACGAATATTGTTTTTTGTCATCACAATTGCACAATGAAATATGAAAGTTCAATTTCCTCTTCATTTCCTTTTAATAAAACTTCTGTTCATTTTATTTCTGAGAGAAGATTGAATCTAAATTACTTTGACTTCTCTTGGCCTATCTTTGACAAATGCTACCAGACATGAAAATGGAGGCCTTTTTGAGCATCACCCATAGAAATAACGAGGCACAGCTTCCATCTCTGTGTTCCACTCTGGATCTTCCTCTCCTGCATTAGCAGTGAGTGCCAAATGCACATTATGTTGAAATCCTTTCTCCGTCTCTTAACCAGGCCATTTGCAGAAAGAGAAAATCTACAGAGGTACCCTCTTGGGTTTTTCTCATCCATCCTGCAGCAAACTTATTTCCTAATGGTAGGAGAAAATAGAGTCCTTTTTGGTGAGGTAGCATTTGAATTCCTATGTGATATCAAAAATGCTTTTCACAAATATTCATGTTATAGGTTGAGTTTTGTCCCACAAAATTCTTATGTTGAAATCCCTACCCTAGTACCTCAGAACATGACTTTATTTAGAAATAGGATCGTTGCAAATATAATTAATTAAGGTGATTTCATACAGGGGTAGAATGAGCCCCTAGTCCAATATGATTGGTGTCCTTTATAAAAGGGGAAATTTGAAGACAGAAATATATACACTAGAAAAGTATTATGTGAAAATTGGAGTTATGCTGTCATAAGGAACTACCAGACACTAGGAAAGAATCTTTGAACATATCCTTCCTTGTATTCACAGAGGGAACATGGTGCCACCAACACCTTAATGTTAGACTTCTAGCCTCTAGAACAGTGAGACAAAAAAATGTTTTTTGTTTAAATCACTCAGTTTGTGGCACTTTGTTACAGCAGCTCTAGCAATCTAAGACGACTCATAATACCACAAACACCTCATCAACTTTCCATGGTTCCTTATTGCCTAAGAAAAACAAGCAAACCAAAAGCAAGTTCTTTGGCATGAAAAAACTCTCGTTACCTGACATTTATGTACTTTTTCAGCCTAACTCTTCTTCCACATGGTTTGACCTTTAAAATAGCAACCCTATTCTCCCAGAAGTGTCTCCTTCTTCTACCTTAGGCCTTTGAATGTGGAATTACTATTAAAATGGTGGATAATATATGATCTAAGTTTCATAATATTTTAGTATGTTATAGGAATGGCATATCCAAGGGAGTGAACTAATGATAGGTTATGTTCTCATAATTAATTAAGGACAATAATAAAAACATGAAGGTATATTCAGTGAAAAATATTATAGTGAATGGTCTGGAAGTCTCAATAAGATCAAAAAACTTTTGGATGCAGGGTAATAGAACAGGGAGATAGAAAGATGATTAGAGGAGAATGCTGTACTTGAAATCAAGATTTTCAAATGATGCAGTTATTAGTGATGTCTCAAATATGACCATTAGAATGTGTTGCTGAGGTAGGAAATAGTAGGATAATATATGAATGAGTTCAGGGACTAATGAGATCAGGGTGTTGAATATATAGTTTATTTGGATGTTGAATTTTCTAAGAATAATAAGTAACAATGATGAATAGTATATTATAATTTATAGCTAAAATCTTTAATCAATAAGAAGTGACCAGAAATCTAATGAAGAAGCAATGAGTACAATGATCTGATCTTATGTGTTTCAAAGGAACTCAGCTTACAGGATAGGAAGGAAAGCAAATGGTCTAGATTAGCAAAAAAAATGCAAGGAGTCCCATAAAGGCCACATGGGGATCATGGGGTGGAAGAAAAATGCAATAGGTTCAGACTCTCCAAATATCACATATTAATAGAAACAGAATGAAATTACAAAACCAACATTGATAGATAAGATTTACAACAAAGTTCAGTTCAGTTCAGTCGCTCAGTCATGTCCGACTCTTTGTGACCCCATGAACTGCAGCATACCAGGCCTCCCTGTCCATCACCAACTCCTGGAGCCTACCCAAACTCATGTCCATTGAGTCGGTGATGCCATCCAACCATCTCATCCTCTGTCATCCCCTTCTCCTCCTGTCCTCAATCTTTCCCAGCATCAGCGTCTTTTCAAATGAGTCAGCTCTTTGCATCAGGTGGCCAAAGTAAACTCCAAAACTCCAATACTTTACAACAAAAGTAGGTGACAAAGTATGACCACAAATACTAAAATTCAGGTAAGTGAGGAAGACCACCAACAGCATGACATTTGGTTTGGGAGAAGGAAGGGGGAACCCAGAGGCAACAATGACCAAAAATAGCCGATAAAGTTTCACTGGAGAACAGCACATGAAAATGGGAGGCACTTTGATTTTTCTAAGAGTAGGAGATTCACCTAGGAAAGTTTAAAGGGGCCACAGGGATGAGAGCAATCTCTCCACTGTGAGCTTCCAAACCTGACCTTCTAGGTTCCTTGCTTAAAACCATATATTCATTTTTTTAATTCAATCTACTCTATTCTATCCACACTGCAACCTCTCATACATTGTCAGCTCTTTGACCTTGCAAAAAACCACCCCAAACCTTAGAACTCAATCTTCTTGTCCTATGTTTTTGTTTTGTTTTGTTTTTAAGTCCCTTCCAAGATCTAATTTAACTTCGACATTTTCTTTGATAAGATTGATTTGGAAGAGAAAGTTTGGGACACTGGGGAATGGAATTTAAGCAATGCCTCCAAGTTTAATTACATTTCACTAACTAAAAGGAAAGCAGGCCAAAGCCAATGAACACTAAGGAAAGAACAAATTGCTATCAAGGATGCATATCAGATGGGAATCAATTCAGAGCTTACTGCTGGTATCAACATTATCAATAAGATTTATCCTTAGGGACAGGAGGAAAGCTGATCCACAGGAGGAATAACCAAGGTGAAAATAGCCCCAAAATATCATGCATTCTGATTTCTGGAAAAGCTTTTAGCAAATAAGATCTTCCCCTGGATGGCAAGGATCTTTTAAAGCCAAGCTTAATGGCTGCCCTTGTATTTATAAACATACATATGTCTATCTATCTATTTAACTATCTATTAGCTGCCCAGTATGGTAGGAAGGGCACAGACTATGATATAATACAGACTGGGATTTAGAAGCTGACTCTAATACTTCCTGGCTCTGAGCAAGTTATTATCACAAGTCACAATTTCCTTATAATAGAACCAATAACACATATGGAGTGCCATGAAAATAAAATTAGAGAATACAGATAGAATGCTTTCCCATGTTTCAGCAATTCATAAATACTAGTATTAGTAATGTTATTAGATAAGCTATTGTAATATGTGTATTTGTTACAATGACAGTGTCTTTCAAATCATATTTTATCCTCATGATCTGACTTGCATGAGAGTCTTCATGGAGAAGATGGGATAAAAGAAAAATTAAGATAAAAAATATTTCAGGAAGCTTGAGAGGGAGGCCCTGTAGCTTCAGTCCTTGACCCACCATCAGTGGTTTCAGGACTTGGTGCCTGACTCAGACATTTGCTGTAATTCGTACTGAAAGTATCCCTGGGGGCTTGAAAATAGGCTTCTTCCCCTGAATCCACATTTCCTGTGTGGCTGGCTTCCATGAGTTTAGGCTGCTGGCCAAAGGAGGCAGATCTGTAGGGGCACTGGCTTTTCTCAGGACGAAGTGAACAGATGAAAAGAAGAGAGGAAGGGAGTGTCAAAGGACTTCCTAATGAGGTCTCTGCTTGTTGTGAACCCTCTGGGCTGAGGAATTAGTGTGCAGATCATTTGCTAATGAGCATGACCACAGCCATAGAAGAATCTTTAAGTGTTCTAAGAATGTGTCGAAATTCTACTGATTGACTTCCTAAACTGGATATGCTGAGAAACAAGATGATCAATTTCAAAATGCAAGTCCAGAGAAAAGCAGTGGTAATAAGCACAAATTCTAGTAGACATCTATTATTAATGAACACTGTGGGATTACACCCTTCCTACATGCCAGTGGGTTTTAGGGAGATAGCTCTTACTCAAAATCCGTGATGGGCAGCAATCCAACTCAAGTCTAATTGCCTCTTTCTTTGCCCCACCCCCAGCAGTCTAAAATTGGAAAGGAGCTTTTTCCTCAATTCCTAGGAGCTCAGTAAACACTTCCTGGTGCTGAGGACTCGTATCGTTCCTTTCATCCGTCATCCTCTCATTTGTTTTTCATGTCTTCCTTCTTTGGAATTGCATACAACCCTGGTGGCTCAGAAGGTAAAGAATCCACTTGCAATGTAGGAGACCCAAGTTTAATCCCTGGGTTATGAAGATCCCCTGGAGAAGGGAATGGCAATCCACTCCAATATTCTTGCCTGGAGAATTCCATGGACAGAGGCGTCTAGAGGGCTACAGTCCACAGAGTCACAGAGTTGGACACAACTGAGTGACTAACACACATAAGCTATAAATATATAGTGTAGGTATGACATTCTTACTTTTAGATAGCGTAATGGGAGCAGTAAAACTACTGAGTGTATCTTTAAAAGCTTGTCTTAATATTGACTAATTTCTTACTATAGTTAGATATCTAGGCATCTTATTTCTAATTACTTTTTTATTAAACACATGCACACCCACTCTCACACTTTGACATTTTCTGCTCAACCTCTTTGAGAAAATGGAAGGCGTTTTTCATGGTTCCCCAAGTGCTTACAAGTTTATCAGCAAACCATGCACATTCAATCATGTTCCCCTAATGAACTGCTGCTGTCAATTTAGTTCTCATAAAAACACAAGTGAGACAACATAGAGAGTGGTGATTCCTGAGTCCAGGTCTGTGATATCCCAGGATGTCTCCAATTATTTCCAGGAGGGGGTGGAGGGTGTCATGAAGTTCTCTGACAAAACTAATTTTAATCCACTTCAATTTGCAAAATTGCAGGCCATGCTGCACTTTGATTAAGAAGGACATTTCAGAAAATCAAGTGAGTCACAGTGGGGTATTGCAAATAGGAAAACAAACAAACAAAAATCTTCCATATAGCAATTCATAACAAATTGCATTTTTTCTTCTTTCGTCCATATAGCTAGTGGCAGCTCCTATTGTGATCCCAATATTTGGATAGATGCTAAGGTTCTAAGGAGAAGAAAATAGGGAGTCTAATATTTATTGAGAATTTACAATGTACAGATCATTGTAGGAGAAGTTTTTGCATATTACATTTCATATCAGGCCTACGACATCCTTTTGAGGCAGAACCAATAACCAACAATTTTATAAGAAAACTGAAGGCTTAGAGACACTAAATAATTAGCTCAAGATCCAAAACTGATAAAGCTTGGAGCTGCAAGCTGAATTCTAAGTACAAAGCTCACATTTTTCTTATTAATATATTTTCATAATTGGGGCTTAAGAGTATACAAAGAGTGTAGGTCTGGCTGAAAAACAACCTGAGAACTCAAGGATAATTAATTAGATGCAGATGATGTAGGAGTGCCAAATTTTATGGTAAAGAAATAAAATTAGGTGAGATATCAGTGTAGGCTAGGGGAAGTAAAGTGTTTTATGAATCATCATGATTAAGACCTAAAGAATGAGTGAAATTGAAAGGTACTGAGAAGAACAGAAATAGGATTTTAAATAAAGGAAAAAGTAAAGTTTAGCTGGATGCGAGAAGGATCACTAAGGTCAAAAGAAGATGTGATGGCCCAAAGTGGACAATTTGGGTAGAGCAGTAGTGGGAAGTCCATTTGCTTAAGTTGTGTATGGCTAGATTCTATGAGAAGTGTTCCACTCTGGCAGACAATTGTTCCTCACCTTATCAAGTTTTTTATTGTTGTTTTTTAAAGAACATATTTGCCTATTCTGGGTTAAGCACAGGAGGAGGCCAGTCAAGAGCTCTGCAGTAGTTGGAAGTTAATTCTCTAGGGACTAGTTCTAGCACCAACACACACTAACAAGTTATTGAGCCCCACTTAATCCAAAATGTCCTCAAACCTTGAAAAAACCATAACAATATCTGTATGATTGTTAAAATTGACAGATCTCCAGATATTTGACTTCAACTATTTGATGACTCCACTTTAGATGTCTAATTAAACAATTCAAATCTTGTATGTCTAAACAGAGCTCTTGATTTTAGCACTTCACAAAACAATGTGAGACATAAAATAAAACTTGATTTTTCATTGTTATATGCTTTGCACTGCTATCTTGGCCATGTATCTTTGATTTCTTCTTCCAATCTTGACTACTACTACTTCTGACCAATCAGTTCTCTAAAACATAGCCAAAGTACTCTTTTAAATAAAGCTTTGTTAACCATCTAAGTCTTCAGTGTTTTTCCATCACTCTTAGAATGGAATCTAAATCTTGTTTTCTTGGCCTCAAGCCCTTAAATGGTTTTCCCTCAATCTTCAATGTCATTTCTTCAAAATCATTTGTCAGCCAACTTCTTTTTCTCTCCATGTTTCAGCCATGGTGGCTTTCTTTCTGATTCTCAGGCTTGCCAAAATCATTCCTGTTATTTCATGGTCTCTGCATCGGTTGTTCTCCCTACCTAAAATGTTTGTTTATAGGTTTGGTACAGTTTTTGCCTACAATGTTCTTCTCACTGATCCTTGCATGTTTGTAACTCTCTTACCATCCAAGTATTAACTCAAGCATCACCTCTTCAGAAAAAAGCCCTACTAGCACTCATTCTAAAGGCAGTGCCCAGTTGTAGTCTATCAAATCATCACCTTCTACATACTGCAGGTTACTTACCATTAAGAGTTTTCTTAGATATTTCTCAGATCATTTTTATGTTTCTTTTTTCTCTGACCCTGCTGGCATGAAGCTGCAAGAGAGCCCAGAGACTTTCTCTCCTTGTTCACTATTTTACCCCTGCACATGGCAGTGTATCTGGCACTTAGAAGGGCTACATAGACATTTGCTGTATTAATAAAATGGTCAACCAATGTTTGGCAGGGTGTGACGTGAAGAAAGTCATTTTTGTGGGAAAGTGGAAATGATACGCAGGCTTATTTGGTAAGGAATGACTTGAATTTGAGTGACTATATCAGGAAGAGGGAATGAGGGAATCAGTGCAGTTTGGACAATTGAAATGGAGCATAAAGAGAGAAACTAAACAGGAATATCATAGGGAAATTTGAAAACATTTAATGACCAGATGCTATGAAAGGTTTAGAGTACATAAAGCTTTCTACTTCCTAACCTAAAAGATCATGTAAATATGGAAACCGTGAGGTGAAGAGAGTCCTTTGACAGGATTTTGAAAAGTGTTGCCCTTAGAAAGGATGTGGTACATTCAAAGAAAGATATCCAGTAGGCATTTTATTGACCTAACATGTTAGCAAGACTATGAAACTTCAGATACTGATTTTGGAAAATGAGGTAGATAGAACTATCATTGATAAATATTCACTGCCTTTTCATGGTTCTGTGTAGGGAATGGACTTTTCTGCTCCTTAATTTTGAACCTACTCATGTGACTTTTAAAGACAGTATTACATAGTAGACAAGGGGTTTTAGAATGTGCTTGAAGGGTAGGGCTTTGCCTCCTATTTCTGCTGCGAGAATCTTAATAGTTGCTGTTATGAAGGAGGATGCCAGATGCATGAGAAAAAACTGGATTCAATCTGTAGCCTGAAGCCAATCCCAGATAAGTGTAGTCCAAGCCAACTGAACTCCAGCCAGTGTGAAGTCCTGAGAACAAAAATGAGTAATAATTATTATTTTAAGAAACTGAGTTTTGGAGTGGTTTGTGACAATTTCTGACTGATAAAGAATTTTCATTAATGTCAAGGAGTTGAAACTATCAAAAAAATTGAACTTGCTGAATGAATGAATATAGAAAATTGCAAGTAGATAAGTAATAACTTGTTATCCAATGTAACTCTTTCTCTCTCTAATGACATTATTCCACTTCATTTACTGATTCACATATTAATCCATTCAGATATTAAGAAATACATATTGAGTGATATGGTAATTTATATGCCAGAATTATAGCAAAAAACAAGACAAAATGTGTATTACAACTTTAATATCCAAAGTTTCTAAGGAACTCCTATGAAAATTATTCCAAAATGTATAACTATCTCCTCAGACTGCCTTCCATACTCCAAATATATGTTTCAAGATGTCAGCATGACCTCTTAGATGTCCCCAAGGTAACTTAAACTCAGCATATCCAAATACTAGTTTATTAACTTTCTCACCTTTCAACCAACAATCTTCTTCTCTTCATGTCTTTCCCATCCGTAAATCTGTCATCAGTTAATTCAAGCCAGGAAATCTGATATAATTTCTTCCTTCTTCTCCCCTCACATTCCCAATCGACGTTTTCCCACCATCACGTCTTTCTCCTAATTGTCTTGCCCGGAAACACTTTCTACTCTATCACATGTTGTCACTACTCTGAGGAAAGTCTTTTATTCCATTACAGCGGTCTTTCTTTTGGTGAGAAATAATTAATAGAAAAAAAAAACATGTAAGGAGCTTATACAGTTTCTAGTACAAACATATCATTAGTTTGTCTTTGGCTAAATAATGTCTCATTAATTTGCTGAAGGCCAGCAGAAATGCCATCTCTATGTTGAGAATGAATCTAGCAAGACATTTGAGATGGGGAGTACCTGGGCCTAAGGAAGAGCTTCCCTGGTAGCTCAGTTGATAAAGAATCCACCTGCAATGCAGGAAACCCTGGTTTGATTCCCAGGTCAAGAAGATCCCCTGGAGGAAGAATAGGCTACCCACTCCAGTATTCTTGCCTGGAGAACCCCTTGGACAGAGGAGCCTGGAGGGCTGTAGTCCGTGGGACTGCCAAGAGTCAGACAAGATTGAGTGCTAAGCACAGCACAGCACAGGCCTAAGGAAAAGTAGAAATACATCTCCCAGTAGTTTATCCTATAAGGCAAAAAAAGAGAATGGGACAGAGAGGGAGAGACTCAAACAAAATACTTTCCAACTTTAATTTCTGATTTCAAACTTTGATGAATAACTCAGAATCTAAAACATTAAATTTGTTTGTTCTTAATCCCAATCAGATATTTTAAAAAGAGTCACCTGACAAACTCATTTATTTGAAAAGGGAAACACCAGACCTTCAGAATCTCAATTTCCCTCCTTAAAATAAATGAGTTTTGGCTTTGTTTGTGCTTAATCTTGGCTGGAAATTTACATTATCCAATCAGGAGTTAACAAGCCCCACAGGGGAAATCAAGTGTCGCATTAAAAATTCTGCAGGAAATCCACCAATAAATCAGGGCAGGCAAGGTTGTATATATGGAGATTTCTAGCCTTTCTCAAGTCTATTAAAAACCTTTAAATCCTGTTTTAGACAAAACATAAAGGAGGGCTGGGAGCTCCAGCATTCCTGAGAGGCCCTTCAATTTCTATATACTAATATTTAATCACTGAAAATGTCTATATATCCAAAATTAAGTCATTTAGTCTTGGTATATATAACACATTAATTTTACATAAACTCTTATTCTGACATGAAGTGGTTTACATAAGAGGGAAATAAAATCCTCTGAAGCTGAGTACAGAACATTCCTCCTTACTCATCCTTTACCAAAAGAGACTTGTGATGATGGTTTAAAATGGCATTTGGAAAGCAACTCTTGATGGCATTTTTCCCACCTCTCTGCCAACATACCTACAAAGAAACCAACAGAGGTGAGAAATCACGTCTCTGAAAACTGGGCATAGCTGTCAATTTTACTGCTGGAATTTGAGAGAAATTTCTATTCTTGAGGTGAATTCACCTCAACTCTGAAGGCAAGAAATGGAACAACCTAGAGGACTAGAGTCTGCTTATTTCTCCAGAAAATAAGTAAAACAATCCCTATTTACTCCCCCTACTCTTTGGTCCTTATTTCACAAGTTCATATACTGTAATGTATTGATATTGGACCAGCTGTAACCCACCTCAACCCCACCACTGAATGCCAGTTGGTCATCATCTGATTCTGGGTGTATGATTCCCCAAATGCTGCTACTTTTAATCTCCTTCCCCAATAGAAATTTTCCTTTTTAACATCCTAATGTGAAACTCCAAGAAGACAATTGGGCAGGAAGTAAAAATGGCAGGCAGTTGCAGTACTGGAGATAGAAACAAGTCGTAGTAAGTCATAGCTGTGTCAGGGTCTTACTGAAAAGAGCTCTTACAGCAGGTTATCCAGCTGCACTTTCCATGCCCACCAACCAGTGAGAACTTTGGAGAACCATGCACTGGAGATAGGAAGCAATCACCTCTGTACAGCAAAGCTGAGTACCGTGCAACAGGCAGAATCGCCTGGACTTGGAAGGAGAGGCTGACCATCACCAAAGTGAACAGCGAGGTCAAAGTAAATACACATGCTATTTATTGCTAAGAGTCAAAAACAAAAGGAAAAGGAACCAACATAAGATGTTCTGGGACATCTTCATAGATGTGCAAGAATGAAGAAAACAGAACAATATCCTGAAAAGCCAATGTGAGGATGAACAGGGCTTCCCTTTATAATAAAATAACTTATTGGAGCAAATAGAGTATATCTATCATGTGTACATTTATAGTGAGAATAGCAATAGATAGTGATAGACAACCTCACTCAGATGATTTTAAAATATGATAATTCTCAAGCCCTTGACCATTTTTTGCAAATAACTTAGAGCATATTAAAGCATCCTATGCTTTAATATGCTCTAAGGAGCATAGGAATAGAAAGGGATAGAAAAGGCTATCTTAATTCTCCATAGTAAGGAAAGGTATTTGCACTGAGACTTAGAAGGTCAGGCTTCCCCGATGGCTCAGATGGTAAAGAATCTGCCTGCAATGCGGGAGACCTGGGTTCAATCCCTGGGTTGGGAAGATCCCTTGGAGAAGGAAATGGCAACCCACTTCAGTATCCTGTTTATTGTCTATGGGAAAATCCCCATAGACAGAGGAGCCTGGTGGGCTACAGTCCATGAGGTCACAAAGGGTCGGACATGACTGAGCAACTTTCACTTCACTTAGAAGTTTAGAACAAATGTGACCTCATTTCCTTTCCTAAAATTCTGAAGTTACTGTACAACTGTGTGATTCCCAGGCTTCTACTTTCTTTTCATTAACAATGGTACTTTAATTTTCATCTTCAAAGTTGTCAAATTGGAAACTAAACTACATAGATTTGACTTGGCTGTTACATAAGTAAATCCCTCATTTTGGGCTGAGGGATTAACTTCTTTCAGTTTCCATATCCACCATCAATTTTAAAAGAAAGTTATGAGAATTAATTGGTAATTTTAAACTGTAAACTATGGAACTGAGGGGCTTCTAGAGTTGGATTTGAGAGACAGATAATTAGGCAGGTCTCCAATCTCCTTTCGTGCTTCAGGTATGGCAGTTTGGTATTTATCTGTTTTACATTGTGGTCTTCTGCATTATAATGAGTCTTGAACTAGTCTGAGTTCTCTAGAGAAAGAGAAACAACACGAGATATACAGGAAGAGATTTATTACAAGAAATCAAATCACATAATTATGGAGGCCTAGATGTCCCTCTGTTTACAAACTGGAGACTCAGGAAAGCCAGTGTTGTAATTCAGTCAAGCTCTGAAGACCTGAGAACCAGGAGCACCATGGGAAGGGGGGATGGATGTCCCAACTCAAGCAATTTGGCAGAAAAAAAAATAAACTCTTTCTTCCTCCAACTTTTTTTTTTCATTCAGTCCCTCAAGAGATTGGATGATGCCACCCACATTGTGATAGTTATTAAATCCACAATTTCAAATTCTAATCTCATTCAGAACAAAATGACCACACCATTAACTATTTTCAATATTAAAATATGTCACTTCTAAGTCAACTCTTACAGTTTGATTCCTTTCAGTATATTCTCCATATTTACAGTAAACAATAGGGATAGTTTTTTTCTTACATACTTAGCCTACAGTGTCAAAGATGCAATCCAGATCAAATTCCTAATAATAGAGCCTTGATGATGATAATTACATTCTTGCTCATTTTTCCTAACTTCAGTATTTCAAGTGTACTAAAATGAGTGTGCTGAAAATGAAGGATACTGATGATGCTTTTTTTGTATTCATTTGTTTCTCATGCTAGTTATGCAGGAAGTGTTCCTTGCCTTAGACTTGACAGAATAAAATGTGGGAAATCCACTTCTAGTCCTCTGACTTACAAAAATATTTTAACAAGATGATTAATGGGAAAAATCAACTGTTGAACAATTTTCCCATCTAGTGTTTTATTCAAACCAATGGAATTCAAGGACTTTAGGCTTTTCTATTTTTATCATAAATTTTACTTTAATGTCTGGATATAGCTGATTAGGAAATGTAGAGTGCAGTTCAAAAGAAATACAGCAGCAGCGAGGGTCTATCAAAAGATCTCCTTGAGATGTATTACCTAAAGCTCTATCTAGACCACTCATAAATTTCTGGAGGGAAATTGATTTTGTTTTCTCTTCACTGCAGCAGTAAATAACTTTATAGCTTGGAAACAATTCCCATACAAACTCTTCAGTATATGTTTAAAAGGAATATATTTTGCCTCTCATAGAGATATGATATCACTCACACAATTGTATTACTGTATCTTCAATTAAAATAAAAGCGCCTCTAAACCATTTGGAATGGCAAATACATTATAATGGAACTTTATATTGAGAGGTGCAATGTAACTAAAATAGAAAGCAAATAAGAGAATAGACAATACCATGTGATCAAATTGCATCCATCCATCCAATATTTATTATTATCACATCTAATCTGTGTCCAGCCTTGTGCTAACTGATGAAAGCACAAAGATTAATTCTATGTGATTCCTCAAGAAAGTGATGAGATCACAAGTGGTCAGAAATATCAACACCCACCCACAAAATAACACATGATACATAAGTGATGCATAGAAATGTACATAAGTACATTGAAGCATGGATGACTAGGGAAGTCTGAGCTGGCAAGCAGACTGCATAAAGTTGCTAAAACGAGAAGCAAAACAGTATAGAATACAAGGAATTTAAGAATATAAGGAAGTGAGATTTGACTTAAGACAGATCCACATTATAAAATCCCATTTTGCTCACTTGTCAGTTGTGAGACATTGGGCAGATTCTTAACATTTCACAATTTTAGACATGATGTGTCCAATGTTAAAATGGAGAAAAATTTCCACTCAAAAATTTGGTGAGGACAAATAGATACAGGAATAATTGTGAATATTGTCAGGATATAGAGAATGTATGAGAGATATTACTTATTCTTCCTTTATCTTCTTAATAAATTTACCAGTTGAAGAGGAGGCATGACTGAGTGTAAACGCATCAAGGTGTGAATTAAAGGAGGTAACAGGATCAAGGATCACTAGAATGTTCCCTGTACTCAATGAATATGCTTTCTAGGTGCCAACAGCCAACTTGGGCAGTAGGATACAGATCAGAGAAGGAATCTAGGGCTGAATTTGTAAGACCTTGTGTGCCATGTTGAGCTTGTATATTAAGTTCATTAATCTACTTTAAATATAGTAATAAGATGGCATATATATCATGACAAAGAGTCAACATTAGTTCTATGTAACAAAGATTTTCTAATATCAGCAATAAAATACTCTTTGTATCAGAATATACATCAAATTAGTTCCAACTAAGTTAAATTAAATTAAATTATTGGGCTTTCCTGATTAAATTATTAAATGTAAAATTCAAAAAAAGATTTTAAATATAAGAAGAGAATATAGCTAATTATCTAGTAATTGTTGGGAGGTAGGATCTTTTACCCACTAAGCAATAAAATAACAGAAGAAACAGTTGAGAAATTTAACTCCAGAAAATTGAAAAGTTTTCAAATATTGAAAAAATAAAAATTAACTCAAAGACAAACTGAGTTGAAAAATTATAGATCCTGTATTAATACATCAGTAAGGAACTGTTTTCTTAACCTTCCTAGATTGTGCACGTCCTTAGCCAGCATTGGGCCCATCTTCAAATTTGCTTTCAATGTAAAAAGGAAGATTACTAATATCTTTCCTATTAACTCAAAGTTATGAGGAGCCATTGGAGAAAATGCTAGTTTTTTAGACTGAACGTTGGCAATCTTTCCATGAAAAAAGCACAAAAATAAATAAGCAATGAATGTTACATATTTTTCAGAATATATTGCTACAATTTCAGAATTCTAATTAAAGCAAATTTTCTATTTACTTTTTTCTTGGTTAATTTTGAAGTGTATCAATAATGCTTATCCTAAGTTTTTTAATAATACATTGGAATTAATGATCCAGCATCAACTACCATTTGTTGAACAACAACTTTGTATGTAAAACCATGCAATTTTTGATTTATATTTGTTGTTTAAATCTTACAAAAGCCTACAACACAGGTATTTTTATTGGAATGAAAATAAAGAAACTGAAGGTTAGAGAGATGCAGTTCAATGAATTTTCCTAAATAATGAGCTAAGAGGAATTAGTTTCTGGGGTCTTATCCAAATTCTACATTCTAACATGCATCAATGTCCCACATGATTGCTTTGGGGAGATTTAATTTATGACTAAGATTATGATACAATATAGGAGATTGGATAAAACCAAAGAACACTTTTTTCAAGGGAGCAATGACCCTGAATGAGCTGACTCATTATTAAGCAGTGCCTTCCTCTTTACCTTTTGTCTCCAAACAGGTAACTCCATCTCTGTATCTCACCTATATGATTTAACCAGAGTAGTGATACCAGGGGTTGAGAGTCTCAATCTTTGTTGTAAATGAGGATAATCTGGAGCATTACAAAAGTGTGTGCTGTGCTAAATTGCTTCAGTGTGTCCGACTCTTTGCGACACTATGGACTGTAGCCTGCCAGGCTCCTTGGTCCACGGGATTCTCCAGACAAGAATACTTGAATGGGTTGCCATGCCCTCCTCGAGGGGATCTTCCTGACCCAGAGGTGGAAACTATGTCTCCCGAGGCTCCCACATTGTATGCGGATTCTATACCGCTGAGCCACCCAGGAAGCCCTATTACAAAAGTACTGGGTGCCTATCTCAGAGATTCAGACTTAAACATGAGGGTGAGGCTTCAGCATTGGCATTTTCTTTTTCAAGCTCTTCAGGTGATTAATGTGCAAAGCTGAGAACCACTACTCTAGATCCTTGGCTACTTTAACAGCAGTAAATGGGGTTTGTGAGCTGTTTTCCATGTTGAAAAAAAAGTCTTACTTCTAATTAGACTACACAGTTTAAATACAAATAAAAAGTTTCTGTTTTTAAATTTTATTTGGTTGAAATGTTATGAAGTCACTGTGGTTAGCTCAAGCTGTAAAGATATGTCTCTGATTAATAACCCTAAGAAAACAAATGAGCTATGAATAAACGCAGTTTGTTTGGTAAGCAAACTCATACCACGGGTTTGATAGAAAAATAATTAAAGCAATAATTTGATAATTAAAAACTTGGCAATCACCTCACATGATATTAAAATTTACATATCAATTACTAGATCAAAGCAGGCCAGGGATTTTTATTTATTTATTTATTTTTGGTTACGAAATTTGCAGAAAATATTATACAAAAATAAAACACATTCATGAAGATATCCTGCTAATTTATAACTATAGAGTTGATAAATTGAAGGACTCTGAGAATATTTAGAGCAGATTTCCCAATTCCTCTCTTTTTCTCCTTCTTCTTTTTTCAATTCCTCTCTGCATTCCCCTGGATATCGGTTGAATTTTTTTTTTTTAATTCTGCCTTGAAATAAATCTAAAGATTCTGCGCTAAAGAAAGATAAATGTTTCTTGGCTCTAGGACATGTCAGAGACTTTAAGATGTTAATGTTAATATTAAAATCTCTAAGAAAAATACAATTTCCCCCAATATATTACACCATGGCTTTTTTTTTTTTTTTCTACTACATTATAGGACAAATAACTGTAGATCCCCAATTCTCCTGTTGAGCAACAGCAACATCAACAAATCCCACAAAATATACCAAGTGCCTATTATATGCCCAGGCTGGATTTGAAATATCTCATGACCTAAATCCAGCTTTAATGAAATTTTAACTTCTATATTTCACAACAGAATGGACTATTAAAAGAGCAGGTGGAGGTGGGGGTGGAATTGACAGAGTTTCATTATAGCGGATGACACTAACACTATTTAGCCTCCAGAAGCACCTTCATTACAGTAATTCAGGCCCTCAGCCTTAAAGGGTAGAATAGGATGAGTATATCCTTGAAGATTTAACAGAAGTGTGATAAAGGCAGTGGGATGGAGTGAGGACAAAAGAAGGAAAGTGCGTGAGGGAGAGAGAGAAAATGGGAGGTGGGAGAGAGTAGGGAGAGAGGAAGAGATAAGGAAGTCTGAAAAAGAAAGGGAGGAGAGAGAGAAGAGAGAGAAATAAAAAAATGCAAATGCCCATGTGTTCTGATGGAAATGTGGAAGGCAAAATCATGATGGGTACAACTGCATGTGTGCCAGTCATTCACAGATCTTAGAAGTTTTCTTTCCACCATCTTTATTTTATTTTATTTTTTGAACCAGAAGTGTTTATTGCAGAAATTTGGCCAAGATTTCAGCTGAGTGACCACAGGTGAGGCTAGGCTGGGGCCCTCTGCCCAGGACTGGGCAGGTAAAAACAGGAAAGGGCCAGAGGAGGACATCTGGGCTCCAGGCCTCAGAGCTGTGAGAGGATATTGGGGACCAGGGTGCAGGTGAGGCCTGTGCCATCTGGCTCCACGTTCAGGGATTTGACGATGCCATCCTCTATCACCATGGAGAACCTCTTCAGTCGTTGATTCCCAAAGAGAAACACCAGTGTATCATCAAGTAACAAATCTGTCTCCTTCCCAAAGGCCCCACTGGGGTCTGCCAGGAGCCGAAACTTGCCCTCTGTGTTGTGGGCGTGTGCCCACTCTTCAGTCACAAAGACATCATTAACAGTCAGATATGCCACCACCTGGATCCCCTTGGTCTTCAGAGCGCCAGCCTGCTCCACAAACCCTGGCAGGTGGGTCTTGGAACAACCAGGGGTAAAGGCACCAGGGACGCCAAACAGCACTCCCTTCTTGCCTTTGAACAGCTCTGCCAGGTTCACCTTGTTCCCAGGCTCCTTTTCAAATACCTCCACTGACGGAATAGCATCTCCCACCTGGCCAGCCGCGAGGCGCCACCACCGCGCAGGCGTGGACCTTTCCACCATTTTTAAAACATGCCCTGAGATCATTGTCTCTGAGGTGACTATTATCCCCTCTTCCTCTTCCTGCTCTTGTGAGAAGCAGTGGCAGGAATGAATGTAAAGAGAATAGCTAATTTCAAAACTAAGGGATATGTGAGAGGGCTGACAGGAGATCATATGACCCTCCTCCAAATCCACACAGTAAAATCCTGTGATAGTGCTGCCACCAGAGATATCAAAGGTTAGAATATGTCTTAACAGTTCTTAGTAAAAATTAAACTAACTAGTATGTGCATACATATCTCTAGTGGACCAAGTTTAGCCTGTGTCATTCCTTAATCACTACTTGGTAAGCAAACTTAGATTATAGGATTCATAGAAAAATAATAAAAACAATACTCTCATAATGAAAAAAAACTTGGAAACCACCTCCAACAACATCATAATTCATGTCCCAATTGAACCTGTGCAGAGAATCCTTCCTATGCGAAAGGAACACTTTTCTTTCCGTTGTATAGATCATATGAAATCACTGCTCAGCATACTCAACAGGGCTGGAAATGACAGAAAGGTGTTCTGAATACAAACCCTGGGCATTTTCCTTCATGTCCTAGTGTGCTTTGTGGGCTTTCCCTCACTTTCTTCTTGTGTCTGCAGTCTCAGAGGGTATGATGTATTAATATGTACCACTTATCTGGGGCTTCCCAAGTGGTGCTAGTGATAAAGAACCCACCTGCTGGTGCAGAAGACATAAAAGATGTGGCTTCAACTCCTGGGTCAGGAAGGTCCCCTGGAGGAGGGCATGGCAACCCACTCCAGTATTCTTGCCTAGAGATCTCATGGACAGAGAAGCTTGGTCAGCTATAGTCGATAGGGTCGCAAAGAGTTGGACATGACTGAGGCAACATAACACACACACACACACACACACACACACACACACACACACACACACACACACACACACACACACACACACACACACACACACACACACACACACACACACACACACACACACATTTATATGGCCCTCTAATGCTTTGCCTCAGCGTTTTCCAGAACACACACACACACACACACACATTTATATGGCCCTCTAATGCTTTGCCTCAGCGTTTTCCAGAATGTATTCCGTAAAGCATTTCTTCTTTAAAGTATTCCATGAAAAAAGAGATCTGTAATCAAATCCATACAGGAATGCTTCACAATATATTTAGTATTTTGAAAACAGCAGTGCATATTATCACATTAAAAGCTGTGAGAAATCCTGTAAGTCTAAGAAGTAAAGAAAGTTGCTTGAGTAAGTTTCAACTTCTGTGACCACAGGAAGCTTTCTGTACTTATATCACCATAGCTATTATTCAAACTGCATACAACCATGTTTCTACTTTGGTATTCTATGGATTCATTTAATTATCTTTCACCTACTTTCTGAATAAGACATAGGCTTTGGAAATATAGTTGTATATGACTACAGTTTGGAGTTTATCAAATACTTCCATTAATCGGGGTGTGGTAGCTTATGTCCAAAGAAGATTGCACATAGTACAGAAGGCTGTAGGTGCTTGCAGCTCCTCCCATCAGGTGATGAGGTCTGTTTCCCCGGCTTTATGTAGCTTATAAACTATGGCAGAAATAGTATTGTTTTTGATCTGAGACCAGCCCTTATGGGGTCTTAGTGTCTGACTCTCTGCAACTCCATGAGCTGTAGCCCGCCAGGCTCCTCTGTCCATGGAATTCTCCAGGTAAGAACACTGGAATGGGTAGCCATTCCCTTCTCCATGGGATCTTCCCAACCCAGGGATTGAACCTGGATCTTCCACATTGCAGGCAGATTCTTTACCATTTGAGCCACCAGAGAAGCCCCTTAGGCGGTCTGGACAGTGTTAATATTTGCTTTCTCATAAAACAACTTGGATCTAGGCTATTGAATGAGGAATCAAAAGAAAAGCAAAGTCCTCTACCAATAGTCAGAACAAGGACCCAGTCCAGAATGCTCCAGCCCTATAAGCTCCCTGCTGAATGAACCATATGAGTCACCTTAGCCAACCTCACATGGAGAACCACCCAGCCAAATGGCAGCATCATAAGAAATAATGAACAGTTGTTTTTAAGTCACTACATTTTGGGGTTGTTCATTATGTAGCAATAGGTAAACAAACCACACAGTGTCTCACAAACAGCGAAGAATCCAGAGCAGGCCATGCATTTGTAACTTTCTACAGCTTTTCAACTTAGATTGCACAGAGACATTGGAAAACTAGATGGACTTAGGGTTAAAAATTGCACAATCATGAGAGGAGATTCTTCTCTTTCCTAAGCTCACACACACAGCATTTGATGTATGCTTACTTTTCTGCCATGGTTATACAACCTTTAGTCTTAACCATACTTCTGCTAAATGCACAGTCTCCAAAATAGATAGCTCCAGCTTCTGCAGGTCCTGTTCTTATTCTGTTGTCCACTTATCTCTTCCCAACCAATCCCCATCCCTCCTATTATACATTCCTCTTATTTTCCTGTGATCTATTAGGTGCTAAATAACCCAAAGTGAGAACTATTCAGCCTATTGCAGACTTAGACATATAGAAAGCAATATATGTCATTATTATTCTTGATTTTGCTGTCTGAATTGCCCTACTAATTTAGGAACAATAGACATGCAGTCTGACAGTGGTTAAAAAAAAAAACGTTTTAATAGCTATCTTAGATGAGGGATTCCCAAATTATGAATGTACAAAAATAATCTCCAGAAAAATCTATTTATGAACTTAAAAAAAAAAAAAAAAAACACCTCTTCACTTTATTCCTAGGCCCCACAAGCATGGGCACACAAACAGCATTTGGAAAAATTCTCATTGCTTTGTAGTTGACTTGTACCTGTCTTCCCAGCCTAACCCAGCTGACAAAATCAACAAATTTTCAGTCTGAGCTAGAGGTTTCTGGCCTCTTTACCTTCTCCTCTTTTCCCCCTTTAACATATATCCAGGGTGTTGTAAAGATAAATTTTGTTGGGATATGGAGTTAATAGACAATAAGAGCTGGAAGGAACCGTGAAAGCTACCTATGTCACTCCAAAACTGTGGCAGAAATGACATATCGTGAACCCCACTCCATTCTGGAAATTTTTAAATCAAATGTAAAATCAACTGAACCTGAGTCTCCCTGTCCCCACTCTCCATTCCTAACTAGGTCCCAGATGCCTATGTAAATAATCCCAATTAGAAATGCATTCATCACATAAAAACTCACCAAATGAATGCCTACAGGAAATAACACTCCAATAAATCTTGCAAAATGTCTGCTATTCACCATCTTCGAAGTTATGAGCATATGGAAATGAACATAATGTTTGCAATTAAAAGACTTACTTGACTTCAGGTACAGTAAAAACATGCCTGAACCTTTAAAACGTATTCCAAGAATATGAATAAGGTTCTATAAAAGTTGGAGTATGTTTTATGATATAGAGATTTATCATTTACTTCTCCAAAACTCTTTTCTTTCGGTAACTTGCTTCCTCCTTCAATATGCTTTGTATGCATACATTACAGAGATGATATCTCAAATTTTTCCGTGTATCTCAAAAAGAACTAGGTAATAATATTTTGTTGATGATCATGAAAATGACTTTGCAATAGCTGTTAGAAACTGTTAAATTTGGACTATTAATGCCTCCCACTCATGATTATTTTAATGAGGTAATCCATAAATTCTCCATCAAGCGATAATTCCCTTTATAGTACTTATTTATAAGGGTGTGTTTCTACAAAATATTTTTGGGAATTAAATCATTTTCTTCTCCATTGCTTCCAAATAGAGATTTCTCCCTTGTAAAGAAAGTCAGCAAGACAAAGTCAGAAAATTTAACCTCTCAAGGTCTCTATTCATGCACTTGAGTTTCTTCTATGGGGGGAATCAGCAAATCTTTTCTTTAAGGAGCCAGATAATAAATATTTTAGATTGTCTGGGCCATACGGTCGCTATTGTGAGTGTGTGCTAAGTCGCTTCAGTTGTGTCCGACTCTTTGAGACCCTGTGGGCTCTAGCCTCTCAGCCTCCTTGGTCCATGGGATTCTCCAGGCAAGAATAGTGGAGTGAATTGCCATGCCCTCCTCTAGGGAATCTTCCTGACCCGGGGACTGAACCCATGTTTCTTACATCTCCTGCCATTAGCAGGCTGGTTCTTTACCACTAGCGCCACCTAGGAAGCCCACAGTTTCTATTACAGCCATTCAATTCCGCTTTATAGAGGTGAAACAGGCATAGCAAATCTGTAACTAAATGGATGAGGTGACTCCCAGTAAAAATGGCAGCACATTGAACTTGGTCCATGGCCATAAATTCACTGACTTCCTTTTTTAAGATCCCCTGAGGGAGGGCACAGCAATCCACTCCAGTATTCGTGCCTGGAGAATCCCATGGACAGAGGAGCCTGGCAGGCTGTAGTCCTTAGGGTGGCACAGAGTGGGACATAACTGAAGCGACTTAGCATGCACACACACAGGTATTTTTCCAAGACCTCTTTAGACCCTCTGTTAACCCACTATGTCCTATAAAGCAAACTTTGTAATTTGAGGATGAATCTGATCTTTAGAAAGTAACTTTAATTTAGTAAATTAAATATATATTCAAATTTTGGGAATTACTAAAAAGTAAAAGGCTTCTACTTTTGTGGGATGCTTCTTCAAATACTTCAATCCTATTCTTATGTTCTCTTATTCCTTTCCTTCTCTGGGCACTAATTCCTCAATTTTTCCATGAATAGTATATTTTTTGGCCCTTTCCTCTTTCTGCCAGTTCCCTCTGAACATGATTCTTTGACCAAAGTTCATTTAGTATCCAGAATGAAAACCAATATTCCAAGTATGGTATGGCCACTGTCACAAAGTAGAAACATTATCTCCCTACTTCAGACACTATTTTTCTCTTAACATCAATCACAAATCCATTGTCTGACCTACCAGGAGCTGGCCATTCATTGTGCTTTTAAGGAATTATTAAAAATGAGATATTTGGCAGGTGAGAAGAGAAGTGCCATATGAATAGCACATTAGAAAGGTATGTGATTTTTGCAGTGTAAGCTTGAGAAAGAGGATTAAATTAAACCCTAATAAAATTAGGAAAAAGGAGCATTTATAGCCTCCTGGAAGAGGGAGCTGAGACTCAGAGGAGCTGATACACTCTTGTCTGAACACTAGCATGATGTTTTCATGGGCAAACTAAGGCCATGTCTTGTTCATTAGGGTTATAGGCTTTATGTTGCCCATGAGATGGATGGAGAAGTAGCTTGGATACATAAAATATTTCTCCTCTAGCTTAGTTGACTGAAAGTAATATTCATCTGTCTCTAAGGCTAAGATGGGACTATGAAGTTGGAGTTAACAAATCCTTGGAATCATTTTTTTTTCCCCTGCGATTACATTATTTTCCATCCTGAATTAATGTTCTCCATCTCCTGCTCTCTCTGAGAGCTTCACTCTCAAATGTAGATGCCCTACCTATGACTGCTGCCTGGCTTCCTTGGCACCAGGCAAGTGGAATAGAAACCTGATGACTCACCCCACAGGAGTCCTGAGAATGAGGGTGCAGAGTCAACTGAGGTTTGGGCACAGCAAGAAGATGAGGGCAATGGACAGAGCAGAGGCTAAACGTAGAGTCTACCACTTCCTTCAAGAAAACTCTGCAAGGTCAGAGGCTATGTGAAAGGATCGCATGACATAACCTGATAGCGGTCTTTCTCTTTCTGACAGCTTCTGTTTAGACAACTGTGTAGGTTTAGTACACATCAGTGGTACTTAATTTCACTGTAGCCTTCCTCAGACCCCTGCCTTTTGTTTTCAAGACCTGTCCTCATGTATCTTATTAAAAAGCACATGATGGGATAGGGAGGGGGGTGGGAGGGGGGTTCAGGATGGGGAGCACATGTGGGCCCATGGCTGATTCATGTCGGTGTATGGCAAGAACTACTACAATATTGTAAAGTAGTTAGCCCCCAGCTAAAATAAATAAATTTATTAAAAAAAAAAAAGCACATGAGACGTTAGTTATTAAAATTTTAGATATATCATGAGCAAGCAATGAAAGGCTTATCATTATATTTTATTTTTAGTTTCAAAAGAATCCTAAGAGTACATGAAATAGTGTCAAATTTACTACTTCTTGTTTATTCTTTATTTATTATTATTATTATTGCTCTGTCAATCACTCTTCTGTTAGAACTTGTGTCTATGACTCTGGAAAAAATGAGGAGCCTTGCTGAAATAGACACATACATGTCATCGTTCACATTTAAGTGGTTCCAGGTCTTTGTTTGAATGTGTAAAGTGATGATAATGCTGTCTGGCGCCCAGGTCTACAGCACCGTATTTGCATGTTGTTGGAAAAGATGATACTTGAGCACATCGACAGTCTCAAACTTCAATATCATTCCCTTCATTTGCAACAACTGGCTCTTCCTTTATTCTTTTTTTTTTTTTTTGCAAAATATTTTTGAACTCCCACTACATGCCAGGCACTGTTCCAGGTGTTAAAATTTGGGACACAGTGGTGTAAAACTTACACTTCCATCATATCAATATTGGGAAGGAGCCTAGCACTTATTTTTTTCCCACACCATTGCCTCCAGAGTAAAAATATTCATGGAAAGGAGACTTCAAATGTGGCAAATGCATAGTCATTCACTCATGAGGGATGAGGGATATTCCTTCTTTTTCCATAACAACTCTTTATTTAAAAAGAAATGGTAGTGAAGTAATTATGAACCACATGGTGTTTCCTAATAAAAGGAAATGTAACTTCACTCTAATGTAACTTCCTAATAAAAGGATGTAACTTCACACTAGCCATTATTGTGCTTATCCTGATTTTGACTAATGTGCATTTAGTATAGCTAAGTATTTGAGTGTATCTACTACATGCAATTATTTTTAAGTCAACTGAACTATTGTTTCAATTGTAAAGAGACATTTTTATTTTGTACATTTGAAAAAAAATACAAGTAATTATCTAGGTACCAAAAAAGTCACTGTACTTCTTCACAGAAAAGAAAGGCAGTGCTCTCTATCAATTTATTAACAAAAGAAATAGAATCAATGATAATTGAGAACACATCCTCCCTTGAAGTTGACTATGTTTGCTGCAGTAACCAAAGCATTCCTTGATTATGATGAATGGGTTTTGCAGCCTTTTCATGATTGTGCAACATACAGTCTGTAATGAAGCTGTGAGGTACGCTTTTCTTAAAGAACCATTCTGGAATTTACCCAAGCTTAGCAGGGGCGTCATCGGTGTAGATCAATGCACATGTAGCTGTGTATTTTTATGCTTCTAACAGAAGTCTTTGATAAGCTTGAACAAATCATTGTCTTTTCTTTTTAAATGCAGTGGTTCATAACACAAGCTGTGTTTGTCTATGATCAGTTTCTCTTTTATGGATTCCACAAACACGGATGGCTGAATACAGTTACAGCTACCATTCACTCGTCGAGTTGAACACCCACCTTCAAGGGACAAATCTTAGCATTTCTAAAACCTGTTACAAGAGATATTAACTCCCTTTATTAATTCTAAAACATTTCACTTAACGATGGAACAAAGTGGAGGATTTTTTGTTTGTTATTGATGTATATAGTTACATTATTTTTGCCATTTACTAGTTTAATTTTTCAACTATAATAAACTCATATATATAATGAAAAAATCTATGAAAAGGAAACTTCAGATGTGGCAATTTTTACATACAGAAAACTTGGTCCTAATGTAGATTCTTATATTTTCATGAAAGTAACCTGACTCAAACCAGAATAAAGAAAAAATGACATTATCAGCTCATATAATTAAGTAATCCTAAGTATAGTTTCAGATTTTGCTGGATACAGGGGCTCACTCAGTGTATTTTGAATAAGGTTTTTCTTCATTATTGTGCACTTTCTTTTTGCTTCTGTATTATTTTCTTCATAAGGAAGATTATCTTTATTCCTTGTCTACCTCTCTGTCCCCCATCACATAAAGACTGATCTTTAAGTTAAATAGGAAAATCGTTTCTTCTCTTAAAATTGAAAAAAAAAGAAAATGAAGAAGTTGTCAGGCAGTTGTTGTTTCTGATTGATTGGTTTAGTCCTGGCCATCTCACTATCCCTAATTCAAGCTTTGCTGTTGAGAAAAGTGAGACTCTGGTTGGCCAACCTGGTTACATACCCAACTCCTGGCACTAAAACCAGAGTCAGCTTCACTGTACCCAGAAAGACTAAAGATGGTGTCTCCAGAACCTGAGAGATCTTACTAAAAGAAAGAAGGTTGAGTGCTGAGCAGCTAGAAAATGTCAGTATTCTAGATAATATTAACCATATGCTTCCCTCTAAGGGTGTGCCTACTGCTCAAGACCCAAGTGTCCTGCTGCCATCACATCATAATCTGGTAGATGTCAGTGTGTCAATGTCATAGCCAAATTTATTCCCACATCCCATTTCAGTTCAGGCAGCATCTATACTTTGAGACTGACATTTAAAAATAATGCGTTGCATAGTATTCATCACAGTCATGGAGTTCTCTCTCTTTTATGTCATCTAAGTATATCCACTATAAGCAAACACAGCCTTCACACTTGTATTTCTTCAACATGACATGGACAAGAACCCACAGATAGTAGCAGAAACGGCATGGGGTTTTGTTGTAGGAGTATCCTCTCTCCAGCACATACAGTCTAACGGAATTCAGACAAAGAATTTGCATTGGCAAATCATCATTATCAGTTCAGTTTAGTTCAGTCGCTCAGTCATGTCCGACTCTTTGCAACCCCATAAACCACAGCACACCAGGCCTCCCTGTCCATCACCAACTCCCGGAGTCCACTCAAACCCATGTCCATTGAGTCGGTGATGCCATCCAACCATCTCATCCTCTGTCATCCCCTTCTCCTCCTACCTTCAATCTTTCCCAGCATTAGGGTCTTTTCAAATGAGTCAGCTCTTCTCATCAGGCGGCCAAAGTATTGGAGTTTCAGCTTCAACATCAGTCCTTCCAATGAACACCCAGGACTGATCTCCTTTAGGATAGACTGGTTGGATCTCCTTGCAGTCCAAGGGACTCTCAAGAGTCTTCTCCAACATCACAGTTCAAAAGCATCAATTATTCGGCGCTCAGCTTTCTTTATAGTCCAACTCTCACATCCATACATGACCACTGGAAAAACCATAGCCTTGACTAGACAGACCTTTGTGGATAAAGTAATGTCTCTGCTTTTTAATATGCTGTCTAGGTTGGTTATAACTTTCCTTCCAAGGAGTAACTGTCATTTAATTTCATGGCTGCAATCACCATCTGCAGTGATTCTGGAGCCCAGAAAAACCAAGTCAGCCACTGTTTCCCCACCTATTTGCCATGAAGTGATGGGACCAGATGCCAATGTCTTATTTTTCTGAATGTTGAGTTTTAAGCCAACTTTTTCACTCTCCTCTTTCACTTTCATCAACAGGCTCTTTAGTTCCTCTTCTCATCTGCATATCTGAGGTTACTGATATTTCTCCCAGAAATCTTGATTCCATCATATCAGTGCTCATCAAAAAATCACAGAAAATGTGGAAGATAAGATTTGACTCTGTAATTTAACCCAAGCAACTTCCTTATACTTAGTTCATTATAGACCCCTCACTAGAGTCATCAAGGTACTAGAAATGACAGCACACATTTGCCTTGATATGTTGCTTCCTCATCTTAATTTATGTCTTTAATGATGTGACTTTTAAACAAATCATATGTGTCTCCCATTTCCAGAAAAAGCAGCTTCCACTCTTGCTCCATAGGGTGACATGCAAATATATCCATACCTCTTGGTTGTGTGAACAAAATGCGATGGACTGGGAAGTTAGGTAGATGGCAGTCTCCATCAGAAATAGCCAACACCTACCATCGCGCTGCAGCAACGTAATCAGAAAAACCAAAATGCCACTTCTTATTTATCATGTCTTTCATCCTGCTCTCCCCCCATTTTATCTCTACCCAAATCAGTTATTCCTTACCTCCCTGCACATCATTTTCTGCTGGATACTCACAAGTCCAAGACACGCATCCCACTTTACTCTTCATGGAATTAAAGAAAGAGTCTTTACATTGAATGGGACCTTTAAGTTCACCTGGCTTTGTACTTAAGTTACCACACTAACATCCAACAAATAATTCATCTCTAAGTCTCTGCCTTGTAGAAGGAGAGGTATTTGGAGTGGTTCAAATCATGGGTGCTGGGGCTGAGACTTAGTGTTCCAATCCTAGCTTTCTCACAGGCATCAGTAATCTTGGAAATTACTTCCATCTCTAAGATCCATTTTCATCATATGGAAATAGTGATGGAAATAATTTTACCTACTCCTTGGGGTTCTAGTAGGAAATTTATGAGGTAATGCCTATATAATGAGTTTAACACAAGGTCAGGTATAAGCTCAATAAGTGATAATATCTGTAATAAATGATAACATCTACATACCCATGTCTATCTATATGTCTATATTGATAACTCTATATTTGACATAGTTTAATTTAAATGCATAATTAATAATGCTCAAAATAGAAAATGTGGATAATATGGAATTAAAGAACTGAAAATATAATATTGCACAGAATTTATCTGATGAGAGCCAAAGTTTGTTCAATTTATTAATTTTCTCTCCAAGTTTTCTTCCTCTGAATCTTTTTCTCTTACATAGTTGATATCAATTATGGATATACTTTGGACCATATTTTAAAAGTGTAATGTAAGTCATTCTATGTGTTATTAAAAATGCTACACGGACATCATTTTTAATGGTTGATTGGCTTTCTGTCATGCAGATGTTCCCCAATTTACCTAACCATACCCCTCTTTTTGGACACTGAAGACAAATATTTTTTAAGCGGTCTTTGCATAAAAACGTGAGAATTATACATTCTGACAGAGAGTTTCCTGGAAAAGAAATAGTGTAATATATGTCCAACATGACCAGAAGAAAAAGGATATGGGAAAAGGTACCAAAAATAGTTTTTCTTCTTCTAATTCTTTATTATTCGCACACTAATATTAATATTGGGGCTTCCCAGGAGGCACAGTGTTAAAGAATCCACCTGCCAATGCAGGAGACATGGCATCAATCCCTGGGAGGAAAAGATCCCCTTGAGGGAGAAATGGCAACCCATTGAAATATTTTTGCCTGGAGAATTCCATGGACAGAGGAGCCTGGTGGGATACAGTCCATGGGGCCACAAAGAGTCAGACACAACTGAGCCACTAACAATATTAACACTATTTCCAATAATAACACTTACTGATTGACCACTATGTGCAGAAATGTTGCATTATTTAATTCAGTCATCTCTAAAGACTCATGAGATAGCTGGTAATAGCCAGTTTTATACAGAGGAAATGATGCATAAAAGATGTAAGCATCTTTCAAAAATCAAGTCAGTAGTGGTCGAGTCAGGATTTTAATCTAAATCCGACTGCCTACAATGCCCTTGTTCTTTCACAAGGTCAGGTGGCCAGCCCAATCTTGATCTATCTGATATCCTCACCTTGGTGTCAAATAGGATCCCTTGACAGCTATAGCAAAGCTAAGATTCTTTGTTAGATTTCAAGAGAACACAATGCAGACTCTATCATAAAAAGGAAACATTTCCTCAAGAAGGAAATGCTACTCTAGAATTGAACACAAAGTAAGCCTAGATATTATTCCAGTTGATTCCTTAACAGCCTAATTTTGATGCCATGTGTTCAATCCAGTTATGGCAATTTTCTAATCCCTTTTGCCAACTATTCATTTAGAAATAGGCAGGGAAAGTTTTGACAGGAAGGAGTAGAGGGAAATGTAAAATTTATGTAATTCTTCAGGCTGAAAAAAGAGAACCTATGAATAATGATAATTCTTCTTGCCCTTAATTGTTTTGTCTGGATATGACCCCTGGAACTGCAACAGTCTCCTTGTTGGTAGACTGAGGGTGAAGTAGTGTGAAGGATATTAATGTGGAGACATGACACAAACTTGAGTCATCAGTGATCTGCCATATTTACCTTTTCCTGGACTCCGCATTATGGAAGATAATGAGTGTCCTCATTATTTAGTTCTGTTTTAGATCAAGCCATCTGTTACTTGCTACTGAAAGCAGTATTCTATCTGACTTCAAGAGGTCTATAGGACCTAAGACCCTCAACTCAAATTAAGTATATAATGTTTTTGACCACATCTATTATATAAAAAACTCATAACTCACCTCTGATAGTTTTAAGGCAAATATGAATCCATTTAAATAATGGGAAATCAGAAACAAAAGATTAAGTAACTCGACAAATAGTAAAGTGTAAAGTGAAGTCGCTCAGTCATGTCCGACTCTTTGTGACCCCGTGGACTGTAGCCTACCAGGCTCCTCCGTCCATGAGATTCTCCAGGCAAGAATACTGGAACAGGTTGCCATTTCCTTCTCCAGGGGATCTTCCTGACCTAGGGATCGAACCTGGGTCTCCTGCATTGCAGGCAGACACTTTACCCTCTGAGCTACCAGGGAAGCCTTAAGTAACTTGACAAGGAATAGTTTAAATAAGTGTCAATATTACAATTTGAACAAAGATACAACAGCACCAGGACCCATAATCTTCCTGATATATAATAACTCATTTTTGGATGCTTCTTTATGGAAGGCTCAACACTTCCTTGGCCTTTATTCCACTTGATCTTTGTTGCAGTCTGCCCACCTGAAAAAAATATTTTTATGTGTTCACTCCTGAGTATACTGTAGTCCATGAGGGTGCAAGCTCTTTCCAGGATCATGCATCAAGGTAAGAGACACAGACAAGATTCACCCTTGAGGATGAAAGAGATCTGCTAAAAAGCAAAATGATTTTGTTCACAATGCAGTCTTCTTACATCAGTCTCCCTCATTTAAACTTAAGGCATGTGGCTAGTTCTGAGCAATGGGCTGTGAGCAGCACTGGCAAGAGTTATCCTTTGCCCAAGGTAAATAAGAAAGAATGTGAGTCTTTTACTCTTCCTTATCTCTTCCCCTCATTTGTATGGCTAGAAGTGAAGAACATCAAGATTTTGAGGTCAATAGATGGTAGCAGCCAAGATCCAGCCTAGCTCCCATAGTTGACATGGATGAAAGTTAAACAAACCTCAAATCCCCATAGGACTTAACATGAACATGAAATTACATCTAATGGATTAAAACCACTGAAACTTTGGAAGTGTGTGTTACTGCAGCACATACATCTTGTTCTATCTCAGCTGCTATAAAGTTGTCAATGGCTAGTTGGCTTACCCAGCTAAGAAGAGGTTTAGTTTAGCTTCTAAGTGCCTAGTAGACCATTTCTGCATATAACACCTTTCTAAGTTTTCAACCTCTGTTTTACAGTCTTCAGATGCAAAACACTGGTGCTTTATAAAGCTCCTTCTTTCCTTTGTTTTGCATGGGTGAATAGTTTCTTTATTTATTATATAGTTGGTGGTGGTTATGGAGAATTTTTCTTCGCTATGCTTCAGATTTATAGAGCTGGGCTGCCCTTTTATTAGGCAATATATTCAGTTTGGCGTTCTTAGGTGCCTAGAGAATTTGGCATAGATATACTTTTGTCATAAAAAATCCTCATAATGATTATTATTAGCATACCCTGTTGTTTATCAAGCCTTGGAGCTTGATAAAAAAAAAAAAATCACTTGGAGTTTTAAGAAGCTAAGTCTTTTGGTCTTTGAGTAGAGCGAAAAATGGCATAAATATTTCTGAGTCTTGGTGAATATACTGGCCAAGAAACATACAAGCTACTAACATTACAAACAGGACATTGTTGTTGGCATCCTTGAAACTAAGGCTTCCCCACTCTACAATGGATTTAACACACCTGAAGTTTCCCCATTGTACCTCCAGGGTACAGTTACAACTTATCTTAATTTTGAAACCATCAAATCCCTAGAAACTATTCCTGGAAAGAGAAAGGCTCAGTCTCTCACCCCTAACATTGGTAAGCCTGAAGAAACACTGACAATACCTAACTGACATTGCTCGAATGCCAGGCAAGAAAAAGAGAGGTGGAGAAATGGGAACCTGTTTTGAAAAGGACAGAGCAGTTCAGGTCCAGCCAAAGGTGTTTCTGTGTTTATTGTACAGCTTCTTCCAGACCCTAGAATACCGAATGCCTGTGCCACACCATGTGTCCTCCAACGTGAATTCTGTTGCCATCACTCTGCTCTACATCTAGGATTTAACAAAGCATAACTATAGACAGTTAGGATGGCTGCTATCTCAAGGCATTAACTACTACTGTTGTGTGTTGAATACCTACTAAGTGCCAGAAGCTAAGCTACAATCCTTTAATTCTCACAAAAATTGCATGAGGTAGGAATCATCATCTTAAGGATGTTCAGAAAAGTTGAGGAATTTATCACTAAACCTAGTAAGTGACCAGTTATCTCCTTCTTATCAAGTGTTCCTATGTAAGGTGCCTTAGGTTCAAAGGAAAGAATCCTTATCTCCATTTTACACAAAGATAGATGTGACAAAGTAATGCTGAACAAATTATTTAAAACATTGCCTTAAGTCAGCGATGGAGCTGGAACTAACTATAACCAAAGTCCTAAGAATCAGAGATTATTCTTCTCCCACATAAAACTTAGTTTCTGTATTGAAGTTAATGTCAGATGAAGTTAAGAATGGGATGAATATAGACTGAAAAACATTTTTTTTTCTCTTTTCAAACCTTTGTTTTCCATAGACAGTGAAGTGTCTACATAGCATGTACATTTCACGCCTTAAAATGTATCTGAGAGTATAGTTTCATTTTTTGGAATGGAAGAGGTAATTCGGCAGATGACAGCGCTCAGCTGATGCTGTGTTGTCATTATAGAAAGAAGACTATAGTCCAAGAGCCAGGCAAGATCCAGACCCAAGGTCAGATTCAGGAAGATGCTCTGCATCCTCATGCCTCAAGATAAACCTCATGAGCATCTACGAGCATCTCCAGTTCACCCAAAAACGTTCCACTTGAAATTTTATTTCAGAGCTTCATTATTTCAGGAATGAGGATGGCTGCCAAAGGCATGGAATTTAGATAATCAAGGGTCTTGGAGCCTGCAACCTCATTTTGAAGATGAGAAAGCTGTGGTCCAGAGAGCGGTTGTGGCTTGTCAAAGACCATACAGCTAGATTTGTCACAAAATCTAAACCAGAAGGAAGGTTATTATGAATCTCACATCATAGTCAGTCAGATATCTGGAAGCCTGGATATATAATCTGTAGTCAAAATCATAATGATCTGGAAGTAAAGAAAGCTGAGAAGCAGAAAAAAAGTGTCTGTGATGGTGACACTTGGCCAAAGGCAGAGAAGAGAAAGAAAAGTGGGAAAAGAAATTGCTCTATGTACAGTTAGTTAGCATTTATTATTCCCTCCTCCATGTAAAAGCATAACCCTGGAAGGAAGGATAGTGAGGGGGGAAAACAATCTCCTTGACCCTGTCTTAAAGGGACTCATTTTCTATTATGGGAGAGTAGACCTGAGTCACAGAGATCGGAAGAGATACATTTTGAAAGAGCAGGGCAGATAAATTGGTACTGAGAGTCAGAAAAGGAACAGATTTCAGAGGTGATCAATCATCGTCAGCCTACTTAACTTGAAGGAAATTTGCTCATAATTTGGAGGATATCACATTGTTAGAGCTCATATAATGCCTCCAGCTTAGGAATACTTATGAAAAAGTACAGAGTGGCTGGTTAAAATAAAAAAAGAAATAAAAGAGTTATGCCTTTTCTCCTCCACCTCCCTCCAGGCACATTATCTACTCAGGCTGCCCTTCCATGTTCTCTTTCCTTTCAAGCCTATCTTATGTGTTGTTGTTGTGTAGTCATTAAATTGCGTCTGACTCTTTACAACCACATAGACTGTAGTCCACCAGGCTCCTCTGTCCTTGGAATTTTCCAGACAAGAATACTGGAGTCTGTTGCCATTTACTTCTCCAGGGGACCTTCCCAACCCAGGGATTGAACCTATATCTCCTGCATTGGCAGGTGGTCTCTTTACTTCTGAGCCACCAGAGAAGCCCATACCTTATGTGTTAAACCTGACTTAACTTCTCATTTACTGATGTTTTCTGTCTGCTGACCACTGAGGATGCCACTTGATATACATTCCATCAACTACCAACCTACATGATAGACACATCATTTAATTAACTTTATTTTTAGATGGGAAATACAGAGCAAAGACATTAAGATGCTTTGTCAAAAAAGGCATATAACTAGAAAGTACTGGAGCCTGGATTCTAATCTTGAAACCAAAGCTCTAACTATAATGGAAAAATAAACGGGGCTATAGTAAAATTAAAGATGTATATCCATAAAAGACATTGTTAAATCTATGTATCAATATATCCAAATATATATATATATAATAAACATCTATCTATCATCTCTATATCTGTATACTTAAATGAGATAGAAAGAGAAAAAAAAATTGCGTCTTAGACTATATTTTTTCCTCCTCATAGTGGATACTGGTGATATAAGAACACTGTTCTCACTAAGTTCTGCCATATTAGGCAAGTCAATTTTCCTTCCTTGGGCTTCAGGAGAAGCAAAAGCTGATTAAACTGAAGAGGCATGTAATGAATGAAATGAAATATGCAGATGTCAGCTTCGGAACTTTCTGGTTGCAAATTCCAGGTTCAGTATATCACTAGCTTGTAGACTAGCTATAGCATCTCTCTGTAACTTAGTTTTATCATCTGTAAATACTCACCTGGTTATGCAAACATTAAAGGAGATCATGTATTTTAAATGCTCAATACAGTGCCTAGCACCACACAGTCAAAATAGACAATCATGCAGCTTTTTATGTTTTGCAAAAATGAAAATTTCCAGTTGTAGAGAGTAGGAATATTATTAGCTTCTACCTGGCTGTGAATTTAAGAAAGAAGAAACCATGTAAGAGTTTCATAGAAGTAAAAGCCCCAACCACTACTGGTTAGAGAAGGAATCAGGGAATTTAAAATGTTTCAGAAATAATATCCAGTTGCATATATGCTGGCTATGCAAATAAACACACATAGGAGAATGAGAAAAAGAAGTGTAAAAAGCAACTGACTTAAATATATTGTCTTTGATTCTAACTCACTCAGAAACCTGATACTAACTCCTACTTAGCTGACAGTGTCTCCCTTTCAATATTGCTTCTTCACGGAAGCTTTCCAGAACTCCCTAAAGAGAGTGCAGACAGATCTCACATATATTGTGGGTACAGTTCCAGACCACTTCAATTAAAGCAAACATCAAAATAAAGTGAGTTACAAGAATTTGTTTTTGTTTCTCATTGAACATAAAAGTTATTTTTACAATCTACTGTAAATATAGTGTATATTGTAAGTATGTGATAGCATTATATGTAAAAAAATCAGTATACATATCTTATTTTAAAAATACTTCATTGCTAAAAAATATACTAACCGTCTTCTTGAGCTTTTGCTGGTGGAGGCTTGGGATATAAGCAAGAATTACCAAAATGTGATGCAGAGACACGAAATCTGCAAACGCTGTTGGGAAAAATGGTGCTGGTAGACTTGCGTGACACTGAGTTGCCACAAACCTTCAATGTTAAAAAAAAAAAATGCAGTTTCTGAGAAGTACAATAAAGCGAGGCATGCCTGCAGTCCTCTTGTTATATGGATTTCTAAAACCCTGTACTTCTTCATATCATTGGTTTTCTAAAACTCCACTTGCTTCTTTCTCAGATCATCTGCTGTCTTGATTATCATGGGATCATTTCTAAGGGCCTCATTCCTTCCTGTTTCCAACACTAAAAGGTAAATCCTATGGAAGCAGATATATGTCATTCTTGTTTCCCACCAGCCCTCACGTTGCCTGTGACAGAACATGGTACAAGTAACAGACAAAGTAATAGAATAAACACGATTGTGTGAGCAGTCAAAGTGAAAGAGAGGAGAGGGGATAGAAATGTGGGAGAAAGAAGTGATGCTGGGTAGAAAATCACATAAACACTTGAGTCACATCTACTATATGGATAGTTCACTTGAGTCACATCTACTATAATCAAGCTCAGAGCTTTTCCCTTTATTGCATCAGATTTCATCCTCCCCTCCTTTTTCCTTCCAAAAGGTTTACTTTCTTCAAAATAAAATTTTAAAATATAATTCAGATCATTATGTGGTTGGATGCTGGACTTGCTTTTCAGAATGTCGAGGGGAAGGTTTTCTTATCTATGGAATTGACACTTTCACTGACACTATTAAACTCAAAGAGTAGAGGCAAACACCTTGGGCACTGCAATCACCAGCTCACTTTTTTTGTTGTTCAGTGGCTAAGTTGTGTCCAACTCTTTGCAACCCCATGGACTGCAGCACACCAGGCTTCCCTGTCTTTCACTATCGCCCAGAGTTTGCTCAAACTCGTCTGTTGAGTCAATGATGCCATCCAGCCATCTCATCCTCTGTCACCCCCTTCTCCTGCCCTCAACATTTCCCAGCATCAGGGTCTTTTCCAATGAGGTGGCCAAAGTATTTGAGCTTCAGCTTCAGCATCAGTCCTGCCAATGAATATTCATAGGTGATTTCCTTTAGGATTGACTGGTTTGATCTCCTTGCTGTCCAAGGGACTCTGAACAGTCTTTTCTAGTACCACAATTTGAAAGCATTAATTCTTCAGTGCTCAGATTCCTTTATGGTCCAACTCTCACATCTGCACATAACTACTTTTAGCGCAGCCCAAATAAGGCACAGCTGGGGAATGATGGTCATTAGCTTTAAGCTAGTCGCTGATGAGGTTACCACATCTACAACACTGCATCATGACTGGGTACAGGTGCCTTTAACCAACAGGACTCTTTGCCTCTAAATTTGCTTCAGTCATGAGTCATCTTGACCTTCCCCTAGGCTCGGGTGCCAATCTTCTAATTTTTGGTTTCTGGACCAAGCACATCTTTACAGACTATTGAAAATAAAACTGCCTTCAGCAATGATTTTTCTCAAGGAACATCCTTTTATACCCAGCATTTCCTCTGAACCTCACAGACAAAACCATCCTCCTTCCTCCCTACTATTTAATAAATGATTGAACTAAGGCCCATAGAGAGGAAATGATTTGACTAAGGCATCACATTATGATACATTGTGACACAATTAGATCTAGATCCAAGTATCCTTGCCTTGAGTGCTAAGTACCTCTGTGGGAAGAAAACCAATTTTTTTTCTTTCTTTTTCCCTTCCATCCTTCCTTTCGCTCTCTCTATCTCTTCCTTTCTCTCTCTCCCTCTCTTGTTTTGTCTTTTTGTTTTGTTTTGTTTTGTTTTGTTTTGTTTTTAATGCATTCTAGGTACTGGGTCAAACCTAGGTATCCAGGCTATTTCTATGGACAAATATCCAGGCCCTTATTATGCATCCTACTGGTGACTCCCACTTCTCTTTTCTATTAAGTCAACAAGAAAAGTAAGAGGGTGCTCCTCCCCTCTTCCTATTTTTACTACCAGATTTAATGTCAGAGTCAGCAAAATACCCACCTCACCCCTACCCCTGCCTCACAAACATGTATGTCTTGATTTAGACTAAGACTTGGTATCTACTGAATAGCCACTAAATAAATCCATACACAGAATGGAGCCTGTTTAAACCTTAATCCAGTTCATTTTAATGTAAATTTAGTGATCACTAAGGGCTGCCCCAAAGGCCATGACTCTGCTCCCCTAGTGCAACTCCCCTCCCCAAACATCTTGGAAAAATAAACAGAAAGAAACATGATCCACATTTTTTCATGTCTGCTAACTTTGCAACATGTGGTAACCAAGTAGGTTACTGTAATAGGAACCGGTTGTAATTAAGCCCTTTTCTTGCCATGCCATGTAGGAGCTGAGAGTCTGCTGGGAGTGATAAGAAAGTTCTGTTCTACTGAATGTTTTGACTTTGTCTTTTGAAATTTATAGCTATAGAGGATAAAACCTTTTTTATTTGGGTTGTGGGAGACTGAAAACCATATAAACAATTATATATGAATTGGAAATACAATATTAAATGTTGAACAAAGGGTATATTTTCTCCTAATTCCAATGAGGCTATATTTTTCTAATGGACTCCCATAATTCAAACATATTTAAATTGAAGAAAAAAAAAAAAAAACCCTTCAATCTTCCAGTCAGTTATAAAACCCTGGTGTACAGAGAAACTTTACAACAGCATGGGAGTTTATAATCCTCCAGCAGGAGGATTAGAAATTTGCAATGAGAGAAGTCCTTAATCTTGCGCTTACATAACTGCACATTTCTTAGATTTAAATTGTACAAATCAAAAAAATGAAGATCATTTTGTTCTTTTCTAAAGGGTACTCATAGATAAATGATGACTAGTTAGAGCCTATTGAACATTTGAAACATTTGTAGGATGTAATTTATTCATACCAAATACATCAGAAAAGTAATTCTAGTGTTAAATTACAGCATGAAGAAATTAAAAGGCATAAGTGAGCAGTGGGGTTTAAATGGATGCTCTGAGGTTTGTAGAAAATGTCAAAAGAGTTCAAATGTTCATAATGTGAAAGTAAATATTTGGGCATACTGTAGAAAGGCCTTGTCCTAATGTAAGATAATACAGTTCTTCATGAAATATAAAGAGGAGACTGTTTAGTCTAGCTTATTTAATTTCCATATGTTTTATTAGTAAACAATTATACCAAAAAGGTATGCTCTTGCTCCCCCTCTTCCTTATTCAGCTCTGTCTAGTTTTCCCATAAAGTTCAAACCAATTGTAATTTTCCATTTTCTTACTGATTTTTTGTCATTTATAAGAAAATTTGCTGGATCGATAAAACATATATCTATGAAGACTTGAAGTTAGGAGACTAATAACGGGACTTAGTCCATAGGATGTAGCAATAGCTAAAGTCACCTGGCCATTATGCCTCCCTAACGTGTGAGGGGAGATACAGACACAAAGAAGTCAAAGGCAGGCAAAATACTGCTTTACATATGGCTGCCTTTGACCTTAAACTTGGTAAACTGAGCCAAATTATATGCAGAATACATTTGATATGATGTGATATTTTAAATGATAATTTTCTTTAAGCTTAAATTTGCATCTTGGGACTTATCACTTTAGTAAATCTAAAATAACAATATTAAACTGCAACAAGAACCAAAAAATATAAACAAAATAAAACAAAAGCATAGAGCCAAAGAACAGAATAAAAAAAAATTGTTTATTCTGAAGAGAATAACAAATATGCCTGTAATTCTCTCCATGTATTTACCTAATCCCACATTTCTGCCTGAAAAATGTCCAGGCATCTCAACAGCAGGTTCAGTGCACTTCTTCCTTTAAACTGATGTAAAATAAAGATAAGCAGGACATACTTAGGGCTTTGAGGGCAATGTTTTCTTAAACAGGACACCAAAAGTTCTAACCATATAGGCCAATAACGAAAGAAAACATCTTTATTCACCTAGATAGGTAGGTGGGCCTGGGGGGAGACTAGCATATGTAGTAAAACATTAATATTTGAGGAATCTGTGTAACATATAACCATTAAGACTTTTTCTTGAGTAGTTTTCTGCATATATCTAATCTAACAAATGACTCCTATTTACAATACAATAAGAAAAAAATAATTTTTTTTTAAATGTCAAAACATATGAATAGATACTCAAATTCACTAGTAATCAGAGAAGCAGAGTTAAAGCAACAATGTAGTGATGAACCTGTTTGCAGGGCAGGAATTGAGATGCAGACAGAGATTAAACTTGTGGACACAGCAGCTGGAGGAGAGGGTAGGACGAGTTGAGAGAGTAGTATTGACATATATCGGGCTTCCCTCGTAGCTCAGTCAGTAAAGAATCTGCCTGCCATGCAGGAGACCCAGGTTCAATTCCTGGGCCAGGAAGATCCCCTGGGGAAGGAAATGGCAACCCAGTCTATTATTGTTGCCTGGAGAATCCCATGGACAGAGGAGTGTGGCAGGCTACAGTCCACAGGATCGCAAGAGTCAGACATGACTGAGCGACTAAACTATTACTACTACTACTATTGACATATATACATTACCATGTGTAAAATAGACAGCTAATGGGAAATTTCTGTATAGCACAAGGAGCTCAGCCTGATGCTCTGTGATGACCTAAAGGGGCAGGATGGGGGTGGATGGGAAGGGAGGCTGGAGAGGGAAGGGATCTGTGTATACTTATGACCGACTCACATTATTGCAGAGCAGAAATCAACATGACATTGTAAATCAATTATCCTCTAATTAAAACTAAATTAAAAAAAAAAAAAAAACTACAACCAGAAAAGAAAAAGCAATGTAGTAACACAACTGTCCCAAAATTATAGGAAATAAAAGGAAGGAGAGATAGGGAGAGAGGTAAAGACAGGGAGAAAAAGAAACAAGGAAGGAAGGAAGAAAAGGATGAAAGAGGAAGAAAAATAAATAGATAATACCAAGTATTGACAAGGATCTGGAGTAACCAGAAATTAATACATACAAACTGTTGGCTGAACTTCTCATACCTTATTACCCTGTAATTCTACTATAAACATTCTGACCCTAAAGGGTCAGATTGTGTAATACTTAAGTATTATAAGAATATCCACACATTTACCAAAATACAAGTACAAAATATATATTTTAAAAAATGTTCACAACAACACTACTTTTGATAGCAAAAGCTGAAAATAATCTAAATGGCCATCTTCAATACAGTACATAAATAAATTATGCTGTATATCTACATACTGGATTACAATATAACTTCAGCTATACAACACAAGATGAATGAATAGCACAAAGCTTTAGCGAATTTTCTTTCAAACGCTAAAGAGTAGATTCAATATGGTGCCATTTATATAAAGTTCAAAAATAAGCAGAACTAATCTATGATATTTGAATTCCCAGTAGGGGTTAATATTGATCTTGGACAGGGAGGATATTGATTGAAAGAGGGTTGTTTTTTTTTTAAAGGCATTTGAGAAGAAATAATGCTGATAATTATATTTGTTGGCCTTTATAATGACCTGGTTGTGCTTATTTTATAAAAATTCACTGACCTTTGTGTTTAGTGCAATTATCTACAGATATATTTATGTTTCATTGAAATAAACATCAAAAATAGAATTAAAGATTGTTACAGTTGCCCTTTTCACCCAGAGAATATTTCTCGAGTTTAGCCATTAGATGGATGATTTTACAAAAGGAAAAATATTTCTATCCAAAATAGAGATACAAGGAGTCATTTTGTCCAGAAAACCAGTATGAATAATATTTAATTCCAGGAATATAATATTCTAAGTGTATTAAACCCATTTTCAGGGAATACCCTGGTGGTCCAGTGGTTAGGACTCAGCGCCTTAACTGCCATGGGCCTAGATTCAATCCTAGTGAGTAACCAAGATCCCCGAAGCCATATAGTGTAGCCAAAAAACAAACAAAACACCCATTTTCAATTACTGTAACCACAGCAAATAAGAAATTTTGTCATCCTAAATTGTATTATTTAGATTACTAATTTGTTTTCTTAAATCTTATGAGTCTTTTAGTCCCCAGTTTGGGAAGCACTAAATGTGGCAATCAGGACAGACTAGAATCTATCCTAGTTTTACTAAGGAAACTAAAAAAAGTCTCATGATGTGAAAATAATAAGTTTTATTTCTCATTCAGAACTCATGTTCATTATGGATCACCTGACTCTGTTCTATATCCTATTCGAGGACCTGGGTCACTGGAGAAGTCACCAGTGCAGCTGATCACTTTGGCAAAGGGAAAGAGAGTGCGTGATAAGTCACTTAGAATTTTTTAATGTTTTTCCTTGAAAAAGTGATACCCATCAGTTACACACGTTTCACTCCCCAAAACAAATCAACTGGCCATACCTACCACCAGCAAGGGAGGGACCTACAATCCTACCCTTTGCCTGGAAGAAAACTGCAGTTGTTGGAGGAACTGCACTGACTATTTAGTTCTCACATCTATAAGATTAATCTGAGTCCTTTAACAGTAATGTGATCAAATGACTCCAGGAACACATCCTAGACACAAGTAATGACTTACTACGTGCAATGACTTACTACTACGCTCCCAGTACTTGGCAGAGTACCTGACTTATGGCCTTTGCTCCCTGAATACTTGTTGAATGAATGAAGACAGCTGAGGGTATAATCAATTCTGTGCAAAGGTTATAAGAACCAGAAAAAGATACCAAAAAAGAGGTAATCTTTGAAAAAAGCATTCATCAGAAAGGGGAAAAAAAGGGGGGGGGGTGTCGGGTAGAGAGAGCACAGCAGAAAGGAAAATCAAAAACAAGGAATTAGAAAAGTACCTGAAGGGCAAATTCAAATGTTTATGACAACCAAGTATATATATATATATATATATATATATATATATATATATAGTGTAAATCAGCACAAAGACCTAGAAATAAGACAATAGAGAGGAGTAGGGTAAACAAGAAAATCCCTACCTCATCCACACAGTTCAGCCATTACTTAGTTCTAGCTAATTAATGCTATGCAGAAATATGAACTCACTGTTTCCAGACCTTTCCATTTTTAAAGAATGTTTCCAAAGTTTTAGTTTTTTAGTAAAATATCCCAATTTTCAAACAAAATGGGTAAAATAAAGCAAGTCTATTCCTTAGATTTAGACCATGGGCTTTTGATGTGTAACTATTTCACTCTTGTTACAAATGAAATTTAGGGAATAGTGATTATGGAAAATACTGATTACACTGGAGCTGAAGGCTGAAATCTGGTTGTGGAGGACTTCTTTTGAAAAGCATTAACTATTTTCCTCTGCAGTTTACAGAGAGGTTAATAAAAGTTTGTGTGGCTTGAAAACTTACATAAAAAAAATCATTTTAGTCTTTCCAGAATTTACTCTGTCTTCGAAAGTTTCCAAGCAGTCACTGTTTCTTCTCTACTGGACAGAGAAAAAGATTGTTTTCTAAGTACTGCTGCTTTTGTGGGATAGCATTATAGTGCAAGAGTAGTGACAATAAAAACTGCACAATGTTTTGGTCTTGGTGGTAGTTGCTCTTGTTAAAATATTCAAAACTATTTGCCTTTCATCATGATCTAACACTTATTTAGCAAATATAGAGCAAAAAGTTTCAGCCTAAGTTAAGCAGCTACACTAAGACCAAAATGTTCCAGTAACCTAAACATTTCAGAACTAATACCCCATCCTCCCCCAAAAAGAATGACTCTCATTAAGTATTTAATTTAATTATTTTTGAGTGCTTGGGGCTAATAGTGCCTGAGCACATAGTTCTCCTTAATTTCATTAGCAGACATTTATGAGTCCCTGCTGTGGGTGGATATGAAAGAAATATAAACTTTAGGGTATTTTTCTTTCTTATTAAGATAAAAAGCAAAACAATTCATTGTAATTTTCAGGGTCAAAATAGAGCAGTCTTTTGTGACTGCTTCTGGGGAGCATTCATCACCTTCCCTATTCTGCAGAAGAAGGCATTAGTCCAAATTTCTAGAACTAAAATTTGTTCAGGGGACATATTTTAATTTGGACATGCAGTCAAACATTTCTGGGATATTAACTCTCCATTCTAATGAGAGCTCAAAGTGACCACTTGAGCCTTAATTTAGAATTCATTTCTGTTTTGTCCATATTTTCCATCATTTCCACTACGAGTCGAAGGTGTTGAAAACGCCAGAATGAAGCCAGCAAGGAGAGGAACCTAATTTTCTGTGCAGGACTCATATAGTCTGAACAGAATAGTGCATTTCTGTCCAATTGCCTACAGCTAGAGTTTCATTTGGTTGGAAAAGCACATCCTGACTATGAATGGAAGGTCCGACCTGAAAGTCTCCTTCTCAACTCTGAAGGCCGTCAACAGCCTGCAAGGCACTTAGCCAGGCAAAGGCAGATCCTATTTCCAGCATGAAATCTGTGGAAATTACACCTTGAGTTTATACAGAAAAGCCTTACTCTGAGAAACAAGAAGTGAGGAGGGATACTAATCACGAATAACATGATAGTACCCTGAAGTGATAAGCATTTACTAAATTCAACAGTCTACTCACATCCAGATGTTCCACACACATGCTAAGCATAGTTTAATGAGCATGGATAGATGTGCCCCACAGATAAGAAGATGAGACAGAGTAAACAACTGAAGGGCACCATTTTCTGAGGAAAACCCTGCCTATCCTTTCCTTGCAGAGAGTAGAGAAATCAGAAGAATGATCCTGGTAAATGCCTCATTATGTTCCCAGTTCATCTGGACTCAGGTCAGATAGAACAGGATGGAAATACAGTTTTGCCATGTATTAGTTTAAGTGACACTGTGTGAATCACTTAACTGTACCTTAATTTCTCCATAAGTAAAACGGGATTATAATAGTACCTGCTCTGTATGATACTGTCCATTAAGTGCATCACACGATACTTAATACAAAGCAAGAACTCAGTAACTACTGTGATTATCATTGCTTTAATAGTTGGTACTGGTATCGTTACTATTTTTTTTTTTCTATTTCCAGAATATGGTCAGTTCACCATAACTGAGAATTGAATTAAACTTGAGTATTTCCTTAAATATTTATACTTTCCTTCTTTATGTTTAAGAAATATAAGCTTGTTTATTCCAACTTTCTGATATTTACACGACTAAAGGAGGCCATTCCAGGTCCTTCTGGTTTCTATAAGTTTTAGGACGTTGTTTCCATAAGGTACACAGACACGCTCGCTCGCTCTCTCTCACACACACAAATGCATTCACACAGAGAGCTGTATACCCATGGCTGGTTTGTTCCCAGTCACTCATGCATTAATTCCACAAATGTGTATTTGCATACAATAGTTCTGTTCTATATTTCAAAATTGCCTTGACTGCAATCTATAGCATCTGTAAGGATTAAAATTTGTCTATATCTTTGATGGTTGTGTGTGAGGGTCAAGGGACATGATTTTTATAAGACTGTTTATTTTTCAGCTGCAGAACTGCTGCAGAGCAAACTTAAGAGAGTGGTATGAAGGCTTCTGAAAGTTTGCCTTCAGGGCAGAACCTTAGGCTTCCAGCAGGAGCTGTCTGCAAACAACCACCTTCCCCCAACATCACTCCCTCTAATCATGCCAAAACACAGGCTGCCAGTTCATTACTCTTGCTTTGTGCCAGTGGCCTGGTTCAGGTTTAGCCAGGCATCACTGTGTAGCTTGATGACAGGCACGAGCCTCTACTCAGACTTCACTCCTACCACACTGACTGGCATCTGGTCTCACTTCTGAGATTCTGACTGACAACCCATTCCTGAGTTTAACTTCAAATGTTTCTCTAAACAGCAAGAAGAGCTCACCCCAGCCCCACTTATCTTCACCGGCTGTTTTCTCTTCATACAAGTAATTCCAAATCAGGGACCACTTTGCAGTCATGTGCCTTCACATCTGTCTGTCTGAATATCCTTCACTGGACAGATAGAAACTCTGATTCCTCCTTCTTCTTTGCTCCTCCTTCCCTCTGCAAACTGCCCTAGAACAATTTGAATCTCTAATCAAAGGAATTGTATTATTCCATACTTACTGGCTTACTGGATGCACTAGCGTCCTTTGGAGCTTATGCCCAGAAGGCTCATATCTGAGTTTAGTTAGTGTCTAAGGAATTAACTGATCAAATTTCTCCAATTTTTGTTTTAGATAATCCACTTTTATTCAGGGGTGATGCATTTTTTTAAATGTGAGGTGATTATTTAACAACTGTTGTTCAAACCATTTCCAGTTTTCTTTACTAAACCATGACTCTCCAGTATGATCTCCTCCCATCAACTCTCTGAACATCGATGTATCAGGAAGCCTTGTTGTTTACTACTCACCCCCCAAAACACACACACTCAACAAGCAGAAAGAGCAGTACAAAAATGTGTGGCATATGGGCAAACAGACATGGGTTCAAATTCAAGTTCAAATCCTTGTATGTAATAGAAACTGAGACAAGTCTCATAGCTTCTGAGAATCTCACAACACTCATCTATAAGTTCGGGAGAGGGCCAACATTGCAGTTTTACTAAATATTAAATTATATATATATATATATATACACACATATGTATATATGTTATTAGATTATAGCATCAGGGCTTCCCAAGTGGCACTAGAGGTAAAGAATTTGCCTGCCAATGAAGGAGACATAGGGGATGTGGGTCTGATCCCTGGGTTGGGAAGATCCCCTGGAGGAGGGCATGGCAGCCCACTCCAGTATTCTTGCCTGGAGAATCCCATGGACAGAGGAGCCTGGTGGGCTACAGTCCACAGGGTCACAAAGAGTCAGACATGACTGAGGTGACTTAGCACAGCATGGCATGGCAGATTATACTATGTATGTGTGGAATCTGATCCCCAGTAAATACCTGATGAAAAGAAAGCTATTTTCATTTTTCTTCACTGCAAAAAAAGAAAAGGTGAAATCTCCTTGGACTAGAAGTAGTGTGACATTAGGTTTAAGACAGTTCCTCCAGCTAATACTAAAAAATAAAAAAAATAAAAAAAGACAAAATAAGTATTAATAGATGATGGTAGATATGTAATAGATAAAATTAATTTTTTAAAGGTTTGAGACTATACGTACAAGCTAAATCCATAAAATAACCCGCCAACTCCAACAAGATTGCCTCGGTCTACCATCTGGGATCTTTTGTGCCTACAAAATTGACTTAAATTCCACATTTTTCTCAGAACCTGTGCATCCAAATCAGAAAGGAATCAGTCCTAGAAGTTGGTTTTCTTCCTCTTCTCCTTTCCTTCTATTTATATAGAGTCTACTAGCTGCAGCACTTGAAAGTATAGCCCCTGAAGATTTTGGTTGGATCCTGTTTGTCGCTGTAATGTTGCTGCCAATCTACTGCCCCTGGCCAGCTCTGTGGGGTTATCCCATCAAGGCTCCCACTTAGGTTTACCTCCAGCCCCACCAATGCACTAATGTACTCTATCACTCACCCTTAGCCAGGGGACTAAAAATAGCCTCTGGCTTCAATTGCCTGTTTGAAAAGGGAAAACAAAAATTGAGAGAGAACAGAAATGATGACAGCTCTCCATTCCATCCTGCTGTATGGAAAACCTTCTCCAAGGGAAATACAGTCCTTTCAATTAGCTCACCTTATTACATCACCTAGGCTCCGCTGAGAGTTTGCACATGCTCGTGGGTACCCTGGCTTCTGCCAAGCTTCTGCTCTCTCTTGCTTGATGTCCTTCTATGCCCCAGAATCTTTTTCTGTCAGATGTGAGAGTCTAATTCACTGTCTTTCAGGGAAGTGGTGAGAGGCTTTCTGACAAGGGCTTATTAGAGGGAGCTCTAGTGAGACCACTCAGTTCAGAGAAACACAGTGACTGACGAATTGTGTTCTGATTTAGATAATTTCTACACATGTTCTGGGGCATCTGTATACTTCAGATTGTGTAACATTCATGGGGACTTCATGTAAAGATCTCTGTGTATGTTGACATTCAAGGACCTAAGTAACTGTGACCAAATCCACATTGTACCTTTTCACCCCACCCTACTTCCAGCACCCAGTTCCTTGTACAATTCCGTGTTCTGGCTGTACCAAATTTGCTTGCCTACCTCTGCCTAAGTGTGTTTTTAACAGTTCTTGAAGTGCCTGGATGTCTTTCCTGTCTTCATTTTTCCACTTGTATAATACATGAAATCATTCTAAAATATCATCTACTTCAAAAGTTTTCCACGAATTTTGTACCCCACACAACACTAAAATTAAAAACACAAACCCAAAGCCCTGAATCTGTTCATTTCTTATAACACAACACCCCATAACATATATTAATAATGTGGTGATGATGATAAAAATGGTGATATTGATGATAATGATAATTCAGGTGCATGTTTTGTTTCAGTATTAAAAGGTGAAATTCTTAGAGAATGAACTGAATGTAACTTGATGTTAATGCCTCTTCAGCATGCTGAATGACACATAATGAGTCCTCAACAATTTTAGTTGAATTGGATTTAGTAATGCATAGAGAAAACTCAAACAAAGCAATCTATGTTCTTGATTTGGTGTTTGAAACTTCTGAGTTGTTTTCATTGCAGTGACTTTTTTTTAGACCTTTTCTCCATCCTACAAAAATAGATTATATCTTTGGAAAGTACCAGGGTAAGGGTAATTGAAGGCTGGAAAATGCAAAAGATATAGGCCTTACATTTTGAACAATTTCTTTACATCAATTTTCTTGTACTATTTTATGGCCAGGATTTCTTATCTAAGCCAAAGCTAAGAGCATATTACACTGAGATTATTCATAGGTGTTTTGAATTCCATTTGGCATTCAGAATTCTGATTATTTCTATTCTGTCTGTCACACTATTTCTTTCTTTTAAAAAAGTAAAATAAATGTAGCTAGATGCACTCTTATAAGAAAAAAAAAAAGATAGTGGGTGTTTAATGATAATAATTGTGGCCATTAAGATAACCATTGTGCTATGTCATTTGGGACTTCCTTGAAGAAGGAAAGTCTTCTAGAAGACTTTCTAGAAGTCTAGAAAGACTTCTAGTCTTCTAGAAGTCTTCTAGAAGTCTAGAAGACTTTCCTTAGAAGAAGGAAAGTCTTTAATCTTCCTAGAAGATTAAAGTTCAAGGGAGCAAGGAACATGGGTTATTATTCTGTTTCCGGTCTTGGGTAGGATAAATTAGTCAGTTATGATGTCACAGGAGTAAAGAAGGAAGAATGTCTTTGGAATCAGTCATGATACGATACAATAGTTATATATGGTAGGAGAGATATGCATATGTAAGCCCACAAAACAAAGCAGCAATTTTTTTGTTGTTGTTTTTGTAATCTATAGAACTTTACTAAATGTACAATACTAAGAAATGTTTTCTGGGGTCTTAGCTCTGATAACTTTTAAAGTGACTGTGTCAAAGTAGAGACATTTAGGGACTTCCCTGGTGGTCTAGTGGTTAAGACTCTTAGCTCCCAAAGCAAGGGCACAGTTTGATTCTTGGTTGGGGAGATAATAGACCACATGCCACACAGTGGGGCCAAAAAAAAAAAAAAAAAAAAAAGAGGCATTTTTGTATTATTGGAATATACATTTCAGACATTTAGGTGGGAGGAGGTGGTGATAATCTCCTTGTTTTGAAGCCTTTGTAAAGAAATGGTTATCCTCACCCTTATCTCTTTTCCTCCAATGTACTCCTAAGGGTACCTACTACTTCTGGAGCCCAAATGGATAAGAACCCATGGATCAGGTGCCATGTTTTGTCATTGCAGAGGAAACAAACTAATACCTAAACAGCTCAACCAATCCATATGTGGCACACTCAGTCTGGCTTTTTGAACCAAAACTGTCATACAGTCATAACAACAAAATACTAAATAATATTTGATCTAATCTACGATTTAGTAATGTGACCTGAGATCCATCATGATGCCTCCTGGGCTTCTCAGCCATTTGTAGCTGTGCCTAAAAGATTTAGACAAATTATTCTCAACCAAGATTGATTTCCCCATTAAGTGAATTTTTGGCAATGCTTGGGAACATTTTTGTCACATCTTGGGGGATGCAATTAGCATCTAGTGTGTAATGCCAGGAATGCTGGTTAACATCTTACAATGCATAGGACAGTCCTTTACAACAAAGAATTATTTGATCCAAAATGTCAACAGTGCCCAGGTGGAGAAATCTGATCTAGAGCCCTCGTACTCAAATTCTAGTCCATGGACCAGTATCAGCATCATACTGCATACTTTTGTGTAGTATGTCACCTTATCCCAAAGAATGAATCAAAAACTTTATATAGACAAGACTCCAAAGGATTCATATGCTCATAGTTTAAGAGACATTGGGCTAGAGTGTAGTTCTTCACACTTGAGGGTCACAGAGTCAATAGGGTAGCTCTTAAAAAAAAAAAAAAAAAAAAAATTACCCACACTTGACCACACCCTTGGAAATCATGATTCACTGGTCTCAGGTGGTGCTCCTGGCAGCAATAATTCTTAGAAGCATCTTAGATAACTTTGATGTGCCACCAGGGTTGAGACTCCCTGGTCTGGTGCAGCTCAGAGTGGGGAAAATGTGCTTAGAATGTACATACATTTTGGAATGCTTAGGACAATCCAATCTGTGTCATTTGTCCTAAAATATTAAATATTCCTTTTCACTCTCAAATATGTCCTGAACTTGGAGTAAGCAACAATATTTGTCATTTGTCCTAAAATATTAAATATTCCTTTTCACTCTCAAATATGTCCTGAACTTGGAGTAAGCAACAATATTTTTATTGTTGTTTATAACAACAACAGTATATATTGTTTAAAACAAACAAAAATAACTAATAATGAAGGATCAATCAAACAAGATAAACTGAATCTTATTAAAATCAAGAACTGGGACTTCCCTGGTGATCCAGTGGTAAGAATCCACCTGCCAATGCAGAGGACACGGGTTTCATCCCTGGTCCAGAAAGATCCCACATACTGCTGGGCTTCTAAGCCTGTGCACTGAGCCTGCGTGCCCTGAATCCCATGCTGCACAACAAGAGAAGCTGCTGAAATGAGAAGCCTGCTCACCACAACTAGAGAAAGCCTGTATTCCACAGCCAGAGAAGACCCATGTACTGCAGTGAAGACCCAGCACAGCCAAACACAATAAATCCTTTTAAAAAATCAAGAACTTCAATGTATCAAAAGATACCATGAGTCTGAGCAAGCTCTGGGAGATGGTGAAGGGCAGGGAAGCCTGGCATGCTGCAGTCCATGGGGTTGCAAAGAGTCTGACACGACTGAGCAACTGAACAACAAACCATTGAGACTGTGAAAAAACCATTTACAGAGTGGGAAAAAGATATTTTCAATGTATATCCCACAAATAATTTGTGTATACTGAATATATAAAGAACTCCAGACAAATCAAAAGGAAAAAGATAAGACAATCCACTGGTGCAAATGACATGAATGGGTGCTTCATAAAGGAAGCTGTGAAAATGGATAATTGACATACAAAGACATGCTCAGCTTCATCCACCTTCATGGAAATGCAAATTTAGACCACAATAGCTGTCAATGGCACCCCACTCCAGTACTCTTGCCTGGAAAATCCCATGGATGGAGGAGCCTGGTAGGCTACAGTCCATGGAGTCACTAAGAGTCGGACACAACTGAGCGACTTCACTTTCACTTTTCCCTTTCATGCACTGGAGAAGGAAATGGCAACCCACTCCAGTATTCTTGCCTGGAGAATCCCAGGGATGGCGGAGCCTGGTGGGCTGCCATCTATGGGGTCGCACAGAGTTGGACACGACTGAAGCGACTTAGCAGCAGCTGTCAATACAAATACGTTACAATGGCTAAAATGATAAAGACTGATGATTTCAACTATTATTAGGATATGAAGCAAGAAGAACCTTTAGTGTTGCTAATGGAAAAATAAGTTGATAAAAAAAAAAAACACTTTAAAAAGTGTTTTGCCAGTTATCCACCAAAAGTTCAGCATCTGCTCATGTATACCCATGATGAATACTCCTACTCCTGGATATGTGCACAAAAGAAATAGATACGTATGCTCACCAAAATATATGTATTAAATCTCTCATAGTAACACTATTAGTAATCCAAGATTGGAAACTACCCAAATGCTCAGCAGTGGAATGAATAGGTAAGTTGTAATATATTCACAACAATGAAATATGAAGAGAAAACATGGATGGTGTTCAGCTAAATACAATTATATGGGTGAATCTCTCAAACCTAATACTGAATTAAAGCAACCAGACAAGAGCACATACGCTATGGGTTCATTTATAAAAACAAGCAAAACTAATCCATCCACCTAGAAATCCAAGCAGCAATTTCCCTTGAAGGACACAGAGACTGGTGGGGTAGGGGAGTGAGGGAGATTCTGGTTTATTGTAATGTTTTCCTTCTCCCTTTGGGTTGTTGGTATTATGAATATACATGTTTTGTGACATTCATTGATTGGTATGCTTTGTGCATTCTTGAATGTATATACAACATTTTGAATTATTTTTTAAAGTGCCCTCTATTGGTTGATAATGTTCACAGCCACCTTAGCCTGATGGAATGGCCTCAGCTTAGCAGAGTTGGGCCTAAACAACAATCATCCAAAGTTTACCCATGGTGGTAGCACTCCTTCTATTAGCTTTTGTAGATGAAATGAGAAGCCTGCTCGCTACAACTAGAGAAAGCCTGTATTCCATAGCCAGAGAAAACCTATGCACTGAAATGAAGACCCAGCACAGCCAAAAACAATAAATACTTTTAAAAAATCAAGAACTTCGATTTATCAAAAGTTACCATGAGTTTGAGCGAGTTCTGGGAGATGGTGAAGGACAGGGAAGCCTGGCATGCTGCAGTCCATGGGGCATTTCATAGAGAGAACTGAGGTGATTTCATGCTGATCCTCTTTAGAATAGTCATTTTCCACTCAAGCTGCACTTAAGCATTATCTGCTAAGTTTCTATAACTCCTGGCAATGTGTCCAATAACTTTTTTAGCTCCCCAGGTAATGCCAGTGTGCCCAGGGCTGGGAACCACTCTCTTAGACCCACCTCTCTGCAGCCATCCACATGGCTGCTTCAGGACAGTTTTTCTGATGGTGCTGATGGGGATTAGTTGCATGCCCTCAGTTAGACATTCATTCAATCTTTCATTATTTCAGTAAGCCCTATTTACTAGGTCCTGTGTCACAAGCTAGGTGTTAGACCAGGGTCATAAAAATAGTTTGTAAGCCTCTGGGAGCAGAAACCAAATCTTTTTAGTTCCATGTTGCAATCTCAGTGTCCAGAACTGGTATACACGTGGAGCCTGAAAAGAAGTTTGGCGAACTTTTAGGGAAATAAGGGTAGAAAAAGTATTTTACATGAAAAAAATAAAGCAACATTGTGAAAGCCAGGAGCCATTTCTTGTCATCGAGTGAACTGACCATTTTCTAATGTCAGGGAATCAAAAGCCTCAACAATTCTAAAAATGGAAACTATAACTCTAATAATAATGACAATAACTGTCATAAATAAGTAGATTTTCCCTTTATTTCTGTCTCTCTCTCTGTCTCTCCTCATTTTATCCTCAGTGCTCAGCACAGTGCCTGACATCCTAGAATTGGTCAGTAAATATTTGCTGAATAAATTAATAATTGAACAAATGAAAGAAAATATTATCTCAGGAAAGGAAGGGTGAGTTAACATTTACTGAACACCAAACACACTCTGTGCACATGCCAGACCCCTCGTGTTCTTAGCGCCATTCAATAGTCATGGTGCATTGTAAACAGGAGGCGTGATTATCCTCCTCTCAAAGCTTAAATAACATATGAAACCCAGAGAGTATAAAGAATGTCCCAAGATCACAGGACTGGTTGGCAGCGCTCAGATCCAAACCCTGATCTGTTGCAATTTGGCTCCCCTGCTCTGGGCATCGCGCTCCCCAGAGCAGCAGGACAGCAATGAGCCTGGGACAAGATCCATCCAGGCCCATCTGGCCCCTAGTATCCTCTGAGGCTGCATGCTTTACCGCACGTATCTATCACCACCAAGCCTGTGCTCCCCTCATCACTCATATTTATCATTCAATATCAAATTGTCTTATTAACAACATGCTGATTAAGATATGAGAGAGATGCCACTATGGAACCAGAGGTGTTTCCATGGAAACTAAGTGGCAACCACCTCTCCCCAACACTGCAGTTTTATTTGAGTCTCCTGAGGAGGGAAAGTAAAAGTTACAGAATTTTGAGAATAGCCAGTTTTTGTTGAAACATAACCTCCAAAGCTACAGGGAGAAAAGTGAGTAGAAAACCCTTTGATGTTAGCTGGATCTTCCCCCCTCTCCTTATTTTTTCTCCCTCTCTTTTCTCCTTCCCTTCTTCTTCTTCCTTCACACTGTCTGGGCTCTCCTGTCTCTCAGAGGTGTTTCCCCTCTGACCATAAATCTAGAGCATAGCATTGAAACCACAGCCCTCAAGAGTCACTTCCATTTTGCCTTAAAAGTAAGGGCCTCCCAAGTCTTTATGGAAATGTTCAACTTTTGACTCATTACAGATCTAAATAGTCTTTACTCAGAACTGCAGGTTCATCGAGGAACTGTACGGATCCCTTTATACTATGTTTTCTCCTTTTCTTTTTTTTTTTAACTTTGGTATTAGTCTAGGTTCCCCAGAAGAACAAAACCAGTAAGATAGATAGATAATATATATTTCTGTGCGATCAGTATCTGTGTGATCAGTATCTCAGTCTGTCTGACTCTTTGTAACCCCATGAACTGTAGCCTTCCAGGCTCCTCTCTCCATGGGACTTCTCAGGCAAGAATACTGGAGTGAGTTGCCATTTTTTTCTCCAGGGACTCTTCCTGACCCAGGGATAAAACCTATGTCTTCTGCTTTGCAGGGGGATTCTTTACCACTGTGCCACCTGGGAAACTCAAACTATATCTATACATACATATAAAAAACAGGATATACTATTCTGTATTTCTGTATCTATCTATACGCATCTCTATCTATCTATCTATCTAGAGAGCAAGAGAAGGATATTTACTAGAAGGAATTGGCTCTTGTGATAAAGGAGGCTGAGAAGTTCCACAGTGTGTAGTCAGCAAGCCGGAGACTCAGGAGAGCCAACGGTGTAGTTCCAGTCCAAACCTGAGTTTGAAAGGAGAAAGCCACCCCACCTCAAAGACAAGCAAACAGAGAAAAAGAAGTCTTGTTTCCTCAGCCTTTCATTCTAGTCAAGATTTCAAGGGATTGGATGAAGTCCATCCATATTGTGGAAGGCAATCTGCTTTATTCAGGCTACTGATTCAGATGTTAAATCTCATCCATAAATACTATCAAAGACACATCTAGAAATAATGTTTAACCAAATATCTGGACACCCCATGGTCCAATCAAATTGACACATAAAGTTAAAGGTCCCAACTTCCATTTTAGCAATTTAATCATTGTTCCCTTCAGTAATCTTATTGCCTGCCTTCTGAGGTGTGTTCAATGGGCTTCAACCCATTTTTCCATTGTTACCTCTTCTAATGTCAGAGTCCAGAGTCTTCACAGTCCCTCCATCCTAGACTGTCACTGAGACAGACCTGTAGGCCACTTTCATTTTCTTTCACTGTGACTCATTGCAGGCTCCAAAGTAGGGAGAGTCGTCCTCCCTTGGTGTCTGTTGAAACAGTAATTTCCAGAGTTTGTTCAGAACATGCTAGTTTCCATGGCAAGTTGCTGGAACATAATAGGTAAATAGTTGCTGAAGAGATGGATACATGTGAGCTAATCTGCAAAACAGTGCCATGTGCAAACTGTTTAGAAGCACCAAGTATCATATCCTTCTCCTGGATGTTTATGGTTTACTTTTTATTTTTATAATGCATATTACAGGATAAGGTTCTAAAAGGCATTTATTCATTTCCTCAGGGAGTATCTATTGAGTGCCAACCAATTATAAGGCACCTATTCTAAGCTCAAGAAAGGTAGTTATATAGGAAATAGTTCCTGCTCTCAGAAAGATTGTATTTTGACTGGAGGGAAACAGATGGTAGATAAATAAGCACTATAAAGACAAATAAAACAAGCAAAGAGCTAAATTATTGAGGGGCATGCCATTCCATAAAGGGCTGTAAGAGAAACAACCCTGAAATACTATTTGAACAAATCCCTAAATGAAGAGAGGGAGCAATGTCCAGGCATATTACAAAGAAGCCATACAGCAGTCCTGCAGTGGGAGTATGGCTCATAGGTTTAAGAAGGAGCAAAAGCTGTGTGCCTAGAGCTGGGAGGGAAGGAAGGTAGGAGAGAAGGCTGGTAGCAAGGGGCCAGGTTGTCTCCTGTTTTAGAAGCAGTATAAGGATTGTAGGAACTTATGATGTGACTCTGGAAATGGTGGTTGGAGGGATTTGAGAAGACGAGTGAAGTAACCTGGCTGGCATTTTAGAGGGATCAGTGAATGTAGCTTACACGTTGCAGGGAGGCAGAAACTGAGTTCAGAAGTTGCCATACTTGTCCAGATGTGACCCAGCTGGACTTTGGGCTAAATGTGCCTTAGTGGAGGTGGGGAGAAGTGTATAGATTCTCAAAGTACTTCATTCTCCAGTGAGGGTTTTGATTAATTCCATACAATCAAGGATCTCTCAAATTTAAATGACCATTGGCCTTTTCCCCAATTGACTCTCTCTTCAATTATTTTTTGAGTAAACAGTTCAAGTATAAATTACAGTTAGTGTGTTAGCCTCTGATTAGTAAATGTTATATAGTTTATCTTTATGTCTAGTATGTTTCTATTTCAGATTATTCTTTTGTGTTTCCTGTGTGCAGGCAAATACCCCTCGGAGTGGTAACATAAATCTACCACTAATAGATTTAAGTGGATTCATTTTTCTTTTTCCTTTTGTGAAAATCTGTTAGTATGGCTCCCCCTAATATGGACTAGAGGCTTCCTTTCTAGTGGCTACGTTGTATGTCTGTCCAACATAAGGGTCTCTCTGTCTTCCACCTTGAGATTCCTGTTCATCCTTCATAGCCTCTTCCTCTGTGAAGCCCTTCCTGAACATACATGAAGATGCAGGTGTTCCCTGATGGGTAATTTCAGAGTGTCCTGAGTCCATCTCCATTTTAGCATTACTTCCTAACGTGAGTATGCTCTGAATATGTGGACAAACCTCCTCACTGCACTATGGAGTTCTTGAGCTAAGGATTGTGTGTAGCCCTCCCTGTATCTGCAGACCCTCCCACTATGCAAGGCACAAAGCAGTTAGGAACAAATGCCCGATGAGTGACTGGAAAGGATTTACTACTTATTTGTTTAAGAAATAAGAATATATTGGCTTAAGAAATATTTATTTAGTGCTTTCTAGACTCAAGGGGAGTGGGGTGCTTCCCTGCTGGCTCAGTGGTAAAGAACCCACGTGCTAATGCAAGAGATGTGGGTTCGATTCCTGGGTTGGGAAGATCCCCTGAAGGAGAGCATGGCAACCCACTCCAGTATTCTTGTCTGGGGAATCCCATGGACAGAGGAGCCTGGTGGGCTACAGTCCATGGGGTCACAAAAGAGTCAGACACAACCGAGTGGCTGAGCATGAGCATGAGTCTCAAGGGATCTGATGCTGCATGCACACAAACATATACATTCACTCTTCCATATTTGTATACACATATACTTGTGTACACATACATATGTATTCTTCAATTGAAAGAAATGATCAAGTCAACAGAGTTTTTCAAGGCATGCTGCATACTATTAACATTGTTGATTGAGCAGAAAAGGCCTTTAAGCAATGGTAATTTGTTCAATGGAAATTCTCCCAAAAGTAAGCAGAAGGAAAGTCTAGAAGGCAGGGAGTTCTTGTTTTCAGAAAATAATTAATTCAGAATGATTGGGAGTGCTACAGGGAGGATGGTAATACATGAAAGCAAAGGGGTAGATTAGAATTTGGACTGTATACAATGGATACAATTTCAGTGAAGATTGATGTGGCTTGAGAAAAAAGAAGTTAATTTGTGAAATTGTTGAATTCCATTTATTTGGGCGTTCTCCCCAGTTTTTCCTACAGTTGCTATTGAAGTCGACATTTTCTTAAACCAGTACGTAGAGAAGTATCAGAAGATAAATATATCGAACAGAAGGTGCAGGGCATTTATCAGAGAACATGGAAACCTGTGATTAGGGAACATGAGATCTGTCTCATAAAGATAATACAAACAAAGGGACCGATGAATTGATGTGCTGATGTCGTTCAATGGTAGATGGGATTGGACTGAATTAATGTTGGAAAATGTTATTTATGTTCCCAGATTTCCCTCAGTTGCTTTACCTGAAGTTCTTGTGTTATTGTGAGGGAAAAAAAATGAATGCTGGATACAAGTGGAAAAAGGGCAGCTGCAATTTGTATGAGGATAAATCATAATTATCTTTATCATAATTATCATCAGTATTTTTTTGCTCAGCCATTTAAATGTATTTCACACTTTTTTTCTCTTTAGACCCCAAATTCAATACAATAGCAGTGAGCCTGTGCATTTAGGGAATATATTAAATATAATAAAAATGATTTATATTCAAATTAATATCTAATAGCAGTAGCTAAGCTTCTCTGTCTTTAGGAAATGCCTTTTGTGAATGATATTCTCAAGTTATACTTATCTCTTTTTTAAGCAATCCTATACAAAAGTTCTGCTTCATATGGCTCATAATTTTTGAGGACAGAATATGTTCTAATGTTAATGAATACTTGAAACATACATTAAATAATTAAACATCAGAAAAAAGGTTGATCTCCATATGAGCTAATATGTTTTCTCTTTCAATAGGCTATGCATTAATCAAAGCACCGACTGCTCTTTTGGCCTTGATATCTAGGAAGCCCAGAACTAGATTTACTGCTAAAGTCACAATATTAATTTTTTAAGGATATTTTTCCTTCCATTTCAATGCTATTTTTCTTTATGCCTGCTATTTTATCATATGCCACTTCAAATCAGCCTTGGAAATGGATGGAATATAAATGAATATATTAGCAAGCACCAGCATAAATAAATGGGAGACGAGAGACAGTAATATGGAAATTTAAGAACCGAAAGTGTAATTCTTCCTGTGTAAATTACAATCAGCAAATATAACCAGTTCTCCAGAAGTAATCCATTGTCCTAAAACAATGATCTGAAAATAGAAACAAAGATATTTGACAATTATGAAGAAGTGAAGGGAATGGGGAATGCATTGATAATTTATGTAGAGAAACACTAGAAATTATTAAGATGCCGTAATTTACTAATATCACTAGCTACGTACAAAAAAGTTGGTAACGTCGCATTTTGACCAAGTGGGGAAAGAAACACTGCTCTGCATGGTTAGATGAAATGAAACTGGTGTAACCATTTTGCAAGGTAATTCAGAAATATCTGTCAGCATTTCAAATACATGTATTTTTTGATCCAGTCACTTTTATTTATTTATTTATTTATTTATTTATTTATTTATGCTATTGTTGATTTTTTTTTAAATAAATTTATTTATTTTAGTTGGGGGCTAATTACTTTACAATATTGTAGTGGTTTTTGCCATACATTGACATGGATCACCCATGGGTTTACATGTGTTCCCCATCCTGAGCCCCCCTCCCACTCCCCTCCCCATCCCATCCCTCTGGGTCATCCCATTGCCCCAGCCCTGAGCATTTGTCTCATGCATCGAACCTGGAATGGTGTTCTGTTTCACATACGATAATATACATGTTTCAAAGCTATTCTCTCAGAACGTCCCACCCTCACCTTCCCCCTCAGAGTCCATAAGACTGTTCTATGCATCTGTGTCTCTTATTCTGTCTCGCATATAGGGTTATCGTTACCGTCTTTCAAATTCCATATATATGCATTAGTATGCTGTATTGGTGTTTTTCTTTCTGGCTTACTTCACTCTGTATAATGGGCTCCAGTTTCATCCATCTCAATAGAACTGATTCAAATGTATTCTTTTTAATGGCTGAGTAATATTCCATTGTGTATATGTACCACAGCTTCCTTATCCATTCGTCTGTTGATGGACATCTAGATTGCTTCCATGTCCTGGCTATTATAAACAGTGCTGTGATGAACATTGGGGTACACGTGTCTCTTTCAATTCTGGTTTCCTCGGTGTGTATGCCCAGCAGTGGGATTGCTGGGTCATATGGCAGTTCTATTCCCAGTTTTTTTAAGGAATCTCCACACAGTTCTCCATAGTGGCCGTACTAGTTTGCATTCCCACCAACAGTGTAAGAGGGTTCCCTTTTCTCCACACCCTCTCCAGCATTTATTGCTTGTAGACTTTTGGATAGCAGCCATTCTGACTGGTGTGAAATGGTACCTCATTGTGGTTTTGATTTGCATTTCTCTAATAATGAGTGATGTTGAGCATCTTTTCATGTGTTTGTCAGCCATCTGTATGTCTTCTTTGGAGAAATGTCTGTTTAGTTCTTTGGCCCACTTTTTGATTGGGTCATTTATTTTTCTGGAATTCAGCTGCAGGAGTTGCTTGTATATTTTTGACATTAATTGTCTGTTGCTTCGTTTGCTATTATTTTCTCCCATTCTGAAGGCTGTCTTTTCACCTTGCTTATAGTTTCCTTTGTTGTACAAAAGCCTTTAATTTTAATTAGGTCCCATTTGTTTATTTTTGCTTTTATTTCCAATATTCTGGGAGGTGGGTCATGGAGGATCCTGCTGTGATTTATGTCGGAGAGTGTTTTGCCTATGTTTTCCTCTAGGAGTTTTATAGTTTCTGGTCTTACGTTTAGATCTTTAATCCATTTTGAGTTTATTTTTGTGTACGGTGTTAGGAAGTGTTCTAGTTTCATTCTTTTACAAGTGGTTGACCAGTTTTCCCAGCACCACTTGTTAAAGAGATTGTCTTTTCTCCATTGTATATTCTTGCCTCCTTTGTTGAAGATAAGGTGTCCATAGATCCAGTCACTTTTAGAAATATATATTCACTACATTCACTTATTCAAGTGTACAAAGGTATATGTAAAAGAATGCTTATTGAAGTTTTTGTTGTAATAGTAAAGTTCTATGAAAACTCCTTTAAAGTATTTATCAATAGTGGACCAAATAAATGTGTAACGGAATTGTACTTAGCCAGTAAAAAGAATGAATCAGACCTTTGTGTATAAATATGAGACATTAAAGTATGTAATTTAAATTTTTTTTAGAAAACATGTTTCCTTTTAATATGTTTACTTATAATAAGCCATTGTAATAAGCCAGATGGTGATAGATAGACAGTAGGCTTATATATGCAAGCTACTCTTAATAGTATCTGCTGGATCATCGAAAAAGGAAGAGAGTTCCAGAAAAACATCTATTTCTGCTTATTGACTATGCCAAAGCCTTTGACTGTGTGGATCACAGTAAACTGTGGAAAATTCTGAAACAGATGGGAATACCAGACCATCTGACCTGTCTCTTGAGAAACCTGTATGCAGATCAGGAAACAACAGTTACAACTGGACATGGAACAACAGACTGGTTCCAAATAGGAAAAGGAGTACGTCAAGGCTGTATATTGTCACCCTGCTTATTTAACTTATATGCAGAATACATCATGAGAAACTCTGGGCTGGAAGAAACACAAGCTGGAATCAACATTGCCAGGAGAAATATCAATAACCTCAGATATGCAGATGACACCACCCTTATGGCAGAAAGTGAAGAAGAACTAAAGAGCCTCTTGATGAAGGTGAAAGAGGAGAGTGAAAAAGTTGGCTTAAAGCTCAACGTTCAGAAAACTAAGATCATGGCATCTGGTCCCATCACTTCATGGGAAATAGATGGGGAAACAGTGGAAACAGTGTCAGACTTTATTTTTTGCGCTCCAGAATCACTGCTGATGGTGATTGCAGCCATGAAATCAAAAGACGCTTACTCCTTGGAAGGAAGGTTATGGCCAACCTAGATAGCATATTTAAAAGCAGAGACATTACTTTGCCAACAAAAGTCCGTCTAGTCAAGGCTATGGTTTTTCCAGTGGTCATGTATGGATGTGAGAGTTGGATGGTGAAGAAAGCTGAGCGCCGAAGAATTGATGCTTTTGAACTGTGGTGTTGGAGAAGACTCTTGAGAGTCCCTTGGACTGCAAGGAGATCCAATCAATCCATCCTAAGAGAGATCAATCCTGGGTGTTCATTGGAAGGTCTGGTGTTGAAGCTGAAACTCCAATACTTTGGCCACCTCATGCGAAGGGTTGACTCATTTGAAAAGACCCTAATGCTGGGTAGGATTGGGGGTGGGAGGAGAAGGGGATGACAGAGGATGAGATGGTTGGATGGCATCACCGATTCGATGGACATGGGTTTGGGTAGACTCCGGGAGTTGTTGATGGACAGAGAGGCCTGGCGTGTTGCAATTCATGGGGTCGCAAAGAGTCGGACATGACTGAGCGACTGAACTGAACTGAACTGACTCTTAATAGTGGTGTTTCTGGATGCTGGAACTGTGTAAGGCATCAATACAGTATATTGTTTAATTGATTTTCATTCCGAAGTATTTGTGTTTTTCCATGAATATCCATAATTTTTATAACAATGACAATAAGACAAGTTTTAGAAAAGAAATTATACAAAGCAAATGTACTCTAGAACACCAAAGGAACCATATCATATCACTTCTTCAACAAAGTCCAGGGTAGAGAGGATTGATTCATGATGAGATTCACCAATATATAGATTTATATGTGCTAATAATTTTGTTTCAAGATACAGGAGAAAGTATTTTTTTAGAAAGACTTTCTTGAAAGACTGGCCATATTTTCTGTTCTTCAGAGTGAATGCAACCTTGTCAATGACAAACAGATGCTTGCAGTGGTGCTAAAAATATGCCTGAGACTAAGCATTTTGTGAAAATGAAAGCACACAGCATGGACCTGGGATAAATCTCACCATCTCCACTGTTAAATCTCTTTCTCTTTCTTTAGTATTCTCATCCCTTCTCTGTCTCTCCCTCCCATCTCTTCTTCCTCCTTTGCTCCATACCCCCCAACCCTGTGCCCAATTTATATTTCAAAGCTCTTGCAGTTTTACAACTCCACAGGCCTTGAAATATTTAACACCCTCTGTTTTATAGATGAGAAAAATAAGATCTATAGAAAAAGAAACATCTCAGCCACTGCAAACAAGTAATTGATAGATTATAGTCGTCTACCAAGTGCCTACTGACCATTTATATATGTACTAAGATAGGAATATGTGTATGTATATATCTATGCAGGCATGTGCACATTATATATAGATGTATGTATGAGGTATGTATGTGTGTGTATATTTTTTTTTCCCCCACTGATTGAAACGTGGCAATTTGCCACTATCTGGGAATTAGGAGATGGGGCATTACCATCCCCATTCTTTTCTCAATCTCAATAAAGTTGAAGGGTTAGAATTCTCATAAGGCAGTTAGTCAAAGGAAGATGCCTGCATCAAATTAATCAGCATTATTCCACAGACCAAGGCTTTGAAAACAGACAAACATGACATTCAAACTCAATTCCTTCACTGATTTATGCCTAGAGACTCATTTTTCCCACCACTAAAATGATGATAGTAACATCCAACATGGAGAAAATAACATTCATCTGGAGAAATAACTCCAGAAAGAATGAAGAGATGGAGCTAAAGCAACAACAACACCCAGTTGTGGTTGTGACTGGAGATAGAAGTAATGTCCAATGCTGTAAAAAGCAGTATTGCATAGGAACCTGGAATGTTAGGTCCATGAAACAAGGCAAATTGGAAGTGGTCAAACAGGAGATGGCAAGAGTGAACATCAACATTTTAGGAATCAGCGAACTAAAATGGACTGGAATGGGTGAATTTAACTCAGATGACGCTTATGTCTACTACTGTGGGCAAGAATCCCTTAGAAGAAATGGAGTAGCCAACATACCAACAAAAGAGGCCAAAATGCAGTACTTGGATACAATCTCAAAAACAACAGCATGATCTCTGTTTCCAAGGCAAACTATTCAATATCACAGTAATCCAAGTCTATGCCCCTACTAGTAATGCTGAAGAAGCTGAGGTTGAATGGTTCTATGAAGACCTACAAGACCTTCTAGAACTAACACCCAAAAAAGATGTCCCTTACATTATATGGGACTGGAATGCAAAAGGAGGAAGTCAAGAAATACCTGGAGTAACAGGCAAATTTGGCCTTGGAGTACAGAATGAAGCAGGGCAACGGCTAATAGAGTTTTGCCAAGAGAATTCACTGGTCACGGCAAACACCCTCTTCCAACCACACAAGAGACAACTCTACACATGGACATCACCAGATGGTCAACACCGAAATCAGATTGATCATATTCTTTGCAGCCAAAGATGGAGAAGCTCTATACAGTCAGCAAAAACAAGACTGGGAGCTGACTATGGCTCAGATCATAAACTCCTTATTGCCAAACTCAGACTTACACTGAAAAAGTAGGGAAAACCACTAGACCATTCGGTATAACCTAAATCAAATCCTTTATGATTATACAGTGGAAGGGACAAATAGATTCAAGGGATTAGATCTGATAGACAGAGTTCCTGAAAAACTATGGACAGAGGTTTGTGACGTTGTACAGGAGACAGGGATCAAGACCATTCCCAAGAAAAGGAATGCAAAAAGGCAAAATGGTTGTCTGAGGAGGCCTTATAAATAGCTGTGAGAAGAAAAGAAGGGAAAGGGAAAGGAGAAAAGGAAAGATATACCCATTTGAATGCAGAGTTCCAAAGAATAGCAAGGAGAGATAAGAAAGGCTTCCTCAGTGATCAATGCAAAGAAATAGATAAAAGCAATAGAATGGGGAAGACTAGAGATCTCTTCAAGAAAATTAGAGATACCAAAGGAAAATTTCATGCAAAGATGGGCACAATAAAGGACAGAGACAGCATGGACCTAACAGAAGCAGAAAATATTAAGAAGAGGTGGCAAGAATACACAGAAGAACTATAAAAAAAGACCTTCATGACCCAGATAATCACAATGGTGTGATCACTCACCTAGAGCCAGACATCTTGGAATGCAAAGTAAAGTGGGCCTTAGGAAGAATCACTACAAACAAAGCTAGCGGAGGTGATTTAATTCCCCTGAGCTATTTCAAATCCTAAAAGATGATGCTGTGAAAGTGCTGCACTCAATATGCCAGCAAATCTGGAAAATACAGCAATGGCTACAGAACTGCAAAAGGTCAGTTTTCATTCCAATCCCAAAGAAAGACAATGCCAAAGAATGTTCAAACTACTGCACAATTGCACTCATCTCACACACTAGCAAAGTAATGCTCAAAATTCCCCAAGGCAGGCTTCAATATGCTTTTACGTATGTAAAGCATGAACTTCCAGATGTTCAAGCTGGATTTACAAAAGGCAGAGGAAACAGAGATCAAATTTCCAACATCAGTTGGATCATCAAAAAAGCAAGAGAGTTCCAAAAAACATCTACTTCTGCTTTATTGACTATACCAAAGCCTTTGACTGTGTGGATCACAATAAACTGTGAAAAATTCTTAAAGAGATGGGAATACCAGACCACCTGACCTGCCTCCTAAGAAATCTGTATACAGGTCAGAAACAACTGTTAGAACTGTATATGAAACAGCAGACTGGTTCCAAATCAGGAAAGGAGTATCTCAAGGCTATATATTGTCACCCTGCTTATTTAACTTATATGCAGAGTACATCATGAGAAATGCCGGTCTGGATGAAGCACAAGTTGGAATCAAAATTGCCGGGAGAAATAGCAATAACCTCAGATATGCAGATGACACCACCCTTATGGCAGAAAGTGAAGAAGAACTAAAGAGCCTCTTGATGAAAGTGAAAGAGGAGAGTGAAAAAAGTTGGCTTAAAATTCAATGTTAAGAAAACTAAGATCATGGCATCTGGTCCCATCACTTCATGGCAAATAGATGGGAAAACAATGGAAACAGTGAGAGATTTTATTTTGGGGGCTCCAAAATCACTGCAGTTGGTGACTACAGCCATGAAATTAAAAGACACTTACTCCTTGGAAGGAAAATTATGACCAACCTAGACAGCATATTAAAAAGCAGAGACATTACTTTGCCAACAAATGTCCATCTAGTCAAAGCTGTGGTCTTTCCAGTAGTCATGTATGGATGTGAGAGTTAGACTATAAAGAAAGCTGAGCACCAAAGAATTGATGCTTTTGACTGTGGTGTTGGAGAAGACTCTTGAGAGTCCCTTGGATTGCAAGAAGATCCAACAGTCCATCCTAAAGGAAATTAGTCCTGAACATCATTGCAAGGACTGATGTTGAAGCTGAAACTCCAATACTTTGTCCACCTGATGGGAAGAACTGACTCATTGGAAAAGACTCTGATGCTGGGAAAGATTGAATATGGGAGGAGAAGGGGACAGTAGAGGATGAGATGGTTGGATGGCATCACTCACTCAATGGACATGAGTTTGAGTAAACTCTGGGAGTTGGTGACGGACAGGGAGGCCTGACGTGCTGCAGTCCATGGGGTTTCAAAGAGTCGGACATGACTGAGTGACTAAACTGAACTGAACTGATCATCCAACATGGGGAGTTATTGAGTTGATTAACAAAAGAGACCCTATATTAAAGGCCAGTTTATGCACTTATCCTGAAATTCTTAACCTAGAAAGCAAACCTCCCTGGGAAGGGTTTTGGGGAGGGTCCTTAGATGAACTTCAGGCATGCATAGCCCTTTGATAGTCTGTAGTTTTCTGCATATAAGCATTCTTTCCTACAGGAAAAAAAAAAAAAAAAAATCCCCTACTCTTATTCTCAACGTTGTGTTCCTGATTATTTTAAGAAAACTGACATAAATAGAAGCTGTAACTGCTGGTGTTAATAATAATTATTATAACCCAATAACATTACTAATATTTTACTACAAACAAACAGTATTATTATGATTATTAAAACTAAATTCCTTGCATATGAGCTAAAATTGGTGGATGAATAAAATTTAAAGCATTGGGTGCTTTGGTTTTACCAGGTAGAATGTTGTGAATTCTTCTTATTACATGAGCCCTTGAGGTCTTATTTCACTCTGATCCACAAAGAGGAACTCATTTCCCGCAGAAAGGCAGGCTAATGAGGTCTGCTTAATTTATAGCTGAGTCCATTTATGCAGTCTCTTCTGTTAACGGGGATGCCTGCTTAACTCAATAGAATCCTGCACGTGGTACACATAGAAGACACCAGGACCCCGTCCACTCCACATCCATTTATTACTCTGATGCCTCTGATGTGCACAAACAAGCCATGTTTTACAGACTTCTTAGAGATTTGATTAAGTCGCATTGTGCATTCTGTTGTAACAAGAAGGGTGATTTAAAATCATTAGGCCTAAAATTTAGGCCTCGGTGTGCTTTGAAGTCAAGAGGAACAATTAGTCAGCTGGTTGATCTTTTGCTTCTAAAGCTAGTTAACTGATCAATCTAATGTCAAAGGAGCAGAGACAAATGGGAGACATTTTACTATGTAGAAAACTGTACATGAAGACAAATCCAGCACTCTGCTTCATTTCATCTGCAGTTATCTTTGTGGTAATTGCTTTGGAACACTCTAGGTGCTCTTTGCATAAAGGATGTGTTGGATGCTTTAAGTTCTTTAAATTCTTGCAACAAATCTTGCTTTGCTCAATTTTGGGGCAGGGAAGGCCATAATCCCTTACTTTAAAAGCACACTTGGCAATGAACGAAAGTTGGGATTTTTGACTAGTTGTTTACTCTGTAATCAGTTCACACATTTCTGAAATTTCCTGACATGTTTGCAAAGTAAATCTATTCCTTGGAGGATTTATTTGATTTTTGCTATGATCATAATGATGAAAATGAATCTAGAGTAAAAACTACCCCATGAATAGATTTAGTTACACCAGCTGTTCTAGTAACCTACTGCTGCACAAAAAAACTACCCCCAAACTCGTCAGCTTAAAACGACAGTCATGTGATTATACTTCATAACTTTGTGGATTAGGAATTGAAACTGGGTAGGAAAAGCCAAGGTCACTTCTTGGTATTCAGTTAGCAGGTGAACCTTAGGGTCTAATACACCTTCACTCGAGGGGCTGGTGCCCTGGGTGAGATGCAGAAGAGGTTGGGACAGAAAGCTGTTCCCTGCTGGGACTATCAACTAGAGCACCTACGTGCGGCCTCTCCAGCAGGCAGTATTAGGCAGTCAAACTCATCTGACTTCTCAGCGCTCTTAGTGGGAAGCAGAAAGATGTCTACATCCATCTTTAATCTACCACACTAGCACATATTGATTCTTTACAAGCTTTATTAACAAATCATTTTATTGCCATCACCTCAAGCTTCTATGATATGTGCTAGAAGTATCAGCAAGATGGGTGGTGGGGAAAGTGGAACGGTGATTGATTAGGAAGCTATTATTCCTATAGCCCACAGTGGCAAGTTAACTCTTAGCAATAATGCTGCTTTAGGAAAATCAATAAGTAAATTTCTTGCCTAAAAAAGAGATTAGAAACTTTTATAGGGGAAATTTATTATAGTTCTCCCCGTTTTGACATACCCTCCTCTATATTCATATTGAGAGATTGCTGATTTTTTTTCCCATGATTCTGTGAACAGAAAATTGTTTTCATTATTTTTACTGATTTTGAAGGCAATCTTTTTTTTTTTCAAAGTGTTAGTTTCACATTTATTTATTTTTCTTTCGTATTAGAGTATAGTTGATTTACAATGTGTTTGATTCAGGTACAAAGCAAAGTGATTCAGTTATACATATATATGTATCCATTCTTTTTCAGATTATTTTCCCATATAGGTTACTGCAGAATATTGAGTAGAATTCCCTGTGCTATACAGTAGGTCCTTGCTGATTATCTATTTTATATGTAATAATGTGTATATGTTAATCTCAAACTCCAAATTTATCCCTTCCCTCACTTTTCCCCTTGGTAACCATAAATTTGCTTTTCAAGTGTGTGAGTTTGTGTCTATTTTGCAAGTAATTTCATTTGTATTCTTTTTTTTTTTTTTTTACGATTCTATATTTATGTGCGATCATTTGATACTTTGCTTTCTCTTGTCTCACTTTGATTTAAGATTTCAGCCATTTGTTGTCCATCATCATTGGAGACTGAGATATATTTTACAGAGCACTGGGCATAGAACTGTTCATGGGGTTCTCTTGTTTGTCAGTACTCTGGAAAAAGAACTTTAGTGGGCACAATAAAGGACAGAAATGGTATGGACCTAACAGAAGCAGAAGATATTAAGAAGAAGTGACAGGAATACACAGAAGAACTATACAAAAAAGATCTTCATGACCCAGATAACCACGATGGTGTGATCACTCATCTAGAGCCAGACATCCTGGAATGTGAAGTCAAGTGGGCCTTAGGAAGCATCACTACAAACAAAGCTAGTGGTGGTGATGGAATTCCAGTTGAGCTATTTCAAATCCTAAAAGATGATGCTGTGAAAGTGCTGCACTCAATATGCCAGCAAATTTGGAAAACTCAGCAATGGCCACAGGACTGGAGAAAGTCAGTTTTCATTCCAATTCCAAAGAAAGGCAATGCCAAAGAATGTTCAAACTACTGCACTATTGCACTCATCTCACACACTAGCAAAGTAATGCTCAAAATTCTCCAACCTAGGCTTAAACAGTACGTGAACCATGAACTTATGATGTTCTAGCTGGATTTAGAAAAGGCAGAGGAACCAGAGCTCAAATTGCCAACATCCATCGGATCATCGAAAAAGCAAGCTAGTTCCAGGAAAACACGTACTTTATTGACTATGCCAAAGCCTTTGACTGTGTGGATCACAACAAACTGTGGAAAATTCTTCCAGAGATGGAAATAACAGACCATCTTACCTGCCTCTTGAGAAATCTGTATGAAGGTCAGAAACAACTGTTAGAACTGGGCCTGGAACAATGGACTGGTTCCGAATTGGGAAAGGAGTATGTCAAGGCTGTATACTGTACCCTGCTTATTTAACTTATATGCAGAATACATCATGAGAAATGCCAGTCTGGATGAGCCACAAGCTGGAATCAACATTGCCAGGAGAAATTGCCTGGGAAATCCCATGGGCAGAGAAGCCTGGCGGGTAACAGTCCATGGGGTCTCAAGAGTCAGACACAACTTAGTGTGTAAACCACCAAATCACCACTAGGTTGGTCACAACTTTTCTTCCAAGGAACAAGCGTCTTTTCATTTCATGGCTGCAGTCACCATCTGCAGTGATTTTGGAGCCCCCAAAATAAAGTCTCTCACTGTTTCCATTGTTTCCCCTTCTATTTGCCATGAAGTGATGGAACCAGATGCCATGATCTTAGTTTTTTGAAAGTTGAGTTTTAAGCCAACTTTTACACTCTCCTCTTTCACTTTCATCAAGAGGCTCTTTAGTTCTTCACTTTCTGCCATAAGGGTGGTGCCATCTGCATATCTGAGGTTATTGATAGCTGGAATCAACATTGCCAGGAGAAATATCAATAACCTCAGATATGCGGATGACACCACCCTTATGGCAGAAAGTGAAGAAGAACTAAAGAGCCTCTTGATGAAGGTGAAAGAGGAGAGTGTAAAAGTTGGCTTAAAACTCAACTTTCAAAAAACTAAGATCATGGCATCTGGTTCCATCACTTCATGGCAAATAGAAGGGGAAACAATGGAAACAGTGAGAGACTTTATTTTGGGGGCTTCAAAATCACTGCAGATGGTGACTGCAGCCACAAAATGAAAAGACGCTTGTTCCTTGGAAGAAAAGTTGTGACCAACCTAGTGGTGATTTGGTGGTTTACACACTAAGTTGTGTCTGACTCTTGAGACCCCATGGACTGTTACCCGCCAGGCTTCTCTGCCCATGGGATTTCCCAGGCAAGAATACTGGAGTACATTGCCATTTCCTTCCCCAGGTGATATTCCTCACCCAGGAATCCTGCATTACAGACGGATTCCCTACCAACTGAACTAGGAGGGAAACCAGACCAACCTAGACAGCATATTAAAAAGCAGAGGCATTACTTTGCCAACAAAGGTCTGTCTAGTTAAAGCTATGGTTTTTTCCAATAGTCATGTGTGGATGTGAGAGTTGGAGTATAAAGAAATCTGAATGCCAAAGAATTGATGCTTTTGAACTGTGGTGTTGGAGAAGACTCTTGAGAGTCCCTTAGACTGCAAGGAGATCAAACCAGTCAATCCTAAAGGATATCAGTCCTGAATATTCATTGGAAGGACTGATGCTGAAGCTGAAACTCTAATACTTTGGCCACCTGATGCAAATAAGTGACTCATTGGAAAAGACCCTGATGCTGGGAAAGATTGAAGGCATGAGGAGAAGGGGACGACAGAGGATGAGATAGTTGGATGGCATCACCGACCCAATGGATGTGAGTTTGAGCAAGCTCCAGAAGTTGGTGATGGACAGGGAAGCCTGACGTGCTGCAGTCCATTGGTTCCCAAAGAGTCGGACACGACTGAGCGACTGAATTGAACTGGACACAGAACAGGCACTCCATAAATAAACTCTTAATCATCAACACTTTAGTAAGCATCTGTTAGGCATGCTAAGCAAATGAGAAAAGCAAATGAGAACAAAGAAATGAAACACAATCTTGAGAATCTTGTTTTAGTTTATTGATGAATATACAATGTAGAATATGCATATATATGTATTGCAAAGCAAAGAAAATTGGTTTTGTTTTTAGAGGAATTTGGCTGTTTTAATTTGGAATTCCATTTTCCCAGTTGGCTAGCAAGACACCTTTGGACAGTCCTTATAGTTTCCATTTTCCTGTCTTTGAAGTGAGAGTAAAAACTGGTAGAAATGTAGTCTTAAATGATAGGAATGCAAAGCTTTGATTCTCAACCAATGTTTCATGGGCTTAAAAATCAACTAAAATCTGATACAAAGGCAGTGTGGTCCAAAGGAAAAGGGTCTGCGATTTTGCATTTCTAACAAGCTCCCAAGTGAGGCAGATGCCACAGGCCCACAGACCACAGCTTGAATAACACAGCTGCAGTGCATCTATTAATAAGTATGAGTACGCACTCTGAAATGTTGGTTCCTGGTTTCCACTTTCTTTATCTCCCTTTAGAAATTGCTATGAGATAGGAATGGATTTTTGTATTTGTCCTCCATCTCCAATTTGATGAGTTCTCAGTTGAGTTCCTTATTTAAAATATTATGGCTCCTGCACTTTGTTTAACTCTGCTTGACATTCAGTGATTTGTGACTTTCCTCTTTCCTTAGTGCGTTTACAAGAGGATGACCTTGTGATTGAAGACTCTCACTGTCTAGACACAGGGACACAGTAGAAGAACTGTGAATGGCCATTTTATACTGTTTCTCTTTCCTTCTTTCTCTTTTTCCTTTTTTTCTTTTCTGTGTTGTCTTCATATGCTAATAGAGTCAATATCCTCATTTGCCACTTTAATGCTTCTTAGGAAGCTCTATCTCAGAATTTCCTATGATTTTTATGCTCATTAGTCTTCTACATGAATCAGAAATTTCCTGCTATAACATCATGAGGTTTCTCAGTAGACCCTCTTGGCTCTTGGTTGAGTCTTTTGAACGACTTTATTAGAACAAAGTTGACTTGAAGCCAGAAGAGGCAGGCAGAACTCCAGTGTGGGGCTTTCTTTCCAGTTTTATGGGTTTTTTCTCAGAAGCCTAATGCCAGTTTAATGAAGCTTTATAGCTATTAATACTCCACAACTCTTGCTGCAGTAAGAAATACATAACTAAACAACAACTTGAACTAGGTAAATCCATGATTAAGTTACACTAAAAAATAATGTCTGTGGGTCATAGTTAATAATTTCCAAATACACATCATTTGGAATGATTGGTAACTGCAGCCTTGTAACTCTTTCAAGGAGAAAAGCTATGAGTTTAAATCACTACATTAAGCTGACAGTGAGACTCATATTTTCTGAGCTAAAGATATATTTTTATGGCCACACAGTGGACTCTGTTTATCACTCATCATAAACCATAGGAAACCATTTTTGTTTTAAATTAGGTGCTCAGGCTTTTGTCCTGTAATCTGTTTTTTTATTTCCCCTTTCCACTTTTGTTGGTCCATTTTCAACAGCTCCCAATTGTCTTCCATTTCATAAAAATGGCTCATATTATATATCTCAGCTTCTTTAAAGGTATTTCACCCTAGTTGAGGTCACCTTAATTTACCCCTTAAATTATGATTCCAAAGCCAATTTTAATGCTGCTGATATTGAGTAATCCTGCTAAAGAGTCCAATTTTAAAATAAGTAACAGTCTCATCCTAAAATGCCAGACATAAGAAACCCATGAATTTTGCATATCTCTTTAGTACTTTTACTTGTTGAATTAAATTTATTATTTTCTTTTGAGCCACTTACCCAATTAGGCTTCATTTTACTGCCTACTCTGGTTCTAGAGGATGTCCCTTCTTAAAGACCATAAGTAAGTGGCTTTTTCCCAGACTAGCCAACAGCTTCAAATTGTTTGAAAGTTAAATGACCATGGAATCTGGGGCTTAATGTTTTAAAGCCATCTTGATTATACTTATTAAAATAGAAGATCGTGTCAAAATAAATTTCTTCCTTCCCTTCTCTCTCTCTCTCTCCCACCCACTTCTTCCCATCAATTGATCTTCCTGCTCCCCAACGTACACATTTTTGTTGCCTGATTTTATACAGTCAGATCAGGGATACACACTGGGGAGTGAGTGGCCATAGCCCCATAGATAGAATGTGAGAGGGAAAGTGATGGTCACAGAAATCTCCTTGATGAAAAACACTGCACCTTTAATTTATATTCAATTATTAAAATGTACTTTGCAGTCTATAAATGGCAAAAAAAAAAAAAGACCTAATAGACATAGGGTGTTGTATCATACTTAAAATATATTTTTTTTATTCCTTGTAATTTCTCGGGCAATTAAAAGAAAGCAGCTCTGGTTCAGTCTTTTTGTATAAATAATTAAGGAAAGTTGTCCTATCCTTAAGTATCACATGAGATAAAAATATGCATATTTTTCTTCTGAGTGCTCTTGAAAGGTGGGTTTCATTCTTATTTCCTTTGTTTTCTCACTCACCTCTGTCCACCTTTCTATTGCTCTTGTCTGTTTACAGGCATATCTTATCTTTCTAGACCTGAACAGTTTAATACCATAGCTATTATAAGCTCCACATTACAGTGGAGCATTAGAACTACAGCTAGTACAAACTGAGATACAGATACTGGATTTCAAAGATTTAATACAAAAAAATAGGATGTAGAATGCATTAATGACACATTAATTACATGTTGAAATGATACTATTCTGGATGTATTGGGTTAACTAGAAAATATTAGAATTCACATCTCTTTCTTTTTACCCTCCTAGAAATTTTTAAAAATTACATATGTCGGGACTTCCCTGGTGGTCCAGTGGTCAAGACTCTGTGCTTCCAATGCAGGGGGTACAGGTTCAATCCCTGGTCAGAGATGTAAGATCCCACATGTTACATGGCAAGGGCAAAAAAAAGAAAAATTATGTAAGTGCTTCTAAAGTAGGAATCAGATCTTATCATTTACCAAATAACAGTGAATAGATCAGAAGGCACTTAGGGTTATTAAATGAGTCAGTGGTTATATTGATTAATTTATATTTATTCCAATGTATACTTCACTCCTAAATATAGCTGTATTCTTCATTATATGCATGTGTGAAAATCATTTTCTATATCTTAACTCAGAGTTTCCCAATTTCTGGCTTCTGACATTCCTCATTGGGTTGCAATTAGGCCAAAAGTTTGATTCTGTTAGCCCTAAGGGCTATCATAAGGTACATGGGACTGTCTGGGCCCTCAAGTCTATTGCTTTCTATTGCAAGCAACTTCATCAATTTAATCCAGAATATTGTATAAATATGATTATATTCTCTGTTTATGATAGTAAAAAAAAATTACTGGGAAATACAGTCTGTATTTTATGTGATGGAACTGAACTTCTTTATATGTGGAGGAAAGAACTCAACAGTTAAATTAACCATGGACCCTACTATAATCTTTGTTTGCTTGTTTGTCATTTTTGTCTTTCTTTCTTAAAATTATTAGAACTGGTGGATATCAGTGTGAGGATTAATCCCACTTTAGGATGCTATAGATTGAGGAGTATTTCAGGTTGATATAAAGTTTCCTTTCAAATCTCTCTGAATGTGGTAGGTATAAATAGCATCATTCCTCTGGAGTATCTTATCTTTCTAGTTTTATTAAGCCCAACCTAGGCAACATAGGTCCAATTTATTGGGTACTCTGAGGCAGTGCAATGTTAGAAATTTGGTCATAATCCTTATGCCAACATGAAGCAGGGACTATGTTTAGACTTACTTTGTAGTACAGGAAACCTATTCACACAGCTATTCTGTTACATTTTGGTACATTGAATCTGATCCTGTATGTGTCCAATGCCTTTACCATATTTCATAATTGTGTTTCTTAGGGGAAAACAAGCAAACTATAAGAATATCAATTGCTGTTATAATTTATTGAGACACAAGTTTGAGTATGTCTTCCCTGTAGTTTCTCTTCCCTTTTAATTTTCTTGTCTTGGACATTTTGTGAGACAGGAAACAATTGCTTGAATCCAAAGTTTATTTGAACATGAGTTTGAGCAAGCTCCGGGAGTTGGTGACGGACAGGGAAGCCTGGTGTGCTGCAGTTCATGGGTTGACAGAAAGTCAGACACGACTGAGTGACTGAACTGAACTGAAAGTTTAGTCCTAAATACTGAAAAGCAAATGCTGTGTGTTTTATTTTCTTGGGCTCCAGAATTACTACAGATAATGACTGCAGCCATGAAATTAAGACTCTTGCCCCTTGAAAGAAAAGTTACAACAAACCTAGACAGCATATTAAAATGCAGAGACATTACTTTGCCAACAAAGGTCCATCTAGTCAAAGCTATAGTTTTTCCAGTAGTCATGTATGGATGTGAGAGTTGGACTATAAAGTAAGCTGAGCGCCGAAGAATTGATGTTTTTGAACTGTGGTATTGGAGAAGACTCTTGAGAGTCCCTTGGACGGCAAGGAGATCCAACCAGTCCATCCTAAAGGAAATCAGTCCTGAATACTCATTGGAATGACTGATGCTGAAGTTGAAGCTCCAATGCTTTGGCCACCTGATAGGAAGAACGGACTCATTAGAAAAGACCCCAATGCTGGGAAAGATTGAAGGCAGGAGGAGAAGGTAACGATAGAGGATGAGATAGTTAGATGGCATCACCGACTCAATGGGCATGAGTTTGAGCAAGCTCTAAGAGTTAGTGATGGACAGAGAAGGCTGATGTGCTGCAGGCCATGGGGTTGCAAAGAGTCATATATGACTGAGCAACTGAACTAAACTGAATGTTTAGTCCCAAATACTGAAAAATAAATGCTGTGTGTTTCACATGGAAAGCAGAAAAGAAAGAGAGCAGAGATTCCCAAAATCTGAAGGACATACAACTGGTCCCCAACAGGGTCCCAGGCTTTCATGGGAGGCTCTTGCCTCACAGTCAATAAGGAGACAGCAGAATTCTGGACCTGAAAGAAAGCACACTATTCTTTCAGACAGGGGAAAGAGCATGAGCTGGATATCATGCCCCCATGGGCTGTCACCAATGCTGGGTGTGATTTATAACGGGAAATATGTATTTGGTCTTTTTTCCTTTTTCTGGTGCAGAGTCCCCAAAACCATTGGAAATTCCTAAGTGATGAGAGCAACAAAGGTGTCTTTTGTTATATTAGAGAGGTGGCTTTTGGACCCCACTTAAGAATGGGGACTGGTTGCCAGGAGAATCAACCAAGTGATTAGAATTTGGAACTTTCAATCCCACTCCCCTGACCTCTGGGGAAGGGAGAGAAAAGTTGAATCACTCCCTAATGCTGCTGCTGCTGCTAAGTCGCTTCAGTTGTGTACGACTCTGTGCGACCCCATAGACGGCAGCCCACCAGGCTCCGCCGTCCTTGGGATTCTCCAGGCAAGAATACTGCAGTGGGTTGCCATTTCCTTCTCCAGTGCATGAAAGGGAAAAGTGAAAGTGAAGTCGCTCAGTCATGTCCGACTCTTAGCGACCCCATGGACTGTAGCCTATCAGGCTCCTCCATCCATGGGATTTTCCAGGCAAGAGTACTGGAGTGGGGTGCCATTGCCTTCTCCGCACTCCCTAATGACTGATGATTTAATCATTCTGCCAGTGTAATGAAGCCTCCATAAAACCTAAAAAGATTAATTTCAGAAAGCTTCCAGGTTGATGAACTCTTGGATGGTGGCATACTCAGAGGAGCATGAAGGCTCCTGCTCCGTGCCTTGCTCTGTGTATCTCTTCCATCTGGCTGTTCCTGAGTTATATTCTTTTATAATAAATCAATCATCTAGTAAGTAAAATGTTTCTTTGAGTCCCATGAGTCACTTTAGCCATCAATCCCAGTGAGGGGGACTTTAGAACTTCTAATCTATAGCTGGTCCATCAGACACACAGATGACAACCTAGACTTGGGGTTGGTATCTCAAGTGGGCTTTGAAGGATGGTCTTATATGACTGAAGTCTTAACCTGTGAGATCTGGTGCTGTGTCCAAGTAGATAGTGTCAGAATTGTGTTGAGTTGTAAGACACCCAGCTGATGTTGGAGAATTGCTTGTTTGTGGGGGGAAAGCCTCACAAACTGGAATTATGGCAGGTCAGTGGTAGGAATTAGAGGTGAGACAGCACTAGCAAAAGTACTTCCTTTAACCCACAAAAGTCTTTGTACATCCCTGTCTCCTTTTTCACTAACTTCAAACCCATCTAGGACCAGTCAGATGGAATGCAGTAGGGATCACAGTGGAAGCCCAATGATACAAGTGGCTGTTCTTCCACCCAGCAGTTTCCGTAGCTTGGTTAACTGTCCCCACCATGGACCAACTAGCAGTACTCTGCAAGATGCTTGCTCTCTCACTGAAGGAAAAAGATTTCCTCTTTGGAAACAAAGGCATAAAGGGAGGATGGGCTTTTCTATTCTCAGGAAATGCAGTCCTTTTCAAGTCAGCTACATCTCTCTTTATGCCCTCTGGTCTACCTCCAGTGCTTAGCACTGTTTATCAACCTTAATCAACATGAGTGACAGAAAAGCTGATGATAGACCAGGGCTGGTACTGCTGGTGGGGGTGACCTCTTTTGAAATGTCAGGCCTGAATAAGCTGTATTTCCATTTCTTTGGGCTCTAGTTTTTCAAAGATTGTCATCTTCCACATAGGAGGGATGAAAACAAAATTTATTTTAGTATCCATCCAAAGTTACATCTTAGAATAGCACTGCAAACCCTCCCTGTGCCTCCTCCAAGCTGAGGACTACTGAGTCAGGTCAGGAGTCACCAGGGACACAGCTGCTATAAGAATCACACACTTTCAGTTCTGGCAGTATTAAAATTCATTAAAAAACAAGGACACAAGATTTGTTTTAATTAGCTCAAAGATGCCACCTTTACTATGCTGTAATATAAACTACAGGGAGGACTCTAGGTCAGTAGAACTGGGTTGGACTCCTGTTCTGTAATTTTGTCACTTTACCTTCGGGAAGCCTCCTAATGTCTCTGAGGATATTTCATGGTAGATATAAAAGAGAAAACAATATTTTGTTTCAGTGAAAATTGAGTGATATAATAAAAAGACAGATGTCAGCCCCAGTACAACTATAGGGGTTCAGAACAAGCCTCCCTAAAATGTACCACTTTTGCATGAGAATTATTTTGATCTAAAAGCAATTGAAACTCTATGTTTTCAAGAGAAACTTCTACCCTTCCCTTAACTATCTAGAAGAATTTAATTTTTTCCCCCCAGAAGAGAATTACTACTAGAGATAAATTTCATCTAAGTGGTCTCATCTATATGGCAGGGAAAACATCTCATTTTGAAACATCTGGTCATCTTCTTTTTGTCCTGGGAATGACCCATCTGTTCCTTGGCAGCCCCGAGTCCCGCTCCTTACCTCAGGACGGCACACAGACCTCATTTTGCCTTTCTCTGACCCTCTCATGTATGTTGAGAGTCCCATGTATATGAAATTAAATTTGATTATTTTTCTCCTGTTAACTCATTGCACATCAATTTATCTTATTTTTTGCTGAAGTATAGTTGATTTACTCACATCCATTTAATTCTTAGACTAGCCAGAAGAACCTTGAAGAGTAGAGGAAAGTTTTCCTCCTCCCCAACACAATACTGCGCATGTATTAAGTACTTCAGAAACCTTAACTTTGTCCCATTTCTTTATTTTCCCTTTACCTTAATTAGGACCCTCTGACCAGAATAAAGAAAAATTATCCTGGGAAAAAACTAGTTCACTTCAGCATGTTCAGGCAAAAGCATGATTAAGAAATGTGCTCTGGCTGGCTCCTCTGATTTAATACTTCGCTTCTCAGCGTTCAGTGCATGGTCCAGCAGCATCAGAGCTTCTTAGAAATACAGACTCTGAGGCCTCATTCTAGGTTCACCAGAATGAGCATCTAAGCAAGACCCCATGTGATTCCTACACATATTAATGTTTAAGAAGTGCTGCTTATGGAAACAGCACTAATTTAGGAGTTGGGAGATTGGCCTTTCAGTTCATTTTTCTTACAAACAAATAAGGACTCGATTCTGTGCTTTTATTTCCTCCCCTTCAAAGGGAATGTCTTTTTGTGTGCCATTGCTGGAAAGGTCAGTTGTGATCTGGAAGAGCAAAAGCAAACCCAGCCTTAAATGTGTGTAAGAAATAATGTGTATATTTTTGGATGTAAATGCATTTAGATGAAACTGCAAAAGTGAAACCAAACTCACACACACACACACACACACGCATAAACACACAAACACACTTAATTGTCAGCGGTTGTGTCACCCAAGTGAAATGAGAAAGCAGTAAACCTCACTCCCTTGGACACTTTCTATAACATTCATCACTTTGCAGATGGATTTCTCCTATTTTCCTGCTCAAGAGAAAAGTATTTGCAATTCTGTGAAGCTGCCCTTTTTCTAATCTTACAAGGGCAGAGACGTAGGAGAGAGGATGTCAAGTTTAGTTGCTGCACATGACAGTGGGTTGAATCTGTAATCAAGTCATGTAATTGGGACCTGTTTGCAAGCACCGCTGCTGTTCGGGGATGGGTGTTATTGTAGAGGACACTTTTGAAAATGGGTCCCCAGAGGACAGGCTTTTATCATCTTAGGATCTGAGATGCTATTTTACTTCTCATCTTTCCTTATTCAAATTGTGTTTGCTCTTTATTCTTTCAGGGGTTTACATTATATATTTCCCTCTGTGGTCAAAATAGCTGCACTCCTCCCTATTTAGAGATGTTTCATCATTAAAAATTATATTCAACAGTCAACCATCCTCAGGGAAGACTTAATTTCCACTTTCTGCTGCAGTCAGCATGGTTGAGGTTCAATCTTTCCATAAACTTGGAATCTATTTAAAGCTATTTCCATATACCTGGAGCCATTTGATACCTTTTCATACTCTTGCTAACCAACTAACTACCTATTTTTAAGAGCCAATAAAATTGACCTGATTTTGACTAAAAGAGAGAAACACATATTAAAATCTGCAGAAATGAGAAAGTATAGAAACTGAGTTTATTGGGTGAAAGCAATAAAATTGCAAATGCAATTATTTAGGAGTGTTAGACTCGGGAGATGGGTGAGTGTACTCTCACTAAAGCCATCTTCACAGCTGCTTTCAAGCCAGACTATCTTGTGACTTGCATCGGCATTTTGGGGGAAGGAAACATTTATTACTAATGTTATTTTGTTGTTTATTTAACTAATGTACTCAGTAAACTAAGAAAACACCTGAAATCTATGAAGAAGGAAAAAAAAAAATCCCTCTCTAATTAGAAGCAACATTCATGCCTCTGACACATTCTTTTAGATAGCTAAAAGATATCACAGCAATATATTCCTTCTTGGATTATCTGAGGGACACTTAGACTATCTCAGTGGGTGGCCTGACTTATTTCCACCCTCAGGAAGTAAGAGTCCTGGTGTTTCTTCTCCCTGTTGACTCTCTTGCTGGGGTTGATCCTCATTAAAGAATGGTAGTGAGCATGTGACAAAGATTATTTTCTGACAGAGAGAAACGAGGATGGACTTTAGATGAGGTGGTTGGTGAAATTTATCTTACCTGTAGTAAATGTTGATTAAGACCTGAAAGGTAATGTAGCTCCCAAAATGCAGACTCTTCACAACCATGCCAGGAACATGCCTCTTCAACACTTGCATGCTTCAGCTAAGCAAAGGCAGACCTGCACATCCCCCCATCGCTCCTTGAGAAGTACGCACAGATAGCAGTGGCTCAGAAGCAGATCCTTCCCTGTGGGAGACTAGATCTCGACACTGACTGCCAGGGAGCTTTAAGATATTGACAGCTGTTTCCACTTCCTAGTTAATTATATAACAAAACCTAGGGTTGGGGAGGGACTGGGCATCAGCATTTTTCAAAGCTCTTCAGATAAAACTCTTCTAATATGAAAGAAGGGTTGAAAAGCCCTTCTGCAATGGTCCACCAGCCAGCAGACTTGAGATAGTAAACAAGCAATGAGTAGAGAGTTATGCAAGCCATGACATTAAAATATGCTTGCTCCTTGGAAGAAAAGCTATGACAAACCTAGTCAGTGTATTAAAAAGCAGAGACATCACTTTGCCAACAAAAGTCCATATAGTCAAAGCTATGGTTTTTCCTGTAGCCATGTATGGATGTGAGAGTTGGCCCATAAAGAAGGCTGAGCACCAAAGAATTGATGCTTTCGAACTGTGGTGTTGGAGAAGACTCTTGAGAGTCCCTTGGACTGCAAGGAGATCAAAGTAGTCAACCCTAAAAGAAATCAACCCTGAGTATTCATTGGAAGAACTGATGCTGAAGCTGAAGTTCCAATACTCTGGCCACCTAATTCAAAGGGCTGACTCATTGGAAAAGACCACGATGCTGGGAAAGATTGAGGGCATGAAGAGAAGAGGGCAACAGAGGATGAGATTGTTGGATGGCATCATGGCCTCAATGGATATGAGTTTGAGCAAACTCCAGGAGACAGTGAAGGACAGAGAATCCTGGTGTGCTACAGTCCGTGGGGTTGCAAAGAGTCAGACATAACTTAGCAACTGAGTAACAGAAACAAAAGCAGAGAATTATGTATGGAGTAATAGATATGTTGATGGGATTCTGTGAGGAGAAAAATAAAAACAATTCTTTAGTCTAACTTTCTGTATTTTATATAAGATGAAAATAAAGGCTTGGTAGAGTAAATGAATTTGACCAAGCTCTTCCAAAATTAGATGACCTATATTACTTTATTTGTACTCTTTTTCCTTAAAAACCATCATCATCATCATCTCAAGACACAGCCTATCATAGGCATTTCCACTTCTAATAGCCAGAAAACATATCTAAGACAGCTCTTTGTATTTTCATGAAATTCAAATTGGTGGGTTCTCCACCTCACGAGCGTTATGCCTGCAAATGGTTCTATTATACAAATAACATTAGGACAACACTAAAATAAACAGGAGAAAAAAAATCCACAATATTACCCACCTAATTCCCCCACTTTGACATTTGAATTTTCTATCTTTCCATATTTCATTTGAGTCCTTCATTTATAGTTGCGTACATTTTGCATAGTTGAATTCATAATGTGGATATAATTTTGATTTTATGACCAAAATATGTTATATCTTCAGCCTACCATATAATTTGTCATGACATCCCTAAGAAACTAATATACCTGTTAAAGTGTTTGTACTTTCTCTTGAGTTACAGCAAACAACCGTTGTCATGCCTAAAATAAAACAGAGCATAGTCATATTGTAAAGATTACTCTGGGTGGAAAGCCAAGTTGGAATTGGAAAATTGAGTGTTCTGAGGCAGAGAGATTTAATTCATTCATTCATTTACATATTCATTCATTCATCCAGTCTCCAAATAGTTATCACATACGGATGAACTATGTACATGGCTCTGTGTATTGTTCTAAGGACAAAGAGTGAAACAGACTCTGCACTCATGAAACAGGATTTAGTAAAGAGACTGACAAAGAACAGAGAGCAAATGAATAATCACTCACTGTGCGCACTGCAAAGAAGAGGATGGTGAAGAAAGGGAGTGGGGTAGGAGTGGTAAGTAGATGGTTTGATGTAGACATGATGTTAGAATCCCTGCTAGAGGGAGGACAGGCATACAAAATCTCAAGGACAAGGAGAAGTCATCCTGGGCAAGAAAAGAGAGAACAGCATCCAGCATAGAGGGAACAGCAATGTGCAAAGGAGCTCTTGCAGCCGGAAAGGAAACAGAAAGAGGACAGGGTAGCCAGGCAACAAGAGGGAAGAAGAGCAGCAGGAAATGAGTTTGAAGACCAAGGAGAACCAGATTATACTGCAGCTTGTGGGTCACAGTTAAGAGTGTGAAACTGATTCTAGATACAAGAAGAAGCCAGTGGGGCCCTTTATGCAGAAGATTAACAGTGAAGTTTGTGTTTTATAATGATCCTGCTGCCTGCAGGGTGCAGAATAAGAAAGAGTCAAAATGGGGTGGTCAGGGAGGCTGCTTTCATAGTCTTCCAAACAAGAGATGATGTGGCTTTAAACTAAGACAGTGGAAGGAGAAAGGGAGAGAATTGTTCAGATCCAAGATAAATTTTAGAAACAGAATTAACAATGCTTTAAGAATGTGAGCCATAGGTCAGGTGAAAGAGGGTAATGGTTAATGGGTCTTGTCAAATGGCATTTCAATTACACTGAAACCATCACATTTTAAGTATAGATATTTCACGTAATGTTCCCCTGTTTTCTATTAATATATATAGATTATGCATTTAAAGGTTTTATTATACATTTCTATGATGATTTGAACAGAATGCATCTGTTAAACCTAAATGTATTTCCTCTCACGTGAATTGTACCTTTTCTTTCTATTTCTGTTGGGGATGTGGTATTTTTCTTCATCAAATTGTGTGAGCTACTTTTTCATCAGATGGAAAGGTTACATTATGTCAGTTATATTTGGTGTCAGTGTTTTTTCTTGCTTTGTATTTTTTAAATACAAAATGGTCTATCATACCATTTCCAATACGAGAATATTTGACTATACAATATCGAATTTATCTCTTCCTTTCTTATTTTCTGTATTGATTTAAAACTTAGGATGTTATGTTTCATAAGATCTGACTAGTTCTATTTTATTTGATTACATTTATATGAGTGTGTTTGTATGTATGCATATATTTACAAAGCCATTGTTTGTTTGGGTTTTGGTATATGCTGTACAATGGGGTATAGATTAATTTTTATTTTTAAATAGCTAACCAGTTTTCCCTGAATCATTTGTTAAATGACTATTCTCTACCCTATCACTATGGAATTTCATATATGTTATCAGATATTTTCCTTGGACTTCTGTTACTTTGGTCTAGATTTTGTGTTTGTTTAAAGGGAAAGCACATCTATACTTTTTATTGCTATCAGCAATAAAGACATTCTGCTGGAAAATTTTTTTAATCAAAATAATACGTGATAGAAATACTTGCTGATTCTTCCAGGACAATAGGTCTCTAGCAATTTTTGTTATTTAGTTAAATGTGTATGTATTTTATGGAGGAAGGCATGGCAACCCACTACAGTATTCTTGCCTAGAGAATCCCATGGACAGAGGAGCCTAGCGGGCTACAGTCCATGAGGTCACAAAGAGTTGGACACTACTGAAGTGACTTAGCACAGCAGAGCACACAAGTATTTGACAATTATACATATCATCTATTTCATATGTTTTATATTAAAGATTCCAGATTTAAAACTCTGTGGGGACACACCTGGCTTTCTCTCATTGAATCTTCAGCTCTCAACATATAATATGACATCTATTAAGGGCTCAAAAATATCTTATGAATGAATAAATGAATCAGTACATTTCAGTCAACCACGTGTATATCTCAAAAATAACCTGGAAAAGCAATAATGTTCCATTTTCTCATGCAGAAACTAGAGTGTTTATCTTTTTGTTTTTATTTATTTTATCTTTTAATTTTTAATTAGAGGATAATTGCTTTACAGTATTAGGTTGGTTTCTGCCATACATCAAGGTGTGTGTTTCTCTTATGCAAGTCTCCTTTATCTATTTTATTCCAAATAGATCACAAACATTTTGTGTTATTAATACATTTACTGTAAAAGTATTTTGTTTTAGTACTGAAAATGAGATTTAACTTTTTGTTTTTATCATCTAACAGATTACTGCTCTTTACAGAAAGACAATTGATTTTATTTATATTGCAGCCAACCAATATAATAAGCATTTACTGATTGAGTGACATTTTACTGAAACCTAAGATAGCTTTTATTGTAAAATACACCACTGATTTAATAACAACTTAAAATATAACCACATTAAATAAACACATGATAGTAAGACTCATTTCAATTGAACATTTTTTTAAGTGAAATCTAATATTAATGTCATTCAGTAGGTTCTATTTAATTATTTGGACTGTGCACAAATAATCTGTAAGACATGACATCTGTAATGCATGACATTTTCCTTCTTTGTACTATATTTGTGCATCCATCGTATTTTATGAAACTGACCAAAATTTCAAAGTGTGTTAATATATTATTCCCCTTATTAGGAATACCAAAAAAGCATTTTTTTTTTTTTTTTTACTTATCAAATATCCACTGCGTCCCCACCATGGAGCACATGCTGATAGGCACTGAAGACAACACAGGGTCAAGGGACATACTAAGCCCCAGAAGTGAGAGCACAGCTGTCCATGGTGTTACTTCTGGGTGAATTTAATGGGGGCAGTCCCAGTGCCAAACTCCATTAAGGTTGAGAAGAGGTTTTGGACCCTAGCTGCACATGTGAATCACCTGGGATCCTCTCTCAGAGATTCTAGTTTATTTGTTCTTAGAGGGGCCCATATACAACTATGTTCTTGGGGCTCTCCGGGTGCTCAGGAATCAAGTCAGAGCTGAGTTCCATACTGTGGGTGAATATGCTATGTTGGGGGAGACGTGTACAGAATACTTACAGCCTAGGGATTCTCAGCAACTTTTATAGGCTAGAATACATTTTAAAAGCCCAAGGGGAGATATAGAATTACTAGACCATATCTGCTTGTATCTTTGCATAGCCTCACAGTTACAATTTAATATTAATTTATTGCAATTTAATATTTTTATGTGTGTGAGAATGGTAGACCAGTTTTGTCTTCCTGAGAAGATTCTAAGCACCATACGAGAGAGGATCCTGTCTGATTTTATTCCCCATCGCACCCCAATAGCTATGATTTCCCAAACAGAAAGGCTCATGGCTTTAAAAAAAAATATCTCATATGATTTTCATTCCAAAACTTACATGTTTGGAAAATTCTGCTGTAAAGGGAATTGTTTCTAGGATTGCCACTCTTTCTATTTCCCAAGATCCTTTCATTTGATGGGGATGTACAGATCCTCAAGGTGGAAATAAACAGAAAGAAGAGAAACCACACTGGTGTTAGAAATTGAGATTTCTCAACGAGGTGATAATTGCAGAACAGGCAGGAGACAATTATGCAGTTTGTAAAATAATTGACTACTTCTTTACTTCATGAACAGTGAGAATGCATTTATGATACACCAGTCACTATGCTTGGTGCATGCGTACCTACTTAGTCACACGGTCATGTCCGATTCTGTATGACCCCACGGGCTGTAGCCCACCAGGCTCCTCTGTCTATGCAATTTTCCAGGCAAGAATAGTGAAGCAGGTTGCATTCCCTACTCTGGTGCTAGGTATCAAATACAAATAAACATTTATTAAAGGCTTGCCACATGTAAGAAACTGTGCTAGGTTCTAGAAAAGCACTGGTAAGTAAAAAAGGCATGAATTGGGTCCTAACCTTATGGAGTTTGTACACCTTCAAGGAGTTCACCTTCTTATGAAAAAGGTACAATTCAGTGTTTGACATCATTAACCATCCCCCATCCCCTCAATCTCTTCTCCTGTCTTTCTCTTTCTTCTTTTAAATCTCTGACCACTTGTTTGTACTTTTGGAAGCAAGGCACTACTGCCTTAAGATGGTGTCCCTCAGAGCTCTCTTTTCTTTTTCTTTTTTTTGCTTTTCTCTTCTTATTCTTTCCTTAATTTTATATCCTTAGGTAATTGCATTCTTTCTTCTGACTTAGCACATATATGCTAATGACACTGAAATCCTTTCATTATATGTTTAATGAATCTTTATAGTTCATAAACTCATTTATTGAGTCATCCAATTGCTTACCAATTGTCCTGACACATAGAAGATTCTAAATGCTTTGTAAGAAATGAGTTTACTAAATGCCCATTTGCTGTAATGTGCTTAATGTCAGAATTGTGCTCTAGACAGATAAAGGATGAATCTTTGCCCCAAAGAGTTCACATTCTGATGAGGGAGTTCAACACAGAATGGAATAGCTAGTTCAGCTTGAAAGCATGGATCATATAGGGAAAGTGAGATGAGACTAAGACACAGTATTGAGAATAGATTATAAAAGCATTGGAAACTCATCCAGTTCAACACTATCTACACCCTAGAAAAAGCTGATAAAATAACTTCTTTCCCTGCAGTAATCCAGTTTCATTTGGCTAATTGCTTCTGGAGCTGGATGGGGAGAATAAAGTACCTGTAATACCCAGACCCTCACTTTCCTTGCCCTCAGGTCCCATCAGGTAGAACCTTTTCTGGAGTCAGAGAGAAGGAGGGGGCCGTCTGCCTAGAAATGATGAAGCCAGAGACAGGGCCAGCAGACAACTTTAATATCCAAAGCCTATTTCCTCCTGACAAATCTTGATGGCATTGCCTTGCTTCATGGTAAATATATGCTCTTGTTCATTAATATCACTTGCAATGGTAACAAGTAGTAAGTGAGTCTTGTCCATAGACAGTATACAAATTCCCAAGCATGCAGTCCTCATTAACTTGTTGATGCACAACATGGATATTTCCCTCAAGACTGCATACATCGCTGCCCAATTACCTCCAAAACCCCTCCTTAAACACCCTCTTCACATGGAGCAAGCCAGACCAAGAATGGCTTCCCTTCTGTTATAGTTTCCATCACATACACATGGTGTTTTTTATCATTAGCATAATAGAGGAGGGTGGCTGTTGCCTGGGAAACCAGGATGGGTGCAGCTCTGCTTGGTTTTTGCTGGAACTTAGTGCCACATGAATAGTCTCCAACTATGTTTTTATCTCAGCCCTTGCTTGTGATGGCAAGAATGCAAATACTAGTAAGTTCTCTTTCCTTTTTCTTCTCCTCTCTTCCTCCTCTTCCTTGTGCTTCCTCCTCTTTTTCCCCTCAAAATTCTTATCATTTTATTATTACTTTAAAATTCTCTTTGAACTCTAATCTTAATAACTTAACTCTTTTGTATCTAATCAATGTTGATTCCTTTACCTCCTTCAACATGATAAATTACATTTGTAGGCCAACACAATTGGATTACCCACCCAATAGTTTCAATAATTTTATTTCAATCAATTCTTACTTTTACTTTAATGGCTTTATAGTCAGTAATTCTATAATTACAATAATTATTGTATATGGTTACAGTAATTATATAATTACATTCTTATATATAAGCAATACATGAACCGTGAACTTCCAGATGTTCAAGCTGGTTTTAGAAAAGGCAGAGGAACCAGAGATCAAATTGCCAACATCCGCTGGATCATCGAAAAAGCAAGAGAGTTCCAGAAAAGCATCTATTTCTGCTTTATTGACTATGTCAAAGCCTTTGACTGTGTGGATCACGATAAGCTGTGGAAAATTCTGAAAGAGATGGGAATACCAGACCACTTGACCTGCCTCTTGAGAAACCTGTATGCAGGTCAGGAAGCAACAGTTAGAACTGGACATGGAACAACAGACTGGTTCCAAATAGGTAAAGGAGTACATCAAGGCTGTATATTGTCACCTTGCTTATTTAACTTATATGCAGAGTACATCATGAGAAATGCTGGGCTGGAGGAAGCACAAGCTGGAATCAAGATTGCCAGGAGAAATATCAATAACCTCAGATATGCAGATGACACCACCCTTATGGCAGAAAGTGAAGAAGAACTAAAGAGCCGCTTGATGAAAGTGAAAGAGGAGAGTGAAAAAGTTGGCTTAAAGCTCAACATTCAGAAAACTAAGATCATGGCATCTGGTCCCATCACTTCATGGCAAATAGATGGGGAAACAGTGGAAACAGTGTCTGACTTTGTATTTCTGGGCTCCAAGATCACTGCAGATGGTGATTGCAGCCATGAAATTAAAAAAAAACACTTACTCCTTGGAAGGAAAGTTATGACCAACCTAGACAGCATATTAAAAAGCAGAGACATTACTTTGCCAACAAAGGTCTGTCTAGTCAAGGCTATGGTTTTTCCAGTGGTCATGTATGGATGTGAGAGTTGGACTATAAAGAAAGCTGAGCGCGGAAGAATTGATGCTTCTGAACTGTGGTGTTGGAGAAGACTCCTGAGAGTCCCTTGGACTGCAAGGAGATCCAACCAGTCCATCCTAAAGGAGATCAGTCCTGGGTGTTCATTGGAAGGACTGATGTGGAAGCTGAAACTCCAATACTTTGGCCACCTGATGCAAAGAGCTGACGCATTGGAAAAGACCCTGTTGCTAGGAAAGATTGAGGGCATGAGGAGAAGGGGACGACAGAGGATGAGATGGTTGGATGGCATCACTAACTCGATGACATGGGTTTAGGTGGGCCCTGGGAGTTGGTGACAGACAGGGAGGCCTGGCGTGCTGCGGTTCATGGGGTGGCAAAGAGTCGGACACGACTGAGCGACTGAACTGAACTGAACTGATATGTAAATGAGTCAGTCAAAGAGTGCCCTAGGAGTCCAAAGTCTCCCTAAATTCTCCCTGTGCCCCCACGGCCTATTGTGATATTTAGCACAGAGAAACCACCCAACAAATGCAAACTGAATTCAGTTCCATTTTCCTTCTTATCCTTACAGTGTTTTCCTGATATAAACTGCAGGTACCTCCCTTAACAATCCCTAGATTATTTCCAAGTACAACCATCACATTCCAAATAACATAAATTTTACTGTCTTGCCTCACTGTTTTCTTGAGTCTTCAACACTGAACTATTTTGACTCAGACACTTGGAGGATGATTGTATTGAGGAAAGAGATAAAAACACAAAGTAACCTTCATTTGATTGTTGTTTTCTGAACACATAGCAAGTTGCAAAGATTTACATTTAGTATACTAAGAAATATTTTCTCCTCATTGAGGACTTAAGTTTTTGATAATCACTGCATATCAGTACTTTCAAGAAGAAAGCAGGCTCCATTTCCTCATAAATTTGCTAACAGTGAAAGCAAGTGAGAGGCCATGAGGACTAGGGTGATACAGCTGTAGGACCCCACAGAGGATCCTCTGGTATGATTTCCTGGCATCAGCTCCTTAGAGTCAGTGGAGGTCTACACTGGCTCTGATCTTTTTAATCATGTGCCCAAAGGGCAAGCCTAAACATGCTTCTTCCTCCTCTTGCTTGCAACAACATCTATACAACATAGTTTCTCAAGCAATGCCTTTGCCTTCTGCCAAAGGCCTTGAACATGCTACCATTTCTCAGATGCACTAGCAATGCAAGCACTAGTGCTACACTACCCTTCCTGCCCCTGCTCACTTTCCTTGTTGGTCCCAAACTCTTTGCTCAACCCAAGGGAAGTAGTCAAACTATGTGATTATGTGTAGGGACTGCAGAATGAAACAACCTGAATTGGGTCACTTTTAGCTATTGTCTAACTTCTCTGTTCCTCAGTTTCCATATAAGTCAAATAGAGTGATAATGCCTAATTCAGAACACTTATTTGAAAATAAAACTATGTTCATTTATGGGCCATGCTCAGTTACTTTTGTATCTTCTTACATATTGGTTCCAAAAAAGATAGAGAAAAAAAAAAAAAAAAACAGCATTTATTTTGTCAGCTACTTTCAGATTTATTGAAGCCTCATTATACTGCAGTGACATAAGTTTATTATTCTCAATTCTACTGATAAAGAAAATGAGGCTCAGAGAAGTCAATAATTTTGCCAAAGTCCACATTGTTAGTAAAAGTCACAAGTCATGTTTAAAACCCAGGCATCTCTGAATCCAAAGCTGGGTTAGTTTTACCTATGCATGTCTCTGCATATGGTTCAGAAATTGTCTATCTGTCTGTTTCTGTAGCAAACCTTTAGTGTGTGAAGGGCAGGGACCCTCAAATCACTCTCATCTGCTGGGCCTCCCCAAGTGCCTGATACAGGAGGACAACCCTAAATATTCATCATAAGTCAGCTGACAAGCTCCTCTCCTTCTCTCCTCTCCTCACGAAGCACTGAGGCACTTTCTGTTTTCGAGAGCATTTTCCAGACTCTTTCCTGGGGCTTCACTTGAAGGAATGTTGTTTTCCAGTGAGAAACAGGGAAACAAATGGAACAAAAATTAAACTAGAATTAAATACGCCGACCTTTGCTTTAGCTTCTGTGCCACCCGCCTTCTTCCAAAGGGAAGAGCAGAGATGCCCACTGCACACCTGGTTTAGAATTCTGCCTTTGCCATTCACAGTCTGTGTGGTCTTGGAAACCAGAGTTTCCTCACCTGTAAAATGGGCCATTGATCCCTATTCCAGATTTGTTATGAGCATAAGAGAGATTCCAGCCTGCAGCTGGCACTCCATGAATATCTATCCCCTCAATGATGCCTTCTCTACCACTCTAATCCCAATCCACAAAGAGGTTCGAGTTGGGCCAGTCCTCAACTAAATCTCCAAGATCGGACTCAATTCCTCTATATAACAGCCCCTGGGATCTGCTCTTCATTTCCTCAAGGTGAAGGTCTCTGTTACATGCCTTCCGCAATGCTAAATCCCCTTTTACACCATCTGTTGGTAGGGTCCAGTGATCATGATTTAAAAAGACAGACTTGGGGCTACACAACACAACACTATCTTTTTTTTTTATTTTAAGTGTCTTGTTAATAAGATTGAAAAAATATTTACACATCATTTTCTTGGCCCTCCATAACCCTCTTTAGGTACATAAACTCATAATGCTCAAGATAATCAGAGGAGTTGGGATAATTATCTCCACTTTATAAATGAGACCATCGAGATTCAGAGAAGTTCAGATTTACATGTTAACAAGACACCTGTTTACTTAAGACCTCCCATACAGCCAGGAGTCATGTGACATAAAGGCAGTTCAAAGACAGTCTGGGAATAAAGCATATAGCCTGAGTTCACATTCTAGTCATGTGACACTGAGCAACAGGTGCCTCTCTGTTTTCTCTTCTCTAAAAAGGGGGTAGTGGTTTTATGAGCTGTGAAAGTATGAGATGCAGAATGAAAGACACTTAGCAAATCTGCCACATAAAAAGTGCTGTGTTTGTTATTATTAATTAATAATTATTATTGTGTTTATTATATGTGTTTATTATTATTAATTAAATAATGTGTTATTATTAATAAATGATAAGAAATAGCCCTGCAATGGAAGGATAGGAAACAATTAAACCAATGGTTTATGTCAGTTTCACAGTGCAGGAATTAACCAGGGTCAGTCCATGCACAAAGAAAGGGGTAATTAGCTGCCCCAGAAAGGGGTAATTAACTCCAGATCACTGTGACTCTTCAGATAGCCGGCATGCAGATTAGCTGGACTCCTGGGTCACCCAGCGATCAGGGATACAAGTGACCTTCAAGAGAGGTGTAACTTCCAACACAGCTCGGTCAATGCCCCCTAATCACTCTTTGTGGAATCAAATGAATATACAGTCTGTGTCCAAAGTTGTCTCCAACAAAGATATAAAAATCTATCAAATAAATCTGCAGTGTTTTCATAAAAGTTGAGAAAACCACTTTCTAAAGAAAAAAAATTAAGAAGTGTGTGAAAGTTAGTGCATCTTAGATAGTCACAGGGAGCTGTTTCCTGCTCACAGGTCAAGGAATCCCTAACCTGTCTACAGAGCTCACCCAACATTATATAAACAGAGGGAAGACAAGTCTAATCATCAGAAATATCAACTCAGAACTCTGAATTCATCATTCAGTTGTGTTTCCTCCCAAATAATGTTCTTTGGGGAGTATTTGGAAGAATCATTTCTCCTGAGAAAATATCACTGACTGACATTTCAAAATAATACAATTTCCAGTTATGAACCATCCTTTGCATTCCTCTGTCTTAACAAGAGAGAGACGGAGGCAGTAGGAAAGGGAGTGATAAGTCATTCTCAGTTGCAAAAAAAGAGAGAGAGACAAGAAAAGTTTACTCTTGAAAAATAAAATAAGCCTACTAGACTACCATTGATAAGAAATAGCAAATGTGGAAATTTTACAACATATCAGCACTATGCTGAATGCTTTATGTGTTTTGTTTTTTCCTTTAAATCCTTACACCAGATGAGATAGGCATAATTTTTCCTCTTTTTCATATGTGAAAACTAGGGCTCATGTGTGGGAAGTAACTTGCCCAAGGTCACATGGAGACTAAGAGGCAAAACTAGAATATAAATTCAAGTCACTCGATTCTGCAAGTCACATTTTAAATCATTACCATATTTCCAACTGACTGAGGTTCACTTGAAATATATCAGGCTTCAGGGCTGGTAAGAACCTACTTGGAAATCCCAGTGTGGAAAGTGTGAAGATCCACAGGCTTCTCCTGTGATGTAAACCTTGCTTCTATTTAGTGTTTGCTGGAGTTTCAGGTGCTAGTCTGTCTTCCTCACACATAATAGAAAGAGGGGAAAGGTGGAGATAATTTTTAATTCGGTTTGGGTAGATTTTTTTTTTTTTTCTTCTGTTGCTGTTGTATAGATAATTGTCAGTGCCCTGGCAGGCAAAGCACCATTCTCTTATTGTCAGAATGTCTTAAGTGTGATTAAATTGTCTTGACTGTCAGGTCATCTTCAGACAGGTAGCAGGGCATGGACATCACTGGAGTGAACTTCCAATTGGAGGTCTTGACAAGGAAATATAGTAAATAAAAGGGATGATAATACATCCCAGGCCAAATGGAGGAACAATGCAATCATGTTCTCAAAGACCGTGGTGCCTGGCACATAGTAGCAGTTTTGTAAATATTCTCTCCTTCTTAACTGTTAAAGCAGGATAGTCATTATTATAGGCATTAGTGAAGAATAGAAATGAAATAGGCTGTGCTGCTGAACACTATATTTAATTAAAAAAAAAGCTCTCGTTAGGAAATGAGTGGAAAATATTTCTGCATTTGCAGTAGAGCAGAAAACAAGGCAATTATGGATATTAAGAATTGACTGTAATCACCAGTCAGAGATGAAGAATTACAACTCCAGCTCCTAAACAAAGAGTGAGGGAAAAGCCTGGATTAGAGTTCATACATTTGAAGAAACGAAAGAAAAAATATGAAAACTGTTCTGTGTTTACTTCAATAGTATAATTGAACATGGAAAAGAAGAAAGAGTAGCTACATAAACTTTCCTGAAACAGACTGTGGAAAAGTTAATGGATAATTTCAGGGAATATTTTATCATCAACACGGCTGCCATCAGTGTCAACATCTGTATAAGCCATTTGTCTATCTTTTTCCCCAAATATATAAAACTACTCAATAACGATTAACTAGACACTGCTAACGTACTATCTTATTTAATGATAAAATGGGTCATCAAGGACCCATTTAAGGTAAATATTATCCACATGCCCTAGATAAATGAGATGAGTGTTAGAAATGAATGCTCATCTTCAAGTACTTGCAATTTAAACATGCGAGGTATGGAGATTACTTGATCTTATATTGAGAAGCTAATTCGAGTTGATTATTTTGTATGCATTATCTCATGTGATCTTTGAAGCCACCTATGACTTTACTGTCATCACATTTATTTTGCACGTTAGGAAATTGAATTTTACAGAGTTTGAGAAACTTGCCACAGATCACTCTTATAAATGGCAGAGGAATTGGATCCCAGTTTGTCTGATTCTGCCAAGGCACTACACCTTGGGAAATCAGGCAAATACCCTATAATCATGTAAAGATAAGCTTAGTTTAAGACTGTCAGTCTCAGGGGAAAATCAATGATTAAAACCATGCCTAATAGCCCAGTCCTTTTCTTTCAACAAAGCCTGTTTATTCATTTATGGTCATTAGTCATACATAATCATGGTCAACCTGCCAGGTAAACAGCTAATTATTTTGGTTGTGATATAAGCAAATAAACGTGCCTGTCTGCAAAATGACAAATGGAACCTGATAAACAGAGAAACAATTGTTCCAAGGTTGCAAACTCCCAGGAGTCTAATGAACAATGGCTTACTGAATGAGCAATTGCAAAGCAGAGAGATTACATTAGTGTAATTTCTTTAGAAACAGAGAACAATCCATTGGCTTCAATGCTTTTGCAATAAAGAACTTTGGTAGGTATGGGTTGGGCAGCCAAGACAGCAAGCACACTGGGACTGTTCATGCCTTCAGGACAACATCCAAGACACTCCAGCACTCTTTGGGCACAGCCTTCCTTCACGGACCACCTCCAGGACTGCCTGAATCCCAGAACTTCCACTAAATTACTGGCCCAGCCAATGGTAACACCACCTGTGCCAAGCCTAAGGCTTTCTTAGGGAAACACATAAAACACACCTGTACTTTGTGAATGATTGGGACACCCAGGCCATGTATGACCGTGTTAATACATGGAGGAGGCAGGAGGCAGTGTACCTAATGGCCAAAAAAGATGAACTTGGACTCAATCACAGCTGGATTTGAATCTATCCTCTTCTACTTACTAACTCTGTTCTTTTGGACAAGCGACTTAACTCTTGCAGCTAAGGCATTTCATCTATAAAATGTGGGCAATAATTCCTCACTTTCTCTCAGGGTCCTTATAAGTATGAACTAAAAAATAATGACAAAACAGCAAGCTGAGACACTAAGCCAATGACCACCTATGAGTGTGTGTGGGTCTGACTCTAACATTCAGAAAAGACAATCAAGATAGGTAGTTTTTAGCAGAATCGCCTAGCAAGAGATGCTCAGTCAGGACCATGTTTTTGGACTTTGTAATTTCCCTGAAATTTTTAAAAAATGAGGAACTGGGGAAGCAGGATCAACCAAAGAGCAGAGTAAATATAGTTAAACGGCTTTGAACAGATTCAACTTATGCTCTTGTAAGTAGCTTATTCACTCCAGTTTTAGGAAAACAGGAAGTAATAAGATTAAGAATCCAAAGCTCAAATGAAAACATAGTGTCAAAACTAGTCCAAGTAGGATTTAGGTTCAGGAAAGAGATTGAAATACTCCATAAAATTAAAGGAAAATGAATAGGTTTACGATAAGCCTGATGCATACACTCTCCGTATTTTGTAAATTCCTAATGGAACACTAAATGGAAAATAATAAATTGAGAGGGTTTATTGAGGAAGTCTAGTGCTTAGCAGGAACTATGAGCCATGTGCTTTCAGGATATGTACACTAAAGAGTCATATCCAGTATTTATCATTAGGAAGTTAACAAGTAGTGGAGAAGTAGCCTGCAAACATTTTGACCACTGTGCACTCATTAGGACAAAAGTCCCTAACTCTACTTGCCCTAACTCACTCCTATTTGAAAGATCTTGGTTGAAACAGTTGAAGAAAAATACCCCTACATTTGCTTATAATTTCTATCATAATATGTATAGACTTTTCTATATTAAGATTTTAAACTACAAGACAAAGTGATTCAAACTTGTAAAAATAATCAGTTAGCTTTATCAATCATATGACAACTTATTTAAATAGTAAAAGTTCAGATGTAGTTCATTAGCAATTAAAAATCACTGTGCAAGAATATTTGGGGTAATTATATGTATCTGTTTTAGAAATGGGTATAGATAATAACCTAGTGAAACTGCAGTACTTTCAAATTTTTAAGTCCAGTTAGAAGAATGTTACAGGAATGTTTTACAAATATGTGTTACACTCCCTCAAAGGAAAACTGAACACAGTAAACTTAATTGCTAATGAGGAAATTTAACTTATTTTAATTTGCAGTGAAAAGCAAAAAAAAAAAAAAAAGCATACTGATTCAAGATAAAACTAACATTAAATCAGTGATAACACTTTTGTGATCGAGTTGTGAAATTCTCAACATTTATTTCTAAGTGTGCACATTCTTTGAGCTTGCAAAGAACTGCACAAAAGTCAAACTTCACTGAATTACTGAATAGTCCTCAGGAAATTGTAACTTCTTTGAGGCATTCCTACTTTTATCAACTATTAATAATACACTGAAGGGGTTACTAGTGAGTAGCATCCAATCGTGTATTTAAAATTAAAAAAATAAAGATCAGCGGTTAGCATTGTAGGTGAAAGCACTCATTGACTTAATGTTATGATAATAAAAAAAAATAAACAACTCCTTGTTCAGCACTATGTGCCAGGAGGCATTCTAACTGCTTTTATTAACTATCACTTAACCCTTCAAATTTCTCAACAGTATCAGTGGAGCAGATACTAATATCAGCTTATTTAAAGATAAGGAAACTACGATATTACACAGCAAAACCTGATTTGAAAAATTCCTGTCTTCAAATCCTGTATCTTCCACCTATTTTCTGCCCTTCACCAGTCAAACAATTTCTCTGGTCTCCATTTCCACCTCTGTGAAGTGTCTAGGTTTTAAACAAATAATACATATACAGTGGTTTATTTATAGCCAAGTACATAGCAGGTACTGAGTAAATGTTAATCTGAATCTGAAATTGAATTTGGCAAGAAAGAAAAAGAGATAGTCAGATCCTTTAGTCTGTGGCTATTATACCTAAATCTAAATACATTTTTCTCATGTATGTTCCTTGAAACATTTTACATTATGCCTCGCAATATCTTTATTTTACTAGCAAGCACTTAATATATACATTTAGATACATATCTTCTAAAGTATATACACTTTAAATGTAGGGGAAATATTTTCTTTTTTCTTTTTGGATACATAAAGAAACTGGATAGAATTCTGTATTGATTCACTTAAAGAGGAAAGAATTGAAAGAATTGCATATTTAATTTTACATTCACCATGGGATATCCAAGGGAGATATTTATAGATGTCTGCATGTGATTTGAATAGTACTGTCACTCTGAAATGTGGATACTATTCATGATGTTGCCTTAAAAGGAGGGAACAATATAAAAACCATCTAGGACAGGTTTGCCACAAGAGAGGACATCAAGCAGGGATATTGGTGAAGTCAACATAAGACTAATGTCACCTTTTCACTCCAAAGTTGACAAAACCCCACCTCAGCAGTGCACTCAAATATAATCAGAATTGGAGACTGTTTCTCATTAATTAAATTCCAACAACACTGACAGATAAAAATATTTCATTTTATTAACTAAAAGTGAGAATTATAACAGCCAATGATTCTTAAATGCAAACACATTGGGTCAGTAAATTCTCTGATTATGGCAACTCTTCCAAATAATAATAGGTATATTAATTAATACAGTCATTCATTTGTTGAATACATTTAGCTATGTACCTGGAATACAATTTTAGCAAAAACAGATATCATTCTTGGGTCTTATCTTCCTGAGCAGTAGACATAAATGTACCTAAAAAACTGTACAAATAATTGTAACATTGCATCTGTGCAGATGGACAAGAAGTAGTACATGACATAATGCTGTGTGAGCCATACACTTATATTCAAGCAGTGTATGGGCAGTTAGTTGACTTTTCTTCAACTGTAAAAGGTCTGTGAACTCATGCTTCCATTTTCATAGAGATAAAAAATACTCTAGACAGGCCTCCTCCGACCTGGAACAGGAATGATACTCCCAATTTGGCAGATACTAAGATCATATTTCTCTGTTTCCTGCACTGACCAGCCCTCTTCTCTTGCCACTCACCTAATTGAGATGTGAATAAAATCAATTAGGCTAGAGTTAAGAGTTACTCTTTTGCCATTCCTTCCACATCAATGTGTCTTTTTAAGGCACTTTCTACAGATAACTGAGTTCATCAATCAGGTGGTGATTTTACTAGTGTTGGAGAAGTCATGCTCTTTTGGCTAAGTTTCAACACCTGTGTACATCTATTTAGGATGTTGAATATGACCTCAGGATGGAGAACCTTGACGGATGGCCCTCCAGTTTCTTCTAATTGTGCTGGAAGCGGGCTGGTCACAAAAGTTTTCCTGGGATTATTTCATAGAAACCTAGAGGCAGTTGTTAACAGGCTGATTCCAAGAAATGTTTGCTGGTAGAGAGCATCATACCTGAACACTCAAGGGCAGGAGGAAAACAACCCGTGAGAGAGTCCTCTGGGAAGAGGCAGGTAGCTAAAATTCAACAATATCTCAGAAGTTAGCACCTGACTTCTTGTCTCCTTTTCTAAATGTTTTCCACTATGGTCTGCTCTGAAAAGTAGGTGAAGTAGACACAAGTATGACCAGGGTTGATGTCCATGGATTTGTTCTCCTTCCATGAACGTTTATATAAAAGCTAACCACAGCTTTGAAGGCCTGGTGGAGTGGCTGCATGACTCCTTACCTAGACCACACTCCTGCAGCTATCACTACAAGCCAACTGGCACACTTCTATTATTTCCATTGTTTTAAAACTACTTTCAGGCCTCAAAACTAAAGAGCCTAAGCAGTTATAGGCTTTAGGGAAATTAGTTCATAATTTGGAGTCTGTTTGACCATGTGGCATATAGATGAGAGAAAAAAAAAAAAAAGAGAGAGAGAGAGAGAATTATGTCTTCTTTTTTAAAGATCTAGATACTTGAAAACATCCCTTGCTGAAATTCATCATGGAACCAGCCATGCCAGTCTAATTAAGTTTTCAATGTCTATTGTTAAAAGGGATAGTTCTTACTGTGTGGAATAAATTATACCCAGCAATTCCAACCAATAATAGTCTGCAAAAATAACTTCTTAATTGATTGTTGAAAGTAATGATAACATGACTTAAAACATAACATTGGCAGCAGAAAATTTAATGCAGAAGACCAATCTGAGGATTGAACTGTCAATAAAGCAGTCCGTTGAATTTTTCTAAGCTAATTTAAATGAAAACACTTAAGATTAAAAGTGATAACAGTGCCAATGATATAAGAATTTCTGCAAAATTAGATTACAGTCCTCTTGTGGCCATAAAAACGATGTTATTCTTGACACTACTAAATAAATCACTGCAAGAGAATCATCTTCACGAATTCAACTAGTACTTCTTGTTTGATCCTGAAGAGTTTGGTCTGTGTTTCTGCTCTTTAAGAAGGAAAAAAGGTGGTTTTTTGTTTGTTTTTTACATATTTCTTGTCTGAAGAGGGATGGATGCTTCACAACAATCTTTGTGGTAAAGAAGTCATACCATCTGCCTGTAGTATCACCAAAGATATATTTTAATTTAAAAGGAAAAAAAAAAGTTTGCAAAGTATTGATTTGTGAGATGCAATAACTTTTACAACTTGTCAATTAGCCACTTATTAACATCCAGTCACAACTTGTTCAAACGTAAGTTTATTTTTGTGTTTGTGCAACACAGGTAACAATTTCCTGATGCTTCTCTTCATTTTTCAGCAATTTCAGACATCTTTGATGAATAGTTTTCATTTAGGATACTATTTCTCCTTTCAATAAGAGTTTGTTTTATTGAGAACTGGTGTTCCTGGTCTGATTCTTCAGTAAAACAGAAAAAAAAAAACAAAAAAAACAAAAAAAAAAAACCAGTAGAAAACTCTTGCATTGATATAAAAAGAAAATCAAATTGCACAAAACAAATTTAGGGTCATGATATCCTGAACATTGTCTGCCCTGTAGCAAATGTACATGATAAGAGCACAGATTTAGAGTTTAGAGGAACCCGAGGTTGATCCAGCTACATTACATAGCAATTATATGAGCTAAGGAAAGCTGTATAACCTCTCTGCCCCGAGTTCCTTATAGATAAAAATGATATAACAATTTTTATAGGGCTGGTATGAGAATTAAATTTAACACAAACTATGATGCTTGACCTACAGAGGGCACTTGACGTATTGAGTTATTATTATTACTATTATCATTAACATCTTCATCAGTATTATATATACATCCACATTATATCTATGGAAATAATAATTATTAAAATATGCTGTCTTGTTTACAGTCTAAACTCTAAGAGCATTCTGTTTCCTCTCCCTGAAAGACCTTCAGATTTTAATGGTGGCCCGACAAATATTCATCACTTTTGAGTGATGAAAGTATTTAAGTATTTATTTTAAATACATAAGAAGTGGCACGTAAGTGGAAATCATCAACAAATAGTCTTCACTTATCCCGGCAGCAGACTGATTGATGCCATTATCTTTCTACTCGGTGCTGGCAATCTTAGAAGAACTTCCATACTGGACTTTCACTTTTTATGGTAACCACTGGCAATATAATGAAGACAAAATTTTCTGTGAAGGGTGTATTATGGAGTAAACTACGTCTTTACCAAATTCATACATTGATACCCTAACTCCTAAGGTGGTTGTATTTAGATAGAGGATCTTCAGGACTCAATTAAGGTTAAATGAAGTCACGAGGATGGGACCTAATCCAAAAGAAACAGTATCCTTATAAGAAAAGATATGCACTCACAGATAAAAGGCTGTGCGAAGCCACAGCAAAAAGGTAGTGCTCAGCAAGCCAAGGAGATAGGCCTTCAGAGAAATGAAATCTACCCACACCTTGATTAGTAGCCACCCGGTCTGTGAAATTCAGTTGTGACAGTCCAGATGACTAATACAGATTTTAAAGGTTGTGTCTAGATTCCTTTTTGTGCATGTGTTTCCAGTACCATTTGCTGAAAAGACCATTTTCTTCATTGCCTTGCCTTTGATTCTTTGCAAAAATCAGTTGATTATATCCATTCTCCCTGTTTATGTCCTCTCTATTCTGATCAATTGATCTATATGTGTATTTTTTTTTCCAATACCACATTGTCTTGATTACTGTAACTTTACAATAAGTTTTGAAGTCAAGTTGTGTCAGTCCTCCTTCAATATTGTTTTGTCTATCCTTTTCCCTCACATATAAAAGGTCTTTTACTTCTTCCTGCACACTTTAGCATCAATTCATCAAAGTCTACAAAAAACCTTGCTAGGACTTTAGTTGAAACTGCATTGACTCTTGATTAATTTGACAAGAATTGACATCTTGACAATATTGAGTCTTCTTTATGATTATGGAATATCTCATTTATTTAGTTCTTTGATTTCTTTCATTGGTTTCATAGTTTTCCTCACATGGAGATTGAGCATATTTTGTTAAATTTGTTCAGAAGCATTTCACTTTTGAGAGATGCTATTCTAAAAAGTGTTGTGTTTTTATTCACCTGTTCATTGCTGGGATATAGAAAACCAACTGACTTTTGTCTGCTAACCTTGCATTCTACTGCCTTACTGTTCTTGCTTGTTAGTTATAGGGTTTCTTTTTTTGGGGGGGGAGGTGTGTGTTTGTTTTTGATTCTTCTAGATGTTCTACACAGACAATTACGGCTTTTGCAAACAAAAGATAGTTTTCTTTTTTCAGTCTGTATACATTTTGTTTCTTTTTCTTGTATTAGCTAGGACTTCCAGCAAGATGTTTAAAAGGTAGCCTAAGTGGAGGTATCCTTGCCTTATTCCTGACCTTAGCAAGAAAGCATCTAGTTTCTCAATACATTTCAATTTTCTTTAAAGATTTTACATATGAAAATCACACTCAGCCATAGAAAATATTTCAAACTGAGTTCATTGCTTGTGTTTCCAGGGCCTATTTTCAGTCATAGATTACATTTTCCTACCTGTCCTACACTTAGGAGAAAAAAAAAAAAAAAAAAACAAAAAAAAAACAGCTATGTCTTGATAGTGATCATTGTATTTATATTTTATTTAAACTTTCTGCTTTGTCCTATTCATTCTTCAACAAGGAGGATAAAACACACAGTCTAACAATACCCACCCTACTTAATTCTTCTTTTGTTCAAATGGAAAGCAACACTACATTAAATTATAAACTTAAAAATAAAAGTCTAATTTAATGTGTCCTTTTTGTAGACAAATGGATGATTTGGTTGAAAAATTAGCAAAACTACTTTAGTTCTATGCCTTGGGAAAAGAGTCCTCTGAGCCTAGGGAACAACAAACAGGAGAGAGCAAGACAGAAAAGTTATTTTTATTTAAACTCCAAAGTAATAAAAATAACTTACAAATCATAAATTATTGTTGAGTTTCACATATTAGGTTCAGCATTTAATCTCAATTTGTTGTATACAGGTCACAATTTGGAAGCTGCACTTTGCATTACTAATAGCCATAAAGAGACTGATCATGTGTTCTATCTGTAGTAACTAAAAGACTGTGATAAATGTTGCAAGACATTTTACTTTTTGTAAAGTACAATTAATGATATTCCTATATAGCAACTTGATTACAATACTGAAAGTCACCCAAAAAATTTTACACTAATACAACTCAGGTAAAGATACAAAATTAGAAATCTAGGAATGTCTTTCATAACTCTAATTTGGTTGACTATATGAAATAGAGAACGTGTGCAGAAGCTGCTGCAAAATGTGAATATAGTCTCAAATTTGTATTTTAGAAAACAATATCCTCTAAGAAAATTAGTATATTTTATTTTTAATCCTATTTTTCAAGTATTATTTTATACCTTCTTAATCTAAAAAAGTGGTATCTATTTCTAATTTGTGTATGTGTCAGGAAAAATACAAGAAACTAGGCCTAAAATGATTAAAATATTAAAGATATCATTTGTTTGAATGTTTCCTTGTGTTCATTAGACTTTACTAGATAGTGTAACCTTGAGCACTGCCAGCATTGGATTGCTTGGAATTCCAAATCTGACCTGTAAAATCACTCCAGTGTGTGACTGGGTTTACTATGTAATTTTTCTTTTCAAATACACTGCTATTGTAGTCTTCCACCTAATCCATAAGAATACTGTTATTAACTTGCTGTTAAGTTTCTCAATAAAGCCACATTTAGGACATATATAAAAACACTGCATTTTTATTAAACAGCCACACAGAAATGAAAGGTTATTTTAATAGTCACATCAACAATATAGCTCTATGGTCTTTTCAATTAGCACTGGCTTGCCAACCTCCTTAAGTACCGTCACCATGTCCAGGTGTGCTTATTAATAGATTTTTCTTTTTTTTTTTTTTTTACATTTTAACCAGTATCATTAAACCGCTTTAAGAACATGGCTTAGATTTTTCAAAGTAAATATTACCCCTCTTCTCTCTCTTCCCGCCTCCTCCCTTTTTCTTCATTCCATCTCTATCTCTCTTTACCCGTAACCTCTGTTTTCTAAGGATAAGCTACATTTAGAGAGATAGACATGATAGACCCATAGATAGATACATAATCAGATGAAACCATAAAAAGATATGAACCAGGGCAATGTTAATGGTGGCACAGAAAGAGAACGGATTTGAAAACATTTATATTTATAATTCATAGAATTGGATGATTGATTGTTATAGAGGTGAGCAAACATGAGAAAGAAATTTGTAGTATAGAAGAATTATCAAGTTCAATATAAATATGGGTTATTATAGCTAATTTTATTTAAGGCTTAGCATGTACCATATACTTGCTAAATTATTTTTTCACATGCTGTTCCATTTAACTCTCAAAACTTTATAGAAACATAGAAACTAAGATCCAGGATCGTTAAGAAATTTGCCAAGTCATATTTGTAATTTGTGCTGAGTGGGGATTTATGGCCACATTCTGGTGCCAGCGACCACTCTGTTAATGAACGTCACCTTTCCTTGCTGGTTTTGAGATGTTTATGCTTCCCAGGTGGCGCTAGTAGTAAAGAACCAACCTGCCTATGCAGAAGACGTAAGAGACTCAGGTTCGATCCCTGGTCAGGAAGATCCCTTGGAGCAGGGTACGGCAACCCACTCCAGTATTCTTGCCTGGAAAACCCCACGGACAGAGAATCCACAGGGTCACAAAGAGACACAACTGAAGTGACTCAGCAGGCATGCACGCACGCATGCCCATCTAAGTGATGTCCAGCAATATGATGGATATGGGAAAGCGGAAGGGATGAGTTTTGGCATTCAGTAGACTTCCACAGGGAGCAAGAACAGGTTTAAAGTGGTGGTCCACAAATAAAATGCCAGGAAATATCAACATTTACAGGAAGGGCTGAGGAAAGAGAATACAATAATGAGACAGAGAGTTACATTCACAGAAGGTGAAGAGGAATCAGAAGATGCAGAGAAACTAATGGCAAGGGTGGTAGATAGTCTTAAGAAACAGAAAATGACCAGTGTCAATGTGTGCATTAGCATAGAGATTACAGCAGAGAAGTCAGTTGTAAGGAAATAAGCATCATGTCCAATGGGGCAGACTATTAGATCACTTCAAATCTTCTCTGAGAGCAGTTCTGGTAGAGAACTGGGGAAAGATGAGGTTGCAGTGGGTGAGGAATAGGTTGACAGGGAAGAAATGTGGGGTTTCAGTGGGCTAAAATGAGAAGACTGCCCAGCAGATGCTTTTATATGTAGCATTGTCACCAAAAGCATTATTATGTTTATAGTTATTGCTTTATGTCGTGAAGCCTATGCCTAGAGTAGTGTATAGAAATTTCACACAGAGATGCAGATAGAAATAACCTGAAATCTGACCTCTAACTTTTCAGCAGTGGGGGCAGATTTTAATGGAACGGTATTTTGAAGATTTTTCACATAAGGCACAGAAAATGCAAAAGAGATATTTAAGTTCACCAAAAGAGGTTAATTTGGTAAAGCAAAAATGCCATAATCTTTTAAAATCAGTACTTTTTTTTTCTAAAACTGAAAACTTCACACGTTTTACATTTCATTTGCTAACTTTCACAGCAGGCCTCCCAAAACCCAACTTCCTACTGAAGTGTGTTTCCAAGCAATTTAATTTGGAAATTGAGAGCCGCTTTGACCTTTTCATGGGTTTTAACTCTGTGTCCTAAAAGACTTCAGAGACAACACTCGACAGGTGACCAAACAGTCCAGAATAATAGGATCCTATTTTTAGATAGCATTTTTATAACTAAAAAAAAAAAAAAAAAGACTATCCAATCAATTTTTCTTTTAAAGGCCTTCTGTGGAAGCAGTTTTTACATCTGAGTTTGTATGACATTTACCACTTTGTGTGTTCCATTAAGTATCATTACAAGGCCTTTTACATCTAGCAATATATGGCTCTAGAACAGAAAACTCCAGTTGTTTCTGGGCACAAAACTATAGAAAGATGGCACTTTAAGATCATCTGTGCTGCAAGGAAACTTAGCCCTTCTCAGAGGTTTGCTGAGACTTCCTCAGAATGAAGCGAGTTTTATCAGAGAGGAAAAAAATTGAAATGGGAAAACCATTCACTCCCTTCATTCATTTTATTTTTTCAAGTTTCCTGCAACTTATTATTTTTTCAAGAAAAAGCATTATTTTATAAGTAGCTAAAAATGTGTATCTGGATCACTAGCTTCATTTTACCGTTGAAAGTGAAAAATGAAAGTATTAGTTGCTCATTCGTGTACGACTCTGCAACTTCGTGGATGATAGCTTGCCAGGCCCCTCTGTCCATAATCCACCAGGCAAGAATACTGGAGTGGGTACCCATTCCCTTGTCCAGGGGACCTTCGAGACCCAGGGATTGAAACCTGGTCTCCCTCATTGCAGGCAGATTCTTTACAAGGAAGTGAGGCCTGAAGATTCAAGAGGACTCACCCAAGCTCACATCATCAATTAATGGCAGAGTGTGTTAATACAAGATCTCTGGGCTGCAAGCTTAAAAAAAAAAAAAAAAAAAGCTTACTCAAGAAGATATAAGGACTCACTGGAAGGATACTAGACTAGCCCAGACAATCCAAAGAAAGTATAAGAGCCCAAAACTCAGGTTGGAAGAAACCAGTATAGCTATAGAAACAGTAGTTGTCAGGATTTCTCTGCAGAACAGGGCCTTAAGGAGACTCCACTCCCGAGCGGGAGCTGAGGTGGTCAGCACCCACAAGGGAACATCTGATTGGCTGAACTAGACGGGCAGGTGACTCTGCCTCTGGATCTAAAGACTGAGATTAGCAGAGGCTTGACCTCTGCCAAAATTCTTACAAGTCTTATACTCAACTATGGCTCACTAATGGCATAGTGTCCACATTGCCCGGTTTTCTGTTTGCATTCATTTTGCTGACATTAGCATCACTTGGGGAAACTTCTTTAAAAAAACACCAGCACTTAGGCTGTATCGCTCAGACATGATTTACTTTCTCTGAGCTGGGCTGGGACCTGTTTATTTGTTTGAGATGATAGTGTCTCCAGTGGAAGTTAAGGGAGAAAAAAAAGATTAATGATCCCCAATAACTGAAAGAGGGCAACATTGCTTGACTGATAAGGAGCTCGGAGACCATCCAGCCCCTTTATTTCTGTACTTGTGCTGGTTGGATTAACCAAAGGAATCTGTTCTAAACTCCAGATTACAGAGCTCCATTCTAAACCCATTGAATGAGTGAATAAGAAGGGATTCCTCACAACCTGTATTTTATTTTTTTAAAACTCTCTTCAGATGTTTCTCATCTAGACACATGTGCACTGGATCTGCAATTTTGAGCACCAGATCTTTGATTGTGCTCATTCTAGGCCAGTGGGTCTTAAACTTAAGTATATCAGTATTACCTGGAGGGCTTGTTAAACCAGCTTGCTGGGCCCCACCCTTGTTCAGTCACTAAATCCTGTCTGACTCTTTGTTACCCTATGGACTGAAGCACACCAGCCTTCCCTGTCTTTCACCAACTCCCAGAGTCTGCTCAAACTCATGACTATTGAGTCGGTGATGCCATCCAACCATCTCATCCTCTGATAGAAAGGGCTGGACAAGAGACTTGAAGGAAACCTACAGAGGCCCCAGGTCCCTGTCTTGGTCATGCCTCATTTAGCTTTCCCCTTTTTTCAACTCTGTACAGTTTTCCTGGATGAGTTCTATGAACCAGATACAAATTGAGCAAGCCATTGCCTTCCTGTATTCCAAGCCTGGTCATCTCCCAGAGCAATCATCTTAATACTAAGGTCCCAAGCAACACGTCATAGAATTTTCCTTCCAGTTTAAAACCAGATATATTTTCTATGGCAGATAACCAAGCACTTTTGGCAAAGAGAGCATTTACATAAAAGTGAAGCTACTAGGGTGACTTTTTCTTCACTTCTATTTTAGGGTATATATTTACATTTGGGGGAAAAATAGCAGGTAAAACCCTTACTGAAATTTAATGCATGGTTTAATCCCTTCATTTGTCAAAATGTCAGCTGCCAAACACTCAGCACAGGCAAACACTGTTTCTAGGGAGTTGGGGAGCTTGCCAACTTGGAAGATAATGTCTCTAAAGGGAGTTCTAAGTATCCAAGAGTGAACAAAGTTCCCCTTTTCTGTAAATTGATGACTATTAAGGCAAAGGTATAGGGAAAAACATGATGGGCCTGCCTTGGTCTTGTAATTGTGACTTTGATATTGCAAAAATGGACCGAGGTTTTCCCACTTTTCTGTATGATACTTTTAATGATCTTTTTTTTCCCCAGGGACATTGAATTTAAGTGGTCATACATGAAATTTAATTCTGATATTGCAATAAAGCTGTCAACTTTCACCCTCACAACATGAAGTAAAAGAAACTCATGAAGTAGATGAGATCGTTGTCTTTTCTTTTGAATAAAGAGAAGACTTTGACTTATCCAGCCAACATCACAAAACTGAGAATCTAAGAACCAAAACACAGGTTTCAGATTCTGAGACCTAAAGTCTTTTCTCCATCTGCCCCTTCATCTTTAAAGTCATCAGTAGCTTGTCTTTGCCCATTTGGTCTGTATAACAAAATCCCACCAACCTGGTGGCTTATAAACAATAGAATTGTACACCTCTAATTATGGAGGCTGGAAGTCTGAGGTCAGGGAGCCACCTGGACTGGTGAGCATCCTCCTCTGAGTGGCTTACTTCTCATTATATCTTCACATAGTGGAACAGTGAAGAGAGTTCTCTGGGCTCTCTTTTGTAAGAGCATTAATCTCATTCATGAGGTCTCTGCCCTCATGACCTAAACACATCCTAAATGTCGCACTTACTAACATCATCACCTTGGGTGTTAGAATTTCAACATACTGATTTTAGTGTTGTTATTCAGTTGCTAAATCATGTCCAACTCTTTGTGACCTCATGGACTACAGTACATCAGGCTTCCCTGTCATCCAGTATCTCCCAGAGTTTGTTCAAGTTCATGTCCACTAAGTCGGTGATGCTATCTCACCATCTCAGCCTCTGTCACCCCCTTCTCCTCCTGCCCTTAATCTTTCCCAGCATCAGGGTCTTTACCAATGAGTCAGCTCTTTGCATCAAGTGGCCCAAGTATTGGAGCTTCAGCTTCAGCATCAGTCCTTCCAATTAATATTCAGGACTGAATATGATTTCAGGGTGACACAAACATTTAGACCATAGCATAGCCCATGTGGGGAAAGTTCAACTTTGAAATCAGAGAGATGAGATTAAAACGGAACTCCTCCATCAGTAGGACCTTGAGTTCTTTACCTCTCTGAGCCTCAGTTTCCTCACTTTCAAATTTGGATAAAGATACAGACATTACATGAAACTTTTGGAGACAAGATATCTGATGTTTTACCACCCCTGTCCCTCATTCCTATACACACACAGATGCCCACACCCACACCTACACCCCTCCACATACTCTCATTTTATCACGTAAGAAACAGAAAATCCCCATGAGAGAGCAGGGATTTTGCTTTGGTTCCTGTTGAATCTGCCATGTCTAGAAATGACCTCTTCAATAATGGAATAAATGCATCGGTAAAAGTTACCAAATACCTGAAAACTGGTATGTGTTATTTACTTCCTCCTCTATATTTTTATCATCTGTGTGCTTAACTGTAGAAGTTTCTCAGATCTCATTTTACAGTCTACTTTGTCTGACAAACACAAAGTTCTCTAGCAACCTCAGCAGAAATCAAACGCATGGGATGACTGCACATCCATGGGGGACAGCTGTTATCCGAGGCAGTTCGTAAATAATAAATTTAGCATTTGAAAATCGCACATAGGTCTTCTGATTTTATTAACCTAGACAACTTATAATAATTATGATAAACACACATTGTCATTAAATATAGCAGCCATTTGATAAGATTAAGCATAATGCAATACATCTTCCTTTCCATCCGATTCAGTATAATAAATTACCCTTAGGCTTCTAAATGAAGCATTTTATAATTGAGCAAAACATCGATTTTTAGGGGTCCTTATTTATATGCAAAACAGACTTTTTGAGAATGGTAAACTTGATTAAAATCTCTCTAAGTGCAAATCACAAATAACTTCTTCTCACAAGCCATAACCATCTTATTAATGTATAATTTACTGCATACAAGGATAGTAAAATTCTAATGTGCCTATGATCCAGATGGAAGAAAGAGTTAAATAGAGAAAACAATAAACCATATAAAATGGGAAGAAAATGGAATTGAAATTTGACAAATACTACACAAGATAGTATCCCAGCTGGTACAGATGCCATAGGAAAACAGTGAGTGGGCTAGAATATCATAATGAAATCAATCTCAGGAGAATTTTAAAAGAGGTAGATTCTCATGGAAGTTCTAGATTTAGAGAGGAACAAAGTACCAGTTCGAAAAAGCACAAACAATGTATTATATGTGGAAAACAAGTTTGCAAATATGGCCTCTTTGAGTCTGTTTGCACTCCTCAAAATCATAGGTCCCTTTTGGCCCCCACCCAAAAACTAAGAGATGATGCCCTGGGTGAGTGGATTTCTTCCCAACTACATGTCATTTCAAAAAAACAAAAGAAAGAAACATGTGACTTTTAACCAAAAGGTCACATGAGTTACAAGATTAACATATGTATCATTCAAAGCCAAGGCCCAATTTATATCAATCATGGCTCCCCTGCAAATACCCACATTAGGCCTATTTCACATGGCTCTCCTGGGTCCCACTGTAGAATTGATTCCAGCAGAGCTGTTCTGTTGGAAAGAAGACTTAAGGATTCAAAATCCTTGATTCATAGCCTCCAACCAGGCTCTTCATGAGGGTACATGTTATACACACATAAAATTAGCAATATTCCCTATTCTGAAATAGACAACCACTACTAACAAGGGTACCTATTACTGAGACAGAGAACGTGATAGTCTTTCTTCTCTAGTAAAGATAACCATTGGATGAAAGTCTCCAGGTTATCCAGTGCTTGCAGGAAGTTGTTCACATAGTGGGATGGCTTTGAATGTTGGTTTGCCTACGTCTAGGCCTGAAACTCTTGTACTGTCCTCAGTGAAATAATTACTCATTCACTCAAAATTACTTCTTTGTCACTAAAGGTGTGATGTCTGGTGCTTTGTGCTAAAATATTTTTAAGTTATTTTAAGTACTTTTAAATTATAAAATATTTTAACTGTATACAAACAACATGGTGTTGTTGTGTAAAGCCACAGTTTATACAAACATATTTCATTTAAAATATATTTATAGGACATGAACAATGGAGGGACTTCGCCCCACAGAGGCAGTGATGCACAAGATAGACACAGCCCCACCCTTAAGACTTGAAGAAGACAGGCAATTGATTCTTATAAATGACATGATAGCCAAGGTCTAGGGTGATGGGACCATATGGCAGAGTGAGGGAAAGCTTCCTGGAGGGTGAAAAGTATCTTCTTTTCTGAACTCAGAATAATAAATCACCCTTAAATTGCAGAATGAGATATTTTATAAGGAGCAAAACAGATCAATTTAGAGTCTATATGCATAAGGAAAGCAGGGTTTTTGCAGCTGGTAACATTGATTTGGAGCTTTAAAGAGTGCTCCAGGAGGGGGAATGAGATGTGTGACTCATTCACTAAGAGGTATGTCACTGTTCCTCTCACCACTTGGGTGATGGAGGAAGTACTCAGTGTTCAGTCTGGACGAGGAGCCCCTACACAGAGAGGGTGCAATACAGGTACAGGTATTATCAGCCTAAAGGTTGTTGGTTCTTTTCAAATATATCTTAAATACATTCCATCTACTGACCAACCCAGAAATGATATTTTGATAATACATATCAGTTTACATTTAAATGTTGTCCCAGAGCACTCATTTTTCTCACTACGCTGGTTTGGTAGATAGACTCAGTAGTACTGTTTGATTGAAAGCCACAGAGAAAAGAAATCCTGATATTACGTACCTCAAAGTAGTTTCAGGTTTGAGCAGTTTTTCTGCAAAGGACAGGTTGTGATGGTGTCAACAGGCAAGTGTGGCAGGTAGGCAGAGAGAGCTGGACCTGCAATCAGGAAGCTAGGGTTCAAATTCTTCTTGGCCATATATTCTATGTGATCTCGCACAGTTACCATTATGGAAGCTCCGTTTCCTCATATGTAAGATAGACCCAGAAATACATTGTTGTCGCAAGATTTACAGGACACCAAACAAGACAAGACCTATAAAATGTCCTTGCTCTTAAAGTAGTACAAAAGTCTGATATCATTGGGTACAGAGTCAGAGTTCCTGAGGGAGCAGAATTTTCCAAGCTAATTAACTGTCCTGTAAATTCACACTGTGGGCAACTCCCAGTTGAAGCCATACTGCAAAATCCCTAACTGCTGCTGCTGCTGCTAAATCACTTCAGTCGTGTCCGACTCTGTGCGACCCCATAGATGGCAGCCCACCAGGCTCCCCTGTCCCTGGGATTCTCCAGGCAAGAATACTGCAGTGGGTTGCCATTTCCTTCTCCAATGCATGAAAAGTGAAAAGTGAAAGTGAAGTCTCTCAGTCGTGTCCGACTCTTAGCGACCCCATGGACTGCAGCCTACCAGGTTCCTCCGCCCATGGGATTTTCCAGGAAAGAGTACTGGAGTGGGGTGCCATTGCCTTCTCCAATCCGTAACTAGTATGCCTCAAAATTATCAAGATCACCAAAAACAAAGAAAGTCTGACAAACAGTCATACTCAAGAGGAGCCTAAGGAAACATGATGACTGAAGGTTATGTGGTATCCTGGACAGGAACAGCAAAAGGACAGGAGATGAAAACTAAGGAAATCTAAGCACGGACTTTAGTTAATAATAACATATGAATGTTTTTTAGTTCATTTTAGCATATGTACAATATAAGATATTAATAAAAAGGGATACTGATTGTGGAGTATATGGGAACTATACTTCACAGTTTTTCTGTAAATATAAAACTATTCTAAAGTAAAGAGCTCACTGAAAAATTTTAAAATAGGAAATTACAAAAATTAAAAAATTAAAAAAATTCCAAAATAGCACTATGGAAAACTCCCATTAATTGATTTACCCAACAAAAGTGTGTTGGCCAGAGACTTCCCTGGTGGTTAGTCGCTAAGACTCTGAGTTCCCAATGCAGGGGGCCTGGATTCTATCCCTGGTCAGAGAACTGGGTCCCACATGCGGCAAATGAAAGAGTTCACATGGCACAACTAAAGACCTTGTGTCCCACAACTATAAAAGTTCCTGGGGAAGAAAAAAATGATCCCACACAATGCAACAAAGATTTCATGTGCAACTAAGACCCAACATAGCCAAATAAATAATACATTAAATAATTAAATAAAACAAATGAAAACCAGCATTGGCAAAACACACTATTCTAGGAACAGGTGATAGAATGATGAACAAAATGAAGTCTTAACCCTCCCTCAAACAGTTTGTACAACAATGGGGGAAGGAAAGCAAATGAAATATAAATGTATTTAAAATTATATCATGTGGTGCTAAGTGCTATGAATGAAAGAAACACAGCTTAAGAATGATGGGGAGAGAGACTAACAAGGTGGTCAGGAGAGGCCTTTTGGAGGAAGGGCTGTTGAGGAGACAAGAATAAATGGGTGCAGAGGGACAAGTAGCTATGCAAAAACCTGTGATAAGCACATGCTATGCATGAATAATAGTAAGAGCTCTGAAACCAGAGCAAACTAGGGGAGATCTAGGAGCTAAGTAAGGAACCCACTGTCATTGGATAAAAGAGAGAGAGGGCCAGAGCATGACCAGATGGAATCAGTAAGTTAGTCAGCCAGGCATCATATTGTAAAGAGCCTTATAATCCAAAGTTTTTATGGGTTTTATCCTAGATTTTATGCTAAGTTTGCTGGGAAGTCTTCGGAGGGCTTGGTGCAGAAGAGGGAAATAATGATATTTCCATTTCTCTGTAATTTACTATGAAAAGTGTCAATCATGCCAAAACGTTGAAAACATTTCACATGGTTACACATGTAACCATCACTTAGACACCATAATCATTTTGCTATAGTTGTTTTAGCAACTATTTATTTTAGTTGGGGGCTAATTACTTTACAATATTGTAATAGTTTTTGCCATACATTGACATGAATCAGCCATGGGTTTACATGTGTTCCCCTTCCTGGACCCCCCACCCACCTCCCTCCCCATCCCATCCCTCTGGGTCATCCCATTGCCCCAGCCCTGAGCCCTTGTCTCGTGCATCGAACATGGAATGGTGTTCTGTTTCACATATGATAATATACATGTTTCAATGCTATTCTTCCAGAACGTCCCACCCTCACCTTCTCCCTCAGAGTCCATAAAATTGTTCTATGCATCTGTGTCTCTTATTCTGTCTCGCATATAGGGTTATTATTACCATCTTTCAAATTCCATATATATGCATTAGTATACTGTATTGTTGTTTTTCTTTCTGGCTTACTTCACTCTGTATAATGGGCTCCAGTTTCATCCATCTCAGTAGAAGCGATTCAAATGTATTTTTTTAATGGCTGAGTAATATTCCATTGTGTATATGTACCACAGCTTCCTTATCCATTCGTCTGCTGATGGACATCTAGGTTGCTTCCATGTCCTGGCTATTGTAAACAGTGCTGCGATGAACATTGGGGTACACGCGTCTCTTTCAATTCTGGTTTCCTCGGTGTATATGCCCAGCAGTGGGATTGCTGGGTCATATGGCAGTTCTATTCCCAGTTTTTTAAGGAATCTCCACACTGTTCTCCATAGTGGCTGTACTAGTTTGCATTCCCACCAACAGTGTAAGAGGGTTCCCTTTTCTCCACACCCTCTCCAGCATTTATTGCTTGTAGACTTTTGGATAGCAGCCATTCTGACTGGTATGAAATGGTACCTCATTGTGGTTTTGATTTGCATTTCTCTAATAATGAGTGATGTTGAGCATCTTTTCATGTGTTTGTTAGCCATCTGTATGTCTTCTTTGGAGAAATGTTGGAACCTTATTTTTGAATGTAATTAATATTACCTACAATTTTCCAAGCCAGTTAATATATGTCTACACCATCAATTTAATTAATTACACAATAATTCATGTCATGAATATAATGTGAATTATACAATCAATCCCCTATCAGTGGACATTTAGGTTATTTCTAGTTTTTCACTTTTATAACATAAATGACCTAATTTTGCCCGGAAATGAGGCTTAGCCAGATGTTGTATACATTGCCCTGTAGTACTTTCAGAATGCCATTTAAATAGTTTTCTCCTGTTCCCCTCTAATGGGAGGTAATAAATGGCACTATTTAGTGAAACGAAAGGATTTCTAAAAGCTCAGGTGTCACCTAGCAGCTGATGCTTGCAGGATCACAGCTCACCCTAATGCAGGGCTCATTAATCAAGGCATAGGATTCAACCTAAGGAGAAGTAGGGGGCAAAGAGGAGAGAAGACACCTGGCTCTGTGTACAGGTAACCAGTTATCGTTAGCTCTATGATCTTGAGTAAGTTATTTAGCCTTTATGAAGCTTTATTTCCACACCTTCCCAAAGGAAATATTAATCCTGTATTCTCATGGAATAGATTGAGGGCCAAAGGAGAAGAGGGCATCACTGATGCAATGAACATGAACTTGGGCAAACTCCAAGAGATGGTGAGGGACAGGGAGGCCTGGTGTGCTGCAGTCCATGGGGCCACAAAGAGTCGGACATGACTGGGTGACTGAACAACAACAATTCTCATGAAATTGTTGAGGAATTAATGAAATAAGGACTGGGGGTAAGATTAAATGAATTTTCCAAGGCTGTTTGTTTATTTATGACTCTGTCCCACATATCCTGATATTTCTAAGGATATCGAATGCATACAAGTAAAACTTTGACAAACATTAAATTGTTTAATAAACAAAAATTCCTTAAACTGTATGACAATTCTAATGTTAATAGGTTTCATATAGGTATTAAGATTTTTCAAGGGAACTTCAGCCCAAAAAGGGTGTTATACACAAACAGGAAGCTTTTCTGAACCTCATTCTTCTCCCAATATAGGTATGCAATGTTATTGTTCTTCAGTTGCCAAGTCCTATCCAACTGTTTGTGACCCCATGAACTGTAGCACACCAGATTCCCCTGTCCTTCACTATCACTCAGAATTTGCTCATATTCTTGTCCATTAAGTAGGTGATACTCTCTTCTGCCACCCTCTTCTTCTCTTACCTTCAGTTTTTTCCAGCTTTAGGGTCTTATCCAATGAATTAAATCTTCACAGCAGGTGGCCAAAGTATTGGAGCTTCAGCTTCAGCATCAGTCCTTCCAATGAGTGTTCAGGGTTGATTTCCTTTAGGATTGACTGGTATGATTTCCTTACTGTCCAAGGGACTCTCAAAAGTCTTCTCCAACACCACAATTCAAAAACATCAATTCTTTGGCACTCAGCATTTTTTAAGGACCAGCTCTCACATCTAAACATGACTACTGGAAAAATCATTGCTAAAGGTCTGTATAGTCAAAGCTCTGCTTTTTAATATACTGTCTAGGTTTGTCACAGCTTTCCTTCCGTGGAGCAAGCATCATTTAATTTCATGGCCGCATTCACCATCCACAGTGATTTTGGAGCCCAAGCAAACAAAATGTCACTTCTTCCACTGTTTCCCTTTCTATTTACCATGAAGTGATGGGACCTGATGCCATGATCTTAGTTTCTGGAATGTTGAGGTATAAGCCAACTTTTTCACTCTTCTCTTTCACCTTCATTAAGAGGGCCTTTAATTCTTGTTGGTTTTCTGCCATTAGAGTGGTATCATCTGCATACCTGAGATTGTTGATATTTCTCCTGACAGTCTTGATTCCAGCCTGTAATGCATCCAGCACAGCATTTTGCATGATGTGCTTTGCATATAAGTTAAGTAAACAGGGTGACAATATACAGCCTTGTCTTGCTCGTTTCCCAATTTTGAACCAGTCCATTGTTCCATGTCTGGTTCTCACTGTTCCTTCTTGGCCCACATACAGGTTTCTCAGGAGACAGGTATCCAATAAGTTAGGTTTAAATCTAAGTCTTGAAGGAAGGGCCAGACTTTGACAAGCACACAAGAGACCATTTGAGCCATGGAAGTCTCAATAAAATGCCATGCTATGGTGTACCTGAGACAGAGAACTTTCATGTCATCCTTTCTTTCTCTCTCTTGGCATTTGTTATCATGGTGATAAAACCACTTATGCTTAGTCAGTTATCAAACTGGATCTTCCAAAGTATCAGAGTTGACAGACAGAAACAGCCTCTTCTGTTCACCTCCTTAAACTTAGCACCTTGCTAAGAAGAATAATGGTCAAATGACTGTGTTTGGTGAAGCCTTCTATAACCATGGTACCTGGAATAGTAAACAACTTCTGCTTACTGATTTACTCCAGTATCGTTAGGGCTAACCTCACACGTTGGCAAAATAGTGCTTTAAAGTTTGCACAAATATTTCATACATTAGCTCATTTAATCCTCATATTGTGTAATGTGTATGTTATTGCATTCATTTTACACATTACAGTGTAAAGTCTAGAATGCATACAGCAGCTGGATCTGGTCTCTGGATTGTAGCCTAGCACCTCTGTTCATGCCATGTACATGGGGGAGTATGACGTAATGATCCTGCAGGGGAGGAAAAAATAATTTTCTCAGTTCCCTTCTAGGTTCTTGGCTGAGACTCCTCTGTAATAAAAAGATTAAAAGGAGAAAAAGGCAATTTTAATTACATACATATGTACTTATGGGAGCCTCACAAATATATGAGTGTCAGAAGGCAGCCATATGATTGAGGTTTATTTACATCTCAAGCTTAGAAAAAGGATAAGGATCTTCGGCTTCAAAGAGGCAACTCTGGGTGACACTTGTAAACAAAGATTGCCCTGCTTGAAGATAAGTCTCTCAGGTTAAAAAGTGATCTCTGCAAATAGCTCTCTTACTGGCACAGGTCCTATTTCTAACATTAACTTTCCTTATGAAAGGATAACTTCCACTCTGTTTTTCAGAGTTCTCCTGTGTCTGCAGTTTCTCAAAATAACCCTTATACAGAAGAGGGCCGCCTTGAGGTGGCATATTGTACTCTTCAATGTCTGGAGTCTAGATGCACAGATAGTCATCAGGGAGCCATGCTGAGCCAAGCTCTGCCTTAGGCACTGGGAAAGAAGTAGCAAGACCAGGTCTCGTTTTTAATTTTCACTGAGGAAATGTCCCTCCTCACTGCTTCCCTAAATTAGAGACAGTCTTGTACAGCTCACATTCTTAGGACTGCCCTTCCTTTCATTTTGGTGGACATCTAACAGAGAGCATGGGCCTGAGGCACATGGCATGTCCTGAAGATAACCACACACATGTGTAAACATATGCGCGTGCACACACACATGCCAGGACAATCAACTTCTGCCTTAGAAATTCTAGCATAAGACATGCAGGAATCATGTAGCTTTTACAAAGAGCTGACCCTGAAAGACCAAGTTCTGGACCATTGAGGCCAGAGGGTAAACAGCAGCTGTGTTGTATGGGGAGAGAAGCATGGGAGCAAGGATGCCATTGGGAGGAGAAGGGATTCAGCTGAAGAAGAGTCCAAGGGAATGGTCTCCACATTTCAGCTCCCAAGGTGCCAAGAATAGTTTTCACTCCAGAATTAATTGTGCTAGAGTGGAGTCCCTATACTTTCCAGGACCTGATTTTTCAGCTCTTAAACATTTTCCTTGACACATATGTACTGAATTTAACTGCTTTACCTATTACAAGAAATAATTTGACAGAAGTTCAGTGTCTCACAAGCAAAATAACCTGATAAATCATCTGTTTGTGTGTTGACTGCAGCATCGTTTGTAACATTGTTTGGAAACAACTTGAATGGTCATCATTAGTGGGCTGGATATATAAATTCTGGCATTTACTTTCTTTTGAATATAATAAAGCAGGCAATGAAATTTTGGTACATTCTATGTAGTGTTAACCTAGCTTCTTTTACTTCTGTAGTGTCTCATATTTCACAGGAATTATGTGTGTATTAATATATAATTTATAGATATTTACTTTTGTATATATTTGTATATAAATACATACAATTTAATATATATTATCTTCCATAAGAACACAAATATTATAATACATATCACAGAGTACTCTCAAGTAAAACAAAAACAAAAGTTTTAGTGCACACGTAAAACAAAACTTTACATATATAAATATATATGTGACACATAAATAGATTGGAAGGACACATAAGATTGAAAACTTCTGGGACAGGGTTAGAATCATTAAAACACAAAAAATAGAAGGGAATTACCTGTACATATATTTCTTTCTTAGTTTCCTTTTGTAACTAAAACTAATTTTTTAAATATATTGAAAGAAAAGCGAGTAAGTAAACCACAAATTTCGCGGTTGTTTTGCTGTATTTCATTTTTCCTCCTCCCATCCACACTACTCTGTATGTAATGAATAAGGCTATTTTGTTGTGAGTTCTCACTGTTCTGAAATAAGGGTATAAAAAGGGAATTTTAAGTTACTCTGAGGTCTGCATCTGCCAGGATTTTTTTTTCAAGTTCAACAATATGGACATGGATAAAAATAAAAACTAAAGCTTGAGCATTTGAGTTTTCCATTAAATAATACCAATTATAGGACACTTTTCAAGCCATTTAACATAATGACCCAAAGGTGCTTATTTCTTCTTTTAAATATTAAAGTAACTTTAAAATATATATTAAATCATATATAATTTATAATTTTTATATGTAATATATATAATTTATAATATATAAATTAAAATATAGTCTTTTAATAATCATCTTAAAAAACAATGGAAGTGTTGAATCTGTTTTATTATGTACTGTGTATCTTTGTTTTGAGAGTGTGTATACCAGAGTCCTCATATAGATGAAAATATGAACATGTTTTAGCTAGCAAAGGAGAAATCCTCTGGGTCCAGAATGCGCCAATTTAACAAGATGTTAAATTTAACAATTTAAATATGTTTATTCTTGTATATATGCACATGGACCTCAGGCTTTAAAAAACTCATCCTATATACATGGGAGAGGAATTTAGAGATTCAAGTAACTGTGTGAAGAGGCTGCTTTGCTTATTTTTTCCATAGAGTTTGTAACTCATTTATTAAAATAATCACTATATATCCTTATGCACAATCAAGGAAATTCAAACTTGAGCTTCCTGTGACTTAGCAAGATGGTTGATGGTCTTCAGGGGAAAAGATGTGAAATCTAGAGATCAGGGCTTGGGAAACAGACCCACTCCTCCCCAAGAATGGAGTCTGGATAGAGCCACTGAGACATTCACTCTCCAACTTCCAATATGGGAAAGTGAAAGAAACATAGGACAGATGCATAACTTGGAAGAAAGAGCTCATCATGAGAACATTACAGACATCCAGACCACTCTCAAAGTCAACTGGGAAAAATTATAGTTCACACTGAGTTGTCCAAGAGCAAGTATCCAGACTAAGGCCAGGGAGCTGGCAGGAAATAGGTGAAGGGCCTAGGTTCTAAGAAAACAGAAGCAGAAGGCAGGACTTATCAGTGGAACAGGAAGAATTCAGTTAGTGACCAAGAGCTGTCTTGTCTGGGTTAATGTAGTAAAAAGTAGGAGCCAACGTCTTGGGGAGCCAAAACAGTCATCTAAGCTCACCATTATCTAGTCTATCTCAGGACCATTAGGGGGAAAAAAAAAAAAAAACAAACAAACAAGAAAAAAATGCTGATACACACACTGATGGGATAGACTTTGCTCATGTACCTCCTGCCCTAATCAGTAATATTTTAATAATTGGCTTGAGACAGAGCTTTTGGGTTGTTTGCAGATCCCAAAGTGGGAACTCAGTGGAAAAACTATCTACCAGTTTTGCAGATGCATCTAATATTTCCTGTGTAGGTATAATATCTGCTATTGCCTTAGTACATTTATATATTCACTGAGAAGGCCCCTAGCCTAGTTGGTAATAAAAATAAAACTCAGTCTACCACTGTGTCATCATAGTGGTTTTACTTCTCTCTCACTTCAGAGACTTCCCCAACTTGTAAGATCATAATCACCATTTTTCACAAACTCTAAGGCATTAGTTGGCATAACCTCCTACTATTAAAAAATGAGCAGCTAAATTCCAGAGCAGTTGAGTAACATGATCTGGGTCCCATAACCAGTGATGCTAAACCCAGAACTTAAATGCCGACCTCAGCTCCCAAGGTGAACTTCCTTCCACTCCACAGTCACCTTTCTGTAGAATTTCTTCTGTTTACCACCTCCCTCATTCAGTTTAATTATGTTTACAAAATGTTGATAGACTCAGCTCACTGTTGACACCTAATTATTTTTCTAAGGGAGACAAGTGATGACCCAAAATAGAGTCCACTTACCGAAGCCTCATCAAAGTGATCTCCATCCGTTGTGATATTTACAAAAGCTGCCACAGTACATAAGGTCACTGAAAAATCCAGTTTAATTCCCCTTGTGAAGATAGGCATGCCCCCAGACAAAGGCCCAGTACTTGTATCTTGATTTTAAAAGGCACTTAGCAGCAAGCCTCTTGTTGACCTACATGTTTTCATAACTACAGGCTCGTCTACATTTAAGAGCATTCTTTTTGAGTCCCGTCTCACTATGTACTGAATACTTGTTTTTTGCAGCTTCCTGGATATGGCTAATGAACCTGCTTGGGGAACCAGGTGAAATATATTTTTGAAACAGGATCACCCTACCCTTTGCAGGTCATGAATTCCTTTATTATTTGTCATGGCATGTATCGCTACCCCGAAAGTTATTATCTATTCAATCTCAGTTCGAACCTGCAAGCAGATCTGTCTGAGGAGCCCATTTATTACTGATGTAACAGCACCAGGGAAGATGAGTTTGCTTGTTTAAAGAGATGAGCGACACTGGCAACACAATCAATTTTCACATACAGAAATCCCATACATGGAATTTTTTTGTAGTTATTAAAAAATCATGCATAGCAATGTTTCTATCCTTCATACTGTATTTGCTGGGATTGCACATCCATCATGGCTTGTTCCTCTCTAAATGGGCTTGTCTGTCAGAAATTCGTAGCCTTGAGGGGTTTTGCCAAGCACTAAGCTGTGAGAACAGAAAGATCATAATGCCTACTATGTTCGACTCTATGTTTTACCATCAGTGGCCCATATGATGCCCTCTGCCTTCTCTGGTCTTCGTGTCATCTATCAATTCACTCACAAATTTAATTTCATTAGGCATATTCCCAGGGTCTCCAAACTGAGAGAGTATGGGGTACAAGACAACATTGTGGAATATAGATCAATGTGACGTTGGCAAAAAGTTACACACACTCACACAGAGACACACATACACAAACATGATTATGCACACAATTCATTGGGTAAGATGGAGAAGGCATAAGAGAGATCTAGATTCTAACCCTGCTTCCTGCTCACTTGCTGAAAGAACTTGGGTGAATCACTTCCCTTCCTTGAATCTGTTTTTCATTTAATCTGTAAAAGGGAATAATAAAACTCGCCTAAAAGCAATATTTTAATAAATAGGATAGCACATATAAATCATTAGCACAAGTTCTGGCACATAGTAATTCCTATTAGTTAATATTAATTAATACTAAACCATTAATATTAACTAGTTAACTAATATTAATTACTTGATGTTACATTATTTTTAATTACAACAGTATTGATGCTAAATACTTGAGATGACTTCCTTTGAAAACAGGTTATCTAATACTGAATATGAGAAAGGCCTAGACACACATGCAGTTAATCATAAAACCAGTCAGTAATAGAGAAAATCTCAATAAAAGGGAAAGAAAATGTACTCCGCTGGTGACATCTGGCAAAGTAGATCAAAGGAGGTAACATGAGAAAATATAAATTGAGGCAGACTTTGAAGGAGTGTTCAGGGCAAGTGAGAGAAACTGAATTCTGACTCTGCTAAGCCAGAAAGGGAATATATTGGTTAACAGAATTGGAAGTCTAGGGTCTATCTTTAGGCACAGTGGGATCCAGTGGCCCAAATGACAGTTTAAGGGCTCTAAAAGCTTTGCTCCTGAGTTCTAAATCCCTCTGTGTATCAGCAAAAGCATAGCACACTCAAGCCTAAAACTTTATTATTGAATATCCAAAAGAAACGAGAGTAAATCCTCGAGAAGGCTGTGCTCGTGTCAGGTGTCCTCCTTGGACAAATCACTATGGCCAAGAAGAATAGAGGCTCTGGTTGGACAGCCTGGGTCATTTTCCTCACTCCGTGCAAAGGGATTAAAATTGAATGCTGTGATTGACAGCTTCACCAGGGCCACTTGTCATAATGGCAGAATGGTTTATCAAAGAAAAGTGGGGTTCTTAGAAGAAGGAAAGATGGAGGAAGAGGGGAAGAAAGGTACAAGGCTAAGAATGCTAAATTATAGATTTATATTATAAAGGGTACCATAGGACATGCACAGATCCAGAACAAGAAGTATGTATGAGGGAGCATTACAAAGAAAGCACTGGGAAAGGAAAACTTTGCTATAGACAGTCAGTGATTTATCAGGTATTCTGCTCAGCTCGACAAGCTCCAGCTAAGCTAAGCCAGAAGGGGAATATATTGGCTAACAGAATTGGAAGTCTAGGGTCTATCTTTAGGTACATTGGGATCCAGTGGATCAAACAATGGTTCAGAAACCAGCCATAGTACTTAATTTTGCTCAATGAATGAATGCATAAATGGATAGTCAGCTGAAGGAACATACACACTTTTCACCTTACAATTGTGTTATTCCACATTTATAAATAATGAAACTGACTTGGAGATGTTTAGTGACTTGCTTGAGGTTAGGCAGCTAAGAGTTTAGAGAATTTGTTTTTCATCTCTATCAGCCCTGGCTCTAAGTTGAGTTTTCTTGCCACCCCCTACCCCGCCTCCCATTTTCTCCCATCCTTCAAACTCTCGCTTTTTCCCAGGCTTATCACAGAAACCTGAACCCTTGGGACTCATTGGTAAAATTCCATTTCCAACTTATTTCTGTTGTTCCTCAGCCTCTTACTTAAGGCTTTGAACTAAATTACATTTATATCCCAGTAACTCACAGGTTTCTAGACACTTTAGAGTCAGAAGGGATATGTAAGCCATCCAGTCCAAAGGACATCACACAGTCAATGGTGTTTAAGTGACTGTTTATGTCAGAGAATGAAGGACTGGAAGCCAAGTCCTCTCTTCTGTTTTCCAGTGACTGAGTTACAGCTCTAACTCTTCTAGTAATTTCTCCAAACGTGGCTCTAACAAATGCTCCACAGGCCCTCCCTTGAATAGAGTTGCAGGAGTTCAGAGAAATAATGAAGGCGCAGCAAGCCTCTCACGCTCTTGTGGAGACTGGAACACAGTCCCCCCTGGGTGAAGGGAAGCTGCCACCCACTAGGATCCAACATATGGAACACCCACATTTAAAATAACAAGATTGGAGATTGCTGTACTGCTTTTACTGCCCCCATCCCAGCCACCTCTTCACATCCCTAAATCCCTTTATCATTTAATAAAGACAGCCACCTGTTTGGCTTAATGAAGTAAGCCAGCTGGACTTGAGGGGAACAGAGGAAACTGCTCGTGTGTGGTCTCCCCTACTCTGCTTTCAGATTATGCTGAAAACAGAAGTAACTTGCTGCTTCTACCTCCCCATCCTCAACACTCAGTTTTAAGGAAATTTCCACAGTTTTGCTGCTGGGCAGGAACATCACGATTCTCCACCTCCAGATTCCAGTGGAGTTTAGGGCAACCTCATGCTCTGTTAGTGGCAAGGTTTAACCAGGCATTGTATGCCTGTCCCCTCTCATCAAACTCCCCTTCACTGCTCCCACCCCATACTTATTAAGTACTCAGACTCCAGAACCCCTGACAAGCCTACTGAAATACAATCTTGGAGCATCCTAAAATATTTTTGAACTCCTTGCAAGATACACAAACTGAAGTGTGAGAACCTCAACCACTCATCCCCCTGCAGTTTCATTTCAGATGAGTCCTCCCACATAGCAAAACAGGTAGGAAGAAAGGAAAGCAGAGTGAAAACCAAGCAGTGTCCAGGGGATAGAGGATATGAAAAACTGCTTCCACCGACTCCAGGTACAAGTCTGGGGCTATAAGAGAACTAAAAGTCAGTGTGGCGCTATTTTGTTTTTTAAGGTGAGAGACACTCTAGGGATTTAGGGCTGAAGCTCTACTTAGATGTAATGGGCATTTACCTGAAATGCATTTTGCACCACCTATTGAGTTATGGTAATGCTTTTCAATCTGTAGATCAAAACCTATTGATGGGCATGAAACCAGTTTAGTGGATCATGGCCATGCTAATAAAAAATAAATATGAGAAGATGTCTTGCATTGTAAGAATAAGGATTGTCTTCTGAAACTTCTGTTTCAGGTGTAAGTGTGAGTGGGTGTGTCTTGGGTTGGGATAACCAATGTAATTTTTTACCATGGGCTGTGGTCCAAAAAAATGTTTGAGAGTCATTGAACTAGGAAACTTAGAGTGTCAGACAATTTGATAAATGTGTACATATAATAATTATTAGGCTCATTATACAGATGGGAATCCTGTGGCTGACATACAATAGTATAGGCAAGATTCAAAAGTTTTTGAATCATAGAGCCCAACTGACTTAAAACAGAGAACCAGGGAGAAAACGATATCTCATTGTCATAGGTCCACATAAGTCCTCATCAACCATCTCTCTATACCATTTAAGTAACCTGACCCTCTAACCTTGTGTTCCTCTCCCAGTAATCTAACTATATCATCAATAAGTGGTTCTACACTGTAAAATATCTTCACATCAATTGCTGAGCAGTGTTGTGAGTTTAAGGCTTTTTGACAAGAACTCATGAGGAGTTGATAGAGTCTTGTTTGTTTAGCTTTTACTGAAGGTCAGACAAAGATTCACTGCCTCACTAGAGAACTGGAATTAATATTCAGACCTTCTCTCCAATATCAAAGGCTCCTTGTTAAGGGCTCTTCCACAGGCCATCAATGGCAGCTTTGTTTACTGCCTGAAGAATCTCTTCAAGAAATTAACTGATACCTACTCAATACATGACTCATTGGTGGCAAGTGACAGAAAACTAGTCTCAAACTGGTTTAATCAGAGAGAAGAACTCTATGTGTTCAAGCAAATTAAGCATAAGAGGGAGGGCTGGATAGGTTCAAGCTTGTATCTAACTGGGCACAAGTCATAGAAGCAGGATAGAATGTCTCTCCCTAGGTGTTTCAGCTCTGGTTCTCTGTTGTTGAATCCACTCAAGAAGATGATCTTCCCTAATAGTTACAAGAGAATTACCATCACATTCCCTGGTAAGGCATGAGCATATTTGATTCTCTTTGAGAATCACTGGCATTAGCTAAGTGACTGCTCATTCCTGAACCAATTACATAATCACTGTAGATATGCAACATGGCATGCAGATTGAGGGAACTCCACATAAAGGCAATGGAGTGAACCGAGGGTGAATTCCCACTTTTACCTCAAAGGAATAAGGTGAAGTAGTTGCAAGGCTAAATAGATCCTAGGTATCAAGATTCAGACCTTGTGCTAGGCACTCTGCAACAGGACCCCTTGCTCTTAAAGAGCTTACAGTCATGGATTCAGCCATTCAGAGGCTATTATTGTGTGTATGTGTGTGTGTGTGCACATGCATGTTTTATGTGTAGATTCAGGTGCTGAGCACTGTGATAGATCTATGGAGAAATGGTGAGAGTTCTTCAGAAGGGAACTTGTAGTCCAATAAGCAAGAAAAAACATGTATGTCATTAATAACTTTAATGATGTAAAATTATAAAGTAACCATTAATTCTTCTATGTAGGGAAAGTATAGAAGGCAGAATAGACAAAGTTCAAGCCAAGCCATTAGCCCAGGTAGGATTTAGATGTCTTGGGAACACTTATCTACATCAATTGAACAAGTCTGGTGAGTGGAGTAGGTAACGGAGGCTGTGACATTTGGTACATGCAGGTGAGGAAGGAGGAAGCCTGGGTAAGGGTGGGGTCAGAGTAAAGAATATCAGGTCTTGGTGTTTAGGTTTTGGAATCACTGTGAGATAAGTCAAGCTTTACAAGAAGGGATACACCAGCTCTGTGTTACAGAAGTCACTCTGAAAGTAGTGTCTTGATAATGAGGGTCTTGAAGGGAGAACACTGACAGTAGATGGGTATTATCAATCCATACTAGAGATTATATGAGTGTGAATTTAAAACCCATGACAGACTTTAAAAAGGGAAATGGTTACAAATGTGACACCAGAGAAAGATGTGCTAAGGACCTTGCAATTTCTTAGACCTTCTGTGATTCTAAAAACCTGTCTAATGTGCCTGAGTGATATCCTCTCAAGAGGATGCCATTTGGGAATAAACATGTCTGGGCTTATAACCAGTTATCCCCATTTGCTCGAGATGGATTTCCAGTCATGGAGGGAGGTAGGAGGAACTTCCAGGCATCTTGGAAGGGCTGTTACATATGCATTTCAGTGCTTTGCATTGGAAACTTTATGAAATCTGTAGCCATGTAGACTTGAATTCAATGCCAGTTCTTTTGGGTCCATCACCTAATATCAGTTTCCTTTCTTTAAAATGGGCTTCATAAAACCAATATCCTACTATTATTGTGTGATAAATTTGCAAATGATTCCAACTTACTAAATGTTAGTTCAACATCATTTAATTCTTTGAGCAATACCAAAATGAGGCATTGACAATATCTTCATTTTGTAATATATAAGGAGGCCAGTGAGAAGATGAGAAAAGGAGAAGAGGCTTATTCAAAATCTTTGCACCTAGCAGGTGGCAAAACTAAGGCTCAAGCCCTTGTGGATCTGAGTAAAAATCTGAATTCCTTCTGTCACTGTCTCTGTTTGGAGTACTAACTTCTTAAATTTTACAGTGAAACATTTCACAAATGACTATAAATTATCACTTAAAAATTAACATATGACATCAGTGTTATAGTCAGTGAATTATATATTCTACATATCTCTTTGACTATTCAGTTTTTTTTTTTAACATGACATAAGCATTAGCAATATAACTTGATTACCTTGGTAAATGTATTATTGGAATAGCAAATCTTTCAGTAGATGCCAATTAACATCTTTGTTACACAGATGTTCCAGGATTGAAGAATAAATATACTGATTAATACCTCCCTCAAATCCTGGGATAGAGATGAAAGTATTATATCATCCACTTGCTGGCCAGCACAATGAATTAGATTAAAGAATGAATGAGAAGCCATCCCTCCAGGCTTAATGAAACATGGGTTTAGCAGAGGAAGCTGGTTAGAGTCGAGCCTCCTCATAGAGACATCTGTTACCAAACAATGTTTTTGTTTTGTTTTGTCTTCCTATTATTATTAGTGTTAACCTCGATGGTGACCCAATATTCTTGCTGCTGCCTTTGGATTCTAAAGATGTAAAATGACCAACATAAAATAGATGTGATCCCAGTGACTAAAACTATGAGAAGAGAGAGGAGAAGTAGTTTGAGCCATCTGGGGACAAGGATATGAAAAGGTTGCAGTCTCTTAGTGCCATAGGGGAGCAAGATGAGAACACCTATAACTCGGGGGACACTGGCAGCGCACAGCATAACCACACACTCTCCTGTGAGATAGGGGTTTAGAGGCTTCCTGCTGGCTTATAAATGGCTGAAAATTTTCTCTGCAAAAACAGGTCACAGCCACGTCTGTACTCGATTAGGACTTGAAAGACATTCGCAGGTGTTGATGTTAAAAATGCACTCATTTATCTTGCTACAAATATGTTTCATAAATGCAGTTTTAAGCATCTTCTATATATTTCACCCAAAATCCTTTCTTATTTAAAGGGTTAATATTATTCTCTCATATTTGGTAAAATCAAATGAACAGTCTTTTTTGATGGCCTGTAAGGCCCTGATTAGGCTTCCCTGGTGACTCAGACGGTAAAGCATCTGCCTGCAATATGGGAGACCCAGGTTCGATCCTTGGGTTGGGAAGATCCTCTGGAGAAAGAAATGGCAACCCACTCCAGTATCCCTGCCTGGAAAACCCCATGGGCGGAGGAGCCTGGTATGCTACACTCCATGCGGTCGCTAAGGGTTGGACATGACTGAGCGACTTCACTTTCCTTTCGCTTAAGGCCACGATTAGGGCTTCCACAATGGCTCAGCAGGTAAGAAATCCACCTGCAATGCAGAAGACACAGGAGTTGTAGGTCTGTGACCCAGGTCTCCCTGGGTCAGGAAGACCCTCTGGAGAAGGAAATGGCAACCCACTCCAATATTCTTGCCTGGAAAATCCCACGAACAGAGGAACCAGAGGAACCTAGTGGGCTACAGTCCAAAGGTTCGCAGAGTCAGACACAACTGAGCAACTAAGCACAAGGCCCTGAGTAGTCAGATTTCAGCCCACTTTTTCTACAAATGTTGCCCCACTTTTGTGCTCACTTACTCCCCCTCAGTACTACTGACCTCCTTTCACTTTCTTCCACTGCTGGGCCATTGCACAGACTGTTCCCTATGTCTAAATGTTCCTTTTCCCCATCGTTTGCCTGGCTTTCTCCTCATCAAGCCACTGACTCAAAGACATCTTCCTTATCTATCTAGATCCTCACCTTTCTCCCAGGCACCATGCCACTGACGATCATTCTCTGTCACACAAGGCTGTTCATCTCCTGTGTATATTGTCATTGGGTATGCTTAATATTCTGCTTTCTTTTTAAACTAACTAAAATTAATTGAATAATTATGCGTCAGCCAATTTCTATGTATTTACAGTTGTCAAACAATTCGATCTTTATTACACCAACATGAAAGCAGGTGGCATAATTAAACCCACTGTCTTAGGTCAATAAACAGAGATTTACTGAAGTTAGTTTGCTTATCAATGCTTCAAAACCAGGTAGAGGGCCAGGATTTAAACTATGGAAATCTTGATCCAGAGTCCATGCTCTTAATTGCAATTCTTATGACTCCCAGCCCTCACATATCATTTATCACTCATAATTAAAAATAAAAATTTAAGGGATTACTATACCTGCGTGTATTATTTAATTGTAGCCTTGTTTATTTATTTATTTAATGGCCATGCTGCACAGAATGCAGGATCTTAGTTCCCTGAACAGGAATCAAATCCTCACCCCCTGCAGTGGAAGTGCAGAGTCTTAACCACTGGATGACCAGGGAAGTCCCTCATTGTAACCTTATTTAAAACACATAAAATAATTCACAATATTGGCTAAAATATCCATAGCTAGCTAACTATAGATAGATACACATACACATAACTGTGTTGTTGCTCAGTTGCTTAATCGTGTCTGACTATTTGCGACCGCATGAACTGCACCACACCAGGCTTCCCTTTCCTCCACCATCTCCTGGATTTTGTTCAAACTCATGTCCATTGAGTCAGGGATGCCATCCAACCATCCCACCCTCTTCTGGCCCCTTCTCTTCCTGCCTTAAATCTTTCCCAGCATTAGGGTCTTTTTCAATAAGTTGGCTGTTTGCATCAGGTGGCCAAAGTATTAGAACTTCAGTTTCAGCATTAGTCTTTCCAATGAATATTCAGGGTTAACTTCCTTTATGATTGACTGGTTTGATCACCTTGCTGCTGAAGGGACTCTCAAGAGTCTTGTCCAACATCACAGTTCAAAAGCATAAATTCTTTGATGCTCAACTGTCTTTATGGTCCAACTCTCACATCCATACACAGCTACTGGAAAAACCATAGCTTTGACTAGACGGACCTTTGTCAACAAAATAATGTCTCTGCTTTTCAATCCGCTATCTATGTCATGGCTTTTCTTCCAAGGAGCAAGTGTCTTTTAATTTCATAGCTGCAGTCACCATCTGCAGTGATTTTGGAGCCCAAGAAAATAAAGCCTATCACTGTTTCTGTTGTTTCCCCATCTATTTGCCATAAAGTGATGAGACCAGATGCAATATCTTTGTTTTGTGAATGTTGAGTTTTAAGCCAACTTTTTCACTCTCCTCACTCACCTTCATCAAGAAGCTCTTTAGATCCTCTTCACTTTCTGCCGTAAGGGTGGTGTCATCTACATATCTGAGGTTATTGTTATTTCTCCCAGCAATCTTGATTCCAGTTTGTGCTTCATCCAGCCCAGCATTTCTCATGGTGTACTCTACATATAAATTAAATAAACAGCGTGACAATATATAGCTTTGATGTACTCTTTTCCCAATTTTGAACTAATCCATTGTTCCATGTCTGGTTCTAACTGTTGCCTCTTGACCTGCATACAGGTTTTGCAGGAGGGGGGTAAAGTGTTCTTTTATTCCCACCTCTTTTAAACTTTTCCACAGTTTGCTGTGATCTACACAGACAAAGGCTTTAGTGTAGTCAATGAAGCAGAAGTAGATGCTTTTCTGGAATTCTCTTGCTTTTTCTATGATCCAACAGATGTTGGCAACTTGATGTCTTGTTCATCTGACTTTTATAAATCCCAAACATCTGGAAGTTCTCGGTTCATGTACTGTTGAAGCCTAGCTTGGAGAATTTTGAGCATTACTTTGCTAGCATGTGAAATGAATGTAATCATGTGCAGGTTTGAACATTCTTTGGCATTGACCTTCTTTGGGACTGGTATGAAAACTGACATTGCCCAATCCTTTAGCCACTGCTGAGTTTTCCAAATTTGCTGGCATATTGAGTGCAGCACTTTCACAGCATTAACTTTTAGTGTTTGAAATAGTTCAACTGGAATTTCATCACCTCCATTAACTTTGTCAATGGTAATACTTCCTAAGGCCCACTTGACCTCCCACTCCAAGATGTCTGACTCTAGGTGAGTGATCACACCATCATGGTTATCTGTGTCATGAAGATCTTTTTAGTTCTTCTGGGTATTCTTGCCACCTCTTCTTAATATCTTCTACTTCTGTTAGGTGCATACCATTTCTGTCCTTTATTGTGCCCATCTTTGCATGAAATGTTCCCTTGGTATCTCTAATTTTCTTGAAGACATCTCTAGTCTTTCCCATTCTATTGTTTTCCTCTATTTATTTGCATTGTTCATTTAGGAAGCTTTCTTATCTCTCCTTGCTATTCTTTGGAACTCTGCATTCAGATGGATATATCTTTCCTTTCCTTTTCTCCTTTGTTTTTTGCTTCTCTTCTTTTCTCAGCTGTTTGTAAGGCCTCCTCATATAACCATTTTGGCTTTTTGCATTTCTTTTTCTTGGAGATGGTTTTGATCACCGAACCACTGTCCATAGTTCTTCAGTCACTCCGTATATCAGAAAAAGGCCTCTTTGACTCAGACGGTAAAGCATCTGCCTACAATGCGGGAGACCCAAGTTCAATACCTGTATGGGAAAGGTCTCCTGGAGAAAGAAATGGCAATCCACTCCAGTACTCTTGCCTGGAAAATCCCATGGACGATGGAGCCTGGTAGGCTACAGTCCATGGGGTCACAAAGAGTCAGACATGACTGAGTGACTTCACTTCACTTCAGTCCCTTGAATCTATTTGTCACTTCCACTGTATAATCATAACAGATTTGATTTAGGTCATGCCTGAATGGCCTAGTGGTTTTCCCTACTTTCTTCAATTTAAGTCTGAATTTTACAATAATGAGTTCGTGATCTGAGCCACAGTCAGCTCCCAGTCTTGTTTTTGCTGACTTTATAGAGCTTCTCCACCTTCAGCTGCAAATAATATGATCAGTTTGATTTTGGTATTGACCATCTGGTGATGTCCATGTGTAGTCTTCTCTTGTGTTGTTGGAAAAGGGTGTTTGCTATGACCAGTGCATTCTCTTGGCAAAGCTCTGTTAGCCTTTGCCCTGCTTTGTTTTGTACTCCAAAGCCAGAGTTGCCTGTTACTCCAGGTATTTCTTGACTTCCTACTTTTGCATTCCAGTCCCCTATGATGAAAAGGACATCTTTTTTTGGTGTTAGTTCTAAAAGGTCTTGTAGGTCTTCATAGAACCATTCACCTTCACCTTCTTCAGTATTAGTGGTTGGGGCATAGATTTGGATTACGGTGATAATGAATAGTTTGCCTTGGAAATGAACAGAGATCATTCTGTTGTTTTTGAGATTGCACCCAGGTACTGCATTTCTGACTCTTTGGTTGACCGCTGCTGCTGCTACTAAGTCGCTTCAGTCGTGTCTGACTCTGTGTGACCCCATAGATGGCAGCCCACCAGGTTCCCCTGTCCCTGGGATTCTCCAGGCAAGAACACTGGAGTGGGTTGCCATTTCCTTCTCCAATGCATGGAAGTGAAAAGTGAAAGTGAAGTCGCTCAGTCATGTCTGACTCTTAGCGACCCCATGGACTGCAGCCTACCAGGCTCCTCCATCCATGGGATTTTCCAGGCAAGAATACTGGAGTGAGTTGCCATTGCTTTCTCCGTTTGGTTGACTATGTTTATATAAAACATACCTATATATCAGGCACAGTGCTCTTCACATTAATATTCATAATCTAGAACTCAAAGTTAGGCTAAAAAAAAAAAAGAAAAAAAACAGAATTCACAAAGGAGCTAAAATGACTGTAAACCCATAAGTGAATGTTCAGCCATACTACTTATTAATGAAATATGATACCATTTCCTACCTCTCTAATTAGCAAGGATTAAAAGCAAATAATACCCACTGCTGGCAGGAGTACAGGAAAAAGACTTTGTCATGTGTTAATGGTGGGAGAGAAAAAAGTTTACAGCCTCAGGGCAATACAAATTTGGAAATATGTATCAAAGAATTGCAAGTTTGCCTTGCATTTGAGCCAAAAAATCCAGTATTAGCAAATTGAAAAGTGAAAGTGAAAGTCACTCAGTCTTGTCTGACTCTTTGTGACCCCATAGACTGTATAATCCATGGAATTCTCCTGGCCAGAATACTGGAGTGGATAGCCTTTCCCTTCTCTAGGGGATCTTCCCAACCCAGGAATCCAGCCCAGGTCTCCCACATTGCAGGTGGATTCTTCACCAGCTAAGCTACAAGGGAAGCTCAAATTAACTTAAAAAAAAAAAAAAGAAAAGTATAGAATCAGACTTTGAGATTTGGGCTGAGAAATTTTTACTAGAGTTGTATGTGTGTATAAGCAAAAATAAAATGATGATAATGTAAATATCCAGTTATATCAGTTAATCAACAAACATTTACTGTATACCTACCGTGTACAAGAGACTGGGTGACATACTGAGGATATGATGGTGAATGAGTAGATAGGAGCATGGTCCTTAACTTCTTAGAAGGCAGTGCCTTATGGGACTGATTAAAGACACACTGTTAAAGTCCACACTGGGGAATGTTAATTAACTATGTTAACATTGTCATGAGGGCATCTGAAAGCAAGATTTTGGAGAACATTTATATGATAATGATTAAAGACCTGTGAAAAAGAATGGTGGCAAAGTTAGATAGCAGATGAATCTGATTTTGTGTAAAGTGGATAATGTACTGTATATCAATATATAAAAATATATATATAGGAAAAAAAACATAGATAAAAGAAATCACCAGAATTTTATTGGTGTCTATTGCTAGGAAGTGGAATTAAGATTTTTTCTTTATTTTCCTCAAAATTTTCCATACAAATATTTTATTGAGGGAAACACTAATATTAATACCAAAATTCCAGGGTAAAAAGATGAAAACAATTTTGTAATTATATGATGATAGATGTTAACTAGACTTATGTCTTCCCCTGCTAATTGGCTGGCAACTCACCTCTCTCTGAATGTCACAAAAAGCATTATCTCTTGCTAAAATCACACTAGAGCCCCACTTCCCAGACACAATGAAGTCACCTCCTGTGTCTGCTCCCCAGCTTCATAGCATTTACAGTGTCATGCCTCAATTTGAGGCAGTTTATTCTACTGTGAGCTCCTGAAGGGCATGAAAGCACCAAGCTCATCCTTAACACTCAGAATTTATAGAATTAGTTAATTATTGGCTAGCTGGTTAATTAATAATCAGAGACATAAAAGACTCAAAACGAGAAAGCTGGCAATTAATACAAAATAGCACATCATTAAAAGGGAGGCAGTCTTGCAGAATGGAAAAATGTTTGGTCTCTTAAATCAGTAGCACCTGGGTCACAAGCCTGTCCTTACCTCTTTGTCTGTTACAACCTTAGTTGTGTATACCCTTGGACTCTTAATGTCCTCCTAGGCAAATTAAATATGGAAGGGTGGTGAAACTATTACAAGATAGTAGGGATAAAAGTATTTGTCACATAGTAGGAGTTTAGGATAAACTAGTAGATTGCTACTCTCAAGTAGATACTTGATACAGGATATGGTTTATAGTCTGTTTTCCCCCCACTGTCTTCTAGCTTGATTCACTGACATTCCTTTAATAGATTTTTTCAAGTCTGTGTCTCTGAAAGTCAGTATTCTAAACTGACTTTCAAATTGCAAAAAAAGCAAACTTGATTTCAGGGGAAGTGTGTACGTGTGTGTGTGAGAGAGGGGGGGGGGATTTCATTTGTTTATACCACAGGCTTTATTGTCAAAAAATATTTGGCTGAAACCAGGCTCCTTTGTTTATACAAGGAAGCACAAGGAGAAGGAAGAATATAGAGAATTTACTTTTAATTACAAAACCGTTTTACAGACACTCTATTGAGCACTTTACATACAATCTTTTAATTCTGACAGCAATGTCATAGGGAACACATTGTGCTCCCTTGCTTTTTGCATAAGAGAAAATCCGAAAACTTAGAGAGGTTCAGAGGCATGTCCAAGGTTCTGAATTTTTCCATATTAAAAACTGAATTCTAATTCAAGTCTGAGTCAAAAATCAATGTTGAGAGAGGTGAAATGAGCTGCGACGTACATGTCCTAACTTTTAGGCATTTGTTGTTCCTGGATATATTTAAATACCTTTGCAGCAGAAAAAAATGAGTAGCCTGTGACCCCATTCTCCACCCATCTGCTTAGAATCCTGTTTGGAGACATCACTTCCATCAGTAACCCATTGTGAAGGTATGTCATTAATGAGACCCTGAGAACAAACAGACACGGTGCTTCTTCTCATGGCTCTGCTACAAACTGCCTAATTGGAATTTATAAGTGGCTGTGATAAAATCTCTGCATGGCAAATTCCTGATATTTCTCTTGAACTCTTAAATAATGGCCAACCAAAACCTTAAGGACTGAAGTAATAGAGGGCTGAAGATAGAGATCAAATACACCTCCACATTGCAGGTGTGTGTGTGTGTGAGAGAGAGAGAGCTTAAGCATGTTTATGTGTGTGTTGGGAGAAAGAGGCAGACGGTTTACACAAATTAGGCTAATATGAAATTCTACAGATTCAAGTAATGTCTGATTTTTATTAATTCAGTCTTGAGGTGGATTAAGCTCAAGTAACCCTCCTAGTATCATTGAAGAGTCTTTCACAGTGTGCAGAATTTGGTGGTTTGTGTCTCTAGCCGCCATCCTCATTCTAGTTGTTGAAACCGTTCTATGGCTTTCAGATGCCAGCAAAAATGGCACAGTGCCAGTTAAAAGCCATCACTCTCTCTTCTTTGGTGAGAATGTTGGAAAGCAATGGTGATAACTACAATTATGCCAGATGCAACCCACCATCTTTGACTAGTAGTGCATAGGTATGAAAAAAGACTTGTATTAATTAGATCTATATCATCCAACCATCCAATGAGTAAGCTAGAATGACTTCATTTTGTAACAAAGCTAGAATGACTTCATTTTGTAACAGAGAGAAGAAATGCTCAGAAAATGGAAGTAACTCACTCTGGGTTGAAGAGTTAAGCCACAGCAGAGCCAGGATGTGACATGATGCAACTGTTTTCTGTTACAAGGCTTTCACCATTACTTAAAGTTTTTACCCACATGCCTTTATTAAGATTTTAAAAAGTTAGATAAGTAGACTGAAACAGTATGTGTGCTAAGTCCCTTCAGTCATATCCGACTCTGTGTGACTCTATGGACTGTCACCCATGGGGTTCTTCTGTCCATGGGATTCTCCAGGCAAGAATACGGGAGTGGGTTACCATTTCCTACTCCAGGGGATCTTCCCCGCCCAGGGACCAAATCCACATCTCTTGCCTCTCCTGCTTTGACAGGCAGGTTCTTTACCACTAGCACCACCTGGGAAGCCCCAGACTGAAACAGCATGAACTATTAAATGGAGAGGCTAGACGACCACAAAGGAAAGAAAAAGCCTGTGTTGTTGTTGTTCAGTCACTAAGTTGTGTCCTACTCTTTGTGACTCCTTGGACTGCAGCCCTCCTAGCTTCCCCGTCCTTCACTGTTTCCCAGAGTTTGCTCAAACTCATGTCAATTGAGTTGATGATGCCATACAACAATCTCATCCTCTGTCGCCTCCTTCTCTTCCTGCCCTCAATCTTTCCCACCATCAGGGTCTTTTCCAGTGAGTCAGCTCTTCTCATCCACTGGCCAAAGAATTGGAGCTTCAGCATCAGTCCTTCCAGTGAATATTCAGGACTGATTTCTTTAGGATTGACTGGTTGATCTCTTTGCTATCCAAGGGACTCTCAAGATTCTTCTCTAGTAGCAACGTTCAAAAGCATCAATTCTTTGGAGCTTAGCCTTCTTTATGGTCCACCTCTCACATCTGTACATGACTACTGCAAAAACCAGGGCTTTGACTAAAGCATGTGCTACTGCTGCTGCTAAGTCACTTCAGTCATATCTGACTTTGTGCGACCCCATAGACAGCAGCCCACCAGGCTCCACCGTCCCTGGGATTCTCCAGGCAAGAATACTGAGTGGGTTGCCATTGCCTTTTCCGAAAGCATATGAGTACTGTTTAGATTGCCAACAAGAATTTAAGTGATGATGTGGGTGATGATGGAAGTGATAATTGAAGGCAAGAATGCCCATGACATAAGTAGAAATGCCTGCGTTGATAGAGCTTATAATTATTATTGCCATCTCTCTCCCCAAACCACCCAACTTGGTCCATGAATGTCACAGTAATCTACCTAGTCACTCAAACCAAAACTACAAGAGCCATCCTTAATTCCTCTTTTCCTTTCCAGCCCACATCTAAGCCATCACCACCCACCACTAACACCCTGGCTAATAAACAATCACTCCTGACCTCCAAGACAACACAGTTGCCTTATCAGTCTCCAGTCTCCATACCTGCCCTCTTGCCTCACTTTGCCCTCTGCAGGATTCTACAGCAAGATTCCTAACAGCTAAAAGCAAACAAACTTATTTTCCTGTTTAAAAATCCCGCAATATAGTTGATGGTAGGATACAATTTTTTTTTCCTTTTAGGTTTAGTAATGACATTAATAGTATGCCTAAAATGAGTTGTTGTTTTGTTTTTTTAATAATGTTTAAAATAGGACAATTTAGAGATGACATTTTCTTACACCTGAGATTTGCTTTAGAGTCATCTGGGGAGTGAAGACAGTGGCTGGGGATATTCATAGACAAGATTGGCCTTGAAAAGCTGGGTAATTAATTACATTAACACAGGGTAACTTTTAATAACTTAACTTTGAAACTGTCCACACAAAAAAATTAAAAAAAAAAAAACAACCTACTGATGGATTGTCTTTGAAACCAGAATTAAATAAAAATATCCTCCCATAGCCTACAATGTCATGTGTGATCTGACCGTGACCTGCTTCTCATGCTTCGTTATGCTCCTTTCTCCTTATTGTTCACTCTGCTCTAGATCCACTGACCTTTCTCACCTTTGAAAATGCCAAGCCCTCCTTGTCTCAAAGGGCTTTGAACTTGCTCTTCCTTCTGCTTAAGATTTTTTTCTCTGTTAACCTTGACGTGGCTACTCCCTTTCAACATTACATCTCAACTCAACGCAGCCTCCAAAGAATGTCTTTTCTGATCCCTCCAGAAAAGTTACACACTATACCCCTTGCCTTGCCACTGTATTATCCTGTTTTCTTCTTCTATAGCATTTAAAACTACCTCAGGGTGTTTTTTTTTTTTTACACATTATCTTTTTTGTCTATAACATTATCTTTTAACTCCCTTCAAGGTAGGTAGTGTTTTGTCCACTCAAATTGTCCAATATTACAAAACTTCCTAGTGCATAGTAGTTGTTCAGAACATACTGGTTGAATATTTGCATATTGGTTACAGTATTGCTCAAACTTAACACTGCTTGGTGACTTTATTAATTGTTGTCACAATAAGTGGGCAGCACTATTGGCATTTAGGACCCAAGGAATCACAGATGCTAAAAGTCTTGCGGTGCATCCTGTCCAATGAGAAATTTTCTGCCCCAAATTCCAATAATGTTCTCACTGTAAAAACCTCACCTGGAGAAAGGCCATCAGGGATGGTGATGTTGGGGGAAGTTTGACAGTGCAGAGAGTAGTATGGCATGAATGGCTAAAGGAAAAATAGGACTAGACTGGGACAGGCCTAGTAATTTAAATAATTTAAATTTTATTTTTAAAGAAGTTGCATTAGCCTTCTTTTTTTTTTTTTTTATAAATTTATTTATTTTAGTTGGGGGCTAATTACTTTACAATATTGTAATAGTTTTTGCCATACATTGACATGAATCAGCCATGGGTTTACAAATTACTCCAAACTTAGCCACTTGGAACTATCCAAGTTTATCATCCCACAGTTCTGTAGGCCAGAAGTCCACATGGATTCAGCTGGGTCCTCCACTTAGGGATTTGCAAGGCTAGAATAAGGTGCCACCTGGCAGGGTTTTTACCCGGAAGCTCTGGAGAGTGATCTGTCTCCAAGCTCCTTCAGGTTGTTGGCTGGATCCAATTCTTTGTGGTAGAACCAAGACCCCCGTTTCCTTGGTGCTGTCAGCTGCAGGCCTGTCTTTGCTCCTTAGCGATGCCCACTTGTTTTCTCCTTCCCTCCAAGTGACCACCTCCAGCAACAGGGGCCGAGTCCCTCTCAGGCTTTGAATCACTCTGGTCTCTCCTTCTGGCACAACCCTCTATCTCCACTGGAAAAATTTCTCTGTTTTAAAGACTTATGTAATCACATTGGGGCCACCTGGATAATCCAAATTACTTCACTTTTAAAAACCTGTAATCTCAATTCTATCAGCAAAGTTCCTTTTGCTGTTGAAAATAGCATACTCATAGGTTCCAAGAATTAGGTCATGGACACCTTTGGTAAGGCATTCTGCCTACAGCAGAAGGTATTGAACGTTTCTAAAGAGGCAAATTAAATTACTCAAACCTGTTTAAATAAGCATTCCTTTCTCATGGCTATCTTTTAGCAACAGGCTTCCTTCTCCTCCAGAAACTATGGCAGAGATGCCTGCAGGGACTCTGCTGGGAAAGCCATTATAAGCCAGCAGCCACATGTCAAACCAAGTGGTGCTATGGCCCCAGCTCCAAATAGATAGAGCAGAGAGGCAGGGAGTGTGCCTGCTTCCACAAATGGTGGGGCTCAGCTGTGTCTCCATTTCTGGGAGAATTTATGAGTGGAGCACATGCCAGGGAGCATGGAGAGCTTCTCTCCCAGAAGCAGATGCTGCTGATCCCCACACAGAAGCCACCTCACTTTCCAGCACTCCCAGACACTGCCTGCCAGATGGCCACAGCCGAATCCACAGCTGAATAGATATTTACTGTTGGCACCAAATACACCTCTATGGGACTGGTTAAGGACCTGGGGTGGTATGGCAGGGCATCAAATACACACAAACAGTAGAAATGCTTAGGATGTGCCAGGTACTATGCTAAGCACTTTGCAGGTGTTAACCTACACACAAATTCTCAGGTCGATGGTGTGATTTTTATACCCCTTGTACAAGGAGAGACCAAGGCTGGGAGAGGTTGGGTAGCTTGCCAAAGATAATAGAATATATAAGCAGAACAGATAGAATTTAAATGGAGGTGCATATTATGTGATCACAATCTCCAGAGTCTGTGATCTTCAACACTGCACTAGCTGTATCTGATATTCAGAGCCCTTTAGCCCTCTGCCCCAGACTCCACTGAATCCAACTTCACTTTGCTGCAGCTCAGATAGCCCAAATCCTAGCAGTTGCCCTCTGATGAACCACCCTTATTTATAGGTCAGTGGCCCAGAATATTTTCCTCCTGTGGAATAGTGTGTAAAGCTTGAGGAGAGGAAAATTGACACTAACACCATAAAGGATAATTGTCATTGTAAAAAGCCTGGAGAACTGAAGCCAAGTGTAGAAATGACACCAGAAGAGGGAAGCAAAATGAAAGAAAGTGTTTTGTGACTCAAGAGTCACCTTTGGAACACCGAGTACCCGGTGTGGAGTTACATATGAAGGGCAGATGTCATCATCCTGAGCATGTATTAAGTGGAATAGAACAGGAACTAAATTATACCCATTGCACAGATAATCTTATTTAATTCTCACACTATCTTTACAGAAAAGTTATTACCCCTAGTTTATAGATGGAAAACTGAGGTTGAACGATGTCAAGTAACTGTTTCAGGTATCATGACTGATAAAGGCAGTTCTGAGATTTGAACCCATCCAGTCTGACCTGAAAAATAATTTGTTTCATGTTTTTTGTTCCAAAATGTCACAAGACATTTTTAAAGTTAGTTCTTTGGGTGTTGGGTTGACTCACTCTGTTTTGGCACCACACTGCAACTGGTATGAATCAGGTGAGCATATGCTTCATGGAATGATGCCCACAGATTAAGAGATGTTCTACTTTCAACCTATCCCCCAGACATAGGATGCATTTCATAAATGATTATTGAGTCAATTAATTGAATCAAGCTGTAAGAGCAAAGGCATGGGAGAGATAGTCTATTGTTGGATTGCCAAATCAGAAAGTCATGGTAAGCATACAAAACACAATCTGAAGGGAAAGATGAGGTTATATCTTGAATTTAAGCTCTTAGTCAGGTCCAGCGTACTATTTGGTGTTACTATGTGGGTGCAAAATGTGACTTGGATCACTTTTTCCATAGGGCTATCAGGTGTGTACTGCAGATGCCAGTGTGGTACCAACTCTGGACTCTATGGCCATTGTCTCTCAGGTTGGCTCAGGACATGTTCAGGTAGTCAAAAGCAAGAGAAACCTAGTGACTCTTACAACGTACAGGTTACAGAGATACATCTGACCAGGGTACATAACAATTACTGCCAACTGAATGGGAATTTTTAAGAAATCCACTATTTGTATAAATGGCCAAAGACAATGAGTGTTCTTCTTATACTGATATATTGGGCACTAAACTTCTACCAAGACTGGCAAATTAAGCACAAATGTATAAAGTTTCTTATATGAAAAATGAAGATAATGCACTATCTTCATATAGTTGTGATAGTTAAATAAAATACACTTAGAAACATGTCTGACAAGGAGGAAGTAGAATATATATGATTTGAATAAGTTAAAAAATCACAAGTATCTACAAAGAAACATGATAGAGATGCATTAAAAGTTTATTTTTTTCTCTCTTTTTCTTTTCAAATCATCAACTGTTCCAGTTGGGGCTTCCCTGGTAGCTCTGTTGGTAAAGAATCTGCCTGCAATGCAGGAAACCCTGATTCAATTCCTGGGTCGGAAAGATCCACTGGAGATGGGATAGGCTACCCACACCAATATTATTGGTCTTCCCTTGTGGCTCAGTTGGTAAAAAATCCTCCTGCAATGTGAGAGACCTGGGTTCGATCCCTGGGTTGGGAAGATCCCCTGGAGAAGGGAAAGGCTACCCACTTCAGTATTCTTGCCTAGAGAATTCCATGGACTATATACTCCATGGGGTCGCAAAGAGTAGGACATGACTGAGCGACTTTCACTTTCACTTTCACTAGCTAACTTTCACCAGTTGCTATAGCTACTTGTTGAAATTTAGGGGCATAAAACTCATAGATAAAATTTTTCACAGATTAGGACAAGTCGCAGCTGGATGTTTCTGCTAAACAATATCCAGGACCTAGAAGTCTAGGGCTGGAATCTTCTAAAGCCTTCCTCACTTACATATCTAGCTGATCTATTTACATCATATATGATATCTATTAATATATCACATATGATACCTAGAACTATGTAACATTACCAACTATGGACTGGGAGTTTAGACGAAACCATCAAAACAATCAGCCAGAACATCTACACAACTCTTCCTGTAGCCTGGGCTCCCTCACAGTTCAGTGGTGGTTGGATTCCATCACCAAGCATCCTGAGAGGAAGACAGGCTGAAGCTGTACTCTGTTCAGGGAATGATGAGAGCAGTCTGTTCCCACTCAGATTCAAGAAAAAAGTGTACAATTCACAAACTACACTTATAGCCATGCTAATTATAACATAGAACGGGTACTATAATCAAATAATTTAAACAGAGCAGGACATGATATTTGTTGTAAGATTTTTCAGAGCCTTTAATATTTTCCTCAAATCCTGTTTTGACCATGGACTTTGTTTTGCAAGATCACCTTAGAGGGCTAGAAGTCCCTAGACTATACTGTGAGGAATACTGAGATGAGTCCATCATTCTTAATTTGTGTTTCTAAAGAATATAGTGTAGCAGAGACAAGTAGTCTTTCCCCAAAAAGACTGAGAGGAAAAACAAAGGTTACTTATGCAATGTTACATGTCAGTCTCCTTATTTACTTCTCACCATTTTGGCATCTATTACATCACCCTCTTCTAAGATATATTTTGAGATTGCATCTTCCCAGTCTTCCTTTTTAATAGTAACAATTTACCATTTATTAAGCTCATATCATGGGTTAGCCCCATGTCAAACACTTTGCATAATGGCTTCATTTAATTCTCTAAATTACCCTAAAATATCAGACCTATCTGCATTTTCTAGATGATGAAACTGAGGCTCAAAATTTTAACAGATTCATCCAAGGTCATAGGTAAGTAGCAGAGGCAGGTTTTAAAATCAGGTCTCAAGAAATCTAGTGAACTATGCCGATACACAGCAGTCTGGCGTTTTTACTTCACAGCCACTTCTGTAAAAATTATGGGTGAGCCTTCACATCCATGGATTACTTATTAGTTAATTAGTGAGTGGTTAATCCATGTCCCAGCTCATCCTGCACACCAGCTCCTGAGCCATTTTCAACTTTCTCATTGTAGGCCTTAAAACTGGATGATGATGAAATTGATGATGTTTGTGCTGCTATTGCTTATGATGAAAATGGTGATCGTTTATTCATTATTTTGTTGTTATTTATTTATTAGTATCACTTTATCATTGGCTATAGAACCTAACTTTTTGCATTTTTTTCTAGCTTCAATTAGTGTTTTCTTTCTCATCTAAAACTGTAGGGTTTTAGATACCTACAAATCAGACTTTTTTAAAAAAGTAATTAATTTTTTTATTGAAGGATAATTGCTTTATAGAATTTTGCTGTTTTCTGTCAAACTCAACATGAATCAGCCATAGGTATACATATATCCCCTTCCTTTTGAGCCTCCCTCATATCTCCCTGCCCATCCCACCCCTCCTGGTTGATACAGAGCCCCTGTTTGAATTTCCTGAGCCATACAGCAAATTCCCATTGGCTATCTATTTTACATATGGTAATGTAGGTTTCCATGTTACTCTTTCCATACATCTCACCCTCTCCTCCCCACTCCCCATGTCCATTAGTCTATTCTCTGTGTCTATTTCTCCATTACTGTCCTGTAAGTAAATTCTTCAGTACCATTTTTCTAGATTCTGTATATATGCATTAGTACGATATTTATCTTTCTCTTTCTGACTTAATTCACTCTGTATAATAGGTTCTAGGTTCATCCACCTCATTAGAACTGACTCAAAGGTGTCAAGTATGACTTTTGATTCCAACCCCACAGCTATGTGACTTGAATTAGTCACCTCTGAGATTGATGTCCCTTATATGCAATTCAAATAGAATAATATCAAAGGATTTTCAGAATAACATCTAAGGATTTTCCAAGGATTGAGATAATGTTTTTTAATCACCTAACACAGTATCTGGCACATATTTTCAAACTTAACCTAAGATTCCCAAATTTAGATTCTACCATAATTGCTTTTGCCACTCATATTTGTTTGGCAATAGTGTTAATCAGTTCAGTTCAGTCCTGTTCAACTCTTTGTGACCCCATGGACTGCAACACGCCAGGCCTCCCTGACCATCACCAACTCCTGGAGTTTACTCAAACTCATGTCCATTGAGTCAGTGATGTCATCCAGTGATATCATCCTTTGTCATCCTCCTCTCCTCCCACCTTCAATCTTTCCCAGCATCAGGGTATTTTCCAATGAGTCAGTTTTTCGCATCAGGGGCCAAAGTATTGGAGTTTCAGCTTCAACATCAGTCCTTTCAATGAATATTCAGGACTGATTTCCTTTAGGATGGACTGGTTGGATCTCCTTGCAGCCCAAGGGACTCTCAAGAGTCTTCTCCAACACCACAGTTCAAAAGCATTAATTCTTCAGTGCTCAGCTTTCTTTATAGTCCAATAATGTTAATGACCTTACCAAAACACTGCTCTTTTTACTGGGAGATACCTATTGGTTTGGGATATTTCATTACTTTAAAAATTTCCATAGTTGGGCAAACTAGTCTCAACTTTTGATTCCAAGTTATGATGCAAAATGCCTTAAATTACACCAGTGTTATGCACTTTCCCTCTTTGTCATCTTAAAGACTATAATCACAAATATATGCATATGAATACATATGCAAACATACAGACAAATATGTACACGTTGTATACACACACATCAGCAGTGTGAGGGACACCTTTGATATATGCAGTTGTTTACATTTTGAATATATTATCAAAGCACTGAAATAATAAGTTCTGAAATAGTGGTGCTGCTGGCAACTGAATCCCCACTTTATCTACTACTTCTGTCCCAGGCTATAAAAAAACAGTATTATTCATGCATAATTCTCACACTCTTTCCCACTGCTAACAAAACAGATACTTCCTTTAATCTAGAAAACACACTGGCTAGCATTGCTCACTTCAATTGGCCAAGGGTTCCATATGATCAAAGTCACAGCCTGTGGGTAGATAGCTCCCATCTCTTTGAAAAAAGATTCAGTGGTCTGTAATTCACAAGCTTACATCTACTGAGGCTTCGGTGCATTAAATTTCACTCGAGTATGGGCAACAAGTAGAGTATATGCCCAAATATAAGTCGATCTTCTGTTTTCCCACTGTGAAAATCCAGAAAGACATCAAGTTAAGTTACTGAATTATTAATTAGGTTAAGATCCCTTTATCATTCAAATGAAACCTCAAACTTTCCTCTTCCTTCTTCAAAATCATTGTCTTTGTGTCATCTTAATACAGATTTTTAGAGCACATAATTTTCATTTCCATCAATGTCTAAATGTCAGAGATTTTGAGCTCTTAGAGGATGATGTCACTTGCTCCCAGTAACCACTCCCATAATATGCCCTTCGGTTGCTTGTGTTTTTCCAATCCTCCTATTAGCATGAATTTCTGACCTCTGTAATGTAACTACTTACTCTATTTCTTTTTAAAAGTCTTCTTTAAGAGGCTTGTTTACAATAGCATCTAAGATTGTAATTGTGAGGAAAAAGCTCCAGGAATAATTGCTAAATTGTGTTAAATTCCCTTGCCTTTTTTGCTAATTTTTAACTGATTCTGCCAGTGACCTCTTTAAGCAAGCCAAACTAGTATTGATTGAGGCCCTTTCTGGCTAATGTGCAGTACTTTATTCAAGCTACAGTAATTGAGAAAGTGCTCTATAATGTGAGATGTTTTATTAGGACTCAAATATGAATCTTCTAGTAAGGTGAGGGTGATGTTTCTTGAGGGGAAAGAAAACATTGCTTCATATGTAAATACTTTTTTTCATTGCATAAATGTCACTATACCCCCTCTGCCTTTGAAGAAGAAGAAGAAAAAAAAATAATAATAATGTTTCGTGGCATTCTTTTGCTTTGAGCCTGGCCTCTATCTTTCTCAACACTCCCCTATAGACAACACATTTTGTAAGCTACTCTAAGACTGACTCTATTGTATATATTCTTCTGTTTAGCGTTTATTCTGTATAAGTATCGGGATCAATTTTTTTTCTTTATTTTTCAAATATCACTAGATAGGTGCTCCCAACAAACTGTGAAGCAGGTATTTCTGTTCTCTCTATTTTGAAGAAAAGAAAATCTTAGGCTTAGAGAAATTAAGTAACTTGCCAAATATCACACCTAATCAGTGGCAGAGTTGAGTCTCAACTCCTGACCCAAGGATCAAGCCAGCATCTTTTACATCTCCTGCATTAGCAGGTGGGTTCTTTACCACTAGCACCTACTGAGAAGCCCCAAAATTCATGTGTGCCTGATTCCAAAAGTGTGTGTTTATATTGAATATAGTATACATAGGCAGTCCTATCACATGTCTACCAAAGAAGTAGTTTCAGACATCTCTAGGAAACAGAAAGGTTGTTTTATAGTTAGTAAATGTATAATTCACTGGCCCCTAATTTCTATATTTCAAAAATCAAAGGATGACCCTGCAATTTCATTCCTAGTTACTTAAATAAGAGAAATAAAAACATATGTTCACACAAAAACTTGTACATAAATCCTCATTACAGCTTTATTCATAATGGCCTCAAACTGGAAACCACCATATATCTGCAAATATCCACTAATGGGTGAATTATTTAGCAAATTGTGTTACAATTCAATGGAATACTATTCAGAAATAAAAAGGAGAAAACTACTGATATATGTGACAGTATAGATGAATGTGAGAAGCAAGTTGTACAAAAGAAGCGAAGCACAAGAATATACAATGAATGATTGATTCCTTTTATATGCAGTTCAAGCATAGGGTAAACTCACCTATAGGAACAAAAATCAGATCAGTCATTACCTTGGCTAGAGTTTGGGGTTGATTGCAAAGAGGCCCCAAGGGAACTTCTCAGGATAATAGGAATATTCTGTACTTTGATTGTGGTTGTATACTTGTCAAAAATCTCTGTAATGTACATTTAAATGAGAATTTTTATTTTATGTAAAATATAAAATATATCTCAAAGTTGATTAAAAATTAAAGAAGGATTTATGATTAAAGCTAGAAATATTTGGGCATTAAAAATAAAAAACTGGCTAATTTGAAGACGAAAGTATTGAGAACTGGAAGTCAATTAGCAAAGGCAATAATGAAAAAATGAGAGACCTTGAAAATAGAAGAAGTGGACAGCCTTCAAATATTAGTCACAAGGTTATGTGTAAGAGGGAAGAGGTTTGAACAAGCATTAAATATGGCAGGAGATGGAGATTTTGGTTCAACATAAGGAAACAGTTGTAACAATTATATTTGCCCAATGCAATAGGCTGTCCTATGCAGTGGTAAATTCCAACAGAAGTGCTCAATAGAATTTGGGTAAACAACTAGAGACAATTTGAAAGGACAAATTAGAAAACCTGTAAATAAATGGAAAACCCAATTTCTTTCCAGCTGTCTGTAAATTCCAGTTCAATTTAAAAAGCACATGTAAGCACACCTAATTGAAGGACAGCTGTGCACGTGCCAACATTTGGAATGGTTCATTAAATTAAAATGCACAGAAAATTGTCCTTAATTCTAAAAAAGCATTTGGGCCTCCTTATGAATGAAATATGTTTATCCCTTAACCTTCCCTTCAATGAAGTGTTTCAATTCATCACATTTCATGAAGTTACTATTAAAGGTTGAGAAATTAGTTCTAAGGCATAGGGAATATATATGTATTCACACACAAGAGTATCAATGCCAACTTAATTGTCGGGGAAAGGACCACATATATTACAACCACAGGAAGCATGTAACCAAAGAATCAGTTCAGTTCAGTTCAGTAACTCAGTCATGTCCGACTCTTTGCGACCCATTGGACTACAACACACCATGCCTCCCTGACCATCACCAACTCCTGAAGTTTACTCAAACTCATGTCCATTGAGTCGGTGATGTCATCCAACCATCTCATCCTCTGTTGTCCCCTTCTCTTCCCACCTTCAATCTTTCTCAGCATCAGGGTCTTTTCCAATGAGTCAGTTCTTCGCATCAGGTGGCCAAAGTATTGGAGTTTCAGCTTCAGCATCACTCCTTCCAATGAATATTCAGGACTGATTTCCTCTAGGATGGACTGGTTGGATCTCCTTGCAGTCCAAGGGACTCTCAAGAGTCTTCTCCAACACCACAGTTCAAAAGCATCAATTCTTCGGCGCTCAGCTTTCTTTATAGTCCAACTCTCACATCCATACATGACTACTGGAAAAACCATCCAGCTTTGACTAGACAGAACTTTGTTGTCAAAGTAATGTCTCTGCTTTTTAATATGCTGTCTAAGTTGGCCATAACTTTTCTTCCAAGGAGCAAGCATCTTTTAATTTCATGGCTGTAGTCACCATCTGCAGTGATTTTGGAGCCCCCTAAAATAGTCTGTCACTGTTTCCACTGTTTCCCCATCTATTTGTCATGAAGTGATGGGACCAGATGCCATGATCTTAGTTTTCTGAATGTTGAGTTTTAAGCCAACGGTTTCACTCTCCTCTTTCACTTTTGTCAAGAGACTCTTTAGTTCTTCACTTTCTGCCATAAGGGTGGTGCCATCCACAAATCTGAGGTTATTGATATTTCTCCCAAACCAAAGAATATCACGTACAAATTGCTATGGTGAATGAAAGGCCTGCAAGTACCTAGCTTGCAGTTTCTGCCCATTGGCTACCTCCGCCAGGATATAAGAGGTGGATATAACCAAAATCAACATTGTGTAACCCAACTGAATAGCTACTTCAAATAGCCTTCTCTTCTTGAAGATCTCTAAGAATAGCACTAATCTCTATGATCTAACATAGCCTCTCCTTGCCAAAAAAATACCTTTATTTGATTTGATATTCTGGTTGGATAAGGGGCCTTTTCAGAGTCTTTTGGTTGAACTTCTCCACTACAATAGCTCTTATCTCAGAGGCTGAGGCCCTAATGCGTGGGTTGTGGAAACTTGCAAGAATGTCAATCTCATTATTCATTAGAAGACTAGGGAAAATGACCACAAGGTGGTCCAAAATCAATGGACCCACCACCTACCATAAATCATATTTTGGACAAGACTCCATTTATTATTTGATCCCCAAATGACCTCACTTTTAAAAGGAGAAGCTATGATGGTTCTTTGTTCAAAAGTTTCCTTGGCAAGTTTCTAGACTTAGAACTCATTGACTGAAGAAATGACTAGGTCTCCAAAAGGAAGTACCCTGTAAAAAGATGACAAGTATATATACTGTAATAATGTCCCCCCAAGAAACCAGTGAGTGTTAACTCAAATTCCCCATCCCAGGGAAATTAGTTCATTCCTTTCTCATCCTGAGTGCCCTCCGTGAATGAATCAAATTGAGAAAAACTTGAAAGTCTCCCGAGAAAGGAGAACTGAAGAAGGATTTTGAAAGAAAAGACAAAGTAAATATGCCTTTGATTTCAGCATAATATATTTTAATCAATTTTTACCCAAAATCACAAGTGACTGTAGACGACTGGGAAAGGGGGACCGCACAGGCAGTGCAAGGACAGATGAACAAAGACTCTAAATTGATATTGATACTCATAGATTTAAAGAATTCCACACCCCACTCCCTCCATCCACTGTGTGTAAAGAGATTCCTGATTCATCCCCAGTCTCCAGCATCTCCTTCTGCACTGCTTCTTCTAAAATACAAGGCAAACAAAAATGTTTTCTCCCTGGTTAATATTCAATTCTCAAACCACAGTATTGAAATTACTGATATCTGACTTTTCATTCTAAAAGGCAAGTTCCTCATCCCAGGGAAATCAACTCATTCTTCCCTCATCCTGAACACCCTTCTTGAATGAATCATTGTGAAAAACTTGAAAGTCTTCCAGAGAAAGGAGAACTGAAAAAGGATTTTGAAACAAAAGTCAAAGTAAAAATGTCTTTGATTCCAAAATACTATGTTGTAACTAATTTTATGTAAAGTAACAATATAATATATAGGTTATATTATATATGTATGTATATGTGTGTGTATATATATATATATATTTTAATGACAGTGTAGGATCCTGCTGCTCTCATTATAAGACTATGGATAAGTCACTTAATTTCTCCATGAAACCGTTTCCTCCTCTGTTAAATTGTTTTTTAAAAGTTAGATAGACTCAATTACATGAAATGTCCCTCCTTTCTCCAAACCCACAACTGTGTTTCTATAAGATTTTAAAGAACTTCTTCTGAAATGTTTGAAAATTTGTGAAGTCTCCAAATCAGTGTGATATTAATGAGTTTTCTTGCACATGGTTATACTTTATCCACTTATAGCTACATGATACAGTGAATTTTGTATTACTTTTGAATCTCTTCACATCTGAAACAACCTATATGTGAAATCTTGGCTTTTTCAAGATATAGTGCCATTAGGATTCAAAGCAAAGTAATTTTCCTGCCAAGATTTCTCCCTTTGTTATCTCATCTTTTCATCAGAGACTCCATTCAGTATGTTACCGAAATGAGGCAGTGCTTAGGGTTGCCCCCTTGCATGGAGTATGAAATCATTGGCCATCTTTTCCAATGTATTTGCACACAAAGACTTGGTATAAAGGTTAAGAATCCATATTGATATTATCACTCGGGTAATCAAAGAAGTAATTACAAAATGCTCTTGGAAGACAGGCAGCATGATTCAGCCTTGGAAAAGCAATTTATTTGCCTTTTTATTTAAAAAAAAACACACATTTGGCATGGGTCCATGATTAATTTAACATTTACTCAACATAGCAATGAAGGAGGACCTCTTTTTATTATACACAAGTTATTACAATCGAGTTGAGAAATGATTTCATATTTAAACATGTGATTATATCATAGTTCATATGCTGAATATATGAATTACTAATTAAGAGAATTATAATGCTTAGGGCTTAGCAAATACACTCCAGTAATATCTTTTTGTTTCAAATCCTTTGGCTGACTTGCTTCCTATAAATCCACAAAATCATTGGGCTGGAAGGAAGCACTCCAGAAACTTTTGAAGTGTGCTCTGTGGAACCCTAGGGTTCCCTGAGACTGACCCAAAGGAGACACAAGAAGGAAAAATAAGGCCAAGTAAGTGAAGTTTCAAGGCCTTTGACCTGCTTCAACTTGAGAAGCTCCTTTTTATAGAGTTGGAAAACTATTTCTGCCACTAAAGGAGCTCTATTTTTTTTTTTTAATTTAGTTTTCTAAGTATAAATTCTTGTGTCACATTCCCTCCACATGGTTATCTCATCTCTGCATGAATCATTCAAGTGATAGGACTCCTTCTACTTTTGAGGCTATCAGCTCTATTTTCAGACAGATCTCAGGAGGTCTTTTCTCATTTGAACAATGATATGTATCCCTACAGTGTACAATCTATACTTGAGTGAGTTGTTTAGAGATTTCCCATTGTGTGTAACAGGTTGTGTTCTCTAAGGAAGTGGCTCAGAGGTAGAGATTAGTAACAGGGTGTTTATTGGGAAATGTCCTTGAAATCAACACTTGTGGAAGAATAATAGAAAATAGGGAAGAGGGAGGAATCCAGGTGAGATGTAGGTACAAATCTCACCTTACAAAGAGCTCTGGAGCTAAGGTGAACAGCCTCCTTGATTAAGAAAACTCAGAATTCAATTTTACACATTCTACCCCAACTCTTGCTATTATCCCATGCGTGAAGGTTTTTTAGGGAATAGTCTTTTGTGTGTCTTACTAGGTTCAGCTCATGTAAAGCTGTGCTACGATGCAGCTTAATCCTAGCTACAGGTCTAGGGTCAAGGAGAGGAGTGAAGAATCATCCTAGGGACTGTTGTCATCTTTTGGAAGTGAGGTCTCTGAATCACTTTCAAGGAAGGGGAAAGTACTGCTTTAAATAGGGAGGGATGTGTCACTTCTGCAGGCTCAGATGGTTCAGGGAAATGCAAGAAATCAAGAATTTCTTCAACCTAGATGTCCCTGTCTGATTTTTTTTTTTTCCAACAAGGGTTCTGTTGTTCGCATAACAGATTTGCCTTGTATTTTTTAAAAGAACTTATTTTTACAGCAGCTTTAATTTCACAGCAAAATTAATAAGAGAAAGGTACAGAGATTGTCCCTATTCCCCTTACCCCAACACATTCATATTTCTTCCCCATCAGCATTCCCACCAGAGGATGCATTTGTTATAACCAATGAAGCCATATTGACACATTATTACCCTAAATCCATAGCTTACATTAGAGTTCACTCTTGGCACTGTACACTCTGGGTTTTGACAAGTGTACAATGATATGTATCCATCACAATGACATGTATCCATCATTGTAGTACTGTACAGAATAAATTCACAGTCTAAAAGGTCCTCTGTGCTCTGCCTATTTATCTCTCCTGATCCCTGGACTCTGGCAAACACTGATCTTTTTACTGTCTCCATCATTTTGCACCAACCAATAATTGAATTCCTGTTGTTCAACGTCCCTATCAGCATTTAGAATTCACAGTGCTTTTCGCTACAGGCCATTCTAATATATGTGTAATAGCGTCTCTTTGTTTAATTTTCTATTTCTTAGTGCGTATGATATGGATCACTTTTTCATATCCTTATTTGACCTCTGTATATCTTCTTTCGGAGAAGGCAATGGCACCCCACTCCAGTACTCTTGCCTGGAAAATCCCATGGACGGAGGAGCCTGGTAGGCTGCAGTCCATGAGGTCGCTAAGAGTCGGAGATGACTGAGCGACTTCACTTTCACTTTTCCCTTTCATGCACTGGAGAAGGAAATGGCAACCCACTCCAGTATTCTTGCCTGGAGAATCTCAGGGACAGCAGAGCCTGGTGGGCTGCCGTCTATGGGGTCGCACAGAGTTGGACACAACTGAAGCGACTTAGCAGCAGTAGCAGCATATATTCTTTGGTGAGATATATGTTAAGATCTTTAGTCCATTTTTCAATCAGGTTGTTTGTTTTCTTATTGTTGAGTTTCAAGAATTTTCTTGGTATATTTTGGACAACAGTCCTTTATCGCATGTCTCTTTTGCAAAATATTTTTTTTCAATTTGTTTCTTAGCTTCTCATTCTCTTGACATTGTCTTTTGCAGGACAGAAATTTCAATTTTAATGAAGTCCAGCTCATCAACTATTTCTTTCAAGGATCAGGTAGTTAGTGTTGTATCAAAAAAAAAAAAAAAAGATCATCATCATACCCAAGATCATCTAGGTTTTCTCTTCTATGAGTTTTATCATTTTGCACTTTATATTATAGGTATAGGTCTGTGGTTCATTTTTAGTCAAGTTTTATGAAGGGTGTGAAGTTTTTTTGTTTGTTTGCTTTTGCATGTAGATGTCTAGTTGTTCCAGCACTGTTGAAAGACTATCTTTACTCCATTTGACTGATTTAAGTAAACCTGTTGAATAAATCTTTGTCCCCTTACATGTTGCTTAGCTCTGCTGTTTTACTACAGAGGATGAAGACATTTTCATATGCTGCCAAGGATACCCTCCAGCTTTCAAAAAGAATTTCAATTACCTATTAATCACTCTCAGACTCTGCTATACTTGTTCAGAAAGAGAAAGGAAACTAGTGTCTTCTGTTGTCATTGTAGATATTATATCCCCCATTTAACTCAAAGGGCCAACACACTGCAAGAGCTAATGCATTCTTTACTACCAGCATACAACCCCAATCCACCATGAGCAGAAGTTTAACAACTGGTCCATCACTTTGTACAAGGGGTTCTCTATGGTCTGCTTACTACTGAGAAGTACTCATTGCCTGACAGGCAGCTAGGGATCTAGGTCCCACATGCCACCTTATCAACGGCTATCTCACACCACCACTGGCACCAGTTTTGCAGGTTTGTTTCTCCAGGAAGCCAGTTTTTGTTCAGGATTACTCTTGGCATCAACAGCTATGAAAGGGACAGGAGGGAAACCAGACTGGGCAGAGAGGGAAGTCAAGCTGAAATGCCAGTTTAATGACAACCTTGACCAATCTTATTAGATTTTTAGTTAAAATGGCCCATCAGAGTCATCCCACACTGGCCTGAAATAGACTAGTGTTTATATGCTCACTTGAGGGAACCTTTGGATGTGAGCCACTGCAGGACAATGGGCAGAGGAGCTCCTAGTAGCATTATGTTGGCTTTTTCTCATTTAGTCCTCACATTAAAAGTTTTCCTTTCATTTATCTATTAATTTACTCAAAAACTTTTAATTTGTGAATCCATTTTATATAGAAAATAAATGCATTTCAGAGAGAAAAATAACCCATTTCAGCTTATAGTTTCTGAAAGGAGGTGACAGTTCAGCTGAGTCCTGAAGGACAAATGGCCACACAACACTACCATTTCTGCACAAATATTGAACATATACTTCAAGCTTCACATGTTGAAATTGAATCACTTCTGCTTCCTCATCCCAGTGATGATGACTCTGCCTACCAATTGCTCAGGCTAAAATCTCTGGAATGGCCCTTGACTACCGTTATTCTTACCAGTTCTTCATGAAATCACATTGGCTCTACCTTCTAAATACAGAAGGAATCCAACCACCTCTCACCATATCCAGTGGCATCACCATGGATGAGGCAACAACATCTCTCACCTGAATTGCTACAGGTCTTCCTGATTCTATTACTACAAATTTCCCTGATTGTCTTTAATCTATTCCCAATACATCAACTAGAGTGATGACTTTATTGTCAAAATTCTGCACTGGCTTCTTGTTTCACTTAGAGCACATTTTAAAACCCTCCCCATGGACTAGAGGTCCAAAATGATCTACCTGCTTCTTTCTGTGTGACTTCACTGTCTAATACTCTTGTGCTTGTTCATTCTACTTCCAGCACACCTGTCAGTATATCACATATATGGATTGGCAATGAGAAATGAAACCAGTTCTGGATGGATCAGAGCAGAAAGGGCTTTGCATGATATAGCAAAATGACTGGACATTTTTCTTTTTGAAAGTAATAGAAGATATTGAAGTATTTCATACAAGAAAGTAAAATAATTAAAAGCTTGTTTTGAAAGATAATTTGATAGCTTATATCAAAGATGGACTAAGGGAATGAAACACAGGAAACAAGAAAGAAAAATAGAGCTGTTGCGATAACACAGGTGAAAGAAGATAAAAGTCAGAAAAACAGCACCAGCAACAGAGACAAGAGGAGACAATCAGAGCTTCAGGGATACTTAAGAGTGATATGATAGATGGCCCTTTAAGTAACTGAATGCTTTGTACAAAAGATGAGTAAGAGGGATTTCCAGGATCCTGGATAGCACAACTGGGAAGATATGGGCACCATTCATTAGGATAAGCAATAAAGGAAAAGAAACAAATTAGAAAACAAGATCTTTCTGTTAGGGATGTGTTGAGTTGAATGTACCAGGTTTTCCTGCAAACGAGATATTTTGGAAAGAAGTTAATCAGACACTTGAAGTTATAGAACTGAAATTCAGGAGATAGATCAAAGCTGGGCATATAGATATTGGGAGTCAGCTTAGAATGGTAATTGAAATTAAAAAGAGAGGCTTGGTTAAGTCAACAGTCAAGTAGAAGTAGAAAGCAGCAGGTCACTCACTCAAAATTGACAGGAAGTTGTTGAAGTTTGGAGTGCAATTGAATTACCTTTAAAAAAATAATTTATTTCTTTTAATTGGAGGATAATTTCTTCACAATATTGTGGTGTTTTTTTCCCCATACATCGACATGAATTGCCCACAGGTGCGCATGTGCTCCCCCATCCTGAACCCCCCTCCCAGCTCCCTTCCCACCCGATCCCTCTGGTTGTCCCAGAGCACCAGCTTTGAGTGTCCTGCTTCAAACAACGAACTTGCACTGGTCATCTCTTTTACCTATGGTAATATACATGTTTCAATGCTGTTCTCTCAAATCATCACACTCTTGCCTTCTCCCACATAGTCCAAAAGTCTATTCTTTACATCATGTCTCTTTTGCTGCCTTGCATATAGGATCACTGTTACCATCTTTCTGAATTCCACATATATGCATTAATATACTATATTGGTGTTTATCTTTCTGACTTACTTCACTCTGTATAAGTTCCAATTTCATCCACCTCATTAGAACTGACTCAAATGTGTTCTTTTTCATAGCTGAGTAATATTCCATTGTGCATATGTACCATAACTTGTTTATCCATTCATCTACTGATGGACATCTAGGTTGCCCTAGCTATTGTAAACAGTACTCTAATAAACATTGTGGTACATGTGTCTCTTTCATTTCTGGTTTCCTCGGTGTGTATGCCCAGCAGTGGGATTGCTGGGTCACATGGCAGTTCTATTTCCAGTCTTTTAAGGAATCTCCATGCTGTTCTCCATAGTGGCTGTACCAGTTTGCATTCCCACCAACAGAGTAAGAGGGTTACCTTTTCTCCACACCCTCTCCAGCATTTATTGTTTGTAGACTTCTTGATGGCAGCCATTCTAATCTGTGTGAGATGATGCCTCATTGTGGTTTTGATTTGCATTTCTCTAATAAAGAGTGAGGTTGAGCATCTTTTCATGTGTTTATTAGCCATCTGGATGTGTTCTTTGGAGAAATGTCTGTTTAGTTCTTTGGCCCACTTTTTGATTGGGTTGTTCATTTTTCTGGTATTGAGCTGCATGAGATGCTTGTATATTTTGTAGATTAATTATCTGTCAGTTGTTTTGTTTTCTCCCAGTCTGAAGGCTGCCTTTTTACCTTGCTTATAGTTTCCTTAGTTGTGCAAAAGCTTTTGATTAGGTCCCATTTCTTTTTCTTTGTTTTTATTTCCATTAGTCTGAGAGGTAGGTCATAGAGGATCTTGCTGTGATTTATGTCAGAGAATGCTCTGGCTATGTTTTCCTATAAGAGTCTTATAGTTTCTGGTCTTATATTTAGGTCTTGAATCTATTTTAGGTTTATTTTTGTGTATGGTGTTACAAAGTGTTCTAGTTTCATTCTTTTACATATGGTTGATCAGTTTTCACAGCACCACTTGTTAAAGAGATTGTCTTCTCTTCATTGTATATTTTTGCCTCCTTTGTCAAAGATAAGGTGTCCATAGGTGTGTAGATTTATCTCTGGGCTTTCTATTTTGTTCTTTTGATCTATATTTCTGTCTTTGTGCCAGTACCATACTGTCTTGATGACTGTAGCTTTGTAGTATAGTCTGAAGTCAGGCAAGTTGATTCCTCCAGTTCCATTCTTCTTTCTCAAGATTGCTTTGGCTATTCGAGGTTTTTTGTATTTCCATACAAATTGTGAAATTATATGTTCTAGGTCTGTGAAATATACCATTGGTAACTTCATAGGGATTGTGTTGAATCTATACATTGCTTTGGGTTGTATACTCATTTTCACTATATTAATTCTTACAATCCACAAACATGCTACATTTCTCCATATATTTGTGTCATGTTTGATTTCTTTCATCAGTGTTTTATAGTTTCCCATATATAGGTCTTTTGTTTCTTTATGTAAATTTATTCCTAAGTATACTTTCATTTTCATTGCAATGGCAAATGGGACTGTTTCCTTAATTTCTCTTTCCGTTTTTTTTTTATTGTTGGTGTATAGGAATGCAAGGGATTTCTGTGTATTAATTTTATATCCTGAAACTTTGCTATATTCATTGATTAGCTCTAGTAATTTTCTGGTGATATTTTAGGGTTTTCTAGGTAAAGAATCAGGTCATCTGGAAACAGTGAATATTTTACTTCTTCTTTTCCAATCTGGATTCCTTTTATTTCTTTTTCTTCTCTGATTTCTGTGGCTAGGACTTCCAAAACTATGTTGAATAGTAATGATGAGAGTGGGAACCCTTGTCTTTTCCTGATTCTAGAGGAAATGCTTTCAATTTTTTGCCATTGAGGATAATATTTGCTGTGGGTTTGTCATATATGGCTTTTATTATATTGAGGTATTTTCCTTCTATGCCTGCTTTCTGGAGAATTTTTAACATAAATGGGTTTTGAATTTTATCAAAGGCTTTCTCTGCATCTATTGAAATAATCATATGGTTTTATCTTTCAATTTGTTAATATGGTGTTTCACATTGATTGATTTGCAAATATTGAAGAATCGTTGCATCCCTGGAGTAAAGCACACTTGGTCATGATGTATGGTCTTTTTAATATGTTGTTGGATTCTGTTTGATAGAATTTTGTTGAGGATTTTTAATTCTATATTCCTCAGTGATACTGGCCTGTAGTTTTCTTTTTTTGTGGCATCTTTATCTGGTTTTTTTATTATGGTGATGGTGGCATCATAAAATGAGTTTGGGGATTTACCTTCCTCTGCAATTTTCTGGAAGAGTTTGAATAGGATAGGTGTTAGCTCCTCTCTAAATTTGTGGAAGAATACACCTGTGAAGCCATCTGGTCCTGGGCTTTTGTTTGTTGGAAGATTTTTTATTACAGTTTTGATTTCCATGTGTGTGATGGGTCTGTTGAGATTTTCTATTTCTTCCTGGTTCAGTTTTGGGAGGTTATACTTGTCTAAGCATTTGTCCATTTCTTCCAAGTTGTCCATTTTATTGTCATATAATTGCTCATAGTAGTCTCTTTTGATCTTTTGTATTTCTGTGTTGTCTGTTGTGATTTTTTCATTTTCATTTCTAATTTTATTGATTTGATTCTTTTCCCTTTTTTTCTTGATGAGTCTGACTTACCTTTTGACTTTCCCAGGTTATTACCAGTAAACAAAGATGAAAGCAGCTATCTTGGAATCAGTAGATAAGCATTATTTATGTCCCAATAATTCTTAAAGCATACTACTCCTAAGAAAAGTTGGGTTTTCCTAAAACCCTACCAGTGAATGTATCCTGCAAGCTCTATTGTCCATGCTACCATGCTGATGAGCTGCTAGGTGTATTGGGTCAGTGAATAATACTGGTGGAAGATTTAGGGAGTGAGAAGTAAGAAAGAAGCAGAATTTTCTTCTGTCTTCTCTATGGTTGTGGGGATTTTAAGACAATGGCTGAGTATCCTCAATGGTCTAGCTTCTGAGTACCCCTTTCTCTATGGAATGAAGCAACCGTGTCTCAGATTCTAGCTCCCACCAGATAGGAAAACTCTGGGTTTTGCTAACACTTTTCAGCTCTTCTATCACTTGTGTAACCACCAAGTCTGTATATATTAAGCTGTATTAAACTCTGAATTATCCAGTCTCTTTTCTTACCTTGATGTGATGTTGATTCATACATTTGAAAAACATACCTGGAAACTAAAGACAAAAAATGTAAAGGCTCCTACTTAGCCTCTGTCTCAGACAGTAACCCTCAAATAACAAAAGGGGTACATTTTGACTATTTTTAACAGCCCTAACCTGTCATATATATATCAGTTGAATAGTGAGAAACTGGGGGTTGAGAGAACAGGTCTATTTCCCACCTGAACACTAGGGGCTTAAGTTGAGCCAATCACGTTTGTGGGCAGAGAAAGAAGGCCACGAACTTCTTTTATAGGCTGAGAAATTACCCTCTAGTAAACAAAATCTAGGGTCTCAGCCATCTAACCAATCAAATAAGACAATATCAAGGTGCATAGATTAGTCCTGCATGTCTTCCTTTTGAAGGACTGAATCACAGGGAAAGAGGAGCATTCATATGCTCACTCTCACCGCACCACCTTCAAAGGAATGGAGGCTCTAGTGCCTTCCTTCTACTGAGGGCTGTGGTCTGGAAAATTAATTCCTCCCTGCAAATAACTAGGGATCCAGGAAAACTGGTGTGATTGAGTCCAAAGAAAAACTGAACTTCAATAAGAGGGAAAGATCAATAAGATTAAATGTTCCAGAAACCTCAAATTAAGCTAGCAATTGAAAATTAGTTATCGGATTCACCAACCAGGAGAGCTTTGATGAGCTTTAATGAGCATTTTCAGAGTTATCATGGAGGCATTTACCAGACTCCAGTGACTTGGGAACTGAATAGTAAAAAAAGTAATGCCAATGTGACTGGACAGTTCTTTTAAGAAGTTTAGCAGGAAAGGGTTTACAAGGGTGAAAAAGGAATGGAAAGATGAATAAGCAAGCCTTAAAAAATAAAAATACTAAAAAAAATTAAAAAAAATAAAAATACTTATATGTGTTTACATGTTGATAAGAAAGAGACCACAAAGAGAAAAATATTGAAAATAGAGAAAAAAGAGAATGCATTAATGAAGCAGGATCACTCAGGGTCAAGAGAAAATAGGATGGAAAATATAGTGGACAGATGAATCATGGAAGAAACTTCTTTCTTGTCTTGAAACAATAAAATGAGAAGTAGAGATAAATATAGATGCACATCAGTTTGTTGAATTCTTGTAAACATCTTAATAATGTTCCTTTTAAAATTAATTTACATGTATTATTGCTAGTCAAAGATCTGGATTAGTATACAAAGTCAAAATAAAAAACAAAAACATTAAGATTAATGTTTTCTCACTGATTTGATTGATTACAGCCAAAGGACAAATATTCTCAATGTCCTCTGGTCAATGAAGCCATTTCCCCTTACTGTTTCCCTGACTTTGCCCATCTCCATCATCTCTGCCAATGATGGTAGTGCTGAACCAGGGTAGAACAAAGAAATTGTTTCAATGGCACATATATTAAACCAGCAGTTTCCATATGCATTATCATGGAATTACATAGAAAAGCTGCTTCATGAGATAAACAATATTAAATATTTTGCTGCAAAATACATTGCATGTCTTGCTGTTGATTGCCTCGGGTGCAGTGTTCTCCACCACTAGCACTGCACTGCAGAAGATTCTTATTAGTGGCAAACACACAGGGCAGGAATCATGTCTCTGTAGTGAAGTCATACAAACTGTGCCACTTCTACCTTCTGGGGTCTTTCTATGTGAAAACAATCCAGTGATGTCAGCAACCCCAACTGTATTTCACTGGGTCTTAAACTCATTTCTGGGGATGCTGTAAAAGTGCTCATATGTAATGAATTTGGCCCTGTCTTATCAACCACCAGATCGGAAGTGATGACCTGAGCATAAAGGTCCTGCACCCATTGTCAGAATCCCTCCTCTTCCTTACTCTCTTCTTCCAGGATCACTATAAAGCTATTTATTAAGTGGAAAACATCTCAAGAAGGATGGCAATCTTGGAAATAGCAAACCCTGCAGCTGGCATCATGACAATGTATTTTCATGCTTTCTTCCATCAAAAATTTTAGTGATGATACTATGATAACTAGCTTAATCTGCTAGTTGGCATCATGGCTTTAAAATATCAACATTGAAAGACTCCTTTTATAACATTTCTTAAAATATGGTCCATGGACCATTTGAGTTAGAGTAACGAAGGTAGTTTATTTTAACATAAACCCTTTTCTGGTCCTAAGAGTAATGTTCTCTGGAGATAGAGCCCTGAAATCTGTTGTTTTAATAAACTCCCCAGGATTATTGTTTAAAATTATTTATTAGACTTTAGTAATTCTTTAATCAGTTAACTTTTTTAGGCTTTAGTAAACTAATAAATACTGTCTCAGAAATCCTCCACTCTGATATCCTCCCTTTGCTGTCAAATTTTATTAAGAAATAACATACACAGAAAAGAACACAAAGTCATAAATTTTTAAAAAGTGAATGCATCTGCATAGCCAGTATTTATGTTAGGAAACAGTGATAAATCAGAACCCCTGAAGGCCCCAAGTATCTCTTTCTAGCCACTAAGCCACTGGAAGACAACCACTCTCCTGACTTGTCATATTGTCAGTTTGCTTTACCTATTTTTGGACTTGATTTAAATGAAATCAAATAATGTATATTTGGGGGGTACTGGCTTCTCTCACTCAGCATTATTTGGTGAGATTCATTCGCACTATCGTGTTTCATTGTACTTGTTGCTGATCTTTGCTATGCAGTATTCTATTGCATGAATATGCAATTTAACTATCCTTGCTATTGTACATAAACATTTGTGTTGGTTTGAGCTGTTCCAAATACTTCTGCTATGAACACTTTTGTACATAACTTTTACTAACATATGTACGTATTTCTATATGTCTAAGGATTTGTAGTTGTTCACTCACTAAGTCATGTCAGACTCTTTGTGACCCCATGGACTGCAGCAGCATACCAGGCTTCCCTGTCCTTCACTATCTCCCAGAATATGCTCAAATTCATGTCCATTGAGTAGGTGATGCTATCTAACAATCTCATCCTTTGCCACCTCCTTCTCCTTTTGCCTCAATCTTTCCCAGCATCAGGGTCTTCCTTTCCAATGAGTCAGCTCTTTGCATCACATGGCCAGTATATTGCAGCTTCAGCTTCATCATCAGTCCTTCCAGTGAGTATTCAGGGTTGATTTCCTTCAGTATTGACTCTTTTGATCTCCTTGAAGTGCAAGGGACTCTCAAGAGCCTTCTCCAACACCACATTTCAAAAACCTTCTTTATGGTCCAACTCTCACATCTGTACACGACTACTGGAAAAACCATAGCTCTGACTATAAGGACCTTTTTCAGCACTGTGATATCTCTGCTTTTTAATATGCTGTCTAGGTTTGTCATAGCCTTCCTTCCAAGGAACAAGCATCTTTTAATCTCATGGCTGCAGTCACTGTCCACAGTGATTTTGGAACCCAAGAAGATACAATTTGTCACTGCTTCCACTTTTCCCCCTTCTGCTTGCCATGAAGTGATGGGACCAGATGCCACGATCTTAGCTTTTTGAATGTTGAGTTTCAAGCCAGTTTTTCCACTCTCCACTTTCACCTTCAAGAGGCTCTTTAGTTCCTCTTCACTTTCAGTCATTAGAGTGGTATCATCTGCATATCTGGGGTTGTTGGTATTTCTTACCACAGTCTTGATTCCAGCATGGGATTCATCCAGCCTGGCATTTCACATGATGTACTCTGCATAGAAGTTAAATAAGCAGGGTGAGAATATACAGCCTCATCATATTCCTTTCCCAATTTTGAACCTGTCTTTTGTTCCATGTCTGGTTCTGTTGCTTCTTGACCTGCATACAGTTTTCTCAGGAATCAGGTAAGGTGGTCTGGTATTCCCATCTCTTTAAAAATTTTCCCAGATTGTTGTGATCCACACAGTCAAAGGCTTTGGCATAGTCAATGATACAGAAATAGATGTTTTTTTCTGGAATTCCTTTGCTTTGTCTATGATCTAACACATGTTGACAGTTTGGTTTCTGGTTCCTCTGCCTTTTCTAAACCCAGCTTGTACATCTGGAAGTTCTTGGTTCACCCACTGCTGAAGTCTAGCTTGAAGGATTTTGAGCATAACTTAACTAGCATGTGAAATGAGCACAATTGTATGGTAATTCTTTGGCATTTCCCTTCTTTGGGATTGGAATGAAAACTGACCTTTTTCAGTCCTGTAGCCACTGCTGAGTTTTCCAAATTTGCTAACATATTGAGTGCAGCACTTTAGCATCATCATCTTTTGCTTATACCTCGGGGTAAAATGCTTATGCCTAGAGATAAAAATTGCTAAATTGTAAGGCATTTTTTTTCAGCTTTAGAGTTATTTTGTTGTGTTGTGTTGTGTGTGTATGTGTATTTCTTTCAAAGTGATTGCTCCAAGTTTAGCACCAACCAGCAGGATACAGGTTTCCAGTTGTACATCCTTCGGCCCCTCACTTAGTATCATGTGTCTTTTTCATTTTACTCACTGTGGCTGAGTTTACCAATATTACAGTGTGCTTTTAATTGGATTTCCCTAATGATATTAAGCACTGCTTCTTATGTTTATTGATTACTTCTATATCCACTTTTGTGAAGTGCTTATTCAAGCCTTTCACCCATTTTTAAAAACTGAATTGCCATCTGCCTCTTTTGCTTATTGTAGCAGTGCTTTCTACATTCTGAATTCAAATCCATTGTTGGATACATGTATTGTTAATATAGTCTCCAATCATATGGATTGTTTCTTAAGTCTCTAAAGGGTTATCTTTGAACAAAAATTCCTAATATCAATGTGTATTTGTTTATTACATATCATTTTCTATGTCTTTTCTAAGAATTGCTTGCCTTCCTCAAATTGATGATAATCTCCCACATTTTTCCCCAAAGTTTTATTATTTCTTTAATCGTTTACAGTGCAATGGGATAACTGGCTGGAATTGATTTTTTCTTTGGTATGGTATGCAGTAGGTATCTCCTTTTTTATATATATTGTCACGTAAGTGTACGCTCCTCGGTTCTTGTCTCGTCACAACAAAGATTTGGAGTGACGGACATTAGAGCCCTCGGCGGGTCACGGCTCTCGGGTCTTGGACAAACCATTATAGCTCTCAGGTCTCGAACAGACCGTGTTATAGCTCTCAGATGAATCGGTGTTACAGCTCAGTGTTACAGCTCTTTTTTTATTTAGATAATAGCAGGAAAATCCATGAGGGCCTGCTGACCCAAAGACGTGAAGAGAAGAACGCCCCAGCATGCGGGAGAAAAAAAAAAAAAGGGAGAGCATGCTTTGGCTCCTTTTTTTATATGTTTTTTCCTCCCACTGGGCCTGCCCTATGTAAATTGGGCTTAGCCAGGAGTCGCTATTCTACCTGAAGTTCTCACTCCCGTCCTCGGACCTTCCTTTGTTCTATTTTCGCGGGCTTTTCCCTTCCTTGTCTTTAGCCACCTCCATTCTGGACTCCTGTTTCCTATTCTAACTACCTAACATTCCCCCCTCAAGAGATGGGAGGCCCAATTATTTGGGAATAGGGGCGTCGAGGTCTCTCTGGCTACTTCCTGCTGAACTGGGACAGCGAGGGGCATTGGGCCTCCCCCTCTTGCTAGTCTCAGGCCTCAGCGTCCTCATAGCGGTGTCCATCTAAGGGTGAGTGATATCTTCTGTGGTTGGCTGTAGTTTATATCTTTGTTGAGCTGGCACTGTATGTTGTAGTTTGTCGACCTGGGCAGAGACAAAACAGGTTAGACAATTGATATTACATGGAACAGTCATAAGCAGCATCAATATGGTATAACAAGGACTAGTAGGGACATTAGCCAACTCTAAATTCCCATCACCAGGATGGCACAAGTCCCTCCTTGTTCAGAAATCAGAAGATGTATCTCCTGTCTGTTTTTGAGTATAATCCCTGTCAAGCTGTGTTGGCTCTTTAGAGCTGTCCTGAGAAATCTTATCCCCAGAAACCAGATTTTGGGAGTGTCCATTAGAATGGCACTCATTAGTAGTTCTGAATAGGTATCTGAGATCTCCCAGGGGCTCACAGGTGTATTGAGTGTCCTCTTCGGTTTTCTTCCATGGCTTGACTCATGAGTAGTGAATCCAGGAGTCGCTCCCTGGTGCCTTGATTGCTGTGGGGGTAGAAAGTATTACAGAGTAGGGGCCCTTTCATGTGGGCTCGAGTTGAGCCTTCGGGGACCCATTTTTCCAGATTTTATTTAGGACTTGAGTCCCTGGAGCATATAGTGGTGACTCCTTAGAATCTTTGGGGTCTTGGTTCATACCCCACAAGCATATATCCTGTTGGAATTTCCCAGTGGCCATGGTATAAGACTGGAGGGTCTGAACCTCTGGCTCTAGGAAGAGGTCATTGACATAAACAAAAGGTCTCCCATATAGCATCTCATAAGGACTAAGACCTACCTGTTCCTTAGGGGCAATACGGGTATGGAGGAGGGCTATTGGTAAAGCCTCCTTCCATCCCAGGGAGGTCTCTTGAGTTATCTTTTCTATCACTGATTTTAACAATTGGTTGACTCTTTCTACTTTTCCTGAAGACTGAGGCCTCCAGGCACAATGGAGATAATAAGTAATGCCCAATGCTTTAGAGACCCCTTGGGTGACCTTAGAAGTAAATGATGTCCCATTGTCACTTTGCAATGACCTGGGCAGACCAAATCTTGTAATGATTTCATGGAGCTGTTTTTTTACTACCTCCTCAGCCTTCTCAGTCTGGGTGGGTAAGCCTTCAATCCATCCTGTGAATGTATCTATCATGACTAATAGGTATTTATACCCTTGAGGAACTGGCATCTGGGTGAAGTCCATCTGCCAGTCCTCTCCTGGGTAGGTCCCACGTCGTTGGACGGGCTGGGCCAGCTGGGGTCTTTGAGCTCCTTGGGGATTGTTTAATTGGCAAGTGGGAAAAGAGGAGACCACTTGCCTTACAGTTATTTGAAGGCCTGTTCCTCTGAAGGACCTTTCTAGTAATCTCTGGAGGGCCTTTTCTCCTAAATGAGTGGTGGCATGTAAGGTGTTAACCAACTTCCATTGGAGGTTTCCAGGCAGAAAAAGGAGTCCCTCCTTTTGTAACCACCCTGTATGATCTTCTTGAAAGCTCTCACTCTTAGCTTTAAGAGTCTCACCTTCAGTATATGAAGGAGTTTCTGGCAAATTAGTCTGTGGAACTAAGGTGGCAACCCCTATTAGGTCATTGTTCTATAATGCTGCTCTCTTAGCTGCTGATCAGCTGCTTGGTTCCCTCGTGCCACCTCCGTGCTCCCTTTTTGGTGTCCTTTACAGTGGGAGACTGAAACCTCAGTGGGCAGATGGACTGCCTCTAAGAGTCTAAGAATTTGATCACCATATTTGATTGGGGACCCTCGGGTGGTCAAGTGGCCCCTTTCTTTCCAAATAGCAGCATGTGCATGTAGCACCAGAAAGGTATACTTGGAGTCAGTGTAAATGGCTATTCTTTTTCCTTTTCCCAGCTCTAAAGCTCAAGTCAGGGCTATGAGCTCAGCTAATTGGGCTGAAGTACCTGGTAGCAGAGGCTTGGCCTCTCTGATCTCAAAATTGGAGACTACTGCATACCTGGCTCTTCTTTTTCCATCTAAGACAAAGCTGCTTCCATCAGTGTACCAGATTTCCTCAGGATTGGTCAGAGGATCTTCCAACAATCCCTCTCGGGGTTTTGTCCTGTGGTCCAAGGTTTCTAGACAAGAGTGAAAGGGGAGAGAGCCCTCAGGGATAGGCAGGAGGGTGGCTGGGTTAAGAACCTCACAAGGGGATATAGTGAGGCCTGGATTTTCCATCAGCATTTCTTTATATCTGAGGATTCTTTGATCAGATATCCATAAATGGCCTCTCCCATTTAGGAGTTGTTTTACTTGGTGGCTGGTAAAAATAGTTTGCCCCCAAAGGAGAGTTTTAAAGCATCTTCTATCATGATTGCAACAGCTGCAAGATTACGAAGGCAGGGGGGTCAGCCTCGGGCGGTTGGATCAAGCCTCTTGGATAAGTAAGCTACAGGCTGGGGCTCAGATCCCAACCTTTGAGTTAACACTCCCAAGGCTATTCCCTCTCTTTCATGGACATAAAATTGGAATGCTTTTTCTGGGTCTGGCAACCTCAAGGCAGGTGCCTGAGTTAAGGCTTGTTTTACTGTAGCCTCTGCCTTCTTTTGAAGAGTTCCCCACATCAGTGGGACTGAATCATCCCGTCCCTTTAAGCTTTCATATAAGGGCTGGGCAATTAGACCATAGTTGGGTATCCAGATTCCACAATATCCAGTTAGCCCCAGGAAGTCTCGCAATTGTTTTCGAGTCGGGGGTGGGGGGTGCAACTGGAGGATTCCTTGTACCCTATCAGAGGACAGCCTCCTAGACCGGTGTGTAATCTGAATTCCCAGGTAAGTGACTTTTGTCTCGACCATCTGTGTCTTAGCACGGGAGACTTTATATCCCCTTTCTGCCAAAAAGTTTAGAACCTGAATTGCATGTTGTTGGGCATTTTTCTCATCTGGAGAGCAGATTAGTAGGTCATCTACATATTGTAATATTTTCCCATTAGATCCCAGGTCCAAATCTAGGCGATCCCGGCTAAGGGCTTGTCCAAACAGGTGGGGGCTATCTCTGAACCCCTGAGGTAATACTGTCCAAGTCATCTGTTGGTGTTTTTCTCCTGGGGCCTCCCACTCAAAGACAAAAAGATACTGGGATTCTTTTGCCAGTGGTATGCAAAAAAATGCATCTTTGAGATCCAAGACTGTAAACCACTTGGCACTGGGTGGGATTTCTCCCAAGATTACATAGGGATTGGGTACTGTGGGATGGAGGGGGACTACAGCTTAACTTATGATCCAGAGATCTTGAACCATTTGCCAGGTTCCGTCCTTTTTCTTTACTGAGAGGATTGGAGGGTTACATGGTGAATTGGTGGGGATCAGTAGCCCACAAGCAAGGAATTTATTTATTAAAGCCTGTAGTCCGTCCCGAGCCTCTCTTATGAGAGGATATATATAGATATATAGATATAGATATAGATAGATAGATACAGATATATAAAATGAACAAAGGCTAAGATGTCCCCAAGATTGTCCATGTAGTACAAAAGCAGACAGATACCGTGTTACAACACACCTTGCTACCCGATTCCTTTTATTCGTATGATTATAGTTCTTAGTACCAATTCTCTAGGCAAAACAGCCTCACCAACTTATGGTTTTATTTAAGTTCTTATTTCCTGACCACTTTTCTGATCTCAACCACCTCCAATCCCCTACTCCTTAACCTTCTTATCACATTCATGGCAAAACAGAGATAGCAAAAGAAGCTAAGTCCTCTAACCCCTGGGCCATCTCTGTGATACATGGAGTACCATTTCTCCAACAGGACTATAAATCATGATCCCTGGATACCCTGGTTCCATGCTTGTCTTTGTCAGTATTTAATTACCTAGACAAAACAAGAATTTCAACATCTTTAAAATGAAGGAATAAGAACAAGATCCCCTGGAGAAGGGGATGGCTATCCACTCCAGTATTCTTTCCTGGAGAATTCCATGGACTGAGGGGCCTGGTGGGTGATGAGCTACAGTCCATGGGGTCGCAAAGAGTCAGACACAATTGAGCGACTAACACACACACACACACACACACACACACACACACACACACACACACACACACACACAAAATGAAGGAGCAGGCTGAGGTTGGCTCCAAATTTCCTTTCATTTCTATAAAGGAAAAAACAAAATTATGATCCCATTAGTTTATTTTCAAAATAGCCAGTCTCTCTGTAATTATTGCATTGTATGACACATTTTCTCCTTAATCATTCACTGAAAAATAAGAATGTCTGGATATTATTAAGACTTAAGGACATTCTGTGAAAGCAACTAAAAGTATTTAAATTCTTGCAATCCATAAAAAGCATTTTATCTCCTTACTGCAGTTTGCCAAAGGATTTCCATTTTAAAACACAACTTCAGTCTGACACCTTCATTAAACACGCAGATGTGTTGTTTGATGTGTTTTTCCCTTCTAAAAAATCCTGGTTTCCAACCAGGCAGGAAAGACAGACTGAGAATGAGACCAAAGAATGAGTTTTATTAATGATTGCTGCCTGTTTTTGCATACATATATCAGTTCATATCCTGAGAAATTCTTTTTCACTCAATCCATTTCTATTACAGTCCTGCATTGTGTTACCACCTCATTATCTGTCTGAGAGACTGATTCAAAGTGAGGTTTAACATACTGAGCATTTGGACAGCAAAGAGCAAGATTTTTTTTTTTTTTTTTTTTTATAGCAGGAAATTCCTGGGAGGTCCCTGGCCACTTTCTTTTTATCGCTGACAAGTTGGTTTTGATATTTGAAAATGTAGAGATCAATACTGACTTAGCCGTCAAAATGACTTGATAGAAGAAACTCTCTAATACTGTGCCAGGAAAAATACCTCGTATCTTTGAGACTCATGCTATAAACTTTGCAACAATTTCTGAGTGCCCCCCCCATGGGGGGGATCCCCTGGAATAACTTCAAAAGATTTAAGGAAAGCATTTTTACCCAGTTTTAGACCAGACCTACTCATAACCCTCAGACCCAAGTCTAGACTTCATTGAATGTGGTATTAGGGATCCACATAATACTTTCATATTTATTCCATATTTCATCCATAAATACTTTCTTTATTTTCAAAGACTGAAAACGAATGGTACTTATGAACAATCAGGCTGTTCAATGCAATTAAAATTCCACATCCCTTTACTATTGGAAAACATTTTAACAAATTATTTCGGTTACTCTGGTTCTCTCACCCTGATCGGAAGCTGTGATTGGAAGATAAGTACTAGAAATAAGAAACTAAAGAATGAATTAAATTAAATAACCCTGAGCAAATAAGGTTAGTTTAAACATGAGTCCCCAGTGTTCTGTTCTAATGATGGGAGTGATTACATGTGTCTGTGCATTTGCCAAAGCACATTGAGCTATATGTCCAAGAGTCCATTTTATAGTACATAAAAGTACAAATATATATACATATATATACACACACACACACACACACACATATATATATATATTTTTTTTTTTTTAATTTATTGATTTTTAATTGGAGGACAATTGCTTTACAATATTATGATGGTTTCTGCCATATATCAACATGAATCAGCCATAGGTATATGTATGTCCCCTCCCTCTTGAACGTCCCTCCCACCTCCCACCCCATCCCACCCCTCTAGATTGTCACAGAGCACCAGATTTCAGCTCCCTGAGTCATACAGCAAATTTCCACTGGCTATCTAATTTAACATATGGTAATGTTTCTGTCTTAATACTACTCTCTCAATTTGTTCACCAATTCCTTCCCCTCATGTCCACAAGTCTGTCCTCTATGTTTATGTCTCTGTCGCCACCCTGCAGATAAGTTCATCAATACCACCTTCTAGATTCCACATAGATGTGTTAATATGCAATATTTGTCTTTCTCTTTCTGACTTACTTACTTCACTTTGTATAATAGGCTCTAGGTTCATCCACCTCATTAGAGCTGAGTCAAATTCATTCCTTTTTATGGCTGAGTAATAATTCCATTGTGTATGCATATCAAAACTTCTTTATTCATTCATCTGTCAGTGAACATCTAGGTTGGTTCCATGTCCTATCTATTGTAAATAGTACTGTAATGAACACTGGGGTACATGTGTCTTTTTCAATTTTGGTTTCCTCAGAGTATATGCCCATTAGTGAGATTGTTGGATCATATGGTAGTTTTATTCCTAGATTTTTAACGAATCTCCATACTGTTTCTCCATAATGGCTGTATCAGTTTACATTCCCACCAACAGTGAAAGAGGGCTCCCTTTTCTCCATACCCTCTCCAGCATTTATTGTTTGTAGATTTTTTGATGATGGCCATTATGACCCATGTAAGGTGATACCTGATTGTAGTTTTGATTTGCATTTCTCTAATAATGAGTGATGTTGAGCATCTTTTCATATGTTTATTAGCCATCTGTGTCTCTTTTTTGGAGAAATGCTGTTTAGGCATTTCTTCTGCCCACTTTTTGATTGCGTTGTTTGTTTTTCTGGTATTGAGTGCAATGAGCCGCTTGTATATTTTGGAGATTAATCCTTTGTCGGTTGTTTTATTTGCTATTATTTTCTCCCATTCTGTGGGTTGTCATAAAATTACAAACTTACATTTAAGTGAGTCCTGTCAAAACAAAGCAGGGGTAATGGGGAATCATTCTCCTAGATGGAAGACAGAATGCTTCTCAGGTGACATGGTGGGGAGAGAGAATGTCTTGACTGGGGCTAAGGTAGCTGAGGATCTTGATGGAAAGAGATGCACAAATGTGTTAAGGTCACCCCACCTGGGAGATACACTGACCATCATCAGTCCTTGGGAAAGCCAAGGGAGACAGATAAGAAGCTAGGAACCGGAGATGGAAACCTGAAGTGTCACAGCTGGTCCTTCAAGCAAAGGAGGTAGGGTAGAAATGGCCCAGAACATCATGGACACTGAAAACAAACATAGTCAGTGGAAGCAGGAGACCTCAAATGTAGAACCTAGAACTCAGGCCATAATGGGAAGCCAGGGCAGGTTTTACTGTATTGTATTTTTTTTTTAATAATTTATTCAAATCAAGGAGTTTTAGCCCCCTGGCTCTGTACTAATAGCAATTTGAACCAGCTCCTTTTCTCTGGACTTCAATTTTCTCATTGCCAAAATGAGAAGACTGAGATGGGTCATCCTCCTGGTCCTTTCTAGTTGAGAATGTCATGTGAATGAAAAATTTAAGTCAGAGTCTCTATTCTATAAGCTTTCTCTTAATGTACATGACACAAATATTGTTAATACAGGTGTAAAAGTCTCCTTTGTAATAGACATAATACCTCCCATGTGGTTTTGACCTTTCAGCCCCTTAATTTCTATCTCTGAAGCAAATAAAGGGTGTAGAAAACTAAGTAAATTTAACATAAATCATCTATGATTAGTTCTCAGCTTTTCACCCACGCCATTTTACTTGGTTAACCTTGAAAGTGGTGGATAAGCAGTATAGACTCAGATGGGCTTTAGATATGTTGGATGGATGGACCAAGCTGATTATATGTTTATTAGAATTAGGCAGAGCTTTCTCATTGGTTAGTGGATGCGTGCTATAGGTATCAGTGTCCCTCCAGTATCCTCTTGATGTTGTGGGATGCTGAAAGAGCTTTTGATGACTCTGGCTGAACTTGTGGACCCTTCATCATGGCCTGGCCAATCATAGTGCTCCATTCCTTCTTTCCTGATGCAGAGAGATTGGTCCAGGGGTAGACATTGCCATAAGCAAGGATAATCCATGCAATTATCTTCAATAAGCTTTAATATAGAAAACTGAGAGAAGAAGAGGGAAAGGCAAAGAAGGAAATGAGGGGAGAGGAGAAGCAAAAAATAGAAGAAAGAAGAAGGGGAGAGAGAAAGAGAGGAAAAGAGAAGGCAAGAGCTCTCTTCCTGATATGAAAAGCTGAAAGAATATTGAATGTAAGGAGCCACCAGGTCCATTTCTCTGCCCATACAGACTGAATAAAGCTAATAAGAACAAACTAAAGACAGAGAGGAATAAAGAGAGGGAGAAGAGAAAGAAATCAGAAAATTATTATCACACTGAATTTTTAATTACATTACCTCATATACCTTTTCTTTTTTTTTTTTTTTTTTTTTTGGTCTGTTAGTTTCTAGATTTTCTGTCACTTGTGGTAGCCCTACCAATGTCGTGGATGGTGCTTGATGCCCTGGGTGCATCACTACCCAAATCTTTCCTGTTTCTGAGATTTCTACAAAGATGAGGTACCTGATTTCATTCCAGGAGTCTACAATCAGAACACTCACCAGCTTCTGTTTCCAGCGAAGTGGTAGAAAGATGATCATTATGCCCACTGGGATGATGTGAGAAGAAGAAATTTTAGCACATACATGTTGAACAAAGGAGAGAAGAAAGTTACCATGTATGATGTGAATCACTGGGATCATGAGAAATTCAAAACACAATATTCAGGCAAAACAGTGTCATAAAGTCATAGCCTGGCACAGAAAATAAAATAGCCTATTAGTTGACTACACAGTCAAAAGGGACTTTGTAGGGAGATTATATGGAGATTGTAGGAATAATTTTATTTTTAAATTGTTATTTTTTTGATAGTATAATCCCATTTCACATATGATAAACTGGAGATTTAGGAAATGTAATAACTTGTCTCACTGGTAAGTGGCCAGGTTCATAATTTTAATGAGACTTATCTCAATTTTAGCCAATATATTCTTTACTATATCATTGCAGGGTAGAGGAAGATAGTCGCCAGTCAGAAAAATGTATTCCCTGTTCATGGTCTCAGTCTCATGAGCTAGATAGAACCACTCTGGGGCATATCCCTCCTAAATAACTCCTACTGTTTCCCTCAAGTTGTATCCCCTTGTATATCCATGCCTACAATGGGCAGACTTTTTTTTTTTTCCTCTGGCTGAGCCATGTGGCTTGCAGGATCTTAGTTCCCTGACCAGGGATGGAACCAGGGCCCTCATCAGTGAGAGCCTAGAGTCCTAATCACCTGACCACCAGGGAATTCCCAAGCAAACATTAAGAAAGAGACTCTGGCATGTTCAATAGGGATTGAAGATACACAAAAGGAAGAGGAACATACAGACTGGCCCTCCCCTGAGGAATGTACATTCTATTGGGGAAGACAATGGTGAACAAACACTTACCGTCTGACATGATTGTGCAAGGCCAGAAGGACAGTCAGGAGCTAAGGAGCAAAGGAGCTTCTGTTTCAGCAAAGATTTCACAAAGGAAATTCTATTTGAGATGGAACTTGAAGGTACATGCAGAAAAGGGGAACCGTTATGGACCTACAGTGTTAAAGAAGTATCTTGTTTGCTTAACCTCTCTGTGGTGGACAACTATTTTTTTCTTTGTACAACATACCATATTTCTCTCTCTCTCATTCCTATATTAATAAAAGTGAAGGGAATGGCAATCCACTCCAGTATTCTTGCCTGGAGAATTCCATGGACAGAGAAGTCTGGTGGGCTTCAGTCTGGGGGGTTGGACATGACTGAGCAACTAACACACACACACACACACACACACACACACACACACACACACACACCACTTTAGAAAACCACCCTTCTTTTTTCAGTCCAAAGGTTTTATCTGTCTCTGATCTCTGCCTAGTAAATCAGAGTTGAAACAGTGATTCATTTAGACATTGAGGCGTGACCTACATTTGACCAAATAAGAATCACACTAGTAATTTTTGCATTCATTAGTTGTTAGAACATAAAGATTTCCTCAGAGAAGCTTGTTATTTGGAAGGATGTAAGTCCAGAGGGGCCATAGCTTGTGTGTATGTGAGAAGGACTTGCCTAAGAATGAAGTCAACTAGAGAAAGACTAAGGAAAGAGTTTTGATGACTTTTTTAAAATACCCATAACTATCTATAACACCTTTATACACCATAGGTAAATTAACCAAAAAATTCAAATGATAAATACTTCATACTAATACAGTGAATGCTACTTAAGTAATATTTGCATTTTATCTGGGACCTTCAGAGTCGCCTTCTTATGCCTATTACTAGTGGGAGGTTTCTATACATAGCACATATTCAAAAAGTATTTGTAAGTCAACTATATGTCAGTAAAATTAAAAAAAAAAAAAAAGCATTTGCTAGTCACATCATCAGCCATCAGCTGTAGGCCTGCTGGTATGAAATACTCGTGTTGGCCTGGGGATATAGATAAATCACAGAGAGAGATAAGCACAAAGCAATGAGAGAAGGAGACCAAAGAGGACGAGATGGTTGGATGGCATCACTAACTCAATGGACGTGAGTTTGAGCAAACTCTGGGAGATGATGAAGGACAGGGAGGCCCGGTGTGCTGCAGTCCATGAGGTCAAGAAGAGTCAGACAGGACTGAGTGACTGAACAGCAATAGTCAATGCACGGTCATATGATAAGATAATATGAAGTTTAGTCATAGCTGTTTTTTTGTTTATTTTAATGCAAAAAAAAGGAGAAATAATCTTTCTGTGGGAGGAGAAAGCAAGCTTCCTGGAGGAGACAAGAGAAACATTCCATGTTTCTGACAACAGAAAATGAAGAAGAGTTCACAAGACAGGAAAATGGGATTAGAGCTTTCCAGAAACAGAATCAGTTTGTTCTCTAGGCAAAGCGTAACTAATAATGTGTACAAGGAAGAGCAAGTTTTTCTGTAGTAGAAAAGCAAAGCGTGGACGGTGAGATTGGTCTGAAATGCATCTGAAAAGCATATTGAGATTCAATGATAAATGTGTTTATTCTGCACCAATCAATTTCACCCTGTGAAAAATAGGAAGCCCAAAAAAAGAAAAGTATTTTTTTAAAAGAACCAAATTGCTCAGATTTAAATTTTGAAAGATGCATCTGGTTGTAAGAAGGGAGATTTCATACTGCATGAGGCAGAAATAAAATAGAAATAGGGATGTAAAAACAAGTGTTAGTATAATAGACCAAGAGAGAGACGGTAGGGCAGACCAAAGGCAGTTGTAATTGGAATGAGAAGAAGGGTGCAAGAAGGAAAAAAACCAGTAAGAAAGGATGACACAATGCTCTATGAACAACTTGGGAGAGGTAATTTTACCTTTTTAACTTTTCTTGCAAATGCAGATCAGTGTGCCAGGAAGTAGAGGGGCTCTAGATGAACTTGACCCACATACCTGCATGTAGCAAATACTTCAGTGGCAGGCATTTCACCTACATTTGGGGGATCCTACATCCATCTTAAGCAGAAGTCTTTCCTGCAGGCATTGGCCAGCGAGATGGAGTTCTTTCACTGAAATAACATACCCAGAGCACATCTAGCAACCAGGCTCCACTGAGGTTTTCAAAATGCAATTAACATCATCCTCAGTCAACGTACACCTATTACGTGCAAAGTGCTGTATCAGACCAGCCTCCTAAGCATGAGGGAGTTGTCACAACCATCCTATGAAATGAGTGGTATCATAATCTCCACTTTCCAAATGAGAGAAATAAGGCTTAGAGTAAGTTCACATTCAGTTTTTTTTGTTTGTTTTCTTTTTCTATTTAAATCATCTTGCATGTATACATTAGACTCATTTTAAAAAATATCGTTCATATGTTTTCACACCCTTATATAATATTTGTAACAGGATTATTAAGCTTGTACTAAATCAGTGTATCATCATTTACTTTGAAGGTATTTAAGTCACTCCCGTTTTTTTGTTTGTTTGTTTGTTTTTCCTGGTGTTGTAGATAATACTAAGATAAACATTCTTATTTAATGCAAAAGAACGGATCGCTGGTTATCCTATGCAATGAATTCTTAGAAATAGATTTACTAACATGAACGTGTCTTAGTCATAGTATCTTTCTCCAAATTTTGGAAAGGGTTTCTAAAAACAGCATTGCAGTTAAGTGATATTGTAGATTATCAGAGTTTTAAAACAAGGTTTGGAGAAAGAGCTGTTTGTTTAATAAAAGAAGAGCTGGTAATACAGTCAATTATATTTCTTACTAATTCAATTAGCCCCGTCATCAGTGACAGACTTTATTTTCTTGGGCTCTAAAATCACTGCAGATGGTGACTGCAGCCATGAAATTAAAAGACACTTGCTTCTTGAAAGAAAAGCTATGACCAACATAGACAGCATGTTAAAAAGCAGAGACATTACTTTGCAGACAAAGGTCCATCTAGACAAAGCTATGGTTTTGCCAGTAGTCATGTATGGATATGAGAGTTGGACCATAAAGAAGGCTGAGCACAGAAAAATTGATGCTTTTGAACTGTGGTGTTGGAGAAGACTCTTGAGAGTCCCTTGGACTTCAAGGAGATCCAACAATCCGTACTAAAGGAAATCAATTTTGAATATTCATTGGAAGGACTAATGTTAATGCTGAAGCTCCAATACTTTGCCCACCTGATGCCAAGAGCCAACTCATTAGAAAAGACCCTGATGCTGGGAAAGATTGAAGGCAGGAGAAGGGGACGACAGAGGATGAGATGGTTAGATGGCATCACTGACTCAATGGACATGAGTTTGAGAAAGCTCTGGGAGACGGTGAAGAACAGGGAAGCCTGGCGTGTTGCAGTCCACTGGGTCGCAAAGAGTTGGACATGACTGAGTGACTGAACAACAAAGCCCACTGCCACCTAATCATAATGCTGTCTTAAAGTGAATCCTATTCGAGAAACAGAACAATCCAACGTCATAAATCATTTATTACTAATCACTTACTCCCTTTTTCTTATGCTACGAATTTTTATTATTTCAATATATTTTTATTTGTTGGCAATACATGTTTTAACTGTGAATGTTTGATTGTAAATCATTTTTAGCAAGAAAATCACATAACAATAGAAAGTCTCAAGATGTCCTCTCCATAGCATGAACTACTTTCAAAATTGTTATTTCTGTTTCTTCACGAATAGATTATGTACTTAGAATGAGGTTAGATTTAAGGGATGATGATTTGTCTTTAAAATTATTTTCTTAAAAAGTTGAACTCACAGAAACAAAGAGTAGAAAAGTAATTGCCGGGGGTAAGGGGCGGGAGGTAGAAAGAGGACTTGGTAAACAGGTACAAATTTTCAGTTATAAGAATAAGATCTGAGTCTGATGTGTAGCATGGTGAGTATAGTTTATAACACTCTATTGTATAATTGAAATTTGCTAAGAGGATGGAGCTTAAACCTTCTCACACACACAGTAAAGTAAACGTGTAGGATGACAGGTTTGTTCATTTGATGGGGAATTCTTTCACAGCGTGTAAGTATATCAGATCATCATGTTGGGCACCTTAAGTAGCTTATAGTTTTATTTGTCAATTATAGCTTTATAAAACTGAAAAAAATAAAAGTAAATATAAAATATTTTGTCAAATATGTGGTTGGGTATATAATAAAGATCTTCAACAGATCTTAACATTTCCAGGATTTAAAATTCCCTTTATAACTAGTCATCATCAGTTCACCTTGAGTTATTTTATTAAGGTTTCTATTTGGAATGATTAGAATTTACAGAAAAACTTGCAGAGATAGTACAGACTGTTTATGTTATATCCTCCACCCAGTTTCTCTTAATTTTAATTGTGTATACAACTATTTATCAAAACTAAGAAATTAACATTGATACAATACTATTAATCAAACCGTAGACTTTGAGTTTCACCAGTTTTACCACTGGTCTTTTTCTGTTTCAGAATCCAATCACTACAGAAGCTAAATACTACATTGCATTTAGGCTACCTTTTGGTTTATCTAATTCATTGATCTGACTAGATTGTTATTACGTTAATTTGAAATGTGACTGATGAAATCTCATCCTCCAGAGTAGCAGTTTCTTCTCTTGTCTACTTCTCTGCTTGCCTTATTAGTATTATCTTTAATCAATATTCTCTTTTCAGGAATTTTAAAAGTCCACTTCTCTTAAATGGGTTAATTTAGTCAAACCCAGATTAAGTAATCCATAAATCTACAGGACTTCACAACATAACCACAGTAGAATAATTGCCAGTCTTATTAAGTTATGGAATTCTCAATTTTTCACAGAGTACATTGGACATTGTTTATGACTTGGTATCCTCTCAAAGATCGAGAAATTAACAGCACCAGCTTCAATCAATGTGTAAGTATCAGGATTTTTTTTTTCTCTGTTTTGAATAAACAGATATAAATTCTATTTAAACACAAGCATACCTTGGAGATATTTCAGGCTCAGTTGCAGACCCTCACGATAAAGAAAGTATCATAGTAAAAGGAGTCATACAAATGTTATTGGTTTCCCAGTGCTTATAAAAGTTATGTTTACACTATACTGTTCATGTTTACATTATACTGTAGTGTAAGTGTGTAATAGCATTTTGTCTAAACTAATCATCTGAGCCTTCATCATGTTGTAGTCAGAACAGCAAAGATCGCTGATCACCAATCACTGTCACAAATATAATAATAGTGAAAACATTTCAAATATTGTGAGACTTGACAGAGTGTTACACAGAGACACAAAGTGAGCAAATGCTATTGGAAAAAATGGTGCTGATAGACTTACTCAATGCAAGGTTGCCACAAACCTTCAATTTGTAAAAAGTACAGTATCTGCAAAGCACAGTAAAGTGAAGCACAATAAAGCAAGGTATGCCTGGATATGAATATTAAAATAGAGTCCCATGTTTTCTTCCCATTTTACCATAGATTTGCTTGACCTACCAGATGAATTCTGCCCACATAGCAGGCTTCCTGGCTTCCATAGGCTTTAAGGATGCTGGAAGGAATTAACTGTGCCACTGAGGCTGTGTGGCCCCCACCCATAACCTTGCTTTCTAGTCCTCACAGCTCAGGAATGCATCCTTATTAAATCAGGCTCAGAAGCTCAATGTGTCTGCTTTGAGTCACTGAAAATGTTCCTGGAATATGGCATCTGCAGTGTTAGGGAGAGCACAACTTTGTTGTGTGGCATTTAAACTTTCAGCAGGATCATAGAACGTCTGTTATTTCAAGTTGGACTTGATTATTTTTTTTTAACCACCAGACTTTCAGACCATACAATACCAGCTTTCTTCAAATGTAACTCTTAAGTTCCTTTTATGGTAAAGTTTAATACGGTGAACATATGGAAGGTCTGAACGTCTGCCAAATGTTTTAAAAGACAAGGTTATAAATACCCCGGCAGCGAGCTTTGTTCCTTAATGTATGGCTCTGTTACTCGGAGTCAACGTGGAAGATAAATCAGAACATAGAGCTGGCTTGGGCATTAACTTGATATTTCTGGCAAGTATTCATAGTATCTCATTTGAGAGAGAGAGAGAGAGAGAGAGTAGTGGTTGTTCTGAGGTAACGTTAACAGAATGTAAAAAAAAATATATATATAAAAAGCAAAGAGTGGAATTACAGCTTAACTAAAACATCTAAAATGTGAATACACAGTCCAATTTTCTCACCGGAAAATTGAAGCATGAAGAGTCATCATGAAGCCCATGGGACTGAATATTACACTATTTGCCTGGTTCCTCTAGGTTTGGAATAGATGCCTCTTAATTTCCTGGGTAATGGATCCCCCACCCCACCTGAAGCTCAGCTCTTCACTAATCCCCAGGGCTCTATTCTCTAGTGTCCCTCTGCCCAAATTGGAGCTCGTCCCCACCTGACTCAGCTCAGGACCCACCATGATCATTTCTCTGATTCCGCTCTTTCCCCAGAAACGGGGGTTTGCTGCCCTGTCCTTGCTCTCCCCAGTGTCTGATATGGTCCCATTTGTGGCTGGGCTAACAGTCAAAAGGGCCCTTACCAACTTCCACAACACAGGATGCACTGTGTTAAGCCTGGGCCAAACACATCTTTGAGACGAAGCCTCTCGGGTGAATAAACCTCACTATGGCATAAGGAAGGCTCTTTGCATGAACTTTTCAGGTCACTAGGATAATGTTGAATGATTCATGTCCTTCTCACGTAAATGCACTTAGTATCCTGAATGGCTAAATGTAGCTTCCAATGAGTCCAGAAACGGCCAAGACTGAGTGCATTTATGTGGCAGAAAGTGATTAAGGGCAGAAAGCTAAAAAAGGTATCAAGAGAACTTCACTATTTTTTCCACTTCCTGGTTGAGAGTCATTTGTTCTTTTTTACATACCATCTAAGCCCAGATTTCCACATTTCTAAAATGTAAATCATAACAAGCCTGGCTTACTTAGAACATTAATGAGTCTCACATGACATAGAGCCTGAGAAAGCTCAGAAGAGCCTAAAAAGTGCTCTTGCTCTTTGTATTTATGAGCTGAAGCTTTCTTATGTAACAAAGAACCTTCAACTCACAGTGGATTACAAACACAGTTTCATCTCTCACACCCGATACATGTTGTCTGTAGGTCTCTTGCCACTCTGCTCCAAGTGTCTGCTTCACTCCAGGATCTAGGGTATCCCTGCACCAAGAACTGTTTTCTGGTAGTTGAGGGAAAAAAAATAGTAGAACCCTAGGGTGGTTCTTGAACCTTTGGCTCCAATGTGACATGTATCAAAACTGATCATATTTCGTTAGCCAAAGCAAGCCATACTAACAGACCTAACCCCAACTGAGTAGAAAAATATAAATATCTCATAGGAAAAAAAAAAATCTGCCCAAACTCTCTCTTTTCTACCTTACTTGTAGCCCTTGACCAGCTATTATGAAGTAGCCTAGAAAGAAGGGACTTATCTGAAATTGAATAGATAGGGACAGAACAGAGGATAGATTTTAAGGAGACAGTTCGAGAGAGGAAAAAGACAATAAGGAATGAAAAGAGAGTAAAAAAAAGAGAGAATAAAACATCACACACAACACTTCTGCCCCAGAATTTTGAAGGAGATGTTGTAATTCATAGCATAAAATTAGAAGTGCATTTTTTAGTGAAAACCAGGGTTCACACACCTAGTCTGTCAATGACTGTGACAACTTACATTAAACTCTGGGTCTCACTGAACCCTGGTTGTGTGAGTGCATGCTAAATCACTTCAGTTGTGTCCAACTCTTTACAACGCTATGGACAATACCCTGCTAGGCTCCTCTTTCCATGGGTATTCTCCAGGCAAGAATACTGGAGTGGGTTGCCATGCCCTCCTCCAGGGGATCGTCCATACCCAGAGATCAAACCCACATCTCTTATATCTCCTGCACTGGGCAGACTGCTTCTTTACCACTGGTGCCATCTGGGAAGCCCTGCATCTTGGTTACTTGGATGTAAAGTGAGAAGCAGGTAGCCAAGTGCATCTCATAAGTTTCAATGAGATAAGTAGATACGGAAGTGTAAATCATAGACCTATCAGGCAGAAATAAATGTTAAAGCAACATTCGGTGTAAAGGGGGTGCAGTTTATTTGGTTTTGCTTATTCTAACAACAATCATGATAGAAAGACCCAGTAACAATCATTCTCTCCTCCCACCTACCAAGCTGTCAACCACCAAGTCATCCATACACATATCCAACCTATATCTCCCTACACGAATGATTTAAAAAATTGAGACCTCCATAAAGATAACAAAAGCATTTGCTGAAAATAGCTGGCAGGTACCATAGTCCTGTTTGTAATTACATAGATCTAATTGTGGACCATATTCAGTATATGCACATTTCTTTCTGCAGAGCAGATGAGGGGAGGGAAACTCAGAAAACTGGCTGCACAAAGCTCAGGAATTTTTGGTTGTAAGCAACAGAAACAGAAGCTAAGCTTAAACAAGAAAGCTTAACGCTTTCTCGAGTTTGAACCTTCCTTCCATCATTGGAAAGGTTGTAGGTATATATGAACTGAGTCACAGGAGATGAAAAGATGCAGTCACACTCATTATCATCTTCATCACCCTCACCATCCTTTCACAGTATTTTCCTCTCCCTCCTATTCTTTCTCTCCCCACTCTTTATTCGGCCTCCCCCACCCTCACCCCCAGTTCCCTTCCTCCATTACTTTTCTCTGTATCTCCATTTCTATTTATTATCAGTCTGATTCTCTACTGTTTCAGGTATGGTTTCTTCCTGGAGCTGGGAAAGTGGTTCTAGTTAGCAATGAACCCATATCCTTAAGTTTATAATGCAGAAGGAAAAGTAGGCCTTTTACCCTCAGAGAGGTTCCTAATTTCATGGAAGAATCTGCTTGAGTCCAGTGTTCACCCTCTATCCAACTCTATGGAGAAGCAAATGATGTAAGACAATGTGCTTGCAGGAAGGAGCATGCAAGATTATCCCCCGAAAAACAAATGGAGTGGTCCAGCACAGCTGTCACTGGAACAGGACAGACACAACATCAGAAGCCCCCTGAGAGCACCTACTGTATGTAGCTGTCATTGCTACTGTGCTCCCTATAACCAGCAAGATTGTCTACACCTAACAATCTTTAATGACTTCAGAGCAGCAACTATCTACTTTGCCTACATTAATCAATTAATATGAGCTTCCCACCCCAAATCCTCAGGCTTTGAGGAACCCCAAATTACAGTCTATCCCCACAAAGTTAGGAGGAGCCCACGATATACTTTGTCCTGCTATTTGATGATCCCTACAGAGCATTACTCCTGAAGACTAATAAAAAATATCACTTTTTTTTTTCATTTCTCTTCTGCAATTCACTGGAATTACAGAAACAGCTATTACAATTTTCTATCTACATTAAAAAGTTAAATGCAAAATGAGTTAGGTTAGAGTGCAAGTGCTATGGTGAGAAAGTTATTTTTAAAATGCATCAGTGGCTCCAACACAGTGGGACCTTAATAAATGTTTAATAATGGCTATATTAGTTTACTTCCTATAATTGTTTCTGCCATTAAAATGCACTTCTACCTTCTAGAGGAAAATGACAAGTGAGAAGGGTTAAGATTTGGAAACAATATGCCATTAAGATGATATAAAGAATATATATATATTTTTTTTTCCCAGCCAGAACCAATAGCTCAGGGGTTTGTACTTTTTACTTTCTTATTTAATCACACATAGATTGTGTATGTAGAAACTGCAGGATTCATCTAGTGGCATCCAGCACTATTCTATTCCTCTCTCTCCTAAGTGTTGTGATTTTGGAATAATCTGTGAGCAAATCAGTTCACCAAGCATTTTCAGAATGCCCCCAGCAAACAAATAAACATATCAAGTGATGTGGGCAATAAAGAGATGAAAGTGCTGAGAGTTCCTGAGAGATGGGAAGGAAAGATTTTTGTTGAGTATAAAATATGTTATAAAACTGTCTGATATGATTATTGTGTGTGTGCTGGTTTTATAAAGACTGACATTCATACAGCATAACAGAAATCATGTTTTTTGAGGCACACTAGCAAGCATCCATTCAAATTAATTAATGCTCCATTCTAAACTTAATCACTTGGTGAGAACAACAAATTCTTACACAGTGTATTAGATAATCCATTAAATTCCTCATTCCAAAATATCTAATGTGTCATTGTCTTGTGCTAACCTGCAGAGACAAGTAGTCAGCTAGCTTGTTCCTATCTTTCTTTTGTTCCTATTTTTTTTTTAAATAGCAACATAACTGACATTTTTAAAAACAACAAGTGCTAGGAATTATAAATAACCAAAGAAATAAGAAAAACTGGGGAGGTATTTCACATCTTATCAAGCAATATTTACTACCACTCATCCTTTTAGTTGTTTTTTCCACTAAACACGGATGTGTGATGTACCCTTCTGTTTCATTTTATGTTATTGCAATCCCTAGAGTAACACATTCCCCTCTTTACTGGCAATTAAACTTTCTGAGCTACTATTCACAAGATATGAAATCAGACTTGATCTTCCAATAGGGGAGATCCTGTGTTTGAAATGTTTGATGTGTTTAAAGAACCATAAATAGCGCTTTGGGCTTCCCTGGTGGCTCAGTGGTAAAGAATATGCCTGCCAGTGCAGGAGACACAGGTTTAATGTCTCAATTGGGAAGATTCCCTGGAGAAGGAAATGACAACCCACTCCAGTATTCTTGCCTGGAGAATCCCATGGACAGAAGGCTATAGTCCATGGGGTCACAAAAGAGTTGGATGTGACCTAGTGACTAAACAACAACAACAACAACAAATAGTTCTTTATATCTGGTTACATAGATATATCCTATGGGAAAACCCAAATGAACTTTTCAACCACCCAATATATGTAGTTATCGAAGGCAAGAATGATGGACAGCAGCTCGTGTCAGGGGTTTTCCGCATCATTTCATAATGTTAGCTATGAGTAAACAACAGAGGATTCTAAGCATTGATGTAATCCAATACATTTCTTAGATATACCACTCCAGTGATTAGCCAATGGACAAGATGGGTTAGACAAGATCACTTAGAGGGTAGAAAGAATGAATATAGGAAGATCACTAGGGAGAAATTTCGGAAAAGCCCAAACCAGACAGTAGTGGAGCAGACAGGGGATTTGAAATCCACCAAGGAGCAAAGACTATTGGACTTGTGGGACAATGGAGCATGGGGCTGGGGGTTCAAGTGTGCTAAAGAAACAATTGCATAGATAGATAGGATCTCGAATTACTTGTTTTCCCATCTCTTATCAGAAATTCTTAAAGGTGGTATGATCCTGAGAAAATATATCCATGTGGAAGTTAAGAGAAGCCCACTGAAACCACACTGTTCATGGGAAACCAGGCCACCCAAATTCTTATTAATGGCAAAGGATGGGACCTGGTTATAAGCTTAAAAAAAAAAAAAAAAAAGAAGAAGGAAGGAAGATTCCGCCTTATTGTTCAAGAAATGTTTGATTATTGGCCCAAATAGAACTACCACTTTAGATTGAGGGGTGTGGAAGTTACCTATATATTACACTTAATGGTCAAAAAGGCAGAACTTAATTTTGAGCAATAGTTATGAAGCTTATAGCCAAAACTTTATGTGATATAACTGTTAAAGTACATTACATGGGTTTACATGTTTAATTCTTGCATGGACATGACTTGTTGGACATGACTGAGTGACATTCACATTCACATTAGGGATAAAACCAATGAATTTCACGTAAAAGATCTTACATCAAAAAAAATGGTTGTGAAGGGATAATTTATCATTGTAAACTCAGACTTAAGGTATGACTAACCATGAGTGTGCTAACCTTACGGATGTGAGGTCAGAGGGAAAAGAAAGTGACAAAAGGTGTATGTTAATTTTATTTCCACTTCAAACTTCTAGTTTGAAAATAGTGATCCGGGAATTTGGCGCTTTGGGTTTTTGACATGAGAAATTAAGAAATTATTGCAAAATAGTCTTTAAAATCATTTTTATTTTTATTTTATCATTTTCTTTCAAATAGTAAATTCTTCATGGAATAGTTTCTTGTTATTAGTATTTATAATAATTGATCAATGATTCTTTAGTTTATAAACATCATATAGAGAAGCTGGGAGGACTAAATGCTCCATTTAATTGAATGAGTTTTCATGAAGCTCTTTGAGTAAGTTCTCATGAAGTTCTTGCGTATCCAGATGTGATATCTGTAATATATGTGATCATTGAAAGTTAACAGTTTACACAACCGTACTAAAGAGCATAGCAAAGTCAAGAGACAAAAGGGTGAAGATTTTAATTTATTTTTAATTGGAGGGTGGTTGCTTTACAATATTGGGAGAGCTTCTGCCATAAAACAAAGTGAACCAGCCATAAATATACATATCGCCCTCTTCCTCTGGCACCTCCTCCCCACCCTCCACCCCATCCCACTCCTCTAGGTTGTCACAGAGCACCTTGCTGAGCTCCCTGTGTCATACAGCAACTTCCCATTGCTCAGTTGCCAAGTTGTGTCCCACACTTTGAGACCCTATGGACTATAACCTGCCAAGCTCCTCTGTCCATGGGATTTTCCAGGAAAGAATACTAGAGTGAGTTGCCATTTCCATCTCCAGAACTTCCCATTAGCTATCTATTTCACATGTGATAATGTATATGTTTCAATGCTACTCTCTCAACTAGTCCCACCCTCTCCTTCCCCACAGTGTCCAAAGTCAGTTTTCTATATCTGTGTCTCTGTTCCAGACCTGCAAATAGGTACCATTTTTATAGATTCCATAAATATGTGTTAATATATATTTGTTTTTCTCTTTCTGACTTATTTGTGTAACAGGTTCTAGGTTCATCCACCTCACTATAATTGACTCAAATGCATTCCTTTTTATGACTGAGTATGAAACTGCATTTGCTAACACAGGCTAGCCATTTGTGAAACTCCCCATGTCTATGTTCATTTCACACTGCCCTGATTATATCTAGCGCTCTGTTTCTCTGAACCAAAATTTAGCCTCAGGATCCTTCTCAACATAGGGCTTTAGTAGCCATTACTAACAAAGCAGAGTTTTGCCGCATGAAATGAAACTTTGTTTCCATCCAAAGGATAAAATACCTATATGTTGAAAATCAAACAAACCTGCTTCCATAAATGTGTCTCACTTAGGTAAATCTGAAACTGTTTCTGTAAACTTTTAAGGAGAACAACTGCCCCCATGTCCTGAAGAAGTGCTGGGGAAATTGAGTATTTTCTTCAATCTTCTTTTCAGATGTAACTCCCTTAACAGCCTTTGTCCTGACTCTGTTAAACACCTGAGAAAACTCTCTGCTGTGAAAATCTCCTTCAGAGACTGAAGATCTATTTATAGGCTGGGAGAATTAATAATAATGTTGCCTAGGCAGTAGGTGTTAGATTAAAAAAGGAAGCCAGCGTTCACTTGTGTTAATGGGTCAACAGAAAGACTTTAGGACCCACCACCTGAGCATATCGGGGCTGCTGCTTCTCACACAGGCCCCATGACGCATTAGAAAGTCAGGAAAAGAAGCATTGCACCTTTATTTGAGCTCAGAAAAGATGGTGTGGGGCCTGAAATGTGCCTAGAAATTAAAGCCAGGTAAATAGGATTCATAAATTAGTTACAATAGTTGTTACTACCTCTTGGGGGTTGTATAGGTAATACCAGCAAATGAATTAAATGGCTGATGTTCTAAGATGGAAATCAAACATACCTCTCTGAAGGGATCATGGTATCCTGAAGCTCCCTGAACACGCTTGACAGTAATGGTTGATGTACTTAGTTGCTTCAGTCGTGTCTGACACTTTGCGACCCCATGGACCGCAGCCCACAAGGCTCCTCTGTCCATGGGATTCTCCAGGCAAGAATGCTGGAGTGGGTTGCCATGCCCTCCTCCAAGGGATCTTCCCAACCCAGGGATGGAACCTGAGTCTCTGGCGAGTTTCCTGCATTGCAGGCAAACTCTTTACTTCTGAGTCACTGGGGAAGCCCCAGTAACGATTGATACGAATAACTTATCCAGAGTCGGAACAAGTCCATCCAGAAGGTGGGAGGAAGTGGTCTGCCATGGACATCTAGTAAAGGAAAGTCACAGAAACACATGCTGGCAACGTGTAAAGGTGTCTGTGTAAAGACGTCTAGGAGGTGAGTCTTAATGAGGAGCCTTAACCAGATTGCTTCTTTTGAAATAGGGGAGGGGGTAGAACAGCAATTCTAGAATTCAGTGACCTTCTTCAGATACATTCAGATAACATCTTTCAAGGAAATGACAATGTCCCTAAATCCCTAAATTCTTTTTTCCCCCCTCAAGTCCAACATGTATATTTCAAAGTAGCTACTTTGAAACTAAAATATCTAATTATGAATAAAAGTCTACAGCTCACCTCTTGAAGAACTGCCCTGACTGGGTTGTTCTAGCAACAAGAACAAATCCTTTTCATCAATACTCTTGTCTAAAAGCCAACATTTTATGCTGAGGAGGGCAGGAGCAGTTTGAATCCCAGGAGAAACTTTTTTGACTTTAATTTTTAATTAAATCGTTTCTTGCCTGCAATAAAGTAGTTTAGGGAAAGGTCATCCACAAAAAAAAAAAAAAAAAAAAAAAAATCATGATTTTAAATGGAGCTGCGAGAATGAGAATAGGAAATGTTTAAAATATTCTCTAATTTCCCACAATACTTTTAGAGAGTGATTCAATGTTTAATTAAAGGCAATCAGCATTTATTAAATGCTTACGTGTCACAAATTCTGAGCTGGGAGTTTAATTTGCTGCCATCTCAAAATACCCATGAGGTCTGATCCTAGCTTTATGCTGATTTTTTTCAAGTGAGGAAACTAAATGTGGATGGCATGAAGTAATGTGCCCCTGGTTGTAGATCTGAAAATGAGAACATTTAAGACTAAAACCTCAGGTTTAGGAATTCAATACCAACTTTCTCAGCCATAATCTTTCTCAGTGAAGGAAAACACAAAAGAAACTTGAAAACACACAACACAAACACTTAGTAATACGTGCAGCCAGAATCTGATAGAAATTCAAATTTTCTGAACACTTTCCTATGAAATATAACAATCAGTCCTGCCACTTTTCTTAAATTGGAAGCTGCAATCCACTGGGTTAACAGTATTCTTCTTTTACTGATGCTTGATACATCTTTTTCTCAGTAAATGTATTGTGTTTGAGCATATATGCATATGTGGGTGTATAATGTTTGCTTCTAAAACAAGAGGGCTTCTGTATTATTCTTCTCAGATGCCCACTCAAATTAGCCATAGGGGAAAAAATTACAAAGTGATGAAATCACGCATTCATGCATATATTCTTTTATTGTCAACAGTACTGTGATCAGCTAACAAGGTAACACTGGTAAAAAAAAAAAAAAAAATCTTTATTTTGATTTTAAGTAGAATTACATCTCACTATTCTTTAGAAATGCAGAGAAACTTCACATTACTATGGATGGCATTTTTAGATTTTTAAGTACATAGCAGCCAATCATCCATTTTCCCCACCTCTGGGGGAGAACTTTGTTGCACACTAGAAACTTATAAATGAAATTCCAAAGAAATTAAAATACTTATGGAATGTAGGGAAAAGGACTACACAATTATGTGATTGTAGTGGTTTGGAGCACTCAGTAACCTGATAAACACTTAATATATTAATAAGATCATCATTGTCTCTACTCCAACAGGGTGCTCTGTGTGAATTGCACTTATAAGCCAATCAAAATCACACTTATCCTTAGGAAATAAAAAATAGTAGCAATGCCTGAGATGCCTATAGGGCATTCATATTTTTAAGAGTTCACTCTGTCATTAGTCCTCACAAAAGCCCCAGGAACAGCGATAATTTTCCTCTTCAGAGAAGACAGAGAACCTGAGACTTGTGCCGACCGCCTAATTTGACTAATATAGTCAGTGGAAGAGCTTTGACTTACCTACGTTCATCTTCTGAGGCTAGACTCACAACTTCCTACCACAACTGCCCACAAAGAGCTCCAACAGTTTGATCACTTGACCCACTACTGGACCATAGTACTGTAGACTGCTTACTCATCTACTGACCAGACATGGAAGTGCCTGCTCTGTGCGCAGGGCAGTGCTGGACACTGGGAATGCTGTACTGAGCAAGCACTGTCACAGTCTAAAGGGCCAGGTGAATATTAAACAAGGCAAAGCCCGATTATAGAAAGACGATCAGGTGAGCAAACCAGACAATGTATTTATAGTATGTACGGATCAGCATGTTCTGGGCCAAAGAGACAGAAGGAACAAGGCTCTTTGATATGACTCCTATAAGCTGAGGATGGAGGAGTAGTGTCAGACTATAATAGGTCCGTTAGGCCATCGGGATTTACTATGTCTCTGAAAGTCAGTATGAGGTGACTAAAGGGTCATAACACTATGGGCAGAGAAAGGGTGATGTGATTACATGGTAGACTGACAATCTTAAGAAGAGTCTACTGAGTTGGGATCTCTGAAGGCAGCAAATGATATCTCCACCTTAGCTAAAATAAGCAATACCAGATCAAATAATCAAAGCTTTTACTTTTTATTTTTTAAAAAAGTCTCATGATGCAAAAAGGCTGGGGTAAGGCCACAATATTTATTATCAGTCCACAAATACTTAGGATATAAAAAAAAAAAAGTGTGTAATTGCAGGAGTGGAAGTAATCTGAGAAAAGCCTAAGTCATAGCCCTTCCCCTTACTGACAAGGAAACCAAGGGTCAGGAAGTGAGTTATCAGAATTCACAGAGCAAGTGAGAGTTAGGAGGGGAGTTTTCTTTGCTGCCTTAGCACTTTCCATTTCTAGGGAGATGTGAGCAAATTTCCAGGGGATTAATCTCCCCTTTTCATTCTGCACTGTTTGCAACCAAGATGCTACAGTGCCTTTAGATAACAAAGAGTAACAGCTCTCAGTTGACTGGCAAATATCCATTTCAGAAGCAGTGGGGATATTAAATGCAGGAGGCATGTACACATTTATGTATTTTCCATATCAGAAAATGACCTTGTTAATTGTCATCTTCCCATTGAGCCATCTCCCTCAGCACAACATATATATTAAATTTATGAATACAAGGTATAAATATAGTCACTAGCCATTCATTCAGCCAGCATGTATTAATCACTCGTGTGCATAACACCATAATTCAATTAAATTCAATTCACATTTATAAGTATTTGGAAGGCAGCAAGAGGAAAGAATACAAAATACAATTTTGAATCACGCTTTCAGTACTTCCTGAGGGAAATGTTAGGTGAAACATAAAATAACCTCCGCAAGTCTCAGTTTCCTTGTCAGGAAAAGGAGGATAATAAATAATGACCTCACTGTGGATAGGAGCAAGTATATAAAGTCATTCTGCACCTAGTTCTTGCACATAAGTGCTTAATATATGTTTTCTAAATGTAAAAATGACTTAAAAACACTTTGGGCTTTTTCACTTTTCTGTTGGTGATTCTCTGTTTCTGCACAGATATTTTGGTATTTCTCTACTAGGATCCCTTAAAACAGAAATTGTCCATTTGTTGGGCACAGCAGAAATGAACCCATTATCGTAAAATTGCCTCAAGGATTATGAAGTGGAATCAGAAAGCTGGGTTCCATTTTGCCGGGAGTTGGAACACTGTCCCAAGCAGAGAGGAAACACCACTTCTTTCTCAGGCACTGAAAGATTCTTCTAGACCCATTTTATTTCCACCATAAAATGAAATTGACTAGCAGCCATTTTAAAATTCCTTCCTGCCACACTGTGGTTTGGCCCGTGCATGAACTGCTAACTGGCTTCCCAGAGTCCTGGACTATTTCTATGGACCCAGAACTCAGCTCAGCTGGGGAAGCAGCAATGTCTGATTACATTAGTCTTGAGTGCCAAGGACAGGATGGCCGAACCCATGAACTGCTGGGAGAACCATTTGTGTACTATATTTCTTTGACCGTGTGGCTGTTTTCCCCATGTGTCAATCTCTGGTTAGAGTTTAGGATGTGCTTGACAGTGCTCACCTTCAAAATGAGGGAGATGGCTCATATTTGAAAACTGTCCTTACCATTTGATCTAATAGACAATCTCTGTATGTATTTAAACGTGAAGAATTCTACTGCTTCATGGTACACATACACAGACACACACACACAAATATAAGTGCACTATGTACTTACACTGCACTTTTTAAAATATGCAGATAGATATAGTTAAAAAGACATGGGGTTCAGAATCAGTTGAATTTGGAATTGATCCTAAACTCAATCTCTTGCCTACTCCATGACTTTGAGCAAGTTATTTTGCCTCTCAGAGCAGGGCCAGGAGGAAGGTGGTATCAGAGAGACACCTAGGGCGTACAATTTAAGAAGGCACACGTATCCCTGATAGTCTACTTTCCTAGTGTATAGGAGTCTTGTTTGCCTCTCCACCATGCTGGCACTATGTTGGAGCTTCAGAATCTTATGACAGACACCTACTAAATGGTACCCTTTAACCAGAAACATTCACATATATGGGAGTGAGTGCGCCCGGTGCCGTCAAAACCACACCCAGCTGTCGTGCCTGGCTCCCTTCCACGCTAGGGCAGAGCAGGTCCTATGACCACCAAGGGGTCCACCAGAAAGCAATTACTGATAACTTGGCAGGAATTTTGACATACAGATGAAATAGCAACATGTGAGATTTCTGGGCCAGTCCTGGTAACCCAGTCCAGCCACACTCCTCATGGAGCCATCAAACTAAAGCAAAGGAATACCAAAATAACATTTGGAATAGCTTTCCTGCTCATTTGAGTTAATTTTAGGGAACAAGTAAAATACAAAACCAAACCAATATTCCACAGTAAAGTCACTGTTCATTTCTGGGGTAGTTTTTTTCCTCTATTATGCACACTTGCACATAATTTGGCTTGCATTCCATTTAAAGATTTCTTTTTTTGTTGTTGTTTCTTACTAAAGATTGCATCAAGACTACTACTCCATGCCATTAAATGTTTTTACACTGCAATTGCTAATGGCTAAAATGAAGGCCATTTCATAGATGTAGCATGACTAATGGATTTTATAGTATTAGGTTTTGAATTTAGGTCTGAAACACATAATATTTTAATGACTATCTTGTACTCAGCAGACCATATGTTTGTTTATGTATTAATATTTGTCAATGGAATTATGCATCAAATGTCATGAACATGTTTAAGGCTTCAGATGCAGATTGCTGGATGTCTATCCAGGAAAGATGTATCAATTTACATTAACCACAGCTGATGCTATAATGTCACAAGAGGACATTTGCACTGTTCCATGGTTGGCAGTTAAGGGAACAGACTGAGTCTTAAAATATTTCAGTTCAGTTCAGTCACTGAGTTGTGTCCGACTCTCTGCAACCCCATGAATCGCAGCACGCCAGGCCTCCAGGTCCATCACCAGCTCCTGGAGTTTACCCAAACCCATGTCCATCGAGTCAGTGATGCCATCCAACCATCTCATCCTCTGTCGTCCCCTTCTCCTCCTGCCCCCAATCCTACCCAGCATTAGGGTCTTTTACAATGAGTCAACTCTTTGCATGAGGTGCCCAAAGTATTGGAGTTTCAGCTTCAACATTAGTCCTTCCAATGAACACCCAGGACTGATCTCCTTTAGGATGGACTGGTTAGATCTCCTTGCAGTCCAAGGGACTCTCAAGAGTCTTCTCCAACACCACAGTTCAAAAGCATCAATTCAGAGGTGCTCAGCTTTCTTCATTGTCCAACTCTCACATCCATACATGACCACTGGAAAAACCATAGCCTTGACTAGACAGACCTTTGTTGGCAAAGTGATGTGTCTGCTTTTAAATATGCTATCTAGATTGGCCATAACCTTCCTTCCAAGGAGTAAGTGTCTTTTAATTTCATGGCTGCAATCACCATCAGCAGTGATTTTGGAGCCCAAAAAATAAAGTCTGACACTGTTTCCCCATCTATTTCCCATGAAGTGATGGGACCAGATGCCATGATCTTAGTTTTCTGAACGTTGAGCTTTAAGCCAACTTTTTCACTCTCCTCTTTCACTTTCATCAAGAGGCTCTTTAGTTCTTCTTCAGTTACTGCCATAAGGGTGGTGTCATCTGCATATCTGAGGTTGATATTTCTCCCAGCAATCTTGCTTCCAGCTTGTGTTTCTTCCAGCCCAGCGTTTCTCATGATGTACTCTGCATATAAGTTAAATAAGCAGGGTGACAATATACAGCCTTGACGTACTCCTTTTCCTGTTTGGAACCAGTCTGTTGTTCCATGTCCAGTTCTAACTGTTGCATCCTGACCTGCATACAGGTTTCTCAAGAGACAGATCAGATGGTCTGGTATTCCCATCTCTTTCAGAATTTTCCACAGTTTATTGTGATCCACACAGTCAAAGGCTTTGGCATAGTCAACAAAGCAGAAATAGATGCTTTTCTGAAACTCTTGCTTTTTTGATGATCCATCGGGTGTAGGCAATTTGATCTCTGGTTCCTTTGCCTTTTCTAAAACCAGCTTGAACATCTGGAAGTTCACAGTTCACATATTGCTGAAGCCTGGCTTGGAGAATTTTGAGCATTACTTTACTAGTGTGTGAGATGAGTGCAATTGTGTGGTAGCTTGAGCATTCTTTGGCATTGCCTTTCTTTGGGATTGGAATGAAAACTGACCTTTTCCAGTCCTGTGGCCACTGCTGAGTTTTCCAAATTTGCTGGCATATTGATTGCAGCACTTTCACAGCATCATCTTTCAGGATTTGAAATAGCTCAACTGGAATTCCATCACCTCCACTAGCTTTGTTCGTAGTGATGCTTTCTAAGGCCCACTTGACTTCACATTCCAGGATGTCTGGCTCTAGGTGAGTGATCACACCATCGTGATTATCTGGGTCATGAAGATTCTTTTTTGTACAGTTCTGTGTATTCTTGCCACCTCTTCTTAATATCTTCTGCTTCTGTTAGGTCCATACCGTTTCTGTCCTTTATCGAGCCCATCTTTGCATGAAATGTTCCCTTGGTATCTCTAATTTTCTTGAAGAGATCTCTAGTCTTTCCCCTTCTGTTGTTTTCCTCTATTTCTTTGCATTGATTGCTGAGGAAGGCTTTCTTATCTCTCCTTGCTATTCTTTGGAACTCTGCATTCAGATGGGAATATCTTTCCTTTTCTCCTTTACTATTCACTTCTCTTCTTTTCCCAGCTATTTGTGTGGTTTCACTCCAGAGTCCAGGCTTTTACCCACTATACCATCCTGCCTTCCACTGCCCCAGCTATTTGTAAGGCCTCCTCAGACAGCCATTTTGCTTTTTTGCATTTCTTTTCCATGTGGATGGTCTTGATCCCTGTCTCCTGTACAATGTCACGAACCTCTGCCCATAGTTCATCAGGCACTCTGTCTATCAGATCTAGTCCCTTAAATCTATTTGTCACTTCTCCTGTATAATCATAAGGGATTTGATTTAGGTCATACCTGAATGGTCTAGTGGTTTTCCCTACTTTCTTCAATTTAAGTCTGAATTTGGCAATAAGGAGTTCATGACCTGAGCCACAGTCTGCTCCCGGCCTTGTTTTTGCTGACTGTATAGAGTTTCTCCATCTTTGGCTGCAAAGAATATAATCAATCTGATTTCGATGTTGACCATCTGGTGATGTCCATGTGTAGAGTCTTCTCTTGTGTTGTTGGAAAAGGGTGTTTGCTATGACCACTGTGTTCTCTTGGCAAAACTCAATTAGCCTTTGCCCTGCTTCCTTCTGTACTCCAAGGTCAAATTTGCATGTTACGCCAGGTGTTTCCTGACTTTCTACTTTTGCATTCCAGTCCCCTATAATGAAAAGGACATCTTTTTTGGGTGTTAGTTCTAAAAGGTCTTGTAGGTCTTCATAGAACCGTTCAACTTCAGCTTCTTCAGCGTTACTGGTCAGGACATAGACTTGGATTACTGTAATATTGAATGGTTTGCCTTGGAAACAAACAGAGATCATTCTGTCTTTTTTGAGATTGCATCCAAGTACTGCATTTTGGACTCTTTTGTTGACCATGATGGCTACTCCATTTCTTCTAAGGGATCCCTGCCCACAGTAGTAGATATAAAGGTCATCTGAGTTAAATTCACCCATTCCAGTCCATCTTAGTTCACTGATTCCTAGAATGTCGACATTCACTCTTGCCATCTCCTGTTTGACCACTTCCAATTTGCCTTGATTCATAGACCTAACATTCCAGGTTCCTATGCAGTATTTCTCCTTACAGCATATTTAGCCAGGGACAAACCTTCTACTTGTGATGACTCTTCTCCACTCAGCCACCAGCCTGTTTCCTTAGCCACTCTACTTGTGTCCCATCTCCACAGCTATAATGCTCCCTTGTTTCCAACAGAAAATCAGGCATCCATCATAGCTTTGCTACCTCATTCTTCTATAAAAGCAAACTACGGTATAAAAGAGTGAGTAGGCTGTGCTGGACACAAAGCAGGAGGAGGCTCTGCAGAAAACTGACCTTATGTGCGAAAGTACAGCTGGATAAAAGACAAGACATTTCTAGGAATTAGTTGAATATGTGAAAAAGCATTCTGCATCTCAAAGAGTGATGGGAAAGGTGGCTGAAAAGGTTGATCTGAGTCATTTATTTAAATCACTTTTTACTCAGCACACTGTATTTTACTTTTTAAATTCTTACTGAAGTCTTGTAACATGGGCTGTTATTATTCTCATATTAAGTGAGAAAATAAGATCAAAGAAGTTCAGAAAATTTCCATTCCCCCACCCCTCACCCCCAGAAAAATCAACTAGTTAACCACTAAGCCTGGATTCAAACCAGCCTGATATCCATGGTCATCTTCGTTGTCTCAAAATGTACTTTGGCACCAGGCAAACTAATTTGGATAGTTGGACTTCTTAAGTAAATATTTTTAATCCTTCTGATATCAGCATTGTTTTGAAGTGGTTGAGCTTGTCCAACTCTCTCTCTCTGAAAATAATGACTGGTAGTAACTCAGTGTTTCTGCTCTTCCAAGGCATTTTTCCAAGAACATTACTTCTAAGAAGTTGTTTACACCTCAAACATCCCCTCAAGGTAGTTACCACCATTCTTCTCATCTTACTGAGGAGGAGGCCCACAAAGGTTGAGAGATTGGCTTGTGGCTGTGCAGTGATTGAATGGGATAATTGAGCTTCTCTCCAGATCTTCATGATTATGTTCTGCTTCAGAGGTATTCCTGGCAACACCTTACAACCCACTGTTGACCCAGAGGTGGAATCTGCAAGAACTCCCTGGAATGCATTGAAAACATAAAAGCAATGGGTAAAAACCCATAGGCAAATGGTTTTAGACCTGGGACTTATCAGAGATTATCAAATAAGTATAAAAAGTCAGCTGCCTCTATATCATTTGCACCTAAAATGTATTCAAAATGACTGACCTTAGTGGTGCCTTGCCATCTTTCCTGTGCTGGGTTTCACGAGTCTGACCTTTAGACACATAATGCTGCCTTCATATCCATGCCCTACACCCGGCCCCTATTAGAGTGAGCACATGCTCAACATTAATTGCCTGAATAACTCCAACCGCAGAATGGCAGATGAATTTAATCAGCCAACCATCCAACAAAAAAATTTCCATTAATATTCACAGAACTTAGAGTGCAGTAGAGCAAAGATTCAAATTGGTGTTGGTTTTAATCTGGTGATGAATACATTCCTATACTTCTTAACAGGGGTGGGGGAGGTTGACAGTGTGCAGATGGGGACAGTTTCTTCCTGCAACCAAAATACAGCGATTCCCTGTGCTCTAGTGTGGACACAGCCAAGTTCCATCTGCAATATGACCTTCAGATTCAGGTCAGAAGATTTTTAACTCCTTTAAAGACCTGGGTAGTTCCACATGCCGCTGCAACATTTGAGTGGAGAGTAAAACATATGGTGCTTCTTCCAGATATTTTTTCCATGTTGAGCATATAGATGTTTCTGCATCTTCAAATATCTGGCACCAAATAGCAGAAGAAAAATTCAGGTGATAGATTACATTTTTCCTTTTACATCCACACATTTTTGTGGGGCATGTGAAATGGTGTGCTGCAGGGATCTATTTCTGGTTTGAATGAATAAACTAACCCACAAGTGTTTTGCTATTTCCTCCAGCCACACACCACACAATCTCAGGGCTTGATATTATATCTCACCCTGCCATGAAAAAGCTAGGCATATTATTTAGCAGGAAGAGTAGAGATTATTTGTAGAGTGGGGGAAGGGGAGGGACAGTGTTATTTCTTCATAACATGTAGAAGAACTTGGAAAATATTTGAGAAAAGGAATAGAGAATTTGGAAAGAACAAGGCTGAGGAATCACATGGATCTTCCATTTACCAACTGTGTTATGTTGAGATAATTGCAAAACCACTCTGATCTGTGACTTGAATTTTAGGGAAAGCAAAATTCTGTCAGTTGCTATAAGAACTTAGGAGATGGCTCACATTGAGTCCTAAGTGGCTTATATTGACCCCTTATTTTGTAACACTCTTCTAAGCTCTTTATATAAACTAATTCACTTTAGATACACAATAACCCAATGAGAAAGGAACTATCACTTTACAGATGGGGAAACTGAGCCTCAGAGAGATTGAGAGTTGGTTTATATCAACGACAGAACTGGGGTTTGATAAAAGGCAACTTGACCTTGAAATCAACATTCTTAAATATTATACGACATTGCTTCCAATATATCAGAAATGATTTATAAATGTCTGCCATCTCAGGATTATCTGTGCAATGTTGACCAAGTTCTCTGAACAAACTCTTCACAAACAGAATACTCATAGGTGTAATCCCTAAGAGTGGCCCCAGGGTTTCAAACTTGAGTTCCAAACATTTCATATACGTTTCATGTACCTTATGATTCACCTGTACATGAGGGAAAACACAGCACAGAAGTAAAGAACACGGGCTTTGGAGTCAGGTTGTTTTGGGGTCTAAAGCCCATTTTGTTATCTAGTAACTGAGTAGTCCATGCACAGGCTTAGTTTATCTGCTTGTTATGTGGACTAATCAGTACCGTAAAAATAATACCATTGAAGTTCAACAAATATTACTGATTGTGACGATGGAGTCACAGCAGTGGTACAGAGTAGTAGAAATAATTATAGTTGCAATGGTAATCATTGTAGAAAAATAGGTATATAGTAGAAAAATAGGTATATAAGGTTGCAAGGGCCACAATAACAATGTATCCAGTATTATAGACTGAGTGGCTTTAACAACAGAAATTAATTTTCTCACCATTCTGGATACTGTAGATGTCTGAGATCAAGGTGTTGTTAGGGTTTATTTCTTCTGAGACCTCTCTCCTTACCTTGTAGATGGGTTTCTTCTCTCTGCATCTTCTGTGTGTGTCTGTGTCCTAAGCTTCTCTTTTTATAAGAACACCAGTCATATCAGATTAGGACCTACCCATATGACCTCAGTTTATCTTAATTACCTCTTTAACTACCCTTTCTCGAAATATAATCACATTCTGAGGTACTGGAAGTTAGGACTGCAATACAGAAATTCTGGGAGGCACAATTCAGCCCATAATTTCAGGTCTTACACAAACCAGTTTCCTGTAAGTCAAGAATCCTTCAGAATGCTTAACATTATGTAATTCAGGACACTCAACCTCAGAAGTAATGATTTAAGCAATGGTTCAAATAAGACATTGGACAGGTGGCACTCAACCAAGGAAGCACCACAGAATATGTATTTTAATGATGATGGGGATGGGGGGGGTACTGGTATTTGAATGGGGGTGTGTGAGAGAAACAGTCTTGTACAATGAAAAATTATCATGCATTCTGTATGACTTTTGAAGATCCCCCAGGTAAATTAGGTATATTAAAACCTCTTTATAATCATATGTACCTAGATTCTAGTCCATTTCTTGTATAAACATGTAGAGTTTATCTCATTGCTTTAAAATGCACTGAATTTTTCAGAAATACAACTCTTGTATAAATTGGGAAGGTAGAGTTTTAAGATCTTACCAAGTCAATTATACTTCCATTAAAATAAAAATATTGCAAAGAGTTATTTACCTTTTGGGAAGTCATATTAGTTACCGAAATACCCCCTACTGATGTCTGTACTGCCAATGTGATATATCTGCTTCAGTCTGCATTTTTGGCTATCCCATTCATGGTGATTTTATGTATGAATGTAGGTATCTTACTACTTCATTATCTTCTATAATGTCATGTCACACATTATAACTTAACTTATGGGAAAAAGTTATTAATATTATCACAGTAATACTTAACTTATAGGGAATAGTTATTACTTTATTATAATCTATCTATCATCTTTAATTTCTCTTCTGTATCATGATTAGGGCATTGTACCAATATTATAGAATTTATGTAGATAATTTATATTATTTATGAATTGCATTTCAAGATGACAAAGGGAGTATTATAAAACATGTGTTATAAAAAGAGGCATTGGATCAATAGGATTTAACGTAACTACACTCATCAGCGCACTCAGGATTAGAAAGTCTACAGTGGCTAATGGGTTGAATATTGGACCCTGGAATTGAATCCAAACCATCAAAGCCAGAGGGGGAAACTGAGTCTGAGAGAGGCCAAGTGACTTGCCAAGGTCACAGAACAAGAATTAGAATGTTTATATTGTAGAAATGTTGATGGTATTAGATCTCTGATTCTGAACAAGATTTTCCACACTAGCTTTCCTGGAAACCCATGAGCATGCATAAAGGGTCTTTGGATTTGAGAAGGAAAGCTGAGTTTAACATCCAAAGTTTGAGCACCCTAATATGTCACTTCTATTGGTGGTTTTGTTTGTTCATGGCCCTAAATTACTTTCTCAAGTTTACTCACTCAGCTTGGAACTCTATAAAGGAAGAAGATAAAACACAGTAACTATTGCCCTGCAATTACTGAAAACCTATGATGGCAGTCCCATAGGAATCTCCCTTTGTGTTACACTCTTGGAAGAAAAACAGGATCCCTGGTGGCTCAGAGGTTAAAGCGTCTGCCTCCAATGCGGGAGACCTGGGTTCAATCCCTGGGTCGGGAAGATCCTCTGGAGAAGGACATGGCAAACCACTCCAGTATTCTTGCCTGGAGAATCCCATGGACGGAGGAGCCTGGTAGGCTACGGTCCACGGGGTCCCAAAGAGTTGGACACGACTGAGCGACTTCCCTTCCTTGGAAGAAAATATTACTTTATACATAGCTTAGTTTTGCTTATTTTATAGTGAACCACGTGATTCTGCCAACAAACTATAAGTTAGAACAGACAGAAGCACCCTGCTTTTAGCTTTAGATAGTGAACTGCGTCTCTTATCTTCACTACAATCATCCTGGCTCAGAGAAATATCTCAGTAAATTTGAGCCATTGATTGACCAAATTCTGTCAAAATCTGCAGCGATCCTCCACCACATAGATGATAAAATTCAGATTCTCAGGAATGACATTTGAGACTGTCCTTATGATTTCCCCATTGATTCAGCCTCGTCTCCCATCCTGACTCCTCTAATCCAGGTCCAATCTAGCCACGCATACAGTAGGAGATTCATTATCCATCGTGGCCTCCCATATAGACTGTTTCCAATGCTGGGTTTCCTAGTCTACACAATATTAAATTTATCCTCAATATCAAAGACCCAGATCACATGAGAAGCATTTCTGTTTCATCATCTTTCTTCCCTTTCCCCTCACGTCTTCCCACCCTATCACCTGTCACTTCAGAACATCATCAATGATGAGCCAATGTCTGTGGATACCACCCAATCAAATTGTGAGTTTTTCAAAGGAAAATACTTTTCATATTTATCTTGTAGTCCCAGAAATGAGGACAGTGTTTGGGACATTGCAGCTTGGTCCTATTCAGTGACTAGAATCACTGATGAGTATCCCGTGCAGAACGTCTGGCCTCCTTATATTGTAGAATCATGAGAGAGAAGTGATACTCAGGAACTGGAAGCAGCTAATCAAAATTACTGGTAGAAACTTGTAAAAAGTGGTTATTTCCTTAAAAGGTATAGGCTGGTAAGTCAGCCTTGGTTGGGGTAACTGTTTTTGAGTCTGGGGCAGAAGCATTCAGTAGAGACTTCTGGTGAGGTCATATGATGCTAGAGGGTCCTCCCTCTTCCTGCTGAAGCCACCAAGGCAGCCAGACACACTAAGAGGAGAAGAACCCTCTTGTGAACAGCTGGCAAGAGGATATACTGGTGCAAACTTTCTAGGGAGGAATGTATACGTCTCTGTGTAGAAAATTTTATTAATAAAGATATGAGCAGATTCCTTATAGAATTACTGATATGAGACACCAGTGAAGAAATTAAATGTTTAAAAGTAGGGGCTAATTCTAGTAAATCATGTGATGTCTACATGATGAGATATTGTGAATCATCAAACGCTTATTCCAGATAATAAGAATACCAACCACACAGCTAGACAATTTTAAACGTTAGCCATTTTCATTCCCATTATCAAGATATTTTAGATATATAGTCGTTATCATCCCCAGTTTACAAAGAACCTAGAGTAAAAACAAACAAAAAACACATCGTCTTGCTTAACATTACACAAATACGTAAAGCTGTGATTCAAACCAGATGTGCTGAATGAAAAAAATCTGTATTTTTCCCACTTTACTGAATTTCTTGTAATACTTTCAGTGACATGGAAAAATGTTCAGGTTACAGTGTTACATGACAAAGATGATTATAGATACGTGCACTAATTTAAGACCATGAAGGAAAAAAACAGGAAAAAAGAAACCAAGAAAGAGAGAGAAAGAGAAGGAAATAATAAAGTTGTGTCTTGGCTATACATAACTTTTCTTTTCCTTTTATTTTTCCTGTTCTTCCTATTTATTCTATAATGAGCAGGTATTACTTACATAATGCAAATATGAAAATAATATAGGACAAGGAAATATTCCAGTATTGTTGTAGATATCAATTAAGATGGCATTCACTTGTCATTTTCAGGCAAATCCTAGTGTCCCTACTGAGCAAAACTAGGCAAGAAAGAGACTTTATCCTGGTCCCAGCAGGTCCTGCTGCATTTATAGCAGCATCACAGAACAGCATGGGTAGGAGAGATGGGGTGGTCAAGGTGACAAATGATCCAATCTGGTTGAAGGTAGTAGCAACCAAGAAAAGCCATTAGATTTGGTGATTAGAAGGATACTGGCAGCACGTGCTATAGTCAGTGGGGTATCAGGTCCAGAGCCAGACCACAGGGTGTGAAATGAGGAAAATGTCAGCAGGTGTATGCCACTTTCAATCAATGGGAGAGTAATAGCATGTTAATTGAAGTGTGCCCAAGTTTATGTGAAGGTTGCCCATTGTGATTCAACAGTCATTTTAAATTTCTCAACCGCAAATATTCATACACATTTGACGGGAGGTAGAAATTGTTGTTGTTTTTTTTTCTAAAGAAACATCTAAGACTGAGCCATTTTGGATCGCCACCTTAATACTCTGCTAATTTCTGGAATAGAGTGATTTTTTTCAATGGCCTCATCTTGAAAATAGGGTTATCAATGCAATAGAAGTCTCGATGTGGATTAACTACTAATTTGAATCCTTGTGAACTAAACATTCTTGCTCTATGTAGCTTTCTAAGAAAAGAATACTACAGGAAAAGCAACTGCCATTAGCTCAGCCTGCCCTGGGAGAATTTAATGAAGAAAAGGAACCTGGGGAGAAAATAGCACTTTTTAGATACAACCTGGATACCTCATTTTCACCAGCTTCCCCATCCTAACTTGTCTAAACAGGATCCCTTTGTCTCCTGAGCCTGGCAAGTTTTGCCAATCTGCCATCCTTTCTTTAAGTGGCCGCCTACAATTTAACATATTTATTGGCATCCTCAAGTGAGCCTTCAACAGAACTGAGCCGTTTAAGGGTTTGCCCTCATCTTATTATAAATTAGGTTTGAATATCTCTCAGTATGCACAACATTCCTCAGCTACCCAAGTTAGAACTCCTTATTAGACTAGGAAGAATTTGCGTTTTAATTAGTTTTACCTCTGATGTACGAAGCCCACTGAGATTACTACACTTAGTAAAATTTAATTAACTTGACAAAAGATCCTAATTGTTTTCGTGCCACTGGTCCTTTGCAGGGCTAAAATTAATGCCCTCCAAATTAAGCGACCACCACAAGCTTCATTCTGACTGCCCTATATTGAAAAAAAATTCAAGTTATAATTCATGGGAAGTTTTTGTTTGTCAGACACCAGGATTTGGGTGCAGAGGCAGAAATTTACAGCCCCTCTAGGAAGAGCTATCTAGGGGCAGGGATGGGAAGAGGGCAGCAGGAATGAGCCCCCCCCACCACACATGCATACACACACACACTCTCTCTCTCTCTCTCTCAACTTCATTCTTGTAGAAAGCTTTGTGGAAATGAGATGAGGAATATATTGATTTGTTCAACTCCTCAAAGACTGAAGCAGATATAATATATCATGTGAATTAGTAATGAAGGCTTATAAGTAAAAAATGCTGAATGAATAAATATACATTCATTCATTTAGGCCTTTCATGTGCATTTCCCAAGTACCTTTGGGGTCAGGTGCTCACAATGGAGTATCTGACTGTAAGAACCTGGGCCTTTGCAGTGTCATTCTCAATGTGGAGCTTTCCTTTTTGTCTGCTCACTCCAGCTAGCATCCTGTAGCCTTCAAGACCAGCAACATTTTTTGCTTACCCCTTTGTATTCCTAAAGCGTTTTGTCTTCCTGTCCTCATAATGCTAACTGCATTGGAATGATGTGTCCTGACGTTGTGTTCTCCTGCTGTTGGCTTCTGTTTGTTTGTGGCAAAGGAGGTTTTAACCTGATCAATCTTGGACTTGGTACAAGAAAATCTTTGTATTTCAGTCTTCTCTTCAGAAGTGATAACAGCCTCTTGCTGTGGAAGCTCTGAAGGACTGAATGAGAGTTAATATAAAAAGAGCAAGATTTGGCATAGAGTTGATGTTCAGTATTTTGAGTGTCACTCCTAAGAACCAAGTCAGTTCCCTCAACTCTGATCCTACTTGGCCTAATTTCCCTGTATCCTTCCTTTGGACCACCATATAATTTGAGAATGCTCAGGCCTTATGATTAAGCCCATCTCATGGTATATTTTTGACCTGAGAATATTGTCATCATTATTATTACAATTTATCTAATGAACGCAAGACTATGCCTGTTTCAAAAGCTGTATCTATTAAGTGTGGCTAAAATTTTAAAAAGAGTTAATATTGAGTATAAGCTGCAGCATTTTAACAGGTCCAAATTTCGCTTTGTTGCAGAATCAGGCCACTCTTCCACATGCTGGAATATGGTGGCTATGCCCAGAACTGTACTTTCTTTGCTCTGTTCTAACTTGCTGCCCTTACCAAATTAGCAAGGACTCTGAAAAAGTTTTTCCATTTCACCAGTTTTTTTCACTTCTTTCCTCCATTTCTGAAAAAGCAGACTCCTCATCTTGTGTTTAGTAACATCCTCCTCCCACTCCATCCTCCCACTCCAAAACATCCTTTTTGGAGCACATCTTTCTTCTGCTGTTGCTGCCAATCACAAGTGTCACTAGTGGTAAAGAATCTGCTTGTCATTGCAAGAGACATAAGAAACTCATGTTTGATCCCTGGATTGGGAAAGTTATGGCAACTGACTCCAGTATTATTTCCTGGAGAATCCCATGGACAGAGGAGCCTGGCAGGCTACAGTCCATAGGGTCACAGAGAGTCGGACATGATGGAAGCGACTTATCCCGCAGGTATGCCAATCACAGTACTCCATCCTTCTGCGTGTACACATGTGAGCCAGGTCTGGACACTCAGGTGCCCCAGCCCAATGGCCACAATGCCTGCATAGTGATGAGTCTGTCACCAGTCAGGACTGTGTATAGACAAGTTAAGCTCTCTATCTCCTTCAGGCTCAGAACACTAAGCTAGTGGAAACCTGGAGTTGCCTATGCCTGGGACTCTCTTGTCCAGCTACACAGAGGATGCCTGACTAGGGAAGGAAAGACAAAGGGCCATCTACTGAGAAAATTAAAGCTAAGACATGTAGAAAGAGAGACAAAGGAGAAGAGAACTGGATGAAAGAGAGGAAGATGACAATAGTCCTAAAGTCACTGGAGACATTTGGCTCTGAACCTCAGACTTTCTCATTATGTAAGAAAGTAAATCTTCCCCGTCCCTCTCTTCCCACGCTCTTCTTTTCAACCCCCACCCCACCCCTTGCCCTAGGTTAGTTTGAGTTAAATTTCTTTTACTTACTACTAAAAGGTTTTTTTTTTTTTTTTTTTAATATTTATTTACTTATTTGACTGTGCTAGGTCTTGGTTGCCACACTCAAGGTCTTCGATCTTTAGTTGCAGCATGAGAACGCATAGTTGCAGCATGTGGGATCTAGTTCCCTGACCAGGGATAGAGACCAGGCATTGGGAGCATGAAGTCTTAGCCACTGGACCATCAAGGAAGTCCCCCACTGAAATACTTTTTCTCCATTCCTTTGTACCTTCAACCTCTTTGTCACGCCTTCCTTCAAATTTTTTTCTTCAATGAGAACGTGAATAGCTCCAAAGATGGAGCTGCCACCAGTGCACACATTTGTGGGAACGCAGGTCAAATACTGAGTGCCCGTGAGGGTGCCACCCTTCACCCTGCCTCCAGGCTGTGTACATCTTGAGCACACCAGATGGCGCGTTGTTTCATGGACTTGCTCTGTGCTCACTGATGAATTCTGATGGGGTCAGCCTTAGAGAATCTCAGCCTCTTTCAGCACCAAGGCCTTTACAAATTTGAAGGACAGCCAGAAATAAATGAAGACTCTTCCAAATCACTGCACTGCAAACCACACATCAGACTCATGGCTCAGAAAGGGGCTTTTTTCCTGCTGAAGCAGATAGACATTCTTGGCAGTTTCCCCCCTACAAGACACAGTTCAACTTTGCACCACATTTTAAATGAACTGAAGTCATCTTTGTTATTCAAATACCATATATTTCTAAGGTCAACCATTAGCACAATATTTATGAACTTTGACAAGCCCACATTTTAGCACAGGGGAGAAATGTGTATGTGATTGATCTCCACAGCCATATCCATAATCATATCTATACTTTTACCTGTTATCCATGGCCATAGCCATTACCTGTGTCTCTCCTTCTTGTTCTAAACTTCCCAGGGACCAGAGAGATAACATTTATATTATAAAGAAAATCGTCCCTAACCTTGTTTAGTCTATCCACAGCTACTCTCACTCAACAAAGCATTAATGAGCACCTACTATGTGCTGCTGAAAGGTGTCAGGAAACAAAAATAAGGGAGACAAGTCCCTGTTCTCGGTTTATACTGAACCCAGTCTGCCCTCTATGCCATAGTCACATTTTGCACTTACCCTCTTTCTTGTTTCTTCAGTACTCACTGCTTCCTGATGTGTTTATCCACATTTCTCCCAAACTTTACAATCTATGAAGTCATCTCTGATCTAGCCAGTGTGGACATGGTTTCTTTTCTAGATTTTCATAGTTTATTAGCTGTCTCTCCCTTTGGAAATATAATACATTTGGTCATTTAGTGGTTATGTATGTGCATGTCATCTCTGCAAATCAATGATTCTATTATAGAAATATAGACATATATGTATACATAAGTCTGTATATGCACATAATACACATAAGTGTGTGTTTGTGTGTGTATACATCCTAGGTAGCTCCAACTATACTTACTGTGCTTAGTAACAAGTCTGACACATCGAAGGTGATTAAAGTAATAAAAGAATGTTCAGTGATCATACAAATGACTGACTCAAATTCCCCATTGAGTGTAGAATCCATCCCACTAAGAAATGCTCTTTAGAGACTCTTTAGTGCCTCTCTGAGATTGTTGTATTCCCCAACAAGAAGGCTGAGGTATGTTTGCACTGGAGAGAATGAATTGCTTCCCTCTGACTCAAGCATCTGTTTAAGGGATAAAATTACAAGTTCCTGTAATAACCACCAAAAAGGATTATATTGATCTCTGAAATTGGCAGGTACATGTCCTACAGATGGAATATTCATTTAAGAAAATTATAAGGATCAATAGCTTAAAGGTTATCAAGAGAGATGACAGATTGTAATTTCAATATATGGCCTGCCACAAGCTAATGAAAAAGGAAAGGCCCCATTTGTCACGTCTGGGTGATAAATCTCCCATGTGGCTCTTTATTAAATATAAACTCACACAAGCTGTCAGCAGCTGTGGCCTGGGCATCCTAATCTGAGAAATGGGGTAAGGTGTACTCTATTTAACAAAAGTACTGTCCCGAGGGAAAGAAGTGCAGGCAGAATTTGTTCAAGACATGAAGCACATGCCAAACTTGGCAAAACACACTTTCATAAGTGCTATCGAGTCTCATACTCACAAAAGCCTCATGGGGCAAACAATGTCATTCTTGCTTTTCAGATGGAAAAAACAAAGTCCTCAAGGGTGGCAGGGCTTAGCACAGTCTATGGATCCAAGAGGAAACTGGGGTCAGAACTAGCTTCTAACTTATTCTGGGGTCCAGAATCTTAGCACCAAGCCTTATAGAGCAAAGACTCCTCAGGAGAGCAGTTGTCACATGGACTGAATTCCAGAAAGATCATCTCAATCCCCAGCTGGATCCACCAGTTTCCTCCTGGCTGACATTTGTTCTCCCAGCCTTAGTCCCTCCTCTATGAAGTAGGAATAAGATATGTGAGAAAGGTATTTAAGTGCTGGAGGATTCTTGAAGCTTCTGCATGTCACACTTTGAAATGTCAGAGCATTTTATTTGTGTATTCAGATAAAATATTTTTACTGTAAAGATGAAGGTAATGCCATATATTGGAGAGAAGCCTTTTAATTTTTTTTTTTAATTTTGTTATTCATCTATCTAATTCATTTATGATCCAATCCATTAATGTGAACACCAGCCCTGGGAATATAACCCTTCCTCCAGCTCATGGAGATAGCAGAATTCATTTGGGATTCTTGGTTTCCCCAAAAATCCATGCTTAGGGTCCTTTCCACTCACTGTGAAATATACAGGCAAATCTCAGATCTAATCCCTCGAAAGTTTAGAACAAGAAAGGGAGATGGTATGAATATAGATATAGTATAGATATGAACGTTAATCACACACACACATTTCTACCCCTGTGCTAAAATGTGTGCTTGTCAAAGTTCCTAAGGGCACAAAATAACGTGCCTCCTGAATCAGAACCCTTAAGACTTAGGCAATAGAAACCAGTCTCCCTCCCTGAGGGTGTGTTAATGGCCTTAACACGTTGTCTGAAGCTGCAGGACGTTTAAAAGATGGCAGATAAGAGAAGAGATACTGGGAGATGCTTTGGAGGAGGGTGAGAAGACAGAAGTCACACACTGAGGGCTCACTCTGTGGCGGGCCCTGTGCCAAGCACGCTGCACGCAGCCCTTGGTTGACGTGTCCCGACATCATGAGGCAGGGCTGTGATTTTTGCAAATGAGGCCACTGAAGCACAGAGAGAGTAAGATTCTCTTCAAATGCACAACTGGGAGGACAGGGGCCCAGGTGGGCTGACATCACCGCTGTGCCTCTGTGGCTGCAGAGTTCTTAGAGACAGGCTGCCCTTGCCCTCCAGGGATTCGTTCCAGCAGGCTGTACAGGTTTTTAATCCCTTGGGGATTTAGGAAGTGACCAGAGAAAATAACCAGCCATGGTAGATGAGAGGTAGGCATAGGGCCATTGAGTGTGCATTTCTGGACAGAGAGCCTGGAAGGAGGAGGGGCAATGAGAGGCTCTGGCAGCCTGGCCACAGCCTAGGAGGGGAATCGGGCTCTGCCTCAGGCCTTGTACTGCAACTCCCGCCTCCTGAGGCCAAGGCCACAGACCTTGCCCTAGGAGCACGGCAGTGCCGAAAAAAGGCCTTCTCCTCCTCTGAGCTCCTCTGTTATTCCTGGATCCTCCACCACTTTTGATCTCTCTGGCCACACTGGGAAGTCCCGTTCCAGTAACAACATATGAAAGTTATTGCTCATCTTCCCTTCCCTTCTTTGCCTTCTGTGTTAGCCATCCTGCATTTTTAAGATACTAAAATATTGTTTGTCACAGCATTTTCTTTAAATAATAAATTTACGGCAGCAAAATTGGAACAGCCTTCGAAGCACATTCTTTGAGATGAAACTTGACGTGATGTATTACCACATTTAAAGCGGGAATTTGCACACAAATGACTCATTGGGTCCTGAAATGATTAGATACATATGAAAAAAAACAGCAGTAATGGGAAAGGCAGGCCCCTCTCTGACCTTTGCTTCCCGCAGTCAATACTAATCTTGTTTCTTTTTAATGACACCCACAGCTCTTGCCTAATGAAAAATTTCCCACTATGAGATTCTGTCAGAAGAATGCACCAGAATGATGCATGTGTCCACATCTGGGTACATACAGGAGTACTAGGGCTTCCCTGATGGCTCAGCAGGTGAAGAATCCACCTGCTAATGCAGGAGACACAGGAAAGGTGTATTCAATCCTTGGATCAGGAAGATCTCCTGGAGAAGGAAGTGGCAACCCACTCCAGTATTCCCACCTGAAAAATCACGTGGACAGAGGAGCTGTGTGGGCTACAGTCTATAGGGTCTCAAAGAGTTGGACCCAACTGAGCAACTAAGCACACAGCACAGAAATAAGGACATGCCTTCATAATAGCTCACGCTTCTTTTTCAAAAGCTGATGGTAGCTATTCCCAATTTGTGTTTATCTCAACGGCAGTAAAAAATTACAGCAAGTTGGCATAAAGAATATGATTCTTTGGCCCTGATTTAATAATACAGGGGCAACTTGAGAGGCATAGTTCTAAATTACCCTTTTAGTTTATTTTAATACATTAATCAGCCATGGAAGGAAGTGAACGTAATTACCACACTTTTGGGGAGACCATACACTGTTTGCCAGTTGACACTTCAAAATAAAGGTGGCCCTCTTGAGCAAAATATGGTTCCTTAATTTTGTGCTATTGCATTTTAAGTCACCTTTGAGATTTTGTAATACCCTATAATTGATTGTTTTAGTGAATTGCATCTTAATTGAAAAGTATAATGTCTAAGAGCTATTTTAATTAGCAGTTATAACTACATTTAGCTGCTGCAGACCCAAAGAAAAGAAATAAAGAAATGGATAAATAAGTACATAAATGATTTGCCAGCTCTGTCTCATGGCAGTGTTCTATTTCAGAACATAGAGAGCTGTGAACTGGAGCTCCAAGGGTAGTTACAGAAAGACTAAAATCAGCACCTCTTATATGACTTAAACCTCAGTCCAGGAAAAAGTGTCTGATTTTTCACCCTAGCCATCATACCCCATTGAATTTTCTTCAGTCACTCACCCAACTGCTGTTTGAAAAACCAGGTCTTCTGGACAAAGCTAATTTTATATTTAGAATCATGGATTCTTTACATAGAATTAAAGGAGTATGCTTCCCAAGGGGTTTTTTTCCTTTATCATTTGGGGGTGGGAGGGATGAAGACCTAGAAAACTAATGCTTTAAATCTACTTTCGAAAAATCTGATTTCCTTCAATATTGCAGTATTGAACAGGTCAGAAGTCACTAAACTCTACATTAAAATCTCTGCATTTACTATATGTAAATTGTGCCTCAATTTAAAATACACAAATATTAGGAATACATAAACCTAATTTACCTAGACTTATGGCCTGCTTGGCTAGTTTAATGTGGCATTCATTTCTAGTGAGGAAACAAAGCTAAAGGTTTTGTGCCGATTCATGTTTACAAAGATAATATCATATAGCACCTTCTGTATCCAAGGCATGCATTTTTAAATGAACCAAACAAAAATGTCTCCAATTTTGGGGGAAAAAAGTTGGGAAAACTTGCAAAACCAAGTGATATGGCATTGTACAGCTTTAAGCTTCAGGGGAATAAAACAGAAAGAAAAAAGAGAGAGGGGTGGGAGTATAAACTGAACCTGTTTATAATGTATTTAACCAGCCAATTATGCTGTTAGCCCACAATAGGAAATTTCTCTCCAAGTACTGCTTAGCTGTTTCTCCATTCTTCACACTAATTTTCTTCCAATTTGCTACTGTTTCATAAAGTTTTGTCAATCATAAGCATTTTTTTAGAAGATTGAAATGGCAAGTTAATGGTTTACTCTAAAAGAGACAAACACAGGGGAAAAAAACAGCTGCGGCATTTAAACATCGATGGAGAACAGGGAAGTAATGAAGGAGCAAGCACACAATTAAAGGGAAGGAAGTGCTCTCTCAGAATGAAATTCTGAAGTGGGGAGTTCTCTAATTTGTAAATCTATTGAGGATTGTTTAAACATGTTCCCTTTGATCAGTGAAAATCCTGGTGGCCATTTGCATTCCCTGTGAATGTCCCCAAACTTGTATCTGCAAGCTTAGCAGAGTTGAACACAAATGAAATCAAGGCAAACCCAAAACACTCGTGTATGTGTTGTTTCTGCAAAACTTTGAACTTGAACAAAAATGGTGTGGGTGATCTTAAAAACAGTTAATTGAGAAAAATCAAAGAATGTTACAAGTGTCTTAGAAGAAAAAGAAATACATACATACATACATACATACATACATACATACATATATATATATATATATATATATATATATATATAATCAGTTCAGTTCAGTTCAGTCGCTCAGTCGTGTCCAACTCTTTGTGACCCCATGAATCGCAGCACGCCAGGCCTCCCTGTCCATCACCAACTCCCGGAGTCTACCCAAACCCATGTTCATCGAGTCGGTGATGCCATCCAACCATCTCATCCTCTGTCGTCCCCTTCTCCTCCCGCCCCCAATCCTACCCAGCATTAGGGTCTTTTCCAATGAGTCAACCCTTCGCATGAGGTGGCCAAAGTATTGGAGTTTCAGCTTCAACATTAGACCTTCCAATGAACACCCAGGATTGATCTCTTTTAGGATGGATTGATTGGATCTCCTTGCAGTCCAAGGGACTCTCAAGAGTCTTCTCCAACACCACAGCTCAAAAGCATCAATTCAGCGGCGCTCAGCTTTCTTCACCGTCCAACTCTCACATCCATACGTGACTACTGGAAAAACCATAGCCTTGACTAGACGAACTTTTGTTGGCAAAGTAATGTCTCTGCTTTTAAATATGCTATCTAGGTTGGCCATAACCTTCCTTCCAAGGAGTAAGCGTCTTTTAATTTCATTTCATATATATATATATATATATATATATCTCCTAGAAGAATTCAAGTCCAGAATTTTTCTTTCTTTCTTTGAAACCTGTAGAAGGATGGAGTGGGACATGAAAGCAGAACACCAGTATTTAAATCTCTGCATTAGGAAGCTGGGCATATCCGAAATAGATCTGGGGGAGAAGGGTGTGTCTGCCACAGAGAGTTTGCCACAAAAGGCTTTCCTTGCACTTAACTCTTTTTGTTTATTCTGAATGCTTTAATTTACTAAGTCTGTTACTGACATCATCAGATAGAAACACTCTTCTGGTATATGCTGCATATTTTTGTTTTAAGTGATTTCTCTTGGCTTAACCCACACAACATTTTCAAACCTTTCTCAATACTTCCCATCATTTGATGGTGTGTGTGTGTGTGTGTTCTTATTAACAGCGTTCTTTAATTTGCTCTGTTCTGCTATGGTCTCTTGCTGCACTTCCACTCTATAAATTCCACTGGGTTCCACTGTCATGAGCTGCCTTGGGTAAAAAACCTTGCCCTTCTTTTGCTCCTATCTTTGCACATCTCTTTGAAGGGACTTTTCCTGGTTTGATAATCTGATAATAACTCTGCCCAAGTATAAAACTAGTCACAATAATGTCCATTTACCTCTTTGGAAGTGGCAGATGGATCAAATGAATGGGCAAGAAAGAGGCTTAGCAGACAGCTAGCAAAAGGTTCAGTTGGGCAAGATGTCTATAAACACTGAAACCCAATGATTGGGGGCTTCCAGGGACCCCCTCATCACAAGTAGGAAGCAAAGGGAGAATGTTGTACCATTTGCCCCCAGAAATCTAGGACCTTCAGCTCTGCCCTCTGCGCATAGCAAGAGCAAAGCTTACTCTCTGTGATGAGGGGTAGATGGGAAATCAGGATTATGGGTAATTTCTATTTATTTAAGAAGAAATTTTAAAAGTGAAGGATTATCAGATGAGCAAAATTTTCCATCAAAACTACAGATGAGTGAATGAAAATCTCTTACCTGGTGTTTCACAGCTGGGAAAACTGAAGAGAGATGCTCTAAATGACTAGGCTTCTACTACACTTTACATTATATATGCACTCATCTATTATTAACAGACAAACAAAACATTTTCCTTTTGAAGAAACACCCTATGCCAGTCCCTGTGCTAAGTGCTAGGATAAAGTGATAGAAAGGCATGGCCATGGCCCTCATAGAGTTTACAGGTTAGTAGAGGAAGCACTCATTAGAAACCAACGTAACAGGGGATTTGGTTTTGTTTTGGCCAGAGTGAGGAAAGCAGTTAATTGTGATGTTCAAATTTAAATAGTCAAATTATTTTTCAGATTGTGGAAAAACGTGTGCTCATTCACACCATGCGTGCTGCTCCCTAAGCTGCTTGTATCACTGAACAACTGAAAACATGCAAAGCATGTGTTTTTTTTCCAGCATCGAAACACGCTTCCTCTATTTTTTGAAGGGCTGCTCGGCAGTTCATTGCACAAGTGAACCATTTCCCCTAGTTTTCAGTTCTTTCTCCCTAAATCGTAATACTCATGTTTGCATCAGACTGTAAATATGGTTCTCTGTGATTTTACTATGTGTTTTGGAAGCACATTAGACAAAATGTTTGAGAACATTTTACAAGGAATGAACACAACACAAACTGTTATTTTTCTGTTTCTTTACTGTTTCAAGAAGAGACTAGTATTTTGCTTCACAGAAATGGTGATCAAATCCTGGTTCTACCAACGTAATGGGGATTTTTGTCTTGTTTTATTTTTCTCTCTCTCGAACATGTGCTGCTCCTTTTTAAAATCAAGATACTTACATCTCAGGGTTCTCCCAAGGACTAGGGGTATCAGTTCAGGGTAAATGCCTGCAATGTGAAACTGCCAATACATGTTAGGTGTTTTCATTGCTGTCACTGCACCGCTATGGGCTCTTGTCACCTCTAGTACAATTTACTCCTACCTGGACTCTCTTTATCTAATCAGTTGCTCCACACTGTAGAAAGGCTTGAAATGCTCATAAGTGCCTGTGTGTATGAATTCAGCTAGTCTTCCAACAACCCATAGGAGGATACTATACCATCTTAGAGGCAGAGGGGCTCAGAGAAGTTAAGTAAATTGTCGAAGATCATTCTGTCTATAGGTAGTTCTCTAAGGTGGTATACAAACTAGGAGAAGGGAAAAGTTAAAGTTGACACTAAAGAGATAGGCAGAAGCCATATGACAATAAGCCATTTTGTGCATTTCAATATAGAACATGAGTTCAAAGACCTCAGCCCCACTACAACTGCACATAATAGGATCCAAGTAGAAGAAATCATCACTGAGGGGCCAGCATGTTAAGACTGTATAGAGTGCCTGAGGCTCATGGTCGTGTCACCAAGGTTTAAACTGGCCTGACAACAGTGATAGCATCACTTACTGTTTACTAAGCATGAAATATACAAATCACTGTCAGAACTGGTGATGGAGTCAAGATCGAACACCAGGACTGCAGCGCTCACCACTTTTCTGAGTTACTCCTACGTGAATAGGACCACATTTATGATTCTAGAACAGAAATTTCCAGTGTGGTCTCATTGATTAGACATTCCAGGAAGAGAAGAGAAGAAAACAAGCTCCTAGTCATTCCTGTTATCCACATTTTAATTCATAGACATTTTCCAAAAAAAAAAAAAAAGGGACAAAAATTATCTCCCAAAAGTATCCTTTGTCACAGAATTCTTTTAAGGAAGACAGATGCTGATAGAAGGCAGTCATATGTATCTGAGTAGCTTAATATGGAGTAAAGGGAAGACTATATATTATGAGAGACAGCAGCATGTCATTGCCACGTGATAACTTCTGTTTAGATAATACATTAAAACCCTACAAGAAGTCTCTAAGGAGTGTGGTCTGATGGGCTGGGGTAGAGGAAAGCCCAGCATAAATAGCCATTTATGTATGAGATCATACACCAAAGAGTTGCTTTCACTAAGATTGAAATGGCTAACCAGGAACCCACTTGACAGCAGGATGGAGTAGACCCTCCATAATGCATGTGTGTGAGAAGGGCTGATATCTCAAGGGGACCCCCATAATAAAGATGCTGATGTCGTTTCCGAGAAGGGTGATACTACCTTATCCTGGAGAATGCCTGAGTTACAGAAACTCGGTTTTCCCACTTTACCCACACCATTACCATCAAGAAATGCCCCCGTGTTTGACTCTGTTGAAAATGACTGGTTAGAGCTGGAATCAAATTTTATACATTATTCTGATTTCTTGCATGATGCATACAAGTTGGCAGAAAAGCATTACATTAAGTCTGAAATCGCTTACTTAAAAGAATATTCTAAAACAAATCAAAAGGAACATTTTACTCTGGTGTGGAATGGAGTACCATGTAATCCTACGCTCAGTTGTGTCCAACTCTTCCTGACCCCATAGACTACAGCACGCCGGGCTTCCCTGACCACCATCTCCCGGAGCTTGCTCAAACTCATGTCCATTGAGTCGGTAGTGCCACCCAACCATCTCATCCTCTGTCATTCCCTTCTCCTCCTGCCTTCAATCTTTCCCAGCATTAAGGTCTTTTCTAATGAGTCAGCTTTTCACATCAGGTCCTTCCAATGAATATTCAGGATTGATTTCCTTTAGGATGGACTAGTTGGATCTCCTTGCAGTCCAAGGGACTCTCAAGAGTTTTCTCCAACACCACAGTTCAAAATCATTAATTCTTTGGCACTCAGCTTTCTTTATAATCCAACTATCACATCCATATGTGACTACTGGAAAAACCATAGCTTTGACTAGACAGACCTTTGTTGGCAAAGTAATGTCTCTACTTTTTAATAAGCTGTCTAGGGTGGTCATAACTTTTCTTCCAAGGAGCAAGTGTCTTTTAATTTCATGGCTGTAGTCACCATCTGCAGTGATTTTGGAGCCCAAAATCTGTCATTGTTTCCACTGCTTCCCCATCTATTTGCCATGAAGTGATGGGACCAGATGCCATGATCTTAGTTTTCTGAATGTTGAGTTTCAAGCCAACCTTTTCACTCTCCTCTTTCACTTTCATCAAGAGGATTTTTAGTTCCTCTTCACTTTCTGCCATAAGGGTGGTGTCATCTGCATATCTGAGGTTACTAATATTTCTCCTGGCAATCTTGATTCCAGCTTGTGCTTCATCCAGTCCAGCATTTGTCATGATGTACCCTGCACATAAGTTAAATAAGCAGGGTGACAATATATAGCCTTGACATACTCCTTTCCTGATTTGGAACCAGTCTGTTGTTCCATGTCCAGTTCTAACTGTTGCTTCTTGACCTGCATACAGATTTCTCAGTAGGCAGGTCAGGTGGTCTGGTGTTCTCATCTCTAGAAGAATTCTCCACAATCTGCTGTGATTCACACAGTCAAAGGCTTTGGCATAGTCCATAAAGCAGAAGTAGATGCTTTTCTGGAACTCTCTTGCTTTTTCGATGATCCAATGGATGTTGGCAATTTGATCTCTGCTTCCTCTGCCTTTTCTAAATCCAGCTTGAACATCTGGAAGTTCATGGTTCATGAAAAGGAAAGACTCATGCAATTGACAGTTATAATGCAGTGTGATTAGTTCTATGATGTTTTTGTTTGTCCACACAATATGATAACAATGATACAGTCCATCTTAAAATGCAAAGGATAAAAGGAGATAAGATCACTCACGGGCCATGAAGCCACTGAGACTTTGGCTAGAATGGACCAACTCTTGAAGGTCAAGACAAGGATATGCAAAGAAAGTGTTTTTAGCACAGATGTATCACAAAACAGCTAGCAATATTGAGAACATTCTCTGCTCTAAAATATGTTGCTTCCTGAAAACAGGAAAAAACCTCACAAAAATAGCATCTACCTCTCAAGTTGTAAAAATACAAGGGAACATATACAAGACCCAAGCAGTGTGCCTACTGTATAGTCTGTGACCACTATCACCTTTTTCACTACTTACCCAGAATCCCTCAAACCACTAGGCCATCTCTGACCTTGGTGACACTAACCCTATAAATGTGAATCTTTATTCCAAGAAAACTAAGCTCTTTAGTATCTTTCAACTCCTCTGACATTCTAAATATGTAAAAGTAAAATTCTATCAACAAGAATCCATTTTAACCTTGCAGTTTAGACCTAATTATGTCACAATGTCAACTCACCATGTCCACTACTAAGAATAACTGAGCTTCAAAAACTGGCTTTCCTAAATATGTGACTCCTTTCTACTTCTCTCTTTATGTCAGTTTCATAAGTTCAGTTTCTATGAAATAGCACACCTCTCTATCCAACTCATAAAACCAGAGGGCACTTTAGTTGAAAAAAAAAAAAAACAAAACTATCATTTGTGGCTTTTTATGATAGTTACTATCTTAACAATTAATAGTAAATCAATACTTGTAGTCTGTTAATAAGTTTTAATTCTGGTTTGACCTAAGCTCTGAATCTGAATTAATGAATACCTCATTAATAAAATAGAATTAATATTAATAATAACTATTGCTTCCAGCAGGTCAATAATGATAGATGCCAACAGATCCTACAATAATTTAACTAGATCCTTGAGACAGGATCTATTTGCATGTATCTAACAGACCTCAAAGACTATACTCAAGCATTGTGTGTCTCTTAATCCCAAATGCTTCCCCAAGAACTTGCATGTTCTCTGGTTGTCTCCTCCCCAAAGCATCCTGGACCTGTGTGAGATACTCATGACAACTGCTCTTGTATCACTTATTCAGGAGGATGATACAATTTACCAGAGAGAGAAAGAGAGACAGACTGACAGAAACAGACAGTGAGAAAAAGAAGTGGAGGGTAGGGGCACCCACAGATCTGAAGGTGTCCTCACTCTTTACTAGAATGCTGAAAATGCTGGCATTTCACTCGCAAAGTTCCTCTCACAGTTAAGAACTCACTGATCATAAAAGGGAGGCAACTTACCTTTCTACTTAGAATAATACAGCCACTTAAGTCTGTAGGAAAGTTTTCTAAACCACTTGAAAAACATGAAGAATTAGGTATCCAACCGCATAGACCTACTTTTGGACTTCCTTTGAGAAATGGAAGAAAAAACAGTGTTCCACTCTATAGAAGAATCATATTCCCTAATGATGCCCTTGGTCAAGCTTGTATGAAGATAACTACCATCATTGTAACAGATTTGAGACTAAAATATAGAATATTGATTCTAAAATATCATGGGGAGAAAGCTGAGAAATGGAAAAAGGAGAAGAAACCCCTAGCATCTTAGATTGTGAAGGGCCCTTGAAAATCACACAGCTCCACACCATAACCTTGAATCCGCCATTGCTTTTAAGGCAATTACCCAACACTTTCTTAAAACCTCCAGATACAGGAAATTCCATTACCTGCCAAGATAGTGCATGTGGTTTGTTTCTAACATTGCTAGAAGTTCTTGCCCTTATTTAGATGAATTTTGCCTCACCAGTTCCAACCACACCCAGAATGAGTGCTGTCCCTCTCAATCATGACACACATTAAATAAGACAAGGGGGTGTCACCCTCCCTCCCCTAACCCCCTAAGTAGTCTCTGAAGTGAAGAGGCTGGGTCTCAACTATTTCTGGGAGAAGAGATTCATTGCAGAGTTAAGGTGGGAGAAGCTGTCAGGAAACAAACTGAAAAGGATAGTACTTTATCACATCTTGAAGGAAGAGAAATACATCCCAAGTCTTTTGTGGTTTTTTCGATGCAAAAGCAGCTCTGGTTCCTAATATGATTTGTCAAGCGAGGACTGATACTACATCAGGGTGATTTTCCTTACAGGCATGTAATAATGAGAGGAAACAGGCATTATTCATAGGAATCACTGTGCTTATATGGAATATTGTTCCTCCAACAAGCCCATGCATTTAAACTCTTTTCTTCCTGTGCCTGCCTTTCTGGTCTTCCACACATAAATGTTTAATTCTCCTTCTTGCCATCAATCAGCTCACTGCTTTGGGAAGGGTCTGTGGATAAAAGCCACTGGGTGAGGTCTGCCTGAACCTCCCAATGCACTCAAGGCACTGAGAGCTTCTAAAGAGCTGGTGTCAGGATGGGGCCCTTGATGAATGATTCCCTAGGACATTCTGACACCCCTGCAGGGATGGAGGAGATAAGAGCCCAGACAAGATTGCCAGAAAGCCCTGCTTCAGAGAAGTGAGGTCAAGGTCAAAGACATCAGCAAGTCCACCACAAATCCAAGGCCAAAGTTTCCTCTGGGGCAGCAGTGTTTGCCTGCAAGGCCAGGAAGAGAGCAAAAGATCACATTGTGGCACTCAGAGGCAAGCAGGAGATAAGACAGATGGAGTTAAAAGGGAGAGCAGAGACCAGAGGAAAACTCCACAAATGAGTGAGGCAGAAGGCGCCCGGGGATTTGTGCCAGAATGTGTGATTCCATCTATCAGAGGAAGGACTGTTTTGTGTCACCAGCCTTTGGGTCTGCTCACTCGGGGGGAGGGGAGGTCATCTGCTCAATGCAGGAACATCTCAAAGTATAGGACTTCTTTTTAAAAATCGCAGCTCTAAATTTTTAAGAGCTGGAAACAGTATTCTCCCTGGCATGTGTCCTTAACCAAGGAAGGTGGCTCTGGTCTCTCACTTCAAGAGAACATTTCAGGCCAGGAACAGCTGCTATCACAGACAAACTCAATGCATGAGCCACTCCCAGAAGAGGAGGAACTAGGATGTTGTCTCCTTGAGTTTATCCCTTGGATATTCAACCTCTGCTGGCCGCACCCCATCCCACTCCTCCCTGTGGTTCCTGAGCCTAGAGCCATGTCCCTCTCAGTTTGGACTATCACAGGAGGCCTCTGGTTGGCTCCATGGCATGTGTCCTAGTATCCTCAAGTTAGTCTCTAATATCAGTGATCCACAGCAATTAGAACAGTGTGTGTGTGGCAGATGGTGGGGTGTTTGGGGAGAAGGAGAGAAAGGTTAGCGTCCAGTGAGTATTCTTTAAGAGTGAACCAGTTTAAAAATATGTATGTGTGTGTATTATGTGTGTATTATTGTTGTTCAGTCACTCAGTCATGTCTGTCTCTGCGACCCCACGGACTGCAGCGCGTCAGGCCTCCTTGTCCTTCACCAATGCCCAGAGCTTGCTCAAACTCATGTCCATCAAGTCAGTGATGCCGTCCAACCATTTTATCCTCTGATGTCATCTTCTCTTCCTGCCTTCAATCTTTCCCAGCATCAGGGTCTTTTCAAATGAGTCAGTTCTTCGCATTAGATGGCAAAAGTATTGGAGCTTTAGCTTCACTATCAGTCCTTCCAATGAATATTCAGGATTGATTTTCTTTAGGATTCACTAGTTTGATCTCCTTGCAGTCCAAGGGACCCTCAAGAGTCTTCTTCAAAACCACAGTTCAAAAGCATCAATTCTTGGGTGCTCAGCTTTCTTTATGGTCCAACTCTCACATCCATACATGATTACCAGAAAAACCATAGATTTGACTATACAGACTTTCATCGTCAGAGTAATGTCTCTGTTTTTTAATATGCTGTCTAGGATTGTCATAGCTTTTCTTCCAAGGAGCAACTGTCTTTTAACTTCATGGCTGCAGTCACCATCTGCAGTGATTTTGGAGCCCCCCAAAAATAAATTCTGTCACTGTTTCCATTGTTTTCCTGTCTATTTGCCATGAAGTGATGGGACTGGATGCCATGATCTTAGTTTTCTGAATGTTGAGTTTCAAGCCAACCTTTTCACTCTCCTCTTTCACCTTCATCAAGAGACGCTTTAGTTCTTCTTCATTTTCTGCTATAAGAGTGGTGTCATCTGCATATCTGAGGTTATTGATATTTCTCCTAGCAATCTTGATTCCAGCTTGTGCTTCCTCCAGCCCAGCATTTCTCATGATATACTCTGCATATAAGTTAAATAAGCAGGATGACAATATACAGCCTTGACATACTCCTTTCCCTGTTTTGAACCAGTCCATTGTTCTATATCTGGTTCTAACTGTTGCTTCTTGACCTGCATACAAGTTTCACAGAAGGAGGTAGGTAAGGTGGTCTGGTATTCCTGTGTCTTTAAGAATTTTCATGCATATGACCACATAGCTGTGTATAAACATGTATGTATGTATTTATTTACTTATTTATCTATATAAGTAAATAAATATGTGTTGATATAAACATATACCAAGGAGATCCAACTGGTCCATCCTAAAGAAATCAGTCCTGAATATTGGAAAGACTGATGCTGAAGCTGAAACTCCAATACTTTAGCCACCTGATGAGAAGAACTGGCTTGTTGGAAAAGACCCTGATGCTGCGAAAGATTGAAGGCGGGAGAAGGGGACGACAGAGGATGAGATGGTTGGATGGCATCACCGACTCAGTGGGCATGAGTTTGAGTAAACTCTGGGAGGATGAACAGGGAGGCCTGGTGTGCTGCAGTCTATGGGGTCGCAAAGAGTTCAACATGACTGAGCGACTGAACTGAACTGATCTGATAGACATATAGAGAATCATATCTATCTGGCTGCCTAACTATCACTTGAGTGCGCCCTCTGACTATGGCATAGACCCTTTATGCCATAATTCTTAGACATCTAGTGGAAAAACAGGTCCTGATTATAGGATTTCTTAAAGGTCCCCCCGGCTATAAATTTCTCTGGCATTTGTCTGAGATTACGTTATTTGTCAGAGGGAAAAAATGTTGACCCTGAACTTTATTGTCCAAGGGCTATAACTTGAAGCAATGTCCATCCATTCATTCATTCATCATTCAGTAATTATTGAGGTACAGACTAGGCACTGTATGATAATTTGCAGTAAAAATGATCAGAAGAATTTAGTGTCTGCCCAAGAGGCTCAAAGTTTACTGGAAGAGATAGGCAAATAGAAGGACAGGTTTCAATACACTGATAATTTTGGTAGCAGAGGGGTGCTCAGAATACTTTTTTTCCACCTCATCAAACAGAACATATCTTCTTGTATATGCCAAATAAGGTATGGAAATCAGAGACTGATATTAGGATGTGGTTTTGCTCAAACAAACAAACAAACAAACAAAAAAAGCACTTACAAAATTATAGCAACAGATAGTTTAAACCAAACAACTAAAACATGTCTTGACCTTGCTTTTGAATTTTTTTTTTTTTTTTTTGGCCAAGTGGTCACCATCTCAGCTGAGCCTCCCTCAGTGCTAGACAGTCCTGTGAAGGTAGCAAAGTCAGCTGCATTCTGAGTGTTTTGAGCTCCCTGATCAAAGACCAAGAGACAGTAAGACAACACAAGGGTAATATAAAAGCTTAAGGGAACAAGTGTATAATGTTTTACTGTCCCATGGAGCCCCACAGCATGGGAAGGTAGTGAGGGAACCTTCGATACATCCTATGGGAGGAGCAGCACAGACCATGGCCACGTCATCCTGAGATACTGCTGCTTCTGGCTGGAGAAGAACCACTGGCTCCCCACCCCGCCATGGGGTGAAAGCGTGGAAGGAGAGGCAGGTGCTATTGTGCACATAGAGGAAGACACCAATGAATCCCTCACAGAACTCTTAATCTGCTTGGATTGGAAAGAAAAGATGGGCAAAAGCCAAATGAAATCAGAATCATGATAAGAAGAAATAGCTGAAACTGAAGTTTAGTTTCATCATCTATAAATGGTGACAATAATACACACCTCTTGCCAACCAGGTGCAAAGGTGAAATGATGACATTTATAAAGCCCAATATCCCCTACTTCCTGCAAAGAATTAAAGTCTGATAACTGGTAGCCCAACATTCTCTCTGTGAGCACGCTCTTACCCTGTCTGTCCTGAATGATCTTGATGACATTCCCCCGCATTCATCTTCGATGAGTCCTGGAGGCCCAGACTCCTTCCTTCGGACGCACATTGTCTGACTGAAGCAGAAGATACCCAATTCTTTCCATGCCAACCTCTCCTCCCCTAGGTGTGGAAAACAGCCAAGAATGGAGGAGCCCTGATCCCTGGGGAGTTCTGAGGGAAGCTGAGCCAATACCCAGTCAGTTATCAGGCAGGAAGCGCAGCAGACAAGCTTTCTCTTCCCAGGAGACCAAGGCTCACCAGCAAATGGGATTCCAAGCAGGAAATGCAAAGCCTCAAATCAGACACTTGGCTGCCTCAGGCATCCTCACTGCCTTGCAGTGTACTTGGACACCTGTCACTCCTTCCAAAAGTTCAACTGAGAGCCTTCTGCTGTTGTCGTTATGAATAAAGAGTCTGAAGAATCTGGGGGCAGTACAGCAATGGAAACGAGAAATTAAGATTCTGGAAAGCAACAGGGTATGGTTGGGAGAAGCACAGATACTCTGAACATGAAAGGAAAAAACACATTGGGCAATAAGCCTATAAATTAGTCTTAAGTTCAGTGTAATCAAGTGCATGAAAATTTAAAAAACATAATTTGACTATAGTTTGGCAAATTGAATGAACAAATGAATAAAGACATAATACCCAGTACTGTAAAGTGTTTTGGAAACTAGAACCCTAATGCATTGTATAGGAACAAAACCAGCACCAGCTTTCTTATTAATGACAGACTTGACAAAATTTTAAATGTGCTCTGTGCCCATTGGGCTTCCCAGGTGGCTCAGTGGGTAAAGAATCCATCTGCAGTGCAGGAGACATAGTCAGATGCGGGTTTGATCCCTGGGTCAGGAAGATCCCCTGGAGGAGGGCATGACAACCCACTCCAGTATTCTTGCCTGGAGTAATCCCATGAACAGAGGAGCCTTGCGGGCACAGTCCATAGGGTCACAAAAAAGTTGGACACAACTGAAGCTATCGAGCACTCATGTATGCATGTGCCCATCAACCCTAGAAATTTATACTAAATGAATCATTGGATAAATATACTGAAGAAGAAATAATTATTCTTCTTTACTCACATTCTACTTCCAGAATATTTCTGACACTGCTGGTCACCAAATACATAATGGTGGGTAGGGTAATTCCATACCAAATAATTCTCAGACCTCAGCAGGGGCCTTACAATTTTATTCAGATTGGATACTATCTACCTGGAGATAGCACCAGAACCCACAGGTCAAGGACTCGGTCCCACAAGACTGTCCCCACTTCCAGTCACTAGTCTAGGTTGTCAGCTGTGCTTCTGACCCACTGGCTATTATTCAGAGTTCCCCGCAACCCCTTTTTGAGTTTGATAATTTTCTAGTGTAACACACGGCATTCAGTAAAACAGTTTATTTACTAAATTATGGGTTATTATAAAAGGATACAATTCAAGAACAACCAGAGGAAGAAATGCCTAGGGCAAGGTATGTAGGAAGGGATACAGAGCGTCCATGCTCTCCCTGGATATGTCATATTCCAAGTATCTTCATGTGTTCTCCAGCTTTAAAGCTCTCTGAACTTGTGCATAAGGGACTTATCTGAAGGTTTTATTATATAATGTGAGTACCATTGGCTGTTGGTGATTGATTGAATCAGTCTCCAGCCTCTTTCCCCTCTCAGAAGGTCCGACTGGACTAAAGCTTCCAACCCGTTACTCATCTGGTTCCTTTGGCAACAAGCCCCCATCCTATAGTTATCTAGGGGTGTTCCAAAAATCACCTCATTAACATAAATTCAGGTGTCATTGAAAGGGGATTGTTGTGAATAACAGAAAACACCCATTCCACCTTTCTGGAGCTGAAGTTATTTCAGGAACCCACGAATAAAACCAAATCATAGAACAAAAGATACCCTTTCACTTTAATCACTTCTTTACCTACAACTAAATGACAGAGATTATTCTAAGGAATTTACATGCTTCATCTCATTTGAGCCTCACAACTTCTCCAAGGGCAGATATGATTAAATATTATTATTATAATTCTTATGGAACGTGTATACAAGTCAGGCAAATTCATTATCCTTTCTCACATAATTAATTTTTTTAATTAAAAATATTTAGCGAGCAAACAATTAGAAACATCTTAAATGATATCTTGGGATTTTTTTTATTAATATAGGAAAAACCAAAAATACAGAATTTGATAGGAAAAAATACCATTAAAATTTTATACATAGTATAATCTTAACTGTAAAAAGTTCATGCAAACTCATGGATAAAGAGATTAGTGAAAAGAATGCAGCAAAAAATTTGTAGTTGTTTCTTTGAGCTGTGAATTAAGATGATACTGAGTTTTATGTTCTTCCTTTAAAACTTCAACATGAACCTGAGTTAATTTTTTAATAAGAAATTTTATAACCATAGGTCATATGCTCATATAAAATACTAATTTTAGAAGAGTATAAACATAAGTATTTAAATAAATACATTAAATATGTAAGTAAATACAGTAGTACACATTTTCTTTTACTCAGTTTTACTGAGGCCTGAGATAGTCTGGTCTTGTTTCTGTTCCTATTTGGGATAGAAAATGAAAAAGAAAGGGAACGAGATACAAAACAATGTATTCCTGGAATGCTATAATAGGAGTGATGTTAAAATGCCTTTTTGACATAGGATCTTAATCTTGTCTCCATGTTATAATCACTTGGTGAACTTGAAAGGTTACAGAAGCCCGATCTTCAACACCAAGTAATTCTGATTTAATTGGTGGGGTATGAGACCCAGGAATCTGTGTTTTTTTTTAAACTTTCCTAATTGCTACTGGAGCTTCTCTGGTAGCTCAGATGGTAAAGAATCCACCTTCAATGAAGTAGACCTGGTTCGATTCCTGGGTCAGGAAGATCCCCAGGAGAAGGGATAGGCTATCCACTCCAGTATTCTTGGGCTTCCCTGGTGTCTCAGACAGTAAAGAATCCGCCTGTAATGCGGCAGACCTGGGTTCAATCCCTGGGTTGGGAAGATCCCCTGGAGGGACTGATGTATAGCCATGGCTGAAAATCATTAGGTTGCATCCTTTAAATTCCAAAGGCCATTTCCAAAGCCTGTGGCAAGCATTTCAGAGTGTAGGTGTTGGAAATATTGCCCCCAGCCTCCCTCCATACACATACACTCAATGGCTTGACTTAAGCCTATTTTTGAACGAGACACTATTGTAAATTTTCTTCTATCTTCTCCATTTTCCTTTTCAAGTTTCAGACAATGCTCCAAAGGGTATCTTAAGATTTCAGATTTTTTTTTTTTATCCTTTACAACATACTATTTTTTTAATTGAGATATAATTGACACGGTGTCTAACTTGAATTTGTGCAATGTTTAGATTTGATACATTCATATATTGTAATATGATTAGCACAGTAGCCTTCAGTTCAGTTCAGTCACTCAGTCATGTCTGGCTCTTTGCGACTCCGAGGACTTCAACACGCCAGGCTTCCCTGTCCATCACCAACTACCGGAGCTTATTCAAACTCATCTCCATCAAGTCAGTGATGCCATCCAACCATCTCATCCTCTGTCATCACCTTCTCCTCCTGCCTTCAACCTTTCCCAGCATCAGGGTCTTTTCAAATGAGTCAGTTCTTCACATCAGGTGGCCAAAGTATTGAAGTTTCAGCTTTGCATCAGTCCTTCCAATGAATATTCAGGACTGAATTTTGTTAGGATTGACTGGTTGGATCTCCTTGCAATGCAAGGAACTTCAAGAGTCTTCTCCAACACCAAAGCTCAAAAGCATCAATTCTTTGTCACTCAGTTTTCTTTATACTCCAACTCTCACATCTGTACATGACTACTGGAAAAACCATAGCCTTGACTAGAATGGCCTTTGTTGACAAAGTAATGTCTCTGCTTTTAAATACGCTGTCTAGGTTGGTTATAACTTTTCTTCCAAGGAGCAAGCATCTTTTAATTTCATGGCTGCAATCACCATTTGCAGTGATTTTGGAGCCCAAGAAAATAAACTCTTTCACTGTTTCCATTGTTTCCCCATCTATTTGCCATAAAGTGATGGAACTGGATGCCATAATCTTAGTTTTCTGAATGTTGAGTTTTAAGTCAACTATTTCACTCTCCTCTTTCACTTTCATCAAGAGGCACTTTAGTTCTTCTTCACTTTCTGCCATAAAGGTGGTGTCATCTGGATATCTGAGGTTATTGATATTTCTCCTGGCAATCTTGATTCCAGCTTGTACTTCATGCAGCCTGGCAATTACAAGGCAAACCATTCAATATCACAGTAATCCAAGTCAGTAATGCTGAAGAAGCTAAAGTTGAGCAGTTCTATGAAGACATACAAGATCTTCTAGAACTAACAACCAAAAAAGATTTCCTTTTCATTATAGGGGACTGGAATGCAAAAGAAGGAAATCAAGAGATACCTGGAGTAACAGGCAGATTTGGCCTTGGAGTACAAAACAAATCAGGTCAAAGGCCAACAGAGTTTTGCCAAGAGAACGCAGTGGTCATAGCAAACACCCTCTTCCAACAACACAAGTGAAGTCTCTACAAATGGATATCACCATATGGTCAATACCGAAATAGATTGATTATATTCTTTGCAGCTAAAGATGGAGATGCTCTATACAGTCAGCAAAAACAAGACTGGGAGCTGACTGTGGCTAAGATCATGAATTCTTTATTGCCAAATTCAGACTTAAATTGAAGAAAATAGGGAAAACCTCTAGGCCATTCAGGTATGACCTAAATCAAATCCCTTATAATTATACAGTGGAAGTGAGAAATAGATTCAAGGGATTAGATCTGATAGAGTGCCTGAAAAACTATGGCCTGAAGTTCATGACATTGTACAAGAAGCAGTGATCAAGACCATCCCCAAGAAAAAGAAATGCAAAAAGGCAAAATAGTTGTCTGAGGAGGCCTTACAAATAGGCGAGAAAAGAAGAGAAGCTAAAGACAAAGGAGAAGAGGAAAGATATACCCATTTAAATGCAGAGTTCCAAAGAATAGGAAGGAGCGATAAGAAAATCTTCCTCAGTGATCCATACAAAGAAATAGAAAAAAACAATAGAATAGGAGAGACTAGAGATCTCTTCAAGAAAATTAGAGATACCAAGGGAACATTTGATACAAAGATGGGCACAATAAAGGACAGAAACAGTATGGATCTAACAGAAGCAGAAGATATTAAGAAGAGGTGGCAAGAATACACAGAACTGTACAAAAAAGATCTTCATGACCCAGATAATCACAATTGTATGATCATTCACCTATAGCCAGACATCCTGGAATGTGAAGTCAAGTGGGCCTTAGGAAGCATCACTGTGAACAAAGCCAGTGGAGGTGATGGAATTCCCCTGAGCTATTTCAAATCCTAAAAGATGATGCTGTGAAAGTCCTGCACTCAATATGCCAGCATATCTGGAAAACTCAGCAGTGGCCACAGGACTGGAAAAGGTCAATTTTCATTCCAATCCCAAAGAAAGACAATGCCAAAGAATATTCAAACTACCACACAATTGCACTCATCTCACATGCTAGTAAAGTAATGCTCAAAATTCTCCAAGCCAGGCTTCAACAGTACATGAACCACGAAATTCCAGATGTTCAAGCTGGATTTACAAAAGGCAGAGGAACCAGAAATCAAATTGCCAACATCTGCTGGATCATCAAAAAAGCAACAGACTTCCAGAAAAACATCCACTTCTGCTTTCTTGACTGTTTCAAAGCCTTTGACTGTGTGGATCACAACAAACTGTGGAGAATTCTTAAAGAGATGGGAATACCAGACCACCTGACCTGCCTCCTGAGAAATTTGTATGCAGATCAAGAAGCAACAGTTACTCTGGACATGGAAAAACAGGCTGGTTCCAAATCAGGAAAGGAGTACGTCAAGGCTATATATTGTCACCATAGCCTTAGCTACTATCTAACGCCTCCATCATGTCACATAATTATCACTGCATTTTGTGGTGAGAACATTTAAGATCTAGTCTGTTAGCAACTTTGAAGTATATAAGACAGTATTGTCGACCATAATCACAATGCTCTGCTTTAGATCTATAGTACTTATTCACCTTCTGATTATTTGTATACCCTTTGGTCAACATTTCCCCAGTCTCCCCACCCCACAGCCCCTGGAAACTGCCTTTCTCTGTTTCTGCAAGTTTAGCTTTTTCAGAGTCTGCGTATGTAGTATCTATTTGATTTATCTCACTTAGTATAATGTCCTCAGCATCTATCTATGTTGACATAAGTAGCAGGATTTCCATCTTTCTCATGGTTGAATAATATCCCATTCACATCTTATTTGTTCTTTCATCCATTTAGGTAGTTTCTATATCTTGACTATTGTGAATAATGCTATAATCAACATGGGGTGAAAATGTCCTTTTGATACTGTTTTCATTACCTTTGAGATTACTGGATTACATGATAATTCTACTTTTGCTTTTTTGGGAAACCCCCATACTATATTTCATGGTGTCTGAATTTCATAGTGCCTACATAGCTCAGTTGGTAAAGAATCCACCTGCAATGTGGGAGACTTGGATTCAATCCCTGTGTTGGGAAGATCTCCTCCAGAAGGGAAAGGTTACCCACTCCAGTATTCTGGCCTGGAGAATTCCACAAACTGTACAGTCTGTGGGATTGCAAAGAGTCAGGCACGACTGAGAGATTTTCACTTTCACATTCCCACCAACAGGGCACAAGGATTTGTTTTTCTTCATATCCTTGGCAACACTACTTATTATGTCATGTCTTCTTGATAACAGACACTCTGACAGGTGTGAGGTTATAGCTCATTGAGGTTTTGACATGCATTTTTTTGATCATTAATGATGTTGAGCATCTTTTCATGTTCCTGTTGGCCATTTATGTGTCTCCTTTAGAAAAATGTCCGTTCAGTTTCTGTGCTCATTTTTTAATCAGATTCTTTTTCAATATTGAATTGTATGAGTTCTTTATATATTTTGGATATTAACCATTTATCAAGCACATTGTTTGCCATTGAATAACTTCCCTAATCCCCTGGAGGAGGAAATGGCAATCCACCCCAGTATTCTTGCCTGGAAAATCCCATGAACAGAGGAGCCTGGTGGGCTATGGTCCATGGGGTCACAAAGAGTTGGACATGACTGAGTGACTGAGAACATGCAACTTACCTCATATTAATTCTTTGGTTAGCTCTTTTAACAAGTTTGAATATTTTCATGACTCTGGATATTTTGTATATTAAAGTCCAAAAAGGTTTCTATCAATTCTCATGCCCTCCCAGACTATGAGGTTGCTAGTTCATCACAAGTAAATGCCAAATTACTCCATTTTTCAGTTTTTGATTTTACAGTAAATGAAAACATTCCATCTGCGTCCTCATTTTTGACCATAGATTGTTCTTCCCTCGTTGAGAATTTTTCTGTACCAATGTATATTAGGATCTAGGATTGATTTTATTATCAATAGGTGTACATTCTATAGGTGTTTCAGATACCATCAACTTTACTGATGATTTAAAGCCTTTTTTTTTTTTTTTATGAATCTAACTTAAATTTTTTTTGTTTCTTTTACTTTACAGTAGAGAACATTTTCATTTTATGGGAGATAACTGTGGATTTTTCCTTTAAGATTATATCACTTCAAAATGTATACATATTTTCTCATAAAGTGTCGATTTTATTTTCATTTTTTGTGCTAAGATTATCTGTAAGTCTTTTATCCATTAAGAATTTATATTAGCATATAGATGTAAAGGATTTGTTGAAACTTTTATCCCCTCAAAAATTAACTAATTTTACAACTATCATTTATAAAATGGTCCCTGCTCTCTAATTATATAATGCCATATGGGTACCTACACATACAGGTTTTCCCTTCTGTCTCATTGATTCATTTGTCTGATTTTATACAAGCACCATGCTGTATTATGTTTTTGCTGCTGTATAATATAGTTTTATACCTAAAAGATCTAGTATTTGCCATTTCATTAAGCCATTCTTTGACATGTATATGCCCCGATACATTTTATAATAATTTTATTTTTCTGCTGGCATTTCCTTTTGATGTTTTATTTAGAATTAAATTAAATATATGCATTAAATTATAAAGACATGTCAAGCAAATGGCTTTTCTGAACACTCAGTGAAATTTTCTAATACTCACAGCCGCCATTGGGAATCAAAGAAAAAGATGATTACTTTGTTTGCGTGCGTGCATGCTAAGTCACTTTAGTCACGTCCAACTCTTTACAACGCTATGGACTGTAGCTGGCCAGGCACTTTGTGTCTCTGCTGAGGACTTAGTTTTGATACTGCTCCCTTGGAACTGAGTTTCTTACCTCCCAGAGGTCTGAGTGTTATGGAGAAAAATCACAAGATTTTCATTTCTACTTTCTGACAGAGACACTAAACAAACAGGGCAATAACATCTATGACTGGCACTGGATTTAGATTTTGCCTGCAAACAAAGCATGCTGTGCCATGCTGAGCTTGGATGCGTAATCTTGCCTCATAAAAGAAAAGGGTCGAGGCAATTACACAGGGCAGTCACGTTGGGGTGCCAGCCTTTTTCCTTGCTCAATTCAAATATTACTGCTTTTAAATGTCAGCGTATCACCATTGTAAGCATGTGTACTTATTAAAACTTCTTCTTCCTGAGCCATTTCAGGTGGACACCTTGGAACATGATATGTGTTTAAAATGTTAATCACAACTCCAGGAATAATGAAGCTTGGATTGGAGCTGAATTGTCTAGGAGACAAGGAAATTTAATTAAGGTCCTACCGTAGGCATGCTGCAGTGTTAGGCATGTTCAGTTCTCATGAGGGTGTGATGTTTTTAAATTCCCATTTTACAGATGATAAAATTAAGTTTCAGACGTTGGGAATTGAAGTGAGCCTGAAAGCACACCCAAGTCACTGCCCCAGCCATTCCTTGCTTCATGGGCATTGTCAATATCTCGCTAACATTGCAGAGAAGCCCTGTTGAATACACATGTCTGTACACCTCTGAGGATATTAGCTCATGCCTCTTCCTCCAAAGCGAGCTCAGTCCATTCTGGTCTGACTGTTTAAAAACAAACAGAACAGCACTCTTGATACCAAACCGCAACTAGTTTCCCAACGCTTTCTTACCTGAGACTTTATTTATGTCTACTATAGTCAAGGAAGAAAATTCTTCTCTCTCTATTCATGTGTGACTCAGAGGCATCTCAGGGGCCAAGTCATTCCCACTGAGTGACAAACTCAGCATTTGGGAGACAGAGAAACTGGCTCCTGTTCTGATGTCTGTTAGGAACTCAAAGTGCCCTGTCTCCTTTTCAAAAGACCACCTCCTTCATCCTAGGGATATCAAGGGCACCTGGTTCCCCCCCGGATGTCAAGACTCAACAAAAACCCCTGGACCTCACCTTGAGCCCAGGGAGGAAAAAAAAAATGTGTCCTCAACATCCATTTCTGAGATCTCTGTGTTCTAGGAACATGTAACCTTTCCTCTTCCTAGAAAGTGGAGGGAAACCAGAATTTTACACTATTGTTCTTTTCTCCTTTGGAATCTCTCAGATGATAGCTTTTCAATGTCTTGTTTGATTCACCCTGGAGTCCCTCAGAGAATGTGTGAGTGACTTGTCCCTTGCCTGGTCTTCCTGAAATCTCATTTCTCTCTGAGAGAAAGACAGGAGATGGAGACCAGGCCATTTCTGGTTATGCCCTCTAATGAAGGCCTGGAGTAACAGCATCAGGGTAAGAGATTTGATATCAGGAATGATCAACATCCAATCAGTATGAAATTATTTTCTGACTCCAGCTGACCATGCACTTTTCTTTGCTGCTGCAACTTCATTAAATGGAGGAGTGAATTTCCAACAAGAAAAGGTCAACATTTCCATTCGGGCATTCAAACATCTCCAAGATGGGTTTGAGGCTTTAGTGTTCTATTGATCAAGCCATCCCCATGCTGAGCACAGAACTTTGCCCGGAATAGATGGGCCGTGTCAATCAAGGCTTACCAGTGGGGCTATTTATTTTCCCTTTGATTCACAGGGCTATCAAATATTGAAGCTGAAGGGGACTGAGGTAATTCTGCTTTGGTATAAATGTGCAAATGGAGCTTTACTTTCACAACTGTTACATTACTGAAACTAAAATTCATGAAGAACACTTTGAAATGGCAAGGCTTTCTCCTGCAAGCATTTGATCTATATTTAGCAAATATCCACTGAACATAAAAAACTCCAAAGCAGGGATCTCCAGAGGAGACTACTGAATCTGTCTAAAAGAAGCTATCATAATTAGGTGACATAGAAATATAAAGCACTTCTGATCAGGGAAGAGGCAGTCAGTGATTTGGAATGTAACAGAGACTGATGGCATTTGTACATGCAGAGATGAAGGATACTCTGCTGCTGGAAGAAATAGTAGTAGCTTACCTAAATGATATTAATACTCATAGCAACGTCTTTAATTTTATACTTTTTTGTGTACTTCTATGGTGTTTAGCTGCATCCTATAATGCTTTTATTTTAAAAAGCTATTTTTATATTACACATGTAAGCTTCTTCTCTCAATATTGTAAGCTATATGATAGATGTTGCTTATCAATTATTTTTATGAACTCTGTATTTGGGAGTTTTTTTTTCAGTTTTTCTCTTTATAAACTCTGTAAGATGAAATTTGCACTCTGAGTGTTGGTTCATCCCCACTCCCTCGCCTCCCCCCTCCCCCCAACCTCGCCTCCACACACACACACTTAAAAGATTCAGCTCTTCTGGAACCTTGAAAATTCTTTGTTCTCCAAGCTTGCCTCTGTTTTTCCATTCCCAATTAACTGGCTTTAATTTCAAGCATATTCAATTAGCAGTGAATATATCAAATCAACACTAAAGAAAATGATTCAATCACTGATAATCATACCCCTCTACCCAAAGGCTACTTATAAACCTTCAGATAAAATGCCTGCCCTTTACTTTGTAAGTGTGCCCACATCTCCAGCATCTTTACATCTCTAGCACTTGGCTAATTGATTTCATAGATTTTATATTTTACTTTTTTTTTTTTTTTTTTTGGTAAAGAGAAGGATCGATTTCTCCCTCTTTACTATTTTCTTTAGAGATGTTCAAATTCTGACTTTCCTGAACCAGAATTTAATGCCTATGTTTAATATGAAATATATATGCCATCTCTTTAAAAAAAAAGTATGAATAACTGTTGACTATATAGGGTAACTGAGGTATTACTAAGTCACATATGTGAAAGTTCTATAGCAAGAGAAAAGCCCGAGCAGGCTAAGTCATATTATCCCTGTGGTGTTGCTGTGTGACATGAGTTACAATGGCCACAGCTCCTTCTACTCTTTGTCTTTGGAAACTAGCTGTGCAGAATGCAATCATGAGCTCATCTTGACTTGTCCCCAAGGTGATGCTTCAGGTGTGCCTAGGAGCAGGTCCTTTGGCCTTTTCTGCACCTCCTCATCTAGGTACCTCAACTCACTCTCTAGCAGTGACCCTGAAGAAGTCCCCATTTGTCTAGGAAAAGCTGTGCATTAATGTTGACTCTGCGCATGCCTCCACTCTGTGTTCCTCTACCTTCATGTCCTCTGGTCTTGGAAGAAACCCCTTCCCTGAGACTTACCTAAGGCTACAGAGACATGGCCAGCAAGGTGCATGAAGGTTTTGCTGAAGATCTGCTTATAGCAGAGAGGACAGACTATTCTGCCCCTCCTTGGAACACAGACCACACTGAATGCCTCTACAGAAATCAGACTTTCTCATTCTGGTTCTTTTCCTAGTCAAGATGACTTCTTCCAAGGGTGATTGATGGCTAGAGTCCCTATTCCCTTTAAGAAACACTCTCCCCACCCCATATCCCCAGCACCTGCTATAGGAGACCCCCATGTGGCCCCATCACAGTACACAGACACTTATTTCTCAGGATATGAGTTACTCAATCTCTCATATCCCCATGTGTGAGATGACCTCAGTGTATGCCAGTTCTCTTTAGTCTCTCCTTCCTAAAGGCTTTAGAAAATCTTGAGGCCAATAGTTTCCTCATCATGACCAAAGAAAGCACCGTCCTTGCACAATAAACCAGTTTACTCAATTCATCCTGCCTGTCCACAGTAATCTGCAGCTCATCTTTCTTCTTGGTTCCATTCTTTTCATATCATCATGGACTTTGGAGATAGAGATTAAATTCAGCAAACATTTTGTGAGTACCCGTGATTAACCTGAGCTTGAGTGAGCACTGCGGTTAGGACTAATTTTAAGAAGAGAGGTCAGAGGAAAGGTTCTGAATATCTGCGAGGAGAAGAGTAGCCTGTTTTGACTGGAGTATGTGGGGGGATGTCGTGGAGGTAGTATCATAAGAGTTGGCTCTAGAATAAAGGTGATTATCCAAGAACAAGCACCCACTTATTATGTAGGTAGATGCCAGGAATATTCTCTATTTGTATATCATTGCGGAGAAGGCAATGGCGCCCCACTCCAGTACTCTTGCCTCGAAAATCCCATGGACGGAGGAGCCTGGTAGGCTACAGTCCATGGGGTCACTAAGAGTCGGACACGACTGAGCGACTTCACTTTCACTTTTTCCTTTCATGTACTGGAGAAGGAAATGGCAACCCACTCCAGTCTTCTTGCCTGGAGAATCCCAGGGACGGCGGAGTCTGGTGGGCTGCCATCTGTGGGGTTGCACAGAGTCAGACACGACTGAAGCGACTTAGCAGCAGCAGCAGTATATCATTGATATGGTAATGTTTCCTTTCACCTGACACTACAAGCCTGATACCCAGCAGCTCATTCCATCAATTCTTACCTAGAGACTCTGGCATACTTTCTCTGTGTCTTAATATTTATCTTTCTAAGAACTCCCATACACTGCATGGAAATGTAAATTGATGCGGAAGTCTCGCAAAACAATTTGGCATTAATGGATCAAGAGCCTTAAAGATGTTCACAGAGGGTTATTATGAGCCAGCAATTCCACTTCCAGAAATCCATCCAAATGAAATAACCTAAGACACAGGGGAAAATAAACATGCTTAAATATATTTGCAGAAATATATTTATCACACCATAGTTGCACATCCTGTTGATATGATAAAAAAAACCTAAATAGATAATAAAAGAAATTATTAAATGATAACCCATCTATATGATGGACTGTTATGCAGCCATTAAAATAGTGCTAATGAAAAATTGGTAACAAAAAATACATGTGATATACTTTAGGAGAAAGATGTAAGGTGCAGAAATGTGCATGGAATATGATCATGATCATGTAAAACTTGCATCTGAAACAGGCTAGAAGCAAATAAGTAGAATAGGGGAAAGGAAAAGCACTAAAATGTTCACAGATGGATTCTGTATGGATCGTTCTCAACTTTCTACTTTACTGAATATTCTCAGTACTCTTGAATGGACAGGCATCTTTTTTTTTTTTTTAATGTATAATATCTGCAGTCAATTTTTAAAAGGCACCTCTTCATCAAAAAGTTTGTCTTGTTCTTGCCAGGCTATGTTTTGTACACAGGCACACAGCCCAGATGTCTCCACTTGCCTCCCTTCATTATCAGGCTTGAGTGCTCATAAATTTCACGTTTGAGGCTTCTCAGCCCACACATGCAACATCAGTCACTGGGGCCAACTTGCTCCCTCCCTGGTAGGGGTCATTTCCACCCAGCCCACCCATAGAGCACAGAGAGTCTGGCTACTTTAATATACAATAAACATACATATTTCTGTAACTTGTCTGATGTTCCTGACCCCTGCATTGTACTAAAGAGAAAATTCCAACTTGTTTGATACAAACTTTGGTCTTGATTAAGCTCTTAGTCCTATCTGTCTCTCTCCGTTGTCATGAGTTTGGTGTCCCACAAATGTCAACATCAGCTCTTTTTGGAAGTTCTCCGCACCTGACACTACAAGCCTTCAGTTATCTTAGCAAAGGTGCATACGTGTTTATTTCCATAAACACTTGAAATTCATGTTTAGCAAAGCCAGTGCATTCCTCCCACATCCGATGGACTCTTTCTCACATTTTGTAATGACATGTTCATTGTCCCATGTCTTCCGCTACCCACAGCTCTCATCTACCCCTGATCATCCAGCCTGAGATTTAGTGCAAGTAAGGAAGTGAGACTGCTTAGTAACGTCCTCCACAGTTTGGTCTGCTGCTAAACATACATTATCTGATGCTGGTCACTTTCTTGTCTCTTTCTCCCTACCTTTCTTTTTCTTCTCTCATTCCAGAAGAACTACAGCATGGGCAATTTTGCTGTGTGCAATTAATCAATAATCATACATGCATTCAGTGCCTGCCATATAAAAAGTATAGTGTCAGCTCCATGGGAAAGTCAGAGAAAAAAAATGGATATCCCTACCTTCAGAGACTGAATTGTCTAGTGAGGGAGATAAGATAGGTTTGGTTAGCATATAAACCTAAGGCATAACAAGTAAGTGATACAGAAGGAAGGAAAGAAAGAAGAGAGGAAACTAATGTTTATTAAGGCCCTTTCATATGCTAAGCCGGTAAAAATCCGCTACAGAGAAATAAAGCCAAAAATTTGAAAGAACTCCATAAATATTCACAACTGTATTTATCTTCATAGAAAGAGCAGAAAGATAAATGCACACTCAATGTGTGGGGGGAGGGATGAATTTGTAGCAGAGTTTCAAAAATCCAAGCTTAAGAGATAGAAGTTTGTATAGATAAAATTAAAGTGATAAAATAAGCAAATAGAGATGGCATGTGGACAAAACATTCACTCATTTCCTCATTTGATATATTACACACTTGTTACAGGAGAAAAATAATTCTAGGACTTCTAAAATGATGGAGTAAGGAGGCTGGTGGATAGTTTCCCCAGCAAAAGAATATTTTAGCTCATGGAAATTATAAAAAGTAAAAACAGATTCCTTAAGGTATCTGGAAATGGTCCCAAGGACATATTCAAATGAAGAAATATGTATTTAAGAAAATGTGCTAAGTTTCAATATGAAAAACAAGAGTCCATAGCATCTGAGCTAGGACCTGCTCCCTTTCCTCCTAGCCCCATGTCACAAAAACTCTACCCTGGGCACTCTACTCTGAAGTCAAGGAGAGAGAGTTTCCTTATTCCCCAGCTCATGATGTGGGGCTACTGGTCTACCCAGGATGGGCAGGCTACCTGTGGTTTTTATCCCACACCGCTATGTCACAGGGGCTCTATTCTCTATTTCAATTATCCCTCATTCCTAAGGGGAAAGAACACTTTTAGCCCCAGCCCTCCATCAATTCCTCCCCATCACCTCTGCCCCAGCTCATTCATAGGGAGGAGCGTCTATGCTACAGAGACAACTGAGAAGACTGTGAACTTCTGCTTCCACATAGTGCCCAATAATGAAGCATTGATATCACTCATGGAAGAGTGGGTTCCACCCCCAGTTCCACCCACATTTCCCCTGTGACTTGGAGAAAAGCAGGTCACAGGACAAAGGCTCTACACTCTGCTTCCTTACCTATGAGTGCTGTGGTCTGAATGTTTGTGTTTCTCGCAAACTCACAGTTGTAGTCTTGAACCTCAAAGATGATGGTTTTACTGGGTGGGGCCTTTGGGAGGTACTTAAGTCATAAGGGAATAAAAGAGGCTCCGGAGAGACACCTTCCACCATATGAGAACACAGTTAGAAGATGCTGGCTATGAACCAGGAAGATGGTCTTTACCCAACCATGCTGGCACCCTGATCTTAGACTTTCAGCCTCCAGAACTGTAAGAAGTAAATGTTGTTGTTGATAAGACATCCAGTTGGTTTCATTATAGCTGCCCAAAAGGACTAAGACAATAGATTTTGTGGAGAACAAACGAGATCTTGGTGGAGAGTAGCTCTATTGTAGAAACAAAATGACAGAGTCAATAGAAGTTTAATAGAAAGTACCAAGAAAACAGGAAATAACATAAGCGAAACATTATTTGATATAATTTACAGCAACGTTTTCTTCAGTCAACTTCCCAAAGCAAGAGAAAAGCAAAAAATAAACAAATAAACGTACAAGCTTTTGCACAGCAGAGGAAACCATAAATGAAACAAAAAGAAAACCTACAGAATGAAAGAAAATATTTGTGAATGATGTGACCTAAAAGGGATTAATTTCCAAAATATGCAAACAGCTCAAAAAGCTCAATTTAAAAAACAAAACACAACAACCCAATCAAAAAAGATGGGTAGAAAATCTAAATAGACATTTTTCCAAAGAAGACATACATATGATCAACAGGCACATGGAATGATGCTCAACAATCTTGATTATCGGAGAAATGCAAATCAAAATTGCAATGAGGTATCACTTCACACCAGTCAGAAGGTCATCATTAAAAGCTCTACAAATAATAAATGCTGGAGAGGGTGTAGAGGAAAGGGAACCCTCCTACACTGTAAGATAGGAATGTAAATTGGTGCAGCCCCTATGGAAAACAGTGTGGAGGCTACTTAAAAAACTAAAAATGGAGTTACCACAAGATCCAGAAATCCCACTCCTGGGCATATATCCAGAGAAAACCATAATTTGAAAAGATACATGCACCCCAATGTTCATAGCAGCAGTGTTTACAATCCAAGACACAGAAGCTACCTAAGACATAATCTATTTAGCTGGGATGCTCACTTGAATAATTAGTTTGATCACAGAACTTTCTGAGTTCAGCTGTATCCTCTCCCCTGGAATTATTCAGTGTTGTTAAGGCTCCAAAAGTTCTGCTCTGGTCACAAAGCAAAGTCCCCAACCCTACCAGAAAAAATAAATTTTCTTAAATTTAAATGAAGTAGCAACTAAGGTGTGAGAGCACAGGCACTGGTTGGAAACCCCTCCTTTCTGCCCACATCAGGAACGAACAAGACAGTTTGGGGCAAGTCTGCTAGCCTGCACACACAGATGATGGAAATACACTTACACAGCTGTATGAATAGACACAGTTGGCTTCCTGCACCCCCACAAATGCCAGATGGGCCTAGGAGTGACTAATAGGGATATACCAGGGAAATAGCTCTTCTCATATTCGAACTGAAGAAGATCTCTCTAACCACCAGAGGTTTGGCACCAACACCTCCAGCCATCCAATTCCCCTCTTTGAGCATTTGAGTGAATTCCTCTCCAAGAAGTGTTGGCCTATCTGTTGCTTAGACTACTAAGCAGATGGAGTGTAGTTTATAGTTCAATCAGGAATCCAAATTAAAGTCGTTGGCTTGTTCTTAATGGGATTAATGGGAGGTGATGAATTCATCCTGGCAGCTTGAGAAGCTGCCTGGTTTTGGCATTAAGCCCACCCTGTGTTAAGTACACATAGGTATGCCAAGTGGCAAGATCCCCACCTTCTGGGATTTCGGATCTGGACCAGGAAGCCTGCTGGCAGGATGGCACAGGATGAAGATGCTCTTGTTTATTAAAGCCCCAAAGTTTTGTATCCTAATACAATTATTTTTTCATTTATTTTATTTAGGTGTAAGTTATATGCAGTAAAATTCATACTTTAAAGAGCAGAGTTCTGCTAGTCTTGACAAATATAGACAGTCACATAACTACCACAATTAAGATATAGAAGAAAATTCCTCCATTTTTCTTTATAGTTGACTTCTCCCCCACCCCCAACTCTTGGCAAACACTGGTCTACATACTGTTCCTACAGTTTTGTCTTTGAAAAAATGTCTCAGAAATGGGAGTATGTAATATGTAACCTTTGAAGCTGGCTTCTTTCACTGAGCATAAATGCTTTTGAAATCCACCCACGTTGTTAACCCTATCAATAGTTCATTCTTTTTATTTGATATACCACAGTTTATCCATTTCCAGTCATTTTTATTTCACATGGTTAAATACTGAAGAGTAGGTGAGCCTCACTTTATGAAAAATTGCTGAAAGATTTTCTAAATTGGTTGTAATATATTGCACACACCAGCAAGGTGTGAGAATTCCAGTTGGTCCATGTTCTTACCAACACTTGGTATTTTTGTTGTTTTCGTTCGTTTTATGTTAACCAGTTCTGAGAGGCGTCTAGTGGTAGTTTTCCTTGTAGCTTCAATTTGTATTTCTTCAGTGACTAATATATTAAGCATCTTTTCATTTGCCATCTACACATTTTCCTTAGTTTAAAAGAAAAGCTAGATTTTCTTAAAATGGGGCTATATAAAAAGATCCATTGCTACATTCAGAATTATAAGTGTCTAGGCCTATGATACCCACACCCAACTCTAATATTCCTGAATTTGGTAAGAGTATTTAGAAATGAAAAAAAAAAAAGAAGGACCTTTAGATTTTAGTCTAAATCCCTGAAAAATCAATGTATAAGCAATAACCCTAACCAGTAATTCTATAGTATCCCCGTAAATACCACCAGTAATGGAAAGCTTATTTTCCAAAGACATACATTCCATATTTCTTCTTTACACTGAGAATAATGTTTTTATTATTATTACTCCCACCACCTATCCCACCTGGAGGAAACCTAACCTCATCCCATAGGATAATCCTTGGGATTATTGTCAGTCCTAAATATATCCAGACAGGTCTGTTTTGTAGACTAACAGGACTGTACCTTTGGCCTTCATCCTTGTGAGATGGTTTTAAGATCCTTTATCACTTAGATATCAGTTTGTTAGTGCTCTATGACAACTGGGATTTTCATATCTAGAAATAATTCTATAGTTGTGATGTGACCAGGGCAGACAGACATCTGTCACCCCCCCCTATATTCTGTTGAACAAATGAAGGACTGTACTTGGAATATAAAATGATTATTAAGAGAGGGTTTTTTGTTTGTTTGTTTGTTTTTAGCTCTGCTGGTTCTTTGTTGCTGTCCACAAGCTTTTTGTTACGGTGTGCAGGCTTTCTCTAGTTGCAGCAAGTGGGAGCTACTCTAGTTGTGGTGCGTGGGCTACTCTTTGTGGTTTGGTCTCTTTTTGCAGAGCATGGGCTCTAGAGTGCACACTGAGTGGTTGTGGCACACAGGCTTAGTTGTCCTGTGGTGTGTGGGATCCTAATTCCCAGACTGGGGACTGAACTGGTGTCCCCTGCATTGGCAGGCAGATTCTTATCCACTGTACCACCAGGAAGGTCCCAAGAGAAGATATTAATGTCATACTGAAACCCACTCTGAGTGAGTCGGCTAGGATAATACCTGTAGTAACTCTAGTCACACCTTTTGTCTGCTCAACACACCTATTGTCCTCCTTCCTCTTGTATCACTTTTCTCCAAGAAATCTATTCCATATGGTACAATGCAGGCTGCCTTTTTTTCCATTCCCACTCTTGTTTAATATGTCATGGCATTTACTGTGTCATAGCATTTATTGTTACTTAGATATTTTATCACTTTTGATAGCTGTATATTAATCCATTGAGAGACTGCGCCATAATTCCTTAGCTCATATCACATGCTAGACATTTAATTTGCCTCTGATACCACTGATGACTCTTGTGAATACACACATGCATGTATTTTTTCTGTATTTGGGTGACATCCCTGGGTAGATTCTCAGAGATAGAATGACTGCTCCTATGACATTTTGGGTTAGGGTCAGTTCAGTTGCTCCATTGTGTCTGACTCTTTATGACCCCATGAACTGCAGCACGCCAGGCTTCCCTGTCTATCACCAACTCCCAGAGCTTGCACAAGCTCATGGCCATCAAGTTGGTGATGCCATCCAACCATCTTATCCTCTGATGTTACCTGCTCCTCCTGCCTTCAATCTTTCCCAGCATCAGGGTCTTTTCCAATGAGTCAGTTCTTCGTATCAGGTGGCCAAAGTATCGGAGCTTCAACTTCAGCATCAGTCCTTCCAATGAATATTCAGGACTAATTTCCTTTAGGATTGACTAGTTTGATCTCCTTGCAGTCCAAGGGACTCTCAAGAGTCTTCTCCAACTCCATAGTTCAAAAGCATCAATTCATGGGCACTCTGCTTTCTTTAAGGTCCAGCTCTCAAATCCATACATGACCACTGGAAAAACCATAGCTTTGACTATATGGACCTTTGTCAGTAAAATAATGTCTCTGCTTTCTAATAGGCTGTCTAGGTTTGTCATAGCTTTTCTTCTAAGGAGCAAGTGTCTTTTAATTTCATGGCTGCAGTCACCATCTGCAGTGATTTGGGTACCCAAGAAAATAAAGTCTGTTACTGTTTCCATCATTTCCCCATTTATTTGCCATGAAGTGATGGGACCGGATGCCATGATCTTTCTTTTTTGAATGCTGAGTTTTAAGCCAGCTTTTTCACTCTCCTCTTTCACTTATATCAAGAGGCTCTTTAGTTCCTCTTTGTTTTCTGCCATAAGGGTGGTGTCATCTGCATATCTGAGGTTATTGATATTTCTCCTGGCAATCTTGATTCCCACTTGTGATTCATCCATCCTGGCCTTTTGCATGATGTACTCTGCATATAAGTTAAATAAGCAAGGTGACAGTATACAGCCTTGACATACTCCTTTCCCAATTTGGGTTAGGGTACAGATTGCCAAATTGATTTTCCAAAGTAGTATACTGATTTACACTTCTGTCATCAAAACACTGGTGTGTTTGTTTCTATGAATTCTTGCCAGGACAAGCACTATAATTTTACTTGTTTTTATTTGTTTTTATGTTGGTTTCATTGAAATACAGTGGTTTAAATGCTACTTTAGTTTAGTATGTTTGTTTGATTACTTGTCAATGATGCTATATACATGATTTTTTTGGTTTATTGCTAGTCGGTGCAGTTACTCTTTTGTGGTTTGCTCATAATCTTTACTCATTTATCTATTAGTACTTTACTGATTATTTGAGTCATCTGTATGTTAAAGATGGGATCCCTTTACCTGCTGTATTTCATAGAAATATTTTCCCTTCTCTCTCTTTGCCTTTCTAGCTCAGTTATCTTTGCTCTAGCTGTTCCCACTGCTTGAAATGCTCTTACACCACATGTCTGTGTGATTAGCTATGCCTCCCCTTCACGGCTGTTCTCAAATAACAGCTTCTCACTGAGAACTTCTCTGGTCAGACCATTTAAAATTTGAATAACTTTTCTTCCACTTGACAATTCTTTTCCACTTTCACTGGCTTATTTTTTTTCCTCCTTACCACTTTTTTACTATACAGCTGTATATAACTTTAATTATAGCTATAAATATATGCATAGTATTATGTGTTACTGATTTGTCATGCTTACTGTCTGCCCTCTCCCATCACCAAAATGAAATAGTGGTATACTTTTGCTAAGTATTAATCAAACCTGATTCTCCTTATATTCTCCACCCCACTCTATTAAAAAGAAAAAAAAACTGGCAAAATGTTTTGTGCCAAGAATACTGGAGTGGGTAGCCTATCCCTTCTCCAGGGTATCTTCCCAACCCAGGAATTGAACTAGGGTCTCCTGCATTTCAGGCAGATTCTTTACCAGCTGAGCTACCAGGGAAGTCCATTTAAAAAAAAAAAAAAGTTGCCAGAATGTTTTGTACCTCTAGCCTCAAGGATATTTGCCCTGGAGAAAGCAGACATAGCCTGAAGTCAAATAGCTTTCCAAACTGTTTTATGAAAGATTAAACCCAATGAGGAAATCATAACAGTGAGAGGGGAGACATTTAAGCTTCCACCTCTGATCTCAACTAAGACAAAAAGTGTGATACTCGTCTGATGGGACTGACCCACAAAACCCACAGGTATCTGCTGAGACTACACTGAGGTGGAGATTATAGACTATAACCTCCATTTTTCAGAAGGTTTCCAGATTCGAGTGCAACCCCAAACAGAAAGTTGAGGGGCAATAAAGGCTGGGGTGGAATTCATCCAGTTTGGCAGATTGGACATGCCCCCATAGATTAAATAGATTTAAAAGAAGAAAAAAAAGTGGACAGTGGTATTCTTTGCAGAACCAAGGTTGCCGTCCGAGATAAAAAACCTATACAGTTTCCCAGTCAGAGTTGGTTGCAGCTCAACCCACTTTGAGCTGCACGCATCAAAGCAAAGCAATAGAACGTATGTATTCCAGGTAGTATGTTTTGCCCACTGACCCCTGGCCTGAGAGGGACTTTTTCAACCAGCTGTGGCAGGCTTGTGGGGACCTGAAGGAAACATATTAACAGGATACAGAGTAAGACAGGGATTTGATGGTGATTTTCAAGAAACTGGGTTTGGGGCTTCCTTTGGGCAGGATAGCTGTCATATCCTGGTCAGTAGTAATGGCAAGAGGAGTCTCAGACCTATTGCTGCTTGTTTTTCCAATCTCTGTTTACTTAATGGGGAGTCCTGTGGGTTATGAAATGACTCACCTCAGACGGTTTTGTCATTTTCGGTCACATCCTACAGGCTCCATTCCAGACCTGCTGAGTCAGTTTCCAACAGGATCCCAAGTTAGTTCACTGCTGCTGCTGCTGCTGCTAAGTCGCTTCAGTAGCGTCCAACTCTGTGAGACCCCACAGATGGCAGCCCACCAGGCTCCGCTGTCCCTGGGATTCTCCAGGCAAGAACACTGGAGTGGGTTGCCATTTCCTTCTCCAATGCATGAAAGTGAAAAGTGAAACTGAAGTCACTCAGTCGTGTCTGACTCTTTGCAACCCCATGGACTGCAGCCTACCAGACTCCTCCATCCATGGGATTTTCCAGGCAAGAGTACTGGAGTGGGGTGCCATTGCCTTCTCCGCCTTAAATATTATCTTTAGCTAAAAACAAAAGAGGATATCCAGGTCCTTCAAAGGGGAAGAACGCAATTCACCCGGAGATGAAATAGCAAATGTTTGGTAAAAAAAAAAAAAAAAAAGGTTTGCAGGGCTCTGTGGAGGCAGTGGGACACAGAGAAGAATTTTAACAAGCAGACTCTGCCAGGTTCCTCCTGTCTACACACCTTGTTCATAGTATAGTTATCTATCTGCCTTCCTTCCTGGAACTTTCCTTTAGGTGGTCAGGAAGAAGGCCAAAGGTTCTTCCTGAGTGTTTGGGGCCTTAAAAATAATTAGTCTAAATTGATTCTTGTGCCAAAGTGACACATTTTGGGATGGCAGATTTTTCCCCCAGCATTATTAAGAATAGCAACAAGCAACAACAGGAAAGCCAGATGAACATTTTCTTTATTTTTTATTAGGGAAAATATAAAACAAAAGTAGAAAGAAGAGTATAGTGAGCCCACATGTATCTATCAGATAACTTCAGCAACTTCCCACACATGAACAATCTTATTTCATCCATATACCTTACCATTCCCCACCACATCCCAGCCCCAATTTGTATGTGGGAAATTTTAGACATCATAATATGTGTATTTATATATATATATATATATATATATATATAGCAAAAAGAAAAAAACTTTAAAAATTGAATCACACTAGGAATAACATAATGAGTAATATAATGTCAAATTATTGTCAAATATTAAATGATACCAAATAGCCAGTGTCCAACTGACTTTGTGTGTGTATGTGTGTGTGCGTGTTTATGAGCATTTTGTTTGCTTGAATAAAGATCCAAGTAAGATTGAATAAGGATCCAACATGTTTTATTTGGTTGCTTTATACCCCACATCTTATTTAATTTCTAGGTTCCTCCTCCATCATTTTTTGTTACAATTTAATAGTTGGGGAAATTCAGCCATTTGTCGTAACAATTTCCTTATTAAGTTATATACCTGTGTCAATACTTCATTACCATCTGAACACCACCAGTAGAACTTACTCCACATGAAGGTAGGCACTTGGTCTATTTTGCTGTTATTGTTTCCCCTGGGCAATGATGAGTGTCCAGCTTATAATAAGGTGTTTAATAAATATCTGCTAATTTAAGAACATATAAGAGAGGATTCATCCATACAATATAATATTATTTAAGAAATTTAATATAATTTAAGCAAGCGTTAAAAAGACCTTTTGATGTTGGATACAGCCCATATGTTAAGTGAAACATCAAACTGTATAAACAATATAAACCCAATATTCCTCTTTTTTTTTCTTTTTTCCTTCAGTGTTTCTATATCCTGGGAAAGAGGGTTAAGGTTACTTTTGAAAAATCACTTTTAAAATTTAAGCCTGCAAAGAGGGAAGAAGAGGATATATAAGAGTATTTCTTCAACACTCATGAGATTGAGTCTCAAGTTTCTTTCTTTTTCCTTTCTTCCTATAGTAGATGGATCACCTTTCCATAGTTGTGGGAGAAGCCTCTATGGGCCACTGAAAACCTGCTATACTGTCAACATACTGTGGGATAAAATCATTGGCAGGATGACCATATTAATTATTATCCATAAAGGGCCATTTAAAAAATTTGCTCTAGAACCACAAACAAAAACTGAGACTGTCTAAGTGAGAACTAACATGCCCATAAGAAGTACCCTGCCCCTACTTGTTTCTGGTAAACAAACAAGAAGTATGGCTATGGGATATTTGGATCTTCTGGACTTCAGTTATCTTGCTGAAAAGTTAAAAAAATCCACATAGTGAGTGGTATCTAGAATATTTCATTCCATTTGGAGTTTTATCCATAATGCTGAACAATTGAAAGGGAAAGGTTCTGAATTTTATATGGGTCTAATTTCTGGAACAAAGCAGGCTGCCCATAATTTGGCCATTTGACTTTTGATGGTGGGAACTATGTGCATTTTGCATACATTACAGGTAAGAGCAGGTGTTTAACATTTACCAGAATGACTAGCAACTACTTTTGTTCCTTCTCTACCACCCCACCTGGGTTTAGTAATGCATCATAGTTTAAACAAAAAATGTATCCCATTAACTAGAAACTCACTTCATGGCAAAGCTCTTCACATCCTTGTGGGTAATTAGGATGGGGTTTTGAAGCTTTCTTTCGCTGAAACATTGGGTACCCAAGCAAACGTGGTCAGAAGACTCTTCGTGCACTCACAGAGGGCTGTATTCACTTCCGGTAGAGTCTATTCTTTAGCACTGGGGACGCCTAGCTTTTGGTGTTCTTTCTAGATGATGGAAAAGCTAGAGGGAAAACCTCTGATAAGGAGTTAGCAATTGCTGATCAATCACTGCTCTGAGTATCTGAAATGTGTGTATTGAAGGAGTGAATGCAGGTAGATTGTATCTTCTCTGATCCTCATTTTGTTGACAGCATCATTGCTATTAATAATTGGAACTGAAAGAAATAGTTGAATGAAGTCTCACTGGATTAAAACTGTATGTTAAAAACCTAGGATTAATAATGCTTATTGTTACTGATTAGTTCAACAATTACTTATTGAGCTTTTGTGTATGTCAGACACTGCTCGAGATTCTGCATATATCGAGATGAACATCACAAAACTACTGTTTTCATGGAATTTTCATCACAGTAGGGCAGGGGACACAAATAATAAACAGTACATAGGTATCCTTTATAATGTCAGTTAGTGCTAATTGCAGTGAAAGAAAAAAAATGAGATAACAGGCTTGGAAAGGAATGCAGAGAGAAGGGATATTTTATATAAGGTGGTCAACAGAGGCCTTTCTGAGGTGACATTTGAGTAGATCAATGATGGCTATAAGGAGAAATCAGTGTATCTGGGCAGGAAAAAAACACCTGGCAGGAAAAAACTGACTTAATCGTTGGTAAATCTGAAGTTCCGTTTTCCTAGAACTGAAAAAAAGATCATGAACAGAAGCTCCGTAATTTCTTCTTTTTTTGCCTGCCTGGGTCTACACTGCGGCATGTGGGCTCTCTCCTGTAGTGGCACGTGGGCTCTAGAGCACATAGGCTCAGTAATTGGGTCCATGGGCTTAGTTGCCCCACAGCATGTGAGATCTTAGTTCCTTTACCAGGGGTCAAACCCACATCCCCTGCACTGAAAGGTGGAACCACTGAACCACCAGTCCTCTGATGCTTGAATCAAGATAACTTATCTTCTAGGACCTCAGTTCTTTCATCCATAAACAGCCAGTGTTGCCCAAACTCTCAGGAGACCACTGAAATATCCCTTCTTTCCCCACCCTCTGCCCAGTCAACATGTTTGAGTAATATGTACTATTTACATAATATACATTTATCTGTAAATAACTCATTGTTTATTTAAACAGATGTAATTTTAAAGGTTTATGCACCCAGATCCAGGGGGGAGGGGGTTGGAATTTCCCCACCAGCAAGTAATTACTGGATACAAACTGGATATCCTATAGTGTTAGTGTTAGTTGCTCAGTCATTTCTGACTCTTTTTTGACCCCATGGACCATAGTCCGCCAGGCTGCTTTGGCCATGGGATTCTCTAGACAAGAATACTGGAGTAGGTAGCCATTTCCTTCTCCAAGGGACCTTCTCAACCAAGGGATTGAACCTGGATCACCTGCATTACAGGCAGATTCTTTACTGTCTGAGCCACCAGGGAAGCACAGATATCCTATAAGTCAGTTCAGTTTTAACACTATTATGGAGATGGTGTTGTTACCAATACTGTCTGAGCCACCAGGGAAGCACAGATATCCTATAAGTCAGTTCAGTTTTAACACTATTATGGAGATGGTGTTGTTACCAAACCATGGGACTGAGGGAGGAAAGGAACAGGTCGAGCTGATTCCATCTTGAAAAAGAAGGACACTCCATCTTGCACTTTCAGTGAACTTTGGACTATGTGCCTAGTAGCCATGGGGATAACATACCTACGGCCGAACTGGCCTCCTGGACTGATAAACACCAGATTCCATAGCAAGATTTCCCATCACCGAAAAGAATGTAATAATCCCCTATGTAGTCAATCACCTTTGTAATCTTTATGGCACCCATTTGTGTAGGCTACAGTGTATAACCAGCTGATGCTTCTGATTATGAATCGTGGCTATAACCTGATTGTATTTCCCTTTAACACTTTCTAGGCTAGGTTTAAGGAATTTGGGGATGTGGACTTGAGCAGTACACTTAAGGTATATAAGGTTTTCACAAAAGTTGGTTGGGGTCCTTGGCTAAGAGGACACTCTGCCTTGTGCCCACCGGTGTAATAAACTGCACTCTACTATCTGCATTGTCCTTCTGAGTGAGTTTGTTTCTCGGAACACGTGGCTACAACAGGATAATGGCTCAGGCCTGCAAGACTATCACCCCTTCCCTGCCCTATTTCAGATGCCAGTCACAAGTCCAAATTGTCACTTGTGCTTACCACTGATTGACTTTAGATTGGTGGTTCCAACCACCCCTTCCTTGGGTTTGATTAATTTGCTAGAGAAGCTTATGGAACTCAGAGAAACATTTTAGTTACTAGATAACTGGTTTATTATAAAAGGATATAACTCAGGAACAAGCAGATGGAAGAGTTGCAGAGGCCAATGTAAAGGGAAGGGGCATGGAGCTTCCATGTTCACCAGCGCCACTCTCCTGAAATCTCACATGTTCACCAAACTGGAACCTCACAGAACCCTCTGCTTTTGAGTTTACAGAGACTTCATCACAGACATATGGGTGATTAAACCATTGGCAATTAAATCTGTTGTGGTTGACCACTCTCCCCTCCCTGGATGGTCAGCAATCAGCACCTGGAACCTTAGGTGTGTTCAAAAAGTCACCTAGTTAACACTACAGAAGACATTTCTATCTTTCTACACTAAAGGGGTTCTAATGGTTTTAGGCTTCCTTGTTGACTCAGAGATAAAAGAATCCACCTGCAATGCAGGAGACACCAGTTTTATCCCTGGATGGGGAAGATGTCCTGGAAAAGGAAATGGCAATCCACTCCAGTATTCTTGCCTGGGCAATCCCATGGACAGAGGTGCCTGGTGGGCTACAGTCCGTGGGGTCGAAAAAGAGTCAGAGCAGTTAACACTACACTACTGCAAAGGGGGAATTGGATTCCAATCAGAGGGAGAATTGTGTGTATTTTAGTATTTTATCAGTTTACTAATTTAAAAGAAGATGCTATTCTCTCTTTAGTATTGCTAATGACATGTAAATAAACCTTTTCTTCCAACCACCAGAGAAATGTAGAAATGCACATTCAAACTTGGAAAACAATGGTCGAGGATGGACTATTCCTCATTGCCTCCACTTGAAAATGAGTCCAGTTGACACTCTGCGTTGGTGGGTTCTGCATCTGCAGATTCAACCACACAGATGGGATTTTTTTTAAATTCCAAAAAGCTCTAAAATGCAAAATTTAATTTGCTGCAGGTCAGCAACTGTATGAATAGTATTTACACACATAGTATTTACATTTCATTTACAGCTATTTACATAACATTGACACTGAATTAGGTATTATAAATAATATAGAGATGATGTAAAGTAGACAGGAGGATGTGCTTGGGTTATAAGCAAATACTCTGCCATTTTATATAAAGGACTTGAGTATCTGCAGCAAAATTGAGAGGCAAGTCTGGGAGAATCCGTGGGACCACAGTCCTTACACAGCAAAATGCAGTATCCATTTCTTAGAGGCAGTTTAAAGCCTACCCTAAGGCTACCGGATCAAAATCTTCAAAAGAGAAACCAAATCTCTCTTGACTTCACTTTGGATCTGAGGTTATCTCTCGCAGATGCTAGAAAGATCAATTTATGGTAGAAAACAGCCCAAATAGCAGCAGAAACAACAATAAAATCTCTCATTTGTGCAGCAAGTCATACATTTAGTTATTTTTCTATTCTAGGTCAATCATTCCTAGAGTTCTTGGAGGAAAGCCAGACAGAGACTGCATATGCCCAATGTATAAAAAAAAAATGAGACCCACAGACGTTAAGTAGAGTTCCAGGGCTAGGAAGTCACATAGATTATCAGATGACACTTCAGTGATCTGCTCAGTGCATCCGGGCCCAATTTGATCTAACTGTATGCTGGGTAAATATCCAGTCGTGTCAAATCTAAATCCAAAGCATTATTAATGGTACTATCAAAATGAGGAGGTGGAGAGTAAGGCAAGGTACCCATAGGAATCCCCACATACACATTTCTAGTAGTTTAAAGTGCTATAATACCTAAATCATAAAATGAAGAACTTATTTTCCTTTGCCCATTCATCCTTATATTCTTGCCCCAAACATTTACTCAGCACCTGTTCTGGGCTAGGGACCCAAAGAGAGAGATAGAAAAAAAAAAAAAAAGGTGGGTCCCCCACTGATCTAGTTTGCTTGGTCACCATCATCAAACTAACCACCTCTTTATTAATTTATAAGAGAAAGCATTTTGAAAATTATATTTCCAAGCACTATTTTTTTGTTCACATCCCAGTTAGTGTTTGGAGGAAAAAAAAGAAGAAAATTACCATAGCATGAAATAATTTCCAATTTCCTGAGTGCTAAATGAAGTAAAAATTGTGGTTAAATTAAACTCATCAGGATTGCCATTAAAAAAAAAAAGTATTCTAATAAAATTATATGTCTTCAAATCTAAATATTTCCAGTTATGTCTATTAAAAAGGATTCCCATTGTTTGAACAAATGAGCAAAGATATATCAAATATGAAATTCACTGTATTAAGAATGTCAAAGTTTGTGCAGTTCTTGACAACCTCATCCAAATTTCATGTATCACTTGATACATAGCTTCTACCCAATTAAACATAATTCATAATCATGTAAATTTATTTATTGTCTTCTAATGAAACATTTAAAACCTATTTTACCTGGTGCTTTGCCAATATGCTATACATTGTGGTCAAACAGGTGAATTCATCAATCAAGTAATTAGCCATATTATATATATATTTATGTAAATATATAACACATACATAGACTGTATATATTATAATTAGCCTGGCATGCTGCAGTCCATGGGGTCACAAAGAGTCAGACACGAGTAAGCAACTGAACAACAACAGCTATATATATATATATATATATATTTTGTGGTAGTAAACTCTGCCTATCCTAAGCTATGGTATGCCAAGCTATGTTCTACTGTTGGCTCAGGCTAGAATGATGAGAGAGTGAATTGATTTTGAAGAGGAAAAAGGAGGTATAAAGAAAAGAAATTCTTCCCTTACATTGTTCAGCAACCTGGGACTGGGAAAAGGATACTCACCCTAATAATATAATTGCTACCTTATTTTAAGCATTTGCCCTGTTCTAGAATCTGAGTGGCTCTATAAACATGAGTTCATTTATTCATTACCACCACAGGCCATGTTATTTGCATTGCATATTTGTAGAAAAAGATATTCAGAGAGGTCAGTGTACCTGGTCAAAGTCACACAGCTAGTAAGTGTTGGAGCCAGGCTTTACACACAGTGGTGCAATGAATGCCCACTCAACAAGGGTGGATAGTGTACAGCTTTTACTCTTGAGCTGAAGATTTGAGGTTTGTGAGGTTTGAGCCTTAGACTTGTGTTGCCTCTGTGAGCCTGTGAGAGATGACCATGTGCCAGCCATCAGCTGATTCAAGTGGCAAATAACTGTAAAATCACATGTAAAAATGTATCATGACACCTGGAATGAAGAATGCTCTGTGATCCTAAAAATGATCAGCTGAGTTAGTCTGCAAGATGAAAATTCAATTCTTCCTCCCAGTCTACTGGGGCCTGACAAAGGCTCTAGACATTGACCTTTTCCCGCCAGCACAGTTTTATTGCAACAAAGAGGATGAAATATCAAACTTCTCTGTGAAACATATTACAAACAGCTATGACATGCTTTATCAGTTTTTTTTATATTTGATTTTCAACAGCCATCTTGTAAAAAGACTTCAAACCCCAGCAGAAAGAATTCACAATGCTGTCTCATGAATCACTTTGGACTTGGAAGGCAGGCTAGACATTCAGAGCTGTGACTGGATCCAGTTGTCCAGCTCTGTGGTGAATGGCAGCTCAAAGGACCATCCATCCCAAGTTCTTACTGCCAAGCCTGAGCTAAGTTACCGATGATGAGGAATAGCTATCACAATTAGCTCTTTAAAGGATAAGCCCTTGACACCAGGTGGGAGAAACAGGATCTATTCCTATCCAGCTTTGACAATCACTTCCTGTGTATGTTTTGGAGAGATGCTTAGCCCCTCTGGTCTAGTAAGGTGAGGATCATAGCATGTCCTTTGTCTTCTCATAGGAATCGGTGTTGTTTATCTAGTACACGTTCTCCCACACAGTACAGACTCCAAAAAAAAAAAAAAAGCCTCTTAATTGAAGAAAAAAATTAATGCATTAATTAATATCCCCTTCTTATTTTTCAAAGCATTTGACATACATGAATAAGGTTTATGCCTACTAATTATCCTTATTAATAAGACTAAAGCCAGCATTACTCTTCAACACCAGAGGGACTTACATTACCATCAAAACACTCCTTTATAGTTGGGAGAAAGCAGTGAAACCCAATTAGACATACAATCACTCCTGAGACTTCACCCCCTGATAAGTCTTACTCTGCATGCCCAGCCCTACTTCTCTAGTGAGCTAAATGGCAAATCCATATTTCTCATTACCTAGTTCCACTTAGCTGCCACAGAAGCACCTGCGATTTGCAAGTCCAACCCAAACTTAATTCAACTTCTTTGCCCCCACACCACTTCTCCTTTGAGATTCACAATCTCAGATACCAAGATCACAATCCACTCAATTTCTCAGGTAAAGAAAGCTTAGTATCACACAGGCATTCTCTAATCAGTCATCAAATCCGAATCAGTCTGCCTTATTGGGTACCATCATCCATTCAAGTACTGATTGCTGTGTTTCAGGCACAATGCAAAGGATTGGGCATACAATAGGAAGACAAGACCTCTGCACCCTTGAGGCTTACATTCTGGTGGGGCATTCAGACTCACAGACAAAAGAAAAGCCAATAAGCAAAATAAGTTTACAGAGTTGTAATGGATACAAAGGAGACCAGCAGAGGATGAACCACTTTAGATGGAAAGGGGGGCACATTTTGTCTGTATGAGGAACTAATAGATGGCCAGGGTGGTTGGATCACAGTGTACTGATAGGAGAATGGAGGAAGGTGAAGTTGGTGAGATTTGCAAGGCACTAGTCATGTAAAGCAATATTTAAGACTTTGGAAACCCAGTGAAGAGGTTTAAGGTATGAAGTCAGGTGGTCTGAGTTGGGTGTTTGTATCCCTCTGGCTTCTTTGTGGAGAAGCTGGGAGCAGGAGATCAATTTAAGAGGCTATTTCCATCTTCCAGGTCAGAGATGATGATGGGCTAGGCCAAGTTGACAGTAGTGCAGAAGCAGCAAAGCCTTGTCTCTTTTCCATCACCAATTTACTGAATTACTTTAGAATACTTATGTCACATTTTGACATTCATAAAAAGCATCCTGACATGCCTCTAGGTTTATATGAACCTAATGTGTCCACACTGCCTGCCAGACAGATTTCAAGACTCTTCTCAGAGGTCCCAACTCACCTCCTTGGTGTCCTCCAGAGGCTCTCAAAGAGATGAAGGATGTTGCATATTCACCCAGGAGCAATTTCAAATACTGTTGACCAGGTCCCATCTGATTCACAAGGCTATCCTCTCTGGGCAACCTGAGTGTGTATTTTTTAATAAGGTCTCCAAGAAATGTAGACCATCTGCTCTCTTACTTTCCCCATCATGCCAGTAACAGTGGTTTATAAAATGTAACTTAGCAAACACAAGATCTATCCAGAAAGGTCCTCCATTCACAGTCAGCATCTCACCGTCTTCTGTTATGCCTTTGACTTGTTTCCTTCCCTCAACCCTTAAGGATAGGAAATAGCCAGATGCATTGTCTGGAGAGGTAGGTGGGTACAGAGATAAATAGGTGATTAACAGGATAGGTATTTTGGCACAAATTTGGAAAGACTAGAAGATATCAAGGAAGCTTCTTCATTTTGTATCCTTGAGAAACTACTACAGGGTCTACAAAATACGTTTTGATGAGTGAATGAATGATGGATGGAACAATACCTACCACTGAAGGACAAGAAGAATAAAGCAGCACCCTTTCTTGAGCTGAATCCATGTCATAATGCAGTGATTACTTTATATTGAAATAAGGAAGGACCACTTAAACTAAAGCTTGCTTTTAAGGAAATATGTTCCAAATGAAAAAGGACTCCACTAGTCAGCAAAGACACTTTATTTGAGAGCTTCTAAGAGGGTTCTACAAACAATAGAGGCTTAAAGTAAAAAAGAAGATAAAAAGGAAAAAAAATGAAAAACAAGTATTTTAACTATTGAAAAAGTAAACAGCCTTTAAAAAAAAAATAAACACAAAAATGTGAAAATGTAGTTGTCAAATCTAATCCAAATACATTCCTAGAAAAAAGGATCATCCACGGTGACGGGGTTACTTACAGCTGTATACTTGTTTAAGTGCTATTCATTTTCCTTTTGAATTATTTCTTCACTTTAAATTCAATTGGAGATCTGTGCAAACCTAGCAAAATATTCTTTGGATTACAAAAACTATATAAAAAATGAACAAAACTTGTCATTATGGAAGTATTGAGAGTGTGCAATCCTTCACTGAAATGAAAGATTCCAAAGTGACATCGTCCACAGAATTTATTCCATTGAAGTGTTCAGACAATTTGATTCAAATGCAAAGGAATGTGGAAGTGAGCACTTCATCAAAACATTTCTCTTTGTATGCATTTTGACTGAGTCATAAAAATAGTCTGTAGCAGGATATCAAGAAATTGCTTGAAACAAACTCCCACAATAAAGTTTAAAAAAAGAGAAGATAATCTAAAAATTATCTGCAATCCAAGCGAAAGCATGTGCCCTGTGTCTAGGGGAAAGAGAAAAGCACTTACAGCACAGAATGACCTGTGTGTTCTTTCCCCAAGTATTGCTATGTTTTGACCTTTGGCCCTACAGAGCAGGTGAAGCGTCCTTCACAAAAGTCCCAACCCCCAAGCAGCAAGATGGGACTGCAGGAGACTGCAGGCATACTCACAAATGGCATTGACCTCAGAATCCCACCATGGTTCCTGCCCTCATTCTGAGCTTATGGCCCAAAGCATATTTTAAAACAAAGGTTCAGAAATCAATTGCTCTTTCTTTGATCAAACTTTGAAATGCCACATTGCTTTAAAAGGAGTTATAATTATAAAAGGAAAAATAAACAGTTTCAACTGTCAGAGGCATTATGATAGCCTGGCAAGATCAAAGTAAGGAAAAATAGAATAACATTAGAGGTCTGATCTGATAACTACATGTGGCAAATGTATATTTTTTACTCTTCACCCCCGTCAACCCCTAAATGCTCGGTATGGGGCAATAACATCCACATCTTGAACTTTAGAGTTCTAATAGATTCATTCCCACATGGATTCATTTCTCATAGCCATCAAATTACTGATATACAAGATAAGTGCATATTATATAACAAGTATTGCAAAATCATAGACTGACCTAGATCTTTAGCATCCTTCTTTGATAGAAGATGTGTGTGAAGAAAAGCTAAGAAGCTAACACCAAGAATGTACAAAAAAGCTTTACACAATGTTACAGAATCTTGTCTGAAAAAAAAAACATTTGTAAAACACATCCAATTTTAAATAAACAATAAAATCAGCAGACTATAACAGAGCATAAATAGGGTTATGAAAAGATCACAAATATCTTAAATTAGAATTATAAATGGGTAATTAGAAATACTTAATTGTTTTCAACGTTAAGAATCAAACCCAGAATTAAAAAAGAATCTTTTTTTATTTCAAAGGTTGCTTCTTATATTGAAGCTCATATTAAAGCAACAGTACAATGTTCATAAAATATAAGTGTGATGCCGTAACATTTCTTACATGTCAGAATACTGATATTCGTATGTATACTAAAATAAGAACTTTAAAATTGTACAAATAGATACATTAAAAATGACATAGAAATAGGGCGCCTCTCACTGAAACAAGACAGTTATATCTGGCACATATTAGTTTAAGATGAAAGTAGAAGCAAAAAGATTTACAAGAATCAGCAGTAACAAGATTGATGCTCAAGAGACATAATTGTACATTGTATTGTACATACATCGTATGGGTTTAAGCTGGCTGAATATTATATATTTCAAGTTTAAAAATGCACTACATATAGAGTGTCCATAGTTTAAGGCGAAATTACAGCTCAGAACTGTTGTCCTTTCTAATTTTGTGGAAGCATCTTTGACAAATTAAAAACAAAAAGAAGAAGAAAAAAAGAGTTCAATGTTCATGACACATAAACAATTTCCCTTCATTGTGAGTTCACCATTAAGACTTCCCCTTCTCTTAAATATTTTGTATGCCAAGTGGTTTTTCTCTAGCCAAGTTGATAAACAACTTCAATATTTGCCTTTTTGTGAGAAAAGGTACTTCACAGTATTTACCACTTTGATGTCCTTGCAGTTTTATTAAATGTATCCTCTCTGTAAAACTTTGCTTGTTTTAAATGAGCCTTTCCTTGATTTAAAAAAATACCTGTTTACATATCTTCTAGATTCCTCAGAACGCCAGACACAGTTCTTAAGGCCAAATTTGTATCGTTATTGTTAAGAGTCGTCATCAAAAGTGTCTTTGGAACCATACAAGTCCGCTAGTTTCTTAAACCGAGGGCCCCAGTTCTGTAGGTAGTCATAGTCCAAGTCTGAATCTGTGGTAGCCGACTCTAAGGAGCTCAGGGACCCAGCCACGGAGCCCCTGCCTTCATAACCATAGATTTGGATGGAGTCATAAGGAGGGGCAGTCGGGTCATTATCCGCCTCCTGTATTCTCGTGTTGATGAAGTCATCCACATCCACACTGTTGGGTGCTGGCCGGAGCCCAGGTCTAGGCATGTACTGATACTCAGGTTTGATGTCTTTGCGAGGGATAAATCCATTGATACCGTCGGGGTTCTGGAGTGTGGCGATATCAAAGGCTTCTGTATCTTCTTCCCCGCCGCCCTCATCATCATAGGTGATAATATTCTCACGGACATCTTCCTCCTCAAAGACAATAAGTGGTTCTTTCTTTTGCCTTCTCAGGGTCACGAACAACACTACAATGACTGCAGGGAAAGACAAAGAAAGGAAGCAAAGGTTAAGTCCAGTCTTCTGTGGTTCTTTTCCCAGGGGAACTCTGCTTACCTTAAAGCATGGAGTACACATGCTTCAGAACAGGGACCAGTCTATGAAATGAGTGCTTTACCTGGAATCCTCAAAGATGTGCAAAAGCTGCCCTCCACCTGTCTCTTCCTCTGCAAAAATGCTGCCAGGATAATATTATTATCCAAACAAACTGGCAAGTTGGAACTATTGTGAGCTTTTTACAAATCTGATACTATTTGGAAGTCATCTTCCAAAGAATTAGGAAGATTCTAAATATGTCTGTCCGTCTGCAGCCTCTTAAATGTGGGTTATACCTGTCTCTTTTTGCAAGGGAAGGCAGCTGCCTCTCCAAAGTTTACAAATGAGGACAGAGAGACTTGAGGTCCTGTCTAAAAGAGGTTGCAAGAGCTCTGAGGTGAGGCCAGCACTGAACCCACTACACCTTTATAAGAAACTGTATCATAAGCATGGTGAGACTCTCTTCAGACCACCATATAGAAGAGAGGTAGCTTATAAAGACCCCCAACAGACAAATGACAAATTTTCTCTATTTGAACAGCAAACAGTGTCAGCTGAAACTCCAGATGAAACCACTGTTACTGTCTCTTCTCTGAGAGAGGGGATTCCATTAAACTCAGGCCATCTAGGATAAGTGAGCAGAGGTGCTTACAAGGAAAGCTCAGCCACTGCTTCATTCCTCTGACAATCCCCCCACTTCCCCATAAGAGGCTTCTACAATGTTTCATTGAAACACATGGGCTTCCCTGGTGGCTCAGTGGTACAGAATCCACCTGCCAGTACAGGAGACAAGGGTCGGGAAGATCCCTTGGGAAAAAAAATGGAAACCCACTCCAGTATTCTTGGCTGGAAAACCCCATAGACAGAGGAGCCTGGCATGGGATCACATGGTGTCCATGGGGTCATAAAAGAGTCAGACACCACTTAGCAACCAAACAACAGCAACCACATACTCAGGAAGATTGCAGAAAATGTTTGTGACTGAATTTGGCAAGTGACCTTAGAGCCCCTCTGGATCCACCATCACTGTGAGCTGCAGGATGAGGGTATGCACTTGCCTAGACTCTGACGGCTTCCAGGGCTCACCAGGCAGTGTTTTTCCCCTGTGCCTAGTTCCAGGATCATCCTTTTCACTTTCTTTGCTTGGATAGCTCTTTATCTTTCATCACAAAAATTCTTCCTGATATCCCATTCTGATACCAGACAGGACTACTGGTATCCATTCTATGTATCCACATGGCCACCACCATGACACATGTTACACTGTTCACACATCTGCCTCCCCCACTCAATTATGAACTTCTCAGAACATTTCTCTTTTCTGCCCCTTCTGCTTGGACTATGCATCCACCCCAGCCCCTTTCCTCAGGTGTAAAACTCAGCATCTGATAGGTGTGTTACATCCTCCGGGAAGATGTCTCTGACCTTCCCACTCAACGTCAGCACTTTCTACTCGTGTGCCCCCACTGCCTATCATGTTCATATCCCCATCATGGTGCTCACCGTGTGCCTCTGTATTTATCTGCTTGTGCCTATTTTCCTCAATAGATGATGATGAGCTTTTTGATCACTGAGATCTTGTGTAATTCTCTTTATCCCTCTGGGCTGAACACAGGGCCCGGTATCCTGAAAATGCTCATTAACTATTTGCTGAATTCAACTCGTTGGCTCTTCCCTATGCATCGAGGACCCATTAATTCACTCAGTAGACAACTAACCATCATGGAACAAGTATGAACTGATGTCTGACATACTTAGGTTTAAATCCTGACTTTTTTTGTCACGCACTGAGTTCTGAGACTTTGGGACTACTGATATAATCTTCCTGAGGCTTTCCTGCTATTACAGAGTAAACCATAGATAGGACGATGTGCAGAAGAAGGGCACCAAACTCAGCGGGCAAGTGCAGGAAAAGCTTCTCCCAGGTCCCTCCGAGCTGAGGCATATACCTAGCTATTACATATCACAGTTGGGCGGGGGAGCCAAGATCCAACTTCAGCCAGGCCAATCTTCATCCAGTTCCCTGAGTCCTCCATAGACCGTCTTTGACATCACAATTACTCTTTCTACCTCTGACTCTTTTCATTCTTCTGTAAGGCAAATGGTTGTTCATATACTAGGTCTCTGCCTAAATTCCTCTCCTGCAAAATATTCCGATGTTCTACCCGGTCCCCTGTTGATGCCCCCAGATGTATTCTGCTAGCAGTCCGGTGATGCCAGCAATTTGTTCATTACAAAGTTCCCCCAACTCTGCTTTAATGCTTGTTAAGTCACCTGCTCCCCCCACCATACCCTGAAATACACGAGCAGGTAGACACCACTTCTTTTTTGTCCCAACTTGCATCTACAGTATATAGCACATATAACTTGAGAAATATACGTGTGTCAAGGATAGGCATCTGGTTGAAAGTGAAAGGCCCTTCCCACGGGTGGCCGGGGAGATCCCTTACCCAGGAGAATGACGATGCAGGCGAGGATGGCGATCAGCGCCCCGGTGCTCAGGCCGGCATTCAGAATGTAGGCTTCCGCGTTGCAGGACAGCAGTGCCCCGTTCACGTCACACCCACAGACCTTGATGGTGAGGGTGTTGGTGCTGCTCATGGGAGGGATCCCGCCGTCACTGATCACAATGGGCAGGAGGTACAAATCCTGCTTCTGCCGACTGAACCCTCCACGCCGGGCATACACCCCCGCGGTATTATCTGTGGGAAGAAGGGAGAGAAGGCGCACTTGGAGAGCAAGGCCAGGGAGTCACAGCCTTTGCACTGCTCGGTTCAGCTCGGCTGTTCTGCGTGTGCTCTTCTCACCACCAAGGCTAACAACCAGAACCGCCCCACTTGTTCTTTAATCTAGACATCTATAGAAGCCGCTGCCATTTGGCATAACAAAGATCCCTGAGTTTTGTCCCATCTGGAAACAAAATTCAGAAATTGGCTCTTTTTATTTTGTCAATATGAATGCTTTCAGTGGCTGAGGAAGGACACCATTTTCTGTTTGAGTGTTTGTCCTTTTCCTCAAATACAAGGACTTATGGGCTCCAATCACACCCTCTGTTAGTGAAGGTTACAATTAAATAGATAGGCGAGTGTGCACTTTTCCGACTTCATGACAAGCCTTTGGGCCAGTTTTTGTTAGTTTTTTGAGAGATTTCTAATCCACTCTCAAATCTTGCCCAAACTATGAACCCACTCAAGTTCTAAAGGGAAATGTTGTCTTTAAAATGAAAATATTTTATAAACCTAGCAGCAGGTTTACAGTTTCTCTGAAATTCAAGCAACATCAGCCACCTAGTTGAAAATATCATTCCTGCTTAAAACAATGATGTTTTCTCTGTTGCCCACATAACACAGCCCACGTCTACACAGTGGATCACCAGATAGTTCCCTAATCTAGATTTTACCTTGCCTTCCAGGCTTATGCCTGCTGTTTCCCACACATCCCAGTTCAGCCTGCTGTGCAGAACTTAATGATTGTTCCCCAGGACACCATACTCTTTGTATGCCTTGACTTTGACCCTTTGCTTTAAAATGCCCTCCCACCCACCCAGAATTCCTTTAATCATGACAAGTGAGTTTCTCAAGCCTCAAAACTGAATCCAAATTCACCTCCAGGAAGCCCTTTGTAGACCTCTTCCTCATCTCCGTTGGGACCCAGCACATGGTACATTCCTATAAAAATCAGTCTCCCACTCTTCTGTCATTATTTGTTGGCATAAAATACTTGGTTCTCTCCTAGACTGTGGACTTCTGGAAAACAGGGGCTTTTATCTGCTTCATCTCGGTCCCTCCAGTGCTGGACACACATAAGACATTCAACAAATATTTGTTGAACAAATGTTGTAACCATGTTCTGGGAAAGGTTTCACCCAAGTTCCAGATGTTGGTTTTCATGTATTTCTCGATCTTTTGTAACCTATTCCCAAATGCTTCCTCATCATGTTTCTGCATATCTCTACTAGCCAAAAAGATTTTTTCTAGACCATATGCTCTGTGCTTGGAAAACATTGCTATTATAAAACAGTGGAAGTTTTGAATATGCTCCATCAAATTACACACACACACACACACACACACACACACACACACACACACACACATCAATATGGCATGCCTCATTTTGTAAGTTAGGAATCAGTAATTTATAGCAAGGTTATGACCAAGATGATGGCCCATTGCTTTGAAAGAATTGATAGTTCCATGAATTAGCTCTTGTGGTAGGAAAAATTATCCTAGAATATAAAAGCTGAATTCATATTTTTAGGTTAAAGAAAATGTAACATATTCTATGTGAGATTAAAAAAAAAAAATCTATACCAGGTTCAGTCTCCTTTAGGACTGAATAGATATTCTGAATATTGCAGAAGCTAAGGTGTGTGTGCTGACTGGTTTTTGGCAAGACTTATTAGTAGGATCTTATGTCCTTTGCTGCCAATCTCTCAATCAAAACAAGGCAGAACCGCCAGCACTCATCTCTATATCTTCTGAAGTTTGTGTGATTAGCATATATTGCTCTTATCACTGGAGAAAAATTATATGTACTATGAAAATCATGATTTTTTTAAAAAGCTGGTCAAATAGAATGTAAACTTAACATTCCATTTGCTAACTGTTCTTTCCTGTTGTAGGCTATACCATTGTTCTATGCTTAACAAACACACAAAAAATTGACATATCTACATAAATTACTTCAAATGTTATTTTTTCCTTCTCATAATTTATTTGAATTCAAGTAAGACTTTCACAAATTAAATGTTAAAATATTTACTGTATTTTAATGATCTGAAATGTCACAAATACCATGCCATCATGAATAAAAATAAATATAAAAAAATTATGAAGAAAATAAATTAATTAAATTGCTTGGTCAAATATACCTCTCTGATATGAATGACATCCCCAAGATGAGTCCCACCCACCCTGTGACCCATGGTGCAGTTTGGTGGTGACGTGACCTGAGTGTTTTTATTTTTTTTAAACCTGTAGAGGCCATGGCTTAAAAATCTATTCTTCAGTGTGCAATCCATGCAAAACTGTACCTCCAGATGACAGCAGGCTGGCTTACACATGAAGGTAATTGGAAATCAAACACTAATGGAAAACATGTATCTGAGCAGGACACCAGCCTGTGAGTTGAAGATATTTCACATTCTGAACAGCTGAGTCCTCTCAGACACACTGAAACTATGAAATGAAAGCTCATCAAAGTACCCAGCTGACTGAACCATTTATTGTCTCTGAGAGATTCATCAGTAGAATCTCGAGAACTTTTAAAAAATGTTTCACATATGGATTTTACGATTAGTTTGAGAGGTAGAAAATAAATGGACTGAAGGTCTATTCCTGGGCATATTCCAAACACATGCTTTAGAATGAGTCATTTGTTCTGCCAGAGCCTTACTTGTTCATCTTTAAAATGAGGACACAAGTTGATATCAAGCATGCCTCATGGGGTTGCGATTAGCACCAAATAATAAAAACCTTTGGTTGTCCTCTGGGCTGTGCTTCCAGGGAGCTCAGGAATCCTTCTAACTGGAAAACTTAGCACCAAAATCCAGGTCCTCCAGAGCTGCTGAACTGGTGGGGGTAGGTACAGTTAGACGAGAAGCACGTCTAACCAGACTAGCTTGGCACTTAGGCGGTTGCTGTTGCTTGGATGCATACAATATCCTTTACTAACAAAAAGAGCCACTGTAGGCAGGACATCATGAAAAACAACTCTAGAAAAATAAATGGAAAATGAAACAAACTGACAACAGTAATAAAACCTCTGTAGGAAACCATTTTTGTATCCTAGGTTTGGCTACAAATTCTCTTGTTATTTTAAATAGGCAACTACTCTATATCCACCTTTGAGAGGGTCCCCTCAATTTGGACATACACATTTCTGAGATGTATGGGTGACACAAGAAAAAAAATAAGAGCTTCTGTAGGACATATTTTCAGGGAAGTGTCAAATTGGTTCCATGGTTAATAAGACGAGGCAGAAAATGACAAATGTTCTATCGATTTTTAAGTTTTCATCAAGAGATTTCTCAAATCCTTCTCCTTTATTGTTGTTGTTGTTAAGTCACTAAGTCACGTCTAACTCTTTGCCACCCCATGGACTGCAGGCTCCTCTATCCTGCTCTGTCTCCTGGAGTTCGCTCATATTCATGTCCATTCAGTCAGTGAAGCTATCTAAACATCCCCTCCTCTGCTACCCTCTTCTTCTTTTGCCTTCATTCTTTTCTAATGAGTCAGCTCTTCACATCAGGTGGCCAAAGTATTCTTTATAAAGCTTCCAAAGAGCAAATCTCAGTATTTGGGGTCAAACAGATCTGGGTTTGAATCATGACTCTTCTACATATTAATTGCCTGATATTTAGATATATTAGGTAAATGTCTTGAGTTGCTATATTCTCATCCAGGAGATTAATAGTTTTTAGGGTTAAATTTGATTCCATTCATAAATGCACTTAGCATAGTGCCAGATTGTTGCAGATGACTAGTAAATATCAATTCTTTTCTGGAAGTCTCATCTTTGTACAGTAGACTAATGAAGATGAGAAACATTGGCAAAGAGTGAATTCTTAGAAATGTCATTGCAGCCTTCAATGCAATTGCCTACACAGAAGGGCGCATCCTTCAGAGGTAGGAAGATAGTTCATGCTCTTCAGTTCTGGGTAAAGTATTTCCCATGGTAAGAAAATGCTTTTCAATCACCTTAGTGTTTCATCCTGACACCTTATATTCTCCTCCCTGTCCACAAACACGGAAGCCTTTCCTTCCCCCCCCCCCCCACTTAGGCAAAAACTTGCAAACAAGGTCATTAATTACTAGTATATGTCTTGTACAAACTGTAGTATTTCTATTTATGGTAAATAAATTCAGGTTTCAAATTTTTATGTCTACAACCTAGACTCCTAACTGGATGCTATTTTTATCTGCATACTTGGTCATTACATTAACAAAATGTAAAAGTTCTTCATAATGATGGTCTACATGGTACCAGTTTGGAGATGCAAATATAAGGGCCATGATGATGATATCACCCAAGGGAGGGATATATACAAAGGATATTAAAAGGAAAAATTATGATAGGGAAGCAGCCTTTGATACGTCAACTGCACTGGGTGCCAATCTTGTATTAGCCAAAAGAAAAACAACCACGGCAAAATGGGCAATATATGGGCAAACTCAGTTGTGTCTGACTCTGCAACGCCATGGACTACAGCCTTTCAGACTCCTCTGTCCACGGGATTTTCCAGGCAAAAATACTGAGTGGGTTGCCATTTCCTTCTCCAGGGGATCTTCCCAACCCAGGGATGGAACCTGGGTCTCCCTCACTGCAGGCAGACTCTTTACCATCTGAGTCATCAGGGAAGCCATATATGGGCATAGCAACCTGAAAAGAGGAATCACTGCAGCGAAGAATTAGTACTTTCTGCTCTCATCATGATGTCAGAAGAGAGACTTGGCCTAAAGTGAGAGAATAGTGCCCTAAAGAGCATCTTAAGATACTCTTCCTTACCACTTCTTTTCCTCTGTCCCTGTCTGCTCCAAAGCTAAAGATCCCCCTACTGATCAACTTGATCAGAGATATTAATACTTTAGCCTGTGAAGACAGACACTGTCTGCACCTGACTGGAGCCCATCTCTTGAGACTGTAAAATATCTAGGCCAAGCCTTGCTCTTATTTAATTCACTTCTGACCTAAATCTACCTAATTTACCCTCTGCTCAAACCTCAGCAACAAACTAAATCCATCCACCCCATTAAAAGCTTCTACATACTTGAAGACAGTTATTCAGTCCCTAGCAGAATAATCATGATGTGATTATGTTCCTCTGGGTCTTCTCTACTTTCCTTAGATATGTGGCAATAGCTCTATCAGGATAATGAAAATATATATATATATATATATATATAAAGTGTGTCCCAAAAGTACTAGTGAAGTTTCAAACTTTAAAAATTTCAGAAAGACACATGCTACAGAATTATTGTACAAAAGACATCATTGAAAAGTCTAGTTATGTAGATTTTTTGGTACTCATTTATATTGTGATTTTTGAAAAAAATAATTTTAATTTTTGATGGCAGTATTTGTGACACCTTGAATCTGAGGGAGGGACTGAAATAATAGAAATTTCAAATGTTTTTAAAGTTTGTAGCATTAACTTTCTGAGATGACTAATGCTTAAAGGTAAACTTAATAGCTTCTGTATGTATCTTTTATTGTCTTTCTAAACACCGTATGAGCCACCTATCTACCTGTAGTCATTGCTCATATTGAATATTTCACAATCTATGGCAACTGTTTGAATGCGTCTTCTCCAATGGACAGTAACATCCTTGAAGGCAAGAACTTTGCTTACTCATCTTTGGTCAGCAGTGTTTTGTGAGCTAGAAAAATAAAAAGTTGAAGGAGGTTTCTTTCATTACATTCAGCATCCAGATTTTACTGACTTAATAGCTTGCCATCAATTTCCAGACTGCCTATCTTCTTCCACTTTGTACTTTTGAACCCAACTTGATCATCACTGCCTCTATCTATATTATAGATTTTGTTCCTGGAAAATATCATCTCTTTATATCATTATTTTTTCTTATTATTTTGGGTGAGTCAGATTTAATTAAGTAACATTTATTGAGCTGCTAATATGTGCAAAACTTATTCTTTGTTACTTCCACCTACTTAACCCCAAAGAATTTTTAAACTATGTGCAGAAAGTATAATTACCTTCATTTTATATGAAAATAAATTCAGAAACAAAGAGGGAAGCAACTGATCACAGTAACATGGAAAATACAAACAAAACTAGGATTCAAATTCCTCTAGGTTTCACTGAATTTTTACCAGTGCACAGCAGACCCTAGAATTCTGATATTATTGCATGCCACATTTGTTCCTTTTTTTTTAATACCAGATTTCCCCAACATGCTTAATTAGACATGTTAATTAGATGGACCCCATCACAGCCTATAGCTAAATCCTCACAGACTCAAGTCCCAGATGAAAGAGCTGTGCTTAGAACCCTAAGAATTTTATGTCAGAGAGACCTACAAAGGATTTAGGGCACTTATTCAACACTTCTCTTCCCATAGCATTTCCAGAAACACATACACCTTCAAAAACAAACCAGTATGCAAGACATAAAAAGAAATCTATTATTTTCTTACTATTTTGGAATGATAAATGCTACAATGAGGTAAATTCTATGAGACTAGCCTTAAAATATTAATGCAGAAAATCGTTTGATCCAAGACTCAGATGGCTATAATGTCTCCCCTGTAAATCAAGGCCTACATCCTACAGAGGAAGGGGGATCATGATCTTTTAATTATATCTCTGATACTGAGATTCAAAATTCAAAACACAACAAATAACACAGGAACAATTGCCTATGTGCATGTGTATATACACATAGAATTGATGCTTTTGAACTGTGGTGTTGGAGAAGACACTTGAGAGTCCCTTGGATAGCAAGGAGATCAAACCAGTCAATCCTAAAGGAAATCAGTCCTGAATATTCATTGGAAGGACTGATGCTGAAGCTGAAGCTCCAGTTTTTTTGGCCACCTGATGCAAAGAGCTGACTCATTTGAGAAGACCCTGATGCTGGGAAAGATTGAAGACAGGATGAGAAGGGGATGACAGAGGATGAGATGGTTGGATGGCATCACTGACTCGATGGACACGAGTTTGAGCAAGGAGTTGGTGATGGACAGGGAAGCTTGGCATGCTGCAGGCCATGGGGTCACAAAGAGTTGGACATGACTGAACTGAACTGAACTGAACTAATGTGTATACGAAGCATCTAAGTGTGCACTCTTGGTTGGTATCAACAGACTTTTCAGGTTGTAGTTTATCACATTCCTTAGAGTCAACTCTCCTTCCACTTTTGTTAGAGGATAATTTTGTCTTGGTGATAGGGAGGGAAAAAGGAATGTATTTCCTGGCTTTAGAAAAGGAAAACTACCAAGCAATTCAGTGGGAGATAAACATTTAGGGTCTTTTAGTGAGTTGAGAAATCCCAAGAATTAAGTCAGTGACCAGAGCGAACCTTGAAAGAATAATCTATCTAATTCACCAAAAAGACCTATTTCTCCTTCTGTTAGGTTGAGGAGGGGGTGGGTTTCCAGATAAATTGTATTCTGTGTTGGACAAACTATGGCAGTGAATTTCAGGCAGAAAAGGAACATAATTATTTATACAGTGAAAATGGCAGGGCATTAAAAGCCATCTGCCATTTTGATCTGCCAGCAGAGAATCTTCCATATTGAAGCAATTAAAGGGGAAAAAGTCTCACAGAAATCTGTTTGATTATCTTTAAATTATAAAAGTGAAAAGCTAGAAGCATATTTGGATGCTTTTTGGTGCTGCTCATCAGAAAAATAATTGTCATTAGTTTAGACCAAAAAAAAAAGAAGAAAGAAAGAAAGATGTTTGCCAATTGGTCTAATCAGGATGAATCTGTCTTGGCTATCTTTCCTTACCCAGCCAAACCTGCTTTCCATACAAACTTTTTTGTTATATGTTTTTAAATATTTTTTAATTAATTTATTTTTTATTGAAGGACAATTGCTTTACAGAATTTTGCTGTTTTTTGTCAAAGCTCAACATGAATCACCCATAGGTATACATATATCTCCTCTGTTTTGAAGCTGCCTCCTATCTCCCTCCCCATCCCAACCCTCTAGGTTGATACAGAGCCCCTGTTTGAGTTTCTTGAGCCATGCAGCAAATTCCTGTTGGATATCTATTTTACATATGGTAATATAAGTTTCCATGTTACTCTTTCCATACATCTCAACCTCTCCTCCCTTCTCCCCACATCCATAAATCTATTCTCTTTGTCTGTTTCTCCACTGTTGCCCTGTAAGTAAATTCTTCAGTATCATTTTTCTAGATTCCATATATATGTGTTAGAATATGGTATTTTTCTTTCTCTTTCTGCTCACTTCACTCTGTATAATAAGTTCTAGGTTCATTCACCTCATTAGAACTGACTCAAATGCATTCCTTTTTATGGCTGAGTAATATTCCATTGTGTATATATACCACAAATTCTTTATGCATTCATCTGTCGATGGACATCTAGGTTGCTTCCATGTTCTAGCTATTGTAAATAGTGCTTCAATGAACAATGGGATACATGTGTCTCTTTCAGTTTTGGTTTCCTCAGGGTATATGCCTAGGAGTGGGATTGCTGGGTCATATGGTGGTTTTATTCTTAGTTGTTCTATTTTTTTTTTTTTTTTTTTGATTTGATTTTTTTTAGCAGTTCAAACTTAGCTCTGAATGTATCATGTATCAGAACCCATTTGATCAGCAACTTGGTGCATATTAGATAATATGCTTACAAATTTAATATATTTGAAAGCCATCTCTTCCCGGATACAGACCTTAGATGTCCAATATAACTTTGTTCAATAATATATGATGAAAGGATAAATGGATGGAAGGGGTGGGTGATCTCGTACTGACTCCTTCAGAACATTCCAACATAGAAAGAAGGGTTGTCTTTTTCAGCCTGAAGCTTATCTCATAACATAATCATTTTTCCACAATCATAACTAACCCCCAAAATGACTGAAGCACATTACATGCCTTTCTATCTACTTTTTCCACTTTAATTCATGCATTTGGTCAACCCACTTTTTTTAAGTTTTGGGATACCAGAGCTCATATTCTAATGGGAAACAGACAGAGAAACGTATGCTTAGAACGCAGAGTGATTAAAAACACACTAGAGGTTAGTGCAGTGTTCCTGGAGCACAGAGGAGGTAGCATCCAGGGATGGGCTGGGATGCTCAGCAAAGGTCTTCACCTAAGAGACTTCATTTACAACGCAACTTGAAAGAGGAGGGATAATAGGCAGGGATGGGGGTACATTTTCCACAGAACAAAACCATGGGCATGTGAGAACACAGCATAGTTGGGAAAATAAAGATGGTTTGAAGTTTCTGGAGCATGGTTTACGGTAACAAGAGAAAGGAGATGATAGGTGCAAAGTTTATGGGAAGTAGGTCATATCATTTCTTGCTCACTAAGCTATAAAGTTTCAGTTAAAGCCACAGGAAATGGAGAGCCATAGGAGAATTTTAAAAAGAAAGACATTATCAGTGGGGGCAAGTTAAGTTAAGTGGGGGCAAGACTAGAGTCAGACAGCCTGTTCAGAGTCCACCATGGTAGTTACAGCTCCTCTGCAGCTAAGTCATGAACAGTCACTATCAAAATCACCTGTGCTTTCACAAAATAGCTAACTTTGCTGCATGTGCTTTTAGGAATTTCCTGATATACGGGACCATGTCTCACTCACTGCTACAGCCAACATTTAATCTTTAACCCTTGCTCTTTCCTCTACATTTTATCATTATTTGGAATAGAGGCTTGGAAATTAGAAATATGAAGTTCAAAATCAGGTATTTCAATTTAATGTATCGATTAGGTCAGTGGTCAAAATCAGATTATATTATTGTTATATCCAAAAATTGTGAATTAAAAACTGAACATCTGTTTTTTTTAAATAAAATTAAAATGGAAACTTCCTAAAATACATAGACAAAACACAAATCTTAATTTTAATCAAACAATCAATATTATGCTTGATGATAAAACTCTAGAAATAATATCCTCATTAAATTAACAAGTAAAGCCATTATTATTGCTATTATTTAACACATAAAGCACAAATCTATGCCGTTTGTCAAAAAAAAACAACTTTTTTTTAAAAAAGATGGAGCAAATTGTCATTATTTAATTTTTATGTAGTTGTCTCCCTAGAAAACCTAGGAAAATAGCTGAGAAGTTATATCAATAACTTCTCAGTGTCCAATAATACATGATCTAAGTAAAATAGCTATAGTTTATACTAAAAATTGTCACTTAGAAAATATATATAACTAAAAAAATCTATCCTAGGACAGCATCCAAAATATAAAGTAGCTAGTCATTATCTTGGAGAAGGCCATGGCACCCCTCTCCAGTACTCTTGCCTGGAAAATCCCATGGACGGAGGAGCCTGGTGGGCTGCAGTCCATGAGGTCGAGAAGAGTCGGACACGACTGAGCGACTTCACTTTCACTTTTCACTTTCATGCTTTGGAGAAGGAAATGGCAACCCACTCCAGTGTTCTTGCCTGGAGAATCCCAGGGACGGGGGAGCCTGGTGGGCTGCCGTCTGTGGGGTCGCACAGAGTCGGACACGACTGAAGCGACTTAGCAGCAGCAGCAGTCATTATCTTAATAAGAAATATGAAGAACATAAATGAAGAAAACTATAAAATATCCCTGATGGTAATTAAAAAGAGAATGGATTCAGTGGAAACTCAGATCATGCTTCTGGATAGGAAGAATATTTTAAAATTCTTCATTTTTAAATTAATCTGTAAATTTAAGGTAAACACAATAAAATTCATGAAGATACTTATGAAGTACCTAAAAAAATTCTAAATTACATCTGGAGGAACAAAGAAACCAAAATCTAAGAAAGAGTAATAAAAGGAAAACAATGTGGACAAAATACCTGTCAGATTTTAACATAATATGTGTGAAACCATTAATGAAAAATATGATGCTCTCATGAGAGTAAATAGAATAGGAAACATTGATAGTACATAAAATCTAGTAGTATGTAATGCAGGTGAAAATAAGGATGGTATTACAAAGAAACTAGAAATGACTATTTCTTAAATGATATTTAAAAAATGGCCAACAAAGGGAGCCTATATATTTATCTCATATGGATAAAAGGTTGGAATGGGAAATGTGATATATAAGAAAGAAGATAAGCTAAGTGAATATTGATGTCAATTTTTCATAAGGAAAATCTTGCTAAGAATAATATTACACAGAAAAACTGAAAGGTCATGTACACACTGCTATATTTAAAATGGACAGCCAACAAAAGCTATTGTGTAGCACATGGAACTCTGCTCAACGTTATGTGCCAGCCTGGATGGGAGCAGGATTTGGGGAGAATGGATACATGTATATGTATGGCTGAATCTCTTCATCGTTCACCTGAAGCTATCACAACGTTGTCAATTGGCTATACCCCAATACAAAATGTTTTTGGTCTTAAAGAAAAAATTAAAATGAAAAAAAAATCTTTAAAACACAGCATAAACAGGACTGAAAGGACACTGAAACAGTGAGGAAATTATGCAGTAGGTCTGATAAGACATGCTATCAAGGTTATGCTCAAAATTCTTTATGCATAGCTTCAGCAGTACGTGAACCAAGAACTTCCAGATGTACAAGCTGGGTTAAGAAAAGGCAAAGGAGCCAGAGATCAAATTGCCAATATTCCTTGGATCATAGAGAAAGCAAGGGAATTCCAGAAAAACATCTACTTTGGTTTCATTGACTATGTGAAAGTCTTTGATTGTGTGGATCACAACAAACTGTGGAAAATTATTAAAGAGACGGGAATATCAGACCACCTTACCTGCCTCCTCTGAAACCTGTATGCAGGTCAAGAAGCAATGGTTAGACCCGGACATGGAACAACAGATGGGTTCAAAATTGGGAAAGGAGTGAGACAAGGCTGTATATTGTCACCCTGCTCACTTAATTTATATGAAGAGTACATCATGTGAAATGCCAGGCTGGGTCAAGCACAAGCTGGAATCAAGATTGCTGGGAGAAATATCAACAACCTCAGATGATCCCACGCTAATGCCAGAAAGTGAAGAGGAGCTAAAGAGCCTCTTGATGAGGGTGAAAGAGGAGAGTGAAAAAGCTGGCACAGCATCTGATCCCAACACTTCATGGCAAACAGAAGTGGAAAAAGTGGAAACAGTGACAGATTTTCTTTTCTTGGGCTCCAAAATCACTGTGGAGGATGACTGCAGTCATGAAATTAAAAGACGCTTGCTCCTTGGAAGGAAAGCTATGACAAATGACAAACCTAGAGAGCATATTATAAAGCAAAGACATCACTTTGACAGAGGGTGGGATGGTTGGATGGCATCTCAATGGACATGAATCTGAGCTAACTCCAGGAGATGGTGAAGGACAGGGAGGCCTGGCATGCTGCAGTCCATGGGGTCACAAAGAGTCGGACAGGACTGAGTGAATAACAAAAGTGTGCGAAAAGAATGTGCTTACCCAACAATAGCCAACTGATATCATATACCCTTATAATGAAGTCAGGAGGTTATTTAGGAGAAAAAATGTTGACGTAAGTATACTGATGCTAAAAATTGCACATCATGTATTATTATGTAGGGAAAAAAGAGAACATTATTTTATGGTTGCCTTTTTTTAAATATCAAAATATATGCCAAGAAAACAGCTAGAAGGCTATACAAATTAGCAGTGATTATTTTTAGATTGTATATTACCAAGTTATTTTATTATTTCTAAGTTTATTTCTGCTTGTTTGTATTTTCTAATTTTCCTACAAGGAATATGTATTAGTTATGCAGTAGAATAAAATTTTTCCTCACAAATATATTTTACTGTAATTGCCATGGCTGATGAAAATTATAATTTGCCCTTTTCTCTTCATACTTTTCCTGGAATCCTAGATTGATGAATTGAATTTTAGATCTTTTTCTCTTCTAAATACTGTAGTTATTTGATTATGGGGGTAAACAAAGATTTTTTAAACAATAATTCCAAAATCAGAAATCAGAAAAGACGCAAGCTCTATATTCATAATATATAGTATTACCGTGCCTGACAGAACCCAGTAAACACACAAGCATTCTAGGTCATTTTATTTATTGGCAGGGTGACCTTAGGCAAGGAGAAGGCAATGGCACCCCACTCCAGTACTCCTGCCTGGAAAATCCCATGGACGGAGGAGCCTGGTAGGCTGCAGTCCATGGGGTCGCTACGAGTCGGACATGACTGAGCGACTTCACTTTCACTTTTCACTTTTGTGCATTGGAAAAGGAAATGGCAACTCACTCCAGTGTTCTTGCCTGGAGAATCCCAGGGACGGGGGAGCCTGGTGGGCTGCCGTCTATGGGGTCGCACAGAGTCGGACACGACTGAAGCGACTTAGCAGCGGTAGCAGACCTTAGGCAAGTCTTTGGATCTTCTGACTTTTCATATTCTTTCCTCATCTAGAAAATGGGGACAAAAGTATCCAAAATTCCTACTTTCTGAGGCTGTTTAGAATTAAGTGCAACAATGGCGATTAGAAAGCTTTATAAACCAATGAAGAGCTACATATATGAGAGGTGCTATTCTCAGTATTTTTTTCCTTTGTGCTTTTCTTATTCATTATATGTTCCTCATGTTTTTAAAAGATGCCATAAGTCTAGTATTTTCAAACTAAATGTATCTCAAAGCCTGGGTGGATCAGCTCTTCATCTCCCCAAACAGCACCACTCTTGATATTAATAGCCAAAGATGGACTCAGATGTCAAAGAGTTACTAGTGTTCTACTTCCCGGCTGCCTGCTGAGTTGTCTTTGAAGCTCCTATGCTGTAGAACAGAGTAAGATAAAATATGAAATAAAAGGCTTGTGTATATTAAGATGGCTTCCCCTCTTATATTTTTAAAGAGGCCGAATGCTTCCACAGAGTTTAGGCAAACACAATCCTGATTATTTACATGGCATAATGGAAGTAAACACTCAAGGAGAGAGAAAGCTGATGCTTTTACTCAGCATGCTATAAACCATTATCTCATGTTTTCTATGGAAAACAGTCTCAGCCGGGAAATTTGGTAACTCAGTAGGCTATTAATAGGATGTGGAATGTGATTACTCTTTTTGGATTACTTCAATATGTAATTACTTTTAGGAGCTGGTAGAAAGAAACTCTATTAAATGATAATTATAGGACTGTATTTGCTTTAAGGTTTTGTAATAGCTCTAAACATGGGAGTTTTCATTAACTGTTTGCCATAGTTAATAAAGGCATTTTTCTTAAAAAGTAGCAATTCCGTGCAAAAGTGGTGGCTCCACATAGAATTAGTTTCTTATAGGAAAGGGCAGGGGAAACAGATCATGCAGTAGGTTGGCTTCTCCATGGTAATATAATCTCCTTGAAAATATAGATGGCATCCGTGAAGTATTGTGACAAAGTGAACTATTTATAACTCCCTAGAGAACAATAGGTCTTAGTATAATGCTTTCAGAGGGTTAACAGCAACTAAATATTAAAGAACACATAAAATGAAGACAAGGCAGGTGATGGAGGTGAAGTTGGCACAATAAGAAAAGCCTAGAAACACCAGCTGTTTCAGGAGGTATCCAGTGATAAATAGGGATGTTGCCAGGATTACATCCAGGAGTGAGACCTCAGATGTAAACTGGGGATTATATGAATACACAGATATAAGGATCATAATGAAATGCTCAAATCAGCCCAAGAAGTAATAATAAAGTATGTTAGACCATATCCCTTCAAATCCAAGGAGCATGGGAAACACTTCTCTGCTTTAATAATTTACCCAGGAGGGCACAGTGGTTCAGGCTTTCACCTCTAGCCTTCTGAAAGTCCAGGTTTAAAATCTAGGTCTCGCTCCCACCTGGCTGACTTACTTAATGGCCTGTCCCTCATTTTCCTCATCTTCAAAATGGGAGTGATAATAATTCTTACTGTTAAGAAAATTTAATAGAGTACAGGAAGGATCTTGGCATGGTGTTTACAACATAGTTTGTTGTGGTGGTTGTTTAGTCACTAAGTCATGTTCGACTCTTTGCCACCCCATGGACTATAGCCCACCAGGCCCCTCTGTCCATGGGATTTCCCAGGCAAGAATACTGGAGTGGGCTGCCATCTCCCCATCCAGAGGATCTTCTCGATCCAGGGAATGAGCCTACATTTCCTGCATTACAGACAGATTCTTTATCACTGAGTCACTGGGGAAGCCCCTAGAACATACTAAGGGGTATTTATAACATTGATAACACTGATAACGGTGATGAGAAAAGTAATAGTAATTAGTTTAATTTAAGAAGCTATAAGCCTGATCTCAGTCACCAAGAAATCAATATATAACCTCCCACATAGCTAGCATGTATCTAATGAAAACGGGTGAAGAAGGACCACCTTTTATTCCTATATTGAATCATGGCATTTGTCTTCCTGTTTTTACAGACTTGCACTGTCACAGGCTTATAGGAGCAGGTGCAGACCAAAATAGTCTGGCCAGGAGTCAAGAAACTTATTTTTTGATCTTGGCTCTGCTGCCTGCTTTGTCCAGGGACTGAACTGTTTGGGCCTACAAAACAACAACGAAAAACAACTACTGCAAATAATTTGCAAGTCTAGAATCTCCTTGACTAATGAAATAAGAAGTAGAAATCACATCAAATTTTGCCATGTTTACAGCAGAGAGACTAATGCCCTTCAGGCAATAATTCTACAACCACCTTTAGGTATCAAGCTCTGTACCCAACCATACTACAATAAAACTGTGCTGGAAAGGGAAAGACAGCTGAAAGATTACATTGCCTTACAAAGTTGAACTAATCTCTTTTAGTGCTTTTCTTGATATCAATATTTATAAAGCCATACTGTCCCCTAAGGGTTTATCAACCTCTTAAAAAAAAAAAAAAAATGAAGTTGTTTGCATATTGACCCTGTAAGCGTCCCCACTTGGTTTTCCCAGCACTTCATGAATATCAAAGCCAACAACAACAATAACAACAAAAACAGTAAAATAAAAATAGACTCACTTATTCCTATGCACCAAATGAGCCCACGTCTCAAAATAAAGGTGGCATTATTATTTCTTGTTTATTCTTCAACAGAAAGGCATTATTAAGATTAGGGGGAAATACTTGTGCTCTGCAATATAAAAGCCATTTGTTTTCCATTTCTACTTCTCTGAACGCATAGGAACCTTGGTACGAACCTCTGTTGTCTCTGACTGTGAAATTTGGATTGTGAATGATTTCAGGGGGTAGACTGAAGATAAATCTTGGTCCATTGGCTGTGTCATCCTTGTCATCTGCACTAATTGTAACAATTGGCTGAAAGAGAAAGGTGGCCCATAAATAAATCATGCTAACATTGACACATCATTTATTCAAAAATTCCTGGCTGGCTAAGAAGCCTGATTTTAATTAGAGAAATTAGCTCCTGAGCTAAACCAGGGTTCTGAAGCCTTCTTGGGCAGTTGGGAAGTTTCTCCAAGGGATGCTCTCGAAAGCAAACTCTGGTTCTAAATGATTGCTCCTAGCCAGGGCAGGGCAGCATTACCTGGTTGGAATGTGGCTTGGTCTGGTCACTCTCACAAATGAAGCCTTCATAAGGGGCAGCAAACTTGGGAGCATTGTCATTAACGTCAAGGACCCTAATGGCCACAGGGACTTTGGCTTCCTGATGCCGGTTGTCTGAAAGGAGAGAATTCAGAAGGTAAACATGTGCAAGGGAAGAATCCACGTTGGTCCAAGGTTACTCCTGGGAAAGAGTGAGCTTTAGCTTCACTCAGGCCCTGCAGGCAAATGCACTGTTGGCACAAAAGTCACCTAAAACCTGAAGCATGCCAAGTCCAGTGTGAGGGTGATGTCCTAGAATAAAGGCCAGCATTAGACCAGTAAGAAAGAAACCACTTTTCCCTTTCTGCTGAGGTTTAATTCCAAACACTTATAGTGTAGCCTGGCTCCGCAGAGTGTAGTCCACAACAGCAGTTCTCAAAGGAGGGTTCCCAGGACAGCATCAAACAATTTGGGAATTTGTTAGAAATGAAAATTCTCAAACCCAACCCAAGACCTGAATTAGAGGCTCTGAGAGTGGGGTCCAGAAACCTTTGTTACAACAAGCCCTTCGTGATAATCCACTGCATGATCAAGTTTGAGAATCTCTGGTCCTCGACTTTTTGTGACCCCATGGACTGTAGCTGCCAGGCTCCTTGTTCATGGAATTCTCAGGAAAGAATACTGGAGTGGGTTGCCATTCCTTTTTCCAGGGAATCTTCCCGGCCCAAGGATTGATCCTGGGTCTCCTGCACTGCAGACAGATTCTTTACAATCTGAGCACCAGGGAAGCCCCTTATAGGTAAACAAAAACCCATAAATCTTGGCTCTAAGGATTCTACTGCACTGGGTTTAAACAAAGCTGCAGATAAAATGGGGAATCTTTCAGCGGTGGTGAAGAGTTTCAAGATGCTACAGGCTATCAGCTCATGTGCCAAGCCTGTACCCAGTTCTGCCAAAGAAAATGAAAACAACTCTATTTGCTTATATGTCTTTCTAGATAGATGACCAAAAATAAATTTTAAAGACTGAAAAATATGTTTAAGACTAAAAAAAAAAAAAAAAAAAAACTTGTCCTATCTCAGCTATCTGTTATTTTCCAGAATATAGAGAGTCTGAAGGAATAATATTTGGCAAAGTAGAATCAAAACCCTTAGGATAATACTTACGGATTTCTGCTGCAAAAACTGATATGTTGAGCCAGGCAGTTTCTTCTCTATCCAAAGGTTTCGTAGTTTTAATAAAACCATCCTCTGGATTAATAGTGAAAAGCCTGTCCAGGTCAGTGTGACGATCGATTGAATACCTAAGCAGAATGCAAATGAAGCAATTAGACTGAGACATTCCAAGCAGCTTAATATTGGAATATTTTCTCCATGCTATATTTAAAGCAACTTTTTCAATGACTTGCTTGAGCTAGATTTTCTTTTTAATCAAATTTACTTTTCAAACTCCGTACATGAATCTTTTATAGAAATCATTTTGCCACATTGGAATTCTTTATTCAGGACAATGAATGAAAGAGCTGTTTAGCATATTTGATTGAGAAACAGAATAACATGCTGCATATTTGATTGAGAAATGGAATAACAGGCTGCATATTTTTCATATTTACTACAATCATCCACCATATGAATATTTATGAACCTGCATTTGGGAAGCGGGTTTACCTTGCTCCCAAACTACTCAGATAGTCACAAGTGTATGGAACTTTTGCCAGATTTTTGCATATGAAATATTAAATACTCTTAAGTTTACCTAAAGTTATCATCAAAGATCATTCACAGTCCAGGAAAAAATCAGTTTTCTTCATACTTAAAGGAAAATGATAACTACAGTTTGAGTAAATTTATTCAATGTGTTTGGTTTTAGCGGTTCTCAGGTAGCTTGGTTCTCAATTCCATTGTGAAATATGTAAAGCAGGCTTGCCCATTCATTTGTAGAGCATTCTCCCCACACTTTAATGACCCCCTGCTAAGCCTAACAGCATAGTTGGAAGCTTTCAGCTACTCCTGTCCACTAGAAAATTTGCTTTTTTCTAAAAAATGACAGAGAATTTCTAGAATATTACCGGGCAAGTTGAGGTATAATATGGGTCAAGAGGAATGGTCTTTACTGAGGTGTAGTAAGGTAAAATAACTTGCCCAGGATAATGTACTAGAGATGTGGCTGTAATAAGTGTTGACTGTTGTCCATTGGCTTCCATGAGGGACTGGATCCAGGATCCCTGAGGATACCAAAACCCATGGATGCTCAAGTCTCTTATATAAAATGGTGTAATATTTGCATATAACCTACCATATCGTCCTGTACACTTTAAATTATCTCTAGATTACTAAAATACTTAATATAATGTAAATGCTATGTAAATAGTTGCTGGTGTTCCACAAATTCAAGTTATGCTTTTCGGAACTTTCTGGACTTTCTTTCCCCAAAATATTTTGGACCTGCAGTTGGTTGAATCCATCAATATGGAAACCATCAATGCAGAATCCATGGCTAAAGATGGCCAGCTGTACATATGTCTAAAGGCATTCACTGAGAACCATACAACCAAAGAATATTAGAGATAGCAAAGACCCTGGGTGTCACAGAGTTTAATCTCTTCAATTTACAAATGATGGGATCTGCAAATGACCTATTTCCTTGTTTCTGGGGAGCCAATATTAGAACCTGGATCTTCCAGTTCTAGATCATGTTCTTTCCAAGAAAGAGGAAATAAGTATGGAGCAGCACTTTATAAAATATAATACATGAGCTCATCCATGATACCGTTGACTTCACAGCTCCCTATGGGAATGGAATGATGAGTCCCCTTCCCCAGTGATAAAACGGAAGATAAACCATCACACACCTCATAAATGTCAGTAGAGGCTCAGTGATTGAGCTGACTGAACCCTAAGCAGAGCTCTATGTGAAAAAAAGAGAAAAAAATAATAGAATATATTTTTCTTGACACCAGGGAGTTTACTATCTACTTGACATGACAAGACAGGCTCATGGGAAGAAAGATAATTAACAAAGTGTTATTCTATACAAGTGGAGTACATGGATTTTGGTTTTGTAAAGTCCTAGGTACAAGTTCATGTCCCACTGTATATACATCAAGTGATACTGGAGAAGCCACTTAAGTTCTTTAATCTCAGCTTACTTATCACTTAAACTAGAATATTAATAGTACCCAACTTTAAGGTCTTCTGTGAGAATGACATGAAATAATAGATGTTGAAGATGTATAACCTAGTGCCTCACAAATAATAAACAGAACAACAAATATAGCTGCTATGATTTTTGCTGTTGTCACCACTATTACACACTGGATAGATCATGGAAGCTCTCAAATGTCAGTCTACAGAGTATGACTTTCATCCTATAGCCAGTGAAAAAATCATGAAGGGCTTTTGATCAGAGGAAAAATAGACTGAATCAGACCGTCAGGATGATGAATATGATAGGGTGGGCAAGGTGGTCTGAGCTAGTGAGAGTGGAGGAAGGAGCAGAGGAAACTTAAGGAGTTGATGTAATTTTTATGGAAAATGAGGTGATAAGAGCGTTAGGTGTAGGAGTGACAGAGGGAACGAAAGGCCATGTGATAAAGACAGAACCAGTAGGATTCAGTTGATATTTGGAGATCTGTGGGAAGCTGGGAGAGTCCTAGAGAATTTTTAGCATGAGTGTCACAGAGAGGGAGGCATAGGGAAATAAAAAAACAAAGTCAACTTAGCAGGAAGGAGAGACTGAAATTCTACTAGGGCTATGCTGCCATGCCAGGAGAGGAAAGATTCAATTCTATCATAGGTTTCACAAAGTCAGGAGTAGAGTTGATCTTCTTCTTCTTCTTCTTTTTTAAGTATGTCACAAGAAGTATAGGCTCAAAAATATCTTTCTAATGAATGAGCGAGGGAAGGAAAAAGGAAATGGGTAAAAATGCACAGCAGATAGCAGAAAAAGTACAGAATTAGAATCAGGGAGAAAGATCAGTCTAAAGGCATAAAATCTGGAGCATTAACTCAATTTAAACAGCAGAATGGAATGAAACTATAAATAAGTGGACACAGGGAGAAAGAAAATCTGAGGTCAAAGGTTGAGTCTCAGGGAGTCCTCAGTGCCTGGGCTGGGATGCTGCTGCTGCTGCTGCGTCGCTTCAGTCGTGTCCGACTCTGTGCAACCCCACAGACAGCAGCCCACCAGGCTGGGATGGAAAACTAGCAAAGACACCATGTATGTCTGAGGCATGAAGAGGTTATCGGCAATGAATCTAAGAGGAAAGAATATTTCAAGAAGGCAATGGTGAAGAAAGGGTCTCTAATGCTAGAGTCTGAGAAGAAAGATTTGCAAAAATTTCCAAGCAGCTAAGAGTTTGGGTGACACTATAAGGCCCTACCTGTATGTCCAAGGACACAAATTCCCTTAAAGATAAAGATAAGCACTCAGGAAAGTAGGTAGTCTGGCTAGAAAGCTTACCGAATAAAAAACTTTAAATGTTTTTCTATGAATTGTTTGGTAGTTCTAAGAACTAGGACCTGAGTGGGTGAGGGAAGTTGGTTCAAGGGCAGTAATGAGCATCTTTGGATAATTATAGACATGAAAAATGCTTTCACACACAGAATTGCTTCCATTGAAAATATGACCCAAATAACCAATCACAGATGTAGATCCCTGGAAATAATGAGGTGCCAAGGAAAGGAGCGGTTGTTCCATGTGTTTTTACGTCATCACTTTTAAATCACTGCTAATGTACCTCAATATTCTAGGGCAAAGCTAATTCATTTAAAATTAACACCATGACAAATTTTGAGTAGTTTAAAAGTGCTATCAAGCTCCTCAGTTGTTACATAATGTATCTTCTTGCATACAGAGCAGAGTACTCAAACTTTCCTGGGAAATCTTTCCATTAGTGCCTCTTCAGCCAGAGTAAACCGACCAAGGCAGATCCGGGTTAAAATCCAGTCTCCAATACTGACTGGTCATGTAACTTTGAGTAATTCACGTCAGCACTTTGAGCTCCAGTGTTTCCATCTATTGGATCCTAAAGCGATCACTGTGTCAAGGTTGTCTGAGGATTAACTTATATAACTTAGTGCAGGGTTGTCTGGAGCCAAGAAAACTGTCTTCCTTTCTCCTCAGAGGGGCAATGTTCAAAGACTTAAAGGCAACTGAACAACATTTATATTTGGGACTTCCTTCTGCCCTGTCAGCATTTTTTTTTTGTATAAATAGAAAAACTCCACTGTGATATATTTTTTTTCATATTCAGATATACTTACTTTTCTTCCCAGCTTTATTGAGGTATGATCAATAAGAAAAAAAAATCATCTGTATTTAATGTCTAACAACAGTTCAGTTCAGTTCAGTCACTCATTCGTGTCCAACTCTTTGCAAACCCATGAACCACAGCATGCCAGGCCTCCCTGTCCATCACCAACTCCCAGAGTTTACCCAAACTCATGTCCATTGAGTCAGTGATGCCATCTAGCCATCTCATCCTCTGTCGTCCCCTTCTCCTCCTGTCCCCAATCCTTCCCAGCATTAGGGTCTTTTCCAATGAGTCAACTCTTTGCATGAGGTGGCCAAAGTATTGGAGTTTCAACTTCAACATCAGTCCTTCCAATGAACACCCAGGACTGATCTCCTTTAGGATAGACTGGTTGGATCTCCTAGCAGTCCAAGGGACTCTCAAGAGTCTTCTCCAACACCACAGTTCAAAAGCATCAATTCTGTGGCACTCAGCTTTCTTCACCATCCAACTCTCAAAAACCATAGCCTTGATTAGATGGACCTTTGTGGCAAAGTAATGTCTCTGGTTTTTAATATGCTATCTAGGTTGGTCATAACTTTCCTTCCAAGGAGTAAGCGTCTTTTAATTTCATGGCTGCAATCACCATCAGCAGTGATTTTGGAGCCGCAAAAAATAAAGTCTGACACTGTTTCCACTGTTTTCCCATCCATTTCCCATGAAGTGATGGGACCAGATGCCGTGATCTTAGTTTTCTGAATGTTGAGCTTTAAGCCAATTTTTTCACTCTCCTCTTTCACTTTCATCAAGAAGCTTTTTAGTTCCTCTTCACTTTCTGCCATAAGGGTGGTGTCATCTGCATATCTGAGGTTATTGATATCTCTCCCAGCAATCTTGATTCCAGCTTGTGCTTCCTCCAGCCCAGCATTTCTCATGATGTACTCTGCAAATAAGTTAAATAAGCAGGGTGACAATATACAGCCTTGACGTCCTCCTTTTCCTATTTGGAACCAGTCTGTTGTTCCATGTCCAGTTCTAACTGTTGCTTCCTGACCTGCATACAGGTTTCTCAAGAGGCAGGTCAGGTGGTCTGGTATTCCCATCTCTTGAAGAATTTTCCATAGTTTATTGTGATCCACACAGTCAAAGGCTTTGGCATAGTCAATAAAACAGAGATAGATGTTTTTCTGGAACTCTCTTGCTTTTTCGATGATCCAGCGGATGTTGGCAATTTGATCTCTGGTTCCTCTGCCTTTTCTAAAACCAGCTTGAACATCTCAAAGTTCATGGTTCACGTATTGCTGAAGCCTGGCTTGGAGAATTTTGAGCATTACTTTACTAGTGTGTGAGATGAGTGCAATTGTGTGGTAGTTTGAGCATTCTTTGGCATTGCCTTTCTTTGGGATTGGGATGAAAACTGACCTTTTCCAGTCCTGTGGCCACTGCTGAGTTTTCCAAATTTGCAGGCTTATTGAGTGCAGCACTTTCACAGCATCATCTTTCAGGATTTGAATTAGCTCAACTGGAATTCCATCACTTCCACTGGCTTTGTTCGTAGTACAACATGATGTTTCAAAATAAGTATACCTTGTGTAATGATTACCATGATCAAACTAATTAACATATTCATTGCCTCCTCGCATACTTACCATTTGTGTATGTGTGTCTGTGTGTGTGTTTGTGTGTGGGGCTGGGGGCAAGAACCCTTAAGATCTACTCTCTTTGTAAATGTCAAGTCCACAATACATTATTATTAACTATAGTTACCATGCTGGTCAATATCCCCCCCCCCATTTCCCCTACTCTCTAGATCCTGGCAACCACTGTTCTACTATCTATCAATTAGACTTTTTTAGATTCCACGTATGAGTAACATGCTATATATGTCTTTCTGAGTCCAGCTTATTTCATTTAGTGGTTGTTGTTGTTTACTTGCTAAATTGTGTTCAACTCTTTGCTACATCTTGGACTGCAGCACGCCAGGCTTCCCTATCCTTCACTGTCTCCTGGAGTTTGCTCAAACTCATGCCCACTGAGTTAGTGATGCTATCTAACCATCACGTCCTCTGCTGCCTCCTCCTCCTGCCCTCAATCTTTCCCAGCATCAGAGTCTTTTCCAGCGAGTCATTTATTCACATCAGATGGCCAAAGTATTGGAGCTTCAGCTTCAGCATCAGTCCTTCCAATGAATATTCAGGGTTGCTTTCCTTTAGGATTGACTGGTTTGATCTCCTTGCTGCCCAAGGGACTCCCAAGACTTCTCCGGCACCACAATTCGAAAGCATCAATTCTTCAGCATTCAGCCTTCTTTATGGTCCAGCTCTCACATCCATACATGACTACTGGAAAAACCATAGCTTTGACTATATAGACCTTTGTCATTTAGCATAGTATTCATCATTTAGCATAGTATCCTCCAAATACACATATGTTATCACCATGGGCAAAATTTTCTTTCTTCAGGCTAAATAATACTCTATTATATAGATATATTAGTATTTCTTTGTCCATTCATTTCTCAATGGAAATTTAGATTCCTTCCATAGCTTGTCGATTGTGAATAATGCTACAGTGAACATGGGAGTTCAGATGTCTGTTCAAGATACAGCTGTCATGGAAAGCAGTATAGAGGTTCCTCAAAATGCAGATGGTGGCCTGTTCTGTGGGCTGTAACTTATCAACCCATGACAGACATATCCTAGACAGACATATCCCTGGCCCTCTTTGAGTATGCCAATGGCAACACAGTGTATGCTGTCGCTGTGATGCAGCATGGTAAGAGCTGTGAGGTAGAAGCTGCATCTGATCTATCTTAGGGTGCCTGGGAGAACTCCTAGAGGACATGACACCTAAGTGGAGGTAGGAAAAATGAGTACCGTGTTGCAAGCTGGAAAGGACGAGGGAGAGAGCTCCAGACAGAAGGAAGAACATACAAAGGTCAGGAACTAGAAAAGGACAGGAAATAGCCTAGTCTAGCTGCAACTGAGAGTCTGGTGAGAAGGGAGAGGAAGAAAGCAGAGAGACCAGCAGTAACTGAGGGGTGGGGGTGGGGAGGGACTTGAAGAAGAGCTTAAGCCAACTGAGAGACTTGAGATTATTTTGGACTATGAGACAATGAGAAACAATTTGATCATTGACTTTTTTGTTGTTGCTGTTTAACTGAAGCACGATATGATGTTTGGATCAGTCTTGCTACAGGATGATGGAAAGGTAGGTGGTAGTCTGAGGGTAGGGAGACCATGAGGAGGCAGAGGAAGGAATCTAAGCAAGAACGGAGTTAGGGGAGTGGCCATGGAAGGATAAACACCTGCTAGAATCCAGTCCAGGGCAGGTTTTAGATGAGTTTCCATTCCTGCCTTATATAGACATGCCTTGAGTGTACGACTCAAGCTTCCTTCCGGTCAGCTTCTTTCTCATCACTGTCTCATCTTCATCATCAACCTCATTGGTTGCTAGCTCAGGTTGGGGAGACAGGGGAGGCAGGGTTCTGTTTTCTAGTTTTCTTTTCTAAGTCACAAAAATGTATTCATGATAAGAAAAGCACTCTAAATTTGAGGGTCACTTTATTTTCTCTTCACAGTGTTCAGTAGTTAAACAGATGGGCTTAGCTTTCTGAGCCCCCTGATCACTGTCTGCGTTCTTTGGTTAAGTCACTTTGTCCTGCAGAACCCCATTTTTGTCTCAGCTTAAGGGATAATAATTCCTATAAAATAATGTTGAGAGGATAAATTAGTTTATGTGTCTGATTCCCCTTAATGAAGTAACTGGAGCATAAAAAGGTATTCAATAAATTAGAATTACAGTTATTATTTCACAACCATTATTTATATTTCACCACAGTTCTGAGACAGACGCGTGAAGATAAGGGTTATATCACCTAGTATAACCAGGAAATCTGCTCCAGAAATTATGGAGCTTGAATGAGTCTATCCAAATAACTGGAGTAGAATTTTCATGTCTCCTAAGTCTTCATCTTGTTTACATTGGATGATATCTTGGACCTTTCTTGAGACTGAAGGATGTGGCTCCTGTAGGACTTTCCTAAAACCTCTTGCCTCTAGAATTCCCCATCCAGACTTTAAAAATAAGTTTCTCTGTACCTTATGGGGCTGTTGGCAGCATCAGGGTCTTTGGCATGCACTCTCCCCACCACAGTGCCAGGGGCTGCATTTTCTTGGACTTCATGGATATAACTTGGGGCCAAGAACATAGGGGGCTCGTCAGCATCTTCTACTGCAATCTTGACCGTCACGGTGTCCTTGAAAGGCCCATTGCTGATGAACTTTGGGTCAATGTGCACGTTGGCTGCCTCTACCTTCAAGCTGTATGCTCTTTTGGTTTCAAAATCTACAGGCTGGCAAAAAAGAAGAGAAGATTGACAACCAATTCCTTGAAAGAATAATGAGAAAGAAAGACCTGATTGTTTTTATAGGGCAGCATGAATAGTTGTTCAAAGAGAGAAAATCAGTGTATATTCAATATCCAATTACCTAAGCCATTTGGTCAGAAAATCAGACAAATCAATTGTTAAAACTTGGAATGTGTTTAGTGGGTAGTTCTAGGAGCATAGCAGACTCAGAAGGACCCCATCATCTAAAATGAACCACATTCTCTGAACACACTAAGGCTTCCCGATTCAGTCACTAAAATCACTTAAGGAAAGGAATTAAAACATTACAAAATAAATGTTGTAGCCCATCCTGAAAAGTACTAAGAATCTTGGTAATAAAAATACTCAATGAATTTTAGTTAGAGAAAAAAGAGATGTCTTGTTAGATGACTCTCCCCTCTACCCATACACACTCTGGCTAAATCATATTAACAGTCTCATTTTTAAACTTTCTGACCACAGAGCATTTCTCAAAGTCTAGAAATCTTACCAGCAGTGGTCCATAATCTGACTTAACATGGTTTATGGGTAATTTGAGTGGGTGGGATTTTTGAATAACATTATCCTAATTACTGATACTATTACCCCTTTTCCAATTCTTCCATTCCCAAACACATCAAGGACATCTCAGTACTTATTTTTAACATACCTGTTTGTTTCCTAATCTCCCTTTTGAAAGACTATGATAGAACTCTCTAGCTAGAATGGAATGACATCACTTTGTTTGGACTGAATTCATTTTTAGGTTACTTCCTATTTATGGCAAGTGATATAGGACAGTGTGAGTACTTCCCAGTTAAAAGAATGTATATTTGTATAAAAGTCCATTGAAAGAAAAACAATTATAAATAATATAGATTTTACACAGATATGAAAAAAAAAAAATGCAGTAACATTTGAATGGCTGTCATTATCAAGAAACTGATGGTAAGTACTCCCACATTCTGAAGGAGGGGTGGTTCTGTGAATCAGTCAGCAACGGGTGAAAAGTAAAATCACAGAGGAGAAACAAGCCTTCCTGCCCGGAAACAGAATTTTCTAATTAGCACGCTGAATGATGCTGAACTCCCAAATGTTTGCAAAGAGTTGGGTCTTTTAAGGCTAGCATCTGCCTGCCGTGTTGCTGTCATCTGCCTGGTATTATTTTGAAGGGGCATATAATCATAGGGCTTAGTCCTAACCTAATTCTACAGAATTCTAACTGAGGATGGTTCCAGTTTCAGGAAGGTTAAAAGCATTGAACACCCTTGACACTTTTCTCCCCAGATTCAGAGAACACTCTCTTTTCTTGAAGCAAAATCTGTCCCCAGCTGTTTCATGTTCCCCAGCAGTCTCTTTGTCCTTCACTGGGTTACTGAACAGCAGAAAGGAATGGTATTTTTAGGCTGAAGGTGTGAGACTGCTGTAATCCCTCAAAAATCTCTGTGATTATTAGACAAAATCAAAAACATGAATATGATAGTTCTGAGACCAGGCAAGAAGAAATTTTCTTCTCTCAGATAATCTGTTGATTCACCTGGTATCAGAATGTTTTGAACTTGACTTAGGTATATGCCTAAGGACCCAGAGCACTGTTTCCACTGGAAAGCCTTGTTAATGTTAAGGTTGGTATAGTATAGTTTGAATGGTACTCGCTGAATCTAGAGCAAAGCTCCCCAGATCTTTGCAAATGCTTGTCTGGAACACCCTTTCTAGTTTGGTGAGATTTTACTGTCTTCTGGTAGTCATCCCAGGCTTATGAAATCCTCCCAGTCTCCCCCAGACAGATTGGTCTGGCCCCTTAATTGCCCATCTGCAGTCCCTTGTCCCCCACCCCTGCTGGGTGAGGAGCATCCCAAAGAACTATACGGAGTTGTGTTGATCTTTGCTGACCTCTGCCTCCCCAGCACCCAGGAAAGACTATACCAAGTGATAGCAGGCACCGATCACTGTGACTGAAAGGAAAGCAGAGTTTATGGATGGACAACATTTAAGCATCTGCCTCTAATTTATTCCCTGCATCCTTCCAAAATAGATTTAAGGTAGTTTCCCGATCCATATTATGAGTAGTTGAAATAAAGCTATATGAAGCAACATACTACATAAGCCATAAAAATCTCAATACTCCCAAGTTTACTAATCCCACCTCTAAAAATCCTGCCTGAGGGATTAATTCAACAGAAAACCAAAACAAACAGTATTCAAAAATGCATGATGTTGTTTAGCCATCATTGAGTGGTTATATCTAATCCTGGGAAACATATACACAAAACACCAAATCCAACTGTGAGATTTTATTAAGGAAATAATGGTCCATCAATAGGATGGGATGTTATTCAGTCATTAAAAATGATTATGTATATTATATAACAGCATGTAAAACGTTTACGGTGTGCTATTAAGTTAACACATCTGGTCACTCCATGACTGCAACTGTGTTAAATGTTACACATCCACATCTATATATATGTGGACAGAGAATGTAAAGAAATAATCAGGCATGCATGCATGCATGCTAAGTAGCTTCAGTTGTGTCTGACTCTGTGACCCCATGGACTATAGCCAACCAGCTCCTCTGTCCAGGGGATTCTCCAGGCAAGAATACTGGAGTGGGTTTCCATTCCTCCTCCAGGGGATCTTTCCAACCCAGGATCGAATCCACGTCTCCTGTGGCTCCTGCATTGTAGGCAGTCTGTTTTTTTTTTTTTTTTTTTTTAACCACTGAGCCACTGGGGAAGCCATAATCAGGCATAAAAGTGGCTTTATTAAAATGTTTATTTTAAAAATATTTAAAATGCCTTCTAATGCTGCTCTCTCACTGCTTTACAAGGAGTTTATTTGTTTGAAAGTGAATACCTCAGAGACCATGAAGAGATCTCTCAGTGATAACTGGGAATCCCACTCAGTCAAAGCTGTTGCAGCATCGGATTTTCCTAAGTCCACCAAGCCACCTACAGGTCTTATTTTTACTCTGCACTGGTTCTTCTTCAGCTCTTCACACAGAGATCATCTCAATATCTCGAAGGCAGCTCCTTTGGCTCTCTCTCTCTTACGTGCTATTATAAGCCTGACACTTACTGTGTCTGACACAAGGTATTCAAGAAATATTTACTACTTTCAAAAGCGTCTGCTTGCAATGCGGGAGACCCGGGTTCCATATCTGGGTCGGGACGATCCCCTGGAGAAGGGCATGGCAACCCACTCCAGTATTCTTGCCTAGAAAATTCCATGGACGGAGGAGCCTCATAGGGTACAGTCCATGAGGTTGCAAAGAGTCGGACATGACTGAGCAACTTCACTTTCACTTTTCAAGCTATTCAGTACAAGAAAGTGAAAGTGTTACTCACTCAGTCATGTCCACTCTTTGCAAGCCCATAGGCTGGAGCCCTTCAGGCTTCTTTTCTGTCCATGAAATTCTCCAGGCAAGAATACTGGAGTGGGTAGCCTTTCCCTTCTCTAGTGGACCTTCCCAACCTAGGCATTGAACCCGGGTCTCCTGCATTGAAGGCAGATTCTTTACCACCTGAGCCACCAGGGAAGCCCATTCAATACATGAATAACTCCTAAGTAACTCTTGAATTCTTTACGTTCATCTCTTCTGCCTTCTTCCAGTCTTTGTAATTTCTCTCTTGAATTCCAGCAAGATTTTTTTCAACTGGCCCCACTGTATTCATCTCAAAACCCTCAAGACTGAACTTACTCAAGTTTCTTAAGTGTGTCCTGTTTTCATCAAGACCAGCCCTTCAGGCACTTGTTTTCTCTGATCCTTCTCTCCTTATCCATTTGATAAATTCCTACTCACTTATGAACACTTAGCTCTAGAACTGCTCCCTGTAAGCGGTCATACGTGACCCATATTCATAGATACTATCACGCGTTATCACAGTTGCTTCTCAACCAGGAAGTGATTTTGCTATACCTCACCCCAGGGAATATTAGTTTTTGTCTGGAGCTATATTTTATCATTACAGCTGATGGGGCTGGGTGTGTGCTTTCTGACATCAAGTAAGAAGAGGTCAGGAATGTTGCTAAACACCATATGATGCACAGAACTGCCCCCTACAACAAAGAAGTCTCTGTCCTGAAATGTTAACAATCTCAAGGGTCAGAAACACCCCCTCTATTTTAATTGTCTTTTTTGCTTAACTGTCCTGTTAAATTCTGATCTCCTTGTGACCAGAACTCTGTTTCTTCAATTTTAGATGTCCAGCCTCTCACAAAGGGCCTGCCTGACAAATAATAAAAACTCAATCACTCTTGGTAGAAAAATAAGTTGAATGAATTAAGAAACAAGTGAAAAAAAAACTATATTAGAGAGTATTTTTAAAAGGCAAAAATATTTTCATGAGTCTCTCTACATCTCCTTATATTATTAAATAATATATAAGGCTTCCTATAAGGATCCATCATTTTTCTCTATTAAATTCACCTCTCAATATTTTGTTTCCTCCTGGACAGTTAGAACTTCATGCTATAAGTTTAAGCAAATGTTCTTTTACAAATGAAAGAACATCCTACTCTGTTTTCAACCTAAACATCAGTGCTTTATGGAAGATTATTCCTTTGCCTGAAATAAACACATTGAATTGGGGGGAAATGTGCAAATTAATCATATGCAGAGAGCTCATTTGCGATGTGTTAGTTCCATGGGGTGATTTAAATGTTTCAGATTTTAGAGACACAGTGTGTGTTTATACCCTGAATACACTGAAAACAGGTGACAACCTTAGCATAACCAACTACCCAGTTACTTGAACAGCCAAGGATGGGTGCAGGAATCGCCGATGTCACTGTTTGTATGTCAGTGTCAGGCAGGAGGGATAGTCATATTAATTAACAAAGCAAGTTGACAGCTGTGTGCTACAGGCCAATTCACACAGCTACTTTTCCAGAGGAGAAGCCAGAGGGAGTGATTATCCCAGCCCCTTGTGGCTGGTGATTAGGCTTCGGTGACTATACCATTCATCATCACTAATGTTGATTTTTCCATATATCCAGAGTTTACCCCAACTTCCATACCCTTTTATGACAGAGTCACTTCTACTTTCCTTTTCTTTGGGTCCCCTCATATTTCTCCCAAACCCAACAAACATTGCTTTCGTATGTTGTGAAAAGTGGGCTTCCGAGAACACATCTCTCCCTGCTCCCTTTACTAAAAGATTCCTCCCAGGAATCTCCCCCATCCCACCCTTGCCTCCTCTCCAGCAGCTGAACTCTTTGTTGATTCTTGAAATTAATTTTTTCATCAGTGTTCCAGTCCAATCTTTCCCATCATACCAAGGAGCTTAATATTCAGGCTACAAAACCAAGTTGAAAATGAATGTTTGATTAAAACCAAGGTAATTCCATCATCCAATTCAGATTTGATACTCCATATACTTTAATGATGGAGAGGTATTGATTTCTCAAGTGGTATATCGGGGGGTAAGCATTTTATTAGAATATCCATTGAAAGCGAATCAAATCTGGCTGTCTTTTATAAAACCTTTTTGGTCCAGCTATTTCCAAAATGCCTCGAGTGGGAAGATGTTCCAGAATACACTAATTTTGAATTCCATGTCTTTAAATTGCTAGCTGTGCGATTACAACAGGATTAAATTATTTAACCTCTCTGAGCCCCAGCCTCCTCATAATTAAACTAAGGTATCACTGCCCACTGGGATACTACCATCTACTTTTTATATGATTTTCATCATATAAAATAAGCAAAAGTTAGTATGAGTCACAGGCTGTCTTTGGCCAATATTTAGAATTGAGTAAATGTCAGATTAAAAAAAAAACAAAACAAGAAAAAACAATAAGCTCATCTTTGTAATGAATTAATCCCAGGAACACATTTTTAGCAACAATTTAGCTGACTGTGAGGGAAGATCCATTATTTTTGTTTCTCAGGCTCAGTTCTGAGAGAAAATTGAGCAGAGGATTGGTTCAAGTTTCATAGAAGGCCCAACAATGTAACAGACCTTGGATGTTTGAGATGGGAAAAGTTCTGGAAAACCTATATTAGTAGACTCAGCTCGGCAGATCTAACGAGGAAACATCATGCATGCTGAGGACTGCTTCTCCAAAATCTAGATTTATCTAGACATCTTTCTTCTCCTGAGGAAACTGTGCCAAGTCATACAAGAACTAATCAGTAATCTCAAGGCAAGTATTATCATCCCCACCTCTTTCTTCCAGTTTTACTGAGATATAATTGATATACAGCACTGTATAAGTTTAAGATATACAGCATAAATCTGACTTTCATACATCATGAACTCATTACCACAGTAAGTTTAGTGAACATTCACCATCTCATATAGATACAAAATAAAAAGCAAAAATTTCTTTTTGATGAAAACTCTAAGGATTTACTCACTGAACAACTTTCATATATAACCTGCAGCAGTATTAATTATATCCCTAATACTCATTCATTTTATAAATAGGAGTTTTTCCATTTTGACTGCCTTCATCCAACTTCCCCTTTCTCCGTCCTCTACCTCTGGTAACCACACATCCGATCTCTTTGTCCATGAGTCTGTTTTGGTTTGTTTTTGAAGAATAACTGACCTACAATACCATCCTAGTTCCTGGTGCACAACATAGTAATTTGATATTTCTATACATTTCAAAATGGTAAGTCTGATTTTCATCTGTCACAATAGCAAGATATTACATTATTATTGACTATAGTCCCTAAGTTGTATAAAAACTAACAATCAATCTCAGGTAGGCACCATCAGTCCCTTCTGCCAGCTCTCTCTGGAATATAGTTCTGTTATCTCCCCAAAAGCTCAAAGCTCAATTGCAAAGTCTGAGGTCCAGCCCTCAGTTGTCCATATTCTCAGTTTTTAGCCTTCAACTCTGTTTCCTGCAGTGTTGTCCTGACAAAGCAGGCCACACTGCTGCCACATCTGATTCCTCACCCTAACTCACCTTTTTCAGTTTCACCACGCCCTCCTGTGTTTCATAGTCCGTTGTGATTTCAAACAATTCCATCCCATCTCCATCAACAATATTGTACGTGACTAAGCCATTTTCTCCAATGTCTGGATCTTTAGCCTTCACTCTTCCCACTTCCTCCCCTGGGACAGCTGCTTCTGACACAGACATCTGGTATACGCCTAGAAGAAGAAGATATCTATTTTTATTTTCCCTTTTATTTGGCAGCTGTAAGACTTCAGATTTCATTGAATCCCAATAAATTTCTCAAAGGGTTTGACATTGAGCTTCCTATAGATTGAAAACATGAAAAGAAGTGAATGGATGGGAGGAAGATCCCACACAGCTTGCTTGTCAAAGAAATGTTTTCTGCAGAGAATGATGAAATAATATCAGGGTCCAGGATGGTAGGGTGGGGGCACCTGCCACATGTGAGAAAGGAAAACAATGTCCAGTTACATTTCCCATCAGAAACTGATGGAGGGCCATGTATATCTTCACACATTCAAAAAAAAAAAAAAAAATCAAAACCTCTTTTCACATCTTTGGAATGGCCTAGAGTTAATTCTAAGGCTCACATATGGCACTCCCAGGTGCCCAGAAAGAGAATGTCCTTCTCTGTTTAAAAGCCTTCTGTAGCTCCATATTTATTTTAAAGTCAAATGCAAATTTTGTCCTTTAAGGTCATGACCCTTCCAGCTCTATATTTGACTCTCTTCTTACTTTACCTCCTTCACCATTTGATGAATGGATATCTTATATGGAAAGGTTTCTCACAGTGTGACATTTCTACATAGATTTGTTTAATACGTAATGGGAACCTACTATATGCTGAGCACTGTCCTAGCCTTTGGAAACTCAGTAGTAAATGAAAGAGTCAAGATTCTTCCCTCATTCTACAGAGAAAAAAAAATCAGATGTATACATACTCTGATATCATTGCTAAGAAGGAGAAAAATACAGTAGGGGACAAAGGATAATAAAAGAGTATAAGTGTGACTGTGTATAAGTGTGTTGTGTGTGAGTGTGTTCATGTGAGTGTGTGTGAATATCTCCTGAAAGGACTGGGCCAGATAAATCATGTGAATATCTGGGGATAAAAGTACAAACAAAGCAAACAGCAAATCGCAAAAACGCTGAAGTGAAAACAGTGACTATATACAGAACAGTAAGACCACAGGTGTGACTGCAGCCTTCTGGTAGGAAATAAGCGTAAACAGGCTGGGGCCTAACTGTGCACAAAGGGCATTGCAGGAGATGGAAAAGATGTCATATTTTCTTTAAAAACATAGAAGGAAGCCGTTGAAAGATTTCACTAAAGAAATAAGACTTGAGATCATCTTAATTGTATCATCAGAATTAAAAAAATATTCTCTGTGAAACAACGTAGAGAAGCAAGGGTTGGAAAACCTGGCCTCTATCACTGCCAAACCTAGTGGTTTGGGACAAGTTACTTAAGCAATTTAAGCTTTTGTTTCTCCTTATGTGGATTTTATCAATTTTAATACTCTGTGTACATTTATCTATATTGTTTGGCTGTGACTGCTTTCAGTTCAGACCCATATTCAACTTAAACACAACATGTCCTCCATGATAAAGGGCAAGTAGGCAATGGGAGTCTCTGTAGATAATTACCAATTTACATGAAGGCTTAGAAAAACTTGCTCTCAGGTAATTTTCTTTAAATCTCATTCAAGTCCACAGCTTTAAAACTGGTTATCTTCACAGTAGTGATGTAACTTCACTCTATGGTTGTAGGTGAGCAAGGACATTAATCACTGCCTGCTAATAGTCCTACATGGTCCTTTCCATCCAGCATACCAGACAGTTTTAGAGTGTGGATAATGGAGCATGCAGTTTCTTAGAGTGCTCTATGAGGCTTAAACTTATTGGGGATGCTGAACCTTGTGCCTGACCAAGCAAAGTAATCTTCATCTCTTTGGGGACTTTATGAGAACTGGCTGTCAGCCTGTAATCCTCCATGTTAATGTCTCCCTTCCAGAGATTGCTGTCTTTGAATTCCTTTGGGTGACCATGGTGCCTTTCTGGAGCCATACTTGGTGGCCTTCCCTGTTTTCTCATTTGTCAAGAGTGCCATCTCTCTGGCAATAAACTCATAGGCTCTACCAGCTAATCTCTAAAGAAGCTTTCATGGTGAACTCCCCATGATCTATCAGCACCAGCATCATTATGATTATACCGTACCTCTGTCAATACCTGCACTGTACACATAACCAGATTTGTGTTCAAAATCTAGCTTTGCTGTAATCCTTCAGGCAACTTACAGCACCTTCCATGGAACCTGGTTTTATCTGTGAAATAAAGACTCTCATAGAGATTTTCAATAGTAGTAACTATTCATTGAAAGGTTGTAATTGTTGTAATTATGATTATTAACAATGACCTTTCAAATCATTTTTTTCTTTCATTTCCTGCTGCAATCCTATTAATTTTGTAGGACCATAATCACCTGCTGTTGCTGCTGCTGCTAAGTCACATCAGTCGTGTCCGACTCTGTGCGACCCCATAGATGGCAGTCTACCAGGCTCTGCCGTCCCTGGGATTCTCCAGGCAAGAACACTGGAGTGGGTTGCATAATCACCTAGATAATAATAATGGCTAACCTTTGTTGACAGCTTATGCCAGATATCATTGTAAGATTCTACAGTAGCTCATTTAGTTCTAACAATATCCTACTAATTTAAATGTTTTTTAAAAAAATATTAATTTGTCTATTTCGCTGTGTTGGGTCTTAGCTGTGGAATGCAGGATCTCGGCACATGGACATTCTAGCTGTGGTTCGGGCTCAGTAGTTGTAGCATGTGGGCCCAGTTCCCCCAGAGCATGTAGGATCCTAGTGCCCCAACCAGGGATCGAACCTGTGTCTCCTGCATTGCAAAACGAATTCATAATCACTGGACCACCAGGGGAGTCCCAACATCCTATTAACTGAGTCTTGTGGAAGATTGTATTTTGCAAAAACAGTCCAAACAGTATCTCCCAGCCCACACGCTTCTCTTTCAAAGAGACTTTAACAGTCCTTCCCTTGAAAGGTGGGGTCTATAAGAACTCCACTTAAATTTGGGAAATCTTATGACTACAGTGGAAATGATGCTATGTGATTTCTGAAGCTCAGTTATGACAGGCAATACGGTTTCTACTTGCTGTCCTTGGGGCTCTTCTCACTTTCAGAACCCATCCAAGCCACTCCTTGGAGAGGCTGACATGGACGGGAAGCAATAGCTGACATTAACTTGCCAGCCACATGATTGAACCAGTTTGGAAGTGGATCTTCCAGCCTCAAACTCTGCCAACTGATGCTGTGAAACAGAAACGAGCTGCCTCTTTCAGGTTTTGCCGAAGTTTCAGACTCATGACAAAAATAAACAATTATTATTGCTTTAAAGCCCAAGATTTGAAGTAGTTTGTTAGGTAGCAATAGATAACTGATCCAGCTACTATTACATATTCAGGTTAGAAATGAGAACACTGAGACAGAAAGGTTAATTAATTACTACATCACATCATGAGTGCCTAGCAAAATGGATTTTTCTCTTCCCAGGGTTGTGGAACATTCTATGTCTCCACTTTCTCCCACTACCTCTCCTCCACTTAAGATTTCTGTTGTCATTACTGTTGTCTTTTTTTTTTTTTTTTTGGAAGAATGTTATAAAGAGCCTCCATTACTCTAGATTCCTTCTGGAAAGTTGAGTATAGCAGGGATGGGTCAGAGAAGAGAGTTGGCTGTGGCACCATTGGAAAGTGAAAACCAAGCCCACTGACTTACTCTGCGGAAACTTTGGTGGGTTGTCATTGACGTCGGTCAGTGTGATCGTCACTTTGGTTGTCCCTGAGAGTCCACCCATGTGTCCACCCATGTCCTTGGCCTGGATCACCACATGGTACTCTTCCTTGGCTTCCCTATCCATGTTGGGAAGGGCCGTTCTGATGATACCTGGACAGGTGAGCAGGGAACACCACAGATATTCATTAATTACATTGTAACAAAAAAGATCTAGGCACAGGGAAGCAGAGATGAATAAAACAGCACCTATCTGCACGGAAGAGTCACTCCAACATATTTATCATCAAAAGTAGCTGTACTTGGAGCATCATATAGACATATTTTCCAGCAAATTGCCATTGTTATTAATGTAGCATTAAAATTTTATGTTTTATATGTTGTACTATAAATGCAAGTAATAATCTCATCCTTCTCAGGTATAACAACACTTAATTAAAGATGCTAAAGATTGATACATTTGAGGACCCACTACATGAGCATGCATAACATAAACCCATGCTTTTGGACTGTCAGTAGAATCCTTTGACTATCAATGCCTGCATACAATGCTTAGAAACATTACTCTGGTCTGTTTTAAGTTAAAAGTAGATGGCAATACATTAAAATGTTAATATTAGCTTTTTAAGTGTATAACAAATTGGTTAGAAATATACACAATGCTTATGTCAACTCTAGTTGTTTACTATCACCTATCACTGACAAGGATACATTAATAATTGAATTCTACATGATCTCTGGATATTAGTGCATTACTGGTGTGGAAACCATGTTCATTTAAAATCTTTTGGGAATGCATGCAAGCTTTTTCTGTCTGTTGATGTAGCAACATTTACACTAGAAATCTAAGAGAGTGTCGTGGAAGCTTTAAGCCCTTATCCTTTTCTGACCCCGACGTTTGTATGTTTCTCAGCAACATTCTTCAGCTCACTGAGCCTCATTTTTCTTGTCTGTTAAATAATTTGGTAGGTTCAAATTGGTGCTTCCTAACATGAGTCCCTGAGATAACGAATATTGCAACTAGAGTCCCTCCAGCAATTTTAATATCTCAAAAACTTAGACGCAGTTCCACATTTATCCTTGGCAAAATTAATTGGTAGATGCCTTTGATGAAATCATAGCAAGTAGCCCCCTAAATTGTGACCCAAAGCATAGTGTCTACAAATAAATGATCACATAGGAAGTGGAAGTTATATTCAGTAAGTGGGCAAAATATCTGATTGGCAGGCTATGCAATATAATATTATACACACACACACACACACACACACACACACATATATACATGTATTTAATAAATTACAACTGTATTAATATAAGTGGATTTTTTTGTAAATATCTTGCAAACATATGGGGGTATATTGTGGAAAAAAGAAGGGAGTTTGAGGTATAATACTGTGGACTGACAGTTTCACAGGATTTTAGTGTTTATTCTAATAAAAGGATCCTAGAATCAAATTTGGTACACATGGAGTGAAACATTTTGGTGTGGGTTTTGGCTGGTATATTCGTTCACTTTTTTGGTTTGCTATTTGTTTTCTGTAAGGATTTGCAGAACCTCCTTTTTGGATGTTAATACCTGTTGGGAACCTCGAAGCTCCGTGGAGGAGGTGGGGATGTGCCACCTCCCAGACATACCTGACTGAGCCTCATCAGTTCCCACCCCCACCATCCCCAACCCTGCACAGCAGTCTTCAAGCTTTGAGAGCTGCCAGTTTTTACCAGTCCTCAAGTCCTATGGTCTCTTAATTTGGATCCAAAGTTGAATTTTATGATAAAACATATTTGAAGATACATTTTTAAGTTGAGGTTGAATTTTAAGAACTGATATCACGAGGAAAGTTGCAGTCTAGGATTCTATTTATTGCTGTGACATGGTGCAATACAAACAAAAGCAGTCACAAATATAATTCATTGGGTGCTAACTACAGGCCAGGCAATGCGCAGTATTGTGACATGGTGCAATACAAATAAAAGAAGTCATAATAAGCATAGTTCATTGAATGCTAACTATAGGCCAGGTAATGTGCAGTGTCTACACTGCACAATAGTCTTGTTAGGTGGCCCATTTTATATTTTAGAAAACTGAGACTCAAAAAGGTTTCAGCCAGCAGGCCTGGACTCATTCATAATGTGTCACAAATCACAATGCCATTCCATGGTACCTGTCTGTGCTTCTACTGAAAAGTAGGGTTGTCCTTCCAGGATGCTGTACACTAACTTGGCACTGTTTCCATAGGTGGGGTCATCTGCATCTGAAGCTGTCACCTGGATCACTGACGTTCCTTAAAAGTGAAACATTTGTTAGCAACAGTCCCTCCACTTTTCAAATTATATTAGAGTTTGCAAATTTTGTCTTAAGATTAAAAACTAACAAGAGCCCCCAAATTATTCAATATGCTTTGATTTTCCAGGACTGAGATGCAAAAATAATTTCCCTCCCACCCCCTCCCTTTTTAATCCCCATAGCTTAAAAATGAACTTTCTATATTCATAGTGCATCCTGCTATGCTTAGTAGTTAAAATAATAATGTGAACATTATTGTAAAAACATTCTAATGCCCATGCAACTGGAATGTTCAGTATATCAAATAATTAAATAAAAATCTTCCCAAAGAGTACAATAAAGAATAATTAATGATGAATTGCTTTTCATGAAAGGACAGAGTGTGGTCTTCCATCTGTAGCAGAGCAATAAATACATCATTTTATTGTTGCTTTGCATGTAATAAAATGGCTGCTAATACTACATTTTAATTAATTTATGGCCATAAATATTGTACAGAATGTTGTTCCCTACTGGCATGAAAATTGCATCTTCCCACCTCCAATGGGTCTGGTAGTCACACAACAGAAATCACCAGTAGACATCTGGTGAGCTCTAAGGCCAGCAATTGCGAGCCACAGTGGAAGGAAACCAGGGAATTGAAAGAAGAGGGGATTCTGTTTTTTGTAGGAAAAACCTTTGTTCCTTGATGGTTCAGAATGGAGCAGGGGAGATGGTCGAGGGAGAGAGCTGGTACTTATAGAATTCCTCTGTGCCAAGCACTGTTTGGGGCATGTTCCAAGTCTTCCGCCCCTCTGCTAAGTGCTTTTTATGTTCATTGTGCTTGGGAGTTACTAAGTATGACAGGTAGGAAGTTCTGCAGTCTGTTTTGCAAAGTGGGTCACTGTCAGAGTCAGGATTCTAACCTCTACCCAGCAAACAACCAAACCCAAGTTTTTTCAGTGACAGTTTCAACAGAGGAGCCAGGTTCTACGTGAGAGACAAGGCAGCCCATTTATACACCCTCTGTCAGCCCTCTGATCTACAAGTTTGCTGGTGATTTTCACACAGCATAAGAACAAATTTTATTTTATTATTTTTTAAATTCTATAATTCATTTTTTTCGTACAAACAACTTTTGGGGGATGATTCTTCCCACAAAACTAGGCAGTATTCTAAATCATGGAGATCTGTAACAGCATTAATAAGCTCTATTCTCTACTTTCATGGTAGAGCTTGGGAAAGTATTATTTTTTATGCTTAATTTGCTTCAAGAAATCCACTAAGTTCATTACAACTCTTTGTATTTTGCATCTATGTTTATTTAACCCTCATCAGAGTTTACATTATCCTCATGGTATAGATGACAAAATGAAAACTAAGAAAGATGTAAGATGTTGTCTGGGTTGACCTGGCTGGTCAGAGGCACAGTCATGATTCCAATCCAGTACTGTCTGACAGCAGATAACTCTCATAGGCCACGATGCAAAGTCTGATATTAATCCTTAAGCACCAAGCTGCCCCAAGACATTGGGTCAATGCAAATTCCCCTGGAGCATCCTTTTTGATGACTGGCCTTTTTCTCCTGGCTCAGCTGCTGACACTGTTGTCCTCTACTTAATGATTTCTTTGATGTCTGCTGTTTCTCATTAAAAGTTCCCAGGTGACTACTGAGAAACTAAAGATTTGGGCAAGGCAAAGAGAACACAGAATAGGCCCAGTTGGTTTTTTATAAAGTATGAGAAGGGTTTCACGTTAGTTGGAGGAGAAGAAGAGGGCTATTTTTTTGTTTGTTTGTTTGTTTGTTTTGCACCACAATCTCTGTATGCAAAGTGGGAAGAGTAGAGTTTTTTAAATCTTTATTTATTTAGCTGCCCCTGGTCTTAGGTACTTCATGTAGGATATATCGTTGCGGTGTGCACTCTCTGGTTGTAGCTCATAGGTTTAGTTGCTTCAAGGAATGTGGGGTATAGAGTTCCCTGACCAGGGATTGAACCCACATCCCCTGCACTGCAAGGCAGATTCTTAATCACTGGACCACCAGGGAAGTCTCGAGGAGTAGGATTCTAGAGTCACTTCTGTATCTAACTTTCTTGGGCAAATTGATTCTCAGTTTCTGTGCTTGGTCTTCTCATCTGTGAAATGGGCAGTTTGGCCTTGATGATCCTTAAGCTCATCAGAACTTTAAATCTCTGATTTCATAACCATACTTACTCCCTGATCACAACAGCCCTGGTCACTGCCTGAAAAGCAAACCCTTCTTAATATGAGGCATGCTTCTCAAAAGCAAGCACAACTACCTGCATTCTATATAGTCAAACAAGAATTATTGCCAGGATAATTGTCCACTAACAATGTTAGGTGTCTGTATGTGTGATGAAAGACATGGCTGCTTCTGAATTATTCTAACAGATGGTGACACAGTGTCATGGTGAGGTATATATCCTGGACCCACTTAATAGCTCAGATGACCTTGAATAAATTATAATTAACTTGTTCCTAGCTTTGGTTTCCCATTTGCAAAATATGTCAAATAGGACCTACCTCATTGCAAAGATGAGTCACTGCAAAGATTAAATGCAACAGGGCATGTAAATCATTAATGAGCACTGTGCCTACACGCTACAAACTCTGCCGCTATTACTTGTTGAACACCAACATGCACTAGTGACCAGATGTGTATTATTTATAATCCTGCATGACTAGAAACTTTTAGTCCCATTTTACAGAGGAGAAACTCAGGCTAAGAGAACAGATGGAACTGATTCCAAGTCACAAAGTTAATAAGCACCAGGGCCAGGATGGCCTGGGTTCGATCACACTTTTCCTATTCTTCTGTGCCTCCTCATATTTGCAAGGTTACAGTTTAAAACCTCAGGGCAATTTAAAATATTTGAAACTTCAACTTGTTATTTTGCCATAGAAGCTACAGCATCAATTCTACATCCCGACTTGGGAGAATGGGCACCAGCCCACCCACCTGCAGAGACACCAAGCCTGCAGGTGGAGCAGGTCCATCCTCCCCCTCCCTTACGTACCCACGTTGGACCTCTCGGGCACGTTGGCATGATAGGTCTCATGTAAGAACTCAGGAGGGTTGTCGTTAATGTCCTGGACCTTGACAATGAATTCCGACGGTGGCTCCAGAGGCCGGTTTGTGTCCCTGTCCACCGCCTGAGCCATCAGCGTGTACTGGGCTCTCTCCTCTCGGTCCAATGTCTTGGTGGCATGAATGTTCCCTGATTTGTCATCAATCACAAAAATGGTTCCGGCTCCTTCACCTGAGAGAATGTATTTAATGTTCCCATCACCAGAGTCAATATCGGAATGAAGCTAGGAAAAGAGAAATGGAGACTTGTAATTCCATGACGAATGCTCTGGGGAGGTAGAGACACACTCACATGCAGTTTTCTACAATGCACTGTTTACACACAGACATACACACACTGAGAGGGAGACACTCTCATTCTATTTACAAATGAAGAAATGTAATCTTAGAGAAGATAATTGTCTTGGCTAAGGGCACACAGCTGGGGAGCAGTGAAGCCAGAGTCCAAACATATTTCAATTTTAAGATTCATGCTTTCCCTCCCCCTTTCCTATTATATATGCACACATACGAAACACATATAATACACATTAGTAGAGCTATTTTGAAAGAAATATATGCATAGTATAGAAAGTAAAAGATACACATTTGAGCAAGAAGTAAATCTTGTAAGTTCTGATTGCCATGCCTTCATTTTCCCTGTGCAAAGACAGCTCTTGTTACCAGTGTCTCATGAATCCTCTAAGACATATTCTATGCATATGCCAAACTATCTATACAAATACATGTGCTCTGGTTTATTTTTACACAAAAAAGTGCATAGTGCACACACCACTCCTCAACTCTGTTTTCCTACCAAAAGTAAATTCAGAGGACCCTTCCAAACTGGTACATATATATTGATCTCATCCACTGTATAGAGGATATTATTTCAATCTTCTTCCAAAGGACACTAAGGTTCCAAAGGACACCAAGCTTTTGTTACTGCAAACAATTCACTGATCAGGATTTCTGGATGACCTGCTGTGTGGCACAGAAAGTATGAGGCTCTGGGGATGGACCCTGCCTGTTTGCTGCTGCTGCTAAGTCGCTTCAGTCGTGTCCGACTCTGTGCGACCCCACAGACGGCAGCCCACCAGGCTCCGCCGTCCCTGGGATTCTCTAGGCAAGAACACTGGAGTGGGTTGCCATTTCCTTCTCCAATGCATAAAAGTGAAAAGTGAAAGTGAAGTCGCTCAGTCGTGTCCGACTCTTCACAACCCCATGGACTGCAGCCTACCAGGCTCCTCCGTCCATGGGATTTTCCAGGCAAGGGTACTGGAATGGGGTGCCATTGCCTTCCCATTCTCCTCATAAGCATGGAGTGTGTGGAGAGGGCTCTTAGACTAAAGAAAGACTATCTCCTTGAGATTTTCCCCTCCTTTGACAAAGCCCAGCAAAATGATGGAACTCGTCTAAATCCACACTTGGCAGGGCCAGGAAGTCATCCAGGTCACCCGACTACCCACTGGCACCTTCTGCCTTACTCTGCTGTGTTTTGTAACATGGGACCCCCCCTAAAGACCACGTCCAATTCTCCCATAGCAATAGAGTCTTTATTGTACTTTGTTGCCCAACCTAAATTTCTGCAGCTATCATCTTAATCTGAGTTCTTCTGCCCTCATTTTACCCTTTATGGGAAAAGATAAGCAATACTTTCACTGTTCTCATAGGGCTGCAAGAATAGGCAGGTGGATAAAAAGCCCTTGGTTCTACCTACCACCTAAGAAAACCTAGTGTAAACTATAAAGCTGTATTCTCAGGGAAGTAATAATGATAATAATACTTATTACTTAAAATTATTATCTTAATGTTTATTTGAGTGCCATTTTAATATTATTATTAATGTGATTTTAATTATTATTATTATCATGAAACCAAGACCTAGAAAGCTTGCCTGGAATCACAAAGCAGGATAGAATACATTACTTTTTAAATTTTGTTGTATTGTTTTAATTTTCCCCAAAATATCTAATGGATTTGCAGTGCCTCAGTGAAACACCAATTATTTCAGCTCAGAGGGATACCTGTAGGTACAAATTACATTTTGATTTTAGTCTATAGTACTTCTTAGGGGGAAAAAAAGAAAGCATACTTTCCTTCAGAACTTGTGATTCATAACAAGCTATATGTTGTCATGAAATTATGGCTACACATTTCTTATGAATAGCACAGTTTGTAATATACAAAGCTATCTGAATATATGGAAGCTCCAAAGGATGACTCAAATTACCCCAGTCTTCATGCAAGTTTCCACAGTGGGGGCAGACATTCCTCTGGCTGTCCTCCTAACACCCAATAATTGTTTATATTTGTTTGTTTTTTCTGCCTCAGACTTGGCAAAAGTCAGGGGCTCAGCCATGACCATGGAATGTGGAACAAGGAAGTCAATGCAACACTTCCTTTAATGGGAGTCTAGACAAGGAATGTTTCTAGGGACCTTTATATATTACATGCAAATTTGGCAAGACTCTTGGGAATTAAATTTCACGATCAACCAAGTAACTGAAAAAATTTAAATATAGTGCTCATTATTTTTTATCTTGTTTTCAGAGTTCAAAGTTGGATATAAATTCCCTTTTGCCCCCTCTCCAACAATGATGAACCACACAACTAATAATGACATATATTAGTTTTGACACAAAAAGCAGTTTGGAAACCCATTCAGTCCTATCAAGGGATCAGTTGCTGAGGCAGACACAGCCAGTTCCTAACTCCCAAGACTGAGGCTATCCCCTTGGCAGAGCACAGCATGATGCAGACTCTGCTCCCTGCAGATCTAAAAGTCCATGGTTTGCCAAATTCCACATTTTCAGAACATCCTAAATCACTCAATCTCAAATGACATCAAATCAAGGTTTTTAGGGAACAAGTCATCTAGTCTAATCCTCCTATTCATGGAGAACTAGAGACCAGCATTATCTCAAAAGGAAGTTCCATAGGATCTAACCACTTTCTTTTTCTTTCTTTCCCCATCCAATCTGACATCTGGCTCATTCTCACATGCCTAGATTTTTCCCTCCTCTTGTGTCTGCTGCTGCCTTTTAGTAGACACAATACCTGCTTGCTCCACAGAGATGCCCTCTAGGGTCTGTGTCTTTTGCCCTCCCCACCCTAACACACACCCTGCTCCCCATGGAGAAAGTCCCTGTGGCAGAAGTTCTATTTTCTCAGAAAAATTCACACACACTCTCCACATTGTTCAAGCCACACAGCTCCTGCTGTGGCTCAAGTCTCTTCTTCTTCTCTGGGCACAGAGCCTGTCTCCTTGATGGAAGGAATTCTATGTGCCAATTATTTCCCTGTGCTCCATTTCTCAAGGATACTTCTACTTTGGGTGTGATCTTTCCATTTTGGGTATAAATGATGAAACTGCTCTGGTGCATCTCTTCAGAAAGACCCTTTTCCAACCATTAACAATATCATCAGGACACTAATATGAACCTCCTCCAAAGATGTCAATTCCATAAATATGGAATGGTAGTCTCATGTTAAGCAGCAAATAGGATAACTTCATGGAATCTATGAGGCTCAGAAATGAGAACCCCACGAATCTGCTCTTGTCCCTCTCCCCCTTCACTAGATAACTCCTGCTCATCTTTCAGGTCACAAGTTATTACCATCGTCTCCATGAAGCTTTCCTTCATGCCTCCTAAACTTTGCCACGTAAATTCATAATCACTTCTAGTGAATTTATTATTCTACTCCTTAGTTGTTTTTTTTTTTTTTTTTTGGTTTTTTTTTAATTGCTTAGGTAAGTGTCTCTTTTTCCACTAGTCCCTGAACTCTTTGAGGCCAGGGACTAATCTACTGCAGTTTGCCATTTGCTTCCCTCAAAATGGCAACCCACTCCAGTGTTCTTGCCTGGAGAATCCCAGGGACGGGGGAGCCTGGTGGGCTGCCGTCTGTGGGGTCGGTCGCACAGAGTCGGACACGACTGAAGCGACTTAGCAGCAGCAGCAGCAGTGCCTTCACATAGCAGGCTTTCTGCTCTTATGTGTATGAACATCTATCTGCTTGCCATTAATATCACTTGCATCTGAAAGATGGCTGTATGTTTTACCACAAGTGATAGCTGGCAGTCAGTTTTTCAAACATATTTTATTTTTATTTTTGGTTTTGAAATTTGGCTGCATGGCTTGCAGGATCTCAGGTCCCCTACTAGAGATTGAACCAAATCCTCCATCAGGGGCTCCTCAGTGAAGGTGCCAAATCCTAACCACTAGATCACCAGGGGACACGCCCTCAAACATATTTTGGACTCTTTCTACCCTTGCACTTTTGGAGGGGGTACTCAGAGAATGCAGGATTTCTCAGTAGTACTAGGGCTCTCAAGCCTTCTGAAATGGGTTTTGCCATCTTTGAGCCAAACTGGATAGAACCCCACCCATCCCCATTATGCATCCATTCATCTTGTCAAATATTCACTGAGGTGTCCCCAAAACTAGGCTTTGGTGTCAGAATCTGGCGATACAAAACTGAACCTGTTCCTGATGAAAGTAGCTCAGGGTCCAGTGAAGGAGACAGAGGGATACACAGACATGTGTACTACAGGAAAAAAGCTATGATGAAAATAGTACATAGCATTTTAAGAACACAAAGGAAGGCATCCTAGCTAGGGTTTGGACATGGTGGGGGAAATGTCCCCAGTTGGAGAATGGTTAAATAAATAATCATCATTTCTATTCAAGAGACTACTGGGTAGCCATTAAAAACAGAGTTTTTAGGGTATAATATCAAGTGGAAACAGAAGTGTTCTTAACATGGATATCTAGGAATTAAAAAAATAAATAAATAAAGCTTGAAGGATGAATGAATAGGATATGGCGGATTTTAGTGATGATCAGACCATTGCTACCTTCCCTCCTAGATTTTTGTTTTGCTAGGACCCCAGTCCAGGGAGGGTGGGGAGTGAGAGGTGAGCATGAAGTTGAGCAGCCTTACCCTGCCCACGAGCACGGGGTCGGGCCCCGTGTACTCCTCTATCACGAAGAACTGGTTCCAGACCCAACCCCTCTTGGAGCGCTGCAGCACCTGGCCCTCCTTGCCCTTCTCATGGTGCCCGTGGAACGAGGGTCGCAGATGGCTCCTCCGGTCCATGGCAAAGGCCTGGCTGTGGCACAGCATGCCCAGGCACACCAGGGCGGCTTGTAAACAGTAGTTCTCCTTCATTTTTGGTTACGTGGTAGGCACAGGAGAATGCGGCTGTCACCTCGTCCGCCAACCGTGCGGCTGCCTGGAGGATGGCGGCCTCCCCAGACGCTTCACGCAGACCTCGCTCGGGCTGGAAGGTCTCTCCTCTCCGAGCACATCACGTCAGGGCTGCCCACATCCCCAGTCGGCCTCTGCTGGGAGCAGGAAAGGTCAGATTAGTCACAGGTTCCATCTCCATTTCCATTCCATTTTGTAAACAGTGACCCACGATGGACCCCGTGAGGGCTTTGCTCTGGGTACTGAGGAGGCAGATGCCGGTGAGAAATAGTCTCCACTCTCTGGCCAGTTCACCACGCTGGTAAGACAAACATACAGGAAGAAACCCCTCAAAGTCAATATGAGGATAAAACGTGTGCACTGTGGAGTCCAGCTGCCCAAGTCTAAGAGTCAGTTTTACCATTTACTTAGCTCTGGGTTTAGGGTAAGCCAACACTGAGCTCAGCGTGCTCATTTATGAAATGGGCCGGGGAATCCTACTCACTGGAAGGTAGAGATCTGAGTCTCTTAGCCAAGACCTGGTATGTGGTCAGCACTTGATATTTATCTGTTATTATTATATTAATGATCATGGGACTTCCCTGGTGGCTCAGATGGTAAAGCGTCTGCCTACAATGAGGGATACCTGGGTTCAATCCCTGGGTCGGGAAGATCCCCTGGAGAAGGAAATGGCAATCCACTCCTGTACTCTTGCCTGGAAAATCCCATGGACGGAAGAGCCTGGTAGGCTACAGTCCATGGGATCGCAAAGAGTCTCAGACACGACTGAGCGACTTCACTTACTTTCTTTTCATTATATTAATGATTATAATCGTTCTTGGCTATGTTTTTGTAATAGGGAAACCTAGGGCATATGGGCATTCGGTAGAGGAACACATAATTGATGGGGATTGAGGTTGGAGATAGCGGAGAGCAGGGACTGTTAAGAAAGACTTCCAGAAGGATGGGATGGAAGGGCTCGACTCTCAGATGAGTTACTGTGGTAAGAGTGAAATGGATGGGATGTCCAGGTAGAAGGAATGGCATGCCCCAAAGCCCAGAGCTGCTCACAAGCATAGTACTTCCCAAGACTGTATTGCAGAAGGAGGAAGCCAGCAATGACTCCGAGATATGAGAGGTCAGGGCAGACCCTGAGATGGTCAGTGATGGCTACTAAAACATTTGTCATTGAAATAATGGGTCAAATTTTCATTGTTGGTCAATATAGTATCAATTCAATAAGCACGATTTGCTTTTGTCTGGTCAAATGTCCACCCAAGATGAAAATCCTACCTTAAACTGACAGTCTTTCTAAGCATACTCTATAGGCTCCCTTCAACAAGGAAAAACAAAATAAAACAGCATTCCCCACCAGCTGGTCCAAAGGTCATGTTCCTGGCACTTGGCCACGACTCAGCTACTCATCAATAGTAAGGATGAACCACTAACACATTTCCATGCCTCTATGGTTTCTCACCTACTGTCACTCTAGTCCTCTCTCCAGCACTCTGGTTCTTCTCTTCTCTCTGATCTTTAACTCCTGCCTCAGGTTTCTCAGCTTTTTTATGGGACTGTCTTTCTGGTGCCAGAAACTTATGCTTCCCCAAGGAACGTCCAGTGCTCATTCTCCTGTCTTAGGATCCCATACCTTCTTCTGAACAATCATCATCTCCTCTTGGAACACCTCTCAGACACAAGTCGGAGCTCAAGTTTCCAGAACCAGATGGTCCTCATTACCACCCTTACCTGTAACGTGAGGGACTCTCAGAAAGCTGCAGGGCATGGAGGCCGAAACTACATTTCAACACTTGTGGGTCTAAATGAAATTGGTGAGCTTCTTTTTTTTTTTTTTTTCTTTTTAATTGAGAGGTATAGTTGATTTGCGATTGTGCCAGTTTCAGGTGCATAGCAAAACAATTCAGTTATATGTACCTGTGTATGTATACATATTAATATTCTTTTTCATATTATTTCCCTTATAAGCTATTATAAAACACTGAATATAGTCCCCTGTGCTATACAGTAAGTCCTTGTTAGTTATCTATTTTATATATAGTAGTGTGCATATGTTAATCCCAAACTCCTGATTTATCTCACTCACTCCATTTCTCCTTTAAGGGAACTCCATTTCCCCTATAAGGGGAAGAAACTATACATTTGTTTTCTGTGTCTGTGGGTATATTTCTGTTTTGTAAATAAGTTCATTTGTATCATTTATTTTAGATCCCACATATAAGCAGTATCATGATATTTGTCTTTCTTTGTCTGGTTTACTTCACTTGGTATGATAATCTCTAGGTCCAACCATGTTGCAGCAAAGGGCTTTATTTTATTCTTTTTGATGGCCAAGTAGTATTCCATTTATATGCCACATCTTCTTTATTTCTCTGTCTCTGGACATTTATTTAGGTTGCTTCCATGTCTTGGGTATTGTAAATAGTGCTACAATGAATGTTGGGGTGATGGTTTTCTCCAGATATAAGCCTAGGAATAGGATTACAGGTAGTCTTATTTTTTGTTTTTTGAGGAACTTCCATACTGTTCTCCGTAGTGGCTGTACCAGTGATATTGGTAGGATTCTTGAACACTGTATGAATAAAAACCATCACCTAATTCTTTGCTATCTGATTTGGACAAAGTGGTTGGATGGGGAGAGAGGTAAACAGAAAGGAAATAGCATGCATCTTGGCAGAGAGGAAGATACCTAGATTTGGAGGTTGGGTTGACCTGAACTGGAATATCATTGTATATTTCAATCTGGGGGGCCTTGGGCACATCAGCCAGGCACTCTGAGCCTCCAAGGTCTAATCTGAACAACGTGGATGACAAGAACTGGTGCACACATACAGGGCTAAAGACAGAGAGAGAACTGGGCACACACTGGGTCTCCTCCTCCCTTTCCAGAGAGCCACAGTTCAAGTCTGTGGGCTCACTCAGCAGAAGAAAGTGCTCTGATCTGCAGGTGGAGATGCCCTGGACAGAGGTGAAGTGCTTTCTCTAAGAGAGGAATTGAGGAATAAGAGTTACATGGAGATACCAGAGCCATCTGTCCTTAGAAGTCTCAGAAATAAGGGAACTGGTGGAATTCTACTTTGCTGGTGAACAACCCCTTTTCTTCTGAGGCTCTTTGATTTTACCAACCCAAGCCTTTCTGATGCTTTGTAATATGGCAAAATGGTATCTGGGGAGGTCACACATGTACAGTCATTCCAGGTATCCATCACTGCCCTCAATACTATTTTGTGATGTATTATGTAAGTCCCTTTTCAAGGAATAAGGACTGCAGTATTTGTTGTAGACAGACTCCAGGATATGTTAAAGGCTGTGTAGAAAAGAGAGAAAGATTCAGGGGGCAGTGTGGTCACTTAACAGCTTCACCCAATACTTGGGCATATCAATACTACACCAAATGCTGCTTCTTGTAAGGCAAACCGACTGCATGGAAGGGACCAGGAGGAGTTAAATCCTACAGTGAGGTAATGCAAAGTCATAGGAAGATGCCTGCATTTAAGTCAGAAAGACAAAGATACAATTAAGAATCTGCCACTTAGCTCATGGCAGGGCCTGCCTCAGCTCCGAGAGTGGCAGCCATGCCTCATTCTCTGTAAAGGGAAGCCATTGGGTGACATTTTCTACAGGTGGTTTCCAGGTTCACATTCTCTTTTGGGTGAAAGATTTTGGAGGCATTTCTGATTCATAACACCATCTCCTTACTAGACTGGTTGCTTCTTAATGGTTGGGATGATATCTTACTCACATTGGGTGGCAGATGCCTGAGCAGGACACCAGTAAAAGCTAAATAGATGATTTGAACCCCATACTTCAAGTGCAAACTTGATAATGCCTCCATAGAATCTCTAGAGGAAGAAATAGAAAAGTAAAAGCATATGGTGCAACAAGATCTCTGCCCATTTCACACCACACCAAGTATTAAGTGTTCATTCACACAGTGATAAATTATTCTTGCATATACTGTGAAGTGTATTTGAAAGAAAGGGTTTAATTAAAGTTGATATTTCATCACCTCTTTCTTCTGGCTGCCATTTTGCTGCAAAGCACAATTATTTCTGACACTAAATGTGTTGAAACTAGATGATAACTTTTTTTTTCTTTATAAAAATTTTCTAGATTGATATTAACGAATTTAAGTTTCCATGTGACCAATAAGCAATAAATTTTGCCCTTTGTTAAAAAGTTGATACATTTCACCCTTTGTTAAAAAGGTGAAATTATCTATTTTCTTCTGTTGGAAAGAATAGCAAGGTCAACTTGCTTTTAAAAGTAGTTCCTTGAAACCATTATTTATAAGTGTTTATATGACTGTGTGTATTATATAAAGTTATTTTAATGGTAAATCTCAGGTATGTTAAGATGAATTTTTAAGACATTGCTTTTTAATTCAATTTTGGAGTGAAAATTTACTGAGCAAAATCTTTTTCTAACCATTGCTCTAAAATCTTTATAAATAGTAACTCATCTATTAATTTCTATAACAAACTTATGAATGGGAACTGTGAATATTCTTACTTTAAAGGATGGAAACTAAGATCTGGATAGATTAAGCAATGTATGCAAAGTTATGCTTCTGATAAATCATAGCACTGAGTCTGAGCCCATGACAGCTGGATCTGGAGTCTGTCTTCAACCAGTGAGCAATACCAGCTGTCACCACTTGTTGGCTTCTGAGGTTCACAAGGGAATGATATGGACACTGTGATAGAAATAGTAACCTCGGTGCAGTGAACCAACAGGAGAACTAGTTTTATGCTCATAATATGATTATGCTGAAAATGGTAATAACAATTAACATTTGCCCAATCTTATTGTTTGCCTGGGCTTCCCTGGTGGCACAGATGGTAAAGAATCTGCCTGCAAGGCAGGAGACCTGGATTCGATCCCTGGGTTGGGAAGATCCTCTGGAGAAGGGAATGGCAACCCACTCCAGTATTCCTGCCTGGAGAATCCCATGGACAGAGGAGCTTGGAGGGCTACAGTCCATGGGGTCACAAAGAGTTGGCCACGCAACTGAGTGACTAACACTTTCACTTTCAGCTCTTTCATTGTTTGGCTATCATTCTTCCAAGTGCTTTCAATAAGTCATAAATTTTCATAATAACTCTACACTGCAGTATTATTATAATCCCCATTTTACAGATAGGTAGTCTGAGGCATACCAACGTGATGTGAGTTGCTCATAGTTACAGAGACAGCGAGTGGAGGAACTGAGATGTGAATACTGGATGGTTAGTTCCAAGACCTGCATTGTTATCACCCACAATGCACATGATATCGCCTCTCTAAGAGAAGACTGCTGCTGCTGCTGCTGCTGCTAAGTCGCTTCAGTCGTGTCCGACTCTGTGCGACCCCACAGACAGCAGCCCACCAGGCTCCCCCATCCCTGGGATTCTCCAGGCAAGAACACTGGAGCGGGTTGCCATTTCTTTCTCCAATGCAGGAAAGTGAAAGGTGTAAGTGAAGTCGCTCAGTCATGTCCGACTCTTAGCGACCCCACGGACTGAAGCCTACCAGGCTCCTCCGTCCATGGGATTTTGCAGGCAAGAGTACCAGAGTGGGTTGCCATTGCCTTCTCCACTAAGAGAAGACAGGAGGCCACATATGGACACATATCATAAGACAACAGTCTCATGATGAAAATAATTTAAGTTTTGGTAGTAGGGGGTAATATGGTAACTAAAATGTTAAAACCAAACCAGAAAGAGGAAGATAAAATATTTTATAGCAGTGATCAAAGTGAAGATGAATAGGAGGTAATTATATCTGTTATCTGATTCTGTGGTAGCAGTATATACCAATATAACCAGGTTATATAAACTGTTATATAAACAGTTGGCCAGTTAACAGTATAACCAGTTAACCAGTATACAGGTTATAACAAGTCCTTGAATAGTATAACCAGATCCTTGAACAGCACCAGTACACAAAAGTAAATCTTTGATTTCTTATTTTTAAACACAGTTTCAGAATTTTCAAATGTATAGGTTAAAAAGATGTGTTCAGAAAGATTATTAGTATTACTTAGAAATGCTTCTAAAATCTAGAGATCTGATTGATATATGCAGTGGTACAGAGTTTGCAGGAATCATGCATGAAAACAGGAGACCGCCCTCCTAAGAAGACCTTGACATTGGCAACAACTAGGGAAATATATCAATATTCTAATTGGTTTTAATAAAGACACCCCCCACCACCACCGCCAAGGCAGTTCTTGAACAGTCCTTCCATTAAAGCATTTTCTAGCAGTATGCCAGAAATGTCTAAGCATTGAGGTTCTACTAAAACATATAGGAGGACTTTATGATGGAAGCATATTGCTTGGAGGGAAAAATAAATGTTGTTGAAAGTCACAGAAGTAATAACACGACAGCAAAATGGATTTGCAAAACCACCAGCTCTAAGTGGAAGGCTCGCCCCTCTATCTTGAGAGCAGATAGCCCGTCATGAGCTACCGTGCCTTAAGCATAAAACTCTCTCGCTGTGCTTGCCTTTGTCTCCGTAAAAGAAAATGACATAGACGGTGTTTAAGTATATTTGGACTCCTGCTGGAAATTGTTATCGGGTAGAGAAAGAAAGACGAAAGCGCTTAGCACAAAGCAAGCGGCTTTGGTTTTTTTAGCGTTCTCCTCCCCCACAGAGCTGGAAGGATCAGACAGGCTGACCTGTTCTTTTCATTTCCAGGGAGTTATTTTACAGTTAAAGGCAGGTTATCATTACATTAAGAATATTACCGAGCCCACCAGAACTCAAAACCTTATTCTGCAAGTGCTCTGTCCTCCTGTCAGGAGCTCAGGGGCTCTGGTCCCCACTGCAACAAACACAGCTTTGTAACCAATCGTATTCCATTATGCAAATTAATTCAAGCATATTTTATTCCCAGTTCAGATCTCATCACTCAGCACTGAGCTGGTCTCTAGTTTCAAATCAAATCACAGGAATTATGCCATGTCTGTGGAAATCACAGAGAATGGGGACAGGAAGTATTACAGGAACTATTGAATCCCATTTCTTCCCCCATTTCTACACTTGGAGCAAAGCATAAGCTTGTGGTAGTAATCACTTCTGCTCAGGTGCAAAATACACAGCAGAGATGCAAAACAAGCATTGTGTATGTTGCTCTACTCTCCAATAACAAATTCAAATGTTAAAGTAGGAAGCAAATGGGGCCCCTTATCAATGACCATGACGTTCTATAAGGGCAAGTGGAATGTTTAAAACTGCTCCGACGTAAATGTGATTCTCTGCTTCTAGAGATAGAGAACCACAGGAGTGTCAGCTTTGAAAGTGAAAAGATCACTCCCGGCCTGGTGTTGGGAAGGCCTGGGTCCAAATCGCTCATCACTTGTGGGCAATATAAAATTAGGTAATGAGAGCTGGAATTATCCTCGATGATGTACTTGATTTGTCTGTACTGCTGGGCAGTATATTCAGGGCGTGGTATACAGCATTTAATTGTATTTCCACTACAACTATATGTAAATATCACCCATGATATTATCTACAAGGAAACCAAGGCTCTGGGCAATTAAATAAATTACTCAAGGGTACACCCTGAAACACTGGTAAGGCTGCACTTCAAATTCAAATTTATATGACTGCAAAACCCATGCTTTGGCTTTACCTGGCTCCCAAACACTAAGATCTTCAACACATGGAGGAGCAGGATCCATCTCCAAGAATGGTCTAAACTCCATATAATATTTGACATTGAAAAGAATTTTTGTTAGAGGTGAATTTCATTTATTTTAAGTATGTACAATCAGCTTTTATATTCTTAGGCCACAGAGTATCACAGAAATCCAGCATAAGTCCCCAGACCTCAAACACACAGAATCACTCACTGATTATTTATTTATCTTTCCAAGTAATTAAATCATCTCCAAATGAAAAGATGACTAAACGCAAGGTGTGCTGTGAAGAACTTATTATTTTTGCTCTACTCAATCCTTAAGATAGTCTTTTCCTCACTGTAATATTTTTAAATGTTAATCATTAAGATGAATGAAATACATCAACCCATACAGGAAATAACATTGTCACCAGTGTCATCTTGGGCTATGAATAAACACCCATATGAATGTGTGGAAAGAGAGAGATCTTATTTTCCATTTTTCTTTTGCATGAGTGAAAGTATCAGAGGGAAGATCAGGGCAAAAATGGTAATAATAAACAGACACTCAACATAATGTAATGTCATTGGTGGTATCAGAGGCCTATGTGTAAATCCCTCTTTGTCTCAGAGCTGTGAAAATCTATAAAGTTTTCTTTATTTGCTGGTTCCTTCATTCAGCAGTAACTTTTCTCAGCGTTACACCTGAGTTGGTCTCTGGAGAAACATAGCTGCAATGAGTCTCTGATATGTAGACTCAAATGATGGTGAGACAGTTGTCTGAGCAGATAGATGATGGTATGACATGATATGTGCAGACAGGACTGGGTACCAGAACACAGAGGCATCAGTGGCCACATCTCTGCAGATGAATCTGTAACATATCCCTCCAGCCTTTTGGAACTTGCCTACTCCAGCCTCTTCCAAGCGTTAATAAATATGTATATTCACAATCTCCCACATCTGGAACTTTTCGCTCTCACCCTGAGCCATGGCTGATTGAACCACATGTAGTCCAGTGACACAACCAGACCATAAACCACCCACAGATTGTTTCAAATTGTGTAACCTGGTCAAAATGATAACCTGGATGAGTTAGATTCACTGGGGAACTAGAATGAAAGGAAACAAAACCATGTGCCAGTTAGTAAGGGAGCTGAAATCTCATGGATAGAGGAGCATGGCGGGCTACAGTCCATGGGGTCGCAAAGAGTCAGACAGGACCTAGTGTCTAAACAACGAAGGAATCTGAAACAGAAAGGTCATGAGGCATACAGGGGATGGAATAGCAACAAAGTGACAGCTGATGGCCAATGTTTTGGTGAAATCAAGGTATGAACAAGGTATGAGAAACCAAACAGAAATAAGCATGGCCTCTGTCCCTCAGCCATGTAAATGGCAGAATGCATGGCCTTTCCTGGTCTCTGAAGATTTGGGCAATCAAGGACTGCCCTCCGGCTGATGTCTCCATGGGGCTCAGTCTTAATGATAGTCCGTTTCTGAATTTCTGTGAGGTTGTTTGCACTGCCTCCCTGTGCATGGGTGGCATTAAGCCCCTTGTACATGAGCCAACTTGGGTGCTTTATCTTATCATTAAACAGCAAACCTAGTAAACTATAATAATCGAGAGGAAAAGTTAGGCGGTTCTTCTTCTGGTCGAGGGTGAAGTAACATAGCTATGGAGATCATTTGTTCAGATATAGAAAATGCCCTTTTTTTTTTTTTTTTTCCTCTGAATTCCCAAGGAATATTGAGCAATAGGGAGAAAGTGAAGTCGCTCAGTCGTGTCCAACTCTTTTGTGACCCCGTGGACTGTAGCCTACCAGGCTTCTCTGTCCACGGGATTTTCCAGGCAAGAGTACCTGAGTGGGTTGCCATTTCCTTCTCCAGGGATCTTTCCGACCCAGGTCTCCTGCATTGCAGGCAGACACTTTACCCTATGAGCAATAGGGAGAGCTCTAGAATAAAAGTCAAGACAGTTTTGTTGTAGGAAAAGTTCTGCCACTGAACAGTTGTGTAACCTTAGACAAAATACTTCTTCATTTGGGACTAAGTTTCCCCTGCTATAAACTAGAAGACTGGTAATAGCCTATGAAGGGTCTTCCATGTCTACAGGAGCCTGTGAGTCTATGCTGGGCTGCAACAGAGCAACTCTCCGGGGGTGGAGAGAGGTGACAATCTCTTTAGAAGGTTTAGAAGGTCTGGATCCCACTGTGCTGGCAAGACTGCTCCACACACAACTCCAGGAGGCCCCACTTACATCAGATAGAATGTGAATGGTGCCGGCTGGCACTAGGCAATGCAGAGCCCTGATAATGTGACAGGCCTGGAAACCCAGCATCAGGGATCCAGACTTCACCTGATGGACAGTGGGCATCATTAAAAACTCTGGTCAGGAGATTGATGGAGCCTGAGCTGTCAGAGGTATGCAGGATAAACCAGTGTGAGAAATGGCATTTCTGACAAAATGGTTGAGGGTATGGGCTCGGGAGTCTGATGGGGTTAGAGGATTACAGCTCAAGAGTTTTTCCTCACTAGGTGTGTGACCCAGCCTCTGTGAGTCTCCACGCTGCCTTACTGAAAATGTGAAAAACACAAAGACAATTCTTAACGGGGGAGATCTAAAATGAAATGAGATGGTTCACAGAGAGAGCCGCGTGTAGTACTTGACACTGGCTGGCACACAGAAAGCGATGAAGAGGATAAATTAGGAGTTTGGTCCCTTGAACAAGAATACATAAATATGTACTGTAAGCCCTGGATGCATGAATGTGACATGTAATATACATACAGCATGCCATAAGGTACAAGCCTTACAAAGGGCTCCAGGAGGCTGTCCATTAAAAGGATGTAAAAACAATGATACTTACAACAGGATTGCTGAGTGCATTGATGCTACTACATGAGTCCAGGGAGACTCCTGGAGTCATTGCAGTACTTCAGGTGAGAGGCAATACGGTTCTGAACTAGAAAATAAGGCTCACATGGAGGCAAAGGGGGCCTTCTAGAAACCATGCAGGTGTGAAGGGCTCTGGGACCTGGATAGGTTGAGGATAAAGGATAAGATTGCAGTCTGAGCAGAGAGAGAAGACAGCAGTGCTGTTCCTGGCCTCAACAGAAGAAGAGACTGGTTTGGGGATAAAGAGCATGTGTTTGGTTTTAAACATATTAAGCTTGTAAAGCCAGTGGATTGACACTCAAGTGGCGAGCTCAGTCTAAGTTCGGTTTCCAAGTTCTTCCAAAAGCAGGTACTGTCAATGTCAGCATTTCTGTTTCAAGTTTGGACACCTTGTTGCCTTAATCAATCCTAGAGTCTCAGAACTGGGGAAAACCCTAGGTAGACTTTCCACTATTAGTCCTTATTCCACAGACAAATGGGAAAACTGAGATACAGAAATGAGAAGTAACTTGCAAAATAGGAGACAATATGAACAAACCCTAAAAGCCCTCACTGTACAGAGGGAAAATACAGGGGGAGGAACAAGTATCAACAGTGAAAGGAAATTTTTATAGCATCTACTGTGCCCTTTCCTCACAAAACCCGGCTTAAAAGCAGCCCTCCTTTTCAAAAGATTTCTATGGAAACAGCCAGTCCAGGTTCCAGAAGGGAACAGACAGTCAGAAATAAGGACCTGGGAGCTCTTTAAAGATGATCAGTGGAGAACTGGAAGAGGAAAAACAATCTACATATTCTCACTAGACTGTGACATCCTGCAGAGAACCACTGTCCACAAAGTCTGTTTCTTAAAGCACAAACAATAAGAGGAGGAATTATCCCAAGGTGGCCTTAATAACTGACAATGGCCTGATGTGGTTTTTCCGAAATAATTACTAAGGCGAGGAGAGAGAGTGCCTCCAATCAGCACCTCCGAGAGCCTTTAGAATTCTGAGAAGGCCAGCCTGTGACCCCAATCCACCTCCGTCCGTATGCATCCGTCCAGCTTAATCAGCCACCAAACCGGAGTGAGGAAAGCACAGACTCAAGCTGCTTCCAATTATCAGAGGCACGATTTTTTTTTTTTTTTTTTTAATCAATCCCAGTGTGGGTGGGCTGTTCTGGAAGTCTCTTTGCAATGGACCTCCTCAAACAATGCTATCATGCTAAGAGTAGACTAAACTCTGCCATGTTTCTAAATGGCTTTTTATTTATTTATTTATTTTTTGTATCTTTACATACCCCATAGAGGGTCCCCCTCCTTGTTCTCAGAAAGCAGACACCAACAATAGCCTCATAATGATCGCATTGTGGTTTCAACTAATCCAATCTCTGAAGCCCACTTCTTTCTTTTCAAGTGCATTAGTGTCATTTATCAAAAGGAAGGGGATTTTTTTGACAAAAGTTAAGCATAAAAGAAGAGTAATGGGATACAGCAAACTAGTCAAGTGCCTTGAACAGACGTGCTTAGAGCATTTTCTGAAGCATATACCCAACACTCAGACAGGCAGGACTTTCAAAGGCAACGTTAAGTGTCTTTTGTGGGTCTCAGATAATGTGGTTCACTTAATTAGATTTTCTATAATCCCAGGTTAATCCTATTGTGAATTACAGACATGAGTTCACTTGCCTGGCAGAAACATGTACTGCTACAAATGCATTTCTGGAAAAAATATATACTTTACTTATAATTCATTACCAGAGTCATTTTTGCAAAGAGACCTACTTCATTTTCTCCCTCCACCAGGTAGAAGAAACCCTTTCCCATTCCTTTGGATCACAATGTCCTTTAAAGCAATTTGATTATGTCTTCCTTTTCCCTAGGATTAAGTTCCCTAAGAGTTGGGAACACAGCAGTTAACTTCTCACTAAATTCCTTGCCCCTGACTACAGTGATATATATGCTGACATGAGGGCCCAGGAGGCCTTCTGTCCCTCACGGAACTTAAAATTTAGACTAGTGTCTCTAGAACTTGACTGTGTATTAGAATTAACCAAGAATGGGGGGAAAGTGAAAGTGAAAGTTGCTCAGTCATGTCTGACTCTTTATGACCCCATGGACTATACAGTCCATGGAATTCTCCAGGCCAGAATACTGGAGTGGGTAGCCTTTCCCTTCTCCAGGGATCTTCCCAACCCAGGGATTGAACCCAGGTCTCCTGCATTGCAGGTAGATTTGTTACCATCTGAGCCACCAGGGAAGCTTGGGATTGGGGGGGGGGGGTCTATTAAAAATCCCATTGCCAAGGCCTTACTCTAAACCAATTAAAACCAAAGAAACTAGCAATCAATATTTTTTGAAGTTCCCTGGGTGGTTCCAGTGTACATTCAAGATGAGAACCACTGTTCAAGAGTTATACTATCCAATAAGGTAGCAATCTAGGCACATATAGCTTTTTAAATTTAAATTCATGTAAATTAAGTGAAGGGCTTCCCAGGGGCTCAGCAGTAAAGAATCTGACTGCAATGCAGGACTCCTAGGAGACACAGGCTCGATCCCTGGGTTGGGAAGATCCCCTGGAGGAGGGCATGCAACCCACTCCAGTATTCTCACCTGGAGAATCTCTTGGACAGAGGAATCTGGTGGGCTATAGTCCATGGGGTCACAAAGCCAGACACGACTGAAGCGCCTTAGCACACAAATTATATAAACGTTAAAATTTACTTCCTCCGTGCCCTAGTCCCATTTCAAGTGTTCAATGGTGATTTCAGTCACCAAAAAAAAAAAAAAAAGTTCTGTTATTCATCAGTGTTGGTTTTGGGCACTAAAACATCCTCATCTGAAGCAGAAATGTCTGTTCCCTGAATGAAGGTGGACAAAGACCTGCCATGAACTCACTGGCACTCATGTAGACCTCAGTTTTCCTCTCTGTGAAACACAGGGCTGGGTAAGGTGGTGAATCTCTATGTGATATTAGCAGAATGCCTGAAAAAAAATCAAGGGACAGGGCCACAATGGATGGGGCCACTGAACCAGCTGGCCCCTGTGAGTGTGCACACTTTATCCATGACCGACTCTTCCACCCCATGGACTATTGGCACCAGGCTCCTCTGTCCATGGGATTGCCCAGGCAAGAGTACTGGAATGGGTTGCCATTCCTTCCTCCAGGGGATCTTCCCAACCCTGGGATCAAACCTGCAACTCCTGAGACTCCTGCATTGCAGGTAGATTTTATACTGCTGAGCCACCTGAACTGGCCCCATACTCCACAGGAAACAGAACATCCAGCTAAACTGGCCAAAATGTTTCCTTGAAAAGCAGTTCAGCTGCATTACAAAAAAACAAAGGAAAAAAAAAAAAGAGAAACCACTTCTGAGATCTTGATACTTCACAGAACTCACTGTCTCAGTCCAGGGATGGTTAGTAGATTCCTGCTTCAGTGCCCATAATCTCCCGGTTCAGGAAGGAGGTCCGGGCTCAGGAAACTGTGGGACCACTGAAAACTGACAACTCACTTCACCTCTCTGAATCTTTTTTCTCTTATGAAAAGGAGGGCAAATGATGCATGACCTCCCTGGCTCCCAAGTTAATCTGAGGGTCGAATAGGATAATGGTATGGGAAGCTCTTTGTAAAAGCATAATGTGGGCTATGCAGGTGAAGACAAGCCTATGAAATGCTGACAGCAGTGGCAACATCTATTTATTTGAGTAATTTTTTAAAGTTTTGGCTTTTAACCTTTAGTGGCTTGGATTGTAGATGAATGTAAATGACCTGTTTTTGTTACTGCCTGGAGGATGTGACTTCACTCCTTTTCTCTGATAGGGATAAAAAAATCTTTCAGATGCTGCAATGGGCATGGGCATCCTTTCTGTTTGCCCCCAGACCCAATGGGATTCTGTAGTGGTGACTTATGATAACACTGTCCTACTTGTCTAGGGGACGGTGTGTGTGTTGGGGAAAGTGGGATGGCTGATTCCAATAAGGAAAGTTGTGACAGTGTATTAGGGCCCCCAGACTCAGTAGGGATACAGACCAAAGTCCCTCTGCAGAATCTAAGGGTCTTTCAGTTATCCTTGATATGTGGTGAGTATGGAGTGATCATGGGGAATGTGGACAAAGATGCCAAATGCTCATCACAGGTGAGGGCTGGCTCTCTTGACTGGATGAGTTCTGGGACGCCACCTTAGCAGATCCCTTATTCACCATTTAGCCTCTGTTTGAAACAGCCCCATCCCTGGGGAAGAGGCGCATGGCATTACTGTTACTAAGTTATCATCTACAAACTAGCTGCTGTGTTTCTGAGAACCTACTATGGGGTGGTGTTTTGCTAGATGCTATACATAGATTCTTTACAGCCTGTCTTCCTCCTGCACCTTTGAGAGTTTTGTATCACTGCCTCCTTTGTCCAGATATGGAAGCAAGGGCTAGGGGCACTTCACGTTCAGAGCATTCTGAAACCTAAAGTGGGATTTGAAGCTGTATATGGCCCATTTGGAAACTCTTATCCTTCTGCCTTTGATGATGAACTTTCTATAATTCTCCTCTGAAGGTCTTAATTTTTCCTTCCAGGGATATTCAGAGTTTAGTGAGATCTCATTCCACAAGGCAACCATTTCATAAATATTTGTAGGATTTTCACAGTAGTTAAATGCTACAAACTTAGGTGAAACATATTCTTTGCTCTCAAGGAACTCAGGTTACTACCTTTTTAGAGAGTATGCATTCCCTCTAAGAGTCTTGCAATTAATTCTCCACTTTGAACAGTACCAGCCTGTTAACATTTCCTTACAGCAACTGCCCCAGCCCTTCACTAGATGTTCTCCAGCCTGTTCCGCTCTTCTGAACAGTCCTCGAAGGAATGAATCATGATTTCCAAACTCCCCTCTCTCTCTCACACACACAACATTTTCCACTTTAAAACAAAATTTTGCTCTACAACCCTTTACTGCCTCAGCCTCAAAGAAGGTGCTAATGAGTAATAAGATGCAAGCGGCACAGGGAACTGTAGGAAGACAGCCAGACAACAAATACCTTCCAACAAAAGGAACCAGCCCAACAATGTGAGACAGCTCTGTGAGATCTCACGTGCTAACCGTCATTGAAAAGATTAGGTATGTCGCTCTTGGAAGGAGGGATTATGCTTTGATGGAGGCCAGTCCCACACATCAATGGTTCACCCAAGGACATTCAAGGTGAGACTTAGAAGTATGCCTTCCTCTCAGACAGGAAGACCACCACAGTACCCACACTGCAAAGGAGATTCAATCCTGTTTTTAACAGCAAATGGAAAGTGGGGAGGGGGTGACAATAACTTTTTTAAAAAATAAAATTACATGAATAAAAGTGTAAATACTTTAATCAGTGTATAGAGCACCATGGTGATATTTCCCCAGACATGCATGACAGCTCCCCAGGGGAAGCATGTGCAGCAGGGGATGGGCAGTGTCCTTGCTGTCAAGAATCTTACATCCTTTAAGCAAGTACCTCTTTCCAAAAAAGATGTTATCGGGAGGGCAAACTTGCAATGCATGATAACACAGAAAGGGCACTTCAGCATCACTCAGTAAGGGGAAGCCCCTTGGACCAGAGCTGCCCCAATCTCACAAGGAATAGATGAAGACAGAATGACAAAGTTGTTATTGTATAAGTCATGAACTTTATCATCAAGGACTTAGTTAGCCTTCCTGGAAAGACATCCATAACAGAGATGCCCACTCTTGCCTCTCAAGGATGGCTGCCCACAGGGCCATAGAAACAAGCTTCATCTCCTCATTCAGTGTGTTCCTATGAATGTGAATCCAACCATACACTGGGTATCCCAGACTGGGGCCCTCTGCATCCCCAACGTCTAAGTTCCCATCCTTCATCTCTTCTATACATAGATATTTTAAGATTTAAACTCTGGCAACCTAATAAAGCTCACCCAAAACTTACAAGGTGTGTGTGTTGGGGGTGGGGGTGGGGAATGGAGATTCAGAATTTGAAAGCTAGTTGATTTGACAAATACACGTATTCAGAAAATACCAACAACCCCAGATCAAGTCAGCTCATTAAAATGAACAATAGAGATAAACATTCAGAGGTCAAAAATACACTCAGGATGGCACGGCCACTTCACCTAGAAAGAAGATAGGACCTAGATCTGGAAACAAATGGGTAGAATTTTGAAAGGCAGAAATGGAAGGATGGTACTGTAGCCTATTTCTTATTCCTCCTCCAAAGACATGCTCTCCACATCAGGAGTGGATAGGAAACCCACTACCTAGTCCTCACCGTGACTGTTGCTCTGCTGATATGCCCAGCTGGACTGCCTAGAGCTTTGAGGTTCTACCTAGGTGATGCTAGGTTTTTCTCTCTGGGGTCTGCCCCCTGCCTCTGACATTTCACTTCTTGGGGTCTCCCTTCTATTTGCGCAGAGGAGACAACAAATGATGCTGCCTCCTGCCTGTATCTGCTGTGTATCTCTGCCAATGACTATGCTTCTTTTCCAGATATATACCCTTTAGACCAACCCATGGCAAGGACTCTGGGATCCTGGGGTCTTATTACTTTCTATTGCATTAGAGTTGTTCTAGCTAATGGCTCCCACCAAACACACACACACACACACACACACACACACACACACACACACACACACACACACACACACACACACACACACACACACACACACACACACACACACACACACACACACACACACAAACCTGTGTCTCACCTTCCCACCCTTCCCCACCTTGCTGCTGAGATGACCCAACAGGCCCTGTGACAGAGTTTTTGCGCCTTGCTGCTGCTTCACCCTGCAGGGAGTGAACCGAACCTTCAGCTGCTACAAAATTTAAATCTTTGTCTTCTGTCAGTATTTCACCAGCTTGCACATCCTCTTCAACACGCGGTCAGTCTTCAGTGCTTGGGTAATACCTTCCTACTGAAGAGGAAAAAGTCAAAGTGTTACACAGGATACATCCTGACAGCTGTGTTTCCACAGAAAGAGGGAATCTGCTTTTCAGATTGTATCCAGATTGAAAAGTGACTCTTCCCATAAAGTGAGCAGAGGAGTGTAGGTTTCTTGAGGGTGAGGAGGGGATGGAGGTTTCACTATGAGAAAACCCAGAGTGAAATATCAGTGATAGCTAAACCAAGAGCCAGAAAAAAAAAAAAAAAATTCCGGGGTCATAAGAAGAAGCAGGCAGACATTTTGTTGAACATACTTAAAAGAAGCAGTCTCCTTCAAATCATTACAAGTCACAGACTTGGCGCTGAGTTTGTACTTTGAGCAGATACATATTTCCCCCAGCAAAGAATAAGGAAGACCTTAATACAAAGATGTGATTTTTTCCCCACTGAAGCCGTCTTGGAACAAGAAAGCATGACAAAGGAGAAATTCAGATTACAGCAGAAGAGTGATAGTTATTTCACTTATGACTGGCTAAAGAATTTTAAATCAGTTCCTTAGTAACATGGAGAACTGGAATTTATTTTGGAGACAACGAGACATCATGTATACTGGCTAAAAGGATGGCTTCAGAGGAAACTGTTTGCCAATATGCTATTGTATGACTCTGGTTATCCTCAGTATAGTTCCTTTCTCAACATCTTGCATAACAGAAAACAGCATTTTTTTAAAGAGAGAACCTAGCCTCAATGGGCACACACCTGGCATGTGCAGTCAGGCTTGTGTGTTGAAATGACAAAACTATGTTGCAATTACCCTCGAGGAAACTGTTTTAATATGGCTCACTTCTAGGGAGTCGGAATGTGTGTTGAAACAACTCTTTGCTAAAATGGGGCAGATTTCTAGGAATAATCATTGCAAACTTGCAAAAAGCAATGTGTGGTCAGAATAGAAAAATTTCCAGTTCCAATCATATGATTTAGGAATGAATACTGGTTTAGGACTCAGAAAACCTGCATGTGTCCAACTTTGTCATGCTGATGTGAGGCCTTTCAAGTCATAATGGGCAGGTGATTAAATTTAATGAAAAGTAGAGGAGCTCAGGGCTTCCCAGGTGGTGCTACTGGTAAAAACAAACAAACAAACAAACAAAAAAACCCACTTGCCAATGCAGGAGATATAAGAGATTCAGGTTGGATCCCTGGGTCGGAAAGTTCCCCTGGAAGAGGGCATGGCAACCCACTCTAGTATTCTTGCCTGGAGAATCCCGTGGACAGAAGAACCTGGTGGGCTACCGTCCATGGATTGCAAAGAGTCAGACACAACTGAAGCAACTTAAGACACACACACAGAGGAGCTAGACTTAGCAAATGAAAATACAGGACATCCAAATAAATTTGAGTTTCAAAGGAGCAACAATTATTTTTAGTACAAGTATGTCTTACACAATGTTGGGGGATATAGTTATACTAAAACATATCTTTGGTGTTTATCTGAAATTCAAGTTTGACTGCAGTCCAGTATTTTGTCTGACAAAGCTGAAACATTTGTATAAATAAAGAACCAGACTAGGTAAGCCAATCTTCAAGCTTCAAATTATTTTAATCCTAAATCCCAAAATCATCTTATCTTCAAATACCTTTTCTGTGAACTCAGAATGCTCCTGCCCACAGAAGCAACATCACTGGGCAGAAGAGATTGCATTTGGCGAAATGTTGACAGTTTAGGAACTTTTAACAACAGCATAACTGAGGTCAGAGAAACCCAAAGCAGGAATTTAGATTTCCCCGGAGAAGGTAGAATAGGCCGTCAGATATTGACAGGTGACCTATAATGTAGAAAGCCTAAAGATGAAAGGATTATCTATAGTGCTAATTGATTGAGGAATTAGAAATAATGTTCTCTTTCATCCTCTGACTTGACACTGGCTCTGAGGAAACCACCAATACCTAGGTCTGAGAGCCAGGATCATTTATAGTAGGAACATGTACCATGCCAGATTAGCAGGCAACTTCCAAGGTCATTTTCAGAAGGCAGCATTCATGGATCTCTATTCTTACACACACACACACACACACACACACACACACACACACACACATTAATAAAAATGAATTAGCCAAAAATGCCCTCAGCATGAACTGGGAACCCAGTGTTGAGTCAAGCAGAGGGAATAACAAGAGGATGTTGTCATGGTCCTCAAGTCACCGAGTGTCTCATGGGGGTGGTGGCAGACTGGGCAGCAGCCTAGAAAATTGGGAGATAGGACGTGGAAGGGGCTTTGCTGGGGAAATGAGAGAGTGGAGAGAGTTCACAGGAGACTCACATAAATGAGGGCACGAGGATGAGGTTGGGCAGGGAAGACTTACTTGATAAAGCAGAATTAAGTCTTGAAATATATGAATCAGATGTTCAGGGTTGGACCAGCAGGAATAAACATCTATGGCATGAAATTAGACGCTGTGTTTGGGTAACAGTAGGGACAGTGAAAGCACAGGGTCTGCTTAAGAGGAGGAAGTGGGTGAGGCAGGAAAGGTGGGCACGAGGCAGACCACAAGCAAAAATAATCAATAATTACTATAATGCTAATAGCATTTACTCTTCGGCCAGTGCAGGTGAAGAAAATGCTTGGCTTCATACCTATACTGCAGCAGTGCAAAGAGGGAAAGTCGGCAGCGAGTCAGTTGACTATGCAAAAATAGCCAAATGTCCGCTGTGGTTCTTCTCTGTCAACATAAATGGGTGTCTGCTTCAATTATTCATTTTCCGTCTGGATGCATTAAGACCTGAGAACTCAGAAGCAGCAGAGTGCCTAACACTCAGATGTAAGGTGAGTGTGTTACGGCCATGGGGAGAAAAGAAAACCCAAACAGCAACCAACTCTGCTCCACCCTTCAAGGACTGGTGGGTGGGGGAAGGGAAGGAGAACAAAGGAAAAGGGGAATAATATTGTATCACTTGCCTATGAAGATATTAGACTTCGAGCTAGAAGCATGAATGATGCTTGAATTCCTTACAGTCTTGTGATGTAGGGATAACTATTCCTACTTGACAGATGAAACGAAGAATCACAGAACTTCAGTTTCCCAAGTTCTGTCACCAGATAAAACGGCATAACCTCCATTTCACCCCAACTACAGGAAATAAGCTCAAATACATGTGTCGAGCATTCTACCAATCCCCAACAAAATCGACCAAAGAAAAGTGGCTCGTGATATAACAGAGGTGGTGCCTGTGCAAAGAAGGAGATTCATTTCATTCTGATTTTCCCTGATCTGCACTGTATGTACCAAATCAGAGCCCCCTTTGCAAAATTAAGGGCCTTAGTTATCTTTCCATTCAGTTGGAGTGGCATTATGCTTGCACACAGACGTTCCTAGCTAAGCGGAGGAATATCAAGTTTTTACAAAATCATTCATCAAGAGGTGAGACCTAACCCTGATTAGCGTTTCAATAAGAAGCCTAAGACTAAATTGAGACTAAGCAGACGATCACAACGGCAATTAGGCATCTTCTTGACAGCCAAGCTTTTCCTCAGACCAAATGACTTGGAGCAAATGAGAATTTTTTTTCCCTATCTCTCTCTTTTTTTTTTTTTTTTCCCCTGCTGTGAAATGAACTGCCTTAAATAACTGATGAGGTGACAGCAAATCCGTTAAAGAAAACATTTGCCCATTAAGTGAGGCTTAATTAAACAGAGCACAGGCTAATCGTTCTTCCATCTAATAAGTGGTACATTATGGTTAAAATCATCATATTGGCAGTGCTGGGTCTGGGAGGCCTGTGATGACACCCCACCAGTAAACTAGGGGAAAAACACACACAGAGACTTTTAAGAAATCACATGCCACACTGCAAAGCAATGGATGAATTGGAGATGTGCATGTGCAAATGAAGTTAATCAAATATTAATATTTTTCTCTGGTTATTCTCTCTTTAGATTTACTCAGAATAATGAAGCTTATCCCCAGGGCAAGGGGGCTGCAGTGAGGGAGGTGTCTTGTTGGTGTTGTTTAGTCATGAAGTCATGTCCAATTCTTTGCGACCCCCTGGACTGCAGCCCACCAGGTTCATTTGTCCATGGGATTTCCCAGGCAAGAATACTGGAGTGGGTTGTCATTTCCTTTTCCAGGGGATCTTCCCGACCCAGTGATCGAACCTGCATCTCCTGCGTTGCAGGCAGATTCTTTGCCACTAACAGTCACTTATCTGCTAAGATGAGCCACTTGGAATTACTGATAAAAGGGCTTAGCTGTAGGACGGTGAGTGTCTAGGACTGAAATTCTCTAAGAGTGCATCATTAATGCTCCATGACAATGGGGGTCATACGCGTTTTGTTCATCATCCTATCTCCAGTGGGTAGCTTGATATTGGGCACATGGGAAGCAGTCAATGAATACTTGTTGACTGAGTCTATGAGAAAAAGTCTTAGAGTGGACACATTTGTGTCTTAAGTGGTAATCCTAGAAATAAGCTTGGAGGTGTTATAGCCCGAACTGTGTTTCCCTAACAAAGGCTCGACTCCCAACTCCCAGGACCTGTGAAGGGAAGGTGATCTTATTTGCAAAGAGGGTCTTTGCAGATGATCAAGTTAAGATGATGATGAAGTCATCAGGATAAGGACCATCTTCCTTATTAGAAGAGGACATTCGGACTCTGGGAAACACCATCGATAAGCCAAAAACTGCCCGAGGCCACCAGAAGCTGGGAGAAAGGTGGGCACAGAGTCTCCCTGCCAGGCCTCAAGAAGAAGCTCACACTGCCAGCACATTGATTTTGGACTTTGGGGCTCCCAAACTGTGAGGCAATAAATTGCTGTTGTTTAAGCCACCCAGCTTGTGCTGCAAGCCGCTAAGATACCAGGGAAGTCCTGAGGGAGTGTCTAAGTCCTCCAGATCACCGCACTCGGTAATGTCCAGAGCTTTACGATCATTATCTTATTTACTCTTCACGGCCACTCATGAGGTAAGAATACCATCCATATTTTACAAATGAGGGAAGTGAGGTTCAGGAGTCCCTTGGTGACTCTGGGAAAAGTCACAAAGCACAGCAGTGGCTGGTGTTCAAACCCAGTGGAATCACAGAGCTGCCCCAGCTAACCATTGTGTACCACTGCCTGCTGGCATCTGAAGTGTCACCCCTGCTAGAACATTGCCAGCACTGAGCAGTTACTGACAGTTCAGCAGTACTGACGACTGCAGTGTCAAATCCATCTGCCCATAGTTTATAGCCACACACTTAAAGAGGCATAAATGCTTTCTGAATAGCAGTGGTTCCCCTCCTTAATTTTCTACATTGTTTATGAGATGCCTGGAGTAGAGCAATCACAATAATAATTCATACTTTAGAGCACTTTGTAACTTACAAAGGGCTTTCACACACATTAGCTCATGTTACACATCATCCAACAAAAGTAAGGGTTATTATTATCCTCGTTTTATTGATGGAGAGTGAAAGGATAAGTCAGACTCTTTAATGTGCAGAGATACCAGTGAAGGTGAAGGCTGCTATCCCCGAGTAGGGCTTAGGCTGAAAATCCTGCTCGAAGAAACAAAAGAATTTCCCTGAGGGCGAGCAGAATTTCCAAAATCAGCTCCCATTTGGCCTTCTTCTCATCCAGGACAGAGCTGATTAACAGCAGCCGGTGATGAGGGGGCTCACAATCCCAGGGTGTTTATTCCATGCTGAATATCGAGCCCAGCACTCTGTGTGCATGCTTTATTTTGATAATCTGTACACAACCCTGTGGGTTTATACTACTGTTCTCCCCATTTTATAGGGCTTCCCTGGTGGCTCAGATGGTAAAGAATGCACCTGCAATGCAGTAGACCTGGGTTTGATCTCTGGGTTGGGAATACCCCTTGGAGAAGGGAATGGCTACCCATTCCAGTATTCTTGCCTGGAGTATTCTATGGACAGAGAAGCCTGGAGAAGACCCCTGAGAGTCCTTGGACTCCCAGAAGATCAAATCAGTCAATCCTAAAGGAAAACAACCCTGAATGTTCATTGGAAAGACTGATGCTGAAGCTGAAGCTCCAATACTTGGCCTACCTGATGTGAAGAGCCAACTCATTGGAAAAGACTCTGATGCTGGGAAAGACTGAGGACAGGAGAAGGGGGCGGCAGAGGTTGAGATTGTTGGATGGCATCACTGATTCAAGGGACATGAGTTTGAGCAAACTTTGAGAGATAGTGAAGAACAGGGAAGCCCGACATGCTGCAGTCCATGGGGTCACAAAGAGTCAGACACAAGTTAGCGAAACAACCCCATTTTATAGGTGAAAACATGGAAACTCTGAGAGGTAAAATGACTCACCGAAGGTCACGTAACTAATACCACCCTGACCATCTGATGTTAGAGGCCCTGCTTTTAACAATTCAACTTTAAGGACTGCTCAATTAATATAGCCTTTCTTGTAGAGAGAGAAAAAAAAACAAAAAAAAACCCCATAGGATCTGTTTTCTTTTTTTCCCACCTCCAGAGCCTTCTGACTTTCATTGCACTTTGCACCAGGTTGGATTCAAGGCTAGATCTGTGTTTGATTCAAGTGTTGGCTTCATTATGCTCAGGACTCTTAGAGGCACTGGATCTGATACTGCACCCACTTGGAAGGTGCCTGCTGTGTTCCTCCTCTGTACGGACTGTGGTTTTCAATTAAAGAGTTTAATTCTGTGTAAACACCTGAATGAAAGTGAAAGTCACTCAGTCATGTCCAACTCTGTGTGACCCCATGGACTATAGAGTCCATGGAATTCTCCAGGCCAGAATACTGGAGTGGGTAGCCTTTCCCATCTCCAGGAGATCTTCCCAACCCAGGGATCAAACCCAGGTCTCCCACATTGCAGCTGGATTCTTTACCAGCTGAGCCACAAGGGAAGCCCACAAATACTGGAATGGGTAGCCTTTCCTTTCTCTAGGGGATCTTCCTCACCCAGGAATCAAACTGGGGTCTCCTGCATTGCTGGCAGATTCTTTACCAACTGTGCCATCAGGGAAGCCCAAACACCTGAATGCATGCATCCAAATGCCCTTATGGAGATGGCTTCTGAGTCACAGAAGACATGCAGACCCACCTCGTCAAAGTCACAAGTCACAGCTCACCACAACCCCCACTAAGTGGCAGGACTTAATGCAGTCGGTGCACTGCCTGCACCCCTCTTATCTCTGGATGACTCTGACAAACTTCCAGTACTCTCCCAAGACAGCTTCCAATGTGTCGGGGGACGTAAGCTCTGAAGGCTACATGGGTCACCCGGATGTTGAGTCTCAACTTGTTTGCAAACTCCCATCACTCAACTTCACCTAAAATAACTCGGAAAAAAGGGATCTGAGGTAGGAAGACAGAAGGCTGAAAAGGAGACAACAGGGCAGATGGAGATGTTTTTCTCAAGGAGTGTGGGTAAAAGGAAATGATGGAGTGAAATACACCATGGCCTTGGCTTTCTGACCATCAGGGAGGGAGAGTGGAGACTACTGGGGGCTGACCGAGACACCTCACAGAGTGTGATGTGCATCCAGGAAAGTGGACCACCCAGGCTGAGGCAGACTCCCTGCTACAGCTAAGAAGCCCCATTTTTGGAATTTGAAGTATTAATTCAGTTTCCTTCTTCTTGAGTCACTTGTCAGCTGTGAGGCCTCAGGCAAATTAGTCAGTCTTTCTCAGGCTCTGTTTTCTCATTTGAAAAATGAAGATAAAACACTCCCCCTACCCAGGGCCAAGTGATAGGAATTCAGTGATACAAAGAGAGCACCCTTACATGTCTGACACCTAGTAGGCATCTTCCCCTTTCTGCTTTTTTCCTCCTCAACACTGTATCCATGACTGATATATCTTCTAAATAGAAGAATTCACCACCACCACCATCACCTTAAGTGTGGAAGCCTGAGCTCAGATCCTCACTTGTCTGGGATCCACTTATCACAGAAAGCACCCAGTGTCAGCCTCCTGTCTACCCCATCACGTGGCCCAACTTGAGCCAGGAGCACCCACAGTTAGGAACCCTCCTGAAGGCTCATGAAAGGCAGGAGAAGACGAGCTGTTTTTATTGCTGTTGTTTTGCAATGTGCCATTTTCCCTGAAAAGCCAGCGAACATCCCTTAATATCAACCTGCGCTTTTAGGGGTTCATGTGTGACCATTTCGTATAGTCTATAGATTTTTAGCAGAAGAACCGCTGAATCCCAGAGCTCCTGAGCCAAGCCCCTCCTCCTAATCTCAGCTTGCAAATAAGAAAGGGGACACTTAGAAAGAGGTGAAACTTGGCCAGGCTAACACTGTTGGAGGGTGCATTGTTCAGATAGAACTGTCTCTGCAGACTGGCTTCCTTCCAGGGCTGAGATGAGTGGAAGCCTCCAGCCACTGCCAAACAAGGCCACTGTCCCTGCCAGCATGGAGAGCAGGGCAGTTACAACTGTGGCAGTCCCTAGCTGTCTCTGGGAGGTATGCAAGCAAATGTCATTATCAGTGATTCTGAGCAGGAGAAGACACATTTAGTGAGTTATTAGTATGAGCTGGGAATCGTGCTCAGTGTTTTACACACATTATCTCATTCGATCCTTGCAGTAGCCCTCTGAGTACAAACAATGCTTCTGTTTCACAAAAATGTCCACATGCTAATTCTCAGAACCTATGAATGCGTTGAGTTGTATAGAAAAGAGGACTCTGCAGAAGTGATTAAAGTAAAGGTCTTGAGATGGGCATAGCATCCTGGATTATTCAAGTGGACTCAATGTAATCAAAAGAGTCCTTATAAAAGAGAGGCAGGAAGGACAGAGACAGAGAGAGAATGGGTTAGAGGAGCAGAGGATGAGGTTATGAACCCTGAAGACAGAAGAAGAGGCCATGAGTCGAGGCATGCAAGAGGTCTCCCCAAATCTGATAAAGATAAGAAACGAGATTCTCCCCTCAGATCTCCAGAAGGAACACAGTCCTATCGACAATTCGATTCTAGCCTTCAGGACCCATGCTGGGCTGCTGGTCTCCAAAATTGTAAGATAATAAAGTAGGGTTGTTTTAAGCCACTAGGTTTGTGGCAGTTTGTTACGGCAGCAACAGGAATCTATACACCCTTTTAACAGATGAGAAAGTGGATGCTTTGTGGGGTTAAAGCTCTTGGCAAAAGTCACAGTAGTCAGTTCACAAGGGAGCTGAGATGATGCATGGGTGGGGGAAGGGGGAGGCCATCACTCCTGCTCCTCTTACTGAGCTGCATCATGCTGGGGAAGGAGGAGGAATGTACAGTCTCACAATTTAATCATGTAAGTCCTTCTTCAACCCTGGAAGACAGTCTGTTTTGTTTCCATTAAAACCAGAAACAAAAAATCATGAGCACAGGAGATAGTCACTGTTCTGTTCAAAGTCACAGTTAGAGGAATACCAGAAATTCCAACCCAGGTCACTTTAGTGACACCATCCCCACCCCCACCCCCCTCCCGCCCCTGACCCATGCACTGCTGTCCTGTATTTTCTGGGACACTTTAATTGGTACTACCCTTCTGCAAAGAGGAGCACCCCATCCATGGGAACTAATATTGCCACCTTCACAGGCTAACACTCAGGTCAGTTCGAGAGGGTGCCAGCCCTCTGGGGTAAGCCTGCGTGCACATGGTATACAAACCTGACTATGATCTGCATTCCATCAACCACTGCAGATTTCTGTCGACACAGACCCGAATCTGGAAATACCTGGATATTTGGAACTGTATAGACTCAGACACTACCATCACCTCCACCCTGACTCCTGTTGAGGAAGCCCTCTTGATGTGACAGGCATTGTTCTAAGTGCTTTAGAGGTAATACCTCCATCCACTGTCGCAAAATCCCTACAGAGTAGATGCTGATCATCGGGCGATTACAATAATCACCCCACTGCTGACTACATTTGACAAATTAGTAAAGAGGCGCCCAGAGCAGTCACTTTCCAAGAAACAAGATTAGAACCCGGGCATTCCCAGCCCTTAGTCAGGCCACCAGTCCAGACCCTTTGATGAGGGGAAAAAGCAAACTCTGAAACAGACGGGTATATTTCAGGAAATATTAATCTTTTATTTTTATTTTTTTTAAATTATTTTAACTTCTTTAAAAGCTAAGAAAACTGTAATGAAATTGGGAAAGAGGATTCTGCTGCTTGACAAAAACACCCGTTTCCTAAAGCTCAGCTCCTTTTTACTCTGTAAAGATCTTATTTTATTTATGCATCCTGAATGCAGCCGAACAGTGGGGACTGCTGGGATGTGGGCTCTGGCGGGAGATCACAAACAGAGCTTTTGTTTTGATCTCACTGCTTAGGTTAATGCGTCGTGATTCCCCCACCGGCTGTTTCCCAGGATGCTGTTTATTCCAGTGTCTGCTGGGGGAGAAAACGTCCCCGTGAAAGTAAATGCAGTGTAGCAGTATTTACAAATCCCGAGTCAGGTTTCCATCCTGTCCAACAGGATGAGAATGCGAGCCATTATTTACACTAGTAAGCTGAGAATGACATCAAAAGCTCTCTTATGAACTGCGGGGGAGATAATGATGTAAGTGACTTTAATCTAGACATGTGCTTTACAATAGAAACGTGTATCTGCTCTTTCCACAGAACAGCACTGACTTCTATGTTACACTCACAGGACACCCAATTCCAGGCCTTGTTTCTAAATATCCGTGGATCCCACATCTCTATGGTTTCGTTTAGAAATTCTGCTTGCACTGGAGAAATGGGATGCATATACAGGTCCAGGGAGAGACAGGGCCCTAAGTGGAGGTGGATGCACCCTGAATGCCTGGAGAAGAGAATCCAGTGTTCTTTATGCAGACTGGAAAGCAGACGTGATCTCCTCCTTAGACACATCCCCACCTCCACAGATGCAGGCACATCTGTACCAATCACTCTCATAGGGATGCCATAAGAACAGATGAGAGAAAAGAGAGGCGAGGGTGCTCTGCAGAGGGAAGTCACTGTTACTGTTGTCATTTGTGTTATTGTTACATTCCAGGAGCTGTTTTTTTTTTTTTTTTTCTGGACACCAGCAGTGTGGTGGGGGAAGCATCTAAACACTGGAGCCAAGAAGGGCTAGAAGTGAAGTCATGGCCTGACTATTCACTGTGGCTTCATGGGCAAAGGACGAACTGATCTGACTCTTCATTTGCTCATCTGAAAAATGGGTATGTGCTTCCTTCCCATCCATGCTAGTCTGTCTCATACCTTCTTTCTTTCGGAACTATGCCCAACTCTCTCTGAACGTATACAAGATTTACTGAAATTTAACACTTAAAAAATAATAGCTTTCCTGAGATATAATTCACATAAAGTCTACCCTTTTAAAGAATACATAGTTCAGTGTTTTTAGTAAATCTTCCAAGTTGTACATCAATCCACACATATCTATTTCTAGAACATTTCATCAGTTCCCAAAAACAAAATTATACCCACTAGCAGCTATTATATTTAGAATAAAGTTTCCTATTTAACATCCTGTTCTTCCTCAAGGTGTAAAAAACCTTCACCAAAGTCCACAATGAATTACTCCTCAACTTTACAGTCAGCACCAAAGTGTTAGGCATTTGATGTATACCCCTCTGGAGCTTCCAGGTTGACAGCTGAAATCTGCCCAGCCTACCCAAATTGATAGTAGGTTCTTGGAGGTTCTTGGAGTGAAAAGGCCGTGTTGCCTGCATTCTCCTTCCCCCAGCACCTCAGCTCAGGGATGAACACACACGTAGGCACTCGGTAAATGCCTGGCTCCCGACCGACTGACCAATCGCCGCTTCTTTGGAAGACCAGCACGTTTTTCATCTGTCTGCTTCTCTGAATGCCAATGCCTCCACAAGCTGTCATGTTCCGTGATTATTCTCCCCAAAGCATGTGCTGTTAATTTTTCATCTTAATGAACTGTCCAGTCTAGTTTAGCAATGGGAATAGTGATAGGGGCACAATAAAAATGGCTTATGTCTTTGCCATTGTCAGAAACCTTCTCTCCACAACACTGGCACATAATTGAAATAAAAATATCTCAACGGCTACAAACATCATTTGTCAAGAATAAAGTGGGGTTTAAATGCTATTTCAAAAATTCATACTATGGGCTTCATAAACACGGATTATTGGAACGTTCCTCCAATTGATATCCGCTCAAGCATTTAAGTGCATGGCTATTATTCTATGTTTGCTTGAGTGAAACCACTTTGGGTACCAGGCTACATGTCAGCCCCAATTTTCCAGAGTATTACAGATGCACATTTTTTCCTGGTGGGAGAAGGGTCAGGCAAGCCAGCGCAGGCCCGAAAGGCCTGTGTTAATGCACAGATGCACATGCGGGAAAGCCATTATGCAGCTGTTGGCATCCTCAGAGTAGAGTGCTCTGGGAACCAGTGTCACTCAAATCTGAATGATGGCCCAGGAGGAGCCCAGAGGGGGAGAGAGAGGATATGAGGAATAGAGGAGAGAGGCTTGAAGATTCTGAACAAACCAGCGATATGGAGAGGCCCACACTCCAGCCCTCGGCCCCACACGATTTTCTAAGGCCAGCAACCAACCATCATATCCCTGTCGACCCATAAGAGAAACGTTCAAGAATTAGGTATTGGCTGAAGTCATTCAGTCAGGAACTATTTACTGAGCTGCAATTAGCCTGGACCACACTGCTCTTGATGTTGAGGATATCGGGGTGGGCAAGGCAGACCACATCTCTGAACCTCAGGGAGCTTAGACTCTCACGGGGGGCAACAGAAAATAGACAAGTAAACCATGAAGGGAAACAGACATGATATTCACACATTATGATAACTCCTGTGAGGGATAAGACAGCACAATGAAATAACCAATAACAAAGCAGTGGGTGTGGCTTTACAGGTTGTGATGTCAGGAAAGGCCCCAAATAATGAAGAATCTGGCATGTGAAGGGACTGAGACTGAGGGAAGAGAAAGGGCCAAGCCCTCAAGGCTCCTCCATTAGACAGAGTGCCCAGAGTCCACAATATTTCTAGGGGCTCACAGGAATGTTTCAGTTTCAAGTCGAAAGAAAAATTGATCTTTGAGGGTAAAGATTATATTCATCTTAATACCGAAGCAGTCATAAATACAGTATTTAAGGTTTTTTGTTTTGTTTTTTTTTTTAATAGAAAAAAATAGCTCATAAAGGCCGAGATGCCCCGGGCCCATGAAGACATATCAAGACCCCTAAGGAACCAAGGGCTCCAGTCCAGAACCCCGCCTGGAAGATAGGGTCCTTCTCAACCTCTTCAGACAAATGGAGCCTGAGAAGGAGAACCAGCCCAAGAGCATGGAGGGTTAAGCATCACAATATCCGGAATTCCCAGTAACACGGTACGAATGGAGAGTTAACTGGGAGGAGGAAATGAGGCTTCAGGAGATGGGAGGGGGTGGGGGCTGGATCAAGTCAGTCTTAGTAGCCAGGCAGAGGACCCTGCAGTTTATCCTGCTAAGGGCCACAAACTTCTGGAGCTTGGGGCTTTTCTCTGAAAGGAACTCAATACAATTTAGACTTTAGAAAAACCTATCCTTCTGAAGCTCGGCAGAAAAGGACTGGGGAAGAGATCAGGGAACTGGATGTGCTCCCATGAACCCAGTCACAGTTACCCTGGCCCTTCCCGTGTGAGCACAGGCTGCCCCCCCCCCCTGTGGGGTCCAGCACAAGCCCTGGACAGGAGTGCAGCCATGCAAGCATCCAAGGCCTTTTCTTTGCCCAAAGCATGATGTAAATGGTTGAGGGGCAATGAATAATAATTCTCCTGAGTCCATTTCTCAAGTAAAAATTCTGAAGAGAGATTGGGAGTGTCAAGAGGTCCAAAATAGCATCTGTTACGGACAGAAATGTGATCCTTAAGGAAACTTGCTAGACATTCCTTTAGAGAGGTTCCTTCTCACTAGTCCTTGCAAGTGTGTGGCCAAACTTTTAAACATATGTTTTCTTTCAACAAAAATGGTTGCTATGGCAACCTAACATCATTTCCAATGGTGCTTAGAGTCTAAAATTCAGAGCCTCCTGAGAAGATGAACTCACTGGCCCCTCCATGGTTTTTCTGAAGCTTCCACACGGAGGTGTCTGCCAGGTGTCCAGTTGCAGCCTTCTAGATCCTCAGCAGACACAATTAGTTGGTGGCAGATTTTGTCCTGTTACCCTTCCTTCTCTGCTCTCTCAAACTGCCTTGAGCTCTGAGTCCCCCACAGGGCACAGGGTAATTTGGGTTAGTAGCCTCCAGAGGAAATGATGAGTCTCTGGCTTAGAAAGCACATGGAGCTGGGAGGGCTGTCGGACAGTGGCCTGATTTTTGTCCTGAAACATTCTGGGAGCAGCTGAACCTTCCTAATGGACCCAACTGAAAGAAACAGGTAGACTTAGAAGGGGGTTAGGGGAGCCCCATCACTGGCACATGATTCCATGAGAACAGGAAGTGCACTGAGTCACAGATGCATATATGGATTTAGCACAGGGCTTCCCAGGTGGCTCAGTGGTAAAGAATCCGCCTGCCAATGCAGGAGACGCAGGTTCAATCCTGGGTCAGGAAGATTTCCTGGAGGAGGAAATGGCTACCCACTCCAGTATTCTTGCCTGGAAAATCCCATGGACAGAGAAGCCTGGCGGGCTATAGTCCATGGGGTTACAAAAGAGTTGGACATGACTGAGCAACTGAGCAACAACAAGCAGTCAGTAAATGTGTCTGATGTATGGATGAATCAGTTACTGAATGGCCAGGAAGTCATTCCCTGGAGATTTCACCCCACCCCTCTCAGGTTCACCTGTTTTCTTCAGGCCAGATTTATCTATCACTCCATAGACATTGAGCATCCAGCCTGCACAGAGCATGCCTAGGTCTTGGCACAAAGCATGAAAGAATGTCACCATGTCTTTCAAGAATTATTTGATGAGTGAATGAATGAATACCTGAAAACAATCCCCCGGGGCCCAGAGCACTTGACTGCAAAACCATATATCACTCTGTCTTCTTGTATTACTTAGCGTCTGTTACAGTATTCAAAGTCCCTCTCACATGGAGTACAAACTATTTCTTGCCATGTAATGCACAGAGGAAATGCACAGATAAACCTGAGCAGCTCAAGCACTTTGATCTTTCAAAGGAGGGAATCCTACACCAGCCTTTGAGATGCCGTGTTGACTCCAATAAGCAAAAAAGAAAAGTCACACTATCTAAATGACTGGTTGTCGGAAATGAAGTGATTAGATTTCAATGGCACTGTCTGCTTCCACCCTGGACCCCTGGGTCCAGAAGGCAAGTATGTAGAGAGTGCAATCACCTGGCTGAGACGCCCGTGCTCAGTGAAATGGGAACTGATCCTTTTCCAAAGATGAGCATCAGATGGGTAGTCCATGGCCAAAAGAAGGGCCTTTCCTGCTGTCTCCATTCTTAGGGTGCATTTGCTGTTTCTGGAATCTCAGGGAAAATGACACAGACAGGAACATGTTCTTGGTTTCAAGTACATCTTGGTCATTTTACTAAATAAGTGCTGGAGGGAGAGAGGAAGCTCACTTAGGTGTCTGGGTAACTGATGTCCAAGCTGTATCTTGGCCAGGCATTAAATTCATACAGTTGTTGCGTGGAACATAAGTAATACGATTTTTTTTTTAAATCAATGACTCTAGATGAAAGGTTTATAGGAATTAATTGTACTATCAATATTTTTGCAGCTTTTCTGTAGGTTTGAAATGTTTTAAAACTTAAAGAAAGTTTAAAATCAGAGAACAAGCAACAAAAACAAGGGGGAATATTTAAAGTTTTCTTTTTTTATTAAAATATAAAGTGTAGAATGGTGTACATACTAGTGCTTACAGCTGGGTGCTGCCAGTGTATAGAGATGTGCAGGAAACAAGTACATGGCTGTGTATGGTTGTAGCTTCATGGAAAGTCTCTGAATGGTCACATAGAAAACTGAAACTAGTAGTTGCCTCCACAAAAGGAGGGAAGGACTAGAAGATAGGATTGAAGGATACTTAATTTTCTGTAGACCTTGTAACTGTCTTGTCTATTATATATATTATATATATATATATAATATATATATCTTTGTATATATGTATCTTTGAGTATATATATATATATATCGGCATGTATACATACACACAATTGGGCTTCCCTGATAGCTCAGTTGGTAAAGAATCTACCTGCAATGCAGGAGACCCCTGGCTTTGATTCCTGGGTCGGGACATCTCTGGAGAAGGGATAGGCTACCCACTCCAGTATTTTGGCCTGGAGAATTCCATGGACTATATAGCTCATGGGGTCGCAAAGAGTTGGACACAACTGAGCGACTTCCACTTTCACTATATACACAAACAAACCACCTAGTCATGAAAATTTTGGCTCAAGAACCTCTGCACTGTTCTCTTTGTTTAAAAAATCCTTCGTGATTATCTCCTGGTAAATTCTGACTTATGCTTCATATCTCAACCCACAAGTCACCTCTTCCCTGAAGCCTTTCCTGATTTCCTCTATCAGAGCCAGTCCCTCTGTGCTCCTACAAACCCATGGAGCTACCTCCCCAAAACTCTACACCATGGTTATTGTCTGCTGGCCTGGCTCCATCAGAAGAAGGGGTGCTTTTTAAAGACATGGCTTTGATTACAACTGTTGTGTAGATACATATGCATCAGGTTCATTTGTTGTAGCTGCACCTAGTCCACGGCCTAAAACAGGAATGTTTTCCAAGAGATGATTTATGAATGAACACATTTGGGATTCTTTTTCCCTCTCCCCATGGATTATCTCTCACTCAGTACATACATTCAGCAGCACACTGCTGTATTAGCCGGAAGCATTTGGCCCACATGGAGATTTAGGACATGACCACCAAAAGAACTGTAAAATAAACCCCACCCTCCAACTTGGTTAAGACCGGAAAGCACGATACCAAAGAATCAGAAGAGACACACTGGGGGCACGACGGTGCTGCACTGGTGCGTGGAGGCCCCGAGTCTGCACAGAGTTCACTGTATGGCCCTCGTCAAGCTCATTAACCTCTCCGAACCTCAGCATCCTCATCATAAAGGAAGCAGGACAACGGCACATACCAAAGCATTGGTGATGTCACACAAGACAATGAACGTAAATCACGTAGCCCAGTGTTTGCACACGGGCATCTCATTAAATCAGCTCTCACTGTTCTGATCAGGAGGGTCTCTGCATTGTGTTCATCAGTCCTAAAATAAAGCAAGATCAGAGAACCACAACTTTGGTTGAAGTTTGTCCTTTCAGTACTGATTCTGGCAAAGGTAGGACATTTCCACTGCCTGGCACACGGGAGCTTCCTAACTCTTGGTTGATCATGCTAGTGACAGTCACACGGTACACACTGAAGATCTGCAAAGGAGTCAGCAAGTGAACTGACTGTCTGTTTATGATTCTCATGGCACCAGCCACAGACAGAAACTTGGCCTCTTTCTCCACAGTGGCCTACATCCCAAAATAGGAAATGCCTTCATAGACAGACCCAGCAGGCAGAGGGGGTTAGGAGGCAGGCTGCCAACATTTCAAACTGTCAGGAACAGTGCAGAGCCTGGAGGATGCTCCAGTACAGGTGAGTTGCCACCCCCCCAAGCAGTTTTTCAGGATTGATTTTTATGCAAATGAAAGATAATCAGTGACCTGTGACGAGCAGCCCCTGCTGAGTAATCAGTCAGGAGGGTCTTGATGTGTGTACACTTTTCATAAGTCTAAGAGCAAATATTTTTCACTTTAAGACATTCAGTCTGTGCCCCACTGCCCTACTAAAAGCTCAGTGAGGTAGCACGGCCGGGAAGCTCTGTCCTGTAGTTGCTTAGGTCACCCCTCCCCTGCTCTGGGAAGATGTCTAAGTCAGTCAGATGTACCAAGAACAGAAGTTCATGTGGATTTCCCTAGAAGTCAGCTGGAGAGCTGATTCTGTAAGTCCAAACCACTTTACCACCATTTGTAAAACGTGTGTCTCTCTCTCTCTATGCAACCCCCATATCCCTCTTTTCCCTTCCTATTAGAATTCTGGGTACTTTATACAGAGCTCCTTGACTGTAAGCTCCTTGAAGAAAGTGAAAACTACTTTATCCCTGCCTGCATCCCAGTACATCATAGGCACCTGTTTAAGAAGTGCTGGCATCATGAACGGATTGAGGATCAAGAATCTGAGTCTTGAGCCAAAGTTGTAGGTTAGTTTCATTTTGTTCTTCTAAAACCTTATAGTATGATCATGAATAAATCCTTTCCTTTCTCTAGGCAAAAAAAAAAAAAAAAATCCTCTGTCTAAAACAAGAAGATTATTCTGAAAGATCAAAGGAGTGTTAAGGACTGTTCTATCTGTACCATGCTGTGTTTTTTTAAGGGTGCTGCAAACATCAGAATAGTTTACCTTCCTCTCCTTGGAATAAAAGTGATGCAGAACTCTTAGAAACAGGCTGTTCTTAATTTCAAAGTGGAAGAAAAAAAAAAAAAAAAAAAAACGGTTTTCTAGAAGAGAAATTAAATTGAAGTACTTTCTATTTAACTTCTGACTCTGTTTCACTGATACCTCATTCTAATTGTCAGTATTATCGAGAAAAATAGGAAATGTCAGCTGCACATACTATTGAAAAATTTGAAGGGCCGCTGAAATGAAGAGACCTATTCGGCTTGGCAGAAATGAAATGATCGTCATTCACAGGCATTTCCACAGGAGGGATGCGTTTCCTCTGCTGAGCCAGGCTTCAGAGCAAAATATGCTAATGTGAGAGGAGCCAGCCACATATTGGTACATTTGCAGGGAGTACAGCCCTGCTTCCACTAAGAGTGTTTTCATTCAGTGGTTTATTCCCATGACAAATGTCGACCAGAACATGAGAGAAGGAGAGGGGGGAGGGCTCCCCGAATTGAAACTGTCCCCAAACAAACCCACATTAAAACATGAGTGAAAAACATCTGGAAAATTACCAAAGATTTACGTGTCCCAGTCACAGGGGCTGACCATCTAAGTAAAAATAGCTTGTGTGGGCTGCAGAAAAAGTCTTCAGCCTGCCACAGAGGACATGTCTTTTGTCCATAATGGACCAGATTCTCTCTTGGGGAAAACAAAAGAGAGGAGTGCTCAAAGATAAAAGCTCTGGCTGAAGTCAAACTTCCAAAGATAAAAGTATGGCAATATGGCCATAGGCAAGTTACTTATCTTTTCTAAAACTCAGTTTTCTCATTTATAAAATAATAGATATTAATAGTGCCTAGTTTTTGCAAAGATTAAGGGAAGTGATACCTTTAAAGACCTTATGTTCCTGACAGAGCATAAGCACTCAATACCTGTTAGCTGCCAGTGTTGTGACTTTTCTCTCTGTGGTAACATCAGGCCCCCTTTCTTATCTTAAAGTCTCTATTCATATGTTTAGTAAATATTTATTGAGAACCTACTTGGGGCCAGAATAGTGCTTACAACCAGGAACCCAGTGGTCCCAAAATAAAGCCAATCCTCAAGAACCTCCAGGTCTAGCTGGGAAGACAGACACCTAAACAGACAATTACAACCCATGTGGGAATCACAGTAAATGGTATAATCTTGATGACTAAAGCCCAAGAGACACCCATAGCTCAGTCTTCAGCAATCAGAAAGAAATCCTTGGAGGTAGTGAGGTCCAAACAAAGGTATAAAATGAGAAAAGGTAGTTTATGAGGAAAGGGAGATCACTGGGCTCTGTGAAATAAAGGTTGTGCATTATAGTAGACCTAGAGTGGATGAGTACAGTGAAGGCTAGGTGTGCAGAGACAACAGCTGAGTGGGAGTCTAAACTGCAGAACAGTGGGCCCATTACTAGAGGGTCCTGAAAGCTTGAGAAGGGATTCAGATGCCTCAAAGTGAAAGGATTAGTAGCAAAGTAACATAATATCTGGATTTAGGGACACTGTTCAGGATATGTATGAAAGATGGATCACGCTAGAGTTGACAGAGGGAAAAGTAATCCTGGAGGCATAAAGATCTGTTAGGTGGCAACTGCAGCAAAATCTTGGAGAAAGGGATTCTGGCTTGCATTTGATGGTGGCAGTGTGAGTAGGGAGAATAAAGTGTTTCAGAGATAATCAGAGAGTAAACCAATTGGAATCAATTACTCTTGGAGATAAGAGGCTAGGGGTATATAGGATGCACTCATGTTTCAGATTCAGTGAATTCTGATGTTGGCCCTGAAATGCAGCACACAGGACAAGGTAAAGGTTTAGGGGGAAAGATCATGACTTGCATTTGGCCTCTGCATCTAAGTCACCTGGTGGACACTCATGGCAAGATGAGCCACTGACACACGCAAGGGTGAGTCTAAGATGGTACCCTGTGGAAAGTCATGCTGCTAGAATTAATTCTTAAAAGTTTTATCTGAATATTTCAACATCCTATAAAAATAGCTTCAGTTACTAGTGAGATGATAAAGGAGGTAAATGTCTTCATAGAATCCTAAAACTTATGGACCATTAGTTACTCTGCACCCAACCACCTTTGTGGCCCAGAGAAGAGTTTGTAAACCTAGGGGCACACAGACAGTGAACGATAGAGCCAGGTTTGGAGCTGAAGTCTGTCTCCCAGTGTAGGATCTTGTGCTCTGTCTTTTGAGATCTAAAAGATTCAGCATCCTAGCAATCTCTTTTCCTTGTGGGATGTAAGCCACCTTGTACGCATTTAAAGAATTCTTTTCAAAAGAAGAAAAGGGGATAAAGAACAACATGGTAGTCATGTTAGTCTCTCCAGCCAAGTTTTTGCTATGGAATTATATAACCCCTTTATTTCCTTCTACCTCCTATGAACCTTCTATGGTCCAAAAAGAAAAAAGAAAAAAAAAAAAAAAACCCCAAAAAAACTATCATCATCTTTGTACAGGCACATAATAGGTGCTCCATAAAGCTAACCCAATAATAGCAGGAATAATCAAATTCCTCAAAGCCCAGGATTACTGCCCTGTCAAATTCTACTTGGGATCTGTGAGGGTAGGCACATTTGTGGGATGGGCCTGGAAAGCATCATTTCCATCCCCACAAATATAGTAACATTTGATACACTCAGTAACGCTGGTCCATCTTACCTTCCTCACCCATTGGATACTTGCTGCCAGTTTCTGTAACACAAAACTCCACCCATCTGATTGGTCATTCAACAAATGGCAACCAGAAGGATCGTCAGGAGACCTCTGAGCCGAATATACAGCGATTTCTGCAAAAAGTCAAAGGATCATTAGTAACCTGGAGGTGACATGAATCAATAGAATGATACACTCCTAGACACTGGGGGTACACAGTTGCATAGGACACACTTTTCTCTTTGACAATAAGGGTCCATGTATAAAGTGAGAGATATAAATAAATGATCACAATGGTGTGCAAAGCGGGAAAAACTTGTCATGAATATAGAGGTACCACAGGATGGTTCGATGAACATTATACATTCGGTTCTTTGGTAACAAAGATAAAAGCAGTTATATATCCAACGTCTTATACTATGCTACATACTTTACACGTATTTGCTCTAGCACTAACCACAAACCTGTGGGGGAGATAGCAAATCGTAGAGTCAGTTGCTGATAGAATCCACATTTTAGTGGCCTCCAAAGCCAGTTTCCTCCCTTCTAAAGAGAGAGGCACCATCCTGGCGCTGTCAAATCCTGGTGGAGTGACAGACTCAAGGGCAAAGAGTGACAGCGGCGGCGGTCGTGATAGGAGATGTCATCCCCACGCTGGCAGAGCAGGGCACTGGGCTGACAGAGCTGCAATTCTTTATCAGGACTACATTCCTCTGTGTTCCCCCTCCTGCTCCACATCACATTCTGGAGTTTCTGTGTGTGGGGGCTGTGTTCTGCCTGGATGCTGGTCTGATTCATCTTCATATCTCCCGAAGTGTCTACCACTTTTCCTAGCCCAGAACAGCTGTTCAATGTATATTTGCTGAATGAATGAAGAGAGGGATATGGAGTGTCTGAACAGCTGCCATCTTCAAAACACCAAGGCACTGAACCAAGGAAGGTGCCGCTGGCATAACTTCCCGAACACGACAGCAGAAAGGAGTTCTTGAATGTCCTTCCTCTCTAGAACATCTACTTTCGAGGATCAATTCGGGCTGCACTAAGGGCTTAAACAGCTTCTTACTTTGACTTTATGTTCGTCTCACAGTCATGTCTGACTCTTTTGCAACTCCATAAACTGCAAACCACCAGGCTCCTTCCATGGGGATTCTCCAGGCAAGAATACTGGAGTGGGTTGCCATGCCCTTCTCCAGGGGATCTTCCAGACCCAGGGATTGAATCTGGGGTCTCCTGCATTGCAGGTGGTTTCTTTACCATTTGAACCATCAGGGATGCCCACTTTGACTTTATTATCCTTCATTTTCCCAGACCCACTTTTCCTTGTTTCATCTTGGCTCCACCTATCAACTCTTCACATACAATGGCTTCTCCAAAACAACAGGGACAACAGCAACATGGGAAGACTCATTTGCGCAGGGCTGAGGATGGACTGTACATCTACTGAAATCTGTTCACGGCACCTTAATTTGGTGACTGTAGCAAGAACAGTAAAACTGTCCTGTGCATGCATGCTCAGTCTGTCAGACTCTGCAACCCCGTGGACTGTAGCCCGCCAGGTTCTTCTGTTCATGGGCTTGTCCAGGCAAGAATAGTAGAGTGGGTTGCCATGCCCTCCTCCAGGGGATGTTCCCAACCCAGGGATAGAACCCGCATCTCCTTTGGCCCCTGCCATGTGTGCTATTTCCAGGATGTCAAGGATGGAGCAGGGCTGGGGTTATTCCCAGATGTACATGGAGTCATGGAGAAAAAGCCACAGGGGAAAGACCTGTTCATAACTCCAGAGGAAGGACCCAACTTGCAACCATGTCATAGCCACTCTCCAACAGCCCTCCCTGGATGAATCACATGCCCAGAGAACCATACCCTTCTGTGGTCCCCTTCCATGTGACTCTGAATTGCCCTGGGGTAACCAATGAAATATCAATAACCTCAGATATGCAGATGACACCACACTTAAGGCAGAAGGCGAAGAAGATCTAAAGAGCCTCTTGGTGAAAGTGAAAGAGGAGAGTGAAAAAGTTGGCTTGAAACTCAACATTCAGAAAACTAAGATCATGGCATCTGGTCACATCACTTCATGGCAAATAGATGGGGAAACAGTGGAAACAGTGGCAGACTTTTTTTTTTTTTTTTTGTCTCCAAAATCACTGCAGATGGTGATTGCAGCCATGAAATTAAAAGACACTTGTTCCTTGGAAGAAAAGTTATGACCAACTAGACAGCATATTAAAAAGCAGAGACATTACTTTGCCAACAAAGGTCCATCTAGTCAAAGCTATGGTTTTTCCAGCAGTCATATATGGATGTGAGAGTTGGACTATAAAGAAAGCTGAGCACCAAAGAATTGATGCTTTTGAACTGTGGTGTTGGAGAAGATTCTTGAGAGTCCCTTGGACAGCAAGGAGATCCAACCAGTCCATCCTAAAGGAAATCAGTCCTGAATATTCATTGGAGGGATGATGTTGAAGCTGAAACTCCAATACTCTGGCCACCTGATGGGAAGAACTGACTCATTTGAAAAGACCCTGATGCTGGGAAAGATTGAAGGCAGGAGGAGAAGGAGTTGGACAGAGGATAAGATGGTTGGATGGCATCACTGACTCAACGGACATGAGTTTGAGTAAGCTCCGGGAGTTGGTGATGGCCAGAGAGGCCTGGCGTGCTGCAGTCCATGGGGTCGCAAAGAGTCAGACACGACTGAACTGAACTGAGCCAATGAAACACAGCAAAAGAAACACTATTAATATATGATTTCAGAAGCTGAGTCCTAAAAACCTGGTAACCTGTGTTCTTAGAAAGGTTGCTCTGGGAGGAGTCAGCTGCCATATCTGGAGTCTGAATGTTCTAGATTCCCATGCTGAGAGGAAGCTCCAGCTAGCCATGTGGAGAAGCTGCAGAGATAGTGAGAGAGATGCCCAGCCATCCCCAGCTGCTGCGGGCATCCAAGCTGAAGAGTCAGGTGACGAGTGAAGATGCCGTCTTAGACAGCCAACCCACCTGGACCTTCACGTGACTCCAGCCATCTGACTTTACACCATGAGACCTCAAGCAACAACTGCCCAGATGAGTTCCCTCAGTTGTAAGAGGTAAGGATAGACAGTTGTTATTAGACACTAAATTTGGGGATGGTATGTTACCCAGAAATGGATAAATAGAACACCATGAACAGGGATGGAACAGGCATTTGGTGTGGTCCTTACCAATGTATTCTCTTTAAATGAGTTTATCCACTCTGGGTAGCATGAACCCATTGGGGTATCTTACCCCAGCCCTTAAAAAGATCAAACTTGTGCTCAGGGCATCCAGCCCATAACACTCACGGTGGGATCAGAATCCAGTTGCACTGACTTCAGAGCCTGTGTTTCCTCTGTTTTTCTTCTGCTATCTCTAAACAGTTCATGACACATCTATATCTGTGGCCAGTGTGTTTTTAAAATTTTAGTTGTCAAATCTATAAAAACGAGTTGAACTCCCACTTTGCCTTGCATTCTTTAGTTAGTGTTATTTGCTCAGTCGTGTCCGACTCTTTGTGACTCCATGGACTGTAGCCCACCAGGCTCCTCTGTCCATGAGATTTTGCAGGCAAGAATACTGGAGTGGGTTGCCATTTCCTTCTCCAGGGACTCTTCCCTGTAAAATATCTCTTATAAAACTCCTCTCACCAAAAGCCTGCACTGATTATTAAGAGTTTTGGAAGGAAAGCAAAAATAAAGGTGTAAGTTGTCTATGAATTCTGATTACTGCAAACTTTTGAGAAAGAGGGGCTTTAGGTTCTATGGACAATGTTGGTATATAATTACACCGTGTTTCTTAGAAAGAAAAAAAAAAAACAGAAAAAAAAATCTAAGTTGTTTTTGTGCTTTTTCACAGAGTTGTTGGGAAGAAAATAAGAGTTCACTGGGTCTGAGAGAGCTGGGCAGTGTACTACAGATGTTCTCTTTCTGCAGTGTTGGTGTTCCAGGTTGGAATGTTCATTTCCCTGCCTGCCCCCCACATCTAATGACTCCCCAAGACCTGAAATCATTGTTCCTTTTTGTGACAGGGAAATACAACCCAGTGCTGCAGCACCCACTCCTACCTACTCTCAGGGCACCGTCCTTTAGTCTCCCCAAGCCTTGTGTACCATCAATGGGTCCTCTTCACCTACTGCCCTGCCCTCTACCAGCCCCTCTCATTGCCGTGCTTGGCCACCCACACTACTGAGCCTCTTAGAATCAGATTCTCCATGCCATATACTAGTTCAGAGAGATTGATAAACAGGAAAAAGAAATCCACGAAGCCAAGGGTATAAAGTGGGATGGAGAACATACTTGGCAAGGGTACCAAAATCGAAGAGGAAACACAGCAACGGTGGCAGATTTCTTTCGCTGCATTCTGACCGAATGGAAGGCTTGGTACACACAGGGCCACATCCTCCCCTCTGACCCCCGAGTCAAACTGCCATCCCTCTCTTAGGCTTTCTGCTCCAGATCAAATGCCCTGGCTCCTAGCTCTCCATGTGTGGGTCTTCCTCTAGAATGTGGGCTCAGCCAGGCCAGGTGTATGCCTATATCATTGTCAACAGCACCCCACCAACACCAACAACATCATATAGTGCTGTGGGGGGGTGGGGGGGTAAGGGCTGAAAGTATACGTGAGTTAGATCGAAACAGTCTCCACCCCACCTACTCCATCAGCACCTGCTTCAGGGTCCTCAAGTCACTTCCTGTGTGTATAAGTATATTACAGCAGTGACGGGTATAAAATGAAAGAACTGCCACTGAGTGGGGGAGGGTTGCCCAAGGAGAGAGTGACTGCTCCATTTTACAGGTGAAAAAACTGAGGCTGAGTGGTAAACACCCAAACAAATAGTGCAATGAAGCAGCAGATCAAATCACTAAAAAAAAATCCACTCCTTTCCCACCAGCTTTAAGAATCCACGACAAGACCTGCTTGCCAGGGTAAATCATGCCTGTTCCTCTGAAAGGTGATCGCTCATTTCTACTGTTTGGTACAACAGCACAACAGGGAATCTAAGATATTTTGGTATGGAACTGAGTAATACAAACTATGATTAAATATATTGTTATTGAACAGATAAAATATCAGCTTTTTGAAACTTTTATTGGGCAAAGAATTCAAGCAAAGGCCATATCCTTTCCTGTTGGTCTAGGAATACCAAGCTGTGCTGCTGCTGCTGCTGCTGCTGCTGCTGCTGCTGCTGCATGTTCTCCTTGCTCTTCAGGCAGGAGAAGGGGCAGAGGAAGCTGAGACTGGGTGTCTGCAGATGGGAGCTACTTCCTTGTACGGGGGTTACATGTTCTTGACATTGTGGAAGGGATGAATAAGCCAAAACAATACTCAGCACTGGGTGTTTTTCTTTCCTGTTATCACCCAAGTTCCAAAGCCACATGATGAAGCGTATTTTGTAAGATAGACAGGTTTGCAGATTATGATTAAAAAAAAAAAAAAATGAGGGAAGAAGTAAGTTATTAAATGTGAGGGGACAGGACTTAAAATCCAGGCTTTGCCTCTTCCAAGATAATTTGACTTTGGCAAGAACTCTTTGAGCCTCAGTTTCTTCATTATAAAATGGGGATATCAATACCTTTTGTGGGATTATTGATTATTGTAAAGAATAGTGAGAATAAATACCTCACTTAGAATAGACACTCGATAATTAGTAGCTGCAAATACAAAAACACATAGGTTATGCTTTTTCAATTGTGCATGATTAAATCGCTTTACCTTTTATTGAATATTTGCTATTTACAGAGCCCTATGGTAGGTGGATAACTTTCATATATTTGTTGTTGTTGTTCAGTTGCTAAATCATGTCTGACTCTTTGCAACCCCATGGACTGTAGCACACCAGGCTTCCTTGTCCTTCACTATCTCCTGGAGTATGCCCAAACTTATGTCCATTGAGTCGGTGATGCCATCCAACCATCTCATTCTCTGTTGCCCCCTTCTCCTCCTGCCCTCAGACTTTGCCAGCATCAGGGTTTTTCCCCGCTGTGTCTGTTCTTCGAATCAGGTGGCCAATGTCTTGCAGCTTTGGCTTAAGCATCAGTCCTTCCGATGAATATTCAGGGTTGATTTCCTTTAGGATTGACTGGTTTGATCTCCTTGCTGTCCAAGGGACTCTTCTTCAGCACCATAATTCAAACACATCACTTCTTTGGCACTCAGCCTTCTTTATGGTCCAACTCTCACATCTGTATGGGACTATATTTGCATATATTAATACATACTCATGGAATATATAATTAATATTCATCCATAAGCATGCTCCACCCCATTCCTTTTCAGATGAGGAAACTGAGTTCTCAGAGAAGTTCAGGGACCCCTCAGAGTTCAAAGGCTCAGCTTAGACCTCTGCTCCCATATGACGTTAAGGGCTGCCAGCTGCCCACAGCTCAGGGCTCCCTGCAAACTCGTCATGACCAGCTACTTGCTGCTTGTGCAGGATGATGCCCAATGTTTGGCTGTAATTACAAGGACACATCCATAAAGAGTTCCTGGGCTCCAAATGGATTTGACACAGTGGCCCTTTAAATCAAACTCTTAGCACGATTATCTTGATTTCTCTTCGGTAGTTTTTCTAAGTAAGCCATGCCTTTAGAGGCACCTAATACAAAGTGACAACCTTCGCCGTTTTCCAAAGCACCGATGGACTGGCGTAGAGAGGGCCCATTGTCACCATGGTAATTACCGCACAATACCTGACGGCCAATGGACAGTCAGGAGGCGCAGGCAGCAGCTGAATCCGGCATTGTCTGGGCCCGATAAAAAGATTAGAAGCCTTGAAAAGCCGGGGAGCAGGATCTCACAGCTCCTTCGCTGGGCCCTGAAAGGCCCATTGTGCTGTCACCATAAATTCTGGGTTCCCCGGGCACTTGACAACTGAAGCCAGGGACAATAGAATTCTTGTGTCCAACAAAACACTCCTTGTCCAGTGTCAGTCTTATCAGCCGCATTTACAAATGTCTTTCGTTGTACCCAAATAATTCCCTATTAGAAGGGCTATTGGGAGCAGAACTAAATAAATATTCACAGCCTTTGTAATATCTTTGGGAAATGAATAAACAAACAGTCTCCTAGCATATGAGCAAACCTCCTGCTACTCTACATTTTATCCCTATTTCTTGCCCAAATGATGGAGTTTCTCTTTCTACCCTTTACCATATTAACAATTGCAATACAGGATGCTCCAGTTTTACTTGTACCCACTACATAGCCCCAATATATATAGCCTTGGTGACTCTACATGCATTTTTCTTTTAATTAATCTTCCTGACAGCACTGGGTGGGGCTTGTTTTATTCTGCTTCCACCTCCTAAAAGAGAAAGGAATCAAACCTCAGTAAGTTAAATAACTTGCCCAAAATAACAAAGCCAATTATCAATAGAATAAGAATTCAAATCTACGCTTCCCATGCTCCCAAGCATCTGCCTTCCCACTTTGCCATGATGATTTCTCTACTGAATAAAAAAGGAATACAATGTCAGAGCAAGAGGAAAAGCTAAACACATCCACTATAAAAGTCACATACATACATGAGTCTATTGTTACAGAACCTGGAGCACTTAGAAAGAAAATGAAAAGCCTTTCTCCAAGAGAGTATATACATATATATTTTGCCCGAAAATAGCAGCAATTTTACTTTTTAAGTTTTTTGGGGGCCATAGTAAAGAGGAGATGGCAAGTAAATAAAAATAAATATAACCCAGCTTCAGGAGAATTTGGGGGATGTCCATCAGATCAACTGGAAAAGTTTTAGAAAGAATTGCTGGGGTAAATAAAACAAGCAGGGCACATGTGATCACACCTGTTCCAGAACAATATTTGCCCCTTCTTCTGAAGTTTAGTTTGCTTGTCTCCTTGTCGTGAATGAACAAATATCTCAACATTTGACAGTAATGCACATGACAAAACAGAAACTTCCTTGGACAGCAATCTTAATATTTTATTTTTGGGTCTTCATTGCTGCTCGAAGGGCTTGCTCTAGTCGTGGCAAGTGGGGGCTGCTCTCTAGTTGTGGTTCATAGGCTTCTCCTTCTGGTAGCTTCTCTTGTTGTGCAGTGCAGGCTCTAGGGCGGGTGGGCTTCATTAACTGTGGTTCCCAGGCTCTAAGCATGGCCTCAGTAGTTGTGGTGCATGAGTTTACTTACCTTAAGGCATGAGGATCTTCCCAGACCGGGGATTGAACCCACATCCCCTGTATTGGCAGGTGGATTCTTAACCAGTGAACCACTAGGGAAGCCTGAACAGTAATCTTTACATAATGATTTTGAGAATATTTAAACTGTAAATGGTTCCCTACCAGGTGAAGACACCTCAACACAGCTGACGCAATTCTCCCTGGTCTGTCCCAGCTTCACCTCCTGCCCAGGTAAGGCCCACTGTTCCCGGCAGGCTATGCACCTCCATTCCTCCCCGCACATACTGTTCCCTCAGCTGAATTCCCCTCCCATTTATTGCTGGTATAACTGTGGTGGAACTTTCCCTGTTCCCTGTTGTGGACCTGGGCGTCCAGATTCCCTCAGTATCTGCTATTACATCTTGATTTCTCCCACGGATAGAGTTCTTTGTTATTATGGCTGTCTGCCCCTTCCAACATTGCATCCAAGAAAGCTTTGAGATCCTAGAAGACAGAAATCAAGTCTTACACTCATTTTCTGTCTGGCCCGGGTCAGCCTGCTAACCCTCTAAAGGGCTTGGTCTACGGGAGAAATGCAGAAATGGTAAAGGTGAAATAGAGAACCACCATAAAAATGTATATTTTAAATTTTAGACCACTGAAAACCTACTGCTTTTTATCTACTTGATGTCAAATGACAGGTAAAATTCATAATTTTTTAAGGACTATAGTAATATAATCCCTTGGCCCAAATTACTCAGCCTTGATAAAAGCTATGTGGAGCTGTTCAGTTTGTTTTCTAAAATAGTTGAGATCAGTAAAATGGACTATCATTTTGTAAGCAATTGGCTATTAACAAGACTGGGTAACCAATAGGTACTTCCTTAGTGACTGACAGTAAATCCATGTGTTTGTACAAGTACTGAGTTTGAAAAAGTGTGATCAATACTTCCCAAATACTTCCAATGCCAAGTGAAGCATTTAATCATCTCTGAGGACTCGAGGGTATGGTTACAGTCACGTACACATGATGCTAACTCTTTCAGCCCTCCTGTACCCTCTGGACCTGGGTGGCACACAGACACACCTTAATCCAAACAGCTAAGATGATTTTTAACATTTACTGAAAGTTTACAATGTGCCAGGTCCTGGGCTAAGTACTTTCCTATCATGTAGAATTTAATCCCATAACCATCCTCTACATCAGGTGCTATTTTATTTCATAACCAGGAATTGAGGCACATAAAGGCTGAATAAAGTTGCCCCTCATTCAAGAAGTGGCTAAACAACAAAGCCACAATTTGGACACAAGCAGTTTGAACCTAGGAGGTTGGCAATTCATCCAACCACGACATTCAACTATTTTCTTCAGACATAAATTAGGGCACTAATTTAGGGAAATAATATGGTAATTGAAAAAAAAAAAATGATCAAGGACTACTACATCACCTTACTAGGCTACTGATGTATCCAGAGAGAGAGAGAGGGAACAGACATTGATGAAGCACCACCCCCCAAATGAAATGATGTACAGCAAAGGCCTCTGATCATGACCCGAGGCCTGAAACAGTAGTTTCATCAAGTTTCATCAAATCTGAGCAGCCTCCATACAACCAAGAAAGCCACTTATTTGCAAATGTCTGTATTTACAAAGATAGTCTTTACACACACACACACACACACACACACACACACACACACACTCTCTCTCTCTCTCTCTCTCTCTGAGAGTTTTTGCTATGTGCTAGAAGGGATGGCGGAGCCTAGTGGGCTGCCGTCTATGGGGCCGCACAGAGTCGGGCACGACTGAAGCGACTTAGCAGCAGCAGCAGCGACTCTATTGGAGAAGGAAATGGCAACCCACTCCAGTATTCTTGTCTAGAGAACTCAGTGGACAGAGGAGCCTGGTGGGCTGCTGTCCATGGGGTGGCACAGAGTCGGACATGACGGAAGTGACATAGCATGCACGCAATTGGAGAAGGAAATGGCAACCCACTCCAGTGTTCTTGCCTGGAGAATCCCAGGGACGGAGGAACCTTGTGGGCTGCCGTCTATGGGGTCGCACAGAGACGGACACAACTGAAGTGACTTAGCAGCAGCAGCAGAAACAGTCACAGTCTCAGACTTCTCATAGGAAGAAGAGCAAACTGCACTGGCCATAGCAATATGACTGATACATGATGTAGTAGGAGAGGGTTTTCTCTTGAGGTCATTTGTTTCTTTCTTCAGAAAGAAACAAAACAAGGCTTCTCAAAAGTAAATAGGACTGTCCTTCTACAATGTAAAATTAAGTTAAGAAAAAGAAAATGCCATTTTGTTATTTATCTCTTCTTAGACACTTACTCTGAAGATACAAGCTGTACAAATTCAAAGTGTCTACAAGCTCCACAAGAGCAGGAAGCATGAATGTTTTCTTCTTTATTGTAAATCAGGTGGACAGAGGCACAAACTAATGCTCCCAAATAAGTTCTGAACAAATGATCAAAAGTAAATAAAGAAGTGAATCCCTAACACCAAAGTCCCACCTGTGCACAGGTGCAATGAAGGCCCACTGTGGGTGGTGACTTGTAGTTTTACTTCAGTAATAAATATGAATTTGGCCACAGAGAGGCTATATGAGCCAGTGAGCTAGTCTAGCGGGCACTCTGCATCCTTATCACACCTCACTAAGTATGCTGGATTCATTCAGGGTCGGCAGGGAAAGTGGGCCATTAAAAGGTTTCAGCTATACTTTGCTGCACTTTATTGGTAGAATAATATTCTCCACTGTGTGCACCAATTTTGAGATTCTTAAAGAATGGCATGCCAATATCAAGAATCTAATATCCTCATAAGAAGCATTTTCTAGGCTGTTCCCCCTGGACTCCCCTCCCAGGCAGAAGTACACACACACACACACACACACACACACACACACACACACACACACACACCCCATCATCCATTTCTTTCTTTTTATCTTTAAAAAAAAAATTGTTCAAATGACAAGTGAAGTCCACTTTTACCAATTTCAATGATAAAAACAACCTGAAGATAAAATGGCATTGACCACAGTTGCAGAGAGTTGGGTCATCTTATTAGACTGAGCTTAGATCATTAATGTGGAAGTGACAGGCAAATGGCCTTTCTGTACTCAAATCAGAGGCTCTGTGAGGTCTTCCACTGTGCTGGGTGTGTGCTAAGTCACTTCCGTTGTGTCTGAGTCTTTGTGATCCCATGGAACATAATCTGTCAGGCTCTTCTGTCCACAGGATTCTGCAAGCAAGAATACTGGAGTAGATCACCATGCCCTCCTCCAGGGAATCTTCCCAACCCAGGGGTCAAACCCACATCTCTTGTGTCTCCTGCATTGGCAGGCTAGTTCTTTATCACTATCACCACCTGGGAAGCCCCTTCCACTGTAATGTTCGCTTGTTAAATCACTATCTTAAGGCTTCAGCCGAGAAAATCGGGCTGAATCTTGAAGCAGGGTTTCTTTATGCTTTTTGGGCTTTGATATGTTCAGTTATCTGATACTGTAAGTATGTTAAGTTACACACACACACACTAGGAACATGCTGATTTCTTATTTCTTAAAATATTTAAACCACATTCCATATCCAGCAACTTATACAGTAAATTTTGACCTGGGGCACTGGACTGGACATGATGGTCAATAAGGTTCTTTCTTGTTCTGAGTCTACAAAATTCTGCAATTGAAGCAATCAGTTCCTCAGCTAAAAGCAGCCCAGCTCCTTCCAGCAGAGTTCTGACCACAGTTGGGAAAATACTGAGCTAGAAGATCTCTAGGCTCTTTCCCTCCCTGTTAGTCACTGTGAGTCTGTGATTTCATGGGGCAAACCTGATACCAGGATGAAGCCATCTTTAAGAGGACACTGCATATGAAGGAGACCATGAGGGCAAACAAAGTCTTCCTTTAGCTCTTGGAGAGACATGTAAACACAGCCAGATTTCACAGCCCCTCACAAGATGGTCTGGTTACCTCAGGGAGAGATATGTGGGTCTGGAAGATCCCCTGGAGGAGGGCATGGCAACCCACTCCAGTATTCTTGCCTGGAGAATCTCATGGACAGAGGAGCCTGGTGGGCTACAGTTCATAGGGTCACAAAGAATTGGACATGAATGAAGCGACCTAGCACTCAGCATTTCTATTTAGGATGGATGCTTCCCTGGTGGCTCAGATGGTAAAGAATCTGCAATGCAGGGGACCCAGGTTTAATCACTGGGTCAGAAAGATCCCCTGGAGAAGAGCATAGCAACCCACTGCAGTACTCTTGTCTGGAGAATCCTATGGACAGAGGAGCCTGGTGGGCTATAGTCCACAGGATCCCAAAGAGTGGGACAGGACTGAGCAACTAACACTTTCTATTCATGATGAGGTACTAGTTTGCCATTGACGATAAATGATAAAATTTTCTTTAAAAATATTGAAGAAAAGCAGAATGAGCCAAAAGAAAATATGAAGTAAATAACAGTGAGGGTAGTACTCAGATATTGTGAAGACCAGCATGAATGACTGACTGAAAGTGGTGGTGGGAGGCCCTAGAAGGAGAGACCGAGGCCACGCGTGCGAGGTGGTAAGGCGCAGGGCCCACAGAGACCCTGCCCCCGGCATCCCACAGTTTCTCTGCAGGAGCCTCAGGGTGACCAGATGTCAGATCCTGTGCATGAGGGGACTGCAAGGAATGACCGGGGCTCCCTTCCAAGGGTGGAGACAGAATGACAAGGAAGAGACAAACCTCGGTCCCTACCTGGTGGTGGAGGCGAGAGCCAGAGTCCAGAAATCTCCAGGAATCTAGGTCTTCCTGGAGAAGAAACTAGGTTGTAAACTCAATGGACACAGAATCTACCCTGCCTCTCTCTAGAATTCATGTCACACATCTTATGCACACCCTGTTTTATCCCAAAGGGGATCTAAGGCTGCCTACCAGGAGGTCTACAGCACAGAAAACATATAGTATTGCTTTACATGATAAAATCGAGAGAAGGAGACATGGCAGCATAGAATAATTTGAACGAAGGTTCACAGGCAGAGCTCTGGCTAAGAAGTCATACAGTCGCCCAGGCTGCACCACACATGGGGACAGGAAACATGCTCAGGTGCAGGGCCACGTGTCCACGAAAGGAGAGCCGGTCCTCAGATCACAGTCATTTCGGATGCTGAGGCCAGACAGTTATTTATCCCATTGGTTCTCACATGGATGACCCTGCCTCAGGCAACGAGCCATATCCTGAGAGTAAACATAATGGAACTGGAATTATTTGGCAGCTTAGAGCAGAGCGGGTGTGTGGAGGACATGCATAGTCTCTAGCAGGTGAGGGAAGGAAGGGGTTGTGGGAGGATGCCAGCAGCATCTCTCTCCCTGGAGGAAGTGAGCACTGGTCCATCCTCCATAGGCTGGTACACGCCCACTCTGCACCATGAGTCAGCTTGTGCTGCTCCTGGTTTCAAAGAATGGAAGTCCTCCTTGGGTTGGCCTCTTCTGGTTTTAGCCAGCAAGATGGCTTTGTTCTAGGTCCTGTGCTTACATGGATCACCACATGAATTAGAAAATGGAGAAATGTACAACAGAGAGGCTGAGTTAATGCAGCCCAGCCCCCTAACTTATAGGGCTTCAAACCCTGGGAATCTGACTTTCATTCTCACCCCACCCTGACCCCCACGGAATGCCTTTCATGAGCGAGCTCAGCCAACCTTCAGCCTCACCAGGGGCAGCTCCTTCCAGGAACTGATCGTTTTTGGCTCCACCTATCATATGATCTCACTCTTCTCTACCTTCGATCCCACGTTTGTCTTGCACAGAATGCATTAAACTCTTTTCATCTTTTTAAACTTCTTGTCCTCCTTCCTTTCCCAAGTTTACACAGACACACACACACACACACACACACACACACACACACACACACACACACACACCAGCTCCTTAGGGCATCATCACTACCAACCATTCAACCTGACCCCCAATGCTTCTTGAGCACCTACTATGTGTCAGATCCTGCTCAGGATACTAGAGTCCAAACATCAGGGCTGCTATCTCTGCAGAGCTTACATCCAGTGGCAGAGTTAGGAAGTGAGCAGAAAAAATAAACAGCAAACAATTAGTGATGAGTGACACAGAAAATTTTAAATGGTTAATGAAACAGAATGGATCACATCTTTTTCTTGGGACCCCTTTAAATCAACTGTGATGCTCAACCAGTATTTGATGGAATGAGAGGCAATATCGAGGGCTTCTCAGGTGGTGCTAGTGGTAAAGGACCCGCCTGCTAACGCAGGAGACATAAGAGATGCGGGTTCGATCCGTGGGTTGGGAAGATTCCCTGCAGGAGGGCATGACAACCCACTCCAGTATTCTTGCCTGGAGAATTCCATGGACAGAGAATCCTGGTGGGCTACAGTCCATTAGGTCGCAAAGAGTCAGATACAACTGAAATGACTCAGCATGCACGCAGGGAGGCAATATCTGCTGCTCACAATCTTTATTAGCCATTCTGGCCTTACGCCCTAGGGTACCTCATTGTTTTAGGGAAGCATTACATTTACCTGCCACCCCCCATCCCTGTGAACTTACAGAGAGCAGAAGCTCTGCATCACTTATAGCACCCACTGTATAATTATCTGCATTTGTTACAAACTTTAAGCACATAGACGCAGACTTGAAGGTTGAAGGTCATCACAAATCTCAGGATGTAAGAGCCAACTGGAAACTCAGTGGTGATCTAATCCATCAAGTCTACTAACTGTGTTTAACAGAGACTAGGAAATTCCCAAATTCCCCAGAGGCTACTGCAGGGGCTGTGGTGGGTGAGGGCAGCGTGGGTGGGTGGGGTTCTGGGATCCCCACATCTTCCTCTTCTCTGTTTAATCCACAGGAGCTTTGTTTTGTCCATTTTATACATAGCAGGGGTGAGAGTAAGGTTTTTTTAAAAATTAATTTATTTATTTTAATTGGAGGCTAATTACTTTACCATAATGTGGTGGTTTTTGCCATACCTTGACATGAATCAGCTATGGGTATACAAGAGAGTAAGATTTTATTCACAAACATCAGTAGGAAATTCACAGAGTCACAAGGGGAAAATAGAAAATTATTTCTATCTGTATGCTCATTAGAGCATACAACAGACAGATGACTAGGCAGCTAGAGAGAACATATATGTGAACAGGTTAAATATTACATAGGATGCAGGGGGTATGTGCAGGAAGTGGAAAGAGGAGGGGATCAAAACAGTAACGGGTGTGCATTCAAAGGAGGAAGACGTCTTCCTAGCCCCACGGTTCCCTCACTACAAGGCTTTCTTCTCTACAGCTCTCACCATTCATTCTTTCTTTCACTTATTCAATAATAACGCGTTGAGTAGTTCTATGTGCCAGTCTTTTTGCAGATAAACACACAGAATTGAGGACCAAGTTAAGGTGGGACAGAAAGGAACCGGGAGGGAGGGAGGGAGGAAGGATGGGAGGGAGGGAGGAAGGATGGGAGGAAGGGAGGAAGGAAAGGTGGATGGATACGATAACTGCAAGGTGAGTGGGGGTCCTGACATTTCCTGCCCTCCCTCTCATCCCCAGCACACAGGCACCCATGGCTTATCCAAAGCAAACGCTGAGTTACAGAGGAGGCGGGCAGGTGAGAAGAAGGAAGAGAGCTCCCAAAATAAAATAGGATGAAAGGAAAGGAGAAATGGCAGCATCCTTGGATCTACTAGACTGTCTATTTTTAGTGGCCTAAAGAAGATCCCCTCCACGACCCCGCTGGATTACAATGCAGACAGAATTAGCCAAAGCTCTCCCAACCTTCTCTTCCAGGTCAGCTCATCACCAGGTCACTTCTGCAGCCACATCCCTTCAAGCTCCATAACCTCCTACAAGGATGAATTCTAACACGTTTGACCTGAACGTGAGTGGATTTCTGCCTAATTGTTTCTCCTGAAGAAGTTTGAAGACCAGGTTGGCTTTCCTAAGTACTCAGCTTTCACTGTTTATCGCTTTGGTTGTTTTGCCTGCCAGTTAAATGCTACCCATTTTCAGAAATGAGGAAAATGCTTCTGGCAATTAGGAAGGATGCTTGCTTCTAATGGCATCTTAACATTCTAAATTATTAAAAATAGAGAAAAGGACTAAAAAATTCTGATATTGGCCAGTTCTTGGCTTCTCTGTGCATGTTTCAAATGTTCCTTTTTTCATTAAGGAAGCAGAGCACTTGAGCTTTAACAAGCTGACTGATACGGAATAACTGACTTGAAGTACAGGACCTTCTAGGTATGGCAAATCTTTTCTAATCCTATTCTATTTCTTCCAGATTCTCAATAATAACTATATCTTTCTGTTCACCTAAAGCCAAAATTGCCTTGTTGTACTAGGACGATTTTTAAGTAAGACACAGTACACACCCTGCATGAAATTGCAGTCCTCCCCAAAACTGAAATTATGCAAATTGTAAAGCAATGTGGAAGAACATGTTGGAATATTTCAACGTGGTTCATTATGAAACAAAATCTTCACTCCAATTACGATGATGTAAAAATATTCTTAAGTTGAGTACTGGAAAGGAGGAGAAAAATAAGGAAAATTTATGAGTCAGAGTGGAGGAACCGTGGGTGCTTTTCCCCTCTCTTCTTTCTCACTTTTTATATAATGTAAAAAAAAAAAGATAGTATCTGTCCTAGACATAAATTTGCAATTGTATAAAGTCTCATCAGGCAACTGGTAGCGTCTCTCTTGCACGCAAGACACATGAGGTGGCCACACCCAAAGGGAACCAGGAGTCTGATACTGAGATCCCTCCATCAATTTCCCATAGAGTCAAAAAAAAAAAAAAAAAATTCTGCCTAGAGATACCAAAAGAACCAGCCAATTTATTCCAAAATAGAAACAGGAAAATAGTTTAGATGCTAAATGACTGAATTATCAAAGTGTCCAATTAAATATTGATACCATCAATTTGATTCTAAAGTACCCTTTGGTGTGGGAGGATCCAAGAAGGGAGTTCAGCAAGTACCAAAAAGGTAGCATGATTGGATTAGAGGATTATCCCTGGAGGCACCCCTTCATTTCATCCAGTTCCTTTATCCAACACACACCTACTGACCACCTAGGTGGACGTGGGGCTGTGTTGGAGCCTGGGGACAGAGAGGCGGACAAACTTAGACTCCACCCTTAATGAGCCAGGGTCATCCTCTAATGCTGGCTGCTCTTACCTCCAGCCTGGAGAGAATTACCCAGAAAACCTCTTGAGAGAACAGATGAGCCAGTAACAAGGAAATGTGCTGTGATCAACAGGCCAGGGGTGCTGAGGACATGCCCAGACTCTGAGGCTGTGTGACCATAGGCAAACCCCTTTGCTCCTCTGTTTCCTCATCTAAACAGGAGGTGAGTAAGCTGAATGTCTTAGGAAGCATGAAGCTCCGTTTATTCTATGAGGCAACAGACACATCTGTACTTAGGGTTTTCAGAGACCTCAAACTTAACTACAAACAGAGACTTCAAACAATCATGTATTATATATTTGAAAGTTGCCAAGAGAGTAGATCTTAAAAGTTCTCATCACAAGAACAAAATATGTAATTATGTGAAGCGATCCATGTTAACTGAGTGTAGTGATCATTTTGCGGTGTACCCATATATCAAATCATTATATGGTGCACCTCAGGCTAGGGCAGTGTTATATTTCAATTATATCTCAGAAAAAGGGGAGGGAGACCCCTAAACCAGAAACACTAGAACATGGAGAAAACATAGGGCACTCTGGTGCCCATGAAAGCAAACACCTACCCAGTAGGGAAGAGAAGGAAGGAATTCAGGGAGTTAGTGATTGTAATATCCGTGGAAAAGTTTTAGAGTCTTGCAATCCTGAGTTCAAATCCTCTGCTTTGTAATTAAATGTGACTTGGAGTGAATGACTCAACTTTGTAACTCTGTCAGTTCCCTGATATGAAAAGTGGTGTGTTTAATGCTTACCTCACTGGACTGCTCTGAGCAGGAAATGGGGTGATATACTCGAGAACCTGGTGCCACTCTGGACACACAGAGAGCGGTCAATCAACTTTATCCCCAATTAAAATGATGAGTTAACAAGGAGAGAATAAACTGGAAACTCCCACTAAGACTGATTCTTGTTCCCTTTTCTATCCCCAGCACCTGGCATAGGTCAGGCACAGAGAAGGTGCTGGGTGAATAAATAAATGTTAAGGCTGATTAACTCATACTGATTGGAAACTCTGATTAGCAATTATGTATATACGATTAATTAAAAATGAGAACACAGATTGGTTATTACTTTATAACTGCACTTTGTTGAGGGGGAAGTATCTTTCAAAATGTGAGATAAAACGGTGCTGAAAAGGTCACAGACCCCGGGATGCACCAACAAAACCGACCTCCCACACAGCTTCTGAGATCAGCAGAGGCAGACGCCAAAGGCATGAGTCACAGCCCAGTGATGAGGCAACAGGGACCCGCTGGAAGCGTGTGCTGTCCCAGTAACCGTCCCGAATGAGCTCTTCATTCATTGAACACACAGTTCAAAAGGTCCTTTGAATAACACCATGGTGCCCTTTGGCAGAAGAGAGGCAAACAGAGCTGACACCAAGAGCAGAAAATGTGAGCACCCTTGCTCACGAGAAAGTGTTCCAAGTAGAAAAATGAAAGGAGATGGATGCAGGGAAAACAGCAAGCCTGTTAACAATCCTCTGATACAAAGCACAGGACTGCTGTCCATTAGCAAAGTACCAGCGTAGCAACGGAACATGCCAGCCTTCATTCAGGCAGCTGCACAGTACACACACACACACACAACACACACACACACACACACACACACACACACACGCATCATACATGTATCCACATGCACAAATACACACCCCAGGAAGTAGAAAGGATTCTAAAATGAGTCCACTTTGAATCACAGTGACCCAGCCCTCACGATCCATTTATTGTGATGAGCCAGGGTGAATGTAGTGGCTCCCTGTAAGTAGGTCAGGCACCAATTGGTAGTCAACTCCACAGACCCAGGAAGATTTAATGAGCAGGAGACCAGACAAAGACAAAGATGGAAAGAGTGCCCCAAGTGCGTGTCCCCAGGCACCACGATCTGGCAGCGGGGCCCAGCTCACGCCAGTTCTCTCACTGATGGGCCAGAACAAACTTTCCTAAACTCCTAAAATAGGATCAACAGTTCAGGCTGAGCCTCGGGCCCTGGCTCTGGCAGCAGGAGCGCCCAAGCGCTGGCCACCTAGAGTCTTCCTTGCGAGGCAGGAGCCTGCCGCGACAGTGCCATCTCCAAAGTACCTTCCCTCCTCGATCCCAGGGCACCTCCCATGGGGACTCCAGAGGCTGCAGCGCCGTGAGAGGGTGCAGCCCAGCTCTGTACTGGACAGTGGGGACTGGCGGCCGGCCGGGCAGCCAGAGAGGCGGCCACGATCCCTGGCACCGCTGGCAGCCTTCTGAATGAGCCACTGTGGCGAGACACACACCCACTGCTAATGAGTCCCACACAGACGCCAGCCAGGGAAGCAGGAGCAAGCAGAGACAGGGGCGGGGTAGGGCCCCGGGGGCTCACCTGGGTTCACAGGTGCTGCCAGCATAGCAGGGGAGACTGAAACATGTGTCCTACCCTCCAAGGGAAGTATCTTTGCCCCGCCCCACTCCTGGCCTAATTAAAAAGAAAATGGCAGCCAAAATTTTAGGGACATTTTTGAAAGGCCACTACTATCATCTATTGCTGTCATTTCATTGTTTTAAAGAGCGTTTTAACATAAAAAAATGTAAAAAGGGACAGATTTTTCAGGATAAAAAGACACTTGGCAATCTAATACTTGAACACTGAAGGAAAAGAAGCCTGCATAAATTTGCTTTAGAACTTTGAATACCATGTAAATTCATTCTTCCCCCTCACTATTTTCTTTGTAGATTGGTTAAGTAGGAAGGAGAGCAAGCTCTGGAGCAAGTTGTCTGGATCTGAATTCGACCTCTGCCAGTTACTACTAACTGGACAACCTCAGACAAGCTGCCTTAACCTCTGTACCCCTCCATCTCTTCAAATCTCAAGTGGAAATAAAAATGGAACCTCTCTCATAGGGTTCCTGTACAGATGAAATAAGTTCATTCATGTAATGCATTTAGCATACTACAAGCCCTAGATGAACCTCACCTACTTACTTTGATCGTTATCAGCATCATTAGTATGATCTACGTTCAGGAGTCAAACTGAACTTGAACCTTAAATGTTTGGGTTATAATAGTCCATTCTTTGTATATAATCACAGTTATGGAAAACTCAATAATATGGAGGTATACAGACCAAAATAGAAACAACTCAATGCAATTTCACAAGAAATCAAAGCTCCCAGACCTTCTCTAGCCTTTTCTCCCACCCTCTCTCCCAAGGATCCAGAAAGGAGAAGACTGAGGATGTCCAGGTACCTTTAATTTAAACATATATATACATTTATATATATATATTTAAAATATTGTATTAAATATTGCTCACATTGATTACTGCATTTGTAGCAAACTTTAGACCCTGCTGAGTGACTCACTCACTTCATCCTGGCCCTGGTCTTGGCTGGGAGGTACTGGGCAAGTCACATTAATTATGGGAACAAGGGACATTATTAAAATGCAGATTCTGCTCCAGCAGGTGTGGGGAGAGGGCTGAGGCCTCCTGAGGCTGCTGAGCTTGGGACATGGGGAAGAAGAAGTAAACACCTGAGCTTCATTTCGGTATGTCTCTTTGATGTCATGGTTGTTTTCAGACAACTTGGAAATTCTTTCATTATTCATAGGAACCACTGTTGTAAAATCTGAAGCTAAGTCCTCGAACCCAGAGGCAGGGAACATTCGTTGTATTGTTCTAAATCAAACAAACAGAATAAAGCAAATACACACTGACTCCCGGTGACTGCCCTTTGGGGTGTTCATTTAACTTTCTCTTCCCCTCACTCCTCTGCCTGGATGTGGAAGCAGGGACAGGAATGTCACAGAGGACAGGACAGGGCTGTGCCTCAGTTAGCACTGCAAAAACACCAAAGCTCCAAAGGGATTAAGTCGTGATGAATGCAATAAAGCAGTGCTTGTTCAACATACCCACATTAACTGTCTTTCAATGCCCTTCAGTACAACTCCAGGGAGGGACAAGAATACAGCTGCTTTGGACTTAGTAACCTGGGGTTCAGGGTAGCCTGGCGTGCTGCAGTCCATGGGGTTGCAAAGAGTCGGACACGACTGAGCTACCAAACGAACAACAGCCTGGGGTTCAGATGACGGTCGCTTCACATGTTAGCTGTGTGACCTCAGGCATGTGACTTAACCTCTCTGAACCTTCTTTTTTATTTGGAATGTGATCCGAATGGTGTCTACCTTAGAGGATTGTTGCAGTGAGATAATTCATATAGATTTATGCATGATACATGAAAAATAACATTACCTTTCCTAAAGTCCAAAAAAAGCACCCAAGCACTTGAAAATTAGTAAGAAGCTCCCATGGACATACGCTTGTAATTTTCACCTCTGTTTCCAAGCCCAAGCCTTCCTCAGAGTGTGTGTGTTCCAAATAATATTCTTCCTAACTGTTATACAAAATAATGCAGAATTTATTGTGGTGATATTAAAATGTCTTCTATCCTGGGGTGGAAGAAACCGTTAATATTCTTTATTAAAATGCTTGTGCCTGGGAATATCCTTTCAAAAGGAAGAAAGCACCCCTAAACACACATGCACACGTCTATCATTCTCCTCCCTCACATCCCACACCCTCTAGCACAGAGCTCTGTGTCCTACACATGGTGGATCCTGGCAAACATGAGCAGACTGATTCCACAGAAGGATAAGCTTGCCTGCCTGGTGATCTGCTCCTCTCTCCACCATTTGGGGGTGTGTACTGCCAGACTGGTCTGCCAGCCTGACTTGACTAAAGGGCTGGAGGAGAGAGGACTGGAAGAAACGGCTGTCAGCCATGCCTTCAGTTTTCACCGAAGTATGGAACAGAATATCAGACAAGCTTGCTTGTCTCTGAATGAGATGTAGCAACTCAGGCCGGGGATTATAAGAATCCACATGTGACAGTGGCCACTCAGACAACGCTGTCCAAAAGCCCTCACCCACTCTCCGTCTAGGGGGAGGGGGACTCTTCATCAAATCCTACTTATGGGACCATCTGTGCCCCTGCCCCTGTAAACAAGCCCCTTAGCTCTCATTCAAGCATGGTTGCAAATTTCCCTCTTCTGGACACTATTGCTACAGGCTGTGGGCCACTGCAAAGAACCTTTCTTCCTTCAGGGATTTCTGTGTCTAAACAGGATTTATGATGATCCTTTGGCAAGGATCTTTGAATCACTGGCTTTCACAGTATAGCCAAAAGGGTATTTCAGGAGAATCTACCTCTAACAAGAAATACAGCCCTACAGATTTATCTCTTTTGATGGAATGAGCACAGTCCTATGCTCCCATGATACCGTCCCTGGATAAGATGCTACTGAAAAGCCAGTGAAACCACATGGCATCGAATGGAACAGCTCTGTCCCAAATAGCTGTGTGACCCTGAGGCAGCCATTGAACCTCTCTGAACAAGCAGTCTCATCTATAAAATTGAAATGATTAGGTCTTCTTCATAGAGCTGTCACCAAGGTTAAATTGTGGCAGTGAGATAATTCATAAACACAGACTTTAATATGACACATGAACAATAACATTATCTTTCCCAAAGTCCAAAAAAAAAGCACCCAAGAAGTTGAACATGAATAAGAAACTCCCTAAATATATACTTATTTGTCATTTTCTCCTGGTGTAATTGAGCACTTGGTTTACCCCACACCTGGTTCATGGTGGGGGGCGGGGAGGGAGCTATGTGTGTGTATATGTGTGTGTGTGCTCAGTTCTGACTCGTTGAGACCCTATGGACTGTAGCCCGCAAGGTGCCTCTGTCCATGGGATTTTCCAGGCAAGAATATTAGAGTGGGTTGCCATTTCCTCCTCCCCGGGACCTTCCCGACCCAGGGATTGAACCCTGCATGTCCTGCATTGGCAGGTGGATTCTTTACCACTGAGTCACCAGGGAAGCCTGGTGGGGCTCAATACACAATACCTAATATTTTTGGCAAAGGAGGTGTGCCAAGAAAGAAGGAGCATTGACTGACTGCCTAGAGCTCTGCCTTTGAGAAAGGCTATGAGTCTTGGGTCCCTAGCAGGATGAGATTAGTGCTCCTGTGCCTCCAAGCATTTGCCAACAAGATGCCTTCCCCTGGAGGTGTGGTAAATTGTCTTTCAGATAGAGGAGAACAAATCCTGCCTCACCACTCCAGCACTTATTAAGCTCAAATTTTGTTTGTACCAACTCTAGACAATTTTCTTTGATTTATCTCCTACAAACCCCTCTTCCAACTCCTGCATCCCAGCTTGAAAGGCATGGCTGTCTTCACTTGTTCTTTTCTCTTTTCACAGGGTGATGCAAACAGACCGAAAAAGAAAACTGTCTCTCTCTGGGGCTCACTGAGCTGTTTTTCTACTTGCAGAAGCCGTCAATAACCTCCATCAGTGGCTCACAGCCTGGAAAAATGAAGGATGGGTGGAGAAAAAAGAAGAGAGGCAAGACTAGCTCCCTGTGATCCAGCCCGTCCTGGGAGAGCATGGTATTTCTAATCCTGCAGACACTCGGGAAGAGAAGTCTGGTCAACCCTACTTTTTAAGGGGCAAGTAAACCTCAGGAGAGTCTAATCAATCTCCAACAGGCATCTAAGGGATATCAGGAGCATAAATGCGATGCAGACCTGCCTGACTGCACATTCCATACACTTTCCATAATGCCACGTTATTTCTAAGTGGAAAAAATACCCCCAAGGTTCTTATTCCTCAGCAAACACCCTATGCAAAGGTCATGATGAAGCCAAGACACCAGCAGGTGTAACTTGTGACTCTACCATCCCAACATATGAAAACCTGAAAATCACTTAATCTCTTTAAATGTCAGTTTTCTTATCTGGGGGAAAAATGGGTATAAGCATCTTTATTGATGATTACACAGGGGTAAAATAAGGTGATGGGGCAAAGAGCCTGGCATGATACAGAAGCTCATTACATGTGTGTATTTTCTTCCTTGGCTCCAGAAGAAAATATTTGTTACCATAAGGTGCCTGTGGCAGAAATGTGACAATTTAATGTAAAAAGGATAATTAATAACAATGAAACTGAAGATATCGCATAGCCTAATTATACACGTGGTACTCGAATGCAGAAACACGATCCCAACAGAGAAAAGAAAGGAAAAATAAAATTAGCAAATGCTAATCTCACACTCAATGTATCCTAATAAGTTTCTCACAGTCAAGACAATGAAAAAGTGAATTTTGAGGTATATAAAAGGAACTGTACAGGTTTTTGCAATCAACACAGTATGCTTAAAGGGGGAACTCCTTTTAAATATTAAATCATTGCACAGCTATAAAACTCAGCAATATCAAGTTTCCCAAGTATCTGATGGGATTGATTGATAAAACAGCTTTAACACTGTATGGTTCACTATTCTGTTCTTCTTCAAGATTTTGCAGCATCTTACCTCTTCGAAGGTATCAAGGATAAAGCTGACTCTTTTCAAATATTTTTGCTTCAATTCATGTTAGCCAGAAATACATCTGTACGTTCCCTGTGTGCTTAACACCCGCATTCACACCATTTACAGACATGGAAACACAGAGACATTTAGTTCAAGTGCTTCTGAAGCAGAAGGTGGCAATTATGTTGATCCTCTGATTCTCGGACTATGATCACTGGCTTGAGAAAACTCCACCCTTCCCCCAGGAGATGCATCATCACTGAAAGCAAAATTATGGCATCGTCTGTTCATTCTCCTGGAAATCTTGTCCATATCTATATCTAGATATAAATGCAGATATATATTCTGACAATATATAAAAGTCAAAGAAATGTCCCCGACACTGAGAGTGAAATCAAGAGAGCTAAATTGTGTGATGGTGTTTGTCTACAAGACTTTACAGTTTCTTGCCCTCACTCTGCTATTTCCATGTGTAGAAAAACAATTCACAGATCCCTACTAGGGAGTAAATATGCATGTATTTATTGAGCTCAAAACCTCTGCCTTCTGCTTGAGACGTGACACATTAGCATTCCTGATGGGAGCAGGAGCATTTACTATAGCAGTGGGACAGAATGTGAAAGAAAGTGAAAGTGAAGTCACTCAGCTGTGTCCGACTCTTTGCAACCCCATGGACTACAGCCTACCAGACTCCTCCATCCATGGAATTTTCCAGGCAAGAGTACTGGAGTGGGTTGCCATTTCCTTCTCCAAGGGATCTTCCCGCATTGCAGGCAGACGCTTTACCATCTGAGCCACCAGGGACAGAATATCTTTAGTATTAGCATCAGTGACAACACTGTCCCTTAGTATCCAAGGGGGATTGGTTCCCTCGGCCTACAGATACCAAAATCCATGGATACTCCAGTTCCTTACATAAAATGGCACAATCTTGATATATAATCTACATACATCCTTCTATATACTTCAAATCATCTCTAGATTACTTATAATACCTAATATGATGTAAATGCTATGTAAATAGTGACTGGTATGCAGCAAATTCAAGTTTTGCTTTTTGGAAGTTTCCGGAACTTTTCTCCAAGTATTTTTGATCTGCAATTGTTTGAATCCATGGGTGAAGAACCTGTGGATACAGAGAGCTAACTGTATTTCATATTATGCTATGACTGTAATAAAGGCATTGAGAGTCCCCAAAGGAAACCATGGACTCTCTGATTAAAATACAGTTGTAAAAACCCCCCGTCACACTGGAAGAAATGGATATTTTCTTCCAGAACTTCCCAGAAACTTTATAGGATGGTATTATCAATCTGAAAATATACAAAATTCTCGTCTAATAGTCATTTTGATGAACAACCCATCAGGCATTTATCAGGTGCTGCTTCCTCCAGGACTTTGCACTGGAGATCATGGGGCAGGTAACAGTAGATGCTTCCATGATGGGATCCAGAAATCAGTCAGTCAGAAGGAGTTCAGAGCCTCTTAGCACAGGGGAGAAAACTGAAGGAATAAAGCCAAACTAACATTTGGGAAATCCGTGGCAGCTGACTGCCTGACCTCAAACCATGTGTTATTCAGCCATTTTTTGTCTCCAAGCTGAACAACAGTCCCAAAACGAACACCCACATGTGTGTAAAAAGCGACATTACTCCAGCCCAATATGCCCACATTATTCCTAAACTAGGAGTGGTCTGAGTCATGCGAAGTTACAAAGTAGGCCACTGCATGAATTCTGACAGAGACTTTCACATGCAGAGGGATGGTGACTTCATTCAGGTAGACACTATGACTGAGCATGATTTATTTACTAGGTGCTGGGGGTACCGAGGCATATACAATAGGTCTCTTCACTGTCTGCAAAAAGTCTACAATCTATTAATAGTTAGTGATCATTAATAGATAACCAGGAGGAAGGAACTGCTGCTATAGGAACAGTTGGTCAGGAATAGCCTCCCCAACACATTTATTAAAGACAAGGAAACCTTGAAGAACAGGAAGAGTTAACTGTAGGGGAAAAAATAGTACTTTTAAGTATAGTAATTTTTTGAACTACTATTATTTTTTTGAATTTTATCATAGAGAAAAACACTGTTTTTTAGTCCTCCCCAAGATGTTTTCTGAAAAGTATTTGTACATGTTTTTACTGTGATTTGTGTTATGAAATTTATCTTACTCTGTGTGTGCATGCATGTCTTCCTCCATCAGCATTCAGCTCCAAGTCTTCCAGACTCGGTGATTAACACTTAAACTCCTTTGCATGGTCTGAAAGTGGAAAGCCTTTCACAGCCTGGCATCTCTCACCTTTCTTGATTCAACTGAGTCCTGTGCCCTGCAGAGTGTGTGGTCCAGTCACACCAGATCAACTCCATCCCTTCAACCTGCCAGGTGTGTTTATGCTTCTGTCATTTGCACAACACGCACTCCTGAAGGTCCTGAAACGACCTTTCCCTTTTCCGCAGGGCAAATTATGTCTCAGTCTTTAAAATCTACCTCTTTTCTCCAGCTTTCTCTGCCCAACTCATCAAGTGGAATTAATTTATCTATCTCCTGTAAATCTCTCTTTCCTTTGCAGTATTCTCCACTCACATTGCATTATGATTATCAATTCATTTCTTAGGTTTTGTTTATTGATATCTTTGTAATTACCAAATAATGCGTGCCTGTGAAGTCACTTCAGTCATGTCCAACTCTTGGTGACACTATGGACTGTAGCTCACCAGGCTCCTCTGTCCATGGAATTCTCCAGGCAAGAATAGTGGAGTGGGTTGCCATGCCCTCCTCCAGGGGATCTTCCCAACCCAGGGATTGAACCCACATCTAGGTTCATTACCACTAGCGCCACCTGGGACACCCACCAGATAATGCATATTCAGTGTCAAAATTTTGAGAAATAAAATGTACAAATGAGAAAATAAACATTTCCTTCCACTATTCCCCCCTTATTAAACACAAGTGAGAGCTTTCTTCTACTGCACCTGACCTCGGCACTTCTAAAGATTCTTCAGGAACTCTGCTATTAAAGGTAGTATCATTGCCTGTTAGGATGTACAACAAACTATATAACCATTCAACACCCTACTCGTGGAATATTCAGTAGTTTTAATTTTTTTCTTATTATAAATAACAATGCAGCAAACAATTGCGCGTTAATCTCTGTCTATATACCTGTGTATTCTATTAGAAGAGATGCTTACAAGTTATAAAAGAGGTGATATTTTAAAGCTCTATGTACGTACTGTGGATTATTCTCCAGAAAAGATGTTTCAATTAACACACCACAAATAGGGTGGAAATGCCCATTACACTCCCCTCTCCCTTCATGGTAGCAACTGCTCCACCCATATATTTTTTGTGCAAATGCACTGTTGCTTGTTCCTCTTTCTTTAAACAGCAAACACAGCTGAATTTTCCATGTGAGTGTTTGTGTGTACGTGCATGTGTCCCATCACATGTACAGTTCTGGGAGGTGTATGATTAGGGGGTGATGGTATTTTTTTCTTATCCCTTTGCAAGAGTTCTTCATTCAAATATTAAAATATTCTTTAAATCATATCAATTTTGAGTATTTCCCAGATTTGCTCTTGAGTCATAATTTTCCTTGTGAGATGGTTGATGTACAAAAGTTGGCAGTTTAATCTGTCCATTCTTTTCCCTGTGATTTTTTTCCCTTATGATTGTTTCTTCACATGCCTTGCTCCCTAATGTACCATGACCTCCATTAGGACAGGTGTCCTACTTTATTCATTGTTTTGTCTCCAGCATTTTATGGAATGGCAGAGCCCAGGACATAATCATCCCATAAATCGTTGCCAGATAGAATTGTATTTTCTTAATAAAACTCATCCCTCAAACGATTCGCTTTTATATATGAAAGTGCACATGTTTATAATTTATATATACTGAATATATTTCATATTGGATATACATTTATAATTTATATAATATATAATGAATATATTATATAATGAATATATAATGAATATAATGAATATATAATGAATTAATTACATAATGAATATATTTGAATATAATGAATAATGGATATAATGAATATAATGAATATATTTCATATTGGATAATACTGCATATATATGTGCCTCTCTATATTCACTATTCTTTCTCTTAAATACTTAAATTGATCCTAAAATTGATATGAAAATTTAATGGCATTGCAAGGATAAGCACTCAGTGTAACAGTAGTGCTAGGATGTTCACACAAGATAGGGAGGGCGAGTATCTGCTGTCAATTTCAATATAATAGAGGCGATCTAAATCATGGATGACTTTGTCTATCAGAGTAGACTGGTGTTTGCCAGATAAAACCCCAGAACGTCCCCAAAGGGAGCCTGGGCATGTATTTTGGATTCTCCAAATCATACAATCTTATCACTCAAAAATCTTCACCCTGAATATATTCGTAAATAAAACCTAAAATCAATTTGTGCTGAAAACATAGATGTGACTTATAGTGTGAACACAAAATGAGTTCAAAGAAATGTCACACAAAGTCTAGGTAGCATTCCCGAGAGTGAGGGGAGCAAAGGAGAGAGCGGTCCTGGCGACCTCCTCTGGTCCATGCACCACCCCCAGGGCTTCCTCAGGGCTGCTGCTCCTCATTTCAGTCCGAGGTCAGCTCCCAGTCTCCCCCCTGCCCACCTGGATGGCATTCCACTCCAAGGCTGTGGACAGGAGGTCCCCACCCCCTGCAGGAAACCACAGGGCTTCTTGTCCACCCACATCCTTTTCAAGAAGGTTCAGCTTCCTGGGCTGTGCCAGCTTACATTCCTCCCAGTGGCATCCAGACATTTGGCCAGGTTCCCAGCCCCACTGAGCTCCGGGTGACAGCTAGGAAACTCACCCTTTCACAGGTAATAGCTGTGTAGACAGGAAGAGGCAGGGACACAGGCCTCTCCCAGGGTGCTCTGCTGCCAGTAGCATGGTGTATACCAGTGAGCCCCTCATCATAAAAGGGGGGACAGCTAGAAACAAGTGCCAGGCAGTGTCTGAGCAGAGGTGAGGAGCATACAGATTGCAGCACTGGACAGTCACAGAGCCATACTGGCTTCCCCTTTCCCCCAACATCCACATCCAGAACCCGCTGTTTTTTCTTGTGTGTGTGCATGCCAGTTGCTCAGTCATGTCCGACTCTTTCAGACTCCATGGACTGCAACCTGCTAGGCTCCTCTGTCCATGGAATTCTCCAGGCAAGAATGCTGGAGTGGATAGCCATCCTCTTTTCCAGGGGATCTTCCAGACCCAGGGATTGAACCTAGATCTTCTTTCTGTATTGCAGCCAGATTCTTTACTACCTGAGCCACCAGACAAGCCCCCTTCTTTTTCTTGCCTCAATCCAAACGTGAAATAAAAAGTCCAGATTCAACTAAACTCCAGGAAAAACAGGCCTTCTGGGAGGAAAGAACCATTTGATAATAAACTTCTAGCATCACCTTCTGATAACGATTCATTTAGTCAATCATTTATCCATCCATTCATTCAAAACTTAAGCACCCAATTAAAAGCAGGCTGTACAGGGGATATTAGAATGGATTTTGGCATCAGGAAGGTCTGAATTTAGTCGAGAGTCAACCCATGTCGGCTTGAAGGTTTGGACAGGCCACTTCACTGCGGTAAAACTCATTTTCTTCCTTGCCACACAGGATAGGATCACTGCAGGGGCGTCAAATGAGAGGGCACACAAGGGCACACGTAGTAAGCATGGCCCAAAATGACTGCTCCCTTAACAGAAGATACTGTTTTTAATTTTTTTTTTTTTTTTTTTACATTTTTTTGGCTGCACCATGAGGCATGTGGGATCTTAGTTCCCCGACCAGGATCAAATCTGTGCCCCCTGCCTTGGAAATCTTAACCACTGGAGTGCTGGAGAAGTCCCTAGAAAATCCTCTTTTAACAGGAAAGAACACCATACCTGTGTATTGAACGTGTCTCTCATGAGCACTGTTCCAAATGACTTGATCCTTAAAAACAGGTCCCTGAGAGCTTACTGTTTCTATTTTGACAAGTAAGACACCAAAGCCTCTGAACTTTGAGGATCTCACTTCAATCACCCAGCAGCAACTTTTCATAATTGGAGTTTGGGTCCAGGTTTGTCTCACTGCCAAGCCTGTGCTCTTTCCAAGGTACCTGACTTGGTGGTTCAAATCTCGGCAGCAAGATGCAGAAAGAGTGAGAGAGGACATAGGGACCAATCGTGACCGATGATCATGCCCAACATGGTATGTTTGACACTGAGCCCAAGCATCATAGTGGCACCAGCTGATCTTACAGGTGAGGCCAGGGGTCACTCTAGGTCCTGACTCATTTGATAAGCTGGGCCTTAAAAGTTGAGTCGGTGGCATCACCAACTCAATGAACATGAGTTTGAGCAAGCTCCGGGAGTTGGAGATGGACAGGGCAGCCTGGTGTACTGCAGTCCATGGGGTCACAAAGAATTGGACACAACTGAGGGACTGAACTGAACGGAACTGAAAAGCTGAGAAGAGTATGTCTAAATGGTAAGAATGGTTAAGGCTGGCTAATGGTGAAAGACATCCAGGACAATGGAAAACCTGTATCATACCTTGCTCATGCAAGCCATAATGGCAACCTAATTGTAGCTGAGGCAGGCTTCTCTTCATACAAAGATTCCCATAAATCAATGGCAAAGTGATGACAGAACTGGAATATCAACACCCTTAGCCCCTCATAAGGGATCTAGGCACTGGGTGCTAGTAGTCACTAGCATTGTGAAAAGAAATCACAGACACTCTGTGCCTCCGGGGGGAAGTTACACACCTAGAAAGTAGTCTTAGCAATGAATAAAATAAACACAAAAATGGAATCTGGGTCTGATTAAGACTCTCATCCAAGATCCAGTTTTCAGAAGGTTAAGAGGACAGAGCCAAACTCCAGAGCAGTGGTTCTCAATTGGTGGCAGTTTTAGCCCCAAGGGACACTGAGCAGTACCTAGAGACATTTTTGGTTGTCACAACTGACAAGGGGCTGCTATGGGCATCTAATGAGCAGAGGAAACATCCTAGAACACATAGGACAACACCCCCAAGAAAAAGATCATCCTTCTCAACATATCAATAATGCTGAGGCTGAGAAGCCCTGTATTATAGGATAAATTATTCTGTTTCTTCAGTGACAGGGAGTGATGGAAGCACTTACAGACTTAAATAAATGGAGCAAGACTATCTAAAGATAAAACAAGAAAAACAGGCAAAACTAAATTGCAGTGTCTGGGGATGAGACGACGATCACCATTCAAGGCAGAAAAGCGGTCACACTTCTGCAGAGGGCTTGCCAGGTATGTTTCTCCCTCCCTCTGGGAGTGGTGGTTTAGAGGTCCTCTCCTTGGAACAGTACACTCAGCTGCACAACTGTCTTTGTGTTTTCTCTATTATAGCTAACAGGAACAGAGTTTAAAATTATATTAACAACAAAATTAAAAAGCTTTTCTTTTCTCACGCTGGCTAGGAGTTAATTGGCTTATAGCTATAGAATTTTTTTTTAAAGCATCACTCATTCATCCAAATGCATAATTTCTTTCTCCATGTTTCCCACAGGTACTGAAAACATTATTTCTAACTTTGCCCACCCCTGTTGCTTATTTCTAGAGAACACCAAAGTCACACAGAGTGCTGAAGCAGTAAGTAGAATAATTAAGCACAGGTGCCCTGAGGTCAGATAACCCAAACTGTCACTCTATTCCACCATGGTTTACCCAAGCTCTCTGACTTGGGTTCCTTCTCTGTAAAATGAGGTAAGTAACTCTACCTTCCTCATGGGGTTGTTGGGAGCATCAGACGAAGGTTTTGTTCATGATAATAAGCATAATTACCATAAACAATATTATCACAAACATTATTATCGTAGACAAAATAAGATGTCTAGATTATCTTAAGAATACAGTATATAACTAGATTCTGAAAATATATAGCTCCTCTTTAAAAACTGAGCCCTTGACTAATCGCACACATGTCTATTCAGGGAGTGCTGAACATGTGCTGAAACCCTCTGAGGCTGGGGACACAGACAGGTCCAGTCTCTGCCCTTCATCTTTCATAGGAAGACCTGAGATTCCATTGCTGCAAAGATTCACTCAGTTCCGTTTTATTACCGAAACTCACCACTTTTAGGCCCTACAATTACTTCCAATTTAAAATGAGGGAACAAAAGGTCAGAAAACTGCAATGCATATCCATGGTTACAGGTCTTCTAACATTCTTTGGGCACTTGCTGATTACCGGGCCTTCAGCAAAGCCCTTTTCGCTCGCTGCCTGAGTTAATGCTCAGAATCGCCATGTGAAAGAAAGGAACTCTCATTATATCTTTTTCAGATATGAAAAAGTAAGGCTGCCAGATAATCTTGAGTGTTCTCAAAAGCTGCACAGCTGGTACATGTCAATACCAAGATTCAGCAGAACCAGCTTCAACTTAGGAGCCCGTCTTTTAATTTCAAACCCAGTGGGTCTTGTCAGACTAGCTGGAGGCTACTTTTAAAAGACCAAACTATTCCTTTCTTGGTAGGACCATTCGCTGTTTTAAAGGCATCATTTGCCTAGGACATTGATTCTAAAATCTCTTTTGGGTCTTTAAGTCTGTGAGCTTCTCTAAAAGGAACTGTGTTCTGAAGGAAAGCCCTGTCTCATCCTTTACAAAAATCACAAAGGTGAACACTTTTCATAAATGAAAGCATGCAGCTAGTGCAAGGAGCCTGGGAATCCATACTCTAGACCAGTGGTTCTCAAACTTTATGAATCTTCAGAATCAACCCCCACCCCTCAAGTGTTCCTGACTCAGAAAGTCCCCAAGTGGACCATCCTAAATGCATTTCTAATACAACCCCAGGTGGTATGGATGCTGCATATATATATTTTTTTTAATTTTTGAGCTGCATTGTGCAGTATATGGGATCTTAGTTCCCCAACCAGGGATCGAGCCCATGCCTCCTGCAGTGGAAGAGTAGTCTTAACCACAGGATCACCAAGGAAGTCCCCCAGGGAGCACATTTTGAAAGTCAAGTCTTAGACTCATTCGTGCTGGTTTGGGAATAATAGAATGCCTAGTCTCCATTTCTGAGTATCCATGTACCTTTGTCAAGATATCCTTTAGAAGTAAAGAATGAGATAGTGGGGGTAGGTGCTTTCTGAAAATGGACAAGCGCTAATGCAAGTTTTCTCAAACTTTCTAGAGCTTCACCATCACCTGGAGACTTATTAAAAATAGAGCTTCTCAGAGCCTACACCCCATCCAGCCACACGAGGCCTGGATTAGGGCCCTAGAAGCTTCTTTTGAAACAAGGTCCCCAGGAACGTAGAAGGAGAGGGTGTGCAAACTCTTGTAAAACAGACAAGTCCCAGGGCTTTTAAGGAAATAGGTCCTAAGTCCCTTCACTATGAAGGCCAGGGTTTGGCCTCGATATTGTGCATCCCACAGAACTATATGCTCTTATATATTCCATGACAGAGAGAAAGAGAAAGTCCATTTAATGTGTGTGTGTGTGTGTGTGTGTGTGGAGAGAGAGAGAAAGAAAACTTCTAAGTGAAATACTTGACTTTAGGACCTTCAGAGTGAATTTTGAATGAGAAAAAAATGGTATCATTTGAGATGAAAGGAAGCTCTAGACCAGCACACTCTGGAATCTTCTGATTGAGAGCAGGCTTCAGAGTTAGGTGTGAATTGGAAATGTCCCAGAAGATAGGTGTGGGGTAATCAGAGCTATTACATTCTGCACCCGACACAGGATCGCTTCCTCCAACAATGACAGCAGCGCAGCCCAAGCAATTTCAGCGTCTTAATCACTTTCCCTTTCTTTCAGAATCCAGGGAATTTAGTGTAATTCCTCATGCTTTCCCTTAGGAATTATGAAGTGTCAGCTACCATAGAGACTCTGCAAGTAGCTTTGTATAAGAAATGTTTGCAGCAATTCAGAGGACTGTGTAATTGAGTTAACAAGTTGCAAGAAACACGTTTACATCCCGGACTGGAACCGATGGCTTGACCAGGAGAAGGTATCAAGCAGAAAGGGCTGGCTTATTAATGCCAATCATTCACCACACGCTGCTTCAGTGAGCAAATTCTGAATTCCAGGCTCTTAACACTTTTGATTACAATTGATACAAAGGATGGAAATTAAAAACCCCACTGTTGGCTAAAGGTAAAAGGGAGGGTTTATGTAAATTGATTGCATTCAGTGAATTGATTGTGATATAACATGTCCCAAGTGATATCTCAGGGGTGATATGCTATTACAATGACTGAGAAAGTGAAATGATAATGGATCTTGCCAATCCTGTTTAATTGGGTCCTCCTCACAGGTAAGGACTATCTTTGGACCACAGCTGAATCTACTCTAAAGTTGCCACACATGTATCCTTTGATATCACCAAGATGCCTCTGTGTGAGGCCAACTCACTTTGATCTTTTCAAACCATCTTTTTCCTAATTTTTAACAGTAACGCATTTTCATGGAAGGACATTTTTAAAATGCAGAGGTTTAAAACAAATTCAAGTTGACTGAATAAACAAACAAATGACTGCAAAATGAACTACTGATAATTTTGTCACCTGATAATAATCATTATTACTTTCATCCAGTTTATTATTGATACCTCCTTTTAGCCATGCTTTTTAAAATTTAGTTTTCAAAGTAGAGATTGCAGTTTACATGCAAGTTTTATTACTCATCTTCTGATAAAAACTGTATCACATTTCCATAGTGTTTTTCCATATTATTAAAAATATCTTCATATATGTAACAAATGACTTCTCAAATCTAAATTGTATGAACTGTTACTATTTAAAGATTTCATCCTAGGGCTAGTCATTTAGCATGTTTTCACTTTTGACTCCAATAAAAAAAATGTAGTAAGCAATATTTAACAGCTTTATTGAGGTATGATTTACAGACCTTAAGAAATCATCTGGAAGAACCTTTCTGTGTGACTCAATCTTTGTGTTTCAGAGTGTTTCATAAGGCTAGATATCCAGAAGTAAAACAATTAAGACAAAGGATCAGTATATGTTTAAGCTCAAGAAACACTTTGCCAAATGCCCTCCAGTATTGATTGATACTCCTATCAGCAAATTATTAGAGTGCTCATCTTATTCCACCCTGGTCAGCATGAGCAGTAGTAGTATTATTTAAGAAAAGTCAAGATGCCATCATATAGTTCAAAAATGGAAACTGCATTTCGGAATTTTCATTTTCACTTTCTATATACTTTGCTTTTGTCCTAGTCTGTTTAGTTTTGTGTTTAATTAATTTTTTTTGGGAAGTATAGTTGCTTTACAATGTTGTGTTAGTTTCTGCTGTACAGTGAAATGAATCGGTTATACGGACGTGTGTGTGTGTGTGTGTGTGTGTGTGTGTGTGTGTGTGCGCTCAGTCACTTCAGTTGAGTCTAGCTCTTTGAGACCCTATGGACTGTAGCCCATCTGTCCATGGGATTGTCCAGGCAAGAATACTGGAGTGGCTTGCCATGCCCTCCAACAGGGGATCTTTCCAACCTAGGATTGAACCCGCATCTCCTGTATTTCCTGCATTGTAGGCAGATTATTTACCCACTGAGCCACCTGGGAAGTATATATCCCCCCTTTTATAGATTTTCTTCCCATTTAGTTCCCCATAGAACACTAAGTAGAGTTTCCTGTCCTATACAGTAGGTTCTCTTTAGTTATCCTTTAGTTAGTTTTATGTAACATGGTATTCACATGGGCTTCCCTTATTGAACTTCCTGGTAATAAATAAGGCTGAGCGACAATAAGAGTAAGTTGCATGCAACCCAGGTAACAACCTTACCTAAGCAAAGAGACATCAACTCCATCTCTGGGTTCCCAGTCATGAGCTGTATTACCCTCAGTAAGGATTTAACCTCTCAGCATCATTTTCCTTACCACTAGAAAAAGAGTTTAAACAGAAGATGATCAAACGAAGCTTACAGACACTTAACCAGACAACTAAAACATCTCCAGGTCATTGCCTGAGACAAGGAGTATCATTTTTAAGAAGGCATGTTACATTTATTTAATAGACACCTAGAATCAAATTCTTTATAAAAGTCATAGTTTGCTTTCAAAAAGTGTCTGCCTGGGCATGCCAAACAATTTAATAATACTCTGTGTCTGAAGAATACAAAATGATTTCTAAATGTTCTTCTAGCCCTGCTAAAAATTTGTTCTTAAAACTATCAAAGAATGGCAAAATAACTAATTATTCCTGAATTACTCTCATGACTTATTCCATTCTCTTGAGGCATGCTGTGATTAAAAAAAATGAAGAATTTGTAACTGTTAGTTATCAGCACTTCATGTAACTTTTGATTCAAGTAACAAATAGCATTTCAGCTCTATGTATTCATTATGCCACTAAATTGCAAAGGAAAGAAGCCAATTCTAATGAATTGTAACCATAGTTTCCTTTGCGTATTACATATTAGAAGTGGGTAGCACTTTAAATTATGGTACACAAAACAGCATATAATTAATTCTGAATAAAAGATAATGTATTCTTGCTAAATACGAGTTATTTTAAAATCTCTTAATGAAGAACTAAGCATATGCTGTGCTTCACTGTTAAAATGTTTAGCATATGTCATTAGAGCCAACATTTTGCATTTATTATTATATTTATTTTCAATAATAATATATTATTTAAGTGAACACACACAAAAAAACGTAATCACCAACATTCCAAATGTGGAAAATATATGCAAATTACAGGAAACTTTTTGGCTCCCCCGAAGTTGTCACTAAATAACTTTTTGATGGCCTGGTGCGATTGCAATTTGCAATAGAATAAGAAACATGGAAGAGCCTGTTACTTTGAAATCACAGAACATATGCACAATGAATTTTAAAATTCAGATATGGAGATAAACATTTCTATTCTGAAAATTGACATGTTCTGAGTTTTCATGAAACAGCAATGCTTAAATCTAGACCTTAAGTTCCATCTGATTTAGTATTGAGTTTATAAATCCTTTTGTGACATTGTGCTTCTGGTTTTAAAAGGAAATATTCTGAAGTTACTCTCTTATGTACACTGAGCTTCTAATTGAGCATGATTATCACTACAAACACCACCACCATCAACACCGAAACAACACTGAATCCTGGGCCATATCCTTTCTGCCTTACTCTCCCCACTTGTACCATGATGATGTCTAACGACCCTATAAACTAGCCACATGACCACAGACAAACCACCCCTCCTAACTAAGCCTTAGCGCTCTCAGCTCTAAAATGGCTATGCTGAGGTCCTTTTTATTTCCAATAGATCTGCCCTTTTCCTCAGCTCTTCCTGAGTGCCAACGGAAACACATAATAAAACCAAATTTTCTAAACTCATATGCTTTCTACTCTCGCTTCATTTAAATTTGGAGGGGGGCGGTATGTGGACAGTAGAAATGAACTGTGATATGGCAAAAACTTAGAATTAAAAACAAAATGTAAAGTTTATTTTTAAATTCAAGGTTCAGCTTCTGTTCCAGAGGAATAATGACTAATTCATCAGAAACAGACTGAACTTGAAGGAACCACTCTTCCATCCTTTTCCAAACCCCCAGGTTTGGAGTGACTTTTAATGTGTTTCTTTCTCAAGTACTAATGTATGATAATGAAAAATTGAAAAATGGCAAAACTTTAAAAGAAAATAAAATAATTCATCATACCCTCCCTATATAATTGCCACTGGTATTTCAGGATGATACCTTTCCATCCTGCAGAGTGTGTGTGCAGAAAGCTGAAATCACACTGAGCCGATAATTCAATGGCATACTTTGCTCCTCTTAACATTTGATTCGAGCATATGTCCATGTAGTTACATCTTCTCTGTGAACACTTCCAGTGACAATTACAGCCCACCATAAAAGTACACCATAATTTTACAGATCGCCTCTTCCATAGATATTTAAGCATTGTTTTCTGTTTTTTTTTTGCTGTTGTTGCTATGATGAATATTTTGTGCATCTAACTGTTAGCACTTTAAGCTACTTTTGTATTAATTCCCCAAAATGTGAAATGAATATTGTAAAAATCTCAGCAGAAATAATATCATTACTCCAAAATAACTTTAGCAGCTTATTTTTTTTTTTTTTTCACTTAAACACTCCTCCTTAGCATTTTCTGTGATCTGTTTCAATCCTATCTCAGCTAACCAGCACTGTTACCAATGTCCTGAGTGTCCCATATCCCTTCCCACTACCAACATTACAGTGGTAGAGAGATTTTTATTTCTATATTCCTCCTCCCCCTCTAGAGTAAGCCCTTCTGCAGGAAGATTCTAGATGATTAGGCATCCTAGCCCCCAGTCCCTTGCTTAAAGTCAGGCACATAGTAGTTGTTCAATAAACATTCACTAAATTAATGCACCTTGAAAATTACTTATGGAGTCCCCATCCTTGTCCCACAGCTATAAAAGCATCTCTTGCCCAAGATGTAAAGATCTTTTTCTACTTATTTTTTCCTTTATTTATATCCTGGCACATTCCAGAGAGAATTTAGGGCAGGAGACCTCTCTCTAAATCAGTTCTGTCATCTTATGCTACTGCTTAGATGAATTTGCAAAGGACAATGCTATTCTTTCAAATGTAATTTTAACTGTTCAGTTTGCAAGGAGGAAGAGGAACATCAGAACATGTCACTTCCTCAGAGATGTCTTCCTCACTGCATATGTGTGAGTATGTGTGTGTGTGCATGTACAGCTACACATCTATATGTAAATACATATGTGCTGTGCATGCAGTTTTCTGTTTGTGCTTGGGCTTACTGTTGTACTGTTAAAGGCACTGGTCTCTTCATAGGGCTCTTTAAAAGAAATTCTACTGGCATCAGTGCCAAGGAAAATTTTGTCTCACCTGGAAACAAATGCATTTTATCTTTGTGGTGGTTGTCTAACTCTTGGTGTTTCTCCAGCTGCTTTGGTTACCAGGAGACAATGCCATACATCATAAATTACAGTGTGTTTCTCAGTGAAGTTCCTTGCTCCACCTTATAACCTTACTTTTGCTTTCCTCTCATCCTAATTTCTTTTAAACTTTATTTTTTTTTGAAATTTTATTGCAGAGCTGGTATTTATGAAGGCCATTTTAACTTGTCTTAAGAACAGGAACAGCCATAAATAAATGGAAAAAGTAAATAAACCATACTGTCTAAGCTCTTCACCTGACCAACCTCCGGGAATCCGATCACCTTTCTCCTGGCTGCCTGCCCAGAGCTTTAAACCCTAACACACAGTAATTCCTTATGAAAGCAGAGTTGGTCCTCATGGTCATCCAAGGAGCATATATTCAAAGAACAGACTTCTAGCTAATTAATATTGCTTTCAGTTACTCAACATTTAGGAGACCTTTTTATGGTTCTAAATGTGTTGCATTATAGCATGTATAGAACACACTGAATTACCAATTTACTGACAGCTTCCTCCTCCAGACTACCAGCACTTTGATATGAGACTATGATAGTTTTACCTCCGTGTGCCTAGTACTGAGCACTGTGGCTATTAACCTTTTTGTGTATAAATGGATGCTTGTTAAAATAGCTCATCTGTGCACGTGTGTGTTTGTACACGTACACACACATATCTCTGCATGTATGTATCTGTATTGCCTTCCACTGCACAAGCCTCTCTCAAGCTAATCTCACCGGAACCTACAAGGCAGTGTGTTATTACCTCTTGTGCAGTTAAGTCACAGAGGCACTCACATGGCTCTTATGCAGCAGTCAGGCTTTGAGTCCAGGCTGGCCTCATTCCTAGCTCTGACAGTCTGCTGCATTGCTTCTCCATGTGACATCATAGTGAGTTTCAAGATGGAATCACAACTAGTGTATTATATACAAAGATATCTCCAAACATGGAAGATTGATGAGCTTTAGATAGCTGGGCATGGCCAACTATACTCCCATGCTGTTAGGAAAAATACCGTATTTTACATTTCTTAACATTCATTATGCATTTTTATAACTATACTGCACCAGCTAAAATATAGGTTTTAGAAAAAAAAAAAGAAAATGTAGTTACTACATGTGACAGTCAGTTTTATGTGTCAACTTGGCTACGTTATAGTCTCCAGCTATATGTCAAACACTAATCGAGGTATTGTTGTAAAGGTATTTTGTTTTTTGTTTTTTGTTTTTTGTTTTCCAAACTTTGAGCTTTTAATTTTGTATTGGGGTACAGCCAATTAATAATCTGGTAATTTCAGGGAAGAGCAAAGGGACTCAGCCATACATATACACATATCCATTCTCCCTCAAACACCCCTCCCATCCAGGCTGGCACATAGTATTAAGTAGAGTTCCATATGCTATACAGGAGGTCCCTGTTAGTTATCCATTTTGAATATAGCAGTGTGTACATGACCTTCCCAAACTCCCTAACTATCCCTTCCCTCCGGGAACCATAAATTCATTTTCTAAGTCTATGAGTCTCTATTCTGTAAGTAAGTTCATTTGCATCATTTATTTTCAGATTTTACATATAACGGATGTTATACGATATTTTTCCTCCTCTGTCTGACTTACTTCACTCAGTATGACATTCTCTAGGTCCATCTGTGCTGCTACAAATGGCATTATTTCATTATTTTTAATGGCTGAGCAATATTCTATTGTATATATGTACCACCTCTTTTTTATCCAATCCTTTGTCCATGGACATTTAGGTTGCTTCCATATCTTGGCTAGTGTAAACAGAGCTGCAGTGAACATTGGGGTGCATGCATACTTTCGGATCATGTTTTCCTCCAGATATAAGCCCAGGAGTGGGACTGCAGGGTGATATGGTAGCTCTATTTTTAGTTTTTTAAGGAACCTCCATACTGTTCTCTATAGTGGCTATAAGGTATTTAGTAGATGTAATTAAAGTCTAAAATTAATTTTCTATAAGTAAGGGAGATTGTCCTAGATAATCTGGATGGGCTTGATTCAACCAGTTGAAAGGCCTTAAGAGGAGAATGGAAGCCTCCTAATGAAGAGAAACGCAGTGTCTGCTCACACCCTACAGCACCTGTCTGCCCTTCCTGCCCACCTGCCCTGTGGGTTTCAGACACGCTTTGCCAACCCTCACAATAGCTTAAGTCAATTCCTCTCAATAAATCTCTTAATATATGTATATCCTATTGATTCTGTGCCCCTCCTAGAATCCTGGCTGAGGCTTTATGTGCACATCAATATTTACAGATGGGAAACTACAGAAGATTTCAGATTCAAAGAAATGGAGAGGGTTATGCAATCTCCCAACAACAGCCAAGGACACATTTTAACTCTCCCAAAAGACAGCTGTTGCCTTACCTGTATCCAAAGGCCAAATTTGAGATTCCTTAAGAAAACCTAAGATACAGTGAATTTAAGGAAGCTGGATTAAAGGAGCAACCAGGGTGTCTCCACCAGAATGGCATTTATTGGTGATAGCCAAGATGGGTAGACAAGTGCTGTGTTTAATGCCCTTTGAGTGAACAATCCCCTGTACTACCACTAAGAGTTAACCCCTCTAATGAAGGCAGAGTTCAAATTTAATGTAAATGTCTTTTGGTGACATGTATATTTAGTTGCTTTTTTTTATACTGTCAGTGAAAATCTAATAACTTTCTCCCTCAAAGCAATCCTGCAAATGTGCGTGGGCTATATTCTTCCAGGCATCATCTCAAAGTTTCTTTCCATTACTCAGAGGAACTATATTCTAATAAATGTATCCATTTCAACTATTTACTTGAGCAAACTTGTTCTACCCATTCATCCACCTCTCAGAACCCCCACGAGATGTGTACTACCCTCCCAACACATCACTGCTAAGACAGACCATCCCAGGGAATGAAAGCCAGGGAGATGCAGAGGTGAGGAGACACGGGCATGAATTCATGTGCTGTGACAAAGAGGCCCAGAGTCTGCTCCTGGCCGAGCCCTGACCTTACCTGTGTTGTTGGTCAAGTTCCTCTCCCTCTCGGGGGTTGTCCTTCAATATGAAGGGGACCCAACTCCCAAGACAAATGTTGGGATTCATGAAAAATTTCAGCCATGACACTGATGTCTTGTCCTCCTCTTCTCCCTCCCCTCCTTTCCACTTTTCTTCTTTTATCTGTTTTTCTCCTTCTCTTCTACTCATTGTTTTGCAGGCCTCCGATAATGGTAACTAACCTCGCAATCATCTTCCTCATTTTCATCAGCTGCAGTCCTCAGAGAGTGGCTGTCATTCTCAAACATCAGTCACTTCTTAACCCATCCCACTGCCATTTTTACTGATGGCACTCATCACTACTGAAAATACTTTGTTTACTTGTTTATATTTTATTGTCTTTTCCCTCAAACTAAAATATAAGGTCCATTAGAGTAGAAACTATGTCTGTTTTGTCCTTTCATTTATCTCTAGCCTAACTGATTATCATTGTATCATGAATACTTGCTAAATGTATGGAATTGATGGGTGACACATATTTAATCTAATGTATTTTGCTTTTACTCACAGGTAGCCCACAATGCAAGGTCTGAAGCGTGCAGCAACGTTAGCTCACTTGTACTTCGGGAAGCCATGATTACCTCTGGTTGGAGGTAAGAAGGGCTCTGTCTTGGCCAGCCCCTTTCTGTGGATACCTGTTAGACCCAGCTCTGGGGTGGAGACTTGGGAGAGCTGCAGTGGAAGCAGGAATTGTTAAAGAAGGGGTCTCAGGAAGCTGTGGTTCAAAAGGTGCCAAGACAGACACCGTGAGCCCATCTCCTGGGCCTCTCTTGTCTCCCTCTGCCTGGGTCTTGCACAAGCATGTTCACATATGTGTGTACCCACGTGGCTCAAGCACCACCCTGCATCTCCCTTGAGTTCATACTTTATATGAAACCCTCTCTAACCCTCACATGAATGTGATTTCCTGGATAAACTTGGCATTGGAAGCAACTGGGTTCACTGAGTTATTACATCTTCTGGGTTAGCTTTGGACCTTTCTATCTGCAACCTGCTCAGGGCTTATTTAGGATGTAAATACTTATTTTAAAGGACTGTGTATCAAAGCGGAGAAGGCAATGGCATCCCACTCCAGTACTCTTGCCTGGAAAATCCCATGGACGGAGGAGCCTGGTAGGCTGCAGCCCATGGGGTCGCTAAGAGTCGGATACAACTGAGCGACTTCACTTTCACTTTTCCCTTTCATGCACTAGAGAAGGAAATGGCAACCCACTCCAGTGTTCTTGCCTGGAGAATGCCAGGGATGGCAGAGCCTGGTGGGCTGCCGTCTATGGGGTCGCACAGAGTCGGACACGACTGAAGCGACTTAGCAGCAGCAGCAGCAGCAGTATATCAAAGGTGAATAAACACAACCTTAAGTGAAAGTTATAAATTCACCAGTACCAGGGGTTAACAGGATCATTATGCTGATATTATTAACGTTTCACCATCGTATCATCACTATCACCATCATGTGGCTACAGTATTGTAGGAAGAGCCCTGCAGAAGGAGACAAAATCTGTGAAGTGTAAATTCAAGTTCTGCATTTTGCCAGCTGTGCAATGATAAGCATGTTATGTAATCTCAGCCTTTAGTTGCTTTGCCTGAAAATAAGGGTGAAAGCAGAGGGTTGTTTTGAGAATAAAATTAGATAACATAATAACATATCTTACAGAGTACCTCCCTCACCAACAGTTGTTTAAAATTTTTTGTTGTATACATTTTCCTTTGAAAAATTAAGACCTGTTCTATCTACACAGTATCCACTAGCTACAAGTGGCTACTGAGCTCCTAAAATGTGTCTAGTTCCAACTGAGATGTGTTTCATATATATAAAACTCAGGAGATTTCAAAGATTCAGTATGAAAAAAAGAATGAGAAATATCACATCAGTCATTTTATAATAATTATACATCATAATATTTTGGCTACATTAGCTTAAATAAAATGCATTATTAAAATTGCCACACATTTCCTTTTTACTGTTTTAATTGGACTTCTAGAAAATTTTTAATTTCATCCAGGGCTTACATTGGTGGCCTGTGTTACTTGTCTATTGAAGAGTATAGGCAATAGAGAGCTATCATTCCTGAAATTTCAATGATAAAGATACAAAAGCTCAAAAACAAAGGATTTCCAGGAGAAAATTGAGTTCTTAACATCCTCAGAGCTATGCAAATATGATTCATACTGAGAAAAAGAGCATTGTGTCAATTTTTTTTTAAGAAAGTACAGCATGAAACCTTCATAGACAATGGAAAACTAGTTCCCATCAAATTCAGATTAGAGTTTGGTGTGGAAGAGAGAAACAATAATAGCTTAGCGAACTTTAATAGGGGGAATGGAAAGGAACAAATGGATTTTAAGTACTTGAACATGGATGCAAATTCCACAGTGTCACTCACTTGCCATATAACCCAAGGCAAGAGTGTATAAACCCGCAGTGCCTCTGCTGCCTCTCTGCAGAATGGAAATAATAATACACTTCTCATTCATAGGCTTATTAGCTACCATGGACTAAGTACTCATTTGGATCTTTGTAGATACTCTGGTCAATGCAATGGTGCAGATGAGGAAACCGACAAACACACAAATTCATAAGTTATATACCCATGGCCAGACAGCTAAAAAAAAAAATAGTAGCAGCGAAGTCTCAACTTTCTTATCTGAACCCCTTTCACATGTGAGCTTTTAATCACTCCTCTAAACCCAAATCAGACTTTCACTGTTGTCATGAGAACTGATGCAAACAGTGGACTCACACTATCAAGACCATCAAGGAAGGGTGCATATTTTTATTGTTGTTGTGAAGGCATGACAGAGCACTGAGAGGATATCAAATTTAAATCACTCTGTGCCCATTAGTGTGTGTGTGTGTGTGTATATATATATATATATATATATATATATATATATATATATATATATATACACATACATACATACATACTGGAGTGGGCTGCCATTTCATTCTCCAGGGGCTCTTCCTGACCCAGGGATCGAACCCAAAGGAGAGACCCAAAATGAGGAGGAACCTAGGTTGACTGTAGAAACTCAGAAGTATTAGCAGTGTCCTGGATGCTGCAAAAATTATTGAGTGCTTTGGAGAAATAACATGCAAAAGCTAACCTATGAAATATGAAGCCAGAAGATTTGTGGCCCCACAGATAAAAGATTTAAAACCTGTCTACATGTTCAATGCAATGAGTGACAGAAGTCTTCCCACTTCTTTCCCGAACAGCACTGCACCCCCAGGCTCACCTTTGTAAGCACAACATCCCATCACAATGTCTTTATTCAAGGTCAAGCATCAGGGATTGCAAGAGTTGAACATGACTTAGCAACTAAACCAGCACCATGAATGTTACAGAGCTTGAACTATTTACATCAAGGGTTGGTTTGTTTTGTCTTGTTTTTTGTAAGAGACCCACCAGGGAACTGGGAATAAGGCTGAGGGGGAGCCAAGTATAGTGGGAGACGAGGGAATACTCCTAGCTGGAGTGAGCCACTGCCAGGAATGGTCCCGAGGAGGTCCCCCAAGGGTGTAGCTGGGTCCAGCACACTGCATGACCTCCATCTACACGCCCGCCTGACACACATATCACCGCTCGGACAGACGCGGAGGAATGGTCACACCTCAGTAACTAGCCAACCTGGCACCTCTGCAAGAGTCATGATTATTTCCGACAAACTCATTTCTTGTTCAATTTGATATAAAATTAAAGTTGTATTAGCACAGTTTCTTGCATTCGAGAGCATGTGAACAGCATTCTCAACACTCTCCTGTAGCAAGCCCAACAGAGTCCTGAAAGGAGGTGCAACAAAGCAGGTAAAGTTACTGTTTCCAAAACAGCTCTCTTTTCCATCCAGATAGGCCCCTCATGGGGAGGCGTGATCAGTGGACCAAGCCAATATGATCAATGTAACTTTCTCAGAGAAGGAAAACCATCTTCAGAAGAAATATTCATTGAATCATTTCCCATGCAAATGTAAAAACAGGGGAAACAATACCAGAGGTAGTATCAATATTTTCAACATTAAGCAAAGACAGGCAATCTTTGAAAAGGGATGCTATTTCCATGAAATTAATTCATAGTCTTGCCCATAAAGCTTTTCTTCATTTTCTTTTTTAGAAGCATTGCTTTAAATGAGTCAGGAGACAGGTTTTGGAGGCTCTTTGCCAGAGCTGAGAACAAAGTTTTGAGTCCCCAGCAGCCCACCACCCATTTGGTATTAATTGTCCCAATGAAAATCTGAAGTCCAGGAACTGGGTTCAGAGGAGAAAAATACAAGTATTCTCTGGGTCAAGTAGAGTGACTGACTTTTTGTTTTTTTTTACTTTTTAAACAGATCTTAGCTGGTCTCCCAGATGCCTCCTGTGTGGGAGGCAATTTTCCATTGGGACCGTCTTACTCTACATAAGAGGAAACAAATCCAGACAAAGGAAGCGCGTTCCCTCTTGTCCAAAGGTGAGTTGATGAACAAATTAGGGATGAGAAAAAAAGATGGGTCAAGGGGAATACAGACGAGAATGCTCCAAGGATATGAGAGCAGATCAAGAGATACAAAACACAAAGGCCCTGTGGACTTCATCTCTTTGAACAAGATTTTGACAGGTTGGTGTTTGCGATTACATTTGTTTTTCCATTCTAGCTTGGAGTGTCAAACCTGAGGCCTCTTCGAGTCCTCTTCAAATCCTGTGTAGATGATTCTCTTCTCTCTCAGAAACCTGGGTCCTTATTAATATGCATGATGGCAGCTGCAATTTGACTTTGCTATCTTCTCCCACCTCTGCTATCAGAAAGCGGAGCGGGCCCATCGATGGGCTTACACGTCTTCTCTCAACACCTCCTAGAAACACATTGTGAACCTTGAGTGTCAAATAAATGTTCTAATGTGACACTCTTGGTGGCATCTTCCCTTCAGCTATGCCAGGGCTGGACGGGAACCAAAGTATCAAGAGAGAACACGAATCATGGAATCACAGCTTCTTTCTTGCCTAACACATCTTTTAAAATATTTAAGTCGTGAGCACATGACAGAAAACATAATAGTTGGTGTCATCTTTAAATCAGCCTGGGTGGAGAGAAAGCCAAGAACCCAGCAATTTGGGATATATTAGAAAAGTCTCAGGAAAAGCTTTCTGGTTCTTTCATGTCCTGAGTTCAAATGCTTTGCAATTGCCTATCAGTGTGAGGTTGGGGCTTCTATTCATGGAGTTTACTGGGAAGATGCAAATAGATAATCTCTAGAAGGCTTTAGAGTGCCCCAGGCACTCAGTAAGCACTTCCCAGAGCATCCACCTCCATTCCTCACTGATAGCCAGTAGCAAGTTTCATGAACCTACCCTGGAAGCCTCTGAAGTCTGTCCTGTGATAGCAGAGCGGTGAAGAATGCAAAATCTTCCTGTTCGAATCCTCAATTGTCCCCTTACCAGCTGTATAACACTGGGGAAAGTTGTTCAACTACCCTGAGTCTTGGTGTCCATGTTTTATAAATGGGGATAATTATAGCTTCCAATTCATTAAGGTTGTAGGGAGGATGGATTGAGATAATTTATAGGAAAGGCTGAGCACTGTGTGTGCACACAGTAAAGGCTCAGTACATATCTGCGATTATATTAATAAAAATGCTGCCCCCTAGTCCCGGCTTCCTGCCAATTTCCCTGTTTAGAGTCTCTGCCCTTGCTACTATCAGTGCTTCTCAATGCTGGTCCAGAAATCATTTAATAAATTATCGAACACAGCCTCCCCACCACCACCTCTCTAAACTGGCAAAGGTTCCTTAAGACCTGGGGAATGAAGTCCAAAATCCTAAATTTGATATGCAACATACTTCACAGAGTCCCAAACTCACCACCCCGTGTGTGCACTCTGCTCACACAAAGCAACCTGTGTGTTTCCATCCTGGCGTTTTTGTCCACATGGAAGGCACCTTCTCCAGAATGCTGAGATGCAATGGTCAGAAGGCACCACGCCACGTGATTTGTGGAAGAAGATTTGAGAGCCAGACCATTTTAGAGCTGGAAAGGACCCAACAGGCCACTTTACAGATGAGGAGACCGAGGTTAAGTGGCTTGCCCAGGGCCACACAGCTATTTATCAGAATGTCAGGGTTTCACTAGGCTGGTCTGCCTAGAAAGAGGGAACCACAGGACAGCCTATTAGGGAAAAATCTGTCAGCAGTTGACCTCAGGCTTGGTGACAGGTGATCTTTCTCCATTCATGAGAAATGAGACAGAAGTTAAGCACCCAATAAGAAAAGAACAGGAGGCATGCATGCCTCTCTGTAAGTGAAAACCAGGTCCCTCCCTGGCTTGCGATGTGGGGCACAGCAGGAGCGGGTAGATGGGATGAGGGCAGCTGAAATGATTAGGCAGGCTCCATCCCTCACTTCAAAGACATGTTCTCTCAGGCTGTATTAGTCTCCTGACTAATGCTCCCAAACGCACCGTGGAGATTTGCTGAAGCTGAAGATTCTCTGAGGTATGCAAGGAGGAACGGTGATGAATAAAACACAAGAATCGCCAATGCATTACTTTGAAGGCGAGTGTGCCCAGTTCTAACTGCCAAATTGCAATTTTCACTCTAAGATAATACTACTAATAGTGACACTTCATTTATATAGTGCTGTTTAAGTTCCCAAGAATAATAATGAAAATGAAAACTACATCTTATACTACAGCTGTGTCTATATATGAAACATATACTGGAGTGAGACAGTTCAAGAGCCAGCTCCCTTCCCTACTGGATTATTTTAGGACAAAGTGTTGTGGACTGGAATTGTTTGCATAAGGTACTCCTAATTTTCAATTTGGATTTGGAATTTAAACACAGTTTTGCTGCTATTGTCAAAGAAATAGTTTTAAAAACCTTTAAATATGTTGTTAAATATTTAAAACCTTTAAACATTCATGCTTCCATAAGTTAGACACTGGAAATATGCTAACTATTGATACAACTGCCCAACCAGCCTCACCTGTGTTTGGTTAGTCCTTCTTGGTTTGTGGTCTGGATTTATGTCCGTGGCGACCAGTCGGGGAGTATCACATAGAAGTTGAAAGGCATGGCTCCAAGAGTTCTGTGTGGCACGGTGACGCCTGGGTCAGGTCTGGGCAAGGGGCACCATCAACACAAAATCAAGCCATTCAGTGGTTTAACTACCTGTCCCAGCAGACAGGCCAGCAAGTCTTCAGATACTTAAAAACCCTGACCTTGCCCTGAAGGCTCCACTCCCTAGAAGTGTGATTCAGATTCCTTTCAACAGGGGTTGGACTGTCCTGGGATGACAAGGGACCAACAGCAGAGGAAGCTTTTCTCTTTCTTTGCTGCCCCAACTCTCCCTGCTTTAAGCACTTCCAGCTTCCACATGGACATCCAATCCTGGGGCCAACACAGGGGCCAGGGAGCTGGGAGGGTGTGGGAGCCGCCCTGGACTCCCAGAAACCGGGATGTGATGAGGTCATTTGTGGTGAGGAGGGGCATCCTTCGTGCTCCCATCAATGCCTAGAGAGCTCCCATGTATTCGATCCTGGCTTCTCCAAGATGTTTGGCTCTGAATTCAGACTAGTCTTTTCTATCTGGCTGCCCTTAGATTAGGAATACAATTTGGATTCTTGTCCCTGAATCTGGCCTTAGTTTCCTCTGCATAATACTTTTTGGGGGAATTTTGCATTGGCTCCAGAGCCAGCATCCATGGGCCACTTTACCACACAACCTGCCCTGTTCTTTCCAAGAGACCGTTTGCCATCCACATGCCTAACAGTTATGTCGTTTGCCATAGCTGCCTGTGTAAATTCCACTTCATCTACTGAGCCGTATCACTTAGCTTCCAGCCAGGTTTGATGTCCTGCCCAATTCTTGCTCAACCCAAATCAGACCATCCAATGTTTAATAAAGGCTTCCTCTGCTCTCTCCTCACACCTGAATATCTAACCATCTATCCACATTCTATTCAGCATTTGAGAGGAACTCCCCTCATCATTGCAGTGGATAAGTTTTCTTGCAACAGTCTTGCAAGGATATCCAGGGCTATGAAGCCTTTTTGGGTTTATTAGTTCAAAGCAACTCTGAGTAGCATAGGGCTTGCAGGAAGACTAGAGAAGTGGTCAGGAACATCAGGAGCCTCAGCAGTCAGAACCGCGGACCAGATCCTACCACAAACCTGGAGGAGGGCGTGGCAACCCATTCCAGTATTCTTGCCTGGAGAATTCCATGGACAGAGGAGCCTGGCAGGTCCATGGTGGGTCCATGGGACTGCAGAGAGTCAGACACAACTGAGCAACTAAGCACAGCACACAGCACAGAGGGCACCGCCACAGTCCCCACTGAACATGGGTAGTGACAGCTTGCTCTTCCACTCTGGTTACTCCTGGATGTCAGATGATGCAGCAGCCACTCCACAATGACCAGAGTGGATTCTTCATGGTCAGCATCCATGGGCTACTTCATGGCTGGGGCGTGTGTGTGTGCTCGTGTGGGTGTGCACACACATAGCCACGTAAGTGTAAGATACTGATTCCAAGTTTAAAACACTCTGGGAAGTAGGTGCTGAGTCATCATTCTACCTTCCAGGAGAGAGAGGACAGAGATTCTGGCCCTTGAAGAGGGCAGTCTTTCTACAGAGTCTTATTGTAGGTTATCTCCAAACATAGGAAGGCGATTTGGTGCTATGAAGCCACACAAACAAGCAAACAAAATGGTAACTATGCATTACAAGGAATGAGTAACATGAAGAATATTGTATTCCAGGGCATGTGTGCATTCTAAGTCACGTCAGTTGTGTCCAACTCTTCGCAACCCTATGGACTATAGCCCACCAGGCTCTTCTGTCCTTGGGATTCTCCAGGCAAGAATACTGGAGTGGGTTGCCATGCCCTCCTCCTGGGGATTTCCCAACCCAAGGATTGAACCCACATCTCGTATGTCTCCTGCATTGGCAGGCAGGTTCTTTACCACTAGCACCACCTGGGTAGAATCACTCAAAAGGAGTGTCTTCTGTGGTTAACAAGGTGCTATCCCTGCTTCTATCGGTTTTGTTGTTCTCGCTGTTTTTCATAAGAAAGGTAGGTATCTAAGTAAACCAAACTATTGCATGGTTAGAGAGATGACAGATATTCTGCACAAGAGACTAAAGGTTTAAATTTAAAAACATTTTAGGAGTCTGGATCAATGGATCCAGACTATTGATATGTAATGTAACAGAGATAATAAAAACAGCAACCTCATTCCATGTACTCTTTAAATACTTTTATATATTAATATCATTCAATATCAGAACCGCACCTGCAAGGTTGGTATTATTAACCCAGTGTTACAGATGAGGACATTGAGAGACAGATACGGTGGCTTGCACAGCTGGGAAGCAGCAGGGCCAAGCTCTGAAGCCTGGCAGTCTGACTCCCTCACACTGCTAAAGGTGCCATATCATGTCTTCTGTGTACAGGGACAGGTGGGGAAATGTGGCTTAACAGCAGCACACCAGGAAAAACAAATAAATAAACTGTGGAGCATAAGTCCTCTGGGTGATGTGGCTGGCAATAAAAGCTAATGTAATGTAGCCTCAGGCTGCAATAAAAGAAGTGTAGAGGGAGTTGATAGTCTAAGCTGCCTCTAGATTTCTGTGCTCAATCCCGCTGTCCGAGGAGGGCAAAAAGGAGACAGGTGTCCATCCTGGAGATGGGAGACAGAGACAGTATCCTGGAAGACCACTCAGATACAGAACAGCTGCAGTGGGGAGGGAGAATTCTATCTATCCCTCGTTGACATCAAAGGCTCATACCCAAGAGTACAACCTCTGGGGACACAGAGTTTGGATCAACCCAAAGGAAGTGTTTCTAAATGTGGAAGTCCCTAATGCCTTGGTGGTTTGTGCCCAGGGGTAAGGAGCTCCCTGTGACTAGTGACGCTCTGGCTATCATGGGCACATGGAGCCAGGATCTGAGGACCTGGTGGCACAACGTGTTAGTCTGGTTGGTCTCTTGGGTCCCTTCCCCCCATGCAGGAGTGCAATGTTTTGTTTTGTTTTTTTTCCCTTCCTAAAACCATCCTTGATCACTGAACTGCATGTGGCTTGTCTTTACTGTGGTCCTTCTTGCTTATACTTCCTTTGAGCACTGACTGTATGCAGCCTTGAGATTTTAGTATGTTCTTCACCAGTAATGTTGTCAGCTATCTGAGGAAAGGCCCTGTGATTTGACCATTTCAGTGTTCCCCGACCAGCCCTTTCATTAAAGTAGGGGACAATGAAATGAGTTTCAGATGGAGTGCAAACCAAACCCTGCCAGAAGGCCCTGTGAAAGCACAGGGGTGGCAAAGTGGTAACGCCATTCTTACTGTTCCCAGTACATGGAAACTGGAAATAGAGATTTAGTGGCAGATATCTATAAAGAAGGACAGAGCTGAAGGGTGAAATCAAATGGTATATACTGCAAAATATTACCAAATGACACTGAATTGGCTAACTATGACTTCAAAATATTAAAGATTCATGCAAAGTTCTGTATTTAGATGTTACAACTTAACTGCCAAGTAATATTGTAGGGTGAATCTTTATACTTGAACTAGTGATATGTTTAAATCATAATCAGACCACAGGTATATCAACTCTAAAAAAAATAAATAAAAAGGCTTTTGCTTTTAGATAGTGGTGAGAGACAGGATTAAGAGCCAAGACCACCCACTTTGTATTCCACCTGCTCCTAGATTACCATGTGATATTAGGCGAGCCACGGTTCTTCTATGGGTCCCTGGACCCTCATCTCTGAAAGATCGTTAATGAGAATAGCCGATAGCTCAGTTAATGACTTCAGACACCTGATTCCTGAGAATTCTGCTTGGTAAAGTGAGATGTCCAATTTTCATTACAGGAAATAGGAGGTCCAATCACTCTACAGTGGTTAGACCATGATAGGGACTCTGATTTAAGATGCCACAAGTTTAGGGGGGACAATGACACAACAGAATGGAAGTAGGTGTGAGAGGTGAGGATGGTGAGAGGTCTGTAATCTCAACAGGTTAGCTGAAGCCCCGACTGGCAGAGCACCCTGACGCAGGTTAAGCTGGCTGTCAGATGCCTGACTTTTAATCTCAGCTTTGCCAATTAACAGCGACGGAACCCCAGAAACTTCTGGGTGTTTTTCCTCTGTAAGAGGCTAGCAATTATCTGAACCAGCTCATAGGCTGCTGCAGGTAAGTCTTACATTATAGAATGTCCTTAGCATAGTGCCTGAATCTAGCTTAGTACTCAATACATGATGGATTTTAACTGTTATCAGATGCCATTTTCCAGTATTTGTAGGGCTTTCAGGAGAAGGAAAAAGTGCCAGGGAGCAGGGCAGAGAGACTACTGGGAGAAAGTTACAGCAGAGGATATCTTAGCTCCTTATATGATGGGATATTTTAATGAACAGAGTTAATGAATTGCCTCTGGTGTCATGGGTTTCCTGAGATGTCGTTAGCGGGCTGTCATCAGGACATTTAGGAAGCTGCAGGATCAATGACAAGCAGAAACCCTGCAGAGAGGTGAGTTCGACCATAAGATCTCAGAGGGTCCTTTAATGGACAACATCTGGGAGCTTGTAGGGGCACAGGGTCGAGCCGTCAACTCAGCTCTCTGTCCCGCTGCTCTTCTCCAGGAAGCCAGGAGGCCCAGGGTTGCAACACACACCGCACACGGCAGGAAACTGCTGGCCTGTGGGGTCAGAACGGGCTTGGCCACCTGGCTTTCCTTCCTCCGGCGTGGTGAGCTAGGATGAGTGTCTTGAATCCTCTGGGGGTCCTTTTCCTGACTTGTAAAGTGGAGATGACAGTACCCTCCTCACAGGGCGACTGCACAGAATACAGGAGGTACCTGGTGCACAGTCCTATCTCATCAAGGTGGCCCTCTACCCTGGGCTTTTCCAGGCAAACACAGGCAGCGCCTCGCTCTCATGGTGCCGCGTACTCAGGAGGGAATTCAGGAGGGCCTGGGGTAGGGACAGATGACACAGGAAAGCTGCAGATGGAACACAGCAGGACAATCTGGAAGGACTAGGAGCTTTGGAAGTTGCAGCCTGATGGTGACACTGGGTGTGAGAACAGTCGGAATGCCATGGAGGGCTGTGTGGGGGTGGGGATTCCTGTTATTTTTAATCCAGTCCCAAATCACTGTGCTTCTGCCTGGGCCCGAGGAAGACCACAGACAGGGCAAGCACTTCTTCAAGCTGCAGTCTTTCCAGGAGTCAGACTGTCACAGCTCATCCTCCTGAAAACCCCAAACTACATTTACCTGAAAAACAAACAGGGATATTCTGGAAAACGGCGACAATTTATCAAGAGACTAACTAACATTTCAGCTAGTCTGGAATAGTAATGAGTCCCTTTTAAAGGGAGGCAGACCTTGTGACACATCACAGGCTTAGCCAACTTTCCCAGTAAGATATAACTTCAGGGCACCTTTCCACAGCAGCCCGTATGTAAAAATGAGCAGGGGAAAATGCAAAGGTATTGAGGAGGCAGGCACTTTTCAAAAGCCATAATTATCTCTAAAATCTTGACTGCCTCTTGAATATTTCAAATGAAAGAGGGATGGATCACTTAAACTTCTGAAATATATTTTTTTAAAAAAGGCAGGTTCTAATAAACAATTCATCACTAATTGGGAGGGCCCTCAAGCCAAAGGGAAAGTTCAGTGCAGGATTTTGGCCAAATAATCATGGGGAAGAACTTCTACCTGCTATGGTTAGTCTATAAGTGAAGCTCAGGTCTCTTTCTGAGAGGACAAAAAGTCCCAAGCAGTTACTGAGCACTCGTGAACCAGACATTGAACCCAATTCTTCTGTTATCTTATAGCAATTCCAGGACATGGATATTATGACTAGGCCCATTTTTACAGATGAGGTAGCTGAGTCGGAGAGAAGTTACTTAGCTCAGTCTTGGGTTCCTACTTTGCAAGTGGTGGAGCTGGAACTGAGAAGAATCAGACTGCTGGGCAGTGCTGGAACCAGGGTGAGTCAGGTGAGGTTTTGTCCGTGGGCACAAAATATAAAGGGATGCCAATAACCTCAGTTGCAGTTACTGCTAAGTCACTTCTTTGTGTTAGACTCTTTTCGACCCCATGGACTGTAGCCCACCAGGCTCCTCTGTCCATAGGATTCTCCAGGCAAGAATACTGGAGTGGATTACCATGCCCTCCTCCAGGGGATCTTCCAGACCCAGGGATGAAACCTGCATCTCTGATGTCTCCTGCTTTGGCAGCCAGGTTCTTTACCACTAGCGCCACCTGGGAATCCCCGCAAAACTCAGTAAATTAAGATAAATAATATTTTAAGGAAATATTTCAAAAATCAAGATCACTAGGGAAAAAAAAATTCCATGATGGGCAAAATATCAACATTTTAAATGCAGTCGGGATCTAAATCTGCACTTGCCTGTCCTCACGTCACTCTCCTCACCCTGATCTTGGCCCAATTGCTCGGCAATACTGACTCCGAGTCTGAATAGGTGGTCCAGGCCTCAGGAATGATGGAAATAGGGCTGACTGTTTGGTATGTGACCATCGGTAACACATACCCAGAGATCACGGTGGGGGTGAATGCACTGTAATTAGATACGCTCTGTCCCGGCCTTCATCCATGCTTGTTCTTCCTGAGAATGAAACAGCATCCATGGCCAGAATGTTGCTCTGAATTCCCACTCCTCTCGGCGGTGGAGCCTAATGACGGCTGAGAAGAGATCTCTGTGTGTCTTAAACTAAATCCAGGGCGGGGCTTCCACTGCTCCAGTTGCCACGTTAGGTGGCCATCGTGGTGGGGAAGATGCTGCATCCGAAGACATTTTCTTCAGGGAAAAGTGAACATGGAGAAGTAATCTTAATTTGTGAAATCATGCCAGCACAGAGGACCACATCAGGAGGATTTCTGGCAAATAAAGAAGTTCATGGAGGAAGTGAAGGTTTTTCTTCAACTGGAACAACCAGGGGAAAGGCAGAAAAAGGCAATGCTTATTCACAGTATCCTTTGACAAGTATTCAGTGCCAGAAGGCAAGAGAATAAGGCTCTGGCCACTGTTTACCGTGGCCTGTGGAGCTGTTTATGCCAGCTTTCTGGATTCAGCACCTCGAATGGTCTAAATGAGTAGAAAGAGAGAGGAAAGGAGAGAGAGACACCAGTGCCTGACCTGCCATGAGAAAGGGCATCCGTAGTCTCTCCCACACTCTTTTCTCCCCCCTCCTCTTTCTTCCTTTCTTCTCTCTTAAACTCCCATCTCATTTAACATCCTGTGTACTAGGTTCTCTGCCTGAGCAAAAACCTTGACCATAGAAACTCTGAGAACAATGCTTTATCTCAATAAGCATCTCAGAACTCTGCAACTGTCAGACGACTAATTAAACCAAATAACAGTGAAATTTTGCCTCCAGTTCTAACAAATGTGCATTATTCACAAGCACTTAGAATTTAAAAGTGCCTCCGTTTTTAAAGTTAAATAAACTGTCCAGGGGCCGGCGGTACGTGAGCTTTGGTTTACAAAACACTTTGTCTTACTTTCAACTGAGTTACTTAATACTCCCTCCCATAATCCATTTGCATTGATTCCTCCTTCATCAACTGCCCATGCATTCTAACATACTCAGAGCTGCAAAGAACTCCACTGCTGATTCACCAGGGAGGCAACTATATTCAGTTAAAAAAAAAAAAAAAATGATACAAATAAGAATCCACTTAAGCCAGTAATTTTTTTAAAATAGAACTTTCCTCTTAATTATAATATAGCATTAGGGTTTTTTTTTTGTTTCATTCTTCTTCTAAATTCATAATGATACTATCAAACAGTAACAAATATAAATTTGTGCAGCCTGGAATATGCAATTTAATCATAAGCAGTAATTTCCATATCACAGAGGAGGGAAAAAAAAGAGTCAGATGATTAAACTCCAGTGCATGAGGACCAGTCTTGAATTAAATTTTATTCCGCTAAAGTTAGGTTTTGTACAGCAATATCAAGAATGGTTTAAACGTAATAGTAGAACATTCACTGTTATATTAAAACTCCGTGCTCCAAAGTGTTTACCAAAGATCAAACTGCTGTTCTTTTTTGCAAATTAAAAATGCCTTGCAGACATCTTCAAAACCTCTTGAAAGAACAGGCAATGTTATAACAGCAATCTCACTAATATTTCCCTTCTTTACTCCTTCCCTTCCCCCTTGGAGTCTGAAATGATGCTTTTCTTGCAGGGAAAAAAAAGAACCAGAAAACCCTCCACATCACTGCTTCGGTGAGAACTGACCTTGTTTATTATACAGTCCAGCCCCCTCATCTCCTGCTCAGAGGATTTCAAGACTCAGATTTTGCAACTTTCTAGTAAACTCCAAGGTGGGAAGAAGAGACTGAAGGTAACGGGATCCACGGACTAGAAAGATGTTAATCCTGACAAACTGCTGAAGCAGTAGACTGAACCACAGCTAGATTGAATTCGGTCTCTCCTGAGAGGTCCAGACAAGGCCGGTGGTAACAAAACTGCTTTTCATGGTGCCCTCAAAAGCAGATGGGCCCCAGGCAGAAAGTTGGAGCAGAGTGCCATTGCCCTCTAGTGGCCAGAAGTGCAATCTTCCGCAGAGGAACCCATTTCCAGAGATGCACAAGGCTCTCAATGTCAGGGTAAAATTATAGCAGAAGATGTCTAATTATCCTCCTTGAGTGTTTTCTTTAGTTCTTCTTTGCCCATAGAGGAGGCTGTAGATGGCTATCATAGTAAAACTGATGGAAACCTCACTCTTACTCATACTGGTACAACAGAATTTGTCCAACTCTCTCCAGCTTTAATTTTTTTTTTTTTTTTTTTACCAGACCTGTTGATGTTTTTTCCCTAGTCCCTTAAATCACACACACACACACACACACACACACACACACACACACAGAGGACCAAAGACTTTTACATATTTCAGGGGCAATAACTTTGAACCAAAAAGACTGACAGCTACAGTGGATGGTAAATCTAGGACAGGGGTTCTAGACAAATCAGGTAACTTTTTATGAAACAATGACCAATTGCATAAAGGGGGAAAATATCCCAAGCACATTTCAATCCCTTAAATCACTGACTGGTGAATTTACACAATAGTGAGATTTTCTAGCAAGGAAAAAAAATGTACGAATTGATAGTAGTTTTTCTGCAAATTTGACAGTTAAATAAAAAAAAAAAAAAGGTTGGCTACCGACTTTCAAACTCTTTAGACCACTGTCTTATCATTATTATTTAATGATAAGGTATTCCTATGATCAAAGTGAAAGAAATCAATATTGAAAATAAACTTAAACAAGATGATCATGTTTCTGGAATGTCTGCCTACATAAATGTGTAGAAAATGAAGGCAGACTAAAGTCAGATTTGCAGATCTCCTTTAGATGGTTCCGAAAATAGCTTTGAATATCACAGATCAAAGTTTACATTAACTGTCAACTTCATAAGTCAAAGACTTTCACAGGCAAGGTTCTGAAACACACTATGTTCAAGGGAGTGTAGCTCTGGCATTGTAAATCAAGCTTTGAGGTCAGTCATGGCATTTCCCATATGAGGATCCCCAAACCAGAATCTTTACAAAGCAGCCATGTAATTCCATTCAAAGTGGAAGAAAAACCATGAATTATGAAGACAAGTGCATTAAAGGAGCATGAAATTGATCCCTATTCCCCCAAATCATGGCATGGCTCTCCAACCCTGCCCCCACCCCTTTTCAGGAACAAACAAACATACACACACATCCACAGCCACCACTGCAAAGAGGAACCCTGAGTTCTGGGTCAAAAAAAAAAAAAAACAGTTGTAACTTTAAAAAAATGTTCAAATTAACAAAAGATTGCATCTTAATTGAAAATAGAATTTGCGTTTCTAGTAATTTTACTGTCTATCGTTCAGATAAGAATGCAGAACATAATGAAAGTTCTGAAGTGCTATCAAGATGGTCCACTGCTTCAATTAGAGCTACTTCCAAAGCCTATTTTTCTAGTAAGCAGTAAGCTCAGTTTGAGTAAATCGACATGCCTGAGCCTCAACAGATTATCCTATCTCAGTCCTTCCAATGCAGCTCACTCCGTAAGGGTGGGGAGAGGTTTTTTTTTTTTTTCTTTCCTAACAATGTAATAAAATGACCAACTTATACAGACTCCAAAACAACATGGAAAAAAAGGTCATAATAATAATTATGAATAGTAAAATGTCACTGCAAAACATTTTAAATGTATTAATTTGCATTGTTTCAAAAACAGCATGTAGATCTAATTCTCACTCAAGGAAACTTTCCTGTCCTCTCAGATGCTTTTCCTTGGTCTGTACTTGAAAACTACTCACATTCCATTGTACTAGGCAGGATTTCAGTCTTGCGGAGAGGTTTGAATTCTAGGGCCCACTGGCCAACTCTAAAACTTTGAATCAGAGCTCATGACTAAGGAACTTCAGTGAGCAGGAGCTTCAGGGTCCCACTGGCCTTGGCCCCAACCCTCTGTCTCTTTGTTTTGCAACTTTTATTCCTTTGTTCTACTGGACTAAGACCAGGCCCTCCTGCAGCTGGGGTTTGGGCAGTGATTACTTCTGGATTCTGCTGTCTGCATCTCTGTCTTTGTAGGAAAAATAATTCCAGGATTAAGGAAATGAAGGTCAGCCTCATCTCTTTTCTCTCATTGTATTAGGCTCTAGCTCTCAGAGCCCCGCGTGGCAAATGTGCTGATGCGATGCTGGCAGATCCTCGCTCCTGAGAACACTTCTACGTCCCCTTCCCCGGGAAATCCAGGCACCCCGCAAAACCATCGATGCCTGCCGCAAGCCCAAGTGATAAAGACATCGATCCGTGTCCTCTCACCAGATTAATCATTGTGGCTTCCCTGTGATTAAACCGAAAACTTACTCTGCCTCATATAAAACCAATAGGAATGATCGGAAGAGGAAAACAAGGCACGATTTCAGAGCCACCCGACAAAGATTTGTTTAGGGAGGGAAGATTTTACAGGCATGTCTATACCTTCATGCAGCAGGGTTTTAGAAACAACCTTCCACCCCACCCCTTAGGAACGACCAGTCGTCATGCAGAGGTGGCGTTATTAAATGATGAGAAGATGCAATTTTCTTAATAGCAGTGCGATGGCCCGTGAAATCCCTGGTGCATTATCAGCAAAGCAACAGGGCTTTCTTTTTCAAGCATTTAGAAAACCTTTCACGCGGGAGAAGAAGGCGTGCGGACGCCACCGCTCCCTACCCCACCTCGTCCCCACTTCCACCCTCACCCCCAGAAAACAAGGAGCAAGGCCTTGGCAAGAAAGGGATGAAGAAGCGCGACCCGGGGGGTGGGGAGGTGACGCTCGCTGACCCCACTTTCTCTGGGGACTCTTTTCTTCATAGCACCAGGCGAGCTTCCTATAGCTACACCCGGGTGTAGGGGGAGAGGGGTGCTCTCCTCGCCGCCCCCACATCCTGTGGGTTTCTCCAGGCTCCTCACTCGCCGCTCCGGTTCGGGGCAAAGATTTGGGAGGGAGGCCGTGCGCGCGGAGCTGGAAAGGCTCGGCGCACTCCGGGAGGAGGCGCAGGCTGCGGGGAAGGCTCGCTTCGCAAAGTTAACGTTGACCCGGGCAGGCTGCGCCAAGCCCCAGCCAGAGCGAGCGCGAGTCTGAGCCGCTCACGTATCGCCCCTGGAGCTGGAGGGAGCTGACACACTTCCCCCGGAGCCCCCCGAAGACACTCCGGCTTGAAGGCTGGAGCGCGCATCTCATTCAGCAGCCCCCCGAGCCGCAGTCAACGGACCCAAACCCACGCTCTAAAAGTGCAGGGAAATCGCCGACCCGAGCTGGGTTTCTGCCGTTTTCCGGGGCTTCCCCGGCGATCTCGATGGAGGAACTGGGTCCCCGGGAGCGCTCGGTCGGGATAGGGGAGGAAGGGGTAGGGACCCTGCAGAGCGCGGTCATGTCGTCGCTTTCGGAAAGAGGCGCAGCGCTGGCGGGAGGGCGGGCGGGCACCGCGCTGGGGGCGACTTTCCCCGGGAGACCTGACTGGGGGCGGTCGGCGCGTCCGGGGCGCAGCTCTGCAGCCTCCAGCTCCAGCCGGGTGCAAAGCCCCTCTCTCGAGGCCTCGGAGCGGACCCGCTAGGAGACCGGAGCTGCGAGGAGAGACTGGAGCGCACATCTGGCGCCTCTGTCCCCTGAGCTGCCCGCGCCCACAACTGGCTCCCTTCTTCCTTTTCGATTTTTAAACAAATTTTCTCTTACCTCCGCCCTCCCCATTCCGCTTAGCATTTGTGAAACCTGGTCGAGTCAGTCGTCCCCCCACCCCCCGCTCGCCAGACATTCTCATCCAGAGACCACCCCCCCCCGCACCCACCCCGAAGAAGCCCCATCCAGGCGAGAGGAAGGCACGGGCGGCGCGCCTCACCTGGGGCCCCGGAGGGTGGGCGCGGGATGCGGGCCGTCGGTCCCTGGCGCAGGGCGAGCGCAGCGGTGTCAGCCCCGGCCCCTGTCCGGGTCCCATTCACAAGTCGGCGGCGGCTGCGAGCGGCCCCCGCGGCATCTGCTCGCGACGCTCCCCTCGGCTGGCGGCGGCCGCGGAATGAGCCGCTGAGCGCGCTAGTGGCAGGAATGAGAAACCGGGGGGAGGTGGCAGGCGGGGTGGGGGGGGGCGGAGAAGGAGGGAGGCCGCCGCTGGGAGGGAAGGAAAGGGCGGGGGGGTGGGGCGGAGAGGAGCCGAGGCCGCAAGACGCGGCTAGCCGGGCCTCGCGGAGGCTGCGGGGGCCGGCCCGTTCGCGCCCCTCCCCCCAGGGACCCCCGGGATGTCAGCCCCGGGGTTCGTGGCCACCCCCCTACCCTGCTCTGGGTCGCCGCACTCCGGATCCCCTGGGTCTCAGATGGAGTCTGGAGCGACTGAAGTTGGGCTCCAGGGACGCACAGCCAATCAGGGAGGGCGGCAGAGGAAAGCTGGGGAGGGCTCCGGGGCCCCTCTTTCCTCCTTCGCCCAAAGCCGCTCCAGCTGGTCAGGCTGGGCCCTGGCCCAGGAGGCCTGGGTGGTGGGTAGGGGGAAAGCATCGCCCAAGTCGGGGAGGCAATCGGGAGCTGTTTCTCCTCACTCCACCACCCCACGTTCCAAAGATCCCTCCACGTCGGCGGCTTCTGCCCTGCCCCCTCTCCCCATCGCCAGCAAACTCTGCTAGGGTACGACGGTGAAACCTGGAGGAGGGAGACTTTGGACTCGGGAAGAGCCACGTCTCTTTCTCTCCCAAGTCTCCCTCCCGCCACCCATCTCCAAAGCCTAGTGTGGTAAGGGGAACGGGGCCGGGGAGGTGGCCAGGATCGCTTAGCCAGGGTCGGCCCGGCCCCCGCCTCAGGCAGGTACAGTGGCCCCCGCCCGCACGAAGGGTCACTTGTTGCCTCAGGCCCCTTCGCTGCTCCCCTCACCCCAGGCTCCGTGGAGAGTGCGGTTCTACGGGAGACCCGGCCTAAGGACGCAGTGCCCGCATCCTCCCTGGGTCCCGCCCTGTACCCCTCTAAGAAGACTCCTTGGAAGGGGCCCCGGGCCTGCTTCCTGCCCTCGCAGAGTTGCCAGGAGAAAACGCTGGCTGGGCCTGGGCTTCGAAATCACGCCAGGGACTGGGCGGGGCGCTCGTGCTTCGGGGAACGGTGTTGGGACCCGCACACGCTGCCGTCCCTAGGGAGGAAGGGGGACAGCTGTGACCGGAGGGGGACCCCTGGTCGGAACAAGTTTCTCGGGTGGGAGGTGGCGGAAAAAGCAGAGGCGGAGGGAAGATGAAGCAGCAAAAGGATAACTGGAATCCCAGGAGGGACCGCGATGAGGACCGAAAAGGAGTGACGGGCTCGCCAAGAAAGGGGAGGGGACGCGGAGGGAAAGCGGGCGAGAGGGTTGCAGCCCGGCCGAGGAATTGACATTAAAAGAGGTCGTAGAAGGAAAAGAGCGCCTCGGACAGCGAGCGAACGGGGAACTGAATTGGAGAGGCGGTGGGACCGAGGGGGTCGACCAAAGACCAAAGCCCGCCCCCGGGCTCCTAGCCCAGGGCTCCCGAGTCAGCGTAGCACACGGAGCCCGGCGTTCGCACGCGGCGCCCGGGATGCGCGCGGGGGCGGGCGGCGGGGCGGGGCCATCCGGGTACCACGCCCCCGCCCCTCCGGGCGCCCGCGGGCTTCTCGGCGATTCTGGGATCCCCGAGGCGCCAGAGGCCGACCCCGCCCGCGTCCCGGGCAGAGCCGCCGAGTCCTTCGTTCTCCGTGTCCCCGTGGCCCTTAAACTGCTGGTTCCTGGGCTGGGGGTGAGGCCGCTGAGTTTGCCATTTCTCATTTCTTTTGCTCTTAAGTGCACCACCCCCCACCACCCTTTACTTCCCGAAGGTCGCAAGGAGAAGGGGCTCTGGGCGCCAGGTACCCACTCTCGCTGCACATGTGCCCACGCGAGGCCCGCGCGAGGCCGAGGAGGCGGAACGCTTTCCCGGGAGCGCAGTGAGCGGGTCGCGGTGCCTGTCTCTTCTCTCTCCTCAGGTTGGTCCCTCACCCCACTGAGCCCCTTCCACACCCTACCTGTGTCCTCTCTCAGCCTCTCTGGTCCTGTCTGTTCACCTTCCACTTCTGTGTTCTAAGCCCTAAAACCTGGAATGTCTCCTAGGCCTCGGCCAAGGTCCCCACCCTCCAACGGGGCAGAGCACGGGGATGGGGGCTCTGAGTTCCACGGGAGGAGGGAAGGGGGCCCCGCTCTCCCTCAGAGATACTCGCGTTTGGCTCTTTGTCTCCTGACGGTGGTCTGAATTTTCTCGTGCTTTTCCATGTAAGTGTAAGTGGGAACAAGAAGGGAACGTGAAGGAAAGACTCTTCGGCCTAATTGCAGGTATACAAAAATGTCGAGGATCGTTCATGATGGTTAGGACATGGCTTGATCCGTGAGAAAAGTCATTATTTACATTTTGAAGGCACAACCAAGGATGGGCCTCGTCACATGTGACCTGACGTTATCCGGAATACATCCTTTGCTTTTGTTTCATGATTCGTCAAGTGACAGCAGTTCGGTGGTGGTGGTGGTGAGATTTTTTTTTAGACCAGGAGTCCCAGACCCCCTGACCCATAATGGCCCATGGCCTGTTAGGAAGCAGGAGGTGAGCAGCGGACTGGGACTGGCGAGAGAACCAAGCTTCGTCTGCGGCTTCACGGTTGCTCTCCATCGCTGGCGTTGCCAACCAGTACCTGCTCTCGCTGACCCCCCCCCCCCGCCCCCCGCCGTGGAAATATGTGTTCCACAAAACCGTCCCTGGTGCCATAGAGGTTTCGGACTCTTCTGTGAATGATCACATCATTGGGTTTTAAAAAGTATGTTAAAAATCGTTTGATAGATTTCTACTGACATTGCACACCTGAATCAGATGGAACTCCATGTATAAGGGCTGACAGTATTCCTTTGCACAAACCAGCAGTTTTATGCCTGGGTGTCTACTTAAGACAGCTAGAAACTAATGTCAGCCCACGCACGTGTAGCTGAATAGCAGAATTAGCCATTATAGCCAAAAGCTGGAAACTGTCCAAGTGTCCATCTACTAGTGAGTGAATAAATAAAATGTGGTATATCCATATAATGGGATAGTATTTGGCATTAAAAAGAAAATAAATACAGGTGCATGTTACAACATGAATGAACCTAAAAAACATGTGAAGAGCCAGAGGCAGAAACTATATATTTTCTGATTCCATTTATATGAAATGTTCCAAAAAGGCAAATTTATAATAGAGACAGAAAGCAGATAAGTGGTTGTCCCAAGGGTGTGAATAAAAATTGATGACAAATGGGCTTGAGGGAACTGTATTGGATGATGAAAATGTTCTAAAATTGGATGATGATGATGGTTGCACAAATCTATACATTTACTAAAATTCATTGAGTCACAATCAAAAAGAAAGGCAAAAATTTTATTTTACATCTTTATTCCCAGAGTATCTATGACCTGCAGCTGAGCCCCAGGGGGAAACTTTCTGCAAGACAGTTTTATAGAGAAATGTAAAAAAAAAAAAGAAGCTAGCTCTTGTGGAAAGATAACCATGCTTCTATTCAGCAAGTTCTATTTTGGCAAATGCTTTGGAGAATCTTATAAGTGTTAAAGCAAGTTAATTCCCCCCTTTCACTCTTAAGTGATTAATTCCTGAGAACCAGAGTTAGGCATTCCAGTTCGTGACATTTTAAACACACCTACACACAGGCACAGTACAAAGTGCACATTTCCGAGGGGATTTTTTTTATGACTATGTTAGGATCTGTCTTAGAAATCCATATCAAGCTCTTGGGTGGAGTATTGTGTGATTACAGTTTGGATTAAAAAAGGAAAAGAGAAAAAAAACCCTCTTTTTTGACAGTTTAAATTAAAAGGTTCAGTTCATCCAGGCAGCCGAAAGTTTGGGTGTTTATCTTAACTTGCCTCACCTTTCCTTCACCTTGTTCTTCATGGGAGGAAGCCAGGGTTCATAGTTGCTCTGGAGGCAGGATTAAACAGTCCCCTCTGCTTCCTGACTCTTCCAATCCAGAGATGAGGCTCAAATGGGCCTTTTCTTGTCTTTGTCCTTGTCAGCAAGAAGCTGATAATTTCCTGTTGGTTCCTTCATCAAAGGTACCAGGCTGTCCTCCCTTTGATGTGTCTGTCCTCAGACTCTGAAGATAGCCAGACCCTGCTGAGTCAGTTCCTTGTTTTCACTTAGAAGCCCTAGGCTACCCCAGGCCTTCTCAAAGCTTCCTGCTCTAGAGACAGCCTTTGGTAAATGGTATAAAAAGAGAGGCAAGATCCAAATAGGGAGATGGCGTTATCTCGTTGTGGTAGGCTCCCATTATGCCTTCCCCAGGCAGAGGGCGTATGCTGAGGAGGATTGAACAGGTATGCCTTTTCTGAACCGGATGTTTCAGATGGAGATTCTCACCGCTGAGGCCACAGAGATAGGTGGAGAGACTGTAGGCCTTGGATCTGAGTCTGATTCTTGTTTTTGCTGCTTACTAGTAAGTTTCTGATTGGAGAAGGAAATGGCAACCCACTCCAGTGTTCTTGCCTGCAGAATCCCAGGGACGGGGGAGCCTGGTGGGCTGCCGTCTATGGGGTCGCACAGAGTCGGACACGACTGAAGAGACTTGGCAGCAGCAGCAGCAGCAGCAGCAGTAAGTTTCTGTGAGATTCAGTTTACAGTTCTATAAATTAGGGGTTGGTATCTGTGCCCAGATTGTTGCAGGGATTAAACGTGCCCATATACCTACAGCAGTGAGCACTGCGCTTCAAGCAGAGGCTCAATAGATGAAAGTTATTAATTATTATTATTAATTATGAGGTCTGATTACTATCACAGCTTAAATCACCTGGGCAAGAAAGAAGTCATGTTATAGTTATGAATTATAACATTGTGGAGTTTCATCTTATCATAAATGACACTAGTAATAAAACTTTTGGTCAAGAATATTTAGCAGTTCAGAATTTACTGACACTGTGAGGCCTATCATGGGTCATATAGAATTAGATGTGCCAACCTTGGGGGCAGAGGCCCTGGATTCATGTCCTAGATCTGCACATTCACTGAATCACCTTGGGTAAATCATTCTGTTTCTCTGAGCCTTAGTTTCCATAGATGTAAATGAGAACTTATCCAACGTAAGTTCTGAGGAGGATCCTTCCAGAGCTGAGAGTCAGATTATTGAGAATCCCCATGGACAGAGGAGCCTCTCGGGCTTCAGCTCATGGGGTCGCAAAGACTTAGACAAGACTAAGCGGCTTAGCACAGCACAGCACAGCACGTGAAAATTAAAAGAGGCTTCCCTGTGTTGCGCCGCCAGGGAAGCCCCAGATGGTAAAGAACCTGCATGTAAACCCATGGCTGATTCATGTCAATGTATGGCAAAAACTATTACAATATTGTAAAGTAATTAGCCCCCAACTAAAATAAATAAATTTATTAAAAAAAAATAAATAAATAAAATGGATAACCCACAAGGACAAAAAAAAAAGAACCTGCATACAATACAGGACATCTCTTACATGCAATTCCTCTTTCCGCCACTAGGAGCAGTCAATCATCTCGGGCTAAGCCCTGTCTCCAGCATTCCCTGTCTCTCAAACAGACCCTCTTTAACTCTGTCAGTAGTGCTGCTTTTTCTTTCCCTCTCACCTAGACTGTAAGTTCCCTCAGGGCAGATATGATAGTTTTCGGTTTTGTTTATATCCCCAGCATCTAGTGCATTAAAAATCCAATCAACATTTGATTAATTGATAATGTTAAGCAATAATTTTTACTAAGGCTGGTCTATCGGTCAAATATTAGGGTATGAATGACCCCAGCGTTCAGTGGCTTAAAATAACAAGTATATGTTTTTATACATCTGTAGGTTGGCTGGGGTTGCCTGGTCTGGATTGGGCTGAGCTATGGCAACTCTGCTCAGCTTCCTGTATTTCTCATCGTCCTTCTTGGGGCTATCTTGGGCGTAATCTCCTGGTGATGGCAACTGCACAAGACATCAAACAGAATTATGCATAATGTCTTGTGATATAGGCTTAAAACTGGAAACTATCTTTTCTATCTCATTTTGTTGGCCAAAGCACACCATTTGGCCCGACTGAAAGCTAAAGGGTGGAGAAATATAATCTGATTTTTTAATGGAAGAAACTTGAGAAGTTGCATAACAAAGAGTCTCAATTCAGAGAAAGGTAAAGAGTTGGGGTATTAATGCCCTCTCCTGTAAGTAAAACCAGATTTCCATCATGCCACCATCCTGGGTCATGTTGGGTTGTCAGGGCCCATGGGTTATATCCTATAATCATGAACACAGTAGTCTAGAGGAGACAGAATATCTCCTCTACAGAATACAAAATTAGAGGAGACAGAAAATCAGAAGTAGATTGCAGTATCCTACCAAACTGTTGTAACTATGTCCCCTTTATTCTGAGGTTCAAGTTGGAAAGGAAAAAAGCAAGCAGAAATAATAATGTAATAACATTAATCACCCACTTATATATAAAACTAGAAATTCTCAAAACATTCCTTCAAAGTATGTATTATTATCCTTATTTTACAATGAGAGAATTGAGGCAAGGAAATTACATACATTGCTCAATATAAATGCAACTTGTAAGTAATGGAGCTGGAACTCCAACCTATGTATGTTTGACTCGCAAGCTTGCCCTATCAGTGGAGGAGCTCAGGCAGCAGATTCTAATCTTGATATCTTTGGGGGGTTGGGGGAAAGAGAGAGAAGATCTTGTCTCTACACCTAAGACAGAGGACATCCATTAGATCCCTAGGCACAGTGCCTGGAACACAACAGGTGCACAGAAATATTTTTATGAAAGGGTAAAAGATGAAAGAGTGAGAAGAAGTAAGAGAAAGAGGAAAGGAAGGTCAATAGAAGTGGAGAAAAGACAAGAGGAAGAAGGAGGATATAAGAGATGATATAAGTATGTTGATCCATTTGGAAAAACCACAGTTTTCCATCATGGGCAGAAATCTGTGGATTCTGAGGGTCATTTGTCCCCTGCCCCTGCTCATGCTGAGAACAGTGGCCCCCATCTCAGCCTCTATGCCGCAGCCTAGAGGGTGCAGCCTGAGCCAACCCTCAACTATTTTGCTGATCTGCCAGTCTCTGCCTTGATCATTCAAGACACACTCATTTTCATGTTCAAAGGCAGTTGTACTTCAGATTCAAGACACTTACATTTCCTCTGCCTGAAGCACCCTGGCCCCTTTTCATGGTTTGCTCCCTCATTTTGCCTGTTTACTCAGGATTTACCTGGCTGTTTTATCAGCAGAAGCACCCATTCTATAGTCTAATCCATTGTAGACTACCCACTTTTTACACCTTTAGACTGCTTTATTCTTGTTTATAACATATTTATTTACTTGACATCATATTACGTATTTTAATTTACCTGTTTTTATTGGCTATCTTGCTCCACCAGGAGACAGACTTCTGGAAGAAGGGCAAAGTACTTGTTCACTCCTCTCTCGTTCTGTCTTGTTCAGTCCTGTATCTGGAGCATCTAATATTGTGCCAGACATATGGTAAGCACTCAGTAAATATTTGCAGAATGAATACATGAATAATGTATGGATGAAAAATGCTAACGGAATGGATGAGTCCCCAAACCAAGAGCAAATGAATCATCTGCTTGAGTCTAAACATGGTGAAAGTGTCCCTTGTTTACAAAATGAATTTAATGATGCCAGTTATTCACACTACAAAGTGATTCTTCAGTATACCAAAGGTTTCATTTGAAAGCTAGTTAAAACAGTTTCCTCATTTAGTGATTTTAAAAATATAATCCAATGTACAAAATAGTGGTGTGCAGACACCTTTTCTAGAACATATGAATTTCTTAAAATGAATTGCAGGTATGCATAATGAAGATTCTGATTCTGATTTCTAATTCTGGTTTGTTTGTTGTGTGGACAAAGAGATTGGTTTATTAAAACTCCTCACAGAGGGCTATTTCAATGTTCGTATGTGCATACATTTACATTACTTTTTAAGCTTGTGAGTAGCTGCATTTAAATACGTTTGTGCTCCTGGAGAACCATTGGAAGTGTTCTCAAGATTGGTACTTTGCAAATCAGCTGGCTTTGCAAACAGTCTAAGGTTGGTTTAAGCTACAAGATTTGAGAGTTCTGGGTTCCAATTTGCATGCATGTTGAAACATCGGCTATCAGTGCTGGAAAGGGGAAAGCAGAAATGATCCTTAAATGGAGAAGTCTTAAAAAAACTTTCTCGAGTGTCCTCGGCTTAAGATAGATGAACGTACGCAGAACAGACTGTGAGTATTTCAGTGCTATAGCTCCTTGTTGTGTTTCCCCTTCCCTATTCAGTTGCCCCTCTGGAGGCAGCGGAGAAGGCAATGGCACCCCACTCCAGTACTCTTTCCTGGGAAACCCCATGGGCCCCATGGACCCCTCCTTAGCCCGGTAGGCTGCAGCCCATGAGGTCGCGAAGAGTCGGACACGACTGAGCAACTTCACTTTCACTTTTCACTTTCATGCACTGGAGGAGGAAATGGCAACCCACTCCAGTATTCTTGCCTGGAGAATCCCAAGAACGGAGGAGCCTGGTGGGCTGCCGTCTGTGGGGTCGCACAGAGTCGGACACAACTGATGCGACTTAGCAGCAGCAGCAGTTGGAGGCTGAGAGATAATAGTGATGTTTCTGTAGAGCACAGGTGGGTCACAATGGAATGCAGTATTTTACACAGGTGGCTCAAGAGCCTTCTTGGAAACACTATTTCAGAGAAGTCTCTCTATTCTGATTGACAGTCACTTTAGTCCTGGGTCTTAAGCCATGATTGATTCCCCATTGCAAAGAGTATTGTTCTGGGCAGGGGTAGAATTAAAGAATAAACTTTTAAAAGCTATTTGTTCAATGCCTAGTAAGTACTTTAATTTCAGTCTTTACAACTGTTCTTCAGAGTAAGTATTCTTATGCCCATTTTATAGGTAAGAACAGGGAAGCTCGGAAAATTGAACTGCTTACTCAAAGTCAAATAGTTTGCTAACAGATGAATAATTAAATGTGACTTAATTGCTCAGAGTCTCCAAGAAAATATAACTGAGAACTAATTTATATGGGAGAGGTGGTAAAGAGAGGTGAGTGAAGGCCTCCTTAATGGTATTCTTTTCAAGCTGAGAATTAAAATATGCTGATGGGCTAGTTAGGATTAGTGTAGGGAGATACTGTTCCTGGAAGGCGTAGTCTACAGAAGGGCATTGAGACAAGATGGAATTTGGAGGTTTTGAGGACCTAAAAAATATCTGTAAAACTGATGTTTAATGAGCTTTGAGGAGTTACAGAGATAGATTACCCAGGGTGTTGCAGGACAGGGAAAGAATCCTGAGTTGTATCTCAAATGCACTGGGCAGTTGTTGATTTGTTTTTACTTAAGTAGAGGTGATCTGATTGTATTAGTTAATGAAGAGCATTATGGCTGCTAGTGGATGAGAGACAGAGGGGATGCATGGGTCTTTTCAAATTAATGTTTTCATTTTCTTTGGGTATATACCCAGGAGTGGAATTGCTAGATCGTATGGTCATATCATAGTTCCATTGTTAATATTTTGAGCAACCGCCGTACTGCTTTCCGTAGTGGCTGCTCTAGTTCACATTCCCACCAACAGTGCGCAAGGGTTCCCTTTCCTCCACGTGTTTGTTACCGCTTTTCATGTCTTTTTGCTGAAAGTCATTCTGACAGATATGAGGTGATACCTCATTTGCATTTCCCTGATGATTAATAATGTTGAGGTTTTTTTCATGTGAACCCCAATGTTCATACCATTATATACAATAGCCAGCGTATGGAAGCAGCTTGTGTCCATTGATAGGTTAAATAATAAAGAAGAGGTGAGATGTACACACACACACACACACACACACACACACACACACACACACGAAATATTACTCAGCCATAAAAAATAATGAAATTTTGCCACTTGCAAATGGATGGGCCAGAGATTATTATGCTTGGTGTAATAAGTTAGAGAAAGACAAGTACTGTATGTTTTCACTTATATGTGGAATCTAAACAAAAGAAAACAAATGAACATAACAAAACAGAAACAGACTCACAGATGCAGAGAGCAAACTAGTGGTTATCAGTGGAGAAAGGAGTAGGGGAAGGGGCAAGGTAGAGGAAGGGGATTTAGAAATACAAACTACTAGGTTTAAATTAAGATACCAGAATATACTGTGCCACACAGCAAATATAGCCAATGTTTTATAATAACTTTATATAAAATATAATCTATAAAAATGTTGAATTGTTATGTTGTTACACCTGAAGCTAGTATAATATTGTAAGTCAACTGTGTTTCAGTATAGAAAAATAAAGAATGCATGCATCCAGATTGTTGCAGTTTACCTGTAGACAGGGGCTGCTGGCTTGGACAAAGGCCATGGTGCAAGTTCTAGGTGTGTTTTGGGTTGGAAGCAGGGCTTTGTGTTGAATTGGCTGTGGCAGGTGAGAGAACGCCTGTGAATCATTCTCATGAGACTAACTCAAGCAGTTGGATAAAGGTGCTTATTACTGACCAGGAAGAGTCTGGAGAATGACCAGGTGTGTGAGTTTGGGAACAGGTGTAGGAGGTCAGGTGCCCTGAGCTGCAGTTTGATGAGACTGTTTTGGGCACTAGGCTGCTCACTTTCCAGTACCCACAATACCCTCCCGGGTCAGGAAGACAGTGTCACCTGAGGTTAATGAGTTAAAAAGAGAAACCCCTTAGCTCTGAGCAGGCTCTGACTTTGGACAAATGCTTGCCCTGCTCTGAGCCACTTCTTGTCTCAAAGGAGGAGTTTGGCCAAAAGACTTCTACATTTCTGTTTCCCTCTAAAAGCCCGTGATTTCTGAATACGTTCACTCCAGGCACGGTTTTTCAAAAGTATGTCCAAGGAATATTTTTATAGTGATTCTGTGTCAGTCAAGAGTCCTGTCCTGAGACACAGGTGAAACAGGACGCAGAGCAGTGGGAATGGCCAGAGGACACTCGGGGCACTCAGCCCACTCCAGAGCTCAGGGCAAAGGTCAGCCAGCTCCCCTGATGTTGCCACTCAGGGCCGTGTGTCAACAATCCCTTGCTGTTCATGGCTTCCAGAGATGTTTACCTGTTCACTTTCTCACCTGAATTGTCCACGCCATTGCTCATCTCCTTCTCTGTTGCTGGCAGGGGAGGAGCAGAATTCCATGACACAGACAATGTACATGTACTTAGACATGGAGCTGCCTTAGTCTGAATCCTAGTTGTAACCCTTACTCGCTGTCGGCAGATATTTTCCTCCATGACCCTCATTTTCCACGTCTGTAAAATGGTAATAACATCTGTACCTCCTGCGGAGAATTGTTGAGTTAGAGAGGTGATAAATCAGAGTGCCTAGAATACAGTAAATACCCAGTGGATGTTTTTTCTTCCCCTGTCTTCCCCACTCATCTCACTCCTACTTCTCATTATCTTTCATTTCTCAGAATTGAACTAAGACATCAAACATTTCAGGAAAATATTTCCTGACCTCTCCTTTCCCACAAAGAGTCTTGTCTCTGATTTGATCTCTCCGCACTGCATCATGTCCCCTATGCTCCGCTGTCCCACTGCAGTCCTTTCGTAGGAGAGGCCTAGAGACCAACAATCACTGATACTTCGTCACTGTCTCTCAAGCACAAGGCATACAGTAGGGGTTCAATAAATGTTTGCTAACATTTACTGCCAAAGAGGATGTTTAAGGAAGGCATCCTCAAAGAGAGATGATAACCAAAGAGGAGGGAGAAAAAAATCACCTATGCCTGCTCCTCTAAAGAGATTTTGGCATAGAATATGAAGGGAAAATAGCGTAAAAGCAGAATCTATTAACTGGCCCCAATTGCATTAGTAGTTCTCTGCTGTGTGGCATACAATCATCATTTAGTCTTCAGTACAAGCAATTCTTGATTGACTAAGAAATGTTTATCAGAAGAAGCAAAATTTGTGGTGTGTATTTGCAGTCTAATTTGCTCTCCTTCTATAGCTTTGCTTATATCTGTGGAAAAATAGCGAAATGCACCCAGACAGTCTTAATTTCTTTATGTCAGTTGAGTCACAGCAGCAGACGTTGGAAGATGTGCTGTAAAATACTCAGTCATCAGATAAAACAGTTTGGGATGTGGCAGATGTATAAAATGAAGTAAGATTATTTTTTCTAGCTAAAAGTTTGCATATTTACAAAAGATTCTGGTGGAACAAGTAGAGATTTAGCCAGACCAGCACTTTTAAGTAGGTATGATTTCAAAGCAGAAAGGCAACTGAAAATAGCAGCCAGTCCTTTCCAGCCCCTTCCTAATAACCCTGTTTCTCACCCTCATGCCCGGCACCTAGTAATTGCATTTCCACGATAAACATCTTTTCCTTTCCTTTTGTTAACAGCGTGGCTTCTGGAATACTTACACATTTCATTTGGCCCATGTCTGTCTTAAATATCAAGTCATAAGTAAGCAGAAGTAGCAGCAGCATCCTAAGTAGTTACTAGAAGGGAGATGCCTTCCCTGTATTATTACTGAGTATAGTTACACTCATTTTACAGATGAGGAAGTCGTATGCCAGGTGGTAAGCTGTATGTCCAAGTTGGTACAGCTTAGACATTGTGGAGCTTGGGTGTCTCCCTAGAGCTTTCTTCTTCCAGTACACCGTGGTATTTCTCAGATGTAAGCTGACAAGCTTTCTGTCTGCTGAGGTGATAACTTCCTGTAAACTGGACATTGAGCATCTTCTCATGTATCTGTATTCTGAAGCCAAATGCACGGAAACCTGTTCAACTCTGCCCATGGCTGCATGCACATAGCATCATCTGCTTTGCATATATTCCTCCCGCTGCTTAGAACATGTGTGCCCTTTCATACTCTTAATTCCAGTTTATTCTTTGAAAATTTCATGCTCAAGTGTCCTGCCCTCCAGAAATATTTTCCTGATACCCCTCACCCCTTTCTCCCCTGCTGCCAGTATAAACTCAGCATTCATCCTTTGTGTCCTGTGCACCCCCAATGTGCCTAATTCCCAAGATCTTCCTTGACATACAATGAGGTTGTGTCCCCCACAGCCTGTCCTACCTTGAAAGTAGTGTTAAGTCAAAAATGCTTTTAATAAATAACCTTCCCTGGTGGCTCAGATGGTAAAGAATCCGCCTGCAATGCAGGGGACCTGGGTTCAATCTCTGGGTCGGGAAGATCCCCTAGAAAAAGGAATGGCAACCCACTCCAGTATCCTTGCTTGGGAAATCCCATGGACAAAGGTGCCTGGTGGGCTACAGTCCATGGGGGTCACAAAAGTCAGACACAACTGAGCGACTAACACTTTCACTTCAACCTAACCTACAGAACATCATAATTGAGCCTATCTTACCTTACACATTTAGCCTATGGCTGGGTAAAATCATTTAACACAAAGTTTATTTTATAATAAAGTGTTGAATATCTCTAATTTATTGAATGCTGTGCTGAAAGTGAAGCACAGAATGGTTTGGTACAGAATGATTGTGGTGTATTGGTCATTTAGGCTACTTTCAAGTGACTGACTGCAAGCTGAGACTCGCTGCCTTGCCCAGTGTCACAGGGGACTATCAGACCATATATCACTAACCCTAGAAAATGTCAAAAATGAAGAATTCCAGGTACAGTTTCTATTGAATGTGTATTACTTTTGCCCCATTGTAAAGTCAGTTGGGGACAGTATTCAGTAATTGACCCATCATTAAAAATAATTTCTCCTAGGCTCTTGTTTCTTTAAGAGCAGAGGCCATATTTTATATGTAGTTTAAGGATACATATTCCCAGGTACATGCATATCCCTGGAACCTGTCACAGATTTTGGCAAATAGTCTGTATCTATACATGTGAAGATATAATAACGATAGGTGTCATTCACCTAATTCACCTGACCCATGTAAGCAGTTTACGTGGAAACTCATGTAAATGTCATAATGTGCATGTGAGATTAAAACTGTTTAAGAAGGATTATTCTTAGCAAGAGAGAGAGAGAGAGCAAGAAATATGTACACAAATATATATATAAGTTATATATATATATATATAAATACACATACACATATAAACTTATCAGTACAAACACACACACATCACAGGTCTGGATGTTTTACTTAATCACACACTCGGTAAGATTCCGCATACAGAGATTGTCAGTTTATTTAGCCATATTGATACCCACACAGTGCAGATCACAGGTGGTTCTCTGCTCTCTGTTCTGCTGTAGACTGTGTCAGATTGGGTGTCACACTGCCGGTCAGGACACTGAAGAGCCCGGGATGCAAACTGCATGGAGAGATGATCTGAGCACAGACTGTTTGGAGAGGAGAATGCTCTGGGGGAACACGGTCACGTTGTTCAGATATCTAAAGTGCTGTCAGGAACAAGAGTGATTGGATTCATCTTGGTTGGCCCCGGGGGGTACAAAGCTGGGACTAGTGGGCAGAAACCTCAGGAAGGAAGAGAGTGCTGCTCCGTCTAAGGGAGGATGTGTGGCCCTGAGAGTCTCTGTCGCTGATCTCCTGCTCAGAACGGACAGCTTCAGTCCACGTCAGATGCAGGAACTCAGACTGTACGTCTCTCTGACAGGTGCTGTCATTATTGCACAGGGGGCTTCTGCTGTGGGTAGGAGAGGATGTTACAGGAACCCCATGATCTCATCTAAATACCAGTTTTATTAGAAATTGCACAGAGTCTCCATATGGAGTCCCATATGCCTCAGAGTTTTATTTTCTACTACTGCTACCACAACTATTATGACTAGTATTAATTGTCATAGAATAGGTGCTGTTTGCAGGGCACATATTCCTTTATTAGATACTTACAACATTGAACGCTCCACGTCCTTTCATCTGCACCACAGTCATGAATGGTCAATGCTGTCAACTCAGTTTTGCAGTCGTGAGGAACTGAAGCCCTGGGAGGGTGGAACAGTCTGCTCCTGCTTAGCCAGATACTAATGCTCCAGCCCATGTATGTCTCACCGCAAAATTAGTTACCTCTCTTCTTTACAGAGAGGATGGGGAGAAGGAAAGAGAGGAAAGAAGAGGTGAGAAGAGGAAATCAATGGAGAGGAATAACATGATAATCCTATTCTTCACTCAGATTTATTTTGGGAAAAGGTGATACTCTGTTCCCAAAATGTTCTAATTTCTTGAGTGTCTGAGTGCATATTGCTGGTTGTGTACATTGCCATGATCAAAGACAGGTTTGTTTGATTCCCGCTGTGATGAATCTACTTAATTCTGTGGCCACTGCATCCTTCATGGGAAGCACTAGCTCACGATTGTATGAGAAAGGTCAATTTATGTGTGTGACATATCCACATCTTCTCCTAAGGAGGAATCGGAAGGGACTCGGGTAGGGCAGGTAGAAGAACTTGAATAGGAATTGGAAAGTCAAAGATGGTGAGAAGATTTGACGATAATATCAGTGCCTCAAGAATAGGAAAATTAAACAGATATCTGAAAACATAATTCTAAGCAATCTTAATAGTCTCTTCTCCCGAGGACCTTAGAAGCTCAAGTTAGTTGAGCTGGTTCAGACACATACACCAGCCTTAGTGGAATAATATGTGGAAACATATCACTGACTCAACAGACGTGAGTTTAAGCAGGCTCCAGGAGTTGGTGATGGACAGGGAAGCCTGGCATGCTGCAGTCCATGGGGTCACAAAGAGTAGGACATGACTGAGCAACTGAACTGAAGAAGTTCTCATGCCTTTTTTTCATGTATGATGTTCTCTTTACATGTCATATATTCTCCAGACATCTTTCAAAACCTGCCACCCCTACCAAGTCATGTTTGATAATGATTTTATGACACTGAGTTGTTTTGGGAAGTGGAATATTGAAAAGGATTGAGGATCTGAGTTGACATTGGTAGAGAAGCCTGGTAAGTTCCCACTACAGAGAAAGATGACTTTCCATGTAGCTTATGAACTAAAGGTGGAGGAAACATTTGGATTACAGATAACAGGGGAATACTGACATCAAACTGTTAGGGTTGTTTAGAGAATTAAACAAAAAGCAAATGTAAACTTTATGGAAATAGTAAATACTCAACATGTGTTTACTATCTTCTTATAATAAAAGTGAAAGTGAAAGTCGCTCAGTCCTGTCCAACTCTTTGTGACCTGTTTAGTCCATGGAATCCTCCAGGCCAGGGTACTGGATTGGATAGCCTTTCCCTTCTCCAGGAGATCTTCCCAACTCAGGGGTCTAACTGGGGTCTTCTGCATTGCAGGAGGATTCTTTACCAACTGAGCTATCAGAGAAACCCACTGTCTTCTTATGGGAAAGCTAGTTCATAGCCACTCTTCATAAGAAATGAAACACATTATTGAAGCTGATAACAATGAGAAGTCTAAGAAGTGTGTGTGTGTGTGTGTGTGTTCAGGGAGGGGGGAATTGCACAAAAATATTTGTTACAATTGTCACTTCCTAGCTAATTCAGTGGTAAAAAAATCCACCTACTAGTACAGGAAACAGGGGTTTGATCCCTGGGTAGGAAAGATCCCCTGGAGAAGGGAATGGCAACCCACACCAGTATACTTGCCTAGAAAATTTCAAGGAGCCTGATGGGTTACCATCCATGGGGTCGCAAAGAGTTTGACACAGCTGAGCATACGCGCATGCACACACACACACACACACACGCACACACACACACGCGCGCGCACACACACACACACGGAGAAGGAGAGCACAGGACGATCAAGGCTGTCAGTGCTTCAGATTCACAGCCTGTGCACCTTCCCTGCAATACAGTCAGTCCTGTCCAAGGGCAGGGAGGTTCATGGGGGCAGGTCTGGCCTCCGTTTAACCTCCCAGGCCTTGCTGAGACACATGGTAGATCTGTCTGTCATTTCCTGCTCCTCTCTCTCAGTAGCCACACTTGTCTTCAGATACATTAATATAAGCAATTCTGCTACAGCCAAACCTTTCTGTTGCCCAAGAATCATTTATCCTTTTGCGATGATTGTCTATCATTTATTTTAAGGTTTTTAATCTTGTTGCTTCTGCTTTGAGTTCCGAAGACAGGATAGTGGGAACTTATCAAAATCCCAATGATGGGTGAATTTCCCAATGTGAAGTTCAAGTTCTTAGGAAAGGAAGTTTGCCTCCCTCATAGTCTTTATCCCTGGAGTTTCTGGTGCAGAACAAGGCACAGAAGAGAAGCTCAGTAAACACTCCAGTATCTCCTGGGGTCTGCTTGAAGGAAGAGTCTGTATTCCATTTCACGCATTTCTTATTACAAAAACTTTTGCCTTATTCTTGAAGTCTGTTATTGTTAGGTGCATTTTCTTGTGTTCCAGTAAATTAAAATTGGTAGCAACTTAATCTTTCTCTCTCCAAACACATTTGTAATGCTTGGTGTTTTTTATCCTGTTGTTCTCTGGGTGTCATATATCATTATACTACGAAGCATTTCTTAAAGAAAAAGCCTACAGAAAGTGTATTTTTTCATTTTAAAATCCTGTATTAGTGTGGCCTATAGCAATTAAAGCTTGAAATTAGAATTAAGGATTGTGCATTTTGATGCAGGTGACCATATAGATGTATTAACAATGTGGCAAGGTTTTGCTTTGCGGGCACAAAGTTGTCATTAGGAAATATAATACTCATTTTTTGCCTGATTAATTATAGCAGAGGCATAACAAAATATATATTGTGTGTTGGAACATTGTACCATTTGCAGAATTAGAAGTCATGGTTAAGCTGAGGTATGAATCCAAAACATTCTGTGAGAAACTCACAGAGCAAGTTTGAAATTTGCTTTTGAAATATTTTTGGTAAAGAGAATTCATGCACTTAAAACATGAAGAAATATATGTAAGAACACAGTTCACAATCTGAAATAGTCTTAAGTTCTCCTGTCAGCTTCTCAGATCTACCATGGCTTTTGATATGTGTAACTTCAGAGGATATTCTGATAATGATTCATAATAAATAGCATGTAACACATAATATAAACATAATAATAGCTACTATTTTCCTTTTTTAAATTTTTAAAAATTTATTTATTTATTTGGCTGCTTTGGGGCATAGGTTTGGGGAGGAGAGTGAATGTCTTTGCCAGTAGTCAGGTTTTGAGAATCATTTACCTCTAAGCTTCTTTCTCTGGAAGTTTGTGGCTATGATGTGATATAGATAGATTTAATCTTCTATTTTCCTGGGAAGTCATACCCTTACTGTGACAACTGTACTGTGGCATGGGGTGGCTGTTCTTGTTTTCTCTTTGACTATTGTACTCGTGGAAAGTGTGAAGCTCTTGTATTACTGCTGACAGTCCTGCTGCCAGTTCCCTTTTTTGCTCTTTAATTCCTTCAAGATAGCATTATTTAAGTTGTTCCTAGCCAGAACGATTTGTATTCCCAGCTAGGGGCCAACTTAATGCCTGCTGATACTTAGAAGACAAAGGTTGTAAGGTTCTAGCCTCTAGAGATTGTGAGGTGAGTTGAGTCAGACTGCCTCGCTTCTGCTCCAAGCTCCATCCGGTACTATGTCAGTTAGGTAAGTGACTTAACCTCTTTGAACCTAATTTCCATCTTGAGTAAAATGAGGGTAGTGTCTACCTCTTGGGACCATCATATGTATTAAAAATGTAACCCATGTTCAGTGCTTAGCACAGGAGCTGGCATATGGAGAACAACCAATAAGCTTTGTCTACTGTTTGTAATGGGATGTCTTTAAGACCGCTGATCTGCCAATATCTAATAAAGAGAACTCTTCTGCATTGCCTCACCCAGCAAAATGGATTTTACCATTATCATGCTGAGAGAGAAGCCTTTTTCCATACCTTCAGATTAGTCAATTTCAGTTCATTTCCCCACCTTCTTGTAAAGCCAGCTTTGACCCTGTCTTTCAACTCAAAATGATGATTTTATGAAAGTTAAAATGAAATTAGCAAAATGGTACTTTTCAGTCAGTGAAAAGTCTGTCAGCTTAAAAAGCATAAACAATAACTCACATTTCTCCTACTGCATCCTACATGAAGTTGTGTGTTATCTAACAACAGGAGGATGTTAAATCATACAACGTAAACTTCCTTCCCCCAGAGTAGCAAGTGAGCTATTTTCATCTTTCTATTGTGACACAATTTTTTAGATTGTGTCAGCATGCTTATTATCAATTTACCTTTCCACAATCTGTGTGCGTTTTCTTCCAGTTTATTGAGATCTCTCCCCCAAGATTGTTTAGGCATTTCCCTGGATGTCCAGGTTGGGTTTGTACTTGAAAATGTGCTTTCTTGCTCAAATACTAATATAATGCAAGCTCCACCTACCCAAAAGGCTCATGATACATATTGGCAAAGAAGTATATAGTGTTACATTAAGCATGTATTCCTAGACATTCTCAAGTAATATCTGTTTAGCTGTGTTTAACTGATCACTTAGAAAACTAATTTGGTCATGGAAAATTTATTTTCACAAGAAGGGGTGTTTCAAAGAATGGTATATTTGGCAGGATTATGGGTAAGATTGATAACTTAAGCTATGGTAGTTGGCCTGTTTGTCAGGTTTAGAAAGATAATAATAAAGAAGCTATTGCTTGGTCTGATCTGATTTTCCAAAGCCAGTGGGGACCATAAACACATAACTCTAATCTGGTTGACGGGGCTGGGACTAGGGTGAGGAAACGGAGGCCCTTGTCATAGGTAGATATCCCACCATTTAAGGAGGTACTACAGCACTCAGTAATCCAGGTAATATTTCAATGCAATATATTTTTTTTAAATGCAAAGATTCTGTGATGGACTGAGTGGCAAATTTCAAATAAAGGCAGGATCAATATTATTCTTATTTTTCTTTTGCTTTTGGTGTTAATATGGCTCTGTAGGTACTGTTACTGTTATTTTCTTCACTTAAAGTTTTGGTGTTTTGTCTATCATGGTTTTTTTTTTTTTTGCATGCATTGAAATACTGTAGGCCTTGATTGCTGAGTTTTTGGAAGCCCTTTTGACTTTATGCCAATGGCAAGTGCCTCGTCACCTTGCTCCACTACCAGCTCCACTGTTTGATCCCTGCCCCATGTACCTGAGGATGGAAGAGCAAAAGCATTTTATCTTGTGCTGAGGTTCTTAAGGTCAGCATTAAGAAGGGGTGGCGCGTGCATGTACACAGCAGCACTAATTACAATAGGCAGAAGGTGCAAGCAACCCACGTGTTCATCAACTGATGAATGGATAAGTGAAATGTCATATATACACTCAAGGGAACATTGCGTGCATGCGTGCTAAGTTGCTTCAGTCATGTCTGACTCTGTGACTCCCATCTACCGTAGCCCACATTACTCAGCTTTAAAAAGGAAGGGAATTCTGTCACATGCTATACCATTGAGGACAGTTGAGCTAAGTAAAATAATTATACTAAGTAAAATGATCAGTCCCAGAGAAGACAGTTACTATGTGATTTTGTTTCCATGTGGTGTCAAGAGTAGTCAAACTCATGGAAACAGAAGCTAAGCACAGTCATTGCCTGGACTGGGGAAGGAGAAACTGGGAGTTGTTATTTAATGGCTGTAGAATTTCAGTTTTGCACAATGAAAAATTTCTGGAGGTGGATTGGACAACAATATTAATATATTTAACATTACTGATCTTACACCTAAAAATGGTGAAGATAGTAAATTTCATATTATGTGTATTTTATCACAGTTGAACATTTAAACAAAAGAAGAAATGGCAGAGGTCAGGGGTGAAGAAGCACATCATCAGAAGCTGAACTTGAGAGTAGGGACAAGGAACCATAATGCCAGGAAAGGGAAGAAAGAAAATAGAGGTTGGGCGAGTGGCCTGAATGAATACCAGCCAAAGGGCTTCTGTCTGTCACTGGAAACAAGTGCATCAAACAGATGCATAAAAAATGGGACTAAAGCACATTCATTCAACTTCAGGTGTTTTTCCTGGCTCTCCTTCTTTGGCTACTTTCTTTGGGAAAGAAGACTTTAAATATGAGATCTAAATAGAGATCTTGTCTGTTAATGTACACCTTCATGGTGCTGATGGACTGGCAAGGATGTGCAGCACATTTTGGATGCTTTTATAGAAAAGCTAAGACTTATTTTTCTAATAACTCTTTCATCTGCAGCATCTAGTTTTTCCATTAGGAAAACTAAAATAGCTCGTGGAATTGCTTTTTGTCCTTCTACAATAACAGACACCACAGTGAGCTCGTTGCTTTGGGATATATGTAGAATATGACGTGGATACAATGAGAAAAGAAACATCTCTCTTCACTCCACACCCTTTTGGCAGAAGGACATTTTTTGACATCTCCTTCATGTTTCCAGGTCAGAGAACATCTTCCCTTGTGTGAACAAAAGAAAGATAATTTATAACAACATATGCTGAAATAATGGACTGTGATCTCTTTGAGGGCAAATATCATCTATAAATAATTTTAACAACTCACAAAGAGTCTTGGTCATAACTTAGCATGGCATTTTTTTGTTTTTTGGGGTTTTTTTTTTTGATCGCTTTACTTTTTTTTCACCTGGATACACTAGACGCTTCTTTTGTTGTTGAGGTGGAGAGACACTCTAGATGTTTCTTTTATTGTTGGGGTGTGTTGTCAGAGTAGGTTACATTAAACTGTGATAATAAATGTGCCCAGTGCTAGTGACTCAGAAGGTGGAGGTTCTGCTCTCTCATACACTGCATGTCCACTGAGGGTCAGCTGTAGCTCTGCTGTCTGTCATCTTTTCTCTGGGACCCAGGCTAATAGAGCAGCCTTCCTTTGGTTGTCATGACTTCGAGGACAACATGGTGAGACTGACCAAGCCTCTGCTCAGAAGTGACACGTTGCTTTGTCCACAGTTCATTGGCCAAAGCAATTGACATGGCCCTTAGTTTAATAGAGTAGGCCTGTGTAATCTTCCTTTAGGGAGAGTCCCTGCAGCAGCAACACCATACTGGCATAAATGGCAGAAAAGGATAATCTACAGGTGATTGAACAAAGGAAAAGAGAGCTGATATCTCTACAGTTCCCCAGGAACTATATGCTGTTGTCATTCAGTTGTCATTCAGTCTTGACCACAACCATATGAGTTCCTTCTGTTGTTCCTACTGGTGAAGAAGCTGAGTTCAGGTTGACTCATTAACCTCCTTCATGTCACATTAGAGCTAGAATAAGATAGAGCTGGTGTTTGAATCCATGGCCAACCAACTCAAAGGCCACACTCTTCTCAAGATAACATAGTGAAGCCCACACTTGTGTGTGGACAAAGTAAGGTCTGAAACTCTATTGTGAAAACCATTTTTTAATAATGCAACCCAATATGAATACTCAATAGGCAAATGGAAGGCATATCCTGTAAAAACTGGTGGAAAAGATTAAATTCTGGAAGCAGAGTGATATTTAAAATAGTAGTTACTCCGTGTCATGCATTTTCCGTATGAAAAAACATCTGGGCCTCACTGACCATCAAAACAAGGGTGATCCAACTCCTTTAAGGAAAGTAATCTTCTAAAAAAATCACTGTATTTCTAGAGTATTTGATATAGGACTAAAACATGTATTTCTAGAAATGACTGATAATAGAGAATTAATAAGAATAAATTTATTAATAGTGCAAGAAAAGAGTTTATGAAGACAATACATTCACATAAAGTCAAGACTGGCTAAGGAGATGCAGTATTGGAGTACAGCTAGGTTTCACCCTTCTGTAAGACTGTATAAACAGTCTTTAAAATCTCAGAGAACTTACCACCCTCCCACCTATTCTGTTTTCAGCCAGTCCTATTCTCTCCTCACATTTCCAACTCACAAGCAAACACTGTCAGATTCATCTCTGAAATACTGTAAATCCAAACATTCTCCATGTTCCTGCAGCTATCTTTGAGTCCAGGCTACTGATTTCTTACCTGACTCTGTTTTGCCTACCTGCTCCCAGCTCTTCCCCCATCACAGCAGCCAGAATGACCCTTTAAAGATCTATCATGCCACACCTAAGCTCAGAATCCTCCAAATGTCCATTAGCTCTTACAGTAAAAAAGCCAGAGTCCTGCAAATTGTCTTCCAGGTTCACAAGACTCCCCTACTAACCACCACACCTCTGACCTCCTCTCCAATCTTTTTCTCCTCCCTCACTTATTTCAAGTCTCACGTGCTTCCTTTTCTCCTTAAAGACTCCAGGTACACTGAAGGCCTTTGCATCTAGGGTTCTCTGCCTGAATGCTTGTCTCCAGTCATCTACCTGGAGCCCCACTTCCTACTTCCCTATACTCAAACATTATCTTTTCTAACAGGTCTTTCATGACCAACACATATAAAATAACTCCATTCAACAGCACTCTACTCCCTTACCTATTTCTGGTATCCCAGAAGCCAAATTATGTATTTATTAAAAAAAAAAAAAAAAACACTTAAAAAAATTGAAGTATAATTGAAATATAATACTGGATTAATTTTAGGTGTTTTATATATATATGTATATATATGTATGGAATCTGAAAAAGAGTACTTATATATGAATTTTTTTTCAGATTCTTTATAGGTTATTACAAAATAATGAGTATGGTTCCCTGTGTTACACAGTAGGTCTTGTTGGTTATCTATTCTATATAGAGTATTGTATATATGTTCATTCCAAATGCCTAGTTTATTCCTCCCCTCCTGGAAAGGTAACCTTGGTAACCCAGAGTTTGTTTTCAGTGTGTATGTCTATTTCTATTGTATATATACATTCATTTGTATTATTTTTTTAGATTTCACATACAAGCAATATCATAGGATATTTGTCTTTGACTTACTTCACTTAGTATGATAATCTGTAGGTCTGTCCATGTTGCTGCAAATGGCATTGTTTTGTTCTTTTTTATGGCAGAGTAATATTCCATAGTATATATGTACCATGTTTCTTTTATCCATTCTTCTGTTGATGACACTTAGGTTGCTTCCATGTCTTGGATTAAATAGTGCTGCAGTGAACACTGGGATGCATGTATCTTTTCAAATTAGGGTTTTCTCCAAAACTAAGTTATATATTTAAAGATGAAGGGAGTTTATGTCAATTGCCAGTGATGCGATTAAGTGCAGTGAGGGCTAATAAATGACCATTGTATTTGGTGACAAAAGTAATTGACAGGAGTTGTTCCAGGGGAGTTGTCACATTAAAAAACTGGAATTGGTGCAAGGAGGAGGGCCAGGAAGGAGAGAACTCAAGACAGTGAATGTACATCTAGTTCTAGGAGTTCTCCTGCAGTGGTGAACCGAGGTATTGGGCAATAGTTTAAGGAGGTTCTGGGATAAAAGAAGCGCTTTGGTGAAGTGGGAAATGTTACAGTGATCTAGTCTGACGACAATGCAATAAATAGGGGAAAGTTGATAATACAAAAAAGAGAGACAATAACAGCAAAAGAGAGATCCTTAGTTAGATGAGAGAGGGCCCAGGTCATATTGGAAAAATTGATCTGCAAAGCTTGTAATTTCACTCGTGATAACAGAAGCAAAGACACACCTTTGCTGATAGTGATAGAGACTTCAGAATATTTGGTGATGGGCGGAGGTGGGACTTCTTTTCTGAATATAGCTTCTATTTTTTTTCAGTGAATCAAGAGAAATCATGTTTTTTCCCCAAGTCAAATAGCAATAAATCATAGAGCTGTCTGGATGCCAGGTTCTAAACTGTGCTCTTTCCATGACACCACAATGGTATTACCTAGCCTTTTTCAGAGTAAGGAACAAAAATTTACCTGTGTTTTAGACATCCTCATTTAGTGTTAATATTCTGAAGAAAAGTCATCATTAAATTACCAAAGCTAGTATTGGAACCATTTTTATGGGCTAGAGGCATGCATTGAACTTTTCTAATTATGCATTCGTTATCTCTTAACTGATTTCCTACAGTTTCCAAAGCTTAATAATAATAATAACCTATTTTTCATAGCAAGATTATGGAGATCCGTATTAAGGTCAGCATTAATAACACCACTCAGCCAGATTAAGAAATTTCATCATCATTTTACCTTTTGCTCCTAGCATGGTTCACAGGGCTCACTAAATATTTGGTAGATGAAAGGAGATCACTTGTCTTACAAATTTCATTACTTTGCTGACTTTCAGTTGAGTTGCAGCAAACAAAAAACATGTCCGAAGGTGACCTAAATGATACTATGGTTTCAAGTCCAAGACAGTTTAATTCATTGACTCAACATCATCCCAGTGGGTCAGGTTTCCAACAGCTCCACATGTTGCTAACCCTTAATTTAGCTTGTCTGAATAAGGCATGTTGGCTGCATGTTGGCTCATGCAGCTGGCATGCTAGAGCCTCAACTAAGGGAACATTTTTGTCTAGTGTCTCTTTAAGATCAAAAAGAGCTTTTTCAGAAGTTCTCCCAGGGCCTGCCTGTAGTTTGACCTAGAGTTTGTACTTACATACACCAGATCTTTCAGTTAGCAAGATAAATGAAACTACCATAATACGACCTTAGACCAAGAAAGATTCCGATCATGAGGTTGAGGTAGGCTGTCACTCTGGTGACATGGCCATGTAGGGGATACTGAAGACAAGATCAAGGTGATCAAGGAAGAAGGGAAATGAGAATGTCTGCAGGTGGGCAGTCAGTCATCTCTCATGTCCAAGTGGAGAGCTGGAATTTGAACCTAGGTTTTTTTGTTGTTGTTGTTGTTTTAATTTATTTATTTATCTATTTTTTACTTTACAATATTGTATTAGTTTTGACTGATTTAAGAGTCCACAGTTTTCTGTTCTTGAGAAAATTACTGATCATTTTCCTTGTTTTTCTTATCCTTCTTTTCCTCTTTCACCACCTCTTTCTTTCTGTCTTTTCCCCCTCCTCTGTCTCCTCTCCCTTTTCCTCTCTCACTCCCCTCCTCCTCCCCCCAGCCCATCCACTTTTGCTCTGAGCGGTTCCAGGAGCCAATGCCAATTAGGTAGCGGTTCCTCACATAGTACCTTAAATTATTCCATAGATGGCCAGATTTTTGAAAAAAACATAGTCCTGAGCACAGTGTAGTTCATCTAGGATTAGTCTAGGGTCATCTCTAGGTTTTTTGATCTTGGACTTTATTGATCTTGGTTGCAAATTAATTATTTTTTCAAGTCATTAAGTAGACCTTATACTGATGGGAATTTACATGTGAAACTTAAAATCATATTTACAGAGGTCAAGGATTCAATTTTTAGCCCTGTTATTTGTCTGATGATGATTCTGTATCAGTGATACCCTGAGTGACCTGAGTAAGGTCAAGGTCAGGTCAAGTTTATTTTTTAATTGAAATTGATTGAATGGGAATCCTTCTATATATGCAGAGAATTTAAATGGTCTCAGGTTGTATCTGATGGGTCCCTCCCTCATCTTACTAATTCTCTGACCTCACCTTCTACCACCTGTTCTGGTTGGTGTTTCTTTTACACAGTTCATGTAGTCATGCTCTGTGGCCTTTGTAGTAACCAGTCTTTTGCCTGAAATCAATACCACCTTAGTTTGAAGCCTTCCTTGACTTCCATTTACAAATTTGCTCTCCTGCCTCCTAAACACTTATACAACCTTTTCCACTTGCTGGATTAGCAACACCCACCCCTCCCTGCCTCACGCTCTAAGGACTTCACAGCGCTGGGCACAGTATTTGTAAAGTTATATTCTTCTTTCCTCCCCCTCCAGAAAGTAAGCTCCAATAGGCTGCTTTTTTTTTTTTTCCCCCTCTCTCTCTTCTAATTTATTCCTTGTTATATCCCAGTTATCCAGAACAGTATCTAGTCTGTGGTAGAAAATTAATGCTTCAGGAATAAATGAGTAAATTGTAATCCTTATTTTCAAGAAGCTTCCTGTTTATTGGAAAAGGCATGCAAACCAGCAAAACAGATGGCTGATTGAGTAACTGATGAGCACAGCAGCCATCCAACCGTCCACCGAATGGGTCCCACCGCTTGAGACTTGGGAACATCCTGCAAAGCCTGGCTCCCTGAGACCCCCTTCCAGCTCACCAGTTCAGCATGATGTTCTGGGGTGAATTATTAAACTCTTTCATCCTCCGTTTTCCCATATGTGAATGGATTTTTTTTTGGGGGGGTGGAATTAGATAATCTCTGTAAAATCCTTAACACAGTGCTTGACTTAGAATAAGTGCTCAACACATGTGCAGTTTTATAAATAGAAAAAGTGCTAGATTCTGTGGAGGCACAGATGAGCTTTGTGTGGACAGTTCAGAAAAACAAGGAGGATATGAACCTAAAATTCAGGAGCTTTGTAGTGATGTATGCCTCATTTTAAAAAGTGTGAGTATGTTAAGTTTTTAGTCTCTTAAAACTTTTTAGTATAGGGAGACACACCATTATTCCTCTTTATCTCTCTCTGATCATCAATCCATGTTAAACTTAAGTGATTGGTATAGGAACAAAATCACTTCCTAGGTGCTAAAGAACTAGCAAGTGGGATACGCTTAAAGAAGCACATTTAGATTTACTTTCTACTATAATTTTTTCAGGGGCTTCCCTGGTGTCTCAAACAGTAAAGAATCTGCCTGCAGTGCAGGAGACCCAGGTTTAATCCTTGAGTCAGGAAGATCCCCTGGAGAAGGAAATGGCTATCCACTCCAATATTCTTGCCTGGAGAATTCCATGGACAGAAGAGCCTGGCGGGTTACAGTCCATGGGGTCTCAAAGAGTTGGACATGACTGAGCAACTAACGCTTCACTGTAATTTTCCTCTTGTTTCACATGCTAAGAAGGTGAAAACAGGGAAGTTCAGAATTATAATTCAACATAATATTATGTAATCAAATGTAACGAAGTTACCTTTGTCATCACGTGGTGTATAGGTGATTTCTATAATATCAAAATTTCTACATCATTTTAATGTTTTTTTTTTTTTGCTTTCAAAGTAGAGGATATGATACTTTCTTCTGCTTAGTTGTACATGCATACTCTCGAGACTCTGAGTTGGTGATTTGCACAGAGTAGGTACACAAAAAGCATCAAAGTTCAAAACTGTACACCCACGGTGATGTGTTTTTGCCAATAATACACAACTTGTGTCAAGGGAAGGAAAAAACGCACACATTATTTCACTTAATAACAATTATCTGGGAAACGTTGAGTTGTTATTATTCTGTATTAGTTCTACTTGCCTTCGTGTTAAATGGATGAAAGCAGAATTAAAAGGTGACATTTGGGCCATTTCCTAAAAAAAATGTGATTTCTCAGTCTTTAAATACATTTCCAGAGCTTGTGTTTTCATCTAGGCAACTTTGCTACTTTAATGTTATTTAAAATTAAATTTGTCCTTTGGTTCGTTACAATGCTTAGCAACTTAATAAGTTTATAAATCATAATTAACTACTACTCTCTGTTCTATTACCCTTTTGAATTGCCTTTTTTACTTTTTTTTTTTCCTTTTCCCATGTAATTTGCCACAATGTGTGCTTTATTTCAGAGATGAGTAGACCTCACTTTCAAGGAGTGGTAGGTTGGCTTCACAGGAAATGTGTGACTGTATCATGAGTGATACACATATGAGGGTGTGAATCCACATGCTTGCATGTGTGTGTGAACACAGATGCGTACATTAATACTTAATTGACTTTCAGGGAGTACTTTTTTTTTTTTAAGATTTTCCTCTATTTTGCTGGGTGCAATATCTGAAACGTTGATTCCAGAACTCCATCAGGGCCTTTTTATTTCTGTATGATAAAAGGAAGTCAAATAAAGTATAATGAGTTTTCAAACACTTCAGCAAAGCTTTAAAATGTTCAAAGAAAGAGTCAAAAGGCCTGAGTCATTAGGAGTCTACTTAGGGAATGTGGGTGAGCGTCATTATAAGGCACAGCACAGGGGGCAGGAAGGATCCCTGCCAGTGCCTCATCGTAACACATCTTCCCTGGAGGCTTATCTGTTAATAGAAAGAGTCTGACTTTGGCAAGACGAGGTGCAGGGACAAGTGGTTATAATGAATGGTCATAGGCTTAAGTGTACAAACACATTTGCAAGGCCTTCCTCATCCCTGGCAAACCCCACCCTCACAAGCATTCTTATTCATCTGTTGCCGACTTATTCACACGCTTGTCCAGATTGTTCTTTTTTAAATAATTTTAAGGTATTTATTTGTTTATTTATGTTTGGCTAAACTGGGTCTTCATTGCTGCCTGCGGGCTTTCTCTAGTTGCAGAGAGCAGGGCTTAGTCTTCTCATTGCGGTGGTTTCTCCCGTTCCTGAGCACAGGCTGTAGGGGCACAGGCTTCAGTAGTTGTGGCACGTGAACAGCTTAGTTGCTCTGCTGCATGTGGAATCTTCCCAGTCCAGGGATTGAACCTGTGTCCTCTGCATTGACAGGTGAATTCTTAACCACTGGACTATCAGAGAAGTCCCTCCATGTTGTTCCTAAGCCTAAGACATTTATACTTTTCCTCCTAAACCTCTACTCTTCTGTCTCCTGGCCATTACTGATTTTTTTTTTTTTCCTTTTTCATTCTTGTTAAGGTCATTTAAGTCTTATATGGATGCCAAAATAATTTGACAGTGATTTACGTTCACAATATATGTAGTTGATCTCAAGAACTTTTTACAGTAGTCTCCTGTTTTCCGTTAAGTATTGTTTTTACCTCTGTAAGACATGAGGACATATACCACTTACTTCTTCTGGCCTCTTCTCCACTCTCAAATGTATGGTGGTGAGTTGTTGATCCATGTTACACTCATTTCTTGGTTTATTTTGCAACCTTCTATGAGGCATGTCCATAGTATGAGACCATCTTCTATAGTGACTTTAATTGATACCACTATGAATCCACAGGATCTAGCTCTTTGCCCCTGAATTGCTAACAGGCACATCCTCCACCTCTGGATGGCCAGGCCAAGTCAATGCCTGGAACAGCTCCATCCATGGCCAGATTCACAGATTCAGTTCAGTTCAGTCGCTCAGTCGTGTCCGACTCTCTGCGACCCCATGAATTGCAGCACGCCAGGCCTCTCTGTCCATCACCAACTCCCGGAGTCTACCCAAACCCATGTTCATCGAGTCGGTGATGCCATCCAACCATCTCATCCTCTGTCGTCCCCTTCTCCTCCCGCCCCCAATCCTACCCAGCATTAGGGTCTTTTCCAATGAGTCAACCCTTCGCATGAGGTGGCCAAAGTATTGGAGCTTCAGCTTCAACATCAGACCTTCCAATGAACACCCAGGATTGATCTCTTTTAGGATGGATTGATTGGATCTCCTTGCAGTCCAAGAAACTCTCAAGAGTCTTCTCCAACACCACAGTTCAAAAGCATCAATTCTGTGGCGCTCAGCTTTCTTCATCGTCCAACTCTCACATCCATACATGACCACTGGAAAAACCACAGTCTTGACTAGACGGACTTTTGTTGGCAAAGTAATGTCTCTGCTTTTAAACATGCTATCTAGGTTGGCCATAACCTTCCTTCCAAGTAGTAAGCGTCTTTTAATTTCATGGCTGCAGTCACCATCTGCAGTGATTCTGGAGCCCAAAAAAGTAAAGTCTGACACTGTTTCCACTGTTTCCCCATCTATTTCCCATGGAGTGATGGGACCAGATGCCATGATCTTAGTTTTCTGAACGTTGAGCTTTAAGCCAACTTTTTCACTCTCCTCCTTCACCTTCATCAAGAGGCTCTTTAGTTCTTCTTCACTTTCTGCCATAAGGGTGGTGTCATCCGCATATCTGAGGTTATTGATATTTCTCCCAGCAATCTTGATTCCAGCTTGTGTTTCTTCCAGCCCAGCGTTTCTCATGATGTACTCTGCATATAAGTTAAATAAGCAGGGTGACAATATACAGCCTTGACATACTCCTTTTCCTATTTGGAACCAGTCTGTTGTTCCATGTCCAGTTCTGACTGTTGCTTCCTGACCTGCATACAGGTTTCTCAAGAGACAGGTCAGATGGTCTGGTATTCCCATCTCTTTCAGAATTTTCCACAGTTTATTGTGATCCACACAGTCAAAGGCTTTGGCATAGTCAATAAAGCAGAAATAGATGTTTTTCTGGAACTCTCTTGCTTTTCGATGATCCAGCAGATATTGGCAATTTGATCTCTGGTTCCTCTGCCTTTTCTAAAACCAGCTTGAACATCTGGAAGTTCACGGTTCACGTATTGCTGAAGCCTGGCTTGGAGAATTTTGAGCATTACTTTACTAGCATGTGAGATGAGTGCAATTGTGCGGTAGTTTGAGCATTCTTTGGCATTGCCTTTCTTTGGGATTGGAACGAAGACTGACCTCTTCCAGTCCTGTGGCCGCTGCTGAGTTTTCCAAATTTGCTGGCATATCGAGTGCAGCACTTTCACAGCATCACCTTTGAGGATTTGAAATAGCTCAACTGGAATTCCATCACCTCCACTAGCTTTGTTCATAGTGATGCTTTCTAAGGCCCACTTGACTTCACATTCCAAGATGTCTGGCTCTAGGTGAGTGATCACACCATTGTGATTATCTGTGTCGTGAGGATCTTTTTTGTACAGTTCTTCTGTGTATTCTTGCCACCTCTTCTTAATATCTTCTGCTTCTGTTAGGTCCATACCATTTCTGTCCTTTATCGAGCCTATCTTTGCGTGAAATGTTCCCTTGGTATCTCTAATTTTCTTGAAGAGGTCTCTAGTCTTTCCCAATCTGTTGTTTTCCTCTATTTGTTTGCACTGATCGCTGAGGAAGGCTTTCTTATCTCTCCTTGCTATTCTTTGGAACTCTGCATTCAGATGAGAATATCTTTCCTTTTCTCCTTTGCTTTTCGCTTCTCTTCTCTTCCCAGCTATCTGTAAGGCCTCCTCAGACAGCCATTTTGCTTTTTTGCATTTCTTTTCCATGGGGATTTTCTTGATCCCTGTCTCCTGTACAATGTCACGAACCTCTGTCCATAGTTCATCAGGCATTCTGTCTATCAGGTCTAGTCCCTTAAATCTATTTGTCACTTCCACTGTATACTCATAAGGGATTTGATCTAGGTCATACCTGAGTGGTCTAGTGGTTTTCCCTACTTTCTTCAATTTAAGTCTGAATTTGGCAATTCACAGATTAGGACCTTTTAAAACAGTACACTGTGATGACCCTCTTTACCCTTAGGGAACTCCACCAGATTTTACCTTCTACCCTTGTCCTCTGGTCTGGTATATTTGGTTTCTATTGTGATAGTCAGTCACAGATGTAAATAACGATCTTCATACAGCTAATAATTTACTTGAATGCCTGTAGGTTCTGGGCCCTTTTTGTCTACATATCATATGGTGGGTCTGTGAATTTAAGCCCTGCTGATACCAGTCATGAAGATGATTCCAGATTAAAAGTTTATGCCACGCAGGAGCAATTCAACCTTCTAGACTGGGAGGAGTGCTAGATAAATGCTGTATTAAAGGGAAATAACAGAAACCCAACGCTTCTCAAGAAAATCCTTCCTTTTGAGGTAGTCAATTATGCTAACGAGGATTTAGAGAGTACTAGATCATAGGAGTGCCTCTCTTGCAAACCTTAAGAAGTGTTAAATATGTCTCTTCCTTTCTTGGAGATTTAATCTGCATGTTTAAAAAAAAAAAAACATTTAAAAAAGGAAATGTGGTGTGGCTATTGTTGTTTTAATATTTCCTAACTTTCATATTACATTCCAGACCTGCTTTGTTACATTATTAATGTGTGGTTCAGGAAGGAATTTTGTCAACATTTCTATAATCTACCACATTACAACTCAGGTTTGATGTGAGAGAGTTAGAGAAAATAAGGTATAAAAGCCTTAAAAACATAGTAGATAGTAAGCTTAAGATCTTATTATACACAAGTATCTAATTTATCTGTATTAATGTATCAAATTAAAATCTGAATAATAAATTTACCATCTATTTTTACTGTATTGGTTTTTGAAAAACAGTAAAACCTTTGCTCCCCTCCAGAGGCAGGATAGAGAAGATAACTTCTACGAAGTCTGTATGGGTCAGGTAGCTTACATGATGTGATACTGAGGAAGTGCTCTCAAACCTCAATAGTTTACAGCCAAGGATTGTTGTCATTCATTTTACATGGCCATCATCTGTTCAATGTGGCCTGCAGTGTGCTACTTTTATGCCAGAACTCAAGCTGAAAGAAGAGTTTCTGTTGGGAATATTGGCAGTCTTCTGTCAGAGAGACTGTGCATCTTGGGACCGCATGATGAAGTATAGATTTCTCCTTAATTTTAAACATGTCATTTCCACTCACATTGCATTCACCGTGCAAATCATGCGGCCAAACAAAAGGCAGTGAAGCCAGAGTATTTAATGCTTGCCAAGATAGACATAGTAGATACTTGAAAGCCCCATATCAAAGGATGTAAAACACAGGCAGTCATCCAATAGATGAAAAGCATTTTGCACAAAATACCAATACACTGGTCCCTACCCTATCATTAGTTTACTCTGTGGTCCTAAACAGTCCACATACTCTTCCTACGAATGAGGACATTTTAAAATTTAAAGTAGAATATTAGGGTTTTTTTTGCTTACTTTCTGAAATTGATAGTAGGAAGAGATAGGGTAATAAAAGTGTCAAAGTGTTGTGCAAATCAGGTGAAACCTAAATAAAATTTCAGTGGGATCTGGGTATCAGATGCCACCGTGTTTGTTCACCCCCACAGATCAGGAATTATCTTGGACAGGGAGACCCACTGTGCTATAACCTGGCAATATCTGTAGCACAGAGTAAGAAAATAAGTGAAGGTTTGCCTCATCATGGAAGAATTCTAATTTACAGAATTGATTTCAAAGAGATGTCCAACACCACTTTAAATGTAGAGGAATTCTGCTCTGTTATGATCAGTCTTCAGATACAGGTACAAACTGGACGTATTGTTGAAGAGAAATCTCACCTCTAGGTGAAATCAAAGTGTCCCCAGAGCCATGCTCCCTCTGAAGGTGCAGGAGAAAGATCTGCTGCAGGTCTTTCTCCTAGATTCCGGTAGCTCCCTGACTTGTGGCAGCATAAGTCCAGGCTTTACGTGGTGTTTTCCCTGTGTGCATTTCTATCTGTGCCCGAAATTTCCCCTTTTTTTTATAAGGACACCAGTCATACTGTAGGGGCTTCCCAAGTGTCTCAGTGATAAAGAATCTGTCTGCCAGTGCAGGAGCCTCAGGAGACACTGCTTCGATCCCTAGGTCAGGAAGATCCCCTGGAGGAGGAAATGGCAACCCACTCCAGTCTTCTTGCTGGTATAATCCCATGGACAGAGGAGCCTGATGGGCTACAGTGTATGGGGTCACAAAGAGCCAAATACAACTGAGCGACTGAGCACAAATGCAGTCATATTATATTAACGCCCACCCTAATGAACTCATCATAACTAATTATATCTACAATGACCTTATTTCCAAATAAGGTGACATCCTGGGGTACTGAGAATTAAGACATCAATATATGAATTTCTGGGGACACAATTCAAGCTATAACAAGACCTAACTTAACTTGCTGTTTGATTTTAATTGAAGCATTTCACTCTTCTGTCCTTCAACTCTGGTTTCTTTAACTTGACATCTCTTTGCAGGAAAATGTCGAGAAGCAGCCTCCGTTTCAACTCTCTAAGATTGTGAGATACCAGACTCTGAATTAATCTCGTGGAGGAGAAAACCAAGCGAGGTGGCCTGAAAGTATTTGCCCTGCTGAGGTAAGAATCCACAAGAGCTGTTGTTTTCTCTCAAAGAAGACTTTGACCTAGAGAGAGAATCATAAAATAACTGAGTCCAAAGACACTTTCACAGTCATCTAGAGGAAGCCACCTTCCTTGTCAAGTGGTTTTCTGGTTTGTACACTGTCAGTAGCCAGAAATGCAGGCTTTGCAGGTGGTACTAGTGGTAAAGAATCTGCCTCCCAGTACAGGAGACCTGAGAGACATGGGTTCGATCCCTGGGTTGGGAAGGCTCCCTGGAGGAGGAAATGGTAACCTGCTCCAGTATTCTTGCTAGGAGAATCCCATGGACAGAGGAGCCTGGTGGGTTACAGTCCATGGTGTCACAGAGAGTCGGACACGACTGAGTGTCTGAGCGCAGCACAGCCGGAGACGCACTAGCGCTAAGGCGGTCTTCTTTATGGTGTGATACTTTGGGATGATCAGACCTTCTTTCTAAAGTCAGACCAACTGTGCTCAGGCATAGTTTCAAATTTAATTCTTGGTGATGAGAGTGAGGTAATAATGCCATCCCCGTAAAGCCAGTGTCAGCCCCCTTTCCTGCCGACGATCCTTATTTTGGACAGCATCAGGAGAAATATTTGAAGCTACAGTCGCTAGGGAGAGGAGACAGTTTGGATGTTTCTGGCTCTTTTTTCTTCTGTCTACATTCCAAGTTCCTCAGCTCTCAGTCTAAACCACACAAAAGTCAAAAGAGCGACCCAGCCTATTCAGTATCTGAACTCACTGAACCAAGAGGAAAGCCACAGTTAAGATATTGTACGTGGTAAACGTAAGCCATGGCATTTTTACTGTTTCAGTTAAAGTAATTTAAAGAAAAAAATTACCTTTGTACTACATTTAGGAGGATAAATTAATTATGACATGCTTAGAAACCATTAATATGTGTGGATTCCTATCAAGTAATTATTCAAACCCACGCATTCACAAAAAAAGAGAAATAGATTCTTGCTAGAAATTTACATATACAAATTTGAAAAGTTCATTTCTAAACTGTTATGATTTATTACACCCACATCTTGATCATTTGAATTATGTATTAAACACATACTTTAAAAATACTTGTCATTATAATATGCTTTACACAACAATGTGTTATATTTCTTGCTGAGAATTCATTATTAATATATATTTATAGGACACATTCAAATGTATCAAGAAATGTAGATGCATTTATTGGTAACAAGTGAAATTAACGAAGCATCTGTGAATGAGATTTTAATTTACTGTTACCTGAAACTTAATAAAACTTTAAAGCCTGATTTTTAAATTCATCAAGCTGCCAAAAAATGAGTTGTTTTTTTTTTTCTAAGGATAGAAAAGAAGGAAAATTAGCATGTTTCTACTTTCCTCCTAGCACAGAGCACAGTTTACTAAAGACTTCAATAAGAATATGACATTGTAGTGACCTACAAAATAAACGCAGTCAGAATCTAGCCTAGGCAAACTACCAGCAAAATTATATATATATATATATATATATATATATATATATATATATATATACACACACACATATGAAATTGAGTATAATAGCTTTAAGTCAGCACTCAGAGGTGAGACAAAAGAGAGATTACCAGAGAATAAAAACACAGAGCACAAAGAATGTTAATTACAGTATTATTTAAAATAGCGTATTATAAAATCTCAATGAATCCTAATGAATTAGAGGATTTATTTGAGCCTAACAACGGCTAAATACTTCTTAAAATGAAATCAAGAGAGATTAGAAAAAACAAAAAAAAGGGACTTAAAGGGTCCACTTTGAGCTTAAAATGGGAACAAAGAAACATTGCACATAAGGTCAGTGGAGAACTTGAAAATTCATTCTGATTTCACCACCATACTTAACTCACTGGTTCTTCTCGGCTTCATAGTCAAGTATTTAGACTCCACCCTTGGCAATATTTTCTCAGCCACTAGCTCTGCCTTCTGTTACTTATTTCCTTTCCCACCATGTAGACATGGAGACTTAGTAAAAGCATGTTTTATTTCTTATCTGCTATTTTGTGGGTCTTGCCCTGATAATCATTACCTGTCTTTATTACAGAAAAAAATTCTTTTTTAAAAGCTCTGCATCTTGAATGACCATATTTATGTGCTGGCTGTTCCATAAGTGATAGCAAACTTCCCTTTAGCTACTCCATCTCTTCTCAGTGGGCTGGGGACAAGGATGGATTGAATGATTGATAGCCTTTATTGGTAAGTGTGGCTCCTGGTTTGAGTCCTTAGGCCAGAGCTAAACAGCCTAACCAAAGCACAGAATTGATAAATTATTTAAATATTTTTGCCCAAATAACCCTGGAAGCCCCACAACCCTAAGCAGATCTGAGAAGAGAGGAAAAATACTGATATGATTCTGAGGAACCCAACGCAAGTTCATAGTCTTGCTACCCTCTCTAGCAGAATGGTGTTCTCCTTTACTATCTCCTATAGAAAATATTCATGGTAGTGATCGGGAGACAGAATGAAGCCTGAGCTCCATTATGAGCCTCCTCTAACCTCTCTTTTCACCTTAGTTTCCTCACTTGTAAAATATGTATTCTTATAATTCTTACATATTCTTACAATCACTACCAAATACATGATTCAGCAGTTTTCCCCCAGGTCATATACAGCGCGACTGAGTCAGAGTTCCAACCCATTTTTTTTTGGAGGTTCTTATACATAGGACAGAGCTTCCCTGGTGGCTCAGATGGTAAAGAATCTGCCTGCAGTGCAGGAGACAGGGTTTAATCCCTGGGTTGGGAAGATCCCCCTGGAGAAGGGAATGGCTACCCACTCTAGTGTTCTTGCCTGGAGAATTCCGTGGATGGAGCAGCCTGGCAGGCTACCGTCCATGGGGTCGCAAAGAGTCGAACACAACTGAGTGACAAATGCTATTACATAAGACTGCCTGCTTCTCTGGGGATTTGGTCTAAGGGATGTTACATCAAAAGGTTGTACGTGAAAAGATCTCTGCCTGTTCAGGACTTTGTATTCCTTTCTGTGAACGTTTGCTTTTTCATAATTCGTGAAACAATCCTTATTTCACACAGTCTATACACATAGAACTTGTTTGCAGTATGTTTGTCCTGGCTCCCCCTTAGCTGGGCATCCAGTGATATCTTCTCTCTGTCATCACTGCTGTTTCCTTGAACTCTCCTGCCAAGGATTTGATTCAGATGGAACAAAAAGGGACAGACTAGGAGCAGAACCTCATCTTATGGATTACCCACAGGAAAAAGATGGAAGTCACTTCAGGTTGCCCTGAAGTTAACATTTTATTCTCCTATAATTTTCATTCTTATGTAACTGAACACACAGATATAGGCTTGGAACCTAGCTTGAGAGAAGCTATGGATTTCTATGTTTTTCGTCACCTCTACCACACCTTCGCCTAATATCCTAACCTTGCAACCTTGGAATCAAGTAGGAGGCTCTCTCCCTTTTTTACGAGCAGGCGATGAATCTCAAACCAAGAACAGCCACCACAAAAATGACCATGAATGGTGTTTCCACTTACACTCCATTGACAAGGCTAAAGCATAAAGCATTCCACATTGCTCAGCGTTATGGTAGCTAGAGGGTTGCAAGAGCTTGGATCCTTACTTGTAAAACCAAGAGTTAACTATGTCAAATACTTTATCGTATCTAGTTAAGAGTAATGTCTCTAATGAATGAAAAACACCTCTAGTTCAGATCTCTGTGAACGTTTCTTTTTTAAAATCTCTCCAGTCCATCAAGGTTTATTTCTCTGTCTGAGTTACCTACCTCCCTGAGTGACCTCACTCTTTACCTCACAACCCAGTACCCTGAGTAGAAACCTGAGGGTCACCCTAACCTTCCCTGCAGCCCGTGGCCGTTTTGGAGTCCAGCATTGCCCTCCCCCTCTTTATCCATATTGTTTCTCAGAGGGCCAGGGGGCCAGTTTTAGCCATCTTCAGGCCTCCATGTTGACACCAGAATAATCTTCTTAAAATGTGACTGTCATCATTTTCCATACTTGTTTGCGAACCTCTAGTGGAGAGTTCACCTTCCTGACCTCATCCTTGCCGTTCAGCCAGTGGTACCTTCCCCTCCACAGTCAAGCTCCTGGAAGGGGCCTTGAAGCACAGTGCTGCCTTTGCTCAGGCTAGTTCAGCTATTGGGCACTTCTTCCCTGCCCTTGTCCACCCAGGAAGCCCTTCCTCATCTCTTCAACTTTAGCTCGTGTCCTATTGTGTTTGAGGTGATGTGTGTTTGTTTATCTAGCACATCAGATAAAACTGCACATTTGAGAGTCCTCTCTGAACTCTATCGTGACACTGCTATTACCTCACTGAATTTATTTGTGTAAGTAAGATTTGGTTTCTTCCATTATATCATTATCTTCTTGGGGCAGAAATCATGTCTAGTCCTACTTTGAACCTCCCGGGGCCAACACAGGATTTGGTATTTAGAAAGAACCAAATAAATATTTGTTGCATAAACAAGCACAATTCATTTTCCCAATTTCCTGTCATCTACCTCAGAACAATCCTTTCAGATACCCTAGAAAATTATATTCATTGTCTCAGATTTTGCAGTAACTCAGACATCCTGTCCCTAACACTTATTAATCATAATAACTTTGAAATAATTTCTCTGTGCAAATATTCAGGGTCTCATCCATAACTACAGTCTAAAATAATCAATCATTATTTTCTAAACCAAAGACCCTGTAATTAAGAAGTCTATCAATGTGCCAACAACTTGTGGGTCTGAAAATTAATTTTTGTTTGTTAAAGGACCTTAAAGATAATGTAATAGGGGGCCTATGGTGAAATGGATTAATAAATTGCTTGTCTCGTTTCATTTGTTCTTTAAATTCTGTTGGAAAGTAGGAAAATGGTGCAGTTTTATTTTTTTTTTAATTTGACATAATGTATACTTTTCTTCAAATCCAGAGGAATCATTACTCCTGGCAGCTTCCTGTTTACTTGCATTTGACTGTAAAGTGTGTGGAAGGAGGAAATGGACACCTGAATGCTTATGTCGGGTGATACAGATAGGTTACTTCATTTAGTTTTCTGTTGAATTCATTCACTCAACGAATTTGTATTAAGTGCCTTCTGCATGTCACACCCATTGCCATTTCTCTTTTGAGGATGGTAAAAGCCAAGACCCACAGAAGGAGTTTGAATCAACCCTGGGATTCACAATTAATGACTGGCAGCACTAGGATCTGAATGCAGGCATGTCTCTTTCCAGGGTCTAAGTCCATGATGTCATACCTTTGGTCCCTAAGCATTTGATTCCAAGCCTCTTGGTTTACTGTTTGATGTCTTTTTCTTTGAGGCAGTTGAAAGAAAGCCCAGAGAAGCCGCATTCTTATGAAAAGATCCATTGGACATATTAACTAAAGCATTTCCAAGCTGAAACAGGACTTGGTGAGCATCTCATCCAGCCCTTTAATTTGAAAGATAAATGGACATTGACTATCCCCTACAATCCCTTCACTTATTTATTTACTCATGAAACACCTGCTCTGTGAGAAACAGTGCTAACCACTTTTGTTAAAACATGAGCAGGACAGATTTGCTCCTAAGCTCTATGGAACTCAGAATTTTGCTTCGAGTGGTAGGATGAGAAAAGGTTAAGCAGGACTTCTCTGAGCTTTGTCAGTTTGGGGTTTATTTGATGACATTACACTGATGTATTATGTCAGTCATCTTTAGACTAACAGGAGATCCATTTGTAGTATTAGGAAACTATCCCTGTCCCAGAAACAACTGAAGAATGTAATGGAGCACCAGTTGGGAAGAATGAAAAACATTCCATAGAGAAGTAGAACAGAGGTAATAAACAGTTTTCCTGCCCCAAGAAGTCCAGCCTGACTCACCTTCTCTGAATCAAGTGCTTCCTTATACATGCCTTTGAGCACCCTGTGTTTACCTCTACTGAGGCATGCACGCCCTCCCTTGTGGATATAAAGTGAAACGTTTGTTGCTTCCACTAGACCTCCAGTTTTCAAGCTCTGGCACTATATCTTGCTCATCACACATCAGGAACATAGTACCGTCTCAATACTCGTTTGTTGACAGAACGAATGAGTGAATGAGCAAATGAATGAAGGAAAGCATGTGGCATACATTTTGGAGGGAAGCAAGTTTCCTTTGCCATGTTAAGTTACATAAAGTGAACATCAATGAGAATATCAACAAAAGCTGGGGATTTTATGCAAGAACTTTGATAAAAGAGAGTGGAATGCGGTAAATGCGAAAAGGAACAGAGAGGACTAAATAGAAGCAAATCAACAGAATGTGGGCAGCACTGGGAAAAATGTCCAGAACAAACTTCACCCACCGATACGCTGGCCCCCGTGGCAGTGATTGTTAACAGGGTTGAATAGTTTCCTGATGGACAGGGAATTAAAAGTTTTTATCAGGAATACAGTCAGCAACCCTTGTAGGTTGTTTTACAATATTACAGTTGAGATAATGACACAGTAAGCTGTATGTAGTTCTTTATCCCAATAGATTTTATCTGTTCAATCAATAAATATTTTAAATTGTTTACTACCAGTTAAACACTGATGTACAGCAGTTCTTAAGACTAATAGTTTGTTGTTATTTTTGATTAAACATTTTATCACTGTTGCACATGCATGGGATTAAAAGAACTTCTACAGATACTGGTGGAGATGGGTATGTGTGTTGCCAGGACCCCAGGTCACAACTGGAGCCCAGATGGGACAAAACTAGTGAAATCACCTCCTTTTGGAATATTACCTTTGGACAAAGCTAATACCTTGTCTGACTGCGCCAGATGTTACCATTTCTCATTTAATCTTCACATCATTTCTCCCTGAGACAGCCAGATTTATCTTCCAAAGCTCATTTGCATTTTAAAATCAAGGTTTTGTTTCTGATTATAAAAGTGAGATATGTTTACTGTAGAAAAATTTGAAAATGCAGAAAAGTTCACGACTAAGAGGCAATCACTCTTCATATGTTGCTTATATTTCTAGAATTTTCCTATTTTTAAAAAACATAGCAAATATCTCAATATAGATCTTTCTTACTATCTTTTTATTATTTACTATATATTTTACATATATATATAGTATATGAATTGGAGAAGGCAATGGCACCCCACTCCAGTACTCTTGCCTGGGAAACCCCATGGACGGAGGAGCCTGGTAGGCTGCAGCCCATGGGGTCGCGAAGAGTCGGACATGACTGAGCGACTTCACTTTCACTTTTCACTTTCATGCACTGGAGGAGGAAATGGCAACCCACTCCAGTGTTCTTGCCTGGAGAATCCCAGGGACGGGCGAGCCTGATGGGCTGCCGTCTATGGGGTCGCACAGAGTTGGACACGACTGACGCGTGACAGAATTCCACGATTTCATTAGTTTTGTCCCATCTGGGCTCCAGTTGTGACCTGGGGTCCTGGCAACACACATACCCATCTCCACCAGTATCTGCAGAAGTTCTTTTAATCATGCATGTGCAACAGTGATAAAATGTTTAATCAAAAATAACAAACTATTAGTCTTAAGAACTGCTGTACATCAGTGTTTAACTGGTAGTAAACAATTTAAAATATTTGTTGATTGAACAGATAAAATCTATTGGGATAAGAACTACATACAGTGTAGCAGCAGCAGCATAGTATATGAACATCATTCTTCAATCACTTTGTATAATGATGATAATCAGCTGTGTATAACAGTGATAATATACATTTTTAGCATTTCCTTCTTAGCTGAAAACTAACTTACCAAAACTTATTATTCCTTTAACCCCCACAGCAAGCTGTGAAATAGGTCCTTCATGTTTATTATGAAATTGTCTTCAATTTACAGATAGAAGAATTGAGGCAATGAGAGCATAAATAAGTTTCCCAAGCACAGCTTGTAAGGCCACGGAGCCAGAGGAAAACTAGACCACTTAGCTCAGACCTTACATCTCAACCTCTGGGACCCACTGCCTACCATGTGCAGCAACCTGTGTTACCCCAGGGCTAAGTTAGCTAGCTTTTATAAAGGTAAAGTAGTTTTTTGTACAGGTGAAATATGAGCATAGTTGTGTTTTTTTTTTTTTTTTTTTAATAACATTCTTCTGTAACATAGGTAACAAAAATCAGCCGTTTTTCCCCACAACTTTCCCCAGCCTTATATCTTCTACCGCAAAACAACTGCTCTCAAATCCTTTGGTTGTCATCATCAAGTATTTACGTTCATGTTTCTAAGTAATATGCCCAAGGTCATTTTTTTTTTCACTTTTGGAGACCATCTGTTACTCCCTAGCATGAAGATGAGATTCAGTTCTTTTATATCCACTTCCTCTTGTCAAACATTTCATCCTTTCCCTCTCTTTATTTCAAAAAAGCTTTGTATAGTATCTCTCTCTATCCATCCATCCCGTAAGTCTATTTTTTTTTTTTCGATTTTTGTTGAGTTGGTCAGGTTTCCCAGTAATGAATCCTCACATTTCCTAGAATTCCTAAGTCTGCTCAACAGAATTCCAGGAGCCAAAAAAAGGAAAGGAGGCTTAAGGTGGAGACTCATCTTTCAGTCTGTAGACATCTTTCAGTCTTAATCTCTCTCTATTTGATTTGTTGTCTCATTTAAACCTTTATCCATACCTCATGACCTGGGGCTAGAGTTTCTGGTTCTCTTTCTCTAAGTATTACATTCACAATCTTCTACTGAAGTTGGGAAATGGTGGTGACCTTGATCCCATAGCATGGAGGAGCTGACCTCAGCATCTGAGCAAACTTATATAGTCATTTAAGAAGCCCTCTTTGAGTTCAGTCTTCCAGCTCATTCTGCCTTCAGAGATAGCTGGGGTGTCTTGATTTCGGATCATGTCTCAAAACAGACGCAGAGTGGCCTGCCTTGGTTGGTGGCCTCAGCTGTGTCCCTTCAACGAAGTCAGTTTTCACTTATTCATCTGCTTTCTGTGTTTCATTCATTTTTTTCTTGTATTTCCTTCTTTGTTCTCCTTGTGATTTTATACTTTTACTCTCATTTTAGTGAACTCTTTAGGCATCAGGCCCACATACTCGTTGCTCAGATGGTAAAGCGTCTGCCTACAATGCAGGAGACCCAGGTTCCATCCCTGGGTCAGGAAGATCCTCTGGAGAAGGAAATGGCAACCCACTCCAGTACTCCTGCCTGGAAAATCACATGGACAGAGGAGCCTCATACCTACAGTCCATGAGGTCGCAAAGAGCCGGACACAACTGAGCCACTTCACTTCTTCGCTTCACTTAGGGGTCAGAGACAAACCAATGTGTTCAGTCTGCCATGTTGAGCAGATGTCCAGATAGAGACTCTTGCTGTTTCACAGATGAGGCAATTAAGGTATGGAGAGTTTGGAGAATACTTACAGTCATAAAATAAGTGAACTACCTTGTGAATTAGGTGCTCATCCCAAGGAACCAGCTAACCTGGGTCCCCATTACTGCAATATTTTCTCCGACTTCCTTAGATCTAATCGGCCAGCCCCAGCCTTTATTTATTAGTCTACTCTAAACTCTAAAGTCTAAAGAAAGATATGTGTGATTTCCAAAGTGTCATTCTCACCCCTCAAATGTGTCCTTAATTTATTTCCTTGAAATCCAAGTAAATAAAATATTGTATGTGAATGATGTAATGGCTTCAGGCCAGAGCTCCTGTGATCCTGCTGCAAATCTTGTGTTGGCTGTTTCCATAAAATGTCCCTGCCCATACCTCAAAAATACACATATACCATCATTAATCTTGGAACCTATGAGTTGTATTTTCATCTCAGACTGATGGATAAATTTGGGGGTAAGTATACATGAAAGGAGGGGCCACCTGGGTGACCTTTAGCAGGTTCTTCCTCCCATGGAAATATTTTGCAAAGGTTCCTTCCTATCTATCTTAAAGCATTGTTATGTGAACCATAGTGGGTGCTTAAAAAATAAGTTGATGAAAAAAAATTAAGATAATGCTGATTATCAGAGTCAAGAGGGATCATGCTGATTACTTTAGTTGCCTTTATATATTCCTTGGTTAGTCATTTCTTTCATCTTTTATCCTCAGAATTTTATTATAAAATTTTTCAAATGTAGAACAAAGTCAAAAGAATTTTACAGTCAGCATCCACATGTGTGAAAGTCACTCAGTCGTATCCAACTCTTTGCGACCCCATGGACTATACTATACATGGAATTCTCCAGGCCAGAATACTGAAGTGGGTAGCCTTTCCCTCCTCCAGGGGATCTTCACAACCCAGGGATCGAACCCAGGTCTCCCACATTGCAGGTGGATTCTTTATCAGCTGAGCCACCAGGGAAGCCCCCTCACATACCTACCACCTAAATTTTGCTGCGTAGATTTTACTTGCTTTAAGTAAAATCACACATCTATCCATCTGTCTGTCCCTCTATCCATCACTGATCCATCTATTTTTTATACATTTCCAAGTAGGTGGTAGACACCTGTACACTCCTCCTGATTGTTTCAGTATGCATATTACTAACTAGAGTTAATATTTATTTACCATTTTTTTTTATTTAAATGTAATAGTTTATATACAGTGAAATGCAAAAATCTGAAGTGTGTATTCACTGAGATTTTACAAATGTGTTTCCTGTTGGGTCTTTTATTTTCCCTTGTGGTCCTTGCATTTACCTAATCCAATAGATGTTTATCAAACATGTCTTTTGTGCCAAACATCAACAATGACACATATTAATACGACTGAGCGAATGAACTGAACTGAACTGAACTGAACATGATGTATGCAGGACAGAGAAGACAGTGGCTAATTCTCACAGTGGAAATCTGGGAGAGAAGAGTTTCAGACAACATTTATCAGTGAAGAAACCCATAACAAAAACACAAGAAATTAAAAAAAAATATTTGGAGGGCAGGTGGAAATTAGTTGCTTTTTATAGCTTGAGCCTAGTCAGTATATGCATATGTGGTGGGGGGGGTGGATAAGAGGCCTAATTTTTTTAAGTCAAAAATTCAAAAACACATGTATTAAACAAATCAGAAAAAAATGGGATGCTTCGTGCTATGCACTGAGCTCAGGAGAAAGCCTGCACTTCCTCACTTGGTCACTCCAGACCCCAAAACGACAACTTGACAACTCAGATTTTAGTCTGTTTTATTTCATTGGTAAACTGCTAAAATTCAGCTTTAATATATGTTTGATGGCTGGCAGACTACAAATTCGCTTCCAAAATGCCTTAATATAAATATGTTTGGGGAAAACAACCACGTGATTATTCTAAATGTGAAAAGATCACTATGTAAAATGCTTCATTACTTAAATTGAACTATAAATGAATTTGCTGCAAGCTAGTGAAAAAGGAGAAATGTGACTTTTCAAGAAAAAAGTTAAAATAGTAAGAAAAAGAAAATAAGCTCTCTTTAGCGACTTTATGACTTTGGATGTGACAGGGTACCAACCTCATTATCATTTATTCATTGACCCAACATGCTTTGTTGATAGATCCCTAAGAGAGGCTGTGTGTATGTCCCTAAGCAAGGCAATATTTTCTTGACTATCCAGTTAATTTTCTGACCTCTCTGACACTGTCCTTATTCAGGATCTCATTTCAGGCAGCACACTATACCTGGCCTTCCTGCATCATAACTATCCATCCAACCTGAATGATTTGCCAAAATGCAAATCTATTCATTCATTCATTTCTTAAAAAAAAAAAAAAAAATCAGGGAGCATTTACCATACATCTTCTGTTCTTAACACGTCTTACAGCTTCTGTGGTAATGACTACTATTGTGCTGCTACAAAATATGTATAAAAGGAAAACAAACTTTTTGAAAGAAGAACTGAGTTTTGGCCATTTTGCTTTAATCTTGAAGTCATAAGACAGTCGCCACACAGAATAGGAGATCAATGACTGTTTCTTACCTTGAGTTCTGATATTGAATCTAATTTGATTCATAGAACTGGGTAGCTTGTTGAAGACAGAGTTGTCTAGAGGAACACTTTTGGATCACGAAGGATGGATGAAACCAGAGTTGAGGCCAGGAAGTCACAGATGGAGAGAATTGTGCATGGGCAGAGAAACAGAGACAGACATGAGCCTGGTGCCTTTAGATCTGTAAGACTGATGTCCTTTGGGCACTGTTGGACTTTATTTTACTTTCGTCCTTTCTTTCCAACCGAAGTTCCAGGTTTGGGTTGTTTGTTTTTAATTTTTATTTACTTTGGTTGTCCTGGGTCCTCCTTGCTGCACACGAGCTTTCTCTAGTTTTGGCGAGTGGGCTTTTCATCATGGTGGCTTCTCTTGTTGCAGAGCACAGGCTTAGGGTGAGGGCTTCAGCAGTTGCAGCTCATGGGCTCTAGAGCAGAGGCTCAGTAGCTGTGGCACACAGGCTTAGTTGCCTCGCAGCATGTGGGGGGATCCTCACAGACCAGGGATCAAACCCATGTCCCCTGCATTGACAGGTGGATTCTTAACTACTGGATCACCAGGGAAGTCCCCAATGTTCCAGTTTTAACTTCATTCTTTTCTCTTCTGATACTGCAACAAGGAAAAGAAGAAGGAATTTTAAGATAAACTGGCCAGTGGGAACCTATTTCCATCAAATATACCCATCCACTCATCCATTAATCCGTCCATTTTCCTCAAACTTCCATCAGATTACTTACCCATCTAGTCAGCCTTATATGAAGCAACGTATTCCAAGCAACCCATCCAAAAGAACAATGGAGACCTATCAGAAAGGACTGAAAATGACATCTGGCAAGAAGGTGAATTGAGAAAGGGAGAATAAAATTAGTCAGGCAATAAATGTTTGGAAGAAAGAGATTAGGCCAGGTAGTAAATTAATCTACCAGTATCAGTGGCAGTGTGCCTGTTGAGGAATCTGTAGGTAGCTGTAACTCATTCCGGATTATCCTCCATACGGTGAGAAAGACACAGGAATTCCAGCTCTGTAAGACACCTCTGCCAGCACACAGTCTTCCTACTTCTTGTCCAGGCAATACTGATTTCCAGAGATCATGCTTCACCTGGGAACAGAACACATTGTTAAAATGGACCACCCAGACCCATCATAGGAATAATGAGTGTGTTGTTCAGCTGGAAGATAGCCCTCAGGCAGTCAATCCCCTTCTAGACATTCCTTGCCTAAAGAGAATGGCTTTGCTCAACTGAAGCATCCTGTTTCCAAAGTCTAGTTGACACATAGGTGTGAAAGGCCCATCTCTTCATCACACCTGGGGACAGCTCGAAAAAGCATCCAAGTTTCAGAGTTCCTTATGAAGCCAACTGAATCCATTGCACCTGACTTCTCTGTCTAGCCAATTCTACTGCCTTCTCTATCCTTCCACAGTTGTTAATCCCAAGAATATTCCATAATAAATTCTTGCAACAGTAATCTTCATCTCAGGCAACTAAGCCTAGAGTGAAAATGAAGTCAGACAGGTGAGTTATCCAGGGGAAGCTGAGACAGAGGCAGGTGACCTACTGAGACCCCATAGTCCCATCCTGCCCATGCAGGAAGTGATTTTTAGCTCTCTGAGGCCACCATAGTGGAAGCCATACTAGGAAAGAGCTTCACTTATGGCTGATTTGCAAGGAATGACCAAGGCTAGGCTAGGCTGATTCTGCCACATTACTTTACCTAGTGTCTTCAGTTTACTGATGAGGAAACTCAAGTCCATAGGAAATCCACTTATCAGGCAGTACAGTGTATCCTGCCTTTGGTTTTATGGTCTTTCAATGTATCTTTTCAGTTATTGTGGAGTAAGTAGGTGGGAGTGACTACTGGGATTACAGGAATATGGGGGAGTCTGAGAACTGAGTGGCACTGAGGTCTCCCTGCTTTTATCAATAGGGGATTAATTAGCAAAGCCAGTTCTCCCTATTGTTGTCTTAAGCTGAGTGACGTAGGAAGTTAGTTATTTTTTCCACATATTTAAGTCATACTCTAACACAGTGATCTGCTACCTGTTCATCCATGTAGCCTTGTATCTGTGTATCCATCCTTCCACTTATCATTTTGCAAGTCATCTAGATATGAAGGTGGGCAGTGGCTTGAATTAACATCTCTTCTTTTCATCACATTTCCCATATGCTTTTCTCCTCACATGTTATTAAAAGTTAGTTATTTTATATAAGTTAAATACTAATACTAACAGTTACAAATACCAACAGTATAGAGACTGGATCCAGGGCTTCCAACCAGAGGTTCTGATACCAGTAAATAAATGTATTAAACCAAAGACAGAAATAGAAATAAGTAGTTTAAAAAAGGAGGGTTTGATTTTTTTAAATAGTGCAATTTTTTATATACAGATGGAGGTAGAAGGTAAGACATACTGTAGGTCATTATTACTTTTGGAATTAAAAATTGTAAACTTTGTTCAGCATCCAGTGTAAGCTGATGATTATTCTGAAGATTCTGAAAATATAATGGTGCTGCTGCTGCTACTGCTAAGTCACTTCAGTCGTGTCCAACTCTGTGCGACCCCATAGATGGAAGCCCAGCAGGCTCCGATGTCCCTGGGATTCTCCAGGCAAGAACACTGGAGTGGGTTGCCATTTCCTTCTCCAATGCATGAAAGTGAAAAGTGAAAGTGAAGTCTCTCAGTCGCGTCCGACTCTTAGCGACCCCATGGACTGCAGGCTCCCAGGCTCCTCCGTCCGTGGGATTTTCCAGGCAAGAGTACTGGAGTGGGGTGCCATTGTCTTCTCCATATAATGGTGCTGTGAAATATTAAATAGAAAAAGGGAAGATTGGAGGTGAAAAGTCAACTAAGGAGACTCTCAGAATGTTTAGAAAAGAAGCCATGGCAAACTGCAGAGAAAATGGAAAGGAGAGAATGAATATTAAAGGCTGTTGAAATGCTGAATTTAAAGGAGGTAGAGTGGTTAAGTGAGAAGACTCTGGATTTTGATGTCTGGCAGATAGGGGGTTTATGACATAGGTGTATTACTTTTGTTTTGGTATAAACTTAACATCTAAATCACATTTTCCTTAAGGGAATGGGTACATATGACCTAATTCATATGTGGGTTCTGGTACTCAGCAAATGCTAATTCTGAAACTATGGTTTGGAAGGGGAAGTGGTGGAACCACTTCCAGGTTGCTCCCTTAGTTGATTGGGTTTGTGGAGGTGGCTTTTCCTGAAATGAGGAGACTAAGAAGACAGTGTGTTAGATCAGGATGCCCTAGTAAAATACCACAACAGGCTTCAACAGCAGATTTTGATTTCTCATGATTCTGGAGGCAAGGCAGTTCTAGATCAAGGTGCTTACAGAGGCAGTTCTTGGTAAGTTCCCTCTTCCTGGCTTGAAGGTGCTGCTTCCTTGATGTGTCCTTCCTCCCATGGCAGAGAGAGTGAGAGCTCGGGTCTCTCTTCCTCTTTGTTCATGACACTAATCACATCATGGGGACCCCACCACCCCATGACCTCATCTAAGCCTAATCACTTCCTGGAGGCCCCTCCTCTAAATACCACCGCATCGAGGGTTAGGGCTTCAACTGATGAATTGTTGGGGGACACAGACATTCAGTTCATAACAGTCAGGATTGAGAAATTGCAGTTCAGCTTCGGATAGATTGGTTTAGAGTTGGTCTCACAGTACCCAGATGGAGACTGGGTACGTGTGTGTGGATTAGAGAGGCAACATCTGACTAATGAGACAGATTTAGAAGATGCTGCAAAGAGATAAAGGGAACCATGAAAATTAACACCAAGTGTAGAGAGGCAGAATAAAAAGATATGTGTCCCAAATACTGCATGTTGTGAGACAGTAAATATAGTTTGGGAAACTGGATGGGAAGTTGCAAGAAAGGAATATAATGCATCTTCAGGGATACATTAATAGAACTGACAACATGAATCACGAAGAAACGCACAGGTCAGAGAAAGAATGTATAAAAGGAATGACGTGTGAGTGTGTGTGGGAGTGTAGAGATGTGGGGCTACATACTGCATTTCCAAGAGCAGTCTCACATGGAACACCAGTCCCATGAATTCAGTCCCTGAAAGAAAGGTTGTGTGGAAAGATACTTAGGAGATTGTTTCAAGCTGACAGATTCTTAGAGGTTCATAAAGTAAATCACTTCATTAAAGACTCTCAGAAATTGAGCAGTAAAGCAAGTCGTTTTGCTCACCATTTCAGAAATGTATTTGAATAACAGACTCAGTTAACATTTTCCTACTCAAATATCTTTGGTCAAATTAGTGTTCTTCAGGACAGAGTTTGGTGACTATTCACCACATGATCAAACCTCTCTAAAAGACTGAGAAGAGACCAAAGCATTGGCAAGAACATCAAGAAAAACAATTAGAATAAATTGGTAGGAGGTTCAATGAGATCGTGAGTGATAGAATTAATGAAAGAGAAGCATGAGAGGCAAATATAGTCTCTTTTTATTGGAGGAAAAAAGGGGGATCATTTGTAGACATACTGTGCTAAAGTAAATTTTTTTTGCTTTCACTTTTTACTTTGAAGTAATCATTGACTAACAGGAAGTTTAAAAGATTGTTTGGGAAGTTCCCATGTATCCTTTGCACAGTTTCCCCCAGTGATGACATCTTCTGTAACTATATAAAATAGTGATATTAGGAAATTGTCACTGGTACAAGTCACAGGGCTTATTCAGGTTGTGCTAATTATATGCACTCATTTGTATTAATATATGCTATTGTTGTTATTTAGTCTTTAAGTTGTGTCCAACTCTTTGGGACCCCATAGTCTGTAGAGCACCAGGCTCCTCTGTCCAAGGGATTCAACAGGCAAGAATATTGGAATAGGTTGCTATTTCCTTCTCTAGGGGGTTCCCAAGATCAAACCCCTGTCTCCTGCATGGCAGGTGGTTGCTTTACCACTGAGCCACCAAGGAAGCTGGTATGTGTTTATAAAAGTAGTTATATACAATTTTGTCACGTTAATTTTATTACCACCACCACAATTAAATCAAGATGCAGAATTGTTCCATCATCACAAGGCTTCTTTTCATTATTCCACTGTGACCACACCCACCAATTCTCCACCACAGTAAGGTCTGGCAACTACTGTCTGTTCTCTATCTCTCCAGTTTGATTATTTCAAGAATAATATATAAATGGAATTATACAGTATTTGATGTCTTGAGATTGTCTTATTTTCACTCAGCATAATTCCCTTGAGATCCATTCAGTTAGGTGTGTATCAATAGTTCATGTCTTTTTCATTGCTGCATAGTATTTAATGGTATAGATGTACCACAGGTAGCTTACAAGTTCACCTGTTGAAGAATATTTGAGTTGTTTAGAAGTTTTGCCTATAGTGAATAAAGCTTCTGTGAACACTTATGTACAGGTTTGTGTGTGAACATCAGTTTTCTTTTCCTTAGGATAAATACCAGAGTGCAATTACTGGGTTACATGATAGTTGCATATTCAGTTTTATAGGAAACTGCCAAACTCTTTTCCAGAGTGGTGGTACTATTTTGCATTCCCATCAGAAATGTATGAGTGGTTCAGTTGCTCTTCACTGTTGCCAGTATTTGGTACTTTCTCTTCTTTTTATTTGTTGTTTTGATAGACGTGTAATGATATTGTGGTTTTAATTTGCATTTCCATAATAGCTAATGATGTTGAGCATCTTTTGTGTATTTATTTGCCATGAATATATCCTCTTTGGTGAAATATCTTTCTGTGTCTTCTGTACATTTTCTAACTGAGTACTTTGTTACTGTTTTTTTCTCTTGGGTATCAAGCGTTATTTTTATATTCTACTAATAGAAATGAATCCTTTGCCAGATATGTGGTTTGCAAATATTTTCTCCCGGCCTGTAGCTCCTCTTTTCTTCCTTCTATAAGGGTTTTCATTGGGCAAATTTAGAAAATCTTGATGAGGTCCAATTTATTGTATTTTCCTTTTGTGGTTCATGCTTTTAATGTCAAGTCTAAAGTTGTTTTGCCTAGCCCTTGATCCTAATGATTTTATCCTGTCTTTATTTTTTTCTACAAATTTTATAGTTTTAAATATTTAAGTTTGCAAGTTATTTCAAGTTAATTTTTGTGTAAGTTTTGAGTTGAGTTTTAGGTCAAGTTTCCTTTTATTTTGCCTATGGATGCCCAGTTGCTCCAGTACCATTTTTTTTGAAAAGGCTCTCCTTTTGTGTCTTTGTCAAAAATCAGTTGGGTGTATTTACATGGGTCTATATCTAGGTTCTCTATTCTGTCCATTGCTCTGTGTCTTTCCCTCTGCCAATACCACCCTGTCTCAGTTACTGAATCTGTATAGTAACCCTTAACATCAGTTAGAGTGACTCCTTTGTTCTTCTTTTACAGAATATTTTACTTGTTCTCATCCTTTGCTTTTTTCATATAAACATTAGAATCAGTTTGTCTATGTCTACAAAGAAATTGTGCTGGGATTTTGATAGGAATTTCATAAGCAGGACTTAGGGATAAATTTGGAGAGGATTGACCTCTTTGCTGTATTGACTCTTCAAGGGAATACTTTTAAATTTTGTGTTTTGAATAGGGAATTTTCAGCAGTTTCAGGTTAAGGAATTAAAAAGGGGTAATGTATCATGTTGAAGTGGAGTCATTGAGGAAAAAGAGAGTTGAGGATCAGGGCTCAGATAATAGGGCTTGACTACAAACCACAGACCCCCAAACCAACATAAACTGGAGGAAAGAGAACCCAGAGAGTTCTTCAGTGATGACAGTGAGAAAGAGGAAGCCATACCCCTAACCTTAAATCCAGTTCTCTAGATCAAAGGGTGATATAAATCCGTCTGGAAGACTACATCCAGTTTTCTCCAGCCCAGAAAGAAGAGGAGATGAGGATTACACTGGGGACCCAGGTGAACCAGGCTCTGCAGTAGAGAAGCAGCATCTCTGAGAGAGAGAATGTTACAGAGGAAGAGAGGAAGCCACAGGGAGGCCTCCTAATGGAGGAATGGAAGCTTTGGGTGTGGCCTCAGGACCTGCTCTGTATCCCTTCTCTTCTGGGATTCTGTCTGAAGCTCTTCCTCTCTGACGCAGGTTACCACCATCTATCCTGCTAGGTCTGGATCTCTCCAGCTGCCTGTCTCTCCTGCCCAAGTTGATCTGCACCCAGTGCTGAGTGATAAGTGTCTGGCGTGACCTCTTTTCAGTCTTGTACGTGTTCTTCCTATGTAACAGTTTCCATCTGTACTAACCCAGCCCTGCCCTACACAAGCTGCTTGGCTTGTTGGCTAAATTACTGATAGCTGGATAAGAATACATTCAGTCATTACAGTAATGTGCTGAAGAATTGTGCAGGTCATGGCTGAAATAGGGAGATACTGACTCAACATACAACAGGCCCTCTGTAGCCACAAGTTCTGCATTAGCAGATTCAACCAACTGAAGATAAAACTTCCAGAAATCTCCAAAAAGTAGAACTTGAATTTTCCACACACAGGCAACTATTAACATAGCATTTACATTGTATTTATGGCTATTTACATGGTGCTTCCATTGTATTGGGTATCATGAGTAACCTAGAGATGATTTAAAGGATACGCAAGGATGTGTCTAGGTTATTTGATATTTTATATAAGGGACTTAAGCATCTGCAGATTCATGGTGCAGGGGAGTGGGGGACGGTCCTGGAAACAGTCTCCTGCAGATACCCAGGGACAACTTTTTGGTGAAAGTGCATACTGTGTTTTGTTGTTTGTTTTTTCATTTATACCCTCTGCTCTATTTATATGTGAGTCAAAACCCCCATGGAATTAAAAGATACTTGCTCTTTGGGAGGAAAGCTGTGACAAACCTAGACAGTATATTAAAAAGCAGAGATACCACTTTGCCAACAAAGGTTCATCTAGTCAAAGCTGTGGTTTTTCCAGTAGTCATGTATGGATGTGAGAGGTGAACTATAAAAAAGGCTGAGCGCCGAAGAATTGATGCTTTCAAACTGTGGTGCTAGAGAAGACTCTTGAGAGTCCCTTGGACAGCAAGGAGATCAAACCAGTCAATCCTAAAGGAAATCAGTCCTGAATATTCATTGGAAGGACTGATGCTGAAGCTAACACTCTATTACTTTGGCCAACTGATGCAAAGCACTGACTCATTGGAAAAGACCCTGATGCTGGGAAAGATTGAGGGCAAGAGGAGAAGGGGGAGACAGAGGATGAGATGGTTGGATGGCATCACCGACTCAATGGACATGAGTCTGAGCAATCTCCGGGAGATAGTGAAAAACAGGGAAACCTGGCAGTCCATGGGGTCCATGGGGTTGCAAAGAGTCGGTCACAACTAAGCAACTGAACAAGAACAAAATGCAACATCACATACTTGGAATGTATCCAGTAGATCACCTTCTGATCTGGTAAAAAGTTGCAGCTCCTGACAGCAAGCTTGAGGCCTTTTGCTTTAGACCAAATAAAAATTACTTAGAAGCAAGTCCTGAAATCCTCAAAAAGGACCAGTGGGGAAAGAAACGGGAGCAGTGCTGGAGGGATTTTCCACTTCTGCCAGTCATCCCAAAAGCCCACCTCCCTCAGCCACTGGGAGACCATAGGCATCCTTGGCTTGGGTCTCCCCTGTCCTCTGCTCCTTCCCAGCCTCACCCCTGTCCCAGCATTCTTCCCTCAGAGCACCTCTCACAGGGAAGGGTACTAGACTGTGGCTTTCAGATCTTAGTCTCCAAAGAGCTTCTGAAGCAGCTGGAAGATCTCATGTGGATGGTTAATGTTCACACTGAAACCCACGGGGGGAAAAATAAATAAATAAAATGAAAGCATGAGAGAAAAAGGGTCAGTAAAAATAAACATCTTCCCTGGAAGACATCCCACAGCTGTGTGCTGATGCAGCGCAGTGCCAAGAGTTGGGAGCTTCTAAAATGTGTAGTTCTGGGTAGGAAGGAGAAAAGTCAACCCCTGCATGGTGGCCACAACCCAGAAGTCAGAGAGGACTTCCCTTAGCATTGAGATTTGTTGAAGGAACTCCTTTCAAAGATGGGGCATCACTAAAGCAAGTCTGTGGTTTGGCCATGGAAGCTGGAATTGGACAACATGATGGGGTTTTAGGTCAGGAAGGTGTGTATCTGAATCATGGTTCTACTACAACTTACTTATGACTGTGGTCAAATCGCATGACCTCTTAAATCCTCAACGTCCCAATCTCTGAAATGGGGTGTCATAAAGTTTACCGTGATGTTATCTTGACAAGATAAGAGATTCTGAATATGAAGAACATGATAGCATCTGTCCCATACCAGACCCAGATGATGATCTTGTTGTCATAGTTCAGTCCCCAATGTTCAGTCGTCTCCTGCCACTTTGTATCACGTAAGTGTTCACAGAAGAGCAGGCTTATTTCCAATGGATGTTTATAGGCATTATTAACCAAGACAGAGGGAGGGACACCTGGTATCTGGCAGGAAACCAGATAAAAATACTTGTCATTTGAAGTTTGCAAATAAGTCTCTGTGGGATAATAACAATGATAATAATAATTATGTTGTTGTCAGTAGCAAGGTGGTGCTTCACAATACTTGTCATACTGCCCAGAGCTTTCATTTTCAAAGAGAGATTATCAGAATAGATTTACCAATAGTGATTATAATGTACTTAGAAACAAGCCAGCTTCTGCCTCAGTGATTCCATCGACAGCTCCCTAGAATGTATCTTTGTACTTCACCTTGAAAAGATGAATGGCATCCAAGGATGACAAGCACAGCCTATGCACACCTTCAGCCCTACCCATCCTAATGTGGGGACAAATTGCAGGCTTGGCATTACTCTGGAAATAAAGATTCCCCCACCATAAAAGGGGGGATAAGTGGAGCTCTGACATTCAGGAATCGGTCAGAAGAATCTCAAATCTTAGAAGAGGTGAAATTTAACAGAACTAGGTGAGTTAGGTACAAGAACTGCCAGACTAAGGGTTTCGCAGGTGGCTCTAGTGGTAAAGAACCCGTCTGCCACTGCAGGAGACATAAGAGGGTCAGGCTGGATCCCAGGGAAGATCCCCTGGAGGAGGGCATGGCAACCCACTTCAGTATTCTTGCCTGGAAAATCCCATGGACAGAGGAGCCTGGCGGTCTGCAGTCCACGGGGTCGCAAAGAACTGGACACGACTGAGCGACAGCACTACCAGACTGAAAGGTCACGGAGGGGGGAAGTGGTGGGGAATTATGACTGGCAGCTAGTGATCCCAAGTGAGATTCATAGGGATATGGTTCTAATAAACCAGTCCTGTAGGGGCGAGTCATTTTGGAAGGTCTTTACCCCAGACACTGGGGCTCAGAGAGTAACACTGTGAGTCTGGTATTGGACCCAGAGCATAAATTGAAATGTCTCCTCTCACATCTCTATTTTCTAACTAGAGTTTAAAGGTGTCAGCCTTTTCGGCAATGAGAACAAAGACCGTGAGCTCAGGTAGGGATGCAGAGACATCCCTTGTGGATCTGCTACTTCCTTCAAAGGTTAAATGAAATTGACAATTTAACACATATTCTTCAAGACCTACAATACAGTCTAAAACTTAGAAGAACTTTCTAAGGCATTAAAATTCCTGGGGTTATCTTGATTCTACACTACCAGGGTGATGTTGGGCAAATAACCTCGTCTTTCTATATCAAGTTCCTCGGCTATAATATGGGCTAATACTGTAACCCCTAAATGATTTTGTGAAGATTCAATGAATGAATTAATCAATCCAGACAAGGCCCAAGGAGGCATTCAATAAATTGTATAGAAAAAAGGGCTCTCTTCCCATGTAAGTATGTAGATGACTCCATTTTTAAAACCACTTCAGGGACTTCCCTTGTAGTCCAGTGTCTAAGACTTTGTGCTCCCAGTCAAGGGGTTGGGATTTGATCCCTGGTCCGGGAACCAGATCCCACATGCCACAACTAAAGATTCCTTATGCCACAGTGAAGATAGAAGATCCCATGTGCTGCAACTAAGACCCAGTGCAGCCAACGAAATAAATATTAAGAAAATAAATTCTCAGGCCTCAAAATTTAAAAAAAAATAAAATCACTTAAAAATATTATATTTTATGGAGGGAGCATGGTTATTGATCCAGTCTTATAATAATGGATATTACTATAGCTTCCATTTTTGTCTTTCCAAACAGTGCTAAAATAATCATTCATGTACTCATATCCTTATACCTTTAAGAAAACATTTCTGATTAATTCCTTGAAGTGTAGCACACTTCATTATCTATTATCCACTTGTCTTCTAATGGCTTTTGAGTCTTAGTAGTTGAGTGAAAGTTGTCTAAGTGGAGAAAGATGTGTTTGTGAGAGGAAGAACTGCCTTGAAGAAAATTTTCTAGATCCTAGAAGCAGTGCACATAAAATTTACATGAAGAACTGCATGAGTAAAGGAAGGCTTCAGTCTCTATCTGAACCCTAGAATGGGGAATATGAGGCAGTCAGGGTTGATGACCAGAAAGGAGATCAAGAGAGAATCTAAACTTCATTCACTCTCAGGTGCTAATGACTTATAAGCTCTTAAAGAGTCATGTACTACCAAGTGACAAGGCTTCTAAATAGAGCAGCATCTATTAAAACTTGCTGTCCCCTAGAGAAGGGTTTCCCAAGGTGTGAAATACAAACCGCAGATGATTGTTCATGGAGTATGAACACATAACAATAAATATTGTTTTTGTTTAGTCATTAAGTCATGTCTGATTCTTTTGCAGCTCCATGGTCTTTAGCCTTCCAGGCTCCTCTGTCCATGGGATTTCCTAGGCAAAAGTACTGGAGTGGCTTGCCATTTCCTTCTCCAGGGGATCTTCCCCACCCACGGATAGAACCTGGATCTCCTGCGTCTCCTGCATTGGCAGACATATTCTTTACCTCTGAGCCATCAGGGAAGCCCAATAGTAAATATTGCAAAGTGTAAATGTATCTTTTCCAGTAGTCAGTCAGTCCATGCAGTGACTTTATTGGTAATTTGTCTTTGCGTATGTGCTAAGTTGCTTCAGTTGTATCTGACACTTTGCAACTCTAAAGGGACTATAGCCCGCCAGGCTCCTCTGTCCATGGGATTCTCCAGGCAAGAATACTGGAGTGGGTTGCCACGCCTTCCTCCGGGGGACCTTCCCAACCCAGGGATCAAACCCATGTCTCTTATGTCTCCTACATTGGCAGGTAGGTTCTTTACCACTAATGCCACTTGGGAAGCCCAACTTCTCTTTAACATCTATTAGAACTTGCTAATCTCCCTTTTAACAACTGCCACCACCAAAGAGTAGGCATTGGGCTGAGAGTCTACAGGGAGAACCGTTTCCAGCACGATTTTATTTTCATTGTATTTATTTGTACATAACCTCTACTTATGGCAGTTGATATTGTTTTTTCATATATGAGAAAGGCATACATGTTCTTTTCAAATAGATTAAATGTATAAGTCCATTTTAAAAATGGAATTTGGAGAAACATCCAGCTAGACTGAGAGGAATGTGGGAAATAGGTTTTGCTTAATTTCTCCTGCATCAGCCAACTCTGATGATTGCTGTTACAGTCATTGAGTATAGCCGACTCTATACCTTGGTCTTAGATGATTTCAAAGCTGAAATCAACTTAAAGCATGTATGAGTCTTGAGTTGGGGCGTGGAGCTCATCATGTGAAAGTGGTTTTCCTCTAACCATCTCTCACCAACATTCTCATGACAGCGACCACAGTCTCCAAAGAATTTAGCCAGAGTTCTGGCCATTTATTTTAAAAGCCATTGCTGGACTAGGGGAAAAAAAAAAACAAAACTAGAAATGTTTTAATCATTGGTATGTTATAAATCCAATTTGGGTATTAGTTTACCATACTCAAAGTGTTTCACCCAGCCTCAATAAAAAGGTTTAAAAATTCAAGTTTGTAAGTGCCCTTTGAAACATAAACCCAAGAATAGTTTTATTGCAGCTACAGCACACTCCCAGCACAAACATGTGGCAGATGCTTGAAATTTGGAGATCAAATCCAAAATTTCAGAAGCACATCTTTTTCTGTATTTCAGGAAGGAGGGAGTAATCCCAGAATTGGCCTGGTTTGACTGGTTAGTTGTTTTTTTTGTTTGTTTTTTTTTCTGAATTCCATAAATGGAACTGCATATTTAGGAATTTTATGCCCCACATAATATTTATAGGTTATCTATGATTCCTTGAGATTTTGGATAGTTACAGCTCTGCACTAGGCTTCCCAAGATTTTTTTTTTTTCTTTTAAGTGCCAAAGAGGCTGACGTCTATCCTGGGAAACTGGTGGGGATTAGATATTTTTTAGGTCAAAAGTTAAAAGATTCCTAATACTCACAGACATTTTATGTCTAGGAATGTTTGTTAATTTGAGCCCCTTTCTCTCTCCATGTTTATCTTTAATCTCCCAACCAGCTGTCTCCCATAAAAAGATATTTCTGTTTTTAGTTACAAATCTGTTTAGAGATAAAACTCACTCATAAATACACAACCACATGCAAAGATTTTTCTTTTTTTTTCTGCTGACAGTACAGGACTAACTCCAGATGAAAAATATTAAGTTTGTTTAGAAATAGAAAATACATTCTCCTTCCCTTGATGGGGGCCCATGTTTTATAGATGTTCAAAATCTCTTCATGTCTCTGTGTGAGTCTCTCTTATAGGCTGGGCTTCTCTCGTGGCTCCAAAACCAATGCAGGAGAGGCAGGTTCGATCCATGGGTCAGGAAAGATTCTCTGGAGAAGGAAATGGCCACCAACTCCAGTATTCTTGCCTGAGAAATCCCATGGACAGAGGAACCTGGCGGGCTACTGTCCATGGGGCCATAACAGAGTCAGGATGTGATTTTTGTGTCTAAAAAACAACAAAGGTCTCTTGTTGTCTGTGTGTGAGCCGCTCTTGGGGAGCACAGCCTTCTGTTGCCTTGTGATGAGGTCCTTCAAATAGAATCGGTGGGTGCATTCCTAATTGAGGAATTAACTCCTTGCAAAGGAAAATGTTGGTTGCCTAAGGAAAAGAAAACAAGCTAAGAAATAGGTCTGTGAATTGCTGCAAATGTGGTCACTATTATCTGAAAGACTGACTCCATGCCCTATTCTTATTGAGTGAGCTTGCGGCTCACTCTCTCTGGGAAGCTAATGAGATCTTTTATTTTCTTTCTTCTTTTGCTGTTACTTCCAAAACCAAGTACTGTGTCTGCCACATAGTATTTGATCAGTGCTCAAGTGTATTGTTTGCTGCTAATTGAACTGTTACCTTGTTATATAATAAATGTGCAAAAAGAACAATATTTAGACATTGCTTGTTTCTCAGTGACTTACTTAGAGCTTAGGATTCCATCTTTCCCACATGTGTGTGTGTGTTAGTTGCTCAGTTGTGTCCAACTCCTTTTGACACCATCGACTGTAGCCCGCCAGGCTCCTCTGTCCGTAAGATTCTCCAGGCAAGAATACTGGAGTGAGTTGCTATTTCCTACTGCAGGGGATCGTCCCAACCCAGGGGTTGAAACCAACATCGCCTGTGTCTCCTGCACTGGCAGACGGATTCTTTACCTCTGAGCCACCGACAAAGCCCATCTTTCCCACATGCTCATCACCATTAAACTTAATTTAAAAGGAAGCATGTTCCAATTCTTTTTCTGGGTTGGTTGTAATTGTCTGAGCAGACCTGTCATAACCACACCCTGCTTCTTGTTGAAGCTCATTCAGTAACAGCTGATACAATTTATTACTACCACACACTGAACAGTGTTAGATGAAACACATCATTGTCTATATTTCATCAACCATGTAAAGTAGCTACTCCCATCTCCATTTTACAGACAAGAGAGTTGAGACTCAGGGGAACTCAAATTACTCACGTTCGTAAGACAGACTCTAAATTTATTTGCTTACAGATCATCAGATACTCCATCACATGAGGCTGCATCCTAAACAGAAGGATGGAGTGAATAACTTCAAGTGAGCCCTTCTGAATATCAGATGGTGTGGTGGTCATTCTGCCTACTTTCTCTCATTCTAGCTCACTAAAGTCTGATGAGATCAGTACTAATTATCCTGTTTAGAGTTAAAATAGTGAAGGCTGAGCCTGGAGGAGGGCATGGCAACCCACTCCAGTATTCTTGCCTGGAGCATCCCCGTGGATAGAGGAGCCTGGCGGGCTACAGTGCATGGGGTCGCAAAGAGTCAGACATGACTGAGAGACTAAGCATAGCATAGCACAGTGAAGGCTGAAACAAGTTACATAAATTATCTAAAAATAGAGAGCCTACCCGTGGATGCCTGTTGCAGAGAACTCAGCATTTTGAGAAAAGTTGTCTTGGGTTGAATTTTCAATGAACTTAGCCCAGGCTCACTTTCATCTGCCTCCTGTTTATGGAATTATTTCATCAAGTATAAATTCTTATCCTAGAATTCAAAGGTGCAGTATGGCCTGAACCATTAACCCTGTTGTTAAGTATTTGCATGTGGATCTTCATGCTGCAGATTCAGATCACCAGCTTCCTTCCAAAAATAGAGCCACTGCTTGCTGACCGGAAGGCCACCTTGGACAGGATTGTGGTTCCAACAGAGATCGCTCATTTCCCCTATGTTTCAATAAGGTTCTGTCTTCCAGTCTGCTAATCTTAGAAATGGCAAAACCAGAACCTGGAGGGGGAGGCATTTGTTTAGAGCTTCCCTCATGATAACCTCTTTATCCGCTCAGACAGGTTAATTAAGCCAGCAGGCTGAAAACTTGCTCTTTTTCCCATTTCTTCCTACATCCATTTGATTTTTCCTTAGAATAACCTCCTCAACTTAATGATTATTATCTATCTTCACTGTACTTTCTCTGCCTAAACTATTAATGTGTGTGTGTTCATGCATGATTAGGAGGTGGTTAAGATATTCATATAGGGTTTGTGTGTGTATATATATTAGAAGTATAGATCGTTTCAACAACTCCGTAGCTGGTGTTTTGTTTTCTTATATATACATTATCTTCTTTCCATCCTTCACAAAGCCAGCCACAATGAGCATGACATTTCATAATCTGATTGAGCCCACAGCTCCGTGTCTAACCTATGTATGTTGATTTCTTGTGGCAAGTAAGAAGAACTCTGGAACAACAGAAGCCTTTTAATGACTCTTTCAAACATTGCTGTCTGTCCTTACTCTCCGTCACCACCCCATGAACCCGAACAGTCCAGCTACACTGGGTTTCCAAATGCTCTCTACACACCCCAGGTCATTTGGTTATCTCTGCAATTTTGCTATTCCCTCTCCTAAGATGCCCTTTTATGGGCAGAGTCAGGTCCAAACTATGTCTCCTGATGCCAAGTGAGTGCTGCTTGACTATGGTGCTCCAGGCAGTATTAAAAATGAAAGATTCTGTTAAGAAATGTTCTGTGTGCTAATCAGAGTTTGGGGCCAGCCCAAGCCCATTTGCCATTTCCAGAGTTAGATGCTGCAAGTGAAAAATGAGCTGACAAACTTAAAACTCTTTGCAGAAACCTCTGGGGACAGGATCTGGCAGCTGAGCATGCCAGGTTAATACCTGAGTTACAAGGTGTTCATGAACACCCTTGGTTGCAGGACTCAGATGTGAACAAAAGCCTCTGAGGGTGGCTCTAGGTCCCTTTGCCCTGCCACCACCTGGCTGAGAGCAATAGGCAAACCGATTCTTTCAGGCTTCGTCATCCACTGGGCCCTGGGGAGTCACTTTTTTCTATTTTAGTGCTTTAAAAAAAGCATCCACTCGGTCTTTCTCAAGGCCTTAGAGGGAACGAGAATAAAGGCTGATGGCCCAGCTTAGCCTGACCTCAAATCTGCTTTGCTTTACAAATGAAAATTCCTGTGACATCACTTTGTGGTGATGGGTTTCTTAAAATAATAGCTGATTAAAATCATGAGTCATAGAAGACCAGAAAAGAAAAAGCCCTAGCATTTATTTATACTTCATTAGAAGACAAAAAAAAAAAAAAAGTAGCATTTATTATACCTCGTAAGCTAGGTACTTTACATACATTATCTTATTTATCCCTAATCTTTTAAAAATACGTTTAACATTTTCAATGGAGGAAGCTGGTGGTTAGAGAAGGTTTACATAATTGACTCTGGGCCATCGTCACAGACAGAGTTTGAACCAGGGTTGCTCCAAGTTGATCCAAGTTCAGCCCACATGGTTCCCACTGCACAAATCTTTGTGCCTCCCCTGAAGTTTCCTGTAGCAAATTTGGAGCCTGAAAGCTTTAGGCTTGCAGATTAGAGGCCAGAATATGAGTATTTAAATAACCATAGGTGTGACCCTGGCTATCCCAAGAATCCCAGCAGCTTGTCCAGGGTTCAGGCTCCTCATCTAGGTAGGCTTGTAAAGCATCAGGTTTCACTGTTTAATGAAACCCACCCAAACTATCCTTGCCAGGGATCGAAACCTTAAGCACACTGGTGATATCCAAGTTTTCAAAGGTTTTGCCGAGGGAAACATTCTTCTTGGGCTATAGCCTGGAGTATGTAGAATCCATCTGTTACTCTATGGACTCTGGATTAAACCAGAGCTTCAGGCACCAGTAGTGTACCTGCAGAATTCCTGCCCACCCATCAGCACCATGACATGTTCTGGAAGTCATCCCCAGACCCACGCCGGGCACTCAGTGAGAAGCAGGAGCCAGGACCCTGGTTAGCAGTTTGCAATTGGGATGACATCAGTGCATGTTTGTTACTTTGGACTGACCAGCAGGCTTGGATTACATGCAACCCCCACAGCAGTGTAAGAATCAGAGATGACATTTATAATAATTTTGAACAGTTAATTTCCTTACAGCTTATGGGTAATATGGAATATGAATTACATAATTATTTTTTTAAAATATTGTGACTAGAAAGAACTAAATATGAGATTAACTTTAGCAAGTGTATGCAGTCTTAATTCCACTGAAAATAAATGGTTTTCCTCTGTCCCAAATAGTGTGCTGATGAAATGGTCGGCTATCATTAATTAACTCCATTTTGATTTTAACCTGCTTTCACTAATCAAGGTCATTTTAAAACATTGCTGTAAAAAACTTTCATGTCCTCCAAGCAGCAGGTAGCCTAAACAATGAGATGATTGTCCGAGTTTTCCAGAAACTTGGGAGTCGGCTGTGTTTAGTTAAAGCTGAGTTGGTAAAGACTGGTTAAGACCACCAAGCTCCTTCTGAGCTTGCCAGGGTCTACTGTGTGACCTTATGATGTCAGAGGCTGAAAACATCACCCTCAGATCGTGCTAAGCACCTCGGGTTTTGAATGTGCAGGGACCCATAGCTTAGTTACACCAGTGCAGAATGAGAGTTACCACACCTTTTTCCAGCCATCTTTCCCCAGACTCCCCATACCCCACACCGCCCCCCTTCTTTATTCTTTATCCCAGAAATATCCTGAGCCTCTTGCCTTCCAGGAGGCAGAGCTGAGACATGTTCCCCACCTCCTCTTTTGGCTGCCTTGTGAATTAGCCCTCTCTTTGCTGCAAACTTTGGCATCTCAGTGTTTTGGCTTGTTGCACATGGTGCTTGCTCCTTGGAAGAAAAGCTGTGACCAACCTAGACAGCATATTAAAAAGTAGAGACAATACTTCGCCGACAAAGGTCTGTCTAGTCAAAGCTATGGTTGTTCCATTAGTCATGTATGGGTGTGAGAGTTATACCATAAAGAAGGCTGAACACAGAAGAATTGATGTTTTTGAACTGTGGTGTTGGAGAAGACTCTTGAGAGTCCCTTGAACAGCAAGGAGATCAAACTAATCAATCCTAAGGGAAATCAACCTGAATATTCATTACAAGGACAGATGCTGAAGCTGAAGCTCCAATGCTTTGGCCCCCTGATGCAAAGAACCAACTCATTAGAAAAGACCCTGATGCTGAGAAAGATTAAAGGCAGGAGGAGAAGGGGACAAGAGAGGATGAGATGGTTGGATGGTGTCACTGACTCAATGGACATGAATTTGAGCAAGCTCTGAGAGATGGTGAAGGACAGGATAGCCTGACATGCTGCAGTCCATGGGGTTGCAAAGAATCAGCTATGACTGAGCGACCGAACAGCAACAAAAAAGTGGGGCTAAATGAACCTAGTTCAGTAACACTAGGAGCTCAGGATAAACTGGTGTAGGAAACTGTGCATGAAACCAAACAGGGCTCCCAGTCTCATGGGGCTTTGAGTCTAGAGGATGAAAAAAATGTTAATCCACATATCACACTCATGAATGAGTAGTTACCAATTGAGATGAATATTGTAGAGGGAAGGAATAGGCTTGTGTGTGAGTAGAGGGCAATAAAAGCTGATTTGAATGACAGGATTCCCTCTGGAAATGGCATGTGAATTAACTAGACAAAAAATACTTTGGAGATGGAGGTGGAAAATGGGGGTGAGATGGTACTGCATGTATGGGTGGCTGTGGCAACAAGAACAATGGCTCCCTTAAAGAAACTGGGTGAAGGGCCTCATAGTAGGAGCTTGGAGGCTCAAGAGAGAGCATTGCTAAAATGACCTAGAAAAGAAGGGAGAGGCCAGAACCACATGGCCTTGTAAGTCAGGGGTAATACTTTGTCTTTATCCAAAGAGTGTGTGTTAGTTGGACATCATAAGAGCAGTGGATCTCAAAAGCATGGTCCCAGACCTGTGGCTTCTGCATTACCTGGAAACTCATGGGAAAGGCAACTTCTCAGGCTCCACTCCAGACCTGCTGAATGAAAAACTAGGGAAGAAGCACCCAGCAATCTTGAACAAGCTCTCTGGGAGATTCCTGTGCATGCCAAAGCTGGAGAAAGACTGCCAGGGCAGAAATACTAGGCAGGAAACTGGGTTCGGAGAGTCAGTGGGGAGGGGTGGCGTTGGCATGATGAAGTCAGCATCAGGAGAAGGACACGAGGCCCATAGTGCTAGGGAGGCCGAGGAGGCCCTGGGAGAGAAGATCATGACCTAGACTCGCACTTGGCTTCATTTTATGGGTGCACCCTTGCTTCCCTTTGTTTCATAGTCTTCACCTACTTCCACTGTATGTTTCTCTCATCTGTTTTGAAGCATAGGCAATATATAAAGCACACAGATTTTTTTTTTTTTTAATTCACAAAGGGAATATATATTTGGGAATGAGCCTCTCTCACCTGAGGATATGAGCTCAGCCAGCAGGATCATCTCAAGGGCAAGCTACTAAGACAGTGGTCACTTACTGGATTTGCAAAACCTTTTCCCTCTTCCAAGTTCAATCTACACAATGATGAAACATACCATGGCTTTCCCAAACTAAATTATTAAATAAAAGTAAATGACGTGAAACTACAGTTTCAAAAATGGATACTTTCCCGGTTTATTTCTATTCTGGTTCATTTTACTGTAGTGGACTTTTCCCTTGATTTTAACCAGAATTCGAGACATAAAATGTTTTGAGTCCAGCATGTTTCAGAAAATAAAGCAGGCAGTGGTGAGGGAGGTGAGAGGGGTTCTGTGAAGTTTTATTGAAAGTGGTGCAGGTGCAGATGAGGCCAAGTCTTCAAGCCAGTTATATTGAGGACACCTGTCCTACCTACTGATCCCTGAGCCTTGTCTTCAGATCTGTGAATTTGCTGGCTTATGATATGCCTCAGGCATCTGTCTTCTTTAGAATCTCTCCATTCGGTGCTCCTAATGTTCATAAACCAGTATCTTGGAAAAAAGATGTTTGCAGAATTATGTGTTCAGCCAGTGGCCTGACAAATTTAGCATTACAGACGCCAAGTCTTGAACTGGAAATCAAAGCTCTGGTTTCACTGCTGTGCTATTAAACTCTTCACATCAGGATGTCATATGGCATGTCTAGTGCCTCTTTAGACACCTGGAAATAACTTCTTAAAGAATTGGTTGGGGTTTCTCAGTGAGGTTCACCTGTGTCTAAGTCATCTAGGGATGGTTATTGAAGAAGTAAATATCCTGGACTCACCTCATACATATAGAATCAGAATCTTTAGAAATGGAGGCGTCATGTGTACTCCATAAGTGATTCTCACCCACTTTAAAAGTCTTAGCACAATTGCCTCAATCACCTGCTCATCCCCTCATTTAGCAATATTTACTCAGCGCCCATTGTGTGTCAGGAATTGTACTTGGTGCTGGACGTATAGACATAAATAAGATAGGCTTGGTTCTTGCTCTCACAGATTTTTTTCATCTAGTCTTTTGCTGTTTTTCTCTTTCCTTTCCCATTTTCACATTCTGCATGTAAGTACATTTGATTTGCCTACTTTTTGTTAGCTTTAGAGTTCTTCACATACTTTCTAGAAGCCTTATGTTTAATGGGACCTGCTGGCATGTTAAAAATGTAATTACATTATTCAGCAAATTCAGAGTGATTGGGTCTGTCAAACTCGTATTCACTCACTTTTTCACTTATAGTTCACTTATTTTTTCACTTATTTATTAATCATCCATCTATCCACCCATCCACCCATTCATCCATCCACCCACCCATCCATCCATCAGCGCCGACAAAGCCTTCATAATAAGATAATGAGATAAGAGTCTTGTTAATTTATTTGATTAATTTCCAGTCAATTAAATAAATGAAATCAAGTAAGTTTCCTCATTGTGAGATTATTACCTTGGATCTGTCTGTCTTGAATTTCTGTCTCTTGGATCTCAAGTTACTTGACAACTCAGGGATCACATCCCAGGGACCAGAATGCAACCCCCTACATCCCTGTTTATTTTGGTGAGAGTGTCGCCGTGGGCCCCTGATGGGAACATGCTGCTGAGAGCATCCATTTCTGGGAAGACATGAGGTTCGCCTGCCGTCTGCAAGTGTGGTTGACTTGCTCTTGCTTAATAATGATTCCACCATTCCTAACGACCCGTACCCTGCCCAGCTCTGCTAAGAATGTCAATTTCCTTGAAAACAAGGCTCAGGTTTTATTGCCGCTTACGTCTCCTAACTCCTTCCGTTAATGACATCGGTCCTAATGAGGATTAAACGGTCTGACTCCTGGCAACGAGGACTGTAGGAACCTTAATGGTGCTACAGCCATTTCATGCATGTCTTAGTCGCTAATGTTGCCATTTTTGTGATTGAGACACTTTGACAAAAGTACAGTGTGAGGAGCTTTGTACAGTGAGCTTCCCATTGAGAGAGAGAAAAATAGAGAGCTCTTCCTTACCCTAAGCGTCTCATAGTTCATGAGGAGCTGTTACATCCATGATCTGATTCATAGCAGCCAATGGAGGAAAGCAGAATGAGGTTGGGGGGTGGGGTGTGTGTTTTTCAGATAGGTGATTCTTGAAGATCACAGGAGAGAGAGAAATGCTAAAGCAGAAAATGCAGGTGACCTGGATCCAGGCACAGTGCTCTTTACAGCCTGGCCATTCAGAGTGTGTGGTCCATGGCTCAGAAGCACGACCATCACCTGGAAGCTTGTTGGAGATGGAGAATCTCAAGCCACACTCCAGATCCACTGAATCAAAATCTGTGGTTTTACTAACAGAATCTGTAGGCCAGTCTTAAATATGTGAGAATGTGAGAAGTATCGTATTAAGCATATAGCTCTGTTTCCTACGCTGTGCCTGTGGAATGATCACAAGACTGTACTCATATTTGAAAACCAGGGGGAAAAAAGCCCATCTATATCTGTGTGTGTGTGTGTGTGTGTGTGTGTGTGTGTGTGTGTGTGTGTGTGTGTGTGTGTGAGTCACTCAGTCGTGTCCAACTCTTTGGGACCCCATGGACTCCACCAGGCTCCTCTCTCCATGGGATTTTCTAGGCAAGAATACTGGAATGGGCTGCCATTCCTATATCTAATTCTTCAAAATACTGTACTATGTGGAACATATATTTTTAAACAGAGACTTTCTACACGAAGTGTTCAGTAATGGAGTTGGAGTAATTATGGTACGTCCATACATAATTTTTGCTGCAATTGAAATGTTTTAAATAAAAGATTTTTTTAATAATAAGAGTAAATGCGTGTTTAAAATAATTGAAAAAAAATCCAGATTATATAAGTACATATAAAATAAATTTAAATTATATAAAATAAATAGGAAAACACTCTTGAGGAAAATATAAAATGATTTTAACCATTATTCTTTTTATAAATGAAGTTTTCACTTTAGAACAGTTTCAGATTTACCCAAATTTTGTTAGGATGGTATTGAGTTCTACTACCCTATTGAGTATATTGAGTTCTATACCGCCTACCCGGTTTTCCTAAATGTGAAAATTTTGCATTGGTGTGGTACATGTGTGAGAATTAATGAAGCAATATTGATATGTTACTATAACTGAAGTCCATTTTTTTTTTCAGATTTCCTTCGTTTTTTTTTTTTTTTTTTTTTAGCATAATGTCTTTTATGTGTCCCAGAGTCACTTAGGATACCACATTATATTTAGTTACTGCTTCTCCTTGGCTCCTCCTAGCAGTGACGTTTTTTTCAAAATTTTCTTGTTTTTGATGATCTTCATAACTTTGAGAAGTCCCATTTAAATGCTTTCAAAAATGTCCCTCAATTGAGAATTATCTGATATTTTTTCTCATGATTACATTGGCATTTTGTGTTTGGGGAAGGAAGACTTCAGAGGCAAGTTACCATTTTTCTCACATCACATCGAGACCACATGTTCTCAAGATCACTAATCACTGTTGATATTACCTCTGGTCCCCTTGCTGAGATAGTGCTCATTAGGTTTCTCTACTATGAAGTCATTCTTTGTGCCCTTCTTTCCAAATTGCAACCTTCTGATGGAAGTCACTGTGCACAGACCACACTTAGGGGGTGGGGAGTGCTATGTAAAAAGTCTGTAATTCTTATACACAGAGAGATATGTCTGTTTGCTCACCCTGATGTATATATCCATTGACTTGTTGGTATCAGTATGGACTCATCAATGCTTACTTCATACTCAGAATTTTAATCCAAGATTGTTTTGTTGCTCAGACTATTTCAGCTTTGGTCCTTGGGAGCTCTTTCAGTTGGTCCCCGTGTCCCTTTGACATACCCCTGTTATAGATATTTATTTTTAGCACTCTTTTACTTTCTGAAGCTCCCAGTGCATTCTGAATATTTTTTGACCCTATCCTAGAATCATTCATTTTACCAAGAAGCCCTATTTCTTTCCACTGGAAAATGGTATCAGAAATCAAGATCTAGGGATTTGGCGTGTGCTCACCGTCACTAGGGTGTCATTGCTTCTAGGCTGTCAGCCAACAGAGCAGGGGAAAGTATGCGTGTATCCGAAAACTGTGTGTATACATGTATCTATACCTATTTCTCTGTATAACTACCTGTATGTAAAGCTAAGCATGAATGCTCACTGACATCTCTGGCTGTAATCCATCACTCCATAGGTCATTCCGGCCTCTTCTCTTTGCTTCTGTGTAACCTCCCACTCAACAGTGAGAAGCCTGTCTGTTGTTTACCATCTTAACTGTTGGCATCGTCTGACATCTTAACTGTTCAGTTCACATGTATCGTGCTATGTGATCAATCAGCCTCTACCCCATGAAAAATAGCTTTATTGATGAGAAAGTACAGTGCTTGTGTACAGCTCTTTTTATCTCTATCTTACAGACTCCACTCCTTTTCAGTTACTTAGGTCACCCACTTTTTCTCTACCCCTGTCAAATGAGGTTAGTTCATATATTTATAAAGTGATTAGACTCTTTTTATCACATTATGTATTTCATTCTAGGATCCCCTGAACTCCTAAGTGGTATTTTAAAAATTTACATATGCTAAAGTTCATTTCTGTGCTGTAAAGTTCTCTCGGTTTTGACAAATGCATCATATCTTGTATCTACCATTACAGGATCACACAGAAGAATTTTACCACTTAGGAAATATTGTTCTTCACCTACTCAACAATATCCCTTTCACCCACACCTCTGGCAACCACAGATTATGTCTTTTTTCAATGGTGTTGCCTTTTACAGAATATTGTATACTTGGACTCATACAGCATGTAGCCCTTTTAGACCAGCTTCTTTTACCAAGCAATATATATTTAGATTCATTTCTATTTTTGTAACTTTTTAATTCATTTCCTTTTAATGTGGAATAATATTACATTGAATGGATTTACCACAGTTAATGGATTTGTCCATTCATCTACTAAGGGGCATACTGGTTTTGGGTAAATGGCACACATTCTAGTCCCTGCTAATTTCTTTTTTATACCATATTACCTGTGTCCTGAGAGAGCTGTATGCAGGTAAAGTAGCAATAGTTAGAACCAGACATGAAACAATGGACTGGTTCCAAATAGGGAAAGGAGTATGAGAAGACTATATATTGTCACCTTGCTTATTTATCTTCTATGCAGAATACATTATGCAAAATGCTGGACTGGATGAATCACAAGCTAGAATCAAGATAGCTGGGAGAAATATTAACAACCTCAGATATGCAAATAATACCACTCTAATGGCAGGAAGCAAAGAGGAACTAAAGAGCCTCTTGGTGAAGGTAAAAGAGGAGAGTGAAAAAAGCTGGCTTAAAACTCAAAAATAAAATAACAAAGATCATGGCATCCAGTTCCATTACTTTATGGCAAATAGAAGGGGAAAAAGTGGAAACAGTGATAGATTTTCTTTCCTAGGGCTCCAAAATCACTGAGGAAGGTGACGCAGCCAAGAAATTAAAAGATGCTTGTTCTTTGGAGGAAGAGCTATGACAAACCTAGACAGCATGTTAAAAAGAAGAGACATCACTTTGCCAACAAAGGTCCATATAGTCAAAGCTATGGTTTTTCCAGTAGTCATGTGTGAATATGAGAATTGGACCATAAAGAAGGCTGAGTGCCAAAGAATTGACGCTTTCAAACTGTGTTGCTGGAGAAGACTCCTGAGAGCTCCTTGGACTGCAAGGAGATCAAACCAGTCAATCCTAAAGGAAATCAGTCCTGAATATTCATTAGAAGGACTGATGCTGAACTGAAACTCCAACACTTTAGCTATCTGATGCGAAGAACTGACTCATTTGAAAAGACCCTGATGCTGGGAAGGTTTGAGGGCAGAAGGAGAAGGAGTTGACAGAGGATGAGATGGTTAGATAGCATCATGGACTCAATGGACATGAATTTGAGCAAACTCTGGGAGATAGTGAGAGACAGGGAAGCCTGGTGTGCTGCAGTCCATGGAGTTGTAGGGAATCAGACATGGCTTTGTGACTGAACAACAGCAGGGTACAACGGGGTACGAGACTACAATCGTTTCCTGTACCTTTACATTCCGCATATGTATTTTTTTTGTTGTTAAAACTGACATTTTGAATAATATAATATGGGAGTTCTAGAATTCAGACACTCCCCTTCCAATGGTGGTTTGTTGTAGCTACTTTGTTGTGGATGGTGGTTGTTTTGTGATTTTCTAGACTATTTTTGTAAATTCTGTATTATTTCTCACATGTGCACACTGAAGTCTGAGTTCCATTTGCTTACTGGTCAGCTAGTGTTTTGACAGAGTTTCTTTAAACACCTGGCACTACAGAAAAGGGAGAAAAAGAAAAAGATGCATTTGCAGTCCTCTCCAGTAGACTCTGTGCTGGAGCACCCCTTCAGGGCTTAGACAGTCTATACACAGCCCTACCTCAGTCTTCACTGCCTACTGTGCAGTGTCTGGAGGTCGGCTAGAGGAGAAAGTTTAGGTCTTCTTGGGCTTTCCCTGAGCTTGTTTTCAGCCCTGGACATGAACTTGACCTTCTCTATTACCTGACATATAAAAGTAAATGTGTTAGTTGCTCAGTCGTGTCTGACTCTTTGTGACACCAGGCTCCTGTGTCCGTGGGATTCTCCAGACAAGAATACTTGAGTGGGTTGCCATGCCCTCCTCCAGGGGATCTTCCTGACCGAGGGATCAAGCCTGGATCTCCTGCATTGCAAGCAGATTCTTTACCGTCTGAGCTACTAGGCAAGCCCCTGACACATGAGGAAGTTTCTCCAAGCCCTTCCTCTCCCATGCATCTCTTTCCCCAGCCTCTTCTGTCCCAGGAATTTTGGTTTCTGCTCTCCTCCAGCAGCAGACCTCACATTCTCACTTGCTTTTCAGTCAGAACAAGCCCAGTTCATTCTCTGTATCCCTGTGTCCCATTTGAGGCCATAATTCCTCCTGTGGTCAGAGCTATTCACAGTGCCTTAGTGTACCCCTTCCTGTTTTCCAGTTCTAGAAGTGACAGTTGTCACATTTATTACTGTGTAGACCTTAAATTGTAATGGAAAAATAAACCCTGGGGAGATCGTGGAATAAGTGTCTTTTTTGTTGGTTTAATACTTAACATGCCATGGTTGGATGGCATCACTGACTCAATGGACATGGGTTTGGGTAAACTCCGGGAGTTGGTGATGGACAGGGAGGCCTGGCGTGCTGCAATTCATGGGGTCGCAAAGAGTCAGACACAACTGAGTGACTGAACTGAACTGAACTGAGGTAGTGCTAGTGATAAAGAATCCGCATGCCAATGCAGGAGACAGAGACTCGGGTTCGATCCCTGGGTCAGGAAGATCCCTTGGAGGAAGGCATGGCAACCCACTCCAGTATTCTTGCCCGGACAATCCCATGACGGGAGCATGGCAGGTTGCAGCCCATAGAGTTGCAAAGAGTTGGACACAACTGAATAGACTTAGCAAGCATGCAAACCCATTTAGATGTCTTCCACTTGAAGCCAGAAGAAAGCGATGCATGCAAATGTGTGATATCATCACTGAGAAGGGATGGAATCAGCCACCATCAGTTTCCTGCTATGCTCCAAATTCCACTGCTGTTACCTCCTGTCAGTATCTAGTCAGCTTGTCACCCTGCCTGCTGCCTGTGTATCTGTCAATCTCATCACCTCCATTATAGTTTCTGCCTTACACTGTCTGGCAGTGATACCTGAAGGGAATGGCCTCAGGGCCCCCACTCAGGGTCTTGCTGACTTGTCTCTTTCTTGATTGTACTTGTGTTCCCTTGAGTCACTATTTTGGTACTGAGGTGCTTTTACCATGTGTCCACCATATCACAGTTTCTCCTAGCCTGTGCCCAAGGCCACTGTACTCAGAAACGTTGGCATCTAGACTGGCCCAGTCACCTCTGCCAATGTCACCATCGGTGCCTTTCTCTCCCAAAGGTGGCAGTGATTCTTCCATTCGAATCTTTGGAGAAAGATAAAATGAAGCAGCAAGTGGGACACTCCAGAAACTCTTCTCATTCCTTTCCTATTGCTGCTTCTCAGTGTCTTGCCTAGTAAAGGCATCTTGGGGATCCCCATCTTTTTTATTTCCACTTGAGGGCGTTCATGGGGTTCCTTAACTAAAGTAGGATCAGGAATAGTCGCTTGAGTTTCCTTGTGTGTATTAGACAGAATCTTTACTCTTTTATTTCTACTTTGCTTATAAGTGGGAATTTATTCAGCCTCAAGTCAATTCCAGGCAAACGCTCTATGGTGCTCTTTCCATAGATCATGTTCTACGATTTTTTTTCAGCCTCTTAAAGTCCAGTCCCTCACAGAAAGGATGTATTCCCTGGCCCATGGGTGTGGCCTCTGAAGACAGGTATAGATTTCTCTATGTGGACTAATTATCCCTGAATTGCTGAGTCAGTGCTTATAAAATCGGCTGCAGTTTTCCTGTGATATCTTTATGTTCACCCTTGCTTTCCAACAACCTGTTTTTTGCACAGCAATTAGAATACTCTTTGCAAAATGTCAGATTACATTACTCCTCACCTTACACCCTTCCACCAGCTTCTCCTTTCACTTCAAGGAAAGCTTAAGTCTTCCTCACCACCTACGAAGTCCTATATAATGTTGTCCCCATTAACTCTTTGAAATTACCTCCTGCTGTTGTTCCTTTTCTCTTTTAGGATGGTAGAAGGCTGTTTTTTCTTTTTAAATTAATTTTTACTGGAGTATAGCTGATTTGCAATGTTTCTACCGCACAGCAAAGTGAATCAGTTATACATATACATGTATCTACTCTATTTTAAATTCTTCTCTCATGTAGGCCGTTACAGAGTATTGATTTCCCTGTGCTACACAGTAGGTTCTTATTAGTTATCCATTTTATATATAGTAGTGTGCATGTCAGTCCCAGTGTCTCAGTCCATCCCTCCCTTCCGCCTTGGTAACCATACCTGCTATTGTTTCTTATGTCTTCTCTCCATGTTACTCCTTGATCGTGTTGAGTGTACCCTTACATTCGGTTTTTCTTTCATCCAGGAATGCCTTTCCCCATTTATATACCTACCTCATTCCTTCACTTCCTTTAGGTCTTTTCTCAAATGCTTCCTAAATATAGAAGCCTTCCATTACCACTCTATATAAAATAGTGACCACTTCTCTCCCTGCCCCCAGCCTAGCACTCTCTTTCCAAGTTATCCTGATTTTCCACAGCAGCGATCATCATCTGAAATGCTACAGATTTATTTCTTTATTGAATCATGAGGTCAAGGAATTTGTTTTAATCACTGCTGGTTCCTTAGAGCCTGGCATATAGTAGGCACTCAGTGTTTATGAACGAATGAATGACTGCAAGTGTAAGTGAATTCGTGTATGAATGCATGAATGGTTTCCTCCACCTGACTTAGTGCCTCAGTCTTACTCATATTTGTACCTGCTAACATAGTGAAGGCAGTAATGAGTAAATGGGTGTTTGCTGAATGTCGCATGGTCACCCAAACACTGTTGGAAAAAAAAAGAAACTACAGCTATTGTCTTCCAGCTTGAGACCTAGTTGAACTACTTTCTACAGAAAGAAAAAAATCTGAATTATTCAGTACTCTTGATGTGCTGAAATGGGAGTGAAGGTGTTGAAGGTGAATGAAGGTGATGATCAGATGTCCAGACAGGGCGTCTCTGGGCTGTAAGCCTGGGTATGACCATCCAGAGTCGGGGTGTTGCCTCAGCATCACAGGTTCAAAAACAATGTCAGGGCATTCAAAGGTAAGTGGCTACTTGGGACTGAGTCACATTGGCCAACGTCACAAGAGATCAAAGGAGAAATTCAGAGGCCAGCGTATTAGTTCACAACTATGTATTTGTGGTTTACACCTTGCAAATAATCAAAATATATACATCTGTGATTCCAAGTAATTCATGTCAGATTTTTCAGTTGTTCCAATTTGAACAGCAGGTAGACAAAAAGCAATGAATAATAGTGACAAATGTATTCTCAATATATATTATTATTCTCAATATATTAGGTATGGAGATAGCTCTTGGACTCTCCCTTAGTGTCCAGAATATGGGTCTATGCTCTATTTGGTACCTCTTTCCCTGGACAGTTAGTTCTGAGTCAACTCTGATGAAGTATTGTTCTACCATTTTTCTTCTTGGATACAGAAATACCCTACTCCTTCTCCTTTTTTTTTTTTTTTTTTTTTTAAATATACTCTCCCACCAGATTTAATACTACCAAATGACTAGACTACAGAATTCTCTTACATCCTTCCAAACCTTGACTGAATTTCTAAGCACATCTGTTCTTGCTTTCAAATTGGGATAAATCTGATCTGTAAAGAAAATTCCTTCGGTGACTAATCTCGTGAATTTTGTAAGTTGACCTCTCACAGGACAACTAAAGCTCCACTTATGGGGACTCTGATCCTTGACCATACATTGATTAGTTACCTTGAATCTCTCTCCAAATCCATATTTCCTTATAATGTCTACCAACTGACCCAATTACATTATAGTTCATGGATAGTTCTAGATGATATAAGCATTTTAACATGCTCATTAACCACCATAATGATTTCAAGATCATGTCTTGTCTTCCTACTCAAAGTCAAGGTGTATGCTCATGCCCTTAGAAGTCCACTGCCTGTGATCGCAGTAGATTATGTCCTATCCAGAGATCAGGCCAAAATCAACAGATAAAAATAACTTGAATGCTAGACCTGAAGAGACCTCACTCTCTTTGGGAAATTACTCTGCCTGGGTAAATCCAGTATCTTTTGGGCCTTTGACAGTAATTGTGCTTGGATGACACTGAATCAATCTATTGAATTGTTTCCACCTTCCTGATCTTACTTTTATTCCTCCCAAGGAAAACTGTGATCTATATATGAGTACTGAGAAGCATCATAGTATGGTAGGAAAGAGAGGACTTGAATCAAGAAGACCCAGGCATGCACATATTGCATCGTCTCTTACGGATTGTATGATCTTGCTCGAGTGAGTTAAAACCTCTGAAATTTAGTTTCCTCACCTTTGCTGCTAAGTCACTTCAGTCGTGTCCAACTCTGTGTGACCCCATAGACGGCAGCCCACCAGGCTCCGCCGTCCCTGGGATTCTCCAGGCGAGAACACTGGAGTGGGTTGCCATTTCCTTCTCCAATGCATGAAAGGGAAAAGTGAAAGTAAAGTCGCTCAGCCTCACCTTTAGAAGGAGTGCAAGCACATATCCTTCACAGAATGGCTGGGAAGATCAAGAGACATGATGTTTAATTTACCTGGTCCACTGCTTGGCCCCCAGTGGGTTCCCTGTAGATGCTACTCTTCTTGTCCCTACTCGCCCTCCCCACCGCCATTTATGGTGGCACTCAGAGGCAGCTGTGACTGTCGCCTCCAGGTAGGCATCCGTGATTACAGAATGATAAAGCCTTGTGTTCCCAGCGCAGCCAGTGCTCTAGAGGTCTGGTTGCCTGTGTGGCAGACATTCTTCCCAGGACTCAGGCCTGACTGCATTCCCACAGGGCCCCTTCACAGCCCTCCACTTGTGTCTGTCCCACAGCACTTACTGAATTCTCCCAGTCATAGAGTCACATGCCTGGTGAAACCTATGAAACTGCCTCTCCCCTCACCCCCCAGACGGGGAACTGTGCTTTTCACTTCTCCACAGCCTGCAGTGTGATACCTGGAATATAGCAGATGTTAAGAAAGGGTAATGAAGTGGGACTCAGGCCAGAATTGACCAGCTGTTTAACTTGGCTTTCAGATCTGGTCAGTTTTTCAGTTCTGTCTTGCCATTGTCAAATTGTCAATATCTCAGTCTGAGGGGTTCTTGATTCACAAAACCTCTCCTGAATGCCAGGACTGTGAGTTATCTCATGTCATCCTTACCCCAACCCTTGGAAGTAGGTATTACTGCTTTCAATTTCCAAGTGAGAAACTCCAAGAGGTGACTTACCTTACCCCCAGCCAGGTCATTCTTTTGTGGTCAGCCTGACCCCCATAGAGGAAGAAAAATAATTGGCATCCTAGCACCTAAATATTGCCAGACACAGGTAGCTGCCAATAAATACGTGTAGAATTAAAGAAATATTGTGCAGCATCTGAAACAGATGCTTTTTATTACCTGTTTTGCATCTATTCAATGAAAAACTGGAAATCGAGAAAGGTTAGTAACTTAACTCATAGTCACATAGTTAGTAAGTAGCAGGCCTCGTGTTTTAAATGAATTCCATTTGACCAAGTACTTAACCTCTGTTATGCTGCCTAAAGAAAGACAGGTAAATATTTATGAGCAAAGAAAAAAAAGAAAAACAACCCTTAGCATTATCATTCTCCATCAGCTCTGAATATGGTTACAAATTCTTTAGGTGGCAAAAGAAATAATGGGCCATAAAACACTTATTCGCCCTGGACCCTCACCTTTCATTGTTTGTATATTGCTACTTTCAAAATCATTAAGCCTGTGACTGTTCATAGGGTAATTCTGAGCATATTACAATTGCCTCTGAGTCAGAAGCCTTATATCCCAACAGCTTAAATATAACAATGGTAGGTTCTTTTCAAAGGGTGCATTTTCCCTCACAGCTGCCAGCTCTGCTTTCTATACAAACCTAAAAATAATGATCTTTCCATTATGGGAGCACTAGTATTGTTGCTCTCCCTCTTAGCTTGTATTAGTGCTTAAATTATACACCCCTAATCTCCAGGGGTTTAAACTTGGCTGGGAAACTTTTCCTGAGGCCAAAACGTGGAGTTTGCTCTGAGCAAGAGGCTTCTACTGGAGCCTCCTGCAGAGCCTGGGGCAGAACTGCAGTCCCCAAATTGTCTCTGATATCGTTGTTTGTCAGCTGCAAATGGTTACTGATAAAGCCTTTGTGGTCAACCGTTGGTGATGGCAAACCCTCTCCTCTCTCTGTCTGTGCTACTCAATGAAACAAGGCAAAAGGTGACCTCTCCTCATTTGGCAAGGCTGCAGAGGCAATCTTTATTCAAATGCTTTCAAGGTGACTGTTTCTCTGGTGCTGCTTTTTCCAAAAGCTTGGGAGCAACCTTGCTCTAGTGCATTTTCATTCTTGGTGGAGGCATGGACCATGGTGAGCAAACCAAGCTATAAGACAGTGGGTTCTAGAATGAGTGGGAGGTGAAGAATGGAAAGAAAAAAAGTGGAAAGGAGTGTGGGATAGTGGAGGAGTGGAGAGGAGAGGGAGGAAGCCATCACTTGAAGGGTTGGAGAAAGTTGTCTCCAAACGATCAGGTCATGTAATGAGCAGGTCTTGGCATCTGAGAGCTAATATAGAGTAAAAGTGGGTTTTTTCCCCCCTGCAAACTTATCAGGAAAAATAATTGATTTATTTCCCTTGTCCTACTTCCTTTTTTTCCTCTTGAATGTTTGAACCTGCCATTGTTTATCTATTGACAGTACTGTATTATTGTATTATTACACATTTAGGAAGGAGATGCCAAACATTCTGTCAGTGTGGACTCACCATTCTGCACACGGTAATCTTAACTTTGATAGTCAGTGAAGGTTCACCACTCCTAACTCCCTGTCTGTGATCATCTCTGGAGGAATTCTTTAATTCAGGACTCATAAGATGGCACGATTAGCTGAGGGAAGATGGAAACACACTTTGAAAGGAGAACCAGACATTATATAGCACACTGTTAACTGAAACGTAATTATATACCACACACTATAGACCGCATTCTGGGTTTTTTAAATACTGAATTCAAATTCCTCTTCACCCTGGAATTGCTTAAAATAGAAGTCTGAAGATTGAGTTCCTTATGTTGTCCGTCTTCAGAGAATTCCTTCCTGTGTATTCCAGGCTGATCCTCCCATGTTTGTTGGAGTTGCAGTGGTTGACTTCTTCAATATATATATATATATATATATATATATATATATTTTTTTTTTTTTTTGTTAAAGCCCCGTTTAAGGACTCATTTTAAAACACCTCTTTTGTCAGTTACACTGCTGAGGCGTCTTTGTCTCACATGCTCTGCAGAGGAGACTGCTGCCTTCCAGTCTTCTTAGGAGACGTCTGTTCTCTTCTTTCAGTCTTGAGGGTTCTTTCTCGCATCAGAGAACTCTGAATTCTCTGGCCTTTGGGTTCTTCTTCCAGCGGCAGCTTCAAAACTTTTGACACAAAGAGTAATTTTAAGATTGTATTCAAGCTGAAAATATATCTTCCAGTGGACACATGACTTTTGACTCAAATAATCCTTCCAACTGAGACCTCTTGAGATAGTCTTAGATTCAACAACCCATTGTCCCATGAGCTCTTTAAAAAATATCCAAATAAAGGCGCATTAATGAAACAAATATTAAGATCCCCTGGAGGAGGGCATGGCAACCTGCTCTAATATTCTTGCCTGGAGAATCCCATGGACAGAGGAGCCCAGTGGGCTACAGTCCATAGGGTCTGAAGTGACTTAGCACAGCACAGAAACTTAATTAGGCTTACTTTAGCAGCTTTTTATTCCCTTTCATGAATGCATTGTAGGCTAAGAGCACAATTGTGGTTTGTTTGGTTTTCTTTTGCTTCCCTCGTGACACAGCGGTAAAGAATCTACCTGCTAGTGCAGGAGCCACAGGAGACACAGATTTGATCCCTGGGATGGGAAGATGCCCTGAAATAGGACATGGCAACCCACTCCAGTATTCTTGCCTAGAAAATCCCATGGACAGAGAAGCCTGGAGAGTTACAGTCCATGGGGTCGCAGAGAGTCAGATACAACTGAGCAACTAAACAACAACAACAACATTCTTAGTTTATGGGTGGGCATAACTATGGTAATGTATTTTGAGGTTCTACAAAGACTACCAGGAGTCCCGGATTTCTACCTCTTGAGCAGCTTCGGAAATCATAGATTTATATATTTATGTTCTGTTGTATAAGACTGAGAATTTCAAAATTTGAGTTCTGTTCCTGGGTGTCCTGTTTACTTATTATAAGACCTGATATAAATTGTTTGTTCTCTCCTAACACTTTAGTTTATTAATCTATGCAATAGGAGGGTGAAACTGGAAGGTCCCTCCCAATCTTCCCAGCCATGGTTCTATAATACAAGCTGCTACATCTACTGTTACCATCACTCCTGTTGTTACTGTTACTAATACGACCACCACTACTGCCCTCAGCACTGTAACTACTACTACTATTTCTGCTGCTCTTTCTACCACTACAAACACCACTTCATATTTGCATACAGGTTTCACTTACAAAGAGTGTTTCTATATATACTCTGGTTTAAAACCGCAGATCAGAAGCAGCCTGTGCCCTGGGTAAGGAGGTGAGCTATTTCCTCAATACAAGAAAAATCCTACATCTTCTTATCAGTCATGTTTTTCTTGCATACAGTTATCACTTCCAAAAACTCTCTTTTGAGTCAACCCCTACATTCCTACAGCTTGATTCACTGTGATTAAAAATAAAGCCAATTTGATTCGGATTTCTGTGTCCAGCAGTGAGAGGAGTGGCTTAGAATTCTTGGCCACTGGCACTCTGGCAAAGTATCATTTTAAAATGTCATTGTCTTACCAAACCCAAATATTTCTACCTGGAAATTGTTATATTTAAATATTTCCTCTGAGGGACAGACATGATTGATGTTATTTGCCCTCTTGAGTATTAATGGAAATTTTCCCATGAGCTCTCGATTCGTCAGAGACAGATGACAGGCTTCGTAAGAAGCAAGTTACGATGTTGCTCTGCTTCCCCAAAGTAGCCTGTGCCTCATTGTCTTTAAGAAGAAAATGACTCTCATTTCTGTTGAGATCCAGGTTTATTGTGAGCTAAAGTCTGTTGTGTATTAGGTGTGTTATTTAAGATCACATAATTATTTATCGGAGGAGGACATGGCAACCCACTCCAGTATTCTTGCCTGGAGAATCCCTGTGGACAGAGAAACCTGGTGGGCTACAGTCCACGGGGTTGCAAAGAGTCAGACACAACTGAGCAACTAAGCCCAGCCCAGTCATTTATCACTAACAGATTAATTTCCTTTATTTCAACCATAGTATTGAACACTTCTGGACAGCATTAAAAAGCGTCAATAGCAGCGATTAAACACATTTTTAGTTTTGAAACAGAGATGTATGTGGCTCATAGAATCTCAGACACATTTGCCTCATGGGTGTTACTGATGGTATGGAAGCAGACCATGCAATGGCCTAACATGGACTCAGAGGAGTACACTTTTCAATATCCTTTGTCCCAAAGCAAGATTTGCATAAGATTTCTCTGATTCTGGTTCTCATCCAGTACATTATAATCTCAATTTTGTGCCAAGGAATCAGACCACCCCTGAGACAAGTAGGAGAGGTACCCAGTGCAGCCTTCATCCACAGTTTGGAGGTCTTAGTCTTCAGTGATTTAATCTTCTTGCTGTGGCATGATTAATTCATGAATCCTGTGATTGGTACAGCACTGACCCAGTTGAGTTCAGTCTCTCAATCGTGTCTGACTCTTTGTGATCCCGTGGACTGCAGCATGCCAGGCTTCTCTGTCCATCACCAACTCCCGGAGTTTTTTCAAACTCACAGTCATCAAGTCGGTGATGCCATCCAACCATCTCATCCTCTGTCATCCCCTTCTCCTCCTGCCTTCAATCTTTCCCAGCATCAGGGTCTTTTCAAATGAGTCAGTTCTTCACATCAGCTGGCCAAAGTATTGGAGTTTGAGCTGCAGCATCAGTCCTTCCAATGAATGTTCAGTACTGATTTCCTTTAGGATGGACTGGCTTGATCTCCTTGCAGTCCAAGGGATTCTCAAGAATCTTCTCCAACACCCCAGTTCAAAAGCATCAGTTCTTTGGCACTCAGCTTTCTTTATAGTCTAACTCTCACGTCCATACATGACTACTGGAAAAAACATAGATTTGACTAAACGGACCTTTGTCAGCAAAATAATGTCTCTGCTTTTTAACATGCTGTCTAATTTTGTCATAGCTTTTCTTCCAAGGAGCAATTGTTTTTTTAATTTCATGGCTGCAGTCACTGACCCAGAAGCACTGAAATACTTTCAAGTGATTGCAGGTTATCCTGAAACCTTGACTCCAAGGAAAACGTGCTTGAATCCCTGTTGTATGGACTTCCCACTGGCCGGCATCAGTTGAACAAAACATCTGTTCTGGTTATATAATTTCTACATACAATGGAGGAAAGGGAAAGGCAAACTATTGTAAGACAAAGGAGAATGGGATTTATCATGAGTGGTCTTTTCACCAATCAGGAAATGGAAGGAAGTGCAAGTTGTACAAGATCCTCACTTGAAGATCAATAGGACAAAGAAATACTTCCCTGGGTACGCTAGCCATGACCTTGCTTCAGGGAAGTAAGAACACAGTGTAGTTCATACTTATTTCACTAAATGTCTCCTTTGTAAGCCTCCATGAAAACCCACTGTATCAGAATTCTTGCAAGAGAAGAGAATCACCGACCACAGTAGATGTCACACAGAAAATGCTGGAAAAGGGACTGCTCCCTTATACCATTACCATCCTTGGGTCTGGCTGAACACTGTCAGCACTGCAGATGGAAGCACCACTCCTTGCCCTTTGTTGAGGAAGGGTAACACAGTCCCCTAAATGTCATTTGGCCCATGGAGTTTTTAAATCTGTGCATGAGGGAAGTTATGGCAAGACGTGTTCACCGATGGCCCAGAGTGGGCTGGGGAAGGGGAGCAGAGAGTGAGAGTGAAATCAAACCGTCTCACAGCTGTGAGCACGCTCTGACTCTGGCAGGCTGTGGAGAGTTTGACAGAGCTTTTCAGAAATGAAACATTTGAACTTTATGTGAACACCTGGAGTTGTCTTTGTTCAGTGTGTCCCAGGGAGAAATCACGCACACACCGTGTCTTCACGTGTTAGCTGAACACTGTAATCACGTCAGTTGACACAGCTCTGCAGTCTACTCTGGGACTCCACCTGTGAAAATGGGGAGGATAAAGACTGTGATAGGATTATAGGTAGATGTCCCAAGACCATGCAGAATGCTGATAGCAGATTTCATTTTGGATGGGGAAATGTTACTCATCATTCAGTACTCCTGGTCCAGAACCCTTCCGCTTGGTTCCCTATGAAAGAGTCATGTTCTTTCTTAATATGCCCTTACTCTTTCCCTGCCTGGTGAGCACTGTGTTCCTGGTCCCCTGTGGTACTTATTTACTGTCACAGGCATCATTCTCTCTGACATATTTCTCTCTCTTCTTACAAAAAGGCAGATAAGCGGGAAAGGGATAGTCAGGGAGTTTGCACTGCTCTACTTAAAGTGGATAACCAACAAGGACCTCCTGTATAGCATAGAGAACACTGCTCAACCTTATGTGGCAGCCTGGATGGGAGGGGAGTTTGAGGGAGAATGATTACATGTGTATGTATGGCTTAATCCTTTCACTGTTCACCTGAAACTGTCACAACATTGTTAATCATCTATACTCCAATATAAAATAAAAAGTTAAAAAAAAATGAAAAATAACAATATTGAGGTTCTGGAGTCCCTAATATCTTTAGAGTCAGATTTGGAGTGAAAAACATAAAATAGTACAAAAGTGAACATGCAAATAATGATAAGGGGATAAGAAACTGGGAAAGAATTTTGCAGGTAGGAACTCTGTGTGTGGGTGTGTGTGGATATGTGTGTGTGTGTGTAAAACTTACCTGATTGGTGTCAAGTCAAGGTGTGAACAGCAAAGTGATCAAATCTAAAACATGATTCTTGGGCCTCTCTTCCCAACTTCCTCAGCTCAATGAATGACCCTGCAGTCCACCACCTTGGTCTGTGCAGATATCTGTGAGTTTTCCTCATCCTTGCTTTCCATTTATCAACAAGCCCCTGTGAGCTCTGCCTCTCAAAATGCATCCCATTCTTGGCTATCTCATCACCTCCCTTCTAGCACTTTGTTTCAACCCACCAGTGTCTCTTGTGGATTGTTACAAAAAAAAAAAAACTTGTCTCCCATGGAGTCGTGCCTTCCTGCACTTGACTCTGTATTAAGCAACCAGCTTCCTCCCAGAGGCCTTCCTTAACTCCCATTTATAAAATACCACTTCCAGAACTTTCTTGGTGGTTCAGTAGATAAGACTTCTCCTTCCAGGGCAGGGGGTGCAGGCTTCGATCCCTGGTCAGTGAGCTAAGAATTTCACATGGCTAGAGGCCAAAAAAAAAAAAAAAAATAGAAAGCAGAAACAATATTGTAACAAATTCAATAAGGACTTTTAAAAAGTAGCATTTCATCACTCTTCAGTGCCTCCACTTGTTTTATGTGTTTTCTTAGTACTTACCATCATCTGGCACTACTCATTTTTCTACTTGTTTCTTATCCCTCTCCTCCACTAGAATGAAGGTCCTTTGAAGCCAGACTTGATCTTTCTTGTTCAAGATTATATCCCTGGAGTTTATAATAGTTCTGGCACTGAATACTCAATATTATGTACTCAATAAACATTTAACAAATAAATAAATAGATTGATTTGACTATTTTGTGTAGTGTGTTCACAGAGAATTTTAAAATTATCGTGCCCAAGCATATTTTGGGGCTTTCCTGGTGGCTCAGTGGTAAAGAATCCATCTGTAATGCAGGAGATGCAGGAGACACTATCCCTGGGTCAGGAAGATCCCTTGGAGGAGGAAATGGTAGCTCACTACAGCATTCTTGCCTGGAGAATCCCATGGACAGAGGAGCCTGGTGGGCTACAGTTCATGGGGTCGCAAAGAGTTGGACATGACTGAAGCAACTGAGCAGAGCACGGCAAGCATATTTTATGATATATTTGATATTTTAATCTGTGCATTTTAGAAATGATAGTATTAATTATGATAATTGAAAATATATAGAACATCTGTATGTGTGTAACAAGTCACTTTGCTACAGAGCAGAGATTGGCACAACACTATAAATCAGTTACACTTCAATCAAAAAAATAATAAAATTTTAAAAAGAGAGAGAAACAGTCCCTATTTCTAGCAGATGGTCTCAGAGGTTTGTCTTCTAATAAGGACCCTGGATTTTTTCTCCCTCAGCCAGTCACAAAGAACAAGATATTAAAAGAGCATATTTAAAATATGGAAATATTAATTGTAAGCTTGTAAGTTATCAACATTTTGATCCTTTCAAATGTAAAAAGATTCAGGTTTCAACACAGACCTGCAATTTTCAGGGGAAAAAACCAACTCAGAGACACTCACAGGGCCTCAAAAACTCTACCTGCTGGAGTCTATCTGACCAAGAATTAAAGAGCAAACCTCTCATTCCAACCAGAAAACAGGTACTACTCCTAGATTTATTTTCAATTATCAAATATTTTATTTTCTATTATGGTTTATCACAAGACATTGAATACAGTTCCCTGTGCTACACAGTAGGACCTTGTTGTTCACCCATTCTATATATTATAGTTTGCATCTGCTCATCCCACACTCTCAGTCCTTCCCTCCCTTACCCCCAGGACTGTCTCTTCGTCTCCCTGAATGTAGCTTCTTTCTCATTTGTAGACAGGGGACTTTATGTCTCGGTCTTTCAGGAAATATCAGTCTACACTATTTTCATATGAGGTCTTTTGGGAGGAAAGTCTGCCTAATTCTTATCAGTGTCTATCTCTGAAAGGCCCATTTCTGCCTGCAGCTTCTCAAACAGGTAGATGAAAATCAATCAATCTTCAATCAAACGAACAGAAAGCCGTTTCACCTACGCTTGGTATCTAGGTTTCCCCAGTCCATGTCTCTGCTTCTCAGGAAGCACCGAGTGAGGACACGGGGCTGCCGTCCGTGACGATCTCTACAGCAAGCCCGGTAGTTCCAGAGCTGGTATTCAGAGCAAGCTTTTTGACCTAAGAGGATTGCCGCACATCCTGAGATTCTCGTTCTCCTCTGCCAGCTGGATGGGTATGCACGACAGCAAACATGAGGAGAGCAGAGAAACCCAGGAGGAATTTTTACAGTGGCACTGAAACAGCATGGAAGTGAAGAGGCAAAGGACAAAACTGTAGATTATCTTATATTGAATAAGGATGGTAGAAGAAGAGTGAAAAAGAGGACCCTGAAATGGGTTGGAAATAGCATTGGAGTTGGAAGGAAAAGACCTTCTATTCTGGACTCCAGACCACTATTGCATCTACTTGTTTTCCTCCACCTGTGCTGAGTCTTGCCATCAGGGCTGTCCCTTGTCTTTTTCTCAGTTAGTTCTTAGCCATGGCACCCACCAACACAGTGACTCATGTTTTAGCCTTGCTGTCCCTTCGCAAACACTACTTATGATCCCAGCACCATACACAAAATCCCAAAGCATCATATGCTCTTATAATTGTTTCTCATATAAAATCCACCCTCTAAATCAGTGTTTCTCCACATGTAGCCTGTAACCCACTTGGGACAAAATCCCCAGAGATGCTTTTTAAAATGCAGGGACTTCCCTGGTGGTCCAGTGGTTAAGAATCTGCCTTGCAGTGCAAGAACTGTGGGTTTGATCCCTGTTCAGGGAACTAAGATCCTACATGGCATGGGGCAGCTGAGCCCACACATCACAGTCAGAGTGTCCCTGAACCACCACAAAATATCCCACATGATGGGTGCAGTGATGATCTTGCATGCCACATCTAAAACCTGGTGCAGCCAAATAAATAAATAAATATTCAAAAAATAAAATGCAAAATTTAGGGCCTAACCTCAGACCTACTGAGCCAGAATTTCTTAGTTAAGGAGTTCCCCAGGGGATTTTTATGGCTCTTATTTATTCCTGCTTCCCAAGCCACAGCCATTGTCTTTGGTCTCCTTAAAGTTCCCAAGTTGAGGATTGGAAAAGCAAAGGAGGAAAAGACCTTTTATCTGTGTGTGTGAGGATCACGGGCTTTGTTGATGGCTCAGGGGTAAAACTCCCCCCTGAAAGGCAGGAGTACGGGGATCAGTCCTTACGTCTGGAAGATCCCTTGGAGGAGGCCACGGCAACCCACTTCAGTATTCTTATCTGGAGAATTCCATGGGCAGAGGAGCCTGGCAGGCTACAGTCCACAGGGTCACAAAGAATCAGACACAATTGAAGCAACTTAGCACGCATGTACACACGCTCATGAGAATCACAGGGAATATAATTAGATAAGGAATACATTCATTAGAGACCTCTGAATCAGTTCATTAATTGCAAGATGATATCAGTATGGCAGTATGGTGTTTGTGAGCTTCTAAGGCTGGGAGTTAGGTTTCCTTCTCTTTGTTTCCCTAGGTTGTGGCAGAGTGCCTGGCACAGCAGGTTGTCAACCAGGCTTTGTCCAGTGGAAACTAAACCTAATATGACTTCATCATCTCTGACAAATGTAACCTAGATGCTATCAATGGTGAAGAAATATCAAATCAAAGTCAATAAGGCAGTTCTTGATAACTTTAAAAAAATCACACCAGGTTACGTAGAATTTGATGATGACGGTGGTGATTTCAACGACAGTAGTTTCATCTAACATTCATTGAATGCAAATAGCCAATTTAAAATTTAGTATTAATATATTTAATCAATAACTGTTTATTGAGTCCCTACAACATGTCACAAAACATTCTGACCATTTGAGATAAGCATCAGTCAGTGCAAAGAGTCCTGCCCTCATAGATGTCATATTCTTTGTGGTGGTGGAGAAATGTTGTTGTTCAGTCGCTAAGTAAAAGTTGTTGTTGTTTAGTTGCTAAGTTGTGTCTGACTCTTTGTGACCTCATGGACTGCAGCACACCAGGCTTCCCTGTTCTTCACTATATCCCAGAGTTTGCTCAAACTCATGTACATTGAGTCAGTGATGCCATCTAACAATCTCATCCTCTGTCGCCCTCTTCTCCTCCTGCCCTCAGTCTTTCCCAGTGTCAGGGTCTTTTCCAGTGAGGTGGCTCTTCACATCAGGTGGCCAAAGTATTCGAGCTTCAGCATCAGTAATTCTAATGAATATTTGGGGTTGAATTCCTTTAGGATTGACTGGTTTGATCTCCTTCCTGTCCAGGGGACTCCCAACAGTCTTCTCCAACACCACAATTCAAAAGCATCAATTCTTTGGTGCTCAGCTTTCTTCATGGTCCACCTCTCACATCCATACATGACTACGGGAAAAACCATAGCTTTGACTAGAGGGACCTTTGTTGGCAAAGTTATGTCTCTGCTTTTTAATATGACTTCTAGGTCTAAAAATAATAAATAAGTGCATTATTTAGTATGTTAGAAGGTAATCAGTGTCATAGTAAAAAGAAATACCTTGAGCTAGGTGAAATGATCAAATTGATGGGGGAGGTTATAGTATTAAATAGGGAAATAAATACCTTCATTTCTAGTCATCAAGTCATATAGTCTTTATTGTTATTATTCCTGTTTATCAGAGTAGTAGACTGAGTTTTATACAAGTCTGTGAGTTTTACCAGGATCACACTTATAGTAAGTGCTGGAGTTGGATTCAAATCCGAGTAGTCTCATGGCAGAGAGACTACTGAAAGTTCTCAATTTCATGGACTTCTGAAAGTTCTAATTTGTGTGCCCCATTGCCAAATGACATGTGTGTGTGTGTGTGTGTGTGTGTGTGTGTGTACTGTCTGCGTTTAGAATCAGCTGTGGTGGTCTTCCAGGTTCTCCAGGGCAGGAGTGAGCAATTCCAGCTGTCATAATCCCAGGCCCCAGGCTTTAATTGTCCAGTGGGCACCAGAAGCCCTCAGTCACCCGCAGAGTCTTCTATTCAAATAAGACACATGATTCTAATAAAGAATCAATAACACAGAGGCCATTGCATATTTTCTCATATGCTGAAATGGGGAGGGGCTTACTGGGGCTATCACACCAGGGTGCAAGAGAAGGGGAATGTGAAGAGGGTTGCATGTTTATTTTTAGTTTCAATTAATAATTTTTGCTGAGCCATCAGGTTTGGGGAGACTTTTTAAAAACTTGTAGTACAATTACTTTCTAATTGCTGGAGATGAGTAGCCATCTGAGTGCAATATTCTGGTATTTTTTTTAATTGTGAAATTATTGGGCATTGTTTTACACACTCTGACATTTTTGTTATTACCTGAGAGAGAGAAAATGGTCTTAGGACCATGGATTGTACATATGAAAGGAGGCCTCAGAGATGGCCTTGGCCAAATTCCTCATTTTAGAGATGGTGAAATTTAGAAGCACTGAGAAGCAAAGTACCATACCTGCAATCCCTCAGACAGTGCCAAAGAGGAAACGCCACATTTAGAAAAGCATAAATTACTAGCACTGGGAATCATTTCCTTTCCTCCCATTCTCTAGATAAGGAAATGAATCTCAGTGCAAACTGACTACCTTTCTCATTGGCATCGAACTCGTAACACATCCCCCCTACAACCCACTGATTTTAATGCAGATACAAACATGTCATTCACTGAAAACACTTCAGTGATTCTCTGTCTTCAGAATAAAGCCTATTTTGTTGTCACGCACAGAAGGCTTTCTGCTGTCTTGTACTTACTTTTGCGGGGGCATCTCTTGAGGTTCTCCTGTTATACTTGTCCTGCTGCCGTACACTCTGCTCTCCTCACTTTCCTCTGCCTTGGCCTTTGTCTTCTCTTTCTGCAGGTTTCATTTCAGGTGTCACATCATCCAGGATGCCTTTTCTGCCTTTCACTTTTTTCTGGGCAGGTGCCCTTTTGCTGTGCATGTCTCTATCTTTCAATTATTAGAGTTGCTGATATTCCATTTATGTCATTCTTTCCATTACTGGAATCCCATTTAGATCAGAGATGGTGGTTTTATCAATCTGTGTATATTCATCCTTGCACATGGATATAGCCTGCAATGAACTTATTTAAAGAATAAATGAGTAAATAAATAACTAAATGATTTTTGCATTGATACAGGTTATGTATCTCTAATATTATTTCTGTAAATGTTTTTCAAGAAGAAAACAAAACAAAAAGTAAAAATAGAGTTTTCTCCCTCTTACTGAGAAGTCTCAAGTGAAATATACCCTTGTAAATTTTCGTAATTTAGATACGGAATTATAGATTATCAATATATATATATTTTTTTTGCAAAGACACTTTGTTGCTGTTCTCTAAGTCTCAGCTTTTCCCTACATGAATCATAGTTCAGTGGATCCCTGCTCTGCCATTCCGTAGAATTGTGGCAGGCATTATCAAAATTTTCCATATTATATTGTGAATTCTTCATTCATTTCTTTAAGACAGTAATTGAGCATATGCTAAATCTATCATTATGCTCCAGGGGAGGATAAACAGATGAGTAAAATTATGGAGTTCATAGACTAGTAAGAGAAATAAGCACACAGGATTAGTTCATATCCAAACATACTAGACCTAACTATACCTAATGGCCAAATGGGTATGCAAAGGGCCAGGGGAATTCAGAAGAGGTAAAAACTTATTCCCCTTTGGGGAAATGGGGAAAACTGTGAAAAGGAATCATTTGATTGGAACCCTACAGACTATTGACAGGAAAGGAGTTCATGTATCATGTTAATGGTAGAAATTCTCAAAGATATTTTGGATTTTTCTTCATTCAAGATAACATCATTGACTCTGCTTAGAGTTTGTCTTATAATTTTACTATAGAGCTGTTTGGACTTAATGACATCAGGAGTAATGAGGATAAATATTGTTTAACCTAAGTTGTTAGTCTTTCAACAAATTAGACTTGAGAAGGTTGCTGTGTGTTAGCAAGGTAAATCTACTCTGGATCAAATGGCCCAGAGAGTAATGAGAACTAAGAAAAGCACTGAATATAGACACTTCATTCATTCAGTAAATATTTACTGAAGATGTGCTGTATAGCAGTGATATACTATTTGCGGCAAGCTTCAAGTCCAGTGAGGAGTCAGCCATGATAGCAGACGATAATAAGGTCATGATTATTTTTCTGAAAGTATGCATGACTATGAGTGTCATAGGAGCTCCCCAGAGGAGGCGTTAGTTGAACTGATCCTTGAGAGATGAGGTGTCTGCCAGTTATTTTGGAGCATAAATAAACAGGAACACCACATATAAATAGGCTTAGAAATGGAGAACACAGTGTGTCGTTGAATTATTTTTAAAGTTTAAAGTGATCTCCTTTATTTCCTTATGAGCAATAACACTTTTCATTTTTCTTTTGTGGTTGCTTCAGTGTTTACATTGGTTGTCTTTACCTTACAAAAGTATTTTACCATTTTCCCTCCCCTGGCTTTTGTGTTATGATTGCCATACATTTTGCTTCTGTTTATTTATAAATCACAGAAGTTTCTTTTTTTTAATTCTGCTTTAAAAAAAAAAAAAAACTTTAAAGAGAATTTTTAAATACGGAAAAATTATATACATACACACACACACACACACACACACATATGTGTGCACACATGCCAAATTGCTTTAGCCATGTTCGACTCTGTGACCCCGTGGATTGTATGCCTCTAGGCTCCTCTGTCCATGAGATTTTCCAGGCAAGAATACTGGAATGGGTTACCATGCCTTTCTCCAGGGGACCTTGCCAACCCAGAGATCGAATCCCAGTCTCCTGCGTTGGCAAGCAGGTTCTTTACCACTAGCGTCACCTGGAAAGCCTACATATATATACACACATATACACCATATATATATATATATACACACACACTCATATATACATATACACACACACAGCATTCATTTCAGAGGTTCTTTAATTCCCTGTATAGATTTCACTTTCCCTCTGATATCATATTCTTTTTGCTTGAAGGAATTCCTTTAACATTTCTTCTAATGCAGATCCACTGTTGATGGGTTATTTCACATTTTTGTCTCTCTTAAAAAGGCTTCATTCTGTCTTTATTTTTTAAAGCTATTTTCACCAAGTATAGCATTCTTGGTTGACATGGCCCTCCCCCCACCCCAAGTAATTCAGCGGTGTTGCACCAGTATCTTCTAGCTTGCACTGTTTCGGTATCATTCTTACTTTCAATTCTATGTACATGCTCTTTTCTCCTTCTGTGGATGCTTTCAGATTTTCTCTACATCTTTAAGCAATCTAATTGTGATGGCCTTAGTGTAATATTCTTTATGATTCTTATGCTTGTGGTTTGTTGAGCTTCCTAAATGTGTAGTTTTAAAATATTCATCAAATGTGGAAATTTTTTAGCAATTATTTCTGCAGATATGACCCTCTGTCCCCTCTTTATAAAGATTTCAATTACATGTATATTATGCCACTTAAAATAGTCTCACAGCTGTGTTATTTTTGCTCTGTTGTTTGAGTAATTTTTCTCTTTATTTCATTTTGTATGTATCTACTGGCTACATCTTTAAGTTCACTAATCTTTTCTTCTTAAATTTCTAATTGATGTTCATCTCATTCAGTGTACCCTTAATCTCAAATTCTGTTTTGTTGTTTTTTCCCCAGTGAAAGTTCAATTTGGGTCTCTTTTTTATATCTTCCACATTTTTCCTTAACATGTGCATACTCTCCTCTAGCTTCTTGAACATGTGAAATATATTTTTCAGTATCTGTTTTCATGACCTTATCTACTAATTATGGCATCTAGGTCTATTTCTGTTCATTGATTTTGCTTCTCATTGCAGATGCTACTTTCCTGCCTCTTTTAATGTCTAGTAATATTTATTGGAAGGATGGCACCATGAGTTTTAATTTGTTGAGTGCTGGCTATTTTTGTATTCCTTTAAATATGATTTAGGGGCTTCCCTGGTGGCTTAGACAGGAAAGAATCTGCCTGAAATGCAGGAGACCTCTGTTCAGTCCTCCAGGTTCATGCCCCCCTGCCAGACCCAGGAGGGCATGGCAACCCACTCCAGTATTCTTGGCTGGAGAATCCCATGGACAGAGGAGCCTGGTGGGCTACAGTCTTTGGGATGGCAAAAGAATCGGACACAACTGAGTAACTAACACTTTCTCTTTCAAATACATTTAACCTTTGTTCTGGGATACAGATAATTTACCTGAAAAGAATTTTATACTTTCAAGGCTTGCTTTTTAGCTTTGTTAGGTTCAGAGTAGTGTTCAGACTGTGGGACTAATTTTACCCCACTTTTGGGACAAAATCCTTTCTGTGTACCGTACCTGATATCACATGTATTCTCAAGGTTTTACTTACTTATTTATTTTATTCTGGCTTGTGGGAGCGGAGACTGTTTCTGGCCCTGTGTGGACTCCAGGGATTGTTGTAAATGTTCCTTTCAGAGGGTCCTTTCCCCGGCCTCCTGCAGTTTCCTGACGTTCAAGCATTGATGAATACTGAGGTGGAGGCTCTGGGAGAAATTGCAGCACATCACCAGACCTCTCTTTGTGCAACTTTCTCCTCTCCATATGTTCATTCCCCTGTTCCGTGTTCTTTGGTAAAACCCTGAGAATTCTGGCTGTCTTGGCCTCCCCACACTCCCCCACCCAGGGAGGCCAGGAATCCATTTGATCTCCCTCCCTTCACTGTGGCCTGGAAGCCCTTCAGCTAGTAAACTCTACATAGTTGCAGGGCTTATTTCTTTGTTGTTGTTGTCTTCTCAGCCATCACTTGCCTGAACTTCTGTCTAATGTCTGTGAAGTATTTTTTTAATATATTGTGTCTGGGTACTTCCCTGGTGTCCAGTGATTAAGACTCTTTGCTCCCAATGCAGGGACCCCGTTCCTGGTCAGGAAACTAGATCCCATTGCCACAACTAAGAGCATGCATACAGCAACGAAGATCCTGTGTGCCATAACTAAGACTGGGTGCAGCCAAATGGTTTTAAAAATGTATATGTGTGTGTGTGTGTGTGTGTGTGTGTGTGTGTGTGTGTACATACACAAGCAGCATATATATATATATATATGCTTATATATATATACTGCTTAGTCACTTCAGTTGTGTTCAACTCTGTGCAACACTATGGACTATAGCCCGCCAAGGCTCCTCTGTCCATTGAATTCTGCAGGCAAGAATACTGGAGGGAGTAGCCATGCTCTCCTCCAGGGGATCTTCCCAACCCAGAGATCAAACCCAGGTCTCCTGCGCTGCAGGCAGATTCTTTAACAATGAGCCACCAGGGAAGCCATATATATATACATATGTGTGTGTGTGTGTGTGTGTGTGTGTGTGTATTTGATATATTTGGTCTGGTTAATTGCTAAAAAGTAAGCTGGAAGCACAAGTTGTCCATGGGGTGTTATTGGAATTCATATAGTTCAGGATTTCTCACTGGTAAAATGAAAAGGGTGGAGGAACAAGAGGTAAGTCTGGATAGCTGAAGAGAAGTTGTACAGCAAAGGTCCTTTCTATCATGATGATACCAAATACTTTGCTGACTTGTGAGCAGATTTATAATTAAGAAATATGGTATAGTGATATAGTCAAGCCTATACTGTCTTTGGGGGAACCATATATTGGAAATCTAGAATAGAGGTTCTGGAAATAGCCAAGATGAGACTCTATGAGGATATAATCCTAGACAATGATGGTGACTACAGCTGAGTGGACTAATCTCATTTGGATCTCAGCAGTGGCAGAACTTAATGGCACAATCCATGTGTTTGAGTAAAGGGTGGCAGTAGGAGTGGAGAAAGATGTTAAGAAGCCATTTAGGTTTAAGTCTTGGATTAACTGATAGAGTGGCAGCAGAGGGCCAAGAGAAGTGAAGAGGGACCACAGGATAGGGAATACATATTGCGGAGAAGATGATTAATTCAATCTAAGACTTGTTGAGTTGAAGAACCCTGTGGAAAACCTGTAAGTGTGTAGTATCTGTTGGTTACTCATGATGGAGAACTGAAGAGAGAGGCATTAATTAGAAATAAAGTTTCAGGATTGTTAGCATGAACATGTGAGGTGAGGTTATACACTGAATAACACCCCTCACCGTGTAGCTCCCATGAACTATTTTACTGTTCCTTTTTTGTACCAGGGACCATTGGCTCTCTACCCACAGCTGTTTCTCTACTTCTATTCTTCCTCATTGGCAGAAACTCCGTTTTGTTTGTATCATCTGAGTCATGTGCTCAGAGAGGGCAGAGAACAATTGCAGACCAGGGTGTGGATCTTGTTTGCTGTAATCTGGTCATGGAGATCTCAATCCGTGATGGGTTTAGGCAGAGGAGGGGAGGGGTCAGACAAAGCCAGATTCAAGTCTCAGCTCTCCCAGACAAGCTCTGTGACTTTTGGTCAAGTTACATAAACTCATTAAGCATTAGGGACTTGATTTCTATGATGAGTTGATAATGGTATTATAATTCACCAATTGACTCAACATATTGAGCGGTTACTCAGTTTCATATACACTGCTAGATGCTAAAGGGAGAGTGGCTGCTGCTGCTGCTAAGTCGCTTCAGTCGTGTCCGACTTGGTGTGACTCCATAGATGGCAGCCCACCAGGCTCTGCCGTCCCTGGGATTCTCCAGGCAAGAACACTGGAGTGGGTTGCCATTTCCTTCTCCAATGCATGAAAGGGAAAAGTGAAAGTGAAAGTGAAGTTGCTCAGTCGTGTCTGACTCTTGGAGACCCCATGGACTGCAGCCTAGCAGGCTCCTCCATCCATGGGATTTTCCAGGCAAGAGTACTGGAGTGGGGTGCCATTGCCTTCTCTGGAGATGAAGAGAAATCCAGTTATTGCCTTCACTGAATTGCTCGCTTCTCAATGAATATGATACAAAACGTAATGACAATAGAGTGAGATAAATAAATAAATAGATAAGTTGAGCACAGTTGTCTATTAGAATTTATGTTTATTCCAAAGATTTAAGGATCAGACCAAAAAAAAAAAAAAAAAAGGATCAGACCAATAATGTGTGAACATCTCTAAATGAACTGCCTGGTACACTAATGCTCGATAAATGACCGGCACATTGAATTGAGAGGTAATAAATGGTTGAAAGCATCACTGTAGAAGGAAAGGGCATTAGTAAAGGTCTATATCTTTGCAGGATATGCAAGAGTGTTGGTCATCAAGATATTTGATTGAAGCATTGACTATACATTAACAAACAATTTAGCTGACTTGGCTGTAGAAATTGGCATTGGATCATGGAGATCTTCCAATAAGTAAGAAGTATTTTGGCATAAAGAAGTTTTGGGCACCACACACACACAGCCCTATAATGTACATATGAAACTTTCTACTTTCCCCTTATCTTGATCACTTTTTACAAAGTAGCTTTGATCCATCTCTAACCAGAAGTGTCATTGGTGAATAATGCCGTGAGAGTCATAGGAAACATATCCTGCACAAGTATATCCGGAGCAAAGATAAAGTGTTGACAGGATGATGGAGTTCAGCTTGCAAAATTGATTATTTTACTTCTCCACTGTCTCGCCTTTAATTGAAATGGATAGGTTTGACGGAGCACCCTTGGCCTTGGCTGTGGTGTCTGGCACAGCCTGAAAACTAACACCCCAACTTCTGAGGGCACCAAGCCAAAGGTTTCCAGAGGTCAGTTCTGCCTCTCCACTCCATCCTGCTGATGAAGGTGGGATCCATGGGAAGCCAGCCAGGTAGCCACTCTGATGCCTTCCATCCTCTGTGCAGAGAAAATGAGCTTATGTTATCCCAACAGTAGGGACTAAAATTAGATTGCAGTGTGCACATAAATGTTCAGCCACCCATCAAAATCACCTCCACCAGGGGAGTAAAATATCTTTGCTGAAAAAAAGAAAAATCTGGGAATTGTTTCTCCGTGATAATTAACTGGTTCCACTCTGGCTAAATTGGAAATAGTGGGCAAATGGTCGTGACCTCAAAGTGTGGTGCCATATTCTCCATAGAAAACACAGGTGGATGATGCAGAATGAAAAGAGCTGTGCAGAATTTATTGAAGATGCAGAGTTTTAAAAGGCCGTTGCTTCCATGCTAAGATACGGGACATGCCAGAGAACCAGACAGTTAATTGGACAGGTTTCATCTGCTTGCAAAACCAACTCAATGACCTACTATTCAGAGTCCCCCCTCCCTCCCTCCAGTGTGCCTTTCCTGTGAGGTTCCTTGCTTATCTTCCTTAGGATTATCAGCTTAGCTTGGCCTGGTCTTGGAAATAAGCATAGGTTACTGGTGTGTGCATGTGTCTGTCACTCAGTTACGTGTCCGACTCTGTGACCCCATGGTCACAGAGGCCCACCAGCCTCCTCTGTCCATTGAATTCTCCAGGCAAGAAAACTGGAGTGGGTTGCCATTTCCTTCTCCAAGGGATCTTCCCGACCCAGGGATGGAACCTGCATCTCTTGCGCCTCCTGCATTGACAGGCAGATTCTTTACCATTGCACCACCACGTTGCTGGCAGGATTAGCTAAGTTGCTACACTTGTGAGTAGACAAAGGAACTGCACTCTCCTGTTTTTACTGAAGTCCGATTAGAAGTTCGGAGAAGGCAATGGCACCCCACTCCAGTACTCTTGCCTTGAAAATCCCATGGATGGAAGAGCCTGGTAGACTGCAGTCCATGGGGTCGCTAAGAGTCGGACACAACTGAGCAACTTCACTTGCACTTTTCCCTTTCATGCATTGGAGAAGGAAATGGCAACCCACTCCAGTATTCTTGCCTGGAGAATCTCAGGGATGGCAGAGCCTGGTGGGCTGCCGTCTATGGGGTCGCACAGAGTCGGACACGACTGAAGCGACTTAGCAGCAGCAGCAGCATTAGAAGTTTATTGAGGAAAAAATATGACTTAAAAAAGAATATGTGCTTGTGTACAGCACACATATGAATGATTGTATTGTGATGTTATAAGCATCACAGAATCTCCATTGTCATTGTGTATATTCTATATTCTTAGCATCCTTGGGAAAAAAAACCCAAAGATATGAAGAAGCCTGTTGTTTTGGGACTGGTTATTCCTACCATTTCTTTACTCTGTTTTCTCTTGTTAGAGGACCTTCAAAACTATCAGTAGTTGAATGCTACTGTTGCCTTCATCAGCCTTCTAAATGCTGTCATTTTTTTTTTTTTTTTTTTTCTTATGATGCCTCTGGTCTCATCCCTCCTAATGATTTTGTTTGACTGTTGGTTTTTTCCTTTGTGTTTTGGCAGAAAAATGATAATTTTTAGTTTGAATCCTCTTGAAATCTTCTCCCTCCAACAATTTAAAGAAGACTGTCTTCCTCAGCATGAAAGTAAATTTGTGTTGCATCAACAATAGACATAGCTTTTGGGAACACTGTCCTCTTACTCTTTTAATCCTCTTATAAAAATCACCAATTAACTCATTTTCTTCTAAAATTTCCACATTCCTGAGGGGACTGAGTATTATATTTACTGAAGTCTTACATGCCAATTTTATATCAATTTTATTTATAGTGCCAAAAACATGGAGATGTGTGTGCAGCATAACTCCAAATATAGAGCAGTGAATAAATTGCAGAGCATGTAATAGATGGAATATTATGTAGACATTAAAATGCTATATATGAAGACTTTCTTATGTGGGGAAATGTTTCTAATTCTAAAGCTAAGATAAATCAATACACAGAACTACATATTTACCAATACACAAAATACATGTACACTTATTTGCATATTTGTATAAATGGAGTCATAATAGAGTAACATAAAACTTAACACTTCATCAAAAGTTTAATAGTTATTATTTCTAAGCTGAAAAATTATGGGTACTTTTTAATTCATATGTTTTAATATTTTTAAGATGGCTATGCACAGAATTTTAAAACGAAAGAAAATCAAAGCCATTTAAAAACAAACAAAAAAAAGCTTGTCTGAAGGAAAAGAATGTGAGGTGGTCCCTTAGTCATCAAATGTGCTGCCCTTTTTTCCTAAGCTTCCATTGTTTATTATTGTTATCCCAGCATGTACTAAAAATGAATCCAGGTTCCCTAGATGCTGAAATGACTTGCTAGAATGAAACGGTGACTTAGTGATGAGGTTGGTCCTGGATCTGTCCACAGATACTGACATCTACTGTGAATAGTTTGGGGTCTTCTGCTTCTGTCATTCAACCAACTGTATTATGTTTTGTGACCTGTGGCTCAACAGCTATTGTAAATATCTGCCTCCTTCTCCAAGAGAGACTTTTATGGGAAGCATTGAGATAAGAACCCTACTGATATAGCTTACCTCATGACATTTCACAAAGTCACAAGGAATATGACATGACATTTTACAGAGTTGTGGTTTTGCAAACATTTCTATAAAACATCATGAAAGTTTCTCATTAAACTAGACCAAGTTGACCAGGACAGTTGGTGGTTTGGAAGATTTCTTCTTGCATCAAAACTAGGTGCTCCAGCTTTGGATTTGTTCATTTATTGTTTGCAGATCCTTTGCTAAACCGTGGAGGCATCTCTGCCTCCGAAGCTTATTCCTTCAAATTTTTCACTACATTTGATGAAAGACACTCACCCAAGATGGATGTTCATTAAAGTAAAACACACAAAGAAATATGAAATTCTTCAACCTAGAAAATCCTTTAAAAATTTAAGAATCTACTCAAAATCTAGATTTACTAATAATGAGATTATATGAAATCAGAAGTTTGCAACTAGGCATTTATCAAAGTGTATTAGTAGGTATTCACAAACAAAGGTATGTGGTTAACAGAATTGGGGAACTACTGGATTAAGTGAAGATTTACATGTTTACCAAAGCAGGCTTTCTCACAATTCTTTTTTTCTTTAATTTAAAAAAAAAAAATGTTTTATTGGATTATAATTGATTTACAATGTTGTGTTAGTTTCAGGTATACAGCAAAGAATCTTTTTCAGGTTCTTTTCTCATGTAGGTTATCACAGAATATTCAGTAGAATTCCCTGTGCTATACATTAGGCTCTTGTAAGTTGTCTGTCTTATATATAGTATGTTCATCCCAAGCTCCTGATTTATCCTTCCTTCTCCATGTCTTCCCTTTGGCAATAAGTTTGTTTTTGATATCTGTAAGTCTGTTCTGTTTTGTAAATAAGGTCATCTGTACCATTTAAAAAAATCAGATTCCACATATGATTGTCATCATATGACATTTGTCTTTCTCTGTTTGACTTAACTTAGTAGGATGATTTCTAGGTCCATTTATATTGCTGCAGATGACATTATTTCATTCTTTTTTATGGCCGAGTAATATTTAATTGTGTATATGTGTGTATGTAAACGTCTTCTTTATCCATTCCTCTGTCCATGGACATTTAGGTTCTTTCTATGTCTTGGCTATTGCAAATAATGCTACAATGACATTAATTCATTAAAGAAGAAGTTTGGTCTTTCAGGTCTTCTGTGTCCTGTGATAACAGTTGATGTTATCTTCTTGTCTTCCTGGGGATTCCCTTGTAGCTCAACTGGTAAAGAATCTGCTTTCAATGCAGGAAACCCTGGTTCAATTCCTGGGTCAGGAGGATCCTCTGGAGAAAGGATAGCTACCCAATCCAGTATTCTTGGGCTTCCCTGGTGGCTCAGCTGGTAAAGAATCCACCTGCAACTCGGGAGACCTGGGTTTGATCCCTGGGTTGGGAACATCCCCTGAAGAAGGGAACACTACCCACTCCAGTATTCCGGCCTGGAGAATTCCATGGACTGTATAGTCCATGGGGTTGAAAAGAGTCGGACACAACTGAGTGACTTTCATTTTCTTGTCTTTCTCCTTCTTGGGAAGCCACTTCTGACTCCTGATCCATAGGAATGAACGCATGACTTTGCATAGCCAATGACAGATTTGAAACAATTTCTTCAATAGCAGTTAGTCTAAGGGGTGGACTTATGAATCGTGTCAGCCAGTCAGAACCTTCCCTGTGATTTTGTAGAAGTAATGAGAGAAAGAAATAGCCCCTTTCTCTCCTTTACATCCTCTTTCCTTTCTGTATTTTTCTCCGTAACATTTACCAACATCTAGCCTTAGTATGCCTTTTTCTTGTTTATTTTGTTTATTGTTTGTCTCCCCTCAGTAACATATAAACTCTATGAGGGCAGGAATTTATGTCTTTTCTGTTCACTGGTCCATCCAGTGTATGACATATAGTATATGCTTAATAAATACTTGTTGAATCTTAACTAGATCAGGAAGCATAGAGTATGGTGTTTAAGCTCCTTTTGAAATAGAATCCTTTATCTGTAAGGCATTAGAAGGATTAGTTCTCTGTGGAGCATACTTTGTGAAAGAAACTCTGTGTTTATAATGATCTTGAAGTGAAAGTGAAAGTATTAGTCACTCAGTCGCATCCGGCTCTGTGACCACCATGGACTATGGCTGGCCAGGCTCCTCTGTCCATGGGATTCTCCAGGCAAGAATACTGGAGTGAATTGCCATTTCAGGGCATCTTCCCGATGCAAGGATCAAACCCATATCTCCTGCATTGCAGGCAGATTCTCTACCATCTTAGCCACACACATGTTAATATAAACACAGATTTTTTAAAATGAAGAAACTAAGATCCAGAGAGGTTAAGTGATTGAGCCAAAGGTCCACAGTGCACTTGAAGTTTTAGGAATTTGTACCCTTTGTTCTCCCACATCCATCTGTGCCACCATTCAGAGAAGGCCCACTGCCAAATGCCAGGCTCACTGATGAGCCTGCCTCCCTTGGCATGTTGTCTTCCTGAAACAGCAGTGTGATCAGAGAGCTTGGAGTGAAATCTCTCTTTTCCTGACAAAGCTGAGGATGTGACTTCTCCAGGACTGCACAGCGACATGCCCAAATTGGAGCTGGGCTGTTCCACAGTTTGCATCCCCAATGAAAAGGACAGACGGCCTCTCACTCCATGCTACCTCTTCACCGTTTGATAGGCTTCAGTTTCCCCAAAAGGTATAGAGAGCATTTGCCTCATAAAGCAGAGTATGCCCTTGAATCGCTCTGCAAAGCAGGTGTTTCATGTTGCACCTTCAGCACCCATTCGGCCAACGATGTTTGAGTTCTGACTCTTTGTCAGCTTGTGCGTTAGGCAGGAGAGATACAAAACAGAAATGGCGTCTCTTGTGTGGAGTTTGAACTCCAGTGACAAAGAACAAGTACATATGTGGGCTCTGACGGTTGCGACATATTTTGTAAAGAAGAAAACATAATCGAAGACCGCTAAGGGGCTCAATTTTAGATGGACCTCTCCGAGAAACTTTGGGGCTCTGCCCCTCAAAAATAGGTAAGTGCTGGATGTTATGCTCTGAAAGAGAAAGAAACTTCATTCATACTAACCTAGCCCTTTGGCCTTTTAGAAAATGACATTGTGATTGATCCTAGGGTTGAGTTATTTCATTTTTCCATTGAATAACTTGGCAGCATCAAAGAGCCCTCTGAAAGTATCTGGTCTTACCAACAAACAGATCTTATGCTGAATTGGACCTCTGATTAGATGGAAAGTGCTGTCTCGGAGGTAGATGCCAAGTGCTTTAATGCATGTAACAGCACTGTTCTTCATTTTCTATTATTTATCAGCCTGGGGATATCGGAGGAGAGAGCAAGACCCCTTAGCCTAATGTGAGGTCTTTATCTTTCAGCTTTTTGAGCTCAAATATGCCAAGAAAAGCTGTTGAATTGTTGTCAGTGAGCACACATGCCATTGGCCAGCCAGCTCTCAGCCTGACATGCCCAGGACCTCAGACATGAAGCCACGTGAAAAGGTTCTTAGGAAGTTGGTGTTGGCAGAGAATTGTAGAGCCATGGGGAAGGGGAAACTAGTGGGGTTTAGGACAGACATTCTTCTGAATTGTCCTAGTCCTTTTCCCATAAAAACAGCAGTTCTCAACCTTGGCAACATGTCACTATCATTTGGGGAGTTAAATGAAAATGCTGATGCCTGAGTCCCACCCCTGGAGTGTGTGATTTATGGGAAGTGCTGAGAACCCTGAGCATGAGGATTTATCAGAGCTTCCCAGGTGGTCCTAATGTCCTGTCAGAATTGAGAACTGCCGCTCTGGAGGGAGGCGTGATAGTGATGAACAACTTAGGTGTGGGGCAGAGGTCAAATATTTTAGAACTGCGTGTCGGTCATGCCTTCTCAGCCTTCACAAAAGATTAATTCAGTCAGTCAACAGGCAGATCTTATATAATCTGTTCTCATAAACCGTTTTGACCATTTTACTTTTCTTCTATCTTAAACACTTTTTAAAGATTTTTTTGATGTGGACTATTTTTAAAGTCTTAACTGAATTTTTTTTTTTTTTTTTTTTAATACTACTACTTCTTATATTTTGGTTTTTTGGCTGTGAGGCATTTGGGATCTTAGCTGCTCCACAAGGGATCGAACCCACAGCCCCTGCATTGGAAGGCAAAATCTTAACCACCGGAGCATTAGGGAAGTCCCCATTTTGACCATTTTTAAGACCAACTGGTCAATATATCTACATTTAAATCGCAGAGATGGTAATGTTTCGCAGGTTACTTACTTCACAGGTGAATTGTCCAGGGAAGAATGTAAGGAGGCAGAATGGCTACCCTCAGGAGGAGTGGGTAGAGCTGTGTCGTGTCTAACCTGTGTCCATCTCTGCAGAAGGGAGGCATGGCCAGAGGAGAGGGAGAGGGGAACATGGGGAGAGCAGAAGGACACTGATCTATGATGTCCATGAAGAGGGTGAGAAATCTCCAGTATAAAAGAAGTTCACTTTTCACCGGAATCTTTTTTTTTTTTTTTTTTCCCTACTATGTGCCCCATGCATTTGATGTTGGGAAGTTTTTCTTTCCAAATGAATGCATTTTCATGCCAAAATGTTTCACTGGAAGCCTTTCTATCTGCTAAGCATGGAGTCAGAGAAGGCAATGGCACCTCACTCCAGTACTCTTGCCTGGAAAATCCCATGGACAGAGGAGCCTGGTGGGCTGCAGTCCATGGGGTTGCGAAGAGTCGGACACGACTTAGCGACTTCACTTTCATTTTTCAGTTTCATGCATTAGAAAAGGAAATGGCAACCCACTCCATTGTTCTTGCCTGGAGAATCCCAGGGACGGGGGAGCCTGGTGGGCTGCCGTCTATGGGGTCGCACAGAGTTGGACACGACTGAAGCGACTTAGCAGCAGCAGCAGCAGTAGCAAGCATGGAGTGTCTCTTCAGCAGGATGGAATCACCGATATAATTCCAACCCGAAGCAAAGAACCTCACCTTTGAGTTTGACCTTCCACAGGTGTTCACATGAGTGTGTGCCTTCAGCCAAGTCTCTCAGTAAAATGGAAAGTGAAGGATGGACTTGTGGATGTGTTCAGAGACCCCAGGGGATTAGGCCCCCCAGAAGGAGAGAAGGGAGCCAAGAGATAGGAATCGCCAGTAATGGGCCAGGCACTTTGCTGAAAGATAGGTATCAACATCCTCATTTCATGTGTCAGCAAAGTAGGGCTGGGAGAGGTCAAGTTATTGACTCACAGTCCCAAGGCAGTGAATAGAGCTGGGGTTCAAATTGAGTCCTCCATCTCTCTAAGCCGTTTCTCCTACATTGCACCAACCCCTGCGGGACCTTCCAAATTTAGACTTTCATCAGCAAGAGAGAATGCTTCTTGGCCCCAAAGGAAGCCACTTTTATTGAGTGTTGGAAACTTCCTCCATCTGTCTCCCACAAGGATAGGCTGAGCTAATAGGCCTAATTAGGAGGCTCTTCTGGCTCCATCCCTGGATGCATTAGAGTATGTTGATCAAGAGAGAAGCTCTGACCTGAGCTAGTCCGGAATTTAATACAGCTCCATCACTTACCAGGGGCTTCCCAGGTAGTGCTATTGGTAAAGAACCCACCTGCCTGTGCAGGAGACATAAGAAATGTCAACCCTTGGGTTGGGAAGATCCCCTGGAGGAGGGCATAGCAACCCACTCCAGTATTCTTGCCTAAAAAATCCCATGCACAGAGGAGTCTGTACAGTCCATAGGGTTGCAAAGAGTCAGACACGACTAAAGCGACTTGGCATGGCATGGCCTCACTCACCAGCTGTGCTACCATAGGCAACTCACTAGCCCCTCAGAGCCTCAGTTTCCACCATCTGTCAAGTGGGGGCTATGAGAGGACCTGTCACATAAGAATGTTGTGAGGACCGAATGAAATAATCACGCCAGAGACTTAGCACAGAATATGTAAGTGCCCAATAGATGTTAACAATTTCTGCTATCACACTCCCCATCTGGTAGGGCCCAGGTCACCACTTTGCCTTCTGCGCACAGGCAGAGAAACAGATCATCCATTGCCCCTCTGATCTTCCCTCGATGCAGGGGCTCAGTGGCAGTGCCCCGCATCCACTGCTGTTTCAGCATCTGCCTTCCTCTCACTGTGTATTGATCCCATCTCCTTGCCTCCCCAGCCTCCATTCATAGGGAGGTTATGCAGTTGGTTATTTCAGAATGAGAGAGAAGAAAACTGACTCCTTCTCTTTGAAGAATAGCTGAAAACCCCTCAATTTTATACTGTGTTAATCAGACCTGAAAGAAGTGACAGAAAGCCAATAGCCAGGCTTGGAATCTGCAAGAAAAACACCCCAGGAAGGCTCATTGGTTTCTCGTGCATTAAGTGAGAGGCAAGTGGGTTCCAGAGAGTTTCAGGAGCTGCCACTTTGATCCCTGCCCAAACTGGAGTGAGGCAGATGGAGACGGGGGTCCCAGCTCAAACCACAGGGTCTCCACCTCATTGTTGGAGAACAGGCAGCTCCTACCCTCAGGTGACTGGAGCCTGTGCTCTGGAATGGCTTCCCTGGAACTATGCCTACACATGTCCATACCCCCGACTCATACTCTGGCATCCAAATACATCTCAGAAAGCCACAGTGGTTAAATTGTAATTAAGATACTGGGAGACCAAGGTCACAAACATCTACTCTTCTAATTACAGGTTCTGTATGATAGTAACATCTGCACTGCCCATTCTGTGTATAAAATGCATCCCTATTCAATATCTCATTAGTAGAAACAGCAATGCTGAGAGAGAGATGTCTTTCCTCACATGCCTGTCACCCAGTTATTTTTATTTGATTTGGTTTATAAAATAGGAATAATAATCCCTATTTCACAGGACTGTTGAAAGGATTGAATGGGGATATTTATAATATAAATGAGCTGTTCAGTTATATGTCTGTGGGATCTGAACCCTGGAAGGCCAACCTGAACTGAAATCTCAAACTGCAAGTAGTGGCAGAAGCCAGACTCAAATTCAGGTCTTCAGAGTTCTACTTTTCTAATCAGAGTTTGAAACACCTTTTGGGATTTCTCAGGACCAACTTGAGTGTTTCTATAAGGAAGCAGGGACAGGAGAAAAAGAGACGTCTTACAGAAAGTCAAAGGGAGTTGACAGTCTCAGGAGTCAACATGTCCTGATTCAACTCGGGTTTCATTTGGCACTAGCCATGTGACCTTGGGCAACTGAGTTTTGTCTTATCCTATGTTTCCATATGCATAAAGTGTCACTGTAACATTTGCCTTTCAGGAATTTCGCAGGTTTTAAGTGTGGCAGTATGTGTAAAGATACATTAAGCATTTGGCAAATGTAGAATGAGTCCAACTCAACAGTCAGGAGAAATAATGGGAAATGTTAAGTTGGGGGTGGGAGTGGGAAGGTACAGGTGTGACCTACCCTCCGACAGAGAGAAGAAGGCAATAACCCAGAGTCATGTTGCTCAGTACAACCAAGTCCAGGTCTTCTTGAACCTCATTCTCAGCTAGAGTTGACGGTGAATGTCAAAAAAGAGGCACATTGCTTCCTTACTGACCTACAAGGCAAGTCCTGTGATGATATGACTCCTGGAGGCAAGTGCAGTCTTACTGCCATACAAAGAACGCTGAGCCACATTTTCATCATCTGTAAGCTAAGGGCAGTCTCCGTACCTCTTGCAAGGGTTGAAGGAGATATTCCACATGGAATAGATCAAGCTGACCTCAGAGCTAGTGTAGCATGTATCAGTGAGCATATATATATTTTACCTGCTCTGGGAATATCCTCTGCTTACTGGGGCAGGGCTGATCAGACTCTGCTCGGGGAATACTTGTGCTAAAGAGAAGGCAGGCCTGATCCTGTGACTGATGAGAAGGTCAGCTGAAGGGGCTGTGGAAGCACAAAGAGGGAGAGCCCTTCCTGGGAGCCATGTGTAGTGTGAGGTCAGTGTTCATTTGCATAGTCTTTAAGAATAAAGGGCTTGTGCTGGACCCAGGTTTGATTTCAAAGACTGCCATTTAATAACCCTGGGGCCTTGGCCAACTTACTTTGTCTGGATGTCCATGTCCCTATCTGTAAAATGGACTTCCCTGATGACTCAGGTGATAAATATCTGCCCGCAATGCAGGACACCTGGATTTGATCCCTGGGTTGGGAAGATCCCCTGGAGAAAGGAATGGCAACCCACTCCATATTCTTGACTGGAGAATTCCATGGACAGAGGAGCCTGGTGGACTACAGTCCATGGGCTCACAAAGAGTTAGGACACGACTGAGCGACTAGCACACACTTTACCTGTAAAACGGGTTTATTTACAGTAACTTGCAGGATTTGGGGGAGAGTAAAAGGAGATGCAGTTTTCAGAGAGTGGTTAGCACACTGAGAACATTAGAGATTTGCTAGCTGAGTGTTCATGTTAATATACATTGGGGTCTCCAGATAATTGCACTATTTGGGAAGCTGTTGTTTCCTATCCATGCAGCTATTTAAGCAGAGACTAGAGTTAAGTCATAGAGAAGATCCTTAATGATATTTCTCAACCCATGTTAGACCTCATACAATCTGAGGGTCATTGATTTTACGTGGGAAGGGGAGATGCTGCTCTCAGCCTCCTGGCAGGGATGTCTCTTGTTGGTGAGTGAGACTTTGTGAGATTAGCAGAGAATAGAGAGGGCGGGTCTGCTGGAGCATGGCTGAAGACCAGGAGCCTGGTGAGCGGCTCTAGTCCCACAGAGGAAAACCACACATGCGTTCAAGAGAACATCCCTTAATGCTCACAGGTATAGCTGTGAAACGTCATTTAGAATCAGCAGCTTGAAGCTGGAACAAACCTTTGAGGAAACACAAGAGACTGGAGGAGAAAAGTGGGGACCATTTAGGGGTATGACAGGAGTCCAGTTGGGATGTCACTGTGGCCTAGAATGCCAATGGAAAAAGTAAGAACAATGGGAATGGATTGTTGTTGAGATAATTAATAATGAATTGGACACACTGCTATATTTAAAATGAATAACCAACCAGGACCTACTGTATAGCACGTGGAACTCTGCTCAGTGTTATGTGCCAGCCTGGATGAGAGGGGAATTTGGGGGAGAATGGATACATGTGTATGTATGGCTGAGTCCCTTCACTGTTTGCCTGAAACTGTCTCAACATTGTTAATCAGCTATACACCAGTAAGTTAAAAGTTTAAAAATGTAATTGGAAATCAGCCAGGGCTTGGGGTCCTGCTCTGCTTTCTATTGGGTGTGTTACCTTAGGTGAGTCACTGTATCTCCTTAAGCCTCAGATTCCTCATTTCAAAAATGGGATTAACAGTGATACATGTGTCATGGGGCTGCTGGAAGCCTTAAGAAATACCCCAAGCAAACTATTCAACAATCAGTAAAGTCAACATTTAAAATTCTAATTATACTCAATAGACCTAATATCGTATATATACATGTATCTTTATATAGTGTTATGCTATATTACATGTATTTAATTGTTGTTGTTTATTCACTAAGTCATGTCCAACTCTTTTTTGACTTTGTGGACTGCAGCCTGCCAGGTTCCTCTGTCCATGTGATTGCCCAGGCGAGAATACTGGAGTGGGTTGCCATTCCATTCTCCAGGGTATCTTCACAATCCAGGGATCTAATCTGTGTTTCCTCCATTGGCAGGCAGATTCTTTACTGCTGAATTAGTATGCATTATACATAGTATATGTATATATTATATAGTAGTATACTATATTATACCTAAATAAATATGTCTAGCATAGTATCATTACATACATTGCATTGGGAGTATAATAGTTGGTAGTGTTGTTTCTAACAAAGTTTGAACCAAGAGAGATTTGAGTTATTCCTCATTAGCCAGATAGTACACCTAATTGGGCTTCCTGGGTAGCTCAGCTGGTAAAGACTCCACCTGCACTGCAAGAGACCCCAGTTCAATTGCTGGGTCGGGAATATCCGCTGGAGAAAGAATAGGCTACCCACTCCAGTATTCTTGGGCTTCTCTTGTGGCTCAGCTGGTAAAGAATCCACCTGCAACGTGGGAGACCTGGGTTCGAGCCCTAGGTTGGGAAGATCCCATGGAGAAGGGAAAGGCTACCCACTCCAGTATTTTGGGCTGGAGAATTCCATGGACTGTAGAGTCCATGGAGTCGCAAAGAGTCAGACATGACTGAGCGACTTTCACTTGCCTTTCATATACACCTAATTGGAAACTCTCTGTCCTAAGCAAAACATAGGGGCAGAAGGAACCTCCTGAGGCCTAAAGAAAAGGAGATAAAGATATGGGCCTTTCGTGACTCATTAGATGTCAGAGAGAACTGGGTTAAGATCTGGAGGAAAGACAGAGGGCAATCGGTGTGGGGTTTTGATTCCAGAAATCAAATGATAATTTCAATGCTGTTGATGAAGGAGACTGAAGGAGTTTTCCCTGATAGTCTCCAGTACCCTGAATTGGCAGTGGGGGTGCAGAGGACCCTGCTATCTGGCTGCAGAGTCTTGTGTGAAGCAAGCTCATTGGCTGCAGGAAATCCTTCAGCAGTTTCAGAGAATTCAGGGCTGCAAACCCAGGGGAGCAGGTTCTCTGAGCATATGCAGAGCCCCTTTGGGGTTTGACCCCTCATCAGTTTTTAGGGTGAAACATATTTAATTTGCCTTTTTTAACTTCTCCATTCACTTTCCCTTAAGATTCAAAGAAACTCCTGTATATTTCAAAGGAACATAGATGTTGAAAGATAAAGTCTGGCTTACCCTTCTTGCTTGACAGAGAATAACATTTTCCAAGGCTTCACAGTTTGCAAAGCCCTTGACATATGTAACATCTCAATTTTTCCTTATATGGATTCTGAGTGGCAAATCCTATCAGGCAAGAAGGAGAGGAGGGACCTTGAATGCTTCTGATGTGTGTCCCCGCTGCAGTGCCACCACTCTCAAGGTGTGACCTCAGGTGAATTAATTCACCCCCACCCCCTCGGCTTCCGTACCTAAGCGGCGGGCATATGATGGAAAGTGAAAACAGATGTCATTTCTCCCCACATGAAGCTAATAGTCTCAGGAGGGCAAACGAGTCCTAAATAAGTAAAGAGATGCATACCTATGCACCTATAATTTGTCAAAGTACTGAAAAGGCATTAAACAGATTGCTGTGGTGGAGTCTAAAGGAGAAAGGATCTATTCGGTTAAGGTCTTCCAGCACAGAAAAAAGTGAGTGTTAGTTACTCATTTGTGTGTGCTTAGTTGCTCAGTTGTGTCCAACTCTTTGCGAGCCCATGGAGACTGTAGCCCATCAGGCTCCTCTGTCCATGGGATTTCCCAGGCAAGAATAACTGGAAAGGGTCTCCATTCCCTTCTCCAGGGGATTGTCCCAACCCAGGGATCGAACCAGGGTCTCCTGCCTTGCAGGTGGAGTCTTTACTGTCTGAGCCACCAGGAACCGCCCCCCCCCCCCCCGCATAGAGGGCAGTATTAAAACTGAGACGTGAGGGAGGAAACAGAGACTGCTGGACTGCTGGGGAGTGTCAGATGGTCCTGGCTGGCTGGCAGGCCCACAGCAGGCGGCACTCCATGCAGTAACACAGTCTCTAGCACCCTTCCTGACTCGTGGAGCCTTCTGGATAAATGGGGATTTGAATCTGGAATTTATTTTACAGCTGATCCAGCTGAGACTCTGAATTGACTGAGAGAATTGTCCAGGCTTCATTGCTCATACAGGGGTTGGATAAAGGGTTCCAAGCCAGTTCTTTTAAAGCCAAATCCTACCTTCTTGCCACAAGAGCCATAGAGCCACTTGTCTGGGACTGTGTCATACAGCTTGACAGAGGCAGAGTTGCAAAGCAAAGGGGCAGGAAGGACTGGGATACCACCCCAATTTCATGTTTCCAAGTGCCATCTCCCGGGGATTGCCATTCCCCAAGGCAGCTCACCTTCTTGGAGCAGATACAACGGCTTCCCCCTTCACAATAAAGCCTTTTTATGTCTGTTCTTTGCTTCTTGCAACCTAAATTGAATCTGACTTGAGTAAGTCCAGGCGGCTCTGAAGGCCTTTGAGCTGGGTTAGATTTGGGGCTTGTGCAGGAATGTAGGAGAAGAAAGCCCTCCAGAGCTGACTGAGGAGGTCTGGGCCTGGGGGTCGTGGGAACATGTGGGGCAGAGGGGAGCAGCCCCCGAGCAGACGTCCGGGTGCTGAGCACGATGCTGACTCAAGCAGAAAGAAGTTGCTGCTAGGATGAAATATGTGTCTGTGATTTCGTGGAGGCACCATAAACCAAACAACGCTCAGTGGTGTTATGGAGTCCCTTTAAATTTACAGCCTGCTCTCTGTAGAGGGGGCTGCCAGGTCAGGATGCAGGAAGGGAAAGCGTGGTGTGTGTGTGTTTTCTAAGAGGGGAGAGTCAGTGAGGCAGGGTAAAGCTGTGAGAAACGCAAGGAATCAGAGAGAGAAACATAAGGAATCCGAGAGAGAGTCAGGGGAAGAGAGAACAAGAGTACTATACAGTGAGCATGGGGTGAAGAGAAGAGAGAGAAAAAGAAACTGGAAAAAGAAGAGGAGTCTGAAACAAAGACAGAAATGGAGACACAGAAAGAGAAGAGTGGAGAGAGTGAGCCAGGCATCCGGGGAGATGTAGACGGAGAGGCAGAGATGGAGAGAGAAAGAACACAGGCAGATGGGGTTGGGGGTCCCCAGAAAGTGCATTTAAAGAGAACAGAAGAGGCAGAGAAAGAATGAAGGAAAGAAAACAGGAGGAAAAACAAAAGAAGGACAGACAACACCTCAGAGAGAGAAACAGAGAAAATTATAGTCAGAGCGCAGAGCCCAAGGCAGAGACAGAGAGACTGGGGTGGAGAGGAAGAAGCCGAGGCAGCGGAGAGAGGGAGGGGAGACGTGGACAGCAAGGGAGAGAGATACAAAGAGAAAAGTCAGAGGCAAAGAGAGGCAGGCAGATGCAGGGAGACAGAGATGCACACTCAGAGAGACCCCGGATCACCCCCGTAGTGACTGGGGACCAGAGATGGCGTGAGGTGCTCTGGGTGGGCGGCCGCTGAGACCCTGAGTTCTCAGGACTAGAGATGGCCCAATGTGGGTTTGAAGTAACAGGATTCATTTAATGAAAAGTCTCCAACTCTTAAATGGTGTCTCCTAAAAGGGCCTCTTTTGCTTTCTTGGAAATGAAAGTGGGAGTTACTTAATATTGCTTTTCTGAGAAGCAGGTATATATGTCACAGAGTGGCCCTTTGTGTTCTCGAAAAGAAAACCCCAAATGCTTCCAGCCTAAGATGATGTTTTTTATTACAACTTGCTGCTCTCTGAGTGGACATGTTCTGAATGTCAGCAGTAATCCTTTTCCCATTAGATTTTTGGATAACCCTTACCTCCAGGGAAATACAATTTCTTGGTCTGTGAATTGTTTATGTCCTCATCAAAATATATCTCTAATGACACCCTGGGAGATGATTTTCAAAAGAACTTTGCCAGTTTGCACAGTTTCAAAAATCTCCTTTTACACTTTCCACAGTCAGTAGAGGGACAAAATAACACTGAATCCATAGTATTTAGCTCACGGCATTTATGCTTTATTTAATACTTGCAATGATTTTGACTATTTATTGAACTCTGATGCTGGAGAGATGCTTTACAGAAAATATCCAATTTAATTCTTCTCACAACCCTGCAGAGGGTATTATTCCCACTTGACAGATAAGAAGACTGAGGTTCAGAAAGGTTAAATAACTTCCTTGAGGCTATGTCGTTAACAATAATGACATCTCTAATTTATGCAATGCATTATACGTAATGTATATCCTGCGTGAACTTGTTGCCTAGATCCTCTCATGTGCATTTCTAATAGCCCTTTGTGAGAGCTCTGAGACTCAGAGAATTAAGGGAAGTTTCCGCAAGACCGGTTAGCGAATCATTAACAGATCAGGAACACAAGCCGTGCCTACCTCCAAAGCCTGGCCCTCAGTCAGGGTGGCTGGCCTCTCTCTACTCTCCTCTGACATCTCCACATCTCCAGGATTTGAGTCACTTGTATGTTTCCCCACCGTGTAAGTTTCATGAGAGTAGGGACCCATGTTTCCAGCTCAGGTGTGGGTGCCTGGCGTGCGGTAGAGGATTGATAATCAGGTGCTGAGTCCATGAGTCTCCGTGACCCCAGCACCGCTGCTGCCTGGCACACGGTCAGTGCTTCTTGCCATCAGCCCGCCATTCTTCGGTAGAATCCCTGTGTTTTGAAGCCCTGTGGTCCTCAGTGTGCTGACATCTGCAGTATTTTTTACTGCTCAAGGAAAATGAAGAATTTCAGAGGCCAGCACGTTTGCCTGAAAGATTCAAATCAAGTGTGTTTCTGGAAGAGTGGTTGAGACAGGGGCTCCTCTGAAAACCCTCTCTTGAGATACACTCCATCTGAAAAAATGGCCCTATGTGTCCTCATGCATTCCTTCTGCCTGCTCAGACTTCAGCGTCATTTTTAAGCTTCAGATTGAAAGAAAAGACTTGGATTCATGTTCCCCACCACACAAAGGAGTCTGGGACGCAACTGTTGCTTTCGTTAGAAGGTGGCTGTGATCAAGCCCCAGTTTACACCTCGACCTCGTTCTGACTTGAATTTGCAGGGCAAAAGTGGATCTAATTTAATTACGCGGAGGGTTTTGCAAACTGGTGTCTAAGAACTTTGTGGTGAATTGTGGTTCATGTTAAATAAGAGCTCTGAGCATGTAGTCTCCAGGAACAAGGAGAGAGAGTGGTGGAGTAAGTTCCTTCAGCCATGGCTGCTTTCTCCTGAGTCTCTAGTTCTATTTCTGCCCTAGCTGGATGCCAGATGCAAATGGTTCTCTATTTATAATAAAGCATCAGTTCAGCAAGGGATAGAGTTATTGATGAGTACTTCCACACAACTGTGGTTCTTGGATAGATGCCTTCTAGATACGACGTAGCTATTGCTCTCCCCTCCAGCTGTTTTAGCCACATCAGTTATAACAAATGAGCCAAGGGCTTGGCTTGACCCAGCCAGGAGCTGTCCTTGGCTCTTCTCTGTTTCAGACATTGCCCCATTTGGAAGGTCATAATTCTTTCCCACGCTTCGCCTAAGTTTCCTTGGACACCATCCCCTTCTCTCATTTCTCAACAGCCATGGACCTACCATATCTCTTGGAAAATTGACCTGTGTCTCCTAACAGGTCACGGGTACTTAGAGTCTCTGTCACCAGGTCCATGGAGAAGTGGATTCTTCTAATAACGAGCTCCAGGTATCCCACGGTGTGATGAACTGAGAGTAACTACCAATCATTAGGGTTTACTCCGTGCCAGGCCTTTTACTTAGTGCGCTGCATATATCCTCTCTCTCTCTAGTCTCTCGATTATGTCTGACCCCATGGGGCCCACTGGGCTTCTCTGTCCATGGGATGCTCCAGGCAAGACTACTGGAGTGGATTGCCATTCCCTTCTCCAGGGGATCTTACTGACCAGGGATCAAACCCAGGTCTCCTGTATTGCCGGCAGATTCTTTATAGTCTGAGTCACCAGGGAAGCCCAGTTTCATATATAACCCATTTAATAATTACAGAACTCTGTGGGAAGGGCTCTTTCATACCCTGATTTTACAGATATGGAAATGAAGCCTTGGAGAGGTTGAGTAAATTGCCTAACATCAGTGAGTTGGTGCTGAGCGGCAGTAAGAGTCAACCTGGTCAGGTCTCCAGTGCTCTTGACCCTTCTCTCGTTCTGCCTCTCCAAACCGTTGTGTTAAATTAGCACAGTCTGAAAGCCCAGCTCTAAAGGATACTGATTTTATGACCAGTGCAAAAAGTATCAGTTTCTGAGCCTCAGTTTCCTCATTTATAAAATGAGCATTATTGTATTTATTTTGAGCTATTGCTTGCTAGGATCAGAGGAACTAATGGCTGTGAAACCCATAGCACTAGGTCATGCACGTAGCATGACTAAAAAAAGAAAAAAGAAAATCATTGGAAATGCTTTATCTCTCCCATGAAAGGAAGGTTTGACTTCAACTTATCAGGGAGAGAAAAGATCACTTCTCAAATATATATATGTATTACACATTATCATATACATGCAGAAAGGTGCTGTTTGGGGGGTAAATGCTGTATTCATCAAAGGATATTGGGATTTAAAGTCACATCTCTTGACTCTTTGCTCTTCTCCCCACAAAATATGACCTTTCTACATTAAAAAGAAAAATCACCAACAAAAGCAGGCTATGAAAAATATCTCCTTCTCTCATCTCTCCAATCATCCATTTATCCTAATGCCTTAGCTCAAATTTTCCTGCCCACTGCCTACAATGCAAAGTAACCAGCCCTCTTTGTTCTAACACTGCATCTAGATGTTGGGGTTTCTTATGGGCAATTTGAAGATTGCAAATGATGATGGAATGTTCAATCACACACAGAACTGCCCTCCTGGAGTGAAATACACCATACCGTGGTTAACTATTTCCCTGCTGGTGTTTACAGAGGAAGCATTAATATCAATACCTCAGGTGTAGAACAGGCAACAGAAGGAAGGCTGCAGGGACTAGGTTTCAGGGAGCAATGTGATCAGTTTACTTTTGATGGGTTGTTTTGTGTGTCAATTAACAGGGTCCCCATAAAGCCCTTCAGCCCAGAGCAATCAGCCAGCTGTTGTAGTGGAAAGAAAGGTGAGAACAATATGGGCTTCTGGCTCACCTGGACTAGGTCCAGCTGTCCGTTCAGAGAACTGGAAATCAGTGAGGGGGAAAGGGAAGGGGGACTCAGATACATGCCCTGTGGCCTCGCAGAATTTCTGGCCAGGGAGGATGATTGCCACCATTCTGAATGCCACCAGCAGCCAAGAGGCCTTGAGCCTCTTAATTCTGACCTTCCTGACCTTGCATCTGTTCCCCCAAATCTCCCATCTGTTCACTTGTGAGACCCTCAATCTATTATGCCTCCCCAAAGGATGACACTCAGTGGTCCCCCTGAACTGAGCAGACCATTCTAGCAGAGACTTTGTATGCAGGCATCTACCTGTGGTTTATTCATTTGTTCATTCATTTATCTACAGTGAGCATGTTGTTCTTGTAGGGAAAGGGACATCACTAGGGATGAAGTTCTCATCAGAGGTCTTACTGTTGGAGGCTACCTGTGAGCAGTCAGCGACCAAATGGCCAGGAGTTTTCATTCATCTCAGGCCCTTAGGAACAGATTATCAGCATATGGTGGCAGCCCCTTCCCAAAGAGATTGGTGAACCCAAGGAAAAATGAGGAACCAGGACCCCAGTGAGTCACGGGCACTGTCCTTGGGGCTGGGGATGCAGTGAGAAGTCCATCAATGATCTTGTCCTTAACTAGTTCACTGTCCAACACATGCTGCTCTGTGAGCAGCGGTGTCTGCATTGAGGAGGAAGACGCTCTTCATCCATCAATGCATTCTGCCATCCCATATCAAATCAACTTTTGAATATGAAAGAGGAGCAAATGAGACCCCAGAATTTGAGGAGGGAAGTGGTGGGAACCAGCGAAGACACAGCATGGAGGGACTGACCCGAGACCAGGTACAAATGCATCTCCTCTGAGCAGTAGGTTATTTCTACCAGCATAAAAATGACCAAGTAAGGGCGGGACCACCCTGGGCGATTAAATCTTAGAAAATCAGACAAGTGAGGAGGACGTGGATGTACAACACAGGGACATATCTTTGATTAATTTTTTGTTTTATTTTTGGCTGCACTGGGTCTTTGTTGCTGCACTTGGGATTTCTCTAGTTGCACTGAGCGAGGGGCTACTACCTAGTTACATTGCTTGGGCTTCTCACTGCAGTGGCTTCTCTTGTTGTAGAGCACGGGCTCTAGGTGCACAGCCTTCAGCAGTGGCGGCGCCTGGTCTCCAGAACACAGGCTCAGTAGTTGTGGTGCACCGGCTTAGTTGCTCCGTGGCATGTGGGATCTTCCTGGACCAGGGATCAAACCCATATCCCTTGCATTATCAGGCAGATTCTTAACCACTAGACCACCAGGGAAGCGCAGGGACATACCTTGAATTGGGGTAAAGGAAGTCAGATGAGAATTAGATAGAGGAAAGTTAGGCCTCAGACATCATTTGATAAGGCCGCCCTATCATTTGATAAGCATGAGCTCTTCCTTATCTAAATCTGAATGAGGTAGAGAGGAAGTTAAGTGTTGGGAGCTGGATTTGCTTAGAAGTCTGACACCATGATTGAGGGGCAACAATAGGCCCCACTCTTGGTGGCCCATGATGGATGGTGACCTCAGGCTCTATCAGTCCATTCCATTATCCAGGGGCTCCAGGTCAGGGTCTCGGGCATGCATCTAAGGGCAGATAGCAAGATGGATGGCAGTACCGTAAATGCAGACAGTTGGGAATAGGATCCTAGGCAAAAATTTGGCTCTCGAATATAAGGTCAAGATACATATGGTCTTAGCTGAGAGGATAAGATTTAGCCAGGTCTAAATAGGAACAGACTGCTAAGAGGGAACACAGAGGCTGAAGACTGAAGATGATGCTAGCTCTAAGGAAAAAGGGTAAAGACAAGGATTTGATGCCCTGAGTTTTTCCAGGGCCTAGGAGAGCCGGGGCCCGGGGCAGTAGACATGTGCTGGTGGGGCTGGGACAGTAGGAAAATGAGTCTGGTCAGGATGATCTCCATAGAAGAGGAGAATTGAAGCTTCAGGTCAATTTTATCAGTGGTGGCAGTTGAGGAAGCCCAACAGGGATGTGGTGGGAAGAAGCCCAGCATAAGAGACAGAAGCCTCAGTGTTGAAGTTAGAGGAGGTCTTGAAGTGGGCAGCAAAGATGACTTTGGGAGAAAGACCAGACACAGGCTTTGATGTCAGTCAGAGGTGGCTTTGATTCCCACCTCTCATGATGATGGTGATGGTGGTAATGATGGTACTAGTGAGGTCTTTATCATTGGTGACTGTAAGGGTTAAGTGAGATAATGCATAATGAATCCATTGAGCCTGGTAAGCAGTCAATAATGTCAGCGGTTACTATGAAGAAGACCTGGAATCTTCTATAGATCAACTGCATTCCTGCCTCTTCATATAGCAGCTGTTGTCCAGTATATGTAGGTTCTAAGCCCCAAGTTCCTCCAAAGTCACCACCACTACAATGACGGCGGTGAGGTAGTTGGTAGCCGACATTTATAGAGTGCTTATTGTATGTCAGTTACTCTAAAGGCTCTTAAAAAATATCATCCCATGAAATTCTCAGAAATTTTCCTGTGAGGCAGGTATTACCTCTCTTTTATGGTTTGGAAATCAAGGAACAGAGAGGCTCATTGACTTATCCCAGGTCACACATTCAGCTCCTCACCGTTTCGGCGGCTTCCTCTGAGGAAGTTTTGTCCTCCCGGCTGTCACTGTCTGAGGCCCCAGGTAGCCCCCCTATGGGGCCCCAGCTGGCTGCAGGATCTGGCATGATGGCTCGGCTTTCACTTGCGGTGGAGGGCACCGTTTGGGAAGGCTGCATAAATCTCACCCTTATAACCCACCGGAGCCTCCACTCTAAGCCGTAACTCCACATCCATCAGGCTGAGGCCTGTGAGTGTTATTAGAGAAAGCACCAGGGATAATTCCTTCCAGGAAAGGGCTCTTTGCTCTGTGATTCATTAAGACTCCCCTCTCAGAGCTGCCTCTTGCTGAGGTGCCAGCGGCTCATTTTCACAGCCAGTGGGAGAACATTTCTTTGTCCTTCAACCATAGGGGTTCCGGCGAAGACTTTTGATTTCCATTTCCCCCACTAAGAGGAAGGCTTGGAAGCAAAAATTCTCATTAAATATTTATTGCCTTCTCCCCCCCACCCCCCACTTTTCTCAGTATGTTAGACCCCAACAGACCTCCTTAATCACAGGGCAATCAAACCCCGAGGGGCGGGAAGTGCTGAGGGGGAAGCCAGGGGTGCCAGACACACAGAGCATCAGGGTGGAAGAATGGGAGGCTTCCTCTGGGGTGGGAGGGAGTCTCACACTGGCCTGGAGACCACAAATGGGACTTGGTACTGTGTCGACGGCAAATTTTGGGGAATGGAACAGACTTGTCCTTCAGTGGCTGGAGCTCACCAACACCAGGTTTACACACTCATCCCTCTCCGTCCTCTCAGATTGTTCCCCCCAAGTGAGTTGCAGATTTTATTCTCTGATTCTGCTTGATGACATCTCTTATGGAGTTTTCCAGGTTTCAGTTATCAAGTGTCCCAGACAGTCTGACCAGTGACTCTCCCATATGAGGTGTTGGGTACTCAGTGACCTGTACACATCTGCTACGTGGTGACTAGGGCAGAAACAGGATCACCAGCTTACAGGAATGTTCTGATGACTGCCCCCTCCTGTAAGGAATAGGTATGCCCACTCTCTCTACCTTGGACCTTTGTTGTTGTTCAGTGGCTAAATCATGTCTGACTCTTCGTGACCCCTTGGACTGCAACACACCAGGCTTCCCTGTCCTTCACCATCTCCCAGAGTTTGCTCAAACTCATGTCCGTTGAGTCAGTGATGCCCTCCAACCATCTCATTCTCTGTCTCCCCCTTCTCCTCCTGTCCTCAATCTTTCCCAGCAACAGGGTCTTTTCCAGTGAGTTGACTCTTCTCATCAGGTGGCCAAAGTATTGGAGCTTCAGCTCAATCCTTCCAATGAATATTCAGAGTCGGGAAGATCCCCTGGAGAAGAGAATGGCTCCAGTATTCTTGCCTGGACAACTCCATGAACAGAGGAGCCTGGTGAGTGCTATAGTCCCCATGGAGTCACAGAGAGTGAGACACCACTGAGTGACTAACACTTTGGACCTTTGAGATATACACTTCATCTTATCTGTTTTGATTATAGTGGTCTGTGTAAAAACTGGGTCTGAATTACTTGATTCCACTTTTCCAACCAAACTTAAGACCTGGATCCTCTCAACCTCCCACAATGTCAAAGGACAGGTGTCTGCCAGTAAACCGTATTGAATTTCTCCAACATAGCTGTATCTGAAGAGAAATGAGATGTGAGCCCAGCCATGTCTGGAAAGAGACTGAGTTTTGCTGAGGGGGCTAGAAGCCTGGAGCCATATCCCCAAAGTTGAGTGGGCAGTGACTAGACCAGAAAGCCTACCTCCCTTGATTGAGATCTTCATCTTCACCATCCTTACCCTTCTTCAGCTGAGATTGGATCCTGGGCCCCAGTGCCTCATCCCTGCTTTGAACCCCTGAGGATTGAGCTGGTCTTCCCCTTTTGCTGACAACTCCGAGCCCCCCAGCCTCTGGGGATACATATTGCCCCAAAACTCTGGCATTAGATTGATGATACTGATACTTTAACGGTTATGTTTTAGTGATGTAATAGAGTTTAATGTTCTTTCTAGCTTTAAAAATAAGTTATCCACAGAAAATGTAAACCGCTTGCCTTATCTGCCCCTTTCCCCAGTTATTGTTCATGTGGCAGGGAGCAGTAGACAATTATGGATTAGATTATTACAACGGACCTTGAAGCTAATGGTAGAATAGTGGTTAACAGAGCTAAGCAGTAAAGCTAACCATTCAAAAGAACACGGACTGCGAGTGAGTTAGCTTTGCTCTTTAGATGCAAATAACTGAGGCTAGTAGGTGCCTAGTAAATATTAGCTGTTCCTGGAAAAATTAAATAACAATAAAAAAATCAATTATCGTAACCTTAGCAAAAGCCTGTCAATAATCTTTGTGGTAGATGGAGAAATGGAAAACTCAGAGAGGATAATGTTTTTACCCAGTGAAATCTCCAGTCACTACAAACCTGGAAATGAATTCAAGCCTTCTGCAGTCCAGCAAGGGCTTTTAAAAATTATTCTATTTTGTGTTTCTCTTCCACTTCCCATCATTTGGTCTCCTACCAGCACTTTGAGAAAGGGTGTCTAGGTGAATCTGTTTAAAGTTGTGAGAACCATCATCATTGTGGCTGCCTTGGTCAGAAGGGCATGGAGGAGGCTCAGAGGAATGAAGAGGTGTAGACACTGATCTACACCGATCTATCAGTTGTCTTGACCTTGGGGATCCTGGAGCCCCAGTGATTTAGGAATCACTGAAAAAGCATCACTAGGCAAAGCTATTTTAATATAAAATAAATAAAATTTGCAGGTCAAATTCTCACCTGTGATGTCTCTCATTCTGGGTATGTGTTTTTAAACCAGTCTCAACTGTATCTAGGCAAATGAAGGATGCATAGCTATACCAATTGGGGTGTAGCACTGATATTTTCAGTCTTGGCATTTGAAGCAGAAGCAACAGGAACAGCAGCAGAGAGTATCCCCAGAGGGCCTCTTTAGTGTGAGTAGCACTTGCCAAAAGGCGATACAATGTTCCAGTCTGATCCATCACAACAGACTAGAAGTGTAGGCTGGCAGAAGTCTGCCTCCAAAGGGTTGGCTAGTGAGGATCGTGGTAGCACCATCTCAGATGGTGCTCACACGGGCTTGGGAATAAAGGGTGGAACAGTGGTTATAATCTTCAATGGCTAACTCATGTTTCAAAGGGTTGTAGTAAGAGGTGATGATACTCTTAGACCAATAACGCAAGAGATAATGACAGTAAACTCTGTAACTGCGTCTTAGGAAGCCAGTGGAGATTCTCTCTTTTACCAAGACTGTCAGACAAAAGGCATCACCCTAGCTTTATCCCAGACTCATTAGGTGCCCTTGAGGAGCTCAGTCTCTTATTTTGGAATCCTTCTTAACCGCTGGCTTATACTAATACTATTTTCTCAGCCCTCCCAGCTCTAAAATTCTATCAGTTTGTGAGCGTGTAGGCAAACCTGTGTGAACAAGTATGGTCAAGTTTTCTGCCCTTGGGATATCTCCTAAAAAGTCATTCTGAGTTACACAGCTACTGAGATTTTCCAGATTATACTGAAAATTAAAGTTCCCACAATCAGTAAGCTCTAAGTCATGGCACCCGGTACTGGAGAGCTCCTAAAACTTCAATCATGTGCTACACGCTATTTCACATGCACCCCATTTCATGGTATCTCCAAGGCAGACCTGGGGTTCCCCAGGGACTGTTGCCATTCTTAACCAAGCTACCTGCCTGAAAATGCCTGGTTCTTTCTAAAGACATAAGGAAAATACTGGGCTTCCCTTTAAAAATCTTTCTTCAGATCAAGATGAATCCATAAGGGTAGATATCCTAAATTAGGTTCCTGGAACAGATGAAATAATTTATTTTTTTTTAAAGAAAACTTTATGATTATAAAAAAGACACAAAAAATTCAAAATACTGCATTTCCAATAATTGTAGTACATATAGTATGTTTTCTGGGTTACCAGAGTCTTTAGTCGGTGACCACTCTACAATGTAGATGAAAGAAATAAATTCCTGTATAACTGTTGATCTTTTCTTAAAATGCAGTGGGAATCAGGTATTTGATAAGAGCATTATCCTGGAAAGGAGGAGACTATGCATCCTGAGTCTGTCTCTGGGCTGACTTTGGCTAAAGTCAGCGACACTCTTTACATATCCCTAGATGTAAAATGAAGAAATTGATATTCAGTGTGTCTTAACTTTATTTCTTTCATATATCTTAGATTAGTTAGGGCTGTTTCAGTGGTGAGTGACACAATCTAACCTACTAAGTGAAACAAAATAGTTGACTCAATGATCATTGGCCCATGGGTAGATTCCCCTTCAGGCATGGTTGGTCTAGAGGTCAAAGATGATGTTATCAGAGCCTATTGTCTCCCACCCATCTGTAAGCCCTTCTGTAAGTTATTAATATATAGGTTTCTGCTGCCTGATAGCTCAGTTGGTAAAGAATCTGCCTGCAATGCAGGAGACCCCAGTTTGATTCCTGGGTCAGGAAGATCCACTGAAGAAGGGATATGCTACCCATTCCAGTATTCTTGGGCTTCCCTTGTGGCTCAGCTGGTAAAGAATCCACCTGCAATGCAGGAGACCTGGGTTCAATCCCTGGGTTGGGAAGATCCCTTGGAGAAGGGAAAGGCTACCCGCTCCAGTATTCTAGCCTGGAGAATTCCATGGAGTGTATAGTCCATGGGGTCACAAAAGTAGGACACAACTGAGTGACTTTCACTTCTGCTGTACATGCCATAGGAGGGCCAGATAAGTATATGAGATTCAGAGCTGCCATCTGTGAAAAAGGGCTTCTCTCTGTCAGTAGTTGAACAAGCACCCTGTGAATGAATCTCATTGTCTTGAATTGGGTAGCATGGCTAGTCTGATTCAATCACTGGGTCTAGGAAAACTGAAAACTGGAAAATAACCTTTGTCAATCATGGTCTTCCCAGGAGAAAATGTCAACTCCAAACCAAGGGGTTGACTGTGGGGAATGGTTATTTCCCAGAGAAAATTCTGGGTACTCTTTTAGTAGAAGAATGTTGAATTACAGGCAGCAAAAATCCAGCAATGCTTTAACCACAAATATTTCCAAGAATTTAACATTTCCTTAGAAAATAAGCAAATATACAAACATAAAACCAAACACCAAAGATTCAAAGACTCCATGAAACTTGTCTGTACATCTCAGTTACTGTTATAAAATATCCGTTTTAGGAATTGTCCTACAGGGATGCTTCTAATGATGAGAACTCTCCTCGCTGGAAAATGCAAATCCTAGAACTCTGTTTTGGCCAAGGCATGTGAGGAGGTCTTCATGCAATTCCCTGTAACAACAATGCTGTCCAGTCTAGGTCTTACATGTTCCACAAGCATTTCCTTACACTCTGGCACGTGTAGAAATACCAATAGCCCTTTTGGAAGGCAGTTTTGCAATGTGTATCTAGGGTGTTAAACTGCCAATGTTTTTGGACCCAGAAATTCCACTTTCAGGAATCTAGCGTAAGGGAATCAGCAGAAATACAAAACAGCTTTATGCACAAATATTTAAATTTTCACATTTGTATACAAAAAAAAAAAAAATTGAAAGTATGAATGTTCATCAGTGGCCAGTGGTTATGTAAATTGTGGAATGCCTATTTGCTGAGCTGTAATACAGTTATCAAGTCTTAAGAGTTTGAAGTACACAGGAAATATTAGTATTCCAATCTTGAAAGACAAAATTAAGATATAAAGTTAAACAATATATGCAGTATTGTACATATGTAGCATTGTTTTATATTGATTTTGCAGTGATGTATTATGATACTTAAAAAATGAATGAAATTGAGCTGTTCTTGAGCTCAGGTAGTGAGTTCATGCTTCTTTTTCATATCTCTTTTCTCATTCTCTTATGAACATAATTACTTTATAATGAAAAACTACTTCAGAAGAGAAATTGACATAGAATTAATGACTATATAAATTAATTTATAAATTAAGTTTTATGGATCCAGGAAGTGGCAGGCATGATGGGAGGTGACACATACTTGAGATTATCGGGACCCCTGAGGGAATTTGAATGTGGACTATAGATTAGACAGTAGTATTGTGACAATGTTGAATGTCATTTGCCCTTAGGAAATACATGTCAAAGATTTAGGGGTAAAGAAGCAAGTTGTCTCCAACTGACATAGTACAAGTGGGATCATGTAAGGTAAAGAAAATCCTTCCTTGAGTGAAGACAAAGATATATTGGTACTTCCCCAGCACTAATTATGTATAAAATAAACTAATTAAATGCACATTTCTGATACTAGCTAAGGATGGGGTTGAGGCAGCTATTGAAGAGTTTAATGAAATCAGGGGGCATTTGTAATTTGTATCTCAGATAGAGGAGCTTTGTTGAGTGAAGATCCAGGTATAATAATGATATTTTTGGAGATGCTGCCTTTGCAGGCATTCCTCTAGATTTAGAGCAGTCCAGAATATTAGAGCTATGAGGGGACTTGGAGGACATTTTGCCCAACATGTTTCCTCCACGTGCTGTGGGTTCATCATGCATGCTTTTCTTTATAAAACACTTACCTTAGCAAATTAGAGAGTATTTGGGATAATTCTTATGTATCCAGAAACCTGAATCTCATCATCGACATTTTCTCTAGGCTGACCTAGCAAACAAGTTTCCTAGGACTGAGGAGTTTCCTGGGAGGCAGGACTCTCAGTGCTAAAGCTGGGACTGTTGGTTGGTCATCCTGTCTGTCGAATCTGTCACCCAGTGCAAAAACTCCATGTTGCATTTCCCGTCTGCCTGCCACCATCTCCTCTGCTGCTCTACTTAACAGACTAGTCTCCATAAGCCTATAATCGATGCTTGTGACTTCACAGCACTGCTGGTTTGGGAGAGCACGTCTGGCCGTGTCAGACCTCTGCTTCAGACACCTGCGAGACTTCACACTGCTTGTGGGAGGAAGACGCACATCCGTTCTCGGGTTCAGGAGGCCCAGCATGCCTGTGCCCCGGCCTGCTCTTGGTCTTCTCTCCCACCGTCCTCTCCCCAGGCACCCCTTGTCGTCACTCTGGCCTATTTTTGTCCTTCATATGTGCCCTGTGATGGTTATTTTTATATGTCAACTTGGATAGGCCATGGTACTCAGGTCAATATCAGTCTCAATATTGCTGTAAAGGTATTTTTTCTTTTAGATAAGATTAACACTTAAATCAGTAGACTTGTGAGTGCAGCAGATTGCTCTCCATAATGTGGGTGGGCCTCATCTGATAACTTGAAGGCTTTAAGAGAAAAGACTGAGGTCCCCTGAGGAAGAGGTGTTCTCCCTCCAGACTGCTTTTGAACTCAAGCTGAAATATCAGCCCTTTCCAGGTCTCTAGCCTATCAGCCTACCTTACAGATTTCAGAATCGTCAGCCCTTACAATCTTGCGAGTCAGTTCCTTTAAATATATCTCTTTTTCTCACATGTCCTATTCATTGTTTCTCTGAAAATCCCTAACATGTACCCATACTCCAGGAGGAGCTTTTTCCATTTTCTTGTTTATTCCTGACCTCTGTGACTGTCTCAAACTTCCACACTGCACTCTGTTAAAATACTTTTACCCCTCAGGCATGGCAGTAGTGCAGACATTTATATGATTGTTGACAAATGCGTATCTCCTTTACTCAACATGTTTTCAGTTTACCATAGTAGATGCTCACTAAATATTTACCTTGTGAATGAATGAACCCTGTGTGAATTATGCTGTATGTCTTGAGGAAACAAACACTGAGAAACACGGATTGATTCCATGCCTTTTATTTTATGATTGGGGAAACTGAGGTCTGTAAACTCAGGAGTGTGCTGAAACTGTCCATTGGTTTTTGCAATTATATCCAATTATTACTCTTGTTTTGTGAATTATTTTGAAAAATACATGGTGCCTTAGATAATCAGTAGTTGTCAATCTTAACTGCTAGGCAGTGTGAAAAATATAATTATCCAGACTCAACCAGAATCACTGTCTTTTCTTCATTCTCTCTTCCAGTTTGAAAAAAAAAAAAAAAATTAGAGTATGGTCTACAAACGAAAAGAGAAAAGAAGCTTGATTAGTAATTTTTTCTAGACTCAATCCTTGGAATACATATGAGCTTAAAAATCTATGTGATTGTCCCTTTGCTTATGTTTGAAAAATGAATGCAGAAGTCTGTTTCCCACTTACCCATGATATATACTCATTCATTCAGACAGGCATTGAAACCAGTAATTACAGGATACCTACTATGTGGAAGGTGCTTTAGCCAGCACTGAGGGAGAAAGAGCAGAAATGAATTAAGCAATTATCACCTCCAAGTTACTTATAATCTCTTGAAAGTGGTGATATGTGTGTGTTCAGGATGACGTGGAGTAGCACGTTCCAATTAGGATTCCGAGTTGTGTAGAGAAGAGGAAATTCACTTCCTGCTGGTAATTTGGAAAGGCACAGTGCAGGAGAAGGGTGTGGAATGAGGCTCTGAAAGATGAGTGGGGTTTGAAATGCAGATATGGGAGAGGCTATTTAATGTTGAAATGCTGAGAAAAACAGCAGCGGTAACAAGGACAACAAAAAACACTAGATTTGATCAGGTGTTATGGCCTGGAATATAGGGGAATTATTTCCTTTCCTTATTCATACAACATGTGTCTATGGAGTACTCCCTCTGTGCTAGTCACTGAGTTAAGTCCTGATCACAGGAGGAGGAAATCACAATTTTTAGAGTCCCTGCTTCCAGTCTGGTGGACAAGATGAATCTCACTCGGTATTTTACCCTCCTGCCTGTACAATTATAAGCTGAGGTCAGGGCTGTGGAGTAAGGAAACACGCTCTTTGAGGACAGCTGACAAAGAAACTTGATGTGGTGCCTCCGTAGGAGAAGAGACCCTGAAATGAGAGCCAGCTAGCTAAATGAGGAAGAATGGGTGGAAATGGGGAATGATAATCAAGCCAGAAGGAGTGTCTACAGAGCCCTGTAGGGACAGAGATGGCCAAACAGTGGCCATTAGCTACCTCATTTATCTCGGGAGTTTTTGAAAGGTCAGTCACTTAGTGCTGCCAAAACTTTTTTATTCCCCCAAATAGCAGTGGGTTCCCCAACTGGCTGCAGATTAGAATCATAGTAAGGGCTATGTGTGGGCTTCCCAGGTGGCACTAGTGGTAAAGGACCCGCCTATCAACACAGGAGACATAAGAGACTTGAGTTTGATCCCTGGGTCAGGAAGATTCCCTGGAGGAGAAAATGGCAACCCACTCCAGTATTCTTGCCTGGGAAATCTCATGGACAGAGGAGCCTGGTGGGCTACAGTCCATAGAGTTTCAAAGGGTCAGACACAACTGAAGCAACTTAGCATGCATGCATTCAAGGGCTGTGTGTGTCCACTGTAAAGCTACCAATTTGTAACTCCTCTCTCCCAGTGATTCTGATTTGATTGGTCAAATGTGTGACCTGGGTATTGGTGATATTTTAAAAGCCCCCATGAGGTGCTTCCAGTGAGCAGCTTGAGAACCACCAGCCAGTAGGTGATCGTATCACCCAGTTCTCGAATAGTTTAGCTTCTCAGGATCTTGAAAATGTAGACGCTGCCAGCAATCAGTGTTGTTAAAACTTACCGGTTGGATCCTGTTGTGTATAATACTTCCTAAATCATCGCTTACCAGGAGGACTTGGTTATTACTCTGAAGTTAAGCCTCTAGAAGTTGGCTATCAACGAATAAGCAATCATGATAGAATTCACCTCTCTGACCTCCTTAGGAAGAGTGAGTCACTTCCTTTTCTGTTTCCCACAAAACTTGGGATATCACTCTTGGCATTTCTGCCTTTTAACTATCGCCCCCCCCCCTTTTCCCTCCTTCCTCTCCTCCCTCCCTTCCCCTTATATGCAGGACTCGCAGCCTTTAGCAGTTAGAGTCCTTCTTGGTCCTTCTCGGTCTCCCTCATATCTCTTCCTAGAGTCCAGAACCAATTTCAGCACTTAGTTGATGTTCAGTAACTATTGGGAAGACAGAGATTTTACTGAAATGTGGGAATTGTGACTTTTCAACACCTAGCTTGCATATTCAAAGCAAGCCATGTATAGACTGGGAGGTGCAGAGTTAGTCTAAGTTGGTCCAAGTCCACAGTCTGACTGTGCCCCTTACTAGCTGGGGAAGGGGGACTTTATCACTACTTATCTGCTTGGAGTCTCAGTCTCCTCATCTGTTCAATGGAAAGAGTAAACTTAACTTCAGGAGAAACTGGAGGATTTAAAAAGACAAAGTTTGTAAAACACTGTACAGACCTGGCAGTTAGTAGGTCCCAACAAATGGGTTAGGAAGAACTGATAATAAAAAGAGCCATTACTAAATCTGGGAGGAGCCACACTGATCCAGTTGTGAATGCCCCGAATTCCAGCCTGGATCTTCCTGTGGGAAACGTACACTCTCCAGCTCCAGGTTCAGTGTCCCTCCTTCATATACTCTGTACTTTTGTTTATTCATCTGTCTGCCCCACCTGCCCAGACTGTAAACCCGGGAGCGCAGGCACCCTGTCTGTCTCATTTCCCGCTGGATCCCTGGCTCCATTACTGAGCCTGGTCCATCCTAAATATTCAGTCCTAAACTTGCATCATCACTACCTCTCTGATTGATGGGAAAGGGCCTGATGCCAACGTGAAAGGATTCACCCCTGAGAGGATGGCTGTTGGTGAGTCACCTGAACCTCAGTTCCTATGTGGACCATGTGGAGTTGAGTTGGACCATCTCTGTGGATCCTCTGTCTCATCTCTGAATCAAGATGATTCAAGAACTATTCTAGGTGTAAAAGATAAATTATCTCTGCCTCCATCTACTAGACTGGGGTTTGTTTTTATGAAATTAATTTGAGCTCATCAGTTTATTCATTTATACATTCACACATTCATTCATGCAGTATTTATTGAGAATCTGCAGTGTCATGTTTATTTTACTACATCTTGTAAATACAAAGAGGAATACGGCTCAGTCCCTGCTCTGCAAAAGGCAGCAGTCTATGGAGGAAGACAAAAACATGAACCTGAAACTTGAGTGTAGTGCGTTGTTGCAAAGTTGCTCAGTCATGTCGGACTCTTTGTGACCCCATAGATTGCAGCACACCAGGCTTCCATGTCCTTCACCATCTCCCAGAGCTTGCTCAAACTCATGTCCGTTGAGCCAGTGATGCCATCCGCCCATCTCATCCTCTGTTGTCCCCTTCTCCCCTTGTCTTCAATCTTGCCCAGCATCGAGGTCTTTTCCACTGAGCCTGCTCTTGGCATCAGGTGGCCAAGGTATTGGAGCTTCATCTCCAGCATTAGTCCTTCCAATGACTCTTCAGGGTTGATTTCCTTTAGGATTGACTGGTTTCATCTCCTTGCTGTCTGGGTATGTTCTTAAATAGATATTCCTGAGGGAGAATGATTGCCTTCAAGAGAGGAACTAAATTATTGTCATTTGAATGAGAAGGGTGTTATAGATCACAGAATATAGAGGACTTCCCAGATAAGGTGCCATACTGAATCTATCGTGGAGAATAAATAGATATTCTCAAATTAAACAAAGTAAGGAGAAAGGAAGTGGCAAAAGGAAGCACATCAATAGCCCAGAGCTAAGAACACGGTTCTTTGTCGCTGACAACTACAGGATGCAGGGGTTGGAGGAACAGGAGCTATAGTGAGAGAGTGAGCTGGGGGCTAAATCCAAAGGAAGACTGGCCCTCGCAACCACAAGTGATTGGCTTTACAAAGACCAAACCTCAGCCAACACTCACAAGCCTTTTGGAAAGGGAACCATCATTTGCACCCTGGGATCCATGCCTGTTCTTCATGCTGCCAGAGTCTCAGGGCTGATTCTGGTTTGTGTCTACTGCCTGATTTGGGTGTAGCCTTCTTTGTAACAGATTTTCCCAGCTCCTTATCACAGCTCCTGCTCTTGTTATGGCAACAGTGCGAACATCTCAGTGGGGTGGGACATGCCCCCAGATTAGTTATCTCTGCCCCATTTCTCAGTGTTGTTTCAGTTGGCTGGAGGGTGCTCTCATCACGGGGAGAAGAGGATGGGAATGTTGCTGAGTATCAGTGAACCTTCTTTCCCTCTCACTGAGCCGTCATGAGCAAACATTAGCCTGCTGTAAGCTGAGGTCTAAGGCTTGTGTTTGACTCCTCATGATCCTGGATGCCCAGGAAAAATCAACTGGCAGTCCCATCAGAGCAGATGACAAGGTCATGCGCTGTAATGCCTGATTATGGGCTTTAAGAGTCAGCCAGACCTGGGGTTCATATCCTGCCTCTGCCACTTCCTAGCTCTGTGTTTTCACAAAGTAACTTATTTGGTCTTTAAGTTTCCTTGTTTGTAAAATGAGGACCATTATACCTACCTTCTAGGCTTATTTTGTAGATTTAACAGTACAGACCCTTAAAGCGCCCTGACAGTAGTTTTGTGTAGAAACATAATAGCAATCAACATTACTAAATACCTGGAGAGTTTCAGATTAGATAACAACTGCTTTTTCTCACCTAAATTTCTCTAAAGCTTTCCCTCTAGCACCTTTTCTCTCAGTCCAGCAGAGTCTGTATATGTGGGTTTTCAGCCCTCAGAGCCCTTGTGGCACCAGGGATCCCCATGGCCTCTTTTATGGAGGAAGAGTGCTTCCTTTTCTTTCTCTGTGTTCTCAGCCCCAGTCACAGGGCAGGGCCCACAGGGAGTTATGTGCACATATTTATGAGTAGAGTAAATAAAAGAATGAGTGAAGGAGTCAACAAATGAATGAGCACACACCTCTGATTGCCCTTCATGTTTACATGCACCCAAAGGATATGCAGGTAAAATTTTTCTGCGCATTGTAGGACCCTAGAGACCAAAGAGAGTTATAGTCTATTGCTCTTGTGATGCTGAGACTCTTTCCCGTATTCCAGCAATGCTTGTCTATGTCAAGGGATGGAGGGCTCAGTGCCACTAGGTAATGCTTTTCACTTTGGGGAAACTATGACTGTAAGAGAGTCCTTTCTTCTGTTACTACGCCTGCATCTGTCTTCTGCTGCAATTTGAGGTGACAGGTATATAGGCTTAGCACCTGTAGACTACAAATGGCCAGACAGACAAAGACACTGTGTGTGTGTGTGTGGTGTATGTTTAGGGGGAGGTGTTATGTGATGGGGCCAGCAAGGTCCAAGGAACTGTGTTTGACCTTGTGATAGCATTCAGAGCTGAGCAGACCTAGAAAACTAATTCATGCTAACCAAGTTTATAGGATATCAGTATGTAAGCTTGGTCATAATTTGTTCATTTAACTGTAGGACCTTCTTTTTATGTTGCCAGAGTACATCTGTGTGCTATTCCAGGCATGTGAGAAGTCAGCTAGAACCTCAGAAGTTCGCTTACTGTGGTGACTCTGAGACCATGAGAGATGGATGAGATGACATCCACCACATCAGAGGGTACCTCTCAGAGGATGGGATGAGGAGCATCCTCCAGGCCAAATTCACTTTCATGAAAGAGATTCGCTATACAAATGGCCCTTAGCTTCCCTTTTCTGCTCTGGTATAGACCATGTTATCTCTGTTGCAGGTCAGCAGTTTTTTATATTCAGTGCGTGCTCAGTCGCTAAGTCATGTCTGACTCTTTTGTGACCCCATGGACTGTAGCCACCAGGCTCCTCTCTCCATGGAACTCCCCAGACAAGAATATAGGAGTGTGTTGCTATTTCCTCCTCCAAGAGATCTTCCTGACCCAGGGATCAAACCTGCATCACCTGCATTGGCAGGTGGATTCTTTACCACTGAGCCCCCTGGGAAGCCCTTCAGTGCAACATAGAATAAACCAGGTCAATGTTTTCTGCCCCTTTTCATTGTCAGTGATTGAGTTAGGCAGCTGTTTCCAGTGATTGGCTCACCCTGTAGCTGGTATTAAGGTTTGGGGTATGCCAACAGAGTTGCATCATTCTCAGATACACCCTGGTCATCGGGATAAACTCATACCTTCCCACATTCCCTTAGCCCTCCCACTTCCTGACCTTTTGTGGGTTGAGCATGTTTACACATGCATGATATCATTCATTATTTGAGGATTTTATCAGGATAACTCACAGAGAGAGAGGCAGGAATGATAGGTTGGTTTCCTCAACCTTCCTTCTGGCCCCCTTCTCCATTTTTACTTCATCTAGTGTAGAGAGATTTTCCAGTCTCTGCCCAATGAGACATTGTCCTGCCCAGTGAAATCCTTCACACTTCCTCCTTCCTCTCCCCTGAACTACATAGATTGGTGTGGCTCTGTACCCATTAGTGAATCAAATCTGTAGTACTGGAATCCATGTTGTGACCTGGAGTGTTCCAGGCTCATCCCTCTGCCTTTGGGAACTTCTTGGCCTCTCAGCTATAATTCAACCTCTTGAATGTCTGAGGTCCTGTCTTACCAGCTGCTGGACTTGTCATCCTGTGTGACCTGACCCCAAACTCTGAGAGAGTAACGTGGCAGGTATTTCTCTTGCATGGTTACTAGTGGAAGAGCTAGATCAGGAAATGCAGTGGTTTACCAAGTTTGTCAAAGCAAATGGAAAGACTCAATAGATAATTTTATTCCAACAAACCTGGGCATACCAAAGAGGAGAGTTGTCTTTTCATCCTAAAGGCCTGCAGCTTTTAAGGTAGATTAAAAGGCAGAGTGGTTAGACAGTAATCTCTGAAGTCAGGTCAATTCAAGTTTGAATATTGGCTCCATCACCTCCTTGTTGTGTTACTATGGGCTGATTATTTAACCTCTCTCAGCCTTAGTTTCCTCATGTGTTAAATGGGAATCATAGAAGAACCTAATTCATAAGGTTGAAACGGACTCAATTAAACAGTACATGCAAAGCACCTGACAAAGTATTTTGTGTCTAGTAAAGTGCTTAGTAAATGACAGCTATTGTTATGATGGGCTTCCCTGGTGGTTCAGATGGTAAAGAATCTGCCTGTAGTGTGGGAGACCTGGGTTTGATCCCTGGGTTGGGAAGATCCCCTGGAGAAGGGAATGGCTACCCACTCCAATATTCTTGCCTGGAGAATTCCATGGACAGAGGAGCCTGACAGACTATGATAACTGAGCTATTAATGATTTCATGCTGTGTTGATTATTAATATATTCATGTTTATAAAGCTTTAATTTTTTATTTAGTGGAGAAAGGTGAAACTTTATACATAAAAACTGATAAAGAACTGTGTCAGTGCCCAGTAAGGGTAGATTGGGAAGGTTGATTTATTCACTGGTGGATCATTACAAAGTCACAGTGGGTAACTTCATTGTTATCGTAAGGTTGTTGGGCAAGAATGTCAAGGATTGATTTCTTCATCTCAGGTCCAGAATCTTGGCTGTGTCCCTTAGGGTAGAGGGACAGTACATGGCTTGGGTAAATGAGGAGAGGGAAATGTTCTAGAAATGCAGTGGTCATCTCTTCATTCTCAGAGCTGCCTAGGGTCGATGGCCATCTAGGTTCCCGGCAACCCCACCAAGCTGCTATGAGACTCTTCCTTTCCTGTTCTCAGTCAAAGACAGGATTTAAGATGGTTGGAGCCAGAAGGGTCCTTAAGGATCATCCAATCACACTTGTCCTTGTTCCAGATGGGTGAACTGACACCCAGAGAGGAGACATGCTAAATAGAGTTCATACATCCAATTGTTAAGTTATTATTTTTTACTTCTTATTTCCTGTTTTTTTTGTTTTTTTTTTTTCTGCTGCACACTAAATGCCTACCTACTGATGTGACCAGTATCTGCTACTGAATGAGAAAATGGCTCTTCCCAACTGCTGCTGCTGCTGCTGCTAAGTTGCTTCAGTCGTGTCCGACTAGGAGGTGATTAATCTTGAGCCCCAACATCCTGATGAAAGGACTGAAGCAGTATAGGGAATTAGATGTGGACACCAAAAATAACTCACACGTATGCTAGAACAAGAGATCCTGGAGTTCTCCATATGGCATCTCAATACCAAAGAGGTCAAGAGTTGCCTTTGCCTGAAGAGGAAATCTATGGCAACAATAAACACGATCTGTCTCCACTCTAAGCAGTCCAGAGATGCCAGTCAGACATTCTCATAGCATTCATCATTAGGAAGAAGATGTATCACAGTAAGAACACAGATTTTAGAGTCAGAATGACAAGGGTTTGAATATCTTCTCCTGATTGTGTGAACTGGTTATGTTCTCTGAACTTCTTGCCCCTTAATTTTCTCATTTGAGAAGTGTGTAGTTGCAGCTGCTTTCCAAGATAATTTGTTGCTCATAAAATCTGATTCCAGTTTTTATTTTTTTTATTTTTATTTTAGTTACAGAGTTTTTTTTCTGACCAGTCATGACTAGTATGATTTCAGAGGGTAGCCATGTTCATAAAAAGGGAGAGAATCTGGCCCCAGCTTCCTACTCTCATGGCTACAACCTCCTGAGTGGATCCAGGCTCAGTCTGGGTGGGGAGAGGTGTGTCTGAGGCCTGGTTTCTGTCCCTTTTGTTTCTGGAGAAAATCTAGCTCTTATTTGTTGCTTCCCTTGGGCAAGCATAGAGAAAACTCAGAGGGCACGGCAAAACTCAAGATTTTTGTAATCATTGGTTCCTGAGACAGTGCCTCCACATGTTCCTTTATCAGTACCAGGGTTCTCTCAAAATGAGTGAATGTTGTTTTCTTCTGTCTCTAGTTCATCTTGAGATCCTTTTGTTTCTTCTCAACAACATGGCCTGTGATTTTATAATTATTTGTGAAACGTGAGAGGGTCACAGAGTTCAGTACCCAAAGCCTAACGTTTTACAGATGAAGCTGCCAAGTTAGGGAGGTCTGGCTTATCTGCAAAGTGACCCTTTAGTTTACAGCAGAGGCAGGACTTGATCTCTGGGAAGGCTGTTTTCTGCATGCCCAGATGAAGAGATGTCTGTTCTGTAGATCACTGTTAGAGTAAACCAGGCTTCCTGAGAAGTGACTTGCTGTGACTGAAAAAGAAGAGCCTGTGGATTTGTGACTGGGCCATGGTTTGGGTTGCAGCTTTGGCCAGACTGTGTTAGTTAGTTAGTATGTTAGTTAGACTATGTTAGTTCTTTGGCCATTCTCCCCATCGGGGCACTATTGAGGGTCATAGTGAGAGTCAGTAAAGTTTCATGGGTCATGAGCCTAACATTTATCCAGTGTGGGAGCCCATAAAGGGTTTTAAAAGAAACTTGTCTGTTATATTGGTTGGGATGGAAAATACGCTAGGGCAAACAACGAGAAAAGGTGCATGGAGAGATGCTGAGCTAATCCATGTGAGAGAGAATGGTCTGGACCATGGCAGGCACCCTGGGCATGGAGAGCAGTAGAGAGGCCTGGATGGGAGCAGAAGGAGAAAGAGTGTAGGGATGGGTGAGTTCCTACAGGGCTGACCTAACTGAACAAGGCTCCCTTTTGTGCCTTCAATTCAAATCTTAGCATAATCTTTGATCTTCCTTCTGATGCACACTGATGCTTATCTAGTCCATTGCTAACCATATCAGTTCTCCACCATGATGTTAATAATTTCTTATTGGGTGTTCACTGTACCAGAGTGTGGGAAGATGAAGTCAAATAAACAAGATTGCATGATGAATTAGAAGGATGAGGCAGGGTTTAGTTAGAAATGATTCTTCAGACCCTGGCTTATAAGTCAAGATGTTTGGTGGAAAAAATGCCAGATGAGAAACCTGAGTCTGGGGAATGGACCTTGAGTTTAGTTTTAGTCATGTTCAAATTATCAAGGGCAGGTTTCAAGTAGGCACTGATTAGAGCCATATGACCTCGAGTAGGTTCCTTAATATTCCTGAAACTCAATTTCTCTGTCTATAACATACACAAACTAATCACACTTCTTGAGACTGCTGCTGGACTTAAATACTCTTGCTATAAAAGTGTGCATATAGTGACTAGAATCCTGTTCAGTTCAGTTCAGTTGCTCAGTCGTGTCCTACTCTTTGCGACCCCATGAGCTGCTGCACGCCAGGCCTCCCTGTCCAACACCAACTCCTGGAGCCCACCCAAACTCATGTCCATTGAGTCAGTGATGCCATCCAACCATCTCATCCTCTGTGGCCCCCTTCTCCTCCTGTCCTCAATTTTTCCCAGCATTAGAGTCTTTTCAAATGAGTCAGCTCTTCGCATCAGGTGGCCAAAGTATTGGAGTTTCAGCTTCAACATCAGACCCTCCAATGAACACCCAGGACTGATCTCCTCTAGGATGGACTGGTTGGATCTCCTTGAGTCCAAGGGACTCTCAAGAGTCTTCTCCAACACCACAGTTCAAAAGCATCAATTCTTCGGCGCTCAGCTTTCTTTATAGCCCAACTCTCACACCATACATGACCACTGGAAAAACCAGAATCCTGTAAATCCTCAATAGTATTCATAATACAAGTAGCTATTGCATTAGTTTGCTAGAGCTGCCATAACATAAACTGGGTTTAAACAACATAAGTTGATTTTCTCCTGGCTGTAGGGGCTAGAAATCTGGGATCAATGTGTCAGCAAATTTAGTTTCTTCTGAGGCCTCTCTCCTTGGGCTTGTAGGTGACCGCCTTCCCTCTGTATCTTCATATGGTTTTCTCTCTATGAACACACCTGTGGTGTCCTTTTTTCACTTCCAAATTTCCAGTTCTTATAAAGGCATTGGTCAGATTGGATTAGGGCCTCATTTTAACTTAACTGTCTGTCTAAAGGCCTCATCTCCAAATACAGTCACATGCTGAGGTCCTGGGCTTAGGTCTTCAACATATTAATTTTTTGTGGCGGGTGGGGGCACAATTCAGCCCATAACAGCTACTGCTTCATTATTTTATATTTTATTAAGTCACAGGAATATGAATTTGTGCTCATTTTAGTTTGTCTCCTAAACCTTTAATTGCATCACAATTATTTGTGCTTCTCTAACCAGAGAAGTTTGTGAAACACAATACTGTGTGGTCATGGTAATGTGGAATTGAAATCAGATTTGAAAGGTAGCCCCAGTGAGAAGTCAGCCCCATGCCCCATGTCACTTCTTCATGTTTCTCCGTTTCTCTCTGCTTTGCATTAAGCAATACAGCTAAATAATGTTGTCAGTAGAACTCGCTGTGAGCACCGTCTGTTTTCTTCTGGTTACAGAGATCCTTCTTACCATTTGGAACACCCTCTCCCTCATGCTTAGTCTATCCTATTTCTGTGGGTCTGACATCACAGAAGACACCAGAAATAGAGGCATGATCCAGTCATGGCCTAAAATACAGAATATCGCCCTGGATTTGATGTTTCACTCAGAGTTTCTCCCTATAAGTCAAAACATTGCTAAAACAGAGATGAGACACTCTACCCTCTACAGAGTCTGGGCACGTAAATAATAGCTAAACCACATGCTGTCTTGGCTCCTTTATAGAGTCCAGGTGGAAAGGCAGCCACCAAAGAGGATATCAGAACCAAGAGATGAGTAAGAAACAGTAACATCCTTGGAAACTCGGTCTGAAGCCATTTGAAACTCCATGACTTCTTGAGTATCAGTTCAGTTCAGTTCAGTCGCTCAGTCGTGTCCGACTCTCTGCGACCCCATGAATTGCAGCACGCCAGGCCTCTCTGTCCATCACCAACTCCCGGAGTCTACCCAAACCCATGTTCACCGAGTCGGTGATGCCATCCAACCATCTCATCCTCTGTCGTCCCCTTCTCCTCCCACCCCCAATCCTACCCAGCATTAGGGTCTTTTCCAATGAGTCAACCCTTCGCATGAGGTGGCCAAAGTATTGGAGCTTCAGCTTCAACATCAGACCTTCCAATGAACACCCAGGATTGATCTCTTTTAGGATGGATTGATTGGATCTCCTTGCAGTCCAAGAAACTCTCAAGAGTCTTCTCCAACACCACAGTTCAAAAGCATCAATTCTGTGGTGCTCAGCTTTCTTCATCGTCCAACTCTCACATCCATACATGACCACTGGAAAAACCATAGTCTTGACTAGACGGACTTTTGTTGGCAAAGTAATGTCTCTGCTTTTAAACATGCTATCTAGGTTGGCCATAACCTTCCTTCCAAGGAGTAAGCGTCTTTTAATTTCATGGCTGCAGTCACCATCTGCAGTGATTCTGGAGCCCAAAAAAGTAAAGTCTGACACTGTTTCCACTGTTTCCCCATCTATTTCCCATGGAGTGATGGGACCAGATGCCATGATCTTAGTTTTCTGAACGTTGAGATTTAAGCCAACTTTTTCACTCTCCTCCTTCACCTTCATCAAGAGGCTCTTTAGTTCTTCTTCACTTTCTGCCATAAGGGTGGTGTCATCCGCATATCTGAGGTTATTGATATTTCTCCCGGCAATCATGATTCCAGCTTGTGTTTCTTCCAGCCCAGCGTTTCTCATGATGTACTCTGCATATAAGTTAAATAAGCAGGGTGACAGTATACAGCCTTGACGTACTCCTTTTCCTATTTGGAACCAGTCTGTTGTTCCATGTCCAGTTCTAACTGTTGCTTCCTGACCTGCATACAGGTTTCTCAAGAGACAGGTCAGATGGTCTGGTAGTCCCATCTCTTTCAGAATTTTCCACAGTTTATTGTGATCCACACAGTCAAAGGCTTTGGCGTAGTCAATAAAGCAGAAATAGATGTTTTTCTGGAACTCTCTTGCTTTTTCGATGATCCAGCGGATATTGGCAATTTGATCTCTGGTTCCTCTGCCTTTTCTAAAACCAGCTTGAACATCTGGAAGTTCACGGTTCACGTATTGCTGAAGCCTGGCTTGGAGAATTTTGAGCATTACTTTACTAGCATGTGAGATGAGTGTAATTGTGCGGTAGTTTGAGCATTCTTTGGCATTGCCTTTCTTTGGGATTGGAACGAAGACTGACCTCTTCCAGTCCTGTGGCCACTGCTGAGTTTTCCATATTTGCTGGCATATCGAGTGCAGCACTTTCACAGCATCACCTTTGAGGATTTGAAATAGCTCAACTGGAATTCCATCACCTCCACTAGCTTTGTTCGTAGTGATGCTTTCTAAGGCCCACTTGACTTCACATTCCAAGATGTCTGGCTCTAGGTGAGTGATCACACCATTGTGATTATCTGTGTCGTGAGGATCTTTTTTGTACAGTTCTTCTGTGTATTCTTGCCACCTCTTCTTAATATCTTCTGCTTCTGTTAGGTCCATACCATTTCTGTCCTTTATCAAGCCCATCTTTGCATGAAATGTTCCCTTGGTATCTCTAATTTTCTTGAAGAGGTCTCTAGCCTTTCCCAATCTGTTGTTTTCCTCTATTTGTTTGCACTGATCGCTGAGGAAGGCTTTCTTATCTCTCCTTGCTATTCTTTGGAACTCTGCATTCAGATGAGAATATCTTTCCTTTTCTCCTTTGCTTTTCGCTTCTCTTCTCTTCCCAGCTATCTGTAAGGCCTCCTCAGACAGCCATTTTGCTTTTTTGCATTTCTTTTCCATGGGGATTTTCTTGATCCCTGTCTCCTGTACAATGTCACGAACCTCTGTCCATAGTTCATCAGGCATTCTGTCTATCAGGTCTAGTCCCTTAAATCTATTTGTCACTTCCACTGTATACTCATAAGGGATTTGATCTAGGTCATACCTGAGTGGTCTAGTGGTTTTCCCTACTTTCTTCAATTTAAGTCTGAATTTGGCAATAAGGAGTTCATGATCTGAGCCACAGTCTGCTCCTGGTCTTGTTTTTGCTGACTGTATAGAGCTTCTCCATCTTTGGCTGCAAAGAATATAATCAATCTGATTTCGGTGTTGACCATCTGGTGATGTCCACGTGTAGAGTCTTCTCTTGTGTTGTTGGAATAGGGTGTTTGCTATTACCAGTGCGTTCTCGTGGCAAAACTCTATTAGCCTTTGCCCTGGTTCATTCTGTACTCCAAGGCCAAACCTGCCTGTTACGCCAGGTGTTTCTTGACTTCCTACTTTTGCATTCCAGTCCCCTATAATGAAAAGGACATCTTTTTTGGGTGTTAGTTCTAGAAGGTCTTGTAGGTCTTATGGGAGTAAATAAATCCCCCCTTTTGGTTGAAACTGCATTGAACTGTATGGCAGTCACTTGCAGTGGAAAGTCACCTGTCTCGAGAGGCTGGACCATAATCTAAATGCATTTGACACAAAGACTCAAATTTTCTCAGGTGAACCACAGGTGAAAAGCAAATGCTTCTGTCTCTAGAGGTGGTTTCTCTTAGGTGAGTTACTTCTGAAATAAACCCTGATGTAAAGATCTGATGATCACATTCTGTCCGTAGTGGACAAAACTTCTGACACAGACTCACGGGTCTTCAGCTCTATATCCATCTCCTCATGGATCAGCACTGTCCTGGGCACCTGGGTCACTACCACAGTGCAGAGATGCATCAAAGACACTGCTGCCCTCTGGTTCTCATAGAGTCTGGGAGCTCTTTGGCTCCTTGACCTTGGCTTCGAGAGATGGTGCTGCTGAGAATCTCTGTTGCAAGTATCTTGCTTTGGGGTGAGACTGGAAAGGCATAGCCTTGGCTTTCTCATTTTGGTGTTGTCAGCCTCTGGTCATCCCCTTAACTTCCCTGGCAGTTAAGTCCAGCCTTGTGTTGTCTCCCCCAGGGGATCAATTTAGTATGATTCAGGAAGCCCTGTTGGAGAGGGAAATAAGTCAGGGATGGGGAAGAATACAATTGTGTTATTCCCCTACTTGCTGCTGAGAGAAATCAGGATTCATTCTACCTGGATAAATTTCAGATAATGTAAGATAGCCTTCTATGTTATGTTCCTAAGGAGCAAGACAGTGGGATTACTTCCCACCAACTCCTGTCCATTGATGGTTTAGAGTTTCTCCCTCGGGTGATTAATTCCCCAGCACTTCTGGCTTGCTAAGCATGCTCTTCTGACTGGAGAAAATCTTCGGGCAAAGGTTCGGAGCTGCTTGTAGTTGGTTCCATCCACATGGAGATGAGGAGTGTTGAGAGGATATAGGCAGGGTATAGAAAGTATTGGAGTCAGGTGGTGACAATTGCCTTAGGCCTTGGTAGGTTTGTGGGATTGTGATGGGCACAGATGTGGAAATCTAAGATATAATGAAAGAACAGAATGAAGAATAAAAGAAAAAGAACAAAGATGTGACATAAGAACACAAAAGTACCTAATGGGGCTGCTTATGAAGTTGACCAGTCAGAGTAGCTGGGAATCATCCTATAAAAGTGGCCCAAACCAAATTGTAAAGGGTACAGCTCAAAAAAAAAAAAAAAAAAAAGCTTGAAACATAGTTTGATTCATACCCAGGCATTAAAACCTTAAAAGAGGTATCATTCCCCGTATTGATTTGGAGAAGGTTTTCCTTTGGAAATAGTCAAAGCAAAATCTCTCCAAAATTTGTCATAAGTTTGGTGTAAATGATGTTTTGGTGTCACCTTATGGTGGCTCAGGTAGACTTTCTGAAGACAGTAATCTTGACCAAATTCCCTTCTGTGTGTGTAGCATCTATCTTGCTATCTGGTACACAGACAGTGCTTGAAGAATTTGAGATAAAATAAAGGAAATTTGCATAGGTGATTCATAAGACCCATAACTGTACCAAAGCTGTCTTTCATGCTAAGAAATTGTATCAGTATTGTGTCTCTGGCTTCTCACCTGTGGAAGGCTAAGGGTGATTCTATGCAGGGCTCGTTCTCGGCTATTAATACAAATCCCTTTCACCATGAACGATCAGATTCAGAGTGGCTTAGAGTAGATGCAGATTTTACATAGACATGTGATATCCTAAATGTGGAAAAATTTTAAGGCTGTGATATTGAACAAAACAATAGCAACTAAGACTTGGGAACAGGTTTTCAGACATCTTATCTCTAGTAATACTCTTTGTCTTGAAGTTTACTTTGGTATTAACACAGCCAATCCAGCTTTGTTTATATGACTAGCATTTTTTTCACACATCTTCTTTGCATCTTTTTATTTTCAATCTCTCTGGGTTTACCAGGCCACACAATTCATAGTTGGTGGGGCTTATATTTGAACCCAGGTGTTCTGGGTTCCCAAAACGCAGGCCCTTCCTTTATTTCTACACCCTTTGTCTTGCATTAAGTATCACATGGTCTTGTAGGGACCACATCAGGTCATATAGACTAACATACCCTTCCAAATGTGAACATATCCACTTCCTGTGCTGTTAATTCCTTTCTTCCCAGATCTACAGAGTTTGGTGCAAGACGAGGGCCAAACACTTAAGTTGTGTACGTCACTCTTGCTAATGAATCAGACCTTCAGTTGATGGCTTTTGGTTCATTATTACTTTCTCTAATAATGTCTAATTTATACATTTCTCACAGGTCTTGTAGGTTAATTTACCAGGGGGGAAAAAGTGAGTAAAAACCTATTAGTCTTTTCTTTTTTTTCTGCCTCAGAAATTATAGACTTGGATGTTTCTATGAGGCGACATTAATAATGCATTTATCATTTCAAGCCCTTAACCTCTTAAGTTCTTCAAACAGAATTAAAAGAACCCTCAACTACTAAATAATTGCATTATGCGGCTGAATGGAGAGAGTGAGCGCCTCTAAAATGACACTAATCGGTTTATTCTCCTCCTCACAGCCTCACCGCTCAGAGTGGGCTGGATGCTGTCATTCCACTTTGTTTCTGCCTCATGGCTTCTTTGGAACTTCTCACCAGTTAGGTACCAAGGCTTCTTCCCCTAGTCATCTCTAGACCACCAGCCAGTTTTTGCCCCTGTAAACAAAAGGCCATGCAAATGAAGTGCAGGCATAGTTAATCACACAACTTCCCTTTGTAAACACATCACTCTGGTTTTTTATTCTCTTTTCTCCTTCTTCTCTGGTAGTTGTTGGGAGGCATGAGGACATTCTCACAGGGCTTATGCTTCAGGGTGTATCATTCCGTCATTGACTTCATGGCCCAGCCAAAGATCATCTAGGTTCAAGGGCTGAAGACCGTCACCTTCAGTCTGCCCTGAAGTCCTGTTCCACCCACTTTTTATACCATTGCTGATCAAGGCTGAGACTGTCCTATGAAACTTATTGCCACCTTCAAAGGGGAGCTGAAATTAGTCTTGCTACCCTGGAGTGTGTATCTCCACTTCAGGAGAGGAGCACATTTCAGCACTCATTTGCATCTACTTTTTCACAATCCCACTTTCCCCCTCCCTGAATACAGGACTGCTGGGTTGGTGCTCAGACTCCTTAGCAGTTACCAAACCCTGACATCCCTTCCATCCATCCCACATCCTGGCTGACTGTAGGTACTCCATTTCATTTAGTAGAAAATTGAGTAAGTGATTAATAGATGAATGCATGAATGGATGCCACCATACCCAGATTGCCTACCCAACGATGGCTGTTATGCTACTGTAACGTATGAATACAAATCCAGCTTTGCTTGAAATACCCCACTCAGAGAACAGAGACCTTCCCAACCACCAATATTTCATTTGCTTCTGCTGGTCACCTTTTAAGGAGTCTGCCTTACCATTGGCTCAGTTCTGCCCAACTGGCCTCTCCCCTCTCCCAGTTGCATACCTGTTTGGTGTCTGAGCCAGCAGCTATCATGATAAATTCAGATGAATCCCTTCATGGTGCCAAACATTTGGGTGGACATTGCTGCTATGTTTGATTAGCAGAGTAAAAATCTTAGTAACAGCTAAAATATATTTTTCATCCACAAAGGATCTAAAGAATGTTGATAAAATATGCCCTTTTATAATATGAATGTGGACATGTTAGTAGCTCAGTCGTGTCATACTGTGCGACCCCACGGACTGTAGCCCACCAGGCTCCTCTGTCCATGGGAATCTCCAGGCAAGAATACTGGAGTGGGTTGCCATTCCCTTCTCCAGGGGATCTTCCCAACCCAGGGATTGAACCCAAGTCTCTTATGTCTCCTGCATTGCAGGCAGATTCTTTACCACTGAGCCACCAGGGAAGCCCTTTTTTATAATATGGTTCCCATAAATTAAATTAGTCCCTACAGGTGCACCTAGGCATCTATTCCAAGTGCCTTTTAACCCTCTGGTTTCTCTCCCTCTTCTGTTCTGCCATTGTCACTTTGGGTCGTATTTTATGTCTGTATCCCAGAGCCCTGACTCACACTTGAAGGGTTAAATCTTTTCAGAAACTATAGACTGGAGTACCTGTGAAACACACCCATCTTTTCCTTTTTAATGGGGATGTCCTCTTTGTTTTCATCAAAAGTCTCTGTCACTTGATTTTTTTTTCCTCCCCAAAGACTATCTCCAGGCAAAGCTTGGGGAAGACAGGATAAAGACATAGGAGAAGGGTCTAGATCATCCTAGTTTGCCTCCTTGAATTCTTCACCAGGGACTTGAAGGAATTCGCTTTGAAAAGTATTCAAGATGCATAATGCTTGCTGTACCTTTTTCTCACCTTTTCTAGGATAGCTAGAGCAAGTATTTGGACAGTTGGGAAGGACACAGGGAGATTCTTAAGATTTTATAAAATGGATGCAAAAGGCCAACTAAAGTTAGACAGTTCATCTCTGGTCTCATAAGAATTGGATAATTTAAGAACATGAGGACTTCTTCCTTTTTTGGATTTCTTTCTCTCTTTTTTTTTCGCTCTGTCCTGTGGCAACAGTGGAGTCCAGTATTATTTGTTCAAATACTTCCTCTGTGGTAGAGTCAAATGCGTGTGTGTGTGTGTGCACACACACACACACACACACACACACACACACAGGACTCGCCTCTATTTCAGTCTCTGGAAGAGTGTTTTATGACCACAGAGTTGAGGTTTGTCCACCCTTGCTAATCCTGATTCTTAAATAATGGGATGAGAAGTTCAAAAGTACATGTTCAGTCCCCAGGATCTTACAGTCTGAAAACGAACTTTTAGTTAAGTTTCACCTTGTCCCGATTGCCACATCATTCTGTTTAACTGCAGGATAGTGAAGGCAGTATATGCCCTTAGGCATTCGATAGCAATTCCTATCATGCCTGTGATGCTATTCACTCATCATTCCAGTTGTCCCTTGCAAAAACTCAGACCTATCTTCATTTGACACATAAGGACACCAAGCCTTAGGTACATTTACTGACATGGCTAAGAAATAACAAATTTAGAATCCAGGATGACAGTATGACCCCAAAGCTAGCATGCTTCATTGAGCTTCCTTAGAAAATAGTGTTTTCATGTTCACATTTTGCTATTTTCATGGTCTACTTTAATTTTGTGTCTTCCTTATGGCACTTAAAATATAGAAAAAATTGAGGGAAGAAGAAAGAGAGAAAGTGCGTGTGCTTCCCGTAGTCTCAACTTCCAAATCAAACCACATTATTATTTTTAGGATAAATTAGAGCTGCATGATCAGTGCTAAGTGAGACCACTTCCATTAGAAACCCAAGAGCAGTGATTACAGGTGATTGGAGAGCATTTTCATTGGCCGCTGTGTTTGGATTGCTCTTCTGTCTTAATCGTAAAAGATCTGACCATTGACTGGTGAAATTCTACTCCTAATATGAGCCGAGTACCTCTCATATTGGCATATCTTGTGAAGCAAATTAGCCATCTAATAGCTCACACGATGACATGTAGAGAAGTCAAATGTAGCATTGATTTCCCAGGAGGCTTCCAAGTAGATCAAGTAACACTAAAATAAAATTGTCAAACTGGAAAATGGCTCTCATCAGAATATTTTTTCTCCCCTATAAATAAATGGCTTAGGCCAGTTCAAGAACTTCACAGGCTGTGGAAGAAGACACAAGTCCAAGTGGTTTCAACAAAGGGCTTGTTACCATTTTTTTTTTTTTTTTTAATTTTACTTGTCTGTAATATGCGATCAGTCATTTGATGGCTGGAAATGGGTTTAAGCTTGAGAATTCTCCCCAGCCCCTGCCCTTTGCCCTTTCTTTTAGAGAAAGACAAAATAACAGTGATGAAACTGGCTCCCAGCTTCCCTGAAATTTTGCTGCCTGGAGAATGTTTAAGGAGCTTGTCTCAGAACTTGCAAGGTTCTTCTTGCTCGGCTACTTACAATCCGGTACAGGGAATTTCCAGTCATAAAGATTTGGAAGAAGAATAGTTGTAATAATTATTAAGAATATATGCTTGTGATTTCCTGTGAGAGAATTGTTGCAAAGTTCTACACTTGAAGTGAGAGAGACCAGCTTGAATCCTAGCTGTATGTCTTTGGGCAAGCCACTTCTCCTTGTTGAGCACCAGTGTTCTCGTCCATATAATGAATCACACGTTCTTAGTTTTATTATTAAATATATTGATAAGATTTAAAAGTCAACATTTATTAAGCGTTCACTCTGTGCTGAGCATGATGTTCAGTACTTTATAGCTATTATGTGACTTACCACAAACCCTCTTTTATAGTATCTTCACCCTTCCTTTGTTTTTGTTGTTGTTTTGTTTTGTTTGCAGATGACAAACTGAGGCTTAGAGATACTAAGTCCATTATCTAAAGCAGAGCCATGATTCAAATTCTCATATTCTTACTTCGAGATTCTTACTTTAAACAATTTTCTGATGAGTTTAATATCATTGTTTTACAAATGAGTGGGAGAAAATTTACATAACTTAGGAGAGGTGTAAAATAAACTGCTTGTAAGTGACAGTCATGAATTCTGTGAAAGCTGAGGCCAAGAAGGGGATCTGACCCTTGGGGATCCCTAAAACTAAGTTCCTTCTTTCAGTCTCAGAATAATTGCACACTATCATGACAGACAGGAGTCTGGTGTCATTAACTGGAATGCTGAGCTTTTCAATTTGGGAAAGAGGGATCTGCAGCCCTGAATTTTCTAAGACGATGGGAACATCTGGTCTAAATGCATGTTGACATCACAAGGAATAAAACCTGAAACACAACAGAAATTATTCCCTTTGCAAAACACATGCTAGAGGGAGAAATCACAGAGTCATTCCATCAGATTTTCTTCGCAATTCTCACAAGATTGTGCATGTTAATTGCTTGTAGCTGTAGGTTAGTACTGTGAGTTCCTGTGTGGCAGCTAAACACCAAATGGCAGGCCCTTCAATCACAGAACTACAGACATCAGGGGCTGGAGATACCCGCCAGGTCATTCTGCTCATTCTCCACACACATGGGCTCTTCTTGAGGGCCAGTCTGCGCGTCTTTTTGCCTAGTTGAATTTGAAGTGACAGAGTGATTGGGTTTCCCCAGGGAGGTCATTATAACATTATAGATTTAACTGTGGGCCAGTATTTTATTTGGTTCAAACTATCATGTGATTTGCCCAGTTACAAATGTTAATTCTAGTTCCCCTCTGGGATGTTTGGTCTCTAATGACAAATGTTAAGCTCCTGGCCTGGTGTCCCAAGTTCACCATTGATTTTAGGGGTGACCCTGGAACTTTATTTCTCCTCTCTGGCCCTCAGTCTCTCTTCCTGTAAAATAGAAGAATTGGAAGGGATGATATCTAAGATCTGTGTTTCTCCCTTTTCTTTTCCTTTCTGTTTTTTCCTTCCCTCTTTTATGTTTTGTTTGTTCGTTTGTTCATTCATGGGTGCCTTGTCTCACCCTTTCCTGCTTCCTGCCTTCCCTTGTAACTATCTTCAAATGATCACATCCTCATCCTGGTATATGGAAGCTAAAACCCTTACCAGCTTTGTTGTTGCTGTTCAGTCGCTCAGTCGTGTCTGACTCTTTGTGACCGTGTGGACTACAGCACACCAGGTTTCCCTCTCCACCGTCTCCAGAGCTTGCTCAAACTCATGTCCATTGAGTCGGTGATGCCATCCAACCATCTCGTCCTCTGTCAGCAGCTTGGAAAAGCCAAATTTGCTCACCTCTTCTCAACTCTGTGGTCAGTGATGTCTCCTTGGCAGCTTGAAATTGGCCACAGTGGGAATATTTACACTATGGAATTCAGCAAAGGTGAAAAATCACCCCCTCTGCAAGGAGCCACTTGTTGAATAACTCCAGCACACCACTGCTGTGACCACTTTCTGAACAGAGCCTTGAAATAAATAACCTTCTCTTAGTTAAAATAACCATGAAGGAAAAAAAGTCTGATCATCCAGCTTTGAAAGAGCTCATCAAAACTCCATATTTGAACAACACTCACATTTAAGCAAGATGTATGTGTGGTGGAGTGGGATTAACGGACAGGTTTTCAGCATTTTCTATGTACCAGGAATATTTTTCCTTAAGCATCCCCTGCTGCAGCTTTAAAGAAAGGTGTTATTCCCATTTTACATATGAGGAAATAGAGGCTCAACAAGATGAAACAACTTGCCCAAACTCCTAGCAATGTCAGTGGTAGAACCTCACTGCTCAGAAATGATCTGAAAGGTCGGCACTGTTTTTGCCCCATTCAGCAAATGCTGCACGTGTAGAATGCAGTGAAAGAGTCTTGATTTCATGCAACGTCCCCTTGGAACCTTTCCATGGATACTGCAGACAGATTCAGAGAAGAGTTCAGGTGAGCCACCTTGGGATTTTAGAGGCAGTCACTTTACAGATGAATGTAAAGATGGAAAAAAAAAAAAGAAATTAATTGTGTGCTTCCTCTTGGAAGTGCTTGAGCCCATATGTCTAGAATGCTCAGTCGGTTTTAATATCCTACAGTATACTGGATTAGTTGAGTTTTCTTAATTATTTGTACTTTTAAAAATAATAGGGCAATTTAGGGCCAAGATCTTACTCGAATGCCTCTGTAGACCTTTCTGCAACTTCTCCACCTGGCCTCAGGCTGAGTCACCATGACTTAACAGAGCTTGAATTCAAGCCCCGTGTTTAGTTCTAAACCACTTGGTTTTCATCCATCATGCCGGCCTGCTCTGCACTGATTGGAGAGAAACGAGTGCCATTCTGGATCCAACCTCAGCTAATGTCTGTGTCCGAGACACTCTCGTCTGTGGCAGCCTCCTCCATCCTGGCATTTTTCAGCACATCTTAGGACAGGATATTCGTTTGCTACCTCCTTTTAAAGTATCGATGCTGTCCCCACAGCTAATAGAGACCAGAGGTGCTGGCCACAATAAGGGACCTCCAGACAGAACATGGACAGACTCTTCAAAGGCCTGGAGGAGGGGGGCCTCCGGAACCCAGCTGCCTCACAGATGGGGCTGGTTATCCACACCACTCTCCTGCAGTGGAGGGAGGCCAGCAGAGAGCCGCAGAAAATTAGAGGCTTGTGCTGGAGAGCCAGATGTGGGGACAACAGGGACATCCTGTCTCCACTGGCTGGGCTGGTAGCTTTGCGTGCTCTTTGCTGTGGTGAGCAATGTGTGCTTCTTCCTTCATAGGGTGAAAATCACATGAAGAAGTTCTGTTGAATCAGAAGTCAGGGGAAGTGGTTGTGAACTTCACAATAGCATCATTTCCTTGAGTCCCACCTGTGCAGGTGTGAAGGGATACAGAGAAACTAGAGGGACCTAACAAGGCTTGAAGCTCTACCATGTCCACCACTGTGCTTTGACATCCATTATCTTACTGACTCCTGGGGACAATATGGACTTCCCAGGTGGCGCTAGTGGTAAAGAACCCGCCTGCCAGTACAGGAGACTTAAGAGACGTGGGTTCGATCCCTGGCTCTAAAGATCCTCTGGAGGAGGGCATGGCAACCCACTCCAGTATTCTTGCTTGGAAAATCCCATGGACAGAGGGGCCTGGCAGGCTACAGTCCATGGAGTCCCAAAGAGTCAGACACAACGGAGCGACTGAGCATGCACGCATGCCGGGACAACATACTGATCTCAGGACTGTTGAACATTTTGCTAACAGTAGCTGCAGCAGCTGCTGCAATAGCGACAATAATTCCTTGCAACTCATAGAGGTGAAGTGAGTTGGCCAAGGCCATGTGATAGGTCTTGCGCTTATGCAGTTTTCACTTTGAACCATTTCTTCCCTTTATATGACTGCTTGCTTCTCAGTCAGGTCCCAGGACCAGCTGTATCAGCAATACCTGAGAATCTGTTACACTTGCAGATCCCTAGGCCTCACTCCAGACATACTAAATACCCCAAGATACGAGCTTCGTGAGCCATGTAGGTGATTTGGACTCGCACTCAAGTTTGAGAATCATGACCCCGACACCACCATGCTCCAGTTTTTTGAAGGAGCCCCTGATACTGGTCTCTAGAGATTTTGTAGTCTCTTCCATTCCCTTTCAATTAAAGCTCTATAGTTTTTTAGAAACAGAGAAACAACCCTGCAGGAATCTTCTGGACTAGGCATTGTGAGATTGGGCTGTCTTCAGTGAAAATTAAATCCTAGTGAAATAATGTTTCGCATGGCTCAGCCTGACTTGTTTGGTTCAGTGGCTGCAGGTGGTGAGATGCAAATAGGCAAGGGAGTGGAAACTGACAAAATGCTCTCAGGCGACTGAAACCCTGTCTCGGGTTCCTGAGTTCCTTATGCACTGAGTTGGACTCACATGCTGGCCTCTTGGCAGGCACCAAGGATGACTCTAGGGCTTGAATCTCAAGGAAACCAAACCACCAATAATCTTTTGCCATCCAAAGGCAAGCTCTCCCTCATGGACCATAATCTGTGAACAAGCATTCATTGACCAGTGGTATGGGTCATTCTTAGCATGGTGATGGACCCAGCTAAAATCAGGAGGTACAGTTCTGATTAGTATCTTACTTTCTTATACCTATTTTAGGCCTTCATTAAAATCCCAACTCTAGGGAATTCCCTTGTGGTCCAGTGGTTAGGACTTGGTGCTTGGGGTGTGGGTTCAATCTCTGGTTGGGGAACTAAGATCCCACAAGTCACACAGCACAGCCAAAAAATAAACTGATTTTTAAAAACCCAACTCTGAGACATGGAAGCTGGCAATTTTCATAACCAGACATAGCATATTTGTTGCTTAAAAGTTTAAAATCTCTTCCTGAGTGTTGCAAAAAGAAAAAGCATCAAATTAAGAAGCCAGAAATTTGAGTTAAAAACAGCTTAGGCAGTCCCAGGATACTAGCTGGTATCTAAGCAATGGTGGGGACCAAATCCTTATAGAGAAAATGTAAGTTATGGAATCACTGTACAGTCTGAGATATAAGGAGATACTATAGGATGATATTCCATGAAGACAGTGAGGCCTTGTGGAGATAGTCACAAGAGATGAAGTTATAGTTGTGCCCTAGCCCAGGTTCCTGGGTGCTTGGTAAAATAAAGACTGTGTACTCTTTTCACAAGTTGTTATTTATCTACCAGTGCAACCCACTGGAATCACAGGGTGAGGATGTTGCATTGAATTAATGACTCTTTCTCATGTCCTCTGGACTTAGTGCAAGGTAGATAGAAAAATAAAGTGATAACCCTGGCCAGCTCACTGTTGTGTTCATTCTAAATTCCATGTTTTAGAAAGATGCTGATAAGCTGAATGTAATCCAGAGACGGAAACTCTATCTCGTGAGAGACAATGGCAGAACTTGGAGATGTTTTGACTGAGAAATAAATAGATTAAGAAAGATGGGGTGCAAAGTCTCCTATCTTCAGATGCTTCAGTCTTAAAATATTTCTGTCATTGCAAAGCACGAGAGACTTCTTGACCAAGTTTAAAAGCATTTGAGAAGCGAGATGGTGAGTGTTTATGGCTTCAGCGTCCCATCCTGAGGCCTGTTTGTGTCTTTTGCATATCCCCTTTGTACTCCGGCACATGTGGTTTGTTTCGTTGTAACCACATGTACTTCCTTCTTTGTAGCTCCAACTCTCACCCTGAGGAGCTGTGGGGAGAACTGCCAGGAGGCCGTGTGTAGCACATTACTAATAAGAGGGTCCGCGTGTGCTGCACGTTACAATTAACAGGGTCCTCACAATCAAAGCCATCTGACAATGCAGCCAGACACCATGCTGAGGAAAAGCTCTTCTCCCCTGGGGTTATTCCAGCATCAACTGGAAGAGAGTCTTAATAAGGCTGCCGGGAACTTCCTAGATCAAGTCCACAGGTGGTCAGGAGAGCTTTCATGCTCCCTTCCTGCTCTTAAATGTGCACGGGTGTGTGATTCCAATATAGCCGTTGTATTTCCTTTCTTGAAAACTGGCTTTGAATCATCATCATTTCAGGATGTGACTGGCAAGAGTGAACTGACATTTTTTTTCCATGCCTACCGTGTGTCAGATCTATGCTCTCAGCCCCTTTGGATCAGCTCTCATCAGGACTCACTTTGTTAAGTATGTATCAGTTTCCTTTGTACTACACATGGAAGTCTTAGGACACATTTACTCCTAAAAAGTAATAATAGAACCAAACTGGTCCAAAATACAAAAGTTTAAAAAACTGAGCTACAAGCATCCTTAGCACAAGTTGGGGCTGGTGTGCCTTGCAGGACCTTGGGAGCAGGAGCTACTAGGTCCTTACACTCCTGTCCCCCATTAAGAGGATTTAGCTACCAACTCTCAAGATACTCACTTAATGCAAGTTTTTATGAGAGAGAAACTGGTCAGTTTAGTTGGTTCAGTGAAATGATTTGCCTTGGGTCAAGTCCATTGAGCTATGATGAGGGCTGAACAAAATGATTCCTGTGAAGCACCTTGTTCTACAGTGTGTGCGAGTTGTGGGTGGCTGGTGGGGGTGTGCTGGCATTCTCTTAGAAAGGCATGAGTAGGAGGCAATGGCCAGCATCACTGGGAGAATGTGGCAGTTGCTTAGGATCTCATAGCTTCAGATCTCAGAGCCGATAGTCAGAACAAGGTCTGTCTGGATAGTTACTGATCTTCCCAGCACACCTGGTAGTAAAGGATAACGTTGGCTCTCCAAGAAGGTTGTCTCTTGTCCATGGTCGTAAGGTTAGTGGGAAGAAGACAGTGGTGTTGTTCACCATAGATAACTCTGCCCAACTTTGGAGCATGCTGGGAAAGGGTCCATCCGGGCATTCATTTCACTTGGTATTAACAGAGTCAGTGGAATCCAACAGGCAATGATGATGTTCATAGTTAGACTGATGTAGGTTCAAGCTCAGAAACTGCCTCTTGCCAACTGTGAGATCTTGGGCAAGTTTATCAGTAAATGAACAAAATACTAGTTCTGAGATCTCAGTCCCTAGAGTCTAGGAACCTCAATGTGTAAGTCTGTAAATGAGGATATTGATGTCTATTCTCTTTCAAAGCCCCTCCACGTCTCAGTTTCTGATGATAGCCTAGAGCTGAGATCGGCAGACTACATCCCGTGGTTGTGCGTGCCATCTGTTTCTAAAGGTAGAGATTTAGTGGGGCTTCCCAGACGGCACTAGTGGTAAAGAATCTGCCTGCCAGTGCGGGTGACACAAGAGACATAGTTGGTCCCTGGATCGGAAAGATCCCCTGGAAGAGGAAATGGGAGACTTAGTGGGACACAGCGTCACTCATTCCTTGACACATCATCCTTGGCTGCTTTTGCGCGACAGCTGTGGAGCTAGATAGTTCCAGCAGAGACTGGATAACCAGCAAAACTTAAAATATTTACTCTCCAACCATTTACAAGTTTGCCTACACCTAGCCCAGTGGAAAGTAATTTTTTCTACCTCCGGCACCCTAGGTCTTTTGCCCAGTTCTCACCTCCCTGTGATTTTGTCCTTCAGTTCCTTTTACGAGAACTTGGCGACCACTCTCTGAATGTATTTTGCCCAGGATCAGATCCTGGCCCTGGCGCTCACTCATGGTGTGAGCTTGGGCACGTTCCGTAAATTACCCAAACTTCAGTTTTCTTCTCTGGGAAAGGAGGTTGGATAGAACTACCCCACGGTGTTCTCCTGGGACTTTAATGGGATACTCCATGGAAACTGTTTAGAAAGTGCCCAGTGGATGTTCTTGAGCTACTGTTACAATGGCTGTTATTTTCTTTCTTCATCCCTCTGGGCAAATGTCCATCTCCATGTTTCTTTTTTAGGAGTTTGGCTCTTTAATAGCTGGTAGCTCATGGTGCAATAATTGATCTGGTCGACAGCAAATAAATTACAGGATGGGAAGTTGTCTGGGAAATGAGAGAGTTGGTAAAAGTTTACTTGTAGCCCCCCTCCACCCCCTCCCCTTTCCATGGTGAAAGCCAGCCATGTATCCCACCCTACTTGGGTCAGGGGCCTGGAGGTGAGAAATGCCAAGCAAGGAAGACTCGTGCAGTGCCTCCACCCATTGTTTTCTCATGACAGTGAGACCCAGACAGCACACAGAGGTCCAGATTCCTGACACAGACAGCCCAGGCAGGGAGTCAGGTCTCCCAGCTCTCCTCCTTATGTTAATCAGAAGCAGGCATGCTTGACTGGGCTAAACAGACTGCTCAGGAGAGAATACAAATGCCTGAGCCTCCCTCCCCGCATTCACAGGATGCTTCAGGCCAAAGACCTATGGAGCCCTTAATGCTTCCAAACCCAGCGCCTCCACCCACTTCCCCAGCCATGGGGTCTAAGTTTCATTACATATCTCAGGAGGGGTCTTCGTTCTTTCTCAGTGAACATCTGGCCTCAGAGACCTCCTAATTAGAACCAGAAACTAATTATTGTCACCTACTCTTTCCACTTATTGTTTATGATCTCCATGTAACCCTCCACCCTGTCCCCGACAGACATAGATCCTTCAGGAATGGCTAGTCTCTCTTAGTTTTCTTTTTTCCTTTAATGAATCTTATGTCCCAGCTATGTTTCTCAGTGGAGTTGGAGGTCTGGAACCCTGATTACTACCAGCATTTCCAATTGCCTGTTCTCCCCCTGGCCTTTCTGAAAGGATCCATTGAGAAAGAGGTCGTGATTAAAGCCCTCGGAACAGGCAAAGTGTAATTGAAGCAGTGCCTGGCGCCTCTTGGCTTAACCTCCCTCCCCATAAACCACAGCCAAGCGCAGCAGGCTGCACACCCTTTCCTGTATCTCTGGAGGGAAACGTGAAGTGGGGGCTGGAGACAGCCAAAGTTCAGAAAAGTCAAAAAAGGTAGGGTGCTAAGAGGAAGCATCCCTGACATGTGATGGAGACGTTCAAGAAAAGTCACGCAGAAAAAAATTGTGTGAAACATGAAACAAAAGAAGTGAAAAATGTGTTTATATTGCATACAGTATAGGTTCACGTGTGCAACTCAGACACGAAAGGTTGGTTACAAGTGGGAGAAGGAAAGGGGGCTTCGGCTATCAGATCTGTGTTTAAAGGCAGCTTAACACTTCCTGACTACATAATCTTGGAGCAGTCCCTTCCCGCTGAGCTCCAGTTTCTTCTAAAGATCTTACTTGCAAGGTCACGGTGAGAAGTCACAAAGTTGATGTGTACAGAGTGTCTAGGGCAGAGGCTGTGCATAAAGGGTACTGACTCACCGCAAATGTCTGTCTTTTCTCCTAAGTAGGAGGAGAACAATGGAGCGTTGGGAGCTTTGTTGTGTAACTTCCTTCACCGTGATCAACATTGTCACTCCAGCAGCTAACATTATCCAGTTTTACAATGTGTCAGATACACACACAGGCACATGCACAAGCACATTCATGCCCCAACAATTATATAAAACATATAAGCTAGGTCCTGTTATTTTCCCTGCTTGGGGACACAATTGCTAAGGTGTGGTTTTTATTAAGAGGGAATTGGATCCTGCTTGAAGCCACTCTAAGAAATTTAACTTGTTACTTTTGAACTCCGATAAGTGAACTATGTTGCACATAGAAAGATGCCCATTGCCTGCATTATTCATAGTCCTGATACTATAAATACAATGAAGGAAAATAATCCAAATATATACCCATGGCTTTATTGGTATGAATAAATTAGGATGCAAACATCTATACTATTTGTCAGTGCTGTGCAGACTGTGACATCATTTATGGTTATGGTTACCAAGAGTTTCTGACACAAATATATTCAGAATATCACAGCAAGATGCAAAAGTATAACCTTATACAAACAGACATCAAGTATGTGGAAAAAAAAAAAACAAGGCAAAAAGAAAAAGACTGGAAAGAAATACATCATTCTGTTAAGAGTTAATCCTCTGGATTATTTCTTAATGTCTCTCTCTGTAAACTTTCGCATTTCAGTGTAGTGCAGCACATTACTTTAAGACTGGGGGTTGAATCCAGGTTCTGATATTCCCAAGACTCAGGGCCTTGGGTAAGGTGCTCACTTGTCTAGCTCTGATTTTCCTCTTGTGTAAAATAAGTAGAGTGGTAACGTCTCCCAACACAGGAAGGCTGTGAGGGTTGAAACGGAAAATGCATGTAACTCGTTCAGTACAGTGGATAATATTATAGTTTATTGTGTCTTGCTATTAAAATAGAAAGTAATGTGAGGGGAGCAAAAGGGCAGAAGCCACAGAAGAGTTGGGCTTTACTGACAGAGGGTGGGGTTGGGTCCAGACCTGTCTGGTGCTGAGTGGGGGTCTGGCAGTCATGGCCTGGCCCTATCTCTTTTTACAAACAAACAGCGCTCCTGGAGCCAGTCTCCACACTGACCATCTGTGTTCACTCAACACTAACCTTCGCCCTTTTACCCCACCAGGTTTCATTTTCAGCTTTTCCTCTTTGATGTTGATAACAATCTGGCTAGAGCAACCAAATGTTTTTAAGTGTGAGATTTAGACCGGGGATCCCCACCCTCTGGGATCCAATGCCTGATGATCCGAGGTGCAGCTGATGTAATAGTAATAGACATAAAGTGCACAATAAATGTAATGCTCTTGAATCATCCCCAAACCACCTCCCGCCAATCCATGGAAAAATTGTCTTCCATGGAACAGGTCCCTGGTGCCAAAAAGACTGGGGACCACTGATGGACAGCAGGCTCCCTGTCTATATTAGCAAAAACTCTGAGCCAGGTTGAGGAGGAGATCAGAATGAAGTCAGGACACCTGGACCAAGGACCCTGGGTTCTGCCCTTTGCTAAGCAAACAGCTAAGCAGGGTCCAGGCCGGGAAATTTGCATTGGCAATAGGGACTGTGTTCTGGCTTCACTGAAATTCACCTCCCTCCCCCCCTCTTTTTCTGAGCCTTTCTTGGGCCGTAGCTAATCCCAAGAGCTCTCACTACCATTCCCACAGCACCATGTACTTTTCTACTTTGAAATGGATTTTATTTCAAAATATATGGAATAATACTGGCTTCCTCAACCTGGTGAAAATGTCACCCAGACAGGGGTTTTATCTGACTTATTTGACCTTGTGTCCCCAGCACTAGGTCTGCATGGTAGTTTAATATTCAGATGCATAACGTGAGTGGATTCACCAGTCTTGAAGCCCTAAGTGAATGTGGGAGTCCCTGCCAGGTACAGTTTGGAGTTGCAGGTGCTAGAGCGGCCGTGAGAGCAATGCCAATGGAAGGGACAAGACTGGCTGAGGATTCAATAGTCCACATGCCACATATTCCTTCCAGCTTGATAAGAGGTGTGTAGCTCAGGGCCCTGACTCTTCATCATCTTTGCACATGTGTCCATGTGTGCTAAGAGAGACTTTGAGCTGCAGTAATGAGGATGACGGTAGCTGTAACGATGTCCTCACTGATGCTGTTCCCCCGACCCCCGCCCCAGCAAGTACTGTGCGTTTCTGCAGTGTTCTGTTCAGTATCTGGCATGCGGTAAGTGCTTAGCTAATGCTTGCCACTTCTTAAAATATCTGAGCACACAAAGGAGACTTGGAAACTCAAAGCTGGAAGCTTCAAGACCTACTTAATTCACTTTCTGGTCTGTGCTTGTGCTGTGCTTAGTCGCTCAGTCATGGCTGACTCTTTGTGACCCCGTGGACTGTAGCCCTCCAGGCTCCTTTGTCCATGGGGAAGCTTCAGGCAAGAATCTGGAGTGGGTTGCCATGCCCTTCTCCAAGCAATCTTCCTAACCCAGAGATCGAACCCAGGTATCCCGCATTGCAGGCAGATTCTTTTCCATCTGAGCCACCAGGGAAGCCCTGGTTTGATGACTGACAACATTGGAGGCCTCATATAAATGGAATCGTGGCAGGAGCTGGAGGAAGAGGGAAATGAGGAGTCGTTGTTCAGTAGGTATAAAGTCTCGGTTGTGCAAGACGAGAACGTTCCAGAGATCTGCCCTACAACACTGTGCTTATAGTTACCATGCTATACTGTACACAAGAAAATTGGTTAAGCTGTTAAGCGGGTAGATCTCATGTTACATGTTTTTAATTAAAAGAGAATCTCTTTTGTTTTGTGTGGGTCAGATTTGGAGAGGTTTAGTGAAGGCCCTGCCCCTGCACCAGGTCTTCCCAGTGAGGACCACATGGCTACCTGCTGTTTCTCAAGAATGCCAGACAGCCTCTCAGGACTCCTCCTGGGGGTGGCCATCGTCTCTGACCGTGGAGACTGGCCTCCCCGCCCTCCATGCCTGGCTGTCATTAAGGAACCATTCAGCATCTGCAGATGTGATCCCGCAGCCTCCAGACCCAGCTCTGGGCTCAGTCACAGCTATGTGACACGAATGCACATGCATTTCCTGGGCCCCTTTGGTTTTCATTCTCCCGTTTGAAGCCAGGGATTGAGAATTTTGTGGAGCTGACCCGTTGCTTTTTCAGCACCTCCATATCTTGGTGGTAATACCTCGGGATTCTCTTGGCTGTGTTTGTCATCAGAGTTGCACCATCAAGGAAGAAGCAAGCAGAGGGGCTGACGTTTCATATGAAAGAGCAGGAAAGTTATTTGCTTGTGTCCTAGAAGTGACATTGAACCCTCTGAAAGGGCAGTGGCTGCTCAGCTCTCGCCTTCTCTTCCTCTGCCACGTTCCCTTTGGGTTTCCTGTAGGAGCAGCCCCTGTTGTGTGCAACTTCACCAGAATTTCTGTCCCCATCATCATACACCCAGCTCGCCTGTACTCAACCCCCTGTGGGGATGCACTCGGCTCCCCTTCAAGGTCACCTTGAAGGCAGTGCTAATGATGGACTTGCACAATTTCACTCCTGACTTCCGAATACATTTTGGCTGCAGGACACCACGGGAGGGGTGAGGGGCAGCAGCGGTCTGCAGCCATCAACTGAGCTCTAACTGTGTCTTCATTTAAAGAGCCCTTAGCCTGACTGCACTGGGGATTCTTAATGCCTGGCGATCTTGCACCTGCTAGAGGAACAGGCTAGAACACGCATTAAGCAGCGATGCCGGCATTCACCACCCCGAACCTCTCACTTTCTAGCACCCTGTCCTCCTTTATTTACCTTCCTAGCTCTCGTCTGCTTAGCATAGTCCACATCTTTCCTGGTTGCCTGTCTCTTGTCCACTCTGAGATTTAAGGCAGTGTGCTTCCTCTCTTGCCTCCCGCTCTATGCCCAGTGCTGGGAACCTTACCCGGTATATAGCAGGCCCTCAGTAAATATTTATGGAATAGATGGATGGACTTGATGACACTGTGGGCTTGAGATTAAGCAGACCACAGGGACAGTTCTGGGGCTAATAACGAAGGGCAGTCTGTTCCAGCTCCAACTCCTCCCTTCTAAGAGCCTCAATTTCTGCATTTATGCAAGGAGGGTCGTAAATACCCAGACCTCCCAGAAATCTTATCAAGACTGCATAGGAGGCTGCAGGTGAAAGTGTTACTAAACAGCAGTATACCTGCAACGTATATGGGGCATGATTTCTTTGGCCCGGTTTTAATGTTTTGGTGGCATCTTTATTTTTGCTGTAAGTTACAGTCCTTTTGAAAGCATGTAAGATATAAATGACATAGGTAGAAAAAGAAATTAGATAAGAATAGTTCACAAATGAGCATGTAGTATTAGCAGAAAATTCACAAAAGAAAAAATGTATAAGTGGTAAAATTATATAAGAACAATGAGAATTAGCCCACTCATAAGAAATGCTACTTTAGGAATCAAACTGGTGATAATTACACAAACACACACACACACACACACACACACACACACACACACAAACCCAGGGCAGGTAAAGGCCCCATGAGATGATACTCATATGTCCCTGGTGGAACTATAATTTTTTTCTAAAAACCGATCAAGTACAGGAGCCTTAAAATGTTCATGTTTATTGATTGACTAATCTGTTTGGAATTTATCCGTGAATAAATTGCAGGCAGCTACATGTACAAGACTGTTAAACGTTGTGTTGCTTATATTAGACAACTGTTGGTAATATTGAAATCCCTGACAATAGGGGAAAATTCAGTAAATGTTCCAATAAAGAATAATGCATCTAGATTCATCCATGAAAGATATTGTACTCTAAGAATATTTAATGTCAGAAGAAAATGCTCTCCCTGTAATGTCAAGTTGAAAAAAGAAATAAACTGTACATACCTATATGCAATTTCCCAAGTTTTCAAATAACGAATCAGTTCAGTCGCTCAGTTGTGTCCGACTCTCTGTGACCCCATTAACCGCAGCACACCAGGCTTCCCTGTCCATCACCAACTCCCGGAGTCCACCCAAACCCATGTCCATCAAGTTGATGATGCCATCCGACCATCTCATCCTCTGTCGTCCCCTTCTCCTCCTGCCCTCAATATTTCCCAGCATCAGGGTCTTTTCAAATGAGTCAGCTCTTCCCATCAGTTCACCAAAGTATTGAAGTTTCAGCTTCAACATCAGATCTTCCAATGAACACCCAGGACTGATCTCCTTTAGGATGGACTGATTGGATCTCCTTGCAGTCCAAGGGACTCTCAAGAGTCTTCTCCAACACCACAGTTCAAAATCATCAATTCTTTGGCACTCAGCTTTCTTTATAGTCCAACTCTCACACCATACATGACCACTGGATAAACCATAGCCTTGACTAGACAGACCTTTGTGGACAAAGTATTGTCTCTACTTTTTAATATACTGCCTAGGTTGGTCATAACTTTACTTCCAAGGAGTAAACGTCTTTTAATTTCATGGCTGCAATCACCATCTGCAGTGATTTTGGAGCCCAGAAAAATAAAGTCAGCCACTGTTTCCACTGTTTGCCCATCTATCTGCCATGAAGCGATGGGACCAGACGCCATGATCTTAGTTTTCTGAATGTTGAGCTTTAAGCCAACTTTTTCACTCTCCTCTTTCACGTTCATCAAGAGGCTCTTTAGTTCTTCTTTGCTTTCTGCCATAAGGGTGGTGTCATCTGCATATCTGAGGTTATTGATATTTCTCCTGGCAATCTTGATTCCAGCTTATGTTTCTTCCAGCCCAGCGTTTCTCATGATGTACTCTGCATATAAGTTAAATAAGCAGGATGACAATATACAGCCTTGACGTACTCCTTTTCCTATCTGGAACCAGTCTGTTGTTCCATGTCCAGTTCTAACTGTTGCTTTCTGACCTGCATACAGGTTTCTAAAGAGACAGGTCAGATGGTCTGGCATTCCCATCTCTTTCAGAATTTTCCACAGTTTATTGTGATCCACACAGTCAAAGGCTTTGGCATAGTCAATAAAGCAGAAATAGATGTTTTTCTGGAACTCTCTTGCTTTTTCGATGATCCAGCGGATATTGGCAATTTGATCTCTGGTGCCTCTGCCTTTTCTAAAACCAGCTTGAACATCTGGAAGTTCACGGTTCACATATTGCTGAAGCCTGGCTTGGAGAATTTTAAGCATTACTTTACTAGCGTGTGAGATGAGTGCAATTGTGCGGTAGTTTGAGCATTCTTTGGCATTGCCTTTCTTAGGGATTGGAATGAAAACGGACCTTTTCCAGTCCTGTGGCCACTGCTGCGTTTTCCAAATTTGCTGGCATATTGAGTGCAGCACTTTCACAGCGTCACCTTGCAGGATTTGAAAGAGCTCAACTGGAATTCAGTCACCTCCACTAGCTTTGTTCGTAGTGATGCTTCCTAAGGCCCACTTGACTTCATATTCCAAGATGTCTGGCTCTAGGTGAGTGATCACACCATTGTGATTATCTGGGTCATGAAGATCTTTTTTGTACAGTTCTTCTGTGTATTCTTGCCACCTCTTCTTAATATCTTCTGCTTCTGTTGGGTCCGTACCATTTATGTCCTTTATTGAGCCCATCTTTGCATGAAATATTCCCTTAGTATCTCTAATTTTCTTGAAGAGATCTCTAGTCTTTCCCATTCTATTGTTTTCCTCTATTTCTTTGCATTGATCACTGAGGAAGGCTTTTTTATCTCTCCTTGCTATTCTTTGGAACTCTGCATTCAAATGGGTATATCTTTCCTTTTCTCCTTTGCTTTTCCCTTCTCTTCTTTTCACAGCTATTTGTAAGGCCTCCTCAGACAGCCATTTTGCTTTTTTGTATTTCTTTTTCTCGGGGATGGTCTTGATTCCTGTCTCCTGTACAATGTCACGAACCTCCATCCATAGTTCATCAAGCACTCTGTCTATCAGATCTAGTCCCTTAAATCTATTTCTCACTTCCACTGCGTAGTCATAAGGGATTTGATTTAGGTAATATCTGAATGGCCTAGTGGTTTTCTCCACTTTCTTCAATTTCAGTCTGAATTTGGCAATAAGGAGTTCATGATCCGAGCCATAGTCAGCTCCTGGTCTTGTATAAATAAAGCTTATCTATATACAATAATTAGATCAAAAGCATACAAACATAGACGTAAAATTGTCCATACCTGTAACTATGATAAATATTGAATATTTGCAAATCTTATATATATATGTATATAAGTATATATATGTAATTCATTTTATTTTAATGTTTTTTTGACTACTTCATGTTCTTCCTAATAATGATGTATTACTTTTGAAATGAGAAACCACTGTTTTCAAGGGCAAAATTTAATTTAAATTCTAATTTCCAATTTTCATATTATACACTAGTAAACAAATATATCAGTCATATTATTAAACCAAGATACATAAATATGAGATTTGTTTTCAATGAATAAAGAGTTTCTCAGCTGGAGAAAGACCTGAAATAACCATCTGAGACCCCCGTTATCCCTGCAGATGCTCTCATCACGCCCTGCCCCACCCCTCCCCAAAGCTGGTCTTCTTTCCCAAACCCTGACAGTTGGACTGTCCATCTTGTGTCCTTTTCTATCTTCCCATCTCTACCTCTTTTGCTTTCTCTCTCCTCTCTCTTTCTTTCAAAAGTCCCCTTTTTGAGAGAGCAGGGACATCAGGGAAGAATCTCAGATCAGTTTTGAGCTGAAGTAACTGACCCGACTTGTGCCCTGTCCTTCTTGTGGAACTGAAAGGTCCCCAGAAGTGCCTCCACTGAGTCTCCCTCACACCTCTCAGCGATTCAGGCAGAACTCAGGTCACCATCTTGGCATTGCAAGGACTCACGCTGAGATTCCGGAATTTTTTCTCTTCCACCCAAGTGTAAACATTAGAAAGATTCAAAAGTCACAGGACTGAGGTCCCATGTTAATTGGACAAATTAGATGAGAATGCTGGATATAGAATTCAAACTTCCAAGTACACTCGGATTATACTGCAGTTCTCTATGCAGATGTATTCCACACCTACAGAAGAGAGGTAAGAATACAGACAGAGGCTTTAGAGAGATGAGATTGTGCATTCCCTTTCTGTTTTTCATGATTTTATTAAAAGTCCCTCTAATGTGGCTGACATGACATAATCATGTCATAAAAGACTGATTCTTGGGACTTTCCTGGTGGTCCAGTGGCTAAGACTCCGTGTTCCCAATGCAAGGGGCCTGGGTTTGATCCCTGGTCAGGGAACTAGATTCCACATGCCTCAGCTAAGAGTTCACATGCTGCAACTAAGACCCAGCACAGCCAAATACATACAAATACATATTTTAAAAGGTGATTTTAAGTATGGAAATAGATTCAGGGAGTTTTAGCAATTGCTCCCCACCCCTACCCCAAAACACACAGAAGGTAAGACACAGAGCTAGGATTCAAGTTAAGTCTCCTCTGACTCCACCCTCTTTCTAATCCCTGTGTGTGTGTGTGTGCACGTGTGCACGCACACACACATGTGCACACATCCTCAGTCATGTCTGACTCTTTGTGCCCCTATGGCCTGCAGCCTGCCAGACTCCTCTGTCCATGGGATTTCCCAGGCAAGAATACTGAAGCGGGTTGCCATTTTCTCCTCCAGAGGATCTTTCTGACCCAGGGATTGAACTTAAATCTCCTGCATTGGCAGGCAGACTCTTTATCACTGAGCCATCTGGGAAGCCATTCTAATCTCTACTTTATAGCATTCCTATGAAATGAGGTTAACCATCACAACATTTGGCACAAGTTATTTTTAATTTTTTTTTTACTTAGAACCAGAAGATAGTATGTGAATGGGGGAATAGGAGGATATAAAAGAAAAAAAATGAAGGAAAAAAATGAATGCTATGCTATAGACTGTATCAATTTTGCTAAATCTTGCCTTAGAAATAGTTCAGACTTGAGGGGATCAGAAAACTTACTGCCCTCTACTTCCTATATTTTCTGTACTCTAATTCAAAGCCACCCAATTAGTCATCCTCTTAAGACTCCAAAAAAATGACTTTATGGCGTTTATCTCAGTTGCAATTTTACATTGATTTTAGTACTTACTTAGTGCATGTCTTATTTAGTGGCTTCCCTTGTGGCTCGGCAGTAAAGAATCTGCCTGCAATGCAGGAGACAGCCTGCAGTGCAGGAGACGTGGGTTCAATCCCTGGGTGGGGAAGATCCCCTGGAGAAGGAAATGGCAACCCACTCCAGTATTCTTGCCTGGGAAATCCCATGGACAGAGGAGCCTGGCGGGCTACGGTCCATGTGGTCACTAGAGTCGGACACAACTAAGCAGCTAAACCACCACAGTTCCTGTCTCCCCAACTAGACCAAAAACTCCGTAAGTGCAAAACATGTCTGCTTTTGTTTACTCTGTGTTCTTCAAGTTTAGAACTGAGTTTGGCATATAGATGATGCTCAATTAATGGGTGGGTGATGACTTTCTGTCCATCCTGGTGCTTGAGGTGCTTGCTCCAGTGTCTGTATTTCTCCTCCTCGGGTGTACTGAGAGCTGGAGAGCAGCTGTCATCCATGCTCCATCCCCCCTTTTACATCCTCGTGCTAAGCCTTATAGGAAGATATCCTTCAATTGTTTGGCAGAAAAGTACAGGAAGCCTCCCCAGTGCTCCTTCTGCAGCCCCAGACCTGAGCTCTGAGAAACAACCCCAGGAGAAATGAGATTTTACCCACCTGCAGGCTCCTTGCGTGGAGCCCTCACCTTTGTCTACCTTAGCTTTGCATCATTTGAAAACATTTACTTCTCTTTTCCTTTAGACTCAAGCTTATTGACTTCAAGGTCTCTGTGTGCACATCACTCTGTGCCAGCATAAAGATCCACTCTCCCATCCGTCTCTTATTTATCACTTCCATCAAGCACATTTTTCCCAGGCACTGGGCAGCAGGGGGTGGGGGGATAGGCGGTACAGAGACAACAGTGCCTAGTTTAGTCCAAAAAGCAGAGAAATTCTATTCCAAAGTCCCCGAGAATGAATGTCAAGTCCCTGAAACCTCCCCCCATGATTCATGCTCGAGGAATATGCTAATAGATTAATTAGTACTGTTTAATGTGGAGAAACTCCTATGTAAGATTTAAAAACTAAATAGAAGTGGTATCAGTGATATTTTTCCCATTTCAGATACTTAACTGACATTTTTTTTTTTCCATTTACAGTCCCTTCCATAGAGTGTGACTGAGATGCTTTTGAATTTATGTTGCTTTGTTGCTGTTGGCATGCTTATTAAGAGGATTAAAGAGTGTGTCTAGTCCATCAGCCAAATATCTATTTCACTTTGATTGTAGGGAACATGGTTGACTACCACACCCTTGGCCAATTATGGAATAATTAGAATGCTTTGTAATGTATATTTAACAAATTTTTAGAAGTATTTCTCCATCCCCTTGTAGAGTTTTATTCATTTTGAGCCCTACTTTCCTGCTTTTCCTTATCTTTCAATATGATTATCATCCAAAGGAATTAAATCTTGCATTCTCCAGTTTGAGAAATAAGGAAGCAGTTTATAGAGTGCAACTTTATATACTGTGATTCCTTATAAGAGGAATAATGTCATAGTGTAACTGCTTATAAGGAGAATCCCAAACCCAGTGTGAAGCCATTCCTACTAATCAATGATGTCGATAAAAAGGGAATGCCAAAATGGAAACTGGCTGAGATCTTTAGATAAGAGATACACTAGACTTGAAGAACTGAGGTGAGAGTTATTAAATGGTTTCATTACATTGAAAGCTAATCAATAACCTCAGATATGCAGATCACACCACCCTAATGACAGAAAGGAAGAGGAACTAAAGAGCCTCTTGATGAAGGTGAAAGAGGAGAGTGAAAAACTGGCTTAAATTAACTCAACATTCAAAAAACTAAGATCATGGCATCTGGTCCCATCACTTCATGTCTAATAGATGGGGAAAAAGTGGAAACAGTGACAGACTTTATTTTCTTGGCCTCCAGTATCACCACAGATGGTGACTGCAGCCATGGAATTAAAAGACGCTTGCTCATTGGAAGAAAGGCTATGACAAACCTAGACAGTGTATTAAAAAGCAGAGACATCACTTTGCTGACAAAGGCCCATATAGTTAAAGCTATGTTTTTTCTGGTAGTCATGTACAGATATGAGAATTGGTCCATAAAGAAGGCTGAGCACCAAAGAATTAGTGCTCTCAAATTGTATTGCTATAGAAGACTCTTGAAAGTCTCTTGGACTGCAAGGAGATCAAACCAGTGAATCCTAAAGGAAATCAATCCTGAATATTCATTGGAAGGACTTATACTGAAGCTGAGGCTCTAGTACTTTGGCCACCTGATGCAAAGAGCCGACTCATTGGAAAAGACCCTGATGCTGGGAAGGATTGAGGGCAGGAGGAGAAGGGAGCAACAGAAGATGAGATGGTTGGATGGCATCATCGACTTAATGGACATGAGTTTGAGCAAACTCTGGGAAAAAGCGATGGACAAGGAAGCCTGGCTTGCTGCAATCCATGGGAATGCAGAGTTGGACACACTGAGTGACTGAACAATAACAACAGCAGTACTGAAAGTGGTGGAGAGGAGGCATCTTCGGAGAGAGCTATTGGTGTACCATAAGTCTCTATAGCTTCCATGAATGGAAAGGGGAGAGGAGTATTTCCTTCCTTCAGGTCTCCACAGTAGAAGGTCTTGGCAGAACTACTCTGAAAATATAAATGCCCTCTCTTGAAAGTTTGGTGGCATAACAACTTGGTGTGTGACACCTGCCTTGAACACAACAACAGAAACAAAAAAATGTTTGTTAGAAGCTTCAACAGTGGAGCAAAGGGGAGAACTGTGTTTTGAATGGCCTGTGGCCCTAGTGTTGACCCTGCAGCTGCAGTATGAGTATTTACCAGAATCTGGAAAAGTCATCCTGCTTTCTCACCACCACCCCTCCGCCACCCCACATCACACACACGAGAGAAAGAAAGATCTGGCATGGGATCTTCTTATGTTGCTTCCAAAAGGAGTTGAACAGCTCTCAGCACAAAATCTAGATATCTTAGGACTGAGGAAATGGTCAGTGTCCAACCACAGCTGGTAAGCATTGTGTCTGGCACGGGAAACTGGGTGAGAGAGCCCCACCAAAGAGTGCTGGGTGTCTTTGAAGAATCCACAAAGTTCTTGTGGAGAAATTCAGCTTCAAATAGGACATCACACGCAGTACCACTCTACAAGATCGGAAGTCAGACAACATCTGGGCCATGCCCCTTTCAATCATCCCCTCTTGGTGAGGCTCAGAATCCTCAGTGGGCAAGTTAAGGGAGAAGGAGTCTAAACAGTGGGAGGAGGAGAGGAGAGAGACTGGCCACCTGCTCTCTTGAAACTCTAGTCTTCATGTCTGCAACTGGAAGCAGCTGGGGAAGGAGAGAAATCTCAACCTTAAAAAGCCATCGAGGTTTGAATATTCCATGGGACTGGATATTACACTTGCTAACATGAAATTGTATGTGTGTGTGTGTGAGAATTGGATTGACCTGGTAACTGTTTGCATGGGCTAACACTGCCAAGAGAGACAGAGGTGTTTGTTGTATTTATCCAATGTCAGAGAAAGAGGCTGTGCAAAGGGTAACAGATTTGGAGGAACCAAGAGAGACAAAGATGAAGGTCCCCTATGAGTCCTCCTCATTCTATGTAATGGCTGCACGTGACACAGAGTCACTAGAGGAATACAGGGGGTGGGAACAGGGTCTAATCTGACCTGAGGGGTCAGAGAAAGTGTCTTAGATGGAGAAATGCCTGAGATGAGTGTTGACGGATAAGTGAAGGTTGATAGACTGTTGAGGTCTAGTTGTTCTTAATGCAGAAGCATCTAGAGCCCAAATGTGCACCTGCCGAGATCATTCAGAAATCTGAGGCCAGGAGTTTACAAATTTACTTGCACCCTTTATATCTGTCTTGCCATTTGGCACTAGTGGTAAAGAATCCGCCTGCCAATGCAGAAGACACAAAGAAATGCAGGTTCGATCCCTAGGTCAGGAAGATCCCCTGGAGGAGGGCATGGCAACCCACTCCAATATTCTTGCCTGGAGAATCCCCATGGATAGAGGAGCCTGGCAAGCTACAGTCCATGGGGCCACAAAGAGTTGGATGCTGCTGAGCATAAAATACTTTATATCTGCACTTGTCATCTCTGCTTGATTCTCTCCTCTCCTTCTGCCTGAAAGCATTTCATATGCTCCATGACATTCAGCCCTTCCCTGTTTTCCCCAAAGGGTCGAGGCGGTTCATTCAAGCCATTGAAGATAATAAAGGAGACCTGACACATTGCTTTCCTTAGGTCCTGGTGTGAGACCCAGCAGGACTCTGCTCGCATCTAATCTTTCCCAGGTTCGCCATTGCTGTCAGAGGCTGCTTTCCCCTGCAAAACCCTGTTGGCATTCTGTAATTTCCTGATATTGCAAGGAGACTGATATTGAGGGAGCCTGTGAGGATTGCCTTGGGAAAAACACATCAAAAGACAACACTCAGCTGTCTTTACCTTGCCCCTCAGCGTAGTTATGCAAACCTCACCTGGCAGAAACATGAGGCATCCACTCAGAGCCCTGGCCTGCCAGTCACTGGAACAACACTGCATCCAGCTACAATTCACTGAGCACCTCCTGTGAGTCGGATCTTTTGATTAAAAGTACTTTGTGTATAGTATCTCTAAATTTCACCCCACAATGGCAAGGGAGAGGTTACTGCTTGCATTTTGTGGGTGAGGAAAAATGAGAGAGAGAGAAGGGTTAAGTAGAAACCCTGCTCTCCTTCAGCAAGACCTGAAGTAGTATTTCCACTAAGTACTTTTTGGCTCCAGGGCTGGTGCCCATTACTGTTGTTTTATGTGGTAGGTAAGTCCATCTTTTAACTTAATTCTCAGAGCAGTCTTTCCAGTAGAGCTTTTTGCAACTCCTCCAAACAGTGCCCTGCAGTTGTTTCCTTCCCTCGCTCCCAAAACCCTTTGTCCAAATCTTGAAAATGGCACTTACCTTGATGCGGTAAGAATTTATTTATGTGCCTGTATTCCCATCAAACTGGAAGGTTCCCAAGTGCAGAGATGGAGCTCTTGCCTTCTGTTTTCACTAAATATCTAGGCCTGTTCTGCACACAGTGGGGCTTCTTTTTTTAAACGATAATTATTTATGTATGTATTTATTTTTGGCTGTGCTGGGTTTTCCTTGCTGCGTGGGCTTTTCTCTAGTTGCAAAGAGCAGGAGCTGCTCTCTAGTTGCGGTGCACACGGGCTTCTCATTGAGGTGGCTTCTTTTGTTGCAGAGCACGGCCTCTAGAGTGCTCGGGCTTCAGTAGTCACAGAACGCAGGCTCAGTAGTTGTGGCTGGCCGGCTTAGTTGCTCCATGGCATGTAGAATCTTCCTGGACCAGGGATCGAATGCGTGTCCCCTGCATTGGCAGGCAGACTCATATCCACTGTGCCACCAGGGAAGTCCCCTCAGTAGAAACTTCTTAAAATCATTGAGTAATCAGTGCATCATCACTTATACATAAGAAATAGGGAGGAACTCAGAGACATGATACAATAAACAGAGGTCACATAGCTGTCACTTTGAAATCAGAATCTGAAATCCCTCTCTCCTGACTTCAAATATGTAGCTATTTTTCACTATACGGAAATGGAATTAATAACATTTTTATGATGCCTCTGAAGATATTACACTGGACTGCCAAGGCAGACTCAGAAAGTTGCGTCCGTGTGTATGTGTATCCACACATGCATGTATGTAGAGAAATGCAGATTAATTTACCATTAATATGATATTTCTCCAACTAGCCTGCCTGATGATACTGGTTCTCATTTCTTTTCTGAGATAACATTCCACCATTGCACAACTTTCATTCAACGAAGATTTATGGAGTGCTTATTATCATGTTGCAGGCAATGTCACAGATGTAGGGGATACACAAACATATAAATTTACTAATCTGAATTTCAGTGGTATGAAGAATACAGTATGCTCTGAGAACGGGTGATAGAAAGCCTTGACCTGAGCTGGTCCTTCAGAGCGAGCGTTCCTGGAGGAGTGAAGGCAGATCTGAAAGCTAAAGGAGAGACAAGATTTATGTCTGAAGTAGATAGATGAGGGGCTAGGCGCCCATGGAACATGTGCGAAACTGAAAGGGGGCTGACAATGCTGGAACCCAGGGATCAGGAGAAAGAGCTATGTGACTCCCTGCAGATGTAAACAGTGGCCAGGTCATGCAGGACCCTGGGAAGATTATTGATATTCCGTCCCTTACTCTAAAAGCACTGTAACGGCACTGACAAGTTTCAGCTAGAGGCTCATAGGCAGTCTCAAGTTTCTCTCCCTGTTGTGAGAGGGAGTTGGAAGGAGATAAGGATGGATGTTGGGAGGCCAGTTATGAACTCCTGATGTGGTCAGGGGAGAGATAACAGCATGTCTGAATATTCTGTAAATCACCAGAGTCATCTATGTTTGTCTCTATAGAAAGGAGAAAGTTCAGTCAGTCCTCTGGTTTTGAGCATAAATCATTAAAAATTTCTCTCCAGAGAATGTTGTTCTAATTGTCCTACAGAATCCGCCCACATGTCCTCTAAAGGTACCCAGTGTAGGAAAACTGGATGCTGGGCTTCTTGGGGTCTGTGTGTGTGTTGAAGAAAGTATAGATGCTACAACACTTATTTTCCCCACCAGCCTCACATTTCCCTGTCTGTGCCCAAGCCTGTCCTCCACAGAGCTGCTGATGACCTGAGTTTGAGAGGCTCACATTTGGCAATCTCGTTAATGGCCAGTTGACTTAGCTACTGTCTGGAGCCCAGTGGAGACCTGAGTCTCCACCTGGCTTGTGTCTCAGAGGGCCAGGCTGCCTTCTCTGTGGTTTGTCTTGCCTGCTCCACACGGAGAGCTGATGTGCAGGAGGCCCATGTCCTCCTCTTCCTCCTCCATCTCCTCTACCACCACCAGCACCACTCCTCCTATCATGCAATGGAGGTAGAGACTGGAGTGGTGATTAGAGCAGTTAACCTTCATCTGTTAACACAGAATTGAAGAAAGGGGAAAAAAGAGAGAGCAGAGCATCCTCTGATTTCTCTCCTAACCAGGGGTTGTGTATCACACCAGCAGAGATAATGCCCAATTGATGGCTCTGCCAGCCTGATTAAGCCTTTTTTATCTTCTCTAAAACTGCAGAGGTGTGAGAGCCACCTCAGCCATCACTGCTCTGAACCAGAATCTAGCAGTCGAGTCCCATTCCCTTTGATCCTTCGAGCGCTAGAGTCATTCCCTGGGGCTCACCTAGCATACCTCCTTGCATTTTGCAGTTGGGAAAGTTGATAAACAAAGAACACATTCATTCATTCATCCAAAAATCTGTACACAACACCCTTTCTTTGTATGGTAGGCTTTGTGCTAAGTAAGGGAATCAGAGAAACATGAGTCAAGTCTTTGCTGCTGAGGAAGCCCTCTGTCTGGTAAACAAGGGAATTAACCGTAGCCCGGGGAGAGCTATAACCTTGCAAGGTACTGATAGCTCATAGGGAGAGAGTCCACAGTGGCCTGGCCCTGGGCCCAAGGCTCTTAGAGAGGCTGAATCAAAAGTTCTGTCTCTCCTAGAAAGTATTTTTTCCAAAAACATCTAACTTGGTCAGCCTTGGAGTTGAACACAATGTTTTCTCCCTATCTTGTGTTTTTCAAGGAAGGAGGATTGCCTAATACTACCATATTAGGCAGATAAATGTATATTTTAGTGCTTTAATTTGGATCCAGGAAAAGATACTGCAACTAGTTAGCATATTAAGTGCTGACTACGTGCTGGGAAATATCGGACTCTACCCTCTTAGTTCTCAGTTACATATGATGTCTGATGAGTTATGTACCAGCAGGCGTAGTACAGCTTAGAACATGCTGTCACTAGAGATGTAGCAATAGTGAGGGATGGATTAGTGAAAGACAGAACCTTTGCCTCAGTCCTAGAGAATGGGCACAGTGTTGACAGAGGGCTGTGTACTGCAGAATGTCCTGCCATGTATGATCCTGGATAAGCTATTCACCCAGTGGGCACTGAGTTTCCTCAACTATAAAAAAAGAGAGGTTAATTAATAAGACCTACCTACCTCATGCTGTGCCAAATGAAAGATTTAATGCAAACCCAGTCCCTGTTGCATAGCAATAATGATGATGATGCTGGTCGTGGTGTTAATCATGATATTGATGATGTAGAGAAGGATGTTGGTGGTAGTGGTGGTGATGACGATGGTGGAGGTATTGATGATGATAATGACTATGGTGATAATGGTGTTGAGACAGTGATGATGATGGTTGGTGATGAGGAATATATGGATAGTGATTTTGTGGTAATGGTGTTGATGATGATGGCAATGCCAAACTACACCATTTTCATAAACATCATGATAACCTTCAAACATGCTTCAGAGTTCTAAAGTTACTCCAGTGTTCTCTCCAGCCACTGATGTACACTGGTTAGAATGACAATTTGCCCAAGGGATTGTCCAGTTATCCATGAGGTCCCAAATGATGGAGTGACATTTCCCAGTTGGCTGAGCTACCCCAGCCCACGGGTGTTCCTATCCAGCCACCCACAGGCAGAAGACAGACAGCTAACAGAGGGATTTGACCTCTCTTGTCTTTCAGTAGAAAGCTTATTTTCTGTGTGGCGAATTTGATGGATATTTCTTATTTCTCTGTTTTCTGTACTAGGCAGTAAACAACACATTCCATTTCATTCTTATCAGTGTTTTATCAATAACAAGATTGCCTCTCTCTGCCTTTCTTGTAAACACCTGGATTCAGGGTCCTGTTTATAGTTTCTCTAATCAGAAGACTCCTTTTAGTCTGAGGAGGAATAGAATAGGGCCTGAGAGGAAGGGATCTCTAGAGTTTGAATGTTGTCTTCCTAATATATTTTCCCTGTGGCCTTTGGCAAGCTTCTTGAAACTCTTGAGTTCCATGATACCAATGTCATGCTTTTTGTCTCCTTTCCTCCATCCTCACCTCTTTCCTCTCTCTGGTCCAGTCTTTCTCGTGTCGATGACAGTGATTTTAAGTCACCTGAGATGTTTTCATTGAGCTCCCTTGGGATGCCTGTTGCTCTCCTTCGCTGGCTGAGAACAGCTCTGGGATGAAGGGTGAGTTCTGATCGCATATGCTGGTACGTTCTAGTTGTAAAGATTAGGCTCTGTTGTAGACAGGACAGGACTTTCAAGGGGCTCTGGATATGTTGGCAAGACACAGAGCATGCCACGTTGAACAGTTTGTGGAGTTGTTCTTAGAAGTTGTTGTTTAGTTGCTAAGTTGTGCCCCACTCTTTGTGACCCCAGAGCATGTCTTAAAAATAGCCCACAGCTCCCTCCTGCAGCCTGGTCCTCTCCCCTGCATTCTGATTCTCCTGCACTCTGTAATCAGCAAGTGAAAGCAGGTCCACCTAACCTTGACATAAAAGCTTTCTTAAAAAAGAAAAGATAGTATTAAAAACTGAGTGCTCTCCAGAAAACGGAAATAGAAGACAAAGTAATGAGAACAGCAGTGAAAATAAAAATAACAACTAAGTGGTTGCACCTTTACTCAGCACCTAGTGTTTCACTAAACTTTTATGTGCATTATCTCATTTAATCTTTAGAAGGACCTCATGGGGTTTGTGCTACTATTTCCCTAAATTTGCAGATGAGAAAACTGAGTTATCAAGGGGGTAAGGCTCTCCCACAAGATGCACAAGTTGTAGGGAGCAGAGTCAGGATTTGCATTCAGCTACTCTGCCTTATGCTTCTTTCCCAAGCACATGCTGATGTCACAATATTTATTTCTCAGATCTCAGTTAGAATGCTGATGATGTAAAAGTGTCAGGGATGGTAAAACACAGACAAGTTGGACTTCCCTGGTGGTCCAGTGGTCAAGAATTTGCCTGCCAATGCAAGGGACACAAGTCGCATCCCTGGTGCAAGAAGATTCTGCATGCCACAAGGCAACTGAGCCCATGTGCTACAACTACTAAGCCCATGCACTGAAACTACTGAAGCCCACAAGAAGCAAAGCCACTGCAGTGAGAAGCCTGTGCACTGCAACTAGAGAGTCGAACCCACTCATTGCAACTGGAGAAAGCCCACCAGCAGCAATGAAGACCCAGTGCAGCCAAAAATAAATACATACACAAATAATAATTTTTTTTTAAAAAGTGCAGACAAGCACCAGGAGTTCTAACTGGCAGCTGGAAGATGTCTTAGCCTATGCACTCTTGCAGTTTGTGCTGGATACTTCGTGTGTTACAGAGGGCTTTCATACCCATTGTAAGATGTTTGTAGCATTCCTGGCTTCCACTCCCCCACCTCCAGTGTGACAACCAAAAATGTCTCCAGACATGCCCCTTGATGCAGATATGCCCCAGTTGAGAACCTAATATATTCTGTCCCTCCAGGCTTTGGTATCCGTCGCAGGACCGATCTCGACATTCTTTAGCTACTGGGCCTTCCTTCACAGTTTGTTTTCTTGTCAGTCTGACCTTTCCCCATTGCCAGCCATCACTCTTTGTCCCTGCTTGATCAACAGTAAAGTGAAGAGAATAGTTAGAGAAGCAGTGTGAGTTTTATAGCGTGACCTTTATAGACGGTGATGTCAAATAGTGCTTATTAAAGGACCTAGAACATGATGATACTTAACAGATGCTAGTGAACTTCCCTTTACCCATCTCACCCACTGTACTAAAGAAACCAAAATTGAACTTTGTCTTCCTGCCTCCCATGAAAGAATCTAATAACCCACACCACCCTCGCGGATCCATGGAATCTTTTAAAAAAGTCAGTTCCCAAATTTGACCGTTTTGTGTGTATATATTAAGCAGACATTTGGGAACATCTGGATAAAGAATGACTTTCCTTATTTTTTATCCATATGGCTGTGCTTCTCAGATACAACCTAACTGATTTTAGTTGATTAGGAAAGTGAACTGGGCCCTGTGTGGACTTGAGTCTTTTGTTTAAAATAGTTCAGTTCAGTCTCAGTCCATCAAGTGTTTTATCTGAAATAAGACCATGGTGTCATAGATTTACGTAACAATGCTTTAGATTTTGATGGGGGATAGAGTTCATTTCACATCCCTGACACAGACTTTCCATTTTGACTGAAAGAAAGCAAGTTTTTCTGTGTGTGTATGTGTGAATATGTTTATGTATATATGTATTTGTGTGTGAGCATATATTTATGTACATGAATGTATATGTCTGTCTACATATCATGCACACATATATGTATATAGATAATTTCATGTATCAGTGAGAAAAAATATGTGGCTGACATAAAGCCATCTATATGCTGTGAAAGTGAAAAAGAAAGTTTAACATATTGGCCAATCTGCATAGAACACACATAAGCAAATGCAGCCCATCTTAGAAGGCAAAAAAAAAAGGTACTTTCCTGCCTCTAATGGCTTGATAATAGCCATTATCGGCAACAATGCAAATGAAAAGAAAATAAAAAGAGGCATTTTTATGCACTGCCCATTAAGGGCAGCATACACATAAACTCATGAACTTGGAAAATAAATAAGCAGCCTGGTTGCTAAACAAAAGCTTGATTTCATTTCCAGTGCTATCGATGGATAGTTTGTCATTAAAAAGATAGAGCTGTTTAAGCTGTCCCAAGGGAAAGACTTAAAGTGGGATAAAAAAGAATCCAGTGGAGTATGCAGACCTGGGCCAATTTTAAATAATTGCCATTCCACCATGAGTCCAAAGAGATTGTGTTCAGACACGGCCCATCAGCCACAGTGAGCAGGGCTTTCCTCTGGGACAGGATCCAGGCCCAGGTTGCCCATGGAGCCCCATGGGGACAACCCTTAGACGATGAAGGAGGACTCTGCCTTCACTCTGTGATAACATGGTTCTTACAGACCCGCCTGTCTGTTTTCCTTGCTAGTTTCCCATGTGTCCTTGTATATCTTGAGAATATTGTCTGTTAATTCTGAAATGGAATTCAAGAGGTCATTAGGTCTGGCTGCCTGCCTTAACCTCTCTAATCAATTTATCTCCATAAGTTACTTCGATATCAATCCATAAAAGAGTACTAACATTATTTCTCGGTGCATTAACTCATTAAATGAGATACACACATGGAGTGTATGATAGTGGCTGGCACATAATACATGCTCAGTATATGACCAGTTTCATTGTTTCTGTGTTTACTATTTTTTGAAAGGCAGTTGATATAAAAGAAACTTTATCGAGTTCAGAATTAGAAAAAATTATGGTCAAATTGTCATTGCATGGTCTTGGTTAAGGATTTAGCAGCCATAGGCCTTAGTACCCTCATTTATAAAACATAGATGATGATTCTTGGTATGTTTCTTGACTCTTGTGGAAAGTTAGTGAGGAAATACTCGCAGAAAGAGAGGGATATAGTAAATTCTTGGTAAAAATCAGGTACTGTTATCAACACTTTTAGTGATACCATTTACATCTCAATGGAGGACAGTCGGTTCTGTTACTGAAACTGCCAACATCACTGGGATAGAAGATGAATGATATTCTTCCTTATTACTTTTGCCTTGTGGTGATGTCATGTATTGAGTCATTTTCCTCTTGACATGGAGCTGACAGTAGAGTTTTAAGGTGAATTTGAGGGTCCCTTGGTCTGCATGGAGATCAAACCAGTCAATCCTAAAGGAAATCAAATCTGAGTACTCATTGGAAGGACTGATACTGGAGTTAAAGCTCCAGAACTTTGGCCACCTGATGCAAAGAACCAACTCATTGGAAAAGACCCTAAAGCTGGGAAAGATTGAAGGCAAAAGGAAAAGGGGGTGGCAGTGGGTGAGATGGTTAGATAGCATCACTCGATTCAATGGACATGAATTTGAGCAAATTCTGGGAGATAGTGAAGGTCAGGGGAGCCTGGCATACTGCAATCCATGGGGTCTTGGGGAGTCAGACACAAACTTAGTGACTGAACAGCAGCAACAATGAAAAAGAGGAAAGAAAGAGTAAGAGGTTGGTGATAAAAACCCTAAGTATGGACTCTGGGTGAGAAGGGGTATCTGAGTAGCACTCATGGTTCCCTGGAGGGGTAAGAATGGGGAGTCCAGGAGGATACATTTGAAGTCCCACTTCTGTACTGAACTTGAACTGTGCTGGGGGTTGGGGGTGAAACAGCAAACAAGGCTGACATGGTGCCTGGTTAGGGAACATAAGGTGTAGTAGGGAAGAAGGTGGGCCCTTAGAATACAAGTGGTGGGTAGTAGGGTGAAGTAGAGATTCAGAGATGATGACCCTTAACCCAGACCTGAACCAACAAGGAGGACTTCCTGGAGGAAAGTACATCAACAAAATCAGAAATTAAAATGGAGAAATCAAAACAGACAACACAAAAATACAAAGGATCATAAGAGACTACTATCAGCAGCTATATGCCAATAAAATGGACAACTTGGAAGAAATGGAAAAATTCTTAGAAAAATATAACTTTCCTAAACTGAACCAGGAAGAAATAGAAAGTCTCAACAGACCCATCACAAGCATGGAAATCAAAGCTGTAATCAGAAATCTTCCAACAAAAAAAAAACCCAGGATCAGACGGCTTCACAGCGGAATTCTACCAAAAATTTAGAGAAGAGCTAACACCTATCCTACTCAAACTCTTCCAGAAAATTGCAGAGGAAGGTAAACATCCAAACTCATTCTATGAAGCCACCGTCACCCTAATACCAAAACCAGACAAAGATGCCACAGAAAAAAGAAAACTACAGGCCAATATCACAGAGGAACATAGATGCAAAAATCCTTAACAACATTCTAGCAAACAGAATCCAGCAACATATTAAAATGATCATACATCATGACCAAGTGGGCTTTATCCCAGGGATGCAAGGATTCTTCAACATTTGCAAATCAATCAATGTGATACACCACATTAACAAATTGAAAGATAAAAACCATATGATTATCTCAATAGATGCAGAGAAAGCCTTTGACAAAATTCAACATCCATTTATTATAAAAACCCTCAAGAAAGCAAGCATAGAAGGAACATACCTCAACATAATAAAAGCCATATATGATAAACCCACAGCAAACTTTATGCTCAATGGTGAAAAATTGAAAGCATTTCCCCTAAAGTCAGGAACAAGATAAGGGTGCCCACTCTCACCACTACTATTCAACATAGTTTTGGAAGTTTTAGCCACAGCAATCAGAGAAGAAAAAGAAATGAATCCAGATTGGAAAAGAAGTAAAACTCGCACTGTTTGCGGATGACATGATCCTCTACATAGAAACCCTAAATACTCCACCAGAAAATTACTAGAGCTAATCAATGAATATAGTAAAATTAGTACACAGAAATCCTTTGCATTCCTATACACTAACAATGAGAGAACAGAAAGAGAAATGAAACAATTCCATTCACCATTACAACGAAAAGAATAAAATACTTAGGAATAAACCTACCTAAAGAAACAAAAGATCTATATGTAGAAAACTGTAAAACACTGATGAAAGAAATCAAGGATGATACAAATAGATGGAGAAATATACCATGATCATGGATCGGAAGAATCAATATAGTGAAAATGAGTATACTACCAAAAGCAATCTATAGATTCAATGCACTCATTATCAAGCTACCAATGGTATTTTTCAGAGAACTAGAACAAATAATTTCACAATTTGTATAGAAATACAAAAAGCCTTGACTAGCCAAAGCAATCTTGAGAAAGAAGAATGGGACTGGAGGAATCAACCTGCCTGACTTCAGACTATACTACAAAGCTACAGTCATCAAGACAGTATGGTACTGGCACAAAGACAGAAAAACAGATCAATGGAACAAAATAGAAAGCCCAGAGATAAACCCACACACCTATGGACACCTTATCTTTGACAAAGGAGGCAAGAATATACAATGGAGAAAGACAATCTCTTTAATAAATGGTGCTGGGAAAACTGGTCAACCACTTGTAAAAGAATGAAACTAGAACACTTTCTAATATCATACACAAAAATAAACTCAAAATGGATTAAAGATCTAAACATAAGACCAGAAACTATAAAACTCCTAGAGGAAACCATAGGCAAAACACTCTATGACATAAATCACAGCAGGATCCTCTATGACTCACCTCCCAGAGTAATGGAAATAAAGGCAAAAATAAGCAAATCGGACCTAATTAAACTTAAAAAGCTTTTGCACAACAAAGGAAACTAAGCAAGGTGAAAAGACAGCCTTCAGAATGGGAGAAAATAATAGGAAATGAAGCAACTGACAAAGAATTAATCTCAAAAATATACAAGCAGCTCCTGCAACTCAATTCCAGAAAAATAAATGACCCAATCAAAATATGGGCCAAAGAACTAAACAGGCATTTCTCCAAAGAAGACATACAGATGGCTAACAAGTACATGAAAAGATGCTCAACATCACTCATTATCAGAGAAATGCAAATCAAAACCACAATGAGGTACCATCACATGCTGGTCACAATGGCTGCTATCAAAAAGTCTACAAACAATAAATGCTGGAGAGGGTGTGGAGAAAAGGGAACCCTCTTACACTGTTGGTGGGAATTGCAAACTAGTACAGTCACTATGGAGAACAGTGTGGCGATTCCTTAAAACATTGGAAATAGAACTGCCATACAACCTAGCAATCCCACTGCTGGGCATACACACCGAGGAAACCAGAATTGAAAGATACACATGTACCCTAATGTTCATCGCAGCACTGTTTATAATAGCCAGGACATGGAAGCAACCTAGATGTCCATCAGCAGATGAATGGATAAGAAAGCTGTGGTACATATACACAATAGAATATTACTCAACTATTAAAAAGAATGCATTTGAATCAGTTCTAATGAGGTGGATGAAACTGGAGTCTATTATACAGAGTGAAGTAAGTCAGAAAGAAAAACACCAACACAGTATATTAATGCATATATATGGAATTTAGAAAGATGGTAATGATGACCCTATATGCGAGACAGCAAAAGAGACAGACGTAAAGAACAGACTTTGGGCTCTGTGGGAGAAGGCCAGGGTGGGATGATTTGAGAGAATAGCATTGAAATATGTATAGTATCATATGTAAAATCAGTCCAGGTTCGATGCCTGGGACAGGGTGCTCAGGGCTGGTGCACTGGGATGACCCTGAGGGATGGGATGGGGAGGGAAGTGGGAGAGGGGTTCAGAATGGGGAACACATGTACACCCGTGGCTGATTCATGTCACTGTATGGCAAAAACCACTACAATATTGTAAAGTAATTAGCCTCCAGTTAAAATAAATAAATTAAAAAAAAAAAAGAAGTTAGGAAAGCTATCCTGGCCTTTTCTCCTGTTCTGAAATAAACACTCATCTCACTTTAAAAAGTAAAAGAAAGAAAGTACATCTTGGAAACTTCTAAAGGATTTATAGGACTCAGGAAAAGTTGGCCATTGCTCTGCCACTTATGAACTATCTTGCTTAAACTTTTTGAACTTTGTTCTCTTTTTCTATAAACTATGGATAAGATAATATGGACTGTGATCATATACACATATTATAATATACATTATACATGGAATTCTCCAGGCAAGAATATTGGAGTGGGTAGCCATTCCCTTCTTGTGTTCTTCCCAACCCAGGGATTGAACCTGGGTCTCCTGCATTGCTTCCCTGGTGACTCAGATGTTAAATAATCTGCCTGCAACCCAGGAGACCTGGGTTCAATCCCTGTGTTGGGAAGATCCCCTGGAGAATGGAACAGCTACCCACTCCAGTCTTCTGGCCTGGAGAATTCCATGGACAGAGGATCGTGGCAGGCTACAGTTCATGGGATCACAAAGAGTTGGACATGGCTGAGCGACTTTCACTCCTGCATTGCAGGCAGATTCTTTACCGTCTGAACCACCAGGGAAGTCCCATATTATATCATATGTATATTTGGTGGCTCAGATGGCAGAGAATCTGCTTGCAATGCAGGAGACCTAGGTTCGATCCCTGGGTCAGGAAGATCCCCTGGAGAAGGAGATGGCAACCCACTCCAGTATTCTTGCCTGGAGAATCTCATGGACAGAGGAGGCTGGGGTCTACAGTCCATGAGGTCACAAAGAGTCAGACATGACTAAGCAACTAACACAGACAGACAGATATTTTAATAGGTGATTCATCAATATTTCTTATTCATTTTTTTCAGCCAATTCCAGCTTTTATTGCCAAGCTGAGGAGTTTTAGCCAGTTACTCACCCACTCTGGTCTTTGCTTTGCAAACAGCAGGTCCCAAAATCCCATTCTTAATGCTTTACAATCTGATGAACAGAGCAAGGCTTCTCTCTGACCAGCCTCCCCCTCTCCCTCCCTTCCTCCCTCCCTCCCTCTCTCTTTAGCTCCCTCTTGCTCTTTCCCACCACTCCTTCTCCTGCTGTCCAGCCCCTCCTTAAAAGGCCTCAAGTCCTGCTGAGAACAAGAGGGCATATTTTATGCTGGGCGCTCACCCATTGGGGACCACTTCCCAGACCTCAGCTTCTCCCTTCCTAATTGAAGTGGAGGCTTTGAAATGTTCAGTGCTTCGTTCTCTGAAGTTGAAGCTGACCAGTTTCTCCTGCTGCCTCCCAAGCGTCTAATTTGTCAGTAAAATTGTTCAGTTTTCTTATGACCATTTGGGGGTTTTTCATCCTCTTGTGGTTGCGGAAATGGAGCCCGGTGAGCAATGCCTATTTTTACAAGAACTCTTTTGCACAACACTGGCTGTCTCTGGGAGTGGGTCACAGGGAAACAGAGGAGTGATTTCCTTAAGGGCACCTGGATTCCCAGGGGGTTTGAGTTTCACCTTTTATTTCCTTGAGGACTAAGGATGGATGCTGCTTTCTCCTCAACAGGCACAGGGGAAGCACAATTCTAAGAAAGTGCATTTTTCTCTAAGCCAACATCAAATCCCATCTTTGCCCATGATGAGCTGTGTAACTTGGGTATCTTCTCTGAATTCCAAGTCTGTTTCTTCATCTGTATAATGGGGATTAAAATGTGAGTAACGGGGCTGATCTGAGAGTGAAAATTACTGGCATACTACATTTGCATCACTAACCTAGCTCTAGTACAGATGTTGGCACTCCGTTGCCTTCAAGGGGGCTGCAGTGTCATGGGAGTAGCTCGGGATCTCAATAGAGGTCAGTCAAAGAGATGGGAAAACAACAGAAACAGTAATGGACTTTATTTTCTTGGGCTCCCAGATCACTACAGATGGTGACTGCAGCCATGAAATTAAAAGATGCTTGCTCACTGGAAGAAAAGTTATGACAAACCTAGACAGCGTATTAAAAAGCAGAGACATTGCTTTGTCATCAAAAGTCCCTCTAGTCAAAGCTATGGTTTTTCCAGTAGTCATGTACAAATATGAGAATTGGTCCATAAAGAAGGCTGAGCACCAAAGAATTGATGCTCTCAAATTGTATTGCTCTAGAAGACCCTTAAGAGTCTCTTGGACTGCAAGGAGATCAAACCAGTCAATCCTAAAGGAAATCAACCCTGAATATTTTCTGAAAGGACTGATCCTGATGCTGAAGCTCCAGTATTTTGGCCACCTGATGTGAAGACCCTACTCATTTGAAAAGACCCTGATGCTGGGAAGGTTTGAAAGCTGGAGGAGAAGGGGACAACAGAGGATGAAATGGTTGGATGACGTCACTGACTCAATGAGCATGAGTTGGGCAAGCTTCGGAAGATGGTGAGGGACAGGGAAGCCTGGTGTGCTGCAGTCCATGGGGTCGCAAAGAGTTGGACACAACTGAGCAACTGAACAACAACAACACTCACAGACATTATAAGGTGGTGAGGAATGAGGTAAAGAAATACTGAGGCAGCCTTAGGATCAGCCCCCTCTTAGGGAGAGGGCTCTGTGCCCTACAGTACCCATGGGACAAACTCGATACTGGACACCATCCTTAGAGAAATGGGGAGCAGAAAAAGTGAGGATTATAAATTCCAACATCTGCCTGCTAGACTTTTTATCTGTACTTGGGGACAGGGTGTTTGTTGGGACAAAGTAGCTTTGCAGTGATACATTAAGATTAGTTTATGATATGTTCTGGGTGATGGCTACCTTCCCCTTAGACATACAGTGACAGAAACATTCTGTCTTGGGGAAAACAACAGCATCAAACCAGAGCAGAGTTCTCCAGGAAAAAAAGAAAAAAAAGAACAAAAAACTCCAGACCCAGATTATAGTCTGTGTTGTTTTACTTTGAATTCCTAGAGAGTTTCTCCCACCTCAGGGACTTTATGAATCTTTTGCCTGAATTCAGACATTTTTGTTTGAAAGCTCTTGCCAGGATAGATACCACACTGACAACATTTGCAAAGTATCTCCTCCTTTTGCTTTGTGGTAAGTTTAGAGGCTTGCCTTATATCACTATCTACTGCCTTTCCCATGTAACCTGGTGAGATATTTGTCTTGGGTAAAGATTGGATATCTCTGAAGCAGTTCAGGTCATAGTGATTCCAGGAGATAAAAATGCTGTTATGCTGTCGAATCAAGTGAACTGAGGGACTGAAGAGATCATCAATTCCCAATGCCCCTCTTTTACAGATGGGAAAAAGATGGAGTGTCATGGTAAAGGTCACCCAAGAAATTAGAGTTTGGAGAAGGGATAAGAGCACTGGGGTCTGAAACGATGCTCACATATGCATTAGGGGATTGCCATGATTCTGATTTTATGAATATGCAAATTATGTATAATCTTGAGGGCATCATAGCAAGAAGATATCACTCATCCACTCAACACTAACTCTTTTCCACTAGCTATCTGATTCTTGGAACATCTGTTGCAGGCATGATGCCTTTCATCCATTCACACTGGGAAAGCAAAATGTAGTTGAAATAACAGTGCACGTAGAGCCCTACTGGCTACCCATTCTTGCTGTCATCTAGGGGAATATATTAATACTTAACCTCCTCAAGCTTTGGTTTCTTCACAGGGAACACATTTAATGACAGTTCAGTTCAGTTCAGTCGTTCAATCGTGTCCAACTCTTTGAGACCCCATGAACCGCAACATGCCAGGCCTCCCTGTCCATCACCAACTCCCGGAGTCTACCCAAACCTGTATCCATCGAGTCGATGATGCCATCCAACCATCTCATCCTCTGGTGTCCCCTTCTCCTCCTGCCCCCAATCCTTCCCAGCATCAGGGTCTTTTCCAATGAGTCAACTCTTTGCATGAGGTGGCCAAAGTCTTGGCGTTTCAGCTTCAACATCAGTCCTTCCAATGAACACCCAGGACTGATCTCCTTTAGGATGGACTGGTTGGATCTTCTCACAGTCCAAGGGACTCTCAAGAGTCTTCTCCAACACCACAGTTCAAAAGCATCAATTCTTCAGTGCTCAGCTTTTTTCACCGTCCAACTCTCACATCCATACATGACCACTGCAAAAACCATAGCCTTGACTAGATGAACCTTTGTTGGCAAAGTAATGTCTCAGCTTTTAAATATGCTGTCTAGGTTGGTCATAACCTTCCTTCCAAGGAGTAAGCGTCTTTTAATTTCATGGCTGCAGTCACCATCTGCAGTGATTTTGGAGCCCAAAAAAATAAAGTCTGACACTGTTTCCACTATTTCCCCATCTATTTGCCATGAAGTGATGGGACCAGATGCCATGATCTTAGTTTTCTGAATATTGAGCTTTAAGCCAACTTTTTCACTCTCCTCTTTCACTTTCATCAAGAAGCTCTTTAGTTCTTCTTTGCTTTCTGCCATAAGGGTGGTGTCATCTGCATATCTGAGGTTATTGATATTTCTCCTGGCAATTTTGATTCCAGCTTATGTTTCTTCCAGCCTAGCATTTCTCATGATGTACTCTGCATATAAGTTAAATAAGCAGGGTGACAATATACAGCCTTGATGTACTCCTTTTCCTATCTGGAACCAGTCTGTTGTTCCATGTCCAGTTCTAACTGTTGCTTTCTGACCTGCATACAGGTTTCTCAAGAGACAGGTCAGATGGTCTGGTATTCCCATCTCTTTCAGAATTTTCCACAGTTTATTGTGATCCACACAATCAAAGGCTTTGGCATAGTCAATAAAGCAGAAATAGATGTTTTTCTGGAACTCTCTTGCTTTTTCGATGATTCAGAGGATGTTGGCAATTTGATCTCTGGTTCCTCTGCCTTTTCTAAAACCAGCTTGAACATCTGGAAGTTCACAGTTCACGTATTGCTGAAGCCTGGCTTGGAGAATTTTGAACATTACTTTACTAGCGTGTGAGATGAGTGCAATTGTGCGGTAGTTTTTTGGGTGTTAGTTCTAGAAGGTCTTGTAGGTCTTCATAGAACCGTTCAAGTTCAGCTTCTTCAGCATTACTGGTTGGGGCATAGATTGGATTACCGTGATATTGAATGGTTTGCCTTGGAAATGAACAGAGATCATTCTGTCGTTTTTGAGATTGCATCCAAGTACTGCATTTCAGACTCTTTTGTTGACCATGATGACTACTCCCTTTCTTCTAAGGGATTTCTGCCCACAGTAGTAGATATAATGGTCATCTGAGTTAAATTCACCCATTCCAGTCAATCTTAGTTTGCTGATTCCTAGAATTTCGACGTTCACTCTTGCCATCTCCTGTTTGACCACTTCCAATTTGCCTTGATTCATGGACCTAACATTCCAGGTTCCTATGCAATATTGCTCTTTACAGCATCAAACTTTTCCTCTATCACCAGTCACATCCACAGCTGGGTATTGTTTTTGCTTTGGCTCCATCCCATCATTCTGTCTGGAGTTATTTCTCTACCGATCTCCAGTAACATATTGGGCACCTACTGACCTGGGGAGTTCATCTTTCAGTGTCCTATCTTTTTGCCTTTTCATACTGTTCATGGGGTTCTCAAGGCAAGAATACTGAAGTGGTTTGCCATGCCCTTCTCCAGTGGACTACAATCTGTCAGACCTCTCCACCATGATCCATCCCTCTTTGTGGCCCCACACGGCATGGCTTAGTTTCATTGAGATAGGCAAGGCTGTGGTCCATGTGATCAGATTGGCTAGTTTTCTCTGATTATAGTTTCAATCTGCCTGCCCTCTGATGCCCTCTCGCAACATCTTCCGTCTTACTTGGGTTTCTCTTACCTTGGACGTGGGGTATCTCTTCACGACTGCTCTAGCAAAGTGCAGCCGCTGCTCCTTACCTTGGACAAGGGGTGAATTTTAAATCATTATAACTAGCCTGAAACACATCTTCATTAATCAAAATAGGAACCATTACAATCAACACATTTTTGCCAATGAGAAATAAGTTTGCTTGTTCCTGTAGCATAAAAATCCATGCTTTGGGATTCACTGAACTCTTGGAAAGCATTTTCTGCCTCCTGCTGGTTGTGGAAGCATTTTCTCTGCAAAAAGTTGTCGGGATGCTTGAAGAAGTGGTAGTCAGTTGGCGATAGGTCAAGTAAATATGGTGGATAAGGTAAAAGTTCATAGCCCAATTCATTCAACTTTTGAAGTGCTGGTTGTGTGACATGTAGACGGGCATTGTCATGGAGAAAGAAATGGGCCCTTTATTTTGACCAGTGCTGGCTGCAGGCGTTGGCAGTTTTCGGTGCATCTCATTGATTTGCTGAGCATACTGCTCAGATGTAATGGCTTCACCAGGATTTAGAAAACTGTAATGGATCAGACGGGCAGCAGACCACCAAACAGTGACCCTTTTTTGGTGCAAGTTTGGCCTTGGGAAGCACTTTGGAACTGCTTCTCATTCTAACCACTGAACTGATTGTCACCAATTGTGGTATAAAACCCACTTCTCATCACACATCACAATCTGATTTTAAAAAAAACAGTTCATTGTTGTTGAGTAGCATAAGAGAAGACAATACTTCAAGGATTTTTTTTCTGTTTTTTGGTCAGCTCATGAGGCACACACTTATCAAGCTTTCTCACCTTTACAATTTGCTTCAAATGCCGAACAGCCATAGAATGGTCAATGTTGAGTGCTTCGGGAACTTCTCATTTAGTTGTAAGAGGATCAGCTTCAAGGATCTTCTCAGTTGGTCGTTGTCAACTTCCAATGGCCGGCCACTGTACTTATCTTCAAGGGTCTTTTTTCCTTCACAAAACTTCTTGAACCTCCACTGCACTGTACTTTCATTAAGCAGTTCTTGGGCCAAATGCATTGTTGATGTTGCGAGTTGTCTCCTGCTTTAGGACCAATTTTGAACTTGAATAAGAAAATTGCTCGAATTTACTTTTTGTCTTACATCATTTTTATAGTCTAAAATAAATATAAAATAAACAGCAAGTAATAAGTCTTTAGCAAAACACATGAAGCAAGAAATATACATTAAAATGATGTATAACATAACCACGTTTATTGAGAAGGTATTCCAATATCAAACTGTAAATTTCAACAATGCAAAAACTGCAGTTACATTTGCACCGGCTTAATAATTTCACCTCTGTGATTCTTCAAGCAATATTTATAGGATACCCACTATATGCCTGGCAATACCTATGTGCTGTGATATACATAAAACAGGATAAAACGTCATCCCTCCAGCTCAGGACTTTTGAGTGTTAGTGCTGGATCTGCTCTGATCAGGTTCTGGGTTCCTAATACTGTGTTTCCAATGAACTGAGATTCTATGAACATGATGAAGAAGAGCTTTTCACCCTTGAGACAGTGCTACTAGAGGATGCTGTGCCCACTGCACCCTGAGAAGTCAGATGTTACCAGCGGATCTTACCTTGGCTTTGTAGCAGGTATTATCAGAAATGAGCTGCTTGGGGAGGGCTACCTGGTCATATTTTTGCAACTATTAGAACTGAAGCATTCAGGCTACTACCTCCACTAACTTCTCTTCTTTCCACCTTCAAATATTTACTCTACAGTAGCCTTAACAAACCTAGATGGATATTAAAATGCAGAGACATTACTTTGCCAATAAAGGTCTGTATAATCAAAGCTATGGTTTTTCCAGTAGTCATGTATGGATATGAGAGCTGGACCATAAAGAAGACTGAGCACTGAAGAATTGATGCTTTTGAACTGTGGTGTTGACGAAGACTCTTGAGAGTTAATTGGACTGCAAGAAAGTCAAAGCAGTCAATCCTAAAGGAAATCGATCCTGAATACTCATTGGAAGGACTTATGCTGAAGCTGAGGCTCTAGTACTTTGGCCACCTGATGCAAAGAGCCTACTCATTTGAAATGACCCTGATGCTGGGGAAGGATTGAGGGAAGGAGGAGAAGGGGACGACAAAGGACGAGATGGTTGGATGGCATCACTGACTCAATGGACATGAGTTGGAGCAAGCTCCGGGAGATGGTGAAGGACAGGGAAGCCTGGTGTGCTGCAGTCCTTGTGGTCGCAAAGAGCCGGACACGACTGAACGGCTGAACAACAACAAGCCTTGATCCAGGCATTTTAAGAGCTGCTGAGATGAACTGGCCTTTGTAGCCGTGAAGTCCATGATCCTAGGGAGCACTGGGGAGGAAGGACTTAGAGAGCATTGATGTTACCTAAATGTTGAGATCTTTAACAACCTGATAGAAGGGATATCACCCTTTTTAAAGACAACAGTCTAAGGTAGTAGTTCATAATGGACCTGACTGTAGTTAAGTTGTGATGGTTGAGGACACTTCTTATCTGTGGAGATTTGTCACTTGATGAGTGATAAAACTTACTTGCCTAGAAGCCCATGTCTTAAAATAAGCTCTCTTCTAAAAGGTCCAGTCTTAGATAAGAAACACTTCCTGCTTGCGTATGTGGATGTGTGGGTGTGTGTTGTGGAGGCATAGATTTATGGAGCATTGCCCTTTTTTCTGGAGCATGTTCCTAAAACTTCCCCCCTCCCCTTACACACACACCTTTGTCTGCCAGTCAGCACATGGTGCTCTCTTGTGAGATAATGCATCAAATGTTTACCTGGGACAGGGTGAATGTTCTCAGGGAAGTATATGTGTTAAATAGAGAGGACAGTGAATTTATAAGGAGTTTGAGTAAAACATCCTTTGGTGGTTTTGATGACAGTCATTCTGAAGAGAAAATGGTCCAACATCTCTTTTGGGGGATCCTTGCATCACTGAGGGGGCTGTTTATAGGCTTGGGTCATCCTGCTTGAAGGCCAGCCTTGGGAGTCTCTTCTTTGTCTCAAAGAGGTTTTCTCATCTCTCTGCTTCTTTCTTAAAGATCCAGGGAGCCAGTCCTCCCCCAACCTCCTTCACTTTGAAACTGCCACATCCCCATTGTCTCAGTTTCTCATGGCCAAGTTCATCACTGCCTCTTTATTTTCCTTGTTCTCTTAGTTAAATTCATGGGCTCATTTTTTGTTTCTTGATTTGTTTTTAAAGTTAAAATGGGCTTCCCTAATGGTTGAAAACTCAGAGGAAGAGGAAACTTAACTATGATTAATTGATCTCGATTTTTTCAAATGACTAAAACACTCATTGCTAAATCTTTGTATGAATTATTTTACTTATATTCCTAATAACTCTGTAAATAAACATTATTTTATTCCTAACCTATAAAGCGAGGTACCAAAAGGGTAAATGATTTGCCTAGTGTTACACAGTTATCAAGAAGTCAAGTTTTATACACTTGATTGCTAACATGCATGAGGAAATAGGGATGAATTAGCAAAACAGCAAAGTTATAGAATTCTTAAATGATCCTCATTAAACATCTTTGGGATTGGTCCCTTTGTTTTAAAGCTTTTCCGTTTTTCTCTTTTTTATTATCTTTATGTCCCCATCCTTTACTCAAGGAAGGTCAAATTATGTCATTCTTTGGCAAAAGCTGTGCTGCTATGATTGTTTAAAAATGCATGATATAGTTAACTTCTCAAAATAGTTCAAAGTTTTGAAAATGAATCATGTTTCAAACAGTCATCAACGGCAGGCCAATTTGCCTGGCATTAAGTGGTTTCCTAGATGCAGAATTTACCAAATGATTTCACTTTGTTCCATCATTTATTTCTGACAGCATCTAAGAATCACAAAGGAACTAAGCATTTCTTGAGGAACTCATAACACTGGTAAGCATGGTTGTCATTTGTCAAGCCCCTTTATGTGCCAGGCACTCTGTTCAGGCTATACACACTACCATACTTGACTATCATGGCAACACTATGAAGTAGGGGTTACTATCACAAGTTTTTTTTTCCTCTTTTTTTTTTTTTAGTATCTATTTGTTTTTTTAGTATCTGTTTTTTTTAGCTGCATTGGGTTTTAGTTGCGGCATGCGGGATCTTTCTTTGCAGTGCACTGGCTTCTTTGTAGTTGTAGCATACAGGCTTGTTTGCTGTGGAACATGTGGGATCTTAGTTCCCTAACCAGAGATCAAACATGTGTCCCCTGCATTGGAAGGCAGATTTTTAACCACTGGACCACCAGGGAAGTTGCTATCTCAAGCTTTCTTAAGGAGGATAATAAGGCTCAGGAAGGTTAGGTAATGTTCCTAAGGCTTCCCTGGCAGTCTGGTCATAAAGAATCCGCATGCCGATGCAGGAGATGTGGGTTCGATCCCTGGGTTGGGAGATCGCCTGGAGAAGGGCATGGCTGCCCACTTCAGTATTTTTGCCTGGAGAATCCTATGGACAGAGGAGCTTGGTGGGCTACAGTCCATGGGGTCACAAAGAGTTGGACAGGACTTAGTGACTAAACAACACCAGCATTTTCAGGCTCTGGGAAGCTAGCCTCTGGGTCAGTCCGAGCAGATAGCCTTCCATTCCGGGAGGGCCACCACTAAGGAAATGCTTCCACATTCTAGACCAGAGGAGGAGGGCGTGATGGCACCTGTTGGCTCTTCATCCGTGTGAAGCACATCTCAGAACAGCTTAATACGGCCATTTTACAGAGGAGCAAAGTGAGGATTAGAGGTGGCAATGCATTCCCCATGGTTTCAGGCTGAGTCTGAGATTCTGAACCTGCCTGCCTGCCTCCAAAACGGGTCTTCTCTTCCCAGCGCTGTTCTTGCCTCTCTGTTTCCATTTAGCGCACAGGGTCCTTTTGGTGTCCCAAGCCAGTGCAGAGTGGCTTTTCTCTGGCAAGCTGGGCGTAAACGCTGCAGAGCTCGTTTTCGCTCTCTGGGAGGAGTCCTCTCTTGGATCTCAGATGCACGGTTCCACTGCAAAGCTGGATCCATGTACGAGGGAGGCAGTAACGCTTCCGGGGAGTGGTGGGGAGTTCATTGATTAGATGCCAGCTGGCTCAGAGGACCGTTTCTCTTCCCTTTTCTGGAGTAACTGATGTTGCGTCTGGCCATGCTTGCCTGCTCTGGTGCCCAATTCCATAGCCATTTCAAGTCTTTCCTCTCCCCAAAATGAGCATTTACTCTCCCATGGATCACTCCTGTGATATCTCTAACCATGTAGCTCCAGCTTAAAAAACAAATCAGGAGTGGCATTCTGTTACTATATTTTCAGCTATAGCTCATAATTTGGTGTAAAGCCTGTCATTGTCTATGAAACATATCCCTGTGCAGGGAACTTATTGGACACCAGAATGAAATTGACTAAATAAAAGCAGTTTCATGGAACAATTTGCAAATATCACTGCTTCTTGCCAAGCCTTTTTGGCAAAACTGTCTTCAGTGACTCGAGAGCTTTTCCAGCCAGAAAGCGATTTGGGTTACCTTATGCTTCCCTCTCTCATTTTTCTGATATAAATACTTTCATTAAAGCCACATAAGTCACAGACAATAGAAATGTCATTCAGGAAAACATTTGCATTTATTTTTCAGGAAACATTATTCAGTTTTTCCTTTTTGCAGGGAGAGGAGGGAACTTATTTCAGAGTCCACAGTAGTATTTGCAGGAGACAGGTCTGCACTGAGTATTGAAGGAGTGTGTGTCTGTATGTGTGTGTGTGAGAGAGAGAGAGAGAGAGAGAGAATGGGGAAAAAGGCATTACTGGAGCCATGTTTCTCTGTCTCTCAAAGAGATTAAGATTATGGAAAGGATCTCTTTGAGATGGGAAAGAAGTATGGCCCAAGGGACAGTTGTGAATGCCTTGGCATGCACATCAGTGGCTATGGATTCTAGTCCAAATCTAACCAACAACTGGTAGCATGATCTTATAAATTCAATATATGTGTATGTGTAAAGCAGTATGAAGTTGAAAATTGAGTGGAAAATTTTTAAAAAAGGAAAAGGAAAAATAACAAAAATAATATATCCCACGCAGAGCTTAGGCATATCACCTAGTTTCTCTAAACCTTGGAGTTATCATTCTACACAATTGAATGAAAAAGAAACAACCACCCAAATTGATACTTAGGTAGCCATGTGACAGACTGCAAATGAAACTTAAGACAATATGTCAATGGCCCAATTTTCTACCTGACAAAATTGAAGCTTTTCCAGTTGAGATATATTGTAGTGACACTTACTAAGAGAAGTTGCCATTATGAATGTAGGAGTCCCATCCCCTTTCTTCATGGACCTTATAGTGTAGTGACTAAGCATGCATGCATGGGTGCCAAGTCACTTCAGTCGTGTCCAACTCTTTGTGACCCTATGGACTGTAGCCCACCAGTTTCCTCTCTCAGTGGGATTCTCCAGGCAAGAATACTGGAGTGGGTTGCCATGCCCTTCTCCAGGGGATCTTCCCAACCCAGGGATTGAACCCGAGTCTCCTGCGACTCCTGCACTGCAGGCAGAGTCTTTACTGCTGAGGCACCAGGGAAGCCCTAATGACTAAGATCACACAGCTAAAAGGTGTGCATCTGGACTAGGTAGCCAAGACCCCTGTGACTGTAGTCTAGGCTCTTCCTGGTGTCCTCCTGTGTCCAGGACAGTCAAAGTTGACAGCAGATCTTCAAGCATAATTATTCATAGGTCATGTGCTAGTTTGGATGATAAATTATATGTTTACACTGCCAATGATGTACGGGGTTCCATCTGAGACTTATAGCTGGAAAATATTTTTAGGACACCCAGATGAAACCAGGTCAGAACATCTGCCAAAACGCTTTAGTCCAGCAGAGGCTTAATTTTTTTTTCTGTAATAAACTATTTGCTGACCCAAAGAGTTGGAATAGGAGGTGGAAGTCATTACTCAGAGGCATGGAAGATTACGGCTCCTAAAGAGCTCTTAGGAGATGATCTGGGCCAGCCCTGTTTACAGATGAGAAGTGAGACCCAGGGAGAGGAGCTGACTCAAAGAAGGTTCAACTCGACATGAATAAAACAACAGATATGGGACAATAACTAAGTTTTCTGGACTCCAGTCCAGTCTTCACTCTATCTTCCTGCTATCTCTATGTGAGTGTGGTCCTCAAAGATATGTTATCCATCATAAAGGAAGGAAAGAGAAACCAGAGTAATGAAGGGCCTGGATCTTGCAAGGTGGAGCTGTTGAGAGTTCAGAGCTGTTTGCAAGGAGAGAAAAAAGCAAATTTCCTGCTTTTAAGTTACTTTTCAATTCTTATTCTTTATCATACGCACAGTAAGATTTTTTTGATAGTATAATATAGACAAATGTGTAATTATATAAATATATCAGCTCAGTTCAGTTGCTTAGTCATGTCCGACTCTTTGCAGCCCCATGAACTGCAGCACTCCAGACCTCCCTGTCCATCACCAACTACCAGAGTTTACTCAAACTCATGTCCATAGAGTCGGTGATCCCATCCAACCATCTCATCCTCTGTCATCCCCTTCTCCTCCTGCCCTCAATCTTTCCCAGCATCAGGGTCTTTTCAAATGAGTCAGCTCTTCACATCAGGTGGCCAGAATATTGGAGTTTCAGCTTCAACATCAGTCCTTCCAATAAACACCCAGGACTGATCTTCTTTAGGATAGACTGGTTGGATCTCCTTGCAGTCCAAGGGACTCTCAAGAGTCTTCTCTAACACCACAGTTCCAAAGCATCAATTCTTCAGTGCTCAGCTTTCTTTATAGTCCAACTCTCACATCCATACATGACCACTGGAAAAACCATAGCCTTGACTAGACAGACCTTTGTGGACAAAGTAATGTCTCTGCATTTTAATATGCTATCTAGGTTGGTCATAACTTTCCTTCCAAGGAGTAAGTGTCTTTTAATTTCATGGCTGCAGTCACCATCTGCAGTGATTTTAGAACCCCCAAAAGTAAAGTCAGCCACTGTTTCCACTGTTTCCCCATCTATTTGCCATGAAGTGATGGAACCAGATGCCATGATCTTAGTTTTTGATTGTTGAGTTTTAAGCCAACTTTTTCACTCTCTTCTTTCACTTTCATCAAGAGGCTCTTTAGTTTTTCATTTTCTGCCATAAGGCTGATGTCATCTGCATATCTGAGGTTATTGCTATTTCTCCGGCAATCTTGAGTCCAGCTTGTGCTTCTTCCAGCCCAGCGTTTCTCATGATGTACTCTGCATATAAGTTAAATAAGCAGGGTGACAATACATAGCCTTGCTAAGTCGCTTCAGTCGTGTCCAGCTCTGTGCGGCCCCATAGACGGCAGCCCACCAGGCTCCCCTGTCCCTGGGATTCTCCAGGCAAGAATACTGGAGTGGGTTGCCATTTCCTTCTCCAATGCAGAAAAGTGAAAAGTGAAAGTGAAGTCACTCAGTCATGTCTGACTCCGCTAAGAACTAAGTAGGGCCAATATAGATCATTGCTGCTGCTGCTGCTGCTAAGTTGCTTCAGTCGTGTCCGACTCTGTGTGACCCCATAGTCGGCAGCCCACCAACCTCCGCTGTCCCTGGGATTCTCCAGGCAAGAACACTGGAGTGGATTGCCATTTCCTTCTCCAAATACTCCTTTTCCTATTTGGAACCAGTCTATTGTTCCATGTCTAGTTCTAACTGTTGCTTCCTGACCTGCATACAGGTTTCTCAAGAGGCAGGTCAGGTGGTCTGGTATTCCCATCTCTTTCAGAATTTCCCACAGTTTATTGTGATCCACATAGTCAAAGGCTTTGGCATAGTCAATAAAGCAGAAATAGATGTTTTTCTGGAACTCTTGCTTTTTCGATGATCCAGCGGATGTTAGCAATTTTATCTCTGGTGCCTCTGCCGTTTTTAAAACCAGCTTGGAAGTTCACAGTTCACGTATTGCTGAAGCCTCGCTTGGAGAATTTTGATCATTACTTAACTAGCGTGTGAGATGAGTGCGATCATGCGGTAGTTTGAGCATTCTTCGGCATTGCCTTTCTTTGGGATTGGAATGAAAACGGACCTTTTTCAGTCCTGTGGCCACTGCTGAGTTTTCCAAATTTGCTGGCATATTGAGTACAGCACTTTCACAGCGTCATCTTGCAGGATTTGAAATAGCTCAACTGGAATTCCATCACCTCCACTAGCTTTGTTCGTAATGATGCTTCCTAAGGCCCACTTGACTTCACATTCCAGGATGTCTGGCTCTAGGTGAGTGATCACACCATCGTGAATATCTAGGTCATGAAGATCTTTTTTGTACAGTTCTTCTGTGTATTCTTGCCACCTCTTCTTAATATCTTCTGTTTCTGTTAGGTCCATAGCATTTCTGTCCTTTATTGAGCCCATCTTTGCATGAAATGTTCCCTTGGTATCTCTGATTTTCTTGAAGAGATCTCTAGTCTTTCCCATTCTATTGTTTTCCTCTCTTTCTTTGCATTGATCGCTGAGGAAGCCTTTCTTATCTCTCGTTGCTATTCTCTGGAACTCCGCATTCAGATGGGTATATCTTTCCTTTTCTCCTTTGCTTTTTGCTTCTCTTCTTTTCAGTTATTTGTAAGGCCTCCTCAGACAATCATTGTGCTTTTTTGCATTTCCTTTTCTTGGGGATGGTCTTGATTCCTGTCTCCTGTACAGTGTTACGAACCTCCATCCATTCCATAGTTCATCAGACACTGTCTGTCAGATCTAGTCCCTTAAATCTATTTGTCACTTCCACTGTATAATCATAAGGGATTTGATTTAGGTCATACCTGAAACGTCTAGTGGTTTTCCCCACTTTCTTCAATTTAAGTCTGAATTTGGCAATAAGGGGTTCATGATCTGAGCCACAGTCAGCTCCTGGTCTTGTTTTTGCTGACTTTATAGAGCTTCTCCATCTTTGGCTGCAAAGAATATAATCAGTCTGATTTCAGTGTTGGCCATCTGGTGATGTCCATGTGTAGAGTCTTCTCTTGTGTTGTTGGAAGAGGGTGTTTGCTAATATATAGTATATATCAGAACCCTAATTCCACCACTTACAGTTAAGGACTAGTCTGATCAAACTCCCAAGGATAGAGCCTTCCAGATACTGTCTATGCATACCTGTATTTTCTATGTTACTATAATAAGATCAGACTGTTTATATTATTAGGTAGTCTGTTTTGTTTGTTTTATTTGTTTTAACCCACTTAACCATATGTCTAACCTAGCTGGTAAAAGTCTCTGGGTCTCGCAGAGGTGACTGGAGGAGAACAAAAGTGACTTTGTTCTCCTGGAAGCCCCAGAATATTCCTTCCCCATCTCCTGCCAATTCCAGGGGCTCCATTAGGCAGCCGTGTTGCTGCATGGATTAGCATGTAGATGCCCAGAAAGAGATATGACATGAGCCCTTTATCAGTAATTGAGATCGGAGCCCCAGCCAGCTGACTGGATCCTACTCTGCAGGCAGACAAGGAGGAGATTTCTGGCAGGAGGGAGGAAGGGCTGGGGAAAGGGCTGCAGTGTGTGTGTGTCTTAGGGAGGAAGGCAGGAAAGCAGAGAGCTCTAGATACTGCTCCTCCCAGGGGCGGGGGGCAAGCAGGGAGAGGTGAGTGAGCAACAGGAAAGACTGAGCTCAGACCCTGGGGGAGGTGTAGCCCGAGAAAATGGAGATGAGAGAGCAAACAGAAGACACCAGAAAGGCTGGCCCCAAATGCTGCCTTCCAGGCAGACACTTGATAGTGTTCAAAATGGGGCGATGATATTGCTGTTTGTATTTCCTTTCCTCCCATCCTTCCATCCCTCCCCCTCACTCTCTCCTTCCTCCCTTCCTACCTCTCTCTCTTCTTTCTCTCTCTTCTTTCCTTTTTCTTCCTCCCTCCCTTCCTCTCTCTCCCCCTCCTTCTTCCCTTCCTTCTTTCCTGTCTTTCTGAAGATCTTTCCTTTGCCAGTATTTGTTGCAGGCCTGCCATGTGCCAGGAGCTTCCCTGGTGCTGGCTTGTGATGATAACTCGGTGTCGTCCCTGTGAAGTTGACAACCTAGTGGCGGAGTCAGACTTTTAACACAGAGATAATTTCATAATTAAATCGTATATAAGTGCTAAGTGTAAAGGAGGAAAATAACAGTGTTCCATAAGAGAGAATAACAGAGCAGGGATGGCCCATTGACACTGTGATATTTAAGGGGAACCTGAAGAGTGAGTAGGAACCAGGCTGTCAGGGAGACAAGGAAGGGATTCCAGTGGGCAGAGAATGTCATGAACAAAGACTGGAGGCTGGAGGGAGCAGAGTACTTTGGAAGATCAGAAAGGCGGGTCCCTGTGGTTGGAATTTCTCCCGCAGTTAGAGGGGTAGCCAGAGAAGAAGGCCCTGTAGGATCTGCTAGGGACTTTACATGTTTATAGAGTTTTATGCAGAAAAGTGTTATTTTCCTATTTATTTATTTTTCAAATCATTCCAGCTACTCTGTGGACAATTCAATATTTTAAATACTATTTTTTTCCCTTTTCTCTCTCTCTTTAACTCCTCTATAACCAAGATAAGAAAATAAACACCCATTAAACTTTAAAAAAAAACAGAATGCAGTGGTTGTCTCTCTGAGGTTAGAGTGGTCTGTATTCCATGGAAATTTTCTGAAGTTGAGAAAGGGTAGATCAGTTCTTAACTAAGCCAGAGTTGTGCTTCTGACTAATAATGTCTCATATTCTTTAAGTACTTATTATTTGCCAGGCATTTCATCAAGAAATGTATCTAAGTATCACCTTTTTTCTGCTTAAAAAAGAAGCACCTAGGTATTTATAGCAGCTTTATGCAGGAAATGCTGTGGCATTCCCTGGTGGCTCAGATAGTAAAGAATCTGCCTGCAATGCAGGAGACCCAGGTTCAATCCCTGGGTTGGGAAGATCCCCTGGAGAAGGAAATGACAACCCACTCCAGTATTCTTGCCTGGGAAATCCCATGAATAGAGAAGCCTGGAGGGCTACAGTGCATGGAGTCAGAAGAGTGGACACAACTAAGTTACTAATACTTCCCATTTGATAAACTAAGATCATAACCGACTCACCCAGCCTTCCCAATAAACCAGAATTGGTTCCCTTTGCCTGAAGTCTGTGCTGGTGCTGAAAAACTGCCCAAGGGGTCTGCTGGACCCCAGGGTCTCTCTCACCATCTAAAATGGCTTAAATCTGGACCCAAATAGTTTAGGCTATGGGTCAAATTGTGGCCCTTGAAAGACAGCTTTTCTCTTGTAGTTTGGAAAAAGTACTTCGACGTGGAAGGAGAAATTTCTGGGTGTCTAGAAAATCTTATCAGGATGAGGAAGAAAAAACCTCTTATCAACTGCTTGTCTGCTGCCGCTTGGGTGCTGGTGACAACCAATGTCTTAAAAGGGGATATTGTCTGCTGGTGATTCTCGCTGACAGCGTCAAGATTGGAGGAGCTGGGCTCTCAGACCTTGAGCTGCAGGGCCCACCAAGGATCAGCTGGTCCGGCCCTTTGCCTTCAGGCGGGGGCAGACCTCATCCATCAACCTGCCCATCAACATACAGGTACCTGTTAAGGGGTTCAGGGTCTAGTCGTGAGGTAACATTTAGGTTTAAGACACAAATGGAGAATGCTGTAGCTTTTGTTACATTGCAAAGCAAACATTCTTTGCAGGCCAAGAAAATGAAAACCTCCAACAATTTATAATTTCTTTAATAGTTAGAGAAACTATGAACTGACAATAGTGAATTGAAAAGCAACATAAGAAATTTCAAAAGGACAATTTTTTTTTAAAGTTTGCACAATGAAGTTTTCAAAAATATTTATTTGACTATGCTGGGTCTTCATTGCAGCATGTGGGATCAAATTTCCTGACCAGGGTTGGAACCCAAGCCTCCTGCATTGGGAGAGTGAAGTCTTAACCCGTGGATCACCAGGGAAGTCCCCAAAAGGACAATTTTTAAGAAAGAATTTTTTTATGGTTTCTGCAAGGTTGCTCTGTATTCCTTTACTTGTGCTCACGCTAATTTGCACATTAGCTTACTGGATCTCAAGTTGACAGATGGTCATTTTTTTTCACTTCTATAAACTTATCCCCTTTTGTACACATTGGGTTTTGTAGACACATTAAACATATCGGTTCTTTGGGTGTTTACTTTTACAGATAACATTTATATGTATTCAGTTCAATTAAAGACAATAGGGAAACTACAGATAAGCAGAAACAAACATCTCAAAACCCCAGGTGCCAAATACAACTGACTTTGCTGTTATGAGAAATTGCAATTTCTTCTTCTTCATCTCCTTTTTAATCCTTTTTTTTTTTCTTGGCTCAAATAAAATATGTATCTCTAAGTTGAAATAAGAGTTCAAGAATTAGTTTAAACTAATTAGTAAATTGTTTAAAAATGCAAATAAGTAAAGCTGTTGAAAGTGTTGATATATTTGTTTCTAGCTCTAGGCATTGTTTAATGTGAACATTAAAATACTAGTGACTTTTAAAATATAGCCACTTCTCTTAATATTTTTTGATGTAGTCACTGTTCCATGTTATTACATTATCTTTTAATATCATTTTCATTACCTCATATTGTTTCATCAAGTGGATGACTCAGGGCTCTTTAACCACTCTCCTATTGCAGAGAATATAAGTAGCTCCTAAGTTTCCATGTTTACAAATAATTCTATGATGGTTATATTTCTATGGAAAATATTTTACACATATATTGCTTTCCAAGAGAAGTGTACCAGGAGTAGAATTATTTTGAAGAGATGAATGAACATATTTAAATTATAGAAAGATTTTCAAATTAATTTGCAAGTGGATTTTACTGATTTATGACCAACAACTGGTAAAAGAGTGACTTTTGTAAGACTTCCTAATAAGCACAGGATACTTATTTTTAAAAAGGTCAAAACGATTTGCATTTCATTGACTGTTCTATTGAACTTTGCTTTCCACGTGCCTGTGTCCTGTTATTATTCTGACAGTGCTGAACAGCTTGTGAGGTCTTAGTTTTCTGACCAGGACTGAACCTGTGCCCCCTGCTGTAGAAGCACTGAGTCCTAACCACTGGACCACCTGTGTCCTCTTATTTTTAGCTACATATTGTCTGTCCCTTTCCCTTGCTCATTTGTGTACCAGAGTCCTATTTTCTTCATTAGCTTACTTAAGGTCTTTATGTGCTAAAAATATCCACTCTTTGACTACTGTATCTATTATAAAGGTTTTTCTAGCCTGCATCTTTTTTTTTTTAATAAACTTTATTTTTACAGAAGTTTTAGATTACAGGAAAATTGCAGAGACTGTAGTGTTCCCATATGTCCTTAAATGGGTTCAGAACCCAATTCCAGTTTGCGTGGATATAGGTAGGGTTTCTAAGCGATTATCTGGTACCAGCTGGGCATCCTACAATTCAACTCAGTTGTCTATGACATTTTCTCAGACTTTCCTTGATTCTGATGATTTTGAGAGTATTGGGAAGTATTTTCAGGTATTTTCTAAAGTGATGCTCAATTGGAATTTGCCTAATTTTTTCTCATGACCCAACTGGAGTTATGGCCTTGGGGAGGAAGAACACAGAGAAAAAGTGGAATTTTCATCACATCATATCAAGGATACATACTGTTAATATGACTGAACTTATTGCTGTTGATATTTCTCTTGATCCACCTGGTTGAGGTAGTGTTCGTCAGGTTTCTCCCCCAGTTGATTTATTGTCCTCCAAACCCTTGTCCATATCATATTCTTTGGGGTGCCATTGCCTTCTCCGTCTTTGGAAGAATCAACCCACAATTAAGGGCTGGGGAGTTATGCTTTATCCACCTCACTGAGGTTGAAATATCTATGGAAATTATTTGGAATTTGTATGTATGAGAGACTTATGTCTTGCTTCCCATCTGTTTACTTATTCAGACATTTATATCTGCTTGAACTAATCGATATTTGTTTTATACTTTAGGCTATAATCTAATACTACTGTATGTTGTTGCTGAGTTTGTTCCAGCTTTGGCTATTGGAGGCTCTTTCAGTTGGCTTATGTATATTTTTAATATATTTCCATCATTGTCAGCTTTCTTACTTTTAAACTTTGGCTATCTATCTGTGTACATGTCAGTGAATACAACTATTGTAATGTGTGTGTTTTAAATTGTTATCTTGTTAATGTTGATAATAGGTTAGCAGAGAAAGCCTAAAACAATATGACATCAACTTTATTTGACTCGGAAAAAAAAAACCTTTCCTTGAAATCAGACAGACCAGGGTTTCAAAATCACTATGAGAGATTATCACCTTAATGACCTCAATAAATCACGTTTCCTAAGCTCCATGCCTTATGAAGATGACACCCCTTCACAGATAGACTCTAGCCTTGACAATGAACTTCTCTGGCTAATGGGGTGTCAGCTAACTTGATATAAGAAAGACTTGATAAGAGCTTGCACATGGGCTTGAGCTCTTGGAATTCTGTTTCCGCTGTGTAAGTATCCGGAGCTTTCCTGCTAAGGAGGGCCTATGGGAGAGACCAGCACCAAGCTGACAGCTGCACCCCACTGGGCATATAAGTGCAGCCATACTGAAACCGCCAGCCCCCCAGGGCCGCCTGATGACGGTGCACACATGCGTGCACAGTCATGTGCTCCTTTAGACCCGGGGAGAGTCTAAAAGACGAACTCCCCAGCTAAGCTCAGGCCCGAATGCAAAACTATGAGGGGAACAAAAAGTGCATTTATAATCTGATATATTTGGGATAGTTTGTTATGTTGAAAAAGATGATTCTTTATCAGATCTATACCAGAAGTTGGCTTCAAACCCATATGGATAATGTATATGAGTTTTTCAGCTTATTGTTTTAACTCCCTAAACTTCCATTATCCATCTACTTGGTGGGAAAAAATTGTACCTCTTTCTGCTCATCCAACTGATCATGACATAAATGAGATTGTGCTGATTGAGAATCCCACCCAGGACTGGAAGACAGAACTGCCTTTCACCAAAGCTCCCTGTGCCTCACCCATTTTACTAAAGCAAAGTCACAGAATATTTGTCCCTTTCTCCAACATGATGTTAGCTAAACAGAGGCCCTTTACAATAAATAACATGGCTAAATTAGGCTCATTTGATCCAGTAGAAAGGGTGTCATGAACCAGTGCTTCATCCTGAAGACCTCAGTCATGAGGTATACTGCCCAAGTGCTTGTTGGGACATTCTGATATGGCCTTCCAATGCCATTTAGATTTGGACTTATAAAAGCACAGGACTCTAGACATCACGTCGAAGCCCAGTCCAGCTTTTCCCCTGTTTCTCAGCACCTTGAAGGAGTCCTGAATGTCAAGCTGTGTTTTGTAGACAATGCCAGAATATAACCATGTGCCTTGGAAACAGTGATCTGTGCACGTGCGATACAGAAAGCAGACATTGCAGGAGAGTACATATGGCTGGGAAACAGGAACAGAGACCCAGAACTCCGTTCCTTCTGTTGGAAGACAAGTTATGTAGAAATTTTCTGCGTTTAGTCTTGGTTGAATAAGAGCATTTAAGACAGGTTGGATCGGTACACTGTCATTGTTGATTAACCCTTAAATCTTTTCTCTCTCACACATGCTGTTTAGATGTCACAGTTTCCAAACTGACTAATTGAATGCAGCTCACTGTGTATCATGACAGATTGGGGAAATGGTATGGTTTTCAAATTCCGAGCCAATAGCAGAGTAATTATTTAGATTATATGAGTTTCAGTGTTTCTTCTCTGCCAAGTTGGGGTCAGGCAACTTCATTTCTTAAATTCCATTCAGAGTTTTAACACTTACATGTGATACACACATAAAGAAACAGGAATACACCTGTATAAATGACCACACACAGATATATACCCAAGTAAGCATGTAAACACACATACACATGCACCTTTACACATCCAAAATGTGTTCTCCACCATCACTGTCACAACCACTATTGACTGAATAAATGAGTTTTTACACAGCCTTGTAACATCATTTTTATCAGGACTCATCCCAGGGCTAAGATACACTAATGGAGCATTGCCGAAACACCCCAGTGGGTACACAGGTATAAGAGTGAGGGTGGTGAGCATCAGAACTGTGGGGGGAGAGTGTCAGCATGCATTGGGACCCACATACCCTTTTTTTCCTCCCTCAGTAAAAATGGCCACATTTACTCTCAAAAGAAGGCTGTCAGAAAGACCTGGAAATCCTGTGTCCTGGTTCCACCTCTTCCATTGCTTTACTCTGTGACATTGTGCAAATTCTCTTCCTGGAGCGTTAAGCTTCTGATTCTTCAAACAGAGAATGGGGGCTTCTAGTTTGAGCCAAGATGCAGTAAACTCATTATGTCTCTATCTTTTCTACTGATTATAACTAAAATTTGTAAATTGAATGCAAAAAGCAATACCTTAAATCTCCAAAAAGTAAAACCTTGCAGGTTGATTGGGGAGGGAAGTGAGAATTTGAGGAATACCAACATGGCAATGAAACTTTTTTCCCCCTTCATCTCTCAGCATTGACCTAAGGTCAGAACAGCATGTCAGGTGTTGACAGCAAAAACTCTGAGATAAATTCTCTCTAGTTATAAGAGGGTTCATACAGTGAACAGGAGAAGGCAATGGCACCCCACTCCAGTTCTCTTGCCTGGAAAACCCCATGGACGGAGGAGCCTGGTGGGCTGCAGTCCATGGGGTTGCTAAGAGTCAGACACAACTGAGTGACTTCACTTTCACTTTTCACTTTCATGCACTGGAGAAGGAAATGGCAACCCACTCCAGTATTCTTGCCTGGAGAATCCCAGGGATGGAGGATCCTGGTGGGCTGCCATCTATGGGGTCACACAGAGTTGGACACGACTAAAGTGACTTAGCAGCAGCAGCAGCAGCATACAGTGAACAAGAAAGTATGGGGTCACTGTGAGCAAGAGAGTCACTTTTTAGTCATCTTCCCCCCCTAATTTTATTGAGATATTATTGACATATATGGCAACCCACTCCAGTACTGTTGCCTGGAAAATCCCATGGACAGAGGAGCTTGGTAGGCTATACAGCCCATGAGGTCGCAAAGAGTCGGACATGACTGAGCAACTTCATTCCACTCACTTCAATCACTTCATACTTTATCACTGGAGAAGGAACTGGCACCCCACTCCAGTATTCTTGCCTGGAGAATCCCATGGACTGAGGAGCCTGGCAGGCCATGGTCCATGGGGTCACAGAGAGTCAGACACGACTGAAGTGACTGAGCAAAATGATGATTTGATACATATAATTGCAAAATGATTATCACAATGTTAGCACCTGTATCCCCTCACATAATTCTCATTTTTGTTGCAATGATACCATTTAAAATTTCCTCTCCTAGCAACTTTCATTTTCCTATTCTCTCTCCTGGCTGTGCTCAGAGGTCAGCTTGTTTTCTGTGTGATGGTGGCAGCAGAGGAGAGGTGTGGGCAGTTAAAGCCCCAAGAGAAAATCCCGTCTGTATGGTTACAGAACTGATACTGTGAAGGCAGTGTACTGGGGGCAGCCACATTGTTTTATTATTTTCTCTCTATTTTATTTCTATTTTTCTCTCACTGAGGTCAGCCTCAGGTATATTGGAATGACCAATAGTACATAAACTGAGAAAAATGATTTTTCTTTCTGATCAGATGGGGAGGAACAAGGACAGGGACTCTTGAGAGCTGAGGGTTATAAGGGAATCCCAAGAAGAAGACAGCTGGAGAAAGACATTTCCTTGTTCTGTGTGTGAGTGTCAGAAATCCCGAGCTCACCCCTGCACTGCATATATGCAGAACAGACCCAGAGTAGCAGAGCAAATGCTTAGAGAACTAAACTAGAATAAGAACCATGACTCATGTTTGGTGAGGCTTGTATGTTCACACTAACTTCTGAGTGGGGCATGAGTGAAAATAAGGAGCATAGCAAGGACTTTGGAGACTGAACTGGTCTTGGCACCTCTGCTCAAAGAAGACAAGCCAAAACTTGTGATCCATATCTAACCGAACCTGTTAAAATAAATGAAATAGTATCCATATTCTCCAGAGGATTTTAAGAGCCATCAGAGTCTCCCAGCATATTTCACCAGTCCAGGATACGATCCAAAGTGAATGACATAAAAGGAAGCAGAAAACAGTGACTGATTCTCCAAGTAGGCATTGGCACACTGTGGTCCAGAGGCTAAGTCTGCCCCACTACTGGTATTGGGATCGCTCATAAAGTTGGAAGAAATTTTGCATTTATAAACAGTTGGAATAAAACAGATGAATATTTGTAAAATGTGAAGTTTTATGTAATTCATAGTTGGCTCTCCATAACTAAAGTTTTATTAGGATATAGACACACCCATTCATTTCTCTGTTGTCTCTAGCAATTTTCATGCTGAGATGTCAGATGAGTCATTGCAACACAGAGCATAGGGCTAAACCACAAAGCCTGAAACAATTATTGGCTGATCCTTACAGGAAAAAAAAAAAAAAAGTCTGACTTCTGCTGAGGGAAAAGACAATCCAAAGAAATGCCAATTATTGAGATGACCTAGATGTTGGAATTATAAAACAAAGTCTTTTAATGCAGATATTGTAACCACTGTCAATAAGCTAAAGATTAGCACTCTTGAAATGAATGGAAAGATGTAAATTCTCTAAAGAGAAACTGCAACTATAAAAATAAAACCAAATGGAAATTTTAGAACTGAAAAATACAACGTCTGAAATAAAGAATTTCCCAGATGGACTTCGTAGCAGAATGGACATGACAGAGGAAATGTCACTGAACTTAAATATAACTCAATAAAATTATCCAAACTGAAGAACAGAGGAAAAGATTGGAAAGGGGGGAAACAGAGCCCCAGAAATCTATGAAATAAGCAAAAAGGTATAATACTTCTGTCATTGGTATCCCAGAGGACAAGAGAAAGAGATTGGGTGCAAAAATAATTTTGAAGAAATAATGGCTGGAAATATCCCAAATGTGGTGAAAGATGTAAATTTACAGGTTTAAGAAGCTCTGGAAACATCTAACAGGATAAACTCAAATGAAATTATGACCAAATGCATTATAATAAAATTCATGAAAACCAAAAATAAAAAGAATGGATTGTTGGTACAAAATAGTTACTAAAACCTCAGTAAGGACTATAGTAAAATGATAAAGAAGTCAATCACAGAGAGAGAAGTTTGAAACAAACATGGGACTCTCTGGTTGTAAGAAACTGTAAATGCTTTGGCACACTGAATATTGCCTCAAACACAATGTTTTTTTATCTCAGAAAAAATGAAGCCCAGGAAGACTGATTTTTGCCAAAGTAACTCCAGTACTCTTGCCTGGAAAATCCCATGGACGGAGGAGCCTGGTAGACTGCAGTCCATGGGGTTGCGAAGAGTCGGACACGACTGAGCGACTTCACTTTCACTTTTCCCTTTCATGCATTGGAGAAGGAAATGGCAACCCACTCCAGTGTTCTTGCCTGGAGAGTCCCAGGGACGGGGGAGCCTGGTGGGCTGCCGTCCATGGGGTCGCACAGAGTTGGACACGACTGAAGCGACTTAGCAGCAGTAGCAGCAGCAACTCTCAGGCAAGTACTCTAAAGAAAAAAAAAAAAAAAATGGGACTGAAGCAAAACGGAAGGATGGAAGGAAGGAGTGAGTGAGGGAAGGAAGGAAGGGAGAGAGAATATAAATAAAGGAGAAAAAATAGTAATCTGTGTTGATCACAGATCTTAACACTGACTTTTATTATTAATACCATCTTTTTCCTTAGGGGTAAGGAGAAAATGGTGATTTTTATTTTATTTTATTTTTTTTAATGAAATAAACTGTGTTTTTTTTTTTTTTTTTTTTTTTCTTTTTGGGAAAGGAGTGCTCATTCAAACAGTCAGGGTTTGGGCACATCTAGGTTTCCATCCAGCAGTGGTAGAGATCACAGAGATGTAGCAAATGCTTAAAAGGGAATGTGTAAAGTAGCCAATGAGATATTTTTCTTGGAGATTTTTACTGAAGTCATGTTTAAAAGGGCAGGGAACAAGGGGCAGAGTCTTTTCTACACAAGGACAAAAACCATTGGAAGAGCCAATCACAAAAGATAACTCTTTTCTGTGCCAAGAAAATCAGATGAATTGTTTGTTGATATTATGTATCCAGAGGGGGAAAAAAGTGAGACAATAGATTCTTGGCTAAACTTATAGATGCTTCAGCAGAGCGTGGCCGCTGTCCTTGTCTTCCTCCCCCTCCTCTCCCTCCTTCTCGTCCTCCGTGTGTTCTTTCTCCCCCTCTTCCCTCTCCATCCCCCCCTCCTGTCCTTTTTCCCTGTGTTTCTTTTAAGCATAAACAAACACACGCCTTAGTAAAGGTTTAAGGGGTGGGCTTTTCATCTTTTTCCTACGACTTTGGGTGCTCTGACATGCAGAAATATCCAGAAAGGAATCCAGATTTCATGAATATCTACCATTTCTTCTTGAAGACATGTTAAAGAAGCTCTTAAAACCACCATTCAGTCTTCTGTAGTTTTTGATGGACAAGGCGAGGTGATTTCATAATCTCTGGAGTCCAAGCACCCAGCATTAGAGTAAATACTCAATGCATGTTTGATCGTGTTTTGTAATTTGAAGTTTGGAAAATAAAGTCACTGAGTATACATGAAAACAACGGCAACAAAGCTACTATTCGGGACCTAAAACTTTGGGGCATTAGATAATGAAACAGCAGAAATTTTCTTTGGAAGAAGAACTCTTGAGATCCAGGGATTCACTCTAAGACAAAGAATTGAAATCTTTTCAATTCCTGTATGTCAGGATATAGAGACTGTATGTATGTATGTACACTGTATGTATATGTCCTGTATGTCAGTTTACACGCAGTTGACTTCCAGTTCAGACCTGTAGTAATTTTTCTAAATTTCTTACTAAAGTTGAGCCAAAAAGCTGAAAAGTCACTGACGCTTGTTGCTGGGACTAACGCCTAGTGGTAGTGAGGAAAGGGACTCTTCGGATTCAGTCAGGGCAGCATGAAAAGCCGTCGGTGCCCCAAGGCTGGCATCAGCAGCCATCACAGTGACAACTTACTCCGGAGTTGTCAGGTGGCCAGCACTGCCTTGTGCAGGGAGAACAAGAATAAAATGATGAGTAGGTAGAGGATATTTCTAATAAAATCAGCCCAATAGAATGCTCCAGGATTCTCAGATACTGCTAGGACAAAGACAAGACTTGGGATCCTTGAGATCCCTGAGATTTGTCTTGAGCCAAGGTGGTACATGTAAGGTATAGTTTGGGCCGAGGCAGAAAAGAAGGAGAGACGACCTCAATGGAGGTAGGTTACCTTTATTCAGGCAAGGAGAGGGCGACAGTCGGCCTAACTACCAGGCTGAGCTCAAGAGGGATCAGGGAGGCTTCATATTTAAAGGGAGGTTTGTGGAAGCGATAAGGGAAACGTTAGTCAGGCGGGACATTTTGGGTATTCTTTAGTTGAGATGGCATTTGTAGTTGAACAGGGGGTGGGAGGTTTTGGGCAGGGGGTGATAAGTCCTCTGGGCAGGGGGTGATAAGTCCCTGGCAGATGTAGGGGATGGAAGGTTTCTGGACAGGGGGTGATAAGTCCCAGGTAGATGCAACAGGCCTGGAGCATCAGGGTGGGACCTAAAGTTCGGTTTTGCTTTCCCTGAAGTTAGATGATTCAGCGAGGTCCTTTGAGACCATTGGTTTCTTTTCTAGGCCCAAAGACTCCTTCAGTACAAATAACCATCGGTAGCGATTCATGGGGTTGCAAAGAGTCGGACACGACTGAGCGACTGAACTGAACTGAACTGAACCATAGACTGAACCCTGAACCCTGTTATGGTTTATAACTGAACCTTGTTATAAACCATAGACACATCTTGGATGCTGCTGCTGTCTAGGAGAGTCAGGGCCCTCCCTATGCCATTGTTCCTTGCAAAGCAAAACTAAAACAGCGTACCACATGGGATGCAAAGATATTTTGAACAAAACCAGCACTTCAGAAAAGTCCCTGCAACTTCTGCTGTTTTCCAAGCCTAAGTGTGTCTGGTCTAATCTTTCTGCATCTGACATATTCCTCTGTTCTGTCTTTTGTGTCTTCAGACTTAATATATTAAAAATATTGTTGTTTTTTTTTTTTTTTTTTAAATGGCTGAACAGAAAAGAAAGACCCCAGGGGATTTCTTGCAAAGGACAACAGTGGCCCAAGGATTGTTTTGAAAACTCTGCTGTTTTGGCCCTTCAGGGCATAGACTGGGAGAGAGAGATTGAGATTTGGCAGGAAAAAATAAATGCTAGCAGATAGTCAGACACACTTGGCTAAAAAGATTTGTTTTCCCAATTTTGTTTGGATCTGTAATGTCATTTTACCTTATTTACCATTATTATTGCTGCAGAGAGCTGAACTGGAAAGACTTCTCTTGAGTAGTAGTTACAGGCACAAAACAAGAGACCCCTCTAGGCGCCTTCCAGTAAGAAGATAATCCTAGGTAATTGTTCTATTGACAGTGTTTTAAGAGAGGTGACTCTGAAGAATCAGCATATCTACAAATTATTAGGCATGATTGCTTGCCGATTTGATGTTAATTCATTCTAAATAGGATGATGAGCTGCAGAGGAAGTTTGTAGATGCTCAGTGCCGTTTCCTCACTGTTGTGCGCAGTATTGATGAAGGAGGATCTGACCCAGTGTCCTGGGAGGAAAGACCCTTTCTGCACCACTGCAGCAGTCATTGGGAACGAGGTGGCCCCAGCTGATAGCTTAAAGGCACAGGATGATTCTAGGGACCCAACTGGTGAATAAGCAACATTCCCATAGGTTGCAAGACTGGTGATGGGTGGAAGGGGAACAAGAATCCTCTTTTAAGTCCTAGCTCATAAAAATATGAACATCAGCAGTCCTTTTTGTAAAATAAATGAGGTGTCAGGGCTCACGTCTTGATAAATAATGAAGTGCCCCTCTCTCTTCCTCTCTTCATACATCCTCTCCTTTATCCCCATTAACTTGTGAACTTTTTTCTGCCAAAGAAATCAGTAGAGATAGTAATGTTCATTTATTTAAGGCCATTTCACTGAATATTGTATGTACCGTCATGGAGTGTTGGTGAGCTGAACAGGTGTGTGTAGCTCAAGTAAGTTTCAAGAGCCAGGTAAGCATTACCAGTTGGAATTATTCAGAGGCTGAACTTCATTCACATCAGCAGAAAATTTCTATTTTCTTCATTAATAAGTGGAGTCACAAACTCTTGTCTTCTTTCCTTTCAATTTAAACCAAATACTGAATATTAATTAACTGCTGCTCTGTGCCAAGTAACTGTGGGCTGCTAAAAGAGGAACAAAGTAGGTTACACTCTAAAGAAATATGATCTAGAGTAGAAGATGGACATACAAAGGCATCATCACGTACAGTGAGAAGTATAGCCCTAGATCAATGTATATGTATAGAAAAGAGAAAAATTAGCTATATATAGTCATGGCATCACACAGGGAAGGCTATTTTAAATGCTTAAGAGTTTAGCTCATTTTTGAAAAAGGGAAGAAAATTTGTTTGCGGTTTGAACAAAGAAAAGAGGAAGCAGCAGCCACATTTGCAAGGCATGAAAGTGGGAAATGTCTGGCGTGTTATAAAAAAAAAAATAGTTTGGTATTGGTAGAGCATAAATTTGTGTGTAAGCAAGCGATGAAGGGAGCCCTGCAGAAAGCCAGCAGCGGGATCTTCTCCTCAAGGAAAAGAAAACATGGCGGTTGATGCACTCCGTCCTCAGCTTGCAGGGAGGACAGGAGCTCAGTCAAGTTCTCAAAGGGTAAGGACCGAGGTGGGCAAAGACGTCAAATTCCAGAATTTCTATTACTTTCCCATGCACAGTCATTACCCTGTTTGTTTTCTCAAAACAACAATCAGTGAGACCTTTACAGGAATATGTAACTTTGAGCTTTTTGGGGTTTTTGGGTTTTTTTCCGAGAGAAGTAAGAAACAAAGAAGCTGCGGGGAGGTCTTGCACATGCTGAGAAATAGACTTCCCTAGGGGAGAATGGGTGCGGGCAGACCAAGATAAAGGTAAGCTGGCAAGCTATACAACGGAACTCATCAGAAGGCAAGAACAGGTGTGGTATGTGAAATACCTTTTGGGGTCTGAGAAAGGGCCCAGGGATGTGGACTGAAGGGTTACTAGGAAGAGGTATTTTTCTCTCACATATAAATCAAGCCAAGACATGCCTCCCTCAGTTTGAAGACGAAGTCTCCTGCCCTCAGGAGAGGACATGAGGCTAGATCGAACACTCTGCCCCAAGGTCTGGAAGCGTTAATGGACATGTGATTCTCTCTTCTTATTGATGAACCATCCTAACTCAAGAATCTTGTCTAAGAATAATGTGAGTTTATCCGTCTTGATGGCCAGGAGAATCAGCCATTTGAGAAGCAAAGTAAAAATATGCAAGTTATTTTTTGAAAACAAGAGGGAAAAAATTGAAACACAACACAGAAGCATATACTCAGAGTCATTGGATCTTGGGGATGAAACAGCATACAGAGTCCAGAGGCTAAATGCAACTCAAGAAATTGAATCTTCTCCAGTATCGCCTCCACAAGCAGAAACATTAGTGTATGGTAGGTCCATATATGAGATGAAGAGTTGGGATGCTTACTTGCAAAACAGGGTAACAGTGTTATATATCACATAGGGATCTATTTACTGAAAACGTTTTCCTTCCCAAATATCTGACATCCAGTAACTTCTCCATATGTATGCTCTCTGAGTAACAGCTAAAGAATGTACAATGGCTAATGGGTTCCCTGTGGGGATCTGGAGAATATCAAATCCATGTACTAGGTCTCTGTTTTTTTAAGCTCACAATGTTGGAATTAATCAGTTTATTTCAGCAAGATGTACTGGATAGAGGTATGAGATGTTGCATATCTGTTGAATAATGACTGTGTTCTAGGGATGGTAGAAGGAAGTCAAATGGAGATTATTATCTCTTCTTAACATCAGCATAGAGATGTAGGTGTATTACTAGCATCACAGATGAGTAAACTGAGTTTGATTAGTTTCCCTAAGCTCCCGTTGCTACTGACAGCCAAAAGAAAAATCAATGGCCAGTGCTGTTTGTCAAAAAATCATGCTCTTTTCAACAAATGGTGCAGGGACAACTGTATAGTTACAGGCTAAAGAATCAAGTTGGACCCCCTACTTCACACCACACACAAAAATCAACTCAAAACAGATCATACTTAAATGTAAGAGCTAAAACTATAAAGATCGTAGAAAATGTAAGAATCATTCTTCATAACTTTAAGGAAGGCAAAAGGGTGATTCTAGGGAACCCACAGGTTAGGCAGTTGGTGGTTCATTTGGTAAAGAGTCTGCCTGCAATGCAGGAAACACAGGTTTGATTCCTAAGTTGAGATGATTCCCTGGAGAAAGAAATGGCAACCCACTCCAGTATTCTTGCCTAGAGAATCCCATGGACAGAGGAGCCTGGTGGGCTATAGTCCATGGGGTCACAAGAGTAGGGCACAACTAAGCAGCTAAACTTGCCTACTGACATAGCTGATTTACAATGTTGTGTTGGTTTCAGGTGTACAGTAAAGTGATTCAATTATACGTATATCTATATTCATTCTTTCTCATGTAGGTTATCACAGAATATCGAGTAGATTTCCATGTGCTGTATAGTAGGTCTCTGTTGGACGTCTCTATCTTCCAACTAGTAGTGTGTGTATGTTCATCCCAGCTCCTGATTTATCCCTCCTCCTACCATTTCTCCTTTGGTAATCATACGTTTGTTTTTTGATATCTGTGAGTCTTTTTCTGTTTTGTAAATAAGTTCATTTGTATCATTTTCATTTTTTAAAAATCGGATTCAGCATATAAGTGATATCATGTGATACTTGTCTTTCCATGTCTGACTCACTGCACTTAGTATGATAATCTCTGGGTCTATCCATATTGCTGCAGATGACATTATTTCATTCCTTTTTATGGCTGAGTAATATCCCATTATATATATATATATATATATATATATAATATTCATATTTTAGTCTAGTTTAAGGCAATAGTTTATTATGACAGTAAAAGCACATGTGAAAAAAATAGATAAATTGAATGACATCAAACTTAAAAATTTTTGTGCTACCATTAAGTATGAGAAGACAGCTATGACTCAACAATAAAAAGACAACCCATTGAAAAACAGGGAAAGGATTTGAATAGATATCTTTCCCAGAAGGTATATAAATGACTAATAAGCACATGAAAAGGTATTCAGTATTCTTAGTCATTAGGGAAATGCAAATCAAAATTACAACAGTCCCCACTTATCCATGGTTTTACTTTCTATGCTTTCAATTACTCATGGTCAACCTTGGTCCTAAAATATCGAAAGGAAAATTCTAGAAATAAACCAATTCATAAATTTTAAATTGCATGCTTTTCCAATTAATGTGATGAAATCTCTCACTGTCCCACTCCTTCCCTTCCAGGAAGTGAATCATCCCTTTGTCTAGCATGTCTGTTAGTCGCTTAGTAGCCTTCTTGGTTATTAAATCAACTGTCAAGTTATCTCAGTGTTTGTGTTCAAGTAACCCTTATTTTGCTTAATGATGGCCCCAAAGTGCAGGAGCAGTGATACTGACAATTCAGATATGCCAAAGAGAAGCTGTAAAGTGCTTCCTTTCTGTGACAAGGTAAGGGTTCTCAACTTAATAAGGAAAGAAGAAAAAAAAAATGATATGTTGAATTTGCTAAGATCTATGGTAAGAAGGAATCTTCTATTTGTGAAATTGTGAAGAAAGTAAAAGAAATCAATGCTAGTTTTGCTGCAGCACCTCACGCTGTGAAAGTTGTGGCCATCGTGCATGATAAATGCTTAGTGAAGATGGAAAAGGCATTAAATTTATACAGTAAGGTATTTTGAGAGACAAGGCAAGAGAGAGAGACCATATCCATGAAATTTTTATTATAATATATTGTTAAAATTGTTCTATTTTATTACTAGGTATTATTGTTAATCTCTAACAGTGCCTAGTTTGTAAATCAACATTTATAATAAATATGTATCAGTCAGTTCAGTTCAGTCACTCAGTCTTGTCTGACTCTTTGAGAACCCATGGACTGCAGTATGCCAGGCTGCCCTGTCCATCACCATCACCTGGAGCTTGCTCAAACTCATGTCCATCGAGTTGGTGATGCCATCCAACCATCTCATTCTCTGTCATCCCCTTCTCCTCCTGCCTTCAATCTTTCCCAGCATCAGGGTCTTTACTAATGTGTCAGTTCTTCACATCAGGTGGCCAAAGTATTGGAGCTTCAGCATCAGTTCTTCCAATGAATATTCAGGACTGATTTCCTTTAGGATTGACTGGTTTGATCTCCTTGCAGTCTAAGGGACTCTCAAGAGTCTTCTCCAACACCACATTTCAAAAGCATCAATTTTTTGGCACTAAGCTTTTTTTATGGTCCAATTCTCTCATCCATACATGACAACTGGAAAAACCATAGCTTTGACTATATGGACCTTTGTCAGCAAAATAGTGCCTCTGCTTTTTAATATGCTGCCTAGATTTGTCATAATTTTTCTTCCAAACAGCAAGCATCTTTTAATTTCATGGCTACAGTCATCATCTTCAGTGATTTTGGAGCCCAAGAAAATAAAATCTGTCACTGTTTCCATTATTTCCCCATCTACTTGCCATGAAGTGATGGGACCCAGATACCATGATCTTCACTTTTTGAATGTTGAGTTTTAAGCCAACTTTTTCACCTTCCTCTTTCACTTTCATGAAGAGGCTCTTTAGTTCCTCTTCACTTTCTGCCATAAGGATGGTGTCATCTGCATATCTGAGATTATTGATATTGCTATTTCTCCTGACAATCATGATCCCAGTTTGTGCTTCATCCAGCCCAGCATTTCACATGACATACTCTGCATATAAGTTAAATAAGCAGGGTGACAATATACAGCTTGATGTACTCGTTTCCCAATTTGGAACCAGTCCGTTGTTTCATGTCCAGTTCTAACTGTTGCTTCTTGAGCTGCTTACAGATTTCTCAGGAGGCAGGTCAGGTAGTCTGGTATTCTCATCTCTAAGAATTTTCCACAGTATGTTGTGATCCACACAGTCAAAGGCTTTAGCATAGTCAATAAAGCAGAAGTAGATGTTTTTCTGGAATTCTTTGTCTTTTTCTATGATCCAGCAGATGTTGGCAACTTGATCCCTGGTTCCTCTGTCTTTTCTAAATCCAGCTTGAACATCTAGAAGTTCTCAGTTCATGTACTGTTGAAGCCTGGCTTGGAGAATTTTGAGTATCATTTTGCTAGCGTCTAAGATGAGTGCAATTATGCGGTAGTTTGAACATTCTTTGGCACTGTCTTTCTTTGGGATTGGAATGAAAATGGACCTTTTCCAGTGCTGTGGCCACTGCTGAGTTTTCCAAATTTGCTGGCATATTGAGTGTAGCACTTTCACAGCATCATCTTTCAGGATTTGAAATAGCTCAACTGGAATTCCATCACCTCCACTAGCTTTGTTCGTGTGATGCTTCCTAAGGCTGACTTGACTTTGCACTCCAGGCTATCTGGCTCTTGGTGAGTGACCACATCATCAAGGTTATCTGGGTCATTAAGATATTTTTTGTAAGGTTCTTCTGTGTAGTCTTGCCACCTATTCTTAATATCTTCTGCTTCCCTGTATGTGTAGGAGAAAACATAGTATATATTTGGTATACATTTGATTCAGTACTATTCTGCAGTTTTAGGCATCCACTGAGGATCTTGGAACTTATCCTCTGAGGATAAGGAGTGTTACTACTATACAATGAAATACCATTGCATACCCACTAGGATAGTTCAAACTAAAAGAACAGAAAATAGTAAGTGTTGGAAAGAATGTAAAGAATTTGGAACCCTGATAACAATCCTGGGGCTTCCCGGGTGGTGCTAGTGGTAAAGAACCCATCTGCCAATGCAGGAGACATAAGAAAGTCTGGTTCAATCCCTGGGTTGGAAATATCCCCTGGAGGAGGGCATGATAACCCACTCCAGTATTCTTGCCTGTGAGAATCCCATGGACAGAGGAACCTGATGGGCTTCAGTCCATAGGGTTGCAAAGAGTCAGACATGACTGAAGTAACTTAGTAGGCATGTAAAATGGCAGGGTCCCTTTGGGAAATAGTTTGAAAGTTCTTCAAAATGTTAAGCATAGAGTTTTCATAGTACACAACAATTCCACTCTTATGGATATCCTTAAGGAACAGAGAACATATATATTCACAAGAGCACTTGGACATAAATGTATGTAGTAGCATTATTCATAATAGCCAAAATGTGGAAAAAACCCAAATACTTATCAGCTATAAATTGGATATATAAAATGTGGTATATCTATACAAAGGACTCTTACTTAGCAATAAAAGTAATCAAGTACTGATATACATTACGACATAGATGAATCTTGAAAGTGTTATCATCAGTAAAGGTACCAGTCATGAAAGACCATCTGTGGTATGATCCTGTTTATCTGAAATGTCCAGAATAGGGTAATCAGTAGAGATAGAAGGTAAGTAGTGGTTGCCTATAATAGGCGGTTGAGAGGTGACTGGGATGTAGACTGCTAACAGGTATAGGATTTCTTTTCAGAGGATATACATGCTCTAAAATTAGATTGTGGTTTTTCACAGGATTGGGTTTCCCTGTGAATTTACTAAAAACTTTTAATTTTGTACTTTAAATGGTTTGGGTATAGCAAGTAAATTATATCTCAACAAAACCATTTAGGGTCTTCCCTGATGATTACCTCTATGACTTTTTGGGAGCTTTTCTCTCTGTAAGCCTCACTGTTTCTCATCTGTGAAGTAGAGCAGAGTTTTCATCTTATGGGATTGTCATGAGGATTAAATGAGATAATGTATGTAAAATGCTTAGAGAGTGCCTGATATACCTAAGTGCTTTGTCAGATGTTGCTTTTCCCATCTCCCCCCAGTTCTCCCATTTTACCAAAAAGTCTCCAGGTTTAGTCACTGAAACCATTTCCTAATACCTGCCAACAAGGCTCCCACACAAACGGCAGCCTCTGTGCTTTATGACTGCGTTTATTGTCCATGTTTATTGTCAGTCCTCAGAGGGAAGAGCATGGACTTGTTCAAGATAGAGTTAGGTTCAAAGCCTGATTCTACCATAACAGCTTAGTAGTCAGCCCCTTCAGCGTTCAGTTTTATTAATCGATCAATGATTAGTATTTTTGCCTGGAAATGCTGTTGTGAGAATTAAGTGTTGTGAGTCTTGATAATATGGAAAACACCCAGCACAGTACCGGGCACTGTGAAGAGACACTCATCCAATATAAGTTGTCTTCTCTTTCCCACCCTTTCTGGGTTTCAGCCTCAATGAAATAAAATGATCTAATAAGAAAAAAATGCACTTGACATGAACGAGGGAAAAAAAAAACACCTTGGCTGATGGTTTTCTCTGCCAAAAAGATCTTACCCAGAGCTTCCTAAATGACTCCAATTAAGAGGCATTTTTTGAAGGCATACACATGTATGCTGTTTTTATTCCCTCTTTCTCCAGTGATCAGGTTAGATGGAAAGAAATAGACTACTTCAGTTTCACACAGAGTTTTATGAAAAATTTAAACTCTAACCATTCCTGCTCCCCAGATTGGCATTTATTAAAGTTATGAGGAGAGTTTGCAAGCAGGAACTACATCAAAAATATGCACAGGGCTCTTAGAGAGTTACTTTCTACAAGTGATGATGTCTTACTGTCAGTCTTTGAAAGAAATATCAAAAAGGTAATGTGAGCTGAAGCTTAAGATTTCTCAATATGTCCATTTGAGTTACAAAGGATTTTTATGCTCCATTTCAGACATTATTTAAACATTGTTATTCCTGCAAACATGCCACCCAGAGATAAGGTTTTGCTCTGAACCACATCGAAATGCAGATTGGTCTAGAAAGTCAGTTTCAAAGTGCCTTCTTGGAGGTAACTGTTTATTAAGCCTTGGAGGAATTTCAATTGCAAACCCTCAGTGGAAAGCAAAGGGAGCAGTAAGATTTGTAATATTCTCCTTAATCACGTGATTTGCACAACACTGGTACAGTTATAATCTAAATAAAGTTCCCGAAGCCATCAGGGCATTATACTGTAGCTGCTTCATTTAATCTAATGGCCCACATTAGGTAATTTTCATGCATTTTAATCTATTTAATGATCACCTTTCTCAAGTGATTTACAGCAATTGGATGTCTGGGGCTCAGGTACCTAGTAGCCGTGCACTGTACAATAAACCAGGAGAAAATACTCCTGGAAAATGTATGTTTTCTTTAGATCTGCCCTCATTAAGCACCAGGATAATATTTGCTGAGGATGTCCTTCTGTCTCATAAGATTTATTACTGTACATTGTATAGGCACCCAAAGAGCAGAATTAGTCTAAATAATGTCGAATATATTGAAATACTGAACCCTTTAGTGGACCAACAGATGCTTACATTTCCCAAGATGAGGGAGGATACCCCAGAATTTTCTATGAAAGATGATCAAATGTAGTAGCTCCTTCACACTATAAGAGATTTAGGGTTTACTTCATTCATTCAAGGCTCTGAAAAGTCCTGCAAAATGAAGATATATTTTGTTTGCTGTAATCTATGCTTCTTAAACTTCGGTCATAGAACCCATCCTACCTTGTAACCCTTTTTTACATTCTTCAGAATATACCTCATGAAAGAGAACATCAGCCTATATCCAGTATCAGTTTTTCTTTGAAAAAATACAATATAAATTTGGAGACAGACACATCTGGGCTTCCATCTGGCACTTGCAAACATTGAGCTCTCACAGCATAAGCTATTTCAGCTCTCCAAGTCTTGCTTTTACCTTTTGAAAAGATACCTTTTAGATTACTGAGGGGTTTAAATGAGAAAATATATGCAAAATTACCAGAGGTGTCTGGCACATAGTAGGTTTAAATCCATATTAGTGTCTTTCTTCTATTTTATGCAGTCTCTACAAGGCTGGAAATGCAGCCATAAATAAGATGGTTCCTACTTAGCAGAATTGTAGATTTTTCTCCTTGAAAGACTGGTCTCTGTTTTATGTGGCCTTCTGAACAGACATTTCAGGAAGCCTGTCATGGCGATCTCACCTTAAATGAGCACTTACTATATGTCAGGTGATGCGTTGTGCTGTACCTTGTTTCACCGTCATAGCGATCCCATGAAGTGAGCATTTCGAATGTGAGAACTAGGTCTGCTAGAGATAACTATCTAAAATCACACAGCCGCGGCTGGAGAAGCAGGCAGTAAACTTAGTATTATCTCATTTAAAAAAATCTATCATTAATAATCACTAGGTTATTACTTATCACTAAAAATATGTTGTTTTTTTAAAAAATTCTTATTTATTTGGCTGCTTTGAGTCTTAGTTGTGGCACACAGAATCTTTGCTGTACCATGCAGGATCTTTCCCTATGGTGCTCTGGCTCTCTAGTTGTGGCTCATGGGTTTCAGTGGTCACAGTGCATGGGCTTAGTCACCCTCGGCATGTGGGATATTCGTTTCCCAACCAGGAATTGGAACCAAGTCCCCTCCACTGCAAGGTGGAGTCTTACCCACTGGACCACCAGGGAACTTGTTCCTGTCCCCCGAGAACTTGTTCTTAAACTTCCGAGTATGGGATCAACAACCAGTCATGAAAAGAGAGCTTGAAAGGAAGAGAATGAGGAAAAAGGGAAAATAACTAGAAAGATAAATAAAAAAGTGAAAAAGAAGCCAGAATATGAATGAGACTTGGGCCAACTGGGCCATGTCTGACAGCCAAGGAGGTTCTCAGGTGACTCTGTGGCGTCATTGTTTGGCAGAATTCTTCAAAATATTGTGAATTTGTCAGAGCCTGGAAAATGTCATGCCTCATTAGGCAATGTAAAGTTCACAGTGTTTAATACAGATTAAAATACTATTCTGTTTGCCAAGATTTTGTCTATCATGTGTATGCAAGAAATGGTAGAAATTCCCCTAGACTTTTGTCCCAGGAACATCAAAAGGTCCTCTCATTTCTCCATTGTGGGTTATAATTTAGACCTCTATGAAAATCTGTCAGTAAAGGTGAGAGGTTTACAAGAGCTAATTAACTTTTAACTCATTATTGACTAGAGGATTTTTACAGAAATTAAGGCCTGTGACTGGTGATTTTTATTTTGGCTGGCCAAAAATTAATTCTATTATTTCATTATCACTTTGCAGGTTTATTACATTCAACAATTACACCTGACACACCTGTAATGTCTTCTGATTTTTGTGAAATGTTGTCTTCAATCCTCTCTTCTGTGGAGACAAAGGAACATTCTTCAGCACCGTGAGTTTCATTTTCACTTTCTGTATCAGAATCAGTCGCTAAGGATTTTTTGTCTTTTTGTTGGTCTAATGTTCACATTGTCTGAATCAGAACTACATTGTGAAGAACTAATCATCTTCTGAGATCCTAATACATATGCCACTTGGACAGTCAGAGAAAGTATCTGCATAAAGTTCATCAAAAAATTCTTATTCACTAAAAATTTCATGATGTGTCATTTTTAAAAATTTTACGTTTATAATACACACAAGGTTGGAACAAAAACCTGATGGAGCAATATGTGAATGATAATGACTGTCGTAGGTTGTATGATGAACCCTTGATTGATTTTAAGCTCTAACAACTTTGCATGGTGATGTTTATTGTATCACTCTTTAAAAGCATATTAATATGTCTCTGGTCAGTAATATGTTAGGATATTCAAGTTGATGATGAGGAAATCACGTTTTGACCAAAGTTTGAAGTTGGGAATGATTTTAAATAAGAGCTTTATTGGACCTTGAGTTTAAACATTTTTGGAAAGTGACAAAATAGTTATCTTTGAATATTTAGAGAGATGTCATGTTAAATAGGCAAGAAATCTGTACTTTGGGACATCTTTATCCATAACTATAACAGGAAATAATCTGGAAAGTTGGTTTACATAAATACACTACAACTATGTTCATCTTAATCAACTAACATATATTTATTCAACTTATGTCTGCCATGTATGTACTGATGCCTGGAATTGGGAGATACAAAGAAGATATAAAGACAACAGATCTAGGGAATTCCCTGGTTAGGATGGCACTCTTTCATTGCTGAGGGCCCAGGTCCGATCCCTGGTCGGGGAACTAAGATCCTACAAGTCACATGTTTGGGCCAAAAAAAAAAAAAAAAAGACAACAGGCTTGGAGGTCTGCATGAAGCTCATTGAAAGAAAGAAATGCAAAAGTCATACTAACTCAGTGAAATGAGCTCCAAGAGAAGACCATTTGCATCGGGAGCCTAGGGAGAGAAAGGGCTAATTTTTGTAGAGGAAGATAATTTGTATTAAAATTTCCAAAAGGATGTGATGTTCCAGTTAAATGTTGAGGGAGGGTAGGATTTTGACTGGGAGACAGTAGGCAAAGAAAACCCAAAGCAGAGGGAACTTGCAGGGCAAAGCCAAGAAGGTGTGAGGTGGGTTGATGTGCTCCGTGAGGCACAGCCAGCTTGGAATGCTCAGAGCCACCTGTGTTCCTGGTGAGGGCATCATGTGAGCTGAACCTGTTGGGTGCGGAGGAACCTGGTCCTCATGGGCTTTGGATGTTATCCCATGGGGAACAGAAATCCACAGAAGGACTTCAGCAAGACAAGAATGAATGCCCATCACATAGAAGACCACTTCAGCATCACTGTGACTGGGTAAACCATTTCGTGAGATAAAGAGATATCACAGAGGAGTCAGAAAGGGTCCCCCAGGCATCCACATGCATATGCAGCCACCCTCACTGAAAACCCGCCCTCTGGGAAGAATGATGTGCTGTCCGTTCAGTAAGAGAAAATCTACCACATAAAAACTTTGCATAACATCTCAGATCCTTTAGTAGAGTTTTGAATCACACAAAATAGCATAGCTTGGGCAAACTTTAAGTTCTACATATTTTATAGGGCTATTTTGTATTGTCAGAAGTCTAAGATTAAAGAGGCATCAAAGATAATTTAATTTGATCTTTCGGCTGATGCTTGAATCACTTCTATAAAACTCCTTTCAAAGGTTGCTCAGTCTCTGATTATTTAGAGTGACAGGAAACTCACCTTCTGCCCAGATAAAAGTGCTAATCAAACCAGTGGGGACACATGAGGAATTGGAACACGGTGATGGGCAAGTGTGTCCAGGCAGTTAAGTGACCACTGCACGTGGAGCCGGGGGAACTTGTGAAGATCTCAGTTCATGGAAGGGGTTTTGTGTCTTCACGGTGGGAGTCACATTCTGAGCAGAATCTACACTGGGATTCAAATGCAAAAGCTAGGAAGTGAAGAAGTCAAGTGGTAGGACTCGGGCTGGTTGAATCAACATACCTGGAGCACAGGGTAAGAATGGGGCTGGTCACTGCAGGTGGGTCACGAGGGGAGATGGCAGGTACAGGTCTGGATCAGGGAAAAAGCTCAGGAAAAAGACCATGAAGCCGTGAAATTCATCAGAGCACGGTCTTATGAATGAGGTCTACAGAGTGAAGGCATAGGGTTTTAAAGAAACAAGTGAGCCTGGAGAAAGCCTGGATGAATCAGAGCCAGGAAGGATCATTTGGGTTCACAGTTCAACATTTGCTGAGTGGCTTTCAGTGCAATGCAGTGGGCTCGGTGTCGGCCTTTCCCTACAGGGAGCTGACAGCCCCTTGCACCTTGGCTGATATTTGACTACACACAGGCCTTGGTTTGACTTTAAACCCCAAGGCAAATTCTTTCAGTGTGGAGGCCCCTCTTATTTTCCTGCTACTGTTTTTATTTTGAAAATGTTGAATATGTTAGACAAAAATCAGCTGATTATATGAAGGAAGTGCCTGTTAGCAGTGTGTGTGTGATGGGGGAAGGGTAGCCTTTCGTGTGCTGCAAGGAACATAGAGGGCAAAGAACATCCCTGAACTGATCTTTTTAGGAAATTGCAGAGTGAAAAACAAAGGACAGATTTTCAAACTAGATTTCCTCTCTGAAAGAACATCCTGAGACATCGCTATTAGTCATAGGTACATAATTTAAGGGTTCAAAAGAAGTGTCAGAAAACAATTTTCATGCCAATTTTTCAAACTCAAAATGGAGGGATGAAAAATATAGGAGGCGCTGAGGTCGTGAACATGCATATCTTTCAGGCTTAATGTCCCGATGTAGCAATTAGAAAAATCAGGTAATTGGATAGTTACTTTGTCAAGATAACTGACTGGTTAAATCAGCTCAGCAGGTGAAAGTCTGGGAGCTTGCTTTTGAGCATAAACTCACTAAATAAGATTTTAAGTGCGTATTTAGGACAAGAAAATGAAATTCTTGGGTTGTGATTATAAAGCACAAGTTCATGAAAGAAAACCAGGATTGAAGCAAATCAATGTATATTCTCTCTCACTCTCTCTGTCTCTCTGTCTCCACATGCAAACACACACAGATACACAACACACACACACACACACACACTCCACACATGAACACATATTGTCAGGAGAACATTTCAGCTTTGCTACGGTAACTAGTCACCGAACACCAAGACCCATGATGAGACACAAAGAAGTAGTAAATTTGCAGATAGAAGGAAGCTAAAGGGTATTGTCCTACCTGGATCAACTAGTGAGCACTTCAAACCCATCACCTCTATGACTTAACTCATGTGTTCTCCCCTTGCAACTCTTTTCACTTCCTGTTTCCCCACATTTGGTAAATAGCACTAAATCCACCCCATGTGCAGATTAGAGACCTGGGTATCATTCTTTATAACTATTTCCCTTCTCCCCTCTTTTAAAAGCAGTGTCTGTGTTCTGTGTTGTCCTGAATAATTTCCCAAATCTAACCACCACCCCCTCCCACTGCCACTACCCGTGTCCAAGGTACCATTGTCACTAAACTGGACTGGCTGCCAACTATCCATTACCACACATTCTTCTTGTTCCCAGTCGAATCCATATCCTCACAGGAGAGCTGCTCAATGAGCCTATGTAAATTTAATCATGTACCCCATCCTGCCTCATTGCTTAAAAACTGTTAGCCTCTCACTGGGGCTTCCCTGGTGGTTCAGTGGTTAAGAATCTGCCTGCCAATGCAGGAGACATGAGTTTGATCCTTGGGTCAGGAAGATACCCTGGAGAAGGAAATGGCATCTCCCTCCAGTATTCTTGCCTGGGAGATCCCATTGTCAGAGGAGCCTGGCAGGCTACAGTCCATGGGGTCACAAAAGGGTCAGACATGATTTAGTGACTAACCAACAACCGCTTCTCATTGCTCTTGGAAAAAAACCAAAATCCTGAATGGACCTGCATATTCCTTCATTAGACCCTGATTTATCCCTGGATTTATCTGTGTCTTTATTCCTATCTGTGTTAGTATCTGTTCTACACATAGATCCTTCAGTTTGCCTCAACCTTGCCTTCAAGGCCTTCCCATATGACTTTCCCATTACATGGAACTCTATTCATTTCTTAAAACTCAAACTGATTTCTGTATCACTTAGAACTTAAAGGTACATTCACAGGAAGTTTTCCCAGACCTCCTTGACTGAATCAGTCCCCTGCTTTAAGTCTGTTTGATGTCACTTTTATTGTTGTTGTTGAAATTACTTGTTTAATAACTATTGACCCTGCTGGAACTATAAGTTCCATTAATGCAAGAAAAGATGTGTGCCTATCCCCAGAGCCTGAAATAGCATCTCAAACTGAAAAAAAGTCCTAAAAAAAAGCATTTGTAAAATGACCCAGTGAATTCCTTGAGTGATCTTTGGTTTCTTGGCATCACAATGAGTGGTACTGATAAACCACATGGATCCAAAGTTAATATGAAGTTCTGAGCCCACATCCTCAAAATCAACTTCCCATGAATATATGGAGGAAAGGGAACTGAAGATTCTGGCTAACTAGACATGTAATTAAAATAAAATACTCCTGGATGCAGTTGTTAAAGAAGTGATTTTGTAAAGAGAAGTAGATTATCTGGGACAAGAAACGTGGCACTTCTGTTCCACTCTGCACTGTGTAGGATATTCCTGCAATATTCTGGTCAGACCTGGGACTTTACATATTTGAACAGTCGGGAGGTGAGAGAAGAGGATGCTGAGGAGGACGGGGAACCATGGTAACCAGGAGGTATTGTCCAAGTTCTTGGGGAAGTACTTGGGAACTCTGTTCAAAAATCTGAAGAACTCTCATGTTTGTGATGAAAATGTCCTACATGGCCTAAAAGAGAAAGAGTGGCAGGAGTTCTTGGGTGAATTTCGGATGGAGCCAGATGATGGCTGTCTGTATGGAGAACAGTTTTGATTAAACATCCTGGACTGTGATATAGGTCCTGCCCTAGATTGAAAGAACGTGCAAGGTGTCAGCATCCTCAGGAGGTGGAATGGGCAAACCCAGAAAGTCGTGAGATGTCTGCCTCTTGATTTGGTCCAGTGTAGACTGGCTGGTCACATGGTGCTGACAGTCAAGGCTTGTTGGGAGTTGGCGTGTGGCCATACCAGCTTCCTATTTAACTGGCATTTATCTGAGGGGCTTTCCTGGTGTCTCAGATGGTAAAGAATCTGCCTGCAATTGAGGAGACCCGGGTTCAGTCCCTGGGTTGGGAAGATCCCCTGGAGAAGGGAATGGCAACCCACTCCATTATTATTGCCTGCAGAATCCCACAGGCTACAGTCCATGGGGTCACAATGAGTTGGACACAACTGAGTGATTAACACTTTCACTTTTTTATTTGAGAAGACACTGCATGCCTGAAATTGTGCTGGGCTTGTTCACAAATGCTGACTTATTAGTGCCATACCACAGCTTCATAAGATACATAATACACTTTTGTAATCCTGTTTTGCAGGGAATGAAAGCGAGACTTAGCAAAGTAAAGAGACCTCTTCAAAATATGCTAATAATCCTTTTTCTAAAAGTTTTTTTTTTTTTTTAATTTATTTATTTACAATTTATTTGGCTGCATCAGGTCTTAGTTGTGGCATGTGGGATCTCTCATAGTAGCACACGCAGGCTCGTTGTTGGTGTGCTCCAGTTTCTTTTGTTGTGGAGCACGGGCTCTAGATCACATGGGCTTAGTTGCCCCATGGCATGTGGTATCTTAGTTCCCCGACCAGGTATCGAACCTGTGTCCTCTGCATTGGACGTCAGATTCTCAACCACTGCACCACCAGGGATATCCTGGGAAATGATACTTTGCCGGTGGTTCTTCTTTTTCAAAATCCCACAGTCCCGTTTTACTTTTTCAATGTAGCACTTAGAGGCCATTCCAGGGCTCATGAGCTCTAATTCTACCATACTAAGCTTGACACCAAAATGGCCAGCAGACTTAGAACCTGGCCACAGTGACGACCCCTGGCCACAACTGAACAGAAAGACAGAAGTCTTCAAACTGGGTCATTTCTAATGACTAGATGTAGCTGAGATTGCGGAGAATGAAGTAGGGTAGTAATGTGTGCATGTGCTCAGTGGCTGCAGTCATTTCCAACTTGCAGCCCTATGGACTGTAGCCTGCCAGGCTCCTCTGTCCATGGGATTTTCCAGGCAAGAATATAGGAGTGGGTTGCCATGCCCTCCTTCAGGGAATTTTCCTGATCTGTGGATTGAACCTGCATCTCCCATGTCTCCTGCAGGTGAATTCTTTATCACTGAGCCACCAGGGAAACCCAGAGTAGTAGTAGTGGCAGAATATTTGTGATATAGGGCAGGTTGGCTCTCTTAAGTATTTTATTCATGTTTCTTAGGGGTAGAAGTACCAGACTTAGCAACCAGGGGCTTATGACTCAAGCCATTGAAGGCAAAACCTGGAAAATCACAATAAAAACTTCACAATGCTCATAATTAGGCTAAACATAAGAGCATATGGCAGCTGAGGGAAAACATGAGCTGCATATATTGGATTTCCAGTAGATGAAGTTGAAGAGGAATGGATATGTGAAATCATATTATTGTAAGTGAAGACAGGAAAGAAATGGATGGAATTAATAACAACTCATCTGGAAAAGTAAGGGAGCTCAGCAGTGATAAATAGAAGTGGAAGAAAATAAACAAATAAATAAAGCAAAGGATAAATAGCCAATAATGTGAGATATTAAAAGTCTAAGCTGCCATCAAAGACAATAAAAAATATGGGGATGGATATATAAAAGATACAAAATGCCAAGAACAGAATGCATAAGGCAAAAGTGGGAATAAGAAATGTCTTTTTGAAACAATATAAGAAAACTCTTAATTAATGGGTGAGAGGCATGTAGCTCATAAAACTCTTATGAAAGTAGAGTGGAAATAAGGAAGCTCCAAAAGCACTGCTTAGACATCGAGAGAAAGCTCGGGTAGTGTCATAATGTAGAAGGGAAAGAGAGAGGTGTTATAATGTAGGGATTTGTTTTTCTTCCTGCTGGGTGAGGGCCAAGTGGTGTGGGAAGAATGGGGAGGCATATAAAGAGCATAGATAGATTTGGGGATCATACCATTAGGGTTAGAGTCTTGGCATTATACTGTGGAGACGATATGTCCTTTGTCACTTTTCCTAACCTCTATAACCTTATGTTTTCTCTGTTGAGCGGGAATTATTAGTCCTTAACAACTGGTGTACTTTTGTGAGCATCTGATATGAAGAATGCGTGTCAGTGGCCTACAAAAGAGCCCCCCACATGACAGCTATTCTGATTGCAAAGGCAGATGGTAGAGTGGAAAGAGCAATCCCAAATCCCAAAAATGAACTAGGAGAGAAGGCAGGAAATTCACCATGATTGAACCCTTGCAGTATTCTGGGCACATACACACATTAATACTCTGATTCCTCACAATAACCTTATGACAGTGACATTAATTTCCCCAAACTTCAGAAGCACAAATGGAGGTGCAGAAAGCTTAAATGAAATGTCTTAGGTCTCTCTGCTAATGATTGATCCATGTGGAAACCAAGCCCAAATTTCTGAACACGGAATTCTTATTCTTTGCATCACATCAGCCAATACCAGTTAAATTATATGAACCATTCAGATCCGTCTGGCTCAGATGCCTAAAAGCTATGACTTTTGGAGCTCTTACTGTTTGGAGTCCCGTGTCCTCTCCTTAACTTCAAAGAGATTTGTTTTCACCTCCAATCCCTTGAGTGGGCAAAGGACTTTCAGTATACAAGGTGTCTTAGGAGTCCATGAGTTTGAGAAATTACATCAGCTCCACTTTCTCCATCCCAGTAAACATGCCAGCAGTAGAAGGCACAAGGAAGACTTACAAAGACCTCCAAAAGCCAATGGCAGCAAAACAGGAAAGGAAAGGACCAAAGACAGAGAGCCCTGAGGGGACTCCTGTTCTCCATCTTTCTATCAGTTCAGCCAGCAGACCTTTAATTTAGTTAGAAACTTTAGCCCCCATGGATGCAGGCAGCGCTTAGAAATGTGTTCTCAGCAAGGGAGGTGTCAGGACGGATTCACAAGAGGTGTTTCATGCCTCACAAATCACCCTGAATATTTCATATACATTAAAAAATTAGTAGACAAAACTGGGGCCGTGGCGTATAATTTACCTAGACTTGCGAGATGTTTTTGATACGGAGCAGGACAAAAGATTTATCTGTGGGCACATTAAGCCATACCTGGAACAGAGTGCATTGGCTCTGCGTTTGCACCCATCAGAGGAGGCAGCAGAGGAAGCTGTGTCATGGTGAGGCAGTAAATATGGGCGTAGCACAGAGAAATATTAGCTTCATTTTTCTTTCCCTTCTGCAGAGCGCTCTCCGAAGGACAGTATTGCCCCCTGTATGAATGAGTTTAAAAGGCATAAACAAGGGAGTCTGATGGCCTCATTCGGAGGGTCCAGCGGGGATCTACCTCCTTGCAGATAATAAGATTGTATTCGGAGTAGATATGACACCGTGTGAGAAAATGAATTTAATAGAAATATCACTGCTACTTACAACCAAAGGAACACAGGTGAAATATGCTGAAAAGAGAATGAATTCATGGCCTGAAATGTCTTTTTTTTTTTTTTAAAACATTCGGAAAAGCAGTTAGTAGGTGACCCTCATCCTGTGGATTAATGTACTCTGAGTTTATAGTAATTCAAACCTCTGAGTTATGTTTAGCTAAGGTTGAAAGAGTTTGAAAATTCAGCCTTGAGCTACGTTTACTAGCAGAAGATCAGCGTCTTGTATTCACTTTCTGCCTCATTTCTAGTTTCTAAAACTCTCAGAACTTGACTCCAGTCTCTTTTTCTCAACCAAGTATGTGCCCCACAGTTGGGGCTACAAGGACACAAGTTTACCCTTGACTCTGTAAACAGTAATTGTGTCTTGATCAGTGATGAAAAGACACACCATCTCTTCTGTTAACAGAAAATCATACGACTGTGAAGAAGTTTAATTTTTTTTCTTCCTTTTGGCCCATTGGCTCTCCTGAACACGGGTGTGTGTTTCCTCAGAGATCTCATGTTGGAAATGAATTTAGAGGTCTTTGACTGGCAGAACACACAGATGCATCTCTACAAATGAACCCAAGTTGTAGGAGGTGGTGTTTATAGACTAGCTTGATGAAGCTAGTCTCCCTGGAATCTAGTGACTTGGCAAACTGTAGGAACTGGAATAAATATAGAGAAACCACTTCTTTCTTAAGATGGTTAGAGAGTAGAGGAACGAGAATTGGTGGACCAGAAAGGAGAGGGGCTAGGCAATGCTGATGATGATCTTGCTGATATATAATCATTTCTCAGTGCCTGAATACGGTCTGTGTTTTTGAGTTACCCACCTTCCTGTGGGTCTTTTATAGGTGGCTTCATTTGAGTCACACAGCATACCTGCCATACCTCCATTTTTTAACTGAATTTCAGCATTTTCATGATTTCTTAGAGTCACATCATCTTTGAATAGAAGAATTAGAGTATACATGTATGATTGACAAGCCATTAGCCCAGGATTCTGGGGCTCAGGATCCTCTAAGAAAGGAATCTCTAGGTAGAGTCATGATCCATCAGAGTGACTTCAAAATCAGCCCCTCCCTTCTGGCTACCTGATTTCCTCTCTCTCGCCTGATAAGAACCTCAGATTCCTTTTTATGGATGTGGGAAATAAAATGAGATGAATGAGTTGGAGACTTAAATTGTTATAAAACTATTAAAGAGAAATCTGTCTTAAGTTATCACCTGAGGGGCCAGTAAAAATTGGTCGTCATAGAGGTGGATTTTTAAATAAAGGTTGAACAAAATTACACTCAGATCCCTAAGGATGCTTCTAAATGATCTTTTAAAACAGGGGGTTATGCAGGGAGGTGACCTTCCTGCCTCACTGCCGACAAGTGTTATACCAAGATACTCTGTGTCGAGCAGGGCTTAAAAGACATGCACATCCTCAAAGAGTCCATGTGTCCCCCTGGGTCTTCTATTATCTTTCCCAGAGTGATGCACTACTCTTGGAAACAGGGCAGTCAGGGCTTCCGTCAAAACTGGGTACTCACCTGAAATTTCAACCCTTGAAAATTCAGGATCCTTTGGAGAATCTTTGACTTCTGCAAATATCTGCATACCTAATGATCTAGAGTCCCATCTCCACTATGTCACTCCCTTGCTTAGAAAGCTGCCGTGCTTGCCCTGGCTTTCATGGTGCCTTGCCCCATCATCAGCACCACTTCCTGACTCTGCATCATGTTCTACTGGACTCCGCCATGCACAGGTGAGTAGAAACTTCCTCAACCATCACCTCCTGTGTTAAGAGTTTCTCAACCCAGTGTAACAGAGATAGGTTTGTTTCTTTGTGTCCTGTACCCACCCTGCCATCTACTCAGCACACAGGTTTGTAATTGCCCGCAACTGAGTCTGTAAGCCTGCAGGTATCTCAAAGACAGAGACAGTGGCTCAAGCAGCTCTTCCCCCCATGCTTCGAGGGGGGTTTGATCCACTTTAGGGAGGGAGTAAATGTTTACTGAATGAAAAAAATGAATGAATGGGTGAGTGGACGGCTTATTCTGGAAAGGCCAGTGGAAGCTTTTCCCCCTCTCCAAGGCACGTCTGATCATTCCCACCCCCCTGGCTGTTCCTCACACAATTCTGTAGTTGTGATCCTCCTAGTTCATCAAGAGCCCATCCAATAGTATGCTTTCTCTATGAACACATCTCCTCCAATAATGTTACCTGACAACTGTGTAGTCAGGGAGCCAATTTGTGTGGATGGTTTGGTGAGTGGTGGGAAAGAGAATAAGCTTCAGGGAAGTTTTGCTTTAGGGTGCAGTGGTTTAAGGGGGAGGGAAAAACCTTTCCTTCTTGACCTGATTTTCAGTCATCCTGAGCAGGGTAAAAGATGGAGCAGAGTGGGAGTGGATGATGTCAGAAAGAAGATACAGGTTGGCGAGCTTCATCTCCCAGATGTGGGAATAGGGGTATGGGTTACAGCTAACTCTGTACCAGATGTGTTTACCAGTTAAGGGGTAGGGGGAGCCAGTCCCATCCACCCATTTCAGAGGGGCACCTATTCTCAAGGATGCTTTTTCTTAAAGTGAGATGTTTAAGACCTACCTGAAATTGACACCTTTGGCGGCAGCAAGAGACAGAGAAGAGCCCTTCATCAACCACCATCCTCCTGGAGGTAGATGTTTCACCTCCCGGAGAGTTTACACCAGATGAAAACCACTTTCCAAAGCAGTTAGTCCAGGTATGCAGAGATGAATAAGACCCACTGCATCATTGTGTCTGTACCTGCCTGAGAAGAACATTGTTTCTGGGCTCCAGACAGGAGAATTGTTGTTAGTCGTGATACCACATTCTGTTTGGAGGGGACTTTTGTTGATAGTTCTTTATGACCATGACTCCATTAAGCTTCCTTACACTCTCTAGTAGAGGACACATCCTGCATCCTTTACAGATGGGCGAAATGAGGCTTGGAGAAGTATGACACTTCTATGGAGGAAGCAGGTGTGGGGCTTGGGAATGAGGCCCTGCGTCCTGATTCCTGGCTTACCTGGCAGCCTGAGCTCAGCTTTTCTCTCTGCATTATCTAAAAATCTCCACAATCAGTCAAAAGATTTATATTTTCCTATTGCCTTAGCAGCTTCTTCCAAATAATTTTTTTCCCTCAGCACAAGGAATGAATTTAAAGGAATATATTAAATTAAAAAATGGGCTTGCAAAGCAAGATTCTGCTTTGACCCTAATAGCTCCCTCAGATTCCTTCCTGCACACGTACACCCTTATCAAACACAGTTCACTTTCTGTGGAAACAGAATGAGATTGAAGTCATGGCCAAAGGCAGGAACGGAAGTGTGGACATTACTGGCACAAATAACAAGCAAGTGGATGACGGCTGTGAGGAATTTCAGGTGCTAAACCACTAATCGCTGATGTTTTCCAAGAGTAGAGGAATTAAAGAAGATTATAATTTTAGATTATAATTATTTTGAAAAATGAATTTTAAAGATTGAGGTTACTTATTTTTTTGTATTCTTTCCTGTTAGAGGGAATAAAACAATCTTATTAATATAGCCTTATGCCAGACCATTTCCTTAGTGCCATGAGATTTCACATACAAGCTCACTGGACATTTGAAAAGCAGCTGCATGAGCAACTTCAGAAATAAATACCTAGGAACTCCCCTGGTGGTTCAGTGGTTAAAACTCTGCTCTCCCAATGTGGGGGATCCAGGTTCCATCCCTGGTCAGGGAACTAGATCCTGCATGCTAAAATCCCAAGTGCCGCAACAAAGACCCAGCACAGTCAGATAGATACTTAAGTGTCTACATCTGATGGGCACATGCTGCTTTTCTTAAAACATGGAATATGTTTCTTACATGAGCTTGGTCTCAAAGGGATAATATAGAAAAGATGATATAGTAGACTTTTTATGATATTCTAATTTGATTCAAAATCATACCCAATTCAAAATTTAAAAGTAACTTCTTTGAAAAAAATTGCCTTTTTCCTCCCCTCTGATGAGAATACACAGTCACTTTGAGGAATTTGGGGAACTAATGCAAAAAGCAAAGAAAACAAAAACGCACACAATCTCACTTCTCAGCAGTAGCTGTTAATAATTTGGTAAATTCTCTCTTTATGTCTTAACTTCATTTATCATTTTTCCCACTTGTCAGGTGTCATAGTGCCTGTAGAACTTTATATATGTTCTCATATTCCTTTTAAGACTCCCTGATACTTGCTTCCCCATGTTGATAAAAATCTTCATAAACATTTTAATAGCAATTCAGCAGTATTTTATCATATAGCTACCTTTATTCCCTTATGTTGTGAATTTGGGTTCTTTGAATGCATTTCTTAATGAAAGCAGGATATAAGCAAAGTGAATTTGAATTTATTAATAACTTGCAAGAAGAATGTATGAAATCATAGAATGTTTTAAAAAGATGTGTTTTACTTTTGCTTTTGGCTGTGGTGGTCTTCATCGCTGCCCACGGGCTCTCTAGTTGCGGTGAGTGGGGGCTACTCTTCGTTGCGGTATGTGGGCTTCTCACTGTGGTGGAACTCGCTGTGCACAGGCTTAGGCACACAGGCTCCGTAGTTGCAGCTTGTAGGCTCTAGAGCACAGGCTCTGTAGTTGTGGTGCATGGGCTTAGTTGCTCCGAGGCAGGTGGTTCTTCCCAGAGCAGGGATTGACCCTGTGTCATCCTCTGCATTTGCGGATGAATTTCTAACCACTGGGCCACCAGGGAAGACCCTCAAATCAGAGAATTTTTAAAGCTAAAAGACATTTGGAAGCTCAAGTGCCCAACCACCTTGTCTGTTTCAGAGATCTGAGAATCCCAATCCAGAGAGAGGAGACTTTTCTAGAGTGGCACTGTGAATGAGCAGTGGAGGGAAGACTGGAACTTAAATCCCAGAGAACATCCTCCCAGGTCTCACCCTTCCTAGTGGAAGGCATTCTCCTTCCAGAAAGGCGATGCCCTGGTCTACTCTTTGAGAAGGATTACTTAGGGAACCAGCACCCAGGACCCCACAGGAACTAAAGATGGGACTAAATGGTGAGCCAGCACAGGACACCTGTTGTTATTTCAGGCTTAAACAAGATCTTCTGCCAAACCAAATCAGAATGATGCTCTGAGAACACCTGGGATAATGGGCTTCAAAAAGTTTCAAGTGCCAACATCAGAGAGCGTACCAGTGACCCCAGGCTCTGAAACATCCTAGACCTCTCAGGCATCATATCTAAGAGTCCTCACTGTGGTGTTCAAGCAAAAAAAAACACACTTCCCATCTTAAAACCTTTGTCAAATGTGTAAGTGGGTAAGGACAAGAATTACTTGAAGAAGATCGTTGAGATGGGGAAGTGGCCAGGCATTGGGGAAGCCACAAAACACATCACTGTCCTCATCTGTGAAATAGGGATAGTAGTGTACCTTTTTCTTAAGTTTATTTTAATACTAAATTGAATGAAATAAAATATTTCGTATGATATTTAGCATGATGCAGGCTTCCCTTGTGGCTCAGCTGGTAAAGAATCCGCCTGCAATGTGGGAGACCTGGGTTCAATCCCTGTGTTGGAAAGCTCCCCTGGAGAAGGGAAAGGCTACCCAGTCCAGTATTCTGGCCTGGAGAATCCCATGAACTGTATAGTCCATAGGGCCGCAAAGAGGCAGATACGACTGAGTGACTTTCACTTTCACTTAGCATTATGCATAAGATGTGCATGAGTCAGTGTTCTAGAGAGAGATATTTTAAATAATTGGCTCGCACAGTTATGGAGGAGAGTGAATCCTAAGACCAGCAGAATGCATCAGCAAGCTGGAGACCAAGGATTGTCAATTGTTTGGTTTCAGTCTCACTCTGAGACCGAGGAGGCCCAATGGCATAGTTACCGTCCAAAGACCAGCAGGCTTAAGGTACAGGAAAAGCTGATGTTTCAGTTGAGGTCCCATGTCAGGAAAAAAAGCTGATGTCTCAGTCCAAAGGGTGTTGGACAGAAAGAGTTCTCTGTTACTAAGGGGACGGTCAGCCTTTGTTCTACCTAGAGCTTCAGCTGATTGGACAAGTCCCGTCCACATTAGGGAGAGCAATCTACTTTACTCAGTGTACTGTTTTAAATGTTTATCTCATTGAAAAACATTCTTACAAGTACATCCATGTTATAGTTTGACCAAATATCTGGGTACCTTGTGGCCAGTCAAGTTGCCACATAATATTAACACTCTAAGACACATACTCTTAGACACATTCTAAGAATTCTAAAATGGTGAATATTGAGTGTTCTTGTGATTTTTAATAGTTTAGATTATTTTACCTTGCTTCATGCTTTCTTTAAGGAAAATACAAACAATTAAACAAATTCTGGATGATGATGGAGAGGCATGGTTTTAGTAATACTTTAATTGCAACCTGAAGTCTGGCCAGATTGAGTCTTGCAGGTTGCAACCTTGAAAGCTTAAACATTTTGTTGACTAAAATATCAGACATGAAAAGTTTTGGAGAACTTTTATCATAAGGCTCATCTAGGAGTGACCTATAAAACACACTTTTAAAGGTGTTGGTAACAGCCTCTATGCATCTTTATCTATAGACATATGACTCTACATCTGGGCCTGTACAAATACTCATAGACATGTACTCCAAAAGGCATTTGATAAGTTTGTAATAATTTAGTCAACTTTATGAATTTAACTAAGCTTTCTCCACATGGCATGTTGGAAAAGACAGTAGTTTACACAAAGACCATAATCTAGAAAAACTTTATTTATTTTTCAGAATAGAAACCAGGTCGCCAGGGCAACTGGGACATTTTGCTTGTCAGCAAAATAATTTTATTCTGAATTTATGAATTGATAATAAGCCACCTTCTCATAATGATTAATGGTAATTAACCTTTTAAAGCTCCATCGCTTCCCTGGCCATCTCTGGCTGACAGCCCTTGGAGACAGGACAGAATGCTGATGGTGAGCAGACCTTTGTTTGGACTCCTGAGGTCCTGTAAGGTAGAGAACACCATTTTTGTGTGGAGGTGTCACAGATACGATGCAGCCCCAGAGAATCACAAATAAAAAAAATGCATGCATGGGCCATCCTGGTGAGACGTTTTCACCCTAGTAGGGATCACTGCAGACCAGAGTCAGCCAGCTCTACTGCTTAAACCTGTGTGGCTTTGGTCAAGTCTTTTTACCCACGTGAACCCAACCAACTTCCTTCATCGTTAAAATAGATATCAGCAATTAATATTTTGAATGAAGAGTCCTGTGGGCTAGCACATGCACTCTTGTCATGCAGTCAGCATCACATACAGTTGTCTTCCAGATGAGCACGTCATACACATCCTGACACTAACCTAGATCCATGATGTTCCTTGCACTTTGCCTGTTCTAGTCCCACTGCTGTTGATGTTGACAGTATGAATCACAGAGATAGCTGGGGCGTGGTTTCTGGATTGGGATTTCACATACACGAGCTTTATCAAGGGGTGCTTTTAGAACCAACTCTTGTGGCAGAGAGGAGAAAGAAGCAGGAATCAGCAGGGAGAAAAGAAATTAAGGCATGGTGACAGATGTGGCTGACCTGAAGTTGAGACTGGAGCTGAAATGACCCCAGCAGAATAGTTCTGAGTCAGGATCAGTGGCCAGTGTCCTTATGCCCCTGCAGTGGCCAATCACAGGGTGTGAGCTGCCCCAGGCAGTGTCATGACCTTGACCTGAGAGAATCCTTGAAGGGGCTGAGAGCTGAAGGTCATTGGCAGACAGCACTCCTAGCTGCAGTGGTCACCAGTTCTTCCTGAAGTGGGCACTGGGTGGCCTGTCACATTTGTTGAGCATTTACTCTATCCCAGACAAAATCTGCTGGAGCTGGTGTCTGCTTTATCACATTTGATCTTACTATAACCCTGTCAGATAGACGTTAGGATGCCACATCGTGAAAAGGAGTCTCAAAGTCTATGAACCAGTAAGTTGTGCAACTGGCAATCGAGTTATTAACTCTATCATTAATTTGCATGAATCCGAGGTTTTGTAGTGAGCTGAGAGTCAGCTGAAACAAACCATCCACTCGTTCTAGCTCTTCTCTGATTTTTACTTAGGGATTGGTTCAACTTTCCTCCCTTGCAGATTCCATTTCTTGGTAGAATTCATTTTAGACCATGACTAAATAATGGAATTATTTGGGAAATAATCTTGACCTTATCTTTGTTCTCTGAGTGTCAGGCTAGCTCTGTGATCTAGAAGAAGTTATTTATCTTCACTCAGCCTCTGTTTTTCTCATCTGTAATATGGGGATGATAGTAACATGCAAAACATCAAATTTCTAAGATTAAAAAAAATGCATAGATATCACACTTACCTGCATGCCTGGTATATGATAAGGACTGAGTGTTTGCAAGTATATTATTTGCATGTTCCTCTAATAAAATGCATGTTAGCAATATCATTGTTTTTGTCCATGTCCATTGATTCTCTTGTATGTAAGCATCTGGTTTATAAGGATAAAGTAGTGTGATATTCAACTTAATATACTTAGGTCTTAGCATAATGCCTCATAACAGCAGGTTTCCGATAAAAGGCTAGTAAACTGAATTATATTTCAACAAAGATAACAAGTTTTATCAGTTTTAAGTCATTAATACCTTTCATATTGTTTGTTCATCTCCATGCATCACCCTAGTTCAAGTTACCATTTCTTCCTTCTGATTTGGAATCAGACAGATCTGGGATCAAAGTCTGGCTGGCATTTGTTACTTAACTAGTTTAAACCCTTATTTCTACATTGGTAAAATGGAAAGAGATAGAGTGCCTACTTCATGGGGTTGTAAAGAGAATTAAATGGGATAGGCAAATGGAGTAATTTATCCAGGATATGACACATAGCAAACCAACAGATGCTGGTTTCAGTAATAGCAACAACAACTACAGCCAGTTTCACCATAGTCATTCTTCTTGTTGAATTTAGTCTTGCTTCTTAGTCTTCTGTAGAGAGAAAAGCAGAAGTAGGATGACACAGTAGAAAGAGCATATACTTTGGAGCCTGATTACATCAAAAACTGTCTCTTAACCTTTGAACAAGTTAACTGGTCGGCATTAGTCTTGCTTTTTTCATTTTGCAAATGGGAATAATAATAATGCATTTATCTTAGAGTTTTTAAGGGTTAAATGGAGTAATGCATCTGCAGCATTTCATATAGCTGCTAAGACCTCATAAGCTACATGAAATGTTAGCTCTATGATTCATACTACTAGCACACATGTGAAACAACACGTGTGAGTCTCACAGAGTTCCTGAGAGCACTCGGGAACGCCAACACCAGCACACAGCGGACCCTCCACACCCATAAGAGTCTTTCCATTGTGTATTCTGTTCCACCCTGGGTGAGACAAGAGACTCCTCAGCCCCACATCCCACACAATGCTCCAGAGAATGTTAAATGGCAGGGAAAAACCTCTGACAAAATCTGTTTTAATGAGACATCCCGTTAGCACTGACTGCTCCCAGGTCAAGCTGCCTGTGTTGGAGCAAGAACGCTAATGGACTAGGTGGCCGTGCCTCTCTGTCAGTCTGGGCTCTGGATTGTTAATGAAGCAAGCAGGCCACACACCCAGATGGTTGTGGGGTGAGTGTATGTGTGTGCACGCACCTGTGTCTCCACTGACAAACGATTTTCATTCTAAAAAGAGGGGGAAAAAACGAGAGAATGTGAAGGCTCACAATGTTCCCTGATTTGCATCAGTCAGAGAAAAACTGACCAAGACCTTCCTACACATGCAGATGACCCTCACATGGGGCAGAGGACTAAAAACCACACTGCTTTTCCAGGGGGGCTAGCACACCCTCTAGAGCTCTAACAAAGGCTAGTGTCAGCTGCTTGACTTCTTAATGATGAATAATTCATATACATCAAAGCAGCCCTCAGAAATTATTTTTTCCTGCAGCCTCAAAGACAATGAAACAACAGCAAAAAGGCCAGAAGGGGAAAGCTTTTTCAAATCGTAGCATCTCTACTATTTTTCCTCTCTACTCTAATATCCGTATTCTGAACTTGATTGAAATTAACTGCAATGTTATTTTATAAAAAATAGTGTGAAATCCTTTGATTTGCTTCTTTTCCCAGATAATGGCCAACTCCTATTCAGCCTTCAAAACCCAGCTCAAAAGTCACCACATTTTGAAGTCAATTCTGCCAGCCACCTTCCCAATAGAGTCAACCTAAACTTACCCCTTATGTAAACACCCTTCCTTTATTGCTGTCATTCCTGAGATCTTACTCCTTTAAATCATAGGCTCAGACTTAGAACTCCTTAAAGTTAGGCACCCTGTCTTATGTTTCAGAACCACCAGCCCCTAACACAGAGCCTGAAATACAGTAGACTTTCTATAAATGCTCATGGAATTGAAATGACTTGAATTCTTGAAACAAATAAAGCACATACTGAAAGTGAAGAATTGGATAGCATCACCAACACAATGGACATGAATCTGAGCAAACTCCAGGAGATAGTGAAGGGCAGGGAAGCCTGGTGTGCTGCCGGCCATGGGTTCCCAAAGAGTTGGACTTGACTTAGGGACTGAACAACAACAGCAAAAGTATGTATTAAATCTGTGAAAACCAAAAGTAGATGAAAAGAGTATCCCCAGAACCTCAAAAACATCATTCATTATTTGTTTTGCCATTGGTATTTATTAAGAACCCAAATCAAAGGATTGGAAATGCAGGAAGTTGGGGGAATCTGTTTAGGAGGGATGGTTATCAGTACTCTTTAGAAAGGCAAGCATTTTATTTTTTTTATCTTTTTTTAAAATTTTTTCCAGTTTTATTTATTATTATTATTATTATTTTTTTTTTTTACTTTACAATATTGTATTGGTTTTGCTATACATTGACATGAATCCACCATGAGTGCACATGTGTTCCCCATCCTGATCCCCCCCTCTCACCTCCCTCCCCATCCCATCCCTCTGGGTCATCCCAGTGCACCAGCCCCGAGCACCCTGTATCATGCATCTAACCTGGACTGGTGATTTGTTTCGCATATGACAATTTACATGTTTCAATGCTATTCTCCCATATCATCCCGCCCTTGCCCTCTCCTACAGAGTCCAAAAGACTGTTCTATACATCTGTGTCTCTTTTGCTGTCTTGCATAAAGGGTTATGGTTACCATCTTTCTAAATTCCATATATATGCGTTAGTATACTGTATTGAAACTGAACTCCAATACTTTGGCCACCTGATGCGAAGAGCTGACTCATTGGAAAAGACCCTGATGCTGGGAAAGATTGAGGGCAGGAGGAGAAGGGGACAACAGAGGATGAGATGGCTGGATGGCATCATCGACTCAATGGACATGGGTTTGGGTGGACTCAGGGAGTTGTTGATGGACTGGGAGGCCTGGTGTGCTGCAGTTCATGGGGTCACAAAGAGTCGGACATGACTGAGCGACTGAACTGAACTGAACTGATAATGTATTGGTGTCTTTCTTTCTGGCTTACTTCACTCTGTATAATAGGCTCCGGTTTCATCCACCTCATTAGAACTGATTCAAATGTATTCTTTTTAATGGCTGAGTAATATTCCATTGTGTATAAGTACCACAGCTTTCTTATCCATTCGTCTGCTGATGGACATCTAGGTTGCTTCCATGTCCTGGCTATTATAAACAGTGCTGCGATGAACATTGGGGTACACGTGTCTCTTTCAATTCTGGTTTCCTCAGTGTGTATGCCCAGCAGTGGGATTGCTGGGTCATATGGCAGTTCTATTTCCAGTTTTTTAAGGAATCTCCATACTGTTCTCCATAGTGGCTGTACTAGTTTGCATTCCCACCAACAGTGTAAGAGGGTTCCCTTTTCTCCACACCCTCTCCAGCATTAAAGAGAAGCACTCATCAGAACTGAGATAAAATTAAAAATGACAGAATCACAATCTAGGTTATTTTTATAATCTTTCTTAAAACATAAACTCCTTAAACTCCCTTTCTTTTTGATCATCATAAGTGAAAATTTACTACAGGCATACACACATCAAAATGCAGATGTTACCCACTTTTTATATTTCTCAACTGGCTGCTGCTTCAACAAAATACCACTTCAATGTCAGAGGAGAACACATTTCTTTTGTGGAGTAAATGCTTGTTATCAAAAGAAAAAGATATATACTTTAAGCTACAGTCTTTATTCACTGAATATATTATAATGGTATTATGTTCCTGATAGCAGGCCAATAATAAAGGAAAAGTTTGGATTGTAAGATAGATCTCACACTCATGGACCTTAAGTCCAGCAAAGGTGAAAGATGTAATGAGATAATTGTTTTAAAATACATATATTTTTTTCTCCTTAATATATGAATACAGTTACGGTTTTGCAGAAGGTGTGGTGACTGATTCTCTCTGGAAAATTAGAATCAGCTTCAGGGAGGAGATGATTCTTAATCTCCTGATTTTTAAGGGATACGTGAAAAGTTATTTTTCCAGTGGCAGAAAGGCAGCTGAAGCTGATCAGAAGAAGCTAGCAGTCATTTCAAGGATCTGGCATCGTGGATGGTATTTATGGAAAATTCCATTCTGTTAGGGTATCTAATTCACGGTGAGGGGTAAAGTAGGTAAGACTAGAGAAACAGGAAGTACCTACTGCTAAGAACCTTACATTACAGGTTAAGTGTTTGTGTTGTAAGATGATCCTATCAGCCTCTTGGGTAGTAGAATGAGGAGAAAGAGCACTGGGAGCTCTTAGTCATTTCTTTGCAATGAATGAAATGATGAGAGTTTCAACCCATGGCTGTGGAATGGGATGTAGAAAGGTCAGGCTGTTGAAGGTGATCAACATCCTTCTGAGGTTGTTAAATGCATGAAAAGATGGACAGGAGATTGAGGGTGAAGAGTAGAGGATGGTTGAATAGGAGTAACACAGTTTTTCATGAAATTAGTTATGTAATTTCCTGAAAGCTGGGAACATAGCCCAGTTCATTTAAAATGGATAAACTGAAACCAAAGATAATAGGATAATTACAAATTGACAGATAATAAATTTGGGGTGAGGGAGTGTGGGTAGGGAAGATAGCTTGGACTACAGGGACTGGAAACAAGATTGGTCTGACTTTAACCATTGTTTCCTCTATGTGTTCTCCAGTATTTGCAGGAAAGTTATAATACAGCATCTTAAATAAACCTTGAATAATGAAGCAGGGGAAACTCTGCCTCTTAGTTGTTGTTGTTGTTGCTTAGTCACTAAGTCAAGTCTGACTCTTTTTGCAACCCCATAGACTATCGTCCGCCAGGCTCCTTTGTCCATGGGATTTCCCAGGCAAGAATACTGGAGCGGGTTGCCATCCCCTTCTCCAAGGGATCTTCTCAACCCAGGGTTCAAACCCAGGTTTCCTGCATTGGCAGGTGGATTCTTTGCCACCGAGCCACCAGGGAAGCCCCTGCCTATTATTAAACATGTAAATACCTGCCATTGGTTGAACATAATGAATAAAGATTTCTAATTCTCATCAGAAAACTAAGTGTTTTACTGCCACTTCTGAAATACAGCTGCTTGCTTTACATTCATTAATATGTTAACAGTTATTTATTGAGTACCTACTGGGTGTCAGATGCTGACCATGACACTGAGGATACAAGAGAGAGAGCAAAAACAGACCTGACCCCTGTTCCCATGGAATTTATAGTCCACTGAGGAACGATAGACATTAACTGAATACTCACAAACTAAATAATGAATTAAAATTGAAATTAGGTCTCAAAAGGGACAGAACAGATTTCTGCAAGTGCGTGTAACTAGCATATGTGACCTAGACTGAGGGGTGGGTAAGGCTCCCCCAAGAGAGTGAGACTTGAGCTGTGATCTAAAGTATATGAGAATATGTTAGAGTCCCAGACAGAAGGAACCTTTGCCTGTGCAAATGTCCTATGGCCCGAAGTGCTGAAAATTTTCTCTTGTGGCTGAGAGTACAGACAACAGGTAAAAGGGGAAAGGGTCATTACTCTGAGAAGAGGCTAAAATTCAAGAAAGGGGCTGTATAGCGTTCTTGCTAAGGTTTGAGGCTTTTTCTTTCATTGTCATTCTAAGAGCAGTGAGTTTCTGTTCACTAGTAAGCTCCATGATTTTGTGTGGGTACTGTTTTTTTTTGTTTGTTTGTTTTGTTTTTTTTTTTAATATTTACTTATTTGGCTACACCAGGTCTTAGTTGCAGCACATGGTATCTTTAGTTGCAGCATGCAAACTATTAGTTGCAGCATGTGGGACCTAATTCCTGACAAGGGATCAAACTTGGGTCCCCTGTGTTGGGAGTGTGGAGTCATATAGCCCCTAAACCACCAGGGAAGTCCCTGTAATTTGTTGCTTCAGTGTGCATATTGCTTTCATTTTCTAACACTTCACAACGATATTTTTTGATCAGAGCTACATATCTGAGTCTGAGGAGAAAGTCAGAGATAGAGAAATAAATTAAAGAGATTTGCAGCTCTCCAGAAACCTATGGTTTACAAGAGAGGCAAGTAACCAGATAATTATCAAACAGTGTTGACATTGGTAGGGGAAAAAAAGCTGTAAGGGGCTAATAGGGATAAGCTCCTCACCAAACCTCAGGGGCAAGGACAGATTTCCAGGTGTATAACACCTGAGCCTGAAGGACAAGTGGAAGTTTCCTAAAATACATACAATAACAGCTAATGTATATTTAGTGCTTACTCTGTGCCAGGCACTCAGATAAGTGCTTTTCAAATATATTTAAGAAAACAAAAGCCATACAAGGTATGTTCTGTTATTCTCCTCCTTCGAATATTCATTGGAAGGACTGATGCTGAAGTTGGAGTTTCAATACTTTGGCCACCTAATGTGAAGAGCTGACTCTTTGGAAAAGACCCTGATGCTGGGAAAGATTGAAGGCAGGAGAAGGGGAAGACAGAGGACAAGATGGTTGAAAGGCATCACTGACTCAATGAACATGAGTTTGAGCAAACTCCGGGAGTTGGTGAAGGACAGGGAAGTCCACGGGGTCACAAAGAGCTGCACACAACTGAGCGACTGAACAATGAACAGCAACAAAAGATGCAGAAACTGAGGATCAGGAAGTTTAAGCAATTTTTTTTTTTTTTAAATTATACACCTGGGACATGGTAGAGTCATGATTTGGACAAAAATGCCCTGTTCTTTAAAGTAAGGGCTGGAGGCAGGGAGCTTAAATTGTAAATTTCATACTAAAATATTAAAACATGAGCTGTGTTGATTGAGAATGATGACAACCTCTTTGAGAAATTTCTGAGGGCCCATAAATGCAGTATCTTTGCCCAAATCTGTGGATAAGAGCACCAGCCAAAATAGCACTCATCTCCGCTCTTAAAGCAGTGGAGCCTTTTGTGTGATGGCAACATCAGAGAGGAGAAATGCATGTGCGTCAGAGAACACATCAGTACTTAGACAGTCAGAAAGGGCCTGTTTGTGTATCATTTGACTTTCCTTCTCTCCCCCTGTAATTACTTCGTTCCAGTGAAATCACACTGTATTATGATTTAACAACTGGAACAGTCATTTAAGCATGGATGTTTTGCAAGCACTTTCCCAGCTTCCGATCTGGACTCTTAAGGGAGAACAATGGGGGGCACTTAGGAGTCCAGATAAACCATGTGGATGTGCCCAGTGGTCAGTGTTGGGACTTTAGTCCTGCCTTAGTTAACAGCCACCAGGCCCCTGTTAGCAAATTCTGATGCAGAACAATCACTGAGTGAAGCAGGGAAGAGATTGTAGCTTTTAAAGCAAAGAGAGGTTGGCCATGGGTGGAGAGAGAGAGCAGGAATATTCTGACTTCAGGCTGCAACTTTACCTCTTCTTTTGAAATCCAGCCCTCCCCTCTTAGGCTCTTCTCTAACACTGTAAACCTGTCTCTACCTAGTTACTTCCAAATGAAGAGACAAACGCATCCTGAAACTGCATGACAAAATGCAGAACCCGAATTGTTCCCATGCTTCCTGCAGATTTGAGATTCTAGCCTGTGGTTCATTCCCATGTGTTTCTTGTTCACACCGCATATGTGTAATCAGTCAGAGGTATATGGCGGTCCATGAGCCTGCTCTCTGTAAAACGCATCCCTGCAAGGAGGTGGCAGAGCCCTGAGTACAAACAGTGACTTGTGATGCAAAACTTCAGACGTTTAGCCCTGGAAGCGATCTTGAAGACCATCCTCCAGGCCCTGTTGTTTTGATTCATAAGGGGTCTTGGGTCCAGATGGAGGGGGGAGGCATGTGAGGTGTCCACGCTTGCAGGATGAAAATACTGACTTCCAGACCTCAAGCCACTGTTGTTCCAGCTATGTAGCACTGATCTAAAATAGATTTGCATTTCATACTTAGGCTGTAGGTCCCCTTCCTTCCTCATCAAAGGCATAATCCATCATCATTTGCAAGGCACTCATTTTAAGAAGTAGGAAATGAAATTCTCCCCAATGTCGTTACAATTTTAATTTGCCAGGAACCACAGATTTGAGAAGCTGAACCTCTATAAAGAAGAAGGTCACCAGAATGCATGCTGGCGGCAAACCTGCTTCTCAAACACACAGCGAGTCTAGAGCAGTGGTCCGAAACCTTTTCTCTGTACAGGTCCAGAAAGTAAGTATCTTAGGCTTTGTGAACTGTATTACAGCAACGACACAACTGCTCTTATAGCAAGAAAGCTGCCATAGACAATACATAAAGGAATGGCTGTGGCTATGTTCCAATAGTGGTTTAGTCGCTAACTCATGTCTCACTCTTGCAACCCCACGGACTGTAGCCCACCAGGCTCCTCTGTCCATTGGATTTTCCAGGCAAGAATACTGGAGTGGGTTGCCATTTCCTTCTCCAGGGGATCTTCCCAACCTAGGGATTGAACCTGGTTCTCTGAACTACAGGCAGATTCTTTACTGACTGAGTTACCAGGGAAGCCCGTGTTGCAATAGAACTATTCATAGACACTGAAATTTGAATTTCATATAGTTTTCACATGACAACAAAGTCTTGTTCTTATTTTTTATTTTATTTTTTAAAGCAATTAAAGATGTAAAAATTTTTCTTAACTCACAGCTATCCAAAAACAGATGATGGACTGGGTTTGTCCTTTGTACCATAGCTGGCAGGTCCATGGTGCAGAGTAAGATAGCTGTAAGTCTTCTTCAATATGGTTTGTACTATTAGGAAATCTATATTTGGCCACTGAAGAATTCTTTTAAGCAATAGTCCTGTTTTTCATTGCATTCCATGAAAAAAAATTTAGATGTTCCCTCTTAGAGAAATCTCCAAAATATTTAAAGGTACAGAGTAAATGTATTCTTTCCCTCCTAGATTATTTGCTTTTAGTTTCCAGTGACCTTGCGTGCGTGCCAAGTCACTTCAGTCATGTTCGACTCTTTGCGACGCTACGGACAGTAGCCCACCAGGCCCCTCAATCCGTGGGATTTCCAAGGTATGAATACTGGAGTGGAGCCTTAGTGGAGCCTAAGTTGCCGTGCACTTCTCCAGGTGATCTTCCCAACCCAGGGACTGAACTTGCGTCTCTTGCATCTCCTGCATTGGCAGACAGGTTCTTTACCACTCGCGCCATTGGGGTCCTCTTCAAAAACAGTACTACGTTTTATTTGTCTTTAAATCACTGATACATGGCAAACTGCCGAGCCCATGTAATCAGCATCTCATAAAGGATTCTTCGGGTAGATTCTTTATTCCTGGGTAGAATAAATTCTTTACCAGTGCCCTCTTTAGGATACTTCAGTTTTTCCCTCTCACTGTAGACTTCAGGATTCCAAGCTTGGTTTCAGTGCTCTTGTAAATTTTCTTTCATTTCTTCATTCATTTAATAAATATCTTGTGAGCACCTCCAAGGTGGCATTCAAGGCTCTCTGTGGTCTGACATGATCTAGATGAGATCCTGGTCTCATCTCATGATGTGCGTCCATACAAATTCATTCATTTGTTCAACGAATATTCCGTGAATAGTGACAATCCAGAGTGTGCCAGTGGCTGTCCCAGCTTCTGAGAATAAGTCAGTTATAATCCCTGTCTTTGTAGAGCTTTCAGCCTGGCGAGGATACTATTAAAAACACTCAGAAACAACGAATGACTTACATGTTTGACAAAAGCTAGGAAGGTATAGGGCAGAGTACTGTGGGTTGATGTTTGCTTTCTACTCCAGTCACACTAGACATTATACAGGACCCAACTCAGCCTTAGTTTCCCATGCTGAGCCTTCTGCCTGCTCCTCACATTCTGGTTGACTCCAGCTTCCCACACTTACTGGTCCCATGGATGAGCCCTTTCCCTTAAAATTTGCCTCCAACTCCAGCTCCCCAAGCTGAGTTAGTTGTACTCACTGCCATGCTCCCCTGGTACACTGCTCTTCTCTGATCGCTGTATTTACATCTCTATATTGTATTAGAATTGGAGCCCTGTGGGTACTGGCACGCCGTGTTCAGCATTCTCAGCCACCATTCCAGTTGCCCAGCACAGCATCAGGCTCAGCAGATAAGCGATGCTGAACACACATATGAATAAATGAATAAGAACATGCACACCTCATGGCAGTGGGCCGGGTTTACCATGCCTGGAAAGTTGCTCACAGGGAAGTTTATATTATGCATTAAAGGCAGGTCAGCCCTTTTCAGATATTTTCTACTCCTCCTCCCCAGCCCCTATCCCAACGCACTCACATCAAAGCAACGTCATTTTCAATTTCTCCTTTATTTGAGAAACCTCACTATTATGGAGGCAGATCAAGTCGTTTTGCTCTCATTATTTTAGTTAAGGACTCCGACGTCCTCCCTTTTTTCTTCAGTCTGACTCTGCTTAGCAATTCCAGAAGGTAAGTCCCCTCTTATCTGAAAGGGGGCTATGAAGGCAGCAACTTGCTGCAACTCAACCAATCTGCAGAGTCCAGCAGAATCCCCTTAAAACATCACTCTCCATCAAGAGATGTCACCGTTTAACCCCAAATAACTCATGTCTTAAGGTCACGCCTTCTCGTTTACTAACACGAATCGATACTTTGTCAATTATGTAATTGCAAACCAATGACATCCTTGGCAATTTTTGGAATTAGTATTAAAATCCTGCCAAGTGAGATGTCATCCGGACCCATATTATCCTCCTGGCAGGAGATGTTGCCGAGTGATAATATTTTGTTTTCTGTTCTCTGTTTTGTAAGATTGAATAAAAATCCCTCCACTGAAAGTGGGAAGAAGACAAAATACATATCTGGATTCTTCAAGTTGCCCCTTAGGGCTGTTTTTTTTTTTGTTTTTTTTTTTTATAAAGAAATAGTGAAAAACATTTAAGAGAGGATATATGAGCCACAAACCCTCCCTATTTCTCAGTGGGAGATTCCAGCCTGGAGAGAGCAGGCAACACACCCAGCATTCCATGGAAAATGGGAGGGTGGGCAGCAGTCTGAGGGGCACAACTTTGAACTTGGATCTAAATGCAAATCTATTTCTGTATAATCTCAAGGAATTTTGTTGTTGCTCCATTGCTAAGTCACGCCTGGCTTTCTGCAACCCCATGCTGGCAACTACATCATGCCAGGCGTCCCTGTCCTTCACTATCTCCTGGAGTTTTCTCAAACTCTTATCCATTGAGTTGCTGATGCCATCCAACCATCTCATCCTCTGTCACCCCTTCTCCTCCCACCCTCAATCTTGCCCAGCATCAGGGTCTTTTCAAATGAGTTGACTCTTCCCATCAGGTGGCCAACGTATTGAAGCTTCAGCTTCATCATCAGTCCTTCCAGTGAATATTCAGGGTTGATTTCCTTTAGAATTGACTGGTTTGATCTCCTTGCAGTCTAAGAGATTCTCAAGAGTCTTCTACAGCACCACAATTCAAAAGCATCAATTCTTCAGCATTCAGCCTTCTTTACGGTCCAACTCTCACATTTGTACATAGCTACTGGAAAAACCATAGCTTTGAATGACTATACTGACCTTTGTAGGCACAGTGATGTCTCTGCTTTTTAATACACCATCTAGGTTTGTCATGGGCTTCCCAGGTGACTCAGATGGTAAAGAATTTGCTTGTAATGCAGGAGTCCCAGGTTTGATCCCTGGATGGAGAAGATCCCCTGGAGAAGGGAATGGGCAACCCACTCCAGTATTCTTGCCTGGAGAATTCCAGGAGGTTTGTCATAGCTTTTCTTCCAAGGAATTTACCTAGTCTCTAAAAGACTTGTCTTCTCCATGCATAGAATGGACACATGCCTCACTCCAGCAGAAAAATTGTGAATGTTACACAAAATGGTTCATGGTTTGATGCAGAGTGCTTGGTACCAGGAGTAAAGGAAGTGCTCAGTAAATATTGGCTAACATCATTTTCATTTCCGTGGCCAGATGTTTCAGCGTTTCATGATTTCCAGGCCGATTTCAGTGTTTTGTGATTTCTAGTCCAATTTCAACGTTCTTTTGAATTTTCTTTTTTTTTGTTGTTCATTCATGTGTTCAATGCATATTTGTTAAACATCTACAAGCTGCATGGAGCTCTGCTACGTCACAGAGGAGGACAAAGCACAGCCCCTCTTCTCATGAAGCCTACCTTAACCCACCACAGACAAATATGTCATTTTTCAATCTAGACATTCAAACAGTCTCAAGCTTTCTCTGATATGAGCAGTTAGGCTGCCAAGAGTTCTCCTTCTGTGCTTGGCACATAATAGCTGCTCAGTAAATGCCAATTGAATGAGTAAATGTCAGTTGAATGCAGAGATGGTTAATGGCAATGCATGTCTCATATTCTCAAACACTGAGGGATGAGTCAGAGGCTGTACGCCCTTTTTTAATGGTTTTTGAGAGATCGTGTTGCGTATGCATGCATGTGCTTTGCTTAATTTACTCTCAGTCAAAGAAAATATCCTGTGGAGATTTTAGCATGTTAGATTCAAATTCTGGAACTAAACTTTATACCCAGTTGTCATGGAAACTGTGTTATTGAGATAATTAGATACTAACCTGAGTGTTAGCAAGGGCCAGTCATTTCTAGAGAGGACTTCAATTGGAAAAAGAGATTGCTGTTGAACTTCAGATCCTGTCCCTCCTGGTCACCCCTTTCAGAAGGAGAGCCAGAACCCATCAGCCCTTCTGTATTAGTTTGTTAGCACTATCATAACAAAAGACCACAAGCTTCGTGGCCTAAAAACAACAGAAATGTATTGTCTTTCTTTTCTGGAAGCTTGATGTCCAAAGTCAAGGTATCAGCAAGCTCGGTTCTCTCTAAGGTCTGTGAGGGAAGGAGCTGCTGCAGGCCTCTCTCAGGTCTATCGCTGGTCATCCTTGTGTCTTCATCACCTTCTCCCCGCTGCCCATCATCTTCCATCTGTGCACTGCATGCTCAGTTGTGTCTGACTCTCTGCAACCCCATGGACTAGAGCCCGCCGGGCTCCTCTGTCCGTGTCATTCTCCAGGCAAGAGTTCTGCAATGGGTAGCCATTTCCTCCTCCAGAGGATCTTCCAGACCCAGGGATAGAACCTGCTTCTTCTGCCTCTCCTGCATTGGCAGGCAGATTCTTTACTACTGAGTCACCTGGAAGCCCTCCCTCTATCTGTTCAGTTCAGTTCAGTCGCTCAGTCATGTCCGACTCTCTGCAACCCCATGAATTGCAGCACGCCAGGCCTCTCTGTCCATCACCAACTCCCGGAGTCTACCCAAACCCATGTTCACCGAGTCGGTGATGCCATCCAACCATCTCATCCTCTGTCGCCCACTTCTCCTCCCGCCCCCAATCCTACCCAGCATTAGGGTCTTTTCCAATGAGTCAACCCTTCGCATGAGGTGGCCAAAGTATTGGAGCTTCAGCTTCAACATCAGACCTTCCAATGAACACCCAGGATTGATCTCTTTTAGGATGGATTGATTGGATCTCCTTGCAGTCCAAGGGACTCTCAAGAGTCTTCTCCAACACCACAGTTCAAAAGCATCAATTCTGCGGCACTCAGCTTTCTTCACCGTCCAACTCTCACATCCATACATGACCACTGGAAAAACCATAGCCTTGACTAGACGGACTTTTGTTGGCAAAGTAATGTCTCTGCTTTTAAACATGCTATCTAGGTTGGCCATAACCTTCCTTCCAAGGAGTAAGCGTCTTTTAATTTCATGGCTGCAGTCACCATCTGCAGTGATTCTGGAGCCCAAAAAAGTAAAGTCTGACACTGTTTCCACTGTTTCCCCATCTATTTCCCATGGAGTGATGGGACCAGATGCCATGATCTTAGTTTTCTGAATGTTGAGCTTTAAGCCAACTTTTTCACTCTCCTCCTTCACCTTCATCAAGAGGCTCTTTAGTTCTTCTTCACTTTCTGCCATAAGGGTGGTGTCATCCGCATATCTGAGGTTATTGATATTTCTCCCAGCAATCTTGATTCCAGCTTGTGTTTCTTCCAGCCCAGCGTTTCTCATGATGTACTCTGCATATAAGTTAAATAAGCAGGGTGACAATATACAGCCTTGACGTACTCCTTTTCCTATTTGGAAGCAGTCTGTTGTTCCATGTCCAGTTCTAACCGTTGCTTCCTGACCTGCATACAGGTTTCTCAAGAGACAGGTCAGATGGTCTGGTATTCCCATCTGTTTCAGAATTTTCCACAGTTTATTGTGATCCACACAGTCAAAGGCTTTGGCATAGTCAATAAAGCAGAAATAGATGTTTTTCTGGAACTCTCTTGCTTTTTCGATGATCCAGCGGATATTGGCAATTTGATCTCTGGTTCCTCTGCCTTTTCTAAAACCAGCTTGAACATCTGGAAGTTCACGGTTCACGTATTGCTGAAGCCTGGCTTGGAGAATTTTGAGCATTACTTTACTAGCATGTGAGATGAGTGCAATTGTGCGATAGTTTGAGCATTCTTTGGCATTGCCTTTCTTTGGGATTGGAACGAAAACTGACCTTTTCCAGTCCTGTGGCCACTGCTGAGTTTTCCAAATTTGCTGGCATATCGAGTGCAGCACTTTCACAGCATCACCTTTGAGGATTTGAAATAGCTCAACTGGAATTCCATCACCTCCACTAGCTTTGTTCATAGTGATGCTTTCTAAGGCCCACTTGACCTCACCTCTATCTGTATCTCTGTCCAAATTCCAAGGATTTGGAATACAAGGATACCAGTCAGATTGGATTAGGATCCACCCTCATGACTTCATTTTAACTTGATGACCTCTGTGAAGACCTTATCTCCAAATCAGGTCCGATTCAGAGGTGATGGGGTAGGACTTCAATGTGTGAATTTTAGGGGAACACATTTCAGTCTATAACCCCTTTTCACCACAGGGGAAACTGGATCTTTCTTACCCCTGCTGTATGTGACTCCTGAGGCATTAGAAAGATGTGGTCAGTAGTCCCATTGTGTATAGAAAAAAGAACTGAGGCCCACAGAGGCGAAGCTACTTGCATATGTCAGCTAACCAAGGGCTTTGGGACATCTTCATTGCATGCTGCTGCTGCTAAGTCGCTTCAGTCGTGTCCGACTCTGTGCGACCCCATAGACGGCAGCCCACCAGGCTCCCCCGTCCCTGGGATTCTCCAGGCAAGAACACTGGAGTGGGTTGCCATTTCCTTCTCCAGTGCATGAAAGTGAAAGTGAAGTTGCTCAATCATGTCCAACTCTTAGCGACTCCATGGACTGCAGCCCACCAGGCTTCTCTGTCCATGGGATCTTCCAGGCAAGAGTACTGGAGTGGGGTGCCATTGCCTCCTCCGCTTCATTGCATAGGGTACCCCAAAATCCTAATGTCCGTTTTTATCCCATCATGTTCAGATGTTTTATGTTTCTTTCAGGAGATGGGCATTATCTCAAGCAGAAGAAGAGCTTTGGTGGTTTTAGTGCTCAATCCATTAGGGGTTGGGCAAAGTCTTCCAGATTCCCCCAATATTAACTTAAAATCAGTTTTGCGGAGCCCTGGCAGACCCAGCAATAAAAGAGATCCAAGGCCCACTTACCTCCCAGGCAGTGAACCTGTATGACCGCCAAAGCTGTCGTTTTCTTGCCTTCTGAAAATGAAATGTTAATTTCCCCGCTAAGACCTTCCACAGGCTTAGTTTGTGAAGCTAATAACAGTTCACATAAGAACAAGGGGAATGTCATCTTGCTTTGATGTGTGATCACAAATAAGGGCTGTCTTTAAAATTCCCTTCAAAGGGGGTGATGTTTATGAGTCCACTTTCAGTGAGGGATATAAAGGGATTTGTCAAACCCTGATGCGACTTTAGTGATGCAGAAAAACCACAGCCCTGTTCACCAAGCCAACGTCAAAGCACACTCACGCAACGCACCGTGCTGCTCTCTGCACCAGCCCTGGGGCTCAGAGCTGCTCCAGCCTCCTGGGCCTCTTAGGATGTCCAGGCCATCATTTCCTTCTCTTCTTGCTTATTAATTAATTGATTTGTTTGGCTCTTGTGGTCTTGATTTGAAAAGTGAAGAATACAATGGGAGACTTCTCGCCAACATTATCAATCACACTCCTGGATGGCCCTTGACACCAGAAATAACGAAGATATTGAGTAGCCTAGGATATCATCGGTACTTTCCTTTCCAAGTCAATGGAAAATAGGTGACTGGACTTGACTTCCTAATAAAGGCTGCCTTCAGAGCAGCTGGGTTTTGTCTTCAGAAAAAGTTGTCAGCAATAGAGTTTGTAGCCACATCATTCAAAGGTAGGAGAAGAATAAAATGTCTTTGTTTTTATGTGTCAGTTACTGGTGGCCTAGGCTTCCCTGGTGGCTCAGTTAGTAAAGAATCCTCCTGCAAGGCACGAGACCTGGATTCAATCCCTGGGTCTGGAAGATCCCCTGGAAAAGGGAATGGCAACCCACTCCAGTATTCTTTCCTGGGAAATCCCATGGACAGAGGAGCCTGATGGGCTAGAGTCCCTGGGATCACAAGAGTCAGACATGACTTAGCGACTGAGCATACACATTGGTGGCCTGATATATAGTTTGAGCTGCTTCATGTTATATCTAGATTTTAAAGTAGATTTTGTATACCCATTTTGCTGATGAGAAAATAGAGGCTCGGGGAATTAAACAATTTTGTCTAATTTGTGCAACTCATTTAGGCTCCAAAGCGTAGATTCAAACCCAGAGAGACTGATTTTTTCTACTCCACTGTGATCCCACTTATTTAAGGATGTTCATATTAACCTACACATATGCTAATTCATAGGTCTGATGACTAGTTACTGCCTTTTGTGCTTCTAAAATCATTTACTTTAACCATGATGAAATGGATCAGTTCTATCGAGAAACCTAGAAGAGATATAGTCCCAGAAATTTGATGACTCTTTGTTAGATTTTCCCTCATTCAGGATTACTGTTACTCACTTTAGACTCTTCAAGGAGAAGTTCTGTGAATGTAATCTTCTTCATGAAGAAAACTTGAAAATCCGACAACTAGAATCTTATGGCCTTGGCTGGCATTTAGCTTCTGACGGAGAGTGGTGGGCTGGAAAAAGCACAGCCTGTGGATAGTGAAAGCTGAGCTCTGTGTTCTTCTCCAGTCTTTGCTTGTTTGTATGACCTTTAGTAACTCACTCAAGTCACCAGATGCCGTTTGTAAAATGAGTAAAAAACAAAACAACAACAACAAAAAAGAGTATGCTATTTAAGAGCACATGAGTGAATGCATGTGTAGAGCCAGTGTTAATTGCTCAGTTGTATCTGACTCTTTGAGACCCCGTGGACTGTAGCTCACCGTGCTCCTCTGTCCATGGGATTCTCCAGGCAAGGATACTGGAGTGGGTTGCCATTTTCTCCTCCAGGGGATCTTTCTGACCCAGGGATCAAACGTGGGTCTCCTGCATTGCAGGCAGATTCTTTACAGTCTGAGCTACCAGGGAAGCCTGAATGCATATGTGCCTCCCCCTGTATGTTTGTATAAGTATTAATAGGTTTAATTATTATGGTCAATAATTATTGGAACCCTATTAAAAATCAGCTTATGTCCTACAGCTCTTACGGACTTCAAGTACTAAAAGTTTTCTTATTTAACAGTTAAGATGATTGTATGTCACAGAGATTAAAAGAATTTCCATAGTCCCACAGTGGGGAAGTTACAAATTAAGCTCGTGAGTGCCTGAGCTTTAAATCCATTTCCTTCTACAATATATATCCCTCCGTCTAGGGTCATTTGAAAGATTTTACCATGATTCATATAGATGCAACATAAAACTTGAATTTGAATCTAAAGGAAGCTCAGTAGATGATCCAGCCTTCTAATGGGGTCTCTGAAAAGAACAATTAAATTCAGAGGTGCTTGTCTGTCACTGGTGTACACAGCCAGGCAAAAGGATAGAGGTCTTGGGCTTCCAGTGATTCTCTGAACTTGAAGGTGCCCAGGAAGAGTGGGACAAGCAATCACTAGCTTCAGCATTTGTTTCCATTCTCATAAGTAGAATGAGATAGTCCATCACCAACCATCCCACCTGCCTTGAAAATGTGGCTTGTTAGCCAGACACCTGCTACACAAATTTTCCAGCTCCCATTTGACTACAGCTCCACTTTTCTGGCTGTGATTTCCTGCCAGGAAAGCCTGATGACTTGACCTAAGCAAACAAGTGTGACCACTGTCTACCTTTGCTACACTGGGTTGAGTCCTTCTTTAAAAGGCAGGCTGTTTTTGGCATCCTCTTTTAGTTACTATGTTCTATTTCTTTTCCTTTTTAGGCATATCATTTGTTGTAAAAGAAAACCAAACCAAAACATCTCATACCCTTTTCTGGAAAGAGGAGGGCTCAAATAGTTTGTGAATAAATAAATGTGGGTTAAAGGTGGAAGATAGTTCCCATCACCAGATCAGAACCACTCACAGGAGTCTCTTCAAATGTATTTCCATAATTCTAAAATTATCTCTCCCTATTTTCATGCATGCTAGTCCTTGCCAGATGCATATACTCTTCTCATTTCATACTGAAACTGGACTGTTTCTTTCATAATCAAAAATTAAGCACCTACTAAGGGCCAGATATCTGGAGAAGGCAATGGCACCCCAATCCAGTACTCTTGCCTGGAAAATCCCATGGACGGAGGAGCCTGGTAGGCTGTAGTCCATGGGGTCGCAAAGAGTCGGACACGACTGAGCGACTTCACTTTCACTTTTCACTTTCGTGCATTGGAGAAGAAAATGGCAACCCACTCCAGTGTTCTTGCCTGGAGAATCCCAGGGACGGAGGAGCCTGGTGGGCTGCCGTCTATGGGGTCGCACAGAGTCGGACACGACTAAAGCGACTTAGCAGCAGCAGTAGCAGCAAGGGCCAGATAGAGTGATAAGTGGAAGAGAGGCTCTGCCAACTGCAAGTTCATGGTGTAAAGGACAGATGTGAAAAATAGACTAACACAGTGTATTGTAAAGAGTCACCACCACCTCTTCTGGTGGGAGGGACATGTGCATTGCATCTTCATTTCACGTCATTTAACATTTTATCTTTCTGTCACACTTCACATTTCAGTTCATTCTACAACTGACTTATCTCCCTTAAATAATGTACCAAATATATATATATACTTTTTTTTTTTTTTTTTTGGCCAACCTCTCCCAAGCTACTAATTCAGAAGTTGTCAAGGGTTCTCTATTACCTATAGAATCAAGAATCGATCTCAGGGTGTCCTGGATGCTCGAGGCCCATGCTCTATACCAATTCTTATTTCCCACCATCCCCTCCAACTCTGCCTTCCACACAAGCTTGTTTTTGTCACTGTCCTCATGCTCACTGGAAAGCTCATTGTCACTCATAACCTTTGCTTTTGCTGCTTCTTTTGCCTTGCATGTCCTCCAGCTGTCAGTCCTTAAACTTCACTGAAACCCTAGCTCTGGACTCAACTCTCTCTAGATCTTCCCCCACTGAACTCATGCCATTTTAGAGTTGTCTGAATCATCTGTGGTCACATGCACCTGAGTTTGGTAGTTTTCGTTGCTCATTGCTGAGATGATGAGTAATACCATCCCCACTCAATATTCAGTAAACAGTGATCCCAGTATTTTCAGGAAGGTGCGCTCATTGTTGAATTAGTCTCATCTCTAGAAATTTCTTTTTGGGCATCCCCGTTAATTCTGTGGAACAACCTTCCCACTGGTTCTGCTCTGCCTTTTGGAAGAGAAGAACAATCCTATCACGTTTTCATCTCCTACCCTTCACATGACTGAAGGCAGCCGTTCTTCTACCCTCATCAGGTTGCTCAGTTCTCTCCTCCACCCTGAATTTCTGAATGCCTTCACTCCTCCTGGGGAAATGCTGGGCTCTGTCAGTGCTGCATTCACACACAGTACCCCAGGGCAGCATAGAAACCTCAGCACAGTCCTTTTTATAGAAGGTGGCTCATCTGTCTCTCCTCTTCTTTGACTTTACTATGCTAAGTTCATAATTGTGTTTTTTTAACAGCTATTTCCTTCTAACACTTCTGAGACCAAGATCACTGGAAGAGCTCACTCTTTCTGCAGAGACTGCCTCTTAGACATACCCTCTCTAGCCAGTGCTTGGAGAGAATTTAAACGTGATCTACATAAGCCCATGCAGTTTCCACCCTGCCACACTCTGCCTCCCCAGAAAAGTTTGCCTGCTTCACTAGGGTTCTAAAAGTTGAAAATTTCAAAAGCGTGAGCAAAAAATCACAGGTACTGAGAACTGGTCTGAAATACATAAACATCATCTGATTCCACTCGACCAAACTGTCAGAAGTGCATTATGTTTTACATGTCAGCATAATAATAGTTAATAATGATGCTTTGTATTTATCCACTGGCTTTCCTTCACAGATGTTGGCAGAGGTAAAGTAACTCTAACATCGATATTAAAAAATAAACCCCTGAATTAACACCAACATGACTCCACCACCACCCCAAACCAGAAAGCATAATACAAGGCTCTCTGACAGCCTGGAAATGAATGGTTTTGCAAAGCATGAAAATTTGGCCTGTAGAATGACAAGAAAGTAATATGTCACTGGCGACTAGTTCTACCTCCTACCCTCAGGGTGGGTGTTGGTTTAATTTTGACTTTGGAGAAAAGTAGAGAAGTGAAAGGCATAAAAAAACAGTGAAGTTTGGGCAAGCTTGCCATCTGGGAGAAAAGAAGCTGAGAGTAGCAGGTTGGCTGCCTGAACAGAGGAGAAGGGACAAACTGAAAGGGAATTTTGATGCTCAGCCTGCGTTCCTATGAGGGTGCAAAGCCATGGTTTCATCTCTCCTTTCTAAAGGTGCAGGTAAAATAGACATCAGTCTCCAAGGCTTTGGACATAAAGTAACGATTTCTAGGGAATGTAAACAGTTGCTATGTCCCACAGATATCAGTGGAATCAGCTTAAGACTGAGGAAAACAGCAGGATTAAGGGAAGAGCTGACATCTGCAGAAGAGAGTTATTAGGCATAAATTAGTATATGTAAACACCTCGTCTGAAACACTGCATCAATTACCATAAAAGTAATTTATAGATGGGCCATTTTAAGGAGTAATCATGCCTTAAGCACAAGGAACCAAGTTCTAATGGTAACGTTTTAAACATAGACAGCAGACCAAACTGAGAGAAAATAAAGTGTAGAACTTAATTATGTCTTTCTATCTATGCAAGTAAACCATGGAGTTATTGGTGCAAAAATAATATAATATATTAAAAAATTAACCAACATTCCTAAAGTCAGAAAATAAAATACGATTTTATTTTCTCCCTCACTCACTCTCAACCACCCCAACTCCCACATTTGTCTAGCACTTAAGTGAAGGAGGCAACAGAGAAGGAGGTGGTTAGGTAGCATCACCAACACAATGAACATGAATTTGGGCAAACTCTGGGAGATGGTGAAGGACAGGGAAGCCTAGTGTGCTGCAGTCCTTGGGGTTGCACACAGTCAGACACGAGTTAGCAACTGAACAACAACAAGTGTAGAAAGAAGTAAACATAAGATTCCTAAACAGTCTCTGCTCTCAAGGAACCAGTAGAATCATCAGGGAGATAATGCATCTACATCAGTAAACAAAGTCTAAGGAGAAAGGGGCCTGATGACACAATGTGAACATACAGAACTCTCTAGAGTCATTGGAAGGACAATCTCATTGGGGAGTGGGATCAATCAGGAATGAGATCTTGAAAATACAGGAAGAGCATCCTCAGCTATATAAAGATCCACCGCAAAGATATCTGAAAGGAGATAGAGTATTGCTGGTCTAGAATGCAGTGTAACTACCGCTGTTTCATGGCACATTCCATGGTAAATAATGTCAGTGTGCTCATAGTTTTAATACTCACAACGATACTATCAGGAAATATTCAGTCTGACATTATAGCTAACTCTTATTAAGCAGCTGCTGTATGGTCATGTTTGTGCTAAGTACTTCGCACTTTGTACTGAGTTGATCATAAATGTTGGCCCCAGTTATTGGCCTTCCTTTAGCCAGGTCCCTTTCTGTAAGTCTCAGACCCCCTTCTCTCTGACTTTGGGCTTGCTCTGTGGCAGAAGTGTTGTTTTACTCAGTCAGAGCCTAGGACTCAGTAGGTTTTGAGTCACTCTTTCTCTGCCCTAACCACTTTCCTTCTCGGGGCTGCCCCTTCACTCTCTCTATTTGGTCCATCTACCATGAGAACCAGTCCAGGAGAGCCTGCTGGGAAATAAGACCCCATGAAGAAGAGAACCCAATTGTTCCAGCCAGCACCATGCTAGGCAAACCTTGAGCAATCTCTCACATAGCACAGGGGAGAGCAACCCTGTAAATATTTTTCTTTTGTGCTTGATTAAGATGATTCTCATGGTTGGGGGCCTTGTGGAAGCAAAGGACATGAGAGGGTATGAAAGGACACAGCCAAGACCAACAAAGCTTCCTACCCATCTTGTAGCATAATAATCAAGCGTAAGTGAGCCCAGCTAAGACAGAACTGCCCAGCTAACCTCGTGGACTCATGAGCAATAATAAAGAGTTTATATTTGAAGTCATTGAATTTTGTTAGTTTGTTATACAGCAATAGTTACCTGATGTACACGTACTCTTCGCAACAGACTATGAAAACAGATCCTTGTCTTCATTCCCATTTTACAGGTTACTGGAACGTGGAAAAATCACATTGCTTGTGCTAAGTCCCATAGAACAAGAAAACATAAGAGCAAGGATTTAAATTCAGACAGCCTTTTTCTAGAACCAGAGCCCTTAACCACTTTGCTCGACTAGGCAGAGTCAGGCAGAGACTCAAGAACAGAAAGCAAGCCGCAAAGCCAGACCCACCCGACTACAGCCCTTTCACTCTTTCTGCCACACAGGCCCCTCCCACACAGAGGGAAAGCACAGAGACACACATTTCACGGTGCAGGAAGGTTGAGGTCAGAACGTGCAGGCTTGTGGACATCGAGCCCAAAGAGCTTTACCTGTATTCTGAGATGTTAAGCAGTTCCTGCGATTATTTGAGCAGGGGGCAGAGTGAGAGCAGGCATCTCTGTCAGGAAGTTTAAGAAACAGCAGGGGTACTTTCAGATAAGCCATAACCCAAGAATGAATTTGCTATTTTGTGTTTTCTGCCAAGAAAAATATCTCTCTGCAGAAAATGGACCTCTCTTTAACTTAAAAATAAATGCAGGATGAACAAACCTCAAAAACTTCAGGGGCTAGGTCAGAAAGGTCTCTCCCATGCAGAACATAAACGCCAACTTTGTGGAAACTTGAAGTGTCCGTATTTTTTAAAATCATAAAATATGCTGGCAAACTTCACTTCCACAAGGACCCCTACCATGAGAATAATCTTAATCCAGCACAAAAGAAAAATATTTACAGGAACTGAGGCCGGCAAGTTGCTCTCCCCTGTGCTATGTGATATACTGACTACCCTGATTATGTGACAGTTTGATGGGCATGGTAGGAAAAAAAAAAACTGCTTCAGAGTATAAATATTAATGCTTAGGCAGTGATTTGTGTAAACTGCACAGCAAAAACAAAAGTAGAGATATAAGTTTTTCACATATTTTGCCTTGTCCACAGGGTATATTATTTACCCCACATGTTTTCCATTTTTACAGCTCGTCTGTGTGACTTGGAACCATATTTCTCAAGTCCTGAATTCTCATAGAAGTTTCTTTTTTGACTCAGAATAGAATTGAAGCTGGTTTGCAAACCGGCATCTCAGGCATTAAAATTGAGCTTTAAAGGGTTCTTTTGTGAGTATTATGTGGTATCAGAAGGAATTCAGCGTGGCAATATCAAACGATGTCAGTGCATATATGAAACTATTTTTAAAGACCGTTCCAAATGATGCAGTGTCCATGGAAGAAAAAATGTGTTCAAATCCCCTTCTGGAAATCATCTGTAAGTTAGTAGGTAGTGGCCTTATTCCACTCTTCTAATTTGACAGCATGTCCCATGGTGACATGGGAAATGAAGTTCCTCTGTTCTTTGCACGAGTTAGAAAAGAAGCTGAGTTTTTGCTTCTATACCCTGCATGAGTGCCCTTCCTGCATGCACCACTTCTCATACCTTTGTCCTTGAGCAGCACTTGTGTAATCTTCTGCTTCTTTTTCCCCCAGCCATATGTTCTTGGGGCTTCCCTGGTGGCTTAGATGGTAAAGAATCTGCCTGCAGTGCGGGAGACCCATGTTTGATTCCTGGGTGGAGAAGATCCCCTGGAGAAGAGAATGGCTATCCACTTCAGTATTCTTGTCTGGAGAATTCCATGGACAGAAGAGCCTGGTGGGCTACAGTCCACGGGGTCACAAGGTGTCAGACACAACTGAGTGACTAACACCTTCACTTTTTTTTTCATATGTTCTAAGTTGCATCATGTAGCCATACTGAGCATGGCCTTAGTATGAGTTGACAGCTTGCTTGCCTGGCTGGTTTTGTTTAGCCCCAGTCAGGCTGAACTCCTGGCCAGGCTCTAGTATTGACCATGGATGGTTAATGACAGGAGAGGTCTGGGCTGTCATATCCCACCCTAAGGTTCTTCATGTGCCTGAACAACAGATGTTTCTGGTGCACCTGTCTGCTGCCAGACCTCACTGTTGGTGCTGGGAATGCAGCGTTATGAAATGCAGCAAGACAGACATGGCCCGTGGAGACCATGGGAGAGAGACAGATGATAAACCTGAACGAGGAATACCTGAACGAGGTGATTTTTGATTGTGATACGTGCTCTCAGGGGAATAAACATGGTGATACGGTAGAGGGTTAGCGGTGCTATGGTAGAGGGTTAGCGGTGCTATGGTAGAGGGTTAGCGGTGCTATGGTAGAGGGTTAGCGGTGCTATGGTAGAGGGTTAGCGGTGCTATGGTAGAGGGTTAGCGGTGCTATGGTAGAGGGTTAGCGGTGCTATGGTAGAGGGTTAGCGGTGCTATGGTAGAGGGTTAGCGGTGCTATGGTAGAGGGTTAGCGGTGCTATGGTAGAGGGTTAGCGGTGCTATGGTAGAGGGTTAGCGGTGGGGATCTATAAGGAGATGACACTGAAGTTGAGACCTGTATGATGAAGCAAAGCCAGTCATACAGGGGTGAGCAGAGTACCTTCTAGTGAGAAGGAAAAGGGAATGCAAGGGCCGTAAGATGAGGGGGAAGTTGGCATGGCTGAGGGACTGGAGCAGGTGGGAGACGAGCCTGGGCGAGTAGACAGGATCCGGATTACTTAGGCACCTGGCTGCTAAAATGAGGAGTGGGGAGTTTGTGGAAGGCTGCAAGCAGAGGTGAAATGTGGTCTAATTCATACTGAATCTCAAATCCATATCTGGATTAGGGCTTCCCTCTAACCTCTACTTTGTAGAGGAATTCCTCATCAAGGGATTCTCTACTTCCTTTCTGGGGCTGGAGCCTCGTCCTCACCCCAGGGATTCTGCTTCCTGTCTGTGTCCTTACTTGGTCACCCCTGCTTCCCTTGGACCTTGGTGATCGTCCCTATCTAGATGCCTCTTCTCAGTTACCCTCCCATCAGTTCAAACAAGCTCAGACAATCACACTGGCTGAGCCTGAATTCAGTGTGTTATCTCTTTGCATGCTGGTGGTTGAACCACTGTGACTCAGCCCAGAGTCCAGATGGGTCTCCATGCTTTTCCCATCTTGACCTGGACCACACATGTCCTAAACGTGCCTTCAGAGAGCTCAACTCATGAGAGAGACTCTAATGCTTAACATCTCCAAATAGAAACAATGCACAGTGGAAGAGAGAAACATTGTACGCTTTGTCCTGTTCTGGTCATCTCAACTGTTATAAATAGACAGGCTTTCCCAATCCCAATTAGAGTATTAGTTCTTCCCTACCTTCCTCCCTCCCTTCCTTCAATCCTTCCATCCTTCCTTCCATACTTTTTTCTGTCCTTTCTGCCTTCTCTCCCATCTTTACTCTTTCCATCCCTCCTACCTCGATATCTATAAGAAGAGTAGAATCCTTCAAGGGATTTATGAACATGATAATCCTAGTAATGATACTAATAATCATTATGATGATAATAAAATAATCATAGCTAGCATTTATTGAACATTTAAATGTGCCAGGCATTGAACCAAGCCCCTTTCATACATCTAATCTCATAAATCCTCACAACTCTAATGGTTAGTGTTAATATCTCTATTTTAAATGTGAAGAACTCGAAGCCTTTTAAAGGTTAAGGCACTTGTCAAGGTTGCACAGGAAGGCAAAGAACAGAACTGACTGGTCCAGATGCCGAAGCCGTGTTCTTCCCCTCACTTGTTGTGATGGTTTGTATTATTAAGCGTGACTGAACCTATATTCCATACTGAGAACTTTGTAAAATTTGTACACGTAGAGACAAAGCATATTTAACTCTTATTTGGAATGCTGCTGCTGCTGCTAAGTCGCTTCAGTCATGTCCGACTCTGTGCGACCCCATAGATGGCAGCCCACCAGGCTCCGCCGTCCCTGGGATTCTCCAGGCAAGAACACTGGATGGAGTGGGTTGCCGTTTCCTTCTCCAATGCATGAAAGTGAAAAGTGAAAGTGAAGTCGCCCAGTCGTGTCCGACTCTTAGCGACCCCGTGGTCTGCAGCCTACCAGACTCCTCCATCCATGGGATTTTCCAGGCAAGAGTACTGGAGTGAGGAGCCATTGCCTTCTCTGTATTAGGAATGAGAATGGGTATAATTAAATAAAGGGCTCCTGGATCTAGACAGACAGGGAGTTCTAATCTTGACCTCTCCTTCCTCCTCCCAGAGGTGCTCATAGAAACCTTCAACCACTGTGTTTGGCTGGAAAGTTCTGGCTCACTTGGAAAAACCCATTGTGTGTGTGATGTGTGTATGTGCTTGTACATGTATCACTCTATGCCATGGGCGCTGAGTCACCCCAGACTCCCTGTCCTTCAGTCTGAAGTCAGATTGCATTAGTAAGGAGGTATCCCCATCAATTTCTGTTTGCCCACAAGATGCTGTACGTACTACTGGCTGTGCTTCTTGGCGTGTTCAGAGGGAAATCACTCTCCCTCCTGTGGTCCTGGTGGTGTTGGTGGTGGTGAATGTGTTGGGAGAGGATGGGGTCCAATTATTCTGACCACTGTGGCTTAAGGAGGGGCATTTTAGATCTCCTTCTGAGGGAACAGTTAATCCATTTGGAGGATTATGCCAAAACTAGATTATCCACTGGACAAATACAGCCACCATAACCCTTCTTTCCTCTTCAGCCTCATTAAATACCCCCTGTCACCAGGCTCAGCAGTACCCTTCGGGTGTGACAATCTCAGCACTGCATGCCCATTAGCAGGTTGGCTCAGTTGCAGCATTCCCTTTCAGAATAAGTACACCTCCGAGATGACTTCTTTACAAAAGAATGTAATTTAAACTAAAAACCAGAAGGTTTGTATTTTAAGCCGTTGCTCACCAAAGAAATGGGTCCTGTTATCATTTACTTTCCTCTATCAAGGAAGACATCATTGCACAGAGGGGTGTATTTGACTAGGCAAAGTACATAGAGGCATACACACAAAATCATCACACACAATGGTCTCAAGGAAATTAGAGTCTGGGATGAAAGATGGTTATGCTTTAGGAAGTCTCTAAAGCATAGAGACTAGCCTAGAGAATCGTTTCTCAAAAAGATACCAACTACCAATACTAAAATAACAGCTACCAAGACACTGGGTTGTCCTAGGAGTTGTCACTTTTTAATACAATTTTAATATGTTGATATTGCATGTGTTTGGTCAAATTAGGGTGCATGCTTTTCCTTGTAGGTGGATTCTCCAGATAACTGAGACAGCGTTTCCCCCATTGGGTACCTGTTTGTTTAAAGGGAAACTATTATTTAATGTATCACATTCCTCTTTGCTTTTTGAAGCAGAAAATACAGAAACCAGGTTAACCTTTCCTTAATGTCACAGACAAGCATTATCAACAGTTGCGACAGAGAGAGGAGGTACTGTATTTGAAATTATCTGATACGACATACATGTTTATACTTGGCTGCTCTTCACAAAGAATTGGAGGTAGTTTAGAAAATTATATGTAATACAAAAGGAAAAGAGCAAATAATTGAAGGAATCAAGCTGAAGGGAAAATAGGAAAGCCAGGGAAAAGATCCGTGCGAGAGAGCCTGTCTTCAGGTTCTGGTTGCAAGTGCTGAAAATCCAGCGTGGAGTTACTTGAGGACCAACATGGAAGTCACTGCTGTATTGCAAAATACTGCAGGAGTGAGGAGTGGTGGAAGTGGCCTTGAGGTTGACCAGAACTAGCTCCTGAGTACTGTCAGAACCCTCTCTGTAGGTTTCTCATCTTTGTTTCTCTGTGTACCATGTAAAGGGGGTGTGCTGGTATGGCTTACATTAAAGCATGCATTTCTCTACCTGTTCTGGTAGAAAAATCTTGGAACAAGACTCTGTCTGATTGACTCAGCTTGGGTCACAGGAACATACTTGGACAAATCTCTCTTGCTAGGGGATTTTTATTATGATCAAACCAGTCTCACTCTTATGCCTATATGCTTGGGAAAATGAGTCTGTTATCATACATGGAAAAAAGGTGCTACTCACACAAAAGCTACAGTCACTACATAAACATTTCACACGAAATGTCATCCAGATTTTCACGTAAACTTCCCAGTGGCCAAAACAAAGCTGGAAACGTGGCTGCTTATGTGGTTCTCATGCTCTGTAACACAACAGGAGGCAGGAAGACAGTAGAAAAGAAGAACCAGTTTTTTTGAAACTCAGGTTTCTCTTAAATTGATGCCAGAGTTTTCTCTCACTCGGTGGTGTCTGAATTAGGGAACCACAGAATACCTGAGTTGGAAATGCCGAATTTTAAGGAGCTCTAGTCCCAACCTTCTGAGGTTAGACTCGCATTTCCCAGGCTGAGCGTTCACACACAGTTGTTTGTTTCTCGTCATCTCGCAATCATCGACTCAATCCCGTTGGGGTCTGGGCAGTCTGCCTTTGCCAGGATTCAGAGCTAACAAGCAGCAATGAAAATAAACAAGTGAAATGTCCCAGATCTCATACCCATAGCAGGGAATGGAGGTTCACACCCTCTCAGAGGAATACTTCGACAAGACAAAAGGGACTCTAAGAATCCAGAAATCTGAGCAATGCCAAGGAAGCCATGTTCCCCAACTTGGGCTGCTGTTTCTAGGAGTATTTAAAACAGCTCCTATCCATCTAAGTGCAAAGATATTCTTCCGGGTTCATGATCACAAAGCCTTGGATTGACTTGCATTCTTTTGCCAGGGAAAACATTAAGTGGCCTTCTGGGAGGCTCAGATTTGTAGTACATGGAGGGTATGCCCCTCTGTTCCCTGGTGACTCATCTCTTCTCCTGATAATTCTGTTCCAAACCACAACCTCGCAGGAAGTAGATCTTACTTCCTGAGTCAGAGATGCTGTTCCAAGGCCTGTGGGTACTGGCTCTGCCAGGCTTGCATCCACCTCCCGCTACCGCCTGCCAGCTCTCTCTCTCTCTTTCTTTTGGGCCAATATTAACACCAATTGCAGGATTTCCTTGCCCGAGACTCTGTGTTACTTGTGTGTTTCTTTACCGCTGGTAGCTTGTGTGATTGGTTTGGAGGACGGGTTCCTGGTTCTTTGTATTTGGATCTTTCATTAAACTAGCAAGTGATCTGCTTTGTCGCCTTCCCTGGGCCAACCAATAAATGGCACCTTTCTAATTGTCTCCTATAGGTTGGAAACCACATAAGTACAAAGTTAGAGCCCGCTGAGTTCTAAAACGAGTGTGTGAGAGAAAGTGTGTATGTGTGCTTAAGGGGCTTTTTGAAAGCCATTCCTCACTATCTAAGGCCTTCTCATTTATCTAATTTCAGGACTAAATTTTGGTTAAGTTACTAGAAGTCTGGCATCTGAGTAAATGGAGCATAACTGTTCTTAAAGAGACATCAAGTATCCTTGAACCCCCTCACTCTGCACCTCTGCAGTGACTAGCAGATGTGTCTAGGGAACAGACTGGGGGCCCTAATGAGTTGTCCTTGCATCCACGGAGAAGCACATCCCCACTTCTCTTGCACAATGAATTATTTGCCAAAGAGAGATACAGCTGGCTCTTGTCTTTCAGAGGCACAAGGGTGTTCTGGGTGGATCTGGGGAGAAGAGCAACCTGCCCTCAGCTCATCATTGCTTAGATGAGCCGCCAGAGAGCCGGTGCATTCTGAGGAGGACGGTGGAGAGACGCGGGTAGTTGCAGATGGAGCTGGGGTGGGAGTCATCAAAGGAGGCAGCTGTCCCAGGGGCTCCAGACAGCGTCTCATCAAGACACCCTGGAACTCGCCCAGTTTGCTTCAGATGTTCCAGGCTCATTTTGGTACGTGCATTTACATCTTCTCTGCCTTCCTCGGGGGACGTGCTTTAAAGCCAGGGGATTGTGAATTTGAAGTTTCAGAGCTCGGCTGGCTAACACTGCACTAGAGGAAATCGTGCGGCAGAGTGACAGGATCACTCCCTGGGGTTTAAGGACAAGAAGACAAGCCTTCCTGTTCACCCTGCTCTCAGCCCCAACACACAGCACCACACACACACACACACAACACCACACACACACACAGCACCATACACACACACACAGAGCATCACACACAGCACCAGACACACACAGCACCATACACACACACGCAGAGCATCACCCACACACACACAGCACCATACACACACACACAGAGCATCACACACACACACACACACAGCACCATACACACACACACAGAGCATCACCCACACACACACAGCACCATACACACACACACAGAGCATCACACACACACACACACACACAGCACCATACACACACAGAGCATCACCCACACACACACAGCACCATACACACACACACAGAGCATCACACACACACACACACACACACACACAGCACCATACACACACACACAGAGCATCACCCACACACACACAGCACCATACACACACACACAGAGCATCACACACACACACACACACAGCACCATACACACACACACAGAGCATCACACACACACACACAGAGCATCACACACACACACACAGAGCATCACACACAGAGCATCACACACAGCACCAGAAACACACAGCACCACACACACACACACAGAGCATCTCACACACACACACACACACACACACACACACACAGAGCATCACACACACACACAGCACCATACACACACACACAGAGCATCACACACACACACACACAGCATCATACACACACACACAGAGCATCACACACACACACACAGAGCATCACACACAGAGCATCACACACAGCACCAGAAACACACAGCACCACACACACACACACAGAGCATCACACACACACACACACACACACACACACACACAGAGCATCACACACACACACAGCACCATACACACACACACAGAGCATCACACACACACACACACAGCATCATACACACACACACAGAGCATCACACACACACACACAAAGCATCACACACAGCACCAGACACACACAGCACCATACACACACACACAGAGCATCACACACACACACACACAGAGCACCATACACACACACACAGAGCATCACCCACACACACACAGCACCATACACACACACACAGAGCATCACACACACACACACACACAGCACCATACACACACAGAGCATCACCCACACACACACAGCACCATACACACACACACAGAGCATCACACACACACACACACACACACACAGCACCATACACACACACACAGAGCATCACCCACACACACACAGCACCATACACACACACACAGAGCATCACCCACACACACACAGCACCATACACACACACACAGAGCATCACACACACACACACACACACACACACACACACACAGCACCATACACACACACACAGAGCATCACACACACACACACAGCACCATACACACACACACAGAGCATCACACACACACACACAGCACCATACACACACACACAGCATCACACACACACACACAGCACCATACACACACACACAGAGCATCACACACACACACACAGAGCATCACACACACACACACACAGAGCATCACACACAGAGCATCACACACAGCACCAGAAACACACAGCACCACACACACACACACAGAGCATCTCACACACACACACACACACACACAGAGCATCACACACACACACACACAGCACCATACACACACACACAGAGCATCACACACACACACACACAGCATCACACACACACACACAGAGCATCACACACACACACACAAAGCATCACACACAGCACCAGACACACACACACACAGAGCATCACACACAGCACCAGACACACACAGCACCATACACACACACACAGAGCATCACACACACACACACACACACAGAGCATCACACACACATACACAGCATCTCACACACACACACAGCAACACACACACACACACACACTGTGAGACTTAAGGCAAACTGCTTAAGCATCTCAGATTTGTTTGCCCACCCGTCAAAAGAAGACACGTGGTGCTCAGCCTCCAGCCAGCTGGGGGTTACCTCCATTAAGGGCAAACTACCAAATGTGGTGCCTGATCCAGAGGTGGCACTCAGTTACATGCCTGGATACTGTAACAGCCCACGGTGATGGTCCTGTCTTCATGAATGTCCATTTGGAAGTCGGTGCTTGTTCTCCAGGGTTCTCTTTAGTGCTCTGCAGATCCCAGGGTGGACACAGCATTGGTTTACTTTGCGTTTGTACTATTTGTATGTGTGTGTGTGTGTATGCGTACATGAGTGTGTATGTGTGTCCTGGTGACTGTGTGTACATCTGTACAGGCATCTGTGCTTCTTCTTGGACATTTTTCAGTCCTTAAATTGACTTGTCCCAGACAGGAAATGTGGCGTAATCTCTCTCTGTCTCCCCACGCTGTGTACACAGGAAGGCTTAATAATTTTGTGACAAGTTTATTTATTTACCACCATGTGAGAGCTATTATTCTGTTCCAGGCTACTTACTAGGTGCTTTATACTTGGTATTTTATTTAATCTCCATCACAGCACTAGGAGATGGGTTTTATTAACTGCATCCTTTTAATGACTATTTATATAGTCAATAAGATTATAATGACTTAGACCCCTACTGAGAAAGATAAGGATACTGAAGCTAGGAGGGATTGAGTGACTTGCTTGATGTCACAGAGCTACTATGTGGTAGATCTGGGACCCAAACCACTTTTCTGTGATTCTGATTCAAGCTCTGAAATCTGATTAACCAATGGCTCTTAAAGCGTGACCCCAAACCAGTAGCATCAGCGTGACGCAGGAGGTTGTTAGAAACGCAGGTTCTTGGGCCTCGCCCCAGACCTGGAGTCAGAACTCTGGGGGTGGTCTTTGACAGTCTTTGTCTAACAAGCCAGTCCAGGTGACCTGGGTGCTTGCTCAGGTTGAGGACTCCTGCCCTGGAAGCTGTGATGTCGTTCATGGAACATTGGGGCCAGGGGGGAGCAATGGTGAGCTGCAGGAGCTCTGGCTCCCAACTGCCTGGGTTCAAAGCTGAGTGCCTCCACTTTCTAACCATGTGCCTCTGGGTACCGTATTAATCATTTCTCTACCCCATGTCCCTTATGGATAAAGCAGGGATAATAACAGGACAAACTTCCAGTCACTGTGGAGATAGAAAATGATACAAGACATGATATTGACAGATGGTACAAGACACTTAACCAATCCCTGGCACTTAGTAGGGACTTAGTAAGTATTATTTGTCAGAGTGCGTGCTCTGTCACTTCAGTCATGTGCTACTCTTTGTGATCCCGTAGACCTTAGCTTGCCAGACTCTTCTGTCCGTGGGATTCTCCAGACAAGAATACTGGAGTGGGTTGCCACTGGCTCTCCTCCAGGGGATCTTCCCAACTCAGAGATCAAACCCACATCTCCTGTGTCTCCTGCATTGCAGGTGGATTCTTTACTACTAGCCACCAGGGAAGCCTTATTTGTCATTATTATTATTATTTAAAGATTTAAGATTGCTTTTTCACAATATTTCTTCACCGTCCTACCCGAATTCTGAATTAAGTCTGTTTGATTTATGTTTTTAATTGAAGTATAGTTCATTTACAATGTTGTGTTAATTTCTGCAGTATAGCAAAGTGATTCAGCTATACCTATATATACATTTTTATATTCTTTTCCATTATGGTTTATCACAGTATATTGAATGTAGTTTGATGTGCTATACAGTAGGACATTGTTGCTTATCCATGCTGTATATAATAGTTTGCATCTGCTAACCCCAAACTCCCAATCTACACCTTTCCCCCCACGCCCTCCCTCTTGGCAACCACAAGTCTGTGTGTCTGTTTTAGATACGTTCGTTTGTGTCACACTTTTTAGATTCCACATGTAAGTGATATTATATGGTATTTGTTTTTCTGTTTCTGACTTACTTTACTTAATATGATTATCTATAGTTGCATTTGTGTTGCTGCAAATGGCATTATTTCATTCTATTTATGGCTCAGTAATGTTCCATTGTATATATGTGCCACATCTTCTTTATCCATTCGTCTTTCAGTGGACATTTAGATTGTTTCCATGTCTTGGCGATTGCAAATAGTGTATTTCACTGAACAGTGGAGTGCATGTAGCTTTTCAAATTATAGTTTTCTCTGGATGCGTGTCCAGGAGTGGGATTGCTGGATCATATGGAAACTCTACTTTTTAATTTTTTTAATAACCTCCATACAGTTTTCCACAGTTGGTACACCAAGATTTTTCTCTAATAGAAGGGAAAAATCACTCAGGCCTGGCCTTGGTTAGGTTTCCGAATTTCCCTTCTTGTGCTACATCACTCTTCTGAGATTGACAGTTGTCTTCTTCTCCCGAATTGCCTACCCTTTCCTGAAAGGTGTGTCCTTCCCCTGAAGAAGGATCTGCTGCCTGGGGTAGGGTAGTAGATCTCAGGAGTAAGACTGGAATCTGTCTGCAAACATGTGTCATGTGACCTGGGGTATGCTCCTTAACATCTGGAATCTTACTTATCCTTATATGAAAAGGTTGAAAATCATCTTGGGAGGGGACAGTAATATTTATTAGTGTTTGCTGTGTCCCAGGCATTATTCTAAGTGCTTCATGTGCATCATCTTATATGAGCTTGAGTTACCTGCGTGGTAGGTGGTAACATCATCTTCACGACGAACTGTCACAGAGTACTCACTTGGAAGTCACACAAATAGGTTTGGAATCCATAAAGTCTGACCCCTCAAGCAGGCATTCTTTTTTCTCTTTTTTATCGGAGTATAGTTGATTTACAATGTTATGTTAGTTTTTGGTATACGGCAAAGTGATTCAGTTATATGTGTGTGTATGTGTGTATTCTTTTCTAGATTCTTTTGATTAAGTTTTATTATAAGATACTGAATATATCAATAGTCTCCTGTGCTGTACGGTAAGACCTTGTTTTTTATTTTATATGTAGTAGTTTTATATATAGTAGTAGTTTATATGTAGTAGTAGTTTATTTTATATGTATGTAGTGTACTAATCCCAAACTCCTAATGTATCCCCCCAACTCTCCCCTTTGGTAGCAGTAAGTTTGTTTTCTATGTCTGTGAGTCTGCCTCTATTTTATAAATAAATTCATTCATATCATTTTTTTTTTTAGATTCTCCATTTAAGTGATATCATACGATACTTGTCTTTCTCTGTCAGACTTACTTCATAATCTCTGGGTCCATCCATGTTGCTGAAAATGGCATTATTTCATTATTTTATGTCCAAGTGATATTTCATAGTGTGTGTGTACGTATATGCCACATATTCTTTATATGTTCCTCTGTTGATGGAAAGTTAGATCACTTCCACATCCTGCCTATTGTAAGTAGTGCTGCTGTGAACATTGGGATGCATATATCTTTTTGAATTAGTTTTCTCCATATTTGTGCCCAGGAGAGGGATTGCTGGATCATATAACTCTTTTTAGTTTTTTTTAAGGAAACTCCCTATTGTTTTTCACAGTGACTACACCAAATTACATTTCCACGAACAGTGTAGGATTCCCTTTCCTCCATACCCTCTCCGGCATTTATTATTTGTAGACTTTTTGATGATGCCAAGCCAGCATTCTTAACCACAACTACCTCAACGAGTTGTTAAGAGAAATAAGTGAAACGATGAACATTAAACACAAAATGGTGCCTGACAGTTGGAATACAGTCAACCAACTATAGTTTAATAAATTAACTTAAAAATAAAATAATTTAAAAATAGCTGAAACTAATAATAATAAGTGAAAAAGAAGAAAGAGGAGATGAAGAAGAGGAGGGGGAGGAAGAAGAGAAAGAAGGAGACATAATGCTAATAATATGGATGGAAGTTTTTCCATTTGGTTCAGGTGGGATTTAATCTCCTGAGAACCAGGTAGAGAGGCCTCTGTCTTGCCCGTGAGTTCAGTCAGCCCTTAGAGAAGATGCCTTCTCTCTCTTCCCCCTGGTGAGCCCCTGGTGTCATTAGGAAACAGTTAGCACACATCATCTTTCTTCGCTATTTTTACAGCCCGCCATCTGGAGTGCCTCAGCTCCCTGGGATGTGTTCACACTAAATCAGCAGAAGAAAGCATTAACTAATTTCTCCATTTCAGATCTGCTCATCTGGGTAACAGTGACCTTTAAGACTAGTCTCATCCACCTCATAGCCATGTGCCATATGTTGGATGTCAGTTAATAAAGCATATTTAAACTTAGCAGGCTCTGTAACACCTTATGGCTGGCTGGCGATTAATTAGTAACTTCCTTACCAGCATCTTCTGGGCCGAGGCTGACAGGGCGTTTTGTTTGCCACTTAGTGTCCGTTTGCCTTGGCACCTTTTCAAGCATCCTCCGGGGAGACTTCATTGCAGACTGAGCTTCCCGTTCACTCCTGGTATCTGGAGCCAGCACATTTCCTCCCAAAGACACTTATCCCCACACAGAGGAGCTTACTAGGCATGACTCCTTGTGCGCCACGGTCTCCTTTACTGCTCACAGTAACCTCACAGGACAGGGGTTTTGGTTCCCATTTATGTCCTCTTAGCAGAATAGGAGGGTGAGCATTGAAGAAGCCAAGCAATTTGTCCTGTTTATGGAAGAATTTAGATTTGAACCTTACTCAGTGGCATGCACTGGAGAAGGAAATGGCAACCCACTCCAGTATTCTTGCCTGGAGAATCCCAGGGATGGCAGAGCCTGGTGGGCTGCCATCTATGGGGTCTCACAGAGTCGGACACGAGTGAAGCGACTTAGCAGCAGCAGCAGCAGCAGTGGCTCAAAATGCCATGACTTTATTTTCATGTATGTTTGTTTTCACTGAAATGCAAGGTATTATGTTGGCTGTTTGGTTTTCGTCATGCTCAGGGAGTCAGACTCTGCTCTCATTCATGTTGGATCAGAATGTGAGGCTTTAAGTTAATCTCAATATCTCATTCCAGTCTCTTCCCAGTTCTGCCCCTCCTGCCATCACCCTGCTGGTCCACACTGGGAGAAGTGAGCAGAGATTCTGACAGTCATCTTACCCAGGACCCGTGTCTCCTCCTCTGTCTATTCATGACCTCAACCTGTAAGCCGTGGGTGGACTCCTCTGGGCCCCATGTGATTTACCAGAAATCCTAAATAACCCGGTTTTATTGACTACATACGAGAAAGAGAAATTAACCAAGTTACTCTTTCTGAGTCTTCTATTTCTAAGGGGATATTTGATCCCAAGGAAAGTAACTTCCATTCTCTGGAAGAGGTTTTCCAAAGAGATTACCTGAGAATGAAGGGGGCCAAGGGAACCCTCACTCACACCCAGCTGCCCGTGGAGCCAGACACTCTAGGACTCAGATAAAGGCAGTGGAATCAGAATAGGAGAAGTAGCAGACTCTCCTCCAAGTCCGTGTCATCAAACATTTAGTTAACCAGGGTTAGAAAGTAACTCTCAGGATCATAACCTGTTTGAGTTCGGTTGTAACACTGTGGACCTCAGTGTATTTACTACACAGGTCAAGATGAGAGAACCATGGAGGAGCTGGGGATGGTCAGACTAGCCAGGCAATAAAGTGAGATGGTTCCAACAATCCAAGTCCATGTGACGTTAGTGGTAAAGAACCCACCTGCCAATGCAGGAAGCATAAGATATGCAGGTTTGATCCCTGGGTCGGGAAGATCCCCTGGAGAAGGGTATGGCCGCCCACTCCAGTTTCTTGCCTGGAGAATCCCATGGACAGAGGAGCCTGGTGGGCTACAGTCCATAGGGTGGCAAAGAGTCGGACATAACCAAAGCAACTTAGCATGCACACACGTAGAGTGAAATGGGTCCAGCAAACCCAGGTCCAGTATCCACAGGGGTGGGGCAGCCTGGGATTCGATTCCATTATTGTTAACGCTCAAAAGATTTCTTTGTTGTGGGGAGGGGTACAGTGTGATTCCCAGATTTCTTCTCAGGTTAGAGAATGTTATATGTGAGGACACAAAATAGGAGGGAAAATACGGCACATACCCTTCCATTCTAAACTTTTCTTGACCAGCTGTAAAATAAATTCCCTATTGAAATGAATATGAGTATAGAAAGAAGTGGTAACAAAAATTGCATGAATCATTGGGGGAAAAAATATGAGGCTTCAGGACACTTGGTCATTTCAGTGACTGCTTCAGGATGTGATGTTGCCCACCTGCCCCTACAAACCCGGATGCAATTCTGTCAAAGGGCCCTATAGATGTTTTGGTTGTAGCATTTGTCACAATCTGCCTTTATATAGTGTACTGGTCTATTTACTTCATGGTTTGAAGTAACTAAAGTGGTTGCATGGTTTCTTGCAACTAAAGTGCTAGCCCCCAGGAAAGCAGAGACCTTGCCCATCTTGTGCATGGAAACATGGAAACCGTTTCACCCACAATGCCAGCCCGTCCACTCACACTGGAGGCCAGGTAGAGTCTCTGCTGCTGTCAGTCTTCTCAGCTCTGAAAATGACATGGTCAAGGCCAGTGTAAGCAGCAGGGATACTGGTGAAGGAGCATCAGACAGTGATAATGATTTTTAAAAAAGGTTAGCAGACATGGCGGGTGTGAGACTCACCTGCTGGGGTGTACTGGCCTTACCTGCATGTGGTTCTCAGTGGGTTTCTCTGAGGATGGGCATAGAGACCAGGTGGGGCAAGGCTTGCTTTAAGGAACCTCCCTAAAAATCTGTAGAGGGTATCCGGGGGATAAAAACAGAGTGAGTAAGCATTAGGCTGAGACCTGTCTGGAACTTGATAGGGTCAAGGGCATCTTGACAGTCACAGGCACACCCATTCCACATTAAACCAGTTCATAAAAAGGAGTGCCCACCTCACTTCTGGTGTGAGACCCTTCCTCTCCCTAGGTTCATATGCACTATTTAATTAAATCCCATCACGTTTAAATGCTGTGTTTGAGAGTCCACTTTCACTTACTTTCAGGTATATAAAGACACCCTGGGTTTTATTTAGTCAGATGTCTAACTAGAAATTGCACTTTTCAGAAAAGATAAAAAATAATGATCATCTAATTCCCCATTTTCCACAGAGCCACTTAACTTTCGAGAGCTGAGTACTAATCAATAAAAGTCTTTCATCACACAGCCCAATAAGCAAGATCAAATTCGAGGGAAATGCTCAAAAGAGAGCAGTGGTTGGCACCCAAACCATTTTGTGAGGTCGGAATCACTTTTCCACATGAAGCTAATTCCTTCTTGTGGCCCAGAGCCATTCTATCTCCTGCTCTCTGATCTCTTGCTTTTAAAATCTGAGTCCACTGGGTCTCCTGCTGAGAATCAAAAGGGTCTACTATGATCAGCATCCAGTAAAAACCTAAGACCAGAATTGACACCAGATATGTTGTGTTACCAGCTCAAAGCCCAGTTCAAGGGCTGCTTTGCATCCAGGAGACCTTGCAGGCATTGGTTTAGGGAGGTTAGCAGATTTGAGGAACATGTGAAGAGTCAGTCATGCTAATGATGTTCAGATGGTATTTGGACCCCAAATTTCTGGGTGCATTCCCCAGACACCCTCCCTTTTACTCACCCTGTCCAGGGACCGTGAACACATAGACAACAGGAACAAAGGAAAGGGGAAGAGCCTTAATTGTCAGGTGGGCTTGAGCCCCAAATCTCAGTACAGAAAATTTGAGTGAGCAGGGTTGTGGTTCAGGGTTAATAATTAGCACTAAAGAGCCGACTTTCTCGTTTCCTAAACCTAGCTTTTGATTTTTACCATCTTCCATTCAGCCGCATGGGAAGAAAAGACAGAAAAGTGAGAGAGAAATCATGGCCTAGCTTCCTAGTCTCCTCTCATGCATTTAAGAGGAAAAGAGACAGACAGACTGACCTAATATAAGTGCCCCATAAAACTAACAAATATAGAATGATCAGTTAATTGAAATTTGCTAATGAAAATTTGCTAATTCAAAAATTTTCATTATCTGAGATAATGAAATAGTAGGTATTAGGACTCAACCATTACCTCTGTGAAAGTAGCTTTTCTGGAATATAGGTGGAACTTCAGTGCTGGTTAATGTGTGTGTGGTGGGGGTGGGGCGGGGAGGTGCAGCCACAGGAAGAAAAAGGCAGAGAGACAGAAAGCTTATTCATAATGGATACTGCTAGATTCTTCTCGTACATTATTCTTTTTATAAATTTATTTATTTATTTATTTTTGGCTGTGCTGGGTCTTGGTTGCTGCACAGGCTTTTCTCTTGTTGTGGCGAACAGAGGCTACTCTTTGTGGTGAGCAGGCTTCTCACTGCTGTGGTCTTTCCTGTGCCAGAGCAAAGGCTCTAGGGAGCAAGGGCTTCAGTAATTGCGGTGTGTGGGCTTCAGCAGTTGTGGCGCTCGGGGTTCAGAGCACAGGCTCAATAGTTGTGGCTCAGGAGCTTATTTGCTCCACGGCATGCAGGATCTTCCCAGACCAGGGATCAAACCCATGTCTTCTGCATTGGCAGGTGGATTCTTTACCACTGAGCCACCAGGGAAGCCCTCGTACGTTATTCTTAACCGAATTGGAAACACATCATCACAGTTTGTTAATAATTCCTTGAAACATATGTATCCAAAAACACAGCTCATTATTAATAGATTTTTCTTTATTTTCTGTACTATATTTAAAAGATACTATTGAAGGTTGCAGAACTCTGCTCTAAGAGACCTTATTATCCGTGCGTATCCTCAAAAATAGAGGCAGAAAAATTGTTACAGTATAAATAGTATCAACAAATAAAAGAGTCCATGGTTGAAAGGTAGATGCCAATATAAAATTAAGAGCAATATAGATAGCTACTTAGAGGAAAATTTTTAAATATTTATTCCCATAGAACCCAAAAATAGGTTATTGTGAATTGTGATACAAAATACTTCAAAATTATAGTAGTCCTTAGGCTGCTTGAAACAGTTTTCTTCTTCAGATAAGGTCTAGAAATCAGAGTAAAAGACAGTCACTCATGTCCAAAGACCTCACTCTCAAAGGCTCTGTGCGTTCAGGAGGTTGGGAGAAGCTGCTGACTTTGGGCTGGACTTACCTGTGTCAGTCCAGTCGGCCTCAGGCGGCTCTGTACCTACTTAGGAGGCTGTGGGCTGTTTTTCAGTGCACCTCTAAGATGATCAAAATATCCCTGATTCAAATCTAAGACAAGCAGGAGAGTCAGTTGGGAATCTCTTCACTGCTCTCTAGAAGTGTTGCCTAATTGCTGTTGTTGTTCAGTTGCTAAGTTGTGTCCAACCCTTTGTGACCCCATGGACTGCAGCATGCCAGGCTCCTCTATCCTCCACTTCCAGAATTTGCTCAAATTCATGTCAATGGAGTCCGTGATGCTATCTAACCATCTCATCCTCTGCTGCCGTATTCTCCTCCTGCCTTCAGTCTTTCCCAGCATCAGGGTCTTTACCAATGAGTCAGCTCTTCACATCAGATGGCCAAAGTATTGGAGCTTCAGCTTCAGCATCAGTCCTTCCAATGAGTATTCAGAGTTAATTTCTTTTAGGATTGACTGGTTGGATCTCCTTGTAGTCCAAGGGACTCTCAAAAGTCTTCTCCAATACCACAGTTTGAAAGTATCAATTCTTTGGCACTCAGCTTTCTTTATAGTCCAGCTCTCACATCCATACATGACTACTGGAAAAACCATAGCTTTGACTGTACGAACCTTTGTTGGCAAAATGATGTCTCCGTTTTGTAATACGCTGTGTATATGAACCAAGTAACTTTTTTTTTTTTTTTTACAAAATTGGTATTTCATAAGAGAGAGCTCAGGGAATTCCTCCTGCAAGAAGTCAAAATATCGGGGCCTATATTCCTAACATATTTATAATAGCAAGGTTGTAAGCTGTTTGCTAGTTGCAGACCTTCACCAGCCATCCCACTTCCAGACTGTTCATCGTCAGTCAGGGTTGCTCTCCTGACAAATGGTTGTGAAATTGTATCCTCTTGTTTGTAAAGAATGCCTCCATTCTCTGGGAGTGGGGACTTGTCCTGTTCTTTGCTGTATCCTCAGCTCCTTCAACGTGTTAAAAGTTTGTAAAGCAAAAAATGAATGAATGAGTGAATTCCATTAAATTCAGTTGGAACGGTGGAAATTATAGAAACAAAAAATAAAGCATCTCTTTCTCTGAAAGATTTAGGCATTTTTCTTTTGAAGGAGTTGGGACTGGATGACTTGGTTTTGTAACACAGTTTCCATCATCCACTATAAAGGACTCCAATTTCACCAGATCTTATTTTGACTGGAAATGTTTCATGACAGGTTTATGGCATTAATTTCCTCCTCTTGGGTGCATGGTCTTTATATGTGTTTTCTTCAGAGGATAAATCAACTTGCTAGGACGAGACAGATGAGTATCCCATAGTCTTTGGCAAACAAACTCTGAGGGGATTGTAGCCCACTGTGGAGTATCCACTTGTCAAGGTTTTAATGCTAAAAGCCACCAGAACACAAGTAATCAGCTTTCAAAAATAAAGAGTTTTAATTAAATGATTTCTCCAAGTTGTATTGCTGGCACTGTCACTTCTATTTCTAATGGGTTTTTCGACTTGTTGTTCAGAAGTTAATCCTGTTAATAAGATTCAATTTTCTTTTTGCCTTAATAGTGCACTTTGAAATACTTATGAGGAAGCCTGGGCATATTTGGTGTGTAGGATTGCTGTGAATCTCTGTGTAAAGTTGGCAAATGAGACTAAGAGAATGACTGGAGAGAGAAGGGAGTTAAAAAAGTGGAAAGACCGATGACTCTTCTGAAATTTAGAAAAGAAAATAGGTCGGCGTTTTGTTCTGTGAATCTAGTTCAATCTTCTGCATTACGATCAAGGGTCTTTAACCTGAAGGAGGCCAGCCAACTCCCTTTAAACAGTCTGGCTGCTCAATAACTACATAAATGGTTGTACACTTGATTAAAAAGAAAAACAATTTCCTGGCATAAAGCAGAGCTGCCTGTTCTCCAGATTTCCTTTTGGCAAAATTTCCCTAATGAGCTTTAATGTTCTTTTATTTCTAAAACTTTTTTTTTGCCTACCTTAGAGTTATGAAATCTACAGTTCTTATATAGGCAGCAGAAACAAATTTATTTTATGCAATCTTTCATCATAGATAAAGTAGTAAGAAACTACTCTGTGCAAGACAAGGAGGGAAGAGGGACTTCCTTGGCTGTTCAGTGGTTGAGATTTCGCCTTCCAATGCAGGCAGGTTGGGGAGCTAGGATCCCACAAGCCTCAAGGCCAAAAAACTGAAATGCAGAACAGAAGCAATATTGTAACAGATTCAATAAAGACTTTAAAAATAGTCCATATCAAAAAAAAATCTTAAAAAAAAAAAAAGGAAAGATCTTGAAGTCCAACCAAAATTTAATTTGGGTGTTAGAGAAAAATAATTGAAAGGAAAAGCGTATCAGTTGAGGGCTGCCTTAAATAAAGACTTGAACTTCCCTTGTGGCTCAGACAGTAAAGAATCTGCCTGCAATGCAAGAGACCTGGTTTCAGTCCCTGGACCGGGAAGATGCCCTGGAGAAGGGAAAGGCTACCTACTCCAGTATTCTTGCCTGGAGAATCCCAAGGACAGAGGAGCCTGGTGGGCCACAGTCCATGGGGTCACAAACAGTTGGACAGACTGAGTGAATAACACTTTCACTTTTTTCACTTTCATTTTGAATAAAGACAGTGTGATGTCAAAGAGGAGGCAGGATCTGAGGATATGCCTGTCCTGAAGGATGCAGTGTTCACCAAGGGGAGTGTTGGGAAAGCAGTTTCAAGTTCATGAAGAGCAGGAGGGGAAGGCTCTTGAATGCCAGGCAAGAAAGCACAGGCTTTATTCAGTAGACAATGAGAAATTATGCCTGTTGGTGGGGAGGGGAGTAGGAGAAACATACTGTCCAGGCTAATGCTTGAACACGCAGGCAAACGTTTTGAATTAGGGAATATTTTTTTAGACCTTAAAAATCCTGTTTCCCAACTTTCCTTGCATTATAAAATCTGATTATTGTTGATGCTCTATTGAACTGAAAACTTTTATTAATATTTGTGGCTTCATTTTATAAAATTATCATAACTGATGGATTTACGGTTCTGAAACAGTAACCAAATCTTAATAATGAAGCCATTAATACATGCACCTAGGCTTGAGGGTACGGTATTTGTGACAATGGAATATTTGCTCTGAAAGCAGCAATCCCCAAACTAATATATTTATATCTCCGTGTAAGTTGCACAAATGTCTCCCCAGCCGGCAGCACATTGTGTCGTCTTGACAATCAGAGTTCTTCCACCTATGTTGGTGCTTTCTTCTGCTTCGCAGGGGGAAAAAAAAAAGATGTTTGAAATATAAAAGAAATTAATTATCAAGATGATCTTGAGAGACTTAAAAAATAATTTAAGAAGGAATTTCAATTTGAAGAGCTCACTGTTCCTGGGGTTTCTCTGCAAAGGCTGTGGGGTGTATTGTGGATTTGTTAAGATTCACAGATGCATTTACATTTAAATGAAAATATGGACACATAGGTTTGACAAAGACCATCTACTTATGCCCCTGAAAACCATTTTTCTTTCCATAAAAGGAAAAAAAAATCCTGTTACGCCAATCCACGGAGATACCAATTTATTCTTTGTGAAAAATAGTACATTTTGCAACAGTCTGTGTTATTTATTTACTTCATTAATTTTATTTATTTCTTATTTTCCTGGATCGATGTATATGCTGAGAATCAGCCTCCTAAAGAAATTAACGACCTCGGGTTGTGTTCTATTCATTACTGAAAGTGGGATCTGAGAGAACTTTGTGGTGTCTCTCTTGGCTCCATTCTGCCCCCACCCACTGCCGCCATTTCTGTTCTCATGAAACTGAGACCCAGATGGTTCAGGTGACTTACGCTAAGTTGTGCACCCAATGACAGCCCTGGGGGAGCTCGGATGTCCTTGTGAGGACCACCAAGTGCTCATTGTTGACTTGTTTCTGGCATAGTCGTATAAGGTTCTTACTGGGAGACTGTCAGTAGCATCTGGAAAGAATCTTCTTCAGAAAAAAGGTCTTCCCTGTCTGCTGTATTCCTTTCTGCTCTCGGTCAACCACTGTCCTAGCCTGGGGGCTGACAGCAAACAGTACTGATATCAGAACTAATTCGAAAAGGTCTGGGTATGTCATAACTTTCCTAACGTGCACTCCTTTGTTCTAGTTATCCAACACAAGCAGTGTCATAGTGTCTGTATTATCATCTGCACTTTATGTCAGGTGAGACTTGGAGATGTCACATTGCTTGTGTAATATCACACAAGTAGTGAGGTTCAGGCAGAGATTTGAAACCAAGTCATTCTAAGTCAAAGTCCATCGCAGTCTTTATGAGACTCCGGATACCTTTTCTGGCCCAAAGACCTATAGCCAGAATCTGTCTTAACAGTTCTGCCGACTCCTTCCCTCTGCATGGTATCCCTTCTGCTGTGAAGCCCATATTGATCAAATACAATAACCAATCAGAATTTAAGGACCACATATGAGAGGAGGAACACTCATTTCCACTTGGAGCCTCTTGGTCTTCAATTTCAAGTATCAAAGCAAGACTTCTAGGCATTACACAAAGATCTCACTGAAATGACCAGTGTTGCAACATTGATATAAAGCACTTTGGGATGCTTCCAAAGCTAAATTACTCTCCAGAGTCAAAAGCCAAACTTCTCTTCCAGGGCTGCTTAATTGTAATGGAGCAACTACTGAGTTCCAGCGCTTGGGGCCAAGTTCACCCAAACCATTTATTTTCCTAAGATGCAAAAAAAAAATATTTCCATGAACATGATTTGTTACAGTTTTTGCTTATTCATGCATTTATTTATCTGCTTATTAAAACAAGTACAGCTGTGTACAAAACTGGAGAGGTGAATACTTGGATGAGAGAAAGCTGCCTTCCTTAAAGTACTGGAACTGAGATAGATGGGAGATGTAAATGCGTTCCTGCTCCCTGTCCTAGGGGAGGCATGGGACAGACCAGATTCTAAAGAAAAGAATTTGAATTCTAGTTCAGCTGTTCACCATCTGAGATGGCAAGTGTCCTCAAACTGAAACTAGAGACTTGGCAAAAGTTAGTTTCAAAGGAGAAAGATCAAACATTGTAGCCATTATGCTTTTAGAAGAGATACTTAATAGGTACTCGTGGGTAACTTTTCTTATGAGAGGGGGAACTATCATGACTTACGGATGAGTCCATGACTGGTCGAGGCAAAACGGGGCAGAAGGGGATTGCCCCTGGTGGCACTCACCAAGTCTTTGCAAGCAGGCTTGTTGCCACTGGCTCCTGTCTCCTTTGGGGCTGTCTTCAAGGTACCATTCAGAGTTTAAAATCGACTGACAGCCCTTTTTTTTTTTTTTTTTAAAGCACTGTTTCCCTTCCAGGCTGTGAACTCCGCAAGGGCAAAGAATAAATTTGTTTTGTTCCTTGTCACACCCCAAACACAGTTCATTGCTTGACATCTGGCAGGGATGTCCTGGAGGTAATGGTTATGATTATTACTAAAGTTATGACTGTTTTCCATATTCAGATTTCTGTAATAATTTCAGGGTTTGTTTTGTTTTTGTTTTTGTTTTTTCAGTTTTATTCCACTCTACTGTCTTGGCTCCTAAGTTTGCATTTGTTTGGATCTTGTAGCTCCTTTTCAGTGTTCACTCATTTTTGTCTCACCATTCTGAACTTCTGTGGCACCAAATTTTCCTTTCCTGTTCTGCACTCAAGTGTTTCAGCCTTATTTTCTTCCATTTTAAGATAGAAATGATCCAAAAGGGCTGGATGACTATAGAAGAAAACGCATGTAAAGAATCGAGCCAAGTTTGCAAGAGATACTTATTTACCATTCTACCGCAAATCTTGTGACTAGTCTTGGGCTCAGTAAACCATACTGATGGGGCAAGAGCTATAGTTATCCTAACCTCAGCCTGGAGAAACGTGGTCTTGAAAAATAAACAGTGAAGTCAGGCTGAGTTGTGTAATTTTCCCACATTGTTTATGAAGGTGATTTCCAGAAATAAAGAGTTCTTTGGAAAACAGAGCAAAAATCTGTACATTCTGAAGTCCACATGCTGTACTCAGTTTACAACTGAACAAAATTTCATTTGCATTTAAGAACAGTAAAATGAAACAGAAAGCTGAAATTTATTTCACTTAGGATTAAAAGAAAAAAGAGGTATTTGGACAGAGGTAGGCATAAGCAAGAGCGTGTGTTCCCAGTGGCCATGATGCTGTGTGATTCATAAGGTCAAATTTTACAATTACAAATTTTGCATAGGTCACCCCTTGAGCTCGGTAGATAATTCTTTCCAAGACATACTTTCTCTTCTCCCTAGCTCTGTGTGGCCTGTCACACTCCTAGGTGCAACATTAAAATTCAGCAGTGTAAGAGATTCTAAATTTGCCCTCAGCTTTGGCAAAATTAAATGTGCCCTAGCTAACTCAAAATCAAAGTCAGTTTTCCACCACCCCTTTCAGATATTTTCCATTTTCAAGTGAAATGAATGTATGAATGACTAAACTCATATATATACCACAAAATGGGCTAACCTCACCTACCTAAAGATCTGAACATAATTACAAATAGCCTTAAAAGTACATTACAAAAAAGTAAGCCATATGAAGAGAAATGTACAAAATCAAATTATATGCAATATGCATACATCAGTTCAATCCTTAGTAAAATGGCTGAATATACTTTCTGTGAAGTAGGATTTAGTCAAGCAATATAAACTTTTGCTCTGCAAAGATTAGGCTGACTAACCATATCATTGAATAAAGGGCTGGCCCAAAAGCTGAAAATGAAAGAGAGAGATTAAGAAAAGCAGGAAGAGAGTCTACTGGAAAGAAAAGGGGAATGTGAGTGTTCATGGGCAGTAGTAGTTCATTCTTGGCACTGAGGTCAGAGTGATTTCGCTGGCATCTGGAGTCATCTTGTCAGACAGCGGTCCCCAACATTTTTGGCACCAGGGATTGGTTTCGTGGAGGGCAGTTTTTCCATGGACCGACGAGGAATGGTTCTGGGATGATTTAAGCGCATTACATTTATTATGCACTTTATGTCTATAATTGTTATGTCAGGTCCACTTCAGATCATCAGGTATTAGATCCTGGATAGCCTGGATCAGTAACTTTCATTATTTCCTTATAACCTCAAAGGAAAGGCCAGTGTGGGAACTGGACATTTGAGACCCTCCCCAGTCTGCCCCGGCCTCCCAATCCACGTTTGTTATTCATTCTTTCCCGTGAAAGTCCAGGACACTCAATCATTCTTTAAAAAGAAAAATGTATTTATTTATCTATTTATTTGGCTGCATAGGGTCTTAGTTGCAACAGGAGGGATCTTCATTGAGTCTTGTGGGTCTTTTGATGTGATGCGCAGACTCTCTAGTTGTGGCATACGGGCTTATTTGCTCCAGGGCATGTGGGGTCTTAGTGCCCCAACCAGGGATCCAAGTCATGTTCCCTGCATTGCAAGATGGACACTTTACCACTGGGCCACCAGGGAAGTCCCCATCCAATCATTCTTGAAACTTGTCTCCTACAAAACTGATCAAGGGGCTTCCTTCATAGCTCAGTCGGTAAAGAATCTGCCTGCAATGCAGGAGACCCAGGTTCAATCCCTGGGTCGGGAAGATGCCCTGGAGAAGGAAATTGCAACCCACTCTAGTATTCTTGCCTGGAGAATCCTATGGGCAGAGGAGCCTGGCAGGCTACAGTCCATGAGGTCGCAAGAGTCAGACACGACTTACTGACAAAACCACCATCACAGAACTGATCAAGTCTACTCCACTTCCTCTTCTCATCTTCTTGTCTATCTTAGCTCCTTATTGACTGTCCTCTAAGGCTCAGAACCAGTCCTCTGTAGTCTGAGATCTGTCTTGCCCTGGACCCTCCCAAATGAAGGACTGGGACACTGTGACTGTCACATATCTATGGAAGTCACACTCTACAGAAGTAGAGTGGCTGAATATCTGAGCTGAGGAGCCATCCACGTCTGGGTGATGCCTCCCTTTCTGCTATAGTGACCGTGAGGGTGCTGGCTATCCAGTATAACCTCAGTTCACATGTCTTGAATATGAAATGATGTTAATCTAAGTCTCACATCATAGTTGTGAAAATTAAAAGAGATATAAATAAAGACTCATGGCAAGTGCTTAGTAGAAGGACTCATCACTCTTTGTCCCGAGTTTACATACTGATTCTAAAGGGAGGCTCCTCAGAATCCACTGATTCTCCTGACGAGCCCATCTGTGCTAACAAGGAATGCAGAGTGACTGGTTCACGGATCACTTTTCCAAGATACATTTTGTCGAGTTTCTTCTTAAGAGATGTGAGGATTGTATGGGAAGCTTACTGAAAAGGCAGCTTTCTCAACCCTTCATTTCCACTGATAGTGTGTGTGTAAGTTGGACTAGCCTAAGTCCAGGGATCTGTATTTTTAACAAAATTCCAGCTGATTCTGTTGCAGAAATCTAGGGACTACTCTTTGACAAACATGACCTAGTAGAGACAATCTTACGTTCTAAGATTGGAAATTCAAGCCACTGTATTTAGAATTGTGTGACACAGATACTGTACTGTCATACTGAATCTTTATATTTGTGTGTGATTGTATTGATGTATAGCTCATATGAAGCAACATACACATATATGTATGTAAAATTATGTGTGTGTGCATGTCTAGCTGCCACCCAGATCAAGACATAGAACATTTCCATCAATCCAGAAAGTATGCCTTTCTCTGATGATATCCATCTTATAGGTAACCATTAATTTCACATTTATTGTCAGAGTCTAGTTTTTAACTGTTATTGGGCTTCGCATAAATGGAATAAAATGATACATATTTGCAGCATTACCTTTATGAGATTCATCCATGATGCTGTGATATGATATATTTCATATCTCTCAAACATCCTTTCTCCCTTTTTTCCATGAAAGCTACCTTCCTAGGAAATATCTGGAATCTCCTGGAGGGACCAGACTTTCTGATTCTTAACCACCACAGCACACAGCCCATGTTTTCCAAGCTAACTTACTGAACAAGTTTCAAATGTGACCTTTTTGAAACGACACTGCTTCTGACACAAGCACAGGTTTTCCTATCTAGGCCAGTATTTTACATTCAATACCAGGAGTTGGCATGGAGTGGGCAGGGATACTTGTCCTGGGCAACATCTGTACTTAAAAATGACCTTTTCTGAAGTAGGAAAATAAACAACAAACTGCAGAGTGAATCAGGGCAGAAAGCACCATTGATGATATTGGCATAAAGGAGCAACCCGTTTTCAAATCATATATCCCTTGAATTGCATTAGTAATTTAGTATGTCATCTGTTATTCAGCCAATTTTATAGAAATTATAGAGAGATTCATTCCTAATTAAGAATAGTCTGATGGTTGGGCTTGACCCAGTTAAATTCTTATCTTTATGACATCAATCTTTTATAATGCTTCCAGAAGCCTTGGCAAAGGCTCCAATTTTATAAGTAAAAATTAATTAATTGGGACATTAAATGTGAAAGATGCTTTTATCTTTTCCCTGGTTCATGCCTTCACAACAGAATGCAATAATTAACAGTTTTATTCAAATATATAAAATAATTCCTTGAAGATTTCTAACCACTTGAAGTTCTCTAAGAATCAAATGATGTGATGTCAAGATATCAGCAGACAAAGGAAAGTGGATTTTTTGCAAATATTTTATCAGGAGAGGGTTCTCCATGGTAATCACTGGGGTAAGACTAGGTGGCCTAATGTAAAACTGACTTGGGACCAAATTGTGCTGCCCCCCCCCCAAATCCCAATATAATTTTTTGTTTAAAAAATTCCCTTTATTTGGGATTTTTAAATCCTTTTTTTCCCCCAGGATTGTTTTTCCTCTAAAAAACGGTCTTCCTAGCTAAACTCATCTAATGTGACTATTCAGAAAATGAATTCTTAACCTGCATCTTGAATTTATGATTTGAATACATCGGCATGAAACTAGTGTTGAATGTGCTTACCCGTGTCAGCTCCGTTGTTCCCTTGCCTGTCCCCTCATTCATCACTACTTCCTGGACTATGGTACATCTGGAAGAGAATAATTAGGAAGACTTCACAGACTCCCAGGGGCTAGCTAGGATTCACTGTGGACTGAGTAACTGCCTCAGAAGAGCGTGGGTTGGCCAGTTTAAAAAGAGGCCTCCAGTGGTGTGCCCCAGCCCCCTAACCTATCTGCCCCAGCCCTCTAACCTATCTGAAAGTTTTATTAAAAATTTGAGAGATGCTGGCAAGGATGAACTGATCATTTCAGATGAGCTGATTTATTCAGATAATATGAAGTGAATAATAGTATGAAACTGAGTGGAGAGGAGGAAGCCAACTCGCATGTCTGAGAGGTACCTTTTCAGAGATTCTACTCTCCCCCATCATAGAAAAGAGAAAGGAGGCATTTCTCTGGCAGTCCAATGGTTGAGACTCTGCTTTCCAATGCAGGGGACATGGGTGGGTTCAATCCCTGATCAGGGAGCTAGTATCTCGCATGCTGTGGGGCAGCTAAGCCTGTGTGCCCCAACTAGAGAGAAGCCCCTGCACCGCAGCAAAAGATATCTCACGCCTCAGTGAAGATCCCACATGCCACAACTAAGGCCCTCTGTAGCCAGAAATAAATAAATAAAATGCTGCCTTTAAAAACAAAAAAAGAGAAAGGGTCAGGGTAGGGTTTAGAGTAGTAAAATAACTTGTTCCAGATCGTACAAAAGTACATATTAGAGCTGAATGCCTTCCATGTTGGGTCTATAGACCACAGATTCTTTGACACACCTTGTATTGATAGGCAGGTCTATCTCCCACTCTCCACCTTGACTCTAGGCCAAACGTAGTGACCTGTCAGTTCATGCAATGTAATGGAAGTGATACTACACAGCTCTCCAGGATCAGTTAGGAAAGGCCTCGCAACCTCCGTTTGGTTCCTCTGGGACATTCGCTCTTGGAACCCAGTTACCATGCTGTGATGAAACCAGAGAAGCTTATGGAGAAATACAGGTTGAAAGGAACCAGAGCCCCTGGCCCTTATCTACGGCTCCAGCAGGGCTCTCAGCTAACAGCACCAATGTGCCAGCTATGTGAGCAAGCTGTCCTGAGAGTGGATTCTCCAATACCTTGTTGAATATGCCCCACAAAAGGCACATGAAACAGATGACTGTTCCTCCTGTGCCCTGCCCACATGGCAGATTCAGGAGCAAAATAAGTGATTGTTGTTGTTTTAAGCTGCTAAGTGTGGATGTGGTTTGTCATGCAGCATAGATAACTGGACATCAGCACTGGTGCCCTTTCTGTGTGTCCTGTTGATTCCCAGAGAGACAGTGTCTTAAAGACAGGGTGGTGACAGTTTTGAAGGATGGTTCGCAGTGATGGGAGTGCATGTAAAGGCCTGAGTATCCAGCATCGATTCCCTGAGACTGAGCTCTAGGCAAACAGGGTTTGGGCCTTTCACTTGGACTTCTCAGTTGAGTCCACAGTTGTGATAGGTTAACTGGAATAACCCAGTGACTCCAGAGCATTTGTGATTGAAATCAGCTGAAGAACAGGCTCAGCCGAACAGACACAAGGGTCTTCAAAGGCAAAGAGTGGAAACCCCATCCCATTCTGACCACAGCCAGCGGATTTTGCTCAGTTTGGGGAGCCATGGTCAGGAAAACCATTGAAAAAGTTGACAAGTATCCTGCAAAGGTCAATTAAATGATGAATAGTCTGCAAGTCAGGTCCCATATGGAGGAGACTCTGGTACTATTAACATCCAGCCAGCCAGAATCACTGAAGAAGGGACCAGAGGTTAAAGACAAGGACCAAGAACAAAGATGCAGTGACTGTGCATGGGAAAAACATCCACTTTGAAGCCAGCAGGCCTGGCTGATCGGTTTAGCTGTGTGATCTCTGGAGAACCTTGCACTCCCAGAGCCTCTGCTCAGTTACAAAAGGTGAAGGGTAATCTCTAGCTCCCTCATAGGCTTATAGGCACGATGTTAGGACTTTTGAAGGTAATTTATATAAAAGCATGGTGTATGCGAGACCCTCAGTACTTCTTTGCTGTTAAACTCAGGAGTGTGGTATTGGGCTTTATTTTAAAGGGGTTGTTGGACTTCCCTGGTCGTCCAGTGGTTAAGAATCTACCTGCCAATGCAGGGGACATGGGTTCAATCCCTGGTCTAGGAAGATCCCTCATGCCTCAGAGCAACTAAGCCCATGCTCCACAACTACTGAAGCCCATCTAGAGCCCGTGCTCTGCAACAAGAGAGGCCACCACTGTGAGAAACCTGCTCGCTACCATGAAGAGTAGCCCCCACTCATCACAACTAGAGAAAGCCCACCGAGCAGTGAAGACAGCACAGCCAGAAACTGACTAAATAAAGAAATCTTAAAAGGGGTGGTCCATCAATAAAATGCCTGACTTTGGAAAACAGATCATCTTAAAGACTTCTTCCTTAGGCTGGATGATTACTTAAGAATGATGTTAGGGAGCATTCTACCATGTGTGGGAGGCTGGCCACAGTGACCTCTGGCTTCCATTTGATCCTTAAGGGATTGCACTTGGATCCCTGAGGGATCCTTCTGCAGCTCCAGTCCTATCTCTCTTTAATTCCCTGTGTATCCTAGAAGCCCAGTAAGGCCCAATTCTCACACCAGTAAGTATGAGCATTGCTTCAGCCGAGGACACAACCTCATGAGTTAAGTGGCCTGCGGACCATTCACATTCAGACTCTGAAGTTTTGTGTTCAGCTCTCCAAAATCATAGAGAATCTTGGTTGAGATTTAAAATATTTTCAGAATTCATATATGCAGAAAATGCTGTCTATCAGACAAATGCCTGTACATGAAAGGGACAGTGAACATTTAATATTCTACACCAATGTGAAGGCAAAATTCAAGGGCATTTTGTTCTTTGAATCAGAGATGTTGTCATGGCTCTTCCTTCTTCTTTTACTTTTGTGTTGAGAGTTACTGTTAAGCAAGAAACAGGAGCTAACTGTAAAGGAGTTTTAGTTTGAATTTGAGCTTCACCCCTTATGAACTCTGCAACCTTGAGCAAGTCACTTAACCTCTCTGAACTTGAGTCTTGGTATGCAAAATATAAATAATAATAGTTCCCTTCTGGGGCTGTTGTGAGAATTAAATAAGATAAACTGTGCTGGTGCCTGGAGCAAGTAGGAAATTAATACATACTTGTTTCTTTCCTGCTGGTTGATTTCTCTGGGCTGTTTCCATGAAACTGAGGAGGAGGCATCATTTTTCCCTGTCTTTTTCTCTCTCCCTGAGATAGATGTCTGAATTGTGCCTGTCAGGAGAAATGGGGCATACGTCTTTACAGAAGAGGGAAATACAACTCCCTTCACTCGCATTGTTTTTCCACTCATGTTTATCCTGGATGCTGTGGCTGTTGGTTGTCCATCTCAAGGCGTAGTCTTTCTGAACTGCTTGATATTGAAACCCCGATTTTTTGAGGCAGGGGAATACTTTCCCTCTTGGATAAAAAGGTGGCTGTAGTCAAGCACTGCCGTGTGCTTACATTGTGGCCAAAGAGGTATGTGTGAAAGTGATGTAGAATGGTCTGCACTTTAAAGAGTCAGCTCAGCTAGGTGATTCCTATAATTTGCCATCCTGCCTTTCCTCCTTCTTCCAGCCTGAAACTTGTCCTTGCAGCTGCGGCATCAGTACCAATGTGGATCCTAAAGTGACTCTGACGATGAGATAGGTAGAAATCTAAGACCCTTGGTCTCTATGGACCCAAAGGAAGGAGGCACCATGATATTTTGGACTCTCCATTATCCATACATCTTTCACTTGGGAGAGAAATAAGGCTCTCTCTTGGGTTAAACCACTATTGTTTTTCCCTCTTTGTTGGTGTTCAGTCACTCGGTTGTGTCCAACTCTTTACAACTCCATGAACTGCAGCACACCAGGTCTCCTTGACCTTCACTGTCTCCCAGAGTTTGCTCAAACTCATCTCCATTGAGTCGGTGATTCCATCCAACCATCTCATCCTCTGTTGCCCCTTTCTCCTCCTTACCCCAGTAAGAAACATAGGAAGGAACCCAGGGAGAAGGCTCTTGAAAAGGAAGGTTCCTGATAATCTCCCTCTGAAGGAGTCAAGCAGCTTTCCTCTAGGAGGTTATTGAGAGTGGAGTGTGGGGCACACAGACAGATGGGGTGAGCTGGTGGTTTAGTTCTGTGTCACAGAAAAGAACACAATTCCTGCTCTTAGGAGTGAAACTATGGGGCTTATTCAGAAGTCTCTTCCTTCCGGTCTCCTTCTCTCCTTCCCAACCATCATTGAATACCTGCCATCTGACAGGTACCACGATAGGCAACAAGGATTGTGATTCTCTGTCTTAAGTTAATCCCTGGCTGATAGAAGCAGGCAGCTCATATATTCATCAGAAATTGTCACAGGGTGTGGAGAGCCCTGTGGATGCCATCAGTGTGCAGATCTGGAGCAGTTAATCTAGCTTGAATTTGAGAAAGGGAGTCAGGCAGATGTTGGTTGTGGGAGGGTGACAGGCTTCAGGCACAGGGAGAAAGGATCTTCGTTCCAAGGTCTGTGGTCCTGCCCGATATTTCCCACACCCCATGGCTGAGGACCATGTCATCACCAATAACTTCTCTCTAGCTTCGGTGTTTATCCACATCTACCACAATCTAAATCTGACTCGAAGGCCACTCAGAATCCCAGTCCCTCAGTCTGTGTTGGGTACAAACAAATGAACACTTTGGAAATCTGCATGTGGTCATTACCCGTTTAGTCTCAACAGCTTTGTTATCTGGGAAGCATTCTTCCATGTAACTGGCAAATTAGCTGGAGAATTGCTCCCATTCATCTCGTTGTCGATGGGGGCAAATGCTTAGGACATAGTAACCAGGAAAGTCTCCAAGTCCCTCACTCCCCAAGATGGCAGCCCCACTGTCAACAGGCAGAGAGAGGTTTTTTGTTTTGTTTTTTTTTTCATTTATTTATTTTGGCTGCATCAGGTTTTAGTTGTGGCACTCCGGCTCTGTTGATTTGGCATGTGGACTCTCTGGTTGTGGCCTCATGACATGTGGGGTCTGTGTTCCCCAACCAAGGATTGAACTGGTGTCCTCTGCATTGAAAGACAGATTTTTAACCACTGTACTGGCAGGGAAGTTCCAGGCAGAGAGAGTCTGAATCTCATAGGCAACACGGCCGGAGCCGCGAGGGGTGCAAAAATGGGTAAGGTAGGTAATCAGTTGAGACTGCATCGGCTCGTGATAGATTCTGTTTGACTTCTTGCCTATAGGGAATGAACAGAAACATCACGGGAGGAAAGAGTTGAAGTTGATATTTATCTAGGACCTACTATATGCCAAACTATTATTTTAGGCTTTTAACATATGTTTTTATCTGAACTTCACATTAACACTTTAATATAGTTATATAATATGTATTGGGATCCACATTATATAAAGGAGAATGCAGAGGAGCTTCAGGGAACAAGCAAGTTTGTCCAGGGGTTCACTAGCAGTCAAGGAGTTAGGATCCCATTCCAGTTCACACCTCACACTGCCCCCTCACACCAGAGCACATTCATACCAGACTCCAACCGGAACCAACTCTGCGAGGCAGAGAGCACACTTTTATGAGTGAAGACAGGGCTGGCTGGGAGGCTAATAATGATGGTGGATCGGCTATGTCTCGGTGTTTCTGTACCAGGAGCTGTGGACACTTTTCCCTAGTAGAGAGCAGCTACCTGACCAGATATGTTTACTGGAGATGTTTTATATTCCCTTCCCAAAGGGACGAACATGACTTCTGGTCTCTAACTAGGAGAAATAATTACGTGTATTCCCTCTTTGTCCTCCACCCAATAACATTTGCCAAGCTGTTTGCTAATTACCCCAGAAACAATAGGTTCTCAACAGAAATAAAAAAGCAATCTATTTTCTCAGTACCTTTTCACTCTAACACTCCAGGTTAGAGCAGAAAAGAGAAACACACCATATATCCTCCCTTAATGGGCAACCAAACAGTCGACTTGGCAGAGAACAGGAGAAGGGACAAAAAATATCCTCTCGATGCCACAGGAAACACATAAACCAAAACAAAACTCAATAGCATGTCAGATGCTCCGGGGTGCTCCCTCGAAGGAATGAACTCACACTCCAGCTTTGACTGTGTGATAAACTTGAAAGCTTTCCTTCCTTTGCCCCTAAATTATCCAGAGCTGTTTCATCTCTCTTCCGCAGAAGAATCTTGACAACCCCTTTGGCAGCTGGGAGACGGCTGGATACAGCAGGAGGAACATGGAATTTGAAATCATTAGATGCAAGATTAGATCTGGCCCTGCCACTTACTGCTTCTGTAACCTCAGGCCAGGGATCCTTAGGAGTCCTACAAGACTGTTGAGAAGAACAAACAGGAAATATGTATGTGTAAGCATTTTACAAACTCTCAGGCGTTTCTCCATAGTTTAAAAGAAAACAGTAAAATTGTTGGGTCAGTCATGAGGGTATAGAATGCGAAACATTAGAATGTTAGTGTTCAGTAGAATTGCACTCCACCTTCATTGAGCGCCTACTAATTCCTAGGTGAGGCCCAAAGTCTTGCCTCCTTCCAGGGTGGTGCTGTTTATTCTATTTATTCACTTATTTTTGGCTGCAGTATGTTTCTGTTGTGGCACATGGGCTTTTCTCTAGCTGCAGCAAGCAAGGGCTACTCTTTAGTTTGCAGTGCAGGGGCTTCTCATTGCAGTGGCTTCTTTTGTTTCAGAACACGGGCTCTAGAGCGTGCAGGCTCAGTAGCTGTGGTACACAGGCATGCGGGGTCTTCTGGGACCAGGAAACCCATGTCCACTGTATTGGCAGGCCGATTCTTAACCACTGCACCACCAAGGAAGTCCAGGGAGGTGCTGTTTTGCATGCCCATTTCACAGATGAAGAAGCTGTGCTCAGATAAGGTGGTTTCCTCACGGTTGCAGAGCTGGTAAATAATCAATCAGGATTCACATCTTAGTTGGTCTGACCCTGAGGAGACCCAAGCACCTTTCCAATATACCACATTAGCATTTTCATACAAATTCAAATGGAAAGCAATGTCACCGGACACTAGGGACATATTATGAAACAGACGGTGCTGGGTGCTACTGGCAGTGCTCAACAGTTGGCTCACTGCCTGACTGGCATTCCACCCAGACAGGGATTGGGATTGATTGCTCTTGACTTGTCTGTCTCCAGTCTCATCATCACCCTTTGCAGTGAGGTCACCTCTGCTCACTGGACACTAACAAGGACGTTGGACAAGGAAGGAAAATTTCTGCTTCAATTCTAAACTTTCTTGCTTCCTACATGCCCTGCAAAGAGCTGCATTAAAACACTCAGGTTTAAAATGCATTTGTTATATATAAAGGCAAAATGAGTCCATGTAAAAGTTGGTGAATGTTGAGTCAGGTCTATAGACTGGTTATTGTATTGTGACAATGTCAGCTTCCTAGTTTTGATAATGAACAGTGGGTACAGAAGCTGCCACCATATGGGGAACTGGTTGAAGCACACATGAAATCTCTCTGTTCTGTTTTTGAATCTAGTAAGTACACTCCTGTTTCATGTTACATTTTCTCTCTTAAGACTGATCCCCTTCCCCTTCTTATTGTTATCTGAGTGTCCCAGCCCACTTCACCACTCTCATAGTACCCGATAGTTAACTTTGGCATTAGTACTTAAAGCACTCCTTTGGCTTCTTTGATTATCTGTATGTCCTATAGCTAGATTCTGAACCCATGGAAGGCATGGATATTTCTTTATGTCAGTATATCCCAGGTAGTGTACAAAGTCTAGCTGGTAAATTTTTGCTTCATATATAAAAGAAAGGGCTTCCCAGGTGGTGCTAGTGGTAAAGAACCTGCCTGCCAGTGCAGGAGATATAAGAGACGTGGGTTCCATCCCTGGGTCGGGAAGATCCCCTAGAGGAGAGCATGGCAACCCATTCCAATATTCTTGCCTGGAGAATCCCATGGACAGAGGAGCCTGGCCAGCTGCAGTCCATAGGGTCAAAAAGAGTTGGACTCGACTGAAGCGACTCAGATGTACACATGCATAGAAGAGTAGATGAGCAAGCTCTAATGAATATAGTTATCTTGCTAGTTAGAAATGGTGGCTAATTCATCACGGAAACACAGGGAAATGTTGCTCTGGTTTGCTATGTGATCCCCGGGGATGTTCCCAGAGGTCCCTTTCTGCAGGTAACTCATTCCAGTTACCTGGCATGTTAGGTGCATAATGGGAAGTACAGATGGTAAGAGCAGAAAGTAAGTAAAAAGCCTTTCTAACACACATAGTTCCACCAGAGATTTGTGCAGCAATTTTTGAAGCGAAATAGAAGGGGAAAATTGATGAGATAAAATATAAAATTGGAGGGAAAAAAGTTTCCCTTTGTATCATGTGTACTGTGGCAGTTAGTTATTGCCAAATGAATGTTCCCATTTTCTTGGAAGAGTCATGTGGCACGGGGCATGTCTCCAAGGTGCAATTTGAACAGAATGAAGTTATGCTATAGACTTTGGGGTCCAGAATGGAATTTTTTAGCAGGAACAGTAAAACAGTCATGATGGACCTTTTCTAACTTTGTGAAGTGAAATATTGATCATGAAGTTGAAAATGTGGCACCTGGCTCATCACTGAACAATCAACTAGGTCCAGAGTGATTAAAATAAGCCCAGCCAGTTGATGAATCCCAAGTACATTCTGCCTTATAGTCATACTGTTTTTTAGCAATTCTCAGACACATTTGACTTACTTGTTTTTTTCTTTCATATGTTAACTTCTCTGAAATCAGAATGCTGTCAGTCTGGTAGGCAGAAATCTTGATCTAAGCTGTCGGTGCCTGTGCTTATATGTTAAAAGTCACAGAATAAATATCTTTAGTTTAAAGGGGAATCCCCATTGCAATGATGATACCCTCTTTCAAGAAATGCTATATCACCAGTGGACTTGATATGGGAAAGACCAGCTGTGAATTCACAAGTGACCCTGAAGATTTTCTGTCTGAATATGAAGCAGTTTTATTAATACCTTGACCCTGGTGGGTCAGATGGTAAAGAATCTGCCTGCAGTGCGGGAGACCTGGGTTTGATCCCTGGGTTGGGAAGATCCCCTGGAGGGAAGGCATAGCAACCCACTCCAGTATTCTTGCCTGGAGAAACCCCACGGACAAAGGAACCTAGTGGGCTACAGTCCATGGGGTCACAAAGGGTCGGACACAACTGAGCGACTAAGCCCACATGACCAATTTATTTCTTTTTGTAAAAAAGTTTATTTTTAAAAGAGAAATTGTAGCAAGAGTTCCATGTGACAAAATCTATGTCTAAATACATCTCGAAGAGCTCTTTCAATGAGTTTTTAAAAACTCAGTCATATGGAATCACTGTGTCATAGTTTAACTGGCAGCAATATTTCTTCTTTAGTATTACATGTAATAATGATACGCTTTAAAATGTATAGTTCCTGGATACATTGAAATAAATTGCATTCTAGATACAACTGTCAGAATTCAAGTTTATAAAACATTCCCAAATCAATTATGCAAAACCAATTAGGGAAATGACCTAAAACCCCTTTCTGCAAACAATTACTGTCAATATCCACTATTTAGAGAGGAACTTTTAAAGTTTCACTGCTATAGAAAATAGAAATTCAAATGACATATGACAAAAATGGAAGTTACCTGTGTTACCTTGAAGATCCCAATAAAAAGCTAATAGCTACCTGGTGAATGCATCCCCCTTGTCTCCTGACCATGTGGATTTACCCCTCTGCTGGGAGAAATAGCAGGTGGCTCCATTAACTAGAGTTGGCTTTGAATCTTGGTGTTCAGGTTTCAAAGGTGGAAGGGCACCTAAACAGAGCTCTCCATTTACAGATGAAACAACTGCCTCAAGGCCGGTTCTCATGCTTAAATCACTTACATGGTTGTTTTCAGTCTAAGACTGTGCTTACACAACCAGACACATGAAAGAAAAAGATCTAGACATAAATATCAACTGGATCATAGATCATCAAATGACCTCAATCCATTTCAACATCCGCTGAGTTTCCTCTTGCCACGAGGACCTCATGTAAGTGAACACTCACAAGCCTTACTGCCCAACTTCACAGATGAGGAAACTGAAGCTGAAAGTTTAAGGTACTCTGTCCGAGGTCACACAACTAGTGGGGCAGGTGGCAGCCAGATCAAGTTCTGTGAGACCCGCAGATTGCTCTCTTTCTGTCATAAGACATTACTTTGGGTACAACCATGGAGGAAATGGCATTGTGCTCTTCCAAAACTGGCACTCTCAGGGGAAAGAACAATATAAAGACGCATGGTCAGATGTAGTTGATCGAGTGCTTCAGTGGGCCCTGGGGCTCTCTTGCCTCCACATGTCTGTCTGTGGCTGGATGGTCCTCTCCATAACCTCCTATCACTGTCTCCATGGTTGACTCCCACTCCTGAAGTAAGCTTCAGCACAGGCATTGATACTTCCAGAAACATTCTAAGGCTGAATTCCTGGCTTCCTTCTCTTGGCTACCCTAAGACCCCGTGCTTTTCTTTATCATTGCATTTATATCATTGCATCTTGGATTATCAAATGGGCCATCAGACAGAGAGCTCCCCAAGGCAGGAAAGATTACTTTCCTTTTTCATCATTAGATCCTCAAATCTAGCACTGATGCAGGTCTGTTGACTGAATACATGGATCGTGTGGACTGCTAAGAATTATTTGTCCCCTCTGTAAGCAGAGATTCTTTACTTTTCTACATGAATAGCCACTATTGAAATATTTTAAGTGGAGGAGCATAAGAGGAAGAAAGTAGTGCAAGGCCCCTTTACTAAACCTTGCACAACTAATGCTCCAAACACATAGCAGAAGCAAGTTCAGGAACAGTCTGTGGAAGGGACTGCAAACCTACATCAGTGTGTCATGAAATGTAAGGAAAAAACAAATCAGGATTTCATAAACAAGTTTAGAAGTTCTTTTCTAAAATTGCATTCCCATCTATTGTTTGGTCAGTGCCTGCACTTCTGTGCATCACTCTCTTATAGAATGTATCAGGATGGCAGAGTGGGCGCAGGCTCTAGAGACATTAAGGAACGTCTAGGGATTTGTGAATGAATGGATGAGAGTTCAAGTACCCAGGGTCTTCTCATGTTCCTCTCCTATTTCTTTCCAGTTTTCCCCAGTAGCCTAAGATATACTTTTAAAAACAAAATCCTCAACACATCACCTCTAGCTATTTGAACTTAGGATAAATTCCCCACAAGAAACTACTTACCTGGCCTTGCAGGATTGCCCCTGCTTATTGCTCTGACTTCTTCCCACCACTTATCCCCCATGTGGCAACTCCCCAGGGCAGTTGTCTTTTTCACTCTTCTCTTTTCAGCACATGATGTGGTGCCATGAATGCTCAAAAATATGTGTTGGACAAAAGAAAAGGAATAAGTGAATAAATAAATAAATAACGATTCCTTGGTTTCTGCTTTGGAGATTAAACACATCCCGTAGGATACAAGATAACTAAACGTTCATCATTCTACCCTGCCCATCCTGCTAACTGTTTCCCCACCCTGCAGCTGCTTCCTCAAAGAATCTCTGACTCTCTCCTCTTTAAATCGTGCACGCCTGCTGTTGGGAACACCCACAGATGCACTCTGTACAAGCACACACAGCTCACTCTGAGTAATCATATTGATTCGGAATTAACGGCCATTCAGATACCTCATTGAAGATGCCATCTGGGATGTTATTGCACTTCAGAGGTAGATCATAGTCTGTGAAAATCTGTCAAAATGTAGAAATAACTCATCGAAATGGCCATGTTAGAACCTAGCTGCTCTTTGTTGGGAAGCAGAGTCTGGTGATGTAGACCAGAGTGGAAGAAAATGAAGTAAGAGAAAGAAGGAGGAAGAGCTATTTCTTTCCTCTGTTTTCAAGAGTCGAGAGACATGGAAAGTTTAGGCATATGCAGAGGTTGGTAATGGACTCCTTTGCTCAAAGCCATCTCACTGACAACAAATACTTCTCAAGATAATCTCTGGTCCAGAGGGTATGTGCTGAGACAGTCCTAGGTTTCAAGTCTTTCCTACTTACTGGAGAGTTTGCCAATTTCCCTGGTGTAAATACCCCCACATGTTCTGTTTCTGGCTACCAACAATTCAACCACTAGCTGCCAAAATGTTTCAGTGTGTAACGATTGAATCCTGAAAGACAATACAAGCTAGTTTCAGCAAACTACAAGAAGGAGGCATTCATATCCTAAATCTGCCCTCCTTCTGGGTTGGTGCCAGGCCTTGACTGTGCCTGGAGAAGCATGAAACACAAACCTCAGTAGATGCCTGCCTCCTCCTCATTCATGTGGAACACCTGGTGGAACCGCAGGTGCTCCCTGCTTCCACAGCATCCCTTCATCTCCACGGCAGACCTGCCCTCCGTGGGCAGCATACCATTGTCCTGCCAGCGAAATCCAGTATTATTCAGCAGGCACTTTTGAATTGAAAATAACGTTGAAAAGGATTATCCCAGGCAAAGTCATCAACTGCTGTGTACTCATTGAACTTAAAACAATGCAAGATTGATTACTTTTGTAGTCTGTGCAAATTACAAATGGCATTGATATCAATCCTCAGTATTTGACTTCACCTCCCAGTGCTTCACAATTACTGTTCTTAATTCAAGAAGCTGGACTTTTTTTTTTTTTTAAATCAAGTTATGTGTGTGTGTAGGAAAAATAGTCACATCTGAAGTATACTAAAAATCCTAAAAGCTTACATAAAAAAAAAAAAAAAAAGACAAAGCACTTTATGAAAGGACCTCAGTTCTCTGAGATTTCTGACCTCCCATGTGGTACTTATAATAAAATGCCATGCCCTTGGCGAGGTTCTCTTATCTTTAACTGAGGGTTTTACCTCTTTCTAGTACTGAGCCAAATGTAACCCTCATTCACAGCCTGGCCTAGTGAATTGATCACCTTTGGACCCACTTGAGAGAATATCATGGATGGTGTCATTAATTTACCTAGTAGTCTTCCATATACACAAACACTCCTTTACTATGTTAAGCTGTGTGACCTTGTGGTATGAGAGGGAAGGAACCATTTCTAGAATGGTTGGGTGGGGGGATGACAGTGTGAATGTTTGCATGGAACTTGTTGAATACCTAAACAGTATTCTGAGTATTCCATAAGTTATCATGGTGCATTATCACAACATTTTAGAAGGACTTATTTCTCTCATTTAGGAACTGCAAAAACAAATGCAAAACAGTTAAGAAACCTTTCCAGAGTGGGACATCTGAAAATGGACAAGGCAAGACTGGAAACTGAGTCCTTCTAGTTGCAAAAACCATTGCTTTCTCTGATCCATCACTCTGCCTTATGAGCCCACGCCCCAAGAGCTGCCTGGAAGCTTGTCTCATTTCCTCCATCTATTTTGAGTCCAAAGCAAAGGCACCTTCTGTCTCCACCTTGTCTAAAACTTGAACTTGAGATGATGTCATGGGATAGTCAAATTAAATCAGTACAGATTTATCAAGGTCTTACTTCATTGGAAATGCCACGCTGGGTGTAGAATAACTGCAGCGTCCTTCCCGGTGGGAAAGCTGACTCCTCTGCACAGAGAGAAGTTTGGAAGCCTGATGAAACAGAACCTGATTACACCCAGACCTGAGCTCCTTCCTGCATCCCTGCTCCCTCCTTGCTCTGCTCACATCAGAACCATCCTGTCTTCTCCTCTCCTCTTCTTCACTCCCCACTGAGTTCTCAAGTCATCTGGAGCTCACCTATGCCCTCCTTCTAGATCTGTCCATAATCACTGTCATTGCCAGCACTGGGTTCTAGTATCTCTCTCTCTCTCTTTTTGAAAATACTTACCTATTTGTTTGGTTGTTTGGGGTTTTAGTTGTGGCACACGGGATCTTCATTGTGGTATGCAAGTGAGCTCTTAGTTGAGGCATGTGGGATCTACTTCCCTGAGCAGGAGTGGAACCCTGGCCCCCTGTACTGGGAGCGTGGAGTCTTAGCCACTAGACCACCAAGGAAGTCCCAGGTTCCAGTCTCTCTTGCCTGGAGTACTTAAACAACTTTTAAGCTGGCTTTCCTCTTTATATCATCCTCTACTTACTTCCAGATTCACCTTGTGTTTATATGTTCAACTTGTATCATGATGTTCCACTACTGCAAATAATTTGTAGACAAAAAATTATGAAAGTGATATTTTCTCCAAGCAAAACCTTACTTAGAAGCCTAGAAAATCAAATAGCTGAAAGCAGGTCATCTTTCACTTAGACTTTAGAAGTTTGGGAGGGGGGTACTTTGCCCCTTGGTTCCTCATGTCATGCCCCAGAGCAGCCCCCAAAGCGTCTCCATGGAACACGAGGGCAGCACAGAGCAATTTGAGATTGCCAGCCTGAAGAATAAATCCCAGCTTATTAGCCCAGTGCTCAAGGCCCTTCACCCCTTCCGTCTGGCAGGCCTAAGAGTCATCCCATAAGACTTGGAGTCAATACACTCAAGGCAGTTAGAGTACTCCCAGCACGGGGTGAGTGCTCAGTAAATGTAGTTTGTTTTACTCGTTATTTCCAATCCTTCACCCATTTATGAACCCTAAGCTTCAGTTTATGTCTGTGTCTATGCCCTATGTCTTCAATCCCCATCTGCCTCTCCGTAGCCATGTTCTCAAGCTATTGCCTCAGCCTAAAAATCTCTTCCCTGTCAATCTCTGTGTGCACAACCAGGCCCCTCTTCCAAGGCCCACTGCCTCTCAGCTTGTCATCTCAGCCAGGAACCATCTCTCTCTCTCCCACCTCTGAACCCTTGTAGACTTGTACCTGGGCCTCACTTAGAACCCAGGGGCATCATTAATTGTGTGACTCTCTTTCATCACAGCCACCCCAAGCAGCATGCTGAACCCAAGCCATTCTTGCCCCTGTCACTATTCCTTTCTCTTATTTTCCAATAATTTTATTTTTATTTATGCTGTGTTGGATCTTCGTTGCAGTGTGGACTTTTTTTGTGGCGAGTGGGGGCTACTCTCTAGTTGCAGTATGCAGGCTTCTCATTGTGGCAGCCTCTCTTGTTGCAGAGCGCATGCCCTAGGGCATGTGATCTTCAATAATTGCAGGACGTAGGCTCAGTAGTTGTGGTGCACAGGCTTAGTTGTTCCGCAGCATGTGGGATCTTCTTGGACCGGAGATGGAACCCCCGTTTCCTGCGTTGGAGACAGATTCTTTATCACTGAGCCACCAGCGAAGTCCACCTCTGCCGCTGTTTCTAACCACCATAGTGTGTCCTCTGTAGATGCTGAGTAATAAATACAACTCACTTCATCCTGTGAAATGATGATGTGGTGCCACCTCTTTGGCATTACCTACTACTGAGTTAATTAAGGGTGTCTGTGAAATATCTCAGAATGTTAACCTGGATGCTGAAATGTCAAGAAAGTTGAAAAACCCTACTTCTCAAAATATTTCTGATTGAATTACTCTGCATGCATGTCAGCCTCCTTTAATTCCAGAGCATGTTTCATTTCTGCTGTTGATATGGAGTTTTCCTTTAGCAGAAGCTAACCTTCCTACTATTGTTGCCTCAGCCACTGGGACATGACTCAACTGAAGGAAGACACTCAGATAAGGGAAGCCGCCTATATCTCTGAGCCTCCTTGCAGGAGAACCCCTACCTCCTCAGCCATGCCTGGGCTCAGGTCCTTGCCTCTCTTCCCTGGACTGTTGGGTCAGCCTTCTAAGAGCCCCCTGTGACTCAGCTCTTCTCTTCCAGGCCCTCCTTTCTGCCCCATGAGAGAGATTTTATAAAAGAGGGATCTGATCACATTCTTCATGTATCCTTTCTTAAAAGCCATAAATAGCCACATTTCCTGAAATGTTATCCACAGGGTATCATCAGAAGCACTTGGAGTTCTTGCTAAAGTGGAACTCCTAAGCTCTGTCCTTGGACGTGGGGAGTCCCAGCAAACTGGATTTTCCAATAGCTTCAAGGGTGATTTCTATGCACACAAATGTTGAGACCTCAGTAAAGGCCAGTTGTCGATTTCAGCACCCCTTGGCGGCAGCAGCATCTTTCTTGTCTCCGTCTTTGCACATGCCACTGCCTGTGGAGCCTCTTTTCTTCCCCATCTGCATGCTCTTGGCCTACGAAATACCTTTGCTTTGTTCCTGCTGTCTCTTGGAAATATCACCACTTCTAGAAAACCTCTTAGGTTCCTTAGGCATGTCCAGTACCCCCTCACTCAGGGCCTCTTACCCCACATCCTAAAGTCCTGTTCTGTGAATAGTGATTCCCACGCCTTTTCCTCATCGTCACCCGCCTTCAAAAGCTGGACCCACGCCCAGATCTAAAGTCAATGTAGTACCTTGTTGATGAGCCTCAGATACACACAGTCTGCTTCCGCTTCCTGTGGCCTCCTCCCTGAGTGACAGTGGGCACCTGACTGCACCTCCTGGGCCTCAGTTTCCTCATCTAAAATGCTCATATGACTACCTGACTCCGATTTGTTGGGATTAAATGTGATAACGCATGTGAACTGCTTAGAAGAGTATGGTATCAGCTACACCTTTGTTGTTATTAATATTATCGTATCTGTTATCTTGTTATCTCAAAGGTGAGACAGAACATCTGCCACCAGAGATGAGAAGTCATGTAGAACTTTTCTCCTTGTAACTCTGTTGAGATAAGCTCAACATGCCTGGTTAGAAAAAAAATAATAAAGGAGCATTAGCTTTCTTTTTTTTCCTCTTACCTTGTATCAGCTAAATGTCCAGACTTTGCTGCCTTATAAACCAGAGAAAGTTCCCTTATGGGGCTCCTGTGACTTGTAATGGTTCTCCTGCAATACAGGCAACCTCCGTGGTTGGTAGGTTGGTAGGTTGCCTACCAACCATGGAGGTGGTAGGGCCATCATGTCTCAGCCCTGAAACAGGTTGCTCTGTGTTGTTCCCCACACACTAGAGACCAGGCTTACATGTGAAGACTTTCCTGGACACTGTGAGTAATAGAAGGGAAGAAAGAGAAATGTTAATGACTACTGACATTTATTGAGCATCCTTCTAAGTGTTTTATTCAGCCAGGAAACTTTTATTAAGCACCTAACTGTGGGCCTGGTACTGTGCTATGAGTAATGCAAAAATAATTTATACTCGTGATTCATCAAAAATCCTTGCATTGTGCTCACACTCCTGAGGGGAGAAAGAGATGAAAAAATGGCATAAAAAACTGTAGATTGTAACACAATATGTTCTGTAGTGAGAAGAAATAGAGCATAGTAAAGGAGACTTGAGTGTATTACCTAATACATTAAAAAAAAAAAAAAAAACACAGCATGGAGAGGTAAAGTGACTTGCCCAACTTGATCCAGTAGGACAGAATCAAGTCAAAATGGGAACTCAGGCCATATGCTATCAGAGTCCATGCTCTTAACCGCAGTACATGGACAACCAATGGCACCAGCTGGCCACCTTGCCTTGCTTGAGTGCTAGAACAACAAGGCAGCCCACCTCCTTCCATAGACGGCATCCTAGCATGCTTGCCCTTCAGGGACCCGGACCCCAAGGACCCCAAGTGCAAAGAGGACCAGAGAGGTGAAAATGTCATGGCCGTCTAGTCTCATGGAGCTTAGAGTCACCTGCAGAATTGGAAACGCATTAGAAAAGAATTGCACAACCTCCATACTTTGTTTGGTGCTAAATAATGTCACATTTTGCATCTCAAAAAATTAGATCTGTGTTGAGTCACATCAACCCAGTACATCTGAATTTCAGTGACTTTGCTTCAGTGGAAAGAGTTTAATAAGTATGTGCCTACCTGTTAATTTTTTTTTTGTATTGAGGTATAACTAATTAACAAACAATGCTATGATAGTTTCAGGTGAATAGTGAAAGGACTTAGCCGTACATATACATGTATCTATTCTTTCCAAAACTCCCCTCACATCCATGTGCCCACCTATTTTTGCTACAGTATTCTGTCTCTAGCAATAGATACCAAAGAAGACCACCCATAACTCTAAAGTAAATTCATTTATGTATGTGTGTATATATATATATATGTATATATATCCTTAAAAAACTGGGAATAGAACTGCCATATGACCCAGCAATCCCACTGCTGGGCATATACACCGAGGAAACCAGAATTGAAAGAGACGCGTGTACCCCAATGTTCATCGCAGCACTGTTTACAATAGCCAGGACATGGAAGCAACCTAGATGTCCATCAGCAGACGAATGGAGAAGGAAGCTGTGGTACATATACACAATGGAATATTACTCAGCCATTAAAAAAAATACATTTGAATCGGTTCTACTGAGATGGATGAAACTGGAGCCCATTATACAGAGTGAAGTAAGCCAGAAAGAAAAACAACAATACAGTATACTAATGCATATATATGGAATTTGAAAGATGGTAACGATAACCCTATATGCGAGACAGAATAAGAGACACAGATGCATGGAACAATTTTATGGACTCTGAGGGAGAAGGTGAGGGTGGGACGTTCTGGGAGAATAGCATTGAAACATGTATATTATCATATGTGAAACAGAACACCATTCCATGTTTGATGCATGTGACAAGGGCTCAGGGCCGGGGCAATGGGATGATCCAGAAGGATGGGATGGGGAGGGAGGTGGGTGGGGGGTCCAGGAAGGGGAACACATGTAAACCCATGGCTGATTCATGTCAATGTATGGCAAAAACTATTACAATATTGTAAAGTAATTAGCCCCCAACTAAAATAAATAAATTTATAAAAAAAAAAAATGAAAACATAATTTCTGCCCCCAGAGCTACAGAATGGTCAACTGCACAGCATTGTAGAACTTACTCTCTGCCTAAATCACCTGCATTCAAGTAGGTCAAGGTTTCCATTTTCTCCAGGGACTTTGGGTGGAACTTTGTTCAGTGTTTTAGTATCTTGAAAACCCTTGAAGTGATTTCCATGGAGAACGAGACACTCTTCTACAATGATAAATGCAAATTTAAGTCTGAGAGACAGAAAACAGTTTAAGGATTTCAAATGGCAATTTTCATGTTTCAAAAATCTAAAGAGACACTGTCAGATCCAGGGTCCTCTGCGATAAGTGCTGCAACTAGGATGTCACAGGGCTGCCTGAGATTGAGAGAATGTAAATGGCTGGTCTCATCCATCAATCCAGGACAGAAGAGAGTGAGATCTCCATCAGTGACAAAGGCCCCTCTGGGAAATGCTGTGGGGTGGCCCTGTTCCTATACATCTCTCTCCACCCACAACCCTCTTGCATCCAACTTCTCTGTGTTTGCACCTGCTGTTCCCCTCAGAGATGGTCATCCTGCTTCTTTTCCATTTCCTCACAGCCTATTCAAGCATCACAGTAATGGGTTCCCACCTCCTCAAAGAAGCCCTCCTTATCCCCTTGAGAACCCTGCCCACCTCTACATCTCCAACGCCCACAGACTGGGACTGAGTGGTTCTCAAAATTTTAATGTATATATGCTTTCTCCCTAAAACTCCATGTATACTTGACAGAGGGACTCACTCACTTCACCCATATTTATTGAGCATATGTCATTGTACCAGAAACAGTTTGAAACACTATAGATCTATAGAGAAAGAGCTGAGCCAGTTAGGTGGGGTCGCTGTTGTCATAGAGCTTGTGATAGAACAGCCGTGTATTCCCCATCTGCTCCACACACATGTGCATTGAAAGCAATCAAGAAATACCTGATGATTGATTAATGTCTCTTCTTGTTCAAAAATGATAACTTTGAGATCTTGTGCTGTGCCAGGCAAGGTGCTAAACCCTTAGATTTCTGGGGTGAACAAAAAATAAACAGTGCCCATGCTCAGGAAGCTTAGAGTTAAGTCACTCATTTAGTTTATGGGCTTCCCAGGTGGCGCTAGTGGTAAAGAACCCGCTTGCCAATGCAGGTAGACATAAAAGACACAGGTTTGATCCCTGGGGAGGGAAGATCTCCTGGAAGAGGGCATGGAAACCCACTCCAGTATTCTTGCCTGGAGAATCCCATGAACAGAGGAGCCTGGCAGGCGGCAGTCCATAGGGTCACACAGAGCTGGACATGATGAAAGTGACTTAGCACACATGCACACACACATAGAGTTTATAGAAAGATTTCTGGACGAATGCAACTTCTTACCTACAGTTCCTTAGCTTTCACACAAACAGAACTGCTTCTACTTTAAAAATTGTAGTCAATCCACACAAACGTGTGTGGTGGGCCTGACCCCGCAGGAGAAGACACTGACATTCAGAGAGGTTAAGTGACTTCAGCCAATTAGTGAGTCAGAATTCCATTGACTATGGTTGTACCATTAGCCGCCTTGCAGGGAGACTGACAATGCAATGTCCACATCTTCCAGGGAAGTTCGATCTCTCACTGAAGCTAAAACATGATAGAAAAGAACTGTGCAACCTCAGTAGACCTGGGAGATCTGGGAGTCCCAGATGGATCTGCTGAAGTCTGCCGAGTCCAAATCCCAAAGACCATCCCCAAACATCTGGGAGTGATGCTCTTATTTTTGAAGATCAGAACATGTGCCTCTGACTTTCACCAAGTCAAATAATGTGAAGGTGGAGCTGACATCCTCATGCAGATTGGCAAATTTTACAGAAAAATAAAGGAGTTGGAATGTTGGTTATGTCAGGAAGCAAAGTTTTCTGTATAAAAGAAAGAACATGAGGACTCCAGGCTGAAGAGGTCAAGTTAAAATCTTGTGGTACAGAATTAGACTTATGACATATACAATAGACTTAACTTATCAGTTCCATTCTTTGAAAGGACCTAGAAGCATTTGGGAAGTGCTCAGTTTTTCTGCGGAGAAGGCAATGGCACCCCACTCCAGTACTCTTGCCTGGGAAACCCCATGGACGGAGGAGCCTGGTGGGCTGCAGCCCACGGGGTCGCAAAGAGTTGAACACGACTGAGCGACTTCACTTTCATTTTTCACTTTTCCGCACTGGAGGAGGAAATGGCAACCCACTCCAGTGTTCTTGCCTGGAGAATCCCAGGGATGGCGGAGCCTGGTGGGCTACTGTCTATGGGGTCGCACAGAGTTGGACATGACTGACATGACTTAGCAGCAGCAGCAGCAGCAGTTTTTCTGCACAAAATGTCTTTGTCAGTTTATGTCCAAAGATTTTTAAGTATATGTATTGGCTAGGTTTATTTGTCAGAGGATAGATGGAGACAGGATTTCTGTCAATTATTAAATAACTTACTTACTGTTCACAAAATACTTTAAGTAATGTAGAGGAAACTCTACAACATAATGGGCTATCCTCAAATTACATCTTCATTTCACAATTACATTATGATTATACTTCCTAGAGCCTGATAGAGTCATGATAAGGTAACCCAAGTAGTTTGTGTTACAAACAAAGGAGATCTTTCTGTCTCTGCTATGGAATAATTACTGTTCCAATAAAAGATCCAAGAGTTCTCCAGGCTCTGCCCCCAATCTGGTGAATAGAACATCAATAGTAAGTAATCCTTGTATCATTGCTTCAGCCGGAAAAATACCTAGTTATTAGTTATGGGCTTGATTTGGTTTTCTCTTGGATTTCTAACTCATTCCTGAGCAGAAGGGTGCATTGCATTTTATGTTAGCAATATTTCTTGTTTATTCTCATAATTCCATTTAATGAAAAACAAAACTTGGCCCAGACTCTCAGAGTCCTGTGACTCTTTGTTGAGAACAAATGGATTTGAGACACAAATCTATGGTGGTAATGGGGGAAACCATCAATGTATTTTAAAGTCAGCAGGTATAGTGGGGAAGAAAGTAATGAAGAGTTACAGATTCAGCCTTGGAGTCTAGCCTCCTTACTTCTTGTGAGTAAACTTTGAAAAACTATGTAACTGCCCAGGGCCTTTGTCTCCTCGGCTGTAATCCTCATAGGGTTTTTTGGAAAGATTGAAGTTCAAGTATGCAAAATATTCTGCATATGCTAGTACCCAGTAAATATTCTTTCTTTCTCTAGCCTTTCTGACCTGTAATATTACAACTTTCTAGTAGATTTTTGAAGAGGAATTTGTCACACGTATCTATGTATTTGTCTACATACAATACATACATCCCTACATACATTACAGGTAATGTGTTTGTAGAGTTCCACTTCACACAGAATTTGTAAGTTTGTAGCTTTCAAATTTAATGTTTTTTACAATCTTTCTCTTTCCCTCTATTTATAACAGTTCAACCTGAATAATATTCTTCCATAACTGACATGAGCAAAGCTTGGATGAATCATGGGTTGTCCTCTTTTTCACCTTCCCAGGCCCAGCAAAGTCCTTCCCATAATTAATCCATTGCTAGAGTCCTTGACAAAGAGAGACAAACCTTCTCAAGCAGAGATGGTGTGTCTAACCTCACATTCATATTGACTCCATTTAAAAAAGCTATGATTCCTCTAGAATCATACTTCTGGACACTTACTTCTGGACACTGCTGGCATAAAATAAATATTATTAACTTTTATATAAACTAAGATCATGGCATCCGGTCCCATCACTTCATGGCAAATAGATGGGGAAACAATGGGAACAGTGGCTGACTTTATTTTTTTGGGCTCCAAAATCACTGCAGATGGTGATTGCAGCCATGAAATTAAAAGACACTTGCTCCTTAGAAGGAAAGTTATGACCGACCTGGACAGCATATTAAAAAGCAGAGACATTACTTTGTCAGCAAAGGCCTATCTAGTCAAGGCTATGGTTTTTCCAGTGCTCATGTATGGATGTGAGAGTTGGACTATAAAGAAAGCTGAGTGCCGAAGAATTGATGCTTTTGAACTGTGGTGTTGGAGAAGACTCTTGAGAGTCCCTTGGACTGCAAGGAGATCCAACCAGTCCATCCTAGAGGAGATCAGTCCTGGGTGTTCATTGGAAGGACTGATGTTGAAGCTGAAACTCCAATACTTTGGCCACCTGATGTGAAGAGCTGACTCATTTGAAAAGACCCTGATGCTGGGAAAGATTGAGAGCAGGAGGAAAAGGGGATGACAGAGGATGAGATGGTTGGATGGCATCATCAACTCGATGGACATGGGTTTGGGTGGACTCCGGGAGTTGGTGATGGACAGAGAGGCCTGGCGTGCTGTGGTTCGTGGGGTCACAAAGAGTCGGACACGACTGAGTGACTGAACTGGACTGGATGTAGGGATGCCTTAAATATGGACTTCTTTTGATGCAGTTTTCTTAGGGAGAGAATTCAGAGATTTGGAAGATAAAATTCATCTTTACTATATATATATATATATATATAGGTGGAAGATGTCATGTTATGTGAGAAAATTTGGCTGAGTCTCTAGTTTCTCTCCACTTTCCATTCATTTGTTTTTTTGTCCTTTCATTTTTATTTTTCCCCTTATGGTATATCTTTAAATGTTTTTGGAGCTATTGTGATGTGCCAAGACCTTTGAAACACATGGATAAATAGACTACTCATTTTTAAAAGGTTAATCACCAAAAATCACTTTCTAGGTGTTTAAATGTTAATGATTTGAAAGACATGAAAATATAGATGGGTAAATCACTATATTTCTGATGGTATCCATGCAAAATTATCATGGAGGGGTTGGTAAAACTCTGCCTTTTTTATGCTCTTGTCTTAGAAATACATTACAACTGGTAGAAAACTCAAATGATGTTTTAAATAACTTACCTGGTTCCAAATGATGCAGTAGTCTCTAAAGGACACTTGTTTTTCAAGGACTTAAGAAGATGACCTTGTACATTTCAACTCTACATCAATATGAAATCCATAATCTCAACGTGGCTTGCAAATTGCAAACCATGGATAGATTTCTGTTTTTAAAAGGTAGTCACAGATCAGATTCCAAATTGGAAAAAATATTTGTAACTTAAATCAAGCAGGAATAGTATCCCTCATATGAAAACAATCTTCTAAAAATAGAAAATAAAAGTAAGAATTCTATAGAAATATGCGAAGGAAAGATAATTAGATAGTTCAAAAAAGAAATGCAAAATCCTGTAAGTATACAAAAAGATGGTTAACTTTGATCATAACAGAAATATAGATTAAAACTACAGTGAGATGCTAGTTCTCACCTTTCAAGTTGGCAACAATCCAAATAATGACATTCTCTATTGGCAGCTCTCTGGAGACGTAGGTATTCCCACGCATTGTTGGGGGAAATGCAAAAATATAATGAATATGGAAGAGAAATTGGCAATATCTAGCAAATTACTTAGGTATTTAACATTGACACAGCAAGCCCACTCTAAGTATCTTACCTCAAAGATACACAGACAAAAATATAAAAAAAATATGTAGAAAAACATTTTTGTAACACTATTTGTAATAGTGAAGGCTGGGGGAAAATGGCCATTAAGATTGGACTTTAAATACTAACATGTCATATAATGCAGGTGTAATGCATGTAGGAGAAATATGTGATACGTAAAATGTACTCTAAGGTGAAAAAAATCAAGGTCGATAGTATGTAAGAAAAGGAATAGATACAAATACACAGATACGCACATAATTTGACGTATTTTTAAAAGCTACAAAAGGGGAGGAACATGAGAGAAGAAACATGAAATCTCAGCTCTCTGGATGGAATATGCCTTGTGTTGTAGGCTTGACTCGCTAACCATCACAATCTTAACACTTGTAAAACAAAATTAACTTTTTAAAAGGACTTCCTGAAATCAGCATGAAGACCAAAACAAATCAACTGCATATTACATTGTTGACATTAGTACGCACGTGTGTGCTCAGTCGTGTTCGACTCTGCAGCCCCATGGACTGAGCCCGCCAGCCTCCTCTGTCCATAGAATTCTCCAGGCAAGAATACTGGGAGTAGGTTGTCATTTCATCCTCCAGGGGATCTTCCCGACCCAGGAATTGAACCCGCATCTTCTGTGTCTCCTGCACTGGCAGGTAGATTCTTTACCACTGAGCCATCTGGGAAGCCTGACATAAACACAGATGGGGATTATTTCCAATAACTTTAAAACACATGGTTTTACTGTATATCTCTGATAAGATATACAAAGTTAACTCCAAAAAAGCCTCAACTTTTTTTGGTAATTGTTTTTTGTGGTAATGTTGGTGCTGTTATTATGAGACTGTTGTATTTGATGTTGGGCATCAAATATACAATGATGTTAGCAACAACATTGGGAACCAGGATTTTTGACATAAGAGTAAGGAAACAAAGACACACTAGTAAAGAAATCAAGCTTTAAAATAATTAAAATACTAGCCCTAAACTAAAATCCATAGTGTATTTCACCTTTAAAACAGTGTATATCTTAGTTCTTTTGCTTGCATTTATCTTAGTTCTGTTATTTGCAAACAACTAGAAGTAATGGTCAACTCAACAGCAATGAAGGCTTTTGGTATAAGAAATGTGGTCTCTAAGTACTATCTCCCATTAAATAAGAAAAATTAAAAAAAAAAAAGCTTTTGGTACAAGATAAGGTCTTAATCATCATGTTGTGCCAGAAAACAAGGGGGCTGTCAAAGGTTAGTAGGATCAGAAGAACTCAAGAGCCATATTGAGCCCAAAGCCAGTGAGATAATAAGGATAATATCTGCAATGGAATGAAACTCATCACATATGCTTGATCCCATCCATGAGGTCCAAATTAGATTTGAGAACAACAGCACATTGGTTACTTTTGGATAATTTTAGGGAACTGATTTCTTCATTTTGAATACTGGTTAATATAGGAAAGGAATGAAACCTTTCCTGTATAAACTGTACCTCAGAGTAACAGAGTAGTTGATAAGGGACAGTTTCTTTTTATAGAGTATCCCAATTAGTCACCCAATTAGTCACTGATAATGGAATGATACAATAGTAGAAATTTGTACACTGTGTGAAGTAATACATCCAAGAAATGATCAATATTTGTTAATGTCATAGAGAGACAAGCAGACATTAAGTACCTTCCAATGGATGTACAGGATACCTATGAAATTGTCTTGACAAAAAGCCAAAATCAAACCCAACTCTGGCCAAGCCTCTGAATCTAATTTCCAGCTTAGAGAAAATAGAAGAGGGAGAGAAGCATGTTCAATGAAACCAAATCAACATAATCTGAAATGTGAGAAATTCTTTAGGACAAAGGATCTGTTTTTTTCAACAAATAAATTAAAGAATCTGAGGAAGACAAAGTGGGGAGGGTGAAGAAGGAGGATACAGGAGGGGAAGAGAGAGAAAGAGGGGAAGTTTGATTGTAGGTTTGTGGTTGTGTTGGCATCATAGTCTTTTGCTTTTAGAGATAGGAAAGGAGATATTTACAGATGAAATACTTTGGTGTCTGGAACCTGCTTCAAAATTACCCAAGATAAGGAAAGTGGATAGGGTTATAGATGAGGCAGAAATTGCTATGAACTAATATATTCTGAAATTGAGTAAGAGAATCATGGGGGTTCATTATACTATTCCTTATACTTTTATGTGTGCTTGATTTTTTCCATATTTAAATCACAGTTTTAAAAAGTATTCAGAGATTTCATGGCAACATTTATGAATTTAAGAATGACAGTTCTACTTTTAAACGTCTCAGTGGGACCCTCTGTGCTTTTCAGGTTGAATTCCACGCCATTTAACATGGCTTTTCACAGTCAGACCTTAGTATGTACTCACCGTAGTCTGGAAAATCCTGTGTATTTATTTCTGCCTGGAGAAACTCTGTTCCTCTTTCAAGAGGCAACGCAAATGTAGCCACTTTCTTGACTGTATTTCTGCCCCTGATTTAGGCAGAATTCATTCATCTCTCTCTCTTTTCATCACACCCTGTACATTCAACGGGCTTCCCAGGTGGTGCTAGTGGTAAAGGGCCTGCCTGCCAGTGCAGGAGACAAAAGAGTCACGGGTTCGATCCTTGGATCATGAACATTCCCTGGAGGAGGGCATGGCAACCCGCTCCAATATTCTTGCCTGGAGAGTCCCATGGACAGAAGAGCCTGATGGGCTACATACAGTCCACAGGGTCGCAAAGAGTCAGACACGACTGAGGCAACTTAGCACATACATTCAACAGTTATTTCTTCACTTAATTATTTTAAAAATTATTTTTCCAGTGCCTAATGTAAGCCAGACACCATGCAGGTACTAGGGGTATTGAAGTAACCTAATCAATCCATGCCCTCTTAACTTATAGTCTGGTGGAAGATCTCTTGAACTGTGATGAATGCAATGATGAGAGAGATAAGGGAGCTAGAAAAACATCCTCTGGGAAAATCCAGTCTAATCTGGAGCAAAGAAATACTCATGGAACCCCTCACCCAACACTGAATTTATGTCCGTATGTTTCTGTACCCCCACTCCACCCTGTAAACTCCTTGGGGTTATCCTAAAATTTCTTACTGATTATGTATACTTTCTTTTAAAATCCTCAGTGCAATTCTTCAGAGTAGGTACTAGTATTTCCCTTTAGAGATGATAAAAATCAAGGTTCAGAGAGGTAAGATCAGTCTTACCTAGTCAATAAGAAGACTTGGTCTGTCTGCTTGATGCCAAATTCTAAGCACTCTGTAGGGCCCTGTGTTGTCCCTGGAGTGTGGACTTAAAATTGAGGAATTCCCAAGAGGCTGACGGATCCGTGTAAATGTCAAGTGGTCAGCTTTCATTAGAAAGCTGAAATAGAACCATCCTGGTCCCAAGGATTATTCTTGTGTCAGTTGATTGGATTCCTCTTCTCAGTAGGAAAAGCACTCTAGGACAGTCATATTAATATCAAATTAATATCAAAAGGCTATAGGAAAACCCTTGTGGCTCAGATAGTAAAGAATCTGCTTGCAATGTGGGAGACCTGGGTTCGATCCCTGGGCCTAGAAGAACCCCTGGATGAGGCATAGCAACCCACTCCAGTATTCTTGCCTGGAGAATCCCATAGACAGAGGAGTCTGGCAGGCTACAGTCCATTGGATCGCACAGCGTTGGACACAACTGAGTGACTAGCATTTTCATATTTTCATAGGAAGACCATGGAGCCCAAAGGAAAGCAAATGAATACCTAAGGCACTGCTTCTCAACCAAGGACAATGTTTGCCCCACAGGGGACGCTTGGCAATGTCTGGAAACATTTTAGGTCATCGCAACTTGGAGGGAGTGTGCTGGTGGATATTAGATGGATAGAGGCTGAGAATGCTGCTAGATATCCTATAATCCACAGGACAGCCCCCACAACAAAGAAATAGCCAACTCAAAATGTCACAGTACTGACTCCAAGATCCCTGCAGTGGGGTAATAAGCTGACCCACCTGTCTTCACTACAACATATGGTGGAGGCGGATGGTAAGAGCCTCTTTTTCCCCAGTAAATATTGAAGGAGGAAGATTGAATGAGAGACCAAGTTGCCATTTCCCTTCATGACATCCATTTAGTGCAGTCATTTGTATCCATCTCCTTTTCATCAGAAACAAAAGTTTTAGAGAATAGTTTATATTATTGAAACAAAACTCTAATATCCAAAAACTGTGGGTGGTAATCCCACTCGCTGAATATACTTATATTGATTTTTTCATGTTCTTGTCCAGTTCTTTTCCTTTGTTCCTTCAGAAAGGGTGATATGGAGTATTGGTTAAGAGCTCCAGAGTGGAGGTCAGAATATCTAAATCTGTTTACCAGCTCTGTCACTTTGGACAAGTAACTTTATATCTCCAAGTCAAAGTTTGCACATCTGTGAATGGGATGCTAACCTCGTGGGGCTGTTATGAAGATTCAATAGGATAATCAATGCAAAGTGCTTAACAAAGTGGCTGGCAATGAAGAATGCTATTTAAATGTTAGCTATTATTTTTCATGTTTATAATCACAGTATATTTTCCATTAAATATTCCTCTTATTTATTTTCCATTTAACTGAATATATAATTGCTTACTATATATTCTACATTGCTACGAAGTTGTCATAATTAGAATGTTTAGTAAGTCTTCTAGGCAATGAATATGTCACCATTTATTTAACTTGCCCTACGTTGGACATTAAGACTGCCTCCAACTTTAAAGGGGCTTCCCTGGTGGCTCAGACAGCAAGGAGTCTGCCGGCAATGCAGGAGACCCAGAGTTGATCCTGAGTCAGGAAGATCCCCTGGAGAAGCTAATAGCTACCCACTCCAGTATTCTTGCCTGGAGAATTCCAACTTGAAACACACACACAAATTAACATCTTCATATATGCACCTTCTCCTGCATTTCAGATTGTTAAACCCAGAAAAGCTTTCAAGAATGTTGTTTACCAGACAGGAATGTATTTATACCTATTGACAGATTGCTTCCAAAAAGAGACTTATAAAAATTTATTGCCATCAACAATATAAAAGTATGGCCATGTCAATGCATCTTTTGTGTTATATTTTTCTATCAAAATAAAATTAGCAAAATAATATGTCATGGCTCTCCTTAGCAGTCTGTTGATTATTCAGGATAAACCTTTTAAACGTTTGTTCACCAGGTGGATTTCTTCTTGCGTAATGCTCAGTGTTTGTGTCATTTCTTTATGTGTAATTGGTATGTTCTTTCTTAATGATTTATTGAGGACTCTTTGTATATAAATTACATTAATACTTTTTTCATTAATTTTTCTGGTGTACTGTCTCCTTTTGAAAATCATGGAACAAGAGTTATTTCTCCTCTTACATGCTAAGGGCAGGTGCATTTTGTTACATCCATGCCTGTGTCCATGTGGAAAGTATTCTAGCCAACTCTTGTTTCTCATTTATAAGGAGTCTGTCACATCATTTCTGATCTTTCAGAGTCAGAGCCTTTTCATCTGAGTCCATTCTCCTACACACTTCATCCCCCTGAAATTGCACTAGAACCCATGATCAGATTGCACCACCACCGATAAACCCTCCGCTCAGCGTTATCTTCCCTCCAGGCATCTGAAACGGTGCTCATGTTCAAGTTCCGAATGTCAACGGACTGTGTACCCTTCACTCTCAGTAGATGCTGAGTTTTATGCTCACCCATTACTCTCTGTTCACTGGCACCGATTCATACAGTGCATCAATTTTCTTTCATTTTTGTTTCTCAACTCCTACGGCCAAGTTTAGCACCATAAAATATGTGACATGACTCGATGATGAAGCAGCAGTTTCCTGCTGAAACTTCAGAGCAAGAGGCACTTTTTTTTTTTTTTTTAAGAAAGAAGGCCATTGAGCTACCAGCTGTTCTCCTAAAAAAGATGTGGCAGTATTATCCACGCAGATACTCTGCAGTTGTTCCCTGGTCATAATGAAAAGGATTTTATGGGATTTTTTTAGGCTCAACTGCCTGTGGCTTCCAGGAACTTGCCAGGATAATGAGACATGTAACTTTGTAATGGCTAAACTGAGTCTAGGTGCCATACTTATCAAGGTCAATGTCTGTCTGTATTGATTCCTTCTACAATTACAGTAAGACAGGAAAAAGAAGAAAATGGTGTTTTTAAAAAAGTTGCATGACATTAAAATGTGCTTCATTCTACTGCCAAATACCAGTAGATATCACTTAAAAGAAGCATTGCCCAGATAAAGAAAAGCAAGAATTCATTTGATCTCACCCTCTTCCTATGCACAACTTTTCCACAATATTATCCAAGAAGAATTATCAACAGCTTAGATGGAGACGTGTACTGGGACAGGTTTGATGCTAGTGTTAGTCGCTCAGTTGTGTCCGATTCTTTGCAACCCCATGGACTGTACCCTGCCAGGCTCCTCTGTCTATGGAATTCTTCAGGCAAGAATACTGGGGTGGGTAGCCACTCCCTTCTCCAGGGGGTCTTCACTACCCAGGGATCAAACCTGGGTCTCTTGCATTGCAGGCAGATTCTTTACTGTCTAAGCCACCAGGGAAGCCCAGTGATGCTAGGGTGAGTTGTTACTCCCCAAATGATTTGAATAGCAAAGACAAATAGAATCATCGCTCCAGATGGCACATAGTAGGCATGGCTAGTTTGCACAGAAAAGGACATCATTCTGCATTTACACATCTACTATGTGAACACCTAAATTACTACTACCTGGTTGGTAAGCGCTTTCACAAATGGCAGCTTGATTTTTATCCCATTTCTTTAAAACTCACTTCTGCTCTGGAGCATGGAGTAGAGGAAGGATGGAGAAATGATTGCTGAACACAGTTTTCTCCACTTCTTCCCCAAAGATTTGAGTTACCGGTGTGTTTGTGGCTCAGTCGTATCCAACTCTTTGCAACTCCGTGGGCTATAGCCCACCAAGTTGTCTGTCCGTGGAATTCTCCAGGCAAGCATGCTAGAGTGGGTTGCCATTTCCTTCTCCAGGGGATCTTCCTGACCCAGGGATCGAACCCAGGTCTCCCACCTTGCAGGCAGATTCTTTACTGCCTGAGCCACAGGGAAGCCCCTGTGAGCTACCAGGGTTTATGGCAAAAATCCTGAGACGAATAAAACAATGAGTGGGGAGGAGACAGAGCCATATAGAGACCATGTAGAAGTCACCCAGTAGGAGGAACTGGGAATCGTCCTCGACTTAGTCTCCTCTGCCTCTCCTCTACATCAAATCACTTCACAAAGCCTTGTGATTTCTATTTCCCAAAAACATCTCTCTCCAGTGCTTCTGCTGCCAGTCATCTCCTACCCAGTTTTCACAAGTTGACTCACTGGTTTCCCTGCCTTCTGGCTCCGTCTCACCCTTCAAACCCTTCACTCCAGGCACCGGTGCGATGATTCTAAAAGACAGATAAACACATTTATTTGATAAAGTTCCTTACATTACAAAGCAGAAGCTTTGCTTTATCTTCTGTAGAGAAGAAAACCTCCAGTTACATGTTGGCATTGGAGAAGGAAAGTTGTCCAGCTGAGTGGGGGCAGCAGTTCTGGAAATCAAAACGTTTCTCAGGTGTGCCTTCTGCAGGGGTCCTGCTCCTTAAAAGCACCATCTTTGGGAATACCATAGTGGTCCAGTGGTTAGAGCTCTATGCTTTCACTGCCAGGGACCTGGGTTCAGTCTGCAGTTGGGGAACTAAGATCTCAAAAGCAATATGGTGCAGTCAAAGAAAAAAAAAAAAAAGAAAGCACCATCTTCATCTTCACCTTCACTTTCAGAGGTGATGTCTAATCCTGATCCACTCAGGGGTCCTATGGTCTCAATTGGGTTGCTTCTCGTTTGATTTTTTAAAATGTTTTTTTTTTTTTTAATTGGAGGGTATTTGCTTCACAATATTGTGTTGGTTTCTGCCATAGAGTTGCTTCTCAACTTTCCCTACTACCAGCTTGTTTCATTTTTCCCAGTACTAGTCAGGTAATTTATCCATCTGCTTTTGAACTTCCAAAATTTTGTAGATGTTCCCCCTTCTTTCATTCTCCGTTCTTGTTGTTTAGGCTTTTTAAAGAAACCCTGAGTAGGGGAGGGAAGGATTGGAAGTTTGAGACTAGTAGATAAAAAACTGCTATATATCAAATAGATAAATAATAAGATCTTACCATATAGTATGGGGAACTATATTCAATATCCTGTAATAAACCATAATGGAAATGAAAAAAACAAACAAACAAAAAGAAACCCTATATTGTTGTTTAAAGGAAATTTTGAGAGAGAGTGAAAATATGTGTATGTCTTCAATCTATCACCTTTACCTAGACTCCTCCTGTAACTTTTTTTTACATAAATGCAAGAATGTCGGAGGAGAGCAGAAGATGGCGGAGGAATAGGACGGGGAGACCACTCTCTCCTCCACAAATTTATCGAAAGAACATCTGAACGCTGACCAAACTTCACAAAACTACTTCTGAAGGCTGGCTGAGGACGTCAGGCTTTCACAAAAACTGCGCATTATCTTCAAAAGAGGTAGGAGAAATTATAAAAGATAAAAAGAGAGACAAAAGAGTTAGGGACGGAGACCCGTCCCGGGGAGGGAGTCGTAAAAGAGGAGGAATTTCCAAGCACCAGGAAACCCTCTCACCGGCGGGTGTTGGGGAGGATTTTTTATCTCGGAGGGCAACGTAACTGGGAGGAAAAATAAATAAAATCGACAGATTACGTGCCTAAAGCAACTCCCAGCAAAGAACCCCAGACGCTCGCATCATCCGCCACCAGCAAGTGGGGGCTGAACGGAGAGGAGCGGGCGGCATTGCCTAGGGTAAAGACCGGGCCCGAGTGCCCCGAGGGCAATCTGAGGGAGCTAACGTGAGATAGTAACCTAAACTGTGGGACAGCGAGAGAGAGAACTATCCCGCGAAAAGCCCAACTCTAAGGCACTGCCGGCCCGCTCACAGAACAAAGGACTGAGCGATACCAGAGGAGAGCTAGCCGGCTGCGGACTGCGCCATCCCCCGCCGGACACAGCGGGCAGGCGGGGCCCGCCAGAGCCGGAAAGGGGCAAACTCGGCTCCAGAGAGGGCACCCCCTACCAAACTGCAAACAGGCTCCCAGTTTTTTAAGCAAAGACTGCCTGAGATCCCGGAGGGTCGACAGCAGCCGGGAGGGTCGCAGCCAGAGACCAGCTCCCCAGAACCGACACAAAGCACACCGGAGCCGGGCGCGCCCGTAAACCGAGGCGGGGACCAGGGAGGTGATAAGCCGCACCGCCCCAACAGGGGACAGCGCCCTCGCCAAACTCCTGGCCGCCTGGGCAGCTCCGACCGGGAACGGCACAAGCCGCGGGCAAAATCGAGTCTGCGCCTTTGTGGAGTAACCGGGAGCCTGAACCTGAGCGGCTTAGTCCTGGGAAGTGCACGCAGCTCAGGGCCCGCTCCCCGGCCGAGTAACCTGAAGCCTGAGCAGGGTAGACGGGGAAAGCACACACGCCGTGAGCGGGGGCGAACCCAGTGCGGCCGAGACACTGCGAGCTTACCACACACACGCCAGAATTGCAGTGTTCCTTCCTCCCCACAGCACGATTGAACAAGCGAACCTAAAGAGATCACCTCCACCGCTTTGATGCAGGGCGGAAATTAGATACTGAAGAGATCTCCAAACAGAAGCCAAATAAACAGAGGGAAGTGCTTTGGAAGGGACAGGCCAACAGATTAAGATCCCTGTAGCTAATACCGACTGCATTAAAAAGGACCTACAGATCTTGAAAAGTATAAGCAGGAATAAGGATCTATCTAAAACTGAGCAGATCCCACACTGCTCACAACAGCTCCAGAGAAAGTCCGGGATATATATATTTTTTACTATTATTATTTTTTTTTAATTTTTTTTTTAATTTTTTTTTTAATTAAAAAATTTTTTTTTCTCTTCTTTCCTTTTTCTTCAAGTCCTCTATTACACCTTTAAGTTTCATTTTCATAACCCACTATTAACTTGCAAAAAAAAAAAAAAACCCTATTTTTGAAGCAAACTACATACATATATCTTATACCTTTTGTGTTTTTTTTTTTTAATGTTTTTTTCCTGTTCTACATTTTTTTACTGTTTCTTTTTTTACTGTTTTACTGTTTTTTTTTCTTTTTACACTGTTCCCTTTTTTCTTTTTCTTTTTTTTTTTTTTTTTTAGATTGTAAGTTTTATAAGAGTCTAACCTCTACTCTAGATTTTTAATCTGTGTTTTACATATTTGATATCAACTTTGTACATTTAAGAACCCAATCTTTAGGACCCATTTTTACTCAGGAGTGTGATCACTGGCCTGATCACTCTGTCCCCCTATTGATGCTCTTTCTTCTCCCCCAGGGAACCTCTATCTCCCACCCTCCTCCTTCTCTTCTCAACCCAATTCTGTGAATCTCTGAGGGTGTTCTGGGTACCGGAGAACACTTCAGGAACAGGATACTGCCCAGATCTCTCTCTCCCCTCTTAATTCCTCCCTTTCTACTCATGCTCACCTCTGTTACCTTCCTCCTCCCTCTCTATGTATCTCTGTGAATCACTCTGAGGGTTCCAAACTGTGGAAAGCACAGAGGGAAGTGCTTACTGGCTAGATTGCTCTCTCCACATTTGAATTCCCCTCTTCCCCTCCTGGTCACTACAACCCACCCCCCCCACCTCATCTCTCCATGTAACTCAGTGAACCTTTCTGGGTATCCCTCACTGTGGAGAATCTTTTCACCATTAACCTAAAAGTTTTATTATTGAGGCTGTATGGAAGGAGAAGTCTTGAGGCTACTGCAAGAATAAGACTGAAAGCCAGGGGAAACATTAATTAATAAGAGACCATCCAATAGCCTCCATAAATTCACTGAAACCAAGCTCCACCCAAGAGATAATAAGTTCCAGAGCAAGACATACCACGCAAATTCTCCAGCAACGCAGGAACATAGACCTGAGCATCAATATACAGGCTGCCCAGAGGCACACCAAATCCATAGACATCTCAAAAATTAATACTGGTCACTCCATTACACTCAAGAGAGCAGAAATCCAGCTCCACCCACCAGAACACCGACACAAGCTCCCCCAACCAGGAAACCTTGACAAGCCACCTGTCCAACCCCAACCGCAGTGAGGAACCTCCACAACAAAGAGGAACTTCATACTACCAGAATACAGAAGGGCCACGCCTAACACAGCAATCTAAACAAGATGAAAAGGCAGAGAAATACTCAGCAAGTAAAGGAAAATGAGAAATGCCCACAAAGCCAAACAAAAGAGGAGGAGATAGGGAATCTATCCGAAAAAGAATTTAGAATAAGGATAATAAAAATGATCCAAAATCTTGAAAGCAAAATGGAGTTACAGATAAATAGCCTGGAGACAAAGATTGAGAAGATGCAAGAAATGTTTATCAAGGACTTAGAAGAAATAAAAAGGAATCAATATAGAATGAATAATGAAATAAAGGAGATAAAAGACACTCTGGAGGGAACCAACAGTAGAATAATGGAGGCAGAAGATAGGATAAGTGAGGTAGAAGATAGAATGATGGAAATAAACGAAGCAGAGAGGAAAAAAGAAAAAAGAATCAAAAGAAATGAGGAAAACCTCCGGGACCTCTGGGACAATATGAAACGCCCCAACATTCGAATCATAGGAGTCCCAGAAGAAGAAGATAAAAGGAAAGGCCATGAAAAAATACTCGAGGAGATAATAGTTGAGAATTTCCCTAAATTGAGGAAAGAAATAGTCACAGAAGTCCAAGAAACCCAGAGAGTTCCAAACAGGATAAACCCAAGGCGAAACACCCCAAGACACATATTAATCAAATTAACAAAGATCAAACACAAAGAACAAATATTAAAAGCAGCAAGGGAAAAACAACAAATAACACACAAGGGGATCCCCATAAGGATAACAGCTGATCTTTCAATAGAAACCCTTCAGGCTAGAAGGGAATGGCAGGACATACTTAAAGTAATGAAAGAGAATAATCTACAACCCAGATTACTGTACCCAGCAAGGATCTCATTCAGATATGAAGGAGAATTCAAAAGCTTTACAGACAAGCAAGAGCTGAGGGAATTCAGCACCACCAAACCAGCTCTCCAGCAAATGCTAAAGGATCTTCTCTAAACAGGAAACACAGAAAGGATGTTTCAACACGAACTCAAAACAACAAAGTAAATGGCAACGGGATCATACTTATCAATAATTACCTTAAATGTAAATGGGTTGAATGCCCCAACCAAAAGGCAAAGGGTTGCTGAATGGATACAAAAACAAGACCCCTATATATGCTGTCTACAAGAGACCCACCTCAAAACTAGGGACACACACAGGCTGAAAGTGAAAGGGTGGAAAAACATATTCCATGCAAACGGAGACCAAAAGAAAGCAGGAGTCGCAATACTCATTTCAGATAAAATAGACTTTAAAATAAAGGATGTGAAAAGGGACAAAGAAGGACACTACATAAAGATCAAAGGATCAATTCAAGAAGAAGACGTAACAATCATAAATATATATGCACCCAACATAGGAGCACCACAATATATAAGGCAAATACTAACAAGTATGAAAGGGGAAATTAACAATAACACAATAATAGTGGGAGACTTTAATACTCCACTCACGCATATGGATAGATCAACTAAACAGAAAATTAACAAGGAAACACAAACTTTAAATGATACAATAGACAAATTAGATTTAATTGATATTTACAGGAGTTTCCACCCCAAAACAATCAATTTTACCTTTTTCTCAAGTGCACATGGAACTTTCTCCAGGATAGATCACATCCTGGGCCATAAATCTAGCCTTGGTAAATTCAAAAAAATTGAAATCATCCCAGCCATCTTCTCTGACCACAATGCAGTAAGATTAGACCTCAATTACAGGAAAAAAACTATTAAAAGTTCCAACATATGGAGGCTAAACAACACGCTTCTGAATAACCAACAAATCACAGAAGAAATCAAAAAAGAAATAAAATTATGCATAGAAACGAATGAAAATGAAAACACAACAACCCAAAACCTATGGGACACTGTAAAAGCAATACTAAGGGGAAGGTTCATAGCAATACAGGCGTACCTCAAGAAACAAGAAAAAAATCAAATAAATCAACTAACTCTACACCTAAAGCAACTAGAGAAGGAAGAAATGAAAAACCCCAGGGTCAGTAGAAGGAAAGAAATCTTAAAAATTAGGGCAGAAATAAATGCAAAAGAAACAAAAGAGACCATAGCAAAAATCAACAAAACTAAAAGCTGGTTTTTCGAGAAGATAAACAAAATTGATAAGCCATTAGCCAGACTCATCAAGAAACAAAGGGAGAAGAATCAGATCAACAAAATTAGAAATGAAAATGGAGAGATCACAACAGATTCCACAGAAATACAAAGGATCATAAGAGACTACTACCAACAGCTATATGCCAATAAAATGGACAACTTGGAAGAAATGGACAAATTCTTAGAAAAGTATAACTTTCCAAAACTGAACCAGGAAGAAATAGAAGATCTTAACAGACCCATCACAAGCACGGAAATCGAAAGTGTAATCAGAAATCTTCCAGCAAACAAAAGCCCAGGACCAGACGGCTTCACAGCGGAATTCTACCAAAAATTTAGAGAAGAGCTAACACCTATCCTGCTCAAACTCTTCCAGAAAATTGCAGAAGATGGTAAACTTCCAAACTCATTCTATGAGGCCACCATCACCCTAATTCCAAAACTAGACAAAGATGTCACAAAAAAGGAAAACTACAGGCCAATATCACTGATGAACATAGATGCAAAAATCCTTAATAAAATTCTAGCAAACAGAATCCAACATCATATTAAAAAGATCATACATCATGACCAAGTGGGCTTTATCCCAGGAATGCAAGGTTTTTTTAACATCCGCAAATCAATCAATGTAATACACCACATTAACAAATTGAAAGAAAAAAACCATATGGTTATCTCAATAGATGCAGAAAAAGCCTTTGACAAAATTCAGCATCCATTTATGATTAAAACCCTCCAGAAAGCAGGAATAGAAGGAACATATCTCAACATAATAAAAGCTATATATGACAAACCCACAGCAAACATTATCCTCAATGGTGAAAAATTGAAAGCATTTCCCCTAAAGTCAGGAACAAGGCAAGGATGCCCACTTTCACCACTACTATTCAACATAGTTTTGGAAGTTTTGGCCACAGCAATCAGAGCTGAAAAAGAAATAAAAGGAATACAGATAGGAAAAGAAGAAGTAAAACTCTCACTGTTTGCAGATGACATGATCCTCTACATAGAAAACCCTAAAGACTCTACTAGAAAATTACTAGAGTTGATCAATGAATATAGTAAAGTTGCAGGATATAAAATTAACACACAGAAATCCCTTGCATTCCTATACTCCAATAATGAGAAAACAGAAAGAGAAATTAAGGAAACAATACCATTCACCATTGCATCAAAAAGAATAAAATACTTAGGAATATATCTACCTAAAGAAACAAAAGACTTATATATAGAAAACTATAAAACACTGATGAAAGAAATCAAAGAGGACACAAACAGATGGAGAAATATACCGTGTTCATGGATTGGAAGAATTAATATAGTGAAAATGAGTATTCTACCCAAAGCAATCTACAGATTCAATGCAATCCCTATCAAGCTACCAATGGTATTTTTCACAGAACTAGAACAAATCATCTCACAATTTGTATGGAAATATAAGAAACCTCGAATAGCCAAAGCAATCTTGAGGAAGAAGAATGGAACTGGAGGAATCAACCTGCCTGACTTCAGACTCTACTACAAAGCCACAGTCATCAAGACAGTATGGTACTGGCACAAAGATAGAAATATAGATCAATGGAACAAAATAGAAAGCCCAGAGATAAACCCACGCACATATGGACACCTTATCTTCGACAAAGGAGGCCAGAATATACAATGGAGAAAAGACAACCTCTTTAACAAGTGGTGCTGGGAAAACTGGTCAACCACTTGTAAAAGAATGAAACTAGAACACTTCCTAACACCGTACACAAAAATAAACTCAAAATGGATTAAAGATCTAAACGTAAGACCAGAAACAATAAAACTCCTAGAGGAAAACATAGGCAAAACACTCTCCGACATAAATCACAGCAGGATCCTCCATGACCCACCTCCCAGAATATTGGAAATAAAAGCAAAAATAAACAAATGGGACCTAATTAAAATTAAAAGCTTTTGCACAACAAAGGAAACTATAAACAAGGTGAAAAGACAGCCTTCAGAATGGGAGAAAATAATAGCAAATGAAGCAACAAACAAACAATTAATCTCAAAAATATACAAGCAACTTCTGCAGCTGAATTCCCGAAAAATAAATGACCCAATCAAAAAATGGGCCAAAGAACTAAACAGACATTTCTCCAAAGAAGACATACAGATGGCTAACAAACACATGAAAAGATGCTCAACATCACTCATTATTAGAGAAATGCAAATCAAAACCACAATGAGGTATCATTTCACACCAGTCAGAATGGCTGCTATCCAAAAGTCTACAAGCAATAAATGCTGGAGAGGGTGTGGAGAAAAGGGAACCCTCTTACACTGTTGGTGGGAATGCAAACTAGTACAGCCACTATGGAGAACAGTGTGGAGATTCCTTAAAAAACTGGGAATAGAACTGCCATATGACCCAGCAATCCCACTGCTGGGCATATACACCGAGGAAACCAGAATTGAAAGAGACGCGTGTACCCCAATGTTCATCGCAGCACTGTTTACAATAGCCAGGACATGGAAGCAACCTAGATGTCCATCAGCAGATGAATGGATAAGGAAGCTGTGGTACATATACACAATGGAATATTACTCAGCCATTAAAAAAAATACATTTGAACCGGTTCTACTGAGATGGATGAAACTGGAGCCCATTATACAGAGTGAAGTAAGCCAGAAAGAAAAACAACAATACAGTATACTAATGCATATATATGGAATCTGAAAGATGGTAACGATAACCCTATATGCGGGACAGAATGAGAGACACAGATGCATGGAACAATTTTATGGACTCTGAGGGAGAAGGTGAGGGTGGGCCGTTCTGGGAGAATGGCATTGAGACATGTGTATTGTCATATGTGAAACAGAGCACCATTCCATGTTCGATGCATGTGACAAGGGCTCGGGGCCGGGGCAGTGGGATGATCCAGAGGGATGGGAGGGGGAGGGAGGTGGGTGGGGGGTTCGGGAAGGGGAACACATGTAAACCCATGGCTGATTCTTGTCAATGTATGGCAAAAACTATTACAATATTGTAAAGTAATTAGCCCCCAAGTAAAATAAATAAATTTATAAAAAAAAAATAAATAAATAAAATCAAATCAAAAAAAAAAAAAAAAAAGTATAAATTGATGATTAATAAGAAATGATCATGTTTCAAACTGTAGCTCTCAAAAGATTTTCCTAAGATGCCATACAGATAAAATTCTCTAACTACCATTCAAGTAAGTTAAAATCAACAAAAAGATGATAACTAGACAAATTCATCCATAAAAAATAAAGAATACAATTTCAAATAACTCACAGGTTAAGGAAGAAACGACAATACAATGGGGAATATTTGATTAAATAGTAACAGAAATACTACATTTCAAAACATAATATTTAACTTGGGCAGTATAAAATAAGGAATCACTTCTTGAACAAGAATGAAAAGCAGATTGGAAATTAATGAACTAAGCATCTAACTTAATAAATTCATAATTACAAAACCAAAAAAAAAAAAAAAAAAAGAATGTCATAACAGTCACCCAGATGCCCAAACACATCAATACAGTATTTGTGTGAGGAGGTGAAAGGGATATTTTCAAAATGTAATAAAAAATGGGTTGAGTCACAGTGTTATACAAAAATGAAATCGCTCGAGATCATGTTGCATTTTAACACAGAACTTTAGAACATGGCCCTAAAAAAGAGGATCCGTTTTATGCTGCTGAAGCAGTAGAGCACACTAATAAAAATAAAAATAAAACTGAAGATTCACCCTCACTGTGACACCCAGAGTCAAACTGTCTCTGTTTTCTTTGCAGCTTTTGTTTATTATGAAACATACAATTTCATAACAGTTTCAGGTCTGAATTGTCTTCGTAACTATCACTCTTAATTGCTGTGGAATTTCCTGTTGGATTGATATACCATTACTTACTAATTCATTCCCAGTTGCTTCCCTAGCATAAATAAAACTCTGTGCATATCATTGAGCTCCTGCTGTGGGTGGTCTATTCTGGTTTCATTATAAGTTGTTACTGCATTTGGCATTACCATTTTTAAAAACATGTTTATTTAGTAGTGATGAGTTTGTTTTAGTTATCATTTTTTATTGATGACTTTAAGTATTTTATTGACAATGTTTATTATGAAATCACATCATCTATTGTAGGATGTATTTAGATTTTCTCTCCTTTAACCACTTAGTTATTAGTTTTCTAACCAACTGGAATGAACACTTCCTTCACTGGAGAGACACCCACAACATATTTGCAGGGACATAGAGAATGGGACCCAACCTTTGCCTTCTTTGGGTTCGCAAGCTAGTGGGGGTATAGGCTGTAATGAGCTCAGCATGTGATGCTGTCAGGAGGAGGGCATAGCTGAGGAAGTCATATGCCTGCCTGGGGAACAGTGTAGAGAAAACAGTCTAGATAGATGGAACAGAAGAATCAAAGGCAGGGAGGCAAATATTTAGAAAATTCAAGAAATAGAGATATTGTCTTATCTCCCATTTTTGGTGCAAACAGCTTTTCTCATTTTTGCCCTTAAAAATACTTAATGTGTTTTTAAAGCCAACTCAGTGTTTTATTTTTTCTTGTATTTATTTATTCATTTATTTATTTTTGGCTGCACTGGGTCTTCGTTGATGCCCACAGGCTTTCTTTAGTTGCAGCGAGTAGGCGCCGCTCTTCTTTGTGATGCCTGGACTTCTCATTGTGGTGGCTTCTCTTGTTGCAGAGCATGGGCTCTAGGGCACCTGGGCTTCATTAATTTTGGCATGAGAGTTCGGTAGTTGTGACGCTCAGGCTTAGTGGCCCTGAGGCGTATGGGATCTTCCTGGACCAGGAATTGAACCCATGTCCCCTGCATTAGCAGGCTGATTCTTAGCCACTGGACCACTAGGGAAACCTGATATTTAATATTTTTAAAAGAATATATGTAATCAAATTGGTTGACCATGTTTTGGAGTTGTTACTATTTCTCTAAAAATGAATCCAGCAGGATCTGGGTCATCATGGTTGATTTATGCAAAGACATAATAAAGCTGCTGCAGCTAATACCTCTCCTTAGGGGCAGTTATGCAAACCTATCTTTTTTTTTTTTTTTCAACCATAAGCAATCGATAAAGAAGTATTTGATTAAGACAACACCACATTAAGGCTGTATTCTCACAGTGCCTCTCTGAATGGTGTTGGCTGTCATAAGTTATAATGGCAAACAGCATGGCTGCTCATTATTCTGGGTAAAGAGTGTAGTCATTTGGCTCTTAATGACAGACATGGGATGGGTCTGCAGAGATTTGATCTGGCTCCATTCCTGATGCAGAAATACTCTTAATAGGCAGGACTTTATAGAACGCTATGGTCTTTGCTACATCTTCTTGTGTTTAGACACGGACAGTCACATTTTCTACCCCAAGCCCTAGAGGCCTTGATGACTGTTGGAACAACACTTTTTCATTAAAATATATGAGAGTGAAAGGGATGTCAAAGATAGGATTTTTTTTTCTTCTGGAGTTTATAGATCATTTGGGCTGACCATAATACTTTGAAGGCTACATTCAGTTACTACTCTCCTGTCTCTTGCTCATCAGAGTATAAACTTCCAGAGGGCAGACATTATGTCTTATCCATCCTCATGTCCATAGTGCCTGGAGTATAATAGAAGCTCAGTGAAAATGCAAGGAGATCAAGCCAGCCAATCCTAAAGGAAATAAACCTTGAATTTTCATTGGAAGGATGGATGCTGAAGCTGAAGGTCCAATACTTTGGCCACCTGATACGAAGGGCCAACTCTGGAAAAGACCCTCATGCTGGGAAACATAGAAGGGAGGAAGAGAAGGGGATGACAGAGGACGAGATGGTTGGATGGCATCACCAACTCAATGGACATGAGTTTGAGCAAGCTGTGGGAAATGGTAAGGACAGGGAAGCCTAGCATGCTGCAGTCCATGGGGTCACAAAGAGTTGGACATGACTGAGCGACAGAACAACAACAACAGTAAAACTGTATTGACTGGCTGAAAGAAGATGTGCATGAATGGGACATATGTGTGTTAAAGCTCTAGTCTTGCTGTGCTGTGTGAGTGGTGGAGAGAGGCGTGAGCATTGAAGGGATGGAGAGAGCATGACCAACTGGACAGGATGAAAGAAGACTGGTATGGAAGCCAGCTAGCAGCTTGGGCTGAGTAAGCCCAAGGCAAGCAGAGCTGGGAAACAGCAATTGAGGAGACGGCAAGACTGCAAATAGAGCCTCAAATCCCAACCACAGTGACCAGCTCAGATTGGCCATACGTGTGAAGATGTGGAGGAGAAAGGAGGGGAGTCTGGTAGGAGATGCCTAAATTTGGAAGGGCTAAGAATAAAGCTAAAGAGTGTTGGAATTCTCTCAGTAGGCATTGGGCATACCAATTAAATAAATAAACTACTAAATAAATAACAGGGGCCCAGCATCATCAGAGTTACACATGTGAGGGATCATACTCGTGATACTGTGGAAAGTGGAAGAGGAAGAGAAAGGTGGAGAAAGGGAAATCAGTTACCAAACTATTGAAATAATGAATGTGCAGTAATATATGTGAAACTGAAATAGGGCAACCTTGGTTGAAATTATAGATTTCATGCATTTATTACGCAGATGATATACATCACAAACTGCAGGAAAGGCAGTGAAATCTGATGTGGCTGAGCGGGATGAAGACAGGCTTTGGTGAGAATTAGGTATCTGACTCAAAACCTGAAGGGCAAATGAGCTCTTTAGATAAACAGGGTTGGCAGAAGATGAGGGTAGTGGACATGTGTATCAGACAGAGGGAAGAACCCATTCAGAAGTCTTCTCTTAGTGGGAAACACAGGACATTCTGTGAACTGTGCACCAGGTTCTGGGTGGGTGAAAGTGTTAAGTGAAGGGATGCTTGCTGAAGATGAGTCCAGGGCCGGGGTGGACCAAGCACAGCTCCTCATGGTGAAGACGTGAGAGGATGATGCAACCGGTTGATTGTTTTGAAAAGATTGTCCTGTTGTTGTTGTTGTTTTTTTTTCCTGAAAAAAAAAAAAAATGGTTTGAGAAGAGTTTCTTGCCTGCACAATTCTGTGGACAGAGGAGCCTGGCAGGCTACAGTCCATGGGGTTGCAAAGAGTCGGACACGACTGAGTGACTGACACCTAAATTCTAAAGAGAGAGCCTAAGGCATCTGCTAGGTGACCACTAAAGATAGCAGATGGTGGTTGTGCTTAATCCAGGTATTGTTGGTGAAGGGGGAGAATTTCACTATTACTTAGGATGTCAGTTGACCCATAGGAGTTAAAGGTGATTGCTAGTGCCATTAGCTGTAATAGGAAATGCCGAAAGGAAACAAGTTCTGGGCAAGTAATGTGAAGAAGATGATGAATTTAATTTTGAACATGGAGACTTTGAGGTGGATTTGATATACTGAGTAGAAGGCCAGGTAAATAAATGATATTTCAAGGTATGTGTAAGTTGTAATCATTGAGTTGTGGTAATCCAAGTCCCCAAGGTTGTCTCTTCTCTGGGAGATTAAGGAAGGTGTAAATGTGTAGGCAGTAATGTAGGAGCATCCTTGCCTACAATCCAGGGTTGCTGGAAAGTGAATGGAGTCCTGTGGGATAAGTAGGGGGCTGCATCATGGTTCTGAGACTCTGGCTTCCTAGGAAGCTTATATGAGCAGGCCAATTCCCCAGCTGCAGGGAAGACCAGAAGCTGATGGAGGTGATGCCTCACTTCTAAGGCCACCCAGAAAAAAGTTCCAGAGTAGCTTGTGAATCATCTCTATACTTTTCTTCTATATCATATTTAGACCTCTTAGTACATATGCTGCTGCTACTGCTAAGTCCCTACAGTCGTGTCCGACTCTGTGCGACCCCATAGACAGCAGCCCACCAGGCTCTCCCGTCCCTGGGATTCTCCAGGCAAGAACACTGGAGTGGGTTGCCATTTCCTTCTCCAATGCATGAAAGTGAAAAGTGAAAGGGAAGTCGCTCGGTCATGTCCGACTCTTTGCGACTCCATGGACTGCAGCCTACCAGGCTCTTCTGTCCATGGGATTTTCCAGGCACAAATACTGGAGTGGGGTGCCATCTTATGTATTATCTTAAGCCCCTGGTGGCTCAGAGGGGTAAAGCGTCTGCCTGCAGTGCGGGAGACCCGGGTTCGATCCTTGGGTTGGGAAGATCACCTGGAGAAGGAAATGGCAACCCACTCCAGTACTCTTGCCTGGAAAATTCCATGGACTGAGGAGCCTGGTAGGCTACAGTCCATGGGGTCGCAAAGAGTCAGACACAGCTGAGCGACTACTTACTTACATATAATCTTAGGAGACCAGAAGTCTTGCTCAGGATGGGAAGTTGATGAGCTTACACCGAGAATTCACCCTAAGAGACTGCACCTGTTTTTCTTTTTAATGGCGTGTTCTCCGGCAGTAGTATCTGTCCAAATATCCACATGTCAAAACTCTAGTCTCCAGTGTGATGTTATTAGGAGCTGGGGCTTTGGGGAGGTAATTATAATTAAAAGAGGTCATGAGGGTGGAGCTCTCATGAATGGGATTAGCACCTTTATAAGTGTCATGAGAGTGCCTGTTGCTTCTCTCTCTGCCCTCTGCCATGTGAGGACAAAACAAGAAGTCAGCAGTTTGCAATCCAGAAGAAGACCCTCTCCAGACCCTGACCATAGTGGCACCCTGATGTTGTACTTCTAGCCTCCAGAATTGTGAGAAAATAATTCCCATTGTTTATAAGCCACCTAGTCTGTGACACTTTGTTATAGCAGCTTGAACCGACTAAGACAAATAAGAAGAATGAAACACACCTCCCCTTGAAAAGTCCACATCGTAATTCCAGGGAACTCTGAATACATTACCTTACATGGTAGAAGGGGCTTGGCAAATGTGATGAAGGACTTTGAGACTGAGAGATCATTGGGATTACCCAGGTGAGTTCAGTCTCATGACATGAGTTCTTGAAACTGGAGAATCTTTTCTAGCTGTGGGCAGACGGAGATGTGACAATGGAAGAATGGTCAGAGGGTTGCCGTGTTAACTGTCTTTGCAGACACAGGAAGGGGAAGGGAGCTAGGAACCAAACGATGTGAACATCCATAGAATCTGGAAGAGTCAAGGAAACAGATTCTCTCCTACAGCTCCAGAAGGAACACTGCCTTGCTAACATCATGCTTTTAGCTCAGATAGATCTATATTGGACATCTAGTCTATGACACTGTAAGATTTAAAAAATTTGTGTTAAGTCACCATGTTTGTGACAATACATTTTGTAAGAATAATACTACATTTGAAGTTGCGTGGTGGGCTTAGTAGGAATCATTTGACACAGAGTTTAGGTGGCTGTGTCCAGTGAAACCATAATTCCAGCCCTGCCATATGGCAGCAGCCAGTTACCCTCACAAGAGTCAGGGTTCTCTCCTCAGAGCTAGTGTACAAATAACATTTAGTTTTAACCTAAATGATACCACATCTGGAACATAAACACTCAGAGCACATACCTTTGTGAATATGACATTTATGAATAAATCATCAACAAAATAGAGTGACCTGTCAATAAGGAAGGTTGAACAGATTGTGCTGAGATCAATAAATGAATCAAGATGGTTGTGGCTGAGGATTAGTGGCATGGTTAAATACATTGATGACAGAAGGAGAGTCACAGTTCTCTCTCTTACATGTTTACATATAAGTAAACACACACACACACACACACACACACACACACATATATATATTTTACATATATATAAGTAAAACTTATATATAAGTTTTACTGGAGAACTGTGACTCTCTCTGTGTAGATATATAGATATATATATATCGGAAAAGGCAATGGCACCCTACTCCACTACTGTTGCCTGGAAAATCCCATGGATGGAGGAGCAAGGTAGGCTGCAGTCCCTGGAGTTGCTAGGGCTTGGACACAACTGCAGCGACTTAGCAGCAGCAGCAGCAGCAACATATATATATATTTATATAAGAAAATTGCAATCAACAGTAGCAGCTTTTGCTTGATTTGGACAAAGAGGAGCTACTATGGGCAGCATGATTGGAAGGGTATTCTCGATTCATCCATTCCTGGAGAAAATACTAATGGCCAGTAGCCAATCATGAAATGGCTTTGTGATTAGAAAACAGTTGCAGATAGCTCTTAGCTTATAAATGCATGGGGCTTCTCTGGTGGCTCAGAATGTAAAGAATCTGCTGCAGTGCAGGAGACCCAGGTTCAATCCCTGGATTGGAAAGATTCCCTGGAGAGGGGAATGGCTGCCAACTCCAGTTTTCTTGCCTGTAGAATTCCATGGGCCGAGGATCTGGTGGGCTGCAGTCCATGGGGTCGCAAAGAATCTGACATGACTGAGAGAGTAATACTTTCCCTTTCACTATGTATGCATGCATTTTGTGGTTGGTGTCTGCTTGCTTGCTTGTTGGTTTTCACTGCTTTGGGGGAGGTGTACTTTCTGAGGCCACACTCTCTCCTCCCCTTTCTACGTCTCTGGTTCCATCCTGAGCCCTGACTCAACTCCATCAGTGTCCTCCCATGGTCAGTGCAGGAGAGACTGAACTCCAGAGCCGGGTAGCGTCTTCCTGGATCCCACAGGGAATCAGTAATGGTATGGAGCTCACTGCTTGTGCTTCCCTGGTCTCTGTGGTGTAGACTTCTGATTTTTAGAGTTTTTAAAATAGGGGAATGATTAATTGGAAAAAAAAAAAAAAAACTTTACACTGATCATTTTGATACAAATCTATGTATGTGATGACTATTTAAAGACTTTCTTCTTGCCAGGGGGTCGGCTAGGAAAGAAAAAGCCAGCAAAGGAGAAGAGAACCCAGTGGTGGTGCAGATATAAAGATTTCATAGAAGTAAATAAGGACAGAAAAACTTAAAGCTAAGACCCCAGTATAGGAGTAAAGGACATGAACAAAACAATTCACAAAAAAGGAATTATAAATGACTGGCCCATGTGGGGTAGTAGGTAGGTTCCAACCTCTAATAAAAATTAAAAAGGAGGCCGTTACAAAAACGAAAGGAAATTTTTCACCCATCTAATTAACACACATTAAAAATTTAATAGACAGGAGAGAAGAGAAAATGATGCTTAAAAGAGTTTGGCTTAACTTTCTTTCCTGCATTTCTCTAAGGAGCATTAATTAGTACAACCCTCTTAGAAGCATTTTAACAATATGTATCACGGGCCTTTAAATGGGCCTTCCTACCTTTTGGCCCATTAATTCTACTTCCAGGGTACAAATAAAGATGAACTAATCCTGAATAGCACCAGAAGTTCATGCACACTTTATTGAAATTATGCTTAGAATAGTGATACACTGAAAACAATGTATGTGTCCAGGGAATTAAAGTTGTAGCTATGAAAAACATTTGAAAAACAGATTTGTCTTATTGTTAAATTCAAAATAAAAATTTTTATGATCAAAGCTTCATTGAACTATGCATATAAAGAGAGCACCAGAATTATAAAACTGCTTTATAAAACTTGAATAACATCATGAGTAATTATACTTCTTTTTTTCCTTTTCCTTTTTCTTTCCCAGATTTTATATAGGTAATCCATATTAGTGTAATAATTAGGAGGAGACCTTATATAAAACAAAAAATGGAATTGATTGTGAAGTCATTATATGATAAATCATGGATGAGGCTCCAAATAAAGAAACGTCTACGTGTCTTCAGCAGGTTGAGGGGTAAAGTGAAAGGCATTTCATGGTGCACTCTGAATCACACCCATAGAGGAAACCCTAGACTTAGTAATCATTTGTAATATAACAGCACCAAAGAGGTCTCTGAAATGTGTCCTGACCCAGCAGGAGGCAAGCAAAGTCATTTTGGAAGAAACTGAATTTATATTGGATGAGAGCAAGTCACAGTCATCGCCAAAGCAAATTGTCTTAGAATTGTAGCTAACGAATGTCCTATCGTCCAAAAACCAGATTCTAAATGACTGGAAAGGGAAGAAATTCTCTGCAATTAGCCTATCAGCTGTCCTCTCAAGGGATGTTAACTCCATGAGAGCATGAACCTTTGCTGTCAGGTCCACCTTTGTCATATCCAGGTCTGGTGTATACTAAGTGCTCTAAGTGCTCAAGGACTACAGGCTGAATGAACTAGTAAACTCAGATGCCTGGGTCAGAAACTTAGGCACCTTCTTGAGTTTTCTCTAGTCTCAGCTTCATAACCAACCCATCCCTCTGGTTCTTTCTTAAAATGCATCTCTGTCCATCACCTCTCTCCCTTCCACCTCTTATCCCTCCATCCCACCATCTCTCTTGTCTGGAGAATTTCAACAGCCTCCAGTTGAGCTTTCCCCATCTTAGCTTCTTCCTATGTATTCTCCACCAATCAGCAAGATTGATGACCTGAAAGCCCAAGCATATCAGCTTCTTCTCTTGCCTAATATCCCCAACTGCCTCATCTCCTCTCATGGTCCTTAATTGCCTGTGTTGACCGCCATCTCCTTTGCCCTCCTAGTTCTCTGCCCATGCCACCTTCCCCCTTCCCACCATGCCACAATCACTCTTCTTCCAGGCCTCCTAAGTTTCTTCAACAGCCAAACTCCTTCCCACGCAAGGCCTGTTTCAGTGTTTTTCCTTTGGACTTATTCCCACTTGGGTTTCAGTTTAAATCACCAATCTTCAAAGATACCTGTCTTGTCCACCTAATTAAAGAAACTTCCATTATTTTTGCTAAGTCATGTCCAACTCTTTGCGATTCCATGGACTGTCCATGGAATTCCCCAAGGCAAGAATACTGAAATGGGTTGCCATTCCTTTCTCCAGGGGCTCTTCCCAACCCAGGGGTCAAACCCAGATCTTTATTGCAGGCAGGTTCTTTACCATCTGAACCACAGGAAAGCCCATTATTTTCCTTATAGCTGTCACTCTTTCTTGCCTTGCATAGCATTTGTGGCAATTTGCAATTATATATAGTTACACTTATAGTCTGTTTCTCCCACTTGGATGACATCCCTTGAGAACAGGGACCATTGTCAGTCAATTTTACCATCGCATCCTGGTGTCTAAGTGCACAGCTCTGCAGAAAAGCAGTTCCTGACTGTTTGCTAAATGAATGAGTTCCTAAAGAAAGAGTGATTGGAAATACAGATTCCTTGACTGAGTGAGGGTTGGGATGGGCCAGCCTACACTTAGGAAGCAGTTAAGAGAATGATGCCAATAATAAAAGCACTCTGAACGGCTATGGTCCATCCTGTGCAGAGCTTCACCATTGCTCCTGGAGGAGGTGGATGGCACGGCATCACTAAGAAGACTGCAGATACTGATGGAAGCTGACGCACTCCTCACTGCCTTCTTATAAGCTTTATGCAATTCATTCATGGGTAGTTTATCTTGAAAGTAGCATTGATGTATATGCATTATCATATGGAAAATAGATAGCTAATGGAAAGTTGCTGTGTAACATAGGGAGCTCAGCCTGGTGCTCTGTGATGATCTAGAGCGGGATGGGGTTGGGGAGAGAGGGGACGTAGGTATACGTATGACTGATTTGTGTTGTTGTATGGCAGAAACCAACACAACATTGGAAAGCAATTACTTTCCAATTAAAAGTAAGTTTCAAGAACTATATATAAAGAGCTCTTACTTTTTTATTTTATATTTCACCTATTTTTGCTTGTTTGTTGGTATAGTTTCCTGAGTTTTAAGAAAACTATTGGACAAACAGAAATCAGAGAGTGAAGCCTGGGTACCAGAGTGAGCAGTGTAGCCAAGACACCCCTCGACCCCCTTTACAGATGGAAACTGAACGGAGCCTATTTATATGGGGGGGGAGTGCAGAACCGTCTCTTAAGAGAACACAGATGGCAGCGGACACACTTTGAGACTATGAACTGAACATGTTGGGAAAGCAATTATAAAGTGTTCTAAGTAGATGGCATAAATGGAGAGGTTAAGTTGCAATCCCTTCTGTGGTATATTAAACAGTGAAGTGAAAAAGCTTTGGAACAGCAAACTAAACTCATCTGGAAAATTGGTTTTGGAAGGAGATGGGCTTGAGCGTTTGGACTCCTGTCAGCTTTGTAAACACCCCGTTATCTGTCTGGTTACCTCTGTGGTTCTGTAAACCCCACACAGGCTCACTATCCCTGCCTGAAGGCACAGCACAACCTGGAAGAGCCGCCCGTGGGAGATGAACTTCTGGGTGGTCTCCGTGAGTGCCATCTCCATGCTGGCGAACTTTGAAGCTGTTGATTTTGGGGTCACAGTGACCATTTTTGGTAGGAATCCAGCCCTGACAAGCATGGTTTTCCAAAAGAATAAGGGGTTGATTGACATCCCCAACTGAAAGGCGGATGCAAAAAAGATGGTCTGCTGGCTGAATAATCATTTTGTTTTCTTTTCAGGTCCCCCGATTATGTTAATTTGGGAACTGTATCTATTAATTGCCCAATTAGACATCTGGTGATCACTCTCTACAGAAATATCCCCAATGATAGTGGCAAGGGCTGGGTGCACTATTTTATTGTATCACAAATAAAAATCTAATTTAGATTTAATAAAAACTAATTCCAGCTAATTTAGTACCAATTGATCATTAACAGGATGCATTTTGTGGTTTATCAAGACTATAAGAAGGATCCATAATTGACTGGAAATGGCGTCCACAAGGTTGTAATTAAATTCTTGGTTAACTTTTAACTTTCAGCAAATGTTTTACCACTTAATTAACATTTCAGAAGATGATTTATAATGTGACTTATTAAACAAAAATCACATTGCATGAAGTGCTGGACCAACTAATCAGTGTAGTGATGGAGCTTCCTATTTATAAAGTGTCTCTTCTTTCGCATTATGTCAATATCTTGTTGCAGCAAGATATCCACATACCCTTTTAGTAAAAATTAATAATCAATTATGGGCTTTAGTGATTGGCTTTTTTTTAAACACTGTGGTCATGGCACTTTATTCATAACATTTCATTTTTTTTCAGTAGACACCCAGAGAGTCAGATGGAATAGGAAAGGGTAATGACTTGCTTGATTTTTGTCTGGACTCTAAGTACCACCTCTACTGGACTCACAGGCAAGAGGTCTGGACCAAGGAGGAACACAGGCATTTGCCTCCCTAGCTCTTTTCACATAGTCAGCAGCTAGAGAATCATTGCTTGCTACAAAGATAGAGTCAGAGCTAATGGGAGAAGCACAAGGATGAGAAGGTGACAGTGTCTATGATGTCTGTAATATCTAAGTCATCTCAGTTCCTGTTCAAAATCCCCTTGCTGCTAAAGTTGGCTGCCCTGAGGTTTGTATTTTGTTGATTGACAGTCTGGATGAACATATCAAATGGAAGTGCTGTTGCTGAGACTTAAATGAGATCTTAGGTATGAAGGCCCGGGAGGAGTAAATATCCCAAAGTTGTTGGCCACAGCCCTTCTCTTTTGTGGCATTTACCACAATTGTAATTTCACATTGATTTGGGCAATCGTCTGATTGCTGTCTTTCTTCCCCACCCCAGACTGCAAACCTGACAAAGGCAGGACCAGAAGCTGGTTTTGCTCACCAATGTATCTCAGTGTTGACCTTCAGTGAACATTTGTTTAACCTGTGAATGGATGAGTGAAGTCATTGTTGTTGGTTGTTCAAATTGCCCAGTATATTTGGGCCTCTGAATGTGTGTTCTAAAAACCCAAACTCAAATGATCATCTGTTTCTCATGAAATGAACTGTTGGGGGTGGTAAGAATTGCAGCAGTCTGTTCTCTGTGGCAAGACCGGTCTCCACAGGACTCAAACAACGAATTCTGCCTTTAACCTTCCAGCAGACCTCCAGTGATGGTGGAGCCGTGATCTTCTTGCATTCCGTGCCGCCTTTGTACTCCCAGCATGGCCGTTGAAGCTCATTGGGCTATCATCTCCCACAAATATCTCAACATGCTCTCGTGCCAAGCCTGCTTCTGCAGGGGTTGTCTCATTTGCATCTGAAGGTATCAAAATCTTGCTGAGCAAGTCCTCTCCATCCCAAACATCTTTCACGATCTGAGCTCAGCACCATTTCAGCATAATGTTTCTTGCTTTCCCTGAGGTCTGTGTTCCAGGAAGGTGAGCTATATTAAACTTGCCACTCTAATGTTGGGTTTATTGATTTTTTTTTTTAACTTGGCACCAAACATCCAAAAGGCAGTTAAAAAAAAAAAAAAATCAAAATGGGAAAGAAACAAGAAGAGAAAACATGCACCCAGCTGTGGAATTTAGCACTGTCCACTGTGGTCAGAGTTTCCAGATGCTTATGCTCCAAAATGGAGCAAAACTAGGACCCTTTCCTTTATGGCTCTTGTAAACAGAGGTGACACTTTAAGGCTGGAGGCAGTACCAGAATAGGAATGTGAGTCTGTGGTTTTATATCGTCAATGCTTGGCTGACTCCTAGAAGGTAGAACACATATTTAGGTGAGACTCTTTGCAAGTAAGGATTCTCTTCTGCCATGTGTTCTGGCAACCTCTAAAATTTGACAGCCAGATTCATTATGAGAATCTTGAGGTCTGTAGTATTACCACAAATTCAAAGGCACTCTTCACACAGCTGCCTTTTGAGGGTTGTAGGATCAAGTTTGCTCATCGATTAGATTTGGCCTTTTTTTGCAGAGTGCAGGAAGCCCTGGGAGGGGATGTTTAAACCAGACTAAGGTACAAAATAGTCATCCTAAATGTGCCACTAATAGCCATCACTGGAGAGGAGGCTGGGATAACAGCAACATCCATCTCACCCTCCATCCATTTATCCATCCATCTACCCATGCAACTCTCCCTCCTTCTATCCTTCCCTCCTCACACCCTTGCAGCCATTTTTCCTTTCCTCAGTCTGTTCCTGCTTCCTCTCTTCCATCCTTTCATCCATCTTTTCCACCCATCCATCCATCCAATCAACCATTACATATCAGACACTATGCTAAGAACCATGGATTAGCAAAATGAAAGAATTATTTCATGGTATAACTAGAGAGGTTGGTGCCAAACGCAAGTTCAGCTGCTCGCCATTCAAAAAGCTAATAATCGACAGACAAGTGTTGGAGGAAAAGGAAAAGTTGCATTATCCAGGAGGCCTACAACCTGGGAAGATGGTGAATTAATGTCCTAAGACCATCTGCATGTTGGCGGTTAGAAGACAAAAGTTTTAAAGGCAGTGTGAGAGAGAGGGCTGCAGGGCACATGATCAGCTCATGCACAATTCTCAGATTGATTGGCATCAAGGTGAAGTTTCGAGCATAACCGATCTTCTGGTTTTAGCCAGTCTGGGGTCTCTGCTTGTGGTCAGCAGTTTTCATCTGGTGGGGGTGTGGTGGTGGTTTAGTCGCTAAGTCGTGTCTGACTCGTGGCGACCCCAAGGACTGAAGCCTGCCAGGCTTCTCTGTCCATGGGATTTTCCAGGCAAGAATACTGGAGTGGGCTGCCATTCCCTTCTCCAGGGGATTGTCCCCACCCAGGGATCGAACCTGGGTCTCCTGCATTGTAGGCAGATTCATTGTAGGTGGAGGTTTGCTTCCTGTAAAAACAGCTTACGAATATGTATCAGACCTTTTATCTGGATCTTTCAGGGAGCTGGAAGTTTGGTGACTGCTCTATGCAGCTGGCTTATAATCTAAATTGTTATTGGTTTCTCCGACCAAGAGCTATTATTTGTTTCTACATCTTCCCGTTTCCTAAACATGAACTCTTGAGCCATCTTTTTGAGACTCAGGAGAGGCCTGGGAGACTAAAGCAGAAGCCTTTTACTTTAAAGGACAGGGACACTGGGGCATGGATCCTGTTCAACCCCCTCTTTTTGTCGATACCCCTCAATCTTGAGGGGGAACAGGTGTTAGACAAAAAAGAAAATAACATTTTGGATAGAGGTTAATCATAAACTTGACAGAGGAACTCATTTTTAAAAATATTTTATTGGACTATAGTTGCTTTACAATGTTGTCTTAGTGTCTGCTCTACAGCAAAGAAAATCAGTTAATATCTCCCCTCTTTTTTAGATTTTCTTCCCATTTAGATCACCACAGAGCATTGAGTAGAGTTCCCTGTGCTGTGCAGTAGATTCTCATTAGTTATCTGTTTTACACATAGTGTGTATATGTCAGTCCTAATTTGTCTAGGGATATGATTCTTGCTTCAGAACTCATCTTTAAGGGTCTCGGTTTTAATAGCATCAAATGTCTCTCCATCCTCCAAATCCATCATCTAGCATTCATACTTTTGATCTTGCTGTTACCAACCCTGGAATATCCTTTTCTATCAGGAAAATTTCTTCTCGTTGTCAAAATCTTAATCCAAAAGTACCATTGCCTGAAAAATATTCTCAAATGTCTTGATTCTGACGTATGTGTTTCTGCCTATTTATTCACTTGATATTTTGTATGTATACATTCACTACCTCTTGTCATATTTAATTTTAGTCTTTAAAAATAACAATAGCAAGAATAGCAATAATAATAAATAGATTTTGTTTGACACTATGACTAGGCACTTTGCCAAGCATTTCACATGTATTAAACATTTGGTCCTCACAGTAATCCCAGGAAGAAGCTACTGTTATTGCCTCTAGTTTAAAGGAGAAACTGAGACACAGAGAGGTCATTTATGGGTCACTCCATTTATACACACTCCAGTATTCTTGCCTAGAGAATCCTCATGGACAGAGGATCCTGGTGGGCTATAGTCCATGGGTTCGCAAAGAGTCAGACATGACTGAAACAACTCGGCACATACCTTGGCAGGGGCTTCCCTGGTGGCTCAGATGGTAGAGAATCTACCTGCAAAGCAGGAGACCCAGGTTTGATCTCTGGGTTGGGAACATCCCCTGGAGAAAGGAATGGCAACCCACTTCAGTATTCTTGCCTGAAGAATACCACGGACAGAGGAAACTGGTGAGCTATAGTCCATGGGGTCAAAAAGAGTAGGACATGACTGAGTGACTAAGCACACACATACCTTGGCAATGAGCTCCCCTTGGTTTGAGGGGGTACTAATACCACGAAGTTTTCTGCTGCTGCTAAGTCACTTCAGTCATGTCCGACTCTGTGCAATCCCACAGACGGCAGCCCACTAGGCTCCGCTGTCCCTGGGATTCTCCAGGCAAGAACACTGGAGTGGGTTGCCATTTCCTTCTCCAATGCATGAAAGTGAAAAGTGAAAGTGAAGTCGCTCAGTCGTGTCCGACTCTTCATGACCCCATGGACTGCAGCCTACCAGGCTCCTCCGTCCATGGGATTTTCCAGGCAAGAGTACTGGAGTGGGGTGCCATTGCCTTCTCTGACCACGAAGTTTAGTCAGTGCCTATCACAGAGATACAAAACAGATACTAAAAGAAGGATGAGATGAATCAGGAATAAAAGAATAAATGTAACCCAGAAATTATAGGTTTACTCTGATCATTGCAAAATAGCATAATCCTGATTTCCAGGTGGTACAGAGGTAGAAAATCCCACTGCCAATGCAGGAGACACAAGAGACGCAGATTCAACCCTTGGGTCAGGACTCTCCCCTGGAAAAGGAAAAGGCAACCGGCTCCAATATTCTTGCCTGGAAAATCCCATGGACAGAGGAGCCCGGCAAGCTACAGTTAATGGGGTCGCAAAAAGTCAAACACAACTGAGTGCACATGTTCACACAAGTGGTTCCTGCTTGACCACCTACATTTGTCATTCAGGTGTGGATTCACTATGGGTTTTGGTGCCATTCAAGGGACTGTCACTAGATGCTGAATACATATCAGGCACCCCAACATTCATTTTACATAGATTGCCTCATTTAAGAACTTACAACACCCTATGAGGTAAGGACACTTGTTACTCCATTTCAAAGGTGCAGGAAAACTGAGGCTCCGAGATGTTAAGAAGCTTACCCAAGATGACCTAGCTGGGAAGTGATGAATCTGGTGTTCAGAGCCATGCAGGCTTTTCCCAGAGCCCTCAAAATTCAAATGGCATTGTATGTCTTCTCTGCTAACAGGCAGATACAGAGAGAGAACATGATAAATGAGGAGAGAATGAGGCAGATATAGAGCAAGCAGGAAAGGACATCATTTCCTGAATAGTTTAAATACTTAGAATGCTCTGTATCCCAACTTTTCTATAAGGCTCATTGTTTCAATAATATCTATTCAAAGTGCCTTGAGTTGTTAAGTACTTAAAAAAAAAACTGAGAAAAGACTAACCCCCTGCTTAGTGACAAATTATGTGTAATTTACAATATAAGAATTTACTTTAATGTTTGTTCAAGCTTTTAGGTTCAAAACAATATTCTTAATTGCATTGCCATGGTGGCATGGCAGACCATGATGCCTCTTTCATCTCTATAGGATGTTTTCTGTTTAGATTTATGAATAGATCTGTATATAACCCTAGCCTTAGCATTCAAAGTAGCCCTACTAATGCAATTATTTCTTGTCCTGGAATCTCCTACCAGGAGTTCAGCAAAGCTGTGAGTACAGATGGCATGCAATCATTCTGCAATCACTTGCAATTGTTTATCTGTTCCCACCACAACCTTGAAATTCCTTTTTAAGAAATCACAAATGATCCTTTGCTCACCCAAAACTAATGGTCTCATCCCAGCCATCATTTTCCTGTAAGTTGCTGGACCATTTGATATCAACTACTCATCCCTCTCTTCATGGAGCTCCTTACTGCCTGAGCGTCTGTGTCTTGAATAATGGGTACCTTTTAATTTCACCATTTATTTACAAATTTACTATTTGGCTGGCTGAGGTCCCCAAATTCTCTAGACTTCAGGGTCAATTTTTCTGTTGATATCTCAAATAAAAATCATTCAAATCCTCTTCCGGTGATATAATAGGAAAACAAGTTTTGTCATTACCCTAGAGATTTTAACAATCTGTTTGAGAAACCCTGCTGCAAGATTATCAGCTGCAGGATCAATGTCCATAACTCCACATTGAAATAGCCCTGCAGAGAAACAAAGCACAAACCAAACTTCTAAAGTAGGTATGGGACAACTTCATTCTAACCAACTCTTGTGTCTCTGCTTTATTTGACTTCTACGTGCTGAGTATGAACAAACTACATTTCAACATAGTTTGGAGATTGAGAAATGTGACAGACAGGAAGTGAGAAATGGAAAGAAAATGCGAGTCCTCTTTAACTTATAAGAAGTCACCATTCTTTCAGACCTTGTCTTTTAAACACTAGTAAGAGAGGAATGAGCATCTATAACCTCAGAAAACACCTAGTAATGACATGAAAGTGAAGGTTTGAAACTGTTAGTTGCTCAGTCATGTCCAACTCTTTGCCACTCTATGGACTGAAGCCTGCCAGGCTCCTCTGTCCATGAGATTCCCCAGGCAAGAATGCTGGAGTGGGCTGCCATTCCATACAATTGTACAAAATACTAAGGAAATGAAAATCATGTTTTAGAGAGGTCCACAACAAGCTGTGGAAAATTCTCAAAGAGATGGGAATACCAGAGCACTTTACCTGCCTCCTAAAAAGTCCATATGAAGGTCAAGCAGCAACAGTTAGAACTGGACATGGAACAACAAACTGATTCCAAATCGGGAAAGGAGTACATCAAGGCTGTATAATGTTACCCTGCTCATTTAACTTATATGCAGAGTACATCATGTGAAATACTAGGCTAGGTGAAGCACAAGCTGGAATCAAGATTGCCAGGAGAAATATCAATAACCTCAGATATGCAGATGACACCACCCTTATGGCAGAAAACGAAGAGGAACTAAAGAGCCTCTTGATGAAAGTGAAAGAGGAGAGTGAAAAAGCTGGGTTAAAACTCAACATTCAAAAACTAAGATTATGTCATCCGGACGTATTACTTCATGGCAAATAGATGGGGAAACAATGGAAACAGTGACAGAATTTATTTTCTTGGGCTCCAAAATCACTGCAGATGGTTACTGCAGCCACAAAATTAAAAGACGCTTGCTCCCTGGAAGAAGAGCCATGACAAACCTGGACAGCATATTAAAACGCAGAGACATTACTTTGCTGACAAAAGTCCGTATAGTCAGAGCTATGGTTTTCCCAGTAGTCATGTATGTATGAGGGATTTGGACCATAAAGAAAGCTGAGCGCTGAAGAATTGATGCTTTTGAACTGTGGTGTTGGAGTAGACTCTTGAGAGTGCCTTGGACTGCAAGGAGATCAAACCAGTCAATCCTAAAGGAAATCAATCCTGAATATACATTAGAAGGACTGATGCTGAAACTCCAATACTTTGGCCACCTGATGTGAAGAACTGACACATTAGTAAAGACCCTGATGCTGGGAATGATTGAAGGCAGGAGGAGAAGGGGATGACAGAGAATGAGATGGTTGGATGGCATCACCAACTTGATGGACATGAGTTTGAGCAAGCTCTGGGAGATGGTGAAGGATAGGAAACCTGGCGTGCTGCAGTCCACGGGGTCACAAAGAGTCAGACACGACTGAGCCACTGAACAACAACAATTCACTCTCTGGATTTTCAAGGAATAAAAATTGTGTGAGGCAGAGTATGCAGGTGCATGCACACACACACACACACGTATTAATGTTCACAGTGCTTCCACCACAACCAAACCACATGCTGTGATTTAGCCTGAACTGCTGTGAAAGCACTGTTCGAAATATCGGCCCTTACCCTCATGCTGTTCACAAACATTTCTTCCACTGAGACAGCTCTCAGGTTCTCCCTTGGGAATATGGAAGGGCGGGAAAAATGGTGAGTTAGTCCTGAGCTGAATGTGGGCATTTGGTGCACAGCTATACACAGTATCACAAGATGATGTTCAGAAATCCCCAGAATTGTGTTACATTTTTTAAACTAAGAATGGCCAGAGAGGTCTAGTAACTGGCATTTCCTCTGCCAAATGCAATACCAAGTGTCAAATCAGAGAACTCAATGTAGGCTTTGGTTCCAAGGGCAAGTGAGTAACAGGGAAAAGAAACCAAGCAAGGACTCAGGGGTCACTGGGCTGTAGAATCAAGTAAGGAAAGGTAATAAATAAAATCACATGTCCTAGATGTGCACCTGGACATGTCCTGGGGGGTCCAGAGTTCCATTGTCCTGGCTGATGAATGAGTGGGATATGAATGGGTCGATCTGGTTGCAAAGCACAATGTTGTCATGGAAAGGAGCCTGTAGGGAAGTACCATATGCATATTTCTCAAAAAAATACTGAATGAAAGACTGAAATGTCATTGAAAGGTTATTAGGCCCATTTCTCTGCCTATGAGAAGGATAAATGTTACACTGATATGCTGTGCTTTTTTTACACTTTTGTAAGAGGAGACATTCTTGTCAATCTTTTATATAATAATTTGATAAACTAAAATCTACTTCTCCCAACCCTGTTTTCTTTGTGACATTTTTAATACTATTTACATTGACATGAAGCATAGTTTACCTGTCAGTTGAGCCTGTTGGCATGGCAACGTTTAATATCTTGAAGAAATGTCTGTCAACATCATGATGGAAAAAGTAGTACTGATACATTGTACCAGTATGAATCATCACCACCTTCAGCAACCACCATGACAAAACATCATCATAATGATAGTAATAGTAATAACATCAACAGCATCACATACAAAAATTGAAGTAGAGAAAGCAGAGACTCGGCAGTCAGCCAGCCCAAGACTCACATATCCTGATCTCTTTCTGACTCAATAACCTTGAGTAAAAATCCCTTTAAATGATCATTTCTTATCTAGAAAAGGAAGCTAACTATACATAATGCATAGGTTATGCAAGTTCATAGAGATGGAGGGGGTATGTGAATGTGTTATTAAAAAAAATAAAAATGTCCTGCATGTATTTTCCAGCACATGCTTGAATTCTAATACATCATAGTTCTCAAATCTATTTTCATGATCCCAAAGCGAGTTGAGTAACTTTTGAAGAGTTTTAAGGAGAGGAAGATGGTTCCTGCAAACTGATGAGTCGGGCTTGTTCCAGTTCTTTTCTCCCACACACACCAGCATTATGCCCTGGAACCATTTGGACTCATTCTCCATCAACAGTAGGGATGCCCTTGTGAAGTCTACAGAGTCCATTTGAGGATTCTGTCCTCACATCAATTCCTCCCTTAGCCATCAAGGAGTAAGATACTTCCATAAGTCAAAGCTGAGAGCAAAACACTCTGTCATCCAGAAAAATAATGGTCCAAACAGCTTGAAAAATAGAGAATGGGAGGGAGCTTATACACAGTAACATATACAGATTCAGTTCTTACATGAAAGTCAGTGTGCTAAGAATTTCATATATAGAAATTTGTTTAATCCTCAGAACAAGCATTGGAGGTGGAAACCTACTGATCTCCATTTTACAGAGGAGGAGACAGAGATCTTAGCAACCCTGAAGCCAATTGTCCAAAGTCATACAATTAGCAAGTAGCTAGCAAAAATTCAAATCCAGAATGGACTTTCTCCAGCTCAGATGCTCCATCTTAAATTTATCCTACCCAGAAAAAAGGAAAAACATACTATAAACAGAGATGGGGAGAAGTCAGGAAGAAAGAGAGAGAGAGACAAAGACTAAAGACATGGAAACAGAGGGGAAACATTTTTAATAGAAACCTATCCTTTATAAAACATACTAATTCTTTTGTGTTTCTGAAAGTATGCACATATACATGCGTATATACATAAGCATATATGCATGTACATTTTTATGATCTTATATACATTTTTACAATTTTATTGAGAAATTATTGACATACATCATTATATAAGTTTAATTATGCATTACTGTGGTTTGATTTAAATATATTGTGAAATAATAACCACAGTTGATTTAGTTAATATCCATTTTCTCATATAGATACAATAAAAAGAAAAGAAAAAACTTCTTATAGTGAGAACTCTTAGATTCCACTCTTTCAACAACTTTCCCACATATCCTATCATACAGTAGTGTTAACTATAATCCTCCCATTGTACATTGCATCTCTAGTACTTAGTTATCTTTTAAATGAAAGTTTGTACCTTCTTCCAATCCTTCCTCTGACCTCACACTATGCCTCTGATAATTGGAAATATGTTCTCTTTTTCTGTGAGTTGGGTGTTTTTGTTTTGTTTTTAGATTCTGCATTTAAGTGAGACCATTCAGTATTTGTCTTTGACTAATTTCACTTAGTGTAACGCCATGTTGCTGCAAATGATAGGATTTCCTCATTTTTATGGTCAAATAATATTCCACTGATATAATCACTACAACTTCTTTGTCCATTTATTCATTGATGAACACTTAGGCTGTTTCCGTGTCTTGGCTATTGTATCGTAAACATGGGAGTGCAGATATCTTTTCGAGTTAGTATTTTCATTTCCTTTGGATATATCTCCAGTAGTGAAGTTGCTGAGTTATTAGGTAGAACCTCCATATTGTTTTCCATAGTAGCTCTACCAATTTACAATCCCACCAACAGTGCACAGAAGTTCCCTTTTCTCAACATCCATGCCAGCATTTGTTGTCTCTTGTCTTTTCGTTGATGGCTATTCAAACTGGCATAGAGTGATATGTCTTTGTGGTTTTAATTTGCACTTTCCTAAGAACTTGTAATGTCGAGCATCTTTTCATGTAGCTGTTGATCATATGAATATCTTCTTGGAAAAATGTCTATTCAAATCCTCTTCCTATTCTTAAATTGGATTTTTTTTCCGTTGAGTTGTATGAGTTATCTACATAGTTTCAGTGTTAACTCCTTATCTGATATGTGGTTTACAAATATTAATATTTTTTCCCATTCCATAGGTTATCTTTCCACTTTCTCGGTAGTTTCTTTGCTATGCAGAAGTTTTTTAGTTTGGTTTAGTTCCACTTGTTTATTTTTTGTTGTTGTTGCTGTGCTTTAGGTGTGATTTCCAAAAAGCTCTAAAAAGACCCACATTAAGGAAGCTTTTTTCCTATGATTTCTTCTAGGAGTTTCATGGTCTTAGGTCTTACATGTAAGCCTTTTTTGTGAGTGGTATAAGATCTGAGTTAAATTGCATTATTTTAGAAAGAACACAGTTGCAAAGATCCCCTGATGGAGAGAATGACTATGCACTCCAGTATTCTTGCCTGAAGAATCCCATGTTCAGAGGAGACTGGTGGGCTGCAGTCCATAGGACCACAAGGAGTCAGACATGACTGAGTGACTAAGCACACAGCCATGCAGAGTTTAGAACCTTATTCTCGAAAGAAGGGTCTTACTTCTGCAGCCTGTCATTCATGCTGGCTTAATCCGATGTTACTTTTCTATTCACAGTCTCAGTGGTGAAATGTTTTCAGTTTGCATCTCTGCTGCCCTTGGTGGATGAAGCCCATGCCCTTAGTGGAGTTATTTTCATACTGGAATTACCCCCAGGAATTCAACAGAATCTGAAATAGCAATAGTTTATTATCACTGAACAACCTTTTCAATGTGATATATGCTCACTCTATAATTTTTAAATTCTGTATCTCCGGGATCACAAGTCATTCTTTCTTTCCCAAACATAATGGTTTCTTCTCAGACTTCAGTTACATTATGGATCTTTTTTTAAAAAAAACACTTGATCCTACCCACCTCTTTGTACCTAGTCTTCTACACTTTTATAATCTTTTGACTTTATTTCATGTTTTTAGCAATAAAACTTTTTAAACATCCAAGTGACACCATTCTCAGATTTAAAAAGTCAGCTTTCCTTGGATACCAGTCACCTCCCCTATTGTGTCAAAAAGCCATGGTCTACATGGTTTTGGTGAAGTTTCCTCCTTCTCATCTCCTGAGTGTAAACTCACGTCTCCAGGATCAGCTGAAGTTGAACTCGTTGGGCACAGTGATTAGTTCAAAAAGTGGGCAGTTCTAGAACTCTCATCAATCTTAGGAATTTTTTCACATTTTGTGGGGTGAGGTGTCTCTTTCCTTCTGAACTGGAATCTGGAAAGATGCAAGTGCTCGGGTGCTCGCAGCCCTTCTGTCACCAAGTGTTAGGTGAGAATTCATCCAGCCTAGGAGAGAGGGATGAGCCATGGCAGACAGATAACATTGCCTTTGCATCTCATCACCAGGAATGGTTTCACAAGCCATGGCATTGGCGCAATCACACAGGGCCCTACAAAGTTTAATGCTTTGAAATCACCCTTTTGAGTTGTTAATGATCGTATCTTCAAAGTGTGAGTGAAGTCCAGTGGGACAGTAGAGCACCAGGGGCACAGCTCATGAGTGGTTCTGCCTCCTGCCAGCTCCTTCCCTCCCTAGGGCAAGCTCTCACCTGCTTGCTCCTTGGTTCCTATGCCTTGGGCACCACCCCAGTTACTGATCCCTGTACTTTTTTTTTTTTTTTTTGGTGGCACTGAATCTTTGTTGCGGAGCACAGTCTCTTCATCGCTATGTGCCAGCTTTCTCTAGTTGCGGAGGGCAGGGGCTACTCTAGTTGCCATGCACGAGATTCTCATTGCAGTGGCTTCTGTTATTGCAAAGTAGGGGCTCTCAGGTATGAGGGCTTCTGTAGTTGCTGCTCACAAGGTTTAGAGCGCAGGCTCAGTAGTTGTGGCGCACAGGTTTAGTTGCCCTGCAGAATGCGGGATCTTAGTTCCCAGACCAAGGATGGAAATTGTGTCCCCTGCATTGGCAAGCAGATTCTTAACCACCTAAACACCAGGGAAGTCCCCTGATCCCTGTACTCTTTGGCCCTTCTTCAATAGCTGTTGTCTGCCATGTTCCGTCCTGGGGTAACATGGATGTGAAACGGAATGAGGGTCTCAATACACTATTACCCTTAGCCTCCAGCAGGAACCTGGATGCAGTCAGGGAGGTTGGCAGGCACCCTGAAACATCCTAGAGTGGGGCTAAGTGGTGAACATTCTACCCCAGGCTGGGAGCACCAAAGTGTGTTCAGCAGTCATTCAACTCAGCAGGACCTGAGTGGGGTCCCAGAGTGGAAGTGGCAATACCTTGCATGGGGGCAGGGGGTCAACATGTTCGCCATGGAAGGGGCAGCGCAAAGAGAGGCTGATTTTGCCTCCTCCAGAGGACTCCTAACGTTTTATTTTTCACTAGATGCTGCATATTCTATAGCTGGCCCTGCATTTCATCCTTGGATCTTTCAACTAACGTGAGAGAGTCAATTCTATTTTTTGTTTAAGATTCTTCAAGTTAGATTTTCTATCAGAGGTCTAATGGGCATACCCATGTTTTCTGCTCGGTTCTGTCCCAGCTGACACATGTCAATCTCTGGTCACCACTCTGGCGACAGCTGTTTTCTGTTCTCACCAATCACCTGTTGCCTCATCTCAGTGCTTCTTCGTGCTACTGAGCTACCCATTCCTCTGAGCCCAAGGAGTGGGTGTTAGACTCTCCTTTAATCCCCTTAAAGCGCAGCTGAAACAAGGCTGTTCAAAAATGAGCTTTAGGACTTTAAAAAGGTAATATAATAAGGGCATGTAAATCTAAGAGCTCAGTTGTGGACTCCAAGCTCTGCAGGTCCTTACACTCAGCCCCTGGTCTGCCACCATGTTGCAGGAGCCATATGAGACCCCTTGATGGATGAAGGTGTTGCACATGTTACCCACACCCCCGAGAATCTAACCCACATTTTTCTGAAGCCCTTAGACAGGGGGATCTCCCTGGCAGTCCTCAAGAGCTGCAAAGCAAAATTTTAATGGTGCCCCTGGTTTTTAAATTAAATCTGACCCCATTAGCGGCCATCAGCATTTTAGAAATATAGTAGCAGTTCAGTCACAGGGTACCTACTTATATGACACACCTCTTATTTCGTATTTGTAATTTGCAAAAATTTCTGTTTCCAACAGTTCAGAGGGAAATTATAGACTGGTCTTACTCAATAATATAGATGCTATTGAGTAATAGCACCCTGCCTTACATGTTAGCAAAAGGAATTCAAGATTGTTATGACTAAATAGGACTTATGGAAGAATTTGAACAACAGTCAAATATTAGAAAATCTAATGTAAAAACAATTATATAATCCTCTCAAAAACTATAGGAAAATTTAGCACCAAGTCATGATTTTGAAAAAAAAAAACAAACTTTTGGGAAAATAGCCATGGAAAGGAATATCCTTAACCTAACAAAAGTTACCTATAAATGATGAAGATTTAGAACCTTTTCTGTTAAACTTAGGATCGAGGTATGAATTCCGTTATTATATTGTGTATTTAACTCTGTTCTGCAGATCTTAACCAGCAAGTTGAGGGAGAAAGGAGGGAAGAAAGGGGGAAAAAAGGAAGAAAAACAACTGTAAGGAAAGAATCAAAAGTCTTCACAAATCATAGTGCCCTTGTTGAAAATGAAAGGATGTAGATATTGACAGGTGATTTATTAGAAATAATGAGAATGTTTATCAGTATCGTTAGGTAATAGATCAATTTCAGAATACACAAGATATTTAAGGCAACAGTGTCCTGTAACTAGTAAAAACAAATTAGGAGATGTCATTTTTAAAGACTCACAATAGCAAAAGTTATATAAAATATTATAAGAAATTTCTTAAAATGTACAGGAAGATATAAAATAAGACCTACATAAAAGATGAAATAGACCATGTTGATGAATGGGAGGATTTACTATTTCAAATAAACCAAATCTCCTTCAGTTATCTGATGTGAATCTTTACTTATACTAAAATAGATCATTTACTCTATCATATATTATCAAAATCCCAAAGGGTCTCTTTTGAGCACTGGATAGTTTAACCTGAAATTATTACAGATGAGTAAAGGTGAGAGAAAAAAGGTAAAGATTAACAAGTAGCAACATTTAATTTGAATCTATAATAATTATTTCAGACTGGTGTTGGTACAGAGATAGTCAAATAGGCCAGTATTTCTATGCACCATTATTACATTGTTGTAATGAGAGTCTCAAAACATGGTCACATATAAATGCGTATGTTCTGTATTTCACAGTTGATTGTGAGTGATGGATAGACACTTTAATAATGATACTGAGTTTGAGGAGGTGAAAATTATCATTCATTTCCAAAATCAAATACATTTAGACACTTGTTTTATACTGGACACACAAAAGTAACAATACAGTTGGATGCCACCAATCTACATGTTACAAACACACGAAGCAATCCTAAAAGTGGTGTAGGGACACGTATATGAACTTAAAATTAAAAACATTCATGGGAAGATTTCTCATCCATTTTAGGATGGTGGAAGGGAGGATATGGGAGGTCTTTAGCTGTATCTCTAATATTCTATCTCTCTACAAAAAAATAAGAAACATGGCAGAATATGAACAGTTTAATGTGGTCAGTAGGTATAGTAGTATCTTTTTGTAACTTTTTGTACTTTTTTCTATATTGAAATAGCCTATAATTTAGGAGGGGAAAAAAAAGCAATTACTGGACAGGTCGGTTAACATGTGTTTATCCACTGAATTTACCACTGAAGCAGAATAAAGGAGAAGGAAAAAAAAAAAAAACATATGAACATTTCAATAAATGCAGAAAAAGCTTCTGTTAAAGTCGATAACTATTTGTGATAAGCCGGGAAAAACATTCAGTATATTAGGAATAGAGGTAAGCTCTCTAATATGATAAAGGACATTAAACAAAGTACAACTAACATAATAACCACAATAACTTTTTACTAAATGTTTAATGTTTTACCCTCTGTGCATAGAAACAAGAGAAATGCATTCACTCTTACTTCATCCAGTCAGCATTGCACTGGAGGCTCTAGTCAGGGAAAAGAAGGCAAGAAAAAGAAATGAAAGACATACCGCTAGAAAAGCAAACTTTATCATTGTTTTTATTCACAAATGACATAATTAGATACATAGGAAAACCAAAGGACTCAACACATAAACTACTAGTTAGTGAAATTAGTAAGATTTCTGAATACAAGGTCAAAATGTAAAAGCAAATTGTGTTCCGGGGACAAAAATTTGGAAAATTCATCATAATTCCAAATTTTTGAGAGAAATTAAGGGAGTCATAATTAAATGGAGGATGCATGCATACCAAGTTGCTTCAGCTGTGTCCAACTCTTTGCGACCCTATGAACTGTAGCTCACCAGGCACCTCTGTTGATGGGATTCTCCAGGCAAGAATATTGGAGTTGGTTGCCATGCCCTCCTCCAGGGGATCTTCCAGACCCAGGGATCGAACCCACATCTCTTATGTCTCCTGCATTGGCAGGCATGTTCTTTATAACTAGCTCCATCTGGGAAGCCCTAAATGGAGGATATCCACATATAGATATAAGTATTTATATAATTAGCCATATCTAATAAATGTAAATATCCATATTCAAGGTGAAAACAACCTGATATTGCCTTCATTCTTGTCTGCTTCCCGGCCATCCTCTACATTGTCCAGAATCAGGGGTCTGCAGTGGAGGTGAGCTTGGCTTGACATGCCTGGTTTAAAACTCCTGAGCAGTTGCCTTGTTATTTGAAGCAGAGGTTATAAGCAAGGCCCCTGTAAAGGATGTGGATGAGACTCCTCGCAGATTTTTGTGTATCTGTTTGCAGTCTCTGCTTGACCCTCTCTTGGCTTCCTGCAGTTGGTGGCTGGGCTGTCTTCACCTACTTGCACAGGGAGTTCAAAGTGCCTAGAGATTTCCATTGTGTAGGGTGGCCCTAAACCCATGACTGATGGACATGGAGTATGAACGCTAAAAGCAAGCCCCCTCGCTTCAGATTGGGATAACTGAGACATCACTTCCACTCCAAAAGCCCCTGCAGGTGAGCTGAAAGCTGTTGTAATCCCTCCCCTGCTTGGTTTCTTGCCCGGCCTGCCCTGCTTCCTCCATTTCCAGATTGTCTTCTGGGTGCAGCACCTTCTAAATAAACACCTTGCATACGAATCCTCATCTCAGGATTTACTACTTGAGACCTGACCTAAGACACTCCACTTGCCAAATTTAGATTTCAAATATTGTTTGTCATATTTAAATTTCAAACAGAGTATTTTTAAACTGCATTTACTAACCTGATTTGGTTTTTTCCACTTCCTTCTGGTTTATTCTCGTCCTATTTTTTTTACTGACCTTCTTTGCCCTGCCCGTGAAGGCATTTGAGGGTTTAACCCCTGACCTTGGGCTGTCTACCAGGGAAGGCTGATTTAGGGCCCTTGACCATCTCACCTCATTATACATGTCCCACTTCATCTCCCACCTCAGTCTCAAACACCTTCATTTCCTGCGACCACTTAATGTCATCACATCCCCCATCTGTGCAGGCACTTGCTCAGCGTTGTCCCTTTACCTGTGATTCTTGGACTGAATGAAAGATTCTCCCCTACTTTATTTTTCTCAAGCTCTTTTATTATTTTTATTTTTATAATTACTTTTTGTGTTGGAGTATAATTGCTTTACAATGTCGTGTTCTGCTGTACAGGTGAATCAGTTATATGTATTCATAAATCTCCTCCTTGCTGAGGGATATATCCCCCCCAGCCCACCATCTAGGTCACCACAGAGCACTGAGCTGAGCTCCCTGTGCTATACAGCAGGTTCCCACGAGCTGTTTGTTTTACATACTGCAGTGTATATATGTCAAGGCTACTGTCCCAATTTGTCTCACCCTCCCTTTCCCCTCTGTGTCCACATGTCCATTCCCTAGGTCTACATCTCTATTCCTGCCCTGCAAACAGGCTCATCTGTACCATCTTTCTAGAGTCTATTGTATAGAGTGAAGTAAGTCAGAAGGAAAAAATAAATATTGCATATTAACACGTGTATGGAATCTAGAAAGATATTATAATTATTTTTATTGGTATATAGTTAATTTACAGTGTTGTGTTAGTTTCTGCTGTACAGCAAAATGAATTAGCTACTCATATACATATATCCCAGAGAAGGCAATGGCACCCCACTCCAGTACTCTTGCCTGGAAAATCCCGTGGACGGAGGAGCCTGGTGGGCTACAGTCCATGGGGTCGCTAAGAGTCGGACATGACTGAGCGACTTCACTTTCACTTTTCACTTTCATGCACTGGAGAAGGAAATGGCAACCCACTCCAGTATTCTTGCCTGGAGAATCCTGGGGCTGGCAGAGCCTGGTGGGCTGCCGTCTATGGGGTCGCACAGAGTCGGACACGACTGAAGCGACTTAGCAGCAGCAGCATACATATATCCACTATTTTTTTTTTTTAGATTCTACCACCACAGAGGTCATTACACAGTATTGATAGAGTTCCCTGTGCTGTGTGGTTGGTTCTTATTAGTTATTCTCTCCTTCTTTAGATCCACCTAACAAAATCCTGTTCATCGAGGCCCTCATCAAATGTCTCATCCTCTGGAAAAGCCGTTTCCCCAGCCCTGCCTGGGCTCCCCCAGCACCCTGTCCACATGTCTGTGACTTGACATAACATATCAGAGTGGAATCGGAAGGGCACCTGAGATAAAATTCCTGGAAGGAGAGAGAGGGTGAGAGTGTCTGGGCAGAAAACCAGCGTGAGGAAAGGTCTGGTGGTGGGCGGGGAAGAGGTGGATTGAATGGAGCATCATGTGTTAGAGAAACGGACTGAAGACCAGCGCTGGGGGAGGTTGGAAACCGGGGGGATGGGTGGAAGGTGAGAAGGACAGGTGACCAGGACATGCAGCAGTTTCTAGTCTGGAATTCACGGACGAACGTGGGGAGAGAAGGAAGTGCCTCCAAAAGGCTTTTGTGTGACTTCCTGAGGCCAGCAGAGTGTGAGCTGCAGGCAGAGGGTGGCCGTTGTGGCTTCATCATAGGCTCCTCTGCCCAGTTAGTTCACAGAACCGAGGTTTCTTAGGAACCATGGTCACAGAGGCCAGAGCTTGCCTTGACAGCTTCATTTGGAAATAAATAAAAAGTTTGTAATAATCGAAAGGCTGAGAACAGAAAGGTTGAAAATTAAAAAGCCCATGGCGCTTTTGGGACCCTGTAGCCTTCTGTGACTTAGCAAGTGTTCTTTCTAATTATCTACTCTCTAAAGTTGTGGGTCTCAAAGTGTGGTCTCAGGACCATCAGCATCATCTGAGAACTTGTTAGAAATACAGTTTCTTGGGCTCCACTCCAACCTGTGCTGTGCTGTGCTTAGTCGCTCAGTCATGTCCGACTCTTCAAAACCCCATGGAGTGTATGTAGCCCACCAGGTTCCTCTGTCCCTGGGGATTCTTCAGGTAAGAATACTGCAGTGGGTTTCTCTCCTCCAGGGGATCTTCCCCACCCAGGGATCAAACCCAGGTCTCCCGCATTGCAACCTACCTACTCAGAAACTAGAGGTGGGGCTAGAAATATGTTTTCACAAGCCTTTCATATGATTCAGATGCATGTTTAATGCACTGATTGGAAGCCTGCAAAGCCCTCTCAGAGTCATTATCACAGTGGTTCTCCCTGGAAACCCCGAATGCATCTTTCTTGTACCCATAGTGCATTTGAGGATATTAGAGGTACCAAAGGATGCGATTTCCATCCTTCGGTGGGACAGCCCACTTTCTTTGAATAGGGTGTGTCTCCCACCATGTTCTCATGTGGTCCCTGTGAGACCTCCGAACCCTCAAGAGAAAGAAAAGACATCGTTGCTACCTCTACTCTGAGCATTATCATGCTCCGTGACAAGCCACAGGACAAACATTCAAAGCGGATGACCTGCATGACCCTAACTGCAAAGAGAAAATATATTCAGAAAAATTCATCTGACTTCAGCTGGAAACCAGTGAGGGTGTCCCAGTAGACTTCTGACCCATTAGGGATGCATGTGCCTCATTTAAAAAATTATGCAGACAGATAAAATAGGCAAGGATTTTTTAAAACAATAAAGAACTATTTAAAATGTAAAAATCACCACCATTTTGATAAGCATCATCGAATGTACTGTCAACACTGTTTTCCATATGTCATTGCGTTCAATCCTCATAACAAAGGTACAGACTTGGTTTTTTCTTTCTCTTTGTTCAAAGAGGAAAACTTAGTTTCTCATGTAATCATGGTCATGATCACTCTCTTGCTTCAAATCTTTCAGTTAATGTCCGTCAATCTATAACAGTGTGTCTCAGCTGTGGTTTCACATTAGAACACCTGGGGAATTTAAAATCCTGATACCCAGCCCTGACCCTAGACCAATTAGAATCCCTGGGGGATGGACCTGGTGTTTTTTAGGCTTCCAGATGGTTCCGATGCACATTCCAGTTGGAGAATCACACTTCGGTCTCCTTAGTGTCACCTGTGGTGGTGGTGGTTTAGTCACTAAGTCGTGTCCAACTCTTAGTGACTCCATGGACTATAGCCTGCCAGGCTCCTCTGTCCATGGGATTCTCCAGGCAAGAATACTGGAGTGGGTTGCCATTTCCTTCTCCAGGGGATCTTCCCAACCCAGGAATCGAACCCAGGTCTCCTGCATTGCAGGCAGATTCTTTACCAACTGAGCTATGAGGGAAGCCTGATGAATGGGATCAATTAGCATCTTTATAAAAGAGGGTATCTTTCTACAAATGCTTAAAAGCTCTGGCTCCTACCTACCTGTTGAAAACATGTCCTACTTCTTTCCAGGGCTTAGCATCCTGGTCTCTTTCTGTTCCTTGGCTGTATTTAAATAGCTTCATCACCTCCAAGCCTTTGCAGTTGTTGTTCCTTCTGTCGGGATGCTTCTTTTATTTACTTTTTAAATATTCATTTATTTGGCTGTGTGGCACCTAGACTCTGTGGTGGTTGTGCATGGGCCCCAGAGCACACGGCTTAGTAGTTGCTGCCCTCGGACGTAATTACTCTGAAGCACATGGGATCTTAGTTCCCCGACTAGGAATTGAACCTGTATCCTCTGTGTTGTCGGGTGGATTCTTAACTACTGAACTACCAGGGAAGTCCCCTGGATGCCTCTTTTAGCAACTCTTCATGTGGGTGACCCAGTAGCACCCTTCCAGTCTCAGCCCAAATGTTTCCTCTTCTAACAGCCCGCCTTTGGCCTCTTGATCTGAAGTGATACTCAGTGTCATTCTCACTGATCTCTTTGCTTTATCTCTCTGGAAGCATGTTTTACAACCGTGATTATATATTTGCTGAAATTTGTGTTTTGTTGGTCTTAATACCACTTTAATGAAGGACCCAGAGAGCATACAATTCTTTACTATCATATCTTCAGTGTTTGGAAGGGTGTCTGTTTCAATAAATATTGCTGGAATAAATGAATGAAGGAGATTGAATAAACTCAGAGGGTTTAGGTGATAAATCCTCAGCCATATAATTGTATTAATATTGATATTAATATTTGAACTCCAGTGTTTTGAATCAAGGTTCATCAGTTTTCCTAATACCTTCGAATTGACCACTTCTGCTTTCACTCTATTCATACATGTTTAAACAAACAAGGTTAGAAAAAAACATACTGTTCCTAATAAGGAAGCTGAAACTTGGTGACTAGGAGTTTACCTTCTGTGATGTGCAAGGAGTACGTGAGTAGGCACAGTACAAAACCAGCTGTGTAAATAGCATCACCTCCAGTCCAATTTAAATGAAGTCAGTAAATTATACTTCCAGACCCTAAACCATTTATTACACCGTGCTAGAGGGGAAGGAAAAAAAAAAAAAGAAAGAAATGTTCAGAAAAGTAATTTCTCTGCTCAGGCCTTTCATTAAAAACCAAATGGAAGGGGGCCCTGTAGAAGAACGTGGTGCCTGGTATAATTGTGGGAGACACATTCTTTAAAAATTGGAATAATCAGATAGTGGTTCACCTTCTCCAGTCAGTTCTTGTTGTTATCAGTAATGGAGGGCCATGAGCTGGGCTGAACCCCAGCCCACAGCATGCCCTGGAGGAGACACAGAGGGCCAGGCCAGCCCTCTGCCAGTAGAAGCAATAACACTAATGTTAATAACAACAAGTCACCTGTGTCAGCTCTTTGGAAAATAGCTGTTGGGTGTGGGGGAATGTTAATATTTTTCTCCCTCTCCATTATTTTCTGACAATAGAAATGCACCTGCAAATAATATTGCATTGGCTTTAATGTGCACAAGAGAGTCAGCTTTTACTCTCTTGCTACTACAATAAAATAATCATATCCAGTATTGGTATCAGAGAAAGCTAAGTCTAGGCAGCCATGATGAAAGCAGTGATGGCTGAGGTTGGGTATCAGTCTTTACCCGACTAGCATTTGATCTTAAAGAGTGATTGAGGCATAGGGGGTACTTGCTTTCAAGAACAATAATTTGCTTTCAGTAACCATCATTTTCATTGATCTTTGCTCTGATGGCAAGAGTTGTCTTCATATGAGAGAAGAGGCAACTTGCCAAAGATCCCTCTGTTACTGAGATCAGAGCTGAGATTCAAACCCAGGCAGAGCATAATTCATACTGCATTTGGGGAGCCTCTCTGTGTGTTAATAATAATATGAATAACAGTAATAATAATATGGTTAATATTAGTAGTAATTTTTTTTTAATATTGAAAGTGAAAGTTGCTCAATCATGTCTGACTCCTTGCAATCCCCTAGACTGTAGCCCACCAGGCCCCTCCATCCATGAAGTTTTCCAGGCAAGAATAGTGGAGTGGGTGGCCATTTCCTACTCCAGGGTATGTTCTTCACCCAGGGATCAAACTGGAGTCTCTGGCATTGCAGGCACATTCTTTACCATCTGAGCTACCAGGGAATTAGAGTAGCCAATTGTTTGGGGGGGGGGTTGGGTAGGATTGGTTCCAGGACCCACATTGATACCAAAATTCACAGATGTTCCCTTACATAAAATGGCATATTATCTGTGTATACCTTAAGCACATCCTTCTGTGTGTCTTAAAAAAAAAAATTTGTTGATTGGTTTGGCTATGCCAGGTCTTAGTTACAGCACACGGGGTCTCTAGTTGTAACATGAGAACTCTTAGTTGTGACATATAAACCCTTAGTTGCAGCATGTGAGATCTACTTCCCTGACCAGGGATCAAACCCATGTCCTCTGCATTGGAAGCTCAGAGTCTTAGTCGCTGGACCACCAAGGAAGTCCCCTCTTGTGTGCTTTAAATCATCTCAAGATTACTTATAAAACCTGATACAATGTAAATACTATGTAAATAGTTAGCAGCACGTGGCAAATTCAAGTTTTACTTTTTGGAACATTCTGAAACTTTTTTTCCTCCAAATATTTTCAATCTCTAGTTGGTTGACTCTGTGGATATGGAGGGCTGACTGTATATGCCGATCCTGTGAGGCCTCACACATATAATTTTATTTAAATCTCATAAGAAGTCATTTAATTCTCACTGAGATCTTAGCATGTAGAAACTATTACTCTACTGATGCAAATACTAAGGGTCAGAACGTTCAGTGGCTTGCCTGTAATAGTCGATAAGTGGCGGAGCTATAGTTTGAACAGTCTTCTTTCAGCCCCCTTTCAACTCTTCCCTGTACTCCATGCAACCTAGACTAGAAATCACCAGGCTTCTCACAGCAACAGGCATAATGAACCCAGAGATATGAAACCCAGTTGGCTACCAGGTCACTGTGTGATTTTTGAATGAGCCCTGTCTCCCATCCCATGGCTTGCCAGGCTGGTCAGTTTCTTTCTTGATTCCCACTCTCGTGTGCTTGCCCACTGCAGAGAAGCTGCAACAAGACAAACAAAGCCGCCATCTTATAGACATTTCAAATTAGATTCTTTCATATACCTAGACAGCATATTAAAAAGCAGAGACATTACTTTGCCAACAAAGGTCATCTGTCAAAGCTATGGTTTTTCCAGTAGTCACGTATGGACGTGAGAGTTGGACCATAAAGAAAACTGAGCACCGAAGAACTGATGCTTTTGAACTGTGGTTTTGAAGAAGACTCTTGAGAGTTCCTTGGACTGCAAGGAGATCCAACCAGTCCATCCTAAAGGAAGTCAGTCCTGACTGTTCATTGGAAGGACTGATGCTGAAGCTGAAACTCCAATACTTTGGCCACCTGATGTGAAGAACTGACTCACTGAACAAGATCCCGATGCTGGGAAGGATTGGGGGCAGGAGGAGAAGGGGATGACAGAGGATGAGATGGTTGGATGGCATCACTGACTTGATGGACGCGAGTTTGAGTAAGCCTTGGGAGTTAGTGATGGACAGGGAAGCCTGGCGTGCTGCGATTCATGGGTTCGCAGAGTCGGATACGACTGAGCAACTGAACTGAACTGAACTGATATGTGAAATCACCTAGTCTGAACATTAATGATGAACGCAAACTCTCTCTAGACGCGAGTCTCAGGGAGACAGAAAAGACGGGGTGCTATAGGAAGAGGAGCAGAGAGATACCCCTTAGTCTTTTTGCTGTGGCCCCAAGGAGAGGAACCAGCAGCTTGTTTCCTCACCCCCTGCACTGCTCACGAGGGGCCCTGGGAAAAGAACAACAAAACCAACCTGGAGCTGAGAACATGATCACATGAACTTGAAAACGAGGCAAAGACCAAATTAAAGCAAGAAGCCTTAGGCATAAATACAAATGGATGACTATCAGCAAAGCTCTGCGGCAGCAAGTTAAAAAGAAAGTGAGAGAGATTCTCGTTCTACTAAAGTATAAGCTGAAAAAAACAATGGAGGAGGTAGCAAGGAGGCAGAGCGTGGAGGTCAAGATTCCTCACGGGGCTCTCAAAAGAGTCATCTGGTTCTGTGTGAAATGAAGATTTAGGCTCCAAATCTGAGTTGGTAAAAAAAAAACCCAGTCCCATCCTACCCCCATGGTACCTCTGTAGGTGCAGATGCAAGGCCAGCATCCACTGCTGCATTCACACCTCTGATACTTCAGGGGAATCCACAGTCCACACTGAGTCTTAAAAGTGCCACGATTAAAATAAATATTTTTTTGCTCCGTTGAACTTTCATTGCTCCTCCACCTAGATGCTGGCACTGCCTCCTCAGGTAATGAACTAGTCTCAAATCTCTTGATTTTTTTGCTCCTAGATGTCCACATACCACATGGTAGCTATTGCCTGACTGGTCACTCGTCATTCACCAAAAAATTATTCATTCATGCTGAAGCTGAATGAATCCATACTTTTGCCACATTATGCAAAGAGCCGACTTGCTGGATAAACACCCCGATTCTGGGAAAGATAACGGGCAGGAGGAAAAAGGGACAACAGAGGATGAGATGGTTGGATGGCATCAATGATTCAATGGACATGAGTTTGAGTAAACTCTGGGAGATAGTGAAGGACTGGGAAGCCTGGTGTGCTGCAGTCCATGGGTCACAAAGAGACAGACAGGACTGAGCAACTGAACAACAACAACAACATTAGGCATTTACTGAGCACCTACTAGACACCTAGCTCTGTTCTAGGCACTTGTGCCCTGTGATGGAACAAGAGCAGACGTAATCTGCTGCTCAGGCAGAGCTTGGGAAGACAACCATTAAAAATATAAGTAAGTAACACTAGAAGTGTTTTGAAAGGAAACTAACAGGGCCTGAAATTGGGAAAATAACAGAGGTGTTAGCATACATGAATCTAAAAAACCAGAAAACTAAGGACAAAGAATCCCCCAAACACCCTGAGTCAAGGAAGGGCTTGGCATCTTCATGAGACTGCAGATCAAAGTGAGAAGGTGGGGAGAAAGGAGAGGAGTAATACGAGACTGAGTTGGAAAGGCAGGAGAGGCTTCATGACCTGGTACCTTGTAGCCATGGATGGTGTATTGCAGTTTCACATGGGAGGTGATGGAAAGCCACGGAAGGATTGAAGCAGGAGAGTGATCCCTGTTGGAGCCCTGGTGTATGGCTACAGTACCACGTTTTTCATCCTTTCATCAGTTGATAGATATTTGGGTTGTTTCTGAGTTTTGTTTATTGTGAATAGTACTGTTATGAACACTCACAGACACGTTTTTGTTTGAACACCTATTTTCAGTTCTTTGGGATATATATACCTAGGAGTGGAACTGCTGGGTTCTATATTAATTAAATGTTAAGCTTCTCAAGGGACTGCCAAATTTTCCCCCAGTAGCTGCATTGTTCTACCTTCCCACATCTATATATGAGAATTCTAATCTCTCCACATCCCCTACATGCTATAACAAGGGTGAAGCTTGAATATAGTATGCTAATGAAAAACTCAGGCACAAAAGTCCTTTAATTGTATGGCTAACTTTATATGAAATCTCCAGGATAGGTAAAAATCCATACAGACCGAAGGCAGACTAGTGGTTGAGGAGAAGGGGAAATGGGGAAGGACTGCTTGACGGCTGCAAGGTTTCCTTTTGGCGTAATGAATTAGAGTTCTCATCCTAAACTCTGGAACTAGGTAGTGGTGATGGTTTTACAGTCATGTGAATGTATCAATACTTACTGCACCTGATGCCTAAAATGGTCTGTCTTTTATTGCAATAAAAAAGAATGCCTAACAATTGATGGAGAATTATTAATAGTTAAGGAGACTGAAGAAGGAGATGACATCTTCAGTAGAATGAGGCTCCGAGAGGAAGGAACCAGGGGTGTCATTCCAAGAGGAATGGAATTCTGTTCAGTGGATGCCTTGTTGGTCCTTCACGCAACCTCTTTTGCCTTTTCCCATCAATATCCTTGTACCCACTGATTCATCTCTAGGCCTCTCCTCCTGCTGAGTCCTCTTTGGTACCAGAGGCATCCGTGTCTGATTACATTTGTTAAATAAATAAATTAGTGGCATCAGGTGGCTTAAGGCTGTGTGTGTGGACCTGCTGAGCAGCTATCATTACACTGTCCTCCTTATTCTCCTACCTCAGCCAACCGAGGATCCTCAGCCACGTGGAAGGAAAGAGGCCCTGAAATCAATACAATATTTATCAGGAAGGTGCTGAAGCGTGGCCAGCCAAGAAACAATCGGCTGACTCGGAAGCACAGGGAGGGCTTCTCCGGCCAGGCTACTGCCTGCCGGAGCCTGGTGGAAGCCCCAGAAAGACAAATTGCAGTCATCAATCCCAGGGAAGGGAGACTTGAGTCTACTTCCTGTATCCGCAGAAGGAAGAGTTGCAATTCCAGAGCTCCGTTTCTGAGATGGTAATGAGGATCCTTCCACACTGGATGACAGTCGACTTGAAAGCAAGTTGGAAATCACACTGTTTCCTGTTAACAGCCTGGCGTTATGTGCTGCGGGGTCAACATGGGCCAGGACTGTTGGTGTGGCTTTGCAGAGAAGGTGCTCTGATCCCATTAATACGGGCTCTGCTTCCTCTGACCCTCACACGGATCGGCACCACTGCCATCCATTGCACAAATATGCAGCACAAGAAAGAGGGCTCAGAACTGTGATAAATAAACAGAGCAGACTCGCGCAAGCGTCATTCTCTGTATTCTCATCTCCAGTAATACTATCTTGCAAGTCAGTTACTATGGAGCCCAGTGCTGGGCATCGTTACCTGTCATTACTAAAAAGAAAAGCTTTTTTTGTTCTTTAAAAAAAAAATCAAAACATTTATTTATTTTTAACTGAAGGATAATTGCTTTACAATAGTGTGTTGATTTCTGCCATACATAAACATGAATCAGCCATAGGTATACATGTATCCCCTCCCTCTTGAACCTCCCTCCCACCTCCCACACCATCCCACACCTCTAGGTTGTCACAGAGCCCCAGTTTGAGCTCCCTGCATCATACAGCAAATACCCACTGGCTACCTATTTTAAATATAGTAGTGTGTATGTTTCTATGCTACTCCCTCCATTAGTTCCACCCTCTCCTTTGCCCCCGTGTCCACAAGTCTGTTCTCTATGTCTGCATCTCCATTGCTGCCCTGCAAACAGGTCATCAATACCATCTTTCTAAATTCCATATGTATGCATTAATATATGATATTTGTTTTTTGCTTTCTGACTTACTTCACTTTGTATAATAGGCTCTGTGCTGTGCTGTGCTTAGTCGCTCAGTTGTGTCTGTCTCTTTGTGATCTCATGGACTTTAGCCCACCAGGCTCCCCTGTCTATGTGGATTCTCCAGGCAAGAACACTGGAGTGGGTTGCTATGCCCTCCTCCAGGGAATATGCCCAACCCAGGGATTGAACCCAAGTCTCCAGCATTGCAGGTGGATCTTTACTGTCTGAGCTACCAGGGAAGTCCAAGAATACTGTAATGAATAGCCTGTCCCTTCTCTAGGGGATCTTGCCGACCCAGTAATCAATCTGGGGTCTCCTGCATTGCAGGCAGATTCTTTATGAGCTGAGCTACCAGGGAAGCCCCATAATACATTCTAGGTTCATCCATCTCAAAAGAACTGACTCAAATGCATTCCTCTTTATGACTGGATAATATTCCATTGTATATGTATGTATGTACCACAGCTTCTTTATCCATTCATCTGTCAAGGACATATAGGTTGCTTCCATATCCTAGCTATTGTAAATAGTGCTGCAATGAAAACTGGGGTACATGTGCCTTTTTAAATTATGGTTTTCTCAGGATCTATGCACAGTAGTGGGATTGTTAGGTCATCAGTTCAGTTCAGTTGCTCAGTCATGTCCAACTCTTTGCGACCCTATGGACTGCAGTATGTCAGGCTTCCCTGTCTATCTCGAACTCCCAGAGCTTACTCAAACTCATGTCCATTGAGTCAGTGATGCCATCCAACCATCTCATCCTCTGCCATTCTTTCTCCTCCCGCCTTCAATCTTTCCCAGCATCAGAGTCTTTTCCAAGGAGTCAGTTCTTCGAATCAGGTGGCCAGAGTATTGGAGTTTCAGCTTCAGCATCAGTCCTTCCAATGAATATTCAGGACTGATTTCCTTTAGGATGGACTGGTTGGATTTCATTGCAATCCAAGGGACTCTCAAGAGTCTTCTCCAACACCACAGGTAGATCATATGGTAGTTTTATTCCTAGATTTTTAAGAACTCTCAATACTGTCTTCCACAGTGGCTATATTGGTGTAAATTCCCACCAACCCAGTGCAAGAGAGTTCCCTAAGAAAAGCATTTTATAGACATCCCTCAGTAGGAAGCAAAGTAGCAAGGAGAAAAAGACCATGTTCTCTGAAGTCACACACAGAACCAAGTTTAGCCTTTTCCTACACGACTTCCTAATTTGGAAAGTGACTTGGAGAGTGAGACCCTCAGCCTTCCTGTCTGGAAAGTGGACATAACAATATTTATATCATAAAGCCACTGGGGAATATATGGTATATGTGTGCTAAGAACTAAGGTATGGCCTGGGTGCGTGGGAAGTTCTTCTGCAATAACACAGTGCCCACAGACAGCAAATTTTCAATATTTTTCAACTCTTATTCTCACTGGAATCACTGTCGTATGCAAAAGCAGAGAATTCCATTGCTGTACTGATCTCCCCCAGGAGGAGGGGAGCAAATGCTAACAACTGTCAACAACTAACTTACTTTTTCTTAACCTTTTTCTCATCAGGACCCACTTCCAGTACTGGTCTGGAGTCCTGGCTTGAATTGAAACTGTATTTATCCTAGTTCTAGCAAGGAGAGTACTCCAGAGCTCTGGAGAAGGTGTACCACCCAGAGGAGAGGGAAGTGAGGTCCATCCATGGGTGCTTGTGAGAGGGGAAAGGAAGGGGATTTGGAGAGAATCTGGGTGCCTCCAGCATGGGTCCCTTGAGTGTTTGACTCACTGTGTAGGTTTCAACCTAAAGGGGAGGGTGCCTTCCCAGGAGACGCTTTCGAAGGACATGCCTAGTGAGGTACCCTCCCTCCATTCGAGACTCCTTGCTCTAGAAAGCTCTGGTTATTTCGGTGACAGTGATGACTTGTGACTTTGTGTTGGATGGTAGAGGTGGGGCTGGAGCAAGGCTGGGAGCCATGTCACTAAGGCCAGGAATTTAAATAAAACTTTTATGGCAAGGAAAACCTAAAGGCTGAGATAAGAAAAACACATTTATACCTGTTTGATTCACAATGGATTCAAACTGGAAATGTCTAAGTGTCTATCAACAGTATAATGATGAATGTTGTACATATGATTTCACTTATATAAAGTTCAAAATTCAGCCAAACAAGTTGATGGGTATACATATGACAATATTAGTTACCTTGTGAGGGGAGTGACTGGGACAAGGTACAAAAAGGGTCCTGGAATGTTCTATTTCTTTCTTTCTTTCTTTTTTTTTTAATTGAAGTATATTTGACTTACAGTGTTGCGTTAGTTTCAGGTGTATAGCAAAATGATAACTTTTTTCAGATGTTTTTCAGATTATATCCCTTATAGGTTATTACAAAATACTGAGTTTATATCCCTGTGCTATATAGTAGGTCCTTACTGGTTATCTATTTTATATGAAGTTGTATGTGTTCAGTCGTGTCCGACTCTTTGCAACCCCATGGACTGTAACCCGCCAGGCTCCTCTGTTTGTGGGGCTTCTCCAGGCAAAAATATTGGAGTGGTTTGCCATGCTCTTCTCCAGGGGATCTTCTCAACCAAGGGATCAAACCTAGGTCTCCTGCACTGCAGGTGGATTCTTTACCATCTGAGCTACCAGGGAAAACGATACGAAGTTGTGTGTATATTAATCCTGTATTCCTAATTTATTCCTCTCCCTTTCCCCTTTGGTAGCCATAGGTTTGTTTTCTATGCCTGTGGGTCTGTTTCTGTTTTGTATATAAGTTCATTTGTATCATTTTTTTAAGATTCCATGTATAAGCAGTATCATATGATATTTGTCTTTCTCTGGCTTGCTTCACTTAGTTTGATAATCTCTAGGTCCTTCCATGTTGCAGTGCTGGAATGTTCTATTTCTTGATCCAAGTGGTGGATACACAGGTGTTTTCATTTTGCAAAACTCCTTCGGGCTCTAAATTTATGATTCATGCACTTTTCTGTGTATATGTTATTCTTTCCCCAAAAATAGTTTACTTAAGTCTAAAGCACTGACTTCCCATGTCTCTGTGAGGCATTGAGCGGATTCAAGAGTGTGTGGCTTCAGCAGACATGGACCATCGTGCCCTTGTACCAGACCTCTCAGAACCACCCACCCTGGGGGGTCTTCACTGGACAGCAGCAAGGGGTACAACTGCCTCCCAGGTCACAGAAGCCAAGACGTTGGGAGACTGTATGTGAGTCAGTGAATCACTCTTTGGAGCCCACGTGTGTGAGCACTTCTCATTTAAAGATCCTCAGGAAAATTTTAGGGAGGGTTTGGAACACCCTGGCCCTACTACAAAATGGGATTAGTGCACACAGAAAATTAAACCATATTTTAAAAGTTTCCATAATCCCACTTTCCCCCTCAAGCTGGTGACAACAAAGAAACATATTTTGAAACGTTTTATGAGGACTTTATCCCAAAACATTTGTAAGAAATTGTGGATAAGAAGTGATTAAGGAACATTCATTCCCCTCTCCTCATGCCAAGTTGAAGCCATTGAGAAACAATAAATGATCTCCTCAAATTTAACACAGTTAAAAAAATCTAAATTTCTGTTCTGTGGATACACTTCCACTTTTGCTTCCAGAAGCAAATTATTTAAATTAAAATGCCCTTACCTGCTCAAACAATATTAATATAATATTAATGACTGTTGAACTGAATGAGAAATTGCTCACTCATGACACCTCTATGCTAGTTAGTGAAACTGTTGTCTTTAAGCAGCCATTGATGGACATATGTTAAATTTTGTAATCACTCCTACTCCGCTGATACTGGATTTTTTCTAACTTTTAATGCTATAAATATCACTACAGTGAGATGTTTGAACATAGTCTTTTTTTCCCCTCTCTTTTTGGAATATCTCCAGTAAGTTAGTGGAATTAATTTCTATAAATAGAATAACTAGGTATACAGATTTGGACATGTTTAAGGCCTGTGAAAAATGCTTCCCAAGTTCTTCCTTTTAAAAATTAGAAGTTTCACTTCCAGAGATTATTTTTAGCTTGTTGTTCTTTTATTTTCTTTCATTCATTCCTCTATGTGTGTGAGTGTGTGTGTATGTGTTGCAAGGTTATTTGGGGAAAGGTCAGGAAAGCTTTGTCCCTCATGCCTAGCTCTGGCCTATGCGAGCACTTTGGATTCAGAGAGAGAGGTAATACTGTGGAAGGTGAACTTAATGGTTTTGCGCTTAGCCAGGCTCTTGAAATAGGGGCAGCCATATGCAACACCCTCTCACTATTTCTAAACCAACTGAAATCAGACTTCATATTCAAATCATATCTGGCTGAATTACTTCCAATCTAAAATGGCTTTGAAATTTTTCATATTAATGGATTTGAATATAAAAAGTAATAAGAGAAATCTATAGACCTATATAATTTTAAAGTTTTATGCATGTGAACCTGCAAATATTAAAAACGTAGCTCATGCTGATGAATAATATTCACAATGTAAGAAGATCTATGAAGTGGCCTGGGTGTGGGGAAAGACTTGTCCAATAGCACAATGATTTTCTTGAAGGGCACAAGAAAGAGTTTAAGGCAGAAAAATTTTGCAACAGACAAAGAAAGGAAGAAGGGATATTGCCATCTTATTTTCTATATTTGCCTCCAGTGGAGACTTCAAAAACCTGCACTCTTCTTCCCACAGGTGTCATATTGTACTCTCTAAATTCTCAATTTTAATTTTTTTTCTCAAATATTTTCAAAATTTTATTAAAATGACAGACAGTGTAGGAATTTTTAAAGGAGAATAATTGGGTAAGAAGGAAACAGATATAGCAGTAATAAGGGTTAATGTGTTTCTGTGAGTCACTATATACTAGGGCTCTGAGCTCCCTGGCATCCAAGATAAAGAAGAAAACGTAATGCTTTCCCTGTGACATGAGAAATCCTCCTGATTCTGTAACTGAGTCAAAGAGAACCTTGATTTCTGATTGAAACTTCTTTTCTGGGCCATTTTGAAAGGGCCATGGAGTAATATGAAGGTCAACATTATCTGCCAAAATTTTACTGCAAACGCCGAAGTTGAATTCATTCTTTGAGCTTTTCACACAACCTTCAATTAAAGTTAGAGGAGTTGGCTGCCATCCAGCTCAGCGGTGGCAATTGTGTGAGGACTGGGATGATATATTTCAAGTTTGTAAGAAGAGGACCTCAAAGACCTCTCTCGTGTTCGTTTCCAGGGAATGCCCTTTGCGCTCAAGGTCTATGTAGACAAAAGTTGGGCATGGAAAGTCAAGGTCAGCATGGTATTGAAAAAAGCAGTGTTTCACAAAACCGATTCAACATCAGAATCGTGTGCGTGTGTGCGCGTGTGTGTGTGCACGTGTGTGTGTGTGTGTTTTAATACCAGGTCCCCAACACACAGGCCATGAAGCAGTAGTGGTCCATGGCCTGTTAGGAACCAGACCACACAGCAAGTGGTGAGCAACAGGAGAGCAAATGAAACTTCATCCATATTTACAACTGCTCCCCATCACTGGCATTACCGCCTGAGCTCCTGTCAAATCAGCCGTGGCGTTGGATTCTCATAGGAGTGTGAACCCTACTATGAACTGCACATGGGAGGGATCTAGGTTGCACACTCCTTCTGAGAATCTAATGGCTGCTGATCAGAGGTGGAGCTGAGGTGGTGAAGCTAGCGCTGTGGAGTGGCTGCAAATACAGGTTATCCTTAGCACAATGAATGTAATATATTTGAATCATCCTGAATCCATCACCCCACCTGGGTCTGTGGAAAAATTGTCTTCTTCAAAACCGGTCCCTGGTGTTAAAAAGGTTGGGATCCACCATTTAATACACTGAAACAGAAACACTGGGGATAGTGCTCAGGAATGCATATGTTTTTAAATGTCACTCTCCAAATGAATCACAAGCAGATAGTTTGGGCCAGTGTTTGGAAACAGATGGTCCAGGTGGCACCTCCTGAAGCCATTCTCTCTCTTCTGGCCTTTGGCAGGAGCCAGGGGGCAAAGGAGAAGAGACTAGGGTCCCTGAGGAACATCTGCCACGTAGATGTGGAAGATGAGGGTGAAATTTTCATCTTTTTTTTAAAGAGTTGAATTTGTTTTTATTTGGCCATGCCAGGTCTCAGCTGTGGCATGCAGTATCTTCGATCTTCATTGTAGCATGGCAGAATCTTTAGTTGTGGAGTGTGGGATCAAGTTCCCAGACCAGGGATCATTCCCTGGTCCCTTTCACTGGGAGCACAGTCTTAGCTCCACTAGACCACCAGGGAAGTCCCCAAACCTTCATCTTAAGAGCTGCTTATGGGACCATTACGGTTTGGAAAGAAGGAACAAGAGCCCAGGACACAAACTCATCCTGACTAGCCCACCTCTTCCATTCATGGGGCCCAGATACTCCCTACAGAGCCCAGGGACCCATTATAGCCATCCTTCTCATGTGGCAATGCCTGTCTGCTCTGGCAAATTTTGATAAATGCAATGCCAAGTTGAGCAGTATGCAACCACTGTAAGCAGTATTAATCAAAGAAGGGGCTGGGAGATCTCTCAGGTCTTTTTGTAGCCAGGGAAAAATAATCGCATGTCTGACTTCTTCAAAAGACCACATTCTTTGGTTCATTTTTTTAAAAACCTAACAATCAGGTGTCTGCAGTCCAACAGTTAGGCGGGTATCCCCAGCTAATGAGTAAAAAGCCGTCCCCTGGAGGCCTATTCCTGATTTTCACTCTCTCCAGGTCTCCAAAACACTAAATAAATAAAAATGGATGGCTTTTAATGAAAGCCTTAGCCTCCTCAGTTTAGCTTTTAATTGTGTGACAAATACACACACACACCACATCCTGAGCTGTTTACTGGAATTACACACCTTCAGCCTAAATGTCAGGCTGTGCCACAGAGAAACATGAACAGCTCAGTTTATTAATGGCAAGTTCGAAGGTTGGTCCCATCATTCATTGCCACGGGGACTCCAGCTGGCTCAAGCTCTCAGCTTCCGATACAGATCAACACCATCCCGACATTGACTCAGAACTGATTAGAAACCCACAGCATAGGAAGAGACCAGTGACACCCTTTTGCAGGCTTCAAGTTATCCACATGCAGAAACTTGAAACAAAAGACAAGAAGTACTTTGTCTTGGATTGGCTTGAATTAAAAGGGGTTCCGGGTTGGCTTGGTTTGGATCTGTTCACCATGCATTTGGTGACAGTGTCTGAGGTTCCTTTTTCTCATCAGAAAGTAGCCATAATATTATCTGCCTGTGTTGGATTGCTATGTTTTAATATCTGCTACATACATGGTAGGGCTTTCCTGGTGGCTTAGATGGTAAAGAATCTGCCTGCCGTGCAGGACACCCAGGTTCAATTCCTGGGTTAGGAAGATCCTCTGGAGAAGGAAATGGCAACCCACTCCAGTATTCTGGCCTGGAGAATCCCATGGACAGAGGACAGAGGAGCCTGACTGGCTACAGTCTGTGGGTTCGCAAAGAGTCAGACACAGCTGAGCAGCTAACACTCACTCATACACATAGGATGTTGTCAAAACAACATTAAATAGTTTAATTGATAGGAAAATGTTTTAAAATGTACAGGATAGAATCTAATCTTGAGTTGAGTAGTTAATTCTTTCAATTTAAAAATTCCCAAAGATACATTTACAATAAAGACCACATATGGATGAAGGCTTTCAATATATACATAAAATAATACAACTGAAAGTTCAGCAAGTGGGTCAGGGCACCTTGTAATGCTGGTTCTATACTCAAACTGGTACCATCACATCAGAACGGATCTGCCTGCATCAGAAGCAGAAATCACTTTTCCAGTTCCTGTTGTCATATTGTTAAAGGGACAGAATGCCAAAGGAATAGGAGCTGGGAAGAAAGAATAGTGCCAGAAGCCAACAATGGGCCTCCCAGCATCCTATGCCGATGTTTCTATGCTGGACATTATCAGTTTGTGATACATTTTTCATGTAAAAACAGCAAAAAACATTGACTAAGGGAAATAACCTTAAGTCAATAAACAACTGTAACCCCATAGGCATCTCAGCACTTATGAATCCCTTACTATCTTCACCAAAGAGTGAATGATTGATACTGGAAAAACAGGAAGCCAAGTAAAAATGGGTAGGATCATGTTTTCTCAAGAAATATCTCAAGGAGAATTCATTCCCATTGATCTGCTGTTTACAGACCCAGAGCTTTGCTTTATTCGGTTCTGGCCCACATGCCCTGTAGACGTTCTCTCCCCTTGAGTCCCAAAGGGTGGGAACGTATTTACCATAAGGAAGACAAGGTACTTGGCTGCTACTAGTAGATTAACAGCAACTACTAAAAATGACTCAGTTAAATGCTTGTCCGATAATGTTTATCAGTTTTCATATGGAAGCTGTAAAGGGTTTTCTGGGTGCTTTTGGGTCCCAAATATACCTTGGTGACCAGGAATTGAGTTTCCTCTTATGATGGCAAGTGGGGAATAGGAAGGTCTTAACGGACAGCACCATATGCTAATGTACCATCAAAGAATGTTAAGACAATTGGCCCTCAAGCATAAGTGTCTGCTTTACTCCAGAGGCTGAGCCACCCTTGGGAGCTCAAAGACACATCTGTGAGCTCCCACGTATTGGGAGCATAGCTTCTGACAGTGCAGTGAGTGCTGCATGCATGGCTCATGCATCACATCATTCCACTCCCACTTTGCAGATAAGAGAAAAAAAAAAAAAAAAAAATCAGAGAGATTAAGTGATTTGCTCTAAGGCACGTGGCCAGTGAGAGGCTAAACCAAGGCTTGAAACTAGCTAAACCCCAACTGCATTCTGCCTCTCTGAGCACTGATGTTGCAATATGAACACCAGTCAGGGAGTGAGAGTCTTTTCTGTTCACTGCTATAACCTCATCATCCAGTGTAGCTGTTGTGTTGTGCTCAGTCACTCAGTTGTGTCTGACTCTTTGTGACCTCATGAACTATAGCTCACTAGGCTCCTCTGTCCATGGGATTCTCCAGGCAAGAATACTGGAGTGGGTTGCCATTTCCTCCTCCAGGTCATCTTCCTAAGACAGGGATCAAGCCCAGGTCTCTTGCATCTCCTGCATTGGCAGGCGGATTCTTTCCCACTGTGCCACCTGGGAAGCCCCATCATCTAGTATAGGAGCAGATTCAAAGCATGTGGTCTGTAAACATCTGATGAAGGGCAGATGTCCAAAACAACAGATTGTATGGAGAAGACGTACTCTTAAACCCGTCATCTCCCTGTCATTTTTTTTCCCCCTCTAGAACTTCTCTCAGCTTTATCATAAGATTTCAGCTTTGTTTGCTGTCTGTCCCCAGAGTCTCCCATTTCTTGGGGGAGCATCCCTAGTTCCCATTCCCAGCATCCCACATTTTATAACTCTGCCTCTCACTTCTTTACCATCGGCTCTGGCTGGTCCTTAATCAAGAGCTCCATCTTCCAGCCCATGAGAGGAAGAAGCAGGTCATTTGGACTGAAGAAGGAGTTGATGATCCCTTGGGTGAGGGAATATACCAGGCATTTAGGAGAAGTCCCTACATGGCAGAAATCTTATGATTTGTACATTTACACCAGGCATTAGAGTTAATAAGGTATGTTCAAAACAAAAACTACTTTCTTTTTATAACGTATAACACTCCAAAATCAAGTGGCATGGTTCACTTTCTCCTTTCTCAGTCCCTTCTTCAGAGACATTAGAGAAAAAGAGAAAGATGAATGGTTCAAGGAACGCACAGGACAATACTTGAAGAATAGAGAAATACGAATGTCTCCTTTAACACTGACTTATAACTTAGGAGTTCTTCACTTGTAATCAAATGTAACAAGTATCTGGCACCGTAAAATAAGTAGACTTGAATTCTAAGTAAAGATGAATAGAGTAGGTGAGTTTCTAATTATATGTAGGCTTCGTAGGTGCTGAGGGTTTCTTCAGGAATGAAAAGGTTCTTTTCAGGGTGTTTCCAGTGCCGCCTCTGTGAAGAATCGTGTTCTGTGTTCTGCTGGTTTCTAAGTCGTTTCAGTCGTGTCCGACTCTGTGCGACCCCATAGACGGCAGCCCACCAGGCTCTGCCGTCCCTGGGATTCTCCAGGCAAGAATACTGGAGTGGGTTGCCATTTCCTTCTCCAGTGCATGAAAGGGAGAAGTGAAAGGGAAGTCGCTCAGTTGTGTCCGACTCTCAGCGACCCCATGGACCGTAGCCTACCGTCCGTAGCTCCTCCATCCATGGGATTTTCCAGGCAAGAGTACTGGAGTGGGGTGCCATTGCCTTCTCCCTCTGCTGGTTTAGGGGTCTTTTAACAGGCAGTGGCCTTTTTCTCTTGAATTCAGTGTGGAAAGTGCCTGAGACCAGAGCCGTCGATCTCTGAGTCAGACCTAGACAGGGCTTCATATGTACTCCTAGCTCTGGGCCCCGGCAGCCTTTCTCTGATACTTTGTGGCTATTGATTGCTTTTCCTGGTGACCTAGCTAATGATTACAGTAAAATGTGACTTGGCAGAGCATCCTGTTCTGTCAGCTTTGGGGATCAACCTTGACCTCACGATGATCCAGGAAATGCAGGTATAGAAGAGAAGGGCGTGTGTGTGTCTGTGAGTATGTCTCTGTGCGTTAGTGGTGGTGGTAGTAATGTAAGGCAAGGCAGGAAAACAAAATGATTGGAGCCTAGTCTTGCCTGGCACATACTACCCAGGAAAGATGAGGCAAGAAAAGCAAACCCAGATAATGACTTTTCTATGAAATAACCCCACATGTCACCCTTCCCCTGCACCCCATCTTCAGTCGGACGATTCACCTGCAACCTGCCCCCCAACTTCGTACTTCAGCTTCCATTTCCGTTTTTAGCCCTCTTCAGATTTGGAGGCTTCTGCACCCTCCCCTTCTGGACAGCTAGAATTTGGACAGACATTTCAGCTGAAAAAAATCCACTCCTTCACCCAAAGACTTTAATTGATCTCTGTTTGCTTTTGCTCTCACAACAGCTAAGATCGAGCCGAAGCAGGTGTGCACTCATGACTGTCCGGGCGGCCCGAGGTGCAGGGGCGGCAACTGTGTTCCGCCTGCGCCCTCGCGGCTCTGCGCTCTTCCACATCTTCTGTTTCACAGCGGCTCAGTGATGAGGCTTCTTCTATTCACTCAGCTCCAGCACTATTTTTACACCTCTGCCAAAGCTCTCCCTGATCCCCTTCCTTTGAAAAGGACCCTGGTAAATCCTCTCATAATGGCAGGAATGCAAGAAACAGCAAGGGTGGAGAGGGATGGGGCAGCGCGTGGTCCTACAGCTGTTACCATTTTGGGGTCAGAAAGCTGGGGACATGGGTTAAAAGGCAGCCGCACGACCACATTTCATAATGTGTCTACCTTAACAAGGAGTTTCATGGATTGTATTCCAGTAAATATGTAAGTAATTTTAAAAATTAAGTCTTTTAAAGCCATTGGAACCGTTAGAACATAAGCCAGCTTGAATGCGTCATTCATTTATTCCCTGAGTTCCTGTCCATATGAGCTCACAGACCACTTATATGCATAGATGCTGAGGGGAAGGGAAGGTAGACTGTTGATAAATAACCAAGCAGTGGCATAAATGTGACACATAGCCTCATTAAAGAAGAACCAAGAGTTGGAGGAACCCAGAGCAGGGCCTAACTCAGATTTGCTGAATCAAATAATACTTTTCGGAGGAACTAGTATCTGGGTTGAAACCTGAAGGGAGTATGAAAAGCCGGATAGCCAGGGAGGAGAGAGTATGACACCCACATGCTCCGCAATGTTCGAAGGTCCAGAAACCAAAAGTAGTGCAGTGAAAGAAATCTGGAAATTTTTTGTACTTGAAATCCAGGGGGACAATTACATGGGTGACAATTACATGGTGACAATCCAGGTGAGGAAGGAAGCTACAGAGTCCACTAGGGCCAAATCATGACAATTATTGATATCATCCTCTAATCATCACCCTCAGTTGAAAGCTGCAGCTGATCGAACTCCTCTCTGTCTGGACAGTGGGGTGCTTGGCTGCTTATGGAACTTTTGGACTCCCCATTACCCAGACTATAAAGCACACATTCTGAAGTTTTTTGTCAAATGCCTCTAACTCACCAATTCAGACTTATCTCACCCCATTATCATTTTCCCATACAAGGTGATACTTTCATTCCAAATTTCTCCTCATTTCATAATGCTTCGTACTCTTTTTCTTAAATCATGCCTCTGCCAAAGCCACCTCCTCTTCCTGGAATTGCCTCCTCACCCTCACTTTCTGCTCACACACTCCTGCACTAGCTTTCAAGACCCAACTCAATGCCACCTCCTCCAGGAAGTGCCTTTAATTCCCTCAGCACTCCTTCATCAGCACCTTCACACCATCGACATTCTACTCTGGATCTTTGTCTATGAAATTCATCACAGACTCTCAAATTTCTCCACATGGGGTCTTCTCACACATACTTAGGTAAATACAAAGTAAAGTTTTAAAATCAAGAAATGACAGTTTAGTAGATATTCGATGAATTGTAAAGGACAAGTCATAATTATAATCTGTAATTACTTTACTCAGGGCTTCCCTGGTGGCTCAGATGGTAAAAAATCTACCTGCAATGCAGGAGACCCAGGTTTGATTCCTGAGTCAGGAGATCCCCTGAAACAGGGCATGGTAATCCACTCCAGTATTCTTAACTGGAGAATTCCACAGACAGAGGAGCCTGGTGGGCTACAGTCCATAGGGTCGCAAAGAGTCAGACACAACTGAGCAACTTTCACTACACTACTCTGTTCAATTCAGTTCAGTCATTCAATCGTGTCTGACTCTTTGCAACCCCATGGACTGAAGCATGCCAGTCTTTCTGTCCATCACCAACTACCAGAGCTTGCTCAAACTCATGCCCATTGAGTCAGTGATGCCATCCCACCATCTCATCCTCTGTTGTCCCCTTCACCTCCTGCCTTCAATCTTTCCCAGCAGCAGGGTCTTTTCCAGTGAGTCAGTTCTTTGCATCGGGTGGCCAAAATATTGGAGCTTCAGCCTCAGCATCAGTCCTTCCAATGAATATTCAGGACTGATTTCCTTGAGGATTGAGTGGTTTGATCTCCTTGTAGTCCAAGACTCAAGAGTCTTCTCCAGCACCATAGTTCAAAAGCATCAGTTCTTCGGCACTCAGCCTTCTTTATGGTCCAACTCTCACATCCATACGTGACTATTGGAAAAACTATAGCTTTGACTAGATGGACCGTCGTCAGCAAAGTCATGTCTCTGCTTTTTAATATGCTGTCTAGGTTTGTCATAGCTATGAATACTCCTGTTGACTTGTTTGTATGGTCCTCATTCCCAAATAGACCATAAACATTTTCAAAAAGGCAACATATTTTTCTTATTTAGTTCTGTACTCCCATTGTTTAATTCCATAGCATGGGACATACTAAGTATACTCATGAATATTCACTGAAAAAAGAAGTGAGAAAATATAAGCAGTGGACACCCCTCAACCCCCACTCACACATTCCACACACACTCAAAAAAGCTCAGTTCCCTATAATTTGCTGCTAAGAATTCCTGGCTTAGTGCCTAAGGACAACAATTGAATGTCCAAAGTGCCTTTTTGGGATGTCCAAGAAAAATTTAAACTTTTGTTGGTAGGTTACTTATCCTGGCAGAATTCAGCAAGATGAGAGTCACTGGAGTTTTATTCTTGACTGAACACTGACCTTTGAAAGGCACTCAACATCCCAATTAGAGGCTACACATTTGTACAACTCAGTAAATTAATAGACAACCCACAAAAACCACTTTTCTCCAATTCACTGTCAAGTTTTCAATCTAGTAGTGCCCAAATTGCTGCACACACTTTCAATAGAAAAAAAATAAAAATGAAAATCCATTTTTCATCATGAGCTGCCTTCTGCTTCCTTCTTTTTTTAACCCCATGGTGTTTACAAAGTTGGGCTTCCCTGGTGGCTCAGACAGTAAAGAATCCACCTACAATGCAGGTGACCCAGGTTCGATCCCTGGGTCTGGAAGATCCCTTGGAGAAGGAAATGGCAACCCACTCCAGTATTCTTGCCTGGGAAATCCCATGGACAGAGGAGCCTGGCAGGCAGTCCATGGCGTCACAAAAGAGTCGTACAGGACTTAGAGACTAAACAACAACAACAACGATAAGCAAAGTTAACTACTTCTGAAGAAAGAAAATGGCTTGGGGCTAAGCCAACAGGCTCCTGCCTCAGCAGCCCCTTGACATCTGGAGCTGCCAGCGTTCCCTTGTATGCTAAACTTGGGGCGGGGGAAGGATGGTGGATTCCACAGTCTTTGCATCTGTGTTTAATCTCGCTACAGGGCTAGGCAATTCTAACCTGAAGTTTGTTTGAGGGTAATTCCGGAAATCATCATTGGAGTAGACTCCTAAGGATAGAGACTGTTCTCAAGACAACAATGTAAAGGGTGGGAGACCCTGTCCTTCTGACTTATGGAGAAGACCAACAGGAGTTCATAGAAAATCTCTCCTAGTTATGGGAAGTAGAAGATGAACTCATGGATTTTATTTGGTTTAGCATCTGGTCTAGGTGCCTTTTTAAGTTATTTATAAAAGGGTATTAACATTACACCTGCTGGAAACTTTCTCCATGACCTATTTGTAAATACAGGATGTTGAAGATTTATGGTAATTGTAACATTAAAAATTATCCTAGTGTTTTGTACAAGGCTTGTAGTTGTTGTGGCTTAATTCTAGTTGCATTGTGTAAATTGACCTAAGAATAAAAAGCCATACATTTTCAGTAGTACAGTTGTCCTGTCTGCTGATGGCTGACATTCTAACTTTTGATAACAGCAGGATTCTCTAAACTGCTGATTTTGCAGCTCAAAATTCTCCACTAAGAAGAAATAAAACTTGACTTTCTGAATATTGCTGGTTAAAACTCGTCCTCAAACATGTTATAAAATTGTGGGCATACTTGTTAAGACCACTGGCAACGGCTACTTTTTAATAAACTGCCTTTTCTCATTTGTACATGTGGACGATAATACATTTTAGAGGGTCGTTCACTTATGTCTTCATTCTTTTGACAGATATTTGCTGATAGCCCATTTGGTACCTGGTTGTGTACTATGTGCTATGAGGTCGGAATGTTATGAGCTTGACATAAATATCCAATATCTGGTGCATAGTATAAATTCAATAAGCGGCAGAATCTTTCATACTTTCTTTAAGAATGTAGGTAATTTGAATAATAATAAGATATTAACAACATCATCAGAGCTTCCCTGCTGGCACAGACAGTAAAGAATCTGCCTGCAATGCAGGAACCCCAGGTTCCGTCTCTGGGTCGGGAAGATCCCCTGGAGAAGGGACTGGCAACCCACTCCAGTATTCTTGCCTGGAGAATTCCATGGACAGAGGAGTCTGGCGTCCTTCAGTCCATGGGGTCGCAAAGAGTCACACACAACTTAGCGACTGAACAACAATAACAGATTGGGGCTTTCCAGGTGGTTCAGCAGTGAAGAATCACCTGCCAATGCAGGAGATGTGGGTTTGATCCCTGGGTCAGGAAGATCCCCTGGAGAACAAAATGGCAACTTGCTCTCACTCCAGTAATCTTGCCTGGGAAATCCCATGGACAGAGGAGCCTGGCAGGCTACAGTCTACGGGGTTGCAAAAAAGTCAGACATGACTTAGTGACTAAATAATAACAACAAACAACAACAATAACATGATGAGTTTATTATAGTCAACATTTTGACCAAGGAATTGTCATATCTCATGGGAAGGACTTAGATTTTGGAGAGTTAGAAATGCAGCTTGATACCATCAAGCTCTCTCCCTGCTCCCTGTTGGGATGCCCCCACTTCTGTGCATGTTGGCATGCCTTCAGCAAAGCTATACTCGGGGTAGCCTATAAGGCAACACGTTATGTGAGTAGATACTTTTGAGTAGTTGGACCTTAAGATATGCCTCAGCTAATGGTCCACCCATTCTCAGGCTCCTCTCAGACACAGAAAAAGCAAGTCACCTCAGTTTTCTCTATTTAAAGACAGTTCTTTTTACTTCTAAGCATTCTGTCAAGCTAATCAGCCACTTTTGCTTAAGTTGTTGATATAAGTTTTAGCTTCTCTGTCAGTTGTTCACTTACATCTGAATGTCAGTCAATGAGCCTCTTATAAAATGTTTGTATAGATTTGAATCAAAGTGAATGGGAAATGGTCTTCTCAGGTGGCTCAGTGGTAAAGAGCATGCATGCCAATGCAGGAGCAGGAGGAGACATGGGTTGGATCCCTGGGTTGGGAAGATCCCCTGGAGGAGGAAATGGAAACTGACTCCAGTATTCTTGCCAGGATAATCCCATGGACAGAGGAGCCTGGCAGGCTACAGTCTGGGGGATCACAGAGAGTTGGGCATGACTAAATGACTGAGCATGCACGAATGGGAAATAACATCAACATTCTCCTGAGGGCATCATGCTCATGAACCATTATGTAGTCAACTACTTGGCTGCATGTAGGGCTACACGCAGCCCTGCGAGGCTCCCGTTTTACAGCTGAGGAAACTGTGATTCAGAAAAGTAATGATTAGCCTGTGCTCATGCAGATGCTAAATGGCCAAGTGAGCATTTAAACCCTGAGACTCAGTCCTCAAAAGTCATTTGATCTTTTCCCTGCTCACAAATCCCTTGTAACTGAAGTATTTATGAGTCATTCCCCTCTGCATTATTTACAGAAAATGTTTCTCTTGCCAACACTGGACCTAAAGAGTGAATATGGAGGAAATACTTGTTCTGAGTAGCAGTTCTGTATTACCTCCTTGAATGGAACAGTGAAGTGTAAGACAAGGAACCAGACAAAAGAGAATTATGTAGAATCAAGAGGACTTCAGATGATATATGAAGGCGTTAATAGAAAAGTGGCTATTCACAAGGTTATGATTGATTATGTATTTAAAATAAACACAGTTGCCTTTCTTTACTTTGGCTCTGAGAGGGGCTTAACTTTAGCACCATAATGGCCCACTGTTGTCTACATGGCAGGTGGCTGGTACATAAATCCTGGCGAGAGGCGGACTGAGGGACCAATGTATGGATTCCATCTATGAACTGTGCATACCCTGCATTTTTGCAGAGAAACAAACCAGCAGTGTCTGTACTCCCAGGTCTCTGCCTCAGCTTCAGGGAAGAAGCAGTAAGACACTACCTTTCCTTTAGCTTAAAAAGGGAGTTGACTAAGTGAAAATAAGAGTTAATTGTTGCAGTTCCTCGTGTGAAGCATCTTTCAGTATGGAAGATGCATTTTTACAAACTCTAAGTTTACAAAAGTGTCCTCCGGTGTTATCAAGCCCACCCAATGGGATATTTTAGACATCTTCTCAAGAACTCCAAGGCACCCTAATGCCTAGTGGAGTTTGTTAGGAGACGCAAACATTATTACCCAAAGTGGCTCACTCTTTTATATATTACTACATATTTCTTCAATATGGGAACTCAGTAGAATATCAAATACTTTCATGATAACCGTTCCTTCTAATAATTTCTATTCACTATGTGTGTGTCCTTAGTTGCTCAGTCATGTCTGATTCTTTGCAACCCCATGGACAGTAGCCTGCCAGGCCATGGGGATTCTCCAGGCAAGAATACTGGGGTGACCCAGTATGCCATGTCCTCCTCCAGGTGATCTGCCCAACCCAGTGATCGAACTCAGGTCTCCTGCATTGCAAGCGGATTCTTTACCATCTGAGCCAACAGAGGTATAGAAAATAGGAGGAACAACCAAAATCAAAAAGATTCTTCATTGAAAATCCATTCATGTGCCAAAGGCAGATGTGTAAGGAATAGAAATAACTTTTAGAACTATAATTGGCTCTGCCGATCATCGCGTCTACCATCCTGATGTAGCTGTGAGAAAACCAAAGCCCAAATAGGGCTTTGACTTCCACAGAATAAACAATTTTATTAATAGAACCATCAGAAAACAGTTTAGTAATAGAACCATCCCTATTCTACTAGACCAACAATCAACTGTAATTTGATGTCATAATTACTCAGTTACTCTCAACTTCAGACATATATGTAAGTAGAGTCACACAGTGGTTAAAAATTAGTGTAAATTTCTAATTACGCACATATGCACAGACCTCTAATCAGATTACCAGACATTTGTTCAATTATTTTCAGAAACATAGACATCTTAACTGGAGAAGGAAATGGCAACCCACTCCAGTACTCTTGCCTGGAGAATCCTAGGGACGGTGGAGCCTGGTGGGCTGCCGTCTATGGGGTCGCACAGAGTCGGACGTGCCTGAAGCGACTTAGCAGCAGCAGCAGCAGCAGCAGCAACCCACAAGATTCCTTTCTCCTGCACCAGCATCTCCTCCCCACAGCAGGGCACACCAGTGTGTCTCATTGGTTTCTACTTCATTTAGCAGATATTGTTGGGCACCTACTACGTGTCAGATGCCTGAGCTGAGACTTCCTCTGCTCTTAAGATACGCTAGTGAGTGAAACGACAGAAACCAAATAGCTATAGAGAAGAGCCAGCAGAGAACTGCCGCAATTCGAGACGAGGAAACACTGTGTCAGGGGCTTCACCAAGGAGGATTAAACCAAGTGGAAACTGTTAGGATAATGTAGAATGTACCAGAAGAGGAAGGATATAGCTGAGTTTAGGGGGAACTGTGTGCAAAGGCATAGAATTGTAAAACCAGCACAGGCAGATGTGTATGCTTAGGTGTGAATTGTGGGTGAGGGTAGCTAGCAAGTAAGATAGATTCTGGGGGCTATTTCTTAGAGGGCTTTGTAAGCCACGCTGAAGAGCTGCAGGACCCCTGGATACACTGTGAGTGGATATGTGCCAGGAGAGAGCAGAGATCTTCCCATCCACAGACCGATAAGGGTCCCCCTTCCCTCGCACGAGCACCTGTGCATACAAAGGAAAACCCGACAGATACAGAGTTGCTGTGGAAATAGGCTCACTAGCTGGAGGCGTGCCTCAAATTTGGAGCCCAAAGGGGGACCCCCACCAGACATGCAGTGTCGCTGCAGACCCATCTGTAAACTACCTCCCCGAGAGACCCACCGACACACAGTGGCCAGAACCCTTCCTCTCTTCTTAGAGATCTCAAAAGCCCCTCGGTGCACAACCATGTATGACCTGCCCTTGGGACAGATTGAAACACAAGCCCCTACTGACAGAAAGTCTTTTCTCCAGTTTAGGACTTTTGTTTTTGAGAAGAGAATAAGAAGCAGGGACTGTTCCCAGATAATCAATGAACTGGCATGCTGGTGTCCCGCTCTGTTCCGCTCTTGTGTTTTAATAAGCTTAACTGTGAACACAACTCAATGTTATTAAAAAAGAAGCTGTTTCTTCCCAGTCATCCTATAAATGGGCTTCCCTCTGTTATTTCAGAAGTAGTAAAAGCTAATTGTTTTATTTTTCAATTAAGGTCTGCCTGTGTGAGAATGTGTCCATGTGTGTCCCCAACACTGTAGCATCTTTGCAGTGGTACAACTGTCCCTTGGGCAACTGTTTTCCATTTGGTGGTGAGTGGTGGGACTTCAAGTCCACCTCACGTGAGCAGTTGGCAGAGTCTGAGCTAAAATCTCACCCAGAGATGGTACTGCCTGTTTTGTTTGTTTTTTTTTTAATCAGCAAACAAGTTTGAATAATTGAAAGCAAGAGGAAGCGAAGATACCGTTTCTGGAACCTGGTTCGACCAAAGTTTGATAAAATGGCTTTGATTTAAGGGGAGAGAAAGCGACACCATAATGAACTCCAGAATTTCACAGGCGAATTTTGCCATTTTATCAAGGGAACAGGCAAAACCGATGTAACTCAAAGTGCTGATTACCTCGCTCCCTGGATTATGCAAGGTAGTAACTTCTGGGAACAGGGAGACAAATTGGAACAAGTTTTAGGAGGAAATGATGGGTCTGTGCTCATTCAGAACTGTCTCCCTTTCCCCAATCCTACCCGGGCAAAAATGCAAATGGAAATTGCCTGGCAGTTCTTTCTAATCAATCTGCCTCTAGAGGTAGTAAATTCTCCCTGGCCTTCTCTCCGCTCAGCTCTGCTCCAGCTGGAGCATGATGGATCCTCTGCCTTGCGCTGCCTCCTTTAGGGACTCTCCTGGGAAACAGAATCTGCATGTTTGCTGCTAGGAGAGTGGGGGGCGCCTGAGTGCAAGTCCACCAATCTGAAGCTGAATTGTTTCTCAGAGAAAAAGCAGCTTATTAAAAGTCATGATGTTTCATGCCATTGCAGCTCACCAGAAATTACTCAGTAAGATATCCTCTTCACCAGTCATCTGCACAAAGTCCCTGGCATAAGAGAAAGATGTCTGAGTTTGTAATGTCTGAGCGAGCTACTTGTAAATCAACCTTTCTGTGGTGTGCTGTGCTCAGTCGCTTCAGTCATGTCCAACTCTTGGCGACCCCATGGACTGTAGCCCTCCAGGCTCTTCTGTACATGGGATTCTCCAGGAAAGACTATTGAAGTGGGTTGCCATTCCCTTCTCCAGGGGATCTTCCCCACCCAGGGTTTGAACCCGGCTCTCCCACATTGCAGGCAGATTCTTTACCGACTGAGCCACCAGGGAAGCCCCAACCTTACTGTACTTTATCCTATTTACCTGGTTGATGTCAGTCTTACCTGTAGGATTTTATGCCCCGCACTGAGAGGGCCCAGGACTGATGTGTTCGTCTCTTTCTTCTGCATGTCAGGTGAAGGACAGGTTGTGAGAGCTGCTCAATCACTGTTGCATTCATTTATTCATTTAACAAATCAGCTGAGGGTCTGCTCGGAGCCAGCCACTGTGCCCTGGGACCGCAGCAATAAACAAAGGAGCTGTGGCTTCTGCACTCACAGAGCTTACAATATGTAGAGGAGGCTTGACTTAGCTGATAATTCTGGAGAGCAGGAGAAAGGAAGTGAACAGGTACCTGAGAGACTAATGAGAGGAAGGAGCTGCTTTCGATATGAATAGGAAAGCATTTCTGAAAAGGTGTCATCTCAGGTGCTCGTGGTAAAGAACCCACCTGCCAATGCAAGAAACATAAGAGACACGAGTTCGATCCCTGTGTCAGGAAGATCCCCCGGAAGAGGCTATGGCAACCCACTCCAGTATCCTTGCCTGGAGAATACCCATGGACAGAGGAGCCTGGTGGGCTACAGTCCATGGGGTCACAAAACAGTTGGACACAACTTAGTGACTGAGCATGCATGCACACAGTTGGAACTAGGGACTGAGAAGGACTCAGGTGTAGAGAGGGTGAGCAACGAACTCTCTTGGAACCAAGAAGGCTCTGCTTTGTCAGATCTCTGCACTTTTGGGAAACTGCATGTTAGTTTACTAGGACCTGCATAACAGAGTACCCCAGACTGGAGGCTTCAACAGCAGGAATGTATTTGCTCAGGATTCTGGAGGCTGGAAGTCTGAGATGAGAGTGTCACCTGGGTTGGTTCTTTTGACACGTCTCTCCTTGGCCTGCACATGGCCGTTGTCTTCCCTCTGTGTCTTCACATGGTCTTTCCTCTGTATCCATCGGTGTCCAAAGGTCCTTGTCTTATAAAGACACCAGTCATAATGGATCAGGGCCGCTCACATGACCTCATTTTCTATTCATATTTTTATTTATTTTTTACCACCCCACATGACAGGTGGGATCTTAGTTCCCCAACCAGGTATTGAACCCAGGCCCTTAGCAGTGTAAGTGTGGAGTCTTAACCACTAGACCACCAGGGAATTCCCTCAAATGACCTCATTGTAGTTTAACCACCTCTTTAAATGTGGTTCTTTAAAGTCTCTTTAAAGACACTGTTTCCAGATACAGTCACAGCCTCAGATCCTGGGGGTTAGGACGTCAACATATGAATTGGGGGAAAGGGGCACAGTTCAGCCCACAGTACTTGTTGAAGGCCAGTTGGATGGGGTCTTTCAAAGTGTAGAAGGGCCATCGAAGGCAATAAACTAGTGAGTCACAGGGCTGCTTGACTTTCAAGCTACTGCTTTGAGAGAAGGGTGCAGAAGAGCTCATGGAGTGGCAAAAATAAATGTGGGGAGACCAGTTAGGAGCTATGGTGGTTGCCCAAGCAGGAGAAGACAGTGGAAGTGAGGTCTAGAGGAGAGGAGAGAACATCAAGATGGAGCTGGGAAAGCCAGTTTCTGAATGAGTGGAAAAGTTAATGAACAAATGTGTGTTTATGAAACCAATGAATGAGTCAACCCATTCCCCCTAATCACTGTGAAAACCTTGGTTTTGCCCTAATATCAATAGAATGACATTTATCTTTCTTGTCTGTCCCATGTAGGTGAGAGACTTCTCTAAACTGTAGGTGAGTTTGTGTAAGGGAGCCTCTTAATATGTGTGCCAGAGGATAAACACTCTGTTCTCCCCTGGCCTGTCACACACCAGGTAGTCCACATGCATTTTGTCAGGAAGAAGCGTGCAAGGAAAGGGCCTACCTTCACCTTGCTGAACCTTACTAGGCACCCTGGGATTGGCGTTTCTGACTCATATCAGCCTTTCTACTTCTTAGACCACCCCGTCTTTGGGAACGCTTTTACAATGTAAATTGCAAAGTAACTTTTTAAAAAGAAAAGTGGTTTTACTCAATAGTGTTTGTGATATTAGCCAAGCACCATTTTCCACAGTATTTATAGTGGGAGTTTTCTTCATTCACCTCACATGTGCACACACAGGATGAGGGAGCTAGTCTTTGCAATCAGGGATTCAGGGAGCCATTCAGTTGCAGCTCTGGACAGGGCCTTAGTGTCACCAGCCACCCTCTCACTCCATCCCGATTCTAAAGAATCTCCTTTAGAAAAGTTATAGCAGGTACCCCAGCTTCTTCTTGTAGCCTCCCTAGAACAAGGAGCTCACCACTCAATAGCACTGTCCTCCATTCCACTGTTGATTCACTCACTCTGTTAGTGTCCATGTAAACAAGAAAATAAGGTTGTCCTCCCCTTAGTCACATGGCTTGCCCTCTCCTTTCCCGGGACAGCCACCCACCAGTTTGAGGCTCCTTATTCAGCAGTCACATTTCCTCTAGATCCTACACCAGCCTGATTGTGTATCTTCCTGAAGTTGGGTATTGTCTCTCCTAAAATGAGATTCAGGCATCAGAGTGTTCCAGGTGTGTATTGACTGAAAGTCTCTGTCTTGGCTCCTGGAACCACCACTCACTCTGATACCTAAGACCAAAATCTGGGCACTTCCTCCTGTTCTGCTTTCCCTTCTTGTTAGAGACAATATTTGTGTTCCCCTTACATTTCTTTTTTTAAAAAATATGTGTTTACTTATTTAGGCTGCGCCAGGTCTTCCATTTTCTTTGCAGTACTGGGGATGTTTAGTTGCAACACATGAACTCTTAGTTGCGGTAGGTGGGATCTAGTTCCCTGACCAGGGATCGAACCCAGGCCCCCTGCGTTAGAAGTGTCTTAGCCACTGGACCACCAAAGAGATCCCTGCCCCACCCCTGGCCTTAAATTTCATATACTGGAATCCTAACCTCCAGTGTGATGGTATTAGAGGTGGGGCCTTTGTGAGGGTGGAGCCTTCATAATGAAACTAGTGTTCTTACAAAAGAGACCTCAGAAAGCTCTCCCACCCTCGTGGGAGAAGAAGGTAAGAAGTCTGCAGCCTGCAAGCCCAAAGCAGTCCCCCACTCCCAACCCAGGAACACAACCGTGCTGGCACCCTGATCTCAGACTTCCCCCTTCCAGACCTGGAAGAGATAAATATCTATTGTTCATAAGCCACCCAGTCTCTGGTACTTTTTTAAAGCAGCTCAGCTAAGACCATTCTCTTTCTCCATGCAAATTACACAGCCTCGGGATATTTATGCCTTAGTTTTTTTCTTGGATTTTCCTTCCTTAATCTGTTTACAACCCACTAGCTATCCACCCTCTCCCCTAAAGAGTGCAGAAATCTCCAGTGAAAGTATAATACCTGCCTTGAGTCTTCTCTTGCCCTGACATTATAACACTGCCCCAGAGGCTATAAATTGTAGTCTGTGCTTGCCCTTTCCTTTTTTAAGCCTTCAGTGTGGAGGGGTGGGAGGGGTGAGGGGGACAGATTTTCAATGGCTCTACACACCTTATGCATAGAGAGAGTGGTTCAGACAGTAAAGAATCTGCCTACGATGCAGGAGACCTGGGTTAGATCCCTGGGTTGGGAAGATCCCCTGGAGAAGGGAATGGCAACCCACTGCAGTATCCTTGCCTGGAGAATCCCATGGAGAGAGGTACAGTCCATTGGGTGGCAAAGACTTGGACATGACTGAATGACTTTCACTTTCATGCTACGCACCTTAAAGTTCAAGTTCAAACTTCAAATTCCTACCCTGCCCATCATGATCTGTCCATCACCTGACTTCCTAGCTAACCCTCTGTCCCATCCCCATCTCCATTCAGCAATTTTGAATTCCATATTAATCCTCAACCTCATCAGACTCTTTCACTTAGTCGGACTTGCTGTGCCAATGATGACCTTCTCCACTTCTTTGCTGGAGGAGAATTTACTTGTCCATCAGGAATTAGTCTTATCCCTCATGGGAGGTCCTGAGTCAGGCTAGCACACTGTCCTTCACTCCTGAGGCTTTTCCCTGGTCTCAAAGCACAGACATATCACAGTGGGGTGTACTTGTCTGCTGACATGTGTATCCCTCTCACTGAACCATGGACCTTGATTCATCTGTATGTTGGTGTCTGGGGCCATAGCTAGCACAGAGGAGATGTTCAGTGCATGTTTGTTGAGCTAAACTTTCAGCCCCAGTGAATGGGATTCTAAAGGTTAGGGATGCCCTGGTGTGTTTGGGGAGGCCATAATTTGTTTCACATTCATTTTGCAAGTGGTACTGGGCATAAGAAAGATGTAGTCCCATTCTCGACAGAGTCAACTTGACACCCAGGAGTCATCAGGGCTTGGTGAGAACCCTGCATCTAAGCAGTTATGATTTACACTGCAGTTGGAACACCAGATCAAAGACAGTCCAACAATACCTCATCTCAAGAGTCTTGAGCATTCTTCATGGACCAAACATAGCCTCAGCTATAATTGCTAGTAATTTCTTATTGCCTCAGTCCAACCCTGCACATATATTAAATTGATTTGCTAACTGCCCCACTCAAGTATTAAGGGAGAAAAATGTACCCACATTCTAATTAGTAATTTTAAAAAGTAATTTTATACATACTTTTATGATCAAACAATGCAATATAAAACAAATATTTAAAATTTATCATAAAACATAGCTACCCTGATAAGCATAATTTAGAAATCTTTAATGAATTCACCTCAATTAGCCTTTAATTAAATAGCTCATTAAAAGCTGATTTGAATACTGCTCATGGAGAAATTCTTGTTCAACTGTTGTGACAGAACAGGAAGTTAATGAAGTTAAAACTGAGTGCAATTTGAGGGGGAACAGCCCGAAAGTCATAAAGCTACCAGAGGAAATAGAATCTCTGAACTCTGCCTGACACCTGAGACTTTTCATCATAACCAGAAGCTCAAGTGAGTGATAGACCTGAGGCCCTGGGCAAGGATCATGTTTTTCTACCCCTTGTTCTCAGCTTGTGGCTTAGAATGTTGGAGGTGAAAGGTTAATATTTGATGAGTAAACAAATGAACAGTCAAAGCAGATCTGCACACATTCTAAATTCAAGCAAAAGATAAAGTAATACAAAATAAACTTATGTTTATGAAGCACCTACCATGTGTCAAATGTTTTGAATTTTTTTTAATTGAAGTTCCCCTAATAGCCCTTCATACCGAGAGCTAAAATATGATTCCTTCTTTTCAGGTGAAGAAACAGGAGAACAGAGTAGACAGCTGACACAAGGAGTAAATATCTGGGCTGAAATTTTAGTTCTGATGGAAGAGAAAAGTGAAAGTATTAGCCGCTCAGTTGTGTCTGACTCTTTTCAAACCCATGGACTGTAACCCACCAGGCTCCTCTGTCCATTGGATTTCCCAGGCAGGAATCTGGAGTGGGTTGCCATGTCCTTTTCCAGGGATCTTCCCAACCCAGGGATCGAACCCAGGTCTCTCTCATTGCAGGCAGATTCTTTGTCATTTGAGCCATCAGGGAAGCCTGATGGAAGACAGAACCCCAAATATCTAAAATTCTTCAAGACCTCTGTATAGACTTACTTGAAAAAAAAAAAAATATATATATATATATTTTTTTTTTTTTTCAGCTTTCACCTTCTCACGCCTCCCCACTACCAACTCCTTCCAAAGAACATGTCCCCAAGGCTCTGGCTTTTGTTGCCATAGCTCTGTCATTCCTGGGACGTCATCTGTCACATGATTGTCCCAGGAAATGTTGCTTGGGTTCTCCCTCTGGGTAGCTTGAGCCGGGGTTTAGCAAGGAGACTTTGAGGGGCAGAGCAGGCTTTGGAAGGAGTCTTTGGGCTCCAGGCACTGCGAGGGGATGGTGCTCCATCTTGGGAGAGAGGAACAAGAGACACAGTTACCATTTTCATCATCTCAGTCATTTGAGATGAATCTGGAAAGCACCCAGGGAATCCATCTGACCTGAAATCTCCAGCACAAAATCAGGTGCTCCCAGACTTAACAAGGCTGTCACCTGGAAAACCTCCTTCAGAGCCACAGGGCCCGGCTTCCAGGTGGGCAGCTGGACTGAGCCATCTCAGATGCTCAGAAGCATCAAAGCTGCAGGAGAAAGGCCCGAGGGAGCACAAGGAGGACAGACCTGTGTTCTCAGCACAGTGGGATGCAAGAGTCTGCCTGACTGGAGCTGGACCCCTACCGGGGTGCAGGAGGAAACAGTATGGGGAACCCATGCTTAGTCCACAGCAGCTGGTGGCAACTGCCCGGAGCCACCCCTGGCCAAGATGTGGGCTCGAGCAGACCTGGAGCATTTAAGGATCTCAGGATCCAGGGGCTGAGGCATGAGATTGTCTAGCATCTCCACAGTGGCTACAGTGAGAAGATGGAGAGGCTGTGGGTGGGTGGGGAATGTGGGTTTGATAAGTGGGGATCCAGTCTGCGCTCCTCCTGTATGGCAGTGACTACACACCATCTACAGGGTCAGGCAGTCTCTTCCGCTTGGCCTCCCCTCACACACATTATGTCAGGCAGGAATTGTCGAGATTCCCATTTTGTAGAGATTAGTGAGACTCAGTTAGAACAAGTAGGTCACATTGATGGTAAGCAACAGAGATGAGGTTCAAAATAGGTCTCTGCCTCAGTATCCCCTGCTGGCCCTTACACAGACTACTGAGTGTGAGGAGAAGATGGGTGGTCTCCCTAATCTGCAGGGTCCCCTGAAAGCCCCGGCTGGGACATGGGAGCCTCCGTGCCCTGTGGCCTCCAGACTCTAGTGTTCATCTGGCCATCCATCCTCTCTAACTTTGGGCCCGCCAGGACCTAGCACATGCTGAGCACTCAGGAGCTATGTCCTGGGACTTCCTTGGTGGTCAGGTGGTTAAGACTCAGTGCTGCCAGTGCAGGGAGTGTGGTTTCAATCCCTGGTTGGAGAACTAAGGTCCCACATGCTGTGTGGCATGACCAAAAGACTTTTTTAAAGAAGTGTCTGAGGAGGCAGCAGAATCTGCTCGCTCAGTTGTGTCTGACTCTTTGCAACCCCATGGACTCTACAGTCTGTGGAATTCTCCAGGCCAGAATACTGGAGTGGGTCCCCTTCTCCAGCAGATCATCCCAACCCAGGAATCGAAGCAGGGTCTCCTGCGAAGCAGGTGGATTCTTTACCATCTGAGCTACTAGGTAAGCCACTAAAGAAGTGTCTACTGCTGATCTAAGGGAAATAAGGAAATCCCTTGAGGTGTCTTCTCTTTTTCTTTTTTTTAAATTGGAGGATAATTGCTTTACAATATTGTGTTGGCCTGTGCCACACATCAACATTGAATCAGCCACATGTATACATATGTCCCCTCCTTCGTGAACCCTCCCCCCAACTCCCACCCCATCCACCCCGCTAGGTTGTCACAGAGCACTTGGTTGAGCTCCCTGTGTCACACAGCTTCTCTTTCTTTTATGCAAATGTTTTCTGAGCCTCAGTTGGTTAATCTGTAAAATCTGCTTAAACTGCTGCCCACGAACACGTTTTGAAATATGTAAAACACTGCAGGCAGGAAGCTTTGTGTATCTGTCCCCTGCCCGTTTCTGCAGCCTCGCCTTCTGCCGGGGTCTCGCTGTCTTTCTGTGTTCCCGCCTCCCCAGCATTTCGCCTCATCCTTGAATGGACCACAGTCTTTTGCCTGGTCTTGGCAGGGCCTCTTCCCCCTGGCTGGACACTCTTCTCCTCTGTCACACCTTTACCTACTATTTCCTACTCATCCACCCTTTCTTCAAGGAGGCATCCGAGGTAGATTAAGTGCCCACAGGTGTCATCACATGGGAGGCTGTGTGATTTCCTTCTTTAGCATATGATAACTCTGTATATGTACTGAACATCTTCAGGCTTCCCCCGGCGGCTTAGCGTAAAGAATGTGCCTGTAATGCAGGAGACCTGAGTTTGATCCCTGGATTGTGAAGATCCCCTGGAGAAGGAAATGGCAACCCACCCCAATATTCTTGCCTGGAGAATCTCATGGACAGATGAGCCTGTCAGGCTACAGTCACCGGGGTCGCAAAGAGTTGGACATGACCGAAGCGACTTAGCATGCACGCACACACTGAACATCCTCAGCCTCCACTAGGGAAATCTCTGACAAGGAGACATGGTGTCTCTACCCACCATGGGATCACTGGCAGCTGGTTCCTAGTAGATGCTCGATAAATATGTACTAAATGAATAAGTGAGTGAATAAAAATGAATGTGTGGTTGTTAGTATATACACGTGAACAATTCCAAGAGGTAAAATAAATATTCAAGTGTTCACATCTGTGTAAATAGCTCACTCTTGCGTCCTATTCAGACTGCCCCAGGGGCCTCACTGCATTCCTTTCTTCACTTGCCAGGATGCTTCTGTCTACAGGCCTGGCTGTGCCGTGTCAGCATTTCTGGGATGGAGCAAGGACTTCTAGGAAGGTTAAGTTAGAACCACGAGTTCTGTTTCCAGATCATAAGGAGGCTATGGGACACAGAATCATTCAGCTGAAGGTAATTGATTCTGAATACATTTGAAATTTCTTCAGAGGTCCACTGGCATGCATGAGAAAACTCAGGTTGGGTTTCCATCTCCTTGCATGTGCAACTAGCACATTCGTATTCTCTTGCAGCTCCCAGTGCAGAAATACAGTGTGGGTGACAATCAGACATTCCCTTACAGAGGCCAATGGATATCACCATGTATCCAGCAATGATTTATTCCCCATTTGGCCCATATTTTCTTATCCATTACCTCCTTCAATCCTCTTGTTTAATCCTAGACTACAGGACCCATCCATCCATCCATCCATCCATTTGTGTTTTTAAGCATCTGATCTTTGCCTAAGACTGTGGTCTTGCCCCACAGGGTGCAGTTCTCAAGCATGGTCCATACAGTCTCTCAGAGGCCTCGAGCAAGGCTGAGTGACTGTCACCTACAGTATTAGTCTGCTGTGAACTTGTACGCACATTCCTCGATTCCTTGTCTCACTTCTCCACTCTCCCACTGCTCTCCCTGAAATCACCTCCCAAATAAACAACTTGCCCCCAAACCCTTGTCTAAAAGATCTGTTTGGGGAAAGACAAAGATGATGTCACAGAAACATGCTTGTTTCTTCCAGATCACCAACACTGCCTATGGTTTGTGTATTTATTAGAGCCAGCCTGCGCTCACTGTCCATCTCCCATCTTTAGACCGTTAGCTCCACAAGAACAGAGACTCTTACAGCTGTCAGTCCCCATTGACTACCTAGCATCTGGTACACAGCCAGGTGCTCAATGAATCTTTCTGGAGTGAACAAAAGAATACACCGGGCTGTCTTCCCCAGTGCTGGAAATGAAACTGTTTTGACTCAACCCTCACATTCTGAGACAATCAAAGTGAAATATTTATAATATACTCTCATTGAAATAAATGTCATTCAGTAGCATTGGATGTTATGAAGTCATGGGAAAGGGTACCCAGTGAAACCTTCCCAGGGAAGTGATCCCAAAGCCTGATCATAAAGGACACAGAACCCGAGGGAATAGGGCACATACCCCAAGAGTCTGTGGGATTATTGAGAGAGGCAGAATATAAGGTCTTCTTTGTGGACTTGATAGCTGGAAAAGTTATAATGCCCGCTAAAATGGAGGCTCAGAAACAGACTTATTATATTGTTGTAAATATTAATAATATTTGAATAGCAATACTGAATAGCAGGGCTTTCCAGGTGGCGACAGTGGTAAAGAACCCACCTGCCAATGCAGGAGATGTAAGAGATGTGGTTTCAATCCCTTGGGTCAGGCAGATCCCCTGGAGGATAGCATGGCAACCCACTCCAGTGTTCCTGCCTGGAGAACCCCATGGACAGAAGAGTCTGGCGGGCGACAGTCCATAGGGTCACACAGAGTTGGACACTACTGAAGTGACTTAGCACACACGCACTAAATAGTAAAGGTATCAGCAGGAGCATTGAGGACGTTCCCAGATGTGGCTGGTTCTAGAAATTAGGCTGATCTAAAAATACTGTGGAGGTTCTCTCTCATTTTCTGGAGGTGGTGATTAGGGTGGCAGGGAGTGGCAAGGAGGATGGCCCAGGAAGTTTCTTGTCTGCTGAGGCTGTGTTGGTCCTCAGGGGCTGGGAGTCAGGTGCACAGAGCAGATGCCTCCCCGGCAGAGCCTCCTGAGTTCTGAACTCAACTTCTGTCTTTCAAGATCTGTACCTGCGATTGTCAACAGATTCTGTTTTCATTTGTAAATGTCCTTACTGCTGGGATGGATTTGTGGAATTGTCTATCAGCTGTCATCATGGAGTGAGATTCAGATTTGTTTCCTGTATCACAGTGAGGCTGAGTGCTGTAACTAACAACCCCAGAACTTTAGTGGCTTAATTTACAAAAAGTGTATTCCTGCTAAGGTTGTATGGAGTTGGACATTTGAAGGGTGGTCTTCCAGTACTGTGATTCAGAGACACAGAGCTATTCAACCTAGTGGTCCTGTCATCTCCTAAATTTCCAGAGCCCCCGTGGATGCTCTGCACCCTTCCTCCCAGTGCAGTGAGGACAAGCCTTGCAGGTTGCATGGGAGGCTGGCCTGGCCGCCCTAGGGAAGTCTGCTGTTTCTGCTCACATACCATCAGTCGTAACTCAGCTCCATGCTCCACTGAAATGCAAGGGAGCCTGAGAGCCGTGGTCCTGCTGTGTTCCCAGGCAGAAAAGATAACAAGATTTTGTGAAGACCTAGACTTTTCTCCCATACTTTTCAAGGCACATTTGAAAGGATCGTTTGGGGATAGAGGGCTTGAGAAGGTAGTCAAAGATGGCCTTCCCTATTGGTTACTGAAATGTGTTCTGCATTTACTTTTCTGTGCAAGATCATCTTTTCTGCTTTTCAGTTGACAATGAAAAGTTTGCTGGACACATTGATCTGGAATTTGACTCACAGAAATGTGTTCATATTAGGAGTTACTGGAGAATGTGTATCCAAAACACCTTTCTCACTTTAGGAAATGTAAGGTCCAAAAATTAGTGATGTTCAAGGAATGGACTTCCTCTTTGGCAAAATAAAAGAGAGAGAGAGAGAGAAACTGTGTGTCTTGTGTGTGTGTGTGTGTGTGTGTGTGTGTATTATTTGTCCACACTCTGTGTGTGCATCAAAGGCCTTGGGTGATTTTGTGCAGGTGATTTTGAGATATAACAAGTGATAGTGTGTCCTCTGTATCTGTGTCTTAAAAAGGCTCTACTTTAGAGTTGTTGGAACTGACGTGATTTTCTTTCTTAAGAACAAAATTGAGTCTCCAAGGTCAGCAATTTTATTAGATTGTTATTATCATCATCTTCATTTAACAGCAAGTCAACCAGACTGAGAGGTGTTAAGAATTTCCTTCCTTCCAAGGTTATGCAGCTACTAAATGGTGGAGATAGGATTGAGAATTCTTGCCTCCCAAATCCGATGAGAACTCATGCTCAACATAGAATTTCCCAAACCTCTTCGAGTTATTTGCACATTTTAGGAAAAATGCATGTAAATCATTTATAACTATTCCATGTTACTGCCTGAAAATTTGGAGTGGAGTGAAATAAACAAAGGGGCTTCCCAGGTGGCACCCAGTGGTAAAGAACCCGCCTGCCAATGAAGGAGACGTAAGAGACGGGGTTCCATCCCTGGAGCAGGTAGATCCCCTGGAGGAGGGCATGGCAACCCACTCCAGTATTCTTGCCTGGAGAATACCATGGACAGAAGAGCCTGGCAGGCTACAGTCCATGGGGTCGCACAGAGTCGGACGTGACTGAAGCGACTTAACACTCATGCACAGAATAAACAAAATCCATAGCCCCTCTACCCAACTACAATCATGGTTAAAATTTTAGCAAAAAATTAGAACAGACGATATTTATTAAGCACCTCACTCCTCATGTTCCACCTTCAGAAATGGTTCTTGGTAAATGACTAACTCTGTTCAGTCTTTCTTCCTTACACTTTTTTGTAGTATGTGTTTATTGATATTTGGCTGCACTGGATCTTCATTGCTGTGTGCAGGCTGTCTCTAGCTGCAGCCAGTCGGGGCTGTCATGGTACGCAGGCTTCTCACCCTGGTGGTTTCTCTTGTTGTGGAGAACGGGCTCACTGGTGCGTGGGCTTCAGTAGCTGTGGCTCACTGGCTTAGCTATCCCATGGCATGTAGAATCTTCCCAGATCAGGGCTCAAACCCATGTCCCCTGCATTGGCAGGCAGATTCTTAGCCACCGGGGAACCGGGGAAGTCCCTTCTTTGTACTTTTGAATCACCCTTAGTATCTTCTGGAACCTTGGGCTTAGAGAAACCAAATAAACCTCAGGGTTAGTCTAGATTGTGTTTTTCCTGAGAAGTATGTTTTCCAATGCAGAATAGCAGTTTTGAAAACTACAGGCTGAGGGATGACACTGCTCATAGTAGATTCATTTCAGGAAAAGTGGTATGTTTCCCAGTGATATAGCAGTTCTCCAGGAGGCACCAAAATCATGGCAGTTGGGTGCTCTAAATACACTGTTATTAACACGTGTACATTGAATTCAAGTATTGTGACATCTCTCCTTTTTATCTTACTATGGAATAAAAGAAATAATTGAGGAATTTTAAGTAGAGTTCAATAGACACACCCATTCATTCCTCCAATATTAATTGGTGTGTTCTCTGCACAATTTGCTGTAGCAGGTATGAAGGATACCACACAGATAAAATTGTATCTTCTGGTGTGCTTTCTCTTTGGAGTCTGGGAAAGGGGCAGTGGGAGTGCAGCCCTTGGACACCAATGTGGTTTGTTTCTCTTAAGTATGGGAAGTAAAAGGGACACCTCAATGTCACCAGTTTGCTGAGAAGGAAAACTGAGACTTTAAAGCATTTTGTGACTTAATTGAGGGTGAAGCACAAGTAGAAAGTAGTCAGTCTAGAACTCAAACCTATGTTTATGATGCTCCTAATGTAAACGAGGGCAATGTAAGGAGCTATACATGGTCATTTAGACACATTATACCCTAAACACTGCAAGTCCCAGTCTGCCTAGTATTGCTTTCCTGATTACTTGCTTGGGGATCCTCATGACAATTAGCAGCCAGGATGTTCTTCTAGTTATAAGCCCCAAACAAACTCTTTTTTTCTTTTCTCTGAAATTGTGCGGTAGAGAGCCTAGCACAGTGCTTGGCACTTGACAAGAGCTTGACATGTATCATATAATTGTGCACTTGTCACTTTTGAGATGATGATCATGTAATTACCACATTATCTGCCTTTCAAGTGTGCACCCCCCAAAAAAATTTTTAAAATGCTTATTTTGGTCCCTGAGACATTTCCATAAATTACTGAGGAAAAAGTACCAATTTACTGGCAAAATAAAGTTTAAATCTTGACACAAATCTGCTGTAAGTTCAACATGTTTAAAAGGGTGCCTTTGTCCATTGTCTCACTCCAAACGACTGTTGCCCTGGAGTCTTAGGCTGATGTTTTTTAACAAGGAATTGATTTCAATTGGACATGGCACACAAGGTAAGCATTAAAAGGAACTTTTCTTCTTGGCCATATTGTGTGTGTATGAATTACCTTCCACAGGGAAAGTTTTATTATTAATCATTTGTGCCAATAAACGTCTCATTAAATCTAACTTACACTTATGGAGTATGCAATTGTCATTAGATAAATATTATTACATAATCGATAAACTATTAAGAAATCTGTATTTAACTGATATATTCAGAGTGAATTCATAAATGCCCTATCCTAGGGACTATTTGAGAATTTCATAATCTTTTGATTAAAGACTGTAGGATTTTACTGATTGTATTTGTATAAGCCATGTTGTCTTTATTGTAAGGTGTGTTGGTATTTAAAAAATGATTAAACATTTTCAAGAGAAGGGCCACTTCATATTCACCCACCTTTCATCTCCATATTATGAATTATATATTATTCTTTTACTTCTGTATCCTTAATACACTTTTCTCTCTCTTTGTAGGCAATTATACAGTGACTCATCTATATAGCTCATGAGACTTGTCCATTTTTTATGACTACCTGTAAATATGGAGGAAGTGAGTATAAAATTTATAACCAGTTGGACCATATTAATTTTTTGTGTGTAAGAGGGTATCGTAATCATACTGTACTGTTTGAATTTAGGAGGAAATTATTTTAGAATAGTATAGGAAGTGATGAGTGTTTAAATCTAGAAACTCCCTTTAGCCTAGTAGATGACCAATTTCCACAAAAGTCCAGGGTTAGAGAGAGCTGACAGCAATGCTACTTGAATTTATTTTCTGAGAGATGGCAGAAAACCCAGAGTCCAGAGCATAATGAGTGGGTGTTGGCTGCTGAGAAGAGGCAGAATGGAGATGGAACTGGGCTGAGTCAAGGTTAGAGAACTAACCTGCAGAGGGTATTGGTGTCCTAGGAGGCATGATGTACTCAAATCTGGTCTCAGCCCAGCTCTTATATCCACAGTAACCCAACATCAGAATTCTTCAGGGAGCAATCACACTTGAGATGTGGTTCATGGACAAGACCCACACTTGTATCCGTAGTGTCCAGTATAGAGCCCAGCACACTAGTTTTCTAGAAATACTTGTCAAATTGTGGGTGGAGAGAGGATGCAACCAGTGTCAGGGCCCAGATGGAACATCAGAATTTGTGGGCTTGGGTTTAGTACATGGTTGGAAACCTGAGGCATACCTCCAAGAAAAAAAGTCAGCTATGTGAACTGGTCCTAGAGTAAAAGCCAGCATCCTAGGACAGTGAAAGGTGTGTGATCCTCAGAGCTCACTCAAGGAGCAATGGATACCAATCTTAGGTGGGCTGTGTGTCTATTGTTTTCATTTATTCATTTAACAAACAGTTACTGGGCACTAGCTTTGTTCCAAACATTATGTGGAATGTTGAGACACAGAGATTCAATGCTATGAAGCCTGTCTTGGGAGAACTTCTTCCCTAATTGGGAGAAAGACATTCAAACACCATTACAGGACAGGCCAGCACCAGCTCTAAGTGTGGTGTGGGCAGAGTCTCAATATGAGACTCAGTGCCTCCAGGATGGTGGTCTGGATGCCAGGTCTTTTGAGAAAAAGTTCCAAGAGGCCAGATTCTTCCCAGTAGCAGAGTGAACATTGAGTGAACATTCTAGAAACTCCAAATTACAGTTACGTTGTTGGTTATTTCATTTCAAAAGACATTTGGATTGAGTCAGGCAAAGGGCTTTACAGATATTACCTCATTTAATCCTTCCAACAATACTGAGGGATAGGTACTAACATTTCCATTTTACTTGCCCAAGATCTCACAGATAGTATTTGAGGAATTCTGAATTTGAACTCAGAAAATGTCAGTCCAGAATTCATCATCTTAAACCCTACACTGTAATGTGCACAATGATGATTTCAGAGACCTGATCAATGCGTGTGAGGTGAAGTGGGTGGAAGTGGGTGAGTGGAGGTGTCTGGGTATGTCTGGTGGAAAATAGGATTTGAGTTAAATCCCTATGTGGAGGAGAAAGGCCAGCCATTTCATAGTGAGACTCCAGTGAAAGTGGGGCTTTCCTGATAGCTCAGTTGGTAAAGAATCCACTCGAAATGCAGGAGACCCTGGTTTGATTCCTGGGTCTGGAAGATCCCCTGGGGAAGGGAAAAGCAGCCCACTCCAGTATTCTGGTCTGGAGAATTCCATGGGCTGTATAGTCCATGGGGTCGCCAAGAGTCGGACACGACTAAGCGAGTTTCACTTTTACTTTTTCCAGTGCAAATGAGGAGTAGAAATCCATTTGTTTTTTCAAGAGCTCGTTTCCTATGTATATTTATTTTTGGCTGCACTGGATCTTCGTTGCTGTACACGGGAGTTCTCTAGTTGTGGTGAGTGAAAGGCGACTCTCTAGTTGCAGGGTGCGGGCTTCTCATTGCAGTGGCTTCACTTGTCGAGGAGCATGGGCTCTAGGTGCGTGGGCTTCAATAGCTGGGGCACACAAGCTTAGCTGCCCTACAGCATGTAGAATCTTCCCGGATCAGGGCTTGAACCTGTGCCCCCTGCATTGGCAGGCAGATTCTTAACCACTGGACTGCCAGGGAAGTCCATTAAGAACTATTTATTTAACATCTCCACAGAGTCCCAGGGGCTACCCTGGTGACTCAGACAGGAAAGAATCTTCCTACAGTGCAGGAGACCTGGGTTTGATGCTTGGGTCAGGAAAATCCCCTGGAGAAGGAAATGGCTACCCACTCCAGTATTCTTGCCTGGAGAATTCCATGGACAGAGGAGCCTGGAGGGGCTACAGTCCATGCGGTCGCAAAGAGTCAGACTCGACTGGGAGACCAACACTTGCCCTTTTCAGCATGCTGGGCCTTGCACTGGGTGCTGGACATGCAGTGGAAAGCCAGGGAGGGGAGACCTCCTTTGCTTGGAGCTCCCAGGCTAAGGAAGGATTCAGACGAGCCAATGGGTGATTCCAGCAGTGACCAGCAGGTCAGCATAGTGGGGGCACAGAGGAGGGGCTCCTGACCTGGTCAAGGAGTGATTTCTGGAAGAGATAAAGCATGGAGGGAACAGCCTAGAAGGAATCTGAAATGAGGGTTGAGAAGCACACCCAGCAGTCTAGCAAGGGGAATGGAGGCAGGAGTGGAGGGGTTCCAGCTGAAAGACTCCTGAAAGGGGGAGCATCAGAAAGAATCTTGGGTTCCCTGCTGGTCTTCTGAACCCCAGTTCAGGATGGTGCCCATCAGCCCTTGCCAAGGATAGAGTCTAGTGTCTCGGAGGATCATATCACTGGTCACATTTGATTCCTCAAACCCAACCCAGCTCTCCCCTTGTAACAGCAATTTAGTAGGTTTAATTATGGTATACGGAGTTTCTGTGCCAGTCGGCTTTCAAAAGCACTTCTGAAAAGGCCTTTATAAATCTCTACAGTAATGAATTATGAACAACAGGAAAAGGGCTGCAGCGTCCGTCCACCCCTCCCGCTCCTGCGAGGGGAAGGCTGAGCCCGATTCATATATTCTGCTTTGTCTGGCCTTGTTTTCTTTCAGAGACAAGAGAACATCATAACCTTGAGCTATCTGGTAGAAATAAAAGATTGATGTGAAATTTTACTGTGTAAAATTTAGGGCCTTTTCATCCAGAAATGAAAACAATTGAGTATTACTAAAAAAAAAAAAAAAAAAAAAATGAGAAGAACTTATTTTATTCAAACTCTTAAGAACCTTCACCCTAGGAGAAACCTCTTTATGGGAAAATAAATAAATTAATACATGCCTCATAAGAAATAGATGTTTCCAGCAGTTTCAAATCTTGAAGCCCCAGAGTCTGACAGCCTCATTTTAAAACTGCAAGTGCCACTGAAAGGACCCAGGAGGTCACTTAACTCACTTAGGATCGCCAAACATGGATGGGTGAATTCAAACCCAGAGACTCTGTCTCCAGAGCCTTCTCCACAACCACAGCATTGTGTTATGTCTCACCTTCTGGGCCATGTTGGAAAGTTTGCCAGTCACCTCGAGATGCTCTAGAGCACGGAGAAGAGAGGATTTGCCAGAACCCTCCCTGGCTGAGCCTACCCCTGTGGGAGCTGGAAACACCTCTGAAAGGGAGTTGTGCTGAGACTATCTTCTGGGGGTTCATATCTCATTGTCATGGTCATTACAGCTGAGCATCAGTGTGTCTGATTAAGGTGGTGTGGGCAGAGGGTGAGGCTGCCAACACCTGTGGGCACCATCACTCACAGCATCCAGCGCAGTCCAGCCCAGGCTGGACCACTGGTACCCAGTCCTGGTTCTGCTCACAAACCCACTGAGGAAGCAGAAGGCAGAGGAGAGCTGGCCCAACAACAGCTCATAGGATAAAGACCTAACGTGACCTTACCCCAGAAACATATCTATGGTATAATCCACTAGAAAAAAAAAAAAAAAATGGACATGGATATATTCTAGTGATCATTGTTAAAACTTTAAAGGACAAAACCACAGACAAGCAAAACCTTAACATCGTCTCAAAGTGCACTAAGAAAATCAGAATATCCAAAGTAGGGATATGGTAGGTGATGATGACTGGGGCTTCCCTCATAGTTCAGTTGGTAAAGAATCTGCCTATAATTCAGGAGACCCCAGTTTGATTCGTGGGTCAGGAAGATCCACTGGAGAAGGGATAGGCTACCCACTCCAGTTTCCTTGGGCTTCCCTGGTGGCTCAGCTGGTAAAGAATCCACCTGTAATGCCAGAGACCTGGGTTCAATTCCTGGGTTGGGAAGATACCATGGAGAAGGGAAAAGGCTACCCACTCCAGTATTCTGGCCTGGAGAAGTCCATGGATTGTATAGTCCATGGGGTCGCAAAGAGTCAGACACAACTGAGTGACTTTCAGGTGATGAGTACACTCTCCCCAGGATAAATGGCATCACCAGCAGCATTATTGTTACTATTAACTATGGTATTATTACTGTAGTCATCGTTTTTTAGTGTAAAGCCCTCTGCTGAGCATATCAGATGAATTAATTCATATTTCATCAATCTCCACTATGAGATGGGGTTTTTATCCTTACTTTACAAAAAAAGAAAAAAGCAAATGAGACTTAGTTGGTATGCCCAAAGCCACAGAAATGGTAAATATGGAAGGAGGGTGTTCAGAGTTGAATAATTAGGGACTCACAACATCCTCTGTGACCTAAGCTCTTCCCAGCCTCTACTCCACCATCCCCAGGGGGTCAGCATGTGCCCGGATGGCTGCTGCAGTCCCAGGCATTTGAAACAGGCAGAAAGGGGCTTTTGCCTCCCTCTGTGGGTCTCTTATGAGAAAGCTTTTCAGTACATCTGTATCATAGCTCATTGACCAGAGCCACCTGGTCTTAGGGAAGGTCCAGTTTCTAACACAGACTGCCAAGGTTCTGGACTCTGTTTCAGCAATTTACTCCTGAGGACTGCTGGGAAGGACCAAGTCAGCCCATGTCTCTCTGAAAGGAGGCTGACCCCTTCACCAGGTCTCTGGGTAGACCATGAGTCTGGGGGAGACAGTGCTTAGGGCCAGTGCTTTCTCAAGGGAGCTGGCAAGACTCACTATGCATGAGGCTGGGGGAGTATCTAGAGCAGTGGGCCCTCCTCTGCAAGTTCAAGGCTGCAAGGTGGGGGCCCGGGGAGGCTCAGCACTGGAGACACTCATCTCTAACTTTAGGACTCCCAACTTTGGGTCTCTGTTCTCACCATCACTGACAGAGTCTTCATCCATCAAAGCATTCCAACAGACTTTCAACACCCCTCGCAAAATCCCTGGACCTGCTCATCGTGGGTCCCCTTGCTCTGTCCTGGGTTTTCCATGTCTGCATTTGTGTTCTCTTTGGCCTGCTCAGAGTTCTCCAGTGTGTTTGGCAGTGGGGTATGCATTTGAAAAAAAGAAAAAAAAAAAAAAATTGGCAGGGATAATCATACCCTGCTTGATTTCTGAGCTAAAAATAGCTTCTCTGCATTGTGGAGAAACCAGAGGCCAAAAAAGTCCAGAGCAACATCAGTTCTCTCTCCAGCAGCAGAAACACCTGGAATCACTGTTTAATTATTTCAGAAGCAACGGTGCAATTTAGAGGTTTCAGGAATAATGTTAGGAGCCTCATGTGTGGTTTTGGCAGCTGCCAATCACCACAGGATCCAGCCCAGAAGCTGAGGGTATGTCAAGTTCATCACTTATGAGCTGTGTGACCTTGAGCATGTTCTCTCTCCTCTCTGGCCCTGGTTCCTCATCAGTTATTGTTTAGTCACTAAGTTGTGTCCTACTATTCACGACCCCATGGATTGTAGCCTGCCAGGCTCCTCTGTCCATGGGATTTTCCAGGCAAGAATACTGGAGTGGGTTGCCATTTCCTTCTCCAGAGGATCTTACTGACCCAGAAATTGATCTCAAGTCTCCTGCATTGGCAGGTGGATTCTTTACTGCTGACCCACCAGGAAGCCCTCCCCATGAATAGGTTGGGGAAAATTGTACTTTGTTTTTAGGGCAAGTGCAACAACCCACTGAAAGAGTATTTGTGAAAAGAGTTCTTCCTTCAGAGAAAAGGAACCTCTTGGGGCTAGAGGAGGAGAGACAGGAGTTCTGCTGTAAAGGGTGGACAAAAGGCAAGGACTCAGGAAGAAGTGAATGAGATTTATTGACCTAGGGAAGCAAGAGTCAGGAAAGCATGGACTACTCAGGGAGCTGGCGGAGGTTAGAGGGAGACAGGGATAAAATAAGTTTGGGACCTGATATAGATGGCTTTCTGTGGTTGACGGGACATCGCTGGAAGCTTTTAAGCAAGGATGGACATCAGAGTTGTATTTTAAAAAATGTGGGGCAGAAAGGAATAGCCTGGAAGCAACAGAGTCCAGGGATTAGGCTTCGACCAAAACAAATCAGAAGCGGTGCAGAGGAAGTAGGGATGGAAAGTAGGGACACATTGGAATTTTTTTTTGGAAGGCTGAAAAAACAGGCCTATTACTGATTAAAAATAGCTTTAAATCAACATATGCAAATAAAGGCCTTCCCCACCCCCACTACCCCCACCCCTACCTCATTCTCCAGCCCCACTTACCCCTGGAGAAACCGGGGCTTTAAATCAGACTCTAGGGGCCCCCTTCTCAGCCAGATTCCCATTGTCCCCCTCCCGCCTGAGTGTCTTGGCTTGTTGTCTCCTGGCAGGTCTTGAGCTAAGAGGTTCACCCTGCTGACCGCAACCCAAGGAAAAGAACATCCAAATAGGAGGAAACCGCCGAGTTTTCTGTTTTCTTCTGCAGGAGAATGCAAGGTTATTTTTGGCCCCTTTCAGTACAAATCAGATTGTTTTCTTTCTTTCTTTCTCAGAGCCCTGTGTCTGGCAGGCTTCAGGCAGGGGCGTGCACATTAGAGCTGGCATTTTGAATACCTTTGCATTTTTGCTTGGTATCAGTTTTGTTTGTCTTCCTCTGCCTGGCTGTCTCCCTCGTCTCGGGATTGTTGACTTCCCGCAGACGTTGCTCTCCAGCCAAAGAAAGTAAAACCTTTCTCAAGGATGGGGCGCTTTGGTTGGAGAGAAAGAGAAAGACAAAGGGGAAGCATCCCACAGTCTGGGAGTGGCTTTGGTTGTGGCGCTTTCGCACTCAGCTCCACTTTCTCGAATTGGCTCTCTGACTTGAGATGCTGAGATGCCCTGGGAGGCACAGGGCTGGCGGGAAGAGGAATGGAAGCCAGGCTTCCCAACCCTCCAGCCACCAGGTTTCCAAGTTTGTCCCTGCCTTCTTTGTGGGTTATGAAGTTTGCTGGTGTCCCTTATAGCAATGGAACCAAGAGTGAGGAGTCCAGGCTTGACCCCAGCTGCTGTAGGTTAGAGTCTGGCCTGAGCTAAGTTACTGAACCTCAGGTTTTCCTGATTTGTGAAATGGGCATATTAACAATGGATTGTTGAGTTGGCAAAGAGTGTTAAAGAGGACGATCTGCGTTGAAAATTTGGGGACTGCCTGGAGCATGCATCATGCCGGCTGAGTGTGTATGTGTTTGTGTGTGTGTGTTTGTGACTGATGTGTGCACTTGTGAAAACCAGACCTCCCACTTTTACCCAATAGTCACCGGATTAGTTAAAGTCCCTCTCGGGGTGTCTGGCAGAAGTTGTAAATTAGTTTTGATTCTTAGGAGATTCTTTTCTTTTTCTCATCCTCTTCTGCTGGAATCTTTCCCTTAAGGTAGTTGAGGTTGATGTGACCTGTAAGAATGTGACAGACAGAAAGGGGAAGGATTTTCTTGTTTAATTCCACACATCATTTTGTGCCAGTCACTTGTGGGTTTCAAACGCAGTGGTTTGTCTTTCATCATTATACCAAGATGCTTCCTCTTCAGGACAGGAGTGCTGCCTGCCTCGTTCCCTCTCATGTCCCCAGTCTCTGGCACATACTTGCAAATATTTGTTAAATTCCTGCAGAAACAGGCCCGTGCACACACACACACACACACACACAGACTGTTATTGTTGTTACTTTTTATAAGATATGCATGGCTTTCCATCCCGGCTCCAGTGCCCATGGGGAGGAGGAGTGGCAGGCATGTGGAGTTCTGGCAGATGACAGTCACAATGGGACCCAGCCCAGAACTGGCAGATGCTTCAAGTGTGTCATTTTTGAGCAATGTGACCTTGGCCTGTTACCTCTCCTCCTTGTGCCCCAGGTTCCCCATCAGTAAGTTGGGGGACCATATCAGAGAGCATGGAGGCACAGCTTTCTGACGGACCTGGCACCAGAGAGAAATTCCAACCCTGCCTGGTTTTTCTCACATCGCAGAGACCCCTGAGCATCCTGGGATGAGTCTCCAGTCAATTACCACTAATATAAACGAATGGCTGGCACCTGGTTGCTGGCGTCGTAAATCAAATAGTCTGAATTTTCCAGGCCTACGGAATAGGCTGAAGCACCAAGTTTTCTCACCACCACTCACACACACCACATTAATCCCATAAGCACTCACTGCGCTGGCAGAAGAAACACGTGGATCCAAATCCTGAGGCTTCCTGCCCTGACTAATGGTGGTCACGTGAAAACATTTGACACCAACCCTGGGAAACTCCTTCTGGTCAGGCTAGGTGCTTTAGGCAGGAGCAGAGACTCTGCAGAGGTGGAGATCGCTGGCTTAGGAGAGAAGGTACTCGAACTTGTTGAAAGGGGAATTGCTAGGGGCTCATTACTCCATCTGTCCATTGAATGAAGGACTCTTTCTTTCAGGATAACATTTCCTGAGGTTTTCTCTGAAGAGCATTGTTTCTGTGGTCTGCTAGTGAGTTAGACTGGAAACAGAGTTGGGAGGAAAGAAAGAAAAAAAAAACAAACAAAAAGCATTCCTTCGTCAAATAATTCTGGGAAATCGTGGCATAAACAATGTTAAGGATTATTTTTTAAGCTTTTTTTTTTTGTACTGCAGAATTTCTCGGCACCTTTAAGAGACTAATGTGCATTTTGACTGTGTGAAAGATAAATTTGGTATCTTGTAATTAACATGTTCTTCTGACAACAGGATGTTTTTCTCCCTCTATGAACATCCCAGGGAACAAGGTTCTGTACCACACTTTGGGGAAAAGAACTTACAAAGAGGAAGAGAAAACAGATTCTGGGCCTTTAAGCCAAGTTTTCACACAGGTTGAAGTAATTCCAGGTGGTTCAAGGCAAGTCAGGAGATCCTCGGTGGGTGGTCAGTCGGTGGGTCATCTCCTTCCTGTAAGCAGCTCAGTTTATGAACTCGCCCACACCAAGCTCGAATCCCGGGTGCTCCATCCAGGTAGGTGTCTGTGTGCCTTTGGGTGGGCATTCTTGGTTTAGTGGAGCAGACACTTGGGCATCCAGAACAAAACAGAGAAGGGAACCATAAATCACAGAGAACGCCCCTCAGCTTCCTTTCCTGGTCTTTGCTTCTTGAAAAGCAGAGAAACAGAGAAACACCAGGCAGCAAACTTAGAAAGCCTTAGAGAAGGGATTTTCATGTGTGAGTAAGCAGAGGGTTGCCTTGAGGGCATATGTTAAGCCCAGTTGGCTGGGTCAACCCTGAAGTGGTTGTATGCCAGAGGGCCACAGTTGGAGAAAACCTTGTAAAGACCCGGTGGACACTGGAATGGCACGGGTCTGTTGGTGGGGGGCAGCGTCTACTGGGTGGACCACGGTGGCCGATTCAGGTGTGACCAAGATGGTCTTCAAGGCCTTGGTGGTCTGGGTAATTTCTCTAAGTGGGGTGGTTGGCCATGAGTCCTTACAACCTTGCCCATGTTTATGATTAGTCTCAGCATCTTACTGCACAGGCTCCAAATTAACTTAAAGCAACCAAGGAAAGTTGACTTTCGGAGGTGAGACCAAACAGATTTAGTGGGGCCTGGAGTCCATTGGGTTCTGAGTCTGGCAAAAGGTGCCCTGCCTCCACACGCCCCCCACCACCACCCCACCACCCCACCACCCCACCCCACCCGGCTCGGTTAGAGGGGCTCTGGTTCAGCACTCCCTCCTGAGGCACCAACAGTGGCTCAGAGCAAAGCTGATAAAGAGAAGGTGATAAGAAGGAAGGGCAGGAATTTCAGAAATGCCATTGCTTCACTTCCCAGAAGTTTTCCAAACATCACACCCTGACCTCAAACTGCCCTTACTCTTTAAGAAAGTGGACAGCAAGTCAGGGAGCTTCACGGACACCTCGGCCCTGGCCTCGCCTTGGCTGTTTGGCTTAAAGTTCCAGAGGTTTCTTCAAAAGCGTTTAGAGATTTATGTTGTCTTTAGGTTTTAGGGAAGAGGAGGTGGCCGTGAGCATTTGCTAAGTGATGATTGTGTATGGGGTGAGCTCTGCCAGTTGCTCTCTGGTTCTCAGAAGTGGCTACACTTGGAAGCTCTGGGTAGTTGGTTGATTGGTTGGTTGGTTTTTAAGCGCTGGTTCCTGGGCCCCAGCCCAGGCAGCCTGACTTCACTGATCGAGAGTGTGGCCTGCTCATTGGGGTTTGCAAGCCACCGCCTCCCACCCCCGCCCCGCCCCAGGTGCACTGAATTCACAGCAGAGTGAATTGAGCAGCTCTGCACTGAAAACTTCTTGTCCCTCATTCCCAGTTGCTCACCAGCAACCCAGCCATGAGGACATTAGTGGCAATTGAAACAGAGGCTCAAAGAACTCAGGGCTTTCCCAGGAGCAAAAAAGTCATGGGCTAGAAGGTTACAGGTTCCAAAGCCAGTATTATATCACAGTGAGTCAGGAAATGTTGCAAAATGTGACTTAATTCGATAGTGAGGCCACCATAGGCCAGCCTGGGGCTTAAGCAGGTTGGCAGCTGCTGCAGCCATTTACACTCACCCAGCACACCCTTCTCCTGGGCCCACTTCAAAGAGCAGGGTGTTGTCACCGGGGCCCTGAGAAAAGTGACATGACCCCACAGCTCTCAGGCCCACCCAAGAATCAGGATGGGCTGACTCCAGGCCAAGTTTATTTTTCTTTCCTGTCGAGTGTGATCACTGGAGAAGACTGCAGGAGAAGTAATGCAGATACACATGGGCCCTGGAGGGTGTAGGGTTCACAGTCCATCGAGGAGCCAGCCAGGCTCGATACAGGGTCCTTCCCGCTGCCCCTAATCGGACACAAGCCCGTCTGCTTTCCCACTGGGCTTTAGGAACTGTGAACTGACTCGGAAAGGGCAGGAAGGAAACCAAAGGGTGGGGCTTGTGCCAGATGGTCAAAAGAAAGTAAAATAGTGGGGAATGTGGCACAACATGAAGAATAAAGCACTTGGAATCTCACTCCCCTGGACTTTGCGTAAAGCTCCTTACCTCCTTCAGCCTTAGTTAACCCAGCTTCATGTCAGAGATGAATTTCAGGTCCTGATCTCTAGAGTAAGGATAACAATCACCTATAATTGTGATAATTAAATGATATGTAATTTATGATATATAATTATTTATGATATAAATTATGTATACATGCCAAGTCTATTCAGCTGTGTCTGAGTCTTTATGAACCTATGGACCGTAGCCTGCCAGGCTCCTCTGTCCGTGGGATTCTCCAGGCAAGAATACTGGAGTGGGTTGCCATGCCCTCCTCCAGGGGATCTTCCTGTCTCAGGGATAAAACCTGCATCTCTTGCATCTCCTGCATGGGCAGATGGGTTCTTTATCACGAGAGCCACCTGGGAAGCCCTATGGTATATGTTATATTAATATATAATTATTCAAATTATATATAAAATAATATATATTGTAATATTATAATATTGGGTAGGCCAAATATTTCACTTGGGTTTTCCCATAAGATGTTATAGAAAAATCCAAACAACTTTTTGGCCAACCTAGTATTTCGGGTATAAATGTTATTTTATGCATCATATTTTTGATATGTGTATTTGCTCCATGCACAGCTACAGTGAGTGGGCACCAGGCTGAGTCAGAGGCTAAGCTCTTGGTAACTAGGGTCAGAAGCCCGTTGGAGTACTTGATGGTACATCCATTGAATGGAGTACTTTGCAGCTGTTAAAAATGAGATAAATCCACGTAACCAAATAAGGAAAGCTGTCCAAGATAGACCACAAGGAGGAAGAGGCATGTGTAGAGCCGTGAGAAAGGATAGCTCTTTTCCATAATGAAAAGCATTTACATATAAATAAGTACATATATAAAATGTAAAAATAGAAACAGACTCTAGCTGGGCATACACAAGTGCATATCCTTGCGGGGATGTGCTTCTCTTCTGAAGAAAATGCATTTCTGGAGAAAGTTAGAAAGGTGGAATTTGGCAAAAGGAAAAGGGAAGATTTTTCATTTCATTTTATACTTTCTACTTATTTCATACTCAGCTGAACTTGTTTGCATGTGTGTCTGTGTGTGTGTCTGAGTTTCAGTAACAGAAACAAAAGGAGTTTTGAGTTAAAATGGAAACGAAAACAAAGGCGGAACTCGCCTTGAGACTCCAGCTCTTTCTCTGTGATCTGGGCCAGCCCAGCAGACAGGGTTGTTTTTCCAGCTGGGAATCATTTCATCCTCTCGCCCTAAATCCTGTGCGAACCCAAATCCAGTGGGAGTTGACAAAGGCCTGGTCCAAGGCAGGTCAGCCACCCCCTCCATGTCTGTTGGTGTTTTTAAGTGTGAGCACACTGATGGGTGTGTCTGGGGAGTGGTAGGGAGGAGCTGAACAAGGCTTCAGAGGAGGAGGAGAAAGTGATGTGCCTAATAAGGAAACCCACATGGTCTGGCACTAAAGTTTCAAATGCTGTAAAAGAAAACCAGAAATAAATTTAATTCAAAGTAAAAGGCTGCTTTAAATCCATGCACGGAAGCAGGAATCCTCTGGGTGAATGGATACCAATCTCGAGACTGGTTCTTCCCCTCACCTGCTGTAAGGTACTAAACAATCATCCCCAAAGATACCTAACCCTACCCCAGAACCTATGAGTGAAAGTCACTCAGCCATGTCCAACTCTTGGCAACCCCATGGACTGTAGCCCACCAGGCTTCTCTGTCCATGGGATTTTCCAGGCAAAAATACTGGAGCGGGTTGCCATTCCCTTCTCCAGGGAATCTTCCCAAGCCAGGGGTTGAACCCGGGTCTCCTGCATTGCAGGCAGATTCTTTACCACCTGAGCGACCAGCCAGAACCTGTGAACACAACCTTATTCGGGAATGGGTCTTTGTGAATGTCAATAAGGATTTCCAAATGAGATTATCCTGAATTACCCAGTTGGGCCCTGAATCCACTGGCAAGTGTTCTTATGAGATATTTCTGTAAGACAGGAGGGGAGAGGACACGGACACAAAGGAGGAGACCACATGAGAAATGGAGACAGAGACTGCAGTGCTGCAGCCACAACCTAAGGAACACGTGGAGCCCCCGGAAGCCTAGAGAAGCAAGAGAGGACACTCCCCAGAGTCTTTGGAGGGGCCCAGCTCTGCCAGTACCTAAACTTCAGACTGCTGACCTCTAGAACTGAGAGGCCATTGTCCTCTCCCCTTCAATCTTTTAGAAATGCCTCATAAGAACACTTGCCATTGGATTCAGAGCCCATCTGGGTAATCCATGATGATCTATTTGGAAATCCTTATTTACATTCACAAAGACCTCATCCCAAATAAGGTTGTGTTCACAGGTTCTGGGGTTAGGATATTAATGTATGTTTGGGGATCCATTGTTTAGTACCTTACAGCAGGTGAGGAGAAGAACCAGCCCCAAAGTTGGTATCCATTCACCCAGAGGATTCCTGCTTCCATGCATGGATTTATAGCAGCCTTTCATTTTGAATTAAATTTACTTTTTTTTTTTTTTAATAGCATTTGAAACTTTAGTGCCAGACCATGTGGGTTTCCTTAACACCAGTTTATCCTCCTCCTCCTCTGAAGCCTTGTTCAGCTCCTCCCTACCACTCCCCAGATACACCCACCAGTGTGATCATACTTAAAAACACCACTAGACAAGGAGGGGGTGGCTGTCCTGCCTCGGACCAGGCCCTTGTCAGTTCCTGCTGGATCTGGGCTGGCCCAGGATTTAGGGCAAGAGGATGAAATGATTCCCAGCTGGAAAATCAAAGGCAAAGGAGAAAAGGAAAGATACAACCATTTGAAAGCAGAGTTCCAAAGAATAGCAAGGAAAGATAAGAAAGCCTTCCTCGCTGATCAATGCAAAGAAATAGAGGAAAACAATACAATGGAAAACTCTAGAGATCACTTCAAGAAAATAAGAGATACCAAAGGAGCATTTCATGCAAAGATGGGCTCAATAAAGGACAGAAATGGTGTGGGACCTAACAGAAGGAGAAGATATTAAGAAGAGGTGGCAAGAATACACAGAAGAACTGTATAAAAAAGATCTTCATGACCCAGATAACCACGATGGTGTGATCACTCACCTAGAGCTAGACATCCTAGAATGCAAAGTCAAATGGGCCTTAGGAAGCATCACTACAAACAAAGCTAGTGGAGGTGATGGAATTCCAGTCGAGCTATTTCAAACCCTAAAAGATGATGCTGTTAAAATGCTGCACTCAAAATGCCAGCAAATTTAAAAAACTCCATAGGGGCCACAGGACTGGAAAAGGTCAGTTTTCATTCCAATCCCAAAGAAGGGCAATGCCAAAGAATGTTCAAACTACTGCACAATTACATTCGTCTCACACGCTAGTAAAGTAATGTTCAAAATTCTCCAAGCCAGGCTTCAACAGTACTTGAACCATGAACTTCCCAGATGTTCAAGCTGGGTTTAGAAAAGGCAGAGGAACCAGAGATAAAACTGCCAACATCTGTTGGATCATAGAAAAAGCAAGAGAATTCCAGAAAAACATCTAATTCTGCTTTATTGACTATGCCAAAGTCTTTGACTATATATATAGATCACCACAAATGGTGAAAAATTCTTCAAGAGATGGGAATACCAGACCACCTGACCTGCCTCCTGAGAAACCTGTATGCCGGTCAAAAAGCAATATTTAGAATACAACATGGAACAATGGACTGGTTCCAAATTGGGAAAGGAGTATGTCAAGGCTGTATATTGTCACCCTGCTTATTTAACTTAAATGCAGAGTACATCATGCGAAATGCAAGGCTAGATGAAGCACAAGCTGGAATCAAGATTGCCGGGAGAAATAACAATAACCTGAAATATGCAGATGACACCACCCTTATGGCAGAAAGTGAAGAGGAACTGAAGAACCTCTTGATGAAAGTGAAAGAAGAGATTGAAAAAGCAGGCTTAAAACTCAACATTCAAAAAACTAAGATCGTGGCATCTGGTCCCATCACTTCATGGCAAACAAATGGGGAAACAAAGGAAACAGTATGGTTTTTCCAGTAGTCAGGTATGGATGTGAGAGTTGGACCATAAAGAAAGCTGAGGGCAGAAGAATTGATGCTTTTGAACTGTGGTGTTGGAGAAGACTCTTGAGAATCCTTTGGACTGCAAGGAGATCCAACCAGTCAATCCTCAAGGAAATGAGTCCTGAATATTAATTAGAAGGATGGATGTTGAAGCTGAAACCCAATACTTTGGCCACCTGATGCGAAGAACTAACTCATTGGAAAAGACCCTGATGCTGGCAAAGTGTTAAGGCAGGAGGAGAAGGGGACAACAAAGGATGGGATGGTTGTATACCATCACTGACTCGATCGACCCGAGTTTGAGCAAGCTCCAGGAGTTGGCTATGGACAAGGAAGCCTGGTGTGCTGCAGACTCAAAAGAGTCATACATGACTGAGCAACTGAACTAAACTGCTGGGCTAGCGTAGGTCCCAGTGGAATAGCTCCAGGATCAGAGCGTGTCAGACCTTTGTTACCTTGTCTTGTTTTGAGCCACAAAGTTGGTGGTAATTATTACAGCAAGCTAGGTAACTAAAGGCTTCCCTGGTGGCTCAGCAGGTAAAGAATCTGCCTGCAATGCAGGAGACCTAGGGTCGATCCCTGGGTGAGGAAGATCCCCTGAGAAGGAAATTGCAACCCACTCTAGTATCCCTGCCTGGAGAATTCCATGGACAGAGGAGCCTGGCAGGCTACAGTCCATGGGGTCGTAAACAGTCAGATGCAACTGAGAAACTAACACACAGGAAACTAATACTCTTGCTAAAGAGGCACAGGTTGCTTTGGATTGACTTCCTGGGCCAGGAGCAGAGTCTAGGATTTGAAAAGAGATTGGACAGCTCATCCAGGATGCCCTGCCAAGTCCCCAACACACTGAGTGGGCCCTGGTTTCCCTTTTCTAAAGTAGCTTCTCATGATACTCTCTGCAGGCTATTTTTTTTTTTTTTTTTTAAAGATTTATTAGGCTGCACTGGGTCTAAGTTGTAGCATGGAGGGTCTAGTTCCCTGACCAGGGATCGACTCTGGGCCCCCTGCATTGGGAACGCAGAATCTTAGCCACTGGACCACCAAAGGAAGTCCCTACAGGCTTATTCTGGTTTATTTTTCAGCATGGAGCCTGTCGTGACCTGATATCTCATCTTTTCCACCCCCCCCACCCCGACCCATACACAAGGGGATGTGAGCTCTGTGAGGGCAGGGCTGACAGCCAGGCTCACCTCTGAATCTACCTCCAGCACAGCTCTTGGCAGGTAAGGGTGCCGAGATGATGAGATGATCTTTGAGGAAGGGAGAGAAGAGGAGAGAGGGGGAGGGACCCTGAAACGGGTGTGGTGAGACCCCACTCAGACCCAGCCCCCACCAGCTCATAGTCTAGGCAGGCGGACAGCTAAATGGAGAAAGTGTTGGGGAGGCTGTACCACATGGACGGAAGGGTTAAGGACATGATAAGAAGTTCTAATAAAGGAGCAGACAGCATCCTCAGGGAGCCGAGAGATGCAGGAGCTGACCTCCATCGGCAGGGATGGGGCGATTCTGCCCAGGCGGACAGCCGTGACCGAGTCCCCTGAATGGAGGGGAGGAGGCCCGTTCCACAGCATGACCTTCGTGAGAGTCAGTGAGGGAAGGAGGAGAGGATGGAGCAGGTATGAGAGGCATTGCAGGGAAGGCCCATGGACCAGGCGGGGGATGCTGCTGTGTGTGCTGGGGATGGAAGAGGCTGCAGGGGCTTCAAGCTGGGAGCCTGCCCAGGTGACTGTCAGAGGCCCTTGGTGCACGTAGCCCTGGACACCAGTTCCTCAACCTCCAGGAGGTTAGTCTATATTCTTTCCATCCTTTGTGTGTGTGCTCAGTTGCCTAGTTGTGTCCAACTCCTTGCGACCCCGTGGATTGTGGTCCGCCGGGTTTCTCTGTCCATGGAATTCTTCAGGCAAGCGTACTGGAGTAGGTTGCCATTTCCTCCTCCAGGAGATCTTCCCAACTCAAGGATTGAACCCACATCTCCTGCATTGGCAGGCAGATTCTTTACCACAGGGCACCTGGGAAGCCCTTCCCATCCTTTACAGCTTCCCAAAGCCCACAGTTACATTAGTAATTGCAGCTAGGCATTGAGTCAAGAATGTGCTAGGAGCCCTCCATATTTAAATATTTACTCCTTTGGACACGTTCTTATGATAGCATGACTATTCCCTTTTTATAGATGAGTTGAGTCTCAGAGCTGGTAACTGAGGAAATCAAGCTTTAACCGTCAATCTATCTGGACTCTGGGTGCCGGGGGTCCACACATACACCAGGGCTCGTGGCCTCCCATGTTGTAAAGTGTGTCATGACTTCTGGAGTAGTTCACACATGGGACTCTTCTCTGCCCTAGAGCAGAGCTTTGGCAAATCCAGGGCAGAGATTGTTCATGCCATTTTACAGAAAAGAAAGCTAAGAATCCAAGGAGTGGGGGGTCCTTCCTCATGAGCTGCAGACCCAGAGGACAGGCATCAGTGTTACGTGCTAAGATCCCCTGCCCAGGAGCCTTGTGGTCAGACTTGTATCGACACAACAGTGCAGAATGAGGGCAGTGGAGATGGGATTGGCAGTAATGGGGGTGCACTTTGTTCCAGATCCAATGCCTGCTGAGCAGGGCTCTTCCCCAGAGCTCAGCTCTGGGCCACAAGGCAGCACATCCATCTCCGAAGGGCCTTCCAGGGAAAATGGTACTCCCTGGAAGGAGCTGGCTGCATCCGTCTTGTAGGACAATATGCTATTTTTGGCAGAGACAGGGCATAAATATATTTTTCTGAGCATTTTTTATTACCTGACTTGATGGCCCCTGCACACCTCTTCACTAAACCATAAAAAGCCAGACAGCCCTTCCCAGAAACTGTGCACCTACCTGTGTCCCATATAGACATGGGGGATTGCAGCCATATGGCAGAAAGGGCCCCCACTTTGTTGGGGGAAAAAAATCAACGGCCAGTTGTCTCAGAATCACCTTGGAGATGAATGATGTAGTTCCCAGGGGGCTTTCTGTCTGTTGCTGGGACATTGCTTTCCTTGTGCCCTGTAACCAGGTCTGATTCTGGGACACAGAGCAGATCCTGGGCCCTGCTCTCCACTTTGCTCAGCCACCATCTTCCTGCCCTTTTCTCCATGTTCATTTCTTCCCCAGGGCCATTGCACCACCTGGGATGCTCATCTGCCCCTGCCATCTGTGCCTAGGCAACCTTTATTTCTCAGACCTCCATCAAACCCCCTGGGCCCACCATCTGAGTCAGGCTCCTTTGTCTAGAATCATGGTCACTTGATTTGGGGTATTCATCCCACTTTGTAAGGGTTTGTGGATTATTTGATTAGACTCTGTTCCCCACTCCACTGTAAGCTTCATGAACATAAAGACTGTTTCCATTGCATTCTCAGAACCTAAAGAGATAACCTGGTCCATACTCATTTCTATGTAAATATTATAGTTATTAAATATAAGTGAATGCATGAATGAATGAATGAATGGACGAATAAATAAATGAGTGAGCAAGCAAGCACTGGTTCTCAACCAGGGGAGATTTGCCCCTCGACTTCCCCCTTCCCGGGATATAGTGGCAATATTTTGAGACATTTTTGTTCGTCATGCCATGGTGGTGCTACTGGCATTCAGTGGGGAGAGGCTGGGGTGCTGTCAAATAACCTGCACAGAACAGTGGTCCCTACCTCCCAGCAGAGAGTGTGCTCCACCCAAAATGTCAGTAGTGTCGAAGTTGAGAAACCCTATAAAGTTATTTCCTAGGGCTGCTGAACAAAGCACTACAAACTGGGTGATTTAAAACAACAGAAATGGAGTCGAGTATGGTTGAAGAAGCCAGAAGTCCAAAATCAAGGCGTTGGTAGGGCTGGTCCCCTCTAGAAGGCCTAAGAAGTCAGTTCCCTGCTTCTCTGGTGGCTTCTGCTGGTGGCAGAGAGTCCTGAGTGTTCTTGGCTCACAGCTGCCTCTCTCTCTGATCTCTGCCTCTTGTCTTCACACAGCCTCCTTCCCAAGGTGTCTCTGTTTTCTCCACTTCTGTAAGGGTACCAGATATTGGATTTAGGGCCTGACTTAATGACTTCATCTTAATTAGTTACTACAACTGCAAAGGCCCTATTTCTGAACAATGTTACCTTCACAGGTACTGGGGTTCAAACTCAGTTCAGTTCAGTCACTCAGTCCTGTCTGACTCTTTGCAACCCCCTGGACTGCAGCACGTCAGGACTCCCTGTCCATCACCAACTCCCAGGGCTTGCCCAAACTCACGTCCATCAAATCAGTGATGGCATCCAACCATCTCATCCTCTGTTGTCCCCTTCTCCTCCTGCTTTCACTCTTTGCCAGCATCAGGGTCTTTGCTAATGAGTCAGTTCTTTGCATCAGGTGGCCAAAGTATCTGCGCTTCAGCTCCAATATTCCAATGAATATTCAGGACTGATTTCCTTTAGGATTGACTGGTTTGATCTCCTTACAGTTCAAGGGACTCGCAAGAGTCTTCTCCAACACCACAGTTCAAAACCATCAATTCTTCTGCCCTCAGCTTTCTTTGTAGTCCAACTCTCACATCCATACATGACTACTGGAAAAACCATATCTTTGACTAGATGGACCTTTGTCAATGAAGTACTGTCTCTGCTTTTTAATATGCTGTCTAGGTTGATCATAGCTTTTCTTCCAAAGAGCAAGTGTCTTTTAATTTCATGGCTGCAGTCACCATCTGCAGTGATTTTGGAGCCCAAGAAAAGAAAGTCTGTCACTGTTTCCATTGTTTCCCCATTTATTTGCCATGAAGTGATGGGACCAGATGCCATGATCTTAGTTTTTTGAATGTTGAGCTTTAAGCCAACACTTTCACTCCCCTCTTTCACTTTCATCAAAAGGCTCTTTAGTTCCTTTTCACTTTCTGCCGTCAGGGTAGTGTCATCTGCATATCTGAGGTTATTGATATTTTTTCGGGCAATCTTGATTCCAGCTTGTGCTTCATCTAGCTTGGCATTTTGCATGATGTACTCTGCATATAAGTTAAATAAGCAGGATGACAGTATACAGGCTTGATGTTCTCCTTTCCCAATTTGGAACCATTCCATCATTCCATGTCCAGTTCTAACTGTTGCTTCTTGACCTGCCTACAGGTTTCTCAGGAGGCAGGTCAGGTGGTCTGCTATTCCCATCTCTTGAAGAATTTTCTGCTGTTTGTTGTGTTCTGCATCATCAAAGGCTTTAGCAGAGTCAATGAGGCAGAAAAAGATGTTTTTCTGGAATTCTCTATGATCCAGTGGATGTTGGCAATTTGATCTCTGGTTCCTCTGCCTTTTCTAAATCCAGCTTGAACATCTGGAATTTCTCAGTTAATACGGTTTTGAAGTCTAGTTTGGAGAATTTCCAGCATTATTTTGCGAGTGTGTGAGAAGAGTACAACTGTGCAGTAGTTTGAACATTCTATGGCATTGCCTTTCTTTGGGATTGGAATGAAAACTGACCTTTTCCAGTCCTGTGGCCACTGCTGAGTTTTCCAAATTTGCTGGCATATTGAGTGAAGGACTTTCACAGCATTATCTTTTAGGATTTGAAATAGCCCAACAGGAATTCCATCATTTCCACTAGCTTTGTTCGTAGTGATGCTTCCTAAGATCCACTTTGCACTCCTGGCACACATATTTTTAGGAGACACTGTTCAACGTAACAATCTACCTGCAATGCAGGAGACCTGGGTTCAATCCCTGGGTCAAGAAGATCCCCTGGAGCAGGGCACTGCTACCCACGCCAGTGTTCTTGCCTGGAGAATCCCATGGACAGAGCAGCCTGGGGGGCTACAGTCCATAGGGTTGCAAAGAGTTGAATTAATGACTTTGTGACTGACAGCTTTTACTTTGCACTTTATTCTACCTACTTTACCCTGGTTTGATGGAAAGTTAATTATATTCATACACTCCGTGAAAGACCTATATTCATACATATTCCCCCCAAAGTAGAAAGGGGCAAAGAAACCCGCTGTAGGCCCTCTTCCCTCTCCCCTCCCTGTGGTCCAGGCACTCATCAGACACTCATCAGTGGTCCCTTGTGCCCCTGCACAGCCACTATCAGCCACCTGCACCCCCTCATTACTTGACCTGAGGAATCCACCTCTGCACTCGAAACCTTCTCCTCTACCCCAGAGCATCATATTAAGTGAGTGATGTGCGTTCAGTCCTTGGGCCAGACCTAGAAGCTCCGTATTCTTACTGATCCATTTCCAAATAAAGAAACCTGAGTTCAGAAGGATAATACAGCGCCTAAGTGTACAGAGCTGACAGAGGACAGAGCTGGTCATCTGAGGGGAAAGCCCATGCACGGCTCCTGTTCCCTGGGGACTCGCCCACCCCTTACTGAGCTCCCAGTTCCCCTCCTTAGTTCTTGTGGCAGGAGCTCCGCCCTGTGCCCTCATAGCTGGAGGCACTTGCCTCTCCCACAGCCTTTTCTCTGGCATCCTTCCTGTTTGTTTATATCCCCCCTCTCCCTTCTAGACTGTGAAGGCTTTCAGGGTGGATACAGTGTTGCTTTCATCTCTGGGTTCCCAGCCCCAATACCTACCTGCAGGGCACACACAGCCTATTGATTGTTAAATAAACGAATGCATTCATGGTTTTAACAGTCTAGTCTAGAGACCTTACTTTTGTTTGTATTAGAATTTCCCAGGTTATACTGCAGTGAATACAATACAACTCTCTGGCTCTCTTAGAAGCAACCAGAAAGTGAAATTAAAAATTGTAAACAAGTTTCCATAGTGAACTTACCCTGAATGACTCTAGGTTAACTAGCACTAAACCTACTTCCTAACTGCTGAACTTCATAGAGCCTTAAGCATTCTCATGTGCTTCAGAAATTCTAAGAAAGCAGATCATCTTCTGGATATTTTATTTTTTTTTTTTTAATTTTTTGAATAGTCATAAGAAATACGAGGGTTTCCCTGGTGGCTCAGTGATAAAGAATCCACCTGCCAGCGCGTGAGACACAGGTTCAATTCCTGGGTTTGGAAGATCACTTGGAGAAGGAAATGGCAACCCACTCCAGTGTTCTTGCCTGGAAAATCCCGTGGACAGAGGAGCCTGGCAGGCTACAGTCCGTGGGGTCACAAAGAGTCAGATATGACTTAATGAGCAAACAACAACAAGAAATACTAAGCCTAGTACAGGGCTGGAATGTGCTGGGGTGCATGCACCACACCCCCTCCTGGATGGAGACTCTCCCACAAAGCTAAGAGGAAGTGGGGGCTTCTATCCAGAGCAGTGTCATCACTGATGGGCTGGGAGGACCCCTCTCTCTCCCTCTGGTCTCCACTCTGCACCCACATTCTCCTGTGACCTCTTCATTCTTGTTTTTGGTAGAATTCCCCCCACTCTCATCGAAGCCTGAGTTGCCTGAGCTGAAAATGAAAGTGGATGGCCTGAAGCTTCCTGTAGCTCATTAACCTCCACATTATCTCGGGGAAATTATGCCAATTATCACACTGGGGCTCAGGGTTGAACAGCAACCACGTCTGGGCTGACGATGATGGATGCGACCAATTTAAGGGGTGGAGGGCAGCTCCTCAGGTGGTGAAAGAATCATTTGTTTTGCCAGGAGATGCTTTCCCCAGGCAAATGAAAGGTTTGGATCTCCAGTGGGAGAGCTCTCCTGGCATCTTCCCTGCGATGTTTCTAAGGGGGACTTTTTTATTTTTTTAAGCATGTATAAGTTAAGTTTATTTTCTTATTGTCTTAATATAGAGAAGTAGAAAACACCAAACATCTAAAAATGGCTCATAATCCTCCTACCCAGTGAGTTCAGTTGACCTTTAAAACCAATCAAAATGAAAGTAATACAAGCAGGTCTAGACAATCTGAGGAGTTCAATAAGTAACAAAGTTAAAGTGAATACCTTCCCCCACCCCCTCTTCTAAGCACAGTCTCTCAACAGCTAATAGAGTTTTCTGTTTCCTTTAGAAATAGTGTGCCTGGGGGAGCAAAATGGCTTAGAACAGGGCGTCTCTGACCTGATGTCTGGAAAGCTTGTTCCATCACAGGTTGCTGGGACCCAGTCTCAACAGATTCTGATTCAGCCACTGGGATGGGGAATTTGCATATTTAACAGTTTCTCGGATGGTGCTAAATCCTGGCTCTATCACTTCCCAGCTGTGATTTTGAACAGGATAACCTCTCTTTGCTTCATCTTCCTCTTCTGTAAAATGGAGCTCATGATAGTTGTGAGAATTAAGTGAATTAAAATATTTGCAAGGTTCTGCATGTTAAGAACAATGCAATAGCTACTATGATGCATGTGCGTGCCCAGTCACTTCAGGCATGCCTGACTCTGCCACACTAGGACTGTAGCCCACCAGGCTCCTCTGTCTATGGAATTTCCCAGGCAAGAATACTTGAGTGAGTTGTCATGCCCTCCTCCCAGGAGATTGTCACGATCCAGGGATTGAACCCACATCTCCTGAGTCTCCTGCTTTGCAGGCGATTCTTCACCCACTGAGCCACCTGGGAAATCCCAATGTATAGTGTTAGTCACTCAGTTGTGTCTGCTTCTCTGCCACCCAGTGGACTATAGCCCACCAGGCTCCTCTGTCCATGGAATTTCCCAGGAAAGAGTACTGGAGTGGGTAGCCGTTCCCTTCTCCATGGGATCTTCCTGACCCAGGGATTGAACTCAGGTCTCCTGCTTTGCAGGTGAATTCTTTCCCTCTGAGTCACTTGGGAATCCCATTGATGCATGTACCAGCCACCATCTATGAGTTTTAATATTAGCAAAAGGGATACTTCTACATATTCTTCAGTATTATGCTTTGTTTACAGCAGTGATTTTTATACATTTGCCTGTAAATATATTTAGTCCTTTTGAATTATGCTTTCCATAAAATCAAGAGTTTAGATGTCATTCTGGGGCATATGCTGGCCCTCTATAAGTGACCACACTGGTTTACTGTTAGTTAATATAGCCAGTGCAGTGAGGGGCATCATTGTACATGTTCTGACAAACATTTTGTGACTCTATTCATAGAATAAATTCCTAGAAAGGAGGTTGCTAGACCGAAGTGTGTATGTTTTTTATATATTGGTAGTTTGAAAATTAAAATATACACGTTCATGGGAAGGGTATGTTTGTTTCTAAGCCTAGGTCTGATGTAACCTAAGGGCAAAGGAGGGTTGTTCTGTGGACTTTGTTGTCTTTTTCTTCAAAATGAAGATGTAAAAGCAAACCAACAAAGCTGACATTGAGGTGCATGATCAAATGACCATGGACTGCTTGTTGAGCACAGAGCAAGAGGCTGAAGATCCAGAACTGGCTGAAGCATGCTCTCTGTGCTCAAGGAGCCTTGGTCCAGGAGAGTGAACTCCTAGGAACAGATACATTTGCAGTCCCTCCAGAATGACAGGTGCATCCATAGGGTAATGCATACAGATCCAAGATGGCACCCAGAGTGAGTCAGGTGGGCTGAAGTGATCAGAAAAAGCTTCAAAATGATGGGGTGGAGGTGTTTTTCAAACTGAGAATGGACAGGAGGGTGAAAGGTTGTTGCTGAACCCACAAAAAGACGCCGGGATCCTTGGCCTCCGGAGGAGAAGAATTCAATCCGGGGCCAGAGACAAGGCTTGATCGCTCAGAGCTTTTGTGCAATAGAGTTTATTATAGTATAAAAGGGATAGAGATAGCTTCTGACATAGACATCAAAAGGGAGCAGAAAGAGTACCCACTTGCTAGTGTTAGCAATGGAATTATATACTCTCAAATTAGTTATTACAGTGAATCAAAAGAATGTCTGGAGGTTGTAAAGACCTCACCAGACCTACTCCCATAATTTACACTTTAAGATAACAGAATTAGCCAGAAGGTTTTTTCCAGAGACTGTCCTCAAGCAGGATACATTATTGTTATATAATCCTAAGGAATGTAGAGGGAAAAAAATAGTTTGTCCTTTCTTCCTCCTTGAGAATTCCAGACCCCTTTGTCCTTGGGGACCCCTGGACTTCTTATCAATCTGCCTAGGAATTGACTCTCTCAAGGGAATGGCCCTTCAGAGAGGAAAAACAGTTATTTGTTAGCCCCTGACACAGCACTTGATGTAAGATAGGTGCTCCAGAACAATCTCAGCCCTAATGGGATGTGCAGCCTATAGAAAACTTGGGCCTTAGGCTCTCTCTGATTTAACTAAAGACCAAGAATTCTTTCATATGGGCCTGCTACATACTGAATTGGAGCTTTCAGATTCGTGAATGGCTAGTATACATCGCTGCCATAAGGGTGGTGTCATCTGCCTATCTGAGGTTACTGGTATTTCTCCCGGCAATCTTGATTCCAGCTTGTGCTTCACCCTTATGGCAGAAATCAAAGAACTAAAGAGCCTCTTGATTAAAGTGAAAGAGAAGAGTGAAAAAGTTAGCTTAAAACTCAACATTCAGAAAACTAAAATCATGGCATCCGGTCCCATCACTTCATGACAAATAGATGGGGAAACAATGGAAATAGTGACAGACTTTCTTTTCTTGGGCTCTAAAATCACTGCAAATGGTGACTGCAGCCATGAAATTAAAAGACACTTGCTCCTTGGAAGAAAAGTTATGACCAAGTTAGACAGCATATTAAAAAGCAGAGACATTACTTCACTGAAAAAGGTCCGTCTAGTCCAAGCTATGGTTTTTCCAGTAGTCACGTATGTATGTGAGAGTTGGACTATAAAGAAAGCTGAGCACTGAAGAATTGATGCTTTCAAATTGTGGTGTTGGAGAAGACTCTTGAGAGTCCCTTGAAATGCCAGGAGATCAAACCATTCAATCCTGAAGGAAATAAGTCCTGAATATTCATTGGAAGGACAGACGCTGAAGTTGAAACTCCAATACTTTGGCCACCTGATGCAAAGAGCCAACTCATTGGAAAAGACCCTGATTCTGGGAAAGATTGAAGGCAGGAGGAGAAGGGGATGACAGATGATGAGATGGTTGTATGGCATCACCGACTCAATGGACATAAGTTTGAGCAAGCTCTGGGAGTTGGTGCTGGACAGGGAAGCCTTGTGTGCTGCAGTCCATGGGGTCACAGAGTTGGACATGACTGAGCAACTGAACTGGATATACATTCCTAATAGAATTCATACAATCAAGACAAGATTTGCTTTCTTATACTTCTTATCACCAGGTTGGAATAAAAGTATTAAAGTTACCTTCAGTTGTATCCTGACCTTGCCAGCAACACCCACCTGCTGGGTAGAAGTCACAAGATTCTGAGAGTAGAGTGATCATAGCCACTTCCTTCCAGAGACTCCAATCCCCAGCGAAAGGCTAGTGGACATTCCTTTAGCTTCCACTGCCAGACTAGAAAGTCTACTATTCCAGTCAATTAGAAAATCTAATTCAGTGGAAACAGTGGAGAAACCCACGGCCTTTTGGTTTTTAACCGAATGGTAGATGAAAAGTAGGCATGAATGAGAATGGCAGGGGACATTTGCAGTCAGTAGCTTTAAGGGATAAATAGTGTTCTGGTGCAGGCTGCTCTTCAAATATGTCCTAGGATGAATTAGAAAGCACACATCAGAAAGGTGTGTTTCATGGTTGCAGTCTGCAGATGGTTTCAGACAAGGATTATAGTCCACTGTCATGAGGTAGAAGGAGCATATACAGTCTTCAGGGTGACCACCAAACATCCCAAAGTCATTATCTCATTCAAGAGAAGAAGGGGGGATATTTGAGATGCTCTGGTTAATCTGTTCCATTATCAGATCCCTGATTGATGACAAGCCAAGCTGTTATCCCTCACCTCCCTCACTTAATCAGCTTTATTACCTGCCACACTTCCCTGCCACCCGTCCCTGCTGGTCCCCAAGCATGGGTTTAAAGTCTGAAAGACTGACGTGAATCCAAACAGTGCCCCTTTCTAGATGTACAACCACAGGAAACTTGTCAACCACTCTGAGACCCAGTTTCTGTTTTCTGTATCATGCCGATAATGTTGACAGGATTAAACAGTAGCCATTTTCGGAAAGGTCTAACTCAGAGCCTCAATCATATGGATTTTTTTTTTTTTTTTAATAATACCCTCACTGAAAAAGAGAATTGCCATCACATATGGATAGTCCTTATCCTTGTTTTGAGATGGATGGCCTCGAAGCTCAGCCCTTAACTATGGGTTTCACTGATGTCACATGTGTGCTAATGTGCTGATCAGAATTAAGAAGGGAAATAAGATGACTGAATTAGTTAGGACTTTGTGTGCTTGCCAAGGCTAAACCCAGCTTGAGCTGACTTAAGGAAAAATGCTTGTGGTAAATTATAAATAGTAATGTTTCATGAAATAATGGGATGGAATTGCAACTGAGCTTAGCTAGGGAAGGGTCTGGAAACAAGGACTGGAAGCCATAAGTAAACCTAAAAATTGATACTCTCCCCTTAACTATTCCTACTTCTCGTCATGTGCTTGATTTATCGTTCTGTTTCCTTACAGCCATTCTCTGCTCCAAGTTCCCAGGGAAGCCTATGTAGCCCCAGGGATCCTGGCTTCACCTTTGAGAGGACCAGCCAGCGGCCAAGACCATCAGTCCTGTTCCTGGTCCCAGTTTCAGATTCCTAGAAGACAGAATCTGATTCCTTCAGCTTGAGTCTGCCTTCTGCTCATCAGCTCTGAGTGGTAAGTAAAGTCATAGAATGACTAATGGCTACTAGGGGCTCCTACACATCTTGGATATGCTATGATACAGGAACAGATTGATAATTTTAGGAAGAATGTAAGAGGGAAGAGGATTAGAAAGAAGTAGTAGATTAAAGGTTGCTCAGTCACCGTTCTCTATAAAGTGCTGAATATCTAGATGTGTCCATCCAGCTTTAGAGAACTATCTAGTATATATTTTTAAATATTTATTTTTGACTGTGCTGGGTCTTCATTGCTATGCGTGGGCTTTCTCTAGTTGCGGCGAGCAGGGGCTACCCGCTAGTTGTGGTGCCCAGGCTTCTCATTGCAATGGCTTCTGTTATTGCAGAGCACGGCCTCTAGGTGTGTGGGCTTCTGTAGTTGTGGCATGTGGGCTCAGTAGAGATGTATATTTACATGAGAAAATTGGACCAGATCAATGGTTCTCAGCCTTGGCTTGTCACTTGAGTGACGCAGGGAACTTTTAAAAATCTTAATATCCAAGCAACATTCCCAGACCAAATACATCAGAATCTCTATCCATGGGATCCTGATAGCAATATATATATATATAATATACGTGTATATAATATATATATATTTTTAAGTTCTTTAGAACTTTAGTTTTAAACTAGTTTAGAACTTTATTTTTTTAAGTTCTTTAGACGATTCAGTTTTCAGCTAAGGTTCATAACCATTGGACAAGGTCAGTGGTTCTCAAATGAATCGCCTCAATCTCGTTAAAATGAAGGTTGTGATTTAATTGGTTCAAATCGGGGCAGGGGATTCTGCAGTGCTAACAAGCTCCGAGCTATTGTCAGTGCTGCTGGTCTATAGATTATACTTTGAGTAGCAAAGTACTGAATTATCCCTGTGTCCAAGTCAGGTCCTGAGATATATTTAAAACAATATTCACTCTTTCATTTATTTTTGACTGCGCTGAGTCTTCATTGGTGTGTGCGGGCTTTCTCTAGTTGCGGTGAGCAGGGGCTACTCTTACTTGTGGTGCAAGAGCTTCTCATTGTGGTGGCTTCTTAAGAAAGAGATTATTTTCTCCACAAGTATTTATTTTCTGCTCTGTACTGGACCCTATGCTAAATACTAAGTCACATAAATCTAGTATCTGCCACAGAGGAATTTGGATGTAGTCCATATAGCTGGAGAGAGGCAAAAGAAAATATTCTATGTATACCACCTTTACTTAGCTGTGTTTGGAGGCCTGTTTATTAGGGATTTGTGTCTGTTTTGGTCTGGTTTGTTTTTTAAGAAAATGTCCTTAGTGAAAAAGGCATCTGGCTTCCCTGATGGGAGAAAAGCTCGCTCAAGACATGGAAGGAAGGGAGGACATAAAATCTAGCAATTTAGGGCAACAAAAGTGAGACATGGAGTCTGTGATGGAAAGAACAGTTTGGCCCTGAGCAAAAAGGACAAAAATGATCATTTAACTGGGGATTAAGAAAATGATCAGTATGATGGTAATAGATACATAGATACTGCATGAAAAGATCTCTTTGTTTTCCAGTGGATTCAATGATTAATGAACCAAGCCCACTCTAAGAGACCAGACACACATTTTAGGACATATCTGGAGTCCCTAATAATAACATAACCAAAGCTGTTTCAGTGCTTATACTCACAGTTCATTAAGCTACTCTATGCCAGAAAGCCAGCAATACCAGGACAAATTGATTCCTCATTTCCATGTCATAGAGCTTGTGTCCAAATAGCACAGTGGCACACAGCTTCATTCAGCAAATATTCTCTCAGTGACTAGTAGGTGCCAGGCACTGAATTTGACCAAAGTCTCAACATTGCAATTTGAGGATTATTCATATGCTATTATCTTTTTTAAAATATATATTTATTTATTTTTGGCTGTGCTGGGTCTTTGTTGCTATGCAGGCTTTTCTCTAGTTGCAGTGAGCGGGGGCTACTCTTCATTGCAATGCATGATTTTCTCATTGCGGTGCCTTCTCTTGTTGTGGAGCACAGGCTCCAGCAGTTGCAGTATGTGGGCTCAGTAGTTGGGGCACTCAAGCTCTAGAGCACAGGCTCTGTAGTTGTGATGCCCAGACTTTGTTGCTCCATGGCATGTGGCATCTTCCTGGACCAGGGATGGAACCTGTGTCTCCTGAATTGGCAGGCAGATTCTTTACCAATGAGCCATGAGGGAGGCCCCTGCCGTTCTCTTTTGATGACAAGAGCAAGCTGTTTTTCTATCCTTGGTTGTGTTTAATCCTTCTGGAAACCTGAGATTAAGGAGTCAGGGTGGTGATGTCTTTATGTTGGTGATGCTGGTGGAAACTGGGACATATTTCCCATTGAAGAAATTTTGAAACATGAGATCAAAAGTATTGAAGGACCATATAAAGTCCCACAGCTGGTAGGTAGCCAAGCTGGAATAAGAACAGGGATGCCCAAATTCCAGATTTGGGTTCTGTCCATTTAACCGTGAATGGTTAACAATGATATTAGCTAGTTGTTAAAGTTTGGTTTGGGGTTAGCCATCATAAATACTTAGGGGAAGATGAATTGAAAATACAGGGCCTGTAAAATACCATGGCTTTGTGTATGAAGAGAGGGAGAGCTTCAAAATGGCAGTTCCTGGAGTTTCAAATTTCTCGTTTCTAGCATGGATTCTTTTCTCCTGGCAAGGAAGGCTGGAACAAGAAGCAGTCATGAAGGGAACATTTCCCTCTGTCTCACAAATGTATTTCTGTGCCAAAGTCAGCTTCTACCTTTATAGCTAATACACGTCAAAAGAGAATATTTAGACAGGCACTTCACAAAAGTGCGGTTAGTTTAGGAAGTCAGAGGGTTGTAAGTGGCCCCAAGAAAATGTCGTGCTTTTCAGACAGCTTCAAGCTCCCCAGCCTTCCAGCTTCCCATCTGTTTATACTCTCACTCCACTCTTAACAGCAGCCAGGGGTTTGAGTCCATCCAAAAAGGGAACGTGATTGCCTTCTCTGTAGGGTCGAAAATTCTCACCGGCTCTCTGGAAGAAAGCTCAGATTCCTTAGACGAGTGCACAATGCCTTTTGTGCTGTGGCCACTGCTGATCACTCCAGCCTTCCCTTCCCTCCTTCAGCTTTCCATAAAGTGCTTCAACAAAAGCAGATCACATAAAGCTGCACCCTGACTTATAGAACACTTGGGGTAATACTTCCCTGCCTTTGACTATGCTGGTTCCACTGCAGGAATGCTGCCTCTGCCTTCTTTTTTATAATCTTTTTAATTTTTTTTTTTCTTATTGGAGTATAGCTGCTCTAAAACGTTGCTAACTTATTCTTTTTAAAATATATATTTAATTGGCTGTGCCAGGTCTTAGTTGAGGCAGGCAGGATCTAGTTCTCTGACCAGGGATTGAACCTAAGCCCCCCGCATCGGGAGCCTGGAGTCTTGTTCACTGAATCACCAGAGAAGTCACTTTGTTGTGTTAATTTCTGTTGTACAGCAAAGTAAATCAAAGATATGTTTACATATATCCCCTCTTTTTTGGATTTCCTTTCCATTGGAGCAGAGTTGAGTTTCCAATGCTTTACAGTAGATTGTCATTAGTTATCTATTTTATCCATAGTATCAGTGAAAGTTGCACAGCCGTGTCTGACTCTTTGTGACCCGATGGATAGTCCATGGAATTCTCCAGGCCAGAATACTGGAGTGGGTAGTCGTTCCTTTCTCCAGGGGATCTTCCCAACCCAGGGATCGAACCCAGGTCTCCCACATTGCAGACAGATTCTTTACCAGCTGAGCCACCAGGGAAGTCCAGTGTATCTATGTCAGTTCCAATTTTCTGCATCTGCCCTCTTCACTCAGCAGATTGTTACTCATCCTTAAGGACTCAAACCTTATCCAAAGGTTTATCCTTGACAAGCCCCAGACTAGAGCAGGGGAGTCACCTTATGCTATATCTATGAGTTTTTAAAAGCAAAACTCATTCATCTGTCGATGAACATTTAGATTATTTCTGTATTTTGACGATTGTAAATAATGCTGCTATGAACACTGAGGTACATGTATCTTTTCATTAAAAATTAGCATTTTCATTTTTTTTCAGATATATTGTTGGGTCATATGGTAGTTTATATGGTAGGTCTTATGTTTTTAGGCTTTTGAGCAACCACCATGCTGTTTTCCACAGTGGCTGCACCAATTTATATTCTCACCAGCTTTGTACAAGGGTTCCCCTTTCTCCATATCCTCACCAACATTTGTTACCTGTGGTCTTTTTGATGGTAGCCATTCTGAAAGATATTAGGTGATATTTCGTTGTGGTTTTAATTTGCATTTCTCTGATTGTTAACAATGTTCAGCATCTTTTCATGTGCCTGGTGGCCATCTGTATGTCTTTTTTTTTGAAAAATGTCTATTCAGATCTTCTGCCCATTTTAGAATATTTTTTTGGTAGAATTTACCTTGAAGCCAGCTAGATTTAGAATTTTCTTTTTTTTTTTCTACTTTTTTTTCCTTCTACTTTTATTTTAAGTCTAAATTCAAAAGACATCTCTTCCATAAAAGCATCCCCAGATCAGTGCAAGCTGACTTTGGGACATGACTTCTTTTTTTTTTTTTTTTTTTTTATATAAATTTATTTATTTTAGTTGGGGGCTAATTACTTTACAATATTGTAATAGTTTTTGCCATACATTGACATGAATCAGCCATGGGTTTACATGTGTTCCCCTTCCTGGACCCCCCACCCACCTCCCTCCCCATCCCATCCCTCTGGGTCATCCCATTGCCCCGGCCCTGAGCCCTTGTCTCATGCATCGAACATGGAATGGTGTTCTGTTTCACATATGATAATATACATGTTTCAATGCTATTCTCCCAGAACGTCCCACCCTCACCTTCTCCCTCAGAGTCCATAAGACTGTTCTATGCATCTGTGTCTCTTATTCTGTCTCACATATAGGGTTATCGTTACCATCTTTCAAATTCCATATATATGCATTAGTATACTGTATTGGTGTTTTTCTTTCTGGCTTACTTCACTCTGTATAATGGGCTCCAGTTTCATCCATGTCAGTAGAACCGATTCAAACATATTTTTTCTAATGGCTGAGTAATATTCCATTGTGTATATGTACCACAGCTTCCTTCTCCATTCGTCTGCTGATGGACATCTAGGTTGCTTCCATGTCCTGGCTATTGTAAACAGTGCTGCGATGAACACTGGGGTACACGCGTCTCTTTCAATTCTGGTTTCCTCGGTGTATATGCCCAGCAGTGGGATTGCTGGGTCATATGGCAGTTCTATTCCCAGTTTTTTAAGGAATCTCCACACTGTTCTCCATAGTGGCTGTACTAGTTTGCATTCCCACCAACAGTGTAAGAAGGTTCCCTTTTCTCCACACCCTCTCCAGCATTTACTGCTTGTAGACTTTTGGATAGCAGCCATTCTGACTGGTGTGAAATGATACCTCATTGTGTAGAATTTTCTTTGTGGGAAGATTTTTAAATTAGTTTTTACTGGAGTATAGTTGCTTTACAATGTTGTATTAGTTTCTGTTGAACAACAAAGAGAATCAGTTATACATATAAATATATCCTCTCTTTTTTAGATTTCCTTCCCATTTAGGTCACCACTAAGCCTTGAGTAGAGTTCCTTGTGCTATACAGTAGGTTCTGATTAGTTACCTATTTTATATATAGTAGTGTATCTATATCAGTCCCAGTCTCCCAGTTCCTTCCACCTTCCTTCTCCCTCTGGTATCCACTTGTCCATTCTTTATGTTTGTGTCTCTATTTCTGCTTTGCAAATAAGTTTATCTGCATATTTTTTCTAGATTTCATATGTGAGCAACATTATATATTTGCTTTTCTGACTTACTTCACTCTGTAGGAGAGTCTCTAGGTCTATCCGTATCTCTGCAAATTATGCAATTCTGTTCCTTTTATGGCTGAATAATATTCCATTGTATATATGCACCATATCTTCTTTATCCATTCTTCTGTCGATGGACATTTAGGTTGCTTCTATCTCCTGGCTACTGTAAATAGTGATCAGTGAACATTAGGGGACATGTATCTTTTTGTTCTGCCCATTTTTAAATCAGGCTGTTTGCTTTTTGATGTCATGTTGTATGAGCTGTTTATATATTTTGATTATTAACTCTCTAATCATATCATTAGCAGATATTTTCCCCCACTTAGCGAGTGGTATGTCTGTATGTGTGTGTGTAATGGAATCCTGTTTGGCCATAAAAATGAAATTTTGCCATTTGCAACAACACAGATGGACTTGGAGGGTATTAGGCTAAGTGAAATAAGTCAGAAAAGCAAATACTGGGTGATATCACTTAAATATGAAATCCCAAAATGACACAGATATAAGGAACAAACTAGTGATTATTAGTGGGGAGAGGAAAGTGAGGAGAGGCAAGAAAGAGTTAGGGATTAAGAGATACAAACTATTATGTATAAAAAAGCTACAAGGATGTATTGTACCACACAGGGAATATAGCCAATATTTTATAATAATTATAAATAGAGGACAGCCTTTAAAGATTGTGAATCATTATGATGTATACCTATAAATTACATAATATTGTACATCAGTATATCTCAATTTAAAAAAGTAAAAAGAAAAAGCAAAACCTAGTCATCATCATCACCCTCCAAAAAATCACTGAGGGTCCCTTAGGTTTGAGCCACTGTTCTAATCACTTGACATATATTCTCATTTTTTAATATACACAACATCTCTATAGATTTGAAATTAAATAAAGTAACAAACAAAATCTTGAGCTTTCCAAATAGGATAATGTCTGGGACATAGTAAGCATAGAAACTGCTCAATAATTTGTAGAGCTAAATTTATAACTGTTTTTCATTCATTTAAAAGATAGATTTTATTTTTAGAAGTTGTAGATTTGTCAAAAAATTGAAAATGTAGCACAGAAAGTTTCCTTGTACTCCATGCAGTTTTCCCTATTATTAACATCATGCATGAGTTTTATATATTTACTGTAATTAATCAAGTAATATTTATGCATTATTATTAAAGGTATAGATTATTCAGATCTTAGTTTTTATCTGTTGTCCTTTCTGCTGTGGAATCCCATCCTGGATATCACAGTACATTTTGTTGTCGTATCTCCTTAGGTTCCTCTTGGCTGTGACCATGTGTCACTTTCCTTGTTTTTGATGACCTTGACAGTTTTAAGGAGTCAAGTATTTTGTAGGATATCCCTTTATTGGAATTTGATGTTTTCCCATGGCTAGTCTAGAGTTATGGGGTTTTGAGAGGAAAACTACAGTGGCAAATGCCATTTCCATCATGTCATATCAAGGCTATTTATCATCAACGTGATTTATGAGGGTGGAGGTTGACCTTGATCACAAGACCAAGGTAGTGTTTTTCAGATTTCTTTACTGAGAAATTACTAATCCCCTCCTCCCTGCTTTTCATATATTCTTGGGAACAAAGTCACAGTGTACAGATCAAACTTAGAGTATGAAACTATGCTCCCCCTCCTTAAAGACAAGAGTATTTACAAAATAGACTGGAAATCATTTAAACAGGTTATTTTTCCCTCCTCCCTGAGTTATTAACTTATTTAATCATTTATTTAGATATGTATAGACTCATAAGGAGAAGAAAATGGCAACCCACTCCAGTACTCTTGCCTGGAAAATCCCATGGACGGAGGAGCCTGGTAGGCTGCAGTCCATGGGGTCGCAAAGAGTAGGACATGACTGGGTGACTTTACTTTCACTTTTCGCTTTCATGCATTGGAGAAGGAAATGGCAACCCACTCCAGTGTTCTTGCCTGGAGAATCCCAGGGGCAGGGGAGCCTGGTGGGCTGCCGTCTATGGGGTCGCACAGAGTCAGACACGACTGAAGCGACTTAGCAGCAGCAGACTCATAAATGTGCATTTTCTACTGTGAGTTTTAATCCAACACTACATACTTTCGTTGCTGTAAATTGTCTAGCTTTGGCTCTTGAGAGTTCTTTAAGTTCTTTCAAGGAGCACCTGTACTCCTTTGACATCCCTACATCATTGTGAGCATTTAAAATTTTTGAGCCTTTTCTTACCTTCTCCTCCAAGCTCATTTTATATATTTTCTGCTCAAGCCCTAGAGCATTTTTCCAAGAAGCCCTGGTTTCTCTTAATGGAGAATGGTATTAGAAACCAAGATCTGGGTACTAGCTGTGCTCATTGCTACTGGGGTACTATTTCTTTTGGATGTTCTTAGCTAAGTGGTCAAAAAATATGTACTACCTATGTATGTGTATGCTGACTCATGTATATATCAATATATATACACACAGATTTGTATATATATGCATGTAAATATTTCCATCTGTAACCAACTGCAGTTCCAGTAAGCGAAGTATCAGTTCATCTTGATGCTTCCAGCTTTGATCATTGATCACATGAATTACTCTAGCTTCCTCATCTTGCTTATTTATGTTTCCATTCCAGCAGTGAGAAACTTAGTTCCCATCTTCTGCCATCCATTCAGTTATCTGTTTAGCTCCAGTGTACATGCACACCAGTATCAGAATTGTTAACCTGTAGCCCTGTGGAAAACGACTTTGTCAGCCTGGGTACAGTGCTTACGTTATTCTTCTTGCGTTGAATCTTGAAGACTCTACTCATTTCCAAAATTACTTAGGTCAGCACCTTCTCTTCCCATCCTTTTCGATGAGGTTGTCTTACACATTTATAACACAGATAGCTTTTCTTGTCACAGTCTATATTCTTTCCTGGAATTCCCGATTTCCTAAATGGTGTGTGTGTGTGTGTGTGTGTGTGCGTGTGCACACGCATGCATTAAGGTAACCTTTTTGTGCATACAAGTTTTATTACTCATTTATTTTTCATCATCTGTTTATTTCCCATTTATTCAGCTTACAGTACTCTTGTTTCACACACTCAAAAATAAGTTGAATTAACTGACATTTAGAAATTGTCTCTAAAGGTATTTAAAGTAAAACAGAAAGATCAGAATCTGCAGAGATTCTCAGGAATGATGTAGATAAACTGATCAGAGCTTAACATGAAGCAGTTACTGCAATAGAAGTTGCAATAGAGTCTCCTGGCTTCCAAGCAGAGCAGCATCCTAGGACAGACAGATCCTTTTCCGGCCCTAAACACAGAGTGTCAGCTGTAAAGTTTCTGTAGGAAAGTGAGATGGACTGAAGTTGACTTTGGAGCTACTTGCAGGGTCCCAGATGGAAAGTCTTTAACCCCAAAGTCCAGAGGAGATTACATTTAGGATTCCCATGGCTGGTTCAGGAATCTGTCCTCTAGAAGTTCACACAAGCACAGTGAGATTCACAGCCAGCACTGGAAATGAGCCTTCATCATCATGTGAGACACTTGAATACTTATGTTAACATTTGAACATATCATTTGAACACTTCTGATAACATCTGTCTTTACAAGATACTTCTGTTTGTTCTTCTTCCTATCATTTCAGGTCCACGTTCGGAAGCCTTGCCAGGTGTATAGTCATTCCTATTTTACATATTAGCAAGCTGAGGATCAGAAAGGGTGTGGTTTCCCGTTGGCACATAGAAGAGGGGGCTCCATCCCAGAACCCAGCTTTTCCTCCACTCCTCCAAAGGGACTCTTGCTGTTTCCATCACCCTTGACTACTCTGGGGACAGAACCCCAGATAAAGCTAATCTGAACCTGAGGCTGTGTGTGTAAACTTCATTTCTGATTCCTATGAGAATCCACATTAGAGGGACGGGGATTTCAATATGGACAATATGGACTTTAAATAAAATCCCTCACAGGTATGCTAGGCCCAGATGTCACTTCAAAGCATTTAAAGGTGTTCTTTGGCCTCCTTTGGCAAAGAAAGCAGATGTTTTATTTTTTCTTCCCAAGTCACTCTTAGGTACCAATGCTTTCTCATATCTAGCGTCATTTTTAAATTACCCAGAAAATAACAATAAAAACTTCTGAACAGTCAGAGCAGGTGGTGATCATTCCATTCCCTCTTTGTTTGCACACACTTTTTCAGACCTTCTTACTCTTACTTTACACAGAACTCAAATGCTCATAATTTCTTGGTATCCAGTCCCACAACATGTTAGAAACGGCAACTGGAAAGAGAGGAGAGTGAGTAGAAGAATTCGGCTTTAAGGATTTAAAATAGGAAACCATCCAGGAACATGTGGTCAGGAAGCAAAGGGTCTCTGTACAACTCAGTCTCCCTTGATGGCACAGGTTCATTTAAGTATGGTGGCATACATAATCTGTACTCAGATGTTTCCAAATTATTTTAAAATGCAAATAGTGTTTTGTATACTCTACTTCAAATGTTGATTTTTCAAAAAGGTTTTCGTTCAAAATGATTTAAATAAAAGAAATAGTCATTCCACATTTAAAGGAGGGAAGACTTATATCTATGGAAAGCAAGACTACCCGGTATAACTCATTAACTCAATAATCACTTATTGTGTATAAACTGTACGTCAGAAATTTGGGATAAAGAAACAATATCAATTCCTGTCTTTGGGAAGCTCAACATCTAATTTAACTGAGGTCTGGATGGCTGAGGTTTCTATGGTATGAAAAGCTGATGGTTAAATCCTCCCTATGGTCTGAGTCTTCCAGGACTCCTCGAGGTGAGAACCACCTCTAAGGTGTCAGGGTTCAAGAAGCAGTGACAAGGTTAATTATTACAGAAAGAGAAGGAATAGGTCATGGAGTGAGGGAAGAGGGAAGGGAAGGAGGGAAGAAGGAAAGAACCCTGCCATCCTGCTAACTTTGGGCAGATGAAAAAAAAATGCCTTATCCCAAAATTTCCACTCTAGATCCATGTAAACTTGGTCAAATGTTATAAATAAGAGTAATTTTACAGGTGCCATATCTTCCAAGCAAAAAATAACACAAAACCTAGTGATGTAGATGTTATTATCCCAATTTTGTATAGGAAACTGAGGCCCCAAGTATATAACCATCCTATCCAAGTTTGGAACTTGGACACCTAGGCGTGGCTGGAGCTGAATATGAATGAGTCCAGGTCTGTTCTATTTGGTGTGAGATCCCAGACACTCTTCATTATGCAACATTGTCTTCATTTGAAGGAAGTTGGACAGATCCAAGAAATGTCTGCAATAATGTTGTTGTTGTTCAATTGCTAAGTCGTGGTTGACTCTTTGCAACCCCATGGACTGTAGCACACAAGGCTCCTTTGTCCTCCACTGTCTCCTGGAGTTTGCTCAAGTTTATGTCCATTGAGTCAGTGATGCTATCTAACCATCTCATCCTCTGCCACCCCCTTCTCCTTTTGCCCCCAATCTTTTCCAGTAATACACAATACGTATACAATAAAATGTCGCCAGTAAAAAACAGGGGAGAAGGAAGGGAAAAGAAGAGAGAAAAGAGAAAAAGCATTTTTAGGATCCCCCTTCCACAGAGGCTGTACTCATTCATCCATCCATGACACGTTCCCATAGGACACAACCACTCTGTCATTCAGTGCTGTGTGGCAGTTGCTCACACTCCAGTTGGACAGAGTTTGGTGAAGAGAATGTTTATACAGACATAGCACCATTTGAGAAACCCTCAAGATACCTGCAGTGCATGTAGCCCAGGACTAGTAAAGGAGAAAGGAGGGAAGGATTGGGATCTAGAGAGAGAATGCCAAGAGCAGACCGCCTCCTAACAGGAGCCATGATCTTCCTCTGAGGGAGTGAAATCAGCCATGGTGGTCCCACGGCAAGGGAATTAGGGAACTAAAAACCACAACCTCCACCTCATCTCTCCCTCCTTTCAGTCTCCTGGTGGGCTCCCCGTTGGCCAAACCCAGCCAGAGACTGGAGAGTAAGGGACTCCTCTGGTGTAGAGGTCAACACAGAGCAGAGTGAAAAGGGAAAAGGACATCTGGAAAGACAAATAAAACATTCCCTCCAGCCACCCTTATGCATTCCAACGTGGTACCAGCTTAATTCAGTATCAAAGGATGCTTTCCCATTAAGATCATGATCTTTCTTGGCACAACCCTCCAGGGATCTACGAGTAATTGACTGGAATTGGCCTGTAAGTAACTGACGAGAAGTTGGGCTACATTTGTCACCTTTGTCTCAACCCAAGCCTGGGAACTTGTTCCTTTTTCTTCTTTGGTTGGTTTGATCATTTTGATGTTGGTAACATCTTAGAATTTTTGAAAGGTGATCTTAACCTCTGTTTGCTAGGACACAGTGTAGATAACACCTTGTGGATTTAAAATATCCAGGGAGATAGCTTCCCTGGTGGCTCAGACGGTGAAAAATCCGCCTGCAACTGTGGGAGACCTGGGTCTGATCCCTGGGTTGGAAAGATCCTCTGGAGGAGGGCATGGCAACCCCTCCAGTATTGCTGCCTGGAGAATCCCCATGGACAGAGGATCCTGGCGGGCTGCAGTCCATGGTGTCGCAAAGAGTCGGACGCGACTAAGTGTCTAAGCACAGCAGAGCAATGCTGTCATGAAAGAAGCATGGGACTTGATTTTAGGAATCTCCACACCTTACAAACTGAGTGACCTTGGACAAGTCAGGTGCCTTATCAGAGCCTCAGATCTCACTCATGTAAAATAAGAATGACAAAGTTATCTCTCAGGATACTTTTGACAGATTAAGGGCACAAAGCAAAAGCACAAGTATGCTTTGCATCATACATAGAGGGCAGTGATTTTTCAATTTGTTATTTTTCAGTAAGGCAGCCTAGTAGTCAAGACATAAAGGTGGAGGTCAGAAAATAGAGCTTTGAACCTTGGCTCTGGAACTTCTTAACTGAGTGACAAGAAGCAAATGCTGTAATCTTTCCAAACCTCAGTTTCCTTATCTATAAAATGGGAATAACTAGAATCCCATCTCTCAGGCCATCATTTACTGGTTCATGATGAACCTCAGTAAGGATAACCATGGGTACTTATTACTCCTGCATTGTTAGACATGCAAAAGCTACCTTCACAGCAGTGGGCAGGTCCATAAGTCATTTGTTAATTCAACAGTACGTACCATCCCTGTTACTTTCCAAGATATAAGATCTAGCTGGGGATTGACATCAGCAGACGACACTGCTTCTCTTGAGGCCACAGCAATAAGCACAATATAACTCCTGAGTGCTGCTCCTACTACCATTCCTTTCAAGTTTTGTTTACCCAAACTTCAGAGACTTTGACTTTGTTGCTGTTGTTCAGTAGTGTCTGACTCTTTGCAACCCCATGGACTGCAGCATGCCAGGCTTCCCTGTCCTTTACCATCTCCCAGGGCTTCCTCAAACCCCTGTCCATTGAGTCGGCGATGCCATCCAACCATCTCATCCTCTGTTGTCCATCCCCTTCTCCTCCTGCCTTCAATCCTTCCCAGCATCAGGGTTTTTACTAATGAGTCAGCTCAGCTCTTCACATCAGGTGACCAAAGTATTGGAGCTTCACCTTTAGCATCGGTCCTTCCAATGAATATTCAGGATTGATTTCCTTTAGGATAGCCTGGTTTGATCTCCTTGCAATCCAAGGGACTCTTAAGAGCCTTCTCCAACACCACAGTTCAAAAGCATCAATTCTTTGGCACACAGCCTACTTTATGGACCAACTCTTACATCCATACATGACTACTGGAAAAACTATAGCTGTGACTGGATGAACCTTTGTTGACAAAGTGATGTCTCTGCTTTTTAATATGCTGTCTAGGTTTGTCATGGCTTTTCTTTCAAGGAGCAAGCATCTTTTAAAGTCATGGCTGAAGTCACCATCTGCAATGATTTTGGAGCCCCAAAGAATAAAGTCTGTCACTGTTTCCATTGTTTCCCCATCTATTTGCCATGAAGTGATGGGACCAGATGCCATGATCTTAGTTTTTTGAATGTTGAGTTTTAAGCCAACATTTTCACTCTCCTCTTCTACCTTCATCAAGAGGCTCTTTAGTTCCTCTTCATATTCTGCCATAAGGGTGGTGTCATCTGCATATCTGAGGTTATTGATATTTCTCCCTGCAGTCTTGATTCCAGCTTGTGATTAATACAGTCTGGCATTTCACATTTCACTCTACATAAAAGTTAAATAAGCAGGGTGACAATACAGCTTTGACGTACTCCTTTCCCAATTTGGAACCAGTCCATAGTTCCATGTCCAGTTCTAATTGTTGCTTCTTGACCTGAATACAGGTTTCTCAGGAGGCAGGTAAGGTGGTCTGATATTCTCATCTTTTGAAGAATTTTCCAAGTTAGTCAAAGGCATTAACATAGTCAATGAAGCAGAAGTAGAGGTTTCTCTAGAATTCTCTTGCTTTTCCTATGATCCAACAGTGTTGGCAATTTGATCTCTGCTTCGTCTACCTTTTCTAAATTCCAGCTTGAACATATGGAAGTTCTTGGTTCATGTACTACTGAAGCCTAGCTTGGAGTATTTTGAGCATTACTTTGCTAGGGTGTGAGATGAATGTAATTGTGCGGTAGTTTGAACAATCTTTGGCATTGCCTTTCTTTCAGATTGGAATGAAAACTGATCTTTTCCAGTCCTGTGGCCACTGCTGAGTTTTCCAAATTTGCTGGCATATTGAGTGCAGCACTTTCACAGCATCATCTTAGCCCAGCTGGAATTCCATCACCCCACTAGCTTTGTTCATAATGATGCTTCCTAAGGCCCCCTTGACTTCACACTTCAGGACGTCTGGCTCTAGTTGAGTGATCGCACCATTGTGGTTATCTGGGTCATTAAGATCTTTTTTGTCGAGTTCTTCTGTGTATTCTTGCCACTTCTTAATATCTTCTGCTTCTGTTAGGTCCATATGGATTCTGTCCTTGATTGTGCCCATCTTTGCATGAAATATTCCCTTGGTATGTCTAATTTTCTTGAAGAGATCTCTAGTCTTTCCCATTCTATTGTTTTCCTCTATTTCTTTGCACTGATCAGTTAGGAAAGCTTTCTTATCTATTCTTGCCATTCTTTGGAACTCTGCATTCAGCTTTCTGTTGCTACAGGTATCTCTTGACTTCCTACCTTTGTATTCCAGTTCAACTTCAGCAACAAAAGTTGCGGACTTTGTCAGCAAATTAATGTCTCTGCTTTTTAATATGCTGTCTAGGTTGGTCATAGTTTTTCTTCCAAGAGGCAAGTGTCTTTTACTTTCATGGCTGCAGTCACTATCTGCAGTGATTTTGGAGCCCCCCCCACCCCCCACCCCCCACAAATAAAGTCTCACCATGTTCAGTAAGTCTTTAATCCAATTTTCTGCTTATGGGTGGGGCTGTGTTCCCTCCCTGTGAGGCCAAACCACGGTAGGGGGAATGGCGGTAATGGTCACCTCCTATAAAAGGACTTATTCCAGCAAGCCGGGGCTCCCAAGACTGTTGTATTCCGTACTCCTGACCCTGCGGCAGGCCACTGCCAACCCATGCCTCCAATCCACTATCCAGGAGACTCCTGGACGCTCACAGGCGAGTCTGGCTGTCTCTTATGGGGTCACCGCTGCTTTCTCTTGGGTCCTGGTGTGTACCAGGTTTTGTTTGTACCCTCCAAGATTCATCGAATCCCACTGGCCTTCAAAGTCAAATTCTCTGGGGGTTCTCAGTCCCTATGCCAGATCCCCCGGTTGGGAAATCTGTTGTGGGCCCTAGAACTTTTGCAACAGTGCTATGACTTTAGTCCCAAGATTTTCCATGTCTGATTGACTCACAAGCCTGGGAGTCACAAGGTTACATCTCCTGTTTCTGCTTCTAACTTTCTGATTGACACTGTATAAACTACTTAGTTTTTCTGAGTCTCTCAACAAACTCAATAGATAGAGGTTGTAGAAGGATAGATGGTAGAAAGATGGAAGGAAGGATGGGCTAGATGGATGGATGAGTAGAATTTACCCTAGGTAACCCACTCAGAGTTCCATTTCAAAGACTATGGCTCCAGCAACCACTCTCTGAAAGCAAACCCATTTGCTTCTAGAGTTTTCATCATTATTCACACATGGATGTTGATGAACACACTCAAGAACACACAAACATCAAGTGCCTCCTGTTTGCCTGACACCAGGTACATGTTTAACAAATTCTGGATATTTTCTGAAACAAACACTGTTTTCCATAATCGATTCCCCAAGCCCATCCCATGCATCTGTGTCTAGCAGAATGGAAGCAACTCACACGAACCTCACCTTTGTTATATTCCGAAATGGACCTGAAGGTGCCTGAATTCCATGTAGACTCACATTGGTGAGCTCTGATTCATACACAGTTTCCTAAAATGGAAAGAGAAGATTAGTCAAGGAAAGCGCTTTAGTATACAGAACGATACGTATGTCTTCTTGGCTAATGTCTCCTCTTTTGCCTGTCATGAGAGTTAATGCCAGCCCAGGAAGGGAGCAGCAAGGGGCCAGAGTTGTGTTTCCCGCTTGGAACAAAAGGGGGAATGTACTGCAAATAAGAGATGCCCGGTGTTTGGGCTTTTGGAAACGGAAATAGAATTGCTATATATATGTCAGCCTGATCTGGGAAGTCTGACAGTCCATCTCCCTCCACCCCCATCTCTTAATTGTGATTACTGCCAGACTCAGATCTATCTATCTGTTCTGAATGCTCTTTACAAGAAAGGTTTCATTGTGAGGGAGGGGGGCTGGCCTTATTTTACCAGTAGAAGGCTGTTATCTTCCAACAGCTGTTTATAGTTAACTGCAGCCCATACTTAAAGCCTGAGCGCTGGAGCCTTATTTAGTGCCTGTGGATTTGTGGTGAAGAGTCAGGCTTAACTCTTTCTTCCCCTGTAGTGAATGACCTCAGTGGGGAGCTGGGATGGAGGCAGCCTGTGAACAAAGAGGGAGGAGATAAATGGGTCTCCACCTCCCAAAGATGGTAAATATCAATGTTTTATTAATTGTTTATGTTAGGGGTGCATTGAGCACTTTGTATGCAGTATCTTGGTGAATTTTGACCAGCTGTGCTCTGAGAGTGATATGATTATGCCCATTTTACAGGTAAGGCAATAGAGGCTCAGGCAATGAATGCCAGGATTGAATCTGCATGAATCCAGTTATAGAGTCAGAGCGGGTAACACTTACAGTATGCTGTATTATGCCTCCTGTTAGTCCAGTGCAATAGCTGAGGATAGTTTACATGTCCCGCACTATGCAGGGCTCCATTATGGATAGAAAGCTTCCCCCCCAGAGGGCTTTCAGGCTGGCCAGAAAGGTGAGCAAATGCAAGAGATACATTGAGAATGGAGAGGAGCAGTGAAAACTTCATAAATGGCTCACCCTATCTAGGATGGCGAGAGTAGATCAGGACTTAAGAGTTTAGGGAAGGGCAGAGTTTACCTATAAACACAAACAAACAAAAAACTGTTATCAAGAAAGGAGCAGAGCTACAAAAAATAATAAAAGAGTGGGTGGGGAGAGAGAGAAAGGCAAGGAGAGGGAGAGAAGAGAAAAGGAAGCTGAGAGGCTGTGGGGGGTAAGATCAGAACCCAAGGCCACCTTGACTTGCCCCTAGGAGCTTAGACTTAAATCTCCAGGAAATGGGCAGCTAGGTAGTCAGATCCACATCTTAGAAAGATCCCTTAGGCTGTGGTCAGAGCATATTTTGGAGGGAGCAAAAGACAGGAGATGAGACAAGCTTAGGACACAGGCTGAGAATCCAGGAAAAGGAAAATGGCTGGGACATTGCAGATTGGGAGCTGGGACTGCATTCTAAAGAAGTGCCACAGGTAAGAGCAGAGAGACACAAGATGTTCTGCTTCCTCACCTCACTGAAGATGAGAAAGAGGTTAAATATTACAGCAAGAAGTTGGAAGGAACATTTCTCCAACCAGTAACTCAACCCTAAATGACACACATTCCTGAGGGTTGCAAATGCTGATCAGTGGCCTTGGGGGTGGCTGGTGAGACAGCACGCACACACGCACGCGTGCACACACACACGCGTACACACACACACACACACACACACACTCATTTTCTCAGCATGTCTGGAATTCTTGTTCTCCCTTTGTTTGACTCCAACATCTTTCCTGATGACAAAGAGAACCAAAGATTTGGAAACCCATTGTTGAACACAAAGAGAGGCAGAGTCAGAGGGCTGTGGGGGAGAAGTTGGCCAACCTCGAACTTGATCCTCCGCCTTGGTACCCAACAATTCACAGTGGGAGAGAGAGTGGCTTGCCAAAGGGCTCTGTGTGACTGGGCTAAAGTAGAAGAATATGTCAAGTTCAAGATGAAAAGACAGCCCTCGCAGCTGAAAGCCGAGCTGGGGGCTAATGGAGCTGGGGAAAGGGGGCCTTTTCAAAGAAAAGTGCTTATTTGCAAACTCATTCCTCCTCAGCAAATGCTCCCAGGACCTCTGGCAAAAGGAATTCCTGGACTCAGGCCTTCCCATTGAGCTGTTAGTGATCAGTGGTGGTTAATTACCCCTCACCCGGCTCCCTTCTGCAGCCAATCCGCGGGGGTGGCTGCTGAGGTCCGGGGTGGAGGTTTTGCCCTTTTAATTCTGATGTTCAACAAAGTGAAAGTCTTACCACTGCAGAGCTAGAGGAAACCTTACTTTTCCTTCTGCTCTGAAGTCCTCATTTTTGCAGTGGCAGGAGTTGTGGTTCAGAGGAGGGAGAAGGGCATGGCCACCAGGGGAGACTGGGGGTCTACAGTAGGTCATGAGCCAGGCATGCCCCTCGTGCTGTGAGGATAGTCAAGGGAGACCCTGACTGTCACCAGCCCTGGTGACTGGAGGCTGAGTATCACTTCAGTTTACAGATATTTGCATCCACTGGCCAAACGGGCTAAGGTCATTTCCGGTACTGCCATTCTGAGATTCCCAGGATCTGACATAGAAGTGAGACCCAGCAGACCTTTCCTGAGAAGGAAGTGCCCTAGTCAGTGTAGCAGGCTTTCTTTGAAGATATATGTAGAGTTTGTTTTTGTTTAAGGAATTGGCTCCTGTGACATGGTGGCTGGCAAGTCTGAAATTCACAGGACTGGCTGGAGATTCAGATCAGAGCTGACGTTGCAGGCTTGAGTTTGGATTCCCAAGGGCAACAGGCTGACAACTCAAGCAGGGTTTCTAATTTGTGGTCTTGAGGATTTCTTCAGCATCGAGAAACCTGTCTTTGTTCTCAAGGCCTTCAACTGATTGGATGAGGCTTACTCACATTATGGAGGGTAATTGGCTTTGCTTAAAAGCTACCAATTTAAATGTTCATAACATCTAAGAAAGGGCTTCCCTGGTGGCTCAGACAGTAAACAATCTGCCTGCAATGTGGGAGACCTGGGTTCGATCCCTGGGTTGGGAAGATCCCCTGGAGAAAGGAATGGCTACACATTCCAGTATTCTTGCCTGGAGAATCTCATGGACAGAGGAGCCTGGTGGGCTACTCTTCATGGTGTTTCAAAGAGTTGGACATGACTGAGTGACTAACACACACACATCTAAGAAAATACCTTCACTATGAAGTAGTGTCTTATCCAACAACAGGACACCATAGCCTGGCCCAGCTGACATGTGAGATTAGCCATCACAGAAGGTATTCCAGCAGGATCCAAAATGTGCCAACAGTCAGTACTGTGAGATGGTGGGGGTGAAGTCCCTGTTGGGGAATGTTTATCCTGACTAGCGTTCAGTTCATGCCATTTTCAGTTCACTTCACATGCATTTCCACCCATCTCCTCCTCCCTAACCTTAGCATTCTAGAGGATTAAAACCTGTGCCCAATCTAGACTTCTGACCCATCCCCAAATTTAAATTCAAAGTAAGTCAGGAAGTCGTGAGAAGTCAAGCAGAAGCCAGGATTCTGCTTCTGCATCATAGATCTAGTAACTAGCATGAGCCCTTGGCTGGGGATTGTTAAGGAGTCTAGAAGCTGTTTATTTTGTTGTTCCTTTTGTATTCTTTCTGTTTTCTTCTTTTTCTTTAACCTAGAGATAATCAAAAGGGAGAGAAAGCCTAGGGAGACAGAAATTCAAAATAATCTGAAAGTTAAAGCTATAATGTTACTATTCTTATTCTAAAAAAGACTATCACTGTGTCAAATTTTTCACACTGGTTTTGGCCTAGGGGTCAGCTCACTAAGGAGAGGGGCAGTCTACCTCTGGGTTGGGGAATAAGTTCCATTTGTGGGTTTTCCAGACCTCTTGTGCATATATTCTAAGAGGACCCCAGTTTTGTTTTTTTTTTTTTTTTTTCTGTTTAAGAAATAGTCATACTGGTAAAGACAGGTGGAAGGCCATGGTACAGGCTCTTGACTTAGATAAAGGGAACCAAGGGATACCAAGGGAACATTTCATGCAAAGATGGGCAAAATAAAGGACAGAAATGGTATGGACCTAACAGAAGCAGAAGATATGAAGAAAAGGTGGCAAGAATACAAAGAAGAACTATGCAAAAAAGATCTTCATGACCCAGATAATCGCAATGGCGTGATTACCAACCTAGAACTAGACATCTTGGAATGCAAAGTCAAGTGGGCCTTAGGAAGCATCACTATGAACAAAGCTAGTGGAGGTGATGGAATTCCAGTTGAGTTATTTCAAATCCTAAAAGATGATGCTGTAAAAGTACTGCACTCAGTATGCCAGCAAATTTGGAAAACTCAGCAGTGGTCACAGGACTGGAAAAGATCAGTTTTCATTCCAATCTGAAAGAAAGGAAATGCCAAAGAATGCTCAAACTACTGCACAGTTGCACTCATCTCACACGCTAGTAAAGCTAAGCTCAAAATTCTCCAAGCCAGGCTTCAACAGTACATGAACTGTGAGCTTCCAGATGTTCAAGCTGGATTTAGAAAAGGCAAAGGAACCAGAGATCAAATTGCCAACATCCATTGGATCATTGAAAAAGCAAGAGAGTTCCAGAAAAACATCTATTTCTGTTTTATTGACTATGTCAAAGTCTTCGACTGTGTGGACCACAACAAATTCTGGAAAATTCTTAAACAGATGGGAAGACCAGACCGCCTGACCTGCCTCTTGAGAAATCTGTATGCAAGTCAGGAAGCAACAGTTAGAACTGGACATGGAACAACAGACTGCTTCCAAATAGGGAAAGGAGTATGTCAAGGCTGTCTATTGTCACCCTGCTTATTTAACTTATATGCAGAGTACATCATGAGAAATGCTGGGCTGGAGGAAGCACAAGCTGGAATCAAGATTGCTGGGAGAAATATCAATAACCTCAGATATGCAGATGACAACACCCTTATGGCAGAAGGTGAAGAAGAACTAAAGAGCCTCTTGTTGAAATTAAAGAGGAGAATGAAAAAGTTGGCTTAAAGCTCAGCATTCAGAAAACTAAGATCATGGCATCTGGTCCCATCACTTCACGGCAAATAGATGGGAAAACAGGACTTTATTCTTTGGGGCACCAAAATCACTGTAGATGGTGACTGCAGCCATGAAATTAAAAGACACTTCTCCTTGAAATAAAAGTTATGACCAACCTAGACAGCATATTAAAAAGCAGAGACATTACTTTGCCAACAAATGTCCATCTAGTCAAAGCTATGGTTTTTCCAGTAGTCATGTATGGATGTGAGAGTTGGACCATAAAGAAGGCTGAGTGCCGAGGAATTGATGCTTTTGAACTGTGGTTTTGAAGAAGACTCTTGAGAGTCCCTTGGACTTCAAGGAGATCCAACCAGTCCATCCTAAAGGAAATCAATCCTGAATATTCATTGGAAGGACTAATGCTGAAGCTGAAACTCCAATACTTTGGCCACCTGATGCAAAGAACTGATTCATTGGGAAAGACCCTGATGCTGGGAAAGACTGAAGGCAGGAGGAGAAGGGGACGACAGAGGATAAGATGGTTGTATGGCATCACCAACTCAATGGACATGAGTTTGAGTAAACTCCGGGAGGTGGTGAAGGACAGGGAGGCCTGGTGTGCTGCAGTCTATGGGGTCACAAAGAGTTGGACATGACTGAGTGACAGAACTGAACTGATCTGATGTCACTAGTTACATGATGAGAAATAAAAATGAACCCACTTGAGTTATGGGTGCCAGCAGGTGGACTAGGAGCACTCAAGACACCACAAGGCCTCCTAAGTATGGTCTGAGTCTAACTTCCCTCTGTCAGTGCCAGAGCACAAGCTATCTTAGACGCCTTCTAATGGCCTTGCCCACTGGCCAAGCCTACCCTCAAATCTGTGCTTCTCCTTGGTAGTGCCCCTGGCCATTGTGGTGAATTAATTATCGTTTAATTTTTTATTTGATGTCTTTCTCCTATTGGATGGTGAATTTTGAAAGAACAAGGTCTGAGCCTGGTGTAATGATGGACGTGATATTGAGTGAGCAAGTGTTCAGTGAACATTCACTGAGTGAATGAATCAATCAACCAATAGCCAAGGTGCTACTTTCCTCTAGTATGACTGGACAGGCCTTTTCATTTATGTGGTTGCATCTACTTCCAGTTACCATAGATATGAATGAAACCTTAGTGTTCCCCTCATTTTCCTGTCTTCTTTTGCGATATATGCATGGATAAATTACTCCATACTTTGAAGAACATTTAAAGACTGCTGCATATATGAGACTATTTTTCTAGCACCATCATTTCCTGTGAGATTAAGTTCTCAGTAATCATTATCAGTGTGATCTAGGGCAGCCTCAGCCTGCAGCAGTTTGAAGCGGGGTTTCAGCTCCCAGCCAGAGACTGAGATTGGGTCATGGCAGTGAGAGAACTAAATCCTGGCCACTGGACCAATGGTCAGTGACCAGGCCCTGGTTCTTTGACTTTACAGGGAAAAAGAAAAAAAATTCCCACGAAGATGAAAAGTAGTGAAGTAAGTATTTTTTAGGAAAAAAAGAGCACAGTATGTGTGGAAAGACATGTGAGTAGATTCAGAGAGAGCGAGTCCCTGAGTCACGCCTTTGTGACAGTTTGAATCACTTTTATGGGGAATTTCTTCTGGTTTTCCTCAGCCAAACATTTTGATTTACCTGGTTCAGAGTCTATATTTGGTATATCTCAGGATCCTCCCTTGTGTGTCCATGTGACTCTTAGCCAAGATAGAATCTACCTATCTTGGGTAGGTATGGGTAGTTTGGCATTAGTTAGCATCGCACCCCTTTTGACCTCTAAGGAGCCTTTCTGAGCATGTGTAGTTGGGGCGGTCTCCAGACTTCAAGAATGAGAAATATATGGTTTCTTACCTTCTATCTGGGTGGGGCCTAGCCTCCTCTCTCAGCAGCCCTGCCATTCTCATCTTGGAGCACGGGGTCTACAGGGAGCCTCCAATTGCTTTACCCTAGAGGCAGGGCACATCTACCTCCTGCCTCCAAGTGTGTGTATGTAGAGTTGTGAATTACCCATATTTTATCTTCCTTTCCTATAAAACAGTCCCTTAAGAGCTTGAAGAAAATTATGTTTGTGTTTCTTCCATTTACTTTGCCTTTTCAAATAAAGGTGTCTGGAAGCATGTTTGCATGGAAGACATTGCTCACACTCGCTGTAATTTCCTCTTCCTTTGTCAATGTTTTCCTCATTTCTAGGCAGTTCCCACCATTTTCACAAAGAAACAAATTGACAAGTGGTATCTAGGGATCAGGTCTTGAGGGAAGGTACTGAGAACACACGGAGAACCAAACAGAGTCTAGCGTTCATGAGTTTACTCTTCTTAAAAGATAAACTGAGGCGTATTAAAATTTTTTAGTTTATTTGAGCAAAAATTGATTGCAATCAGGCAGTGCCAAACCAGAAGTGGTTTAGGAGCTCTTTGCCAACAGAAGCCAGAAGTAAGACTTACATAGAAAAAATGTGGACGCAAAGAAAAAGAAAGTATTTGATTGGCTGTAACTGAGAGCCTCCTTGTCTGTGATTGGCTGTCCCTAGTGTTTCAGTTTCCTAGCTTCAAGGCATTTACACAGCACTAGATTTTAATGTGTTTACGTCCATGGATTAGAGACATATCAGTCTAATGACCTCGTTATTTAATTAACACCCTGGATTGAGGCAGGTAGGCATTAAGCAAGTATGTAGGATGTAATGAAAGTTAACAAAGAGGATTTCAAAAACGTGATGAGAGCATAAAGCAAAGAATAGAGTTGAGTCTAGTGTGTTAGAACAGGCCAGCTTGAGAACGTGACATGGAAGCTGAGAATTAAAGGAATGGGAAGAAGGTAGGCAAGTGGACAGAGCTGGGCTGGGGATACGGTTACGGGTTGAAGGAAGAGTCGTTAGAAAACCAACACTGAGAAAGAAGATTGTATTCATGAAAATGAAGGAAACCAGAACACTGGCAGAAGAAACAGTTCTCCCAACATAACGTACAGACTATTTTGTGCCCCTCTGTCGTCTTCACTCCTGTTCTTACCTTGGTCTCAAATGGTGTCGTCCTTCTCAGTCTAGTGCATACTTGGGTTCAGTATTTATCTATGAAACTTTGCCCAACAACTCCCCTGATGGAATTAATTCTTCCTCCCACAACATTTTTTTTAAGATTTTTTTTTTTTTCCTGAGGTGGACCAGTTTCAAGTCTTTATTGACTTTGTTACAATATTGCTTCTGTCTTATGTTTTGTGTTTTTTTGACCATGAGGCGTGCGACCTTAGTTCTCCAACCAAGGATTGAACCTGTACCCCCAACATTTGGAAGGCAAAGTCTTAACCACTAGACCACCAGGGAAGTCCCTCCTACGACTCTTCATTTATATAAATTTCTACATGGAGCTCATCTATTTGTAATTCTGCTGTATCTCTTTTACCTCTTATCACCATATGATGATGGCTTCAGTACATCTTATTCCCCAGACTTACACAGTAGCCAGTGCAGAGAGAAAGTCAATGTTTTTCTCAAAATGAACTGAATTAAATTGTTTGATTCCACAACTTGCGGGGTGAATACCCCAGAAAGCTTCCACTCCTCAGTCCCACCTAATACTAGAACACTTCCTTCAGCATTTCTGACTGATAACAAGGCTTCACAGCTAATTACTGTCCCCAAGAAAGTCCATAGAGGACAATGAATATAAGCTCCTGCCTTGAGAAATATCTATAAACGAACATATTGGGAGGAAAGTTTAACTTGGGTAAGAAGATTAATAGTCTGAGCTTTAAAATCATTAAGATGTGAGGGAGGAAAGAGGTTTGAAGAAACAAAGCCATGTCTAATGAAACATTTTTTTTTAATATTAAAGACACGTTCCAAGCAGTGGGACTGACATTGGATTTATAAATACCAGAGTGTCATGGATATTGGGAGCAGGAAAATGAGCAAGTGTCCCAGCAAGATGAGGCCACAAAAAGTAGGTCAGCACTAAAGATCTGAGAACATACTAAGTGTTGCTCTAGATGGGGCAGTAGCTGAGTTCTCTGCTTGTTCCTCAGATCCAGCTGGCAGTCCTTAGCTGTGCTGGTCTCTGGGACCCTCCACTCTTTTCTCAGTAGGCAGCCAAGCCCGTCAGTCTCTGCTGCACTTGAGTTTGTCTTTGGGCTGATCATCCCTAGCATATAACAGGTGCTCAAAGGCAAAGGCATACGTAAGATAACAGCAGCAACAATAATGATACATTATGTTATTTATTTGGCTGTTCTGGGTCTTAGTTAAGACATGCAGGATCTTCCCTGTATCATACAGGATCTTTGCAGTGCACAGACTCCCTAGTTGTGGCCTGTGGGCTCAGTAGTTGTGGTGCATGGGCTTAGTTGCCCTGTGGCAAGTGGGATCTTAGTTCTCCAACCAGGGATGGAACCCATGTCTCCTGCATTGCATGGTGGACTCTTAACCACTGGACCACCAGGGAGGTCTCCATGATGCATCATTTAAAAAAAATTTCTTCACCTCTGCAAACTGCCCTTTCTTCCTTTGTAAAACGCAGATCCTAATGTTCGTCTTTGGGTCATAGAGAGTCACCAGGAAACAGGCCTGAAACTGTAGTGTGTACACATAAAGGATCATTGGAAATAGAAACATCTTGTGGTGAAGAAGCATCAACTTCTCCTTAGGGGAAAAATTCTAAGGTTTCCTTAGAGCAAATGTGAATTTATTATATTGATTCATTTATTCAATCATTTGTTCATCCCCTCATCTACAAATGTTTATTCCATGACTTAGCTTAGAAAACCCACTCACTGTCATTAATAATGCACCATATTTGCTCCCTATCACTAATCATGCCAGACAGAGTTGCCATGGTGAGGAAATTTGATTGCAAGACAAGGCATATAGTCTTTCCGTTTAGAGCTTGTATTTGAAATCATGGTTCATTTGCTGTTTTCACAGCACGTGGTAAGAATGGGTTTTCTCTTCTGTTTGGCTGTCCTGGGGCATCAGACATCGCTGCTGTAGCTCAGTGTTCACTGCTCAGGAATGCTCTTGTCTAATTCTTACGGTGCCCCCTGGAGCACCATAAAAATTCCAGTAGGAATGTTTGTTTTGACATATGGTTTTATATTTTATCTTGTTGTTGTTCAGTCGCTAAGTTGTGTCTGACTCCTTGCAACCCCATGAACTTCCTGCATGGCAGACTTCCCTGCCCTTCACAATCTCCCAGAGTTTGCTCAGACTCATGTCCATTGAGTTGGTGATGTCATCCAACCACCTCATCCTCTGTTGTCCCATTCTTCCGCCCTCAATTTTTCCTAGCATCAGGGTCTTTTCCAGTGAGTCGGCTCTTCACATCAGGTGGCCAAAGTATTGGAGCCTTAGCATCAGTCCTTCCAGTGAATATTTATCTTAGACCTTACAAAATATACCTTCCCAGTTGCCAATATGCTGTCAAGAGTATTTGTGAAATGTGGTAACAATTAGAAATGTGATTTTATTCATATGGATGCTGTTCAGCAAAGATGGCCCATCACCTGCCCGGCTGCAGCTTAAAATCTACAAGGGAAGACAAAATGTTATGTGAGAAGTCATAGGAAATTGTCATGGGTGTTAAAAGAGAGGAAGAATAGCATGCAAACATATAGCAGAGACCTAACTCAATTTAGGGGTCAGCGACATTTATATAAATATTTATGAGTGTGTGATTTTAGCAGTTCACAGGCAGATGTGGAGTTACACAAGGAAGCAGTGAGGACTGGGGAAAGTGTACTCCAGTTATCACTACAAGTTGGCATTTACATCTGGCTCATAAGCATAGAGGTTAATACAAGATGCTAAGATTCAAATCATATCTTTATAACTTACTGTGTGACTCTGGGCAACTTATATAACCTTATGGTGCCTCGGTTTCCACATTTGTACATGTAAAAATACAATGCCCAATCATGTAGCATTATTTTGATACTCTGGTAAATTCACACATAGCAGGCTCACAGAAGAGTGGATAGCTCATAGAGAAAGCTGTGCAAATGTTAGCAATTATGATCATGAGTATAATCATGATTATTACTGCTGTTATTATTGTTTTCTATGTAATTTCAAAAGAGGCAGATAAACACCCAGAGCCTCGGGTTCCTCATCCATAAAATGGTAATACAAATACCTTCACTGCAGGGGGATTATTCACTGAAATGATAAATGCAAAGGGTGTGCATCTTCTCTGCATCCTGTAGATGTTCAGTAGATACCACTTGGTATTCACAGCAATAGCCCAAATCTCATGGAATGCCTTGGCCTTGAGCTTGGCCCTGTCTGCTGCTTATAGGTAATGTTCACGTACTGACAGGTCTTCCTCCTCCAGGTTTACTTGAGGTAACAAAGCTCATGTAGAGGGCAGGTCCGGTGTACACCCACACTCAGACATAAAGATGGGCCACTTTCATAAGTTTTCCTTGCTTGGCAAGTGCCACATTCATGACCCTGGCACTCCCCAATGACTATATACTTCCTTCAATGTTTTTTAATGATGGTGCTTCTGACATCCCTGACCTTCGACAATTTCCCTTGTCTCTTGCTCTGAGTATCACATTCAGCAGGGGAAAGGAGAGCCACAAAGAGGAGGTGCACACGAAAAGGAAACTCTTGTGCCAACACCTGTCAAAGGAAGAGGCAATGACCTTTCAATGGCTCCCCTTGGGCTCTCCCGGATGCAAATCTGAGAAGCAGAAGACTGGGCTGCTCTCTGCAAAAAGAATCCATCACCCAGCCATTTTCCCAAGTCCCATTAAAATGCTGACACCATTAATCTGCACTACTTTACTTCTCATTATGCGGAAATGTGCTCTTGATCAAAAGTCCCCTTGTGCAGCAGCCTGATTCATCACCAATAGCTATGGGCCACACACCAGAAATTCATAATCAGCTGACATTATCCACCCAAATCATTCCCAGGATCTGAAAAGCTCTGAATATGTCCATCACTGGAAGGAAGCAGCCACATGCGATGCAGTATGCAAATAGGCCTGACAGTTAAGACAGCAGGTTTATCAACAGGTTTAAATTAAGGAAAGAGCTTCTATCTCCTGTTTATGTACAGGTGACCCTAGAACAACATGAGTTTGAACTGCACAGGTCCACTTATGTGGGTTTTTTGCAATAAATACACATACATAGTATAAAAGTATTTCTCTTCTTTATAATTTTTTACAACTTTTATTATTTTTAATAATAAAATACAATTATTTTAAATTATTTTAATAGTTAAATATAATTATTATTATATTTATTATTTATTTGGCTGCACCAGGTCTTAATTGCAGCACTTGGGGTCTTTGATATTCATTGGGGCATGCAGGATTGCAGCCTGCCAACTCTTAGTTGAAGCACGCAGGATCTAGTTCCCTGACCAGAGATTGAACCCGGGTCCCCTGCATTGGAAGCCCAAAGTCTTACCACTGGACCACCAGTGAAGTCCCTATGATTTTAACACATCTTCTTTTCTCTAGCTTACTTGACTGTAAGAATACAGTATATAATACACATAACAAATAAAATATGTGTTAATCAACTGCTTACATTATATGGGTAAGGTAAGGCCTCCTTCAACAGTAGGCTATAAGTGGTTAAGTTTTGGAGGAGTCAGAAGTTACATGTAGATCTTTAATTATTAAGGGGTCAGCACCCCTAACATTTATATTGTTCAAGGGTCAACTGAATTAGGTCATCTGTTTTCTGAGAACTTGTCTCCACTGACCCCACATAGGATCTAAACAGCGTAGAATTTGGAAACAAAGGTGACTTCAAGCTAAGGAGACCCAGACTCGGTGACATAAAAATACTAGCTCAGGGACACAAAGCTACTTGTAAAACACAGAGACCTTTCTACTACTCCAAGCTTATGGGCTTCTGGGTTCAATGCTCTTTCTCCAACACCCAGGTTTGACAGGCATGTGTGATCTTGGTCCAAATGCTTGCACCTCATCCTTGCTTCCTTATTCTATGTCTAACCACCTCACGAAGGAGTGACTTGGGTAGTAAATTCACTGTGTGTGAATGTGTTAAGACTCAGTGTCTGTTCTCTTTACAATAATCCTCTGGTTGACTACCAAGTTTGGGATAAGAAGTGGGGTCCTAATCAAGCTTGTTAGTAAAATAATAACTACATGATTCCCTGTGAGATGGTCACGTGCCAGATACTGTGGTATGTGCTTTGCAAGCATCACAGCAGTTATTTGTATAAACTGCCATAAACTCATAAGGTTGTTATGGAAATTTAAAAAATTAATACACTTAAAATGCTTAAAATACAGAAAGCACTCAGTAAATTATATCCATTAGCATTGTGGAGCATTGCTACATCTTGCATTTACAGGGTTGTTTTACCTCTGTTTGAATATCTGTCAAGAAAGTCACTTCCTCTCATTGTAGATACTTCTGGCCATCGGGTTGATCTGCTATAACTTGGGTTAGGATCTGAAACGTCTCAGTTCCAAACCACTGTTTCTACATTTGCCTGCTAGGTAGAACAAATCCAATTCTTCTATTAGAAATCCCTGCAATAATTTAAAGTGATTCATCCTAATCTTGTCAAGTCTATTTTCTAGGCTAAAAAAGTCATTCTTTTAGTTTTAGGCTCCTGTGTAATTTAACTTGAACTTCACTTCTTAACTTGTTTAAAATTGAGAAATTTCCTCAGCTCTGTGCTTCATGCTGAGTAACAGTGGTGAACCAGCCAAACAACTGCTCTGTCTAATAATGCAAGAGAGAGAATAGGCAATAATAAGACACCCAGGTACTTTCCTCGGAGATTAAACAGCTGCTATCATTTTACCATATTTGTTTCAATTTTCTTTTAAATAGTAAATAATACAGTATGGCTTCACCTCCCTCCCCATCCCCAGAGGAAGAACCAATATCTGGAAGTTGATATGTAACCTCTTCATGTATATTTTTGTATGTGGATACATGTGGATGCTTGCACAAATAATGTGTAGTATTGGTGCAAGCATTTCAGATTTAAATAGAGCCTTCCATACTGTGCATATCACTTTATGTCTTACTGTCTGCATCCTGTATTATATTTCTGTGTTGACTCATCTACATTGTTATACACATTAATTTTAATTGCTGTATAGCAATTCACTGTGTGACTCAACTGTACTTTATTTACTCAATCCTGTTATAAAGGCCACTTACCTGTAGGATAATTAGGGTAATTCCAGTGCTTTCAAAATTTTATCAGAGTATAGTTGATTTACAATATTGTGTTAGTTTATAGCAAAGTGATTGTTATACATGCATGCATATATATATACATATATGTGTATACACACAGACATATATATAATTTTCGTATTCTTTTCCCATTTCCTATTTAGGCTATTATAGAACATTGAGTTTCCTGTATTGTACAGTAGGGTCCTTCTTAGTTATCTGTTTTATAAATAGTAGTGTGTATATATTAATCCCAGTCCCTTAATTTATCCCTCTCTTCGATGTTTCCCCTTTGATACCTGTAAGCTTGTTTTCAAAATCTGTAAGACTTTTTCTGTTTTGTATATAAGTTCATTTATTTAATCTTAAAAGTTAGATCCCACATATGAGTGATATCATGATATTCATCTCTCTCTGACTTCACTTAGTGTGACAATCTCTAGGTCCATCCACATTACTGCAAGTGACATTATTTTGTTCTTTTTATGGCTGAGTAATATTCCATTGTGTATATGTACTACATCTTCTTTATCCATTCCTCTGTCAGTGGACATTTAGGTTGTTTCCATGTCTTGGCTGATGTAAATAGTGCTGCAATGAATATTGGGGTGCATGTATCCCTTCAAAGTATGGTTTTCTCTGCTTTCACGCCCAGGAGTGGGATAGCTGGATCATACGGTAGTTCTATTTTAAATTTTGTAAGGAACCTCCATACTGTTCTCCACGGTGGTTTTACCAATTTACATTTCCACCAACAATGTTAAAGGGTTCTCTTTTCTCAAGTCTTTCTCATGCATTTATTGTTTGTAGACTTTGGATGATGGCCATTCTGACCAGTGTGAGGCCACTTATCTGTATGATAATTAGGGTAATTCCAATGCTTTTAAAATTGTATCAGAGTATAGTTGATTAACAATATTGTGTTAGTTTATAGCAAAGTGATTGTTATACATGCATACATGGGTATACACATATATATGTATACATATAAGTGTATACACACAGACATGTATATAATTTAACTCATTGTAGTCTTATTTGCCTTTCTCTGATAATTAGTGATATTGAGCATCTTTTCATGTGTTTTTTGGCCATCTATATCTCTTTTTTGGAGAAATGGTCTATATAGATATTCTGCCAATTTTTTGACTGAGTTGTTTTTCTGACATAGCACTGCACAAGCTGTTTGATATTTTGAGATTAATCCCTCATTGGTCACTTCATTTGCAAATATTATTCCAGTTTTTTTTTAATTAAAATTTTATATATGTATACATATACATGCATATATATACATTTATATGCACATTATATTCTCCATGCTGCTGCTGCTGCTAAGTCGCTTCAGTCGTGTCTGACTCTGTGTGACCCCATAGACAGCAGCCCACCAGACTCCACTGTCCCTCAGATTCTCCAGGCAAGAACACTGGAGTGGGTTGCCATTTCCTTCTCTAATGCATGAAAGTAAAAAGTGAAAGTGAAGTCACTCAGTCGTGTATGACTCTTTGCGACCCCACGGACTGCAGCCTACCAGGCTCCTCTGTCCATGGAATTTTCCAGGCAAGAGTACTGGAGTGGGGTGCCATTGCCTTCTCCGTATGTTTGTGCAAACTTATAAACACACACATATACAGGAGAACATTATATATATGTATCAGTTTCATACAAATCTATTAATATAAGTGGAATGGCTATGTCACAGAATACACACATCCATAGCAATATTGGACATTGACAAATTGTTCTCCCAAATCACTACGCCAACTTATTGCCACCAGCAATATATGAAACTATATACTTGATCGCAAAATAAATTAATAAAATTAAAGAGAGATTATAAAATTCACATTCCTTTATCAAAATCCAATAAAATCAGAAATCCAGACACAGTTCAATCGCTCAGTCGTGTCCGACTCTTTGTGACCCCACAAACCACAGCACACCAGACCTCCCTGTCCATCACCAACTCCCGGAGTCTACCCAAACCCATGTACATTGAATTGGTGATGCCACCCAATCATCTCATCCTCTGTCGTCCCCTTCTCCTCCTGCCCTCAATCTTTCCCAGCATCAGGGTCTTTTCAAATGAGTCAGCTCTTCGCATCAGGTGGCCAAAGTATTGGAATTTCAGCTTCAACATCAGTCCTTACAATGAACGCCCAGCACTGATCTCCTTTAGGATGGACTGGCTGGATCTCCTTGCAGTCCAAGGGACTCTCAAGAGTCTTCTCCAATGCCACAGTTCAAAAGCATCAATTCTTCAGTGCTCAGCTTTCTTTATAGTCCAACTCTCACCTCCATACATGACCACTGGAAAAACCATAGCCTTGACTAGACGGACCTCTGTGGCCAAAGTAATCTGTTTGCTTTTTAATATGCTATCTAGGTTGGTCATAACTTTCCTTCCAGGGAGTAAGCGTCTTTTAATTTCATGGCTGCACTCACCATTTGCAGTGATTTTGGACCCCCCAAAAATAAAGTCAACCACTGTTCCCCCATCTATTTGCCATGAAGTGATGGGACCAGAAGCCATGATCTTAGTTTTCGGAATGTTGAACTTTAAGCCAACTTTTTCACTCTCCTCTTTCACTTTCATCAAGAGGCTCTTTAGTTCTTCTTCACTTTCTGCCATAAGGGTTGTGTCATCTGCATATATGAGGTTGTTGATATTTCTCCCAGCAATCTTGATTCCAGATTGTGCTTCCTCCAGCCCAGCATTTCTCATGATGTACCCTGCATATAAGTTAAATAAGCAGGGTGACAATATACAGCCTTGACATACTCCTTTTCCTATTTGGAACCAGTCTGTTGTTCCATGTCCAGTTCTAACTGTTGTTTCTTGACCTGCATACAGGTTTCTCAAGAGGCAGGTCAGGTGGTCTGATAATCCCATCTCTTTCAGAAATAGTTACCGAAAATAAGCAAAATCAAAATTACTTGAAAACTAAAAAAAATACCCCTAAATAATTGAATTATAAACCTAGAAAGCAGTGAAGACATAAATACTCACATACCAAAACCTACAGAAGTTAAAAACAAACAAAAAAAACTATTCTCAGGGGAAAATGTACAGCTACAGATTAAACTGATAAATGCATTCATTTTAGAATTTAAAAATAAGAAAAAGCTAAGAAATTTAATACTTAATCAGAAAAAAGAAACAAAAGATAGGAAGGATTTAATGAAGTATATAATTAATCAAGTTTTTAAAAAAGCAGTGAAATCCAAAAACTGTTCCTTGGAAAGACCAATAAAATAGACCAATTATGGGTTTTCTTAGAGACACACTCAGAGAGGGAGAGGAAGAGAGAAACATGCAACATTATGAGAAAGAAGACATGACTGCAAACAGAAAGGAGATTAAAATAATTAAGGAAAAATCATACCTACAACTTCATGGAATCAATTGAAAAACTTAGAATAAATATATCATTTCCTAGAAAAATATATATTACCACAATTGATTCAAGAATGGAAAAAATAGAATACAATATTACCCTAGATAATGCTGGAAACATAATTTAAACAATTAAATGTTATGTAAGTTCAGATCATAGAAAAAAACAGAAAACTAACCAATTTAACAGGCAGCTAGCAAAACACCGAAATCTGATGAAGATAGTATAAAAATCCAGAGTGTTCACTTATGAATATGTAAGTACAAGTATTAAATGTTAACAAGTTAAACTTGTTATATACCAAAGACTAATAACTGTGAGAAGCAGCAAAAGTGGCAAAGATTCATTTTAATCCACAGGAAAAGAGTGGATTATTTCAAAATGGTGTTGGTACAACTGGCTATCCATCTAAAAAAAAATGTCTAAGACCATATACATGAATATTTATATACATTAAAGTCTTAAATGTAAAAATAAAATACTACATAAAATCCAAGAAACATGCATAGGATATATAGGGGATGGGGACGTTGTTGATCAGATCTGAGAACCTAACATTTTTAAAAGAAAATATTGGCACATTAGCTCAAGTCAAAATTGAAAGGAAATTTTATAACACAATATAGTATACACAAATTTAATACGAAAATAATATTCCCTAATGTCTTTGCATTGCATACAACATGGGTGTTATAATATTTAAAGTAACCTTACATATTGACAAAGAAAAGAAACTTCATAGGAAAAATAGACAAGATTATGAATAAACACACACAAAAACAAATCAAAGTGGATTGCAAACATTTAAATATGTCCAAACTCAGATTTAGATACCTGAAAATTAAGCCAACAGTCAAATAATAATTTGCATCTGTGACTGGTAAGGGGCTTCCTAGGTGGCACTAGTGGTGAAGAACCTACCTGCCAATGCAGGAGACATAAGACATGTGAGTTCAATCACTGGATAGAGAAGATCCCCTGGAGTAGGAAATGGCAACCCACTCCAGTATTCTTGCTTGGAGAATCCCATGGACAGAAGAGCCTGGTGGGCTATAGTCCATAGGGTCACAAAGAGTTGGACATGACTGAAGCAACTTAACATGCATGCATGCACATAACTGGTAATGTTTTTTAAGTTGTTGAAGTATAGTTGACTTACAGTGTTAATTTCTGCTGTACAGCAAAGTGAATCAGGTATGTGTGTGTGTGTGTGTATACACACACATTCAGGTATGTATATATATTTTATACACACACACACACATTGTTTGTATTTCTTTTCTATTATGTTTATCACAGGATATTCCATATGGCTCCCTGTGCAATACAGTAGGACCTTGTTGTTTATCCATTCCATATATAACAGTTTGCATCTGCTAATCCCAAACTCCCAATCTATCCCCACGCTTTGGCAACCACAAGTCTGTTCTCTGTCTGTGAGTCTGTTTCTGTTTCATAGATAAATTCATTTGTCATATTTTAGATTCCACATATAAGTGATATCACATGGCAAGTGTCTTTCTGACTTACTCCACTTTGTATAATAATCCCTAGGTCTGTCCATGTTGCTGCAAATGGTATTATTTCATTCTTTTTTTATGGCTTAGTACTATTTTATTCTTTTTGTTTTTAGCTTTTTTAATTTATTTATTGTAACTGGAGGATAATTACTTTACAATATTGTGATTTTTGCCATACATTGACATGAATCAACCACAGGGGCACATGTGTCCCCCTATCCTGAACCACTCTTCCCTCCCCACCCCATCCCTCTGGGTTCTCCCAGAGTACCAGTTTTAAGTGCCCTGCTTCATGCTTCAAATTTGCACTGGTCATCTATTTTGCAAATGGCAATAAACATGTTTCAATGCTATTCTCTCAAATCATCCCACTCTTGTCTTCTCCCACATAGCCCAAAAGTCTGTTCTTTACATCTATCTGTGTCTCTTTTGCTGCCTTGAATGTAGGATCATTGTTACCATCTTTCTAAATTCCATATATATATATGTTAATATACTGTATTGGTGTTTCTTTTTCTAACTTACTTCACTCTGTTTAATAGGCTCCCGTTTCATCCACCACATTAGAACTGACTCAAATGCGTTCCTTTTTATAGCTGAGAAATATTCCATTGTGTATATGTACCACAACTTCCTTATCCATTCATCTTCTGATGAACATCTAGGTTGCTTCCATGTCCTAGCTATTGTAAACGCTGCTGCAGTGAACATTGGGGTACATGTGTCTCTTTCAGTTCTGATTTCCTCACTGTGCATGCCCAGAAGTAGGATTGCTGGGACATATGGCAATTCTATTTCCAGTTTTTTAAGGAATCTCTACACTGTTCTCCATAGTGGCTGTAACAATTTGCATTCCCACCAACAGTGTGAGAGGGTTCCCTTTTTGCCACACCCTCTCCAGCATGTATTGTTTCTAGACATTTTGCAAAAGCAAAATGGTTCTCTGAGGAGGCCTTTCAAATAGCTGTGAAAAGAAGAGAAGTGAAAAGCAAAGCAGAAAATGAAAGATACACCCATTTGAATGCAGAGTTCCAAAGAATAGCAAGGAGAGATAAGAAAGTCGTCCTCAGTGATCAGTGCAAAGAAATAGGGGAAAACAATAGAATGGGCAAGACTAGAGATCTCTTCAAAAAATTAGACATGCCAAAGGAACATTTCATGCAAAGATGGGCTCAATAAAGGACAGAAATGGTATGGACCTAACAGAAGCAGAAGATATTAAGAAGAGGTGGTAAGAATACACAGAAGAACTATACAAAAAAGATCTTCATGACCCAGATAATCACGATGGTGTGATCACTCACCTAGAGCCAGACATCCTGGAATGTGAAGTCAAGTGAGCCTTAGGAAGCATCACTATGAAAAAAGCTAGTGCAGGTAAAGGAATTCCAGTTGACCTATTTCATATCATAAAAGATGATGCTGTGAAAGGGCTGCACTCAATATGCCAGCAAATTTGGAAAACACAGCAGTGGCCACAGGACTGGAAAAGGTCAGTTTTCATTCCAATCTCTAAGAAAGGTAATGCCAAAGAATGCTCATACTACTGCACAATTGCACTCATCTCACACACTAGCAAAGTAATGCTCAAAGTTCTCCAAGCCAGGCTTCAACAGTATGTGAACCGTGAACTTCCAGATGTTCAAGCTGGTTTTAGAGAAGGCAGAGGAACCAGAGATCAAATTGCCAACATCACTGGATCATCGAAAAAGCAAGAGAATTCCAGAAAAACATTTATTTCTGTTTTATTGACTATGCCAAAGTCTTTGACTGTGTGGATCACAATAAACTGTGGAAAATTGTTAAAGAGATGGGAATACCAGACCACCTGACCTGCCTCTTGAGAAATCTATATGCAGGTCAGGAAGCAACAGTTAGAACTAGATGTGGAACCACAGACGTCCATTTGGATGTGGTTCCAAATACGGAAAGGAATACGTCAAGGCTGTATATTGTCACCCTGCTTATTTAACTTATATGCAGAGTACATCATGAGAAATGCTAGGCTGGATGAAGCATAATCTGGAATCAAGATTGCCGAGAGAAATATCAATAACCTCAGATATGCAGATGACACCACTCTTATGGCAGAAAGTGAAGAAGAACTAAAGAGCCTCTTGATGAAAGTGAAAGAGGAGAGTGAAAAAGTTGGCTTAAAGTTCAACATTCAGAAAACTAAGATCATGGCATCTGGTCCCATCACTTCATAGAAAATAGTTGGGGAAACAGTAGAAACAGTGACAGACTTTATTCTTCGGGGCTCCAAAATCACTGCATATGGTGACTGCAGCCATGAAATTAAAAGATGCTTACTCCTTGGAAGGAAAGTTATGACCAACCTAGACAGCATATTAAAAAGCAGAGACATTACTTTGTCCACAAAGATCCGTCTAGTCAAGGCTATGGTTTTTCCAGTAGTCATGTGTGGATGTGAGAGTTGGACTGTGAAGAAAGCTGAGCACCGAAGAATTGATGCTTTTGAACTGTGGTTTTGAAGAAGACTCTTGAGAGTCCCTTGGACTGCAAGGAGATCCAACCAGTCCATCCTAGAGGAGATCAGTCCTGGGTGTTCATTGGAAAGACTGACATTGAAGCTGAAACTCCAATACTTTGGCCACCTGATGTGAAGAACTGACTTATTGGAAAAGACCCTGATGCTGGGAAAGATTGAAGGCGGGAGAAGAAGGGGATGACAGAGGATGAGATGTTTGTATGGCATCACCAACTCAATGGACATGAGTTTGAGTAAACTCTGGGAGTTGGTGATGGACAGCGAGGCCTCATGTGCTGCAGTCCATGGAGTCGCAAAAAGTCAGACACGACTGAGCAACTGAACTGAGACTTTTTGATGGCTGCCATTCTGACTGGTGTGGGATGATACCTCGTTGTGGTTTAGATTTGTATTTCTCTAATAATGAGTGATGTTGAGCATCTTTTCATGTGTTTATTAGCCATCTGAATGTCTTCTTTGGAGAAATGTCTGTTTAGTCCTTGGCCCACTTTTTGATGGGATTGTTGGTTTTTCTGGGATTGAGTTGCATGAGCTCCTTGTACATTGTGGAGGTTACTTCTTTGTCAGTTGTTTTGTTTGCTATTATTGTCTCCTATTCTGAAGGCTGCCTTTTCACCTTCCTTATAGTTTCCTTCATTGTGCAAAAGCTTTTAATTTTAATTAGGTCCCATTTGTTTTTGTTTTTATTTCCATTACTCTGGAATATAGGTTATGGAGGATCTTGCTGTGATTTATACAACAGAGTGTTCTGCCTATGTTTTCCTCTAAGAGTATAATAGTTTCTGGTCTTACATTTATATCTTTAATCCATTTTGAGTTTGTTTTTGTGTATAGTGTTAGAAAGTGTTCTAGTTTTATTCTTTTACACATGGTTGACCAGTTTAACCAGCACCACTTGTAAAGACATTGTCTTTTCTCCATTGTATAGTTTTGCCTCCTTTGTGAAAAACGAGGGTGTCCACAGGTGCATGGATTTATCTCTGGGCTTTCTATTTTGTTCCATTGATCTATATTTATGTCTTTGTTCCACTACTATACTATCTTGAGGACTGTCATTTAGTAGTATTTTCTGAAGTCAGGAAGGTTGATCCCTCCAGTTCCATTCTTCTTTTTCAAGACTGCTTTGGCTATTTGAGTTTTTTTGTGTTTCCATACAGATTTTGAAATTATTTGTTCTAGTTCTGTGAAAAATACCATTGGTAGCTGGATAGGGATTGTGTTGAATCTATAGATTGCTTTGGGTAGTATACTCATTTTCGCTCTATTGATTCTTCCAATCCACGGACATGGTATTTTTCCCCATTTATTTGTGTCATCTTTGATTTCTTTCATCAATGTTTTATAGTTTTCTATATATAGGTCTTTTGTTTCTTTAGGTAAATTTATTCCTAAATATTTTATTCTTTTCATTGCAATGGTGAATGGGATTCTTTCGTTAATTTCTCTTTCTGTTCATTGTTATGTATAGGAATGCAAGAGATTTTTGTGTATCAATTTTATATTCTGCAACTTAACTATATTCATTGATTAGCTCTAGTAATTTTCTGGTGGTATCTTTGGGGTTTTCTATGTAGATGATCATGTCATCTGCAAACAGTGAGTTTTACTTCTTCTTTTCCAATGTGGATTCCTTTTATTTCTTTTTCTTCTCTGACTGCTGTGGCTAGGACTTCCAAAACTATGTGAATAGTAGTGGTGAGAGTGGGCACCTTGTCTTGTTCCTGATTTTAGAGGAAATGCTTTCAGTTTTTCACCATTGAGGATAATGTTTGCTGTTGGTTTGTCATATAGTATATGGCTTTTATTATGTTGAGTTATGTTCCATATATATATATACATATATACACACACCATATTTTCTTTATACACTCATCTGTCAATAGACATTTAGGCTGTTTCCATGTCTTGGCTATTGTGAATAGTGCTGCTATGAACATAGGGGTGCCTGTATCTTTTTGAATTATAGTTTTGTCTGGATATATGCTTAGGAGTGGGATTGCTTGATCATATGCAAACACTATTTATAGTTTTTTGAGGAACTTCTGTACTGTTTTCCAGGGTGGCTGGGCCAATAGTGGATATACCACATTCCAACCCTAGTGTAGGAGGGCTCCCTTTTCTCCACAATTTCTCCAGCATTTGTTATTTGAAAAAAATTTAATGATGGCCATTCTGATCAGTGTGACATGGCACCTCATTGTAGGTTTGATCTGCAGTTCTCTAATAGTGATATTGAGCATCTTTTCATGTGCTTGTTGGCCATCTGTATGTCTTCTTTGGAGAAATGTCTACTTAGATCATCTGCTTATTTTTTGATTGTGGTTGTTTGTTGTTGTTGTATGAGCCATTTGTATATTTTGGAAATTAAGCCCTGTCAGTTGCATCATTTGCAAATATTTCCTCCCATATTGTAGGTTTTCTTTTCACTTTGTTTATGGTTTCCTTTGCTGTGTAAAAGCTTGTAAGTTTGCTGCTGCTGCTGCTGCTGCTAAGTCACTTCAGTCGTGTCCGACTGTGTGCAACCCTACAGACAGCAGCCCACCAGGCTCCACCATCCTTGGGATTCTCCAGGCAAGAACACTGGAGTGGGTTGCCATTTCCTTCTCCAATGCATGAAAGTGAAAAGTGAAAGTGAAGTCGCTCAGTCGTGTCCGACTCTTAGCGACCCCATGGACTGCAGCCTACCAGGCTCCTCCATCCATGGGATTTTCTAGGCAAGAGAACTGGAGTGGGTTGCCATTGCCTTCTCCATGTAAGTTTGATTAGGTTCTATTTGTTTATTTTTGCTTTTATTTCTGTTGCCTTGGGAAACTGACCTAAGAAAACATGGATTTATGTGAGAAAATGTTCTGTTCTAGTTTTATGGTGACCTGTCTCGTCTTTAAGCCATTTTGAGTTTATTTTTGTATATGGTGTGAGGGTGTGTTCTAGCTTCATTCATTTGCATGTGGCTGTCCAACTTTTCCAGCACCACTTGCTAAAGAGATTCTTTTCCATTGTATATCCTTGCCTCCGTTGTTCAAGATTAATTGACCATAGGTGTGTGGGTTTATTTCTGGCTCTCTATTCTGTTCCATATATATCCATTTTTGTGCCAGTGCCACACTGTTTTGATTATTGTAGCTTTGTAGTATTGTCTGAAGTCTGAGAGGTTATACCTCCTGTTTTGTTATTTTTCCTCAGGATTACTCTGGCAATTCTGGGTCTTTTAAAGATTTTATTGAAGTATAATTTATTTACAGTGTTGTGTTAATTTCTGCTGTATAGCTAAGTGATTCAGTTAACGTGTGTGTGTGTGTGTTTTCATATTCTTTTTCATTATGGTTTGTCCCAGGATATTGAATATAGTTCTGTGTGCTATATAGCAGGACCTTATTGTTTAGCCATTCTATATACAATGGTTTGCATCTGCTAATCTCAAACTCTCAATCCTTTCCTTCCCACCAGCTCTCCCCGCTGGCAACCACAAGTATGATCTCTATATCTGTGAGTCTATTTCTGTTTCAAAGATATGTTCATTTGTGTCATAAATATTTTAGATTCCACATGTAAGTGATACCATATGGTTATGAGGCCAGTAATAGGCTGATACCAAAATCAGACAGAAACATCATGATAAAATTACCGACTAACATTTCTTGTGAATATAAGTGCAAAAATTCCAACAAAATACTAGCACACCAAACTTAGAAACATTATAAAGAATTACACACCAAAGCCAAGTGGAATTTATACAAAAAAGGCAAATTTAACATCCAAAATTGAGTTAACGCAATACATTATATTAATAGAATAAAGGATAAAAACAATATGATTATCTCAATAGATGCAGGAAAAGGATTTGAAAAAATCAACACTCTTTCATAATTTTTTTTAAAAAGTCAATAAACTAGGAATAGAAAATAATTTCCTGAATCTGATAAAGGATATCTATGAAAAGCCCACAGCTAAAACTTAGTGGAGAAAAACAGGATACTTTCTCCCCTAAAATGAGAAAGAAGACAAGGATGACTGCTTTCATCATTTCTGTTCAACATCATACCAGAGATTCTAGGTAGGGCATGAGGGTAAGAAAAAGAAATCAAAAACATTCAGATTAGATAGGAAAAGTCAAAGTATATTTGAAGGTAACAGGATCTTATACATAGAAAATTTTGAGGAATTTACCTAATATTAAAACCCACTAGAAGTAGTAAATTAATTTAACAAGGTTCCAGGATACAAAAGCAATATGCTAAAAATTAATTGTATTTCTGTACACTATGAATGAAATATCTGAAAATGAAATTAAGAACTCAGTAATAAAAAAAATCCAATTTTAAAAAGTGGCCAAATTGTCTGAATGTGTATTTCTCCAAAGAAGATACACAAATGTCAATAATCACATGAAAAATGTTCATGTCATTAGTCATTAGGGAATACAAATCAAAACCACAATAAGATACCACTTCATACCCAGTAGGATGGTTATAATAGAACAGAAATTAGCAAGTGTTGGCAAAGATATGAGGAAATGGGAACTCTTATACAGTGCCACTGGGAATGTGAAATGATGCAGTTACTTTAGAAAGTAGTTTGACATTCCCTTAAACAGTTAAACATAGAGTTGTCATATGACCCAACAATTCCACTATTAGGTAGATACATAAGTACATATATCCAGACAAAAATTTGTACATGAATGTTCATAGCAGCATTATTCACAAAGCCAAAAAGTGGAAACAACCAAGTGTTCAACAGAAAATGAATGGATGAATAAAAGGTGATATACTCTTGTGATAAAAAGCAATGAAAAGGAATGAAGTTTTGATACATGCTATAATCTGAATAAACCTTGAAAACATATGCTAAGTGTAAGGTCAGGAAAAAAAAAAACATGTATTACATGATTTCATTTATATGAAATGTCCAGAATAGGTGAATCCATAGAGACAGGAAATAGGTCAATGGTTATCCTAAAACTGCGAGATAATAGAGACTGCTAAAGAGGTAGAGGGGTTCCTTTTTGGGGTGATAAATGGGTTTTGTAATTCAGACTGTGGTGATGGTTATACAATTTCATACTAAAAACTCTTGAGTTGTGTACTTTAAATGGGTGAACTATATGATAAGTAAATTATATCTAAATAAAGCATTTTTAATTTTTTAAGAAAAGAGACAATGAATTGAAAATTCAAAGATGAATAAGACTGGTCCATACTTGGGCATTGGGTCTGATGTTATGAAAATGCTTCTTTATACACGTGAGACTCCAGATTATTTTCCTGTTTCAATACTCATTTTTCAATGAAGTAAAAACAACCCTTTTATTCTTCCATGGAAATTTGTATTACATGTAGATCACCATTCTGCTCTAAAATATAGGAAACTATCTCATTATGAATGATATGTCTATCCCTAAACTAATAGCTGGAAACAGATGAAAAGACATGTTTTGAAATGTTAGAAATAATTAAGGTGATGGAAAAATGCATTTATAACATCAACAACCCTGATGCCAAAATGAGAAAATTATCTGTAAAGTGATTTGACAGGACTGGATCAGTGAAATAGTTTTAAAACTATATATATGTCTGTGTGTGTGTGTGTGTGTGTGTGTGTGTATATGTGTGTGTGTATATATATATTCACTCTACATGTTCAATATTAATTAGTTTCTTTATATAGCAAACTGCAAACTTTTACCTTAGAATGTGCTAGCTACAAAAGTGAATGTTAACTCAGTTGACTTTGTTCATAGAGCTTGAATGTTAACTGTTTTTTCATTAGAATTCATTTGGGAACAAACTGTTGACTCAAACTTAAGGCTGTAGATCTTTTCTAGAACTGTTCTAGGAAGTTAACTAATAATCAAGTACGATTCATACCAGAAAAGAAAGAAAGAAAAAAAAAAACAAACACGTATTGGTATTGGTGTTGATTCACAGGTAAGATCCTTCTGGAGTGCATGATGGTCTGTGTATAGTCACCTGGAGTCTTTGCAGTTACCATAAAACTTGTGGTTACCCTCTTCTGACCTTTTTAAATGAGCCCGACAGGCCAGCTCCAGATCACACTGGGATGTCATAAAGGCCCCTACAGTGTCTTGCTTTTGGAATTTCTCTGCACCATCTCCTATCAGCATGATCCTCTTCCTCATCTTTTCTAAGTTAAATGCCTCTCTTCCAGTTCCATGCCTTAGCCTCATGGCCTTATTAGATTTGAGACTCTGGACTCCTTCTATACATTTCTACCATTCTGTGATATGCCTGAGAACTGTCAATGGGTGACATTTACACCCAGAACTTCTTACCCTTCTCACAGGATACAAGTAATGAGTTGGTATTTTTAAGCACAAAATGTCAACTGAGACTGGCATAATTGCTTTATATAAATTATTTTTATTTTATTTTTTTAATTTTTATATGCCAATTTATGTATTTATTTTTATTTATTTTTGGCTGTGCTGAGTCTTCATTGCTGTGTGTGGACTTTTCTCCAGTTGCGCCAAGCAGGGGCTTAGCTAGTCATGGCATACGGGTTTCTCACTGTGGTGACTTCTCTTGTTGCAGAGCACAGGTTCTAGAGCAGGGCACATGAGCTTCAGTATTTGAGGATGGTGGGCTCAGTAGTTGTGGCTCGCAGGCTTAGTTGCTCTGTGGCATGTGGGATCTTCCCAGACCAGGGGTCTAACTGGTGTCCCCTATGTTGCAAGGCAGACTCTTAACCACCGGACCATCAGGGAAGCCCTAATATAGATTAACTTCAATCTTCATGGCCATTTTCTTCCTTGGGATTTCAGCGGACATACTCTAAATGCTGTAGGGCCTTGTATACAATTACTCGGCTAATATGGGCAGAATTCAAGTACTTCACTCCTGTATCAGGGCTGTTTCTCTCTGCCTGGACAAAGAACACCTGTAAGACCACCTGTAAGGTCACACACACAGATTCTCCAGCCCCAGCCCAGACCAACTGAATGAGACCAGGTGAATGAGAAGGTGGTACTCAGAATCTTGGGCTTCCCTGGCTCAGGGGTAAAGAATCCACCTGCAATGCAGGAGATGCAGGTTCCATCCCTGGGTTGGGAAGATCCCCTGAAGGAGGGCATGGCAACCCACTCCAGTATTCTTGCCTGGAGAATCCTATGGACAAAGGAGTTTGGCAGGCTACAGTCCATAGAGTCGCAAAGAGTCAGACACAACTGAAGCGACTTAGCACACATGCACCCAGAATCTTAATACGTCACAAGTGATTCTGATTCACATACGTTTAAACACCACTGCATTATTCTTCCTTGAGCATGTAATACAGCATTTCAGCAATTTCCTGAAAAAACGCAAATCCCCTAATGGCCAGAATGCACGTTACCAGCATCATTTCCACTGTGGATGGGGAAAGATGTTCTTACACTTCTCTTCCCAATCCATATCTGTTATATTGTTGATGACACACACACACATTATGTTCCAAAAAAAATCCAAAAAGGAAAACAAAACACAAGTTCCTCAGTGTGTCTGCAGCACCTCTTGACTGAGAGAATGAGTGCAAAAATCTGGGTTTTACTAGTCATTATTAAAACATACATAGAGGATCCTCACTCCCCAACAACTCAAATGGCTTAGCTGCAACCTTGTTCCAGATCTGCTAAGCTCTTTTGCTGATGGATTGAGTTGGGTATCCAATCACGGTCCTTCTGTTCCTGTTTGAGACACAAAGACGCACAGCCGTGGAGAGATGGCAGCAGTCTTCCTACCCTTGAGAAAAAGGTGCCTCAAAAAGGGGAAGGGGCTGCTTTATCATTGTTGATCTGTACAAGTTCTTTATATATTTGGATATTAACACCTTATAGGATATATGATTTGCAAATATCTCCTCCAATTCAGTAGGTTTCCTTTTGTTGATGGTTTCCTTTGCTATGCAGAAGCTTTTAGCTTGATGAAGACCCATTTGTTTATTTTTGCTTTTGTTACCCTTCCCTGAGGAGACTTATCCAGGAAGATGTTGCCAAGACCGATGTCAAAAAAGGATACAGCCTATGTTTTCTTCTGGTTTTATGGTTTCAGTCTTAACATTCAAGGCTTTAATCCATTTTGAGATGATTTTTGTGTACGATGTGAGATAGTGGTCTAGTTTCATTCTTTTCCCTGTGATACTGACAGCTAGAAACTAAATTTTTGGTGGTAAGCATGTTGTATACATAGAAGTTAACATATGTACACATATGTTGTACATCATAGAACTTATATCATGTTATAAATCAACATAAAACATAATGTTATAAATCAACATCACCTCAATTAAGCATTACTTTTTTTAAAGATTTTTTTTTTTTTTGGTGTGGTCCATTTTTAGTCTTTATTGAATTTGTTCCAATACTGCTTCTGCTTTACTTTTTTTTTTTTTTTTTTGGCTGTGTGGCATGTGAGATCTTAGCTCCCAGACTAGGGGTCAAACCCACACCCCCTGCAATGGAAACCAAAGTCTTAATCACTGGCCCGCCAGGAAGTCCCTAAACATTAACTGAAAAAATAAAATTAAAAGGAGACGTGCACAAAAAATAAATGGGCAGGGGTAAAGTTTTATTGGATGCTTGGTAAAAAGGTCTTGTTTAGGAGTTCGCTCATTAGTTGTATGTATTGTTCCCAGATTCAGTCTTCACCAACGCCCAGCACAATGCTTGCTAATGGTAAGTTAGTTGATATTTGCTGGATGGATGAGTCAAGATACTAGTCAGCCTTGTGTGACTATCAGAAGTAGAAGAGTTTGAGAGACTTGATTCAGACCTGTCCTTCTCCTTTTACAGATGAGAAAACATCTTCATTAGTCAGAACTCAACTCCTTTTCCAAAAGGAGGAAGTCACCCCATTTCTTCCTCCACATTTCAGAACACTTGGCTGAAGGTGTGTTTTCCCATCCAAGTAAAGGTCTCTATGAGTCTCTGACCTTTTATAGATTTCTCAGCTTTAATATTGTTTCCCCAGATCATTGTGGCTTCAGGCCAAGGCTATTTTTCCTCTCACTCTTTACTTGATACTAATAACTGCCATATGCCTGAGAAAGAAAAACAAAAGGCACACTTACTGAGAAAAAGGAGAGTGTTCACTGAAAAACAAGTGGAGAATAGAGACAAGTGCAGAAGATAATTTTAAGAAAAAAAAAACTGAGCTAAAAGCATGAAGGCTTAGAACACCCCTTCTCAGGGTAAAGTTTCATTCTCACTGATGTGACAAACATTTTCCCAACAGAAGAAGTTTAACACATTATATAAATACCCCAATACACATATGCAGCGGTAGTAATAATTAGTTTTCTCCCCCTTTCATCTCCGTTGTTTCTGCCCACACACATTTCCTATTTCGAGCTTCGGTGTAACAAATGCATCTTTCAAGCTGGAAGCCCACGCCTTGTTTGCACAAACACAGGTCTCTTTATCGCCACGTGCAGTCCCTCCAGCTCTCGGAACTGAACAATGAGGCATTTTCCTCTCTCCCAGGCCCCAGAGCTCTGACAGAATTCATTTAATTTCCATGGAAAATGTAATCTGCAGATAATAATAGGTCATTCGCAGCAATATCACTCCACCCGCCCAGATCACCCGTTGTTGTGCTAATTGTGGGATAATGTCATAGACAGCTGAGGCCCGTGGATGGAATTAGACGGGGCATTTTGTTTTTTTGTGATGCTATGAAGGAGGATATAAGAGAAAGTGTCAGCAAATGCTATAGGCATTATTCCCCTTTTGTAAAATGACTCGAGTCTCCTTGTATACGGGGCATCTTTGATATTCTTGATGTCACCTGCAGAATTCGAGGGTTTTGGTGTTTCACTGGGCATCTTCGGACCACTTAAATGCTCCACCTAACCAGAGGACTTGAGTTCTTGAGAAACTGGGAGGAGCCAACTGATGGCTTGGGCATGTGATAATCACCTAATCTATCCTTCTTGTTGTGAAGTACTTTAAAAATATCAATCACCTCTGAAATTCCTCCTTCTAAGCTCAAAAGAGAAGCAGAGGCCCTTTCTGTGTACAGTGACTTTCCTCAGCATAGAAGCCTACACTCGTCCATGTGTGCTAACGTTCTCTCTCTTTTTTTATTGAGCTACGTGTGTGTATGAAAGTCACTCAGTTGCGTCCAACTCTTTGCAACCCCATGGACTATACAATCCATGGAATTCTCCAGGCCAGAATACTGGAGTGGGTAGCCTTTCCCTTCTCCAGGGGATCTTCCCAACCCAGGAATCGAACCCCCGGGTCTCCCACATTGTAGGCGGGTTCTTGACCAGCTGAGCCACAAGGGAAACCCCTTATTGAGCTATAATTGACACATAACATTCTTTTGAGTTGGCAAAGTCAGGAGCTATCACGGAATCATGAAAAATGGGTCTAAAGATGACTAAGCTTAACGCACTCCTTATTTCATGACAATTTTTTCTCTTCTAACAAAGATCATTATTTGAAAAGGGTGAAGAAAGCAGAAACGAGCCCACCCTTCAGAGAATTCCCTTAGGGCAGACAGTAAAGGCAGAGGAAATGATTCTCCTCCAAACTGACAGTAGAAAGGGCTGGAGGGTGTGTTTACAGTGAGATTTGGAAGCTGATACCTGGGTGTGTGTGTGTCCATCCCTCTTAGCTGTCTGCGGGATGGGAGGACTCAGGCAGGACCTCCCAGCTCTTCTCCTGCCAGGAAGCAGAGAGGCCTGCTGGGTTGACTCAAAGGGCTAAAGTCCAGATTGTCAGGCTCTGATGAGGAAGACAGCTGGCCATTCCCTGCTCTCATTGTCCAGCCTGGTTGAGATATGTGAGGAGACAAAATACACCCACACACTGGGAAAAGAGAGAGAGACAAAGATGGAGAAGTTCAGAGATGCTGGGAGACAGGACAAGAGAGAGGGAGCCCCAGAGAGCAGACAGAACTCAGGAAAAGGCAGGGAAGGAGAGAGAAAGAGTGGTAACAGGAAGAGGGGAACGGGGAGGAGCCAAACAGAGACAAAGAGCCATGAAAATAAAAGGCAAGGAGGACTGGAAGAGACAGAGAGACCCAAAATGAGACAGAAAGTAGAAACCCACAGGAGTGCTGGGGGGCTGTGAGAAGAGACGAGTCTGTAAACAGACTGAGCCTGAGGCTGACCCCAGGGGTGAGCAAAGGCAGGTGTGAGGGTGTGTGTATGAGGGTGTATGTGTGAGTGTGTATGACAGATGATGCAGGTGTGTGAGAATACGTGTGTGCACATGTGGTGGATGTGTGTGTGTGTGTGTGTGGAAGGAGCCTCAGGCACAGGATTTGAAAGCTCTCTCTGACTTACAGGATGCCCTCTGCCTCACCCACCCCTGACTACCTCAGACACCTCTGTAAGCATCCAAAAGATCTTTTCTTTTCATTCTTCCTCTCCTCCTTGAAAGGAACCAGCTCTTCCAGTCATTCTGTGAGCAGCTGGGTGACTCTGTGGTTTATTGCTTCACACCCTGGGACATGGCAGGGGGGTCACTCTGGAGGGAAATCCTGCAGGCCTGAAAGTGGTCAGAGGGGAGGCTGCTGGGGTCTGCCGCAGGGTCAGACTCAGCTTCCACAGGCAACAAGGACTAAACTGGCTTTCTGGCTCTGAGGTCTCTGACAGAGGAAGGGTCAGTCCTGAGCCGGCAGATAGATTCGGGTTAGTTATGTCCACGGATGTATGGACTCGGTGTATGTTCCCCACCCAGGAGGCAGCCTACGGTCCATGAGCAGAGGATAGCAGCAGCAGATGGAGGGACACTGGATCCTGGGCACAAAGACTAGGAGAGCGTTCTAGAAGCCAACAAGGGGTGGGATTGTTGTGGCTTACTAGCTAAGTCATGTCCAACTCTTTGTGACCCCATGAACTGCAGCATGTCAGGCTCCCCTGTCCTTCACTATCTCCCAGAGTTTGCTCAAACTCATGTCCATTGAGGTGTGGTGAATAGAAAGTTATGTGTATAGGCAAGGCAACCTAGGGACACTGGACTCTGAGGGTGAAGGGACGTGAAGGAGATCCAAGATGGAATCATGGGGCTGCCAACAGATGGAGCTGGGCTTCTCCACTCCAGGTCACTGTGGGGGACTCGGTTCAAAGTCTCACAAGACTGAGCTGGAGCCTCCTGCCTATGAAAGTTGTCTTGAGCCCTGGACAGTGGTAGACCTATTTGTGAGGAATGGAGAGAAGACAGTCCAACCCGGTCCCTGCCCTGTACATAGGAGACAAAGGCACACACACATAGGTATACACTCACATGCACATGTGTAAAGGTTCACACGCACATGCACACACATACCCTTTCTCTCTCTAAGAATGATGAACTTTATACCCTTGCTATTCAAAGTATGGTCCATGGCCCAGCAGCATCAGCATAACCTGGATGTGAGTTACATATTCAGACTCTCAGACCCCATCACAGACATGCCGATCATGACCCGTGCCTTAACAAAAGCACATTAAAGTCTGAGAGCAGTTCTCCACCTGGCAGGGGATCAGGAAGAGCTGCTCGGAGGTGCTCAACAATTTGATGAGTTGGACATCACTTTCTTTGTCCTGTAAGTAAGGACAATGGAGTTTTTTAGAAGATTCTATCTTAGTAGCCCAAGGCAACTTAGCTATGAAATGACAGAAATCTGGTCTCAAACTCAGGCATAATGACTCAAACTTGAACTTGGTAAGCCAAGACAATCACTTACTTATGGCGATTATGTGCTAAGCCCAGCGCTGAGCACTTGATTGTATCCATTACCTTCCTGGATTCGCACAGCCACCAGATACCATGTATTTTCCCCAGTTCACAGAGAAAGAAACAATAGACTCAGAGACGTCGGTATTTTTTTCCCAAAACCAACCAGCTGGCCGATGGCACAGCTGGGATTCAAGTACACAATTGTCTCACCCCTAAGCCTGGGTTTTATTTTTGATTCTGCTTTGTATTGCCCAGCGGCTGCCCACTATACCTTCCTGCTTTATTTTCTAAAGATGCAAAATCTGTGCTGGTCTCAACTGCCTTTCTGTCCCCCTCTCTGATCATAGTCAGCCTCCAGGAGCCAGGCCTATGCGATCAGGGAAGATCACTGAAGTCACATGAGGAGGGCATGTAGCAGACAGATCTGGACACATACTGGTCAACAGCCCTGGAAGGAAGGACTCCTGATCAGCATCTGGAACCCCGCTGTGGGGTCAGAACTAGAAATGTGTGTTCTTTATGCCCGAGTCACACAGTTTAATGCCTTCCCATGGCCTCAGTCTGGACCCCCTGGAGCCTCCAGCCTGGGAAAAGCTCAAGGAAATCAGGTTCCCAGAACATCTCCAGGCTTCCTGGTAGCAGTATGTCTGGGCAGACAGTCTGCGTGACTGTTTCTCTCATTACAGCAAGATGTTTTTCAACCCCCTGCCCCTCAGTGTTCTCCCGCTGTGTGCAAACTCCAGGTAGCATTTCCTGTCCTACCAGTTATTGCCTTAGATGCAGGCAGCCAAGAATCCCTGCCCTTCTTTGCTGATCTGCAGTGAGCTGACACAAAGAATGCAGGTGGACCTTCTAAGGACTTTCGTTATTTGAGTTCCAAACTCCCTGAGCCCCGTGTGAATGCGGAGGGAGCTCCCCCAAGAATGGAAACCACACGTGCCAAGATGGAGGAAGGTTGGATTATGCCATTGAACAAGGACTAACGAAGCCCCCAAATCACGTCCAGTCAGGTGACTCTGAAAATATCCCTGGATCCTAACACCTCCCTCAGGGACACAAGTATCTGCAAATCTCCGCAACTCGGTTTTGATGTTCTGAACTGACTTTAGTCTCTTGGCTTCAGCCAGCCCTGGGGCAGGCTGGAGGCCCGGGCTCTGCTCTGCTGAGCGGAGCACATCCCTAATAAGGCAGGTGTCGGCCCGGGACAAAATATCATTACTGATGGTTTGTGAAGGAGGAAAGGCTTGCACGCAGGGTGTGCTGGGAAGGGAGATGCTGTCTGCCAAACGGCCTGGTGGTCCAATGAGATCTCCTTGTGCCCCAGAATGGCTGATGGGGACTCGGAGAGCCAGAGCATGCCTTTCTGTCTCTGCGGTGGAGAGCAACAACTCAGGATGACAAGCAAGGTTCAGGACCACCTGTCAGGTACAGAAGTTTTTAAGGAAAGCGGGCCCCATTTGCCTGCACTGGCTGTAAAAGTGCGACAGGACAAGGCAGGCTTGGTGATTGCAGGCAAGTGACCCGGGAAAGGAAAACATGGCTTTCAGCTCCACAAATGCTTTTGATATTAAAGAAGCCTCTTGGTGGCTGTGACTTTAAGTGGAGATTGTTCCCTTGAGACAAATCAACCTGAAATTTGCAAGAGCTCAGGGGCAGAAGGAAGAAAACTGTTCCAGCTGGGAGGCTTTATATCTGTGAGTCCGGGGTAGAATCAGAAGTGGAGAAGAGGGGGTGGGCAGGCTGGGAGCCCTGCAGGTCAGAGGGAGGGCTGAGGAGACGCTGTGCCAAGCCAGAGGTCACCTCTTCCCAAGGGGTGTCTTTGGGGACTGTGGGCAGAAAAGAACAGGCATGATTCCGAATAAAGACTTCCAGGTTGAAGAACCCCGAAGCAGGAATGTTCCTGCTTCTCCCTTAGCCAGCCTGACCCCGAGGATAAAAGTGTTTTGGTGTTTACTTTTTCTAACTGAACTATTTACATACAACAGTTTTTTTTTTTTTTTTAAGGGTGCAGCTGATTTGAGTTTTGCAAACAGATCACTCATGTAACCACTGTCCCAATTAAAATACAGAACATTTCCCCATCGCCCCAGAGTGGTTCCCCTCTGCCCCTTCGAGCCAGTATTCACCCCACCTCCCTTGCAGGGGCAAACACTGATTTCTGTCATCACAACGTGAGTGCTGCTTGTTCTAGAGCTTCATTTAAATAGAATCATACAGTATGATTTTCTGTCTGACTTCTTTCTCCCAGAATAATGGTTTTAAGTTATCTCTGCTGTCGTGTGCAATAAAAATTGGTTCTGTTTTATTGCCAAATAGTATTTCATTATAAGAATGTATCACAGTTAATCCATTTACGTGTAGGTGGACATTGGGGTTGATAACAGTTTGGGCTATAACAAGTAAAGCTATGAACATTTCTGTACAGTTGTTGTGGAAATAATCATGCATTCATTTCACTTGGATAAAGAAGAGTGAGATTTCTGAGTCACAGGATAGCTGTATCTTTAACTTTATAAGCATCTACCAAGTTATTTCTCAACACAGCTGAACCATTTTGTATTCCCATCAAATTGCAAGATCTCCCCCATCCTTTCCAACCCCCTGGTACTGTCAGTCTTTTTAATTTTAGCTGTTCTGATGTCTGTCTACAAAGTGATATCTCCCAGTGGTTTTGATTTGTACTTCTCTAATGACTAATTGTGTGATACATCTTCTCATATTCTTATTGGCTATGTGTGTATTATTTTACAAATCATTTGTCCATTTTCTTAATGGGCTATTGTTTTATTAATGAACTGCATAAATTCTTGTATATCCTAGATAAAATGCTTCCATTGCAAATGTGTTTACCAGTCTGATTTTTTTTTTTACTTTTATTCAAGAGCAGATGATTTTAATTTTACTAAAGTTTATTTTTTTTTTCCTTTTATGATGAGTGCTATTTGAGTCCCAGCTAAGAAATTTTCATCTCCTTTAAGACATGAAGATATTCTTTTACATTTCTTCTAGAAGTTACCTAGTTTTAGTTGGTATGCTAGGTATACCATCCATCTAATATTAACTTTTGTGAATGGTATGAGTAAGGATTGAATTTTCCCTTTTTTTCCCAACTCAAGAGTCTCTCCTAAGTTTGCAGGAAAAAGTAAAATTGGGCTGCAGTCGTCTGAAGGCATCTAGTAAATAGCTGATCTAACACTGTTTCTTTTGTTTGTTTTAAGAGTTGTTGGTGGGACTTCCCTGGGAGCCCACTGGTTAACACTTCACCTTCTAATGCAAGGGGCACAGGTTTGACCCCTGGTTGGGGAGTTAAGGTTCCACATGAATCACATCCGAAAAATCAGAACATAAACAACAGAAGCAATGTTGTGACAAATTCAGTAAAGACTTTGGAAATGGTTCACATCAAAGAAAAAAAAATCTTAAAGAAAAGTTGTTAGAAACATCTTCCAATACTATTTCTTGAAGACCTTCCTTTTCCCAGTGAGTTGCCTTGACATCTATATGTATGAATTTATTTATAGATTCTCCATTTAGTAACACTTGATTGATTTGTCTGGCCTCATCATACAATAACACACTCTTTATTACTGAATTCTTGTAAGTCTTAAAAAATCAGATACTGTAAGTCCTCTATCTTCTTTATCCAAGATAGTTTCGGCTATTCTAGCTCCTTTGTATTTACATAAAAATTTTAGAATCCACTGATCAATTAGTACAAATAGGCTTGTTGGAATTTTAATAAGAAAGACATTAATTTTATAGAACAATGAGGAGGGGAAGACATCTTAACAGTGCTGAATCTTCCAATCCATGAACATGGTGAATCTTTTACTTAGGTTTTTTTTTTTTTCTTCCAACAGTGTTTTGTAGTTTTCAGCATAAAACCTGACATATGGTTTTTAAAGTTATATCCTCAAATACTGTCTTGATGTTGAAGATGGTATTACTTTATATTTCATTTTCTAATCTCTATATTCATTATCAACTGCTGTACAATACACCTCCCAACAGGGCTCAAAAAATCAGCCATAATTTATTTCCCCTCAGAGTTTCTGTTAGTCAGAGATTTGGAGCTGATTAGATGGGAAGTTTCAACTCAAAAGTCTCTCCTAAGTTTGCAGGAAAAGTAAAATCAGGCTGCAGTCATCTGAAGTCTTGACTCTAACTAGGTGAGCCCATCACACATAAGCTCTTCACATGGCTGGTGGTTTGATGCTGATCACTCTCCTTGTGTGAGCCTCTTTGTGGAGTTGCTTGGCCATCTTCACATCAGGGTAGCTGGCTTCCTCCACAGAGAGTGATCCAAAAGACCAGGGCAAAAGCTGCAATGCCTTTTGTGACCTGGCCTCAGAAACCACGCATTGCCATTTTTGCCTTATCCTATCAGTCACTTAAGGCAGCCCTGATTCAGTGTCTGCAGAGACTGTGCTGTGCTTAGTCGGGTCCAACTCTTTGCAACCCCATGGACTGCAGCCCGCCAGGTTCCTCTGTCCGTGGGGATTCTCCAGGCAAGGATACTGGAGTGGATTGCCAAGCCCTCCTCCAGGGGATCTTCCCAACCCAGGGATCAAACCTGGGTCTCTTGCATTGCAAGCGGATTCTTTATCGTCTGAGCCGACTAGACAGGGAGTAAATAGTGGGAAGCAAGGGGTCACTGAAAATCATTTTAGAAACTGGATACCAATCCCATCAATAGAAATAGAACTGACTCCTCTATGTTGATTTGCATTCTGTGACCTTGCTACATGGACATTAATTTTAGTAGATTTTTTTTTTTTTTCTTTTTAAGATGCCTTAGGATTTCCTTTGTTAAAAAAAATCATTCTATCTGTGCATAAAGATTTTTCTTTCTAATGTATGCCTATTTTTCTTGCTTTAGTGTACTGGCTAAAATATGCAGCACAATGTTGAACAGAAGTGGTATGAATAGAAACCCTGTCTTGTCTCCAGTCTCAAGGAGAACACATCCAGTCTTTCTCCCTAAAGTACAATGTTGGTTATAGGTTTATCATGGATGTGTTTTATTAGCTTGAAAAAATTTCTTTCTATTCCTAGATTGCTGAGGTGTTTTTTTTTTTTTTTTTTTTTTTTTACTCCCCTTCCATGATCACTCATGGGAACTGAATTTTGTCAAATGCTTTTCCTGCATCTATTAAGGCAGTCATGTAATTTTTCTTCTTTATTTTGCTAGTGGGGTAAGTTACATTGGTTTAACATGCCTAAATCAATCAATCTTGACTACCTGGAATAAATCCCAATAATGCATTACTCCTTTTATGTATTTCTGGGTTAATCTTCTAGCATACTTTTAAGGACTTTTGCATTTATAACCATGAGGGACAGTGGGCCATAATTTTATTTACTAATATGTTTGTCAGGTTTTGGTATCAGAGTAATGCTGATCTTATGAAACAAGTCAGATATGCTCCCTGAGCCTCTGTTTTGTTGTGTGAGATTGATGCTATTTCTTCCTAAAACATTTAATAGAATTTACAAGAGGGACTATATGGGTCTAGGGTTTCCTTGTAATCTTTCCCCCTAATTTGATTTCTTTAAAAGCTATATTACCATTCAAAATCTTTCCTGTGTTTGCTTTGGTATATTGTCACTGCCAAGAAACTTGACCATTTTGTTTCAGTTGACAAATAATAAAATGACACAAAGTTGTTAGTTTTGTAATTTTTATGGGGTCTGTTGTTATTCTCCTCTGTCGTTCTGACATTAGCATAAAATGGTCAGTTCTGTCATATTTGTAGGGTATCTAATCGTGCAGAAAAAGAGGTAAGACAGCAGATCTGACTGCTATCATTTGAAAGAGCTGCTTGCAAGGTTTGCCCCTGGCTGGCATCTAGAAACTTGGATTTCAGGAGGGTCCTCATTGTCCTAAACTGTATAGACAATATGGTGCATGCTAAATATGTACTTTCCTTCTGGAATTTTTTAAAAATACTTATTTGGCTACACCAGGTCTAGTTGCAGCATGTGGGATCAAGTTCCCTGACCAGAGGTTGAACCCAGGCCCCAGCCCCTGCATTGGGAGCACAGGCCCTCCCCCTGCATTGGGAGCACAAAATATTAGCCATTGGACGACCAGGGAAGTCCCCCTGGAATTTTGCTATATGCTAGACAGAGGCTGCATGCGTGACCAGCCCCCCAAATCCCTGGACACTGTGTCTCTATTAAGCTCATCAGATGTATTACATATGCTGTCATAAGTCATTGTGGGGAAACTAAGCATGTTTTTATTTTTTAATTTATTTTTAATTGGAGGGTAATTGCTTTACAATGTTGTGCTGCTTTCTGCCATACAACAATGTGAATTAGCCAAAAGTATACATATATCCCCTCCCTGTTGAGCCTCCCTTCCACCTGCCCCCATCCCACTCCTCTGGGTCATCACAGAGCACCGAGCTGAGCTCCCTGTGCTGTACAGCAGCTTCCCACTAGTTATCTGTTTTACACGTGGTAGTGTATATACGTCAGAGCTACTCTCTCAATTTGTCCCACCCTCTCCTTCACCTGTGTCCTCAAATCCATTCTCTGCATCTGTGTCTCTATCCCTGCCCTACAGATGGGTTCATCAGTACCATTTTTGCTGGCACATGGTTTCCTCTGAACATCATCCCATGAAATGTTTCCCTGTGTTAATTTTGTTTTATATCCTTTTGCTGTCAAACAAACAAAACACTTAGCCATGAATATGTCTATATGCTGAGTCACCCCAGTAAACCTGGGCAGTCTGGGGACCAATAATACAGTAGTTATTTCTCCTCTATCATAACAATATTAGTCATTTATATTTTCTCCTTTGTCCTTAGTTGGTCTAGGAATCCTTTTGGAGAACAAAGTTTGGCCTTGTGGACTTGACAAGTGACCAACAGTGACCAACATTGGTCACTGTTGGTTTGTCTTCTGTCATGATTTCTGATCTCATCTTCATCATTTCCTGATTTTTGTTTTCGTTTGTGATTAATTTGTACTTCTATTTGCTTCATATGGTAGAAGCTTCAATCACTGATTTTTAAGCCAATCTCCTTTTCTGACATAAGCACTTACAGTTTACACATTAATTTCTAAATTTTTCTTTAGTTCCTGCCCACGAATGTTGATAGGTTGTGCTTTCACTACCCTTTATTTCAAAATATTTTTAAATCCCCCTTTGTGATTTCTACTAATTTGCAAGTATGTTAGATCTTTCTAGATATCTTTCAGAAATCTTACTGACTGCAAATGTTATTCTACTCATGTGCAAGAATATGCTCTGTATAATTCCAACCAGTAGATGATTTCAGGGACATCTTTTAAGGGCCAGCAGGCTTCCCTTGTGGCTCAGCTGGTAAAGAATCTGCCTGAAATGCAGGAGACTTGGGTTCGATCCCTGGGTTGGGAAGATCCCCTGGAGAAGGGAAAGGCTACCCACTCCAATATTCTGGCCTGGAGAATTCCATGGACTGTTTAGTCCATGGGGTCTCAAAGAGTTGGACATGACTGAGCGACTTTCACTTCACTTTAAGGGCCAGCATATGGTCTATCTTTGTGAATGCGCCACATGTGCTTGCAAAGAACATGCATTTTGCAGCTGCTGGTATTTGTTCCACAGAACGTCAGTATGCTCAAGTTGGTATTAAATGCTGTTCTTTACCTATGGCAGTCCTCCTTGTCTTGAAGTCTTCTTTGCCTGATATGCAGTATGAGCTTCTTCATACCCACATAGGGCATTAAGGTTCTGTTCACCATTTTTCTTACTTTTTACTTTCAACTCATCCATGTGGGTATACTTACCCTGTATCTCCTAAAAAGGCTTCCCTGGTGGCTCAGATGGTGACGAATCTGCCTGCAATGTAGGAGACCCAGGTTGGATCCCTGGGTCTGGAAGATCCCCTAGAGAAGGGAACGGCCACCCACTCCAGTATTCTGGCCTGGAGAATTCAAGGACAGAGGAGATCTCCTAAAAACAACATGTACTTGGTGGTTCTTTATGTCTGGTGTGACCATCTCTTCCTTTAAATTGGAATGTGTAGTTTCTTTGCATTTGATGTAAATATCAATGTAGTTTATATCAATTATACCAGCAGGCTGTTTATTGTTTATTTGTACTCTCAGTTCATGATTCTTTTGTTTCCCTTTGCTGTCTGGTTTTGGTATAATCAACTATCTGAATTTTTTTTAACCTCTCTGCTTTATTGGCATTTTCATTTTTAGTTAGCTTTTTTTTTAGTTGTTACTCTGATAACAATATGCATCCTTAGCTTATCTAAACCTAATTTGAATTAACTTTATATCACTTCACATATAACGAAAAAGCCTAAAATAGTATGTTCCCACCCTGTCTTAGTACTATCATCACATATTTTACCAATACTTTGTTATCAGCCTCAACTGTGTTATTATTTTTCACTCTAAACAGTTCATTACATGGTATAAAATTTGAGAAAAGAAAATAAAGAAAATATAGCTTTTCATGTTTACTGTTTGCAGTGCTCTTCAGATTTAATTGATCATTTGGTATTATTCACATTCAACCTGAAGAACTTCCTATAGCACTTTTTATAGTATAAGAGTAGTTTTCTCAGCTTTTATTTACTGGGGAAAAAAGTCTTTATTTTTTTCTGTCATTTTAAAAAGGATATTTTCGCACTTGGTGGAGCAATCTATATAATAGTCCCTCCCCACACATCACCCCATGACACTTTTAAGATGTCATTCCTTTATCTTCCATTCTTCATGCTTTTTCTGGCTTTCTTTTTAAATAATAAATCTGCTGTCATTCTTCTCTGAGTTCTCCTGTAGATATCTCCGCACCTTCCATTCCCCTAAGCTTGCAAGGTTTATCTCTTACCTTGTTTGACAGCAGTTTAACTGTAATGCGCTCAGGTGTGATTTCTTTTGTATTTGTTCTGCCTGAGGTTTTCTGGGCTTATTGAATTTGTGGGTTGATGATTTTGCTCAAACTTTGAAAAACTTTGGCCAACACTTCTTCCAATGTACACTTGTTTCCCCCTAATTCTCACTACCCTATCCTCTTGGACACAGCTATGGGATTTTTGTCCCAGTTTTTCTTTCCTCTGTTCTTAGTCTAGATGATTACTGTTATTGTGTCTTTAAATTTATAAATTCTTTTTGTTGGATCCAATCTTCTGTTAATCGGTAATTCTTTTTATTTAATTTTAGCTGATGTGCTATCCATGTAAGATCTCTATTTGAGCCTTTTCTAAGTTTTTATATCTCCTGAAATTATCTACTTATTATCTTTATCTCTAACACTTTATAGACGTTATTTTTTTTTTTTTAAACAAAGTGCAAAGGCATTTCCCCCTAGCTTCACAGAGATGTAATTGACAAGGTAACATGGTGCCAGTTTAAGGTGTACAATATCTTCATTTGATACATTTATTAAATGTAAAATGATTAACACCATTAGCTGCCATCTATCTGTCACACAGTTACCATATCTTTTTTGTACTGAGAAAATCTAAGAGCTACTGCCTTCTAATATTCAAGTGTATAATGTTGAGCATAAGCACCATGCTCCTGCATTAGAGCCCCAAACTTGTTAATCTAATAACTGGAAGTTTGTAGCCTTTGACCAATATCTGCTCATTACACCTAACCCCCAGCAGCTGGTTACCACCATTCTACTCTGTTTCTCTGAGTTTGTCTTTTGTAGCTACCATACATAAATGATTTCACTCAGTATTGTATCTCTCTCTCTGACTTATCCACTTAGCATAAAGCTCTCAATGTCATCCAAGTTGTTGGCAAACACCAAGACTTCTTTCTTAGAGCTGAAAAATATTCCTTTTTCTCTATGTTTAAATAAATACATTTTTTTCTATCCATTCATCTGTTGATGGACACAGGTTGTTTCCATGTCTTGGCTATTGTGAGTAATGCTGCAATGAACATGGAAGTGCAGATATCTCTACAAGATCCTGACTTAATTTCTTTGGAAATATACCTAGAAGTAGGATTGCTGGGTGATATGGTAGTTATGTTTTTATTTTTAGAGGAACTCCCATACTGTTTTCCACAGCGGCTGTACTAATTACGTTCCTACCAACATTGCAGTAGAGTTCCCTTTTCCCCACACTCTCGCCATCACTTACCTCTTGTCTTTTTGATAACAGCCATTCTAACTACTGTAAGGTGATATTTCATTGTGGTTTTGATTTTCACTTCCCTGATGATTTATGATATTGACCAGCATTCCATGTACCAGTGGGCTTATATGTATGTCTTCTTTTGAAGACTATCTACTAACTTCCTCTGTCCATTTTTGATTTTTAGCTATCAGATTGTATTGAGATAATTTTGATATTAAGCCCTTATCAGATGTATGATTTGCAAATATTTTCCCTCATTCTTTAGATGGCCTTTAGGTTTTGTTTATTTTTTCTTTTGCTGTGCAAAACCTTTTCAGTTTGATGTTCCGTCGCTAAGTCATGTCCAACTCTTTGCAACCCCATGGACTGCACCCCTCCACGCTCCTCTGTCCTCCACTGTCTCCTGAAGTTTGCTCATTAGTTTGTTGTAGTCCCACGTATTTATTTTTGCTTTTGTTGCATGTGCTTTTGCTATCATATCCAGAAAATCACTGCTGAGATTAATGTCAAGGTGTGCACTTGACTGTATGCCAGATGTGCTCCAGATATATTCCAGCTGTGCTCCAGCTGTACACTGGAATGTATACCATACTGTACACAGGGATGTATACTAGACTGGACACTGGATGAACAGTAGACTGTGAAGAAACAAGCGCCAGCATGATGTTTTCTGGTACATCATGAACACACATCCTCTGAACATAAATGCAAAATGCCAAGCTGTAATGATCTCAGGATTTAGTTTTTTCTGATTTTTCCTTGAGATCCAGGTAGAAACAGTCCATTCTCAATTTCAAGATGCCAAAAAAGTTTAAAGGTCAACTGGAACATTTTATTATAACCAAAGAGTGATTGATTCTAAGTTATATAATGTGTAGCTCAAAACCAAAAATCCCACAACTGAACTTGGTATGTTTTTCTACCTAAAACTAATGTTTTCCAAGGAGAAAATGTGGGGATAAACATTTGTAAAGAAGTTCTCATAATAGAGTTCAGGGAACATTTCTTCTGTTTCTGTCTCTTTATCAATTTTCTGACAGATAGCCCCAAGTAAAGCTACTAGGCAACAGATGATGTCACAACTCCAAGCAACAACAGAAATACTTTCTGTTCATCTACATAATCAGCCCATGATTATTCTTGTTAACAGCAATAAGAACAATCTTTAATCTCATCATGTAGGGGAACTGTTATTTAAAAGTGTTGCTTTTATCCGGGTTATGACAACAGTTAGAAATCTACAGGCTTGTCCACACAAATACAAATGTGCTTATCTTTTTAGCTGGAATCAGAGGATATAGTCCACACTTAAACTCTACTTCACAATAATTAATGTAAAAATAAAATTGAAGGACAAATGGTCTTCCACCCAAGGCCTGCAGGAGTTTCATCATGGTTAAATGCTTAATAAGCACCCAAACAGAGCACAAGCATTTTAAGATAGTCACAATCTTTGCTGCCTGTTGAATTCATTGTAATGAGATGATTCAAACGCACTGGGTCTAAGAGAATCAGCTGAGGACTCAGGTTCTGTCCTTGGCAGGATGCCAGGCTGTGCTGAGAGTGTGCTAAATCAGGCCCATCTTTTCCAGTGAGGTTTGCATGCTGCCTTCTCAAAGTTTTGGATTCTCAAAGTTTGCTACCCAGTCCTGCATCATCATCTTGTCTCCATCTCTGGGTGCCTGCTTCCTCACCCAGCTGGAATTCTTTTCCCTGGTCAGTGATTGTCAACATTTTCCTGTCTCTGAATAACCTGGTTAAAATGACCAGGTTAAAACACAGATTGCCAGGCTCCAACCCCCAGAGGCTCTGGCTCAGCAGGTGTGGGTGGGGCCTCAGAATGTGCCTTTCTGGCAAGTTCCCAGGGGGTGCTAATGCCTCTGGTCTAGGGACCACACTTTGAGAATCACTGCTGGACCTTGGTTCTCTAATATTAATAATCCTGCCTTGAATTCCTATCATTTAACCCTCTTACTTTCTCCTTCATAGAGTGGCAGATGAGATCTGCCACATCACACCCTGTGAGGGGCCATCTCTCCTCCCTGACTTCATTTTCTTTGTGGGTAAAATGGGGACCACCCTTTTCTCAAGAGGTGTTAGGATGGATCACTCATGTAAGATGCATCCTGGGGACCCAGCACCAGGCAATGACTAAGATGTGTGACTACCCTGCCTCTATTCTTTGCACTGTCCACCCTGTATGAACTTGAATTAAATTTGATTATTTATTTAGGTAGATTGTAATCCTCTGGAAAAGGAAAGATGTGATGTACTTTATACGTCTGGGTCTAGCCCCGTATTCTACATTCAGAGCCTCAAGAACATTTATCAAGGATGCTGATTAAAAAAACAACAACAAAAAAAAAACAGCCCTCCATTTCTTTCACCCTAAACGAATCTTACAATGGCAAGTGGTAGAAAATAAACCAGCAAAGAGAGACCCAAAGAAAAACAATAAAGAAGCAATGTACTCAGAACAGAGTGCCCCCAGCCCCAACCATGCGGGAAGGATGGCCAAAGGAAAATAGTTCATCACCATCACAGCAGAATACAAACAAAGCTGACCAGACACCAGCTGTTTTCTCTCAGCCCCTTTGCCTTTGGAACAAACAAGTTCCTTCCAGCAGCAAATCAAGAGGGTACAGCACTATTTTCTAATTCCACGTGATACTGTTGGGACAGGCACAGGGAGTGGTCCAAGAAGAAAAAAAAGGAGATGGGGAGATGTGGGAAGGAACTGAAAAGGGGAGTGGGCAAAGAAAGGAAAACCCATCTGCGACATCACTTGACATTTTCAACCCTAGCTGCTAGCACCTGGCAAGGCCTCTAGGAAAACAAATCAGATTGCTGTAGCCTCATGTTTTGGGCACATAACTGAGTTTGCTACCTCGTGGTCATACTCTCTTGTGACTCTGTGCTGACTGTCACTTGACCTAAAATAATAGCAAGCAAGAACCTGGTCCTCATCTCATTTCCCTCCAGCAGCATGTGGCTGGGGTTCCTGGCTTTTCTAAATCTCTTCTTGCCCACCCTCGCAAGCCTAAAGTCCTCCAACCTAAGTGGGGACAATGGTTCTGGAAACTAAACAGCTCTGGGAGGTAAAGCTGGGATTTTGAGGGCTAAGAAGGCACAGTACAGCACATGGAATTTCTCACAAACTGGGGACTAAGTCCATTTTACTGTTAGTCCCTTTGCCAGCATACATGCTATAGTTCTTCCTCCAAATATGACAGGCTGGACCACAGGCTAGCCACACGTGTGCTGGCTCTGTTCCTGTCACCATGTTGTTACTAAGCTCTCGGAGGATAGATCTTGTGCATGAGAACTGGAGTTCACCAAGCTTGGAGTTCCTCAACAGACTTTTCTAAGATAACCCACAGTATGACATTAGGGAGAAAGAAAAGAAAAATTTGGAGACTCAAGGAACATATCATGAGTTGCAAAATTCAGAATCAAACCATCTCTTAAAACTCTTAGCCTGAGTGTATCCCAATGTTTAGACACAGATATTAGCAGTTATTTAGCACCAGGTAACATGCCCAGGAGATCATATACTGGGTTAGTAACAGACCATGCTTGTATGAACCCAAACCAGGAAAACAAGCACTATGGCCTGTACCTTACTGAGTTAAGCACTTGAGGAACAGGTACCATTAAGACTCATTTTACACAGGATGAAAATGAAGCACAAGGAATACAGAAGATGGTTTAGGGCCATGCAGTCCAGAAGTACCAGAATTAAGTCATGTGTCTTCTGCTAATTTCTGCCCCCATCCCCAGCTCAGGTAGGCAACAAAATCCCACTCCAATGATTAATTGAAGCTTGGGCACCAAATGAATACTAAAATGGACTTTTGCATTAAAGACATGTTAAAGTGCCAAAAAATAGATTTATAAAATACTTTTTGATTTGATGTTTGAAAATGTTACACTTTATACATTAAAAATCAATGGATTGGTAAAAAATAAAAAGGTTTACTTCTAAGTATTTTATTACTTTTAATGCTATTGTAAACAAGATTGTTTTCTTTTTATATGTTTTATTCTTAGTGTGCAGAACTGCAACTGTATTCTGTATGTTGATTTTATATCCTTCAATCTTACTGAATTTATTGATTTAGTTCTGTTTTGGTGGAGATTTTATATATATATATACACACATACATATGTATATATATAATTTAGGACTTAATACATATATAATCATATCATCTGCAAACAAATTTCTGCCTCTTGCTTTCCTGTACTGATGCCTTTTATTTCTTTTGCTTGCTTAATTGCTCTGGCTAAGATTCCCAGTACTATGTTGAATAGGAGTGGTGGAACTGGGCACCTTTGTCTTTCTTGTTCCTGAATTTAGAAAAAAAGCTTTCAAAACTTTCACTGTTGAGAAGGATGGGTTTATCATACATGTCCTTTACTTTTTGAGGTGTATGCCCTCTATACCCAATCTGTTGAGCATTTTTATCATGAAAGTATATACTACTTTGTCAGATGCTTTTTCTGCATCTATCCAGATGATCATGATTTTATCTTTCATTCAGTTAATCTGGTGTTTCACATTTACCACTTTGCATATTGAACCATCCTTGCATCCTAAAGATAAAACCTACTTGATCATAGTGAACAATGCTTTTAAACGTGCTGTTGCATTCAGTTTGCTAATATTTTGTTGAGAATTTTTTTCATCAATATTCATCAGGAATACTTGTCTGTAGTTTCCTTGTATCCTCTGGCTTTGGTATCAGGGTGATGACAGCCTCATAACATGAGTTTGGGAGTGTTCTCTCTTCTTCAGTGCTTGTAAGAGTTAGTGAAAGATGGCATTAATTTTTCTGTAAATATTATAGAATTTACCAGTGAAACAATCTGCCTGGGCTTTTCTGCTTGGGGAGGTTTTTGACTACCAATACTATCTTCTTCCTTGATATTTGTCTGTTGAGATTCCCTATTTCTTCATGATTCACTCTTGGTAGGTTGTATGTTCCTAGGAATGTATCTGTTTTTCTATGTTGTCCAGTTTTTTGGTATACAGCTCTTCACAGAAGTCTCTCATGATCTTTTGTATTTCTGCAGTATCAAATTCAATGTCTTCTTTCTCGTTTCTAATTCTGATTTTTGAGTCTTCTCTCTGTTACCCTGAGTTAGTTAGCTAAAAATCAGTATTCATCTAGCTCCTAAAGCCTAGCTGGCTGTGAGCATAGATCCTGGGTTCTGATGAGGAGAGCGGACCCAAGTGGCTGTTGTTTTATATCTGTACAGCCACAAAGACCTTAGATGGCTGCCAGGGTGGTTGTAGGCCCTGGCAGGGTATGAGGAGTGTGAAGGGAGCAGGGAAGGATTGGAATCACAACTGGTGTTAGTGAACATAAATACCTGTAGGGCAGCTGGCAAGATCTGCACAGCCAGTCCATAACTTGGTGTGTGGTGCAAGCTGCTGACTTTGTCTGAAAGAAAGATCTCTCTTGACCAAATCATTCCCACTGTGTATTTGCTAATAATAGTCTCTTCTTTCTTTTTCCTAGCCAGCTCTCTTTGCTTATCTAGGATGGAAAAAACTAAGCTGGACCTTCAACAGTGCTCAGAAAGGCTGAAGAAGCTAGTCACTCACCCCTCTCTTCCTTTCCTTGTGAGAGGAACTTCTACTAGCTGGGAAGTTCCCTCTCAGAGCTGAACAAAGATAGCCTGGGACATGGGACAAGGCAGGCAAAATGAAGCTGCCTTCCTTTTCTGCCGTTATTCTCATATATTTTGTTCTATGGTGTTGCCAAAATGTCTTTGGGTGTATTTGTGGGTAGCTCTCTAGTCATTGACCTTTGTGGGAGGACAGGGAAGCTGAAATCTTCTGTACTGCCATTATTTCCCAGCATGCTTGGTTTATTTGCTTTTATTTTTTTTTAAAAAAATTGTTTTTTCTTCTGCACTGGGTCTTCGCTGCTATGTGTGGGCTTTCTCTAGTTGAGGCGAGCGTGGGCTTCTCTCTAGTTGCAGTGCACAGGCTTCTCATTGTGGTGGCTTATCTTGTTGCAGAGCACAGGCTCTAGGGGTACAGACTTCGGTAGTTGCAGCTCGTGGGCTCAGGAGTTGTGATGCACAGGCTTATTTGCCCTGCAGCATGTGGAATCTTCCTGGATCAGGGATCAAACCCATGTTCCCTGCATGGGCAGGCAGATTCCTAACCACTGGACCACCAGGGAAGTCCTGCCTTGGTTAGTTTAAACTGATGGCCAGCTAGTTCCAGCTTCTGGACATTTCAGGTCTACTTTTATTGACTGTTTTCACCACTGTCCTGCTTTTTCATGCATCTAATAATTTTTAAAATTGTGTGTTGGGCATCATTACTTGGTTGTACAGACTCTGAATTATGTTAGTTCCTTTGGAACAGTGTTGCTTTTCTGCCCTAGCAGTTGAGTAGTTATTCACAGATCATTTTGATCCTGCCTTATGTTTAGAGTTTGTCAGGTTGGTGCTATGTTGGTTTTGCCCTTAGTCGTAATATCTTTTAGTTCTCAGAGTCTTTACTTCTAAGTTTTGACCACTCTTCAATTTTAACAAAAAACAAAAGATATTTACCAAGCTTCTCACATAGAGGGATTCTAACTCCATATGCTTATGCCTCTTTGATGGGCAGTAGATTAAATCTCTGTTTAACTCTCTTATCCTTCAGCTGTTCATATTGCCTCTGGGCCCCCTATAGCCTCATTCCAACATTCAAACATTCATAGTTCAGTATTTAGGCCCAGATTAGAGAGGAATTCATATGTGGATTTTGGGAGTTTCTTTTCAGTGGTTTTCTTCTTAGAATTTTTCTCCTCAGTGTTCCAAGATATCGGGAAGCCCCTGAACTCTGTCTTCTGGTTCCTTAGACCCAAAGTACTGTGGCTTGAGCTCTAGCTGTCAGACCCCATACCTATTAGAGTAGCCTCAGAGGAAAAATAAATGTGGGTCTCACCAAATGTGGCTTTCTTGGTTTTTTTTTTTTTAAGGATCAAATCCTTAAGTGTTTATATCTACTTTGGGGGTACTCTTTAATTCCTGTATTTTTTTCCTTTTCTTATGTTGTATCCTTATTTTCTGTTTCCTCTGGAATTATTAGTTCAATACAAGCTTCACTATTATCTAAATCAGAATGTCTTGAGTAATCTTATATCTGTGCATTTATTTGACAAGTGTTGCTGAACTCCTCCATGTTCCTTGTACTGGGTTAGACACAGGAGATAAAACAGTAAATAAAAACAGAAAGGGAAGGGAAGTTCCCTGGTGGCCTGTGCAACCCAGTTAAGGTTCTGGACTTTCACTTCCATGCCTTGGCCAAAATATATATATACACATACACACACAGACACATATATATATATATAGAGAGAGAGAGAGAGAGAAGGAATATATATATTTATATATATAGAAGGAATATATATATATAGAAGGAATATATATATTTTTACCTATATAGAAGGAATATATATATTTATCTATATAGAAGGAATATATATATTTATCTATATAGAAGGAATATATATATTTATCTATATAGAAGGAATATATATATTTATCTATATAGAAGGAATATATATATTTATAGTTATATATATATATATATATATATAGAAGGAATAAAGAGAAAAGGAGGGAGGGGGTGGAAGGAAGGAAAACATAAAGGGAAGGAGTGAACGAATAAAAAAGATTATAACTCCCATCTTCGTGGAATTTATTCTAACAAGAGAAAAACAAAGAAATCACGAAATAAATGTATAATGAGAGCATGTGGTTATGACAGCCTATAATAGGGCAATTTGAACTGATCAGGGAGAATCCAGGAATATGTCCGCAGGGAAGTAATAATGGGGCTGCTGTCTAAATCTGCTGCCGGCACCTGGGAAGTCATCATGTGGTTACAGAAGCTGCATCCCTTTCACTTTCTGAGACCATGGCCACCACCTTGAAATCAGCTGAACATTAAACCATGCACTGCTGTGTCAGACCAGTGGAGAAGTCCAGTGATATGCTGGATACTTGCAGTAAGGCTGTATCCTGGATATCAGCTGTCTGGGAAAGCATCCTCTGTGATAGAGCCCTGGACCAGGAGATCTGTGACTGGAGTTGGAAGGGAGAAAGGGGTGGGTACCGCCAAGCACATCACTCCCATGCAGGGACACGTGTGAAAGTAAATGACCACTTACAGCACTTTTAAATAATTGTGAATAGATTCAAATGCTGTAGATGGGATAGAATCTGAGAACTGCTTTTTCTGCTAAATTATGAAAAGAAGAAAAAATAAAATTTCCCTTATAGATTAAAAATTCTGTTGGCAGCAATAGAACTGTGAGATATCCAGAATTTTGTTTCCTCAGTGGAACCCTCTGAGTCCACCACCAGCAATTCATATTGAGAACACTCTCACCAGAGAGTGGGAGGCAGGGGGCTGCAGTGAGCCTTGGGGAGCAGGAAGTGAGCACTTACCCCCACAAACCTTGAAAAATAGGAGGGCACTCTTTCACTTGTTCAATCTTGTCACAGCAACTGCTTAATGCTCTTTTATGGAGAGTTATTCTGAGTCCTGCCAGGCTTATGGTAATATTTTCTCAACTTATTTTACAATTATTTCATAATTATAAATGGGTGACACAGATACTTAGTCCCTGCTTTTCTTTCTGTGCACAGGTAGACATTCTGCTTGAAATTCCTCTTCTGGTTAGCCAACCCTAGAAATAATTTGCCTTTTACAAATCTTCCTAGTCTAGTGGGAACATGAAAAATATCTTTCTTTCATTCATATCTCTTTCATTCATTCTTTCAGTATCAATTATATTATAGTTGGGCTTCCCAGGTGGCTCAGGGGTAAAGAATCTGCCTGCCAATGCAGAAGATGTGAGTTTGATCCCTGGGTTGGGAAGATCCCCTGGAGAAGGAAATGGCAACCCACTCCAGTATTCTTGCCTGAGAAATCCAATGAATGGAAGAGCCTGGCAGGCTACAGTCCATGGGGTTGCAAAAGAGTTGGACATGGCTTAATGAGACACAGCTTAATGACTAAACAACAACAATAAAATATTGTAGTTAACAGAGGTTCTGATTCCATGAAGAATATTTAAGAAAACAGAAAAGGAGAAGAAAAAACATATGCACACCCTGTTACCTAAAGCTCACTGCTGCTTTCATCCAAGGGTAAGTGCTTAGTGCCTGTTAACAGAAGCATCTGGTCAGAAAGCAGGACTGAGCGTGGGTCCCAGGATGGCTGGGTAGATAAAGCAAGAAATGCTGAGGTGGAGAGGTTTGTTGTGGCCAGATCACAGATACCCTTTTAAGGCACAGTAATAATTTTAGACTTTAGAGGACTCGTGAGAGTCCTTTGGACTGCAAGGAGATCCAACCAGTCCATCCTAATGGAAATCAGTCCTGAATATTCATTAGAAGGACTGATGCTGAAGCTGAAACTCCAATACTTTGGCCACCTGATGCAAAGAACTGACTCATTGGAAAAGACCCTGATGCTGGGAAAGATTGAAGGCGGGAGGAGAAGAGGACAACAGAGAATGAGATGGTTGGATGGCATCACCGACTTGATGGATATGAGATTGAGTAAGCTCTGGGACTTGGTGATGGACAGGGAAGCCTGGCGTGCTGCAGTCCATGGGGTCGCAAAGAGTCAGACATGACTGAACTGAACTGACTGAATGACTTTAGGACTTATTCTTAAATGAAAAGCCATTGAAGATTTTTAAACAAGGAACAGTCTGTAATAGTAGTCACATCTCTAAAATTGCACTGACTGCAGTGTAGGGAATGCATCTGAACGGGGGGCAAGGGTGCGTGGGGAGAGGCTGTCAGGAGGCCGTTGATGTTATCCTGATGAGGATCAACAAATCAACATTGGCTGGCTGGAAGGTGGTAGTGACAGAGGAGGGGAGTAGTTCACAGACTCTGCCAGTATTTAGGAAGAACAATTGAATGGTCATGGTGATTGACTGGACATGTAGGTAGGTTCATTTGTGCCGTATTTTACATTCCACATGTTCAGTTCATTCACTCAGTCATGTCTGATTCTTTGCAACCCCATAAACTGCAGCACGCCAGGCTTCCCTGTCCATCACCAACTCTCGGAGCTTGCTCAAACTCATGGTGTTTGTATCCAACAATCTCATCCTCTGTCATTCCTTTCTCCTCCCACCTTCAATCTTTTCCAGCATCAGGGTCTTTTTCAAGGAGTCAGTTCTTGGCATCAGGTGGCCAAAGTATTGGAGTTTCAGCTTCAGCATCAGTCCTTCCAATGAATATTCAGGACTGATTTCCTTGAGGATGGACTGGTTTAATCTCCTTGTAGTCCAAGGGACTCTCAAGAGTCTTCTCCACCACAGTTCAAAAGCATCAGTTCTTTGCGCTCAGCTTTCTTTATAGTTCAACTCTCACATCCACACATGACTATTGGAAAAACCATAGCTTTGACTAGACGGACCTTTGTTGGCAAAGTAATTTCTCTGCTTTTTAATATGCTGTCTAGGTTGGTTATAGCTTTTCTTCCAAGGAGCAAGCATCTTTTAATTTCATGGCTGCAGTCACCATCTGCAGTGATTTTGGAGCCCCCCAAAATAAAGTCTCTCATTGTTTCCATTGTTTCCCCATCTATTTGCCATGAAGTGATGGGGCTGGATGCCATGATCTTAGTTTTCTGAATTTTGAGTTTTAATTCCATATGTAAGTGACATCACATGATATTTGTCTTTCTGATTTACTTCACTTAGTATGATAATCTCTAGCTCTATCCATGTTGCTGCAAATGATGTTATTTCATTCTTTTTATGATTGAGTAGCATTCCACTGTGTATATCTGTATGTGTGTGTGTAAGGACTTCCTTGCTGGCTCAGATGGTAAAGAATCTGCCTGCAATGCAGGAAACCCAGGTTTGATCTCTGGATCGGGAAGATCCCCTAGAGAAGGGAATTGCAACCCACTCCAGTATTCTTGCCTGGAGAATCCCATGGACAGAGGAGCCTCGTCCTTGGGGTCACAAAGATTCGGACACAACTGAGTGACTAACACTTTTACTTACACACACACACACACCACATCTGCTTTATTAATCTGATCTGATGGTGCACACACACACACACACACACACACACACATACATACACCACATCTGCTTTATTAATCTGATCTGATGGTGGATATTTAGGTTGTTTCCATGTCTTGGCAATTGTGAGTAGTGCTGCCATGAACATATTATTCATTGTATGAATAATCCTATTCAAGTCTCAACTGTTGTGACTGCCAGGGACCTTCTCCCGCCCCAGAGGCTGGTAGCATGTATCTTTTCAAATTATAGTTTTTCCTGTATATATGTCCAGGAGTAGGACTGCTGGATCATATGACAACTCTTATTTTAATTTTTTTGAGGAACTTCCAAATTCTTTTCCATAGTGGCTGCACTAATTTACATTTCCACCAAGAATGTAGTAGGGTTCCCTTTTCTCCACACACTTTCCAGCATTTGTTACTTACAGACTTTTTAATGATGACGATTTTAACCAGCCACATTACTTTTTTGTTGTTTTTCATTTATCCTCCTCCTTTCTGCTTATTATTTTATATAAGACACATTAGCAGTGGTTGAGAGCATAAGTGATATACAGTGCAATTGTTAAATTTTTTTAAAAAAATGTTCTTAAATGGTTTCACCATCCATAACAGGGGAACATGAATGAAATGGAAAATTTCAGGTAGTATGAGGACAGAACCTAAGGAGATACACTGCCTCTTTCAAGGACCTGCATAGACATAAGGAGATCCTTATCCTTAATGACCAGTGGATTTCAGATCAATGTAAGAAAGAAGTTTCTAATAGCACTACCCAGGAAGGAAACAGGCCCCATTATCAATGTAATAAGTCCTCTGTTACCAGAAGCCTAAATGATACTTGATGGGATTTATGCATTAAATGCAAGATTATGAAACAAACAGGGTATTATTGTTGTTTCACATTTAAAGCAACTCATTGTCAGAGAGGTGATGCACCTTGCGTACCATCACACAGGTAACAGTAGGGCTTATTCCACCTAATACCAAGATAGTCTGTGTTTTGCTGGTAACCCAACAACGATGAATGAAGTTATTAGATTATTTTCTCTCCTTCTGAGAGTTTTGGCTCTTCTTGGGAGCCAAAGAGATCTTTCTGGTTATTAGGCAGCTTATGTGAGCCTTAGTTTAATATATATTCAAAATGCATTACCAATTTAATATTAAAACCAATTATTTATCCCATTAACCTCTAAAAATTTAGAGCAAAGTGGCATACCATGAACACAACCCCAAATCAGTAATTGTCAGTATATTTCTGATGCTCCCCTTACTTTATCACCTTCACACACACACACAGCATACAGGTATAGGGTATACTTCACACACACACTCACATACACACACACACACTCCAAATATTTTTTCATAAGCATGTGTATTTGATTTTTAGAAGCATACTGATATATTTTTTTTATAGTAGGAGCTGGCTCCATTGTTTAGAAACTTAGGTGTCTTGTACAAACCAGTGTTTCTTTTTTTCATTTTTATTGAGATATAATTGACATAGAGCACTGTATAAGTTTAAGACAAATAGCATAATGACCTGACATTTATGTTGCATAATGATTAAAACAATAAATTTAGTTAATGTCTGTTATATCATACATATAAAAAAAACCATCTGGGGAATTCCCTGGCAGTGTAGTGGTTAGGGCTCAGTGCCTTCACCACTGAGGAACCAGGTTCAAGCCCTGCTCCAGAAATTAAGACCCCACTAGCTGCACCAGCATGACCGAAAGAAAAAAGCTATTTTTCCCTATGATAAGAACTTTAAGGATCTACCCTCTTAGCAACCTTCAGATACACCACCAGCAGTATAAACCAAGGTCATAAAGGAGCACGCCATATCCCCAGTACTTGTTATTTTTATACCTGGAAGTTTGTACCTTTTGGACAACTTCATCCAACTTCCCCACCCCTACCCACATCTCTAGTAACAACTGTTCTGATCTCTTGTTTTAATGAGTTTGGTGTTGAGTTTTTGTTTTTAAACTCCACATATAAGTAAGATCAGTATTTTTCTTTCTCTCTCTGACTGAATTCACTTAGCATGACACCCTTAATGTATATCCATATTGTTGCAAATGACATAATTTCCTTATTTATTATGGCCAAATAATATACCATTGTGTGTGTATATGTATACATATATATATACACACATAATGTGTGTATAGTATATGGATGTACACACATTTTCTACATCCATTTGTCCATCAATGAACACTTAGGTTGTTTCCATGTCTTGGCTATTATATCTTATGCTACAGTGAACAAGGGGATGCAGATAACTCTTCAACATAGTGATTTCATTTCCTATGGATATATACCCAGCAGTGAAATTGCTAAATCATATGCTGGTTCACGTTTTAATTTTAAGAGAAATCTCTATATTGGTTTTCACAGTGACTGTACCAATTTACATTCCCATCAATAATACACAAGGGTTTTCCTCTCTTCATATCCTTGTCACCACATTATCTCTTATTTTTTTGGATGGTAGACATTCTAACAGGTATGAGGTGATGGCTCATTGTAGCTTTGACTTAAATTTCCCTAATAATTAATGTTGAGTACTTTTTCAAGTACCTGTTGGCCTTTTGAATATCTTCTTTGGAAAAACCTCTATTTAAGTTGGTTGCCCATTTTTAATCAGATCATTTAGTTTTGCTATTGAGTTGTGTGACTTAATATATTTTGGATATTAACCCCTTGTCAGATACATGATTTGCAAATATTCTTTCCCATGCTATAGGTTGTCTTTTTATTCTGTTGATCATTTATTTTGCTGAATAGAAGCCATTTAGTTTGATGTAGTCCCTCTTGTTTTTGTTTTTTTTTTCATTTTGTTGCTTACCTTTTTTTCTATATTTCTTCTAGGAGTTTTATGGTTGTAAGATATCTTACATTTACATCTTTAATGCATTTCAAGTTGATTGTTATGAGTAGTGTAAGATAAGAGTCTAGTTTCATTCTTGCATGTCAATATCCATTTCCCAGCACCATTTAGTAAAGAGGTTGTCTTTTATCCATTGCATTTTTTTGGCTCCCTGGTCAATATTAGTTTACCATACATATGTGTGGAGTTTCTTTTCTGGGTTCTCAATTCTATTGGTCTACATATCTCTTTATGTCAGTATTTTAAAATACTATTTTATGATTTTATACATAATACTGTTTGTTGTATTTTATGTCTCTTAGAATGGTTTTTCTGCATCCCATAAGTTTGTATGTGTGTTTCCAGTTTCAGTTGTCTCAAGATGCTTTTTTATTCCCCTTTTAATTTCTTCTTTGATCCCTTTACTGCTCAGAAGTGGTGTTTAATTTCTATATACTAATGAATTTCCAGTTTTCCTCTTGTTATTGACTTCTAGTTTCATATCATGTTGTCAGAGAAGATTCTTAATAGGATTTTAATACTTGAATTTGTTGAGACTTGTTTTGTTTTCTAACATATGCTCCATCATAGAAAATGTCATTTGTGCTTGAGAAGACTGTATTCCACTATTGTTGGGTAGAACGGTCTGTATATGCTTGTTAGGTCCACTTGATTAAATCTACTGTTTACTTATTGATTGTCCAATAACATACCTATTGTTGAGAATGGAGTTAAAATCTCAAATTATTTTTATTTTTCTGTATGTTTCACCTTTTAGTTCTGTTTTTGCTTATATATTTTGGTGCTCTGATGTCAGATGCATAGATATTTATAACTGATTTATCTTCTGGATCCATTGACCTCTTTATCATTATAAAATGATCCTTGTCTCTTTTTACCATTTTTAACCTAAGTTTTATTTTGTCTTATATAATTATAGTTACCCATGCTTTTTTTTGGACTTTGCAGGTGGCACAGTGATAAAGAATCTATCTACAAATGCAGTAGACTCAACAGATGTGGGTTTGATCCCTGGGTTGGGAAGATCCCCTGGAGTAGGAAACAGCAATCCACTCCAGTGTTCTGTCCTGGGAAACTCCATGGACAGAGAAGCCTGGTGGCCAGAATCCATGCTGTCACAAATGTGGCTGAGCACACAGAATATGATTTTTATTGGTTACTTTTTGCTTGAAATATCTTTTTTTTTTTATCTTATCACTCTCAGTCTGTGTGTCTCTTTAAAGCTAAGTGATCCTCTTAGACACATATTGTTAAATCTGGATTTTTAAATCCATGCAGCCATTCTGTGTCTTTCAGTTGAAAAATTTGGTTCATTTATGTTTCAAGTAATTATTATCAGTAAGGACTTATGCCTTTTGTTCATTGTTTACTGACTGTTTTTCTAGACACACTGTTTCTTTTTTTTTTCTGATGCTTATGTCTTTTTTGGTGTAATTTAATGTCTTATGGCATGAGTATAATTTGACATCTTTATCTTGTTCTTGTGCATAGCTACTCCTGGGTTTCTCTTGTTGTTGTCATGAGGCTTATATAAAATAGCTTAAAATTAGAGCATTCTATTTTTAACATCTTTTTAAAAACTGATAACAACTTGATAGCATTCCTAAATGTTACATTTTTACTTCTCCTCCCCCTCACATATTAAGTTGATGATATTCAGTTTACATATTTTTATATTATGTATCCAGTACCAAATTATTATATTAATGCCTTTTAACTTATTTTCTAACTTTTTATCTAGAGCTGTAATTTAATTACACAGCTGTAATTTAATTACACAGCTGCAATTTAATTAATTTACAGAATCTAACTTTGATTATATATTTATCATCATCATTGAGTTTGATGTAGCCATATGTTTTTATGATGTTAATTAACATCCTTTTTTCTTCCACTGAAAGAAACCCCTTTAGAATTTATATTAAGCGAGGTCTAGTGGTAATGAACTTCTTCAGCTTTTGTTTGTTCAGGAAAGTCATTATCCCTCCTTCTTTTCAGAAGTACAGCTTTGCTGGGTATAGAATACTTGGTTGACAGATTCCGCCCGCCCCCGCCCTTCAGTGTTTTGAATATATCATCCCATTCTGTCCTGGCATACATAGTTTCTGTTGAGAATTCTGCCTAATGTCTTATCATGTTTCCTTGTATGTAACGTGTCTCTTTTTGCCTGCTGCTTTCAAAAAATTATTTTTTCCTTGACTTGAAAGTTTAATAACAATGTGTCTCAGTGAAGCCCTACTCAGGTTTAACCTATTTAGAATCCTTTGGGCCCCATGGATCTGGATATCCATTTCTTTCTCTGGGTTTGCAAAGTTTTATCCATTATTGCTTTACATACAGTTTCTGTCCCTTTCTATTTCTCTTCTCCTTTGGGGGTTTTTCTAATATGAATTTGTTTTTTCTTTTAATGTTATCATCTATGTCCAGTAGGCTTTCTTTACATTTTTTAAAATTCTTTTTGCTTTTTTTTCTAACTAGATAACTTCAGGTGTCCTGTCTTCTGGTTGAATGGTTCAGTGGTCATTCTGGTTGAATGATATGGTCAAGACTGCTGTTGAAACTCTTTATTGAATCTTCAGTTCAATCACTATATTCTTCTGTTCAGGATTTTCATTTTTTTAGGAGGGCAATGGGTTCTATTTCTTTAAACCTCTCTCTTTTCCCCATGCATTGTTTTCCTAGTTTTGTTGTTTGTGTGTTCTTGAAGTTAAGTAAATTTCTTTAAGAGGAATATTCTGAATTCTTTGTATGACTGTTCATAAATCTTCATTTCTTTGAGGGTCAATTCAAACATAAACGTGTGCTAAGCTCTCTGAACATGTGAGGCCACTGTCTTGGCTCTGCAGGCACTGAGTCACTGGTCAGGCTCACTATTCAAGTGCTGCTGTAGTTGAGGCTGTAGGGTGGGCTACAGAGATCTCTACAAGCTCTGCTCAGGTTTCCTGGTTGGCAGGTTTGGAGGCTGGGTTCAGCAGTGGGTGCAGACATGGATTACCTTCACTGCTGCAGGTCAGGAGCTGCAGAGAAAGCCCCAAGGTTGGTAAGACTCTAGTTTGGGGAGTGAAATAGGCAAAACTGTGTACCAAGCTCTCAGGCCAGATTGGGTCATCAGCTGGTTCTGCACATGGGCAGACCTGCTGGCTGAGGTCGCATCTGAAGTGTTGCTGGACTGAGCAGCTTCCTGGATCTCAGGTCAGACCTCCTGGTCAGATGAGGAGCTATACTCAGCAGTGGGTAGAGCTATGAATTAACTCCCCAATCTGGGGAGAGCAGCAGAACCTGTTCCAAGGCGACAGTGCTTTTTGTTTGGGGACTTGACTCAAGCCAAGCTGTACCCCCAAGTTCCCTGACCAAAGGAGACCACTGGCTTTGTTCTGAAGATGGTTACTGCTACTGGCTAAGCTCTTAGTTCCAGTGCTGCTAGGATAAGTAGCTTCCTGGTTGCTTCAGCTGGGTTTCTGGTTGGGATAGCCAGGAGCTATACCCAACAATGGGCAAGGTATGACTTAATTCCCCTGCCTACAAGGAGAGGAAGACCAGGCTCTGAGATAGCAAGGCTTTTCTTTTGGGGTCCCAAATCAAGCAGACCTGTGCCCCACCAAATCCCCTGATCAAACTGCACCACCATTTTGGCTCTACAGAGGAGCAAAGTCACTGGTTGAGTCTTCTATCAATATTTAGGCACTGGTACTAGGAACTTGTACTAGTGCCCCACCAAATCCCCTGATCAAACTGCACCACCATTTTGGCTCTACAGAGGAGCAAAGTCACTGGTTGAGTCTTCTATCAATATTTAGGCACTGGTACTAGGAACTTGTACTAGGAAATAGATGGGGAAACAGTGGAAACAGTGTCAGACTTTCTTTTTTGGGGCTCCAAAATCACTGCTGATGGTGATTGCAGCCATGAAATTAAAAGACACTTACTCCTTGGAAGGAAGTTTATGGCCAACCTAGATAGCATATTTAAAAGCAGAGACATTACTTTGCCAACAAAAGTCTGCCTAGTCAAGGCTATGGTTTTTCCAGTGGTCATGTATGGATGTGAGAGTTGGACGGTGAAGAAAGCTGAGTGCCGAAGAATTGATGCTTTTGAACTGTGGTGTTGGAGAAGACTCTTGAGAGTCCCTTGGACTGCAAGGAGATCCAACCAGTCCATCCTAAAGGAGATCAATCCTGGGTGTTCATTGGAAGAACTGATGTTGAAGCTGAAACTCCAATTCTTTGGCCACCTCATGCGAAGAGTTGACTCATTGGAAAAGACCCTAATGCTGGGAAGGATTGGGGGCAGGAGGAGAAGGGGATGACAGAGGATGAGATGGTTGGATGGCATCACTGACTCGATGGACATGGGTTTGGGTAAACTCCAGGAGTTGGTGATGGACAGGGAGGCCTGGCGTGCTGCAATTTGTGGGGTCGCAAAGAGTCAGACATGACTGAGCGATTGAACTGAACTGAACTAGGAACTTGGGGCTTCCCAGTGGCACAGTGGTAAAGAATCTACCTGCTAATTCAGGAAACACAGGAGACATGGGTTGTGATCACTGGGTCAAGAGAATCTCCTGGAGGAAGAAATGGCAACCCACTCCAGTATTTTTGCCTGCAAAATTCCATGGACAGAGGAGCTTAGTGGGCTGCAATCTGTGGGGTTGCAAAGAGCTGTACATGACTGAGCGTGCACAGGTGTGTGCACACACACACACACAAACACAATAGGAACTCAATCTGCCAAGATCTAAATGCCGGTTACTCCAAGACCCTTCCCTCTTCTCCATCACAATCCAGCTGCCTGTGGCCAAGCCCTGCAGATTTCCACACCATTCCTGTAGGATGGGACCCAAGTGGGCCTCGTTAGAAGCAGCTCACAATGTAGGGGAAGCAGGATGTCTACCAGAGCCCTCATTTTGCCCCCCTGGAGAAACCGTAGGATCAGGGAGATTCTCTTACCCTCCTAATACAATTTGTCTGTGTCTATGGTGCAGGGGGTATACTCCTGCCTCATGCCTATGTTCTAAGGTTTTCAAAATGGTATATTGTTCATAAATAGTAATTAATTCTTCCTGCGAGGGGGAGCAAAGTCAAGAATGATCTGTTTCACCATCATGGAGCCATCATTCCTCCCATACCAGTGTTCCTAGTTCTCCTATCTGTCCAGAGACATGTAAGGATTATACGGCCTTGTACCTTTGAGGTTCAGCATAGCCACATGACTGTCTTTATCTAGTGAAATGTAACTATGAATTATCTGAGTTACCCTGAAGCCTAGTATTGAGATGTCGATGTCATAAGATGGCATCTCTAACAGATTGGACCCTTGTGGGACTCCAGAGAGCAGAGTCCCCCTGCCCCAATTCAATTTGGCCGTGAAGCTTGCACAGGAAATAATTCTAGGACTTCCCTGGTGGTTCAGTGGTTAAGACTCCACGGTCCCAAGGTAGGCAGCTTGGTTTCAATCCCTGGTCAAGGAACCAGATCACACATGCTACAACTAAAGATCCTCCCATGCCACAACTAAGACTCAGTGCAGTCAAATATATAAATTAATTTTTTTAAAGAAATAATCCTTTGTTGTTTTAAGCCACCGAGAAGCAGGATTTGAATGCTACTGCAGCAAAACCTAATCTATCCTGACAGATACACATGTCTTCCAAGCTCTATATTAGAGACTGAATCTACAAAAATCTCTATGAGATAGATATGATCATTTCCACTTTGTAAGTGAGAAAACTAAGATTCAGTCATTAACATACCATAAATCACACAGTGAGTTAGAGTTGAAAGGGTTAAAAGAGGCAGTGATCCATGTTTCTGAAGATAAGCCTTTGGGTTTTGATGCTGAACAGAGTCATTGGTTTCTCCAAAGGAAAACTTTTTCATAGGTTTTGATCCCTCCCCTTAACAGCCTTAATCTTTCGAAAGAGAGGACATCTCAAAGACAGTTCTCAGCTGAGGTCAAGTGAGAGTGAGGAATGGTGAAAGCAGAGGGCTGCAAAGGAATTGTCTTTTAAAATAAGCAACTATAGAGACTTCCCTGGTGGTCCAGTGGTTAAGAATTCATCTTGCAATGCAGGGGACTTGGGTTCAATCCCTGGTCAGGGAACTAAGATCCCTCATGCCACGAGACAAATGAGCCCACACTCCACAGTGAAAAACCCCGTATAACACAACAAAGATCCCACATGCCGCAGCTAAGACCCAATGCAGCCAAATAAATAAATATTCAAGAAACTCGGCATGCAAAAGAAAGGTTTTATCTGGAAACCAAAGCCCACAGGAGGCTGCAAATATGTCCCAGTGGACGGCAGCTGTCTGAAACAGTAGCTGTTTGAATCATAGGTGATTAAATAACATCACAGTAGTGGATGAGGTCATGTAGATAAGTGTGCAACTGGAGAAAATAAAAGACAAAGGAAAAAGAAGGAATTCAAGGTATCAATTCTGATGAATTAGGTTTTAACCAAGGTGAGACTGCACATTATCTTCATTCCCCAATGGAAATCCACAGAGAAATGACAATTTTTTTTAATTGTAGTAAATTTATAAGCTTTCAAGATGACTGGTCTATTATAATAAAACTGTTTCCTTACTTGACCTGCTGTGATCTACACAAGATGATGGAAGTGCTTGCTTCTACACAAAGAAAGGGAAGATGTCCAACTTCATCTTCTTAAAATACTGTCCCATCTCTTTAAGCAAACAGACCAGCTAAACCAATTATCACTTTACCTGGAATGTTCTCCAACAGATGATGAAGACATATGGTCCGTAAACATAATCACTGTCTAAAAGTGAGCTATATAAACTTGCTGTTTTATGCATTAGAAAAATAATATTAAAGGAGGCAAAATGATGTGTCTGGGGTCAAAAAGCTTGAGGTGGAACAGAGCAAGGAAGCCCTCTGCTCTCCCTTGACCTTCAGATACTCATCCCAGTGGTTTGTCTGATGTGCCACCATTCGGCTACTAAGATGCCCTCTTTTTCTCTTCCCTTACTTCCTTGATCTGCATCCTGACCATTGTCTTTTACTTCACTGGAGCAGCCCCCAAATTGGTCTTCCTGCCTCTGGTCTCCCCATTGCAATTCCATCTCCAATAGATCACTGAATGATTTTTCAAAATAATAATTGGATCACATCAGTACCTTGATTTTAAGGTCTTCCATGGTTCCCTATAACTCTTGGGAGAAACCAAAACACCTCATGACACAGAAGGCCCTTCACAGTCAGGCAGCTCTCGATCCCTGTGGTTTTATTTCCTAGAAAGTGCTCATGGACACCTTCCCCTTCAGTTCTGTGGAACCACATGGAGTTTCCTTGGCCTGTATTTCCACTCGTCCTTTGTTTCCTTCCAGATTCCTATTTACCTTTCAAAATCCAAACCTGGAATTTCTTTCCCCAAGAAGCCCCCCTAGACATCCCACCCCACCCCAGCCTTTCTCAGATGCATTTGATCTCTGCTTCAGTTCTCTCTCAATTTCACTTTCACCACCAATAAATTCTGAAGTCATTGAGATCAGGGAATCAGTCTCATTAATTTTGCATCATAACACACAACATATGCCAATCATGTAAATCATACAGGAAGGGAAGGAGGAAGAGAGAGAGGAAGGAAAGAACTTAAAAAAGAGAATGCACCAATTCCCACGTTCCTATTGCTTGGTCCAGAGTCCTTTCTCCCATTTTATGGCTATTTCGGCAATATCTATAAATAAAATGTGTGTGTGTGTATGCTCATTTGCTCAGTCTTGTCTGACTCTTTGCAACCCCATGGACTGTAGTTCGCCAGGTTCCTCCGTCCATGGAATTCTCCAGGCAAGAATACTAGAGTGGGTAGCCATTCCCTTCTCCGGGGGATCTTCCCAACCCAGGGACAGAACCCGGGTCTCTTGAGTCTCCTGCATTAGCAGGCAGATTCTTCAGCACTAGTGCCACCTGACCATGTATATATTCTGATAGTGAAAATTATATTCCTATTTCATTTTCTGCTAGATCAAGAATAATAGTTAATATATAAATAGCAGACTTTCTACAGTGAGGTGTTCTTGCAGAGGTACTGTAAGTTCCAAACCGGATGTTTAAGGTTGAGCATTGACACAAGAGGACCATACAAAGATGACCATATAAGAGTTTGCTATAGAGTTATACAATCTTTAAATAGCATCTGTGGGTACAGTACGATCTTACTGGTATTCGGAAATACTTGGAATGCTATGCTAGGCAGATATTACTGCTTTCTACAGAAGAGGAAGTGTGAGAAACAGGCAATTTTTCAAGGCTACCTGGCAAGTCACTGGCAGAGCAGGGGACTTTATGTAGACCTCTGAACTTCATACCATTAAACTTCACTTTCCATACACACTGCTGAGCCACTTTGCTTTAAATAAAAAGCAGGAAATTTCCTTGTCTTTACTGCTGCCCTGGGTTTGACTGCCCTTTGTTTGGGGTTTTATATTCAGCTCTCTATGTAAGTTGTTACAACTCAGCACTTACCCACTAATCTTCTCCAAGGGAGAGAATAACAATCATTTCCTTGGGCTTATGCTTTTTTACCTAAGATCTTAAAATTACTATTTCCCAAAGATTTTCCCTGAAGTTTAGAGTGTATAAAACAAGAGTGCATAAAAGAAAGAGAAGTCATTGGCCCTATGAAGCCAAGGACTCTTTATAACCAGAAACCAACTTCAAATGAAGATTTGACCCCTAACTTAAAAATTCATGGAGGAATTTTTATATTTGTATGGGGAATTTCTGCTAAAATCTTTTATTTCTTTAAGTGTCCCCCAGGCCTTTATTCTTTCATTTGTTCAGTCAGTTCATCATTTAGTGAACATTAAGCTCCCTCACCGGACCAGGCATTTTTTGTACATAAAGACTTGTTAACTTGGAAGCTTAAAATCTCAGATCTGGGGAGCATCTTAAATCTAGTGGAATCTCTCTTCCCTCTTTCTGAATTTCATTCTTGAATTTTCTCTCTGTTTCCATGCCACGAGACTCTTCTGCCCAGGTCTGAACTGTTCTGCTGATGAGAGCTCATTACTTCCAGAGCTTCCTGAAGTTCAATAGGTTGCTACTTCCACTTGGTCAGTTTTCGAAGCAGATAATTCTCTCACCCTCAGGAAAGGACAGAAACATAGAGAGGCCAACTCATTAGGAGACTTTGTACAGCTTCCCCCCTGGTACTGCAGTGGACTAGTAGACTCCAGCCGGTTTTAAGACAAAAGAGACCCAACTGTAATTAAATAGTCACAGGAAATCCTTGTGGGTTTCTGCTTTTGCACATTCGGGAGGACACTAATTAGGTGGGGAGCCCTTGTATGCAAGCTCCCTGGGCACAGCAGGTGCTGTTTGGAAGGCTTCCTCTCTGACCAGGAGCAGTGTTTGGACCCCTCATTGATTCTCTAAATTGTGTTTGCCCCACTAATAAAGCCCTAATGGTGGGAGCCGGCAGACCGCCTGGCCTTCTCCATCAGGGCACTCTGCTGTCCGCCAGGGTGGGTTGCTGAGCATGAATGATCCTTTTGTCTTCATCTCAAATGTTTTGGCAGTGCTTCAGAAAACAGTGGTGAATGAAAAACCACGTGGTTCTAATTGTTTTCCCTGGGATCAGACTTATTTCCTTAGGGCATCTCTCTCTCTCTCTCTTTTTCTTTCTCTCTCTCACACACACACACACACACACACACTCACACACACACTGCTTTGGGATGAACACTGTCCTTAGACTTCCAGCTAATTACACCAACCTGTGATTGTTTTTTTTTTTTAAAAAAAAAGAAGCACTGACATACAACTTTTTTTCCAGGGAGAACACCTTCTCCACCCAAGTTTAGTTATCAGCCAGGTGAAAAGAAAAAAAAGTGTGATTTCCTTTCCAATTAAAAGGCACACTGAGCCAAGACGAGCCACCTGTTTATATCAGGGAAGCTACGAACATCTTCAGAAGAGGGCTGCAGTTTCTTGAATGAAGGAACAAATGAATAAACAGCTGAAGGTAGAAGAAAGGAAGAGGGTGAAGCAAAGTGTTTAACCCAAAGCTGTGCAGACATTACTGAATGTTTATCTGGCCCCTGTTGCTGGCTCAGGGTATCTCAACTACTGACATCTGGGGCTGGATAATCCTTTGTTCTGCAGGCTGTTCTGGGCATCTCTGCCTCCACCTATGAGATGCCAGTAGCAACGCCCCAACCCCAGTGGTGACCATCCAAAATGTCTCAGATCTTGTCAGTTGTCCACGGGGTAGGGGATTAAGGAGCACAGAAATCATTCCCAGTTAAAAAGTCACTGAATTAGGTGAATCAAAAGAGACATCAAATGAATGGGCCCTAAAGTTGACAGCTGGCTGAGAATCCTAGCTCTGTCTGTTTCTCCCTGAACCTACCTCATAAAGTCATGAATTAAATGAGAAGCCAAACATAAGGTGCTCAGCATAACGTCCAGTCCACAGTGAACGCATGATAAATATTAACTGGTGTCAATATCATCTGCATGATTCTTTCTGCTATACACAGGATGTCAGACCTCTTTGCCTGAGAGTAAGATGCTCTCTTTACACATCTGCTGGGCTCATTTAGTGCTGTTCATGTCAACCACCAATTGTGGAGTTTCCAGTCTCCCTGTTTCAGACTTAGGAACCACAGGGAGTGAGGACTCTGGCATCACCCATGACCCCTTGGCTCCCTCCTGGGGTCTACACAGGCCAGGGGCTGAGAAAGAAAGATGTTTCCCGTGGAGGAGATGGTTGCTGACATTTTAACCAGTGCACTCAGCAGGCCTTAGGACCAGCCAGGGTCATAGGTCAGATTCCTGGTTCTCACAGTTTCCTTCCTCCAAAAGGAAAAGCCCCATGGCACTAATAGGCTACCTTCAGCCTCTGGTTACAAACTGGGAACCATGAGGGGTTCCAGCGGCCTGGCTGCTAAAAGATCCCCATGTATCACACAGCTGCTCACACCAACAGTCCCGCCCTCAGCATGGCCCAAACTGGGCTCCCAGACCCGCCTCCTCTCCAGCCCTCTGCTGTTCTGTCTGCTTTATGTCGGCTTCTTGCCGTCCTCCCCTTGTGCTCCAGGAAGTCTCTCTGCTGCTTCCAAGATCAGAGATATGCAGCAGCCTCCTCACCATCCCACGTCTCCAGGGTATCCTCTAAACCACCAACCAGTATGCAACTGTGAGTTGTCTTCCCAGGCTTAAAAATCTTCCATGCTTCTCCACTTATTTTGGACCAACGTCTTCATTTTGAAATATAAGTACTTAAATGTCCTTGCCCTTGCCTACCTCCCCTCATCTTTCAAGAAGTATCCACCCTCGCCACCCCCTTCACGGTCTGCTCCTTGGGCAAACGACCCCAAACAATTCCCTGAAAATGTCCCATTCCTTCTCAGAACTGACTCATCCTCTCAGCCTTGTAAACAGGAGGCCCTTGACACCCAGGGATGTCAAGAGCCTGCAAAAGTGTTCAAGGTCTGGAAATATGATGGATTGGATTATATATTGGAAAACAAATCAAAAGGAATAAACATTTAATTACACATCCACAAACCAATACATTGTAACTAGTCCAAGATAATTCAAGTTACAGAATTCTATATAAATACAAAAGATGAAATTATAGAAATAATCTTATTTAGCCAAAAGTGAAAATTGAGAGTGTCATATGAGCTGGGTGGGTGTATTTATGTTTGATATGAAATGAGGCGGGGCTCCTATCATCAGGAGAGACTTGAATGTGAAAAGGTTTTAAAATGTCTCTTTGAACCTAGATCTTTGCATGCATTCTCTTTTTTCCCCTCAGTATTATAGAGATATAATGGACATGCAAAGTGGTATAAGTCTAAGGTGTACAGCAAAATGACTTGACATGTACATATTGTAAAATGATTACCAGAATGAGTTTAGTTAACATTCATCATTTTATATAGTTACAGATCTTTTTTCCTTGTGATGAGAACTTTTAAGATTTACTCTTAGTAACTTTCAAATATATCATACAGCCCTGTTAACTATATTTATAATGTTGTACATTACATCACCAGCATTTATTAGTGGAAGTCTGTCTGTTTTGGATACTTTAACCCAATTCCCCCTGCCTCTGGCAACTATAAATCTGATCTCATTCTACTAACTTAGGATTTTTCTTTTTGATTCTACACATGACTGAGATCATATAGTATTTGTCTTTCTCTGACTTATGTCACTCAGCGTAATGTCCTCAAGGTCCATCTGTGTTTTCACAAGTGGCAGGATTTCCTTCTTTTTTATGGCTGAATACTATTTAGGTGTATGTTTATACTAATAGGTGTACTATTTGGGTATGTGCACAGTAGGTATGTATGTATACATATGCACACGCATCTCATATACTTTATCTGCTCATCTGTGGATTGGCACTTAGGATGTTTCCAAGTCTTGGGTATTGTAAATAATGCTGCAGTGAACACTGACAGGCAAGTATCTCTTTGACATAGTTACTTCATTTTCTTTGGACATATCCCAGAAGTGGGATTGCTAGGTCATTTGAAATTTCTATTTTTGATTTTTTTTTTAAGAACTTCCATGAAGTTTTCCATAGAGTTAATGCCAATTTACATTCCCACCAACAGTGCACAAGGGTTCCCTTTTCTCCACAACCTCACCAGCATTTGTTACCTCTTGCCTTTTTGATAGTAGCCATTCTAACAGGCACTGGGTGATGTCTCATTGTGATTCTGATTTGCATTTCCCTAATATTAGTGATATTGAGTACTTTTTGTGTATTTGTTAGTCATTTGAGTATTTTCTTTGGAAAAATGTCTCCATTTTAAAATTGGATTGAGTTTTTTTTTTTACTATTGAGTTTTCTGAGTTTCTTATCTCTTTCAGACACCAACTCTGTAACAGATACATTATTTGTAAATACTTCCTCCTTTTCTGTAGGTTGCCTTTTCATCTTGTTGATCATTTCTTTTGCTGTGTGGGAACTTTTTAGTTCAATGTAACCCAATTTGTTTTTTATTTTGCTGCTTGCACTTTAGCTATCATATCCTAAGATCATTGCCAGGATTCAAGAAGCTTTTCCCTTATGCTTTCTTCTAGTATTTTATGGTTTTATGTCTTACATATAAGTATTTAATCCACTTTGAGTTAATTTTTGTGACTGGTGGAAGATAGGGATCTAGTTTCATTCTTTTACATGTGAATATCCAATTTTTTCCCAGCACTATTTATTGAAGAGACTGCCTTTTCTCCATGGAATATTCTTGACTCCTTTGTGAAGTAGTAATTAATTGTATATGCATGATTTATTTCTGGGTTCTTGATTCTGTTCCAGTGGTCTAAGTGTCTGTTTTTTATGTCAATACCATTCTGTTTTGATTACTATTACTTTATAATTACCATGAAATCAGAAATTGTGATGCCTCTAGCATTGACTTTTAATGACTGATGTGGCTATTCGGCATCTTTTATGGATCTATATTTTTTCTACTTCTGTAAAATTGGTATCAGAACACTGATAGTAATTGCACTGAGTCAATACAGGGCCTTGGATAGTATAGATATCTTAAAAATATTAATGTTTCCTATCTGTAAACACACTATCATTTATTTGAGTTCAATTTTTTTCATCAATGTCTTATAGTTTTCAGTGCAGAGATATTTCACCTCTTTAAGTTTATTCCTAAGTAGTATTATTGTTTTAGATGCTATTGCAAATAGGATTGCTTTCTTTATTTTTCTTTTAAGTAATTAATTGTTAATGTATAGAAATGCTAATAAGTTTGTAAGTTAACTGTATCCTGCAACTTACTGATTTTGTTGATTAGATCTAATGGGTTTTTAGTAGTCTTTAGGATTTTCTATATAAATATAGAATGCAAATAGAGGCAATTTTACTCCTTCCTTTTCAATTCTATGTTTTCTTTCCTTTCCTTCCTTCCCTCTCTCCTTTGCCTGATGCCCTGGCTAATAAGACTTCCACTACTATGGTGAATAGGAGTGGTGAAAGTGAGAGCCTTTGCCTTATTTCTGATCTTAGAAAAAACTTTTCAGCCTTTCACCACTGAGTATGATGTTGCTATGGGTTTGTTATATATGACCTTTACTATACTTAAGTACATTCCTCTTATACCTAATTTGTTGAAAGTTTTCATAAAAGGTTATTGTATTTTTTCAAATGCTTTTTCTGTGTTTATTTAGGCAACCATATGATTTTTGTCTTTCATTATATCAATGTGATGTACCACACATATTCATTTGTGTCTGTTGAACCATCCTTGTATCTTGGGTGTGCATCGTATTCAGTCATGGTATATGATCCTTTTAAATGTGCTGAATTTGGTTTCCCTGTATTTTGTTGAATTTTTGCATCTATGTTCATCAGAGATACCTGTCTGGAGTTTTCTTGTAGTGTTCTCATGTAGCTTTAGTATCAGTGTAATTTGTTGTTGGTGGTCCAACTGTGTGACCCCATGAACTACAGCCCACCAGGCTGCCCTAACCTTGTAAACTGAGTTTGGTAGTGTTTCTTCCTCTAACTTTTTGGGAGAGTTTGAGAAGGATTGGAATTAATTCTCCTTTAAATGGTTGGTAAATTCATCAGTGAAGCCATCTAGCCCTGGCTAGATGTTTATTTGTTGACAGTAACTTTGGTTTTTTGTTTTATTACTGATCCAAACTCCTAACTATTAATTGGTCTGTTTAGACTTGCTCTTTGTTCCTAATTCAGTCTTGGTAGGCTCTAATTTCTAGAAATTTATCTCTTTCTTCTAGGTTTTCCAGTTGGTTTGCTTCCCTGATAGTTCAGTTGGTAAAGAATCCACCTGCAGTGCAGGAGACCCCAGCGATTCGATTCTTGGGTCAGACAACGAGGTTGTCCAGTTGGTTGTCATATAGATGTTCATAGTACCCTCTTACGACCCTCTTCTATTTCTGAGGTATCAGTTATAATGTTTCTTCTCTCATTTATAATTTTATTAATATTGTTCCTCTCTGGTTTTTCCTCATAAGTCTATGTAAAGGTTTGTCAACATTTGTTCATCTTTTCAAGGAACCCACTCTTAGTTTTGTTAATCTTTTCTGTTGTTTTCCTGTTCTTAGTTTATTTCTGTTCTAATCATTATTATTCCCTTCCTTCTGCTAACTTTGAGCTCACTTTGTTCTTCTTTTTAGTTCTTGGATGTATACAGTTAGGCTGTGGGGTTTTTTCCCAGATATTTCTATTTACTTCAAATATGTGCTTATAGCTATAAATGTCTCTTATTTATACATCCCATGGGTTTTGATTTTTTCATCTTTGTTTCTCTTAACATATCTTTTAATTTCCTTTTTAATTTAATGTTTGATCCATAGGTTTTTCAGGAAGAGTGTTATTTAGTTTACACATATTTGTAAATCTTCAGCTTTCCTTCTATTACTGACTTCTAGTTTTATATCATATATCATTTATATAAGTCAGAGAAGACACTCCATATGATTTCTATCTTATTCAATTTGCTAATACTTGTCTTGTTGTCTAATATATGATCTATCCTAGAAAATGTCTTCTGTATGTTTGAAAAAAAAATGTATATTCTTGTTTTCAGAATGTTTTCTGTGTCTGTTAGATCTATTTTGTCTATAGTGTTCAAATTCTCTGTTTGTTTATTGATTCTCTGGATGAAGAATTCATTGTTGAGAGTGGCATATTAATATCCACAACTATTATTATTGCTTGTTATTTTAGTCTTTTTAGTATAGCATGATATATTTTGATGCTCCGATGTTTGTCTATGAATATTTAGTTGCTTCACCTTCTTGACAGCTTGGCCCCTTTATCATTATATAATGACCTGCTTTGTATTTTTAACCATTGGTAGTTTAAAGTCTGATATAAGCATGGCTAGTCCTGCTTTTATGTTGTTGTTACCATCACTCGACACACCTTTCTTGATCTCTTCATTCTCTGTCTAGGTATGTCTTTGAAGCCAGAGAAGGTCTCTTGTAAACAGGATATTGTTGCATCTCATTTTTAATTCATTCAGTCATTATATGTCTTTTAACTGGAGAATCAAATTTCTGAAATTTAACCAATCATTTATTCATTTAATTTATTAATTAAATTCATTTACTTAAAGTAATGATGGATACATAAGGACTTAATACTACCATTTTATTCAACATTTTCTGGTTTTAGTTCCTTTATTCCCTTTTATCCTGCTGTTGTCTTTTCTGATATGATGACTTTTTTTGGTAGGTATTCTTTTGTGCAGCTGCTGCTAAGTCGCTTCAGTCATGTCCGACTCTGTGCAGCCCCATAGACGGCAGCCCACCAGGCTTCTCAGTCCCTGGGATTCTCCGGGCAAGAATACTGGAGTGGGTTGCCATTTCCTTCTCCAATGCATGCATGCATGCTAAGTCGCTTCAGTCGTGTCCGACTCTATGTGACCCTATGGACAGCAGCCCACCAGGCTCCTCTGTCCACAGGATTCTCTAGGCAAGAATACTGGAGTGGGTTGCCATTTCCTTCTCCATTTGTGCAGCTACTACACTTTTTAATTTGTGGTTACCACGAGGCCTACATATATTAAATTATAACACCCTATTTTACACTGATAACAACTTAACTTCAATTGCACTTCTAAACTTTACATTTTTACTTCCCTCCTCACTTTAGTTTACTGATATTATAATTTACATGCTTTATATTACATATCTAATAATAGACTATTATAGTCCTGGATATATTTAATACCTTGTTTTTTTCATTTTTAAAGTAGAGTTGTAAGTGAATTGCATACCACTCTTTCCATATTAGAGAATCTGATTTGACTATATATTTACCATTACCAGTGAATTTTACACTACCTTCATATATTTTTAATAATGTTATTAAGTGTCTTTTAACTCCACTCAAAGAACTCCCTTTAGCCTGTCTTTTATGGCCAGTTTAATTGTAATGAACCCCTTCACCTTTTGTTTGTTAGAAAAATTGTTATCTGTCTTTTATTTCTGAAGGAGAGCTTTGCTGGGTAGATGATTCCTGGTTGACAACTTTTTTCTTTCGATATTTTAATTATATCATCCCATTCTCTCCTATAATTAAAATATTGAAAGAAAAAAGTTGTCAACCAAGTATCATCTACCCAGCAAAGCTCTCCTTCAGAAATAAAAGACAGATAACAATTTTTCTAACAAACAAAAGGTGAAGGGGTTCATTTCTTTCAATATTTTAATTATATCATCCCATTCTCTCCTCGGAGAAGGCAATGGCACCCCACTCCAGTACTCTTGCCTGGAAAATCCCATGGACGGAGGAGCCTGGTAGGCTACAGTCCATGGGGTCGTGAAGAGTCGGACACGACTGAGCGACTTCACTTTTACTTTTCACTTTCGTGCATTGGAGAAGGAAATAGCAACCCACTCCAGTATTCTTGCCTGGAGACTCCCAGGGATGGCAGAGCCTGGTGGGCTGCCGTCTATGGGGTCGCACAGAGTCGGACACGACTGAAGCGACTTAGCAGCAGTAGCAGTAGCAGCATTCTCTCCTAGCCTGAAAAGTTTCTATCGAGAAATTTGCTGATAATCTTATGGGGTTTCCTTGTCTGTAACTTTCTTCACTTTACATATTTGCTACTTTCAGAATTTTTTTTTTTTTTTTTTTAATTTGACTTTTGACAGTTTAATGTATGGTGTTACCCTACTCATGTTTAACCTGTTTGGAGTCCTTTGGGCCTCATGAATCTGTATGACTGTTCCCCTCACAAGTTTGGGGAGTTTTCAGATCTTGCTTTAAGAGTACTTTGTCTCTTTCTCTTTGTCTTCTCCCTCTGGAATTCCCATGATGTGCTTATTTTTTCTTTTAATGGTTTCTCATGTCTTTTTCTTTTATGCTTCTCTGACTGGATAATTCCTAATACCCTGTCTTCTAGATCACTGACTATTTCTTCTGCATGACTGAGTCTACTGCTGAAGCTCTCTTATGAATTCTTCAGTTCGATATTTGTGTCCTTCATCTCTAGGATTAATGTTTAGAGTGTTTTTTTTTCTTTTTTCATTGTTTTGATGGTTTATATCTCTGTTGAACTTCTTGTTTTGTTCATGCATTGTTTTCCTAATTTCTTTATGCTGTCTGTCTGTTCTTGTAGTCCTTAAACTTCTTTAAGAAGATTATTCTGAAAATTTTGTCTCACAGTTTAAAGTTCATAGATATTCATTTCTTGAATCAGTTATTGGTGCTTTATTGGTTTCCTTTTGTTGTCATGTAAACCTGATTTTTCGTGACCCTTGATTCTTTATATTGGTATCGGCATTTGAGTAAGTCATCCCCTTTCCTAGACTTCACATTTTCACTTTGGCAAGACAGTTCTTATAGTCAGCTCAGCTTGGGGTTCTGGACATGTCAGCTGGTAGCATCCTTGAGCAGTGGGACTTGCTGTCTGGGTCTATTTGGGGGCAAGGCCACTGCCCAAGATCTAAAGTTGGGTGGGGGTGCTGCTGGCTGAGAACATTTGGATAAGACTGTTTGCTTGATTTCTTGTTTAGTGCAGCTGTAGGATGGGCTCTGCAGTGGCCTAGATTCTCTGGTCAGGCTTTCTAGATGGTCAGACTGGGTACTATACTCAGCAGTAGGTAGGGTTATGCATTAGCTTCAAGAATCCTCTGTTGCCAGGTGGAACAACAGAATGGGCACCATGATCATCACAGCTGATTGTTAAAGAACCCATATATGGCAGGACTACACACAGAATTCCCCAGGCAGAAGGTGCCATAGGCTTTGCTCTTCAGACAGGGTGAGGCACTGGCTGTGCTCTCTGTTCATGTGCTGCTGTATGGAAAGCCATAGGATGGGCTACACAGCTTTCCATGTGCTCTGGCTAGGCTGCCTGGTCGAGCAGGCTGAAGGCTATTTTCAGCAGTGTCAGGGCTTTGAATTAGTTTCCCTACTTGTGCAGGACCACCATATAGCCCCAAGACTTTAAGGTCCTTGTTTGGGACCAAATTAGACAGTACTATGCAGACATGTTCTATGTACCTGACTATGCAGATAGGCAAGGCCACTAGCTGGACTCCACTCTAATCAGGGTTACAGGATGTGTTACAAATTTCCAGTAACTCTGGTTAAGCTTCCTGGGCTAGGTGGGTGGGAGGATATATTCAACTGTGGGTAAGGCTGTAAATTAGATTCCCTGTCCAGATGGGGCCACAGAATAGACCTCAGGACTGGCTAGGCATTTTGTCTGGGGACCAAATCAGGTATGACTATGGACCAAACCCTCTGGCTGGAACAAGCCACTGACTTGGGTCTGCAGATAGGCAGAGTCACTGGCAATACTCTCTACTAAAGAGCTACTGGGCTAAGGATCTTTCCATGTGCTCTGGCCAGGTTTCCAGCTCAGGCGGGAATAGGAGCTACACTTAGCAGTAGGAGGGGCTATGAATCAACTTCCCTTCTCAACAGGCGTGGCTGAACTTGCTTTAGGACCAACACAGCTTATTATTTGGATTCTTGAATCAGGCAGACCAACTCCCTGATGCAATTCTCTGCTCAGACTGGGCCACCCATGGCCCTGTAGATAAGCAGTGCCTCTGGGATATACTCAGGCACTATTGCCATAGGCACTTGGTTGGCCAAAATTTGAGCACTGGTGCTGTAAGCCTCATTGTCTTCCATCACTACCTGATGCCCAGTGTTCAGATTTCACAAACTATATGAAATGAGATGCAAGTAGGCCTCCTGAGAAGCATTTGACAATGCCAGGGGAGCTGAACGTCCATCCTGGGTGCTTGCACAAACTGGAGGAACTGTAGGCTTGGTGCAGGGGGAGGTGGGCCCTCTTGGTGTGTGGCTGCACCAGTGTTGGGGAGAGGCAGTGCTTTCAGAGTGTAGGCACCCTTCATAATCGTCTAATATGGCCTAGCTCCTTCTCTGTGGGGACAAACTTCAGCCTCACCTCCATGTTCTAGGATTTTTACACTACTGTCCTGTCCATAGATAGTGGTCAGTGGTCTTCTCATAGGTTTTGTAAAGTCCAGAACAACCTATGTCACCATCTTAATGACATCACTATCTTGATGATGTCACTCTGCGTCTGTTCTTCAGAACATGCTCTCTAGTCTCTATGCTTGGAAAATGGTTTCTTATTCTTCAAGGATCAACTTAGGTGGTATCCCCTCTAGAAAGCTACCCTGAGGTTGCTCTCTCCCAGCCAACCTTCCCTCCAGGCTCCCTGTGTTCTCACTCAGAAGCTCTCACACTCTCTATTTGTCTGTCTCTCTCACTAGATTATGGTGTGGAGGGGGTTAAAGAGGAAGAGGGCAGTTAATCTATTTTCCTGTTGATTAAACTGTCCCCTTGTGCCTGGAACTCACTGTACCATGACAATGATGATAGTTATCCAGGTGCACTCAACTGGTAGATCTTTCTTCTATTTCTGTGGCTGCATCAGGTCACCCTATGCTCTGAGTATGCGTCACGTTATAACAGCCTCTGGCTGGAGAGGCAGATCATCATCATCAGTAAGATAAGGTTTCTCTCTCCAGGCCACATGGTAATAAATGAGATAGGCCTGTCTCAGATTCTGTTCTTCTTGACCACTAGTACCTCCAGGGCCTGGCATTGTCCCTCTGCATGAAATAAGATCCTGAGGGGATTTCTCAGGCTTAGAACAAGGGACCAGCTATGCTGGGGTTGTGGTGGCAATGAATGGCTTTCGTGGCTGAGGAAATGTTGAAGGTGAAATTCTGAGCAATCCAAGCATTGTTGCTGCAGTCGCTAAGGATACAGTAGAAATTTCACAAGACCCTGTTTCTTTTTCCCTCTTCATGAGTTGGAAGGGGAGGGAAAGGAGAGGCATGTTCTTGGTTCATGAAACAGATGCTTTGTGGTTTTGTTTTTTTGGTTTTTGGTTTTTGTTTTTTTTATGATTGCTGAGAAAAACTGGGAAAAACAAGAAGGTACCCTTGGGCAGTAGAAAAGAAATGGCTTTGGTGGAAGTCAAGCTTGGGTTTGAATCCCAGCTCTGCCACTTACAGCCTATGTGATTTGGGGGAAAGTTAGATAACTCCAACAAGCCTCGATTTAATCCTTTGTAAACTGGGCATAAAACATAAACCTTGAGGGTTTGGTGTGAGTTCTGGAGTTTGTGTCTTCATAGTTCATGTTTGGTGATAGCACTGTTGTAGACTGTATGTGTAGATTGGGTGAGAGTGATCCTGGTTCCACCACCATACCCCCCATTCCTTCACTTAAAATGGGTTTCCCATATTTGGGAACACAATCATAAGAGAAAAATAGTTTCCTAAGGAATCCTGCTTTCACAGACTCTAAAGCAAGCCATGGGAATGAACCATGCTGCAAATGTTGGGATTTGATTTCATTCCGAGTCTTCCTCCAGTTGACTGAAGACAATTACTCATGTGAGAGAGGCTACCAGAGACATTAGAGAAAGCCCTGGAGTGGGAGTTTGCAGATCTGAGTTATATAATCTCAGATCTACAACCTATCCATTGGATGGCCTTGGAGAAAAGGTAGCCGTAATTAGCCTGTACAATTTCAGGGAATAGCACTGTTGACAGAAAACTTTGCAAGCAACACATCAAGTTACTCTCACATGCATGGCACTTCTGTTATGCACTGGGAGGTATACCAGTTGTACTGGCCTATGCTACTTCACTTTATCTTTTCAGTGTTTCTAAGAGGAATGTCTTCATCAATAATTATCCTGGTTAATATAAGGGCTTTCACTTTAGAGAGATTAAGTGAAAGATTGTGTGTGTGTGCGTGTGTGTGCTCAGTTACGTCTGACTCTCTTGCAACCCCATGGACTGCAGTACACCAAGTTCTTCTGTCCATGGGATGTCCCAGGCAAAAATACTGGAGTGGGTTGCCATTTTCTACTCCAGGGGAATCTTCCCAACCCACAGATTGAACTCATGTCTCTTACATCTCCTGCATCGGCAGGCAGATTCTTTACCACTGCACCATCTGGAGAGCCCCAAGTGAAAGATTATACAGCCAATAAGTGAATGAGGATCTGAACCCCCAGATCTGATTCTAAAACTGATATCCCACCCTACTGGGCTCCCTGGACCTTAGGAGTAGAGTTATCAGACATAACAAATAAAAATATATGACACCTAGTTAAATTTGCATTTCAGATAATGAACATGTTTTTTAGTATAAGCATATCCAAAACATTTCAGTATATCCTCAGTATTACTTAAAATAGTTGTTAAATTTATGTTAAATGCAAATTTTGCTGGGCATCTTGTATTTTATTTGGCAAATCTCCTTAGGAGGCTCCTGTCATGTGAGCAGGTCAGAAGTGGTGTGTCCCAGCCTTTCTCTAGGCACATAAGGCTATTCTCAGAAATGGACCCTTCAGAAATAATAAACAGTCTTCCATGATAGAAGTTGTAAGAATTTTAGAAAAATAAAGGGGAAGAAAATCTCCAGGGGTGATTTAGGTTGTGTTTCCTAGACAAACTTGATGTGGGTGTAGATACTCCAAAGGTGTACAGAGCAAGAATTCCAAATCACAACTGATATACACAGTGGATAGAACACTTGGCTGGGCCAACTCAGGTTTATGAGTAGCTCTCACTCTGAATGCTTCCGAGTCTCACCTGTAAGCCGTGGAAAGGACCTGACCTGGAAGCCAGCCACCACTGGCCCTTTATCTACGGCACCTCATGTAGAATCATAGCAGTGCTCTGAGGTATGATAATCCCATTTACTAACTGATATACTGAGATAGGGGAGAAGGCAATGGCACCCCACTCCAGTACTCTTGCCTGGAAAATCCCATGGTAGGCTGCAGTCTGTGGAGTCGCTAGGAGTCGGACACGACTGAGCGACTTCACTTTCAACTTTCACTTTCATGCATTGGAGAAGGAAATGGCAACCCACTCAAGTATTCTTGCCTGGAGAATCCCAGGGACGGGGGAGCCTGGTGGGCTGCTGTCTATGGGGTTGCACAGAGTCAGACACGACTGAAGCGACTTAGCAGCAGCAGCAGCATACTGAGATAGGGAGTTTCCCAGGTGGCTCAGGGGTAAAGAATCTGCCTGCAAATGCAGAAGATGAGGGTTCAATCCCTGGGTCAGGAAGATCCCCTGGAGAAGGAAATGGCAACCTACTCCAGTATTTTTGCCTGAAGAATCCTATGGACAGAGGAGCCTAGTGGGCTACAGTCCATGGGGTCGCAAGAGAGTCAGACACGACTGAATGACTGAGCTAGAGCTATACTGAGAGAGAGGGGTCAAAGCCACAGCTCATGAGCAGTAGAGCTGAATTTGATGTAGGTCTGTCTGAACCCTATACCAGCATCATGCTGAATAGTTCAGGAGAAGTCAGGTGCTCTATAACCCACTGTTTACGATTTTATAGATTTTTGCTGAGTATTCCCACATAACAGAGTTCAAACTGTTCTTTTTGTAAATCATGCTACCTGAATATTCTCCTCTATGTGTTCATCTGTACCTATCTTGACTCATCCTTCAAGGCCTATTTCAAATCCTGTCTTTCATGAGCCATGTTGATGCTTTCAGTGGGATGTGGCCCTTCCTTTGTACCCTAACATTTTCCCTGGCTTGTTTTCCAGTGGCCTACACATTTGGCCTCTAATTGTAGGAACTGGGGACTTCCTCACCCACTGTGTACTCTATTAAGGGTCTTGCACAACTAGAGAAGATACATAGCATAGTGGTTAAGAATACAGGTTATAGTGTCCCACTACTGGGTACTTATTGGCTGTGAGGCCTTAGACAAATTGTATAACATCTCTGTGCCTCTGTTACCTTATCTTTACAATAGAGATGAAAATAAGAATACCTATTGTTGTCATGAGGACCAAATGAGTAAATGTGCATAAGTCACTTACAAAAATGCCTGGCACATAGTAAGTGTTCAGTTCATATTATACTGTCTCTATTACTACTGTGATATCTATCATGATGGGAACTTTTAGTAGGTGCCAAGCCCAGAGCTGAGCAGCACACAGGCATCATGTCATTTTATCCTCACAACCACCTTACAGGCAAGTACAACTCTCATTCACACAGTTAGGAAATCATGGAGTGAAGAGGCCAACCCTGGCTCACCATGGAGCCTATACTTTCAATCCCAACCCTTCTACTCTCGTATTTTCTTCTCTTTCTTTAAAAGGAAGTACTTCAACATGGTAGCTGACTTCAACTACATGATTTTATCTATTAACATAACCCATAAAGAGATATAAATATTTCCCCCTTCATAGAATTGAATGCTACCAAATCAAAACCATCTTTGTGTATTTGTGCAAGTAGAGAATGTGTATAGCAAGAGTTTCATGAGGTCATTTAAGAGCAGGTATAAGAGTTAGCCTGATCGAGCTTTCAATCTGTGAGCTGCCTTTCATATACGGTAACACTCCAGACCTCAGATTCCTCTTTGGGTCATGATAGTAGCAAAATAAATAAACTAGTTTTGGAAGCAGTTTGTATATTCAAATACCTTATCTATCCTTTATTCCTTGATATAGTAATATTTAAGTTAGCATATCATTTTATGACGTCAAACTTGGGTGAAGTAGGGGGCAAAATCAAAGTCTTCATGGTATGGATTACGTGATATGATATCCATTAATACCCACATCTGTCAGAACACCCTGCACCAAGCAAATCACTTATCTTGAGCAAACCATTCTTCAGCTGATTGTGTAATCATCAAAGGTGTCTACCTCCATCCCTACCCTACAGAAGACCCTAGACCGTCAACTTTGGCAACAGAAAGCAGTCTTTTCTAAAAGTCCCCAGCAGGATTGTCTCAGGTGAACAAATGACACTCCATTCTGAGACCTGCACTGGTCGCTTCAGAAAGATACGGGACCCTCACAGACCAGCAAAGAGAAATCAAAATCTATGAAAATATACATTAAAATATACAACATGAGAGATGGCGTCCATCTTGGGATATATCCTGGGATACCATGTCTTCACTGTTTGGCCATGGGCAAGTTTCTCAAATCCTCTGAAACCCAGAGTCTACATCAATGAATTTGTGAAAATCACCCTCCTCAGAATTGAGATAGGTATGAAACAAAGGCCTGATGTGACTGCTTTTCTACCAGTGGTATTATTTTGTTAGGGAACCTGTTTTCCCACGTGCCAATCTTAGCCTTATTCATAGCACACGTATTTCTCATTTGGGAACATAATGATTCTTCTATCAATCTGGTAAATTCTATGACCACTGAACTTCAAAGACTCTCATTCTTTGCTCTTTAATGGCATTGATTGGCTGGATTTTCCCTTCTCACCCACTCATAGTTCAGTTATCTGAGTGAAAAAATGAAGCTAGAGCTATAAAAATATGATTGCATTGCTGTTGCAACTTCCCAAACTCAGATGGTTATAACCTGATGCAGGGCATTCCAATTTTAACTATCTACTGCTGTTTTTATTTCATAAAGCCACTAAAAACATCCTGTACTGCTTTTATATACATCACTACTTTTATGGCTTTTGTGTCATAATAAAAGGCAGTTCGTTGGAAGCTGAGGTTTTTTTTTTTTCTCCCCAGCAGAAAAATAGCCAACTTGGAATAAGACATTTCTGTCTAGTTTCTCTGCCTCCTAACTCTGTCCCATGCAGTAAGTCCATATTCCTCCAGGCCGCCAGATTAGTTTCCCCAAAAAGCTATTTATAAGGCATTACCCTGCTTAACCTTCAAAGGATTACCATTACATTGATAGGAAGGCCCTATGTCCTTAGCCCGACTTTTAAAGATATGTGGTATCTGGCCACATGATGCTGCTGCTGCTAAGTCGCTTCAGTCGTGTCCAACTCTGTATGACCCCATAGATGGCAGCCCACCAGGCTCCACCGTCTCTGGGATTCTCCAGGCAAGAATACTGGAGTGGGTTGCCATTTCCTTCTCCAAAGCATGAAAGTGAAAAGTGAAAGTGAAGTCGTTCAGTCGTGTGTGACTCAGCAACCCCATGGACTGAAGCCTGCCAGGCTCCTCCGTCCATGGGATTTTCAAGGCAAAAGAGTACTGGAGTGGGGTGCCGTTGCCTTCTCCTCTGGCCACATAACTCACCCATATAAAATAAAACACCTAGATTGCTCTTCACCTTTTTCAGCACTCATGGTTTCATACACAGTGTGCCTTCTCCACCAATTCTGGGAAGCCCTTGTGCCTTTCTTCTTTCTGTTTGTCTATATTTTAACTGAAGTATAGTCAATTTATAATGTGCTAATTTCTGCTGTACAGCAAAGTGAATCAGTTATACACATATAAAAATTATTTTTTTTAATTCTTTTCCATTACAGTTTATCCCAGGAGATTGGACATAGTTCCCTGTGTTATGCAGTAGGATTTTGTTGGCTATCCATTCTAAATATAATAGTTTGTGTCTACCAATCCCAAACTCCCAGTCCATCCCTCTCTCTCCCTGACCCCTTGGCAACCACAAATCTGTTCTTTATGTCTCTGAGTCTGTTTCTGCTTTGCAGATACGTTCATTCGTGCCATGTTTTTAGATTCCACATGTAAGTTATATCACATGGTATTTGTCTGTCTTTCTGTCTCCTTCTGACTCCATGTTATGATCATCTCTAGGTGCATCCATGCTGCTACAGATGGCATTATTTTGTTATTTTGGTGTCTGAATAATATTCCATCGTATATATGTACTGCATCTTCTTTACCATTCATCTGTTGATGGACATTTAGGTTATTTCCACTTCTTGGCTGTTGTGAATATGAACACAATAGGGGTGCATGTTTCTTGTTGAGTTATAGCTGTTTGGGTATATGCCCAGGAGTGGGGTTGCTGGATCAGATGACAACTCCATTTTTAGTTTTTTGAGAAGCTTCCATACTGTTTTCCATGGTGGCTGCACCAACTTATGTTCCCACTAACAGTGTAGGGAACCCCTTTACTCCACACCCTCTTCAGCATTTATTATTTGTAGATTTCTTAATGATGGCCAGCATGAGGTGGTACCTCACTGTTATTCTGATTTACATATCTCTAATAATTGGTGATGTTGAGCATATTTTCATATGCCTATTGGCAATCTGTATATGTCTTCACTGGAAATTTCTATTTGGGTCTTCTGCCCATTTTTTGATTTTTTTTTTTTTTTTTGGAGATTAAGCCCTTGTTTGACACATCATTTGCAAATATTTTCTCCTATAGGTTGTCTTCTTGCTTTTTCAGTGGTTTCCTTTGCTGTACAAAAGTTTATAAGTTTGATTAGGTCCCATTTGTTTATTTTTGTTTTTATTTCTTTTGCTTGGGAGACTGATCGAAGAAAACACTGGTACGATTTATATGAGAGAATATTTTGCTTATGTTCTCTTCTCTATGATGTTGTGAGCTTTAAGCAATCTTGAGCTTATTTTTGTGCATGGTGTGAAGGTGTGTTCTAAATTCATTGATTTACATGCAGTTGTCCAAGTATCCCAGTTCAGTCAGTTCAGTTCAGTCGCTCAGTCATGTCCAACTCTTTGCGACCCCATGAATTGCAGCACGCCAGGCCTCTCTGTCCATCACCAACTCCCAGAGTCTACCCAAACCCACGTCCATCGAGTCGGTGATGCCATCCAACCATCTCATCCTCTGTCGTCCCCTTCTCCTCTTGCCCCCAATCCTACCGAGCATTAGGGTCTTTTCCAATGAGTCAACCCTTCGCATGAGGTGGCCAAAGTATTGGAGTTTCAGCTTCAACATCAGACCTTCCAATGAACACCCAGGACTGATCTCCTTTAGGATGGATTGATTGGATCTCCTTGCAGTCCAAGGGACTCTCAAGAGTCTTCTCCAACACCACAGTTCAAAAGCATCAATTCTTCGGCGCTCAGCTTTCTTCACCGTCCAACTCTCACATCCATACATGACAACTGGAAAAACCATAGCCTTGACTAGACAGACTTTTGTTGGCAAAGTAATGTCTCTGCTTTTAAATATGCTATCTAGGTTGGCCATATCCCAGTACCACTTGCTAAAGAGATCATCTTTTTTCTCATTATATATTGTTGGATCATAAAAAAAGCAAGAGAATTCCAGAAAAACATTTACTTCTGCTTCATCGACTACACTAAAGCCTTTGACAGTGTGGATCACAACAAACTGGAAAATTCTTAAACACATGGGAATACCAGATCACTTTACCTGCCTCCTGAGAAACCTGTATGCACGTCAAGAAGCAACAGTTAGAACCAGACGTGGAACAACGGACTGGTTCCAAATTGGGAAAGGAGTACGTCAAGGCTGTATAATGTCACCCTGCTTATTTAACTTATATGCAGAGTACATCATGAGAAATACTGGGCTGGATGAAGCACAAGCTGGAATCAAGACTGCTGGGAGAAATATCAATAACCTCAGATACGAAGATGACACCACTCTAACCACAGAAAGTGAAGAGGAACTTAAGAGCCTTTTAATGAAGGTGAAAGAGGAGAGTGAAAAAGCTAGCTTGAAACTAAACATTCAAAAAACTAAGATCATGGCATCCAGTCCCATCACCTCATAGCAAATAGGTGGGAAAACTATGGAAGCAGTGACAGTATATTCTTGGGCTCCAAAATCATTCCAGATGGTGACTGCAGCTATGAAATTAAAAGACGCTTACTCCTTGGAAGGAAAGTTATGACTACCCTAGACAGCATATTAAAAAGCAGAGACATTACTTTGCCAACAAAGGTGCATATAGTCAAAGGTATGGTTTTTCCAGTAGTCTTGCATGGATGTGAGAGTTGGACCATAAAAAAGGCTGAGCACCGAAGAATTGATGTTTTTGAACTGTGGTGTTGGAGAAGACTCTTGAGAGTCCCTTGGACTGCAAAGAGATCAAACCAATCCATCTTAAAGGAAATCAACCCTGAATATTCATTGGAAGGACTGATACTGAAGCTGAAGCTCCAGTACTTTAGTCACTTGATGTGAAGAGCTGACTCATTAGAAAAGACCCTGATGCTGGGAAAGATTAAAGGCAGGAAGAGAAGGGGATGACAGAGGACAAGATGGTTGGATGGCATCACCAACTCAATGGACATGAGTTTGAGCAAGCTCCAGGAGATGGTGATGGATAGGGAAGCCTGGCGTGCTGCAGTCCATGGGGTCACAGAGTCAAACTACTGAGTGACTGAACAACAATATTCTTGCCTCTTGTGTCAAAGATTAATTGACCACAGGTGTGTGGGTTTATTTCCAGGCTCTCTATTCAGTCCCATTGATCTGTATGTCTGCTTTTGTACCAGTACCACACTGTTTTGATTATTGTAGTTTTGTGGTATTGTCTGGAAGGGTCATGCCTCCTGCTTTGTTTCTCACCCCTTGGGATTGGTTTGGCAATTCTGGGTCTTTTATGGTTCCCAGTAAATTTTAGGATTATTTGTTCTAGTTCCGTGAAAAACCTCATGGGTAATTCGATAGGGATCACATTAAATCCTCAGATGGCTTTGGGTAGTATGGCCATTGTAACAATTCCAGAACCCAACTTTTCCTGGAATTCCTCCCTGGGATTTCTCCCTCTCCTAAACCTTAGTAAAACTTACTGCCCCCTCTTGTCTTTCAACACAACCATATTCTGCCCAGTCTTGTGGCTTTGGTTGTTGTCTTGTGTTATTACCTGTGTGACTCTCCACATCAGGATCCAAAGTTCCCTTAGATTAGAAAATAGGTCTTATATCTTTATTCTGCACTATGCCTGTGGTGCACATTGTGTATTGATACCTTAGAAAAGGGAAAGGCTCTAGGAGGAAAGTCATCAGACCCCTTCTTTTACAGAGATTCTTTATAGCACATCACTTGAAACACACTACAGTATACTTTCCAGGAATGGGGAAAAGAGGGATGGATGGATAGATGAATGTGTACATTGTAAGTAGATATCTGTCAAACTCTTGATTCAAAGGTGTGGGAAAAGCCTGATAATAGAGAAATGACAACTAATGTGTTCAGTTGGTCGGGGTAAAAGTTCCTCTCTAGTCCCACCAGACTCAGCAAAAGATACTTTACCAAGACTTTGGCAGAGCAGCCAATAGGTCCTGGGGGGAAAGATATTCGGTTTCTGGGCAACATTGTAATTGGTCAGTTCTAAAGGTCTATTTTTAATCAAAGATCTCTAGTCCCCTACTCCCCAGCCAGAGCTCTCTCTCTCACTTCAGCGTCTTTGCCATTCCAATCCCAAATCCATTTCACTAACACAATGGTCTCCAAGGACTGATATATGATTAGTGATTTATATTATAGTATGTCCATCATAGCAGACATCTTTCCGGCACATCATTGTGGCATCTCAGAAAATTATCTATCTAGGCATTTCTCACATGAACAGATCACCCGACAGGTGACTATCCAGACTCTGATAATAAATATATAATGACAGAACTGATAACCAGCCCAGGAAGCTCTCATACTTTTCAGACAATTCTGACTCCTGTAAAGTCCCTTCTTGAATAATCGCTGTGTTCCATTTATCAACAAACGGTTGTTGATATTGGATGGTGTGATTGACACAGTTTTATGCATGTAGAGTATGGCATAGACAAGGCCCTCTGTCATAAACACACTTTCAGTCTGGGTAAAATCTCTTTCCACATGGTCATCTCCTCCCATTAAATCTTGTATAAAACTGAACATTTTGATTATCATTGAATAATTGGCTCTACAGGAGTCTGAAAAATAATTCTTCCTTCATAATGAGCATCTCTACTCCTAACTATCTCAGTGTTATACAATTCTTGCCAATATGCCATTATCAGAGTTTCTTGACATTCCTGGCCATCCCATCTTTGCCTCTTATACTCTTGGGAGTATGTGAGCGTTACAAACAACAAAGCTATGTATGTGAATTCCCCTTGATATTGATAGGAACTCTCTAGACCAGCAATTCCTTATTATAGCCCATAAAGTAGGTTAGATGAATTCAAACCAAAGACAGACCAGTAACCCCCAGCACCAGGATATCAAAGTCATCACTAACCTGGAAACCATGAAATCCCACCTCCACAATGGATTATTTTCTGTCTCCAAGATAGCCTGTTGCTAAGAGGAATAACTTCCGGTGTCCGTGAAAGCTCTAAGATTCCCCAAAAACAGCCTCAGCATGGGTTTCACTAGGCTTTCCTGGCTTGGCCTGTTCAAAAAATGTCCACAACACCCCAGGATGTTCCTGGAATCTTCTGGAAGGGCTCTCATTTTGGTCCAAATACAGATTCTTCCCTAACCACACACCACAAGTGAGGGTGTTCCCGTAACAGGTGACTGTAATACTTGTTAACTTCACATTCATCATCTTGCATTCTGCAAGATGTATTATGTAATACATAAATGGTGCTTTATGGGAGATTAAAATAAGACAGAGGCTGGTGCACAGTCTGGGTGTGCTTACCTATTAGCAATATTAGGAGTCAGAATGATTCATGTATCCAGCAGAGTCTACTGGGTCAGGCTCTGAGCTTCGTTATGTAGTATCAAGATGAACAAGGGGCATCCTGTCAGATAAGACCTAGTGAGAGTGTGTGTGTGCACATGCGCATTCAGCTGTGTCCAGCTCATATGACCCCATGGACTATAGTCCTCCAGGCTCCTCTGTCCATGGGATTCTCCAGGCAAGAATACTGGAGTGGGGTGCCATGCCCTCCTCCAGGGGATCCTCCCCACCCAGGGATCAAACCCAGATCTCGTGTCTCCTGCACTGGCAGGCAGATTCTTCACCAGCTGTGCCACCTGGGAAGTACCAAGGTGAACCAGGGACGTTCTGTCAGACATGATCTAGTGAGAGTATGAAGGTAGTTTTCTGCCTCATCCGTACCCCGTGTTGAAGAAAAGCTATGATGTTTCGATGTTAACACTAGAGAGGAAATATCTAGGAAAGGCTCACCTCACCTCAGGGTTCCTCATGCCGGTGCTTTAGTCACCATCACATTGATCCCCCGAAGTCCTATGATAGTCCCTGTGTGGACCCTGGTTTCTTTTCATGCAGTGTCAGTAAAACAGATGAGTCATCAAGGTGAAAGTTTATCAAAGGTTCATAATTAACAAGAAGGAAATAATCACATCATAATGGAGAACTTGAGCTTGGCAGTTAGGCAGATCGGAGGTGTCACTTTTTGGCTTGGTCAACTTTTATATCTGTGATCTCAGACATGTCATTTAGCCTTTCTGCATCAAACCGCCTTCATATTAAATTTACGGATCATAGTATTGACCACACTGGGCCATTGTAAGGGTTTAATGAGGACGATAGAATACGCCAGGTGCCAAAAGAACTAGCTACAATTAAACACAGGACAATAGTAATCTGACTGATATGTAAGGTATGCTCTCCAGATTTCCCCATAACAGTTAGCCTATTTTTATCTTGTAGATAACATCCAAGCACCAAACTTTCAGGAACACACCTCAAAATCCAGATCCCCAAAAAGAACGACACTCTTGCCCTTCTCATCTCTTAAAATGCAAGCTTTATTTGCTTCACATTTTCTCTCCAAAGTATTAAACATATGGTATTTCATCTGTCTCCGTAAAATTTTAAAGCAGATACAGATGTTCTTCTCAACTAAGTGTTGGATTTAGAGTCAGACGATCTGGTTGTGAATTTTGCCTCCTCCGTGTATTAACATTGGGATTTGAATCAACTGGCTTCCTCACTCTGAGCTCAGGTGTCCCCATCTGCAAAGTAGTAACAATGATGCAATGATGGTAGCATTGATGGTGAGACAGGAATTCCTTCACAAACTTGTTAGAGTTATATAAACTATTGTGTGATGATGGTTGCATTGTTTAAATTGTAAAGTTCCCATTTGTCTTGTGACTGGGGAAACCAAAGCTTATAACATGGAGAAGAGATTCAAGGTCACCCACAGTCAAGACTGTGTCCATGAATGTCAAATTGGGACACTGCCAATGTAATGACCACCTGTACAATTTCAGGAGTTTGTTAACCTTTGGCCCAAATCTGGCTCAGCTTCAAGGTGAAGCTTCCATATTTCCCCTGGACAAGGTCTGAGATGCCAACAGTGCATTCCACACTGGCTGTGTAAGGATACAACAGTGAATAAGAAGGTGTCAGGACCTTCATGGCTTATAACTTATTACAGACTAGTAGAACAACCTTAATGATAGTCTAGTTTTAAAGCTTCCTTAAAATTAGGAGGCTACTGAGACTTATAGTGACTACATAGCTTGTCCCATCTCATTGAGGAAAAGAGGAATAGGCAGAATGTGAGCTCAGCTTTTCCAGATCCCTAGGCTAAGGCTGAGTCTCAAGTAACTCTGACATGAACAAGTTGTACCACAAATTCTTTCCTATTTCAAATAGGACCACCCTATGACTTCCTAAGATAGTTTGCTTTAGGGTATTAGATGGGCAGTAAAGATTTCATTTTCCTTCTTCATTCCTACTTTAGTAGAACACCCACAGGCAAGAGGAGGGTCCAGCATCTTTGCATCTGGATGGTTTTAGTGTGATGGACAGACATACCTCCACTAAAGAACAGTATGTAAGCTTTTAGCTTAATTAACACCCTGTCTTAATTAAGGCTGTTTGGCTAGCTGAAGTAAATTGGGGGATTTATTGCCAAGTTCCTGGGGTGTCTTACAAAAATGATGCAATGGCTAAACAGCCAAAACTTGGCAAAAGAGATAACAGAAGAGGCTCTTGGGGTTCCTTAGTAGATACTGAAGGCTGTAAAACAACTCTAGAGCTGTGCCGCTCAATACAACAGATGCTAGCTCTTAAATTTAAGTGTAAATTTAAGCAAAATGAAAGGGTCAGTTCCTCAGTCACAGTAGCCACATTTCAGTTGCTCGGTATCCACATGTGGCTACTGGGTTGGACAGTGCAAGCTATAGAACATTGTCATCACTGAGAAAGTTCCATAGCAGAGTGCTGCTCTAGACTCACGCATTCAAGTGGCTCAGTCCCAAGACTCCCAGACTCAATGTTACCCTATTCTAGTTTACTAATTTTTTGGACAGAGAATTTGATTGGCCTAGTTCAGACTTGTGTGTGCATGCCAGAACAACTGACAATGACTGCGGAGGACAGAGTCATCTCATACGGGCCTTGCCTAGCTGGCTGCCTTGACTGGGGTTGCCGTATATAAGAGATCCTTCCCAGAAAAAGCTATGGGCATACTTTTTTCTAGACTCATCAAATGTGGTGTCTTTTTTTTTTTTTCAATGGAAGTATAGTTGATTTACAATGTTGTATTAATTACTGTTGTATATCAGAGTGATTCAGATATACAGACATTCTTCTTCATATTCTTTTCCATTATGATTTATCATAGGATATTAAATATAGTCCTCTGCTATACAATAGAAACTTGTTGTTTATCCATTCTATATATAACAGCTTACATATGCTATACTCATTGCCCACGCCATCCTTCCCCCAATCCTTTCACCCCTGGCAACCACAGCCTGTTTTCTATGTCTGTGATTCTGTTTCTGTTTCACAGATAGGTCCGTGTCTTATTTTAGTTCCCATATATAAGTGATTTAGTATTCATCTTTCTCTTTCTGGCTTAGCTTCACTTAGTATGATAATCTCTAGCTCCATCTCTGTTCCTGAAAATGGCATTATTTTATTCTTTTTATGGCTGAGTAATATTCCATGGTGTGTATGTGTTTGTGTATCTTTTTATCCATTCATCAGTTCACAGACATTTAAGTTGTTTCTATGTCCTGGCTGTTGTGACTAAGGGTGCAAGTATTAATGTCTTTTTGAATTAGAGTTTTGTCTGGACGTATGCCCAGGAAAGGGACTGCTAGATCATATGGTAATTCTGTTCTTAGTCGAATGTGATATCTTAACACAACTCTGAGTAATGCCTCCCAGAGCTTGCTGTTCCTCTATGGCAGCCTGGGATGATGAAATGGAAAATCAAGGAAGTAGATTCAGGGTTACAACCCACTTTCTGTGTCTCATTTGTTACATTCACATTCTTTCACATTCCTTTTTTTAAAAAATCTACTTTATTAGGAAAGGAGTTTATATTTTATGTTCTTGTTCATTTTAGCATTCTTGAAAACATCCTCATCAACATCAACCCCCTTTTAAGATGTCCCATTGGGCATGTTAATAGCAACAGAAGACAAAATAAGACACCATGTTTTTAGTCTCTTCATCTCAAAGTATAACTCAATGTATCTGAGGCTGCATATGCTAAAGGGATGATTTATTTTAAATCTAGCAAACCCTCTGAATGCATGATGCATTGTTTTGGAACACAAGTTCAGAGGAGAGACAGAGAAGCCAGAGAGGTTTCATTGAGGAGCTTTTGTCCCCTCTGTGAAAAACATCTGCACTAATAACAAAGAAACTGAATGTACAAAACTAATTATTGGAGTTGTTTTTAATTAACCTGGCTAGCTAATGTAATCCCTGGAATATTTGTTCATCCGCAGGAGTTTTATCTTCAGGACAAAATCATCATTGGTTTTTGTGTTCATTGGATCTGTGTAGATCGGGCATCATCACACCCTTGTATTGAGAAGATGAGTTTGCAGATCTAGGTCACTGAGGGGGCTGAGGGATTTCCTTTCCTTCGCTGCTTACACTTTCTCCTTGAGTTTGTCTCCCTGTAGACTTCCTTTTCTAGGTTTCCACAGCCCCCTCAGGTCTTGCGTCTTATGGTATCCTAAACTCTAAGCACATCCTGGCTCAGAGCTACCCTGAGCTTCCGGGTGTCACCTGTCTACACACCTAGTGGCATTCTGAGTATGCATACATCTGAAAACCTTCCAAGGCAGCAGTTCTCAGTCTTGACTGTATGTTAGAATTGGCCTAGGAGCTTTTAAAAAGACCCAGTCTAGCTTCATGTGTGCATGCTAAGTCACTTCGGTCACGTCTGACTCTTTAAGACCCTATTGACTGTAGCCTGCCAGGCTCCTCTGCCCATGGGATTCTCCAGGCAAGAATACTGGAGCGGGTTGCCATGCCCTTCTCCAGAGGATCTTCCCAACCCAGGGATAGAACCCACATCTCTTATGTCTCCTGCATTGGCAGGTGGGTTCTTTACCTCTTGCGCCACCTGGGAAGCCCCAAGTCTAGCAGCACCCCAGACCACTTAAATCAGAACATCGGAGGGAGAGACCAGAATCAGTAATTTGTACAGCTCACTGACTGCAAAGATTCCTCAAGTGGCAAGTGCGTGGTCAGCAGCATGAGCGCTACCTGGAGTTTGTTAGAAATGCAGGTTCTCTGAGCTCTCCAGGACCTACTGAACAAGAATCCACATTCTACTACATATCCTAGGTCTGTTTATACGCATATTCAAGATCCATAAAAAAACACTGCTCTAGTAGTAGCTCTCAGGCTTGAGCATCAGAAGCACCTGGAGGGCCTCTTACAATGTAGAGTGCTGGGCCCCCAGTCTGATTCAAGGTCCAGGCTGAGGCTGTGCATTTCTAACAATGATGTAATACAGGTGATCCCAGGTGATGCCCATATGGTGCAGGAACCACATTTTCAGATATACTGAAGGCATACTTTATCCCCAGTTCATTTAGTCTCCTGATACTGGAGAAAGGAACGGCAACCCACTCCAGTATCCTTGCCTGAAGAATTCCATGGACAGAGGAACCTGGCAGGCTACAGTCCAAGGGGGTCACAGAGAGTTAGACACTCCCAATATTTGGGGGCAGCACAATATTTTGAGGCACAGGGGATAGTGTAGTGAATAAGGAGTCAATCCCTGCCCTCATGGAGCTTAAATTCTAGAGGAAGTCCAAACAATAAATAAGCAACTAAATTACTGAAATATTACAGACCATGTTAAGTCTCTGGAAAAAAAAAAAAAAATTAAGTGGTCAAGTAAGGACTCTCCGAAGGACTGCCATTTGACCAGAGACCTGATGGATAAAGATTTGAAATGTACAATCGAGGACAGGAGAAACTGCATTCTAGGCGGAAGGAAAAGGAAATACAAATGTCCTGACCCAAGGTGGGCTTAGCAAACTCCAAGTAAGATGGGAAGACCCAAGGATAGAGGTTCCTTCTTTATCTCCAGAGCTGCCAACTCCCGGCTAAAAGATTCAGGGAATCCTACTTTTCCGTTCTGGCCTGTTTACTCATCAACGTCCTGTGTAGCATTCTTAGGAAGATTTAAATTTTACCAAGAATTTAAATCACGCTCTATTCACATGGAAGTTACACTTGCCTGCTGGCATCAGGTCTCTACGGGGGAAAGAAAAGAGAACCTTCCAACAACAGTGGGTGAGCCATCCATCTTTACTGGACCTTGTAATAGAGACAGACGAAGGATGCAGTGAGTGATTTCACTGCCATCAGGAAACCCCAAGACACAGGAAAGAAACTGGCAGGAGGAAATAGAGAACAATGAAGAGAGAGACCAGAAACGGCTGCCTAGTTACGAATTACGGGGTGGAGGTGATGCCATCATGATGGCGACATAGGGAGTTGCTGGTTTCATTCCCCCTCGTAGAAGAACAACTAGTGGTGGACAAGATACCATTGAGAAAATCCTAGAACGTGGGTGAGGCTGAAGCACCACAGAGACTGAGGCAGACTACAGGAGAAGGGTAAGAGGAGCAGCTATGCGCTGACCACACTGCCCCTCCCCAGGCTGGTGCGGCATCACATCCAGGAGGGCTCCCCTGACCCTATAGCTTCTCCAGTGAGAAAAGAAGACCCACGGTGCACATCATCTGCCCCAGCAATGTGAGTAACTTCTTGGGAGTCCCCACTGCAGCCTTGGCTGCTGAGACTCAGACTGTGATGGGGAAGAGGGGAGAGGTTTGAACAACCAACACTTGGATCTTGGCAGAATGAGTTCCTACCTGCAGTGCCCACGTGGAAGTCTTAACCACTAGCTTCACTCAGCTGCAGACCTGAGATGGTGGGGAACTCAGGGGAGTACAGGTCTGCCTGATTTGGGGACTCAGATGAAAAGTTCAAGCTGAACCTGGAGCCTAACCCATACGCAGGAGAGCTAATTCACAGCCTTGCTCAACCATTAAGCCTTGGAACCTGAAAATGACTTGGCATAGCAGCATCTGAGCAGGGAACCTGGTCAGTGATTCTGCCCATCTGCAGAGACAAGCCAGCAACCCCACCTGGCCAAAGAGTTTGATGGTGAGGCTTACCTGTTCTGTGACTACCCCTACCTTTCCATGCAGTGAAACTAAGCTGTAGCCCTGCTCATGCTGCATACAGCCACCAACCCTGCAAACCAAAAACCCTAACCAGCGTTCCTGGGAATCCTGGTAGCATACTCTGCAGCCATCAGTACAGTGGTACGTGGAACAGAGTACATGACCAGCAGCATCAAGATAATGGCCCACACTATCCAAAAAGCTTAGCATACAGGTATGTCTTATTTGATTCCCAAACAAACATCTTGTTGGGTCTTAGGCCTATTCTGCAGCTTGACTGGGCAAGGAAGCTAATATATAGCCCCACCCAAAGCTGAGTACAGCTCAACCCAACAAGGAAACCTAACCTAGATAAACCCTGAGAGCAAGCCCCACCTTCCAAGGATATAACAAACTGACAGATGCAGAAAACCAAGCAAGCGGTCTGGTAAAGTCTGGAAACGGAGACTACTTACTCAAGTGTGCAAATACCAACAAAGGAAATAAAAGATAACACACAAAAAATAACTGTAAAGATGATACCACCAAAGTAAACTAATAAAGCTTTAATAACTGGCCATAAAGAAATGGATGCCTATGAACTGTCAAAGAATTCAGAGTAATCCTCCTTTAAAATGTTGAGTGTATTATAAGCGCGCACACACAGAGACAACTAAATGAAATTAGTAAAACAATTCATGAACAAAAACAAGTTCAACAAACAAATCCCAAAGAAAAAAATATATACTGAATAAACTACAGAATTCAATAGAGGGCTTAAACCCTCTATAGTAGATTCATCCATGCAGAAGAAAGAATCAGTGATCCAGAAGACGAGTCATTTGAAATTATCCAGTCAGAGGAACAAGAAAATAGAATGAAAAGGCTGAAGAAAGCCTACAGGATAAATGGGACAAAATTAAAAGACTAAACATCGATGTTATGGGGTTCCCAGGAGGAGAAGAAAAAAGGAAAGTATATTTAAAGCAATAATAGTTGGAAACTTCCTAAACTGGGGAGAGAAATGGACATGCAGATCCATGAGGCCTAAAGAATCTTAAATAGATTGAACTCCAAGAGGGTTACACCAAGACATATTATAATTAATTAATTTGTCAAAAGTCAGACAATTAATTTGTCAAAAGTCAGACAAAGAATTTTGAAAGCAGCAAGGGAAAAGAGGGAAGTTACATAAACAGGAACCTCCATAAGAGTATCTGTGCATTTTTCAATAGAAACTTTCAGCCAAAAGAGGATGGAATGATATGTTAAAACATTGAAAGGAAAGCACTGTTAACCAAGAATCACCCAAAAATGAAAGAAAGTCAATGACTTTCTTGAACAAACAAAAGGTGAAGGAGTTCATCACTAGACTTACCTTACAAGAAATGTGGAAGAGAGTTCTAGTGAAAGTAAAACAACACTTATTAACATCATAAAAACATAATGTCAAAAACTTACAGATAAATTTATAATCACAGATTTTGTAATACAGATAAATTTTGTAATACAGTAATGAAGAGATGTGTCATTTACAACTGTAGTTAAAAACTAAATGTTGTAAAAAATAACCATATCAATATGCTATGGATGTGAAATATTAAAAATGTGTACATTTTAACATGAAAATAAGATGTTCTAACTTTAAGATACTTTATGCAAGCCCCATGGTAATGGTAAGGATAAAACTTGTAGTAGTTACCCAAAAGAACATAAGCATCAGGTTAAAGAACACTTAATACCAAAAGGCTTCAACACACACACACACACACACACAGAGCAGGATAAACAACCAGGAACAATGGATCTACAAAACAGTCAGAAAACTATTAACAAAATGGCAATAGTAAGTCCTTCCCTATTAATAATTATTTTAAAAGTAAACAAATTCTGTAATCAAGAGATACAACATGGCTGAAGGCATTAAAAAAAAATCAAGATCCAATGATATGCTTGCTGCCTACAAGACTCACTTCAGCTTTAAAGACAGAGAATAAAGGAACAAAAAAAAAAGATATTTCAAGCAAATGATAATAAAATGCAGGGAGTAGCTATACTTATAATAGATAAACTTTAAAAATGTTAAAAGCAACAAAGAAAGACATTATAGAATGATAGAAGCATCAATTCTTCAAGAAGATCTAGCAGTTTTAATATTTACAATTAGCTTCTGTTGGAGCACCTCAATATATAAACCAAAAGGAAAAGGAAAAATAAACAGCAGTACAATAATACTTTGAGATCTTAATATCCTACTTTCAACAAATGGACAGATTGTCCAGACAGAGAATCAATAAGGAAATGGTGGATTTGAACAACACTATAGACTAGATGGACTAAACATGAACAAAACATTCTATACAACACCGGCAGAATACATATTCTTCTCAAGTGCACATGGAACATCTTCTAGGATAAATGGTAATGTTAGGCAACAGAAGTCTTAGAAAAACTCTAAGAAGATAGAAATCATACTGAGTATCTCTGACCAAAATGGCATGAACCTAAAAATCAATAACAGTAGAGAACTGGATAATTCTTCAACACTGAAATCAAACAGCTCTCTCCTGAGCTACCAATGGATGAAAAAGAAATTAAAGGAGAAATAGAAAAGTACGTTGAGACAAATGAAACTGGAAATGCAACATACCAAAACTTATGGGATACAGCAAATCCAGTTCTAAGAGGGAAGCTCATAATAATAAACACCTACATTAAGAAACAGAAGATATCAAATAAGCAAGCTAACTATGCTTCAAGGAACTGGAAAATTAAAAAACTCAAAGTTAGCAGAAATAAGAAAAGAATAAATATTAGAGAAGAAACAGAGGAAAGAAAAACAATAGACAAGATTAAAAAAAAAACAAACTAAGAGCTGTTTCTTTAGAAAAGATAAATAAAATTGACAAGCCTTTAACTAGTCTAATCAAGGGAAAAGGAGACATTACATCTGATACTACAGAAATATAAAGGATCAGAAGAGGTTACTATGAACAACTGTATACCAACAAATGGGACATCCTAGAAGAAATGGGAAAAAATCTTAGAAATATATTACCTACCAACACCAACTTGGGATGAAATAGAATATCTGAACAGATCAGTTACTAATAAGGATATTGAATCCCATGCACTTGGATGAGAAGAATTAATGTTGTTAACATGGCCACACTATGCAATGCCATCTATAGATTTAATGGAATCCCTTTCAAATTACCCATGATATTTTTCACAGAACAAGTAATACTAAAATATATATGGAACCATAAAAAACCCAGAATTGCCAAAGCAGTACAAGGGAAAAGAATAAAGCAGGATACATAACCCTCCCAGACAATACTAAAAGCTACAGTAATCAAAACAGTGTGATACTGGCACAAAAACGACATATAGATCAATGGAATAAAATAGAACAGAGAGCCCAGAAATAAACCCATACACGTAAGGTCAGTTAATATTCAACAAAGGAGGCAACAATACACAATGGGGAAAAGACAATCTCTTGTGCAAGTGGTGTCAGTAAAGTTGGACAGCTGCATGTAAATCAATGAAGTTAGAATACACCCTCACACTGTACACAATAACAAACTCAAAATGGCCCAATAACTTAAATATAAGGCTTGACACCATTGAACTCCTAGAAGAGAACATAGGCAAAACATTCTGACCCAAACGGTACCAATATTTTCTTAGGTCATTTTACCAAGGAAATAGAAATAAAAGCAATAATAAAAGCCCAAAATTGTTAATAAAATGTTCAAACTACTGTACAAGCATCTGTAGAGACAACATAATTCCTGTCAGGATTCCAATGGCATTTTTTACATCAGTAGAAAAAACAATCCTAAAATATATGGAACCACCAAAGACCCCAAATAGCCAAAGCAATGCTGAGACAGAAGAAGAAAGCAGGAGGCATCACACTATATGATTCTAAACTGCATTTTAAACCTGTAGTCACTGAAACAGTATGGCACTGGCATTAAAACAAACACATAAAACAATGGAAGAGAAATGAGAGCCCAGAAGTAAACCCATGCATATATGGTCAGTTAGTTCAGTCACTCAGTCTTGCCTGACTCTTTGCAGCCCCATGGACTGCAGAACACCAGGCTTCCCTGTCTGTCACCAACTCCCAAAGCTTGCTCAAATTCATGTCCATCAAGTTGGTGATGCCATCTAACCATCTCATCCTCTGTCATCCCCTTCTCCTGCCTTCAATCTTTCCCAGCATCAGGGTCTTTTCCAGTGAGTCAGTTCTTCACACCAGGTGGCCAAATATTGGAGTTTCAGCTTCAGCGTCAGTCTGTCCAATGAATATTCAGGACTGATTTCCTTGAGGATTAACTGGTTTGATCTCCTTGCAGTCCAAGGCACTCTCAAGAGTCTTCTCCAACACCACAGTTCAAAAGCATCAATTCTTTGGCACTCAGCTTTCTTTATGGTCCAACTCTCACATGCATATGTGACTACTGGAAAAACCATAGCTTTGACTAGACAAAGGCTTTGGTGTAGTCAATAAAGCAGAAGTAGTTGTTTTTCTGGAACTCTTTTGCTTTTTCTATGATCCAGTAGATGTTGGCAATTTGAGCTCTGGTTCCTCTGCCTTTTCTAAATCAAGCTTGAACATCTGAAGTTCACGGTTCACGTACTATTGAAGCCTCGCGTGTAGAATTTTGAGCATTACTATGCTAGCGTGTGAGATGAGTGTAAATGTGCAGTAGTTTGAGCATTCTTTGGCATTGCCTTTCTTTGGGATTGGAATGAAAATGGAGCTTTTTCCAGTTCTGTGGACACTGCTGAGTCATGGAGAAACTGAAGATAGCTTCAGTAAGTGTTGCTGAGGAAAAGCACTTATAAAAATAAAATGAAGCTATACCCCTATTGTCTACCCTTTACAAAAAGGACTGAACTTAAACACTTAAATGAAAGACCTGAAACATTAAACTCAAAGGAAAAAAGATAGGAAAAAAAACTCCTTGAGATGGTTCTTAGCAATGATATATTTTTAAGATATTTAAAAATAAAGCAGGGGGAATTATATCAAACTACAATGCTTCCACACCACAAAAGAATCAACCACTATAGAATGGGAAGAAATATTTGCAAATCATATACCTGATGAGTTAATATCCAAAGTGTATTTTAAAACTAATACAACTCAGTAGCAAAAAAAATAAAAATTAATTAGGGCTTCTCTGGTTGCTCAGTAGTAAAGAGTCCACCTGCCAATGCAGGAGACCCAGATTCGATCCTTGATCCCAGGGGATCCCAGATGCTGCAGAGCAACAAAGCCTGTGTGCGAGCCACAACTCCTGAGCCTGTTCTCTAGAGCCTGGGAAGTACAACAAGAGAAGCCACCACAATGAGAAGCCTGTGCACAGCAACAAGAGTAGCCTCCATTGAGAAAAGCTACTAGAGAAAAGCCTGTGAACCAATGGAGATTCAGCACAGCCAAAAATTAATAAATAAATAATAATTCAATTAAAAAATGGGCAAAGGACGTGAATAGATATTTTTCCAAAGAAAAGATTTGATTCCAATGATGAACAGATACATGAAATGATGCTTAGTCTCACTAATCACTGGGGACATGCAAATCAAAGCCACATGAGATATCTTCTCACACCTGTTAGAATGGCTATGGTGAAAGAGACAAGAGAAGAAATGCTGGCAAGGATGTGGACAAAAGGGAATCCTTGTACACTGTTGGTAGGAATGTGAATTGGTAAAGCCATTATGGAAAACAGTATAGAGGTTCCACTGGGATTAAAAATAAAACTACCATATGACCCAGCAATCTCAGTTCTTGGTACATTTCCAAAGGAAATGAAAACACACGTTGAAGAGATAGTGACACACCCATGTTTACTACAGCATGATTTATAAGAGCCAAGACGAGGAGACAACAAGTGTTCATTGATGGGTTAATGGATGAAGACATTGTGATAGAATATCTTTAGATAAGTACTATATATACATATAAAATATGGATAGATAATAGAGTACTATTCATGCATTAAATAGGAAATCCTGCCATTTGCAACAACGTGAATGGACCTTGAGAACATTACACTAAGGAGAATTAGAGGAAGACATATAGTGTATGATCTTGCTTACATTTGGAATCTTAAAGAAAAATTTGTAGATACCTATAAGACAGAAATAGAGTTACAGATATAGAAAACAAATTTATGGATACCAGGGGGCAAGGGGGCTGATAAATTGGGATGGACATATACACACAACTATATATAAAAAGGATAACTAATAAGAACCTACTCTATACCATAGGGAACTCTACTCAATACTCTGTAATGACCTATATGGGAAAAGAATCTAAAAGTGAATAGGTATATGTATACGTATAACTGATTCACCTGAAATTAACACAACATTGTAAATCAAATATATACTCCAGTAAAATTTTTTTAAAAAAGAAAAATTAATAGAAAAAGAGTTCAGACTTGTGGTTATTAAAGCTGGTTGCTGTTTAGTCACTAAGTTGTGTCCAACTCTTTTGTAACCCCATGGACTGCAGCCCACCAGGCTCTTCTGTCCTTAGGATTTACATGGGGTTGCACAGAGTCGGACACGACTGAAGCGACTTAGCGGCAGTGGCGGCGGCGGCATGCTGGATTGGGTTGCCAGTTCCTACTCCAGGGGATCTTCCTGACCCAGGGATTGAACCTGTGGCTCCTGCAGTTGGCAGTCGGATTCTTTACCACTGAGTTGCCTGGGAAGCCCTACTAGAGATTGGGGAGGAGGGAGTACTAATTAGATGAAGGTGGTCAGAGGTAAAAATTTTCCGTTGTAACATAAACAAGTACTGGGGACAAAACATAGGACATGTTTGCTGTAATTAACACTGCTGTGTGGTTTATTTGAAAGCTGCTAATAAAGTAAATCCTAAAAGTTCTCATCACAAGGGAAAAAACATTCTTTTTTGTGTGTATGTGTCTGTATGAAATGATGAATGTTAACTAAACTTATTGAATCACTTCACAGTACACCTAAGTCAAGCCCATACGCTGCACGCCTTAAAGTGATACAGTGCTGTATGTCAATCATTTCTCAATAAAACTGGAAAAACCCGTAAGGTACACAACTGGGAGGTACCGCTGAAGCAGTCCAGATTTAGAGGTGGAGCTTCGGGTAGGTATTATAGGGGGAGTAGGGCTGGAGTAAGAGGGCCTATATAAATATATATAAATGGATCATATAACTTTATCTATTTTGTTGAAGAGCTACATGCATAAAGTCTGAAGATGATAGTACCAAAAAATTTTAAACACCTTGTCTTCAAAGTTGACAGGCCTCATCAGTTCTGCAAAATATTTTCGTTCCTTATTTCCCTCCCTGACTTCCCTTCCAGGAAGCACAGAGCCAAAATTAATACTCACATAGATAAAAAAATTTGCATATATTTTATATGCAGTATATGCCTCTTTCATCCACAGCCTTAATATTATAATGATAATGTTTTTAAAATTACTCAAAGTGGGAATTTCTTGACCTTGGGCTCAAGTAGATCTAGATTTGAAAGTTCCAGCACTTTCTAGCTTTGAAGGAATAAATAAGTCTTAAGGTCTCTGAACCTCTATTTCTTCATATAAAGTAGAAAAATTTTAAGTCGCTGTTTACCGAGTCGGTTGCATCATTCTAGGAAAAACTATGTAGAAGCAAAGGGCTGGTTCCTGGGAGGCGGTGGGTGCTCCATGGGTGCTATTCCCTCTTCCTCCTGCATGATGGGAGAGGCCATCTCTCTTTTCTGCCCTGGTCTGAACCACACAGAGCCTGTCCTATGTCTGATTAGAAAATACTCCCATATGCTTAGGCCTAACTGATGTTCCCCCTCCAGCTTCCTTTCATCCCAACCCTAGTTAAATGCTGCATAAAGGGTCCCCAGGACACACGCATGTCCCTCCCCTCCTAACTTCTCCCTAGGTAAATAACAGATGCCATTGTCTTCTGTTAGGCTCATTAGAGACGCTTAATCATCTGAGCCCCTGTGGTGGCACGGCCGTAAAGGAGACAGCCTTACCAGGGTGCTGGGAATGACAGAGCTCCAGCTTTGGGAGTCCTAAAACTGATGAGGGTGTTGGCAGCGCCTCTGAGCCTCACAGCCTAGTGCCGGGGGAATCCCCCTTCCCAATCTGGATATTCTGTTAACTGATCATATTTGAAATGTCAAAGAATATTTCACAACCCTCCTTCTCCTTTAAACTCTCTCTGATCCCAAAAGAGACATCTCCGGGTCTACAGCTGTTCATAAGTGACAAATGAAAAAAGATGCATTTAGATTGTTCCTTTAACAGCTTGAGAGAAAAGCAAAGCAGCCTTGAAGCTGTGGGATTATGTTTGGAACCCTGGCCAGTGAGCCCAGTACATAGCAATGAGGGTTATTTCAACCCAGTTCTATAAGGATTTCTGAGTATACAGGGTTCACCACCACTCATGCCCAAGCTCCAGCTCCATTTCCCAAGGTGACCAAGTTGACCTCACAGGTAGGAGACAGTGCACATTCAGGTGACTCAGTGACAAGAAGGGTGGGTGTGTGTGTGTGTGTGTGTGTGTGTGTTAGTCGCTCACTCATGTCCTACTCTTTGCAACAGCATGGACCCACCAGGTTCCTCTGGCCATGGAATTCTCCAGGCAAGAATACTGGAGTGAGTTGCCATGACCTCCTCCAGGGGATCTTCCCAGTCCAGGGATCCAACCTGGGTCTCCCACTTTGCAGGCAGATTCTTTACTGTCTGAGCTACCAGGGAAGCCTGACAACAAGGGGACAGACACCAAAGGTGCTGCTCTGAGAACCTTCATTAAGTCTGTAGACTCTGAAGCATCTAAATCTGGCTTTCACGGTGGCTGCTTCTGAGCATCTGTCCATGGGTCTACTTCTGGAGCTGGTCTATTTCAGGCACGTGTCTGTGGATTCCTAGTGCACCCGGCAGTTAACATTCACGTCTAGCTACCCTGGGTGCCAGACGCAATTGCTTTCTCACACTCCGCTGTGTCCTAATGCAGCAGATGACTTTGGTGCCCAGGGTAACAGCCCCCTGACCTACACCTGATTTCAGCCACAGCTGTAGTTGACAGCACAGTTCACCCTAAGAGCTCCCCTAGCTTAGTTAATACACAGCACAGTGGTTACTGGCTGATGGGGAAGAGTAGCCCATCGCAGCCCCAGTATTTTACAGCAACTTGGTTCATTGTCTCTCTCCTGCCCTCTTTTCCCTTCCCCTACATAGACATAGATAAGAAGATAAATCATTGACACAGAGATCTGAAAGTGGGATTCATGGATGAGCAGCCTCATAAGCTTTACCTGAGAGACTGATAGAAATCCAGGAGCTCAGATAGGTTCCATTGCAAACCTGCTGGGTCCTATTCTGCATTTTAAAAAGATCTTCAGGGACTTCCCTGGTGGTCTGGTGGCTAAGACTCCATGCTCCCAATGCAGGGGGCCTGGGTTCTATCCCTGGTCGGGGAACTCAATATCACATGCTGTAACTAAAGATTCCACATGTCACAACAAAGATGAACCCACATATGGCAACTAAGACCTGGTGTAGCCAAATAAATAAATCAAGTAATTAATAAGAAGGTCTTCAGATTATTATGAGGAACACTAAAATTTGAGAATTGCTAGTCTGTACCATTTTATGCAGAGGGGGGAAAAAATGTCTGACCCAAAAAAATGCCTGGCCCATCAACTCTGTCTGCTTTCGGATAATGATGGTGGCTCTAATATGAAATGGAGTAGACAAAACTCTTTCTTTTTTAAATTAAAGGAGAAAACTTCCTCATGCTGTTACCATGTTATATTTCATTGTCAAACATCAAGAATCATTCAATTAATTAACTTGGAAAACAAAGTTACTTTAGATTACTGAATGCAGGTTCATTCTGGTGCTTCAACACCAGCAGTGCCAGAAAGAATAATTTCCTGAAAGCTTCCTATTGCCACACAAAGGAAGTCATTCTTGAGGAAAAAAAAATAACAGCCGTAATAGAATTGCTTTTCATTTGCACTCATGCAGGAAGTTGCCAAATGTTTGTGCTCACCCATTCTATCAAAAAGTTGCTTTCTTGCCATAATTAAAATATATGATGGCTCCTCCACTAGCCACATCGTAACTCTGCCCAGGTATTGAGATTTTTCTCAACTAAACCTCACTGTTATGAATAGATCTTAGGTTACTGAAGCTGGGATAGGCTTTACGCATGAATCAGGACCAACTCCTTTCTTTCATAGGACACACTTATGTGCACAAGCAGGTGTGAGCTCACACACGGGAGCTTCAAGGAATTGTCCCCGCTGGAATTCTACTACACACTCCTCAACTCTGAACACAAGGCTCTTCCCTGGTCTTTTCAATGTATGAGCATTTCTTTCATCAAAGGAAGGATTGGAAGTTGAGAAAAAAAATAGTTCACTCTAGCTCTATCTATATTTACCTACGCACATTCCCTCCCTCCTTTTTCTCTCAACTACCTACATATCTACCTTATTGTCAACTGTTTAAAACATTGAACATTAATTTGAGCAAGCTCAGAGACATCCAGCATGGGACATATCTATTTCCATAATTTTTTTCACATAAGTTCTGTCAATGGTAGCTGATGTTTGACTCTGTACATCATGACACTAAGGACAACTCATTCCTTTTGAGTATGGACTGGTTTTGCTCCTTTGGATCACCTATAATCATATTCTAAAGACAGTTGGTTGGGCATAATTTAGTGGCTTTACTCTGTAAGTGGCCATTGTTTCTGAATTCTGAGTGATTTCTGGTTCCTGCCCATATTTCCTTTGAGTTCAGCAAGGGGAGAATTTCTACTTCAGTCTTTGGAGCCCACCTTGTCAGCTTTTAGAGTTGGCTTACTCCAGCTCTTGTACATCAACTCCCCCACCCCCACCCACGCCCCGAGACAAAAGCCTACCTCTGGCTGTTCACCAAGTCACAGGTGGAAAAGGAATGCTAGGATCACACACAGGGAGACTCCACAAATGGAAGGAGTGAAGTCACATCTCTTCATACAAATGATAGTGTCCTTTTATCAGCCCAGGTGCTCATTTTTTACATCACATGCATCACTCAATTTGACCATTATCACAGCCTCATAAGATGGGCAGTTCCTACACCTTTAGTTCCATTTTACAGAAAAACAAAAGCTTGAGGCTCAGAGAGAAAGAAGACTCGTTGCCCCTGAAGTCACTTCCTCAGTTCTTTCTATGAAGCCCTGGGCTGAACATTCCCATGGCTGGGAAAATGCCTGACCTCAAGAAGGACATCTGCTCACCCCAACTTCCAGATTATTCTGGGCCAGCTTTGCTGAAGAAATAGCGTGGTGTGCATATGCAAAGGGGCCTGGAAGGCATGCCTTCCAAGAAACGGCATGTCTTGTGACGTAGCCGCCATGCACGGCACACAATTATTTATAATGCTCAACTTTATCTTCCGGGCTGTGGGTTTCCTCTCTCACCTTTTAAACTCTCAAATATGAAGCCTACTTGACCACTAATACATTGTGATGGCTTCAAAGTAAGTCCCCACAAATGGAAGCTGCTCTTTAATTATTCAGAAATATGACAAAACCCATCATCAATCCCCAGGTCTGAGTCACAGGGGGACCCCGGCAGCAGTTCAACCATTACTCCCAAACCGCAGCCACTCAGACAAGAATAACAGCAGATGCTTGGGCCTCCCCAACAACTGACCCAGCAATAACCCATCCTTGGGGCTCTGTCCCTTGGCTGTTGCATGCCGGGATGACAAGGGTTTTCAGCTGGTGCTGTGAGGAAAGGAAACCTCCCCTCACAATACATACACACTCACACATCCACACACTCACGCTCATAGTGTCAGTCAACCTAAGAGGCAGACTAAGAATGAAAGATCCTTAAGCTACCATTCAGACCACTGCTATGCAATCAGAAAGACAAACCTGTTTGCCTCACTGCTTTCAACCAATTACTGTAAGTTTCGCAGTGATGTTTAGATACCTTGTGCATCTCCTTACTATATCTTTCTTTATCCATTCCCTTTGTTTTGAGCACTAAGTTTCTGCTAAGCCCTTGTAGTGGGCACTGGAGCAATAAGTGGAACCACCACTTATTGACGGGCACCAGGAGCCCCTTCACTGAAAGATCACACCACTGTCTTGTATGAAACACTACAAAGAAAAGCTGGGGGTGGCCCAGCTTACTGTGGGTTGGCCACCATCCAAGCCCGTCCATCATTCATGTGCATCATGTAAGTCATGTAATCAAGGCCATGCCCCAATCTAGGAGAGTCACCTGGGGACACCCACCTCTCTAGGAGAGGATCTGCTGTCATCTCTGTTTCACAGAGGAGGAAACTGCGGCCTGGACTTCACTAAGCATAGCTAGAGGGGCTGCTGTGGTCTGAATGGTTGTTTCTGCAAATCCGTATGTTGAAATCCTAATGCCCAATGTAATGGTATGAGAAGGTGGGGCCTTTGGGAGATGCTTAGGTCAGGAGGGTGGAGCCCACATGAATGATATTAGTGCCCTTATAATAACAGTACAGTCTCCAGAGAGATCCCTAGCCCTAACTACTGTGTGCACACACAGTGGGAGGCAAGGGCTATGAACCAGGAAGAGGCCCATCACCAGAAGACAACCATGCTGGTGCCTTGATCTTGGACTTCTCAGCCTCCAGAACTGTGAGCAAGAGAGCTCTGTTGTTTATAAGCCACCCAGCCAGGGGTGTTTTGTTACAATAGTCAGGACAGACTAAGACAGTGGTCCATGCTCTTGCCATCCCCACATCATATTTTAGAGATGCATTGATGTTTGGATGGAGTATTACAGGACCCAGAAGAGGGCTCCAAAAGGAGATGGACAGAGATGAACCAGAGCCTGGGTGGGCTCTCCCCTAAAAGGCACCCCCTGAGGTCACTGCTGAAAATGACCAGGAATCATTCAAGGAAAGGAGGGTGGAAACAGCATCCCAGCAGAGAGGGAGGGGCACAGTCTGGGTGCAGATGCAACATCTCAGGGCAGGGACGTGTCTCCAGGATGCTCATTGTGGCTGAAGAAGGGGGCATGCAGCAGGAGGGGGAGTAGGGGAGCGAGGAAGGACTCAACAGTCTCAGAGTGGGATATGCTCAGCCACAGAAGGCAGTGCTGAGCAGGGAGTGAGGTAGAGTCCTGTGGGAGAGAATTATGGGGCCACTGCTGGGACTCTGACGCACCATGACCCCGCCTCCCTGCCATGCTCACAGCACACACGCTGAGCAGGCAGGCAGTCATGGAGGGCTGGAGACCCAAGCAGAGCCACAGGGACCCAGGAGAGACAACCAGATGGGTGGGTGGGGTGCAGGGCATAGTTTCAAGGGGAACTAGCTAGGGTGGGAGGCTAAATTTTCTTCCAATATTAAAGGAACTGAAGGGCTCAGAGAGAACAATGGTAGAGGCATGTGGGCCAAGATATGGAGACTTCTCAGCAGCCTCAGGTTGCCCTGGGGCCTGGCAGTCATGGGGGCATGGATGACCAGCAGAAGATGCTGAGCATGGGGAGACCCTGTCCCTGTAGTCATGGGAAGGGCCTCCTCCTCTTGGGGCTCAGTCCCCAGCCCACTCTCTGGCTTGGGGGAGACCTGAAGCCCTCCTTTCCTGGTCAATAAATGACAGCCTTGCACTTGTCCTTCACAGCCCAAAACCTGCACACTGATGCTTCTGTAAATGGAAGCTCTTTGCACAATATGTCTGTAATGCGCTCTAAGTGAGCGTGAAAGAGCAAGCTGACAGTTTGGGGTCACAGTCGCCATCCCTGGGGGTAGATGCAGGCAGTGTGACATGGAAAAGTGGAAGACAAGGTGGGGGAAGGGGGTGTGGGAGTTTGTGTGTTTCATGCCACCAGGATGAAGGCCAGACCATCCCCTTGGGGATGTAGGGAAGATGGCAACAGTGAGGGGGTGCAGTGATGGGGGATAAGGGAACCTATCCCCTCTCCTCCACCAGGAAGGCTCTGGGAAAGTGAGCAAAGATGCAGGTGTGCAGTTGAAGGTGGACCTGCCTGGGTTCTGAAGGGAAAAGGAGAAAATTACAAACTGATACATGGGAAAGAGAAGAAAAATGAGGATGGGGATCAGAGGCATAGGGTCCACTAAGTCACCACAAGTCTTTCTGATGGAAACATAGAAGGTCTAAGAAATGGGGATGTGGAGCTTAGAGGAAGCTACTCACCTTCCATGAGTCACTTAGAGGGTCATTTCCTCAAGACCAGAGCCCATTGCTCCTAGCTGAACCCTCCAGCTCCCCTGGGGAACCTGGAGCCCAGAAGGGGGCTCTGACAACACAGAACCTTCCCAACCCTGCCTGCTCCTGGAGGGCAAGACTAGGCTCTGCACTCTGATGCCCTGGGTCCTGTGCTGTCCAGGCTCAGAGGGAGAAGGGACTGGGATGGGGCAATAATGCAGTGTGCACCTGAGGCCATGCTGATGCACTCAGCCTCCTGATGCTGAGCCCACCTTGTGTGTGGATGCTGGTCTAGATGGAGCCAATCTCCCTCAAGGACAGCAGGACTTATACCCACCCAGGACTGAACCCTGATACCCAATCGTACCACAGGGTCCTGATCCCAACTCAGCCTCCCTCACCTGCCAGCCTCTGTGGAGGCTCCCACAGGCCTCTCAGAGATACACAGGTGTGGGTCCCGATCTGTCCACCTCCCAGCTTTGGCTCCCAACTGTATCACATGGAATGTTTTCCTCCCTTCCCAGTCATGTTGCTCATAGACCATCTAGGTCGTCATTCTCCTCACTGTTAGAACTACTGATGTGGCGGTGCTAAGAGAGGTCAAGTTCACTTTATGTGACCAGTTTTCAAGATCACCTCCACCTTGCACATTGGGAGTTCTCTCCATGGGAGGTCAGTTCATGAGATAAGGGATCATGGCTATAAAAGGTGCCAAGCTTGGGGAGGAGAGAAGGAGTTGACAGAGGAAGGAGGTAGAATAGGAGAGTGGTCAGGAGCTCCCTTTCAGAGTGAAACGTATTTGTTGAAATTCTGCCTCTAACATGCACTGTTGTAAGACTCTGAAGTTTTCTTAGGGGTGAGAACAACCTCATGAGAGCTACTTACATAAGTTCTTCTGAAGGTATAGGCTGACCTACGTGCTTGTAGCCTGAACCGTCACTGCACAGACTTGACTGCCTTGTAGTCCTGTGTCATCCCTGAGAACCAGTGATTATTCCCATTTCACAGCTGCAGGGTGTTGAGCTCAGAGGGAGGAGACATGAAGGAGATCCCGTGATGACTCAATACTGGAGCCTGTACTTGGACCTTGGTCTGGTCATCTCCAAAGCCCACATTTCTTTCCCTACCAATGACAGAGCCCTTCCTCTTTGCCTCTCGTGACCATATTGGGAGGAAATGTCAAGTATAATTCCTGAATCTTGAGCTTGAGAAAGCTTGAGAAAGTCAGGCCAAGAAGTGCGGCAAATATAGTACACATGACATATCTGGTGGGAAGATAAAAAATGTCAAGTTTTGAAACCATGAATTATTTTCCTTCTGTTTCCTCAAATCAGCACAAGCCCATCTGCGTGTGGTTTTCCTAAGGCAGTATGCTGAGAACAAGTTTCATTGAGGTCTCCCCGGCTCCCTTCAACCTCCCATGACACTATCTGAAGACACACAGAAGGCACGAGGGTTAGAAAGCTGGGGGCTGCCTGGTGGTAGATTTCATGAGCCCAGGCAAGATCTTGAACCCTATTCCTAAGTACCCAGCCTGACTACAGATATCACAGCTTAAATTTCTCTTCTTAGTAATTATTACAGATAAGAAAACACGCCTTCATCCCTCAATCAGAAAAATGGAGTTGGTTAAGAAATTCCCCAGGACAACATGTTCTAAATTTCTTACTAAGGTGTGCATGACTGATATTAGAGAGCAAAAGAGGATGCAAGTTCAGCGCTTTACATACACTTTATATCCCACTCATCTTTACACTAACCATGCAGGGTGTGTGCTGTTATGACTGTTACCATTTTACAGGTGAGGCTCATCAGTGACTATTAAAGTCCAAAGGACATTCATCTGGGCAAACACAGACAGACTTGTGGAAGAGCTAGAGTTTGAACTAAGGTAGCTGAACTCCAGAGCCTGTGAATATTGGAGCAGTGATAGACTCCTGAGAGAAAATGTGATCCAATGTTCCCATTTCATAGATATAGAAAGTGAGTCCCAGATAAAAAGATGTGCCTTGCAAGTGTTCACATAATATGTTAGAGCCTTTGTTTTTATCTCCTTAGGCTCTTAGTTACTCATACTTCCAATGACACATCTTAGGTGTTCTGAGGACTGACTACCTTCAGCAGTCACCTTTAGTTATTCTGCCTAGATCCTTTTTCCAGGTGGGGGCACCCATCTCCCAACCCCCATGAATGCTGGTTGCTCACGGCTCAGAGCTGCAATCTCTCAGAAGAACTGACCTTGACTAACAGGAGCCACAAGACCAGAGTGGACTGAGAGGTGATTCCCAGGCTGTGCCCCCTACAGTGGCTTCATGTAGCCAACAGATGACTGATGTGAGAGTCACTTACATGACTTTCTTTACGATGGAACCATACCTCTTCAGAGCTCCTCATGAGATCAGTCCAAAAACAAGTCTCCAGCTAAGAAAACATCCTTTCTTAGCTTATTTTCTTTTGCCCTATTTTTACTCCTCTCAGTTTCCTTTTCCTTAAAATATACTCCTTCAAGAAGTCACTTGCATAAGAATCATCCCTGTCTTAAGAGTCCATTGCTAGGGAACCCATCCTAAGATACTGTCTAAGGAAAGAGGCAGTCGTGCATTGCAAGGCATTAAGAGTGGACACTGAAGTCTTTGCCATTAAATTGTTTTCCCGGATATGATGCTAGAACGTATTATAGGGTCTCAAAATAAGAACTCAATGTCGTGTAAACTCAGAGGGGCCTTAAAGACATCTGGTCAATCCTTTCATTTTAGAGGTGGGATGGCCAACACCCAGTGAGGGGAAGCAACTCACACAGCTCACATAGAATTGGAACTCAAATCAACTCCCACAGGTAATCGTACATACAGACCAAAGACAACCCATATGCCCATTCCTACGTGGAATGTATTGTCACCAGCTCCAGGAGAACTGGGAGAATTTCTCTGTGGTGGAGGAAGGTGGGGTTGGTGTTCAGAGGTTTGATGAGACCCTGTCTGGCTACTCTCTTGTCTATAATCCATTGCTCACAGAATGAAAGCCATGCTCCTTGGCCCAACATTTAGGTATTTTCACAGGACAATGCCCTTGAGCCTTTGTGCCTGACATCCCCTGCTCCCCAAGACACCTTGAGATCATCTGCCCTTCGTCTTTCTCTTATCCAAGCCTGTTGTACTATTGCTGGTCCTTACTAGAATATATGTAGAATTATAAGATAAAATACAAATGCCCAGTAAAATGTGAATTTCAGCTAAACAACATATATGTTCTGGTATAAATATGTCCCAAATATTGCCTGGGATATATTCATACTAAAAAAGCATTTGTTGTGTACCTAATCTAGCATATTTGTTACTCCTTCTGCCTGAAATCCTCTGCCCCACAACTTATAGGCACTGTGGGGGAAGGAGAGGAGGGACTAATTGAGAGAGTACTATTGATTTATATATACAGTAGCATGTGTAAAACAGCTAGTGGGAAGCTGCTGTATAGCACAGGGAAATATATTCAATATCCTGTGATAAACCATAAGAAAAAGGATATGTATGTATGTATGTATGTATAACTGAGTCACTTTGCTGTACAGCAGAAATTAACGCAACATTGTAAATCAACTATACATCAATGAAATTTAAGAAAAAAAATAAGGACATGGGTAAGTAGCTAGACTGATCGTGGAAAGTCTTTTGAGGACGGAACATTTTTATCTAGGATCTGAGAGATAAGAAATAGTCTGTTGTATGAAAAGCAGAGGAAAGGGGGTTTCAATAAGAAAGAACTGCCTGTGAGGAGGACCTGAGGCCAGCGAAAGCTTGTCACGTGTGAACCTGTTAGAGGAATCGAACAGACAAGAGGGACAAGAAGCATGAGGTAAGTACAGAGCTGTAAGCAGGGGCCAGATCACATGCAACCTTATCAGTTGTGTCTAGGAGGTTATTTCAAGGAAAGTAGGAGGCTATTACTAGGCCTTCAGCAGAGCAGTGACACAAATTGATTTAGGCAGAGATCACACTTAATGCTGTGAGCCTCTTTTATCTCTGAACCCCCAAATTTCATATTGAATACACTTCATAAACATTTAATAAATAAACAAGTCTGTTACCTTAGTTGACCATCACTCGCCTCATCTGTAACAGGACCTTTGGAACTTCCATGCTGACACTTTCTCATCCAGGAAGAACAATGGCTCACTGTTTACTGCCCCCACTTATTAAGAAAGTTGTCAAGAGGTACTTAAGACTGTCAGAACACCTGTCCTCATTGGAAGGCGCTTTGGTCTAAAGAAGAGCTTTACCCTCTGAGCCATTCGGGAAGCCCAAAAAGTGAGTGTTAGTCAGTCATTCATGTCTTAACTCTTTGGGACCCCATGACTGTAGCTTGCCAGGCTCCTCTGTTCATGGGATTTTCCTAGCAAGAATACTGGAATGGGTTGCCATTTCCTCTTCCAGGATATCCTCCTGACTTAGGGATCAGCCCCACATCTCCTTCAGGTGAATTATTCACAACTTAGTCACCTGGGAAGCCCTCTCAGGACTTTCAGGTCTTCAATAGTGCCCCGAACGTCTCTCAAGGTTTATAGCCTATCGCTCCCCTTCTTTTTCCCAACTCATGTCACGCCCAACATAACTTAAACACCTTTTGTGGAAAAATCTCTCTCCCCATCTTTTATTTTCAGCTCCCAAATGTCAAAATTCTCAGCACCTATACTAGCTGCCAAGGTCTTCCAGCTCACCCTACTCTTCCTGTGCACCAGTGGGAAGGTCCATACCCTGCCCTGAGCACCACAGCCCTTCATTGAGACCTTTCTCCCATCCTGGCTGTTGTCCACCACTCGCTAAGGTCAGTTACATCTCACCATGGCCATCAGTTCCTTTAATGAGCCAGGGATACCAGTTCTCCCTTTCTGAATGCCCCACAGGGTCAAGCCTTATTATTGGAAGAAGGAGAGAAAGGAGGCAGAGAGCACAAAGTACTAACTAGCATCTCATCTCACTTTTACAGCCATCCTGTATGATAATTCTACTAGCCACACTTTTCAGATGAGAAAACTGAGGTTCACAGAGGTTAAGCAAAAACCTCGACCCCTAGGTCTTAAGGGACCAAGTCTGAATTTAACTCTGAGCCCATCTAATTCTAAGACTGATGTCTCCCCAGCCTCCACTCAAGGCCACCCCAACAAAGCTACTTTGCTTTTTAAGACTATCTGCCTTCCTCTCCCATCTGCAACACACTCTTCTCCTGCACTTATTGCAAAGATCATGTGTACCGCACCTCACACCTCTCCCCCGGCCCTTCCCTGAAATCTGGCGTTTAAATGGGACTGAGCCACTGAGCCTCCTGCAAACACCACAGGACTGGAAGGACTGTGTGCATTCCAAGGGACCAGATTGGACCAGAGGCACCCGTGTGTACTACATCTGCCACAAGAGCGATGAGACATTTTAGTCTCATTTAGTCTCACTTGTTTGCAGAGCTCATCTGGAACTTTTCTCTGGGAAATCAAACATTATAGTCACAGCAAAAAAAAAAAAAAAAAAGTCATTTTACCCTATTCTACAGGTCATAAGTGGTTGCCTATAACAAGAAGTCTCCTTCTAGTTGACCACTGTCAAAAAATAAAGTCTCCTTTGCAAAGACTGAGAGATGTTTCATGATCAGGCCCATGGTCTCTTCCGCCTGCTGTTCCAGTCCACCCACAGGTGGGCTCTGACCACACACAGGGCTGAAAATGCCCCCATCCCAAGACCTTGACATGGAAATAAGTCCATACTCCTGGTGGTGCTCTTTGCTCTACCTAGACTCTATAATCATCTATGTTTCTGGTGAGCTTCTTGTCAACCTCTAAAATGTATCTCACCAACAACCCTCTCTTGAGCTTTCTCAGAATCCCTGTGACTTTGTGAACAGAATGAATCACTTTCAAAAGTGATGAGAACACAGCACCCTGTACAAACCTCTAACCATCATTCATTCAACAAGTGTAAATGCATCACCTACTATGTACCATGTGCTGTGTCGGGCTCTGGAGAAACACCAAAGGACCAAAGAAACTAAACCCCTTGCTTCATGAGACTTATGCTCTTGTGCATGGATTGTCCCATTTTCTGAGGCTCCTCCAGTGTACTGTTTGTGTCTCCAGGAAAGAACAGTTAATTCCCAACTTTGTTTCTCCAAGACAAAGCATGGCACCCAGTACTTGGTAGACATTTAATCATCGTCTTTACATTCGACTGCGGAAGACACATGTCATGATTGTGTAACACTCACCAGGAAGTCAGGATGCCTGGCTCTGCCCCAAACAACCTGCATGATCCCAGAACAAAACCAGTTCCTGGTCTCAGAAAGAATTCCCTTGCTGAAATTGACAGTTGGAGAGGAAATGCTCTTGGGGGTGACTTAGGGCAATTTGCTTCAAATGAACTTCATAATCTACAGTGTATTTTTCATAGAGAAAAATAAAATACAAAGCTCTGAGTAGATCCTAACTGGATATGGAGTGAGAATTACTGCTGCTGCTACTGCTAAGTCACTTCAGTCATGTCCGACTCTGTGTGACCCCATAGATGGCAGCCCACCAGGCTCCGCCGTCCCTAGGATTCTCCAGGCAAGAATACTGGAGTGGGTTGCCATTTCCTTCTCCAGTGCATGAAAGGGAAAAGTGAAAGTGAAGTCACTCAGTCATGTCCGACTCTTCACGACCCCGTGGACTGTAGCCTACCAGGCTCCTCCGTCCATGGGATTTTCCAGGCAAAAGTACTGGAATGTTACTAGGAAGTCCCAAAGTTTCAGCCACTGCCTTCTGATCCTAAGCCCAGGGCCTGCTGACAACCTAAGAGCCCATCTTCAAATCAATCTCATTGATATTGCTCTGTAAAAAGCTATTTCCCAACAGACGACAGCTCAGAGGTGCTGGCTGGGGTGTCTTGCTGGGTGACTGTGTCTGTATCTCATACAAGGATGAGAAATGTCCTGAAGGTCTGACCCTCTCTGATAGCTACCTTTCTTCTTAACACAAAATAGCTCTAAACGTGGTATGAAGGAGAACTTGAAACCTCACCAATCCATCCTCAAGATGCATACAGTTTCTTATGAATAGGGAAGACAGTTATTTTGGTGGATCTTATGAACAGAATAAAAAAGCCTGAGTGCCAAAGAATTGATGCTTTTGAGCTGTGATATTGGAGAAGACTCTTGAGAGTCCCTGGGACAGGAAAGAAATCAAACCAGTCAATCCTAAAGGAAATCAACCCTGAATATTCACTGGAAGGACAGATGCTAAAGCTGAAGCTCCAATATTTTGGCCACCTGATGCGAAGAGCCGACTCACTGTTAAAGACCCTGATGCCGGGAAAGAGTGAGGGCAGGAGGAGATGAGGGTGGCAGAGGATGAGATAGTTAGGTGGCATCACTGACTCAATGGACATGAACTTGAGCAAACTCTGGAAGATAGTGAAGGACAGGGAAGCCCGGCATGCTACTGCCCATGGGGTCACAACAAGTGGGACACAACTTAGCAACTGGACAATGAACAGAATGGGAAAACCCCTTAGGTTCTTTTTCCTTCCCCTAGACATGGCGGCCATTATGAACTAAAGATGGTTAATGATCAGAGAAAGGGAACCATGTAGGCACTGTGCCTTAGGTCCCTGTTTGGAAAACCTCCTTTAAAGGTTGAAAAGAGGAAGAATGCCTGAGTGGGGAATAGCAACTGGACCTCTCAACCTAAAACCCTGCCCTTGATAATCACACCACCCCCCCTCCAGAGACCTCACCAACTTCTGCTGTCAAGTCTACATTGGCCTCAGGGGGCACTGTTTGTCATGTAAATGCCATCCCAATTATGGATACAGAACCCTCCCCTTAATTCTTTGTGGCACATCTGAAACAGAGCTGGAACCTCCAACTCAGACTGATCAATGTCCTAGGGAAAACAAAAGGGAAACAAATTCAGAGGATCTTGTAAAAGTTGAAAGTCAGATCACTTGATCTAGCCAATCTGACTTGATCTCTGAACTCTGCAGCATATTCATTCATTCATTCATAGCACCGGGTTGGTCTTGATGAAGTTGTACCACCCTGAAGCCCACAGTGTGAGGTCTACCCTCTCAGAATTCCAGGCACAAGAGAATGAGTCTCAGAAGCAAAGGCAAGAAAATGTTTCCCTGTGCTGTCAAAGGCTTGCTTAGCAAGACCCAATCTTCTAAGGGACAGAACTCCTACTGGGGGCCTGTCTCCTCCTGGAGGGACCTCGGTCCTGGCTTTATGGCCGCAGGGTTATCAGGTGAAAATTTAGTCCAGGAAGGCCAACATCCTCTTTCTTGACAGGTGATAGATTCATGTTGTTTCACAAGAGTTGGGGTTTACTGTTTGTACATTCACCTGTTCACTGGACCTTTCCTCAAACTCCCCTCCTGACCACCATTCTCCTCGATCGCAGACTGCTCCTCTCCTGGAGTTCCCCATTTCAGAGCAGCACCAGACACCCCACAGCCAAACACAGAAGCTCTCTGACTCCTTTCCTTTGACCTTCCTATGCCTCCCCTCACCACACCCTGGTGACTTTATCCAGACAAGTCCCAGCTCTCCTTACTCTCCACTTCCACACCTCTGCTGTCTTTCATAGCACTGTCTCCTCCTCCCCAGCTGGTTGTCTTTACCCTGGATCCCTCCTTTACCAAGCACATGGCTCTCATGACATCGTTCCCTGAAAATCTGTCCAAGTCTTATTACTCCTCTACCTCAAAACCTCCAGAAGCTTCTCATTACCATAAAATCAAGGATTTTTTTTTTTTTTTTTCTCAAGCATTTTACCAAGTGTTTCTCAGCTAAATGTAATGCAAAAGAGAGGTTTTGTGAAAATACATCTGGGAAACTAGAGTTGTACTTTCAAAAAATATGTTTAAATGCAGGATTTCTCCATGGCTTTGACAAGGTATTGATAAGTAGGTTGATAAGTCTATTGGTGACCCATGGATATAATAGAATATATTGGGTAACTTTCCACAAATTATTTTATCAAAAAACTGTTTTAGAGGTATTTTATGGTACTCATGTCACTTGGAAACTGTATTTAAAAATTCTGGTGTATAATATGAATCACAGCGTCTATATTCTGGCATTTAATGTACTGTATAATTTAGCTCTACTTCTCTTTCTTTCCTCAATTTCATCCATTAACAATGCTTAGCTTGTTGGACTTTTAATTATAAAATAAATGCATGACTTTTATGAAGTTAAATAAACTTTATAAAGAATTTAAAATTAATTTTTCTTCAAATTCATGCCTTGCCTTAAGATAACAAAATGATACCATTTTTTTAATTGTTCTGTTTCTTGTTTTAGCTATGCTTATAGCCACACCGACAAAGATATACAGGTTTACTTATTCTTTTTCTTCCTCCTTTTTTTTCTTTTCACTAAAAAATCATATCAAGTTTCATACATTATTCTGCAGCTTCTTTTTGTGTCATCGAAAGTGTCTCCCTGGACATCTTTCCAGATTAATGGACATTGATCTTTATCGTTCACTGAAGTAGCTTTGTGATCCACTACAGTGCAAATGCACCAAAATACCCCAGTTTATTCAATCACTCCCCTGTTGATGGATTGCTAGCATTCTAATCATTTGCAGAGTTTTCATTTTTTGTTTAATGCATGCAGTGCTACGATAAACAATCATAATAAAATCCTTTCAATTTATTTCTGAAGGATTGGTGTCCCAAAAGTTGATGAAACTCATTTTTTTCATGAAAAACTCCTATTATTCACTTTTAGTAACTCTTGGGTGAGATGAAGACCTACCGAAGTTGTCAAGAGTAGATTCTGAACCCCTGGCTGGAGCCCATCATCCTAAAGGTGAGACCATCTGTCTTCTGAAGTCAGCTCTCAGGATGTCCTTTTGGACACAATGGGCAGATGACCGGCCTCCTGGTTCATCACAGGACACTGGTCCCCAACCACCTCCCTCCTTCCTTTACTCATGTTCCTCGATGATCCTCCCTGAGCTGCATCTCAGTGACACCTTCATTTAGAGAAGGCCAAGGACATCAACCATGTGACACCAGCAGGAGACAATGCACAGAAAGGGCACAAGACTCAGAGCCTGCCGCGCCCACAGAGTCCAAAAGCCAGGAATCAGAAGGGAGCAGAGCTGACGTGGGGATGGGCTGCTCCATCCTCTGCAGGGGTTCCCAACCTCTAGGATCTAAGGCCTGGTGATCTGAGGTGGAGCTGACATCATAGTAATAGAAATAAAGTGCACAATAAATATAATGTGCTTGAATCATCCTCAAACCCACCCTCCCACTCCAGTCAGTGGAAAAGGTTATCTTCCATGAAACTGGTCCCTGGAGCTGAAAAGCTTGAGGACAGCTGATCTAGAGCAACTGCATACTGCACACGCAGACTCTGCCTGCAGGCTGCCTTCCAGTAGACCCCGTTCAGGAGAGAGTCAGTCCTGGGAGGCATCCACCTCCCCTCCTCTCTTCCTCACCAGCTCATTCCTTTGAAACCTATCCTTCTGCCTAAGCTGCAAGTGACACTACAAGTTACTTACATATTTTGTTATTTTGGCCTTGGTTTCATTAACCATAAAATGGGAATAACAGTAACAACTAACAGGGATGTGAAGATTTAGTAAGTATAATCTATTTCCTTTCAAATCAGTGCTCAGATACAGATGATATAACAGACACACACATGTATTATACATGCGCGTGTGCTCAGTCATGTCTGACTCTTTGCGATCCTATGGACTGTAGCCCGCCAGGCTCCTCTATCCACGGAATTCTCCAGGCAAGAATACTGGATCGGGTTGCCATTTCCTAATCCAGGGGAATCTTCCTGACCCAGGGATCGAACTTGTGTCTCCTGCATTGGCAGGCAGATTATTCACCACTGTGCCACCTGGGAAACCCATTATACACAAAAAGTGCTTAAAACAGTGATCCATAGCACTGTCCCAGGAAGCCTTAGCTCTTACTTCTGGCTATATGCTCGTCACCAGGGTAGGTCTCCCAGGAACACCCCAGCCCGAGACACCATGGACCACTCTGTTCCCTATGTGTGGCATGATGCCACACACCTGACCTCTGCCTCTGTTCCTATCTCCCCTAAGATTGACCTTCCCTCAGCCCAATGCCCACTTGCCCACATCCTTCTCCTCTTCAAAAGCTCACTTCAAATTATAAAGCCTTCCAGGATTCTCACCTGTCTTCCAACACCCCCAAAGCTTTCACTCTCCCACCTGGTTTTATAACAGCTTTCCTCCTTAGTCTGATCATTTTCTGCCTTGTATTACAGTCATGCATGCCCTTGACTTTCTCTCACTTGGAAGACAAGTTCCTTGGCAACGTAGCTGAAATGCTTCCATTCCCTTCGCTGTCTGCCACAGTGACTGACACACAGTGATGCTAAGCACAGACTGGCCAAGTGAATGCTGTCACCTTAGGAACCCTTGGCAGTGACAGTGTCTTTGCTCATCTTTGAATTCCATTCCACTGCTGCATAAAAACTGGGGCTTCCTCTCAGTGGGTCGATAGCTTAGTAGGCCCACTGCACTGCAGTAGGGTGCACTGCAGTGCCGGGGGGAAGGCAGGATGGTCACGGTGTTATGTGACATGTAGAGCTCAGGCTGGGTAACCACGTGGACACAGGGACTGGTCTCTCTGGCTCAGAGAGCATCTGGAGCTAGAGCCCTCCTATGGGTAAGAGTCCACACACCTCACCCATTCCTCATCATCTGTGTCAGAGCCCCAATTTTAACTTGAAGTGCAGTGTCTGACCCAACTGAAATGGAATCCAGGGAAGGTCGAATCCTATTAAGTCACCAGACCATAAAGCAGAAAGGTATAAAGTTGACAAATTGCTTCTCCCAGTGGTGGCAGCTGTGAAGCACGCAGCAAGGCTGGGCTCTGACCCAGGAAAGGCCAACAGAGAGTCCCTCCTTCTCCCCAGAGCCCGGTCTCAACATCCAACATCCAACATCCCTTCCCAGTGGAGGCGGCATTAAGTGTCTAACGAGTAAGTGTTTAGCACGGTTCCTTGTATTTTATTTCTCAATTCAAACAGAACCTGGGTGTACCAGGTCAGGCCTGCCTACAGGATAAGAAGTTCACAGTGACTCTTTCAAAAAGGATTTCTGCTGGTGGTACACCAAGTTAACACCGTGCATGTCCCACCATCCTGCCCTTTCCCTCCCAGACAGTCCCGGGAGGAGCTGAATCTGTCAATCATGGGTTCCTGAAAAGAGTTCTCAGGGCTCCACTGAGTATGCACTCGACTCCTCTTCTACGCTCTGTCAGCCACCAAGGTGACTGTGTCCAGGAGGGAAGAGGTTGAGGAGGGAGGCAAATGCCACATAATTTTATCTACATTATCCCCCAGAATTCTCCCTACAACCATGTCATGTCAGTATTAGATAAGGTCTGCCTTGTAAAAATGAACAAAGAGAGGTCCAGCAAGGATAGTCACTTATCCAAGGTCAAGCAAGTAGTATCAATACAAAGTCAAGTTGCATACAAGGTTGAATCCTTCTGGTTAAAGTTAACTTTGAGTCTGTCACACAACATACTTCCCTGGCTGTCTCCAAAGCCCCTCCTCCACCACACAGTTGCCTCCTTGAACTATAAAAGGCAGCATCCTACCTCTAAGAAGGGTGCTTTCCTTGTCCTCAAGTTATCCATTCCATTCTAGGACCTTTCAGTGGACTTTACAACTTTCTAAAACAACCTGCTAAGAGTTTTGTCAACGAAGCTAGGCTGCTGGTCTCTGGTCTCAGTATTTCTCTGGGGCCCCTGCCCATTTATTTGACCCAGATAGTTCCTGCTCTTGGCTTCACTGCTACCCTGATGCCCCCCCCCGCCCCTCACCTCAGCTCTTAGACATGGCTGCCAGCTCTTAACTCAGATGTCTTGGTTTGACGAGCTATTAGGAAAAGCTTCATCCTCTGAACTTCAAATGTTCTTACTCAGAATTTTGAAATGGGACTCAGAGTTTTCCCATTTTCAGAAGTTTTCCTTCTCCTTAAGCACAATAGTGAACCTCTGCAAGCCTCAGTTTCTCATCTGTCAAAGGGATAGTAACTGTTCCTCTTTCCTTGGGAGATAAAATGTCAGCCCTATTCTATACGTATGAAGTGTTAGGATAGTAACTAGACAGAATGAAAGCTCAGGACATGTTCACCCCATGCTCCTTCTCATCAGCCACTATCAGTTCAGTTCAGTTGCTCAGTCATGTGCTACTCTTTGCAACCCCAAGGACTGTAGCATGCCAGGCTTCCCTGTCCATCACCAACTCCCGGGACTTGCTCAAACTCATATCCATTGAGTCAGTGATAGCATCCAACCATCTCATCCTCTGTTGTCGCCTTCTCCTCCTGCCCTCAATCTTTCCCAGCATCTGGGTCTTTTCCAATGAATCAGTTCTTTCACATCAGGTGGCCAAAGTATTGGAGTTTCAGCTTCAACATCAGTCCTTCCAACGAATATTCAGGGTTGATTTCCTGGAAGATTGACTGGTTTCATTTCCTTGCTGTCCAAGAGACTCTCAAAAGTCTTCTCCAACACCACAGTTCAAAAGCATCAATTCTTTAGCGTTCAGCTTTCTTTATGGTCCAACTCTCACATCCATACGCGACTACTGGAAAAACCATAGTTTTTCCTGGTCCCAAATCACTCATAGTGATAGGCTCTGTATAGCTCATCACTCATAGTGACAGTATCGGATGCAAGCCCCACCTCTGGCTACAGTGGAAAGTCAAGGGTGTGGCTGTGGAGGTGGGAGCTTACACAGAATAGAGTAGCCCTGGGTTCCTCACACATTTCTGAGAAGCTCCAATTTCCTTCTCACCTGGATCAAAGGAATAACCCAGCATCTGCTGGGAGACTTGTTGCTGCCCTCCCGAACCCCCTGCCTTCTGACTCCAACCCATCCTCACCGAAGGAGACATCTGAGTCCAACTCCCTTCCCCTGGTGTTCAACTCTTTCCAGGAAATCCGTATCTCTGATGCAAAGGCTCCCAAGGAAACCCACCCCTCTGACTTTCCAGACACTAGAATCCATTGATTGGGGAAAACATTTTTTCCCCCTCAAATAAAATAGAGACAGAATTAGAGTCACTTGTCTACTGACTCTATCTTCCTGCCTTCCTGCCTCCTCCACTGCAGTTTAGTTATTACCATTGGCAACTGCATCCATTCTTACATCCATACTCATTAACTGGTTATTTGAATAGACTGTTTAACTCTACCCAGGAGATTCGAAATCCTGAGTTCTTTTGGGAGTGTATCTTAATTTTCAAAGCATAAATTTAATAATAAAGAATAGTCTTACAAGTATTACAAATAAATCCAGTGCAGATCCTAGAACTGTAAAGGAAGTATTTGCAGAGTGCCACAGAAGCACAGGGGAGGGTGAGCGCCATTCTTTCTGAAAGAAGACTAACCTAATGCCATTCTACTCAGAAAATGCCTCCCTCCTTCAAGTTGTGGCTCAAAAGTCAGCTCCTTCGGGAAGCAGTTAAAAATGAACAATTGAAAGTTTCAGAAAAAATACAGCAAATTCCAAGGACTGAAAACAGGATCACTGGGTTCCATCTACATTTTCCTCCTGACAGGTTTGAGAAAACAGTTAGATTTGGGAAGTAGCTAGATTTGGAATCTGGTTAGCCACACAAATACAGGTGTCTCCCAGAAGTTCTCTCAAATATGAGGAAGAGGTAGAATCTAGGGAACTCTTTATCCTTTTGGTTGAAATGTCTCCACATTTTGGAAGTTTTTATCCCAATCAACGGTCTTGGGAATTTCCAAGCAGACCACACTGTGATGCACCCGTTTCCACTGTAGAGTCTTTTCATTTTGGATGTGGAGAGTAGGGAGTGTTTTGTTGTTGTTTTTTTTTTTTTTTCTGGGGAAAGCTCAAAAAAGGTTTGTCACTTGTAATCTGTGAAGTCAATTATCACATTCAACTAACGACTAGATAGAAGGATAATTAGCAACCACTTCACCCAAGGGGCTGCTTTTCCTCAGAGAGCAACAAGGGGCTTCTTAATTTTCCTAAATGTTTTGCTGTTAGTGCTTCATTTCATGCCAGAAGGCATCGAGAACAGTCTCATCCTTCCCCTTCTCACCTACACCATTCCCATCACTGCACAGCCTTGGGAATTCAGTGACTGAGATGATCTTTGCTTCATCAAATCTTCAGCTTTCCTAATTGGGTTGAGAAAGACGTGATTATTTTCATTCCTTTTTTTCTCTCCACTGAATATAAAAGGAAAGAGTCAGGCCTCATGTCAGAGTTACAGCTCTTCATACGATGGATCTAAAGAATATTACCTCTTAGAAGCAAGTCCGGCTCTGTAGTACAAGCTTCGGTTATAAATTAATGATGACTCCTTCCCCCGGTTAGACAGTGGCTCTAAGATTTGCATAGCCAATGAAAATCTGAATCTTGAGAATCAACTATCGCTCAAAACCCCAGTACACCAAGGCAGAAGTTCATCATCTCCCTCCCTGTAACTTCTTCCCTGTGTGTTCCCATCTTGGTGAAGATGCCCCCACCCACAGCCTTGCACTTCAGAAACCTGTGCACCATCTTGCAACTCTCCTCCCCTCGTCTCCAAGTCTTACTGAGTCTGTCTCCTTGAAATCAACAATACTGACCATCTTTTCTCCACCTCCACTGCTGTGACATGGTTCAGCTCCTTATTGCTCCATGCATGAATTTCTTGAATATCTACTGCACGTTCCCCACCACAAGCTTGATCTGCCTCGAAAACTTTCCTGACAGCCCTAGTAATCTTTCTCCAATGCAAATCTTATTAAGTCATGCCATTATTTACCTTACTGCTCATTTCTCTTCAGGAGAGATTTGAAGTTTCTGATACTCCCTGAAGAGACTCCACAATCTGTATGTGGTCCTCCTTTTGGCCCCTGATCTAAATGCACTCTGATCTGTGGAGATATTTACATCCCTTCATCATGAACATTTTCTTTTTATTACTGTGATTTAGCATCCCTGTGGTAAATGGCATAACGAAGATTGGGTTTTATCTCTCAGTCTGAGAATCACTGTCTTTTAACAAGCAACATTACCTCATTCATAGTATTGGATATAAGTGTCCAAGTCTATATTAGTAATTACAATACTATGAATGAGTTAATTCATTCTCTGTTTGTCCTTCTTTCTGGTTATTTCCTAATTCTTTGTTTCTTCTCTGACTTCTCTTGAATCGACTGAGGTTCTTTTGCTCTGTTTCCCCTAACCGAAATAGTTAGTGGCCTGGGGACTGTACTCCAGATCTATTTCTATAATTGGTACTTTACACTTCTGATAAACATACTTGAACATGGATTATTCAGAACAATTTTAGAGATAATCAGCATCTATGTTCTCTATATAACAAGAATTTCAGCAGGCTTTAAATTCCATCTGCCTCCTTTATGCAGCCCAAGCACATTGCATTTGGAATCAGCTGAAGTATTTCAGTTAGAAAATTAATTTTTTAAACCACAAAATAAGGTTTTTCCTGATGTATTTGTTCAATAGTTGTTTCTTTTATCCTACTTCTTCACTTCTGGATTTTTTTTCCCCTTGCTAGTTAATTCTTTTCAAGGGATCTTGCACATAGCAAATTTTCCAAATCTCTGCATATCAGAAAATCTATGGATTTTACCCTTAAGCTTGAATTAAACTTGACTGGATCTAGCAATCCAGATTCAAAGTTAATTGTCTCCCTGACATTTGGAAATATTGATCCATTATCTGCTGCATCCATTGCTGCTGCTGAGAAGTCTGATGTCAACCTGATTCACATCCTTCTACAGGTAATGAGGCCACCCAGCCCATCATACTTCACTCCAGAAGCTTTAGGAATTTCCATTAATGAACTAAAATTTCACCATACAGTGTCTCTTGTATGGATTTAATTTTTCATATATTTATTCAGCTCGACATCTAAGATTTGTCTTTCTAGGAACTTATTAGATTCTTAAATCCTATGAAATCACCTTCTATTATGTGTTTGACATATTGCTGGGTACATTCTGCTATTCAACTCATGTGCTGCTGTTCCTTCTTTCAACAATCTACTTTTTAATATCTTGCATCTCTAGTTATTCTGTCTGCGATTATTAAGAGCTGCCAAATCGAGTTGGAAAAAGTGTTCTTATTAAGTGGAAAAATCATGCTAAAATGAGTTGTTATCTGGATTGAATAGGTTTGAAACAAATGTGCCCAATTTAATAAGTCTAGTTTTACTCTAGAAATTTATGACAGACCCGAGAAATTCAGGGCTTTAAATCTTCAGATGGAGCATGAGAAGGCAAGGAAAGCATCTTTGTTGTTTAGTTGCTAAGTCGTGTCTGATTCTTTACAATCCCATGGACTACAGTATGCCAGGCTTCCTTGTCCTTCATCATCTCCTGGAATTTGCTCAAACTCACATCCATTGAGTTGGTGATGCCATCCAACCATCTCATCCTCATCTTCATGTCCCCTTCTCCTCCTGCCCTCAATCTTTCCCAGCATCAGGATCTTTTCCAGTGAGTTAGCTCCTCACATCAGGTGGCCAAAGGAAAATATAGCCCTGAACAAATACCTGGCCACATTTTTCTGTGGTGGTCTTCCAAACACCAATCACACTATTTGGATCAAGACACCCCTGGTGGTAGTGAAGCTGAGCAGGAGACCCTGTGGGGCTCCTGGGCACCAAAGCCTTTCTATGTCTCCTGTTTCTCATTTGTAGGGAACCAGTTCCAGCCTCCATGATCTTCCTTGTGTTCCAAAGGGCAGTTCAAACAGTTGCTAATTGGGGAAAGGAGAGGATGCAGAGTCAAGGGAGGAGCAGTCAAGAAACAACAGTGCAGCCTTGGGACAGGGTCCTGGTTCCGCCTTCAGGGATATCTTTGAGCTCTTCTGCAGAACTAAAAACCCCAATAAATGGAAGACATTAACCACTTGATGAAGCATTCTTCATTCCAGAGACAAGGTCACAGTTTGATAACCCTGAGAACCTCAGAAGCTCATCAAGGGTCCACCTTAGGCCAGATGAAAGGAGTGCAGGCCCTGCACACACCCTCATCCTTATTAGCAACCCTGCCCTTGAACCATCGCTATAAAACTCCTCACCAAATCCCTACCCCATGTTGGGACACACAGTTTTGAGGAGCATGAGCCCACTGTGTCCCCCTTTGCCAGGCAGAGCAATAAAGCTATCATTTTCTATGTCACTCAAAACTCTGTCTCTGAGATTCAGTCTGGTACTGGTGCACAGAGGCTGAGTTTAGTCATTAGTAGGTGTGCAAACCCCTGAGAGAAGTAAATAACTCTGCCATACCCTAATAGAACAAAAAAAAAACAGTGCTCCCACGGCAACTCTAACACATTCACACGACACCCACGTAAGCTGAGCTCGTGCTTCCCAGGGCCACGTGATGCATATGGGCAGAAAGAGCACAAGTCTGTCTTCACTTCACTTTTGGTATTCTGTGACCTTGGGGTATTTACATTCTCAACTAAACTGTTTTATTGGCTGAAGGGTTGCATTTAATATCTAGTTTCATACTGAAATCATGTACCCGGTGAATGATTTTGAGCTCCTTGAAAAAGCCATGAGCTCTGAATAACAAGAGCAATGTATTAGAAGATTTTGTTATGAACTCCCTAGGCATCCTTCAGAGGGTCAAAACCATCTTCCCAAGGAGCAGGGAGTCTCACATGGGGACAAATTCCCCAGGTCTTGTCATTTGGTTTCAGGGTTTTAATTTACTCCAGACTCCCACAGCCTGAGTCCCATGAAAGACAGTAGTCAGCTATAAGATCTCATCACCACCATCCCCTCCCTAGACTGTCTGAAACTCTGAGGACTCCCAGGGAAAGGTGGAGATATTTTGTCAGATCATCAGCACCCTATTTTCAGAGGTCCTCTGGAAGGCAGAAGTAGAAATGTTTGCCTGAGTCTGTGATGAAGTCCCTCAGCTATCAAAGACATACATCTGGAAATTTTATTCCATATTTAAAGGAAAAATCCACCTGTTATAATCATGGCCTTTAGAATCCTTTCTGGTCAAGGCATTTCCCTTCCCCTGATGGAACAGGAGAAGGTACACACAAAGCCCAATGCTAGTTTTCCAACATGAAAAAAAGGGAAAGGAACCAATTAATTTAGGAAATCTAGCATTTACCAGTTGGCTTCACCCTCAACACACAGACACACACAGTAGATACAGAGATAGTTTTAAACGCAGAGATGGATGTTCATTTTCCCTCAATACAATCCTCTGAGGCAGATGGATTATCTCCATATAGGATGTACAAACCAAGGCACAGAGCAATCAAATCCCCTCAGGTAAGTGATACTGTATTCTCAGTTGTTATTCTCATTTGCTGTGCAGGAACTAAATCTGTTTCACCCATCCCAGGATCCTTTTGCTTAGCAGAGAGTTTGGAACACAATTTGTATCCCTGACACATCCACACCAGCTCATTTACTCAGTGAACTTTCATCGACCACCTACTATGTGCCAGACCCTCTGTTAGGCAGGGTGATACAGGACTGAATGAAACAAATAAGTTCTGACCATCTAATGGGATAAATAGCAAAAATTCATCATTACTTAGTTGAGCTCTAAAAAAAAAAAAAAAAAAGCCAAAGGTTCCTACAAAGGAGATGACATTCAGAAGTGGGAGAGGAGTGGTTGGGTGATATCCCACCTTATATTAGACATCAGGGTTGGGGAAATCCTGCCTCTCCAGAGGTCATCATGACCTTTTGTCATACCCACACACCTCATACCTCATGGTCAAGATTCCTTGCCTTTGGAACATACACACATCAGATGCTGTATTTCCTGGAAGCTAGGGTTGCCAAACTGAGCAAATTAAAACATAGAATTCCCAGTTAAGTTAGACTTATAGTAAAAAAGTCATTGCTTATCTGAAAATCTATCTCAAATATTGGCTTGGCCAAAAAGTTGGTTCGGGTCTTTCTATAAGATCTGAACCAACTTTCCAGCCAACACAGTATAACTTGGGATGTACTTAGAATAAAATATTTGTTTGTCTGAAATGAAGACTTAACTAGATGTCCTGTATTTTACCTCTGAAACAAACGTACAAGAGAATCATTCAATCATTTTAGAGGCAAGTGAAATAAAATAGAATAATAAAAATTAAAACAGAGTTTGGAGACCTGAATTTGATTGGGAGTTAATTACATATTTTAATTATTGAGAAGAGTTAACTTCCAAAGAAGAAAACAGTGTCCGCATAACCTCTTTATCTGTCATGGTTAATGCAGCCGATAAAGACAAAAAGACACCAACCTGGGTACACAGCACACACTCCACTACCATCTCTGGGTGTTTAATTATTTTCATTATTGCTCGTGGTATGCTCATTAATCCATTATGTTAAAATCTAACCTTGGATTCCCTGGTGGCTCAGATGGAAAAGAATCTTCCTCCAATGCAGGAGACCCTGGTTTGATCCCTGGGTCCGGAAGATCCCCTGGAGAAGGGAATGGCAACCCACTCCAGAATCCTTGCCTGGAGAATTCCCTGGACAGAGGAGCCTGGCCAGCTACAGTCCATGGGGTCACAAAGAGTCGGACACAACTGAGTGACCAACACTTTCTAACAAAAACGAACCTTATTATTTTCTAAGTCCTGTACTGGGGTTGTTCACATACATGATCTCTCTCAATCTTTCCAGCATCCTTATGAGAAAAATGTTATCATCCTGAGATTACATGAGGAAACTGAGACTGAGAGGTGTAGTACCTAGCCCGAGGTGAGAGAATCTATATTCTAGCCTAATTCACCCCGATCTCAAGCTCCATGGCTTCTCCATCATACTAAGTGCAAGCGCAGGGTGTTTGGGTTTTATTGTAAAGCCTCACCATAAAGGAAGGAAAATGAATTCAAGATAGCTAATTCTAATTAAGCAGCACTAAATATATCTCATGTATTTTTGTAGTAAGACTGTCTTTGCTGTGTGTGCTTACTTGTGACAGGTCACCCACCTATCTTCTTTGCAAACACAAATAACTCCAAGCATTTGGAAGGAGATGCGGAAAGCTGCAGAAAGAACAAAGGCACCTTGGTACAGAAACACCACATTTGCTAGAATAAACAGGAGCCAAAAACAGTCAACAATGGATCGCAGGCCTTAGACTCTGCCCCAAGACAATGAGGTGGGGGGTGGAGAGAATGAACCTGGCACCTCTGCCCTGGGTGCAGTGAGCAGGGACCGCTCCACGGCGGAAGGGACTCAAGTCCTCTGTGATACCCCTTACGCTCCCTGCCCTCCAGCGGCATGCTGGCCCATCAGCTAACCTGAACGGATCTTAACGGCGGTCCCTTCACAAAGCCTGAGAAGTCCTGGGTGGATCATCCAGTATCTGCAAGTCCCCAGTCAGGGAGAGAGACAGAGTCACAGCAGCCTGCAAAGCTCTTCCGGGAAAGTATGTATAACAAAAAATAACAACAAAACCAGCATCCCCAGTGCACAATTTCCAGAGCTCCCTGGAGCCTAACTATAATATTCATAATTAGACTCATTTTGCAACTGAGGTCCCAGAGGACCCGAGAGGTTGGTTAAGCCATTCTCCCAAAGTTTCAGAGCACATCATTGCTGGAGAGTTGGGAACGGAAGGCGGGTCCAGAGTACCAACCAAAGGTGCTGGATCTCATACCATCCACATGACTGTCCATGGTCATTACCCTCTTTCATTACTAGAGATGAACCTATCTAACGCCAGTTTCCTGACTTGACCCAAAGCCTGTGCTCCTTTTCCCACCCAAAGACATCATTCCAAATATTAGGTCCTCCAACCATGCCTTTGTTCCTGGGGATCATCCTCTTCAGCATATGAACACATGCTGCCATGTATGTATACACATATGTTCATGCACATACATGCATGGATATACCCACATATACAGAAAGGTCTTCTCTCCCCATCTCACTCCAGTGTTGCCTCAATTCTCTATTCCTTTAGCATAAACAAGATGGGATTGCTAAGTAGATATAGGACTGGATAAACAGATGTGAGAAAGCAAATCTGTTAAAATGTTAAGGACAGAATCTAGCTGTGTGTGTTGGGGGGGGGGGTTATGGGTATTTACTGAACTCTTCTTTGAACCTTTCTGCATATTTGAAAATTTTCAAAGTAAAATATGGGGAAGGGGGAAACTGTCTCTATTTCTTTTCCTTTCCTCCTGTTATCTTCTGAAACCACCCCAAGAAGGCTTTCACCACCACTGTTCACCGGTTCCTGTCCAAGGCACCCATGACCTTCATGTTGCTAAATGCAATGGTCACTCCCCAAACCTCTTGCTTGATCTGCTGGCAGTGTTCGACATTATCCTTCTTCCAATATTTTCTGCCCCACCCTCTGCTCAGTTTCTAGGAAGTGACTCCATTTTCCTGATATATCATTGGCTTCTCCTTCTCAGTCTCTTTCTGTTTGATTCTCACCTTCCCAACAGCTACAGAGTAGTGAGCCTCGGACTTCTTTTCTACTCATATTCCTATGCTGAGTTTATCCAGTCACATGGCTTCAAATGATATTATTGTAGATGACTTCCAAATATATATCTTTAGCCTATACCTTACTCCTGAACTCGGGACTCCTATATTTGACTGCCTATTCTGTATCTGTCTATTCTATGTCTGTATCATCCCAATCTTAAAACATCCATCAAAAGTCAAACTCCTGGTTTTATACCAGCATCCCTAGTCTCACTGAGACCTGTTTATCACCTGGTGAACAAGCCCAGTCTAGAGGATGAGAGGCATTCTGTCAACTGCAAGTCATCTGAGTGAGGCCATCCCAGTCACCAGCCAAGAAACCAGCTAATGGCAGATATATGTGTGGTCTTGGGATATATCAGCTGATGCAGTCAGGCTAGTCAGAATTATGAGACCAATAAAAGGCTGTTTTTTTTTAAGCCATTAAGACTTGGGGTGGTTTGTTCTTGATGAAAAATTCCAGAATAACTAAATTATTCTAGAAATTATGTGTAATATTAAGCAGAAAGAGTCACTCTGGGAGAAAGCTAATTACTTAATTCTTAAATGCATGAATTGGGAGCTGGTCATATCATCAGCCCTTGTTTCATTGAATATGGCCCCTTTACTGCCCCAATTTTCTCACCTAGAAAACTTTGCATGGTACGAAAGCTTCTTTCCACTATCTTTGGGAATGTTTTTTTTTGAGAGGGGAGGGGCAGGGCACACAGCATGTGGCATCCTAGCTCCCTGACCAGGGATTGAACCCATTCCCCTGAAGTAGAAGTGTGGAGTCTTCACCACTGGACCCCCAGGTAAGTCTCTTTCTGGTATTCCTGGGTGGAGCCTTGTGAAAGACTTTCTCTAGGCTGTGAAGATACCTGGTTTGATACGCTCCCTTCTCAGGGAACTACAGACAAAGGGTGGAGACAAGTCTATACAAAACTGTCCTCTATTTCTTTTTATTTCAATGCCATAGGATTGTCCCTGGATTTTAAATCTGGTAAGTGTGGTTTACATAGCAAACACACCTCCAATCTGTATTGACTGTGAAAGTGCTGCACTCAATATGCCAGCAAATTTGGAAAACTCAGCAAAACTCAGGACTGTAAAAGGTCAGTTTTCATTCCAATCCCAAAGAAAGGCAATGCCAAAGAATGCTCAAACTACCGCACAATTGCACTCATCTCACACACTAGTAAAGTAATGCTCAAAATCCTCCAAGCCAGGCTTCAACAATATGTGAACCATGAACTTCCAGATGTTCAAGCTGGTTTCAGAAAAGGCAGAGGAACCAGGGATCAAATTGCCAACATCTGCTGGATCATTGAAAAAGCAAGAGAGTTCCAGAAAAACACCTATTTCTGCTTTATTGACTATGCCAAAGCCTTTGACTGTGTGGATCACAATAAACTGTGGAAAATTCTTCAAGACATGAGAATACCAGACCACGTGACCTGCCTCTTGAGAAATCTGTATGCAGGCCAGGAAGCAACAGTCAGAACTGGACATGGAACAACAGACTGGTTCCAAATAGGAAAAGGAGTACATCAAGGCTATATATTGTCACCCTGCTTATTTAACTTACATGCAGAGTACATCATGAGAAACGCTGGGCTGGATGAAGCACAAGCTGGACTCAAGATTGCCGGAGAAATAGCAATAACCTCAGATATGCAGATGACATCACCCTTATGGCAGAAAGTAAAGAGGAACTAAAGAGCCTCTTAATGAAAGTGAAAGAGGAGAGTGAAAATGTTGGCTTAAAACTCAACATTCAGAAAACTAAGATCATGGCATCCAATTCCATCATTTCATGGCAAATAGATGGGGAAAACAGTGGAAACAGTGACAGACTTTATTTTGGGGGGCTCCAAAATCACTGCAGATAGTGATATCTGCATGACTGCAGCCATGATATTAAAAGATGTTTACTCCTTGGCAGGAAAATTATGACCAACCTAGACAGCATATTAAAAAGCAGAGACATTACTTTGTCAACAAAGGTCCATCTAGTCAAGGCTATGGTTTTTCCAGTAGTCATGTATGTATGTGAGAGTTGGACTATAAAGAAAGCTGAGTGCTGAAAAATTGATGCTTTGGAACTGTGGTGTTGGAGAAGACTCTTGAGAGTCCCTTGGACTGCAAGGAGATCCAACCAGTCCATCCTAAAGGAGATCAGTCCTGGGTGTTCATTGGAAGGGCTGATGTTGAAGCTGAAACTCCAATACTTCGGCCACCTGATGTGAAGAGCTAACTCATTTGAAAAGACCCTGATGCTGGAAAAGATTGAAGGCAGGAGAAGGGGATGTCAGAGGATGAGATGGTTGGATGGCATCACCAACTCAATGGACATGAGTTTGGGTAAATCCCGGGAGTTGGTGATCGACAAGGAGGCCTGGCATGCTGCAGTCCATGGGGTCGCAAAGACTCAGACATGACTGAGCGACTGAACTGAACTGAACTGAACCTTAAGACCAAATCAAAATATGCTGAATTATTAAAAAATAGATTTTTGACTCAATTGAAATGTAAATCTGTTTTTAACATGCATTCTATTTTTAAAATCTTCCATAAATTTCATTAGGAAGCTATTGAGATGTACCAATTTTGCATTTGATCTATTAGAGGGGTCCAAGGACTTTGCAACTACATAGGCCCTGAATCTGACCCAGAGCAGTTACATGTGACTTAACAAAATACAGTAATATTTGTAATGAGTTAGCAGCCTCATTGGACAGCTAGAGCAAAATAAAGATTTTGAAGGGCCTACTAAACCCTAAAGATAACTATATACATCCTCATCTTTTCTTCTTCTCATTTGTTTGGCCCCTTTCTACACCATTTGATCACATGTAGGATCGAGGCCCACAGACCCCCTGCCTGAAAACCCCTCCCACCTAGCATCATTTACACTATTCTCATCTATGCCCTCACATCTCACTTTATGGTATCTGGTTAGCTCATAATGTATGGCATCGCCATTATGAATATCAGCCTTCTGCCCTATTAGACTGATATTCCTTGAGGTCAAGCACTAAGTCTTATTTATATCTGCATGTCTCATACCCTGCATAGTATCTGACATAATGCTGGTGCTCCAAATAGGGTTGTTGATCCAATGAAATAAACAGCCTCAGGTCTCCTTATCAGGAATAAATCTCCCCTAAGAAGCTTCAGGACTGATGAGAACTATACAAGTGTTTGTTCCTATCATCATCATCACCATCACTCACTTCATTTCAGTAGCTGTAGCTTCCTGGATTTCATTTGTTTCCTCAGCCTTTATTATCTAGGAAGCAGTAGGAGGCTGGGCAGAAATCCAGGCCTCCTGGCTCAGAGTCAGTTAATCCTTCTTCACAACATTATTACCATTAGCCTGATGGAAACCCAGAGAGCTCATCAAAGCAAAAGTGGCAGAGAGAGGCCTACAATAGCACAAAGCCACTGCCCCCGAGAATGAGTGCAATGAATGTTACCATTCGGAAAACAGTAAGTGCCCTATCACTAAGCTCCTTGCTCTGTTTCACTTCTTTTAAAGACAACAACAACAACACAAAAGACAGACTTGAGCTTTTCAAGCAGTTTTAGGTTCATGGCAAAATTGAGAGGCAAGGGAAGCCCACATGTCCCCTGGCCCCATATACACCTAGCCTCCCTCATTAACAACATCCCCACCAGAGTGGTACATTTGTTACAAATGATGAACCTACATTAACTCATCACCCAATGTCCACAGTTCACACCAGGATTTATTCTTGGTGCTGTACGCTCCGTGAGTTTAAACACATGTTGAACAGCATGCATTCAGCGTTATAGATTCGTACAGGGGAGTTTCGTGGCCCTAAAATTGCTCTGTACTTCACCTATTCATCTCCCTCCCCAACCGCTGGCAACTGCTCATCTTCCTCCTGTCTCCATAAGTGTTGCCTTTTCAGGAATGCCATGCAGTTGAAATCATACAGTATGGAGCCTTTTCAGATTTGCTTCTTCCATTTAATAACATGCATTTAAGTTTCCTCTATTCCTATTCATGGCTTAATAGTGCATTTCTTTTTTGTTGTTGTTGTTTGGTTGCTAAGTCGTATCTGACTCTTTGTGACCCCATGGACTGTAGCCCACCATGATTCTCTGTTCATGGGATTTACCAGGCAGGAATACTGGAGTGGGTTGCCATTTCCTTATCCAAGGGATCTTCCCGCCCCAGGAATTGAAGCCACGTCTCCTGCATTGGCAGGCAAATTTTTCACCACTGAGCCACCAGGGAAACTCTTTCTTTTTAGGATTGGATAATATTTCATCATCTGGATCTACCACAGATTTATGCATACCAACTGAAGGACATCTTAGTTGCTTCCAAGTTTGGACAATTATAAATAAACATCCATGTGTAGGTCTTTGTGTAAATATAAGTATTTTACTCCTTTGGGTAAATATCAAGGAGTGTAATCACTGATCATACAACAGTAGGTGTAGTTTTATAAGAAACCGCCAAAGTGTCTTCTCAAGTGGCAGTACCGGTATGCACGTTTCATCTATTTTGAATTGTTACAACAGCCCTGTGAGATCAAGAATAGTTTTAGAGATGAGAAAGCTGAGCTGCAATGAATTTTCTAGGCCAGGCAGTGAAGACATGACTCACCACTCACCACCCTTCAAGCCAACCTGCCATCCCAGATATTCTAGAGATGTTCCTCTGTAGCTTCAAACAGTTGCCCACAGCCCTACCTCCAGGTAAAACAGAAAATCTATGACTTCTTTTTTAACATGGTCAGCATTACTGCAGGCTGGATAAAGAGGAGAATGATGTTAAGAAACACAAGCAAACAGAAAAGTATGGTTCTGGAGGACCAAACAACCCTTCAAGACAGAAGGGGGACTGAAGCAAGCATGTCTTGTGAATAAGAATCTGCCCTCTTCAAAGTGTCTGAACCCCAGGAGGTTTAAATCTGTGTGTGACTCTCCCAGCCCACGGGTTTCATCAGCCTTCTGAGAGCTTGGAGAACTCTGGAGGAGAGTACCTCACAGATGTTGCTCTGGGGCATCCAAACAGCACATGGAACGTACTTAGACTAAAATACATCCTTTATCTGATATTCAAATTTAACTGAGTGTCCTGTTTGGATTTGGAGGTTGTTGTTGTTGTTGTTGTTTTTTGTCTGTTTTGTTTACTAAGTCTGCCAATCTTGCAGATGTCTCTCTTCCACAGTGAGGAAGACTGGCCCTCCTGTGTCATTGGCCAGAATTGTGACCCATGTCCATATCCACCCTTAGCAAAGGGGCAGAACTCCCATGCATGGCTTGAATTACTGTGGATAAACCCCATGAGCCTCGCAAAGCACAGAGTCATGGGTATAAAGTAAGGCTCATGAGCCATAGGGACAGGAAAGGGGATCTGGAAAGGCAACCAGCAATGCCAGCCCCACGACCTCATGGCTACCATCATCCCATGGATCAATGGCTAACATCCTCTTTCCAGTCCCAGCCAAGCACACAAGCTCTTAGGACTTAGCCTGAAACAGCTATGGAGGGACTTGGATACATGAAGTGAGGCAGTGACTTGTCTGCTTTATTCTTGACTTAGGTTTGGCAGTACCCTTCAGTAGCACCACTTTGTTTCCCTCACTTCCTTCAAGACAGTGCCTCAGAGGTGCTGCTACAGAGGAAAAGCTGGCCTGCCTGAGTGAGAGGACAGGCTTCCTTGTTGAGTGATGGCCCCAGCTCTGGATCATGTGTGCCTTTGGACACGAAGCATATCTTCCCAGGTCTCCCATCTACTCCCGTGTGGAAGGGGAGGGTTTACTGTCGAGCAGGAAAGCCCCTTCTCCTTGTACCTTTCAGCCTAGCTGCCTCTGGCTCCTCCTACCCTACAGCAGCTTTGGTTTCTCTTAATAGTCACTCTTTTGTGCATTATTTTTTCTTCCTCTTCAGAGTTATAAGAACTGTCAGATATATCCTGGGCACTATCAGGCAGGTGCTGCTGATAAAAAATAAAATGTATTGCCCGCAGTTAACCTTGAGCTCACAGTCCACGAGGAGAAGTAGACATGTACACAGGGACTTCCCTGGTGATCCAGTGGTTAAGATTCTGCGTTCTCAATGCAAGAGGACCTGGGTTCGATCTTTGGTCAGGGAAGTAGATACCACACAGTGCAACTGAAGATCCTGCATGCCACAACTAAGACCCAGTGCAGCCAAATAAATAAATATTTTTATTTTTTAAAAAAGACATGCATGCAGCTAACTGCCAGTCGGGTGGGAGTGCCGCTGTAGTTACTGAGGTAAAGAAAGTACTGTGCTCTGCTTAGTCACTCAGGTGTGTCTGACTCTTTGTGACCTCATGGACTGTAGCCCACCAGGCTCCCCTGTCCATGAGGATTTCCCAGGTAATAATACTGGAATGGGTTGCCATGCCCTCCTCCAGGGGATCTATCTTCCCAGCCCAGGGATTGAACTAGGTCTCCCGCATTGCAGACATTTTCTTTTACCACTGAGCCACCAGGGATGCCCAAGAATACTGGAGTGGGTAGCCTATCTCTTCTCCAGGGGCTCTTTCCGACCCAGGCATCAAACCAGGATATCTTGCATTGCAGGTGGATTCTTTACCAGCTGAGCTACAGGGAAGCCCAAAGAAAGTACTGGAAGATGCCAGAGGAGGGAGGGAGCAAACACCCTGGTGTAAGGAAATCTGGCAAGAGTGTAGAGATGAAGTGGGTCTTGAAAGATGAGCAGGGCTTTGTCATTCAGGTGAGGCGCCTGGTGTGTTCAGGGAGCAGTTAGCGCTTCATTTGGACGGAAGAGGTTTCCACGATGATGACTGATGATGAAAAGAGGTGCAGGAACTGCTTCCATAGCAATGGGGATAAAAAGGCAGAATGAATCCATCAAGCGAGGGGAGCATCCAGAAGACAATTATTCCTAATGCATCAGTTCTCCAAATGCCTTTCCTGGCAACATTAATTCACTTAGGTGATATTGAAGCCTCTTAAAAAAAATAGGGCTGCCATCCATGCACTTCCTAGTGATGTGATGCAGGCTCCTAGGGCAGTGCTTACATGCACGGAGAATGCGGCATCCTTCGAGGCACTGGCCTCGTTTGCATCATGGGTCTCAGCAGAGCAGAGGGGCTCCACAAGTAGCAGTTTCCCTGCCTCTCCATGCATGGTGCTTTATAGCATCCTCAGCAGAACTGAAAGGATGAGTGGTGGTTTTTCAGGTTGAAAATCGGTGTCTGTTCCTTTAGAGGGAAGCTGACTTTCATTTTTTTAAGGGTGGCATGCTATTACAGAGATGCACTGAAAGGTTAAAAATTGAGCACACTCTTGAACATTCTAAGTGGCACACAACCGTCAAAGGAGGTCTCATTAGACGTAATGGCTCTTCTACCTTGAAATGCAGGAGAAGGACGCACGCTGAGAGAAAATATAACAACACGTGTTGAGTAAATAAACACACCTGCCAAGACATCAGAACAGACTGGGTGTCATTCGGCTTCAAAATGGCGCAGCCCTGTGCATCTCTGGACAAAGGGAGCCGAGTCGAAATGTTGAGCCGCATGTAGATGGAGCTGGGGTTTGTGAGATGTCGCCTTTCAGAACTGGCCCTGGCACTGTGCGGGAGCACTGGGCGGGGGGGGGGGGGCAGTCAGATTTCCAGCAAGTACCATTTAGTTATCTTTCTCACCATCCTATCACCACAGGCAGTATCTGGGAATGACACTCACCTAGTCGGAGTAAGCTGAGAGCCTTCCTTGCAAAAGCCAGCCCAAATGAGTGGATGTTATAATCTCCACTTTGAGATAAGGATGCTGAGAGATATGGCTAAACATCACACCCAGGGTTACACAGCGAGCGAGTGACAGCGCCCCAGTAAATCCAGGTTCCCTGAAACCAACAGGAACATCCTTCTGCTGAAGTCCAGAGAAAGTCAATGATTTGTTCAGGCTTGCTAGCCCCTGAAGTGGGTTGGAATTTGAACCAAGACCTCATTTTTCTGGCTAAACTCAGATGGTACCCTTTCAGTATGCTGAAAATAGCTTCCTCTCTCCAACCTCTTGACCAACTTTCAACTTTGTCAACTTTCCTTCGATAACTACAGCCTCTGGTATTTCTGCTCTCTGTCTGAAAGGGAGCAACTTGATAACCTTTAAAATCTTTCTTTAGAGGAAAAAAAAATACCCATCTTCTGCTACAATCCTCAAGGCTCTGTTGGCCTCTAAGCTGGCTGCCTTGGCCTCCACTGTACCTTGGGCTTTGATAACAAACTCTGAGGACAGGGTGAGAAATACTAATTAAGCCACTTACAGGGGCTGCAGAAAGCAAGCTTGTAAGGTTTCCAGATACACAGCAGACACGGGTCACATTTTCAATGGACAAAAACAAGAGTCAAGAGTAATTTTAACCATGTGGCCCCCATACGAGGTTCATGAGAGGGAGAGGGAGAAGGACGGGGAGAGAGAAGGGGAGAAAGAAGGAGAGATTATATCAGGGGCAGGGAAACACCAGTTTAGACTTTTTCCAAATAAAGTTAACTTTTGGACAGAATCTTGGTTTCCAAGTAAGCATATAGAATCTCCATTTTTCTCATTTAAAAGCTTCCTGTTGCATCCAGAATTTCTACAAGTATTTCTTTGTAGAAAAGTTAGCACTGTGAATACAAAGAGGCACGATAAAATAGAAACTGGGACATGACGCCTTCTCCTCCACACAGCAATATATCACAGGTGTGGTTCTGATCCAGGGAGGGGAAGGAGTCCCAAGGTGAGGGGTGGTTTGAGTTTTTCCTGCCCACTTGCATGCCACAAGCTGAGAAAATACAAAAACACAGGATAGTCTTCAGCATTCTTCATGCCCGAGGAAGATCTGGGCAAAATTACCAGTCATCCCTGTGGTGGGTGGGACAGGACCAGTGGCCTAAAGCTCTGGCCCCATGGTCCATTTCCCTTGCGGGTAACTCAATTTGCTACCCACTGACATCATTTAACAGGTTCTGGAGCATGGTGTGCTGCTTTCCACCTAAGACCTGAGTCTGGACTTCCACCTTTTCCTTTGTTTCCCTTAGCATAATTAAGAAGATTTTAGGGACTTCCTGGCTGGCTCAGATGGTAAAGGATCTGCGTGCAATGCTAGCGACCTGGGTTTGATCCCTGGGTTGGGAAGATCCCCTGGAGAAGGGAATGGCAACCCACTCTAGTATTCTTGCCTAGAGAATCCCATGGACTGAGAAGTCTGGTGGGCTACAGTCCATGTGGTTGCAAAGAGTTGGACACAACTCAGTGACCAACAATTTCAAGAAGATTTTACTTAAGTCTAAGAATTGAAAAATAAACTCAGTGAACATAAAGGCCATAAAGATGGGTGCAGTTGGAGGGGGCAAGGGAAATCTACTTTTAAATCTCCATGTTTCTCTCCAGCAAAACTCTAAGATATGAGACTCATCCTGCTGCTGCTGCTAAGTCGCTTCAGTCGTGTCCGACTCTGTGCAACCCCATAGATGGCAGCCCACCAGTCTCCGCCGTCCCTGGGATTCTCCAGGCAAGAATACTGGAGTGGGTTGCCGTTTCCTTCTCCAATATGAGACTCATATTCAGACACAAAAGAAGACCTCAAACCAACTTTCAACTTTAAGCTTATCAGTTAACACCTGGGTGCATGTCATATACATAACATGGAATATTATTCAACCTTTAAAAAGAAGGGAATTTTGACTCATACTACAATATGCATGAACCCTGAAGGCATTATGCTAAGTAAAAGAAGTCATTCATAAAAAGATAATGCTGCAGAATTCCACTTATAAGAGCTCCCTGGAGTACTCAAATTCATAGACACAGAAAACACAATGGTGGCTACCAGGAACTAGGGAAAGGGAGAAAATGAGTAGTTACTTAACAGGCAGAAAATTTAGGTTTTTCAAGATGGAAAGAATTCTGTGAAGAATGGTAGTGAAGTACATCACAGCAATGTGAATGTACTGAATACCACTGAATTGTATGCTCAAAAATGATTAAGAAAATAAATTTTGTGTTTTAAGTACTTTACCGTAGTTAATTTTTTTCAACCTAATGTTACAGCTAATATCATACTCAATGGTAAAATGCTGAAAGGTTTTCTTTGAAGGGCAGGAACAAGACAAGGATGCCCATTATTGCCACTTTTATCCAGCATAATATTGGAAGTCCCAGCCAGAGAAATTGGGCAAGAAAAAAAAAAAAAAAAAAAGCACCCAAACTGGAAAATAAGTAAAACTTACTATTTGCAGATCATATATTATATATATAAAACAGTAAAAATCACCACCAAAAAATGTTAGAATAAATGAATTCAGTAAGTTTGTAGGATATAAAATAAACATATAAAAATCTGTGGCATTTCTATTTAGTAACAATAAACTATTAGAAAAAGAAATTAAGAAAACAATCCCATTTACATCAAAAAGAATACCTAAGAATCAATTTAATCAAGAGGTGAAAGACCAGTACACTGAAAACTATACACTACTGATGAAAGAAATTGAAGAAGACACAAATAAATGGAAAGATACTCTATGTCCATAGATTGGAAAAATTAATGTTGTTGAAATGTCCATATCACCCAAAGCAATCTACAGACTCCCATTAAAATTCCAATGGCATTTTTCATAGAAATAACCTTAAAATGTAATGGTATCACAAAAGACCCCAAGTAAGTCAAAGAAATCCTGAGAGAGAACTACAAAGTCAGAGGCATACACTCTCTCTTATTTCAAGTTATATTACAAAGCTATAAAAATCAGAACAGTATGTTACTGGCATACAAAAAATAAAACTGATACATAGATCAATGGAACAGAACAGAGAGCTCAGAAACAAACCCATGCATATAGAGTCAATTAATTTATGACAAAGATACAGGCTAAAAAGTAGTCAAATACAATTACATGGCCATGAGTTTCTAATTTAACTCTGCTTCCTATCTAAATGGAATTAAAAGGCTATTGTTTTGCCTACATTCACAACAACTCATTTAATTCCCATACCAATCTAACTTTATGAAACATACACCCTGGCAGTCCCTAATCCTGGCCCATCCAAAGCATCACTCCGGCTCCCCTGCAACCACACATCAATGTGAAATCATGAGTGGAGCTGAGGAGAGAGATTTTAGCGTCATCAGTGTGTAGGTAGATGGTGGATGAAGTCCATTGTCTTCCAGAGGTTACTCAGCAGAAGACAGTGAGACCAGAGGAATGAAGAAGAAACCACGGAGATAATCAACACTCAAGGGAATGGGCAGAGAAGTAGAAGGACCACGAGAGATGGGTCACCAGATCCAGAGGAGGAGGAGGCTGGGAGCAGAAACTCATAGTCAACAGCATCTAATGTAGGATCAGTAGCGGTGAGTCATTAGGATGTGACATTTAGGAGGTCCCCTGGTATTTTTAGAAAACCATTTCCATAGAGTTGGGTGGTGAAAGTGATAGTGACACAAGAATAAAACAAAACGATGGGGCAAATAAGTGCAGGCAGTTCTTTTAAGATGATTGACTGGGAAGTGAATGAGGCAAGGAGAGGAGTCTGAAAGAGAGGTAGGTGGATGCAAGGTTGGGAGGTTGTGAAGGCGCCATCTGCTGTTGAACATGGGTTGGAGCTAAGTACCTTTGTAGATTGTGGTCTGAGTGATTGGAAGAGAGATTGAGGTTCAAGCCGCAAGAAGCAGAGGAGGGAAGATTCTAGGGCTGTGATAGATCAGAACCAGAACCAGGCATGAAGGCAAACCCTACTGGGGAGGAAAAACCCTTCGTAAAAGGAAATGCAGACCAGGGTGCATGCCACCTCTTCCACAGAACCCCTCATGCAGACCCAGCTCACTGAATGCCAGTCCCATCCCTCACCATGGCAGGGCCTGGTGCAGAGCTATTATTTCTAGTGAACAAGGATAAAAGGCTATGTCTTGCATGGCTCAGCAATGTATTCTTGTGTGGGGGCTTGAGAGATGCACCAGTTCCAAGTACACGTGGCCAGCAGGGGCTCTGCCCAGGGATGACTGGCACTCTCTTGCTCTCTCTGATTCTCAGTCTCGGCCTCTCTCCTTCCCACGTAACTGCCATCCTCGGGTGTCTTGTGTGTACAGGGGAAATCCAGAGCCCTCTGTGAGAAGTCAGGCAGAGCCTTTCTTCCTCTCTGTGGAAACCTGAGTAGTGCTCACCCAGGCGGTGGGAAGGGCTGGCTCATCTTCCTCCTTCCCCCCTCACCCCTGCCCCCCCCCGCCGATCAGCATTTTTCTGGAAGCACTGATGGTGCCTCAGTCCATGCTGTGACCAGCTGTGAAGTGAGGTCCCCTCCCATGAAGAAGCCTGCAGCCACCTGCTCTGTAGAAGGGAGAAATGGTGCTCCTGGCAGAGAGATGGGGCGGCGGCGGCGGGGGGGTGGGGTGGGGGGGGTGGTCGCAGGAATCTAGTCTACAGGCTGCTGCTGACCCCACTCCCCTCCCCACCAGGACGGATGGACCCAACTGAGTAACTCAGCCCAGCCCGTGGAAGAAGGGCAGCCTCCTCCGTGGGCTTCATTCCCTGCAGGCAACTCCTGGCCCCAGGCCTCCTCCTGAGAACTCAGCCTCTGCCTCATTCCAATGGCAGCCTCACCCTGTGTCCCAGCTTGAGTCTTGGGGTAACCGCCTCCCTAGGGATCAAGCTCTCACTCTCTCACCTTCGCTGTCCCCCATGTCGGACACACGCGCTGCTCCCAGACACCACCCTCTTTCGTGAGTCCCGACTCAGCTCTGAATCGCAGACAGCAGTGGCCTCCTGCGTTTGCCCTGCCACACAACCACCAGGACACCCGGAGGAGACCTCTGGATGCTAACTGCTCACTCGAGTCCGCCACCCTGGCCTCACTGGCCAGATGTTCTCATTCAGCATTGGCCTCAGTTTCCCCCTCTGTCAAATGGGCACCCTGACAGCACCACTTTACAGGGGGTGGGAGGCTTTTGTGAGATGGAGATAGAGTGTGCCTCTGATGCCCCGCTGCTGATCATTACTGCCCACGTGTCGCTCTGGTCTTTGAAAGCACCTCTGGGAGCCTCTAGTCCTAACCCGCAGCTCCTGCCTTAACTCTGGTGCACACAGAATATCCCCCAAGAGGGTGCTCAGCTGGCAACAGGCAGATGAGCACAGATTTGAGTCCAGACAGACCCAAGGTTGAATCTAAAATCTAGTACAATCTGTGTGATGGGAGTGAAGTCTTTAGCCCCCGAGAGCTTCAGCTTATTGATCCATGGAGCCTTCCTACTGGGTTGTATGAGATAATGAAGTGAGGTGACGCCTGAACACACCTGGGATCTGTGGGCGTCGATGTCCGCACGGCCGGCGTCCTCTCTTCAGAAGCAGCAGACAGGCCGCCCAGGCTTTGATCAGACCTCCCTGGGATTCCCCTGAAAAGCACAGGAGCCTTTCCCTGGAGGGAACTCACCTCCTCCGCAGGCACGGGGACACGTGTGATGTAATCAACAGCTGCCTGAGTCCGTTCTCTGAACCCGACATGCAGGCTTGCGTCCAACCAGCCTGTGTATGTTCCTCCAGCTTAAACGAGAGCCTGGGGAGAGAAGGACTTGTCAGGGTGTGGGGTCCAGAATAGCCCTCCTGTTCTCCTACGATGGTTATTTACAAGTGTGCTGCTCCCCATGTCGCGTGTCAGCTGCTAACAGCATCCTACTTTAGAAGGACCAGCAGGTGCAGGAACAAGGGTCTCCACCAGCCCATGTGCATGGAGCCAGCTGAGGAGGGCCTGAGAGGAGGTTTGGGGAGGCACAGAGGAGCGAGGGCTCGGGGATCACACTGCCAGGGCGATCCCCAGCTTACTAAGTTTGGGACTCTGGGCAAGTAACTACCCCTTTGAGCCTCTGTTTTCAAATCTGTCAAGTGGGCCTTAACATCGCCAGAGGGCGCAATGTGGTAAAGTGCATGGTGGGGTGCTGACAGTAAGTGCTGGCATTGTGATTAGTTGGAGCTGAATGATCAGAACCTGAGTTTTGGGGGTTCTGTTAATAGAAAAGAAGGGAAAGCAGTGGCGGTGTAAAGCACCTACTATGTGCTAATAATAACGTAGGCTTTTGTATTTAATCTTTAGAGCAAGCCAAGGAACGGGGTGCATTATTCCCATTCTGAGGAAGAAGAAAGCCTTAGAGGTTAAGTGACAGATGGAAATCGGTATCGATAGCAAGAGGTGTTCAGCCTCTTCTGCCTGCCTTTTAAGTACCCCACATCCCAGCATGCCTCGGGGGCTGCAGAGGGATTAGCAATTCACAAAGGGCTGGGCTGCTGCTTGGACAATGTTCAGAGGAGAGAGGATAGGCGAAAATGGAGCTGACTCACTGAGCAAGAAGGATATCCCTCCAGGATATGGCCTGAAGCTTGAGGGACAGGCAGGCAGGCAGGGCACTGCCTACGGCTGTCCCCCCACCCCCAGAGGGTCTTCCTCCAGCCTTTAAGCACCAGATCAAGGCAAGAGAAGGCATCCAGAGGTGAGGTAGACACAGCTAGGTCTGCCATAACCACCTGGATCAAAGCAGCCCACACCCTCCAGCCCAGATCCCCTCCAGAGGCATGCCAGATCCCCAGCCTGCAGGTACTCCTGTGTGCCTTTGGGCTGGAAATCCTGCCTGACTCTGTATAAAGGGCTCTTCCCCCGGGATCCCTCCAGCAATCACCAGTTGAGCAGGATACTCTGTCCTGAACTCCCATAGCATCCTGCATCATGCCTATCTTGGAACTCTGCTAACCCCACTATCCTGTGTCATTGGCTGCCTCCACGCAGACTATGAACTTCCCTGGTGGCTCAGAGGTGAAGAGTCCACCTGTCAATGCAGGAGACGTGGGTTCAATCCCTGGGTCAGGAAGATCCCCTGGAGAAGGAAACGGCAATCCACTCTGGTATTCCGGAGTATCTCATAAACAGAGGAGCCTGGCGGGCTACAGTCCATGGGGTCGCAAAAGAGTCAAACTCAACTTAGAGACTAAACAACAACCCGGACTATATGCTCTGAGAATACAAGGTCTGTGTCTGTATCACTGCCCCGCTGCATGTAGTTCAAACCCCACCACCCAGAGTGGGGTTCGCTAATGTCATTACTAATGATATCACTACTGAGTGAAATGCCGTAGATGAAAGTCTGAGTACACAGCACAGTGATGTAACGTGGGCAAGGGGAGATGCTCCGTGTGGGTGAGCTGCAGTCTCTATAGTGAAACAGGCTCGAGGCTGTCAGTAGAGATGTTTCTCCATCAATTGACTCATGGGTTCATTCATTCAGCACGCATCTTTGGTGCCAGTTGACACTATCTATACACAGAAGATCCAAAGTTTAGACATAAAGGAAGGCAGCGCTGGGCATGTAAAGGCACAAATACCACAGCGCATGGCAGGTGAGGCACTGCAGGTCAAAGGCAGGGGGTGGATGGTTCTACCAGGGACCAGCAAAAAAAGGCTAACTTGGCAGACAAGGAGAAGGCAGGACCCGCTGGGTAGCGGGGAACCATGATGGACACGGGACAGAGATGCAGTTAGTGGAGTGAAAAGCACTTCAGTCCAGGGTCATGGAGTATTGAGACGTTTTATAAAATCCCCAGGCGAGGACTTTCCTGATGAAGCAATGGGTAAGAATCCACCTGCCAAGGCAGGGGACACAGGTTCGATCCCTGATATGGGAAGATCCCACGTGCCGCGGAGCAACTGAGCCCTTGTGTCACAACCACGGAGCCTGCGCTCCAGAGCCGGAGAGCCACAACAACCAAGCCTGCGTGCTGCAGCTACTACAGCCCGTCTGCCTAGAGCCTGTGCTCCGCAACAAGAGAAGCCACCACAATGGGAAGCCTGCACACTAGAGCCCCCACTCGCCACAACTAAAGAAAGCCCATGCACCATGCTGAAGGCTCAGTGCAGCCAATGAATAAACAGAAACACTAAAATAAAATCCCCAGGAGCACTGACATGCTGACCACAGCGAGAGACAGGGACAAGGACTTGAGGCTTCAGCTTGGTTCCTCTAGGCTGGGCTGCATAAGAGTTCAATCCTGAGTCCTGAGGAGCCTCAGGATCACCGACAGATGCTGAGACATCCTGAGCTGCTGCTGCCCTCAGCATCCAGATGAGGCTGATGTGACAAATTAGAGACCCTGGTTGGGAAGGGGTTGCTTTAGGGGACCCTTTTCAGGCTGTGACTTTCTTCATCAAACCACCCCCCAAAACAAAATGCTTTTCCTTCTCACTCAGGTATGATTAGAAAAATGACCAGGCTTTGAGCTAAAAATACTAATGCTTTATGTTCCTCCACAGGGGAGGAAAATAAGACAAGAGAATCTACGAAAATAACAAGGAATTTCATCCTTCAGTGGACTTCAGAATGGATATTTTAGACTCAGCCATCCATAAACATTGGGTAATATCATACTCTCTTCGTGCCGAATAGATTCCACAGACTGAGCCACAAATCTGCACTTAACATCCTCAGTGATGGCCGGCATTCTCCGTGCCCAAGTAGACAGACGTACAGTCAAGGGCCAATCAACCAAATAGCATCGTCTTTGGGCCTGAGCTCAGGCAGCCTGAGTCAGCTGGGGAGGGGCTTGGAGCTAAAGAAACCCTGTCAGCCCCCTGCCGGCGAGCTGTCTTTTGGATCCTGGTGGCTGCAGGGCTTGTAAGGTGCTGAACGATTTGACTCCAACTGCAATCCATGCGTTATCTGGACCACCTGCTTCCATTCTTACCCTCAACTCAGGGCTGAGGGGGACACGGCTGACTTTCCCTCGAGCTGTCCTCTCTCTTCCTCTGCAAGTCCTGGGATTTCATGCTTGCGCTTCTCCCTGCCTGGTCCAGCCATTCCCCAGGCCTTCAGATCCCCCCTTAAGCATCACAGCCTCTGGGACCACCCCCGATGGATTAGCTGCCTATTCTGTAATGGCTTGTTGATTCGAGGCAGTAAATGCCAAGCCTGCCACACAGACACTCAGTGCCACCTCTCTCCCAGCCCCACTTGTACCAGGCTTCCTCCCTATCTTGTCTTGCTGCATTAACCAAGCTATACACACATACACACACACACACACACACACACACACACACACACTCTTCAAACCTGTAAGACCCCGTCCCTTCCCACTGAGTTTCCAGTAATCCAGGTACTTTCCCATCTTTGTCAAACTAAGTTAAAAACTCAGAACCTCCACCTCTTTCAGCCATCAGCTGGAATGTCACGTCCTCCCTGAAGCCCCTCCTGACCAGAATCCATAAAGCTGCCCATGCCTATTGCTGCCCCTCCGCCCCTGGTGCCCCCACATCCTCTCCCCCTCCAAACAGCAGTTTGTCCACGTGGCTGTCAAGATGGAAAACAAGCACCCATCTCAGCCATATTCAGACCATAACGTCTGGGTCCAAACTGCCTTTAACCTCCCTAGTACCCACACGGCTCCTGACACATGGGAACCTCCCTCCACAACTGGGAACAGGAAAACTAAAATGGCTTCCTTTCCTCATTTATGAGCTAGAAACCTGGCTCCCACAAGGATGGGGCTTGAGAAGATTCAGGTCTCAGGGAGCTTCCCCTTCCCTTCACCTCAATTCAGAAGCACATGTCTGCAATCACCAGTGAGGCAAATTCTGCCCCAAGAATATTGTGCCCAGCTCTGTCTATTCTTTATTGGGGAAAAGCAGGTAACTGTGTGTTTAATAAAAGCCAGCATTACAGGGAGGAGATTCACATTGTATCTACCCAGCTCCACATGACACATCTTACATCCTTTATCTCCACTATCCTCAAAACAACCTGATGAGCTAAGTCCACCTACCCCAGTTTTACAGAATAGGAAACCAAGACAGTGAGTATCATAGTCTTTGCCTGGCCGGGCACAGGGCTATTAAGCGGTCAAGCTGACTCAGGGTTCAAGCTCCAGTGGCCTGGGTCCAGACCCGCAGCTCAGAACTGCGTGTGAGCCCTACCCTTCTGTGTTTGAACTTCTCCAGCACAACTTCAAGAGTCTGGCTGGTGCTCCAGAGACTGGACGGCTCGCTCACGTTTAGATCAACTTGTCAACGGCAGCCTTGCTCACCACAAATCTTCCCCATCTCTCCTCCCCTGACTCGGAAGGCTGACAGAGTGGTATATTGGATTTCCAAAGGTGTCTTTCATTAGAAAAATATATTCTTTTGATCACCCCCTGTCTTCCCAAAGTTGCAAAGGCTGAAGATCAAGTTGCCAAGTAGAATTCCATTCATCATAGAGATAAACATCGGCCTTCTACTCCCCCACGGCCACCTGCCAAGAGCATGTGTCAGCTGGTGGGCAGCTGGAGATAGGACAAGATGGCCTGGCCTGCGGAAGCCCGGGTTTGAATCGAAGCTTTGCCTCTGCCCTTGAGCACATCACTTCTCCTCTCTCGGTTTGTGTTTTTCCATCTGTACAGCAAGGCTGGCCTTTCTAAACTAGCGATGAATGAACGAATGAACTGATAAGTTAATCAGTGATGTAATATACCAGCCCTTTTCTTGCTCTGAGATACTGTGACTCTGATCCATTTCTCTAATGAACCACCCAGCTCAGTGACTGGCCAGACAGAACCAAGGTACATGGATGTAGGGCCGGCATTACACACATAGTCTATGAAATTGAGGCGATGATTCACAGCAACAAGGCTTTGAGCTGGACCCCAGGCAGGATATGAGGTTTATGAAGGTTGGGTCTCTCCCTTTCTGCTCACACTTAAAACCAGCTGTCCATCCATAGGCCACCAGCATGGGGCAAGGGGCTGCCCAGGGTTGGGGGCAGCAGACTTGAACACAAGCTGACCTCTCAAGGTTTCTCCAAGTTCCACTGTCTCTGATTCAGTAATAGTCCCTGTGAATAATAGATCTGGTCTCTGACACCGTACATGATAAAGTGACCTGGTACAAAGTCCTATTAAGATAAATCACATTTAAGTTTAGGAAATTATATGTTTGAATCCTGTAATTTAATGTCACTGTGATGCCCGAGAGGAAGGAGAGGGAACTCAATTAGAGGCTAATTAGTTCACATAACTCCACAGCCTGGGGCCGCCTCCTGCCTCTGCTGCAGGGAGTTAATCAGAATAACCCCTAACCCCAGCCCTGTTGCCTTAGTCTCTCTGACTATAAAATGGGAACAGTCCTAGTGAAAGAGGGGAGTGGTGCCTTGAACGAGAGAAGGAAGCAAGGGCTCCAAGGATCGACCTGAGGGTCCCCAGTTCAGTGCCACTGTCTCCCTGCCTTCCAGCATCTTCCCTCCTGACCCTGCGGCTCCTCCTGGGGTCCTGGTAGGTTTCAGAGGGTGTGTGAATTCTGCACCACAGGATGTAAAATCTGTCCATGGGGGTCAAGTTTGAAGGGTGGGTCTCAGAGCTCCCATCAGGTCTTCGGAAAGTAGCAGAGCTCAAACCATCACAAAGTACCACACCCCTCCATCCTTTCCTTCAGCATCAGTTACTCTCCAGTCCCTTCCTCTCTAACCACTATCGCCCACTGGTTTCACTCTGGGCCACTCTGCTATTCCTGCTGTGACCCTTTGTGGTTCCGGTCACCATCCTACCTCCTCCCACTGTCCTGCTGTCACTCTCAGTACCACTCACCCCTATAGACAGCACTCTTTCCAGCCTCACTGACCATCTCCTAGGAGCCACCCCATCAATCCTCACCCATCCTGACATCTCCCTGGCATCGGCCACTCTATGCTACTTTGTTGAATCCCCATCCCCTTCCAGCATCTGTGAACCAAGTCACTGTCCTCCCAAAATCACTGCCGGGTGAGCTTCTCATACTTCTCTTGGGCTCCAACCTCTTCCCTTCTTCACTCATGCATCTTGCTCTCCCTGGTCAACCCTTCCAGTGCCTCCAGGCTGAATGGGGCCCAGGTTAAAGCCCACCTCTTGGATCCCACAGAGGCCCCTGGCATTCAGCGTGTAAGGGCAAATTCAGGGACTTCCCTAGTGGTTCAGTGGTTAAAACTGTGTGTCCACTGTGGGGGATGCAGGTTCGGTTCCTGATCAGGAACTAAGATACCACATCCAAAGTGCTGAGGCAAAAAAGTAAATAAATTAATTTAAATAAAACCAGTTATAAACACAGGTTAAAAAAAAAAAAAACAGCAAACACATTCATGTCACATCCATCTCATGTAGCTGAGATCACTACAGACTCAGCTGCTACAAGCAGAAGATGCTCCCTAAACCTCCTGTCTCTTTCACCCCCAGGATTCTGCTGGACACCATATTCTGAGACTTGAGGAGTGCCTGCCCAGTGGAGGTCTCTGACGGGAGGAATATTCCATCAGGGGAACACGAGGGTCAAGGTTCCCATGAAGAGGTTAACATGTTGAGGGAAGCTCCATAATGAATGGAGTGGAGGTTCCAGAATGCCTGGTAGAAGTAAGAAGGTGGGAGAGGGTGGCTGGGGGCTGAGCAGGGGTGTGGAGGCCATAAGGAAGGAGGCGAGAGTGTTCAGTCCAAGGAGACGTGCCCTTGAAACGGAGACGGTGCTGGGTAGGGTCAAGGGCAGAGTGGGATCTGGAGGGAGGACGTGAGTGAGATGAACCGACATCTAGGTTCAGAATGGAACATGGGTGTGAGCCTTCTGTAGCACTGCCACAGTATGCTGCCCCCACCCCCTGCTGCCTGCCAGGGTCTGAGCCCACCTTGTCTTCTTAAAGCTCAACAGATGGGTGAGGATGGGGGTGAGAAGAAAAAAACCTAGCGAAGGATACAAGCCTATGAGAGCAAGGCAACCCAGCCCCGTAGGATGCAGACGGAAGGCAGTGGCATGGGAGGCCCTGGGGCCCCAACCAACACCAAAGGAGGGGCAGAAACTAAACATGGGTGCTTGGTCTCCAGTAACTAACATCGAAGAAAGGTTTCCTTTATGATGGCTTGGACCGAGTGATGATGGTGACAGTGATGACTCTGATAGAAATAATAAAAGAAGAACTTCTCTTTTGGCCGCACTTACTAAGTCTTAGTATAGTCTTAAGCTTTAATAACTTCAAAGAGAGAAATGCTATAAATATACAAAAACTCATTTGAAAGTTGGCCTAAATTTCTTTTGCATTTATTCACTTTTGTGAATTTTTAAAAATAAGTCTTTAAATTTCACTTTTTTTCCCTTCCCAGGCCCTCTGGCTGAACACAGCAAATATTGACTGAAATGAAAATTAAAATGAAAAGTGTAGAAATTCACAAAACTAAACACTTCAAGAACGGAAAAACTTCAACTTGGAAATAATGCATTCAGTAGGTTGATAGCATGAATGCTTCTAATGTTATTAAAGCTTAAAATCCCAAAAGCTTTTGGGACGCTTTGTATTTAAAAACCATCCTCTTAGCCAGCTCTCCCAACAATCCCCTGAAGGGTAGATACCATTATCACCCCCATTTTAGGGACAAAAAACTGAGGGTCAGTGAGGTTAGGAGACTTGCCTGAAGTTACTCAAGGGGAAATTCCGTAACAGAGGCCACTGCCTCTTGTGATCAAAATGAAGCTCCACCTAAGGAGAGGTTTAAGAAGGATGCCCCCAGCTCAGGCAACGGCCCCTCTCGGAGGACCTGCCACACAAGCTGCCTTACCACATAGGGAATTATTTCAACAGAACGCAAACCAAGGAAAAGCAGACAGTGGGTCTCAGAGATTATCTCAGGAGGAGAGCTCCAGGGTGTAAGAGGAATCAGTGAGCCTCGGGGCTGGGGGAGAGGGGACGAGCAGGAGTGTTTGGGGGATGTTGACACTGACTGCGTGGAGATGTCCGGGTCCACTCTGATGGGAGGGTGTGGATCAGATGGGGAAGGGCTAAGGGAGGGTAACAGGAAACCCAAAGGGAGACCAGAGAGCTGCAGGGAGCGGAAATGTGTGAGAAGTGTGGGGCTTGGTGACATGCACGCCCTGTGTGGCTGCTCAAATATTAATCCACAATATATTTTAATGACAGAGACAGCAGTGAGCATGGGAAGGAACAAGAAGGACTTTGGGTACCCTGAATAATGGGGTTGTCACTCCAGGTTCTTATGGCCTCTTCTTGAGCAGGAGCTTCAGCAAAACCTTTGGCCAACAGTCAAGGTGTCAGATGTCAGTTCCAAACATGAGCCAGTAGCTCCCTCACAATCTCATCAAATCAGGGGTCTCCTAAGGTAACCACCTCCACAGACCACATCTCAGATCCCCAAGATACCTGGCCTTTCCTACTGGCCAAGGGTCAGGCTTGGGGTTGAAGAGGCCCATTAAACCCTGCTTAAGGACTTTCCTGGTGGATACAGGAGACAGCCAGCATGGCCACAGTCAAGATGGGGAAGAGAGGCCCCACCCATTGGACAGGGCAGCATGCCCCAGCCATCCATCTACAGCACCTTCGTCCATCAAGGAGACACAACGGGCTTGGACAACACAAGTCCACAACTGAGGGTCTCTCGGCTCCTTGGCAGCCATGGTGAGATAAGTGAGCCCAGAGTCCAGTGCCCCTGACTCCCAAGGCCCCATCCCTGCCCCCACGGAGCCACATCTCCAAGGCTCAGCTCAGGTCTTGGGGAGTTAAAGTCCCCAACCTGGGACACCTGCGGGCCATTCACATTCTGACCTTCCTGCAAGACAAGGTGAGGGGGGCTCACACCTGGGAGGAAAGGGGTGGCACTGCACTTGGTGAGGGCATCCCATGTGGGAGCATGATGAGGAGAAGGGGGGGCCTATGTGTGAGTCCTGGCTCCCCCTTTAGCTTCAGTTTTCTCAAGCAGAAGATGGAAGCCACAGTAGTAATACCTGTCTACCTCACAGGATGTTGAGGATCAAAATGCAATAATGCCTCTGACAAGGCAAATGTTACATAAATGCCATTTGCCTCTTCCCCTCCCTTATGCAACTACAGAATCATTCTTCCAAACAGACCTCCATATCCCTCTCTTCTCACAAGCTGCCAACCTCAGTTTATACATCAGAAAATCGAAGGCAGTAGAGCTGCCTTCCAGGCAGGGCTGCTATGGCCAGTTGCTCAGGCTGTGCACTGTACAAATCCAGGGGGCATCAAACATAAGGGGCACCCCTGGAGCTGAGCAGAGCTGTGACCTTCCACACAAAGGGCTACTGTGAGAATTTTATTTGTTAGATCAGTTTGGAGAATGCCAAAGACTACAAAGATTAGCTATCATCACAACAGTTATCCAAAGAAGTTTTATAATCACCCTCTCTCCACTGATCCTCTATTTGCAGAGTCCAAATGTTTCTAGTACTTAGACTTCCTAGCTCACTGTACAGTCATCAATAACAATGACACACACACACATACACACACACACACACAAATTATATAAACTCTGACTTTAATTACTACCCCCAAGATTCCTCTATCTCATAAACCCAGTATTTTCCAAACTTGAATGTGTATGTGAATCATTTACAAAACTGTGAAAAGGCAAATTCTAGTTGGAGGAAGGAGGCTGAGGAGGAAGAGAAGGGAAGTGCTGAGATTCTGCATTTCTGACAGTCTCCCGGGTCCTTGTTACGGTGAGGCTGATGCTGCCGTTTTATGGACCACACTTAGCAGAATGAATTTGTAACTCCCCCACCGCCAGGCACTGACATGAGGGATGGACTTTCTTTTCCTCTTGATTTGTTAAGGACTAGCTAGAAATGACAGGTCAGGAAACTGGGGCCCGTAGGTCAAATCTAGCCTGCACCCTCTCCTTCTAAATACAGTTTTATCCAAGCCCATGTATTTACATTTTGCCTGGGGCTGTATTTATTTATGTGTTTATGCCCTGTCTAAGGCTGTATTTATAACATAGTCATGTCTATTTATTTTCATACTATCCATAGCCCTCTCTGCACAATGGCAGCAGCATTGGGCTGAATAGTTGTAACGGAGACCATGTGGCCTGCAAAGCTGAAACTATGTATTCTGGTCCTTTAAGAAAAAGCTTGCTGAGCCCCAAGTGAGATGACCACACCATTAAAGTGAAACAAACATGAATTGAGTGGGTGCAGGGGTCAGAGTAAGACAGACAGGGGAGAGGAACACTGAAGTGAACATCCAGCACACTCCATTACACTGTTTTTGGCCCCAGGGCCTGGCCAGCCCACTTGCTTCAGAGGAAAGTTAGCTCTTGTCAGTCCTTCTCCACAGCATGATACTAGATGAGGTCTCCTCAGGTTTCCCTGTTGGTGGAGAAACCCGATACACCCCGGGAAGCTGTGGCAAGTCTATCTTGGCCTCCATCACACAGGCCTAATGAGTTGGCAGAAGCCAGCCTGTAGGCAGGGGACTGTGATTCTGTTTGTTGTGGTCCAAGCTATTCTAGGAAACCCAGCTGGTCCCCGGCTGTGTCTAGAGGCATGGCCAGCCACCCCCCTCAGAGGGCCAATTCACCCTGACAGGAAGCCACCAAGCAGAGGGTCCACTGTTGAGAGGCTGGCTGTAAACAACCCCTTGGGGGTAATTCAGCATTTGTTCAGGATACATACTTAAGGGGTTGTGTAGACTCTCCAAGCTGATCTGCTCTGCTCCCTCACATGAGTCACAAATTCTCTCAACCAGGGTGCTAAGCAGGTGACTCCAGCATCTGCTCAAATTCTTCTGGTGGTGGGGAGCTCACTACCACACATGCACATGTTTGTGTAAATACCTGCGAGGAAGAGGCTCAGTGAACTGAGCTTACATTTGCTCCCACGTGACGACCATCTGCTCTCCAAAGAGTTGTGCTGCAGAGACACAGAAAGTCTCACCTGTGTCACCAGCACCAAACTTCAAACCTCTTCTTGGGGGTGACCTTAGTTGGATATGCTGCTTGACCCCTTGGAGCCTCCATCCCCTCAGCTTTGCACTTTTCATTCACTGAGTCATGTCCGACTCTTTGTGACCCCAGCAAGCCAGACTTCCCTGTCCTTCACCATCTCCCCGAGTTTGCTCAAACTCATGTCCATTGAGTCGGTGATGCCATCCAACCATCTCATCCTCTGTCATCCCCTTCTCCTCCTGCCTTCAATCTTTCCCAGCATCAGTGTCTTTTCCAATGAATCAGCTCTTCACATCAGGTGGCCAAAGCATTGGAGTCTCAGTTTCAGCATCAGTCCTTCCAATGAATATTCAGGGTTGATTTCCTTTAGAATTGACTGGTTTCATCTCCTTGCTGTCCAAAAGACTCTCAAGAGTCTTCTCCAGCACTACAGCTTGAAAGCGTCAATTCTTTGGTGCTCAGCCTTTTTATCCTGGGAAGGCCCTAACTAAACACAGAGAATGCTTGTGAGGGTCAGTGTGGCAGTGGTCATCAAGCTGTCTACAGGATGTCATGTGATGCTCATGCCAACTGATGAGTGGAGACCAGTTGTTCTACAAATAAGGAAACTGAGGCTCAGAGGGTAAGTGACTCCGCTGGGGAGCGGAGGGACAGGGCAAGTTTCAGATCCAAGCACACCTAACACAAACTGAATGCTCTATGGGTCTTGTCATCTCTCCAGAAAGTAGGGGAGCAATATGGAGAGAAGGAAATCCCTAGGCCTTCCAATTCCAAGTCTGAGAATTCCAAAACAGGCCCCTGCAGGCTTGAAATACATCAGGTCAATCAAAACCTCTCTTTGTTTAGCAAAAGGAAATGTTTCGTCAATTCCTCCAACAGGAAATCTGATTTCCTTCCTTGTCACCACTTTATCATTTCTTCCCAGCTGCTACCAAGATCACAGCTTCAGAGATGGTTAAATGTTTGTCACATTTAATAATATCATTCCCATTTTTCACTTACGGGAAGCTGACGGAGGCTTATTGGAAACGCTGGGATTAAATCTCGGCTGCTTGTGCAACTGTGTGTGCAGGGCTGGTGTGCACATGGCTGCCTGGATGTCTGTCGTCCAGGTGGCACCAGATGGGGTCTTCTGTGACACGCAGGAGTAAGGCTGGGCAGCCGGAGACAGGAGACGGTGGGATACTAAGTCCTTCTCTGCACCCACGTCCCTAACATTCCCACTTCTGTTTAGTTCTTCCCATCATGCATGCGTGCTAAGTTGCTTCAGTCGTGTCCAACTCTTTGCAACCCTATGGACTGCAGCCCGCCAGGCTCCCCTGTCCATGGGATTCTCTACACAAGACTACTGGAGTGGGTTGCCATGCCCTCCTCCAGGGTATCTTTCCAACCCAGGGATCAAACCCACAACTCTTATGTCTCCTGCATTGGCAGACGGGTTATTTACTACTAGCACCACCTGGAAAGCCCTCTTCCCACCATCCCTGTCTTTTCAAAGGCTTCCATCTTTCTCACCTGCAGTCCTTCAATCCTGTCCTCTAAGCCAGTGTCCGGAGCTCCCTCTGCCAACTTTCTCCCACCTTCCCCCCCCACAGTCATCAGGATGATCCTTCTCAATTGCAGATCCAATCATGTCACATCCCTGCTCTGAATCCGTCAGTACCTTCCTGGGGTAGATCTCAGTCTCCACGACACCGGCCAACAAGTTCTGCTCTGCGTGACCTTTGCCTGCTCTGGAGCCTGCTCCACGACTGCAGCCTCTGAAGGCTCCTTCCAGTCACCCGCTGGGTCAGGCTCTCACCTCCACACTCTGCCACCTCTGCCTGGAGCCCACTTTCCAACTCTCCAAGACGGCAGGTTCAAGGCAGCCACTGACACCCTGGCCTGTCTCCATCCACAAATGGCGGCCTCTGTTCTCTCCCCTTGGACCTGAGCAGGCTCCATGGCTGCCTTGTCCAGCACGGCTCAGGGGAAGAAACTCCCTGCTGGCCTGTGGCCTCCATTCCTTAAGGGACTGGCAGCTGCCACTCCCTCTCTAGGGAGCTCTGCGTGACCCAGAAGACAGTGGTCTGCCTGCCAGAGAGGCCAGCTCCCAACCATCCCCACCGAGGTCCCAGGCATGAGAGCGAAGCCTTCTTGGATCCCCCAGACCAGGCTAGTGTCCAGCTGAAGGCTGTCAAAGGACCTCAGGTGATGCCAGGTGGAGCAGAGGAACCCCTGAATGAGTGCTGTCCAAACTCCCAACTCACAGAACCAGGAGACACAACAAAGTGGTGGCTGTTTTAAGCTTTAAGTTTAGAGGCAGCTATTACAGATAACCCCATACTCTCTCTCCCTCCCCTGTGTTGACTAGCAGGCCTGCCTCCTCTCTCTGGAAGCCATTTCTGATGACACCAGCCCATTGTAGGTGCATCTGCTCTCTATTCCCATGGGCATCCTTACCTCGCCCACCTGACTGTGCCCGGCTGCTAACTTCTCTGCCACCACCTTACCAGGTCCCCAGAAATGAGGATCCCGTGTCTGTCTGCCTCAGCATTGTGCCTCCAACAGAAAGCAAGTTAGTTGTTACATAAATATCTCATGAAAGAGTGAATGCACAGGTATACAAAACACCCATGACACTTAAGGGGACCCCGTAAGCTAAGGGCACAACCAAATGCTTAAAACCAGCAAGCAGGGTTCAGTGACTCTCCATCAAGGTTAGCCAGGAACTGAGGCATAAATTATGTCCAGCCTGAGGACACTGGGTAGGTAAATATTCCAATACATGCCCATTAAACTTCTCAAAACATCTTCATCTGTGATAAGTGATTCCTAACAGTATACCGCAGTTTTGTTGTCATTCATTCGCGGAGCCATGTCCAACTGTTTGTGACCCCATGGGCTGCAGCCTGCCAGGCTCCTCTGCCTCCACTGTCTCCCGGAGTTTGCTCAAATTCATGTCCATTGAATCGGTGATGCCACCCAATCATCTCATCCTCTGCTGCCCCTTGCTTTCGCCTTCAGTCTTTCCCAAGATAAGACAGATGACAACCCCCCCCCCACAACCAACGGCCATTGCAGACACCTGCGCTCACCTGAACACTGGCCTAGTTTGTCCATTCATTCCTTCATGCATTCATTTGTTCAAGAAGTATCTATCAAGCATCTCCTACATACCAGATGCATTGCCAGTTGCTGGAGATTCAAAGCCAAAAACACGAAGTCTCCAGAGCCATGAAGGCCAGACCTGGAGCACCTCAAACAGACTCAGTGCTGATCAGGGAAGACTGCTCCCTTGCGGGAGACCTGGGATGAGTTCTTGAGGAAGGGTGAGTGTCACTGAGAGGAGCTGGGTGGGAAGAAGGAGCCCCAGGTATGGGATTCCCTGCATCCCTTGCTTCTGAGTCATCAAGAAACAGACTGCTCATGACTGATAATCATGAAATTAAGAGCAGCTGGGAACTGGGGCTAGAAAGGGGAGATACCCTTGTAGTGGGGAAGGAGCAGATGCTTCTCAGAAGAGAGAAATCAACCAGGCAAAGCCCAAGGCCTCCAGTGATGGAGAAAGGCTGAGACTTGTTAAAGAGGGGGAAAAAATGAAAAGCTGGAGGCAAAAGGCAGAGTTAAAGCTTAATTAAGAAAGCAGGCATTTCAGGTTCACACACATAAGCAAACAGAATCCCCTGGCCCCTCCTGATCATCACCAAGTAATTGCTTTAAAGCGGTGGTTTGCCCTGCTTGAATGGCCCTTAAATACAAGTTGATGAAAGTCATGGACATACGAGTAAGTGAAGAAAGCGCTCCTTGACACCTCGGTTCCTAGCTTGACTGGCCACGTGTGACCCGGGGAAGGTCACCCCTCACCCATGGGGCCTCTGTTTCCCTCCCCTCCACCAACACACCAGGGGATGGGGGGGATGGAGTCAAATGGATCCTGCATCTCCTCTCATCCTGGAGCTGTGTGACCTACTTTAATGTTTAACACAAACTCACTTTGAGTCCAATCCTCTGGGGTCCGCGTCTCACCTCCATCACTTATGACCTGTGTGACCTTGGGCACAGCGGGTTAGCATTTGGAACTTTGCTTTTCTCACCTTGAGATTGGAGTTTTTAATGCCAGCCCCCTACTTCTGTGAGAATTAGGCAGACCGAGTCCAAAGCATCAGTTCATGGGGAAGTTAATCTTCTTTCTCCCCAGGAGAGCTGCTGCTGTCTCTCGCAGGGCACCGCCCCAGCCAGTCAGCATCAGCAACTCCACAAGGCTGAGTGGTACCCTCACGGAAAGGATGCAGGCAGCAGATTCAGCAGGGATGTGTGCTGATGCTTGCTGGTACTTGCTGTCCCGCTGTGTGAAACAACGCTCCTACTCCCCGTATTCCTCTGGCTAGGTTAATACTCCCTCCTTCCTCTCTAGGCCAGGGTTTGGGAGCCCCTTCCTTGTGGGTGCTGCCTCAGAGCCCAAGCTTCAGGGTTGACTCTCTTGCTACCATCAGACCCTTCAGGAAGTATCACAGTTACCTGCCTCTCCATCCTCCAAGGCACTCCCTCCGCTCCCAGGACCAGAAGCTCTGGGAGAGTAGAGACCACACGAGTTTCCTTCTGACTTTCCCAGACATTGCCTGGCACTTTGCAGCAACACCATGACTGTTATCTAAGTCAATTTTTTGAGTTATCCCAACCCCATGACTGCACAGCCACTAGCTAACTGCATCATCTTAGGGAATACATATCTTTCTAGTCTCACCTGTGAAATGAGCCCAAGAGTAACTACTAGTTACTCACCAGAAAACACCATCAATGACTGGATGCCTGTTTTTTATATACCACTAAGAAAACAAACATGCAAAAAAAAAAAAAAAAAAGGATACTTCCACAAACCTTTGACTCAATGTTTTTAATCTCTTGGAATTTCACGTTATAATTATTTTAAAATCTCTTTGAGATTTAATCTGTATAGATTTCATCTCATGTCACTTTTGCTGAAGTGTGCTAAGACACTTCAGTTGTGTACGACTCTCTGCGACCCACTGGACTATAGTCCACCAGGCTCCTCTGTCCATGGGATTCACCAGACAGGAGTACTGGAATGGGTTGCCATGCCCTCCTCCAGGGGATCTTCTCGACCCAGGAATCAAACCCACATCTCTTATGTCACCTGCATTGGCAGCCGGGTTCTTTACCACTAGCACCAACTGGGAAGCCCATGTCACTCTCGGGCATGAAGAAAAAGGAAAATTTTAAATACAAATAAACTACAAATTCAAATGTTTTTTAAGTATTCCTAAATGTTCTTAATAGTTAGAGTTACTTTGCCATCCAAAAATCATCAGGTAACTTTCCAAACAACACGGCCCCCCCATATCATTAAGATTATTGGTGACACAGCATTTCTTACAAGAATCCTTAAAAGAACCCAGTCACGTTTGCCGTGTTGAATGTGGCTCTTCAGTGATGCAGAGCTGGTCTGCTATTGATGTCTGCTCCCCAAATATCACTAAAGAGTGCTTATTTGCCAACACTGCCTGCCTTTCTCCACAATCATTTGATTCCTGGGATCTGAAAGAAGCTCCTAGAATGCTTCTACAATTTTCTTCCAAGCTGCTGACACCCATTCTGTCAGTTTTGAAGCTTGTACAAGCGCAGACAATGACAAGTACACCACAATGCTACATGACCAACAGCAATTACAAGATGACATCAGTGATAAGGCATGGCCCAATTTCCAGATATTAATGAATGGAAACATATGCCTCTTGATATTGATGAATTACAGCAGCTCTTGGGAGTTGTCCTTAGAATAAAAGCATGACTTTTTTGAAAAGCTTCTAGCGTAGGGTCTTGTACAGGGTGGGAGCTAACATCGTGTATCTTTCTTTTTTGCCAGTCTGGAGATGTTACCTCTAATAGTAAGTCTCCTGACTATGATAAGCGGTTGATGGAAAGGAGAGAAAATTTCAACACACAGAATGATCATCTGATGGGAAATAGGGAAAAGATGAGAAGCAATATAGAGCACTGGGTTCCTAAACCTACATCCACAGTGACTATATAATTTGTCATTCAAACCAGGACACATTTGAGTGTTAAAAATGGTCACTCTCAAATAATTTCACTGGGGCGACTTCCCTGGTAGTCCAGCGGCTAAGACTCCACATTTCCAATGCAGGGGGCCCGGGTTCAATCCCTGGTCAGGGAACTAGATCCCACATGCCACAGCAAAGACCTGGCACAGCCAAATAAATAAAAACAAATAAAAATAATTTGACTGGGTTTACAGTCAAAAACTGAGACTGACCCAGAAGATCCTGGGTATATACGTGCGTGCTCAGTTGTATCCGACTTTTTGCGACCCCATGGAATGTGCCTGCTAGGTTCCTCGGTCTATAGAATTTCCAGGCAGAATACTATAGTGGGTTGTCATTTCTTAGTCCAGGGGATCTTCCTGATCCAGGGATCAAGCCGGCATCTACTACGTCTCTTGAATTGGCAACCAGATTTGTTACCACTGAGCCACCTGGGAAGACCCCTTGGGTGTATGACTATCATATGAAGACCTCATCATATCCGATTTTCCATCCAGAAAGTTAGGATGAAATCAGTTGCAAAATTCACTCTGCTTGTACTTGGAATGCCTTTGTCCAGAACAAGAGAGGCCATGAGAGAACTGAGGGGCATGCAGGTGCCTCTGGCTCCCATCCCAAGAAGGCTGAACAATAAATTCCAAAACTGGTTAAAACCCGAAGCTGCTGTGTTGTGGGAGATGCCACCCTTCCCAGCTGTTATTTATGGTGCAGAGGAAAAGGAACCACACGGATGATGGATCTGCTTTTATCGGATAAAAATGGGAGGAACAGTGAAAGATCATGGTGAGATATTGTGCAGAACTTCAGGAGGACACTTTAAAAACGTGTATTAGAGAAAATGAATTTTTCACTGGCTAAAATGTATCCATTTACAGTCAGGACATCCATATATTTATGAGTGTTTTTAGTTCTAAAAATAGTAACTCAGGACAGAATAACAAACAGTCTCTTAATAGCCCTAATTTATCAGACTCAGCAGTTTAAGAAAAATAAATAAAGGGAAATAGGAATGTGAGAAAGAGAAAGCAGAAAGTAGGAACCTGAAATACTGCAAATGGCACCACCCAAAAGCTTACTCCACGTCTGTCTTCTTAAGAAAATGAATCTTAGTGATTAGCTCAAAGAAAGTCAAGAGTGGCTTTAAAAGCAGCCAGGTTGGGTGCTGATAAGGGTGATGCAAGGTGTGGATTGAGGAAGGTGGGTTGGTCATGTTACTCCACTTCTCTTTGATGAATGAAGACCTCTGCCTTCATGCCTTTGAATGTATTTCTTTGAGGGCTCCAATTCTCAATCTCCTGATCGTTTTCTTCCTTCTGTTGTCTCTTTCCTCACCGGGTCTTTTCTGTGGACTGCGACCAACTGGTTTATTTATTTATTTATGTATGGCTGCACTGCGTCTTGGTTGCTGCCCACAGGCCTTCTCTAGTTGTGGCAGGTGGGGTCTACTCTTTGTTGAGGTGCGTGGGTTTCTCATTGTGGTGGCTTCTCTTGCTGTGGAGCACAGGCTCTAGGGCGTGGGGGCTTCAGGAGTCGTGGCACATGGGCTCAGTAGCTGTGGCGCACAGGCTGAGTTGCCCCACGGCCTGTGGGATCTTCTCGGACCAGGGATTGAACCCGTGTCCCTCTGCACTGTCTGGCAGATTCCCATCCACTGCCCCAGTAGGGAAGTCCTACTGCAGTCCCCAGTAGGGACTGCAACCAATTTATATCTGCAACATAACTTTGATGATCACCTCCCTTTGGGATGCCAGGGAAACACACAATGGAAAGTACACAGAAGCTGGAGACCGACAGACCTGGGTTCAAATCTCGTTTCTGACATTTTGTGCTATGTGACCTGGGGCAAATTACTGGACCTCTCTGAGTCTTGGTTTACCTCTCCATGAAATAAGATTAACACAAAACCATCAACCCCTTCTTTACATAATTTTCCTTCATTACCAGAAATGTCTTCATTCTGAGCCAGGATCTTACCCCCATAAGTCCTCTCATCAATTAAAAACATGCCTCACAGTGTTCACCTCATTAGGATTTCAACCCAAGGGAAACATTATTTGCAACATAAATATTAGCTCCCTTAATATATAAAAATTCCTAAGATATTAATAAGAAAAGCATACCTGAAGCAAAATAATGATAATTATAATAAGAATCATAGGAAAGGACATGAGCAGGAAATTAGCAAAAGAAGAAATAAAAATGACCAACCAAAAGTGAATACTTAAAAAGAGAAAATCATCCAAACTGGTAATTAAAGAAACAAAAATTAAAACAATGCCTGTGAACTTTTAAAAGTTCAAAAATAATAATAGTAAGTGCAGAAAATTGTTGCTCATAGCGCTATAAAATTGGTAAAACTTTTCTAGATGGCAATTTTGAATATCCACCCAAAGTCTTAAATATCTGGAAACACTCTGACTGTAAAATTTCATTCAAGAAATTTATCTCAAGGACAGTGTTGTTTTTTTTTTTAAGCTCCCCAAAATTTATGTATAATGATGTTTATCATGTTACTTAAATTATAGAAAATATGAAAACATTCTAAAACCCAACAACAAAAGAAGGATAATATAAAGTAAGGAAATGAAATTCACTGCAGACATTAAAAAGTATGTTTTGAGAAAATTTAATAATAGGCAAATGGGCATAAAACAATTACTAGATGCAAATAAACAGTAGTTATCTCAGGATGGTAGGATTATGAATGACTGTTCTCTTTGCATATTTCAGGATTTTGAAATTTTCATTTTAAATGGAGGAAGGAGGAAAGAATAGCAGTGGGAAGTTGGAAAGCACAGACACCGGCCAGAGACAGCTCTGTTTCCACCATGTTCTCTACTGGATGGTAATGCAAATAATAGAACTAGTCAGGAAAGAGGAGGTGGCCTTGGGTGATGCCCTTGCTACTGACGTACCACATGAGATTTCGCTCTTCCGTTTACTTCGCTGCACTGTGGTTTTCTTCCTTGTCAGGTGAGGGCAAAAGCTCCCAGCCCAGTTTATTCGTTGGGTTGCTGCGATGATATAAAAGGGGCGCCATGTGTGAAAGCACTCATAAAACAGCAAAGTGCTCTACAAGTCCTGGTAAGTGTAATTATCTCCTTCGTTAGTGTGATCATTCTCTCTTGCTCCATTATCCTTTGCTGGAGAGCTGCTTGTCAGGCTGTGAAGTGCACTCGCTATTTCCACATTCACAGAGTGAAGTGCATGGGGCTGTCCAGACCTGTTTCAACAGATCTGCATCATCAAGCAGGCACCAGAGAGAGACCTCAGTGGCTGTGGATTGGGGTACACGTGGACCTAAGAGAATGGGCATTGAGCGACCAGGGATGGAGTTAAACTTGTCAGTTGTAAGCTGTGTAGACTCAGACAGCTCATTCCATCTGCCTGAGTGCAATTCATTCATCTGTGACATGGTGGTGGTAACACCGGTCCTAATTCCATCACATGATCGTTTGGGAGGATGCATCCACAGCATGTATGTGGTTCTCAATGACCACCAACCCATGAGAATGGACCCCACATGGAGAGTAGTCTTGCCCACTGCATATGAAAGACAGGCCCTACAGGATGTGTGGTTCCTCTGGGAGTGAGTTAAGAAGCAGTATGTGAAGGAGAGGCTGCAAGAGCACATTTTGCAGACTCATTGGATTTTAAGCAATAGCAAGTATTATTACAATAAAACAAGTATTTATAAGACTTCTCAAAGGCTTTGATACGATGCTCTTGTATATGTGAATCTCCAAGAACGGGTTCAATTTCCCAAAGACCCTGCACCACAGAACTCTCTTTTTATGGAGATTCTGCCTCATGTTCCTTGGCACAAATGTGGTAAATGTTGACCTAAAACAAAACTAACTGTAAGGACCCAGCTGGGTTGTAACCTCGCTTCTCTGATGCCTCGCTCTCCTGATCCCTATGATCCTGAACCAAAGACTAGCATGTAGTTTCCTTAAAAGGAAATATCACTCTTACACATTTAGGCATGTTAATGCTAACATGTCTCACCCACTCACCCATCACTTCCCTATTAATTATTTGCTTTTTTTAAATTAATCCATCTATCTACCCATCCATCATTCTGTCCATCCATATGCTTATTCCTATTTAATAGATTGAAAGACCAAGGATGAAGGAGATGAAGTAATTTGCTTCAGGATAAGTAGAGCTTAGATTCAAGCCTAGATGTATCTGATTCCAGGGTCTGCTGTCTTTTCTTTGCATCACAGTCTTCCACTTCCCCACCACCACCACCAGGCCCCAGACCCCAGACCCCAGACAGTCAGGAAGGCAAATATTAATGAAGTAGGAGAGAAGCAGGAAGCCACATCCAGACTGAACCCAGGAGCAGCTGTAGCCCTGGAGTGGTAGGGACCTAGCGAGGGGAGGTGAGACTGAGGCCCCCTCCATCCTGTGGGTGTGGGCTGGGCCTGAGAAACGGGCTCATCATGGTATACTGGGGCTCTCCCTGGGCTCAGTTCTCAATGAGCTGTGATGATAATACCTGTTTGTCAGGAAGCTCTGAGAACTCAGAGAGCTCATGTATATGGAGGCCCTGGTGAAGCTCTTGTCTGAGAACTCGTAAATGGTACAATGCCCCCTTTCATCCCGAGTCTGTATGGTCTGGTCACATACCAGTTTCCACTGGTGGGGTCACCATTTACTGGATGCCCACCATAGTCAAGGGCATTTTATGGACAAAAACCAGGTTCCTTCCCTAAAAAAGACCACAGTCTATTTGACCTCATTCATGTTTCTGCTTTCCTTGGCAGGGAGGACTTGAGGTATCAAGAAACTTCTTTACAAACTGTAAAATCCTCTGAAACATCCAAGGCTTGCCTGTATCTGATGAAGAGATGGTCAGAGAGCAAGTTCATGACCTCTGAGAATATCAAGTCCAAAGAAATTATACCACTACTGTTATTAACAATAGTAATAACAGCAGAAGCAGCAACCTTGACCGAAGTCACATTATATGATGTTCCCCAATGTTATCTTTCCACATATCTGATTTTTGTTAACTGATACCAAGTAAGTAGCCTTTCTGATCCCCGAAAGACTCTTTATTTTCCTTTTCTCCTTTTGTTCATTAAAAGCAAAAGAAGAAGAAAGTGTTTCTTGTTAGAGATGGTCCCGTGCTGCAAAGGGCACTGAATATAAGGCACATGTTTTAGTCGAGGACACGGGGAGCAGGAAAGCTTGACTAATTATGTTCCTAATTACTTGAAGCATCTTCCGTTTGACAATATAATTATGCCAGAGTGAGATGTCTCAATTACTGAGGGAAAGGAAAGAAACCCCCTGCCTACCACCTTTCCCCTTGCAGTTATTTGAACGTGAAAGTGAAAGTCGCTCAGTGGTGTCCAACTCTTTGCGACCTCATGGCCTATACAGTCCATGGAATTCTCCAGGCCAGAATACTGGAGTAGGTAGCCTTTCCCTTCTCCAGGGGATCTTCCCAACCCAGGGCTTGAACCCAGTTATTTATTTAGGCTGCATTAAAAAAAAAAAAACTTTTTCTCAACTCAGAGGTTATTTACTAAAACATGAAGCCCCCACCCCCTCTCTTAAGCCATGACAGTCCATGTTAGTTTTTCATTCAACAGCAGGCATTTCCAAAATAAACGAGGTCTGCTTAAAGGAAATAGACCTTTCAGGGACCATCCATCCACTCGGTTGTCCTCAGTTAAGGTTCAGTTCTTAGCAGGGTATGACCTCCCACAGTATCTTTAAGAATGTTTCAGAAAGATAAAAAATGTGAAGGCATACAATAGTTCTTTCTTGGAGTCAGGTTCTAAATACACCAGATTTGAAGTGGACATCAATTCTGAGATGCCTCTGGTTGAAAAGTTTTGGTAGTTGCAAGCCAGATACCTGGCCGAAGAGATCAGCCAAGCAGAGGGAGGAGCAGATGTTAATGAAATCCTTGTGCCCAGGGAACAACAAAGTGCATGGTGAAACAGACCTGATTCCTCCCTCATCCTCTCGGAACCACAGTTGCCTACATGGTGAACTGGCTGGCTTGGGTGAGTCTGTGTGGTCCACAGACCAGCTGTGTCAGCATTGCCCAGGGGCTTGTTAGAACTGCAGATTCTCAGGCCTCTCTCCAGACTTCCTGCACTGCAGAAACATCTCCCAGGTACTCCATGTCCACACTGAGGTTTCAACGGCTCTAGAATAGCCTACAGTTGTGACATACTTCCTTTCACCCTTTCTCAAAAGACAATCTCAAATTAACACATTCCCCCAGGCCCTACCTTTCATGGATCTCTAAAAAAACTGACAGACCGAGTCACCAGCAGGTGCGGAAAACACTTTTAATATCTGACTGATTGGCACCACCTACCCGGGGTGCTGTTTGGATAAAGGATAATTAGGCAGCATCAAAACCCAGTGGGGAAAGAACTCTGTGATCAATTAGTGATGTCTGCCATAGGCACAGGCTGGGCATGACAGGTATGCTCAGTTAGATCTTAAACGGTTTACTTCTTTCTTTTTTTTTGATTTTGACTTTTTAAAAAAATAAACTTATTTATTTTAATTGGAGGCTAATTATTTTACAATACTGTGATGGTTTTTGCCATGCATCAACATCAATCAGCCATGGGTGTAGGGTGGTTCCCTACACACCCTACACCCATGGGTTCAGGGGTGTCCCCCTATCCTGAACCCCCCTCCCACCTCTCTCCCCATCCCAGTTACTTCCTGAAAGAGGGCTTCAAGGCATGGGTGGGTTACAGGTGAAGACCCTGGGAATTAAATGACCTGGATTCCTGGACTCCATGCTTGGTTTCTGACCTCAGATGAAGGTGTTGAACTGAGATCACAAAAGGACCGTTCTACCGTGAGGTGCTTTAATCCCATGATCTCTGATCACATGCAAATACAGTCATCACATCTGCTCATGCTCTCATGAAAGTAGATTTTGTTCATATGTTGCAACAACCCCAGCTTCCCTCAAGCCAGAGCCCTTGCCTTAAATAACAGTCTGGCGGTGCTTGTGGGGGTGGGAAGGAGGAGGGGGAGATCGAGGGAGGTGGAGAGGGGAAGCATGCTAGCCTAAAGCAGAGCCCCGCCCTCCACCTCTGCTAGACATGTTTTCAATGAAGCTAAGGAAATTCCTGACCCCACTCCTGCATTCTCTCCTTGCTGCCCTGCTCCCCGCCTCCATGTTGGCCTCTCCCTTCCATGGGCTCTGAGCTCGGCCAAAACGCTTAGGGACCAGGAAGTGGAACACGACCTGGTGCTCTGACTGCCTGACAGTGGTGAGCTGCCAGCTTTGATCCCTATAGGCTGCCTAAAGGTGCCTGGAGGAAAATCCACCTCCATGAGGTGTCTAGTGGCACTAGTAGTAAAGAATCTGCCTGCCAGTGCAGGAGATAGAAGAGACACAGGTTTGAGCCCTGGATCAGGAAGATCCCCTGGAGGGGCAAATGGTAACCCACTCCAGTATTCTTGCCTGGAGAATTCCGCAGACAGAGGAGCCTAGCAGGCTACAGTCCATGGGGTTGCAAAGAGTCGGACACAACTAAAGCAACCTAGCATGCACACAAGGTGTCTAAAGTCTGCTGGAGTGGGTCTAGACCTCTCAACGTGGCTGTGTATTAGGAGAGCTCTAAACTGAACCCTCAGTGATGTGGCTTTTCTATGTGTATCCCGAAACTATCTATTAGTACCCAAGGATGCAAAACAGAAGCCAAAAGTGCACCCAGCAAGTCCTAAGTGAAAGGCGGTGCTTCTCAACCAGAGGAGCGTTTACCCTACTGGGGGCATTTAACAGTGTCAGGAGACATCTGGGGTGGTCACAAATGGAGGCAACAGAGTTACTGGCTAGGGATGCTGCTAAACATCTGATCACGCACAGGAAGCCCCACACAACAGAGAATTCTCCACACCAAGATGTCAATACGTTGACCCATTTCCTAGGCTTCCAAATGGGAAAACTGCAGGCCACACAGGAATTCAGGCCTGCTCCAGAGAGCTGGTTAAGCCAGGTGCTCTGACCCCCTTATTTCCCCAGCTGCACAGTCAGGAAAGATGGAGGAAGAGAACTGGTCCTGAGGATGGCCCTCCATCCAGGCTTGTAGCAAGAAGCTGAAAAGAAGGAATGGAACATGGGGATGAGGAGTTTTAAGATACGGTCACCATGCTCAACAGCATAACATGACTCAGTGGCTCTCCTGCATCACTCAGGTTAACAACACCTTCCTCCTTACTGGTAATTACAAAGGGGAGTAGAAAGAGAGGAAATGTATGGAGGGAGGGAGCTGAGGAGATTACCTCCTCCCTGTACATACTATGAATCACAAAGAAACCCAAACAGAAGGTGATTTGTTTTTTTAATTCCTTACAGGGGAATTGTCCTTTTCTTTTTTCTTCCTTCTTTAGAACACGGCTCCTGTTTTGAGATGTGTCCAAGTATATCGCTGGCTGGTCTCAGGGCATAAGTACTATCATCATTAGGTGTCTCTAATTCACAATCTCCATCATGAATCACACAAGTGGAGGGCTGGCTCTCACCCATCATCCTGATTTGAAGTCTGAAGCTGCAGGTCAGAGCAACTGCTTTCCCATCTTGTTTCCAAGTTATTCTAATAACTAATAATTCTAATATTCCACCTGTTGAGACATCAGTTTCTTCAGAAGTAGATGAAGCAGTTGGAATCACTGACATGAGCCTCTGTTTCCTGATCTCCATCTGGTTAAGACTGTGTATCATCAGTGTCCAACCCAACCAACTACCCTATGTCATCCAAGGAGATCCTTTTACTACAACCACCCCCACTCTTACATACACAGACGTGTCTGTAGTGTACATTTCCAAATGGTCCAAAGTGATATTAAAGCGGGGGGGGGGGGCTCATTCTAGAGTGACTTTATGAAGGCTATAGCCTCAAAATCTCTGATGGCTCTGCCAACTAGTCCTCACCATTGTTATTCTGACAGCACATCCAGAAGCAAGTCCCATTTTTAAAAAATCAACATATTTTCTGATCTTAAAAGCAATCCACATACATTGTAGAATACATATACAAAAGAAAGTAAATGTCACCTGAAATAACCCCAGCAAGAAATAACCACTTCTAAGTAGGAGTACATATCCTTCCAGATTTTTTCCAGTAAGGATGTTTGCTTATATCTATATCTATCCTTATATAGCATACACAGATACACATAAATATTTGAATTTAGTCTCCTTGCCTAAAAAAGTTTATCTTCTGTTTCATCAAACTGAATGTCATGTTTCTTTCCCTGCCATTAAGTACTTTTCAATATCATCACTGCATAGCATTCCAGCATCTCTATCTACCCTAAATCAGTGAACTGATATTCTATAATTATAATTTATACCCTAATATAAATAACACTGTAATGAACATGCTTACAATAACTTTGAGTGTATCTATAGCTTCCTAGGCTAAATTCCTTACAGAGAAACTACTGGTCCATATACCATTTTTTATGACTTTTGAGGTATACATTCAAATTGACAGATCAAACTTTTGAAAATAATAGGAATCTCTTTCAAACATGCAGGTGTATAAATCCCCACATTGGAAAAATTAGTGGTGTGACTCTTCTGGCCAATGTTTGGGAAGATAAGATCTAATTCTAGTCCTAAAAACCTTACAGCTCACTCCTCATTGGTTCTATACCTGCAATTCAGTAAATGACCATGAGTGGCCACTCGTTGACTTTGAAGGATGAAGGCAAGACTTACAGGAGTCACAGAGGCATCCAGTACTGTACACCCACCAATAATATAGTGAATACCATTCACAACTCTGTTTCTCCCACCAGAAACAGAGATCCCCAAGGGAAGGGACCACATATCTTTAACCTCAGAAAACCTAAACATAAGCAAAGTGCCTGCCACAGAGTACACATTCATTTAATGGGTTATAAGTTGCCTTCAAAATCCTCAATAGAATAAACAAAAGCCACAATAAAGTTTATATAGTAAGGGTACCACTAAGGACCCAGTGAATTTTACTTAACGAATAAGGCGATGACATCTCTAGTATGAACCTTAGTGCCAGTTCAGGAATAAGTGATTTTTTCCATTCTTACAGAGAGAGGAATATGTTTAAATTAAGATATTTCTTAGAAGAGGATGCTAATTTTAAATATGGAAAAAAATAAAAAAATAAGAAAATAAAAAAGAAGGTGGTTTCTGGTATTTTAGGGTAACCAGCCAAAGGATGACATTTCTTTCCTGGTTTTCAGTGCATATTCCTGGGAATAGATTAGGCTACAAATGGAAATAAGAGTGTGCATCATCCCAGGTCCTGGAAAACAGACGGTGAGAGGCAAGCTGGTTCATTTCAAAAACAGAGTCTGACTTTGAACTGCTCGATGGTGGATGAACCAAACTTCCCTGCAATATCTGGCTAAGGCTTCTGTCTACACTGGCAGTGCCAAGGACATTTAAATGTGTGATATTTGATTTGCTGGGTGCAAAGCTCAGATGGGGCCTAGGAAATCCATCTGTACTCTCATAGATTTTCAAAGGGAAACAAGGTTATTAACATTTCTGTATGCTTAATATCATGGATCAGGCACTACTAGTGTAAGAACTCATCCAGTCAACAGGATGGATCCCATGATAAGCTCTCAGAATAGTAGAGAGGATGGTGAATTTTAGGATCATACTTGTTATGATGGAGAAAGTAAGCCTCACAAAAGGAAACTGACTCATTCAAGATCACGTAGCTAGTTAGAACCCTAACTTAAGCCAACAAATGAACAAAAATTCCTGTTCTATTAACCTGCAGATCAATTGTTTTAGTATTTTTGACTCCTTAAAATCTGGTGATAAATTGAAGCATCCATGCCTGACTAAGCATTTTTCTCTACAGGCTCAGTGACATGACAAGGGGCCTGAAAAGACACTGATGTTCGAGAGCTGGTGGACAGTCATAACGGCAAAGGATAATTTTGGGGTCAAGGTTACAAGGAATTACAACTCTAGGTAGGATTCTGACTAAAGATATCTCCAAATCTCCTCTCCTCCAGCCCTGGGGGAATACCCTTCTGCCTGTCTCTCTGCTCAGTCATGTCTGACTCTTTGTGATCCCATGGACTGTAGCCCACCAGGCTCCTATGTCCATGGAATTTCCCAGGCAAGAATACTGAAGTGGGTTGCCATTTCCTCCTCCAAAGGATCTTCCCAACACAGGGATTGAACACACGTCTCTTGCATCTCTTGCACTGGCAGGTGGATTCTTTACCTCTGAGCCACCTGGGAAGCCCATACCCTTACTCAGACCTTCACATATTTTACAGATATGACTACAACAGACAGCTGTCTCAGTCAAATAGAAAAACAGAAACCACCCTAAGTACTTAAATGAAAGGAAGTGAATACAGGAATTTGGTTACACCAGTGTTGAAAGAGCTGAGAACTCAAATAGGTGAGGTAAAGCAGAGCATCTAAGAAGCTGCTGCCTTCTTAGATTTCAGGAGCAGGGGGGTGAGGGGACATTACTGGAATCCAGGGTCTGGGATCATGTGGGGGAAGCTGAAACCATGGCAGACCTGTTTAGCGAAGACATAGGGTGAGGGAGGAGGTAAGAGGGAGAAATAAAAAAAAAGAAGAAAGAACATCCTGGCTTCTTTCTAAAGCTGGAAAGCAGAGACAAGGAGAAAGGTAAGGGATGAAGTCAAAGTCTAAGTGCCAATAGCTCCAAGCCTAAATTTTGATCCAACTCCTAAATTATTTCATTGCCTCCCACCTCTCCCTTGTAGAATCTGTCCCAAGTGATCTAACACACAAATATGATACTGTCACCCCCTTGTTTTACATTCTTCTTTGGCTTCCACTGCATTTGGAGAAATGATCCTTACCTCCAGCATAACATATAAGGTTCCTCTCCTTCTGGATGATTGGGAGGCAGACCAAAGCTAATAAAGTTTTTCACTCTAAAAGGCTAGTCTGTCAGGCTTCAGGAAGGAGGTGGCCTGTTGTGAGCTGCATCAGGCTGCCAAGTGAGGACAAAGGGTGTGAACAGAGGTCCTTCCAGGTGGAGGAGGAGGATCCTGGGTGGAGAGGCAGGGCACACAAGGTGGGGGCTCTGGGAAGACTAGCGCTGGGCTTCAAACCACTGTCCCCCTGGTTCCAAGGCCCATCCATGAGAAAAGGGATGAGCTGGGTCTTTGTTAAGAGAAAATTCTCTCTTCCCCCCAGGTGAATGTCCTATGTGAATGGATCAAGAATGTGGGAGACATTCCAGGCATGTGACAGATAACAGTTTGAAGATAAAGGTGAAAGTATGACTTAGGCCCAAGAACTAGGTTTCGAACGCCATCCCGAGGAGCACAGGCTTCACTCAGCCGGGCAGGTGATGTAAGCCCAGCTGTGGGCTAGAAACCCACCCAGCCCACCTTCACCCCACTGTGTGGCACAGCCTGGAGGGGAGGAGGCTGGAAGGGGGAGCCTCCTGTGGTGTTGGCTGTTGCCCCTTACTAGTGGATGGAGGGGGGGCCATTTGCAGCCTTGACTCCAGCCCACGCCCCCTACACCAAGAGCTGTATCGTGTGTTCCTCTCAGGCAGAGAAGTCAATAAACTCATTTTCTCACAGAAAGAGGGTGTCTTCAGGAAGGCCCTGGGGAATTTGTCTACAGAGTTTAATTTCTGTTGAAGGATCATTGTTGTCTTTAGTCGCTCAGTCATGTCCAGCTCTTTGCGACCCCATGGACTGCAGCCCACCAGGTTCCTCTGTCCATGGGGATCCTCCAGGAGAGAATACTGGAGTGAGTTGCCAAGCCCTCCTTCAGGGGATATTCCCAACCCAGGGATTGAACCCAGGTCTCCCACATTGCAGGAGGATTATTTACCATCTGAGCCACCAGGGAAGCCCTAGATCCTGAGTGGGCAAACATAGGGAAGGGTGGTGGTGGGTGGGGGTGATCATGAGGAGGACTCAAAGGAGCTGACATCTGTTTGCTAAGAACTTGGAACTTGACTGCACCAGGACTTCTAGGTGCTTGATCTCATCCAATGTTGGCCACAGCCTTGTGACAGGAGAGATATGAGAGCAGGTGTAGAACCTGGAAGGGGTCACAGAGATCCTCTTATCTCTAACACAATAGAGAATTCTCAAGTGACTTGGTGCCGGGCATCCATCGGGTGCTGGGGACCAAGCAATGGATGTGACATCATCTGTTCCCCCAAGGAACTTTCAGTCTTGTGTTGGACTGAAACACATTAATAGGTCTTTAGAACCCTTTTCAGGTGCATTAACCTCCTTTCAAGTTTCTGCCTGATCACCTCTGGGAATCAAGAATGTTCACCTCTCAAGAAATTTACCAAACATCCTGAAGTATGTGGCAGATATTTCTTTCCGTTTGCATCAAGTTTCAAAAACCTGGATCCATCTTAAAATTGATACAGGAATTTAATGCAGTTGATATTTTCCTTAAAATAGATATATGAACATATAGATGTATGCATACAGTGTTACTGAATCAATGGTGTGGATCAATAAGAGTCTTAAATCTGAGTAAGCGTGGAAAATGTTTATAATCAACACATTACTACCTCCCATTTGGGAGGCTCAGTGTGGAGTTTTTGGGGCAGGAGGGGGGGGGCAGGTAATGGGGGATGAAATTTACATCCCTTCTCTCTGGTGGTGCATTGATGCATGACCATCTCATCAATATGATCTTAACCCATATGAGTCAATTAATGTCACCACGAAAAATAAGCAAAAAATGGAAATCTTCTCCCTAACATTACTTCATATGGAAATGCACCTCTTGGAGAAGGAAGGTGTGGATCAGTGCACACTCCAGTCTCTGACCAATGGCTCAGCCAAGATGGGAAATTTGGAGGCATATGAAGAAGTGTGTCGATGGCAATCTCGACAAGGTTACATGGACTGTCACAAAACACCCCATCTTTCTGTTTGTTAAGCCACAATCATGCCTGAAAACATTTCAACTTCTTTGTCTGTTGAACCCAAACTCAATTCCCTGCGACTTACAAATTCCCCAAACTTCCCAGAGTCTGAAGACTGAGAGTAATACATATGTTTAAAAAGGATGCAGAATGCATTTCAGATCCCCTCTGGAGTGGTTCTAAATTCAGTGCAACAGAAGAGAATACAGGTGAGATATCTTCGGTGCATTTGCAAGAGGTAACACACAGGGATGGACGTGTTTTTGGAAATGAGATGGTTTCAGAGACACACTGGGTCCCATCAGAAAGTGGGGTCACCCGGGCCAGGGGAGCAAGTGACACCTGAGCTGAGCAGGATCCTGACAGGCCCCCTTCTGGCCTCTTCTAAATGGGATAAGAGATAATGTAATTAAAAAATAAATCTCCTCAGCTCTGGGAATCTCCAGGGAACATTTGTTTTGATGAGATTTCAGGCCTGATTTTCAATAAGAAGGTGCCAACTATTTGTACAAGCTCCTCAAACAGCATGATCTCTGGCCCTTAGGAGATTTATCTTTTATTTATACAGAGTGTTTTTTAAAAGCCTGTTATTGTAACAAAGAAGTAACTGAGAGGCTTAATGTAAAAGGCAACATGAACATGTTTTTAGAGGCTGAATTTATAGAAAATATGTAAATAATATTACAAAATAGCTAAGTCAAAGGATTGGCAGAAGATTTTGGTCATGCACGTAAACACACATTTAATTTGGCACTGGGAGGTACAGGGGAGGTGAATCTGAACAGGAGACATTGTCACTGAGGAATGAACAGTCTCGAGAAGGAAACTGATCTGTAAAAATACAAATTTCAGCTTTGAGTGACACAAGGTAGGATAAAGAAGCCACAATACAAAGAAAAAGAACACACACACACACACACACACACACACACACACACACAGCTACTTCCCTAATGGAATCAAGTAAGGCTTTCCTGAGGAGGTGGCTAGAGTTTAATCTAAAAAAAAGTACATCCTGGGACTTCCCTGATGCTTCAGTGGCTAAGACTATGTACTCCCAAAGCAGGGGACCCAGGTTCAATCCATGGTCATGGAACTAGATTCCACATTCTGCAACTAAGACCTGGCACAGCCAAATAAATACATAAATAATTTTAAATACATATATAAAAATTGAAAAGTACACCCAGGCTTCTTTTTTGACTCAGTGGTAAAGAATTCTCTTGCCAACACAGGAGAAATGGGTTCAATCCCTGATCAAGGAAGATCCCATGTGCTGAGAAGAAACTAACCCCATGTGCCACAACTATTGAGCTTGTGTTCTAGAGCCTGGGAACCACAATGACTGAACGCGTGTGCCACAACTACTGAAGCCTGCGTGCCCTAGAGCCTGTGCTCTGCAACAAGAGAAGCCACTGCAATGAGGAGCCTGCGCACCGCAACCAGAGAGTAGCCCCCACCCTCTGCAACTAGAGAAAAGCCTGCATACCAACGAAGACCCAGTGCAGCCAAACATAAAATAAATTAACAAAATTATTTTTTTAAAAAGTATATCCTCTTAACCTAGCATCTATCTATGCCAATATACTAGTTACCTATAGCTACATTACAAATGACTGCAAAATTTTGTGACATAAAATAAAAATAAACATTTATTATCCCACATAGCTTCTGTGTGGCAGGGATTTGGGTACTGCTTTGCTGATTAATTCTGTTTTAGGAACTCTGATGACGTTATATTTAAGATTGGGTCAGAGCTACAGTTCTGTGAAAGCTGACTAAGATGGGGGATTTGCTTCCCAGATGGCTCACTCGCCTGGCTCACTAGTTGCTGCTGGTGGGAGCCTCCATTCCCTAAGGTGTGGACCTCTCCACAAGGCTGCTTGAGTGTCCTCACAACATGGCAGCTGGCTTCCTCAGAGCTACTGATACCTGGAAGTCTTTAGGGACTGAGCCTCTTCAAAAGGCATTCACTATAGCCTGTCCATAATATCCCACTGACTACACAAATCAGCTCCATTCAGTGTGGAGGGAATTACATGAGGTATGACAACGAAGGACATCATTGACTCAATGAACATGAGTTTGAGCAAACTCTGGGAGATAGCGAAGGATAGGGAATCCTGGCATGGTGCAGTCCATGGGGTTGCAAGGAGTCGGTACACAGCTGAGGGACTGAATAACAACAATGGCGATAAAGAGGTAAGAAGCATCAGGAACCACCTTGGAGGCTAGCTTCAAGAACTAATGATGCCACCTGAGGTTGGTGACAGTGTGTTATTATATCTGGTCTGTAGTGATTGGGGTGAGAGTAATGGGGGAAATTTCCTCAATGCATAGCAACATCAGACCTTTGAATCACATGAATCTTGGTTCAAATCTCGATCCAATCATTTATTGACCATCTGGCTTCTCTGCTGGTGAGGAGATGATAAAAGCTGAAAAACCCACATCAGAGGCAGGATGGGAGCCATATGTTGAAATGAGCCAGCCACACCCAGTCAGCCTGGATCACCTTCCTGCAGAGTATTATGGGAGGAAAAAGCAAACTTCTACTGTATTTAAGCCATTGTGTTTTAGGGTCTCTTTGTTATAAGAGCTTCATCTGCACCCTCATAGATTTAGTTGGTACAAAAAGTTTAGCCTCCGCATCTAATGTTCCTCATCTGTAAAGCAGGGATAGAAAAACAAATCTCACATTTTTCTTGTGAAGACAAATGAAACAAGGCATGAAAGTATTTGTCCAGTGTCTAGCCCAGAATTCACACACTCATCTTTGTCACTCTGGTCCTGTTTGAATTTATGATCAGTGTCAACATACTGGAGGCAACAGAAGTATTCAGCAAATGTGTGTATCCATCCACCAACAGTGTCACTCCCAGGGAATTTAGAACAATTTGCTTTGGGAACTTGTGGGATTTAAATAAACAAGGCAGTGGTTTCACAGAAAAATCTTTCAGCGAGTAGTTTAGGGCCAAGATCTGCCATAAACATCTTGTCCTTGCGCGTCCTCAGGTCCCGACTCTGGAAAATGAAAGGGAGAAAAGAAGAAAGAGAAGGAAGCGATGAAGGAGGGAAAAGAAGGAAGAGGGGAAAGGAGGGATGAGAGAAAGGGACAAGATGGATGTTTCTCAAATCCTCAAAGCAACCACAGCACATAGTTCTGCTGTTTCCTGAGTTACATCTTTGGCTCTGAATAGCATTTTGCTGAGGAAAGTGTTTTGCTCTATAAACAAGTTCACAAACCACAAGATGGACAAGATGATCGCCAAGGCACCGTCTGGTTCTGTGAATCTTTCCTAAGACAGCTGCAGACACTTCCTTTCCAGTGATAACTCCTGCTTCAAATCAAAGAAGCCCCCTACTTCTTCCACTCATAGGGGTGTGCCATTTGTCCCCAGGGAATGCAACAAAAGACGGCTGATATTTGACACAGGTCCACAGAGAACTTCCTTAGCCAGACTGAATCTCAGCAACTCAGCTAGTCTGAGCCATGCCATCTAGTGAACAAACCAGGCAGTGGAGAATCCTTTAAAGATGGGCCAAGAATTCCCCTTCCAGATGCAGTGGCTATCCAAGAACAGAATTAAAATGAGAAAATGAATGATCATGATGAAAATCTCAGCTCTAGCCAGTGCCCTGGGCCTGAAACGATCGAAACTGTCCTTTTATTTTACTCCTCTCTCAAAATGACTACTTTTAATTTCCCTACTGAAGTTTCTCTGGCCAACTCATCCAATTTTCCATCAGAATTACCCACAGAATTAATCTGCACACACTGGCATAAAAGAATGGGCTGACAGGACAGGCCACATCCAAGTAAAAATTTTAAAAAATAAAAATAAAAACATAGAAAAAAAAAAGATGTCCCCCAACCACCACAAGAATAGATGAATCAGTGGGGTGACTGGTGGGAAGTCCAGAAAGGATCCTCTATGTTGGCTGAATCCTTGCCTTTCCTCCTAGGGGTTAGTGTCTCACACTCACAGCTACAAACAACTCTTAGTTCTCCTTGCAGAAGCTATTCCTGACAAGACCCAAGTCTGATGCCAACAGCTCCATGTCCCCTGGACCCTCCTCTGCAGGTAGAACCTGATTTGCCTTGGCAACTCTGGATGGATCAGGAAGTCCCAGAGGGCACAGCGACAAAAAGAAAGGAAGGCATAAAAAATAGAGTCCAGCCCGATGAGGCCATATCAGTAATGACAATAAATGTATGTTCACACATCTGTTAGGTGATTTAAATATATTTACTTAAAATATTGGGCACTCTGCTGGAGGTGGGGGAGAGAGGAAGACAAGATGGTCAGGGCCCAGTGGAGGAGATTTCAAGCCAGAGTCCTGGGTGTTTCCTAGTGATTTCTAGTTTCTAGTGACTTCTAGATATACAGTGAGCAGATGAATGACCTTGGGCCAATGACAACGTGTTTAAGCCTCCATTTCTTCATCTCTGAAACAGAACTTCCAACGCTCTCCTCAGTGTGGCTATAAGGATACACTACCATCAATCTCTTTTGAAATGAAACAGTGTGAAGTATTAAAAAACAAGGTAACTGAGGCCAGGGGCTGGGGTTGCATTGTAAGTGATAGTCTCCTTGTCTCTGGGGTGGAGTTGCTTACCTGTGAAAACTTTCTCTGGCTCTCAGGGCTCACTCAGGAGTTAGAACCATCAGGGAGAAAGGAGGAACAAGTGAGTATTGGTTGTGACAGTTTCAGTAGCCCTGCTATAGTGACACAAGACATTCACCCATGTGGGCTCTGGTACGCAAAGGTGCCCTACAAAGTCTGGGCACACAGAAATTCAAATGCTCATTGAGTTCAACAGAAGTTAGTGTTACTTGTAAACTTGATTTTTGTTCAGAGTCTTGCATCTACTTAATAAGTGCTCCCATTCAGTCAGAAAGCAATTATTGTGCATGTACTCTGGCAGGCACTGGGCCAGGAGTGTGAGAAAGACAGAAGCAGCAGTCAGGTGCATCCAGCCCTCCAAAAGCCCGCAGCCTGGTGAAGAAGATGTGACCATAGAAGTGAAGTCCTCTTACAATGGCTGAGGCCTAGATTACAAGTGGGAACTGAGCCAAGGTACAGCTACTTCTACCTGCAAAGAAGGCTTTCCAGGTAATGAGCCCTCTGATGAGCTGGCAGGGGGTGAGGAGGCTGGGGAGGGCCAATGGGAGCATCCCCCAGCCAGAGGGCACAGGGTCTGCAAAGAAGAGGAGGGAGTGCTTGCCCGGCCCCCTTGGGGACGAGCCATAAAGATGGAAGAGAGTGTGCAGTGAACACAGTGAGGAAGTTAGTGAGTCGGGGGGAATGAAGGCCACTGGGAGCCAGGATCAGCAGGAGGATCCAGGTGAGCTGGTACCTTTCAAAGATTCCAGGTAGAGAAGGCAGTGTGTTCTGCTTGGAGGTTTGGTTTGAACAATGCTGCATATACACTGTCACCAAATGACCGCATGGCCAGGTGCACAGCAGACATGCAGTAAATGTCTCGGGAGGTCAGATGAAGAGTCCATGGAATCACAGGAAATTTTTGCCAACTAATTTGCACAAACTTACAAGAAGATGTTTATGTGCTTTAGCTGAGCACATGCTAGGAGACATGTAAAACAAAAATGGGGGTTCCTAGGACATTTTCTCATGATGTAAAAAGAAAATTTCTTGAAGGCTTATTTTCAGAGAAACCAAATATGGGACCCAGGGGTCTGCATTTCTGGGTCTTAGAGAATCACGGAGACTCAAGAATTTGTAGCCCCCTCCCTGACTCCTGCAGGCCATCGCTGCCTGGACCCCAGGCCCGGTGATGGATGGAGGGTCGATCTTCACAGCCAGATACAGACACCCCTCCCCGGGAACAGGCCAAGCTTCAGCCTGGATGCTGTCTGCTTTCTACCATGTTAGGAAATTCATCTTGAGAAAGCACATTCCTTTTGAGTTCACCCCATAATTAACATTTTGTACAAAAAAAAGAAAAAAAGAAAACCTCAGAGCTGAAATTTCTTCTGCCTCCGCCTAACTCAAGTCCAGTTGGTTTTCATTATTCCAATGTGTACTTTGGAACTGGAGCTCTGTGCTTTCCTACTTAGCTCCCACCACCTGGGGGATGTTATTTGATGAGGGGGTGGGGGTAAGGGGGCAGGGACTCTGGCTTGTCCCCTGCTCCCACCTCTTTCTCCATGTTGTACAAATAGGCTGTTCAAGAGGCAGCCTGCCTCTGCAGAGAGGGAACAGGAGAGGGCCTGGGCCAGTCCTGCATTTGGGGCGGTGACTGCCCTCAGCCAGGAACTGCAAACCCGGAGCCAGCAGGAGCATGGTTCCCTGAAGCAACTCCCCTCTGTTTGGATCACATTTGTGGGGGGAGGCTAATCAAGATGGGATGTATTACTTCAAAACAGCTGGGAAGCATTACAGGTCAAGAGTTGAAATCCACTGAAGAGCCCATCGGAATGCACAACTCCTGTTGTTTCCAACCTCCGTCTCCCCCTCTGGTCTGTACAACACTCCTTGTGGATGAAACGTCTCAGGCAGGGGTGGTGTTGACAAAGGGGCCCAAGAAGAATGTTTGTGAAGATGAGGTTGTAGAGGCTAAGGGGTAGCTTATTTCTTGGTAAAATAAAGAGAGGGCCAACCCCAGGGGAAAACACAAACTAGGGACATAATAGAGTCAGAATATGAAAGTTGAAAAGATCATTACAAATCAGCCAAACCTCTTTATTGCCAGTGTGCAAATAGGCACAGAGACGTTAATGTCTGCCTCAAAGTCACACAGCTTAGTGGCTAATATCCTGGAAGGATGAATATATTTTAGATTCTGCCACATGCCTGCCCAAAACCCAGTGGCTTATGCTTGCCATTAAGATGAAATGAAATTTCTCTGGCTTATAAGCCTTGGATGACCTGGTCCTTCCTGCCATGGCTCTCTGTTCATGGGGGCCACACCCCAACTTTTCTACATCCTCCTGGCATCTTAGCTTCTTCTCTGCTCTGCAGATTCATGGAGTCTTTTCCCACATCTGAGTTTTGGGGACCGGCTATTTCTCCTTTTCTAGAAGATTTATTTTCCCCTCTGCTCCTCTCTCCGCCTGTAGGTAAAACACTACATCCTCAGCATGGCCTCTGGTGAAGCTGTCTGGAGTCCTTCCTCCGGAGCCCTGTCTCTCTTAAACTAGCTCAGGCCCCTCCCCATACCCATTCCATTATCTTCTTTGTCTGTTCCTGGGTTACAACTGTCCCTCTCATTTAAGTAATAGAAGCATCCAAGGGTGGAAACTGTCTGTATTCTGTTTTGCTGTATATATCCTAGTGTCCCTCACATAACAATTGTTCAGTATGTATTTGGTTAACAGGTTAATCAACCAACCAGTTAGAAAATGAATGAATTCAAAGATAGCCTCTTTTCTCAGGGATTAAGCAGTGGGATGTATGGAGATTAAAGATGACCAAAAATTATTTGAGGAGGAGTCCTATGTCCCTCCTTGGGAGTCTAGGGGGAATTCTGCAATACTTTGGTTAATAGAAAAACATCAGAAGTGGCCAATGCCACTTTCGAAGCTCTAAGAGACTGGTAGCTTCCACCTGCAACTGTTTCTGGAAGCCCTGAGGGGCCATGTAAGTGGTCGAGCTACCCCAAGATGACCACCAACCCAGAGTGATCATGTGAAAGTGCTTCAGTCACTACCCCCAGCCAAGCCCCCACCCAGCCATCCCTGACAAGGAATCAAGTAGAAGAAATCACTTTGGGCCCTACCCTCTAAACAACTCAGCCATCAGTTAAATCTAACCACGTGACCTCAGCCAGTGTCAAATGGAGCTGAAGAAACACCCTGCAGAGCCCTGCCAGAATTCTATGACTATAATTAATGAAGGTTGGTTTCAGCCACTACATTTCAGTCTGGGTTATTATTTAACAAAATAGACAATGACCACAGGACTCTATAGCTGGATGGTTTGGGTTCAAATCCTAGTCCCACCATTTGTTCAGTATCTGGGTGACCAACTGCATGTTGATTCTCTTAATGTATCAATCACTGGATCATCTGCAAAAGGGGCACGTGGAATTCCCCACCTGAAGAGTTGTCAGAGGATTAAATGAAATCCATGTCAAGTGCTTAGCATGGTGCCTGCCTAGTGATGTCATATGATCAGTAGGCTTTTAGCTAACATCGTCCATCCGCCCTTTGATATACCCACCCAGTTAAGTGGAGCTCCTCTTTCACACACGAGTTAGGAGAGAAGAGATTCCAGACACTCAAATCACACCACTCACTTGCCATTAATTTATCCACATGTCTCCCCACCAAAGGGAAATGTCTATAATTCATTATGATTTGCAAAGCTCTCGCCCTGCCTCTGCTCAAAACAGCATCTCTAGCATCTCCTCCTCTCAAATCCTGTTCTCAGCTCTACCTGCCCGCCCACCCACACACACACACTCCCAACAGCAACAGGAAGGAAATGGATAAATATTTCCACAGTGAATTCTTCTGAGTAGAAAGATTATAAGTTTATTTGCTTCCTTCCTTGGGATTCATTTTTGCATTTTCTGAATCTTCTATGGCACACACTTTATTTTCATAACACATAGTAGAGATCACAAACAATAGGAAGCGACGATTTCTTTCACTTGAAGACAAAGATGCTATTTTACTTCTGTTTTCCTCACAGGATCCACCTGAATGTCTCTTGTACTGTTGCAGGAATGAATGAGCTGAAAGGCGTGCATGGTTCATTGTGTACACATGGGCAGAGCAGCCTCAGTTTATACACTAAATATATTTGTAAAAATATAAACTTTAAAAGTCCTTTTTTTTTAATTACTGGTTTTTGTTGTTTTATTTGAAAAGTACTCCCAGTGAACTGTTTTTCTTGTTTTGTTTTTTTTTTAATGAAATCCTTTGGTGAAGTAACTCATCATTCCGTAATTTTTTTTTAAACCAGAAAGCCAGAGGTTCTTAAAATGAGTTTCTCCTTCTGCATCTATGTTTATAAACTAATGACAGGCTCTTAAACATTCATTTAGCAATGAGGAAGTTCCAAGACAGTATGCTATATTCTGCTTAGGAGGATGCAGTCTAACTAAATATATATAAACAGTGTGTACACTGAAGAGAGATGAGGTCTGCAGGAACAGTAAACTCCAGGGTACAGATCTGTAGCCACAAACATGTCCTCTCTAGGGGCGGCCAGAGAGCTGACCAGATGTGACACAGCCTCGGGGGCCCAGCCCAGACACAGTGGATAAGCTTCCACAAGTCCTTTTCGTCCTCTGTGTTTCTGTGGTCTACCCTGCTGAATTTAAAAGCCTTGCATCTCCAATTCTTTCACAAATTTTCTAAATAGGTTACTAGTTCACATGCTGGAGTGCTGTGCTCTTGTCAATGCACCAGCTCAGTGTAACCCAAATCAGTCCAGCCTGTGTGAGATGAATTCAAGGAACCTGGAAATTGCCTCCAAGCCCTTCATGCCTCCAACACAGACACAGCCTTTCCCCAAGAGCTCCTGTTTTGGATTCCTTCTGCATTAGTGGTGGAGCCAACCCCGTCTGAACTGAAGGAACATGCTAGCACCCCCACCTTTCCCTGCTTCTTGCCTGTATTATCTCAGGAGATTTTTGACTCCGAGTCAGCCCAACAGTCTTCTTTTTTTGGTCATTTCTCATCACTTAGATCTATAAATATTAATTACAAGCCTCATATTTTAAAACTCCTTTGAGCATATTAACTATTTAGCCACATAAATCAATCCTAAACTAATCTTAGCGGTTCATCATACTTGCACAAGTTCCAGAACTTTCTATTTTAGCTCCTGCTCATTACTGTTTTTGCCACTGAAGTTATTTAATACCTTTTCAATCTACTAGCGGAGAAGGCAATGGCACCCCACTCCAGTACTCTTGCCTGGAAAATCCCATGGACGGAGGATTTTCCCTCCATGGGGTCACTAAGAGTGGGACACGACTGAGCTACTTCACTTTCACTTTTCACTTTCATGCATTGGAGAAGGAAATGGCAGCCCACTCCAGTGTTCTTGCCTGGAGAATCCCAGGGACGGGGGAGCCTGGTGGGCTGCCGTCTATGGGGTCGCACAGAGTTGCACACGACTGAAGTGACAGCAGCAGCAGCAGCAATCTACTAGGCCCTCCTTTAGATGAAAGGAACAGAAAGGGAAGGGTGGAGAAAGAGAGGAAGAGAGAAAGAAGTGGGGAGAAGAAAAGGAGTGAAGATGGGGAGAAGGAGTTTAAGAGAAAGGAAGAAGCCACAGGTGAGACAAACAAACTGTGTGGGGACCCAAAGATCAGGGACCTACTTCTGATTCTCTAACTGGCCCTGGGGGTCCTCAGTAAGTCACTTAAGCCTCTCTGGGGTTGGCTTGGTTTAGAAGCTGTCTCCAGCATCTTCTTACTGGCAAATCATCCTCCTATAGCAAGAGCTTTCTCTCTTTGTCACCAGATCACACTTCTAAAAGGACCCCAAGGTAGCACAGAGGTTGCTTTATACTTCTTTTCTAAATAGTCATCTAAACAGGTCAAGGAATCTGAGATTATTGACCAAGAGGGGTCCCCGATTCTTGTTTCAAGATTCACTGGAGGATACAGGCTCTATGGGTGTTTCTATGCAGACTGTATTCAGGTCAATTAGCTTTCAGCATGTAAATTGAAACCTAGCTACATGAAAACCACTCAGCGACCCTGGGAATACCTGCTGCTGTTGCTTAGTTGCTAAGTCGTGTATGACTCTTTGCAACCCCATGGACTGTAACCTGCCAGGCTCCTCTGTACATGGGATTTCCCAGGCAAGAATACAGGAGTGAGTTACCATTTCTTTCTCCAGGGAATCTTCCCAACTCAGGGATTGAACCTGCATCTTCTACGTCTTATGCACTGCAGGCCAATTCTTTACTGCTGAGCCAGCAGGGAAGTGCTAGGAATACCTGGAGAAATCCTAATAGCATCAACTGCTTTGCAGCAGCTATCTTAAGAAAGATTGGAGCAAGGGGTTGGGGAAGTGTGGAGGTGGAGTAATAGAGGGGCTAGGAGAACAGAGTCATATTGGCTGGGGCTCAAGTAGTGGCCCCTGCAACGTGTTCAACATTAAACCAGGCGCCTCACCTCCCTGAGATTCATCTCCCTTGCCTGTAGAGAGGCTTCTCCTTGCTTCATCTGGTTGTTACCCAGAACAAAAGGGACACTGCTCCAAAGCACACCACTCAGCACCTGACTCATAGTTAGAGTTCAATAAATGTGAGCTTTTATTATTACCATATTTCCTCTATTCTGAGACACCATCGATTGGAAGTCAAAGCATCAATTTAATAACTTCTTGGGGGGAAAAAACAATATATTAAACACACATTCCCATTTTAAGACATCACAATTTCAACAATATTAAAAGGTGAAAAGAAACGTGTCTTAAAAAAAATCAATGAACTATGGTCTTATTACTGTCACATTTTGGAACTGTTTTAAGTCATTTTCTTGTTTACTTGCATTTTTCCTGTTTTATCTGGCTTCCCCCAAGAAGACACATAAGTTCCATGAGAATGAAGAGATAGTGGTTCACCACTGTGCTCACAGTGCCTAGAGTGAGCGAGTGAGTGAAAGTCACTTAGCTGTGTCCAACTCTCTGCGACCCCACAGACTGTAGCCCACCAGGCTCTCCTCCATCCATGGGATTCTCCAGGCAAGAATACTGGAGTGGGTTACCATTCTCTTCTCCACACAGTGCCTAGGACAGTGGCAAATAAATATGTTTGATAAGATAACTCTGTGTCACCTTAACATGAGGGGATTACTGATTAAAGCCACACTAATACTGCCATTGGTCCTTATGGTGAAATTTTCTCAATCCATTCAACTTAGCTCATTATCAGCCTGGGGAGACGGGTTTGTTGCTTGAATATGTATATGTTGAGAACTGATATTTCCCTTGAACTATACACATAAGAAATAAGGATGAAGCAGATAACAAATGCAGAGCCTCCACCATAACCCTTGACACAGAGGCAGCAGTCATAAATCACACTTGAAATTGAACACAAGGCAAGGGTGGAGTATGGGTCCTAGTCAGCTTATAATATGCTGCCAATCTGCATGTCCTTAGGACCTGTAGATATGCATATCTACATATGATATGTAGGACCTGTAGATATGCATCAGACATTAATGAATACCTATTTATGAAATCAACTAAAATTTCTCCTGTCAACTTCCAAACCAAAAAAATAAACATTAATGTAATCTCCCTGATGGAAATTACTTTTACTTGCCCATTTATGGAGAAGGAAATGGCAACCCCCTCCAGTACTCTTGCCTGAAAAATCCCATGGAGAGAGGAGCCTGGTAGGCTACAGTCCATGGGGTAGCAAAGAGGCGGACACGACTGAGCGACTTCACTTATAAAGCAAACATTCATTCTTACAATCAGCAGGTATTCACTGAGGGCCTACTATGTGCAAGGTGTGTGCCAGGTGCTAGGGGTAAGAATAGGGGTAAGAAGTAGGCTAGGACAGTGGGAGGACAGAGAAGATGAATGAGGGACACGCGTATATACACAGATCACGGCTCCATGTCAGGCAGAAAGAGGCACTGGCCCGTGGCTGTATGGCTCCAAGGCAGGGAGCAAGAATGATTTTAAAGAGGAGAGAGAAAAAAAAAAAAAAATAAAGAGGAGAGAGAATTAACCCCATCAGAATGACTGGTGGGGGGGAATCTCTGATTTACCATCACTCTAGCCCTTTCAAGTTTCCTGTAGTATTAACCATATCCCAGGTAAGGGGATCAGTCAGACTCCAAGTGATGGCCTAGGGTCTTGTTGAAAATGAAATGGCTTCTTATGAGAGGAATGCAAATTTTACTCATTCACTTACTTTGAGAGGGGGGAGATAGTTACACAAATAAAAGTGACTTTTAACTTATCATGAAATAGTAATTCTCAAATAGTTAGCATAAATAAGAAATTGAGTCCACTTCCCAAATAATGAGGAATGTGTTGACAAGAGCCTGTGCCAGGGTGCCCTCTTCCTTAATGAGGATGAAGAAGAGTCGTTACAGGAATAAGGAATCAGCCTCCTTAGCTGAACAAGAACTCAAGAGGAACTGAGCAATAGAGAAAGCTGTGAGCCCAGCTCTCAGACCTGGCACTCACTCAATAGGTCAGAGTTGGACTAACCTGATGAACAAAATGAGAAGCCCCAAGATGCCAGACTCGGCTTCACAAAGATGGGGGCAGAAAGTACTGCTGGAACAGGATGACCTTGAGCTGGTCCTCAACCATAAGAAGAAATTCAACATTGGCAGGAAGGGAGGGTCACAACAGGCCGAGACAAGAGTTGGAGCATTCAAGGGGCTAATCCAATATGGTGCCAGTATACAGACAGGAAGTTGGTGAGAAAGACAGAAGTGTGGGCAGGAGCTCATTCAAGATGGATCCCCATTATGCCAGAAGCTCAGAGTGGTATCATTTTATTTTGTTTCAACTGGCATTGAGGATAAAATTTGGGGCAGGAAAGTGATACAACCAGATATGTGTTTCAAGAAGACAATTCTGGTGGTGCTGAAGTTTGGCTAGGAGAGATGAGAAACACAGGAATGGAAAACAGTTACTGCAATAGTTCAGGCAGTAAATAGAAGTGTCAGAGCTCATAAACTGAGGAGGAGGCTGGATGAGCCTTGGAGATCAATTAGCTGAACAGGAAGAGGGTGAGGAAAAACACCCCACGTGCTACATGATTAGAATGAAGATGGTTAACCTCTTATATTCTTCTAAAGGAATGTACCGGAGCACTTTACAGCAGCACTCTCCCTAATGGCCACACGGAAGTTAAGCAGTGTCTATGTGGCTATGAGAGAAAAGCTCTCCAACAGAATGATCAACATGGGTAAAATGCACAAACCAGACCCGCCACACACCCACAAAAACAGCCAACCAACCAAATGAATAAAAAACCAGCATGTCTACTGTATGACCCCATTTAATGTAAGCTCAAGACCAGGAAAAATGAGGAAAAATGAACTTATGATGTCAGAATTTATGAGCTACAATTTGGTGGCGGTTCATGCCAGGTCCTGATACATGGAACACGGGCATCCCTAGGGTGAGTTCTGGGGTTCCAGTTCCAAGTTCTGGTTACTTAGGTATGTTTCATTGTGCGAAAATCTATCTAGTTGTGTGTGTGTGTGTGTGTGTGTGTGTGTGTGTGTGTGTGTGTGTGTGTGTATGAATTGTGTGCATTTTCATGCAAGTATATTATACTTAAAAATAAAATATCATTATTTCCAGTGCCTGCTGCACAACATTAAAGCAATGTCAATAATCACAACAACAAAGTTACTTTCCACTCTGGGCAGCCTAATCCTATGTGCTAGAAACTGGTAGGTGTGGACAGCCCTTTGTGAGATCAATTTTAACCCCCATTTTACAAATAAGACCAGGTGGCACTGAGATTTTGAGAAACACCTAAAGCCACCATCGTCTTTAGAAAGCGAGGGGGAACTGGAACTCAAGAAGCCCTACATTGGGTTGTCTTATGATTCAGCATCACCAACTCAGTGGACATGAATTTGAGCCAACTTAGGCAGAGAGTGGAGGACAGAGGAACCTGGCGTGCTGCAGTCTATGGGGTCACAGACAGTCAGACATGAATGAGCTACTGAACAACAACAACATGATTCCACAAGAGTGTTTCAAGAAACTTGGCTGTGATTTTTCCACTTTAGGCACTGAATCCACTATGTCTATATGGCCCTATTTTTCCATTATAAGCCAGATCTGTCACCCACATATGTCCAAACACTTGGGTTATCGATGTACTATTTTAGTGCTCCACGGTGCACTTATTCCACAAGCCCAGACGTCTCCCACACGCATCTTCCTTATGAGATTTTCAATCAAACAAATGAATTCAACCCAGAAAAGCAAACACATTTTGGAAAGAACAGTCATCTTTTTAAATCAGTTTTTGTGTTTCCTACATAAACCAGAAGCCCAGAGGTACTATTTATGAAAGCATTTTGTAATGGAAGATTTTACCTGAGTGCTATTTAGTATTATTGTTATTATCCTTGTTATTAATAATAACGATTTACAGAAGAGTGTGAGGAGACACTGCTCTTTAGAGAGTAGAACACCAAGCCTGATTTGGTACTGAAATCAGCAAAGGTAATGGAAAAAGGATAGGCGAGGGGAGAAATCAAAACAGACTTCTCTGTCTCGGGTCGACATCATCTTCAGGGACCAAGAAGCAGGTGATATGAAGAAAAGGTTCAGCAGAAATGGAATTCAAGGACAGACACTTTCTCCATGAGGGCACAGCAAGAGATGTAGTCTGCTGAAACTCACCGAGTCAGCAAAGGCTGGGACACCTTAACGAATTAACTTCTGACACTTAGATGTCCCAGGAGAGTTTTCTGAGCAGTTCTACAAACAAGATGGCGCATGACCTTTGCAGGACTGCTGAAAGCAAGGCAGGGGTGGGCCAGGCTTCACACCTCCACCCATCATGCTGAGGAGGCACATGTGACAACATCACAAAACACCATCCTAACCACTCTACCCTGTTAAAGGGTGAGAGCCGGCAAGGGATCTCAGGGGCTCTCTTGTCAGAGTTCCCAGACATCACTGACTAACAAATTCACTTGGGAATCTTGTTAAGGAGCCAAATTACTAAGCACCAATCTAGACCTAGGGGGAAACCAGGAACTTCTCTTTAACAAATGAAATTTTCCCAGAAAATAATCATAGAACTAAAAGAACTCAGGTCTTCAGGATTATACGTTCATGGGCAGTGCTGCAGAGGATGAATAAACAGAAACCTCTTCCCTAACATTCTGGTGAGCATCCAGACTAGCAGAGATGAAGAGGAAATGCTGAGAGTTTAAGGAGAAGGAAGGTGTTATCTTCAATGGGACGGTAATCAGATTTACATCTGTGCTCGCCTTTTGAGGGAAAATGCGTTTCAATTATGCACTCAGACAACATCCATACAAGGACACTAACATTTCTGCAAAGAATAGTTTCTCCAAAACAGTAATAAAATTGAGAATACACTTCAGCCAAATGAAAAAGAAATCCAAGGAAAATAGAGAAGGGGTCCAGGAAATCCAGAGAAAAATGGAAACTAAACCCAGAAACAAATAAAATGAAATCGCAGGATGACAAGTGTGCAGCAAAAAGCAATCAGTCCAAATGGGGAGAGGAAGTCGACAGGTGCCAGAAATAACACCTTCAGGAGAGGAGTCGACTCTGTCATCTCATTTGTGTGATGAAGAAGCGGCAAACTTTTAATGGAAAAAAAATGAAGGCAGAGATTTTTCTCTGTTGTGAAAAACTAAAAGAACCCCCTGGGAGAAGCAGGCACATATATATATACATATATATGTATATATATATGTGAAAAGCATGGGCTTACAAAGAAAAACTAAAATGCAGCCTATTTTCGAGGAATTCATCGATGTAAGTAAAGAAAGAAAGTTGTTATATTTTCCCTTAATTCCTTCAAGTGATATGAATTTAGGGCACAGTCTTTCATTCCCTTCTCTGAGTCCAGACGACCACGTGACTATGGTCAGTGACATGGACCATGAGAGGTCACAGAATATACTGGCTCTGAGGTCATGGATGAGTTCAAACTCGGCACCTACCGCTTGCTCTGTGCCCTTGGAAAAGATACTCAACTTCTCTGGGCCTCAGTTCTCTCCTTTGTAATATGTCACCAACCTCAAAGGGCTGTTTTAGAGATTAAATGCATTAAATATATAATGTATTTAGAATGCTCATTAACATATAAGCATGCAAATAATATACATTATCACATATATTTTATTTTATATAATATTAAAATATATTTCATATATTATTATATATTCTATACTTTATAATTATATACTCTATATTCAATATTATTACAATGTTAAATTATAGTAAGAATGTTGGCTTTTGATGTAAAGGCTATTATTGAAATTTAGCCTCTTAACGAAACATAGAAGACTACATCAGAAATATCATAAACTAAATATAAAAATCAAGAAGGGAAAATAAAGATAGAGCTAACAGAAAGAGTAAGTAAGTCAGAAAGAGAAAGAGAAATATCGTATTCTAATACATATATACGGAATCTAGAAAAAGGGTACTGAAGAATTTATTTACAAGGCAGCAATGGAGAAACAGACATAGAGGAAAAAAAACAAAGATAAAGCTGACAAAGCAGGGAGGTAGGAAAGAGACGTTGAAGGAGGAGGAAGGGGATTGACAGTTCCTTCATCTAAGATGGAAGTCACTGGAGAGTGTACAAAACAGATTAAGCAATAAAGAGCTTTGAGCATAAACATATAACTTAAAATACTTAAATAATACATCAATTTTCATTAAAAACCAATATTTAATTTTTAACTTATAATCATGAGCATATTTTATCTACATATTGTATATAACATTTATAGATAAATATATAAACATATAGAGAAATAATATTGAATTTATTTACATATCATGTATAATTATAATAAATAACTAATCCATTCATTTAAGTGTAATTTTGTTTGTTTGTTTAGTTTGGAGCAGAGAAATGTTTATTTCAAGTCTATGTAAGGAGATGGGTGGTTCACGCCCTAAAAAGCTTCAAGCTCCTAAGTATAACTTGAAATAAGAAAACAAACAGTAAACATACTATTTCTAAACATCAAAAAAGCAGGGGTGGAGAGGGAAGGAGAAGCGACAGGTAACTGCTGACCTTATCACAGGACTTATTACGTGCCGGGCCTTGTTCTAAGAGCTCTGCATATATTGTCTAATTTAACGCTCTGCTAACAAACCTAAAAGTGAAATACTATTATGCTGCTGTCTGACCATTTTACAGATGAGGAATCTGAGACAGAGAGAGACTGAGTATCTCCCCAGGCCACTCAGCTAGTGTAAGAACAGTGACTCTCTGCCACCACCTTCTCCTGCCTGTCAAACACTGCTCACCTTTCACAGTGGGGAGGTGGTTGTAATGACTCACAGGGAGGGTGAGTGTTTGGGTGGAAAATGCCAAAGGAAGAACTAACCACTCGTTAATGAATGGTGTCCCACGAAAATGTCATGTCTACTTAGAACCACAGAATGTGACCTTATTTGGAAACAGGGTCTCTGCAGATGTAATTGGTTAAGATGAGGTCATACTCAATTAAAGCTGGTCCTAAACCCAAGGGCCAGTGTCCTCCTGAGAAGAGGAGAAGAAAACACGGACCAGGAAGATGCCCTGGTAGTGACCGAGGTGGAGACTGAAATGATATAACTACAAATCAAGAGGCAGGGATTGCTGGAGGACACCAGAAGCAAGGAAAGGGGCAAAGGAGAACTCTGCCCTAGAGCCTTAGAGGGAACATGGACCTGCTCACACCTTGATTTCATACTCCTAGACACCTGAACCATGAAAGAACACATTTCTGCTGTTTCATGCCAGCTGGTGTGTGATCATTTGTTTGGCAGCCTTAGGAGATTAATGTAACAACTCACCAAAACCTTACAAGAGAAACGGTTAACATGAGCGGAGAAACAGTTAACATGAGTGGAGGAAAGGAGACTCGACCTTATACTTCACAGCTTTCGAACTCCCCGGGTGCCTCAGATGGTAAAGACTCTGCCTGCAATGCAGAAGACCCAGGTTCAATCCCTCAGTCGGGAAGATGCCCTGGAGAAGGGAATGGCTACCCACTCCAGTATTCTTGCCTGGAGAATCCCATGGACAGAGGAGTTTGGTGTGCTACAGTCCATGGGGTCACAAAGAGTCGAACATGGCTGAGCAACTAACACACTTTCACAGCTTTCTGTACCTTTTGCTTAAAAAAAAAAAAAAAGAACTCTATCAAGTATTACTCTTCACAGTAGGCATGCTCTCCGGTGGACCCCCTAATTCTACCTCCTGGTGTTCACACCATTGTGTAAGCCCTGCTTTCCTTTCCTTGAGTGTGGCTGTGATGTGTTTCTAACCAACAGAACACAACACATCCAGGTGACAGGATGCCTTCTCCATGGTTACATTACAGAAGACTGCAACATGGTCTTGTTAGACTCTACCTTGTTGGCTTTGATGAAGCAGGTGGTCACGTGGGGGAAGCCCAAATGGCAAGGAACAGAGACAACTCTATGGCCAACAACTATCTGGGACCTGATGGTAGCCTCAAACCCACATGCTCAGTTGCTAAGCCATGTCCAACTCTTTGTGACCCCATGGAGTGTATCCTGCCAGGCTCCTCTGTCCATAGGATTTTCCAAGCAAGAATAATGGAGTGTGTAGTCATTCTCTTCTCCAGGGCAAAATTGGGGCTCCTGGTCCAATCAGCTAAAAGGAACTGAATTCTGCTAACCACTGGAGCTTGGAAACCCAACACCTTTCCAGGTCCAACCTCAGATGAGACCACTGCCCCATCTAACACCTTGATCATTGCCTTGTGAGACCCTGAAGCAGAGGACTCAGCCAAGCTGTTCACAACCCCTGATCTAAAGAAACTCATGGAATAAATGTAATAAAGATGTGGAGCTTTTAGCCACTAGATTTGTGATAATACTTTTATGTATTAGTAGATAACTAATATGCTCCTATTAATTAGTCCTATAATTAAAAATAGTAATGACAATGATACGTGAAAGTTTTTGTTCAAATTAGCAATGCTTTGCTTCAACTAAAAATAAATGTATTGGTAAAAAAAATTATGACTTTTTTGAGTTTGTAATGTATATAAGATTTCTTATGGGCAATTTATTGTGATTTCCTTTCCTAGTCCAAATAAATATTCGCTTTTGAATCTAAAAATAAATAAATCTAAGACAACAAATTATTCTGATGATCCATCAGGTTTGGGAACAACTCCCTCATTAAACACATACAGAAACTAAAGCACAGAGAAGTGGAGTGGTGAGGACAGTGGTGCGTACAGGTTCACGTAGGTCCTCTGTCAACTGCGCTGTGCTTAGTCGTTCAGTCGTGTCCCACTCTCTGCGACCCTATGAACTGTAGCCACGTCCCTAGAGACACACAGCTCCAAGATGGAGATGACGCTCTGTCTTCTATTGCCTTGCTGCCCGCCGAATGATGACTGGAATTTTCAAAAAGCAACAAAGAACAAGATAATTGCTCAAATCAAGGGCAAAGATTCAGTTTTGTCTCAGGTTACATTCATGGCAAACGCTGTTCCTGACATTACCCCGGCTCCTGGGAGGGTAGATGTGTTAAACAGGCACTTATTAAACAATTTTTTTGACAGCTGCTGCCTTGGCAATGACTGCAGTATTTTTTTTTTTTTTCTTCTGAATAGCTCCAGATTTGTTTTTGTCTGAGCTGAGGTGGAAAATTGAGAAATAACGGATCTGACGATAATTGACTTTATTAGGGATGTGAATGTATTACGCACTCTGTATATTAAAAACTCCTTGCTTTTTTATTGGCCTCACACACTGTACACTACTTTTATGGGTCCCGAGTCTCTGGTGCTTCCCCCTTCTCTACTGTTCCCATCCATTTTATGTGCCTCATTCCCTGTCATGTGGAGGAAATAAATGGTTAAAAATCTAAGTGCTCATCAGACACAAGCCAGAGTTCATAAAGGAAAGTGGGCAGGCTAGGGTAATTTAAGATATTGCTGTGAGCTCATGTTGCAAAAAAAAAAAAAAAAAGAAACGATGCACTATCGAACCATAAACACAAGCAATTAAGACGAGATGTTGATTACTGAGAAGGGAAGCCCCCAACAGTATAGTCACGGGAGGGAGTCTTATTTGCATAAGTATCTATGGAATCCTGGGAGGTCCACAGAGAGCTGCAGGAGATCCTTTTGCCAAAGGATCCTGATGCCCCTTGGGAGGAATCCCGAGAAAGCCCCTGCACAGGGCATCCTGCTCAGGGAATCACAACCCCCAGGCACAAAGCAGAGACAAAGGGTGACTGTTTCTTTAAGGCACAGTCGGGAAGGAAAGGCTTCCCTGGTGGCTCAGACAGTAAACAGCCTGCCTGCAATGCAAGAGACTGGGGTTCTATCCCTGGATTAGGAGGATCTTCTGGAGTTCGGCAACCCACTCCAAAATTCTTGCCTGGAGAATTCCATGGACCAAGGAGCCTGCCGGGCTACAGTCATGGACTCACAGTGTCAGACACAACTTAGCAACAAGCACTTCCACTTTCTTTCAGGAAGGAAAGTCCCTCTGAGATAGAAGGAAGGCATCAGACACATGGCAAACCACAGCTGGAATGACATGCTATGGAAGTCTGCCTGGCAGAGCACTGCCCCAGGGCAGCATCGAAGAATTCATTGGAGAAAGCAGGGAAAACAGAGAAAGGGGAGAACTCCTGGGGTCATCTTGAGTGGCTGGACCTTCCCAGCTTGGCCAAGAAGTAGCTCTGATTTGAAGAGCTGAGCAGGAAAAGCCGGGATCAACAGCTGGCAGAGAGCTGGCTGATGCCCAGCTGCAGGAGTGGCTAGAACCACAGAAGCAACTAGAACTGTAGAAGCAAGAATGTATCTGAGTTGCTACAGAGGAGGGAGGGGTGAGGGAATGGCTGGCTGCTCTGAAAACAGAACTAGATGACAGATCTGAACAAACATCTAGCAAGAGTCAATCCCCCACCCCACCCAGTCCTGAGCCCTCAACCACCCCTGCAGCTGGAGTGGCAGGAGCAAGTTGTTGTTGTTGCTTCATCTCTTAAGCCATGTCCTACTCTTTGCGACCCCATGGACTATAGCCCGTCAGGCTCCTCTATGCATGGGATTCTCCAGGCAAGAACACTGGAGTGGGTTGCCACGCTCTCCTCCAGGGGATCTTCCCAACTCAGGGATCGAACTCGCATCTCCTGTATTGGCAGGGGGGTGCTTTACCACCGAGCCACCAGGGAAGCATGCAGGAACAAGTAACGACACAATAAAAATCTCTGAACATTGATTGTGTTCATCACTACTTTCTAGAGTGGGAAGGCAGCCCCGATTATGGAGAACTGGACTTGAAAATTCCCAAGAACGTGGCACATGGGAGATGCCCCACAGCTGTTCATGGGAGAAAAAAAGCAAACAAGGGATGGAAGGATGAATAGATGGAGCGAATGAGTGAATATGCCACTGAGACACCACGCAAGGGCAGGATTGGAGTTGCCTTGAGGAGGCACAATGGGAGGAAGAAGCATGCCAGGCAGAACCCTGAGACACATTGTAAGCCCAGCGCAGGAGGAAGACAGGTGAGGGAAGAGAAATGAGCAGCCAGCCAGCCAGACAACACTGGGTCAACTCAGTCGGTCCCCTCCTGTCTGGAGAAACTTTGCAGGCACATGTTACAGCATGCCGATCAGCCCTGCGAGCCATGATTGGCATCTGGGGGCCCAGCACCTTCCAGAAGACTGACATTCAGGCAGACAGGTCCGAATGTCACCAGCCAAAGGCCAGAGCGCCTTGCAGCCTGGCTGGGGCCACTAGGACAGGTGAGGTGACCCTCAGCCCAATGCAATCACCCTGTATAATGGTTTGAAATTCACTGCCTGCAGCCAGTTCATTTAAGCAGGAAACATATCAGCCTGTGTTAGGGTAGATGGGGTTTATCAGGGTGTGGGAACCCAGGGAGAGGAAATCAACATGTAGAAACCACTTATTCTGGGCCAGGCTCTCCACCAAAGGCATAACACCAGCCTGCAGAATAGCCAGCAAAAAGTCAGTTATTAGCCCTATCTTACAGACAAAGAACTCAGGCTTAAAAAAATAAGTAGTCTTTTAAAATTCACATGGGTGATAAGAGATAGAACCAGGATCAAATCTGGATTCCCCAAGCCATGGAAGTCTTTTCTTCCTACTGGTCTCTACTTTGACACTGACAACAAGAGATGCAGATATGCAAGGTGAGATATTTTCCAAGAAAAAGAGGGAGAGGGGGAGGAATTCTTAAAGTGTTTCTCCCAATACTGCTGTTGCCATTGTGCAACTGAAGGAGAAATAATTTCTGAGGCAGATGGTAAATAAGATGGTCTGCCAGGATAGCAAGCAGAGGCAGAAGTATCCCTTCTGCACTGGGATGTGCACTAGCTCAGAATTCCACCATACATAGGACAGAGGCTGGAGGTGGAGTTGAATTATTGTTTCTGGCAAGATTAGGGTCAGGGTCCAGGTGGCTCAGTGACCCTGAGCCAAAGAATACACCTGCCAATGCAGGAGACCTGGGTTCTATCCCTGGGTCAGGAAGATCCCCTGGAGTAGTAAATGGCAACCCACCGCAGTATCCTTGCCTGGAAAATTCCACAGACAAAGGAGCCTGGTAGGCTACAGTCCATAGGGTCACAAGTCTGACAAGACTGAGCCACAGAGCACACACACAAACACACACATGAAGATTCTATAGGATCACCAGGAAAGTAAAGTAAGTGAGGTATAGAGCCTGGAAAACTTCGATATATCGTGCCAAGGGAGGGAAAAAAAGCAAGGGACTCAGTGGTCCAGGATTCACTCAATAAACATTGCTGAGTGCCCTCAACAAACCAACTGAGTGCCATTCAACAAACACTCCTGCCCTCAAAATGAAGTCGCTCAGTTATGCCCAACTCTTTGCAACCCCATGGACTGTAGCCTACCAGGCTCCTCCATCCATGGGATTTTCCAGGCAAGAGTAAGGGAGTGGGCTGCCATTTCCGTCTCCAGGGGATCTTCCCAACCCAGGGATCAACCCAGGCCTCCTGCATTGCAGACAGACACTTTACCATCTGAGCCACCAGGGAAGCTGCCCTCAAACTCAGGTATAAAAAAGCCCACGGGAGGAAGTCTTTTCTACACAGCAGTCAGAATCAAGGAGAAGGACAGACAAGGGGGAGGACACTGGCAAGGTCACAAACTGATGCTGTCTCTGGGGAAATGTAGCTTCCAGGTCCAAGTTTGTAGGATTGTGTGATTTAATTCATTTATTCAATAAACATCTATTGAGTGGTTCCCTTAGGACAGATTATTATATATCAATGAAGAAAATATATAATAAAGTCTCTGATCCCCTTACACTTGTGTTCTTGGGAGATGTGTCTTGTCTAAGCCCCAGTTTCAGCACCTTTTCTCTCCAGTGTCTATCAACACAGTTCTGCGGGCTCCCTCCTCATGGAGATGGGCAATGAGGATTTAGGGTGAGGTTTTTATATACTGCTGCTGCTAAGTCGCGTCAGTCGTGTCCGACTCTGTGACCCCATGGACTGCAGCCCGCCAGGCTCCTCCGTCCATGGGATTTTCCAGGCAAGAGTACTGGAGTGGGGTGACCCCATGGACTGTAGCCCGCCAGGCTCCTCCGTCCATGGGATTTTCCAGGCAAGAGTACTGGAGTGGGGTGCCATTGCCTTCTCCATTTTTATATACTGGCAGCCTTAAATTTGAATCCAGGATTTGTCACATCCTAACTAAGAGGTTGGGGTTCCTTGTGGCTCAGACAGTAAAGAATCCGACTGCGATGTGGGAGACCTGGGTCCCATCCCTGAGTTGGGAAGATCTCCTGGAGGAGGGCATGGCAACCCACTCCAGTATTTTTGCCTGGAGAATCCCTATGGACAGAGGAGCCTGGTGGGCCCCAGTCCATGAGCTCCCAAGGAGTCGGACATGACTGAGTTACTAAGCACAGCTAAGAGATCAACTAAATCAAACTCAGTGCAAGGGTATCTTCTCATTTGTAGTACGAGGGACAATAACCTTTTCCTCGAAGGGGTTTAAGACCAGTTCATTTGAGTGTGACAGCATCTAGCCTGACACACAGACTCGGAAAATACAAGTCTCTCTCTTCCTGAGTGGAGCCCTCTCTCTCCCCCAGCCTGAGTTACTGTATCAGATTGTGAATGATGTATCCCTGATTCCAATTCTAACTCTGTCCCCACAGCAGCTCCTGCAGATTGCGGACATCTGCATCAATTGGAAACACTAATTATGTCATCCCACCATAGCAGACAGAAAACCTAAGTCATCAACTGCGGAAGAGGCGGGGGAAGGAAGGGGGGACTAGAGGCAAGGAGACCAAAATAAAGCAACTCTCTGGTCACAAACAGTGAATGAGACCCCTCGCGTGATTGCATAGACCGGAAGGAAACACTTTTGCGGGGTTTCCAGGAAGTTCTTATCTCTAGGTCATGCCTACTGAGATGACATTAAGGCTGAGACAAAGGGAAGCACCCAGCACGGCCCAGTTTCTGATCTGGGCTACTGAGTACAGTAGAGTGCTACCTATAAAGACTCAACAGGGAGAAAGACTCTGCATCTTCATTTATATTACTGATCTACTGATCTTACAGTACCTAGAGCTGCCTTACAGTTATATGAGATCATTTATTTTTCTACTGTTAAGAGATTCCTTGGTGGGTCAGATGGTAAAGAAACCGCCTGCAATGGGGGAGACCCGGGTTCAATCCCTGGGTTGGGAAGATCCCCTGGAGAAAGGAATGGCAACCCACTCCAGTATTCTTGCCTAGAAAATCTCATGGACAGAAGCAGCCTGGCGGGTCACAGTCCATGGGGTTGCAAAGAGTTGGACAAGACTGAGCAACTAATACTTTCACTGTTTAAACCATATTTGAATTGAGGTTTCTGTTATTTACAGCCAAAAACATTCCATATCCTCAGGGTGTTTGCTGGGCCCTCGGGTTCTCTTTAAATTTTAACATGCGGTGGCTTCCCTGGTGGCTCAGTGGTAAAGATTATGCCTGCAAATGCGGGAGACATGGGTTCAGTCCCTGGTCCAGGAAGATCCCACGTGCCACAGAGCAACTAAGCCTGGGAGCTATGCATTGAGCTTGTGCTCTAGAGCCAAGAGCCGCAGCTACTGAAGCCCATGCATTCTAGATCCCACACTCCACAACAAGAGAAGCCCATGCATTGAACCTACAGAGTAGCCCCTGCTCTTGGCAACTAGAGAAAAACCTGCACAGCAATGAACACCCAGCACAACCAAAAATAAAGAAAATTTTTAAAAACTTGAAAAATTTAATATGCTACTATTATCTACCATAATCAATGAGACCATATCTTATTATCAGATGCATTACTTTCAATTTTTAAAAATATTGTAATTTTACCTTAGGGGAAAAAAAGAGAGTCAATAGGGGCAGAGCAGAGTAGATAAGTTACATGGGATGTGTCTGCTTTGCAGGCAGGTGGTAAGAGCAACCAGGAGTTAAATGTAAGACAGCGCCCTTTATAGGAGAAGCCTGGGCAGATCAAGATGTGGGAGACACTGGGATGTAGGTAGAACTTGTTAACATGGAGTAAATGAGATGATTGGAAGAAAGGCAACAGAGTGAGAGGAGGGCACTAGGGGGAGAAGACCAGGGATTCTGCCATTTAAAAGTGGACAAGGAGGTGAAGCTGATGAAGTGAGCACAGGAGAGGCAGGCAGAGACAGAGGCTGAGAGACTCTGCCACTGAACTGTGAACAAGCGTTAGCATCAGGACCAAGGATGCAGAAACCTGGCCAAGTGCTCTCCCCTGACAGGATGGATGGGCAACAAGAGCTCCCTGGGTTGTATCTTTCTCCAAGGATTATGGTTTCAGGGCAGCAGTGACCAAGAGAGAACCTCAGATTGGATGCTCTGAAGATAAAGAGTGTTCATTTGATTTCCTGGGACTTTCTGGATGATTCATCCTTCCCCTCGTCTGGGAGGCGGAAATGCCTTAGAAAGAAATCTTCCCTGGTTATAAATTCTCTGAGTTCCTTCTTAACCAGTCAGGCAAGATTGATGGGCCGAGCTGGTTGACACAGAAGCAGTTGGGAATATCATTATGTGCCTTGTATTTATCTGCATTTATGTTAATGGCTTTGTTCTTGGTCAGAGCTGCTACTAAACTAGGGGAAATGTTTATTGCACTCAAAGTTTTCCGGTGATGAATGATGTGGGAGTCACGGAATAGCCTATGCACAGAATATGTAGAAACAGTCCCCCCCACCTCCGTCCCCGCGGCCCTTTTTTTTTTTCCTAGTCTGCTTTTGATCCCAATAGCACAGGCCTCCTGAAAACTTGGGACTAAACCAACTCAATTTTTCATATTCTGCTTTGTCATCTGATTGATTTAATGTTTCTTGTGGTCAGACTTTGCAGAGGAAAAGAACATGCAGACAATTTCTCTCCCTGGCATGCTCTCTTTCTTGTTCTATTTTTTTTTTTTTAATGGACAATTTCATAAAACCACAGGTCTGGGAAGGACCTTTGTGTGCATTCTTTCCTAACTCCATGCTGTATAGAAGCCCTTTGGAGAAACAAAGAGACAGAAAGAAGTAACTTTATGGAGATTTTTCACGGGTCAGGCTGTGGGCTCAGATGCCTTGTTTGCATTGTCCTATTTAATCTTCCTGAAATTCTACTGCCCCCATGGTGAAGATGAATACACTGCGGCTTAGATTAAGGAAACAGTTTGGAACTACTACCTAAATTGAACCCATCTTCTGTTAACGTAAATAACATTTTCGTGGACATCAACCATTCTCATTCATCCCTTTATGTATCATCAGTGGCTGCTTTCAAGACACAGTGGCGGAGCTAAGGGGTTGCAACCCAAAGCATCTGGCTCACAAAGCCTAAAATATGTACTATCTGACCCTTTACAGAAAAAGTTTGCTAACCACCAGTTTAGATGAATTGCCCTGGCCACTGGTAGTCTGCGACAAGGCACATGGTAAATATCCTGTTCTCAATCCAAACCCTCTTTCTTACATGTTACTCCCATGTCGATGGACATGAGTTTGAGTAAACTCCAGGAGTTGGCGATGGACAGGGAAGCCTGGTGTGCTGCAGCCCAGGGTCGCAAAGAGTCAGACGTGACTGAGAGACTGAACTGAACTGAACTCCCATGTCCGTTCACAATATCCACCACATGGAGAACAAAGCAGTTCAGGTAGCCCTTCTGTGTGATCTAACCCCCCAAAATACTCACCCACCTCCTGGCACACCAGTAAGGCTTCCCGTAGAAAATCACAGGCAGCCGCGAGGACACAGCGGTCTTCCCTGGTGGCTCAGCTGGTAAAGAATCTGCCTGCAATGCGGGAGACCTGGGTTTGATCCCTGGGTTGGGAAGATCCCCTGGAGAAAGGAACGGCTACCCACTCCAGTATTCTGGCCTGGAGAATTCCATGGACTGTATAGTCCATGTGGTCACAAAGAGTTGGACAAGACTGAGCGACTTTCACTTTCAGTGAGGACACATGTGCGGAAGACATTTGAGAAACAGGAATTCAGATTCTTCTTCACCCTTTACCCGACGGCGGGTTTCCTCTTCTGTTTTGCAGAAAGGAATCCAGAAAGGATATCAGCTTAATATCATTTCATAAAGATTTGAATGTTCTTAGTAACTCCCTTTAGTAGAGAAGGCTTCCTAGCAGAGGTAGAACTGGATGTGGTTTTTCACGTCACTGTTTATACGATGGAAAGGAAGATGGTTTTGTGGGATAAGGAGACATACCCAAGAGTTCACAGTCAGCAAGTGGTGGAGACAGGATTTGAACTCAGGTCTGCAAGCAAAGCCCACTCTCTTTCCCATGGGGGCATTTCCTGAATGAGGCCAGCAGATAAAGAAGTAACTTTCAGAACTGGTCCCCAGTGTAGAGTCCCGGTTTTCTCAGGGTTCACTTTTCTTAGAGGTGAAGTAAACTTGAATGCTGCTACTGCTACTGCTAAGTCGCTTCAGTCGTGTCCGACTCTGTGCAACCCCACAGACGGCAGCCCACCAGGCTCTGCCGTCCCTGGGATTCTCCAGGCAAGAACACTGGAGTGGGTTGCCATTTCCTTCCCCAATGCATGAAAGTAAAACTTGAATGAACAGATGTCAATCAAAGGCAGATATTCCTGGTCCTGATGGGAGTCAGGAATGTGAAGATAAGAGACAAAGAAGGTGGGGCAGATAGAACACATGAGGAGAGAGGGCTTGAGGGGAACTGAAATGGAAAGAAAAAAAAACTCTGAGTGTAGGCTCTTTGGACCAGGAGAAAGTGGGGTCCAGGCAGAGCTAGGAGGGGTCCCAAGACAGACCAACTGAGGTCCATCCACGGAGGGCAAGCCTACAAGACATCAGAAGAGTGACACATCTGGCCCTGGGCCTTTGATTTGAGATGTGATTTCTACACTGGTAGAGGGTCTGATTAATCAGAGAATTTTAGGACATTAGCAAAGAATGGAGTGATGGGTCATCTGATCTAAACTTTCATCTCATCCTGACATCTCTCTCCAGTGTCCACCACTGGCCATGCCCAGACCCTTTTTGATCACGTCCAGTGACAGACAACCTGGTCCTTCTGCATCAGGCAGCTCAAACAAAGCCGGATGATTTCCTGGTGACTTATACCAATCAATCCCAGGCCTCCTGTAGGAGACAATCAGGAAAAACATAACTACTCTATCACATAAAACTTCTTAAAAGAGACAAAGACAGCTTGATATATTTTACAAATTTTAGGACCCATACAACTGTCCTCTTCCAGTTAAACATAAGAATCATCATTTGTAAATGCCATCTGTGCATGATCAAATCACCAGAAACTTTGTTATATCCTTAAGAGATCCTCATTTCTGCATGCTAAGTCACTCAGTAATGTCTGACTCTTTGCAACCCCATGGACTATAGCCTGCCAGGCTCCTCTGTCCATGAGATTCTCCAGGCAAGAATACCGAAGTGGGTTTGCTATTTCCTCCTCCAGGGGATCTTTCCAACCCAGGGATCAAACCCACATCTATTGTGTCTCCTGCACTGGCAGGGGGATTCTTTACCACTTTGCCACCTGGGAAGCCCTTTCATTCCTACCCCTACTTAATAGGAGAGAACACTGAGGCTCTGAGAACAGAAGCTCCCCAGGGTAACAGCAACATGGGCTGGAGGAGAACAAGAGACAGGTTTCCAACACGAGTCATTCTTTGAATCCCACGCAATTCCGAACACCAGAATTTTGAATTCCCTCAGCAATATGGTAACTTTAGTCTGGACGTTAAGAAGTCAAAAAGAGTAAGTGGGCATGTTTTTTGTTTGTTTATTTGTTTGTTTTTTTTCATTATATTGACATGGAGGAGAAACAGTTAGTCGAATTGAGTCAGAGCTATATTAGAAAGACAACTGACCAGTTGAAGAGAATCTTCTTATAAAATCCCTTATCTTGTTTCTGATGTTTAAAATAAAAATCCATGGTGCATGTCTCTGTAAATTCAGGAGAGAAATTCACCAGTTTCCCAGGAATAGTCGATAAAATCCTATTTCCTGGTACTCATCAAACAGTGGTAATATATATTTGGTAATTGGATAAACTTCCTCTCCTTGTCATTTTGAAATCGATAACATCTTTAAAATGTATTTCCATGATAATTCCCTCTAAGAAAAGTATCAGAGGAGGCAGTTTCATGGACTATAGCTTTATAGACAATGAGGTTAATCAAGCTGGATACATTTTCAAAAATGGCCATGAGTTCTCAAGTCTCCAAGGTCACAAAACCGAAATCAACAATAAAATTTTTGTTTGAAATGGCACCATAAAGGCCGATGCCAGTTACCATTTCCAGCTCTTCTTCTTTCAATTCTTACGCCTAACACGATTTCAAATTAGGAACTGGCCTTCTGTGGGCACCTTAATGGAGCTGTAACTCCTCTGAGTCTTTTGTACAGGACAACTTCCTTGCATTACAGATGAAACATCCATGGCCTCATGAACTGCAAGTCTGACTTCCAAAGGCCCAGGGCACCCACTGTCTGATATACGCTTGCTGCTAAGTCGCGTCAGTCGTGTCCGACTCTGTGCGACCCCATAGACGGCAGCCCACCAGGCTCCCCCGTCCCTGGGATTCTCCAGGCAAGAATACTGGAGTGGGTTGCCATTTCCTTCTCCAGGGCATGAAAGTGAAAAGTGAAAGTGGATTCGCTCAGTCGTGTCCGACTCAGTGACCCCATGGACTGCAGCCCGCCAGGCTCCTCCGTTCATGGGATTTTCCAGGCAAGAGTACTGGAGTGGGGTGCCATTGCCTTCTCCAGATATACGCTTACTTTCTGAATATCTTAAAGACAAGGGGATTAGACACTTAAAAAATAACAGATTCTGCTTTGCATGAAAATATAATATGTTTCCATCTTAATGATGTAAAAGAATAGCTTGTTATCATGGTGCATCTGAAGAAAAAACAAATTACATATGCAAATGTTTTTTGGCTAATTAATTCAATTCTGAAGATAAAATTGGGACAGTACAGAATTTCAGGCAGATTCCTAATAAGTTCTGGAACCTAGCAATTTTTAACTAAGATACTGGACCGTCTATTTTCAGGCGATAAAGCTTCTTACAGACCCTCAATGCTGGGGCCCGATTTATTCTAGGTTTGCAAAGAGCCTTAATAGACTGATAACGTTATTTTTCCCATCACCTCTGAGATGTAAAAAGTTCAGGGTCAAAATTTAGACCACATAGGTGAAAGTTCTAGTTAACTTGCACAAATTAAAATACCTCCCAGGAAAACAGACTTCATCTACCGCACACAGTGTTAGAAAGATGACATTATAAAACTCCTGTCAGTTACACAATTAAGCTGATCTCTGAATGTGAAGGCCCAACTTCATCTAAATGAGTGTAAAGTACATGGGTTTGGAGTCACACTGATCTGGATTTGAATAATGAATCTGCCAGCTATTTGCTATGTGAGAGAAGAAAACAATTAAAAGACCTAATACATACACAATTTTTTCACCTGTAAAGTGGGATTAAAAACGTCTGTCTTAAGGGTTTTTTGTTGTTGTTGTTTGTTTTCTTTTTAAGAAAATTTAGAACAAAAAATATATGTGTTGGGGGAAAAACAAAAAAGCAAAAACAAACTTTACAATCCCAGCTGCCTTTTATGAATGTTTGTTCCTAATAAAAGAAGAAACATTTTGTTCTGCCATGAGAGTAAGAGTCCTTGATAATCTCCAAAATCTTCAGAAAGGCTTTGGGCTAAGCTTATCTCATCCAGAATTCAGGGATCCAGAAAGACTCTAGATTACACAGTAAAGAAACTGTCTTACAGCTTGGTATATAGTAGATGCGCAGGAATGTATTTGTTTACCATCTAAAGGTGGTGTTGCAGTGCTATAATGCCCCAGTTTTCTAGAAGGAGTACCAAGAAGTTCCTATTGTCTTACAGGAGCATCTAATTCCTTCAGCTCAGCAGCACAGAGAGAGAATTTTTATTATACACCTGATGGTGGCTCCAGACAACTGGTGGAGGTCTAGGAAAAAAAGAGTATACAAAAGGCACAGAGAGCATGAGCACACACAGTCACCACATCCTAACCTCTGGCCAGGAAAGACAGCGCTGGTCTATGATAGATCTGCCCAGGACTCCAGATTTCCACATGGTTAAGGAACAAAAGCTGGCCTGAAGGATTAAACACATTTCTCATTATTTATGTATCCCAGTAAAAAGGGGACTTTCTGGCATCTCTGCTGAGGGTCACCTCTCTAAATGTCACTGCCCATGAGGACAGAGGAATACTGAGGGTCACTGGCTGGGAGGTTTGCATCAGAAGGACTCATTCAGATCACAGAAGTCAAGGTCTTAGTCTGGAGTCAGTGGAAATAAAGACCACCTGAACTCATGTCCCAGAAAAGCACTGAGAGCAGGCAAAGGGACAACAGAATGAATAACGGGTCAGTTCAAAGAAGAGGGCACAGACAGAGGGCTGAAAGAGGGCATGGAGCCTAGGGAGTGCCTGGCAGGTGGCAGACCAGGACATTAGATTCCCAACGTTTCCCATGTCTGGAGGAACTGCGGCCAGGAAGCAGGGTTGAGAGGAAGATACGCAGAGCAGGAATAAGGGGAAGACATGAGTCTAAAAAACAGCTAAGGGGCCACAGGCACGACAGCCAGGAGCAGGAGCTTGACCCAGGGCTTGATAAGGGCTCACGGGACTCCTGGAATAGCTGCCAACCAAAGATAATTTTCATCTGCAAGGAATGCCTGAAGTCTTGTGTCAATATCCAGGAAAAGGCCAAGGGCAGGCAAAAGCTATTCTTCCAAGTCAAGGTAGTAGAGGTCACTACTACATATAGAATAGATAACTAATAAGAACCCACTGCATAGCACAGGGGCCTCTACTCAATACTGTGTGATGACCTACACAGGGAAAGAACAAAAAAATGGATATATGTATACATGTAACTGATTCATTCTGCTGTGCAACAGAAACTAACACAACATTGTATATTAACTACACTCGAACAAAAATTAACTTAAAAAAAAAAACAGCAACATTGATGATGCAATGGCTCAGACGGTAAAGAATCTGCCTACAATGTGGGAGACCTGGGTTTGGTTCCTGGGTCAGGAAGATCCCCTGGAGAAGGGAATGGCAACCCACTCCAATATTCTTGCCTGGAGAATCCCATGAACAGAGGAGTCTAGTGGGCTACAGTCCATGGGGTCACAAAGAGTCAGACACTTTCATTTTTAAAAATGATCATACTAAGTGAAGTCAGACACAGAAAGACAAGTATCATATGATATCACTCATGTGGAATCTAATTTTTAAAAATTATACAAATGGATTTATTTACAAAATAGAAACAGACTTACAGATATCAAAAACAAACTTGTGGTTATCAAAAGGGAAATGTGTAGGGGGAGAGAGAAATCAGGAGCTTGGGATGAACATATACACACAACTATATATTAAGACAGATAACCCAATAAGGACCTACTGTATAGCACAAGGAATTCTTCTCAATATTCTGTGATAACCTACATGAGAAAAGAATCTATAAAAGAATGAATATATGTATATGTATAACTGAACCACTTTGCTATACGCCTGAAACTAACACAACATTTTAAATCAACCACAATCGAAGAAAATTTTAAAAAACAAAGAGATCACACACATACAAAAAAGTTGATCGTTATAAGGTATAATTATTGTGGAAGGATTCTGAGGAAAAAATCTGCTATATGCCAGGTTTACTATATGCCAGGTATGGTTAAATGTGTTAAATGAATTGTCTTCTTTTTATAAGAACCCTAGGAGATGAATACTATCATTTATCCTCATTTTAATGATAAGGCAACAGAGTGATGCGGGTAAAGTAACTTTGCCCAAGGTTGCCCCATTATAAAGTGGTAAAGCCAGTATTTGAATTCAGGTAGTGATTCCAGAGCCCAAGCTCTAAGCCTCGATGTCTACTGTATTCAAAGTTAGGTGAGGTGAATGATCAGGAAAGAGGTTTTCAGTAGAGGAAGAGAGGGTCCACAAACATTGATCAGAGTGTTCTCCTTGATGCTGAGAACATAGGCACCACAAAGCCACGGGCATCATATGTTAACAGAGTTGACCATATGAAAGGCAGACCTGTTACCCTCTCTGTCTGACTCCAGCTCCTAAAGGGAAGTTAAGAGGACAGGGAAAAACAGAAGACCAGAACACTGACTGCCTTCCTGAGCCTTTCTGGGGCACAGCCAAGTCTGGTCCCATCTAATCTTCTAACTGAATTCATCTTCAAATTACCAAAGCCCCACCCATGCAGGAATGTGGGGCAGGGGGAGATAAGCACGTCATCCTTACTTTTTAATTTCTTTTTTCATCGTCTTATCACAAGTTCTTTGGTAATTTTCCGATTTCAAAGGAAATATTTGGAAGAATATATGAGAACTGGATGCGTTTATGTTTTACACCAAATGCTTTCAACATGAGAATTCGCCCAATCGTATCTAATAAAAATATCCTCCCTGAGCTGGTACCAGGAGGTTTCATTAAAATAGCAGTCGATAAGCAGAGCTGATTTGGCAGCAAGGAAGGAAAAATCATAGGCGTATCAGGCCTTTGGAATTCAACAGTGCAGCTGAACCTAGGCCCTTTTCAGTGGTCTAAAGACCATAGTCTCAGTTTTGCTTCATCAGACACTGAGGAATGTATTAGACCAAACAGTGCTGAAATGTCAGTTTGAGAGTAATATTAGAGGTCTTTTCTCTCTCCATCATGTGGAAGCCATCATTGCCAGGAGAGAAATAGAAGAAGGAAGGAATTATTCCCAGCTGGGAGAAGCAAGGAATGCTTCCTGGAGGAAGTGGCATCTAAACTGGGCTTTGATTATGGGTGAGACCTGGGCATCAAGGATGGGAGAGGGCTTGCTCTGAGGGGTAATGAGCACAAAAGGATGTGAGATGAGGGTTGTAGGTGAACAAGGGACATACAGGACACAATTAAAGTTCAGGTTGCCCAGAGTTAAAGGGCTGTGGGGGGCATGAGAACAAACATGGTCAATCCATCGTCACTGGCTTCTGCTATTTGGATATAAGTTTACTCATTAACCCAGTGGGTATACTGAGGTCCGTTTCAGCTCTGGTCATTCCTAACTCTAACTCCATCAGTTTCACATACTAGCAACCTTGGAGATTCTGTAAGGATGAGGGGTTACTGAGAAGCATGAGCTGAAACCCTGGCTGGCAAAAGTGGAAGTGTTAGTCACTCAGTCATGTCTAACTCTTTGTGACCCCACAGACTGTAGCCCTCCAGGCTCCTCTGTCCATAGAATTCTCCAGGCAAGAATACTGGAGTGGGTAGCCATTCCCTTCTCCAGGGGATCTTCCTAAACCCAGGATCGAAACCAGGTATCCTGCACTGCAGGCAGAGTCTTTACTGTCTGAGCCACCAGGGAAGCCCAAAGCCTCCTCAAATCCCTCCAGACTAATTCCAGGCTTTTGCACATGGTGTCTCCCCTGCCTGACATCCTCTCTGCTTCCTCTCCCCAGTGTGGCTGGAGAGAAAGAGACTCAGCTCCCGTATGTCCTCTTCTGAGACTATTTGCTGTCCTCTTCCTGGCCACCCAGCAGCTCCGAGCTGCAGGTTTCCTCTTCTGCTTTCCCATGACACTCTGTCTACCCATTCAGCCCTGGCCACATTGTGCAGAGTCTACGTGTGTCAGTAACAACACCAATGGTAACAGAGGATACAGTCTCCAGAGCTCCCAGGACCAGCTGGATTTCCCCCACAACACTCCATCACTTCCGTCAGAGAGCCCTGGACTGCATGACCAACAGGACCTTTTCCTCTAGTGAAGAGCGTGGAGCCAGGCTGCCTGGGTTTGCAGCCTGGTTCTGCCACGTATCCACCTGGGTGACCTTGGTTGGGTACGTTACCAGCCTCTCTGTGCCTCAGTTTTTCTTGTCTGAAATATGGGACGATAATCCCACCCATCTCATAAGTACTATTAAAACTGCCATAAACCTCCTGAGAAAATGGAGGTCCCCGAGGCTAAGGTGGAGGCTCAGTGAGTTGATGATATGGGACACACTTAATGCTTGGCATAGGGGTGGTGTTCCATACAGGCATGCTTACTGTATTATGTTGAGGTGTGAACTCAACAGTTTCCTATGTCTTGGCAACTGTGTTGGATAAATTAGCAGATTTTCCCAAGCTTCCTCCCAGCTTCAGCATCTTCTAGTCTTGGCTATCACTCAATGGCCTGAGGGCAGGGCAGGACCCTTGGGCAGGGTTTGGGGGGGATCACCTGAGGGCAGCCCCAGCCCAGGGGCACAACCTCCAAGTCTGTCTTGGGCACCCAGCACACAGATGTTTCAGGTTAAAGCCTGTGACTAAGAGAGCTATGGAAAAACCATCCTTCAAAACAACTTACTTTTAAACTTCTAGTACATGAATTAGATCTTTAAAAAAAAACAGAAGAAGAAAGAAAAGAAAAAGCAAAGTAACTGATCTGTTTTGTGCCAGAGCTATTTGGTCTCTCTAAACACTTAGTCCAGCCGCTCTCATTGTCTGGGATCAAAGCGTCTTCCCCACAGGCTGGCTTTGTTCTACTCTGAGCAGAGGAACAGGCTGAAAGGAGAGCTCCTCCAGGCTTCCTGCCTCCATTCCCCTGAACTTTGAGGGAACAAAGAGATTTACAAGGCAAGGATCCCAACTACAAGGTGCTAATGATCAGAATCACATGCATGCAGGTCTGGAGGAGTGTTCCTAAGTCACAAGGCTTCCGGGAAGGGGAAGCGCTGCTGCGAGGAACCAGGAGCAGGTGGGCAGTGACCCAGGGCACCTGGGCCTGCCTCTTGGAAGGCAGAGCACTCCCGCGCTGGGAGTGTCTCATCCAGGAAGGATGCCCGACCCTCGCGATTGCTCTGGGGCCTCTCAGGCTACAAGAATCAGGAGGCTCCACCCGGCGGACCAGGTCCCCTCTTGTGCAGCACTGGGAAGTTATTGTTTAGTCTCAGTCTGTGCAGGCAGTGGCAAAGGGTTTGCTGAGAAGCAGAGAACACGGGCTCCAGGAGGAGACCTGTTTAGCGTGAATCAGAACCACCCCCAGGGCTTGTTGAAATATAGATCGCCGGGCCCCAGGCTCAGAGTTTCAGATTCAGTAGGTCTGGGTAGAGCTTGGGAATTTGCATTTTGACAAGGTCCCAGAAGCTGCTGGTTTAGGGACCATCCTTGAGGGCCGCTGCTCTGTACAACTTACTCTCTGGTTGAGACACAACAAACCACACAAGGTCAGTAATGGTCTCTCATCTCAACCTCTGGATGCTTCTCCCCAGGGATCCGGAGACCCCACGAGCAATGAAGCTGAGTGAGCGCTCGCTGCCCACCTGGACGACTATTCTCCTGGGTGCATACCATGTTTTCTGGGTCAGGGTGGACACCTCGCATCCTGCTCTGAAACCCTTCATGTAAATCACCAGGATTCACTGGATGCTGTTGTGAAAAGCAGCGGGCAGCACTACAGCAGGCCAGAGCAGCAGACACTGCTCAAGTAGACTCTCTGGTTCCTGCAAACCCACTTAGGAGGTGGGTAGCCGTGGCCAAGTCACCAAGACTTCACGGGGCTCTGCCTTCTTCCTGGAGAATGAGGAATGATAGATGACTTCTCCCTGAGATATTAGAGATTCTGGAACCCATATACCACTCACATCAGGCTCTGTGACAATGTGAGTTTAAAAGACAACCTAATCTAAGTGACCTGCACTTCAGTTCAGTTACTCAGTCGTGTCTGACTCTTTAATATCCCATAGACAGCAGAACTTCGGGCTTCCCTGTCCATTACCAACTCCCGGAGCTTGCTCAAACTCATGCCCAACGAGTCAGTGATGCCATCCAACCATCTTATCCTCTGTCGTCCCCTTCTCCTCCTGCTTTCAATCTTTCCCAGCATCAGGGTCTTTTCTAATGAGTCAGTTCTTCATTATCAGGTGGCCAAAGTATTGGAGTTTCAGCTTCAGCATCAGTCCTTCCAATGCATATTCAGGATGGATTTCCTTTAGGATTGACTGGTTTGATCTCCTTGAAGTCCAAGGGACTCCCAAGAGTTTTCTCCAACACCACAGTTCAAAAGCCTCTCTCACCTAAACTCTATGTCCTTTCTGTGAGCTCAGCTTTTGCCTGCAATCCCTATGGCTGATTGCTGATTCATGTTGATATATGGCAGAAAGCAACACAATATTGTAAAGCAATTATCCCCCAATTAAAAATAAATAAATTTTAAAAAGCAAACCGAAACAAAACAAGACTTCTGTGTGGTTGCAAAAGAATAAAATCAACGACCAGATACCTCCGATGTCACAGCAGTGAGTTGTCTGTGAGGGGCAAGACTGGGCTTGAGTCCCCATGAGCCAGGCACACACAGAAGACTGTGGCCCCACTGCTCAGAGAATCCAAGGAGAGCCTGAGTGCCAAGGCTGAAATCAGGGAGACCAACAGTGCACCAGCTTCATGAGTGATATAAACAGTAGTGCAAAGGCATGACCCACTCAGAACACTTTTTCAAATGTCAGTAAAACAAATGGTGTTTCCAGCTGTATTTCCAAAAAAGCACATGGTCAGGTTAAGGCGTCTCCAGCCTAGGCAGTCCTTCCTTTGGTAATCCACCCAGGTGCTGCCTCAGGCTACACATACAATGACTCAACTAATACTGAAGAGCAACCCCATCCACAGGGCGAGAACACTGGGGACATGGGGAGGGGGGTGGGATGCTGGACTCGCTGTCCTAAAGGGAAGAGGCGAACCCGGGGTTCCAGACCATGGCCCGTTTGGGATGGAGATTCCACGTCAGGCGATTGCAGCACAATTTCAAATGGGCTAAGTCTCCCACCTTTCTTGCCGGGCTTGCCTCCAACTGTTGAACCTGAACTCTAAAATGTGTCACGGCAATGCTCCCATGTTAATGATCCAACGTCAAGTCATCTCATTCATATGCAAATGCTCTGACACAGACGCTATCTGAAATGAATTCAGATGGAATATGCCAACATCTTTTTTTTTTTAATCCTTCCAGAGAGTTATGATGTTGCTACATAAGTTAATGAGAGGAATGGAAGAGCAAATGCTGCTCCTGAAACCTGTCAGCGGTATAACTATTTAGATGGGTATTAAAGCCAGACACTGTCATATAATTTGAGGGTATGGTTGAAGACATCTTAAGAATATTTTGTTTCTGACAATTGAATCATAATTTTAATAGACATCTCCAAAAAAGAGAAGTGGTGGTAGCAGCCATGTAATGTTTATTTAGGAGCTGGTGAAGATCTTTGATTCAAAGTGCTGGCTGAAATGACAGTACCCAGTTCTTAGAATGTCAGTCCTGCCAAAGGGCTTGTATTTTATTATAATAGGAAGTGTAAATATATATATATATATATCTCAACTCAGTGCCCAGCACTATGCAAAGTGCTACACATTCACTTTCTGTTTAATCCTCACTGTAGCTTTGTAAGAGAGCAACTTTTAGTATCCTCATTTTATGGATGGGTAAACAGAGGCACAGAGAGGGCAAGTAACTAGCCCAAGGTCACACAGTTAACGAGGGGAGGAATCAAGATTTCAACCTTGTAGTCTGGTTTGAGTCTTACTTACTGGTCTATGCTTCCTGTGGGCAATGAATTCTACTGCTTTAATCTTAAAGGTGGGAAGAAGCTGGTCAGCCCAGGGAAGCACTGACCTGGTCATACTTCTAATAGACACCACTTTTGAATAAAACCATGTTCCTTTAACCCCCAGCTAAGGTGAGCTTTTCATCAAATCTTGCAAAGGGATGGTATGATTTGTGAAAGGAGTAGAATATCTAGAGAAGCTAAAAACTGGATTAGAATCTTGGTTTTGGCATTTGTTAGATCTGCTGCCTCAGGCAAATGTCTAAACTTTCTCAGCCAGGGTTTGATCATGTGAACAATTGGGAGACTCTTGCTCTATCTTCCTGGGTTGTCATTGGAGGGACCTGAGGTCCAAAATTAAAGTTTGTGTGAAAAGTCGCACTTCTGCCATCGCCCTGGAGCCCGATGCAGTGGCTGCCCTGAGCTCAGAAGGCAGAAGAGGCAGGTGGTGTTTAGAACAAAGGTTCCATGACCACCTCAAAGAGTGACGTTACTGGATTGTAAAGGGAACAACACAAGTGCCAATCCACACTGGAGTGGACGGGTCAACTGACAGCACGTTACAGAGCGAGCAGGATAAACAATCGACAACCATACACGACAGCACTGATGGTTCTTGCAAATGTAAGGTCAAGTGAAAAAAGTCAGATGGAAGAGTACATGAATATGATTCCATTTATATAAAGTGCACAGGAAGCCCATGGAGGTCACCCTGGGGGTTGGTGACCAGAAGGGACAATGAGGAGGGGGGCTTCTGAGGAGTTGCCAATGATTTGTTTGTTATTCTGGGTGCTAATGACACAGGTCTGTTAATTCTGCAAAGCTGTGAAAGGCTATATACTGACAATATATGTACTTTTCTATATATTTCAGTAAAATTTTTAAGGATTTCAGGGGCTTAATTCTCCTCTCATGGGACTTCTCTGGTGGTTCAGTGGCTAAGACTCCACGCTCCCAATGCAGGGGGTCCGGGGTTCGATCCCTGGTCAGGGAACTAGATCCCGCATGCCACAAATGAGAGTTTACATGATGCGTTAAAGACTGAAGATCTCGCATGCCACAACGAAGACCTGGCACAGTGAAATAAATAAATAAAAATCAATATTCAAAAATTCTCCTCTCATGAAAACAGTCTTTGATCCCACAAAGCCAAAAGAGGTATGAGACATACCGCACCTGGGAAGAGGGAGCCCACCCAGTCCAACCCATGAAGAAGGACCAGGGATGCATCCACACCCCTTCTAAAAGAGTTTTGATGGCAGACACATGAGAAGGCTGTCTTGGGTGGTGAGAGTGCAGGTGGGCAGAGCCTGGGGGAGAAGGCAAGAACTAAAAGACAGACTGGTGACCTAAGACCACCGCCTCAATAGCATCTGTTCACGCTAAGGGATCTCATCTCACATGCAACCACTACTCATCGACTGCTGCAAAGCATCACCTAAGCATCATTTTGTTTGGTCTCAAAAGAGTCTTCTAAGATAGCTTTTATTGTTCCTCTTTACAAATGGTGGAATCCAGACTGTGGGCAAATAAGTCCCTGCTCTAAACGCAGCCAGTAAGCAGCCCATCTGGAATCTGACCCAGAATATCCAATTGCAAGAACTGCCCTTTGACCAAGGCCCTGCTCCTCCTCTCCATGGGAAGGTAACTCTTCCTCCTTCCTGTTCCTGGGTCAGAGCTGGACAGTTATGACGGCATGTAGGTGAAAGTGAACCACAGGTCTTTAACCTCAGCCTGGTAGGTTTTTAATTATTAAGCTTCTTGTTAGATCCTTATGTGGTAGAGAACTTAAGGGACTGATTCAAAGGACAGGAGCCATCCGAAGCATCCTCTGACAGTGGTGTTTCGCAGTGAATTAACAAGTGGAAGAACGGAGAAGGCACTTGGCGATGGCTGTGGGCTGACTTACTACATCACATCCTCACGATAGAAGCGGGAGCAGATTTTTGTCCCCACGTGCATACACATGAGAAAATGAGGCCAAGAGCGGTTGGTTGGAATGATTGGCTAAAGAACGCTCGGTGAGGGAGCGGCACTGTCAGAAGCAGCCAGACCTATTAGGACACACTTGAGACACTTCTGCCTGGGTGTCAACACTCCGGCACACTGTTTAGACAGCAAATCCTCAAAACCATGTTAAAGAGAAGCCACTCTTCTTAATGAAGCCAAATGATCCTTTAAAAATAGTGCTGCTATTTATTGTATTTCTGGAGCACAGAGCAGATGAGTGGAATATTTTAATACCATGTTCTGAGAAAGATGTGAGTTTGAACCAGTGATGCGATTGATAAAACTTGAGGATACATCTCCCTCTGCAATGCAGACAAATTCCCCCTCTGCTTGTTCCTTTGAGATCTCTCAGAAGTATGCAATCCCCGTCTGAACCCAAGGGTGGGCTCAAAGGAGTCTGCTTCTTGAGTCAGAGTCTGCATATCATGGCTAAAAGGAGACCCCAATGGCCCAACTCCAGGCAAATCTCAGTCACCCTCAGCCTCTCACTCAATGCTAACACTAAGCAGAAGTTTTTTCACTAGTCATGTACGGATGTGAGAGTTAGACCATAAAGAAGGCTAAGCACTGAAGAACTGATGCTTTCAAATTCTGGTGCTGGAGAAGACTCCTGAGAGTCCCTTGGACAGCAAGGAGATCAAATCAGTCAGTCCTAAAGGAAATCAACCCTGAATATTCATTGGAAGGACTGATGCTGAAGCTGAAGCTCCAATACTTTGGCCACCTGATGTGAAGAGCTCACTTACTGGAAAAGACCCTGATGCTAGGAAAGATTGAAGGCAGGAGGAGCAGGCAGTGACAGAAGATGAGATGGTTGGATGGCAAAATTGACTCAATGGACATGAGTTTGAGCAAGCTCCAGGAGATGGTGAAGGACAGGGAAGCCTGGCATGCTTCAGTCCATGGGGTCACAAACAGTCAGACAAGACAGCAACTGAACAACAATGAGAGAATGTGAGGGGTCTTTGACGGATGCTTCCTGCTCTGAAGTTCTACTTGATACCACAAGGCCAGCACTTCATTAGGGGCCATAGTGAGAAAGAAGAAAAGCAAGAGTATGTCCCCTCTTACTCATTTTTTGGGGAGACATTTCTGCACACACCTAAAGCAGAAATAACAAGGAGATGTACATAAGGCAAAAAGAATATCACAGGATCCAGCAGAGACCATCTGAAATGCCCCTTCTTCCCACACGACTAACCCCAAGCATGAAACAATTTCTCCTATCTCCAGAAGGTGCTGAACCAGGAATCTGAATACCACATAGAAAACAATTTTGTTGTTGTTGTTCAGTCGCTAAGTCATGTCCAGCTCTTTGCGACCCCATGGATTACAGCACACCAGGCTTCCCTGTCCTTCACCATCTCCCAAAGTTTGCTCAAACTCATGTCCCTTGAGTTGATGGCATTACCTTCTCATCCTTTGTCCCTTCTTCTCCTCCTGCCCTCAATCTCTCAAGGCATCAGGGTCTTTTCCAATGAGTTGGCTCTTCACATCAGTTAGGCAAAGTATTGTAGCTTTAGCATCAGTCCTTCCATTGAATATTCAGGGTTGATTTCCTTTGCGATTGACTAGTTTGACTTCCTTGCAGTCCAAGGGACTCTCAAGAGTCTTCTCCAACACTACAGTTCAAAAGTTCTTGTTCTTCGGTGCTCTTGTACTGTTTTCCATTCTCAGTACACGTTGATTAATATGTCCCATTATGTTATTTTTATAATATTTGTGCAAAAAAAAAATGTTGTCACTGACTTTCTATTTACACCATGAGTCTGAATCCTGCCTCCATCACGTCTGGAGATGGCCCCCACTGCCAGAGCTGATGCTCTTCAGATGCTAACAACCCTCTCTCCTGACCCTGAGACTTTCTCTCTTTCTCTGAGGTCCGCTGGCTTTCCCAAAGCTGCCTTGTCAGTGTCCATTATCAGCCCCCACATTCAGATACAAGCTGGCATCACTGAAAATACCAGCCTCCCTTCTCCAAAGAGTCCAGCCCCTGCTTCTCTCTGAGCCAACAGAAACTGCAAGGCTCAGGCCTCCCCTCCTTTGTTAATGAGGATCAAATCTCACTCTCTGCTAACCCAAAGAAAGGAAAAGGCAGCCAGTCATGCCAAGAGGCTGCAAAAGAGCTTCCTCTAATCCTCCCAAAGCACTCGAGAGACGGCTTTCAGCCAAGTCAGGGTCATTTCATGTATTCTGCTCTGGAAAAGATATTCAAAATGATTAAGTTCATTAGAAAAGACAGAAAAAAAAAAAAAAACAAACAGTCTAAAGGAACGACCTCTGTCCAGCAGCTGTGTTCAAGCAAGTACCTTCTCTGAGGATCTGATGTGTGTGGGAAAGCTCAACAAAGGTATGTGGGAAGGCAGGAACCACCCACACCAGGGAATGGGTCTTTCTGCCCAGCAAACCTGCCACAGTGCCACACAGATCAGAAGCAAATAGCACTCTAGTCTTGGTGCCAAAGAGGAACCAGAGAGGATCACACAGTCTCTGTCCTCAAACATCTTCCAGTCTGGACAGAGAGATGACAAATACAGAGAAAACATAAGACCTGACCAGACCTGACAGTGGACACAGAAAAGAGGAGCCCCAGAGGGAGGATGTCTGTGTTAGACCTCAGATGAGTTGAATTTGGAAGGGCAGGGAGGATGTTCCAGGTAGAAAAGAGTATTTTGAGCCAATGTAGGAAGCTCATGGCAACCCACTCCAATATCCTTGCCTGGAAAATCCCACGGACAGAGGAGCCTGGTGGGCTGCAGTCCATGGGGTCACACGACTGAATGACTAACATTCACGAAGTTCACAGAAAGGGAAATGCAGGTTTGGCCCCATGGGAGAGTGAGGAAGAGTCCTTAAGAGTGAGATTGAGTCCTTAGGAGCTTAGACATGAACCAGTGAGCTATGAGGTTGTTTGGAACATCAGCATGAGTGTATTTTTAACGTCAAAGAAGATGAGCAAGATCATGTCTTAACTGGCTCAGGATTCTCAAAGCTCAGAATCTTCATGTCTCTAACTTGCTTCTCCCTTCCACTATCTTTCTTCACTGAATCACCCCCAAGGAATTTTCAGCTGGGAACAACGCCCAACAACAGAGGATTCAGAAATGCATGTAAAGCACTCACACTGTGAGACACAAGTGGCCTTCACGGGTAGATGGTAGACACACAAAACATCCTCCATTGTTCAATGAAGAGTCGCCTCCGCTAACTGGCAAGAGATGCCCTGTGGGTTGTGTCAACTGTGCTGATGGTGACAATGATGACAATAATAAAACAAAAATAAAATCACAGATCAGCTGTTTGATTGAAAGCTGAACTCAGGTGTATATGAGACAAAAACTGTCTCTTGATGCCCTGATGACAGCCTCTGTGGATCGTGATGGAATACACGTCTGCCTGTCACTTGTGGCAACAGGGACAATATCCATACTCAACTAATCTCCTCTTCTTCCAGCAACTTTCAACTGGAGCATTAATATCTTAATGGATGAACCATCATCCATCAGCCTCTCTAAAAATTGGAAATAGAAGCAAAGAGGGTGTCATCTTGTTCTTTCCCAATAATTCTGAAACCAAATAGAGCTGCAAGGACCCCGTACTCCAAAGAAGGCAACATCGTTTGCTGCTAAAGTGCAACAAAGAATGAACATGCCCCCTACAAGTAGGAGAAATAGGGTGGGAGAGAGAGTTTCAAATATTTGAAATGTTTCAAATATTAATAATAAAAATGCACAGGACACCCGTAGAAAATATTTAAAACATGATACTGACCACTGTTCCTCTTACAACCTGAAATGGGCTCTGAGTCAATGTTTGCTGAACTTAGCAGGGAAAGAGTAAATTTTTCATTATTTAAAGGGGAAGATGAAATTTCTAATGTGTGTGCCATGCACCAACATGGTGGACGGAGCATCCTGGAAAAGTTTCAAGGAAGCAGCAAAGATTATTATGAGGGTTATGTGGCCCAGAATGGCCCAAGCAGATTGAGCAGGTCTCATTTTGTGAAGGGTTTCCCTGGTGGCTCAGACGGTAAAGAATCTTCTTCCCAATGCAGGAGATGCAGGTTCTATCCCTAGCTCCAGAAGATCCCCTGGAGGAGGGCATGGAGACCCACTCCAGCATTCCTGCCTGGAGAATCCCATAGACAGAGGAGCCTGGCAGGCTACAGTCCATGGGCTCACAAAGAGTCAGACACAACCGAGTGACTAATGCTTTCACTTCACTTTTAGTGGTCTACTAGCGCTGCCACTACCACCGACAGAACTACCATTCATTCCACACTCAATACCTTCCAGGGTTTATCTGATGATCCTCATAGCTGCCCTGGAGGTAAGAATGACTCCCACAGTAGATGCCCGGAAACTGACTTCCCAAGAGACTCACCTCTCGACCTGCACACAAGCAGGATCCCCTTAGTTATGCCAGGCCTTGGAGCCCTGTAGCAGCCACCCAACACTGCCATCGTTCCACTCCAATCAAAAGATGGGTTTTTCTCTTCCTGACTTACTTTACTCTGCATGATAGACTCTAGGTCCACTCACGTCTCTACAAATGACCCAATTTCGTTCCTTTTTATGGCTGACTAATATTCCATTGTATGCGTGTACCATTTCTTCTTTATCCATTCATAGGTTGATGGACATTTGGGTTGCTTCCATGTCCTGGCTACTGTAAGTGGTACCGCAACACATAAATGTTGAATCTAGAAAAATGGAATAGATGAAGCTATTTGCAGGGCAGAAATAGAGATGAAGACATAGAAAATGAACATGTGGACATGGGGAGGTAAGTGGAGGGCAAGATGAATCGGGAGATCAGGACTGACATATATACAACGTCATGTGTAAAAGATAGCCAATGGGGACCTGCTGTATAGCACAGGGAGCTCAGCTCAGTGCTCTGTGATGTCCTAGATGGGTGGGATGGGGAGAGGGAGGGAGGTCCAACAGCGAGAGGATATGTGTATACTTATGGCTGATTCACATTGTACAGCAGATACTAACACAACATTGTAAACAATTATATTCTAATTTTAAAAATCATACAGTTACCAAAAGGGACTTTGCATAGCACTGTCCACCTTTGTACACTTTTCTGATGACCCAGAATGCCCTTGGAAACCAAACCAGGAAAGTCACCATAGGGTAAAACACTCCCAACTCTACTGGTAATATTCACTCACTCATAACCTTCACTGAGAAAAATCTCCTTGAGGCTTTTTACAAGTAATAAATCTCCTTACAGCAGACTTTGAGAAATGCAGCACTTTCCCAACACCTCAGACCCCTAGGAGCAACATGGCAAATTCCCATCTACATCTTCACTTTGTAACAGGCATAAGATGCAAGCCAGCACATCCAGTGCCTGTAATTTCATTCTTAAGAAGACCCTGTAATGAAACTTCTGGTTTATACCTTTAGTGTTTCCTTTAAATAAAGGGAATTAGGTTGTGTCAAAAACTGCATGCCCTTCAGTTCAGCCTTTCTAATGACTGTTTACAGATGAAGAAACAGAGGTTGAGAGAAGAAATAAATGTTCCCTGAGCAAGGTCATGAGGCTAGTGAGGAAGAGATCTGAATCCAGGTCTAGTTCTATTAGGTGTACTTCTATATTAGATATACTTGGATAATTAGCATTATCTAAGTTAATAGTCCATTAGATATACTTCTATATTTGAAATACTTAATTAGTATTATCTAAGTTTATATACTCCATTAGATACACTTCTATATTAGATATACTTAGATAATTAATATTATCTAAGTTAATATAATCAATTAGATATACTTTTATATTAGATATACTTAGATAATTAGCATTATCTAAGTTAATATACTTCGTTAGATATACTTTTATATTAGACGTACTAAGATAATTAGTATTATCTAAGTTAATAAAGTCCATTAGATAGACTGTTGTATTAGATATACCTAGATAATTAATATTACCCTAAGTTAATATAGTCCATTAGATAGACTTCTATATCTATATCAGATATACAGTTGGCCCTTGAACAACATGGGGGTTGGGACACCAACCCTCTCTGCACAGTCAAAAATCTCCATGTAACTCTAGTCAGCCCTTCATATCCAGGGTTCCACATTCATGGATTCAACCAACAGCAGACCATATAGTACTATATTAGATATATCTCCAGCAAGGGGTCTACAGCTCACTGCTCTCTCTTCTTGACCTATTCACTCCTGCTCATGACGAGGTGAGGGATGGGTCTCGAGAACCAGAGGGGTGCTTTTCAAAACACCCATATCTTAGCCCCACATTGGTTCTACATTCTTAAAGGGCTGCAGTGATCCTCTATCAGATCACATGGCGCAAATTGGTATCATGAAAAGTTTCAGAGATGATGCTGATAAAGTGATTCCTCACATTTGCAACTGGAAACCTGTTCATCAGACCGGACAGGAAACCCTGACCAGAATCCACAGATAGGCATATAAGGATTTCATGAGCTCCCTGAGAAAGTGCTCTGTGTGTATAACTCACACATTATGCTATAATTTTCACCAGATTCTCAAACTAGTCCCTGACTCAAAATAAGCTTAGAAAGTACTCCTTTGGAGAAAATGTGGAATTTTTCCACATTCCTAAAGAGGGAATGTTATTAATTCCATCCTTTCCAGTCTCAACAGACCCCTGGACACATAATGGAAGGCCATTAGTCAGGGTACTCATTTAGCTTGCATTTAAGGGAATGGTTTCCCCAATTTAATGTAATACTGCTGTTGGCAAATACACTCTTAGAGTCATCAAACCTGCCAACTTTTACACCCACCAGAGTAAAAAACGTTCGTCAGATTTTGTCTTTTCATTCTCTCAACCAGCTTTAATAGATTTCTGTCTGGGATCAAAAGGTTGGCTGAAGGCTGGCTGTGCATAAAGCTTTGTGGCTTAATTAAGACGATCATAAACTGCTCGAGCTCACTCTTAGCCCATGATTTGTAGGTAGCTTGCTTCTATCAGACACAGCGGCCCCACTGAGATCAACCTATGAGCGTGGAAGGTTCAAGCAAACACACAACCCTTGCAGGAAACCTGGCTGGGCTTTTGAGCACTGGTCTTAACATCTGTCTTCTTGATGAGTTGCTTTTCTCTTGGTTTGGCCCTGGTAAATCACTGTGGGAGGAATTTTTGTTTAAATATTTGTGGGCAATCATATTGCTGTCTTCAAGGCTTCCTTATAGTCTCTGGTGGTATGTTTCTTTTTCACCAGTGGTTACAGCGTTACTTCTAACGTATCTCTTTCCTTCTCTGCAGTGCACACCATCATGGTCACTGATCTGGACACGGTGGAGCACCTACGGTGTGTCAGGCACTGAGGAATAGAAGTGAGATGGGACACACGGTCCCTGTGTTCACAGAGCAACTGGCAGCCCAGTGGAAGAGACAGAGATATGGATCAACACAGCGTAGGAGAAAGAGTTCTGGGGGAGGTAAGCTGCCAGAAGGTAAAATTAAGTCTTGGAGGTCCAGTAGAAATTAAGTGGGTGTAAGGGGGTGGATGGAGGAGAGGCAATCAAGGCAGAGGAAGTGGTAAGTCTTGAGCAAGGGGGTGGCAACCATGGTTGTGTTGCAGGCCACGCCCATCACACAACAACCAGAATACAGATCAGGCGAGCACCACCATCTCTCTTTCAGAAATGTGAGCAGTCTCCAAGAAGTGAGCTGGAAGCAAAGCTGTTACTATGGGCTAGACATTTGTGTCCTTCCAGATTCCTGTGGTGAAGCCCTAACTGCCCCAGCCCCGGCCGCCCCGCATGATGGTTTTCTTAAGTGGGGCCTTGGGGAGGTAACTGGGCTTACATCAGGTCACGAGGGTGGGAACCTCATGATGGAATCAGTGTGCCTTGAAGAAGAGGAAGACAGCTTACAGCAAGCTCAGATCACAGCCATGGATAGTACGGGCTTTGAAGCCTGACTCAATCATCTAAAGAGTGAAAATAGAGATGAAATGACCATTTCTTGCTTATGTATTGAAGTTTCAACAAAACAGGCAGTTCCCTTTAGAAAACCTAAAATGACCAATGATATAAAATGATATGTGCCAAGTTCCCTGGTGGTCCAGTGGTTAGGACTCCATGCTTTCACTGCCGTGGACCTGGATTCAATCCCTGGTTGGGGAACTAAGATCCTGAACTAAGAGATCAAAGCACAGCCAAAAAAAAAAAAAAAAAAAGAAGAGGAAAGAGAAAGTGATATAAGTTTTAAACTTCATACTTTATACTCAGAGTGAATTTCTTACAACTCTCCAAGCAATTCCCCTAGGAAGACTAAGAATTACATATACACAATGGAATATTACTCAGCCATTAAAACGAATACATTTGAATCAGTTCTATTGAGATGGATGAAACTGGAGCCCATTATACGAGTGAAGTAAGCCAGAAAGAAAAACACCAATACAGTATACTAATGCATATATATGGAATTTGAAAGATGGTAACGATAACCCTATATGTGAGACAGAAAAAGAGACACAGATGCATAGAACAGTCTTATGGACTCTGAGGGAGAAGGTGAGGGTGGAACGTTCTGAGAGAATAGCATTGAAACGTGTATATTATCATATGTGAAACAGAATGCCATTCCAGGTTCGATGCATGAGACAAATGCTCAGGGCTGGGGCAATGGGGTGACCCAGAGGGATGGGATGGGATGGGGAGGGAGGTGGGAGTGGGGTTCAGGATGGGGAACACATGTAAACCCATGGCTGATTCATGTCAACGTATGGCAAAAACCACTACATTATTATAAAGTAATTAGCCCCCAACTAAAATAAATAAATTAATAAAAAAAAAAAGAACCCCCATCCCTTAAAAAGCCTGGGGCAGGGCTGGGAGAGACAAGAGGAGGGATTCTGTGAGGCATAATGAACCTAGAGACGCTCCCACCCCCAAGTGCCTCCTTGAATGCCCATCAGGGTTTAAGTCCTCCAGTGGAAAACTATTCAACTTAGAAATTTTGGTTACCATAGCATTTTCCAAAGATTCTGACCTCAGATGAGGCTCTAAAATATATCTTTTGTGTTATTGCTGTTGTTTCTGGTTTTACTGTTCTTGTTACTTTGATTGCAAGGCTACCTAATATCCCAAGGATGCCAGTTTAGGAAAATGGCACAAGACCAGCAGAAAGACCCACATACACCTGTTCAGCTGCCAAAACTTAAGGGAAGGCAGCAGGTCAACAGCTGCTCTCTCTCTGTGTGATGCATTTCCATTTATTTTCATTTTTATACTTTTCTGAATTTCTAAGGCTTTGAATTTGAATATTTTCCTTTCATTATTCAGGGAAAATTATTTCTTGGTTTGAAACCAAATAAATAACTATTTATGTGGCTCAAGGACACTTCTTACTACTGCACCAATTGTAGAAGTTGAAGTTATTACTTTTATGAAGATTTGGGAGGAGTTTTGAGTACAGATGCTGAGAAATGGAAATTAAGGATCTGTAGATACTTTTTTTTTTTTTTTTTCCTGTCTCAATGATTCTCAAAGTGTGGCTCCAGGACCAGCAGCATCACCTGGGAATTTTTTGAGATACAAAACTTCCCCACCACATACACACACATCTCTGTTGAATCAGAAATTCTAAGGACGGGGAGTGTTTTAACAATGAAAGTAAAAAGAAAGCAAAGCTGTTAGTCTCTCAGTCATGTCCAACTCTTTGCAACCCAAGAGTAGCTCACCAGGCTCCTCTGTCCATGGGACTCTCCAGGCAAGAATACTAGAGTGGGTTGCCATTTCCTCCTCCAGGGGATCTTCCTGACCCAAGGATTGAACCTGGGTCTCCCGCATAGCAGACAGATTCTTTATCGTCTGAGCCACCAGGGAAGCATAACACATACCCAGCAGTTTGAGCATCACTTATTCTAGGCTTTCAGAGAGTTGAACAGGTGGGCTCTCAGTGTTAGAGAAGATCCCAACTGCCCCACAACCAGTCACCTCCCCCGTCTGCATGTTCCCCGGATTGGCAGAGGGTGTGGAAGTAGCTGTCTCCTAAGCTGATTCTTCCAGGTGTCTGTGAGGGGTAATTTGCCTCGTCGTCTTAATCAGCCTTCAGCTGTCCCCGCTGTCATTAGTCAAACTGCACCAATCAGCAAGCGGGTCCAACAGCTGTAGAGCAGCAGGTGCAGTAATGAGGAACTTCCCTAACTGGGGTCAATCCCGCCTCCCCCTGCCCCTCATGGGGGAGCCCAGCCCTGCAGATGTGGTTATACAGCACGAGGTGGGCCCCTCTCCCCCCTGACTTCATCACGGCCTCTGCACAGTGCCTGTACTCACACACTAGCAGGTGGGAGAGCTCAGCTGCGATGAAACCTAGACACCATTCTTCCTGCACCCCGCATTTTACAGGAAAGAATCCGAGGTCCACAGGAGGAAGGAAAAGGGCATACCAACCCTGGAATTCACAATTCCTGTCCCTCAATTCAAAGCCATTTGCATTACCCCCTAATGGGAGTTGAATATGCTTATGAAATAAATACATGCATTAATATCAATGAATCAATCACCATCTTGTTAGTGCAACAGATAAAATGTAATGAGTAGATAGATATCCACCGTGTATCCGTCACCATTTCAAATAAGGCTACTGTGGAGGACAGATTCCAAATGACACAAAACAGCCCTGCGTTACGCTCTTTTCCAGGGCTGCAGTAAGGATCCCAGGCTGCCCTTTGCTTAAATCATAACAGTCAGTAACCATTTTGCCCCTGGCCCTTTCAGTTGCTGCCAATTCATGATTGAGACAGTGGGAGGTGTCGGGGAAAAGAAAACCAACCTCCAGCAGGTCCCAGGTCTCAGACCCTGCTGCTCACTGACCAGTGTGACCTTGAACGTGTCACTTAAAATGCCTGGCCTCAGTCTCCCCTTAGTGAATCATCTTCAAGGGATTTCCCACTGACAATAATACATGCTTAATAACCTACTTCTGGTTTGCCCACTTGGGGCAAACAGAGATGCCTCTTGCAAGCCCGCTGAGACAGGCCAGGGTCTGTGTGCCCGGATCTTCTCGTCCCCTCCACCCATCAGCATCCTCCGGGCACAGGGTTCAATACCTGGAAGCTCTTGGGAGTTCCAGGAGCCTGACTGCCTAGCCAGCCTTGCTGTCCTCATCTGGCATTTTGGCCACATTTGCCTCTGGCTTCGGGAGGAAGTGTCCCTGTCCCTCGGATGGCCACCTTGGATACTCAGAAATTAAAGAACGCTGAGGCACCCTTCTCCACCCACAGGACGCTGGAGACATCTGCCACTTACGGCCTTAAGAAGAGCTGGTCCCCACCCTGGCAGCCAAAGTAGGTCTTAAATTACCTAAAGAGCCTGAGTACTGGGCCTGGGCTCCATTTGTTTACAAAATAGGCACTTTCAAAGGCCCTTTACTAGGGCCTGGCAATTCCCAGGTCCCCTGCTATAGGCTGATGCATAATGCATAAGATGCTGGGAAATGTGTATTCATGAGGGCGGCTTGGCTTTTGTCAAAAAGAACTGTGAAATATTATGATGGAACAATTTTCATTTCTGCCACATTGTTTTTATAGTGCATTCACGACTGGGGATTGAGGGCTTTTTGAGTTTTGTCTGGTGCAGATGTTGCAGTGCTGAAAGCTGCTTCAGACGTCCTTATTTTCCAACTTTGTTGCTGACAATTACAGGAGGTGGGGGGAGGGGGCCTCTCACAGAGAGACAAAGGATGCCTGTCCTCAAGTGATCTCACCCTGGATTCACTCAGGAGGGTGGGATGAGGGTGGGGGTGGGGAGGAAGGGAGGAAACGGAGGGGAAACTGACCTCTGGAGGTGCCTTGACACCAGGCGAACTGCCCTCCTCGGAAGGATCCATTAACTGCATTTCACATCTGAGGAAATGCAAGCCCGGCCAGTTTGAGCCACTTGTCTGAAATCCCATCCACCAATGGATGGCGAAGCCTGGGCTGGAATCCACATCAAATGCCCAAGCCTATGGTTTCTTCCAGCTCCAGGCTACCAGGAGAACTGAAGCTGAGGAGAGGCACTCTCCATCTGCAGTGCATCCAAGAGACACGGGGATGAGAGGTGCACTCGCTGCCACCGGGTAAGGGAAACACTGAGGACCCCACCCTGGGGAAGAAGGACTGGGAGTATGACCTGAGCTGGCTGCCAGGCATCATGATCAGACAGGCGCCCACATCTCGGAACTTTCTAACTAAGAATCCACCACTCCTGCCTTCTGGGGCCTGTTTTCAATCTCAAGTCTTGTGGACCACAAACTCCAGCCTATCTCACCATGCCCCTGGGCTGACTCCTAGTCCAGGAAATGCTGGCTCCTTCACGCCCCTCAGCCTGAAAGCCGTGAGTTCCCAGAGGCAGGCAGTGGGGGGTGGGGGGGTGGGGGGGTAATTGTCCCTGGACCCCTAGGACTTGCAAAGCTCCAGGCAAGCTCAGGGCACAGGCTCCCACACCTGCTTCCAATGCACCCAGCATGACAGAGGCCAGGCTCCAGACAAACTGAGATACAAAGTGATGAGAAGAATCCATCCTGGGACAGTCAGGGGAACAAAGCAAGAGAGAGAGACTGGAGTGGCCGGGGCCGCCTTGGGGCTGGAGGAAGAGGAGGAGGCATAACACAGGGGAATCCTAAGGCCACCATGTCTTAAGAGCCCTGAGCGGGTGAACGCAGAGCTGCACAGGGACTGGATAGGGCGCCACAGGCACAGAAGGGTCCGTTCTCACAGATCAGGACAGAGGCAGAGCCTCAAAGCCCAAGCTGCAGGGAGAAGAGCAGGGCTTTCGGCTTTGGGGACCAGCAACAGGAAGTCCCTGAGGATCCCCTATCCCAACTTATGGAGGGTCTGCCGGGCAGCACAATCCACCCCCCTGAAATGTCTCTCTGGCAAGTGGATTCCTTTGCGCTAAAAAAGAATCAAGCCCCAAAAGACCTAGAAAGAAACTTTGACCATCCCCTTAACTGACTAAAAGTATTTAGCTAGAGAGCTTGTTCCCAGAATACAGGAATCACCAGAGACCTCCGGGGTGGGGGTTGGGGCCGCAGGGGGCCCAGAGAGGAGCATCCATTCTGTGTCCCGGTGTCTTTGCAGGGGGCCCGGCAACCACTTATTTACCCAGTGCTTGCTTTTCCATCTCCGTATGAACTGCCTTCCTCCCCTCTGAAGTCCCAACCCACTGCCCCAACCTCCTGTTTTGTCTTTAACTGAAGAGGGTCTTTAAGGTGAGGACTTCAGCCACTCCAGCATGCTAGTTTTCCTGGGTCTTTCCACGTACACATGTTCAGCAAGCTTTTGTTTGATCTTCTCCTGTTAAGGTGTCACACACATCAGTTTAATTCTTATACCAGCCAGAAGAACCTAGACAGGGAGGGGATAATGTCTTCCTCTCCAGCATGTGAAAGTCCGGGGAAAAACAGAAGCATGTGGGGACAATGCGTGTCTCCTGAGAAACTCCAGACACATTCAGATCCGCTTTCTTCTCCACACTGAAGTCATCGCTGTTCCAGAAATCTTGTCCACAGTGCAACTAGTGTGAGGGTGGTGGGTCTCCCTGCAAATCCAGCCCCACAAACCTCTCTGCCCATTTCTGAAACACACCGAGCTCTTTCCCACTTGAAGGTCTTAGCATTGACTGTTCCCTCTGCCTCCAACACCCTGCACCCACCTCCATAGTCAGAGCCTTCTCAGACTTCAGATCTTGGGTTACCTAGCCGGTTCTCTCATCCCAGTGTTTCCCATCAGAGCCTGCTGTTTGGGTTCGCTGCTGCTGTGGTGGTTGTTACTGTCTTGTGGTCTGTCCCCAGCTGTGATATCAAGTCATGAGAGCAAGGATCAGGCTGTTCATCCTTCTGCCAGAAGCACCCAGCATCATGCCAAAGACAGGGTCAGAGCTCAGTAAATGTTGAGAATGAATGGATCCATTCACAGCATGCTACACAAGAACATTAATAAGCCATACCAAAAGAAATGAAAATCCAACAGTTTGCTCTCCTGCCACATAGGGTGCTTCTGCCTATTCGGATAAGCAAACCAGGTCAGGGGCAAGTTCCTCAGCATGAGAAAACAGATCAAAGCTCACTGCAACTAAGTCCAAGAGGTTGCCCTGACCCTGCTCCACCTTGGCAGTCAGGTAGAATCTTGTCAAGGATGGGAACAAAGGTGGTTTCAAATCCCTGCTTTCCCAGGCACAAGTTTTGTAATCATTAGCCTCTGTTTCCCTACGTCAGCATAAAGGAGTGAAGTCATCTGCTGAGATCGCCACAAGGATGGAGTAAGAGCAGCATCACCGCCCCCCGCACCCCCCTGGGAACATCTGGCAAAAGTCTGAAGACATTTCTGGTTGTCACAATTGGGGTAGAGGCCAGGGATGATGTCAAACATCCTACAATTCACAGGACAGCCCCCACAACAAAGAGCCCCAAATGTCAACAGTGTCGAGGGCCAGAGACTGCGTCAGAGAGACCACAGGTGCACAGGAAGCCTCTGTGTCCGCCTCTCAGCCACCAGATGCACCTGCAGGCAACGAACTGCAGGATCTGATCAGCCTCCTATGACCACTCCCTGAGCGTGCCCTCACCAGGCCTCTGCCCACGCCAGCGTCTCACCAGGAGGCCCTGTTGTTTCAGTCTGTTTGGGTTGTTACAACACAACACCATAGACTGGAAGGCTAAAGCCACAAACACTTAACTTCTCACAGTTCTAGAAGCTGGGAAGCCCAAGATCAAGGAGTCAGCAGATTCAGTGTCTTATGAGAGCCCACTGACTGGTTCATAGAGGGCCATCTTTCCACTGTGTTCTCAAAAGCTGGAGAGGGCCATGGAACTCTCTGGAGTCTCCTTTGAAAGTGCAAGTGTGAGTCACTAAGTTGTGTCCAACTCTTTGCAACCCTATGGACTGTAACCCACCAGACTCCTCTGTCCATGGAATTCCCCAGGCAAGAATACTAGAGTGGGTTGCCATGCCCTTCTCCAGGGGATCTTCCCGACCCAAGGATCGAACCCAGGTCTCCTGTATTGCAGGTGGATTCATTACCACCTGAGCTACCAGGGAAGCCCTTTACAAGGATGCTAATCCCATTCATGAGGGCTCCACCCTCATGGCCTCGTTACCACCTCCCAAAGATCTCACCTCCAAATCTTGCCATACTGGGGGTTAGGTTTCAATATATGAATTTGGGGATAACAACCTTCAGACCATAGCACCCATCTTCCACTGCTTATTAAGGTCCTTCTTTGACACCTGAATTCAAACCTCACTGCAAGAAGCCTCCACCTATCTTCTCCACTCTTAGCAGCATCCGTCCCGCTGCACTGAGGGTCTTCAGCAGCACTCATTACAGCTTGCCCCTGGCCTAGCTTTCTCCTTCCACAGGGTCCCTCCCTCCAGCCAGCTTTAGACCTCAGTACCAGGTGTTGACTCCTAAGGAAAAAACTTGAAAAGGAGAGGACTTCTCAGGATGGCGAATCCAGAGTCCAAACTGTATGGCTTCCTCCTGATTGTCTGGCTTTTCTCATCTGCAAAACGGGCACCTTTGAATCCATGCGTCAGGCTCCCCTGGCCCCCCAAGCAATGAGACACTGTCTTGACATGTTGCTTAGAGCAGGTGATAAAATACCACTATTTCACACACACATCTTAGCTGAGCCTCATCAGTTGATGCTAAATCCAACTCTGTCTTTTGAGCAGAGTGATGTTTTTGTTTTCTGCTTCCTTGTGAGCCAAGCTTATTGTCAGGTAGGGGAGGATGGCATCAGGCTTCCAGGTGTGTATCTGGAAGAGGTCATGTCCTTCCTGAGATGCCTAATTCTCGTGTCTCTCTCCCTGAACAAAGCCAAAGAACTTTTCCTTTCACTAGCAGAGGTTTTGCAGCATGAAGTCCCTACCTCTCCTTGTCTAAGCCTACCTCTTGAGTATGAGCCTGCCACCTGAGAGAACCCCTGGGCCGCCTGCACTGGCTCTACACTTCATCTTTGGCCTATTTATGGGAACAAGGAGAGTCTACAATAATCATCTAAAGAAACAAAGAACTCACAGCTCTTGACTCCCAGATGTAATTTCCAGGACACCCAGTGATTCCAAAAGGAGGTCACAGGGATAGCTGGCTCAGAGTGTGAGCAGAAGATATTCACTTCCAGCCACTGTGGCAAGTCCAGTGGGGTCAGGGGTGCAGAGCCTAGCCACACGGACCCCCGCTCCCCCACCAGGGCCTCCTTCATCTAATTCACAGCCCACTGTTTTATGAAGTTCATGCAGAAACACTGAACCGGGTACGGGGGGAGCTGGGGAAACTCTGGTGGATGAGCAGGAGAGGATGCACCTATTTTATCTGTTGGGAGGACCAGCCAGGATGTCTCATGCAGGTCCTGCTTGTTTAGAGTGCTAGTCTTGATGGGGGGTTAGGGAGAATGGCCTTCTGTCCCTGAACTAATCCAGCAACCCCACATTTCAGAGCAGACTGAATGTGCCCCATTTTATTACCCTGTTACATTCCAGAAGGTCCCTAAATCCTCTCCCTCCACCTCTGTGAAAATCCACGAATCCTTGCTCCAAAAGTCACATGACCAAGCAGAAGACCCCTGTGAGAACTTGAGCAGCTTACCCTAAAGATCCTTCTAAAGTGTGCAGCTGTCCCAAGACAGGGGATAGCTTAGGGGGCAGCCAGGGTCCCATCCCTGCGAGCATCAAGTTGAGGGGAGCTAAGGATGTAGAGGAGACCGCAGAGGCCTGTAGCAGAGAGTAATCCACAGACACGGCCAGCTGACAGCTGAAGTATTTGATTTCAGTGACTCAGAGTTTCACCACTGCTGAGGGGCTGGTGGTCACAACAACGTCTCATCAGGCTTAATATGTAAAGCATCATTCAGAAAGCAGCAGATGAAAACAGACACGAGGCTGACTGATAGCAAGGATGATGGCACAAAACCCCAGAGGCTGGGCTTTCCCAGGCAGTCTGCTCTCGCCCCCTCCTGCCCCACTGACCCTGTCTGTGACACGGGCACAACAGCCTCTGCCTTGCTTTTCAGTTGTGAAGATCAGAGTAGAGGGGGATTCAGAAAAAGGTGAGCTAAACCCTTAAACATTGAAGGAACAAAGGGGTTATGCCTAGAGGAGGACCATTTTAGGACTGCTCCTGCTGGAAACTTCCCTCATGCTCCCTGACCTGGTCAATTCCTGCCAGTAGCTCTCAGGGCACTATGTCCCCCTCCTTCCACTCACTGTGGACGTCACCTCGCATTTCTCCACCTGATTCTTTAGTTTGTGTTTGTCTCACAGATTCGACTATAAACACACAGCAGGCAGGAGCTGGTTTCTCTGTGTTTGCTGATGTCGTTCGTTCTTACCATGGCCTTTCGGCACAGGTCCTGATAGACGTCAAACGCCTGAACACATGAATAACCGCAAGCGCCATGGTGTTGGAAATAAACTGCCGCAAACCACCCCTAGTCATTCCCGGTGTTTCATTACAGAGGTGTCCGCAGGCTAGATAACCAACAGTGAGCCTCTCTTAGTGATCATTATCTCTCCCTGAAATTTAGCAGGTTAATGAAGGTGGCCGGTATTTATTCTATTTCTTGGGGCTATGGAATCTTCCCTTATCTGCAAATGACTTAAAAATTACTGTGTGGGCATCCTGAAACATTCAGCGACTTTATTAGGTTTGCTCTTAATGTCGAAAGAAGGGAAAAAAAATAAAAGTTGGTTCAGCTTGGAGTTTACAGCAACTACATTTATAAAAGCAAAGCCTAAATCTGGAATTTGGGGTGAGTTTTAAAAGAAACACGAGTAGTGTATGTTAAATACTACTTTTTGTGCCAGTGGCACTGCATACGGAGATGATTAATCCTTAAATATGTGGAAATCTCAAGGCCTGTGCCCCTTTAATTAAAAGTCTAGTGGTTTCCAGCAAGTACGTGACGCATGTGAAGTGAAACTTGCTCAGTCGTGTCCGACTCTTTGTGACCCCCTGGACTATACACTCCATGGAATTCTCCAGGCGAGAATACTGGCGTTGGTAGCCTTTTCCTTCTCCAGAGGATCTTCCCAACCCAGAGATCGAACCCAGGTCTCCCGTATTGCAGGCAGATTCTTTATCAACTGAGCCACAAGGGAAGACCAAGAATACTAGAGTGGGTAGCTTTTCCGTTCTCCAGAGTATCTTCCCAACCCAGGAATCGAACTGGGGTCTCCCACATTGCAGGCGGATTCTTTACCAACTGAGCTATCAAGGAAGCAAGTATGTGCCCCACTGTTATTACATTCATGGGGTAAACAGTGCTTTGCACTCTCCTGTCATTTCTTATGGCCAATTCCATTTTCTCCAAACTTTTTGAGCAAAAAATAAAGTTCATAAAACAGTGCTTTTTTAAAAATTCTTTTGTGTGTGTGTGTATTCTCCATCCCAGGTGAAATTCCCCCTCTTTCTGCAGTTGAGTGTCGGACAGTGGCCTCATTAACTGGGTTACATACCCATTTGGCAGGGGAACAGGTGGGCAGCACAGAAGTAATGGTGCTTGGATAAAGAAAGCCACAAAAAGTGAATTGTTTCAAGGCCCCAGATGATCAAACAATTACTCTCTTTGTACTTCATATTTTAGAATAAATAGCATTTGCCCTAGACTGCATTTTTTTTTTTTTTTTTTTTTTGTCTCGGAAGCTCTGTCTGCCTCGGCTGACTGCATGTCGGTCCCCTTTCTCCCCGATGAAATTTCATCCCTCCAGGAACTCTGTTTGCGAGGAGAGGCTGCTGAGCTCTGGCCAAACGAAAAGGCCTGCACTTTCCGCTCCTCATCCTGCATCAAGCCCTCATTTTCAAACACGATACCTTTCCCTGATAGCCTGCTGCACTCCACTGCCTCTATCTCCACGCTAATTCAGAGGTTATAGCTCCTTCGCTTTATAATATTTACCAAGGGTGCAGACGAGATGGCCTCCCAGTTTAATTGGATTTCCAATTTTCAGAGGCCATTATTCAGTTCCCCACTCCAATGTCCTCGTTCTCATTGCTTCTGAGTGTCAGTTATAATGGGGTAACGGAGCACGCGGACAAAACCAAGCCTCCCAAAACTGGAAGTTTGGGAACTGCTAAACTCTCAGCATCCCAGCTGGGAGTTTGGGGGCTAATTGCATTGCTGAAACGTGGCCCGATCTGAAAACTGTAACCAGAAACAACAAAGAATATGTGGGTCTGTCTGTCTGCAATAACACAGGCACACATGGCCTGAAAAAAGTGTGTTTTTATTGAGACAAAAGGAGCAAGTTGTGTTTTGGGGGCTCCTCTGAAAAATACAAGGTGGTGACATGTCATTCCAGGTGGCTCAGTGGGTAAAGAATCCTTCTGCAATGCAGGAGACATAGGAGATGCAGGTTCGATCCCTGAGTCAGGAAGATCCCCTGGAGGAGGGCATTGCAACCCACTCCAGTGTTCTTGCCTAGAGAATCCCATAGACAGAGGAGCCTGGTGGGGCTACACAGTCCACGGGGTTGCAAAGAGTCAGACACAACTGAAGCAACTGAGCACATACTCAAGTCAAACATGAACCTGACTAATTTCAAGTTCCATATAATTAGGGGCAGCCCTTGAAATCCAGCCCAAGCGGAAAGTGAAAGGACAGTAAGATGTATTCCTGCAATCTGTTCTACTCTAGGCAAGAGTCTTGACCCCAAGACTCGGGATATGGAGCCTCTTCCAGGTATCTATCACTGGCCCCTTCCCTCAAGATGACGGATGGATTTACTGAATATGCTGAAATCCATGCTGCAAGGAGAACCTGATGCATGTGACTCCACAAACTGAGACGAACAGACCACACAGAGAGCATGGTGGGCTGGGAGCCTGGACTGAGCTCCTAACTGTGAGGTCAGGATCGGCAGCACTGGTAGAACCTGGGACTTAACAGAAATGCAAAATCTCAGGCCCTAGCACAGACTTACTGAATCTGAATCTGTGTTCTAACAAGATCAGCATTTGAAAAGCATTGCTCTAAAGCATGTCTGATCATCTACAACCCATGTAGGGGAGGGTGCGAGTTCATTTTTCTTTTCCTCTTTATAAAATTGATGTATGGTTCATTTACAATATTGTGTTGGTTTCAAGTATACAGAAAAGTGATTCAGTTATACATATAAATTCTTTTTCAAATTCTTTTCCATTATAGGTTAAGATATTGAGTATAGGTCCCTGTGCTACACAGTTTATTTTATATATAGTAGTGTGTATATGTTAATACCAAATTCATTTCTCCTACTCAGCCCAAACCCACTGGATATACCAAAAGAAATACCCTTTTGGTAAACATAACTTTGTTTTTCATGTCTGTGAGTCTGTTTGTTTTGTAAATAAGTTCATTTGTATCATGAACACAGGAGCCTGATGAGCTACAGTTCATGGGGTCACAAAGAGTTGGACACAACTGAACACAGACCCTCCCTCCTTCTCATTTGTATCATCTTTTCAGATGCCACCTATAAGTGATATCCCATGATATTTGTGTTTGGCTTAGTATGATAATCTAAGTATGATAATCTCTAGGTCCATCCATGTTGTTGCAAATGGCATTATTTCACTGTTAAGGCTGAGTAACATTCCATTGTATATATGTACCACATCTCTTTATCCACTCATCTGTTGATGGGCATTTAGGTTTCTTTCACGTCTTGGCTATTATGAATAGCACAATGAACATTTGGCCCAGCTTACCAGCTTCTAGAATGTGGGCTCCAAAAAGATGATGCATCTTTAACCCCTTCTCTAGTAGGCCCTCAATAAATATGCTTTGAAAGAGTGAATGGGTGCCCCTGAGACGCTTGTTCCCCATGGTCTGTATGCACTGGACTATCCACTTCTGGCTAAAGGACTCATGTTGCTAACTCTTCAAATTTCTTATTAGTTGCCAACCTGTGAGGTCCCACTCTTTATGGTCCAACCACAGGACTGTACAGCGACTATGGCTACAATGTGAGCCCTGGGGCAATCTTCCACTTTTAACTCAGTATTGTTAACCCCCCTTTGCTAGCACAAGTCACTTCCTGTTTGCTTTCAAAAGCACAGAACACAGAGGTAGGACACATCCTGTGTGACACTACTGAGCTTCCCATTACAGACACATGACCCACCTGTGTAACACTATTAAACTTCTCTTTTCCATCATTAACTACCAACTTGACTGGGGTCACTCTATCCAAATAGCAGTGATAAAATAACACAGAATAATCTTTCCTGCTTCCTGCACTGCAGTTTTCAAAGTGGAATGGAGGTATCTCTTTCTCTGGAGTTGGCTTTACTGCAGGCTGTCAGGCTACCATAAAATAAAAACAATCCCCCTGCCCCACCTGTCTCAAGGTATTGGAAGGGAGAATAACAGTGTGAAGTGAGGAGAGTATTTAGGGCACAGCTAGGTTTGTTTCATCTTTTTTTTTTTCCATTTCGTGTAAGGAGTGCACAGAAATCTCAAAGAGAGGACACCCATTATTTTTTAGCTTGATCATTTCGAATGCCTCACACAGAGGGTAAGGGGGCCTCTTTAGCCTTCTCTCCAAATCTGAAGTTTGCTCCCACTAATCACAGACTGGCATAGCCACGACCAGCTCCGCCCGCCCGGAAGGCCCACTTCCTGTGCCCCGACTCTCTCACAGGGGATGGCATCCTCCACAGGCTGTCCCCTCCTCCCAAATATGACTGTTCATTCCCCATCCCCCTCACTGATTCTCATTCCCTCAGAAGGCTTCTGCACTTTCCCATTGGCCCCTGACTAGGAGACATGGTGACCTAATTGAAAAAGTATGTGTTAGAAGCCAGTGGTTTAAAATCCCTGCCCCGTCTCCTGGTTGTCAAATAATGTTGGGGAACTCATTTATCATCATTATGTCTCCATTTCATCCTCCATAGGGTGGAAGTAATAGTATACACCAGAGGCTGCTCTGTCCATATAAGGTTCACAGGATAATGGTTAGTACACAGTGACCGCTCCCCTCCCACCCACCAGGCACTGCCATTCAAGCTCCTGGAGAGTCTTCATACATCACGCCTGCCTATCCGGGGGCATGAGGGGCTTACAGAAGCCCCCTCACCTCATATGTCAGAAGAGACACAACTCTGTCTCCAACCTTTATCTTTCCGACTGTCATAGAAAACATACAAGCCATCTTGAAAGCCAATCAGTGGAATTCTAAAGCCTAGGAGGGAAAGTATATTCTAGAGAAGACAGAAACCAGTTTTCCAACCAGACAGAGCAAGGGAGACCTCTGACAAGTTGTGTGACCTCAGGCAACTTCCTTGAGCTTTCTGAACTTCCAGTTTCTCGTCTGTAGGATGAGGATACATGTGGTACCTTGCAGAGCCTGCCGTGGGACCAAGTAATTGTGTTAAAATATTAAAAAAACAGCAGGTCCCTAACTGGGGATAAGTAACTGAGAGTCTGTCCTGTCTTCTAACTTTTCATTAAAGGTCAAGGAGCCTGGACGGGGAGGAGACTGCCGTCAGAACCTGCTCCTCAGGCAGTGACAGCTACTCCTGAGCCGTCAGCCCAGGAGCAGGAGCGATCACTTGAGCTATTCATTAGCATAAACATGTCACAACAATGTCATTTTAATCCTCCCCAAAGAGCACCTGTTATCTATCCCACAAATTGGACCCTCCACAGCATAAATCAAGAATACTTCCCATGTGTTTTAAATGAAGAAGTGCCCTTCCCCCCAATAAGGCAAATATTAAACAAAGCCAAAGCAAAAAAAAAACAAAACAGACAGAGAACAGAAACACCCCACACTGTGACTTTAATGGCTGATCAACTGCAGATCAAGAGCTTTAATTTCTCCTCGACTCTGGGTTGATGAGAGACACTGAGTCCCCGCTCTCTTAGAGATGATTGCTTTGGTGAAAAAAACAAAGGCTCTCTTCATCAGACCTTGGCCAGTCCAAACCCACAAACTTGGGACTCTCTCCCAGAGAAATATCCAGATTGTGAAGCTTGCCACCCACATAACAGAGCTGCAGAGAGCCCATCACCCCAACCCATGGCCAAGTTGCACTGAGCAAAACATGATTCTGTTTCCCTGAGTGGATCGTGAGTTATTCAAGGGCACAAGGCATGCCTTGCCCATTCCGGGATCCAGGTCCAGCCCAGGTACTCAGTACAATTTGCTGAATTAATACCCTCAGCAAACAAGAGGTGGTCAGGGTACACTCTTCCTTTCCTGCAGGCTTGGCATTCACCGTGCAGTTTCCTCTGCTGACCATTATATGAAGATCACAAACTTGTAACTCTATCAGACCCAGCTAACGGCCACCTTCTCTTTGAATCTATCTCTGGTATTTTGCAGGAAGACAAGATAATTTATAACAATCCACACTTCTTCCTGTTCCACCTAGAGCTTTTTCTACATCGCGTGCATGGTCCATTTTACATGACAGCATCTGTGCTCTCAACTGATGACAATGGAGACACTGTGGTTGTGTATGACTGGGAGGGGATGGGGATACAGAGATACCATGTCCTTTGGAGCCAAACAGGCGACATTTGAATCAGGCTCTGCCAGATAATAGCCGAATGGCCTTTAGCAAGTGACTTAGCTTTTCTATAAAATGCTATGCTATAATACTATGTATTTCATGTATGTGTGCTAAGTCGCTTCAGTCCTGTCTGACACTGTGCAACTCCATAGACTGTGGCCCACCAGTCTCCTCTGCCTATGGGAATCCCCAGGCAAGAATACCAGAGTGGGTTGCCATTTTCTTCTCCAGGGGATCTTCCCAACCCAGGGATTAAACCCACATCTCTTACGTCTCCTACATTGGCAGGCAGATTCTTTACCACTAGGGCCACCTGGGAAGCCCATATTCATTTCTCCTATAAATACTTATGGATGCTCTGCCATTCACTGAGCTAGGCACTAGGAGTTAAACAATTAACAAAACAGACACATCCCCTGATACAATTCGAGTTGGGTATAGAGACGTAACCTCCTTGAAAGTTTCTAGTCCAAAGGAAGCAATTCAACAAACACACTTATTTCATTTGAAATGCCTGGGACCCTACCTCAATTGACTACTTGCTCTATAAATAATGAGACTAAATTAAGTCACTGCTTCTAAAGTAGCCAAACCCAGATCCAGCATACTTTAAGCAACATGAATTTTCATGTTAGTTAAGTGTAATTCAATTCAATAGTCATATCATGTCACAATGCCTTCCAGGGCCACGCTTGACCCTAGGTTTGGGAAATACTAAGAAGATGGATCATGTTCTGCTTAGGGTGGGGAAAGTGATGGGTAAACAACGTGCACTTGATACGAAGGGAAATGACTCCACAATCAGGACGAGTTGAACTGTGTCTTCCCAAATTCATATATATTGAAGTCCTAATCCCCAGGACCTTGGTCCTGAAAGAAGTCATTAAATCAAAATGTCTCTTGGGTGGGCCCTGATCCAACATGGCCGGTGTTCTCAGAAGAAGAAGAGGCCACAAAGAAGGCACCAGGGATGGCTGGACCCAGAGAAAAGGCCACATGAAGAGCAGGGAGAAGGCAGCCACCCGCACACCAAAGACAGAGGCCTCAGAAGCCACCACGCCCTGATCCCACACTTCCAGTCCCCAGAACTGCGAGCAAATAAATGTGTATTGTTTAAGTCACCCAGTCTGTGACTGCAGCCCCAGCGGACTAACGCAATGGTCCACGGTTCCATCTGAGATGGCATTGGGGGTTACCACTGAGGGAAACCTCCCGCCGTGGCCAGGCCCGCTTGTCTGAGTCGTCTCACAGCAGGAGGTCCTGATGGGGAATATGGTACCCGGAGAATTTGGGAGGGGCCAAAGGAGGGAGGAGACGACCAACCGCCCAGAGTGCTTCTCACTGGAATCTGTCTTGGCTGATTGATGCATGCTCCACCAGGAAGGACCCTGAGTCGACCGAAGAGCAAAGCAAGATGACTGGCCAGAGACAACGTGGACACTAACAGCATCACCATAAACCCTGAGACTGCGAGCCACATGGCAAAACAGTTCTCCCTGGGTTCCCCTACCCTACTGAGCTCCGCCTGGGCACCCCTTCCCAATAAAGTCTCTGCTTTGTCAGTACGTGTGTCTCCTCAGACAATTCATTTCCAACGGCCAGACGAGACCCCACTCTCAGGCCCTGGAAAGGGTCCTCCTTCCTGCAGCAACAGTATATATGACACGGGGCACCGTCAGGTTGACGAGGAGGGTACCGAGCTGAAAACCGCCATGCCTTCAGCAGCAGACACACATTCACACAGACATCCGACGTCAGCCCTCCCCACCCCTACTATCTATGCTTGACATAATGGAACACTCAGACCTTCCACATGTCCAGTCCTCCCTTGGGAAAGAAACATACCAGTTTTCCATTGCTTTAAAATGGGGAAAGCGGGGAGCTTGTCTCTATAAAGTGCTGCAATGTGTCATTTTCATGGTTTGGCTTTTAAGAGATTGCTTAACTCATATAGAATACTTGCTCAGTTTGACCTAAGCAGTCAACTTGGCAGCTCTGAGAGCCCTGTTCCCATTTGGGGCAACGCTGTTATCGCTTGAAGCCAGGAAGTTTGCACTTCAGGGCACAGGGGAGCCCCATAAAGATGACACGGACGCATCGCCATGCTTCTGATCATTGAGCTCAGCTGTCTCTGAGAGCTTGGGATGCGTGTGACATCTGTGGTGCTGCTAGGACAATTCCCCACGTCCCTCTGTAACCTGATGCCTTTGTCATACTGGAGAGCTCCAGCCAGGAGGAGAGGCACTAATTGAAGGCACGTGGTTTCCATTCCCCCAGGGGAGGAAATGCATTTGATGGCTTCCTACATCTCTGTCAATCAACAGGCGCAAGTACTGGCGGTGAGCTGAGCGGAGGATGCCAAGGTGGTTGTAGAAAAATACAGAAGTTCAAAGAAACAAATATCCCACTGGCAACATTATTATGAATCAGATAAACGAAAGAAGATCCGGAGTAAGAAGGTGCCTTCCTTGGAAGTGATTCTATGATCAACTGTGCCCTGCACAAATACAGCTCCTTACTCCATAATGATGAGTTTATGGCTTCTCTTAGTTTAGCCTACAGTTCTGCAGCCTTTATTCCTGCCTACTTGTTGCTGGGGAGTTAATTCTGATGGGCAATGCTGGACATTAAATACAGGCGTGTACCACTACACACAGGCACGCACACTCACCTAAGCTAACTTTCCCCGCCGTGGCTGTGGTCTCAGTTATTTTCAACCCTCCTTCCAATCTTCTCTTCAACTGCCACAAAGCAGAGAGTCAAGTGCTTGACATTTCCTTTAAATTAAGCCCGCAAGTTAAGTGGACATTTTCCCTTAGATAGGTGGTGATTCCACACCTCCCCATAGCTCATCATGCCAGAAAACGGGGATTTCACCTGGTCCTTTCATACGCACACATTCGGCTTGAAATTTCCCAGCAGGTCTTCAATAAAGAAATAGCCCTGATTGCTCATTAAAAGCAAGAGATAAAGCAATTAAAATACAAAAGGCAGAGCAAAGCTTGACACTCGCAAGTGGAAAGTGAAGCAAGCATTGTTGAAGATAGGGAAGAGTTCTGGACAGTGTGGGCAGAGTCAAGAGCTCTAGTCCGTGATTCACAGATGCAAACAGATGCAGAGAGGAGAGGAAAATGAAAGGGAGAGGGGGAGGTGGGAACCCTGGCAGGACTGTGCTCAGCATTCTTTTTTCATTTTATTTATAGTCATCTAAACTTATTTAATTTAATTCATTAAATGCGCTAGATGTGAAATACTACTTATTTTTTAAAATGTCCTCCTTTCTTTTCTTCTCTCCAAAGCTCATATACGACAGGACAGACTTCAAAAGCATGTAAGGTGTGGGACATCCCTGGTGGTCCAGTGGTTAAGGTGCCATGCTGCCAAGGCTGGGGGCATGGGTTTGATCCCTGGCTAAGGAACTAAGATCCCACATGCAGTGCAGTGTGGGCAAAATATATATATATATTTTAAAGCATGTTAAGCTGTTCAGTAGAATAGAAGGCCCCCTGCTTAGAAGGACCACTACTGATTTGACATTCTACTGTGGCCATCTTGAGCTTCCTAATTTCTGAACAAGGGACCCCACATTTCTATTTTGTACTGCCCTGTAGGAGGGAATGGCAACACCCACTCCAGTATTCTTGCCTGGAGAATCCCATGGACAGAGGAGCCTGGCGGGCTACAGTCCATAGGGTCACACAGAATTGGACACGACTGAAGCGACTTAGCATGCACGCATGTGGTAAATTATGAAGCCAGTCCTGCTCCTAGAATAAATAACTGTCCAGCCCTGGTTTGTCTTTTCAAACCCTCTGCCAGGATCCCAGATGGGACTAACCAACTACTCCAGCCAGCAGCCTCCTATCCTTCCCAGCCCCATTCGGTTCTTCTCTGGTCTGTGGGACAGACCTTCTGTTGGTATCACTTGCCAACAGGATCAGGGTTAACTTGAAAGAGGGTCCAGGATTTGTTGCAAATTAGCATAAGAATTTCTGGATGGCATTTCTCTGGAGGATTTTTGGTTGACCTGAAGTATTTGTGGGGAAGTGATTCTCTCTTCAAATTGTTCTGCTCCTGGGTAAGTAGCAGAGAACTACTATCACCACAGAGCAATTGTCCCAGGCAGGCAAATTCATCCTAGGTGTTAATTAGCTCAATATTTATCTCATCTAATATGCAAATCAAGACACTGCGGTCTCATTAGCGTCATCTGTGTTTCCTTTAAGCAAAACTAAATCTCTTGCCAGTGCAAGAAAAGGAGAGAAAGAAAAAAAAAAAAAACACCAAACATCAGTATTTCTCTTTGAAGCTAATGAGGGTGTGATATGGCTCTTTCTTTGTTAGGAGTAGCAAGTTAGGAAAAACACATTTTAAATATGCTAAGTATGGCTTGACCTCATCTATCGGAGGCAAGAACACAGCCTTGACTAGTTACTGGGCTTTCTGCAGCTAGCTTGTCCAGAGAACCGCGGCTCAAAGAGGTTGTGAGGTGGCAGGTGAGTCTGCAACAAACCCCAGACAAGGAGATGAACAAAGGACGGAGATGTAGCCTTCAAGAACCCACTCAGCAGATAGATGTGCCATAGCCTCAATGATAAGAGAGGGAAGAAATACATTTCCTTAATTTGATGCATCTTAAGAAAATGTGTCTCAAGTTGGAAAAGAACAGATATTTCAGCTTAAAAATATCTTCTCCTTCCAGCTTCCCATTTTAAGATTTAAGAATTTATAGAGACAATAATCAAACCATCATCAAATACCCACATTGCGCCCCCAAAGTCGGACTCTATGTGCTGGTGGAACAACAATTACAGAGCAAGGACTTGAGGAGTAACTTGAATGGTCAGAGCCTCCGGCAGAACGCTGAGAATTCTGCACACGTGAGCTCTGATCTTCATAATAATTCTGAAAGGCATCGTTTCTTCTGTTTTACTGTGGTTCAGGGTGCTGAGGTCACCTGTCCAAGGTCAGGCAGCTAAAACCTGGCCCAGGTGGAATGAAAAGATAAAAGGAACCTGACGGGCCATGGAGAACACAGCCTAATTAGTGAGGTGTCCCAGGCACAGTGATAGGAGTTTGAAAGGATGTGTGACCGGGTGGCGGTCCTAAAAGCTCAGGCCGTGTGGATCTCCAGAATTCTGAGGCCACCAGCTCAGTGAGGCTCCTCGCTGCCCACCTTCCCAATCGTGAACAATTATTCCAAACCCATTTTGTGAACACAGTGTGCCCTCTGGGGCAGGCCAGAGACCTGTCTGCATTCCAACACCTCTGGGAACTAAAAACCCCTCCCCAGGTGGACCAACACTGAATTCCATGTGTCACAAACTGTGTCCAGTGTCGCAGCTGTGGTTCAAGGGGAGCTCCTGGCTGAAGCCCACAAGGGGCAGGTGCAGGGAGTCAAAGGAGCTGCCCTCTGCTCCCAGGGGACCCGGGAGAAAGAGGTCTTGACCTCTGCATGACCCATGGCCCATGGTGACAGATGCCGTGCTGTGAGTTGTGCCTTCACCCCAAGGCTGTGCAGCTGGGCACGAGGGAGACATGTGAATGGGTCGAGGCTGAGACGGAGCCACGTGAAAGCACTGCTGTCAACACCAATGTCTTATAACCAACAAGGGGATCGCGGACCACCAGTCAGTTGCATGGACAGATGCTCCCAGCCTCTGGAGACACAGCCACTCTCTCCTACCTCCGAAGGATGCTTGTAACATGTCCAAGTGCTTTCCCTTCCATCACTCCCCAGAAGCCCCCAAAACAGGCAGTCAAGGGTGTCCGCACTTGGCAGAATAGCAGGTCCCCAAAGGCAAAGTGTCTGCTGGAGCTGACCACGGCAGCCTGTGAGAAGAAGCTGTGTCTGGCTGTCTCTTCTATTCCAATTCCCACATGGGGATGCCACCTGTCTTCCTCCTGGGGTTGTCATGGGGTCCATCTGAAGTAGGAGAGTTTTGTCCCCACTGTAGGGGTGGAGAAACTGAGACTGAGCAATAGAGGAAAGGGAACAGGAAAGGAGTTCTTGCTGAGCACCTGATGCTGAAGACTATATACAGGTATAGTCTGCTGCTTAGTTTCTAAGTCGTGTCTCTTTGCAACCTCATGGATTGTAGCCCGCCAGGCATATCTGTCCATGGGATTTCCCAGGTAGGAATACTAGACCGGGTTGCTATTTCCTTCCAGGGTATCTTCCCAATCCAGAGATTGAACCCATATCTCCTGTGTCTCCTGCATTGCAGGCGGATTCTTTACCCACTGATCCATAAAGGAAGATGTCTCTACGTCTCACGACTGATAATGTATTTTGGATTTTTTTCATTTGATAAAACCTTTAACATACACTTGAGTGGTCACCTCGGGTTTCTTCATAATTTTAAACTATGTAGTATCTCATACATAATGGAATATATATTAGGTATGTGAAAGAAATTTTTTAAAAAATCATAAAACCTATCCTCACAGCCAACCACTGTGCCTGAAAAGCACCGTTACTAAAGTGCTGAAACCTTCTGAGTGTTCTTCTCTCCTTCCACCTCTGCCTTCTCCCGGCCAGAATTAACCCCCATCCTGAAATTCTGCATTCATAGATTGCCAGATTGCTTGTAGATATGTAATACAAACATATTTATATACCATAGATATATACACCTCATATGCATATCAATGTACCCTTGGAGATACATCACTTAGCTTTTATTGTTTATGTACTTTACAAAAATGGCATCATACCATGTGTGGCCTCATGCATCCCATGTTTTGAACATTATGCTGTATTTTTCAGATAGTCTCAATAATGATGAAAAAGGGGAATTTAACCTAGCAATGGATTCTGTGAAACTAATTTTAATGAGAGTTCATGAAAACTGTACTCTATTGCAGTGGGTGCTATAGATTCTATTGAGTCATCTAATCCTGCCCCATTTTACAGACAGACATCAAGTCTGGAGGGATTAAGGAATTTTGCCTCAGTTGAGCCTAGGAGGCAGGATGTGGCCCTGAGGCTGCAGAGTCCCCCCCGGGGGAAGCACACTGCAGAACCCTGGGAGGCACTATTTGCAGGCCGAGCATGGGCTCCTTGGAAAGAAGGCAGAGATATCACTTTGCCGACAAAGGTCCATATAGTCAAAGCTGTTGTTTTTCCAGTAGTCATGTATGGATGTGAGATTTGGACCATAAAGAAGGCTTAGCAACGAAGGATTGATGCTTTCAAATGTGGTGCTGGAGAAGACTCTTTAGAGTCCCTTGGATAGCAAGGAGATGAACCTAATCAATCCTAAAGGAACTCCTTATTGCAAAATTCAGACTTAAATTGAAGAAAGTAGGGAAAACCACTAGACCATTCAGGTATGACCTAAATCAAATCCCTTACGATTATACAGTGGAAGTGACAAATAGATTCAAGGGATTAGATCTGATAGACAGAGTGCCTGAAGAACTATGGATGGAGGTTCGTGACACTGTACAGGAGGCAGTGATAGAGACCTTCCCCAATAAAAAGAAATACAAAAAGCCAAAATGTTTGCCTGAGGAGGCCTTACAAATAGCTGTGAATAGAAGAGAAGCAAAAGGCAAAGGAGAAAAGGAGAGATATACCCATTTGAATGCAGAGTTCCAAAGAACAGCAAGGAGAGATAAGAAAGCCTTCCTCAGTGATCAATGCAAAGAAATAGAGGAAAACAATAGAATGGGAGAGACTAGAGATCTCTTTAAGAAAATTAGAGATACCAAGGGAAATTTTCATGCAAAGATGGGCACAATAAAGGACAGAAATGGTATGGACCTAACAGAAGCAGATGGTAAGAAGAAGTGGCAAGGATACACAGAAGAACTATACAAAAAAGATCTTCATGACCGAGATAACCACAATGGTATGCTCACCTAGAGCTAGACATCCTGGAATGTGAAGTCGGGTGGGCCTAGGAAGCATCACTACAAACAAAGCTAGTGGAGTTGATGGAATTCCAGTTAAGCTATTTCAAATCCTAAAAGTCGATGCTGTGAAAGTGCTGCACTCAGTATGCCAGCAAATTTGGAAGACTCAGTCGTGGCCACAGGACTGGAAAAGGTCAGTTTTCATTCCAATCCTAAAGAAAGGCAATGCCAAACAATGTTCAAACTACAGCACAATTGGACTCATCTCACATTCTACCAAAGTAATGCTCAAAATTCTCCAAGCCAGGGTTCAACAGTATGTGAACCATGAAATTCCAGATGTTCAAGCTGGATTTAGAAAAGGCAGAGGAACCAGAGATCAAATTGCCAACATCTGCTGGATCATCAAAAAAGCAAGAGCATTCCGGAAAAATATCTATTTCTGCTTTATTGACTATGCCAAAACCTTTGACTCTGTGGATCACAATTAACTGTGGAAAATTCTGAAAGAGATGGGAATACCAGACCCCCTGACCTGTCTCTTGAGAAACCTGTATGCAGGTCAGGAAGCAACAGTTAGAACTGGACATGGAACGGACTGGTTCCAAATTGGGAAAGGAGTACATCAAGGCTGTATATTGTTACCCTGCTTATTTAACTTACATGTAGAGTACGTCATGCCAAATGCCAAACTGGATGAAGCACAAGCTGGAATCAAGATTTCCGAGAGAAATGTCAATAACCTCAGCTACACAGATGACACCACCCTTATGGCAGAAAGTGAAGAAGAACTAAAGAGCTTCTTGATGAAAGTGAAAGAGGAGAGTGTAAAAGTTGGCTTAAAGCTCAACATTCAGAAAATTAAAATCATGGCATTTGGTCCCATCACTTCATGGCAAATAGATGGGAAAACAGTGGAAACAGTGTCAGACTTTATTTTTTTTTGGCTCCAAAATCACTGCAGATGGTGAGTGCAGCCATGAAATTAAAAAACTCTTGCTCCTTGGAAGAAAAACTATGACCAACCTAGACAGCATATTAAAAAGCAGAGACATTACATTGCCAACAAAGGTCTGTCTAGTCAAAGCTATGGTTTTTGCAGTAGTCATGTATGGATGTGAGAGTTGGACCATAAAGAAAGCTGAGTGCTTAAGAATTGATGCTTTTGAACTGTGGTGTTGGAGAAGACTCTTGAGAGTCCCTTGGACTGCAAGGAGATCAAATCAGTCAAAGGGAAATCAGTCCTGAATATTCACTGGAAGGACTGATGCTGAAGGTGAAACTTCAATACTTTGGCTACCTGATGCAAAGAACAGACTCACTGGAAAAGACCTTGATGCTAGAAAAGATTGAAGGCAGGAGGAGAAGGGGATATCAGAGGATAAGATAGTTGGATGGCATCACCGACTCGATGGACATGAGTTTGAGCAAGCTCTGGGAGTTGGTGATGGACAGGGAAGCCTGGTGTGATGGACAGGGAAGCCTGGTGTGCTGCTGTCCATGGGTTTGCAAAGAGTCAGACATGACTGAGCAACTGAATTGAACTGAAATGAAATCAACCCTGAATATTCACTATAAGGACTGATGCTGAAGCTGCAATACTTTGGCCACCTGATGTGAAGAGCTGACTCCCTGGAAAAGACCCTGATGCTGGGAAAGACTGAAGGCACAAGAAGACGAGGGCAGCAGAGGATGAGATGGTCAGATAGCATCAGTGGACGTGAGTTTGAGCAAACTCCAGGAGACAGTGAAGGAGAGGGATGCCTGGCGTGCTGCAGTCCATGGGGTTGCACAGAATTGGGCATGACTTAGCAACTGAACAACAAGAGTATGGAAAGTGTGCCCTCTCTCCTGGGTTGCGTGACACGGGTGTCCTGCCCAAGCTCCTGCTTTTACTTCTCTGTTTTGCACCCAGAATGGAGCTCATATTCAACTTCTACCAGGACTGCATGCTTGCTTTTTAAGAAACTTGACACTGCCCATGTACTGCCTGAGTTTTGTTTTTATTTCCTGTTATCTGATTTGTTACAGTGAGCCTACTAAAAATTCCTCTCTACTCAGATGTCCTCCTCATGCAATATCATCTTGGAAAAAAATCACATTTTGCATTATTGAGAAAGCATCTCACATGCTTGATTGTCCCCAGCACTGGAAAGAAATGTAACCACTGAGTGATAAGACAGTTTGGAAGGAGATGGTGACAAACTCTAAATGAGATTTCGGCTGTTAACCAGATTTTCTTTGCTGCCATATTAATCTGAACAGGAGTTAAAATGCTGCAACAGTGAGGCAAGTGAGGAAGGGAACTTTGTTTATAGACACTGGCAACACACCATGTATTGAAAGGTATACTTTCCACGTGTATTCTCATGTTCAATTGTCACAGCAGCCCTGGGAGGTAGCAATTTCTTAATCCCCACCTTACTAATCAGCAAACAAGGCTCTGAGAATCTAATTGTTGTGCCAAAGGATCACAGCAGGTCAGTTGTGGACTTGCAATTCAGATGATTTTTCTTCTGACCTGAGCTCCTTGCGCTTTCAATATTACAACTTGATGACTTATGCCTGCTTGAAGGCAAAACTCATTAAGCATCTATTGAGTGTGAAATTTGCAGATGTTCAAAGAAGTCTGAGCCTAGGGACTTCGCAATAGAGCAAATAAGCCACTCTACAAAACACATTAAGAGCTTGGGTCATGTTACCACTTTCTCCCATTTTATGATAAGAAAAATGAGAACCTGGACTTTCCTCATAGTCCAGTGACTAACCCTTCATGCTCCCAGTGCAGGGGACCCAGGTTCAATCCCTGGTCAGGGAACTAGATCCCACATGCTTCAGTGAAGATGCCACAACTAAGACCTGGCCTTGCCAAATAACTTCAAAAAAAAAAAAAAAGAATGAAAGAAAGAAAAACGTGAATCAAATCCCAAATTGATGAAGTCTTTTAGAAGCCACACACCTCAAAGGCTCCACTTTCTGGGACACATTCACTGACTGACCAAGAGGAGCTCACGATTACATCTCTGTTTTTGTATCAACATTGCATACTAATTATAAAAAATAAAATGTTTATGTAAACTTTTTATCCTCGAATAAATTTAGATTTACTGAAAGACTGCAGCGGTAATAGGGTAGGTTTCAATACGCCCTTCATCCAGCCTGTTCTAATGTTGACATCTTCCATAATCCTCACAATTGTCAACAGTAAGACATTAACATTAGCAGAACACTATTAACTAACCTCTCATTTGGATATCAACTGGTTTTTCTAAAGTCCTTCTATTCCAGGATCCAATCCAGGATTTCAGATGCTAGTTCAATTATTTATAAATCTCTCAGCCTTGAAAACATGTCCAATGTTGGCCCACTTACGAGGGCATGAGAGTTCTCAGAAGGTAAGAACCCCTGGAAAATAGCTTTTTATGTTCACCCACAAGATACGTTATTTGCTAAATATATGTTAAACAATATAGACTTAGCAGAGATATGTTAGATTGCTATTATTAATGCATAGACCTCAAAAATGGCATCAGAACCACAATGCCCATTACTCAACTCCCCATATTTCCATTAAAATTATGAATGTCGAGAATACAAATATACATATAGAGATCTGAGTGTGGGTAAAACACACCCACACATATGTATATAAAAACACATGCATATAGAAACATTCTCCATGACAAAGGAACATTTCAAATCTGTTGAGAAATGTTGGACAGTTCAATAAATGGTGTGAAAACAGGTGGCTATTCATATGACATAAGGAATTAAGTAGATTCCTACCTAGCTCCTTACCAGATACAGTCACATCAAAGCATCACACATTAAACAAGTAAAAATGTCAAATAATTAGAAAAAGCTCAGAGAAATATATTTCTAATATTAAGGTTAAGTCAGGCTTTCTAAGCACAAACGCTGTAAAGAGACCCAACAAAACACTGGGTTACAAAGTTGAATGAGAAATATTTTCAAAATCTATAATAGAAAAAATGTTGGTCATAAGAAAAAGGATTAAAGATGAGGACATATTAAAATGTCTACAAGTCAATAGGTTACAGATGAAATAAACAAGCCAACAGAAAATGACCTAAGGATTTAAACCGGCAATTCCCAAAAACAGAAGTATAAACCGACAACACACATCAGAGTATTTGCCATCACTGGTAATCAGGGAGCAAAAATGCAAGCAACATAAGACACTGCTTTCACCCAAAGGGCTACCAGGGTTAAGCAAATGTGTATCACCCTGGAGTCTGGGTGATGGTAAGGGAAACCAAGGCCTTGCTTGAGCCCACCTGTTGGAAGGAGTATCAGTGAGAGCAGCCTTACCCAAGGGTTTTGTCAGCAGCCAGCAAATGCAGGTCCCACATCTATGGATAACAACTGCTCTATCTGCAGCTCTAGCCTGGCCCTGGGTGGCATGGGTTAGGAGGCAGACACCTAAGAGCTGGGCGTGACCCAGAACTGCAGTCTCAAGCCACTGATCTAGGGCACAGAGTAGAGGTAGGAACTTGACCTTGCTCTGGGGCAGCAAGGTTGGTCCAGGAGGAACATAAAAATCATGATTCCTGGTGAGTGCTCTGTCTTCATGTCCAGGTGCTGTGTCGCAGTGTCCACCACGATCATTCCCACTCCAAAATCAGACCTCCTGAGTCTGCTCATGAAAACGTAAGGCAGAGGGACCAGAGACCTGCAGTTGCAAGAATGGCTGAGCATGTCACTGGCAATTTACAACCAGACCTTACAGCCTTGAGCTCTGCCCTCCTCCCGGCCAGCTGCCAGTTTCCACCCTCTCAGGAGGTGACTTGGGAGATCCTTTCTGGAGGGATCGCCTGCAGTTCCTCCCCCAGTCCCACACCGTTCACGACAAAGCTTTATTTAGAGCCTTAATACCAAGAGGCCCTGACACGGTGCCCACCATGAGTAATACGTTGTATGTTCCCTGTGAATCATTGCTGCTGCCAGAGAAAGGCCAAAGATTGCAGGTTCCTTGGGCGGGTATTTGCATGACTTACGCGGTTTACTTAGGGCCCAGGAGTGATTTCCCTGGGGAGGAGCCTTCTGGGTCTCCTCCTGGTCAGAGGCCCTGATCAGTAATACGCTTGAAGATTTGCTGGCAAAACTGATACAATATTGTCAAGTAAAAAATAGATAAATAAATAAATTAAAAAAAAAAAATGGCTGGTAAGAAGTTGTGAGGCACTGCCCACTCGATACTGAGGCCCTCAAAAATGTTCTTAAGGAAGACACTCAAACGCCCTCCAATCCAGACTTAGTAGCCCCCTCAATGACACTGGCTTAAACTTAGCCAGTAAGGCCAGTGGCTGAAGGATCAAACTGAAAAATTAAGGCCCGTCTGTGGTGGGAGAAATCTACCTGCTAGGAAGTTATATTTCATTCCTGACGTTGTTTAGAATTTCTGGCATGAGGTGATAACAGAAGTTGACTGATTTTTATTGAATTCTCAGCCAATGAAGTACTCTCTTATTATCTACACCTAGGACAGACTTTCCCCACTGTCCAGCCCTTGGTACGCTACTGTTTGAGACCAGGCCTAGAAAAATGACTAATGAATGATTTAATGTATGGGAAAAGACTTCCAAAGTCTAGCTATCAGACTGTGATTAGTTATGCATTTACCAGCTCATACTCCCGTGAAATTGAGATGTTGGTCTGTGTTCTGAAATTACACTAATCAGAGACACAGAAGTTGACTTGGACCTTCCCTCTGCAGCCCCGGACCTGAGCAGACCCTCCCTGGCTTTCACCTCTCAGGTGCCTCCCGCACCTCCCATGACAGTCTCGGAGCCACTCCACTGACCAGGCACCCCCTGGCTCAGGGCACTGTCTCCTTGCTGGTTCTCACGCATGCCCTGGGGGCCTTCCAGTCTGTCCCCGGCCCTGAGGACCATGCTCTTTTCTGAATGTGTGTCTATTCACGCCATTCCCCAGATGTGGCCTTTGACCACTGCCTACCACTGAGGCAGGTTCACTCCTTCCCTCCAAACCCCACCCCGTTCCTGGGTACAGCTGGGCTCCAGATGTGCCATTCCACACCTCCACCCTTTTTGCTAAGCTTTCCCCTGAAAAGAAACCCACTTGCCTTCTTCCTATTAAGCCTGCTTCCCTGGTGGCTCAGATGGTAACAAATCTCCCTGCAATGCGGGAGACCGGGGTTCCATCCCTGAGTTGAGAAGACCCCCTGGAGAAGAGAATGACTACCCACTTCAGGATTCTTGCCGGGAGAATTCCATGGACGGAGGAGCCCAGCGGGCTACATTCCATGGGGTCGCAAAGAGTCAGACACGTCTGGGAGACTAACACTTTCATCTTTCAAAGTCCATCTCAGCTGTCCCTTTAGCACAAGGCCTTCCTCCGCGTTCCTGCACCCAGAAGTTAGCTTTATCAGCACCACTACTTCGCGGAGCTCTTTACACAACAGTCCCCAGCTAGGTGTCTCATTACCGTTGAATTCACTGTCTAGATGGTTCCTGGCTTCTAGTTCATGCTCAGGAAAAGATGAAAAAGTAAGCCAATGAATGTAAGGTGTGGGACTCTCTAATCCCCACAGGCCACTTGGAGTGTTGGGATTTCAAAGCTATTGATCAGTGATGGTTTCATGGAAAGCGGGGAGTGGTTTCTGGGGCCTGGGCTCTCGGCCATGGAAATGTAATCTGGTCCTCTCTGGCATGTGAAAGAGGTGGGGTTGCTCCCCTTCACCCATGGGATCTCTGGGCAGACTGACTGGAGGAGCTGGATAAGACACTGGGCACAGAGTGTGGGCCCCAGGAGGCTCCAGGACAAGTTCAGCTGGGTCCCAAATTTATGTGCCATGGAAAGGGGTGGGGGGCTGCTAGGAAAACTAAGCAGAGGTAGTACCTCACAGAAATAGCCTCTTGCTGTTGTTCAGTTGCTAAGTTGTGTCTGACTCCAGCTCACCAGGCCTCCCTGTCCCTCACTATCTCCTGGACTTTGCCCAAGTTCATGTCCATTGAATTGGTGATGCTATCCAACTGTCTCATCCTCTGTCACACCCTTCTCCTCTTGCCCTCAATCTTTCCCAACATCAGGGTCTCTTTCAATGAGTTGGCTCTTTGCATCAGGTAGCCAAAGTATTGGAGCTTCAGCATCAGTCCATCCAATGAATATTCAGGGTTGATTTCCTTTCAGATTGACTGGTTTGATCTTCTTGCTGCCCAAGGGACTCTCAAGACTCTTCTCCAGAACCACCAACCTCCACTATGTTGCAAAAGCAAACCACTAGCCAGGCACCATGGTGTATTTCTGGTGCTAAACCTTAGCATTCATGATCTGGTTCTGGTGGAGACATTCACCACACCACAGCCAAAGAAGCTAGGCCCCACTTCGCACAAGCACTTGACCTGAACCTCAGGCCTCTGCAAGGAGTCACATCTGATAGGAGCCCAGGTCCTGCTCTTGAGACTGTGGTTCAAATCCCAATTTTGCCACTGACTTCCTCTGTCACCCTGGGTGAAGCACTCTCATTTCCCCTTTGCAATTTCCTCATATGTTAAAAAAACAAAACAAAACAAAACAAAAAACCACACAGGATTGGCCAGTAAGATTCCCACTGTTCCTCCCAGAAGTGACTTTTGGAGATCACTGCTCTCTTGCCTCCATCGGGGGCAGAGGGGCAGGAGGGAGCATGCATTTTCCAAAATGGGCAGAATGAAGTTTCATGGGAGTTTTACAGAACTTCTCAGAGCCTTTAATGAGCAAATATACACTGTAAGCATACTGTCTGTGAATTATCAATTGTTAAGACATGGGACCCACCATATCACACTCTCATCTGAGCATAGAGCCTGTTATTCCCTCTAGAGGAAAGTCTCCTAGGACCAAGGGTTATGTAGAAAACATGTTCAGAAACCTCAGGAGGGTGGAAAACACTGACAAATCTGAGCCAAATCTTGGCTCATCTCTACATGAACTTGGGTGAGTGGAGACTTATAGTTGGATGAAAGTGGAAATGTTAATCATATCTTACAGGTGTCATGTTTTTCTTGCCTTATTGTCTGCATTTTCTAATTTTTCTATAATAGGTATTTTAATAACTACATATTAAATTTGAAAATAACATGTTTAGAATGTTTAGTAAAAATTCAAAGCCTTTCCCAACCCTCTAGGTTCCAGTTCTCAAAAGGAATTGAACACTTGTTTTGGATCACACTCTAGGACTTCCATGTGAACATTTTCAAATGGAAAGCAAAACATGAGGCTTTGCTTGCAAACTAGAGCATCATGACCTCCAGCTCTGGAGCTTGCTATAAAGGATATGAAGGCAGCTATGTGTGTGGATGAGCCCATCACAGATGTTGGCACATGATGGGTACCCTGTAAACACCAGTTCAAAGCAAGCTCCTGCTTTGGGGTTGGACTGCCTGCACAGGGGGCCCTGCGCTGGTTGCTTTCAGAGTTGATGACTTCCAGAAGTCGTTGCCCTGTGCAGATTCAGGAAGAAATGGATACTTCCCCAGCTCCAGCTGGTGGTGCCTCTGAAAGCAAACAACTGCAACAGAGACATGTGCCTGTCCTCTCCAAGAGGCCACACTGCTCCAGAGCAGAGCCTCTGTCTGCCTGGTGCCAAGAGAAATCTCTGTCCAGGAAAGTGGGGATCAGAGCAGGAATGAGAAGAAGGGGTGTCCACACCATCAGAGGCCAAAAGCTCACCCAACTCCTCTCCATGAAGTTCTCTCCCAACTGTCCACTGGCCAAGCTCAGGAAAAACTCCTCATGCATATTTACCACGGTCAAATTACTCATTTACGAAAAAAGTGCTGTTACAGATGGGCAAGTCCCCACAAAATCGTGCCAGGGACTCTTTAGGGCAGATCCTGCTGCTTGGCATAACAAGCCCTTATTACCGTAGCTCTGAGGGGCGTCTGCTTGCCAGAGGCCCGCTTTTAATGAACTTTGCCATCCAAAACTGGCTGAGAGAACACAAGTCAGATTTTGCCAATCAATGGGAATTGATTACTTCTCGAAAGCCAGGCCCTGGCTTGCAGGAAACACACACGAACGCACCCAATATTTGGGGGTTAGTTTGATTTCTTGGAGCAAAAGGAGTTCTTGGCAGCCTGAGCTAATGATGGATCAGCCTTTAAAAAATCCCCAGGACACTGGAAAGAAATGGGGTTTCTGGAGGGAGCCTGGGCAGATGGAGAAAGCCTTGGCAGCCTTGGAGTTTGGATCATGCCTGGAACGCACTCTTTCTTTTTTTTTTTTCTTTTTTTAATTCATCTACCCTTCTGTCCATTCATATATCAGAACTCCACAACACTGACTGAGAATTGACTATTCTCAGATGTGGTACCAGGCTCTGGGATGTCAAAGATGGCCCCTGTCCATTGGGACCAGGCTGTCACGGAGTAGGTGACATGAGGCTCTCCCAGAGGAATGAGGAGGGTCTACAGGAAATCAGAGGAGGGAGGGTCTAGGTGAGCTGAATCTTGAAGAATGAAGGTGTGTTCTTCTGGGGAACAAGCAAGGGGAGGGAAGTTCTCCTTGACCTCCAAGGTTTCACACAATCCTCGCCGCACAAATCTACAATTTTACCAGGAAAATCTAATCCAGTCTTCAGTCCTGGCTCATGAGAGTGTTCAGAGCAGGCTTCCTTAAACCTTCCTGATCTGGGTGGGTGCCCCACCCCATCCACAGGGTGTTTCAATTCCCCTAGCACAGGCCTCACCACCCAACACCATGGGTTCTCATTTGCTCTCTGATATTGCCCATGGTGTACGAGCCCTGTGATGGAGAGGGGCCACAAGCCTAGACTGCTCCCCACTGTACTGTCAGGTGTCAGAGCAGCACCTAGCACAACAGTGTGCATACAGCAGGTGCTCAATGGATGCTGATTGACTGTGGAGTGTGTGAGTGGTCTTAGACCAGAGGGCTAAGACCTGGAAGGGCTGCCCCTGGAATACAACAGGAAGATGGCTGGCAACAGAGGGGTGGCATCCACTGAAGACCAGCTACACAGATGGCCCTGTCCCTGGGCCCTCACCCCCACTAGGACAGTGCTGGGCAAGGGCAACGGAGTCTCTGGAGGGCAGACCTGTAGACAGAGGGGAGCCGGGCTGGCCCAGGAGGAGGGCAGAGCCAGAGTTGAGCCTCATGTCTTGGCTCTCTGCCCTGGAAGCCCCCTCCACTCTCCAGAGGGCCAGGCTCCCATCTGGGGTAAAGGGGGTGCTTCACAACATCCCCAGGCTGAGAGGACCTCATAGAAGGAGGGGTTGGGGACAAGCCCAGAGGGGGACGCCCTCCATTTCAGCCAGACTGGGGCAGAAGTCCCCAGGACATAGAGCTCCAGGGCAGATGGGGCTGAGCTAGGGAGGGTGCGGGGCTCTGCATGGAGCCAGCTGAGCTCTGCAAAGGAAGAAGCAGAGGGCAGGGGCCAGGGATGGCAGCAGAGAGAGGAAGAGAGCGATCCCAGACAGAGAAAGATGAAGCAGGAGAGGAAAAAGAGGGCAAGGCAGATGGGAAAGGAGTAGAGAGGCAGGAAGAGAAAAAAGAAACTCAAAAGCGAATGGCATCATAAGGGGCAAAAGAACCAAAGGAAAACAAAAATGTCAGAGAGAGGCAGACATAGATGGAGAGAGAAACAAAGGCAGGGGGAAATGACCAGCAGTTATGAAAGCTGGTCCAAGAAAGGCAAGCAGTGGCCAAAGCTCTGGAAGCACAGGACCAGCCCTCCCCAGGGGCCTTGACCGCTGGGTCTTCTGGCTCCAGCCTGGGCCGTGAATAGCTGCCTTCTGCTGGACTGAGTACCACTCACGTTTTTACATGATAGAACTCTCACAGCTCTCAAACTGTAGTGTTGGAAAAGATGCTTGAAAGTCCCTTGGACAACAAGGAGATTAAACCAGTCAAACCTGAAGGGAATCAACCCTGAATATCATTGGAAGGACTGATGCTGAAGCTGAAACTCCAATACTTTGGCCACCTGATATGAAGAGCTGACTCAATGGAAAAGACCCTGATGCTGGGAAAGATTGAGGGCAGGAGGAGAAGAGGATGACAGAGAATGAGATGATTGGATGGCATGAGTGACTCAATAGATATGAGTCTGAACAAACTCTGGGAGATGGTGAAGGACAGGGAAGCCTGGTGTGCTGCAGTCCATGGGGTCACAAAGAGTTGGACACGACTGAGTGAGTGAACAACAACTGCCGTCTGGAGTCCTGCGGCAGGTGTGCTGGGAGGGAAGAGCAGGAAGAGGGAGGAGGGGCAGGGAAGGGGACATTGGACTCCTAGGCTCTGGGCTTCAGACAACAGCCCCCCATCCTGCCCTCAATGGCTGCCAAAGGTGGGCTCCCTAGACCCTTGGTTCAGTCCTGCCTGGCCTTGAACGTTGAGTAGCTTAATACTGACTCTTCAAGTGGCCCCCATCCCTGACCCAAGGCCAGCACATGGCAGATACGGCTCAGACCTTTCCATGGAGCCTAAGGAACTCAGCCCAGGAGCTCTCTGACCCCAGTCCTGGTTGGGAGACAAAGGTCAAGTTCCATCCCCTTTCGGAGCCTCTGCTTGCTCGTCTGTTCAATGGAAGGCTACATAATCACCCAATCAATTGTGCTTAATCCTGAAAATGGTGACAGTGATGTGCTTTCCCTGTGCTGTCCTTATCCTCACAGCCCAGTCCAGCCCTCCTGCCAGACAAGCTGACCCTCCCATGGTCAGCCTGCAGAATGCCTATGCCTGTGGTCTTCCCTGAAGAGCACTCAGCACTGTCCTAAATACGACAGCCAGTCTTACTTATTTTTCACTTTCTGAATTACACTTCCCCTAAGTCAGGGAAAACCTGCCATTACCCTGTTTAACCTATAGATCTCTATATGGTTTTCTCCAGAGCCTGTAGAAAGGGCCCTGTTCCAATTAACTTACAATTCTTTCTTAAAAAGCAGCAGGAGATAGATAATAGACATGCAACATTGGAAGGGGCCTTGGGGATCTTCTGAGTCAACCAGAAAAGTCCATAGCCTGGGACACCAGCCCCAGAGAGGCAAGGTCTAAATATACAAGGTCACCAGAGTTAACAGAGGCATTGGGACTTGAACTTAATTTACCCTATTCGCAAGCCAGGGCTCTTGGCTCAAAACCCCACAATCATGTTTTTGCTTGTTGATTGATTTTAAAGCAGAGTTTGGCCTTGCAACGCACATCTATGTGTTCTCATTTCCCAGGGATCCTGCCCTATTTCTTGGTGCCAGCAGTGTTTTTCTACTGAATAACTGTCCCTGGCCCAGGGGTCCTTGGGGAACAGGCACCCAGGTGCCCACTCCACCCCAGAACAGGAAGACGGAGGCAGTGTGTGCACGCATGCTAAATCACTTCAGTTGTGTCTGACTCTTCATGACCCCATGGACTGTAACTCACTAGGCTCCTCTGTCCATGGGATTCTCCAGGCAAGAATACTGGAGTGGGTTGCCATGACCTACTCCAGGGTATCTTCCTGACCTAGGGTTCAAGCCCACAGTTCTTATGTCTCCTGCATTGGAAGGTGTGTTCTTGATAACTAGCACCACCTGGTACTCTAGGCGTGTATTATTCCAGCACCCCCATGGGATCTGTGGGTGGAAATGTGACCCAGATGGCCAGCCAGCCTTCCTTGAGATTAACATGTGGATCTCATGGGGGAAAAGTTCCCTCCCTTCCACCCCAGCCTGCCCCTGTGGAATGGTAAGCCATGAGGACATGGTTCTACTTGAGGGTTGCCACCTTTCATATTCCTAACCACAGGGAGAATGCCAGTCTGCAGGAAGAAGCCAGCACACAGGGATCCACAGAGCCAAGAGATCAGAAGAGAAGCTGAATTTCAGCGGCATCCTCAGAACTGTGGATCCAGCTGGTCTCCCAGGGAACCCCATCTTCTAAAGAAGACAGCCACCTCAAATCACATGTGAAGAAAGCCAAAAAAAAGACAAGCAAGCCCCGCCTTTCATGGAGATGCGAATATTATTTCATCTAACCCACAAAATAATTCCACACAGTGAATATCATGAACCCCATTCAATGGTGAATTAATAAAAGCTTTAAGAGGTTCGATGTTTTGTCCTATATCCTAAGTCACAGGCCCAAGATAGAAATTCAGATCAATTTCAAAGTTAGAAGGTTTTCCACTTGTCTAAACTTGCTTGTCTGCGATAGAGAGAACCCCAGTAGGTAGTGGAATACCAAAGACTGTACAGCCTTGGCCCCCCTAGGGCTGGAGGGAAGAAATGAAGTGCCCCATCAGGAATATGAATAGTGGACTGTGTCTGGAGCAGACTCCAAATGGATGTGGCTTGAAAACAGGGAAGAGGATTCCTTCCAGCCATAGGTCTACAGGTGGTATCTGATGGACACATCCTGTTTCAGCCTTCTATTGCAAACCCCAGGGACCCCTCCTCATTCAGCGAGGCGATGATAAAAACTGTGCCTGAGTTTCTTTTCAAAGAGATTCCTCTCCCTCTCTCTTCACCCTCCACCCAATACACATACCCGTCTTCTTTCTCTTTCTCTCTGCTCAACTCCTGCCAAAGGCGCTGGAAGTTTTGAGTCTGAGTTCCTGGGTGATCTGAGGTGACAGGAAAACTCAGGCAGGCATCCGCTCTGTATTCCGGGGAGCCTGGCTGCAGCATTACTTAAAAGGCGTTCCGCAACCTTTTGCTGCCGCTTTCTTTAAAGGCTTGAGCAATTTCGATATTTTGGTTCAGTGTCACTATAGAAAAGCTTTACAATTCTAGCTCGGGAATTAGAAGATATATTTGTAATAAGAATTGCTAACCACTGTCAGCTGGCAGGCCCATGTCCATGCATGAAAATGATGCCATTAGCTTTCATGATGGTGGGTGAGATGTAAAGATCAAAGATCATGTAAGAGACAGAAGAGAAAAAAAAAGAAAAAAACTCACTCCACCCTCGGGGTGATTCCTGATGGTTAGGGTGGCATGGCTCCAAGTGTGCATTTAGCCCCTGGAGAAGGTAGAAAGCTCAGGACTACTCGTCTTTGCAAATATTACTATTTGTCTCTATTTTATCTAACTGCTTTCTCCTATGAAGTTGATGAATCACGCAACTACATTTTAATGAGGTGATTGTGAGTCTGGGAGATGGCGAGGGGGAAGGGAAAGATCTAAGGCAGACAGGAGCAGTCCCTGAGAACACAGGTCCCAGGGATCCAGAGTGTGGCAGAGGCGCCCAGCCTGTCCCTGACCCAAGAGCTGGGCCACCCACGCGTAAGGGCATGACGACGTCAGGGCTTCAGAAGCAGGCAGGCTGGGGTGGGGCTCCTGCTCTGCCATTTCCAGGCTATGCAGCTTTGGGCAGATTGCTGATACTTCCCTGCTAGTAGGATCCATTTCCTTCCAAAGGGAGAGAGCATGACAGCATATGTGCCAGGTCCCAGGTGCTGGGGAGACCCTGGTCAGGGGAAGGGGCAAACCTTCCAGCTCTCCTGACACCTGGCTCGAACAGGACGATGTTGCTGATAACCCAACAGCACTGGCTTTGGAGGACCACATGGGGTATCACAGCCAGAAGGCCAGGCACACAGTAGATGCTGGATTAACACCTCTTTCTTCCATTCCTTATTCCCATTTCTTCATCAATGCAGTTGAGAAAGGAACTTATCTCTGGGCTTCCCTAGTGGCTCAGATGGTAAAGAATCTGCCTGCAATCCAGGAGACCCAGGTTCAATCCCTGGGTTGGGAAGATCCCCTGGACAAGGGCATGGCAACCCACTCCAGTATTCTTGCCTGAAGAATCTCATGGACAGAGGAGCCTGGCGGGCTACCGTCCATAGGATAAGGAAGAGGAGGAGAGTCAGAGGCTGTCTGGATGTATCAGAGACAGAAAACTCACAGGACGCAGATTCCAGTTTAAGTCTGTCTGACTCAGAAACACGTTGACTCTCCCTATCATCAGATCTTGTTCAATCAGACAGTTGCCAGGGTCCGAGTTCCAGAAATGTGGCCTTTTCTCACCATAATGAGAGAAATGGAGGGGGCAACAGGAAAGGTGCAGGATTCTCCCTGACCCCACCCTGTGGAGGGCAGAAGAGGAGGAGAGAGATGTGTAGACGGAGACTAGAACATGGGGAGCGAGCGGTGTGGACCAGGCTGGAGCCTCTGGCAGTGACAGGAGGAGGAGCCGTGGGCAGCATCACAGGCCGGACCTCAACTTACCCCCCTGTTCAGTCCCCAGGCCCTGGATAAGTCACCTCATCGTTAGGCTGGCCACTGACATTTGAGTCTACTCTCAACTTTGGCTTTGTGACTTATGAGTAGTCCCCTGGGCTAACTTGATTCCAATTCACCTTATAAATGATTTTCTATTTGGAAAAAAAAAAAATCACTTCTGGTTTAGGATTAAGGATTAGGGGCCATAGTAAATAAGAAAATAAATCCATAAACTGAAAACATAACATTTGAAAGACCTTTTATGGTTTGCAAAGTGTTTTTCTCATACAGTTTCTCACGTGATACTCTCAAAAAGATCCCTTCAAGTCTGTATTACATATGAGGTAAAAAAAGACACCCAGAAAAGTTAAGTAAGTACCTTATCTCTCACAGCTGTCTTTTCAGCATGTCTGACACTGAGGCCCAAATGTCTTCACATAAACTCCAGAAGGCACCCCACCACAAAGGATCCCCAATTTATGAAGAGGAGGGTGTTAAAACAGACTGGACACCAGCCCGGAGTATTCCATGTGCAGCCACATTAAAGTCTTACATTGAACTTGCAATGCCACATTTCTCAGAGTATGGTCCTCAGGGCACCCACATGACATCCTCCCCCCATCCTAGGAAGCTTGTTGGAACACAGACATGAGAGCCTATCCCAGACTTACTGACTCAGCATTTCCTCGGACAAGCCTGGTAATATGCACCCTATTTAACAAGCTTCCCAGGGATTCTCATTGGGGAACAACTACAAGAATTGATACTTTTGAACTGTGGTGCTGGAAAAGACTCTTGACAGGCCCTTGGACAGCAAAGAAGATCAAACCAGTCAATCCTAAAGGAAATCAACACTGAATATTCATTGGAAGGACTGATGCTGAAGCTGAAACTCCAATACTTTGGCCACCTCACGCAAAGAGTTGACTCATTGGAAAAGACCCTAACGCTGGGTAGGATTGCGGGCAGCAGGAGAAGGGGACGACAGAGGATGAGATGGTTGGATGGCATCACTGACTCGATGGACATGGGTTTGGGTAAACTCGGGGAGTTGGTGATGAACAGGGAGGCCTGGCGTGCTGCGATTCATGGGGTCGCAAAGAGTCGGACACAACTGAGCAACTGAACTGAACTGAATATGAAGAGCTGACTCATTGGAAAAGACCCTGATGCTGGGAAAGATTGAGGACAGGATGAGAAGGGGGCAATAGAGAATGAGATGGTTGGATGGCATCACTGACTCAATGGACCTGAGTTTGAGCAAACTCTGGTAGATGGTGAAGGACAGGGAAGCCTGGTGAGCTGCAGTCCATGGGATCGCATAGAGCGACTGAACAACAACAATAATAGTTGGATGGGTATTTATTGTCCCCACTTATAGATGAGAAACATGAGGACCACAGAGAATCAGTATCTTATCTAGCCTATGCAGTGTTAGATGATGGATTCATTCTCAATCTTAATGATCTCAAAGCCTGGAGCTTGCCAGTGGACTCATTCATTCAGTAAGCATTATGAAGTACCTACTAAGGGCTAGGCACTATTCTAGATCACCCTGGCACACAAAGATAAAATCTATCCACTTCTTTGTTTAAATGAGTACCTGGTGAGAGAAATCAGCTTCAAAGTTGGGGCTGGAGCAGAAAGAAGTTCTTTGGGGCTCAAAAATTATTGTTTCTGGAACTGTTTATAGAAGCAATGATAGATATTGGGTGCCCTAAGACAGTATGTTAAGCTCGTTGATCTTATTTAATCTGCCCACAATCTATGAGGAAGTAATAATACTATTATTATCAAGATCATCACTGACATCATCACTGACACCAGTTCAGAGCTGGGGATGCTGAGAGCAGGAAAGCTAAGTGAATTGTCCAGAGCCCCACAGTAAGTAGAAGGCAGAGCCAAGCTGTCTGATTTCAGAGCACGCACTCCTGAGTCCATCACTAGGAAAGTCCTCAGGCTCCATCTGAGTTCATGAAATAAGAAGGCTCCAAACATCAAGCTCATGGGCTTAGCTATTGGATGTGTATGTGGCTCATTACTGGTTTCCCATAAAAGAGACAATGTTAATACCTATAACCTAATACAACAGTGTAACAATCGTCCTAACACCAACCAACATCACCAGAACATGTTAAAGAAAAACACATTTGAGCAGCCAATCCCAGGAGAAAACAAGAGACACATTATGATTAACCAGCTAATCTATGGTAAATGGGTTACTGTGCTTGAGGGAAGCCTTGCACACTGAGTGTTTGGATTTCCATCAGAAGGAAGGGTGTGACTCAGCCAGTCAAGGACTTGGCTAGTAGCTGAGAGCTCCAGGGATGAACACAAGACATGGAATTAGAGGATCAGCGATGCCCATCCTTCCCTTGAGCCCATCCCTTCCTTCTTTACTTCGTTCATCCTTCTTTCTTTTATCTGTGAGACTCCAGTCTGAAGACAGAACCCAATCCAGTTATGTGAACAGAAAGAACTTAGTATAAAGAACTCTTCAGTAGGAATAAAGGTGCTAACTAGGTATTCAGAGGGTAAAAAGAGAACCTTAGGGCATCAGAGTTCAACCAGTTGTAGGAGTAGCTACCGCCCACTGGGGCTGAGAAAACAAAGAGAAGAGGTTGGAACTGGGAAGCTCTGAGGAGGGGCCCCACAGAGTTGGGACTCAGATCTCTGCAGAGGTGATGATGCGCACTGGTGGGGATGGGTACCTCAAGAGGGTGCGATGGGCTGGTTCTGCAAATGATGGAAAAAACTACCAAGTGTGAAGAGCTGTTGCTTCAGCAGAGTGGAAAAAAAAATCAGGAAACCTATGGGATGCCCACAGGAAGAACCATGAGAAAGGATGAGAGCCACTATATTCTCCTCCCCCCAAATTATTTCCATAATAAGCGCTACATATCTCTCTGAAAAAAAATGAATGGATTGGGGACATCAGAGAACACGGGAGATTCTGGGTTTCCCAGACACATCACACTGCATCAAGATGCAAACTGGAAACGCGTTGCTGTGAGAACACATCCAAGCACCAGCTTTAGGCCAGCACATCCATTATCTCATTTGATTTTCCTCAGTCTCCAGACAAGCACATATTATCATTCTCACTGGAGAGTGGGCAAACTCCCACCCAGGGAGGCTGAGTAAATGCTCCAAAGTCTTACAGCTCATGAAACCCAAGCCTACAAACTTGTCATCAGCACCATCCTGCGAGCTCCACCCCAACTTCCCACATTTATTCTGCTGGTACCAACAATATCATGGGCTTCCCTGGTGGCTCAGACAGTAAAGAATCAGCCTGCAATGCAGGAGACCTGGGTTCGATTCCTGGGTTGGGAAGATACCCTGGAGGAGTGCATGGCAACCCACTCCAGTATTCTTGCCTGGAGAATCCCCATGGACAGAGGAGCCTGGCGGGCTACAATCCATGGGGTTGCAAAGAGTCAGACACAACTGAGCGACTAAGCACAACACACCCAACATTTAGCTGCTGTCATGAAACTATTACTGCACGCAATGCCCTGTATGTGGGGGGAGATACCCAAAGATCACAAAGGAAATAGGACACTGCATGGAACGAACACACACATACACATACCCACACACACAAACCCATTCCAGGGAGAGCCTGTGACAGCTTTCATGCCGCATCCTTGTTGCATAAGCCACAACAAAATGCCCTGAACCACCCTCTGTGGTGAGGTGGGCTTAGGAAAGAAGTCCTGTCTTGTCAAAGGCATGGGGGCAATGCTGCTGACTTACCCCCTCTTGGAAGGACACCATGCAGGGTGGCAGAGCAAAGGCACTGAGAGGAAAAACTGGCCTGCAGTGAGAATAGGTATTGACTTTGGTTCAACTGAGTATCTTGCAAACTTCTGTCTTGAGTCTTGTCTGCTCACACAGTTATCAGTATTCCGCAGATGGCACGGGATGCACATTGGGAATGCTGCTCGGAGGAAAGGAGGGTTGTGAGGCTCACTGCTGTGCCGGCCTGGGGCAGGGGCAGGCCTCAGGTTCTGAGCACAGAGGTAGGGAAGTGGGGGACGGCCCAGGATGCAAGAGATCTAGAAGCTTCAGGGAGACACCTGCAGCTGAGCAGAGCCCACATCATGGCTTTAACTGGGAGAGCAGGGACTGGGAGATGGGAACACAGCCCAGCTGGGCAAGCTTACTAACTATCCCCGACAGCAGCTTTTTAACCTGATGCCCTCTGAAATGCTTACTGTGCAGGGTCTTAAAGTTTTTTCTTGTGCAATGTGTATAACAAAGAATTAAGATGCAGAACATATACGAAATAGTCATACAATCAATAGGAAAAAGATGACAATCCAATACAAAAGCAGGCACGAGAAAGGAAGAAACAAATCTCAAAAGGGGGGAAGAAAAGGCAACACACATAAGAAAATATACCCCTCTGGGCAGTAATAAGTAGAATGTAAATTAAAACAATACATGTTTGCTTGTTTCCATCTGAATGGCAAAAAAAAAAAAAAAAGATTTGATGCTACTGAATGCTGGTAATATAAAATGCTCCAGTTCACTTTAGAGGACAACCTGGCCTTTTCTGTTAAAATTTAAAATATGCATACTATCTCTGTTTCAACAATTTTACTCCTTGGTAACTATTGTACATAAATGCCCAATGAGATGTAATCTATTCACAGCTGGATTGATGGTAATAACCCCAAATTTGAAAAAATTGAAGACCCTAAACTGTGGACTGCCCAAATAACAATTAAAATGAATGAGCCAGGTCTGTATACTAACAGTATATGCAGTAAAAAGGTAACAGAGCAGTGTGTGTAAGATTAAAATATGTTATGTTTACACACATAATTGATAGTGACATAAAAACATGAGAAGGAAATACCTTAATCTCATGCCTGTGGTTGCCTCCTGGGATGGGGGTGGCCTTGGGGTAACAGGTCAAGAGAGACTCAAGCTTTAACTGCGATGTTTGAAGCTTTGCAATGAGCATGTGTATGTTGCTTACACACATACCTTTTAAAGAAAAGCCATTTCATGTGAAGCGATACACATGAAACAGAGACCAATATCTCTTGCAGCTGACACAGAGCAAAAAGGGTAGAAATATCTGTCCATGTAGGGGGGGTGACTCTTCAGTCTCCACCACAGCTATCGATCTATTTATTGATCTAACAGCTTCTGCATGTAGGCAGAAATAGCTTTTCTGGAGCCCCTACTGCATCCCGGGCTCAGTAACAAGCACTTGGCAAGCTCATGTATTTTCCACCAAAACCTACAGGTCAACATTGTTAGGATCCAGAGATGAAGAAGGAGGATCCCAGAGCTTGCTTTTGCCAAAGATTGGACCGAAATCCACGTGTGCCTGGATGCATACCACAAGGCATGATGGGTAATTGCGCATGTCAACCTGTCAGGGCTAAGTGATGCCCAGATAGCTGGTAAAACACTATTTCTGGGTGTGTCTATGAGAGTGTTTCCAAGGGAGATTAATACTTGAACCCACAGATTATTCTCATGGATGTGGGTGGGCATCATCCAGCCCATGGAGAGCCTGACTAGACCAAATAGGTGGAGGAAGGGAGAATCTGCTCTCCTTGGTGAGCTGGGACATCCATCTTCTCCTGCCCTCGGACATCAGTGACCCTGGTTCTCAGGCCTTTGGACTGAAACTGAATTATACCATCATCTTTTATGTTCCTCTGCTTGCAGATGGCAGACTGTGGAATTTCTCAACCTCCATAATCAAATAAGCCAATTCCTATAAAAAAAAAATCTCTTCTTATATATCTATACCCATATCCATATCTATATCTATCTGTATCCTATTGGTTCTATTTCTTGAACCTAAGATACAAAATTTTTCAAAAAAACCCACAACTCTCATGTTATTAAGCTATAAATACACATGCTTGTGTATATTTATCTATAGTCTAGCTATCATCTCTCTCTGTAAACATAAATAGTTGGGTTTATACCAGTGGTTCTCAGTTAGAGTTGATTTTGCCCTCCAGGAGACATTCAGCAATGTCTGGGGACAGTTTTGATCCTCGCAGCTGAGGGGAGAGAGCTGCTACTGGCATCTAGTGGGTAGAGGCCAGGGATGCTGCTAAACATTCTCCTATGCACAAGGAATCCGCCAGCCCCAAATGTTAAAAGTGCTGAGGCTGAGAAACCTTGGTTTCTACCTACGAGAATGGCTTGAAAGCATAGATCCTCAGAAGGTCAGGTAAGGTCAGCATGAAATGCCCAGTGTGTACCTCTAAACCCAGACGTAGCCACTTCCCACAGCCAGGTGATAGATGACAATGAAAAATGATTGCTAACTGCCCTTTGGAGAAAAGCTAGTCAAGTTCTCTGTAGTTTTTTTGAGAAACTAAACAGGAGGGCAGCAGGGTCCAACCCAGTCAAAGATAATGCAGCTGAAGCTGAGTTAAAGGTTAAGTTAGAGGTGAGAATAGTCCCTTTGATTTTTCTCTCCCAGAAAAAAAAAATCTTATAGAAGAACTAACCCATTAGATAGACCAGGACAATGCAAAGAATACTAATCAGTAAACAGAAATACCCCATGTTGTGTTTGGATTCTGTTCTTCAGATCAGGTAGCATTTTTCACTTAAGATGTGTTTGGATAAATAGTCTTTCTGAGTATGTACCAATTCTCAGTATGAATTCTTCCCATTTTCTGTCTTCTTAAGCCTATTTCTAATAGTGAAAAGGTGCCAGCGATAATTAAAACCCAATTCTCTCCCTGCATTCATTAAAAAAAAATGGAATATGATCTCTTGTAAAGCCCTCAGAAATAATCAAGTCTCCATATCTGCTGAGAATAACAGTGATTGCAAATGGATAAGGCGTAGAGAAGAAATACCCAGAAACGCAGTGAAATTAACTGCTGTTTTTCAAGGAGCAGCTCTAAAATGCAGTAATTAATTGACCCACTGTTAGAGACAGTTTCTCCATAGTTAATAACCACTCTTCCCAGACAGAGGAAAGACAGATTGCTTCCATCTGAAAACAACCTCTACTAAAACCAAATGATGAAAGACATCACTGCATTTCCTGGTATGTGCACCATAACCAGAAGGGCTTTCATGAGCTGCTGTTACTCTTTCAGTCCAGTAATGGGGACAGGCTATCAATGGTCCTGCCAAACGTGCTTCTGTGATCTCTTGAGTCTGAGACATCTCTTAGCCCACGGACTGGTGTGTTATCCGGGGAGAGCTTTCTGTTAGAAATCACTGTCCTGTCCCATGGGAGGCAGCATGGCATCGGGCTCATCTGTCCAGTGGACGGGGCAGGAAAGGGAACTCAGTTCCCATGCCTTCCCTCTCACACTGACGTTCCCCACAACTGCTGGGTGCCGTGGCACAGGGAGACAGCAGTTGCGTCAAAGTTGTAGGACTTCTCCAGACTTCCACGCATCTCCACTTTCTAGCTGTGCAACCTCCAAGTGCCCAGTGGCTCAGCAGTAAAGAAATCTGCCTGCAATGCAGGAGACGCGAGTTCAATCCCTGGGTCAGAAAGATCCTCTGGAGAAGGAAATGGCAATGCACTTCAGTATTCTTGCCTGGAGAGTTCCATGAACAGAGGAGCCTGGCAGGCTACAGTCCATGGGGTCGCAAAGAGTCGGACACGACTGAGCAACTGAATGACAACAACCACTACCTCCAAGTCCCTGCCTCTCTGTCCTCTCTCCTGCCCTCATCCTGGAGGAATGACCAGTTAGGACTGCACCAGGGATGCCCGTGCTTTCTGGCATCTCTTTGGATGTGGCCAGTGCAGTGACCCTGCAGGAAACTCAGGAGAGGGAGAAGAAGATCAGGTACTTCTGCAGAGCTTCCTCAAGCTGGCTGGGTCCTGCTCTCAGCACAGCATCTCTCTCCCTTCTCCATCAAGGATGCAGTACGAGTGTGCCATTCATTTCCTGCTCAGGCCAGGCTTCTATGCTCATGTCTCAACCTGATCTTACCCGGAGCAGTCACTTTGTCTTGGCCTTCCAGGGCCTTGAGAGCAATTTCACTTCATGAATCTTTCTGTCCACACCCAAATTGCACTCAGGTCCGATCCACTGTCTAAAGTCTGCCCCAGCTCCTAGGACTGAGAAAGGGAAGCTGAAACTAGAAGAAAGAGAAGCTAGAACATGATCACTGTTGCTTATGGGAGAGGTAAGGGAGTGGAGAAGACCAAGACAGTGTGAGGGTAACAGTGAATCCTGACTCCGCTCTGGGTTGGGCTGAGAAAAATGTGACTTACTACTGAAAGTTGTTTGTCGACGGGTTTGCATGTGTCTTTCTCCACAGTGGGGGCTTGAACTCATAGTTTTCCAAAATCCCTCCTCAGTTAAAATCCTAACTCCATGTTACTTGAGTCAGGATTCATGACTCGGGAGTTAGTTTGACTTTCCTTTCCTCACAGTCCCTAGAGAGAAAAGTTCTAGTTCTGTTTGTCTGTTTTGGTTTACTTTTTCTTTAGTCTTCAGCTCGGTCCTGAAAATAAAAGTTCCTTCTCTCCTACTCAGGGGGGGATACTAACTCACGGTGGATCCATATATCCACATTTCTCAGATTTTGGTTTATCTCTCTTCTTTTTCTCCTCCTTCTCTATTTTGCAAATAAAGTCAGTGATGCCAGCCCAATGGTAGTACTCAGTAAACCACTAAACCAAGGAGCTAAAACACATGGTTCCCAGAAAAACTTCAGCCCTTCCTGCTATCCAATAGTTCAGGCTGCTTTATTTAAAATTTAGAATCCTTATTTAGCTCAATGGGAACTACAGAAAATACCCAGAGGGATCTTCTTGTCCTTGAGCTGTTAGAGAGCAAGTGAGTAACTGACTGTCCCACAGGGAGATTTCCAGCCCACCCCACGGAATTTTAGAGAGCAATATGACTGGAACCTAAGCTGAGAAGCCCTCCGTATAAAAAGAGTCAGGCAACCTGGCTTGAGGGGGCAGTTCCTCTGCAGTAACCCACACTTCCTACACAGAGGCCATCCTACTTCTCCTTCCACCCTGACTACGTAAACTAAACCTCAAGCCATGCAGACAACTTGAGTGAGACATGGTCCCTCGGCAGCCCAGCAGCTGCATTCAACTCTAGAAAAGGAAGCTTGGGACAAAGGACAAGCTCAGGCTTTCCCTGAATTCCAGAACAGCTGGGCCTGGGATGGAGGGCTCATCCCAGCTCCCAGGAATGTTACAGAAATGTCCTACATTAATCTTCATCTCTAATCCTCCCAACGATTCCTACAACTGAGACAAACAGCCCCTAGTTCTGTTAAAACAACAGACACCCCATCTTTGTGAATTACTCCAAAAGAAACCCAATGGCCTTATGCTATAGATACCTCCAAGGCAGTTGTACAAATGTGCACTTCAATCAATACTCATTAAGATGATTTGATATATAAAACACCTAAATAATTAAATCAATCTGCTATGTAGAATGAGAGTGAATAATGACCAAAGAACCACAAAGAAAAAAAAAAAAAATACTGAGGAGTTAAAATAATGATCATAATGTCTCTTAACTGACTCTCAAAGAATTCTTCATGACCTCAGGCAGCACCACTAAAAAAAATTAACATCTGTTGGAAATTAATTTTTCACATACTTCTAATAAAATGGTTTAGTTGCTTTTCTAGTGCAGTCAATTAGAAGACATATATGTTTAAAGGTAAAGCCTGGAGGGGATGGAAGAGAAGCAGATCTAACTCAGAAGGAAATTATGGACATTGGGGGTCTAGTTAGAGGATGACAAAGAAGAAAAATGTTAAGAATGACCCAAGAACTATGCAGCAGGCTGGGGTAACTTTTCATGGAAGCCAAAGTCTACACAGTCTACATATACCCAGTAGCTTCTAAAAGAATCATCTGATTAGAGCAGAGTGGAAAAAAAAAAAATGGGAAATTAAAATTAGAATCCTAAATTATAAAACATAAATTAAAATATGTTCCAAATCCCTCAGTAAGAACATACGGCAGATTACAATGTGTCTTCTCTTATTTCCAGTCCACATAATTGATTCCAGGGATGTCACAGATGATACTGTGATATCAGCTGTTTTCTGTTGCCTCCAACGCAAATTTAAAATTCCACCCCGACATTTTGAGATTGCTGGTCATCTGTTCTTACCCCAAGGGACTCCCTTTGGCCCTCTGCATTCATCTTACTCTCTTGCCTTTGTTGTACCACCTTGATTCTATTTCACAGAGGTTGACTGTTTCTAGGACTTGCCTTAGACTTCTTATATTTTAGACTTAGAAAATATAATCTTTAGAGATACACTTTTTCCTTGAGTCTCCAGAGCAATGTTTCTTTCCTCTTAAGCAAAGGCCCCCAAGGTGATTTTTTCAAATTATTTATTTGTTTATTTTGCTCACCCCAAACTGGGAGGAATAAAAAACTAAACCTACTCTTTTTAGGAGCCAAGGTCAAGAGCATCAGTAGTCACCACCCGGGTTTCCTGGACTACTGGTCACAGCCGTTCATTCATTGGTTTCAAGTTTAATTTTCTGCTACTCCAACAAGCAGGTTCCCTGCCATGAGTTACGCCATTTTCTTCACACACAAATAAATAATCCAGAATGAAACATTTCTCCTCCCACCACTTATATTTCTGAAGCTCTCTAGGTTACATTTATAAATCTTTAAAAGCAAGTGGGGGTCTCCCTGGCGGCTCAGTGGTAAAGAATCCAGCTAGCAGTGCAGGAAATGTGGCTTCAACCCCTGGGTCAGGAAGATCCCCTGGAGAAGGAAATGGCAACCCACTCCAGTATTCTTGCCTGGAAAATTCCAAGGACAGAGGAACCTAGTGGGCTACAGTCCAGGGGGGTCACAAAGAGTCAGACATGACTGAGTGACTAAACAATAAAGCAGTAGAGAAGTTACTGGGAGCCTGAGCACTGAGCAGGGTTCCGGAACATGCACGTGTATAATACATTTCCCATAATGTCTGTGGATGGTCACCTCCTGTTCTCATCAGAGCAACTACCGGGGCTTCCAGTGAAAGGTAGACAGCGAGGGTGAGTCTCAAAGCTCTGTGTTTGCAGGTGTGTGTGCATGTAGGAGAGAATACATAAATATGTGTGTGCACTGGAATACGTACGTGTGATAAAGAACAGGAGAGAATTTGATAGGTTGAGAGCTTTCTCTAGATTTTCTAAACTGTAGGGCCTGTTTGGTTTTAAGACTGTTACATCTCAATCCATTCCATAAATTCAGTAGCATATGTCCCTATAGTGCTCTCTTAAATTTATGTTGATTTGCTAGTTTGTCTTCTTGCATTGTCAAGGGTAGAAAGGTATGTCAAACCTGTGTAGTATGTAGTATTGCTTAGAAGTACATATCCATATTTTGTCTGTTCTAGAATAATTCTGCTCTGGAAGAATTTATAAATCATAGAAATTGCCTGATCTTCAATAGTTTGAGAGTGCCCATTGATGAAACTGCCTGCCACATTAAAACAGTACACTTTCCCTTTCTTCTGTGGTTACTCATCTATGTAGTTAATTAGCTGGGCCTTTTTTTTTTTTTTTCTTGAGTCAGTTTCAGTTAATTCTATTTCTTCTCTAAGTAATTGATTTTATCAATAATTTTATCAATGTGTTTACCTCAAGTGGTACACCCTAACGGCATTCTCTTGTTTTTAAACACTCTCTATATTTGGCATTATCCAGTATTTCTAATTTTCCTTAAGGGTGAATGGTGCTTTTTTTTTCTTTAATAAGATTACCAGAAGTTGACCTAGGTATCTATTTTATTTACTTTCAGTATTATGTGATATGGGGGGAAGTGGTGGGTGTGGGGGAGAAGGACTGAATACCATTTCCTACAGTGATTTATTTCTTCTATTTATAAGTATTTACTACTTTATTTTTGTTCTTATGTTCATCATTTGCATATACCTCCTTCTCCCTAGGTTAGTTTTGAGTTCTCAGTCTAACATCTTAAAGAGACTCATTAACTTACTTTTCATACTTCTTATTAAATTAGGAACTGATTTACCATATGAATTTGCCTTGGATTAAAGCTTTGGCAGTGAAACATGTGTTTACAGTGGCATATTCTTACCTTTATTTTCTAAGTAATTAGCAACTGACTTCCTACTATTCATCAACCCAAAATTATTTAGAGAGAATTTTAATGTTCATTATTTGTTTCTTTTTATTTTTGACTTGTATTTATCTGGCCTTAAACTTGGAGAGTTGACCTTACAAAGTCTAGTTCAGTTCAGTTTAGTCACTCAGTTGTGTCTGATTCTTTGTGACCCCATGAATTGCAGCATGCCAGGCCTCCCGGTCCATCACCAACTCCTGGAGTTTACCCAAACCCATGTCCATCGAGTCAGTGATGCCATCCAACCATTTCATCCTCTGTCGTCCCCTTCTCCTCCTGCTCCCAATCCTTCCCAGCATCAGGGTCTTTTCTAATGAGTCAACTCTTCGCATGAGGTGGCCAAAGTATTGGAGTTTCAGCTTCAACATCAGTCCTTCCAATGAACACCCAGGACTGATGTCCTTTACGATGGACTGGTTGGATCTCCTTGCAGTCCAAGGGACTCTCAAAAGTCTTCTCCAACACCACAGTTCAAAAGCATCAATTCTTCAGCGCTCAGCTTTCTTCACCATCCAACTCTTACATCCATACATGACCACTGGAAAAACCATAGCCTTGACCAGACGGACCTTTGTTGGCAAAGTAATGTCTCTGCTTTTAAATACGCTATCTAGGTTGGTCATAACCTTCCTTCCAAGGAGTAAGCATCTTTTAATTTCATGGCTGCAATCACCATCAAACATCTGCTTATTTATTTTTATTTAATTATTGTGCTTATTGTTGTGGCTTAGAATAAGATATAATTTTATAAAACTTCAGCTGAAACTTAAGCATTTTAATTTTAATATAGGAATAGTCTTACTGTTTTTATTTAAATTTGTCTATGTACCTAGTGATTTTACTCTATTTTATCTGCCTTGAGTAAAAGAAGTATGTTACTAGCTCCCCAAACAAACGTGTTCCTGTAAAGTTCCCATTTTATTTCTAACATTCTTAGCTTTATATATTTTGATGCTGTGTCATTCGGCAAATAAATTTTCATGACTATTTTATCTGTACTGTGGATTGTAAAATGACACTCTTTGTCTCCTTTAATATTATTTGGCCTGAAATAAAGTTTGTTGGAAACCAAGGTTGTCAGCTCTGCTTTCTTTGTTTTTGCATTCCCTCAGTAGTATTTGAGAGAAGGCAATGGCACTCCACTCCAGTACTCTTGCCTGGAAAATCCCATGGACAGAGGAGCCTGGTAGGCTACAGTCCATGGGGTCGCTAAGAGTCGGACATGACTGAGCGACTTCACTTTCACTTTTCCCTTTCATGCACTGGAGAAGGAAATGGCAACCCACTCCAGTATTTTTGCCTGGAGAATCCTAGGGACGGGGGAGCCTGGTGGGCTGCCGTCTGTGGGGTCGCACAGAGTCGGACATGACTGAAGCGACTTAGCAGCAGTAGTATTTTGCAACGGATTTTTTCACCTTCCTTTCTTTTAGTTTAATGTAGTCCTGAATGGGATTTTACTGTTTAACACAACAGGAGAAATTCAGTCTTCTCAATTTTTGGAAAATATTGTTAATCATACAGGATCTTTTAAAAGGATCCAAAAATTGCCAACAGACACCTTTCATCAGCAGTCTCTGCACCCAGCTTCCTTGTGTGATTGCCTCTGGGAGGCAGAGCTGTGAACTGTCAGCCCTTCATTTCACTCCTGGCTACCAGGTGGAATGTCTTGGTTAAGCAAGCATGCCTCTAGGCTATAGAGTCAGCTCAGCACTCTGAGAACATAGGTAAAATGAGAGGCAAATAATATGTTACCCCTAGGTAAAATCTCATCATTTGTTTATAGTAACAGTATTATCTGTCAGGGACTCTCCATGTATTTTTCTTCCTTCTGCCATCTTTTTCCATATTCTCAACAGTGGAGCCGTAATATTGTTATATGGGGATAAGATACGAGAAGCTCATATTATAGATTTTAGATAGCATCTTCTGTCCAAGGCAGGTTAAGATGAGGGCTTTGCCCACCTACAATGCCACGGGAAATGTCAAGAGTCAAGTCACTATATGACTCCTACATGGCAAGTTAATATATGTCCCAGTTACTATCTATCAAGAGATCTAATCCAAGCACTTTGTAGGTGTTTAAAATGACTGTACCTCAGTCTACTCATCTGCAAAAGAGGGTTCAATGAGGTAATGACATACACATGAATAGTTAGCACACTGACTGACTCGGCCATCTTGTTTTATATCAATCCTGTTATCACCTGCTGTCTTTATTTTTGGCTACATTTGGCTTATTTTTCCCCTGGAGTTTGGGAGGAACTCACCCTTTTGTAAATTTTGCCTTGGTTGACTTTTATATATTTAGATCATATTTTTCTCTGACATGTAAGATTTAATGTCAACTCTCATACTCTTGTAAGATAAGCAACTGAACGAGTTTGTTTTTTATGTCCCCTTTCTAAACTCATTTTCTATTAGTACTGTGTTACTAGCATAATTGAGACAATCTTTTTTGAGAATTACACTGGAATATACATTTAAATTGGAAGGCTATTTCTAGCTTTTGACCTTATATTGTTTTCTTTTCTCACAATCACTCTTAATGCCGTGGTTTTCCCATTTTTGAGTCACTAATTTCAAGTCAGTTCCTTGTTGTGTATACGTTGTATTCAAGCTCTTTTTTCCTCAAATAAGATTTTATCGGTAATACATTTTGGAAGTTTTTCAATTTCAGTATGGTTTTGTTTTGTTTTATGTTTGTGTATACAGTTTTTCTTTTCTTTTTTTTGAAGTTTTGGGTTTGTTTTTTTTTCCCTTCACCCATGAATGGCCATTTAGTCAGTTAGAACACTCTTGGGTCACATGCTTTTCTCTGAAATCACTGAACAAGTTGTTTCATTTTCTGGCATTTACTCTGCTCTTCTAGGTGTAGATCTTTCTTTCATTATCTTTTTTAACAATACAGTGGGGATTTTTGATCTCCATATTTAGATCCTTTCAGCTTCAGAAAATTGTATCTAATTATACCCTTGATGATTGTTTTCTTTCAATTGCTCGCTTTCAATCTTTAGAAATATCTAAAACCGTGTGTGAGTAATACCCATCCTGTCTCTCTGTCCTTACCTCATCTTTTGCTTTGTATTTCTCTGACATATATCAGCTGTTTGATAAACAGTCTTGAAGGAAAGAAAAGGAAGGATGAGGGGGAGGGAGGGAGAGAGGGAAGGAAGGATCCAGTCCGGGGACATGTTTTCAGATTTTTCCTACTCAGCTTGGATTTTACTTTCTGATCATGTCTGTTTGTCTTCACTGTGGGCAGTTAGTGGTTCATCACCCTACAGCTGAGTGTTAGCTCCCTTGGCACTTATTCTTACATTACTCACTCCATTGTTCACATATCAAACTGTGTTGCAGTTGTTCCCAAGAAGGCTTTAAAATGGTGCTTTGGCGTCTCAACTTTCTGGGTTTTACCAAACATTCTATATGTGCCCTCCACATCCTACTTACACAACAGATCATTCTCAAGATGAAGTTGTTTCTTTCTTTGTTTGGTAGTATTCCCAAACACCCCTTTGTCATATATATATATATATTATATTAATAGAATATAATACATTAATATTATAAATAATATATATAATTATATATTATATTTATATATATTATATATTATATTATTATAATAGTATACATATAATATATAATTATATATATAATTATAATATGTATAACATATGTTATTACATATTATATATAGTATGTATAACATATTATTATAACATAACATATTTTATATATATTATATATAACACATATATTATTATATATAATATATAATAAAATAATATATATAACATAAAATATAATACATAATATAAACTATAATACATATCTAAATTACACGCAATTACATAAATTATAATTATATACTTATATATAATTATATATAATTTATATAATTTCTATAATTAAATTATATAATATAAAAATAAATATATATATTCATAAAAAATGAATATATATTTAATATAATTAAATTTTATATTATTATATGACATAAATTTATAATTATATAAATTTATAATTAAATAAATTATAAATTTATAATGATATAAAGTATAAATTTATAACTTATATAATATAAATATTATGTATTATATTATATATAAATATTATATACTATATATTATATTATATATTATATGATATACATTATATATTATATATTATATTATATATTATATACATTATATATTATATAATGTATATTATATACTGTTCATGGGGTTCTCATCCTGGAATGTGAAGTCAAGTGGGCCTTAGAAAGCATCACTACGAACAAAGCTAGTGGAGGTCATGGAATTCCAGTTGAGCTATTTCAAATCCTCAAAGATGATGCTGTGAAAGTGCTGCACACGATATGCCTGCAAATCTGGAAAACTCAGCAGTGGCCACAGGACTGGAAAAGGTCAGTTTTCGTTCCGATCCCAAAGAAAGGCAATGCCAAAGAATGCTCAAACTACCGCACAATTGCACTCATCTCACATGCTAGTAAAGTAATGCTCAAAATTCTCCAAGCCAGGCTTCAGCAATACGTGAACCATGAACTTCCAGATGTTCAAGCTGGTTTTAGAAAAGGCAGAGGAACCAGAGATCAAATTGCCAATATCCGCTGGATCATCGAAAAAGCAAGAGAGTTCCAGAAAAACATCTATTTCTGCTTTATTGACTATGCCAAAGCCTTTGACTGTGTGGATCACAATTAACTGTGGAAATTCTGAAAGAGATGGGAATACCAGACCCCCTGACCTGTCTCTTGAGAAACCTGTATGCAGGTCAGGAAGCAACAGTTAGAACTGGACATGGAACAACAGACTGGTTCCAAATAGGAAAAGGAGTACGTCAAGGCTGTATATTGTCACCCTGCTTATTTAACTTATATGCAGAGTACATCATGAGAAACGCTGGGCTGGAAGAAACACAAGCTGGAATCAAGATTGCTGGCAGAAATATCAATAACCTCAGATATGCGGATGACACCACCCTTATGGCAGAAAGTGAAGAAGAACTAAAGAGCCTCTTGATGAAGTTGAAAGAGGAGACTGAAAAAGTTGGCTTCAAGCTCAACATTCAGAAAACTAAGATCATGGCATCCGGTCCCATCACTTCATGGGAAATAGATGGGGAAACAGTGGAAACAGTGTCACACTTTATTTTTTGGGGCTCCAGAATCACTGCAGATGGTGACTACAGCCATGAAATTAAAAGACGCTTACTCCTTGGAAGGAAGGTTATGGCCAACCTAGATAGCATATTGAAAAGCAGAGACATTACTTTGCCAACAAAAGTCCGTCTAGTCACGGCTATGGTTTTCCCAGTGGTCATGTATGGATGTGAGAGTTGGACAGTGAAGAAAGCTGAGTGCCGAAGATTTGATGCTTTTGAACTGTGGTGCTGGAGAAGACTCTTGAGAGTCCCTTGGACTGCAAGGAGATCCAATCAATCCATCCTAAAGGAGATCAATCCTGGGTGTTCCTTGGAAGGACTGATGTTGAAGCTGAAACTCCAATACTTGGGCCACCTCATGCGATGGGTTGACTCATTGGAAAAGACCCTAATGCTGGGTAGGATTGGGGGCAGGAGGAGAAGGAGACGACAGAAGATGAGATGGTTGGATGGCATCACCGACTGGATGGACATGGGTTTGGGTAGATTCCGGGAATTGGTGATGGACAGAGAGGCCTGGCGTGCAGCAATTCATGGGGTCGCAAAGAGGCAGACATGACTGAGCGACTGAACTGAACTGATATATTATATATACTATATATACTATAATATATATTATTATACTATAAATTATACTATACTATATAGTATACTATATTACAGTATTGTACAGTCATTGGTTTGAAGTATCAGAGAATCAAACAGATGGATGAGGAGATTATCTCACCTCAGTCTCACAGGACCTGAAGGGAAGAACGCTTATTACAGACTAGCAATTCCATGTGGCATCACACAAAAACTTTTATTAAATATATATATATTATATATAATAATAGTATAATATATACAATAATTATATATAATATATATTGTATTATATATTATAATATACTAGATTATGTATCATAATATATAATATAGTATATATTATATATTATTATATATTATAATTAACATATTAATAATAATATAATATAATACACAATATCATTAATATTAATAAATATTATCATATATATTATGTATTGTATATAAAACATATATATAATATATTATAATATATATTATACTATATAATATATAGTATATATACTATATACTATATATTATATAATATATACAGCATATTATGTTATATTATGTATAAATATTATATAATATAAATTATATATGCTATATAAACTATAATATATATTATGATACCAGAAATTATACTATACTATATAGTATATTATATTACAGTATTGTATATGATACTATCATATATATATTATATAATATATATATTATATATGATATATTATCATATATTATATAATATAATATATAAAATTATATATAATATATTATATAATTAAATGTAATATAATATATTATATAATTATATATTATATAATATTATATATAATTATATAATATAATATTAATATATTATATTATATAATTATATATAATACATAATATTATATATCATATATATTATATAAATTATATAATATATATTATACTATCATATATAATACTGTAATATAGTATACTATAATTTATAGTATAATAATATATATTATAGTATATAGAGTATATATATATATATATCAGTACATATAATATCATATATTATATAAACAATATACAGATTATTTATATGTGTTATAACATATACATTATATATTATAATATATATTATATATAAAATATATATTATAATATATATTAATATAATTGTTATATTAATATAATATATATAATATACATATATTATATATTATATAATATAAATAATATATAATTCATATAACTATATTATATATAATATACATAAATATATATTATATATAATCTATGTTTTAATAATTATATTATATATAATATTATATTAACATATTAATTATATTAATATATATTAACAATATATATTATACATATAATTTGTAATAAATATATATAATATATAATATATATAACATATGATAATATAATATATATTAATAATATATATTGTATATAAGATATTATATATAAATTATATATTATATATAATATGATACATAGATTATTAATATATAATATATAATATAAAATATATTGTATATATTATATATGATATGTATTATATATAATATTATATATATTATTAATATATATGAATATAATTAATATATTAATATCATATATAATGCATAATATATATAATATACATATATTATATATATTATATGTAATATGATATATAATACATAATATATCATTATATTATATATAAATATATATAATATATGTGTTATATATTATATATAATATATTTTATAATAATTATAATATTTTATATAATATTTTATTAACATATTAATTATATTCATTTATATTAATAATATATATTATATATATAATTTGTAATATATATCATATTTAATATATAGTATATAGAATATATATAATACATATGATAATATAATATATATCTTAGTAATCTATATATTGTATATAATATATGATATTATATATATTTTATATATTATATATTATGTAATATATAATATATATATTATTAATATATATTATATATAATATATATTATATATAATATGTATTATGTATATAATATTATATACATTATTACTATAGATATATATAGAATATATGTTATTTTAATCATAATATTATATATAATGTATTAACATATTAATTATATCCATATATGTTAATAATAATGTGTAATATATATACTATATAATATATATTATAATATTATATATTATATATATTATAATATACAATATAATATTATATATAATATATACAATATATACAATATATACAATATAATATAGATATTATTTATATATAATATATTATATATATAATATATTATATATTATAGTATACTTTATAGGATATTATAATTTCTTGTATCATAATATATATTATAGTATATATAGCATATATAATATATATTATATAATATTTATACATAATATAACATAATATGCTGTATATATTATATAATATGTATTATATACTATATAGTATATATACTATATATTATATAGTATAATATATATTATAATATATATTATATATATGTTTTATATACAATGCATAATATATATGATAATATTATTTATTAATATTAATGATATTGTGTGTCATATTATATTATTAATATGTTAATTATAATATATTATATAATAATATATAATATATCATATACGATATTATATATTATAATACATAATCTAGTATATTATAATATATAATACAATATATATTGTATATAATTATTGTATATATTACACTATTATTATATATAATATATATATATATATTTAATAAAAGTTTTTGTGTGATGCCACATGGAATTGCTAGTCTGTAATAACCGTTCTTCCCTTCAGGTCCTGTGAGACTGAGGTGAGATAATCTCCTCATCCATCTGTTTGATTCTCTGATACTTCAAACCAATGACTGAATGAAATGCAGGATGCACCTTTACTGTATGCATTGCTGCCAGGGCTTTCTTGTCTCTGCCCCAATACAGCCCTTTCCTTGTAGGAGTGACGGCCCCTCAGATATAAGGGTGCCTGATTGACCTCACTGATTGCTTTCATTTATTTATTAACTGTCTGTGAGTAGATGCCACTGGGAGTAAACAAGATGTAGGAGAGTCAAATGCTCCTTTTAAGAACAAGTGCTTTACATAAATGACTGACTAGTTTAGTGACTATATAAATCCTGGGTCTGTGAGCCAGATAAAGACAGTGTGACACTGTAGGTGTGTGTGTGTGTGTGTGTGTGTGTGTGTGTGTGTGTGTGTGTGTGTGTGTGTGTGTGTGTGTGTGTGTGACACTGTAGGTGTGTGTGTGTGTGTGTGTGTGTGTGTGTGTGTGTGTGTGTGTGTGTGTGTGTGTGTGTGTGTGTGTGTGTGTGTGTGTGTGTGTGTGTGTGTGTGAAAATTAACCTAGACTGTAAACTCCCTGAGGACAGGGACTTTGTACTTGGATCATCAGTGCATCCAATGGCCATGTCCATATAAAATGTTCAATGAATAAACAAGTGATTAAATAAAGGTTGGGATGAACCAGACCCACATATGTTTTAATATCATGGATAATAATCTCCATTTCTTTCTATTTATTCTATTTATTTTAGTTCACAAATATGTTTCTCAAATTTGTAAATTAAAAGTTTTTCCTACCAGCATCCAGCACATAGTAATGATTTTAAGGGAAATTTTTAATTATTCTTCTTTATAAATTTCACTATTTCCATTTCTCATGTGTGATGATAAAAAATGTTGAATTAACAGAATTAGTTCACATGATACCAAGCAGTTTGGCAAGCACATTAAAAAGTAGCAAGACTACTATGGTTAAAAAAAAATAGTCTTTTTCATCAAAGTCATCAAAGGACATTTGGAAAACAAAGGAAGAAAATATTCCCATAACCCCAAGACTGAAATGCAGTCACTAGTAACATTTCCATATGTGTCCTTCCAGACCCCTTGTTCCACATGGAGCTTCATGGCTCTGGGTGTGAAGTGACCCACCAGCCAGGCTCCAGTGGGAGGGTCGAATCGTGGTGTTTAGGAAGAGGCATGGAATCTACAGCCCTGCAGCTGACACAGTCCCTTTATCATTCCTAGCTTCCCAGTTTGAAAAATAATTGCTGCTACCAAAACCCTTCCAACAGCTCAATGTCCTAGGGCAAACAAAGAGAAGTCAGATGAGGGACCAGAAATCAGAAGAAGCTGCACAGAACAAAGCAGAGGTGTGGCTGCGCATGGTGGGGCGTGGAGGGGAGCAGGACGCCCTTCATGTGCTTTTACAATAACTTTGTTACTCACATTCTACCAATTGAACAGACTCTACTAACAGAAACTGGAAAAGTCTGCAGCTCCCAATTATGGGCCTGACCCACAGAAGGGTTGTCTTGGGGCAAATCTATAATGTGTCCAGAAGGGCACAGGGAGAGAACGTGGCTGGCAAAAATGAGTCATCAGAGCGAAAAGATGATTCTCATAGTAAACACAAGCTAGACATTTTACCCTATCCTACTAAGAAGACATTGTGGCTTTTTATTAAGGCCCTGCTTTGATATATTCAAAGGTTATCTGAATTATGGCTATGTCAACCATCCAGAAATCTCAAGTTTTCATCTCAGGCTGGGTTCCACCACACTAACCCCTCGTTGAGTGCCATTGTTAAATCCTAAATTATTAATAGATTCCACCCTTCATCCTCAGACTTCATACAACCCGTTAACTACAGAAATCCAAGTCAGGCCCAAACTAATGCAAGATACAGGTTTAAGCTTCCAATACCCAATGTGGGTAGAGCAGATATATGACCTACCACTCACTCCACAAGAAAGGGCCCTTTCCAAAGGCATTCCTGTGTGAGTGTGCCAAATTTTACATATTATTAGATATAGTTTGATGTGTTTGCCTTTTGCAGTTAAACCTTTCAATATGTATTACATGGAGCTTCCAAGGTGGCACTAGTGGTCAAGAACCTGCCTGTCAATGCAGGAGACAGAAGAGATGTGGGTTCCATCACCAGGTCAGGATGATCTCCTGGAGGAGGCAACAGCTAACCTAGTCCACTACTCTGGCCTGGAGAATCCCATGGACAGAGGAGCCTGGAGGGCTACAGTCTATAAGGCTGCAAAGAGTTGGACATGACTGAAGTGACTGAGCACATGTATTTTATAGCATTTTGCTTCCTTTTGTTCACTTAATATGATCAAACAGCTCCATTTTATTACATGGCCATCAAAGCCTTCATTTTAATAATTGCATGATAACGCATGCAATGTACACATCATCATCTATCTCTTCTACCTTCGGAGATCTAGGCTGAGGAAGTTACTTTGTAAAATTCCAATGTAAAATATTTTCTGGGAAAGCTTAATGATTCATGCCAAGGGTTTAGACTTTTTGATGCTGTATGAAAACAGATGTCATCCATTGAAAAAAGGAATTCTGTTTTGTTGCCTTTTTTTTTTTTTTTAGCACAACCAACCAACTCTCTCTGTTTACATAAAATAGCTACTTACATATTACAGCAATTACACAAGCAGCTACCTCATATAAAGACGCCAAGGGATGGGGTACCACTTCAGAAAGCGGTCTGGAATCATAAAAGCAACAGACCCAGCCACACACACACTTCTCCTGTGGTTAGGGGTTGCCTACCTTGATTCCTAATTCTCATCAGGATGTTTTCTGGGAGGAACCAGCCCTGAAGTTGGACGGAGGAACTGAAGACATTTGGGAAGGAAGAAGAAGGCTCTAACCAGAGATGACTGGGCCTCCTCTTTTCAAAACAACTAAATTACAACTTTCCTCTGTCATATATAATTTAGCTCTGAGGTTTGGCAATTTCTGAGTAAAATGAATAAAAAATAAGATGTGCAGTCATGTGAAATACTTTTGGTTAAGTTGTCCTGAGAATGACTAAATTCAAGACACAAGTGTGTGGGGGGAGGGGAAGGATAAACACAGGCATTTAATACGCAGTAAATAGAAACTCCAGACAAGGGAGGGTGGGTCAGCAAGGGGCAGCATCTTCCCTGAGGGGCAACAGTATTTTACTACAGGCATTGTTTAAAAAAAGAACTTTGGGACTTCTCTGGTGGTCCAATGGCTAAGACTCTGCACTCCCAATGCAGGGGGCCCGGGTATGATCCCTGTCAGGGAGCTAGGGATAGTTAAGGCTATAGTCTTCCCAGCGACCATATATGGTTGTGAGAGCTGGACCGTAAAGAAAGCAGAAAGCCAAAGGATTGATGTCTTCAAACTGTGGTGCTGGAGAAGACTCCTGAGAGTCCTTTGGACAGCAAGGAGATCAAACCAGTCAATCTTAACGGAGATCAACCCTGAATAATCACTGGAAGGACTGGTGCTGAAGCTGAAGCTCCAGTATTTTGGTCATTTGATGCCTGACACGAACAGAAAAGTCCCTGAGGCTGGAAAAGATTGAGGGCAGAAGGAAAAGAGAGAGTCAGAGGATGAGATGGCTGGATGGCATCACCAGTGCAATGAACATGAACTTGGGCAAACTCTGGGAGATGGTGAGGGACAGGGAGGCCTGGCCTGCTGCAGTCCATGGGGCACAGAAAGTATGACACGACTGGGTGACTGAACAACAATAAGAGGGAACCAGACCCCATATGCCACAACTAAAGTGCTGCAACTAAGACCTGGCACAGCCAAATAATTTTTTTTTTAATTTTAAAATGGAAATTGTGTTATTACTTTAAAATTTCCTATGGACAACACACCCCCACTACTACCTGCACTCAGGGCAGACTACCCCCATTTCCCCATTCTTGGCTTGCCGTTGGGTTTCACACATATATATTATTATCCTTACAAAACAAAATCATTGGGGTTAGTTATTAGCCCCATTTTAAGGGGAGGAAGCTGAGAGTTAGAATTTAAACGACTTGCCCTTGGTCATATAACTAGGAAGAAGTCAAGTCTGGATTTGAACTCAGAGCATGCTGATTCAAAAGCTTACCTTCTGTAAAATATGCTAACACACAGGAATGGTGACTAGCTCTGAAGAAAGCTTTTCTTCAGAGATAGAGAAGAAGCAAGAAACGTTAGAGGGGAGAGAATGAGAGAGAATTAGAGTGGTTGCTTTTATAGTTTTTGGCCTAAGATCTGTCCCTTCTTACTTTATCATATTTTCATTTTTTTCTGGTTACCATTTGTTGTGGGCTGAATTATATCCCTCCAAAATGCATACATTGAGGTCCTAGCTTCAAGCATCTCAGGATGTGACTGTATTTGCACACAGGGTCCTTAAAGGGGTCAGTGAGTTAAAATGAGTTCATTATGGTGGGTCCGTTTCAGTATGATGGGTGGTTATAAAAAGAGGAGACTTTGACACAGACAAGTCAGAGACACAGAGGGAAGCCCATGTAAAGACACAGCCACACCTACAAGCCAGGTTGAGGGATCTCAGACGAAACCCACCCTGCTGACACCATGATCTTGGACTACAGCCTCCAGAACCTCGAGAAAGTCCATGCCTGTCATTTAAACTGCCCAGTCTGTGGTATTTCATTATAGCAGCCCTGGCTGACGCATACACCATCATCAAGACTTAGACACAGGTTGCCCTTTGGGCAGGGTGGTCTGGCCCAGACTGAGTCCCCACCAAGCCATCCTCACAGTGTGAACCATCTGCTGGGTTCTTTTAGCTCCACAGGAGCTGGTTCCCAGGATAAAGCCAAAACATACATATTTGTACCCAAAAGAGTGACGGGGCTGGCTCCAGATCAACATTCCTATAAGGGTGCTACCCCACATTTCCCTTTTGTCAAACAGATATTCTACTTCCCAGAAAGCTGTATTAAATGTGCACTGGCTGCCACTGGCAGAGATGAGCCCCCATTTGGTAGCTACTGAATCACGGCCTTAACCAAACATGAAATGACAGAACTGTTTCCAGAGAAGGATTAATTGAGCCAACTCAAGGCAAACACAACGTATTTTGGCATTGCTTCTGACAGATGGAAATAAAACAAACATTAGCAACCGGATTGTAGCTAACAATATGCAAAATTAAAGAAGGTACCTTTTTTAACTTCGTCTGGGAGCCCACTGGCTTTTCTTCTAAAATCTGCAGAAAGAAAAAGACAGAGCTGTTAATCTCGTTACACAACCAGTTAGCACATGCAAACAAGGGGAATTAAAAGCCTCTGCATTCAGGGGAGGAAACGGATATTTGACACATATATTTATTAAGGAGACTGGACTGGAAAATAGCACAGCTTTATTAATCAGAAATGGTGTAGAAAATACTTAAATAATACAACAAAATGCACACAGACAGCATAAGCTGCTTACAAATGGAAGCCTGAGGTCTAAGTATTTTTATTTGAAGGTTAGGTTTTCAATTAATTTTTTTCAGCTTGTTGCCATCTCTTCCAAGCATCTCTGTTAATTGCTTAAAAAAAAAAGAAGAAGTCTCTGCATGTTTGAATTCTGGACATGGAGGCCAGAAGCTGTCAGCCATCTAATAGGCCTCAGAGTATTGGGGCAGAAATCAAAACTGCTGGGAAGAAGCTGAACCAATATGTCAGGCTCTGAGAAGCCAATGGATCAGTTCCAAACCTCTTCTTCATTTGCTCAGGTTTTCAGAGGTAGCCTGTCACTGAAGAGAGCAAACAGAGGCTTTCCACTGTTGGGAATTGCCAAACATCCCAACTTAAGGGGGTCTGCGACAGACAGGGGCTACCTGCACACGAACTCAGTGATCAGCGGAGAAGGGACCATCTGCACCCTGCTCCTTTAGAATGGAGCAATATACGTGTCCCTGGCTGCAAACAAGTTTACCTATGGCCACTGCGTTCACTGCCACCAGAAGGCGCTCTCCAGGTTAACACTCTCATCCTCTGGGATGATGGGAAACCAGATTTAGGGAACATGTGTATACCTGTGGCTGATTCGTGTTGAGGGTTGACAGAAAACAACAGAATTCTGTGAAGCAATTATCCTTCAAGTAAAAAATACATTAATTTAAAAGAAAAAGAAAGTAACTAAGAATTGGGGCTGGAAATAGGGTTACATCTTGAGGCGAGGACAGGATTAGAACGGAGGTTTGGGGTATAGATACCTTCACCTATGTTTTAGCGGGAAGACGTATGTTTGGGCTTGAGGGTCAGATTTAAGTTTGAGGATGATTTTAAATTGAGAATAAAGGAGAATAATGGCACTGAGGATCAAATGGTAATAATGGTGCCTAATTTAAAATAGCCTTGTATGATAGAGGGAACACGGGTATTTTAAAATAAGGCAAATCTAATTTTATAACCCAGATCAATCACATAATACTTATGCAATCTTATATAAATCACCTAAATTCTCAGCCTCAGTTTCTTCATCTGTAAAATGAGAAGAGTCTTTATGTTGTACCTTATAGAAAGAAGCAGTAAAATAATAATAATAATGGATAAATGAAAGACTAGATTGATTTTGTTCCCTTCTTCCAAGGGGACATTTGGCATTTTTTGCAGACATTTTTGATGGCCACAACACGACTTGGGTGAGGAGAGCTACCAAAATCTAGTGACCAGAGGTTCAGTATCCTGTTACCCACTCTACAGGCACAGGACATAGTCCTAAAAATCATCCAGCCCAAAATGTTCATAGTGTTGATACTGAAAAACCTTGGATTGGATAGGCAGGGTTGGAAGATAGGCAGATGATAGAAGATAGCTTAGCAGCTAATGAAATTGTTTTGGAGAGTTATAGATTATCAATATATAGATAAATTGGTTGATAGATGAGAGATATTCTGATATAGGACACTTTAAGCATTCAACAAAGGAAGAGATTTTTTTAAATAAAATCTGAAGATAGGATTCATACCATTAGGGTTAGGATAAAACAGTGGCTAAAGGCAATGCCAAAGAATGCTCAAACTACCGCACAATTGCACTCATCTCACACGCTAGTAAAGTAATGCTCAAAATTCTCCAAGCCAGGCTTCAGCAATACGTGAACCGTGAACTTCCAGATGTTCAAGCTGGTTTTAGAAAAGGCAGAGGAACCAGAGATAAAATTGCCAACATCTGTTGGAGCATCGAAAAAGCAAGAGAATTACAGAAAAACATCTATTTCTGCTTTATTGACTATGCCGAAGCCTTTGACTGTGTGGATCACAGTAAACTGGAAAATTCTTCAAGAGATGGGAATACCAGACCACCTGATCTGCCTCTTGAGAAACCTGTATGCAGGTCAGGAAGCAACAGTTAGAACTGGACATAGAACAACAGACTGGTTCCAAATAGGAAAAGGAATACATCAAGGCTGTATTTTGTCACCCTGCTTATTTAACTTATATGCAGAGTACATCATGAGAAACATTGGGCTGGAGGAAGCACAAGCTGGAATCAAGATTGCCAGGAGAAATGTCAATAACTTCAGATATGCCGATGACACCACCCTTATGGCAGAAAGTGAAGAAGAACTAACGAGCCTCTTCATGAAAGTGAAAGAGGAGAGTGAAAAAGTTGGCTTAAAGCTCAACATTCAGAAAACTAAGATCATGGCATCTGGTCCCATCACTTCATGGCAAATAGACAGGGAAACAGTGGAAACAGTGGAAACAGTGGCTGACTTTATTTTTCTGGGCTCCAAAATCACTGCAGATGGTGATTGCAGCCATGAAATTAAAAGACGCTTACTCCTTGGAAGGAAAGTTATGACCAAACTAGACAGCATATTGAAAAGCAGAGACGTTACTTTGTCAACAAAGGTCCATCTAGTCAAGGCTATGGTTTTTCCAGTGATCATGTATGGATGTGAGAGTTGGACTGTGAAGAAAACTGAGCACCAAAGAATTGATGCTTTTGATCTGTGGTGTTGGAGAAGACTCTTGAGAGTCCCTTGGACTGCAAGGAGATCCAACCAGTCCATCCTCAAGGAGATCAGTCCTGGGTGTTCATTGGAAGGACTGATGTTGAAGCTGAAACTCCAATACTTTGGCCACTTGATGTGAAGAGCTGACTCATTGGAAAAGACTCTGATGCTGGGAAAAATTGAAGGCAGGAGGAGAAGGGGACGACAGAGGATGAGATGGTTGGATGGCATTGCCGACTCAGTGGACATGGGTTTGGGTGAACTCCAGGAGTTGGTGATGGACAGGGAGGCCTGGTGTGCTGCAGTTCATGGGGTGGCAAAGAGACTGGACATGACTGAGCAATTGAACTGAACTGAAAGCTGTAATAATAATATTAGCAATGAAGTTGTGTCAGCCATCATGGTTAAGTGATTTGTATTATCGTATTTGAGATAGGGTTCATCCAATTAAGGCTAAGGTTATGACGAGTACTATGGATCAAGTAAAAGGCTGGGATCAGGGCTGGAGCTGGGGGACAGCCCATTGGCAGACCCTTCCCAAGGAGCAGCCAAAGCTTGCTAATTAGTTTGAAAACACGCAGACAGCCCTGCCAGCATCAAGCATCCTAATCTGAGTCACGGGCAGTTCAAGGAGATGAGACGGGCAGAAATGATGCGAGATACACATGTCAGACTGGCCCACCCACAACTGACAGTAATGGCCACATACTGTTCACCCAGTTTTATGACAGTCTTTGTATCCAACTCCATGAGGCAGGAGCATGAGGAAGCTGGAGGGATTGGGGTTTCATGTGCAGGGAGAATGCTAGGACATTCTAATACTGAACCCACATTGAGAACAGGCAGCTGTTTGATCCATCTGTATTAAGAGAATAGGAAGTTTATCAGGCTCAAACCAATGAACTCAGCCATTGCATGTGCTACTTTGTCCACAGGAGAGGCAGGCACCTCCAAAGTCTAGAAGAGAGCCTTTGGGGAGTCGTGGGAGCACTGGTCTCTGTAGTCACACCTTACTCTCATGAAGGTGGGTCAGTATAACCACACCAAAGTTTCAAGAAGACAGATATGTAATGTCATCATACAGGACAAAGAAACCTAAAATAATGCACAATGGGCTGGCTCGGAGAAAGACTGCTGGAACAGAACAATAATTGTCTGACTGGAACGTGGTAAAGGAGAAAAGAGAGGGACAGACTTGACAATGACTCACCTGCAACATCCAGGAGAAGGGTCCCTGGATCGGGGAACATGAGCAAACTGGTCCATGAACAGCCTCTCTAGTAACTGGCTGGTTTGGATCCCAGGTCTCTTGAGTGGCTGTTGTGAAACATCCCTGACCCCATCCATCACCCAGTGCTTTTATCCAGCCATAAGCAGAAAGTCAGTTCCTGGTCATTCAGTGCAGCAAGTCGAAGCCCTGGTGGGGTGACATGAACCTCTTTGTTTCTGGGAAGATCAGTTTCTTCATATAAATTTATAGGCTGCAGATTGATTTGAACATGTCTCTTGAATCTAATTTCTGGGGCAACTCCCTGTGGGCTGGAATTCTTCCTATGTTCTGCCAAAAAATCTTGGTGATAAAAGGAGAAGTCAAAGTCTGAACTGCACTGACTTTGCTGTCATACTCCTGATGGGCTCCTAGAAAAACAAACACACACAAAACAACATTAGTGGAATAGAATGTATTTATCATAATGTTTACTCATTTTAAGTGTGCAATTCAATGATTTATTTTCTAGTTAACTTACCTAGCATGCAACCATGACTGCAATTCCAGTTTTGAACTTTTCTATCAGCTCCAGAAGATCCTCATGCTCATTTGTAATTAATCCCTGTTTCCACCTCCTAGCCCTGGGCAACCACTGATTGGTTTACTGTCTCTGTAGATTTGCCTTTTCTGGGTATTTCATACAAAGGGAAAGATATATTATACAGTCTTCTGCATTTGGCTGCTTTCAACCAGCATAATGCTTTTTTGGATTTGCCCATGCTATAGCCAGTATCAGTACTTCATTCTTTGTTATGACTATATAATATTCTCTCATGTGGGTATTCCATATTTTGTCTACTTGGTAAATGTGTTGAAGGACTTTTGTGCTGTTTCCACTTTTTGGCAATCACGACTAGTATTGTCATGAACTCTGGTATGTGAGTCTTTGTGTAGAAGTGTTTTCATTTCTCTGTTAGGTACCCTGGAGTGGATTTGCTGGGTCACTTGGTAAATTTATGTCTTCCCTGGTGGTGTCTTAAGCAGTCAATGACCCAGTGTCTTCCTTGGCATTGTGTAGGGTAACAATAGGAGAGCCTGATAACTTTATCAACTATGTGTTTATAGCACTCATTCCCTAAGATACTCCCTATTAGGACTTATAAGGCAGGCAGGCAGGCAAAGTCATTGCAGTAGCTCTACCTTTATATTAAGGACAGCCTCCTAGTAGTCACATCTGTGGTTGTGATTTCAATACGATGATTCTTTAAAATACATAAAAGCATCTTGAAGACTTGACATCACATAAGGTGATACTGTGATATTACTGCCATCGTTAGCATTATTCACTTGTCATCTGCAATTTGAAAGGATGGAGTTTTAAGCTCCATGTGGCAGGATCAGGAAGCAGTGAGGATCTAACGCAAAGCGCCCTTGACTCTGATGTTTCGTCCCATCACTTCCACTCGCAGTGACAGAAACTTCCTTACAGTGATTTGCCTTCTCAAGCTCTAATTGCTTCACTTTGAAAAATGGTGCTACCAACCTTAACACTCAAGAGTTTCCACAGGATTAAACAAATTGGCAACATGTTTAATCCAGTCTCATGCTGCTATGAGGTGGTTAAATTACTTGACCCTAATTTTAATCTAGAAAGGTTGTATATTTCAAAAGAAAATCTCAAAAACTAAAATATGTTGCAGGATGGGCTGTGTAAGATTCTGAGGCCAGTTCTCCATCACCATCTGGGTATCTTACAATTTAACTCGGTTCTGACACTATCAATTTGGAAATTATGTCAGGTGTCACAGGTTAAGGGCTCAGTCCTACCAGACTCCCCCACCACCTTCAGACGACAGTCATAAGCCCAAGTTGTCACCTGTTCTTCTGATCGACCAGCTACAGAGTGGAGGTTCCAAGAACCCCAAATGCCTCCTAGGGTTTGTTTAATTTGCTACAGCAACTCACAGAACTCAGAGAAACATTCACTTACTAGATTACAGTTTTATCACAGAAAGACAGAACTCTGGAACAGTCAGATGGAAGAGATGCATAGGGTAAAGCACAGAGTTTCCATGCCTTCTCCAGCCAGCCATCCTCCAGGAATCTCCACCTGTTCACCAACCAGCTCTCCAAACCCAGCCTTTCGTTTCGTGTAGAAGCTTCATGACACAGGAATGATTGATTACATCATGGCCATAGGTGACTGACATCAATCTCCAGCCCCTTTCCCCTCCCAGGAGATCGGAGGCGGGACTGGAAGTTCCAACCCTCCAATCACATGGTTGGCTCCCCAGGCAACCAGCTTTGGGCTGCCAATCATCTCCCCTAGCTCTAGGGGATTTTCAGAAGTAACCTCATTAACAAAACCCAGGTGTGGTTGAAAAGGAATTGTTAGGAAGAAGAAGATACTCATTTCACCTTTATGACTCTGCAGCCCTTTCAGGCATAAAGGACAAGAGACCAAATATCACAGCAAAAGATACTTTCACTGGTCTTATGTCTCAGAACTTTCAAGGTTTGAGCCAGAAACAGAACAAAAAAAAAAAATACATTTCTTATTATAGATCATGTATCACCTGCTTCATTTTATTCACTTGCTCATTTTATTTCTCTTGGGGATTTATTTGTACAGTATTTTGGTATCTTTCTTTTAAATAGAAATAAACAACAAAAGTAATAGCACAACACATTGCTAAGTCCTTTTGAAATGTGTGTTTATATCAGTGATATCATTTAGATGATTAAAACCTGTGGCTCTCCAGCCTGGTTGCTCATTAGAATCACCTGGAGAGTAACACTGGGTGCCTGGGCCGCTGGGAGAGGTTATAGGAGTTGCCCGAGGTAACACATCTAAGTTGTGATGCCAACAGGACTTAAAGCTAGGTCTCTAGATTAGTCCAGTACTCCGCTTCCTGCACCATATTTTCTAAAAAGAAAATTGAACTAGAGTTAAACTAAAATTAACTTAAGTGATGCCAGTCCTGGAGTGGATAAAGAACAATCTGAGTCCTTGGCAAAAATATACGGACAAGTGGCAATAACACACTCACCGGGAACAAGTCCACAGGAGGCCCGCATCTAGCCCGGCCCCGCGTATGCTGAAGCCAGGGCCCGGTTTGTTACAGAACTGCTTACTGCGAAGAAGTTCAGAGAGAAGTGGAGATTCTAAAGGGATAGATAAATCTATAAGCAAGACTACTGAGTTGGTAAAATGCCCAGCTCAGCAGTTCAGAGCCAAAAACAGAAAGGCTCTGTGAGCAGGTGGGTGCCTTGTTTATGGTAATCAGCTCTGGGCCCACGGAGAAGGCAGTGGCACCCCACTCCAGTACTCTTGCCTGGAAAATCCCATGAACGGAGGAGCCTGGTAGGCTACAGTCCATGGGGTCGCTAAGAGTCGGACATGACTGAGCGACTTCACTTTCACTTTTCCCTTTCATGCACTGGAGAAGGAAATGGCAATCCACTCCAGTATTCTTGCCTGGAGAATCCCAGAGACGGCGGAGCCTGGTGGGCTGCCGTCTATGGGGTCGCACAGAGTCGGACACGACTGAAGCGACTTAGCAGCAGCTTAGCAGCTCTGGGCCCAAGAAGCGATGAGGTCATCAGTGTTTCTGGGATGCTCTGAGGGAAGTGAGTTGACCAGGTAAGCAGAGAAAACAGGTAACTGGGTGACACTTGGGTGGGGCTACTAACTTATGGCCCCTCTGTATACAAGGCCAGAGTAAATTCCAACTTAGGAATCCACTGTGGATTGATGGGGAAGATGCTGATGAACACATCTGAAGAAAAACTCAAGAACAGAATGAGAGTTCAAGGTTGTCAAGCCCCTCATTTTACAGGTTAAAGAAAATGAAGACCAGAGAGGAGCAGTGACTGCTCCAAGGGCATAGAGCCAAGTGGATGGCAGGTCCAAGCCTCCCTGCCTGGTGGTTCTTCCACCACTGAAAACCAAACATGAAAACATGGACAAAATGCACACAAGTCCCAATGATCATCGGGGAGAAGAGATATGGGGGCACCTTTACATGCGCTATCACTCTGTTCTGCCCTTCCACTCCCTCCTCCAGCCTCCTCCACTCTATGGAGGGAACTGTCATTTTGGTTTCCACTCTGTTACAGGGACTGAGAACAGCATGGAAATACAGTTCTGTGCAGTGTTTCTTGGATTTAGTCACTTCATCTGGGTGGGCCTTGGGTTCCTCTTAAGTAAAATGGTGAGTGTGAAAAGACAGCTCTAATGATACACCTTATGCCTAGTACACCCTCTAAACCAGGAATTGGCAAACTACAACTAATTCTGGCCCCCATCTGTTTTGTAAATAAAGTTTTATTGGAACTCAATTACATCCAATAACTAACATATTCTCTATGGATGTTTTTAGAGCTGAGTAGATGCAACAGAGGAGAAGGCAATGGCACCCCACTCCAGTACTCTTGCCTGGAGAATCCCATGGATGGAGGAGCCTGGTAGGCTACAGTCCATGGGGTCGCTAACAGTTGGACACGACTGAGCGACTTCACTTTCACTTTTCCCTTTCATACACTGGAGAAGGAAATGGCAACCCACTCCAGTATTCTTGCCTGGAAAATCCCAGGGACGGCGGAGCCCGGTGGGCTGCCGTCTATGGGGTCGCACAGAGTCGGACACGACTGAAGCGACTTAGCAGCAGCAGCAGATGCAACAGAGATCATTGCATAGCCCATCAAGATGAAAATATTTATGAGCTGTCCCTCTACAAAAATTTTGCTGATTCCTATAAAACACACACTCTGCCTACTACCTGTGGCACGCACAGGCAGTCTACCATATATTTATATATTGTCCAGATAATTTTTCTGCTTATGTGTTTGCTTTTAGAAGGAAACCATTTGAAGCATATAGCTAAATACAAAAACAAACTCAATAAATGATCCTTGTATACTCTAAGTTTTAACTGATGATAATATTCAGATTTTTATGTTTTTAAAATATTGTATCATAGTAATCTATATTTATAGTAAACTTAAATTGTTTCAGAAGAAGGAAGAAAAGACCTGCACACACGTACCTAGAACTAAATGACCTGAAGACTTCAGCGCTACTGTAACACGATCACTGTCACTCTGAGTTTGGTTTTCAGATGGGTAAAAGGGTCTTCCTTATGAGATCCATGGTCTAAATTATATGACACATATTTTACCAGAGAGTCAGAAAACAATCATGAGTTTTTTCAACTGAATAGTTTAATATTAAAGTAAAAAGGCCATTTTCGTTAGGACATTTGACCATAGTTACCTTAACTAGCAGTTCTTGAGGTATTGCTTAAATGCTAATATAAATAGGGCAAGATATAAAGAAAATAAAGCTTGATATTGAATTAAATGCCTTTTTCTATCCATATTTATCCTTAATCCACTTGGTGAAATCCCAATCATAGGAATCCATCTTAAGAGGAATGTCCTTTACTAATCACTATTTCTCTTATTAGAAAAAGCAAAACCTTTGAGACTTCTCTGGACATCAAGGTTTATACAACTTAATTTGAAGTCAAAGCCCCTATAGCCATTTGGTTCCTTAGTGACCTGGTCCTAGCTCACATATACCCTAGGACAGGCATTTGTTTCGTATTCTTTAGACGTAACAGAGATGGAAATGGACGTTTCTGCCTCTCTCATTTGATTTCTTTCTTTTTTTTTTTTTTTATCTATTCTCATTTGATTTCATCATCATCAGTATTTGCCTTCCATAACCTCGGAATATTTCTTCACTGTATTCTTCATTTGTCCTTTTGAGGCTCTTTCATGGAGTGTGTGCGTGTGTGGGTGTGTGAAATCACACATGCACACATGAACAGTACCTGCTTTCTAATCCTCTTTCATTCCCTCCCATCAATAACAGGGCTGGAAATGAGGAAACATAAACTGGCATTGAGGGCTCATCTTTGAAAAATCTCCCTGACCAACGTTCCTCTGATACAGAGCTTAAAGATGTACCAAGGGGGAAGGGGAAGGAGGAGGGATAAATTGGGAGATTGGGATTGACATATACACACTACTATATAACTAATAAGAATCTACCATTGAGCAAAGGGAAGGCTGCTTAATACTGTGTAATGGCCTATATGGGAAAATAAGCTAAAAAGAAGCAGATACATGTATATGTACAACTGATTCACTATGCTGTACAGCAGAAACTAAACATTATAAGTCAACTATACTCCAATAAAAATTAATTTAAAAACATACAGTGAGATTCAAATAAGTACTTCATATAAATAAACCTGCTACAGAAATATCAATATATGTTTCTTCAATCAATTCTTCAAATTTGTAGACTCTTGTGACCCATGGACTGTAGCCCACCAGGCTCCTCTGTCCATGGGATTTTCCAGGCAAGAATACTGAAGTGGTTTGCCATTTTCTTCTCCAGGGGATCTTCCCTATGCAAGGATCAAACCCAGGTCTCCTGCACTGCAGGCATATTCTTTACTGATTGAGCTACTAGGGAAGCCCAGACCAGAATAACATGAAATAAATTTAACATTATTTTGCATGCAGAACCACCAATTTAAAAAAATAAATGTTTCTGACAAAGCCAGAAATATTTTTCTTAAATTTTAGAACAGAAAGTTTGCTAGGTTAACAGAGTTGAATAGTCATTGAGGGACCTCCCTGGTGGTCCAGTGGCTAAGACTCCAAACTCCCAATGCAGGGAGCCTTGGTTCATCCCTCACCAGAAAACTAGACCCCATGTGACAAAAGTAAGAGTTTGCAAGCTGCAACTAAAGATCCCATGTGCCACAATAAGACTTGGCACCACCAAAGAAAGAAAGAAATATTTAAAAAACACAGTCACTGGAACAAGGTCTTAAGACAGAAATATACACTGGTTTTATCTCGGTGTACTAATGACTCCACAAGGCAAGGAGGGGGTGACATGGTCTAAATCTGATGTGTTTGCCTCTGTTCCTAATTCCATGCCAGCGGTAGGCCTGTCTCGTGGGTGTTCTGCCCCTCTCCAGGTTGAAGAGTACAAAATTTTTAAGTTTTGGGATTTAATATACTGTTCATACTGTTCATGCTTCAGAACAGCTCTCCCTAAGCCCAGTGACATGGCTCCAACCACACCGAAGCCATCCCAACCTTCCAAGCTGGGAGCTAACAGTGTGCTTGACACAGAACCCAAGGGGTCTTGGGAGTGGTTAATAATGGAAGATTCTTAAATATATCATAAATATCTATTACCAGGAAGATGAATAATGATAAGAATTCTCCTTTTCTTTAGTGCAAGACTTTCCTCTCTTGATACTTAACCTACCCCTGTGGATAAGGTTAAGCTATGTCCCTTAATGAGGAACTATTAAGACACCTATAATTAAAATGACTTTTCTCCAGAGTGCACAAGGAAAATTACATTTTTTTTCCCTCTTAACAATTATAAAAACATAACAAAATAACCACAGCAAATTTGAAAAAGATAATGTCCCTCTCAATTTTACCCCCCCCCAAAAAAAAGGCATAAAAGGATTGTTTCAGTCTAGAACTGTTATATGTGGGAGGCATATGGACACCTGGAAAATTCACTTAAAATGCAGGTCCCCAGGCCCAACTCACATAAACTGTGCTACATGAGATTTGGGGTCAGGCTCAGGATTGCACCTGTTCACAACACCCCAGGCAATCTGGATAATGGTAGTCAAAAGACTACGCTCCAAGAAACAATACCACATGTTCAATACTGCTCTTTTTTCTCTTATATAATACAGATCTCCCAATCTTCCAATTCTATGTTCTAGCTTCTTGTTATCCAGCACATATTTATTTACACTACATTTGTTTTTCAGCCTGGTGAAATTCAAGAGATCAGAATTTAAATCCCCAAACCTCTCTTAAACAAATTTATTCAGATGCATTCTTATTAATGGGCCAGAGGGCAACTGCATATTTACAGTTTCCACTGTGTAGTGCCATATTGCTTTCTTCTAGTGCTGAGCAATTTATATTTAAACCGGCAGATTAAGAGGACCCAATATTCACCACAATGTCACCAGCAATGTGTATCTGAATTTATTTTTACTTTGTTCTGCTAATTTAGTCAGTGTAAAATGGTATCTCAAGGTGGATTTAATTTGCACTTCTTGCATTTCTGGTGAAGATTAATATGTTTCCCTGTGTTTCTTTGCTATTTATAAGTTTCCCAGAGTTACAGTTAAACTTTTGAATCTCTTGTCACGTTCAGGGCATGGCTTTTTGCTGCTTCCTTGTCAAGGCAACTGAAACTTAACAGAGACTCCCAAAGCCAGTGATGGAACAGGGACTGTGGTTTGGTTCAGCACCCCAGGATGTGCTCTTAGCCAAGTTATCTTGTGTCCTGGAGGTCTTATGGCAAAAACTTCCAGATGGGAGGAAGACAGAAAGAAGAAAGATATTCCAAGTCAGGTTTCTGGCAAAGAGACTCTGAGATCAAGATCTGCATACAGGAGATTCTTAGGAGGAGTTTCCTCGAGATTAAGACCTGCAGGAGGTGACAGAAGCTGGAGCCAGTTGAGGGAGGGGCTAAGTAACTGCAATCTCAGCAGTGGTCCTGGGGAGTACTAGTGGTCAAATGACCCTTCATTGTTGACCTACTTAAAGGCAAGGGTTCAAGGACTTTCTTCCTGCACATGGACCAGTCAACTGATGTCGGCTATCCCAGGGAAGGCATTCTGAGCTTGGATGAAGCGACTGTTTTCAATGGAAGGCAAATCCCACAGAAGCCCTCAACTGTGAAAACTGTCAGCCATCAATACTGTTAGCAGCTCGGGGGATGCAAGTTGAGTCCTGAAGAGGGACTCTGGTTGACACATCACAGCATCCCCTGCTGAAGGAACCCTATATTAGTTGAGACACTCTAGTTTCCTCTCATATATGCTATCACTTTAGTTATCCACTGATGTATAACCATCACAAAACTTAGCCTGAAACAAACAAAACATTTCCACTTTGCTCATGATTCTGCCAATGGGGCTGGGCTCAGCTGGGCAGTTCTTCCTCTGGTCTTGCTGGTGATCTCTCACTGGCTGTATTCTGCTGCTGAGGAAGCTATGATGGGCTGAGCTCAGCAAGATGATGAGAAGGCCAGGCTTCTTTTCCTCTCTCCAGGGAGTCTGAGGGCTTCTTCTTCTCACTGTGGCCTCAACAATTCCAGGGAGCGTATTTGTATGGTTTTTCCAACAAGGTAATGGGTTTTCTTACATGGAGACTGAGGGCCAGTTCCCAGTATGAGCCTTTATGGGAAAATGGGGTTTCTCAACCTTGGCACTATTGACAATTGGGGCTGGATAATTCTTTGTTGGGCTTCCTAGGTGGTGCTAGTGATAAAGAACCTGCCTATCAGTGCAGGAGACCTAAGAGATGCGGGTTTGATCCCTGGGTCAGGAAGAGCCCCTGGAGGAGGGAATGGGAACCTACTCCAGTATTCTTGCTGGAAAATCCTATGGACAGAGGAGCCCAGTGGGCTATAGTCCATAGCAGGGTGGCAGATTCTTATCCTGTGTGCTGCAGAATGTTTTGCATCCTCCCTGGTCTCTGCTCACTAGATGCCAGTAGCACTCTTCCAACTGGGACACACACACACACAAAAATGTCTTTAGACATTGCCAAATATCCCATGAAGGGTAAAAAAGGCTCCCTTTGAGAATCACAACTTTAGAAAACCTAAAGTGTTCTTGGAAGTTCTACCACATTCTGTTGGTTAAAACAAGCCATAAATACAGCCTAGATTCAAATCTCATGGCTGCCAGGAGATCTGGCTCATTGGGGGCCACCAAGGTAACAGACTGTCATAATTCTATGAGGGTCACATTAAAATTTTCATATTATAATGTGAAGTTAAGGTTCATTCTTCCAGAACCACACAGTTAGGAAGTCACAGCACTGAGATATGAGACCAAGTCTGCCTGACACAAAGGGCATACTCTCTCTACCACTTTGAACTGCCTACAGTGGCTTTCAAAGGGTTACTCTTAAGAAGTGAACTAACCTCAATCTAAGAAACTTGTTAGAGAAAAAAACAAGGTTTCACTTGGGTTTAGTTATGGTTAATAAAGTAAACATTAATCACTTGAAGTGCTATTTTGGAGCTCATGAAACTGAAATGAAGCACAACATGAAGTGTTCATTTATTTCTAAGGGGCTTATTTTGTTAACATTCAATCATTCAATCCCCTTTGCCTTATTTACAACATTTGAGTGAAATACTTTTTTTAATAAGTAAAACTTTATTCTGAGTTTTATAGGCAACAAATTCCTTCTCTTGAAGATGCAGGAGGTGGGGGTTGTGGACAAAGCCAGGATATACCATTGGACACCCCACCCCCAGGTGGAGCAGAGTTTCTTCCAGGGCAGAGTTTCTGCACCAGTGTTCCCTGCTGGAAATTGTAGCCTCTTACAAGACCCCAACTCCTACCAGGGTATGAAATGCCTAGACTTAATGCTTAGCTCCACCACTTACTGTTCACATGACTTTTTAAAAATATTTATTTAATCGCAGGATAATTACTTTACAGTATTATGACGGCCTCTGCCATACATCGACATGAACTGGCGATGGGCATACATGTGGCCCCTCCCTCCTGCACTCCCCTCCCTCCTTCCTCCCCACCCCATCCCTCCAGGCAGTCACAGAGCACCAGCTTTGGGTTCCCTGCATCATACAAACTCCCACTAGCTACCTATTTTACATATGGTTATATATATGTTTCAATGTTATTCTCTCAAATCATCCCACCCTCTTCTTCTCCCACTGCTACATGACTTTTGATGAGCCATTTAAATGCCCAGAGCCTCAATTTCTTTGTCTAAAATCTGGCTGAAACCCTAGCCTGGAGGACTTGTGCTGAGATGAAATGATACATAGACATGTGATCCCTTTTCACTGTCCCTTCCTGAGGAAAGAGGGAAGTGCAGAGGAAATAACAGATAAAATCAACAGAAGATCTTTTTGACGTGAGAGCAGACTAACTCAAGCCTCTTCTTTATCATACGGGAAGCCTGGTGTAAAAGAGGAAGCTACCAGTGGATTAGAGCACATTCCACTTTCACTGTGATTTGTGGATTCTGTACCATCTCCCCTCCCACCCATGAAGCAAGCAGACACATAAAAAGCAAAAATGAAGCATGAATAATTTTCCTCTTCTATTTCCCTCCCACCTTCCCAGACAGGACATGAAAACCGAAGAGAAAGGAGAGACCAGAATGAAGACCATCCGTCATCAGATACAGCCACCACTAACTCCCAAGTATTTCTCAAAACACAGTCTGTGAGTTCTCCAAAATGTATATATCACATTTTTTTAAAGAGAAAACTCTTTCATCGGAATGCTCAGGACCCTAATGCTCTGATGAGCTGAATGTTCTGTTTAACAGGAAGGGACCAGATCTCTCGTGCGTGGAATTCTAGTTTTCAATGTGGGGACATGGCAACAGGCTTTTTGATCAACGTTTTAATCAAATATAATTTATTATTTATCTGAAGGCTTCAAAGGTACAGTAGCATTTTATATTGCCTCCAGGAAATAATAAGAAACATCCACTGCCTAAGACTTGAAGGTAAACATGTGGATTATTGGAGGTTTTTAATTTATACAGGGTGAATGGCAAGGAATTCCTTCATAGTTAAACCAATCTGCATGGAATCCTGGCTCTAGACTTACGAGCTGACTGTTCTTGGGCAGGATAATCTCTACAAGCCTTCGTTTTCAATCTGTAGACTTGATATAAGAGTACCGCCATAAGGAAACAATATGATAATTATTATAAAGCCCTTAGAGCAAAGCCACACTCATAGTAAGTACTTTATCAAGTCAACTTTATTTTGCCTGTTCTTTTTTTGGACTCTATTTCAGCTGCATGAAAAATAAACACGCAGAGAAAGAACCAGGAAAATCTACAAGACACGTAACTGTTCTCCTGGAGGAAATGTTGACAAAGCAAGTGAGGGAGGTTTAAGGTATGTGAAGGCGATTTGCACGTCTGCAGTGCACACATCCTGCCTTGTCTACTCATCACAGCCATCCTGTGGTTGGGAATGACAGCTGATAATTCAGGCTGCCAATCTAACTTAGGAGTAAGATTTCTCAAGCCCATGCCAGGAAAACATGCTGTTTGGATGAGAGAGTGCTGGAGTTGGAAAGTCACAGGTGTGTCTTCAGTCCTGTGGTTCAGGTGCTCACAGCTCAGCCCCAGAGGCCCTTCCCACAGTGGGTTAGGAAAGGACACTGTGGACCCCCTGCCTGCACCGCCCAGAGACACATGTGAGCCCGGAGATGCACGAGGGCTGTCCTCTACCATCAGTCACCCTTGGGCATCTAAAAGCACAACTGCTTTCGTCTAAGAGATTTCGCCTCAGCTACTGGGCAAGAGAGTTCCAGAAAAACATCTATTTCTGCTTTATTGACTATGCCAAAGCCTTTGGCTGTGTGGATCACAATAAACTGTGGAAAATTCTGAAACAGATGGGAATACCAGACCATCTGACCTGTCTCTTGAGAAACCTGTATGCAAGTCAGGAAGCAATAGTTAGAACTGGACATGGAACAACAGACTGGTTCCAAATAGGAAGAGGAGTATGTCAAGGCCGTATATTGTCACCCTGCTTATTTAACTTATATGCAGAGTACATCATGAGAAACGCTGGGCTGGAAGAAACACAAGCTGGAATCAAGATTGCTGGCAGAAATATCAATAACCTCAGATATGCAGATGACACCACTCTTATGGCAGAAAGTGAAGACGAACTAGAGCCTCTTGATGAAGGTGAAAGAGGAGAGTAAAAAAGTTGGCTTAAAGCTCAACGTTCAGAAAACTAAGATCATGGCATCCGGTCCCATCACTTCATGGGAAATAGATGGGGAAACAGTGGAAACAATGTCAGACTTTATTTTTTTTGGCTCCAAAATCACTGCTGATGGTGACTGCAGCCATGAAATTAAAAGACGCTTACTCCTTGGAAGGAAGGATATGGCCAACCTAGATAGCATATTGAAAAGCAGAGACATTACTTTGCCAACAAAAGTCCATCTAGTCAAGGCTATGGTTTTTCCAGTGGTCATGTATGGATGTGAGAGTTGGACGGTGAAGAAAGCTGAGTGCCGCAGAATTGATGCTTTTGAAATGTGGTGTTGGAGAAGACTCTTGAGAGTCCCTTGGACTGCAAGGAGATTCAATCAATCCATCCTCAAGGAGATCAGTCCTGGGTGTTCATTGGAAGGACTGATGTTGAAGTTGAAACTCCAATACTTTGGCCACCTCATGCGAAGAGTTGACTCATTGGAAAAGACCCTAATGCTGGGTAGGATTGGGGGCGGGAGGAGAAGGGGACGACAGAGGATGAGATGGTTGGATGGCATCACTGACTCGATGGACATGGGTTTGGGTAAACTCTGGGAGTTGGTGATGGACAGGGAGGCCTGGCGTGCTGCAATTTATGGCGTCGCAAAGAGTTGGACACGACTGAGCGACTGAACTGAACTGGGCCTGATCAGTCATTCGATTTTTACTTGGAGAATTATTTCCAAATGTTAGCTAAAGGCTCTGTTTTATTTGCTGGCCGACTATCTTATTATTGCGTGTGTGCATGCTAAGTCGCTTCAGTCATGTCCGACTCTGTGCAACCCTATGGACTGTAGCCCAGTACGTTGCTGTCCTTGGGATTCTCCAGGCAAGAATACTGGAGTGGGTTGCTGTGCCCTCCCCCAGGGGATCTTCCTGACCCAGGGATCAAACCTGCATCTCTTATATCTCCTGAATTGGCAGGCAGGTTCTTTACCACTAGCACCAGCTGGGAAGCCCTGTCATTATTAATGTGCCTCAATTTCAGTTAGGAAAACTGATGGCAGACCTTGGCTCAGACAGATGAACCCTCCATGAGGACCCCTTGCCTGTGTCTTGCCACCTGAAGGGTTTTTCCATGTGACTGGCTCACACAAGATGGGCTCGGCTGTCCCGTGGGTGCCCAGGAAGCAAAATGTTGTCTTGAAGTATGAACAGAAAGGCTAAATGGGCTTCGATGATGCAAGAAACACCCCGGCGAGAGGAGGAACTTGGTGTGTGCCAGGCAGTGCCGGGCACAGCCCCCTGCAGCCCAGAGAAGCTGCAAAGGAAAGGTTAACAGGACACGTGGTTTCTCAAGAGCCACAGATAGAGACAGCTTTTCTTTTGGAAGCCTTGTTCAGCGGTGATGGCTGTGTTCGCATTGGCTCTACATGGGATGCTCCCTGTTGGCTGCACTCACTCAGGGATAAGGGTCCTATGGGTGCTGAGTGCAACACTGTTCCCCCAACACTGAAGGAGAGGTGCTGGAAAGACCTGAGGAAACAAGCCTGTGTCCTGCAGGGGAAAACACCTCATTTTACGGTCAAGCCAGAGAGTAAAAGAGCAGGAAGAAATTGGGGTTTCAATCTGCTGGGTTTGTCCACCACCTTGACGATGAGGTAGTGGTGGAAAGATGGGTATGGACTTGGGAGCCCAGTGTTCTTGGAGTCCAGGGGTTCCATTCTGCCCCGCCTATCATTGTGTGATGTTGTGTCTCTGTTTCATCACACTGGAATGGGAACAAGATTACTAACTTTGTAGTTTCAAGGTTTAGTGGAAGGAGACATATAAAAGATATGGTACCTAATGCATGCATGCTAACTCACTTCAGGTATGTCTGACTCTGTGACCCCTGGACTGTAGCCTGCCAGGATTCTATGTCCATAGACTCTCCAGGCAAGAATACTGGAGTGGGTTGCCATGCCCTCCTTCAGGGGATCTTCCTAATGCGGAGATCAAACCAGCATCTCCTACATGTCCTGCATTGACAGGTAGGTTTTGTTGTGTGTTGTTTTGTTTTTTTGTTTTTTTGTTTTTTTTTTTTTACCACTAGTGCCACCTTGGAAGGCCAAAGAGGCCTTGGTACCTAATGGTTCAAATAAGGATTGCCTATTCTAACCTCCTTTATTTCCCAAGCTTTACCAACTGTGGGTAATTTCCTACTAAAATTCAATCTCCTGTCTTCCTAATAAGAGAACTCTGGTTTTGTTCAAGAGCAGCCATGAGCCTAATGGAAGGACTAACTCTAGCAGCCTGCCTTGTGGGTAGAGATGACCAGTAACACAGTTACTGAGAGAGGCTTCGGGGAAAACCCTCTTTGACCCTCGTCCAACCTGTTCTTCCATCCAGAAACCACGGTCTGAGCTCAGGAAGAGCTTGGATAAGCCTGGTGCCCAAGAAATGTTTTCTGACTGAGCAACAAGAAAAATAATAATAATACTAGAGACAATTAACATAATAAGAGCTTGCACCCAGCCTGTCAATGTGCTAAACCCTTTACCCTGGTCCCTCTTCAGGGACCATTACTCTGCCTACCACAGTAGGGTCTACAGAAGTTCTCCTCATTGTTTATAGGAATATTTTGCCATAGAAGCAGCTGCAGCATGTACCTAACTCCACGGTAGGATGTCACATCTCAGCTGCAGGATAACAGGCAGAGGAGACCTATCTGGTTGGGGGGGTGCACAGAATAGCTGTGGCCACAGAGTCTCAGGCTGTCCCCTTCTGATGCAGACTCCCCATCAGTTCTCCAGGGGAAGGAGGAGGGTAACACTGGCCAGTCACACCCAGTGACCATCTGTGGGCTTTCCTCATCTTATTTCCAGTGGTCACTGTGCACATGGGATTGATTTTCAGGAAATAAGAAGAATAAGGGGGAGAAGTTGCGTTTGTTCAGCCAAAATCAATCTCGTCACATTTCTTTTCATACTCTTACTTTAATTAATCATGAGACTTCACTAGGACAGTGATGCCCTGAGACGGAGGTCACCCAGCCCAGGGGCCCAGCTACCAGCTCACAAAGTGGAAACTGGAATCTGAGTCTTCTACCCAGCCTATCCCTAAGCAAGTCTGACTTGTACCCACCAGGCCCATAGTCAGACCCTTCTCAGGGCCTCTGACCCAAGGCTTTTTAGTTGGATGACCACTTCCTGTCCTTATATGCTTATATCTTTCCCTCTATTAAGACTCATGCTGGGAGATTCCTGGTGGTCCAGTGGCTAACACTACACACTCCCAGTGCAGGGCGCCCAGTTTCCATCCCTGGCCAGGGAACTAGATCCCACGTGCTACAGTTAAGAAGCAGCACAGTCAAAAAAAAGAAGACTCCACGCTGCCTCCAGGAAGCAACCTCTCCCACCCACCCCTCCCTAAGTAGCGCATCTTGGCTTCCTGGCTTCCTGCCCTTACTTTGTCCAGGTGAGTCATTCCATGATGACTGGTATCTTTGTTAATGACCATGATGAGTCTCTCTCACCTGACCTTGGACTCCTTAAAGGCACTTCTACTTTAATTGTTTTTAGTTCACCATCGACACCTACCTCTGCACCCGCCGTAACATCTTCGCCACCACTGTCTCTAAATCTTTGTGGCTTAAAAGAATTGGATGCTTTGAGCTGAACCTCGTCAACAGATATTTTCCTTCTACTATTTCACTTTAGCACAGCAGCCTCAGAGCAAATCACTTACCTTTTCTCTAACTCTTCAATGATTTTCAAAAATCCTAACATTTTCTTAGAAGCTGCTATGTCCTTTCTCAAGTTTCTGTCCACAAACGCTCTGTAAGAAATGTCCCTCTACTCCTCAACCAAAAAGTGAAAGACAAACAAGTTGGTCCTCGAGCCGCCACCGGTGTTTCTGCAAAGTGATCAACTCAAGGTGACGACAAAGCACAGGAGGCCCGTGAGGCTGAAAGACGGACGCCCCCCACCAGGCCCCGACCGCCGGAACCAAGGGGCAGATGGAGGTTTGACGCCTAGCTGAGCACCGCTCAGCACCACTGTTTGAACAGAAGCACTCCTAGGTCAAATCTCAGAGATAAATAGGTAATTACAATTAATCCTCCCTAATTGCCATCCTTCTGCCCATTGCACTGGAAACAACACCTCACACATTCTTTCCAGGGTCCTGAGGGGTGGGCGAGGCCTTCCACGCTGCCTATGGAGCTCTCTGCATGAGAGGCCCATGTCCCCATTTTGCAGATAAGGAGGCTGAGAATAAACAAGGCATGTGTTTCCAGAGTCCCTGGGGTGGCGAGAACAATGGTTTCAGCTGCATTTCTCCAGTTCCAGGAGGATTAGATAAAGAGGAAAGGATGCCCTGGGACTGATGAGCAGGAAACCAATCTGAAACACATTGTCCATCCCTGTCTGAACGTGACTTTGGAATGCCGTACTTGGCACCTACTGTATACCAGGAACTGAGCTGGACGTTTCCAGACTATTTCATTTCATCTCCCTAACAACCCTCTGTATTATAAATTCCATTTTATAGCTGACAAATCTCAGACTTGGGGAAGTGAAGTGACTTGCCCCAAGGCCCCCCCAGGGAGCCGAAGACAAGGTCAAAATTTGAATAGTTTATTTATTCATTTTGGTTCACTCTTCAACAGGTATTTATTGTAGAGCTGCAACAAGCATTTAAGATAGAGTTATGAGCACTATGTCTATATAGCCCAGGCTATTGGGACAAGCTAAAGTCCCTGGAGGGCTGGGCTTTAACCTGAAACTGGCCTGTATGTCCTGACCAAATGGGACATGCTGAGTAGCTGGGGCCAGGTCCAAGGAGGAATTTAACATTGGAAAACTCTGTCTTTATGCCATTTTCCTCCTTCCCAAGGCAAAGGTGTTTACAGGATCACTAAATACAACTTTGGGCTTCCCTGGTAGCTCAGTGGTAAAGAACCCACCTGCCAATGCAGGAGATGTGGGTTTGATCCCTGGGTTGGGAAGATCCCCCAGAGGAGGAAATGGCAACCCACTCTAATATTCTTGCCAGGGAAATCCCATGGACAGAGAAGCCTGGCGGGCTACAGTCCATGGGGTCACAAAGGAGTCAGACAGGACTTAGCGACTAAAGAACAACAAATACAACTTTACAACAAGAGCTTCTATTTCTCCAGAGCCTAGGAAAAATGCCCCAGCACATCACACTTGTTCACGGCCATTTCAAAAACAGCAAAACAGAACAGAGCAGGGATGGCCGGGGCTCAGTGGGCCAAGACAAATAGAATGGTCTCTGAACTTCAGGTGCAATTCCCAGGTTAAAAGCACTACCCCTGACACTTTGTGGATTGACACAGGTCAAGTCATCTCCTGCAGTCATCATCTCCCATCAAGTTAAATAGTAACTCTTGCTTGTAGACTTACGGTGGAAATCAAAGGAGGTAACATCCAGTACACAGTGTTGTGTTAGCTGCTTCAGTCATGTCCAACTCTTTGCGACCCCATGGGCTGTAGCCAGACAGGCTCCTCTGTCCATGGAATTCTCCAGGCAAGAATACTGGAGTGGGTTGTCACGCCCTCCTCCAGAGGATCTTCTGGACCCAGGAATTGAACCCAGGTCTCCTGCATTGCAGGCAGATTCTTAACCGTCTGAGCCACCAAGGAAGTTAATATCCAGTCACAGGGGGTACTTTAAACAAACATGAGAGAAAACATCCACCAGGGCTGGTGGGCAATAGAGGGAGGGTGAAAAAGGAGCCACAACAAAGCAGCATTTCCCAGATGGAAGAGAGGAAGCCCCTTGAAGACAAGGGCCACATCTGTGCCTAGGACTGAGTCTGGCACATAACAGGCATTTTAATAAACACGAATTTAGCAACGAATGACAACTGGTCAGTGACACAGTGATACAAGAAGAGGTCACTGGAGGACAACCTGATGGGCAAAACTTGAATCCTGGGGGCCAGGGTCTTGGGTCAGCAGATGACTATCGGATGAGAGAAAGGTCATTGTCCTTCCAGATCCAGTTCCCGGAGGACGGCAGAGCCTTGATCTCAAAGAGGAAGAAAGTGCCTGAGTTCTAGCCGTGGGGCACTAGACTTGACAAGACTGGCTGTTGCAACGAGGGGCTGGGGCTCCCTGGAGTTCCCAGCCATCCTAGCCAAGCCCATCAGAACAGGGACCACTTCAGACAAGCTCCATATTGGCAACCCTTGGGACTTCTGGGTCAATCTGGCAGAAAGACAATGACACCAAAGCAAATCTTAGGTCCCCAAAATACAGCCACAGGCATTGCACAAAGAAACACGGTGGATCTGGATTCCCTGTGGCTGGAGAGAAGGCCGGCTTCTTGCCTCAACCAGGCCTGAGTGGCCTCAAAATCTGGCAAACAAAGGCAAGACTGAGAGAGGCCAGCCTGTTCCTTCCCTGCCTTGCCCTCAGACCAGGGCTCCATGACCCATCTGTCACAACCCCCCTCCACCTGAGCTCCCAACAGCATTTGGAATACCGTCATGATCCAGCAGGAGCCGTGGCAGGCTACAATTAATTAATTAATCAGTTTTACTCTATCAGCAAGTGCAGACCAGGAATGTTAAATAAACAAATTAAAGGCTGTGTTTCACTAAACCTCAGCCCAATGAAATAATAATGAGGCAAAGTTAACTGCTCTGAACAGGAGGAGGAAGGATGTCATAAGGGAATTCACCAGGGCAGTGAAGGCCTACAAGAAGGCAGGGAAGATTCTGCTGGGGGGCCCTCTCATCCCACGCTCCACTTGGGAGAAGTGCTGGAACCTACAAGTATGGCAGAGAGAGCAGAGCTCCGCAGCCAGAGATGAGTGGACTTGAAGCTCAGCTTGCCTGCTTATCAAAAAGTCCCTTAACTGCTTTGAGCCTCCATTTCCTAACTCATCAAGGAAGGGAACAGCAGTCATCTTCACAGGGCCAGCCTTCATTGGCACTTCTGTGTAGCAGCCAGTAGGAAGGGGCTGACACCTATGATGCATGCAAGCAAGGAAGTGGGAGGGTGGGCTACACCCTGGCACCATACCTTTAGGTGGCATGACTCCAGGTCTCCCAGAGGCCCCTTCGGGTTGTGCTCCAGACCCAGAGCTTGCTCATTCATACTTGGTATTGGCCCCTGCTGGTGCTTCCCTGTGTGCTAAGTTGCTTCGTGTCTGACTCTTTGAAGTCTTATGGACTGTAGCCCGCCAGGCTCCTCTGTCCATGGGATTCTCCAGGCAAGAATACTGGAGGGGGGTTGCCATGCCTTCCTCCAGGGGATCATCCAGACCCAGGGATTGAACCCAGCTCTTAGGTCTCCTGCATTGGCAGGTGGGTTCTTTGCCACTAGAGCCATCTGGGGGGCCCACAGGAGGTGCTTCCCTGATCACCTGCCAAACCAAACACCTGCAATCAAAACCTGCTTCTGGGAGAACCCAGCTTGAGACAGCTTCCCTGGACAGATGCGAAGGGTTATTTTCAAATGTTCTGCCCCTTCCTCTTTCAGTTACTTTGTAATCCCAATTGACAGAGGCCACAAGGGTTTAAATTTCTTCAAGGAGGCCCCACTGGTAGCACAGCGTGGGGAACGTGCCTTCTTGGTCAGCAATTATGCACCTGCAGCCACCAGGGACCAAGGCCTGGTCCAGGGGTTGGGCGCCCAGATGTGGGCAGCGAAGACAGACACCACTAGCATGGATAAGAGGCACGGGCCCCCCAACCGGGTGTGACTCTGAGGTGCAGGACTAGATGGGGGCCTTCTGGTCCTGGGCCTGGAAGGTTCATCACCCGCCTATGGGATGGGAAGCCAGACACACCCTGGCATGACCCTCTGTCCCCTCAGCAAAGTGAAGACGTTTAGACCAGGCTGCAAATGAGCCAAGAGCTCTGGGACCTTTCAGAATCTGTCTGGCCCATTCTCGCAGAATCTGTGGTGACTCATCCAGGAATTGATATCTGGGCAATGTTCCAGCATCGTTGTTGGATAATAATGTTCTTTCCCAAGGCTTTATCTCGACAGATCAGTGTGTGGGGCTGTCAGAAAAGTCTCTGTTTTTCCTCCGCCAGGGTCTTCTGTGCAGAAGCTGAGTGTTGTCCCCAGGGAAGGATCCCTGACTCGTATCTGAGGCAGCAGCCTCTCAATTCTCCCCTAATGACACCATCATATGGGCGTCTTGTTGGGATGTCCTACGCTCCTGTGCATGGGAGCCCCCAGCCCTGGGTTCTAGTATGAAACACAGACAGTGCATCTGAAAGCCAAAGAGAAAAGGCTCTAGGGAATATTCTGAACTTGGAGAAGAGGGATCAGAAGGAGTTACACCATGGGCCAGTTGCAGAGGCGGTCCCATGCTCTCCCCAGCCCCAGGTGTCTTTGAGAGGCTGCTGCTGCTGCTGCTGCTAAGTCGCTTCAGTCATGTCCAACTCTGTGCGACCCCATAGACGGCAGCCCAACAGGCTCCGCCGTCCCTAGGATTCTCCAGGCAAGAATACTGGAGTGGGTTGCCATTTCCTTCTCCAGTGCATGAAAGGGAAAAGTGAAAGTGAAGTCGCTCAGTCATGTTCGACTCCTAGCGACCCCATGGGTCTGCAGCCTACCAGGCTCCTCCACCCATGGGATTTTCCAGGCAAGAGTACTGGAGTGGGGTTCCATTGCCTTCTCCATGTTCTAACCAAGGAGACAATTGTCTCAGGGCAGTGTTTCCAATTAGGGCCCTGCTGCGGTGATGGGCAGAGGGAGAAGAGGGTGGCAGAGGACAGGATGGTCGGATGGTATCACCAATTCATCGGATATGAACTTGGGCAAATTCCGGGAGATGGTGAGGGACAGAGAAGCCTGGTGTGCTGCAGTCCACGGGGTCATGAAGAGTCAGACAGGACTTGGTGACTGAACAACAACAAAGGTGATGGGCTTTCCTGTCAGTTACAGGTAGAGAATCTAAGTGACAAATAGTGACAGGGAGTTCCTCTATGACTGCACATAGATCCATCTGGCAAAGAATGTTAAACGTTCCTCTCCTGCCCTCCCCATCACACACACACACACACACACACACACACGTTTACCCTGCATACGTTTACCCTGCTTTGCCCTGTGCTAACACTCCTTCTATCATTGCAGCTATCTGAGAACATCAGAGTGCTCTGAAATGTCATGTGATGGTTGTGGGATGGTTTCATTTGGTACCACCCACCAGCATCTCCTGGATCCCTACTCCCCGCATGCAAACCTTCCAGCTAGAACCTGGAGACTTTGCTCAGCTCTCCCTGAATATGACTAGTAATAGGAATAAAGATAATACTAACAACCATCACTGTTTATGGGTTGCCTTGTGTCAAGCCCTGTACTGTTTTACATGCATTAATTCAGGGGTTACCAAAGGCCTAAATCCACACAACCCCACTACTCCACCACCTGTTTATGTAAGTAATGTTTTATTGGAACAGCCACACCCATTTGTTTATGTATCACCTGCTGCTTTGTTGCTACAACTAAAGAGACACCATGGCTCATGAAGCCTAAAATAAGTCCTATCTAAACAAAATTGGAAAAGACACATGTATCCCATTGTTCACTGCAGCACTATTTACAATAGCTAGAAGATGGAAGCAACCTAGATGTCCACAGACAGATAAATGGATAAAGAAGTTGTGGCACGTATACACAATGGAATATTCAGTTCAGTTCAGTTCATTCATTCAGTCGTGTCCGACTCTTTGCGACCCCATGGAATGTAGCACGCCAGGCCTCCCTTGTCCATCACCAACTCCCGGAGTTTACTCAAACTCATGTCCATTGAGTCGGTGATGCCATCCAACCATCTCATCCTCTGTCATCCCCTTCTCCTCCTGTCTTCAATCTTTCCCAGCATCAGGTTCTTTTCAAATGAGTCAGCTCTTCACATCAGGTGGCCAAAGTACTGGAGTTTCAGCTTCAACATCAGTCCTTACTCAGCCATAAAAAGGAATGCATGTGAGTCAGTTCTGATGAGATGGATGAACATAGAACCTATTATACAGAGTGAAGTGAGTCAGAAAGAGAAAGAGAAATATTGTATATGCATATATATGCATGCATATATATGTATATGCATATATACAAAATCTAGAAAAATGGTACTGAAGAATTTATTTACAGGACAGCAATGGAGAAACAGACATAGAGAATAGGCTTATGGACATGGGGAGAGGGGAGAAGAGGGTGAGATGTATAGAAAAAGTAACATGGACACTTACATTACCATGTGTAAAATAGATAGCCAACAGGAATTTGCTGTATGGCTCAGGAAACTCAAACAGGGGCTCTGTATCAATCTAGAGGGGTGGGATAGGGTGGGAGATGTGAAGGAGGTTCAAAAGGGAGGGGATATGTGTATATCTATGGCTGATTCATGTTGAGATTTGACAGAAAACAACAAAATTCTATAAAGCAATTATCTTCCAATTAAAAAATAAAAACAAAAAAAAACAGGTCCTATCTAATCCTTTATGGAAAAATTTTGCTGACCCATGCATTAACTCATCTTCCCCCTTACCAAAGTCCTGTGACCTGAGAATCACTGTAAGAGTTTTTTTTATATAAAAAGAAACAGGAATTCAGAAAGATTAATCACCCAAGGAAACACAGCTTGTAAGTGACAGAAGTAGAATTTGAAACCCAGGAGTTGAGGGTACAAGTCCTGGCCTCCTGTGATCTAGCCATAACCTCTCTCGAGACTGAATCAGAAATTACCAATGAACCACTGGCCAACAGGAGGGCTGGGAAGCCTGGGACAGGCGTGGGGTCACTGATTAATGAGGTCATCAGCAGCCCTAGGGCAGCAGCGGGGGACCAGGGCCTCACAGGTGTGCTAAATCTGGAAGGGCTTTTTGCTCCATCGGCACTGAGTGGCTCGTGTCTGTGGGACTTAGAAGGCTCCACATCACACAGAGCAACTTGTTACCTGCCATTATGGATGCCACAGGCTTTGTACTACCAGGGCCTGGTGAATAGCAGATACTTAAACTTGTTTGCAAAGGTCGCCCTCTCTCTTCTGAAGTCTCTTTTCCACTTTGGATGGAGAATGGAGCCATGCCATAATAGTCCTAGAGTTTCAGAAGTATCCTCGAAGCCAGGAATTCACCCCCTGCCCTGGGATCCCTGTCCTCCCTAGAACACTACCTAATGTAGTTTGTCCTGCTCTTCTGGGTCCATCACAGGACCCCAGGCTGAGCATCCCTCTGTGTTTCCACTGCCCCTCCTAGGGCCTGGGTCTTTCCCACCAAGGACCAGTGATGCCTACCTTCAGCTGTCTTCAAAGCCTGCCAAGTTTTGTGCACAAACAGATGTCCCAGCCCTCTCCAGATAGCCTGCTTAACCAGGGGCGATGTGGAGCTCAGAGTCTGTTAAAGTCCCACCAGGACACTGTGGCCTGAGAGCTAGTGCTATGATCCATTATGCTTCAGCACATCCCTGTGTGCTGAGGGCAGCTTTGCAAACCTTGATGGACCTGGAGGGGTCCCCTGAGTATGACTGGTATTCTCCTTCCAACAGTCAAGACATGTCATGAAGGGCCACAAAGGCTTCTGATTGGAAGTTTCCTCTGGTCAGAAAAATCACAGCTGAGCAGGTTTGTTTTATTGGTACCAATTAGCATAACAAACACCCAACATGAAAAGTCTAACCTTACAGTCTAGGAAGTTTGCCAGCATCTCCATCCATTCAGGTCATTGTTTAACTTCTGCATCTACAACTTCAATAAAACTGCTCACATTTAAAATGGACAATGGAGTTGCATTTCCCTTACTGCAAGGGAATAGAATTTGGAAAACTGGGGATGGAATTTTGTCAAAATCTTATTTAAAAGAAAAAAGAACTGATGCTATGAAGCTTCAAGTGATAACATGAAGTTTGCAGTTAGATTAAGGTTCAAACTCAGGCCCTGAGATCTCTGAAATATCATTACCTTGGACAAGTCTCTCCATGCCCCCAACCCTAATGTTTTCATTAATAAAATGAAGATAAAGATGCTCCCCCCTCCCCAGAGTGATTAGAGTACAAAATACTTAAGGTCCCAGGACACGGTTGGTCCTCAATAAACACTTAGAGTAAGACTGGCTTCCCCTGAGAAGTTTGCAGCCTGATAGGAGGGGGAAAATCACACACAGAAGTTATAATCTAAGCCAGATCACAAGGATAGTTCAGAGGATCAGCAGAAGGAAAAAGGGAAGACTTTAAGAAGAAGGAAGTGTTCCATCTTGATTTGGGAGGGTAATATGGTGGGATTGCAACATTTAAGGATGGGGAGGAAAGGCAATCCTGTTGGAGGGGTGGCAGAGGCTCACAGGGGCAGCAACAGGCATGACTGACCAAGGGTATCCCCCACCTCCCACCGAGGTTTCAGCAATAGATGCAGAGATGAGGCCCAAAGGTCAAGCATCCCAGGGTGCCTTCACTTCCCCACCAGAACAAACAGTAGCCTCCTGGGGGAGGCGAGAGGGACTGAAGGAGGTTTGATCTCCAAGGTCAGCTTGGGATTGAGGAGTTCGGATATTTTTCCCTTCTCTGCCACCAACCAGGGGGCAGGGGCATCTCAAAGCCTAGAGGCAGAAGGGCTAGGACAATGAGGCTCAGAGACCCAGGGAGCTGCTAAGCAGTGAGCTTCTGACAAATGGGAGCTTTACTCACACCTGGTCCAACACACCCCACAAAGAGAGCCAGCCAACTGGTCTGCCACATAAGGCATTTTATTTTTCTGCAACAGGTGCTTTTTTCATCTACTCATGGAAAGGGAAGCTCTAGGGGGCAGGGAGAATGGGGTTTATGTAGTTTGGGATGGCTCAATATTTTCTCAGATGAGCTGCCTCAGCCTTTGTGGCCAGAGAGGAGGCAGGGACCAGAGGCGCAGCTGACCCAGTGATCCCACACTGTGCCAAGAGACCCTCAGGACACCAGTGTCCTGCCTGACAGTTTAGTGAAAAAGTTCTGAGGTCAAAAGTCTTCGGAAAAGGACTTTCCTGGTGGTATAGTGGATAAGAATCCACCCACCAATGCAGGGGACACGGGTTCGATCCCTGGTCCAGGAGGATTTCACATGCCATGGAACAACTAAACCCACGCACCACTACTGAAGCCTGTGCATTCTAGGGCCCATGAGCCACAGCTAGTGAAGCCCATGCACCTAGAGTCAGTGCTCCACAACAAGAGAAGCCACTGCAACAAGAAGCCCGTGCACCACAACTCGAGAGCAGCCTCCACTCGCCACAACCAGAGAAAAGCCTGCATGCAGCAACCAAGACCAGTGCAACAACAACAAAGAGTCTTTGGAGGAGGCTCAGCCACACTTTCTTCATGGCAGTGGGACTTCAGAGAGGCTGAGATGCTTACACAGGTGAAGGATATGTAGAGGACAAGGGTGTGCAGTGCTTTCCAAGTTCACGGCACCACACTGCCGCCATCTTGCCTTGTTCCCTAAGAGGCCTTCTGAATAGCTCTGATGCCCCGGGATCCAGGGAGCAGTTTAGGGTGGATGGAGATGGTGATATTAAGGGTCAGGGCCATCCTAGGCAGGTGTGTGCACCTGTGCTCAGGAGGCAGTATGAGCCTGAGTCTCCTCCAGCCTGTCTCCCCACCAATCTATTCCCAGCTGCCTTCTGGAGAACAGATACTCCCAACAGCCACCCACGTGCCTGGCCCTGCGCTTCCTGATTTAATTTCATTCCCATGGTATTCATCCTCAGGTCAACCATGTGCAATAGTTACCGTCAAAGTCATTCTATAAGAGGAAACCAAAGCAGCTCAAGGAGGGGAGGATACTACCCAAGGCCCCAGGGGGAGAGGACGGATTGGAACCATGTCTGTCACAATCCTGTGGGCATTTCAACCCCGTGCCAGGGAGAGACCCAGGGATAAACACTCAGTTTCTCTGCAGTTGAGGAGAAGAGAAAATGTGGGGTGCCAAGGTGGGCCCTATAGCGGAAAAGTCAGAACTCAAACCACAGCAGCTGCTGTCTGATGACATATGAGAGACAAGCTAGGATCGAGAGAGAAGCCAGCAAAGCCAATGGGTTCTAACATTCCATCCCTGTACTGCTGGGGAGTCGAGATAGCCCACTGGCTCCAGGGGACTCCTGTGCCAAATCTGAGTTATCAGATCACTGACAATGCCCACACGTGTAACACCAAGGAAGCTGAAGGTCCACCCACAACAGAACATCACATCAAAGATGAGGAAACTTGCAGGAAAGAGTCAAGGAGTTCAAAAATCCATAACAGTAATCCAGCCTACAGAGGGAGGGTTAGATTAGGAACATCGTAAGTTGAAAGTTACAGGAGAGGAGGGGTATAACACTGTGTTGGACTTGAGCAAGAAAGAGAGAAGATGGGAAATGCAGAGGTTTAAAAAGCGTCAATTACAGGGACCGCCAAGGCCATGGAAAGGGACCCCTGAAGGGAAGGCTGTCCCACAGTGTGCTTTCAGATGTCAGTCACCAGAGCTCCTGCTGTCTCCAGGAACAGGGAGCAGAAACAGGCAGCATGCTGTCTACAGGCCCTTCTTCCAGGCTTGGCTTGAAGAAGCCAGGCTTGTGAGCTAAACTGTGCCCCCCCTTCAATCCTAGACTCATTCGTTAAAGTTCTAAATCCTAGAACCTCAGAATGTGAGCTTATCTGGAGATGAGGTTTTTACAGAGGTGACCAAGTTAAAGCGAGGTCATGAGGGTGGATTCTAATCCAATATGACCGCTGTCCTTGTAAGATGAGGAAATTCTGGACACAAACCAGTACACAGGCAACACATATATGACGTGAAAGGATGCAGCAGATGGCCACCTACCAGCAAGCCAAGGAGAGAGGCCTGGAACAGACCCTTCCCTCCCCCCCACCCCCATAAGGAACCAACCCAGCCAACACCTAGATTTTGGACTTACAGCCTCTAGAACTGGGAAACAGTGGGTTTGGGTCATTTAATTCACCCAGTCTGTGGCAGGTCTAGCAAGTTTAAAAGGCCTAAAAGGAAACGGACAGGATGCAGAGATGTGTCAGAAGGAGGGCCTCCTCCAGCGCTGCCAGACCAGGCACCATCTGAAGACCCCTCAGAACCAGATGGAGTCTGTCTCTGCCCAGGCAGAGGCAGAGGATGAGCCGATAGATGGGTCCTCCGAGGCCCCTCTTGGGATGAAGGAGCCACTGACCAGTGAGCGATGGGTTCACTGATAGACCAGGATGAGCTCAGCCCCCAGGGAGCACAAAGGCCACCAGGTCACCTCACTCATTCATGCACGTGATCATTCACAAACCCACCCTGCATCTCTGTGACTCCCCACCTGTCTGCCCTCAACCATTCCTCATTTAAAATTGACCAGGGGAGCTGCAGGCCTACACCACTGAGGAAGGACTGAACCCCTCTGGTCTTCTCATTTTCCACATTTTACGGCAAAATCGCTCTGGGTATTGCCTCAAGCTGACTGGCTGGGAGGCAGAATTTGAGACAGAGGTTGGTAAGCCAAATGTCTATTATGGAGCCCTCTTGTGCTCCACAGGAGGGCAAGGAAAGAAGCTGAATTGGGCAGAAGGTGCAGTGGGGTCTCCACGGAAGGCTCAGCCAACTCCACAGGGAACTCGAAGAGTTGGGGACCCTGCACAGCAGTTGGGGTGAGAGGACCAGGCCTTTCGACCCCCCACAGCACTCAGCCGTGGAAGGTGGGCCACCCTAAAAATAGAGCCAGACTTTGGGGCAGGAGCGCTTTCCAGCTGAGGAAATCCTGTGGCTAGGGGCTCCGTGACACATGGCAGAGTCCTTCATGGATATACAAAGTGTAGTTTGTAGCAGGGTTTTCAAGATCCCATTCCTGGGCTCCCCAGGAGGCTGCAAAGTCCAGTCTGCTGGTGCCATCCAGGTGTCTCCTCAGCCATCCGTTTTCTCTTGACCCTGTGCCCATAGCAGAAGCTCATTAGCTTCACTAAAGGAGTTGAATTTCAGTTCAACCATCAGATGTGCATGTGCTCTTGGGAGCTCTACTCTGCTACATAATTTCCCACAGTATTACAGTCCCAGGAGCCGGAGGGAGGGGGACTGACAGAAGCAGTGATCTGGGTCTTTCCCCAGAGTCAAGTTTCCAAGGGGAGAGCATCTTTAACCATTCCTCTGTGCTGAGTCCACTTCACAGCCTGCCACGCTGTGCAGAACAAAGTTATGCGTGAAGGTGGCAGCTGCTGACACCACTCTGGCGCCACATTGTGGCTCTCAGTAACGGGGCACACCTGAACACAGAGTGCCTCATCCTGGCATCTCTGGCAGAAGAGGAGGAGATGCTGTAGCTGGACCTTGAAGAATGAAGAATCATAAATAAGAAGAAAGGAGAAGGCATTCCAGGGAAAGAAAAACATGTGCACAAGTATGGAGGCAAGGAAAACATATTTTAACAGGAGAATCTGTACCCAGAGATGGATAGCAACATATTTCTCACATGAGTGAATGTCACATGTTTGACCTTTAACTCAGAGGACTCCTGAATCTTGGATCAAAACTGCAAAGAACATAGTGTGGATTTCTATGCCAACAAATACTGCTAAGAGAATTATGTTCCATGCTAAGTTGTGTGGGGCAAAGAAGAAAACCCAGTCTCCTGGGTTCCAAAGGCCGCCTCTTATCACGGTGGCTGGACTCTGACCTGGCAGATCCTGAGTTAAATGCCAGCTTCACCACTTACTAACCATGAGATTCAGGGAAAGTCACTAAACAAGCCGTTCCTTTTGCTCTGTGAATGGTCACAGTGGCCCCTTCAGAGTGGTTTTGAGGATGCTAAGGTGGTAGGGGGTTGGGGCAGAAGAAGGAGGTATTGTACGTAAAGGATGCAGACCAGGGTCTGGTCTAGCCACAGTAAGGATCTCGAGAAAAGAGCTCAGTCTTTGTAGGTACAGTGGGCATTTGACTCTTGATTTTTGCTGGTCTGTTATCTTCACTTCCAACCCCGTCCCAGGGATCCTCAGCACTCCATGGACACCATTCCTTTTCTCTGTAGGCAGAGACAGAGTCATACATCATCCTCAGGTGGGACCTTGTGTCCAGGGCAGACTTAGAACTCACTGGTGTGTATGTGGATGCGAGGAGGTAACCAGGTACAGCATCCAGGGAGGAGCAGGTGTGTGACACAAATGGTACAAAAATGACAATATATGGAGGATCAGCCTGAGGCCGTGTTTCTGAGGAAACAGCTCTGAGTCGCTCTGTCTTCCTTTACCAAGACTTTTTAGGAGAGAATCTGGAACTGACTACCTTGACAAGTAGTCCACTGGAGTCACTCATCTCCCTTGGCCAGCTCCCTCTACCTACACAGGCATGAGAGCTGAGGACCCAGATCCTTTAAGTTTAGAAAACACTTCCCAGGATGACCTGGGAAAGGGAGGCCAACAGGCACCTTCTCAATCAGAATTGGCCAAGAATTGCCTGTGCTCTCAAGGCTTTGAAGTAAGTTTCCTTTAGACTCCATGTTCCTAGAGACTCAACTGGAAAGCCCTAGAGTCCAGCCTCCCTGGTGGAATGGGGATCCTGAGGTCGGGGATACTCATTTGATGGCCTGGGGGAAGGTGTGACCGCTGTGTTAACACCTGCTGCAGAAGCCAACAATCCTGGGGCTGGGCTAGAAGAGTATCTGATCATGGGGTCATTGTGTTGAGCCCCAGCAGTTCACGGATGAGAGACAAGCTTCCCGACTCAAGGAGCTATGGGGGCTGCTGAGCAAAAGCAACACAGAGCCAGCTGCTCGGAAGGATGGGGGAGTGCTGAGTGGACACAGAGAAATGGGAGCAAAAATCCTTTGGTAGAAGAAGTGGAAATGGCGGGACAGCCAAGGTGGTTTGGTGGGAGCTCTGAGTTGGGTGAAGTGAGGCCAGATGGGTAAAGACCTGAAATTCTACACCAAAGCTTGGTTTTTGCTCTAGAGATAAAGAACAGCCACTGAAGGATATTAAGACTCAAAGATGACATGACTGGCTTCTCTTGACAATCTCAATGTTTGGAGACAGGGAAAGAATTTGAGAGAAGGTATTGAAGGGACCAGTGATTTTGCAAAGTTCAAGTCCCTGATTTTTAAACTTGTTTATATGCACTCATGTGTTTACAGTACTTTTATGTGGACTAATGTTACCTAGGCTGAATGGTGGCCTCAAATGCCCCCTCAACCCCATCCACAAAGTTCACGCCACACACAACTGTCTGATTAACCTCCTTGAAGTGTAGCTCTGACCACACCATGCCTCTCTCTGTTCAAGGAACCTCTATACTTTTCCATCATCCAAAGAGTAAATCCCAGCCTCCATCACTGGAGAATATCCACAGTCCCCTTGACTGTTTCCACACTTCCATTTCAGTTGTGGTGATCATGAACCCCTGTCCTGTGTGGTCAGTGTGTTCCTCACTCTTCCCATGACTTAAACTGGGGTTCTCAACTCCAAGTCTTTTATTGCTGCTCCCTCTGTCTTTGAGGCTCTCTCCACACCCATCTTCCTGCATCCAAATTTTAGCACTCTAGGCCCAGCTCTAATGACACCCCTCCCAGGAAGTCCTTTCTACTTCCCCCAGTGGTGGGATTGTCCACCTCTCACCCATATTACTCTGCCCTTAAGATTATTGCACTGTATTAAAATTGCTGGTGAATGGGTTATCTGCTCCCTATTAGCTTGTGAATAGCAAGAGGACAATAAGCCAAACTTATCATTCCTGCTTCATGAACAGTGTCTTCTGCACAAAATATTTTTAATAAATGGGTCTTCTTTTGGTGCTATATGCTCAGGCTTTGATTTCATTTTAACTCCTCATTCTGTTCTCCTATGATGTCTCACAGATAGACACCCTTCTCCTGCCTCAAGAGTAAGTCCCTCTTGAGCCACACCATATAGCCATGGTAAACAGAAACCACCTATAGGACCAAAATCCACATTTACTACCATTACTGCCAGACTGACAGGCTCATGATGCAGTCAGTTTCCTTAAAGGTAGTTAGCAATGTACAGCTACAAGTGGTTAAATGTAGCTTTCTTTGATGGTCATGCAATTACATTCCATCCCAATAAGATTCTTAGACAGACCACACATCATAACTTTCCTTTTAGGAAATAATGCACACACCCTTGTTTCTCTCCATCAGATTGGACACATATACATTTTTAATAAATGTGTTCTGAATTGAGCTGGTCTGGACCAAAATCAAAGGAAAGGAGATTACACAGCGTTTTAAGCACCAAATTTCAGAGTCCTTTTCAGTGGAAATGGGAGCAAGATTATCTGTGAGAACTCTGAGAAGAATCAGACATCTCTGGCTGACGTGATGGGATGGCAAATCTCATGATAATTCTGATTTAAGGCAAGGAAGTGAAACATTTTCTCATGGGGGAATTCCTGCTTCCAATCTTCTATTGCGTTTAGGTGGAATTAAATGAGGCATAGAAATGTATATGTTGCTTTGATAAATTTATCCTTTCCTGCAATTATAAAATCTACAATTGTTTCCCAGCCTAAAGGCCCCAGCATGGGTGACTGACTCTGAATGTCATCCATTCTCCCCCTGGGCTCAGGAGTAGGGTATAAGGGACAGAGGAGGAAGCTGGGCTTTGCAATCACAAAGCCCAGTAAGGGGGGGGGGCACTCTGGGCCCAGACACTTGCCAGCCAGCTGGCACTGAGTGTGGTTACTTAGGTACACTGATTCCAAGGCCAGCCCAAAAGTTCAACTCTCTCTTAACTCCTAAATTCAACAACCCTGTGGCTGACATCTCCACTTGGCCTTTAGTGGGGCCTCTCAAATTAAATGACTTCTAAACCATCCCTTTGATCTTCACCCCACAGTTAATCCCTGTTACCCAGGTTTCCAGCTCTTAAGGGCAACACCATCCACCTTGTGTTCAGGCCGAACTCCAGGGTTTATTGTTTATCCTTCTCTTTCTCTCATCCTTCCAATCAGTCTATCATCTCCTTTAACATCCTGTTTTGTAATCAGTTAAGTGAGGATAATATCTCCCTTCCTCAGATGATGTAAGGATTAGATATAATCTATATAAAGCACCAGGCACATAGGAAATGCTCAAATGATATCCATTTTCAATACCAGGCTCTACTCACTGAACAAAAGCCCCCATTCTCCTGAATAGACACATAGGCTTTGATTCTGTGCATTAAAAAAAGTGAATTGGAAAAAGATATATCCTAGAGTCTAGGTTTGGAGGAGATAAATGCTAAAGGCTTCAGGGTGAGCATCTAAGAGCCTGTGGGTAAGGCAGTGGTGCATTAAATGAGAGTGCTCTCATTTTAGTGTGCTCCAAAGTGGCCCACTAATAAGCTATGATCATCACAGGTAAATGGAAATTTCACAAAAAGAAGAGGAAAAAAAAAAAAAGACAAGGAAAACAAATGTGCAATTCAATCAAAAGCCATTTGGCTGAAGTTAATGCAATTTCAAGTTCAGGATCAGGCATTATGCTTATTTTCACCTCTGATAACTAATACGTTAGTTTTCTGCTGTATGCAACTATTATGGGGGAAAAAAAACAAAACAAAATTCAATTCACCTGCATTTGTCACTAGAGTATTGTGTCTGCTACACAAAGGGAGGAGATTGAAATGAAAGATGCCTCTTACTGAATTTTGAGAAAATGTGACTCTTCTCTGAGCCTTGAATACACAGTTGGGTGGTTTGAAGAAGGGTCAGTCTTCTGCACACAACCCATGTCTTTGGCGCCAAGACACCTTCTCTTTAGGCACGTCTGTACCTTGGCCCCACCCCTTTTCATACTTGCACTGAAGATCTTTAGTCTTTCCTATTGGTGGACTATTGATACAGATGTTCACCCAGAACAATTTGAAGAGTGTCCAGAGTCTCAAATAAGACATTTCCCCCCTCACTGTCCCAGCTCCTAGAAACCCCCATGGTCACTGACTTTAGGAAAAAAAGAAAATGCCTCCTCTCGCATAGGTCTCCGTTCAATGCCATGTCTGGATGTCTGCTACCATGTTTGATTTAGTAAAGCCAATGCTCACCAAAGTATTCTGATCAGGGCAACAAAGGAAAAGTTCACGTCGTCTTTCCCTTTCCCCCACGGCAAGGATGAAGTGAGCGCTGGAAGGAACCGTGTCTGTGATAAGGGTGAAACCAGAGAGAGGAGGTGCAAGCTTCTGTGGGAAGTACCTCTCTTAACTGGAAGTTAAGCAGATGTGGATTTCAGTCTTTGCTTCTGGCAAGTCCAGTTCTCTGGCGTCCATAAAGTTGGGCTGAGGATATCTGCTCCTCTGGGAGCATAGGGTGGGGGATGGGCCAGGATGGAAGGAAGGATTGGCGGTCCAAGACCCAGCTTGGGATCTTCCAGAGGGATCCCAGTCTTCCCAGGCATGGTTGGCACTGGGCTTTTTAATTTGGGGCTGTTATTTGAACCTTCAAACCCTTCTTGCACTACAGAAACTCTCCACATTATGCAACAGGGACCACCTCTCCATAGAGAAGGTGAAAATGCAAAATACCTCCTTTCTCTTCCCCCTCCCCCTGGGCATCTAGAGTGAGGTGTGTAACCTGGGATATGCCTGAATGGGATTGGGAGGTGACGGGGGACCACAGAGACTTTATTCTGGAAGTGGGTGGCAATGGTGTTGGGGCCAAGGTTGACATTCTGGGGACAGTGGTGGCAGGGGCTCCTCCCAGCTGGCTCTGTGGCCTGATTTTGGCATCATTCTGAGTGTCACCTGGTCTCCTCTGTTCTTGCCCCTTTCCCCCTACTTTCCATCCTTCCTTTTTCCCTCCCTCACTCCCTTCCTTCCGTTTACATTGTAAATATCTTCAACATGTCATAATGTATTGAGATAATATAAAATACACCTGGTTCACAACTGCCCAGCTTAATAAAATCTTAGCATTTTATTGAGAAATAAAATATTATAGATAAATTTGAAGCCTCTGTGAATCCCTCTCTAATCTCCTTTCCTTTTCTGCCTTCCAGAGGTAAACTATTTTGAATATGATCATTATTATGCAAAAATATAATTTTAGTATATAAAAGCTACTAATTAAATAAATTCAATAAACTATATATATGTATGCTTATACATACACACAGGGCTTCCCTGGTGACTCAGTGGTAAAGAATTCACCTGCCAATGCAAGAAGGCGCAGGTTTGATCCCTGGGTTGGAAAGATAAGATCACCTGGAGAAGGAAATGGAAACCCATTCTAGTATTCTTTCCTGGGAAATCCCATGGACAGAGGACCCTGGAAGGTTACAGTTCCATGAAGTCGCAAGGGGTCAGACACGACTTAGTGATTAAACACTACTATACATACCCATATGCACATACACCATAATACATGCATGATTTCTCACCCACTCAACTTGGTAAGTAGATATTCTGAGAAATGCTCTTTTTACCAAGAGAAATCACTAGACTGAGTAGATTGTACCCCCTAATGAGGGTGGACTTCACTAGGCCTTGAATAGGGGCCTTATCAAATCAAAAGCCTGCTGCTGCCGCTGCTGCCTAGTCACTTCAGTCGTGTCTGACTCTGCAACCCCATAGATGGCAGCCCACCAGGCTCCACCATCCCTGGGATTCTCCAGGCAAGAACACTGGAGTGGGTTGCCATTTCCTTCTCCAATGCGTGAAAGTGAAAAGTGAAAGTGAAGTCACTCAGTAGTGTCCAACTCTTCACGACCCCATGGACTGCAGCCTACCAGGCTCCTCCGTCCATGGGATTTTCCAGGCAAGAGTACTGGAGTGGGTTGCCATTGCCTTCTCCATCAAAGGCCTGAATAGAACACAAAGGCTGAGTAAAAGGGAACTCTGCCTGTTCTGACTACATGAGTGGGGACATCAGTCTTCTCCTGGCCTTGGACTGGAACTAACACCACTTATCCTCCTTGTTCTCAGGCCTTCAGACATGGACCAGAAGCAAAAACAGTTTTCCTGGGTCTCCAGCTTGTGGACTGGGACTTCTCAGCCTCCACAATCACGTGAATTAATTCCACAGACAGACAGATAGATTCTATTGGTTTTGTTTCTCTGTAGAACCATGACTAACATAGATTTTGATACCAAGAGTGATTCCAGAGGAATAGAATTTTAAGGATTATATTTTTTAGTGTCCATGGTATTTGTTAATTGCTTACTTATCAACAGAAACTATTCCTTAGCCCAGATATTCATAGTTCATATTTTCATAGTTCAACAACAAAGTGAAAGTCACTCAGTCATGTCTGACTCTTTGCAGTCCCATGGACTATACAGTCCATGGAATTCTCCAGGCCAGAATACTGGAGTGGGAAGCCGTCCCTTCTCCAGGGGATCTTACCAACCCAGGGATCAAACCCATGTCTCCCTCATTGCAGGCAGATTCTTTACCAGCTGAGCCACCAGAGAAGTCCAAATAAGAACAAAAGTCAGTGACAAAGTTCCATGGAACTCAACCCAAAGAAATTCTTTCTACTCCAAAATCACTTTGCACTCTGAAACATACTTACCTTCCTCATCTCCTCAAAATCTTTTATGCAATCATAATTTCTATAGAAATATGCATATGCTTTCTTTCTTGGTTCAGCCACAGCAAACATATAAAAAGTTGCAACTCCCAGGGAGACAATAAATGCTCTGACAATATGGAAATAATGGGACAGAAGGCCACACATCTGAGGTTTTGTCACAAAGAACTAGAAGCCATGATAGCTTTTCTTCTTGACAGCTCAACAATGATGTCCTTCCAGACTGACAGAGAAATAGACAAGGATGAGTTTCCTGAATTGGTTATGGGGGTTATGAAATTGGCTCTTTAATCTGACTAGATGTAAAAACACTAATGACTCTAGTTCCAGTAGTAAAGAGACCACTGATAGTCCACAGCTGTCATGTGATAGTAGCAATACACAAAGCGCCAGCATTGCATCCTCCTCATCAACCACTTATAATAAGTGTGGGCTGGATGACTGTGCATATGATACTTGAAACATTTTTGGTAAAACAACAGATACAATGAAGCTAGCTGGTTGCTCATCCTGTCACTGGACAAAGTGGAGAAAGAGAAAGCTCCAGAGATGAGCTCAGAGAGTCAAATTCCCAGGTCAGGTATATAAAAGAAAATCATGACTAATATAATCTGTGAGAGGGGAGGACAGACAAGTCATGGACTTGCCCAGTGGAAGCTCTAGGGTGCAGCAGAGGTGCAATGAAAGAGTGGTAGTGACAGCACGTGATGTGTGATGAAAGCGACGTGGCCACGGAACAAACCCTGGGCAGGGATGTGTGACCTGCTGGTAGGGGCCTGAAACCCAGCATCAAAGGGCTCTCCTCCCCCATGGTGTTCCTTTCTTATGACCGACTTTATTTCTGATGAATAAGTGAAACAAAGTAAATAAAGCTCTCAGCATGGAGAGAATGGCATCCTTCCCTCCATTCCCCACCACCACCCACACCTGCCGCCACCAGGAAGAAGAAATAGGGCTGGAGCAAAAAGGAGGATGAAGCATGTGGGGATGTGGGTGAGTCTGGGGCAAATTCAGAAACACTCATCTTTGCTCCAAGGAGCCAATCTGCTCCATGGAAGTCATATCCCGCTTTCCAGGCAGGAAAAAAGAAAAAAACTTTGTTCAAATATTATTGTTATAAAGTAATATAGGCTTCATGAAGAAAATGTTCAGAGTAAAGAAAAGGAAATTAGAGGTAGAAAAATCATCCATATACTCAACACCCAAAGACATTTACTGTTGCTAAATTTCAGGGTGTTTCTTTTCAGATAAAGAATGTAATTTTTAGGGATGTAAAATGCTGTCAATCAGTGGAGAGCCATGACCACAGGGGACACTAGGGAGAGGAGAAGTATAAGCTGCTGTCACATCCCTGGGCTGGGGGCAGCAGAGCTGGGGCCCAGCACCTCCCAACATGCCCTGGGTAAGGCCTCTGATAAGCTCCGAGGAGTCTATGGTGATGCCTGGGGATGATCCTCCCTGGGGATGAGCCTTTTGCTCCATCTCATGTTTCTACCCAAACACTCTGGCCTAGGATGCATTAAAGTGCAGTGTGTATGTGTGTGTGTGACACGGCTCGGCTTCCCAGGACGGAGGCAAGGCATGGGGACAGGGCCCAGATGGCCGGAGATGTGCTTACAAACAGCATGTGGGAGGCCCTGTCACCAGGGTGAGTCTTATCTCCGCCCACCTGGCTCCCAGCCCTGAATCCTGGACGAAATCAGCAGCAGCCAGGGCCTCTGTGCGTCACCCAGAGCCAGCACCATCCCCACCCAGCCTGCACTGTCCGCAGCTGCGGGTCTCCCTGGAGGCAGGAAAGCCAGACACATGGAGGGAGGAGAAGGGGTACGCGTAGGATTTGGGAAGGGGACGTTTGCTCTCTACCAGGCCACCATCACCTTGACAGCATTTTTCCTGGTTCAAATGAGCGCCCCAAAAATCTTGGATTTACTGTCCCATATTAATGGGCCAGGAGAAGAGAGGCCCCAAATTTCCTCTTGGCTCCGGAGGGGGTAAATCATCTTTCTCTCCATGGAATTCCACTTAGGAGGAAACTGCTGGTGATGAAGACAGTGGTAGCAGGATCCCTGACAAAGTCTCTGTCTCTGGGTCTCAGTTTTTCACCTGAGAAATGGGGAGAGGGAAGTCCCTGAAAGCATTATTGTCAAGGGTTTGATGACTGCATCAAGGGTGAGGAGATGTCCAGGATCTAGGTTTGGATCCTGTCTACACTGTGCAAACTGAAGCCAAAGATCTCACTCCCCACGCATGAGATTCACAAACAGGACAAGCGTATCTACTTCACTAGAGTGACACATGGCAAGGAACCAGAGCTCTAGGTGGAAATATGGGTGCATCTGATCAAGGAACCACTTGTCCCTTTCAATGCAAAAGCTAAGCTGCTCCTTAAAATGTTGGAGCTGTGACTCTGATGCCCACTTGCAAGGAGTTATAGGGGTGTCTGAAAGCCTTGACATTCAAGACCCATCTGAAGACCTTCACAGAGAGGAAAGCTAGGCTGGGCTGGGACCAGGCTGCCTCTGCTGCTGTGCTGGCCATGGCAGCACCATGAGCAGAATTCTATAGCAGAAGCAGAATGTGAGCAATGTTTGTAAAGAACTGCCTGTCAGTGCAGGAGGGAGACGCAAGAGACTCAGGTTTGACCCCTGGGTTGGGAAGATCCCCTGGAGAAGGAAATGACAACTCACTCCAGCATTCTTGCCTGGAAAATCCTATGGACAGAGGAGCCTGGTGGGCTACAGTCCATGGGGTTGCAAACAGTCAGACACAACTGAGCATGCACACATGCATATGCAGTGTTTGTAACTGAAAATTTTCTGGTTGTTACTTTAAAACAAAAGTAAAAAGAAACAGGTGAAAGCACTGTTACTATAACCTATTTAACCCAATATATCCAAATATTATTTCAACACAGAATAAATATAAAAAATATAATTGAGTTTTCTTTTTCCTTTTTTTCATCTTAAATTTTCAAAATCTGGAATGCTTTTACAATTACAGAGTAACTCAATTCAGATGGTACATTTTTATTAGAAAGATCCAATCTATATTTAGATCTCATTTCTCTCTGGGGCCATATATTTAGTGACTTCTCAGAACTCAAAAGACCAGACCTACCATTTTGGCTGCAAAGGACAGAGTCAAATAGCAGTTGTTCCCCCTCTTTCCTGGCAGCATCCTTAATCTTGGCCACCAGATCCCACTTTCAAATGTCTGCTTGTCCTTTGCCTCCTGTCCTGAACACCCTCCCCACTCCTCTCCACCTACTCAAAGCTCCCACAGGCTTCAGACCCACAGGTTATATCCTCTTTCTCTAAGCATCTTCTCCACTCGGTCTTTACCTGCCTAGGATCCCTACCACACCCCCATGCATACTATTTATTTAGCCTGGAGGACACCTGACTCCTATTTGAACCACTGCATTTCCCTTCCAACCAAACTCAGTGGAATCTGGAGCCTGTTTAGTGCTTCTAGCTATGTCCCCAGGCATCCCTGGTGCTCACATCCTCGCCAACACCTCAAAAGTGTCTACACCAGGCAGACACCCTTGTGAACTGTTAACTGAGAGTCAGTCTCTGTTCTCAAGGGGATCATATTCCAGCCGAATGGCTTGCCCCTAAGAACACAGATATTAACAATAACTCACTGTGACAGCACTTGAGGGTTTAAAAAGCACTTCTGCGTGGCAATTTGGTAACAATCCTCCAGCAGCACTAATCCCTCAGGTCCTCTGAGGGCCTGCCTCCACAGTCCATCTGAAGTCCCCTCCCTATTCTTTCTCATACCATTATTTTTGCTTCCATAGCACTTAGCATGATATTGCTTTATTTGATTATTTTTTTGTCTGTCTCTCCTAAAATACAAGTCCCATGAGGGCAGGAGGCACCCAACTCTCTCTCTAGGAGCACTGTGCTCCACCCACAGAAAGCACCCAATACATCTGTAATGAAAGAATGAATGACAGAATGAATAAATTCATTCACATCAACCAAACGTAGTGCACAACTTTTTCTGCATCACTGCTCTCTAATTGTGAGTCATGTTTGCCACTCATCATTTTCCAGGGGTTATATTTTTAAAATGTAAAAAAAGCAGGTGAAATTAGCATTACTATATTATATAAAATCTAATAGATTCAAAATATTATTTAAACATACACTGAATATAACAATATCACTGAAGCTTTTTAACCTTAGTTTTTTTCATCCTATGTTTTACAAATGAGAAGTATCTTTTACAATTTTAGAACATTTCAATTCAGATGGTAAAAAATGTTGTTGGAAATACCTGATCTATATTTAGAACTCATAAATGTAAAGTTGAAAAAAGACATTCACATACTCAAGTTGTTCCAAACACACTTAAAAGTTTTCCAATCACCGAATCAAGAAATCATTGTCAGGGACTTCCCTGGTGGTCCTGTGGTTCAACGCAGGGGACACAGGTTTGATCTCTGGTCAGGGAACCAACAACAAAAAACAACGGGAAACTAAGATCCTACATGCCTGGTGCAACTAAGCCCACGTAGCGCAACTACTGAGCCTGCAAGCAATGGAGCCCATGTGCCGCAACTACAGGGCCCTTGTGACACAACTACTGAGCCCATACAGCACAACTAGAGAAGCCTGTGCAAAGCAGGGGAGGATCCTGCATGATGCAACGAAGACTGCACGTGCCACAACCAAGACCCAGTGCAACCAAATCAATAATTTATTTTAAAATTTAAATTAATTCAAATGAAATAAAAAGGAAAAGTCAGTCCCTCTGTCTCATCAGCCACATTTCCAAAGGTCTGTGGCTTCCCTTTTAGGGCCCTGGGGGTCTAGATAATACTGTTAAGCCTAAATCAGCCTGTACTGTTAATGGTACTCCTCATTCTGCAGTGACTGGTTTCCCACCGCACTCAGGGGAAAAGTCCAAGTCCTGACAAAAGTCCACAAGGCCTACCTACCTGTCTGCCTACCTACCTGTCTGTCCTACCTACCATTCCATCCTCAGCTCTGGCTTCTCTCCTCCTCACTGATTCCACTCTGGCCACCTTAGACTCTCCAGACCTACTCCCACTTCAAGTTCTTTGTCCCCACTTGTGCCTCTGCCTGGGGTGCTCTCACCCTTCCCCCAGCATCACCAAGTGCTGCCCCCTCACTTCCTCAGGTCTTTAGTCACATACCCCCTTCTGCCTAGGTTCCAGCCTCGCCACTCTGTTCTACAGTGATGACCCCACCCACTGCTGACATTTGCAGTCCTTCTTCCCTGAACTGTTTCACTCCTGGGAAGTCAGCTACCACTATCTGACAAACTCTAAAGTTGACTTTTTAAAGAGGTTTATTATCTCACCTCCTCCCCCAGTGGAGGTTAAGATTGTTTCTGTTTATTCACTGCTAGATCCCTGGCCCTGCAGATATCATTTGTTGGATGAATGAATAAACATGTATTTGTGTCACATGGTGATATTATCTCCATCTTAAAGATACAGAAACAGGATTCGCGTGGTGAAATGATGAGCCCAAGGGCAAAGAAACCAGAACCAGTCAGAATAACCAGAATGAAAGTTTTATGCTAAATTCCGTATCATTTCCAGCTGAACACTACTTTCATAAATTGCTTCTTGTCAGATACTTTCAGGAAAGGAATTAGAATCCCATAGAACATTCTAAAACTACAAGTGCTTCAAACACCATGTCTATCAGCCAATTAAAATGACTATATCGTATTCACATGTGACTCCAGCCTATTCCCCGGATTTTGAACATGCACTTTATGATCATGAAGCTAAAGTCTGGGATGGCTTTGCTTTGAGTTTGACTTATATGGGCTCACTCTTGCCCCTTCTGGATGTTACCTGTCACAGGTGTGTGGGGGGAGGGCAACTACTCCAGCACCTTTCACCTCAACCAGGTGTGGCCCCAATCCTACATTTGTAGTCACACACTAGATCTGTATATATTTGTGTTAATTGCAAATTTCCTTCTTGCTCTAAAGGCATGATCAAAAGACAGTTTAAGAGGAATTAACTACTAATTACTGGATGCCAGTTTGTTTTTTTTAAACACACATCATCAAAATTTTAAAAAATTGTTGATGTATACATGTTACCTGTTATTTACAGGGTCATGTTACTTGCTGCTGTACAGCAAAAGGACTCGGTTATACATATACATAAATACTTTTTCATATTCCTTTCCATTATGGTTTGCAGCAGGATGTTGAATATGGCTCCCTGTGCTATACAGTAGAACTTTGTTGCTTATCCATCCTAAGTATAATATTTTGCCTCTGCTAACCCCAAACTCCCCACCCTTGCCACCCCTACCCACCTCCCCTTTGACAACCACAAGTCTGTTTTCTGTATCTGTGAGTCTATTTCTGTTTTGTACATATGTTCATTTGTGTCAGAGTTTAGCTTCTACATATAAGTGATATCATGTGGTATTTGTATTCTCTTTCTGACTTACCTCCCTTACTATGATAATCTGCAGGTCCATCCACATAGTTGCAAATGGCATTACTTCATTCTTTTTACAGCTGAGTAATATTCCGTTGCGTATGTGTGTATACACACACACACATACAGAACATCTTTATCCATTCATCTGTCATGGACATTTAGGTTGCTTCCATGTCCTGGCTATTGTAAATAGTACTACAATGAACACTGCTGTGCATGCATCTTTTCAAATTATGGTTTTCTCTGGATATATGCCCAGGAGTGAGACTCCTGGATCATATGACAGCTCTGTTTTTAGTTTTTGGAGGAAATTCCATACTGTTTTTCCCTAGTGGCGGCATCGGTTTGCATTCCCACCAACAGTGTAGGAGTACTACATTTTCTCCATACTCTCCCCAGCACTTGGTATTTGTAGACCTTATAATGATTGCCATTCTGACTGGTGTGAGTGGTACCTCACTGTACTTTTGATTTGCTTTTCTCTAATAATTAGTGGTGCTGAGTATCTTTCCATGTGCCTGTTGTCTATCTGTATGTCTTCTTCAGAGAAATGTCTCACATCATCAAATTTATCATCGAACCCCCTATAAGCCAGGTATTAACATTGGGCCCACTTGACAGATGAGGGAACTGAGGCTCTGAGACGCAACTGGACCGTGGTCACACCATTAGTGAGGGACAGTGTCTAGATCTAAATCCAGGCCTATCTATCTGCTATCTTGTCAACAGCAAACTGCTTTAGCAACCCTGCAAGCTCATGGAAAACCATAATCAGCATATCTCCTGAAAACAAGATGGATTTAGTCCAATAAGTCAAGGTAAAACCCATTCATCTCCCAAATAATGTCACAAATTCATTTGCAAATATGGAGAATCTTGTAACAATTACGTTGCCTCAAATTTGCTTAATGGAATGACAGCTCAGCAAAGCAGAAATGCAGCTCAAAGAACCTTTTTATTAACATTTTCCTCTCTATAAATCCACCAGTGCATCAAGTTAATGATAACAAATCATTACTCAGAAAGCACATTCTTGAATCTGCATATTTAGGTCCTGACCTTGGGAAGCATAAAGTCTGGCACAGACTCATAGTCACAGCTTCCCTTTCATATCAATTGTGACAAGCTGGGTGAGACTAATTCAGCCCAGACACTATGTTGACAATCATTTGTTTTTAAGTGACACACATATTTCATAGTCTCAATGCACAATCGACCTGCTTAAGTATTACCATTAATATTCACAACGTGGCTGTGAGAAAGAGAAGCATGAGGATAAGGCCATCCACATTTGAGCTTTTCAAGGAAAGAAAATTGAATGTTGCTTAGTCAAGACCCTACTGGTAACACACAACAAGAACCCCTTTCAAACAAACTGGAGTGGGAAAAAGGAAATTCATCAGAATGGTACACTTATAACAAACACAGGCACCAACAGAGCCAGGCTTCAGCTACCACTGAAAGGAGCATGTAAGACCAGTTAGCAACACAGGCCACCATCTCTCCCCATCTTGGCTTATTGCTAAGGAACATCTGAGCATTCACGCTTCCGCTCTAGCTCTGGCCCCATTGTTCCCATCTGTTCCCATATAGAATGGTCACCAGAGCTCTGGAGTCTATATTTTCTGTAGTTTGAACAACATTCCAGCAACTGTCAAGTCCAAATTTTTAGAAAGTTAAATTGACTATGCCCAGTTTTGTTCACATGATTTTATGTGGTCCAAGGAGTTAGCATCCCAAAGACCATCTATGGAGTAAGATCAACATGAGAGACATGTTTGGACCATGGGTGGATTGGTGCCTGAAAAGATACCTACTACAAACATTCCTGCTCTCAGGAAGTTCTTAGTCAACAGCATGTGTCTCAAAATTTGTTCTATTTTTCAGTGCTTATTTATTCAATAAACACTTAAGTGCTAAGGAGCCAGAAGGAAAGACTAGCAGGCAGTTATAAGGCTGGGTAGAAGTTACTGTAACAGGAAAAATCATGAGATAATGTGAGGTGGACATATAATTCAGGCCAGGGTGGTGAGGCTGGGGTGAGTGGGGTGGGGTAGAGTAGGGATAGGATATTTCCCGGAGGGGGGAAGACTGACTTGACATTTGAAGGATGACTAAAAATTAACTAGGCTACAACAGAGAAGAGATTTGGGGTGCAAGGAATGCAGATGCAAAAGTGCCAAGTTCTCATGTATATTATCATATGTGAAACAGAACACCATTCCATGTTCGATTCGTGAGACAAATGCTCAGGACTGGGGCAATGGGATGACCCAGAGGGATGGGATGGGGAGGGAGGTGGGAGGGGGGTCCAGGAGGGGGAACACATGTAAACCCATGGCTGATTCATGTCAATGTATGGCAAAAACTACTATAATATTGTAAAGTGATTAGCCCCCAACTAAAATAAATAAATTTATTAAAATTAAAAAAAAAAACACTTTAAGATTAAAAAAAAAAAAAAAGCGCCAAGTTCTCATAAGCAATAACTTAGGGAAAACGTAGGGATTTGAGTTGCAGAGATACGCAGGGATCAGATCATGAAGAAGCTTGCATGTCAAATGAAGGAACTTGGAATTATTTCAAAAATTTTAAACCTTAACTCAATGAACCAAAGACAGCCTGCCAAGAAAGTAAGTTTAGTAAATGTTGCATTTTATATAACCCCTTTTGAAGAATCATGATTTGTATCAGCATACTGAATGCTCTGAGAAATCCTATGACATGCGCACACACACACACACACACATACACACACACACACACACACACACACACATACGTGGAAAACTCTGTTTAACCCAGGATTTGCCAAATGTATTAAACTACGAATCTCATTCCTAGCCCATATTCTACAAAATGCTCATTAATCCAGTTTGAGAGACACTGCTTTGAGACAGTGGGGAGCCTTTTGGAGGGACTTTAAAAAAGCAAAGTGCAATGATTCAATTTGTGCTTTAGAAATGGCCTACTGCTTGCTACAGAGAATGGAATGAAGGCGTGTAAGCCAAGATGCTAGGAGACTTGTTAGGGGCAGCTGTAATTATCCAAGGGAGAGATGATGGAGACCTCAACTGAGGCAGTAGCGGTGGGGCTGCTGAGGCTGGGAACAGCCGTGGTTGCCTGAGATCCTGATACAAATGGCTGTTTCATGGCAGGCTCCATTTAGGAAGCTAAAAAATGAGCATGAGACTGAACTTTATTATGGGAGCCAACAATGGAAGCACTAGCAGGGGGCAGGGCAATTACCAAGCAGGGACTGTAACTCTCCAGCTTATAAAGGATCTGGCATTTTCTAAAGGACAATGCCCCCTCTGCTATGGAACTGTACCGTCTGCCCTCTAGGAAGGACTGCTCTGAGTCAGGATTGCTGGCCTGTGGTACAGATAGATGCAGTTCAACAGAGAACTTGTCTTCATAAAGTGGAAGGTTACAGTGGACAATCATAAGGGAATCTGAATGCCAAGAGACAGAATTTACCCCTTCCTCCTCGTACCCATTTTAATTAAGCACCTACTATGTGCTAAATTTATCCTGGTATTTAAAAATTTTCACTTCTAGTAGGTTAGTCATCTACTGCTAGATAACAAGTCATCCCCAAATTTGTTGTTTTTGCTCAGCTGCTAAGTTGTCTCCAACTCTTTGCAACCCTGTGGACTGCAGCATGCCAGGCTTCCCTGTCCTTCACTATCTTCTGGAGTTTGCTCAAATTCATGTCCATTGAGTCAGTGATACCATCCAACCATCTCATCCCCTCTCATCCCCTTCTTCTCCTGCCCTCAATCTTTCCTAGCATCAAAGTCTCTTCCCCAAATTTAGGGGCTTAAAACAATGAAAGTGTTACTATTTTTCATGAATCTATGGGTTGGCTGGGCTCACTAGGTATTTCCTCTACCCACTGGGTTTCAACAAGGGTCACTGTCATCTACAGATGTGATCACCTATGAGCTGGTGGTTGGTGATCACTGTGAGCTGAGAGTTCAACCAGGACTCTTTGTTTGCTTAGTTCTCTGAAAGCCTATCCTGTGGCTAGCCTGGGCTTCCTAATAACATGGTGGCTGGGTTTCAAGAGGACAAATCCCAGCTCACAGGTGTTTATCAAGAACTGCTTTTGTAATGCGTGCCAATGCCACATTGGCCAAGGCAAGTCACATGGCCAAGTCTAGTGTCCATGCGAGAGGAGTTTACATATGTTCACAAATAAGGGGAAACGTTGAGGCCAACCATGTGACAATATATCTCTTTATCTATCTACACTGTTGAATATGAAATAAAAGTCTGCTCAGAAATGAGTTCTCAAGAGAAGCCAACACCAAATGCATACATGTATACCAACTGAGCTATCAGGGAAGCCCAATTTATGAATAACCGATCCAAAAAAGCACAGATTTGGGAGTTAGAGAGACAAAGTTTGTTTCAAGACTCCTTCACCTTTTCTTAGATGTGTGACTTAGCAAAATATTTGTGTCTGTTTCCTCATCTGAATAATAAAGGTAATAAAAGCTATCTCACAGAACTATCATGGAGATTTTATATACTGAAAGATATGTGTATACAATAAAGTTAGCATCATCAATATAACAAATCAAACATAGTCTTGTCTTTTTGTTTCTTTCTAATCATCACACACTTATGTAAATATATAATTCTGTACTATTTAAATAAAAATGTAAATTAAACTGTCTTTCTAATATTATACTTATTTTAAGTCAGTTCATGTTTTTACATAGAATTTGCTTTTAGCTTTTTTAATTGCTGTGAAATATTCCATATGTTGATATACTATAATTTATATAACCCTATTTTTGTCATGTAAGTTCCTTCCTGTTTTCCTTTTTGTAAATTACACTGATGTCTATAATTAAATTGCTCCTTTTTAAAAATCATTCTTGTAGTAATTCACAGAACTGACATCCTAACGAAAGTATGTAAAAATATTTATGACTTGATATGCAATAATAAATAGACCTCCAAATGTGTGCCTATTCCATTCACAACATCACCAACACTGAGTTTTTATAATTTCCTTTGTTTTGATTGTTTTTTGATAGTGACAAATATATGCTCTGCCTTCTGTCTAAACCTCGCATTGTTGGTGTTGTGTCAAGGAGCTACAATTTGAGGACGTGCTATATGTGTACACTGCGATAAATACTTTCTCAGAGATATTTGAAATGTATAATGTAGCTATTATTATTTTCATTTTTAATGATAAACATTATCATTAAATGCTCAGAGTCTTTAAGTACAGTCTAGAATAGCTTTAAGAGGATAATTTTTTTTTTTTTAACAAAGAACACACATTCACCCTTTTACAAGTTTTCACCCTGAGAAGTTAATAACTTCATTCACAAACAAACAAACAAAAACTAACTTCCAGAAAGCAACGTTGAATAAGGCCCTGGACTCCGTAAGGGGGGAATCCAGCACCTAAAAGTGGGAGTAATAAACATATGCACAGGACACATTACTCACATTCACTGCAATGATATCATAATGTCTGATAGTATCTCTTGAGATGTATGCAGGAAACTAAAATATTAACTGAATTTGTGTGAGTCACTGTTCTACACTCTGGGAATGTTCGAGGTGGGTAACATGCCCTTTCCAGGAAGGAAAGAGCAGATGATAAGTGTGCCTACCATGTATGTGCCCAACACAGCATCAAGCCCAGGACGATCCCCAAGGCACCCACCATGGACAGCATCAATCCCAGGCCAATCCGCAGAAGGATCAAAAGGCTCGATGGCATGAGGTTCATCCCTTGCTGGGGGTGAGCACTCTGTTTCATAGAATGAAAGAAAACTGACCTGGTCCTTAGGCAGCAGGAAAGACTCAGTCTTGTTGAGATGAGAGGCACAGCAACTGCCAAGCCAGGAGGTGTAGGACCCCTGTGTCAGCTTTGCCGGCAATCCCCCTCCTTCCATTCCAGAAACCCCTCTGCTCGGAGTGCAGATGCATCCGGTGACACTAGTCACCTGCCTGCCCAGGAGCACCCCAGCTCTTGGGACAATTCTGAGTTGAGTGCTCTGTCTGAGCCTCCGAGGAGCTTAATTGATGCAGAAGAACTAATTGGGGAAGAAGATAAAGCAGAATACAATTAAGCGCTAATTGGGCGGGCTTTACTCTCAATCAGCTTTCCCCAACTCGACAGATGATTACAAACCACTCGGGGGCACTTAGTCAGAGAGTCCTCGGCCCACTCACCCTAGATATCCTGATTCAATCGGTCTGGGGAGCCATTCAAATCCCAAGTTCCAGGTAACTCAAGTCGTCACTTACACCATAACGTCCATCTCTTAAATCAGAACCACTGATTTAAGTGGTTCTCTGAGTGTGACCGGACCAGCCATCATCACCCAGGGCTGAGTCTGCACCCCAGAGCCTGCTTCTTTCTGTAGCTTGGCCATCACGCTGTGAAACATTCCCCGTGCTATGCTCACGCAGCCCAAAGTTTCACTGCTCTAAATGCCAAGTGTCCTCCCCAGGAAGTGAGGACATAACACAGAGTAGAGTAGACATGGGCTTCCCAGGTGGCGCTAGTGGTAAAGAACCCGTCTGCCCATGCAGGAGACGTCAGAGATGGGAGTTCAATCCCTGGGTTGGGAAGATCTCCTGGCAGCCCACTCCAGTATTCTTGCCTGGAGAATCCCAGGGACAGAGGAGCCTGGTGGGCTACAGTCCATGGGGTCGCAAATGTCGGACACGACTGAGCGACTTCGCAGCAACAGAGTAGACACAGCTGCAAAGACTCCAGGTCCTCCTCCCTGGAACAAGGTCAGGCCTCACAGAGTCTCAGTTTCCCCATCTGTACAATGGACGAAAGGACTGCAACTTCCTAGAGGTACTGGAGTGTGGAATGAAATGATACCTGCTGCAGCTCTAATACTGTAACTAATACTCAGGGACTGGAGGGCACGAGTAGACAGGCAAGGGTTTCCCAATAAAGGGGGCTTGAGATCATCTTAAAGGCATGTAATATTTGAATAAGGAAAAGGGAGTACACGGGCAGTCTAGGGATGGGGTTTGCAGGGAGCTGGAGTTGAAGCAAAGATTTGAGATTAGAACAGAGCCCAGGACATTCCAGGCACAGGAAAAGGAGGAAGAAAATAAGGATACTGGAAAACAGTCATGATGTAAATAATGAGGGGTGGGGTTGACTCTTGCCAACCACATGTGCACAGTACATGGAGACACACTGGGGAGGACGCAGGTGGAGTTTTCCCTACATGTAGGCAGTACCTCCAGGGACAGGCAGCCAAGCTCAAAGCCAGAAAGCCATTCGCCTGGTGCCACACAAGACAACCCCCACCTTCCTGGTTCCTGTTCAGCTTGGTCACGTGTTCCCCCTTCCTGAGCTGTGCTTTCTTCTTCAGGCACAAGTGGCCACCTGAGGAAGCATTCCACTGTGCAATCTGCCTGCCCATGTCCCTAAGAGCTGGCCACCGCTCAGCCTCCTTGGACTCCATCCACCAGACCTGGAACTTTTCTTGCCCCATCAGTTTCACCATATCTGCTAGTCAACTCAAGTTTCCTCACTTGACATCTTCTTCATCAGGCTGGGACTCTGAAAGTGTGTGTGTGTGCTAAGTCACTTCAGTCGTGTCCAACTCTGTGAGATCCTATGGACTGCAGCTCATCAGGCTCCTCTGTCCAAGGGATTCTCTGGGCAAGAATACTGGAGAGGGTTGCCACACCCTCCTTCAGGGGATCTTCCCAACCCAGGGATCAAACCTGCTTCCCTTATGTCTTGCATTGGCAGAGGGGTTCTTTACCACTAGTACCACCTGGGAAGCCCTGGGATGCTGAGATGAGAGCAGAAATGAGGATGGAGGTTATCGTGTGCCCCTCCTGAAGGAAGCAGAGACAGGAAGAAGCTGGGTGGAGAGAGTGACTTTGAGAGAACCTGAATCATAGAAATCTTGCAGGAATTCAAGTTGATAGTTGTGATGGCCCCAAAGCCAGCTTCAGCCACCTGCTTTTCCCATGGGTTGGCTATTTAAGGTCCACTGGACCCAGTCTGAATGACTGCTGTGCCCTCAGTATGGAAAATGATTTCAGGTACATTGTAGACAGTCAATAGATTTGATCTATTCTCTATTACTTTCAAGTAAAGCAACATAATACTCAGTTCCCACTAGACATATTCCTAACATTCTTTGTCAGGAGCATTTTCTATCAGTTCCAAGGGCTGGAATCAATGTTTCTGTCCCAACCTGGCCCCTGGTATGACTAAGAGGCTTTCTGCACACTGAGATGGCTGGAAAGCCCCTACTTTCATGCACCTCATGTCTTTGTGAAGCTGGTCTACAATGTTAGAAAGAAAGTTTGGGTGCCCCAGGGATGGCACTCATCTGAATGACCCTGCAAGGGGTGCACACTGCCCTGCATATCACCCCTGCCCTCCATGGGCTCTGTGGGGCTCCATGCAGATGGGATCGTGACTTCTGGGTTGTTCTTTTATGCTGTTAATACCAAAGCTGATGCTCAATGACCCCAATTCTGGCTTATGATAGTTTTGTTTTTTTCTTTTTCTTGGATTTTTGCACATTTGACTTAAAAAAAAAATGAGTGTGGGTTTGATCTCAGTGTAAGAGATCAAATTAGTCTCAGTGTAAGAACTCAGAAATGTCTCCAGGTTGACAGAGACAGAGAAAGAGGTAGCTGTGTCTAAGGAGGAGCCCCCCATACCCCACCCCTCATTATTTTCACAGCATGAAGAAAAGAACCTAGCAGGTGCTCTGGGAAGCTGAACCTACCTCTGTTCCCCTGGAGATGAGAGAGAGGGGGGCCAGGTTCCCACCTCTCCTCTCAGGCACAGTGACCCAGGCCAGTTCTAGCAGTCACAACAATGAGGGTAAAGGTGGGCTTGATATAGAAAGAGGGCTATGTATGCCGCTTCCCCAACACAGGAGCCCAAGTCAAACTGCAAATCCCTGGGCTTTACCCCAACATGGCCCAGCTCCAGCCATCCCCACCCCATCCCACATGGAGGTCACAGCCTCTCCCCACACCGAGCACGGTTGGTTCTCACGGAGGGGTATCTGGATAGAACTGAAAGCACTCAGAGCACATTGTCTTAAACATGAACAAGCTGGGACAGAGGGTAAAGGGATTTCTCCAAGGGCTCACACCGAGCTCTTAACACCATAACCAGAGCCAACATGGCAACACCAATGTCTCTTTCCATAAAACACTGTCATTAAAATCCCCCAATTAAGGTATCCACCCCTGGCTTGGGAAGATCCCCTGGAGAAGGCAACAGCAACCCACTCCAGTATTCTTGCTTGGAGAATTCCATGGACAGAGGAGCCTGGTGGGCTACAGTCCATGGGGTCGCAAAGAATTGGACACAACTAAGCAACTAACAGTAAGTAATCAAGGTATCCATAGGGGAAATGGGACCCCGTGATGTTGCCACTTAGGCATATATTTCATACTTTGACAAGGGCACATGACCTTTTCCAGCCAGCAGGGCCAGAGAGGCTGCCCATACCATGCACATGCCCGCCCAGCAAGGAAAACGCTGTGTTACCTGAGGGCAGGAGCCTGGCCTTATCTAAGGGGGGTGCATCTCCTGGACACATATCCCAATAATATCAGGGCATAGTTCTCACAAGGTGCTCCTCCAGAACTGACAATCTTTCAGCACCGAGGGACCACCCTAAAGAAGGGGATGTTTAGCTAAAAGAGGCCATGCATGGAATGCAAGAGGCCCTGAGCTGGGTTTGAAGGTCCTCCTGTGTGTCTGCAGGAGAAGCAGGTATCTTAATATGGAAGCTGAGGGAGACAGGAGAAAGAGAAGAGAAAAAGAAAAAGACTAAAGGGAGACGAGGGGAGGTGGAAGGGGGAAGGAAAGCGGGAAAAGGGGGAGGGAAAGGAGAGGGGAGGGGAAGGAGTGGGGTGAGCTTTCGGGCCACATATTTCATTCTGAGCCTAAATTCTCTTTCAGAATTTTCTTTTTTGACAAAGATGAGGACCAGCCAAAGAAACCAAAATTTCCTCTTCTAGAGTCATTAATTCACTTCATACACACTTACTCACCTCCCACTGCACCCAGGCCTTGCTGAGCTCTGGGGCTACAGGGTGGCCACGAGGCAGCCCCCCACTCTCAGGCTCTTGAGGAAGGTGTCCCCGGTGGCAGACAGTGAAACGCTTTCTCAGCACTCAGCCCTTTTCTGCCATGCAGAAGCCAGAAATCTAAAATCATTCTCAGAGTCCCTTGCGGCCAGAGATCCAGATGTGGCTTTTTTTTTTTCCTGTCCATCACACAGAGGGCAGCCTGCATGGCAGCAGAACTCTTTTGCTGCTGTGGATCGGGGCAAAGGTGGCTATGAGGTCTCTACCCCAGAGGGATGCCCTGAACCCACTAGCAGCTTCTCACGCCTACCATTTCCCGACTCTGCCAGACGCGGCTGCAGCCTGAGGATCTCAGTTCTCTGGTGATGCTTTGGGAATCACCACTGGAAACCTAGCTATCGTCTGTGTCTTCACCTCTTCACAATTCTGTAGCTTATTTTAGACCCTGGCTGCTGCGACAGGGTGTGTAACAGACACGCTCAGTGTCCTGCCAGGAGCAACCCAACCAGGGGTGCTGGTTGATGCTTAACCACCTGTTCTCTGGAGGAAAAAAAGAAAGAAACCCCTGATAGTATTTGCTGATCCCTATGATGTAAATATTTTTTGAGTGGTTGATGACATACATACATGTCATCAAACTGTATTATTGCCATATGAGTATACTAACCTCAGAACATAGAGAGTAGCAATGTGTAGTAAATTAACTGGATGAGATGTTAGTACTTGTTACCTTTGTCTTTCATACAATGTACTTCATGCGAGTTTGTAAATCGTAATGTTCAAGAATGGCTGTGTTTCATGAATAGCTGGCAAACATTCTTGAAAAGTTGACAATGGGCTCTTGGGTGCTGGTTTGAGCTGACTTCAGCATCACTGATTCTGACCTGCCCCAGGGGTCCTGGCAGGTGGTTATGATATTCCAATGGCCTCCAGCATCTCCTGCATAAAGGTGCTGCCAGCCAAGGCAGCTTGGGAGACCCTCACCAGAGGTTCATCAAGGTGCCAGAGAGTTAATGCCTAGGAGGCTCTCTACCAACCAGGGCCAGGATATGGTTTGTAAACCTGAAGCTTCTCTCCCACAACAGTACAGCTTTGAGCTAAGTCTCATGGGGACTGCCCGTCAGGTGCCCACAGCAACACCTCATTCATGTAAGTACCCTAATTGATTTTCCCTTTCTCTGTCTCTCTCCTCTACTCAAGCATCATGCATCCTGTGACCACCCCCCAAAATAAACGATTTGCACCCCGATCCTTGTCTCAGAGTCTGCACTGGGGGAAACACACACCAACACAAGGTGGAATTCATGCCACAATATCAGCAAAGCACCCAGGGCAGGGCAGACACAAAAAAGAACATAAGCAAATATGTTCTACATTTTCCCATGAACAAATACTTACAGGGTATGACAATCACTGAGTGCCCTGTGAAGGTGTCAGCCTTCTATAGCTGCACCTGACTTCTGTATTGTAAGTTGTGGGTAGGTGGAGGGCTGTCACGAGCCACTCACTAATACCAACTACACAGTGTAAGCATTTCAGGGGACCTTAGAGATCTCTTGGGACAGTGCTCATATTTTTCAATTAAGGAAACTGAGGCAAATGAAGAGACTGACAAGAGATTAATCTGCAGAATATACAAACATATCACGCAGCTCAATATAAAATTTTTAAATGGGCAAAAGATCTAATGGGCATTTATCTAAAGAAGACAGAGATGGCCAAGAGGCACATGAAAAGATGTTCAATCATCACTAATTATTAGAAAAATTCAAATCAAAACTACAAGAGGGTGTCACCTCACACCAGTAAGAATGGCCTTCATCAAAAAGTCTACAAATAAATGCTGGGAAGAGTGTGAAGAAAAGAGAATCCTCCTACACTGTTGATGGGAATGTAAACTGGTAGAGCCACTCTGGAGAACAGTATGGTGGTTCATTAAAATACTAAAAACAGAGCTACCATATGATCCAGCAATCCCACTCCTGGACATATATCCAGAGAAAATCGTAATTCAAAAAGATACATACACCTCCTTCCCTGGTGGCCTAGGTGATAAAGAAACTACCTGCAATGCAGGAGACCCAGGTTCGATCCCTGGATCGGGAAGACCCCCTGGAGAAGGAAATGGCTCCCCACTCCAGTATTCTTGTCTGGAGAATCCCACAGACAGAGGAGCCTGGCAGGCTACAGCCCATGGGGTCGCAAAGAGCTGGACATGACTGACCAACTAACACTTTCATTTTCAGTGTTAATTGCAGCACTATTTACGATAGCCAGGACATGGAAGCAACTTAAATGTCCATAAGTGGAGGAATGGATAAAGAAGATGTGGTTCCATATATACAATGGAACATTACTCAGCCATAAAAAAAGAGTGAAAATACGCCACTGTAGCAACATGAGTGGACACAGAGATCGTCATACTGAATGAAGTAAGTCAGACAAAGACAAATATCATATGTTATCACTTATATGCGGAATCTAAAATCATGGTTCAAATGAACTTACTTACAAAACAGAAACATAGTTACAGATGTAGAAAACAAACTTAGTTACCAAGGGGGCAGGGGGAAAGGGACAAATCAGGAGATTGAGACTGACATATACACCCAACTATATATAAAATAGGTAATAAGAACCTGATGTATAGCACAGAGAACTCTACTCAATACTTTGTAATGACCTTTATGGGAAAAGAATCTAAAAAACAGTGGATATACTGTATATGTATAACTGATTCACTTTTCTGTACAGCAGAAACTAACACAACACTGTAAATCAACTCTACTCCAATAAAACTTAATTTTTAAAAAAGAAACTGGGTCATAAAAATCAGCAGTGGCCCTAGAAACTGGCCCCTTGCTCGCCAGTGCAGGTCCCCATCCACCGCAGCCAGCAGATCCTCCTGGCCAGGGGCATTTTCTCCAGAGACTCTCCATCTTTCCCCAGTGCCATGGAATCGTCTCGGCTCAGGGATTTGCTAAGTGACAGTTCCCCGAGCAGTGTTAGGAGAAATTCTAAAACTGGAACCACAACTCATCACAAGGGCAAGGGCAGAGGTTCCTGAGGGCCCAGGACCATCAGGAACCATCTCTGTACCAGCAGCTCACACAGTGGCCCCAGTGCAGCCTCCGAAAGGAGGGGGACGCATGGCACGGAGCAGGTTCCACCGGCTGAGCCTTGGGCCCACTGACCCTCAGAGGGTCTCAGGCTCACACTTTCTTCAAGGCAGCACCAGCACCTTTCCTAACTGTCAGCAAAGTCTGCGATGGAGCATTCAAGTTATCCTGCCTCTGCTGCTGGGGTGAACATGTCGGGCATCATGTCACCCTGAATCCTACAACAACCCTTCCAGAGGGGGTCATCACTCTCTTTTTCAAATGAGTCCATTGAGGATCCCTAAGGTTAAGTGATATGCCCAAGGTCACACAAATGCTCTGGCTTTGAACTGGTTGTGACTGTGGAATCTAAATTTGAAGGATCCTCCTAGTCCCACAGAGGTCCCCACTACAAAGCACTGGAGTGCCACAGCAAGGTAAAGAGATGTCAAGTTCATGGTGTGCTCAAGAACGCAACGTACACAGAAGGGCTGGAGTATAAGGTACACTGCAGGGCACAGAGCCAGGGACAGCCTGGATTAGTGAGAAGCCATGGTGGGAAAAGCCCTGAAGGTCAAACTAACAGGTCTGGTGGTGGTTCAGTGAGCACAGGGGAGTCACACAGTGACACATGACGAGGGCACCACCCAGCAGAAGAGAACCCAGAGCCTCCTGCTGTCACTGATGGGAGGATGGTGTCCAGGGCAAGTAGAGCAGAGAGCACGATTCTGGAGTGTTGGGGGTCAAAGCCAAAAGCCAGAGGTAAGAGCCAGAGACTCAAAGCACGATGCGGGGCTGAGGGACAGACATCAGCCCACAGACAGGAGACAAGACTATAGAACAGATACTGAGTGGACAAGGAACCTTGTGGAAATGGGAAGAGAAGGGATCTGGGGGGAAGGCTCAGGACGTTGTTCATCAATGAGGCAAGGGTGTCACTGGAACATTTTTGTTGGCTTTTGGCTATAGGTTATGAAGCCAGGTTAACAGGTCAAGGGGTCCCAAAATGGACTGGATGTACCTAAGCCAAGAGTGACTTCTCTGTTATTCACAGGCTTTTCTGGGGGATTCAAGTGGTCAAGGGGCTATGAATATGGGTACAGTGTAGGCAAGTGGGGATGCAGATTCAGGATGAACTGTCCAGGCTGCCCCAGCAGAACTCAGAATCAGAACCCCATGGGAACTGAACCCCAGTGGGTCACAGCTCTGTATGGATATATAGATGGGGTAGACCTTCTTGGGACCTCTCTATGGTACAATACTCAAGACCACAGGACACACGCCTCACTGGGTACTGGTGTCATCTAGAACCATGACTGCATGTCCCTGGACACACATACCTCTCTCTGGATGGAACTGCTCTTTTCTCATCTGGCTGATGCAGCCCTTCCTGACCTGGCACCTGCCCCAGTGAATGTGACCCCCAGGCCATCCGGGGGGTGCTGCAGTCTCCCAGGTCGCTTCCCTGAATATGGGTTGCTGTGCCCCCAGGTATGACTGTGAAGGAGGTAGAGCATTTGCATGGAGAGTGATGGAGTTGGGAAGGGGACCATTCAAGGCTGGGGAAAGAGCAGGAGCAAGGCAAGGTGATGAGAAAGCACCGGATGATTTCTGAGACATGTAAACAGGCAGGTGAGCTCGGAAAATAGAATATGGTGGGCATGTCAATGTGGGAGGGTAATGGAGAAGAAAGGGGTGAGTTTAGAAAGGTAAGGCATGCATAGATGGATTGTCAAAGACCATGATGATCACACCAAAGAATTAAACTGTGTTCTTAATGAGCAATCCACAGGGAGGTTTGAGGCAGGTCCAGGCTTGCACTAGAAGAACAGTTCTGTGGCTGTTTAGTGAGAAGTCTTAGGGGTTGCATAATTTCAAGAAAATTAAAGATACTAAGGGAACATTTCATGCAAAGATGGGCACAATAAAGGACAGAAATGGTATGGACCTAACAGAAGCAGATGTTAAGAAGAGGTGGCAAGAATACACAGAACCATACAAAAAAGATTTTCAGGACCCAGAGAACCACAATTGTGTGATCACTCACCTAGAGCCAGACATCCTGGAGTGTGAAGCCAAGCGGGCCTTAGGAAGCATCACTGTGAACGAAGTTAGTGGAGGTGATGGAATTACAGCTGAGCTATTTCAAATCCTAAAAGATGATGCTGTGAAAGTGCTGCACTCAATGTGCCAGCAAATTTGGAAGACTCAGCAGTGGCCACAGGACTGGAAAAGGTCAGTTTTCATTCCAATCCCAAAGAAAGGCAATGCCAAAGAATGTTCAAACTACTGCAACTGTACTCATCTCACACACTAGCAAAGTAATGCTCAAAATTCTCCAAGTCAGGGTTCAACAATACATGAACCATGAACCATGAACCAGATGTTTAAGCTGGATTTAGAAAAGGCAGAGGAACCAGAGATCAAGTTGCCAACATCTGTTGAATCATCAAAAAAGCAAGAGAGTTCCAGAAAACATCTACTTCTGCTTCATTGACTATGCCAATGCCTTTGTCTATGTGGATCACCACAAACTGTGGAAAATTCTTCAAGAGGTGAATACCAGACCACCTTACCTGTCTTCTGAGAAATCTGTATACAGGTCAAAAAGCAATAGTTAGAACCAGACATGGAACAACAGACAGGTTCCAAATTGGGAAAGGAGTACATCAAGGCTGTATATTGTCACCCTGCTTATTTAACTTATATGCAGAGTATATCATGTGAAATGCCAGGCTGGATGAAGTACAAGCTGGAATCAAGATTGCCAGGAGAAATATCAATAACCTCAGATACACAGATGACACCACCTTTATGGCAGAAAGTCAAGAACTAGAGAGCCTCTTGATGAAAGTGAAAGAGGAGAGTGAAAGAGTTGGCTTAAAACTCAACATTCAGAAAACTAAGATCATGGCATCCAGTTCCAAAGCTTCATGTCAAATAGATTGGGAAACAATGGAAACAGTAAGAGACTTTATTTTAGGGGGCTGTAAAATCACTGCAGATGGTGACTGCAGCCATGAAATAAAAAGCTTGTTCCTTGGAAGAAAAACTATGACCAACCTAGACAGCATATTAAAAAGCAGGGACATTACATCGCCAACAAAGGTCTGTCTAGTCAAAGCTATGGTTTTTCCAGTAGCCATGTATGGATGTGAGAGTTGGACCATAAAGAAAGCTCAGTGCTGAAGAATTGATGCTTTTGAACTGTGGTGTTGAAGAAGACTCTTGAGAGTCCCTTGGACTGCAAAGAGATCAAACCGGTCAATCCTGGGGGAAATCCATCCTGAATACCCATTGGAAGGACTGATGCTGAAGCTGAAGGTCCAATACTTTGGCCACCTGATGTGAAGAATGGACTCATTGGAAAAGACCCTGGTGCTGGGAAAGACTGAAGGCAGGAGGAGAAGGGGACGACAGAGGATGAGATGGTTGGATGACATCACCAATTCGATGGATATGAGTTTGAGCAAGCTCTGGGAGTTGGTGATGGATAGGGAAGCCTGGTGTGTGCAGTCCATGGGGTCACAAAGACTCGGACACGACTGAGAGACTGAACTGAACTGAACTGAATTTAGGGATTGGGTACAGATGGACTAGAAGTAGCCCTCAAAGCTATGTGGGGTCCAGACAGAAGACTCTTGCAATGACTTAGTCGAGAAAGTGTCCATGGCCAGAAGAATGTACCAACCAGCCGTAGGATAAATTCAAGAGATGTCCTTTTTATTATAGCCTATAGAATCTGGGCTGACATGCTAAACCCTGGCAGTTATTCCACAGAAACCAAGCAGCATGACATCACAGAAAACCCTCTGCCAGATAAAGATTTCAGGTGAAAAAGGAATTTAAACCTCTTTTCTTTTACTTATACTGCCTGTCGAAAAATGTGTGTCCAGCCAAAACTCAATTTGTGTCCTTTTAATTCAAGTGCAAATGGATTGAAGGCTCAGATAACAACATAAAATTGGTTAATCAACTTTCATCCCATATTTATATTGCAACAGGGAGATTTTACAGTTTTCTGCAGCTCAGCCTGGTGTTCTGTGAAAGCCAGCCAGGATTTTATGTCCCCTTAAAATTGCAAACCAGAGGCCCCTCTGCTGTCAGCGACCCGCCGTCCCTCCCACTAACCAGCTCACTCGTCTGTCTGGCTGGGGCCGTGGGTTTGGTTTTCATTCTGAGTGCGTTAAGGCCCTGCAGGGAGAGGTTTTTATGTTTTACTCGAGAAATGAAAATCGCTTTTTGTTCCTATCATCGCATCGCCACGGAGGGATGCCAGTGAAGTCATGGTATGAGTGAAATTACTGAAAATATTTTAAACTTAATTTTCTGTGTCAGGCGGACCCATGCCATGCTCATCGCAGGCCTGGTTAAATCTCTCTTGGTTTCCTATGGTTCATAGGATAAGGGCTAAAGCTTAGGGCATGGCACACGAGGCCCTCTGGAATCTGGCCCTTCCATCTATTTTCTCCAAGAAGTAATTGAACCTAGGAGGTGCCTGTCACGGTGCCAGGTACTGGGTGTACAGCTGTGAGCAAGACAGGCATCAATCCCCCATTTATGGAATTTGAATTCTAATGAGAAAGACAGACACAGAAAAACACATGATACTGAGTAAAAAGGACAATTACAGACTGCATACAGGCTATAGGAATAAAAGGAAGGAAAGAAAACAAAGGGCTCTGCGAATAGGTGGGAGGACGATGGGAGAAGGAAAGGAGAGATGCTTATTTTAGAAAATGGTGAGTTGATCAGGCAGTGGGAACAGTATGTGCAAAGGCTCAGAGGAGGGAATAAGGCTGGCAGACTTCAGAATGAAGAGGACAGGGCGGTGAGAGCTTAGGGAGAAAGAAGACAGCTGATAGGATGTGAGGTCTAAGAGGTTGGCAGAGACTAGCTCTGGGAGCTTCTCATGGATCAGGAAGACCTGGACTTTATTCTGAGGGCCAAGGGGAGCAGTGTGTTAAGATCTGGGTTTCAGAAAGATCCCTTTGGCTGTAATACAGAAGACAGGTTAGAGGAGTGCAAGTGGGGAGGTAGAGAGAACCGTGCTGAGGCTTCTGGTCTGGTTTAGGTGGGAGATGATAACCAGGAGTAGAGAATGCAATCAAGGTGGGTGGACGAGCTGACATGAATTCTGCCTCTCCAGCTTCACTCTCCCACTAACTTTGCCTTCTGGCCTCCTAAGCTTCCCTCTGACCTCTGAATGCCTCATGCACTTTCTTGACTCAAACCATTCCTTCCTCCTCCCTTTAGTAAACTCCTAACTATCCATCAAAACCCAACACAAAGCACCCTCCTGCATGCCTTCACCCCGGAAGGCTTTACTCTCCATCTTCTGTGTGTTTCTATCATCTTAGATCATCACTGACCTTAATATGTATGATGGTAATCAATCTCAGCACAGTTTAATTGTTTTTTTAAAAAAAGCTTTCACGTATATCTTCCTTGCTAAATTTTAATGCGAGGACAAAGACTTTTAAATTTCCGAGTTCCTAGCACACTCACTTAGATAAGGAAGTGTTTCTAATTGTGAATGAATAAACTGTCACCAGTGAAATTAAGCAAATAACTTGGCTTCAGAAAAGATCTGGAATTGTCACACTGAGAAATGATCACCATTGGGTGATTTTGTCTCCCTGCACGGGCTGCCCTGATAACTGGGGAATAAATGCTAAAACAGGAAAGGGGTAGGGGGGGAGACTTTCAACTCTATTATCCATTCCTGTGGCTTAACAGTCATTTATGGAAATTATAACCAATATTAATATGATAATTAAAACCAAATTGAATACCCAGTCAGTCGTGCTTAGGCTTGGTAGAAGCAAAGAAGGACCCACTGCATATCCAAGCTGTCCTAATTATGTGCTTCTTGTAATCAACATTACTTTTCCTGGTTCCATTTCACAGTTAATTTGTCTTTTCCACACAGATCGAATTCTGTACCTCACATGCAAAGTTTATTGTATTACTGCACATTTTTTTAGGTTCATATATATATATATATATATATATATATATATATATATGTAAATCCCACAAGTACAATTAGTTTAAAAAAATGAAATTCTCCCCACGTGGGTTTAAGATTAATGATATTTGTTTATTATTGGATGGTGTGCCTTCAGTAAGTGGTGTGAATAAGAATTGGCTCCCAATCTTAATGTATTTATTTTCATAAGCCAAGTAGCTATAAACAACATCAAATGCAATTCTCCAGCATGGTAACAGGTTATTAACTTCTTAAGCCAGTCCCTAATGGGTTTTAAATCTCTAAAAAACAGTGAGTTCTAAAGCAAAGGAGACATGGTAAGATTCTGATCTGCCTGAGCAAACCAGCAGTACTAGGATTCCCCAGCACCTAGAGTGGGGCTTGACATCTTTCTTTTTCTTCTGGACAGCTCCTCTGGGATTCCAGTCTGAATGACTTCCTCCCCAAACCTCTGTCCACTTGGACTAACTTACCCATTCCTCTTTCACAGTGAAGATGGACTGGGATTCTTGTTTTGTTTTGTTTTTTAATTGGAAGATAATTACTTTACAATATTGTGATGGTTTCTGCCATACATCAACATGAATCAGCCATAGGTATACATGTGACTCCCCATCCTGAACCCCCCTCCCACATCCCTCCACACTCTAACCCTCTGGGTTGTCCCAGAGTACCAGTTTTGGGTGCCCTGCTTCATGCATTGAACTTGCACTGGTCATCTATTTTATATATGGTAACATACATGTTTTGGAGAAGGAGATGGTAACCCACTCCAGAATTCTTGCCTGTAAAACCCCATGGACAGAGGAGCCTGGGGTGCTATATACAGTCCATGGGGTCGCAAAGAGTCGGACATGACTTAGTGAACCAATAACAACAACAATGTACATGCTTCAATGCTATTCTCTCAAATCATCCCATCCTTGACTTCTCCCACTGAGTCCAAAAGTCTGTTCTTTACTGGACTTGGATTCTGTTAAGTCTTGGATCACTTGTGAGCATGGACCAGACGCAGGGTCGGGCAGCGAGCCAGGGGTCTGTATCTCCGGTCCTAGTACCTAGAGGCCAACAGAGAGTCCTGTGCACAGCCTGAGTCTCAAGACTCTGACTGAGTCTGTCTCAATCAGAACTGAACCTACAATGACCAAACACCCTCTGGGGGACATGATTCTGAATGAAGAGTGGGCCACCAGGCCATGGTCCATGAAGGTGATAAGGGCAAATGAAAACGGAGAGAGAAATAACCACAGCGGCTGGTGGAGAAAGGTGACAGAGTGGCCCCGGTAGCACCAGCTGTTTTTCTTGTCAGATGGAAGGGATCTTAGAGCAAAACATCTGCTCTCTGCAAGCCCATCTGTTTCTATGTATTTTGTGCATTTTTTTCTTGCCCCCTTCCCTCTTTAAAGCATTAAGAGGAGAAAATTCTTTCTCTGTTCAATGTAAGAGAAATGATTTCAGCCTCTTGCTGGGAAGGATGAGGGGAGGCTGAAATCTTCCTGGCTTCATCCTGCTGCACTGTCTGCAAATCTCTCTGCTCCAGCTCCTTAGAAGGAAGGACGCAAAGCCCCCAGCTCTCAATGGCTAACCCACTAGCTCCCTCTCTCCCTGGCTCTGAACACTCTTCTCTTCTCTTAGACCCTGCTCTTCCTTCAAGCCTAAGCTCATGGGCCTTCTCCAGAAAGGGTCAGGCCTCTGTTAAGTGGAATGTCCAGAGGGAGCTCATTGAGGCATGGAGATCCTGGGAGGACCAGGGCAGAGAGGAAACCCTGAGACGGGGGTCAGGAGAGGGGTGTGTGACAGCCGTCACACTTAGGCAAGTGACTAACTGGGGCAAGGCAAAGGCATTCTAACTGACGGGGAGGCATATGGAGCATTTCTCTGGCCCTGCAGCTTTGTTTCTTAAGTCATGGTTACATTGTGTTGTGCTTAGTCGCTCAGTTATGTCCTACTCTTTGGGACCCCATGGACTGTAGCTCGCCAGGCTCCTCTGTCCACGGGGATTCTCCAGGCAAGAATACTGGTGTGGGTTGCCATGCCCTTCTCAAGGGTATGTTGTGTTGGCTTTACCATAATAAAACTACACAGTCTAATTTCATGAACTTTTCCAAGTTGAAAAAACGTTTTTTTTTGTTCTTTTTTTTCACCCACTTGAGTTAGGGATTTAAATGTAGAATTAAAACCTTATATCTTTTGGAGGAAAATCTTGGAGAACACAGTTAACCCTTGAACAACACAGGTTTGAACTGTGAAGGTTCACTTATACGTGGATATTTTTCGATAGTAAACACAGCAGTGTTACACAATCCACAGTTCGTTTGAATCCAAGGATGCAAAACCACAGATGGGGATGAACTGTAGATATGGAGGGCCAAACAGAAACTTTGTGTGGATTTTCCCTTGCAAAGAGGGTTGGCACCCCTAGCCCTTGACTGTTCAAGGGCCAGCTATGCATTTATGGCCCCAGGACAGGGAGGATCCCTTGAACAAAATGAAAACGCACAACTTTCCAAAGGAAAGATTTACAAATTTCTATATGGGAGAAATTGCTGAAAACAGCATTCAAAAATACATCAGTGACTGGGGGAAAATACTTTCAATATGTATAAGCAACAAAGTGTTAGTATGCAGACAATATACAGAACTTACACATATTAACATATGAACACATAGTAATCTTCTCTAATCATTAGAGACATAAATGAAAACTTCAATGAGATGCTGGCTTCATACTCATCAAATTGTCAAAAACTGCGATGTGTGATGATACCGACATTAGAAAATGGGATCTGTTACACAGCTGACAGAAGTGAAAATGTGTACAAACTCTTTGGAGAGCAATTGGAAATGTGTAGTGAAAACATAAAATGCACATTTCCAAAGACCCAGGTAATCTGTCTCTGAAATATGATCAAGAGACATTCTCACATGTACATGGAAGAAAGTACAGGGAAGGGTGTTTTCTACCACAACTCAAGTGTCCATTCAAAGGGGAATGGGTAAGTACATCTTAGTATTTTCAAACAGTGAAATACACACTACAGCCATGAAAATAAAAGAATCAGATTCTGTATGATTCATGTGGGTAAATCTCAAAAAATTAGTATTGAGAACTGGAAACAAAAGTAAGTTGCAAAATATATGTATCATACAACAGATAGTTAGGTTTCCCTAGCGTCTTGGCAATAAAGAATCCGCCCGCAATGCAGGAGATGAGGGTTCAATTCCTGGGTTGAGAAGATCCCCTGGAGGAGGGCATGGCAACCAACTCCAGTATTCTTGCCTGGGAAATTCCATGGACAGAAAAACTTGGCGGGCTACAGTCTAAGAGTTGCAGAGAGTCTGACACGACTGAGTACACATACACACACACACACACACACACACAACAGATAGATGACTGATTGATAGATAAACAGAGAGAAGGAAAGAAATATACTTTAAAGCACATACCACATACCCATGTGATGAAAGCATAAAAGCACATACAGGAGAAACACATATCAGCTTCAAAAATAGTGTTTACCTCTAGTTAAGAAGGGCAAGAGAAAAGTGTAATCCATAAGGGTTACAAAGATGATTTCAGTGGTATAACTTTTTAAATTCCCTTTAAAGAAAAAAGAATCAAATGTGTCAAAATAATATATGTGTTTAAATCTATCCAGTGTATACATGTATGAGTTTCATAATTTTCTGTCAATTTCTGTATAACTTAAATATCCCAGAACTGCAGCAAAAAAAAATAAAATCATAAAGAGAGAAAATGCCATTCCCTGCTGAGGGGTGACACTGATGAACATAGCATCTTGCATCAGCATCAGTCTTGATATTTTCTTTTTGAAAGTCCCTGGGTTCCCCTGGAAACAAGTCGGGGGTGAGAACAGAGGCTGTAAGGGCCCCAGATGGGCCTGCGCCTGTACCATCCCATATGGCCATTGGCTGTGCCTGAAATGCAGGGCCAGACAAGCTATGTCCGCCTCTGTCTAACTTTCCACCTTGACCATCTCCCTTCTCTGGCGTGGTCAGTCAGTGGCTGGACCTCCTCCTCCAGGGCCCCATTTTGCACCCCTCCCCAGAGTGACAAGCATTTCACAGTGTGGTAAGTGCTGTTTATGTGTCTCCTCCACCCCCACCCCAGCCTGGGAGCCCCAGGGCAGCAGCAGGGGCCCCTGCACATAGGCAGTGACAATAAACACAGGCTAGACCGGAAATCACACTGTCCACACCAGCTCTAGGGAGGCTGGCAGCCTGGACCCAGAGTGATTCTGCACATCTTCCCCTTTGGACCCTAGGGGAGCCCTGAGCCCGGCCTCTCCATGAATCCAGAGCCACGACCTCCGAGCAGCACAGACCCCAGAGTGGAATCTGTGGTCCCAGCCTCTCCTCTCTGACTGCACATCACGTCCGACGCTGCTCACGTTTATGAACACTCCTCTACAGACACCCAAGGGGACCATACTGACGTGAAAATAGTCGTTGCATCAAATTGGGGGAAATTACGCTTTTCTCCCTATTTTCTAAGCTTTCTGCAATATGGTTTTATTGCTCCAATAAAAACTTATAAAAAAAAAAAACTTACAAAGAATATAAAAACCCATCTAAGTATGACAAGTGTTTCAATGTTTCAAAAGATTTAATTCCTCACCCTTTAAATGTTCCATTTGAAATGACTAATAAGTACAGAATTAGAATACATATGTACATATGTGTATATGTATATATTAATATATATTATTAGAATGTGTGTGTGTACTCAGTTGCTCAGTTGTGCCCGACTCTTTGTGGCCACATGGACTGCAGCCTACCAGGCTCCTCTGTCCATGGAATTTCCCAGGCAAGAATACTGGAATGGGTTGCCATTTCCTTCTCCAGGATATCTTCCTAAACCAGGGATCAAATCCACATCTCTTGCATCTCCTGCATTGGCAGGTGGATTCTTAACCACCAGCACCACCTGGGAAGCCCCATATAATTGGAATAAACAGTACCTAAATTATACGAGCAACAGTACCCTGGATGAGCCAAAAATTAACTGCAAATTCTGCAAGAAGTTCTGCTGCTGCTGCTGCTGCTGCTGCAGTCAGGATTAAAAAACAGATTTCAGGTTTTCATGCTCAGGGAGAAGGCCAAGAATCTGCATGTCTACCCTCAGGTAATTCTGACTCAGAGCTCAGTTTGGAAAACACTGCGGCAGAAGAACAAATGAGTCTGGGGCTCAGTGCCTAATTAAGGAAAGCAACTGTGATGCAAGCATGTAGAATCGGAAAATCAGTGAGACAAAGGGTAGAGACAGACAGAGCGGGGGACATAGCACAGCTAGAAGGGGCTTGACCTCAGGCTTCCCTGATGCAGAAGGATCTGTAAGTCATGTGAAACATTCAGAGGACGATGGGCAGGAGTCCAGCTAGAGCAGGAGGGACAGAGGGGGTGAGCAGTGCCCCCATCCACCTCATGAACCAGGAGAGCCACCAAGTCACCTCCAGTAACATGCCAAGATGTTACTGATCCCACCACCTGTACAGAAGGCAAGTCTCCAAGTAAGCCAAAATCCACCTCAAGAAATTCTCATTTTTCTTGGCCCCAAGTATTTGAACAAGGATCTATTCAAATTCTGCCAGAACTCACTTTTGTCCTAACAATAGGTAACAGAACTTCTTTCCACGAATGAGAACTAGGAGAGAAATTGCCGGATTTCTGAGAATATTCAGTAGTTTATAAAATAAAGGTCATTCTTCAATATAAGCAGAATAGAAGAAGAGTTGCAACTATTGCAATGCTAAGACCCTGACGTGGGAGCATACTTGGTAGATTTAAGGAACTTCAAAGAAGTCAGCATGTCTGGAACAGAGCATCCTGAGAAGGGACGAGGTCAGAATGAGAAATTAGGAGGAGGGATGGGGGCAGATCCAACAGGTCATAGTAAGACTTTGGCTTTTACTCAGAGCCACAGAAACGATAGGACCAGGAGAGTCACACAACAGGACACGTGACAAGAGCATCGCTCTGACTGTGAGCCAATAGTGGGAGCAGGGCGACCCTGAAGAAGCTTTCACAGTCCGGGTGAGCAAAGATGGTGGCTTGAATCAGGGTGAGACAAATGCAGGGGGGAGAAATGCTCACATTCTGGATGTATTTTGAATGTAGAGCCCATAACCGACATTGGTTTTAGATTTCATGTGGAGTCTGAAAGAAAGAAGAGTCTAGGACCACGGCAAAGGTTTTATCCTCAGCAACACAAACAGTAAAATTGTCAAAACAGAGCCGATGGAAGCTTCTGAGGAAGTGAGTGGTTAGAGAGGACAGAGAGTCTGGTTTTGGATATACTGGGATCCAGATGCTAATCAGAGTTTCAAGAGAAGACATCCAGCAGGCAACTGAGAGTCTGAGTCTGAAGATCAGGAAAGAGAGAGTTTGGAACAGTGATGTTCGTTGGGAAGATGTTAGTGTGTTATTGACTGAGATCTCCAGAGGTGCACCAGGAGATAAGAGAAGAGGTTGTAGAATTGAGCTCTGGGCTGGTCCAGCATTTAGAGGATGGTCAGAGAAACAAAGAGTAATGGGGGCATAACCTGGGAGGAGCTGGGAGGAAACCAACAGAGAGAGGCATCCTGGAGGCCACAAGGAGGAGGCAAGGGCTTCCCTGGTAGTTCAGCGGTAAAGAATCTGCCTGCCACTGCAGGGGACACAAGTTCAATCCCTGGTCTGGGATGATCTCACATGCCTGGGAGCAACTAAGCCCATGTGCCACAACTATCAAGCCTGTGCTCTAGAGCCTGGAAGCTGCAACTACTGAAACCCATGCACACTAGAACCTGTGCTCGGCAACAAGAGAAGCCACTGCAATGAGAAGCCTGCACATAACAACTAGAGAGTAGCCCCCATTCACCACAACTACAGAAAAGCCTGCACAGCAATGAAGATCCAGTATAGCCAAAAATAAACAAATAAAATATTTTATAAAAGGAGGCAAAAACGGTCACCCATGTCAAGTGATGGCTCAGTTAAGTAAGATCTGATCAAAGAACTGACCTGTGCTTTTTGCATCAGGAGGGTGATTGGCAACCATGACCCAAGCAATTACAGTGGGGTGGTAGGGATGACAGCCTGAATGTATCTGGTACAAGAAGGAATGTGAGCAGAGAATGGAGAGACAAGTAGACAACTTGTGTGAGGAGTCTGTTCTAAAGGGAGGCATTGATACAGGTAGTAGCTGAAAGGAGAATGTGATTTCAAGGACAGACCTTTTTTGTGTTTCCCTTGGAGATACTGTAAACATGTATGTGTGCTCATGGGAATTTGTAGTAGAGAAAGACCAGTTGTCCTAAGAATAAAGGACAACTATAGGACAATATTTTAACCACTTTTGTGGTGGAGGAAGCCAAAGTTCAGAGAGGTGAAGTGATTTTACTAAGGCCACACAGCTAGCTGGCTGTAGACCAGGATTCAGAACTGATCTTCCTGAATCAAGTCTGTCTGTTTATTTGATTCAAATCCTCTCCCAACTCAAGTTCAAGTTCACCTCTTCCTTCATGTAGCTTTCTTCAAACCTCCAAGCTCGGCGTGATCTGTGCTTGCTCCCTCTGGCCTCTCATACAATCTAACCTTGATATTCTTATTACAGCTATTTGTTTTCTGTCTCCTACCATATTACAAGTGTCTTGAAGGCACAGAATATGCATTATAGACCTCTTTATCTTTCCCATCCCCTAACTCAGTGCCGAGGGCAAGGTACAACCTTGACTGACGTTTGCTCCAGGCAGGCAATGGGAGGGAGAAAGGACAGCAGAAGGGGTAGGAGGGAGGGATGCCTATTTCAAGCAACTCCTCACAGTCTGACACCTCATCCATTACAGCCTGTTTCTTCTGCCCCAGACTAGGGGCGGTATTTACTTTAAACCTTCCTCGTAGGAGCTGTTGCCTCTTTACTCATGTCTCCGACTGTCTCCTGGATCTGCTCCAGACCCACCACTTCCCATTAATAATAAATCAGACACTCAAATACCTTGCAAAGAAAACCTTCCACGTGTGCACCTGTTAGGTCAAGAACCACCTGGAGAGGAATTTTACCATCTGCTAATCACAACTGAGAGGAAGCTGCAGACAGAGCCCTGCAGTTCGGTTCATAAGCTGAACTTTGTTTGGACAGAAGGTCTCCTGTTTGGAGCCTGATCCTGTGCTGGGCTGAAGGGATAAGAAGAGGGGAAAGACACTATTCCTGCCTCCACCAGGCTTGTGATCACATGGGGGGATGACTGCTAACTGCAGAGCCTGCCATGTGCTCCCTGCCAGGGGACCCCTGGCCCCTGCAGGAGTAAAGATGAGGGAGGGCTTTACCCCTGGGAAGAGGGTACTCAGGGATGTCCCAGCATGAAAATAAGCCTGTTCTCCCAGCCAGATCTCCATCCCTGCAGCCTGGGCGCCCACAATCCCACCCACCATAGCTCAGAGTGTAGCCTTCCAGGCGCAACCAAGCATAGACACAAACCACAGAGAACATCAGGTGGCCAGGACCACTGTCAGGCCCAGGACGATTCCATGCCACAAGGACACCAGCCTTACCTCTCGAGGAGAAGCAAGTGCATGCTGGAAAGGCCCTGAGAAGTTACACGTTATTCAAACACAGTAGGCACAGAGAAGAGAAAGTCACTTTTTGGAGTTTCCCAGTGTTCTTGGCCAATGGAGGGAGAAGCATGGTAGCTGAGGAGGAAATCTCTGGGAAGGAGCCTAGATCTTCAGGGAGATGTCACCAACAGAAGGCACTGAGACGCACTGGAGGACGTCACGAAGTCCCCGGAGAAGGACAGTCATCAAACGGTGTGGTCCCTGCAAGGCGAGGGGTGGGGTTCCTCCAACTTTAGATTTGCTGCTTTATATGCAAGATGTCACAAAATTCCCTTTGAAGAAATCTTTTCATGGATTATTTCAAGTCATTTTCTTTTTCTCACAATTTTAGGAACTAAAACATGGATAGAACAAGATATTTATTTAAGATCACACAGCAAGTTACTGATGGAAAGAACAAGGCTTCCTGATTCCCAGCAAAAAGTTTCTGGATCAGCCTGAGAGGCTGGGTAAACTCAGTGGGATCAGCCCTCAAAGCGACCCAGTCTGGTGGTCTGTGTGTCATCCTTGTACCAGTGTGAATGAAGTATGGAACTCTTACCTTCTTTTATATTCTCCCACCCCCCCGTCTATAATTGTTCTAAATGCTACCTCTATATACATTTAGAACCACATAAGACAGTGTTACAATTTTTCCTTCAAGCTCATAAAACTCAACACCAAAAAAACAACCCAATCAAAAAATGAGCAAAAGGTCTAGATCAACATTTCTACAAAGAAGACATACCAATGACCAATAGGCACATGAAAAGTTGCTCAACATCACTAATTATTAGAGAAATGCAAATCAAAACTACAGTGAGGTACCACCTTACACTGGTCAGAATGGCTGTCATTTAAAAAAGAATATTTACAAATAACAAATGCTGGAGAAGGTATGGAGAAAAGGGACCCCCTCCTATACTGTTGGTGGGACTATAAGCTGTTGCAGCCCCTATGGAAAACAGTATGGAGGCTCCTCAAAAAACCTAGAATAGCATTACCATATGAACCATCAATCCCACTCCTGGGCATCCAGACAAAACTCTAATTCAAAAAGACACATGTCCCTATGTTCATAGCAGCACAATTCACAATAGCCAAGACATGGAAGCGAACTAAGTGTCTATCAACAGATGAATGGATAAAGAAGATGTGCTACATTTATGCAATTGAATACTACTCAGCCATATAAACAATGAAAACATGCCATTTGCAGCAACATGGATGAACCTAGAGTTATCATATTAAGTGAAAGAAGTCAAACAAACACCATATTATATCATTTATATATGCAATCTAAAAATACAACACAAATGTACCTGTCTATAAAACAGAAACACAATCACAGACATACAGAATAGATTGGTGGTTGCCAAGAGAGAGGGGGTTGTGGGAGGGATGGAGTGGAAGGTTGAGGTTCATATATATGTACGACTAAATCACTTTGCTACAGCAGAAATTAATACAACACTGTAAATCAACTATACTTCAATAGAAAATATTGATATAATAGAAAAAAAAGGAAAGAAATTTTGCTTCAAGCTTTAAACACAATGTAGAAAACTTCACAGGAGAAGGAAAGTTTACTGTATCGACTTATATTTCTGCTTACTTTTTCTTCCTTCCTGGTGTTTCTGAAATCTTTCCTTTATCATTTTCTTTATGTTTATAGAACTCCCTTTATCTGTTCTTTTAGGGTATGTCACTAGTGACAAATTCTCTGTTTTCCCTCATGTGAAAATGCCTTGATTTCCCCCTTGATCCCTAAAGGATATCTTTGCTGGATATAAAATTGCATGTTGACAATTCTTTCCTTTCAGATCCTGTGTTGTACCCTTGTTCTGCAGTCTCTGAGGTTTCTGAGAAGCTCACTGCCATTCAATTTGTGTTTTTTTCCCCCCTATAGATATAATTGCTCTCTCCCTACTTTCCAGATTTTATCTTTGTCTTTATTTCCCAGAAGTTTGAATATGATGTATTTTGGTGGACCTTTCTTTGGTTTTACTCGGTTTGGGGTTCACTCAGCTTCTTGACTTTCTACATTCATGTGTTTTTGTCAAATTTGGGAAGTTTTCAGCCTTTCTCTCTCTCTTTTTTTTTTTTTTTGAGGTTTTACACAAAGCTTTTACATCACTGATAAAGGAGGATATGTACAGGTTGTGCTGCCTTTCCTAATTCTTCTTGCCTATAATGCTGATGTGGTAGTTGGAGCTGCTGCTATTAAATTATGCCCATGAGGAAAGGACAAAAGAATGGCAGAAAAATCTATCCTGACATTAATGGCCTGATGGACCAATACTAACAGTTTCTTTGGACTTGTGGCAAAAGAGAACACCTCCCCCCCTTTTTAAGATTTAGCTAGTTAGATTTTCTATTTCATGTAGCTTACTGGGTTATGATACAGAGGATAAATCAGCCATTATTTATTTGAGTTGCTGTTTTCAGGCCCCTCTCTTTCTCCTCTCCTTCCAGGATTTCAATTACACAAATATGTGATCTTTCTTATACTCCCACAGGTCTCTGAGGCTCTGTTCTTTTGTTTTCAGCCTATTTTCTTTTAAAGATTTTTTGATTTAGACCATTTGTTGTTGCTATTGTCGCTGTTTCATATAGAACATTTTAAAAGTCTTTATTGAATTTGTTACAATACTACTTCTGTCTCATATTTTAGGGGGGGGGGATGGCCCTGAGGCATGTGGAATCTTAGCTCCTTGACCAGGGTTTGAACTCACACCCTTTGCATTGGGAGGAGAAGTTCTAACCACTGGACATCCAGGGAAGTCCCCAGCCTATTTTCTGTTGTTCGTGTTGGGTCACTTCTATTTTTCTATATTCAGGTTCACTGATTCTTTCCTGTATTGCCTCCACTTTGCTGTTGAGCCCACTGAGGTTTTCATTTCAGTTTTTTTCCAATTTTAAAATTCCCATTTGGTTCTTCATAGTATCTTTCCTTCATTACTAAAGCTTTTTATTTCTTTGCTGAGACTTTCTACTTTTTTCATTTGTTTCAAGTGTTTTTGTAATTGTTCACTGAAGCATTGCTTTGATGGCTGCTTTTATATCTTTGTCAGAGAAGTTTAACATCTCTATCATCTGTGTTGATATCTATTGGTTGCCTCTTTTCATTCAGTTTGAAATTCTTCTGTTAATTGGCATGATTTTGGTTTCTGCTGAGACCTGGACAATGTTGGATACGTGTTGTGATGCTCTGAAGCTTATTTTATTTGCTATTATATTTTTTAATTGAAGTAGAGTTGATTTACAATGTTTCTTGTGTACAGCAAAGTGATTCGGTTTATACATATATTCTCTTGCAGATTATTTTCCATTATAGGTTACTTTACATTATAGGTTATGACAAGATAATTAATATAGTTTCCTGTGTTACACAGTAGGTCTTCATTGTTTTATCTGTTTTATAAATAATAGTATTGTATCCCAAATTCTTAATTCATCTGGAGAGCTTATTTTAACCTTCTGTTTCAGCTAGCTTTTTCTGACACCTCTCTGGTAGAGGCAGTATCACTGGTGAGTATATATTTATATATAAAATGTCCTGTCATAGGTAGCAGACTGTATCATTACTGCCAGGTGGGGGTAGAAGTCCAGACCTCCCACTTGACCTTGGTGACAACCAACAGGGTCCCTCTCACTCCTGTTGGGTAGAAGGGAGTTCCACCCCTCAGTATGCCTCCACTGACACCACTCAGTCTGAGAGGGTAGGAGTGACTCATCACTCCTCCCCTTGACTTCTACCACAGAGCAAGTGGTCTTGCTACAGATGGATGTCCTAACTCCCCTGGCGGCCTCCTCTGACACCACCCAGCGGTGGGGGGGGGGGGAGAGGAATTTCATTATTCCCTTCAGGGGAAGAAGTCCAGAGCCTCCACTGCAGAGGAGACAAGGCTCCTTATCACATCCAACAAGGATGAAAGTCTCTACTTAAACTCCTCTGGCATTACCAGGCAAGGGTTTCTCTTGGGGAAAAAAATGGAAGTCTATAGACATCCCACCTGGCCTTCACTTCAGCATAGATGGGGAAGGAGTCACTTTTTTTTCTGAGACATCTAGCTACAAAGTGCAGTGGTTATTGTGTTAAAATTTCCAGTCTTGCTAGGCTATCTCTTTCCCTGGTCTTTTGGCTGCAGAAAACAGGCTTTTGATAGGGATTTTTGTTTGTCTGTACCTGTCGGTGTTTGATTTGCTGGATTCTTCAGCTACAAGTCTGGAACATACGAAGCAAAAAGAAAATCCACGACTGTGTCATCCCTCACGCCCGATGTTCCAAGCTTGTCTGCTTTCTTCTTTCCACCTTTCAGAGTCTTCTTATATTTGTTTTGTTTATAATATCCAGATTTCCTAATGGTACTTAGCAAGAAGAACAGAAGTGTATCTACTCTCCCTTCCTGTGAGTTGAACGTAACTAGATTGTGTTTAACAGTCAATATACACTTTTCTCTAATCTGATTTGTTGTCATTCTATTATGATGCAATTTCTGTAACATAAACATTCATTAAAATCAGAGTTATAAAGAGTTTTCCTAAATGACATATGTATGACAAAAATGTAATCACAGTGACAGGATATCTGGGGTGTTTCTCAGGCTCTAATTCGGAGAGTGTAGGATATATGTGTGCTGCACCCGAGGTAGCAAAGGCAGTGGAAGCTCAGAAACAAAAGAGACCCTGAGTTCCTTCTGCCCATTGACTTTGATATTGTCTATAATTCTGCTGAAACACAAACTACTCCAAACGTTGAAACAATAAATATTATTGTTTCTTAGAATTCTGTGAGTCATTTGGGCAGGTCTCCTGGTCTGGGCCAACTCAGCTGATCTCCATGGTCGGCTTGCCTGTATTGTGTGGCCTTGCTCACACTGCTGGTGGCTGCAGCCTGGCTGGTCTAATGGTAGGCTGAGCTAGAACTGCTCATCTTGGCTCAAGACAGGGTCTCATGCTTCAGGAGGCTAACTCAGGCAGCTTTACGAGGAAGTCTCAGGCTTCCAAAGAGCAGCAAGAGTGGGTGAGCCCCAACGTACACAAGTCTCTGTTCTTATATCACTTTCTAATGTCCCACTGACCAAATGAAATCTGAATTTAAAGGAGTGGAAAAAGAGACTCTACTGTTTGATGACAGGTTACACAGAGGGTTACATTGCAAAGGTGACCGAATAAAGGGTCAGGAAGAATTTTTGTGGCCATTTTTGCAAACAATCTACCACATTGTGCTAGAGCTAAAGACAACATCCTGAATGACCAAGGTAGAAACCTACAGTGGATACAGACAGGTCCTGGGGTTATTCCTCCACTGCCACAGACCCACAGCCAGTGCACTTGGGGGAAAGCCCTGGGCATGCCCGTGCCTGATGAATCTCAGCCTTCCTGGCCCCAGTTCAGGCTTCCTGTCCACCTGACCAATCACCACAACCTTTTACCTGGTCACTCTGGCCCTAGTCTCACTCACTCCTTCTTATCATTAATCCATGCTCCACCCAGAGGAAATCTTCTAAAATACACACATTCTTCTCAAAAACAAAAAGTGATACTCCTTACTTTTTACTTACTAAGAGGTCATGAGGTTGAACGGTTAATACACAGGCTTTGGAATCCCTGATAGCTCAGTTGGTAAAGAATCTGCCTGCAATGCAGGAGACCCCAGTTCAATTCCTGGGTTGGGAAGACCTTCTGAAGAAGGAGTAGGCTACCCACTCCAGTATTCTTGGGCTTCCCTTATGGCTGAGCTGGTAAAGAATCTGCCTGCAATGTGAGAGACCTGGGTTCAATTCCTGGGTTTGGAAGATCCCCTGGAGAAGGAAAAGGCTACCCACTCCAGTATTCTGGCCAAGGGACTGTATATCCCATGAGGTCACAAAGAGTCGGACACGACTGAGCGACTTTCACTTTCACTTTGGAATCTAACACACCTGCTCACAAATCTGGCTTCAACCACTTACTTTTTGGGTGAGTTTAGGCAAGTTGATTACCCTTGATAAGCCACCTTTTCTCATGTGAAATACGTATATGAATGGTCTTGCACAATGTTGGGCACATGGTACTGTGTACACGGTACCAGACACTTCTGACAATGGTCCCATCCTCAGCTGCAGCACAAGTGGAGTTCTGACCCAGAGGCGAGGGTGCCCACAGCTTCCAAGGTGTCCAAAACAGAAGGGGGTTGTTTCCTTTGTTAAGTTTTAACTTGCAAGATAGAACCCTTGCTGCAAAGTAATTTATTTGTTGCCTCTGGGCTCATGTTTGGAAGGCTCCCCGCTCTGTTCCAGGCTGATTTTCCAAACATTAACATATGTCAAGAGCACACACAAAGCCAGGGATGTAAAAATCGCTTTTCAGGAGAAAGAAGAGTGAGAGCGGTTCACGCAGCCAGGGGAGAGACAGGAGGCCTAGCAGACTCGAGCTAGCAGGGCAGGATGAGGGGCCAGAAGTCAGATGACAGCAGAGCCCAGGGTGGAAGGGAAAGGATGTGGCTGCCAAGGGGGAGTTTAAATTTGCCCCATGAACGTGTCAACAGGTATTCTTCAAAACCTATCATCTTTATAAACACCCCACTTAGTCTTCTCAAAACCCACGTGAGGTGGGTATTACCCATTTTACCGAATATGGAATGGAAGCTCATAGATGTTAAGTAACCTGCCCAAGTTCACGTAGGCAGCAAGAGGCGGAGCTGGGATTTAAACACTGATCTGTATGATTCCAGACTCCACATCTTTCTCTCCAAATCTCTCCTCCCTGGAGAAGTCTACACTGTCAGAGGAGGAAGTATCCTTACTCTTTCATGCTGCTCAACTCCCTTTTAACAGATTGAGAAACAGAGGCTCGTATTCCCAGCTCAAAGCACTCTAACGAGTAGAAACATGATTGGAATTAGGGTCAGAGGGCTCCCATAGACCCAGATCTTCAAGTCTGTCCTCAGTGAAACCCCAGCTCATGGCTCCTACCTGTCTTTTAGCCCATCTGCCCATCGCACTGCCCTGTCTGACATACCTCTGTGTCACTCCATACTGCTCCCAGCATTCACATCACCTGTCTGAATCCTTGACCTCTTGAGCTCTGATAACCTGTGTCCAGCCTGTTTGTGCAGGTTCAGACCTATGAGCAGGTGACATCTTTTGTCCACCTCCTATCACCTCAGTCTGATGGGTTCCTCTTCACATTCTTATACACTTAACTGCTCCTCATTCGTGCACAGTAAAAGGTTCAGATACAACCTCTGCAGCAGACACTGGATGGCTTGCTGGGAACATGAAGATGAAGAACACTGGATCCCTTTATCCCTGACTCCATGAGCCTGTATTCTACAGAGGGGGAGGGAGTGGGGATGGCAAACACACGGGGAGATGATCACAGGACATTGGGTTTTGCCGGCTCCACATACTGCTTCCACAACTTCAAGGAATCCCTGCCCCTTCCAATGGAGGAGGGACATTTGATTTTCCAAAAACTATTGCCAGCTGTGCTGTGGACAATGATTAGAGGAGACACAAGAAGTGTCGGACTGCCAGGCCAGTGAGGTGGCTGAAAGACTGTGGCAGGAGAAAGCTGATGAGGAATCCAACAAGGGAGGCACAGCAAGGACAGAGTGGAAACAATGGAGGCAGGAGTATGAAGAAGATCATACGAAGAGCGCACAGGGCTTGGTGGCTGGCCAGCAGGGGTGAGAAGACACAGAAAGAGTTACTGCTCGTGATGGGCTCGGTTGCTGCTCAGGCTTGAGCCTGGGGCTCTGGAGGCGCACTGAATCAAATGCAGAGCACAGAGCCCTCTGCAAATGCAAATATTAACCAGCTAATAGGAATCTACTGAAAAGAGAAAAAAATAATTATCACCAAGCTGCAGTTCAATTCATCCCAGGCTCATTGCTCTGATTGGCTCGACCTCTGAGATGCAAGACACTGTCATGCCAGTGAGGAGGTGAAGGTTACCCTGGGATTAAGATTCCTACAGACTGAAAGCTTCAGACTTTTGTCAAAGCGAAAACAAAGAGGCATGCTGGTGCTTAGCTAGAATTCTATTAAACTTATTTAAACATGAAAATTATGCCTCTTAAAAACATGATGGTATGTATCTACAGAAGAGAAACTCGGGATGCTTCCTGGAAATACACAGAGACCAAGAGGTTGCAAACACTGTTGCACAAACTGGGTCTGATGAGGACCCTCAAAAGCCCTTCATTGCTCGCAGGAGAGAAAGTTTGACCCCCAAGTGACAGATGGGGAAAGTGAGATCCAGATGATATGAGTTACTCAAGATTTCACCCCTAACCACTGGAGACACACTCCCAGGTTGGGGTCTTCCTATGAAGCAGGACAGTGGAGGGGTCAAGGGCATGAGACCTCTGTGAGTCCAAATCCAGACGTCTTGGGCCCTGGCAACCACGTGTTGAGTCTGTTTCCCCCAGCTAGAACCTCAAGTGAGGGTGTGTTCCTTCACTTCCTGTGATCCCGACCCCATGGGGTCCTCTTCACAGCCTCCCTCACTTAACTATTCCTCATTCATTCACAGTTAAGGGTATGGATAGAACCCCACAGCAAACACCATATGAGTGGCTGACTCAGCCCCACCTGCTTTCACACTCATTAAACAGTACTCATGAGTACCTGCCTGTCTCCCAGTGGGGCTGGGAAGGGTCAGTAGGATGAAGCATGTGCAGATCTCTCTATGTCATCCACTGTACAAAAAAAATAAAAACAACCTCAGTGAGTGTTGCCTCTCACAGTTCCCAGCCCTCTGCAGTCTCTCTGATGGGAAGCCCAGCCTTAATGCACAATGAACAGTTTCGACAGGATTGGCAAGGATGGATGATGACCGTGGTCTGCTCCCAGGCAGCATTTGGATGGGTGGGGTTAGGAGGAGGTGACTTTCTGCACAAAGAATACAGCAGAGAGGAGAAGGTGTAAGCAATCCTCTTTCAAAAGACAACTTTCCAGTCTCTTCAGTCACTCACACTTTCAGGGATAAGGAGGCAAAGATCCCCTTCCCTTTGATACAGACACACAGACAAATTAGAGGCCAGGGCTCTTCCAACACCTTTCTAAGCTTCATCTCAGAAGGCCAGTCAGTGTCCCCCCAAGGGTGTCTGCTTATCTGTTGCTATGTGATTAACCCCCACTATACACACACACACACACACACACACCCCACCAGCTCAATAGAAATGAATTTGAGCAAACTCCAGGAGATGGTGAAGGACAGGGAAGCCTGGTGTGCTGCAGTCCATGGGGTCACAAAGAGTCAGACATAACTTAGTGACTGAACAACAACAACCCTATACTACAGAGATGAGGGTCCTCCCCATTTCAAAGGAGAGAGCTGAGGAGAGGAGCTTACTGTGGAACAGTTGAGGAAACGGAGGCCAAGAGAAGGATACTAGCTTGCCCCATACATTATGACACACCTGGATTTTCCATCATTCATGACAGAAAGGAGAATTTGAACACATACAGCTCATGGATAGAATGAAAAACCAACTTTAGCCTTTTGTTTTAACCTCTTTCACCCTCTTTCTTGCCATTAGCTGTAGGATGCTGTCAGCAGACATCAAACAGTGAAGAACCATGTGATGAGTAAGAGCGTGGATCAGCTCAGGACCTAGACATTGTTACTCAGTGTAAATGTGACTCCAGGATCCTGAGAGAAGGGATTGCTCATGAGACCAGACCCACCCTTAGGCTATTTGGAGCAAACATTCCACATGGACAGATAGATACAACTGCATTACTTTTGGTTAAACTTCATGAAGTGAATTGAATCCTTTCAACTAATATTTGTGTTTCCCCTAGAAGAGTCTAGTGAACAAACACCTCCAGATTGTGCTGAGGCAAGTAGACAGCTTGGACATCTGAGTTAAAATGCTGGCAGGGTTTGCAAGCTCTTCCAAAGAGGTCCTACATAAGGCCTTCCCTTGCTCAAGTGGGCTGCTCTCATTTATCAGTAAACATGAGAGGGGCCAAGAGGTCTTTATAAACAATTTAGTGTTGTACAAACACAGTGAGGCTTCATCTTCCACAAAGGTGAGGATCCCAGCTCATTCTGGAAGTTATACAAGAGGGCACTAAATGTTCTACAGTCTGGCCACATCTCCATGGCCTTCTTGATTCCTAAAAGATCCTACCTACTGCCATCCTCCGGTGTGATAGCAAGATCTTTACGGCTGATTCCAGGCCATTCATTTGTTGCTGATCCCTGTAGCGTCATGACAAAGGAACAGACACACAGTAGGAACTGCAGTGAGTAAAATGTCTTTGCTGGGTAATTAAATTTGAAAAGTCCTGGGACACAGTGGGTAATTGGCAAGTGCAAGTTGAATCTGAGGATTCACTTGCTGACGGAACCCTTGCATTTTGAGTTATAAAGGGCCATTTATACATTAAGGGGTAACCTCGACCAAAAAGGGGGTGGGCCGGAAGAGAAAAGAAGAGGCCAGAATAATGAGCCCAACCTTGCAGTTCTCTACTAATAAGGCAGAGGCCCCAGGAGGCAAGCAGAACAGGAGAAAGAGCTTGCTTAGTGTTTGGGAGAGAAAAGCTTCAGTGCCAATAATTATCCTCTAGAGGCTGAATATTCCTGTCTCACTGAGGGCACCAGGAGAGCATCTCCCAGACTTTCCCCAAGTATAGAGGGGACACTTCGGTTTCAAGCTACAGACTTTAAGGCTTTTAGTCATCAGGATTCTAACTCTTTTTACGGCTTCAGAAAATACTGCCTTCCAATTTAGTTTTCCAAAGGACAGAGCAATTCTCTTACTACCTCTTCCTATCAATGGTAAGACAGCAGAATTATCTAAAAGGGAAATGTAGAGAATTTAGAAACATGGAATGCATCTGTGTACATATGTGTGTGCATGCACACACACATACATATAAACATGCAGGATGTTACCTCCTGGCAATGGTTGTATTCATAATCTTCCTTTGGGTAGAGACAGGGATTCTCACATTCCTTGTATCCCTTCAGTAGATTTTGCTAAGTGAAAGTTGCTCAGTCGTGCCCGACTCTTTGTGACCCCATAGAATTCTCCAGGTCAGAATACTGGAGTGGGTAGCCTTTTTCTTCTACAGGGGATCTTCCAAACCCAGGGATCGAACCCAGGTTTCCCACATTGCAGGCAGATTTTTTACCAGCTGAGCCACCAAGGAAGCCCAAGATTTTGTTAAGTGTGTGCTATATGCCTGTTGTTATGCTATCTCCCAGGGCTTCAGAGATGAACATGACCTACAGGGAGTTTCAGATTAAAGTGAAAATAAAAAAGAGGATTGAAAAACAAAGGAAATGTGGGGAGGATAAAATTGGGAAGAAAATCCTTGAGGATCTCCTGAAGTCATAAAGTTCACAGAACCCTTTCCTATGTCCCAAGAACTGAGGAAAGTGTTGTTGAAGGTGAGCTTTTATTATTTTTGGTAATTTTGTTGTCACCAATGGTACCGTGTAAGCTGACAGTGTGACCTCTACAGGCAATAGAAAAACAACTATGGGACTTCCCTGGTGGTCTAGTGGTTAAAAATCTGCCTTGCAATGCAGGGGACACTGGTTCGATCCCTGGTTGGGGAATTAAGGTCCCCAACCAAGCCCATACACAGCAACTACTGAACCCATGCACCACAACGACAGTCCGTGCACCACAACAAAAGATCCCACAGGACACAAGGAAGCCCTCACTTGATGCAACTAAAACCTGATGCAGCCAAATAAATATTTTTTAAAAAAGAAGAAGAAACAACAACTATTTCTCTCACCTTTCTACCTGGTTCTAGAACCTGATTAAAGGACTCTTGGTGCAAAGCCTAAATGCGTTAGAATTTGTTTTGTAGCCACAAAGACCTTATTTCACACTCTTCTAGCCGTGGGACCTTGACTAACTTGAGCTTTGGATCTGAGTTTCAACACCTCAAAAATAACAATAATACCTGCCCCATGTGGGTGCTGCATTAGATGATAAACACACACAGGGGTCTGAGGTATAATGGGTGTTTAGTCACATTAAGCAATTCTTTTCCACTTATACATGTTTCTTTAATGCTACAACTGAAATTCTCTTAAGCAATTAGTATATGATGCCAAAAATGTAAATGAGTTGGAAATAGAGGTATCAGCCTAAACAGACGGCAAAAAATACAGTAAAATAAAGTTCAGCCTGAAATCCCAAAGGCATTTTGAACTTTCCTTCCTGGGTAAAGACATCAGCTATCAATAGCCATTAGTGATTTAAAATGGAATCATTTGCAAAACAATCGGTAAAAGGTTGATAATTCTCATGCTCAGGAAAGATGACCCATTCGGGGCTTCAAAATTAAAAGCAAGAAATAGTGTTGTCAATATGACACCAACACAGCCCATAATTAATCAGATCTCAGCCTCTTTGTCTGCTGGGAAATCTCTGGTGTCTGTTACCGGCACCTTAAAAGATAAAGGCTGACCTTGCCCCTCATGCCTAAATAATAATTTATAGATGTGTAAACATTTACCACAACAATTACAGGTTGGCCTAATGAAATTCCAGGAGCACAAGTCACAGAAGATCTGAGTGTGCATCATAAATTCAGAATCAATCCCGCAGGCTGGGATCTGCAAATAAATTACAAGTCAAGGCAAGAGCAGACCTGTTCTGGAGGACAGAGCCCTGGCAGTTTTATGGTCTGACTCTTGTAAAGGATTTGGACATGCATGTGCCAGGTTCTGAACCCTAATTCTGTGATGTCCTTCACTCGGAAATCACTTACCCTTTAGAAGCTTCTGTTTTCTCATCTGTAAAATGGATGGGAGGGACTGGGACTTCCTTGCATGGTAGTTGTGAATACGAACAATCGCAGCATTCATTCATTTCATAAGTGCTTATTAACTATGACATATGTGATTGATCATTAAAATACAACTAGCATTATCATTATTACTGGAAATTTATTCCTCAGGGACTTTATTGTGACTGCAGCAAGTTTACTCCTTAGGATGTTAGAGAACTAGAAGAGAATTATGATGCTGAGAAGAGGAAGGAAGCTACTAGAATCTCTCCCAAGCCCCCCAGAGACTGCTATTGGGAGTTAAGCAAGAAACAAAAGAGAACTTGTCTCTTGCTTCACATAAACAGAACTGTCAGGGGGAAGAGACATGAGCTGAGGTGTCTCCTTTGCTAGAGACGCCTTTGAGTCAATCAGTTATTCCTCACAGTACCAGCCTTGAGTTCACTGTTATCAACCTCACCGAACAATGAGATCACTAAGATTTCAAAAGGTTAAACATGAAGAAATAGAAATTAGTGAATAGACCTTTTATTATAGACTAACAAACCTGTAAGGGCAAATGTCCCCCAAAGTCAAGAGGCAAGTCCCAAGGGGTGTGTGACTAATAAAGGTCCTCCAGGGTTCAGAAAGAGCCAGATCCCAGATCCGGGGAGGAAACACTCAGCCAGCCCAGGTAGGAGCTTCCAGTTCAGAGAGCAGGAGCAGCTGACACTTGCCAGCCTCCTCTGGAAGGTTCCTGACACAGGCAGAGACAGAGACCCACCAGCAGGATATCCAGTTGGTGCCCTAAATGGGAATATTCAGGGAAACGACTGCCTCACTAACACTTCATGGGCTGCCATTGTTGTCTGCTTTTAGCAAAACCTGATGCTATTTTTTTTTTTTTTTGTAACACAAATGCAAGACAAGTACCCTGAATGCCACACTCAGGGAACACTGTGTCCTGCTTAATCCTAAATGTGACTATTCAGTGGGTGTACTTTTCTTTTCGTCAAGTATAAACCCCACTTGTGGAGAAGGATTTGTTCCAGCTGACTGCTTGGCTACAAATCTCATCCCTGATACACACACACATACACACGCACATATATCAAAGGACCAAGTTCAGACCCTTGATTTTTCAGAGTATTTATTGGTAGAGAATCCGATCAGTTTATCCAATTCAACTGACCCAGTAGGGTCAGCCCTACTCTCTTTCAAGCTACCCAGATGTGGGAGTACTTTAAAGGAACCATCCCCTGGTAAAGACCAGTGGTAAGAAATCAGGCGGGTGGAGGCAGATCTCCTGGGACAGAAGCCCAGTCAGGCCCCCGGTCACTTGTACCATCACTGACAAGCTGCCAAACTGTCCTCCAGTCCCTCGTATATCATCAGAATTGTGGAGATTTAAAGTAAGTATTTATACAAAGCACTTAAAACAGCTCCTGACACACATTACGTCCCCAGAATGATCACTGTCCTTGCACAATGGGAGGAGGCAGCTCCCCTGTTTTCCTCTGCAGGTAACGAGCCTTTCTTAAGCAGCGAGCACTCAACTCTGTGTTCTCTGAACCTGTTACACTAATAGAAGACTGAGTACTTCCTAAGTGCCAGGTACCCCGCTCCAAATTTTACAAGCATCATCTCACTACAGCTCCTGGAAGGAGGCACAGCTGCGTCGTTCCCATTACACGGGCGAGATACAGAGAGGTGAGGAGGTGAAAGGGACTTCTGAGGCATTCAGCCCTGAAGCCGATCTGAGCAGCAGCTTCCAGCGGCCCCCTGACCCAGGTCAGGCATGATGCTGATGTAACAGGGAACCTTAGAGAAATTACATGACTCCCACTTAGACACAATGAACCCCAAAGAAACTTCTGGGAATAGGACAAGGGAGTCCTGGGAGGCGCTTCTGGTTCCTCCAAACAGGGAGCAGAGGATAGGAGACAGCAACAAGACCAAAGCAACAGACCCCAAAGAGGAGACACTGTGTGATTCTATTTACAAGAGGGTCACAGGGTAACCATCAGGACAGTGGCGGCCTGCGGGAAGTAGGGCTTGACTGGAAAGGGGCTGGAGGTGACTTTCTAGGGGCGTGGACATGCTCTGTACCTTATCGGGGTTTTGGTTACGTGTGACACATCTGTCCAAATTCACTGAACTGCATTTCATTGTGTATGACTTTTGACCTTAATTAATAGTAATTTTGTAAAAGATGCCGAAAAGAGAAAGACAGAACGGAACAGGAGATGTTGCAGCAGATCACCAGAGCGATGGAGCCGGGGTGGGCGTGGAGAGGTGTGGGGCGCATGCGTACTTGTGGTAGCCGAGGAACTGCCTGTTTGCAAAACCATGAGTCGGAATGTTCTCAGTGCATACATATGTCCCTCACAACCACACGGTCTGAGCTTGGGGGCCTCTAGGGATTCATGCTGGGCGTCCCTGGTGGCTCAGACAGTAAAGAATTCACCTACAAGGTGGGAGACCTGGGTTCGATCCCTGGGCTGGGAAGATGCCTGGAGGAGGGCATGGTAACCCACTCCAGTCTTCTTGCCTGGAGAATCCCCATGGACAGAGGAGCCTGGTAGGCTACAGTCCGTGGGGTCTCAAAGAGTCAGACAAGACTGAGCATCTAAGCACAGGGGTCCATGCTAAGTTGTCAATACCCCCATCTTAACTGATAAGAACCTGCTGTAAAGCACAGGGAACTCTACCCAATACTCTGTAATGGACTATGTGGGAAAATAATCTAAAAAAAGAATGCATATATGTATATGTATAACTGATTCACTCTGCTGTACACCTGAAACTAACACAACATTGTAAATCAACTATACTCCAATAAAAATTTTCTAAAAACAACAGCAACAAAAGTACCCCGGTCTTTTGTCCTATGGTCCAGACTCCATTCACATCATCTTCGTAGAAGTTGAAGGAAAATGCCCCGAACAAATGAAAATCCTTTCTTGGTCCCCAGTCCATGGATTCCTACAAATCCACCATGTCTCTCTCTGTCAGCTGATGCCTCATCTCCATGGGAGGAGTCCCCCTGAAACACACACTGGAGACTAGACAAGGTGCCATCAAACTTCCCTGCAAACCAGGAAGCAGGAAGTTCTTGGTCTTGACTCCACTCTCCTGGATGGGTTTTCTGGTCCTGTTGGGATAAGGTGATGTTGAGCCCTTTCCCGTCATAAGTATTTGGATGATCTAAAGCTCTTATAGAGGCCTGGCCCCCGTTTGGTGCCACGTCCAGGATCTAGAGTGCTGTTGTTGCCACTTGACGTGTATTGTTTTCTATCCCCAGACTCCTGCCCCTAGTCACTTACATCCTATATCCTATCCACACTTGCCACTGAGAGAAACCAGAATATATGAACCTCTGTCTCATATCCATGCTTCTGTATTTGTTATTCCCTTTGCCTAGGGTATGTTTCTTCCTACTTTTATCTTTCCAGCAAATTACTAATTTCTCTCTAGACTAAGCTCCTGTCCCAGTGTCTGCAAACGTTCTGCAAACTCATCCATTGGTGCCGGCCCCACCCCTACTCCTGTCATCACATCACTCACAGCATCTCATTGGCCATTTGTCTCCCTCACTAGAGAACAGCTATTTAACAGCAGGGTATAGGAATCCACCCGTTACTGGTTCATACTGAGAGCTGGGCACACAGTAGGCCATCAGCAACTGTTTGTTATGGATTGAAAATGTGCACTCACGCTCACATAAAAAGCACTCTGCAAAGATCTCCCTCCTTCCGGGTTCGAGAGTTCCCCTCCTAAGGATCCCCTTCTGGGCAGGAGTTAGAGCAAGTGGAGGTTCTCTAAACACACCTCTTCCATCCACCAGGCCTTCTGAATCTAATGAAGGCGGGACCTTCTGCATCCACAGGACCCTGAGCCTGGGAAGCCTGTTTCATCACCTATATAGCAGTTGAATTGAAGAGAATAATGGGTTCCCTATGTTTCTTTTGTGGGGAGGGCAGTTCTTCTTCAGCCTGCAGTTTACACGGCTAAGTTTCCTTGTCAGGACTTTTTTCTTCTTTCCTTCTTTATTATTATTAATTCTACACTCCTAAAAATAGAGAGGATCAAAGTGAGCAGTGGGAAGAGTCGAGCCTTGTTAACACTGAAATTCTGGGCCTGTGCTGGGGACACTTGAGCAAAGCAATAGGCTAACCCAGAGGGTAAGTGGCCCCACCTCCAGAGTCTAGGGCAACACCGCCAAGGATCCAGGGAAGGCCTTGATGCGGGGTTGCCTTGGCAACAGAGCTGTCACAGGCCCAGGGCCTTGCTGGGTAAGCACAAATGGATGGCATGCAGGCTCCCTCTTTTCATTTGAAAATTACCACTAATTTGCAATTAGTTGGAGGAAAATTAGAGATGGAGGAAAGGGAATTGCTCTTTTTAGCAAACAACCACGACCACTGAAAATTAACTTTTCTCCTGAGTCACAGTGGAGAGGAAAGAAAGCACGTCTCTATGAAGAACAAGGGCTTTGCAGTTAGATCAAAGGACAAAAGCCTGGTTCTCTCATAGCCAAAAGCCTGGTTCTCTCATAGCCTGACTGTGTGACTTTGGGAGAGTCTCTCAATCTCTCTCTGGCTTTACTTTCTTCAGTTTTGAAACCTGTACAAACACATCCACCTGCATGGTTGATGAGACAATTAAATGAAATACTAGAAGTCAAGTCACAGGCACAGAGTAAGAGCCCAGCTAACGGTGAGTTACATCACTACTGGATGTTTTCATTCATTCACAGTGTCCTCTCTCCTTCCCTTGCCATTCCCTTTATTTATCCAATTCATTCATTCCTCCAGGATCTATTAAGCACTTCTCTGTGCAGGTGTATTCTAGAAACTGTAGCTCCTCACATCAGAAGCCCACAAGCAGTCATGGGTCAGAATCACGTCCTCCCTGCAGCCTTGTAGGGCCACCCTCACTCACCACCTTCTCCAAGATGCTGTCCAGGTCTCAGACAGCATCTCCTCCGCATCCCTGCCCACTGGTGTCAAGACTCTTACTGTCCTAAATGCAAAGTCTTCCCTGGTCCTTTTAGGAGAGGGAATACCCCCCCCCACACACACACCAAGGAGCTAAGGTTCACAGGGCCAACAGCCCAGAGTGACACCAAAGGTAGGCACGGCAGAGGGAGGAGGCAGGACTTGCTAAGTCCTAGTGTCCCTGGGCTCTGAGATACTCCTGAACAAGGACTGAGCTCTCTTTACCTTCGAGGTCCCACCCTCAGGACACCATACAACAGACCATCAACTGTCTGAGGGAAGCATGGGAGGACCGCCTTCACATGGGCCGTCGCCTCTGCCAGGAGGGCTCGTCTCCCCCCAACCCTGGAAAATACCCACACTTCAGCCTTTAAGTCTGAGCCCTCAGGGTACACAGGGGCCTCTCTTTCTGTGCATACAACCCCACCCCAATCCAAGAGAAGTGGAGAGGTGGTCTGGAAGAAAGAGGTGCTGGAGGTTTAGTCCAACAAGCCCCCGTTATCCCTCATCTCCAAAGTCAGACGGCATCGTGGTTCAGGTTACGGGCTGCACCCATGTACTGTCTCCCACCCATGGGAGTGACCTCGCACAAGTTACTTACTGAAGCTGCAGTTCAACCACATTTACAAAAATGAGTAATGATGACATGTCCAGGGGACATCCCTGCTGTCTAAGTTTGAGCTGCAGGACCAGGAATAAAAATGTTCTCTTTCAAAAATCATGACTCAAACCAGTGAGTGCAGCAGGAGCTTCACAATGATGAGAGCAGAGAACCTGAGCCCTTGGCCTGAACGAGCAAAACAGGAAACCCAAGGGAAACCAAGACTGCCAGGCCACACATGGAGAGGCTGGCATCCAGAGCGGTGCTGACCAGTAGCATTTCTAGCTCACCTTCTTCCCATCAGAAAGGATGACATGGACTAATGAAGACTTATCCACCCATGATACAAGTCACAAACCATTATGAATCCCATTACCCGGCCACTTGGCCAAGATGCCTTCTGGCTCACTCTCAGGAATGAGAAGTCCCACCCAGAAAGTAGAAGCACCTGGGAATGAAACAGGCTCACGGAAAGGGACAGCTGGCTGATCAAGTCCTTCAGCAGCAGCAGGCTGTGATCTTACCATGATGCCTCCTGCTGTCTTTGGAATGAATGTGGCAGTGCAGGAAGAGGGCAGAAAGGGTCAGAATAACCCTTTAATAGTAATAGTATTATTATTATTTTATAGTCTTATTGTTATTAATAATAGTCTTATTATTATTATTTTCTTAGTCTTATTACTAATAACCCTTTAATAATAATAGTCCCTAAAGGACTATTCCACTATGGGAGCCCATATAGGTGATCTAACCTCTGTGGGCTCCATTTGCCTCCTTTATCCAATGAGGATAATACACCTGGAAGGGAATGAAAGTGTGTGAAACAACTATTGCAGCCCTCTGCATCCGTGATCATGGACGCTGGCCAGCATCGGTGACAGTGACCTGAATAAGGCTGTATCATCATGCTCAACAGCTGACATTTTTCAAACACTGGATCTACCAAGCTTGGGGACTTACCATGTGTGATCTCATGTAATCCTCAAAGTAACTGACAAAGATACTCTTATTACGTCTCACCTGACAGGGTGATTGAAGCTCAGAATTAACAACTTGCCTGCAGTAACGCCGCTTGTCAAATGCTCAAGACAAAATCTGGATCTGGTCCTTTGACTCCAGAGCCTGTGTTCCTAATCCCCATCCCATTCCCCTCCATTAATCTGGACCACTTACTGAATCGAGGTACCTTGAGGGGCTTTGGATCTGCATTTCACAGTAGTACCTTCAGAGCATCACAGATGGTAGATACTACGAGTGCTACTTCAGACTGTGTTTTCTCTTAATAAGGAAACCAGGGTGCAGGGCAAGTGAAAGGATTATTTTGTATGTGTCACACCAAGGTATGACCAATCTTCAATTCATGCTGCGTGTTCAGCTAAGGTAGATCCCATAATAATTAAGCTGCCATGAGAACATGTTCATCAATACCTCTCACTACTGAACAATACAGCTGTTCATAGAATTTCCTTATATTTTATTCTTCTATTTCTATAAGGTCAGTACTAAGGTCCTTTAATCTGTCTTCTATTCTTGTATTTTGAATCTTCCTTATTTTTTTCTTAGTTAGCCTAAATAAAGGTTTGTCGATTTTGTTGGTCTTTTTGAAAAAACAACATTTGGTTTCATTGATTTCTCTCTACTGCTTTTCTCTTCTCTATTGAATTAATTTACACTCTGATCTTTATAATTTGCTTCCTTCTGCTTGTTTGGATTTGTTCTTCTATTTTAGTGTCTTGAGGAAGAAGGTTAGGTTGTTGAGATCTTTATTTAAAACATATAGTCATTTACATTATAAATTTCCCTCTAAGCACTGATTTACCTGCATCACATAAGTCTTGGTATGTTTCATAATCATTTTCATTCATTTCAAAGTACTTTCCAATTTTTCTTGTAATTTCTTCTGTGACCTACTGGCTTTTTAGTAGACTGTTGTTTAATTTCTACATATTTGTGTATTTCCCAAATTGCTTTGTATTATTAACTTCTAATTTCATTACATTGTAACTGAAGATCATATTTGATACAATTTCAATCGTTTTTACATTTATTAAAGCTTTTTTATGGCTTAGAATATGGAATAAAAATATATTCTCTTGGGTAGAATGTTCTATAAATATGTATTAGATTTAATTTGTATATAGTGTTGTTCAAATATTCTATTTCCTGGTTTGTTGATATATAGGTTTTCATAGTATTCCCTTAAACTTGATTTTAAAAAATCTTTCTGTGAAGTTGATAGTAATATCCCCTCTTTCATTTCTAATCTTAGTAATTTAAGTCTTCCTGTTGTTTTCTTAGTGGGGTAGTAATGTCTCTAACTTTTACCTTAGACTTTTCTATTTCTCCCCTCAGTTCTATCAGCCTTTGCTTCATGCATGTGGGAGCACAGCTGTTAGGTGCATATATATTTATACTTGTCATGACTTTCTGATGGACTGATCTTTTCACATCACTATAAAATGATACTCTTTAACTCCAGTAACAGTTTTGTGTTAAATCCTACTTTGTCTGATGTTAGTATAGCCATTCTAGTCGCTGCATTTTTATAAGGGGTTAACTGAGTTAATCCATTTCATCATACAGAAAAACGTGTCTCAGGGCAAGTGTCTGTAAGTATTAACTAATAGTGTTATCCATGGGACACTGTTGGAGTGACCTTACAAGCCTGGTATCAGTTAAGCTTCATCACATCCAAACCTGTGGTACATAAGATTTTCAATATTTTATAGAAGAAAAAAGAAAAAACAAAGAGTTCAAGTAGACTGTCCAAGACCCTCAAGTCAAAAGGGTGATCCAACTTTTTTACTGGATCTTTTTTACTTCAAATCCCATCCTCCCTCCTGTATGCTCTGCCTGAGATGTTGTGGCCAAGTCAGTTACCTACAAGATCTCAACTTTACAGTCAACCTGAAGACAAATTACAGTGGTCAAGAACATGGACTTGGAGGTCATAAGAGTTTGCAGTAAATCTTAGAACCATTATTCACTGACTGGAAGACCTTCAATAAGTTCTTTAACCTTTGTTTTTTTCATCAATAACTTAGTGATTCTGAAGGTACCTCCTCCAAAGGGTCATTGTGAGCATTAACTGTGATAATGTCAGAAATTTCCTGGTATGTAGGGATCAGTAAAAAAACGTTGGCTGTTATTAATATTTATTATGATTATGATTATCAATTACTATGGTTAGCTAAAGGGAGAAGAGGCACACTAACATACCCTACCAGAAGATGTAGATGTGTATCTGGAAAACAAAGCATCAGAAGATTCCTGAGAAATGTTGTATTTCTGGGAGACCTTAAAAGGGCACAATGAGGACAGATGAGCAGGGCATGACCAGCTTGGTAAACAGCAGAGCCAAGGCCCAGAGGTAGACAAGTACTTAAATGGCAGGGAATGGGAAACATGCTGGAATTCCCTGTCAGCCCAGCTCAGGCCTCCTTTGAGAGTGCCATCCTAAACTCAGGGTGCCATAAAAGTCTATGTATCTCAGTAAAGGGAGAACAGGTGGCCCAGGGCACAACAGGAAAGAGCTCTTTCACAAAGCAAGAATCTATAACCCTCCCATTCCACCCCACCACTGTTCTCACCTGTCCTGTTTGCCTTCATCTCTGATGAGTTTCCTCAGAGCCCATCTGCCTGGTGCTAAAAGCTCAGCAGGGTGCAGAGGGAAGGTTTGGGAAAGTAAAATCTTGCAGAACTGAAAGCTCTCCTCGATTCCGTGCTCAGGCCACAAACACAGACTTCCTCGGTGCAGGGTCGCTATGGCATCCCTGAATCTGCACTGGTGACAAACGAATGAGTGATCTAGCTCAGCTCCAGTAGAAGGGGCACCGGAAGGTGCCAGGCCTTCAGCATCACCCTGGCGAGTGGTTGACTGTGGGTATCAGTCCTCCAACCCCACCTTATCAGGTCTGCCACTATGATCACTCTCACAGAGCACCCTGACCTCCTAGTTGGAGAAAATAAGGGAAGTCATTGGGGGGAGGGAGGCGGGGAGCATCAGCAGGAGGGGGGCATCAGCAGGCAATGCCACTTTTTGAGATACAGTCACCTCCCCCCATCAAAGCTGTTCTGTGGGGCTTTGTGCTCAACAGTTTCACAGCCATGATTCTATTTCCTCCTCCTGGGAGTTCGCCTGTTAGTTGTTCTTTTGAAAGGGGTCCTTAAAAGCCCTTGGACAGCAAAGAGATCACACCAGTCAGTGCTAAAGGAAATCAACCCTGAATATTCATTGGAAGAACTGATGCTGAAGCTGAAGCTCCAATACTTTGCCACCTGATGCCAAGAGTCAACTCACTGGAAAAGACCCTGATGCTGGGAAAGATTGAAGACAGGAGGAGAAGCGGGTGACAGAGGATGAGATGGCTGGATGGCATCATCAACTCAATGGACATGAGTTTGAGCAAGCTCTGGGAGATGGTGAAGGACAGGGAAGCCTGGTGTGCAGTAGTCCACGGGGTCACAAAGAGCTGGACATGACTGAGCAACTGAAGAACAATAGGATTTTTATAATCCAGATGAGCTTCAAAGAGGCAAAGCCACTTGCCTAAGGTCACAAGGTCATAAGTGAAAGGTAACCCCACCACCGTGGGACACCAGGCAGCTCAGGGTGACTCCTGGAACACATCAGGTGTGGCAAAGCTGAATCTCAGAAGCCAGGTATTATATGCTGGGGTCACAGCACAGACCATCTTACGGCAATAACAGAAGTAAACAGAAGGGAATGAGGGGAGAGCAGGGAGCAGGTAGGAAGTCTCCCCAACAGCCTCCAGTGAGCTGGGCTAGAAGGCAAGGCCATCTCCAATGCCAGGTCAGAATGTGGGAGGGACCTTGTCTCTAATCCCACCAAAGAGCAGAGCCCAGCCACCAGGAATCTAGCCCCAAGGAGTCAGAGGGGAAACTCAGAAGTGGGCTCCAGTCTCCAGTCCATGACGAGAGGGACTGGCAAAACCAAACGGGTAAGATTAACACCAATGTAGCACTTACAATTTGTCAGAACTCTCATCCCTTTCATTTCCTTACAGTCCCTCTTGTGGCTCAATAAGGGGTAATCTGTCCCTTAGTTTTGTAGATGAGGATGCTGGAGTCATGATAAACTAGTTGCTCACAGTCCTATGCCCCCTTCTTCTGTGGCACACACTGCTGGATAACTCAACTGGAGTTATCCCAGCACCTGACTTTCAGGCGGGGCGATGAAATTGGACAAAAGGTATATAGGTCTCAGGGACTTCCCTGGTGGTCCAGTGGCTAAGACTCTGTACTCCCGGTGCAGGGGGCCTTGCTTCAATCCATGGTCAGGGAACTAGATCCCACATGCTCCAACTAAAGATTCCACATGCTCCAATGAAGATCAAAGATTCTGCATATTGCAAAGACTCCACATGGTCAAATAAAGAAATTATGTGCATATGTGTGTGTGTGTGTGTGTGTGTGTGTGCGCACGCTCATGCATGCTGTGCTTAGTTGCTCAGTGGTGTCCAACTCTTTGCAACCCCATGGACTGTACCCTGCCAGGTTCCTCTGTCCATAGGGATTCTCCAGGCAAGAATACTGGAGTGAGTTGGTCCAGGGGATCTTCTCAACCCGGGGATTGAACTCAGGTCTCCCACATTCCAGGCGTATTCTTTATCATCTGAGCCACCAGGGAAGCATATATATATATAGTGTGTGTGTATATATATAAAGTAAAGGTATATGGGTCTCAAACATTCCATGATCCTCATATTTGCCCATGAGATCCTCCATTCCTGTCTCCCTCTTCACTGGTCAGCTGGCTGGACACAGATGATAAAATGCAGCATTCAGAAGCCCCTGTGAATGGCAGAGCCCGCAGACAGAAGGAGCCTGTGTTCCTGAATGACAGCATGGAGCAAGAAGAGACAGACAGAACCCTGGGCAGAAGCCCAGATAACCTGTTGTGAGCCCTACAGCTCCATCATTCCCCACTTGCAGCCTTGGTTTCCCCTTCTTCATAAGATAAGAGTGGGACCAGAGGAAAGCCAACGCTCCTCCAAACAAGGCCTCCTTTCAAGGATGTGTGCTCTCCTTTAAGCAGAGGAGTTAAAGAAAGGCCCTGAGGACTCCTCCTCCTTTCCATGGGCTCCACCACCTTGCCCTGGGGCTGTCAGCCAGGCCTGACACCTCTGGGCCTGGTGCAGCACCTCCATTAGGATCTTCAGGCCATACGCAGGCCTGGTGCTGGTACCCTTTACAGACCTCCCAGCATCATCCCTGACAAACTGGTTCATGTCATGTCCAACAGGTGTGGCCCACATACCTCCACTTGCCAGGGAGGTGTCCCCACAATGATGTCAAGTCCCTCCACAGCTTCGCCTGCCTCCTGTGGCCCTAAAGGTCCAGCACCCCGACACCAGGCTCAGGAACTCTCGTCTTCCTTCCTTTTTTCCTGGACACTCACTACAGGACAGTATGTTTCATTTTCCAGGGCTCCCAGCCAGTTCCACTTCACTCTGGTCCCTGGAGACCCACGGACGTGGTAGAAAAGCACCAACTGCCTGATGGGGGCCACAGAGGCCACTTCTGTCGCCCGGAGTCCTACACAGGGGACACGCCTGGCCTCCTCAACCCTCCTTCCGCTATTTGTTGGTGGTGTTATTTCTCTTCCCCTCCCGCTTCTCCGTCTCCCTCCTGTGAATATCTGTCTTTAACACTCACTCTCCAGAGGCATTTGTCTACTGGGAAAATAGCAGCTGACAGCAAAGGTCACCGTGACCAGTTCTGACTCGCCGCATACAAATGTGCCTTTTAGCCGTGGGCCCTGCAAAGAAGGACCAGGTCCTATTATTGATAAATCCTTGAAAAGACTCTAATGTATCTTCATTTCAGGGAAAACAACTGCCTTCAAGGTTGCACCAAGAAAATAAAGCAGGCGGCCTGGTGACGGATTCGAGAAGTTGGCATTTTCCCGAAGATTAAAAGATAATAACACTTCTATTAGGATCACTCCGCCACGCTGTATTGATCTCATCAGGGGAGCCACTGCAGGTCTAATATGAACAGAGCGCGTTCTGGAATTAATCACGGGGGGTTTTATTATGGTTCATAGGGCGTTTCGTTCAAGCTGCATCGTTTGCAATATTTATGGCCCCACTCCCTGGCCGTTATTAAGTGCAAGCGGGCCGCGTGGAGCTGGGCCTGCTGGGTTAGAACACGGAGTCATTCTTCAAAAGTAAATCTTATCTAAACTGTGCACACAAAGCCAATTACATTTTGATTTACATGTTAATTCTGCTGCTGCGGAGGCCCCATGCTGGAGCAGGAGGGGCCAGAGGGACCATGTCCTGCAGGAGATGCCACCGTGGACATGCTCCTTGCATTGGCACTGCCTCAGCTTCCAGATCTGTAGAATGGGGCTGAGAGAACCTGCCTCCTAGCATGGGAATTGAGAGAGACAGCACGCAGAGCATCCGACACAACCGCTGACGAGGGAGGAGCAGGCAGAAATCAGCACAGCTCTTCTTTCTGACAGAAACATTATTCCTTCTTTCTGGAGACCTTACCTGACTTGAATCCTGGAGAGAGACCAACCTAAGCAAAAATTCCAGTGAAAAGAGGCTAAACTTTTTTTTTCTTAATCTCACACCTAATATAAACACATGAATATGTGTTAGGACCCATGGAAACTAGCTCCTGGTTCACCAAATTCCACCTCCTGTCCTCTTCCTGTGGGTCAAGGATGCCTATGTTTACACCTACAATGTGGGGCAAACCATCAGCTTTAGGGTAAAGACTATATCTGAAATCTCACTGAGTTGTTTTAAAAATTGAATAAAATAGATCTGAAAGAGCTTAGTCCAGGATCTTACAGAGTCGTACTCAACAACTCAAGACTCTGTCATGAGTGGGAGGAGAAAACAGTAGTCATTAATCAGTAATCATGGTGAGGTGTGTGTGTTCTCAGTTGTGTCCAACTCTTTGCGACCCCATGGACTGTAGCCCCCCAGGCTCCTCTGTCCATGGAATTCTCCAGGCAAGAATACTGGAGCAGGTTATCATATCCCTCTTCAGGGGAACTTCCTGACCCAAGGATGGAGCCCACATCTCCTGCATTCATGCAGATTCTTTACCACCGCACCACCTGGGGTAGTGAGAAGTAACCATGGTAGTAGCAATAGAAGCCAGTAGTTCTACTAGTTGTAATGGTAGTACTAGCATTACTAGTACTGGTGGGAACAATAAAGCTAAGAATGGTGATAGTAATGGTGGTAAAGAAGTACCCAAGCAGTGGTTCTGATTACCTTTGTGGTGTAAACCACTTACCTTAACTTCTCTGAGCCACACAGCTTATCATTTGTAAAATGGTAGTGAAATCATCTAACTCACATGGATCTTGCTTGTATCAAATCTTACATGTAGGTTAAGGCTCTGTCTGACCCGCAGCAGACTCTGAAAGTATCCCTTTCCTTCCTATTATCCTCCACTGATTTCTAATCTCTTGCTTACTCTCTGCCCTGAGCTTATGAGTCTCTTTGTGACTGCACGTCTGGAATTTGTCTTTGTGAATTGCTACTATGGAACACCAATAGATCAAGAGGCTGGTGAGTAGGGTGTGATGCTGGACCAAAGCTCTAACACTAATATCTTCATCCCAGGGTTGATGAGAAGACCAACTGAGAAGATGCAAGTAAGCGCTTCCCATGGACCTGGCCACCACAGGCACTCAACACAGGATGCTTCTAGAAAAATGCCCAGCACTGTCCTGACCTCAGTTTCCCCATGTACACAGTGGGAGTCATGGAGACCCTTTCTATTTAAAGTGAGCATCAAATTAAGGAACCTGCCAGAAGACTTCTTAGGACACAGAGCTTCCATGATCTCTCCATTCACAGAGCCTGAGAGAGGCCAGTGGACACAATAGGCATCCAATTAACAATTCTTCTATCAGGCTTCATAAGAATTCCCTTTCATATTATCACAATGAAGAGGTCACATGGCATCTTCCATGTGAATATCTCCTCCACCATCAAGGAGTTTGTCACCCTGAGATTCAGCTCATATCTGTGTTAAACTAGAGTTTCTGGATGGGGAGTTGGAATCTATATCTCTATAACCGCTTCCCTTCAATCCCAGGTCAGGGCTTGGGAATCCCATGAAACACTCTGCTGTGACAGTGCTCCAAGTGTCCCATTAGATTCACTTAGCCTCCCTTTTTTACTGGCTAGAAAACCCAGTCCTTCAACCATTATGTTCATAACATGGGTCATTTCCTTCCCAACCCAGTGGGCACTGATTAGGCATGCAGCAGGCCAGGACTCGAACACAGTGACCGGAAATGACAGGCCTCCATGCAAAGTGAAGGACTCTGCTCACAAGTGTCTGCAATGGCTTGGTCACCCTTTCAGCTGCTCTACCCTGGCTTCTCTTCCACAGGTGCAGGCCCTGAAGCTGAGCCCCCACTTCAGGCAACCTGACCAGTTCAGAGAGACACTGGCCACCAGCTGAGCCCCAGTATGGAGTAAAGATCCAGGAAGGTTATGTTGAATGAGCATTTCCTACCTGGATCCCACCTTCCTCCTTCTAAAGGCATATGGTCACTAATGTTCTTATCTTACAGGATAGGCCAAGCCAGCAACCCACCTGGAATGGGTCCCACAGGACAGAAGCCAAGAGTCCGAGCCTCTCTGATCTGGACCAGTGAATAAGCTGAACCTAGGAGTATGCAAAGCCAGGACACGAGACTGCAGGAGTCTGCTAGCCAGACAGGAAACCAACAGGGGCCTGGGCCCTGAAGGACAGCATGAGATAGAAATGGCTGGCAGGAAGGCTGATGACAGCACCCCAGGGTGGAGTTGGAGGCTAGAGGCTCACATGGTGAGATGGGGGCAGGGTCAGTGAGCAAGGACAGAGAGAGAGAAGTGGGAAAGTCAGGTAAGTGAGTTGGAGGGAAAGGCTAAGTCAGTAACCAGCACAGTGACAGGACCGCTGACAGACACGTGTGTCCTCAGGACCAGCTGTGGGTGTGAAGGCCAGAGGCGCATGAGCCTGAGCTGTGACAGTCACCTCCTGGGCTTCCTGCAGCAAATAGAGACCACAAAGTAGAACAAGTGAGGGAAGGAGGAAGGGGAGAAAGAGATAGAAAGAGAGAGAGAGAACAGCGAGGGAAGGGAAGAAGAGAGCAGGAGATAGGGTGGGCGAGACCAATGAGATCGATGGCATGTGCAAACATTAAACACCAACCCTGTGAGCACTTTAATAAACTTTGCTTATTGAATAAGTCATCTTTACCATAAAATAGATTCACGTTTCCCTCCACCCCCAGTCTCCTGGCTCTGGGGCCTGATAAACACAATAGTGTTTACAACCTGTCCCTCGTAAATCCAGGGGTTCCACTGGCTTTGCACCAAGCCCAGATCGCACTTCTGGACGCCCTGGGGCTGGCAGCCCTGCCGCCTCCTGGAGCCTTCACTCTGCCCAGAACATGCCCCTCCTCCCCACGCAGACTGCAGAAATAGATACAGCTTCCGCAAAAGAAAAGAGCTGCTGTCCACGTGTTCATATTTTTAGCTGGGGAAACCCACCTCTGCAGCACACGGCATAAATAGAGCATAATGGATTTGGATGAAACACCTGAGCACATCACTTAAACACCGGTCACTTAAACACTCCTGCTCTTTTATCTGTCATGGGAAGTGGCTGGTCGAGGGCTCGGAAACCAGCGGGGCATTCCAACATATAATTAGAAGCACATAGGGGCTACCATTAAAGACCAGCACATTTTCTATCATACTGAATCCAGAGACTAATTCTAGGGGATTTGTAGAGCAACTGTAAAAATGTGTTTTGATTCATGGGCTCTCATATGGGTTCGATTTGAGAATACTCTTCACTGAAGTCATAGCTTCTAATCTTCCCCATTTAAGTCTGACACTTGAATATAGAAACATACTGAATATATATACACATATTTTAACATATACATAGATGTAATATGTATATATGTGTACCTATACACATATATGGATACATGTCTGAATGAAGTAACAGTAGATATTCCATTTCCATACTGCTCTTGAGACTTGAATCCAGACTGAATTCTGTACATAGTGAACAAGAAGAGAATGGCATGTAGTTGTCATGCAGCACAAATATACTAATATGGGTCTGACTGTTGGCTGCTTTGATTTATGAATTCATCAAGGGAAGAACCCAAAACATTAATTCACAGAGGTTAAAGATAAGTCCCAAAAGAAGAAATGCAAATGACCAATCAACACATGAAAAATTGCTCAGTCTCTTAGGTAATTAAAGAAATAAAACTTAACCAGTAATAGTTGTTTTTTTTTTTTAATTTGGCAAAGACTAATAAAATATAATAATACTCAAAGCTGGCAAGGCTGTGGTAAGACAGCTCCTCTCACTCATTGATGAGGCATATGGAAATGCACATGGGTACCCTCTGCAGTCTGGGGTGTCTACTAATAAGCTTCAAATGGTTTAGGGGACTCAGTTACTCTCAATAAAGAAAAAACTTTGTTTTCTTGTGTAATTGATTACCCAAGACAAGAAAGTGAAGCTGCAACATAGGGAAAAGAGAATCAGGGAAATGAGAAGAGGCTAAAATAGTGAAGAAGAGGACCCAACTAGTCCAGAAAAGAAACATTTTCCAGAAACACCGTGCCTCATAGGTGTACAATTGCCCCATGAAGATCAGAACTCCTCTACAGGTCACCTATCACTGTGGGCTGAGAGTGACACAGAAACCCCAACCAAAAACATGTCTTAGTGGGGATTCAGGCAGCCTTAGCCAGTCCCTGTGTTGTCACAAAGCAAAGGAAAATCTTCAGGAAATTATTTATACAGCATCAAACCAAGTCTGGCCCCTGGAGAGTCTGGGAGAACACAATAGCACTCCCAGAAAGCTGGGCTTCTTAGGTGGCGCTAGTGGTAAAGAACATGCCTGCCAATCAAGAGATGTAAGAGACATGAGTTCGATCCCTGGGTCAGAAAGATCCCCTGCCCTGGAGGAGGGCATGGTAACCCACTCCAGTATTCTTGCCTGGAGAATCCCATGGACAGAAGAGCCTGGCGGGCTATAGTCCATAGGGTCGCACAGAGTTGGACAAGACTGAAGCAACTTAGCACGCATGCACCCAGAAAGCTCCCTGAGAACCCCAAACCCAAGAGGGCTTGCTGCCATGTGGGATGGCACATCATCATGCATGGACCTCTGGAAAGTCCAGCTAAAGCCTTTCCAGCTGTCAGCCTGTTATCTCAGCAGTGTTCCCACCACCAGCGGCAGGCAACGTCTAGGTATATCAAGAGTCCCTGGACTTATACTTCTTCCATAAAAATAGACCTTCTACAATACAGATGCAAATGCAATTTTGACAAGTAAAGACTAACAGGAGCAATTTCAAGGTGCCAGACAGCTCACATTATCTGTTCAAGTCCCTGATCTTGTTGCTCTATCAGTTGTAAGGTTTGCTCACTTTCTCTTTTTTATTTTTTCTGAAGTTTTACTGGAGTAAAGTTACTTTACAATGTTGTATGGAAAAGTGAATCAGCTGTATGTATACATATATTCCCCATTGCATTTTTTCCTTCTCTCTGAGGTCACTATTCACCATCTCTTGATACTAAAAAAAAAAAAAAAAGGAAAAAAAGAAAGAAAAAGAAACAGCTCAGGTTTTGATTATGGTTTTATAGTGTTCACACTTGATATACATGTATATTTTGAGGGTTTTCCAATATTATTTGGCCAGAGGCTATTCAGAAACTCCCTCGCTGAAGAAGCCATGAGCCTCCCATTGGTTCCTGGCACAGATCTCAGAGATGTTCCAGCACAACAAGCCTGAAATAGAAAACCTCAACTAGACAGAAATGAACCACACAAGAACCTCAAGTCACTGGGATTTATTTTTATTTCTATATTAGAATCTGCTGAGAATGTACTTAAATAGTTCAATATATTCCTAAACAAATATTTCCTGAGGTCCCACTAAGCCCTGTCCTGGGTGCTGGGGATCAAGCATGAAGCAAAGGAAACATTGCTGCCTCCAGACACTCTGCATCTTAGTGAGAGAACAGAAGTGATACGCCAGAATATGTCAAGATCCAGGGCCTCTTTGTTTTCTAATTTCTCTCTCTCTGCCCCATGGTGAGAGACATAAGAACATCACTTGATGCTTGAGCTCTGTTCAAGGTCCTGGGAGTCCCCACGGGCTCAATTAAACTCAGATAAAGCATTATTTCTGCACCCAGAGGGCCTTGTGTTCAGGCAGCCTGACTTCTGCCTTGCTCTGACATGGTAGGGCCTAGTAGCAGGGCTCTGGCTTGGAAAAGGAAGCCGGTAGTAAAATGAGACACATGCCACGGCCTGGGCCTCCTCAAACCAGGCCAGCAGGCCCTCACAAAAACAGAGTCATATGAGAAAGCAGAGAGCTTGAGTTCAGGCACAGTATTTGAGGTGCAACAAGACATGCGGATTGAGGTATCCAGTGGGCTTTGACACCACACCCCAGTTCTAAAGGTGAGAACTGGTATGGAGATGGGGGAACCCCACGGGGAGGTCTTTCTTGAAACCCAGAGATGAAGTCAACAAAGGAAATACTAGAGAGAAAGAGAAGAAGAGAACCAAAGATGTTCAGAGGAAACTGGCTTTTAGGTGAGTGAAGGAGGGAAGGAGAGCTTAGGTGTGGGGCAGAACCCAAGGGATTCATGAATGCCCCAGAAGAAAGGCTCCAGGGAAGAGAGAGAAAGTGAAGAACACCAGAGCAGGGGGACTGGAATGGAGCTATCAGGTCTGGCAACTCAGACCTTTCTAAAGCCTTTCAAGAGCAGGTTCAAAAAGAGGTGAGGGGTGGTCACCTTACAAAGAGAAGAGGGGGAAAAGTATTAGAAGGCCAAGGATGCAACTGTGCAACTCAACCCAGTAAGTTTTGGGTAAAAAGGTGGTTGGTGGCTCAGCAGGAGGAGCAATGAGAGAGTTTAGGTGAGCTTTCAGGCTGAGACCCTGAACATGCAAAAGAGGAAAGATGTGCTGACAGGGATGGCCCACAAAGGGCAGGAGCTGTCTGGAGGAAGAGCGCAGGTGCTTTCAGCTGTGAGCAATGAAACGTCTCACAAAGGTAGCTTCAACCATAGAGCCTTATTTTTCACACTGAAAATGTATGGATGTCAGCCCCATCCCTTACGAAGATATGGAAGTGCTAGAACAGGAAGTATATTTTATGCAATTGTGATCCGAGTGGCATCAAACAGACACAGTTGGCATGGGAACCACAAAGCTTAAGGGACTCAATTTTCAAAATTCATTTCACAACTGTATCTGCATTTTGTGTGGGTGTGGATGCTAATTGTGATGCTTAGGCCAGTGTGGGGACAAAAACAAATTTCTTAATGAGTTGCCCAGTACTTCCTTCACTGGATAATCAGCATTTATGTTTCTGGACATTAAATGTATTGCGTGAATCATTTTCCCACCCAAATGTGACCTACAAATGTGGCTCAGTGACAGCTCTGTTGCTGAGGGGTCCACATTTCACATGCAGGGCCATCAGCAGAATTAATGCATCAAGGTCCTGTGTATGTTTCCATTCTCTCCCTCCTGAAGCAGCCCCGTTCTCCTGCTAAAGATCCGATTCCAATATCTTGGGCCAATAGCACTTTGCTTGAAGTGATGAATCACTCTCATTAAATTAGGGTTGGTCACCTTCATGTGTTTTGCCCTGTGACTATTGACTGTAGATTTCATTGATTATTAATTTCAGCTAAAACAGGCCTCAAGCACAGATTCTGGCTCATCTCGTCAACACTTAGGGATGGAATAGGAATCAATGGGTGGAAGACATGGGGTTGGGAAGGACTTTCTAACAGTCACATGACTCCAGAATGGGACCAGTGATCTTGTGAGGAAATGGTTTCTCCTTACTGGAGTTTGAACATCTGAAAGTTTTCCCAGCTTGTTTTAATACCCTTAGGGCCAGGGCAATGTAAGGATTTGGAAATGATGCTGGTCTCTCACGTAAAGCTTTTATTCTTACGTGGAATCTCTGCCACTGACAACCTCAGTCGACCTGATTCCAATGGATGTGGCTGACCAGGATGTGACATCTGTGCCCCATCACTCCCCCTGACTCCACACCTAAGAGCTCAGGAATCCAGAAGCCTGACTCTCCTATGTTCCTGCTAAGCATTTCTCATTGCCCCCAACCCAACTGACACTGTCTAGGCACTAGACCATGGAGCCTCCTCTTTTAAAGCTTTCCAGGTGATTTTGATGAACATACAATTTCAAGTCACTGGTTCTCAGGACAAATGAGAGACCCTACAGATATCACTGTGGTCCTTGATCACCTGGGATCTGCAGCAGGTGGTTAGTCTCGTCTCTTGACGCTCTGCTGTCTTCAACTTCCAGAAGCACTGAATGCCTATAATTCCCTGTGTGAACCTTGTGTGTAGAGAGGGGAGAGATCTGAGACCTGATCTTGGGCATAGAAGATGCTGAGACAAAGCAAACACAAGACTTGCTTTCACGTGAATCCTTAGGATGTTAGGGTGATGGGGAGTTCAACAGGACCCAGTAAGTCTTTCTGGGTCTTCTCTGCCTAGTTAAGAACATCTTGTCACTCTGTGGCCTTTTACCCCCTTGTCTTGTGTTTATGCCACACATACATCTTCCTTAGACCTTTGCGGGTGGCTGTGGTTATGAGCCACCCACACGTGTTCCTAGGTTCTCTACTCATCTACTTGAACCATCTACTTAAACCCCAATGCCACCATTTTTTCCACTATTTTTGTGTCTGCCTCCTACAAGAATCTGAGAGCTATACAAGGGTAGGCCCACAGTTTTCTGGGTTTTGTTTTTTCCAGTGTTCAGCACAGAATTGACCACAGAGGAGGTACTGAAAGAATTACTTATTCATAAGAAATTACATATGAGGAATGTAACTCCCTAGAGGCTGTCTGGGATGCAGGCAGGACAAAAGGAAATTTTTTTTTCAGTCTCTACGACCAATCTGAGGAACAGGGTTTTAACAACCAAAGTTCAAAATTTTCTCTCCAATTTGCCTCATTCTTCTCCAGAAAGGATCTGACTCACACCCATATTTGTACATTCTAGGTCACCCTAATGGCTATGACAACTATATTATATTTGAAATTTTAAGAATTTGTTGTCCAACTTTCCACACTTCATCAAAGAAGAGTTCTAGAACTATCTGTTGACTGATGGACTACCTGACTGTCTGAGATACAGTGTTTCCTGGAATTGGGCCCAGGGTCCAACAAGTCACTTTATCCAGATAACACTAACAATCTGCTTCTGAGTCACCACCATCATCCTAGTCCACATTACATATAGCATCACTTTTGAGCATCACTGCAATAAGATGTCACTAGTACCATCAACCAGACCTTGAACAAATTCTGTTGGGGGACTTTTACTCTAGATCCAGTTTTGCACAAGGCTGGGCCCCCTTTTCCCATCACTCTCAGACCTGCCCCTTCTCACTTAAGCTAACTCACTCCTGGTTCTTCCCAAACCAGATCAGAACACAGTATACATAGAAGACAGTCTCAGGTCAGGTTGTCCAGGAAGGAGATGCTGAGATGCTGAGCATGCTGGATGTTTACGAAGAATGCCCTTCAGATTGCAACATGGGAAAGGAAGGGAACAGAAGTCAGAAGCAGAGAGAGACATTCTGTTGTGCTACAAGGCCAATGGCAGATTTTGCCAACCCCACAGGAAGCTAAGGAGTTAGAACTGACCCTTCAGCATGGTTCCAAGTTGAGCTCAAATACTTGATACTTCCATGGCAGCTCTTCAATATCAGATTGGGCACCCCTAGGAAGGGCATGATCTGCAATCCTTCTTGGGGTGGTTTTCTGCAGTTCTTAAAGAGACTGACAGGTATCAAGGCTGTCTGCCAACAGTCCTCTGGCAGCTGGGACAGTAAGTCCTCATTGAAGGGGGACCTGAGAAGCATACTGCAGCATCTACCTCAATATAGTAAAGAGTTGAGTCTATCTTCCCCAAGAGAGGGAACCAGAACACCCTTCAAAGTCAAGTCACTAACTCAGAGTGACCAACACTCCTTATCCACTGAGTAATCGATTCTCCTATTCCATCAATAAGCACGGGCTGATATGCACCTTGGGTCAGTCTCATCCTGGGTTCTGGGGACATGGAGATCAAAAGGCCTGGATGGAAAGTCATGTGTGCTCCTTCCCCCATGCTTCCACTGCATCTCATAAAGGCCACGTTTCCATCCACATTTCCCAAGTATGGAAATGCCTTAGAGGGAACTCTGGTCCTCTCTCTGACTTCTAACTCCCCACTTCTTGTGGAAGGAGGAATGTCTAGCTCAGTTGGCCAATTTAGATTCAATGAGCTACATCTTCCTAGTGAGTGGGGACACTGTCAAAAGACACGCCCCTCCTTTCCTTGCCCTTTGCCTTCCAGGCCCTGGTACCACATGTTCTCCTCCTCCTGTCCCTTCTATGATGAAACCAGCAGGGCAGGACCCCTCTCAGGGCACAAACCCACTACTGCCCCTCTCTCCTTCTCTGATACCCTACTTGACTTCTGTGCTGGATGCAGGCAGGCCTGTGTTCCTATTTCACAAGGTTAGGAAGCTGGAGTCTACAAGTCATGCTACTTTTCTTGTGCTTTGCTCAACTCTGCAGATTCTGAAGTTTAAATACATATAAGGTAACCAGTAGGAGATACCACTTGGCCCTCGGTCTAAGCCACAAGCTCCTCCACAGTTTACTAGAATCTCTAGATTTGATGGTTATCAGGTGTTTTAAAACTGTTATCAAACTAGATGAAAGGGATCCCCACTCAGTAATCAGTTCTTTGTGCATATATCCTTTAATGGTTGAAATTCAAACGGGAAAAAATTACAGTGCTTCTTTTGCTCCAAATCCTTAAGAAGACATAGTTTCTACTGTCCTAAAGTTTACAGACCAATGTCCAAAAAAAGAGAGAGAGAGAGAGAAACCATAAAAATACAGGAAAAATATACCTAAACCTGCCTGCCTGAGGCAGCCACTAGTAAAGGTTTCTTGGAAGCATGAAATTCAGATAAGAGACTTGGGTGATGAATAAGGTAAATGAAGGTCACAGAGCAAGAGGGAATGTAGTCCAGTCAGAGGGAACTGCATTAATTATGTGTTCAGGGTTCAGCATGGTGTGATGTGAGGGAGGAGCCACAGGTAGTTAGGGCCAGTGTGTGAGATCTTGCATATGTCAGATTAAGCTCCTGAGACACTTGCATTTGTAGGGGGTAAGGAGAAAGTGTATATTTTATCCTCTGATTCATCTCTAAATCCCTGAGGATGTACCGGAGCATTAAGCTCTCATTATTCACCCATGATGCATTCATCTGAGCTCTTATTTGGCTCTCACATCTTGGAATGTGAGACCAGACTTGAGCTCCCTTGAATACTGTGAGCGAAGTGTAAACGCCAATCAAGCCAGGACAATGCACTTCATATACTGGAATGACTTTGAGCTTCCTATAGCAGGTAGAGGCTCCAGGGAAAGCTTTAGGTGAAGAATAACCCTTTACCACCAGGCCTTCATCACCTTCTCTTTTACCTACTCTCTGCCTTGTCCAACTGATCTACCAGCTTCTGCCCATCCTCTTTAATTTAGCCTTCAAACCAGCCATGCTACAAATCATACCACATCAGAAAATAATGCTTCAATAACTCCCTAATGCCATGAGGATAAAGTCTACTTTCCTTATTATCATGTGACAGATTGCATTCTTCAAGATGAAGATCCCTGAGACAATGGTCATTATACAGCAGTGTGTTGGGAAACAGCCTTGGGATCAATCCATGTGGAAGGGCAATGTGGAAAGGAAGAAGAATTGAAAGGAAGCTGAGAAGCCAGGATGTAGTCCCAACAGAGGCCTCAGTCAACTCTAAGGTGAGCTCTGAAGCCAGGTGACCTTTTGGAGTTGAACCAATTTGGTCAAAGGGACCAAGCCTTAATATGCACATGTCAATAAGTCTTGGACACAGACCACCCTGAGAAAGGAGGCATGACCTTGGAGACAAGGCAACTGGACAAGCTCTTTTCCTGAAAGAGGCTGATAGCTGAAGGCTGTCTGCCAGCAGTATTTCCAGCACTTGGAGGAAGAAGGCCATCAGACTGGAAAGGAGATCTAAGTGGTGCATCACAGCATCACCCAGTTCACAGGGCATTCTGTGATTTTTATGACTTTTATGATCTACTCTATTAGTTTTCTAGGGCTGCCATAACAGAGCACCACAGACTAGGTCTCTTAAACAACAGATTTTTTTCTTTTAAACGATTCTAGATGGCTAGGAGACTGAGATCAAGCTGTGAGAAGGGCTGACCTCTCTTTTTGGTTTATAGAGGATTGCCTTCTTCCTGCATCTTCACACAGTCTTCCACGTGTCTGTGTCCTAATTTCCTTTATAAGGACAATCATCACATTGAATTAGGACCTGCCCTAAAGGCCTCATCTTAACTTCACTACCTCTTTAAAGACCGTATCTCCAAACACAGTCACATTGTGAGGTCCCAGGAGTCAGGACTTCGATACATGCATTTTGAGCACACACAATACAGCCTTTAACACCTACCTACCCTTACCATTTTCTATTATCAACTGTTCTCCAAACACCTCTGGTCAAATCACATCAAACAACTATCTGATTCCTTTTTCCCCCTGAATTGTATTTGTTTACTTTTAAACAAGTTAAATCTCCAAGGGATGTTACCCCACGTGGATTCTATGGCCAGTGGCCTAGTAGGAACATTTCTTCAGAATTTGGCATAAACCAGGCTACTGTTCCACGGAAGTGGGTTACCTTTCCCTGGATGACTCTGGTTTTGTTTGGTGTGTCTCCAGAAGTCACTATTTTGTTTTCCCTAAATAAAATGTGGGTTCATTTCAGGCATAAACATTTTCAGTTTTAAGAAGAGGTGTGTACTCTCTCTGATTTGGAAGACCTTGCTTACTGCCAGCCATAATGCCCTAGGTCACAGCCTTCTAGACATAACTGGCATTTTAGAAGTCATGATCCCAGGAGGCCTCCACAGGGTCCATGATGGCAAAAGGAGAGCTATCGGCCAATACTGGAACATGCTGTGCCAGTCTCTACCACTATACTCTGTCCACGCTGTGCCCTCTGCCAGTAACGCTCTCCCTACTTTGTCCAGAGAACATCTTCATCTGACCTCTGTCTCCTTCAAGAGTCAGCTGATGTACCCACTCCTCTCTGATGCCTTCAACAGTGTTTTGTCTCCTTATGTCTCTTTTCTTACACCCCATGACTAGAGAGAGCTACCTCAGAATTCTCTAGTATGTACCAGGCATCAGTAAACCATGCTGTTTGGGTGGGTGATTGATGGTTGGTGGGCTGAGTGATTTTCCAGGGCGTCTATCCTGCCCATGACCCCTACTTTCTCACATGTGCATGTCTTTTACATGTTTGAAGGCTTTCACTCTGGGTAAAGGCAAAGTGGATTTGGGTACCATATTTCCTAGTCTCTCTCTGTGGTAGGCAAAAAAGGCCTCCTTCAAAAATGCCATAATCCCTGAAATATGTAACTATGTTAGGTTATATAGTGAAGGGGAATTAATGTTGCAGACGAAATTAAGACTGCTAATAAACTGACCTTAAAATAGAGATATTTGATATTATCCTGGATTATCCAGAAAGGCCCAACCTAGTCCCAAAGACCCTTAAAAGCAGAAGAGTGGGGCAGGAGGGAGAGTCAGGGGAATAGATGATGATGGAAGAATGGTCAGAGAGATGCAACACAGCTAGACGGGAAAGGAGGACCGGGAGGCAAGGAAAGCAGGCAGTCTGTGGGCACGTGCCCAGTTACTCAATCGCGTCCACCTCTTTGTGACCCCAAGGACCATAGCCCGTCAGACTCCTTTGCCCACGGGATTTTCCTGGCAAGAATACTGGAGTGGGTTTTCATTTCTAGAAGCTGTAAAAGGCAAGGAATGGATTCTCCCCTGGAGCTTCTGGGGAAGAATGTGGCCCTGCTGACACCTTGATTTCAGTCCAATGAGACTGCGTCAGACTTCTACCCGACAGGAGAGTAAGAGAGTAAATGCGTGCTGTGTTCAGTCACGTAGCTTGTAGTGAGTTGGTTCAGCAATAGAAAACTCATACACCATTCTAAACAGACCTCATCCCATCACTGTCCTCATGCCCTGTCTTACTTCATATGCACCAGAGAAGGGCAGCCTGGTTACTATCATTTGGGTAGGTTCCTGAGTCAATGGTCTGGGTCCCTGAAGATCCACGCGAAGCCATAATATGAATGCACTTGATGAATTTCATTGAAGGTATGTTCTGTGCAGAGGTTATGACAGGACCTACATGTTTACATGGGTCAAAGATGCTTGTTCACAGTCTATAGGATAGAGGGGTAAGTGTGGAGGAACCAAAAGAAGGTGTCTAAGAGGAGCAATTGTTCCCAGTGGGAATCGGGGAGGGGGAAGGTACACAGTTTGTTGTTGTTCTATCACTCAGTTGAGTCTGACTCTTTGCAACCCCTTCCCCGTCCTTCACTGTCTCCCGGAGTTGGCTCAAACTCACGTCTATTGGTGGCTCAGACGGTAAAGAGTCTACCTGCAATGCAGGAGACCCGGGTTTGATCCCTGAGTCAGGAAGATCCCCTGGAGAAGGAAATGGCAACCCACTTCAGTATTCTTGCCTGGGAAATCCCATGGATGGAGAACGCTGGCAGACTACAGTCCATGGGGTTTCAGAGTCAGACAGGACTGAGCGACTTCACTTTCACATCCATTGAGTCGGTAATGCCATCCAACCATCTCATCCTCTGTTGTCTGCCTTCAATCTTTCCCAGCTTCAGGGTCTTCTCCAATGAGTCAGCTCTTCACATCAGGTGGCCAAAGTATTGCAGCTTCAGCTTCAGCATCAGTTATTTACTAGAATCTTACCAATGTCAAAAGCAACTCATATTGTGAAAATTTTCCAACTGGCTCTGAGTTGGCACAGTGAATCACTTGAAGGGGCATGGCCCCCCTCTGGACAGTTTAGGACGAATCTCTGCAGAAAGTGGGCTGGCACTGAATAAAGTTCAGAAGGTGGGTCATTCTTGTAACAGGAACGGTATGGACCGTCTCATTGATGGCAACACTCTCCCAGAGGTGCTCCTCAGGGGTGCTAGTCTTACCAAAACAAACATGCAAGTTGAAGGTACAGAAACACTGGAACACAGATCATGAGCGGGAGGAAACTGGGGGGAAAGTATCAGACAGAGTGGGCATGATTCAGACCCTGGAAGACCCGTGGGGCAACAGGGAGCCAAGACAGATGGAGGGCAGGGGGCTGCAGCGAGGACAGAGGTCCAGGCTGAGGGCACTGCTGCAGGCAGGCAGACGCAAGGGAGAAGGGGGATCTTGGCAATTATCAGCTTCCACTCTGAGGCCCTATCATTGACTTTTTGTACCATTCCAAGTGCATCAAATCTGACATTTTGGGCACTTTTTTTTTTTTTGTAATTAACATTGCCAAGACTGGGAATTTCATTCACTTAATCTCCATTAAAGTCTTTGAGGATGATGTAATGACTTTTTAAACACAACTAAAATGAACAGAAAAAAAAAAAAAATCCCTGAAAATAGATTCCCAAAATTTCCCTCTCATCCACAGGTCACCTGACCAGACCAATCAAATACTGGTTTTAAAAGTAAATAACAAGTGTGTAAATATTAAGCCATGTTTACTCCATGGTACCTAAGCAATTAATGATATTTTAACAAATAATCTGTGACATTCTCGTAGCCTAGCCTCCAAATGTGGATGTGGGTCTATAAACTGAAGGATAATCATAAATAAAACAGTAATATCTACAGAGCTCTTCGCATCATTCCTGGTATCTCCACATGCAGTTATACAGTTGGACTTCACAAGCACTGTGTGGCTTTGGCCTAATAGAGACTTAGAGAGCTCGAAAGCCAGACATCAACCCCAGGCAGCATCACTCAAACTCTTTGCTACTTTCCCAGAACCACGGTGCCTCTCTTGTTTGAACAAATGTCACACCATGTGCAAGCAGAAACATGACATGCAGCCCAATGGTACAACATTCGAGCTGAAATGCCTGGTGAGGCCAAGACAGGACGCTGACTTTCTGCAAAGCCCAAGTGAGCATGGGCTGCCTCGGACCCTGTGACCTTATTCCAGGTCCAGAATTGCTGAAATGGAAGCTGCCCACAGAGAAAAGGCCTGGATCATCTGAAAAACGTATCTGGTTGAAGAATGCAATTGCAGCTTCCTAAATTGTAAGGCGTCACAGACTGTTTCACACCTGGGTCAATCCCATCCCAGCGTCAAGGATTAGTGTGCAAACGCCGGCCAAGCAGGTCCCACCACATCCCCTGACCGGGCCAGTTCCAGACCAGCAGAACTAGGAGGAGGAGGGAGGGAGGCTAGAACTTTGCTGCTAGGAACTAAAGCAGCGGGCTCTGAAATGAGCTCTAAACACCTCTCTTTCTGTCCAATCAAAAATGTCATCTTTCAGCTGGGTTAACTGGACTCATGGGCACCCATGGCCGAAGTGACCTTCGTCGTCAATGTTAATACAGTGCCCACATGCAGACACAGAAAATGCAACTCTGCTGGCCACTGCAATGCAGCCAGGATACCTGTCCCTCTGGGGAAATGGCACTGCTCTGTCAGTTAAAAAATATATGGGATGTAGGAGAGGAGAAATCACAGGTTTGGATATGGCCATATGACACATCTTAATAATATTTTCTCATTGCTTTCTCGTAACACTGTGCCAAGTTGCTACAAAACCCCGTTGCCTAGAAAAGGAAACTGAGACTCCAAGAGTGTAACCGATTCCCCCATGGTCACAGAGCACCCCTATCATTTTCAGGTTAAAAGCAGCTCATCAGTGACATCCAAAATATGTCGTGATGTGGCCCCTGCCCACAAGGACAGCACAACGAGGATTAAAGCCAAGCCCACCTTCTTCCAAAACCCATGTTCCAGTATCTGTTGAAGGATCCAAAATCCAGCTGCCAAATAAACAAGCGAATGGGTTTCCTGGGTGGCTCAGTGGTAAAGAGCCCGCCTGCCAATGCAGAAGCTGTAAGAGACTCAGGTTTAATTCCTGGGTTGGGAAGATCCCCTGGAGGAGGAAATGGTAACCCACTCCACTGTTGTTGCCTGGAAAATTCCATGGAGAGGAGTCCACAGGGTCACAAAGAGTCGGACATGACTGAAGCGACTTAGCACACACGCATGCGAACAAGTGAATACAGGTATTTCTGCTTCACCATGCTACATTCTTAAATGATGGGATAAACAGGAAAAAGGATTTCAACTAGAACAAGGGAAAGGAAAGAACCAATCGAGGTAACTGGACAAACTTGATGAACAACCAGAGTATTCTAGGTATCACTCGCCTGGATCCAGACTGTACTACGAGGATTATTCCAAAGACACACATCTGGGGTACCAACACCTCTTGAAAAATATGGGCCCAGGGAGACTCTACATCTTGGCCCAACAAGGGAATGTGAGAAAGAACACAGTAGCCACTCACTTCCCCGGGTCAGCGCATGCCCTGCTCAGCTCCGCTTTTCTCATGGGGGTGGGGGGTGCTCCCCACGATAATAGTAGTGGGGCCATTTCAAGGTTGATCCCTCCCCTGCTCCACTTCTCACCACTGATGGCTGTGACCTGAAATCCTGTAACAGGGCTGGCCTCCAGTTACCAGCCACAGAGCCTTGGCACCAGAAAGCTGAGCGTCCATCACAAGGGTGAGTAAATGCCCAACAGGAAGCTTATCCACCCTTTTGAAGCCCAGAGCTGACTTGACCACTGTGGATGGTGGTAGAGCTGCGGGGGAAGAGTGATGCTTCAGCTGTCATGGGTGCAGTCCACACTTCACGCTAAGACTCGGTTCCCATTTTACCATCTTCCTCTCCACCCCAACCAGCCATCGTCCTGGGGGACAGTATCCTACACAGAGGTGACTCAGCCAACTGCCGTCAGGGTGTTATGAGTAGCGGTTGAGAGTGGAAAAGATCACCCACCTTCACATCCCAGCCTCCAGCCATGACCCAGTGTGACTCCTTGATCAAGCTGCTTCTTCCCTCTGTGCCCCAGCTCCCACTCTGTAAAATAGGGATTGTTAGATTTAATGAGAAAATCCATCCAAAGCATTCACCCTGTGTTCAACATGTTACTGACCATTTTTACCTCCAAATCAGCTGCCATACCCTAGATCTTAAGATCACTCAGAAAGTTTCTGGCTCTGAAATCTTAAAATCAAATATCTGAGCACAGCCTTCATCTTCTCAGCAACTTGAATCACCTGCCGTCTTCTGTCTGACTTTACCATGATGTCCAGCCCCTTGAGTGGTTCACCTTGTGCACCTCACCTCTGGGCTTAATCTTTCTGTTCATCCCACTCTTACAGTCCATCAGGTTAATCATTCTCTGGGTCCCTGCTCCTCAGAGCCTCTGTGACATGGCCCAGAAGAACCCAAGCAGGTCCTAAACCAACCATCTGCCCATGGGGCTGCCCCACTGAATCCCTTCTCATGCTGGAGGTCATGACCCAGCCAATGTTAAAAAATATACAGGATCTATGTAAAATAAACAGCCAGTGGGGATTTGCTGTATGACTCAGGGAACTCAAACTGGGGCTCTGTGACAACCTAGACAGATGGGAGATAAGAGGGAGGTTCAAGAGGGAGAGGATTTATGTATGCCTATGGTTGATTCAACTTCACTGGAGGCTCAGATGGTAAAAGTGTCTGCCTACAATGAGGGAGATCCGGGTTCGATCCCTGGGTTGGGAAGATCCCCTGGAGAAGGAAATGGCAACCTACTCCAGTACTCTTGCCTGGAAAATCCCATGGATGGAGGAGCCTGGTAGGCTACAGCCCATAGGGTCGCAAAGAGTTGGACACGACTGAGCGACTTCACTTCCACTTTTCACTTTCATGGATGATTCATGTTGATGTATGGCAGAAATCCACACAATATTGTAAAGCAATTATCTTTCAATTAAAAACAAATAAATTTTAAAAATACATATACGGGATCTAGGGGAGGAGAAATCAACTGGTTTGGAGGTGGGCATATGCCAGGCACTGTGCCAGGCTCTTAATATTTTCTCACTGCTTTCTCATGAATACTGTGCCAAATTGTTACAAAACCCCACTGCTCAGAAAAGAAAACTGAGGATCCAAAAGTGTAATGAATTCCCACATAGTCACAGAAACATTGGTGTATTATCCTATCAACACACCTTGGTTCCCAGGCCAACCCCTCTATCGCTCTAAGGAGATCAGCTCCACTGTCCTCAAGAACCAGTCCCACTGAAGAGCACCTGGCTTCCTGCTTCCAAGCGACAGTAGAGGGATTAGGTATAATACTCTCCAAGTTCTGTGTCACTGCCTGTGCATTTTGAAGCCTCCATCTCTTTTTTTCCAGGTCCTCCTCAGGAGAAAAGAGACCTTCTTCCACCTTCCTCTGCACCAGGCATCACTCTTGAGTCTCACCCATCAGTTATCACTTCTGTATTCTGTGCTTCCAGGCTTCCCCTTATCAAATACCCCTTCCCTTCAGCATACACATATGCACAGGCTTCTCATACCTTAAAAAGAGAAGAAAAATCTCCCTCAACCCTCTCTCCCCGATTTCTGCCCCTCACACAGACAAGCTTCTCCAAAGAGCTGCCCACACACCTCACTCAGCTTCCTCACCTTCACTGGCTGCGAAATTACTCTAAGAAGGTCAATAACAAACCTGTAGCTGCACTTGACCCTCTTCTCTTCTTCCCTTCTCCCGTCTACTGATTTAAAGTTCCATCAGCTCTGACTCTACCTGCTTAATAGCTTTTAAATCCTTCCCAGCTCTCCAGCCCACTCTCAGTGCCGTGTTCTGGACTTCCAAATTTGTTCAAAGAGTCTAATTCATACACACCCCAAGCTGGCATGTACTCCATGCCAGAGAGGGAAAACGGGACTGTTACTCTCCTGACTCACCATTCTAACATGGTTCCCACTGCCTCGCACGGCCCCAGCTGCACTACCATGCATGTGCACAAGGAAGGCCCTTTGTGACCTGAAGCAGTGACCTTGAGGGCTAATTAAAGCATGGTGACTGGGAATCTAAATGGATGTGGGCTCCCTTCAGTCAGGGCACATATTCATTTCCCTCTTTGGGGGAAAAAAAAAAAAAACAATGCTTTTAGTAGGAGAGAAAAGTAATTTTTTTAAACTTTCAGAAGAAATTCATCAAATGTGGCCCAAAGTGCAATAGTTTTATAGCGTAATGGAAATGTCCTTTCCAGGAACAAATTGTATGCAGTCATTTCTTGAGAAGGTTGTCGTAGTACAGAAGACACCACTTAACGGAGATGCTGTGAGAGGCAACTTCCTCCTGAACCAGATGTCATCTCATAGGATATCTGCAAGTTCGGAACCGAAGGGCCCTTCCCCCTGCCCACTGCATGCCTGATTGTTTATTCCAACCCTCAACCCTCAGCACTACAACCCAGACAGAGGCGGCAGTCATGATTATGCTCCTTTCCAGATGAGGACCCCGAAATGTTGCAAGGAAAGGGGACTTTCCTTAGGTCCCATGTCCAGGAGCAGAGCTGGAATTGAAACCTGGTTTCTTGCCACTGTGGTGTGGGGTGTCTGCCCACAGGACCCCAGGGTCCACGTGGTCCAATATGAGAAGCCCTTTAGGAGCTGGACCGTCTATGAGTCAGCACAGAGGCTGTGATGTATGCAAAGGCCTGGGGGCCACAGGCAGACACACAGATATGTAATGAGGAGGAGGGGGAGGCAGAGGAGATGATGGAAGAGCTCAAGATGAGGAGCAGGGACCGGATGCCCCCAGAACAGGTAGCTCAGGATGAAGGAGGAAGCAGGAGGTGCTGAGCCCTGAGCTCGGCCCCATGGAAAGTAACCTCGCACTCCCTGCTCTGAGCTGAGAAGCACCAAGTTCCTCTCTGAGTCAGAAAGTGTTCTCACCAGAGGCATTCAGCCCACCCTAGAATGCTAAGCAGTCAGATAACTGCCCTGCTTGGTTTCCCCACCATCTTTCTCCTGAGCCACTTAATAATTCTGCATCACTCCAGGCCTTTGGTGACCAGGCTAGCTCCAAGGTAAATGACTCACAACATCCAAGCCAATGCACAATGCCCTGACATGGTCAGCACAGCCTGCAGTCCAGCATGGACCTGCCTCCCTCACCAACACACACACACACACACACACTCACACACACACACACTTTACACAACATTTTTTCCCCAGTCGTGGTCTCAGAGTCAATGAATGACCAGATTCTCCACGCAGCCACTCAACTTCAAGCTGAAGAATCAACTTCAGTCCTGCTTTCCAAGCAGCCACAGACCCACATCTGTCCAGTCCCCCTGAGATGTCCGCCTCTCCCCAGTCCCTACATACCTGTGGGAGGGCTCAGGACCTCCTCCTCTCTCCCCTGGAATGTGTCTCCCTGATTCTCCCCCAATCCCCATCTGCCCCTCCTCATCACCACCCAAGGTCTCTGGAGGGGCCTCTCTAAAGCAAACCATAACCATGTAACTCCTCTGTTTAACCTTCTTCAGGTCCACGGTCCACAGTCAAGCCCAGGCCCCCCTCATTATTTACAACTCCAAATCCCAACCCTTCAGCATGCTACCCACTGAAGGTTAACCATTCATCCATTCATTTACTTAAATGTTTATTGAGTATCTCCACTCCAGGCACTGTTCTAGGCACTTGGGATAAATCAGAGACAATGACTCCTGCTGCCTCGGAGCTTACATTCTAGCTGATGGAGAAAACAATAAGTAATCATCATCAGAAGTGTGTTGATTACATGGTATGCTAGGAGGTGGTAAATGCTGTGGTAAAAGATGAGTGATGGAGAAAGGAAATCTAGAGTGCAGGGGGAGTGACAAGGGTCAGCTAGGTAGTCAGAATAACCCTGACTGAGAAAAGGACATCGGAGCAAAGATTTGAAGCAGGTGGGGTTGTGAGTCTCAAGTATGTCCAGCGAAGACCAGGCCAGGCAGTGGGAGGAGCCAGTGCAAAGGCCCTGAGGAGTTTTGGGGGAACAACAGGGGGCCAATGTGGACAGAAGAAAGGGAACAAGCGGGAGAGGAGGGGAGATGCCATCAGAGAGGTTAAGGAGGCCAGCCTACTTTCCTCTGTCAGTCCGCACCCTGCACATCATGAGCCTTTTCTCTGACACGTCACTGTCACAGTTCTCCCCACAGGCTGTGTGCCCTTGTGGCCCGTGCTGTGCTTGTGTTCTGAGGCCACACCTGACTGACAACCCATGCTCCTGTGCCCCCCTCCAAGAGCTCTCACCACCCCATTCCCTCTGCTCCCATTTTCCTTGACCATGAAGCCATGAGAGGCCACAACACACTGAAATGCAATCACCCAGCTCCCTGCCTACAAAAGCCCACTCGACCAAGCTCTTTCAGGACAGAAATTCTATCAGCCCTTTTCTCTCTCTTTCCCTCGGAAGCACAACTATGGGGCTGGCTACACAGTGGATGGACAGAGAAAGAATGGATAACAGGAGCGTAGGAGACAGGAAAGTTGGAAAACACTGCTTTGCCTGAGAACTGAGATTCTCTTGGTGGAACACACACCTAACCTCTTTGAAACTCAGTTTCTCTTTAAGATGAATATGACCATTGCAGCTCCAGAGTCAGATATGACCATCCAGAGTCATCTGTGAGTCAAAAAGAGGACATGCCTTACAGAGTGGGACTAACCAAGTGCCCAGGATCATTATTATGGTTCTGCCTATTATCTAGAAAATCCTTTGTGAAAGATAAAGAGGCATCTGCTTCCAATCGTGTCCCAGCTGCATGCCCTTTGTTCCAGAAGAGGCCACGCTCATCCCACTAAAAGACTATCTTGTGTGATTTGTGATTTGTTTGCAAGACCCAGCAAGAGGAGCCTGACTCCCTATGGAGAACCCCCTGGGTGAAGAATTAGGAGGGTCCTGCTATTGACCCATCCACAGCCCAGTCCAGGGGACACTGTCTGTCCGCTGCGGGAATGCCAAAGACCCCTCCCCCAATTCAAGGCTACCCCCTCAAATTGTCAAAAAGGCCTTGTGATAGATAGAGCTCCTTCATGCCACAAGGCAAGTGTTTAAATCTTTTATAAGACAGTCAATGGCCTTTATAAGCCCTCAGACAAGAATTACACTGTGTCTGAGATGGACCTGAAAGTCAATGGGAAATTGATCCTGTCTAGCTGGTGCTGTTTCAAGGAGGAGACTTGCTGGCTGCCTTGGAGACAAAACGTGCCATCTCCTGTGTGTCCCTGGGGCCCAGCGTGTCACATATTGAGAGTACTGAGATATTGAGGCCCATTTCCGGGCAGAGGTCCAGGCAGGTGTAAGCTCCCACCACAGGAGGACCCCGGAGGGCATTGACAAGCATTAGGGATGGTTATGAAGTGTGTTTACCTTCCCAGGACTGCTCTGATGTCACTGCCTGCACCCCAGGCGGGAAATAGAAGGATGATAAATGGCCACTGAGCTGGCAGCGACCACCAGTGGGGATGCACACCTACAATGACTTTGCTTTGCTAATGACCCCATTAGCCACTGGATCAAACAAAGAGCCTGTGATGCTGCTGTAGTTACTTCTGTGCCAAAACCCATTGGCCTGACCTGTACTATCTGCCAGGGGATGCCAGCGGGGGTAGCAAAGAACCTCTGCTGGGATTAGAGGAGCTTAAGGGCCCTAGGGCCATCACACAAGCCTGGCCACCCCAAGGATGGCTCCTGTGTCAGGTAAGTGGATGGACTTTGGCAGGGAAGTCAAACAGCCCCCGTCCTGAGAGGTGGTGAGAGGTGGCAGAAAAAGCATCCACTTTGGAGTCAGACAGACCTGGGGTTTGAAATCTAGTATGATGACCTCCTAACCAAGGGACCTCACAGAAACCTTTACCTGTCCTGGGGCCAGTTGCTTCGGGTGTAAGCTGGGGATGATTCTGTCTCAGGGGGCAACTGTGATGATGAAATCTGACGGCATATGCCACATGCAGGACACCGAGCAGGCCATCAATGGCTCTCAGTTCTGCCCAGCAACCAGCACTGAACCCAGAACCAAGAAGGTAGGAGGAGCCCTCTCCCAGAAGCAAATGGCCTGCATAATTTAAGTGTTAGCCACACAGTCATGGCTGACTCTTTGCGACCCCAAGGACTGTAACCTCCCAGGCTCCTCTGCCCATGGGATTCTCTAGGCAGGAATACTGGAGCGGGTAGCCATTTCCTTCTCCAGGGGATCTTCCCAACCCAGGGATTGAACCCAGGTTTCCTGCATTGCAAGTGGATTATTTACCATCTGAGCCACCAGGGAAGACCTTCATGATGCAACGACCAAGGCAATGCATTCTCAAGCACTGACTAGGAGCCAGATATGAAAGACCAGGGCTCGCCGTGTATCATCTCCATCCTTCCTTGTCCCAGTTTTATCAGTCAGAACCCTGAAGCCCAAGGAGTTTCAATTCCTCCAGCAAGAGCAAACACTGAGGGTAGGTTGATGGCAGACTTATCCACACCAGAGGCCCTCCCAGGGATCAGGCTACCAACCTGAGCAACACAGATGCTGCTCCAAGGTCAGGCTTGGGGCAAAGCCCAGACAAGAACCAAGGCCGGTCTCCTGCTGCCAATTGCTGGACCCTTCTCTGTCCCCTGCCATCTGTCCCAACAGGAAGCACTCCTCAGAGTCACTGCCCACCCACCTCTCAGTGTCCTTTAAATTCCTCCTGACTCACCAGCTTCTTTTACAGTTGAGGTCGTGTTTCTCAAGGCCTCACAGTGCGCCAGGAAAAGGAGCTGAAATCTTGAGACAAGACTGATAGAATTTCAGGTCAGGGCTGCTTCCTTTGTGGGTGGCTTGTTTTCTGGAATACTGCACTTCATCCCCCGCCACTCTGCTAGCCAGCCAGGTCTACGGGGATCCAGCAACCCACCATGTGCTGTAGGAGGTAGGTGGGAGGTGAGGGTCTCCGTGCCCACGAATCATTCAGAAAGATCTGCATAGCCCACTAGGGAAGCCGCCTCATCAGGCTCAGATAAAGGCTTGGAAGGGAGCAGCGGGCCAGCATCTCTGCTCCTCTTTTTGGTTAAGTATCACCATTGGTACTAAGATGGTCAGGTGTCTTTGAACTGAAAGGAGCTTTATTTGAAAACCCTTCAGGGTGCCAGAGAAACAGTCTTTTTCCACATCAGCAGTCTACTCTAGGCAGGCTCGGCCAAGAAGAACATACAGTGCAGAGAGTAGGAGCCAGGAGCAGTGTGGCGGTGGGATTATTAAGGATGAGGTCGGGCCGAAGAGGACAGCAAAGAGGAGCCTCCCTGTTGTTGGACAGAGTCACAAATAAACACTTACAAGCAGCTGGAAATTCAGTTCTTAAACCCACCAAGTGACAAATACCTGGTAGGGCCAGAAAGGACCTATTGTCAGATGGGGTGAGACAGCACAGGTGCAGGCCAAGGGACGCTTAGCTGTTCACATTAAGTATACGGTGCAAGAGGCTTGGAACTCAGCCTCAGTATTTTCTACTCAGAAAATGGGCATAAAGCAGAGACTGAAGTGCTTAGAGGTGATGTTTCTGTGTTGTTATAAAACTGAAAAGTGTGTTGGTCACTCAGTTGTGCCCAACTCTTTGGGACTCCATGGACTGTAGCCCACCATGCTCCTCCATCCATAGAATTCTCCAGGCAAGAATACTGGAATGGGTAAGCCATTCCCTTCTCCAGGCGATCTTCCTGACCCAGGGATCAAACAAACCGAGGTCTCCTGCGCTGCAGGCAGATTCTTTACCATCTGAGCCCTGCATACAAACTTGTACTTATCTATCATACAGATACTGAGTGCCAACTACACACCAGCACCATGCCAGCTGCTGGGGACTCAGCTATGCATGGGACACGCTTGCTCCCTGCCTTCATGGAATTTGAAATTTATCATGGAAAACAAAGCTGGAAGAATGCAATTGTAAGAGGGATGGTGGTGGTGGCCTGTTGTGCCCATGAGGCCAAGAGAGGGGGTGGCAGGAGCTCTGAAGATGGCAGCAGAACATCTGAGAGGCTAGAGAAGTTAGCCACATGGCAGGGAGACTGGGTAAATACACAAGACTTAGGCAAAGAAATAACTACATTGAGGATATAATGGGAGCTGGGTTTCTAGTTATCAGAGATAGGATTTACAGACATGGAAAAGATGAGAACTCAAAGTACTGAGGTTCTAAACTGAAATTGAAGGTATTGGCATAAATTCATCTTTTTAAAATCTCTACAGAAATAGGGACTTCCCTGGTGGTCCAGTGGGTAAGACTCTACACTCCCCATGCAGGCGGTCTGGGTTTGATCCTTGGTCAGGGAACTGGTCACACATGCTACAACTAAGACCTGGCACAGCCAATAAATATGAAAGTAAAAATAAAATCTATACAGAAACAGCTATGGAAATGTGCACAGATCAGTTTTTATCAATCAGAAGTAATTTTGTCCCTTGGAGGACAACTGGCAACATCTGATGATATTCGGGGTTGTAACTGGTACAGTGGGTATAGGCAAGTGATGCTGCTATGCATCCTTTAACACAAAGGACAGCTTCCATAGCAAAGAGTTATCCCACCAAAAACGTCACTAGTATCATGACTGAGAAGACCTGATATAGATATCTGCTATACAAAAAAGTGGATAGATGGGTAGATGGATGGACAGATAGACATTGTATGTGTGTGCATATATATAATCATATATAGATTTCCTAGCTCAGTTGGCTGAGTCAAATTAGAAGCAATGACAGCCCCGTAACTATGAACACATCCACTGCCCGGATCTCAGTTTCTAAACACCATTCTTTACTAAAAGGAACCAGATGTCCCTAGAAAAGATAGCTGCTTCCAGAACTTGAGCAGGAAAAGTACAAGATGAACTTGGAAGATTGTTTTCTGCACCAGAAAGTAAAAAGGCCTCAAAGATTGATGGGAATATATTCAAAAGGGCACAAAGAGCCAGCACAATGAATCTCCTACTGGTCACATTAAAGACAATGTGAACATCAAAACAAATAATAATAGGGACTTATTTAACCCACTGGATAAAATTTGAATCCATGAGTCCATACTGATATAAACAATAAACTAACAAATTAGGAAGAAGGGGAAGCTCTTCCTTACAATGGAATACCAACTAATAAACTTGGAAAAAATATGAAAATTAAAAATAAAATCACCATTTGACACCATCATAATGGTGTTTAAATCAAGAGGAAGTATCTAAAGATTTCCAAGTTAGTGGGTGGGGATTTGATGAGGAGCAGGATATCAATATTGCTCTTTACAGCATCAGACTTTACTTTCACCACCAGACACATCCACAACTGAGCGTGGTTTCCACTCCAGCCCAGTGACTCCATCCTTTATGCAGCTACTAATAACTGCGCTCCACTCTTCCCCAGTAGCACACTGGACAGGACACCTTCCGACCTGGGGACTCATCTTCAGGTGTCACATCTTTTTGTCTTTTCATACTGTCCCATGGGTTTCTCCAGGAAAGAATACTGGAGTGGGTCACTTCTTCCTCCACTGGGCCATGTTTTGTCAGAACACTTCTCTATGACCCAACCATCTTGGAGGGCCCTGTATGACATAGTTCATAGCTTCATTGAGTTACCAAGTTCCTTCACCACAACAAGGCTGTGATCCCTGAAGGTGATTATCCAGAAAGAATGAAGCAGCTGGGCCAAAGCAGAAATGATGCTCAGCTGTGGATGTGTCTGGTGGTGAAAGTGCAATGCTGTAAAGAACAATATTGCATAGGAACCTGGAAGGTTAGGTCCATGAATCAAAGTAAACTGGATGTGGTCAAGCAGGAGATGGTAAGATTGACCATCAACATCTTAGGAATCAGTGAACTAGAATGGATGGGAATGGGCAAATTTAATTCAGATGTCTATTATATCTACTACTGTGGACAAGAAACCCTTAGAAGAAATGGAGTAGCTCTCATAGTCAACAAAAGACTCTGAAATGCAGTACTTGGGTGCAACCTCAAAAACAATAGAATGATCTTGGTTCATTTCCAAGACAAATCATTCAGTATCACAGTAATCCAAATCTATGCCCTGACCACTGATGCTGAAGAACCTGAAGTTGATTGGTTCTAAGAAGACCTACAACACCTTCTAGAAGTAACACCAAAAAAAAGATATCTTTATCACAATAGAGGACTGGAATGCAAAAGTAGGAAGTCAAGAGATACCTGGAGTAACAGGCAAGTTTGGCCTTGGAGTACGAAGCAGGGCAAAGGCTAACCAAGTTTTGTCAAGAGAACACTGGTCATAGCAAACACCCTTTCCCAACAAACACGAGATGACTCTACACATGGGCATCATCAGATGGTCAGTACCAAAAACAGATTGATTACATTCCTTGCAGCCAAAGATGGAGAAGCTCTATACAATCAGCACAAACAAGACCTCAAGCTGACTCTGGCTCAGATCACAAACTCCTTATTGCAAAATTCAGGCTTAAATTGAAGAAAGTAGGGGAAACCACTAGGCCATTCAGGTATGACCTAAATCACATCTCTTATGATTATACAGTGGAGGTGATGAATAGATTCAAGGGATTAGATCTGGTAGACAGAGTACCTGAAGAACTATGGACAGAGGTTCACAACATTATACAGGAAGCAGTGACTGAAACTATTCCCAAGAAAAAGAAATTTGAGAATGCCAAGCGGTTGTCTGAGGAGGCTTTACATATAGCTGAGAAAAGAAGAGAAGTGAAAGGCAAGGGAGAAAGACAAAGATATAGCCAATTGAATGCAGAGGTCCAGAGAAAAGCAAGGAGAAATAAGAAGGTCTTCTTAAGTTAACAATGCAAAGAAATAGCCACTCGTTTCCACCTATTAACATTGCTAAATCTCTTCCAAAATGAGACCTCCCCTTTGATTTCTGCAATTTTATGGTCATAGTATGAACAAAGTACATGAAAAAGATTCATAGGTTTTCTGAAGTGAAGAATTCTAATGTAACTCTCTTAGCTAAGCCTCAGTGTTTTGATCCTATGGTTTCTCTCACTGAAATTGAGGTGAGAGGCAAACAAAAATACCTCAAGAATTTGGATCAGATCACATCAGTGCTGCTAAGAGATGAAAGGCAACAGAATGCAACAAGGTCATTTGCAAAAAGAGAAACCAAGTCTTATATAGTTGATGCATCTTATTCAATGTCACACAGCCACTTTATGGCCCAGCTGGGACTTAAAAATCCTCAACCCTGAGTAATCAGGATTCAGCATGCCTCAGCCTAAAATCATTCACATGCAGTCTGTGCATGTGACTGGAAGTTCACTGAGGGCAGGTCTGCACACACCCTCCAAGAATTTAGCCTATCGTTGGCACTTGTAGGTACCTAGTAGGCATATTTTAGGCAAAGAAACTAATGATGTCCAATATTCAGTGGAATTCTAAAACACCTATAAAATGTCTCTTTTAAAACACTTTCATTTGCATTTAAGACAAATTTCTATACAGCCTAGCCCAGACGTGTATGTATTTACCAAACAAAAGATGACTGGTGCTGTGATAATTAATCAGTTGGCATTGACTGAAGCTCTTAATGAAATGAAGCATGAACTGTTTGAGAAAGCAATTGAAAACCATCATACATGCCATGAATCATCTCTTGAATGCACATTTATTAAATCAGAATTCATAACTTTGATATTTTATCTAACAGGTTTGTTACCCTTTCGAGACTCTATTGGTGGATAAAAAGACAGATGTTTCTGGAGCTAAATTGGAGGAGGGATGGGGGAGGTAGGAACCAGCCAGACATCAATTAAGGAGAGCAGGCAGCAAAACGCCATTATCCAGTGTTTGGGTTTCGAGCTACTGTCTTGAGATAAAATTCAAAGAAACCTTTGCAAGTGAAAGAGGCATGGAGACAGGATGCAGTACCAAGGTTTCTGGGGTCTGCCTGAGAGCGGGCAGATGCTGTGATGGTTCAAGAGGCTGTGATCAGTTTGGGGGGTCGCAGATTTGATGGTCATTAAGCTTGAAGCTTAATGTCTTGAAGCTTCAGTCAAACAAGAGTCAGACTAATGCCAGAACTTATTTTCCCTTCCTGAGGGTGTCAGTGAGCTGGAGGGGGAGCAGAATACTCTCCCATTTTCGGGCTCTTCAAAGACACCTGCTCCTCTCAGTTGAAGCAAATATATATCACATCAATGTCACATCCAATGACTATTGTCCCAGGCACCTCTTTGGGTGATCAAATGAAAGCGGATTGGGAAGCATGTGAAGATGTTTAGCTCCTTTGACTGCTGGCGGCAGTAATTGGTGGATCAAGGTGACATCGTCCCCCACAGCTCACAATTGCAACACTTCTTAGAGTCTCATATTCACAAAAGCAGACCTAGAATCCTTACAGGCAGCCCTCTTGTGCTGAAAGTAAAGGAGCCCTTCCCTTTTAACTGCTTTGACACAATGTGGCCATTCTCCTCCACAGCCTTTCAAGCCCACCCTTTTGCCGGCTAGAATCACGGTCCAGCTGCTGATTGACATTCCCCCAGAATGTTCTGGCACTTTCCCCTGCACAGAACAACACACATCTAAATGATAACTTTTCTCCACTGTAATCTGATTAGACTCCTGTAACTGCAGCAATAGAGCAATCCCAAGGGTGAACTTGAACATGAACACTTTTAGAGGAAAATAACCATCTCAGTCATACATGGTAGCAGCGGCTTCTCCCTTTCATCTGTGTTAAACAAAGAACATTCAATTCCAAAGCCAAAGGAGGAGAAAATGTACATAATTTGTGTAAGGCAAAAACTGCCAACGCATACAACAAACACGAGCTGCCAAGCTCTCTTATAGTTCTTCCTTTTTAAGAAAGCTGGAAACTAGGTGCTCTGTGGGACACACGGCATCCACGATTGAGATCGACTCCCTGTGCTCAGACAGCAGTGGGGCTGGGAGGAGCCGCAAGTGACACCAACATTTCTCCACCTCAGGGGGTCTCAAACTGAAGTGTGCACCTCAACCACGAGGGTGTGTTAAACTGCAGGCTGCTGGGCCCCATCCATGGAGCTTCTGACTCAAGGGATCTGGGGTGGAGCCCAAGAATCTGTTTCTAACAAGTTCCCAGGGGATGCTGATGGTGCTGGTCCGGGCACAACAACAGTCTGAGGACCACGGCTCTTAGTAAAGCCCCACTGGCAAGAAAAAGGGTACAGATGAGCCTGAACGCAGGGCAGAAATAGAAACACAGACATAGAGAATGGATATGTGGACACAGAGGGGGAAGGAGAGGGCGGGACAAACTGGGAGAGTAACAATGACATATATGCATTATCATGTAGAAAACAGATAGCTAGTAGGAAGCTGCTTTAAGTGTACGGCACAGGGAGCTTAGCTTGGTGCTCTGCGATGACCCAGAGGGGTGGGATGGGGGCACAGGGCTCGAGAGAGAGGGGATTTATATATTCAAATAGCTGATTCACTTTGTTGTACAGCAGAAACTAACACAATGTGGTAAAGAAATTATACCCCAATTATAAAATTGAAGAAAAAATACACACACACATTAAAAACCATGCTACTTTCTATAAAACAAGATGGAATTCATGGGCCTGCCAGCCTATGCTCTCATTTTGTTTTACGGTCTCCAAATAAACAGTTTTGCCTTACAGCTGACACTTGAGCAACGTGGATTTGAACTACATGGTCCACTTACATGTGGGTTTTTTTAAATAGTAAACATGCGTGATTGTGCTAAGTCACTTCAGTTGTGTCTGATTCTTTGTGACACTATGGACTGTAGCCCTCCAGGCTTCTCTGCCCATGGGATTCTCCAGGCAAGAATACTGGAATGGGTTGCCATGCCCTCCTCCAGGGGATCTTCCCCACCCAGGGAATGAACCCACATCTCTTATGCCTCCTGCACTGGCAGGCAGTTTATACAGTATGACACAATCTTTGGTTGACTGATTCTACAGATGCGGAACCACGGATACAGAGGAACTGTGTATACAGAGGGCTAACTGTAAATTGTACTCAGATTTTGGACTATAGGGACGATTGGTACCCCTGACCCCTCTGCTGTTCATAAGTCAACTGTATTTTTTTTCAACTTCTCCTTTGTTATTTTCAGTTATGTATCAGCACTTGGGGAGAAGGAAATGGCAACCCACTCCAGTATTCTTGTCAAGAGAATCCCATGGACAGAGGAGCCTGGTGGGCTGCTGTCCAGAGGGTCGCACAGAGTCAAACACGACTGAAGCGACTTAGCATGCATGCATGCACCAGCACTTGAGTTTATTAATATCTGCAGTGAGACAGATCCATCCTCATGGCATTGCTCTTCTTAGGATCACTATAAGAAGGAAAGCTGCTCAGAGGTCCCCCAGACCTACCAAAACACTGGGCTCCAGAGGAAACAGAGATCAGAGAAGCTGAGACACTTGCCTGAAGCCACAAAGCAGAGAAGGAACTAAGACCCAGGGTTGTTGACACCCGACTCAAGCCCTTCCCTTCAACCCAGCCCAACCACTTCCCTGGGGTCTATGTTTAAAAACATGGCTAATTCCAGCAGAGGGATTTTCCATTTACAAGACTGCACCTCCCTACACCAATGGTTCTCAACACTGGTTGGCTATACTTCAGGATCCTCTGGGGAAATGCAAAAAAAAAAAAAAAAAAAAACACAAAAAACTACAACAACAGCAGGCCCCGCTTCAGAGATTTTGATTCAAACTGCGCTGGGATGGAGCCCAGGCACTGAGTATCTTTATAGCTCCCCTGGTAATTCTAAAGTATACTTGAGCTTGAGAATTGCTGCTACCGAGATTGCAGGCTTCTCAAAGGCGGAACATCCACTCCCCACACACAGCTTCTCAAACATCAGTGGGCAATGGATGGACTCTCTCTCAGTAACAAGGCCCTAAGAGATTCTTAGTAAATACATGAAACCCCAGACCAGCATCTGCTGCATCAACCGGAAACAAGTTAGAAATGCATAACCCTCAGTCCTTATCCCAAGTGAAGTGACTCAGAGACGGTGGAGGTGGCACCCAGCAATCTACGTTTTAGCAAGCCCACCAGAGACCTGGATGCTACTGATGTAAGTGACCACTAGGACTTCTAGAATAGAGGGACTTAAAACCGGATGGAAAAATTTAGTGAGAAACATAAAACCAAAATTACAGTCTATTCGAGAGTCAGGACACGTTGCCCAGAAAGGCAGTGGTGGGTAAGGATTGTGGTAGGAGTTTGGGGCGGGGGCAGGGAGGGAGGGCAGGAGAAGTCTGGCTCCATTGGAACAGATGCTCTGTGAAGGGAGGTGGAGAGAGGAGGATGGAGAAGTCACTGGGGCCCCGATGGCAGATGCAGGGATGGCAGGTGACCCAAGTGTCTTAAGAGAAGGGGTTGGGGACAAGAGCCATCGCACAGGAGGGTGAAAGGCCATCACCAAGCACACAGGGCAAAGGCAGGTCCTTTGGTTATCAAGAGAATACTGTAGAGAAGTGAAGCTGGGAACCAACAAGGGGTCCTGGGAAACATAAGGACTTTGAAAGTGAAAAAATGAAAGTGTTAGTCAGTCATGTCCAACTCTTTGAGACCCCATGGACTGTAGCCTGCTGGGTTCCTCTGTCCATGGAATTCTCTAGGCAAGAACACAGGAGTGTTCTTCCCTTCTCTAGGGGATCTTCCTGACCCAGGGATCAAACCCAGGTCTCTTGCACTACAGGCCGATTCTTTACCGTCTGAACCACAGGAACTTTGATACCCTCAAAATCCTGGCTTTGCAGCATACTAGCCACGAGTCCTTGAACAAGGGACTGAGTCCCCTGGACTCCAGGTTCATCGTCTCGGAGATGAGACCAGTAGCTACCTAGTGAGACTGCTAGGAAGTTACGCAGTATGGAAGCAGCTAGCACAGGGCCTGCAAAGTGGGCACTGCTCCAACATGACTGCAGTAACTAGTGTTCCAGATGAGGAAACAGTGCCCAAACCCACTGTCCTTACAGTAAAGGGAAGTAGACAGGTAAATGACTCGCAAAATCACAAGAGAAGAAGCGGCCCTGCCAGTGGGGAAAGCAAAAGTGAAGGGTCTTAGCATCCTTCCTATACCCGAGTGCTGAGTTCCCAGGCTTGTCCACACAACTCTCTTTCTCTTGGGCTCTCCTTGAGTCCATGTCTACACCCTGAAAGGAGTGAGCCGTGAGTGAGGAGAGATAGGGATGCTGCACCCTCTGAAGTCCATCTGGCTTCATATGGGCCCAGGGCCACCTGCCCTGCTGACATGGGGGAGTCAGGAGGTCAGCACGCCATCACCAAACTGCTGTTTCCCCAGCCTCCATGCCCAAGAATGCTGAACTCAGGGTGGCCAGCAGGAACACTAACCAAGGGAGATGTTTTTTGGAGTATTGTTTAAAATATATACATACAAAGTAAAAAAAAAAAAAAAACTCCACCTAAAGAAATTAACTTGAAAGCAGACAGAAGCTGCAAAAAGCTCTCTGACTTCATTTCTGAACTGAAAGGGCCCAAGCTGCTTTGAAAACGAGTGCCCGCAGCAGATGTGCTCAAGTCCATGAGATGTGAACACAGCACCGGCTCCACTGCTTACGGATCACATCCCTGGGGAAGGGAACACTTAGCAAGTGTGTTCCATTCGCCAGGCAAGGGGAGAGCTGCTTTCCCATAGTCCAGAACAATTATTTTTAATCCAGAAATTAATAACTACTCACTGTGTGCCAAGCCTTGTGCTAAAAACTGAGGAACAAAGATGAAGAATTGGGAAAGGGGGCTACTCCGGCCAGCCCTCAAAGGGTTTACAGACTAGGCTGCTGGAGACCCCTGCTCTCGCTGAATCTCCACAAGAACACTATTAGATGGACAGTGCTGTCTTCCCCATTCTTCTGATAAGAACAAGTCCCTCCTCCACTTTCTAACCCTCAGGATCTCCATCAGTAAAACAAATGACTTGATGAAATAAACTCTAGGGTCTCCTCTGTCTCCATCTATGCTTCTAATTGGGTCAAACCCTGGTTTTCAAAGTTAAAACACAGTTCACTGGCCCTTGGACAACACACTCTGAACTGCATGTGTCCACTTACATGTGGATCTTTTCCAACAGTAAATACTATAATAGAACACTATTATAGTATAGTAGCATATTAAAAAGCAGAGACAACACTTTGCTGACAAAAGTCCATATAGTCAAAGCAACGGTTTTTCCAGTAGTCATGTATGGATGTGACAGTGGGACCATAAAGAAGGCTGAGCACCAAAAAATTGATGCTTTCAAACTATGGTACTGGAGAAGACTCTTGAGAGTTCCTTGGACTGCAAGGAGATCAAACCAGTCAATCCTAAAGAAAATCAACCCTGAATATTCATTGGAAGGACTGATGCTGAAGCTCCAATACTTTGGCCACCTGATGTGAACAGCCAACTCATTGGAAAAGACCCTGATGGTGGGAAAGATTGAAGGCAAGAGGAGGAGAGGGAGACAGAGGATGCGATGGTTGGATGGCATTACCAACTCAATGGACATGAAAACTCCAAGAGATAGTGAAAGACAGTGAAGCTTGGCATATTGCAGTCCACGGGGTCACAAAGAGTTGGACATGACTTACGACTGAACAACAACAATAGCGGTACACAATCCACAGCTGGTTGAATCTGCATATATGGAGGAACCATGGACACAGAGGGCCAATTGTAAGTTATAGGCAGATTTTTGGCTGTGCAGAGGGTTTGCACTCCTAACCTCCACGTTATTCAAGGGTCAACTGTATGCAAGTTCATAATCCTTTGGATGTCAAAGCCAATTCATCCAATTCTGTCATTTGAGACCCAGAGAGGGGAAGGAAATTGCCTGAGGTCACACAACAAAACTGACACAACAGAGACTTTGAAGGTTAGGTTTCTTAATGCTGAAGTCTTTACATTTTTAAACCCAGACATATATATACACCTGAACACCTAGAATAGCGTCATTTATCTTAGTTCTTTTTTACTGCTAAGAAAAGCAGCACTAGAGGGAGAAACAATGCCATCCTCCATCCATACTCCAGCTCCACCCACTCCCAGACCAGTTTGGGTGCTAAGGATGCTCTCTGCTGCTTTGAGGGGGTGCCTAGGGGAACCACTGGGAAACTTCACCCAGTCGACAGAAATCTCAACCCTCCACAAGGCAGGCAATGGGATCAGGGCTCATTGAAGTTTAACAGAGAAAGCCGCCTCTTCCATTTCCCAGCCTCAGACAGGGAAGGGGTAAAAAAGAATGCTGTAAATCAGCCACTGCATAATCACTCTTTTTGAGAGTTTGCTTGTAATTAGTTTATATTCATGGTGCTGTGTGGGTAGAGGAATCTGCACCCAAGGAAACTCTGAGAACCAACGTGTTTGTTTCCAGTGAATGATGTACAGGAACCATATGGCAAGTGACAGGCAGCTGGGTTCCTCCCCCAGGAGAGCAGTGAGAAAGCCTAAGGCCGTTATGTGTACAAACACATGCCTCGATACCACCTTTCCTGCTTCCCCTGGACACACACCGCCTTGGTGGACATCTGTTGCCTGTTATTTACCACCATAGCTGATGCGTTTTTCTGTCTCCACTGTCCACCCAATTCCTGGCACAAGGTTCATGTTCAAGAAATATCTGCTGGCTGATTCAATAAGTCAAACCAAATAATTGGGAGGTTTTCTATCTGTCGTGTAGGTTGTATTTTGTCGGGATTTTTTTTTTTTTTTTTTTTGCCTCTCCACTATGGCCTAAGATAATAATTCTCAATTCTGTCATCAAAATCATATTCAGAAGCTGATTTGATGAGCTGGGGATGCAGTCTGGGTATTTGTGGATTGATACAGCAGCATCACCCAGGGAACTCTGACAATGTACTGATAACGGAGCCACACTCCAGATGGTCCCCATGTGGAATGATCTACAGATTTCTCAGGTAGTGGTTCTTTAAACTGTGGCTCCTCAGAAGAATGGCCTCAGCACCATAACCTGCTGCTGCTGCTGCTAAGTCTCTTCAGTCGTGTCCAACGCTGTGCAACCCCATAGATGGCAGCCCACCAGGCTCCGCCATCCCTGGGATTCTCCAGGCAAGAATACTGGAGTGGGTTGCCATTTTCTCCTCCAGTGCGTGAAACGGAAAAGTGAAAGTGAAGTCGCTCAGTTGCAGCACCATAGGAGTACTTGCTAGAAATGTGACTCCTTGGGCCCCCTTCCAGATTTACTAAAAAGAAACCCCATGGACGTTCTTTTGGGTTTTTTTCCACCCAACAAGCCCTCCAGGTGAGTCTGGTATGCCAGAATGTGAGAACCTCCGCACTGTAGCAACAGAGGCCAGCTGCTATTTCCCTGAGACGCCGGACCCCATCATGGGGAGACGGGGCAAGGTTCCCCACTTTCACTCAGAGCCTGAGATACAGAATGTATTGCTCAGGACTGCAGGAGCCTTGGCAGCTCCAGGGCACCTGTCACTGTTCTCCCGTTCTAAAAATTGCTACATCTGTACATGCACGGGCTAATAAAAATGTCTTTGCCCCAGGTTGAGAGCTTCATTACGCACTGTCACGTGCCCTGATTCTTCCCAGTCTTCTCTCACCAGTGCCATTGCAGGCGCAGCAGGGCAGGCAGATGGATATCCTAGCTGGTCCCACTCCTGCCCTAAGCCAATCAGGACGCCCCGAGCCAATCAGGATGCCCCAAGCCAATCAGGACGCCCCGAGCCAATCAGGACAGGCCGTACAGTCTCCATCACCTTCCATTGGCTCTCTGGGCAGTTCCTTCATCCTCAGGGTCCTCCCTCGTCACTTGTTCTCTTCATTCATAGTCTACTCCCCGCACCTCCCAGCCTCCGCTCCAGTCTCAGGATCCTATAGCCTGTGTTTGGAACTTTATCCAAAGGCCAGCCCCCACCAAGGGACCAAGTACCACCTGCTCAGCCTCAGGCAGAAACCCCAGGGCAGCTCAATGTCTTGCAGTAGAGACAAAGGGTTGAGGGGTGGGGCTCCCCTCAGAAACACCCAATGGAAGAGCAGGGCCAACAAGCTGCTGCTAAGTCACTTCAGTCATCTCCGACTCTGTGCAACCCATAGACAGCAGCCCACCAGGCTTCTCCATCCCTGGGATTCTCCAGGCAAGAACACTGGAGTGGGTTGCCATTTCCTTCTCCAATGCATGAAAGTGAAAAGGGAAAGTGAAGTCGCTCAGTCGAGTCCGACTGTTCGCAACCCCATGACTGCAGCCTACCAGGCTCCTCCATCCATGGGATTTTCCAGGCAAGAGTACTGGAGTGGGGTGCCATTGCCTTCTCCAGGGCCAACAAGAGGAGTTGATAGTTCTCCCAGGCCCTTGCACAATGCGTATCAGGGAAGGAAAGCAGAAGGGAGGTTGCTCGCTGGCATAAATGGAAGAGCACATGCATTGCTCCACCCAATTCTTGGGGTCTCATCTCAAATACAAAGGGGCCAGTTAGGAAGAATGCAAGCATAATACATACTTAACTGGGCAGCGTAACTGGAAAATCTCAAGACTTTGTTCTTGGGGGAACCCCCAAGCCAATGGTGGAGGCCCTTGGGCTGGGAAAGCATAGAGAGAAAACAGAGAGGAAGCACAGAGGAAGATAAAGGGCCAAAGGAAGCTGTGACAAGGGTAGTCAGAGCAACAACAATGTAACAGCTGACATCTGTCCAGCCGTGCTACGTGCCAGGCACTAGGCTAGCTCGTTCACCCTCCAAAGAAAGAGCCTCACAAGGAGGCTTCTATGATGGGAACCACGGCAAAAGAAGCCTGACCAAGTATACACAGCAGACAGGAAGGTCTGCGTACGATTCTGTGATGGTGGCCCTGATCCTGCACCAGACGGTTCTCTGATCAGTATCTCTCACTCCAGTGCAAGCCCCTCAGTGTTTGGGTCTCTCTGAGCAGAAAGGCATGAACACCCAGCCCCGCTGTGTTGTTGCAAGGATCAAATGCATCAGTTGACTTGTAGGACTGAATGCAAAGCCTGAAACCTAGCAAAGCTCAGTCAGCGCTGGTTGTGAAGAGAAGACAGATGATGATGACAAGGAGATGTTGAGATGTTTTCATTCACTAGATAAGCCTCAACTGCTTGCCAGATCTGGCATCTCATCAGCATTCAGAAAGCCTGCTTGGTTGAAGGCGTGCAGGCAGTAAAGTAGGTTTGAATATCTGCAGGGTCCCAGTTTGAAAATCAGCCCCAGTCTCCCCAACTCGGGGGCCCCGAGCTCCATCATGGTCTGGCCAGCCTCATAGAGCAGGGATGACACCCCTGCCACTAGCAGGACCCATGTTAATCCCCTCATCTCATGTGTGTGGGTGTCTTCTCCCTCTGCCTGGCTCCTTTCTTGAGCCCTGCTTTCAGGGAGATGTTTTCCTCCCAACCAGGAATCATCAGTTTCTTACCATGACAGAGCCTTGACATCACAGCACGGAGGCAGAATCAAATCACCCTGCAGGGGCCCCAGGAAAAGGTCAAACTTCCCTCCCTACCCCCACTAGAAACCCTCGTGGACTCGCAGCTGGCTGAGACGACTGTTAATCCTCGCTTGAAAAACAGAGGTAATGAGCGATCCCCAGCTGGGTGTTGTGAGCAGTAAGTGAGCAAGGGTGTGAAGGCTCACCCTCCTCCTCAACCCTTTAACCACGCAATCACGGGCACAGATACAGTTTCACTTGGTTACCGCACCATCCAACCCAGTGAGCTACCTCCAGACTCCCTCTCCACCCTGGTCTGGGCCCCAGGACACTGCCCTGTCTGAACGATATCACTCAAGGTCCATCCAGTGGGAGACGCTGACAAGAGATGGGAGTGTAGAAGGAGAACAGAATGAGGCTGACTCCCAGATCTGACCCCAGCTGCTCTGGTCCTGAAAGCCTCGGCTCCCGTCCTGGCCCTCATCTACCGTGACAGCTGCTTCCAGGTCCTGGAGCATCCTCTCCCCATCTTGTTCAGGTCCAGGATGGTAAAGACTCTCCAATGCTGCCCCAAAGCACTTCCCTGTCCCTTGCTAATTTTCCCTTAACCATCCCTGAACTGCTATAACTAGTCCATTTATTGACAGATCGATTTTTCCATTTGAGAGCACCATCTGCTTCCTTCCATGTGCTTCCTTCAGAGACCCTGACCAATGGCCCAGGCTCTTCTTTGGATTCATAGCATTCGCCACCATTAGAAGCACATCCTTCAAGACTCCCCATTTCCAAGAATCCTCCCCAGATTGTCCTTAAAATACATTTCTGGACTAACTTTCTGCACACCATTTAGCCTGTGTCATCCTCTCCCTCTCACTCCAGACATCAATCCATCCCCAAGACTCTGCCCACCAGCCCAGGGCAGGCGCAAGCTCTCCCTAAACCCCCTCTGTGCTTCCCTCATCAGCTAACACAAGCTGTATGTTCTCAGAAGAAGTTTGAGAGACCAATAAACATTCCCTCCCTTTCTCACACCCAGAGAACATCACTTCAGCACTTCTATTTTAAACACCAACGATTTTTCACACTGACCTTTTCTCAGTCCATGACTCTCAAGAGGGGCTGGCCTGGGGATGTGCCAGCCATGGTCGCTCCCCCACGGTCCACCAGGGAATGCAGAACAACACAGAAGACTGAGCCTCAGTTAAGATCATCTGTCCCATCCCCTCATTTTGCCAATGGAGGAGTGGAGACCAAACTGCTTAAGGGATTTCTCAAAAGCCACAGGTGAGTTTGTAGGTGGAGACGGACCAGCCCCACTGCCTTCAAGGAGCCCTGGCACCTGGTCTTGTAGAGAGACCCTCACATATCTTGGTGCTTCTTTGATGAAGGTGCCCAGAAATGTGCTCTGGAATTTCATGAAGCTGGAGGAATAACATGCTGCAGCTCCTGGAGGGTCTGATCTCTGCCAGGTTTCAGGGGTGAGGAGTAAAGTAATTAAGTGCACCCAGAGCCAGAACTAGGGTGAGGGGAGTGAGGCACTAGGCTCGGGTGCAACATTTAAAGGGGCCAAGACATTTGGTAATCAAGATAAAGAAGATCTTAATGTGATATTTCTTGAGATCGAAGTTCATGCCAAGAGATCCATGACAAACGAACTATCACAGTTTTAAATAAAGATCAGATCTACTCCTGCACTGGCATAAGCCTGCCTCACTCGCCTCACCCTAAATTAACCCTCTGGCTATTTCTGTCTTTGCCCAATCTCTCACTTGGGGCATACAGCTCCTTTCCATCCAAGAGTGTCCACGTCGTCAGCCTGCAGCAGGAATTTTCTGCACTGTGCCAGTCAGCGCCCATTCTTGAGTCAACTACCCACAAGGCTGTCAAAGGACTTCCAAAGCAGTGTGACTAATGGAATGTTTGTGACTGAAAAGTGAGGAAAGAGCTCTCAGCGATCTGCTGTCCTTAATTACATGGAGCAAACACCTCCTCAAGGACAGCCATAGGAGCCTGTGCCCGTATTTGCTCCCAGCCTTCCTTCTTGCCCGCTGCTCAGCACAGAGAAGGAAGAGGCCAATACCTGCTCAAAGAATAAGAGAAAAGACCCCCAAGTCCACCTGCCTGGGACAGTGGGACTATGCCTGACTCTGTAGCATCAAGTTCTAATTTATACTCCTGGTCCCAGAGTCCTCTTATAAACTTGTGTGCTGTGTTCATTTTGAAATACCAATGTGCTTCCAAACTGTGGATCAGCTCAGGAGAGGTCATGCCTCCCAGTGGGCCTCCAGTCAAGTGTAGGGGAGCTTCAGGCCTGAATGGACACTGACTTCTCAGGGGAGGCCCAAGGAGGTGGAGGCCAGAGGGCTGGAGGCCTAGATCATCATACAGGGCACAGTGTCTATACCTGTTCCTTTCCCTCCATGACCCACACCTTCCTCCCCTTCTGGCCTCCCTGCCTCCAGTCTGGCCCAGACAATTTCCCTTCCTCAGAGAAGCCTTTGCCAAGCACTTCCAGGCCCCGCCCTGACTTCACAGAACGACCCTGGTATTGGAGGTCTTCTCTGACCTTATCCCCCTAACCCAAACAGCTATGCTTCTGAATGTTCCCCAGACTGAAATCTCTGCACAGATTCAAGGACCTCTGCAGGCAGACCTGTCTCTTTTCTAGCACAACCCTCATCTAACCCCTGGGCCCATATCTACTTCCATACACACACTTTCCCTTTCTCATTCAGGTCTATCTAACATCAGTTGAAAGCCTACTGTGTGCCTTGGAGAGGGAACAAACAGCTTCACTGAGCACTTATCACATGCCAGGTCTTTATTTAGTCTCCTTCCATCTTGAAACTCATTTCATCCTGTTGTGCAGACATTATTATTATTCCTAGTTATAATAATTATTTAATGATAAGTGTATGTATCACATGATATAATAGTATAATATGATATAACATGTACAATATATATAATTGTAATTATATTCTTCAATGATAATAATAATTACTGGTTGTTATCATTACATATTAAAGTTAACAGAGGCCAAGAGAGGCTAAACAACTCACCCGGGGGAACTCAGCATTCACCTGGTCTCCTAACTTCCCACTACATCCTCTAATCCCCTGTCCACCTGTCCAAACTCGGCCCATCCAGACCACAGCCCATATCAGCGCAGCTGCTATCTGCGTCCATCAGGGCTCTACCAGGGAAGAAGGATGGTGACACACTCCAACAGGTTGTGAGGGAGACTTTGATAAAGCACCTGTTCACGTAGCTGTAGGGAAAGACACCAGAGATGTTCAGGGCAGGACCCCAGGGCTTGTGACCATGGGGAGTCATCAACCAACAACACAGGCCTGAAAAGGGGAGGGAAGGGATGTTACCAGAACTCAGAACTAGAACTGACAGAAAGGGCTGTGTTGCAAAGGGTTCTGTGACTTTATGTCAACAGACGCAGTCAGTTCTCAGGCTCGCGTGGGCAGGGAGCTCACCCTCCTCCCATCCCCCACCTCCTCTCTGATCCCATCATTGACCAAAATCAATAGGAAGCCAGAGGGCAACAGGGCAAAATGATGTTCCAGAAAGATCAGTCTCCCAAGCCAGAAAGCCAGGGGCACCCACCACTGTCTGGGTGAGAAGTTCATGTCGCCAAACCAAAACACAGTTCAGAGGAAGTCCCATCAGCTACCGAGTCACTGCAGGGTAAAGTCAACTGGACCATCCTCTCACCTGAGTCCCTGGCCATCAGGCTCCAGTCTGGAATCACAGGTTCTTTATCTACCACCCATGCCACCTCCCCCTGACCCTCAGCTGGGGAGGGCTCTTTACCTTGAAGGTGAACCAAGCCTCATTTCTTTGAGGTCTGAGTCCTCGGTGGTCTGGTTCTGACTGGGTTGCCACAGTCAGGCTGACCAGGACTTTGGGAAAGGGGGTATTAGGAAGTGCCCCAGCAAACCCCCTGGGTTCCAAGCATAAACTCCCGGCTCACCCCCTGTGCTGTAGCAGCAACCCAACTCACCATGACAACTGAGGTCACTTTCCTAGGGCCAGTTCAGTGACCCCCTATTTTGCCTGCTGGTTTAGCAGCACAAGGAACCCCAAAGTCCAAGAGATGTTTTAAGCTTCCTGTTCCTAAAATCCAGCTGTGTTTCCTGGTAGAACAATACCTTCCCTGGGCACTGGGACCTCTCAGTTCAGAATTGTAAGAATAAGCTCTACTCAGAGTAGAGCTGTGTTTAAATAAATTACCACACTTTAGCTCTCAGTACAGCCTTGTCAGATGAACGTCCACTATCCCAGTCTGTGAAGGAGAAGACAGAGGCTCAGAGCAAGGGGTTAATTTTCCCAAATGAAACACAGAGGTACCATTTGGCCATTGGTATGGAACTCTAAAGCTGCCCTTACAGGACTTCCCTGGTGGTCTAGTGGCTAAGACTTCAATCTCCCAATGCAGGGGGCCTGGGTTCGATCCCTAGTCAGAGAACCAGATCCCATGTGCCACAAGTAAGAGTTCACATGCCGTAACTAAGAACTGGCACAGCCAAATAAATAAAAATAAAATGTTCTAAATAAAAAATAAGGTTGCCTTCAGGTTGGCACTGGTTGCGTTCACCTTGCAAGTGAGAGATGTATATGTACATGCCCAGACAGAAAGACACCCAGCTTTTTGGATTTTTAGGTGCCATAATCCACCTCCTTCCCTGCCCTTTCATCAGCAGGCCCCACACACTGCAGAACCGTGTGAGCAAAACATTCTCCTTATCATCTGCCAGGTGCCTGGTGCCTCAGGATTCCTCTTCTGGACTGATCAGACTCAGCCAATCACCGGAAAGAGGCTCCTGTTGAAAAAGCTGCAGCTCACTTCGGCTCCCTGACAGCCCCCCTGCTGCCCATGCTGGGAGGTCAAGACGGATGAGGGCGGGCGCCTCTCTGGAGCCAGGTTTAATCAGAGATACAGCCTCCAGATGAATCACCTTTGCAAGGCCTCCTTGCTATGCCCCTTTGAATTAAAAGAGCTCCCTCTACTAATATATTAATTAAAATGAAATATTAATAAGCTGACCTCTATTATTTATTGGCTGTTTGGGAAGAAAAGAAAAATATCGAGATCCAAAGAGAAATCAATTTCCCCAAAACCGCCCTTCCCTGAGCAGACTGATTCGTGTCACATAATAAAGAGATAAGCTTATCGGCTGCATCGGTTCAAAGACATGTGCTGTAAATGTTGATTTTGAACCAATAAGAAGATTATAAGCACTGTCATAAAATATCTTTCCGGGATATAAATTATTCAAAGCCCTCCGTGGGCAGACACAGTGTTTCATGCCTCAGTGATCCCCGTTCTCTGCAATACATTTCACTTATTAAAGTCGGAGAGGGCCTTTGTTGATAAAGCCCCCTAAATAAATGATAACCTTCATCTCCATCTTCTAAATTATTTCCACGACTAGAATTCGGAATGTTTGTGCCAGAGGTGCCAGGAAGTACTGCCTTCATGAGTGACGTGTATGTCTTCATTGGGAAGCTCGGTTCAGGTAAGGGCTGAACCCCTAGATTCTTGGAGCCGGGCAGTGGCTCCAGCAATGCATACAACCCTGGGGGCTCATCTTTACAAGGAGGGAAGGGGTGATGCAAGATGAAAGGGACAATGTGATGAAAAGGCTTGGACCCCTAACCTGCCTCGCTAGTCAGGCTGAGTTGTTGTCCAACTTGAGTGAGTTGGACAACCAACTCCAAAAGTGAGTCTCTTGTTACCGGGAGGTGGGTATAATATGTGTACCCACCAGGCACAGGGTCTGGCTCATAGCAGGTTCTCAATCAATATTAACCAGGTCAATGACTATGGTAGGGACCTCATGGGGAACACTGCTCCCTATGCCCTCAAGACCTCCTGGAGCCTCACTGAGTTTCCTGGGCTACTCTGCCTGCCCCGGCAGGTACATACAGCAAGCCCACCCTGGACTCATCTCTGGCCTTTATTCACATAAAAGTCAAATCATCCTGAGTGTATATGTGTGTGCTAAGTCACTTCAGTTGTGTCTGACTCTTCACAACCCTATGGACTGTAGCCTGCCAGGTTCCTCTGTCCATGGCAGTCTCCAGGCAAGAATACTGGAGTGGGTTTCCAGGCCGTCCTCAAGGGGATCTTCCCCACCCCGGGATCAAACTTGCGTCTCCTGCATCACAGGCGGATATTTTACTGCCAAGCCACCGGGAAAGCCCCCGGATCATTCCTATTCATTCTTTAAGGCCCAATTCAAATGCCACTTCCTCCATGAAGTAGCCCATGATTTCCTCACTTGGGTTCTTTCCTTTTCATCCTTCCTCAAATGTTTATGGCATCCCCACCCTGCACTAAGCACTGACTACAGCTCTTTCTGGGCAACATCTTATGTAATTTTCATTACTACCCTGCAAGTCCTATTGCCCACATTTGATAGAAGAAACATTAGGCTCAAGAGATTGTCTTGTTCAAAGTCACACATTAAGTGATGCAGCCAAGATGTGAACCAAGTTTGGCCAGAATCCAAAGCCCATGCTCTTTCCTTTCTTTTCCATTGACTGTCCTGCTGCTGGACTCAGAGCTCAGTGCTTCCTGTCTGGGCTTCACTTACCCCCTGCTCATGCCTCAGTTCTTCGAGAATGGGCCCATACCCCCACAGCATCATTCAGCCTCCCACATGGAGCCCCCAGGACCAGGTGCAGCACAGGGCCCAGAACTCATCATGGACACTCCATCTGCTTGGCAGCTCCATCTGGACTCCCAGGTGGACCAGCCCCCTGTCACTCAGAAGATCCCAGTCCCTGCCAGCCACCTCCAGTCCAGGCCTAGGATGACAGCAGTAATCACATCCACTTCTCCCACTTCTCTATTCACCATTCTATTCCTCGGGTTCTTCACCTATAAAATGGGGATAAAGAGCAGTACCTATTCTAGCAGCAGTTGTGCAGATCAAATGAGATCACAAATGTAGAAGGTTTTGAACAAGGCTGGCACATAGAGTTCATATTATCGCTGTGACCTTAAAGGTTTCTGAGGACTTGGTTCTGACTCCCTAGTTATGCGCTCCCCACACGGCACTGAGCATTGTGCATCCTGAGAGCAGAAAGCCTGGTATACAGTGGACAATCTGGGAATTGTGAGTTGCTGGTAAATTCTTTCATGCTATCCAAAGCACAGGCTAATTAGCGTTGGGAGCTGCTGCATGGGAGACAGGAGGGGGCTGGGCTCTGCAATCAGGTGGGGAGTCCTGGAGGAGTCACTCAATCCTCACCTGAGCCTCTACTTTCACATCTATAAAATAGGGCTTTGGGACAGGGCTAGATGCCAAAGCTGCCAGGTTGCTGTAGCTAGAAAGAGAATATGTCCCCAAAATGTCCAAGGCAACCCAAGGGCACCACGAATGCTCACTCCCTTCCTCCCCTCTACTGATTCCTTTCCTCTTCTTTTCTTTACCAACTGCCTACCTATGGGTCTCCTGTGTCTGCATCCTTTGTTATGAAGATCACTGATGAGGCACTATATTCCACTGTCTGCCTGTGTGTTCAAGGTTTCATGTGTTGACCCATTAATGACCTTGACCTTATCTTTCCTGCGGGGGCGGGGGGGTAGTAATACATGCTTCAGAACCAGGGATTAGAGGCTGCCTCACCTTGAGTGACAGCAGCTGCTTCGACAGGTCCCACAAATGTCCATGGAAGGAATATTCCCATCAACCATGAAACGAAATACTTGGCAAAAAGGAGGTCCCTAAACCAAGCCATAAAACACTTGACTCCCTCCATGCTATGCAGGTTATATCCATTATTATCACCCAGTACTCAAAAAACAAAATGGTGGTTCATTGTGATGATACCAAACCAAGAAATAATTGCCTCAAAAAAGTTTTACATGCTCCCATATGCACAACATATAACACACACACAATAAAACATCCAAGAACTGCTGGCAGTGTGTACAGAGATTGCAAATTTCCTTGAAAATGCATCCAAAAGAATGGGCACTCTGAATTACCTACTGCCCATAACACAGACAGCATTGGATAAATTTTGCCCCCAGAGCAATCCTGCCTTGTCAAGAGATGACAATCAGACATGCAAAATAAGTGCTATGTATCAATTTTGCAGAAGTATCACTTTGGGAAAACAGAAACCAAAACAAATTGAGAAATCATATAAATAATTACTCTGAGCTTCAACTCTAACATGAAGAAGGAAGAAACATGAGCAGAAATGCTAATTAATATGACTGTTTAATAAGCCGGAGTTACTGCAGGTTTCCAGCAGGCAGCTCATCTCTGCATGTGACCTCAGAAGTGTGGGCACAGGGGGAAAGGCTTCGGTTTCCTTTGCCAGGTGCCCAGCTGGAATGGCATCAGGAAAGAGGAAGGCTAAGCCATCATGAGGAGGATCCAGTCTTCCCAGCCCCCTCCTCTCTGCCCAGACACCATGGGCCCTCATCAACATTAACAGGTGCCAGCATCCACCATCACACCTCCTCTAATTAGCACATCACTCCTCCTGCATCGTCGAGAGCCCAGCCACAACATGCTGAGGACAAAATGCAACCCAACACAACCAAGGGGCAGGATTTCTTAAATAGTTACTGCACGCCAGGCTCTCCTTCACACTGTTTCCATTTCTAGTTTCCCAGAGTATCACTTCTGAAAAATCCACGTATGTCAATTGTTTTACACATCTGATTGTCAGTTCCTGATACGGTAGAAGGGCTCTGGGAAGAAAAAAATGCATATCAGCCTCAATCAGGTGGATCATATAATCTACATTAAAGCTATCATTCCATCATACTGCTGGGAAAACCGAAGCTCCAAACATCAGCTAATCTGATTTTGCCAAAACCACAGGACTGAAGGGCAGAAGTTTCTGGATTTAAAACTCTGGGCTTTTGAATTCAAAGTCTGTGTACTTTTAAATATAGTAAGCTTCCTTCTAGAAAGTAAAACTGCTTCCATCTCTGATCTCACAGTTGTAGCTTTTATTTGATCTTTTCCATTCAGTAAACTCAATCAAGTACATACTATGTGACAGCTTTGGACTATGTTCTTGGAATACAATGGGGAACAATAGTGGATCCAGAATCTACTTTCAAGGAGTTTACATAAGCAGTAAGGGAGAATGACGTAGATAAAATAATCACATGGGAAGAAAAAAAAAACAAAACAGACTTCCCTAGGTTTCAATCAGGGCCACGGGGAAACAGGGCTAGGAGGACTTACAAAAGTGAGGGTCGACTGGTCAGGAAAACCTCCCCTGGAGAAGCAATGGTTGAAGTGTGATCTGAAAGCTGACTGTGAATATATAACACATACACAGAAAGATACACATGAATGTAGAAGAAGTTTCTATACTTGCTCTCTGGTTTCTTCCCATCCACCAACTCCCTCAGTCTGTTCCAACCTAAGGTGTCTTCTGCTCCCATTCTGGCACAAAAGTTAATGTGATAAGTTTCAAGGACATTTTCAATCATCAATTTACTTGAGCCTTCAGACATTGTAGACAGAGTCGATCACTCCCTTCTCCTTGAAATCATCTCCTCCTTGCCTTCTGACTCAGAAATTTACCGGTTTTCCTCCTGTGTCTCTGATCCTTCCTGAAAACTGCCATTACTTCAATATTCTCCTCTAAGAGGTCTTCAAGCCTTGGTCTTGGGCTCTCTTATTTCATATACAAACTCATCCATGCCACATTATTCACACTCTGCTGTATTTCTACCACAGCATTAGTCTACTGTCTTCTGTCTCAAATCTGTGTCTCTAGCCCCAACCTTTCTTCTGGACTCCAGATCTGTGTTTCCAAACTGCCTCATGGACAGCAGCCCTGGGATGCCAAAAAGGCACCTGAAACTCAGTGTGACCAAAACATCTTGGACCCCAACTCCATCTCAGCACCATCTATCCAATTCAAAAGCTAGAACACCCATGATCTCTTCCCTTCCCTGCCTTATAAGATAGACTGAATGATGGTCCCCAAAGATGTCCAGGACCTAATCCCTGGAACTGGTGAACCTGCGTTAGCTTACTGGCAAAGGGATATTGAAGATGTGATGAAAGAATCTTAAGTATCTTCAGTCTCAAGATGGAGAGATCATCCTGGATTATCAAGGTGAGCCCTAAATGTAATCACAAGCGTCCTTACAAGAGGGAGGCAGAGGGAGACGTGGTGACAGAAGAGGAGAGAGTCATGTGATGATGGAAGCTGAGATTGGACTGACGCAGCTACAAGCCAAAAGAGCCAGCAATCACTAGAATATAGAAGAGGAAAGAAACAGATTCTATCCTGGATTCTCCAAGAAGAATCAGCCCTGCCAAGACTTTGATTTCTAGCCCTTTGAGACTTATTTCTACTTTTGGAAAGCGGGATTGAAATAGAATAAATTGCTATTCTTTTAAGTCTTAAGTGTGTGGTAATTTGTTATAGCAGCAATAGAAAACGAATACACTGTACTATAACATATATACTACCAAGTCTTTATTTTCCTATCCGAAAGTTCTCAGATGCATCTGCCTTTCTCCATATAGGCCCTTTCCTGGGAACAATTCCATAATCTCTCTAATGGGCAGGTGCCACAGCCTCTGGCTTTCCATGGTTTCTGGGATTTAAAAAAAAAAAAAATTGTTGGCATGGCCCACGTGAACTTGCTTGTCTCGGTCCCTGTCTCCCATCTCAGGCTTATCTTGCACACCAGAAAACGCTGGATTTCTTTCAGTCTTGGGAGGATACTAATCCCTTGCCCACCACAGGGCTTTTTCACAACCTTCTTCCTTGGCATGGAATGCTTGTTAACTTCAGATCAAGGCTGAAATGTGATCATATTCTTTCTGATCTCCCAGACTGGATCCATCCATCATATACAAAGAGTGCAATTTTACATTAATGTGCCAGATTGTAAAATGAGACAATAGGATGATTCACACCTAACTCCCCAGTGAGCTAGGAAGTTCTCAGAGATGGTGAGAACAGGGTAATGCCTGGTTTTGTCCACCACACCTGCAACACACCTGGCAAAGAACAAGTACTCAACAGATACGTCTAAATGACTCCCAGCACCAAGGGGAGTGTCTTTGGGCATCTATGTAGATAGGGCTGGTGGTCTCAATCCTTGGCTTGTCCCCTCCCTTCTAGACATGCAGTTAGAGAAAGGGGTGGGGGGTCCTCATAAGAAGGACCTGACCAGCAATGGCCACGTAAACTCCAGAAGGAGAACTTCACCCTCCTCAGCACCATCTTCTTCTCAAAATGGATTCTGGGTAGGGTTATTGTTAATTTAGTATCACAGGAGAGAATGTGTTGAGTTTTTCTTTGCCACTTAGCCTATCCTCTCTCTGATTCCAGCCCTATAAAGTTTCCTTGGCATTTTTCCTCCAGTTTCTTAGATGAAAGCACTTTGGAAATGATCTAATAATAGACCAGGGTCTTTAAATAGCTCCCTCTGCCCCGCAGTTCACCGGAAGGCTCAGCACAGACCACATGGGGTTAGAGGTGGCTCTGCACTCAACCAAGGGGCTCCTCTTTCTCTATTTTATACACTGGGATGTCACAGAGAAATTTTTGTAAAAGCTTTTTCTGACTAGAAAGAAAAAATTTTTTGTAGAAACCACTATTATGTTATTTGCACCACCCTTTATAAGTACAGATCAGAAAACGGCTCTAGGAGCTTAAGTGACCTGCTCAAGATCACAGACCTAGTAGAGGACAGAACTTGGACTCATGTCCAGGACATGGGACTTTATGCAAGACATGGAATGACGGTGGGAGCCAATTTTACCTGTTCTCTAGGCACAGATGAATTAGGTGAAACCTTTGCATAGACAGAAAACAGCACACCATTTTAATACTGATTTCTTCTAGGTGGCAAGGTTAGGAGTAAATTTATTGACTTCTTTGTGCTTCTCTGTAACTTCTACAATGTGCATGCATCAATTGTTGTTGCTCAGTCATGTATTACTCTTTGTGAATCCATGGGCTGCATCATGCCAGGCTTTCCTGTCCTTCACTATCTCCCAGAGCCTGCTCAAACTCATATCTATTGAGTCAATGATGCCATCGAACCACCTCATCTTCTGCTGCCCCCTTCTCCTCCTGCCTTCAATTTTTCCCAGCATCAGGATCTTTTTTCAATGAATCAGCTGTTCTCATCAAGTGGCTAAAGTATTGGAGCTTCAACTTCAGCATCAGTCTTGCCAAAGAATATTCAGGGTTGATTTCCTTTAGGATTGACTGGTTTGATCTCCTTACAGTCCAAGGGACTCTCAAGAGTCCTATCCAGCACCACAGTTTAAAAGCCTCAATTCTTCAGCACTCAGCCTTCTTTACAGTCCAACTCTCATATCTGTATGTTAATAATTTTACTATATTTAGTGAAAACATAAGAAAGTAAACAGGACTTCCCAAGCGGCGTTAGTGGTAAAGAATCTGCCTGCCAATGCAGGACACGTAACAGACTCAGGTTCGATTCCTGGGTCGGCATATTCCCTAGAGGAGGAAATGACAACCCACCCCAGTATTCTTGCCTGAAAAATTCCATGGACAGAGCTGCCTGGCGGGCTACAGTCCAGAGGGTTGCAAAGAGTCAGACACAACTGAAGCAACTTAGCGCTACTTAGAAAGAAAGCAAAGTATGACTATGAAGTAAGTCAAGGGAATAATGGGAAAGCAGAGGAAGGTGTCCTGTTCACCCTGGGGTGACTGATTCTTTGGAATGGGCTACAAGCCTGGATGATAAAACCAGGTATTTTTCAAGCAAGCCATATCAAGGGCAGTGTTATGATACTGGGTCACACTTAACTCCAGCAGCTTCTGAGACAGACCAACCTGCTTTGCCAGCTACCACTTGTGTGAGCCTCCAGTCTCTTAATCACTCTGAGCCTCGGTTTAGCTCTTTGTAAAATGGAGAAAATAAACCCATCTATATTGGCTCAGACTTTTGATTGTAAGTGGTAGAAGCACAACTTAAACTAACTTGGAGTGCAGAAAGAATTCACTGAGTCACATAAGTGAAGAGCTAAGGAACCTCATTATGATCATGGCTCTCTTCCCATCTATGAACTTGGCCTTCTCTTCCTCAGCTTAAGTACACTGTCCCCTTGTAACTGGAAAGGCAGATACCAGTAGCCTTGTCCCTACCCTCCCAGGTTAGCAAACCTGGTGGAAATAAAATCTCTCAGAGCCCACGTGCCACACCCAAGGGTGAATCTGATAGGCCACACTTGAGTCCCAGGACCCCAACCCCTCATGCCCAGGACTAATCACTGTGACCCAGTGATTAGGAGTAGGAGAAGGATCTGGGCCTACAGTATTGGGCCCAGCCAATACCGTAGGCCTTCTTGCTGGCGACTCAGCTCTTCTGTGGTGGGTGCTGAACAAGGCAGCCTCCTGACCAAACCAGATGAGGTGAACATTTCCACTGGTCAGAAGATCCAATTTATGTGTGCTGTTAGAAGCATTAATTAGCTTGTGCAATGCATTACATATGTTTTGCTAAATAATATTTTAGTACTTAGCAAGGGGGAGAAAAAAATTCTAAAATCAAGGTGACAAAACAAAAACAAAAGGTGTTTCAGTTCAGTTGCTCAGTCATGTCTGACTCTTCGAAACCCCATAGACTGTAGCACGCCAGGCCTCCCTGGCCATCATCAACTTCCTGAGCGTGTTCAAACTCATGTCCATCGGAGTCAGTGATGCCATCCAACCATCTCATCCTCTGTCGTCCCCTTCTCCTGCCTTCAATTTTCCCCAGCATCAGGGTTTTTTCCAATGGGTTAGTTCTTCACATCAGGTAGCCAAAGTACTGGATCTTCTAGCTTCAGCATCAGTCCTTCTAAAGAATATTCAGGGTTGATTCTCTTTAGGATTGACTGGTTGTAACTCCTTGCAGTCCAAGGGACTCTCAAGAGTCTTCTCCAACACCACAGTTCAAAAGCATCAAATCTTTGGCACTCAGCTTTCTTTATGGTCCAACTCTCACATCCATACATGACTACTGGAAAAACCATAGCTTTGACTAGATGGACCTCTGTCGGCAAAGTAATGTCTCTGCTTTTTAATATGCTATCTAGATTGGTCATAGCTTTTCTTCCAAGGAGCAAGCATCTTTTAATTTCATGGTTGCAGTCACCATCTGCAGTGATTTTGGAGCCCAAGAAAATAAAGTCTCTCACTGTTTCCATTGTTTCACCCTTTTATTTACCATGAAGTGATGGGATCAGATACCATGATCTTAGTTTTCTGAATGTTGAGTTTTAAGCCAGCTTTTTCACTCTCCTCTTTCACTTTCAAGAGGTTCTTTAGTTCTTCTTCCCTTTCTGGCATGAGAGTGGTATCATCTGCATATCTGAGGTTATTGATATTTCTCCCAGCAGTCTTGATTCCAGCTTGTGCTTCATCCAGTCCCACATTTCCCATGATGTACTCTGCATATAAGTGAAATAAGCAGGTTGACAATATACAGCCTTGATGTACTCCTACTCCTTTCCCAAATTGGAACCAGTCTGTTGTTCATGTCCAGTTCTAACTGTTGCTTCTTGACCTGCATACAGATTTCTCAGGAGGCATGTAAGCTGGTCTGGTATTCCCATTTCTTTAAGAATTTTTCACATTTTGTTGTGATGCACACAGTCAAAGGCTTTTTAATAAATATGTTTTTATATGTAAGATGTTTAATCAGAAAAAAAACAAAAAGGGAACATAACGTTTGGGAGAAAACTGTCATGGTGCAAGGTTCAGGGAAAACATGCCTGTGTCCCCTTACACAGACTAAGCACTTTATGGGCACCAAGTCCTCTCCTTTTGCTGTGTAGCTACTCTATGAAAACTGGAGGCAATGCTTCAGTGAAGAAGATGCTCTTCCCTCAACACAGCTCCAGATAAATTAGATATTGAACAAGACACTGAGATCCTGGCAAGAATACACACACAAAATGGGCCTGGAGCTATTGGGAGATGATACATTGTCGGTTTCTCTTTAATAAGATTTTGTCTCATCACCATCTCCTGTAAGGGATTTGATAGCTTTTGTTCTTAACCTGTGAAGATTAAAATCAATTTCCAGCTGAAGCTGGAAGCCCCAAACCATACAACTGCAATATATCAATTAATCAATCAATCAGTCGGTCAATAGATCAGCAAGTCCGTATCAAGCCAAATCTTCCTGGGCGTCTGGGGCAGAGAAAGGCATTAGAAAACATGCTCCTGCACATGTCAGAGGAGGGAAGGCAGGCTTCAGAAAGCATTAACTCCAACTTGTCAGGCAGCAGTAAACCTGTTTCCATTAGAATTACTGTGCCAGAGTTCCCACATTCTTACTTGTCTTATGGAAATGTTTGATTTTGAACCCTGGATGAATCCACAGACTTTGACATACACCTTTGCCCTGTTCAGATGTCCACACGGGCAACATCACTCCTGATGTATCAGCTGGATGTATGGATCCTACCTGTGCTCCCAGAGCATTTCAGAGGAGGTAGAATTGGGGAAGAAGCCTTGGAATAAAGCTCAAATCACACCTCCACTACTTTAGCACTACTTTAGCAGTTTTCCAAGGTTCAGCCCCTTTTGGCCCTGGTGTCTTTAACTACCAAAGGAGGAATAACAACACGTCTTGTAGCCCTGCAAAGATTAAACGTGATCACTAATGTATGTGTACATGCATGCTCAGTTGTGTTCAATGCTTTGTGATTTTATAAACTGTCACTCTTGGGGCTCCTCTGTCCATGGAATTTTCCAGGCAAGAATACTGGAGTGGGTAGCCATTTCCTTCTCCAGGGTATCTTTCTGACCCAGGGATCAAACATGCGTTTCTTGTGTATCCTGCTTGGCAGGCAGATTCTTTACCACTGGGCCATCCTACAAGGATTAAATGTGATCACCAATGTAGAGTGCTCAAAATAAGGCTTAGTTAAATGGCCATTCATTAACATTACATTACCATTGGTGGTGACATTATTTCAAATATTACGTGGGTTACTCCTGGGTTGGATTTTTTTGTAAGTATTCATAAAAATGTGTATGGGCATGTTTCGCCCCTGGGCTTTTTCTCTCCTCTCCAAATGGACTTCCTTGCCCTACAGTAATCCTATTAAATTCTACAGACTCCCATTTCCATGACAAATACCCCGCTGGCTTCAGCCCAAACAAAAACTAATTGTCCCCTCGTTTGTCTGTGTGTGCCTTTGTTTCTTCCAGATGAAACATTTCAGGCTCTGTTTTCTTTGTCCCTTAGCATTTTTTTAGCAACTGACACTATATGAGTTAGCCACAAAGATAGGGTTTCTTGAAGCAAGGAAGGAAGAGTATGTGAAGCAAGTGGCTTTATTTGAAGCCACGGCTCTTAATTTCAGCAAAGAAATGGCTGAAGGAGTGTGATAGAGAGGAGTGAATATAAACTCGGAGGTCAGAAGAGGCAGCGTCTTAATTAATCCTGTTTCCCCACCCCTTCCAAGTCCTTTGAGCTAAGTAACTCAGTATTTTACTAAACCAGTGCAAAATCAACAATTGTTTTTTCTTCTGAGGATGAATTTGGCCTGATTGATAGACATTATTTCCTCAAATATCCCTTACAATGAGATTAACAAGTTTGAGAGTCATCACTACCCTGGATGACATTGGGGAGATGATGAAGGACAGGGAAGTCTGGCATGCTGCAGTCCATGGGGTTGCAAACAGTCAGACATGACTGAGCGACTGAACAATGGACAACAACTATCCTAGAAGGGAGGAAATCAATGGAGGGATTTCATGGGAGGTTCTGGAGAATGCAGCCTAAGACATAAAAGCAGAAGATTCAAGTTTAAGTCCTAGTCCTTCCATCAAGATTTGGGTGACCTGTAAAACTATGAGAAAGTAAAGTGAAGTCACTTGGTTGTGTCCAACTCTTTGCGACCCCATGGACTGTGGCCTACCGGGGTCCTCTGTCCATGAGATTTTCCAGGCAGGAATGCTGGGGTGGGTTGCTGTTTCCTTCTCCAGGGGATCTTCCCGGTCCAGGGATTGAACCTGGGTCTCCCGCATTGCAGGCGGATGCTTTACCATCTAAGCCACCAGGGAAGCCCTAAAAATTATGAGAAAGTACACCTTTATTTGTCCTCTAGCCCTCCACTTAGAATTGTCCCTCCTTCTCCTTTTGGCACCACCATTTTCTAAAGGTCTCATGTGTCCCTCTAGTTGCTCATAATGGATTCAAGTGGGCCTTTGGTATTGTCCCCAATTTTAGACTTTTAATGATCTCACTTTCTGCAAACCAAGACTTATCTGTCCTAGGTCACATTCTTTTAAGGTGCTCAAGGAAATCGGTCCTGAATATTCATTGGAAGGACTGATGCTGAAGCTGAAACTCCAATACTTTGGCCACCTGATGCGAAGAACTGACTCATTTGAAAAGACCCTGATGCTGGGAAAGATTGAAGGCGGGAGGAGAAGGGGACGACAGAGGATGAGATGGTTGGATGGCATCACTGACTCAATGCACATGAGCTTGAATAAACTCCAGGAATTGGTGATGGACAGGGAGGCCTGGCGTGCTGCAGTCCATGGAGTCACAAAGAGTCGGACACGACTGAGCGACTGAACTGAACTGAAGATCTGAATCATTTGATGTCACAAAATGAACTAGTAGTTCATGTAGTCTCTTTCCCTAGTCAAAGTATATTACTGGGGACTTTCAAGGAATCTGGCTACATAGGAATAATAAAAGTCTTCATAGTGAAAAAAAAAAAAATGATTTGGGTGACCTGGACTAGGTCTTTCTCTCCATCGTGGCCACCGTTTACTCCCCTGAGAATGGGGAGGTTCAAACAAAAGGATCCATTAAGTGTCCTTCCAACTCGAGCACTTTCCATGTCATAAGATCACAGTGCTGTTCCCTCTCCTCTCAGCTGCCTCACCTACCACACCTGCTACTTCTCACTCGTCAACAACAGCGATAACCGGTATTTGTCTAAGGCCGACTCTGGGTCAGAGGTCAAGTCCAACACTGTGTATGCTTCATCCTATTTGATTCTCAATGCAACCCTCTGAAGAAGATGCTATCATTACCCCTCACCAATGGCTGAGCAACAAGGTCGAATGACTTAACTAAGAAACGTTGCTGAGGTTTGAGACCCTGGCCCCACACTGCTGTGTGTGTGTGCACGCTAAGTCCCTTCAGCTGTGTCTGACTCTTTGTAACCCTATGGACTGCAGCCCACCAGGCTCCTCTGTCCACGGGATTCTCCTGGCAAGAATACTGTAGTGGGTTGCCATGCCCTTCTCCAGGAGATCTTCCTGACCTCAAGGATCAAACCCACATCTTTTATGTCTCCTGCACTGGCAGGCGAGTTCTTTACCACTAGCACCACCTACCTCTAAACTATGACGACCTGGGCTTCTGAGATCCAGAACTTGCCAACGTCACTAGTTATCTTCTCATCTCCCTTTGTTTGTCACGTCTTCCTGCTCTGCACCAGCCTACATCTGTTGTTTGGGCTTTGACTCAGGTCTCTGATGGGAGGCAACATGGAGTAACAGAGGATTCAGAGACCTTGGAGGTGGGCTGAGCGGACTTAAGAGTCCTATCTCAGCTAGGCAGGAGCATGCACTCTCAGATGACCTCCCCACACCTGGCCGTCCTCACCCAGGGCCCTCCTTCCCAGGAGGCTATTGGGAAACCTAAGTGGGATGCAGCAGATTAAACTCCAGGCACAACTGCTGACATACCACTGAGCAGGGTCCCCATTCTTCCCCTATTTATATCCCACTTTCCTTTAAGACCCAGCTCTTGAGAGGCGCTTGTCGGTTTCTGGAATTGATGCATCCCTCCTTGAATCAGTCCAGGATTCAATTTGTATGACCAAATTATATGTGTCGGTGTGCTGGCCTTGGCCCCCTGACCATATGAGCCCCTCAGAGCATATATCCCCTTCCTGCCCACAGGCACTGCCCCCAACCATCTCGGTGGCAGGCAAGGAGCAGTTGCCTGGTTAAGTGTGACAGGACCTCCACGTCCAGCCAGCACCACGGAGGAGCAATCAGTTGCTTCCCTTCCCCAAGATGGGTCCTTTATTTTTTCTGCTGCCAAAGAACTTGCCAGTTTCTCGGCAGCTCCAGAGATGTTTGGGAAGATGGAGAGAACCAGTTGAGGGGAAAAAGTGTGTGTGCAGGCTGATGTCTAATCATAGCAATTCTCCAAGTGTCTCCCCCAGTGTCTGATTAGGTAAACAGAGATGGGAATCACATCTCAGCGTGACAGCTTAAAAGGCACATCAAGAAACAATTAAAAAGATCTAGAGCAACCCAGTCCTGAGAGACTTTGTCAGAATGAGCCTGCTTCCCGTCAGGGCCAAGGTAGGGGCGACACAGCCCCGGAGCCCACTCTCAGGACCTTGGATTCTCAAAGGTGGGATCCTCTGAGACCTGGGACTGGAGGCTAAGTGATCCTGGAGCACTGGGCCCTTGACTGCTTGTCAGCATTTGCAAAATTACCTGCAAGCAGCAGTACAGAACATCAGTCTTCACCCGAGCATGTTACCCTCCAAACCTCATCAGACCCCAGCCCGAGCATGTTACTCTCCAAACCTCATCAGACCCCAGCCCGAGCATGTGACTCTCCAAACCTCATCAGACCCCAGCCCGAGCATGTTACCCTCCAAACTTCATCAGACCCCAGCCGAAAGGAATAATAATTTACAGAGCATCACCCAGAGGATGTGCTGTCTGTCATTCCTTCAGATAAGCAGTTTTTCCAAATTATCTTCCCCAGGGGCCTAGAAATCCTGGGGATGTCCCTGAGGCTCCTGAGAAGCCAAGCCCCTGCCTCTCCCCCAGTCCAGAGGACACAGGTCTTCTCTGTTACACGTGTGATACTGGGGTTGCATATAAGAAACCAATCACCTTTGTAGAAACTGATGCCTATGCCTTAAAAGGATAAAAGCCATCATGTTAGCCTAGATTTTAGGCTGTGATCAAGCCAGATGGAGAAAGATCTGCAAGCCTGGGTCACGTTTCTTTGCTCTGCTACCCTCAGAATTTCTGGTGCTAAATTGAGTTTCGGTGGAAACTTATCAGCCCTCCTTGGAGGAGCCCATGAAACCTCACTGTTTGTGACAACATAGATGGTCCTTGAGGGCCTTACGTTAAGAGAAGGAAGTCAGAGAAAGACATCGTATGATTTCAATCCTATGTGGAACCTGAAAGAAGAAAACAAACAAAACAGAAACAGACTCACAGACACAGAGAACAAACTGGTGGTTGCTAGAGGGAAAGAGGTATGGGGGGTGGGGTAAAATACAGGAACAGGATTATGAGGTACACACTTGCAGCCATAATGTGAATCAGTCACGGGGATGTAACAGGACACATAGGGAATACAGTCAATAACATTGTGACAACTTTGTATGGTGCTAGATGGTAACTATGGTGATTATTTCATAATATGCAAAAATATCGGATTGTCTTAAAAAGTAATACAAATGAGTCTATATGCAAAACCGAAATAGGCTGACACACATAGAAACTAAACGTATGGTTATTAAAGGGGAAAAGAGAGAGGGCAAGGATAAACTAGGAGCATGAGATGAACAGGTGCAAACTACTGCATAGAAAATGGACAAGTAACAGGGATTTACTGTATAACAGAGGGAACCTGTTCCATATCTTGTAATAACCTGTAATGGAAAATAATCTGAATATATATGTCTGAATCACTTTGCTGTACCTCTGAAACTAACACAATATTGGAAATCAACCATATGTGAATTAAAAATATAAATATAAGGACTTCCCTGTTGGTCCAGTGGCTAAGACTCTGCACTCCCAATACAGGGGGCCTGAGTCCGATCCCTGGTCAGGGAACTAGATCCCACCTGCTGCAATGAAGACCACAGACCCAGCGCAACCAAATAAACAAATACGTAAATAAATAAATAAATTCAGTGAAATGGAAAAAAATATCCATTCCGGATGGTGTATACCTGAAACCAATATTGTATCTCAAGTAGAGCAAGTGAAAAATAAACTATTTATTTAATTAATTAAAAAATTTTAAGAGAACAGCTTATTGAAATTCCTGAAATGTCTCTGGAAAGACTGTTTTTGCTGAATCTATGACAGCATTTCCTATCCCGCATCAGGAAGAGGGGACGCGGTCTGAGTGCATCACGTGACCATGATAGAGCCTGGCTCTGCCTAGGCTGCCGGGAACCTCGTTGCCAGCTCTGAACCAAAGCTCTTAGAGACGCTAATCTCCACCCCACTCCCTCAGCTATGTATTTTACCATCTTGGATTGCCTTTAGTTTTGTGAGATAATGCAAAATATGTGTATCTTCTTCCCTCCTTTGTGGAAAAAGAGGGAGACAAAAAAAAAAACAAAAAAACAGGGAGACTACAAGCACAGAAATACAAAAAAAGCAGACCTCCAAGAAAAAAGGAAGCAGCTAAGTTTATCTGGTTCGGCTTTCATCACCACCTCAAACACATTCTGATTCTGACCTCCTGGGAAATGCAGTGGTTTCCCGCATTCTCTGTCTACAAATGTGTGCTGGCTCCCAGCGTGCTGGCTATCAGAGGACATCCAGGCTCCCCAGACGGATGGAACTCCAAGGCCTTCTTGATACTGATCCAGCAGCCCAGCACCTGCCTCCTACACCCCCGTGACGCTGAAGCCCTCCCCAGGCCCCAAACCCACACAGCCCTTTCCCATCCCAGTCTTGGGCACACATGGTCCCCAACCTTGTAATTTCCCCCCACTTGGCTTCCCCAAGGAAATTCAAGACCAGGAGGGTATTCCCACTCCTCTGGCTTCCAGCACAGCCAGCTGTCCCCATCCACTGTTTCTTCAGCCTGAGCCACGACTCTGTGGCCACTCCGCACTGAACTCCCAGCTCCTCTCACGGTTAGTCTCCCACTGCACTCCAGCCTCTCTACGGACAGGGGGGTCCACTCTACAGGAGAGGCTTGTAGATGGCAGAGAGGGCCTGGCCTAGAGTCCCATCCTCTGTTTATGCCACGAAAGACAGGCAGACAGAGCCCTGGAGCATCATTCCACTGTTCACCTTCAACACAGCGTTTAGAAATGGGGAAGGCCGTGGTCACTCCCAGTTCCCCCTCCCCCGCACTCCCTGAGAGTTTCACCTCCCATCTTAAAATATATCTGCAGGTGTGAAGCCCGGCACTTCATTTTGCTGTCATTGGCCCAGTCTTGGGCTTCTGATATCTTTAATCCCTGCCCTGAAGAATCCTTACGATATCTGCTGAGAAGAGAGGACATAATCTGGGGTCCCCATTCTGCTAACCTGGCTGATGACACAGAGTGAGTCTCCCATGATAGCATGGTGCACCAACAGAGCTCTTCTTTGTCTTTGCACACCTGTGACACACTAGCAGAACCACACACACCCACACTGAGCCCTGAGTGAATCTGGAGTCAGAGAGACTTGACTTGAAACACTGATGCTGCTGCTAAGTCGCTTCAGTCGTGTCCGACTCTGTGCGACCCCATAGATGGCAGGCCACCAGGCCTCGCCATCCCTGGGATTCTCCAGGCAAGAATACTGGAGTGGGTTGCCATTTCCTTCTCCAGTGCATGAAAGGGAAAAGTGAAAGTGAAGTCACTCAATGGTGTCCGACTCTTCGTGACCCCATGGACTGCAGCCTACCAGGCTCCTCCGTCCATGGGATTTTCCAGGCAAGAGTACTGGAGTGGGGTGCCATTGCCTTCTCCACTTGAAACACTGGTTCATCTACTTACCAAGTGTGTGTGTGTGTGTGTGTGTGTGCGTGTGTGTGTCCCTGGGTAGTTCCTCTATCCCGTACAAGTCACACTGTGCTCTGAATGATAGGGAATATCATATTTTATTTACTCTACAAGCTAATGAGACAGGCATAAGGGAGAGGTCAAGTCTAATATGCCACTTAATCTCTTCATGCCTCAGTTTCCCTACCTACAGATTAGGAAAACTATATATACATGGCTACTTCACTGGACTACTTTGAGAATTAAATAAGAAAATGCAATACAGAACTCAGTATGAAGCCTAGATATGAATGCTTATTTATTATCTGTAGTCAGGTCTTCAAAAGATGAAAACTTTCAGCCTTTGATGTATTTTCTACTGATCAGGGAAAATGTGACCTCTGGTTCTGTTATGTGTTATGTCTGATAGCCATAAGGATATTCCTGGGAAGAACTCTCACTGCCAATTTGAATAGATCCCTTTGATTCTAACATACACACCAAAGACACACTCATCGTCTGCCAGTGAACCTCTTGAAGTCTACATACCTCTGAAGCTTTCTCGCCAGGAAGCACCCACTTAACAAGCTCTGTTGTTTGAAACATGTCCCCATCCATTCTCCAGGCCTCTACCTGAGACTCCAGTGACACCTTCCTGCCGAGTGCTGGTTCCCACACTCTAGATACCACATTCAGTCTGCCAACCTGTCATCCCTCCCTCACCTTCCCCTGCGGATGCTGACACTCTCTCTAACACCCCCACACCAGTAGGGGGCTCTAGACTCGGGAGCTGTCCCTCCCAGTCAGCTCCCCTCCAAGACAACCAACTGCGCCCTGCATAGCCACACTCGGGAAGTGACAGGCATGGGAGAAGCACTGACACGTTAAGAGCCCTCACAGTGCCAGGGCCCAGAGAGTGGAGGCATTTACCCGTCCCCAAGCCTGGGGAGCCTGCCATTTTTCTTCCTGAACTCTCCCTGCTCCCAAGGGATGATATTTAATTCATGATGCCGGGGCTAGCAGCATTGCCAGATATATTTCCTTGATGATTAAACATTAAACACACAAGTATTTCAAAGCATTTGAAATAACTCAGAACTAATGAAGGGCTAATTGCTTCACTCTGTGTATTCAAATAGTGATGTTATTTTTTTTTAAATGCATTCTTATGTCAACTGTTGCATCAATTAATCGCAAATTTTCCAACAGTTAGCTGTAGTGTGATTAAAGCATATAAAAATAATCTTTTAATTAGCTTTCACTTTGAAACAAATAGACAATTAAACCAAAGAAATAAGTGTGGAAATTCTGTTGGTCTGTTTTTTGGGGGGGGAAGCTTGTACCAATAATGACTGTATCATTGGAAATTATTTCCTTGGCTAGTCTAATGGTTGTTACGGTAATTTCATCTTTTCCCATCACATGCCTTCTATTTCTTACAATCCCATACCATTGCTGTTTTCCCCAGAAGCCTAAAATATATAACTAGATAATAATGGGCTTTTTCAAGAATGTCTTTTTGAGCAGAGCTATTCAAAGTACTGGCAATTCCTATTAAAAACATCACCTACACATCACTGGGGTTTTAAAAGAGGAAAAAAAAAACCTGTTTGTGTCACTGAGTCATTATACTTCCACCGGCCTTATGAAGCAGAACTGAGACTAGGGTGAGCAGAAAGGGGCTAAAGGCATAAGATTTAAGGCGTCACACACTCCCAGGTGCCACACGGCACTGGCAGGACCCACAGAGTCTGTGCCTCCTTAAATTTTGCAACCCGGGTGTCTGGCTTGTCTCCCTCTACTCCCAGCCTCACTATGAAAAGTCACAGGGTACCACCTACTATGTGCTTAGGGCTATTCAAGAACCAGTTAACAACGAGAAAGGGACTATAGAATCCATTTGGTCCAAACCCTCTTGTGTGTTACATCTAAGGAGATCAGGGCCCAGAGAAGAGGAAGAAATGTGCTACCGATAAAAGATGGAGATGCCAAGGTCCCGGTCCCTGTCCATGCAGTCAAAGAAACCTTTGGTGGGCATCCCCTCGGGTGCAGCATGTATGTGAGACCCCCAGCCTCCAACGGGCAGTGTTACCCTGCCAGGCAGCACACTCTGTGGGGCAGAGCAGGAGAACTGAACCTGAGGACATGGAGGTGAAAGGTCACTCTTCGAGCTGAGTGACCCTGGGTTGGTGATGTCACCTCTCTGAGCCTGTGGATCATGTCTTTAAGCAAAGAGAATATTTATGTCACTATGAGCTCTAAGAATGGTAACAGAGTGTTGCACAGTAGCTGACACCAAGTTAAGCATCATAATGACAACAGGGACCATCTCACAGGGAATGCAGTATGTGCCACACACTGTGTTAAATGCTTTGTTTTATGTCATTTCAACCACACAGTAGACCATGGGATGAGCACTGTAAACTTCACTTTACAGATCAGGAGACAAGCTCAAAGACATGAAATGACTTGTTCACGTTCACACAGCTGGTAAGTGGCAGAATCAGGATGGAACACAGTTCCATCGATTTCTGTTGCTCAATCTCTTAACTGTTAGACTAAAAGAAAAGAGAGAAAAATACAGCTCAAATTTGAGAATACATTCATGGTTAGTAGGATTCTTAAAGAAAGCCCTATAGATTTCGAATACATCACCCCATTCCTTCAGCTTCTATCACAAACTCAATTAGTGGATGCCCAGTAACAATATCAGTATTGTAATCTCATCATGCTGGAGATGATGTATAAAATGCAAAAAATCAATTCCCACATGATGGTACAATCACACTGAGATATTTGGGGACCTTGAGAATAGAACCACAGCATGCAAGAGAATCACAGAATTTAAGGATTAGGAGGAATCCTAGTTTCTGTGCTACCCAACCTCCTGGGCACCTCTGGCACAGGGTGGTACAGCCTTGTTCACCCCCAGTGAAAGGGGTCCTATCACTTCATCAGAATATCTGTTCACCATGGGGCACGCTTTCTCTGTGCCTTATCTCATCCCTTCTTCTTGTAACCTCGGGAATTTTGACAGATGTGGGGCTAAATCCCCACTTCACCACCAGCGCTAACCTCCAGAAAGCCAATTAACCTCTCAGAACTTCAGTTTCCTCTTCTAGACGGTGAAATAACAGCTCTCTATTGAAGGGGTGTTGTATTGAACAAGATGACGCATAGAAGCAAAGGAACTGCTCTGTCTGAGCTCTTGATAAATGCTGACCCCTGTCACCACTACTCTGACGATTTCAGAGGAAAGCGGGCAGCACCTGGCGGCCTGAGGCAATGGAGAAATGAGATTAAGGAGGGTCCAGCTGGCCAATCCGCAAGGGACAGAGCAGAGGTGAGGTCAGGTCCACCTTCCCAAAGGGTAGTCAGTAAATAAGCGGTTGTTTATTGAACAGAGTCCCCTGTGGGGACGCACCAGAGCCAGAGTTTCAGCAGCTCCATTCAGATATCCTTTGGGTTCTGCTAAATTATCACTGGAATGTGTTATCACAAATCACTCTGTGACTTGGCAGAATTGAGTGATCCCAAATCATAAATTAAAGGAGTGGGGCATTTGCAATGGCACATTCATTTACACCATCTCACTTCGCTCCTTCAACTGCTAAGACATTCAAAGCTCCCAGGAGGGATTGCTGGCCCCTGCCAAAGGAAGACATTGAATGACAACGTGTCCTCATTGGCCCTCCCCTGGAAAGTAGGGGTGAGCTCGTGTTGCTGATGTGTGGGGATGTGCAGAGGACGGAGTGGTGATGATGGGGGGCAGCTCAGCTCTGGGGCTTCCAGAGTTAAAGCGTGGAGAGCAAATTATAAGGACCCCAAGATGGTGCTTTCTTTTCTGTATCGAGGATTGGTGAGTACAGGAATTAAACGGTGTGAATGAAATTCGGGACTGTCCACTCTGTCCTCCTCCTTCCCCGCATCCTAACTCTAGCTGTTAGGATAAAATCTCTAACCCTCCCAGACTTGGAGGCAGAAAATACCAGCTCTGCTGGGAATGTAACAGGAACATCTTGAAAGGCCAGCGTAGCAATCTGAAAAGGTTCCACTTTTTTTGTGTGCTTGCCTAGCAGCTTCCCTAGTAACTCAGTTGGTAAAGAATCCACCTGCAATGTGGGAGACCTGGGTTCAATCCCTGGGTTGGGACGGTCCAAGAGAAGGGAACAGCCCACTCCAGTATTCTTGCCTGGAGAATCCCCATGGACAGAGGAGCCTGGCAGGCTGCTGTCCAAGTGGTCGCAAAGAGTCAGACATGACTGAGCAACTAAGTACACAGGGGTAGAGAGGCTTCCTGGTGGCTCAGACGATAAAGAATCTGCCTGCAATGTGGAAGACCTGGGTTCAATCCCTGGGTCGGGAAGATCCCCTGGAGAAGGGCATGGCAACCCACTCTAGTATTCTTGCCTGAGGAATCCCATGGACTGAGAAGCCTGGAGGGCTACAGTCTATGGGCTCACAAAGAGTCGGCCACGACTGAGTGACAGACATTCACTTTCAGGGGTAGAGAGCACTGGGTACCCAGTGACCTGAATCTCAGACATTAAAACCATCAGGTTTAAGTTCAGAACTTGATGCTTCTAGATTCCCCACTGCCCATCCCAGCACTCATGCTCTGAGTGAGATATTCCCCCAGCCTCACCTACTGACAGAATGAACCCAGGGTACTGGGCCAGGGAATAATATATGAGGAAATGAACTTATCTGAGGATCTGTAAAGGATTTACATGAGAAAGAAAATAACTTTTGAGGTTTGAAGAATGGGTTGGCATTAAATAGCCAAAATAGCCAATCCTTTGTTAAGGATTTTTGCATCTATGTTCATCAGTGATATTAGCCTGTAGTTTTCTTTTTTTGTGGCATCTTTGTCTGGTTTTGGTTTTAGGGTGATGTTGGCCTCCTAGAATGAGTTTGGAAGTTTACCTTCCTCTGCAATTTTCTGAAAGAGTTTGAGTAGGATAGGTGTTAGCTATTCTCTAAATTTTTGGTAGAATTCAGCTGTGAAGCCATCTGGTCCTGGGCTTTTGTTTGCTGAAAGATTTCTGATTACAGTTTCGATTTCTGTGCTTGTGATGGGTCTGTTAAGATTTTCTATTTCTTCCTGGTTCAGTTTTGGAAAGTTATACTTTTCTAGGAATTTATCCATTTCTTCCAAGTTGTCCATTTTATTGGCATATAGTTGCTGATAGTAGTCTCTTATGATCCTTTGTATTTCTGTGTTGTCTGTTGTGATTTCTCCATTTTCAATTTTGTTGATTTGATTCTTCTCCCTTTGTTTCTTGATGAGTCTGCCTAATGATTTGTCTATTTTATTTGTTTTCTGGCTGCTATTCAAAACTCTACAAACAATAAATGCTGGAGAGGGTGTGGAGAAAAGGGAACCCTCTTACACTGTGGTGGAAATGCAAACTAGTACAGCCACTATGGAGAATAGTGTGGCGATTCCTTAAAAAACTGGAAATAGAACTGCCATATGACCCAGCAATCCCACTGCTGAGCATACACACCGAGAAAACCAGAAATGAAAGAGACACGTGTACCCCAATGTTCATCACAGCACTGTTTATAATAGCCAGGACATGGAAGCAACCTAAATGTCCATCGGCAGACAAATGGATAAGAAAGCTGTGGTACATATACACAATAGAATATTACTCAGTCATTAAAGAGAATACATTTGAATTGGTTCTAATGAGGTGGATGAAACTGGAGCCTATTATACAGAGAGAAGTAAGCCAGAAAGAAAAACACCAATACAGTATACTAATGCATATATACGGAATTTAGAAAGATGGTAATGATGACCCTATATGCGAGACAGCAAAAGAGACACAGATGCATAGAACAGTCTTTTGGACTCTCTGGGAGAAGGCAAGGGTGAGACGATTTGAGAGAACAGTATTGAAACATGTATATTATCATATGTGAAACAGATCGCCAGTCCAGGTTCGATGCATGAGACAGGGTGCTGAGGGCTGGTGCACTGGGATGACCCTGAGGGATGGGATGGGGAAGGAGGTGGGGGGGGGGGGTTCATGTTGGGGAACACATGTACATCCATGGCTGATTCATGTCAATATATGGCAAAAAAGTGAAAGTGAAGTCGCTCAGTCATGTCCGACTCTCAGCGACCCCATGGACTGCAGCCCACCAGGCTCCTCCGTCCATGGGATTTTCCAGGCAAGAGTACTGGAGTGGGGTGCCATTGCCTTCTCCATATTGCATGCTAAGTTGCTTCATTTGTGTCCAACTCTTCGTGATCCTAAGGACTGTAGCCTGCCAGGCTCCTCCGTCCATGGGATTCTCCAGGCAAGAATACTGGAGTGGGTGCCACGCCCTCCTCCAAGGGGTATTTCCGACCCAGGGATCGAACCCACATCTCTTGAGTCTCCTGTATTGGCAGGCAGGTTCTTTACCACTAGCACCACCTGGAAAGTCCAGGTCCTTGTTAGGTATCTATTTTATACATGAAAGTGAAAGTTGCTCAGTGGTGTCCAACTCTTTGTGACCCCATGGACTAAACAGTCCATGGAATTCTCCAGATCAGAATACTGGAATGGCAAAAACCACTACAATATTGTCAAGTAATTAGCCTCCAATTAAAACTAAAAAAATAAAATAAAATGGTGCATGCAGGTCACTCACTTCTGGATCTCTCCCATCAATACATGTTACCAAACTTTTGTTTGATTTTCTCCTGTTAAAAAAATTAATAAAGTAAAATGATGCATACAAAAATAAATAAATAAATAGCCAAAGGAAGGTTGGAGGGTGGGGGCAAGTGGAACCAGTATCTACAAAAGCTCTGTAGCAGGAAGAGACCTGGCCAATAGGGAGAACGGAAGAGAATGCTGTGGGCTAGAATGGAGAACAGCATGGAGACTGGAGGGTGAGCAGGCCAGAGAGCGGGGTGGACCAGACTACACCAGGCCACAGTGAGGATGTCAGTGAGGGTAACAGGTCAAAGTGATTGGATTTGAGCTAAAAATATCAAATCTATCTGCTCTCTGGGGACTGGACTGTGGGTTTTGTCAGGAAGGGAGGGAAGTAGATTGAATAGGTGGCTATTAAAATGGTTCCAATGAGAGCGGTGGACTTGGGCTTGGAGTAGGAGAGATGCAGCCGAGATCTAGGAAGTGAAATCAGCAGAACGTGGCAATGGACTGTCTGTGGTGAGTGAGAAAGACTCAAGCATCAGATTTGGCCTTAGGTGTTCATCTGAATGCTCACCTGTGTCAGGTTAAGTCAAAGCCTAAAACAGTCTTCATGAAATCAGACTTGATGGAAAGCAGGACCGTAGTAGGCTGCTCATTTGAACAACACTGAAAACTACAGCACGTGGTAGTTCTGCTGCCCTGTCTAGAATTTTCAGTGTCATGAATTGGGACTTGACATCTTCAGATATATTTTCTCTCTAGATCTGTCTAGAATCTTCTCAATGCACAGCTATTCTAACATTATTCTGGAGAGAAAGAACTACTGAATATTCTGTGGAATGAAAATTCAGAAACACTTTTTTTTTCTTTAATCTCATCACAAAGCGACATCAGGGTACCTAAGCCAATTCCAACTTTGCCATTAACTTGCTATGTGACCTCAGCCAGTTTTCTTTTCATCTCTGTGCTCTCATCTCTATTTTGGGAGTGCCAAAACTAAGCAATCCATAAAACAGCTTCTAGTCCTAAAATCCTTCACATATGAGATGCCATCTCTGCACACGTGGAGGAGAACATGCTCGTACCTGTAGGTAATTGAACTTATGTTTCACACTGAGTACTGCATACTCGGCTCCCTACTTTAATTCAGAAAGTTTTTTCAAACAAAATGCAATATAATTTACAGTCAATTTGGAAACATATTTAATGAAAAATATTCCGAGCCACAGTATTGCTTTTGTAAGACTTGCATTTTCCTAATGGGCAGCAAAGCAAAGGGGAACATCCAGATATGTGCCAATCTGCAAGCCCCTGAACACCCACCACTTAAATGTGGCTGTTTGTTCCCAACAAAATTAGATACATGGTAACCTGCACAGTTGGACTCCTCAAATGATGTTTTGAAGGGGTACCGACTCCTATCTCAGGCCTCCCAGCACAGCGCACCTGATAGCCACCTCTGCCACATCCTGCAAAGGAACATCTGGTCGTGCTGTCTCCAAGCTGCTTCCAGGAACATACCCAGAAGAGCGCGTGCACAGAGCCATAGATTCAAAAGCCCACCACCCTCCACACTCGCTGCTGATACCTTACTTCAGATTAGATCATCATCGTATTTCATGGAACACAGCAACAGCAGGGTAACTGGTCTACCTGACTCCAGCAGTCCCGCTCCACTAGTCTATGTTCTGTGTCAGCTTCCAGAATATTCTTAATAACAGTCAAGCACATATGTCTTCTTCCTTTGTTCCAGAATCCCTCTGCTGCTCAGGATGAAGTCCAAGACCACAAACAAAGCATTCCAGGTCCTTCAAGAACTGACTCCAGGCCATCTTTCCAGTCTTACCTACCCAGACTCAGCCTCATGTGTCCTCTTGCCCAGACACACTAGCTGTTTCCATCTTCTCACACATAATATCCTCCTCCACAGTGGCTTGTTTTTTACTCACACTATTCCCTTTCTCTGGACTGTTCTTTGTCTGCTGGTGCATACCTGCTCATTTGTTCAACAAATGTTTGAGCACCTACTGTATGGTTAAGAAATGGCTGTACTATGTCAGCCAAACTCTACCAGAAGAAAAATGAATCAAGATTTAATACTCTGGAAGCAGAATCATTTTGTAGGACACTTGGGAAGGACTCTCCTAGGACGATGATATTCAAACTTAAACGAGCACACAATTCACCTCATGATCTTGCAAAGATGCAGATTTTGATTCATTCAGTCTTCAACAGAACCAGAGAATCTGAAATTCCTAACATGCCACGAAGCAGTGTCCATACAGTCAGTTCAAGGACTTTGAGTACCAAAGGCCTGACCGTTAGATTCAGACATAACTGGATTCAAATACCAGCTGTGCTGCTTCCTTGTTGGAGGAAGTCGAGCAAGTCAGTTCCCTTGTCTGAGCTGCAGTTCTCTGATAGTGATTTGATAACCAACAGATGCTGGCTAGTCATTGATGTGTTTTCATGGGACTCTAGGATGAGTGGGAGTGACATATGGATGGACAATTGGGATACAGTGAAATGTGTGCTATGACGGGGGTACAGACCCAGGAAAGCTCCAAAGACTTTCTAAAGAAAACCATCCCTGATTTGAACCTTACAAAGAAGACAGGAGTGAGCCAGTCAAAGACATGGCTAATTCAGGTAGAGAGAGTAGCCTCACCAAGGATATTATTCAATTATCCCTACAGTCTTGCTTTCAGTCATTGGCTTCAGACCCTAGAACTCGGAAAGCCTATTTCCAAACATGTGCCCATGGACTTTAGGCTGATCTGAGAGAATGTTTACATTGGAAGGTAGCAAATGAGGAAACTGAAGAGGTATTTATTTACTTTAATGGAATTGTCTTTATTCTGAGATCAATATACTTGACATCTTGAGAGTGATGTTAAAATGTCTTTTATTGAAATGATGATGGTATAAGATGGAAGATATATTGTTGTTATTGTTTTGCTTTGTTTTTCTCAGCCAAGTAAGAAGCCGGTTATTCTAACATGCTCCAAAAATACTTTTGGACATTTTAAAGGTTTTTAAATCTAAAAGTTTGAGGTCTACTATTCTACACTGTTTAGAGGTCCATGACAGGGCATGCTGGACCAAAGTATATAGGTTTTATTGAGTGAGTTTTATTCCATAACCTGACACCAACTCACTGGTAATTATTACCTAGAGAATGCACTGAACAATCACTAGGTCCATCCATGTTCCTGCAAATGGCATTATTTCATACTTTTTAATGACTGAGTAATATTGTATATATGTACCACATCTTCTTTATATGTTCCTCTGTTGATGGACATTTAGGTTGCTTCCATGTCTTAGCTATTATAAACAGAGCTGCAATTAATACAGGTATGCATGTATCCTTTGGATCATTTTTTTCACGAGATATATGCCCAAGAGTAGGACTGCAGAGTCATTGTTGTTTAGTCACTAAGTAGTGTCCAACTCTTTTGCTACCCCATGGACTATAGCCTGCCGAGCTCCATGTGATTTCCCAGGCAAGAATACTGGAGTGGGTTGCCATTTCATCCTCCAGGGGATCTTCCTGACCCAGGAATCAAATCTGCACCTCCTACATCTCCTACATTGGTGGCAGATTCTTTACCAATGAACCCCCTTGGAAGCCCTTCCAGCTTTACTCCAGAGCTCAATTATTGAAGTTAAAGGAAAGCCAGGTGGTTGGTCCACACTGGGGTTTTAGGATCTGGGAGTGAGGATTGGATGAGTCTGGAACCTAGTGTACAGGATACTGTGTCCAAAGCAAGAGGTCCATGAAAGGCACCAATGTACACCTGTGCAGGCTGGGTACTGCACAACTCCAGGGTGCACCATTTCACATGACTACGGTAGCACTGCATCAATAGGACCTGGAAATGAGGCAGGATTTGGAGCAAATGGTCAGTGATGAAGAACAAAAAAGACTGATAAATGGAGTTCAGGAGGGAAAGAAAAAACCATGTTAAGCCTGCTATAGTTGAGCCCATGAATGGAGAAAGAGCTGGTAAGTATGTAGATCTTGCTTGAAGTACAGTCAGCATTGTACAGATGAGGAAATTGAGATTCAGAGATGGAACTGCTCACTGCCTTGGAAATGAGAGGACTGATGGAAAGACAAAAGGCTGTTGCTTGGGTAAGAGTACCTTGCAAGTACTCTTAGGTAAGAGTCTCTTGCAACTCAAGCCCAGGAGTATTTAAAAACTGAGCACGTTGGTATGCGTGGGAGTACAGGACCAGGAAAGGATCAGAACTGAGTTGAGAGTCAGGAAATGGATTTCAGGGGATGCCTCATGAGCAGAGAAGGGATAGGGTGACAAGATCCCAACCAGATTACAAAGGATGGGCTGAACTGCTGACCCCACCTGCTACCTGAATTTACTTTCCTGTTTCTTAAAGACAGCCATGTTGGTCTTCTAGTAGACAGTGACAAGCCCATGCTGCACAGAAGTCCCCCACAAGCCTGTATCTACCCCAGGCTAGTCTTCAGTCATCAGCCTGATACTGATTGAGACTGGCAGATACCACTGTCCAGGGTGGAGAGATGACCAGAGAAAAAAGGGAGAGAATGCCACATGACTGAATTGCAATAGAATAAGTGTAGGAGTCGGACACGACTGACGCGACTTAGCAGCAGCAGCAGCAGCAGCAGCAGGACGGTGCATGTGTGCTCACTGGCAGAAACAATCCCATCACATCCTTACATCAACCCTGAGGGGTGAGAATTCTGTTCCACCTTCTCAGTGTCAAAGATCTGAAGCTCAGACAAGCAAAATAACTTGCTCAACCTCCTCCAGCAAGGAAGCAGCAGAGCCGGGATTTGAATCCAGTTATGTCTAAACCTAAAGGTCATGCCCTTGCTACTTGAAGTCCCTGGACTAGAGACTTGGGTAGCACCTTGGAGCTTGTTGGAAATTTCAGATTCCCTGGCTCCGTCAAAGACCCACAGAATTATAATCTGCATCTTTGCAAGATCACCAGGTGACCTCATATGCTTGTTTAAGTTTGAATATCACTGTTCTAGGAGAATCCTTCCCAAGCGTCCTGCAAAATGATTCTGCTTCCAGAGTATTAAATCTTGATTCATTTTTTCCTCTGGTAGAGTTCAGCCAAGATATTCTGCCATTCCTAGCTGAGATTTAATCCAGAGCAAAGAAAATATAGGGATGAAAGCTGTTCCTTCCTCTTCCATTTCTTTGCAAAGAGAGAAAACAGCACAGCCATGTGTGACTTCTCTCATGGTGATGACATAGCCAAGATGAAGCTTGTTTTAAAGTGAAACAACTGCTCTGGGCTGGCCACTATCTCAGGGCATCATCTGGATGTATGTGACTTTTTGTCACCTCTCTGTTGGGTGGGAAGGAATTCGGTGTAGCTTGCTGATGCAGATGCTGGGAAAACAGGATGGAGACCATTGGATGTTACCTTCCGTCTCCTCAAGTCAGAACAAACCCACTTCTGTCACCCTAGCCTGTGGGGAATTATAGAAAGAAACTATACAAAGAAATATGCCTAAAAGGAATAACCCGTAGGACATCTGAATGAATGTTCCCCTCCCAAAGCCCCCAGTGGAACACATAAGCCCTCCCGGTCACAGTTCATCAGATCAAGGGTGGAGCAGAGACCATACAGCTCTCCCAGGTTTACTATCCATTCCCATTCTTATACTCTCTCTTTCCCTCCCTTTTAATTCACTCCCTCCCTCTTTTGCTCCCTACTTCCTCCTCACTCTTTCACCCTTCCACCACCCTATATGGAACTCTCCAGGCAAGAGCACTGGAGTGGGTTGCCATTCCATTCTCCAGGGTATCTTCCCAACCCATGGATTGAACCTGGGTCTCCTGCATTGCACGCAGAGTCTTCACCATCTGAGCCACCAGGGAAACCCCTTATAACTCCTCCTCACTCTTTCTCCCCTCCCCCACCCCATGTCTGGAACTGCAAAACAGAGAGGAGCTGTCCCTTAGCAGTGAGGCAGGAACAGCAGGTGCCCTGGATGTGCCCCACCCCTGCCCTCTAGGTCCTCATCTCTATTGGCTGAAGGCTGCTTCCTGCAAACTCCAGGAGCTCTCCCTGCAGGAGCATCCTTGGCCAACACACAGAAGAAGTTGGGAGTGCTGACCTTTAATGCCCCCACAGCAGCCCTGAAAATGACTAGTGAGATCTGGTGTATAAACACCCCGGCTCTCTGGCTCCTTGTGTAGACTGCCTTAGAGGCAGACACTCCACACTGATGACCCAGGTTCCTCAAAGGGATTAGGCTCCAGTCGCTCAAAGTAATAACCTTGATAACACACCCTTCACTGGTTCCCTTGCTCATCTCTTCCTCATGGCCTTACCCCCTTCCTGATATTTCCTGGAATCACTTTCCAAATAACCACTGGTACTCCAGTTTTCATTTCAGGATCTGCTTCTGAAGTCCACTTCAAGGAGCCCTCAAAGATGAAATAAGAGGTCACGGACAGACATGGGGAAGCCAAGGCAAGGTCTGAGGAAGCAGGGAAGGCAGAGGAAAGAATAGAAAGCCAAAGGCACAAGGGGGAGGAGAAGCCTGGGTGTCCACCATGGTCTCTGGTCCCCAGAGCAGGCTCAGCTCCAAATGGCCCTGCAGGCCCAGAAGTCCTAATGGAAAGCTCTCTGTCTTAGAAAGGCCAAAGAGAAGACTCGATCTTTGCCCACTGGAGAGCCCAATTAGATGACAAGTCAAACCAGGACAAAAGGAGGGGCAGCCAGGTATGGAACGTATGGATCAACAGTAGCAGCCAATACTTCCTGAGTACTTGCTGAGGGCCTGTATCCTCCGAGGCCCTCTCCATGAGTTCCCTCAGGAAATCCTCACAACCCTGTAAGGTCACTGTCATCATCATCAGTTGCTGATGAGGAAACTGAGTCACAGAGAGGTTAAAGTGAGGTTAGGCTCCAGCTGTTCGGTCCCAAGTGAAAAGACATAGGCTCCAACTCACAGAGTTTACCGCCTAAACACCAAGCTGGTTGATTCACCACTTGCTACAGCACGGCCCTCCTTTTAAAGGTTGAGTTTTCTCATTTCCAGAATATATTTCTCCTTTTGAGAGGAAAAAACAAAACAATGTTGCTATGGTCTCCAAAAGCTCCTGGCTCTGGATCTCTATTTCTTAAGTGAATACAGTCTCAAACAAAGCTAGGTCCTGAAGAAGAGTGGATGGAATCAGAGTGAGGCTTGGGCAAGGCTAAGGCACCGGCCCAACTCTCAGGCCAGAGCCAGGGAGGACTGGATGCTCCTAGAGCATCAGATGGTGGGCTGCCCTCCACCAGCTGACAACCACATGCTGGGCACAGGGCTAGGAGCTTTATATGCTTTATAATTTAATGCCATCCCCCTCTCTGTTCAGTGTGCTGCACTAACCGCATTTCAGATCTGAGTAGGTTGAAATTCAGTTAAGTGCTGAGATGACCAGGGGCTTCCCTGGTAGTTCAGTGGTAAAGAATCCACCTGCCAATGCAGGAGATGGAGGTTCGATCTCTGAGTCAGGAAGATCCCCTGGAGTAGGAAATGGCAAAATCACTCCAGTATTCTTACCTGGGAAATCCCATGGACAGAGGAGCCTAGTGGGCTCCTACAGTCCATCGGGTCACAAAAAGTCGGACACAATTCGGCAACTAAATAACAACAACAAGCTGACCAGAGCTCCCTGGGCCTCTCAGATCCCTGCCCAGAGAATCTGGGCTAACTCTGGTCTGGCCACCCAACAGGTTCCATCAGGTGGCTGGGACACGTGGGCAGGACTCTTCAGACAACAAAGGCTGGTGATCGGGCATCAGCAGTGGAAGGTCACAGGGAGCTGGGTCCCCCTGCTGAGCATCTTCATGGTTGAGGAGGGTCTCATAAACCTCGAGGCTTCTCTCAGAGACCCCATAGCATCTACACTCACACTGTATCCCCCACAGGTCTGCTCTCATCCACCTAGGAATCCTCTTCTGGTTCTGCAATAGGAAGCTTTGCAAGGACTCACCACGAATCCTCTCAAATCTATCTCTAGGTGTGGGCTCCTTCTGCTCCCTGCAGGGCTTGGTTTTTAAGATTCAAAAGCAAATAAAGAAATGAATGACTGGCAGAGGAGTGAAGTGAAAGGAAATGAAGGGCAGGTAACACTGGTTAATGCTTCAACTCTGTGCTGCCTCCTAAAACTATTAATTGTTGAACACCTGAAGTCACCTAGCATTTAGGGGAAGACTGAACCTCAAACGTTGTTTTGTTTTGAGGATTTGGGGGGAGGGGACACAATTCCTCATTTTTCCTCTTCCTTAGACTCTAAATGGGCTTCCCAGGTGGCACTAGTGGCGAAGAACTCGCCTGCCAATGCAGGAGACATAAAAGACGTGGGTTCAATCCCTGGGTTGAGAAGATGCCTTGGAGGAAGGAACGGCAACCCACTTCAGTATTCTTGCCTGGAGAATCCCATGGACAGAGGAGCCTGGCAGGCTACAGTCCATAGGGTTGCAAAGAGTCAGACATGACTGAAGCGACTGAGCACAGTCTCTAAATATTTGTGCTAGTCTCCTTTTTCTTATATTTTTCCCCCAGAGATCAGAAAAGTCAAGAAGGAACCTCAGTTAGACAAAGTCTGATTATAAGGTGCCCCCACAGAAGGGGCAGAAAAGCAGCTTTCTGAGAAAATAAAAATAGAAAAAGCAATACTGGTGGCATAGGCATTTTTGCCACTAAGAATAGCAGCTGTCATCTCCAGGCTCCCCGGGCCCCTCTTCTAAAGCTCATTGTGGTGGGAGCTAGAATCCATTTTCTGTTTCAATTGATGTTAATTTCATCCTGGCATATTTCAGGCCTCTCATCACAAGATGATTCATTGCTGCATGTAAGCGAGTACAATCAGCTCAAATATTTGTAGTCTTCATGCAATCGCTGTAAGAAAACAGGGGGCTGCATGCCACAGATCGTCCCCTCCCTGCCTGCCCCCCCCAGGCCACAGTGTTGAGTGAGAATGACAGGTGGTGGCTGCCTGGCCCCTCTGTCTTCGTCCACTTTGCTGACTTAGGACCACACAAAGCATCCATTCCCCTGAGACCAGCAGCTTCTCGCGGGAGGATATTTTCATGGAGAGGATAATGTTCCTGACAGCCTGGCCAGGAACATTTCCAAGGGCTCTTCAGAGAAGATGCTGGCAAACCTGCCCTTCCATGATTTTCTAACCTCTGTGTCCAAGATACTCTCAGGGTATCCTGGTGATAATCTTAGCATCCAAGAATCACCGGACAGGAGGAGGCCTGGGACCTCTCCTTGCCATCCTAGGGAGGAAATCAAAAACAGCGTGGGCAAGGTTCGTCGAAGGTCAGGTCACAAGAAAATCAAGGTTAGAAGCCAGATCTCCTGACTCGTGGTCCAAACTACATACAGCTGCTCTTATTCTATAGGTTTTGTTTTAGAATAACTTTTTCCTGATTATTAAAAGTATTCCTGTTTACTATAGAGAATGCTCAAAATAGGGAGAGTGCTCACTGCATGATTCCAGTCCCCAAAGACAGTCACCCTCAAAGCGTGGTGCACAGACATCCCCCCTGTGCAGTCACAAAGGGCTTTGCATGTAGAGGAACCCTGTGCTTGGTTTCATGCTCTCATGTGTGCTGTCTTGAATTCCATCATTTTTGAACAAGGGACCATGCATTTTCATTTTGCACTGGGCCCCACAAATTATGTCGCTGGTCCTAATCACCACTGGTATTTCAGTACCATCTTTTTCATGCCTAGCATCTTGCTTTATCCCATTCATTCACGCCTTTGTTCATCCAACAAATGTTTATTGAATACCTGGCACTAGTGGTATAGGAACCCACTTGCCAATGCAGGTTAGACTTAAGAGACATCGCTTCAATCCCCAGGTCAGGAAGATCTCCTGGAGGAGGGCATGGCAACCCACTCCATTATTCTTGCCTGGAGAATCCCATGGACAGAAGAGCCTGGTGGGCCGTGGGGTCACACAGAGTCGGACATGACTGAAGTGACTTAGCACACTATATGAAAATCACAGAATCCCATGAAAATATCATTGGCCTTCCTTGCCTCTTTTATTCCATGAACACAGACAAATCTGCTAGAATTATTGCTCTAGGAAGATTAAACTGGCTGTCCATGGAGAAGAGATTGACTAAAACTCATCTGATTCTAAAACTGACTGCCACCTAAGGGAGAGGTCCGGCAGAGAGAAGAGGTGAGGCAGAGCCCTTTGGTGTCAGCGGTCATCTACGCTGCATGTCCACATGCATGCAGTGTTCTGACACAGGGAGTGAGGGCAGGGCTTAAAGGGCAGACAGGCATCATTTACACGGAAACAACAGCTCAGAGAATAGACCTGTAATCACAGACACCTTTACAACCTAGCTGTGGGAAATAAGACCAGACTCCATCCAGTTCCTACCAAGGCCAACTCCACAGCCATGGTCCAACACTTCCAGTGAAAAGTGTCAACATTTACTCATTGCTCTGCAGACCCTGCTCTGTCCCGAGTTTCCCAGGGAGTGGCAAGGGATTTCTTTGCCCTAGAGTCTAGAGAAAGATGTTTTTCAAAGCAATGAAGAGCTATTTCCTCTCAACCACAGGTAGCAGATGTAAAAGAAAGAGAAGAATTACTCCAATTACATGGTAGACACTGAAAATGCAGAGGACAAGCTCTGGATCTCAATGTTATTTCTCCATAAGAAAAAAAATTAATGCAGCCATTCTTTCTCTGGACCAGAGGCATCTGATATGGATGTTCCACGTTTATAGCAATATACCCCACAGGATATTTGAAAGCTCTGATTTAGTCTTTAATTTCTCCTCAACAAGGTGAATGCCTGAATTGAACCACTGCAATAAGGCAGAAGTTCCAATTCTCTAACTAGCTGTTGCTCTGCATTCATAAATATTTACTTACCTTCTAGAGGTTCTGGGGAAGGGGAACGGTCAAAACTTCAATTGCCTCCTTGGTATCTGACCCCATTTATCTTGCTGCTGAACACCTCCAAGAGTAAGTCTCAAGACGCAATGAGTTGGGAGAAAAATATCCTTTAATATAGACCAGGATAACATGGGCTTTTCACCCTCAGTGTCCTTTTTACAGAGAGCCACTTCTGCTATAGCCCTGGATTTTTCTTAGAGAAGCACCAAACTTGCCAGCATATTAAAAAGCAGAGACATTACTTTGTCAACAAAGGTCCCTCTAGTCAAGGCTATGGTTTTTCCAGTGGTCATGTATGGATGTGAGAGTTGGACTATAAAGAAAGCTGAGCGCCGAAGAATTGATGCTTTTGAACTGTAGTGTTGAAGACTCTTGAGAGTCCCTTGGACTAAAAGGAGATTCAACCAATCCATCCTAAAGGAGATCAGTCCTGGGTGTTCATTGGAAGGACTGATGTTGAAGCTGAAATTCCAATACTTTGGCCACCTGATGCAAAGAGCTGACTTATTTGAAAAGATCCCGATGCTGGGAAAGATTGAGGGCAGGAGGAGAAGGAGACGACAGAGGATGAGATGGTTGGATGGCATCACCGACTCAATGGACATGGGCTTGGGTGGATTCCGGGAGTTGGTGATGGACAGGGAGGCCTGGTGTGCTGCAGTTCATGGGGTCACAAAGAGTCAGACATGACTGAGCGACTGGACTAAACTGAACTGAACTGAAATGTGCCACTGAGAACATTCAAATCACTTGGCTTTGATTGGGCTTGAGATAATTACTGGAGAATTTCTCCCATAAGATAAGTCTGCTGCTGCCAGCCTTGCCCCCTCCAGTCCATACTCCTTACTAAGATCCAGGTGAAGTTCTAAAGGGCAAATCTAATCACGTGTGTGGGTGATGCTCCACATCCCTGAAGCCCATTGGAGTAAAGGACAGTCCACTGCACACTCCCAGTATCCCATCTCAAGTGTACACTGTGATGTTGCTTTGCTTTTTCTACCTCTGGGCTTTCTCTAGAGTCACACAGCCCAGCTGAAATCCATGATTGATTAAAACTCCTTTGACTGTAAAAATGACCATCACACAAAGGAGAGGTCAGGCAGAGGGAAGAAAGTGAGGCAGGGTCCTTTGGCATCTATGGTAATTTACTCTCCATGTCCACATGTGTGCAGTGGTCTGAGAGAGGCAGTGAGGGCAGGGCTTGCAGTGCATTTGGGCATTAGTTACATGCAAACAGCCCATACATGCAAGGAATTATGGCCTCTGAGAGCAACCTTCAATTAATGAAGGATGAAGGTCAGGGGATAAATGTCTCCACCTCCCATTCTTCAGTGAGACAACTCCAGGGCATGTTCTACACACTTCATTAAAGGTCCCCAACACAACTGAGATTTTCCTGGTCATAGCTGGTACCAGCTCAACAACACACACGGTCTCCACTGTTCTTCCTTCCCTGGATAATTTTTCCATACCTCTTCCATCTCCTGGAATCACCCTCTATTTAAGCCATATGCATCCAGGTTCTTATCTTAGGCTCTGATTTCAGGGGAACCCAAACTAAGATAGCATCTCATTCTAGGTTTTAAACCCCTTAAAATTTCTTCCTGTTTAGGATAAACGTAAAGTTCCTTAGTTTCATGTTTAAGGCCTTTAAGGACATTACTTCTTATTTGAACCTCAAATACCAGCAGCACCTATGTACCTACAATTAAAACCATCTCTCAGGGACTTCCCTGGTGGTCCAGTGTCTTAGATTCCTCACTCTCAAGGCAGGGGTCCTGGGTTCAAGCCCTGGTCAGGGAACTAAACCCTACATACCACACAAAGATGTGGCAGGCTCCAACAAAGATCAAAGATCCCACATACTGCAACTAAGACCTGACACAGAAAGATATACAGATATTTTTTAAATATTTTATTTTATTAAATAAAATTAAATAAATAAATTAAATAAAAAATAATAATAAAAATAAATAAATTAAATAATAAATAATAAATAAATAAATAAATAAAATTAAATTTTATTAAATAAAAATAAAATATTTTATTTTAAAAATAAAATAAAACCACCACTCAGACTCACAGACTTAGAGAGTGAACTTATGGTTTCCAGGGGGAAGGATTGGGGGAAAGAACAGGGAGTTTGGGATGGACATGCACACACTGCTATATGGAAAGTGGATAACCAACAAGGTCTTACTGTATAGCACAGGGTACTCTGCTCAATGTTATGGGGCAGCCTGGATGAGAGAGGAGTTTCAGGGAGAATGGATACATGTAATATATGTATGTCTGAGTCCTTTCACTGTTCACCTAAACTATCACCACACTGTTAATCAGCTATACCCCAATACAAGATAAAAAGTTTAAATTTAAAAAAATCACTCAGTTACACAGCTTTACACCTTCCCTCGTGGGGATCTCTCTCATCCTGATTTCCTTGTCCCCATCTTGCTACCACTCATGCCTCAAGACTCTGGCTTTATAACCTCTCCGCTGGGCACCCTTCCTACTCCATCCTCTGCACCCAGATGCATGTGCATGGCGCCTTTTTCATGGCATCAGTGTTTGTGCCCTGCCCAGCTCGCCAGGAGAATGTGTGTTCCTCAAGGGCAGGACCGAGTCTCAGCTAGTGAGTGGGGTCCAGGGCTTCATGCAGAGCTCGGCATACTCCAGGGGCACTGAGATGCTTCCAAAGGGCCAGAGAGCTTTGCCTCTATTCTCAGCTAGCTTTGGTGTCCTCTAAGTATCCTGGGCATTGTTGGTCTTTTATGTGGGCAACAAAGGGACTTTTTTTTTTTTTAAAGGAAATGGCATAAAGCAACTCATTCAAACATTTTGCTGACTAGTCTGTGGTGCAAAATTTCCTCTCCTGGAGGAAGTGGGGAGGATACTGATGTCCCATCAGTATCAACACTCAGGCCAAGGCACGCAGAGATGGAAGTGGAAGAACCTGAGGGCCTTGGAATGTCAGAGCTGGGCAAACCAAGAGTTATACAGCCCCACCAAGAAAGGGTGGGGAGAGGGGCCTCCCCTGGTAGCTCAGAAGGTAAAGAATCTGCCCACAATGCAGGAGACTTGGGTTCGATTCCTGGGTTGAGAAGATCTGGAGAAGTGAGGGGCTACCCACTCCAGTATTCTTGCCTGGAGAATTCCATGGACAGAGGAGCCTGGTGCAGTATGGTCCATGGGATCGTAAAGAGTTGGACACAACTGAATGACTAACACTTTCACTTTCAAGAGAGGGAAAGAGACTTGCTCAGAGAGACTAGACACTCAGACTCCAAACTCCCAGTCAGGTGTTCTTTCCACGCACCCACATCACCTCTCACAAACGCTGAGTCAGAACCAAGCTGACTGGGCCCTGGCCTTTTCCAGCAGGTCAGGACGCAATATTTTTTGAAGGAGAAGGAAGTAGGGAAGCAGAACTTCAGGGAGAATAATTGTTCTGAGCACCCCAATTCAAGTTGATCTGACAAATTTCCCCAGAGGGATGAGAGTGCTGTTCATAGAACAAAGCTCAGGGGGGAAAAAAAAGTAATTGAGTAATTGTGTTGATGGATTAATTGAGTTGACGGAATAATTGAGTTGATGGAATAATTGAGTTGATGGATCAGACTTTATAGTATGTGCTCTGTATTCTAAGGATTCTTTCTTGTTTTCTTATTTTTACATGTACAGTCCTTTCTTCTACTGTGCATTGTGCAAAATACACGATCGTGAACTCAGTGAGGTAGCAAAGGACTTGTCCAATTCATTTCCATTTCTCCAGCACTGACTCACTCACATTGTCCCCACCTTAGACCACGAAAAGAAGTGAATTCTGTATGCAGTAAGGTAGATGGACGAGAGGACGAAGGAATGATGGCTGATAGATGGAGCGACAAAGGAATACGGTGGCTGGGTGAAGGTGTGGGGTCTCCCTTTAGTGCTTCCCTTCCTGCCCTCCTCCTTCATGACCTCTGCCTTACCACCCCAAAGCCATCATCCTTTATTTTTCTCCTCTCCTACTCTAAAGACAGGATCGGATTGGTTGAGCCAGCAGGTAGAGTGCCTACATGATCCAGAGATTTCCCAGGCTCTTCTCATCTCCCTGGAGAGATGAGTTTCTTCCACTATTGAAAGGACTTTCTTCATCTCCTTATCACATAGCTGGACCAGTCCTCAGGAGTTTGTGACACATCTGAGGCCATCACCCAGACATCCTGAGACCCGTCTGAAGACAGAGGTCTATTCTGGACCATGTCTGAGCATGTGACCCATAGTCTGATGCCATCCTCCTGAGGCACTTCCCCAGCAGAAGCAGATTCCTCCCTCCACCCTCTCCACCCATTCCTTTTAGCACTTTGCATAATGTTCATTTCCCTAGACAGTTCCCATCATGTTTATTTCAGGAATTCCAGCAGTCACTATTAGTGTGACCTACATATTTTTTTGGTGTCCTAGGTGTGATATCCAATTATCATTAACCCAGTATGTTTTAAAAAACAGTCTTAGAAGAAGTAATTATAGCAGGGAACTAGTTTTGCTTCTTTCCAATCAACAGGAGGAAATAATAAGAGTTTCAATCATGAGCTGAAAAATCTGCTTCCTAAGCAAAAATCCAGAAGAAAAATTGGTCACTTGGGAAAGAAGGAAGCAAAAGTTTCTTGATCCCCTACTGTGCACTAGCTATTTTCACTTGTTATTTCCTACAATTCTTATAACATCTTACAAAATAAGTATCAAATTTCCACTTTTATAGATGTGGGAGCTGAGGCTTAAAGAAATTGGAAATGTTTCCAAGGTAAAAAGACTAGTAAGTGCAGAAGCAAAGATCTGAGCCATGCAAGTAACCTCTGCGGGTCCACAGCCTGGTCTGGAGGTTGCTTCTTGGCTAGGTCAGACCACCATGTTCCACCACCACCTGTTTACAAAACACCATCCTGCAGCTTGAGAGAAAGAGCCATGTCCTTCCTTGGCCTTGCCCCCTCCACTTCTCCACTGAACACAGCTGATTGGTCCTGGGTTGGACAGTCAACTGAAGCTGGACCAATCTGATTAGTCCAGAGTTCAATCAATCTGATTGGTCAAGGGATGGACATTCAGTCCAAATCCAGCCAATCAGAGACTTCGTCTCTGGGACTCTTCACGCTAGAACCAGAAATCAAACCCAGATCCTCACTGATATATGGCAGCAGCAGAAGCCAGGCTGAGACATGAAGGCCGGCAGACGTTCACCGGGAAACTGCAGACAAGAGGAGAACTGAGTGATGGCTGAGCCCCTGACGTGGGAAGTGCCCAAAGCCCAGCTGTGTCTTCATCTTTCCTGTGACTTCTGGTTGTTTAACCCTACTTGTCCATGAGTCGGTAAATCTCTCTCTGCCCAAGCTGGCTCTAGTCGTACTTTAGTCTTGAACAACCAAAAAGGATTGGGACTAAAATAAAGGTCTTGTGTGTACATTTCCTAGTCCGTGGTTGGAGATGTTAATAAGTGACACGGAGATCAGATTGAGCTAACGACATCCCTTAAGTCCACAACATGAGGGAGATTCACTTGAAAAGCTTTCCATTCCTGAAGACTGACTTGGTTTGTAAGGAATTGAAAGGGCTGGTCCCAACTCAAACCAGCTCAGTATATGAGCAGGAGCAGGGAGATGAGAGATGAGGTGGCTTCACGGCCACACGCAGCCTACACGTCACCCTCAATCCCTCAGCCGCCATCCCCCATTTCTAGAATGAGACAGCTGGCTAGATCAGGCTTTCAGCCAGTCACCTACCACCCTCACCATGGGAGCCAGTGTTTACACAACACATTTAAAAATGGGTTAATTTTGTTGTCCTTTATATGTGAATAATAGATTTGATATGCCAGCCATATTTTTCCCCCAACACACGTTAAAATGCATAACGACTCAAATGAAACATGTTTGACTGTGTGCCATGAGAATCCCCTTGGGTTCCACGCTCTGGAAAATCACGGAGCTGACAATCTCTAAGAAGCCAACGACCGTGTCTTGGAAGATGGTGATAGAAGGCCAGTCACTCAGAGTTCATTCAACCAGCACTGACGCAGTCCCTGCTCTGGGCCAGCCCCGCTGAGAAGCCTCAGTGATCCATGTAGCGTGAGCTGACAGTAAGTGAGCGTTTACGATGGGTTAGACACTGTACTGAGTGCTTTATAGCCGTTGGCTCATTTTTATCCACTGAAAACTCCCACGAGGTATTTATAACTAATTTCTGAATCTCAGAAAGGTGAATTATTCATCATTTAATCCCAAAGCAACTGTATTCATTTTCTATTGCTGCCGTAACAAATTATCACAAATTTAGTGGCTTAAAACACCACACATTTATAATTTCATAATCCTCTAGGTCAGAAGTCCAACATGGGTCTCAACAGGCTGAGACAGAGGCGCCAGCCGGCTGCGTTCTTTTCTGGCAGCTTTGTGGGAAAATCTGTTTCCTTACCTTTTCCAGCTTCTAGAGGCCACTGCATTTCTTGGCTTAAACCTTCCTCCATCACAAAAGCTAGCAACACAGACTGTGCCCTTCTTGTGATGTCATCTCTCTAGTTCTCCGCAGCCAGACAAGTGTTTTAAGTACACGTGTGATGAGATCATCTGTCATCCTCCCCCACACTCCGAGATAATTCAGGAGCATCTTCCCCATCCCAAGCCCCCTAACTTTAATTACCTCTGCAACGTTTCTTTTGCCACTGAAGGTGACATACCCACAGGTCCCAGAGATTAGGGCATGGACATCCCTGGGACTCTGATTCTGCCTATCACAGACAGCAAAGGACAGACGAGATTCAATCCTTTATCCCATAGTCTTAACCACCACCTTAAACAGAGGCAGCACTCAAGCGCCCTCTAACTTAGTGAGAGACAGATGAGTGACAGAGAAAGCATGCCCGCCTGAGATTAGAGTCCACCTTGTTTTCTTGCTTACTGATGCTTTCTCTAATGAGGAATGTAAACTCCACGAAGGCAAGGGTTCCAATGCTCTGTGCACAGATGGATCTCATATGAGCCTCACTAACACAGTGGCCACAAGCCACCCTGAGCACTGGAGATGTGATCAGCCCCAAGTGAGATGTGCTGCAGGTGTAACACACACACCGAATTTCAAACAGTACCATAAAAAGAATGGAAAACATCATACTAATATCTTTGTATTGATTACATGTTGAAGTTGATAATATTTTAGACCTATGAGGTTAAATTGGAGAATTCCATGGACAGGGGAGCCTGGTGGGCTCTAGTCCATGGGGTTGCAAAGAGTCGGACATGACCGAGCAACTACACTTTCATGAGGTTAAATATATTATCAAAATTGATTTCATCTTTTCCTTTTTACCTTTTTTAATATACCTACCAGAACATCTAAAATTACACATGTGGAGACTTCCCTGGTGGTCCAGTGAAACTAGATCCCACATGCCACTGTGAAGATTGAAGATCCCACGTGACTCAACAAGACCCAGTGTAGCCAAATAAATAAACATTTCAAAAGTAATAATAAAATCAAAATAAAATATAATTATGTGGCTCACCTTATCTTTCCACTGGATAGCACTGATCTAGAAAAATACTTGCCACACAGCAGACACCCAAAACATACCAGCTGCCTGAACAGAGGGGTGAAACAGCAGGAGAAAGTGGGGCATGAAACCGGCACTTTCAATGGGCAGTCTGGGTCAGGGAGTCACAGGCCATGAACCCCAAGAGGCATGCAGTGGACGTGACACGGATGTGCAGAGTGAACCAAGGTTTCCTGAACACCTAGTGAGGGTGAAGGTGAACTTCAGTCTCCGTCACGGTAGAATCAGTGAAGGATTGACTGTAAGCTAGGAAGTAAGGCAGCTGAATTTGTTTGAGAAAGAGGGTTCTGAGCTATGAAGCCTGGATAGGGAAGGGCAGGGAAGACAGGGAATCACACCCCTTTGAAGAGGAAGTAGTTAAGAAACAACATGAAGTAACTTACAGGACAAATGGGAAGGGATGGCTATATGTATTTCAGAATCAGCTGGGTAAGAAACAGTTATAAGGGAGTGGGTAAAGCGGTAAATTGAAAGATCACATCACAGGGACCCTCTCTGTTCTCCCCTGTGAGGGTGAAGGAACAAAGACACCTGAGTCCAAAGTCAGGCAGGCTGAGGGCAGACAGCAGGAAGGAACGTTTCATCCTAGAGACCATGAACCCAGAGGCAGTTTCTACAAAGATGACGTGGCTACTCGCAAGCAGGGGCAGCACCGTGCTGGTCAGTGAGTTCTGGAAAGGTCAGTGCCGATCTGACCAAGAGGAGAGAACCCACCTCACCAGGGCCTCCAAAGCACCAGCCGGCATTTCCAGCGCATGTGGCTCTTTATTACAGAACAGGGGGCAGTGCACTTCAGAAGGGAGGCCAACAGGTTCAGAGGCATCGCCAGCCTCATCTGCAACACGCCTACAAAATGTTTCAGGGAGCAGAAAGTGAAGAGAGCATTAGTCGCTCAGTTGTGTCCAACTCTTTGAGACCCCAAGGACTGTAGCCCACCAGGCTTCTCTGTCCATGGAATTCTCCAGGCAAGAATACTGGAGTGGGTTACCTTGCCCTCCTCCAGGGGATCTTTCTGACCCAGGGATTGAACCTGTGCCTGCTGTGTCTCCTGCACTGCAGGCAGATTCTCAACCCACTGAGCCATGATTCTCAACCCACTGAGCCACTGGGGAAGCAGAAAGCTCACTTCAAAGGAGAGCCGTTGCAGTGGCCACAGAGAAACCGGCGTTTCCTCACCAAAGTGGGAGCCAGCCCCAGAGCATGCACTTCTCACTTGTGTTCTGTTTTCTCCCCTTGTCTCCTGCCAGTTAATTTCAACACAGAAACGTAACTCACAGATGTGCAATCCATTCCAGTGGGACAAGGAAACCATGATGCAGGCTCCAGCCAGGAGAGAAGAAGCGACCTTGTGAGCCCAGAAGGGGGGCAGGGGCTGACCTCACTCCGCACCTGGGGCAGCCATCAATGTCGCCCTGTTCCTAGGATCCAGAGGGAGCCCAGGTGCTGCCTGCAACTTCCCTGACCCTCCAAATGCCCCACAAAAGCAAGACTTTCCTGCACAAGTGAGGCTATGACAGAGCCAGAGAGAATTTTTTTAACTGAAAATGGAAGCGACTTCTAGGAACAAAGATGAGTTTTACATCCAGATTTACTTTTTCTCCCTTCCAAAATCCCATGGAAAGAACAGCAAATGGATTTTGAAAATAAAAGCACAACACCAAGAATGACCCCCGATATAAACTATGAACCAAGGGTGGTGATGTGTCATAAAGTGCCAACCGCTCTGGTGAGGGGTGATGATGATGGGGGAGACTGTGTCTGGCAGGGAAGGGTATACAGGAAAGCTCTGTACCTTTCTCCTTATTTTGCTATGACCCTCAAGTTGCTCTAAAAGTAAAGTTTTTAATTAAACAAAATAAACCATCAGACAAGAAGAGCATGAGCAAGGAGACAAGAACAAAAGTTATGGAAGTCAAGAAAACAAGTAGGTGAGAAGTACCAGACTTAGACCCCAGGAGATGGATGCCTAGGCCTGCAGGGAACTGAGAACCAAACCCATTTGCATCATGGGAGTCCCTGAAAGGCCTGGTGCCCAGAGGCTCTAGAGCCCTTCACAGGTCCCCCTTTGGTTTGGGGGGTAAAGTAGGGAAGGGGAAGAGCTGCATTCTGAGCAGGCCCCAGCCCCAGGTTCACCATCTGAGCTCAAAACACACCTGCTCTGACCTCGCAGCAGCCCACAGGGTCATTTTTTTAAATTTATTATTCATTTTTTAATTGAAGGATAATTGCTTTACAGAATTTAGTTGGTTTCTGCCATACATCAACATGAATCAACCATAGGTCTACATATGTCCCCTCCCTCTGGAACCTCCCTCCCATTTCCCTCCCCCTCCCACCCCTCTAGGTTGTTTCAGAGCCCTACAAGGTCATTTCTTACTTCCAACTTTATTTTCCCCAAGTTTTTTTGTTTGAAAATGTTCATCCCTACAGGAAAATTAAAAGAAAGTACTATGAACTCCCATAGCCCCTTCATCTGATGACTAATTATTATTTTACACATTTTCTGTGTGTGTGTGTGTGTGTGTGTGTGTGTATGTGTGTGTGTAGATTCAGTGTATAGAGTATAAACCATTTGAAAGTAACTCCTAAAAATAAGGACATTCTCCTATAAAATCATGTAATAAAATTAACAATAAGTTTATAATTCTATCTAATGCATAGCTCATGCTAAATCTCCCGAGTTGCTCCTGGGGAAGATGGACTGTTCTTTGTAGTTGTGTTTCTTTCTTTGAATCTAAAACCAATGAAGTTTCACACATTGTGTCAAGAGGTCCTGCTCTTTGGCCTCGTCTAATCTAGACTTCTGTTACTCAAACTGCAGTTAGCAGACCAACACCTCAGGCACTGTTAGAAATGTAGAGGCTCAGGCCCAACCCCCCGCCTTCTGAATCAAAATTTGCCTTTTAATAAGACTGCCAGGTAGTTCGCAAGGTTTGTACATGCTAAAGTTTGGAAAGCACAGCCCAGAGAGACATACGGCAACACTTACATACACACACACATACATCTATACACACATGTATGCATGCACATGTATATACATGCATACACACATATATACAGTCACACATATACATACCCTCAGGCATACACGTGTACATACCCACACGCATGCAACCACACACATGCAAACATATAAACACAAATATACACGTGTGCCTAGAGCTTTTTAGTTTCTCTTGGACAATGGCTTTCTTTTTTGTTTGCAAGGTCCAGGCCAGTGGTCTTGTGGAAAGACTACATGTTGTACACTTGTCTACTTGTCCCCTCATGATTCCATTCAGAGTAAACATTCCTGGCAAGAATATTATGTAGAGGATGCCATCAACTTCTCACTGTATCACATCAGGAAGTCTATACCAAAAGGATTTCCCCCTCTTGGCGACCCTAGGTTTGATCATCAGTTAATGTGGTGACTACAGGGAGGCCTGGTGTGCTGCGGTTCATGGGGTCACAAAGAATCGGACACGACTGAGTGACTGAACTGAACTGAACCAGGTATCTCCATGGAAAGGCCCATTCCCCCACTGTCATCTGTAGTTAATCTGTGGGGTGACTCTTTGGAATCATATTAATATCCTGCTCCCCAATGCCTTTCACCCAATAATCTCAGCATCTCTTGTGGTTTCTTGCACTGAAGATTGCAAATTGTTAATTCTCGTTCCTTCTACCCTGACTGTTGGCATTCTTCTGTAAAGTGTTTCTCTCTTCTCCTCTCTCCTCTCCTCCCGGGGCTCCCATCTCTCCTGGACTACTATCAACCATGAACTCATGAATACTGTATCATTCTGTGTGATGCTCAAAAATTATACACAAGGCAGTCCATGAAAACCAGCAACCACATTTCTGCACATCTAGCAGCTTAGTGATTTTGGACAAGTGACTTCTCTGTTTTTCAGTTTCACCATCTGTTAAACAGATAGTAATTGACCTCCATAGGTTGGTGTAATTCACTGAATGAATGCATGTAAAACTCTGGCAACTGTACCTGCCATGTGATAAGCCCTGCTTACGTGCTTGTTATTAAATATTCTTGTTATCTTTATCATCAGCATCACCATCACAAACCCAGCCTTTGGTACAATTCTAGAGCCCCATAGGTAGTTTATAAAGGAATGAATGGGGGAGGGAGGAAAGGAGAAAGGATGGAGTAAAAATCTTTAAGAGAAGAGAGAATGTCGGAAAGTCCCAGAACACCTTCCTCCCCACCCACGCTCCTTCCCTCTCCAACACATGACCATGTCCTAGATACCATCCAGGCCACCCCACTGCTCCTGGAAAAATATTTGGTTAACTGAACTAACACGGGGCTGGTAGATAAACCCGAATGCTAGTTGAGGAGACATGTGCTCTTTCCCATCTGCTGCCTTGCAAACAATGCTAGTCTTATTATTTCAAATGACAGGCAGTTCTTTCTGTAAATTTGCTTGTCATGCCAATTCAGCTTTTATGTAAGTGTGTATCTCGTTTCATTTTCCTCTGCATACAAGTCACTGATGCGAGGCAGCTACACCCCAGGTCTGCTGCACTCCCCAGAGGGTGTCCTCAAACAAGTCTTCAGTTCCTTGACCTCAACAGGCCCCTTGGTCCTCTCTGCAGAGACCGTGAAGAGTCTCTGAAAGTTGAGGGGAAGGAGTGGTAAGAGAGGAAGCAAGAAGAGCAGCAAGTGGGTGCCTGCTGAAGCAGATGATAAGTATGTGAGTTGCTTGTAATATTTTCTCTAATTGCCTGTATTTGAAATTTTCCCTAAGATGAGGAGAAAGCCTCTGAGAATTGGGCATCTCCTGAGTTTTACAGGATGAATAGGAGCTTCTGATTCAGTGAGAAACAGAGGAACAATCCAGATAGAAACACATATTACAGGAGAAGAGCCCACAGAGAGGTACAGCCCAGTAGAAGATGGTTCTGTTTCAACTTTAACCAGTGAACTCTAATTCGATGCTGGCGCTACCCACCTGGTTAGTGCCAAGCCCCCAAGATAAGCAGTCCTCCTGACAAGAGATGCTCTCACTTCAGACCCCCAACTGCAAGTGGGGTCCCCAGGCCACCCATGTTTCTGTCCAGCCGGCTTCAAATTGGGGGAGGGGTGTGTTCCCACGTCCCCATCTGGGTTGATGATTCACTAGAATGGCTCACAGCACTCAGGGAAGTGCTCGACTCATTATTACAGTTTTAGTATTAAAAATACAGATCACGACCAACCAAATGAAAAGACACACCAGGCCAGTCTGGGATGGGAGGGACCCGAATGCTGAGCTCCTATGTGGAACTCTCCCAGTAGAATCAGAATATGTCACCCTCCAGGCACATTGACAGGCTCCCCAACCAGGAAGTTCCACTGAGCTTCAGTGTCCAGTGTTTTTATTGGGGTTTCGTTACAGAGGGATGATTAAGAACTCGATCCCCAGCCCCTCCCCACAGCTCAGAGGTGAGGCTCATTCAAAGTTCCAACCCTCTAATCAGGCAGCTGGTCTTTCTGGGGACCTGTCTGCAACTTGAGTCATCTCACTGCATTAGGATAACTAGGTGTAGTTCAAGGAGCTCATGAATTACAAAGGTACTCCCATCACTTGGGAAATCCCAAGGGTTTCAGAAGCTCTGAGCCAGCAACCCAGGATAAAATTTGAACCAATTCTCTGTTACACAACAAAGGTACATGCCAGTGGCGAGAACACAAAGCGACAGGCAGACACTGAGGACACACTCCGTACCCGTGCTGCGCTGGGTGCTCTGTGTGCCCTGTGGGGTGTGTGTGCAGGGGATGGAAAAGTGACAGAAAGCAGGGGTGGGAAGAAGGAACAGAGATGGAGGGAAAGAGAGAAGGAGAAAGAGAAAAGGCAGGAAGGAGGCAGAGACAGAGGCAGGAGGGATGGAGGAGGACAGAAGGATTTCAACTCCATTTTACAGGAGGCTGAGTCCCACAGAAGGTGACTGCCAAGTCCATAGTCACACGGGTATTAGAGGGCAGCAACAAGATTCAAATCTAGGCCAACTGGACTCTGACCTGTGCTTTTTCAGTCTGGAGAAAATGTGAGCTTCAGAAGGGTCCTGTGTAACAAAGGTGCTGAGACTTCAATAGAGTGAAGTCTCATTCTATTGAAGGTTTGCATCCAGGGAGGACAGTTAAGATCTGCACCCACAGCTCCGTGGGATGTGGACAGGAGGACAAAGGGAATTGGGAGAGAAAGAGAAGAGATGAGACCAGATGAGTGAAGAGGAGGCCTAAACTGGAGGAGTCAGGGAGGGCTGGGGTGGGGAGCCAGACCAGACACAAGCGATGAGCTGCAGGCTGACCACCTCCCATGTGGGAGCAGGAACACTTTCCCTGCCACCTAGACACAGGTGGGCCCACTATGTCATACAACACCCGGCCTCTGCTTTCCGTAAGTGCCTGTCAGACAATCCGTGCTTTTATGCAAACCCACTTGTACTTCTTTCATCATCCCTGATGTCTCTGGAGCAGTGAGTCTAACCAGTTCCCCTTTCCCCTTTACAGTGAGCAGGAGACCTTCCTACAGTCAAGAGTCAACTGGCACTTTCCCCCACCCAGAGTTGTTATATGACTTCTATAAAGAACCTAGAAAAGAGACTTGAGGCTTCTGCACAACATCCTGGACAGGACAGGCAGAGTATTCATGGGCAGCCCAGCACATCTCCTATGGAGAGCCACACCACACCCTGCTTGGGGTTCTAGAGGCAATGTTGGAGACAGTGCACCTCACACACACTTGCTGTAGTGAACAGGCTTATAGCCAGGTTTAGAGAAACTTGCTTCTTTATCCCTCAGGGACAGAGACTGGTCCAAGGAAAGCCAATCAGAATCCTTCCTTGGAAGTGAAGGGCAGTCCTGTTTCTATTTGGGTTTCTACCAGTCACATTCTCTAAAGAGGTGGAGAACACTTATCCAGCAGCACCAAGAAGGCATAAAGGCATGGGGCGGGGGGGGGGGGGGGGGAATGGGAGAGACAGGTGACAATGTCTGAGAGGCCCTGGCTCAACCCCTGACTTTCCAAGTTATATGAATCAATTATTTTTTCTTTCAAGATAGTTGGAAGCATGTTTCTGTTCCCTGATTCCAGAGAGGGTCTGCTAATTCATGACACTGCTTTGAATCAAATGTTACACCACTTTCACCTTGTCCCCCCAGCTTTCTGGCAGCTGGGGCAGAGTTCTGATCCGTTTGTTTACCACTGGTCCAGGCCTGGGGAAAGAGATCTGGGTACTACAGGGTTCAGAAACTTCAGTGAGCAGCAGGCTGGCAGTCAGGAAGGGTGGCACATCTCAGCATGAAACCCCTTGCAGAGCCCTCTTTCAGAGAGGAGGCCCAGGAGAGCCAGTCTGTGGAAGGTGGATGCTCTGGCCTGAGCGTGGGGAATGGGGCTGCAAAGTGGCTGTGAGTAAAGAAACAGAGTAAGGAGAACATCTAACAGGGCAGCAAGGGGTTCGGGCAGGGAATAAGATGATGTAGCAGGACCCTGGACTAGACAAGAGAAAATAAGAATAGTATCTTTCTGCTAGAATGAGGACTGCTGCCCCAGAATCATATGTAACTTTTGTACCCAGCTCCTGGTAGAGAATCCCAGTCCATGGTTTTCATTTATTATTGTTGTTGTTAATAACTAGCAGCAGCAGCAGGAGCCACAGTGAATTTCCAGTGGACTATGGGTGCCAGGCAGTGTGCTTGCAGCCTCTGTTAATGTCTGATTCAGTCCCTGTTTAACTCGGTCAGGTGAGCAACAGTAAACCCATTTCACAGATGAGGATGCTAACATTTAGAGAGGTTAAGTACTTTGTTCCCAGCTTTTCAGCTTGTTAAGTAGTAAAGTCATTACACAGATCGGAAAACTGAGGCCCGGAGAGGGAAAGTGACTCACTGAAGGTCACATAGCAAGTCGAACTAGCAGAGGGATACCAACTCAAACTCAAAACTCTGGGTATTCAGCCCTGTGCTCTTCCCCCTGCACTGGACTATCTCAGCAGCACCAAAGGCACACCATCCAGGGAACAGGCTGGACCACTAGGCTGTTCTGCATTCCCAGGTCTTTCCATGAGAATGGAAGCTAATGCCAAGGAGGGGTACCTTCAGGGTGGATGAAACAGTTGCTGTAAACTGGCAATCCATGGGCTGGTCAAAAGTGTTTCTGTCTCTTTCTCCAAAGAAGAAATACAGATGGCTAACAAACACATGAAAAGATGCTCAACATCACTCATTATTAGAGAAATGCAAATCAAAACCACAATGAGGTATCATTTCACACCAGTCAGAATGGCTGCTATCCAAAAGTCTACAAGCAATAAATGCTGGAGAGGGTGTGGAGAAAAGGGAACCCTCTTACACTGTTGGTGGGAATGCAAACTAGTACAGCCACTATGGAGAACAGTGTGGAGATTCCTTAAAAAACTGGGAATAGAACTGCCATATGACCCAGCAATCCCACTGCTGGGCATATACACCGAGGAAACCAGAATTGAAAGAGACGCATGTACCCCAATGTTCATTGCAGCACTGTTTACAATAGCCAGGACATGGAAGCAACCTAGATGTCCATCAGCAGACGAATGGATAAGGAAGCTGTGGTACATATACACAATGGAATATTACTCAGCCATTAAAAAAAATACATTTGAATCGGTTCTACTGAGATGGATGAAACTGGAGCCCATTATACAGAGTGAAGTAAGCCAGAAAGAAAAACAACAATACAGTATACTAATGCATATATATGGAATTTGAAAGATGGTAACGATAACCCTATATGCGAGACAGAATAAGAGACACAGATGCATAGAACAATTTTATGGACTCTGAGGAAGAAGGTGAGGGTGGGACGTTCTGGGAGAATAGCATTGAAACATGTATATTATCATATGTGAAACAGAACACCATTCCATGTTCGATGCATGAGACAAGGGCTCAGGGCTGGGGCAATGGGATGACCCAGAGGGATGGGATGGGGAGGGACGTGGGTGGGGGGGTCCAGGAAGGGGAACACATGTAAACCCATGGCTGATTCATGTCACTGTATGGCAAAAACTATTACAATATTGTAAAGTAATTAGCCCCCAACTAAAATAAATAAATTTATAAAAAAAAAAAAGTGTTTCTGTCTTGCCTGCAGAGTGGTATATGAACTTTATTCAATACTTTAAAATTGAGAGATCCCACATACAAATCTGGGCTATAACACAGCGGTAGATTCCACTGGACCCAGCCTTGGGAGCAGAGTATCAACCAAGCACAGTGAGTGAAGAACCAGAGTTCAGGTTCCCACGCTCTGTCTCCATTCAGAAAACTCTGAGGCTTTCCTACTGTGTTCTTACGTAGGATCTGATGGAGCTGGAGAATGACTCAGCCCCTGCATCAAGCCCCTGACATCAGATGGTTTTCTGCAAAACTGCTGTGTGTAACAGACAACTCCCAGCTCCCAGCAGTACAGCAATGTTAGTTGCTCTAATGTCTGTAAACTTCAGGGGAAGCTCTACATCTGGCTTTGTGGGGTGTGAGGTAAGTTTCAGCCTCCACATCTGTCTCTAGGACCAGCAGTTCATCTGGGCATCCCCTTCTCCTAACAAATGGCAGTAGCACAAGTCTGAGAGAAATCACACAAGTATGATGAAAGACCATGCTTTTGTGCATCTACATGCATTTTACCGGCTAACAGCCCATGACCACACCCAGAGTCAATGGGGCAGAGACAAACACACCACCTTCTCCACAGAAAGACACTTCCAGGGCAAGGGGTGTGGGTGTATAATCCTATCACAGGGAGGAAGTGAAGAATTAGGACTAGTCAATCTACTACACTCATAAGTACTGCTACACTCATAAGACAGTAAGGAGATCAAACCAGTCAACCCTAAAGGAAATCAAACCTGAATATTCATTGGAAGGACTGATGTTGAAGCTCCAATACTTTGGCCACCTGATGCAAAGAACTGACTCATTGGAAAAGACCCTGATGCGAGGGCAGGAGGAGAAGGGGATGACAAAGGATGAGACGGCTGGATGGCATCACTGACTCAATGGACGTGAATTTGAGCCAACTCTGGGAGATAGTGAAGGATAGGGAAGCCTGGCGTGCTGTAGTCCATGGGGTCGCAAAGAGTAGGACACGACTTACCAACTGAACAACACTCATAAGGGATCAGCCCTTTCAGTCACTGCTTGCCACTCTGTTGGGCCCTGCAGGAAAGGAGGACAGACACAATGGGGTGGGCTGGACTGTCTGCATTACGCCAGAACAGTGTGCTCAGGGCTAAATAGGGAACAAGAGGCCACAGTGGCAAATGCACTGGAGAGAAGGGAGCAGCCCACGCCTTGGCCTCTGGAAAAGAAGGAAAGTGGTCAGGTTTGGTGATCCCGGGACCTGTGGCTGGAGGGAAGTGTCACAGCACAAAGCACTTCACCGGAGAGCCAAAAAGACTAACCAGGAGGAGGACTGAGGAGTGGGCCCCAGTGGGCAGGTAGGGCCACGGCATCAGAAGCACTTCGCGCTAATTGGCTTGCTTTGGCCAGTGACGCACCAAATGTGGGGGTGGAGCCCGAGCCCGGAGAGGGTCCTGCAAACCTCAGGTCAGGGCTCAGAGGAAGCCCAGACGCTGGGCAGCCAGCCTGACCAGACTCTGCTGGGGTCTCTCTGAAAACCTCCTCCAGCCTGAGTCACTGAGGCTTTCAAACCTCGGCTTTAACCCACTTCAGTCCTTAGGCTTACCTTGAGAGAAGTTCTACAACAAGAAAGAAGAGGAAAGAAAAGGCGGTGATTGGAAAGGTTTTTACAAATACACAGACTAGGTCCTTTAACAGCAGGGAATTCCTTGGTGGGCGTGATTCTCCTGGGCTAGAAAGAAAGGCCACCCCAGCCCTCTCTCTTCAGAGCAGCCTGGCAGAGGCTTTCATAGCCACACCCTGGCTTCCTTGGCAACACTGATCAACAAGAAGTGAACTCCATCTCCATCAGCATTTATATGCCTCATGTGGGGCTGTGGTGGCCTGGAATGGAGAAAGATGCTTCTCTCCACCAAACGTTGGCCCCTGAAGCCAAGGAGTCCCACTAACTCCAGCCTTCAGCAGCCAAACCAGCTCAAGCATGTGCTTGGGAAGAAAATACATAATAAATGTCAAAACTGAGCTCAGCTCCTGGAATGCAAAGTCACCAAATTGGTCCAAATTCATGAGAAGAGCAGAAATGAACAAGTTCACTTTTGTAACTTTACAGATGCGGAAACTGAGGCTTATGGATTCAAGCAGTTTCTTAAACATTAGCTTTCCTCCTAACAATTGGAATAAATAAAATGAGGACTTTGGGCCAGATCCTATGTTAAGGACCATGGCAGCTGCCAGTCCCTGCTCTTACCTTTGTAAGGATAGGGTCCATGCTGTCACGTCTGCCTGCTCACCCTTCCTCCCTGTGCCATCCTTTGTTGGTCCCAGTCCTATAGATCCTTCAAGACTCAGGCTAGGAAGTACCTACTCTAGGAAGCCTACCTGATCTCCCCTCCTCACCCTCCCAACCCCTGCCCTGCTAGACTCTCCTCCTGAGCTCCCAAAATGCCTTTCTTTCTCATTCAAGGAATGAGCTAATGTGTCTGTCTCCTTTTCCCCATAAGCTGGTAGCAGTCAGGGACCGTTTATACTGTACTAACGCCAGAAGCACAGAGCCCTTGTGCAATCTGTGCTGTGGAATAGATGCTCCATCACTGCGTGGGACAGATGCCTGGAGGATGCACGAGTGAATGAATGGGGGATGCTTACTATGCAGATGACGAAAGGTAGACTCTGTAAGTTGTGAAATGCAGACCCCCTGCCCAGAACAGCTACAGCCAGCAGTGGGTGCTCAATAAAACTCAGTTTGAATACAACTGAAAGGCCCAGTCCAGACCCCCGGGTGGCCGAAGGCATCCTCACAGTGCCCAGGGGAATCTGACTGTGAGTGTCATTAAGCACATCCATAAATCCAGCCGCATCTCTGGGCCTCAGCCCAGAGGAGTTCATGCACCCACAGCCGTGGTCCTGCAAGAATAATGAGGAGGGAGGAAGAGTCATCAAGGGAGGACAATGGAATAACAGAGAAACCATCAGAGATTTACCAGGGCCGTGGGGAGCCCTGCGCACCTCGGGTGGGGCTGGGAGGAAAGCAGAAATCAGGAGGGCTTGTCAGAAACAGATGACACTGGCAGAAAAGACCAAGGTTGGAAGAAGGGGCCATTTTTCTCCAGATGACATCCAGGTGCTTCCTAGAGGGGCCATTACAATGATGCACAGCTGGGGGGGTGGGGCACTCAGAGAGGCTGCCTCCTCTTGACAAAATATTAAGCCATTGGTCAAACTTAAACACCCTCCCATCAGGAGACCGGTTGGGGATGAAGGACTGTGATTCTCCATCATCCGCAGCTTAAGCACCAGCCCAGGAGGAAACAACAAGGGGAGCTCATTGACCGAGAGGCTCAGGCGAGGTGTGCGATTTAGGGAGGGACTGTGACAGGGACAGCCACGGAGCCATCATCAGGGGGCCACCACATTACAACCCCACCCCAGAAAAAGGCAGTGAAAGGGGACAGAGTTATTAATTCTCCAATGGTCTAAATGTCCAATGGCCCCAGCGGCTGATCCATATCTCAACAGCACTAGCTACTGCGAACTGAGTCCCTCCCACATGTTAGACATGTTGGACTGTGGTCCTCATCCCCACCAAGGAAGGGGCCGGTACTCCCATCTTGGAGAGGGTCACCGGTTGGCCCTAATAACTGGCCCTACATCATACATACAGGAAACGCTGGGGAGGGAGGAGGCTGGATTTGAATCCATGGATCCACCCCAAAGCTCAGGGTCAGTCTTTCCTCGGCTCCACGCTGGCTGTCTGCTCTCATCACGCATGCTCCCCGAGGCAGAAGCTAACGTGCTCTGGGCTCAGGATGGGCAGAGGGCCTCCAGCTCCCCACACATGTGGCTCATCCTCCTGTGACTTCCTGGCCCCACATTCAGCCCACCCATATTTACTGCCTGACCGTGTCCTGACTGCTGTGCGGACACAAGGTAGGGGGAGGAGCACTCCAAGTAGACCAGCACCCCGAGGCAACTCCAGCGCCTTAAGATGGTCACGATCCCTCACTCCACTGATTGTCAGGGCGACTGTGCAAGGCAAGAGTGGCCATCTCCATTGTGCTAACCAAGAAACAGTGGGTCAGAGGGGCGACGGGAAGGGCTGTGTGCTTTCTCCCTGCCCCATGCCAGGAACTCAGCACACCCTGACTCTGGACGGAGCAGCCAAGCCCTCAAGGTGAAGTGGATGACAGAGAGAGTGAACTGCTCTAACTGGGGCCTCAGTCCCACTTTCCCTGCCTCCTCCATCACTCCAGTGTGGAATTTTTTTTTTCGGAGGGGGTGGTGAGACCCTACTCTTACAGGACACCAGAGCTGGCCATCTCTGTGTCTATCTCTCCCTCCATGTTTGCACACAGAGGAAAGAACATGTGAGTACACAGCGAGAAGGGGACTATCTGCAAGCCACATCAGGCATCAACCCTGCTGGCACCTTGATGCTGAACATCCAGCCTCCAGAACTGTCAGAAAATAAGTTTCTCTGGATTAAGCCACCCAGGTGGTGGATCCTGTGATGGCAGCATGAGCAAACCTTAAGCTATTTTCAAGGATGGCTCTCCTTTGGCCTGCTGGGTGTTTGTACACCCCTCACATCCTCTTGTTCTCTTCAGATCACTGCCAGCTTCTCTGGCTCCATCCTGCTGATGAGGTTCTCACTGGTACCTGGTCTGTGCCTGCCACGAGGGCGTTCCCTATTCCTGGAGCCAAGGGGAGGAGGCACTCTTCAGCCTTTCTCAAGCCTCTCACACTGCTTATGGCATCAGTGGGCAAATCCCTCATGAAGAGCCTGGATGATAAGTGGGACCTAGGGTGCTTGGGGCTAGGGGGGTTCAGGAGAGGCCGGTCACGGCGCAGTGTCACTGTCCCAAGGTGGGGCCATTTCTCAATGCAGAGGTCAGAGAGTCACCAGACGCTAGAAAGACAGGATAAAGCAGATACGACGCGGACTTGACTTCTGGCCCCGCCATTTGCTGGGAGATTGGTCATCAATGGGGCTCTGCACCCTCGTTTCAGATAGGTGGTAAGATTGATCTTCTCGCCTCCTGGAAGTTGGGTGTCGCCATACAACTTGCTGTGGCCAATGAAAACAGAACTTTAAGGGCCAATGCTTGCTTCACGATATTTCCCCCCACCCTCTGACAAGGTTCTAGATGGTGGCTGCTCCATCAGGCTGGGCTCCTAAATGAGAAAAACAGAAAGGGGCAGACCCCATAGCTGTCCCATGATGGATATTTAGAGTGAGCAAGAAATAAATCTCTGTTTTCAGTCACAAAAATTCAGGGGCTGTTTGTTGTTACAGCATAACCTAGCTCATCCTGACTGATATAGAAACACTGATTAAATCAGTCTCCTTAAGACTTCATTTCTGTACCTGTAAAGTGGAGATAACAGTATACCACACAAAGTTTTAGAGAGATAATATACACCATGCTTTCTACACATCAGGTCTCTGACAAATGTTAGCTCTCTCTTTCTCTTCTCTGTACTGTTTCCCCCCAGATCCTTTAAGATGGGATCAGACGTTTTCAGGCAAAGCTCCTTTAGGACAGATGCTGCAGCACCTCCTTAGGACCTTATACTGTGTTGGCATCACAGCTAGTACTCAGTAGATATGTATTATTGAGCGCCTATTCAGCAACTAAACTGACCAAACTGTTACCTCTGTGCTGGGAACCAGGTTCCCAGGTCTCTGATAATCTGTCCCGCTTCTCACCTTCCAGGATACACATCTTTCTTTCCAGATCCAGATGGCACATAATCCTAGACTCTCAGGGCTAGTAAGTCCCCTTCTTTCATGCAGCAGTGAGGTCCCCTTAGCAAGAGCCTTGCTGATCAACCTCTCCATCTCTGCCAAGACACTTTCAGCAACAGAGAACTCACTTTCTACAAAATGCTCTTCTTTATTTGGAATTAGAAGGAGGTAGGTTTGACTCTGGGCCAAGTTCATGGGCCCTTCTGGCTACTCTACAAAGCATGTTCCATTATTATCACCCCCATCTTCAGATGGGACTATAGGAATGAGGGTTCAGAGAGGTGGAATAATTTTCCCAAGGTCACACACCATTTTATCTTGTAAGCACACAGATCATGCATACTTGAGAAATGTACACAGATTGATTGATGGCTCAGTCCTGGGAGGGCCATTCCCAGGGACTCCAAATCTCCATGTAAACACCACCCTAGAATTTCCACCTTGGCTTTTGGGAACCTTAACAATACAAACAGCCCATTTGCCCTGTTAAGAAATAAATCTAAATAAATGATTTCCAATATAACACAGTCCTTGCCAGGAAAGGAAACATTTACACTGCTGCTTGTGCATAATATAGGTTAATATTTCAGGATGCATTAAATGTGTAAATGTTTAGAGTGTGGTGAAGTTCCGGTTGTGAGTTAGGGCACTCTCCAGAAAAGACCAGATGCTGAAGGGAAGCGGGTATTTTTAGACTTGGACCCAACCCGACACTACCCGTAAGTACTTCACGCTAGCAGCCACAGCGCACGAAGCAGGAAAATAACAGGCTGGTTTCAAACAGACGCTCCTAAACCCTTAAGGCAAGCTGATGACTTCAAGATGGGCTGGCTGCTTTGTGGCTTCTTTGGAGACAGTCAAAATTAGGACGGGATTTGGGGCATGACAAAGCACCAAACCTGCCTGACATGTGCCTAAATAACTAAAGAATGGAGATGGGTCAGACCAGTCACGAGCTGAAATCCGAGGCACATGCAGGAGACTGGCATGTTCAGCTGGCCTTTGGAAGACGCAGAAAAGAGGAAGACAAGCTGTGGGAAGAGATGAGAATGCTGATGGGTGACAGATTTTAAATAAACATGAGGCTGAGTCAGATGAAATCGCTCATATTTGATGTTTTCTGGCCAAAACATATGACATTTTCTACCCTGTGGACTGTAGCCCACCAGGCTCCTCTGTCGATGGGATTCTCTGGGCAAGAATACTTGAGTGCATTGCCATGCCCTCCTCCAGAGGATCTTCCCAACCCAGGAAGGGAACCCTGGTCTCCTTCACTGCAGGCAGATTCTTTACCATCTGAGCCCCCAGGGGAGCCCAATCTGATAACAGAGGAATATTAACATGTATTGATATCTATTAGTACAACATGACAACCACACATCCCAGTCAGTATTCACCACCATGTCAGGGTGGAGCGTCAGACCCATAACTGTCCACAATGTGAGGTCACGGTCCTCAGTACAGAACACTAGCCACATAAACTTTAGAGTTCATGTGCTAAAGTGAAAGCTCCCAAATATTTTGTCAAGATAGGAAGCTCAGTTCAGTTCAGTGAAAAACACCCACAAAAACAAGAAGACAGAAAGGATATGCTGTAATATGAATCCTTATTGTTGCTGTTGCTGTTTTAGTCACTCAGTCATGTTTGACTCTTGCAACCCCATGGACTGCAGCCCACCAGGTTCCCCAGTCCATGGGATTTCCCAGGCAAGAATACCGGAGTGGGCTGTCATTTCCTTCTCCAAATATGAATCCTTATATCCACCCCCCAAAATTTGTATGCTAAAATCCTAACCCCCATAGATGATAGCATTAGAAGGTAGGGCCTTTGAGAAGTTCTTAGGTCATGAAGGTGGAGCCCTCATGAATGGGATTCTTCTAAGTTGCTCAGTTATATCTGACTCTTTGCGACCCCATGGACCATAGCCCACCAGGCTCCTCTGTCCATGGGATTTTCCAGGCAAGAATACTGGAGTGGGTTGACATGCCCTCCTCCAGGGGATCTTCCCAACCCAGGGACTGAACCCGTGTCTCTTACGTCTCCTGCATTGGCAGTTGGGTTCTTTACCACTAGCACCACCTGAGAAGCCCTGAATAGGATTAGTGCCCTTGTCAAAGAGGTTTTAGAGAGATCCTTAGCCCTTTCCACCCCTGGGGACATAGCACAGAGGTGTTGGCTTTGAACCAGAAGATGACCCTCACCAGAAGGTGACCACCTTGGCACCTTGATCTTGGACTTCCCAGCCTTCAGAACTGTGAGCAAGAAATTTCGGCTGTTTAAAATCACCCAGTCAATGTATTTTGCTACAGCAACCCACACAGACAGGATAGGAGTACTCTTAGGGGGAAAGACCAAGTAAAACTCCAAAAAAGCTGACTGAGCCTGACAACTTACACAGTTTCTATCACTAACATCCTGGCACAATAGCCATAGAGCAGGGGGCCCACAGCAGTAAAGAGAAGCCCCACCTCTGCAGTCACAGCACCTGGGTTTGGGTCCTGGTTGTGCTGCTTACAAGCTGTAGTGGGTTGAATGGTGGCTTCCAAAAGATATGGCCATGTCTTAACTCCCGGAAGCTGTGACTACTACACCTTGCATGAAAAAAAGTTGGATCCTCAGAGGAACTTATCCTGGATTATCCATAGCATCCTAAATCCAATGGCAAATGTCCTTACAGGAGACAGACACAGAGAGGAAGAGATGCCACCCATGAAGAGGAGGAGGCAATGTGACCACAGAGGCAGAGATTAGAGTGAAACGGCCACAAGTCAAGGAATGCTGGAGCCACCAGAAGCTTGAAGAGGTCAGGAAGGAATACTCTCAAAAGTCCAGCCCTATGAACACCCTGATTTCAGACTTCAGGCCTTCAGAACTGTGAGAGCTTAGATTTCTGTTGTTTTAACCCACCAAGTTTGAGGTCATTTGTCACAGTGGCCACAGGAAACTCATATACAAGCCCCCCGCCTCAATGCTCTTGTCTGGAAAATGGGATAGCATCTTCATGAGAAGATGTAGGTGAAGAGTTTAGCATGACATCTGGCATGCACTAAGCACTCTGTAAAAGTATGATGTAACTGGCAAAACACAGCGGGGACAGAGTATCACATCAGATCCAGTGAAATGAAGATAACTGCCTACCCATGTGTGTATCTAGTGCTTAAAAGATGTGACACCAGGACTTCCCTGGTGGTCCAGTGGTTAAGACCCTGCAGTTCCAAAGTAAAGGGTGTAGGTTCAATCCCTGGTCAGGGAACTAAGATCCCACAGGCCATGGGGCATGGCCACAAAATTTTTAAAAACTATATGACACCTCCAAGTGTGAAATGTGAGCCATTACTGGAGAAGACCAGACCCCCTTACTCTAGCTCCAGTCTCAAGTCACAACTGGGAGCTAAGAACCGTTACCCAACAACCCTCAGATAGCTGCCAGCAAAACCTGCTCTGGTTAAAAATGTGTATCTATATATGAAAGTATTCTGGAGAAGTCCATTTACTGACAGAACTGCATATCGTATACAATTTAAGCAATTGGGAATCTGGCATTCTGAGCTTGTTCAACCACTAAACTATCTTTTAAAAAGATAGTTTTACAAAAAAAACAGGACGCAAGAGAAGAAAATGGTTATTAAAAATGCTTAAGAACCCTCCTGAACTTCAAATAGGCTCTTCACAACAATAATACTCATGATTTAAGGGAAAAATGAATCAAGACTCTATTGATTAGATGTTCCTTAAATTATATGTGGGTTTTCAAATGTGAGGCAGTATGCAAAGCACGTTAGAGGTAAAATGTTTGAGAAACCACCCAAGACGTTTAAAGAATTGGGGATGTAGCTGCAGCTTCAGCCCCAGGAGTGAACAACCTGGAGCAGAAAGGGGGAAACCCAGAACCCTCCAGACCATCTGTGATCCAGGCCAGGGACGCCGGGCCCTAACAGCGGCAGTCACATCTCTTTCCTGCTGAGGTGGCCCAGAACCACCCACATCCAGGTGTTCGCTCTGCGCCAGTAATCCCAACATCATTCATTCCAGAGCATTTGCTGAACACCTACTAGGTGCCCGGAGCCACAGCACATGGTCTAATGCAGCCAAAGATGTAAAAACAGACCATTTTGATTCAAGGGGTTGAGATTCTTGACACGAAGGAATCAAGTTGGGGGTGGGAGGGGTGGTGTGTACTGTAAATCCCTATGGGGACAGCACAATGCACAGCCCAGGGAGGTCGGCGGTGCTTCCTGGAGGAAAGGAGATCTGATATCTGAACAGTGAGCCAGCATTCACCAGATGCAGAAGACACAGGGGAAGAAAGAAATACAGAAAGGTGGTGGCCGAGCAGCACCTGCAAGGGACCACAAGGACAGGGTGCCCCAGAGCTGCTTTCAGGTCTCCCCGTGGGCCACCTGCTCAGCCTCCCCTTGGCAGACGCTGGACTCCACTTCCTACAGCCCCTGGCTCTGCTCACCCAGTGCCTCCAGGGTCTCTTGAGTTCCTGAGTAAGAGACTCCATAAATGGCTTCCCTGGTGGCTCAGATGGTAATGAATCCACCTGCAACGCAGGAGACCCAGGTTCGATCCCTGGGTCGGGAAGATCCCCCAGAGGAGGGCATGGCAACCCACTCCAGTATTCTTGCCTGGACAATCCCATGGACAGAGGAGCCTGGCGGGCTACAGTCCATGAGGTTGCAAGGAGTTGGACACGACTGAGCAACTAACACTACTACTTCCTTACTCCCCTTACCCCCAAAATCCCACTGGTCCACCCCAGGCTTCACTGTGGGGAAGACAGTTTGCAGGGAGCCCCAAAAGATGTGATGTGCAGGGTCATATGGAAAGCTCTCAGCATCCAGGGCACATCCTCTCCCCAGCCGCCTGGTCCTCTCCATGTGACTGAGCACCTCCCCCTCCCTGCACACCTTTCTCCTCATTCAGAGTCGGGCCAATGGGCAGGCTCTTCCCACCCCCCACCCCACCCCATGCTGAGCTGGGAGCCTTCCTCTGTCTCTAACCCATCCCGTAGCAATGAGAGACAGAGATACAGGCTGAGCACATCATCTCCTCTGGAACTGCTGTAGGGAAAGGCTGGAGTCTGGGGATAGTCCCTCCCCCTTCAGTCCTCACAGTGGGCAGGGACCATGTCCTCACTGACCCCAGAAACAGTCTCTGAGAGGTCAGGAGTGTCCCGGTGTCAAGGCAACAGCAGCAGCTCTCCCTTGAGGGCCACAGCTCCCATGCGGTACCCAGAGCCCAATTGACCCCTTTCTGCTATGAGCTGCACCAGAGCACGGAGCCCCCCTCTTTTCCTCATGGCTGTTCTCCCAAGTGTGGCCCAGAGCCTGGCACAAGATGGTGCTTAATAAACGTGGTTGAGGAATGCAGGCAGACCTCCTGTGCACTGGCCCATTCACCGCTGCCTTGAAGCTCACTTTGTCCCTTTGAGACAGAAAAAATGGGATGATGAGCCCCGTTAGAGACTCAGCCAGAGCGGATTTAGCACTGAGAGGCAAACAAGACAAGAACCCAGGGCTCAGGACCCGCCCCCTCACACCCCCAACCCACCAGCCTCGCCTATCCTATGGCCCAGCTGACTCTCCAGACAGCACCATTCTTTGCCCGTACCAGTCAGAGCACCCAGCAGGGCACATAATGAGAGAAGAGAGGAGGAGCAAGAAAGAAAAGCAGGAAGAAAAAAAAAAACGTCATTCTCAGCCCTCAAGACATCAGCCACCAGCGCTAGAGAATTACAGATTTGATTTTAAGATATTGTGTCCCCCCTTTTCTCCTTCCACAAAGTGGTACATGGCCCATTTATATATTTAATTAGAATGGATTAAAATTAATAACATCTTGAGTGGTTCCTGACCCTTCTGGAGATAATGGGAGACACCCTGGGGTGATGTGCAACCAGGAAGAACTGCTGACGTCATCAACAGAGTCTGCACTTTCTCATGTGGATGTAATCAGCGCAGCCCCTAATCACCCTCTGTATATTTTTTTTAACTAAGACAGGTATCTTTATGATGTGGAATCGCATCCTGTCCCACGGACTATAGGGCCAAAGGCATGCCCTTGGCAGGCAGACTCACGAAAATCTGTCCTGTCTATGTTCACCGATATTTTAATATTTTAAGGTTTTCTTTTTTAACAGATTTTTATTGTATCTCCATGGGTAGCTCAAATAGTAAAGAATCTGCCTGCAATGTGGGAGACCTGGGGTTCGATCACTGGGTCAGAAAGATCCCCTGGAGAAGGAAATGGCAACCCACTCCAATATGCTTGCCTGGAGAATCCCATGGACAGAGGAGTGTGGCAGGCTACAGTCCATGGGGTCGCAAAGAGTCAGACACGACTGAGCAACTAACACTTTCACACTTTCATAGGTACAAATACAAAAAACATTTCTGAGCACTTACTGTGTGCCAAGGAATGTGCTAAGGACATTCACATCTGTTAACTTGTCCATTCTTTATGACAACCGCATTGGACCAGAGTGGGGGTAGACAGGTGATAATTCTCTCCTATTTGAAAGTTGAGGGAACCAAGGTGAAAGATGGCATGGGAGTGAGATTCTGGACTGAAACCCAGTCCCTGGTGGTCAAGACCACTCAAGACATTGTTACTAAGCACACTCAAACCTCACCCTTTGATCTGTCTCTTGTGATGACTAATGTTCACACAGATAGGCCTCTACTCTCGGCCCAGCAGCCTGCGGGCATCCACAGGGGTGTGGCAGGGGCCCCCTTTGCCAGTGTGAACTTTCTCAGACTCAAAGAAGGAAGGGCTCAAACCATGATGAGTGAGCAGGAGCCCCAGAGGAAGCCACATCCATCCTTCATGGAAAGTGGGAAGTCAGAGAGTGAAGACCCCAGCCCACCAGGACCCCTGTCTCCTGGGCTCCAAGCAGGGCACTTCAGGAAGGCCTGGTGCAAGGGGAGGGCCAAGGACATCAGCGGGCAGTGCTGGGCTCGAGTCCTGCTCTGCCACTTACTGTGCAGAACAGATATGTGACTTCAGATGAGCCACTGGGGGACACCGACTGTCAGCTTCACCACCTGGACAATGAGCGGGCTAACACCTGTCCATTGGAGCCTTGATAATAACAGCAAATCCATCCTCTGGTGGGAACCTAACAGGATAGTCACTGCTCTGGGATGAAGAAATAGGTTCACAGTCACACAGTCACCCAAAGACACCCAATCTGCTTCCAGGACACCTTCTGGCTTCTCACAATGCAGGGACCCCAGGTTTCCAGGCTCACAGTGAGGACAAGGAGCTTTAATAGTCATTGACGAAGGAAAGCATTTGCTTATCTTCTTTGGGGTCACCCCAAATTTCAGAGGCCAGGACCATCCCCTCCCCAACACATTCCCACTACCATGTAGACAGGTTCCGCCTCCCCGCCAAGCATCTCTCTCCTCCCTGCCATCCCCTGGGTAACACACAGGGCACAGCCCAATGTGGACTCTGCTTGTGACCGGGTGGCATTGCTGGGTCAAATTAGGTCAGGCCAGATCAGCGGCTCTGGAGCTGTCATGGCATTAGGTAATCAACTCAAGGCTGGTTCCGCCTGGAGCCATTTAATTTTGGGGAGGCAAGATTTAGCTGACTTGAAAGAAGGGGGAAGCAAGCTTGCAGAAAGAGATTGATTTCAGCGAAACACAAATTCATACTAAGTGCCTTAACACTTCGGAATCAATTAAAATGAGATAGAGGAAAAGGCACAGAGAAATGGAGGAAGACAGCAGGTCCAAGTGGTGAAAAGGAGGGTGGGAGGAGGGAGGCTTGCTGGGGAGAAGGGCAGAAGAACCCCAGTCCAAGGAGACCCCCTCGGGCTGGAGGGGAATTCTGGGGCCCTGAGACATGTCCTTTTCTAGGTCCAGGGACTGGTGAGAGGCAGACCCAGCACATGAGTCAGCAGTTCTCAAAACACAGTGAGGCTCAGAATCAGCTTCGAGGGAATGAAGTAAGGAGTGATGCACATAAAGTCCTGGGGCCACTTCCTGAGGGTCTGATTCATTCCATCTGTGGAGCAACTGGGACTCCACCTGTCTAAACCATCCCTAATCTCTGCTGCAGGTGGTCTGGGATCACACTTTGAAAAGTGAAGGCTAGATTACAGAGTTCATGGTAGTCATTTATCCTTTATCCCGCCTCTGATCACCATGGGAACAGCCATGGGCATCATTCATTCCTCCCCATGGCTGCAGGAAGCATGGACACACACAGTGAGAAGACCCTTGCAGTAGTCCCTCTAGAAAAGATGAGGCCTTTTGGACATACATTGAAGAGAGGGAATTAACAGAACTTGGACAGTGTGGGTGGTGGGAGAGAGAAAAAGGGAGTGGTCCTCAAAATCCCTCAGGTTTGGATAACCCACTTCCCAGGAGGGCTAGATATGACTTAAAACAGGGCTGGACACTGTTTACAATGGCCGGGACATGGAGGCAACCTAGATGTCCATCAGCAGACGAATGGATAAGGAAGCTGTGGTACATATACACAATGGAATATTACTCAGCCATTAAAAAAAATACATTTGAATCGGTTCTACTGAGATGGATGAAACTGGAGCCCATTATACAGAGTGAAGTAAGCCAGAAAGAAAAACAACAATACAGTATACTAATGCATATATATGGAATTTGAAAGATGGTAACGATAACCCCATATGCGAGACAGAATAAGAGACACAGATGCACAGAACAATTTTATGGACTCTGAGGGAGAAGGTGAGGGTGGGACGTTCTGGGAGAATAGCATTGAAACATGTATATTATCATATGTGAAACAGAACACCATTCCATGTTCGATGCATGAGACAAGGGCTCAGGGCCAGGGCAATGGGATGACCCAGAGGGATGGGATGGGGAGGGAGGTGGCTGGGGGGTCCAGGAAGGGGAACACATGTAAATCCATGGCTGATTCATGTCAATGTATGGCAAAAACTATTACAATATTGTAAAGTAATTAGCCCCCAACTAAAAAAAAAAAAAAGAAAAAACAGGGCTGGACCACTCTGAAAGACAGTCTGGCAGTTTTTAACAAAAATAAATATATTCTTACCACACAAGCCAGCAGTCGTGCTCCTTGGTATTTACCCAAGGAGTTGAAAAGCATGTCTACACAAAAACCTGCACATGGATACTTATGGCAGTTTGATTCACAACTGACAAAATGTGGATGCAACCAAGACATCCTTTAGTAGGTGAATGGATCAACAAGCCGTGGTACATCCAGATGATGAAATAGATTTAGTGGAGAATAGAGAAATGAGCGATCAAACCATGGAAATGCATATTGCCAAGGAACCTTAAATGCATACTGCCAAGTAAAGGAAGTCAACATGAAAAGACTAGAGATTCTGATTCCAACTACATGACATTCTGGAAAAGACAAAACTATGGAGACACTAGAAAGATCAGTGGTTGTAATGGGTTGAATAGGAAGGGAAAGATGAACAGGCAGAGCACAGAGGAGATTTAGGGCAGTAAAATGATTCTGTCTCTTACTGAAAGGGTGGATACATGTCATTACACAGTTGTCAAAATCCACAGAATATACAACACCAAGAGCAAACTGTAATGGAAACTGGACTTCGGGGGATAGTGTGTCAAAGCAGGTTCATCGATGGTTAACAAATGGACCACTCTGTTGGGGATGCTGACAGTGGGGAGGTTGCACGTGTATCAAGGCAGGGGGTACACAGAAAACCTCTCTACTTTCCACTTGGTTGTGCTATGAACTGAAAACACTCAAAGGAGGAAAAAAAAGCTGGAGATTGCCTCCAGTCCCATGAGATACAGGATATGCTAGGAAGCTGCTGCTGCTGCTAAGTCGCTTCATTCGTGTCTGACTCTGTGCGACCCCATGGACTGCAGCCTATCAGGCTCCTCCGTCCATGGGATTTTCCAGGCAAGAGTACTGGAGTGGGGTGCCATTGCCTTCTCCGATGCTAGGAAGGCAGAGCGGTGAAACAGGGCATGGGGACTAAAGTCGTTTGGGACACAGCAGGAGTAAACCCAGGCTGCTGGCCAGGTGCCAGCTCGTTAGTGGACAAGTGAAGTCAGGCGTGGGGGGAGAGGCTGCAAAATCAGAACAGCTCGTGCAGGCCCCTTTCTTCCCACCCTTCCCACCCAAGCAGATAACAGTGCAAACAGTAGCAAGATCTCAGCGAAAATGCAGTCTCTCCGTGCTGTCTGAAATTCTCAGAGATCCCTTAATCCTCCACCACCTGTGAACAAAGAAAACAGTTCAGATAGGTACATAAACCAGTGAGTTGAACAGGGAGCCTCGGTACCACGATCCTCTGGGCAAGGAGGCCACCGAATGCCCCTCAGGACAGACTCTGCCTGCCTGCTCCTAATAAGGGTGCCTCTCCTTCACGAGAGTCCTATAAAATGCATAAATATTCCTCAAGGAACTGAGAGAGCTCCCAACAGTCTTTAATAGCCATCATAAAGCGAAGAATAAAATGTGTGAAAGGAGATTGGTCATGATAATAGTGCAAGGTATATGAGAGCAGTGAATTTTCCACCACCTCCCCCAGCTGAGCTTTACTGCAGAAAGATACTGCCTGGAGTCAGGAGCATGGCCTGAGGAGAGAATCCATGGAGGCGACATCCAGCGTCTGGTCAGAGAACACCGGACAGTTGAGCTGAGAGAGCCGAGGGCCACAACCAGAAAAGACTTGTTTCAGGTCAGTCGTATGGCAAACAGCAGACTCCAATCTAGAGCCACCATGATTCTTTGTGGCCTGGATGAGCTGAGTCCTAGGCATTTGCATTGCTCATTTATTCTCTGGGTGATTAAGATAAAAACCAGTCTATATTAAATAAGCCTATCACTGAAACAACGTGCCAAGGATACACAGATTCCCCCAAACCCCATGGGGGCCGGAGACGAATCTGTCCACCAGGATTTCAGCCTGAGCCCTGCCCAGAAACCAGACAAGGACTCTGGAACATGTCCACAAGCCAAGTATCAAAGGCAGGATACCATGCTGAGAATGTGCAGACCAGGCAAACACGAGTGTGCTCCAGAGGACCGTTTGCTAGAATGGGTGCTATGATGGGCCTGCGGTGAACACACCGGGGCCATGGCACATGGGGGGATGACCCAGTTGGCAGGAGAGCCCACAGCTAACAGACAGCAGAGCCCCTAGCTGGTGTCTTGGCATGCAACAGGGGTTCAATCGACAGCAGCACTTGGCAGATACAGCACTTAATGTCTACAGAAATGCTCCACCTGCCAAGAACTGCTGTCGATTAAGTCCCTATTGCATGCCAGGATATGAGCTGGGGCTTTGCATGTATAATCGCATTCAGTCCTCACAGCGCTGAACTTGAGTCTAACCACACTGACCCACAAGTACTCACAAGACCTAAGGTTGATGAAATAATATCCAGGTAACAGAGTCTGGATCCGGGCTCTTGTTCCTGCTCCTCATTGTGGTCTAGAGCCTACTGGTCTCCCAATACTTATGCTTTGCCTTATGGTCTACTTCCTCCTGTGTCTTGATGCCAAGGGAATGGCTTCTCACATCTGACCCCTGGGACCTTCAGGACACAAAGCTCTCTGCTTCTCAGGCTCACCCCACCCATGTGACCTAGCTCTCATTCAGGGATCCTTATCCCAGGGTTTTCCTGATTCTCTGGGGTCTCAGTCCAGCCCATCCTGCTCGCAATGATGTGAGGTCTAAGAAAACACATCACCCTCTGCCAGGCTGACTAAGCAAAGCTGTGGGAGGCTCCACTGTCACAAGTCAACTGGCAAACCTCTGGCTGACATCTCACTGTGCAGAAGATGACTAACAGAGACTGGGTGTGGGCAAGGGGAGGAGAGGAAAGCCTGTCACGTTTTTCTCTCTGGCCAGATGAGGGACACCCGACAGTGCCTAGCATGCGAGTAGGTGCATGCTAAGTCGCTTCAGTCATGCCTAACTCTTTGCCACACTATGGACTGCAGCCCGCCAGGCTCCTCTGTCCAAAGGATTCTCCAGGCGAGAATACTGGAGTGGGTTGCCATGCCCTCCTTCTCCAGGGGATTTTTCCGATTCAGGGATTGAACCTGCATCTCTTATGTCTCCTGCACTGGCAGGCAGGTACTTTACCACAAGCACCACCCCTGACAATGCTCAAAACAGATAACCTAAGATTTTTATAGGATCCGATGTCATCCTGAAGAAATTCAGCAGCAGACAAGACACGAAAAATAAGTCAAACACAGAAAGACTGGAATAGAAAAACAAAGTCATCAGTATCCCTAGATGATGATCTTCACAGAAAACCCGAAAGAATCTATAATTATTAGAATTAATAGAAAACTAAGAAAACTATCAAAATCATTAGACCTAAGAGCAATAGACAAAAAAAAATTACATTTACTCTACTATCAAGTACATATAAATGAAATTTTATAAGATTCCATTTATAATAGCAACAAAATGCATAAAGGACTTAGGCACCTCTGACAAAAGATACTCAAGACCTTTGTGGAAGAGATTAAAAAGATTTATTGAAAGACATTGAAGAAGACCTAAACACATAAAGAAATAGATGGAGTTCATGGGCAGAAAAATTCAATATCATAAAAATATCAAGTTCAGAAGAACTGGCCTATAGATTCTATGCGATTCTAATAGAGATTCCCAACAAGGTTTTTAGTGCAACTTGACAAGTTGATTTATAAATAAATGAATAAGCACATACACACCTACCTCAAAACTCACATAATTTTCAACTTGCTGAAAAGAAGACAAATGTAAATTAAAACTACATGGAGATAGCAACTCTTACCCAAAATTTTTCTGAAAAAAATACTTCCATACACTTGGTGAGAACTCAAAATGATATTAATGCCACAGAGGGGAAATCTTATAGAGGTAAGATTGATAAAGTTAAACAAAGACCATGCAATCACCAACCTGAGAACCCATGTTGTATGGTTCATGCACATGTCTGTCTGTCTGTCTGTATGTTATATAAGTGCATATTCCTTATCTCTGTCCACTCTAACAGTCCAGAAACAATGACTAAGTTACTAGCAATAAAGCCTCCTAATGCAGAGACTAGTTTTTCTGAATAGCATTTTGCACTAATATGAACCAGGACTTTTGGACAAATGGCTAATTCTAGGTCTGGAGTTGAAAATGACCAAGATGAGCCTGGAATATTTTGTAATTTCTGATTTCAGAAAAGCAAACAAAACTACTGGGTTAGGTAAAAAACAAATTGCAGGATCCAGCTTGAAGCAGCCCCCATGGCCATAGATGGGGCAATTTGGACATCAGTGAGAATAATAACTATAAGGAACTAAAGCACAAAGATTTAACCCAAGAATTTATTTTTTAAAACTTTTTATTTTGTATTTGGGTATAGTAGATTAACAATGTTGTGATAGTTTCTAACCCAAGAACTTGTAATACTTTTAAAAATGTATTTGTTACCTTTGGAGGAAGCCATTCCAAAAATTGGTAAAGAAGGAATCAATTGACATTGTTCAGTGTGGATAACTGATTCTAGTTCAACTTGTCCTATTTTTCTTCGTAAAATGTACCTCCAAGTAATTAACAGTTGGAGGAAATTATCTCTATAAAATAATTCCAGCCTGATAAGTAGGAAAGAATGATAGAATTAGAATGCTGCCATTTTGTAATCCCTAGTGAACTAATGGGTTTAAGGCATGATGATCCATGGTCACTATTAGCACAAGAGAGAAACAATTAAATACTCTACATCCCCTGCTGGAAGTGCATACTTACTAAAACCTATCAAGTAGTCTGGCCTCTCCCCCTCCCCAAAATGAACTTGAATCTGATCAAATCTCTTCTCTATTTACAAGAAATACATGCAACAGAGGCAACAGCTTAAATGACACTAAGGTAATGTAACAGCAAAGTCCTGACCATGATAAATTCTTGGAATGGACTTTACCTGAACTTGACTGAAACAGTTTTCAAAAATATGAAAGAGTTTGGGAAATCAGCTTTGTTAACAGGGTATGTGAGGACATCCACTTTTAGGTCATATTTTATGCATATTCTAATAAGTTTTTAAATAGGCAAACAGGAACAAAAATAGTCAAAATACCACAGAAGCCAAAGGGAGGGGAAACTGCCCCATCAGTCACCAAGAATTATTAAATGGATAAGGTGGTATTGGTGCAGTGGTTAACAAATTGACTAAAGGAGCAAAACAGAAGGTCGAAAAATAGATCCATTATATATACACATAACTTTTTTAAGAAGCTGATTTTTCAAGTAAGTAGACAAAAGTAGGACTATTTCATTGGTGCTGGGACAGCTGAATTGATTATCCACATGTAAAATAAACCATTCAAGAAAAAAAAATAGACTGATCACTTTAAACTACACTAAAATTAAAAACTTCAGGTATCAAAAGACACTTGAAAGAAAGTAAGACGATAGCTCAAACAGGGAAAGACATCTGCCAGATATATATGAGGTCAAATAATTAGAATCCAGAATATATTGATATATTTAAGTCCTAAAAAATCAATGAGAGACACCCCATCCAACTTAAAATTATGGAAAAGACTTGAATGGGTATTCTCAAAAAAGGGAACTAGAATGGCTAATGAACTTTTGAAAAGATACCTCATTATGTAATCAAGAAAATTTAAGTTGAAAACAAGATGGAAAGTATTTTCACACCCAATTAAAGAATCTGACAATATAAAGTGCCAGAGAAGATATACATTAATGGGACTTAATCCTCTCTCTAATAGTGTATAAGATTTGACTCAAACACTTTAGAAAGCAATTTGGCATCAGCTAGTACAGTTTAGTTTGTGTTTTACATATGGCCTGGTAATTTTATTCTTAGGTATATATTGCATGTGCACCCAGATATGGTTACAAGATTGTTTAGAGCACTTGTTTTTCTAGAAAAGATGAGAAACACCACATTCATTAGAAGGAAAATGGAGAAATAAATTGTGGCATGGTTCCACGAGGGGCTAGAAAACAGCAGTGAAAATTAACAAAGGAGCTGTACACAAATCTAATGGCAAGAGAGAAAAAGCAAGGTGCATAAGAATATCTAACCGTGTGATAGAATTTTTATAGACTTAAACCAAAAAATAAACCATGGTAATATATTGTTCAGGAGTATATACATGTATGGTAACCATCTAAAGAAAGGCAGCAGAATGACACACGTAAGACCCAGCCAAGTGCTTATGTTTGTGAGAGGCAGGCCGAGCTTCAGTGTTGTTGGCCTTGCACAATTTTTTTTGCATCAAATTTTGTATTCACAGATGTTTATTATTACATTTCACAATTTACATACATTTGTTTTTGAAGCTAAAAAATGGTCTGGGTTGAATGGCAAGGCCAACTCACTCAGGACTGACATGTGTCTGGTTTATGCATGTAAGACACAGACTCGACTCTGGGAGGAGATAAAGATGCTGTTCCCAGGACTGACAGCACAGCCAGAAGGGCCAGCATACCAAGTGGATCTTGCCAAGGCAAACAGATGTTGCCAAAGATGCAAGGTTCAGAAGGAAGAATTTTTTCTGGGCTGGAAGCAATGTCTGAAGTTGTTTTCATTCATTCCATAGATGCTGCACCATCTTTGAGAAGAAAACAATGGAATCTCTCCTCCTGGCAGCCAAGGCCTATTTGCAGCTGGATGGCCTATATCAGATGTGTGAGCCCCATCTGTTCCCACAGACCCACTGCACTACCTGCTTCAAAGGTCAGTGCCCCCAGCTATGCAAGACCTCAACGGAATGACTGAGGGACTTCCAGTCTCCAATCCCATGGGTATTTTTGACACCAAAACCACCCCGAGCATCCTTCTGATTGCTGCAGCTATGAGATAAGCAAGATAAAGTGTTGGCCCTTCAGCACACCTAGTGGGAAAGCAAGAGGGGGAGGAGGAGGTGCCTACAGGGGATACAGGCTGTCACAGTGAGACCTGAAAATGTAGTTCAGGGACTCTCCCAGATGGTGCAGTGGTAAAGAATCTGTCTGCCAACGCAGGAAACCCAAGAGATGAGAGTTCAATTTCTGGGTTAAAAAGAGTCCCTGGAGGAGGAAATGGCAGCCCACTCCAGTATTCTTGCCTGGAAAATTCCATGAACAGAGGAGCCTGGTGGGCTACAGTCTAAGGGTCGCAAAAGAGTCGGGACATGACTGAGCACACACACACCAGACCACGTGCTCCCAGCTACTCTCAAAAACAAGAGTGATGCCCAGAACATTTTCTCTCCGGCTCCTCCAAGTTTTCTTAAGATTTCTTGCAAAATAAAAAGAAATCAATCATCCTTAAGTCTCCAATGTCCACGATGATGTCAGGTGAAAGAATGACGATGAGAAGGTTTTTCACAAATCTGGAAGAAGGATGGACCCAGAGACAAGTCTGCACACGCCAGCAGGCCTCCTCCAGTTCCCAGCCACTTGACGTTCTGCGGTGGATTCATTTATTTTGTTCTCAGACAAGCCAGCCGATGAATTCAGGAAGAAGTTGGTGTATTTTGTATGTGTTGAAGCCCATTTCTTTCTCCTGGCTGTGTCCCTTCTGGGGCTGGCTGGGGATACCAGAACCCCTTTTAAGTGGGGAAGAAATAGGAGAAGGGAGGAGACACAGCTGGTCAGCCTCTGGCAGCCAGATGCCCAGGACCAATGTGGCAAAGGTCATTGCCACCATAACTGAGTTCCGGCAAGTGGCCAAGGATCCAGGAGGCAGGTGAGATCATGAGAATTTGAGGAAGCATGTTATCAGCAGCTACATCTGATGAGACCACAGAACCCTCAAGAGTCTCAAGAGTAGGAATCACAGGGAAGTTCTAAAGATGGAGTGTGCAGATGAGAATAAAATAAGACAATTCATTGAAAATGTGTACGAGGGGCGGCCATGGCCCCAGCCCCCTCCCCATGCAGTCAGGTGGTTTCCCTCTCCACCGTCCAGCTGAAGACTCTGCTAGTACTGCTTACTGGAGATAGTGAGCCACAGGGCCTCAGGACTTAGTCGACAGGAACAACTTAGGGATGAGGACAGGCCCACACTGAAAACAGGAAGAATGAGAAGCTGACATCCAGACCAGGGAGATCAGGACCACCCAGCCCAGCCTGACTCCCCAGGGGAAAATTCTTCCCTGAGCAAAGCGACCAGTCTAAGAGATGAGACCCATAGCACTGACATTTGGGCTCCTGGGGAATGAGTGACAGGGGGTAGGGGGTAGGACACGGGGAGAAACAAAGGCATTTCCAGGTCAAAGCTCCATGTCTAGACAGCCACGCCCCAGCTGACACACCTGGCCCCTCCACATTTATCTTCCTGACCAGTCATCTGACCTTTCCCTCAAACAAGTGTAGACAACCAAGAATCGCCAAGCATTTGAGGGAAGTCTCTGCTCACAAATAATAAATAAGTGAACAAAGAGATACAAGAAGGAAAAACAATCACAGTTGTAATATCCTTCGAGAGATAAGAAAATACTACATCCATAAAATAGCAATTGTACTTTGTTTAAAAAATAATAACAAGAATAAATAAAATTTGTCAAATACAACCAAAACCGGAAGAGGAAAATTAAAAAAGAAAATGCTAGACAATCAATCCACAGAAACAATATTTGAGTGCTAGGCATTCTAGAAAGAAAAGAAAAACAGAAAAGTATCAAAGAAACAAAAGAATGCCCCCAAAGGACATGTATTTCCAGATTGAAAGGGTCCTTTGAAAGCTGATCTCAGTGACAGCACAGAGATCAATACAAAGGAATATCATTGTGAAATACGCCAACACTACTGGGAGAGAGAGAAAATACTGAAAGTTTCCAGAAAGAAACAGCAGGTGACAGACAAATCTACTATCTGTGTCATCAACAGCAATACTGGAACCCAGAAGATAATTCAAAACTGGGAACAAAAAACTAGATACTTGCAACCTAGGACACTATACCCAGCTAATGAGCAATCTAGTGTTCAGGAAGGAAAATAGGTCTTCCTGAGTGACAGATTTTCTTTTCTTGGGCTCCAAAATCACTGCAGATGGTGACTGTAGCCATGAAATTAAAAGACACTTGCTCCTTGGAAGAAAAGCTATGACAAATCTAGACAGTGTATTAAAAAGCAGAGACATCACTTTGCCGATAAAGGTCCATATAGTCAAAGCTATTGTTTTTCCAGTAGTGGTGTACAAATGTACGAGTTGGACCATCACAAGGCTGAGCATTGAAGAATTGATGCTTTCCAACCGTGGTGCTGGAGAAGACTCTTGAGAATCCTTTGGACGGCAAGGAGATCAAACCAGTCAATCCTAAAGGAAATCGGTTCTTTATTTTTTTAATTAGTTTATTTATCTATTTTTTAACTTTACAATATCGTATTTGTTTTGAATGAACATTCATTGGAACGACTGATGCTGAAGCTGAAGCTCCAATATTTTGGCCAGTTAATGCAAAGAGCCAACTCATCAGAAAAGACCCTGATGCTGGGAAAGATTGAGGCAGGAAAAGAAGGGGGTGACAGAGGATGAGATGGTTGGATGGCATTACCGACTCAATGGATGTGAATTTGAGCAAACTCCTGGAGATAGTGAAGGACAGGGAAGCCTGGTGTGCTGCAGTCCATGGGGTCGCAAAGAGTCGGACACAGCTGAGCGAGGACAACAACGAGACCTGCACAGTCTTTCAAAATGAATCATCATGCACTTTGAGAGGAAGTCACCTATCCAGTGAGGAAGTGATCAAAACTGGAGAGGAGGGTGGGATCCAAGAAGCAGAAGATGGAGCACAGTAAATGGAGGGGAGAAGAGGAGGTCCTCCCAGGCTGATGGGAGGAAGTCCCAGGATGAGATGGGTGTGGCAGGCTCTACAGCCGAGGAGAGAGTACCCAGCAGGCTCACCTTCCGAGGAGAGAGGACCCAGCAGTCTCACCTTCCGGAAGGCGCAGCCAGCCTGGGATGCATAGGGACCAGGCAAGTGCACATACAATCTGGACAAAATACACAGCTGCAGAAGAAGGCCAATAGGATCAAAAGACAGTACATGTCTCAACTGTGAATAATATTTACATGATCATAAAAACACTGTTTATTGAACCAAAATGGACGATAACTATTTTAGGAAAATTGGAGGGGGAAGGGGAATATGCGTATGGGAGGGTGTGGGATGGTGGGAGAAGGCAGAAGAGGGCTGAACCCTCATCTTCCATGGCAGGGAGCCATGGCAGGAGCCAGATCATGCCTAATATGGCACACATGAAAAATAACATCACAGGTGTGGTCTTCAGAAATGTAAAGGTGAACACATACAGAAACAGCTAAGAGCTGAAAAGTGCTGCCTCCAGGGAACAGGAAGCAGGTGAGAAGGAACTGGTTGGAGATCTGCCGTTTTTTTATTAAGAGTCTAGTAGATCTGACATTTTAATCTATTCCTCTGACAGAAGTTAAAATATTCATATTTAAGTTTTACACCGACACTTCTATCTACACACACACACATACAGCCCTTACCCCTACATACACACAAATCTTACCCCTACATGCACACATCCTTCACCCCTACACACACACACACACACACACACACAGCCCTACACACACCTCTTACACCCATTAAGATCCTGTGAACATCACAGGCAATCTGAGAAGTGGAGAAGCCCATGGGCACAGACAGGACAGAAGCCGGGTCAAGTTCAACCTGAACTCACAGTGAACCCTCTGGCCTGTGGTGCACCCAGAGAGTTTAGTGGCCCACGTGAACTCCGTTCGGCTTCAGCATTTCATCAGGGGCTGACGAGCACCACTTCACTTCTCTTCATTGTCATTTCTGAATGCTTCTCTCTTAATATCTGAAGGTTTGGGACCATAAAATCCAGCATTCTTTTATAATATAGAACATCAGTCTCGCCCAAGTGGAGTGTGTAAAATCTGGTAATGAGGTAAGATAAATCTACTTTCTGTGAAGATTTGGGGTATATAATACCCATATTTAATTAACATGCCTGAAAGTACACAAAGCCACCTGGTTTCAACCCAGTTCTTGCTCATCCTCATACCGCTCACTCCGCCCAATGGCTGGGGAGTCGGCGCTGCCAGGGAGCCGACCCAGTAAAGACCCCCAGAGTGGCTCCCCTTGCCCACTCTAGGTCCAGGTGGCTAGAAAGTCCTCGATGCTTGCAGCCTCTGCACTGAGGCCAGAAACCTGGAAACGACATTCAGGAATCGGCACAACCCACATCAGGGCTGAGCGGTCTCCTGCTCCTCTGGGTGCAGAGATGAGGATGCAGTGTGGGGCAGGAACACCAGAGCCTCCCCAGGGGTGGCTGAGACCCATCCCGGGCACTCCTGACCCTTCTTCTCTCGCCTCACTCCCTGGTTCTCAGCCTCGGCTCCCTGCATCCCCCTGGTAGGATCTCTTTACCCCTTGATGATGCTTGTTCTTCGATACATTGTCACACTCTCCACTGCCCATCTCAGGAATATAACTGATGGAGGGGAGGGAGGCAGTTGGTGGTTAGCCAGGAGGAAACCCCTACAGGAGCTGGCCAGGTGAGGGGTGGGGTGGGGGCTGAAGGGAAACAAGCAGAGGACAGCGGGGAGGGGGCAGCGGCCCATCTGTCCCTTCTGGTGACCGTCCCAGCCCGCCCACAACTCTGAGCACTGTGAGGCAGAGCAACTTTGATTCAGTGAGTGAGCAGAATGCGCTTAATTTTTTAAGTATATGCCAATATCTGCTACTTTGGTCTGGGCCTCTCCGAACCTTCTCCCAATTTTACAGGGGGACCTGGGCTTTTTCCATATTCGTCTATGAGCAAGGATGGGAAGTGGATTCATTCCTGGGGCTCTGCCAAGCTGAGAGGGGCATGCAGAGTCTCCTCAAGGGTGACAGGAATCGGGAAGGGCAATGATCCATCCACTGGGTCCAGCAGAGAGGCAGAGCCCCAGCTGTCCAGCTCCGGGTCTGCGGACCTTGTGCGGCCACATGCAGGGCCCGACTGTCCCATCCCGGGAAGAGCACGGGCTCTGGAGCTACACCTGGCTCTGCGACATCACAGTCACTTACTATCTCTAACTCAGTTTCTTTTTCCATAAAATGTTTTGGATTTTTTTTTTTTTAATGGAAGACTAAGCAACACTGCACAAAGGAAATCTCTAGCTCAGAGCGTGGTGTGTGGTTTGCTCCCTTTCATCTGCCCCTCCCTCCCTGGTGGCTCAGATGGTAAAGAATCTGCCTGCAATGCAGGAGACCTGGCTTCAATCCCCGCATCTGGAAGATCCTCTAGAGAAGAGAATGGCTACCCACTCCCGTATTCCTGCCTGGAGAATACCATGGAGCCTGGCCGGCTATAGTCCACGCGGTCACAAAGAGGCAGACACTACCGAGGGACTTACACAACGACTACTACTCCATTCCTGACGGGCACACTCTTAAAAACCTTCTGCGTCGGGCAATCAGCATCTTCATGAAGAAACATTTTACTTTTGTAAACAGAAGTCACTGTGGGCCAAACTGCTGATGAATTCGGGAGACTGTGACCATGGTTCTGACACTGACAAGTCACCTGGCCTTGGGCAAGTCACTTCTACCCCTGAGTCTTAGTTTTCTCATCTATGAAATGAGGATGCCTGGCTCAATCTCAATGAAGGCCCTTCCTTCTGAGCTTGTAAATGTACATCTCCCTTGGGGAAGGTTGCTAGGGATCCACTATCCACTGATCAGTGCACAAAAACTGGATAAACTAGTTTTGAGGCTGTCTTGAATTGAGAACCACTTTGCATTTCCACACATGGATGGTCCAAGAAGTAAACGGACATCAAGAGAAACCAGGACTTTCAAGATGACAACTTAAGAGAGGTAGTGAACATGTATGTCTGTGCTTTTAGCAGAGGTAGGTTCATTCATAATCATACCAGAACCTGATAGTAACAGCTGGAAGGCGATGCTGTTCCAGTTTAGCTTAAAGCATCAAGTGAATTTTGCAGCTCCATGGTCACTTAGGGCAGAGCCACTGACGCCAGGATGCCAAAGCCCCCTGCCCCGCCCCAGTCTCATGCACCACACTCGCTCTGAAAAACGTTTCAACCCTTTGATCCCAATTTCGAATAATTAAGGCGTATCTGCAGCATCGTCAAACAGCTCAGCATCTCAAATCAGAAACCACACTCAGAGGCCTGTTGGGAGTGATGCCAGTGTGGGGGAGGGGGGTGGATAATTAAGGAAATCATGGTGAATTAAGCTTTCTGCAATGAGGCACAAACATCTTTTCATGAACAGCAACATCATGTTAGCTTATGTTTTGCCAAAAAGAAAGGCAGGGCTTATCCTTGGGGTTTTCAGCCTGGTAAAACACATCTGGCAACTAAGCCAAATATTTAAGGGTCATTAAAATCCCAAACTCCCCATGCCAAGAACTTTTCTCCTTTGTTATTCAAGTGCGGAGCAGTTATGGAAAATGCGTTCCATATGGCTTGTGCTGCCGCGCTCCTATTTACTTCATCAAATCACTGCTTTGAAAGAGCTATTTGATGTCAAAGATGCGTTAAGATTTTATAGACTTTCCCAATCCAGCTTTTAAAGATTCTCCCTTTGAACCAGAAACACTTGCCAAGAGTAAACAGAACTGAAACCACGAGAGGTCAAGGGCTTTGCTGGAAACAAAGACTCCAGCCTGATAGAGGGCTTTCAAAGGTTAGGGGCAAACACGCACTTCCAACCACTTGCCAAAAAGCTCTGCCGACAATCACGCTTCCTACATAAGTTACATGAAGATACATGTTTTTAATGTATTCGTATTTTATTAATAATGTAGCACCCTCACGCACCACCTCCCACCAAGAAGCAGGGCAGTCACGTGCTTAGCATACGAACAGGCTTTAGAAAGTTAGAAGATTTATCTTTAAGCCACAAATCAAAATTCTTTCCAGTGAGGGTTTTGCAGCTTTGAGAGGGAAAAAGCAAACAGACACAGACCTTGGAAAAGCTCCCAGGGACAGAGTCAACAGACCCTCCAAGACACCCAAAGCTAGGAGAACATTCGAGAGGAGCCCTTGTTTAGCAGATGGGGAAACTGAGGATGAGATCCTAGGGCCAGTCAATAACAAGACCAGAGGGAAAACTCGGAAGCTTCCAAACTGGTCCCTTGGCTTCTCCAGTGCCTTCATCCTTATTCAATAGTCTGCCTTGGCAGCCTCCTCTCATTTCCTCCACATCCTCCCTTCTCATCATATTCCTCACCCCACCAGAGCAGCCAAGGTGACGTATGTAAAACTGAAACCAGGGCATATCACTCCTCAGCTCAAAACTCCTCACCATTCCTACTGTCTAACCTTCTACCATGCCTGCTCACCCCAGCACGACTGTCCCCACCCAGCTGCCCAGCCTCGCCAGATGCCAATAACCAACCGCTACTCACTCTGTTCCACCTACGCTTCTGCCCTCCAGTCCCTCCAGCTCACAGAGCTCATTTCTGCCTCAGGACCTTTGCACCTGCAGTGCCTTCTGTCAGAAGTGTTTTTTTTCTTCTCTGTACAGCTTATTTTTCAGCTCTCAGTTTAAGAGGTATATTTCCAAAGAGCTTTTTCCTGGTTATTCAGCGTAAAGGGCCCCCATGACCTCCACTGACTCCTGTCTCTGCACATTTATCAACATGAAAAGAGAGATCCTGGGCTTCCCAGCTGGTGCTAGTGGTAAAGAATCCGCCTGCCAGTGCAGAAGATGTAAGAGACACAGGTTCAATCCCTGGGTTGAGAATATCTTCTGGAGGAAGGCACAGCAACCCACTCCAGTATTTCTGCCCATAGAATCCCACGGACAGAAGAGTTTGGCAGGCTAGAGTCCTTAGGGGGGCACAGAGTCAGACATGACTGAAGCAGCTTAGCACACACACATGCATTTGATTAGTACAGAAATACAAGGAGTTTGGTATGATGATTGAAGGTTCAAGAGGGAGGGGACATATGTATACCTATGGCTGATTCATGTTGATATTTGGCAGAAAACCACAAAATTTCATAAAGTAATTACCCTTCAATTAAAAAATAAATAAATTTTTAAAAAGGGACCCTGTGTGGTTTCTCCTGGGCCCAGCTCAGCGCCTGGAATGCACTTAGTCAAGCATCATTTAATAAGTCCCCTATCTCCCAGCCTGGGCTCCTTCAATTAATAGGAGCAGATTTTCAAGAAGAGGCCAATGCTGGTGTTGAGAGCACAACTCTGCTCTCTTTGTTTCTCTCTCCTTACCCCTCTTTAGGGGCTCTGCTTTCTTATAACTGCCTCACTCACTCCCCATCTGTTTCCTTGTCTCTCCATCTCAGGCTCTCCCAACAGTTCAGAACAAAACCCATGCACAGTCCTGAAATTTAATTGGAATCCAAAAATTCAAAGTGTCAATAACTCTTCGTGGTGGAAATTGAAGCAGCCACATGATGTGGGAGCTACAGGGAGATGGGTCACAGAGCCACAGAGCATGGAGTTAGGAGGCTTTTCTCTGAGATTCTAGGTCCCTGCCTTCCTCATCCCTCGGAGGACTGGAGCTGATTAAATTGGCTTCTGACGGCAAATACACTATCCCTCACCTTGGCTTTAAGTGGCTTTTTCATTTCCCATGTATCTTTCTGGAAGTTCACATAAATATTTTTTATTTGTATGTTTGTGTGGAGTAAAATGAAACTGGCTGGAGATAAAATGTATGTGAATTGCAATGATTATACAGTCAATCTCTCTCTTTGCCAGGAAGTCTTGACGGAGGTAGATGAATATCTCAGCCCAAAAGCTTGTAAAGAAGATCAGAAATCTACAGCTCGAGCATTTATTCCTTCAGTCATTCCACAAACATTTTTTGAGAGCCTAATATGTTCCAGATGTTTTACTAGGGCTTCTGGGGGGGAACAAGACCAGCATGACCTCTGGGAGGAAGGCAGGTGTTGGGCAGGTTAGCACTCAAGCACTCACTTGGGGGGTGATTGTGTTTGGTGAAGGTCATACGACCTTGTGAGAACCTATCACAGGGAACCTGTCCTAAGCTGGTACGGTGGAGGTGCCCTCCTTAGGGAAGCAGCAATTGAGATGAGGTCTGTGCCTGGGAGACAACTAAATAAACGGTCATGTGAGCACTGGAGGACCCAGTGCTCCGAGGCCAGCTCCAGCACCAACCAGTTATGTGCCTCTATGCAGACCTTCTTCCCTATTGCGTTCCCTTAAGGTTCCAAATCCTCCCCACCCCTTCCCGCCACTACTTCCTCAGTTCAGCGCTGCTGATCTCGGCCTGAATTAAAAATCTAACCACCCCTGTCCAGTGTCCCCAGGCCCCGGGTCTTCTGTGCTCTCTTCCCAGTCCTCTCCCTGAAGCACAGTCCTGGGCAGTGGGGGCACCCAAAGGAACACATTCATTTAAGAAAGATCCTACAGAGAGGCTCTACCTGGTGCCATGAGGACCAGGGGGAGCAGGAAGAGCCTGCAGCAGGTGGGGCGGGGGTGGGGAGAGTGCCAGAGGAGGAGCCCCAGTGGGGGTGGGGCCTGGTAGCAGAATGGGGTGGGGTGGGGTGAGTGGACACAATCACCAGCTCTGGGCCCCTCTGTTCTCATTAGGAGGTGTCATCTTCTTCTTCCAGGCCCATCAGGGCCCACAAGTGAGTTTAATTCAAGGGAACAGAGAGGAACATATTCAAAAGGGCTCAGACATTCCCCTAGGAATGATTCCTGCAAGAGATCTGCTCTGAATCTGTGGTATGCTGGAGGCAAAGGAGAAAGAGAAATAAGAGAAGGGCAGTGTTTCTCAAAGGAGCTCTGACCCCAGGCCTCAGAAACAGAATCTGCCTTGAAGCCTTTAGATGCTCTGGTAAAAAAGAATCTGTAAATAATTTAGCTCCCCAAGTTAGTAGATTCTAAACAGCCAACACAGCCTGCTGCTGAGAGGAGGGCAGCGAAGGTTTCAGGGAAAAGAAGGGTCTGGACTGTGAGTCCTCTGAGGGCAGGGAGTAGGGCTGCTGGGCGCCACCAGGCCTCCAGCACCTACAAGGTCCCCAGACCACAGCAGGTACACAGGAGCTGCTATGCTATGCTATGCTATGCTATGCTACGCTATGCTATGCTATGCTATGCTAAGTCGCTTCAGTCGTGTCCGACTCTGTGCGACCCCATGGACTGTAGCCTACCAGGCTCCTCCGTCCATGGGATTTTCCAGGCAAGAGTACTAGAGTGGGGTGCCATTGCCTTCTCCGACAGGAGCTACTGGAGTGCATCAAACCAAAGGGAACAAACAAATGAGTAGATGACTCATCCTTGGGGCAAACACACGCACACAACACATGACCATAAACACAGTCCAGTTTTACCACCACGGCCCACTTGCCAGCCTGTCGCTCTCAGGTCAAGGAAATCGCTTCCCAGGTCCCAGGTTGCTGCAAACATATGCTGGGAAGCATCTTGTATTAGTCACTTATAAATAACAGATAAAATTCAAAGAACAAAAGCGGGGATGGCTGTGGTTTTTGATAGCTATGTGACCATGACTGAATGACTTAAAACTTTCAGCTTGTTGCTACCTCTGTAAAGAACCTAATAGAGGCTGTCTCCCCCTTGTAGAGTGCTAGGGTGAGTCTCAGATCAAATGAGGTCTGGAGGAGGTATACTCTCCTCACAGATGAAAGGCAGTGTTGTCATACTGTTGATATATGGAAAACAGTAATTAGCCAATTCCTGGCAGCTTAACCATGGTTTAAAACAGGCCCTTGTTCTAATATTACCTCCCTTCCTTTGGGTCAGAGTACTCTTGATTTTATTTAAGAAGATTATGTTTCTTATCTTGTGAGCTTTAGTTTCTTCATCTATAAAATGGGGACAGTTATAGCATCAGTTTTTATGAGAAAGGAAAAACTCATTCTGCTCCTGAGTGATGGAAGTAGGACAAAGTCAGCCAAGTCCCCTCTGACCTGTGAAGTTCAAATTAATTAATCCATGCCTTGAGCAAATGTTTATTGATGTCTTTGTGTCAGACAATGTATGCCAAGCCTTTCATATATTTTTCTCATTTAATCCTCCACGCATATTATGTGTTGGGTCTTGCTGCTTCCTTTGCAAATGATGAAACAGAGCTCATGGAATTCAAGCAAGTTGCCCAAGATCACATAGCAAGCATGTTTTGAGGCTGAGATTTGAACTCGGATCTGTCCAACTCCATAGCTGACATTTTTTTTGCTGTGGCATTTGGCCTCCTTGCTAGGGGAAAAACAGTTGAAAGCATATTTTATCTAAGATGCTAGGGAGTGATCATCCCTTCTGTTCTTTCATTCAAGGGTCTGCAGCAATAATGAGGGGTTCTATGAGCATGAAGGATATGGGTGGATGGGCTTATGTACTGGTCTTATCTATCTAGCATAACTTCCTCTTCCCCTTCCATCTCCTGCTCCTCCTCTTTCTCCTGATGATGACAATGATGATGGCTAACTCCTTCCACTGAGAAGTATACCCCATTGACTCATTCCAGGTATTTCTTCTAGGGTTATTAGTTACCAAAGCAGCTCCTCTGGCCACAGGAGCATATGTCTAATCCAAGCCTAGCCAGTCAGAATGCTCTTCCCCTGATCACAAAGGCTTGATCCAAAAGGTGGGCACATGACCCAAACCAGCCAATCAGTTTCTTCCTTAGGTCTTTTATACACTACAGCAAATAGACCACTGACTTGACAACAAATATTATCAATCCAGGTTGTGATTCTTAAAAATGAAAAATTCTTGGTCTACAATACACCTCACACTGTAATAATGAATTTAAGGTTCTAGTATGATATATTAAGATGTATAAATTGTGATAAATGCCATCTGTCAACAAGGTGTTGTTTTCATGGTTCCAGATTTTGAGGTCTAAGTTTTGGACCATCATGTATGAAAAGGATTTGGCTACTACACCACCTTCGACACCTTCTGAGAGACTGGAGCTTTCGCCACGTATGTATACAGAGGGACCATTTAATTCACTGTTTCAAAAGATTTGAGGCTTTTAAGAGTCAGTGGTTGGGGCAGATGGGGAGCTTCCTTGGTGGCTCAGTGGTAAAGAATCCTCCTCCCAATGCAGAAGACACTGGTTTGATCCCTGATCTGGGAAGATCCCGCCTCTTCCACATGCTGTGGAACAACTAAGCCCATGTGTCACAACTACTCAGCATGTGCTCTAGAGCCGAGGAGCCACAACTACTGAGCCCACGCACCACAACTACTGAAGCCTGAGCACCCTAGAGCCTGTGTTCTGCAACAAGAGAAACCACCACAATGAGACGCCTATCTACAGCAACTAGAGGGTAGCTCCCACCTGCTGCAACTAGGGAAAAGCCCGCACAGCACTGAAGACCCAGCACAGTCAAAAATAAATAAATGAATACTTTAAAAAAAAAGCGTCCAACGAACTCTTCAAAAAAAAAGAGTTGAGGGGGATGTTACTAACCATGATGCCACAACCACAGATAAAAACCAAGACTGTCTTGGGCAAACCGAGACAGCCACTCTAGTTAGGGAAAACAATGGAAAGTCATTCAGTCACCCAGAGCTAATATGTCGAATGTTCGATGCTTACTCAAAACATCTTTCCTCTTTATCAGTCTTTTCTGACCTTGATTTTTCATGTGATTCCTTGACAGAAATTATTCAGAAGAAAGTGCAAATAAACATACATTCTGAGTGAAGGTTTTACATGATTGCTAATTTAGCTAGAATGGCTTTTAAACATTGTCTTTGGAGAATCTAAGTTGGCTATGGAACAACAGCACAGTGGGAGGCTAATGGAGATTTAGCCACCTGCGGCTAATTGTAATTTCTTTGGGTTTCCTTTCTAAATCATTTTCTTTTTTGTCTTTGAATCCCTGTTTCCATTTATGTCAGGTTTGGCCCATTCACAGCCCCACCCCAGCCTCCTCGGAGACCAGAAGGGTCCCAGTGGACAGCAGAGCAGCAGGATTTGAACAGAGCTGGATGACAGAATCTGTCACCTATTCAGATGGAGAAAGAGCCCTTTGATACAGAACTGAGCAGAAGGAGCTCTGACGTGGCCAGGATGTAGGATATTCACGTCCAATGCTAGGAAGTCTTACTTTCTAACATTCTCCCCATGGATTTCTCCCAAGAAAACTTTTCAACCTGCAGGTCATTCAATCCCCAAGCTCCCTTCCACCAACAGCCAGAATTCTATTTTCTTGCCCCAATCATCCTTATGTTTTGATAACTAGGGGGGAAAGGTCAACACAGGGGAGGAACTCTAAATAAAATCAGTTCAGTATCATGTGGTCTCCTCTCAAAGATGAATTCAGTGATTCACCAGGTCCCAGACATCTTTCTGAACTGGGGACAGAAGCATTGTCCCACTGGAACCACATCAACTCTTGCTGGTAGGAATTTGCATCCTTCTAAGTTCTTAGGTATAGGGAGGCTGCTGTTCCTGCTACATTGCTTCAGTTGTGTCTGACCCTGTGCGACCCCCTAGACGGCAGCCCACCAGGCTCCCCGTCCCTGGGATTCTCCAGGCAAGAACACTGGAGTGGGTTGCCATTTCCTTCTCCAGTGCATGAAAGTGAAAAGTGAAAGTGAAGTCGCTCAGTTGTGTCCGACTCTTAGTGACCCCATGGCCTGCAGCCTACCAGGCTCCTCCATCCATGAGATTTTCCAGGCAAGAGTACTGGAGTGGGTTGCCACTGCCTTCTCCATTAGGGAGGAAAGGTCCATATAAACAAGGCTATCTGAAAGCTGTGACTTGAGATTCTTCTAGAATCAGCGGATATTCCAAAAGTTTTCTATAAGAAGTCAGTTACTCAGATGAACCTTAGAAGTGGGTTTTTGGAGTTGAGCCATAGAGGATAAGTAAGGAGTCTGAGTGGTAGGCTTAAAAATTTTAAGGAGTAAAAAGCCACCCAGGAAAATAAACAAGTAAGTGTGTAAGGACAAATTTATAACAAGTCTCTGCCATTTCAGAGGAAAATAAACAATGTTTGAGATGTTTGGAACACTGGGTGATGACAGTTCAGACAGAAGCCAAAGAAACATAGTTTAGTGACCTTTAGTCTATGCTGCCTCGAGCCCTGGATTCCAGGTGATGCTCCTGGGTCCCCTCAGATTAGAAGGAGACTGAGTGATGGGACAAAAGGGCTCTGGACAGGGCTCTGATGCCCCCATTCATTCCGTGTACATTCCAACTCCAAGGAAGATTTCATCTGAGTAAGAGTCAATTGCTGAAAGACTTGTGATCAAAGATTCTAGTTCAATACCTGAAAGATCCAAACCAGGGAGTGAATGGACTTGCTAAGGTCCAACACAATAGTAGTAATACAACAACAACAACAACAAAATCAGATCCCGTGGCTCTAGTCCAATACTTTTTACATTACAGTCTGAGGTGAATATCTTCCCAGAACAAATGAGAAAGTGAAAGAGGCTAAAAAAAATAGGACCTTAATTTTTCCCATTGTTGGCCAAGAGAACTCTTGTCCAAACATCACACACACACACACACACACACACATCTTCCACCTAGGAATCTGAGAAACCAGTCACACTAACTTCAGGGCTCAGTGGTACCAAATACATGTGTCTTACAGGCAGTGTGGGCAAAGAATCATTTTGACCTGTTTAATCAACATAAAAGGGAGAAAATATAAAATGGAAATCGATATTCACAATAATCCATGCCTTTCTTGGCTCCCTAAAGATAGATGCATCCATAACAGAATCTTCAGTTTTGTTGCATGTGGTGAAGAAAGAAAGAAATATCAACAGGTGAAGATTTTAAAAATTTCTGAATTTCTTTGAAATCAGGAGGTCAAAAATTACAGCCCATGGACCAAACCAAGCCCACTTCCTGTTTTTACAAAGTTGTATTGAAACAGCTATGCCAATTCACATCCTCTGGCTGCCTTCAAGTTACAAGAGCAGAGGTGAGCCATTGTGAAAAAGAACATACAGCCCCCAAAACCTAAAATATTTGCTACCTGGCCCTTCACAGAAAGGTTTGATGATCCTTTCTCTAAATAATATAGAAATCAAAGAGCCCAGGAGAGAGAAGGAAAACCAGAGGGTCACAGCCTGAGAGAGAAGAAGAAAGAAAAGCAAGTTGATGGAGAGAGAGGGAAGGAAGCAGGGGTGAGGGGACCAGCAGCTGCCCTGAAGAGGAACTGGAAAGTGAGACGTTAAGACGGATTTTTAGAGTTTCACTGTGGCATGTGCAGGAATGTATTCCCTTGGCCCCTCTGAGAAGAAAGCTTTGGTTGAAAAAGAATCGGCATTATTTTTCAAAACTTTCAGAATGTATTTGTTATTTTTTACTGATGCCAAGTTCTGTGAGATTTGCCTACAGTGAGAAGGTGCTGATGGAATACAGGAACAATCTGAGGAAGGTCAGTTACATTTGGGTTAAGGGGGAAAAAAAGCCTATAACAAAGGACTACTAATAAATGTACAGAAATTGACTGAGACCACAGCCCCCTCTCTCTTCCCAGTGCTGCTCCACCCTGGCCGTGAGATGACTGTTGATGAGAGGAATCCACAGTGGACTCAGTGCAGTGCTGACACTGACTAACACAGAAGCACTGGATATGTTTTCAGATGCTTCCTGTTCTTTGCCTCATTGAACCCGGAAGAGAACCCATGCAGGATGCACTGTTATTACACCATTTTATAGACAAGAAATGGAGGCTCAGGGAAGGCAAGTGGACACTGACAGGGCCAAAGTAGAGATATAACCTGACTCCAAGGACACACTCCTGGTTGGTCTCCTTCCCCACTCTGAGAGGGTTCCAGGCCACAAGTTTACCCAGAGATGCCAGCCAGATGTCCGCCCTGTTGTCCAAGTCTATCAGCCCTCACAGACCAGCTCCCAGGATGTCCTGCAGGCGTAGGAGAAGGGGCCAACCCTGATTCTCACCCTCTAAGTCCCATGTTCCTCCTCCACTACTGTTTCCCTCATTTTCTGGGGAACCCTTTTGGTTCCTATACCACACCATGCTGTCCTGACAATGTTCCTTTATTTCCCACTCCCTTTCCACAGCATTATCCTTATGTATTCAGAGGAACCAAAGATCAAATCGCCAATATCTGCTGGATCATCGAAAAAGCAAGAGAGTTCCAGAAAAACATCTATTTCTGCTTTATTGACTATGCCAAAGCCTTTGACTGTGTGGATCACAATAAACTGTGGAAAATTCTGAAAGAGATGGGAATACCAGACCGTCTGACCTGTCTCTTGAGAAACCTGTATTCAGGTCAGGAAGCAGCAGTTAGAACTGGACATGGAACAACAGACTGGTTCCAAATAGGAAAAGGAGTACGTCAAGGTTGTATATTGTCACCCTGCTTATTTAACTTATATGCAGAGTACATCATGAGAAACGCTGGGCTGGAAGAAACACAAGCTGGAATCAAGATTGCCGGGAGAAATATCAATAACCTCAGATATGCAGATGACACCACCCTTATGGCAGAAAGTGAAGAAGAACTAAAGAGCCTCTTGATGAAGGTGAAAGAGGAGAGTGAAAAAGTTGGCTTAAAGCTCAACATTCAGAAAACTAAGATCATGGCATCTGGTCCCATCACTTCATGGGAAATAGATGGGGAAACAGTGGAAACAGTGTCAGACTTTACTTTTTTGGGCTCCAGAATCACTGCTGATGGTGACTGCAGCCATGAAATTAAAAGATGCATACTCCTTGGAAGGAAGGTTATGGCCAACCTAGATAGCATATTTAAAAGCAGAGACATTACTTTGCCAACAAAAGTCCGTCTAGTCAAAGCTATGGTTTTTCCAGTGGTCATGTATGGATGTGAGAGCTGGACGGTGAAGAAAGCTGAGCGCCGAAGAATTGATGCTTTTGAGCTGTGGTGTTGGAGAAGACTCTTGAGAGTCCCTTGGACTGCAAGGAGATCCAATCAATCCATCCTAAAAGAGATCAATCCTGGGTGTTCATTGGAAGGTCTGATGTTGAAGCTGAAACTCCAATACTTTGGCCACCTCATGCAAAGGGTTGATTCATTGGAAAAGACCCTGATGCTGGGTAGGATTGGGGGCAGGAGGAGAAGGGGACGACAGAGGATGAGATGGTTGGATGGCATCACTGACTCGATGGACACGGGTTTGGGTGGACTCCGGGAGTTGGTGATGGACAGGGAGGCCTGGCGTGCTGCAATTCATGGGGTCGCAAAGAGTCAGACACAACTGAGCGACTGAACTGAACTGAACTGATTCACCCTGAAGGAGGGTACGACAACCCACTCCAGTATTCTTGCCTGGAAATTCCCATGGACAGAGAAGCCTGGCGGGCTTCAGTCCGTGGGGTCGTGAAGAGTCAGACATGACTGAAGCAACTTAGCACATTCACTCACCAGAACTGAAGACTGTTTACAAAGACACATATAGTATAATCACAAAATACTAGGGGTCAGTGAGGAATGTATGCTTAGAGAGAAAATACAGAAGAACTGACCCTGAAAAAACAATGCATTCCATAAAATCTTGTGTTGTCACAAGAGGTCAATCAACAGACACTTTGAGTTTCCTAGCAGCCAGCCCGAAGAGGAAATCTATGTCCACACAGCTGAAGCTATGTGATTTTTCTTTCCCATGAGAGGCAGAAGTATTTCCCTTCCTAAAATAAAAAGACCCTGATGCTGGGAAAGTCTGAAGACAGGAGGAGAAGAGGATGACAGAGGATGAGATGGTTGGATGGCATCACTGACTCGATGGACATGGGTTTGGGTGGACTCTGGGAGTTGGTGATGGACAGGGAAGCTGCAATCCATAGGTCGCAAAGAGTCGGACACAACTGAGCCACTAAACTGAATTGAACCGAAAACAAGAAAGTTCCTTCTCCCCAGGGTCCTTCTTCAGAGGACACCATGATATGGAATGAACACGATCATCAATAACATGTTAGAGTCAGTCCTCTGAAAATTCTCACCAGGCCCTCCTTTCTTTACTCAACACATTCAGCAAGATTTATTCAACAGTTAACAGATATCTGTTGAGTGCCTACTATAAGCCAGACACTGTGTGAAGGATCAGGAGCTCATTGAGGAACAAGAGAAGCATTGGCCCTGCTCCCATGAGGGCCAGTGGTGGTACCATTAAATGCCATCAAACCAAAGATCCCGTAAAAGCATTCAAACTGGTGGTTAGGGACATGGGGGAAGAGTATAAATGTCACATATCAGATGTGTAGCTTTCAGAGATCTAATGACACTGGGTGTGAGATACTAGATAGGTCACTGGGCTAGGTGTGGCTTACAGCCTCAGATTTCAGAATCCTAGTACACACAACGGAGAAGGCAATGGCACCCCACTCCAGTACTCTTGCCTGGAAAATCCCATGGACGGAGGAGCCTAGTAGGCTGCAGTCTATGGGGTCGCTAGGGGTCGGACACAACTGAGTGGCTTCACTTTCACTTTCATGCATTGGAGAAGGAAATGGCAGCCCACTCCAGTATTCTTGCCTGGAGAATCCCAGGGACGGGGGAGCCCGGTGGGCTGCCGTCTATGGGGTCGCACAGAGTCGGACACGACTGAAGCGACTTAGCAGCAGCAGCAGCAGTACACACAAATAGGTGTCTGCATATATACACAATGATACAGACAGACAGACAAGATGATGCATATTAGAAACCTGCTCCTCTCCCTACTGCCTTGCACAAGCCTGTTTGCCCATGAGGGTTCTAAGTGCTGACTTAGCAATGGGTGGAGGGACCAGATCCTTTAAGCAATTCTCCAACAGAATGTAGCAGATTCTTGAACCTTGATTGTGTTGTATTAAGAACATTTTTTTTAAAAGGAGTAGAACTGTTCCTCAATCATCTGGAACAGATGTTAGGGACCAGCAAATATTTAGTGGAGGTTTTTCTCCCCCAATTTGAGATTTCACAAGGAAAATACCATACATCTCAGAAATTTTAAGGTTAAAAAAAAAAAGTAGGGGACCCGTCCTCAGTCATCTCTCTTTAGATCTAAGACTCTGGCTCTCTTCAATTCTCAAGGAAATTGAATGCAATTCATTCTGGCAGGCAAGAGCCAGAAATTCCACAAGTGTCTGCACTGCCAAGGATGGACATTTTATCAAGTGAACAATACCCTGAAGACTTCAGGCATCTCGGTTTTCAATCTGTCGATTCAGAACTTGGAAAAGGGTGGAGGTGGGGGCCTGAAAGCTGAGACCCTATATCTGAGAAGAGATAAAAGTTCAAAGTGATCCCATGAGGAAAGACTTAATTTTAGAATCAGCCAGAGAATGTAAGAAGGAAAAGAGGGATTAAAAAAAAAAAAAAACTCACAAAAAAACACATACCCCTAACATGCTTCCACAGGAAGTGATGCAGGACTATCTTTCCATGGTGGAGCTGTGCTGTGTCTGTTTTAAGGCCCTTGTACAGCTTGAGTGTTTGTAAAAGGGATGCTACAAACACAAACCACAATTTCTGTCCAAAGGCTTTCAGTGCATTAGAACTCTGAGCTCTGGAAACAATCAGGATGTCAAATTTCACCTCTCACCACACCCAAATGAAATACCAAAACAAACAAACAAGGGAGAATGCATTGGGGAATTCTGCTTCCAATTAGCTCAGAGTCCAGTGTGAGCACCATTCCTGCCAATGAGCAGAGTCAGGCCACCACAAAAGTCACCATTCCCCTGAGATGCAAAAAGAAGAAAGCCAGAGAGAAAGAGAACAATTATTAACAAGAGTATAGGCTTTGTGCCAGACACTGCATTTGTTATCCATCACTAATAACAAATTATCCTGAAATCTAGAAGCTTAATCACATTTATTTTTCCGGTTCCGCTGGGTACCTCTGGCTCAGGGTCTCCCACAGGCTACAATCCAGTATCTACCATCACTGGAAGGCTCTATGGAGGAAAGAGCTTTTTCCAAGTTCACCACCATGGCTGCTGGCAGGCCTCCAGTGCTCACTGGCTGTCTGCTGGAGACGTCGGTTTCTGGCCACATGGGCCTCATCTTGGGACAGCTCATAACATGGCAGCTGGCCTCCGTCAGAGCCAGCGAGAGAGAGAGCTTAACAAGGTGCCCGAGATGGAAGGCACAGCCTCTTTGTGACCTCACCTTGAAATGACATCCCATCATTTTTGTTATATTCTTTTCATTAGAAGCAAATCAGTAAGTCTGGCCCATGTTCAAGAAGAGAGGATCATAGACGAGCACCGCCAGCAGAACTTAGGGATTACTGGGGGCCATCTTAGAGACTGCCAATCACTCAGGGCCAGGCTTTTCAGATTCCTTTACTGAAAACAAACAAAACACTGAATAAAGTATTTGAGGCAGAATCAGGATTCAGATGAAAGAACCTATATGCTCCCTGCAACATTACACAAAGGGAAGCCGAAAGCTACAAAGGGGATTTTCTTCCACTCACTCCCTTAATGGTTTCCTTCTCATCACAGAGGAAATCACTTTTTTTTTTTAAAAAGACTGACGTAATACCCAGTGTGGCACAACAGTTTCCCACAGATATGTTTGCTTGATTTGCTGCAGAGGTTCTTTGAAGATGTTTTACATGGGGGCTTTTCCCTGGTGGCTTAGACAATAAAGAGTCTGCCTGCAATGTAGGAAACCTGGGTTCAATCCCTAGGTTGGGAAGATCCCCTGGAGAAGGAAATGCAACCCACTCTCGTATTCTTGCCTGGGAAATCCCATGGACAGAGGAGCCTGGAGGGCTGCAGTCGATGGGGTCGCAAAGAGTCGGACACGACTTAGTGATTCAACAACAACAGAGCTTTGAGTCAGACAGCCATCACCAACCAGTTGAAAGGTGTTAGGTAATCACTCCTCCAATCTCAGCCTCCCTTTGCTCACCTGCAAGAGTGGGATCATGGTCATGCCTACAGCACAATGTGGGGTTAAAAACTCCGGAGTGCCCTAGGTGTGTGCTAGGTAATGCTACTTTAAAAAATGCTAGTCTTTACATTCAAACTAAAGGATTAGTAAGTATCAAGACAGTATTAGATTTCCTTCTAGAAAGAGAGAGAGAAAGCAAGGGCCTCAGATGCCAGGTAAGATTGATGCTGTGAAACACAAAAGTCATGGAAAGAATATTAAATCCACATAAAGAATGAGTGGAATGTTTTCTTTCTATTCATGAAAGGATAACTGATACCAGATTTTGCTTCCATTGCAAATAACTAGAAAACTGGACAGGATACACTAAATAACTGATTTCAGATGTGGGTAACAGGCATAGCAGGATGCTAGGCTTGAGGGAAGGGAAACACATGAGGTGCCCAGCCTTCTGCCTGGGTGATGCCTCAGGGCACAGGGACAGGGGCATGGGACCAGGAGAGGAAATCGAAGAGGAACATGATACATCAGTGGGGTGAGAGTTGAAGGTGACTGAGATGGCTGGAAGTTTTAGGGCAGGTACTGAACAAAAATTATCAAAGGAGAGAAACTCCAAAAATTTGCATAGGAGTCCTCTTGAATCTTTGGCCAAATACTAAGTACTGAAGGCACAGGGCAAGACTCCAGAATGCCAACTCAACACTAATGAGAGGAAAGAACTTCTGGAAAACCCTGAGTGGAACTCCCCAGGGTCACACAGGGCCAGGAGTTCCAACCAGTGAGGGCAGAGAGACTTTGTTAAACACCAAAGGCATTCAGTAGAGAAACTGAAAGGGCCACCCCTTAGAAACAGGGTTAATCTAACCCCAGACAAACCTAAAGCTCTTTTAAAGTCTTGGGTAAATTAAGAGCTCCTCAAGTCAATTCACTTTCTGCTGGAAAAAAAAAACACAGCACTGTCAAACAGACATCAAAATATAGACATCCAAAAACTTAGCATCCATAAAGTAGAGAATACAATAAAAACAATCTTTATTTAAAATGGGCTTCCCTGGTGGCTCACACAGTAAAGAATCTCCCTGAAATACAGAAGACCCAAGTTCAGTCCCTGGGTCGGGAAGATCCCCTGGAAAAGGAAATGGCTACCCACTCCAGTATTCTTGCCTGGAGAATTCTGTGGACAGAGAAGCCTGGCAGGCTACAGTCCATGGGATTGAAAAGAATCAAACACGACTGAGTGACTAACACACACACACATGCATATTTAAAATGGATAACAAAACAAAGACCTACTGTATAGCATATGGAACTCTGCTCAATGTTATGTGGCAGCCTGGATAGGAGGGGAGTTTGGAGAAGAATGGATACATGTGTATGTACCGCTGAGTCTCTTCACTATTCCTCTGAAACTATTACAAAATTGTTTGTTAATCAGTTATAGTCCAATACAAAACGAAAAGTCAAAAAGACATGCAAAGCAGGAGAAAGTGAGATGCACAGTAGAAAAACCAGTCAGTAGAAACAAACTCAGAAAAGACAGGATAGAATGAGCAGAAAAAAATTTTTAAGTAGCTCTCAAATTCAAGGACTTAAAGAAAACCAAAATATAAAGGGAACAAAAGTGTTTCAGTTGAATAATGAATGTCATAAACAAGAGAATACTACACACTATCAGGATGGCAGAAAGTCACAACACTGACAACAAATGTTGATAAGGATGCAGAGTAGCAGAAACTCTCAGTTGTTGCTGCTGGGAATGCAAAATCATACAGCCACTCCAGAAAACAGCTGAAGGTATATGTCTAACCCAAAACCTGTGTATGAATGTCTGTGTGCTGTGCTGTGCTCAGTCACTCAGTCATGTCCGACTTTTTGCAACTCCATGAACTGTAGCCTGCCAGGCTCCTCTGTCCATGGGGATTCTCCAGGCAAGGGTGGGTTGCCATGCCCTCCTCCAGAGGATCTTCCCAACTCAGGGATGGAACCCAGGTCTCCCACATTGCAGGCTGATTCTTTACCATCTGAGCCACCAGGGAAGCCCAAGAACACTGAAGAGGGTAGCCTATCCCTTCTCCAGGAGATCTTCCTGACCCAGAATCGAACCAGGGTCTCCTGCATTGCAGGCGGATTCTTCACCAGCTCAGCTACCAGGGAAGTAGATATGAATGTCTGTAGAAGCCTTATCCATAATTGCCAACACTTGGAAGCAACCAAGATATCCTTCAATAGTTGGATGAATAAACAAGCTGTGGTACCTCCATACAATGGGATATCATTTAGCAATAAGAATAAATCAGCCATCAAGTCACAACAAGGCATGCTGCTGTTGCTGAGTTGTTTCAGTTGTGTCTGATACTTAGTAACCCTAAAGACTGTAGCCCACCAGGCTCCTATGCCCATTGGATTCTCCAGGCAAGAATACTGGAGTGGGTTGCCATGCCCTCCTCCAGGGGATCTTCGCAACCCAGGGATCAAACCCACGTCTCTTATGTCTCCTACATCAGCAGGTGGGTTCTTTACCACTAGCGCCACCTGGGAAGCCCACAAAAAGGCGTGGAGGAATGTTAGATGCACATTGCTAAGTGAAAGTAGTCATGTATGGATGTGAGAGATGGACAGTGAAGAAAGCTGAGCGCCGAAGAATTGATGCTTTTGAACTGCGGTGTTGAAGAAGACTCTTGAGAGTCCCTTGGACTGCAAGAAGATCCAACCCATCCATCCTAAAGGAGATCAGTCCTGGGCATTCGCTGGAAGGACACATGTTGAAGCTGAAACTCCAATACTTTGGCCAAATCATGCGAAGAGCTGACTCATTGGAAAAGACGCTAATGCTGGGAAGGATTGGGGGCAGGAGGAGAAGGGGACGACAGAGGAGATGGCTGAATGACATCACCGACTCTATGGACATGGGTTTGGGTAGATTCCGGGAGTTGGTGATGGACAGGGAGGCCTGGTGTGCTGCGATTCATGGGGTCACAAAGAGTCGGACACGACTGAGCAACTGAACTGAACTGAAGTGAAGTGAAAGAATTAGTCTGAAAAGGTTGCATACTGTATGATTCCAACTATATTACATTCTGGAAGAGCTAGAACTATGGAGACAGCAAAAAGATCAGTGGTTTCCAGGGCTTTGGAGAAAGGGATGAAAACGTGGGGTAGGGGATTTTAGGGTGGTAAAACTTCTGTACGATATAATCGTGGTAGATACAGCCCATTATGCATTCATCAAAACCTGTAGGAGTGTACAACACAAAGACTGAACCCTAATGTAAACTGGGACTTAGCTAATAATAATGTATCAGTACTGATTCCTCAATTCTAACAACTTTACCAGACTAATGCAAGGTGTTAACAGAAAAAGTTATGTATGGGGCTGGGGGAGTATATGAGAAATCACCATACTTTAGGCACAATTTTTCTGTAAACCTAAACCGCTCTAAAAAATAAAATCTATTCATTAAAAAGAAAACAAATGCTAATTTTAAAACTGAAAAGCACAGTATCTGAAATTTTTTAAACCTATGAATGGAGTAATGGAAATCACACCCCTGCAGAAGCAGAGATCGGTAAACTTGTAGAGGAAGCAATACAGAGGATCTGAAATGAAGCACTGGAGTTGCAAAGGCTAAATAAAATGAACAGAATCTCAACCATGAGACCATATCAAGTAGCCTAATACACTTGAAGTTATAGTCCCAAAGGAGAGAAGAAAGATTAGGTTAGAGAAAATATTTGAAGAAACAGCAGCTGGAAATTTTCCAAATTTGATGACAAATATTAACTCAGAGATTGAAGAAAGTCAGTAACTTCCAATCAAACTGAGATAAACCAAAGATAAAAATCTTGAAAGCAGCCAGAATGTAGACACATAATATACAGGAGAAAAAAAGAGTAGTTTCCATCAGAAATAATGCAACTCAGAAAATAATGTCTTTAGGGGATGAAACAAAAACATTTTCTGTCCATAATTCTATATCTAGAGCAAATGCCTTTAAAAATTATGGCAAAATAAATTATAAGATAGAAAAAAACTGAAAAAAATCCATAGCTAGAAAATCTATACTATGAGAAATGTTGAAGGAAGTTGTTCAGGAAGAAGGAAAATTATACCAGATGAAAATTTATATTTATACAAAGAAATGAAGAGCACCACAAATAGAAAATACATAACTATTAAATATTTTCCTCTCATTTCTTGATTTTTTAAGAAAATTATTTAAATCAAAATAGTAACAATGTATTTGGGTTTTATAATGTGTATAAGTAAAACGAAGTGAAAATACAATAGCACAAAAGAATGAGAAAATAGCTTTATACTGCTGTATGGTTCTTATATTAAATGTGAAGTAGTAAACTATTAAAAGCTACACTGTTATAAGTTAAGGGTATATATTGTATACCTAGAGCAATCATTAAAAATATAGAACATATAGATCCAACCCAATCAAGGAGATATAAATTACTGGAATATGTTCAATTAATCCAAAAAGAAACAAGAAAAGAAAAAATATATATATATATATAAACCAACCACATAATTTAATCAAATGTAAAAGAACTAAACACTCCAATTAAAAGATAATATCCATTAGATTGGATTTTTAAAAAATATCAGGCACTAACTATATCACATACAGAAGTGCACAAACAGGTTAGAAGCCAAAAGATAAAGAGACACCATGAAAACACTGACTACAAGAAAGCTGGAATTAATATTAAACAATGTAGATTTCCTTCAAGATAAATATTACCAGCTATCTGACTCTTTGCGACCCCATGGACCATACAGTCCATGGAATTCTCCAGGCCAGAATACTGGAGTGGGTAGCCTTTGCCTTCTCCAGGGGATCTCCCCAACCCAGGAATCGAACTGGGGTCTCCTGCATTGCAGGTGGATTCTTTACCAACTGAGCTACCAGAGAAGCCCCATTACCAGATATAAAGAGATATCTAATAAGATATTTAATAAGGGCAAAAATGTCAATTCATCAAGAAGCTGTAACAATCATATTTCTATATAACTGAAGCAAAAATTGACAGAATGGGAAAAATCATAAATTTACAATTAGAATTGCAGATTTCAATACAATTGACCCTTGAACAACACAAGGGTGAATCCAAGGGTAATCTGTAGTTGGCCCTCCATATCCTAGGTTCTTCTGCATCTGTGGATTCAATGAATCATGTAACATATAGCACTGTGGTATTTACTATTGAAAAATATCCCTGTACAAGTGATAGTTCAAATCTGTCAGCTGTACCTATCACAGTTATGAATAGATAAAATATATTAGTCCAGTGGGCTGCTAGAACAGAAGACCATAAACTGAGTGACTTTAAAAACAAAAGAAATTTCTTATAGTTCTAGAGGCTGGAAAATCCAAGATGAAGGAACCAACAAATTTGGTGTCTGGTAAGGACTCACTTCTGGTTTACAATCAGCTGTCTTTTTGCTGTGTCTTCAAATGGTGGAAGGGGCAAGGAAGTCTCTGAGGTCTCCTTTATAAGGGCATGAATCCCATTCATGAGGGCTCCATCCTCATGACCTGATTACCTACCAAAGGCCCCACCTCCTTACACCATTATATTGAGAGAACTTCAACACATGAATTGGCGGTGGAGGGTGGAGGGAGCAGGGCTCACATTCTATAGCAACAAGTAAACAACAACAACAACAATCAAGAACATACAAAATGTGAATACAGTCAACTCAACCTAATTGATAGTCTATCTAAGTACACATAGAATATTCACCAAGATAGACCACAAAGCTTGTTGGCCATAAAACAAGTCTCAAACTTGAAAGGATTCATATCCTACAGAGTTTGTTTTCTGACAAAATAAACTTTAGAAATTAATGACAAGATTCCAGAAACATCCATAAATATTGGAAATTAAACATTACACTTCTAAATAACCCATAAATTAAAGAAGAAATTATAAAAGGAATTAGAAGATATTTAAATGAGAAAAATAAAAACACAACATACCAAAATGTTGGGATGTTGTGGGATGCAGCTAATACAATGCTTAAAAGTAAACTTGTAGCTCTGAAGATTTATATTAGAAAAGAAAAATAAATGTTACCTAAGCTTCAACCTTAAATTATATCAAAATGAGGAAATTATACTCAAAGTATGCAGAAAGGAAAAAGATAATCATAAAGAATGGAACATGATATAAGAGGAAATAATCAAAATATGAGGAAAAATGGAAATCTAACAAATTGATAAAACCCAAGCTAGGCTGATGAAGTAGACTGAAACACAAATACTCAATATCGGGAATTAAGGAGAACAGATCTCTACAGATCCTACATATGTTAAAATAATAAGAAGAAAACATTATTAACTTCATTCTCATAATCTGAAAACTCAGGCTAAATGGACAAGTTCCTTAGAACACAGATTACCAATGCTGACTCAAGAAGTAGAAAATCTAAATATCCATATACTTATTAAAGAAAGTGAACTTTTATTTATCTTCCCACAAATAAAACTCCAGGTCTAGGAGATTTTCCTGGCAGTTTTGTCATACATTTAAGGAAGAAATAATGTCAATCCTAAACAAACACATTCACAAACCTTGAGGAAGAGAACACAATTTCAGCCTCATTGTATGAGGCTAGCACAAATTTGATGTCACAACCAGAAAAAAATATCACAAGAAAAGAAAACAGCAGGCTAATATACCTCATGAAAATTTCATGAAAAATCCTTAACACAATATTATTCAAATCAAATCCCACTAAATACTACAAAATAAAACACAACATGACCACGTGAGATTTATCACAGGAATGTAAGGTTGGTTAACAGTCAAATGCCAACTGTTAAATTTGCATTTTAATAGAACAAAGTGGGTGGTGACTCTGATAATCTCAAAATGTGCTGAAAAATCTTTTGACAATTTAGAGAAGAAAACTTTCAAGCTAGAAACAGAGGAAATATCCTTAAACCTAATATTATCTATTGGAATATATGTATTAGAATATATATTCTATAAGTAACATTGGATTTAATGCTTTCTCACTGAGATCAGTAAAAAGGCTGAAATGTCCACTGTCACCACTTCTAGTACAGTTTTGAATGGAGGTTCTAGTCAGTGTAATAAGAAAAAAGGAATAAAAGATATATAAAAGCAATTTAAAATAAACCTGCCTTTATTTGCAGACTACATAATAGTGCACATAGAAAATACTAAGGCATCAAAAACAAAAAAATTATAGAACTAAGTGAATTTATTAGTATACATCCATAAAACCTAAAATTGTAAGATGTCTAGGGAAAAAAATAGAGATCTATTTTTGTGAACTTGGGCTAGATACATTTTCATATAGCTAGGACACGACTGAAGTGACTTAGCAGCAGCAGGATACAGAATTCAGTAACCATTAAAAAACTGATGCAAGGAGAGAGTGGGATGAATTGAGAAAGTAGCACTGAAATATATACATTACCATATGTAAAACAGATAGCTAGTGGGAAGCTGCTATGTAGCACAGGGAGCTCAGCCCAGTGCTCTATGATGACCAAGAAGAGTGGGATGTGGTTCAAGAGGGAAGATATACGTGTATATTTATGGCTGATTCACATTGCTGTATGGCTAAACCAACACAGTATTGCAAAGCAATTATCCTCCATTAAAAATAAATTTTAAAAAATTACTTTAAAAAATTGAAAAGTTGGACTTTATCAAAATGCAATTTAAAACAATTTGTTCATCAAAAGACATTTAAAATGATTAAACAAGTCAAAAAGTGAGGAAAAAATTCAAAAATCTGACAAAGGATATCAAGGGATATATATTATATACCTCTATCTCTATACTTATCTTCTACAATAAAAAACAACTCACTTAATAAATAATGCAGGGTCTTCCCTGGTAGCTCAGTTGGTAAAGAATCCTCCTCCAATGCAGGAGACCCCAGTTCGATTCTTGGGTCGGGAAGATCTGCTGGAGAAGGGATAGGCTACCCACTCTAGTATTCTTGGGCTTCCCTTGTGGCTCAGCTGGTAAAGAATCTGCCTGCAATGCAGGAGACCTGGGTTTGATTCCTGGGTTGGGAAGATCCCCTGGAGAAGGCAAAGGCTACCCACTCCAGTATTCTAGCCTAGAGAATTCCATGGACTGTATAGTCCATGGGGTTGCAAAGAGTCGGACATGACTGAACTACTTTCACTTCACTTCAAAGTTTGAACAGACACTTCACAAAAAGACATATGCATATAAAAATTTATTCAACATCTTTAGTCATCAGAGAATAGCAAATTAAAGCTGTAATATTATGACATACCTATAAAATGGCTAAAAGGAACCCCAAACTCTTATGAAGATGTGGGATGCTCAGAAGGCCTGTATGTTGCTCATGGGATTGCAAAATATTACAATCATTCTGGAAAGGGTTCTGGTAGTTTCTTACAGTTTTAAACATACATTTAGTCTATAACCAGCAATTCCACTGTAAGGTATTTACATAAAAAAAGTGAAAGCACCGCTCCACAAAAAGTCTTTTACAAAATTTAACTGTAGCAGCTTTATTCACAACAGCCGAAAACTGGCAGCAGCCCAGCTGTTCATCAAGAAGTGAAAGAATGAAGAAATTGTGGCGTATTCATTCAATGAAATAATACTCAGCAATGATGATGAACAAATTGCTGATAAACAAAGCAAAAGTATTACACTGAGAGAGAAGTTTTCACACAAACATATATATTGCCTGGTTTCCTTCACAGAAAGTTCTAGAAAAGGCAAAACTAATCTTTGGTAAGAGAAATCAGGATAGTAGTTATTTCTGAGCAGGCAGAATGACTAGGAAAGGGCACAGTGGAGCTTTCTGGGGTTGTTGAAATATCTCGATAAGAGTGTGGCTTACATATTTGTAAGGTCTGTACATTTCACTGTATTTAAACCTTAATTTTATGAAATCTTTAACTTTTATTTGTAGAAACTGGTGATTTTAAAATCATCTTGAGAACTTAGAAGAGCTAAACTATCTTGAAAAAAAGATAAGGATTTATACTGACAGATTTCAAGATTTACCATAAAGCCATAGTAATCAAGACACTGTGATGTTGGTAATGAAAGGCACATAAATTAGCAGAACAGAGTTCAGAAAGATCCATGCTTATATAACCAATTGATTTGGGGGTCAAGGAATCTAAGCAATTCAATGAGGTAAAAGACAGGTTTTTTTCCCAACAAATAGTACTGCAACAAGTAGCTATCTATAAGGAGTAAAACTGAACTTCAACTCTTGCCTCATGCCATACAAAAAAGTTAATTCAAGATGGATCATTATATATCTCATCTCTCTACAATAAAAAATAACCCAACCAATAAATAATGCACTAAAACTTAGAATAATAAAACTGCCAAAAGAAACCACAGAATACCTTTGCAACTTTAAAGTAGACATGGATTTCTCAGATAGGAATGAAAAAGCATTCATTATAAAGGGGAAACTTTTTTTAATTTATGAAAAGACATTATTAAGAATAACTAGACTTCCCTGGTGGCACAGCAGATAAGAGTCTGCCTGCCAAGGCAGGGGACATGGGTCGAATGACTTGGTCTGGGAAGATTCCACATGCCTCAGAGCAACTAAGCCCGAGAACCACAACTACTTTGTCCACGTGCTCCAACTACTGAAGCTTGAGTGCCTGGAGCCCCTGCTCCACAACAAGAGAAGCCACTGCAATGAGAAGCCCCTGCTCACCCCAACTAGAGAAAGTCCAGGCACAGCAACAAAGACCCAGTGCAACCATAAATAAATAAATAAGTAGAATATGTTAGGCACAGATCAGGTGAAAATTTACAAACGTGTTCACAAAACATATATCTAACAAGCCTCCGGATCTAAAACATTCAAAGAACTTCTCAAACCTCAATCATAAAAAGACAACCCAATTTTTGAAATGAGTAAAAAGACTTAAACAGGCAATTCACAAATGAATATACGTGAGAGTGGCTCAATAGCATGAGTCATCAAGAATATGCAAATTAAAACAAAGATGATATACAACCATGCACACACTATGATGGCTGACATTCAAAAAACTGGCAACATCAAATTCTGATGAGGATGTGGAGCACAACAATGTCAGGAAGATAAAATGGCCACTTCAGCAATCTGTCTAGCAATTTCATATACAGTTAAGCATTCACCACCCTTAGGACCCAGCAATTCCACTTTTGTGTACAGGCTACCTCAGAGTTATTGTGGTTCACTTCCATACCACCATAATAAAGCCAGTACCTCAGCAGAGCAAGTCAGGCAAACATTTTGGTTTCCCCGGCGCAAGTAAGGCGGTTCACTCAGTGGTTCACCAATCTGTCTCTTGTTTCAGCAGTATTTGGTCAGAACAGACCCAGGGACGCCCCTTCCTCCAGCCTCTGACCACCCTCCAACCTTTTTTCAAGCTGCACCTTTGGAAACAACCACTCAGGTATCCTCAGCCTCCGGGACCAGCCCACATCGGTTTGTTTGTTTGTTTGTTTGTTTTTGAGCTTAGCTCCTTATTACTTATTAACCAATGGACAACATCGGTTGAGCTCCCAGATTTAGTAGAACTACGCCACTCCAGTGGAGGCCGCTGCCAATCACCTGGTCAACAGGCATCTGCGGGCCTCCTGCACCTACCTCTCTCTGGGCTTCTCCGGGGCGACGATATGGCTCCAGAGGATGTGAGCCAAATTTTTCCGCAAATTATCCGAGGAGAAACTCCAGAGATTCCAACGTCTCTCGAAGATGCAGAACCACTGTGGTGGCCACGCCCTCTTCTGGTATGCCCAGACCACCCCAAGATAAGTGGGGTAAAACCCAGGACGCCAAGGAAGCCCTCATGGTCTTGGAGAAGCACCTGAACTAGGCCTTCTAGATCTGCATGTCCTAGGTTCTGCCCCGGCAGACCCCCAGCTCTGTGACTTCCGGGAGAGCCGCTTCCTGGAGGAGCAGGTGAAACTCATCAAGAAGGTGCGTGACCACGTGACTGACCTCCGCAGTTTGCGTGGTCCTCAGGCTGGGCTGCACCAATATCTCTTTCAATTGCTCACCCTTTCAGCACGACTAGAAGCCTCCCAAGGGCCAACAGCCTTTGAGGAGCCCCTCTGGCATCCTCCCAGTGTCAAGACTTCTGTCTGAAGGTTCTCTCTGCAGCCACTAGGCAGCTTTTTAACCATTCCGGAGCCCTTGCCCACGTGGTGGACCAAATGGAAACAATAAAGATTTTTGCAGTGGCAAAAAAAAAAAAAAAAAAGTTAGGTTTACAGGATACTGTAGTCTATTAAGTATCCCTGATGGCTCGAACAGTAAAGAATCTGCCTGCAATACGGGAGACCTGGGTTCTATCCCTGGGTTGGGAAGTCGATCCTCTGGAGAAGGAAATGGCAACCCACTCCAGTATTCTTGCCTGGAAAGTTCCATGTATGGAGGAGCCTGCCGGGCTACAGTCCATGGGGTCGCAAAGAGTCGGGTACAACTGAATGACTAAGCACATAGCACCATGTATGTCTAAAAAACTAATGTACCTACCTTAATTTTAAAATACTTTATTACTAAAAAGTGCTTCAGCACGTCCATCTTCTTTTTGCAACAGTAACATCAAAAAGATCACTGATCACAGCACAAGGTAGCAAATATAATAATTATGAAAAAGTTTAAAATATTGCAAGAATTTCAAAAAGGTGACACAGAGACATAAAGTGAGCAGATGCTTTGGGAAAATGGTGCTAAATAGACTTGCTTGATAAAGGGTTGTCACAAACCTATTTGTAAAAAACCCAGTGTCTGCGAAGCACAATTGAGCTAAGTGCAATAAAATGAGGTCTGCCTGTATTTACTCAAGAGAAATGAAAATGTGCACAATAAGAGTTGAACAAGAATAGCCACATCAGCTTTGTTCATAATAGCCCCAAACTAGAAACGACCCAAATGTCCTTCATCAAGTGAGGGGATAAACAATGGACTTATAATCATACTACAGAAGTTAACCCAGCAATAAAGAGGAATGAATTCCTGATACATGCAACAACACAAATGAGCCTCAAAGACATGATGCTGAAAAAAGCCAGATACAGAAGAATACATCCTGCACAATTAGATTTATATGGAGTTCCAGAACAGGCAAAATTAATCTCTGTTGAAAGAAATCAGAGCAGTGTTTTCCTGAGAGCCAGGGGAAAAGATGGACTGGAAGGAGCAGGTAGAATGTTGGGTTTTTTGTTGTTTTTTTTTTTTTTTTAGGGGAGGGAAATGTTCTGTGTCTTGACAGAGATGTGGGTTACATGGCAACATTCATTTGCAAAAACTCATTACACTGTGCTATGAAGTTCTGTGCATTTCACTATTAATTATATGTCAATTAAACAATAAGGAGTTAACATTCTTTTAAAGAAGAAGATATGGGGGGAAAGCATATATTAAAACAAGAGCCTGAGAAAATATCAGGGCACAGGAAAGAATCTGCCTGCAATTCCGAAGACCCAGGTTCAATCCCTGGGTCGAGAAGATTCCCTGGAGAAGGGCATGGCAACCCACTCTAGTATTCTTCCCTGGAAAATCCCATGGACAGAGGAGCCTGGTGGGCTACAGTCCGTACGGTGGCAAAAAGTTGGACACGACTGAAGCGACTTAGCACGCATGCACACACGCACATAGAACACATATTCAAAGAACAAATATCCAGAATGTTAGTGTGAGTGCTGGGAGCAAAGCATTTTTCTCAGTAGTGTGGGAGTGGTCTCATCTTTCCCTCATCCCCCTTCCATGAACCTGGACGATCACAAAAAGAGTGATTGCTGAGGTGGCTCAAATCCAAGATGAGACAAACCATTTTTGCATGGTAACCTCTGAGACACTTACATGGTGAAGCCCACATTCACAAGGGCAGATCCCTTGTGATGGGTCTGACTGGTCCCTAAGATGCTCCGTCATCAGTGAGATTTGAATCTCCACCCCTCACTGCTCTCTTTTTCAAAGTGAAGCCAGATGACTGAATGGCACTGCTGATTAGAAGTGACTGGGCCCTAGGGTAATAAGCAAGAGCATTAGTGGGCTTAAGGAGAAATTTTCTCCCATAAACTACAAGTTGATTCCAAGAGTTTACCTTCAACAGCTGTTGGGGAACTGAGGCCAACGTAAATACAGGAGATGCGTCATACCCAAACCCTTCCCTTCTCCATCAAGCTGGAGCATGTAGACCCCTCACTAACCCAAGTGTGGCCATGAGCCAGCAGCATCAATGTTACCTGGGAGCTTGTCAGAAATACAGAATCTCAGGCCCCACCCCAGACCTGCTGAATCAGAGTCTGCATTTCTTCAGAATCCCCATGTGATTCATGTACACATAGATGTTTGAGAAATGCTGCTGGGAGTTCATTGGTTTATATTTAACAAACATATATAAATAGTTTTTATTTTGTGCCAGGCACTGTTCTACATGTTTTATTTTTATTTTCTTAATTTATTTTTTGAAGGATAATTGCTTTACAGAATTTTGTTGTTTTCGGTCAAACCGCAACATGAATCAGCCAAAGGTATAAATATATCCCCTCCATTTTGAAGCTCCCTCCCATCTCCTGCCCCATCCCACCCCTCTAGATTGATATAGAGCCTCTGTTTGAGTTTCCTGAGCCATGCAGCAAATTCCCGTTGGCCATCTATTTTACATATGGTAATATGTTTCCATGTTACTCTTTCCATACATCTCACCCTCTCCTCCCCTCTCCCCATGTCCATAAGTCTATTCTCTATGTCTGTTTCTCCATTGCTGCCCTGTAAATAAATTCTTCAGTACCATTTTTCTAGATTCCATATATATGTGTTAGAATACAATATTTATCTTTCTCTTATTGACTCACTTCACTCTGTATAATAGGTTCTAGGTTCATTCACCTCATCAGAACTGACTCAAATGCATTCCTTTTTATGGCTGAGTAATATTCCACTGTGTATATGTACCACTACTTCTTTGCCCATTCATCTGTCGATGGACATCTAGGTTGCTTCCATGTTCTGCTATTGTAAATAGTGCTGCAATGAACAATGGGATACATGTGTCTTCTTCAGTTTTGGTTTCCTCAGGGTATATGGCCAGGAGTGGGATTGCTGGGTCATATAGTGGTTTTATTCCTAGTTTTTTTAAGGAGTCTCCATACCATCTTCCATAGTGGCTGTATCAATTCACATTCCCACCAACCTCTCCAGCATTTATTGTTTGTAGACTTTTTGCTGATGGCCATTCTGACTGGTGTGAGGTGATATCTCATTGTGGTTTTGATTTGCATTTCTCTAATAATGAGCAATGTTAAGCATCTTTTCATGTGTTTGTTAGCCATCTGTATGTCTTCTTTGGAGAAATGTCTGTTTAGGTCTTTTTCCCATTATTTGATTGGGTTGTTTGTTTTTCTGGCATTGAGTTGTATGAGCTGCTTCTATATGAGGAAATTAATCCTTTGTCAGTTGTTTCATTTGCTATTCTTTTCTCCCATTCTGAGTGTTGTCTTTTCACCTTGCTTATAGTTTCCTTTGCTGTGCAAAAGCTTTTAAGTTTAATCAGGTCCCACTTGTTTACTTTTGTTTTTATTTCTGTAACTCTAGGAGGTGGGTCATAGAGGATCTTTCTTTGATTTATGTCATCGAGTATTCCGCCTATGTTTTCTTCTAAGAGTTTTATAGTTTCTGGTCTTACATTTAGGTCTTTAACCCATTTTGAGTTCATCTTAGTCTATGGTGTTAGGAAGTGTTCTAATTTCATTCTTTTACGTGTAGCTGTCCAGTTTTCCCAGCACCATTTATTGAAGAGGCTGTCTTTGCCCTACTGTATATTCTTGCCTTTGTCAAAAATAAGGTACCCATAGGTGCATGGCTTTATTTCTGGGCTTTCTATCTTGTTCCATTGGTCTATATTTCTGTTTTTGTGCCACTGCCGTACTGTCTTGATAACTGTAGCTTTATATATAACCTGAAGACAGGTAGCTTCATTCCTCCAGCTCCATTCTTCTTTCTCAAGACTGCTTTAGCTATTCGGGGTCTTTTGTGTTTCCATATGAATTGTGAAATATTTTGTTCTAGTTCTGTGGAAAATGCCATTGGCAATTTGATAGGGATCGCATTGAATCTGTAGATTTCATTTGGTAGTATAGTCGCTTTCATAATATTGATTCTTCCTACCCAGGAACATGGAATATCTCTCCATCTGTTTATGTCATCTTTGATTTCTTTCATTAGGGTCTTATAATTTTCTGTATACAGTTCTTTTGTCTCCTCAGGTAAGTTTATTCCTAGATATTTAATTCTTTTTGTTGCAATGGTGAATGGGATTGATTCCTTAATTTCTCTTTCAAATGTTTCATTGTTAGTATATAGAAATACAAGTGATTTCTGTGTATTAATTTTGTATCTTGCAACTTTGCTAAATTCACGGATTAGCTCTAGTAATTTTCTGATACTATCTTTAGGGTTTTCTATGTACAGTATCATGTCATCTGCAAACAGTGAGAGCTTTACTTCTTTTCTGATTGGTATTCCTTTTATTTCTTTTTCTTCTCTGATTGCTGTAGCTAGGACTTCCAGAACTATGTTGAATAATAGTGGTGAAAGTGGACACCCTTGTTTTGTTCCTGATCTTAGGGGGAATACTTTCAGTTTTCACCACTGAGAATAATGTTTTCTGTAGGGTTATCATATATGGCCTTTACCATGTTGAAGTAGGTTCCTTCATGCCCATTTTTTGAAGAGTTTTATTGTCACACTGCTTATTTAACTTATATGCAGAGTACATCATGAGAAACGCTGGGCTGGAAGAAGCACAAGCTGGAATTAAGATCACTGGGAGAAATATCAATAACCTCAGATATGCAGATGACACCACCCTTATGGCAGAAAGTGGAGAGGAACTAAAGAGCCTCTTGATGAAGGTGAAAGAGGAGAGTGAAAAAGCTGGCTTAAGGCTCAACATCCAGAAAACTAAGATCATGGCATCCGATCCCATCACTTCATGGCAAATAGGTGGGGAAACAGTGGAAACAGAGGCTCACTTTATTTTGGGGGGCTCCAAAATCACTGCAGATGGTGACTGCAGCCATGAAATTAAAAGATGCTTACTCCTGGGAAGGGAAGTTATGACCAACCTAGACAGCATATTAAAAAGCAGAGACATTACTTTGCCAACAAAGGTCTGTCTAGTCAAGGCTATGGTTTTTCCAGTAGTCATGTATGGATGTGAGAGTTGGACTGTGAAGAAAGCTGAGCGCCGAAGAATTGATGCTTTTGAACTGTGGTGTTGGAGAAGACTCTTGAGAGTCCCTTGGACTGCAAGGAGATCCAACCAGTCCATCCTAAAGGAGATCAGTCCTGAGTGTTCATTGGAAGGACTGATGTTGAAGCTGAAACTCCAATACTTTGGCCACCTGATGCAAAGAGCTGACTCATCTGAAAAGACCCTGATGCTGGGAAAGATTGAGGACAGGAGCAGAAGGGGACAACAGAGAAGAGATGGTTGGATGGCATCACTGACTCAATGCACATGGGTTTGGGTGGATTCTGGGAGTTGGTGATGGACAGGGAGGCCTGGCGTGCTGCGGTTCATGGGGTCACAAAGAGTCAGACACGACTGAGTGACTGAACTGAACTGAACTGAAAGAGTAACTGCAAGGGGAAAAGAACAGTAGGTAAAGCAAACAAAGGAATAAATATAGAAAAAATAATAATAGGTTTAAAAAATTAAAATTAAAAAAAAGAGAGAGAGGGGGAAAAAAAAAAGGAAAACTCCACAGAACTGCAAAAGCCCAATATAGAGGCAGAGGTTTATAACAATAACAAAAAATGTGACTGAGGAAAAAGAAAAAGCTCAAAAGGAAAAAAAAAGAATCTACAGAACAAGTCAAAACATAAGAATAATAAATGTTTTCCTTGAGTCAGAGTCCTTTCTCTCGCTGGGAATCACAGTCCACCTCACCTCCCTAGGATGCCCTCCAACACTGTGCTGATCTCTGGACCTGCTGTGGGGGCAGCTCAGATTCTAATCTGGTCCTACTCCTGTGTTCTCACCTCCAATGTTCACAGCTATCAGAAGTAGTGTGTTTTCTTTTGTGGGCGCTCTCAAAGTCCTTTTATATATTCCATAGACACAGCATCTGCCTAGTTGATTGTGTGTATTTAATCTGCAGCTTGTACAGCTGGTGGGAAGGTTTTGGGTCTTCTTCCTTAGCCACACTGCCCCTGGGTTTCAATTGTGGTTTTATTTCCACCTCTGCATGTGGGTCGTCCACTGGGCTTTGTTCCTGAGACTGCCCTGGTGGACTTGGGTTTGCCCCTGTGAGGGCCAGTGTGGAGGTGGTGCAGATGCTTGGGTTGCAGGGGTTCTGGCAGCACTAGGTACTCAGGGGAGTGGGCGGCTAGGGCAGCAGAAAATATAGTGCTTTAGAAGGGTATGGCGACTAGTATTGGCCAATATGCTCCAGTATTCTGGCTTGGAGAAACCCCCTTCCTGACAGAGAAGCCTGGCAGGCCACAGTATACAGGGTTGCAAAGAGACACTACCTAAGCGACCCTACACACATAGACTCAAGATTTTTTTGGCCTGTGGCAGCTCTGCCCCAGTGAGAGTTGAGCGTGAAGGTGGCACAGCTGGTTGGCTTGTGGGGACCCTGGCGGCGCCAAGTGTGCAGGGACACGGACTGCCTCCACCACAGAAGTTATGGCCCTATCAGTCTTTTTTCGAGTCTCTTGTAGCTGGTGATCAGAAGGCCTCTTTGGCCACTCTTTCTCTGTAGCTCCGCCCATTCAGGCACTTAGAGGGCTCCCTTGCCTGGGGTCCTTCTCTGTAGATCGGGGAGTCGGGCACTTAAAGGGGCACCCTGGGTGGGGTCCTGCACTGTAGTTCAGTGTGTCAGGCATTTGATGGGCCAGCCTCTCTATTGTTCAGCTGCGGATGCTGGCATGTGGGGAGAGAGAAGCTATGGTGATGGCTCCACCCTCTACGCATGACTCAGTAATATCGCCTTGCTTCCATGGCTGCCTGGCTGCCAGGGATTTCCCACCACAGTCTCCTCCCTCATGACCCCCTGATCCATCTCCCCACAGTCAACAGCAGCCCTCACCCTGGGATCACTCCACACTCCCCAAACTCCAGCTCCTAGCTTCTGTGCCTTCCAGGGGACCCACATCCCTGTCTGGGGTATGTATGGCTGCAGCAAGGACTGTCTGATTTTCATTCCATTTAGGGTGCCACAGATCAGCTGTTTCAGTCTCAGTGTTAAATGTTTCTCCTCTGACTCAGACAAGTACCCCAGTATGGGGATCAGACCCCTGCTTCAGTTCCCCCACCCACCAAGGGAAGGTCCAGTCTTACTAACACTGCTGTTTTTCCCCCTAGTTCCTTGCTCCTACCGAGTTTTGCGTGGTTCTGTATTTTCTTTTCCTCTGGTCAGGTACTCCTGTCCGCTCTCAGCTGGTGTTCTGCATGCACTTCTCTGTCTGAAGGTGTATTTCTGATGTATCCGTGGAAAGAGATGTACTCCACATCTACCTACTCCTCCACCATCTTGTTCTCTCTACATGTTTTATAAACATTAACAGATTTAATCTTTATAGCAGCTTTCTCATTGTAGGTACTGTTGTCATTGCCATTTCAAGAGAAATATGGGGCACACAGAAATTAAGTGATTTGCCCAAGGTCACACAGGTAATAAGTGGCAGAGCTTGGATTTAAACCCTTGAAGCCTACCTTCAGTGTCCATGCTCTTAATTACTCTATTATACAGTTGAAATGATTCCAAGAATAAATAAAGGATTTTTTTTTTTTTTTGTATTTTTCCAGGATCCATTTGTATCTTTGGGCTTCCCTTTTGGCTCAGCAGTAAAGACCCTGCCTGCCAATGCAGGAGATGTGTGTTCAATCCCTGGGTCATGAAGAAGGAAATGGCAACCCACTCTAGTATTCTTGCCTGGGAAACCCCATGGACAGAGGAGCCTGACGGGCTACAGTCAGTCCATTGGGTCGCAAAGAATCGGATATGGCTTAGTGACTAAACCACAACAAGAATAATTTGAATCTCTATTTTTGTGTTTGTATGTCTATAGTTAATTCTACTGTGGTTTGATCATGGACTTTAACACACCATTTTTTTCTACCCTAAAGGGTACAGGATTGGGGTACACTTATTTAGGTGCTTTCCCCAAAAGAATCTAAATATATTTCTCCTATATTCTGTAAAATGACACTGCTTGCCTACTCTTCCCATCCAGGGTTAGAGAACTTGGACATGCATTCAACTAAGTTTACTAGTCTTCAATATACATCTTTACAAATTTGGAGGGATTCTTTACCAATAACAAAATGACAGGAAATGACTGAATCCACAATATGGAAAGCATTAAAATAGCTTAGTAACTGATTTATGTTAACAAATATGCATCAAACAGACTACAACTAATGGCCAACATCACTGCTGTACATTTCTAGTACCAAATCCTCCCAGCAAGGAATCAGTGAAACCTTCAGGCACATATAGCTTAGGGAAATTATTCTGAAACAATATCAACATTGTCCAGGTCTCACATGCAAAAGAATACACAATCAACCAATTACTTCTTGTGAGAAGATCTGTTCATCTCAATAAAGGAAATTGTTAAACTTTTTAGTGTGGAATCTGCAAAATACACACCTTATCTTCCTGGATTGAATTTTCTGTTTGTGATCCTCTGCAGTGGTGTATCTTAAGAGCAGATCTTAAGATTTTGGCACCACGAACACAACTCTTAGGCTGTGTGCAATAGGAATACTCCACTCATTATATGGGGAAGCTATTCAAGCTAGATTTCCTTCCTGTGTTACTTTGTGAAATGTCCCCTGGGTATTATCACTGTTAGCACTTCAGGTTCCCTTATGTTTGGGGGGGGGGGGGGAATGCTGAAAGAGTATTTTGATTGACTAGATTATTCCCCAAAGAACCTATTTGTTCTTGCCTGAGAACAAAGTTATGACCGCAACCAATGGCCTCACTCCAAGTACCCTTTCATCCTCAAACCGGTATTTATATTGATGGCTCCTACAAGTCTCCAAAACATGCTTTCTGAGAAGGAGCCTGGTGTAAGGCAGTAATTTAAACTTTGCCTGCAGATCAGAATGGCCTGGAGCACTTTTCAAAAATACTGATGTCCAGACCCTATCCCTGAGATTCTGATTTAATGGGTCAGGGTGAAGCCTGAACTCTGAATCCCTACAACCACCACAGTCACTGTAAGGATTAAATGGGAGCCGGAATAACAGGCCCCAGATGCAGTGATTGGCACAGATATTTACTTGATAAATGCCAATTGTTCCTCTGCCACCTGTGCCCTCCTCCAATTTCTGCTGAGGCAAAGGGAACCCCTAAAATATGATTCTTCTTCAAGGGTGGCAGGGGCAGCCGAGCTCAATGGAACAACTCATTAGAGGAGAAAATGATAGCAAAGCGGGGAGCTGCCAGACACTGACAGGGAATGGAGACACAGAAAGATTTTGTTTTAATGCAGGGCAAGAGGTCGGGAGAATGAAGGAAGAAAAAGTCAGATTTAGTAAAAATCTGATCACCTGGCAATTTTTAAAAGGGTCACTGCCAACACTTTTGTGGCTGCATGGAGTACATTTTACTCAGAAAAATGTAGGGGTGGAAGAGGTGAACAATAGACTCCATTTAGCTTATCATCTATATTTAAATAGAAAGATCAAGGCTGGAGCTAATGGAAGTTGGAGAATGTTCTTTGGAAGGAACAGCTCCTCTCAAGTCTTTGAGTATGTCCTGTCCTCTCTGTACATCCCTCCGGGGGAAAAATAGAGAGAGAGATAACTAAGACATGGCTGGCAATTTCATCACTTCAAATACTTTCAGCAATAAAGACTACTTGGGAAATATTCATTCATTTGTTCAACATATATTTATTGAGCACCTACTATGTGTCCATCTCTGTGCTAAGAAGAGTCTGATCTCATAAATGATGAACTAAAACTAAATAACTTGTCTAAGAAGAGGTAATCACAAAACTGGGATGTGATTTGAGGTTTGACCCCAAATAACATTTAGAGGTGATTAGGTCCCCAGCCTCTGCTGGCAAATTTAGGTGTCATACCCCTGGTTTGCAGCTCTTACGTCTGATACTCTCTTCCTCTCCAACAAGCCCAGCAATTTTCCTCCTGTCTTATTTCATATTTTGCTTCAAGGATCAGCTTGTACATCTCCTTCTTCTACAGGCCTTTTCTGACCCCACATGAGTTGACTCCCCATTTAGAGACCCCTCTGGCAGCTTGTGAGTGCCTCTGTCATGGCAAAATTATGCTGCATTATAATTAGTCACTTGTCTGTCTTCTCCACTGGACCATGAAATTCGCAAAGACATAAGTAACTGATGAGTCCTATTTATATTCATAGGACTAAGCATAATGCCTGATGAAGAGCAGGAAAGGGAAGAAGAGAGGAAGGGAGGGAGAAAGGAAGAAAGGAAGGACTTCAGTGAAGTCTTCATAAAAGAGGTAAGAAACTGAGCTGGGTGTGATATTTGAATCAACTAGGAGGGACTGAATGCTTGCTTCTGCTTTCTGGAGAATCAATTCAAGGAGACTCACAAAGAAAGGAAGCTAGGGTTGTGTGGAAACCCATCAGGACCACAACCCACCATGGATGGAGGGTTTCAGGCTGAGCAAAGGAGTGAAGAGTACAAGGTCCCAGGATGTCTTGCAGAACTGACAAGTGTTCAGCCATCAGTCATGGGACAGGTATGAACTGAGCACCTACTATGATGCAGGGTTTCGGCTCAGCAGAGTGAGAGAGACTAGCACAGGCCCTGCTTCCACAGAGCTCGGGGCCCCACAGGCTAAACCTGTTCTGAGAGACAAAAAGGAATCAATTAAGGTCCTCACCCAGGGAGTGCTGTAATTTAAGTGGAGTTTGAGGGCCATTTATCTTGTTAAGAGTGAAGCATGATCTGGAATGAGAGAGACAGGGAGGAAAGAGGGGAGGGAGGGAGAGAAAAGAGGGAGAAAAGATGGGAAGAAAATGATGAGAAGCTCCATATTAGACTTAACTCCCTGAAGGCGAAGTGGGTTTCTGGACGACCCAGTCTTGTGTCTGTCTCATTCACCAGTGTATTCCAGCACCAAGAACAGCACCTGGTGCTCAAGAAATATTCACAGAGTGGATGGGATGGGGTGAGATGGGGTGAGATGGGAACAAGAGGAATTTTGCTGAAGTGAATTAAAGAAGGGCAGAAGAGGAGCCCTGAACTGGGTGTCAAGGTCTCCAGTGACCAGTCCTTCCTGCCTCTGCCATTGACTAGCCAAGTGATCAGGCACTTTGATAGCTTTCCTGTAGTTTGTTGCCTCATCTGTTGAAGGTGTTTCAATTTGTACACTAGTTTTCCATAGAATGTGACTGCTTCATGTGGTCAAATTAAAGTCTGAAGAGCCAGTTAATTTGGGACAATGCTAAGTTAAATAAACATAAGCAGGTCTCTGACCATGGGACATCTCAGAGGCTTAAACATGCCTGGGTGAATTGGGAAGCTCCAAGAAGAAGGTATCAAATGCTATAACTTCCAAATTTGTTTGACTACAGAACCCCAACTTTCAATTTTTCCATTTTCAATCTTTTTAAAAAAATATTTGTTTAGCCCCCCTGGGTCTTAGGTGCAGCATTCAGGATCTACTAGTTGTGGCATGTAGGATCTAGTTCCCTGACCAGATATTGAACCTGGACCCCCAGCACTGGGATCACAGAGTCTTAGCCACTAGACCCCCAGGGAAGACCCTTCATTTTCAATCTTACAGAACCTTTCCAGCTCTACTGGTGTCATCCAATGATGTCATCTAATGATGTCACCCAAGTTCACCAAGACAGGGATGGCCATGTGGATTGGGGAATCCAGCCAGATGTAGCTGATGAAGCAAGTCTGGGTGAGAGAAGAGGAGTCTCTTGTCTCTGGGATGGGGAAAGGGCAGTGCAGGAGACCCAAAGCTGCGGTGAAGAAGTCCGAAACTGCTACGTGGGCGGAGACCTGGAATCTCGGTCAAAGAAAGCCAGCCATCCTCAGGGCAAGGCATTGATATTCTGGTGTGGTTTTTAATTTCCCACCCCTGGGATTAGCTATGTCAGGGAGGAATCCTTTGGCCGCCTTCTCTCAATACATCCCGGAGCTTTTATTTCTGTTACCAATTTCCCTACATTGTGTGCTTTCTTTGAGAATCATAACTGTGTGAATATCTGACAATTGAATGGTACAAACATCTTGAAACATACAATTTTCCCCAGAGCTGCATTTCGTACTATAATCCGAGGTGATCTTGGTTGCCAGAAATGCCCACGCCGTTAATGGATTTGGAGGGAAGATGCTAGTAATGAGATTTTCAAATGTGAATTGTTTTGCTTTCAAACACACAGTGAAATCCAATGAAATATTACCTTAGACATGCCGGGACAGTGAGTCCAGCAGATCAAATGAATGCTTGGTATGTGTTTCATATAGGCCTTTTCTGTTCCAAACAAGAGCTAGAAGGGGATCTGTTTTATTTTTTCCTGGTGAGATGGCTCCTTGAACCCTAGAGTTGAGTAATTCTTCTGTAATTTTTTAAAACATTATTGTTCATTTATTTATCTGTGTCAGGTCTCAGTTGCGGCACACGGGATCCTCAATCTCCATTGCATCATATGGGATCTTTGGTTGTGGCATGTGCACTCATCCTTGCAGCATGTGGGATCTAGTTTCCTGACCAGGGATTGAACCCGGGCACCCGGCATGGGGAGGGCGGAGCCCCAGTCGCTACATCACCAGGAAGTCTCTCGTCTGTTATTTCTGACACACACTTGGCCTTTTCACATCCACAGTCTTGAAAGGTTGATTTATTTTACTCACTCGTTCAACAAATACTGCTTGAGAGCTTACTATGCACCAGGCAGCTCTGTACACTGAGCGGCACAGCAATGGACAGTACTTGACAATGTTTACATGTGTTTCTGTCATCATCAGGCCTACAACCTCAGGAGACACATACACACAATAAACAAGTAAACACAAACATTTAAACATCAGGTGGCAGTAACAGGCCTGAAGAAAAATAAGCAAGGTAAGAGAGAATGATGGGACAGGTTCTGTTTTAGTGGGGTATCATTTTAGGTGGGGTATCAGGGTGCGCCTCTCTGCAGGAGTGACTGCTGAGCAGACACCCTGGAGAGAAGAGGAAACTGGAGGCCAGTGGCAGCTCCAGGCTCGAGAACTTTTCAACGATTACATGGAGCTTTAAATCTAACTTGGCTTATTTCAGATGAGATGTTCCTTTCACAGTATCATCCAGCCTCACTGGGAACCAGGCAGAACCATCAGGGCAAGGCAAGACACTGGATTTGATGCCAGAATCTGAAGGAAGTGAAGCCATAATACAAAGAAAGGAAATTCAGGCAGGGCATAGGCAGGCAGGGCACAGGAAGATGGGCAGGTGTGCTGGATCCCATCCATCAAGCCTGCCTCTTCCTGACACCCGCACTCAACTGGGTCAAAGTTGAACTCCTCGTCCTTGCCCCAGAGCCAGCCCCTCTCCCTGACTTCTCCAGCTCCATGAATGGTACCCAACAACCACCCGGTCATCTCACTGTGGTTCATCAAGCTCCCCACCTCACCCCACCACCCAGTTCCCTTCATTCTCCACTTGTCACACCCTCTGGACCTCCACAAATGGCATTTGGGACACTTCCCCTCCAGCCCTCAAGCTTGGATGTTTACAGGTCATATCTAAACACTTATTGAACCATCTTGAAATTATATCACAGTTTCCTTTAAAAGGGGCAGCAGAAGAGAACCTAGAAAGGTGCCACTTTCAAATGAAGCTACATGAGAAATGCTAGCGATCGCTCCAGAAATAATTCGCCTCCCCACTGCCAAGCCGCTGGTGCACCTGGGATTTTCTGAAGCAACGGGCACAAAGATCTGGGAGATGGAGGCATCCTTTCAACAGAAAGGGAAGCTGGCCGAGCAATCCTTTCATTCTGGTTTCTGCAAGACCCTGCATTTCATCAAGGTGAGTGGGGAGTCCCGGAGAACAGAAGTGGCTCTACTGAAGTGCCGCCATGGAAACACATGCTAGGTGTTAATGTAGCAAGTGCCTCTTGGAAAGGAGCTTAAAGTTCAGCCAGCAATGCTGCTTTGCATCTGGGTGGGCAAGGTGCAGAACATGCAGGAGCCCACAGAAGGGGAGGTCTGGAGAGGAAGAAGGGCTTGCTTGGTGTGGCTGGCCCTGCAGGCTGCTCCAGAGCCCCTCTGCACCCACTAGGGGTACTGCCAACCTTCCTATACATGGCGACATCTCCCTGCATCAGGTTTTTGCTGCTTACAGGAGCACACTCAGCCCATGTGAAAAATAAGCCAGAGTGCTGGAGAGTTACAGATGAGACCCTCAACCAATCAGGAGCAAGAGCTGGTGTCTTGTTGGTACACAAGATAAATGCTTCAGCTCCCTTGCTCCTCGATGAGACAATCCTCAGTGTTGTTCCACACACTCTTCAGAGGGCCCCCAGTGAGAATGAACCCAACTACCAGCAGTCAGTCAGTCAGTCAGTTCAGTCACTCAGTCATGTCCGAATCTCTGTGACCCCTTGGACTGCAGCACGCCAGGCCTCCCTGTCCATCACCAACTCCCGGAGTTTACTCAAAATCATGTCCATTGAGTCAGTGATGCCATCCAACCATCTCATCCTCTGTCATCCCTTTCTCCCATATTCAATCCTTCCCAGCATCAGGGACTTTTCAAATGAGTCAGCTCTTCACATCAGGTGGCCAAAGTATTGGAATTTCAGCTTCAACATCAGTCCTTCCAATGAACACTCAGGACTGATCTCCTTTAGGATGGACTGGTTGAATCTCCTTGCAGTCCAAGGGACTCTCAAGAGTCTTCTCCAACACCACAATTCAAAAGCATCAATTGTTCAGCACTCAGCTTTCCTTATAGTCCAACTCTCACATCCATACATGACCACTGGAAAAACCATAGCCTTGTTGGCAAACTAATGTCTCTGCTTTTTAATATACTGTCTAGGTTGGTCATAACTTTCCTTCCAAGGAGTAAGTGTCTTTCAATTTCATGGCAGCAGTCACCATCTGCAGTGATTTTGGAGCCCAAAAAACTAAAGTCTGCCACTGTTTCCACTGTACACACCGATTATTAGCTTTCTCTCTTCCCTGTATGGCCTCCCCACTCCCTCACAATGCTTGTTGGGATCACATCACAGGTAAGCTTTGTGTACCTATCTCTTTCTTAGGATCTGCTTTTAGGAAGAACCAAGCTAAGACAATGGGGCAACTGGCCCAGTAGTAAAAAAGCCCCCAGTGGCCTGAGGTGTCCTAATGGGCTTTCCTCTTAAGTATCAGTATCAAAGGACAGTCAATTCTAGGGATGTGGAAAGAAAGGTGGTGAGCCTCTGGGAGAAGAAATTAAATAGCCTCCAGAGAAGGTGCCTTGCCAATGCAACCCTGTCAATTAAGTCTGAATGCCCCAAAGGTTGCCAAGAGAATTTGCACTCAAGAACTGAGTATTAGTCGGCTAGGGCCACCATAACAAAGTACTGCAGACAGGGCAGCTCAAACAACAGAAAAGTATTTCCCCACAGTTCTGGAGGCTAGAAATATGAAATCAACTGGTTGTTGGTAGAGATGGATTCTTCTGAAACCTCTCTGTTTGGCTTGAAGATGGCCATTTTCTTCCTGTGTCTTCATATGGCCTTCCTTCTTCGTGTGTTTGTGTCCTAATCTCCTCTTCTTTTAAGGACAGCAGTCCCATCAGATTTTGTTTGTTTGTTCAGTCGCTCAGTCACATCTGACTCTTTGGGACCCATGGACTGCAGCACGCCAGGCTTCCCTGTCCTTCACTATCTCCAGGAGTTTGCTCAAACTCATGTCCACTGAGTCGGTGATACCATCCAACCATCTCATCTTCTGTCACCCCCTTCTCCTCCTGCCCTCAATCTTTCTAGAATCAGGGTATTTTCCAATGAGTTGGCTTTTCTCATCAAGAGGCCAAAGTATCAACCTATTGGATTAGGGTCCATCCATATGACCCTGTTTTACCTTAACCCCCTCTTTAAAGGCCCTATCTCCAAACACTGTCATGGTCTCCTAGGGGTTAGGACTTCGACTCATGGCTGGTGTATGGGAGGGGATACAATTCAGCTCCTAACCGGCCCCAAGAGATGCCCACTTCCCAGCTGAACAAAGGACTCTGAATCCACCATCTGTGAGGTTCCTGGATGTGGCAGCTCTTGGTTAGAGCACAAAGCATAATAAGGCCTGAAATGAGCCTGTCAGAAATGAGGAGGTGGCAGGATGGGAGGCTATGAAGTCTAAGGCAGTGCAACTATTTGACCCACCAGTGGGTCTGGTCCTATTTCTATGGAAATGAGCTCATTATGGCTGAATCTTTTTCCAGCTCCTGGTTGATTCATGAAGTGGTTCTGAATGTTGATAATCACTTCATGAATCACTGACAAACATGAGGGCCAAATACCTGCCACTTGAATTGCCTTCTCTCCTGATGAGCATTCCTGTCATGATATAGGGTGTCCCCCCAGCAGCAAACAGGTGTGCAGATGAGAAGTTCATGTGTCAGAGTCTCGTGCTTCAGTCATTCCACCCCAGTCATTTTGTCAGGCATTGCTAGATTGCTAGTGTTAGTCATTCAGTCATGTCCAACTCTTTGTGACCCATTGGACTGTAGCCTGCCAGGCTCCTCCATCCATGGGGATTCTCCAGGCAAGAATACTGGAGTGGGTTGCCGGTTCTTTCTTCAGGGGATCTTCCTGAACCAGAGATTGAATCTTGGTCTCCTGCACTGCAGGCAGATTCTTTACCATCTGAGCCCCCAGGAAAGCCCTTGTCAGGCACTGACTCTCCACAAACATTTAATGATCATTAATGAGTTAATGCTGCAAGTCACTTTGAAGTTCTCATGACAAGGAGCATGAAAGGATCAGCCATCAAGTTCTGCAACACTGTTTCCAGGGGAAGTAAGATGGTGTCGCTCAGAAGGTGTCATGGCGTCCATGTTCCTGCTCAAAGGAGAATCTGCTTCAGCCCAGACTGACTTGGCCACTGCCTCAAACAAACTGAGAATACCTGTCTCTTAGGCAGACCACAGTCCTCAAAAAAACAAAAACTGAGGGATCAGACTGGACAAGACAGCCTCACTCCTTCACTTTATTCCCCTCCTCACCTCACCCACCCCACCATATTGCATTTAGCTACTGGAGAGGATATTGGGGTGACACAGAAGACGCAGCCTCCAAACATAAAATCTTCTTGACTATGTGGGTCAAAAGACCTGCAGCTCAGAAGCAGAGGAAGATAGACTCTCCTCCCAGATACCTGCCAGCTCGCTTCCTCACTTCACTCTCCTCACCCCACCTGCCCGGCCACCTCTCAGAAGAGCTTCCATAGTTACCTCTGCTGCCCTTTTCTGATAAGACTGTTCTCCACAGTGCTTATCACCACCCACAGCCTTCTAGATCCATCTGCTGTCTTCTCTTCTGTCTCCCCCACCAGCAACTAAGCTCCACACAGCAGGGATCTCCGTCTGTTCTGTTCTCTGCTGCAGCCCCTCAACCTAAAACAGTACTCAGGACGCATAGCATGAGCTGAATAAATATTTGCAGGACAAGTGACAAGAACTGTGTTGAACATAAAGAAGAGAACCTGTAGAACTTGACAGAAGAGGAATGGGGACTGCCCTAGCAGTCCAGTGGTTAAGACTCTATGCTTCCACTGCAGGGGCCATGGGTTCGATTCCTGGACGAGGAACTAAGATTCCGCAGGCTGCACAGTACAGTCAAAATAAAGAATGAAGAGGAATGTTGTCTGAGTGACTGCTTCTCTCTCTACCCCAGGTGCACATTTATGGTTTCTTGAATCCATGAGGAGCAGGAAGGAGTTCTCTATACCCAAGTTTATACCCAGTTCTCACACCCATGTGGGCTCAGGCACCCTCAACGTATTATGTCAAATCTGCACTAAGTCTGAGGAGAAGAGCTCCCTCAGATGCTGTGACAGAGCCAGGTGTGGGCAGATCCCAGATGACTCCTGGAGCCCAGTCCCTCCTGGGTCTCTCTTCTTTACGAGGCTTATTTGTGTTTGGTTGTGCGGCAGGACAAGCACTACCTGCCATTCAAAATCTAATAACGGTTTTGCTGAAACTATCTACTTCCTCTTCACTGGAAATGGAACTAAGGCTCAGAGGGGGAAGGTAGTTAACCCACAGTCAACTCGCAGTCACACAGAGCTTGTAGTAGAGTCAGGACAGAAACAAAAGCCTTTTAATCCCCATGGTAGGGTATATGTTTCCACACCAAGCTGACTACCCATATTTTTGAGTAGAAGAGACTAACTCTGAGGAAGGAAATAACTGACCATCCCAACTGCTTTTATGTAGACTTGAAGAAACCAGGTGGGTGAGCTCAAGGATTTCTGAGGCCCTTGGCTGCCTGGAAACCCCATATATTTGGTTTTTAAAAAAAAAAAAGGTACCGTGACAGACATCTCAACTGAGTCCCTGTGGACTCAGGTAAATGGTAAATTCCTTGTAAGATGTTGTTGTTTAGTCACTCAGTCATGTCCGACTCTTTGTGACCCCATGGACAGCAGCACAGCAGGCTCCTCTGTCCCTATTGTAAGACGGGCAACAGGAAGTCAGAAAGTCACATGAAAAGGAACTATGAGAGGAGGGCCAGACCTCCAATACTATTTAGGCTATTTTTAACCACATCCTGCCACTCTGATCATCAACTACAGATGTGAGAGGGAAAAGCCTTGAGGGGGAAAAGCCTTAAGTGTCATTTTGCCCAAATGCCCATTTTCCAGATGAGGAGACCGAGGTTGAAAGGACCAGGTGAGTGTCAGAGTCTGGAACTGAGGTCTAGGCTTCTTTTCCCCACTGCCATCCTCCCTGGGGGAGAAAGCAGGGCCTCCGGACCACAATTTTGGGGCTGTTGAGGACACTGCCCAATGTCCAAGGGCCTTGGAGTCCAGCCTCATGCCAGCTGGGTGACCTCAAATGAGTCATTTCACTACCTGGACCCACAGTCTCTTCGACTTCTTAGTGTCTTGGAAATGTCCAAATATGACCAGCTCAGTGAACTGCCCAGCACAGAATAGGCACTCTATGTCTGTGTCCTTTTTTTTTTTTTTCCTGTTTTTTTCTTTCCACCTTTTATCCCATTGGGTAGTGAGATCTTCATTCCTTTACAGTAACTATTTCTGTTCATGTTAAAATGGGAACAAGGAAGTGTCTGTAAAGCCAGGTGGGGTGGAGGGGGCACCGGGCAGGTTTGAACTGGGCCTTGAACGATGAGTGGACATTTTCCAGGTAGACAAGCAAGGGCGGGAATTCCGGGGTAACAGGGTCACTTATACAAAAGCATATAGATCCGAGAACAGAAAACCCTCTCGGGAACCTGAAGGGGAGGAAGCCTGGGGCGGGGTGTGCCATGACAGAGATGAGAAAATGAAGGTCCCTGTGAAACAGCCCTGGGAGGCCTGGAAGGTCACACTCAAGAGGTTCTGTGGAAGTGAGGGGGAAGGATTTGACGTGTTTCAGCGGAGAAATGGTGAATTCCTTTGAAAGGTCACTCACTCTGGGAAGCAGCTAGAAAGATGGAGGGTTGGAAAGAGAGAAGGAGGTGAGGCAACCACGGAAGAGATTTTGGCCAAAGTCAGGCTGGCACACAGAGGGTCTAAGGCTTCGAGGGCTGGATGGGCCAGGGTGGAGAGTGAGTAGCTGAGACAGATGGATGGCGCCCCCTGCAGGCTTCCTGTCCCTGCTGTTCACCCTTCAGTGTGACCTCAGAGGTGATGTCTTGAGCAGAGGGCGGTACCCCACTTCCCAAGCCCACAGAAGATGCCCCACATGTGCCCTCCTTCCTCATCACCCACTCCCCTCATGCTTCCCAGTACCTGGCAGCCAGCCTTCTCTAGCTGTGTTTTCTCTTCTTTTCCTATAACATAGAGAGCATCTCTTCTTTGTTATTTCAAAGTATCGTCCAACAGAGCCTTGACTAGCATCACTCATCCTCCCACCAGCCTCCCAAGCTCCCCCACCATCAGTCCAGAAACCACAGAACAAACACTCTTTACACACAGCCTCCTCATCAGCCCAGCTCTTATCTCTGGCTGGCTTTCAGCTTAAAATAAGTTTCTAAAAACGCTCCTTTGAAACAGCCTCCTTCATTGCAATAATATCCAGGTTGTCTTCTCAGCCATTGTCTCTTTAGACCAGGGACTGCATCTGATTAAATCACGTGGTACGTGTATTGCCAAGACCTCCCAGCCTGCATCAGCCTTTGCTGGGAACTATCTTATCTGTAATCAGTTTACTGGGTTATGGACCCAAATTTCCTCTGCAAAACATCAGACTGAGAGGCTTTGCCCACCCTCTCCTAGGAAGGCAGTCATGCTTTCAATAAACCTGAGATTCCATTTCCTAGAACTTCAAAGTCCAACAGAGCCTTGGTTCTATTTCAACATTCACCGTCTCAGGGCAAAGCTAATCTTAAGTTTTATTTCAACACATTATAAGATGACCTAGGTGTTTAGCAAGATGGAAAAGATTTACAGTCATTTCAACAAACAATGACTGTAAACCTACTATGTTCCAGCAGTTTAAGGGGAGTATAGATTGACTTCCTGTGGCTCACATCTGGGCGGGGTGGGGGGCTGGGAAAAAGATTGAAAAATAAGTTGTTTACCATTTGATGTGATAAGTGCAATACCATGAGTTTGTAAAAGGTATTCAGATGAATGGGTGACTACTGTACTGGGTTTTTGTTAAAAAAAAGAACCACAAAGATAGATATTTTTTTATTTTAAAAAATACAGTAAAAACCCAACACTAGTGAAGTTATAGTAAGATTTATGTTATAAGAGAGCAATGTGAAAATACACTCAAAGAATCAGAATAATGAACATAACATCCCACCTGCCCACTCCCCACTAATCACTCCCCTAGGAATTTATCCTAACTTATAAGTGAAAAAAAAACAGAGATACTTAAGGAAGTTCAATATATTATTTTCTAATAGAAATGGTCCAGGTGATTGGGATACATCAACTCGAGAATATTATGTAATTATTTAAAATAACTATGGAGATTAATAATTAAAACTCTATTTGGGGTCTAATCGCAAGCAAAAGATCGATCGCACAATGCTACCTTCAACAACCGCCTACAGACTACAGTCAGTCAATGTCCTCACCCTATGTCCTTCTATTGGGTTATGCTTTGAACACCAGTAGTATAAAGAGTCCTTTTCTCCATGCTCTTGTACAACTCTCAGAATAACCTGGTGATGTTGATATCATGGTACCATCTTATAGACAAAGTAAAAAGGCTCACAGAGTTTAATGACATTCACACATCTAAATCAAGGAGCTCGAACCCAGGTCTCCTAACTTCAAATCCAGGGCTCTTCCCTGACTTCTATCAGCTAATTCAGTAAGATGACTAGGAAGAACCACTCATGTTATGGGTGGGCAGTGAGATATGGCCATCTGCCTGCTGCTGGAAAAGGCCATGAAGAAGGCCACACTGCTTCACAAGAACACCTAGATGTCTTTGTCCCAAGACATCTGAGGCGGTCAGTGGGGACGGAGAGGGTGCCTTTTCCAGCCAGACTGTAGCTCCTAAAGGTGAGATTGCTGATAGGAGAAATATGCAACCAACATGCATCAATTTATGCAACTATATACTGGGGCTAGACACTGGGAGGCGGGGACAGAGGGACAGAAGTAACCACCTTTACTGCCCTGCTGCTGGGTAACCACCAAAAGCAGGCATTTAAGAATGTGTTCATTCCTTCATCCACTGATAGAAAGTTAGACTGTTTCTACATCTCAGCTATTGTGAACAATACTGCAATTAACTTAGGAGTGCAACCGTATCTATGAGATCCTGATTTTTTTTTAATTTAGAGAATACTTTATTAGTTTCTGTAATCAAACCCATAGATAAGACCTTATATATTGAATACAGTACGTTACCCCTGTACAAATGGAAAAAATTATGTTTAACGTTTCTAGACCAATATGGCTGTTAATTTCTGTACAATGCCAACCCAACATGGTACAACTGGGATACTTTTTCCAAAGTTGACAGCACAGCTAAAGTTTCCATAAATTCAAATTACATATATATGTATGTATATACACATAGATTTATTTATTTATATAAAAAGACCAATAGCAGTATGTTATGCATCAATAGCAGCAACAGCTTTTCCAAGTTCTGCAGTCATCTGAACAAAATTATAGAGACATCCAGCATACTCCATTAAAAAAAAAAAAAAAGGTAAAAAACAAAACCTCAGAAAACAGCACAGAAGTGGGCTTGCTGGATCATATAGAGTTCTATTTTTAATTTTTTGAAGAACCTCCATACTGTTTTTCATAGCAGCTGCACCATTTTACATTCCCAACAACCAGTGTTCCAATTTCTAAATGAACACAATGGAATACTATTCAGCCTTCAAAAATGAGGAGATCCTACCATATGAGACAATATGAACAAAACTTGAGGTTGTGCTAAGTGAAGTAAGTCAGCCACAGAAGGACAAATACTGTACAATTCCACTTATATGAGGCATCTAAAGTAGTCAAACCAGAGAAGCAGAGAGTAGATTCGAAGTTTCCAGAGGCTGGGGAGACGGAAATGGGGAGTTGCCATTCAACAGGTATAAGGCTTCAGTTAAGCAAGACAAATAAGTTCTAGAGATTTGCCATACAACATTGTGCCTGTAGTTAACAATACTGTATTGTACCCTTAGTACTAGTAGATCTAATGTTGTGTTCTTACCCCACACAAAAAAACAAGAGTATGTATATCTGAGTTAGGTAGATACCTAGACACCTAAGCTTACCTCTGTTTCTCCTTTCACTTGCTGTGGTGACCTCAGGCAAGTCAATCAACCTCTCTATGTCTCTGTCTCCTCATCTGTAAAGTAAGGAAAGTAACAGTATTGATACTTGCCTCATAGAATTACCATGAAGTTCAATGTTTTTCTGATACTTATGAACTGAATTCCTAGAATATACTAGGTAGACATCATCTTAAGTGCTGTATAGACACTTCCAATTTATCCTCAAGGCTCCCCATAAGGAAGAAACTATGATTTCCATTTTACAGGTGAGGGGACTTAGGCTTTGGGAATTTAAAGTTATTTACAGCAGCACGTGCATAAAGGACCAGTGATCGGCATTGATGGTTAAGCCCTGCCAAAGTATGGAGAAGGAAGAGATCCTGCTGGCAGTGTATCCCTGGAAGGCTTCCTGGAGGAGATGGCATGGCATCTGAGCTTTAAATGTAAACCAGTGTTGTCTGAGTTCCTAAGCACAGTGTTCAGAGGACAGATGGAAGTTCAAGAATAAAGAAATTGAATGCAAAGGCCTTTCTGTCCTGGGCCTCGAATGCCTGGCCAAGGTGTCTGATGATCTTCCTTGGCAGTGGTGAGTCAGAAAGGCTGTGGGGTAGGAACAGAAACAGTGTGTAAGGATGACTACTCATTCACCTGGTCAACACAGGTACCTCAGGAACCCACATGTGCCAGGTTACAGCCCTGACCATCCCCACCATCCCCTCCTTTCAACAGGCTCTGAGTGAGGCTGAGGCAGAAACCCATGAGACACAGTCCCGCCAGTCAGTCAAGGATGCCCTGCTATAACCCAGTGCTTCTTAGACTTTCATGTGCATCCGAATCTCACCTGGAAGTTTATTACAAACAGATTCTGATTCAGTAAGTCTGGGGCAGGGGCCTGAGAATCTGAATCTCTAACAAGCTCCTAGGTGATACTGATCCCTGGACCAGGCTTGGAGTAATAGGAGTCTACAATATGTTTGTTCCTTTTCTAGTTTCATAATTGTGATCCCAACAAGTAACACAATGTGTGGGCCAGAGTGAGTGCTTCGTGAAACATGAACTGAATTGAAAAATCTTAATCACCTTCACTCATGTTATTAACTGAGTTTGACTAAAGAGCCCCCCCCTACCAACACACACACACACACACACACACACACACACACACACACACACACACACACACACACACACACACACACACACACATCAAGGGTCATTTCATCTTCCCTGGTACATCATCCTACAATTAAGTAGTAGAACCCAGCATGCCTTTCCCAGTCTCTCACACTGTCTTTATGAAACTGACTTCAAACTCTGAGGCTCTTTTTTGTTACACAAATTATGTGTTTCTTGAAAAAAAAAACAGGGGTGAAATAAGCAAAAAAAAAAAAAAAAAGAAACTACAATCTAATCTAATATACATCCTTTCTGATTGTGTGTGTGCGTGTGCTACAGAATGGAACATTCATTTCATTGCTGCGATTCATGGGGTTGCAAGAGTCAGACACGACTGAGCAACTGAACTGAACTGAACTGATGAAGGATAATTTCGCCTGTAAAAAACATTATTTTAATGGCTGCATAACATTTCATTATTTTAAATTTTCATAGAGCACACATTTCACTGACATAAAATATAGTGACTTTAAAAAAAATAATAAAGCAAGGTCCACACTGAATGACCAAATGAAGAATGTACAGACAAAATGTTGCAATGCCGGTGATTTGCTTGCAAATTGTGCAGGGAGTGGGGAAGCAGGAGACAGCAGAGTCAGACCAGGATGAGTCATATGTGGGTCACTGTTGAAGTGGCCTGCAGTATAGGACTCTCTCGCTTTGGCCTGTGTTGGTAACTTTCCATAATAAAAGTTTAAAAATAAAAGAAAGGTCCAAATGAGGTCTAGGAAGAAGAATTTGAGACAGGGATAGAGATGCAAAGTGTTGGAAGTTAGATTTTTTAGCCCCCAAGAAAGAACAATGTTTCATTTAGGACCATTTAGTCTGTCCCCTCACAATTCCAAGACCCTGGAGCTATTGAAGTGAGCTGGAATAATCCGCCTTTATTACTTCCTGTCCTGTCTGAATGGATTTGCATTTTAAGTGCATGTTTGATGTCATGTCTAAATTGGAACTAATTGAGACGTGCAGGAATGTGGAAGCATGCCCTGGCCGTGGTGGGGACAACACAGGGTTTGCCCATTTAGTGCTCTGCGGATAGATGGGGTTTCTGAGGAGCAAGGGGCCCAGCCCTGCCCTGTCTCTAGCTTCCGTGAACATTAGCCAGCGCAGTTCACTTCTTTGAGCCTCCACTTCCTTATCTCTAAAGGGAAAGGATTTGAACTACAGGAAATGTGCAACCTCTCTGCTCAAAAGTAACCAGGTTCCACCCTGGGAACACCTTCACCACTCTGCATTGCAATATGCCAATCAGCCAAATTTGGTAATTGGACAAAGTGAATGGGAACAATTTAATAAACTTTGATAACACTGCACAAAGTAATTGTTCAATTATTTCAAATGGTTCAGTTCGGAAACTCCAAGGGGGTGGTGAGCAGGTTTCAGGGGAGCCTTTGAAATTACCTTTGCTTGTTAATCACCTCATCCAATAGAAGCCACAGAAGAATGAAGACTGTTGGGAGGGAGGGAGGGTATTTTTGTTTTTAATCCTGCTGAACTGTACTTTCATCTGAACATTTTTAAGTGGTGCTTTGGTCTCCCTCATCTGGATGTTTTCTGAGTCTTGTTATCAGGATTTTAATTAACACCAGGTAGAGATGGGGGAGCAGGATGACACGCTATTACTTCTGTTTGATTTAAAGTCAACGCTGGAGACTCTCCTTCAAGGAGCTGTTGAAAGTGTCTTATCTCGTGCATTCCAAGGATGGCTGTTTCATGTAAATGTCATTTCTGCTGTCCAAAATGTTACAACACATGCCAGCACAATAGAACTACTGTCTTGTTCTAAGAGACACGAGGGAGCCAGCAAGCTTTTGATCAAAGGCACGATTCGAACATCAAAGTAACACCTCTTCTGTTAAATTCAGGAATCAAGACTCAGAATAAAGGGACGGAGACACTGGCTTTAGTGACAGCCTAGCCTCCTGTGCTGGAAAATGCCTGAATCTCCAAAGTTTGATCCATTTGCAGACAACTGGCCGGAAAGGGGCTCTTGGTGGTTCCGGTACATTTATTGCACCCTGTATCTTCGTGCTTGTATTCAGATTGGATATGTTCACCTGCTTCTGTGTAGGCTTCATCCTGGGACTAGAAAACTGGAGCGGCTATGACCCTCCCCACACAAAGGCAGAGACTAAGAGCCTTTGGGGTAGGATGGAGCTCGACTCAAATCCATGCTGTGCCACTGGCCAGTTATATGACCTTATTTAACTTACCTGGCACTCCAGACCACCATGGCTATATACAGATGGTCCCCAACTTACGTGGTTCCACATAAGATTTTTTTGACTTTACAATGGCATGAAAGCAATATGCAATCAGTGGAAACTGTACTCAGAATTTTGAATTTTCATCTTTTCTTGGGCTAGATATATGTAGTGTGATACTCTCTAGAGATGGTGGGCCATGGCGGCGAGCCCCCAGCCCCCAGTCAGCCATGCAATCATGAGAGAAAACAACCACACTTATAACAATTCTGCCCTCAGATAGCCATTCTGTTTTTCACTTCCAGTACAGTATTCAATAAATTACATGAGATTTTCAACACTTTATTATACAATAGGCTTTGTGTTTGATGATTTTGCCCCACTGCAGGCTAGTGTAAGTGCTGTGAGTACATCTGAGGTAAGATAGGCTAGGCTAAGCTATGACATTTGGTAGATTAGGTGTATTCAATGCATTTTCAACTTACAATATTCTTAGCTTATGATGGGGAGTTTATCAGGATGTAACCCCACATATGTCTATATAAACATATATATATATGTGTGTGTGTATATATATATATGTATGTACATAAATGTCAAAAACATTATGTTGCAAGAAAGAAACCAAATACTAAAAAGTATACACTGTATTTATCCATTTATATGAAGTCCTAGCACTTAAGGTCATAAGCTATGGTCTTAGAAGCCAGCATAATGACCACCTCAGCAGGGCCCATGGGGCATGAGAGAACTTGCTGTTGGATGGAAATGCTCCATCTTGATTAGAGTGGTGGTAACATGAATGTGTACATGTGAAAAAGTCACCAAAACATACTCTAGGAAATGTATACCTCAATTAAAAAGGTTGCATCAAAACACCATCATATCTGATGCACAGGATTGTTGTCAAGATAAAATGAAGACAGTCCGTGGAAAGTGCCTATCCTCGTGGCAGGGCTGAGTAAGTACAGTGAAGGACGGCTATTATGATTGTTTATGTTGTACTCATCATTACTGTTATCCTTTAGTGGAGTTACATCTGACCCAGAAATTGGGGTCTTTAGTTCAGCACGTAAGGCAAAAAATTCTGTTAAAACTATCCCCAGAGAATCATTTAAATTGTCCATGAACTACAGTTTGCCTCATTTGGTACATACAGCCCTGCTCAGTAAAGGATGTTCCTCAGTATAATGGATTCAGTAATGGGCATCAGGTAATAAAGAGGGCTGGATGTAAGAAGCGCACCTCTGTAGAAAGTGAGATCACAGCCAGGGGCTCAACCTGAAAGAGGCTCACAGGTACCAGACCAACAGCAGATTAGACTCAGGGTCATGACTCATTTCTGCCTGGACAGGGGCTCACTGAGAATGGCAGGCATAAACACTAGACCAGGCAAACTGCTAATTCCTTCCCCTCTCCCTCCCTCCCTACCCCACCCCCTCCCTCCTTCCCTCATCTCTATCCTTGTCTTGATCTATTTTTCTTTCTCTCTCTCATTGAATTTGCATTAGTTAACAAAGCACAAGATGCCACTCCACTGTCCTGTATGTCTCCATCCCCAGTGCTGAAATACTGAAAGCTCTGTCTGGTCTGGCTCAGAGGATTCTGACCACTTCCCAGAAGGAAAGAGATAAGAGGTTAACATCATATCCATACTGTATAATATTTTACTTGAAAGTAGAAGAGCCACGGCAGTACTATTTGGTAAATCCAATGAGTTCATATTTCAGGTTGTCTTTCTCAGTGAATCATTTTGCAAGCTTCACAAAATCTCGGGTACCTCTGCGCAACTTAGATGCCAAGATCTGGGAGACCATGCTGACAGTTGCACCTCAGATTCTAGTGCTCACCATGGACAGATTCTGGAAACAGTTGCCTGCCCCTACGCCCTCGAGCACTGCCCTACACCACCCAGCCCGCAAGGAACCACAGAAAAGGTGTGTTTTTTCCAGAGGAATCTGACTTCAGAGTACAGACCATCAGGGGCTGCCCTGTGATTAGCAACCAAGGAGGGGGCAGGGCCCATAGCTGGAGGAGTTTTGATGCTATAACACGGGTGGACTCCAGCCCTTCTCTTAACACAGGACCTAACATTCCATTAGCAGACTTGGAGAGCCCCAGCGGAGGCCTGGACAGGTGTTAGATTGCCTTTCGTCACCCACAGGTATGTGAGGTGTGCCTCAGGAGCACCTGTCACGTCTCCCAAAGCAGGAGGCTCTGCCAGGGATTCACTCTGAGCACAGGGATCTGAAGACTATATCCCTTCTGACTCATAAATGACCTGGATCAAGGACTCAGCTTTCTAAGCATGACAGGATGGTAAAAATAGCCTCTGACAACGTCTCCATGTGAGATAGAAGATACCACGCTGAGTTCCGAAGCTGGAAGAGTGAATGTCATCCCTTTTCTTATCCAATGGCCACTTATCACAGACGAGAACCTGCCCAGGCTGGCAGTGGGGCTGTGAGAGAGCTGGAGAGCAACAATGATTAGAAAGAGAATCTGAAATAAATCACACCTACTCCCTAGGTATTTAAGCTTGAGGTGAAGAGATGGAACATGTGAACATGAAAAAGTAAAGTTGAAGGACATCCAATTATTTTTCACAAACCTATGCTAGGTGTCCATCATGGGCCAGGCACTGTGGCCTCTCTGCTGGATCAGAATCAGTCTGACATGGTGACCCCCGCAGTGAGTCACAACCCAACAATGGAGCTGGGTGATTAAACAAGTCATTATGCAGAGTGACAGGGAGTGAGAGAGATGTACGGAGAGCCTGTCCAAACAGAGACGTGAGAGATGATTTATATACACTAGGGTGTGTCCGGAAAACATCTGAATTCTGGTGTGCTGAGTACATAGCAGGACTTAGCCAAGGAAGCAAAGTGAGAAAGGGCATCCCAGGCATATGGAACAGCATGAACAATGGCAGGGGGCAGGCCAGCCATGAAGTGCCATGGGGGAAAGGCTGGAAAAGGTCACAAGGACCTACCTGATGCCCAGGTTTAGAACTAGACCTTGGCCCCAGCAGGGGAGGAGGAATGAGAGGAGGAAAGGGAGGATGAATGATGAAATCAGTGTTGATTCTCTATCGAAGATCTCTCAGCACCTGCTCCCCAGGAACTTCAAGAAAAGTATTAAACTCTTTCCCGCATCCCAGGAGGCTCTCTGCTTCCCTTCCTCCCTAAGTCACAAACTGAAGTCAAAAGACTCTTAATCACACGCCTTCTGATTTCCCTGTGTACTTTTCCAGCCAGAGAAAGTGTTCCTCATTGAAGGGCCCTCTTTGTTCTTAAAAGAATCAGGGCACTTTTCTTCCTCCACAATCTTAACAATTACAAACCTGAAAAGATGCAGTTTTTCAATGAGGGGATTAAAAAAGAAGTGGAAGATACACTTCTTGCCCTTAAAAGATGAACAGAGCAGGTTCTGTTTACTCCATTAGGGGAGATCGAAGCCTCTGCTGCTGCTGCTGCTGCTGCTAAGTCGCTTCAGTCGTGTCCGACTCTGTGCGACCCCATGGACTGCAGCCCACCAGGCTCCTCCGTCCATGGGATTTTCCAGGCAAGAGTACTGGAGTAGGGTGCCATTGCCTTCTCCGGAGGGAAGCCTCTGGATTTCACCAAATAAGGGACAGAGCAAATCCAGTTTTCCCCCATCTTCCTCAGGCCCCTTACTCAAGCTCAAGTCTAATTTTCAAAGCCATCCATCTTTAACCCAACAGCATCAGTTACTGAAAGTAGTTTCCCTTTCTCCTTACCTCATCTGATGATGTTTGCTACTCATCATACAAAATGAAACGTCAATTACATGGCCTCCCCCCCATTAATCAGAGGAAGCTGAGTTGGCCAGAATGTGTCTTGTCTTCTTCCCAAAAGGTCTTTAGTTTGGGTTCAAACGAAGCAGAAGCAAAGCCTGAGGCAAAGAATCAGGCTTAAGAGGTTTCATCAATATCATGCAATAAACACAGAAATGGGAGCTAAGAGCAGGTAGGTGACTCTACCAAGGTCTTAACCAATATGATGGTTAATATTCATAACTAAAAACCTCATTTGGGTGGGATCCTATCACATACATGTGTGTGTGTTAAGTCGCTTCAGTAGTGTCTGACTTTTTGCAATCTATGAACTATAGCTCACTAGGCTCCTCTGTCCATGGAATTCTCCTGATAAGAATACTGGAGTGGGTTGCCAGGCCCTCATCATCACACATATAAGTCACCATAAACGGTCCCTATAGTCTTCTGTATTCTCTTCCCAAGTCATAAATGTGCAGAGAGAAATTAGAGCTTCTCAATGACTTCTCCAGAGAAGGCAATGGCACCCCACTCCAGTACTCTTGCCTGGAAAATCCCATGGACGGAAGAGCCTGGTAGGCTGCAGTCCATGGGGTCGCGAAGAGTTGGACACGACTGAGCGACTTCACTTCCACTTTTCCCTTTCATGCACTGGAGAAGGAAATGGCAACTCACTCCAGTATTCTTGCCTGGAGAATCCCAGGGACAGCGGAGCCTGGTGGGCTGCCATCTATGGGGTCGCACAGAGTCGGACACGACTGAAGTGACTTAGCAGCAGCAGCAGCAGCAATGACTTCTCCTAAGGCCAAACCTTCTAGGAGTCACTCTCCTCCCTACAGCCCTGCCTTCTGTTGTGAGTAGGAGCTATTATCTTCCCAGCCCTACATCTCTGCCATAATGATTGGTCCAGGACTTGGACATGTGACCCTAATCTGACCAATCAGACTCCTTCCCTCAGAAAACATTAACTGATACAGGAGAGAAGACCCCTTTTCCTCTCACTGGTGAAATTTTGAGATGTGAGTCTGGAAGCGGCAGGTGACCCTGCAGGTATGAAGGGAATTTACAAGTAAAGAACAGAGTTGAAGACATAAATGACATATAGAGGGATAGTCTTGGTGGCATCTGAAGATCCATTTCTCATTCCTGGGCTTCATGGACTTGTCCCAGTTTTCCATAGCCTGATTTCTCATCTTGTCCTTTAACACTATGAGGTATCCTAATAGCCTCCCAATAAAGACTATTTTTCACTTAAACTAGTTCAAGCGTGTCCATGGCATCCATGATTTGTGACCAAACCCCCTGATTTAATGTGACCATTGACTGATTTTAGTTTTAGCACATCCCATTAGAGTTCTCTAATTACCCACATTTCCCCAACCCACCACTAACAAATTATTTTGTTTCCTTATGGTTTGAAGTACATCAATCTCTAAAAACAAAACATAAAAATGAAATCAAGTTTCACTGTAGTACACTTAATGAAGCAACTCTTCTAAAGTCTAAAATGACATAAAATTAGTTCTGTCCCAGTACATTTGGGATATCTCAGAACCTCCATCATCCCGGTTGACCCACCCACTTGAGTGTAGTAAATCTCCAAAGGTTGATAAACATTGAATATTCTTCACTTATATTTATTGTCCATTCTAAAATTGATGTTTCCCATTGGACATTTAAACACGTATTGCTTTGTTAAGCATTTTCTCTGTTCAGAGGAGCACATCAGAAATTGATTCCCTGATAGTATGAGGTAGGAGATGAAACACACATTCAACTACAAGCATTTGGACCCCTCCTCTCCTTTTGCCTTTGTGGTTTGGACACTTCATTCCACAAACTGAAAGGTAAGGACTTTAAGACAGAAAACCAATTGGGATGCTGGAATCCAATCAACAACCATGTCCCAGGGCAAAGGGCCAGTCCAAAGTTGGGCCAGCCCAACATCCATCTCTCAGTAGCTTCCAAATGCTGCAGCCCACCCAGGTCAGAGTCAAGGAGGCTGGTTCTTTGTTCTCAAGGACTGTGAGGCTGACAGGTGAAAAAGTTTCACTGGGGCAGAGGAAATGAAATTGAATTCAACTTGGAGGTTATTTGTCTTCCCCGTGACCCATGGTGGTCTCAGTGACAGCACAAGTGCCAGTGGTCAAACTCACATCTGTGAGTCAATTACTGGGTACCTGCATTCAATGCAGGTTCTGATGCATTAGATTTAATATGGTTCAAACGTATTGAGCAGAAAGGAAAAAGAAGAGGGAACCAAACCCCTTTGGGGATTTTGTTTGAATCTACAAAAAGGCTGGATTGAAACCTGCAGAGTATTTATAAAGAAGCTGTAAAATCTTTTATTCATTTGAAAGGAGTTGGAAGAGAGACACAGGAATTGAGGCAGGAGAAACTAAGCTGCATTGGGGAGAGAAGAGGGGCAGTAAGAGGCAATGTTAGCCAAAAGTGAGCTCTTTCTCCTATTAGGAGGATGTTAACCCTTGCCACCACTGGTTCAGGGACAGATTTGGGTAAGATTCCCACCTCTACTACTCACTGGTTCTATAAAATGTCACTTCCACTCTATGAACTTCAGCGTCCTTACCTATAAATTGGAAATAAACCCCACACAAAGGGTCTTGTGAAGATCCAAATGAAATAATGGATGTGAAAGTCCTTTATAAGTTGTTGAGAGCTATGCAGATGCCATTTGCACTTGAAAAGTGAAAGTGTTAGTGACTCAGTTGTGTCCAACTTTTTGCCACCCCATGGACTGTAGCCCACTAGGCTCATCTGCCCATGGAATTCTCCAGGCAAGAGTACTGGAGTGGGTTGCCTTTCCCTTCTCCAGCAGATCTTCCCAACCCAGGAATTGAACCCAGGTCTCCCACATTGTAGGCAGATTCTTTACTATCTGAGCCACCAGAGAAGCCCAGTTATACATATGATTGGTATGATTTAAGTCATAGGATATACCACATACGGAATGGAAATCCTGACAAAGGACCACCTGGGACAAAATTCAGATGAGAACAGCCAAGACTGGAAAAGGTAAGGTCCAGACAAAAAGCAATTTCCATCAGGGTCATTTGTTAAAGTCTAGAAGCAGTTAATCCTGTGCCAAGTTGTGAGGCCCATTGATTCACAGGCTTGCCTTAGCTGAGTAAGACAGGTTATCAGCTGGTCACCTATGAATGGTTTCTCAGTTTTTACTTCAAGTTCCAATTATACTAGGAGATCTTGGTGGCAACAGCCAGTTGGAATTATCCAGGTAGCTGTGCCTAATAGTTCTGCGTCTTGTGCATACCCTAGCTAGTGCCACTGCCTCCTAATGATGTGTTTTTTAATTGCAGGTAAAATACAAATCAGATCATGGCAACCTCTCCAAAATTGTTTCTTAATCTTGGTTGCATATTAGAATCTTAATCTTGGTTACATATTAGAATCACCTGGAGATTTAAAAATACTAACACCTGAAGACCACCTCCAGAGAGTATGGTTTAATTTGTTTTGGTGCATCCTGGGCATTGGGATATTTAAAGTTTCCCCAGGTATTTCTACCATATGGCCAAGTCCAAGAACCATTATTCTAGAGCAGAGGTAAGCAAACTTTTCTGTAAAGGGCCAGATAGTAATTCTTTTAGGTTTTTCAGGTCTTATGGTCTCTGTCACAATTACTCAATTCTGCCCACATAGGGTGAACATGCCATAGACAACATATAAATAGATGGTTATGTCCGTGCTCCAACAAAACTTCACTCACAAAAATAAGCAGCAGGCCATAGTTTGCCAACCCCTTCTCTAGAGATTCCTTACTTAGAGTAAGGTCTGGGGATCAGCACCATGGACAGTACCCAGGAGCTTGTTAGACATGCAGAACCTCAGGAATCCACGAGATCCCCAGGTGATAACATATGCAGAGTCAAACTTGTAAGGCACTGCTCTGGAGGGTTCACTTTGTGAATCCATCCCTGCCAGCATCACAGCACTGAAGTGATGAGTGGAGACTCATCACTGTCAGCATTCCCCGTACCTGTCACCTCCATCCGCCTGGCTGTCTCCTAGCTGCCACATTTGTGTAGCATCTTCTCCTTGGTGACACAGACAATCTGAGTAGCTGTATACGTTTGATTATGGTGTTTCCAACGGGTCAACAGAGCCACACACCCAGTTTCTATTTTTCACAATAATATGCGGAGAGGATGGGGCTGTGGAGCCATATGAGGGGATATGCCCCTTCTTTCAGGAACTATCCATTCATTTAAACTTGTCAAATGTCATACAGCTTCTCAAACACCCCCTGCTTCTTTAAGCCTTGGTGCCTTATATATGGTGTTGTGCTTTCTGGGAAAATCTTGTGAGTCATCTTGCTACCAGACAAATGTATCCAACCAAAGAAAAGCAGACACGGGTGAGACCATCTGACCACTCCCATCCACACTAAATCACTTCTTCCCCATGCTAGCCCCATTCCTCAAATACACCTGTGCTCTAATCCTTAGCAGATTTGTGGTAATAATGAGCTCACCAGCCTGTCTCCCTAAATGATGCTGAGTCCCTCCTGACCAGACTCACATATCATTCCCTTCTGCACCCATGTGCCTCACATTGGGCTTTGGTATGATAAATGCTTCATGAATTAACATTGGCTTTAATGGTGGCACTAGTGGTAAAGAACCTGTCTGCTAGTGCAGGAGATGCAAGAGATGTAAGTTCAATCCCTGGATTGGAAAGATCCCCTGGAGGAGGAAATGGCAACCCACTCCAGTATTCTTGTCTGGGAAATCCCATGGACAGAGGAACCTGGTGGGCTACAGTCCATGGGGTCACCAAAGAGTTGGACACAACAGAGCATACACTATTATACTATGCTGCTGAGTCGCTTCAGTCGTGTCCGACTCTGTGCAACCCCATAGACAGCAGCCCACCAGGCTCCGCCGTCCCTGGGATTCTCCAGGCAAGAACACTGGAGTGGGTTGCCATTTATTATACTATACTGACCTAAAAGTGAGTTAACATTTCTGGTATGCTAAATAACTTAATCACCACAGAACACTTAGTGAGGAATATGGTTCATAAAAATGTTGCTCTCTAGAACAAACTTTGGGAAATGTTATCTCCTAGATAATAGCCCTGGTCCAGACCACACCCAAGCTTGTAACAGCCCCTGGAACTTGAATTATGGCCCTGGCCATTGCCCAGCAATAAGGAAGACATGTGAGAGGTGTTGGTAGGATGAATTTAGTTCCTACCAGCCTGAGCCATTTTTCCTGAAAGACAGTTGCAGGACTCTTCTGAGGGACACATTAGAATTCCCACCTGACAGAGGAGGAAACTGGCTTGATGTGTTAGGGTTTTGCCACTGACTTAGGAACACAGCCAGGGCCAGAATCCAAGCCCAGAATTGTGTCCAACACAGTAAGGCAGACTCCTTTCCAAGGAGTTTCTCAGGAGGTCACCATCTGTCACCATGTCCCTTTTCCCACCTGCCCCACCTAAACCAAAGCTGGGCAGGAGGGGAGTGTTTTTTCCACTCTAGATGCTAGTCCAACTTTCAGCTGAATCAAAAGTCACTCCAAAATGCTCATCTGTCTTATCCCTCAGTCTGTTTGGAGGTGACATTTTGACAAGGCTTCCACCCAAGATTCCTGCCATTTGGACCAAGCAGTACAGCCAAGGTAGTCTTGGCAGCACAAGGCCCTTACTCCTGATGCCCTGCCCAGTCCTCCCTCTGGTTTGATCTGGGCAACCCCACTCTACCAATGTGCCAACACCACCCCCCAACATTGGACAGTCCAGATTTGTGCACAAGCATGTGAGCACCTGGGTGCATCCCTGCCCATGTGGACAAAGGTGAGTCCTGAATAGTGGCCCCATCACATCCTATACTGCAACGGCTTGAGGAAAGAGAGAAGGGAGCCAGCCAGTGCTCTGTCTGCCTCTGGCATCACCTACCCTGGGTGTAGCCAAAAGTGAGCCCATGCTAAGCCATGAAGCAGCACTGAAAAAGCCCCCTGTCCTCTCCAGACTTCAGTTACCATGCCTCTCAAAGGAACACATTAGATGTGAAAGCAGTAACAGCTGCTACTGATTCCCACTTGCTGTGCATTCCATGCTTCATGTGCATTATCTCATTTGATCTCAACAATGAAGCCATACTCCAAAAGGAAGCCCTAAGCAGGTTTGGTTGGGGTTTCCCCAGAAGAGGATCATGAGACAAAATTGAAACTCATGTAGCTGATTGGAGAGGTGATCCTAGGAAATATCAGTAGGGAGGTGAGGAAGTAACATAAGAAAGGGCACAGGTGATAAATGGTGTACTATTAAACCAGCTACACAGTACTGACTGGGTGGATTCAACAGGGACATTCTATTGAGTAAGCCTTCTGCTCCTACCAACAACTCAACCCCAAGGGATAAGGGAGCTACAGAACTTTGTTATTGTTCTTTAGCTGCTCAGTCATGTCTGACTCTTTGTGACACCATGGACTGCAGCGCACCAGGCTTCCCTGTCCTTCACCATCTCCTGGAGCTTGCTCAAATTCACGCCCACTGAGTCAGTGTTGCCATCCAACCATCTCATCCTCTGTCGTCCCCTTCTCCTCCTGCCTTCAATCTTTCCCAGCATCAGGGTCCTTTCCAATGAGTCAGCTCTTCCCATCCGGTGGACAAAGTATTGGTGCTTCAGCTTCAGCATCAGTCCTTCCAATGAATATTCAGGGTTGATCTCCTTTAGGATGGACTGGTTTGATCTCCTTGCTGTCCAAGGGACTCTCAAGAGTCTTCTCCAACACCACAGTTCAAAAGCATCAACCTTCAACCAACAAAACTGCCACTATCTGGGATTTCCCTGGTGGTACACTGGTTAAGAATCCACCTTGCAATGCAGGGGATCCAGGTTCAATCCCTGCTTGGGGAACTAAGATCCCACATGCCTGCTGTGGAGCAACTAAGCCCATGAACCTCAACTACTGAAGTCCACGAATGCTCGATGGAGCCTGTGTGTCACAACTAGAGAGCCTGAGTGCCACAACTGCTGAAGTCTATGCACTCTGGAGGCCGTGCACCACAGCTAGAGAGTCTGCACACTATAATGAAAGATCCCATATGACACAACCAAGACCCAATGCAGCTAAGTATCTTTTTTAAAAAAGAAAGAAAAGAAATCACTGCCTAAAAAAAAAAAAAAAAAAAAGAGTTGCCACTATCCAATCGTGTTTGACCTACAGAAACGATTTCATATGGTTCAACAGTATGTTAAGAGTGTCTTTGGTTGAGAACTGTAGGCAGGGGAAGGGAAATGTTCATTTCATGGCATTTCCATCCTACCCTACACCACAGAGCAGCAGCTTCAGAAGTTCTGGGGGGACCCCTTGGACGTGGAGATACAGGTACTGCCTGTGGGATGAGAACACACTGAACTGTCTTGGTGAGCCCTGAGGGGGCCCTGACCATGCAGACTGCACTGACCAGGAGACTGGATCCAGTTGGGATTCAAATCAAGGGTGTCTGTTTCTAAGACTCTATCATTTCCCCAAATTACATAGCCCGATGCTAAGATTCTGGAAGTCTTCAACTACAAAATCTACAACTCAAAGATGCAAAGTATTAAACAGCAGGACAGGCTGAGTCAATTAGCCAAGGTTAGCTTATGATCTGTTTCCCAGGCACTTCTCCAGTATACAGGATGTTTCAGATTCTTCTCTGGGCTCAAAGGCCACATGGTGAGGAATACTACTCTGAGAAGATGGATTAATACTAACAAGTATAAGGAGATGGGCTTTCCAGGGGGTGCTAGTGGTAAAGAACCCACCTGCCAATGCAGAAGATGTGGGTTTGATCCCTGCATTGGGAAGATCCCCTGGAGGAGGGAATGGCAACCCACTCCAGAGAATCCTATGGACAGAGGAGCCTGGCAGGCTACAGTCCATAGGGTTGCAAAGAGTCAGACATGACTGAAATGACTTAGCACACATGCATGCATATAAGGAGATGGAGTCAGAGCAGTGCTAGAGCTGGTGCTGGAGCCAGACAAAGGCCACGCGGCTTTTGGAGGGAAGGAAACAAGCGACCACCTACGTGAAAGTGCATGGCCTGAGCTGGAAAGAGAGCAAGCTGGACCAGTGTCTGCATATCTCCCCCAAACAGTCATTCCAAGGGTACAACAAATGCGCTCTACTGTAGGATGAGTGATTTACAGGGCTGCTCAGGACCCCAATTCTTTAAATGTTGTCCATGAACTTGTGTTTCAAACTTTTAGGAATGAGTTATGACACACCACCCTGAAAATTCAATTACCTCAGCAAGACATTCGGCATAAATCAAAGATATCTACAGCGTGGAGACGCATCAGAGCTCATCCACAGAGGGGAAGCGACTCGCCCAAGGTCACACTACAAATGACGGGGTCAGCTGAGAGAGATTCGCAATGCATAATGTTTGCCCAAATTGGCATGGGCAGGGAAAAAGAACATTTGCCTTTTCAACTGATGGCTTCCAAAAGGCCCTGGCCAGGGAATTAGAGAACCTGACATGGACTCTGAGCTTCCCACAACAGCCTCAGTGTCTGATCAGTAACATGGGGATCATTGCGACTGTCCCAGAGAATTAAATGAGGTCATGTTGGAAGACATTAGGTTAAATGGCGTATAATCCTGCAAATGTAAGGGGTTATTCATTATCTTTATTACTTGTTATTAGGAGTTATTTTTTGTTGTGCCTGGAATGATGACAGCTAACTTGATTCCTGTTTTTAACACAGGTCTGCTCAACTTAATATTTAACAAATTTTTGTTATACTTCATCAAGTAGATTTGAAAAAGTAAAACACCATAGAGTGTAAAATCAAAAGTAAAAATGTCCCCATAGCAGCCCCGGTTGATATAAAATTTTGATAGACCCTTCCAGGAAATGATTTCTGCATATAACATTATGCATGTGTTTGTGTGTGTATATGTGTGTGTGTTTTCCACCTTGCTATTTTTTTTTAACATGTAACAGTACACCTTGGACAAGGTTACACAGAAGTATATAGAGATTCAAGTTGTTCTTTTTATAAGGAGGAAAGACTGTTCCATTAATGGATAAACCAGAAATGATTTAACCAGACCCCTGTTGCTGGTCATTTGTGGTTTTGTGGAGGATTCCAACAGAGCTGCCATGAGCACCCCATACACCTGAGAGTAATGTTCTCAGCCATGAAACTGCTGGTCAGATGCCACGTGCATTTAAAGTCTTGAAAGATGAAGTTAAACTGTAGTTCAGAGAGGTCACACTAGTAGGCCCTTCACACACTCTTCTCCCATTTTAACTGGATGTAGAAGTGTCCCTTTGCCAAAGCTCTAGTCAACCCTGGAAAAGAGAAAGCTTCTTAATATTTGCCAGTCTGAGAAGTGAAAAATGGCATCTTGTTACTATTTTGATCTGTATTCTCTTTTATTATGACCAACAGTGAGTGTCTTTTCATATGCTGATTGGCAATTACTGTGCAGTGTTGTTTTCTTTAGAAGAAGGGCTGTGTGTACATGTGTATGTGTGTCACAGAGAGAGAGAGGAGGCAGGAGTTACCTTATTAACTGCCTGTTTATATAGCCCTTGCCCATTTTTTAAACTTTTATTTTTCATATCACTTTATATAACCCTCTTATAAATTCAGAAAAGCAGCCTTAGGTGAAACGGTATAAACTTTCCTTTTCCTGATATATTGTTGCTTATTATCTCTACATCGCGTTTTTTGCCATGGATTTTTTTAATCTATAAAATAACCTCCTAACTGATTCTCCCAATTCTACATTTGCCACAACTGTGATCTTTTTAAAACTGAAGACAGATCACATTGCTTCTTTGTTTAAAAGCTGTTGTTTTCCATCATTCTTAGAATCAATTCCACAGTTTTGCCTTGAACTTCCTGGTGTAGATGCTGCCTATTCCTCCAGCCTCACTACATCCTCCCCTTCACTCCAAGAATATCTGGGCTCTTTTCCATGTCAGTTCTTTAGTCCCTGCTTCCTCTCCTTCTGGAATGTTCTTTCCTCCTCCCATTCTCCAAGGCCACAACTTAAATGTCACCTCTCTTGCAGACTCACATGATCCCCCAACAAAAGGCATGCCCTCCTCTTCAATTTTCTTTCTCAGCTTCTTCTCTGCTTTCCTAGTCACATTTATCACAACGTACAGATACTTAATTGCTTCTTTTTGCTTTCCCATCCAGAATACAAGCTCCATAAGGCCAGGACCTTCTCAGGTCTTGTGCACCACTGCACCTCAATGCCTCCATCAGTGCCTGAAACAATGTGGGTCCTCGCCACTGATTCATTTAATCTACTCAGCTTTATCATTCTCTTCCTATAAAGCTCTTCACTTTCCCCCGGCAGCTTGGAGAGGTACCTATCTCTCCCTTCATTTTCAGGCTTAAAATCATTCCTTGAGACTCATATTTATTCTGTTCCAGGCAGAACTTATATTTATTCTGTTCCAAGCAGGTGTTACAGGCACCGGGTTACTGACACAAACAGGACTAGGCAAGACAGCCGTCCACTAAGGGCTCCAATCCCAGTACAGGGATGATAGACCCAGCACAAAACGTGAATGGAGGAAAACGGGATTTTATAGGATGCCAAGAACTATGGAGGAAATAAAGCAGAAGAGTATGAAAGACGGTGGGGGTGGCCGGGTCTCATGACAAGGAGAACGCCTTGGAAAGAACTGAGGAAGAGCGTGCATGCTGGGTAACAGCTTCCGCTCAGGAAGGAGCTTGCGCAGCCCAGAGCACCTATAGAGGAGATCCGTGCATCCTCAAGAGTAGAAACCCGGGAAAGGAGGGCTCCCTGCAGGGCTTCCGCCATACAGCATGGGGGCGCTCTTCTAACGGAAACAGGCAGCCACTGCGGGTCTCCAAACCAGGGAGTGGCACCATCTCACTTCAGTGTTTTAAAAAATCACTTTTAGACTCATCTACAGAAAGAAACAAAGAACTGGAAACCTAGCTTTATAATTGTGTTTCTCAAACATGACTGGTCAGTTATCCCATTCATTAACGAATCCATCCTTCCCTCCCCAAGATTTAACTGGAAGTGCTTTTGGGTATTTAGTATATTTGAGGATGCGGGAGAGAGTGGTTTAATTCTGCTCATTTTCCTGAAACCAAACATTCTGATTACTGTACAACAACTTCATGATACATTATGAGATCTCCTGCTACCACCCTCTCTTTACTACTATTTTTTACAGAATTGTCCTATTTTTCCACATTTTTCCCCCAAGTGACTTTCCAATCCTTTTGTCAAATTTTGAAAGTAAAATCCTCTTCATGCCTTAATTGGGATTCACTGGGCTTATAGATTAACTTATTAATAAAGAGATTAAAGAGAACTTATATCTTTACAATATTGTGATTTTCTACTAATAAGCACAACCTATATCTATTTGTTCCCACAGTATTTCCAGGTTTTTATTCACAAGCTTAACAGCTATTGATTTAGTAAAATAACATATAACTTGCCTAGAAAAGCTCATTATAGAAATTTGGAAAACAGATACATAAAATATAAAAGAAAATACAGAGGCAAGTAAATAATCCCATATAATTGCATCACACATAGAGATCCATTGTTAACTGGCTCTTGTGTGTGGAGCGCAAGCGCAGGTGTGTTGGGAGGGGCAGGGGTGGCATTCTCATACAGCATATTGAGTTTTCCATTGTTTAAAAATGAAACTTCACATTTGGTCCCAAGATAGCAGATATTCACTCAAGCACAATTAGAATGACTGCCCAAAATTACATCACGTGAATATGCTATCATTTATTTAACCACTCTTCAATTGTCAAACATTTCACAGATTTTTCTTTTTTTGCAATGTTTGTTATAAGTGGTACTGCAGTGAACACACTTGTAAATATGTATTAGTTCTCCTGATTATTTCTTAAAGATGGTTTCTTTGACTTGACTTGTGAGTTCATGCCCTTTGCTAGTTTCCCCTGCGTTGTGCAAGATCTCTGTCTTGCACATATTTTGACCTTTTGTCTGTCAAATATTTGTTGAAGTTTACCTAGCTTGTTATTGGCTGTTTAATTGTAGAGTATATCAAATGGGGGAGGGTTGAATTTTTTTTAATAACTGGGGGTATTTAGGGTAAAATATTTGGTAAAAGATCAGTATCTATCTAACTTGATACTCCTTGCAAATGGCCAATTTTCTCAAGACAGTTTGTTGAACCATTTGCCCTTATCATTTCCTTTCTGAAGTCTTTTTAATCTGTTTCAAGTTCTATTTAACACAGGACCATCTATTCTATTCCACTTATCTGTCAGTTGATTCTTACAACAGTGGCAAACTATTTTAATTACTAGTTTCATATGCCTTTCAATAACCTGAAGGTAAGGATCCCCTTGTTTGTCCTTTTTCAGAATATTCTAATTCTGAACCAAAATAGAGAGCCATCTCATTTGAACAGCAAGAAGACCATGCATATTGGCTGGTGTGCTTGTTTCAGAATTCATCCCATGCTAAGTGCACTATCTATGCTGACATGGAAGAGCTGAGGAAAGACTTGGACCCTGAATGCCTAGTTCCCTGAAACAAAGGAGCTCATTAAAAACTACAGTTTCCAAAATGCACTACACCAGGGCTGTCTGGCTCCTCCACCATCCACTGCACCGTAACCTATAATTCTGGGCCACACTTGCCTAGGCAGTGAGTCCCTCTATCCGGTCCCAGGCAGCCCCCATGGGGAAGTTCTGGGGTCATAGTTGAGAGAGAGAAGCAAACAGAATTGTGCTCTGAGGCCATCAATATAGAACTACTGCTTAAGGAGGTAGACATCCAGGTTTGGGGTCAGACCTGGCCCTCTGCCTCAAGAATGGTGTAGAGAGGGAAAGACCCCAGGCCTACCCTCCTTCCATTAAGCTCATCGATTCACTCCAATTAGAATGGTAGCCCATGCTTGGCCTCCAACAGAAATCTTCATTTGGCTCTTCGTGGAACCTGCCCCCAGATGCCCGAACTGGTGGGCTGCCAGTCTTGGGTTTCTGATGGAGGTGTACCATTTTGCTCCCTCTGTTCCTTCAGATGCCTTTTTAAAGGAACTTGGAAGATAACTGAGTGAGAATTGGATTCTCCTTGGGATTAGGAGTCACCAATGATTTGTTTCAGTGAATAAATATAGGAAATATAAAATAACTGACATCTTGCAATATTAAGTTTTAGGAGAAGTAGCAACAGTTTTCTCTTTGAGTGCTGTTGAGAGCTCCTACTTGGTCTTGGGAAGCCATGGAAGAAAGAAAGAGGGGACATGGTTGCTAAGGAGCTGGGGAGAGACTCCTCAACCTATGATCTCAGACCTGGTCACCTCGCCTGGTTCCTAGAGGTCTTCCTGGGGGCTAGCAGGAGGCCCTGCTGAGAATAAGAAGCTGGTAACTGGGTTGCCATTTTTCAAGCTTCCCTGGGAGACTTCCTCCCTCCCTCAGGGATGTTACAGGGATAGAGGAGACTGGTCAATGCTCTGCTGGGTCTCTGGTCACAACCACATTACAGTCATAGGCAGAATCCCCCCAGCCCCTGATATTCCATCCTCTGGTTACTTAAACACTAACCTAGGTACTGCTGAGAGGGGTTTTCAGATACAATTAAAGTCTCATGTCAAGTGACCTTAAAAAAAAAAAACAAAAACAGATTATCCAAGTGGATCTGGCCCAAACAGCTGCACGTTTTAAAATGGAGAACTTTCTCTGGCTGACGTCAGCAGAGGAAGTTGGAGAAAGTCAAAGCACAAGGGGGATTTTGATGTGCCTTTAGGTTGGAGGTGATCACACAAGAAGGAATGCCTGCAGCCCTAAACTGCTCAAAGAGACCCCCAAGTGATGGCCACTAAGGAAATGGGACTCTAGTCCTCCACCCAAAAGGAACTGAATTCTTCCTTTCAGCCAATCCCCTGAAGGTGCCTGAAAGCAGATTTCTCCCCCATAGGACCCAGGATATGGCTCAGCCCAGCCCTCCCCTTGGAATCAGCCTCCTAATGTCCTGAGCAGAGAACCAGCTGTGTGATGCCAGACTCCTGACCTACAGAACAGTGAGCTAAAAAAAAAAAAGTGTGCTGTTTTAAGCCACCACAAGCCATGGAAAATGAATACACCATCTGAGGGCAACAAAATGCCCCTTCGGCCCCAGGCCTCGCTGTGCTAATAAGCAGGGCAGCCGAGATTAGATCCCCTCTCTGTCTGCAACTTTGCAGGAAATTCCGTGTCTAAGATCAAAAGTTAGCCCAGTGTGGTTCACAACAGGAGAACCTCCCCACCTGGCTCTGTGCCACCTGATCCGAGGGGAAAGGGAGAGCGGATCTGCCCATATAACAGCATCCCGCCAGCAGGGAGGCAGTGCAGCAAGCCTGACCCATTAACACATCAAGAGGACGCCAGGGGAACAGCATCGCAAAGGCCCCACTTTGATTTTTGCAGGCATCTCTGGGAAGAAGAAGGCAACAGAGGCTGTGTTCTGAATCCAAAGCCGTCTATTTCTGTGCCTTCAAAAAGGAAAATCACATAAGCCCTCACAAGGGGAAGAAAAGAGAATGTAAGTTCCCGCAGCCAGGCAGCCACAAAGAGAGAGTGTGGGGGCCCGAGAGTGGGCAGCAGCGGGTACCAACCACCCGCTCCCTGAATAGTAAAATGCTCTCCCCATGGACCCACAACCACCAGCGCTCCCTACCCGACCATGTGAGGTTTAGGCAGATTCAAGTTTTCTGAGCCTCAAATTAGCCCTTGTAAGAGCTTCTCTTTTTTCTCCCCAATCGACTTTAATCAAATGCTTCAGAAGCTGGGAAATATTTTCAGTTAATCAGGCCCTAAACGCTGGTGCCTGGGGAATGCCGTGGCGCTCTCGGTTCCTTCTGTTCACTCGGCCCATCTCCAGCCTTCCTCTCTCTCTCTCCCCCTTGACAGTGCTTGTGAAATGCTTGGCAAACTTGTCCCACAAGTGAAGGGAGATTGAGAGAGGACAGAAAGGTTAACATGACACATCACAGCAAAATTATAAGACACTTCCTGACAGTGGCAGGCAAATACTCTGTCTATTCAACAACAGCCTTTAAAAGTTTTATACCTCCCCCAAATTTATTTTTAGTAAGTGCTTAGAGTGTATTGAACACTTGGCTTGGTTCCTGCCCTACAAGAACTCCAGGCATGGTGCCCTCATTTTTAAACCCCAACTAGGATGACAGCGCCTTGAATTCTAGTGATAATTACAAACGAGCAGTAAGCATTCAGGACAGCCTCGGGGCCAAGTGTTTTCCAGATGCAAACTCATTTCCTCCTCACGACAGTCCTTCACTGTCAGCACTGTTATTACTCCCACTTCACAGATGAGGAAGCTGTGCACAAGAGAAGCTAAGGAATTTCACCCCAAAGAGATCATTCTGGCTTGTCTTCCATTTTACCGTGAATCAGGGACCAGGCAGAAATTCCAAGCTGGGTGTGTTCCACACTCACAGTCCAGCTGGGGAGATACACTGACCACACGGAACGAGGGACAAGGCCGCAGGGCCTCCAGAAAAGGGCAGGGACAGTGTCAGCCGCTCGGTCGTGTCTGACCGTTTGTGACCCCCTGGACTGTAGCCCGCCACGTTTCTCTGTCCGTGGAATTCTCCAGGCAAGAATACTGGAGTGGGTTGCCATTCCCTTCTCCAGGGGATCTTCCAACCCAGGGATCGAACTCGGGTCTGCTGCACTGTAGGCGGATTGTTTAGTGTCTGAGCCATTCAAAGAATATCCCAGAAAAGGACGGGCAGGAGTCAAACAGACATCCCTGACTTAGGTCAGGCTGAAAAGCAAACTTTGAGATGAGAATTTGTGGGTAGGAGATATATTAAGGAAGAAGGAAATGAGACAGAGGAGTGAGAGGAAGAAGAGCCAGGAAAAGAACTGCAGCAAAGGTGTGATGTCAGGCCAGCTCCCAGCTCCCACCTCATCTCGTGGGGGGCTCTGGAGCATAAATTACACCTCAGGCTCTGACCTGCCTCCTGGCAGGGAGCTGGCCTTTTGTACTCCAGCACTGGTTGTTCATTGGCTGCAGGCTGCCCGGGTAACAGTGGGATTGCCAGTAGATCAAGGGGAAGACCTCCCGGGAGAGTCAGAGCCAGGAACGTGGAGCTGAAATGGGTACACAGAATTGGTCAGGGCATGTGGGCAGAATCCCAACAGTGTCCACTACAATCTACTTGAATCCTGATCCTTCTCTCTAGCTGTGTTACTTCAGGCAAGTTGCTTAACTTCCCTGAGTCTCGGGATCTGCCTCTGAAATAGGAATAAAGATTCTTATCCCTCCCTCACAGAGTTGTCTTTATCACAAGGATTCGATTCAATAAAATGAGGGTGTCTGGTCTAAAATCAGGACCAATCCCCCATGACGTGGCATTGTACAGATTGCCATAAAAACACTCATGAAGACCCAGGAAAAGACAAAAATCCACTGAACAGCTATGAGTAACTCACAAAGGCTTGTAAATATTCTCGTCTGCACCAGTCCCCATCCTTCTCCACCAATGGGGAGGCTGTTTGGTAAAATCACCTTGAGCTGTGACCACACAAGCCTAATTATGCCTTCCCATCAAACCCAGCCACTTCTTCCTTGAAAATCAAGTTCCCTCCTAAGAGTTTAGAGCTGCCTCACGCAAAGCCAACTTTCCTCTGCACATGAGTGTCTGCAACCTGCATCTTTATGTTTTTATTAATATCATCCAGAGGACAGCACCAATAAAGTTTCCAAAAAGGGCTCCATCTGTAAAGCGGAGTGCGAAGAAATCTGTCCAGGCTTGGTAGGTGCTGGGGGCCCACTAATCTAGCTCCATTGTCTTAAGTGTCTGTGCTCACACTGCCAACTCACCTTCCTGAGAAACTCAGCTAAATTGAGCAGATACGTAGAAGCTAACAATTAAATTGTCTTATCAAATTTTCGCAGCTTAAGTTGTTCAACTGCATGGGAAATGATTAGTGTCTGTAAATAGAGGAGGAGAGTGGCAGGTCCAGAGGCTTCAGGCTAGAGCTGGGGGGAGCTGAAGGCAGCCCCCTAGGAGAGGTGGGGGCGAGGGGTGGATGGCAGGCCTTGCCGAGCAGGGCCTCCTGGATGCTCAAGCAGGCCTTGTCTTGAGCATCCAGAAAGCGAGGAGAAGCAGAGATTGATTGAATTCTCTGAGGTCCCCAAGAGAGCCCTGGACTTGGAGATAGCAGGCAGTATCCAAGTTCAAGGCCACGAGGCTGATGAGCTGGAGGTAGAAAGCAAAACCAGTTACACACTGGGCCTCAATTTCCTTATTCCGCCTAGACCAGGGTGGAGACCTGATTCCTGGTGCTTCCTCCGCGCCCCACTGAGGATGGCTGGGTCCTCAGAGAGAGTTCTCACAGCTGTGTCGAACACAGCCTCCGCTTTGGGCTGTTCAGTGATCTGCTTTACAGATAAGACCCCAAATGGGGCCCCCTTTATTCCTACCCTCCCTGCCAACACCGGAGTTTCAGTCTAATCCTCAGAATCAGTGCCTGACCACTGGAGGCTGAAGCCCCCTTGGCAACAGACATTCTTGTGGTTGCTGGAAAGACTGTTTTTTTTTTTTCCATTTCAGATATTAAAAGAGAAAGCCTAATGTGTCTCATTTCCCTGGAATGTCTCATTTAGATATGCTGTTTGGGTGTTGATGGACCAGCCTCCCCGCCCCAACACACACACAGATGTACAAATTACACAGTCCTATGAACGAAACACTCAGCCCCACTTTGACCTTTAGCCTGGACTTTTCACAACCATCACTCCATCTGCATGAGATTTTGTCCCTCAGGTTATTAAAAAAGAAAACTCTCTTATTTGTTTTAGCTCAGTTTCCTGAAAATATGGAGGAGCTACAGAACTCCTACAGGGACCCAGGAGTAGGGTCAGGGGTAGGAAACTGGGAGAAAGGCTTTTGCGGGTGGGAGTCTCCTCTCTATTGGATCAAGATGTTGGCTAAAACCTGAGTTCACAGAATTTAGAAGCAGTCTTGCCTAGGTCCCAGTCGGACAAAGATAGCCAGTGGCCAAGACACATGATCACTAGACACGTGATCTGAGGCCAAAAGCAGAACTCCCAGGACATTTGCACCCTGGGTAGGGAGAAGGCAATGGCACCTCACTCTAGTACTCTTGCCTGGAAAATCCCATGGATGGAGGAGTCTGGTAGGCTGCAGACCACGGGGTCGCTAAGAGTCGGACACGACTGAGCGACTTCACTTTCACTTTTCACTTTCATGCATTGGAGAAGGAAACGGCAACCCACTCCAATGTTCTTGCCTGGAGAATCCCAGGGACAGGGGAGCCTGGTGGGCTGCCGTCTATGGAGTCGCACAGAGTCAGACACGACTGAAGCGACTTAGCAGCAGCAGTGGAGGAGCAGAGGCTTTGAGTCAGTCTTTGTCCACCCCAGGGCCAAGTCCCCTGAAGCAGCACCTCTCCATCGCTCCTCAGCCAACTGGAGGGATCACAGAGCATCAGCCACAAGAACTTACAACAATACACAGTTCTGCACAGATTTCTTCATCACTTCAAGGCACTGCCACATCCACCATACCTGTGACTTTCTTAGTGCCCCTGAGAGATAGGCAGGGCAGTTTCTCACCAACCCTATTTGGTCTCACAGGAAACATCCAAGTTCAGAAACGCTACCCTCGCATAACCCATCCTTCAGATACAGAATTCGAGTCTCAACAGGCTTGACCAAGGTTATGAAAAACCTCTAGATGCTCCAGGGGTAAAATTCTGAACACACTCTCTTGCTCCATTTCAAAACACTTCAGGGAAAGGTGCACATAAAACTCACAGGCCACCCAAAACTCATTATACCCAAGCTGGAAACTCAGTAACAGACTGAGCATGTGCACCCTAGGGAAGAGGGAAAAGTCTGACGTTTTCTTTCCTTCCTGGGTAATTTCTGTGGTTCCTTATTGAGTTCCCCGTGTGTGTAAAGACTCAGCTTTTAACACAGTGAGGCACTGATGTCTATATTTTGGTAAAGTAGCTAAAGGCTCTGCTCACATGCCCCTTCCTCCTTTTCCACTCATTTACATTTTATGCAGGTGCTGCCCTAATGCAGGATGATAGACACATGGCCATGATGGCACCAGGGGAGAAAGGGAAAGAAAATGCTCCAACTTCAACAGTCTCAGCCTGGGACCCTGTTCATTTGGATCACATGGACATCTCAGGTCAGTTCATCATCCTTGGGTCTCAGTTTTTCTCATATCCAAACCCCCAAACTATTTGCCCACATGGCTTCCATCTTGAGCTGATGTTGGCAGGAACCCAGCGTCTCAGCCTGCAGGACACTGGGAAGGAGCATTTGTCATCTCGGTTCTCCTTAAAAGGATGGATCTTCCTCAATCAGGTACACGTGACAGAGCTGGGGCAAGGGGGTGTTAGTGTGGAGAACCAGCCAGCAGTGACCAGAGGCAGGACAGAGCTTTAAGCCCAGGAAGAGCTTAGTGTTTGAAATCACACATCACAAATTACATTCCCTGTGCATTCCTTGAAAGTTTGGAGGCAGAAACTTTCCCCCTTTATCTTTCCTAAAGTAGATTCCAGGAGCGGGCCCTAGTGAGGTCCACATTTAAGTCAGGGTGAGAATAGGTGTCAGCAGCCCCTGGGTACCCAGTGAGATGAAGACATGGATCGGGCTGTCTCCAGGCAAGGGACCAGGTAAGAAATAGATGAGATGGCAAGGGGTGAGCAGAGAGCAATGGCAGCAGAAAAGGGAAGCAGGATCCGCCACTGCTGGATCAAGCTAGAATTTGCAGAGCTAATCAGACAGAGCCGTGGGCTCTGGAGTCTTGTCCCAGGGTACAGATTCCAGTGTGTCCTCTAGTTACTGTGTGACCGTGTGTGAGTTCCTCAACCTGTCTGAACTTGAGTTTGCTTATCGGTAAAATGGCACCTACTTTCTAGGACTGCTTTCAGTGGGCACTGAAAGAGCTGACAGGCGTGTGACCATGGGCACAACCTGTGGCACACAGCAAGCATGCTACTCCACCTGAACATAATCATCGCTCTGCCAGGGACTTCTGTGAGATTCAGTGATACTGAAGGCAGGTGGACAGAGAAGCCTGGGTCCTGGTCTCTCTCATGATCCCAGCACATTACCTTTGCATCGATGGGTTTAACCAAGTCACAGATGACCCCTACCTTGACAGACAAAATCAAGAACTCTATCAAGGCAGAACAGCCCAGAATAAACATTTCACCTTCCCTTGTGCCAGTAATAAATAACTAGAATATTACTCACAGATATGCAAATGTCTAGACCAACTAACCCTAAGCCTGCAGAAATCAGTGTTAGGTTTGCCCTGGTTTTCCTCAGGCTTGAGTCTTCTGTACACAGGCTCAGGCCTACATTATCATTGTTGTTCAGTCACCAAGTTGTGCCCGACTCTTCTCGACCCCATGGACTGAAGCACACCAGGCTTCCCTGTCCCTCACCATCTCCCAGAGTTTGCCCAAGTTCATGTCCATTGAGTTGGTGATGCCATCCAACCATCTCATCCTCTGTCACCCTCTTCTCCTCCTGGCTTCAATCTTTCCCAGCATCAGGGTCTTTTCCAGTGAGTCAGCTGTTCACATCAGGTGGCCAAAGTATTGGACCTCCAGTTTCATACATCATGTGAAATTAAGGTTTTGCTGCTTTCAAAAAGACAACCAAAAAGTCTGAAAACCACCATTCTAGGTAATAGTGTCTCTAGGAGCAGGTGGCCATCTTTGAGACCCACCAGAAGTCAGGTGTCTCCAGAGGGAAACTGCCTCTTCAAGAATGGAGGGGCCAGGGGAGGCTGAACAGGGAGGAAAATGACTAAAACAAGGAAAAGTTCCACTTTTGATACATGTAGGTAATAAGCACTGAATGCATGATGTAATTACTTATTTTAAGAGACCTTCCTTTCCCACCTACAAGCCATTGCTTTCAACTTTACAAAGCCAAAACTGAGTTCATATAGAGAGAGAGAACATGTGTTTCATGGACCATAACTTTTGAAAATGCATTTAAAAGAAAGAGAGTAAGGTCATTAGATATGACTAGCCAGGCACTGACAGGGGGATAGGAAAGGTGACCCCACCAGAGGGCTCACACAGGCCAACTTGTGGTCTCTCCCAGGTAGGAGGTGGGAGTCCCCCCCATCTCCTGGCACTCCTGGAGATTCCTCCTACAGGAATAGGTGGCCAACAGGGGCAAGCGGGGCTGGTAAGAAGAAACCTTCAGGAAAAAGAGTGAAAATATCTGCTTTAGGGCCTACACTCGCTGTCCAGACCCAGGGCTGTTTTAGCATCAGGATGCCCTGAAGTATAACATTTAAGAGCCTTAGATGCAGAGAGCAGAAAACTCCATTCACAACTAGAGGGCAGCTGACCCAGGAGGAAATCTCCTGAATGCTACCCTTCCAGCACCTGTTTGCCTTGAAAATATCATGTTTATTTTTAGTAGGAATCCTGGGGAGAGGAATCCTTTTAACTACTTAATTTCTGTATTTTCTTAAAAGAACTTTTTAAAACCTCAATATTTTAGAATTATTCTTCTTCAGCACATTTGCACCAGGATTCTGTGTGTGTGTGTGTGTGTGTGTGTGTGTGTGTGTGTGTGTGTGTGTGTGTGTGTGTGTGTGTGTGTGTGTAAACTATAAAAACAAAAACTAGCTAACTTTTTTTTAAAAAGGGATTTACTAGACAGTTACAAGGTCGCTCACAGAATCAGGGGCAAAACCAAAAATGTATAACGCCTTGGGAATGACAGGAACTAAGTGGCTCCTGAGTGCCAGCTGGTGGCTTATCTTTCTAGAATGCTGGAAGATTAGGAGTGGTTTCACTCCCCTCCCCCAACTTTGGGTAGAATGATTGACAGTTCCCCACAAAGGTATTAAACCAAGTGGAGGTAATTCAATTCCTCCAAAGGGGAAAAAAATCACATTTATGTTTTGACAGTTTATCATTTATGTGTCTTTTTCATGTAAGAAAAGTATTCAAACAAAGCTTTTTCAGTCAAACTCCCAAACTGCGGAGGAAAGCTGGGCATTCTATGGAAATAACAGTGGAGGGGCTTCTGAGAGGCTTTTATTCTTTCTTTTTAAATCTCATTCCATCTTAATACAAACTCTGGATTAGATGCTGATTAATGTGGTACTAAGGGCTGTTGTTAAGCAGCTGTATGTCAGCAGTCATCTCTGGCCACATTTAAATGATAAAGCATGGTGGGATTAACAGTGCTTTTGAAGATTACCTCCTTATAAAAGTATAAGTAAACTGGAGTTGTGCTCCAGGGGGGTCACCATCTCCTGTTTATGACCCACTGTGATTCTGGGGATTATGGCAAGGCTGGGCTCAAGCTGGTGAATTCGGATGGGATTCATCCTTGTTTAACAAGGACAGAATTTGCTTTGTTTAACAAGGTGTTTTGAGACCTGGGATTTCCAGAGCCAATTTCCAGACTGACAACCAAGCACTTCTTAGGGTCACACCAGGCAAGAAACTTGGCTGAACCTGGGGATGGGCTTGGCCTTCTGCCCCAGAGGAAAGTGATCAGGTAAGTAGGGCCCATGGCCGCCCCTCCTGCAGAGTGCATAGCCCAGCAGGCCTCTGCTGTCCGGAAGGCCTTGGCTCATCCGCTTGCCCGTTCACTAGGGACAGTAAGGAGGAACGGGAGCTTCCCTGGGGCTCAGCTAGTAAAGAATCCCCCTGCAGTGCGGGAGACCTGGGTTCGATCCCTGGGTTGGGAAGACCCCTGGAGAAGGGAACGGCTAATCACTCCAGTATTCTGGCCTGGAGAATTCCATGGACTGTATAGTCCATGGGGTCGCAAAGAGTCAGATATGACTGAGCGACTTTCACTCACAGAAGCCAACAGGGAGGGCAACTAACCATCACTGGATTCCTAATAGGGTCCAAGAATTGATTTTTAGCTTTTCGGGGGCTCTTGACTATAGAAACATTAATAGGAAAAAAAACACAAAAAAAATATTTTGGAAAATACTGAGGAAAATACAGTTGAAAAACAAAATTACCCACAATGCTTAGGGAAAGTCATCAGCATTTTTAAATATTCACTTTAGGCTTCCCCTGGTGGGGGCTGTTGTAGGGGGGGTGCATGTTGCAGGTGTGTTATCCAAGTTGTTACCAATACTTTCCATGAAACAAATGGGGAATAAATAACTAAATTTATGTACATAATTAGGGTCATAATGTATGCATATTTTTGCATCTGCAATTTTCACTTAACATGATATTGTATTTCCCCATGTCATTCAGGCTTCAAAAACATTTTAAGAACTTGTGGTTTGATTATAAAAGGGATACAGCCCCTGGTGAAAAACTTGGCAGCATACAGATCAAAATTTTGCCCTAACTAGCTCACCAAAAGACCACTAACACTGTGTGCATTTTCTTATAATCCGTGCACTCACTCCTAGTCATAGATTTGCATACCTGAATACATATGCATATATTCATGCATTTTTACATACATGTATTTATACAACTTTGCATCCTCCTTTGTCACTTACATTATGTGGTGAGTTGCTCTTGTGACTTAGGACTTACATGTTGTTTATAAAACCTCATTATACTGACAAACTAATACTGAATTATAAAGTAATACTGCATTTTGCCTCCCTAATACCCAATTTGGGGACATTTGGGTTGTTCCTAATGTTTCACATGACAAATAAAGCTGAAAAGAACATCTCTCCACATGAAACTTTATGTCTGTTGCTAATGTTTCCTGGAAATGTGGAAAATTAATTAAAACTTTGGCTCAGTTTTATGGTTAGACTTAAAAGGCTGTCTTTGCTGCCTGCCCCCAGTGCATTTAATGAAGACTGAAATTCTCATTAAGTAAGGCAAATAGTTTATGTTTTGATAGGATCCTTCCAGGGACGGGGCACTCACTACCATATGAGTCAGGTCCTCCCACATTTGGGTGTCACTAACATTTAAAGGTCCTTCCTCATATCAAAACAGACTTTGATGCTATGGAGCAGCTACATAATGGGGACATGGGGCATTAGTTAATTCCTTTTGGGTTCTTCAAAGAGCTTCAGATATTTCTCTACAATCCCCTCCTCTAAGCTAGTAGAGGAGTTTGAGTTTCTTTCATTTGAGTTTCCAAGTCATTTGAGTTTCCTTCCAAAGCTTGGCCATTGGGGCCCCTCCCCACCATGGACCCTTTCCTGTGGCATGCCCTGATGCCCTCATCCCTCTTTCAGAGAGGCCCAGCCTTTACAGGGTGACACCTTCACTCTTTCTTCAACTAGCAGGTATTTGGGGAAATGACTCTTAATCCCTCTATAACTGATACAGTGTAGACATGCCACAGCCACACCGTGGGGATAGTAGCTGCACCATGGTTAAGCTCACCAACCACCTTTGTGACTAGACTGTCCCAGTTCTTGGTCCTGCTCCATCCCTCATCAGCTGTGTGATTGTAGGCATGTTCCTGAACCTCTCTTGGCCACCAAGGTTGCAGGAAGCATGAAGTGAGGTGATGATGCAAGTGCTGAGCTCAGGTCAGAATTTGTGCTCAATGCTATGCAGTCTATACTCTGTTTGGTGACAAATTCTCCACCTGGGCAAGCTCAGAGCAACATGGAGGAAACATGCTGTTCAATGGGCTCCTTAGAATTTAGTGTGGCAAACTCTCTGGTCCCAGGGAGTCTGGGAGCCCAGGGTTCTGAGTGAGGTAACTTGTGGCTTTGAATGTGCCCACAGGCTGTTGTAACAGTGGGGAAGACCATGATGTGGAGCTGACCAGGCAAGACTGATGTGCCCAGACCTGTTTATCTGGAGCATCCCTGCTGGGAATATAGGGCCTGTAAGTCAAACATGCCCAATAAGTGGGGAGGCTTCAGGCATGGGTGGTTCCAGGTCACCCACTCAGCTTTGCTTCTTAGGAGCTGAGCAGTTTGTACAGAGTCATGTGTATGTATATGCACACGTGCATTCATGAGTGCATGCATGCATGCACACACACACATACACATACACATCCTTTTCAGAAGGAAGTTCCCAGCCTTGAGATTTCAAGACCTAGGATCAGCTCTGGAAATGGAACAGATAAAAATTCAAATATAAGAACAAAACAGAAGAAAATAGGCTTTAGTTTAGCATTCCAAAATAAATGGCACTTTTGCATGCTTCAGCAATTTGGTCAGAAACCAACATGTCTGTGAGGTCTGATTAAGATATAATTTTAGAGGAGGAATGAAGGAGACGTTGGAACTGCTCTGGTGGCTGCAAGGATGAGTCCAAGGATGATCCATCCGGGGTCAGATAACAACCATGAAAGAGGCAGCAGCTGTGGGCCTGAGATGTCTCTGTGAAGTCATCAGGTCCAGAGCTCAGGTGACATCAGGGACAAGCCATATCAGGAGGGAGGCTAGCTGATTAGATTTTATTAACTCGAGCTTCTGGATGGAGCTCATGAAACATCAGTCATCAGACGCATTAAAATGACTTTCAAACATTGTTTCAAGCATTGATTTTCACTTTCTCCCTGCTGTTTTTGTGGCTGTTATTGCTGCTGAGCTGCTAAGATGCCGGTTTCATTGTTGCCTGTCCTCTGGGGTAACCTAAGTCTAAAAAAAGATGCCTATCGCGAGCTCCAGCAAATCCTGCTCCACCAACCCCTCTGCCTTCACAAGGTCATTCATTCTGTGAGAAGGGCCATCCCTCCTCTACTCGGAGTAAACTCCTACTCATCCTTTGAAACCCATTTGAAGAAACCTAGGAGTCATCCATCTCTGAGAGCTTCTCCATCTCACAGCCCATCACTAGGTCTCATTCTTCTCACATCCCAAATCCTTTCCCTCTCCCTCCATCCCCACTGCCTGGATGCCAACTTTCATCATCTCTCCCCAAGATATGGCTGGCCACCTCTGTGTACCAAGTAAATACAAAACTAAGTGTGTTACAAATGTAACCCTAATTCATCCCCCTAGCTGTGCTGTGGGCCTCACTCAAGAGATGAGTAAACCATGGGCATGCAGACCCATCATTGACAGTCCAGTGACCTTGGGCAGTTTTCTCTCTCCCTCCTGGGCCTCAGCTTTCTCATGTACAAAGTTGGGCTACATTGTCTCTAAGATCCCTTGTAGTTGTAACACTCCACATCTCACAGTTCCTTCCTTTAAAAAAAAAATGCCCCCAGTGGGATCATATTTTCAGTTTTATATTTGGAACGGGGAACATTTTCAGATGAACGTGGATCAAACGGATGACATGACAGGAGAGTGAAGGCCCCAGCGGGAAATGGTTGAAGGAGTAGGTGTCGCCCGGTTTTGTGGGGGGGAAGCTTGGAGTGGAAGGGGTGACATCACAATAGCTTATATCCCTTTGAAAGAAGGTCGTGTGCAAGAGGCCACACATGCCTCCTCTCCCTTCAGAAAGCTTATCTGAACTAATCACAGGATCGTTCCAACAAGCATGTTTCAGTTGAATTTACAAATAACCTTCTAGATCTGTACTCTTGATAGACAAAAGGGCATGAGCCTTAGAAATAAAAAGATCAGGTAAAAAAATGGCTCTGCCACCTCTGAAGACCATCTTCTTGAATTTCCTACACCTCAGTTTTCTCATCTGTAAAATGGGGCTAAAAGTAAACCTACCACAGGGGGATTATGGTGAGAAGTAGAACACACAGTATTCGTGATGTGTTAAGCATAGTGCTGGCAATTACAACTAGTTGTAGTTATTATTATTATTAATATTATTACTATCATTATAGTTATCATTAACTTTTAGCATAAAAATAAGAAGACCACTTTTTTCTCATGGTCACTGAAATGTCCACACTGAGATGGGTTCCTCCTTCACAGGCAGGTGGAGGTCACCCCTTCCCATGCGAAGCCCCTTTGACAATAACACACATGACCTCTGAACAGATCCCAGAGAAGCATGGTCAGACCTTATTGCCAAAGTCAGATCTGCTAGGAATCCTAATTCATGTGACACATCCAAGCAATTCATCCACTTTTTGAAATCATAACCTCCCTGGTGGTTCAGACAGTAAAGAATCTGCCTGCAATGCAGGAGACCTGGGTTTGATCCCTGGGTCAGGAAGATGCCCTAGAGAAGGGAATGGCTACCCACTTCTTGTCTGGAGAATTCCATGGTCAGAAGAGTGTGGTGGGCTCTGTTCAGGGGGTTCATGGGGTTGCAAAGAGTCAGACACGACTGAGCATTTGACACTTTCACTTCACTTTCATTCCTGGTCCTGGAGGCAGCCTGTGGCCCCCTCCCCTCTTTGAAGGCACTGACACCAAGCCCACACAACCCCTTTGGGAAGTCGGGACAAGTCTATTCACATGGTAAAGAATGTGTCCAGAGCTAACGGGGGCAGAGAAGCCGTGAGAGCTCAGGAAAGCAGGTCATCTATTAACTGGCATAGCACACAGATCCCAAAGAGGGCTGGAGACCACGCTGAGACCAGGGTCCTGTCTGAACTCAGAGGAGCACTGGCCCCAAGAAACAGAAGCAAGCAGCCAGGCAGACTTCCATATTACAGACTGTCTTCCACATTCGTCTCTGTAATTCTAAAGTACTGAAAATCAAATTTCCTTTCCCAGCTTCTCCAGGAGCCCTGGGACAGCGGTTCTTTTCTCAAGAGGAGAAAAATGAAGATGAAAACTTGTTTTGTGCTTGCCTGCTAAAGCCCACACTTCCCACCATTCAAGAAACCTGTGGTTCATATGCTTTTCAATATCTTTAGAAAATAAAGTTTGTTGTGATGGCAGGTGATGACAGAAACTTGACAGGCAAGTAAAAGCTATTTTTGCCCTGGGCACTCCTATTAATGTACCAGTATATCTAAATTTTTGGAAAAGCTTCTTTCCCCCTGCCTTTTCTTTTCAAACAATAGTAGTAGCAGTATGATTCAAACTTTATTTTATTTGAAGCCAGCCTGTTTACTGAACAAAGATCTAGGTTTTGGAAACCATGAACATCGTGAATAGAGAAGTACACGCATCGTTTTTTTTAATTTTAAAATCTTGGTTAAGAATATGAGCTTTGCCACCAGGCCAGCAGGGTCTCAGCCTAGTTACGAAGCAGGATCACCCAGGTAGCTTTTTCAAATGTCAATATCTGACTGCACCCCAGGCAATTAAATTGAAATCTTTGGGTATGTGATGCAGTGCAGATAAATCAACCAAACCCTGGCTCTCCTGATGTCAGCTGTCTTGGGAACAGGCACCGGCTTCACCAACCATGGGATGGGAGGAGTGAAACACCAATCTCGTAGGGCTGCTGCAAAGATTAAAAGAGTAAGCTCACTCCTTTATAAGCGATGGGCTTGCTTATAGCATGTGCCTGGCTCCTCATAAGACTACATGAGTTGTGAGCGCTGATACTGGACCATTTGTGACACTGCGACGTCAGAGCAGAGGTGGGAAGCCCTCTTGTTGGACAGCATAAAGCTGGGGCCCATGCCCGAGACCACAAGGGTCCAAATCTGTTAAATGGGAATAACAGCAGTATCTACCCCAGGAAGTTATTTCAGGGATTCAGTGATACAGGTTACGTAAAGCTTAACCCAATGCATGACCTACCAATACATGCTGGCTCTCATCACAGACAGACCTTGGAGACATTGCGAGTTCAGTTTCAGAAACAAATATCACAATAAAGCCGAGTCACATGAATTTTATGGTTTCCCAGTGCACAGGAAAGCTGCGTTTACATTGTACAATAGTCCGTTAAATGTACAATGGCCTGGTGTCTATAAAAACAATGTATGTACCTTAATTTTAAAATATTTTCTTGCTGGATCATATGGTAACTCTGTTTTTACTTCTCTGTGGAACCTCCATACTGTTCTCCATAGGGCTCTACCAGCTTACATTCCCACCAACAGTATAGGTGGGCTGCCTTCTCTCCACACCCTCTCCAGCATTTGTCTTTAGATTTTTTGATGATGGCCATTCTGATTGGTGTGAGGTGGTACTTCATTGTAGTTTTGATCTGTATGTCTCTAGTAATTAGCAATGTTGAGCATCTTTTCATGTGCCTGCTAGCCATTTGCAGGTCTTCTTTGGAGAAATGTCTATTTAGGTCTTCTGTCCATTTTTGATTGGGTTGTTTGTCAGTTTTTTTTTTTTTTAATATTGAGTTGTATGAGCTGTTTGTACACTTTGGAAGTTAACCTTTGTAGGTCACATCGTTTGCAAATATTTTCTTCCAGTCCACATGCTGTCTTTTTCTTTTGGTGATGGTTTCCTTTGCTGTGCAAAAATTTATAAGTTTGATTAGGTTCCACTTCTTTATTTTTGCTTTTATTTTATTTTTTGCCTTGGGAGAATGATCCAAGAAAATACTGCTACAGTTTATGTCAGAGAATTTTTTGCTTATGTTCTCTTCTAGGAGTTTTCTGGTGTCATGTTTTATATTGAGTTTATTTTTGTGTATGGTGTGAGGGAGTATTCTAACTTCATTGATTTACATTTTTTGACATCCACTACTCCTTGAATGTGCATTGTGTACTCTTACCTTTGAGCCTCAGGGCACACTTCCACACGTGCCCCATCCTCCCCCACTTCTGGAGCCTGGTCCAGACACTTCCCTGCCATGATCTTCCTGCCAGAGTGCTCCCCATTTCTGCCGGGGCCCCGTAGCACTGTGTCAGTTACCTCAGTCATTCTGATAGCCCATCCTGCTTACAAGGCATATCTGTCCTAACGGACTGTGGGCTCCGAGGAGCTGGGATTTGTCCTAATCGTGTCTGTTCTGGCCTGCTGCCTTCAGTAATTCAATCTAACACCTTCTGTTTTTAAGTGGGGGTTGGGGGGAATACATGTTTGTCATAAATCAACCCCTCTGACTCCTATGAGATGTCACAGACACACTTAACATTATTAAGTCTCCATGAGGTTCGGCTGTGAAGTGTTTGGCAAACTATCCATGATGAGATTTTTGACAGCCGCTCCTGTTGGAAATTCAGGGCAGCAGATGGGTGTGGTTACCCGCATTTGGCTTCAAGTGTAGGTTGTGTCTATGTGTTTTTACAAACTACGACTTAAGATTCATGCCTAAAGAAGGGAAAGAATTCAAATTCAAGCTGTGCATTTTGAGGAGCTGTGTTAATGCTTTTAAAACAAAAAGCAAACTGAGGGTCATAATGAGAGTCCTGCAGCAGGGGCCCGGAGCCCTGGCTCATCTCTGCACCACCTGGGCTATGACCTGGAGAAGTCAGGTCCTATTCCAGGACAGCTACTTTCTCAACTGTCAGGTGAGGAGATTGGACTGGAAGATGTTCGACTCTTTTTCTAGGCCCAACATTCCAGGACTCATTGCATGCCAACTCAATGGAATTTGTTGATTCTGGGATTTGCTCTGTGGGACCGACAGGGATTGAGAAAGCTCTAAAGGTTCTTGCCCCTAGAATGACCTCTGTTGCTGACCAGAGGCCTGAACCTGAAGTCCCTTTGTTTTCTGAATTCATTTGTGGACAAAGAGATTCCAAAATGTCTTTGCAATAAGGAAGATTCTTCCCCATAAGATTTGTTGTTGCTGTTCAGTCCCTCAGTCATGTCTGACTCTTTGTGACTCCATGAACTGCACCACACCAAGCTTCCCTGTCCTTCACCATCTCCGGGAGCTTGCTCAAACTCATGTCCATAAGTCGGTGATGTTATCCAACCATCTCATCCTCTGTTGTCCCCTTCTCTTTCTGCCTTCAGTCTCTCCCAGCATCAAGATCTTTTCCAATGAGTCAGCTCTTCACATCAGGTGGCAAAAATATTGGAACTTCAGCTTCAGCATCCGTCCTTCCAATGAATATTCAGGACTGATTTCCTTTAGGATTGACTGGTTTGATCTCCTTGCAGTCCAAAGGACTCTCAAGAGTCTTCTCCAGCACCACAGTTTGAAAGCATCAAGTCTGGGCTTTAGGGAAATAGATCTAGATCCATTTATTTTGCAGAAATACATCCAGACTTTAACTATCTTTTAATTCCCAGAGAGATTACTAAATCCTAGACTGGAGCCCATCCAACTGCCTTATTTTACCAATGGGGAAAGTGAGGCACATGGAGGGGCAGTGACTTGTCCAAGGCCATAAAGGCCAACAGGGCAGAGTGGAGGCAAAGATCCTGTTCTCCTGGTGCAGGAACTGTCTTCCTATGTGCCCTGTGCTGTGGAACTTATTGCAGGTGGGGCTGGGCTGGGGAACCCTCCTGGAAGTGTTGAGCCACTTGAACCCCTCATGTCATCCCTCCTGGGGTCAAGCAGGTCAGAGATGGAGGGGCCCTCAGAGAATGTCTAATGCTATGGTTCCCATCCCAGGAGAAGCAGGCAGTGGTCCCAGTCCAGGAAAGTACTGATAGGATAGTATTAGGAGGTCAGGACTTTGGGAAGTAATAGGGTTACATGAGGTCATAAGGGTGGGGCCTTTGTGATAGGATTACTATGGGACTGGGCTTCCCAGTGGCTCTGAGGTAAAGACACTGCCTGCAATGCAGAAGTCACAAGAGACGTGGGCTTGATCCTCTGGGTCGGGAAGACCCCCTGGAGGAGGAAATGGCAACCCACTCCAATATTCTTGTCTGGAGAATCCCACCAACAGAAGAGCCTGGTGGGCTACAGTCCATGGGGTTGCAAAGAGTCAGACATGACTGAAGTGACATAGCACACACCCATGCGTACACTATGGTATTATAATGCCCTTATAAAAAAGGATCCCACCTCTCCACCTAGGAGGATACAAGAAGATACACCTCTGAAGCCAGGGAAAATGCCCACCCCAGATACCGAATCTACTAGCGCCTTGATCTTGGGCTTCCCAAGAACTGAGAGAAATCTGTGTTTGTTACTTAAGCCCCCCAGACTGTAGTAATTTCTTTTAGCAGCCCAAGCTAAGACGCTAATCTTATACAACCTTTTCATTTTATAAATGAATAGACTGGATCTCAGAGCAAGTGATTTTTTTTTTTTTTTTAAGCCACACAAGACCCAGGACATTCTGCTGAGCGGTGATCCAGGTGTCTTTCTGTCTCACTCCCTTTCTAAAAGATCAGAAAATTCTCCACCCTTACGGGCACATCCAGAGAAGGCTCCAGCCATGCTGCTCCTCCGCCAAGGTGCTGGAATGCTCTGAGTCAGGGGGGCGTGAAAGATTTCCTGTTTTTAAAAAAGCTGAAATCGAAAAGTGCTGTCATTTTCTTTAAATACATTCTTTTGAATAAAACATCTATTCTGGATGCCAGCAGCAAGCTTCGAAACATGTTCAAGATGACATGATTGATAACAAGAAGGCTTTTTCAAGATGTTTCTAATTTCATCTTCCTAGTTAAAGAATGCGAACTTTCTAACATGATGTATGGCCTAATAAGAAGGTGTGCTCCGACCGAAGTTATTTATTTATGCTTCCATCTTTGACAGATGAATATTAACTACTGGGAAAATCGTAAAGCCAATTAGCAAAAGCTGAATAATGTCCATGTGAGAATGTGAGCGTAGAAACACAAGATACTTCTCATCCGGACGGCAGAGCACAGGCATTCTCTGCCCTCCTCTGGGAAGCCATGGCCAGGGGACAGCAGCTCCTCTCCCTCCACTGTGCCCTTGGATGGGCCTTGAAGAAGTCCAGTCTGGGAGCTGATGCTGGCATGTTTACCCTGGATGCTGAACGTGGGAGCTGCAGAAAAATGCATTTCTGAGTATCCTGCTATTCAGCCGGCCACCCTTCAGCACTGAGGGAAGATGAGAAGAACAGGGAGAGGCTGGACTCCAAAGATGGGCTTGGCTCTCCTCCGCTTCCTGGAAGGAATTGGCTCCCAGGGAAATGGGGGTGACAAACACCCCAGTCCCATGCCCCTTCATCTCCTCCTAATCTCATCTGCTCTTTGTGCCAATGTTTGCTCCTAGGAGCTGCAGAGTCAACAGACCCTCAGTGAGCACCTACTACGTGCCAGACACCAGCCATACAGAACACAGTCTCCATTCTCCTGGGGCTCCTGGTCCAGAAGGCAACACAGCAGGATCCCTCTGGAGACTCACGAGCGAGCTTATACACTGAAATGATGCTGTTCCCTGTGCCTCGTCCCTGAAGCCGAGAAAGGGAGGTGGGGCTGGGGGATGACAACAGCTTCCAAAATTAACAAGAGGTTAACTTCCCCAAAACAAGCTGCAAATGTTGTGTTCTGCTTCCAGAAACAAAGAACAAACAAACTGAGATTTCACTTGGAAGTTGTAAATTATTCTTTCCCCAGCACCGTGGGCACCAATCTGTTACCTTGCGTTCTGCATGTAGCCCATTGCTAATTTTTAGTAATTTCTTGACAACTGCTCGCTTCACATTAACATGACGCTATCACAGTGCAATTCAAGAAGGCAATGGTCTTTAAGGTGTAGAAAAACATTCCTCATGACACTACTCCCACCTACATATTTGGCCAGTGGTCAGATCAGCTAGAAACTGACCTGTATGTTTTTTTCATGACAAATAACATGTCTTTCAAGAAAAAGGCCTCTCTCCAACCTGAACCACCGATGGTGATTAAAACCCAAGCAGGTCTCTCATTTCCCTCTGTCCCCTGACCCTTTCACCTTGTCTATGGGTCTCACCAACACAGGGAAATAGGTTTCCCATTAAGATTACCCTGCCCACTTTTTGAAAATTCCCAGGTGAGAGAGCCAATTGCAGGAAGAAATGGAAGTCAGATCTAGGGTGGTAGAATCCAAGCCTATGCGAGCTGGGATGAGCCTTGGAGACAGTCCCATGCTAGCTCTTCAGTTTTCCTTTTTCAGAGAAGAAAACTGCCTCCACCCACACATGACTCAGTATCAGGCCTGAGGTGGGAACCCTCCCACCCGCCCCTGCTCTTGGCCACTTGATCATTTTCACCAAACCACAGTGCACTCCACATTCGAGTTTGCTCACTTCCCGGCCCCAGTGTATTGTCCTGGGACTCAGTATCCTAAATAATTGTGCAGAATTCCCAGGAACTCTTTTGAGAGTTCAGTCCCACGTGTGTGATAAAAAAAAAAAAAAAAAATCAAAAATTGTAGACGAGATACTCACACTTGTGACTGTGGACAGCACATCTCTAAGCCCCTCTGGACTAAAATCGTTAATGTCACTGGTAATCTGTTCATCCAGAAGAGTATACAGAATTTCTCTTTCTGTCAGATGCATGAGTAGAAATTTACAAAGTTACAAATTGTTCCTCTTGACGATTTTCCTACCTAATGAAACGCAAGGGGTCCAATAGACTGTTTGCAGCAAAGGAATTCATCATGAAGCTGAATGTAAACATCGTTCATTACTCAGCTGCATCTTCTTTGAGAGGGATTTCATCGTAACATGATTTGGACAAACCCGCAGAACAATATTAAAACTATAAACTATGTAGAAGTACACGCGATGGCAGGCACAGGATCTAAGTTGGGAGCACTGAAAGTTATTATCTCCTTCCAAGTTTACTGTCATGATGTCTAACCACAGCTCATAACGTTAACGATCAGACCGTTCAGGCATTTTTTTGTTTCTTGTCAGGAAAATAAAGTTGTCTCCTGTCATGTTAGAGAGTCTGAGTATCTATCTTAAATCAAAGACAACAAAAATATGTAATTTTATGTGTTCCTGTACCTATCATTTTAGCACAAAAGGACACTGAACTCAAACTGAATACTCTTATTCAGAATCCCATTTGTGAAGCCCACAGCAGCAAATGAAGAATATTACACATTACATGCAACAAGTCTTGCCCTTTTTTTCCCCCAGTAAGACTGTAGGAGAGAAAAAAAAAGTAGATGTTTATCACTAGAAGTCACTTCCTAAAGTCTGAAGAGTTATCCCTTTCATCATTGTAATTTGGTCATCAGCTCCATAAATGTGTATTAGTCTGTTCATGGGAAATGGGACTTTTTTTATTTGTCATGGAATTTGCAAAAAATGTATCAGCTCACTAGAGTTCTTGATACCATGTGGGTTTTCTGGATTTGAGCCTTGATGGTGCCCCAGGACCAAAGAAATGGGGCAATGGTGAAATAAGCCACACAGAGAAAGACAAAGACTATACGATCTCATTGTATGAGATCAAACTCCTAGAAACAGAGAGGAGAACAGTGGTTACCAGGGGCTGGGGGAACAGGGAGATGCTGGCCAAAGGGTACAAACCCCCAGCTATAAGATGAATGAATAAGTTCTGGGGATCTAAGCACAATATGATGACAACAGTTAACAGTACCGTATTATAAACTGAAAATAGCTCAAAGGGTGGACCTTAAATGTTCTCATCACACACAAAAAAAGAAAGAAATGGCATTTATATGAGGTGATGGAGATATTAACTGGTCTTACTGTGGTCATCATTTTATACTATATACATGTATCAAATCATCACATCCCACACCTTAAAATTACACAGTGTTATGTCAATTTTATCTTAACAGACCTGGAAAAAAAGATAAACAGATGGAGATGAGTCTCAGATGACAGAGCTAAGATATGTGGTACCACACACAAGCAATGGAACTAGGAAAACTTCTCCTGGTCCTGCCACTTCTCGGGTCTATAACTTGTCACAAGTTACTTAATACCAAGCTATGCTTCTGTTTTTCTCATTTCTAAAACCAAGATAATGATAATATCTCCTTCACAGAACTATGGAAGTCAGTGACTAGAAAACCCTAGCTAACAGGTCTTGGATCACAGTAATTGTTCAATAAATGTTAGTTGTTTCTCTCTTCCTAACACCCAAGGAATCCTTTTCTCCCAGCTCTTAATCTGCCTTTGATATCTTCTCCGTTGGCTTTTCAAACATGAAAGTTGTCAAATTTCATGAAATTGACAGGTCAAAATCTACATGTATTGTTAAGACTACTACTGACTCCAAATTCCCCTTCAAATATACGACTACATTTTATATTACACAGGCATACAATGCTGATAAGAGAAACCAATATGTAATTTCAAAGAGCCTGAGAAACTTACTAAATGCACAGAAGCATTTGATGTGTATTTATCTTCAATGAGAGAAAATGAAATTATTTTGATAGCTATGATAAGTGTTTCTGTATGAAAAGAAATCAGCTATCTTGCTTGCTCCACTCCAAAATAAGAGAAAAGAAATGGGGCAATGAGACCATGCCCTCCCCACCTCTCTCTCTTCATTCACTTGTCTTGACCTCACCAGTAAAACAGAAGGCATCATCAATCAAGTCCCTTCATGGTATCTTACTAAATCCACCTTCAGCGGGTCCCACTTTCCCTTCTTCCTTCTGCTCACAGTTCAAAAGAGGCTCTGTCCTTCCCATAGACCAGCCACTTTACTTGTGTCAGGACCTCGCTCCCTCCAGCCTCTGATCTGCCTTCAAATCTCCAATGTCCAGACCTCCCTCCCTACATCCTGCATCACCCACCATTCCCTCACCCCCTCCCCCAACATTCCCATCCATACAAAAGTATGTACCTGAGCCTCCCATCTTGAAACAAGAACATTCTCTCTGTTTGTTTTATTCTTTTTTTTTTTTTTTTTGGCCACACCTCATGGCTTGTGGGATCTTGGTTCCCTGACCGGGGTTAAAGCCAGGGAAAGCACTGAATCCTAACTACTAGACCACCAGGGAATGCCCAAGAACACTCCTGACTCCACGCCCCCATCTTCTTCACTTGGGAGATGTCCTCAATCCAGCTCTGCCCCTTCACCACCTGTTCAGAGGCAACCAACTCCCCTGGAACTTCTGCACCCACAACTCCATAGAAACTGCCCCTCCTAAAGTTACCATGGCACCCCCTTCTCTGCATGGACCACACCTGAACATGCAGCCCCAACACCTTCAACCGCAGGCACCTGGCCCTGCCCGAAGGCCTTTCCTGGTCCCTGGACTGTGCTCAGCTCACACAGGCAGACCAGAGGGGCTGGGGGTCAGTACCTCCTGGAAGCAGTTCTCAATCCATGGCTGATGGGAATCAGTGGATGAATAACCCACTGCCTCACTGTTTTGGATGGGTAACCCTGAGGCATGTTCTACAATATCTACCAGAGTTCCTGCACTGAGCTGAGCCCCACTGTGATTGTTTAATATTCTCTTGATCAAGGATTGCTATGGACTGAGTTGTGTTCCCCACCCAACCCCTCAAATTCATATGTCGAAGTCCTAGCCCCAGTGTGATGGTATTTAGAGATGAGGACCTATGGGAAGTGATTAGGTTCAGATAAAATCATGAGGGTGGGGCCCTCACGATGGGGTTAGAGTCCTGATAAGAAGAGACATCAGAAAGAGCACTTTCGCCCACCCTCCCGCTTCCTCTCCCTCCCCAACCTGTAAGGAAGTGACCATCTGCAAGCCAGGAAGACAGCCTTCAGCATCATGCTGACCTCAGACTTCCAGAACTGGGAGAAATAAATTCCTGTGATTTAAGCCAGCCATTCTATAGTACTTTTTGTGGTGGCAGGCCTGAACTAAGACAGGGTTGGAAGAAACACACTGAAGCCAGCTGATTTAAGGAATGAGGTACAGGCTGGAGATGTGAATCCAGGAGGCCTCGGCACATAAACAAGTTGATGAAACAATAAAAGGGGGATAAGACAGATACTTTGTTTCTCACAGGGTGGCTGGAGGATTGAAGCAGATGCTACCCATCTCTGCTCAGCACGTGCGAGGACACATATCACAGGCTTGGGAAGTGGGACTGTTGGTACTGTTCTTATTTGCAGAAGATCACATGAGGATACCTTCTTAGAATCAGAAAATTTCGGACGGATCATTCAGCTCTTTTGCAGGTATGCAAATTGAAGCTAAGGCAGGAGAACTGACTTCCCTGACATTTTTCCACCATTAAAGTTTGTTTTTATATAGTCAAAGCTATGGTTTTTCTAGTAGTCATGTATGGATGTGAGAGTTGGACCATAAAGAAGGCTGAGCGCTGAAGAATTGATGCTTTTGAACTGTAGTGCTGGAGAAGACTCTTGAGAGCCCCTTGAACTGCAATTATTTTGATAATTGCAAGGAGATCAAACTAGTTAATCTAAAGGAAATCAATCCTGAATATTCATTGGAAGGATTGATGCTGAAGCTCCAATACTTTGCCCACCTGATGCGAAGAGCCAACTCATTAGAAAAGACTCTGATGCTGGGAAAAATTGAAGGCAGGAGGAGAAGGGGGTAACAGAGGATGAAATGATTGGATGGCATCACTGACTCAATGGACAGGAGTTTGAGCAAGCTCTGGGAAATGGTGAAGGACAGGGAAGCCTGGCATGCTGCAGTCCATGGGATCTCAAACAGTCAGACACGACTGAGTGACTGAACAACAGACCCAGCATTAAAGAAGGAAGGTGACATTTAACTGTACCTGATAGTCAATTAGACAGGAGGGCACCAATAAATCTTCTCAAGGCCAACGCTGATGAGCTTAGGTCCTGATTCTGTGACTGCTTCCCTCGTCTGATGGTCTGATGGGGCTGGCTTCTCCTCTGACTGAAACACTCCTGACTTGGTTTCCATGACATCATGCTCTCCTGATTTCCCAACAAAGAAGAGAGAGAAGAAAAAAAGAAAAGGCAGAAGGGAAAGTGACTTAGGGTGAGTCCCTTAGAAGTGGAGCCCTTGGCAGGATTGGGGTGCCCTGAGTGGAGGCGGGGGGCTCTTAGGATGGGCAGAGTGAGGGAAGCAGCACAGAGGAGGAGCTAAGAAGGACGTGACCTCGGACGTGACCTCGAGCAGAGGCTATGCCTAATCCCATGGGGAGCCCTGGAGCATGAACTGCACCAAAAGGTGGTCCCACCTGGCAGAAGGAAACCAGCCCTGTGTGCCTCGGTTAGTCAATGCCTGGAGCCACAGCTGGAGCAGGAAGAGGGCGGTGCAGGGCAGTGGCTTGTCAGGCAGCCCCTGTTTAGTGGAGGGCAAGTCTGCAGAGAAGGGGGCAGCTGTGAGTCATCAGCACCCAACACTCATGGCCGCTGGGATGATCCCCAGTTACAGCAGAAGAAAGGAAGGGAGGACCAGGGGAAAGAAGGAAGCAAGGGTGCATTCAGTGATCACCAGGGCAGCTTTCTAGAGGCCACAACAATTCTCCTATTGCAATCTTCCCTAAAACCCAACCAAGTCTAAGTGTTACTAGCTTCAGTTTATTGATGCAGAAAATGATGGGGGCGGGGAGAAAGGGGAGGGAGTATTGTCTGAGATTTCGAAGGAATAATGAAGTGACCCCCACCCCCAGAAAATGACCAACCAATGTGAGAAAGTGTCAGACTATTCACCTTTGAAGAGCAACCTACAGAGCCCAAAGCCTCTCAACAAGCCTTGATCCTAGGATTAAGGAGCAGGTATCAGAGATCTGAATTCCCTGTACACCTTAACCTTTCCAGAACTCAGGTTCCAAGCCTGTGAAATGGGCAGGACATGGACTGACTGTGGCAGCCTGAAGGGTGGTCTCCAACAACCTCCCCCTGCCCAGTCTCTGGACCCAGTGACTGTCTCCTCCCATAGCAAGCAAAAGGGACTGCACAGATGTGAAAGCGGCCACACAGCGTGTTGATTCTCAGCCCCAAAGACTCTGTCTGAGCTCCTGACTTACAGAACCAAGGATAAATTTGTATTGTTTGAAGCTATCGTGTCTGTGGTCATTTGTTGTGGTAGCGACATAAAAATGAAGAGTGAGCATCATTTCACTCTTGGGAAAACTGTGACACAAGTTGATGTTCCCAAGGACCAGGGTGGGGCCAGGTTGTTAGTGGAAACAGGGGTGTGTGTTGGGGGGAGGTGGGAATAGTTACAGCTCTAGTTGCCCAAATCACAGCTGCTGGAATCCACCACTTGCCTTGGAGGCTTTCTGAACCTTCCCACAGCACAACATCTCCCTCAGCCAGGAACCGGATGGAGTTCAGGAAGTGTCCATTTGATTGCTTTTGAGTTTTGAGGTTTGCACATCAAGCATCCTGAGCATGAATAAGGTTGAATATGGAGCTGGGCGGTGATGGGTGTGGTAACCTACAGAAAGATGATAGGCCTGGGAAATGCGCGCAGCACCAATGAACAGACATCTGGAACACTCAGGCGGACTTCACGGGGCTCCAGGGCCCCAGCTGAGAACAGGATGTGGAGTCGAGGGAGGGGAGGGACCCCTCTCAGCCACCAGTTTGCCCTGTGACTTCAGACAGCTCCCCCAACCCTACTCTCTGGGACTCCATCTCCAGTCTGAGACAGCAGTGGGTGACCTGGGTGAGCCCCTGGGAGCCTGCCTTCTCTGATACTGGGTAGTTTCACATTCCTAGTCAGGCCTGCAGCCAGGCCGGCTGACCCCACTGGACACTCAAGATTTAGAGGATTACAGAGCCAAAAGCTCAGGAAAAGCAAAATCCCAGGGCCTCCGAAAGACAGCTAGAGAGGCAAGATGAAGAATGCACTGTCAAAATATTTTGTCTGAAAACAGAACAAGGCAGCCTGCAAAATGCAGATTGCATGTGCACCCCAAACCAACAGAACCGGAACGAAGGGTGCAGCCCTAAAACAGACACATTTACAGAAACAGGAGAAAGTCTTCCTCCGGAGGCCTGTTTTATCCAGAAAACACATAAATCAATTCCCAGGGGGAGTAAGGTAATAAAAACAGCGTCAGGGGCTCTGGAAGCACCTCAATGACAGTACTGCCCAGTGACCTTCCAAAGCTCTACCTAAACAGCCTGGGAAGAAAGATGCCTCTTAACTAGAAAGGAGGGAGCTAGGGGGTGTTATCTGCATTTACAGCCAGCTCTGTGACAGGCAAAGGAAGCTGAACTTGGAGAGGAAAGCCACATGTTCAAGGTCAGAAAGCTACAAAGCAGCTGAGATGGGATTCAGAAGCAGGACTGCTGAACCTCAAATCCCCCAAGTTCTGAGCCACCGAGAAAACTGAAGAAATGAATTCAGGTGAATTCCTTAGAGTAGGCCAAGCTCAGTCATTAACAGAAAGTTCTGGAAGTTCTGGGCACATGCTTAAACTTTGTGATGGTCATGGTAAAAAGAAGTTATAATGCTCATCTAAAAGCCAAAGGCCCATCAGTCTAACAAGGACAAAAACAAGGATGGAAGGACCAAGAATGGCCTAGGGTGGTCCTTCAGACCCCTCTGAGGCCAACATGCACTGGCTTTCCCTCAGGAAGGACTTTTTATAAGTCACTGCTGATGGTGGGATCAGCTACCCCAGAAGTAGTGACTTTCCCCTCACAAGAAGCGTTCAAACAGAAAGAAAGTGAAAGAGTTTGTTGCTCAGTCATGTCTGACTCTCTGTGACAATGGACTGTAGCCCATCAGGCTCCTCTGTCCATGGACAGAATTCCTTCCAGGCAAGAATACTAGAGTGGGTTGCCATTTCCTTCTCCAGGGGATCTTCCTGACCCAGGGATCGAACCCAGGTCTCCTGCATTGCAGGTGGATTCTTCACCATCTGAGCCACCAGGGAAGCCATTCAAACAGAAGATCTTTCCAAACCACTTGATGATATCAACCTCCTCCTTGAGATTTCAGGTCTTTCCCGTCTGCCCTGCCCCCACCCCCATCTTACGCACACCATTTTCCCACCAGCATCTTCTCTCACACTTGAACTCCTAACCTCTTACTCCTCAACCACACTGATCTTTCTGTTGAAATGTCCATGAGCCTTTTCTATACCTGGGGATTCCAAAACGCTTTTATACATCTGCTCAAAAGCCTCTCCTTGGCCAGCCACACTCTCAAGCCATTTGGGGACCTTTCCTTTGCATTCCCTTGCAACTGACTTTATGTGCCTCCTTCCCCACCCCTTTGGAGACCAGCTAACAGCCATGCCTTTGTTCCTCCATCACCCAGCACCAAGCTTAACTCTAAGTAGACCCCAGCTCAAGATTTTGTATGAGAGTACCCGGCTTATGTGGCTACCTTCTTGAGCCACCTTCCCAGAGGGAAAACCCATGCCCTGACACACCCATAGTCCTGCCCAGGGCAACCTGAAAGCCCTAGGCCCATGAGGGGAAGCCAGGAAGTTTGTGGTCAACTTTGATACCACGACAATAACAATTTTATTTTTAAAAGCTTAAAAACTCAGAGAAGAAACCATGAGGAAGTTCTATTTGGGACCTCTGGGCTCAGAAATCATAAAAGTCAGTGATATCTTAAAAATGAGAATACTTTCCTGATTCTCAAGGGGCTCACAGAGGTTGGCTGATAACCCGCTATTTGCATATGATATCTTCACGGACATTACAATGCATCTCTGTAGCCTTGCTCTGAATCTCTGCTATTCCGACACTGAATATGCTTCTCTGGCAGATGGCCGTGCAGACCAGATGCTGAGTACAGTCCCAGTCCTTCCTCACAACAGGAATGCAGGGGGTTAGTTTTCAGCTGGGAACCCACTGATGGATGAAGACACAGCCCTTCTCCTCCCAGACTGAACATAGGGAGCTGCCTGGGGCTCCTCGGATAAAAGCAAGTCCAGCGGAAACTCTCTGATCAAGTCATCCCGTGGAAAACCCCAGCAAGCTCTCCTAGGGCCTCGGGGACACAATCAGGGGTGAACTCCAAGTAGACACCAGTGGATTCAATAAGAATGGAAACACTACACTTGCGTAGACTTTACTTATTGCAAATGGCTTTCACACACCCTCCCCCCATGTAGTCCTCCCAGGATGGGTCAGAGGAGATGCCATTGGTCTCTCCCTGTGTGACACATGGCGCCTGAGTCCCGGAGAAGGGGAAATGACCTTACCCAGACCAATTCTATTGGTGTCTTGAGCAGCAGCATCCTTCTGTCGACATTCTCTCTCCACAATACCCAGCCCAGGGCTTATCCAGAGTGAGAACTCAGTGCAGCTGACCCTTAAATGTCATGGGTTTGAACTGCACAGGGGCCCCTGGGTCAGGAAGATCCCCTGGAGAAGGGAATGGCTACACTCCAGTATTCTTACCTGGAGAATTCCATGGACAGAGGAGTCTGGTGGGCTACAGTTCACGGGGTCACAAAGAGTCGGGACACAACTGAGTGGCTAACACTTTCACTTATATATGGATTTGTCTCGATATAATACCACAGGACTACACAATCCGCCACTGGTTGAACCTGCAGATGCCAAGGAACCATGCACAAGGATGGCTGATTATATATAATACGTGGATCTTCAGCTGCACAGAGGGCCAGCACCTGAATCCCCTCCTTGTTCCATGGTCAACTGTAAAATTTAACTGAGCTCATTTAATTGCATCCCTGCAGTGAAACTAAGAAAAGACGACTCTTGGTTTTGGTGCCAACACATTTTAAGGCACACAGGAGAAGGCATTCAGATGCAGGGGAGGAGAGAGTGACGTTCTGAATGCCCCATGGACCACCCAGCACAGGCATTTACGTGTCTCATGAACAGAACCAACTGTACTCGCTTGACCTCAGAACCATCCACCTTTTCCCCAGAAGATCACACAGGGGCCAAACGGCAGGAGCCAGTTTTCAACCCATGTCACCTGACCTCAGAGACCCTGGCATTATCTCCCAGAGGGAGTCTGACTGGGTGCCCAGCCTAGCCCCAATCTTCTCTTTCAATGCCCTTTAACTCCTTTCATTTATATCTCTTGACTTTTAGGCATTTGTCTCTTTTTGCTAACCTCCACTGAAATAATCTGGGTTGAATAACTTTACATCCATTTGTTATTGTTGTTGTTCAGTTGCCAAGTCATGTCTGACTCTTGGCGACCTCATGTACTCCAGCACGTTTCCCTCACCATCTCCTAGAGTTTGCCCTAGTTTATGCCCATTGAGTCAGTGATGCCATCCAGCCAGCTCATTGTTGGTCTCCCCTTTCTCCTCCTGCTCTCAATTGTTCCAGCATCAGGGTCTTTTCCAATGAGTTGACTCTTCGCATCAGGTGACCAAACTATTGGAGCTTCAGCTTCAGCATCAGTCCTTCCAATGAATATTCAGGGTTGATTTCCTTTAGGATTGACTGCTTTGATATCGGTGCAGTCCAAGGGACTCTCAAGAGTCTATTCCAGCATCATAATTCAAAAGCATCAATTCTTCAGTGCTCAGCTTTCTTTATGGTCCAACTCTCACATCCGTACATGACTACTGGAAAAACTATAGCTTTGACTAGACGGACCTTTGTTGGCAAAGTGGTATCTCTGTTTTTAACACACTGTCTGGGTTTGTCATAGCTTGTCTTCCAAGGAGCAAGCATCTTCGAATTTCATGGCTGCAGTGATTTCATCTACAGTGATTTTGGAGCCCAAGAAAATAAAATCTGCACTGAGTGTGAGTTAAAACATTAGCTTTCCATGAGGACCTGGGTTTTCAACTACCTTCTCCTATGACCCCTGACACAGAGATTCAGAGGGCTCCCCAGGAGCTGATATTTTGGGCAAGGCCTTTCTGGTAGCCCTGCCCAGGAAGCTTGCTCAAGGATCTGGCAGGGAGCAAGCGCCAGGGAGTTTCGCCAGGGCTGCCTCATGTGAGTACAATTTTTAAATCCTTATGAGCAGTGATCCTTGGAAGTCACTTGGAAGTTAACACAGCACAAACAGCATGCTTATCACAGAGAAATAGGTGGGGCAAGTTCAGGCACATGACCAAAGAGGAAATGCACAGCTGCAATCTGGTTGTCCATCTGATCAGCCTCCCACACACATCCCAATTCCCCCAGCGAGAGCAAGGAGGATGCTGGGCCTGTTAGCTTGAACACTCCACTGGGGGAAAAAAAAAGCTTTCCATGTGAGGGAGTGCACAAACTCATCTGTCTCTCTCTTTGCCCTCCTCACAACAAAGCAGAAGGCCATTTCTCACCTGTGGTCTCACTATGCTGGCATCAGCTCAGGAGAGGTGTGTTTGTGTATCAGGAGAGGCCAAGGTACGCTGCCGTAACAAGTGCCCCCACTCTCAATGGTTCACCCCACAAAGGGGACTCTAGCCCTTAAAACTCCTGCCCAGAGTGACACATAAGCATCTCATTGGCCCAAATTGAGTCAGAGGCCCTGCTTAACTTTCACGGGTCAGAGAAGAACAATCCTATCTTTCGCGCAGAAGGAAACAGAAAATATTTGGTGAGTAGCATGACTACGATACTATAAGAGTAGTAACAGTAACTATGATAAAATACTCACAGAAGCTGACGTTTACTGGTATTTACCACACTCAAGGCATTGGACAAAGTGTTTTCTATCCTTTCTTTCATGTAATATTCACAACAAGGTAGATATTAATATTCACCCACAGTTACAGATTAAGAAATGGAGGCTTATGATTTCAAGGGACTTGCCCAAGGTCAGAGAGTTAGAAAATGGATCTGGACTTGCAACCAGGACTCTAAAGCTCCTCAGACCTTGCTGTCAATCACTCTACTAGCCAGTTTCCATATATACATATTTAGGGTCCTCCAGAATGGTGGAAAGGCAACTATACATACTTGAGACAGTCAGAAACAACTGCTTTCTTGTCTTAGCCCTCATTGTATGTGGCAGGTGGTTCCCAGGTCCAAGAACAAAGTGCCTTCCTTTAATCGCACAGATTCAGATTTGTCTCATCCAACAACTGCCCGTGGTGCACACCAGACCCCACATCAGGCAGGTGTAACCACTATCTGCCCTAATTCTCAACATGCACTTGGCAGGCAGGTTTCTCTGTCCCCATTTTGCAGCTAAGTCACTCGAGGCACACAGTTAATGACAGCAGAGTTTTAAACCCAGAAATCTGGCTGGCTCTGAGGCTCGTGGCAACCAAGGAAGGCCTCTTCATGGGAAGTCAGCCCAGGCAGGTATGTAATTATAGAGGTCTGGCCAGAGGGTGGGGGGATGGGGGGCGCCCTCTGAGTCCATATAAATGTGAGTGTGCTTCTCCACCCCAGCCCCTCTATTTCTTACTCCAGAGGGAGTGGACACTAGGCAGAGTAGACTCTGCCAAATTGTTAAAAGGCCCCACTGGCAATCCTTTCCTCTTGGTATGGCATCTCTGCCTCTAGGACTCTTGGGAAGGCAAACCATTAAGTAAGCACCAGGCGGTGGAGGACATGGAAAGCACAGAGCTGTGGAGCTTAGTGCAAATACCATCTCTACCACTCAGAAGCCGTGTGACTTTAGGCAAGTCACTTAACCTCTCCAGGTCATGGCTGCCACAAAATGACAGACTTAGGCCTTATCTTCCTGAGAATTTCATCCCTGATCATGAAACTAACGATACTAATAATACTCTGATGACCTCAAGCAAAGGCCCAGGGGTGGAAAAAGGTACACGAATGAGTTAGCGGATGAAACTCCACGGGAAGGCAGAAGGCAACCAGTGGTTATAAGCCACTGTTCTGTTAGGGGCAGCTGTACTGAGCACATGGGCCTCATTACTGCATACGGTTCTAGCACCTGTGAGAGAAGAGCTCTTATCATCCACAGTTTACCAGGCAGAAATCAATAAAGCAGGACTTAGCCCCAGGCCTGCAAAGACCCAAGTATGTATGCGGATAGCTGAATGTGTTTGCCTATAAGAGAAAGACTTTGGGGGGATCTTTTCCCTATGTCTTTTGGTTTTTATTCTAATTGCAAACATAATACAAGCTCATACTAATGCTAAAAACATTTACATTTTTTTCTATATTCTAACAATAGAGTCTAACAATATTTATATATTAATTTATTTTTTTATTGAAAGATAATTGCTTTACAGAATTTTGTTGTTTTCTGTCAAACCTCAACATGAATCAGCCATAGGTATACATATACTCCCTCCCTTTTGAACCTCCCTCCTATCTCCCTCTTCATCCCACTCCTCTAGGTTGATACAGATCCCCTCTTTGAGTTTCCTGAGCCATACAGCAAATTCCCGTTGGCTAAGTTTCCATGTTACTCTTTCCATACATCTCACCCTCTCTTTCCCTCACCCCATGTCCATGTCTCTCCATGTCTGTTTCTCCACTGCTGCCCTGTAAATAAATTCTTCAGTACCATTTTTCTAGATTCTGTATATGTGCATTAGAATATGATATTTATCTTTGTCTTTCTGACTCACTTCATTCTGTATAATAGGTTCTAGTTTCATCCACCTCATCAGAACTGACTCAAATGCATTCCTTTTTATGGCTGAGTAATATTCCATTGTGCATATGTACCACCACTTCTTTATCCATTCATCTGTCGATGGGCATCTAGGTTGCTTCCATGTTCTAGCTGTTGTAAATAGTGCTGCAATGAACAATGGGATACATGTGTCTTTTTCAACCCTGGTTTCCTCAGGGTATATGCCTAGGAGTGGGATTGCTGGGTCATACGATGGTTTTATTCCTAGTGTTTTAAGGAATCTCCATACTGTCTTCCATAGTAGCTGTATCAATTTACATTCCCACCAGCAGTGCAAGAGTGTTCCCTTTTCTCCACACCCTCTCCAGCATTTATTGTTTGTAGACTTTTTGATGATGGCCATTCTCACTGGTGTGAGGCGATATCTCATTGTGGTTTTGATTTGATTTCTCTAATAATGAGCTATGTTGAGCATCCTTTCATGTATTTGTTAGCCATCTGTATGTCTTCTTTGGAGAAATGTCTATTTAGGTCTTTTCCCTACTTTTTGATTGGGTTGTTTTCCTGGCATTGAGTTGTATGAGCTGCTTGTATAAGTTAGAAATTAATCCTTTGTCAGTTGTTTCATTTGCTATTATTTTCTCCCATTCTGAGGGTTGTCTTTTTACCTTGCTTATAGTTTCCTTTGCTATCCAAAAGCTTTTAAGTTTAATCAGGTAATATTTATATTTTAAGTGAGTGCCTTACCCCCTCCCGGCCAATTCTACTCCAAACAAAAGCTCTATTAATATTTTCATGAGGTTCCTTCCAGGTTTCTCAATGCCTCTACATAGGATTATACAAAATAGGATTTGTTCATCATTTATGTATGGCCTGCTGACAACAGTGATAACAGCCATATTTACACAGCCCTTCCTGAGTCCAGGTTCTGTACCAGGTTTGAGGATAGCTGTAAACAAGAGACACTGCCCCCCGCTCTGGTGGGCCATCAGAAACACTCTGCAGCTTGCCCTGCCCCCACTTACCAAACTACAAATTACCCCACGTATCCCACTTAGATCCTGGGCCATCGTCCAAATCATAAGGCCTACCAAAATTTTTAAAATGGAAAATCTCATTGTATTTCGTAAATGTATTGCCCTTGATTTAAGCAATCCTGTCCTGATGAATGTTTAGGTTATTTCCAATTTTTTGCCCTTACCAAAAAAAAAAAAAAATCCACATTTTTAATACACTCATGCTAGCACTTACATAAATTTATAGGTTCCTTGAATGTAAACGTTTATTTTATCTAGATAATAGTCTTTTCATGGTGGGAAGCTGTAGGGTAGGAACAGCAAGTTCCAAGCAGGACTCGGGGGCACCCTCTACCCCTTAAGGGAGTGGGCAGGAAGTCACCAACAGCATCCTTTCCTTTGCTACAGAAGTGAACTCTCAATAGAAAGGGTACATCCTGACCTTGAAAAGTCCCCTTCAGCCCTCCTGACTTCCCATTCTCAGGCACACCATCAGGGCTTCACAATGAATGCCTCCGCCCACTGTGGTGATGGGGAAAGTGCAACCAAGAGGTGCATCAGGGTCAGGCACAGGATAAACAGCTGTTACTCATCACCACAAAGTGCCAGAGCTGCTGACCTGTGGCCCCTATGCCCTGATGCTCAGGAAGCCCAAAGCCAGCTCTCTGGTCCCCAAGGGTAGGGCTCTTCTGTCTCCCCAACCCGTGGCTACGCTGAACCTGACTACATTGTTGGTGCTGTATCAACTCCCTGGAATGGCCTGATTACTCACAAGGCTTCATTACACTCAGAATGCCCAAATGGTGGCTGGGTCTCTGAAAGAGACCATCTTCCCCAAAGGAGAGGGCCTGGAATTCTGCTAGGAAGAGATGGCAAATGCAGTGTTGTGAGAGTACTCCCAACTATTCCAGCAATGGGGGTGGGTCAGGGGAGGCATCCTGGAGCAAGCAATAGCGGAAGTGGGCCGAAGGAGTGTTGAGAATCTGGACAAGCACAGATAGGCAGAGAGGGCCTGACAGGCAGGGGAAGGACCCAGATGAGGGTACAAACCCTAAAGCAGTGCCCGGCGCCTCATCAGTGCTGTGCAGGGATGTGCTAGGGCCATGGCCCGCCCTCAGAGGAAAGCCACTGTATGTTGCCAGCTGAGATTTTACAACTTGAAATCGTGGCAGTCCTTATACCAAGGCAATCAGCACACACTGTAAATCAGGGCTTTCCTTTTTCAGCCGGTTTACCAACACGTGACTCTGTGTATGTGTACTCTACCATTACAGTACACTGCAAAGGCATTTAAGCAGGAGGACCACACAGTCAGGTGTGCATTTGTAAAGGGTCACTCTGGGGCCAGTGTGGGCGGGACAGTTTTTGGACAGGAGTGGAAGCAAGGAGCCTCCTCCAGTTGTCCAGGGATGTGGAAAGGAGCCAAGAGACAGAGTCTATTTAAGGGGGGAGAATTGATGCCTCAGCGACTGGTGGGATGTGAGGTGTGGTGGAGGGAGAAGGGAGGGGCCAAGACTGTCTGAGCTTTAAATGATGAGCAGCCCTTCTCCACCTGACCTCCCACCTCTCCAAAGGAGGAAGAAGATACATGAGGCTGTTTCTAGAAAACCCCGAGGGGCTGGTCTGGTGCAGGCTGGCAGGAGAAGGGAGAGATCTTCGTCTAAGGGAAGCAGCTCCCTCCTCTATCACCTCTCCTTCCCCATCTTCTCTCCCTCCTCCTCACTCTGCAACAAACCCTCATAAATCCAGGGCACAGACATTCATGGGGGCCTGGCCAGCCCCAAACAGCTGCCTCAGCACTGCTGGTCCAGCCCACCGTTTTCATCTCTGCCTGGAACTCTGGGTCCCGCAGACACAATTGCCCAAAGTTTATGAGCAGTGCCTGCCATTAAATCTTCGCCAGACACATCTTTGAAATAATCCTCTTCCTGAGTTGTCTGCCTTGGGGCATAAAATCTGGGACAGATGAGGGGAAAAGGAAAAGGAATGGGCTGACTGTAGAGAAAGAGCAGTGGCTGCAGAGATGGACCTGCGGGCAGAGCTTGGAACCTCTCAGAACCTCAGTATCCTCCTCTGAGAAGCCGAGCTATGCTCTCCAGCTCAGCAGATGGTTTTAAGAACGAAATGAGGAATGGAGGAGTGGGGCCCCCACAAGGAGCCGGACAGCAGTAGGCACCCACTCTGTCAAGCTAACAGGAGCGAGAATGTGGATTCCAGAGACAGACAGGCCTGGGGTCTGGCCTACTCTCTCCTACTGGCTCTGTGCTGTGTGCCTCTGGGATGTTTACCTAACCTCTCTGGACTGCAATCTCCTCCTTTATTTGGTTATTGTCTTGGGCTAGCCAATCAGCCTAGGCTTCAGTTGGCCTAACCTGTAAAATGGGGCAATGCTGTTTGCTCATCACAGAATTTAGGTGAGACCCAGCCTCACAGAAAAGCACTTGAAGAAGCCCTCACTTTACACAGATGCAAGATATTTTATGTATTTGGCCAAGGGAGGAAGACTCTGTGAAGCGCGGGAAACACTATTTGCTGCTGCTTCCAAGTGCAGAGAGCTAACACCAGCAAGGGTCCCTCGTGTTGGCACCCTGAACACATACCTATTGAACCCCTGCTCTCCGGTCACTGGCTACACGGACGTGAATGCACAACCCCTGATGCTGAGGGCCCCATGCCCTGGGCCACACAGACCAATTGACATGTTCTGCCAACCAGCAAGCTATCCAGAGGGCAGCACCACATGCCCAGGAGCACAGGGCAGGGCAGCTAACTTCAGGAAAGCCTACCCAGGAATGCCTGATCTGCTCATCAACAGACAAGAGAAGTTAGCATTCCAGACAGAAGGAATAGCAGCTGTGTCATGGCTTGGGCTCCCCCACAAAGTAGATCCAGAGATTAAAACTAGGTGTGATGGGATATACTGGGGTGATCCAAGGAAGCCAGTGAGAGAGCGGGGAAGACAGATGTCTTAGCTCAGGCAGCTACAACAAATCACCACAGCCTCGGTGACTTATGAACAACAGAAACTGATTTCTCACGGTTCCGGAGGCTGGAGGTCTGAGATGAGAGTGTGAGCACCACTGGATCCAGGCAAGAACCTGTCTCCAGGTCAGAGTGCTGACTTCTCTCTGTACCCTCACGTGGCAGAAAGCAGAGGGAGGAAGCAGGTTCTCTTGGGACTCGTGTTGTTGTTTAGTCGCTCAGTCATGTCTGACTCTTTTCGGCCTCACAGATTGAAGCACACCAGGCTTCCCTGTCCCTCACTATCTCCTGGAGCTTGCTCAAACTCATGTCCATTGAGTCAGTGATGCTATTAAACCATCTCATCCTCTGTCACCCCCTTCTCCTCCTGCCTTCAACCGTTCCCAGCATCAGGGTCTAATGAGTCGGCTCTTCACATCAGGTGGTCAAAGTATTGGAGCTTCAGCTTCAGCATCAGTCCTTCCAAGCAATATTCTGGGTTGATTTCCTTTAAGGTTGATTGATTTGATCTCCTCGCTGTCCAAGGGACTCTTAAGACTCTTATAAGGGCACTAATCCCTTCATGGGGGGTGCATCCTCACAACCTCATCACCTCCCCAAGGCTCTACCTCCTCAACCCATCACACTGGGGAGCAGGGTTTCACCATATGAATCCAGGGGTGGGGGCACAAGCATTCAGCACAAAACACCAGAGAAGAGAGAGACGGGTCAACAGGTGGGTCCCTGTGGAGGCAGCCAGGACACAAGCCCCCCTACCAGGACCCTCTGAGAACTCGTTAGAGCACAGCTTGGAACTGCCCTCTCAAGGTGCTGGCAGGCTGGATATTTAGTCTCCAATTCCCACTCCTCATGGACTGCAGGTGATTCCTGTGGCAAAGGCCTGGTCACCCCCCCCTTACCCCCCATCACTATCCTACCCAGAGAGCAGGCAGAGTGTCCTCCTCAGACCAGAGAAAGTCCTCAAGCAAAGACGCCCAAGTTATTGAGGTCCAGAGCCAACTGAGATGTAGGACTGTCCATCCCAGGGGCAGGTGCCCTGGAGACAGACGGAGGGAGCAGGGCAGGGCTGGGAGACACATAGACAGGCGGTAAGTGAGGGGTCCAATCAGGGAATCCCCAGCTCTGCCCACCAGACCCCAGGGTGATGGGGCGAGAGAGAAGAACGTACATGAGAGAATGATGCAGGTTTTGTGTAACACGTGATGGAGTCTGGACTTCATCCCAGAAGTAACTGGGAGCAATGGGCAGGATTCAAGGGAGAAAGCAGAAAGTGTTCAGATATGTGAACAGACCTCTCTGGCTACCTTCTGGGAAACACATTCCAGCCAGAAAGCCTGGAGCCATGGGACCAGTCAGAGCAGAAGGGGAAGTGCTGGGAGAATTGAAGCCAGAAGATGAAACACCCCCCACTGCCCGCCCTCCACACCTGATGGAGGCTTCTCTGGCCCCTTCCTCTTGGTCAGAGCCCCCTCCCAGCAGCCCCGGGCTGACTCTGGGTCCACTGGGAAGCGGGCCTCTCTGTTCCAGGCCCCTCGGGTTGCCATTCTAGTGGCGGGGGCCCTGTCTCAGTTTCCCTGCCGGGACTCCGGTCCTGAGGAGTATGAGGGCCCATCACCGACACCTAGCCCCACACCTGGTGGTCCTGATGCCTGAGCCCAGGGGCAGACAAAAGAGGCAAGCTGCTCAGATGGTCATGGGTCTATGGTCTGCTCTCACTCGGTCCCAAACTCAGTCCCCCTAGCGTCCCAAACCTGAGGTGTAGCAAGCAACCCCTCCTGAGAGTGCTTACGGGTAAGAAGTCCCTACTGCGCAGAGCGTTGTTTTTTTGTCATCGGTTTAAGGGGCCCAGCTTGTCCCAGGTGCCACGTGCTGTGCTCCCTGACACGGCTTCCGCTTCAGTGCCCTTTCCCCTGGAGTCACAATGCCTGGTCCTGTGGGGCTAGCAGAGCTGCGGGGAGGGGCTGACCTGACCTGTGAGGCCAGCCAGCTGGGGACCACCTCCTGCCCTTCCTCCCCGACGCTGACCTTGACTGTCAGGTCAGAGACCCCTGCACCGGCCCCAGGCCCCCACCTCCCTTCCTCCTCTCCCCCTGCAGAGAGGTGAGAGCCCAGCTCCTTCACCAGTGTCCCCAGAACCCCTCTCTCTGCGGGGAAAACTGCCTTGTCACACCATTTCTTTCTGACCATAAAAGTACTGCCTTTCTTTTTATCCTTTTAATAAGGTTACAGCCGGACTACAGGGGGTAAGCGGGGCGGGGGGGAGAGGGGGGTGGCGGGGGGGGAGGGGGTGGTGGCGGGGGGCAGGCAGATTTTGGCCTCAGGCTACATCTGCCCTTCATTTAAAACCACCCTGACTCCCACCAGGCTGGAAAACAAGTCTCCGAGCCTCTCTTTTATAGTCTTTGTTAGATCCAAATCCAGAGTTATTTTCGCCAACAGATTGTATCAGCCTGGAGCCCGTTTTCCTCCAGAATCTAACCCTCTCACTTAAAAAGCAAAACTTACCCGCTGGCTGGAGCACCAACCATCCCAACTCCCACCCAGCCCAGGCTCCTGGGAGCGGCCTCAACTTACAAATGCCCTTTAAGAAAACCTTTTCTCTCCTCCAGGCAGCTTCAGGCTCCCTCCTCCAACCCTAAAACCCACAGCGTCCACATCCTCTTCAATTCTCAGGCGTGCATGCCATTTCAGATTAGAAAATGCGTTCGTATTTTCCACTAAAAATATGTGGGGGGCAGGGGGGAGTTTATTGTTGTCTTTAATTACACCGGGTTGCTTGACAAAGAGCATGTGGTCAGAGGCACGTTTAAGAGGGAAACTGTCTTTTCCAACAGGATAAAAGAAAAAGCAGCTCCAACCCAGGAGGGGCTCAAGAGGGGGCTTCCCTCCCCTCTCCTGGCTCTATTGGGGCCCTGATAGTCTTGTCCTGTTATTAATTTGCCAGGATGGCCCCAGACCCCAAGGCCAGGCCCGCCTGCAGGAGAGGCAGAGCTAAAAACAGCTCCAGCCTCGGAGAGGGGCCGGGGCTGCGCGTCTATCATCCTTAGCTTTCTCCTGGCCCTCCCTGCAGGACTCCACTTGGGAGGCCGGCAGTGTGGAGAGCGAAGGCATGCTTTGATTTGGAGAGAAGGGAAAAACCAAGGTTGTTTGCAGGTGTGGAGACAAAAATCATCCAGGCAACCGAGGGGGGAATGCCTCCTGGCTGCCACTGATGCAGGTGCAGCTCGGTTTTCCGCAGGGCGCACACAGCGCAAGAGGAAGGGGCGTTTGTGGGCACGGGGAGGGGGTACTGCTTGCCTGGAGCCTGGAAGTGGAGTGGGGTGTTATGAACCCATCCCCGTGCCCTGGTCACAAAGGAGCCCTGGCCACAGCTGTGAGAGGTTTCCTGTTATGAAAGAAAGTTCCCAGTGGCTAATGGAGCTCCTTAGATCCTTTGTATATTTCATTTGCGCTGGGAGGGGGAGGAAGCAGGCATGAATTATGTGCATTTGGCGGAAAGTTGCCCAGACCTTCATTCATGTATGCATTCCCTGAGCCCAAATTTATTATTAATAATCATCGCACCATTAGCAGGCTTTCATTGTGGACCAGGTGCTGTGCGAAGCACTTTACCTTGGGCATCTAATTCAGGCTTCCCTGCAACACAGACATTATCATCCCCATTTTATTGATAATGAAACAGGCTGATGAAAAAGACAGTGACTTGCCTCAGCCTGTAGGAGCAGAGATCCAAAGCCAGACCTGATCGACTCCAAAGTCCAAGCTTTTTACCATGAGGATCTCCTACCTCCCTGTGTGGTCCAGCCTGGCCGTATAGATACTAAATGCTGGATTCTGTTCTCACCTCTCACTACAGGACTCCTCCTTGGCAGTGTGTGTGTGTGTTAGTCACGCAGTCGTGTCTTGACTCTTTGCAACCTCATGGACTGTAGCCCACCAAGCTCCTCTGTCCATGGAATTCTCCAGGCAAGAATACTGGAGTGGGTAGCCATTCCCTTCTCTAGGGGGGGTCTTCCCGATCCAGGGATCAAACTTGGGTCTTCTGCATTGCAAGCAGATTCTTTACTGTCTGACATACTGGGGAAGCCAGAGAGGACAGCAAAGGGTGGCCAAGAACTCAGGCTGAGTGAACTTGCATTCAGGCCAAGAAAGGGCTGCCCAGCGAGGACTGTTAGCAAAAATGGCCCAGTTCTCTCCCCATCCTATGACTTTGTCCTTTGCAATGTGATTTAGCAGTTCCTCTGAACTTGAGACAGTGTCTATTTCCCCATTTTTTAAGCTGGGCTGCTCCTGTGACTTGCTTTGATTAACAGAATACAGAGGAAGTGAAGGGCAGAGCCTAGGCCTCAAGAGGCTTGTGGCTTCTGCTCTCTTTCCCTGAACCTTGCCATCATCATGTGACAGCCCTGCTGGCCTGCTGCAGGATTAGAGGTGTGTGTCCCAGTCTCCCCCACGACCCTAAGCCACAACCATCCAACCACCACACAGGAGGCCACTATGGACCAGTCTACCTCCAGTCAACCTGGCACCTAACCACAGACAAATGAGTGAGTCCAACCAAGACTAGAACTGCCCAACTGACCCTAAAATGCAGACCTAGAAAATCGTGAACTAAATAAATGTTGGTTTTTTAAAGCACCAGATTGGGGGGTGGCTTGTTACCCAGTGAAAGCTAACTGACACATTGCTTATCTGGTTCCTAGAACCACAGGACGTGTAAGCAGAGGTGGGAACAGTCCTGATGCCCCAGGACCTGCCAGAATGAGGCTGTGAAACCAAGGATGTTTCTGAACCCCTAATTTGGCCAATAACCTCTTGTTTTGTCTCTTTGCTACCTCCTCCCCTATTGGATCTAATTTTGAAAGGAAGAAAAGCTCACAGACAGAGAAGGCAGGCCAAGATCTATCACGGGGCTAGTGTGGAGGGCAGGAACATGGCAGCATTAGTTTGGTGTCCTAACCCCCTAGCACCCACAGTCTTTGCCCCAGTTTTTTTCATCTGTGTGACATCAGCCTTTTGGAGCATACACATATCAGAGAAGATGCTGTGTGGGGAAGCCTGGAGGCCATGGGAACAGGAGAAGCAAAGCGAGAGAGCCTCCAAACTCAACTCTGCACGAGATTCCTACTAGGGCCGCCATTAACAAATCAGCACAGACCTGGTGGCCTCATACAACACAACTGTGTTCCCACACAGGTCTGGAGCCCAGAGGGCCACAACCAGGTGTCAGCAGGATGGGGTCCTTTTGGGGACACTGAGGTAGGACCCCCTCCAGGGTTCTTCCTAGCCTCTAGGGGTTCTCAGCCACCTTGGGCTCCCTCAGCTTATAACTGTACCACTCTGCTTCTGTCTTCCCAAGGCCTTCTTCCTGGGTCTCTGTGGGTCCTCTCCTCTGATTATAAGGACACTGGGAATTGGGGTTAGTGTGCACCCTAAATCCAGGATGCCTTCATCTTGAGATTCTTAACTAATTATACCTGTGTGTGTGCTAAGTCACTTCAGTCATGTCTGATTCTATGCAACCCCATGGACTGTAGCCCACCAGGCTCCTCTGTCCATGATATTCTCCAGGAAACAATACTGGAGTGGGTTGCCAATGCTCTCCTCCAGGGGATCTCCCTGACCCAGGGATTGAACCCGTGTCTTTTAGTCTCCTGCATTGGCAGGTGGGCTCTTTACCACTAGCGCCACCTGGGAAGCCATTACATTTGTAAAGATCCTAATTTCAAATCAGGTCACATTCTGAGGTTCTGGGTGGACATGAATTTGGCGGGAGGGGACACTATTCCAGCCACCGCATGCCCCTCATTGCTCCTGAAAGAGCATGGTCTGTAGGGACAGTATCAGAGGAGGCTACCCCCACCCACCAGCCCACACCCAGTCTCTAGGTGGCACTCATGCTCCAGCGATCATCCTGGTCCAGCACAAGCAGGGGATATTAGGGAGGCAGCCCCATCACAGGTGCTCCCTTGTAGCTGTCCTGCTGCACAAGGGCAGAGCTTGTGCAGAGCTCACACATTGAGCTTCCACACCAGACACACCAGTGGCCTAACAGCTCTCTTATTTCTAAGGAAAAATAGAAACCAAGATGAAAGCTGAAAACAGCTTTTGTTCCTCAAATGCAAGAATGGCCTCGTGGACCACCTGGAGTAGCCACAGGAACAGTGAGGACAGGCCCACAGCCCCCAACCCGGCATTTAGCTACCCTCTCATTCTCCATCATGGATGCACAGGGCAGGTTGCAGCAGTAGAAACACCCAGGACCACTCAGAGGGGCCAGCCCAGGAGGGAGGGAAAGCTTTCTCAGGGAGGCAACATCTGAGCTGGTGCACGCACGGGGGACCCTGAGCGCATGTAGCAGGCGGCGAGGGAGCAAGGCAGTCATAGCCAAAAGAGTAACTTGTGCGCATGCGCGGTAGGGCCGGTGAGGCCCCGTGCATCCCAGGAGGGCGTGGCCCTACCGCTGAGGGTGTGAGGGGCACCGATGGGCAGAAGCAGGAAGCCACAGTGAGAGGGAGGTTTGGTACAAGCACGATCCTAGCCTGGGTGCCAGTGGAGAGTGACAGGAGACAGGACCCACGCGCTGTCCGGGCCCTTCCCCTGCGATTCTGGGAGGATGTGGATTCAGACAGAAGCTGTTAGGAGACAACACTAAGGGGGGTGACTCACCCTGCAGGAGCCAGGTCACTAATTCCCTGGTTCAAACCTGACCCCAGGAAAGAAAACTTCAGGAACAACAGCATAACACTTCCCAAGTGCTTCCCAGAGGCCCATCTGCCTCCCAACCCAACTCCCTGTTTCTGGGAGGGAAGGCGGACAGCACTGGGAGAGAAGTCTTAGGCAAACCTTATCAGAGGAGGCAGTCTTGCCCTTGCTTCTGCCCATTCTTATCTCATCCCTTGACATTCCACACAGCCCATAGCCAGACTTCCTGGAGCCCGAAACAAACCTCAAAAATCCCAAATTCTGGACTCCCCAACACAAAGTCCAACAGGCTTGCTCTGCCTGTCTTCCCATCTTGACCTCTGCTCCCCAGACTTCACAACTCCAAAGCATGAGCCCAGCTTTCTTAGGAGGTCTCTAAGATTGACTAGGAAAGATGATCCCTCCCACTTTAAGTGATATCAGCTCCTGGAGAGGTAAAAAGAACTCGGAGAAAAATATGCCTCCCCACCCTCAAGTTCTTTTTAACATTAATACTTGAGATTTTTTAATGCTACATCCCGGTCATGGGATCTTTGTTTGAGAATGTCTGCTACTACCTGGCATCATTCCCTACAAACTCTGGGACTCTCTCGGCTCTAGATCTTGAACACAAGTCCCGGAACTAGCAGTGAGAAGTTGGTCATCTCAAGCCTCACCAGCCTGAGATATGAGGCTTGGGGACCTCCTGGATGGAAGGTGACCCACAGTGGAAGGCAGGGCTCCTGGAGGCAGGTTAGAGCTGCACCCTAAGAGGGCAACACCTCAGAGAAGGAAAAGGATGATGGGGATGCCCCAATTTTGCCATCATGGCTGGCCTTGATGACCAACACAGAAAACAACAGTCAGATTCATCCAGTGTGTCCTCTACCCTTCCACAGAGTACCCTCTGCCAGGCACATCACACCCCTATCCCCCACTTAGCATTCTCTTCCTTCAAGATGTAGCTCAAGGGTCACTTCCTTGAGATGCTCTCATGACTCCTCCAGGCCCAGTTATCTGTCCCATCCTCTGCACCCACACACTACATGCAGCCTCCTCTATGGAAATCAGCATCAGCTGAGATGTCTAACCTCTATTTCCTCAAACATAGGCTCCAGACTCCTTCCTACAGGGCCCCAGACTTACTCTTTGTTGCATCCTCAAGACTTGTCACAGAGCCTTGGTGTTCAGCAAATTGATGGGGAGGAGGAAAGAGAAGGAAGGAAGGAAAGGAGGGAAGGATGCATTCAAATGATGAATATTTGTAATTTAAAAGAAAAAAAAAAAAATACGAACTGCATCTTTTACCTCCTTGTCAACTTGCCAGTAGGAAATCTTTATCACTGCTGAGCTTGCTCTCTAGCATCCAGGAGATGCTCAAGGACCCTCCTGGCACCTCACTCCCAAGAGGAAGGGCACTGGTGAAGGCCAGGGTCTCTGCAGTGTTCAAAAGGAGGTTGTCTGTGTATAAGGAGAGACATTAAAACCTTGGAGGAGGCCCCTCCTGCCTCTTTAAAAGCAAAGAGGAGGCAGAGGGAGGCCCCTGGAAGCAAGTGCAGCTCACAACCAGCTACCTCTGTGCTCAGCAAAATAACACTTCCACACTCACAGGGCCCCACCTCGAAGGCATGGAGACCAGGGCTCAATATTACCATGACAGGGCCTTCCCTTCAGCATCTGTGACCCCCGAGGTCACCAGGGCAATGGGATGAGACAAAGACAAGGCTGAGTCTCAGCAGGTGGTAGGTTTTCTTGGTCCCACGTGCCCACCTGTCAAGCAGGGAAAGGCGACAAGCTGCCTGAAGCCCAGCTCTGGGGGAAGTTGGGACAATGGCTAACATTATGTCAGAATCCTCTCTCTCTCATGACTTTGCCCCTCCCCAGGTTTTCTCTGCGATTAGCTCCCCTCCTATCACCATTGCAACTCACATCCCCTGGTAAGGTTCAAGGAGCAATGGGAGCAAGGGGAGAGGGCGTCAGGAGGAGCAATGGGAGAAGGAAACACACAGGCATGCAGCCTCCTCAACCAGCACCCACCGTCACCCTCCAAGGGCCCACCTGGTGATCTGACCTTTTCCTGTGGGTTCTTGGCACCTCAAATCACATAGCACCCTCCCATGAACTAGGAAGACGTCCCCTCTCCTTAATGTCCCCAGTTATCTATGGAGGGTGACTGTTGCTGGACCAGGGAAAGCTGTTCAGGGCTCCTGCATAAATAATAAGTCCAGAAGCTGAGCATCAGGTTGCTCTAATTAACACTTCTTCTCCATCCATCCTCTCCCACCAGGTGAGGCCTCACCTCTCCGTCAAAATACATGTCCTGATTTCTCTAGCAGCAAGACCCAGTGAAGACAGCACTCCCATGGTGCCTTAGAGCACAATCCCTGCTCAGCACATAGGTCTCCATAGTTCAGAAATGTTTCTGACTTATTGATCCTGGATATGGAGAAATTCCCAAGAAATAACCCTTTGCTAAGATTTTAGGCAAAGCCTGGATGCTTTCAAGGGGCTCTTCAAATGACAAGTCATCCCAGGAGGAAAATTCTGAGGCCCAGCATCAGACGATGATGGGTCAGTGACAGTTATAAGCCAGCTCCACCCCAGCAAGCACTCTGGGTTGCCCTGGTGATATGAAAGTCAGAAACAGGATGAGGGAACAAAGTGCTGCAGTGGGTGAAGAGGTTTCTTAGATAAACTTTAGTGAGACATCAACAACTCATCTTTCACATTGCTGCCAACATTCCGAGATAACTGTTCTCCTAAGGTTGTGAGAGCACCACCCCCTTTCTAGGCCCCTTTCCTCTGCATTTAACTCAAGGACCACGGAAGACACTGTCTCACTGAAAAAGGGCACTGAACACATGTGAGGTCCATAATGACTCTCTTTCATGAGTGTCAATAGAAAAAGCAAATCCTAAAATTCTCAGAGGTGTCCTTGTATTAATAGATGTGGGGAAAATTACAGGAGCCTTGTTCTGTGGCTGCCAAGTTTCTGAGACCAGTTGGGCTACAGGCATTTACTGCAAGAGGTGGTGACTCTACAGGACAAGGAGACCACAGGGATGGGGCACGGAGCAGTGGGTCGTGGGCCTGCCCAGATGTCAGGTCCTACTCTCTAGCAGGTGCTTCGCAGAGCTGTTGTATTTCTGTTTGAGTGAGAATCTGCAGGCCACCGCTCCCCCAGGCACCCAGATCTCCATTAGAGAGGGTCACTCAGGGATGTGGTCCAGGCCTCCTCTTCTCTTTCCATCAGAGACACAGATAAGAGTCACTTCTCCATCAACTGCTGTGATACTGAAAAGCTGTCTGGGTTCAGCACCCAGGATCTCCCTGGAACCCCGGGAAAAAGTGGGCTGGCCTTGTTCTCTGAGGTCAGTGGTTTTCAAACTGCTCTAAAGATTCCTGAAAGTACCCCCCTCACCACCTCAGACAGGCTGAAGAGAGGGAAGTAGAGGGGGGCCAGAGCTGACAGACCCCAGCCCCCTTCCACCACTCATCTTGCTTTTCTGCATTTTACACACTGAATATGTCTGCAGGGGATTTTTCTTTCAAAACTAAATTCTACTACCTTAAAAAAAAAGTTAAGAAATATAAGTTTTAGATTTCCAAAGGAAAACAATGAGCCATTCTGGCTTTTACTGTCCCTTGAGCATTAGGGTTTTGTGATTGCATTGTTTTTTCATTATTATTATTTTTTAAAATTATGAAAGCTGGGCCATAGACCAGTCTCTGCAGACTGTCCCAAACTCAGGCCTGGGCTCTGCAGGCTGATTCACGGTCACACAATTATTTGTGTGCAAAATGCCTACCCTTGGCAATTGTGGTTTAACTCCTCTGGAAGACAGTCCTAACCCGTGTGTGTGTGTGTGTGTGCGCGTGCGTGCGCGCATGTTTGCATATGCACACTCATTTATGTGTACAGTGGTGGTAGGGAGTCCATACTTTAGGAGTATCTATTTGAACATTCTCCCCTGTATGTCCCTAAGTTGTTCCCTGAATTCTGAGTTCCAGAAATCCTCTTCAATTCACAGAGCCAGTCCTGGTCTGGGAAACAATGAGGAGGGTCTCCTGCCCATTGTCCTTGAGGTCCACAAGGCAGAACTGGAGCCACCTAGAAAATTATAGAGAGGTTCCCTGGGCCCCAGTGGAAGGAAGACCCTGTGACAATGAGCGCTGTCGGGAAACAAAGGCAAGAGAGTTCCTTTGCAGAGAGACTTGACTCCTCCTGGCTCTTGATCCAGGGCCCTGTCTGCCCCTGCCACACCTCATTAGCTGACAGTGTGGTGAGGGAGGCAAGGATGGATCTGAGGAGATCCAAGCGACCTCCCTGGTGGCTGAGATGGTAAAGAGTCTGCCCACAATGAAGGAGACCCGGGTTTGACCCCTGGGTCAGGAAGATCTCCTGGAGAAGGGAATGGCTACCCCCTCCAGTATTCTTGCCTGGAGAATTCCATGGACAGAGGAGCCTGGTGGGCTACAGACCATGGTGTCGCAAAAAGTCAGACATGACTGACTCACTTAACATGCCTTCTTCAATGGGGCAGAGGGATTCTGCCTCTCCAGCTCAGGCTCCTGTTGACCAGAGAGCAGCCAGACTCCCCCAAGAGACAGAAGAGGTGCTAAAGAAGGGGGCTCACCCTAGGGAGATGCAGGAGCCAGATGGGACTTCCTGCCATGATGTCTTGAACCCAGCGCTGCCCGGACTGCTCGGCAAAGAGCCCTGTGCCCCTGCTCCTGGCCAGGTCCTCAGCCCCATCCAGGGGTAGGCTCAGGCTCCCCAGGAGCCCCCACGTTCAAGGGAAAGTCTTGTGTGGGAAAGGAGTGTGAATGTGAATTTTGGCAGCACTGGTGTGTGTGTGTGTGTGTGTGTGTGTGTGTGTGTGTGTGTGTGTGTGTGTGTGTGTGTGTCTGTGTGTGTCTGTGTGTGTGTGTGTGTGTGTGTGTGTGTGTGTGTGTATCTTTGTTTCCCAAAGCACACAGGGTAAACGCGCCAGGATAAAAGTAGACTCTGAGACGAATGAAACAGGAGTGGCGCTGCCTCGCGTGCAGGTGTGAGTGGCTGTCCCACGTTATCCCGTCAGAAGACAGAGCAAATGCTTCCCCAGGAGAAGACTGGTCGGTGCGGAAGGGCCAGCACTGCCACAGCCCAGCCTCTGGCTCTGGGGAAGCGCCTCCAGGCAGCGGAGCGGGTGGGTGCCAGACAGGCACCATGCCCTCGGTCACCAAAGAAACCTGTCCCCACTGGGCCCCGCGTGAGGCAGCACAGCTGGGGCCCTGCAGCTCCCTACACAGGCTGGAGTCTCTGCTCCTCTAGGCACTGTAGAGACACCCTCCAGGGGCCTTTTCTATATCTATTCCAGAGGCCCTTTGATAAATGAGAGGCTAGAGAAACAAGTAAATGGAGGCTTCCTACTTGGAGCTGAGGACTCTTTCCCACCCAGGAGTCCTGATCTGCATCAAGGTCAGTGTCAGCCTCAGTCCTGGTGAAACCATTAGGAAAGATGGACTCACAGAAAACATGTTCTCATTCATCAAGTGAGCCAGCAAATCTTCATGGAAAAGAAACTAAATGGAGCCATCCATTCATTCATGAAATCCATTTACCAAAGGTCTGGTATTTTCGAGATTCTGTGCCAGGCCTGGGGGATATAGTGGGGACTGAGATACTCAGTCCTGGCCCCTGTGTTGGAGAAGCAGGTTTCTACATCATTGGGTGGATATTGGTGCCATTTTCCAGACTGGGACGCTAAAGAAGCCCTACCCTCTTGGGAAGGGAAGGAGTTGGGTTTTGTCATGGACACACTGAGTTTGAAGAACCTGTAAGATACTCAAGCAGAATGACCAAGGAGGTTCGGGGTCTGAGCAGAGCAGAGAGGACAGAGCCAGGAAGGCCTGTGAGAGTCCTGAGTATAGGTGGTGAAGAGGCTCTGCGGTGGGTGAGCATCCCTGGGAGAGCATAGACAACAAACCTGAGAAACACCAATGCTCCTGGGATAGAAGAGGAAGGGAAAAAGTCTGAGAAGAAATGTCTGAAAAGCCAAGGGGAAACCAGAGAGGGCTCTAGGAGGAGGGAAGCTTCATCTGAGACCATGAGTGCAAAGAGGTCAAGTAAGATAAAGACCCTGGGGTCTTTATTAGGGTCACTGGAGACCCTAATGAGAAGAATGTCAGTGCCGTGCTGAGGACATGGTCCAGCTCTAGTGGACTGAGTGTGAGATGGGAGGAGAGGCAAGGGGCCAGAGCTGGAGGGCAAGTGGGGTCAAGGAGGAATCATGAGTGGGTTTTGTTGGGATGGAAGGAGTTAGCATGGTTCAAGGTTGCTGAGAAGGACAGCAAGTTAAGAAGAAAGAAAGGTCACGAAAGAAAAAGATGGCCACGCCCCAGCAGGGAGAAGATGCTATTTGGCCTGTGTCGGAAAGGAGGAGGGATGGTGTGGCCGAGAGAGCTTCTGGGTCTGCAGGAGCTCTTGTTTACTGTCAGGAGGTGTTCCTCACCAAGGCCTGGGACAGAGGAGGAACTGGAAGAAACGAAGACTTTCCAAGGGCAGGTCACCTGCCCACAGTGCAGAACTAGGTAATTCAAACCCAGACTCATGTGGCCCTAGAATCTGTGCTCTGAATTCCACACACACCCCTCACCCCGGAAAAAAAGGATAGCTTAGTGTCCCCTCTGGATCATTTGCCTGAGTTTCCTTTTGAAAGTCTTTTCGGGGGCAGCAAAGGAAAAAGGAAACGCCAGGCCAGCTCTGTCATTCTGCTCCAGCTGTGAGGAGGGGAGGAACCAGGGGAATTAACACCGCTTCTAGCGTTTCCTTAGAACAGGCCGGGAGTCTGCGGGGCCTTCCCCTGCAGATGATAAAGCAATTCATAAACACAAGACATGCAGGGGAGAGAGCACTGAATCTCAGGGGCCCTGCTAATTAAAAAGCCCCGTATTACATTACTTCCTCAAGGACTCATCTTCTAATTTTTAGGATTATGGTACATTGATTAATTTATACAAGTTTTTAATCCCTCTGTGCTTAATGAAGTCCAGGAACATGGGAACAGGAGCATAATTGAGCTTCATATTATTTTATTAGGGAGAATGATGGCCCAATGTGTGGCAGAGACATTTTGTGAGGGTGGAGAGGCAACGCTCGTGCTGTTAACCCATTGCTTCCCAAATGCCTGCAGGGACAGTCCTTTGGGGCAGACATGGAGGGAGTTAACCTTTCTAAGCCGTGCTGTTCTGTGGCTCCTGGTGGCCTGTATGGAAAAGCACCTCCTCTTTGGCATGGGGTGCTGTGCCCACCAGGGCAGGACCACCTTCCATGTCTGGTCCCCATGGTCCCCACACTTCCACCACCCACCTGCTCCAGAGTGTGCCATCTGCCCCTGACACAGGCTCACCTCTTGATTCAGGCTCAAGTGCCACCTCCTCTGGGGAGCCTTCCCTGAATGAGAAGTTCATCTGGAGCAGAAGAACCTGCATCTCTTGTGCTCCCCAGATTTTTCCAAATCAAGAGTGTTCCCAAGTTTCCTGCAGGCCTGAGAGCCTAGGTCTCCATCTTGGGAGCTTCCACCTTAAGAGAATTTACTTAGTTATTTCAGATGACTCCAAGACCAAAACCTTCACAATGAACAAGGTGGCTGAGGAACGGGGTGGACAAGTGACAGGTTGGGGACACCTCCTCCCTAGGGCCCCACTTCCCCATCATCAGGGTTTGCAGAGGCCTGAACTCAGGGCCAGCAGACTTGAGCTCCTGCCCTGGCTCTGCCTGTAAGCGTGTGTGACCCTTAGTGAGTTCCCTTCTCTAGGCCTTGTTTTCCCCAGCTGTGAATTCAGGCAAGCGACATAACTCTGGCTCCAGGGACCTTCTCTCACAAGATTATTCAAGAATTCCAGAATCGGCTTCTGGTCCAGGGCCCTGGAGTTTGGGTCCCACACCCTCTAGAGGCCAGAACTGGAGTTGCAGGTGTGAAACCAAAGGAGAAGGCTTCCAGGTTGTCCAGAGTCTGGAAGATTCCAAGAAGAATCCTTCACCCCAGAAGGCTGACACAACTCTGGTTCCTAAGGAAGCAGAACCCAAACTGTGAGTTTCATTTTGATTCTTGCTTTCTCTATCAATTCATCTTGCTGAAAAGACACAAATTTCATTCTGTCTCTGCCTCTCTCCTCCCCATGGAGAAAAAAGATGGTTCATTAAAGACAGCTTCAAATCAGCGAGAAGATAATGGGGATTTCCTGGGGTCTTGGTGTTCCTAAAATCACAGCCTCAAGGCAGCTCACCGTTCATCAGGGAGAATGATAGTAAAGATGGCAGCTTAGCCTCTCTCTGAAACTTTCTTCAAGCAAAGTTGGCTGCCCACATAGAAGCCTCTCTGAAACAGGAGGGAAGGGGGAAGACCACAGCCTTTGAATGAATGACATAGCCTGAGGACACAACATAAATTGATAAGAACCAAATGGGTCCAAGATGGCGGACAAGTCAACTTCCACTAGACTTTGAGCCCCATAGAGGCTCACTGTAACACACCAGCAAGCTAAATGACACCTGTCACAGGTGCCATGACAGCTCCAAGGACAACCATCAAAGACCAAAAAGTGGGTAGTGGAATTTCCAATTCCTAGAAATCTCCGCCCCTGCCCCCAGTGGTGCTAGTGGTAAAGAACCTGCCTGCCAATGCAGAAGACAGATGTAAGAGATGTGGTTTCAATCCCTGGGTTGGGAAGATCCCCCGGAGAAGGGAATGGCAACCCACTCCAGTACTCTTGCCTGGAGAATCCCATGGACAGAGGAGCCTGGAGGGCTATGGTCCATGGGGGCTTCAAAGATTCAGACACAACTGAAGCCACCGAGCACACCCCACAATAGTTGGAATAATCCACCCACTCATTAGCCTATGAAATCACCCAGCCCATAAAAGCTAACCACACCACATTTTGAGGCCACTCTCACTTTCTGAGATGGAGTGTGTTTCTCTCTAAATAAATCCAGTTCTTACCTATCACTTTGTGTCTCACTGAATTCTTTCTGAGATAAGACATCAAGAACCTGAGCTTTGTTAGGTTGTGAAACCAGGTATGTAATCTCAGCTAGAAGACCATGGGTTTTGTCCCATGGGTTCAAGTCCCAATCTGAGGTGAACGGTGTCATCTCCATGGGGTTTTTTCAAGGAAACCGATGGCTGTCTGAAATTATGCTGCCGTGAGATGGGTGAACAAGGAACTTGGTGCTTGTCTTGTGAGAGAATCCATTCTCTTGTGAGAGAATCCATTCCCGGACCATGAGTCAAGGTCAAGTAGTTCTATGCCTTTGTTGTGCAGATGAGGAAACTGAGGCAGAGAGAGAGAGAAAGTAGCTATGGTTGAAGAGATCTAGGGTCTTTGACCCCCCCAAACCCTGCTACTTCCCACTCCTGAAAAGTTTCTGAATGGGGATCTTGAAATCAATTAGGCCTCCATCTACAGCATGCCAAGTCCAAAGGGAAACACAAAATACCCAGCAAAGGGCTAGAGGGGACATTTATCCAAATGACCATCTTCCAATCAAGGGTTCGATCTCCACCCAAGGTTCACAAATGGATTCCAGGATTTTCTGTCATTATAATAATAAAACTGTCTGTTTCGATTTTATCCCTTAAAAAGCAACAATCAAAACTATCAGTCAAGGGACTTCCCTGGTGGTCCAGTGGTTAAGACTCCACACTGCCAATTCAAGGGGTGTGGGTTCAATCCCTGTTTGGGGAACTAAGATCCAATATGCTATGTGGTACAGCAAAAGAAAAAAAAATTAACTAAGAAAATTATCAATCAAATGTGGGAGTTTTTGTCTTTAAAGCAGAATGCTTCAAGAGCCTTTAGGCTGGCCATGGAGTCCTGTGCAGAGGTCAGCAGAGGTCAACTAGACATGAGGTCAAACACCAGGCAGAGGTCGAACACCAGGCCCTCTCACCCTGGGATGTGGAAATGTGAGAGCAATGTAAACGGAGGCAATCCCGGAAAATTCACCTTCAGACCCTCTCAGCCAGATCTAGAAACTGCATTCATCTGAACAAAATTCTAAAGGAACTTATCAAGAAGTCTTCACAACTTCAAAAGTCATTTTCTAAAGAGGAAAGAGAGTAACTGTTCTGTCCAACTGACTTTTTATACTTATTATAAGTAAAAAATATCTATAGCCCAAAGTGTCTTACTAGTAGAGTCAGGCTTGCAAACCCTCTCTCTTATCATGTTTTGGAAACAGGACACAATTTACTTTTAAGAATAATTTTAAGAGAAATTTCAGGCATGTTAAACGTCAGGTCTTAAAAACAGTGTATGCCTATTTCTTATGCATCAATGTATTGTTAAATCTTAGATCCCATTAAATATGCAATTAGGTCCCAAATCTAAACATGATATCAAATGTCAATTTTTAATCTAGTTGCTAACAAATCAAGCTTTTTCGCTTTGTAAAACATCATTTGTCACAAACTAGAGAAAGATCTAAATTTGCCTGTTTTTATATTATGAATATTAGTTTCGATTTTGGAGAAGGAAATGGCAACCTACTCCAATACTCTCGCCTGGAAAATCCCATGGATGGAGGAGCCTGGCAGGCTACAGTCCATGGGGTCGCGAAGAGTTGGACACGACTGAAGCCACTTAGCAGCAGCAGCAGCAGCTGTGCTGCATAGTCAAAAAGAAAAAAAAGGTACACCACTGGTGCAGGCATTCATTGGAAGGTGGCTGAGTTCATGTAGCAGGTCAACCATACACATACCCATTCCACCTTGCCTGTTGCAGAATCCAAGAGGCTGTTACACCTTACTCACCAACGACTGTTTTATAAGGTAAAATGTACAGGGCATGATGTTTTTGAAAGGACAGGTTCAAAATTCCATATTAAATTTGACCTAGTGGTTAAGAGCACAAACTCTGCCACCTACTGTGTGACCTTGAGCAAGAATCCTCTCATCTATAAAATGGAGATAATGGTCTCCATTGTGAGAATTAAATGAGATGAAAATATGTAAAACGGTTAGAGAAAGGCTTGGTTTCTACTGCTATTAATGCTTCCTTGTAGCATTGTTTGGTACTATTATTATCCTGCTTTAATCACTTTTATTAAGATGACTAGGTCTTTTACAGCTTAGTTTGTAAACAGGAGTCATCCCTTGTTTGTAGGACTTAAGACAATTTTCAGTTTCTGCCTAATGCTCTTAGGTGATTTCCTAATTTTTTTTTTTTTTTACAATGAACACATTTATTTCTATAACCAGAAAAAAAAGAATTTTAAATAAAAGAAAAAATTCAGTTCTTCCCCACAGAAAGTTCCCAGCCCTGCCTGGTCTCAGAGGAAGATCTGGTATTCAGTTTGCGACTGAGTTTTATGATATGGTGCTCAGTTTGCGACTATCTTTCAACTGAAATGATCCCATTTTGCAGATGGATGAGAAAACTAAGGCACAGAAAGGAGAATTTTGCCCAATGTTACTCAGCCAATTGGTGATGGAGCTGGTATTGGAACACAGGTCTCCTGACTCCCCAGCAATGTGAAAAGGAATTCAAAGTCCTGCTTCCTCTACAGATAGTGAGTTTTCCGTTACTAAAAGCAATCAAAAACCAAGGCTCACCTCCCAGAACAGCTACAGTAAAGATTCCCTCCACATGCATGAAATGCCCTCTAAAGATTTCTCTAATGCTGTGATTCTATAATATAATGCTAGATTTACCAGACTTGAAAAAACCAATCATAATGACACCACCTCCTGACAAAGTGTAAAAATTTGGAAGAGAAGAAAAAGATCTCATTTACAGTGAAGAGAAAAGGAAAGAACTGTAATCATGGCAGAAATAAATCTTCTCAAGACAGAAAGCTCTGAAAGAAACATGATTAAATTTTGTGCTTCCTGCTCCACCCCTTTTCCTTCAGTGGTTTTTATATGTGTGTGGAAAGAATACTTAATGTGAGATCTACCCTCTTAACAAAATTTTAACTGTACAATGTATTGTTGACTACATGTTCAATGTCATACAGCAGATCTTTAGAGCTTATTCATTTTGCTTGACTGAAATAGACAAGATGCAGAAACAGATTGAACGTCCAATGATAGATTGGACATTGATGTCTAATGTCACACAACGACATTCATCTGTGTGTCTGTATATATATGTTCACATACACACACACACACATACATACACAGAAATATTATGCGTCCTTTAAAAAGAAGGGAATTCTGCCATCTGGGACAACATGCATGAAACTTAAAGACATTATGCTAAGTAAAAGAAGTCAATCACAGAAAGACAAATACTGCCTGATTCCACTCACATGAGATATCTAAAATAGTCAAATTCATAGAGCCAATGGGTAGAATGTGGGTAGGGAACCCAAAGAGGCAAATAGAAAATATAACATGGCTCCGTATCTCAATTATCTAAAAGAAGGGGGAGACTCAATCCTCTCTGCAGCTCGCTATTGGAGGGTGTATGCTTTTAAGAAATGTGAGGTGCATCCTTCTCTCTTCAGAACCTTGAGTGGGAATGGCTGCCATCTTCTTTGCACAAAGTGTCCCTTTTCATGGTTACAGAAAGCAACACGGGGCACAGGTTTATGATTCCTCATTTTCAACTGAGGAAACAAGCTCAGAGAAGTCAAACCACTTGCCTAAAGCCCAAAAGCCTTGACTCTCCAGTGATTACCTACTGGGCTCCACAGAGATGCTAAGGAGAGACCAGAGAGCTAGAGACAGCCTCCAAGGGTGAGGCCCCTTCATCTGAGAGAAGCCAGAAACCACTCACACTCAGCCACCCTCCAATCTGCCCTGGCTTCCCAAACCATTCAACCCTGCTGGCACTGGTATAGACAAACTAGAGCGTCCGGTGCCAGGAAATCGTAACAGAAACCATCCACAGAAAGTTCTATCTCTGCTTCCTGGTCTTCTGGAAGCAAAAGAGACAAGGAAAGAAGGACCATTTGATAAAGAGGCCCTCCCTTCTGAAGACCTTGAGCAGGGCTTCATGAATGTGGACAAGGAGGCAGTTTTAGGCAGACACAGGGACACATCATAAAGTAATACGGAATCACAATAAGGAAGCCATTTCTTCTTTAGGAGTCTCTAGTGTTGTTTTTAAGTATATTATGATATGTTTCAATTCAGTTCAGTTCAGCCGCTCAGTCGTGTGCGACTCTTTGCAACCCCATGGACCTCAGCATGCCAGGCCTCCCTGTCCATCACCAACTCCCAGAGTTTACCCAGCTCATGCCCACTGAGTCGGTGATGCCATCCAACCATCTCCTCTCCTCTGCCTTCCCCTTCTCCTCCTGCTCCCAATCCTTCCCAGCATCAGGGTCTTTTCTAATGAGTCAACTCTTCACATGAGGTGGCCAAAGTATTGGAGTTTCAGCTTCAACATCAGTCCTTCCAATGAACACTCAGGACTGATCTCCTTTAGGATGGACTGGCTGGATCTCCTTGCAGTCCAAGGGACTCTCAAGAGTCTTCTCCAGCACCACAGTTCAAAAGCATCAATTCTTTGGCGCTCAGCTTTCTTTATAGTCCAACTCTCACATCCATACATGTTATGTCTAAGATACACAAAAAGGTGTAAGAAATCCTACCCAGTCACTCAGGTATCTATTATCCTACTTAAGAAATCAAACCTTATTAGTATAGCTGAAGCCCCCTGCCCCTACCCCCAGTCCATCACTCTAACCTTACCTCCACCCAAAATGAACTGCTCTCCTGAACTTGGTGTCTATCATCACATGCACTTCTTCATACTTTACTATATACACTTGTGCCCCAATAGGATAAATACAGATATATAAAAAAGAGATTTATTTTGAAAGATTGGTTCATGGAAATATGGAGATTGACAAGTCCCTCCATCTGCCATCTGTAAGCTGGAGGCCCTGGAAAGCCATCAAGGTAGTGCTGACCAGACCAGAAGGCCTGAGAAACAGGAGAGACAACAGTACCCCTCAGTCCAAGTTTGAAGGCCTGAGAATCAGGAACACTCATGTCAAGGACAGGAGAAGACGGATGTCCCAGCTCAAGAGTAAATTCTCCTTTCCTCTGCTTTTTGATTCTCTTCTGGCCCTCAGTGGATTAGATGATGCCCACCCACTTTGGTGAGCACACTTCTTTATTCAGGCTGCTACTTCCTAGGTGGCTCAATGGTAAAGAACCCATCTCATACACACAAGTTCTCCTTCAACTTATTTCTTCACTCAGCCTCATGTTGGTGGAACTCATCCATGTTGACAGATGTCACTTTAGTGGATTCACTCTCATTTCCTTAGAGAAGTTGGCCCATGTGTCAAATCCACTAGCCATGTTTTCATACTGTTATCCCAACACATCATGCTTGTTCGTGTAAATATTGTCTATAAATGCTTCCCACTACAACGGTAGGGTTGAATAGCTATGATAGACTGCATGCCCTTCAAAGCCTAATACATTTTCTATCTGGCCCTTTACAGAAAAGGTTTGTTGACCCCTTCTGCAGAGTATTCCATTTTGACAATTACTCAGCTAATTTATTCATTCTTTTATTGTTGGAGACTAGGGTGTTTCAATTCGATGCTATTGTACACTGTGGTCAGGAATTGTCTTGCACACATTTGTGAACTCACGTGAGAGTTTTTCCAGTTTCCATCTAAGGATGGAATAACTAGGCCTAAGGGTTTATGCATGTTACACTTTTCTGAAAATTTACAATTTTTTTTTCCTCCTAATTGCTTTTACTAATTTATACTCCCAGCAGCGATGTAAAACAGTTCTGTGGCACCAAATTCTCAACAACATTTGGTACTGGGGCACACTGCTGTTGTTCATCTGATGAGTATGAAAGAGTATCTTATTACAGTTTTCATTTGCATTTTTTTTTTCTGATGACTTGTGAGCTTGAGCTGTATTTGCTTATCAGCTGTTTGTGTTCTTCCCTGGTTTGCCCATTCATGCCTTTGGCCCACTTTTCCACAATGGTGTTTGTTTTCTAGCTGATTTACAGCAATTCTTCCCACATTCTCCTGTCCTTTATTCATAATATTATTGCAAGCATCTCCTCCTAAGCAGCTGGCTGCTCACTTTCAAAGGTATCTTTTAATAACAGAGGTTTAAAATAAATATTTGTTAATAAAAACTTTTGACCTTTTTTTATGGCTTGGGCTTTTGTGCCTTGTAGCATAAGCATGTGTGTGTGTGTGCGTGTGTGTGTGTGTGTGTGTGAGATTATGTATGTGTGTGTGTATATATATATATATGTGCTTGTGTAAATGCATATATATATATATATATGTATGTGTATGTGTATACACAGACACACACACACACATACACACACACAGGGGCTTCCCTGGTGGCTCAGTGGTAAATAATCTTCCTACAATAAATACTGTAGGTTTGATTCCAGACCACTTCAATAAAGTGAATATCACAGTAAAGTGAGCCACACAAATATTTTGGATTTACAGTGCACCTAAAAGTTATGTTTACACTATACTGTAGTCTATTACATGTGTGATAGCATTATGTCTTAAAATGTATATATATACATTCCTTAATTTAAAAATGCTTTATTGCTAAAAAAAAAGTTAACTGAGGCTTCATCAAATCATAATCTTTTTGCAAAATAACATCAAAGAACTCAAACATGACAACAAATATAAATAATATTGAAAACTTTTGAAATATTGTGAGAATTATCAAAATGTGACAGACACAAAATAAGCAAATGCTGTTGGATAAATGGTGCCAATAGACTTGCTCAGCAGAGGGTTGCCCCAAATCTTCAATCGTAAAAAACACAACATCTGCAAAGCTAATGCACAATAAAATGAGGTTCACCTGTATGCATGTTTAACTTAAGGAAATAAAGACAAAATGTTTTCTAAAATTATTACCCCAACAGGGCAATGTCCCAGAGATCCTAAGGCCCAAGATCCACTCTGATACTAGATATTTTCACACTTTTAATTTTGCCAAGTAAGTGGATAAAATTAGTCTCATTGCAACTTTAATTTGCATTTCCCAGATCACTGATGTTAAAGAAACGTGAAATATCTCCATGTATATATGGCCCTTCTATGTAGTCTTATATGAAGACTGTTAGTTCATGTCCTTTATTACCCATTTTAATTTGGTAGTTTGTAGTTTCCTTTTTGATTTGTAAGCTCTATTTTATATTCTTGACACTAAATCATTTTAGGCTGTGCATACTGCAAATATCTTCCCCCAGTTTATAACCTGTCTTGTCATTTGCTTTAAGATGTCTGTTGAAAAACCAAAGTTCTCTGTTTTAATAAAGTCACGTTACCAATCCTTTTTTAATACTCGCTGCATTTTGTATCTTGTTAAGAAATCTTTTTCTACCCCTAAGGATACCCAAGGTAAACTATTGCATATGTACAACAGGAGACAGAACAAAAATGCTTTTCACAGCATCATTCATAAAAGCAAACATCCTAAAAACAACTAAATGCCCATCACTGGGAGAGCAAATAAAATGGGAGATATTCACACATGAAATATTATAAAACAATCAAACTAACTACCATGCAACATAATTATACGGAAAAATCTCAGCAATATAATATAAAGTAATTCCCAAAAGATTGAAAACAGCATGATACCTTTTTAGAAAGTTAAAAACAATTAAATTAAAAACATACACTTTTAGGAAAACTTGTTGGATTAAAACTACATAAAGAGAAAATAAACAGAATAACAGGCATATGGTTCAGAATGATGGTTTCCTTGTGAAGCAGAGACAAGGGGATGGGATGCAGGGGGCATCCTTTTAGGTGTAGGTTATTATCTCAAGGCCCTAGTTTCTGTTTTAGGTGGTGGTTTCATAGGTGTTTATTGCGTTATTAATAATAGCTGAATGTAACAAAATACAAGAACAAGAATGATAAACAAGGATTATAATTAATCCAGTTTTGTGCACCTCAAACTAAAAAAAATTATTTCCTACACCGAGCTCATGAAGATATCCTTCTAAATCATCACTAAAGGCTTTTTAAGTTTTGTTTCTTAGGTGTTTAATTCACCTGGAATCTGTTTTTTTGTATGAGTTGCTAATCTGATTGTTTTTGATATGGATAATTAACCATTCCCACATCATTCATTGGTCTGCTATGCCATCTCTGTCACTAGTAGGTTTGTGTAGGTGTTTGTCTGGATCCTCTCTTCTGTTCTGTTTATTTATCTGGCCCCATAAGAATATTATACTTTCTTAATTACTATAGCTTTATAACAAGTCTTGGTGTCTGACAGAGTGAATACTCACCTTATTCTTCTCCAAGTGTCCAAAAGCTGTTCTTTGCCCTTTGTTATTCTATATACAATTTAGAATAAGCCCAGGGAGTTCCACAAATACCTTGTTAGGATTTTTATTGGAACTGTTACTAAATTTATAAGCTAATTTGTGAAGAACCAACATCTTTTCAATATAGAGTTCATATTATCCTTGAACATGGTATAGCTCGCTGGTCATTTAGGTTTTCTTTCAGTGTTATTTTCTTTCCTAGATCTAATACAGCTTCCATTACATTTATTCCTAGACATGTTACTTTTGTGATGCTATTGTAAGTAGTGTTTTAATGGCTTGTTGGTAATGGACAGGATACAATTGATTTTTGGATATTGACCTTATATCCAACAAACTTAATGAACTCTTATTAATTCTAGTTATGATCTTTAAAGACTCTTGGGTTTTCTTTATAGATAATCACAACTGTCCATGAAAATGGTAGTCTTGTTTCTTTTTTCCAATCCTTATGCCTTTGGTATCATATTCTTCTTTTACTAGACTGGTTTAGACTGCCAATATAATATTGAAAAGAAAAGGTTAAAAAAAGACATCTTTGTTATCTTCTTAACTTTAAAATAAATGTATATTTATTTATTAAGTATGGGTTTAAAAAAAAAAACACAGATTTTTGACATATATACTTTGTCAGTTTAAAGAAGCTCCCCATCACAGGGGCTGTAGAAGCACAGAAGAGAGTGCGATCGTATGTCCCAATTTGCCAAATTTATAGCTGTCATCCCAGGATAATCAGTAATGCTGCTGCTGCTGCTAAGTCGCTTCAGTCGTGTCCGACTCTGTGCGACCCCATAGATGGCAGCCCAACAGGCTTCCCCGTCCCTGGGATTCTCCAGGCAAGAATACTGGAGTGGGTTGCCATTTCCTTCTCCAATGCATGAAAGTGAAAAGAGAAAGTAAAGTCGCTCAGTCGTGTCCGACTCTTAGGCCTGCAGCCTACCAGGCTCCTCCGTCCACGGGATTTTCCAGGCAAGAGTGCTGGAGTGGGGTGCCATTGCCTTCTCCAATCAGTAATAGCGCCCCCTTTAATCTTCAAAAGAGTTTTAGTTTGGACAATGAATTATATTCTCCCTCTAGTAGAGGGGTGATAGGTTATGGTGATGCTAGTGAGGCAATTTGACTTATAATTATAAGATGAACAAGAGGACCTGACAGCCTGGAGTTTCTAGAATGTTCTTTGCCTAACTGGGAAGCTTCCAACCTCATGTAACAAAGCAATCACTATCTACTCCTTCCCTCTGCAAATTCATGAGGAGACATGCTCTAGGGACAGCCCAGACATCATCCAATTTGCCACACGAGAAGCAAGAAACACACACAAAATGGAGCAATTATCTTATCAAAAACCAGAGCGATTGGCAATCTGAGAATGAAGCTGACAACAGCCTGGCCTGTCACATGCTCTATTTTGTCACTTACATCCCCAATATAAATGCAAAAATGCGAAAACCAGGCAGAAGATTAAGTGGCAATGGATCCATTCTGATGCTGGGCTTGAGCTACTTACTGAAGACATAAATTATGGTGCTGTCACCATCACCTTTCCTATTTGCAAATAAATGTTGTCATCTAATTATACAAGACTTGGAGACTGTTTAACAAATTTCTCAGAGGAAGGGCCCAGTGGCAGCTTGGATTCCCTAGATGCCCTGATTCCATCTCTTTATTTGGGTCATCTCTCCAAAATGCAGGTCTTTTTGTTTTGCACAACAGGCGCTGTTATCCCATCTTCCCATCCTTTATTGGAGATTAAACCACAAAGACATGATGGACTTCTTGACTAATTCCATTAAAGAATCATTAAGGATGAGAGATGGAGAGGAGGCAGCCTACGAAATAAGTAATGAAGGGAAGTTTCTTTCTTGATACAAGGGGGATCACCAAGCAGAACAGCCAACGATAGGCCGAGAGATACAGCAGAAAGCATCTTCTCATCTTGACTGGGCAAGAAAGAGGAGTAAGACAAAGACAAAGGGAAAAGCCTGGGAACAAAGCCTGGAGTTCCTGGGACACTTGGGAGGTGTATTTCTGAGTCTGTGGACACCCCATTTGCTACCTGTGCCAGGACATTTCAGGAATGACAACAGCAGTAAGGGCAAAGAGCCAGTGACACTGGCTGGGTCCAGCTCACGTATTTATCCATTATCCAGTAAGTAGCTACTGGGTCCTGGCTTAGTTTGGATTCTCCCAGAAACAGACCCTCAGATAAGAATTCAAGTGCTAGACATCTATTTGGGGAGGTGAAGTAAACATCCGAAGAGGAACACAATAGTGAAGAAAAGGAAGGTGGCCAAGAAAGGATGAGTTATCAAGTTCCCCCTATGGTGACCTCAGAAACTCACTGTATAGCCTGTGCCTTAGACTTGACTTATCCCTCCAAAGAGGGGAAGGAGCTGGGATATGGGGTATTTTACACATCCAAACATTGACTAATGGCTGCTTTTCCTATGGTGTTAATTTTCCCACTTCTGGTCTTCCACTCAGTGGGACAAAGTAGGCTTCAGCAAACTCAGAAAGTCTTTCGGCAAAGAAATGTAGAAACTGGCAGTTGGGAAGCAGGCCAAGTGCCCTTTAAACGATAAGCATTAGGAGATAAGGGCAGGGTTCCAATGTCCACTTCCAGTTCCTACTCTGCACTGAGAACCTGCTACATGCCGTAGCTACACTCACCAGCAAGTGAGAAATGGTCCCTGACCACGTGACCCTTGTTGGAGGCAAAGAGCAGGCCACCTATCCCCGCGCCTCTTCCCTCCTCTTCCTAGGGTAGACTGGAGCTTCCAAAACCTGTCCCTCGCGGTGCACCAGGAGTCACCTCTGCCTTCTCTGAGTCCCTGACTTCTGCCCCGTCCTTGGTCTTCGTCTCCACCCCTCCCTCCCTCGGTCCCTCTCGTCCAGGCTCTGAAATGTCTCCTTTCCCCTCATTTGCAGTATCTGAACATAGCAACTGTGATGAATGAGACCATTTGTTAAGCGTACACTGTATACTCACCCCTGGGTTAAGTGACATATGATTATTATCTCATTTATCTGCCAAACAACTGTGACCTCAGGCTTGTGTTCCCAACCTTGTTCCGGCTTCATCCCACCTGTCTGATGGGATGAGGCCTCCTTGGAAAGCACCATGACCTAACCCAAGTGCCCACAACCCTCTGCGCATTGCATTTGGTCAACTACCTAGTCCTCTACCTAAGTGAGCGGGGCTGTGTTTGCCCCGACCTGAATCCATGATCTTTAGTCAAGGTCCCAACACACCCCTCACGCCCCCAGGAGGCCCTGCTGGTCCATTCCAGTGAGGAGTAGCCTGTCTCTCAAGGATGAGCCATGCTCAGCATCCTCCCAGGTTAGGATCCCCAGAGGCAGGAGAAAAGACAAGATGGCTTCGGCAGTTATTCTTAGTTACTTCAGACAAATGTCAAATTTTGCCTCCCTTGCCTCTATTCTCCTACCTTTGCAGCCTGCAAATAGGGAATTGGACTGAATCAGTAGTTCTCAAACTGCAGTCTAATAAGTCATGATTCTCCTTCTCAGGGATTAATGCATTACCCTGTCTCTGATGATGTATTTTCATGGCGTTTCCTAGACACATCGCCTTGATGATAAAGAAGTAGTTTTGTGGCGGGGATTCGAGTACAGCGGCAAGGCAGTAGGAGACAATTTGAGATAGGGGATATGTTTGGCTGCCCCCTCATCTGCTGGTGCATCAAAGGAGCTCAGATTCAGAGCCTGGGAAATTTAGGCCAAGAAGGGTCAATGGCAACAAAAGGAAAGATAATCGCTCTTTATTGGGGGTTGGGGGGAAGACAGCAAAAAGGAAGGCCAACCTGCTTATCTGGCATTCTAGCAGGATGGCAGACCACCAACACAGACACTTCAAAAGATCCCTGGCTCAGCTCCCCAGCCCCTCCCCCAAGGTTCCTGCAGCAAATACATCTCCGCATTTCCCTGCACTTTTGAAGTCAAAGTGTGGTCTGGTTAATTAGATGTTAGTGGGGGCCCGGGGGCGCTGGGATCCAAACTCAATAAATTTCATTTCTGAAAGACAAAGAGGTCAAGTGCATATTAAACTTGAGCGCTCACGGAGCTCTGCCGGGCCATTTATTCAGCCGGGCTCCTCACAGTTTCGGCAGAGAGAGCACCAGGCGGCTTTTGGGAGGCTGGCTGGGTGCAGAGGCAGGCCTGGAAGTGTGCCCATCTGACATTGTGGAACAAGGGGGTGGGGGGTGGGGAGAAAGTCATTCAAATGTTTTCAACAGAAATAGCTCAGTCCTGCAGTCAGAATTTGAAATTTCTGCCAATTTCCAACTCCTTTCATGAGATGAGCCCAGTAAACAGCCTGGCCCTTTCTTCAGCCTCCTGCTGAAATGGACCCCTCCCCACAGCTTGGCTGTCTCTTGCAGGGAGGTCAGTACTAGACACAGCCCCCTCCAAGCACAGAGGGACTGCACGCTGCCTCTCACCACACTCTGCTGTTTCCCAAGTTATCTCAGAGCTAGGGCTACAGATCTGGAATTTCTCCTGCCTGTCCTTCTCTCCCCATCTCTCTGACCTGACCCACAAGGAAACATGCAGGCCTCTGTGCTGGAGGAAAACCAGTAACCACCAAATGTCCACGCAGCAAAAGCTCTTGCTACTGGCAATAAGCCTGGGGTAGGGCAGGCCCAGGAGGCAGACACCCAAGGTCAGTCCTGGTACCTCTGCTTCTCAGCTTTGATGCTTGGGCTGTAGCTACAACTTTTTCATTTTTCTTCATGGGGGAGCCCCGTCTGCTGCCTGGGTCAAGACTCTGATCAGCATTTGGCCAGCTTCGTGAAAAGAAGGGAGACTTTCTCAGCAACGACTAACTTGGCTAGAAATCTGTCACACACATGCAGAGTTCAAGGCTGAATTCTTAGGAGGGCATTTTGCAATCTCTGTTGTTTTGTTTTCGTCCTTCCTTTAGTGTGTTTTGATTGGGGAACGAAGGTGTTAGTCACGCATGAGGTGTCCGCATTTAGAAAATTACTGACTTGGCAGTTTAATTACATTTGGAGGCCACTAAATAGGATTGTTTCCCTTTATTTAGACAGCCTGGATCTTCTTAGTCATGATTCAGGAATGTGATAATCCAAGCGTTGCTTTATCTTGAAAACTTACCAAACCACCCCAGCAACCTCTCCAAGCAACGAGTCATGGTGAGAAACTCTAGTTTGGATGTTCCTAAAAACCCCTATTTAAGACTTCTTTGTCTGGCAAAACCCACCATCACCCGCTGCAGCACTGGGTGGGTGGGAACGTCTCTGATTACGGCTCTCCTGTTCTATTTCTGCAGCATGAAGTCGCTGGGCTGCAATCCACCTTCATCCCTGCACCCTGGGTTCTCCACACAGAACTGCTGTCTTTGAGAGAGGCCATTCTGGGGTCTTTTTTTTCCTTTTCAACTTTATACCAAGAAGCAGTCTACTGTGGTAGAAATTGTTCTGCTGAACCAACCTAGCAGCCTGGATTCAAGGCTTGCATTTACCAGCATCATTAAAAAATCTGATTTCCCAAGGTAGAAAAATCTCTATGAGCTGTTTCTAATTTAATTGCCTAAGTTTTTTAATCAAGAAATTTGGAAACGCCATACCCGATGATCAACTTGGTGGACTCCATTTGCCTGCTTTTTTGCTTCCTAAAAATAATTTGCCAGGAACTTCAGAGCTGTGCCTGAGAGGCAGGCAAGCAAATCAGTTTCGGAGGAGTTTCTCAGTCAAAGAAGATCTTCCTTGGCCTAGTGGGAGGGGTCAGCCCTCTAGAGGAGTGGATCAGTCATCTAAAGGAGAGGGGGCCCAGAAACTTGGAAGGCAGGAGAGACGGCTCAAGCTCAAAGAGTCCCCTTCCCAAAGGCATCCCAAGACTCCCACTGACAGCCCCATGGGATGTGGCTCAGAGCCTAGATCAAGCCTTTCCTGACACTGGAAAGGCCCTTTTCCACCAGCCTACCCATCAGGACAGAGACTTCTCTCAGGGTAAGTAAAGCTGGGCACTCAGCTACGTGGTGGTACTCGCCCCAGAAGAGAAGCCTCTGGTATTTCCACACACTGTCCTAGGAAGCTTTGTCTTGAATACATTAGATTTTCTATACTAGTTGGGATAGTTCAACATAGTATCCTGTCCCCAAGTAGAAAGTCAGCCTCTCCTAGGCCTGGGTTCCATGGTAGTGCTCAACCAACTGCAAATAAGTGTCAGAGTTCCAGCCGCATTCTCAGCAGAGCCTTGGACCCCCAGCCATCAGCTCCCATCTTTGCCTCTTACCTCTCCTGCCTCCTCATCTCTCAGGCCCTGATCTTCTGGCTTTTCTTATCCCTCTCTGTGGGCCAAAGGAGATGTGATGGTGAGGTTCTGGGAACCTGACCTCTGAATCTTCTAGGTCACAGCCACCAACCACCTCACCACAGCACCCTGATGGGGATGTGAGCTCAGTGGTCAGAGATAACAAACAGGTGCTATGTATTTGCCCCACATTTCCTACGAACCAGACTGGGTCATGAGGACAGAAATGTTTACTTAAGTTAGAGACAGCAGGCGAGGTTACTTTTCCCCTTTCCCCTCGATACCCCCTAACTCAGATATCAGCCCTCCAAACATCCATGGCCTGGAAAAGGGGGGCCAGGAGGGCAGGAGAAAGAACGCATTTTTCCTAAGCGTCCCCCAAACCAAAACATTCTACTACTTCTCTCGTCCCATTCGATGACCCTAGATGCTTCTGGCTAGATAATACTTTGCAATTCATTTCTCTTCTACAAAAACATTATTTTATTAAATTGCTCTTCAAAAAGTGATTGCACTCCTGCCAACTGTAACAAAGTAACTGGTATCAGACTAGCCCCTAGCCCTCTTGCTGTCAATGACTAGAAAACTGTACAAAATATATGAGACAACTGTTTTCAGATATTGGATAACAGAAGGAGGGAAACAAAGGAGGGCAGTGGGGGCCTCATGCTGCCCTGGCTGTCTATGTGATCTTGCTGTCCAGACCCTGCAAGGAGATGGAGCCCAAACAGATCACGGAAGTCTCAGCGAGCTGAGGACACAAAGACTGGAGTTCTGCTGAGCCAGCTGGAATCTGAGGGGTAAAATACTGGAGAGGAGAGCGTGGCATAAAAAAGGAGCCTGAAACACACACATAAAGGTTTTCTTAAATCTTTGCTCAAGTATTAAGCTGCACTTACACAGGACAAGATGGCCAAAAGGCTTGACTAAGAACAACTTACTGAGGAATAGTGGTCTGAATGGAGATCCCACAGTGCTGGGAAACACAGCAGTTCCACCCACAGCATTAAGTCCCTGAAAATTCTGGCCACTCAGAGACCTTAGAGAGAACACATCTGAACATTCTCACCAAGTGGACTATTCTTTTGTTGTTGAGTCGCTAAGTCATGCCCATCTCTTTGTGACCCCATGGACAGGCTTCCCTGTCCTTCACCATCTCCTGGAGTTTGCTTAAACTCATGTCCATTGAGTTAGTGATGCCATCCAACAATCTCATCCTCTGTCATCCCCTTCTCCTCCTGCCTTCAACCTTTCCCAGCATCAGGGTCTTTTCTAAGGACTATTCTAAAACAATCCTAAGCAAGATTTTTATAAAGCTTAAAAGAATTAAGCTGAGGATTTGGGGTTTGTTTTTTTATATATATATAAATTAACTACCAGAAAAAAACCTACACTCCTTCAAGGAAAATCACAAAATATAATGCACCATCCATAATTTCCAATATATCAAAAATTACTAGTCATGTGAAGAATAAGTAACATGTGACCCATAATCAAGAGAAAAATACGTCTAAAGAAACAGACCAAAAATAATAGAGAGGTTAAAATTAGCTGACAAGTGTTTTGAAACAGCTATCAGAAATATGTTCAAAGATTTAAAGTAATTAGGGAATAGATTCAGAATTTTAGTAGAGATATGGAAACTATTAAAAAGAATCAAAGAGAAATTTGAGACCCTCAAATTAAAATATGTGAATTGAAAAATTTAATGGATGGGCATAAAAGCAAATTGGACACTGTAGCAGAAAAACATCAGAGAACTTAGATGGGGTAATAGAAGCTATCCAAACTGATGTAAAGAGATTTAAGAAAAAAAAGAAAACAGCAGACACGTAACATCAACTGATCTTTGACAGAGGAGCACAGGCAATTCAATGGAAAAAGGAGCCTTGTCAACAAAAGCTGCTGAAACAACTGGATATCTACATGCAAAAAAAAACCCAAAAAACCTGAATCTAAACACAGACCAACATCTTTCACAAAAATTAACTCAAAACTATAAAACTCCTGGAAGATGGACTTTACTGGTGGTCCAGTGGTTCAGAATGCATCTGCCAAAAAACAAACATACAAACAAAAAAAGAATGCATCTTCCAATCCCGGGTACATGGGTTCGATCCCTGATCTGGGAAGATTCCACATGTGGCGGAGCAACCAAGCCTGCATGCCAGAACTACTGAAGCCTGTGTGTATCTAGAACCCATGCTTCGCAACAAGAGAAGCCACCACAATGAGAAACCCACACACTGCAATGAAGAGGAGCCCCACTCGCTGCAACTAGAGGAAGCCTGCAAGTAGCCATAAATAAATAATAAAATAAATAATTTCAAAATAAAACTCCTGGAAGGCAACAGGAGAAAATCTAGGTGAACTTGGGTTTATCAATGACTTTTTAGAGACAGCACCAACTGCATGATTAAGGGGGAAAAAATTGCTAAATTGGACTTCATCACAATTTAAAACTTCTGTTCTGTCAGCACAAGCAAAAACCAAAACACTATTTAGAGAATAAAAATACAAGCCACAGAACTGGAATAAAACCACTGAAAACACATATCTAATAAAAGACTGGTATCCAAAATATACAAAGAACTCAAAACAAGAAAACAAACAACCCAATTTTTATAAAGATCTGAACAATTTACAAAAGAAGATATGCAGATGATGAATAAACATATGAAAAGATGTGCAACATCAAATGTCCTTGCTGCTGCTGCTGCTAAGTCGCTTCAGTCGTGTCCGACTCTGTGCGACCCCATAGACGGCAGCCCACCAGGCTCTGCCGTCCCTGGGATTCTCCAGGCAAGAACACTGGAGTGGGTTGCCATTTCCTTCTCCAGTGCATGAAAGGGAAAAGTGAAAGTGAAGTCGCTCAGTCGTGTCCAACTCCTAGTGACCCCATGGACTGTAGCCTACCAGGCTCCTCCGTCCATGGGATTTTCCAGCCAAGAGTACTGTCCTTAGGGAACTGCAAAGTAAAATGATAATGAGATACCACAAGATACCTATTAGAATGGCTAAAATCCAAACCACTGACAAACACAAAAGCTGACAAGGCTCTAGAGCAACAGGAATGTTCATTCACTGCTAGTGGAAATGCAAAATGATACACTTTCAAAAACAGTTTGACAGTTTCTTACAAAACAAAATATATTCTTACCATACAATCCACCAATCATGCTCACTAGTATTTGCCCAAATGAACAGAAAACATACCCACACAAAAACTTGCACTTGAATGTTTATAGCACCTTTATTCAAAATTATCAAAACTTGGAAGCAACAAAGGTGTCCTTCAACAAGTGAGTGGATAAATCACACCACAGCCACACAATGCAATATGAGTCAGTGCTAGAAAGAAATGAACGATAAGTCACAGAAAGAAATGGAAGGACCATATCAGAAATTAACTATACTTCAATTTAAATAAAAAGAAATGGAGGAAACAAATGCATATTGTTAAGTGAAAGGAATCAATCTGAAAAGTCTGTATTCTATATGATTTTAATCATATGACATTCTAGAAAAGACAAAACTGTGGAGACAATAAAAAGATGAGTGTTTCCCAAGAGCTTAGGGGGTGGGAGGGAGAGACGAGTAGCTGGAGCACGAGGAAATGATAGGATGAAGGGACTATTCTGCACGATATACTAATGGGAGGTACATGTACCTGCATCTGTCAAAATCCCTAGGATGTACAACACAGACAGCAAACCCTAACATAAGACTGCCAACTGTGGATGAAAATGACACGGCAGTGTAGGCTTATCATTTGTAGTAAATAAATCATCCAAATATAAGATGTTACAAAGAGCAGAAACTTTAAGGTGTTAATAAGGGAGCAGATGAGAACTCTCTGTACTTTTCACTCAATTTTTCTTTAAACCTAAAACTGTTCCCTCTCAAAAAAAGCCTATTGATTTGTTTAAATAAACAAGACTTCCGTGGCTTCTGGAATAAATCGAGAGTCAAAAGAAGAGGAGAGAGAGATTTGGGTTTAAAAACACAAAAAACAAAACAAAAACAAACAAAAAAATTAAAGAAGTAATAAAGCCAAAGTCTGTTCAAAACTCATGAAAAAATATCAATCCACAGATTCAAGATGGTCAACAAAATCCATGCAGGATAAACTTGAAGTGAAGTGAAGCGAAAGTCACTCAGTGTTGTCCAACTCTTTGCGACCCCATGGACTATATAGTCTATGGAATTCTCCAGGCCAGTATACTGGAGTGGGTGGCTTTTTCCTTCTCCAGGGGATCTTCCCATCCGAGGGATCGAACCCAGGTCTCCCGCATTGCAGGCGGATTCTTTACCAACTGAGCTATCAGGGAAGCCCTCAGGATAAACTTAATGAAAACCAAATCTAAGCACATCCTGAAAACCAAAGAGAAAGAGAAAATCTTTAAAAAGAGCCAAAGGCAGGGCGGGAAACATTACAGAGAAGAAAATTATATGATTTATCATTGACTCCTCATCTGCAACAATGCAAAGCAGAAAATAATGTAGTTGCCTTTAAAGTGGAAAAAAAACTGTTAACTATAATTCTAAATTCAGTGGAAATATCTTTAAAATGAAGATACAAAAAACTTTTAAATAAACAAAAACTTTAAAATTTTATCACCAGTAGACTTGAATGCCAAAATAAATTCTTTTTTCTTTAGAAAGTTATTCAGGCTGAGTGAAAATCTCTCTAAAATTCAACAGTGTTACAAAAACAACAATGTATTTCAATAATGTATAAGTGTAAAAATAAAATATATGAAAACAGTAGCACAAAGAATAGGATGGACGTTCACTACTGCTAGGTTTTTATTATTCAATAAGTGATTATTTTATAAGTGATATAGTATTAACAAATAAGGATAGACAAAAATTCACTCTAAAAGATAAAATGTAATAGCAAAAAATACCCAGTAAGGACTTCCCTGGCAGTCCAGTAAGACTCATTGCTTCCATGGCAGGGTTCACTGGTTCAATCCTTGGTTGAGAAACTAAGATTCCACATGCCACAGTGTGGCAAAAAATACAAACGAAAATGCCCAACTATCCCCAAAAAAAACAGACAGGAAAGAAGACAAAGAACAACTAAGACAAACAGAAAACAACTGGAAAGATGGTAACAAATACATAATACAAATAGCCACGTTAAATGCAAAGGGTGAGATTTTCAGATTAGATTTGTTTTAGGCAAAATCCACTGACAACTCTTTATAAGAGATTTACTTTAAATATGAAAAAAACATAAATGACAAGTAAAAAGATGAAAAAATATATACCATGCAATGACACAAATTTGTCAATATCAGAAATGAAATAAAAGACATCCCCATCTACACTGCAACAGAAAAAAGAAGGGAATATACTAAACAATTTATGCCACTAAATTTGATGAGTTAATGAAATTAACAAATTTCTTATACAACACAAATGACCAAAACTGACACAAGAGGAAACACAAGATAAAACTAGCCCTATATCTACTAAAGAAATTTAGTTTATTATCAAAAATCTTCCCACAAAGAAAACTCTGGATGCAAAATGTTTTGCTGATGAGCCATATAAAAACACTTAAGAAAGAATAATTTTATATGATTCTGTGTAAACTCTTCAATATAACAATTCCATACAAACTCTTCTAGAAAACAGGGGAAGAAAACACTAACAAACTCATTTATAAAACCAACATGGCTGTGATCCTAAAACCATACTAAAGGAGAAGTACAAGAGAGAGCCACAGACCAACATCCCTCATGAACATAGATACAAAAATCCTTAACAAAATGCAAACAAACTGAAAAAAAAAAAAAAAATATATATATATATATACATATATATATATGCATGTGCTGTGTTAAGTTGCTTCAGTTGTGTCCGACTCTTTGTGACCCCATGGACTGCAGCCCACCAGGCTCCTTTGTCCACGGGATTCTCCGGGCAGGAATACTGGAGTGGGTTGCCATTCCCTTCTCCAGGGGATCTTCCCAACCCAGGGATCGAATCCACATTTCTTACTTCTGCACTGGCACGCAGGTTCTTTACCATTGGTGCCACCTGGGAAGCCCCATATATATGTCTGTGTGTGTACATATATTAATACATCATGATGAAATAGGTTTATCCAAAGATTACAAGATTGGTTTAACATTCAAATATCAATCAATGTGATGTGGCGTATTAACAGCCTAAGAAGAAACTGCGTATAAGTATCTTAATAGAAGCAAAAAAGGTACTGACAATATCCAATACTTATTCCTCATAAAAGTGCTCAGCAAACTCGGAATAACAATGAATCTGCCTCAATCTGACAAAAGGTTTCCCATAGTAACCTTGCAGTTAATGTCATCCTTAATGGTGAAAGACTGAATACTTTCTCCCTAAGGTAGAGAACAAGGCAAGGAAGTCTACTCTCACCACTTCAACATTTTATTGGATGTTTGAATCAGTGCATCAAAGCAGGGAAAGGTGGGGGAGGGGTATATAGACTGGAAAAGAAGGAATAAAACTGTTTTTGTGTAGGTAACATAGTTACCTGTGTAGAAAATCCTAAGGAAGCTGAGAAAAAAAAAAAAAAAACAGAACTAAAAAGTGAGTTTGGCAAAGCTGCAGAATACAGCCTCAACATAAAACAATCAATTGAATTTCCATAATCTAGCGAAAACAATTTGAAATTATAATTTTAAAAGCAGTGTTTATAAGAGCATCAAAAAAACCATGAAATACATAAGGATAAATTTAACCAAATATATGCAAGAACTGTACCCAAAACTTTGATGAGAGCCAGAACAAAATAATTTTGAAAAAGAAAACAGTTTAAAGGACTTACACTACCTGGTTTCAAAACTTACTATAGAGCAATATTAATCAAGAAAATATGGTGCTGATATACATAGCTAGAACCAGGCAGAAGAACATGAAAAAGTGCTCAATATGACGAGTCATTACAAAAAGATAACTTAAAACTATAAGGAGATACTGCTATATACTCAATGCTGCTGCTGCTGCTGCTAAGTCACTTCAGTCGTGTCCGACTCTGTGCGACCCCATAGACGGCAGCCCACCAGGATTCTCCAGGCAAGAATACTGGAGTGGGTTGCCATTGCCTTCTCCAGTGCATGAAAGGGAAAAGTGAAAGTGAATACGCTCAGTCATGTCCGACTCTTAGCGACCCCATGGACTGCAGCCTACCAGGCTCCTCTGTCCATGGGATTTTCCAGGCAAGAGTACTGGAGTGGGGTGCCATTGCCTTCTCCAATATACTCAATAGACTAATATAAAACTAACAACATCAAACTGCCAGGCAAGGATGTAAAGCAATCTGACCTCGCATACACTGCTGATGGGAGTGCAAAATGTTACGAACAGTTTGGAAAACTCTGTCAGTTTCTTATAAAGTTAAGCATATGCCTATACACCTACCCTTTGACCTGGCAATTCTAATTCCAGGTATTTATTTATCCAAGAGAAACACAAACTTGTGTCCACAGGGAGGGGGCGGAAGACACTTATACAAGAACGTTCATAACAACTTATTCATAAGAGTCAACCCAAATGTTCATCAACAGAAGAAGGGATAAACAAACTGTGATATATCCTTACAGTGGAATGCTACTCAATAATAAAAAGAAGCCAACTATTGATACATGTGGCAAAGTAGATGAGTCTCAAAAACACTGTGCTGACCAAAAGCCATGCACACACAAAAAGAATTTGCACTGCTAAATTCCATTCACAGAAAGTCCTGGAACAGGAGAAGCTAATCTATGGTGAAAGAAATTGGAACAGTGGTTGCTTCTGGTAGAGGGGCTAAGTAGGGAATGACAGTGGGGTGGGGACACAAAGTGGCTCCCTGGCGTGACGGAGGTGTCCTATACCGTGAGAAGGGTGTGGGTTACATGGATGGAAGCATTTGTCAAATCTGATTGAGCTGTGCAGTTAAGATATCACTATGCATGCCCATACCACACTAAGCATTCTCTATGTAAATTACACTTCCATTTTTTAAGTATTTTTTAAAGCTCAACACTTCCTATGAAATAACACAGGATATTAAGAGGACACCCCAACTTCATTTTTCCCCTTGCATGAGCCACCTCTCATGTAATGAATGTTAACAGCAAGGGTGTCCTTCCACATCCCTCTCCATGCTTCTAAGACTCAAACAGTCAAATGTACACATGTGTATGAAGGGATAAGACATCAGTTCATTTGCTTTTTAATAAGCTTCCTAGGGTGTCAGAGGATGAGATGGGTGGATGGCATCACCAATGGACTGGACATGAACTTGGGCAAACTTCGGGAGATGGTGAGGGACAGAGAGGCCTGGTGTGCTGCAGTCCATAGGGTCACAAAGAGTTGGACACAACTGGGCAGCTGAACAATGCATGTGTTTTCCACTGCTTGCTCCTATCATCTAATTATACTTCAGGTCATAGTTATATAACATCCCATTCTATGGACAAGCCATGATTTATCCACCTACTCAGGAGTCTTCACTCTCTCCACCCCAATAAAGGGCTGTCAGGCTCACCCCAGTTTTTGATATTACAAAAAATACCTTCATCATATACCTAATCTCCCTGGTGCTTTTGTTTCTATTAGAGAATTTCCCAAAGAGGGAACAGTGAATAAAAAAGATAAGTGAGTTATTTGTTTTAACGGATACTGCTGATTACTTTTCACAAAAATGTTGTAGAAATCTCATTTAGTGTTCAGTCTGATATATTTTAAGCTTCTGTAGACTGGCTTCAAAAATGAAAGTAAGTTATGAACATCGCATAATAATCATTTTAGACAATTCATTATTCCTTGAAGAGGAAAATATAACAACATAGTTAAGCTCACAAATAACTGAGTTATTCTAGTTAAATATCTCCTGAGAAGCAGGATAGCATGATGGTTGAAAACTGAAACAACCCTGGCCAAGGTACTGCCCAAGCCTGACTTAACATCAACTCCATGACCCTGAAAAAGTTACTTGATCTGTTTGCATTTGAACATCCCTGTAAACAAAAATGTAAATAGTAATAGTACCTATATCATGGAAGATTTAATAAAGGTAATACGAAGAACCTGGTGCATAGAGAGTGAGAATCTAATAGAAAGAGCTCTTTAAGTGTTTGTTATTACTGGGTAAGCTGCTTATCTTCTCTAGATATCTATTTTCCTTATCTGTAAAATGGGGACAATAACACCATTTGTCTCCTAGGGCATATAAAGTGATTGGAACAAGGCTGGTCTCTTCAACGAAACTACTAATGCCATTGTTTAAGCACAATGCTCACATAGAGGAACCAGCTAGTCACCTGCAGGCATCTAACTGTGGAGTAGATGGCACTCATGACCTCCCCAAACTCAGGAGAAAGCTAAGTTCCTGACAGGCTCACAACGCTACCGAATTCTTGGAAGGCACGCAAATCTTCCAGCCTGCAGAGAGAAATCGATAGGCACCTCTGGGAAGATTTATTTCCCTCCATGGTGAACAATGCACATTCATTTCTTCCTGTAGCTGAGGCGCCCTGAGCATTTAAGCAACTTAAACAGCTCCCCTATTGGTGGCTCACCCAAGGGGTGGACTTCCTCCTTCCAGGATGCTTCTGCAGCTGTGGACTTCAGGAGGGACATGTGGCCAGGTAAACACCTTGACAACTGAGGCTACATGACCTGAGTGTTGGGAGAGAGTCATTTATTCAAGGAACCTACAATGATTGTACCCAAGGGCCAAGATTCTTAACTGAAAAACTGAAAAATGGGTGGCTGTAGGAGATGAAGATTTCTAGAAAAGAGAGTCCCTGCCTTGCACAATGCAGCCAAGAGCCCCGCACTGGGCCATGTCCACCATTCCTGGTCCCACCAGCAGAAGGTACCTGCATCATCAATTTGGAGGCTTTCAACTTTGTTTATAACTCAATTGTGAATGTTAGCTAATTTTTTAAAAAGCTCTAGGTAAAGTCAATGATTGTATGGGGGAAAAACAAGCATAGAGAAGCCGATTTTATCTATTTACCAGGATGGAACGAATAAACTTGGCTTTGGTTTTACTAAAGACTCCTAGTGATGCTTTCAGCTGAAAGCTAAATGTCCTTTCACCTGGGGTCAGAAATATCAGCCCAGGCAGACAAATAAATCGATGGCTGTGGACATTAGCCTTTTCCCTGATGATGAGAGGTTCAGAGACTACTGTACCTGGGTTCAGGGAAAGAGCTGCAGAGAAATTTGCAGCTGTGCAGGACTGGACACTCGAGTTTGTCCACGTGCCCCAAGGTGACCAGATCACATGAAGCTCCTCACACAGACCCAGAGCACATAGCATTGATTCCCATAGGAGGATGGATCGTCCCCACCAGTGGAACATTCACACCTATATACCCAGAGAGCTTTGGTCCTGCTATCAAAGGACCACGGAAATCCAATCTGCAGCCACTAGGCTGTGTGTGGAATCTGAACAGAGAATGATGGCTGCTCTTGGAAGATAATGGATCCCTCTGTGTGTAAGCCTTGTGAATACGCCCACTTTCTAGTGTGCAAATATCCCCTGATGTCCAGGAGAGGGCCAGGTCCACTGATGGAGAACCACGTGCTTCATCCTCAGAGGTGGATTTCTGCTCCACCTCTAAGGACAATCCCCTTCCTCTAAGCAGCCCCTCCTTTCCATGTAATGGAAGGGTCAGGAGGACGACAAGGCGTATCCACCTCAGAGACCTTCTAGCCACAAGGAACAGAGTGACAGTGATTGTAGGGCTCATATAAAACCTGATATGACCATGTTCTGTATTTGAAGCCCATAAAATTGAGTCATATCTTAACGGGCTATCTCTGTAACATGTTTCAAGTGTCATAATGTGTGTATGACAGGGGGAAGGGGTCCTAGAAAAAAAAAATCAATTACCCAGGTCCTTGATTGCACTATGAAGAAAATACAATAAAATCCACCAGACAGCATGAATAACCAAAATGAAATAAAACAGTAAAAAAATAAATAAATAAAATGCATTCCATATATTTCACATAACATCAAAACTGGATCACAGTCCCAAATTATCTGATTAAAGGCTCATGAAACACCAGCAAATTGCTTATTGATTAGAGACTAAATTATTAAAAGGGTCTTTTAACCATTATCCCCACCTCCTCCCTCCACCTACTTATTCTCCACACCCACTCTCAGAGTGACCTTTTGAAAATGTAGTCACTCACCTGCTTGAACTACTTCTCTAATACATCAGAGCTACAGGGTGAAATCCAAATGTCTGAGCATAGAATTCAAGAGCCTGCCAGTCGAATCTCATCTCCCAGAAACCCCTGCCTCGCACCCTCTGTCCCAGCCTCCTCAAGGATACCTCTCCATCTCTGAAAACCAACATCCCCCACCTGGTACCACTTTCTCCATCTTTTCTGCTGTTAACTTCCTGCTTATCATTCAAACTCCAGTGCCACCTCACCTCCAGATTCTTCTGCTACATTCTTCAGAGTTCCAGTTCTGTATTTCTCACAGCACACGTTCTGTTGCAATTATTTGTCTTCCCATGTGTTTCCTACTAATCTCTTATTCCGTCACCAATGCTGGTAAACATCGGGGGGTGGGTGGATGAGCTGGATAGCTGAATGAATGCATAGCAAACAGAAAAGGCACAGCTAAGGTAGAAAAGGGTGCTGCAGTCCATGGGGTTGCAGCGTCAGACATGACTGAACCACTGCGCGACTGAACTGAAGGTGGAAAAAAGACAAAGATTAGATAGCTAGATATTGGGATAGATAGCCAGGCTAAGAATAGGACAGGCTAGGCTAGGCGATGGAGAAGGCAATGGCAACCCACTCCAGTACTCTTGCCTGGAGAATCCCAGGGACAGAGGAGCCTGGTGGGCTGCCGTCTATGGGGTCACACAGAGTCAGACACGACTGAAGCGACTTAGCAGCAGCAGCAGCAGCAGGCTAGGCAAGGCTAGAACAGAACAGATAACACAGATTTCCTAGGATTTCACTATTTCTCCTCTAAGCTCCACATGATTCATACATTCAATTTTCTAGAAAGGAAAAAGTATATATATTATTTTTGTCTCAGGTAAAAATTGGTAAGATTTGGGGGGGGGGAGCAAAAGACATGGGGCACAAATAGTTGACCCAGTTTTTTTCTTTTTCCTTTGAGTGAAACATACTTTGGCAAGTCTCAGCTTGCAGGGAAGCTCCAGAAGACAGAAAATCTCAGAAGAAGCCAGACCTAGGCTTCCAGACACGCGGGAGGATTTCACAGTTGAAGCCAGAGTATCTTTAGAAAAGTCCCTCCCACTCCCACATACTGCATTTCAGGGACAAATTGATTAAGAGCCCTCAAATATTTCTTGAGATTCATGTCAAGCCATACTCACTGCCCACCAAGCCCTGGCCAGGCCCTGTGCTGGAGTCAGGGCTGCAAACTGAGTTGGGCTCATACATTCATGTGCCATTTCTTGCCAGCTACTTCTCAAACATGCCCAAGAAATTACCATTTTAGCAGCCAGAGACTATGCACATGTCCTCATTGACATGTCTCCATTCCTATGCAGATCAATAAAATTACTAATATTTAAAATAGGCTGAGCATTTGCCAGGGACCCTGTTTCATGTGTTACATGTATGATCATGTGAGGACAACAGAACCACAAAGAAGGGATTCATGTTAGTACCTCCCCATTTTATGGATGATGACAGCAAGGTGCTGAGAGGTTCAGTAACTGAATCAAGGTCCATGGCTAGTTAGTAGCGGAGCTGGGAAGCCAGCCCACTCTTTAACCCTATGTTAAGTAATTAAAGGGCAAGAATGCATTTTCCTTCATGGGACTAAATGCAATTACTTTCATTTTCTACCTTTTAGAAATGCAACCCATAAATGTGTTTATTTTTCCTGTGGCACCCCTGCCACTGGACATGTTGTTCTGGGCGATCAAAAAAGAGAGAAGGGAACATTGGAAGACCTCTGCTAGGGGCTCTACAGTCCCTCTTCCCCAGGCCCACCACATCGTCACCCAACCTTAACCTACCTTGAAGGTCAAGAGGTATCACTGCACATCATGTTTAAGAAAGTCTCCAGATCAAAAGTTAAATACACAGTTACCATATGGCCAGGACTTCCCTGGTGGCTCAGACTGTAAAGCATCTGCCTACAATGCTGGAGACCTGGGTTCAATCCTGGGGTTGGGAAGATCTCCTGGAGAAGGAAATGGCAACCCACTCCAGTATTCTTGCCTAGAGAATCCCCATGGACAGAGGAGCCTAAAGGGCTACAGTCCATGGGATGGCAGAGTCAGGCATGACTGAAGCAACTTAGCATACACACATGCATATGTAGAGGAGTGTGATTGCTGACCATACGATAAAGAAAGAAAAGTGAAGTCACTCAGTCATGTCCAACTCTTTGCGACCCCATGGACTGTAGCCTACCAGGCTCCTCTGTCCGTGGGATTTTCCAGGCAAGAATACTGGAGTGGGTTTCCATGCCCTTCTCCAGGGGATCTTCCTAACCCCTGCATCTCCAGCATTGGCAGGTGGGTTCATTACCACTAGCACCGCCTGGGAAGCCCACTCTTCTACATATACCCAAGAGAAATGAAATGAAAACATAAGTTTTCAAAAAATAACTGTGCATGAATAGTCATAGCAGTGCTACTCATAATAGCCAAAATATTGAAACAACCCAAACACCCATCAACTTATGAGTGGATGAAAAAAATGCAGCATATGCACACAGCAGAATATTATTCAACCATATAAAAAATTAAGTAGTGATACATGCTACATGGATGAACCTTGGCATCATTAAGTTACGTGGAAGAAGTCAGAAAGTGCCACATACTGTACAGTTCCATTTATAGGAAATGTTCAGAACAGACAAGTCCACAGAAACAGCCAGGACAACAGTGGCTGCTGGGTTCAAGAAAGACAGAGGAATGGGGAGTGACTGCTAGTGGGTATCCAGCTTCTTTAGGAGGTGATGAAACTGTTCTGGAATTTGATAGTGATGATGATTGTATAACTTTGTCAATTATACTCTTCAAATGGATGAATTTTATTTTATATGAATTATATCTCAATTAAAAAAATACTCCTTTTAAAATTAGCAACCGCAGGGACTTCCCTGGAAGTCCAGTGGTTAAGACTCTGTGCTTTCAACGCAGGAGATATGGGTTCAACCCCTGGCTGGGGAACTAAGATCCCATATGCCGTGCAGCCAAAAAAAATGAGCAACTGCATTAAAAAATCTGCCTTGAAATTGCAAGAGATTCTCCATATAAGAAACTTGATAGATGCATTCCCAATTTTAACTAAATCCATAAAAAAAAATACACACTATTACCAATAAAGAGCAGTGAAGCTGGAAAAAACTGCAATAAAACACCAATAATTCATGGGGTCGCAAAGAGTCGGACACGACTGAGCGACTGAACTGAATACCTATATTTCCATCAGTCATGCTAGAGTAAAGATGGAATTATCCCTCTGTCTGTATAAAATTACTATAAATTTGTTGCCATATGAAGAGACAATAATACACAGCCAAAGATTATAGAAGAAAAATATTAGAGACATGGCAAGAAAATAATAAAATTATCTTTTTTAAGTTTCTATCATGTTTGTTGCATTTGTCAGGGTCTTTTTTAAATGAGTGATTTGTTATATCTCTTCTTGTTATAAATAAAAAATTTACTTTCAAAACAATAAGGAACAAGATGAGGAGGTGATCAGAAAGTCCTTCTGGGCTAGGGTAGCTTCAAATCCGTATGAATACGGCTTCTTCTTTTCTGTCTCTTCCTTCCATGCAGTCAGGGTGGAGAGACCTGTGACAGGGGCGTGGTTTTCCATCCCTTTTGCCTGTTCTCTCTACTGTCTCAGGACTCCAGACTCAGGGGCCACCCAAGACCAACAAGCCAGGGATGAACAAGCCGCCCCAGAAATGGGGACTCTCTTCTGTTCTGATGCTCTCAAAACTTCTCCGCAAGGGTCTCTAAGTGAAGTTTTTTCTCTCAGCAAGGTCTGTTCTTAAGGCACACGGATAGAGAGAGCTACTCTGATGTCTCTAGAGTCCACTTAGATTTTCAAAAGGAGTTCTTCACAGCAGAAATCGATTTAGTTCTTGGGGTTAAACATCCCTTAAACAGTGTAACACACTTTCCTGGCCTCCCCCTTCCTCTTCCTCTTAGTCCTCCCCTTCCTTCTTCTTCTTCCCCTTATCTGGGAAGAGCTTTCCCTCATGGACATCATAGAAGGGAGACTGGATAGAGATAAGGATTCAGGAATTCCTGGGTCCTCTGACTATGATAAAATCTCAGATTCCTCACTCCCTGAAAAAGGAAAAGTGTGATCCCAGTATGGAGAAGGGACCAGACTAGATGGGTCCTTGCCAGGATGAGGCCTCCCTGGCCTCAGGGAGGTCTAGAGACCGAAGTCTAGAGAAGACAAAAAATGGATTCTAAAAGTGGAGACTGGAGGTGAGGACCCACCAGGCAGACACTGGAAGAGCTTGAATGCTAGTATTTCTCTCCTCACATGACCTAGGGTTTCATATTCTAACAGTATCCCTTAGCAACACACACATATGCCCCCAGCCAGAAATGCTAAAACCAAGAAGAGAAACTCATTGCAATTCTACTAACTGCCCACCCACTTCCATGTCGAGTCCCGGAGACAGACACTAACAACTGGGAAGAGATGGATGTTGAAGGATAAATGTCACTGGTCCCATTAATTCTCCAGGTCACTTTGCAGATTTCCTCTGTTCTGAGATGGATGGTTGATACTATGCTCATAATAATGACCATCAAACCTCGGCATTTGTTTAACATTTTATAATTTATGTGAACTTATTTGATCTGCAGAGCTTCGTGAAGTATGACAGTATCAATCTAACAACTGCATTGATAAGAAAACGGAGACCCAGGGAGGGGAAGTGATGGGCTGGCCAAAGACTGCCAACTTTGCAAGGATTATTTTATCTAATAAGTTATCTCAGTCTCCCTAATATGAATAAAAAATCTCCTAAGTTTAAAGAGTCAAATTAATCTAGCCTGAGGCTTTCTTTGGATGCCTTTAATACATGGAGAGTGGGGGTTGCCTCCAAATATAGTTCATTCTTGGGGAAAAGACCTCCTGCCACATTGCCCATGGATTTTATTAAAAAAAAAACACAACAACAACAAAAAAAAACCTGTTGCTGGCCAGCTCTCTTTCCAGACAATAGGCTCCTCTCCAGCCTCAGTCACGACTCATCTTAGACAAAAGAGAGCGAAAACACCCACAGAAGACCCCATGGGAGTGTCCGTGTAAAAGCTGTCGCCGGCTTAACAGCAACACATTCCAAATATCCCAACCACTGAGGGCAGGTCATACAGCTCTGAGCCCGTGCTCTTTCTGAAGCCCTGTGTGAGTAGGGACTTCCGCCAGGGTCCTCAGTTCCTCTGGTGCTGCCACGCCCAAGCATCCACCAAGCTGGGAGGTCCAGCCTACACCCAACCAGAGAAAATCAGATCCAGCTGGGAGAGGAAGGCAGAGAGGAGACAGGAAGCCACAGACATGCGAGCAGTCCAGACCCAGATCAGGAAGTGGGAGCAGGTGATCAAGCCCGGAACCTCTGATAGAAGCAGGACAAAGGAGTATGAAACCCACCCCCCCAAATTCAGCTCTCCTATGCTAAAAAGGAGGTAGAAACCGATGCCAAGCCAGTGGCTTGTCATGGGAGAGACCAGAGTGGAAGCCTTTCACAAATACCATGTTACATTGCTGACATATGATCTTTTACTCTCGGGTTCACACCGTCTTAGTCCATGTGTGCTGCTGTAACAAAATACCACTGACTTGGTGGCTTATAAACAACAGAAAGCTATTTCTCACAGTTCAAGAGGCCAGGAAATCCAAGATCAAGATGCCAGGGGATTCAGGGTCTGGTGAGGAGTCACTTCCTAGTTCATGGAGGGATGTCTTTTTGCTACGTCTTTCATAGCAGCTGTAAAAGAGCTCTCTGGGCTCTCTATCATAAGGGCACCCCATTCATAAAGGCTCTTGATCACCTCCAAAGGTCCCACCTCCAAAAGCCATTAGATTGGGGATTAGGTTTCAATATATGAACTTGAATGGGTAGGGGCTGGGGAGAGACAAGTCTATAGAGGTACCATTCCCCAAATCTAGATCAAAAATGTATTTGCCAAATCCACTCCATCAATCAGAACTTCTCTGACGTTAACAAATTCTACTTTTTTTTAAATGGTAAAACCCCCAAGGAGTAGAATGAACTATGATTTGTATAAAGTTTTTTAATCAGTGTAGGCATCAATTTTAGATTAACCATCATGAAGGACTGTGAGCTTCCATGGGAGAGAGGGGAAAGAGATTTATAAGAGATCCTCAGCATAGCAGAAGCATTCAGAGTGGAGGCTGGGGAAGCCTGGAGTCAGTAAACAACACCCAGGCCCTTGAGTCAGACCCCAGGGAGATAGGAGGGTGCCAACGGCCGGCTATGTCCATGCCCCATGCTCTAAGGTGTCAGTCATGGGAGTCAGACTCGGTGCCACTGAACTCCTCCCACAGTCTACAATCATCAAGCTAGCAAATGCCTGCAGCTGAGGAAAACAGCTGCTGGACAGAATCACATTTATCATAATCCGTCACAGTTTTGTAGCACTTCCTCAGCTTGGTCAGGGCTGAACACCTCACATACATATTCCCAGAGAATCTCCCCAGCATCCCAGGAGGGTGGTGGTATAATCCTCCTTTTACACACATGAAAACTGAGACTTGAGAAAGTAACACACCCTGGACCACACAGCTTGTGAGCAGCAGAGCTGATATTTGGTCCAGGTCCACTTTTCTGTGAAGCATCTACTTTTACTCACCACTGAGATGTTCCACTTTCACGTACCCAGACAGAGTAAACATACATGCAGGCTGGCACTGACGGGATATGATAAGTATTTGAATGAATTGGCAGTGGCCCTGAGAAAATGACCGCCTCCCTCCTATCTACAGCAAAAGTATTATACCTTGGTTTTAAGGGACAAGTTAAATGATCCTCAAGGAGAGTACCTCGTGTTAGTTTCCCAGGGCTGCTCTAACAAAGCACTAAAAATGGGGTGGCTTAAAACAACAGAAATGTATTGCCTCATAGTTCTGGAGGCTGGAAGTCCTAAATCACAGTGTTGCAGGGTCATGCTCTCTCTGACAACTTTAGTGGAAAATCCTTCCTTGTCCCTTCCAGCTGCTGGTGTTGGCCAGAAATCCTCGGCATCCCTTGACTTGAAGAGGCAGCACTCCAGTTACACAGCCAACTTCTTCCTGGGAGTCTTCACACCATCTTCCCTCCGTGTATGTCTGGCTCTAGGTCCAAATTTTCCCTTTTTTATAGGGAGCTCAGACATATCGGATTAGGACCCACCCAAAGGACCTCAGGCTTCCCTGGTGGCTCAGATGGTAAATAATCTGCCTGTAATGTAGGAGACCCAGGTTTGATCTCTGGATTGGAAAGATCCCCTGGAGAAGGAAATAGCTACCCACTTCAGTATTCTTGCCTGGAGAATTCCGTGGACAGAGGAGCCTGGCGGGGTATAGTCCATGGGATTGCAAAGAGTTGGACACAACTGAGTGATTAACACATACACACACTGAAGTCTTGTAGTGGAGTTAAAAATAAATGTGTAAGAACAAGGTGAGAATTAACAAAAAAAAAATCATGTCTTAACTACATCAATTATAATCGGAGAGTTGATCATGTAGAATGCCAAGAAGCATCTTAGGTAAAGTCCATAAAACTTTTGGGGCTTCCCAGGTGGCATTAGTAGTAAAGAATCCACCTGCTAATGCAAGAGAAGCAAGAGACACACGTTCGATCCCTGAGTCGGGAAGATCCCCTGGAGAAGGGAGAGGCAACCCACTCCAGTATCCTTGCCTAGAGAATCTCAAGGTGGGCTGCAGTCCATGGGCTCACAAAGAGTCGGACACGACTGAGTGACTAACACTAAGAATCGCATCTTGATTACCTCTGTAGAGACCATACTTCCAAATAAGGTCACATTCTTAAGTACTAGGAGTTAGGACTTCAGCATATCTTTGGGATGGGGGGGGGGACATCACTGAACCCATCATGTACCTCAACTGTTAACCCTCAAAGTTCGACTCTGATTTCTTTACTGCCTGCTCCTGGCCCCCACCTACTCCCAACATGAGAATAGTTATGTCCTCAAGTCCTTGCAGTGCTGGCAATCATCTGGATCTATGGTTAAGACACCCCTGTTCCCAGCCCTCACCCTCACCCCATCAAGCACCATCCCTATTGTTCTGCCCACCGGATTTCTAAGAAGCACAGAGGCGTCTTTCCTGGCAACTGGCCAACTTCCCTTTCATCCCTACTTGCTAACGGCATCTGTCATACGCACCCTCCACGCACTAACAGCCCTGGTGCCTTTCTATCACAATCAGCTTTTTGTCTGCTGCTTCCGGTTGGGTGTCTACAGGCAGCTGGGGACAGTCAGCTGCTTTCCCCAACACTATTGTGTGCTTAAGAAGAAAAACTTAAGTCTTTTTAATTAACCACCATCTTTCAACATGAAAGTGGAGAGCATAACCACTTTACCTCACTTCACCTCGCAGATGTACTCCTGAGGCAAGAAGAAGCAGGCAAGGACTTCATAACAATACAATCCATAACAATAGAGTCTGCACTGCTCCTGAGCACTTTCTCATCTACAATGTCTTATAGATAAGCAGGGTGGGGTGGGAGTGGGCAGGAATCCCCATTGGGGTAGATGGGGAAACTGAGGTCAGTGTCTGTGGTTAAATAACTGGTAAGTGGTCTCCTGGGCCAGCTCTCATCCTATTTTGTCACATCTCTGCTGTCCACAAGGCTGAGAGGGACTTCAGTATTTATACAAACACTGAGTAAGGAGGACAGCTAGCTTCCAAGATGGCCCATGTTCTTCCAGCCGCACTAGCTTTCAGCTGGAGGAAAGACTGGTTTCCATGGTGCCCCAGGGCCTTTGAACTTGCTTCCAGCAGTCTTCCTTCCAGAAGTTAGCTCCTGTGTCAGCCTCAGAGAAGTATTTCTCTCTTTTTTTAACTTTACTGAGAAATAATTGACAGATACAATTGCACATATTTATAAAGTGTGAAACATGTGACGGTATGACATACATATACATTATAGGACGATTAACAAGATCAAGATTATTAACATATCCATCACCTCACATAACTAACATAATTAACTCTTTTTGTGGGGGGGGGCGGGGAATGATTAATACATACTCTCAACAACTTCCAAGTACACAATACTGCATTATTAACTGTAGTTAGCCTGCTGTACATGAGATCCTGATAATTCATTCTTCTTATAACTGAAAATTTGTACTTTTTGACCTATGGGTAAATAAAGAAAATGTGCTATAAATACACACACACAATGGAATATTCAGCCATAAAAAAGAAGGGAATCCTGCCATTTGCAATATGGATATATCCTGCCACTATGGTAAGTGAAATAAGCCATCAGAAAGACAAGTACTATATGGTATCACTTATATGGGAATCTTCAAAAAAAAATACAGACATACACACACAAAAATTATTTCAGGGATTTCCCTGGTGATCCAGTGGTTAAGACTCTCGGCTTCTACTTCAGGGGCCCAGGTTCAATCCCTGGTCAGAAAATTAAAATCCCACATGCCACACGGCACAGCCAAAAAAATTATTTCATAGAAACAGAAAATCAAGTGGTGGTTGCCAGGGGCTGGAGGAGGGGGAAATAGAGTGATGGAGGTCAAAGGGAAACAGGAGGGAAGGAGGCAGGGCACAAACTTTACAAGAATGACACACAGCCCAAGGACATAAACTGACTAGAACCAAATGGATCTAAGACAGTGGACAAATCCAACTTCTACTAGACCTGAGCTTCATTATACACATTCTCGTCTGGAAAATTCCATGGACAAAGGAGTCTGGAAGGCTACAGTCCATGGGGTCACAAAGAGTCGGACAGAACTGAGCAACTGAGCACCCACATGTACACTTGTAACAACACATCAGCAAACTAAATGACACACCCACAGGCACCATGACAGCTCCAAAGCCAATCATCAAAGACCAAAGAGGAGGTGGTGGCCCAGTTCCTGGAAATCTCCACTTCTTCCCCAAAACAGTTGGAATAATCCTCCCACTCATTAGCCTATGAAATTATTCAGCCCATAAAAGCCGACAACACCACATTTCCAGGATGCTCTAGCCTTCTGTGATGGCCCACACACTGTCTGTGGAGTCTGTTTCTTTCTAAATAAATCCACTTCTTACCTATCACTTTGGCTCTCACTGAATACTTTCTATAATGAGACCTCAAGAATCTGAAACCAGGTGTGTGATCTCAGTTGAAAAACTGTGGGTTTTGGCTGGGTTTGCATCCCAGCCATATGGATTCAAGTGACAAACTGGATTTGGGCCAGGTTTGAGTCCTGGCCACATGGGTTAGAATCCCAAACTGGATTTTGGCTGGGTTTGAGTCCCAGCACATGGATTCAAATTCCAATCTGAAGTGAACAGTTTCACCTTCTTCTGTACCACTCCCCCACCCTCCAGTACTTTGTTGATAACTAGAATATGACTAAGGTGACAGTACACAATTTGACAAATTTTTGAGACACTCACATGATACGTGGTCTAAACATTACACAAAATGCTTAAAATTGAGACCAGCAGAAAAGTTTGTGTCACCAAAGGGCTAAAATTTATCATATGTGACTTTGGGCTGTAATCAGTATTTTATTTGTCTCTTCTTTGAGATCATGAACTCCTTGAGGACAGTGACCATGTATACTCCTCTGTTTCCAGGACACAGCACAGGCAACAAATGTTTGTGGAATGAATGAATCAGTGAATGAATAAGTAAGCACACTGTGTAGTTAAATAAGAAAATACTTTGCAATGCCAGCGAACACTGCCCAATAAATGAGCTTTATAAGATTGGAATTTCTTTTTTTTTTTTTTAATAAATTTATTTATTTTAGTTGGGGGCTAATTACTTTACAATATTGTAGTAGTTTTTGCCATACATCGACATGAATCAGCCATGGGTTTACATGTGTTCCCCTTCCTGGACCCCCCACCCACCTCCCTCCCCATCCCATCCCTCTGGGTCATCCCATTGCCCCAGCCCTGAGCATTTGTCTCATGCCTCAAACATGGAATGGTGTTCTGTTTCACATATAATAATATACATGTTTCAATGCTATTCTCCCAGAACGTCCCACCCTCACCTTCTCCCTCAGAGTCCATAAGACTGTTCTATGTATCTGTGTCTCTTATTCTGTCTCGTATATAGGGTTATCGTTACCATCTTTCAAATTCCATATATATGCATTAGTATACTGTATTGGTGTTTTTCTTTCTGGCTTACTTCACTCTGTATAATGGGTTCCAGTTTCATCCATCTCAATAGAACCAAGATTGGATTTCAATATCACAATTTTCTTTCATAAGAGACCACTTGAATATATGTTAGAACGAAGAATTTTCTATTTTATTTTCCATGCAGACTTTTTCATAGTCTTATAAGTTTGGGGGCCCATGTGCCATATTTTCCATCCTGATCACTTACAAAGCATCAGTTCAGTTCAGTTCAGTCGCTCAGTCTTGTCCAAATCTTTGCGACCCCATGGGTTGCAGCAGGCCAGGCCTCCCTGTCCATCACCAATTCCCGGAGTTTACTTAAACTTATCTCCATTGAGTCAGTGATGCCATCCAACCATCTCATCCTCTGTCATCCTCTTCTCCTCCTGCCTTAAATCTTTCCCAACATCAGGGTCTTTTCAAATGAGTCAGATCTTCGCATCAAGTGGCCAAAGTATTGGAGTTTCAGCTTCAACATCAGTCCTTCCAATGAACACCCAAGACTGATCTTTAGGATGGACTGGCTGGATCTCCTTGCAGTCCAAGGGACTCTCAAGAGTCTTCTCCAACACCACAGTTCAAAAGCATCAATTCTTCGGCACTCAGCTTTCTTCATAGTCCAGCTCTCACATCCATACATGACATGACTATTGGAAAGACCATAGCCTTGACTGGACGGACATTTGTTAGCAAAGTAATGTCTCTGCTTTTTAATATGCTGTCTAGGTTGGTCATAACTTTTCTTCTAAGGAGTAAGCATCTTTTAAATTCAGGGCTTCAGTCACCATCTGCAGTGATTTTGGAGCCCCCCAAAATAAAATCTCTCACTGTTTCCATTGTTTCCCCATCTCTTTGTCATGAAGTGATGGGATCCAATGCCATGATCTTAGTTTTCTGAATGTTGAGTTTTAAGCCAACTTTTTCACTCTCCTCTGTTACTTTCATCAAGAGGCTCTTTAGTTCTTCTTCATTTTCTGCCATAAAGGTAATATCATCTGCATATCTGAGGTTATTGATATTTCTCCCAGCAATCTTGATTCCAGCTTGTGCTTTATCCAATCAAGTGAAAGTCGCTCTGTCATGTCCGACTCTTTGCGACCCCATGGACTATACAGTCCATGGAATTCTCCAGACCAGAATACTGAAGTGGGTAGCCTTGCCCTTCTCCAGGGGATCTTCCCAGCCCAGAGATTGAACCCATGTCTCCTGCATTGCAGGTGGATTCTTTACCAGCTGAGCCACAAGGGAAGCCCAAGAATACTGGAGTGGGTAGCCTACCCTTTCTCCAGTGGATCTTCCCAACCCAAGAATCAAACCAGTCAGATTCTTTAACAACTGAGCTCAAAGAAGCCCTGATACAAAGCATATCAACATATTAAACCCCAAACTCACACCATATGCACCCTCTGAGGACAGATCCATTATCCTTGGTCAAAACTGCTCATGATATTTAGGAATAAACACAGTAGATAACCAAAAAACAGCAATACAAGGTCTCAGAAAGAGGAGAAATTTTGAAGTCAGACTGACCTGGCTCTTTTAGGGGACCAGTGCTCCTCATATTTTATGCAGAATGGAATCACCCAGTGCAGAGAGGATGGAATATCTTGTGATTATACAGCTTGCTTCTCTAGTTCTAAGGTGAGGCCTGATTAAAAAAAAAAAAGAAAAGTGAACAGATAATCAAGCCAGAAAACTCATAAACAGGTGATCAAACTTAATTCAAAGCTTACTATTTCATGTGCATGGCATTCTCAAGCCTAAGACTTTGCACTGTGTTTTATATCATGGAAACAATTAAAGCTGACATTTCTAAAGGGAGGAAGCTGAGGAAGAGCGAAGCTGGGACTTGAGGTATGAGGTATGGGGAAAGCATTCAACTCCCTGACTGGGCATTTAAGACCATTCATGATGTGACTGTCCTCCACCTGATTCTCTGGTCACCCCCTCACCACAGCCCACTTCCACCATGCTCGGTACATGCCACACTACTGCCTGGTCCTGAACAATTGGTTCTCTCTGCACCCCTGCCCCCCACCCCCAAACAAGGACCTTTTTGTACATGTCATTCCCATCACTGACTGTTCTTCTTTACCTGCCCAGGATATAAACACCTGACCATCTTTCAATAATTAGCTCAAGCACCACTTCACCTACAAGCCTTCCTTGATTCTCCTACATGAGTTGACCTCTCCCTGTTCTGGCCTGCCCCACCATACCCTCCACAGATTGCCATTGCTTATATTTACTTATGATCTGTTCATACACCTGTTTCCTGCTCCTCAACTGAGCTCCCTGAAGTAACCATTGTGTCCTGTGTCTATAGAGGCCACCCCTCTTTCTTGGCAGATCTTTGTCTCTGTGGAATGAATGAAAAATGAATGAATCTTTGTGGCAACACAACCTGGATGCCTAATTCTATCACTGCCCTGATCACATTACATTGCAATGTCTTGCTTACACATCTATTTCCCCATGAGACGGTGAGCTCCTTGAAGACGGGTCCCAGACCCTGCCAGTACCCATCTTCATCACCTGTCAATGCTCAATAAATATTTGTTTAATGAATATAAGTTGCTTTGGGTGGAAGTCAGATAAGGCTCCTTCAGAATACAAAAGATAAATGCACGATGATAAAGATTTTAAAGGGCTGTCAAGTTCATGTGTTGATTTATAGAGCAAATTAATATGACAGCATCAACACTTCCAGCTCTCCCCAGTCAGTTTTAGCAATTATGTGCACCCAGGGCAGGGCGCAGCTGTTCTTGAGATGTGACACGAGAGAGGTCTCCCCTGGCTTGCTCAAAGGTCTTCAAGATATTTTTAGTCAACAAACAACCATGTGTCACTCATCAGACATCCCATTAAATCAAATTGTACAACTAGTTAGACAGTTTTCAATATTAATTGTGAAGGCTTTGCACGTGATTTCAATCCTGCTGGGTGCTGAGATTGCCCTAAAGCCAGGGAGCCTACCCCAAATCCAGGAAGCCTACCCAAAAGCCAGCCCCATATAAGTATATGCATACGCAGGCATGAAAAACACTGACCCCAGTGGCTTCACTCACTGCCTAAGGTCTGGTCCTGCCCATGTCAGTGCAATTTTGTACCAATTTCCACAGGGAATTAGCAACATGAGATATAATAAGCTGGTATATTCTCTACCCCAAAACTCCTGAAAATATCTAATATTACAGGAAATGTCTAAACTCTCCTGCCATAAAGTAAACTTAGAAGTTTTATCAAGGGAGGCTACATAGTCCACATAAAATGTTGAGTTCTGTGATGCAAATAGATACCATTCTGGCCCACCACGAGTCCTCATCTCTGAGCACAGGAGGGGAGGCTCGGGAGAGGGAGGAGTAGCTTTTTGTTATAAATCTCTCAGGTGTCTGGACATCCTGGAAGGTCACTGAGTGAGCTGATGTGCTGACTCAGTGATATCCAAGGCTCAAGGAGTGGAGAAATCCACCCAGGAATGAGGCCCACCTTGTAACAGAGCCAGCCCTCCAATGTGGAAGAAGAGAACAAAATCAGGTATGACTCTCCCAGTCCCAGCCCAGCTGTCCTGTCCCTTAAGACCTCCACGATAATGGACTCTCCCTCTTGCTTTCTGGGGGAAAATATTTTAACTTTATGTAAGCAGATATCAGTTGTAAAATATACTGAAAATTACAGTGGAAAGCAGAACCACATTCAAAATATCTACAGCAATCATATTGCATCTAAAAATACATTTAACAAGAAAAATATAAGCACTGTCTATGAAAATGTACTAAAAGGCATTTTCAAAAGACCTAGAGTGAGAGATGATATCCTTGGATGTGAAGACACACACTGTATACTTCTTTCCTCTTCTCCAAAATAATGTGTTAATATAGTGCAACTTCAATCAGAATCCTAATTGTTATTTTAATTTAACAAATTGATCATTAAGGTCACATGGGAAGCAAATGTGAAAGACGAGTGAAGACGTATGTGAAAGAATAATACTGCAGGGAACTTGAAAGCCAGTTCCAAACGTCAAAATTTATATTATCTAAAATAATTCAGTTTGGTACAGATTTTGTCAGGGTACAGAAATACTTGAAATGGCCCTTAGCAGGTAACTAAGACCCAAAGACTAAGGGAACCCAGGAAGCCAAGAAAGGGACCCAAAAAGTCAGAAAAATGAGCTGAAAGAGGACCCTAAGATCTATAGAGCAGATTGTTAGTATAACAAGGTCTGTGTTGTCTTGGCCCATTTACATATGTGAACAGAAAAAAATCCACAAACTCTTCTTGTCCCTCATCCTCAAGGGAAAAAAAAAAAAAAAAGAGCATGGTACCAGCAAAGAAACAGGCATTGATCAGTGTAACAGAATGAAGGACAAAGAACACTTATTATATATAACTTAGTGAGTAAAAAGTGGCCTCTCAAGTCAACAGGGAAAATATTATTTTCTAAAGGTTGTTGGAAAATTGCCTGTCTGTTGAACAGACTGATGACTGATAGATGATTTATAGATAGGATACATACATTCCTGTTTCGCTCCACACATAACAAAATTTCGGTGATTAAAAATCTAAATGTTAAATAAAGAAATGTAAAACCACTAGAAGAAAATATAAGAAAATTATTATGACTTGAAGGTAAAGTAGACCTTTTTAAAAAATGTTACAGAAAATTCAGGAGTCACTAAAGGAGGGATGGCAAGTCTGGCTACATAAAAACTTTAAGTCTTTCATATTAAAATAAGTGCCAGGTTAAGGAAAAATAATTACAAAATGTCCAACTGAAAGAGTATAAACACTCATAATATGTTGAAAGTGCCTACAAATAAACAATAAAGAGGATTCAACTTTAAATGAGCCAAATTTTAAGCAGGCAATTTACAAAATAAGGAAGAGAAATGGCCAATAAACTTGTAAAAAGGATGATTTTCATTATTGATCAAACTGCTTTATGATCAAATAAATACATCAAAGCAAGATTTTCCCCATTAGACTTAAAACAGGTTAATGAGATTGCGAGAAAACAGTATTCTCATCCATTCTTAGTAGAAATTAAAATTGACACACCTTTCTTAGAAGGCAGTTATATAATACACTTCAAAGATCATAGTCCTTGGCCTTGCATTCTATTTCTAGTAATTTTTCATTCAAAAATACTCTTTCATATCATGGATATATATTGCCACATGATTTGTAATAGTAAAATTTTGAGAAGAAATATATATCTATATATTTATATGTATTCAAATGCTGCTGCTGCTAAGTCGCTTCAGTCGTGTCCGACTCTGTGTGACCCCATAGATGGCAGCTCACCAGGCTTCCCCGTCCCTGAGATTCTCCAGGCAAGAATACTGGAGTGGACTGCCATTTCCTTCTCCAGTGCATGAAAGGGAAAAGTGAAAGTGAAGTCGCTCAGTCGTCCGACTCTTAGCGACCCCGTGGACTGTAGCCTACCAGGCTCCTCTGTCCATGGGATTTTCCAGGCAAGAGTACTGGAGTGGGGTGCCATTGCCTTCTCCGATATATTCAAATACATTACTGTAAAACTATATAATGGAATATTCTTCAGCCAAGAGAAAGGATGAGTTAGATCTCATCCTAACTACTAAAAGTGATACGAACTGATGTTCAAACATGAATATATACTGAGTGGCACTTCCTATTTGAATTCAAGACTGTGGGGTTTGCACACAACCACTTTTACATTGCAACTGTGTCTTCTAACAAATAATGATTCTCAAGACTCAGGAGATGTTAGAATTTGAATACCTTATGATTATTTTTTTGTTTTACCACATACTACATACATAATAATTTCACAGTAACAATATTAATACTATCATCACCAATATGGTTACTGAAAGTTAAAAAAGAACTTTTTTCAGTGCAGCCACTATGGAAACAGTACAGAGGTTCCTCAAAATACTAAAAATAGAGTTGTTATATGACCCAGAAATCCCACTCCTCCACCTACATCCAGACAAAAGTATAATTCGAAAAGATACATGTATCTCTATGTTCACAGCAGCACTATTTACAATAGCCAAGACATGGAAACAACCTACATGTCCATAAACAGATGAGTGGATAAAGATGTGGTACATATATACAATGGAATATTACTGAGTCATCAGAAAGAACGAAATAATGCCATTTGCAGCAACGTGAATGGCCCTAGAGATTATCATACTAAGCAAAGTAAGTCAGAAAAAGAAAGACAAATATCATATGGTATCACTTATATGTGGAATCTGAAATACAATACAAATCAACGTATCTATGAAACAAAAACAGATTCACTGATATAAAGACTTGTGGCGGCCAAGTGGAAGGGGAGGAAGGGGAGAGAAGGAATAGGAGCTTGGGTTCGGCCAGGCAAACTATTCAATATAGGATGGATAAACAACATGGCCTTACTGTATAGCACAGGAAACTACATTCAATACCCTGTGACAAGCCATAGTGGAAAACAATATGAAAAAGCATATACATATATATAATTGAGTCACTTTGCTATACAAAAGAAATTAACACAACATGGTAAGTCAACTTGACTTCAATAAAAGTTTTTTAAAAGAAATAAAGTAATTTCTTAAAATTTTATCTTCTTATTCTCCTCCCACTTTTAGAACTACTATCTATTTACTCTGCCAGAGCATTTAGCATTTAGCACAGACTAGTCTCTCTCTCGTTAATCTTTTATTTTTATTTTTTGTTAGTTCTGCAAGTAATCCTATACTTAGAGCTTACCACAATTCTTTACATTAATGTCTTCCTAGTTAACTGGGCAGTCTGAAGCTCAGTTACTAGTAGAGTCCTCTTTAAAGTCTCAGAGTAATTAAATTTCCTGAGTCCTTACATACTGATAATAGTTTGTTCCCTTTTTTACTTGAATGTCAGAGTTTGTGAACACAAACTCCTTGTCTCACACATTCCTTCCTCAAGTACATTAAGTACATTAACCCAATTTCTCCTGAAAAATGAAGTATAAATTTCCAAAATTTTGATGATGATTTAACTCCACTTCCCTTGAAATCACTAGGTCTTTGGGCCTGGATACCCACAGATTTTTCTTTTCTTTATGGTCTGGTAATTTTACTAGAATATGTCTTGGAATTCACTGTTTTGCTTCAATATTCCCAGGGACAGAAAATATGAAGCATACTTTCCATTTTTAATTTTAAATCATATTTTTTCCAGTAAACTTTTCTTGAATTATGCTTTTGGAGGTCTTTTCTGTGCTTTAGCCTTGGTTTTCTTTTTTTTTTTTTTTGTAAGCATCACTTTTTTTTTTTAGGTTCTCATTAGTTATCTATTTCATCCATAATAGTGTATATATGTCAATCCCAATCTCCTGATTCATCCCGCCCCCTCTCCCCTCCTTGGTAACCATAAATTTTTTCTCCACACCTGTGACTTATTTCTGCTTTGCAAACAAGTCCATCCATATCACATTTTCCTAGATTCCGCATATAAGCAATATTATACAATATCTGTTTTCCTCTTTCTGACTTACTTCACGCTGTATGACAATCTCCAGATCCATCCACGTCTCTGAAAAATGGCACTATTTCACTCCTGCTTATGGCTGAGTATTTCATGTTGGTTTTCTTCTTTCTTGTTCCTGTGTTGGATTGTCTCTGCTTATCTTCAATATTTCTCTCTCCTGAATCCTTTTCCTTTCCTATTTTCCTTTTTCTTGGATTTTTTTTTCTTCTGTCACCTTCTATTTCTATTAAGATGTTTATATTCTTTCCCGTTCCTTGCCGTTTAGTCTTTATTTCTTTTTATTTCTAATTCTTTCCTGAGTTCTCTCTCTCTGTGCCTGTTTTTCTAATCGTATCTTGTATCACAATGTCTTTCATTCACTTGAAATAGGAAGTTAGTAATACACTTTTGTTCTGCTTTTTGGCATGTCTCTTTGCCTGAGGAAATGTTACTCTTCTTTTTTTAAAAAATAAATTTTTATTTATTTATTTCAGGGTCTTCTGTGCTGCACGGGCATGTCTCTAGTTGCTGTAAGTGGGGGCTAATCTTTGTTGCAGGGCTCGGGCTTCTCATTGCGGTGGCTTCTCTTATTGCGGAGCACGGGCTCTGGGCATGTGGGCTTTGGTAGTTGTGGTCCCCAGGCTCCAGAGCACAGGCTCAACCGTTGTGGCGCACGGACTTAATTGCTCCGTGGCCCACGGGATCTCCTCAGGTCAAGAGTCAAACCAGCATCTCCTATATTAGCAGGCGGATTCTTTATCACTGAGCCACCAAGGGAGCCCAGGAAATGTTATTCTGCTCCTTATTCTCTTGCTTTCTCACAACAACTTTGTCTCGGATTTCATCTTGATTCTTTTCTATGGCTCTTTTTAGGTGAAAATAATTTTCCTGAACTTTTAGGAGGCATTGTTCAGAAGCTAGAAATATTAACTTCCTAGGGATCCTTCATCTACTGTTGTGTATAGTGTTCAAAAGTACGTGACTTGCTTTCTGAGACTTTGTGGCCCTGTTCCCTCCTCCCAGTTTTATCGAGACTTTATCTTCCTGCATCTCTGCTGTCCCTCTCTTGCTCAGTTCTGATACCACAATCAGCAGTTTCTCATGAGTGTGGGCCCTATCCTGGAAGGAAGTCTTAGATGGCTGGTTTTTAGAATCCCCATGGGTAGCAATCTGTTCCCTGTTGCTTCCTTTGCACTGTTTCTCTGCTGAACAGAGTCTGTCGGTTTCAAAGAGGTTCTCATATTTGCCTGTCAAGCTCTGCAGTAAATACTGGGTGAAAGATGGGGTGAGGCCCAGAGTCTTCTGAGTTTGAGGCTATGTTTGGTTTTATTTCTCCCTCTTTAACTGCACCCTCTGTATATGCGGTCTCTGATACTGCTCTGAGTCCCCAGATTTGCCTGGCAACTGCACCGAAGGGTCAAGGGTGAAGCTGTGAACTCAACTGAGATTTCCTCACTCACTAGGGAGAACTTCGGAACCACCAGTGTCTGACCAACTCTGGGGCCCTCTCTTTAAAGGCATTCCTTGCTAAGGTGTGGATGGGTAATAGAACTGGGTTTGCATATTCTACAGATAGTTGCATTTTAACAGACACCTTACCTTTAACCAAACAAGTAAGTTTCTAATGGTGGGGTCTTAGGCACCATGGCAGGTGGATGAAGGAATGTTTGCCAATAACCTTCTGACAGTCATGAACTAGAGCCAGGTTCCTAAGCAAGCGGCAGAGGTGATGTGATCTGGGCAATGACTTCAGTAGGGAGAGAGTAGAGACTGTGTACTGGGAGCAGTCAGTGGATGGATGGCTTGGGTGGCAGTGAATAGTTACAGGATCCTAAATTACTGAGACCAGCAGACATCACTGACCATTCCAGAACAGGACAAAGATGCCCTGAAGATGGAAAAATAGTAAAAAAAAAAAAAAAAAAGTCATCAAGGAAAAACAGAATCCAGTGCAGGTAACTGCCTGCACACCATTCTGTGGTTGCCAATGACATAGGCGCAGGAGACACCAGCAGAGGTAAGATAAAGGTCTTGCCTCCAGGTGCCAATGACCCACAGGGAAATAGTAGGCAGCCAGAATCACCTTACTGGTGGGCAAGGGAGTGGGGTGAGAAGGTTGAGAGCAGAGAAACCCTGCGGGGAAGGAGCCGAATAATGTCACAGTGATACACTGAGCACTCTGCATACACCTAGAACTGTGTTAACAGAACACCCGGTATCCCATTAATGGTGTTATTCTCACTCTTGAGATGAAGAAATTGAGACTCAAAGAGGCCAGGTGGCCTGCTGAGGGTCACATGATGACGAGCCAGTGGGTGAAAGATTCAAATCCAAGCTACCTTCCTGCTCCAAAAGCCTTCATTCTTCAAGACCAGGTTTGAGTCTAACTTACAACTCTGCCACCAGTTGGCTGTGTGACCTTTTTCTGACCACTTAGCCTCTCTGAGCCTAAATTCTCTCATATCAAAAATGGAAATAGTTCTCAGAATTATCTCAGAAATGAGATGATTCACCCGAGTCCCGCATGTTTCGTGGTTAGTGTGGTGCTCATGCACAGAAAGCCCTTAGCATTTATGTGCCAACTTCCCCCCCATCATCAGATGCCATCTGCGCATAGTCTTTTAAGCAACCATTAATCTGCTGTCATCCTCCATCCTACCTGCTCCATTCTCTTCATTAAATCTACAGAAACTGTCTGGTAGAAAGACTTCTATGACATTCGTGGGAAATACATGGGGAAAGATTACAGTTTTATCAATGAATTCCAACAACTTTCCCCCCATGACATTTCAAAGCAGGCAAGAAATTTGCTTTTCCTAGAGCCAAAAGACATTAGGAGAATTATGTTTTCTGTCTTATTGCAGGGAGATAATCCATATAATCCTTAAACATCCACCCGTCAATAAACCTCTGTAAGAGATCAGTTAAGAGGTTAAACCCTCCAGAACAGCCTCCAAGATCCCACCTACAAGTCACAGGTGAGACCTAGGTAGGATGGGGCTAACTGACTCCCAGCCTAGATTGCAAGAGCCAGACGGGCTTTCAGAAATGTTCTGACCCTATTCTTTTATTTCACAAATAGGGAAACTGAGGCCCAGAGCGGGAAAGTTACTTGTCCAAGTAACTGTTATGCCTGAAACTTGAACCCAGGGCTCCTGACTCCTAGGCCCAGGACTGGCCCAGCACAATCAGCACCCTGTCCTTTGGAACTGGGATGGCTACATCATTAAAAACAAACCCTGGCTCCACCACTTCAGGATGGGGTGCTGGGACCTCAGGAAAATTGTTTAGCCTTAGTTTCCTCATGTGTTAAAATGGGAATGATAAATCTGGCCTCATGGGATTAAAAGACATGAGGATGTGAACAGCCTGGCATAATTCCTAGCCCACAGTAGGCACTCAAATGGGGTTCCATTCCTCTTCCCGTCTTCACTGGAGGTTCCCCCAGAAGCAAATCTTGGCACAGAATATAAATGCAAGTAATTTGTTTGGGAAGTGATCCCAAAAAGTATAGTAAGAGAGCAGGGAAGTGAGAGAGGAAGGGGAGCAAGCAAGCTAATACAGGATACATGAATAAGCTAGTTACACTGTGTCACTAGGGCTCCCATCCCACTAATGACCTCTGGGAAAAAGCATAGCACACACGTTAGGGTCCCTACCTCCATCCTGGATGAAGGATGAAGAAGTGAGTGTATCTAACCTCCAACTCCTCCTTCATCAGTTCAGGGCCCACCCTGGGGGCATCACTCCCAGAATTTCCTGCCTGTCCTGAACACAAGCAGAGACACCAGAGGAAGCCCTTGGGAAGATATCACAGGTGCTTGCAGTGGGCAGCCGTCCATGTGCCCGAGATCAGTGGGTGCCCAGGGAATACAGACAGGGCTCTGAGAGTCCAGTCCACCCCATGTACCGTTCAGACCCAGTTCTGCTCCATGTCGAGTTCATTCTGTTCTGTCACTGATTTTTTCAAGGTGGTGATAAAACAAGCTTGGACCTGGGACCCTTTCCCAGAGTACCTGCACCTTCCAAACATGAACAACAGAATACAAAGAAACTATAAGGGACTAAAAATAATTTGCACGAATCTGCAGTTGGGGCAAAGTGTGAACAAAATGATACAAAAAAGGTCAAAACCCAACTGCCATTTCTGAGGCACTGGGAACAAAAGCAGGGTACTTCACATGATGCCTGCACACAGCACCACCAACAGGGTGGGCAGACCACCTAAGACACCCCTCCAGCCTGACCCACCAATCTGCCCCTACCCTCACCCCATTTAAGGAACCAGCTCCAAACCCCTGATCTTGGGGAGCCAGCAAGGGCATCTGCTACTTGTTCTCACTTCCTTGGGCTGCAGCACGAATCTCAGTAAAGCCTTGCCTGAATTTCTTGTCTGGTCTCTTATCAATTTCTGTTGATTAAAAAGTCCAAGAATCCAGGTTGGTAACAGTGACTGGTCACAGTTTCTTTTATAAATAAATAAACAAACAATAGACGGATGCAGTGGGATAGGTCACAGATCCTACTGGGGCAGTTTGTCCTTAGGTTTTGACACTCATCATGAACCTCCTTGTTACAGGATAGATTCTGTCCTCAAATAATTCACGTGATGAAATCCAAACCCCTAGCACCTCAGAATGTGAGTGTTTGTAGCAGCAGAGCCTTTAAAAGAGTAAGTAAGGTAAAATGAAGTCATTAGAGTGAACCCCAATCCAATCCGGGGTCCTTAAAGGAAAAGGAAATTTGGACACAGATGGATACAGAAGAAAGACCATGTGAAGATAGAAGAAGGCCATCCACAAGCTCTCCAAAGAAATTAACCCTGCTGATGCCTTCATCTTGAACTTTTATGTTTCAGGACTGTGAGACAATACATTTCTATTGCTTCAGCTATTAGGTCTGTGGTGATTTGTTATGGCTTCGGAAGCTACTATAGGGCTTCCCAGGTGGCGCAGTGGTGGCGCACCTGCCAATGCAGGGGACACAAGAGATGTGGGTTTGATCCCTGGGTCAGAAAGATCCCCTGGAGTAGGAAATGCAACCCACTCTAGTTTTCTTGCCTGGAAAATTTCCATGAACAGAGGAGCCTGGTGGACTACAGTCCACGGGGTCGCAGAGTCAGACATGACTGAGCAACTGAGCGCACAGGAGGCTAACGTGCTCCCCTAGCACTTTCTCTCACACACCCTTGTCCAGCTCTACTGGTCTAGGCTCCTGCCACTCCTTCATTTCAAAGTGTCTGAGACTTCTGGGTACCATGCCTATTATTACTTGTTCACTTGGTACCCTGGTGTGTCTGCTGCATCCCAGACATACCTCTCCTGCCCCCATCGTGGAGCAGCAACACGCCCTCCCTGTTATTCTCCTACTGGCATTACAACTCCTCGCTTGAGCTGCTGGTGTACCCACATGAGAGGCCGAATATGACCAGACTTTCACAGGATCCCTTCCTGTGCCGGTGGGAACCAGGACCTGAGTCCCAGAAGAGGCTTAAGCTGCAGGGATGGAAAATCCAGATCCCCCAGTGGGGGTACTAGAGTGATACTGAAAGGACTCACCTCTTCTTCCACCTCTTGTTCCTACTCTAAGGCACCAGGTCATCCCATGCTAGGATCCAAACCTCTTCTGCTTATCGAAGGGTCTCACAGGCTTCACATCAGTAGCTGTGAGCAGTTCTAAGATCCATCAGCCTCCACCCTCTTCTGCTGGCATGTCATGGATTGGGTTCAAGGAAGAAGCCAACAGCCTGAGCTGCCATCTGATCCAGAGCATTGTTGGCTCCTTAAGTAAAATATAAACTAAAAATACAAATGGGGTAGAGGGCCAGTTGCCAGATGATGGACTCATGCACTTTATAGAAAACAGCCCCCATCTCCACTCACTGGGTAACTCTGACCCACCATCCTGACCTAGCTCTGTGGACCACCTCTTCCCTGAAGGCTCTCCTGCCTTGCCTTGGAAACTATAGATTGACAGCTATACACTGATTGCAAGCGTATCACATACTGATTCAGGATTCACTCTTCTGTCCAAAGTGATCTGTGCACAGCTGTATGAACCCAGTGTAGATGAGGAGACAACCAGTGGGGGAGAGGACGGAATGTGCTCAGATCAGTTAGCATGCAGGGGCAGACCTGAGATTTAAAGGAAAGCCATTCCCTCCTGGGGCCCCTGCTCCTCACTTAAAAGAAGGTGACCAAGAAGTGAAACTTCAGGAGGTGGTGAAAGACAGAGGAGCCTGGCATGCTGCAATCCACGGGGTCGCAAAAAGTCTGACACGACTGAGCGACTGAACAACAAGAAGTGACCCTCGGACAGAGAGGGGAGCAAGCGACACTTCTGTGCAGTGTGGTTCTTTGTGAGACAGACCTTGGAGATGCTGGAGGTTCAGTTTCAAACCACCGCGGTAAAGAAAATATTACAAAAAAACAAACGAGTCACACAAATGCTTTGGTTTCCCAGTGTACATATGCTTATACTATAGTCCATTAAGTGCGCGACAGCACCAAGTCTAAAAAAACAATATACATACCTTAATTTTAAAATACTGTATGGCTAAAACATGCTAACCATCATCTGAGCGAGTCATCATTTTTTGAATAGCCACAATGAAGATAACTGACCAACAGATCACCATAGCAAATATAATAACAATAAAAAAGTTTGAAAATTGCAAGAATTTGCAAAATGTGACAGACACGAAGTGAACACTTTGGGAAAATGGTGCTGACAGACTTGGTCTATGCAGGGTTTCAATTTGTAAGAAAAAAAACCCACCCTATCTTCAAAGAATATTAAAATGAGGCAATAAACTGAGGTCTGCCTGGGTAAGGAGGATGAGGCACCCAGGCCTCCTCCCACCCCTCGTCTGTACCCTGACCCCCTTCCCCTCCCACTGCTGCACCCACTTGCAGTCATATTTATTATTTCCACCAAAATACTTGTTCATTTTTTGTGAAGCATTAACTCCAAAATGCCCCCTACCCTGAGGAAGGACTCTGGCCAGAGAAGCCAGCTTTAAGACATCTTGCACTGAAGTCTGGCTGGGAGGGGCAGCCAGACACCCCACAAACGCTTTGCTTTTCAGTGTCTGAGGTTAAAATGAGCTTTTAGGAAATGGGCGTGCTTCCACCAAACCAGAAAGTAAACATTTGTCCTTTTTCTTTACATCTTGGAGGCAGTCACAGTTATGAAGGCAGCTGGGGTGGTGTTTACCATTACAAACAGGTCGATGCTGTTTCATCTGCCCTGAGTATCTCATCAGGGAACAGAAAGAGCTGCTTCAGGGTGACAGGATGTCATGCAGCCCCGTACCGCCTCCCAGCCGTTGGGTGGCGGGGCTGAGGGAGCCCTTTGAGAACACAATGCCTGACCTCCGCTCGGTCTCCACGTGGATGAAAGGACAGAAGAGCTTTCCATTGATCCCGACATTCTGGCGTATTTAATGGCTTCCGGAGAACCCACTGCTTAACTGTCTTATGGCCGAAATAAGAGAGAAATGGAGCCCTGAGAGGTGCTTCATGTCAAGTGGAGGACTGGAATTCTGGGCCTGGTGCTGCAATTAGATCTTGGTGCATTTTCACAGCACAGAGGGTTCCAGGTCTGGAGATTTGCCTGAGAAGGGGGAGGAGGGGTGGCCTGTAACTGCTCCCAACTGGTTTCCAAATCTGAACACGAAGCAAGATGCCTGGCACGGCCAAGGGGGCTGAGCACCAGGGGGAGAACCACCTGACAAACGGTGCAGGGAGAGGACAGTGGGCCTGGGTGTCCCGCAGACCTGAATGGAGGCCCCTCTCTGCCCCTCACTGGCTGCGGGACCTTGCGCCAGTGACTCCTTTTGTCCGGACTTCAGTTTTCTGATCTGCAAACTGGTGATGGCATTATCTACCTCATGAATCCATGAATGTCGTAGGATAGTTTCCAAGCAGACTCTAAGATGAGGATTTGGAACAAAGTGATTTTGTAGGAAATGTTCCCAGGAAAGCCAGTAAGACAGCAGGAACCGGGGATCAGAAGTAAAGATCCAGCAGGAATTCCACACCTGAAACGTAGTCTACAGACCCACAGCAACACCACCACCTGGGGTTTGGTGCCAATGAAGAATTTTGAGTTCCCTTCTTGACCTACGAAGACAGACTCTGCTTTCTAACAAGATCCCCGCGGGATGTGAAAGGTACCGGTGGAAGATGCCCGTCTGGGAAGATCACGCAGCACTTGATTACTAAGGCTGCCTACGGCTGGGGTTGGGGCAGCGATGCAAATCACCACACACACGCCCCACCATCTCTCGACAGCTCTCATTCCCCATCCTGGTCAGAGCTTCCCTGGGTAGAACTGACCCTGTGGACGTGGTCTGAAATATCCTGCTGCTCGCCCCCACACCAATTCAACGGTCCTCCTTGGGCAGGACCCGGTCAAGGGTTCCTCCCGGGAGTGAACTTACCGCTAGGGTGCTTCCCCAGTCTCAGCCCCATCTGGACGTGGCTCTCTCTCCCTCCTAAGTCCTGGGGGCCTATGAAACTCCAGCGTAATAGGCAGGACCAGCTTCACGGGTGTGGGGCCGACCTGTGCCATCTCACAGGGCCCCACACTTGGTGTATGCTCTGCAGTCACCATCTTGTTGTTTAGTCGCTCTGTCATGTCCATCTCTTCTGCGACCCCATGGACTATAGCCCCCCCCACCCCAGCCCCTGCCAGCTCTCCTCTGCCCATGGGATTCTCCAGGCAAGAATACTGGAGTGGGTAGCCATTCCCTTCTCCAGGGGATCTTCCCAATTCAGGGATCAAACCCATGTCTCCTGCATTGGCAGGTGGATTGTCTACCACTGAACCACCTGGGAAGCCCCATCTTGTGGTTCAGAAGATCCCCTGGAGGAGGGCATGGCAACCCACTCCAGCAGTCTTGCCTGAGAAACCCATGGAAAGAGGAGCCTGGCGGGCTAAAGTTCATGGGGTCGCTAAAGACTCAGACGACTTAGAGACTAAACAACAAATCACCATCTGGTGATTCTCTATAATTTTTTATAAGGGTTGTCCCATTTCCATTTTGTACTGGGCCCCACACATTATGTGGACACTTGCCTCTGTGACCAAATGGAAATACCAACACTGCCCGAAGCACCAGGGAAAGTGAGCACTGTGACCCCTCCCTCCACATTCTCTCACTTCTCCCATGCCACCTCTCCTCTTCACTGTCCTGCCCCAAGAGCCCAACTGATGTCCCCTTACCTAGGACAGCAAGGTTGTCATGGGTCGAGACTGGCCCACATTGATAGAAGGCGGCATTCTAGTCCCTTTAACCTCTATCTAGAATCTCATGTGTCAGAACAGCTCTTGGAGACGTGGGTTTTTATTTTCATCCTATAGTTTTCCCCTTCACTCCCTGCATTCAGATGGGTGGTGCTGGCTCTTAATTCCAAAGCCAAAGACTAGGGTTTGAGAGAGTTAAAAAGAGGTCCTCGGAGATTTGGGAACAGGGTCAAGGAGGCCTGCGTTCTGCCTCCAGCAAGCTCCCTGCATCTGAGATTTTTCCACACTACCCCCGTGCACCACAGATCAGATTAAAATGCAAGGACTCCGTCAGCCACCCATACAGCAAATCCTCAGCAACAGGAGATTCTCAGCCAACATTTACAGCTGCATGACTGCAGCCAAGAAACAACTCCCAGCCCCAGCTGTACCAAAGAATCACCTGGGAGCCTTTAAACATCGGCCTCCACCAGATACTCAGGTTCTGATGTGTAGCCCAGGCATGGGGGAGTCTTAAAAGCTCCCTGGGTGACACTCACGCATAGACAAAGTTGAGCAGTGCTGATCCAAGTGCTAAGCTGGGGGGGCACCCTGAGGTTATGCACCCCCACCACCACACTCCAACACAATTGGCTCCCCTTAGCTGCACAGAGAAGCCAGGCCCCAACCACCCTGGCTCAGACAGAGGTCATCCAAGCCCCTCCAAGGTCAACAGACCAGGAAGCAACCAAGGTTCTGGGTGTTCTCAGGCCAGCTCCTTTTTCTGGTCTGTTGAGATGCTGAGTCTCAGCCTCTACGCTGCCCCCAACTCTGATCGCTGGACCCCTACACTGCCTGCTTCCATCTGGAGTGGCCACTGAATGCAGATGGGAGGAGCCAGAGGCCAGGGTCAGAAGCTCTGGATTCACCTTCTAGCTCTGCCCCTTGCCACAGACACTCAGTAACAGATAAGGAAACACCACAGGCAGCTGTTGCTTTCCCCTCACCTACCACACACCATCTTGGTGGGACTAGAGGTCAACAAGTCCCCTTCTCCAAGCTGGAGGTGGACACCTGGCCCAAATGAGGCCAACCTGACTCACCCTCCCACACACGTATATCCTGAGCAGAGTGATTTAAACAAACTCTTTAACAATAATTTAAAACAAACTGTTCTGTCCATTCATCTCAGCAGAAGCAGCCTGAAATCTGCTGACTAAGTCCCCAAGGGTGCCATGATTTCTATTCTTTCAGAGAAGTTTCTTCAGTTTTTCCTTTGTTTTTCTAAATTCCCCACCCATATCCTCCCAACAAAGTCCTTTCCAGCTCAAGTTAGCCACATTCACAGAATCTGCTGCTGATAGCCGAAGAATCCTAACTGACACACAAGATGTCTTATCGTCCCCACTTTACAGATGACAGAGCTGAGGCCCAAGAAAGACTAGGCTAGATGTATGGTTATCTATCCACTTAGTAACTGAATCAGAACTCTAATCAGGTCTCCTTCCTCGTCGACACATCGTGCTACTTTCAACAACAGACACTTGGGAGTGGAGTGTTGGGGAATTAATTTCTCCAGGGAAAAATAAATGTATGAAGGGACGCAGAAAGCACCAACCTCATTTGTTTGAGTTCAATGCAGAGGCCTAAGAAGTCAGTACAAAGGCACTGACGGTGATTAGAAGCCTGAGACCTTCTGTATCAGAGCTGAGTCTTCAGGCAACCTGGCCTAAGGACCCACAGAGAGAACTGCAAGACACCAACAGCTCAGCTGAATAAGATGCCCTTCATCTGCATTCCGCAACAGCACCAATTCAGTGCCCACCGATGGACAAAAGTGCCTGCGTGGGAGCTGTGGGATCCAGCACCGTACACCATAGGACAGAAAAAGCCTGCCCATCTGTGTGCTAGGTAGTTCAGTTCAGTTTAGTCACTCAGTCGTGTCCGACTCTTTGTGACCCTATGAACCGCAGCACACCAGGCCTCCCTGTCCATCACCAACACCCTGAGTCCACCCAAATCCATGTCCATTGAGTTGGTGATGCCATCCAACCATCTCATCCTCTGTCGTCCCCTTCTCCTCCTGCCCCCAGTCCTTCCCAGCATTAGGGTCTTTTCCAATGAGTCAGCTCTTTGCATCAGGTGGCCAAAGTATTGGAGTTTCAGCTTCAACATCAGTCCTTCCAATGAACACCCAGGACTGATCTCCTTTAGGATGGACTGGTTGGATCTCCTTGCAGTCCAAGGGACTCTCAGGAGTCTTCTCCAACACCACAATTCAAAAGCATCAATCCGTCATGTGTTAGGTAATGGACAGACAAACCTGGGCCCTGCCTGCTGACTCTGCAGTGGACCACAAACTGGCTCCAGCCCCTGTTGGCTGCAGCCCAGGAGCCCCTAGAGAACACCATCTAGGAACACTCACTCACAGAGGACAGATCCGTCGTGGAAGTTCAGGTTTCCAGCAGAGAAGTTCTAGCCCACTGTCACAGCAGAAAAAAAATACGAGTCTGGATGGGATCGAGAGGGTTCCCCCAAGGTGACACAGCTCAGTACCAAGAGAGATCCTTCTGGCCCGTGATTTGTCCCACAGGGGAAAATGAGAATGTGTGAGTGAGTGTTTGATTTCCCCCACTGTGCAGGACATCGCCAAAAAAGCCCATTTCTCTCACTCCCTGCAGAGTACAGAGTCATGAGCTACATGATGGGAAGACAGGAAGAGCATGGTGAAACAGCAGCTCAAACCTCAGAAGGAATTAAAGGAGCAAGGACTCTGGACTCCATCAAGGAGCCTCCCCATGAGCCAGTGGGACCACCTGGGAGGAGGATCCACCCACCTGGTCCAGGGGCACAGCCAGTACTCCACCTGCCTCACCCACACGCAACCCCAGCCTAGGGCTGGCGCTCTGGGTGCACCCCTGATGGCAGCAGAAATGAGCTCTGGCGGATGGTCGGTGAGCTAGCACAGAAGCCAAATCTGTAGCCCACGGGGACACCGCAGACTTGAGAGTTAGTTCTACCCCCAGGAAAATAAAAGGGAGGATGCCAGCACCTCGTCTGCTATGTCGCAGGATGAAGAGAAGGCATGCAAGTGTAAGAATCCTGCCAAAAGAGGGAGGAAGAAGTGTGGAACAGGCATATCCATAGAAAGCCTCAGAAATTTTCAGATGCCCTAGCATGGTGGTGCCCAGGGGCTGGGGGGTTGAGGAAATGAGGAGATGTCAGTAGAACGGTACAAACTTCCCTTTGTTATAACATGAATAAGATCTGGGGATCTAATGTACAGCATGGTGATCACAGTAAATACTGTATTATACACTAGAAAGTTGCTAAGAGAGTAAATTTTAAATATATTTAAGTTTTTCTCACCATAAACAACAAAATAGAATGGTAATTATGTCAGCTGATAGAGGTATTAACAAGCCTGTAATAATCATTTCACAATATATGTGTATTAAATCCTCACATTGTACATTTTAAACTTACACAATGTTACTTGTCAACTATATTTTAATAAAGCTAATAAGAAAATAAAATTAGGACAATAGTTTTTTTTTTAAAGAAAAAAAAGAACCGCAAAATGAGATTGTCAATTTTTTTTTTTTTTTACTTTTTAAGAAATGTTCGTGACAACTGTATATAATTTTCAAGGTTAATGGTATCCTGATTCACAATAATGAAAGTCTCATTTATCTACATATTTAGTGTCCTGAAGGTAGCTTAATTTACATAATCATGAATTGCATTTCTACTGTCCTCATCAGCTTATTCCCCATTTGATGAAAACATAAACGGTAATTTTATTTGGGCTCAATTGCATACATACGGCATTTATGCCGCATGAGAAAATAGCATTTTAATCTAAACAGCAAGTTAGGCTCATTACAAAAAATAAGAATACTGGTAAAAACACTAAGTCAGTTCCCCAAATGTTTTTGAAGGCCCCAGTCATTGTTGTACTATTACCCAGTCAGTTTTAATTTTATTTGCTCAAAGCTGGAAAAAACCAAGACCTCGTGATGAAAATGACCTTTAGACTCCAAGGCCTAGGTAGCCACTGGGCCCCAGGACTCCAAGATGGAGGCCAGGAGAGGTCACAGTGTGCAGGGACCCCTCTGTGACTGGCACAGAGGACACTTTCAAAGACTGAGGCCTGGGAAGGAAAGAGCTTCATTTTTGACACGAGACAGATGGATCCAGTACAGAGTCAGGTCACACAGATGTGAGCACAGGCCTGGCCCCACTCCCCACCTGGAGGGGAAGCCACCGAGTCTTTGAGGGTTTACGATCTCCCCTCTGACCACTGGCTTCTCATGCAATGCCAGGCTCTGAGCTAGGTGCGATGAAGAACCCCAGATATGAATAAAAGCTTGTGCTGTCCTCACAGGCAGAAAATAAGATGGCATAAATTGTTGCAAGGCAAGAAAGAGGGAACCCAATGACCCTCCTCACAAATGCCCTGTGAGGCGGGCAGACTTGCTGTGCACATGTGGGCACTGAGTCTCAGCAAGTGGAGCTACCTGCTCAAGTTCAGTCTGTTTTGCTCCAGTCTTAGTCTGTTTGGGCAGCTTTCACCGAGTATCATAGACAGGGAGGCTTCTAACAAATGTATTTCTCCATTCCTGGAGGCTGGGAAGTCCACAATGTCAAGGTGCCAGTGGATCCCATGTGTGGGGAGAGACTGCGTCCCGGTTCACAGGTTTCTATCCTTCGTGTCCTCACATGGCGGAAACAGCAAGGGACCCCTCTGGAGTCTCTCATAGTTGTACTCATCCCATTTATAAGAGCTCCACCCTCATGACCTAATCACCTCCCACAGGCCCCCACCTCCTAGTACCATCACACTGGGGTTAGAATTTCAGCATATCAATTTGGGGAGGACACAAATATTCAGTCCGTAACACCCAGCGTAGGGCAGGGTCACAATGCAAGGTAGGCAGAAAGTCTTAAATGTTAAGTGGGATGTGGAGCTCAGGTTCCCTGGAGGTCAAGGGGGAAAAGCAGGCTGGAAGTGTGGCTGGGTGCAGAACTGCAGGGGGACTCCCTGTGACAAGACCCTCCCCTGCTGCCACTTCAGGGGACATCGGCCCCCATGTCAGTGTCTACAGCTCCCACACAGCTGAGGGCTCTGCCCTGCTCTTCTTCAAAAGACGTGTTAAAAGCTGAAGTGAGAAAGGCACCTCTCACCAGCAGAATCTTCAGAGCCCACTTCACTCACACCATCTCTGGGCTCCGGGGAAGCGGGGCCTGCTTCTTGCTAACCAAGGCTCTGACAGCTGTTCTGCACGTTGGTGGTCGCAGCTCTCTGACCCACAGCTGCGAGCAAGTACAGACTGAACCATGGAGAAAATGGCCAGACCGGGTTGTCAGGTGCAAGCTGTGGGCCGGCATCTGTTGCCAAGGTCCAGTGGGTAAGACGAGAGATTTCTCCAGGCGTCAAGCAGGGCAACATGGGAAGGAGTGAAGTATTTGTTTCTGGTGACTCTGGCAGCGTGTCAAGCCCCTTTAGAAAGGATTCTCAGACACTGTGGTTCTCCATAGACCAGAGATGGCACGGAGGGCAGGAGGATGCAACACAACCAATTTACAGGATGCAAATTGGTGCAACATTTATCATCTTTCACAGCCTTTCTGTGACACGCAGCACACCTAGGACAGTCGTGCCGGGTTAAGACGGTGCTCTGAAAGGCAGCCTTTCTCAAAAGAGCATCTCCTGGGGAGCCTGCTCAAACTGCAGAGGCCAAACCCACCCCAGACCTTCTGCATCTCTGCTTGGTGTATAAGTACCCCTGGTGGCTATGGAGGACCCTGATGAAAAAGCAGTTCTTTCTCTCTTACACCTTCTCTCCACCTGGCCACCATCTTGCAGTCCTGGGGCCCAGTGGCTCCCCAGACCTTGGAGTCTAAAAGTCAGGACCCAGGGCTCCAGACCCCAGCCAAATTCCCAGTCCCCTTGGTCCAGAAATGCATCTGTAATACCTTCTGTCTATCATCCTTGCAAGGGCAGCTTTCACACCTGACTTGAACATGACAGCAAAAAGATTTGGTGAGCATGACCAAGGCCACACTCCATAGGAACCACTTTGCTATAATACATGCTCTGAAACATACAGGCAAATAATTGTTGAATGAATGATACAGGTACTCGGTGATTTCTGAGCTCCAGCTTTTCCCTCTGAGGACTGGCAAGGACCTTAACCAGGACAGGGGAGGAGATACCCTCCAAGCTCATCTGGTCTGCAAGATTCTGCACAAACCACCTTGTTCCTCTGACACACCTGGCACTGGGGTGTCTTTCTTACTCCTGGATCCCCAGACCCTGAGTCTACACGACTATTGGTGAGAGCAGACTCCAGGGACCTCCCAATCACTGGCAAGGGGCAGCCCACATTTGTCTGCACCTGAATCTCTGTCCTCTTGGTGCAGTCAACAGCCTCCTGAGTTCCAAGGCCCAAGGCTGTCCCAGCTTAACCCTGGAGCTAAAATTGAAACACGTGGAGGCTGTGATATTTCCTGTGTGACATCATTAAACATGTCCTGGGACTTCGCTGGTGGTCCAATGGCTAAGACTCTGCACTCCCAATGCAGGGGGCCCAGGTTCAATCCCTGGTTGGGGAACTAGATCCCACATGCCACAACTAAGAGTCTGCATGCTGCAACTAAAGATCCTGCGTGCCACAATTAAGACCCTGTGCAGCCAAATAAATAAATACTTTTAAATAAATAAACACGCCCACTAGCAACATCTCAAAGCTGATGTTAAGTTAGTGAGTTCCCTGTCACTGGAGGCATACAAGCAGAAATTGATCTACCATATGAATGCCAGCACCCAGGTACCAGCAGCTCTCCACTAAAGCCCTGGACTTCTCAACCACTGAAGTCCCTCCAAGTCCAGATGCACTGGACTCTGTGAATTACAAATTTGACTCCCACCACTGGAGTCAAAAACATCCACATTCTGCCCACACAGCTCTCCGACACTCAGACTGGTTTTGCACAAAGTGGTAAAATAACAATTTAAGTATTTCCTAGGTGTCAGAACTGTGAGGAACAAAAACAAATTAATCAACCAAGAATTCCTTTTCAATGGTTTTCAAGCCAGCCAGTGTCTGTCACCAAACCACAGGTGAAGTGCTAATAAAATTCAGCTTGTGACAACAGCATAATGATTTAACTATGGCCTATTTTTCCAAAGAAATATGTATATATATTTTTCTAAACATGGCCTTTTTAATGAGTGTGAACTTTTTTTTTATAAGAACAGGATTAGAAAATAGCAAAGGTCTCCTGACAACTGCAATGAGGTAGAGTCCCTACTGAATGGCCTTGGGAATGATCCAAGAGGCCCGTGGGCGGTTGTGAATGCCATCGTCCTTGGATCTAACAGGAGGGATCCTGAGAGAAGAGGCAACTGGCAAACAGCAGCGATGAAGTCATTTCACCTCTTTAGCCTAATTTGAAGAGACGAGGCCATGGGAACTGGCTCCAGCCTTGCCTACTGACTGCAAATTGCAGCAGGAGAACTGACGTGCTGGCTGCATCCCTCACAGACCACGTGGGGTCCCAGAGGAACCGGCGCTGACCCCAGCTGCCCTTCAGCCTCACTGCTTGTGGCCCTGCCAGGTGTGACTTGCCTCTTTTCTCAAACATTTGGCCTCTTTCTGTGCTTCCATGCTCTTGCCCGTGTTCCCTCTGCTCTCCCTCTCCTTATCTACCTCAACCTTGCTCCAAAATGAGATTCCAAAGTCACCTCCTCCATGCTGTCTTCCTTGACTTGCAGTATGATGTTGAACAGTCCCTGCTGTGGACCTCTGAGTCTCCAAACCTGTCATTCTGCCCACCCCTCCTTGGCACATCCTTCATTCTGCCTCCCAGATGGCTCTCTCTCTTGCTGAAGTGGAATCTTTCTGAGGGCAGGGGCCGTGTCACAGACTCTACACTGTATCCCCAGGGTAGCACACAGGAGCTGGTGCGCTACCAGTGCTGGTGGAAGGGAGGCAAGGGCAAAGGTGGAAGGCATCGCCTTATGGAGCCATGGACCCAGATGTCCATGTTTTGGCCCCAATATCTCCAGGAGAACCCCACTGGGATGGGGGTATAAAAAGATAAGCCCGGGGACTTCCCTGGTGGTCCAGTGGCTGAGACTCTGCTCCCAAAGCAGGAAACCCAGGGTCAATACCTGGTTGGGGAACTAAAACCCACAGGCTGCAGTTAAGACTTCACATGCCGCAGCTAAGACCCGGCACAGCTAGGGAGGTAGCTAGCTAGCTAAATAAACAGTATCTTTTTAAAAATAGAAAGATAAGCCCAAACAACTGGCCATTTTCCAGAGATTTCAATATTACACTCATGGCCTAAAAGGCATGGCTCCCTCCACTGGGATCTGGGCTTCCATTTTGGAGTCAAGCAGAATCAGAATCACAACCCAGTTGGCCACCTTGCTGTGTGGTCTTGGGCAAGTTACACAACCTCTCTGAGTCTTACTTTCCTCAGCCTAGATAGAAAGATAATCAGAATTCCTCCACAGGGTTGTTGAAAGGATGTAATCAAAAAAAGTAAGTAGAAGCACCTGGCACCCAAGATTCTCAATAAATGCCACACTCCTCTCTTCCTTGCCGAGTTTGCTCCTGTGAGACTTTAGATCACATAGCACCTCAATCTTTCCATCTGCAGAATAGGCAGGCATGCTCCAAGCTTCTCACTTCACTGCTCAAAGATCAAGCTTATGTATAAAAAAATTAATATTTATAACAGACTTCACTTATTCCCAGTATCACGTCAGTGTAAAATGGCCATCCATTCTTCCTAACCACTGCAGGAATTATCCTCTGTCACTTCTAAGAGGATCAAAAGATTGTCACCCATTAAGAACATGGCTCTTTGCAAAGAAAACCGTGGCCCATGGAAGAGGCCTGTACTCTGCTCTCTGCTGGGCCCCTCAGTGGTATAAAAGGGACTCATGCAATCGCTACCACAACATTTTGAGACTGGTAGTGCCCTTCCCACTTTACCGATGAGGAAACTGAAGCTAAGAAAGGTTTGTTGAGTCCAGATGCAAAGCTCTACACCCACCACTGCCCAAGACGCTGCAGGAGAGAGAGTTGGTTACAGAGAAGGTCGAGCAAGTGTGAGACTCCCCAGTGCTACAAGAGGAAGCGCAAAGGGCCGAAATTACCAGACTTTGCATTCCCCTCCAGTTCTCAGAGGGGAAGTGCATACAGTAGGAAATTGGGACATTGGAAACATGTGAAGAGAAGATGTTAGTTGCTCAATCATGTCCAACTCTGCGACCCCATGAACTGTAGCTCTCCAGGTTCCTCTGTCCATAGGATTTCCCAGGCAAGAATACTGGAGTGGGTTGCCATTTCCTTCTCCAGGGGATCTTCCCAACCCAGAGATCGAAACTGGGTCTCCTACATTGCAGGCAGACTTTTAACAGAACTCAAAGTCAGATCCCTGACACTCTCCTATAATCCTCTACAATACTGTAAAATTACCAAGGTTTGCATCCACTTAGAAAATTTAAAAACAACAACAACAACAAACTATAATCAGGTACTCTTAGAAAACAATTTTTGGGGCCTCTCCAGGTTAAATTAGGGAGACCATGCATTCTAGATTGCCTAGGACAGCCCCAAACATCAGAATAATGGTTAACTTGCCTCCACTCACTCTCAAAAGTATCCTCATATATATGGAGGGTCATCCCAGACCTGTGGTTCTCAACCTTGCCTACACATTTGGATCACCTGGGGAGCTTCATAAACATCTCGATTAAATCAAAATCTATATGGCGGGGGGGAGGGTGTGGGATCCAGGCAGTGATCACTTTTTAAGCTTTCCCCAGTGACTGTCATGTGCAGCCAGGGTTGAGGGTCACTGTCACAGGTGGAAGACACACCCTTCCCTGGCAGGCAAAAGTGAAACAGGTCCACAGACAGCAGTGGATGGGGAACTCCATCCAGCCCTGAGCCGCCCTGCCCCTGGGGGTCCAGGGTCAGCAGAGGAAGGGGCACAAAGCTGGTCCGCAGAGCCCATCTGTGGACACGACGCCTGCTGTCCACTCGCCTGTCCGTATTTCCTCACCTGTCTGCTTCGGGAATGGGCTGGAGGCTCCGTGGCAGCTCCGCTGCATGCTAGCTCAGCCCTGAGCACATTGTTACCACTTGCTGGCTCCCAGAGAAGAAGAGATAAAGGAAATCACCTGTTTCACCTTGAAGCTAAGGAGGAGAACCTGGAGAGGCAGATTTGTCCACACTTTCTGGAGAAGAATGCCAGAGAATGCCATCGAGACACAAGGAGCCAGGCTGCTGGCACAGAGCAGCGGGGAGCCCAGGGTGCAAACGTGTCCCGGGCAGGGTTTCCTGAACAGATTGTCTCCAAATGTTGCTCTCTCCTAATTAATGCTGCAAGCGCAGTCTCTGGTCTCTCATCTCACACTAGGGAGGTTCCTGCAGAAAAAAGGCCCTGCCCTCTCCTTGTCCCAGCCACAGAGAGCAGAGTCTGTCCCCAGGCAGTTCCCCTGGGTTTCTGAACCATTTTCGAGGCCCTGGCATTCATACTTCTGGCTGAAATGCATTTCAAAGAGTAGAAAGTGAAGGTTGAGGTTTCAGAGAGGTTTTCTCTTTCTAAAGAGGGCCAGCGAACATGACTACAGCTAGACCTGGATGGTGTTTGTGGTTCCCAGATACATTCTAACTACGTAATGCATTATACATCTCAGTGTTTTTCAGACTGTGTCCCTGAAACTCTTCCACATTGTATTAGGAGAAACTATTCCATGAAAATCAGTGTATGTGGAAAACCATTGTCATTTGTAGATATAACATTCACAACTTGGACTCACGAGTGAAAAATATGTCACCAATTGCTCCCTCATGAAAGTGATAATGATTTATATTATCAGCAGCATCACATTCACACATACACACTCCTTACTATCTTGTCGTTGTCAAACTTTCTGATTCTTTCCCATCTGAAAAATGAAATGGATTTTCTCAATGTAGTTTTCATTTCTTATTAGTGAGACTAAGCAACTTTTCATATGCTTAAGAAGTTTTGTTTCCTGTGCCATGCACTCTCTTCATACCCTTTGCCCATTTTTCTATGAAGTTCATGGTCCTTGGTCATTGATCTGCAGGATCTCTTTATATATTAAAGAATCCAGCCCTTCCTCTGTGACATAGCCTGCAAACATCTTGCAAATTTGATGTTTTTCTTTTGATTTTATGTATCATACACTTGCTTCTGCTGCTGCTAAGTCGCTTCAGTCGTGTCCGACTCTGTGTGACCCCGTAGACGGCAGCCCATCAGGCTCCGCCGTCCCTGGGATTCTCCAGGCAAGAATACTGGAGTGGGTTGCCATTTCCTTCTCCAATGCACGAAAGTGAAAAGTGAAAGTGAAGTCGCTCAGTCGTGTCCAACTCTTAGTGACCCCATGGACTGTAGCCTACTAGGCTCCTCCATCCATGGGGTTTTCCAGGCAAGAGTACTGGAGTGGGGTGCCATTGCCTTCTCTGTATCATACACTTAGCTAAGTCCTTTTTAATGGAATTGAATTTATTATTTTGTGGTTCCTGAGTTTTGCATCATATTTTAGACACCCTTGTAAGGAAAACATCTTTCACTGTTTCTTCAGTACGCCATCTTCAAAGTACTAATCCAGGCCAGAAATCATTCAGTGGAAAAATATTCAAATAAAATCATGATTTAACATGGCTCTTCCTGCATGCAAAGATCACAGTACAGAAAGCTGACAAGACACATCTCTTTTCAAGGATGATCCACAATAGAGCTTCCCATCGGAGGGACTATTTCCTATGAGATGCTATCCTATATAGGATTCCAAGCTCCAGTGTAATTAAATGCCTCTACATACAGAGGTCTTGGTGACATTAGTCTTGTTTATTTCTAAGCTGTTGCAAAAATTCTTCTAAGATTAGGGAGGATCTCTTTCTATCACACCAGTTAACTGCCATGTCCGCTAGGGTCTCCCAGAAAACTTCCATCTGGTAATAATTGCCTGAAAGGAGTGAGACTCCCTGGGTCACAATACAACGTGGAGGCTTTCTCTAGGGAATGACTGTAGGAAATGAAATGAGGTTTCTTTTGTGGGTATTTGGATGTGTTTCTTTCTTTCTAGGGATTCCATTCCTCTCCAATGTCACCAAACCCTACAAGACTCTTTGATTCAGCTCAGTCTTCAAATATAACTCTGGACACGGATGTCCACCCTGTGCCCAGCATGGCAGCTGGTAGCCTGACATCACACCTGCTCCAGCCCATGCCTCCATCAGTCCTGCCTTCTCCTTCCAGCCAGTACAGGCTCCAAGTTGAAGAAGCCATCCTGGAGGTGCATGAAAAGACACCCTCATTAGGAAACAGACTTCCGCCCAATTGATTTGTTCCACAGACTCTTACGACACATGTACTGTATGCAGACGCTGGGGAAGCCAAGGCACAGGACAGGTGTGAGTCTGGTGGTAGCAGAGCCCAGAGCCTCTCTCGAGCATCAAACGCGACTCCCGGAAGTTTGGACTCACCCACATCACGAACACCTGTTTGCCCTCCACATCCCCTGAAGCCCAAGCACAGTGAGCAGGCGTCCTGAACCTTTCGTAGGTCCTACCAACAGAGCTGGTTCCTCTACCCAGACTTCCTCATCTGCTCTCCAGGGCCCCTCCTTGCTCTTCTGACCCCTCCCCTCAAAAAACCCAGCCCCCCTAAAGTTTGCATGGAGTATAGAAACATCTCCACAAGCTGATCCTGTTTTAGACAGCATCATTCCTAAAGGAGAGTTCTGCTAACCTGAGCGATTATTTACTTGTGCAGGAGGAAGCTGAGAGCTCAGAGAGGGTGAGCCTAGCATGAGGTCAACAGCTAATAGGTTGCCAAGCCAAAACCAGTACCCAAGCTTGCCAACTCCTGGCCCAGGGCACCCTCACCAACCCGCTATGGCTCCCAGACTGTCTCCCACTTCCTTGTGGGAGTGTCCTGGTGAGGACTCTGCTTTTTAATTCTATCTGGGATGAAAAGAGAACAGGTTGACTTTGTAATGTCATCAAATATTAATCTTGATTTTCCCAGCAACTGGCATCCAAATTGCCAGCAAGCTTGAAAGGCCCAGTGGAGCCTGTCGACTGATAAAACCCAGGCTTGTGGCTGGGGTGGGGGGACACAGCCCCTCTCAACTGCGAGAGGACAGGAGTGGGAGGTGGGGGGCCCTGCAGAGTCAGTGACCAAAGGGAACTCAGGGACAGGGCGAGAGCCAGAACAGACAGATGAGGGTAAGGGTCCTCCATTAAAATTTTAAACCACAGGCTCTACACAACCACGCATGCCTGAAATGCCATCCCTGCGAGCTGGGAGCCAAAAGGCGGTTGAGGTTACTGTGCAAAGTTGCCAAAAGCTGAAGACATAACACATCCCTTGTCCCTTGGAAATTTTTTGAAAGAAAAGTTCTCCGCGACATGGAACACACTGTACAAGTGGGGGTAGAAAAATAAACTTTCCTGAGAGGAACATCACAGTGTCATGTTTTTTAAGAGGCTAGAGCTAGAAAAATCTCGGGAGTTAGAAAAATGGGCTCCAGTGTTAGAAAAATTTGGATTTGGTCTCTGGCTTTAGAAATGTTTTCACAGGACAGGCATAATCTCTCAGAACCTTGGTTGCCCCATGTGTAAAACAAGGATGAGAACTCCTTCCTAGAAGGAGAAATGGAGGGGACTGGGGCAGGGCTCGGCCCCAAGTAGGGCCTTATGAGCCAGTCCTGCCTCCTCTGCTTTGAGAGCGTGAAATGGACTTCATAATTCATTTGTCTGGTTGCCTTAATTTTGCATATAGGGAAATGGGGGGTTATCTACAGCCCTTGGCAAGTGAGGGGAAGAATGGGATTTAATTGGCAGCAGAAGGGGGCAGCAGGGGATGAGACGGTTGGATGGCAACACCAATTCAATGGACATGAACTTGGGCAAACTCTGCGAGATAGTGAGGGACAGGGAAGCCTGATGTGCTGCAGTCCATGGGGTCACAAACAGTCAGACATGACTTGGCAACTGAAAACAACAACCTTCCCCCCATCAAGAAACACTGCCTCTCAATCCTCTCCTTCCTTCTCTTCCCCACGAGCTCAGTATCTCTTAACTATGTAGTGGGAGGGATACGAGACAAGTGGCCGGGTGCCCCTGAGGTCATCCTCAGCATCACAACCTTCCCAGGTGAGGCTGATAGCTAACCCTGCAAAATAAGTGATGCCTGCATGTGACTGCCCAGGAAATCCGAGTCTCCGGTGAAAGTAAGCACAGGAAGTAGGAAAAGAGAAAGAAGGGCAGAGAGACTCTTGGAACCCAGAGGAGCACCCGAGGGATTTGTGGGGAGATAAGGGTGATTTGCTTTGACACTGTTTTCAAACAAGCACAGAAAGAGAGAAACCACAGACAGCTATGGCTGCATGTGTGGAACCAGTGAGGGAGAGAAAGAACACTGGGAGCCCAGAGAGGCAACGTGGTAGAGGAGTCTATATGAATAAATACTGCTTCTGTGCAGAACAGGGCAGAACCCCATCCATGAACCCAACGATGGAAGGACCAAGGTAGCCTCGCAAGCTGAGTCCTGGCTGTTTTCCTTTTGTTTCTCTTATCAGTCTTGATGGAAATTTTCTGATCTTTGCATTGCCAAACACAAGTAGAATTTTAAAAGCCACTGTCAAGCAATTTGGTGTAGATCTGGGATATTTCCAACAATTAAAATAGTTTCTCTGCTAAGAAACTGTGGGACAGGATGGGGTGAACCACGTGCTCCCCTCACCCTGCTTCTACCCCAAGAAGGGACCCTGATTTTACTGCTGTGCAACTGGAAATGGAAAAATACTCCTGTGTTTCTCCTCTACTGTTCATACTGCTGCCAAGCTCCCATTACTTCTGACGCCAGATGTGCGGATTTCCCAGAAGTCGAGCAATTCTCTGACACCATCTGCATGTCCTCCAATTCAGTTCAACTCCAACACTGCCCATCTGAGGTTAGCATCAGAGCCCACAAGTCAAGTGATCCGACCCACAAAACTGGTCCCACTTCAGAGGCCAACTGTCACCTGTACTTCTCACCAACCGGCTACAAGTTGGGCTTCCCATGAGCCCCTCCTTGGATTCAATCATTTATTAGAATGGTGCACAGAACTCAATGCCTATTTTTGTTTGCATGTCTGCTCAGTCATGTCTGACTCTCTTCGACCCCATGGACTGGAGCCCACCAGGCTCCTCTGTCCATGGAATTCTCCAGGCAAGAATACTGGAGTGGGTTGCCATTTCCTACTCCAGAGGATTTTTCTGACTCAGGGATCAAACCCAAGTCTCCTGCATTGGCAGGTGGATTCTTTATTGCTGAGCCACCAGGGAAGCCCCTCTCACTTTTTACCTTGAACCAACTCAATCACCTCAGTCCCAGACCTGGTTTGCTTGACACTGGCCATGATACTACTGGCAGTTGCAACAAATAGTAAATTTTACACACTGATTGAATCTACAAAGCATTGCTGGTATGCTGGGTTCAATGACCCACCAAAAATACCCCTCACCCACATGTTCATGAAAGAAGGTGTTTTCAACAGCTGCCACTAGCAAATGGGTGAGCTGGGCACTGGCGGCACTTAGAGAGCCTCCACTGGATGCCCCCTCCAAAGGGAAGAGACCGTGCTGGAGTGGCCAGGCAGGCTGAAAGCCTCCAGAAAAGTCTGTCCCGCCAGGGGACTCTGTTAATATGTAATCAAATTGTGTTTCATTAAACAGAAAATATCTAGAGGTTTCCTGATGGCTGCAACTCTTGCAAATTAAAACTAATGGAGTTAACAGAGAACAACTGTGAGTCAGATACCAACAGGTGAGATGAGCCCCCGGCAACTTTACCTCCTCGGATGCCCATCCCATGGGATGAGTCCTGCTCAGGAGGAGCCAGGCTGGATTCCATCCTTGCCCAAAACCATGGGTTCAGGTTAAAAACGGTGCTGCTAGCCCTAGATGTGTGACTTTGAGCCAAACTATGATCTTGCCTCGTCTCTAGACAAGAAAGGTTTGTAGGGTAACCAGATGTCCCAAAATTTGCCCACAGTGGAGAGTATGAGAGGAGGGTTCCCTGGGCACAGGATTTCAGTGGTGAATTCAGGAAAATTCCAGACAAACCAGGACAGGCTGACCACCCTATAAGGCCTCCCATGACCCCTGACTGTGTCAACATTCCGATTACTCTAACTCTAGTATTCTTGAGAGTTACTGGGTCACAAGAACTGGAGCCCTAATTCACGTGTCGTGAGCCCAGTAGAGCTTCTGGCAAACAGCAGGGGCTCTGCAGGTGCTTCCCCTTCCTGTGTCCCTGGCCAGGCGTGGTCACCTATGGCTGTGCTGAGACCTTGGGAATCCTGTGCTCGTGGAGCCACCCGCAACCCTCACCGAAACCCCAGGACTTATTAAATTCCTATTAATATCTTCCAAGTGACAAAACATGCTCAAGGCAGATATGAGATTAGCTTGAGGCCACAAGGCTGTCAGACGAGGGAGCCAGAAGTTCACCTCACATCCTCTAGTCCAAGCCCAGAGGCTTCTTGGCCAGATTAGGCGGCCATGGGCCCCCCATACACACAGCCAGCCATGGGCCCAGGGGGCTGCAGACCATGAGCTCAGGCCTCTCCTGCATTTGGGCTCCTCCTACCAGGGAAGCAAGAGCTTCCTTGACGGCTCAGTGGGTAAAGAATCTGCCTGGAGATTCAGGAGACACGGGAGATGTAGGTTCAGTCCCTGGGTTAGGAAGATCCCCTGGAGGAAGAAATGGCTCAGATGGTAAAGAATCTGCCTATAGTGCAGGAGACCTGGGTTCGAACCCTTGGTCAGGAATATTCCCTGGAGAAGGGAACAGCAACCCACTCCAGTATTCTTGCCTGGAGAATCCCATGGACAGAGGAGCCTAGTGAGCTACAGTTAATGGGGTGGCAAAGAATTGGACAGGACTGAGAGACCGTCACTACCGAGAAGCATCTATTCACTGCCCCATCCTTTAGTCCAAAGCTCCCCGCTTCTTCTGTGCCCACCTACATGGGCAACTGGGTGCCCAGTGGGGAGGGAGGGGGTGGTCAGAGTCCCAGCAACCCTGTGTCATCCCCCCAACCATGAGGAAACACAGGCCCTCCCGGGGGCACCAGGACCTCAGTCCTTGCTCCCTTCCTCACCCCCAACAACTGCCCAGGAGGAAGGGAACAACCTGCAAGGGTAGGCAGGGAGAAGGAGGGATGGGTTGCTCCACCCTGTCATAGTCAGGGCCTCCCAGAGCAGAAACCCTGCAGCCTAGCATCCTCCGAGGCCCAAACTGGCCTAGAGAAACCTAAACCTCCAGCCATCTGGGATGGAAACCCAGGAGGAACTGGGTCTGGGAGGAGGTGGCGCGTGTGATTTTTAATTTACTTTTTCTTGCCCTGAGACAAAAATTAATTTGACTTGGAGAAAAAAAAAAAGTAACTTCTTACTTGACTTTTTAAAATAAAATTTCTGCAACTCTTTTTCCACTTAACAGAATATTTCCTCAACTTCTAAGGCATAATGTTAATATGCACCGAAGATGGGGAATTCCCTGAGCTCGGCTCACATATCACTGAACTGATTTTTTTTCTTAATTTCCTAGTAATCCTGGCTGGGTTATGCTAACAGGAGAGTTAACAGCTAATTTTGCTACAGGGAAGATAATAACAGGAAATGATCTTTAATAATGAATTAAACAGACTCCTTGGATCCTGATTCTTTTTATTAGATAAGGTCAATGGCATCTTAAATGAGCAAATCTATGCTAGGCTGGCAATGAGACATGAAGAAAATTGTCAAACTGATTTACAGGATACAGTGCGAGCTCTGAAGATCAAATCACAGTCTGACACGACGGGAAGATCATGAGTTTTAGACTCAAAACCAGACAGGAAGACACACTAGCTGCGTGACCTTGACCAAGCCTCCCTCCTCTCTGACAGAATAATCTTGAGCTTTCATGGTCATAATAATGCCCACCTTCTGGAGCTTTGTAATTTTTCCTGAGCCAAAGTGTATATAAAACCCAGCGGAGTACCTGATGCAAGTACCTGCCCCACTGTATTCGCCCCATTCATTAGAGAGGGGATGTAGTTTACAGAAGAGTTTTGCACGCACTCTGTAACTCAGCCTTCAGGAGGTCCTCCCTTATAATGAACTCTCCAGCCCAGACTGGCCTTATTTCAGGACAAAGAAGGTCAAGCACGGCCCGAAGTCATGCATAGAGGCAGAGGGAGGACCAGGATCCTAAAGGAGGTCTTCAGACTCCAATTTATTTCACCTCTAGGGTCCTCCCTCTTCACACTAACTGTCTCCACTTATTTTTTTAATCACACAGAATTTTTAGTAAAAAGTTTTTACAGACAGGACACATCACCAACCTATGTATCAGTATTATTTATTATATTTATTAAGTATATATGTGTTCTGTTCTATTATTAGCTATATATATATATAAAGAGTATATATATGTATATATGTATCTATATACATACATATATAAACACATACATATATACATACATATACAGGCTTCCCCAGTAGCTCAGTGGTAAAGAATCCACCTGCAATGCAGGAGACACAGGAGATATGTGTTCAATCCCTGGGTCGGGAAGATCCCCTGGAGGAGGGTATGGCAACCCACCCCCAGTATTCCTGCTTGGAGAATCCCATGGACAGAGGAGCCTGGTGGGCTACAGTACATAGGGTCACAAAATACATACATACATATATCTATATATAGGGAGGGTTTCCCTGGTGGCTAAGCTGGTAAAGAATATATATATTCTTTACACATATATATAACATATATAAACATATATATATAACACACATATGTATTCTAACATATACAGAAATAGAAGAAATAAATATAACCTATAAACTGAAGCCCAATGTTTTCTTGCAGGATGAGGAGAAACTACAGGATTGGAAGGGGATAGCCTGGTGATGGTTCTGGAAATCAGCATTGCTTCAGGGCTGGTGCAACTAGAACTGCCTCCTGTTTCATTGACGAGGAAGCAGAGGGTGGAGAGGTTAGGGAACTGCTTGAGGTACTGCAGAACCCACCTCTCCAGGCTTCCTGCCCAGTTCCCTCTCCTCTGCATACAGTGGAGTTGGTCTGATGCCAGTAAGCCCTTTGGAGCCACTGAGGGTGTTAGAGTGAGAGCAGGGCAAGGCACGGCCTGCTTCTGAAAGCTTTCCCCACAACTTCCACGGGCGGTAGTCATCCCAGCAAAGCACCGGCTCACAGTCCTCTCAGCCAAAGTCCATGTGTAGAGTTTCCGGTTCCCAGAAGCTTCCAAAGCGGAGGATGTAATTACAATGTTTTAAAGCAAACAAACACACAACCCGAGTGGGAGGACTGCATATTTATTTGACTAATTAGAGGGAACTCACTAAAAGGATGTACAATAACATCGGCCCATTTTTTGGGGCGGGGGGGGGGGGTAATCCCAATTGACATTTTCTTTTGACATTTTCTTTTTATGGCGCTCTCAATAAGGTACCAAGGCTAAATATCATACTCTCTGGCAACGAACAAGCGTGAATAATGCATCAGGCACCGAGCAGCAGCTGGAGAAGCCCATGGCGCTGAGCGCCAGTTATCAGCCTGAGGCAGAGAGGGGTGGTCACTGCTCCAATTTGCTGCCTGGCTGCCGGGAGCACTGGCTTTGCTCATCCTTGCCCCCAGCAGAGGCCACTGTCGGCACTCCTGGGGCCCAAGCTGATAGAGCATTGCAATGACCAAGGAGGACACACAAGCCAATAGATTTCCAGTCCCTCCTGCCACTTCCATATGTTCACTCCAAGAAAGGGCCAAGAAACCAGAGTCTCACTTCAGCAAAGCTAATACATGTTTTCTGAGAACCTAGAATATGTCCAGCTAAGGTGTCAGGCCCTACACAATGTAGCTGAAAGAGCAACTTGGAAACCAACAAATCTGGATTCAATCTCCATCTGTAAAATGGAGATTAAATACCCACCTCACAGGTTGTACTGAGAATTAAATCAGAAAATTACATAAAGCATTTAACACAATGGCTGATGCGTTCCTGTACCCCAGGAAGAATTGCCAAGAGCTGATAGAAAATACAATTAACGCAGCTCAGGGAACTTCCCACTAGGACGCAGTAGGTGCATAATAAGTGCCTTGTTAGATCCCATAAAAACTCTTAGTATTGAAGAGAGAGGCGAGCAGAAACACAAATTACCATAACATATAGCTTGCTCCAACAGATTGGACAATAGGGAGCCATGGAAGGTCTTTGAGCAGAGGAGGCTGTACTAAGCACAAAACCAATACAGCCCATGGCCACCGAGGCCTTGAAATGTGATGAGTCCCAGTTAAGATGTGCCATAGGTATAAAATACACACTGGATTTGCAAGACTTTGTATGATAAAAATAATAAAACTTTCCTCTTTATATTGATTATGTGTTGGCAGTATTTTTACTATATTAAGTTAATTAAAATAGATTATCAAAATAGAGTTTACTGATTTCCTCTGTGGCTAATAGAAAATTTTAAATTGCATCCATGGGTCATATTCTGTTTCAACTGGACAGCATCTCCTGAGAGTGTTTGCGGACATATCCAAGCAGAGCTCAGCTGGCAACCTCTGGGCCATTTCTCTCTGGCCAAGCCCTACTGTCCTCCGCTCAGGCCTGCCCCACTGCTGCCAGCTCTCTCGGTAATTAAGATGCCTTGAAGCAAAGAGCCCAGCCCTTGAGTGTGCTCAGAGCTTTGCAGTGTTGTTTCAGCAGGGAACGTCCAGCCGTGTTCTCAGACCCCCTCCCTCACCCCCCATGTCCTCCTGACTAGGGACCTGGCGCCAAAGTGCCTGGCTCTCGCCTACGATCTGATGACCATCACTTACGCCCAGCAGCAGCCATTTCACAAGGTAAATTAAAAAGCTACCAGCATTTTCCTCTCCAGCTGGCACTGAAAGGACTGTTTTTCTGGGAGGATCTCCCTTGTGGAAAGCACTCTACAGCCTGCAAGATCTATTCCAACAGATCCCAGGCGTGGTGCTCCCAGGCGTGGAGAAGAAACAAAGCAGATATTGTCCCCTCATTTGGATTTGGTCTGCAAGCCCCAGGCTCAGACTTGAAATTAAACCCAATAATGCCCCAACCTGAACTTATGCCCACCCTTTATCCATCAGCAAAATGTGGGGCTAGGTTGCATGGTCTGGAACCTTCTGGGGGCAGGCCTTTACCTGAGTGGTGAAGTACGTGTGCTATGTGGTCTGCAGGGCCTTGTGCTCAAGTCCCAGCTCTGCCACCTGCTGGCCATACTACCTGGGGCAAACTAGCCAGCCTGTCTGCTAGCCTAGTTTTAAAATAGGAATAAAATGGAAATTCCACTAATGGCAATCTCATGGGTTGTTGGGATGGTTCAGTTAGATAACAGAGAAAAGATACCTAGTGCAATAACTGGTATCTGATGGCGAAGGTTTAGTCGCTCAGTCGCGTTTGACTCTTTTGCAACCCCATGGACTGTAGGCCCACCAGGCTCCTCTCTCCATGGGGTTCTCCAGACAAGAACACTGGAGTGGGTAGCTATTTCCTTCTCCAGAGGATCTTTCCAACCCAGGGGTCAAACCTGGGTCTACCTGCATTGCAGGCGGATTCGTTACCGACTGAGCCACCAGGGAGCTAGTAAACACCCAAAAAAAGTCATCTGGTAAATAAAGACTTCACAATCTGTCTGCAAAATGTTTAGTCCAGGCCTCTGGCGGTCCTGGCCAGCACCAGACTCTGACATCTCTTCCAGCTGCTAACTCACTCTGAGGGGCTCTGATACTTCATCCAGGACAGAGGTCTGCACCCTGCAGAGGCAGAAAGGGGAAAGACGTCTCTCTCTGGAGACTGCTGTCCTGGTGGCCACAGCTGGGAGTGGGGTTGGGAAATCTGGACAAGACCCGAAGGGGCATCCAGGGAACATGGTGACACTCACCCAACTGGCAGGCAGAGTCTCAGATGGTCCCCAGGATTCTCGCTCCCTGATGTACACACCCTGTATAATCCCCCTCCCTTTGCGTATGGACAGAATCTGTGAATACACTGGGGTGTCTCTCTCCTCATCAGGTTATATGGCAAAGCTGAAGAGATGTTACTGATGGAATCAAGGTCCCTAATAGGTTGTGACTCTGATTAATCACAGGGGAGTTCTTATTACAGGTTCAGAGATAGAAGTCAGAGAAGCGTATCCCGCTGGCCTGGGTGAAGTAAACAGCTATGCTGTGAGAAGAGGGGGCCAGGTGACAAGGACCTGAGGGCTAAGAGCTGAGAGCAGTCCCCAGCCACTACCAGCAAGGACACAGGGACCTCTATGGCTCAAAGAAACGAATTCTGCCAACCACCAATACGCCTGGACGAGGTCTCTGAGGGTGAGACCCAAGACCCCCACTTAACCCACTCTCAGACTCCTGAGCCATGGAAACCATGAAATAGTAAATTGTGTACTGTTTTAAACCAAATTTGTGATGATGTGTTAGGAAGAAATAGGAAACATACGTCCAACTCAGCCCATCCTGGGCCCCACTCCACCCCTGCCCAGTGGGTCACAAAGACCCGGTTTGGTGACCCTGTTTGCCTAAACCAATCAGCAGAATCCGATCCTCTCTCGCCTCAGAGATTGGCGGAAAGATGGGCAAGTGACCCAACCGGCCCAATCAGAGTGCAGCCCCCCGCCCTTCTCTCCAGGAAGTCCCAAGGTGGAGGACGTGAACAGTCCCAGCCCCAAAGGCTGAGATAAAAGCAGGCTGTGGACGGCGGCACCATAAACTTCAGGGACTGGGGAAGCACATGGCCCCTAAGACCGTGGACTCTGCAGACACGTAAGTCAAGAAATTCCCCTAATTCTCTATATTACTTAAGCCATTTCCCGTTGATTTTTCTACTCCTCACAACCTGCAACTAAAAGCATTCTGATTGATATGTGGGGGGTGGCAGGGGGAAGGTGAGCACCCTCCGTGAGGGCCCTGACTTCCCAACAGCTGCCTCACAGCCGCCCACTAGATAATAATAATGATGATATCTCGTGCATCAATTCATTCACCAAGCATTGACAGAGGACTTACAAATGCCAGAAACTGCACTGTTGAGACGAAGCAGAGAAGTGGTGACACAGCCTCTGCCTCATGCGTGTCACAGTCCAGTGGGGCTGCAGATGGGCACACTAGCAGTCACCAACTGCACGCTCGGTGCAAGGCAAGCACACTGTGGCCAAAGGGCTAAGTGTTAAAATCAGCGTTTAGTCCTAAGTGAGGCCAAATGACACCATCATAGAACTTCCTTCTGAGACCAAAGGACAATTCTGGCATCTTTTTAGATTTTATTATTATTGGTGGTGGTGGTGGTTTAGTCGCTAAGTCGTGTCCAACTCTTGCGACCCCTGGACTATAGCCTGCCAGGCTCCTCTGTCCATGGAATTTTCCAGGCAAGAATACTGGAGTGGATTGCCATTTCCTTCTCCAGAGGATCTTCCCGACCCAGGAATCAAACCCAGGTCTCCTGCATTGCAGGCAGATTCTTTACCGACTGAGCTATGAGGGAAGCCCTTCATTATTATTATAATTGTATAATGTACATTTTAGCACTCACATGCAGAGCATTGGCTGTCTTAGGGCAGGAATAGTGATTTCCTCAGAACTGTCAGAGGTCAGGTGGTCCCCCGTGGACACCGAGCTCACATTGTGATATTAAATAAATACTCCCTCTTCACTGAGGTCATGGGAGAAGCAAGATACTGGGGGTTTGCCGCATCTTTCTCCAACAGTTTCTTTTTTTCTATATATATTCTGAATTACATGTGAGTCAGATTCATCATGAACATGGTACATAATTTTGGATTTTTCCTTCTATTTCGAGGTAGCAAAGGTGACATTCTATTTATTCATCCTCCCAGGATATGGAAAATTTTCCAAATATTTTCTTCAAATTCTCATGACCTAAATAGAATTCCTAGACAGAATTAAAGGACTAAAAATTGGATGCAGTTATTACTTTATTTTGTTTAATGTTATGCATGCAGTTACAATAATAACTCTAAAATATTATAATTGTGATATAATCTAATTTCTATTATTCTGATCAGTATTAATATTTAAATTTTATAAAGGCTAGTTGGCTTGGAAAGGAAATAATATTCTTCCTAAAGTTATCTAGCTGATACTCTCAATATTTGTATTGACTGTTACTCTATCTCCCTATTTGTTTGTCAGCTGAAAATATGTTAAGATGACTTAGCAAATAAAAATAACTTTAATAATCAAAATTAATTATTACAGTACTCCTTCAATAATTTATATTTCAACAATGGATAAAATTTCTAAATACAAGTAAACAAAAAGATCAGACTTTATCTACTCCAAGAATGCTACCTATATATAGATTTTAAACTTTTTATTAAAGTTGCTTTATAATGTTGTGTTAGTGCTGTGCAGCGAAGTAAACCAGTTATAAGTACACATATTGTCCTCTTTTTAGGATTTCCTTCCCATTTAGGTCACCACAGAGCACTGAGTAGAGTTCCCTGTGCTATACAGGAGGTTCTCACTAGTTATCTAAGGAATGTTTACCTATATTTCAATGTGAATGTTTAGATACTAATAATACATACAAATACATCCAAATTTGAAAATACATTTCAAATCCTAAAGGATAGTGCTGTGAAAGTGCTGCACTCAATATGCCAGCAAATTTGGAATACTCAGCAGTGGCCACAGGACTGGAAAAGGTCAGTTTTCATTCCAATCCCAAAGAAAGGCAATGCCAAAGAATGCTCAAACTACTGCACAAGTGCATTCATCTCACACACTACCAAAGTAATACTCAAAATTCTCCAAACCAGGTGTCAACAGTATGTGAACCATGAACTCCCAGATGTTCAAGCTGGATTTAGAAAAGGTAGAGGAACCAGAGATGAAATTGCCAGCATCCGCTGTATCATCAAAAAAGCAAGAGAGTTCCAGAAAAACATCCACTTCTGCTTTATGGACTACGACAAAACCTTTCACTGTGTGGATCACAACAGACTGTGGAAAATTCTTCAAGAAATGGGAATACCCACCACCTTACCTGCCTCCTGAGAAATCTTTATGCAGGTTAAGAAGCAACAGTTAGGACTGGACATGGAGCAACGGACTAGTTCCAAATTGGGAAAGGAGTATGTCAAGGCTGTATATTGTCACCCTGCTTATTTAACTTATATGCAGAATACATCATGCAGAATTCCGGGCTGGATGAAGCACAAGCTGGAATCAAGATTGCCGGGAGAAATATCAATAACCTCAGATATGCAGATGCCACCACCCTTATAGCAGAAAGCAAAGAAGAACTAAAGCCTCTTGATGAAAGTGAAAGAGGAGGGGACTTCCCTGGTGGTGCAATGGATAAGAATCTGCCTGCCAATGCAGAGGATGTGGGTTCAATCCCTGGTCTGGGAAGATTCCACATGCCAAGGAGGAATTGAGCCCCTGAGGCACAACTACTGAGCCTGCTCTCTGCCTTTCTTGCAACAAGAGAAACCTGTGAGCAGCAATGAAGACCCAGCACAACCAAAAATAAACCATTAAAAAAAAAAAAGAAAGAAAGAAAGTGAAAGAGGAGAGTGAAAAAGCTGACTTCAAACTCAACATTCAGAAAACTAAGATCACGACATCCAGTCCCATCACTTCATGGCAAATAGATGGGGAAACAATGAAAACAGTGAGAGACTTTTATTTTGGGGGGCTCCAAAATCACTGCAGGTGGTGACTGCAGCCATGAAATTAAAAGACATTTGCTCCTTGGAAGAAAAACTATGACCAACCTAGACAGCATATTAAAAAGCAGAGACATTAGTTTGCCAACAAAGGTCCATCTAGTCAAAGCTATGGTTTTTCCAGTAGTCATGTATGGATGTGAGAGTTGGACTATAAAGAAAGCTGAGAGCTGAAGAATTGATGCTTTTGAACTGTGGTGTTGGAGAAGACTCTTGAGAGTCCCCTGGACTCTTGCAAGGAGACCCAACCAGTCCATCCTAAAGGAAATCAGTCCTGAATATTCACTGGAAGGACTGAAGCTGAAGCTGAAGCTCTAATACTTTGGCCACCTGATGAAAAGAACTGACTCATTGGAAAAGACCCTGATGCTGAGAAAGATTGAAGGTGGAAGGAAAAGGGGACAACAGAGGACGAGATGGTTGGATGGTATCACTGACTCAATGGACATGAGTTTGAGTAAGCTCCAGGAGTTGGTGATGGACAGGGAAGTCTGGCGTGCTGCAGTCCATGGGGTCACAAAGAATCGGACACAACTGAGCGACTGAACTGAACCGAATACATACAAAAGATATACATTCTCATACTATTACCTAATTGTTATGTAAACTAGATACGATGATAACCTCCATGATCAATCACTGATGACTCACAACTTCACAGATTCCAGAAATGACACTGAATTAATAAGCATTTGTCTGTTCAGCCACCCAGAGCTGAATACCAAGGTCAAAGTTCAACTTTCTCTCATCCCCACATCAGTTAAGGTTCAATCAGGGAAGCAGAAATCAAAGTATCTTGGTCCCAGCTGCTTTCGTTCCCAAATCCTCTCTCCTCCCTGCTCCTCCATGCCAAAATTCACATTCATTTCTTATAGAGAAAAGTCCTTTTTGCTTTACTGTCTCCTTTTAGCTCATACCCTTAGAACTTCACACTCATCCAAGGAGTCTCTCAAGGGATTTTTTCCAAAAGAGTCTCTTCTCTGAAAGAAACTTGGTCCTTGAGGGCAAGATAATCACTTCCTTGCCTGCATCATGAGTAAGACTTGCTTGAAGAGTTCTGCCACCAGGAAAAAAAAAAAATGATGAAAAACCAATGCCCCAGATAATCCTCAGGCCTCTTTCCAACCTTTATGTTGTTTTGTTCTGAGAAGGCCTTGAGGGAGAAATGTCCCTAGTTTGTCTCTAAGAAGGACTCCTACCCCAGGATTCTGTGACCAGACTCAGAGGACACAGGGGTCACTGTTTCTTTCTCTCCTTAGGGCACAAAACCCTCCCCGCACCTCCCTCCCATGAGGCAAGGGACAGCCAAGAGCTAGATGAGGCCATACCCATGGCTCCTCCACCCCAGGAGAAGGGTGGCCAGGGTCCCAGCAACCAACCAGTCACCTCCCTGTCCCCGGCCTCTCTTTTCTCACTATTTTTATAATAAAAGTAATATAGCAATTGTTATAAAGAATTTGTGTGTGTGTGTGTGTGTGCTAAGTCACTTCAGTCGTGTCCAACTCCTTGTGATCCTATGAACTCAACCCCGCCAGGCTTCTCTGTCCATGGGATTCTCTAGGCAAGAATACTGGAGTGGGTTGCCATTTCCTTGGAAAATTCAAGACAGATAGAAGAGAACTTCCCCTAACCCCATCACCCACAGGCTCCCACCATTACAGACTTCCTTTCTAGACTTTTTTCTGTGTGTAGCAGACATCTTCCCCTGTGAAAGTGGATCAGGCAGGACATGCAGTTTTGTGTCCTTGATTTTTCCATCTCTGTGGTCACAGTGAGAGGCGGAGTGGTAGATGGGAGGAAGCAGTCGGGATTCAAGACCCCAAGCGCCACGTGAGCTAGTAAGTTCTGGCTCTCCGCCTTCCTGGGCTGCCACTTTCTCATCTCTCATGTGGGCATCGCTCTGTTGTTGTCCCTGAGTCACCATGTTACTGGGTTATTCCTCGCAACTGTGCTTAGCGCAGTGACTGGCCTATTCGAAACACTATTACCATGATTATTATGTTTCCATGGCAGCCAAAATGCCCACAAGCATCATTTTAAATGGATGTATATCATTCCATTGAGTAGATGGACAAACAGATGGACACAGGTCATTTAACCACTTTCCTATGGTTGGACACTTGGGAGAGTCTTTCCAAAGTTTTGTTGCTGTACCCAACGATAACCAACTTCATACATAAATCTTTCTGCATCTGTTGATTTAGCTTACTTCCATCCTAGAAGAACAATTGCTACATCAAGGGTAGGAGCTTGTTTAAATCTTAATGCATGATGCTGAATTGCTCTTTGAGGAAACTGTGCCATTTATATTTCACTTTGGTGGGGCAAGATCCTGCAGTCTGGGCTTTTTCAGGTAGTTATCTCACTGTTGTTAACAGTTTTGAATCAGGGCCAACTGGATAAGCAATAGCCCATATCTTGTCATCTTGGTTGATACATTCTTATTTCAGTTCCTCCTTCTACCATTTCTCAGGGTTTCCTACCACCAACTATGTCTTTTCTACCCACACATCCTGGCACAGACAAAACATCAGCATCCCAAGCATCAGCTGAGAGGCTCTAAGAATAGCTGCTCCCAGGGGCCCCAGGTCACCCAAGACGTCCAAAACATGGCCATCCTGATTGCTCTTGGGATTGGTTAGTGACAGTGACACAAGTCAAAAGAAGGAAGACAGTTTCCAAAGTAGCTGGAAGAAAATACTTCTGGGACCAAAGCATGAGATAAACCAGGACTAGAGTGTCCTGGAGACCACGCAATGTGTGTCCCCCAAGGGAGGGGCAGGCATCACCAGGGAGGTATGGGTGGACAGGAAGCCCTGCAGAGCCAGGGCTCCAAAGGCCACAGGGGAGCAGGAATCAGGGCTGTGACTCCTGTTGGAGAAGGAAGGTTTCCAGCTGTGACTTCTGGGTTCCTCAGAGGCCACCCCAGGGGCTACTCAGAGGATTTTACCCAAATACCAACAAAAAACTACTTTTTCAAAACTATAGATATAATTAGAGTCTATTCAAGATGGAACGGCGCAAATAACCCTGCAGCATGTCCCAGGTATGCCGGAACTCTCAGCAAATGTTTACAGAATGAATAACATAGGAGAAAAAGCTGGTTTGGGATTCGTTAGAAGTTCTGATTGAACTGAACTCCCTTGTCAAGACTGAAGAGATCATTAACGGAGGCAAAAATCAATATGTTTTAACTGGCTGTTCTGTGCAAGAGACAACAGAGAAAAGAATCAACAGGCCCTGCCCTCCAATTGCACCCACGGTAGGGCTGTGGGGAACAGCACATCCTTGGGCTTGAGCTGCAGCTCCCCAGTTTGGTAGCTGAGTGTGTGTAGGCAAATGTCATTGCTCGGTGTCTTCAACTCTCAGTTTTCTCATCTGTGAAATGGGGTTCTAACACTAATGGCCTGGCTGAGCCATGTGAGAAGAGAGATGACGATGCAACTCGTCTGGCACCGAACAGACAATAAACAGCAGCTGCTGTGATTTATCGTCTTTTTACCAAGAAGAGAAGAGGCTAGTGCTCTGATCAGTTCACCAGCCAGAGGGAGGTAAACTCTCTACAGAGGAAGCCCATCCACAAGCTTCATCAGTGATCAGGTGTAGGGCCCATCCTGTCATCTTAGCTCCCACCTGATTTACATCTGCGAAGGCCGTTTCCCATAGGATCACATTGATAGGCCCCCAGGGGCTGGGTTTTGAACGGATCTTTGGCAGGAGACACAATTCAACTCACAACAACCAGGAACATCCCTCCCTCTGGCACTCGCATGGCTCACTCACTCTCTTGCATCATCTCGGGCTCTGCTCCAACGTCACCTCCCCAGAGAGGCTGCAGGGGCAGCCCTCAGCACCCCAGGCCCCCCTCTGCTTTACTTTTCTCCAGAGGACTTGTCTCGACCTGCTGCATCATACATTTTACTGTTTGGTATCGGTCTGCCCAGCTAGAACATAAACTCCCTGAGGGCACGGGTCAGTCTGGCCTACAGTTGGCCCTTAATAAATGTTTGTAAAGTGACTGAGACAGTGAACAATGGATGTTTTGTCTCTCCAAGGGGGCACTAGGGGACACCCATGCTGCCATGCAGATACCATGGTAGACTGAACAATAGCTCCCTAAAGATGTCTACATCCTGATCCCCAGGACTGTGATATGTTACCTCACATGACAAAAGGGAGGGACTCTGCAGGTGTGAGTCAAATGAAGGTACTTGAGATGGGAGATTATACCCTGGATTAACTGGGTGGGTCTGACACGGTCATAAGGGTCCTAACAAAGGGGAAGCCGGACGACCAGAGTCAGGGCAGATATAATGACAAAGAAGCAGAGTGATGTGCTTTCAAGACAGAGGAGGCAGGTGTCTTCCAGAAGCTGGAAAAAAGGAAAGGGATCTACCTGCACCATCCCCCCACCACCTCCCCTGGAGCCTCCAGAAGGAACACAGCTCTGCCAACACCATGCCCTTAATGCCCTTAACCCACTGACACCCACTGGACTTCAGATCTAAAATAAAATAGTCATCTTGTGTTGTTTTCAGCCACTGAGGCTGTGCTGATTTGTTATAGCAGCAAGAGGAAACTAATACCGACTCCTTGTTCTGACTCTCCCCAGAGCAGCTCCCCAGGGGCTGGCAAGTCAGCTAGGTAGCTAGGATCTGCAGGGAAGAACCAAGGTCCAGAAAGGTCAAGGAGCTTGCCCCAGGTCACACAGCTGGGCAGTGGCCAGCCCCAAATTTGAACCCCCTTTGTGTATCTCTGGAGCCCTTGTTTTTACCCCAGCACCAGAGGGTAACTATGCAGCTTCGCATGGCCAGTGAGATGGCCTCAGTTCTGCCCCAGCTCCCAGGGTCACCCTGGAACCCACACAGAGATGGCTATCTGAGGAGCATTCTGTTTCTAGGTGGCTTGTCCTGGTGAAAATGTGCTCTGAGTGATGTGTGTGGACACACTAGGGCCCCGTGCAGTCCAGGCTGGAGCCTGTGGTGTGACGTGCCCAGATGCCTTCACACACAGCCCTCCACACAGCCGCCCTCCAAGGACAGCCCGGAGCCCAGGCAGAATGGGGAGGGAGGACGGGCAGTCCCCAGCGCTCAAAGATTGCAGAGCCTTCACCTGCCCAGGTCCCCTCGGGGTCTCTCATCAATTCCTGCGAGTTATTACCCCATTTTATAGGTCAGCAAACAGCAGAAAACAGAAGCCTGAGGAGGCTAGTAGTTTGTAGAAGGTCCGCAGAGAGGAGGCAGGGCTGGGCTCTGCACCCAGGTCCTGAGGAACTCAAAGACTGTCCCTCACTGGTCCCGAGAGTCATACACCCATGACTGTGCCAAGAGGCTGTGGCTACAGCACAGGGTATGAGCTGAGCTGCACAGCCACCCGCCCGTGGTCAGGGCCATGGGCCGGGCATCCCACAATGTCTCTAAACACCCCAGACATGTTTTCTCAGAGAGCCTTGTAAAGAAACTGAACCCCAGCTGCATAAACCCACCACTTCTCTCTCACACACACACATCTGCACACATAGGCACACATAGGTATACATATATACATCCCAGTGCATGCATCTTTACACTCACACACACCCACTTGCACAGATATGCTGTACACCCACTCATGAAGACAACATATTCTCACACACAGAATGCACACACGCACACATACAAACATTCAGAAATACTCACATGCGCACACACACACACACACACACACATTTACAATGACACCAGAACACAAACACACATAAACATTCAGACAGAGGCACACATTCTCACCCTTGCACAGACGTGCACACAGACACACGCTCCCCAGCATGAGAACACAGACACACTCACAGCTGGGCTGCGGATGCAGTTCTGAAGACTCATCCACTTGTTTATTCAGGAAGATGAATCGACCTGGCCCACTGTTGACTCTCCTGACAGAAAGACAGACTACAAAATCCTGGCTTAACATCCTCTAATCCAGGCTCCCCACCCATCGATTCCTCTCTGATGCTGCCATCAAGCACGCATATTTCCATGAGACGTGCATCTGATCTTAGAGAAACGGCAGGATTAGTCACCTGGCCTTACACGCGCCCTGCTCCCCTGACTGGGACTCCTGAGGGCCTGACACCCTCGCTCAGGGTGTGTCTCCAGCATGAAGCATCCTTTCCTGCCACACGAGGAATGGGAGGGCCAGGAGCAACGAGGCCAGGAAGAGCCCTGCCGGTCCCAGCTACAGTCACAGGCACCCATGCCCCTAGAGCTCTGGTTTCCCCAGGAATGAAGATCCCTGCTCCTCTGGACAGAAACGAGGATGAAGTGGAGACCTACTGGACCCCAGAAAGCAGGACGGAAGATGTCAGAAGCCCGAGGAGGCGAGTCCAGAAGAGCTGTCGCTGCAGAGGTGATAAGAGGGGAAACGCACAGCAGCTGATCTGAATTCTGTGCCTGGGCGGCTCCTGCAGGGCTCAGCACTTGCCGTGTGGTTCTGAAGATGTGCTTATTAAGAGGTGTTTCGCTGCCCTGGTTTCAGCCTCTCCAGGGTTGTCTGTTGTCAACTTGAGGCTCTGGCTCCCAGGACCCACCAATATCAATTCTGTGGGTATGAGGAGACCTATCTACCAGCTAAGTTGAATTCTGCAGCTGTGTGTTCTCATGAGATGCAATAACATGATGAAGCTTAAAATAAACGTTCACTGACCAGCCCCTGGAGCATCAGGGAGACGGCCTTGACTTCTAGAAGGAGCTGGGGAAGGGGGCGGTGGCAGCAGATGATTCTGAGCCCAGATCCCAGCTTTGCCCCCTACCTACTAATAGAGTCACCTGAACAGATTCCTTAAGCTCTTGGAAGCGCGGTTTTCTCATCTATTAAATGGGAACAACACCAGTTCCCACCCCACAGGGTCTCAAGAGGGCCCAAGGACTTGCATATGCACAGTGCCTGGCACATAGTGGGCATGCAGAGATGTGAGACTGCTCCTTTCTTCCAAGCCCTGCAGCCTCCCTGGCCAAACTGAATCCAAACCCAGAGCATGCAGAAGCCCACAGTGGACAATCCCGGGCACACAGCAGTGTGGAGAATGATCTCAAAGGGCAGACACAAATATCTAGCACACCCCCAGTCTCTTGCTTCCAGATCCTCTGGTGCAACTTCCCAGTGAATGAACATCTCATGATAGGAGACACATAAAAGTCAGGTATCTGTTAGGCTTGCATTTCCTTCAACTTGCTCCAGACTTTAGCCTCTTGTGCCAAACCCTTGAACCCTACCCCATGCCTGTCCTAAGTCCATGATGTCCCCAGAGTCAGCAGTTCGTGGAACCTGGCCAGACCCCCTACCACCTGCCATGCCAGAGAGAAAGAGACCAACTGACAGTATTGAGGGGTAGGACAAGAGAGTCTGCAGTTATAGTACTGAACCAGGGAGAATGCCCGGCTGCATGTCACCCACTGCCAACACAGCAAGGAGCCTGCAGCCAGACCACAGCCCAGCCCAAGCCCGTGGCCAGAGCCCAGTGCCCCGCCCACTTCTGCTCAGCAGTCTGGAGCCAGGGCATCGAGGACAAGATCCCTAGCCTGAGACTCATTGGATAAAGGGATCCTGCCCCCCAGCAACCCTCTAGAGTTCCACCCAGAGGTGTCACCTTCTCACCCAGGCACAGAATCCCGCCCCCTGTGCCTCGCTGCCGGGCAAACCTGCAAATCACTTCAGCTGCTATTTCTTCAAGTGCCTCAGAACAGAATACACTGCAGAAATCACACAGCAGCTCTGAGGAGGGGCCGGACAGCCCTCCAATTACTGTCATGTAACCTTCTCCAACTTGATCTCCCTTATCGTATCTATAATAGATAAATGCCCAGCCCCAGGAAAGGAACTTTTTTTTTTTAAACTGAGCATAATAAACCAGAAAAGTACCAGCTGTCACCAGCAGGAAGCTGTGCCCATTTAGTGGGCTCAGAGCAATCCACACAGCCCCTTGCCCGCAAGCCCCCAGTCCAGGGAGGAATGTTCTGGAAGTCCCGGCTCCCCCGGTCAGGAACATTATGACAAGCCCACCCTGAGCCAGGCAAGAAGGGGCGAGGAGCCCAGGGTATGCCATCCTCCGGCAATTCCCAGCATGGGGTGGACGGCATCTGAGCCGCCAGGAGCCAGCCCGGAGATGTCCTTGTCACCGGGAATATCGTGGGCACAGGCCCCGGATTCTCTCCCCAGCCTCCTGTCAGCCACTTGGAAGGGCCTGGCGGGAGGCTTGGTTAAATCCGCCCTCTCCGCATGAGCTGCACATTCTAATTTTGCCTTGGCAGAGCCCGGAGCGGCCAACGTGCCAGGCCATCGTGGGGGATGAAGCGCAGAGCCAGCAGCCACAGGGGGAACATGGGGAGGGGCTGCCTGTGGGCCTCAGCGTCTCCCACCTGGATGCTCAGCGTTAGCTCCGGAGGCAAGGGGGGCTGGGGCCCTGCTGCAGAGGCTGCAGGGCTCCAGGAGAGAAGGGGGGGCCTGCTGGAGGGCGCTTCTGCCTCCAGTCCACTCTGAACCCACGGCCACCAGGACCCTGCTGTTTTAATGGTGAACACAGCCCTTTCCACTTTCTCCATCCAGAAACCCTGTCAACCCTTCATCTCAAGCATGGGGACAAAGGGCAGAGTAGCCAGTAACAGGGTAATGTCGGCCCCTGGACGCCCAAGTCCAGCACCTGACTCCGTATCTTGGATGAGTGACTTAACCTGCTGAAGCCTTGGTTTCCTCATCTGCAGAGTGGAGCCAGTGATAGGAGCCACCTGAGGGTGCTGGAGCCTCAAATGGGAGGAAATGCAAGAAGCGCGCGTAGGAAGCGTTCTGCTATTCAGTCGTTCAGTAATGTCCGACACTTTGCAGTCCCACGGGTTGCAGCATGCCAGGCCTCCCTGTCCTTCACCATCTCCTGGAGGCTTGTCCATTGCACTGGTGATGCCATCCAACCATCTCACCCTCTGTCACCCTCTTCTCCTTCTGCTCTCAATCTTTCTCAGCATCAGGTGAGTAAGCGCTCATTAAATGATAAATGTTAGTACGGTTACAACTGTTAGGATCTTCACGTGGGGCACCAAGGGCCCAGACGAGAGGCTCCCAATAACACAAAGCAGGAAACTGAGTTGGGAAACCCCCCAACTCCAGGCACAGGGTCAGGCCCCGCTCACTGCTAGCCCCACCGTGTGCCTCCTATGATACAGCCTCTACATCGTGCACAGACGTGGCTCTATCACAAATAAGATGCATTTCCGGGCATCCAGGGGAGGCTGTAAAATGGCTGACTAGACACAGGCCAGCCCGGAGCCCTCCCACATCGTGTGGCTGTGTGACTTTCTGTGGGCTGCTTTCTCAGCTCTAAGATGAGGGAGCAAAACTAGATGATTCGACCACCATCTGTGACCAGAGAACAATCCATTTCAACCCCAGACCCTCACCCCCTTTTGTTCCACGCCTCCCAGCCCCCAGCACAACTTGGACATGCTGGCACTTCTTCAATGAGGCCCACTGCTGCTTGAAGTCACAGCAAGAGACGGCAAGTTGCTGGAAATGTTTAAGTCATGGAAACAAAAGTTTCACGGCAGAGGGTGGAACGTGAACAGTTTTCAACGAGTACTTTTAGGACCCTGTACAGGCCTTGGAGTCCTTCTGATTCGTTTAGAAACAAAAACATATGTGTGTCTCAGGTTTGCCTGATTCAGATGTGGGCGGGCCTGGAGAAAAAAATGGCTTCCCCCTGCCGGATTTTCTGATTTGTTGGGAAAAGCCAAAAGGTTCTTCAGAACAAAAAGACAGTCCTCGCCCCTCAGTCCCCAGCCTCCCACCCCCCTTCCTGTTCTTTTCTTTCTCCTTGGCCTTTCTTCCCTGCTCAGAGGTGGTGTCTGCGGGCCCCAGGGAGGTCTCCAGCGCTCGGGCATCCAGCCCTAACCGCAGCCTGAGACCCGCCCAGAAGCTGGACACAACTGCTTCCAGATGTGTTTAGGCCAGGAACTGTGCTGGCAGCCAGGCTGAGAGCAGAGCCGTGAGGACCCTGCCTGGGCCCTCGGGCTCCCAGGCCCCACCGCCCACCTCCGGAGACATTCCTCTCCACCCACGACAGGAAAGAACCACTGATCCCGGGCTCTGCTGAGCTGGCCGGAGCGCTCATACTCCATCCCACCCAAACTCAGGAGCCGTCACTTGCCCAGATTTCCAGAGAAGCCCGATGAGCTCAGAAACACTAAGGGGCTCGGAAGTCACACAGCCAGAGGGGAAACGCAGGTCTGTGAGATTCCACTGCCGGCCCTAGCCTCCTCTGGCTCCTGGGCACACGTGCTGCGGACAGAGGTTTGGGTGGGCAGCCACAGCTGGGGTGGGCAGAGAAAGCTCTTGGGCGTGGAGGTCCCTCCACTGTGCACAGGCCGGACCCTGGCAGAGGGAGGTCAGGAGCTGCCGCCCACAGGCACACACAACTCACACAACCACAAACTAGAGCCTGCAGGCCTCCACCCACTCCTGCTTCCCATCCCTCCTGCCTCTGCCTCTTTGCTGGAAAGGACTCCAGGCCTTTCTGGAAGTGGTCAGCACATACATGATGACTACTGTAGCGTCTCCGTGTCCCCAGGCAGCACATACATGGAGACATACATGCAGGAAGTACACACACACACTCTCACTCCCCTGCAGGGCTGGTCTCGTGGCAGGCCCTGGGGTAGGTCAGCCCCTTGGGGGGCAGGGGGCTGCTTCTGTTACTTCTCTCTGCCAGTGCCCCCCAGAAGACACCCTGACATCAGTCCTGAGTTGGAGCAAAGGGAGGGAGATTTAAAGAAAGAGTTAGAAAAAAACAAAAGGAAGAGGAATAAAGAGAAGGGAGGGAGGGAGACAGGAGGAAGGGGGAGAGGGAGCGCTGAAGCAGGCACCCCTGAGCCCCAGTGAGTGTGCAAGGTGTGCACTCCAGGTCTGGAACCAGACATACACCAAATCAGATTTCTATTAGCTGTGTGATTTTATGCAAGTTACTTAACATCTCTGAGCCTCAGTCTCATTTTTTGGAAAATGGGGATAACACAGTAGCTGTGTCAGAGAGAAGCACCGAACACACAGAACAGCTCTGGGCACGCAGGAGGGGCTCAAGGAAAGATTAACTAGGGTTCCTGGAGGCCCAGGTGAGACTGCACACATCCCGTGCCCGGCACATTGACTGCTCTTGTTTCTAACAGTACCATCATCTGTATCACACGCCAGGTGCTGCTCCAGCTGCCTTTGTAACCATTACTCACCTGACCCTCCAACAACCTTGCAGGGGTTAGATCCTTATCCCCATCCTGCAGACGGGTGAGGCAGGGCTCATGAGGTTGAAGAGTCATTTCTTCAAGAGCACACAGCTGGCAAGTGGCGAAGCCAGGATATAAGAGGGTCTCTGGAGCCTGTGTCTTTTCCATGGCATCCCTACAGGGGGTGAGATAAGGTTTAAATTTAATTGTGCTTTTTCAAAATTAAAGTAAATGAGGGGAGAATTTAATAATTAACATTTACTGAGCATACTGCATACCAGGGTTTGCGTGGACTGTTTTTGTCTTTGACTCCTCACAATGAACTCATGAAATAAGTATTAATACCCTAGTTTTTTTAATGAAGGGACTGGAACAAAGCATGGTTAAGCAATTTGCCCACAGTCACCAGCCAGTAAGTGATAGACCCTGATTCAAGTACGGGCAGTGTCCCCAGAGACATGCTTTTAACCACTCAGCTGGGGACAGATCAATCTCATAGAGCGATATGAAAACAGCCTCTAAGATAGATTTTTTAAATTATTTTTTAAGTCAAAAGCAAGCGGCAGAACAGGCTGGCTCATGTGCTCTGTGTTTAAGAGACATATGGACATGTATGCTTTAACATGCACAGAGCATCCAGGAAGAGCAACTGGGAGGATGGGGTCAGGATGAGGGCAGATACATGCTTTCTGTACTCTCTATAGATGCCTTTGAAAGTACGAATGTGTAAGACCCCTGTTCAGAAAAATATCAGTCATTACTCTCCCAGCTTTATGGAAATGTGGTGTTAGCATGTACTTCAAGGGGGCTAGCCCTCCAGGCTCCTCTGTCCATGGGATGTTTTAGGCAAGAATACTGGAGCAGGTTGCCATTTTCTCCTCCAGGAGGTCCCTGCCCTCATGGAGGCCCCTCCACCTCCACCCTAAATATTAGCAGTAAAAGGGCAGCACATTCAGGTCTGTGACCACAGTCTCTGAAGGAGACTAGCCATGGCCCCAGGAGCTCTCCCTGTTTCCTCTGCTCCAGGCCCAGGACTTGGATTACAGAGAGAGGCCTGCAGACCCATGTGATCTGCCACCTTCCAGCTACAGAAATGACCTTCCCATCCTGGAGAGTGCTCCAGAACTTACTACAGCTCACTACTGCCTCCACCAGGCAGGTGGGCAGTGGAAAGTCCTCTGACCTGGATGACAGGGCTCCTGGCCCTGGCTGCCTGCCCTCACTGCTGCCCTTGGCAGGACTAGTTTCTGGATCGAGATCAGCTTCCCTGTCAATAGAGCAATGGGAGCTTGGAATAAAAGGTCCCTCCTGGTTCAAAAAACATGAAGACCCAAGGGCTCCAGTGCCCTCTGCCCATCCCAGGCCCCCACAAGCTGCCCTCCCACTATGCCAAACCACAGGGCCTTCCTCCTCACAGACCCCTTCCTCCCACCCAGCCCTACACCCCACACCACCTACTGGGGGGGTCCACAGACTCACCCACCTAGCAGTCTCTCATATAGATCTGGTTACAAATAGTCCCGCATGTATTTAGCCTAACACCTCAAAGGTAAATCTGCACACCCAGGTCAGGGGTCCATACTCTTCCAGTGCCCACAGAAGCCTTCGGAGAAGGAGCTCTCAGCGTTTAGCATCTCCGGGGCACTTGTTCAAAATGCACATTCAGGGACGACCTCAGAGGGCCAGCTTCAACCGGAGGAGGAGGAGCTTGGAGTGGGGCCCCAAACGTGCCCACTCTAACACTCCCCGAGTCCGATCAGGTGGTAGGTGGGCTTCAAGACAGCCCCATCTGGTCCTCAGAAGCCTAAGCTTGTCCCCTCTTGGGGATGGTGGAGCTGAAGGGGACACCGAGAAAGGGCAGGCTGGGGCGGGGGGTGGAAGTGACTAGTTCAGGTCTGGACGCATCGAATTAAAGGTGCCAATGAGGGTACCCAGGTCTGGCGGCCGCAGGATCAATGCTCCAGGGCATGGAAGAGCATCTACCCCGAAGGTAAGAGACCCAGGATCAAACGCAAGAGTCTTCCGCTGAACCCAAGCAAGAGAGAGAGAGGAGAGTGAGAGAGGAAGACTGCAGGGAGGAAGGAGAGGTCGCTAGCTCTGAGAGGGCAAATGAAGGGGCCTTGATCTGCGAGCACCGAGTTCCGTGACCTTAAGAACACAAACCAGAAACCAGAAGGCGTGGGACGGAGGTGTGGCCGATAGGGGGAGGGGATGCTGGGCGCGGCGCCACTTCGCAGTTGAGCAAACGGCGGGTAGGGCGTTAGGTCTCTGCGGGCTGTAGAGTCTAGGGCTGGAGGCTGGGGCTGGGGGTGGGGGCTGACGCAGAGCCCAGGCTGAGCTGCGTAGGCGGGCGGCTCGCTGGGCCGGGCCGGACGGGGCCGCGAGCGGGCGGCCGCGTGGCCACAGCGCCCCCTGGCGGCCCGTGGAGCCCTAGCGCGCAGCGGGCAAGTCCCCGTGCCCGTGCTGGCGGCTGAGGGTCTCCGGCGGGGCTTCCGGGTACCACACCCGACCCCGCAAGCCCCGAAACGGCCGCCATTAGGTCCCAGGCAAAGTCCCCCCGTCTATATATTTAAAAGGGGACAGCAGATGCCCGCTGCCGTCACACACACCCCTCCAAAGAGGACAGACGTTTCTCTTGTTGAGATTTTACCTCTCCTCCCAAAGAGTGGTACCCAAATGCAGAATCCCACATTCCAGCGTGAACCCTGTCCTCAGCGGACCTTACTTTAAATGCAGGCAGTGGAGAATATGTCTGAAAGCTACCCTTTTCTGTGCTGAGTTTAAGGTCCTAAAAGGACAGAAGCACCTCCTGCTCTGTATCATCCTAGTAACAGCTAACACGTGACACTTTCTCACTGTTATTACAAACACCTTGTCGGCATAGTTCCTCACATCAGCCTACTGTTATCCCCATAAGAGTGAGGGACTCGAGACACAAAGAGGTTTAGGAACTTGCCCAAAGTCAAGGGGAATATAGGATTTTAATTCAGGCCATCTTGATTCCAAAAGAGAAAAGGGGATAAAAGGAACCAGTGGGGGGGTTAGGGGGGTGGGGATGAGGGGAAGAAAAAGAAAGTTCACTTCTGGGACAAGGCAGTACTGGGGTGCCAGGGCTTCTATTTTGTATGAGGATCCAGGACGCCCCACCACAAGTTCTCTGGCATCCGGAGTCTGGTGATGAGCATGTCCTGACCACAGTGAACTGCCCAGGGCCAAGGTTTGGAGGTGGAGGGATGGCGAGGTAAGGGGAGGGAGGGGAAGGGAGGGGGAGGAGTTCCGCCCCACCCCAACCTGCCCATCCAGGCCTCTGTGTGTCCAGCTCTGCTGGCCTGGGGGCGGTCCACCAGGATGGAGAAGGAAAGAGGCTTCCAGAAAGAACAGAGCATGGAGAATGTGCCTGTCAAAATGATTTCTCCAAGCTCCGTCAGCGCCTGCGGCACAAGTGCTCGCTGCGCCTTCACCTTCAGCTGTGGTCCTCCCGGCCCACCCACCAACCCTGCCTGAGATGCAAGAACAGAAGCCTCACTAGGCACCTGACTTCTCGGTCTGGCCTCTAGCACAAGAAAGCTGGGCTCTGTGTCTTCTCAGGCTTTTTCCTCCCCAGCTGAGATCTGGAATCTCTATAAGTTTTCCAGTCAATCTGTTAAAAACCCACCAAGGTCTTTGCATGCCTCTCTCCCGATCACTCGTGTGCTGCCAGCAGGCTACAGAGCTGAGCCCAGTGCAGTGGACGGGCCAGTGGGAGAGGAAAGAACTAGAGCAAGAAAGAGAAGCCACTGCAAGTCTGGGCTCCTGGGCTTAACCAGAATTGTTTTTGAGGTGGAAAGGGAAACAAAGAATCCAGTTTCCTAATCGTGGGTGAGTGCTGTTGGAAACCAGGCAAAGCCACCACTGTGCCAACTGGGCCCACAACCCCAGGACCCAGAGAGGGGTGAATCTTGGGGAAATCTTGAAAGGAAGAAAATAAGAGGGAAGGGACTTCCCTGGTGGTCCAGTGGTTAAGAATCTGCCTTCCAGTGTAGGCGACACAGGTTTGATCCCTGGTCAGGGAAGTAAGATTCCACATGCCAAGCAACTGAGCCCACATACCACAACTACTTAGCCCACACCCCACAATGAAAGATCAGGCTTGCTGCAAGGAAGATCTCATGTGGACTGCATACTAAGGTACTTCAGTCGTGGCTGATTCTTTGCAACCCTCGGGATCGTAGCCCACCAGGCTCCTCTGTCCATGGGATTTCCCAGGCAAGAATATGGGAGTGGGTTGCCTTGCCCTCCTCCAGGGGATCTTCTCGACCCAGGGATCAAACCCACATCTCTTACATCTCTTGCATTGGCAGGCGGGTTCTTTACCATTAGTGCAACCTGGGAAGTCCGTAAGACCCAAGGCAGCCAAAAATAAATAAACAACTATTTAAAAAAGAAAACAAGTGGGGAGGGTGTACCGTTTACACATACCAGCCTGATTATCCCCTGCTGTTACCACTACCCTGGAGAAAGAAAGCAAACTGAACAGCTTACTGAAACAAACTACCAGAGTCTCTCTGCCCTTCTCTCTTATGGGATCTCACCCACCAATTCCCCGGAACACCCAAGAACTGAAACACGAATGTGTCCACACTCAGATCTACTCTCCCCTTGGTTGTAAATGGCTGAACCTTGGTGAAAGGCACGCTGGCATCTTGGTTCTGTGGGGTCATGGGGACAGGAAGAGTGGGGAACCAGCAGGAATAGGGGCCTGGGGGGACTGCTAGATGCCCTCCTAGAACAGGCCGTGCTCCTCCCACCAGCCTCAGGGCCTTGCCCAGCCTGCTGTCTCCTCACCCCTTTCACCCACTAAACAATGAGTCTGTCTTCAGCTGCAGGAAAATGTCTCTTTCTCAAGGAAGCTTTCCTGGTGCATGTCTGCCCTGAATCGAGTGCAAAGTGTCAGGGCAGCAGGAATCAGGCAGTTTAAGTGGGGCTCGCAGAAGGCACAGCCCCAGGCAGGACTGGGGTGCAGGTAGCATACTGGGGAGAGGTTCCCCAGTGCAGCAGTGAGGGAGTAGGGAGAGCGACAAAGGGAAGAAGAAAAGAGCATTAAAAGATGCGTGTGGGCAACGTGGGGGCCTCCTGGGAAGCAGTGAGAAGGCTCCAGAACTGGCCCCCACCCCAACCCTCCACCTGCCAAGGACAGGAGCTGGAGCTTTTATCCACCAGCTCCCTGGGTTGAGAGTTGCCCCAAGGGTCAGGGAGATTAAGGCCCTGTATTGACTAGAGTTTCTAATTTTCTGTATTCTTGGTGCTCTGGGATTTGAGGCCTGGATCCTGGAGACACTGGCCTCCCAGAGCTAGCTAATTCCTGTGAGCCACTCATATAAACCAACCAATCGAGTGCACATCCCTAAGCTCTCACACCCCATGTCAATCTTCCCCCTGCCCTAAACCATCCCAAGGCCAAGCACAGCACCACTGGGGACCACCCTCTAGCCCAGAGCCCAAAGCCCACCCAAACTATCCAATTCTAAACTAGCTCAGCTGACCTAGCCTGCCTCTGTGAAATCCAAAATAAAAGCTCCAGGCATTGTCTGCCCTCTCCCTCTTCTGTCTCCTGACCCATCCTGGTCCTTCCTCGTGTGACCCATTTTCTAGGGACCTGTGGGTGTAAACCTCTTCCTTCATGACAGTCGTTTCTATGTCTTACAGACCTGATGAAAGCATATCCCGGGGACGTGTTCACACTACAAGTTGAGGGGCTCCACAACACTGGGGACGGCCTGAGACAGCAAATGAGCAGGACTTGGAGCCCGTGATGTGGGCGCTGTAAGAGCGAGGTAAGGCTGAACTGCATGGAACTGGCTACCAGCCGCCGAGCTCAGGCTGAAATGGGAGCTGGCCCAGGAATGAGGGGAACAGGGTGCGAGAAGCAATGGGCCTCTCCTGTGCTTGTTCACTTGTTTTTCTCACCATTGACCACCACCGCCCCCCAGGGCCTAGCACCATGCTAACAGAGTGTAGGGATCTAACTACCTCCTGAATTCATGAATCAATGAGTGACTGAATGAATGAACATTGTTAAGACTGATCCTCCAGATACAGTAACTAACAGTCCAGTATTAGACATTCAAAGGGTCCCAGTCAGGGCATCAAATAATACAATCAATAGAGTGAAAAGGCAGCCAACATAATAAGAGAAAATATTTGCAAATCTTTTATCTGTTTAGAGGTCGACATCTAGAATATATCAAGAACCTCTACAACTCAGTAATAAAAAAATCAAATAACCTGATTTTAAAATGGCCAAAGAAATTGAAATACAAATTACAAACTCCAAACATGAAATACAAAGTGCCAACAAGCATGTGAAAAGATGCTCAACATTAGTAATCATTATATAAATGCAAATCAACAGTATCACCTTAATACCCATTAAGATGGCTACTATCAAAAAAAAAAGCAGAAAATATCAAGTGTTGGCAAGGATTCTGAAAAGTTAGAACTCTTGGGCACTGTAGGTGGGACTATAAAGTGGTGCAATCACTATGGAAAACAGTATGACAGTTCCTCAAAAAATAAAAATAGAATTACCATGATCCAGAAATCTCACTTTGGGGTAAATCTCCAAAAGAATTGAAAGAAAAGTCTTGAAGAGATATTTGCACACTCGTGTTCATTGCAGCATTATTCATAGTAGCGAAGGGTTGGAAGCAACCCAAAATGTCTGTTGACAGATGAATGGATTTTTTTAAATGTGAGATAGATTCACACATATACACACACACACACACACATACACACACACACACGAATATTCTTCAGACTTAAAAAGGCAGGAAATCCTGTCACATCCTCCAACCTGAATTATGCTAAGTGAAATAAGCCAGTTGAAAAAAGATAAATGCTGTATGATTCCACTTATATGAAGTACCTAAAGTAGTTACATTCAGAGACACAGAAAGTAGAATGGAGGCTGTCAGGAGCTGGGCTGGGGGGGGCTGGAAAGAGGAGTTATTGTTCAATGAGTACAGAGTTTCTGTTTTGCAAGATGAAAAAGTTCCAGAGATCAGTTTCAAAATAATGTGAATGAATTTCCTTACTACTGAATTACATGCTTAAAAATGGCTAAGCTGGTGGATTTTCTGTTATATGTTTTTTTACCGAAATTTAAAGAGAGAGACCCCTGAACCACCCTTACACGCTGGTGAGAGGGGCTGCTCCCTGGGACCATGCTTTGGAGTGCCTGCTAAGTCGATTCAATAGTATCCAACTCTTCTCAACACTATGTGTGCCAGGCTCACATTAATCAAACATTAAAATCGTTTCCTAGCTTGTTTTGGTCTCTGGAAAATTTTTTGAGAGTTCAGTAACCAACTGACAAACAGGAATGAGAGAAGAGAACAAGAGCCAAATGCCACCCGGCGGAAGGTTGAGGGGCTGAGCATGTGGGTGGGAATGGGGGTGGGGGCGCAGGGTGGGAATTGGGGGTGGGGGCGCAGGGTGGGGATGGGGTGGGGGACGCAGGTCTGGTCTAGAATGGACAAAGGCGTGTGTGGCGAGGATGTTTCAGCCTGAGGACCTTGCAGACACCAAGGCGCCCACGCCAGGCATCCCGCCCACACGGCAGAACCTCAAGGGGGTAAAGGGGACGCTTCTGGAAAGGAGGGCGAGGGTCAGAAGGAGGAAGGTGTGAGCACCGGGCTAAGGAGTGGCTGAGAGGAGCCCCTGTTGGTGTGTGAAGCAGCATGTTCAGCAAAGAAATGTTCACCTGTCTCTCCATGGAACCCAAAACCTAAGGCTCTAAGGAGCCACAGTTCTCAAACCCACGTGATCGCTGACCTGCCCACAAAGAGGGGAGCCTCCCCCGGCCCCGCATACCTGCGGCACACACACCTGCATGGCCACACGCACACGTGGACACACACAGGCACACACTTTCCCAGGAGCGGGCCGACTGCTCCCCTGCGCCATTTTAATTAAGGGAAGTGGGCCAGGAGTTGACATCTGTCCAGTGGGACCACGGACCCTGGGACCCAGGTGCTTGGAACAACCACGTCTGCCCGAGGCCTTGGGGCGCATTCTGGGAACAGCGCCATCTGCTGGCCAGAAGAAGCTAAGGCGAAGAAAAAGACCAGCGGTGGCTGTGGGTTTGTTCATTCCTTACTTACTCCCTTGTGGCTCAGCTGGTGAAGAATCCACCTGCAATGCGGGAAAACTGGTTCGAACCCTGGGTTGGGAAGATCTCCGGAGAAGCGAAAGGCCACCCAGTCCAGTATTCTGGCCTGCAGAATTCCATGGACTGTGTAGTCCATGGGGTCGCAAAGAGTCGGACACGACTGAGCGACTTTCACTACTACTCACTCACTCCAGGGCTACGTTAGGGGCCGCCTGCCTCTTGTCCAGCACAGGGTTGTGAACAAGGCAAGGCTGTCCCTGCCTTCAGGGAGCTCATGCTTCACAGTGGGGACAGAGCTTCATAATTCATCACACACACGAAAACGTTATATTGTTCTAATGGAGCTGGCCCCCTACTATTGGACAGCGAGCTGGTCTGTGCCAGATGAGTCCTTGTCTCACTTAATCTCCTCAGTTACCCATCTAGAGCTGGGCAGCACCCTCAGCTCCTTCCTCTCCGTCACCCCCTCAAACCATTTGTCCACCGTCCTGTTGATTCTGCTCCCAGTCTGCCCCAGCGCTCATCTCTCCGTTGCTCCCTCATCAGCACCCCCAGGATGCTCTCTCAGCCTCCTCCAGCCCCCCACCCCCCATGTCTGCTCCCAGCCCCTCCAATCCAATGTCCAGGCTGCAGGCAGAGTCAGTCTTTTGACCTGCCACTGTCTCACTTGACCTCTCAGTGGCTCCCACTGTCTTCCAGGTGAAGGTCAGACTTAACAAACGGCCCGTCAGATCCTGCAGCTTCAAGTTCCCTCCAGCCTTAGCGCATCTGTGCTGCAGGGCTCACCTTCCACTGCGGCCACAGTGAATACCTGAGAGCTCCCCGTGCAGGGCGTGGGCCCTGCCTTCCCCCCAGCTTAGCTGTGAAGCCAGTCTGGCCTTGGGCTCTGCTGCATGCACAACGGATTTGAAAGTCATTCACAACTTGTACCTGCAGCGTTCAAAGACCCCTCAGGGGTTCCAGGTCATAACAGGCCCCCTGATAATGCTTCCTCCCATCTTCCTGCCTCCTTCTCCCCAAACCGCTGCTGCTTAGGGTCCCCATAACCCCTGAACCTCAGCTCTCTCCCCAATGCCCTGCTCCCTCTACTCCTGCCAGAGCCTTTAAGTCTTCCCTGGACCTTCTCCCTCTCTCTTCCACTCTGTCTCTCCTTCTTTCATCCTGTTCTTCATAATAAAAGCAGGGGACTCCCTGGAAAGGTCCTACTCTCCTTAGAGCGCACAGGTGAGGCAGACACCATGGGGCAAGGAGAGGTCTCTCCAGCGAGGAGGAGGGAAGCTCACACAAATCTACTGTGCCCCATTCCACAACCTTCCACCACCCACCACCCACCACCCTCCACCAGCCTCCACCAGCCTCCACCAGCCTCCACCACCTTCCACCACCTTCCACCAGCCTCCACCAGCCTCCACCACCTTCCACCAGCCTCCACCACCCTCCACCACCTTCCACCAGCCTCCACCACCCTCCACCACCTTCCGCCACTCAAAACCCTCCGTTGTTCTTCCCAGCTCAGACTGGCCCTTCCCTGAGTCACCCACAGGCAGGGTAAGCCCCCCTCCTTCACACTCCTCAGGTGGCCTGCGGATTGTCCTGTGTCCCCAAGCTAAGGTCCTGAGCAGTACGCTGTTCCTCACCCCACTCCCAGTACTCCAGAACCTTCGTTACGGTGGATTCAATTGAAATGAACAAGTTAGCCAATCCAGTACCATGAGAGTGGAAGAAAGTGTGGGGTGTGTGTGTGTGTGTGTGTGTGTGTGTGTGAGACCTACTGTCCGGAAGGACGGTTGACGATGAAGTGTACCACCCTTCTTGTTCCCTCTTAAGACTCCATACTGGGGTTGCATTTATATTTCTAAAGTGCAGCCCATTTATAGACCCTACTGATGGACAGCGGGTTGGCTTCAGAGAGAGACAGACTGCATTTCCCAGCAAACACAACAACATGCCCCCCTCCCAAATCCTCACTACAGTGTGGCCTTGACACTCTTTCCACTGAGAGGTGGGGTCAACTTCACCTCTCTGGGGTCTCAGTTGGCATGTGACTCCTCCAACAGTACAATGAGGCAGAAGAGGCCCCAGGGCTGGGTCATTAAAGGTCACAAGGCTTTCATCTTATTCTCTGAGACACCCACCTTGTCCCTCTGAACTGCCATGTAAGGAATCAAACTAGTTTGTGGCCCCCTAGCTGGGAAGAAGCCAAACTATGTAGGGAGACCACATATAGGTGGTCCAGCTCAAAATCCTAGTCTTCCGATCATCCCAGCTCAGGTAGCAGGTGAATGAATGAATGAATGAGCCTCCTGGTGACTCTAGAACCTGCTGCCAAGTCACTGCCCAATTCAGTCTCCGCAGCTGACAGTGCTACCTGAACTCCACCCGCAGAATCTGGGAGCACAATTAACTTATTGTTTTTAGCTGCTCGGTGTTGCTGTAATTTGTTACACAGACATACTTACCAGAACAGGTAGAGTCCAGGCATGTGCTACATAATTCAATAGGCTGGAAAAAAACCCTTGCTATTAGAACAAACAATGACTGTATGCACGCTAAGTCACTTCAGCCGTGTCCAACTCTGTGACCCCCATGGACCTCATGGACTAGCCAACCAGGCTCCTCTGTCCATGGGATTCTCCAAGCAAGAATACTGGAGTGGGTTGCCATGCCCTCCTCCAGGGGCTCTTCCTGACCCAAGAATCAAAACCGAACCCACATCTCTTACATCTCCTGCACTGGCAGGCATGTTCTTTACTACTAGCGCCATGTGGGAAGCCACAGAACAAACAGACCTAAACTCAAATTCAAGTTCCCTCAGGCCCATTGCTAAACCTCCATGAACCTCAGTTTCCCCATCTATAAAGTGAGGACAAGCCCCTTTGTTGTAAGGACCTAAGAAGCTGTTAAAATTCTCCCCCATGAACTCTGAGGGAGACGGAGCCAGTGCAGATGTGGCGGGTGCTTTGATAATGACACCTGGTATCCATTTGTGGGTGAAAAAAAACATGTCCTGACATGTACAACGTACTGACCCAGTTCTGTGGGTAATTGAGCCTCCATATCTTTCCAGACTACATGAAGAATCTGGGGCATCGCCCGGATGGCAGACATCAGTGAAATTTCTTTTATTCTCTCTCTGTTTTTGCTTTAATTGGTAATTTTTTTTAATGCTTGGAGAAATTCACCATCAAAATGCAGGAAACAAAATGGTCCACAGAGAAGCTGAAGAGGCAAATACGATACGAAGTCTCTAAGATGATTTTTCAGAAACAGTAACTGACCTTGTGTCAGTTCAGCAATGAGGCTGCTGCTGGTGGAGTCTAGAAACTCTGAAAACAGCACTAGGGTCGTTTCAGATCGGGAGAGGCGGGTGAAGGTCCCAGCCCTGGAGGGGACCTGGCAGCCTGCCCGGAGTTTGCCTTTATTCCTACGGAAGGATCATCCACCGCGTGGAACACTCCAAGCACAGGTGGCTCTAATGGGCTCACCCCCCCCACACACACACACACGCCGGGTGACATACCTAACACCCAGGAGGAGGGAAGCTCTGTGCTCTCTGCAGGTTACACAGGGCACCCTGGGCACTTGCAGGACTCAGGAAATGGGGGTCCCTGGGGGTGGGCAGCCAGGTAAGCCTCAGGAGAGAGCTCTGAGCATGGGCGATCTTCAAAGCTGTTATGTGCTAAGTCACTTCAGTCATGTCCGACTCTTTGTGACCCCATGGACTGCAGCCCCCCAGTCTCCTCTGCCCGTGGGATTCTCCAGGCAAGAACACTGGAGTGGGTTGCCATTTCCTTCTCCAGAGTTGAGTTTTATTTGGGGCAAAATGAGGACCGCAGCCCGGGAGGCAGCATTTCAGATAGCTCTGAGAGACTGCTCCCATGCTAAGTCGCTTCAGTCGTGTCCGACTCTGTGCGACCCCATAGACGGCAGCCCACCAGGCTCCGCCGTCCCTGGGATTCTCCAGGCAAGAATACTGGAGTGGGTTGCCATTTCCTTCTCCAGTGCATGAAACGGAAAAGTGAAAGTGAAGTCGCTCAGTCGCGTCCGACTCTGAGTGACCCCATGAACTGTAGCCTACCAGGCTTCTCCGTCCGTGGGATTTTCCAGGCAAGAGTACTGGAGTGGGGTGCCATTGCCTTCTCCGATAAGATGTTACAATTCATGGAAATCAACAAGGTGGGTAGGAGGAGCAGGAAGACGGAGGATGCCATGAAAGGGCAGAGAGGGGCTCACAAGTATCGGGGACTCTGAGAAACCCCCAGGTGAAGCTGAAGGTCCTGTAATAGAGGAGCCCAAAGTCAGAGAAAGCAGGAGGTGGGGGTGGGGTACAGCATGACACACCCGGGAGGAGGGGGTGGCATGAGCAAGTCCAGGATCTTGTAGAAGGAAGGTATTAGTACCTACCAGAGGGGTCCTGGGGGTTTGAATGAGATCATTCATTCACAAAGTAGTCACTGAGCACCTGCAAAGTGCCAGAGGCACAACAGCACACGTGGCCGGAGTGGCATCGTCAGACCCTGGGGAGTGGAACAGGGGCCTGATAGCCCTGGCTCCCTCCCTCTCCCTCCCAGGTTGCATTCCTGTCTCCTGGGAGTCCATCATTCTTTGGGGTATCTGCTTCTGAAGCCAAGAAACAGGTAGGAAATGTGTTTCCTTTAATAAATAAAATAGAATCTCCTTCGCCTTACCCTCGCCTCCAGGCGGATTCTCGTAACACAAAGTCAAGAGGATTTTGTTGTGTGTGTATGTTTTAATAAACAAGAATCATTTCCCCAGCCTCATGTTAAACAGAGATGTATTCTTCAGGACAATTCTATGGTGTGTTTCAAAAACAAAAATCTGCACATTATAACAGCCTTGCCATCACCCAGAGGATGAGAATGGCTCCTCCATATGCATGGCCTGTAAAAAGGCGGAGATGAAGTCACTCCTACCCACCCCACCCTCGGAGCTCCCCAGACCCGGCTAGATGATCCAGACACGCCTCCGACCGATGGCACCCCCGGGGGCTTTCCCAAAGGCATGTCTGTGTCCCACTCAAACCCAGCCACCGCGGGTCCCTTTCTCATCGGCGTCCCTGGCGTTCCAGGGCCTCCACTCCTCACCTGGCCCCTCTGAGCCTCGCAGGTGGTGGAGCCAGGGCTGCACCTGGTGGGATTCTTTTATAATGAGGTAAATAATATCTGCAAGGCAGGCATCTCTACAATGAGTTGTTCCGCCTCAGTGAGGCTTGTCACAAATATGAGGGCTTGTGCTTTTCAAAATTCGCCAACGCCTTGTGGGTATGAAAAAACAATAATAATCCCCCCCCCCTTGACGGACTGACTCACAGTGGTTTCCGAGGAAGAGCCATAGCAGCCAGCTAGGAGAGCCCTGCAGAAAAGACCCCTTCCCTCCATGGCTCCCCTGACAGGCCCTACGCCCTGCCTCCATCACCTGGCGTCAGTAGCTGATTTCACTCCCAGAAAGAGGTGCTCGGGCGCGTCCAGGGCCACGCAGCCGCATGGGAAGCAGGGTTGATCATGGCGCATGAGCTGAACCTTCCTCGTGCAGCCCAAGAGGGGCTTGCTGTCCCAGGCTGCCCAGAACACCTGCTGGAGAGAACTAAGGGCCTGTTTTGCCATCGAGAAAGCATCCAATCGGCTATTGAGTGCCCAGTGTGTGCCTGGCCACAGCAAGGGCTGTGATCATGGAAAAAAAAAAACAAAAACAACCCTTTGAAGACAGAAAAGGAGTCATCCTGAGGGGACGATGCAGGATGCTTGCCCCAAGTTCAGTGATGACTGAAACGGTATTCATTAGCAGCCGTGTCGTTATGGAGGAAAATCACCACCAAATGGAAAACGTATTTTCCATTTTAATAGTGATGGAGACTAATCAAAACCAGCTTCAAATCTGAAATGTATTAAGGATCCAATAAATAACTTTGATTCAGGCAATTACTTAAAATTGAAATTTGCTAAGTGAGGAGAATGAGTCGTTCATTAGCAGAGTGACATCTGGTACCTGGTAGGGCAGGGAGTCCGGGGGGTGGAGGGACGCGCTAGTGGAGGCTGGTCATTGCCTCAACTTGGGTACCTCTTTCTGCAAGGGGTGGGGGTGGGGGAGGTGCTTATCCCCAGCGAGCAGCCCCAACAAGCCATGTCCAATCACTGCTGCTGCTGCTGCTAAGTCGCTTCAGTTATGTCCGACTCTGTGCGACCCCATAGATGGCAGCCCACCAGGCTCCGCCGTCCATGGGATTTTCCAGGCAAGAGTACTGGAGTGGGGTGCCATTGCCTTCTCTGGTCCAATCACTACTCCTTGCTTTCAGGCATGTGTCTTTGTAGCCTGGGCTTACTTTATCTCTGAGCTGTGTCTTTAATTTGAAAGCTTTATTTAAGTGTATTGGTTTGATCCCTCAATCCTCAAAGAAGACCCTAAGACACAGTTTCAAATAAAAGTGAAGGGACCGCCACAGGTGTGGGAAAGAAAAGACAGTGTGGTTGTCCACAGGGAAGACATGGAAGGCAGAACAATGGCCCACAAAGATGTCCACATGCTAATGGGCAGAACCTGCAAATATGAGGCTACATAGCAAAGGAGAATTAAGATCCCAGGTGGAATTAAGAGTGCAGATGGAATTACATCAGCTGATCTTGAGATGGGGAAATTAGCTTGGATTATCCAGGTGAGACCCATGGAATTATCAGGGTCCTTATAATGTGGAAGGGAGGAGGGGAAGAGAGTTAGTTCTAAGAGATGAAATATGGAAAGACTCAACTGGCTTTGCAGAAGGGAAGCCATAAGCCAAGGAATGTGGGAGACTCTAGAAGCTTGAAAAGACAAGGGAACAGATCTCCCCTGGAGCCTCCTGAGAGATCCTGCCAACACCTTGATTTGGGCCCAGCAAGACCTAGTTCAGATTTCTGGCCTCAAGCGCTGCAAGATGGTGAGCTTGTGTTGTATTAAGCCACCAAGTTTGACATGACTCATTCCAGGAGCAGTGAAAAATACAGGTGACTTTAGCAAACTTCCCTGTGCTTCCCACCTCCATGGGTTGTCTCAGTCTGTTCAGGCTGCTATAATGAAAATATCACAGACTGGGTGGCTTATAGACAATGGAAACTTATTTCTCACAGTTCTGGAGGCTAGAAGTCCAAGATCAAGGTGCCAGAAGGTTGGGTGTGTGATGCGATCCTGGTTTTCACAGCTGGCTATCTTCTGTGTCCTCACACAGCTGAAGGGGTGAGGGGGCTCTCTGGGGGTCTTTCTCATCAGGGCACTAATTGCATTCATGAAGGCTCCACCCTTATGGCCTAATCACCTCCCCAAAGTCCCACCTCCAAATACTGCCTTGAGGGTTAGGTTTCAACCTATGAGCCTGGGGAGGACACAGTCTATGGCAGCATGCAAACAGGAAGAGGCAGGATGACCGTTCTTGTGCATATGGTCCATGGGGCCTGTTTCCACCTTGGATTCCCTAGCAGGATGTAGGAAAAATCCCTTAGGTCTGAGGGCCAAGCTGAGTTCTGGATCCAGCTTTTACCAGAGTCGGACACGACTGAGCTACTTCACTTTCACTTTTTGCTTTCATGCATTGGAGAGGGAAATGGCAACCCACTCCAGTGTTCTTGCCTGGAGAATCCCAGGGACGGGGGAGCCTGGTGGGCTGCCATCTATGGGGTCGCACAGAGTCGGACACGACTGAAGCGACTTAGCAGCAGCAGCAGCAGCATCACCTGCAGAGACATCACTTTTCTGACAAAGGTTCAAATAGTCAAAGCTATGGTTTTTCCAATAGTCATGTTTGGATGTGGGAGTTGGACCATAAAGAAGACTGAGTGCCAAAAACCTAATGCTTTCCAACTGTGGTGTTGGAGAAGACTCTTGAGAGTCCCTTGGACAGCAAGGAGATCAAACCAGTCAATCCTAAAGTAAATCAACTCTGAATATTCATTGGAAGGACTGATGCTAAAGTTGAAGCTCCAATACTTTGGCCACCTGATGCAAAGAGCCCACTTATTGGAAAAGACCCTGATGCTGGGAAAGATTGAATGCAGAAGAGGAAGAGGATGACAGAAGATGAGATGGTTTGATGGCATCACCGTCTCAATGGACATGAGTTTGAGCAAACTCCGGGAGATAGTGAAGGACAGGGAAGCCTATCATGCTGCAGTCCATGGGGTCACAAAGAGTTGGACACGACTGAATGACTGAATGACAACAAATCACCTGCTTACCCAGGATGGAGGTTTGTAACATTCTATAGGAGGCAGTGGTCAACACCATCCCCAAGGAAAAGAAATGCAAAAAGGCAAAATGGTTGTCTGAGGAGGCCTTACAAATAGCTGAGAAAAGAAGAGAAGTAAAAGCAAAGGAGAAAAGGAAAGCTAGAGATACCAAGGGAATATTTCATGCAAAAATGGGCACAATAAAGGACAGAAATGGTATGGACCTAACACAAGCAGAAGATATTAAGAAGAGGTGGAAAGAATATACAGAAGAACTACACAAAAAATAGATTTTCATGACTGTGATAACCACAATGGTGTGACCGCTCACCTAGAGCCAGACATCTTGGAGTATGAAGTCAAGTGGGCCTTAGGAAGCATCACTATGAATAAAGCTAGTGGAGGTGACAGAATTCCAGCTGAGTTATTTCAAATCCTAAAGGCTGTTAAAGTGCTGCACTCAATATGTCAGCAAATTTGGAAAAGTCATCAGTGGCCACAGGACTGGAAAAGGTCAGGTTTCTTTACAATCCCAAAGAAAGGCAATGCCAAAGAATGTTCAGACTACCTCACAATTGCACTCATCTTACACACTAGCAAAGTAACGCTCAAAATGTTCTAAGTAAGGCTTCAACAGTATGAGAACCAAGAACTTCCAGATTTTCAAGCTGAATTTAGAAAAGGTAGAGGAACCAGAGATCAAATTGCCAATATACGTTGGGTCATAGAAAAAGCAAGAGAATTCCAGAAAAAATCTACTTCTACTTCACTGACTATGCTAAAGCCCTTGTATGGATCACAACAAACTGTGGAAAATTCTTCAAGAGATGGGAATACCAGACCACCTGACATGCCTCCTGAGAAACCTGTATACAGGGCAAGTTAAAACCAGACATGGAACAATGGACTGGTTCCAAATTGGGGAAGGAGTACATCAAGGCTATATATTGTCACCCTGCTTATTTAACTTATACGCAGAGTACATCATGCAAAATGCCAGGCTGGATGAAGCACTAGCTGGAATCAAGATTGCCAGGAGAAATATTAATAACCTCAGATATGCAGATGACACCACCCTTATGGCAGAAAGTGAAGAGGAACTAAAAAGCCTCTTGATGAAAGTGAAAGAGGAGAGTGAAAAAGATGGCTTAAAACTCAGCATTCAAAAAACTAAGATCATGGCATCCAGTCCCATCATTTCATGACAAATAGATGGGGAAACAATGCAAACAGTGACAGACTTTATTTTCTTGGGCTCGAAAAGCACTGCAGATGGTGACTGCAGCCATGAAATTAAAAGATGCTTGCTCCTTAGAAGAAAAGCTATGACAAACCTAGACAGCATATTAAAAAGTAGAGATATTACTTTGCCAACAAACATCCATCTAGTCAAAGCTATGGTTTTTCCAGTAGTCATGTATGGATGTGAAAGTTGCACCATAAAGAAAGCTGAGCACTAAAGAATTGATGGTTTTGAACTGTGGTGTTGGAGAAGACTCTTGAGAGTCCCTTGGACTGCAAGGAGATCAAACCAGTCCATCCTAAAGGAAATCAGTCCTGAATATTCATTGGAAGGATTGATGCTGAAGCTGAAACTCCAATACTTTGGCCACTTGATGCCAAGAACTGACTTACCGGAAAAGACCCTGATGCTGGGAAAGATTGAGGGCAGGAGGAAAGGAGGGCAACAGAGGATGAGATGGTCGGATGGCATCACCGACTCAATGGACATGAGTTTGAGCAAGCTCCGGGAGTTGATGATGGACAGGGAAGCCTGGCTTGCTGCAGTCCATGGGGCTGCAAAGAGTTGGACACGAATGAGTGACTGAACTGTACTGTACCCAACTCTTAACAAGCCTTGACTGTCACACTCCCTCAGGCAAAATTCCAAAACAGAGACAAACCCAGACCTGAAAGAAGAGCTCAGCCTGTACCCAGGCTGTCATGAAGACCACCTGGGGCCCCGCAGGAATCAGGTCCAAGGAAGAAGAGGGATCCTGGGGCTCCGGTCATGACACTCCAGGCATCCGTATCGGAGATGTTCCTCTGGGCTGCCTCATCCCCCACACCCTCTCAGTCACTCCCTGACAGCTGGTGACCAGGAGGCCCCTGTTACCTCACAGTTAAGAGGAGGTCTTAGAGTAGGTTCCCTAGAAACAGACTCTGGGACGGAAAGTCCATGAAGAACATTTATTGCCATTTGATCCCGGGAGACACACAAGAAAGAGAGAGAGGAAGGTGGGGTTGGGCAGAGGGAGGAACTGACCACAATGCAGTGGGTGGTGGGGTGGTGATTCCATGAGAGCTCTGGAGCCAAGGTGGTTCCCTGGAATTGTCCTAATCAAGGCCTCCAGAACTGCAGCCCGTCTTCCATAAGCCTCTTCCATAGCTAAGGGAATGGGCTACACTGGGGGTAAGGCAGGTCCCTGCAGCCCAGGGCAATTTCCAGTGAGGGGTGCAGCTGGAAGACAGTCCCAGCCTCTGGTAAAGGGGTGGGAAGGCCCTGAGGATGCAGGGGTGTGTGCAGAAGCCCCAGCGGTCACTACAGAAGAGGGCCCTGCAGTGGATGGAGCCTGGGCGGAAGGGGTAGCTCTCGTCCCCTACAGAACAGGTGGACAGTTGGCTCAGCCCCCCTACACCTCCCAGGACCCCACAGGGGCCCCGAGACCTCAGTGAGCCAGCCTGCATCCCCCGCAGAGGTGCTAACAGAGACATCAAAGCCGCAGCATCTCGCTTTCAAGAAGCTTTGAAATGGGCTTCTGAAATGGCTATTCCCCGGGAAGATTAAAAGTCTTCCTATTGAAGAATCCGAGGGGCTCAGGCATCAGAACAGAGTGGGTGGGCTCGGGGATATAAAAAGTGGAGTGCTTTTGTGCGCCAGGCAGTGCAATAGAAAAGCCAGAATAAAAATACATACAGTGAATCGAAGCAGTAAAGGCTCAGCTCCAGAATCTCTAAAGTAGCAATGTAAGTGTGCAGGGCCCCAGCTGGGGTCAGGGAAGTGAGCAGACTGCCAAGAAGTCAAAGCCCTTCATTAATTCACTCAATCACTCATTCATGCAACCGTGACTAATGAGTACCTACTAAGTGCCAAGACCCAGGCAACAGAGAGAATAGCACAGACCTGCCCCTGCCCCCACATCAATGATGGCCTGGTGGAGAAGCCAGACAAAGAGCTGAGGGTAAAATGTGCTGAGATGGGGAAGCACAGGGGCCATGGGACTCCGAGGAAGTCAGGGAAGACTTCCTGAAGGAGGGAAAGCCTGAGTTGAGCCCCAAAGGATGTGCAGGAATGACTTGGGTAAAGGAGGGTCAGGAGAAGACAGGATGAGTGCAGTGAGAGGCAAGAACAGTTTGAAAGCGAAGGTAGCGGGGCGGGATAGGTATGTATAATTATGGCTGGTTTGCATTCTTGTGGGCTTCCCTGGTGGCTCAGACGGTCAAGAATCTGCCTGCAATCCAGGAGACGGAGTTCAATCCCTGGGCTGGGGAGATCCCCTGGGGAAGGGAATAGCTACCCACTCCAGTATTCTTGCCTGGAGAATTCCATGGATAGAGGAAGCTGGCGGGCTACAGTCCATGGGGTTGCAAAGAGTAGTACGAGACTGAGCAACTAACATTTTCACTTTTCACTTTCTGTGTTGTTGTATGGCAGAACCCAACACAACATTGCAAAACAATTTTCCTCCAATTAAAAAATCTTTAAAAAACAGAAATAAGGGGAGAGAGGTGAGGGTGGGGGTACGGGTGGGATCAGATCACACAAAGCCATGAAGATCAGGCCAAAAGCACAGGCTTCATTCATCAGGAAGACAGAGAGGAGATGAGGAGGGGTCTAGAATGGGGATGTGAAGGGATTCCACCTGGGGGTTAGGGCGATGGGAAGCGCCCCAGCACTGCAGACCCACCCTGAAAACACCTCTGGGTTCACAACCACAGTCCTGCCCCAAGACTGGAGGGGGACTGGATCTGGGGGGGGGGGCACTTGAAGGATACGGGCCCTGCACCATCTTATCCTTTTCTACAAGTCCAGGCCCCTCTCTTGTAGCTCCCCAATTCCAAAAAATGCTATCCTCTGAATGCCCCTAAATCCCTGGATTCCCCCACAGCACCCTGCCATCCACCCCTCCAGGTCTTTGCTCTGCCTGGGATTCCCTGTCCCCCTGCTCACCTCACCTGGCTGACTCCTACCTGTCCTAAGCTACCACCACCTCCAGGCTGGTCAGGCGCTTCCTCTCAGACCTTCCCTGGGGCACGGATTCCTGCTGCAGTCACCTGTTTCCATGTGTGAGAGTCTACCTGTGTGTCTACCTGCGTGTAAGAGCCGGGCTCTGGAAGGGCAGGGACCTCACCCACGCAGAGTAGCCTAGCAGTGTCCACATCCTGCTGGTTCTAGGCTCCCATGGGGCCCGGGCCTTTTACAGATATCCTCTCTAGTCATCCTCAAACATCAGAGGGGTCAGATACCTGCCCAAGGCCACAGAGCCGGTCAAGAGCAAACCCAACTGGGATTCAAACTTGGCCCTTCCTAAGGCTCCTTTCTCATTACTTTCCAGCCTGATTCTCAAAATTCTCCCTGGAAAGGCACCTGGCACATCCGTCACCATGGTCTTCAGTGGCCCAGGTGGAGCATCTCCTGCCTCCTGCATATTCACAGTCACACTGCCTCCCCGGCAGGGCTGCAGATCACCGAGTGAGACCCATTCATGTGAGAAAGGAAAGAACATATCCCTGGGCCCTATGTGTGTCCTGGGAGCTCATGCGGGTCAGCTTTCCTCCTGGCTCCCCCAGGGGCTCCCAGCAAGCAAAACTCAGCATCCTCACAATAGCCTTTTCCCTGGTTTCCCAGAGCCCGAGGCTCATAAGCCCAAGCCAGTAACCACGTCTCCTTAAGGCAAGGAAAGCAAATTGGAGCAGCAGATGGTTCGGCACTGTCTGTAGGAACAGCAGCCACGTGACTCAGTGGCCCAGGCAGCCAGGCACAGCACCTGCCCCGGGGAGAGGCCGTTTCGGTGCCTGGCTCAGGTGGCCCCCTGGCCCAACCAGATTCTCTGCGAGAGCTGAGACACTGTCCCTATTTATAACAGGTAGCACTAGTGGTAAAGAATCCGCTTGCCAATGCAGGAGACACAAGAGATGTGGGTTCGATCCCTGGTTTGAGAAGACCCCCTGGAGGAGAAAATGGCAACCCACTCCAGTATCCCCAGGGTGGAAAATTCCAAGGGCAGAGGAGCCTGGCGAGCTACGGTCTGTGGAGCCACAAAGAGTCGGACACAACTGAGTGAGTGAGCACACACCGCCTGTTTATAACAGTATCTTCCGTCTCACCTGGAAAGCCACCAGAGTATGGCCAGAGGGCAGGGCCACCTTCTCAGCATGAGGAGCTGATCAAGAAGAGCATCAGGGAGGCTGACAGTGACCCGGGCCCTTCAAAACAGCCACTTTTTCTAGGAAGCAAACGTACTGACAGTGCCTGCACCAGACAACCTGAGAAAAACCTTGAATCTTTACATTTAAGCTCAAATCATGTGATGGGCATGACCTCTCTGAATGGAAGGACTGGGGAAGTGAGGATCATCTGATCCACGAAGGACCATCAGATGCAGCAGATGCCATGTCGTGATGTGAACAGCGTCCTCCCTTGTTGTTCTTATTTATAGTTTATTAGGACTTTATTGAATGTTTTCTTGTAGGTCAGCTGAAACCCTTTGGGGAATAAAGCAAAGCAAAACTAAATAAGTGCTTTGACTCATAGCGGAGGAGGGATCGCATTCCAGGGATAGAAGTGAGCACTCAGGTATTCAGAGAGGGGCTTTGTACAGAGACGCCAACCTCAGCCACAAGCAGCAGCTCCTGTCTCCACGTGGCAAAACTTGCTTAATGCCCACCAAACACCTCCTACGTTAAATCCACCACCGGCATGCTTAACCCAGTATCCTGGCAGCCTGGGCTTTTGGGGACCTGCTCGTTCCTTGGCTCCCCGAGCCTGCACTGTGTGTAGGGCAGGAGCTCGTGGATAGATACGGAATGACCATTCAGCAAATATCCATTCTAAGGCCCAGCCCCCGGGAGTCGCCACCCCATTGGGGAACCCAGGTGATCCAGGGCCAGGGGGCTCGAGGTGGGGGCTGAAACGTGGGGCCTCGGAGCAGGGAAGCACTGGAGAACCTCAGGGTGACTTCCTGGAGAAGGAAAAGCCTGGGGTGTCTCCAGAAGTAAAAAAGAAGAAAAAGACAGCGCTCCAGAAAGGGGGAACCCCACACACAAAGGCGTGATGACCGGAACTCAGTGGACATGGAAGACGGCGGAACAGAGCCAGCCCAGCCACCTAGGGGAGAGAAGGAAGCAGATCTCCTGCCTGGACATGGAAAACTGAGCAAACAGACCAACAAGGTGAACTCACACAGGCAGATGGGCTCAAAGCAACCTGCGTGTGTGACCTGAATGCTGTGTGAACACTGGAGTCCAGTGAACCAGAGAAGAATTCCTGGGTTGATCCAAGTGACGCAGGCCCTGGAATTTCTGCCTCTTGCTGGTGTTTAAAGAACTGAAAGTAGGCCTCTGCCAGAGAAGAAGGCACTCCTGGTTTTGGCAAAGGTTAAAATACGAGTGCCTGGTATGCCCTCAATAAACATCTCTGGAAGGGAGGGAGGGAGGGAGGAACACAGGGATTGAAAAGCTCATTAATATTTTTGGATGCACTCCTCTTGTCTGCAGGCTTCCTAGGAGGTGCTAATGGTAAAGCACCCATCTGCCAATGCAAGAGATATAAGAGATGCGGGTTCAGTCCCTGGGTCGGGAAGATCCCCTGGAGGAAAGATCCCCTGGAGGAGGGCACGGCAACCCACTCCAGTGTTCTTGCCTGGAGAATCCCATGGACTGAGGAGCTTTGCAGTCCACAGGGTCACAGAGTCGGACACAACTGAAGTGACTTAGCACGCGCGCCCGCACTCTTGTCTACAAGTTGGGGAAGAATTGTGATTTTGTCAGCCAGAGCCTGCGCTCCCAGAAGACACTGGGCCATTCTCACCGGCGCACTGACACTGAACTTCAGGAGAAAAGAGGGCCTTCCAGGCTGGAACTCCCAAGGTCAGTGTTGCTGGGATCTTATTATGAATGTGCACACTTGTAATTCTGAATTAAAATCCCAAAGGAAGGGGAGGTGGAGCGGCAGGGTAGAGTGAGGAGGCCACTCCCTCCTGAGGCTGAAGCATAGAGCAGAGCCCCCTGGCTTCTTCCCAGGAGCTCTGGCTGGGCTGAGCCAGGCTCTCCCTCCTTGGTCCACAGGTCACGCCCTCTGGGTTCCCTGGTCCCTCCCAGACCATTCCTCAGGCATCCCACACCTCTTCCTGCCTCCACGCCCAAGGGGCATGCTCCCCAGGGCTCTGGCCCATACTCTGCAGCCCCCCACACACTCACTACAAACTAAAATGCCTAACAATGTGCAATGACTGAGCACCTACTGTATGCCTGGCTCTGTGCCAAGTACTCTTCATGCATCATTTCTTTTGCTCCTCACCGCCATTCCTCTGAGAAGGTCTTATAAACCCTGTTTACAGAGAGGGAAACTGAAGCTCAGAAGTCCAGGGCCACCACCAGAAGAATCAGAGGATCTCCATCCATGACTCCAAACCTGGGCTCTCACCCCACTACAGTCACTGGTGAAGGAACATAGGGATTTTTACTGTATTCCTGCACCACCTGGACTATTGTTTATTTAATATTTTCCTTTACACTGACTCCCTTTATTTGTAACTCAAATAAATGTACTTAAAGGAAACAGTATCACTATGGTATACATATAAAAATAGCATCACTTCTCAAAAGTAACCAGGAAAGAAGACCAAGTGTAAATTGCCGCTGGGCTCTGCTGCCTGCTGAAGGCACCTGCTCGCTCTTCATCTGAAAGGCAGATCAGCACAAGCCAGAGGGGCTCACTGGCACCAAACCACCTCCCTCAACAAGGCAGGATTGATGGACAGTCCAGAAGGGGTCGGTCTCCCACTCTGTGACCCAGCGCTGTACAAACTGTCGGGCCCTGATGACACCACCCCATGACTCTCAGTGACAACCAGCCCACCCTGAGCAAAACGCTGCCCCCTCCCGTCCTGGAGCCCACCCACTCCCAGGGCTTCAATGCCCACCTTGCCCTGAGGGCCTCCAGTATGTGTGTCCACAGCCCAGGCCCTGTGGCCAGCTTCTCAATGGTCAGGTTCTCCCCCTGGGCATCAGCCAAGACCCGAACCCAGTCAGTGTCCACCTAAGTACACCTGGGCCCCACACACCTGGATGTACCGCCATCAGCCCAGGACCCTAAACTGGAAAGCGGTGAGGCGTTCTCACCCCCTCCCTCACCCCAACACCTTACCCCAAACATCTGTACACATTCCTGCAAATCACTAGGCTGTGAGCTTTTTTTTTTTGGCCTTGTCACGCAGCTTTCGGGATCTTAGTTCCCTGACCAGGAATCGAACCCAGGTCCCCAAAGTGAAAGCGCTGAGTCCTAACCACTGGACTTCCAGGGAAGTCTCCAGGCTGTGAGCTTAACGAACCGGGCATATCCACCATCCCTACTCTGAGTTCTCTGTTGAATGACAGGTAAATCATGGCTGTGCGTGCAGATGGCTCTAGCTGAGCTAGGAGAAGTGTGGGAAGACAGACACTTGGTGGGAGGAGGGCTTGGGGACTTTACAAAAGAAGTGACGCTTATTTTGCAGTTAAGAAAGCCTCTCTCTTCCGTGGCCATATGTGAGTCTCAAAACAGGTCTGTGGTGAATGCAGGGATGTCTGACCCATTTTACAGAAATGGGTAAATAGGAATGGGTAAATGAGGAAACAGACCAAGCAGGTTTAAGTAACACAACATTTTCACACTGGATCTCTGAGGTGAAGCCAAGACTGAAACTCCGTCACCAGATGGGTTTTCTTGCCCCATACTCGACTGTTTCTCACGTGGGCACTCGGGTAATGTTCATTGTATTGAATCAAATTTCGGTATCTCCAAACTGAGTGGAAAACCCTTGAATACAGAGCTTTGTCTCTCAAAGAAATCCCCACCATCCTTTAGCACCCCCACACAATGCCCACTGTTGCCTGCAAATCAGAGGTGCTCCATCAAACGCGAGGGGGCGGGGCGGGAGCGGGCAGCTAACAGCAGGAAGAGGAAGAAGAGGAGGGAGAAACAGAACACATTCCTCAGCCTCCTTCCCGCTGGGGAGACGATGCCCGGGGACCTGGAGCTGTCTGTCACACGACAGGCACTTCTGGAAGGTTTCCCGGAAGAGGTCACCTTGAAGTTGGTTGTGTGCCGCCCAGAATGTAACTGCGCTTTTCGCATTCAGGAGGGAGGCAGATTGGTGAGGAGGGACCCGGATATCGCTTAGAGATGGGGGTTCCTTTAAATACTGTCCACCTCTTCCAGGCCAGTCAGCGGCCACGCTGTCCCCAGCCCAGCCTGCTTTCCGAATCCTGGGAGGAAAAGGCACCGATGCTGAAGGGTCTCCTTGGGCTTTTTACATTGCGGGAGAGCAGCTCTTGGCTGAGAACCTCGGCTCCCCCTAGTGGCCATCTTGGGTATCAGCACCCGACAGAGCTAGAGCTCTAAGGAGGAACTCAGGCCTCTGGCTAGAGAAGACGAAGATCAAGCTTAGGCAGACAGGACCACCTGCTCCTCGCCCATGGGCCCAGCCCCAGTCTGAGACACCCAACGCGGGGCTGTGTTGGAGGCACGGTATGAACAGCACTCTGGATGCTCCCAGAAGTTTCCTTAGCTCAGCATCTGCATGACTGTGAAAGTACTCTTCCTCCAAAGGGCTTTCATAACCCATGTTTTAAATACTATCTCCAAGCTGGAAATTAATAACTCTACTATTGACACTCTACCGGCTTTAGATGTTCTCCTAAGGGCTTTCCTCCCCAGACTCCTATATCTAAATAATTGATAGCTTTTAATAGCTATTGTCGAGTCGATGGCAGTTGCATATTAAGACACTTATCGATGAGTTTTCTGCCTCCTTTTGCCCTGGGAGTGAGAGAGGCGGTTTTCTGGCTTTCAGTAATAACAATGCTTTCGGGCAATCTCGGCACTATTCACTGGCCTGAGCCCCCACAGCCCACGGCAGACAGGAAGGTACAATCAGGAACCCTCGTGGTCCCCCCAGTCAAGCCTGCTTCATCCTCCCTGGCCGAGGAGACACACAGCCCCCCAATGTGCACAGTCCCGAGTGGCTGGTGCAGGCTTGGCCCGGGACAGATCAGGGGGAAATCTCTTAGCAGTAGTGAAGCATCAACAACCCATAAAATACCTCCTTGGGGAGAAATTACCTTTGGGATGTCAGTTCCTTAACTGCCTGGTGGGCACAGCCCAGAAAACCTGCCAGAGGGTGATGTTGAGCAGCAACAGGAGGGCCTTCACCAAAAAAAAGGTGCAAATAACTCTTGCCAAGGCCCTTCTAGGGGCTCATGGCTGCTATGGATTGGGCAGGGGGGCTTCCAATGCATCAGTGATGGGCTTTCCTAGGGATTGGCTCCCACATCTGTGCCCTGCCCTGAGGCTGGACAGCTTCCAGAGGCAGGACAGGGGAAATAACAGCACCAGGAAACATTTGCAGTGACTTCTGCAGATGACCCAGAATCCAGCAGGTATGGAGCTTAATAGCATGCCAACTACCTTCTTTACATGCACTTTGAATATTTATTGGGAGGACTGATGCTGAAGCTGAAGCTTCAATACTCTGGCCAACTGATGTAAAGAGCCAACTCATTGGAAAAGACCCTGATGCTGGGAAAGATTGAAGGCAGGAGGAGAAGGGGATGACAGAGGATGAGATGGTTGGATGGTATCACCGACTGAATGGACATGAGTTTGAGCAAATTCCGGGAAGCAGTGAAGGACAGGGAAGCCTGGCATGCTACAATACAAGGGGCCACAAAGAATCAGATGCAACTTAGTAACTGAACAACAACAACCACATACATTTTGGCACTAAATCCCCAAACACCTCCAGGACAGAGGCTGTTATCAGCCTTACTACAGAGATGAGGAGACTGTGGCTTAAAGAGATTAAGAGATTTATTCCAAGAGCAAAGTTCCTGAGGCAGGAGGCAGATGCACATCTGTCTGACCACACGAAACTTCCAGATGCCAAGCAGAGCCTGTTCACCCTTCCCCCACCTCCAGGCTCTCTGACCTCCCTTGCGTCATGCCTCTGCACCCCGGCTCACCACCAGCTCATCCGTCCCAAAGCCACCCCCAGGGTCACAACACACACAGCCACATCCATTTCCAGGCAGATACGGAGGGAGGGGGGTGTCCATGTGTGGCCATCCAAAGGGCATGATACTTCTCTCTAAAGAAGCCTCCATTCTGTCCTTTTTGAATGGTGATCCTATTGTGTTACTGTGACTCTAACTGTGTTCTATTTACATCGTGGCCAATGAGTTCTCAGCAGCTCTGCTGGGTGGGGATGAGGCATTCCCTCCACCCCTACACCCTCTGCCCGGGGTCATCTCTCACCTGGACCGACCACAGGAGGAGTGTCCCACAGGTCTCAGGTTAAAGCAGCATACCCCCATCCATCCTCTTAGCAACTGCCACAGACAGGTGGCCTCCAGCACTTAACCCCTTGCCCTCCCCCATCTTCAAATCCTCCAAAAGCTCCCCATTGCTTTCAGGAGAAAACCCAAGTTTCTTACTTGACACGTCACATGTTTTATGACCAACCTCTCCAAGCTCAGCCCCCCAACACCCCACTGCCCACAGGTGGTGCCTGTAAACACGCGCATCCCTGCACCTCTTGTACTTTTCGGTGTCTCTGGACATTAGCACGTGGTGTCCCCTCTCTCTGTGCTGCTCTTCCTTTCCACATGGCTTTCTACCTGGGAAAAGGCGATTCAGTTGGCAAACCCTGGTTCAAGCGTTACTCCCCTGAGACGATGTTCCTGGGGTCCCCCCTACACCCCTGCCCCAAGGCAGTGAAAGCAGTGCTCTTTCCAGGACCCCCTCACACCTACAGTGCCCTGTGCATCCATCGGCAGTACATGCCTCTCACCACTTTGCATTCTAACAGCTGGAGCACATGCGTTTCCCCAGGTCTGGGAGGCCCTGGAGGGCAGGGTGATGTTTGATTAATGACTAGTCCGCAGCCGAATGCAGGCCCTGGGAGTGGGTGACACTAAAAGAGTTTGTGTTGTGTGAGTGAGGAGGAGGCAGCCCTGAAACAGTCCAAGCAAGATGTGCAGAGGGCTGGGATGAGGTCAATGGTGACGGACGTACAGTTGATTGCTGCCTGTGGATTTGAGGACCCCGTCTCCATCTTGGCTGTACCAGTAACTATGGTGAGTCAGCGGACCTTTCTCTTGCCCTCAGTTTCTGCCTCAGCCAAATGGACTCAGTAGCGACGCACTGTCGATCTGTAGCACCTTCCCGGAAGTCAATGGGAGAACACGACACCCTCAGTGAGAGAGAGTCGCTGCTATTTGATCCAGCTCTGGGGATGTTTCCATGGGTCCGAACACCATGAGGAGCTTGGTGCCACAGGCCCGTGTTAAACTGGGCTTTCAAGGGTGAGTAAAACGTGCGCAGATGGATGCAGACAACAGGAAATCTCTTTCAGTTGAGAAAATGATCTGGGAGGCCTTGGCCAGGAGGAGGGAGTAGGGAAAAGTAAATAAGCTCCTTTTGAGCACCTGCGGTATACTTGACACATTGCAACCTTATACTTCACATTCCCAGGAAGCCTCTATGAGCAAATGGGGTGAGGCTGCAGCCAATTTCTGTCACCAGTGACACCTTTAAGAAAACGAATAAAGCAGCTACAGACTGGGGAAGATAAACATTCAAATCCACATTACACAAAGAACTCCTACACACCAACAATAAAAGGACAAACAACCGAATTTTTTTTAAGTGGGCAAAAGACTAGAATAGACACATCATGAAAGAAAATATATGAGTGACTAAATATGCAGATGAAAAATAAGACCAGGATCATTAGTCATCACAGAAGTGTAAATTAAAACCGAAATGAAATACCACTACTTTGTCCACTGCTAAGTCATTTCAGTCGAGTCCGATTCTTTGTGACTCTATGGACTGTAGCACACCAGGCTCCTCTGTCAATAGGATTCTCCAGTCAAGGATACTGGAGTGGGTTGCCATTTCCTTCTCCAACTTTGTCCACTAGAGTGGCTAAAATTTTAAAAGAACAACACCACTGAATGTTTCAAGAGTGCAGAGCAGCTAGAACTCTCTTACACTGGGAGTGAGAGCGTCAAATGGTCCAACTGCCTTAGAAACTGCCTGGCAATTATAATGTTAAATATACACCTCCCTATAAGCCAGTGATTTCACCTCAAGTATCTACCCAAGAGAAATGAAGATGCATATCCACATAAGGCTTTGTAGGTGAATGTTCAGAGCATCCTTATTCATCTTAGTCCGTGAGGAATACAACCCTAGTCCCTGGAAGGGAAGAAATCCTAGAATTTACCCTAATGTCCATCAGTAAGTGAAGGAATCAACAAAGCATGGGTTATCTATACCACAGAATCCTGCTTACCAATAAAAACAACCAACTATTGATCCATGCAGCCATATGGATAAATCTCAAAAACACAGAGCTGACTGGTAGAGGCAGTATTTAAAGTACATAGGAGGAATATACACACTGTATAATCCCACTTCTACAAAATTCAGGGATGCAGTGTACCTACAGTGATAGCGATCAGAATGTGGGTGCCTCCTCGTGGGGAGCAGAGGCATGAAGAATGATGGGTGTGTCCTGTACCCCGTCTAGAGTGCTGCTTACATGGGTCAACACACTTGTCAGCAGTCATGAACTGAATACCTAAGATCTGTGCATTTTGCTATATTGTCATTACCCCTCAATTTTTAAAAAGACATCATGTAGTCAGAATGCCCAGGCTCAAATCCTAACCCCAATCTGTATCAGTTTTTTGACCCAGGTTAATCTCTGAGACTCCATGTCCTTGTCTACAGAATGGGAAGGATACAGCTATTACCTGGTTACACCAAGCTAGTAAGTGAGATAATTCACCTGTATGAAGAGTTTGCCTTGGAGTCCTGAGACTTGGGAAAGTATACGATTTGCACAGAGGAAGAGCATCTTGCCCAAGGCCCCCAGCAGAGTAAGGTCCAGGCAAGGATGACCCAAGGGTGTGTGTGGACAGACCTAGCCATGTCACCAGCCTGCACACTGCCCCAGGAGGATGAAGTGAGGCCAGAACCCTTAGAAAACTCCTGTGCCAGGAGCCCTGTGTGCCCCCATGGCCCCAGACATAAACAGAAGTTGCCATTGCCATTTATGAAGGAGTCATAATTTCTGGGCTGCTGGAGGCTGCAAGGAGAAGATGGGTGGGTGCCACCTAGTGATTTGTTGTGGGAGTGGAGAGCAGGGAACACCCAGGCTCAGAGAGTGGTTGGAGTGATGGGAGGGGAAACTGAGGCATACGCACAGGTCAGACCCCAGGATGGGGTCGAGAAGTTTTCTCTCCATGGCTCTCCTGAGCCCGGGGGAAGGGGGGGACTGACTAACCATGGGCCAAACATGCAGTCCCTAAAAGCGCCCACCTCCTGCTGATGTCCAGGGGGCTCAGCCCTCTGCAGAGCCATGAAGACTGAGGTCAGACACCCACGGGCCTGCCTTGTCCCCGGCAAGGCTGCCAAAGGGGCTTCCTCTCCACAAACGACACTAATTAATTTGTGATCCCTGGCAGGGGGTCCGCCACACTCTGCACCTGCCAAGGTAATTGTGAAACGGCTGGCTCACGGCCCCCCAGGTGATGCCAGCACAGGCACCAGCAGCTGGAGGTAACAACAATGACTGCAAGAGAAAATGAATTAAAAGTCAGGCCTGTTGATTATGATAGTGATCATCACACTAACAGTTGTTTATCCAGCTCCTGTAAGGTGCCCTGTACCTTACAGACATTACCCCCAATATTCCAAGTGACCCTAAAGGTTACCATTAGCATCATTTTCCAAACCAGGAAGCTGAACTTCAGAGAGGTGAAGGAATTTGTCTGAGGTCACACAGTAGATTTAAGATCGGAACGCAAGCATGGCATACTCCAAGGCCCATGTTCTCACAGTGCCGTACACCTTCTAAGGGGTCCCTTGCCTCATTGTTGGGGGGACTTCAGTCCCCCTACAGCTAGATAAGGTTGAGTCCCTCAGCCCCAGTTTCTAGGAACAAAGCCTGGGTTATCACCCACATCAGTGGCTGGCTGGGCTCCAACAGCAACTCAGTGAGAGCCCACTTTCTAGGGACAGAGGCTTGGGGTGGGAACCATTGAGAAGAGAGGTCGCACTTCTTATTTTATTCCCAGGCCTCTGTCCTGCAGGCAGGTGCCAGCTTCCCCCTACTGAGGTCTCAAAACTACGCGTGTTCCACTTTATGAGCTCTGCAGCGAAGAGTAGTTAATTAAACACCTACTGTGTGCCTCTAGCCTCATTCAAGTCACATGGAAGGGAACAGTAAGGGAAAAAGCAGATACGGAAATGGGCAGAGATAAAAGAGGGCGGGCTGTGATCAGCACTCAGCAGTCAAGACAAAGGGCGGTGGGAGCGCAGGAGAAGGGAGGCTGACGGCCCTGAGAGGAGGCTGGGGGACAATGAAGCCTGTCTGTGGGACCTGAAGAAGCAGGTGAGCTGTGAGTGTGTGGAGTTGAGGCAGGAGGCACTCAGGGCAGAGGAACCAGTGGGGGCAAAGGTGCAGAGAAGATGGATCTGCTCAAGACAAGGTGGGGATGGTTCATTCATACACTCCACAAATAATTCATCCAGAAAGCTGAGGGCACAGGGAGGGAGAGTGACGGAGGGGTCCTGAACGCCAAGCCACACAGATGTAGCCCCAGGGAAACGGCGAAGTTTGAAGGGTGCTGGAAGGTGCAGAAGTCGTCACACAATCAGGGCCAGTGGCTGGAGAAGCCAGCAGTGGGCAGAGAGGAGCCGGCTGGTGAGGTGATGCTGAGCTTTATCAGCCCTGCATCCGGTCAGCCTCTGAGCATCCTGGGACCAGACAGAGAGAGAGGCCCCTCCCCCGCTGCCATGGCAGGAGGACATGCTGCCTGGGCCCCAGCCCTGAAGCCTGCACCAGGCTTGAAATCCTCACTTCCTAATTCCTATAAATTATATCACTTTTTCTTTCTCTCCACTCATTTACTTGGGGTCTTTGACATTCTCCTCATCAGAGAGAAAAATCATCTGCAAACAGAACAGCACAGCAGCATATCACATTTGAGTATTAGGAGAGTAAAACTGACTCGGAGAAGAAAGCTCATTTCAAGCAAATGCAGCACCAGTGTGTGCATACGTAGACACACACACACACACACACAGAAAGCTCATTTCAAGCAAATGCAGCACCAGTGTGTGCATACGTAGACACACACACACAGACACACACACAGAAAGCTCATTTCAAGCAAATGCAGCACCAGTGTGTGCATACGTAGACACACACACACACAGAAAGCTCATTTCAAGCAAATGCAGCACCAGTGTGTGCGTACGTAGACACACACACACACACACACATCCCCTTTGAGAGGATGCCCACCAGAGGGCCCATGAGAGGCCCAGACACACACACACACACACACACACACACACACACACACACACACACACACACCTTGAGAGGATGCCCACCAGAGGGCCCATGAGAGGCCCAGACACACACACACACACACACACACACACACACACACACACACACACACACACACACACACACACACACACACACACACCTTGAGAGGATGCCCACCAGAGGGCCCATGAGAGGCCCAGAGAACAGCAGGGAGGTTGGAAAATGCCCCCAGAGGACCTGCAAGGGCAGGGCGTTGGGGCAGGGTTCCCCACATTTACTGGGGGACCTGGGGGTCCTGGCTCCTGCTTCCCCCAACCACCATGACTCTCATGCCTGAGCAAGCTATCAAAAAGTCAGAGTCACTCCCCAGACCCACTCTATCCAAATCGGAGGTGGGGCCTGGGAACCTGTATTTTTACTGGCTCTTCCAGGTCATTTAATGCCCATACAGGTTTGGGAAAGCACACTCCAGCCTTGCCCTCTCAGTAGGAGGGACTGGCCTCCTCTCCCTGCCCAGGCCCACTTTCAAGGCCCCTTGGGGTCCCTAACCAAGGGACCCCATGCCTCATTCTGAAAGCCCTGTGCTGGGGATAAGATCCTGAGCCCTGCCCCTCAGGGTGATGGGAAATTTCACCCTGGTTTCTTGGGGTGGGGTGGGGAGTGCCCCCGGTGTGTAGGCTGAGTGGCAGTAATGCTTCTGGCCCTGGGGTGTTCTGATTACCTTAAGTTCCTAGCTTGAAGTTCAAGCCTCTTCTATATCTGAGGAGGGGATGGGTCAGGGAGCCCTGGGCCCAGACCCTTAGCTTCCCCAGGTGTCCCTTGTGGGCTACCTCTCCTATCCCCCAAACCTGATGAAAATCCCCCCAAAAATCCTATGTCCTTAGCTGGGGGAAACTAACCAGCCTTGGCTGCAGCCCTCCTCCTCTTTCCTGGACATGGTGTGGGGGAAGGAGACACAACCTGGTAACTTTTCCTTACTAATGAACCCCGTACATATTTATGTTTCTTTTATTAAGGATTTTTTTTAAATTAATGAAGCTCTTTCTAGTCCACTGATTACAAACAACTGGCTACAAAGGTAAAGCCACTTAATACTCTTAACACAGTAAACAATCATGAAACAAGGGCCCTCACTTGCTGAGGGTCTACCGTGTGCCAGACCCCGTCATGGAAACTTCTAGAACAGTGGTAGTTCTCACCCCCAGCTGCAGACCTGAGTCGCCCGGCAGTTTTTTAAAAACGCAGATGTCCAGGCCCCGCTCCCCCGAAATTCTAATGAAATCCGCTCAGGCTGGTCTCTGGGTGGACCCAGGCACCAGTACTTGTTTTAATCACCATCGTGATTCCAACTGGAACACCAGGAGTGAGAACCACGGACTCGATTCCGGCCAGGTGGGTGTTGTTAGTGTCCCCCTTGTGCAAATGTGGGAACAGAGGCCCAGGGGATTTAGGGAGCGCTGGAGGTGGGAAGAGGGGGTACAGAGCAGGGGGGTAACCAGACTCAGTAACTGGCCTGGCTGTTTGTGGCGGGGGAAGCGCTGCCCCCACCCTAGTGCTGTCTAAGCAGATCTTGTCTGGGGGAGAGGATGGAGGGGGTGGTCTTGGGCCATTCACAGCAAGTCACCGGTGGGTGGCTCTGGGATAGACGAAACAGCAAAAGAAGAGGATGATGCCCAGGTAGGTGTCCCTGCCCGCCCTTGCACCCACCTTCCCACAACACTGGCTGGCAGTCGCCCCAGACAAGGACCTTGCTGGGCTCCAGTACCTCCCCGAGGGCCGAGGGCCGGGCTGCAGCCGCAGATCACAGCTGGCTGGGTGGGGCTGGCGGGGCTGAGGCAGGAAGTAAGAACAAATTTCAGATAGGAGCCAACGGCGAGGGGGCGGGGAGCAGCCCTCGTGAATAAAATACCGTATGGGGGTGGGGGAGGGGGCAGTGCTCCTGGCCCCCCAATCATCCCGCTTCAATTCCCACAACCGGCAGTGGGGTAATAGCCAGGATATATAATTAGCAGCTGTTATTACACTAGCGTGTGTGATACATGTTGATGAGGCGCGTGGGTCTGTGAGAAAGCTTCAGGCCAGGGAAGCAGCGGGAAGACAGTGGGGTGGGGTAGAGGACCCTGGGCTGAGCCTCTGGACCTCTCAGAGTGACCCCAACGCACCCAGGACACCCCCCTCCCCACCCACTGACCACCCACCGGCCGGCCGCCCCTGGGGCACTGTCTTCCTCTTACGTGGGATGAAGCACGCCCTGCTGCCCTCTCAGTCTGCTGGACCTGACAACCGCTCCCCCTCAGCACATCATTCCAGGGGAGCGGTGGTACTTAACATTCCCCGTCAAGCTCTCAGAAGACGTTCTGCGTGTTAATCAATTCAGGACACTTTGGGATTCTGAGCAGCTGGTTATTTCAAAGCAGCATTTCACACGGTCCAGCGGGCAAACCCTGCCCACAACTGAGACCAGACAGGCCTCGGCTCTCAGAGCAGGTTTTTCCAGGTCTGCTGGGGCAGAAGCGAGTTGCACCCCAAAACCACCAGCCCGCTGATTTACAGAGTAGAGTCTTGAAGGCTGGAGGAGGGATAGTGTCTCCTGGGGTACTGGGGGGCAGGGGTTCTAAGCCACAATTCCCACAGTGTTTTCATGAGCCACCCAAGTCTCACGCAGTGCTTGTAAACACACAGACTCCAGGGTCCCAGTCCTGCTCTGCTGAATCACTGCAGGGAGGCCTGAGAATCTGTATTCGTAACACTTCTCCCCCCCCGCCCCCAGTGATGTGGATTCACACTGATGTTTGGGAAGCCTGAACCCAAGGATGCGGTGAGAAGCCACATGGTCACCAGGGAGAACAGCCAGATGCTAAGGTGGACTTGTTCAGAGGGGCAGGGGCCGAGCTCCCGCAATGGCCAGACCCTTCCCATGTACAATCTCATTTAAGCCTTACAGCTCAGGCAAGGGGCGAGGCCTCCATCGCCATCTCGCAGGGTACAAACCCAGGGTCACACAGGTTCAGGTCTCAGCGCAGTTGCGTCAGTTCCTCTCAGAGACAGTCATCACCCAGGTCAGCAGAACCCGCAGTCACAGCACTTGAAACTGTTGGAAATCATTTTGTGCAGTGGTGCGTCTGTGTACACAAAGACCTGAACAAGATCCTGTGTGTCACTTCAACCACAACACTGAGCCTGGGTGCTGACTGTGGATGGAGGCAATGAGGTCAGGGTTCACACCCAGGCCTGGTGACTCCAGAGGCAAGGCCCACCCTGGGCAGGGTGAGGCAGGGTGCGACCGGGGCAGGCAGGTGCCCCTGCTCCAAGTGGGGCACCAGGCAGTGCACATCAGCTCCGCCCTCAAGGCCCTGCCCATTGAGCAGCGGGTGTAGAAACATGAAGCCTGGTACAGTCATCGCTCCCAGTCTGCAGAGGAAGAAGCCGAGGTCAAGGAGGGAAGTGAGCGACCCAGCGCTTCCCAACAGATGAACACCAGGCTGCCGCCCACACACGCTCTTGCCCCCTCCACTGTCCGGGATGGGATTCTTCCCTGTGGGGAATCTGGGAGCTGCATCCCACCTGGGACTGAGGTCAGCTGACACCCAGCTCTCCAGGGTTCCGGAAGGGTCTGCTGAGCTAGGCGAGGCCAGGAAGGAATGTAGGCAAGCAGCCCAGTCACGTCCACCGGCCAAAGACAATTGCAGTCGAGCCTCCTTCTCAGGGAGACTAATATTTATGCTGCATGTAAAGCGGCTGCGGCAGCTGGTCCACAGCGAGGCCTTCGAGCCCACCCCACTGGCGCCAGCTCGGGCCCAGAAAATGGACTTTTAACAGGCGGCAAATGAACATGTCAAGCCCAATCATTCCACAGCCGGCGACCAGGCCTGTCGGGGGTGGGGAACAGCCGAGGGACAGCGACCTGATGGCAGAGCTGTTCCCGGTAGTGCCGACTCCTCCCATGCATGGAAACCAGCTTGGCCCCCAGACCCTTCAGTCCAACCCTCGACATGCCGGGCCTGCACAGAGGCCCCAGCAGAGCAGGGGTGGGTAGGGTTGGGAGGGCGGGGGAAGGTGTCAGGGGCAGCTCGGGGGTGACACGCGGGGTCAGGGGACAGGCTGGTGCAACAAGGCAGGCTGGGCCACTGTGAGAGAGGGCGGGGCAGGAGCAGGGCCTCACGCGGGCTTCAACAGGCAAGTCTACAGCCCCAGAGCCGGGGGCTACTGTCCCTCTCCTCCCCGCTCAGGCTCCAAGTCAACAGGAATCTTCACGCTCTACTCCGCTCTGAAAAGCTCCGAGGAAGAGTCCCTGATCCAGGAGGTCTTAGAGCTGGTGTACAGCTCAGACATTCCTGACAGGCTGCCTTTGGACAGCCCCACTTTGCAGGCAGAGTGTCAATCACTAGAGGGTGTTGGGGACCACCTCCGACTGTCCCCCACAGACCCCCCAACCCCCAGGCCACCTCTTCCTGCAGCCCTGGCCACAGTGGCCTTGGCACAGGGCTGGCTGTCTGGATGGCAGCTTCCAGACGAGGAAGAAGCACTTCTCCCAGCATCCTAGGGTCAAGCCCAGCCAAGGCTCGGCTGAATAAACACGGACAGGGCCCCTACCGCACGGCAGCCATCGGCCTGGGGCCTGGCCTCTGCCGAGCTCTTCAGATGCCTCGATGTCCCTGACAGAGGACATCAACGTCACTGCTTTAACAGGAGAACTGGCCAGTGGCACACAGGGCATACCCAGGGCAGTCCAGGACAGCCCAGGACACCCCATAACAGCTCAGGACACCCCCAGGACAGCCCAGAACAGCTCAGGACACCCCCAGGATACCCCAAGACAGCTCAGGACACCCTAGGACAGCCCAGGACACCCCATGACAGCTCAGAACACCCCAGGACAGCTCAGGACACCCCAGGACAGCCCAGGATACCCCCAAGACAGCCCAGGACACCCCAGGAAACCCTAGGACAGCCCAGGACACCCCCAGGACACCAGGACAGCCCAGGACACCCCCAGGGCAGCCCAGGACACCCCCAGGACAGCCAAGGACAGCCCCAGGGCAGCTCAGGACACCCCCAGGACAGCCAAGGACAGCTCAGGACACCCCAGGACACCCCCAGGGCAGCCCAGGACAGCTCAGGACACCCCTAGGATACCCCAAGACAGCCCAGAACACCCCAGAACAGCCCAGGACAGCCCAGGACACCTCCAGGACAGCCCAGGATACCCCAGCACAGTCCAGGACACCCCCAAGACAGCCCAGGACACCCCAGGACAGCCCAGGACACCCCCAGGATACCCCAAGGCAGCCCAGGATACCATAGGACAGCCCAGGACACCCCATTATAGCTCAGGACAGCCCTAGAACAGCTCAGAATACCCAAGGACAGCCCAGGACACCCCATGACAGCTCAGGACAGTCCTAGGACAGCTCAGGACAGCCCCAGGACAGCCCAGGACACCCCATGACAGCTCAGGACAGCCCTAGAACAGCTCAGGACAGCCCAGGACACCATAGGACAGGCCAGAACACCCCATGACAGCTCAGGACAGCCCCAGGACAGCTCAGGACACCCCAGGACAGCCCAGGACACCCCAGGACAGCCCAGGACACCCCAGGACAGCCCAGGACACCCCCAGGACAGCTCAGGACAGCCCATGACAGCTCAGGACACCCCAGGACAGACTAGGACATCCCCAGGACAGCTCAGGACACCCCCAGGATACCCCAGGCCAGCCCAGGACAGGCACATTCAGCACACCAGGACTAGAAGCCCGGGGCCCTTCTCCCAGCCCTCCCCACCTGTGCTCACTTAGGCACTGTGTGTCTACAACTGCAGCAGAGAAGTTGCTTCCTTTTCATATACAGGCATCATCCCTTTTAAAACAGGCCAACAGAAGCTAGCCCCATTTACACAGGTGTTTATCCCTCGCCTGCTTGGATTCTGCAGCAACTAACTATCTGACCCCCACTACCTCACCTCCCCTCTTCCCTAAACCTCAGGGTACATCCCCAGACTTAAGGCGGTGACTGGGTGGTGGATGGATGCTGCCCACATTCATATCTCCTGCCAGGTGGCTGCTCAGTGGTCATCGTGAGACCTCCCTCAGGGACAGCAGCCTTCCTCAGCCTGCCCCCCAGCTCTGTCCTGAAGGAGAGAGGAGACCCCCGCAGCAGGACCAGGGTCAGGCTCAAAGCAGGCTCTGGGGCAGACAGGCCCTCTGAGGGTGCCTGAATCATGCCAGCACAGAATGGCGAGGGTGTGCCTGCAGGCCTGTCAATCTCTGGAAGAATTAGCTCCAGATCAGAATTTTAACTGAAATGCACTTCTCCCAAGAAACAGACATGGCAAGCAGGAGTCACAGAGAAGGTTAGTATTGGAGGGGTAGGGGGTGGCATTGTTAGAGGCTTCGAGGTAGAGCCACCTCTCTCCTTTCACAGTTGGGGAAACCAAAGGGAGGAACAGGGACCTGCCCAAGATCACACAGTAACTTATGGCCCTATCAGGGCTGCAAACACTACCCAGGGGCACAGCTCACTAGCACCCAGACACTGACCCATCCACCTGCCTATAAACCAGCAGCCTGAGGCTCCAGGGCCCACCCTACCCCCCTCCACCCCCACCTCCCCACCCCGGCCACAGGAGTCAAGCTGCAGTCAGCTCTCCCTCTCCAGGGCCACCCAGCTACTGCAGGGTTTTAAGGTGAGTTCTTTCATCTTTTTGTAATTGAAATATTATTAACAACATATAACATGATATTAGTTTCAGGTGTACAGGATTCAATATTTGTATATATTGCAAAATGATCACCACCATTAAGTCAACATTCATCATTACACAGATTCACAAATTTTCTTTCTTGTGATGAGAACTTTAAACATCTACTCTTAGCAGCTTTAAAATATTCAATCCAATATTATTAACTACAGTCACCATGCTGCATATTACTTCACCAGAACTTATTTATCTTGTAACTGGAAGTCTGTATCTTTTGAACCCCTTTACCCATTTCACCCATCCGCCACCCCCACCTATGGCAACTACCAATCTGTTCTCTGTATCTATGAGTTTGGGTGTTTGTTGTTTATTTCTTTGCTTCCCCATGTAAGTGAGATCATATAGCATTTATCTTTCTCTGACTTATTTCACTTAGCATGATGTCCTCAAAGTCCATCCATGTTGTCACAAATGGCAAGACACCCTTCTTTTTCTTTCATCTTTAATGAAGAGAGAAATTGAGTGGGTGTGTAAGCTACAGAACTGAGCAGGGGGTCCCAAAAAACGACAGACAGGGCTCTGCCTCACAGCAGGACCCCACTCACGCCGGGGACCTCAGTGGATGCCAAGTCCTAAGGGAAACAAGGCGGCATCACTGACAGTCTTACAGAGGAGAAAACCAGCACCAGACACAGCAAACAAAAATGCAGGATGTCCTGTTACATTTGAGTTTCAGACAAACAATGTATAATTTTTATAAGTGTATTTGTTTCCTAGAGCTGCTGGGACAAGGAGCACAAACTGGGTGGCTTTAATTAACCTTTCACAGTCCTGGAGGCTGTAAGTCGGAAATCACGGTGTTGGCAGGGCCATGCTCTCCCTGAAGTATCTGGGGCAGACGCTGCTCCATGCCTTTCTCTTCACTGCTAGTGTTGCCATCAGTCCTAGGCTGGTACATGTATAGCTCTGACCTCTGCCTCTGTCACTACATGACATTCTCCCCATGTCTCCATGTCTTCACATGGCCATCTTCCCTTTCTGGTTCTCTTTTCCTCTCCTTATGAGGATACCAGTCATGTTGGATTTAGGGCACCCCCTACTCCAGTATGACCCTACCTTCACTTGATTACATCTGCAAAGGTTCTATTTCCAAGTGAGGTCTTATTCACAGGCACCAGGGGTTGGGACCGGGGTGCATTTTGCAGAAAGACACAACTCACAGCAGGTTTGTCCCAAATATTGCACTAGACACACTTATTTCCATCTTAGTCCATTTGGGCTGCTATATCAAAATACCCTCGCCTGGCTGGCTGAAACAACAAACACTTATTTCTCACAGTCCCAGAGGCTGGGTCATCCAAGATCAAGGCACCAGCATATTCAGTGTCTGGGACAGGCTCACTTCCTGGTTCATAGCCAGTCTTCTCTGTGTCTGCTTATGGTGGAAGGGACCAGGGAGCTCTCTAGGGTCCCTTTTATAAGGGCACCAATCCCATTCATGAGGGCCCCACCCTCATGACCTAACAACTCCCAACACCACATTGGGGGTTAGGCTGCAACATATGAAATTTAGGGGAACACAAACATTCAGCCTACTGTAAGAACAGAAAAAAAGTATTTGTTCTTTATCAGAAATTCAAATGTAACAGAGCATTCTATATTTAATTTGGCAACCCTATAGTGACATCATGTGATACTCCACAAAGCCCCACAAACTGGCTCCTGGTTCTCCCCTCTTGGAAGTCAATTATTTCACAAAAGGGAGAAATGATGGGGAGGAGAAACTGACTATGAACAGAAGGTTAGTGTCCAAAGACACCAGAAAGTGACAGCAAATGAGGGTGGAATGGAAGCAGAGAGGGACAACCTGCTGTGTGTCCAGGTCTGTGTGGGGCACTCAGGGGAGACAAAGATGCCCTAAAGGCAAGGTAAGGCAGGTGCTGCTATGTCTTCAATAACCAGAGGGTGTGCAGAATAAGATGGGTGCTCCAGGCAGTGCACCTGCATAGGACCTGAGCATGTGGTCTGAGAGAGCATCGCCTCTCCATCTGTGGGGTCCTTAGCCCTTTAGACCCCTCAACTCTGCCCCAGTGGAGCATCCCTGAGCATTGCTGAGCTCTGCAGGTCCTGGGAAATGCACCCAGGATGCCCCAGTCCCACCTGGTCCCTGAATACACCTTGGCATCATCACTGACGTCACCAAGAATCATCACACGTGATAGGCTGTCACCTGCCTAGGTCTCCCTGAGGGTCCATTTGGGGAGAGGGACCTGGTGGGCAGCAAGCAGGGGAGACAGGCCTGGCTTCCTGACCTGGAAGACTGGCACTTCAAGCGAGGCAAGACCCTATACAGGATGCAAGTTGACTGAAACCTGTCAAAGGTCCCCTTACGGGTTAGGGTGGAGGTTGATCTCAATGGTGGGGCTCCACAGGGCTTGGGGGCTGGGGGTTTCTCATCTGCTGAGAAGTTAGTACTGAAGCCAGGGAGACAGCAGAGCCACAGGCCCAAAATGAAGATCTGAAAGCTAGGAAAGGCGGGGTAACCTCGCTGACCTCCATCCACATTGACAAACTTTACTGAGGGCTTCCTTAACAGATAACTTCACCTGCATTCTTTCTCTAAACTGGAAGGGCTGGGAGGGCGAAGGTTCCCAGCAGGGTGCCCCACATATTGCATTGCTACATTAAACTAAAGGGCAAGTATCAGAGTGACCAGGGAATGCTAGAGCTAAAAGCCACCTTTGGGCCATGTGCAGAGCAGGCTTAGGTGATGCGTGGCCATGACCCGGCCGGCGTGAGTAGGGCTGCGGTGGCCCCCACTTCTTAGAATGAACCATGCAATGAGGAGGGGAACCTTTGCAGCCAGGCTCATGGCAGAAGGACACTGCCTGTGCTTCCGCGCTCTCAGCAGAGACCACACGCATGAGAGCAGGCAAGCAGGACAGACGCAGCTCACTGAGGGGGCCGAGGAGGTTGGAACATCTGCCTCTAAATACAGACTCAGCAGCCAAGTGACAAGGACAGCATGTGCCAGAGGGAGCTGGATGTACATCTCTCAGAAAACCTCCTCCGGGACCCACATACAAACCAGTCCCATTCCAAGTCCTCCTCCTGCCTGTTGCAGACCCAGCACCTATGCACAAACCACATGCACATGCATGTTCTTAGTCCCACCTATCTGCACACATGACAGCGTGCACACCTCATGCACATATCGGCACTTAGGTACACGCATCCTTCCACGGACACCAGCACCTGCGCTCACACACACCAACCCAGGACTGCACCCTGGGTCCCCTGGATTTACACACACACAGGGCTCTCACTCACAACGTCCAACTCTGCAACTGCACTCATGGCTTATATTTAAAGCATTTCCCTCTCTCTCCAGTGGAAAATACATTTCTTCTCACACTTTCTGGATCTATTGTCAACTCGGTGCCAGTTTCCCTTAAAAGATGGCACCCATGAAAGACTGAGAACCTAGAGAGGGAAATGAATCACAGCCTGACAGGTGCTGGCCCCAGAGTGTCCCTCTGGTGTGACTGATGTCGTTAACAGGCTGCCTTGGGGGCCAGGATGAAAGGGCAAGGACACAGGGCACTATCTGAATAGAAATATCACACTGGCACCAAGGCCAGCGAAAATGAACAGCGGGAGGGCTCACGGCCCACAGGAGGCAGGCGTGGGGACAGTGAGGCTAGCTGGTTGGCAGAGCAGAGGGAGGACGGGGCAGAAGCACCCATGAATGAGTCCAGGGCTACCTGCCATGACAGTGACTGCACATGTCAGCAGGGGTGGGGGTGGCATCTGGGGTGACTTTCTGGAAAATACTCTGGCAGCTTGTGCCCTCATCAGGAAGTTAGACTTCTGCCCCTCGGTGTGCAGGCAGGATGCACAGAACAAGGTAGTTGATGAAACTCCCACTAAAATGGGAGAAATCAGGAAAGCCCTGATAAGGTATCATTTTGCTGGGGCTGCCATAACAGAGTACTTGGTTGGCCAAAAAGTTCATTCCCATTTTTCTGTAAGACATTACGGCCAACCAAACACCACAATCGAGGGGTTTAAACAACAGAGATGGACTGTCTCCAGGATCTGGGGACTGCAAATCGGATTCGAGGTACGGGCAGGTTTGGTTCCCTCCAAGGACTGGGAACAAAGGATCTGCTCCAGGCTCTCTCCTTGGCTTAGAGACGGCTGTCTTCTCCCTTCTCCCTTCATGCGCTTTTCCTGCTATGCGTGTCAATACACATATTTCCCTGTTTTATAAGGACACCAGTCATGTTGGAGTAGGGTCCACCCTAAGGACCTCATTTTACTTGATTTCCTCTGTTATCTCCAAATAAGGTCACATCTGACTCCTGGGGATGCCAACAACACATCCCACAGCACCCCAAGATCAAACCACCATCTTAACAGTGGGACTGACCATGATGCTGGAGTGACGCGTGGCCGGTGGTCCTGGCCTGAGTGGGTCAGCAGACAGACAGACCCTGGTTCCAGGCGGCCTCTCACAGTTGTCACAGAAAACCAAGGCTGCACCGTGTTTTCAAGTTTTCTGTGCTGTGTTTTTTAATGTTTTCATTTTTCACTTATTTTCCTTGTGAAATAATCTTTCTAGAAGGAAGAATGCCTTTATTTCTGTTCCTAACTGAGAAGGGGCACCGTTGTGTGTGCTGGTAGGGCTCATTCAAACTTGATCTGTGAGGCCCACGTGGGCTCATCTTCACAGAGTTAGTGAAAGAAGCCAACCTCCTGTAAAAATCGAAGGTAACAACTTTAAGCAAACAAACAGTTTTCGACAAATGTTCTTAACAAATTTAGTTTCCCATCACGAATACTCAGTCTCAAAAGTGAAAGTCGACAGTCCTTGAAACTATTAGAAGAAACCTTTAGATATTTTAGGAACACTCCTTGTCCCCTCAGGAAATGCACTTGGACAGAAAATCGACTTTATGATGACAAGATACAGCATAAATATGGCTTTCTCTTGAACTCCATGACAACTGGTTATGTAAATATTTGTTGCACTTGTCGTATCTATCTACATAAAAGTTAATGACTAATTCAGGGTTCTGCATCCTTCAAAGTGCTTGTGTCCACTCCAGGTACACAGTCCTGAAGCTGGAAGCCTCTGGCCTCAACTTAATTTTAATCAAAAGTCAGATTTTAAAGTGCTTGAAGTTCATCCTTTTTTAAAAAATTTGTACTGGAGTGTAGCTGATTTACAAAGTTGTGTTAGTCTCAGGTAGCTTCTAGCAAAGACTCCTGGGGCATCTTTCTTGGAAGCTGTGACCTTGAGGAGGTCTTGGGGCAAATTAAGTCAGACAAAGCCATGTTCAGGAGCAGAGATGGAGGGGTGCTGGCCAACCTGAGTTGGAATCGCAGCTCTGCCCCACACTAGCCACGTGGCCTTGTGCAAAGCACGTTCATCTTTCTCTGAGCCTCAGTTTTCTCCTTTGCAAAATGGGGACAATAATAATACCAGTTTTACTAGACTGCTGTGAGAATTAAATGAGATGATATGTGGGTGATGGATGTTATGATGTGTCTTCTGCTTCAGAAATTGAAACCTTATTTCTGCTGGAAGACAGCCTCCAGCTGTCAGCCCTCTTTGTCGGGAGGTGGGGTACCTCAGGGGCAGAAAACTGGCTTGTCCAAGGTCACATCTCTTTCCAGGGCAGCTTGTGTTAATGACCGATCAATATAAGGGTATAAAGGTCCATGCCCGTGTGCCCACTCAGCCAGCTCCAGAGGACCATCCCAGCTCCAGAGCTTCCCATGGGCTGGCTGAGCTCTTTGTCAGGACTGTATCACAGCTCAAGTCCCCCTCTGCCCAGTCTGCTCTTTCCCCCTTCCTTCCCCTGGTGCTGAGCCCAAAACACCCCCTCCTCCTTCATGAAAATCCTGCCTTCAAGTATCTGACTCAGAGCCTGCTTCACCAGCAAAAAGAATATGTAACAAGATGTGAAACGTGTAGAAAAGTGCCTGGCGCAGAGCAGACATCATCTAAGTGCACTGTAAATAAAAGGGTAGAAGATGCAGTGGCCACAGGATGTCTTCCATACCTTGGCAGTCAAGTGGAGTCTGAATCCAAACTTGCCTTTAGAGATAGAAGCTTTGGGGAAGATCTTAGAATGGGAAGGAGGGAACATAATCAGACTGCATGCCCCCAGACTAGGGGGCCCCTAATGCAACTCCCTGGGAAGGAAAGCAGGAGTAAACATTTGGGGGCTGGTCTATACCTTGCTGCCTTGAAGCCGTGTGGCAGACGGGAGCAAAGGTGGGAGCCATGGAACTCGCCTCATAGTTTTTTCAAATTTCATTTTAGCAGAGATTTCTGGATTCTTCCTGCTGTTGTAGCTCAGCATTGTTCCCAGATCAGGAACATGTGGGGCAAACAGAAGAGCAGAATTTAGACCAGAGTCTAAAAGACATCTAGGGCAATTCTTAGCCAAAGGTGCCTAGGACAGGATATGAGTTTCTAATTTAAAAGTTTCAAATCCCCAGCCTTTCAAGCTTTTCACTGTGATATGGGGCCCACTCCCAGCCAAGGGATAGTAAGACTGGCCACAGAGAGCCTGACTCTTACCACTAGTCAACTTCAACAAGTATCTACCATCCCCATCAAAAAGCAGATGTCATGGGTGTGAGACTAGTGATAATGCTAAAAAAGGGCTACAGATGCAGGGGAAGCCCAGAGACAACAGAGATTAATTCTGTCTGGAGCAATGAGGGTGGGCTTCCTGGAGGAGGTGATGTTAAAAGTGGATTTTGACAGATGAGTAGAAGTTCTACAACCACACAAAGTACAAAGGGACTTCTAGGTGGAAGAAATAGCACATCCATTGACACCTAGACACATACAAGCAGGGGGTGTTCAAGAAAAGTTTAGCTCATTTGGTTTGGCTGAAGTTTGGAGCACTGAGAATTGGCTTGAGAGGAAGTAGGAGAATCACACAGGAAATCTGCTCATGGCTGGCCCAGAGTCCCAGATCAAAGAAATCAAAGAACTTGAACTTTACTATGAAGATGATAGGGTACCCACAGGAACTCTTGAGCAGGGGACTGGCCAGACCAGACATGGTTTTTGGAGATACAACTCAGGTGGTTGGCATGGGGGATGTGGTGAAGGGCTCACCCAGCCACAAGACACACCTTTCCAGTTTGGGCTGATCAACTAGGAAGAAAAACCCTGGGTTGTGCACATCTACATGAAAGCCCAATGACAAACACAGGTTTGAAAAGGACAGAAGGCCCACAGTTGGAGGAAACCAGGGAGCTGGAGCGGTTTCCTCTTAAACAGCTGTGGTGTACAAGCATTTGGATTTGGCTTGATTATTTAAATGAAATGTACTTCTCACTGCCTCTCCTTGTTTTATGTCAACATTGGAGGTGGCCGCACAGTCTCCAAACGATCTGGGGACTTTCTGAGCCAACAGCAGACGCTCGGCCCTGAGCTGCAGCTGGAGGGCCCATTTCTCTGCAAAATTTCCAGCTGTAAAAGGACCCAGATGTTCTGAGATGATTTTCTTGGTGCTGAAAAGATGCCAGTTCTTAGCAAAGAACTGCCAGAAAGATGGTGTCTTAGAGCGCATTCCCTGGGAAACTCTGGGATGGATCTTTGCACACTGGAGGCTTACTGGGGAGCGTTTCTGGGAGATATACTTGAAGAGAAGAAGGCAGGGTTGGGTGGAGGGAGAAGCTGACCTGCAATGCAAGACCTGCAATGCAGCAGCTGAGGTCTCAGCCAATCCTATGAAAGTTTTGGAGCTGGGGAGACAGGTCTTGGTATCACGTGTACTGGCTGCGGGGGACCATAATGCTGCATGAGGCAATTCCCAGTGCGAGATGCAGCTGGGAACTGATACACTCAGCGACCAAGGGATGGGGATATGAGCCCTCAAGGTAGGGAACTGGGCCAAGCACCCCAATATTCACCACGGTCTGATCTATCTACATCAGCCTCCTGGTCCATAAGACCACAAGTGTGCAGCTAGGGCTAGATTCTGGGACAAAGGAGGAGGAGGGGACCACTTGCCCAATTCAATCCACAGACAAGGGCCCCTGTGGTCCTCTGGGTCAGCAAGGTGATGTCCAAACTACGGAGCTGCCTTGAGGGACAATGATGCTAGGAGCCTACGAGCATCTACAAAGCCTAGCTGGGGACCCAGGATCACTCCAGACAGCTCATCTACTGTGGACTATCGATGGGGAGGTGAGGGGGCCCATCATCAACATTTTTACATGATTACATGTCAGTCAAGGTACTACCAGCCTCAACTGTGAAACTTTTTCAAAAAATGTACATGCCTCCCCACCCCCACCCCAGTTACTGCTTCAGAAAATCTGGGATGAACCTGGGAATCCATATACAGTTGACCTCTAAACAAGGCAGGGCTTCGGGGAATCGACCCCTGACCTCAGACAGTCAAAAATCCAGGTGTAACTTTACAGTCAGCCCTCCATGTAAGCAGTTCCACACATGCAGAGGCAACCACCTGCTAATCGTGCAGTGCTGCAGTATTCAATTACCAAAAAAATCTTCAGTTCAGTTCAGTTCAGTCGCTCAGTCATGTCCGACTCTTTGCGACCCCATGAATTGCAGCACGCCAGGCCTCTCTGTCCATCACCAACTCCCGTAGTCCACCCAAACCCATGTCCATCGAGTCGGTTATGCCATCCAACCATCTCATCCTCTGTCGTCCCCTTCTCCTCCCGCCCCCAGTCCTACCCAGCATTAGGGTCTTTTCCAATGAGTCAACCCTTCGCATGAGGTGGCCAAAGTATTGGAGTTTCAGCTTCAACATCAGACCTTCCAATGAACACCCAGGATTGATCTCTTTTAGGATGGATTGATTGGATCTCCTTGCAGTCCAAGGGACTCTCAAGAGTCTTCTCCAACACCACAGTTCAAAAGCATCAATTCTTCGGCGCTCAGCTTTCTTCACCGTCCAACTCTCACATCCATACATGACCACTGGAAAAACCATAGCCTTGACTAGATGTACTTTTGTTGGCAAAGTAATGTCTCTGCTTTTAAATATGCTATCTAGGTTGGCCATAACCTTCCTTCCAAGAAGTAAGTGTCTTTTAATTTCATGGCTGCAATCACCATCAGCAGTGATTTTTGGAGCCCCAAAAAATAAAGTCTGACACTGTTTCCACTGTTTCCCCATCTATTTCCCATGAAGTGATGGGACTTAGTGTAAGCAAAATATCTGGTACAGTTCGAACCTGTGTTGTTCAAGGGTCAACTGTGTTTCAGGAGCTGCATGGTTGATTCTGATGTGCAGGCCTCTTTGTGACCTCTCTCGTAGGCCAGCCCAGCCAGATTGACCAGTGTTCAGACTCATGTAGCCCTGGGGTCATAGACTTGAAGGCCCAGGGGGCTCTGGCAGGCATCACTGTTACATAAAATGAGTGGCGTGGGGACCTCGTGAACATAGAAAAGAAAGGGCACAGGAGCCCATCTTGGGGTCCAGGACTCAGTTCCAACTGAGAGTTGACATTAATAAATGGGAATGGGGTCTCCGTGAGACCAGAGCTTTTCAGATAAACTAGAAATCCAGGTTTTTATGTGAAATCTCCTGATGTTAAAAGGCTGGCAACTAATTCAAATATCCTTAAACTTTCTGTTAGCCACATAAAACCAATCTGTAGGCCTGTTCTTGGGGTACCAACTCATGGCTTCTGGTTTAGATGCCCCCAGAATGAGCAGGGTGAACAGTCCTACACAGAACAGGTGAGGCCATGGGTTGAGTAATAGGGATGATTCTGAATTAGGCTAGCTATCCTGGAGTTGACAGCATGGGTAGTTTTGGAAGAAAATGTATAGGCCGTTGAATGTGACAGTGTGGATAGTCCTGGGTTGGACAGTGTAGATTTGTGATTCCCAGTGGGGGTGATTTTGCCCTCAAGGGGCCTTGTCAATGCCTGATATTTTCTACTGTCACAATTCAAGGTGGGTAGAAGCCTGGGATGCTGCTAAATATCCTGCAAGGCACAGGGCAGCCACCCTCATCCCTAACAAAGTATCCATCCAAAAAGTCAACAGCGCCACCACCAAGAAACAAGGGTGTAGACCATCCTGGATGAAAGCCTGGACGATCCTGGGAAGAAGGGTGTAGAACTACTCAATCAAAATGGTAGCCTCTAGCCACCTATGATGAGTGAGCATTTGCAATGTCACTAGTGAAGCTAAGGGCTTCCCCGATGGCTCAATGGGTGAAGAATCCACCCGCAATACAGGAGACACAGGAGATGCAGGTTCCACAGGAGATGCAGGTTCAATCCCTAGGTCAAGAAGATCCCTTGGAGAAGGAAATGGCAACCCACTCCAGTATTCTTGCCTGGGAAATCCCATGGACAGAGGAGCCTGGCAGACTACAGTCCAAAAGGTCACAAAGAGTTGGACACAACTAAGCATGCACGCACATAGTGAAGCTAAGGAACTAAATATTTCATTCTAATTTAATTTACATGCTATGAAGTCTAAATTCTAACCAAGTATTTCCAGTGAAATATTAACCTCTAAATTAAGATGTGCTCTAAGTATGAAATATACAGCAAATCTCAAAGACATAGTGCAGAAAATGGCAAACGACCTCATTGATCATTTTTATACTGAGTACATGTTGATAACATTTTCAATCTAGTGAGTTAAATAGACATTATTAAAATTGATTTCACCTGTTTCTTTTCACCTTTTGGGATGTGGCTATGGGAGAACTCTGAATATGTGGCACACATTGTATTTCTATTGGACAGAGCTGGTGCAGAGCATCTTGAATCTCAAGCTCAGATAGTCTTGACTTGGGCAAAACAGATCATCTTGAATTCACTGACATGAATAACTCTAGGTTGAACAATATAGACCATTCCGAGTTTGTCGGCGTGGATAGGCAGGGTGGATGGGAAGGGTGGCAGAGGAGGGGATACGATGGAAGGGAAGGAAAGGAGAGATGACCCGAGGAGGGGGCAGGAGGGGAGGTGACACAGAGTATCTGGTCCTCACCAGTTTGTACTTCCTGTGACCTGAATGAACGGGGAGGCCCTGAAGGGTTTTAGCAATGTGATTGCTAAGCATGATGTGATTGCCAACATGATGTGATTTGATTTGTGTTTCAGGACAAGTCCTCTGGCAACAGAATGAGAAATGAACTGGAAAAAAAGACAAGTCTGGCTTTTCTGCAGAAGATGCCCCAGCAGAGACCGTGACTGGATTTTGCTCCCCTTTGCATCTCTCATGCCACCTGGCACACGGTGAATGAACAAATTCATGAACAAATAAACACCTGAATGAACAAATCAATGCCTCTAATATTCTGTTCCCCAGTTCAAGGTCACACCTAACCATTGCCTAGCAGCTAGCGCACCTTTGTCTTTTCTTTCCTGAGTACAAATCATTCTCAGCTCCCACTCTCCTGCATAAAAAAAAAGAGGAAAAAGATATAATTTCTTGGAAAGAAAAACCTCTCTGTGGCTGCTTTCCCTTTTCAAGTTCTTAAGCAAGAATATGTCGTTCAGAGAGAGAGATTAAAAATTTAAAACTCAGCATTCATGACCCCCAAATAATGTTTCTTTTCTGAGCAAAGAGATGAGAAGAGACAGTGCAGGTGGCCAGAACGTCCAGCAGCTCAGAATAGGCCCCTGGGGAGACATACGGAAAAAGAGGGACCCATTCGGCCATAGGGAAGAGACTCTACCTGGGGTGGGACAGGGGGTGGGGCAGGGCACTGTCCCAGGAACCCAACACCCAGGGCTCATGGATTCCAGGCTGTGCAACCCTCGGCAAGCTTACACAACCCCTCTGGGCTCACCCTGCTCCCCAGGGGTGGTTATTTTAGCTCAGGCACAGCACTGGTGACCTGGAAGAAGTCTTTCGAGTCCAGAAGCACCAGGTGGCGCTAGAGGTAAAGAATCTGCCTGCCAATGCAGGTGATATAAGAGACGGACGGGTTCAAATCCTGGGTTGAGAAGATCCCCTGGTGGAGGAAATGGCAACCCACTCCAGTATTCTTGTTGGGAGAATCCCATGGACAGAGGAGCCTGGCAGGCTACGGTCCACGGGATTTCAAAGAGTCAGACATGACTGAGCGTTTGACCACAGCACAGGCACTGATGGGAGGGGCAGGGGAGCAAGTACAGGGACAGCAGACAGGCGCCTTGGTGTCCCCTGAAGTGAAGAATAAACAATGTTCATTTTAGATTTTGGGGTTGGGGGTGTCTCTGCCCCTCTCTTCCACAATAAGGGGCTGGTGTCTGGAAGACAAAATATTTACTGAACACTTGCCATGTGCTGCCCCACCCAACATCTGCTACAAGGGTCCCCTGCCACATTCCAGAGACTGCCTCCCAACTCTGGTGTCTTCTCACCCCACCCCCCACCCTGCAGCCCCCTCATCTTCTCTGCTAGATTCTCTTCTCCCTGTCCCCCTGCCCCGGGCCCTTCACAGGCTGTAGTATCGCCTTCTCCTTGACGCTTATCTGACCTTGCGGGTCTCCTTGTTCTGAATGCTTACTGCTTTTTCAATACCAACCAATCGCCCATCGTGCAAGACACTTGCACAATCAAAATCTGCTTCATCTTCATAACAAGCTCTTGAGGCTGATTACAGAATTATCCTAACTCTTCAGATGAGGACACTGAGGATCAGGAGGTTCAGGTATACAGGCAGTGGCTGGAGAAGACTCGGGCTGTGCCCTCCTCCACCTTGTCACCAGCATCTCCACCACCACCCCCACCTCCCCCATCCATGCAAGCTGCTGCCATAAGGAAGAGCACAGACTTTGGAGGAGACAAACCTGGGTTCAAAACCTGACTCTGCCACTCATTGGCTTTGTGATCTGAGTAGCTCCCCTCATCTGAGAGGGACTCAGACTGCAAACTGGGGGAACGGTCATCCCAGTCCCACTGAGCAGCTGAAAGGGGGAGACGAGGTTGTGTGCACCTTGCACAGGGTCAGAGAGACGGCTGCTGTCATCACCGTGATGGCGGACGAGTGCACTGAGGCCCAGAGATGCCAAGCAACTTGCCCAAGACTCCAAGGCAGGCTGGCAGCACAACAGGGCTTCCCCCAGGTTTCAGGTTGTTCGTTTTCCCTCTATTCTTGCTGCGCTTGGTTTCAGAACAAACCAAGCTAAGCAACCCTGAGCCTAAGTTCTGCAGAGACTCACAACCAAGGACTTTTGCCTTAGACGTGGATCTGCTTACAGAGCCACCACCCCCCCCCACTCCCTTCCCCATCTCAGACGAAGATGACAAAGCTCAGCAGCGATGACTCTTCTGGCCCGTCCTCCTGAGGCTGGCTGGGCGTTTAGTCACAACAAAACCTCTGGTGGGAGACTCAGGAAGTCACGATACAATGGGCACTTAGGGAGTGCTGGATATTTTACACCCACTGCTTCCCTCCAGTGTCCCCGTGAAGAACGGCAATAGCTCCCAATACTGGAGTTCATGGGCAAAAGAAAAGAAAAAAATGGGGAGGAGCAAAGAAAGAGTTGTCTGATACTTTATTGCTTACACGAAATTGGATGGTGCCACTTTCACTGTTTGAAAGCCTCTGGTGCTGCCCTCTAGTGGTAGATCTTATATAGCGGCCACGGATCATTGAAAAAGCACGAGTTCCAGAAAAATATCTGTTTTTGCTTTATTGACTATGCCAAAGCCTTTGACCATGTGGATCACAAAAAACTGTGGGAAACTCTTAAAGAGATGGGACTACCAGACCATCTGACCCATCTCCTGAGAAATCTGTATGCAGGTCAAGAAGTAACAGTTAAGAACCGGACATGGAACAACAGACTGGTTCCAAATCGGGAAAGGAGTATGTCAAGGCTGTATATTGTCCCCCTGCTTATTTAACTTATATGCAGAGTACATCATGCGAAATGCCAGGCTGGATGCAGCACAAGCTGGAATCAAGATTGCCAGGAGAAATATCAATAACCTCAGATATGCAGATGACACCACCCTTATGGCAGAAAGCGAAGAAGAACTAAAGAACCACTTGATGAAAGTGAAAGAGGAGAGTGAAAAATGTTGACTTAAAATTCAACATTCAGAAAACTAAGATCATGGCATCCAGTCCCATCACTTCATGGCAAATAGATGGGAAACAGTGGAAACAGTGACAGACTTTATTTTTTGTGGCTCCAAAGTCACTGCAGATGGTTACTGCAGCCATGAAATTAAAAGACGCTTGCTCCTTGGAAGAAAAGCTATGACCAACCTAGACAGCATATTAAAAAGCAGAGACATTACTTTACCAACAAAGGTCCATCTAGTCAAAGCTATGGTTTTTCCAGTAGTCATGTATGGATGTGAGAGTTGGACTATAAAGAAAGCTGAGTGCTGAAGAATTGATGCTTTTGAACTGTGGTGTTGGAGAAGACTCTTGAGAGTCCCTTGGACAGCAAGGAAATCAAACCAGTCCATCCTAAAGGAAATCAGTCCCAAATATTCACTGGAAGGACTGATGCTGAAGCTGAAGCTCCAATACTTTGGCCACATGATGCAAAGAACTGACTCATTGGAAAAGACCCTGATGCTGGGAAAGACTGAAGGTGGGAGGAGAAGGGGACAACAGAGGATGAAATGGTTGGATGGCATCACCGACTCAATGGACACGAGTTTGAGTAAGCTCCGAGAGTTGGTGATAGACAAGGAAGCCTGGCGTGCTGCAGTCCATGGGGTCGCAAAAAGTCAGACACAACTGAGCAACTGAACTGAACTGAACTGAGCTATTTGAACTAAATTTTAAAGAAGCTTTCCTGGTGGCTTAGATGGTAAAGAATCTGCCTGCAACTCAGGAGACCTGGGTTTGATCCCTGGGGGAACATCCCCAAGTAAATTAAAATTTCAGCTCATCTGCATCAGCCACACTCAAAAGTTCTGCTGGACCTGGAGCCCATCGTCCTCATTTGGCAGATGAGAAACTGAGGCTCAGCGAAGGGCAGATATTTTTCCTCAAATCGGCACAGCCAGTAAATGTTCAAGCTCAGACGCAAACACAAGTCTGACCCATACGCCTTCACCATCTCTTTCACCACCAAGTTCTGTATTGCCCTTTAACACTAAGGAAGAGCCCTTCATCCTGGTCTGCCCAAGCCCAGCTCCACCCCCTCCAGGCTCCCGCCCTGACAGCCTCTCACAGGGCAGAGCTGAGGTACCCTTCTGCCCATGGCCATGCCAACGTCAAGGGCAGACTATCCAGGGCACAGCCCAGCCCTTCCCTTTCATCAGCAGAAGGAGCGTTTTCCCCAGGGTGCCGGCTCGTACTGGCCCAGAGTAGACAGAGCGGGGGCAGGAGGGACCCTTTTAAAACAAGAAAACAGCTTTAAAGACATTTCTTTTTCTTTCTTTTGGCTTCACTGAACAGCCTGCCAGATCTCAGTTCCCCAACCACAGACTGAACCCAGGCCACGGCAATGAAAGCCCCGAACCCTAAGCACAAGCCCACCAGTGAAGACATTTCCTAATGACAGTAACTGTAAGCACATGTTCACACACAGGAATGCACACGCTGGCTAGCACAGCCTCACACATAAGCACACCTGCAGACTGACACACTCACACACACACAAGGTGACTGGCACACACACACACACATACACAGAGGAGCACATTCAAGGCTACAGGAGCTTGTTAACAAAGACAGCAGTGCCCACACCCAAAATTCCAGAAAGACAGCCAGAAGAGTGTGCTCCAACTTCGGGCAGAGCTGTTTCTCTGAAGGCAGCGGCCTTTCTAATTTATTTCTGACAAGTCCCCAAGCTCCAAAGACAAGCGCCCGTGAAGGTTGTTGAGAAGCACACAAACAGCCTCGCAGGTGGGCTGAAAGCCAGTCAGCACAGGACACAGTGAGAGGGGTGGGGCAGGACCAGCCGGGTGCTAAGGCTGGCCTGTAGGGGACCGTCTCAGGGGAGGACAGCAATGACGGGACACAGGGAAACAGTCTGGCATGTGGACCAGACCGAGAGGATGAGAGAGCCGCCTCCTGACCCCCCTGCAGTGAGCTACGAGTTCCCCCACGCAGCCAGGAGCCCATCAAAGCCTCTTCAACGTCAGTGGCTGAACAGGTGCCACCAGGAGGAGAGAGGAAGGTTAGGATGGGGTGAATTTCTGGAGCTCGCGAACATTTGCAAAAACACCCAGGCCAAGGAAATGTTCTGACTTCCCACAACAGCCCCCAACAGGATCCATCCATGAAGGAACAGACAGGGCACATTCTATGTAGAACTCAATGGAATGTTACTCGGGAATTAAATGAATAATTAACTAAACCACTGACATTCAACAATGTGGACACACATCAGGGGCATGACACAGAGTGAAAAACTGGGCACAGAGGGGAAAATCCTGCAGACCCTCTTTAAACTCAACAACTGGCAACACTAATCTGTGCAGTGAGAAGCCAGAACGGTGGTTCCCTCTGGTGGGGAGGGAGGTGGAATTCGTGAGCTACTGGAATTATCTGTTTTTCCATTGAGCTGTACATTTAAGATGCATGGCCTTTACTGCATGTGTGTTATGCTTCAATCTCTTTTTTTTTTTTTTTAAGAGGAAGGCAACGTGATGGCCAGCAGGCAAGTTTGTCAGAAGCAAGGCTGGGAGGGCTCCCTGTATAAGAGAGCGGGTGTTGCACCTGCTGAGCCGGCCCCAGGAGCCAGTGAACCCGAGCCCCAGCAGACCTCACAAAGGGGGTCTTGTAAGAGCCATTTCAAATCAGCTTGGACCCCACCCCACCTTTCTCTCTCTTGCATGCACACGTGCACACACACACACACACACACACACAGCCCTAATGGAGCTGAACTGCAGAGCATAGGTATCACCCATTAGGGGAGCGTGGCCTGGAGAAGGGAGAATGTGGGCTCCGTCTCGCTGAGCATCGGTGTGACCGTGTCAGGAGAAACCGAGCTTACCACCCCCAACATTCAGGCCGGGCCACTGCAGTGTGGGCCTGTGTCCTGGAGCAGTTCCATCAGCCCCTTGACATGGCAGTCTGCCTCCTCCTGCCTCGGTTTCTATGACTCAAGTTCCTGGGCTGCCTCCTTGAGCCTCAGTTTTCCCCATCTCTAAAATGGGGTTGTTATCACCCTGAAGGATGGCTGTGGGGACACAATGTGGCCATGCCCACCCCAGCCCATATGTCTGCCCCTTCTGTTTGCCCCCTTCCCTTGCTGTGGTAAATTGAGTGTGTGACCAGTGTGGCGAGGTCTCCAGACTGATGAATCCCCTGAGCCCTAGTGACCATACAGCGTGTCTCACACCCTCCCAGGAGGCTGGGGTGCAGTGGGGCTGGGCAGGGCTGGGCACTGTGCTTTTCATGAGTTCCCAGTGACTCTCACATGGGAGACATAAGGGAAACTCTGCCAGGCAGGATGGGGGCACACAGACTCCAGGTGGAATGCTGGTACCTGCCTCATCTGATGGTTTCAAAAACTCGAAGATGGGTGTGGGGGTCTGGGGGTGTGCGCTGCGCTCAGACCCCCACCCTCAAGGCCAAGCACAGAGTAGGTGCTCAGATGGTTGTATTACTGCAGGAGACTCAGCAACGGATCCAGGCAGGAGGGACCAGAAGGAAAAACACAAATAGCAGGGCCAAGGCTGGGCCCCCTCAGGTCTCTTAAATCAGTGAGGTCCCAGACAGGTTATGAGGGGGTCCCAGAGTGGGGTACAATCTGCGGAACAATGCAGCCCCCAACTGGGAGCCTTGGGTGCTCAGAAGGGAAGCTGGCCACAACCACAGAAACAACTACTGCCACCTTTCCTGGCTCTCGCTCTGTGACCCACACACCCGGGGAGGCGCTTTGCCAACATCCTTTCACTGAAGCCCATCGCAGGCGAGAGGCAAGAAGTCTTGGGGTTACAATCTGACTTTCACAGGTCCTCAGCATTTCCACCGTTGTGGGCACCTTTCTCCATCAAAAACAAAAAAAAAGCATTAAAAGTTCTACTTATGACTGAACTGCTATAAAGAAGAATATAATCCAGCCTATGCTATGCTATGCTATGCTAAGTCGCTTCAGTCGTGTCCGACTCTGTGCGACCCCATAGACGGCAGCCCACCAGGCTCCGCCGTCCCTAGGATTCTCCAGGCAAGAATACTGGAGTGGGTTGCCATTTCTTTCTCCAGTGCATGAAAGGGAAAAGTGAAAGTGAAGTCGCTCAGTCGTGTCCGACTCTTAGTGACCCCATGGACTGTAGCCTACCAGGCTCCTCCGTCCATGGGATTTTCCAGGCAAGAGTACTGGAGTGGGGTGCCATTGCCTTCTCCGAGATTACATTTATTTTTCTTCTGATCTTAAAAGAAATTAGAATGTTGTTGTGGGCCCCTGTATTTGTTTCCTACTGCTGCTGTAACAAGCTATCATCAATGTAGCAGCTTAAAATAACACTCATTTATTGTCTTATAGTTCTGGAGGTCAGAAGTCTGAAACGGGTGTCACTGGGCTAAAATCACAGTATCGGCAGGGCTTCCTCTTCAGGAGGCTTTAGGGGAGAATCCTTTCCCTGCCTTTTCCAGTCTCTGGAGGCTGCCCACGTTCCTTGGCTCACGGCCCCTTCCCCCGTTTTTAAAGCTGCTCGAGTCCTTCTCATGTAGCATCACTCTGACGCTCCCTCTCTGACTCCCTCTGCCACATGTAAGGATTGTGGTCATCATGTTGGGCCCACAAGGATAATCCAGGCTAATCCCTCTAGTTCAAGGTCAGCTGATAAACGACACTAGTTCATCTGCAACATTAACTCCGCTTTGTCATGTAGCACATCATCTTCACAGTTTCCAGGGATGAAAATGTGGACATCTTTGGGAGGCCTTCATTGTGCCCACCACAGCCCATCAGTCAGTATCTTGGGCCCTGGGTACTGCGCCTAATGCGTAAATTGGGTCTGAACATTACTGTTCTCACTTCATAGCTGAGCAAGCTGAGGCTCAGAGAGTGCAAGCAATTCATGAGAGGCTGCACAGCTTGGAGCTGAGATCGCCTACCTCTGAAGTGGGGGATGGGGTGGGCAGTATGACTAGGGTCCTAGGGAAGGTTGTACTGGGATAGCAAAGCCATCTGCACCAACAGGTAGGGTACTTGGAAGGGTCTGGGTTTGGTGGGGCTGGTTGGTGGGGGCTGACTCAGCCCCTCAAAGCTCCTAACACTCCACAGGAAGTGATGCTGGCAGATGCAGACAATACAGAGCGGGGGGTGGAGGGGGGGTGATGGTTGGGGTGGGTGTCAGGGGCTTATGATTCATGGCCTATCAGATGCTTCCTTGTACCAATGTGCTAATTCTTAATAAAACAGATTCATTTATCTCTGTTTTATCTCATTTATCTCTGGCATTTATGACCAGAGACAGAAATCATACTGGAGAAATATATTACTTTTCAAATGCATACTTGTTTCTTCCTTATTACCTACCAGTAAGCAGATGTGGGTAAGGGTTATTTATCTGAGGTTCCTATTAACCGGTAATTAGGTTGCTAACACACTATGAAAAAATGCAATTATCCAGGTGAGGGCATCCTCTTTGGGATGGGCAAGCCTGGCTGCTGAGTTGGCTGGAAACCCTGCTACCCTCCCGCAATGTGGGGACGGTGACCCAGGGAACCAGGGGGACCAACAGCAGAAGGTGAGGAGGCTGGAGGTATGTCCAACAGAGGTCGAGGACCCTCGACTCTGAGACTGGGAATCTGCTGATTTGAGGGGCACCCGGGAAGGTGATGATGGAACATCTTGAGGCTGCAGTGGGGCTCAGAGCAGGACACAAATGTGGTAGGAGGAGAACGGGCCCAGGACTGGAGGATGGGGGCCCCAAAGTTCCTTGGTGCAAGGCAGAACAGTAACTCATGGCATTTGCACAGCACCTAATGTGATAGCCATGGCTGACAGGTGTTGGCGGGATGGCTATCTCTGCATCTCACACAACACCTGACAAAGTATTCCCAGTTTTCCAGGTAAAATAATAATAATAATAAGGCACAGAGAGGTTAATTCACCTTCCCATGGTTACACATCTTGGGGACCAAGATTCATACTTAAGTGGCTGTGTACCAAGGGCAAGAGGGCTGGCCCCTCCTTGTTCTGCTGGGTTGCTCTGAGAAACCAAGTCTTGGGGAGGCCCCCTAGGCCCTCCCTCACTTCCCCAACTCCACCACACACATCAAGCCACCCTACCACTGACAAGGGTCCTCGACCAGGAACTGAAAGGGAGGCAGGCAAGGGAGACAGAAATTGCCACCCAGAACCCCCAGCTGTCTGCCCAGATTGCCTCACAGATAATTCTCCCTAATGTTTACTGCTTTTCCACTTATTTATTAGCCAGGCTGCCTCAAAATTTATGCTAAATCCATGTCGTAGCAACAGCTCAGATGCAAGGATTGATTTCTTTTACTTAAGATGAAACTAGTTTAGCTTGAGGCCCTGAGCAAAATCCTCATGCTTGCTGAAAAGGTAGTGCTTGGCAAGGGGATTCCTGGGAAGAATCCCAAAAGCTGGAGCCCCTCGGGGCAAGCTGCCACCCTTCCAGGCTCGCAGGTCCCAAGGCAGTGCCATCAACGCCATGGGGGACAAAAGAAGGGAAGATGCATCACTGAACCAGGCACCACCACACACACCACCGCCATAAAGGGCATGCTTCCTCCCCTCCAAATCCTAAAGAAGGTCATGGAGACATAGAAATGTTGAGGAACTCGCCCAAGTCACAGAGCAGAGCGAGCTAGGTTTACTTACCTCTAAATACATGAGACTTCTCTGAACCTGGGGACAGATTTTCCCCAAAGTAAATTTGCTGAGTTTCTATAACCACATCATAAAATGAATCGTCATGAAGCAGAACACGTTTCCCCATGGGAACTCTGCAAGGTATTCAGCCTGGGATCCTGATCAATGGCTGGGCATCCAGTATGTCATAAATATGACGAGCCCTGCATCATAAATATAAATGTACTATAACTATAAATGTCTTAACAATCAGCCAAAACATAAACCCTAAATGGTCATGTAAAATTTGTCACAAGTCCAGGGGACCTGGGAATAACTACAGCATGCATATTTGTCATAGTAGAAACCCTGAAGTATTATAAATAATGCATACATACAGTGGGTAAAAAACAGAGTGCTCTCATACCATAAACTTGACTTTCAAGTAATGGGTGCTATAGCAGAAGTACAGAACTGCAGGAGAAAGAGGGGCCTTAAATTTTATTTATCCTAGCTCCCATTTGATGCTGGGATCCTCACTACAACAGCATTGCCAGGGTCTTCCAGCCTCTGCTTGAATACCCCCCAGAGACAGGGAGCTCACTACCTACACAACCTCCTAATCTACTGTAGGCTAACCTTCCTGTCACTGTTCCCCGTACCCTACAGTTGCTTGAAAGGAATGAGCACAGCATTCTAGTCGGGGTGTGGCCAGGAAGCCTTGCAGGGGGATCTTGTCTTTGGTTAATGTTCTGTCCCCAGCAAGCTGTGTGACCCTAGATAAGCTACTTCACTTTTGTGAGCCTCCATTTCCCCATCTGTTGAATGGGCACTGATAATAGTACCTACATCATACCCAGCTGAAAAGGCCAAATAAGGTAATCTCTGTTAGCTAACATTACTTTCAAGGAGGGAATATAAAACTACTCCAGTATTCTTGCTGCAGGAACCCCATGAACGTATGGACAGGGAAGCCCAGCTGTCCATGACAGGGAAGTGCTGCAGTCCATGGGGTCACAAAGAGTCGGACACCACTGAGTGACTGAACAACAACAACATTACTTTTATTATCCTAACTGATGATGAAGTGTCCTCAGTTTCTCTCCTATGTGTCTCCCTTGTCTCTGGGCAGCTGCCCTTGATTTGTTTTTTTAAGCCCAGGTGCCGGGTCTCGAACTCATCCTTGTAATATCACATATTGTTACTTCGAACCATTTCTTTATCCTGTCAAGACATCTTGGATCCCAACACTGTCACCCAAGGCATTCTCCATCCCATCAGGGTCTGAACAGCCCATCAATTTGATTAGCAGACAATCGGTGTCTTCTTCTCAGTTACTGACGAAAAATGCTGATGGAGATGGGCCTGAGGTGGAGCCCTGTGGCATACCACTGTAGATCTTTCTTTAGGTCAGTGTTTCCCAAATTGTGTTCCACAGAACTCTTCTCTTCCATGAGATGCAAATGTGTGTTTGGGAATAAAGGAGACAGATGAGGCTGACACACACAGATAATAACAGCATTTGCACGAAAAAGCAAAGATATGATGACATCTAATGGTAAGCTTCCAGGCTAGATGGTTTACCTTCCAATAGTATGGGAGGTGGTATTCAAATCCCTTTTGTCCACTAAAATTTAATTTTTAAAAGAATTTCAAGCTACATGTAAAGGTGCTTCATGTTACTAATCATTTCAGACATGAAAATTAAAACCACAATGAAATATCTCACTTCATATTCATAAGGATGACTACTATTTAGAACACAACAGAAAGTAACAAATTTTGTGAGAACGTGGATAAACTGGAAGCTCTATGTACTACTGACAAGAATATAAAACGGTGCGGCCACTATGGAAAATTGTATGGTGGCCCCTAAAATATTAAAAATACAATTACCACATGATTCAGCAATTCTACCTCTGAGTTTATACCCCAAAGACCTGAAAGTAGGAACTTAAACAGATATTTGTCTGTATTTGCCATGTTTATAGCAGCACTCACTCACAGAGGCCAAAAGGTAGAATCAACCCAAGTATCATTCGATAGATGAAAAGAAAAAATGGTGTGTATATACAATGAATTATTATTCAGCCTTAAAAAAGGAATGAAATTCTGACACACGCCACAGTATGGATGAGCCTGGAGGACATTAAGCTAAGTGAAATCAGCCAGTCACAAAAAGACAAATACTGTTTGATCCCACTTAGATGAGGTCCTAGAGTAGTCAAAACCGTAATGACAGGAAGTAGAATGAGGTTGCCAGGGGCTGAGTGAGGGAGGAATGGGAGCAGCTGTTTAATGGGTACAGAGTTTTGCTTTGCAAGCTGGGCAGATGGAGAAGAGTGGTGGTGATGGTTATACTTAATGCCACTGAACTCTACATCTTAAAATAGGTAAGATGGTAAATCTTCTGTTATGTGTACCTCCTATGAGTGCCTTCCCCATGGCCAATCACTCCTTCCTTCCTCAGACACTTTATTTTTTTCAGTGCTCCTGCCCTGGGTGAGCACCCCAGCCACACCAGCATTTGAGAGCTTCTTGTTTGGTTCTTTGGTTCCCCGGGGACTCTTGTTTGGTTCTACAGCAGCCAGCAGTTTAGGCAGCAGCCATCAATTATGACTCATCTCTGTGGGCTCCTATTCAAACCCTGGGCGTCAGCTTCAAGAAGTGAAGTGAAAGTCCCTCAGTCGTGTCCAACTCTTTGTGACCCCAGGGGCCATACAGTCCATAGAATTCTCCAGGCCAGAACAGTGGAGTGGGTAGCCTTTCCCTCCTCCAGGGGATCTTCCCAACCCAGGGATCAAATCCAGGTCTCCTGCATTGCCAGCGGATCCTTTACCAATGAACCACAGAGCTGCTCCCAACTACAGCCACCTCAGATGCCCCAAACTGGGGCACCTCACCAGCCTCCCCTGGAGGCCCTCTCAGGACCGAGAATAGATCTGATGAGACCACAGGAGATTGAATACCCTAAACAGTCTATGCTTATCTCCTTGATGTCTGAGAGTCAGCACCTTCCTGCCTCAGACCTGACCCACAGTGGCTCTTTGTTGAATGAATGAATGCTCCCATGGAGGCGAGCTGAGTTTTCCTGTCCGAATGAGTAGCCACCCTTTCAGATTACTCTCTTCCTCCCTTTCCAGCCCTGCCTGGGACTGAGCCTCCCCAGCGTTAAAGGAAAAAATGTATTTATGGAACGTGTTAAAGATGGCAGGGCAGGCTCTATTCAGGACCATCACCGAAGGTGTGGGGATGACTGCAATATGACTTGTGGGGAAGGAGACTGGCAAGCGGGAATTTATAACCAAGGATCAGGATGAGTGGGAGTCAGTGGAGGGAAAATTACTCAGACGAAACACCAAGGGTAGAGGGAACTCTGGTTAAACTGACTGAGTTCTTGGTGAATTAGGAACTAACCAGGATTCTTGCTGAAGGCAGGCCAGGGAGCTCAGGCATCACCTGGAGGGTACTGTAGGATGAGGAACCCGATCAGATTTCAGGGTTCTGGTTAAACTGACTTGGCAGAGTTCTGGCTAAAACTAGATTTTACAGGGACGTGCTCAGATGGGCCCAGGAGAAAGTTAGGAAACCTGACTCAAGTCTGATCAAGAGACTCTGTCTCAGTAACAGGGAAATTTATATTACCATATGTAAAATAGATAGCTGATGGGAATTTGCTGTATGACTCAGGGAACTCAAACAGGGGCTCTGTATCAACCCAGAGGGGTGGGATGAGGAGGGAGATGGGAGGGAAGTTGAAGAGGAGGGGACATATATATGCCTATGGCTGATTCATGGTAATATTTGGCAGAAAACAACAAAATTCTGTAAAGCAATTATCCTTCAATTAAAAAATAAGTTAATTTAGGGGAAAAAAATGACTGTCTCCAGCCTCTCCTGGGGTTTGTGAATGAAATCTACTCAGCAGTGCTTACCCATAAAACCTGCCATCAGGCCACTCTCTTTTTAACACACACACACACACAAAAACCCGTTGGAAACATAGGCCCACATCCCTTCAAAACTTCTGTCTAAGCAATGTGAATGGTCACCTCTCCACCCGCTTGTGTCCCCTGAGAACAGTCATTCAAGTCCTGAAGATGCGCATCAGTTCTCACCAACGGCCACTAGATGGAGATATCGTGCAACTGTAGAAACAACACAGGCGCTCTCTATTAAACAAAAAGTCAGACATGACTGAAGCGACTGAGCACACAAAGAATAGGAGAAAGGAGAGGAAGTGAAAAGATAGGGACTTGGAATTCCAGCTCCCCCTCCCGCTATGTGGCTGTGTAATCTTGAACAGGGCCTTTAATCTCCCGAGCTTCTGCACCTATAAAATGGAGCTCGTGGTGGTAGCTGCCCCTAAGGCAGTGATTAGAGTCCAGGGCTGCACATTAGGGTCTCCCCGGGGAGCTTTAAAACATAGTGAAGTCCAGCCCCCACCCTGATCAATTGAATCAAAGTCTCTATGGGTGCCTCTCCTCAAACTAGCACTTAGGACAGAAACAAGACAAAAGCTCCCCAGGTAATTGCAGTGTGCAGCCTGGGGAGAAGCACTGCTCCAGGGCGGCAGTTCTCAAGCTTGAGTGCGTCAGAATCGCTTGATGCTCTTAAATAACACAGGTCGCTGGGCCCCACTCCCAGAGTCCCTTATCTAGCAAGTCTGCCTGCGGCCAGAGAATCAGCTGACGCTGCAGGTCAGAGCCCTACTTTGTCAGAGCCTCTGCCACGAAGAGAGAGTCAGTCAATGTATCTACAGCACCGAGCACCACGCCTGGCACAAAGGAGACCTTCAATGAATGTCGGTTACTCTTTTCCTTAACCCACTGCCATGTTCCAGGCTATCTGTGGGTCACCCTGGCACCAATCTGGGCCCATATTTGAAGCTAGACATCCTGCCATCTACTCGCTATACGCCCAGGAAGGAACTGAGCCTCAACTTCACATCTGTCAAATGGGAGTAAAAGTTCCTGCCTTGCCAGGATGTGATAAGGAAAAAGAATACATATGTGGCACAGGGAAATCTCAAGATGGTGGCTAATCTTCATGACCTTAGGTGAGGCAACAGTTTGTTTTTTTTTTAATTAGTTTATTTATCTATTTTTTAACTTTACAATACTGTATTTGTTTTGCCATACATTGACATGAATCCACCATGGGTGTACATGTGTTCCCCTTCCAGAACCCCCCTCCCACCTCCCTCCCCATCCCATCCCTCCGGGTCATCCCGGTGCACCAGCCCTGAGCACTCTGTATCATGTGTCGAACCTGGACTGGCGATTCGTTTCACATATGATAATTTACACGCTTCAATGCCATTCTCCCATATCATCCCACCCTCGCCCTCTCCCACAGAGTCCATAATACTGTTCTATTTATCTGCAACAGTTTCTTAGGTTTGATGCCACAAGCACAATAAACTAAAGGAGAATATATATATTACTATAAACTGGACTTCATGAAAACTAAAAGCTATTGTATTTCAAAGGACACTATTAAGAAAGTAGGGGACTTCCCTGATGATCCAGTGATTCCACTCTCCCAACGCAAGGGACACAGGTTCAAACCCTGGTTGGGAAACTAAGATCCTGCATAGGACACAGCACAGCGCCCCCCCCAAAAAAAGTGAAAAAACAACCCAGAGAATGGAAGAATACATTTGTCAACCACATATTTGATATGTGAGACATATTTGATAATGAACTTATATTTGGACATACAAAAAACTTGCAACACAAAGGAAAAAAGGGCAAACAATCCAATTAAAAACCGACAGATGATTTAAGCAAACATTTGTCCAAAGAAAATACACAAATAGCCAATACACATGAAAAGAGGCTCAAAAATACTAGTCATTTAGGAAATACAAATAAAAACCAGAAGGAGATACCACTTTACACTCACTAGAATGACTAGACTCAAAAGGACAAATATTAACAAGTGTTGGTGAGAATGTGGAGAAATTAGAGCCCTTCTATATGGCTGGTGGAGATGTGGAAGGGTAGACCTGCTTTGGAGAGCAGTCTAACAATTCCTCAAAGATTAAATCTAGCGTTCCACATGTGTACGTGTGTGCTTAGTTGCTCACTATTGTCCGACTCTTTGTGACCTTTGGACTGTAGCCCACCAGGCTCCTCTATCCATGGGATTTTTCAGGCAGAAATACTGTAGTGGGTTGCCACTTCCTCCTCCAAGGTATGTTCCTAACCCAGGGATCAAATCTGTGTCTCCTGCTTTGCAGGAGGATTCTTTACCTGCTGAGCCATTGCAGAAGACCAAAGTTACCATACGACCCAGAAATCCTACTCCCAAATACATACCCCAAGATAATTCAAAACATTTTCACACAAGGACGTAATCAAACTCACAAGCTATTGCACAGCAAAGACAACTATAAACAAAAAAAGAGACAGCCCACAGACTGGGAGAAAATATCTGCAAACAATGCAACTAACAAGGGATTAATCTCCAAAATAAACAAACAGCGCATACAACTCAGTACCAGAAACCAAACAACCTAATAAAAAAAAAAGGCAGAAGACCTAAATAGGCATTTCTCCAAAGAAAACATACAGATGGCCAACAGGCACATGAAAAGATGTTCAACACCGCTGTTAGAGAAATACAATCAAAACTACAGCAAGGCATCACCTCATATATGTCAGAATGGTGATCATCGAAAAGTCTACAATAATGCTGGAGAACAGGGAATTCTGTTTCACTGTTGATGATAATTAATGCAAATTGGTGCAGCCACTATGGAAAACAGTAGGGAGGGTCCTCAAAAAACTAAAAGTAGAGCTATAACATCAGCCAGCAATCCCACACCTGGACATACATCCAGAAAAGATAAAAACGCTCAATTCAAAAAGATATATGCACCTCTACGTTCACAGCAGCACTATTAACAATAGCCAAGATGTGGAAGTAACCTAAGTGTCCATCAACAGATGGATAAAGAAGATGTGGTATATACACACAATGGAATAATTCTCAGCCATAAAAGAGAATGAAATAATGTCATCTATAGCAACATGGATGAACTGAGAGATTGTCATATTAAGTAAGTCAGAGAAAGACAAAACACTATTTTATTTATATGTGGAATCTAAAAAATGGTACAAATGAATTTATTTACAAAACAGAAACAGACTCAGAAGACAAATTTCTGGTTATCAAAGGGGAAGAGGGAGGATAAATTAGAAGTAAAAGATTAACAGGTTAATTATGCATATATATGTGTGTATATGTGTGTGTGTGCTTAGACACTGAGTCGTATCTGACTCTTTGCGACCTCACGGACTGTAGCCCACTAGGCTCCTTTGCCCATGGGGATTCTCCAGGCAAGAATACTGGAGTGGGTTGCCATGCCCTCCTCCAGGGGATCTTCCCAACATGGCGGAAGGGACCAGGGATTGAACCCAGGTCTCCTGCCTTGCAGGCGGATTCTTTACTGTCTGAGTTGCCAGGGAAGCCCATGAATACTGGAGTGGGTAGCCTATCCCTTCTCCAGGGGATCTTCCCGACCCAGGAATCAAACCAGGGTCTCCTGCATTGCAGACAGATTCTCTACCAGCTGAGCTACCAGGGAAGCCCATATATATGTGTGTATATATATATCCAAATCACTCTGCTATACACCTGAAACATATACATTATTGTAAATCAACTATACTTCATGTTTTTCAAATCTTTACACAAAAGCTTATGCACATGTTCACAGAAGTCTTATTCATAGTGGTCAAAAAAGCAGAAACAACCCAAATGTCCATCAACTGATGAATGAATAAACAAATGAGGATATCTACACACTGGAATATTACTCAGTCATAAAAAATAACAAAGTACTGATACATACTACAACATGGATGAACATTAAAAACATGAAGCTAAGTGAAAGAATCCAGCCATGTACATAAAATATCCAGGAAGGGCAAACCCACAGAGATAGAAAGCAGATTCTTGGGCTAGGGGAAAGGGGAACTGGGAGTGACTGCTAATGGGGTACTGGATTTCCTTTGGGGTGATGCAAATGTTCTCGGAATAGATAATGGTGACTGATACACAACTTTGTGAATATATCAATACTAAAAAAAAGAAAAAACCCACTAAATAAAGATTCTTATATATATAAACTGTCCTAGAAAAACGCCAACAAATCTAAACCATCAGAATCCAAATCAAACAGGTGTCTGAGGAGAGGAGACAAGCAGGGAGTACAAAGGGAAATAAGACAAGCTTCAGAAGTGATAAACATGTTCAGTATTCTGATTGCGGTGATGTTTCCACCATCACATACATACGTCAAATAATGCCAGACTGTATATCTAAAATGTACACAATTTATTGTGCATTAATTACTCCTCAATAAAACTTCTAAAAAATAAACAAAGCTCAATAAAGCTGTTTTGCTTTTTCAAAGAGAAGGAAACTCTATTCTTTATTGTTGTTTGTCATGGAGAAGATGAAGTTCAGATTGAGTTTCAGGGAGCTGGAAGATCTAGAGGTGCTTTGGGAGGTGGAATTCCACGGGGCTGGCATATGCCAAGGTCCTGTGGCCTGATAGAGCACTGTGCTTGCAGAGGGCTGGAGCTGCAGGGTGAGGAGCAGGGCAGGAGGGGGCAGCAGGGCCTTAAATACCAGGCTGAGGAGCTTGGACCTTGTCCCAAAGAGCAAAAGATGGTGGTCATCAAGCAGGAACTAGCACCAAACAGCAGACTAGTGAGAACGGAGGTGCGATGTGGTAAGACTGTGTACGACCCTCCCCCATCACAGTGAGGGAGGGCCAGAGTGACCGTCCCAGAGCTGAGCCCTGCAGGCTTACACAGTGGGCGGGGGTGGCACACAACCCCCACCCAGGCTCCCTTGTCACCAGGAGTCTAGACCAGCCCCACAAACCTCACCACCCTGACTCCAGTCTTCCTTCTCTCCAGCCATATGTTTCCTGTGAGTGACCCCGGCCGGGACTCACAAGCGGAAGGAAACTTTCCCAGAAGTACAAATAGACTGGGAGGAGCTGTTCTCAGGGGTGGTTCCTCAGCGCAGGGCAGGGGAACCCCTGATAATGGCCAGATACTCAGACACAAGGGGCTACAGAAAGAGCCAGAGCCTTTGAAGAGTTGTCCACGCAGACCAACAGATCCCCAATTTCCTCCTCTCCAGTGGCAGGACCGCCACAGCACCGCCCTGCCTTTCCCGCCAGCATCCTTGTTAGAACTGGATGTAAACTGAGAGCTAACAGGCTCAGAGACACCCCTGTAGGTGCCAGCGTGAGCCCAGGAGCTGGGGAGGGTTGCTTTGGGCTGGCAGAGCCTCTCTTGGTTCCCTCGTGGTTCTCAATGGCATGGCAGGTGGGTGAGGCTGTAGGACCCCCAAGACCTCCACCAGCTGCCTTGGTTCCACCCAATTTGCCTTGAGCTCTCCCTGGCAGGCTCCTTCCCCAGGGCCAGCCCAGACGCCTCATCCCCCGGCTGGACTGGACCCACAAGACCTGCCTCAAGCCAAAGGGGTAGGTTCTGGAGATGGCTGAAGGGCCTGGAGACAGCCTGGAGAAAGGCTGGGCCAGCACAGGCAGGAGGCAGACATCCCAGGCTGGCTAGGTTCTGGCCTTGCCGCCACACTGCCTGGGGCTGTCGCCTGAGCCGAGTCTGTTTACCCCATCAAGAGGCAGCCCCTGACCCATTTTCCTGCCCCGTAGAAGACAAATCCTCTGACCCATTGTTCTCTGGGACAGTTGATGGAGGGCGCAAGGAATGTGGGGGCCAGAGGCAGGAAGTCCTGGCTTCCGCGTGGGCGAGCTCTCTGCCAGACTCAGGCCTGCCCTCCAATCAGGGAGGAAGGGCCCTTGGTCCCATCCTGCCACTCCCAGCTCCCTAGGCCACCCTGGAGGAGAGCCTTGAGCTCTCTGAGCTTCTGCAGGAGATGAGGGTGCAGAAGGCTTGGTCAACAGGGTGATAGAAGCAGATGATTTCCAGTTAATAGAGGAGGAAGGGGCTGCCCCCAGGAACGGCCCTCTTTTAGCCCAGCTGTACCCCTCGGCCCACTTGTGCACATAAACACACATGTCACATTGATGTGGATGCCTTAGCATGGTCCACACGAGCTCTGGCACGTACACATGTAGCCACACAGCTGCCAAACCAATGCGTGCACATGCTCAGATCCTCACCTGTGCACACGTGCAGCCTCACCATCAACCTCTCTGCAGCATCACTGTCATACTAACACTTATTGAACACCTACTGTATGCCAGAGGCAGCTTTACTTGAATCTTCTCAATGACTCCTTCCAGCAACCCTACAAGGAAGGCATATGGTCACTCCCATTTTACAGAAGTGGAAACTGAGGCACCAAAGTCTTGTCCAGGATCAGCAGGACAGTAAGCAGCAGGTATGCCTGGGACATGACCACAAGCATCACTCTGAACCCTCACATCGGGGGGGTGGGCTGCTCCTGGGTACCCCTCAGCCTCAAGTGTGAACACAGCTTCCTAAGAGCCTGCCCGGATACGGTGGAAGAAAAGTGAGAAACAGCTGGGAAAGTGCTGTGCAGATAACCCATTGTTTTCACTGTCGGGAATTCAGTCCCTGCTCCAGTGGTCCCTTCCTAACCAAGGAAAGGCCTCACTTAGTCCAGCTCTAGAAACTGTACACATAGCGGCCATGGCTTGTGGCTCATCAGCCAGGCCACAGACCGTCAGACTGGATGGACGATTTGCCTGGCGTTCAGTTTCTCAGAGGCCCTGCCTGATTTCCCCCCTGCAGCTTTTGAGGCCTCGGCTGCCTGGCTTCACCCCAGCCAGTCCTTGACTCCCCCTCTTCCAACAGTTCAACACTTCCCTCTGGGGAATGGCTTCTCCTTCCCAAATAGGCAGGAGACCCCGATTGGATTCCTGGGTCCGGAAGATCTGCTGGAGAAAGGATAGGCTACCCACTCCAGTATTCTTGGGCTTCCCTGGTGGCTCAGATGGTAAAGAATCTGCCTGCAATGCAGAAGACCTGGGTTCAATCCCTGGGTGGGGAAGATCCCCTGGAGAAGGGAACGGCTTCCCACTCCTGTATTCTGGCCTAGAGAATGCCATGGACTATAGTCCATGGGGTCGCAAAGAGTCAGACACAACTGAGTGACTTTCACTTTTCACTTTCCAAACAGGCCTCCCTGCTTCAACCCTGCCCTCTCTCTGCCTGGTCAGTCTTTCCTCTTGCCCTGCTCCTCCTTTCAGAGCAGCCTGCACACCCTGTCCTCTGGCAGCTCTCCAGGCTACTTCCTCCAGGCACCCCCAGCATGGGGCACACACCTCTGTTGCCAGTCTGACCCTACCCAGTGCTGCTCACCCTGGCCTGACATGTCAAAAGCAGGGAACCCGGCCTGGGTGATGTCTGTGTCTTCACACCCTCCCCACTGGCTCCCCCACCCCCCACCCCCGGCTTAGAGCGAGGCAAAGCCTGCATATCATTAAGTGTATTTTTAAAATAATATACAAGCACAAAATATTGTCAAACAATGACATGTTGCCAGGTGCAGAGTGAACACTCAATTGGGAACTGGAAGACGAGGGTTGGAATCCTGGCCCTGCTACTCAGGAGCTGTGTGACCTTGAGCAAGTTACTCAGCCTCTCTGAGGCTCAGCTCCCTCCTCAGGGAAACAGGAATATGAATAGTACCTACACTTCTCAGAGCTGTAGTGAGGAATCATTATGTAAGAGGGGAGGAGCCTGGCAGGCTTTGGAACTGAATGAATGGGGTGCAGGCGGGGTGGGAGCTTCCATGGGAAAGATGCTTTCCAGAATGGGAATCTGGAAGGGCTGGGTGGAGGGGCGGTGCGCTGGAGCTGGGAGTGTGGGAGGATTGGGCTGGCAGAGGCAGGAAGAAAGAGCATCCTGGGTGCAAGGACAGCACAGGGAAAGGCCCAGAGGCAGGCGGCTGCAGCAACTCAGCCTGAGCTGCCCTGGGGTGTCCAGGGGGGCTCAGCACGTTCACGGGAGCCCTGGCTTGAGGTGGGCAGTGTACTGGGTTATTACTCAGTGCTGTTAGAGGGACAGAGTCATATGACCTTTCAAGGTCACCCTGAGTATTAAAAATAAGACACAGAGCCTGGGACGGGGAAGACACAGAATGGGTTGCTGGCTGTAACCCAAGCCACCCCAGTCTCAGCATCTATTCAGGGACCATCTCTCCCACTTCCCAGGGTCCTCACCCACAGATGGCACAGAGCTGGGCACCCAGCAGGCTGAGAGGCTGCCTGACTGACTCTGTGCCCTATGTGCTGGGAGGTACCACGGACCCCAGGTACACGGGCCCCACGCCCGTGTCTGCCTCCACGCAGCAGGGACTCATGCACATACTCGTCCATGCATTCTTTCGTTTAACAACCTGGCTCTGTGCCCACCCTGAACTCTGCTCTGAGCACCCAGAGGTGAGCCTAGCCCAGTCCCTGATGGAAGTGGCTCTCCCTGGTCCTTGTGGAGCCACAGCTGAGGGTGAAACCCCCTCCCCCGCTCCTGAGCCCCTGAAGCCTACCATACACTAACCCTTCGTTTGTTTCTGTGAAGGTTGTGTTCACTCCCCTTTCCGCAGCCAGGGCGCCAAAGGCCATAATGCTTTCCTTTCATCCAAACCTCTCAGCAGGTGGCTCACATTGCACCCTGCATGGTCGGTTAACACAGCCCTCTCCACCCCGCCCCATCAGGCAGCCTGGGAGCCCAAAGAACTCAACTGTCCCCTCTGACCCCCCCAGCCCGGAGAAAGTCTGAGCCTCGGGTCCCCACACTCTTCATCAGCCACAGATTTCAAGCAATTATCTGGAGAAAAAAGGAAGGGATTGAAAAATATTTCAGCAGACAAATCAAGCTACAGACAGAATCTCGGCATACATCCCAGGAACTTTCTCCCAAGAACATGCTAACTTCATGCCTCCCTCGTGCTCTGTGATAACGTGCGCTGTGCTCACACGCTCACTCAGGGCTTTGTCTACTGGTCTGGGGCCACCACGCACTCCCAAAGGCCCTGCAGCAGTCGCAGGTCTGATCCGCAGCGGGCTGACTGCCCTTCCACAAGTCCACGGTTTCAACTCCACATGTGCAAAGTGCTCACCCTGTGCTGGGCGCCCACCAGGAACTGACAGAGGAGACACCATCGCAGCGCAGGGAGGGGAGAGGAGCAGATGAGCAAAGGCGGTGGGCGGTGAAGGGGGTCCATGTAAAAGGTCTCCGGCGCCCAGAGGAGGCAGAGAAGAGAGGAGAGGGCAGAGGAGACAGCTCCGGATGGAGCGGGGGGTAGGGGGGCTGGTCCTCAGGCAGGCAGGCGAGGAGGCAGTCCAGTGAGCAGATCTGAGCATGGGCAAAAGCCCAGTGGCCTGGCTTCCCTGTGCCTTCCTTGGGCCTCCCACACTGTGGGGAAGAATTAACAGGATCACCTGTTGATAAGCCCCTTTTGTGCACCAGACCCAGACGGGCAGGAAAGCTTGGTGGGCGAGGAGACAGCCTCTGGAAACACAGGCCTGGCTGGGAATTTCCCATGTGCCACTCTGTGATTCTGGGAGCACTCGGCTCCCAGGCTCTGCTTCGCCATCTGTGTAGTGGGAATAACAATGAAGCCCCCTCCTCCCCCACCCCGCCGCAATCCTCGTGGCTGTCCTGAGAAGGCATGGCCCTCCAGTGTGAGTGTGCAAACACAGGGCCTGGGAGCCACAAACGCGTAGGTCTCGGGGTTCCATTGGCAGCCTTTCTGCCTCCACTGCCCTGGGGTGGGGCCCAGAAGCCTGCATTTTCAATGCACGTTTTTCGGGTGATTCTGAGACAGGTGGCCACACTTGGAGAAATACCTGTTCAGCGAATGCGTGCTATTACCATCATTTATTGTCATTGTCTCATCTGCTGCTCAGACAGGCCTGCCAAGTCTGAACTTGTAACTCAGATCACAGGTAAGGAAAGAGGTTCAGAGAGGCAAGTCTGCTGGCCCAGGTGACACAGCCAGCAAGGGGCCCGCACAGGATCTGAACTGGGTCTGTGCGTCCCCAAGCCAGAACCTCTTGCAGCAGGATGTCATGGGGCCACCTCCCTGGTCAGCATTTGTCCTGGCAGAGGCCAGGGCGTGTCCCCAGGCCTTGCTGTCACACTCCCCAGCCCATCCCCGCCACCTCCATTGTTGCTTCCCTCTCCAGCTACTAATCAGGCCTCACAGACCATCTTGTTTCCTGCAGGTCGACTGGCTGCCTCCTTTGCTCCTGACGGTACCTTCCTGGCCTGTGCCTTCCCGTCACCTCGATCTGCCTCCAGAGGGGGTTGGAATCGGGGCTGGGCAGTGGCAGAAATCAGGCGGGAGATCCTCAGAGGCACTAGCCTCCCTCCCGTGGCCTGGACCACCTCTGTGTGGAGGCCCCATGCCCGTCCCAGGGGGGCACATGCCCGGTCAGCCCTTCCCTTGTTTACAGACAGCAGGAACAGTGGGCTTCAGGGCAGAGTCAACATCCCCACGGACTGAGAGTACAGGGGTCCTGGTGGGTGGAGTCAGGACAGACACCATCTCTGTCTGCCTCCAGGGTCGAGTCTGAGACCCAGCAGGAAGTGACGCCAGGACCTGGCCTGACCTCGCAGGCAGGTCAACCACTAGGGCAGGCAGCAGGCATGGGTGGGGGTGAAGAGCACTCAGGCTGGGGCACCAGGGGCTGAGCCCTGGCCAGCCCTGGCTCCTCTGTGGCCACCCCACCCCCGGCAGGAGAAGGCAGAGTTAATCCTGCTGGAAAAGGAAGTGCGGAGCCTTCTTTGTGCATCCCACAAACAGGGAGCGAATGGGCTGCAGCCCTCCCGCACTGAGGCCCACCTCGGGACCAGGCTCATCTGCCTTCCCTTCCCTGCTTCTGGAGTCCCCTCAGCGCACAAACATCCCAGCAGAGCTTTAAAACCAAACCTAAAAGCCTCTCATCTCTCTGTGCCATTCACTGCAAGTCTGGGGGAAGGAGCGGTGACCGCACGTCCCCACTTCCTGGTCCCCCGCACCAGTCCCCTCGGTCCCTCACGCCTACTCCTTTTCCCTGGGCCTGCTCTGGTCACAGCCATCAATGACCTCTAATGTCCAGTGGTCAAGTCTCAGTCCTCACCTTTCCCAGGTGACCCAGCCGACACCATCCTTCTTCCTTTCTGGCTTCGGACACACCTCCTGGCTTCCCTGCTCCTTCCCTGGGCTCTCTCCTAATGAACCTACAGATCTCAGAGGCCGGGGCCTCCCTCCCTGTAAGCTCATCCACCACCACTGCCTCCAGTGCCAGACATAATAAGCTCAGGGCTTCCAGACCTCCCTTCAGGGCTGATACTACATCCACCTGTATCCAACTACCCACCTCTCTCTCCAGCTGCCAATCTGACCCAGCCACTTGCAGGTCTAAAAGCCATCTCAAACAGGCCTGGAACAGAGAAATCTTTATCTCCCCCTTCCCCATCTCCACACCAGTGGCCGCTGACTTAGTGGCCCTGGGCAAGGCTCTCTCCCTCTGAGGTCTCATGTTTGTCCAGCTGAATAAGGGATCCCGTTCGGGACTTCCCAGCCATTCATCCATCCATGGAAAAATAGGGGCAACTATTCACAGATTTCCACTAGCTGCCCTGGGAGATTCCAAAGTCAGCTGCACTGGCGTGGGGCCCCGGTCTCTGCAGTTGGTAAAATCTCCTCCTATAACTCTCACAACTGACAGAATCTGAGCACCTCCTGCCCCTGTCTTCCTGGTTCCAATAGTCCTTGGTCCTGCCTTCAGTTTCCCTTGTCTTCCACGTTATCTTGGACTCCTGTTTATCTCAACAGCCATGTGAGGCTGAACTTCTGATTATCCCCATTTTACAGCAGAGGAAACTGAGGCTGGGGTAGAGGTGCATGACTGGCCCATGGTCAGCTCAAAAGTGGAGTTAAGGAACTTGACTCCACTCGGTATTCCTAAACCCAAACAGGCTGGCACCTCACAGCTGGAGCCCAGGTCCACCCTCACCGGAAGAAGCCGATTCAGTGCACACAGCCAAGAGTTACGGTCTGTTTCCTTTCTCCCGCCATCCGCCTCCCCCCACCCCACCCCCCTCGCCTCTGAGGCTCCCCCGATGCCTCCCCAGCACCTTTGCAGTCGGCCCTCCCCTAGCATGTCATGGGGTCACCTGGGAAAGTCTGGCTCTGGGCTTGGGGTGACCCAGGCTGGATTTCTGGCTCTGCTTATGCCCCAGCTTAGTAGACAAGCACCTTAAACTTGCTGAGTCTGTGTCCTGAGCTATAAAAGGCGGGTGATGGCACCTGCCCTCAGGATTACAAGGAGCATGAACGAAGGCCCTCGGCAGGTGCTGGGCTCAAAGACCCAGAGCTGAGGCCTGGGGTTGGGGTTACATATCCGAGGCCAAATCTGAGACTAGGCCTCCATGGGGGCAGCCCGCCTGGGCAGGACCATTGCGGAGCCTGCCTCCCTGCAGCCAGCTCGGCCCTCACAAATGAACAATAACAGGAAACCATCCTGGGGGGGTGGCGGGGGGGACAAGGGCTGGGGCCAGTTGGAAAACCTGCAGGGGCGGCGGCCAGGCCTCCCTCGCCGCTGGGTGGGCCTCCCCTCCAGAGGCTGTCGGCCGAGCTCTGCAGCGCTCCACGGCACACTCAGCCACAGCCACAGCCAGACAGAACAGACACACTCTGAGCCCACGGACACGGTGAGTGAGGGGCCTTGGCCTCCCCCTCTGTAGAATGGTCATCATTGAGTCCCAGGAAGAGCCACTCCTGAGGTGGCCTGCGTCTCCTGGTCAGAGCGGGGCAGGGAAGGGGCGCCTGATGCTGGTGTGCTGGGTACAGACGGATGTTCTCGGGGAGGAGGAGGCTCGGCTCTCCCACGGGTAGACTCCCAGACTCTAGGGCCCACAGGCATCCATGGGTGCTGAGCTCAGATACTCAGAGGACAGGATTCCACCTGAGTCTCCCAGCACACCAGGAGCGGTAGACTGGCACCCAGTCCGTGCCCCTACTCCCATGAGAGAGGACTTATCCAGGCTGACACACCCCCTCTCCCGAAGGCTCTGTGCTGGGAGTGGGTGAGGAGCCCTGAAAAGGGAGCTCAGCGCCTCGGCCCCCTCCCTGCCAGCCCCTGCCCCCGTTCTCAGTATAGGCACGCTGAGGCTTGGCTCTGGGTACTCAAGGCCCTGCCTGTGGAATCCTCTCTCCTGCCTCCCCAGACTGCGGGAGCTGTGGACTCTCCCCCCAACATCCAGGTACCCGTAGATCAGTTGCCAAGAGACCTGGAAGCCCTCATATTTTAGAGAAGTTCTCCCAAAAGACTTGAAGGCAGGCAGTCTAGGGTGAGAGCCTGGCTTAGAGACCATCTTCCTGGGTACAAGTCCCAGCTCGACCATCCGCTTCTGTGATTTTGGTTAAGTTACTCAGCATCTCCCAAACTCAGTTTGTGTGTCGGAACAACGGAGATGCTGGTTCTTTCGTGAGAATTCATTATGAGGGCTGGAGATGGGGGCCACAGAAGGCTCTGAGGCACTGGAGCCCGTTACTGTATATCACACCAGCAAGCTGATGAGTTAGACACAGCCCTTCTCCATTTCTCAGTCAAGGCAACTGAGATGTGAAGCAAGATCTCGTACCCCAAAGCCCAGGTTCTTCCCAGAACCACACAGCTTCTCACGTGCCAGCCTCCTCATCTGTAAACCGGAAGAAAGGGGTTTTCATGAGTCAAGGGAGGTGATGTATACACTGGCACTGGGAATGGATCGTAGGAGAAGAGCTTTGAGAAGTCACAGCTGAATTTACCTGCCACCTGGGATTGACCATGGCTGGAATGTCGTTAAGGTTAGGACCCCTGGGGTTGGTCAGTCCCCAGCAGGTGAGGGATGCGTCAGCTCGTCTTCCAGCGGGCACTCTGGGCAGAGACTCTGCGCCGAGCACTGTGTCTGTTCCTCACCCCCCACCCGGTGGACGTTTCTGCCATGGGTGGGGGGAAGATAGGATCCTGACAGGAGATGAAGGGCATTCCAGGGGAGGCAGGGAGCCTGGGCAGCTTGACGGACCTGGAGAAGCCAATGTGGCCAGAAGGTTTTAAGAGCAGGGAGTGGTGGGAGGGCAAATGACGCTGAAGACCAGGGGTAAGTACCAGGACTGAGAGCGCTGGTTCATCTTCAGGCATTGGGGAGCAGTGGGACCCTCCTGACTGACCTGAGTCCAGCCACATGTGGGTCCCAGCCTGGAGGGCAGCAGGAGATCAAGGGGACCAGGAGCTGCTGTGCCCCCACGCAGCCCCGCTAATTCTGGCTTACCATGGTGAGGGGGTAGGTGAGGCGCCCACCGGCCTGGCAGGGGTTAAGCTGCCCGCCCCACAGTCTGGACCTGAGCGATTGTGCTGCTGAACAAGGGCCGGACACGGGGGCAGGAAGCCGGAGGGGCCGTGCTTTTATTCTCCCAAAGCCGGATGACTCACAGCTCTGCTGCTACCCCGAGGATACACGATGGACACAATGGCCACTAGCTCAGGGGAAAAAATCTTCGAGTCCCCTTGCCCATGGAATCCATCCCTGCTCCCTCCATCACCTCTCTGCACCTCCTTGGCATCTGTGAAGCTACTAAAAGAATTCCCAGTTGAGAGACAGAACCAGAGAGGCTGAGAGAAACTGAGCAGCCAGTCCAAGGTCACACAATTACTCTGAAGTGAAAGCAGGATAGGAATGAGGCCAGCCCCTTCTGACCCCACTGCCCTGCCACACTCCATAGGGAAGCCTGGAGGGCGAGAAGCCAGGGGTGGGGATTGAACTGGACAGTTCAAACCACAGAATCAGGCACCAGACTGAGCCAGGAGCCCAGCGATCCTGGAGGAGGAATGTTCTAGGAGACAACTGCTGCCCTGAGTAACCGGCTTCTTGCTGGAGAAATACTGGCAAGCCCGTCCTAATCCAGCTCCAAGCTGATGTTGGGTGGAGAAATCACAGAAGCGTTCCTAGAGGAAGAGCAGGAGCCCCAGAAGGTGCTGGAAGGTCTTGGGTGTGCTCTCTGAGCTTCAGTCTTCTCGTTTCTCTAGGGCAGGGAATGGACTGCATGGTCCCTAAACTCACATGAGGACCACCAGACCATGCGCCACAGCATAAAGGTCAGATTCTGGCAGGTGGAGACCCTGGCAGGAGGGGACAGTAGGGCCCATGGAGCTGGGCCAGGAAGGCGGTGAATGAGATTTCCTTGCACAGGCAAACAGAAAGAAGCAGGAGATGAGCCCAGGGCAGAACCAGGAAATGAGGTCAGGCGTGAGTGCCCAGGGCAGAACCAGGAAATGAGGTCACACCCTCAGCTGCCAGGCCAGGCTGAGTGGGTAAGGTGAGAGTTGGGACACCCACACACTTACTAAGCACCTACTGTGTGCTGAGCTCGGCACCCATGACCTCATCAATTCTCCATTAGAGATGAGGAAGCTAGAGTTCAGAGAAGGCAAGGGGAACGGGCCTAAGGCTACAAAGCCCATGAGCAAAGAGGCAAGTGTGTAATACTTGTTGCCCCCACTGACTGCCTCAGAGCCCCAGGCAAAGTCAGAAATCCCAGAGGAGGCTGGAAAAGGCTCTCCCAAGGGTGGGTTTCCTCTCCTTGAAGCTTGGAGCTGCCCCTTTAGGATATAATGGGGTGACCCAGAGACCCTAGCATACATTTGTTTCAAATCACAAACTAGTTCTGGTGAATTGGTAGTCTGTAGCTCAAAGATTGTACTGAGGATTCAGGAGCTAAGTTTGAGTTCAGTAGGAATGAACACTGTGATTTATCAGTGATGTCTGCCGTGAGTATGAAAAAGGCTGAGTGGCACTCCAGGACTTCTGTTTTGTCAGTGCTGCCTTCAGAGGGGCCCTGCACATGGGTGTGTGTTCATCAAGGACCCATAAGAAGGATAATCTGATTGTCCTCAAAGGGTTGTGTGTCTGACAAAGTGATGGGCTATCAGAGATGCTATTTGGGGACAGGGAGGAGCTTCTCTGAGTTGTTTCAACTATTGTGCCTGCTCTGAGCACCCAAGGTGTTGTCTGCAGGTGTGCAGATTTGTTTGAAATTCTATGAGTGAGGAGGGAAGGAGTGACAAGATCAGAGCAGGAGACCAAGGCAGGCTCACAGTCAGTGGTAGGGACACTGGCTCCTCAGGGTCCTCTGGGCCTCGAGTTCACACATCTGGATGCTGGGATGAAGGGGGACACTGGCCCAGGACCTGCCTGGTCAGAGACACTCGGGAGTCTGTCAGAAGACGCCGTGCAGGGTACCGACTGGGGCTTGAAAAGAAGCGGAGCGTTCACCCCGGGGCCACAGCAAGGAAAGGCATTCAGGGCAGAGGGAACAGCCTGGGCAAAAAGCCTGTTAAAGAGAGGAAGAGCACTGTGTACTCCAGAAACATCCAATTCTCCTCTTGGCAGGGAGGGGCAGGGAGGGGAAGGGGAGGAGAGCCAGTGGGTGGGCAGGGATGTTCAGGAGCGGGGCCTCGTCCTGCAGGGAGTGGGGAGCCAGGGAGGAGCAGTCAGCAGGGGAGCGGCGTGGGCAGCTCTAACGGGAGCCGAGACAGGCGGGCTGTTGGCAGAACCCCGAGGGGAGGGGAGCAGGTCTGGGACCCTCAGGAGCAGGTCATGGGGCTGAATAGAGCCCCCAGTTCAGGGTAAAGCCCCCAGGGGCCAGCTCACAGCTGCCCGGCCCCACCTCCAACGCATCCCATCCCTGTGGTTCCCGGGGCCTCACCCTTCATCCTCCCAGTGTGGGTGACTGCCAAGGCCCAGCTGTAAATGCTGGGGCTCAAGGAGACAATTTGGGAATCCCTGAATGAGTTTGGGGATCACTGGCTCCAAACTCTGCCCTAGACTGAGGCTTGAGGTGGTGAGAGGGCAGTGGGGAGGGTGGTCGAGGGCCACACAGGGAGCAGGGGCTCCAGCGCCCCACCCTGCAGGCACACCCCCTGCATGCTCTGGGCCTCTCCTCCCACCTCCCAGCCCCTCACCCTTGACCCAGGGTCCCTGGGCAGGAGCCCAGAGCCTGCAGGAGGCTGGGCTGGGGTGGAGTGTCCAGTGCACCCTCTGAGGCTCTGCCTGGGGCTGGGCTCTGCCGCCAGGTCTTGTCCCAGCTCATAGCAGGTGTGAGGACAGAAGAGGGGGCCAGCCCCGCAGAGAGAAGACTCTTCAGGGGACACAAGTGTGTGCTTGCGTAGGCAGCACATGTCTGTGTCCGTGTGGCCTGAGGATGATATGTGTGTTATCCCTGACCTGGAGTCTTTCTCTAGTCCACACCCAAGGGCCCTGCAGTCTGCTCAATAAACCCCCAAATCCAGACTCAACCCCTGAAACCTAAGGCTTGAACAGGTCGGGACAGAACTAGCCCAGGCCTTTGCCAGGCTATCTGCTGAGCAGCTCCCAGCTGGTCCAGGCTTCCTAGGGTCCATTCAGCTACATAAAGCACAGCCTCTGCCTGCCCCATCTCTTTCTGTATTCCCTCCTTGTAAAGAGCACAGAGCTGAGCAGACCTCCCAGCCCCTTCAAGGCCAAACCCTAGTGACAGATGGAGGCCACAAAGAGAAAGGTACCAGAAGGAGTTCTGCCTGCTGTCCCACAGCAGGTCAGAGAGAGGCGGGGTCACTCTTGGGCTGAGACCCTCTGAGGAATCAGGCGCCCCCACCCCTACCTTCTCACAGCTTCCTCTCCTCCTCCATCACACCACACACCACAACCTGAAACTATGTTCCTTATTAAATGATCAGTGTCTCTACTCAAGGGTGCAGCCTGTTTGCTGTCCACATGTAGGTCAGTGCCTGGCATGTAGTAGATGCTTGATAAATGTTTGCTGAATGACTGTATAACCCCTGGGCTCTACAGAGGGCTTCAGAGAGGTGGTGACATGTGATCCAAATCCAGGCAGAGGCAAGAGAACATCAAGGGCAAAGGCTGGAGACTGTGACTGAGCCTGATGGGCGTCACTGTCCTCCAGGCTGGGGCTACTCTTGGAGGCTCACCAAGCGCCCTCAAGGCCCAGATAGGGAATTGGAGAGGAGCAGAGGCACACAGCCATCCCCCTGAGCCCAATCTCCACCAACTCGGCTCAGCCTTCAGAGCCACACCTCTGTCCTCAGGCCTAGGCATCCAGGTTCTGAGCTCAGTGGTCCCACAAACTGTGGACACAAACCCAGATCAGGAATACTCCAAGGCCATGACCTCCCATCCAAGTATGACTGAGACCAGCCAGCCCCCACATGCTCCAGGGCTCCCCTACTCCTTCTCCTGGGCTCCATACACCCGCTACTAGGGGGCCCCCGGAGAAGGAAATGGCAACCCACTCCAGTATTCTTGCCTAGAGAATCCTGTGGACAGAGAAGCCTAGTGGGCTGCTGTCCATAGGGTCACATAGAGTTGGACATGACTGAAGCAACTTAGCATGCATGCATGCATTGGAGAAGGAAATGGCAACCCACTCCAGTATTCTTGCCTGGAGAATCCCAGGGACGGAGGAGCCTGGTGGGCTGCCATCTATGCGGTCACACAGAGTCGGACATGACTGAAGCGACTTAGCAGCAGCAGCAGCAGCAGGGGAGGGCGCCCTGGACCTTCCCAGGCTGACCAAGGGCACAGAGGCCCTGCCTTCACCCATCAGTACATTGGAAGCTGCCCCTAAAGCCTCTGTCACAGCTCCAGGGATGGAGCATCCTCACAGACCCTGGATAACAGGGACAAAGGCCGGAACCTGGCCCCTGGGTGCCCAGCAGGCACCTCTGAGTAGCCAAGCAAATCCCTCACCCCAAAGGCTGTCATCAGGCGAGCTCCTAGGCTCCTTGGTGGGCATTTCTCAGCACAGACATCACTTTCAAACTCCTCAGTCCCTCTGCATATCTGTGGTACCCAAACCCAGCCAGCAGCAGCCTGATCTCTCCAAAAACTTGTGAGAAATACCAAGAGACATGCCTTCTGCTTATAGGAAAGGAAAGGGCTAAAATAAACCTGACCCCAGCTGTGCGCTGACCGCACCTCCAGAGGCACAGCCAAGGGCAATTCTCTTTCCAGCTGTGGGTCCAACAAATCCTGCCACCTGACTTCCTCTCCAACTGTAGGACGAGGAGGAACAAGTTCTCAACAAACCCTTCCCCTCGGCACCCATTTAGGTAAATTTCTAACCCAAAAGGCAAAAGACAGAAATACACGGGGCTTTTTCAGAAGGAAAAGTCCCTCAGGGCCCTCTGAGACTGGGTGTAAGAGAAGCCCAGGATTTAGAAAAAAAAAAGACAGATGTGCGTGTCACACAGATGTATGGCTTACAAGTTGTTATCTGAGCCTCCCTTTCTCCCTCTGTGAAGTGGGGGGTGATAATGCCTACATGCTGGGGATAGTGTGAAGACTACATGAGATAGAATCTATGAAAGCCAGCATGGAGAACAGCTTCTTCTTATTATTACTATTATTATTACCACTATGATGATGATGATGATGATTACATGATAGAGATAGAGTGCCATGCGGGAAAAACACTACTTGGGGTGAAAGGCAGCCTAAGTTCAAATCTTGGCTCCACCACTTGCTGCTGTGTGACCCAGGAGGACTCCCTTTACCTCTCTGAGCCTCATCTGCAAAACGGGATTACTGACAACTATCTCACAATTTGCAAGGTTCAAGTGAGACGAAGTTTCAGTATGCCACTGAGGGGGTGTTCAGGAATGATGCCCCCAGCAAAGAAGGCAGACCTGGGCAAGCACACCAGGGTCCAGCAAGGGAGTGAGATGGGGCACGTGGTCCTCCTCTCCCAAAGGCCCCACCTCCAGAGTCCTGGCCCCTCACTCACTGCTCAGAGAGCTGAGTATGCAGAGCCTAGCGAGTGATACCCCAGTGACATGAGGTGACTCTCTGCAAGGGATTTCTCTCCAGGGCTCACAGCAGAGAGAGATTCCTCTTCTAGCCACACAATAGGATCCAAGGGGCTTTTCTGCACATTCAGAGAACATTCCAGGGTTGGGGATCAGCCAAAGCCACCGAGAAGATGATGTCTCCCGTGAGCCATGTGGCCATAGTCTCTGACTAGCAGCCTCTGCTGTACTGAAGGTCAGTGTGGTTATTTGTTTGTTTGGCTGTTGCCTGCTGTCAGCCCCAGGACTACTACCCTATCCAAGAGGCTGCAACAAAGAGAAAGCCGCATCCTCTTCACTGTATCAGATGGAGTCCTGGCTGGAAACATCAGTTACCCCTGGCATTCCAAAGAAGAGATTTTATGAAGGAAACATAGAGCTGTGAGCTTAATCATGGGAACAAACGGGATGTTGAGGCCTGTAGAGACAGGAAGCAGGCCACCCCAGCACCAAGGGGACAAAGAAGAGGGGAAGGTGTTTCCAGAACCCAGTGAGGGATTGATGGGAATAACAGAGGCCAGCAGGATGGAGAGATGCAGCCACGGGAGGAAATAGGAACCAGAGCAGAGAGCAGTGGGGAAGAAGTTCCTGACTTCTCTCCTCCTATCCTCAAGACGCCTGCTGGAGACCCTACTGGCCAAATATCTGAAGCTCAAGCCAGAAAGCCCAGGGTCAGTCCCCTCGACACAGAGCAGAGGTCAGGGAGGGACAGAGGGGGTGGATCCAGCAGAGTGGGAACCTGCAAAGCCCCCAGCCAAGTGGCTGAGTAATAAGGAACGAGAGTGGTAAGCTGACTACTCAGTGGAGTGTCAGCAAGGATTCATATAGGCTTAGTTTCATCCTTACCTACTGTTTTGGCCATGTTACGATTTTTTTTTTAATTCAGGCCTGAAAACAACTCTGAGAGGCAGACACTAGTGTTCCCATTGTACAGATAATGAAACTGAGGCTCAGAGAGGTGAAGTGTCATGTGTACGGTCGTATAATGACAAAGCGGCGCAACTGATGTTCTCTAAACCATGGAGCCTGCCGTCACAACCATCACCCTGCTCCGCATCACCTGAAAGAGGAGAGAGCCATGTGCCACACGTGACTGGGCCTTGGAGAGCAGGGAGGATGGACACAGGGCAGGTGGAAAGCTCTTCTCCAGGAAGGGAAGGAAGCTGTGATTTGAGCACAGCAGTGGGAACTGGTCCCCAGCCCTGTGACCAACCCCAGGCAATGATGTAGTGGAAGATGCCCACGGATGCAGGAGGTGCAGGGTGGAGACCAGAGATGGCTCCCCAGAGGAGTCTGTTTGGGCTCAATCCCAGATGACGAGCTCACCAGACAGAGAAAAGAGGGAAGACCTGTGGGGCTGTCCTGGGCCACTTCTCCCTAGTCTCCTTCACGTTCCAGCCTCCCAGTCTGAGCACCAGCCACACGACATAACCCTCTGTAGCCACTCCAGCCCCGCTTTCTCTCCGACTCCAGATCGGATCTCTGGCAGCTCCCAGCTATGGCCACGCAGACGACTCATAGCAACTCCAACCTGACACAGCCCACACAGACCTTGTGGCACCACCACCCACCCATCTTCCAAATCTCAGCAAAAGCCCCGCCCTGCAACTGCTCAGGCCAAAGACTGGGGAGCTGGCCTCGATTCCACACTCCTTGGCCTGGGGCCCCATATCTCTTCAAGCTTTGTTTCCATCATCACAGCTTTTTTCTCGTTCTGATCTTCCTGCCTTCATCTTTTTAAGGACGCTGTGATTGTACTGGGTCTATCCACATAATCCCAGATAACCTCCCTATCTTAAGATCCTTAACTTGACTCTATCTGCTACAAGTCCTCTGCCATGAAAGGCAACTAGGGAGGGGGGCCATGGACATCTTTGGGGAGCCATCATTCAGCCTACCACCCTGAGCTGGTCACCTCTTCTGGAGCCCCCACAAATTGCTCATTTCTATCTGACCCAAGGGTCTTCTCTTTTGTTTCTTCAGACAAATGAACCATTTTTTTCTACCTCGGGGCCTTTGCACTTGCTGGTGCTTCTGCCTGGAATTCCCTCCCTTCTTCTGGTATTGCAAGGGCTCACACTCCGATGTTGGCCCAGCAGTCATCTCTTTGAGAGGCCTTCCCTGGCCTTGGGAGTCTCAGCCAGCTGCCCCATCGCCCTCTTCCGTGCCCCCCAGCGTAATTCCCTGAAGGCCTCTGATCCGCAGCTGGTGCTTTTCCTCAAGCCCTTAGTTTCCTGGGGTTTCCATGACAGTGCGCACTCCCCAAGGACATGTCCTGTCTGCCCTGCTCACTGCTGCAACTAACGCCGAGCACACAGCAGAAGAGCCATTCACAGTCGCTCTGGGCTTGGCCTCAGGACTTAGTCCTGCCCAGGGGCCTGAGAATTCTCTCTTCCCCTTTCTCAGTTTCACTTCTGTTTCATTTTTTTTATTTTTTTTAAACATTTTTATTTTATATTGGAGTATGGCTGGTTAACAATGTTGTGATAGTTTCAGGTGGACAGCAAAGCAACTCAGACATACGTATACACGTATTCATTTTCCCCCAAACCCCCCTCCCATCCGGGCTGCCACATAACATTGAACAGAGTTCCCTGTGCTATACAGTAGGTCCTTGTTGGTAATCCATCTTATTTATTTTTGATTTTATTTATTCATTTAGGCTGTGCTGGGTCTTTGTTGCTGCTCGGGCTTTTCTCCAGGTGCAGCGCACAGGCTTCTCATTGCGGTGGCTTCTCTTGTTGCTGAACACAGGCTCTAGGGTACAGGGCTTGAGTAGTTCTGGTTCCTGGGCTCTAGAGTGCAGGCTCAATAGTTGTGGCACATGGGCTTAGTTGCTCCACGGCATGTGGGATCCTCCCAGATCAGGGATTGAACCAGTGTCTCCTGCCTTGGCAGGTGGATTCTTTACCACTGAGCCGCCAGGAAAGCCCGGTAATCCATTTTAAACACAGCAGTGTATATACATCAATCCCAAACTCCCTAACTCTCCCTTCCCCCCACCCTTTCCTACTTTTTCATTCTTGAGTCACTTCTCACTTGAGGGATGCAGAAAGTAGCAAGACACGCAGGTCATTTCCAGGCAAAGAAGGAAATGACCTACCGGGCCTGAACCCCATGAGGCTGGACAAGGGTCACAGCTGCGCTGCCTCTGAGTTAGGACAGCTTCCTGGCAGGACTCTCAGCTCCCCGTGCCTTTGTTCACTGCCTTCCTCCCCCCGGAGCAGCTGCCCTTTTCACAGCCCACCTCGAAGGGCATCGGGTCTCTTTCGGTTCGACCGCCACATTTAGGACTGAGGAAATGGACCCAAAAGCCTTCCCAGGCACATGGCGCTTGCTCTCCAGGCACTGTCCCACCCCAACCCTGCAAGCCCTATTCCTCCCAGGCTGGCAGCAGGGGCCACAGGGATGCTGGGTGCTAAGATCAGCAGGTCCAGGAGCCAGTCTACAGACACCCTCGGCCCTCACTAAGGACAGCCTGGCGCCACCGTCTCAGAGAAAATGTTACTAGAGTTTAGAAACTTCCTGTGCTGTGCAGAATCCAGCCTCTCCCTCCAGCCAGGGCGGGGGACAGCCAGAGTGGCGGCCTCCCACCCAGCACCCAGTGGGTCCCTCCCTCTGTCCAGATGGGAGCCCTGGTTCTCCCACGCAGCACCCCTCTTCTTCTGAACCTTCCCAGGAGCCGCAGGTCAGTGACATGGGGCCCAGCCTGGGTACAGGCTGAGGGGTCAGGGCTGAGAGGGCACAGTGACCCCCCGTGGGGCAGTGAGAAAATCCCCCTTCCTTCTGGAACTCGGTGAAGCCAGGCCCTCTCTCTGCGTGACCCCAGATTCCCCATCCAGGTTAATCCCACGCCCTAAGGGTCGCCTTCAACGGGATCTTCTGCTTAAAAGGACCTCGCGCTGGGTTTCATGTTCTTCTGTCTCCGTCCTTAAATTCTTAATAACTTTAGTAAAAAGGACCACTTTGTGTTTCCACTGTGTACTGGACCCCACACACTATGAAGCTGGTCCTGTGAGCTCAGCCTCTCAACACTCCCACCCCACCCCACCGCTGCTCTCGTGACAGCCCGTAAGCTGATCACCAACTGTGAGCTCGGGGTCTAGTGAGGGCCTAACCCTCTGGGTTAAGACATCCGGCTTTCTTAAGAGCCTTCTGAAGACAGCATCAAAGCAGCGCTGCCACAGGGGTTCTTGGGCTGGCCAGGGGGCATATTTGCTCAGACAAGCCTTTAAATCCCACTCCACAGCAGGTGCTACGACAAGAGAGAGCAGAAAGAAAAAGCAGGAACTTTGGGGCCAGGCCAATTCAGTTTGAGTTTGACTCTGCAGCTTAGAGTCTGGGTGAGCTGGAAAATGTTACTATACCTCTCTTTTCCTCAGCTCATCTATAAAGTGAGGGCTATACACACCCACCTCCAGGGTTATTGGGAGGATTATGTGAGATAACACATATAAAGTTGATATTTATCATTCTGGTGACGTTTTTATTTTTTTATGACATTTATTGATAAATGTCAGCTCTTGAGGTCTGACAACTGGGCTCTAGTCTCAGTCCCACCATTTAGTCCAGCGTGAACACCACATGTCTGTGCCTCAGGTTTTCCACATGTAAAATGAGGATAAGCTGGGCGTCCCTGGAAGTTCTCACTCACATCAGCATCACCCTCTCCTCCAGAAAATCTCTCCTACAGCTCCTCTTTGGGCTCCCTATCACCCACGCTTGCTTCCCCGCCAGCACATGCGACCCTTAAGAAGGAGTTGTTTCCATGTCCACCCTCCCCTCTTGGACTGTGAGCTCTGTGGGGTCAGGAACAGGCTCTGGTTCTGCTGGCCTGAGCAGAAAGTGGAGGACGAAGGGTTAAACAGTTCAGTGCTCCCTGGGAGATGCTCGCACCCCACAAGACCTGATGGCATCTCCCCTCTCCCCTCAGACCCAGCCCTCCCTCCTGGGAAGATGCAGGCACTCGTGATGCTGCTGGCCGCAGGGGGCACCTACTACCTGGGCCTGCTGGCAGCAGCTGCAGCGGCTGTCAACCCTTGCCGACCCGACACCCCCAGCTCACTGCCCGCTCACCGGCGCCAGAAGAGAGACTGGATCTGGAATCAGATGCACATCGACGAAGAGAGAAATGATTCACTGCCCCATTACGTGGGCAAGGTAAGCCTCGGGCCCTGGAGCAGGAGAGGCCTCGGCAGCAGGCGGCCCACAGCATTGGTGGTGATGGGAAAGACTCTGATGGGGGGGTGGTGGCTGTAGCGTTAGAGATGATGGCTGTGAGGGTGACAGTCATAGTGGGAGAGACGGTGGAGGTAGTGGAGGTGGCGGTGATTGGGAAGGGGAAGGTGGTGGGGGCGATGATGATGATGGAGGTGATGGTGGTAGTGGTGATGACGGTGGTGGTGGAAATAATGGTGCACACAAGGGTTCGTTTTTCTCCCAGACTTTGGTCTGTGGCCTGAATATCACTGGCAGAAGGACCACCCCATGCACAGCTGAGGAGGCCAGTGAGGGTTCGAGGCTTAGGGTGGGACCAGTCAAGGCTGCTTTAAATCTGCCCACCTGAGAGGCCTTCAGGACCTGACCAAATGTTTACAAAATTGTGCTGGTGACAAAGTTCATCATCCAGGCCACAGTTTGCCATCTCTAGTCAAGGCCTTTGAACTTCCTCAAAAAACCCTTTCTCTCAGACCACTCACTTAACCAGATTCTAAGACAGGCATAACAAGGTGCCTGACCCAAGCCTGCCCTCCAGGGCAGTGTCTATGACTCTAACCCTCACTTCACCCCTTGGCAAACATGTACATCCTCAGTCACCTTCCTAGGGCTTGGAGCTACACTGAGTCACTAATGAACTATCTTCCTGTGTCAAAGGACAGCTGATGTCAAAACCACTCTATTGAAAGGAAAGGCCCTAGTGGTGGAATTTCACACATGACAACAGGGAGATGGGTTAGGTATTCCAAGAATTTTCACTGAGGAGAAAAACTCCATTCAAGTGCTTTAAAATCTCACCCTGTCAGTTTCCTGGAAGCTAAGCAGGGTCAGCTAAAGAAAGATCAGTGCCCTGGTGAGAAGAGGGGTGGTCCCAAGCACAGACTGGGCTCTAGAAGACAATGGGGAGCAAAGACAGACCTGGTCCTCACCCTCATGGAGCTTGTGATCTAAAACAGGGGTTGGTCACATGTCAACCAGTGAAGTTAGGACACTCCCTCACACCACACTCAAAATGATTTATTACAGACTTAAATATAAGACATGACACCATAAAACTCCGAGAAGAGAACGTAGGCGAAACATTCTCTGACATAAATCACAGCAATGTTTTCTTAGGTCAGTCTCCCAAGGCAAAAGAAATAAAAACAAAAATAAACAAAAGGGACCTAATCAAACTTACAAGCTTTTGCGCAGCAAAGGAAACCATAAACAAACAAAAACACAACATATAGGCTGGGGGAAAATATCTGCAAAAGATGTGACAGACAGGGGCTTAATTTCCCAAATACATAAACAGCTCACATAGCTCAGTATAAAAACAAACAAACAAGCCCATCAAAAAATAGGCAGATGACCTAAGTAGACACTTCTCCAAAGAAGACACACAGATAGCCAACAGGCACATGAAAAGATACTCAACATCGCTAATTATTAGAGAAATACAAATCAAAACTACAGTGAGGTACCACTTCATACCAGTCAGAATGATCATCAGCAAAAAGTCTACAAACAAAAATGCTGGAGATGGGGAAAAGGGAAGCTTCCTATATTGTTGCTGGGAATGTAAAATGGTGCAACCAGTATGGAGAAAGGTATGGAGGTTCCTTGAAAAGCTAAAAACAGAGTTACTATATGAGCCAACAACCCCATTTCTGGGCCTATATCCAGAAAATATGACAAATCTATTTCAAAAAGATACATCCAACCCAAAGTTCACAGAGGCACTGTTTACAATAGCCGAGACATGGAAGCAACCTAACTGTCCATCAACGGATGCATAAAGAAGATGTGGAGATATGCGTGTGTGTGTGTGTATGTGTGTGTGTATGCCATAAAAAGTGTGTGTGTGTGTGTGTGTATGCCATAAAAAGAATGAAACATTGCCATTTGCAGCAACATGGATGGACCTAGAGGTTAGCATACCCAGTGAAGTCAGACAGAGAAAAACAAATATCATATGATATCACTTATATGTTAAATCTAAAAACATGATATAAATGAACTTAATTACAAAACAGAAACAGACGTACATAGAAAACAAACTTATGATTACCAAAGGGGAAAGAGGAAAAGAAGACATTAGGAGTTTGGGGGTAGCAGATACAAGCTATCACACATAAAACAGGCAAACAACAAGGTCCTACTGTATAGCACAAGGAACTATATTCAGTAGTTTGTAATAACCTATAATGGAAAAGAATTTGAAAAAGTGTGTGTGTGTGTATATATATATTGTGTGTATATACATATATATATATATCACTCTGCTGTACCCTAGAAGCTACCACAACATTGTAAATCAGCTATATCTCAATTAAACAAACACATATACATGTATGTGTATATGTATATACACATATACAGGGGCTGAGAGAACTGCCCCACCACGTGGTTTTGACAGTGAAGTTGTGGTTGCCTTCATGTTGCAATGGCAGATTTGAGTAACTGTCCAAAGACCATATGACCTACAAAGTCAAAAATTGTTACTATCTGGCCCTTCCCAGGAGCAGTTTGCCCACCCTGGTCTAGAAGGGCGGTATGTATTGGACAAAGAGCCACACACACGCCAGATGGGGGCTCCCTGTGATTATAGGGAAACAGGCCAGAAAGGATCCTTAAAAGGGGGAGGGTCCACTCTGGCCCTGGTAGCAGAAACGCCACAGAAGGTGGCAGTGGGGGCCAGCTGGGGAATCTCCACTCGCAGCCCCACCCAAGGCCGGTTCCCTGGGCCCAGGCCTCCACTGGCCACAAAGGATGGCTGGGAAATTTAGATCTTTCAGTCTGCCTTCAGAGGGGAAGAAGCTTGCCCCAGGGTCACACAGGGAAACCAGAAGAACCCCAGGAAAGCGTAGGGCTCATGACTCCCCACACTAGGGAAAATGTCGTCAGACCACCTACTCCTCCCCAGTGGGATGACTGGGCCATGAATCAGCTTCCAAAGAGAATGGCTGCCCCCAAGGAATACCGTTGAGCTGAGTCAGGGACAGTCAGCAGAAAGCGGGGCTACCAGCAGCCCTGACAGACTCTGAACGGCTTGCCTGAGGTCCTTTGCCCAGCAGGAAGAGCGTCAGGCCTGCTAGTCACCTGCCATCAGCAGGCACTTGGCACCTGGCATGGGACAGGGGGCGGGGAGGGAGCCCCATGCAATCCCCACTCTGGGAAGCAGAAGGCTGCCTGGAAAAGGCAAGGAGAGGGCTCCATGGCTCACCTCCTCACTCCAAAGACGTCATCTGAGGGAAGGAAGTCCCTGTTTATCAAGATCAGAGCCACAGAGCCTTTGTTTACAGAGCTGTTTGCTGAACAATGGGAATGAGACCTGAGCAGCCTTCTGAATCCACAAATATGGGTCAGCATAGCTTTTGGCGTTGAGATGTTACATCCAAATATAGGGATAATTTTAAAAAGGAGAGGGCCCTCCAAAACCTATAACCTCAGTCTGTTTAATCATGAGCAAAACAAACTCTAGTATGGGGACATCTGACAAAACATCCGAGCAGCAGTCCTCAGAACTCTCAAGGTCATCAAAAACAAGGAGAGTTTCATAGAGAAAATGAGCTTTTATTACCAAAGAGGAAAGTGGGGTAGGTGTGGGGGAGATTACTTAGGAGTTTGGGATTAATATCTACACACCAATATATATAAAACAGGTAAACAACAAAGACCTACTGTATAGCAACAGGGAACCATACTCAACATCTTGTAAAAACCTACAATGGAAAATAATCTGAAAAAGAATATGTATGTATGTATAACTGAATCACTTTGCTGTATACTTGAAACTAACACAACGTTGTAAATTAACTATGCTTCAATTAAAAAAAAATACAAAACAAGGACAGTTTGAGAAACTATCCCAGCCTGGAGGAATTTAAAGAAACATAACAACCAGTAATAGATGTAATGTGGTATCCTAGGTGGGATCATAGAACAGAAAAAGCACACTAGGTAAAAGCTAAGGAAATCTGCACAAACTACAGACTTTAGTTAATAATAATACATAAACACTGGTCCATTAATTACAACAAATGTACCTTACGAATGTAAGATATTAACAACAGGGAAACGGGGAGCAGGACGTATGGGAACCCTCTGTACTATCATCTCAGTTTTTCTATAAATCTAGAACTGTTCTAATATATAAAGTCTACCTAAGAAAAGTTAGAGGGAAGGAAAACAGAAACTTACCTTCACGGGATATCTTTTTTAATGCTACTGATTTGATAATATTGAGAAATTTTTACCAAAGTTGTTTAAGTATGAGTCAGATACAACTGTCAACTGAAAAAAAAAAAAGCACAATCTAAAAGTTGAGAGTCCTGTTTTATTTGGTGGACATTCTGAGGATTTCAAGCCTGGGAGACAGCACTCTCACGTCCCTCTAAGGGACGTCTGCAAAGAGGCAAGGTGGGGAGCCAGGATATACAGGAGCTTTTGCAACAAAGATCGGGTAGTCGGAACTGCAAAAGATTACTGTTAATTAAAGAAAAACAGACATCTCAAGGAACTTAGCCCTTCTTCTGTGTATGAGAAGATACCAAGGTCAGGGCTCACTGAAATCATTCCTTTGATGCACAGCTCAGCTCTCTGGGGTCAGTATCCTGTGCTTTCTCATCCCGAATCTCCTCTGGTGCACCATCTGCTGGGAGGTGGGGCGGGGAGAGCTGTAATGTGATGGCTTGACAGCTGTAACATCCCTTGTCTACTAATATGGCAGCCAACATTTTTCCATTGCCACAATCTTAGAATTCCAATGACATATCCAAGCAGACTCACACCCCCCTGGCTACCTCTCCCTACCTGGGTCCTAATGCACCCAGCCAGCCAGGTTTGGAACGACCATCCTATCTTAACCTTGAGTAACTCACAGGGCCCCACACTGTTCCTCCTCCTTGATCCCCACTCTCTCCGGCCCAGGTCACAGGTTCCAGAGCAGGTGCAACACTTCTTGCCTCCAGTCCATCCATTCATCACATGTCCTGGCTGCTGGGTTTTGGGGCCTCCCCATGGACCACCTGCCACTTGCACCCTGTGCTCTAAGATGCTTCACCACCTCTAGCTACAGCCCCACTTCCCCCTCTCTCCACCCCCCAAGGGGGAGGAGCCTCACTCCCAGTTCCCCCTTCCTCACCTCTGAGACTCTTCTCTAAAAGCCTTGTCATCCAGCTTCTCAGTCCACCACCCTAACACTGCTCTCCTCAAGGGCTCTGATGACTGCATCGTTGCTAAGCCTAAGGATGCTTTCCAGACCTCATGGGACTTGACCGTGCCTGTCTTGATGCCACCTCTTCTGTCCTGAGACCCCTCTCTCTCTCCGGTCCTCCTCCAGCCTTTCTGATGTGACACCTTCACTCAAGGTTCTCATTCCAACTGACCCTTAAATGCTGTCCGTCCTCAAAATCTCAGCCTCTGCAGCTTCAAACCAGGCTCTGAGAGAAAGAACACGGTCTGCACTCTCTCTGTGCTCCCAGGCTGGCACTTCATAGGGATTTGATGATTTTTTTTTCTTTTATTGAATTGAACTCTGTTTTTTGAACATCCTAACCATCTACTAGAGAAGCATTCGACATGTATGAAATATCATTTGTTTATGCTCCTAAAAATATGCTTCTAAGATTCTATAAATGAAATGATGTTCAGCAATTCTAACCTTCTAATATCCTTTAACATATGGATGTAGCATGAGTAACAACCAGCATTTATTGACAGCCTGAGCAAATTCCTTTACACACATTACTTGCCAAGTCTTACTCCTAAGGACACTAATAGCGCGCGTTACAAAGGAGAAGGCTTCAGCGGTCTAACAAGCACAGGGAATCCTGAGTTAAACAAAGCTTGCTGGAGCTCTTTTCTGCAGGACCACATATTGAAAATATCTAAGAGGAGAACTTTTTTTTTTTTCAAGAAGAGAACATTTTATGTATCGTTCCAAAACTTAAGTGGCCGGGGCCCAGTGACGTGCTGATAAACCATTGACAACTGGCTTTTGAAGGGAAAAGACCCAGTTTGTAGCATTTGCCAATTTCCTTGGTGTAAATATTTTCCCCACATCTGGTTCAAGCTACCAACTTGAAGGCAGAGTTGGAAAGAGATGCGCATCAACACACCATTAGTCAGTATTTCCATGATTAGACAGGATCAACATAAAAACTCAAGAACATAGTGAAATGTAGTAAAATTATTAGGAAGCAATAAATTTTGAGTACCTTACCTTCATTTTTAATACAGTTCATTTAATTGTAAGCTTATATAATTGATTTTTCAACAATCCCATACACTCACACAGGCCCACACACAAAGACAGCACTGCCATCTCCAGCTCACAGTGCCTCTCCTCCTATAGATTAAATCGAGCGTGAACCGCAAGAACACCAAGTACCAGCTCAGAGGAGAGTCTGCCGGCAAGGTCTTCCGGGTGGATGAGAACACAGGGGATGTGTATGCCTTAGAGAGGCTGGACAGGGAGAAGATCTCTGAGTACCACCTCACTGCCCTCGTGGTGGACAAGGACACCAACAAGAACCTGGAGTCTCCTTCTAGCTTCACCATCAAAGTCCACGATGTCAATGATAACTGGCCTGTGTTCACCCACCGGGTGTTCAATGCCTCTGTGCCCGAGATGTCGGGGATAGGTATGTGCCTGGTCTGTCCCTCTCCCTTTCCTCTCTCACATCCCTGATCCAGAGGCACCTCTTCCATCAGCAACTTCACTGCCTAGAGCAGGATTCAGTGAGTTCCAAGCAGTGATGGGGATGCATGTAGTGCCACTTTCTATGACTTGAAAGGAACTCTGGTCCCTAAAGACTAAACTCTGACCTGGCCCCAGACAGAGCCCTGATCATCATACATACACACACACACACACACACACACACACACACACACACCCCACACACACACCCCACACACATACACACACCACACACACACCACACATACATACACACACCACACACATACACCACACACATACCACACACACACACACATACCACACACACGCACACCCCACAAACACACATGCACACACCACACATACATACACCCCACACACACCACACCCCACACACACACACCACACACACACCCCATACCCACACCACACACACACACACACCCCACACACCACACACACACACCACACACACACTTCACACACACCCCACAAACACACACCACACATACACACACCCCACACACACCACATATACACACACCCCACACACACCCCACATACACACACCCCACACACACCCCACATACACACACACACCTTGTTACTCTTTGAAGCCAAACCTACCCACTGCTCTGACTCTCAGGGCTGGCATGCTGAGAGCATAGACTTCACACATGAAGGAGGCCAACTCTGCCACCAAGATAAGGAGTCACCTTTAGGGTCCATGCAGAAGTCAGGGGCGGGGGCGGGGAGAGGGACATACCTCATCCCCAGGTGTGTCACCAGCCTAGACCCTAGGCCCTCAGAGGGGACTATTTCTTCCTCAATTCTACTCCCAGCCTCCAGGGGGTGCCAGAAAAGAGCTCCCATCCCCACCCCTTAGTCCAGGCTCTCTGGCCAGGGCTCAAGACCAGACCTTCTTGTTAAGCCTGGGGAGCCTGAAGCTCAAGGGGAAAGAGAGGTGACACCCAGTCTTTTGGGACCCTTCCTATTCTCTTGTTCTCATGCTTCCAGGAGCAAAAAAAAAAAAAGCAGCTCTTCCTCTGTTTCTCCCCATGACCCCAAACACTCACCCCTTCCCTCATTTCCCCCATAAATGAAAACCACCTGTTCTCTTCACCCTTCAGGTTTGACTGGGCTAGGCCTCCACCACTGCCAGCACTTCAGTGCCAGGCAGGCTCCTCAAAAAACAGGACCTGGGGGAGGGGGTTCAGGGAACAGCCTGAACCCCATCTGCCCTCATCTGGGAATGGGGTGAGGAGCTGGTAGTTACAAGGCAGCAACCCTGGATTTCTCCCGGCAGGGACCTCGGTCATCCAGGTGACAGCAATGGATGCAGATGACCCCACGGTGGCAGACCACGCCTCTGTCGTGTACCAGCTCACGAAGGGAAAAGAAAATTTCGACATCCGTGGTCCTGGTCTGTGTGACTCACCCCCCTGGGCAGCACTGGCTTGGAGGGGGTGGAGGTGCAGGCACAGAGGGAAGCCCAGTCTGACAGGTGTCACCAACCACTGACCCACACTGTCCTGTGGAGGCGGTCGGTACCACGTATCAAGATAAGGGGGCTGGTGAGGGCAGGAGGAGGCAGACAGGTGCCCAGGACATGAACTCAAGTCCAGGGGACAAAAATCCAGACCCAAGCAGTGACACGAGAGGCGGACGAGAAGGCTGGTTAAGCAGCTCTGGCTATGGAACCACACAGGTCTGGTTTCCAACCCCATCTCTGCTGCTCACCGCTTCTAAAGAGCTTGGGCAAATCAACCAACCTCTGAGCACTGGCGAGTCCTCATGGTGAAAATGGGGAAGGTTATATGCATGCACTTCACAGGAGCTGTGAAGTCTGAATTAGATGACGTATAAAGAGCATGTGGCTCATTGTCATTAGCCATCCCACGTGACCTAAAAAACTGTAAGGACTGAGTCTTGGGAGAAAGACAGAAGTCCAGGTGGTCAGGACTGGTGCATGCCACCATTCAGGGCAATGGCAAATACACAGACAACCTATGCTGCACCAAGGCATAACCCATCACAGCACTTTGCTCACTCTGAGCCTAGATGTGGCCTCAGGCTCTTTCTCAGCCCATAGTGGACCAACATGTTTGTGTGGCTTTGGCCTAACAGTGCAGGGCGTGGAGATGGGCGGCGGTTCTCCCCTGGCTCTTGGCCCTGGCTGCACAGGGAAGTCACCCAGGAGCTCTGAAGTCAGAGCTCTCTGGGTAGCATCTGGGCATCAGTATTTTTTAGAAGTTCCCTAGGTAACATGGCTCCTAACAAGACACATTTTGCAGGACTCATTGTCACCATGAACAAAAACCTGGACCGAGAGACGCAGGACAAGTACGAAGTTGTGGTGGAAGCAGAAGATGCCCAGGGCCGCCGGGGGGAGTCGGGCACAGCCACCGTGTTCATCACTCTGCAGGACGTCAACGACAACTTCCCCATCTTCACCCAGAGTGAGCCCCTCTCCCCGGGCCCTGGGCGGGGGGTTGTGGGTGGGGCTCTCAGGGAGGAGCCTGGCGTCCATCTATCTCTGCCTCCACCCCAGAGTGGACCTACATCAGAGATGGCTTCCTGGTGCTCCCCGTCTCTGCACACACTCCCAAGGCTGCACACCCGGCCTGCCAGGGTGCCCTCACGAGCCAGCAGCAGGTCACACTCCCTGTTGTGTCCCACGTGCCCAGAGTCCCACTACCAGACAGGACCAGTTTCACCCAGTTCCCATGAGCTCGGGAAAACCCACAAGCTGGGGAACCAGGGTTCAGCAGAGCGCCAGAGCCAGGGCTGGGCCTTGACCCACCCACAGACTGATTCTCCCCACAGGAAAATGTCCAACAAGAGCTCTTCACACGCGTTGGGGGGAGCTGGGAAGGAAAGCCAGATAAATGTCTCATCACCTGCACCTCCAAGGCTGACGTCACTCAGAGGCTCAGCCACTGCAAGGACAGGCCAGTTTACCCTGAAATGACCTCCAAATGTATATGGTGAAAGCTCCTCAAAGGCAGGGCTTCTCTCTCTTGGCAGTTGACAGATCCCCTAGCAAAGTGCCTGACATACAGGAGGTGCTTAATAACTACTTGTCAGATGGACGAAGGGATGAAGGGACAGATAGAGTGGAACCTCTATGCCTTGGGACCCAAAATTCCAGAGGAATTACTACTACTACTGCTGCTACTTTATTGTGCCCATTTCTTGTAACAAAATATACTGGGATAGTATATGTGACAATTACCTTGTCTATCTCATTAACCCAATGCCCTTTGGGGCGCCCCTTTTGCATCAGCCAGGTACACATTTTCTGTGCCAGAAGACATCCGTGTGGGCAGCCCCCTGGGCTCTCTGTTTGTTGAGGACCCAGACGAGCCCCAAAACCGGAAGACCAAGTACAGCTTCGTGCAGGGCGAGTACAGGGACACCTTCACCATCGAGACGGACCCCACGCACAACGAGGGCATCATCAAGCCCATAAAGGTTTGCAGGCCCGCAGCAGTGGCATCAGATGGGGGTTTGGGGGACCCTGGCATGCTCAGGACTCAGCCAAGGGCTGCTGCCGGGTCAGAGGCCACCAAAGGTCCATGTTTGGGCCAATGTGGAACAGGCCGTGTGCTCACGGATCCTGTGACCCTGGAGCTAGGATGTGGAGCCACGAGAGAAGGGTCAGTCCCTTGGGCTGGGCTACCTCAGAACCAGACCTTGAGGCAAGGACTTTTAGGTGTAAACAGCTTATTTGGGGGGTGATCTCAGGAAGCCCCAGGAGCAGTGAGATGCAAAAAAGGAAGAGAGTTAAGACAGGCTCCTTAGTGAGCAGGTGATCACTGTGGGTGAGTGGGGCACGGTCCCACTGGGGACATCTGGGCAACTGTGTGGAATATGCTTCTGAGTCGCAGCAGCTGTGGGCTGCCTGAGGGCCCTTTGGGGCTCACATCCCAGCACTTTCTGATCTGCCCTGGGTGCCGGCCAGGAGAGCCCTGGTAGATTACAGGTGCTTGTGGCCAAAAGCAGTCAGTGTATAAGGAAACAGTGAACACTGTGGGGATGGGGTGCCCACTGGCAGTGGCTGCTGCGGAGATAGCAGTCAAACCAGCTGAATCTAGAAGAGGAGAGAAGGTCTGCCAGGGGCACAAACTGCCTTCAGGATGGCCATGCCGAGGCCTAGGGGGCCCAGGCCAGGGACCTCCTCCTCTGAGGGGACACTCAAACCCGTGTACCTGAGCCAGACTACTCCTGCAGCAGACCTCTCTGGAGTCCTTCTCTGATCCAGCCCTGTGCTGGGAACTGGATATACCCAGGGGAGTCAGACAGCCTCCATGGTACCAAGGCTCTTGGCCAGTAGGGAGGACAACACACACACACACAGGGGACCCAGTCAGGGAGCAAAACTAACACACACACACACACACACACACACACACACACACACACACACACGACCCAGTCAGGGAGCAAAACTAACACACACACACACACACACACACGACCCAGTCAGGGAGCAAAACTAACACACACACACACACACACACACGACCCAGTCAGGGAGCAAAACTAACACACACACACACACACACACACACACACACGACCCAGTCAGGGAGCAAAACTAACACACACACACACACACACACACACACGACCCAGTCAGGGAGCAAAACTAACACACACACACACACACACACACACACACGACCCAGTCAGGGAGCAAAACTAACACACACACACACACACACACACACACACACACACACGACCCAGTCAGGGAGCAAAACTAACACACACACACACACACACACACACACACACACACGACCCAGTCAGGGAGCAAAACTACCTGTGTCAGGAGGGGCAGGAACAGGCTCTATGAGGACATCTGGTTACCTTCGAATGGGCTCCTTGACGGGGTGAGGAGGAGTATGGCAAGCAGGCAAGAGACTTGAGCAAAGGCACCAGGAAAAAGCACGGCTTTGAGGAGCTGTGGGAAGAGCCACTAGTTTGCACTTCCCTCATAGCACGAGTATGGCTGATCCGCTGGGTGTCCCCAGTACTCAGAATAGAGCCAAGGTCAGGAGGAAGCTGAAGACAGCCAGGCCACAGGCCCCTCATCTGTTAAACAGGTGTCATCCCAGCGCTATCGTGCAGGGCCTGGTTCAGAGCAGGTGCTCACCACACTGTTTCCTCCCACAGCCCCTGGACTATGAACGCATCCGGCAATACAGCTTCACCATCGAGGCCACGGACCCCACCATTGACCTCCGCTACCTGGGCAGCACCTCCCCCAAGAACATCGCCCGTGTCATCATCAACGTCACAGACGTGGACGAGCCCCCCATCTTCCAGCAGCCTTTTTACCACTTCCAGCTGCAGGAGAACCAGAAGAAGTCTCTGATTGGCTCGGTGCTGGCCAAGGACCCTGACGCTGCTCAACGGGACATCAGGTAAGGGAGCAGAGGTCGTGAGGACGGTGATGATCATGACCACACCCTGGCATCGAAGTTCTTATATCAGCTGGGCTGAGCCCAGGATGCCAAGGGGGAAACTGGCTGCTCCCAGCACGGACACTGGGCATGGGTAGGGGCAGGACAAGAAGCCCAAGCTCTTCCACTAACCCACGTGGCCAGGTATAATCTTGTCCTGCCCAGGTACCCACCTAGCATGGTCCTGGACATGAGAGCTGCCCACTGTCTGCTCTACCTTGAAGGGGAGGTACAGGTTCCCACAGGTCCCATCTGGGGAGATCTGATGGTCAAGAGGACAACCAACTTGACATACGCGAAACCCCTTCACTAAATATGTTTCATTATATGTGTCTTCCCAACACCACAAAAGGGAAAAGTTCATTTCACACAATGAAACAACACAAACATCTACAAAGAAAGCATCAGTAACCCTGACTTCCAGACAACTCATGTTCATGGTGTGCTGTGATCCTATCACGCTTTTCTTCATGACCACACAAACACCTACAGACATTTATGGTGGATTTGTCATTTGTTTCAGGGGGCTTCCCTCATAGCTCAGTTGGTAAAGAATCCACCTGCAATGCAGGAGACCCTGGTTCGATTCCTGGGTCAGGAAGATTCCCTGAAGAAGAGATAGGCTACCCACTCCAGTATTCTTGGGCTTCCCTTGTGGCTCAGCTGGTAAAGAATCTGCCTGCAATGCTGTACACCTGGGTTCAATCCCTGGGTTGGGAAGATCTCCTGGAGAAGGGAAAGGCTACCCACTCCAGTATTCTAGCCTTGAGAATTCCAAGGACTATACAGTCCATAGGGTCACAAAGAGTCGGACATGACTGGATGACTTTCACTTTCATTTTTCACTTTTCTGATTGTTTTAAATTTTTTCTGGATCATAGTATGCCCATTTCAGCTTCCCTAGTTTCTCAGGGGTAAAGAATCCACCTCCTAATGAAGGAGATGCAAGTTCAATCCCTGGGTTGGGAAGATTCCCTGGAAAAGGAAATAGCAGCCCACTCCAGTTTTCTTGCCTGGGGAATCCCATGGACAGAGGAGCTTGGTGGGCTACAGTCCATAGGGTCACAAGAGTTGGATGTGAATTAGCAACTAAACAACAATGATAATGACTATTTCATCACTACTTGTTCCTTCATCTCAACTAAGCACCTCACCCTCTGTGACAAAAGATGTAGTTCCAGCCCATACTTTCTAGGGCCACATAACATTTGAGAGTATGAAGTTCATGCAGTCTCATTTTATTTGAGCTGGTAGCCAACTGTGCCAGCACCATTAATCAAATAAGTCATCACTTTCTACCTTTGTTACATACTGAGTTCCTGTATATCCCTGAATCTATTTTTGAATCCTTTGTTCTGTAGCAAAGTCATTGTGTTTTATTGTAGCAGCTTTATACTAAAACTTGGTATGTATAAGGCAAGTCCCTCCCCCAAGTAATTTTTCACTTTATATAACTTTAATGCATTCTCAAACATTCGTTCCTTCTTGTGAACCATAAAACTCTTGAGTTTTATAAAAAGCATTAGAATTCTAATGAGAATTGTGTTTGCATATCAGTTTGGGGCGAGTTAACACTATTAAGGACAAATGTGTTCCTCCCTTTTGACCACATCTCATAAGTTTGGGGATGACTGTTTTCATAGCCATTCTATTTTAAATAGTCTGTAATGATAATTTTTACTTATTCACTGACCCAATGGTTTATTTAAGAGACTTTTTTTCCCATTTACAAGTGGTAGGGCATTTTTTGGTTTTAACTTGTTCTGTGGTGTAACGCAACTGTCCTTGTGTCCATTTTCCTCTGTAATATCTAAACTTTTGCTTTATGTATTTTAAATCTTTCTATTCAGTTAACAAAGGTTTATAATTATTTTACCTTCATTACGACTTCTCTCCTTCATCCTTAAGACATTACCCAGTTTGTCCTGCTTAAATATTTTGTCCTCCACTCCATGTTACCTGATGTAAGGTTTGTCAGTCCTGTTTTCATATTACTGATGTTCACCTGAAATTTTCTGACCTTTACTCTTTTTATAGATAATTTTATTTATTTATTTATTTGGCTGTGCTGCGTATTCACTGCTGCACAGGCTTTTCTCTAGTTGTGGCAAGCAGGGGCTACTCTCCAGCAGCTGTGTGTGGGCTTCTCACTGCAGTGGTTTCCCTTGTTGTGTGCAGAGCACAAGCTCTAGAGCTCGAGGGCTTCAGTAGTCACAGTTCCCAGGCTCTGGAGCACAGGCTCAGAGTTGTGGCACACGGGCTTAGTTGTTTTGCAGCATGTGGAATCTTCCCAGAGCAGGGATCAAACCCATGTCTCTTACATTGGCAGGCGGATTCTTTACCACTGAGCCATCAAGCCCCACTCTTTACTTTTAATATTTCTAGGTCATTCAGCATTTAAGTTGTCTCCTGAAACTGGAATGCAGATGGCTTTGCTTTCCAACTGAAACTAAGAAGCTTCATGTTTAACCTATTTACATATTTTTCATCATAAATGATGAGTTTGATCTCATTTCTTTTAGCCTGTTTTACATTGGCTATTTCTCAAAATTAATGACTTTTTTCTCTTCCCAATCTTTGTTGTCTATTTTTTTCATATTTTTTCTCCTCGGTATTTGGATGGAATATATGCATTTTTACTTCTGCTAGTGACATTTATTTCTATCTGTAAAACTTAAACTGGACCAATATTTCTACTTATAATTCTTGGACCAATATTTTCTACTTATAAATCTCTCTCTCATACATACTACCACCACCACTGCTTTCCTATATATAATAAAGAAATCAACAATTTCCATTTAATTCCTCCCAAGCCAGACTTTTTACTTTATTTTGAGACATTTCTTAGATGAAGTGAGTTTTCACAAAAAGTTTTTAAGGATCCATATTGTGGGTGATATACTTCCTGAGTTCTTTCATATTTACAAATCAAAAATATTATCAATGTGTTCTAGCACTTAACATTGTAACAATGTCTAGGATTAAGTCTGATTTCTCTTTCTTTATAAGGATGTATTTTTTTCTGTATGGACTCTCTTCAATTTCTTTACATATCCCTCAAATTCCAAAGTATCATCAGAATATAGCTAAATATTGATCTTTTTCCACTATGCCTGATATCAATGACCTCTTTTAATATATAAACTTGGGTCTTTCTTCAGATCAAGAAGTTTTCTTTTATTACATTATTTGTTATTTCTTCTGTTCTCTTTGTTCTGGAATTTTCCTTAGTATTAGAAAAAATATATCTGGAATATTATGGTTTTTTTAATCTCTCTTTTCTTCTCTTCATGCCTTTTTTCTTAAGAACTTTTCAAATTTTTACTTCACAAATTTAATTTCCTTTCAATCACTTCCTACCTCTTCTGGTTCCTTTTTTAATTTCTTCCTGGCTCTTACCCAACTCGGAGAAGGCAATGGCAACCCACTCCAGTACTCTTGCCTGGAAAATCCCATGGACGGAGGAGCCTGGTAGACTGCAGTCCATGGGGTCACTAAGAGTCGGACACGACTGAGCGACTTCACTTTCACTTTTCACTTTCATGCACTGGAGAAGGAAATGGCAACCCACTCCAGTGTTCTTGCCTGGAGAATCCCAGGGATGGTGAAGCCTGGTGGGCTGCCATCTATGGGGTTGCACAGAGTCGGACTTAGCAGCAGCAGCTCACTATCTTTTCATTAATCACAAAATCCAATTCAAGCTGAAGTAAATCTGACTACAGTGCCACTTGCCTTGACTCTGAAAATACTGTTGATGGAGTCTCAGGGTCCACGTTCATCCCAGTGATCGCAACAGTGCCCAGATCAAAGAGATTATCCAACTACTCTGACACCCTTTGGGTGGTCAGGTGCAATGAGCAGTGAGAGAAGGGTGGGGGATGATGCAAGGGACAGATCCTAAAGGGCCTCGTCTGTCCTTCTGGGGAGTCTGGACTCTGCAGAGAACAATGGAAAGCCATGAAACCCCTTGAAACTCTTTCCCCTGCACAGGTACTCCATCCGCAGAACCAGTGACAAGGGGCAGTTCTTCGGAATAACCAAGAAAGGGGATATTTACAATGAGAAAGAGCTGGACAGAGAAGCGTACCCTTGGTACAACCTGACAGTGGAGGCCAAAGAGGTGGATCTTAGTGGTGAGTGGCCCCTTTCGCCAGAGGACCTGGGCTCCTCTCCTTTCCTCATTCTTTTAAAATTGGCATAAGCTGTCATCTGCGGCCTCCAGAGGTACTATGAGCACTGCCGATGCACCTCTTGGCAGGGATGCTACAGTGCCTCCATCCCCAGGTGTAGATGGACCAGCCATATCCACGTCACCTGAGACTGTCTTAGACGAGCAAAACGGCAGGCCCCAACCCCAGACTGAGTCAGAATCTCATGCACACTACAGTTTAAGAAGCACTGTTCCAAAACAGGCTTCCATATGTCCCTGTGATGGGAATCACATGAGTCACCTCTTAAACACAGAGCTTCTCAGATGCCTCTCTGGAGGTCCTAGTCCAGAGAGTCAGAAACAGCGGGGAATGTGCACTGAATAAGTGCCGTGTGATTTTTATTATCATGGACATTTGGGAAAGGTTGCTTTGAAGACTGTTTATGTGCCAGTTAGTGGGTTGAATTCAAAATCTGAAGCACTTGCCAACTCTAAGATTGTTAGAGTCTCCAGAAAGTAGGGTAACTGTTGCCAAAGGGAAAGGCAGGTATTGGAGCTTTGCATTCTTAGCCTATGTGAAAAAACCACAACTGCTCTCTAGGAGAAGGATCAACATTCCCCACCCTTCCCAGAGACCAATGGGGCCCAGAAAAAGGGGTGGCTTGGCCAAAGTCCCACTGGTGCTACCCAAGAGGGTCCCTGCCTCCTGCTGGCAGCATGTCCCCCACATGGTAGCCAGGCCAACTTCAACAGACTTCTGAGTGCTTTCCAGATCAATCTTTGCCCCTTTCTTCCCCATCTAATCTCACTCATACAATTTTTAAATCTGATAGCAATAGCTTGCTGTGCATTTTAAGATACAGAAAATACAAAAAAAAAAAGAAGAAAAGTATCCCCCGCCTCCATAACCCCACCATACAGCAATAGTTACCATTAGCACTGCAGTGTGTTTCCTCTGGTCTTTTTTCTATCCATCATTTTATACAAGTGAAATCATAATATCCTGAATTTTTACTTAACCTTATTTCAGAATTATTTTCTCATGGTACTAAAATGTCTTTATTAAAGAGATTACAACTTTTAAAATGTAATTTACATGGGCATTGCAAACAGCCACATGGTCCATTCTTTTCAACTGGCCCTGTTTATTAAAGCAATCTCACACAGACTGTTTACCTTTTCAATTATTCTGTAGTTAATTTATTTAAATTGGTTTGATTACTTAAATTACTGCATTGATTTAATAATTACTTAATTGATTTAATTAAAACCTTTAAAAATATACTTATGTTGTTTCTCTTTTTGATTCTTACAAGTAATTCTCTAGCAAATACCCTAATACATGAGGCTTTACCCCCCCTTCCTCTTCCGCTCCTTTCATCCAGAACGCCATCCCTGGCCTTCCTTCCAAATGTCCATAGCCCCTCTTCCAGAAAAAAAAAGCACCCCTCCAGGACTCCCACCAATACACCTTCTAATTTCAGGGCAGACATCTGCAAAGCCCACTGTAGTGATGAGTCCTTTCTCCTGCAGGGACTCCCACAGGCAAAGAATCCATTGTGCAGGTCCACGTTGAAGTTATGGATGAGAATGACAACGCCCCAGAGTTCGCCAAGCCCTATGAGCCCAAAGTGTGTGAGAACGCCCCCCAGGGCAAGGTGAGTCTGGCTCAGGTGGGAGGGTGAGGCAGCGCCTGCCTGGGTCAGACCAAAGGGACAGCACCTCCCGGTCACAGTCAGCTGGCACTTCATGAGCTTAATGTAACCTGTACAACAGCCTTGAGGAAAGATGACATTCCCCCTACAGATGGTGAAACTGAGGCTCAGAGAGAATGTATAGTGAGTAGATTGGTGGGGAGGCAGGTGGTAGAAAGAGTGACTTTTTGGAGACCATTGAGATTAGTGTTACAGGTGAGAGGCAGCCACAGTCAGGTCTAAAGCCAAAGTCCCGCACCATCACTGAAACCCCAGCCAGGTCAACACCACCACTGACCATCCCCCGTCTTCCACCCTCCAGCTGGTCGTGCAAATCTCGGCAATAGACAAGGATATAACACCACGAGATGTGAAGTTCAAGTTCTCCCTGAGCACTGAGGACAGCAACTTCACCCTCATTGATAATCACGGTGCGCCTTGAAGCAGTCAGCCTGGCTCTTGGAGTGGGCGGGGTTGGGGGGGGAGGTGGCGGTCAGAGATGGAGTTATTTGAGTCTTGAGATGTCAGGGTCAAGGACTAAGCCAATGAATCAGGTGCCCTCCCTGGGGCTATCAAGTTCCAATATATTGTATACAATTCCCACCACATACCTTATTGGTCTGTGCAATGGTCAGAGCCACCCTGCCAAGTCCACATGGCCTTGCCTTTTCCCTTAAGATGCCCAGGTCACTGAATAGGCACAGAATAGACATGGGGTGTAGACAGCCTGGTTCACAAACCAGCTAAGGGACTCCTTCCCATGGGACCTCTGTGGTCAGTACAACCGCAAATTACTCTATGACATGGAACTTTGAGGTTGCTCCCAAAGAGCCAAAATGGGACATTTGAAACCAAAATGCCAAGAGTACAGTGTTTTGATTTGGCCACAATGACTACTTAACACCAGGTGTCCTCAGGATGGGATCAGGTCCACCAGTCAGTCCTGCGATGTCAGCAGTGGCCAATCAGAGCTTCTGATGAGGATGTGCTTCCCAGGGTGATGAGGATGAGTTGGCTGGATTCCAGCCAAAAACAGACAGGCTTCCATGCTTTCTGCACCCTCCTCAGAAAAAAAAAAAACATAGAAAATCCCCCTTGGGTCTAAAGAGAGCAATCCTTCCTCCAGAATGGGGTGGAATCCCTGCCATCCCTAACCAGCAACATGGCGGTTGGTGAGGATCCCACTACAGAAACAGCCATTGCCACCTCTGAGGAAGGTCAGGGACTGGGACCCCTGAGAGTGAGAGGGAGACCCAGGGGACCAGCCACAGACTCATCCTTAACGGATGGGGATGGTGGCCAGGACATGCTGACAGTGCCGCACCATTCAACATCCCATTATCTTCAGTAGTAAATAATGTGGGAAAAAATACCTGTCACAACCATCACCAGTGCCCACTTCAAACCCACCTCACAGGAGGTTGGCAATGGAGTAAAAAGCTTAAGTGTCACCCCAAAGATACCCCATGTGTGATCAGGAGATAAGCTTGTTGGTCTCAGACTACTTATAATGTGAATGTCCTGCTACAGTATTAAATGAGTATAGCGAGAAACCTCTAATTTCTCTCATACAGTCTCAGTGGCCATAGTGTTACTATTTTCTATTACAATAGATATGGCTACTTAATAATGAAATGTAATTGGCTTCCATTTGAAATCTATAGGACGGTCTTCTTTGCTTTTGGCTTCCTGAGTATGCCAACCTTGCCCACGTGGCTACATAAAGCCTGGAGTAGGGAGTCCCTGCACCTTTAACCATCACAACCTCCCAGGAGCCACTAAAAGACACATTTTCTGGCCCCTGCCCAGAGCCACTGAATCAGAAATTCAGGAAAGAAGAGGGGGAAAAAAGAAGGAAGGAGGAGTAGAGGGGAGGTGGGTCAGGGTGGGGTCTGAAAATAAACATGTTTAAAAATCTCCCTGGGGAATTCTGTACATGGACTGATTGGAGCTGAGAGGGAGAGCCAACATTTGGGCCAAAGCACAGTCCCAATTCCAGCCTGCCCAGGGAATCCTCAATTACTGGTATAATCATTCCCACAGTGCTCCAGGGGACCTGTGCATTGTTTACTTTCTAATGGATTTTCAGGGATAGCAAAAACAGACTTAGAAGTTAGCCTAATGCTAAAAGACTTTTTAAATTTTGTAAGACTTTGTTTTCCCCTGATTGTTCATCAAAGCTTGAAACAATGAATTAATTAACTGAGAGTTCCCTCTTACTGAAGTAGGGTTAGGGGTCAAGTTATTTCAGTTACCCATAGAAACAAAAAAGCAAGGATTTTAAGTACTGGCCAAGTCCTTCTTAGAGGCCTTGGTGCCCAAAACATCCCTTCTCTGGAGGAACAGACCTGCCCTCAAATGGTTAAAACACGAGGCAGGGGTATAAAGGGCAGACACGTGGCCCAGGCAGCACATGAGCTAGTACAGTTACTGAGGGCTTCCTGGAGGAGGCGGGCCACACTGTCGGTGCCGATGAGAGAATGGGCACTCCAGACAGCAGCGCCTGACTCCGAGGCCTTGGTGTTTCCAGATAACACGGCCAACATCATAGTCAAGTACGGGTATTTCGACCGGGAGCGCGCCAAGGTCCACCACCTGCCCGTGCTCATCGCGGACAACGGGAGGCCAAGCCTCACGGGCACCAGCACGCTGCACGTGACCGTGTGCAAATGCAACGAGCATGGCGAGTTCACCTTGTGTGAGGAGGTGGCCGCCCAGGTGGGCATCAGCATCCAGGCACTGGTTGCTATCTTCCTCTGCATCCTCACCATCACAGGTCAGTGCCCAGAAGGATGGGAGGGGACGGTGAGGGGACTGCAGGGGAGAAGGAAGAGGCCAGGGATCCAGGCCCAACCCTGCTGCTTTCAGCCCAAAGTGCAGCCCTGTGCCGGGTGTGAGGTCCACCTCCCTGGGTGCCGAAGGGTGGGAGTGGATGACAGGGGAGGAGGAGGTACGGCTCAAGACCCCTTCACCAGTTTAAAATACTTTATATAACATTCAGTCATTCAACTGACATATTTTGAGCACTTACTGTGTGCCAGGCACTGTTCTAGGCACTTATTTATATAAAATCTCATTTGAAGAAAAGAGGATCCAGTCTCTCTTTTGGAGAGAAATGGGAAGTGTAAAATTTCTAGTTTAAATTATCACCGGGGGGGGGCGCTTTCTTTCTTTTTTTAGGATTCCTCCAGCCTTGATCTCTGTCTCTCTTTTTTTTCCCCTTGTTTGGGCCTCAGAAATTTTAGGGGCATTTTAAACCTGGCCTCAGTGTAGGTTCTCCAGGAAGTAGACCCTGGGAAAAGGATTGGGGTACACATGATTTATTTGAGAAGTGATCCCAGGAAGGGCCAGAAGGAACAGTGGGAGTTTTGATGGGGAAAGGAGGCAGCTGGTGAAGGGCAAGTTGTCACATAAGTTGCCACCACGGGTCACTGGAGCTTCTTCTCCCTGGGGACTGGGCGGCAGCGCTCACGGTCATGTTCATCCACCAACACCCACCAGCGGATGGCTGGGGCTCCTCCTGCTCTTTACCTGGGGCAGGAGCCAGCCGTCCAGAGGAAGCCCTTGGGTGGTCAAAGGTCACCCTGCGCACTACAGTGACAGCACCGGGGACACAGTGAGGCACCCACATTATCTGCTCCAGGCCTTTCCTTCCAGTGGCTCCCCTGAAAGGCACCCCCTTCTGTGGCAAAGGGTCCAGACTGAGATTCTCCTCTCAATAAAAATCTGTAATAATGATGATACTGGCATCCCCACCACACATAGAATTGCACTTAACCTCGCAGCCACCTTATCAGATGTAAACAGCAGAGGAGTCATCACTTCCATTTTACAGACAAGGAAACAGACTCAGAGGGCCATCCTGGCTTGCCTATTAACAGTTTGTTAAGTAACTCCAGGCTAGAAGGATAGACTCTAGGGATGTTCTGAGCCTACTTCCAGGGGCTCTCTGCCCCACATGGTCCACCCCTCCTAGAGCTGGCAACCCTTATACAGTCATACCCCCTCAGAGATCTGAGCAGGGCCAGCATCACACCACTGCCTGATCATGGGACTCTGGGCAAGTGACTCAGCTTCTCTGAGATCAGTCCACTTATGTAAAATGGGATAATAATACCTACCTTGAGTAAAAGAACATGAAAACGTGCCACCACCATGCCAGAATGTACACAGTAGGTGTGCTCAAGAGTGGCTGCTGCTACTGCAACGGGTGCCATGTCCACCAGCACCGTCATGACCCACCATCATCATCATGGCTCAGAATCTTTGCACTCCAAACTCCAACTCCATCTTTTCCCCTCTTCTGCCCCAACCTCTGGCCTCCTGGCCTTTGGAGATGACAGAGAATTTGTCACAGTGCTAAGAGGTGGGAGGAATTGAGGATAGTTTGATGGGAAGGAGAGTGGCAGGAGAAAATGAACTTGAGAGGACCCACTGTGTTCCTCTCCTCCCATCCCTACTGTGGCCAGTGACACCAACAAGGATCATATCCTGGGGTGGGGGCGGAATGGAGATGGCTCTGGGCTGGGAGTGAGGGTGCTGAGGGTGGATCCACCATGAGTCCAGACGGAACCAAAGCTTCTGTGTTGGCCCAGGTGTCACTGGGAGCTGGGCTGGCGCAGGGATGCCCAGGGAGGAGGGGAGGACGCAGGTGAACCTGGTGGGTAGGGGAGGGAGCCTCCGCCCGGCCTGACCAGCTCTGGCTCACTGACCGCAGTGATCACCCTCCTCATCATTCTGCGGAGGCGGCTCCGGAAGCAGGCCCGCGCCCATGGCAAGAGCGTGCCGGAGATCCACGAGCAGCTGGTCACCTACGATGAGGAGGGCGGTGGCGAGATGGACACCACCAGCTACGACGTGTCGGTGCTCAACTCCGTGCGCCACGGCGGGGCCAAGCCCCCGCGCCCGGCGCTGGACGCGCGGCCGTCCCTCTACGCTCAGGTGCAGAAGCCACCGCGGCAAGCGCCCGGGGCGCATGCGCCCGGGGAGATGGCGGCGATGATCGAGGTGAAGAAGGACGAGGCGGACCACGACGGCGGCGGCCCGCCCTACGACACGCTGCACATCTACGGCTACGAGGGCGCCGAGTCCATTGCCGAGTCCCTCAGCTCCCTGGGCACAGATTCATCAGACTCGGACATTGATTACGACTTTCTCAATGACTGGGGACCCAGGTTCAAGATGCTGGCCGAGCTGTATGGCTCGGACCCCCAGGAGGAGCTGTTGTATTAGGGGGTCACGGGCCTCCGGGCCTGGGACCCAGACCACTTGCGGCTCAGGCTAGTCGGACACGAGGCATTGAGCCCTCCAACTGTAGCACTCCTGTCCCAGCCTAACAGCCCTTCCTGGCAGGTCCCAGAGACTTCACCACCTTGGTTGGCAAAATCCAAGTTCCTGAAACGTCCAAGAACATATTTCAGCCATGGTTACTCCCTAAATGCTGGAAAATCAAGGCTGGTATGCTGTCTGGGTTGAGACATCCATATAACCCTGTCACCTGGAATCACGGGTCCAACTCAAAGACTCTCTGGCTCTTCAAAGCAGCTTATGCTCAGTTGCTGCAGAGGTTATGGGGGGAGGTCTTCCCTTGAGGTCCCTGAACACCCTGGGGAGGCTGGGGAGGCCCTGGGGAGGCCTGTCAGCCTGGAGGCAAAAGGCTGGACAGCATGACCGTGGGGCAAGACTCTCTGTAGCCCTGTCCTACCAGAGACTGGGACCACCCATCACACGTGTCCCACCTCAGCTTCCTCACACGCTCGCAAGTACCCCCGCGTTCCTCAGCCTCTCCCCAGGCCTGTCAAGAAAGAGAGGAAGGGCCTCTTGACAGCTCCCAGTCTTGGGTCCTGAGGTGACCTCGCTGGCCCGCCGTGCCTGTAACTATGCTGTACTGTGTACTGAAAATCCACCCAAGGTCAGGGAAGTGGCTTGTTGAACTCTGAAGCAACTGTGAATTCTCCCTGGAGGAGCAGTGGAGACCAAGTGTGACAACAAATCATAGGGTGAGGGCCACCTTCACACCCATTCCCTCCGGAGGGGGCTGGGAGTCACTGTGACCCCAATTTCAGACTCATGACACCCCTCTGGTTTTGCCTGGGAAGCAGGGCAGGTGTTCCCAGACCAAAAGACCTCTCCCCATCTCTCCTGGTCACTTGTTCATGCTCTTTTTTCCTTTCTCTCCATCTACTCTTGATCTCTTGGCATAGTGGCACTGAGGATGTGACCCGTGACTGCACAACAGAGCCGTGCCCTTTGTCTTCACAGCTCATTGCTGCCACATCTCAGGGAACCCCCGCAGGGCCCCCTCCCTGCAGAAGGCAAGGCCCCTGCTCAAGTCCTGTGGTCATTTGTGTCTCTTCCACTTTCCGCCACATATGGAACTTTCCACTGGAAACATGTCTTGGGGAAGGGGCATCACTCAACAGGAGAGGGGAGGGGAGGAAGGAGGCAAATTCTCCAATTCACCCTCTGTCATGGACCAAGGCTCCTGCTGTGGGCAAGGCCCCTCAATTCAGGGGATTGTAGATAACACTGACTTTTAATCTTTAACTAATAACTAGTTTTTTTATATTTTTTATACTAATAATACTTAACACACTTCTAGCTCTCACAGACATATAGAATAAGGGTATTTGCATAATTAGCAGGTTGCTATTTAGGTTAACAATTTTATTTTGGGTTTTTTAGTTGGATCAAGACATTCCTGTAACTATCTGTTTCCTATCATTGTTGTAATTGCTCTAGTAATAATGACTATATATATATATATATACATATATATATATATAGGCTACATTGGTGCATGGAACATACTGTATTTTTTTTTAATAACTAAATAAAGAAAAATCTTGAAATACGTCTCTTTCTAGAGCTAAGTGAGCTCGTGAGAAATACAAGCACATACACACCACCACCAGCACCATCATCAGAGGAACCCAGAATGCAAGGTGACACTTGCAGTCAGGATTTCAGAGACACGCTGTAGGAAAGTGACTGCAGCAGAGAATAACAAGGGACACCTCATCCATCCTGGTCTCCTCCCAAAGGCCCATGCCTTCCCTCAGCCTGCACATGCCCCCAATCCCACACTGACTCTACACAACAGGCAGGGCCTCTGGCAGCTGGAGCTGCCACACCTTTTCCAAGTGAGAAATGGACCAAGTGGGTGAGATAAATCAGCAGTGAGGGAGGAAATCAATCTCTAGCTGGCTAACAACAGTGACTGAGCAGCTGGCACTTTACTCGGGTGTGTGAACCCCAACATTGAGGTCCTGCCTGGAAATCAGAAATGAGAATAGGAAGCCTCCCTGCCAGACTTAGGACTTGAATTGGGGAAGTGAGAGATGAAACTCACTTCAGCAAGGCCCCTGGCTCCTCTACCCCTGACAGCAGGGTTTCCTGGGCAGTGTGTCTCTCAGGGATGGTATTTTTGCAAACTGTGCTCTGGATAAACACTACTTCTTGGAGCTCTCAGGGGGTCAATATATCTTAATTCCAATTTTGCTCTAATTTCCCTTGTGATTTCTTGATCCATCAGTTAACTATTTGAAATGTATTAATTTCCAAATATTGGTGAATTTTCCAATTTCCTTCCATTATTGATTTCTAATTTCATTCCACTGTGGTCAGAGAATTTTTATGATTTAAATCTTTGTAAACTTTATGATTTAAAACTAGTAAATTTATACTAGTTTTATACCCTAACATATAGTTTATCCTGAAGAATGTTCCACGTGCAGTGGAGAGGAGTATGTGTCCTGCTGTGATGGAGTGTTCTATGGTGGTATGTCAGGGTTGTTCAAGTCTTTTGTTTCCACATTGATCTTCTTTCTTGCTAGTATTTAAATTGTATTGAAAGTTTATCGCTAAAATCTCCAACTAGTATTGTTGAATTGCATGTCTCCCTTCAATTCTGTCAGTTTTTGCTTCATGTATTTTTGGTCTCTGTTGTTAGAGCCATATAGGCTTATAATTGTTATATCTTCTTCTTGATGGCCTGACCCTTTTAGCATTATAAAATGTACCTCTTTATATGTAGTCACAATTTTTAAAGTCTGATTTGTCTAATACTAGTACAATCCCTCCAGCTGTCTTTTGGTTACTGTTTACACGGTATATCTTTCCTATCCTTTCCTTTTCAACCTATTTGTGTCTTTTAATATAAAGTGTCTTCTGTGAATAAAACATAGTTGGATTGTGGCAGTTTATCCATCCTACCAGTCTCTGCAATGTTGTCTTTTAATATAAAGTGTGTCTTCTGTGAACAAAACATAGTTGGATCATGGCAGTTTATCCATCCCTACCAGTCTCTGCTATTGAAGTATTTAATCCTTTTACATTTAATGTGATTACTAGTAAGGTAGGATTTATGTCTGTCATTTTCCTATTTGTTTTCTATGTCTTGTCTTTTTTGTTCCTCTGTTATCCCATTATTGCCTCTTTTATGTTAAACAGATATCTTTTAGTGTACTATTTTAATTCTCCTGCAATTTCTTTTACTGTATTTTTTAATTATTTTCTTAGTGGTTCTCCTAATGATTATACCTAAAATCTTAATTCTTAGAACAATCCAGGTAAAATTTGTACCAACTCAATTTAATTTGTGTACAAAACCTTGCCCCTAAGATCTCCACTTCCTTTCCCCCTCCTTTGTGGTGTCACTGTTGCGCATATTACAGTGTTATACATTGTACGCCCACCAACATAGATTTGCATTTATTGCTTTATGCAGTTGTCTTTTAAATCATATAGGAGGGGAAAAAAGAATTACAAACTATATATATACTGTCTTTTATATCTACCTATATAGTTACTTTTATCATTGATCTTTATTTCTTCATGTGAATTCAAGTTACTGTCTACTGTCTATCACTTCAGCCTGAATGATCCCTTTAATATTTTCTGTAGGGAGAGTCTTCTAGTGAGGAATCTCTCCATTTTATCTGGGAAGACTTGATTTCACGCTTTTTTTTTTTTTGGTAGGATAGTTTTGCTAGATACAGAATTAATGGTTGATAGGCCTTTTCTTTCAGCCCTTTGAATTTCATCCCATGGCCGCCTGACCTCCCTGGCTTCTGATGAGAAGTTGGCTGTTAATCTTATTGAGGAAAATTTTATGTGATAAATTATTTCTCTCTTGCTGCTATCAATAGTCCCTCAGTCTGTGATTTTCAATAGTCTCATTATGATGTGCCTACGATAGGTTCTACAGTTGATCTTACTTGGAATCCACTGAACTTCTTGAATGTATATATTAATATTTTTATCAAATTTGAGAAGTTTGGGGCCATTATTTTTTCAAATATTCTATCTCACTCTCTCCTCTCCTCTGTGTGTGTTAGTTGCTCAGTTGTATCCGACTCTTTGAGACCCCATGGATTGGAGCCCGCCAGACTCCTCTGTCCATGGAATTCTCCAGGCAAGAATACTGGAGTGGGTTGCCATTTCCTTCTCCAGGGGATTTCCTGATCCAGCATCAAACCCAGGTCTCCTGCATTGCAGGTGGATGCTTTACCATCTGAGCTATTAGGGAAGCCCTCCTCTCCTCTGGGACTCCCATTATGCTTTTATTAGTATACTTGCTAATTTCCTATGGATATCTAGATTTCTATTCATTTTTTTTCTTTCTGTTCCTCAGACTAGATTATCTCATTTTACCTATCTTCAATTTGGCTGACCCTTTCTTCAGCCAACTCACATTTTCTCTTGAGCTTGTCAAGTGAATTTTTATTTCACTCACTGTACTTTCAACTCCAGAATTTCTATTTGGTTCTTTTTAAAGCCTCTTTATGGACATTCCCTATTTGATGACACATCAGTCTCAAACTTCTCTTTCATTCTTTAGACATGGTTTCCTTTAGTTCTTGGAACATATTTTAAATAAATGGCTTAAATTATTTGTCTAATAAGACCAACATTTGGGTTTCTTTAGGGATAGTTTCTGTTGATTGCTTGTTTTCCTGTCAATGGGCCAATTTTTATTTCTTGGCATGTGTCATAATTTTTGTAGAAAATTAGATATTTAAATAATACAATATGGCAACTGTGGAAACCAGAGTTTGTTGTTGCTAGGTTTTCTTGGTGTTACAGTTTGTTTATTGACTTTCATTTGTTCTGTGTAGCTACTGAAGTCTCTCTTTGACTGTTGTTGTTCAGTTGGTAAGTCACGTCCGACTCTTTGTGACCAGCACACCAGGCTTCCCTGTCCTCCACTATCACCCAGTCTGCTCAAATCCATGTCCATTCAGTTGGTGATGCCATCTAACCATCCCATCCTCTACTTCCCAGTTCTCCTTATGCCTTCAATCTTTCCGAGTATCAGGGTCTTTTCCAATGAGCTGGCTCTTCACATCAAGTGGCCAAAGTATTGGAGCTTCAGCAATAGTCCTTCCAATGAACATTCAGGATTGATTTCCTTTAGGTATGACTGGTTTGATCTCCTTGATAATCTAAGGGACTCTCAAGAGTCTTCTCCAGCACCAAAATTCAAAAGCATCAATTCTTTGGCACTCAGCCTTCTTTATGGTCCAACTCTCACATCCATACATGACTACTGGAAAAATCACAACTCTGACAATATGGACCTTGTCAGCAAAGTGATGTCTCTGCTTTTTAACATGTTATCTAGGTTTGTCATAGCTTTCCTTCCAAGGAGCAAGTGTCTTTTAATTTCGTGGCTGCAGTCACCATCTGCATGCTACTCTCTTTGGTAGTGGTCAGTTAGTGACTGGACAGAGTCCCTTAAATGCCTGGAATGAAGAAGTCTCTCAGCATTTACCAAGGGGTTCTTTGTGTGTGTTGGGGAACTCCTTCAATGCTCAGGCAGACAGTTTACTGTCTTTCAATGCTCAGGCAGTCTGTCTTAGCCTTCACTTTCTATTGCACAGAGTTTCAAAATTAGCCAGAGGTGAGAACTTAGGGCCTTCCCAGGTCTTCCTTGAGAATGTGCACAGCCCTACACAAATGAGTGGCCTTTTAGATTCCTAGGAATATGCCAAAGTTTTTCAAAGCCCTCTGTGGACAGCTTATTCCCTAAGTTTTCCTTTAAATTTTTTGGTCAGCTTCTTATTCACCCTGCCTGTTATCACTGCCTAAGGCAATTGTGATGTTAAAAGACTGTCCCTGATCATTTTCAACAAATGCTCTCAGGAAAAAAAAACAACACGGTTGTTTGCATTAAGCAAGCTTCAAGTTGGGTCAAATAAACACAACCTTTCAAGGGAGCTCACCTAAGGAAGCACCAGATAGGTCAAAAGACACCAGGTATCTAGGAACTGAGCTTTGGAGGAGTTTATATTCTGTTCTGCTCTTTCCAGTGGCTGCCAGGTTGCTGATTTTCACTACAACTGTGGAGCTATTGGGTTTCAAGGTGACTACTCAGCTAGAGAGAAGTGAATGGGACTAAGGCAAGTTAAAACACTGCAAAGTTAACTATTCTTATCACAATTTAGCCATTTGTTTTTTGCCGTTTCCTTTTTTGTTTCGTTGTTGATGTTTGTTTTTGCTTGCCATGCCAAGCAGCTTGGGGGATCTTGGCTCACTGACCAGTTCCTGGTCCTTAGCAGTGAAAGCACGGAGTCCTAACCACTCCTAACCACTGGACTGCCAGGGAATTCCCTTAGCTATTTGTTTTCGATGAATACTCCTTGGATTGTTTCAAGCCTTTGGGTAATTTCCGAAGTTCTGAAAAGGTTGGTTTTGATCATTTTTTCCAGTGTTCTCATTGCTTTTATGGAAGAGAGGATTTCCTTATTCTGCCATTCCTGCTGAGATCACCCCCTCAGATTGGTTTTTGAGCTCTGTTTTCCTGTTGGAAGTGTCTGCCTTCTGAACTCACAGTTGTCCCACCACTGAAGCCCATGAGATCTGTGTACTACTTTCTTCTCCAAGAAGTGTCCCAGGCACTCCCAAACCAGGGACTCCCTATCCCTCCAGCCTTCCAGAGAGGCCTGGCTCTGAGCATGCTGCCACCCTGGCCACATTCTCTCTGACTCCTATTTACCCTGAGGTGGCAGGAGTGATCCTCATGAAACCAGAGAGCTCATCTCTCAATTTGCAGCCTTTAGTGGAGGCCATGAAAGGGCACAAACCCAGTGCTCCCTGGAATCTGCTTACCACACTGCACGTACCTGCTCCAGCCAACTCTGGGCCCCCCCACCAGGCCAAAGTGGGCAGAAGCTAAAGAGGTTCTGAGCCCTTCCTCAAGTCAAATGAGGCCAGCATCACTTCCTCATTTCACAGATGACTAAAGTGAGACCCTGGAGAAGGGAATGGCAAACCACTCCAGTATTCTTGCTTGGAGAATTCCATGGACAGAGGAGCCTGGCGGGCTACAGTCCATGGGGTCGCAAAGAGTCGGACACGACTGAGTACGCATGCATGCAAAATGAGACCCAGAAAGGGATCTTTCTGGAACTCTATCTTTCTGGGGAGGCCCTAAGCTCTCCCCTCTGGCCGACCTGAAGGCTCTGTGAAATAAAAAGTGGCCAGAGTCACACAGCAAATTGAGAGAGAGTTGGGAGTAGCACATGCCTTTTGGCTCCCAGGAAGGTATGGATCTGCAAGAGATTTCCCTAGATCTGGGGGCTTAGAGGCTGCAGGAAACTTCATCCACGCCCATTGTGCTAGTAATGGAAAAAGTGACCACCAGGGGGCACAGGGCCTCAAAACATGCTCAGGACTCTCCAGCATCCCTGAGATGGAACACCTGGGTATCCTAACATACACCTCTGGTTCTGAGGGGCCTAGATCAGACAGGGGGCTACAGGGTCTGGCCCCACAACCTGCTCTGCATCTCCCCTCATGCCAGTCTCTAATTGGAAAAGAAAGGCAAGTACTTGGTTCCCCACCTTCTCAAGTAGATGGTTACCTGTGACTTCCAGTAGCTCTGATGACATGGAGAATCTCAACTAGCGGGAGCAGCTGGCTCTGGATGTGCACCCCAATATCCCTTCATGCACCAGGAGCCTCTCCCTCAGTGTCCACACTCAGCCCTCCAGCTCTGTTGCATCCCACTTTTGCCAAGTCAATCCTGGAGTATTGACTCTTGGGCCAGAAAGAACAGCCATCCTTGAGCACCCTGGTCCCAGGCATCTCCCAGGTTAAGAAACCTTACCATAAATTCTACTGTCCTCAAAGTGACAGGCTGAATCTCTGATCTTTACAACCAAAACCCCAGACCACCCATCAATCCCCTTTCTAAGGTCATAGACTAAGAGACAAGCACAGGGTATATCTGCCACAGTGTTAATTTCACATATACATATATAAAGTAAAAAATAGGAAACAACAGAAACACCCAACAATAAGACTAGTAAGGTAAATTATGGCAGATCCATAAAACAATACTGGGCAGCCATTAAATCATGTGACATGGCCATCTTGAGCTGAATTCAAGGTCAAACAAAAAAGCTGAACCCAGTGTATTGTTAACAGTCAGATCTCAACATTTTTACTTGCAGATATCCATCTCCAGGATTAGAAATTATGAATAATTTTTCTTAAATCTATGTTTTCTAACTTTCTATAATTAGCATGGATTATGTTTATAATTAGAAAAGAATGTTATTTTAATGGTAACTTGTAAACACTTTCTTCTCATTGAAAAATAGTAAATTTGATAAGCAAAGTTTGTCCCCACATATCATTTAAAGTTTAACTTTTAAAAAAAGTTTTTTAGTTTACTATCTACTAATGCAATGGATAGCTTTTTAAAGTAATTGCTTTTGAACTCAGCAAAATGGTTGTTGCTGTTTTTAATCATTTCTTTGAACTTTGTCCTGTGGGACCTGCATCTTTGGAGCTGCATCTTTGAAGCCTTTGAAGCTGTTTAACCCCAAATCTCCAGCAACTTTCTGGATCTGAACTATTATAATCTGTGGGATGAAGAAAACATGGTTTTTCTAGCCAAGTGACCCCACAGGATTCTGCAATGCATAGAAAATCTTACATTACTCTTATACTATATTACTCAAAGATATAAGAGAAAAGGCTGAGATCAATTTCCACAGTCCATCCAAAGGCCATCTGGAAATGTCTGGGAAAGTTGAGTGTCCACCAACTCTCAGGGACTTCACAGGACTTTGCAATATGCTTTTGTAGCATAAGGTGTAGGAAGTGCAGTTAACCTCTGATGCTCCTGAGTAATGGTTGCTGGTGGGATGTTTGATGATGTTACACAGGAAGCTGTGCAAGGGAGGGTTGTTTTCATATGGGACTCTAAGCAGGAAATGAGTTCTCACACCAAAGAAAGAAAGCAGAACTCTACCTTTGAGCCTAGGAAACCAACCGGAAAGGGCTTTTCCTGACTGAGCACAGGGAGACCTACAGACACAAGGTGTTCAGCAAGAAACAGAAATGCCCTGCCTGGGGTATCACATAAAAAGTCAACATTTCGCAGAGTGTAGAGACTAATGTAAAGTGATCCAGGGCATTTTTTAAAAAAGCATACATATGGTACAGCCATACAATTAAATACTACTTAGCAATAAAAAGGAAACACTGATACATGCAAAAACTTGAATGTATCTCAAATGCACTATGCTAAGTAAACGAAGGTAGACTTAAAAGGCTACTGTGTCTGTGTGTGTATGTTAGTCACTCAGTCCTGTGGGATTCCTTGCAACTCCATGGGCTGTAGCCCACCAGGCTCCTCTGTCCATGGCAACCCACTCCAGTATTCTTGCCATGCCCTTCTCTAGCTACATACCATATGATTCCATTTATACAACATTCTGAAAAAGGCAAAACTATACTAGCAGAAAACAGACCAGGGTTTCCAGGAGTTGGAGGGGAGGAATAGCTTAACAAAGAGAAGCTCCACGAGAAAGATTTTTCATTATCCTAACTGTGGTAGTGATTATACAAGTCCATGCATTTGTCAAAATCATAGAACATATACTCCAAAAAAGTAAGCATTAAATTTTTTTTAATTATCAAAAAAAAATTTTAATGGAGAAATATTTGATCAGGGTCTCACTCTATAAGCAATTAATTTATTGGTTACTTCATTGGTGCACAAGGCACCACTGGAACACATACTCGTTCCTTCTTTCTCTCTGAACTGTCTGTTGAACAATAACTCCCTCGATTCTAGTCCTGACATCTCTTGAAGCCCTCTCCTCCTCTTCTTTACTGTTCCAACCTTAGTTGGAACCCACTTCATTCTCTGTACTATGGTACCCCCCCACATTTCCCAATTGCTCTTGCTATCTCTAGCCTAAACCCCTGCCAGCTATTCTCCTGCTAATACTGAAATGATTTTTCTAAAGTGCAGATAAGATCTTACACTTCTTTGCTTAATAATCCTCAATAGAATTTTTCAAACCTGCCATGGCTCTCCACTGCCAGACATAAGAGTCCAAACTTTTCAGCCTGGTACTCAAGGCTGTGCATGATCTGGCTTCTCCTTAAAATTTATTTTCTTAGTTGCCCTCATGTTGGACATTCCAGTCATATTAAGCTACCTTTCCTCAGACTACATGGCAGGTTGCCTTATTGGTCAAAATATGCACTGCCCTTCTCTGTGGGAGGTTTACCCATCCCTAACCCACTGATGTCAACCTTGGCCAGGTGATGCACTTTCCCAAATGAGAGTGGAAGAGACATTTGCCTCTTTGGAGCAGAATCTTTAAGAGCCAGTTCATGGTTCTACCGTCTCTCCTCTTTGCCACCAGCAGTGAATACATAACTTGAGTGAAAAATAAAGAAACTTAAGGGACTTCCCTGGTGGTCCAATGGTTAAGACTCCACCTGCCAATGCAAGGGACATGGGTTTGATCCCTAGTCTGGGAATATCCCACATGCCATGGAGCAACTCAGCCTGTGTACAAATATTGAGGCCCATGCCTAGAGCCAGTGCTCCACAATAAGAGAAGCCACTTCAATGAGAAGCCTGCTCACCACAACTAGAGAAAACTCAAGAGCAGGAAAGAAAACCCAGTGCAGCCAAAAATAAACAAACAAAAAAATTAATAAATAAACCTTGACTGTCATAAACCACTGAGATTTGGGGGTTGTCACCTAAGCATAACTTAGCCTAAAGTAACTAAAACTCTCCACGTAACATCCATAATTGTTCACTTTGAAATCTCTATGCATAGTACAGACACATAGCTGGTATTCAATACATATTTGTTGAATGAACAAATATAATAAGTGAATGAAGAGATGACCCCTGAGCCTTGGCACATGATACTCTCTCTACAAAGAGTGACCATCTCTGCTTCTTTATTGCTCAACTCCTTCTCCAATCAAACCTCAAAGATATCCTCCTCCAAGACGGCTTCCCTACCATCCATCCCTCTCTCCTCCCTAAGGCAATATGTATATTTGTGCTCTCATAATAACTGTACTGGAGAAGGAAATGGCAACCCACTCCAGTATTCTTGCCTAGAGAATCCTGTGGACGGAGGAGCCTGGTGGGCTGCCATCTACGGGATCGTACAGAGTCAGACACGACTGGAGCGACTTAGCAGCAGCAGCAGCAGCAATAACTGTACAGCTCCCCACCCCAGCTGTGAGACCCTTAGGCAAGGCCAGATCCTTGGTGGCCTTGTTCCCAGAAAAGCTGACCCAGAACAAATGGGTAGACGAATGAATGAAGGAGTGAAGGTGTGGGGAGTTTTCTATTTCTTCAGCTAGCCACAGGCTTTCTGCACTCCAGGCCCTTGCACGGGCTGTTCCCCTAGCTGGAACATCAGTTCCTTCCCTGTTTGTCGGCCTAACTCTTCTAAATCCTTTAGCATCACCTGCCCCATCCACTGCACATCATGTCACAATTAAGTCACTCCCTCTCCCTTGTTCCCATAAACTTAACATATCCCTTCAACAGAGCCCTTGTCACATGGTGCTGAGGTCTTCTATGGCTTGGGGGCAGGGCTTGAGTTGTATTCATCCCTACGTCCTCCTACGTAATGACAGCAATAACCAAAATAACAATAAAAACGAACCAGGCCTTACTCTGTTCAAATAAATGGGTAGATGAAAATTTGAGTGAATGACCTAAGTTACTGGATTCTAGGATGTTCTTTCATCATTCCTTAAAAAGCCCAGGATTGACTGAAAGTGCTGTGACTGAATGTGCTGGGGCTGAGCTGACTGACACTTTGGTACCGCAGCTGCCTCCTCTCCCAGGCCTCTGCCCTTGTCCCTAACCTCATGGGCCACACAACCCATCACTGGTGAGTAACAGGGGGTGCTATAAGGCTCAGCACATGGTCCCCCTTACTCTATACACCAGCCAGTCCCCAAGCAGACTTGGCAAAGGTGTCCCAGAGAGCGTGACTCCAGGAAAGTGTGTGCACAGGTGTGCCAGTCCTGAAGCCTCCTCCTCTCACCTCTTATCAACAAGGACAACTGGGCGAGGGGAGATGTGTAGAGAAGGAGAAGGAGCAAGGAGTCTGTGCCATCCCAAAGTCAATGTGCATGGTTAACTGTATAATTGACTGCAGATGTGATTAGGAACTCTGACTATGATGGTGACCACCCAAGGTCAAGAAACACTAGTCACCTCCACAGAATGGCTTCTTTCCCTGACGCCTGCTCCAGAGAATCCCAAGGGAATCAAGCAGAATGCTAAGGGAAAGGAAAAAGAAGCACTTATCCAGAACTTATGCTGACCACACACCCAGGAACTTCAATCACCTGGAAACCAACCAGAAACAAAGAAAATGCTTCTATGTAACTGATCGGTACTCCTCAGAGATGTCAAGTACATAAAAGCAAGGAAAGAAATCAGGAACTGTTATAGACCAGCAGAGGATGAGGAGACACAACTACAAGCAAGTTGGGATCCTGAAGCAGATATTGAAACAGAAAAGGAACATAAGGTAAGAACTAGAGAATGTCACATAATATACAATGAAAATATTGTACCCATGTTACTTTCCTGGTTTTGATCATTGTACCATGGTTGTATAACTCGTTATCAGTAGGGGAATCTGGGTGAAGGATATACATGAGCTCTTAAGTTTGCAATTCTTCTGTAAGCCTAAAATTATTTTTTAAATAAAAAAAGAGTATGCTTTGGTTGACTTCTAAAGGACTGCTATGCGGTCAGCAATGTCCCGGTAAGAATGCAATCATTCTCACCAAACCTGATTTGTGAATATAGCATATTAATTTAGGAATCAAGGGTACTGTTCTCTCAAGAAACCTACAGTTCTTCTGTGAAGCTTATAACTATCAAATGGAAGGAGGAGGAAAGCTAGAAGAGATACCCTGAGACGCGACACGGAGGGAAAAGGACTAGAACAACACGAGCGTAGACAGGATGCTCCAGAGGCAGTCCCCTGTTCCAGCACGGTTGCAGGTATCTTTATGCTCCAACCCCACTGGTGCAACATATGTTTATGGAGCCCTGGGCCAGACCCTGAGCTGGGGACACGATACTGAGTAACTCTTGTTCTTCCCCTCCAAAGGCTCACAAACAGGGCGGCGTGTATGTACAAACACAAAAGAAAATCTTATGCAACTTCTATCACTTTGAAATGTGAAGTGTGTTGTAGGGCCTCAGATGAAGGAGATATCAGTTCAACCTGAGGGAAAATAAAGCCAGAGAAGCCACTGCAAAGGGGGCTTTCAGATGTTAGAGATGGGTGGAGCCCAGGGGGTGAGGGGGAAAGTGACTGAAGTAGAACTTAGAGAGGCAGGCATGGACCATATCAGAAAGGATCTTGACTGTCCTTTCTAATGTAGACCTGACCCTGTAGCAACAGGAAACTACTGAAGGGCTTAAGTAAGGGTGTGGCTTGATCTAAGGAAGTGCCAAGGCTGCAGTGCAGGGGTGTCCTTTTTTCCAGACTGAGTTGAGGAAAGCTTATACTGATGGCAGCATGTGCCATGCTTTAGCGGGTGCAATGCTTGTAGAACATTGTCCAGTTCAGTTCAGTTCAGTCGCTCAGTCGTGTCTGACTCTTTGCGACCCCAAGGACTGCAGCACGCCAGGCTTCCCTGTCCATCACCAACTCCTGGAGTTTACCCAAACCCAAACTTGGTGATGCCATCCAACTATCTCATCCTCTGTCATCCCCTTCTTCTCCCACCTTCAATCTTTCCCAGCATCAGGGTCTTTTCCAGTGAGTCAGCTCTTTGCATCAGGTGTCCAAAGTATTGGAGTTTCAGCTTCAACATCAGTCCTTCCAATGAACATTCAGGACTGATCTCCTTTAGGATGGACTGGTTGGATCTTCTTGCAGTCCAAGGGACTCTCAAGAGTCTTCTCCAACACCACAGTTCAAAAGCATCAATTCTTCAGCACTCAGCTTTCTTTATAGTCCAACTCTCACATCCATACATGACTACTGGAAAAACCATAGCTTTGACTAGATGGACCTTTGTTGGTAAAGTAATGTCTCTGCTTTTTAATATGCTGTCTAGGTTGGTTATAACTTTCCTGCCAAGAACCAAGCATCTTTTAATTTCATGGCTGCAGTCATTATCTGCAGTGATTTTGGAGCCCCCCAAAATAAAGTCTGCCAATGTTTCCCCCTCTATTTGCCATGAAGTGATGGGACCAGATGCCATGATCTGAGTTTTCTGAATGTTGAGCTTTAAGTAAACTTCTCCATTCTCCTCTTTCACTTTCATCAAGAGGCTCTTTAGTTCTTCTTCACTTTCTGCCATAAGGGTGGTGTCATCTGCATATCTGAGGTTATTGATATTTCTCCCAGCAATCTTGATTCCAGTTTGTGCTTCATCCAGCCCAGTGTTTCTCATGATGTTGTTAAAAGGAACAAGGCGATATAGTCCAAACAGAGATGCTAAGAAACAGCTTATTCCCCAAAGGGTCAAACTCACAAGATTCTGCAGGACCTCTGCCCTGCCTCCTCCAAGGGCAAAGGCTCAGCTACTCCAGGCTGGGGGTGTAAATCGTTCTGTACTGCATTCAAGGGACATGATTAACATACATCTGGGAGATGAGTTCTCCTAGCAGCATTTCAAGTCCACCCTGGTCAGCTCAAAACAAAGAGCAGACATACTCCTCAAATGAGAGGGCAAGAGAGGGAACCCGTCTGTGTCTGCCTGCCTGGGTTGCCGGCTCCCCTAGGCTCCTGAGCTGCTGAGCCTGCTTAAGGGGAGCAGGCGCAGGCGTAGTGAAGCAACCCCAGCCATCTTGCTGGGTTCCACGACTACCTGTTCTTCTGAGTCCTATGAATGTGAATAGGTGGCACTGGACGTTCCCAAGTTACCAAGCATTGCCAGGAACTCTGGTGGAGAGAACCAAGATAGAAAGAGGAGGCAGGGTTAAGAGTCCCCTTCAGAACCCTCATACACTGTTGGTGGGAATGTAAGCTGGTGCAACCACTATGGAAAATAGTATGGAGGCTCCTTGGAAAACTAAACATAGAATTACCATATGAGCCAGCAATTCCACTCCTGGGCATATATCTGGACAAAACTCTAATTCAAAAAAGTACATGCACCCCTATGTTCACAGCAGCATTATTCACAACAGTCAAGACATGGAAACAACATAAATGTTCATCAATATATGAATAAAGAAGATGTGGTATATATACATACAGTGGAATACTATTCAGTCCCTTGGAGTACAAGGAGAGCCAACCAGTCAATTCTAAAGGAAATCAGTCCTGAATATTCATTGGAAGGACTGATGCTGCAGCTGAAGCTCCAATACTTTGGCCACCTGATGCAAAGAACTGACTCATTAGAAAAGACTCTGATGCTGGGAAGGATTGAAGGCAGGAGGAGAAGGGGACGATAGAGGATGAGATGGTTGGATGGCATCACCAACTTGATGAACATGAATTTGAGAAAGCTCCAGGGGTTGGTGATGGACAGGGAAGCCTGATGTGCTGCAGTCCATGGGGTCACAAAGAATCAGACACAACTGAACGACTGAACTGACTGATATAAAAGAATGAAACAATGCCCTTTGCGGCAACATGGATGCAGAGATTATCATACTAAGTGAAGTAAGTCAAGAAAGAGAAATACCATATGATCACTTTCATGTGGAATCCAAAACATGACACAAATGAATCTATCTATGAAACAGAAACAGAATCACAGACATAGAGAACAGACTGGTGGTTGCCAAGGGGGAGTGGGGTTGGGGAGGGATGGAGTGGGAGGTTGGGGTTAGCAGATGTAAGCTTTTATATACAGAATGGATAAACAACAGGGTCCTACTGTACTGGCACTGAGAACTATACTCAATATTGTATGATAAACCATAATGGAAAAGAATATTAAAAAAGAATATATATATATATATAGGTATTATTAAATCACTCTTCTGCACAGCAGTAATTAACACAACATTGTAAATCAACAATGTTGTTTTTTTGGTCACTAAGTTGTGTCCAACTCTTTACAACCCATAGACTGTAGCCCACCATGCCCCCTGTCCATAGGATTTCCCAGGCAAGAATATTAGAGTGAGTTGCCATTTCCTTCTCCAGGGGATCTTCTTGACCCAGGGACTGAGCTCAGGTCTCTCGCATTGGCAAATAGGTTCTTTACCACACAACAACTAGGGAAGCCCATAAAATCAACTATATTTCAACTTAAAAAAAAAAAAAAAAAGAGTCCCCTTCATATTTGGTTGCTGCTCCAGGGGAGGGACCACAGTCTGGACAGGAGACTCAGGTCCCAGGCAATGCCTGATGGAGACCTTCTGCTGGACAAACGTTCTTAAAGAACAAGGGATTTGTCCCAGGACTCGCAGCCCATGAAAAAGAGGGTGAATGGAACCCAGATTTTCCGGCTCCAAGTCCAGAGCTCCGGAACCAGACCAGAGTGAACTTCTCTCTGCTTTCTGGCAGTTGGAGAAAGCAGAGGCCTCATGTGGTCCTCTGTGTTCCATCCTTGCCCCGCTGGCCAATGCCTCACCAGTGTATTGGGCACCTCCTATGTGCCAAGTCAGCCCCTCCAAACCACACTCTTCCCCTGTAACATCCTCTGAAATAAGTGGTGGAAATGCTCAACACATGTGAGGTTGCTATCCATATTTTCTGCACTGGTTTGTTTATTTGTACACCATTTTTCTCCAAAAAAAATCAAAGCCACTTAAAGGCACACATATACTGGGACTTCCCTGGTGGTCCAGTGGTTAAGACTCAACACTTTCAATGCAGGGACCTCAGGTTCAATCCCTGGTTGCGGAACTAAGAACCCACACGACACACGGCACGGCTGAATTTTAAAAAAGAAAAAAAAAAAAGACACACACATACTATCATGTTTTCTCTAACAAATGAGTGACTAGGGGTAAAGGAAAACATACACCTCAACTTTTAAAAAATAAGTGAGTGAATCTGGACAAAGGAAACACATGCATTACAATGTTTTTTTAAACAAATGAGTGCATTGGGAAAGGAAAAATAAAGACAGGAAATAAAAAACTTAGGATGACATCTAAAGATACAATTCCTGCACTTGCCAGAGACTGACTCAAAACTTTCAGTAGCAGCCACTGCAGAGGAAAGCGCCCTCTGTTGCAACATTTACAATAGTCAAGAGATATTTTAAAATAAACAAAAAGAGAAAACTATTGTTCAGAAGACGTGAAACTATTTTTGTTACTGAGCCTCAAAACAAAGTTCTCCACAGACTGAATAAATATGACTTCCTTTCCCTCTATCCCCCTGCCTGGAAACCTAATTCCTTCTCAGTCACCAAGTGGGGAGCCTGCCTCTCCTGCCTGGGCTGTACAGGTATAGAAAGAAGGGGCACTGTATCAGTTTTTAAAGCTTTTTTATCAAACTATATCAAGCATACATTAAAATGCATACAAGTGTGCTGTCCAGTAAAATTTTACAAAATATACCTGTTTACCCAGCACTCAGCTCAAGAAACAGCATTACCAACATGCCTGGAGCCCCCTCCCAGCCAATGCCTTTCCGAGGGCAAACACTGCCCAGACTTATAATACCATAGATGTGCTTTTCCTGTTTTGGAACTCATATAAATAGAATCATTCAGTGTCTGGCTTCCTTCACTCAATCCTGTGTTTGTGAGTTGCCCATACATAGCTTGCGGTTGAAGTATGTTCATCTTCATTGCAGAATTCTGTTGTGTGGCTATACCTCAACTTAAGTCTCCTGCAGATGGGCAGATCTGTCCATTCTTGGTCAGGAAAATAAAGACAATCACATGTTGCACATGGGTATTTTTAACTTAGCTAACTTAATGATTTAAGTGCCTGCATTCAGAAGATGCCAGTGTTTTTTTAGTTGCCAGTTATTCCTAAACTTTTAATTCTGACTTAAAAACAACATCTGAAAACTATCAGTCTGACAGCTGACATTACTTCGATCAATAAAATCTATTTTTTGTAACCAAACATGGCTCAGTCCTGTAGCCAAGGGACCAAGAGACATATAGAAAAAAATGTAAGAAATTTTCTCACTCTTGCAATTAGACATTCAATACTTATAGACAACATTTACTGAAACATTATTGTGAGTTAGGAACTGCACTAAATATTTTGCATGTATTATTTCTTTCAATCTTGACAAAAACCTCAACAGGACCTTACAGCTTTGTCCTAAGCACCTAGCATAGGATCTAAGAAACCACACACTAAAAAAGTGCTTATTAAATAAGGCAATGAATGAATAATAGCAGATACCATTTATAGAGCCCAAAGTATAGGCCAGGAACTGTGCCAACTGCCTACATTCATCATCATATTTAGTCTTCTCAACTTACCTGAGATAACCTAGGAGACAACTTTGGGGGTGTTGCCCACCTCACAAGTCCCCACTCTCTCTAAAAATCACCCCCTGCTTAAGGCAGGGCCTTGGTCAACAATCAGACTGGGGACCAACTGTGCTGACCAGATCACCCACGGCTGTCAGCCTGACAGAACAGAAGGCCCCACGCCTAGAGCAATCAGCTCTGTGACCAGAGGGCAATGTGCTACTGGGACACACAGGATGTCTCGTACAAAAGGCCCAACACCAGGAAGCATAGCCAACTACCAGACACAAAGAAATAAAAACAGCAACTCAGGCAACATGAGGTGACAGAAGCTGCTGCTGCTGCTAAGTCGCTTCAGTCGTGTCCGACTCTGTGCCACCCCACAGACGGCAGCCCACCAGGCTCCACCATCCCTGGGATTCTCCAGGCAAGAACACTGGAGTGGGTTGCCATTGCCTTCTCCAATGCATGAAAGTGAAAAGTGAAAGTGAAGTCGCTCAGTCATATCTAACTCTTAGCGACCCCATGGACTGCAGCCCACCAGGCTCCTCGGTCCATGGGATTTTCCAGGCAGGAGTACTGGAGTGGGTGCCACTGCCTTCTCCGAGGTGACAGAAGAACATGTTCCAAATGAAGGAACTAATAGAACCTCAGGAGAAGAATCAAGTGAGGTAGAGACAGGCAACCTATCCAATAAAGAGTTCAAGGTAATGATCATTAAGATGATCAAAGAACTCAGGAAAAGAATGGACAACAAACAGTGTGAGAAGCTAGAAGTTTTTAACAAAAAGAAAATATATAAAGAAGAGCTAAAGGGAGATGAAGAATATAATAACTGAAATGAAAAATACACTAGATGGTATCAACAGTAGATTAAATTATACAGAGGAATGAATCAGTGAGCTGGACTAAAGTGGAAATCACTGAGGCTGAACAGGAAAAAAAAAAAGGACAAAAATCAATGAGAACAGTTTAAGAGACCTCTGGGACAACATCAAGCACACTAACACTCATATTATATGAGCCTGAAAGAAAAGAGAGAGAGAAAGCGGCAGAGAACATATCTGAAGACATAATACCTGAAAACTTCCCTAACCAAGGAAAGGAAATAGACATCTGGATTTAGGAAGCACAGTGTCCCAAACAGGATCAGCCCAAAGAAGACCCACCAAGACACACTGTCATTAAAATGATAAAAAAAATTTTAAAAAGAGAAAATATTAAAAGGTCAGAAGGGAGTGGCATGATATATTTAGAGTGATAAAAGGGGAAAACATACTACCTAGAATACTGGACCAGCATGGCTTTCATTCAGATTTGATGGAGAGATCTAAAGTTTTACATACAGGCAAAAGCTGAAGGAGTTTACCACCACCAAACCAGCTTTACAAGAAATGTTAAAGGGATTTCTAACTGAAAAAGAAAAGGCCACAACCAGAAACATGAAAATTATAAAAGGAAAAAGCTCATCAGTAAAGGTAAATATACAGTAAAGGTAGTAAATCAATCATGTACAAAGCTAGTGAGAAGGTTAAAAGGCAAAAATAGCAAAATCATCCACATTTACAATAACCAGTTAAGGGATACACAAAACAAAAAGATGTAAAATACAATGTCAAAAACAGTAATCATGAGGGGAGGAGAGTTTAAAAATTCAGGGATGTTAAATTGCATTTGAAATTAAGAGATCAGCATCTTGAAACAATCATAGGTAGACAAGATAGATAGAACTCATGGTAACCACAAACCAAAATCTATAAGAAATACACACACACACAAAAAAAAGAGAGAGAGACAGAGACAGAGAGAAAGGAATCCAAAGAAAGAAAAGAAAGTTAGTCTCGCTCAGTTGTATCCAACTCTTTGGGATCCCACAGATTGTAGCCTGCCCCGCTCCTCTGTCCATGGAATTCTCTAGGCAAGAGTACTGAGGGGGTTGTCATTTCCTTCTCCAAGGGATCTTCCCTACCCTGGGTCTCCTACATTGCAGGCAGATTCTTTATCAACTGAGCCACTAGGGAAGCCAAAGGAATCCAAACATAACACTAAAGATAGTCATCAATTCACAAGGAAAGAGAACAAAAGAAGAAAAAAGGAACAAAAAAGAACCTACAGAAACAAGCCCAAAACAGTGAACAAAATGGCAATAAGAACATACCTTTCAATGATTTCTTTAAATGTAAATGGGCTAAATGCTGTACTCAAAAGACACAGATTGGCTGAATGAATACAAAAACAAGACCCATATATATGCTGCTTATAAGAGAATCACTTCAGATCTTAAGACACATACAGACTAAAAGTGAGGGAATGGAAAAAGGTATTCTCTGCAAATGGAAGTCAAAAGAAAGCCAGGGTAGCAATACTTATATCAGACAAAATAGACTTTAAAACAAAGACTGTAACAAGAGATAAAGAAGGACATTACATAATGATCCAAGGATCAATCTGAGAAAAAGACATAACAATTGCAAATATATATGCATCCAACACAGGAGCATATCAGAAAGAATAAAATACCTAGGAATAAATATAACTAAAAAGGTAAAAGACACATCTCTCATGCGTGCTCAGTCATGGCCAACTCTTGAGACCCCATGGACTGTAGTCTGCCAGACTCCTCGGTCCATGGAATTTCCCAGGAAAGAATACTGGAGTGAGTTGCCATTTCCTCCTCCAGGGGATCTTCCCGACCCAGGGATTGAACTTGGGTCTCCTGCTTGGTAGGTGGATTCTCCACCACTGAGCCACCTGGGAAGACCCAAAGGATACATACTCAGAAACTATGAGACACTGAGGGCAGAAACTGAAGACTACAGAGATGGGAAGATGAGAGTCCATCTTCATGGGCTGGAAGACCACTGTTAAAATGGCCATATCACCCAAGGCAATCCACAGAGTCGGTGCAATCTCATACCAATGGCATTTTTCACAGAAGTAGAACAAATAACCTTAAAATTTATATAGAACCACAAAAGATACAGAATAGCCAAAATAATCTTGAGAAAGAAGAATAGAGCTGGAGGTATCACATTTCCTAACTTCAGACTATATGGCAATCAAAACAGTATGGTAAGGACACAAGAAACAGACACATAGTTTAATGGATCAGAATAGACACCCCAGAAATAAACCCACACACTTATGGTCAATTAATCTACAACAAAGGGGGCAAAAGTATACAATGGGGAAAACACGGTGTCTTCAATACTGGTGCTGGGAACAATGGAAAGCTACACGTGAAAGAATGAAAATATTGTCTCATACTATACACAAAAATAAAGCCAAAATAAATTAAAGACCTAAATGTAAGGCTGGAAACCGTAAGACTCATAGAAGAAATCATAGGCAGAACATTGATAAAAATTACAGCAAAAAATTTTGAACCTGTGTCCTAACGCAAAAGAAATAAAAGAAAAAAATAAACAAATGGGATCTAATTAAACGTAAAAGCTGTTGCATAACACAGGAAACCTCAACAAGACGAAAAGACAACCAACGGAATGGAAGAAAATATTTGATGGAAGAAAATACTGGTCAAATGATATGACCAATACAGGCTTAATATTTGGAATATATATGCAGTTCATACAATTCAATATAAAAAACAATTAAAAATGCACAGAAGACTTGAATAGACATTTTTCCAAAGAAGACATACAGATGCGCTAACAGTCACAAAAAAAGAAGCTCAACATTGTTAGTCATCAGAGAAACAAATCAAAACCACAATGAGATATTCCCTCACACCTGTCAGAATGCTGCTGCTGCTGCTGCTAAGTCGCTTCAGTCGTGGCCGACTCTGTGCGACCCCATTGACGGAAGCCCACCAGGCTCCCCCATCCCTGGGATTCTCCAGGCAAGAACACTGGAGTGGGTTGCCATTTCCTTCTCCAATGCATGAAAGTGAGAAGTGAAAGTGAAGTTGCTCAGTCGTGTCCGACTCTTAGTGACCCCATGGACTGCAGCCTACCAGGCTCCTCCGTCCATGGGATTTTCCAGGCAAGAGTACTGGAGTGGGGTGCCATTGCCTTCTCCAATCTGTCAGAATGGCCATCACCAAAAAGACCACAAATAACAAATGTTGGTGAGGATGTAGAGAAAAGGAAATCTTTGTTCACTGGTGATGGAATGTAAACTGATGAAGCCACTACTGAAAACAGTATGGAATATCCTTTAAAACCTAAAAATAAAACTACTATATGATCCAGCAATTCCACTCCTGGATATATATCCAAAGAAAACAAAATCATTAATTTCAAAAGGTACATGCACCTCAGTGCTCACAGAAGCACTGTTTACAATAGTCAAGATACAGAAGCAACCTAAGTGTCCATCAACAGTTGAATGGATAGAGAAGACATGCTTCATATACACAAAGGAATATTACTCAACTATAAAAGGAAGAAAATTCTGCCATTTGCAACAACATGGATCAACCTGGATGATATTGTGTTTAGTAAAGTAAGTCAGAGAAAGAAAATACTGTATGTTATCATTTATTTGTGGAATCTTAAAAATAAAAACAAATGGAAGAATGTAACAAAACATAAACAGACTCACAGGTAATTGAGGACAAACTAGTGGTGACTAGTGAGGACAGGAGAAGGGAGAAGGAACAATATAGGGGTAGAAGATTAAGAGGAACAAACTACTATGTATAAAATAAGTAAACTACGAGGATATCTTGTACAGCACAGGTAATATAGTCGATTTTTGTAATAACTTCAAAAAGAGTATAAAAATTTTGAATCACTATGCTGTACACCTGAAACTAATATATTAATAACACTGTAGATCAACTGTACCTCAATAAACAAAAAACTACCCCCTCCTTATGCATATGTCCACCAGCTGCCACATCTGTGCTACATGCTCCCTCCCCACCCCATCACAGCTGACTGGATCAGATGTGAACACCTAATACAACTCAGCCAATCAGATTATCTCTCGGGTATTTGGACTTACCTCTGAAAGAGGGTCAGTCAGATCTGCTTGCAGTTAAAATGAGCTGCTGTGAACTCACTCCTAAGCTGCAGTGTGGACTTTTTTTATGGAATAATGGAGAAAGAAGGTCTGCAAGGTGAGAAAAATTAGGACAGTGAGCAGACAGATGCAGAGACAAAGAGGCAAAGTCTCACTAAGGTTCCCATCCGCTTCTCTGTTCTCCACTCCACTCCATTCAAAAAGCCCAGACTTGGGTTCTAGTAAATTTCCTTTCTGGCTTAAAATGACTCAGGTTGGTTCTCATCAGTTGTATTAGTTGCTACCCAAAAAAAATCCAGACTAAGATAAGGTAAATATTATTTTTCCCTTAATACATATGAAGAAATTGAAGCTCAGAGGAAATGAAGTGACTTTCCTAAGGGCACAATTCAGTGAATGGTAAGGACACAAACGCAAGTCCACCCAATTCTGCAACCTGACCTGTTTCCCATTCCATATGCTGGTGTTTCTTGGCCCAAATCAACGGGACCCCCAGATCAGTCTTTCATCCCACTGGCAAGTTTTTTGAGGGCTAGGGCCATGTCTGACTCCCAGTAGCAGCTCTACCTGGGCTAAACACTGTCAGGTGTCACTAGCAAGCCTGGTGGGATGGAGATTTCATGGGACCAGAGGAAACATCATGGTGTGACTGATGGGAAGTTAATAGGTTTTGTGGATGCAAATTGTAGAGGCAAAAGAGTGAGGCATGGAACTGAGATCCTAGTAACCTTGACAGATCAGCCAGTGAGCAATTCACAAAAGTCCATGGCAGCTCTAAAGCTGGAGATGGACCAGAATAAGACTGAAGACCCGGGGGGGGGGGGGGGTGATTCTGCATGCCACCCTTGAAAATGCAGAACATCTAAATCTTCCTCATGCCACAAGCCTCAGCCTGGCTGCCTTGACTTCAGCTTTGGCAGGGTAAGTGGAATGAGAATCAGGCATTGGGCCAGGCCAAACATGGTGGTTAGGCCAACCCCGAGGGCTGGATCAAGAGCCCATCATGGGCAAAGTCCTCATTCTACACAGACTGGACCATCTGATCTCCTTGGTACACACATACCCAACCCCATCTTCTACAAGGCAGCCAGAGAGATATTTTTAAAACACACACCTGACGATTTCACTCCCTCAATAAAGCTCTTACATGCCCCTCAAGGCCCTCAGCCTGTTATTCAAGGCATTAGTCTGTCATCCAAGGCCTTTATGACCTGCTGCAGTATAATGAGAAATATATTTGGTCTCTATCCTGGCTTCCTGGCACAGAGCAAGTGAAAACGACATAATTTCTTGAATGTGAAGGGTGATATGGGCATCTTTTGTTATAATACTTGGTTTTTTTATAGAATCCCTAAGACTCTTGAAATTTCCTAAGTGATAGGAGTGTCTTTTATTAATCATACCAAGCCCTTTGATCACACCTGAGTTTTTGCTAGTAGGGTGACTTTGCATAGGGCCCTAACACAGCTCAGGATGGCTAGGGTCACCAGAAATACCAAGTGATTACAAGGCCAGAACTTCCAGCTCCACTCACTGTCCTATCGGAAGGGGATGGAGTGGGTGGGGGCTGGAGATTCAGCTGAATAACCGTGAGACTTGATGAACTTCCTGGTGGGCAAACGCATCGAGGTGCAGGGAGGTGGTACCCCCAGAGAGGTTACAAAGGCTTCACACATCACTCCACACCTCCACACCTTTCCCTATACCTCTCTCCCCTTTGGCTGTTCCTGAGTTGTATATTTTGTAAGAAACTGACAAACCTAACTAAAGTGTTACCCTGAGTTCTTTGAGCCATTCTAGCAAACTACTGAACCCAAGGAAAGGATCATGGGAACTTTCTATTTATAAGCAAAGGGTAGTTTTGCAACTGATAACTAAAGTGGGGAGCCGTCTTATTGTGCTGTGCCCTTAAGCTGTGGGATCTGTGCTAACTCTGGGGAGTTGAAGAATTGAACCAAGTTGTTGGACATCCACTTGACGTCTAGAGAGGTGGAGAATCAATTGTTGGTGTGGAAAACACTCCAGACCTGCATTCCAGTCTTCTCAAATAGTATATGAGTCATTCACACTCAACTGTGCTCCCAATATTCAAAATTATCTGTGTTCCTGGAATTACCTTGGTCTCTTGATAGCTACATCACCACTGTACACACAAGCTATTCTCTCTCCTGGAACATCACCCAATCCTGTCCATCTTGCGAAATCTTAATTAAACTTTAAGATCAATTCAAAGAGCACAGTGCAGGCGTTTCTAACTTCCTCACATCGGGTTAAATGCCCTTTCTCTGTGTACATTTGGCACAGAAAATATATCATTCTGTGACCACTGTCCTGCCTCTCCTGATGGATTGTGGGCTCCTTAAGAGCAGGGAACTGGTTTTCTATATTATTTTGTTTCAACATGCTGGGCCTGGAGTAGGCATCAGTAAGTATGGATGGATGGGTGCAAATGGGGTAAACAGATAAATAGATGGGTTAATAAATGGAGTCTGTAAGGATAAATGGATGGGTAAATGGACATGTGGAAAAATAAGTGGGTGTGTGGGAGGTAGATCGATGACAGGAAGGTTAGATGGATGGATAAACATCAAAGATTTCATTTAACTGGTGAATATACATCAGCGATTTTATTTAACTCACTAACTAATTATGGAATCAATAAGACATTATACACAATTTAAAGTCAAATCCAAAGTGCAGCCACAACTACAGATTTTAGCCCACCCACTCCCAACAAGATACCAACTGGCCTCACCTAAAGAAATTCACTTGCATCTCAATGGACCACAACAGTTTTCATCATAATCAGTTTTCTACTATTTCCAAAATAACCAAAACAGCTCAGAGACCATGAAAGCTACAAACTCCCATACAAACATACAACCATGTGACAGGTTAACACCCAACAGTCAATGAGAAGGACATCTGGTAATCTTTTCTGCCTATTTCAAAGTGTCTCATCATCTCACCTGGCACAGCTTAACCAGGTGTGAGTCTCTGGAAAGCCACTTCATTTCAGAGGGCCTCAGTCTCCTCATCAGCAAAGTGGGATGAGAGCACAAACCTCCAGGCTTTTAGCAGAGAGCAGCTTCAGAAGGTCTTGCTCTAGGTTTTATAGATATTTCTCCACCTCCTGAGCTTCCTCCCTCTACTTCAGCACCACCTCTGAGCCTGTTGGCCTTAGGAGGGCCCTGCCACTGTCCCCACACCTCAACAAGCATGAACCAAGGCCTCTTTCTTCATCTCTCCTTAACACTACCAAGACATGTTCAGGCAATGGATGGGTGGATGGACTGGAAGACAGGAGTCGGGAGAGGTAGAACAGTGAGAGGACAGATGGGCAAACAAGTGTATCAATAGATGGCTGCAGGATGGGAGAAAGAACACATGAATTCATGGGAGGATAGATGAGTGGATGGATAGATAGATGAATCAATCAATTCTAATGCCTGCACACCTAAGTCCTTAGGTTATCTTTCCATCTGGACTCCTCTCAGAGTTCTGCTGCATGCCAGCAACTCCTGAAATTCAACATGTATAAAATCAAACTCATATTATTCTTCCCCAAACTTGATTCCCTTCCAGTGTTCCGCTCCTCAGTGAATCTATCCACACTGCTGCACCAAACAGAAATCTAGGCATCATCCTGACTCCACCTGCTCCCTCAACCCCCACAGCCAGGACATCACCAAGTCTTACTGATTTTACCTTCCACATCTATCTCCAACCCATCTTATCTCTCTCCACCTCCAGAGACACCATCACTCCTCTCCTGGGCTAGTGCGATCACCACTTCTCACCCTCCTTGCCTCCATTCTGTCTTGCCCCCAACCATCTCAGCACTACCAGTAAAACTGTCTTTTCAAAATGCAGGTCTGATTATGCCACCACCACTCATCCAAGCAGAGACATCACTTTGCCGACAAAGGTCTGCCTAATCAAAGCTATGGTTTTTCCAGTAGTCATGTACAGATGTGAGAGAGCTGGACCATAAAAAAGTCTGAGCACCAAAGATTGACGTTTTTGAATTGTGGTGCTAGAGAAGACTCCTGAGAGTCCCTCAGACTGCAAGGAGATCAAAACAGTCAATCTTAAAGGAAATCAACCCTGAATATTCACTGAAAGGACTGATGCTGAAGCTGAAGCTCCAATACTTTGCCCACCTGATGCAAAGAACCAACTCACTGGAAAAGATCTTGATGCTGGAAAAGATTGAGGGCAGGAGCAGAAGGGGACAACAGAGGATGAGATGGTTGGATGCCATCACCAACTCGATGGACATGAGTTTGAGCAAACTCAAGAAGGCAGGGAAGGACAAGGAAGGGAAGCCTGGCACACTACAGTCCATGGGGTCACAAAGAGTCAGACACGATTTAGTGACAGAACAACCACAACAATAAGTCCAATGTTGTTTAAAACACTCTTATGCCCTCCACAGCTCTCAAGATCAAAAGCAGTCCTGGCCCCAGCCCACTTCTCCTGCCTCCTCTCATACCCTGACAAGGTCAGACCTCCTGTAAGACTCAGTCACATGTTCCCAAATTTGTGGCACGTCTCATCGTGGCAGGTTTACATTTATCTGCCACTCCTTGGTTAATGTCTGACACCTCCTCTACACAGTGAGCCCCACAAAGAAGAGACCATGACTATTCTGGTTTTGTCTTGGGATCAAGCAGGCTTGGGCATAAATCTGGGTTCTGCCTCTAATTAGCCATGTGATGGTGAACAAGTTTTTCAGCCTCCATAAACTCCTTGCTGCACAAAGAAAAATGGAGAAAGTATCATCCCCTCTACAGGATACCGTGAGGATGGAATTAAACAATGCACGTAGAGTGGTTGACAGAGGGTCTGGTCGCTGGAAGGACGTGTCATGACTGGTTGGAAACAGCAGCAGAAAGGTTTGCATACAGATCCTGCTCACCCCTCAACCAGCTGACCCTGAAATAAGCCCTGCCCCGAATACAGCTCTTCAAGCAGGCCCAGAAGTAGGCTCCCCGAGATGGGCCTCTGGGGACCTCTCCCAGGGTCCTGAAAGGGTGGCCTCCCTGCTAACAGGAGACAGTGAGGGGCAGCCTGCCCCAGCCCTCCACCTGGGAGAAAGGGTGTAGGGGGCCAGAAGGGTTTAGGAACCCTGAGGCCAGCCCTCTTAATAGGTCCATTTCATCAAGTTCCCTTCTTCCTCAAGAGTCACAGTGACTCCCCGCTGCCTAGAGCATCAGAGGCAGCCTCCTTTACCTGGAATCTCAACTCCATCCTCCATCTGGCACCTGGCGCCCCAGAGCCCACCCTTCATCCAGAAAGGCCTCCTCACCAAGCCTCCATACCCCTTCCTGACTGCAGGCCCTGCCGCCCCCCGTTCTGGAAAGCCTTCAGTCTTCATGTGTTCCTCTCTAAATCCTTCCCCACCCCTCATACCCCCCTCCTCCATCTTCCAGAAAGCCCTCTAGGACTCACCCAGCCCACACTAACTTCCTTCTCTTCTGAGGGCCTTGGGTCTGGAATCTCCAATGAAAGGCTAAGCTCTGATGTAAAACAGACCCATCTGGATACAGTCGCAAGCTTACTACTGTTTGCATTTCTTAAAAAACAAAATCACGACTGTTATACAAATATAAAATGAACTGCACACGTCAAAGATTTCATTTTTAACTCATTAATTAATGAGGGAAAAATAAGACATTTTACACAATTTAAAGGAAAATCTGAAGCGCAGCCACAAGCATATCGCTCTTAGCCTCCTCTCACAAGATCTCCATTGACCTCACCTGATAAAATGTATTATTTGCATCTCAAGAGACAGGAACAGTTTCCCATCAGAATTAGCTTCCTACAACTTCCAAAGTAATTAAACAGCTCAGAGACCATGAAAGCTACAAATTCCTATTGCTGTTTGTTGTTGTTCAGTCACTGAGTCTTTGCGACCCCATCGACTAGCCCACCAGGCTCCTCTGTCCATGGGATTTTCCAGGCAAGGATACAGGAACAGGTTGCCATTTCCTTCTCCAGGGGACCTTCCCAAGCCAGGGATCGAACCCGCGTCTCCTGCATTGGCAGGTGGATTCTTCACCGCTGAGCCACCAGGGAAGCCCTAGAGAAACAATCATGTGCCAGGTAACAACTATGAGTCAATTAGAAGGACACCCGCTAATCTTTTCTGCTGTTTTAAAGTGTCTCATCATCTTACCTGGCACAGCTTAACCAGGCGTGCATCTCTGGAAAATCACTTACATTTGGTAGTTCTCAGTCTCCTCACCCGTAAAGTGGGGTGTGAGCACAAAATCCTCCAAGCTCTCAGCAGAGAGCAGCTCCACAAGGCGCTGCCTAGGGCTTCACAGGTGTCTCTGTCCCCTCCCCGTCCTGCCCCAGCTTCCACCCTCTGCTTAAGCAGCACTTCTGAGCCAGTCAGCCTTAGGGGGGCTGCACTCCTGGGCCCCACACCCCACCAAGCAAGAACCAAGCCCTCTTCTTCTCCTTTATCTCCCTTAACATGTTCAAGGAGACCATTAGCAAAATCAGAGGGAGACAAAAAGGTCTTTTTAAAGCTGGTGGCAGGGGTGGCGGGGGAGGGGGCACTTCCCTAGTGGCTCAGTAGTAAAGAATCTGCCCGCCAATGCAAGAGACACAGGTTCGAGCCATGATCCAGGAAGATCCTACATGCCTCGAAGCAACTAAGCCTGTGTGCCACAACTACTGAGCCTGTGACTCCAGGAGTTGGTGATGGACAGGGAGGCCTGGCGTGCTGCAGTCCATGGGGTTGCAAAGAGTCAGACATGACTGAGGGGCTGAACTGAACTGACCCTTAGTACTAAATATCAGAAGACTCCTCCCAACATTAGAATTGATAAGTTGACCAAACCTAGGAGTGACAGGGATAAGAGAGCACACTCTAGGGCAGGTCCCCACAGCCTGGCACTGGACTCTTGGGGCACCTCCCTGTCCTGAGATGGAACTGCGTCACCCCTCCCAGCTCCTTCCTCCAGCCTCGATATTCTGCCCTTGGTGTAACAGATGCTGAACATGAGTGTGCTTCCCTTGTGTCCAGAAGATGTCCCTCCTATGACTCTGACCTCATACAGAAGAAAGTCTCAAGAATATGTGGACATACCCACTGAAGTCAAGAATAATCACAGACACGCACAAACTTACCCACTAAGACGTTCACTGCGATGTTGTCTGGAAATGTGAAAATCTCAAAACTGAACACCCAGCAGTAAAGAACTGATTAAATACTTGATTGATATTTCCATAACACCTTATAGGAAAACCCAAGTGAATCTTTTGGACAACCCAATAAAATACAGTAAAGCCATATGACATAGCACTAGGCAGCCATGAAAACCGTGATGTAGGAAAAGAGGGTGAGCAAGCTCACTCCATTAAGGACACTTGTAGAGTTGTGAGATTAAAAAGGAAGAAAAAGAAACCTCAACATTAATAGTGATCAGTATTTGTGTTCTTTTGTCACTTTTTCAAGTTTCTCAAGTGTCCTACACTAATATGTGTGTGGATAGATACATGGGCAGATCAACATAAACCTGAAGCTAAACCCCAATACCACATGCCCAGTGGAAACCATTCTGTGTTCCAGCGCAAAGAACAAGTCAGATCTGTCAGCTCAGCAACGTTCAAATGGGGTGGAAGGAGATGGACTCTTTTTCAGCTAGAGCCTTCCACAAGGGCCCCACAAAATACACATACACACAGTCTTGCCAACAGGAGAAGGAAATGGCAACCCACTTCAGTATTCTTGCCTAGAGAATCCCGTGGACAGAGGAGGCTGGTGGGCTGCTGTCCACAGGGTCGCACAGAGTCGGACATGACTGAAGCGACTTAGCAGCAGCAGCGGCAGCACAGTCTCACCAAAGGGGACAGATTAAAGGTAAAACCACTCAACAACCATAATATCCATCCTGCATGGATCAGCAGGTGTCTGCTCAAGAAAGTCAAGGTCACCTTTAGCAGGGTGGTGCAGGGGGCAGAGCCCTGGTCTGAGAGCACTAGAACCACCAACCCTAGCTGATCTGTCCCCTCCTTTCTCTAGTCCTTTGATTGTTTATCCATAAAATAAATGTGTGAGGTTGGACAAAAGACCTTTCAGGTTCCATTTCTTAGGACTGGGAGATGTTCCCCTATATTCTGGCCCCATCCCCCACACAGTTCACATGTCCCCTCCACAACGGTTCTGGATGGAGGTGGAATCCTCCAGCCTGGGTCCCTCCATCTCCTTCAGTCTAGGGCAATAGGGTAGACAGTACAGGAGGTAGAGCCCAGAATAAACAGCAAACGGAGCTGGGAAGAGCCTCACTCACCAAGGCTCTAGACCATGCAGGTCCCTCTGCCTCCAACCAGGGAAGCCCAAGATATGGTGACTGGCAGAGCTGGGGAGGAGGGAGGTTTATTTAAACCAGAGTCTGCTCTGCCCCTACCCTCCACTCAGTGCCAATGGCTGCCTGGCCTCTCCTCCACCCCATCCTTCTGGCTCCTCTCCTTCACCACGTTTTATCATCAACATGTGCAGTTCCTTATCCTCATGTTTTATTTTTGGTAACATGACCATCAAGGAAATAGGGGTTAGGAGAATTGTCAACAAAGTATTTCATCAATTAATTCACCAAATTTAGAGTGCATGCTCTGGGCAGGCCCCCAAGGGTCTCCCTCCTGAGGCTCCCAGTTAAGTGTGTCAGTCACTTCAGTCATGTCCAAAACTTTGCGACCCCATGGACTGTAGCCCACCAGGCTTTTCTGTCCATGGGATTCTCCAGGCGTAGGTTGCCATGCCCTCCTCCAGGGGATCTTCCTGACCCAAGAATCGAACCCATATCTCCTGCATCTCCTGCACTGCAGGCAGGTTCTTTACCAACTGAGCCACCTGGGAAGCCCTCCCAGCTAAGTAAGGGAGATTAAATGATTCCACAAATAACTGGGAAGCACTAAGATTAGCAGGGGTGCAATGATCAGGAGATTTATTGTAATAAAGAAAGGGAGGTCTGGGGGACGGGGCTGGTCCACGGCCCCTAAGTAGAGTTGGGACCAAGTAGGAAAGCCAGGAGCCCCTCCCTGAGTCAGGCACCAGGGTCGGGGTCAAGCTCTACGCCCAAGGTTTGGATATGGCCCAAGGTTTGGATATGGCGGGGTGAGAGGGCACAGGGCTGGGCGAGGGGAACAGGAAATAGGCAAGCTGGTCCCTCAGGAGAGGAACCCTTCAGTCAGGCCTAGCTGACATTCCGAACACCCAAGAATCACCGGCGGGCAATTGGAAGCAGGAGGCCCTGCCAGGCTTGTCCGCTTCGCCCAGTGGCCATGACAGGGGTCCCCTGGCCCGGTGCCCAGGCTGGCCTCTGAAAAACCTGTCTGGCTGTCCTTCCCTGCTCATATTGGTTGTCTACTCTCTTCTGCAGGTTTATATGTCTGCGCCTCTGCTCCCGCCTGTCTGTATGTCACACTCTACACACGCCTGTCCGTCTGTCCTCACACGTCTGGCTGGCGCGCTGGCCTTCCAGCTTCTCTCGGCCTCCTGGCCACGCGCCCCGCCTGCCGCTGTGGGGGTGTCGGGCTGGCAGTGCGCAAAGGGGCGCGGCTCGGCCCTCCCCCTCCGCCGCTTCCCCCCAGCTCAGGAATGACCCGGGCGGCGGCCCGGAGCTGCTGAGGCCCCGGAGTCGCGGCGCAGGGCAGCGGGAGCGGGCGGTCGTGGCGTGGGCGGCTGTGCGGGGCCGGCGGAGGGCCGGGCGGGGCTGCGGCAGGGCAGGACCGGCACCGGGAAGTCGCTGCCGCCACCGCCGCCTCGGCCGGGGATCGCGGGCCCCGGGTCGGCTCGGCCGGGCCCCGCCCCGCCCCGCCCCTGCACGCCGAGCAAGCCGTGGCGGAAAAGCGCGCCCCCCGCGACGCCCGAGCCCGAGCGCAGCGGCATCCGAGCGGGAACCAGAACGTGAGCGGGAGCGGAGCCAGAGCGGGAACCCGAGCTGGAGCCGAAGCTGGAGCCGGCAGTGCGGCGCACGGAGCGGAGCGAGGCAGCCAAGCCGAGTAAGGGGTGTGGGGCCGGGGGCGGCGCTGGGGAGGGGCGGGGAGGGGGTTCCGGCCCCCTCCCCCGCGCTCTGCGGCGGCCCCAGCGCACGCACACACCCCAGGGGCGCTCAACGCTGTCCCGGGGAGGAACCGCAGCGCACTTCGAACTGGATCCCCGCTCTCCCGCGGATCCCTGCCCCGACCCCCGCACCCCTGCGCGGGCCGTGGCTGCCCCTGAACATGCTATCGGGCCCGGGGATAGAGAGCACTCCCCGATTCTTGCCTGACTGGAGTCCCACACGAACATCCACCCTATGCAGGGGGCAAAAAAACAGTCTCCACGACCCCGCGCTCTTGGTTTCCCGGACCCCGAAACAACCCACTCAAGAAGGGGGAACCAGGATGCACTTATGGCTGGGGTGGAAGAGGAAAGGGGATCCGGGCTTGAAGAGTTTGAAGCTAGAAGCCACCCTCGACCCTCGAGCAGGGAAGTTTGACCCTCCAACGGGCGGGTCACCAGGGCCGTGCCCCCGCTTCAGTGCCTGCCTGCAGCGCTGGTCTATCTCAGCACCATCGGTGGGAGAGGTGTCCACAGTGCACCTTCTCCAGCTCCACGTCAGACTTTCCCTGGCGCGGTAAGTGAGGCTGAGTCCGAGGCGGCTGCTCTGGCCGGCTGCGCAGCGCCAAGCGGTATAGCCGCCCCTCCCCACGCGCCCTCCGAAGTTGGTTAGTGCCCACCCGCTCCACGGCTGACTCGCACAGCCCTTCCCCTCTCCCCATCGGCCAGGCGGTCCTGAGGCTGGCTCGCAGAGGATCCAGGGCTGCCCTCCTGATCCCACGCGCGGTGCCGGTGGGGATAGCCAGGCCCGGGCTGGGAAGGGGAGGGCATGAGTGACAGGTGTCAGCCGCGGGGGCTCCAGGAGCTTGGTCCTTGGTGTTGATCCCACCCAGTCCCACAGGCGCCTGCCTTTGAGCAAGCCCCTCCTGACTCTCCTCAAACATCCTGACTGCTCTACTGGAACAAGTGGCTTCACCTCTTTGTGCCTCAGTTGCTCTACTGACATGTAGGTAGGATTCTGTTGTGAGCAACGTGTTAAAGGGCTTCCGAACCAGAGGGTGGGCTTGGCTGACTTTCTAGCTGTGTGGCATTAGGCGAGATACTTAACCTCTCTGAGCCTCAGTTTCCCTATCTGAAACATGGGGAAGGTGGGTGTGTTGGAGGGAATAAATGAGGCGATGCCTGGGGACGGGGGCAGGGCTAGCATGGTGCTTGGTACACAGCTAGCACTCAGTTCAGGCTGACTACAGGTGACATTCTGTGAAGTGTCCAGCACCAGTGGATGCTAAAGCAGAGCAAGGTCCTCTGAGGTGGTAGGGACACCACCCCTTCTCAACCCCACTCTGAGGAAGTCTTTGAATCCCCTAAGGCCTTGTTGACACACACTGCAATGGCAGAACCCTCTCCTTAGGGCCAGCGCTTTCTCACTGTTCCCTCCTCCCTGGGCATTCTGCTTTCCAGCGGCGCTGGCCTCCCCCTACCTATCATCTCCATCCCGGTTGAGAAAGACTATGTAACCCACTCTTTCTTTGGCCCTAGATTGATGTCTGTTCCCCAGCCCGAGGGCTCCCCACATCCTTCTCACGCTCTGTGCGAGGGAATTCACACCTCCCTCCACTCTTGGGTTTGGGCCTAGGGAAGACTGCTTTCCCTGAGGAGCAATCAGACAGTCAGGGGGCTTGGATGTTCCAATGGTGACAGTTCAGACAGGCAGTGAAGAGCAACAGAGGGAGCAGTGACTAGGGCAAGGAGACAGCGGGAAGTCAGAGGGGTCCCAACCCTGAAGCTGTGGTATTCATCCAGGCGACTGAGCCACAAGGCACCAGATATGATGAGCCTTGGGGAAGAAGTGGGGCCTGTGAATGACTTTGAGAGGTTAGAAGTTCAGAGCTGGAAGGTCCCCAGGAAGAGATCTGCCCAGTCTGTGCAGCGGAGGCTTCAGACCCAGAGCAGAACCCAGGAGCTAGGGGAGGATGCTGGAATCCCTGGGGTGGCATGGAGGGTTGAAGGTGCCCCAGGTGTTAGGAAGAAAACAAATTCCACCACTTGTGGACACCTGTATTAGTCCTGCTCACCTGTGCCCCAGCTGCCAGAACATAAGGGAATGCTGGGGGTTGGGGGACGGTCTGTGCACATGCTGCCTGGTGGGACACACAGAATGGGCTGCCTCCTCGAAGCTCTTCCTGCACAGAAACCCCCTCTGTCCTCTTCTTCCTCTGCAGCCTACTCCCCTCCCCCATTCACCCACCAGGGTGTCACACCCTTGCATCTTCCATAATTCTCACCTCTTCTTCCCAAAGGACTCAATCAGAAACTAATTAAGGAGGTTTGTATCTCCTGGTTCACGCAGTATTTGGAGCACAGCCAGGCATCAACGTGACGGGGTACAGGCACCTCCTTCAGTCTTGGGGAATCGTTAGACACATTCAGACGCCTGTTCCCTGAAGCCTGTGCCCTGGAAGTGCTCAGAGCACAAGGTGTGGGAAGGTGGCAGTCGGCTCTCAGCCTCCTAAAGGGAGAGGGCTTTCACCTTCCTGAAGCCTCCTGGAAACCAGGAGGGCTTCTGAAGCCCCTTGGCACAAAGCAGAATTGTGTCTGAGAGCACAGCTTCTTGGAGCTGGACTACCTGGGTTTATGGCATGTGATTCTAGGCAGATTTACCCTTCAGAGCCTCCATTTCCTCTTGAAAATGGGAACAAATACTCCACACCTCCCAGTATAGTTGTGAGGACTGGAGAAAAATATATAGGAATCACACAGCAGTGTCAAATAGACCCCTTGCAATGGCCTTGCTATGTCTGCATTAAGAACATGTGTTGAACACATGCTGTTTCCCAAGCACAAGTATTTTCTGTTTGGATTCTGACAACAGCCCTCTGATCTAGGTACTATAATTGTCCCTATTTTATAGATGAGAACACTGAGGCTTAGAAAGGTTAAGGACTAACTTTGCTAGGTATAGGAAACTTAAAGCATCACTATGACTCATCATAATTTTATGAGTTTGTAAAATTGATAATTAGCACACTGTATTTTAGATATGTAATTAGTTACTGGAATGTTTCCTCCATGGGTATCTCCAATCATTGGACATCTCTGTTAACTGCCCATGGGCAATTTTTTGAGACACCTTCATGTTTTTCTAGTCAAACAGCATCAAACTGATTTAAAAGAGGAGCTCCCCCCATTTATTCCCTATCCTTCCTCTCCATTTTTCTCCATAGCACTATCACCCCCAACATTTATATATCTTATTCATCTGTTTATTATCTGCCCTCATCCATATAATGTAAACTCCCCAAAGGCAGGGACTTTTAACCATTTTGCTTACTCTCGTATCCCCAGAGACAAAAACAACAACCAGCACTTCATATGCTTTGCAAATTATAAACTGTTTTACAAACATAAGATCTATTATTGTTATTATTTTTGCCAAGTGTATAGCTTGCCTGAAAATAAAACCTTAAGGTTCATGGCAGAAACTTCCCTCAAAATTCTGGCAAATAGGACCTGCTCAAGTGCCAGGGAAAATGTGTTGAAGGTTAAAACCAGTTGGAGATTACTTTCCTAACATATTAATAAAGCTCCTTATCAGTAAGTTGAAAGACAAGTTAATTTTTTTTAATCTTTGCAACAACAAATGGCATGCTTAAAGGCAATTAAATTAGCATTTAAAATTTCCAATGAGTTAACTATCACTGATTTATTCACTTACTCTTTATTTTGTTAAGGAAAATCATTTGTAAAAAACAAAAAAACATAACAAGCCTTCTCAATCCCACCACTGCCCAAAGTGTGGATACCCACATGACTGGATACTTCAGTCTATTTCCTTTTCATCTTTTTCTATGTGTGAATATTTTCTCTCATTTTTTTCCTTAGAAAATAAGGGATCATCTTGTCAGCAGAGTTATATAACCAGCTTACTTGGTGAGGTCCCCCCACCACTGACATTAAAGTCAAAGTCTTTATATTATTAAAATTTCTTTAAAACATGACTCCATGGCTATATAATATTCCATCATAAGCATATGCCAAAATTTTCTCAGCCTGTCCTCTGTTATTGGACACTGGGGTCGCTGCTGTAATAATGTTTTTCTGTATCCTCACTGGTGTTGTCTAGGCCTTGAATGAGGCTTCTCTACATCCTTGGTCATGATCTACTTGCTGGTTTGCAAATGGACTGGTTTATGTAGTTAGTAAATCCATTCTTAGAGGTTGGGCGCTGGTGGCAGTGGGGAAGGCAGCTGATCCAACAGAAGGCTACTCCAGGTAAACTAAGGCAACATGGAGACCCAGGAAGCTCCAGGCATTTCCTGACCAACCCAAGATAGCACACATGGCCAGATGTTGCATGGGGGCAGAAGGCCTCTTTGCTGCTGGGGCTGCCAAACATCCTGCATCCCTTTTCTAAAATCAGTACCAAGTTACTTGCTTGCAAATCTATGTGTCCTCTGCCAGCCTCTCTGCTATCATCCTCTCACTCTTTTTCTCCTCCACTCCTGAGTTCATCTGTCTTCATTTGATCACATGACAAAGGTTTACAGGCACACCTTGTTTTACAGCTCTTCATGCTGCTGCTGAGTCGCTTCAATCGTGTCCGACTCTGTGTGACCCCACAGACGGCAGCCCACCAGGCTCCCCCGTCCCTGGGATTCTCCAGGCAAGAACACTGGAGTGGGTTGCCATTTCCTTCTCCAATGGCTCTTCATAGATATTGCTTATTTTTACCAACTGAAGGTTTGGGACAGTCTTGAGCCAAGCAAGTCTATCAGCACCATTTTTCCAACTGCATTTGCTCACTTCATGTCTCTTGTGTCACATTTTGGTAATTCTCACATTTCAAATTTTTTTCTTGTTGTTGTATTTGCTATAGTGACCTGTGATCAGTGATTTTTGATGTTGCTATTGCAATAAGGGGCTTCCCAGGTGGCGCAGTGGTAAAGAATCTGCCGGCCAATGCAGGAGACACAAGGGACATGGATTCTATCTCTGGGTAGGGAAGATGCCCTGGAGGAGGAAATGGCAACCCACTCCAGTATTCTTGCCTGGAAGATTCCATAGACAAAGGAGCCTGGCAAGCAACAGTCCCTGTTGCAAACAGTGAGTTTGCCCACTGAGTGAGCACACATCACAGTAAGATTACCACTCACTGAGGGCTCAAAGGATGGTTACCATTGTTTAGCAATAACGTATTTTTAAAGTAAGGTATGTACAGTGTTTTTTATACAAATGGCTACTGCAAACTTCACAGACTGTAGGATAATGTAAACCTAATTTTAATATGCACTGGGACACCAACACAATTGAATAACTCGCTTTACTGTGGTGGTCTGGAATCTCGTGGACCACCAAACCACATCTCTGAGGTATTACCTGTAATGACATCTATCCGCACTTGCCATGGAATTTTTTTCTCCATTAGAGGGACCATCAGCTGGGTCTCACACTTCAAGACCAGCCTCCCTCATTTCTGAGACTCGTTTCTGTGTCATCAACTGTAAAATGGGGGTTTGTTTCGAGATCCAGTGGTTTCAGCTCGCATCGCAAAGACGTGGCCCATCCCCCAGGCCAGCCACTGTGCGGCCCTGCCCAGTTCACCACGGACCTTGGCGAAGCGCAACCCTCCAGTATGGCTGCCTCTGCTGCGCATGCGCGAACCATCCAGTCTCGCGCAGTTACCCGGCTGCTTCTGCCAGGGATACGGAGCCGGTCCCCTTAACCACAAGCTCACTGATCGAGATCGGAGTGTCACAGTGAGCCACGGAACAGAGGGATTCTGGGAGCAGGGACGCGAAGCGAAGTGGGAGTGACGTGGACTCACCGCCCACCATTCAGCCACTTCAGAACCTGGAAAACTGCAGTCTGCCGGCCGCCCGCCTGCCCGCAATCCAGTCGGAGATGAGTCACAGGCAGGGATGCGCCTCGCCTCAGAAGCTGGGCGCTGAGTGAGACGGGCGTGAGTGAAGACGTGACCGGGGTGTCAGATCTGTGGTGTGGGGTGTCCCTGGCAGTAACCGCGAGGTAACAAGGTCCCTCTCTGCATTTCTCTCCCTCCATCTCTTCTCTGTGACTTTGGGTGGGTTATATCATGAGCCTATGAGTTTTCTTATTTGCAGTATTTAAATGTTACCTACTTCGGGAGACCTGTTGCAGTAATTTCAGTGATATTACCTGGCACATGGAGGTGCCCGGTGAACATGAGCCACCCTGAAAGCTGGAGTGCCCAGATTATCTCCATTTACAGAAATGTCTACTTGACCGGTGGCCAAACCTGCCAGCCCCTTGCCAGTCTCCTAGCCACCTGAGAACTTACACAATCTCCACCACCCACCCAAACTGACCATGGAAAACCATATGTAATGCAGGAATTCTTTGTGGCCCCTGCCCTGGGAGGGCATCTCCCACCTCCCCATGCCCTGAGAAAACCCCAGTCTTAATCTCAGAGTCACAATGCCCAATGAGAGGAAAGAGGGGGTACAGGGGACCGCTAATAGAAGTGTGACCTTGGGGACAATTCCTTGAAGCATTGGGGGTGGTCAGCACACTTTGTAGCACCAGATGCCACCAGGATAGCCATATAGGATGTATACATTCATTGTGCATTTACTAACTGCCTACTCTATGCCAGCTCACTAGAAAGGGAAACAGAGGCTGGACCTGTGGAGGTTGGGGCAGAAGCTTGGGCATTTTCCTGAGGGTACTGGGAGCTGCCAAAGACATTTCAGTAAATAACCTGATCCATTCAGCCTCTCTGAAAGTGGCACAAGAGATGACCTGTCAGAGCACTGTATCCTTCTCCCAACTCACACGCAGCCACAGTGCACACCCACAGAAACGAACACAGACACACATACACACATGTATTTTTAGAAAGCACAGATCCCAGGCCCTGTGATGCTCTGTGAATTTTCTGGTGTGAAATCACAGTTCCCCAAGCAGCCTGCCACACCAGTTCTAGAGGCCTGAGGAGGTCACATCCTACCTTCACTTCCCCCATCAGAACTCTTTGACTTGGTTTCTATGGGGACTGGGAGTGGGTGTCAGGCCAGCATGGGGTTCACACCAGGACAGGCTGAGCTGGAAGAAGTCACCTGGAGAGGGATTCCGAGGTCAACAGCAGTGATGGCCCCTCCCTCCCACCCGCCTCAGGCAGCAGAATGAACATTTTGCAGCCACATACCTCATGCCAGGGACTGTCTGTACATAATCCCAGTCTTCATGGCAGGTAAAGTGTTCTTACTCTGCTTTCCCCAGGAAGACACTGAAGTTCAGAAAGGTGAAGTGCTTTTCCCAAAGCTACACTTCCAGGAAGTGGGAGAGTCAATATTAGCACTCAGGAACTGGATTTCTGAGCTTGGGCTCTCTAAAGATAAGTGTTTGTTTATTAAGTAAAAAAAAATGAATTCCTAGCATAGTTTGGCCAATTGGCTCCATCAAAACATGGGACCCATTTAGAGGATATATACATATATATAATAATAAGGATCCCTGGAGAAGACAAGAGTGGGAACTTTTGGAACTGCCTCTTACGGAAAAGCTCTGTCCACAATGATATCATCCCCAGGATCAGGGAAGCCTGCTCCCCCTGGGATGTAGAGGGGCCAGGCGCTCTGCCCGTTGGCTTGCAGCTGGCAGCTTCCCCTGCAAGTGTCTGCTGGGCTCCACATCCATCCAAAGGCTCAGTTTGGTTTCTCCCAAGTCAAGTGACCACACTCCCTAGGAAATAACTCTAACTCCCTAATATTCTCATGGCCTCCTATCACTTGGGGACCTACCAGGAAAGACTGAATCAGCTCAGATCTCCAGCAGCATGAGAGGATGAATTACTTTCTGGAAATGTTTCCTCCACTGCAAACAGGTACTAGAGTGACATGGCAGTCCTTTACTGCACAGACATCCTGACACCTGGATATTCACATAGGGGTGTGTGGGGGGGATTGGTAAAGAGACTTGTATTCTCTAGCTCTTTATTTCTGAATTGGTAATTTAATCTAGTAGGTACCTTCTAAGGAAGTGTGCTGGCTGACAGTGTGGGCTTTGGAGTCACACAAACCTGGTTCTAATCCCAGCCTGTAATTATCAGTTGTGTGACCCTGGAAAGCTTCATAACCACTCTGAGCCTCAACTGCATTATTTATAAAATGAGAATGAAAAAAGCATCATTCTCTTAAAACTGCTGTGATGATAATAATAAGGTTTGAGCTAGGCATCTATGAATACCCTTCCAGAGCCAGCTGTGGGACCCTGAACTAGTTTCTCACTTTCTCCAGGTCTCAGTTTCCCCTTCTGTGAAACAAGGACATTGAGCCGATCTGTAAGGGTCTTTTCAGCCCTAACAGTTACAGGATTCTCAGAGGTCAACCCAGGAGAGATATTCGCCCCCTTCCACCAACCACTGAGATGCCAGCACATGTTTGTGCCACCTCTGCCTTAGAACCCTCACACTCCACAGCCCAGACCCTCCCCCAGCACAGACTAGGCACATGCTGTCAAAGTCACCATCCTCTCCCCAGAGGTTGACAGCCCAGGGTACACGAGCGCCCGGCCTGCAGGGTCAGCAGGTGCCATGCGGGCGCCCCCATCACCTGCCTGTTTGTGTCTCTGCAGGTGAGCGGAGGGTCCTTCCGTGCGAGAAGTCAGAGCTCTGCACGTGGGCAGGCTGGCTCCACTGTTCTGCTCCAAGGATTACATGTCCTTCAAACGCCCCTGCCCCTGTAAGTCTCCTCCCCACCTCCTTCCATGGACTGGGCCAGCATGGCAGAGTCAGGATGCAGAGAATGTTTCTAGGATGTCTGGCCAAAGAGCTCCAGGGGTCTGATTGGGGTTTGATGTGATATGATGGATTGGGGGAGGGCAACACAGAAGACCCCTGACCATCTACAAGAGATGTCTCACCTTGCCAATCCCTCCATATCAGCATTCCCAGAGTGTGGGTCAGGGTTCTTCCAAGGGATATTAATGAGGTTACTTTTTTTTTTAATTCCATGGTCAAATGAGTGCGGGAAATGCTGAGTGACACAAGTCAAGGCAGTTTTGCTGGGCTCTTCAGAGCCTTTCCGGTGGTGCTGTGTTGTGAGGCTCCATAGGAAAGAGAAAGCCCAGGGATCTACCCAAACTTAGCTGACAACAAGGAATGTCTCATGAGATGGGTGCTTCACAGAACACATTCCTTGGGGTTCAGTGTCTGAGGAAACCCTTCCTAGAGCAGCCTCACCAGGCAGTCCCTTGTTTGCTATTAATAATTCATTTTTTCATCTAATGAAGCCACTAGATGATTTTGCCCGTAACATTCTTCTCACGGCTCCCTGATGCCCACGCATCTAGACAATGGACTCAATCAGGTACACCCTGGGGCTCAAGGCTGCAGCCCCTGTGGCTTACTCCCCTACTCATCATCAACCCTGCCTTCACGACTCATGCTGCCACCCTAACCCCAGAGTTGCCTCTCTCCCTGGCAGCCACCTGCTTCCTCCCATGATGTCCCCTGAGCCCCCTCCAAGCCACCATCATTTGCTGCATTTTGGGAGGATGTGCACAACCTCCCCATCCCTTCTCCCTGGTGAGGTTGGGTCTGTGAGTCTGTGTGAGATCAGGGCCCCTAGCTGAGGCTCCCTGTCTACCTGTCAACTCCCCTCACCCTGCTCACCAGTGTCTGTTCAAATTTGTACCACTGGTTACACGTCCTACATCCTAGGGTCGGGGAACCTCTCCTGCAGAGAGTCAAATCGCCAACTGTCAACTCTGCAAGCATCAGGGGGCTGCTGTAGTGGAGGCAGGGAGAGCTGGCCTATCCTGTGTGGGAGCGACCATCACCAGGCGTGCCGGGGGAGTAAGGGGGCAGTATGTTCATTGTGCAGGGAATCATTTTCAGGAGGTAAGGGAGCGCAGCCTGGCTGCTGGCTGCCATGGGTACCGAGGAGGGCAGAGGTCAAGAGCGGTAAGCTTTCTGATAGATAGGACAAGCTCAGTAAATTATTGTTACTGTTGCCACCGTGTCTGCTGTTGTGGAATGATCAGCCATCAAAGCCTCAGGCCAGGTGAGAAGGCTGCCATGGGAGCAGGTCAGAGCCCAGGGACACCTGCCCCACAGAGGGTCGGGGTGGTTGTGTTGTCACCCCCAGGAGCAGCTGGCAGTGCAGAAGGCTGGGGCTGCTGAGTATGGAGGACTTTCCAGAACCTTCCAGGGTTGAGCCAGGCTCTTTGGAGCCCTGCCATCTGCACTAACAGGGACCATCACCCCAGGACAAGGCTCTGTGCAAGCAGCTCCTGAGGACTCCAGGGTGTGGTCATGGGTATCCTGGGCTGGTCAGGAGCAGTTACTGTGCTTCTCTGAATCCCCCTCACCCCACACAGGCTTGGCGCCTGGCATGTAGTAGGCACTCAATAAACGTTTGCTGAATGAATAAATGCAGTCAGACACTGTGGATGAGGCCCTGCAGGGGGAGAAGCTAAAGCTCCTGACTCTGCCACCAGACTCTCTCTGTGGCTCTGGCCACCCCATCCTCATCTCTAAAATGAAGCGGTTATCTGAGGCCAGTGGGTTCCAGGAGCTTAAAGCAGCTGTGAGGCTCCTTGGAGGGTGAGGGGAGCCCAGGTGGGCAGAACCCAGATGCTCCACCACCCTCTGCTTCAGCCAGAGCAGCTCTGCTTACATCTCTGGGTTGGGGGTTTGCTCAGATTTCGCTTAGAGAAGGAGGTCCCAGGCAATGGTAGGCCGGGTTCCATGAGGGTATCCAGGCCCACCCCTTCCTCTATCATCTCTTCTCTTCCCCGCAGGATTCTTCTCTTCTCCTTACAGTGTCCAGTCGGACTCTTTACCTTTTTTCTGAGCTAAGAAGCCCTGAAGCACTAGTCTGCTTCAACCCGGCTCCTGCATCCTCACCCCAATATGACATCAGCGGCTGTCACTAAGTCCGTCCCAGAGTTTTCAGTTCTCAGCTGCATCTGACCCTGTTAGTCACATCAACCCTGCTGGTGGCTCCTCCACTGGGTTCTGGACTCTGAACCCTGGGGTTTTCCTCCAGCCCCTCTGGCTCTCTGGGCTCTGACCATCCATTCATGGTCTCCTTTGGTGAAAGAGAAGGGTGCATTCTTCCCACACCTGCCCTGGGATGCTGGGTCCCCAGGACTCCAACCCCACTGGCATTCTTGCCCTGAATTCCCCAGACCATTTCATCCTCACTCTTCTTTCAACTGCAGCCTATAAGGCCAGCAGTTCCCATGACTGTCTTCCACCTCGGTTTCTGCCTGAGCTGATTTCCTTCTGTCTTCCACTGCCTGACTCCCCTGGGCAGCCCCACCTCCACTGCTCAAGTACAGCCCGTCCCACACTAAACTCCTTGCCCTCCCCTCCACACCAGCTTGCTTGATTTTTCTGTCTTGGTTTAGGGCACCACCATCACCACCACCCAGTCCCACAGGCCAGAAATCTACAAGTGACCCTCAGTTCCCCTCCAACACATACATCACTACCAGCTGCCCAGGGAGACCCCAGGGTCTCCAAACTAGGTCAACAGATCTCTCTCCTGACTTCCCCCCAAGTCCAACCCCCTCCTCAGACCCCATCCTGAAAATCGCTGCCTCAGTAGATATTCATGGAACCAGACAACCAGACAAGTGAACAAATAGAGTGAAGCGGACTCCTCGTGGTTGGCCTCCTGGGCTCACAGACCAGAGGCCCTCACATGGTTTTCTAGGAGGGATGCAGAACCACAAGAGCCCCTGAAGCCCTAATTCACCTGGCCTGGGAACACTGAGGGACAAAGCCGGAAGTCTCGGGCTTCATCATCCGGCCACAGACACACACCCTCTTTTTTAGCACCTCCTCTCCTGCTCTGTGAATTTAGGCATCTAACAGGGGATCACTTGACCCGTCTTAGCTCACAAAATTATCTTGCTTGGTACATGTGAAGAGGCCAAAGCCCATTAAAATATGGAAAACTTAGGACAGGAACCACAGCTTGTTCCTGTTTGGGTTTCCACACCCCTGCATCCTGCCAGTTGAGAAGGGCAAAGAGGGAAATCCCCAGAAGGAAAAACAAGCACCAAAGTTTCCCTAGCAAGACCTGGCTCCTAGGAGTTAAGAGTTCAGGGAAGTCAGAGAGAGTCAACAGGGAATGTGAACCTAGGGCAGGGCAGTGGGCACAGGTCTGGCTGGCATCCACAGCTTTGGACACTGGGTAAAGGCGGACCATCCACTGGGCTCTCGGGAGCTGGGCAGCCCTGAACCAGACCAGGCTGGGCCAACTTCTCCCAGGCCCTGCCCACATCCTGGGCTCCCCCAACCCCTATTACATTCCAAGGGTCTTAGCTCATCTCAGCCTCTCACAGAGACAGCCCCAACAAACCTCCATGTTCCTCCCTCTCAGTTAGGCAGATGAAAAAACTAAAGCAGGGAGAGGCGGCAAGAACAGGAGAGGGGAAGCCCCAAGGGATTTGGCTACAAGGCTGCAGGAGGGAAATCTGGTCTCCTCCCTGCAAGTGCAGGCCTGTGAGCCATTTCCAGCCTTAAGCACTGAGTAAGAAGGACCAGCCTGGCTCCTCAGAGAGGCTGGACGCGTGGGAGCCTCCTCCATCTGGCCCCAGCTGGGCAGGGCAGCCCAGGATTCCCCCAGGATCCAGGCTTCAGAACAGATGCTTCGTAACTACTTCTTCACCACGAGCACATGACAGCTCCACAGAGCTTCCAATGATGTGAAGTGGGGGTGGCCTCAAGGGACAGACCTGGGGGGAGGAGGGGCTTTGGGGGCCCAGGGGAGACTGAGGATGCAGCGAAGCAGGGCTAAGAGTAGAGGGTAGCAACTATTGGTCCACAGAGGAATTGGATGGGGCTTGTCTCTGCTAAGTTCACAGGCTGCCAGCAGGCTGGAAGGAATCATAGCCTGGAAAAGCCTCTGGGTGGGCTTGGGCCTCCCTCAGAGTTGTGTGATGTGGTTGACAATACTTGGGTTCAAGGACAACATGCCATTGACACTTGCCAGCTGTGAGATCTAGAGCAAGCTTCTTCACACCTAGAAACCTCAATCTGCTTATCTGTAAAATGTAAACAGTCATAATAGCCTTTTGGTTTGATGCCCAGATTTGATATGCCACAAGGAGAATCTAGCTTGGTGCCAGGCACTGAGAAGATGCTTGAGAAACTTGAAAGTCGTGTCCTTTTGACCACCCTCTCTCTACAATGCTTAACATGACCCAAGTCTTTGGCAACAGAATGGCGAAAATGGAGAGAGATGGGGACTCTGGAGATGAACCTGGGGTTTGGACCAGATACTATTGTTTTCTGCTCTGCTTATTGTATTACCTCTGAAGAGACTTCACTGTCAACAGAAGGAAGAACTTGATAGTTAGCTCCTGAACCCCCAGCCCTTGAATAGAGAGTCCACTCTGTGGCCCCATGAACATGCTGGCTACCCCTCCTCTGAGTTCTCTGGTCAATCCCAGAGTTTGACTGTAGCAAGTGCTCAGCATCTGATATCTAATCTCAGTTTTAAGTGTACAATCATTTTATATTAATATTAGAGTCTTTGACAAGAGGGGATCAGCCTCAGCTTGAGCGCTTAATGTAGTACTAGTAATAGCAACAATACCCCATCTTTTGCAGAGCACTCCCAGCTGGCAGAGTTTTTGTGTCTCCCCCTCCTTTGGCAGTGGGCTCTCAGGGTGACCTCATCCACCTCATGGTACCGAGATGTTTCCATACACTGCCAGTCCTCAAATTTACATCTCCAGCTCCAGCCTCTCTCTGAACTCCAGACTCATATATCCAATTGTCCACTCTGTATCTTCACTCAGATGTCCACTCGGGTGTCTACAGAGCATCTCAGATGGAACAAGTCAAAACCTTAAATCTTGACTTGTAGTCCCCCACCTAAGCTACCCATCATTTTCCCCATCTCAGTAAATGGCAGCTCAGTTCTTCCACGTACTCAAGCCCCAAACTTTCTGAGTTTCTATTGTATTCCTTTCTCATTTAACCCAAACCCATTAATCTGAGAATCTGAACAGTTTCACTTTGAAATCTGACTCCATCTTGCCACCTCCACCACAAAGCCCCAGGACCAAGGACACCGCTGTCATCACCTGGACCAGTGTTCTGGCCTCCTAACTGACCTCTCTGCCACCCTCTTGCCCCCCTCCAGCCTATTCTGCCACAACCCTGGGAGTGTGCAAAAGGGAAGGATCTAGAGACTGAGCCTTGAGTTGGTTTCTGTATCTAGAAATCTTGCCAAGCAAGCATGATCCCTGGAGTTGTCACCCATGGCTCCCCAAAGCCAAGTACACTGGAGAGGATTTACCTGCAAACAGGAATGAGTAAGGACACTGCTATTTCTCTGCCAAGGACTACACTACATTAGCTACCCTCATGTACCTGGAACCATGCCTAGGGTGATTAGGAAAGGCTGGTCATCCTCTGTGACATCACCACAGAAGTGTGCAGGCCCACATGCTTCCCAGTCAGGAGAGAGAGGCCCCAAGAGAGAAGTCACATGCCCTGTGGGCTCAGGGACCACTACAGGAGGCGGCAGCATCTAAAAGCAAAAACTTCCAGGCCCAAGCTCAGGGCACTGGCCACACTAGTCCCTCTGAGAGCCTGACACATTTTCACCTCCTAGAGTTCCCTCTATTTGCTTCTCTCTGCATTTAAAGTACCATGTCCTCTATTAGCCCTGGTTTCATCAGCTTCTAAGGGCTGCTTCCTCTTCCCACCTGGACTCCATATCTGTAGGTGACCTCCAGGCCTTGTTTGAAAGAGTCATTCCAGAGCTTTCCTCTGCCCATCCACCAGGCCCTTCAGCCAATGGATAATATTTATCTCCCCTAGGAATGGGGCTAGGGCTAGAGATTACAGTAAAAACAGCAAGAACTGAATGACGCAGGTTCAAAAACCACTGAAGCAAATGTTTTTAAATTATCCAAGCCTCTGTTATTCAGCTATGAAATGGGACCATGAGACCCACTTTCCAGGGTGACTGAGAGTGTGGCGAGCACACAGTCAGTCAGGAAGGGTTTGTTCTATCCTTCTTCTCTGGCTCTTCTATCCCACAGTGAGAGGAGGTTTTCCTGCAGGGTCTTCCCTGCAGGGTCCTCCCAAGACTGTTCCAAGGGGAGATCAAGGGTCTTCCCTCTCTGTTCCCAGCCAGGCATGCAGACGCAGCATGGCATATTTGGCCATACTTCATCTGACAGGCTCTCATCAGGGACCAGCCAGCTGCCAGCCTTTCACCAGACCCCATCACAGGCACATAATGAGACAATGCAAGAAAATGGGTTCTCCCTAGCTTCTAGACTGGATGTACGAGGTCCTGTTCTGACCCTATGGCACTTACCCTGGGACTCTACCCCAGCTGCCTCTCACCAGAGATGCAGAAACTGAGATGCATACTGGGGACTGAACCAGGTCACCTAGCGTGTTTGCAGCTGAAACGCTGATGCTCCCAGCATGAATCCACATAAACTGCTCTTTCCACGAGGAGTCTGCTCTCCTCTGTTCTCAGGGAAGATACAGAAAAGAGGATAACTATGATACAAGCCATGTCTTTAAAAATAATAATAAAAAACAATGAAGACCTTATTTCCACGTGGGGAGGGAAATCCTGAGATGGAGCAGCTGTAGGGCTTCAGTTTCAGTGGTCAGAGATGAACATCACTGAGGACCCAGGTTCCTTCCATCTTCTTGCTCCACTGTAAGATGGCCATTGTAAGATGGCTCCATTGTAAGATTGCTGCATTGCAAGATGACCACCATCAACCCAGGCAGTGACACAACTTTTCCAAGAAGTCCCCCAGCATACCACCCTCATGTCTTACTGGCCAGAACTTAGTTGCATGTCCACCCCTAAGCCAATCATAGTTAGGGAATGGTAATACCAGGACTGACTTACCAAGCTAGTCTTTAAAAGGACAAAGGTTGTTAGAACCTGGTCCCCCCTCAGTCTAAAATGGAGGCAGTGGACAGTCAGGCCAACAAAACCTTCCCCTTTTGCCTGCTCAGTCCTTGTTCTCTGGGCCTCAAATCTTCAGGAGGACCTCTAAATATCTGAAGTGAGAACTGAACTGAACTGAGGAGTCCCTTTTATGGGGATTCTCTAGGGTTAGGTTTTTTTTTTGTTGTTTGTGTAGTAGAGAAATACCAGCTCACAAGAGTGAGTAGCTAAATATTCAGGAGATTAATGACCCATTTAATCATTGGTAGCCAGCCTGAAATCCATCATAATGGGAGTTTTACACTGTAGAAATTGGCAAACAGCACTACAAATCAGGAATTTTTTTCTTTTTTTTTTTCCTGGAAAGCTGGTTTGCCAGCATACCACTGTATAAAACACACATACAGAAATATGCATAGATCATTAGTGTACAGTTGAATCTTCACAAACCCAGCACACTCAGATCAAGAAATACATCATGAGCTGCAGCCTACAACTCCTGCCATGTGCTCGTCCAGTCCCTACGCCATGCCCAGCTCAACCACTATCTTGACATCTGTCACTATAAATTAGCTTTTCTAGGTTTTGACCTTTATATGTTTGGAATCCTACAGGATGTTCTCTTTTTATCTGGCTTCTTTTGCTCAATATTCTGTCATGAGATTCAATGACAGCATTGTATGTAATTGTAAATCACTTATTCTCATCACATGGTGTATATTTACACATTGGAATGTATAATATTCCATTGTGTCAATATACCACAAATAACTTATCCATTCTACTTTAATGGATATCTGAGTACTCTTCAGGTTGGGGCGATGAATAGTGAACGTTCTAACAGAATGCTGTCCAACAGAGCTTTCTGCAATAATGAAAATGTTCTATATCTTCACTGCCCAGTGATAGCCACTAGCCACCTGCAGCCACTGAGCCCTTCAAATGTGGATAGTGCAACTGAGGACTAAATTTTTTTAACTGAAGTACAGCTGACTTACAATACAGTTAGTTTAAGGTGTACAGCATACTGATTCAGTATTTTTGCAGATTATACTCCATTATAGGTTATTACAAGATAATGGGTACAATTCCCTGTGTTATACAGTATATCCTTGTTGCTGATCTATCTTATGTATAGTAGTTTGTATCTATTAATCCCACATGCCTAATTTTTTCCTTCCTTCTCCCCTTTGGTAACCACAAGTTTGTTCTCTATATCTGTGAGTCTATTTCTATTTTGTATATACATTCATTTGTATCATTTTTAAGATTCTACATATAAGTGATTTCATATAGTATTTGCCTTCCTTGTCTTACTTATTTCACTAAGAATAATATTCTCCATCCATGTTGCTACAAGTGGCATTATTTCATTCTTTTTTTATAGCAGAACAGTATTCCATTCCATACATACATACACATATATATATATATAATAAATATATATAATCACACCTTTTTAATCCAATTGTCTGTTGATGGACACTTGGGTTGTTTCCATATCTTGGTAATAGTAAATAGTGCTGCTATGAACATTGGGGGGCTTCCCTGATAGCTCATTTAGTAAAGAATCCACCTGCAATGCAGGAGACCCTGGTTCGATGCCTAGATCGGGAAGATCCCCTGGAAAAGGGGTAGGCTACCCACTCCAGTATTCTTGGGCTTCCCTTATGGCTCAGCTGGTAAAGAATCTGCTTGCAATGTGGGAGACCTGGGTTCAATCCCTGGGTTGGGAAGATCCCCTGGAGAAGAGAAAGGCTATTCTGGCCTAGAGAAATCCACGGACTGTATAGTCCATGGGGTCTTTGGGGTACACGTATCCCTTATAATTAGTGTTTTCATTTTCTTCGGATATATACCTAGAAGTGGAATCATATGGTAGTTTTATTTGTAGTTTTTTAAAGACTCTCCATACTGTTTTTCCACAGTGCCTGCACCAATTTACATGCCCACCAACCCTGAACTAGAGTTCCCTTTACTCCAAATCCTCTCCAACATTTGTTATTTGTGTTTTCTTTTGATGATAGCCATTCTGATAAGTGTGAGGTGATACGTCATTGTGGTTTTGATTTGCATTTCTCTAATAATTAGCAATGTGTAGTAGCATCTTTTCATGTGCCTGTTAACCATCTGTATGTCTTCTTTGGATAAACGTCTATTCAAGTCTTCTGATCATTTTCGATTGTTTTTTTATATTGAGCTGTATGAGCTGTTTATATATTTTGAACATTAATCCCTTATTGGTCTCATCATTTGCAAATGTTTTCTCCCATTCTGTAGGCTGTATTTCGTTTTGTTGATGGTTTCTTTTGCTGTACAAAAGCTTTTAAGTTTAATTAGGTCCCATTTGTTTATTTTTGCTTTTTTTTGCTTTAGGAGACTGAGCCAAGGAAATATTGCTACAATTTATGTCAAAAAGTGTTCTGCCTATGTTCTCTTCCAGGAGTTTTATGGTTTCAGGTCTTACCTTTAGATCTTTAAACCCTTTTAAAGTTTATTTTTGTATATAGTGTGAAGGAATGTTCTAATCTCATTGTTTTATAAGAAACTGTCCAGTTTTCCTAGCACCACTTGTTGAAGAGACTGTCTCTGCTCCATTGTATATTCTTGCCTCCTTTGTCGTATATTAATTGACCATAGGTGTGGGGGTTATTTCTAGGTTCTCTGTTTCATGGATCTATGCATCTGTTTTTGTCCCAATACCATACTACTTTGCTTACTATAATTTTGTAAGATAGTCTGAATTTGGCAGAGTTATACTTTCAGCTTTGTTCTTTCTTTATTTATTGGAGTATAGTTGATTTACAATGTTCTGTTAGTTTCAGGTGTACAGTAAAGTGATTCAATTATACATATATATTCATTCTTTCTAAGATTCTTTTCTCATATAGATTATCCCAGCACACTAGAGTTCCCTGTGCTATACAGTAGGTCCTTGTCAGTTATCTGTCTTATATATAGTACTGTGTGCACTGCCAGCTTTGTTCTTTTTCCTCAGGACTGTTTTGGCAATTTAGGGTCTTTTGTGGCTCCATATAAATATTAGGATTATTTGTTCTAGTTCTACAAAAAATATCATGGCTATTTTGGTATGGAATACACTAAATCTGTAGATTGCTTTGGATACTATGGCATTTTAATAATATTATTTCTTCCAAACTAGGAGCATGGGACATCTTTCAGTTTCTTTGAATCATCTCCAATTTTGAGGAATTGAATTTTTAATTTAATTTTCATGAGTTTAACCAGCTACATGTGGCTAGTGACTACCATATTGGACAGCACTGTTCTAGTATGTGGCTTCTGGTGAACATATTGATGCATTTCTGTTGGAGGATTCATTCTGCCCAGGAGTGGAGTTTCTGGGTTATAGGACATCCATATGTTTGGCTTTAATAGATAAGGCTAAACAGTTTTCCAGAAGGGCAGTACCAGTCCACTCTCCTGTCATCAATATATGAGAGTTCTAGTTGCCCTCCATCCTCACCAATCCTTGCTCTGAATTTTTTCAGTTCAGCCATTCTGGAAAATAGTAGAAATATCACCTTGTGGTTATCATTTGAATTTCTCTAGTTATTAAGTACAGTGTATTAGCACCCTGGATATCCTCTTTTGTGAAGTGATTATTTAAGCCTTTTGCCCACTTTTTTTTAATTGGGTCTTTTTAGTATTAATTTCTAGGAGATCTTTATATATTCTGAACATCAGACCTGTGTTGGAAATATTATTGCAAAAATCTTCTTCCTCTTTGTGGATTGCTTTATTTTTTTAAGATTTTTTTTAACGTGGGCCATTTTTAAAGCCTTTATTGAATCTGCTACTATATTACTTCTGTTTTATGTTTAGTGTTTTTGGCTGAGAAGCATGTGGGATCTTATCTCCCCAACGAGGGATCAAACCCGCACCCCCAGCATTAGAAGGCAAAGTCACAGCCACTGGACTGCCAGGGACGTCCCTGGATGCTTTTTGACTCTTATAACCATGTCTTTGAATTCAAAGATATTCTCAAACTTTTATACAGAGAGTATTTATCAAGTCTTACATATAACTGTTTGCTTTATTCATATTTAACTTTAAAATTTACAGAAAATAAAATGATATGGAGCATAGAGTTAGAGGATACCCTCTTGGACTTCTTAGGAGCAGAGGATTCTGTTGATGCACTTCAAAGAATATGTTTTTATAAATGTGAAAGCCAAGATGGGCACCTTTTAAGTTGGATGGCAGTCTTGTTAAAGAGTTTTTGTCTATTGTTGAAATTTTAGGTGTTAAGTTAAATGAAATTTAAAAAGACTGCTTGTGAAATAACTTAAACTTTTAAAATTTTTTCTTATTTTTTCCAAGATACAAAAGTACTTCCAACACTAAAATAATGACTGTGATCCCAACAGTTTAAGGACAATTACAGTACACGCGGCTATATACTTGCATAGTATGTCACCAACATTCTCTAAACAATAAGGACAGTCGCACTGGGGCACGGCTCTCACGTTATCCTTGCCAGAGAGCACAATGATCAATTACACCTGAGTGATGCTAGCACACTGCCATATCTACCAAGCGTAAAATCCAATTATCTAGAACAACGTGACTATCAAATTCCCAGCCAGTATGGAACTTCTGAAACCTATGGAGTGTTCCTTAAATTCTTTTAAAATAGGAATTATACTGAGCATTAAAAAAAAAACTGAACTAAATAGTTGAACCACCACAGTGGCTGAAATTCAGTGTCTGATTTAACAAATGTGTACCTATCATTTCAAAATCAATTTCTGCTCAATCCTAGCACAGCCAGCACTTCTCCTGCAGTGACATTTATGTTTAAGTGCTCAAGAATGAAAGGCCCAGCTATACACCATAGTCTTATTACAAGAGCCATGGGGAGGGTGAGCCCATGGAACACACGCAAGAGGAGAAAGACATGCCCAGCATCATCCCGTTGTTCAACGCTGGCTTTGATTTAGAGAAGAGGAGAATGCAAAAACATATCATAAAAACTGAATGAGGATCGTGTTTAGTAGGTAAGAAACTAAACTGTTGCCAAGTTCAGTAGGTAATCAAGAGTTATACTTCCGCTGCAAAAATCTTTACAGGATTGAAAGTACTAAACTGACACTAATACTGAAACATAGGTAATCAGAGGTAGCAAAGGCACTGGAGATATGAGTCATCATCAAAAGACAGCCCGGGTAAATATCGCACATTTCCTGTCAGCTGCTGCAAAGACTTGCATTTTTCGAATTGAAAAGGAATCCTGTGGGGCTTTTTACTTATCACTTTTTGAAGAAAGGCTGTTTTAGGTCCCCTCATTGAACATGAGACCAAGGTTTCCGAATGAGTTTTCCTCTATCATCACAAGATGCATTATACTTAGTTACTACTATTTGACATTGAACTGCTATATGTGACAGCGTGGCTACTCTCTTGAGTATGCCACAAAGAACTATTATAGTGAAAGAGCTAATTGTGCAAAAATGGAGGATCCCATAAGAATGTGAAGGAGGAGACTTCTACGTCTTGGGATCTATTATCTGGTTCCAGGCACCTGTACAGACAGGTTCCTCCCTGAGAAGCATTCGCCAGTGACCTAGGGCAGGTTACAAATTATTTACAAACTCTCTCAAAATCTTCCCCTTGCTCTAGCCATGTCCTTGATCCTGTTCACATCTCAGTCCTCATGGCCCTTGCCCACCTTGAAGCCCAAACTCCCACCAAAGATCTTTATTTTAATATAGTACAACCTACCCACTGTTCCATAGTCAGTATTAATACCTTTGTATCCTGTTTAAGAAATCCAAGGTCATAAAGATATTCTACAGTGTCTTCCTATTGAAGCTTTACTGTTTTGCCTTTCACACTTAGCACTATGTCTAGGGAATGTTTTGTTAAGATTTTAAGGCTTAATTGTCATATATTGAGCACCTACTCTGTTCCAAGCATCCTGCTAAGCAGTGTGCTTTAATTAGCTCAAAGAAACTGCTGTTCCCGTTTTGCAATTGAAGTGCTAGAAGCTCAGAGGGGTGAACTGCCCAGAGGCCACCTGCAGAGGCAGGGCCAAGATCAGAGTCAGGACTCGCTGACTTGGGAAGATCTGAGGACCAGATGCATGTCAGCTTTGGTGGAGGAGCTCTGGGGTTTCCCCCCACACCACCACTGCCCTGAGGAAGATGGCTGAGGAGTGACCCTTCTCCCAGAGGACACTAGGGCCATTCACCTCAGACACTGAATGCTGGTGAATAAAAGGCATTAGGACTGGGGCTGGGGTGCCCCAGTTCAGGGCTACAAAGCAACCTTAGGGGCTGGGGGGATTCTGGACTTCTCCACAAACACTCCGTGCTTTTAGAAATCTACATTCCATGAACCACACACTGAGAAATTACTCCAAACCTCCACAGTCCAGTGTGATGCTGTCAGCCATTTGAGATCATTCTTATCTATTGTGGCCAAGAAGTATCTATCTTTGCCTGGTCTAGTAGTTTTTCTCATTATACCTACTGAAGTGACATGTTACGTTAATAGATTTCTTGGTCTTAAACCATTCTTGCATTCCTGGAATAAGTCCTTTCTCCTCATAATGTATTATTTTTAGTACACTGCTGCCCTGGTGGCTTCCCACATGCCCTTGTAAATTCTAGGAGTTGAGGGAACTACTGTGGAGCAGGGGACAAAGTCCCATGATATGTTCCAGAATCAGAACCCATAAAAGCAAAAGGCCAGAACAAAACCAAGGATGATAGTACTTGGCGTGGGGGCTCAGCCATTGTGGCCCAAGAACGCATCTCTAGGCTGGCCCAGCTTGGGGGACAGTTGATGATAATTTGAAGCATTCATGAATTTAACATTTTATGTATCAATTATTCATGAACTTCCTGGAAAGACCACATTGTAGTAAATGGTCATTTTCTGAAGCCATGATTTTGAGGCTCATAATGCAAATGAGGGAGAGGGAAATGGCAACCCACTCCAGTATTCTTGCCTGGAGAATCCCATGGAGAGAGGAGCATGGCCAGCTACAGTCCATGGGGTTGCAAAGAGTCGGACACGACTAAGCACAGCACAATGCAAATGGGGAGGTGATAGCTCATTCCCTAGCTGATGGGTGGGCCAAGCCAGCCCCCAGCTCCCATCCAGCTGCTTCTCCACACAGTTCCCCTATTTCCTACACATCAAGCAGGCACAGTGACTGCTGGTGTTATAAAAGCCTGAGTCCTCCGTGGAAAACAGCCAAAAAGCCAACTCTAGGTGATGATGGAAGAGTAGAGAAAATGAGTTCAGGGCCACTGATGACTCTAGCAAGAACATGAGAGATTGGTGGTGTGGGTTCAAGTTGAAAGTCTCATTCTGCTGTGGTTTGATTTTGTAATGTCAGCCAGTTCACTACTTCCTCTGCAGAAACAGGGACAAGTGGTCTGTGATACTGTTTCAGTGAGTTTTCCAGCCAACAAATAAATTGTTCATCAAACTGGAGATAAAACCTTAGTGAAGGATGACAGGACGGTAAACTATAGAGTTTGGGTACGTAGAAGTACGTGTGAGTTAATTTTGGTGAGTTTATTTAAGTGGCAGAATCTGTCTTAATAGTGGAATAAATCATTTTCATCTTATATTTATAGAATCATGAACGGCCTGTGGGTGGTCACTTTTATTTTTCCAGTTATACTTTAATGCAGTGGCTAAAAATCTTCTACTTGGCAGTGGAGCACTCTGCTATTAACTCTGATGTATTAACAGAGGAAGGCACAGCTATTCTGCATAACACGAGAGCAGAGAACTCCATGATGTACCAAGACTTTCCCCCTGAGCACCGGGGTACTTGCGCTTTCTACAGTTTGAGAGGTTCATTTTAGCTGATTCACATACACGTTCCTAGTGCCTAGCATGTATCCGGGCACAGAAGAAGCACTTAGTGAGTACTGGTGAGTGGATGGATGGATGGGTGGATGGATGATCGACTATATGGATAGATGCATGGATGATCAAGTGGATCCTGAGTAGATGTCTAGGTACGTAAGTACATGGGAGGGTGGATAATCGGTTGGTTGAGTGAATTAACGGAGGGGTGATTAATAGGTGGATGACTTCACATTCTAGTCCTCAGTTTCCACTATAACCTGCCCCACTTGTAATGCCTCAAACAGCCAAGTAAAACATGTCAGGGCCTTGACATCTTGCAGAGATACATTTCCGTTGTAAGAAGAATCCTGAACACCAAGCAGCCATTTCCTCACCCTCATAATCCCAACGTTCATGTGACATCCCACAGCCTCACCCCAGGGGCACCTCCTCCTTTCCTGAGCTCTTTTGCAACCTCACCCTTCTGAACTCCTGCCCACCCCTTCCTCCCTCCCCTACTCATGTTCTGCTGGTTCATCCTGCAAGACCCAGCCCCTGTGTGGATGTTCCTGACCTGCCCCCAGTGCCCTAACATCTCTCCATCACAGTCCCCTGGTGACAAGAGAATAGGTATCGCCAAGTGGGCTGAGAAGTTGACCCAAAAAAGAAGAGGATAGGACTCAGAAGCGCCCAAGTGTAGTGAGCCTGCCCTGCCATGTCCCCTGCCCTAGTCCCAGCTGGGAGACTGGGACCAGCCATTGGTGAGCAAAGAAAAGACAGTGCCTGAATCCTCTTCCCCAGATTTTCTCCAATGACTTCACAGCCTCACCCTGGTGGCTTCAGCAGTGGAGAAAGAGGTGCACTGCTGAGGCCAGAGTTAGGGAAGTGGACCCGTGACAAATGTGTTCAGAATTTTTTCTGACAGGGACCATCAGTCAGATCTCAGTCCGTGGCCCCATTCTTCCTCCAGCCAGCATCTCTGAAGATATGGGCAGGACTGGAGAACTAAAGACGGTGGCTCAGCACCTTCGGTGTCTCGGTGCCCTTCCTTTGCCAGTGGCCCTAGGTGGCTTCAGGCTGCAAAGAGCAATCTTCTGATCTCACTGCCTCCCCCACTGCGTTCACCCAGCTCCCACCTCCTCCCTACCCCTTTACCCACCCTTCAGGAAGGACGCGGAGAAGGCAATAGCACCCCACTCCAGTACTCTTGCCTGGAAAATCCCATGGATGGAGGAGCCTGGTAGGCTGCAGTCCATGGGGTCGTGAAGAGTCGGACACGACTGAGCGACTTCACTTTCATGCATTGGAGAAGGAAATGGCAACCCACTCCAGTGTTCTTTCCTGGAGAATCCCAGGGACGGGGGAGCCTGGTGGGCTGCCGTCTATGGGGTCTCACAGAGTCGGCCACGACTGAAGCGACTCAGCAGCAGCAGGAAGAATGATTCAAGATCCAAGAATAAACATCTTTCAGACAAACAGTGAACAGATCCAGAGAGGGCAGAGGACATGCCCAAGGTCACACAGACAGTAAGTGGCAGAAACAGGAATGTAGCCCAGTTCTCCCACCTCCGCCTCTGCCTTGGGCCACTAGTTCATGGGGTATCAGACACACCTGGGTTCAAATCCCAGCTCTAACACAAAACCAGGTGGACAAACTTCAGCCCACCAAGATTCAGTGTCCTGTAAATGGGAGTGGCCATGGTTACACACAGAGGAGGCAAGCGCCAGACCTGGCCCCAACCCCAGGCCGGGGGTCATAGAGGGCCTCTGACTCACCAGTGTTTCCCAGTCGCAGCATGGAGCAGAAGTCCGGAGGCGCCAAGCGCTGGCTTCTGCCCGGCCCGGCGGCGGCCCCCGGACCCAGGCACCATCTCAGCCCCGACAGGGGCCTCAGGACCCCATGCGCAGACTGGGGAGAGCACCAGGGCTGTGTCTGCGGCGTGCTCACAGTACTTCAGCTTGGCGCAGTAGAGGAACTCTCTCAGGAACAGCTCACCTTCAAGAGCTTTCCGGGGAGCCGGGGCCTCAGCCTCCTGCACGCTCCACCCACGCTCCACGCACGCCCCACGCTCCACCCACGCTCCACGCACGCCCCACGCTCGCCCGCTCACGTTCCACGCACGCCCCACGCTCCACCTACACTCCACGCACGCCCCATGCTCGCCCAGCTCACGTTCCACTCTCCACGCACGCCCTTCGCTCTACGCACCGCTCCACCCTCGCTCCACGCTCACTTGGAGCCTGGCAGCAGCCTCGTGTGTTTATGGTATATCCCTTTCTTGGGAAGATTCCTTGGAGAAGGAAATGGCAACCCACTCCAGTGCTTTTTCCTGGAGAATTCCATGGACAGAGGTGGCAAAGAGCCACGGATGAGCGTCTAACATACACGTACTCTATCCCTTTCTTCAGCCAGAGGGCGCCCCTAAAACACTTGGACCAGGCCCCTAGAAGTCTCCTCTTTGCCCTTGATAAAGGACAGCCTTTTTCTTTAATTTAGATGCGCTTGGTCTTAGTTGCCGCACATGGAATGTTTAGTTGTGTTATCTGGGATCTAGTTGCTGACCAGGGATGGATTCTGGGCCCCTGCATTGGGAGCATGGAATCTTAACTTCTGGACATCCGGGAAAACCCAAGAACGGTCTCTTGACTTTCTAGATCCTCTAATAGGGGGCCCCTGCCAGCCCCTCAAAACTTAGCAATGTTTGTGCTCAGTCGTGTCTGACTCTGCGACACCATGAACTGTAGCCCGCCAGGCTTCCCTGTCCATGGGATTTTCCAGGTAAGAATACTGGAGTGAGTTGCCATTTCCTTCTCCAGGGAATCTTCCTGACCCAGGGATGTTTAGCTGTTTAAACGCTTAGTTTAGCTAAACATGACATGCAATGTTTAGCTGTTGACATACTTTCACCCTGAATAAGACTTAGGTCATGGTCTACGTTGCTACATATAAGGTGGCCAGGAGGAAGCAAAGCTTCATTTTAGGGAGAGGAAAATTTCACTTTAGCAAGATCCCAAAAACATGAGTTCTGTCACACAGTGCCTGTTAGCCACAGACTAGCATCTTGCCTAAGAGCACAGGGCTTTGGCTGCCCACTGACTTGGGTCCCTCTTCGTGGGCTGTGTGATGCTGGACAAATCACTTAACCTCTCTGAGGTCCAGTTTCTCTACCTGTTAATTGGAGTTCCCATCATGGGCCATCGTAAGAATTAAATGAAATAGTACATGAAAAGTACCAAGCATGGTGCAGGACACACAGTAGGTGTTCAGCAGAAGTTAGCTAGTCATGCTGGTGTCTGGAGAAAGGGCCACATCTCAGGGTACAATTTCCTCTTAGTCATCAGCACCTTTTTAGAGGCTACTTGGGAAGAAAATCTAGGCTAGAGGCAAAGCTTGCCTCATTCTCTGTCCTTGTCGCGGCTGGTATGGGGGACAGGGAGGCAGAGGGGTGGGAAGGGGTGTTAGCCCATGTCATTTTTCTGCTGTCATTTTTATCTTGTTGATGAAGTGGACCCTGCATTTGGAAATTGGAAGAATTTCCTTCGTAATTTAAAGCAGCGCCTACCTCTGCCGGTCACAGTGACTGGAAGATTAATTTCTCATCAGCCATACAGGCAGATGCCTGCCCAAACTGGCTTCATATGCAGGCGCCGGTGTTGCCATCTCCACGCCTGGCTGATAATCAGACCAGCACTGCCAGGAGGGTGAGGCTCCCCTTAGCAGCTGAAGCAGGTGGCAGGCAAGTCGTCTTCAAGGTGACCCCATGGGACTGGCACCTCGGCAGAAGGTACTGCATGCTGAGCAGGGCAGGCATGCATACACACACATCCTGCCTTAGGTTTTTATTCCGGGCACCCACAACCTTGCCTCGGCCAGCTTTCTAGTAGCCCATCTGCCTTGGATCAGGGGGTGGCCAGTGTGTCCCAAGCCATCACAGCAGCTGGGACATACTAAACCAGTCAAGAGCAGTGTGGACCCCATACACTCCTATGCTCCCCAAGGAGGACTGCCTGTCTCTGACATTCCCAAATCCTGCCATTGGCTTCTAAGGGGAGAGACCACATGGTAGATGGGAAGATGGTGACATTGGTTGGATGGCCAGTTGGCTTGTGCTTTTTTAGAGAGAATATGGTAGCAGAGTGACCACTGGTTCAGATCTAGTCCAAGCCAAAGCCTGGTCATTGGATCAGGAGTGGCAGCACTGTGGACTAGATAAGTGGTGGCCACAAGCTTCGTTTCATGACCAGGGTAATCACTGTGTGAAGTGCTACGTTGAAAAGGATGTTAAAAAAAAGGAAAGGATGCTGAGGCTGGCTCCTGGGCCAAACAGAAAGAGAATGGTTATCAATTAGCCATATACTGGCTGTATGATTGCGGTGGGTCATTTAATATTTTTGAGCCTCAGTATCCTCACCGCTAAAATGGGGAGAACATAGCTTCAGGGATGAAGTGAGCTCTTTAAACAGAGCCTACACATAGCAGGGGCTCTCAAGACAGTGGTGTGTGTTTGGCCCCCAAAGAATCCCAGAAATTCACATACCCTGACATTCTCATATCACAGGGTCAAGCAGCACACATGCCCAGCCAAAGCCAAGGGTCTCTCCCTCTCCCCAGTGAATGCACCTGCAGGGGAGCAGCTTACAGTGAACTTCAGCAAGCAAAGGCTTGGCTCTCAGGTTAGGATGACATACTGGCCCAGACAGTAAGGCTTTTAAGCCAGCCCCTCCTAATGAAGGTCAGTAGGCTTCAAGAGCTACCAGCATGGGCAGAACTGCTGGCAGGGCATCTTCACAGCTCAGGCAGCAACCCCGTGTTCCTGCTTCACTTACCTGTCCCTGCCATGGGCTGAATGTGGGAGAGGATTTTGGACATGGTGCTGGAAAGGGATAAGAAGGGACAGGTGGCCACAACTGAGCTTCCAGCTTCTGATTTGCCTAAGTCCAGGCCCTCGCCTAGGAACAGAGCCCTCCTACAGCTACCCAAGGAGGTAGCAATCCTCACCCTGCTTAATTAACACCCAAGACAGAGACCTCATTCCCCCAAGGCAGCCTCCCTGCCACTTCTTCATCTGGTCTTAAGGCTGGAGCCACCCATTTAATACATGCCTTGGGCACCTTTGGTGAACTCGGACCCAGGGCTGCGCTTGAGAACATAGAGGGCACTCAGACACAAGCCCTGGAAACCATGCATGATCATACATGACAGATGCAGAACAGGGACTGGGACCTCGGCTCTGGGAGGGCAGACAGAGGGACCCCTTTCAGAACAGGGCCCTGGAATGCTTGCCCTGCCCCTGTGGCTCACCAAGTGTCTGCAGCTCACTCCCTCTGGGGAGGTGGGACCAGCATGCCAGGGACAGGGACACAGAGGGCAGTGAGCTCTGGACTTCAAAGTTTGGGCCTGAGTTCTTGCTTGACTTGACCACAGAGTAACAGAGTGACCGTGGTCTGGTCACTTACCAGTCCTGAGCATCAGTCCACACATCTGTAAAAGAGGAAATTCAAACCCCAGCCCAGCTGAGTGGGAGGGAATTAAGGGACAGTCGCAGAGACTCACTAATGAGGTGCTGGTTCTCCCTGGGCAGAGGCCCGTGGATGCTTTTGGCTGAATCTAACCCCTCCCTGGAGCTCCAGCCCCCAGGGCTCCACTGTCTTATCCTGTGGGAGGACAAAGCCATCATGGCTCCCAGAAGCTTCCTTTAGTAGGGCTCTCGGGGACCCAGCTGTTGGTCCTAGAGAAGGTTCTTTCATCTTCCCATACTCTTGCCATGTCAGATGGGGAGAAGCCCCTTCTTACCTAGAAGCCCCTTCTTATCTCTCTGCACCTTTGCCCTTGCTCTTCCCCTGCCTGGAATACCTCCAAACTTCACCTTCTCCAAGAAGTCTTCCCTGATCAGATCCAGCCCCCTAACTTGTCTGGGTCAGTTACTGCCCACAGGCCCAGGCCTGCCTGATTTCCCTGGTGTCCCCTGGGTAGGATTCACCCTCAAAGCAGGAGACCAGTGTTGGAGGCCAGTATGATTCGTCCTCAAACTCCAATGCCTGAGTATCCTCCATCCCTTCCCAAGACCTTGGCAAAGTCACACTGACCTTCCAACCTCGTGTCTTGGTGGAGGAGAGTCTTGGTCTAGCACTGGATCTTGGGTTCAAGCCTCAGCTCTGCCACTGATTTGCTGTGTGACCTTGAGCAAGTCCACTGCCCTCTCTGAGCTTCCTTTTTCCTATCTGTGAGTTGGCTGAGCTCCCAGGGCAGAGGCTTCAGGGGAGAGGAGAAGAGGTCAACCCTCACTAGTAGAGGCTCCTGTGGATGTGGGGGGCAGGATGGTGGGCAAGGCGCTGCTCCCTGCTCCCTTCCTCCCTGGCAGAAGCAGTCAGGATAAAGTCCATGGGCCACAATAGCCTCCATTTACTGAGGGATGAGGGCTTCCCAGGTGGCACTAGTAGTAAAGAGCCTGCCTGCCAACGCAAGAGACTCAAGAGACACAGGTTTTGTCCCTGGGTCGGGAAGATCTCCTGGAGGAGGGCACAGCCACCCACTCCAGTTTCCTGCCTGGAGAATCCCACAGACAGAGGAGCCTGGTGGGCTACGGTCCATAGGGTCGCAAAGAGTTGGACACGACTGAAGTCACTTAACATGCACACATACACACTGAGGGAAGAATAACTCACAGGGCAGCAGGGAGGGAAGAGGAAGATATGGGGCAGGATCTTTGACCCTGTTCAGTGTCTCTCTCTGTCCACAGTAGCTCGATACAACCGCACCAGTTACTTCTACCCCACGTTCTCGGAGAGCTCAGAGCACAGCCATCTGCTCGTGTCTCCCGTGCTGGTGGCGAGTGCAGTCATAGGTGTGGTCATCATCCTCTCCTGCATCACCATCATCGTGGGCAGCATCCGCAGGGACAGGCAAGCCCGGCTCCAGCGCCACCGCCACCGCCACCACCGCCACCACCATCGCCACCATCGCCGCCGCCGCCGGCGCCATCGAGAGTATGAGCAGGGCTACGGTGAGCTGCTGCCCGCCCCTGGGCCCCCTATCCAACTGTCGCCCAGGCGACAGCAGGGAGGTGGCGGCTCTGCCATGGGCGGGACAGGGTGGTCAGGCTGCATTGTAGAGGCCCTGAGTGATCAGGAAGAGCCCAGAGGCACTCACCATAATGCCTCAGTAGCGCAGGAAGCCCAGCTGTCTGCCAAGGGTGAGGCTGAAGGTCAAAGGGTGGGTGTGGGGCTTCTCCCCAGACCCAGCCACTGTGAGACCAGGCCTGCCTGTTCCTGCCCTTGAAGCACCAGCCTGACCCTTGGGGAGCACACGGCTCCTGACCAGAGTGTGCCCACCCCCAACGAGGAGCCCAGTACCACCCTCAACCTCCCCCACCCCAGGATGGAGCCAGTCAGGCCCAGGATGGCCACCCTGCCCACCTCACATAGACCATCCCTTGCCCTCTACCCCTCCTGCTCCCCCACCCAAGGCGCCTCCTTCCTGCTCCCTCCCGCCTCTGCACCTCTGCACATGCTCTTCCCTGTGCCTAGAATGCCATTCCCCATTACCTCCCCATCTGACAAAAGCCTGCTTGTCCTTCCAGACCTGGCACAAATGCCTCCTCCTTTTAGAGCCTCTCTGCCCCTCCTAACGTCCTCCCCCGAGACAAGGGTGATCCCCACTCCCAGGACTTCCTGAGCACTGTACCCGCCCCCAGCAGTGCCCTGACATGGGGCAGCTATAGCTCTGCTCGCACTTAGCTCACAGCCCAGCACAGGCCTAGTCCAGAGGGACCTGCTCCACAGCAGAGGAAGTCACCACCCCATCTCATTCTCCCAGTGAGAGCCGTGGTAGCCCATTTTAAAGACCAGGAGCTGGAGGGACTTGTTGAGCGGCCTGAATGTGCCCAAGTCTGATCCTGGGATTAGAGCTCAGGAGAGAGGCCCAGGGGAACTTCCAAGATTGAGTGGAGAGGTCGACCTTGGCCTTGAGGAGAGAGAGGGGCCTCAGGGCAGACTAGTCTGTCCTGAGTGTGTAGTGGGGCCATGGGGCCAGTGTCACCTGAGCACGCCCCCAGCCCCAACTTCGGAGCAGGTAGGGCAACAGGAGGCCACCATCAGGCTGCGTCTGGGCTCAGGCCTTTGCTGCCTGATGCTGACTCACTGCAGCCCCAAAGTCCTGTCGCCGTGGAGACCCTGCTGTGGGGCTCCAGCCTGCCTGCCCTGCGTCTGTTCTCAGCTCTGGCTTTGGCATCTCCTTGGGGCCTCGGCAGGAGGCCTGGAGGTGCTGATGCCCCCACACTGTCCCCCGGCCTTCAGGGGGTACACCAGGGACTGCCAGAAGGCTTGGAAAGAAACCAGGGGAGAGGGGACACAAGAGCCACCAAGCTCCGATGAGCACCAGCCTCCTGACCCTGGGGACCCTCTGTCCTTCAGACGCCCTCCCTGGCCCCAGTGACTCAGCCTCTCCAGGCTCTCTCCCTTGCTCTGGTGGCTTCTTCTCAGACTTATTGGTGGATGCCTGAGAAGAGGAATCTCAAGGTTCCTCAGAGCCCCACCCTGGGCCCTGGGTCCTCTCTGCATCTCACACACCCTCCAGCTCCAGGCCCCACCCATCCTCCTCACCTGATGCCCCGAGGCTCTTACATCTCAGAGGCGCCTCAGACCCAGGGTCCACCGCAGCCTTCATCTCTACTTCTTATCAAGCAACCTCAGGAAAGTCGCTCAACTCTGTGAGTCATCTGTACAATGGGTACATGGGGACCCACCCCAAAGTTATCGTCAGGTCTAAAATAGCACAGTGCCTGGTTTATAAGTAAGTGCCCAGTTAATGTTAACTATTTTCATTATCTCTCCCCCTTGAGACAAACTGCTTTGGGGTCACTTCACTAATGCTGCAACCTCTACACCTGCCAGCCACTGGCCTGGTACCCCCAAGGCATTCTCCATGGGACAAGCAACATGATTGAACTGTGACCTCTGCTCAATGCCACTCGTGGTTCCCCACTGCCCTTGGGACAAAGTCAGTCCTCCCCTGTCTGCCCACAGGGCCCTTCTGCAGGCTGGTCAGGTGCAAAGAGCAGCACCAATGAATGTTTGAGAATGAATGAAGGAGTGAGTGAATGAATGAATGAGGCAGAGAGACGGGGGAAGAAAGGAGGAAGAAAAGAAAGAAGAAGGGAGAGGAAGAGAGAAAAAGAAATTTGTTCTCTTTCCATAAGATGGAAAGATCTTGAGTTTGAGCTTTAGGAGATGGATCTGGCCCTCTCTCACTTGCTGGAGGTTTGGAGCAAGTGACTTCATGCCTCTGTTTCTTCATCTGAAAGGAGGCACCCACTGTGCCCCTCTCACAAATCCTTGTGAGGGTGAATAAGATCCTGAGACTACTGCACAGTGAAGCTTATGGATGCAAGTTCCTCCTCCCCGCTCTCCGGAGCCTGTCTAAGGTTGTTAACCTTGGACTGGGGCTGAATAATGAACAGAGGTATACCTTAACCTGGGTAAATAAGGGAAGAGAGAGATTTGGGTCTCCCTGGACCATTTGGGTGTGTGCTGATGAGGAAAACACAAAAGGAGAGTAGATGAGAAAGGAATTTGGGGAGTCCAGATTGGGGGAGTGGGGTTTCTTTCCAGCTGTTCCTTGACAGCTCTAACCAGCTGGATGTCTGGGGCTGACCTGGGTCATCTCAGGACTGGGGTCTGGGCTAGGTGAATGCCTCAGGGTGGCCTCAGTTTCCCTAAGATGCTCAGCCTGTGGGGGGCCCAAGGAAAGGAACCCCAGGGAGAGAGAGGTGAAGAGCAGCGTGGTTCAACCCGGTCGGCTCTCAGGCCTGTCCACCAGGAAACAGCCTCACTTTTCCTGAGGTCCAGCCAGCCCTGCCCCCCCACCCCAGCACACAGTGGATGGGGCCCTGCCTGGCAACACCGGTGGGAATGGGACTCAGCACCGGAGCCCAGTGGCCAGCCACTGTGCCACTTCTGTTCTCACCAGTCATTTCATGTTTTCCTCTCTCCTCAGTTTCTTTCCCAAATTCTCATTCTTCAGCTGGTGACCTACAAGGAAACAATCTCATTTCAGCATCTTCTCAGCATGTTATTGGATTCCTTTTTCCTAGTAGAAGCGTAATGTGTGGTCACTGTGGAAAACCTTTAAAATACAGAAAACGTAAAAAATTAAGGGTTCTGATCCTGTCCTCCAAACAGAGCCACTGTTTGGAATATTTTCTTCTGAGAGCTTTCGTGATGTCTGCAGATAACCCTGGGATTGTACCCACAGATGAAGTTTTGTATCCAGATTTTTCCAATCACCATGTGTCAAGAGTGGGAAAGAGAGTTTGGGGAATGTAAGGAGCAGTCTTTGGGGTTGTACAGATTATGCATGAATTCCAGCTACACACTCTACCAGCCACAGGACTCTGAGCTCCTGGCTGTAGAATGGGAAGGGCAACCCAACAACTCAACAGTGCTGTTGACCTCAAAGAAAGGTCGCAAGCCCCACCCAAAGCAGACAAGCTCCGCCCCCTTCAGGGCCCACCCTCTGAGGGGAGGAGCCACCTGGGAGGCCAGGGTGGTCTGGAGACCTCTTGTCTCAGCCATCTTTGCAGCTCCCACTGCCTTCCAGCCTCTACCAGACCTGTTGGAAACTGGGAGGTGGAGAGCTTCTAGGGTTAGGAGCCAGGACATCCAGTCACCCTCTGGCCCTACCAATAATTTGTTGTGTGGCCTCTGTCAAGTCACTGATCCTCTCTGAACCCCAGCTATAGAATGAGAAGACCGTACTCCGTCGGCATTTCCTAAGCAGTGTTACTAGGTCTAAGAAAATAAGATTCTGTTGGTAAATGCTGCACAAGCACAGTTAAATATGTTTCTCAGCTTCAGGACATTTCAAGAGTCTTTGATGCACTTGTGCGATAAAAACAACAGAAGACAGTGTAGTCTGTGAAGTCACCAGGATTCATCATAGAAGCCGCGTTTTCTCCCTGGGAAACCTAAAGGGAGGCAGACCTAGCCCCGGAGACCTCTGCAGTCCTCATTCCCCGACACTTCCTCCCTATTTGTCATGCCCCAAGCCCTTCTCCACAGCTCAAAGTATCCTGTTCACACAACAGTCTTCTTTCTCATCTCCCCGCACCCCCACCGTCCTTGACCTGAGCTGTTCTGTTCCCTCTGCCAGGCTTGCCCCTCTCCCCCTGGCTAATTTCTAGACAAGATTCAGTTCTGAGAGCTTTTCCTCCAGGAAGCCCTCCCTGACCTCCAAGCTGGGTCGGGTCCTTCTCTGCTCCCACAGCCCTGGTACGACATCTATCAAAGCTCATGATGTGCTGCTCATGACCTGGCTGTCCCCAGGACAGGCTGCTCAGCACCCTGGGAGCCCCACCAGGGCCGGGCCAGCTCTGCTTCCTCTCTGTGACCATCCCCCACACACACCCAGCAGAGCACTGGCACTCATATTCTGGGGATGAAGGCAGCTGTGCATGGTGAGGGAGGGGCAGGATAGTGAGTTGGAGAGAACAGAATCTCAGTGGCCGCAGGCAGACCCGTGAGGACCCTCCCTGGCGCCAGCCAGCCTGAGACCCAGGCTGAATGTCCATTCCCTGCAGTGTCCGACGGGCACACATACGGCCGCCCGAGCCACAGGATGCGCTACGCCTGCAGCCCCGCCGAGGACTGGCCTCCGCCCTTGGACCTTAGCTCTGATGGGGACGTGGATGCCACGGTGCTCCGAGAGCTGTACCCAGACTCTCCACCCGGGTAAGGAGGCCACGCGGGGACGGTAGGAGGGCCTGAGAGGGTGGGGCTCCAGGCAGGAAGCCCCGCCCCCACGGGAACTGGCAACACCCCCGATGGTACAAATGCAGAACGCATCAGCTCAGTGGGCGTGGCCATCTCTTCACCCTCCTGACCAAGTGAGGTGGGGCGTGACTCAGCAGATGTCACCGAGGGATGCTCCAAAAGGGGAAAAGAAGAAAAGTTCGGTTGCTTCAGGCTGGGTGAGGAGCTGAGGTGGAGGGTCCAGGGCCGAGCCCCTTAGTTGTTGTTGTTCAGTTGCAAAGTCCTGTCCGATTCTTTGTGACCCCATGGACTGCAGCACACCAAGCTTCCTTGTCCTTCACTATCTCCCGGAGTCTGCTGAAATTCAGTGCACTGCACTGGTGATACCATCCAGCCATCTCATCCTCTGTCACTCTTAGTATGAGCCCCTGAAGTCCAGATCACACCCACTGGGACAGATGTGACTGTCTCCAGTTGCGCTCATGGCTCACCAGGTGGCCCTGTCCTGAAGGGATTCTCTTCTGGGTCCTATCCTGGCAGCCACTCTCAGGCACCTCACCACCACTTAGGACCTGGAAAGAGGAGTCAGGACACCAGCATCTCCCATCCAGGGGACCCTCTTGTGCCCTGCACACAGCCCCATCCTCCTCATCAACTTTTTACCCTTTACCACCACCACCCCAGGGTAACTGGGAGAATGGACTTTCCCAGAGGATGGGTGATTTTCTTCCCTGAAGCTTTAGGTTCAGAGGGTCCCCCAGGGAGTCCTCCCTAACCCTTGAAGGAGCACTTTGGGGTGACCTGAGACCAAGGAGTGTCTGGCTGCCCCCACCAGCACTCCCCACACTGGGAGCCCCACCTGGAGATGCTTCGGCAATGGTGGCTACTGTTCTAAGAGATCTGGGACCCAGCATTCAGTGACTCGCTCACTCATGTTCACAGGGACACCGGGGCTGAGTCAGGGCCAGAATCCAGGTCTCGATGTGCTGGGTGCCACTCCCCAGGGAGTGGAGGGGTCTCACTAGAGTCATTGGGACCAAGACCTGGCCTGCTCCACTCCAGGGCAGCCTGTCACTGTGGCTAGGCCTCCAGCCCTGCGGGGGAGACCCTGCCACCCACCACTGAAGCCAGCTTGCACAGGGCCTGAGGGAGCTTCTTCTTTTGCAGTTACGAGGAGTGTGTGGGACCGGGCGCCACTCAGCTGTACATCCCCACGGATGCCCCGCCCCCCTACTCACTGACTGATTCCTGCCCCGAGCTGGACGGCGCCCTGGATGCGGTCAGTGGTCACAGCCCCGGCCGACACCAGCAGGCGCAGAGGCTGCGGGGCCAGAGTGGCCTCCGCACTGTCTCCATGGACACCCTGCCCCCTTACGAGGCTGTGTGTGGGGCTAGCCCCCCGTCGGGCCGGCTGCCGCTGCCCGGACCACAACCAGGCCCACAGAGCTCCCAGGGCTCACCTGCCCCAACCCCAGCCCCGGCCTTGGGCCCAGAGCGGATCATGTGAGCAACCCGGTGGTCAGGTCCATCTGGAGATGTCCAGCCACATCTTTCAGGCACACAGGGGCATGTATACACACACACACAAACACACACACACACACATGGATGCTCATATGGCACCCCCACATGTACACATACACACACAACTTGGACAGACACACACTGACACACCCATGTGCGCACACACATCCAGACATGCCCCTCACATGTGCAGGCGTGCACACACACACAGGCCTCCCCCCCCCCCAGATACACAATCCCACCTGCGAAGGTTTCATTGCAGACGAAGCTCTCCTGACTTCCAGTCTCCTCCCCAGCCTGCCAGTGATGCCCCTGGAGCCAGTGCTGGGAGAAGGGAGGCAGAGAAGGGGCTGGGGTTCACTCCGCCCTCTCCCCAGGCTGTCTGCCCTGCCCTCACTGGGCAGGCTGGGCCCCAACACTGACTGTGCCCACTAGAAGCCGCTCAGCCACCCCAGGTCAGCTGCCTGCCCAAATTCACCCCTGCCCCCAGGAGGCAGCTGGTCCTCCCGGTTGGCGGGACAGGCCTCAGTGAGGCTCAGCTCCACACTGTCTCTGTGTCCCCACCCAGGGCAGAAGAGCCACAACACCTGCCACTTATAGGGTGAGGGACACGGGACTGGGGGCCCAGACACAACCTAGAGATCCTCACCTCACCCTGCCCCATCCCTAGCCCAGCACCCTCTGTCTGGTGGTGCTAGCGGAGTTATCTCCAAAGCCCCCACTCCAAGCCACAAGTGATGGACAGGGCCTTCAGCGGGTGTGTGTGTTGGAGGGGGCGGGGGGTAGTGGGTCACGGCTGTGCCCATGTCCATCCAACCACACTGCCTGGGACTGAGGGTATTCAAAGAAGATGGGGTGGGGCCTGCCTGGGGATGGGCACTGAGGCAGAGGAGCAGCCCCTCACTAGGTACTTGCCCTGCCAATCATTAACGTCCTAACTTTGAGTGGGCTGGAGCCAGACCCCAGGAGCAGCGCTGTTCCCCTGGGTGGGGGTTCAGGGTTGGGAGTTGGGAGCCAGCACCTTCTGGTCTGCCCTCCACGGTGCTGGTGCAGATGAAATCAAGGGGATGTGGGCCCCACCGTGCCACTGTGAGAGAACCAGTGGTTGCATCTCAGCCTTGCTGCTGGGGCTACCACAGAAAGGGTACGTGGGCCTGGTTGTAGACAGACTCAGACCTTGGCCCCTGAATCCCAGCAGTTTCCATCAGAGACCACGCAGGTAACAGAGCTGATACCTGCAGACCCAGCCTGCACCAGGGTGGCAGCCTGGCGCCCGTGAAGAGTGGCCCTGCGGCATCACCAGCGGCAGTCCTCCAACCCACCTGCCTACCTCCCCACCCCCTCCTTAAACTGCAGCACCCCCAACCCAGTCTCTCCCCCACGTTTCCATTCCTACAATAAAGGGCTAAGACAATTTAGTAATCCCTTTCTTAAGAAGAGAGGTGGCGAGGAAGGCAATCGTGAATCTTATTTTCTGTAGAAATAGCATTTCTTCTGGTGCAGAACTGAAAGGAATCCATCCAGAGGTTCTGTAGCATCCTGGAGCCCCTAACTCTGCCTGGGGAAGGGACCTTGTTTACACGCAGTTCTGTCCACCTTTGTGGTGTACTGTTTTCTAGGCAAAAAAAATAATCTCTGTCTGTTGTACTGTATAGCCTTTAAAATGCACTCCAGGGGTGAGATTCTTTTAAGAAACACGTCTTGCTTCTGCAACCCTAGAGAGTGCCGGGGTTGGGGAGGGGGGAGATAAAAACCCCTACATGCTCATCATTGTTGAAGGGATGGAGCCAAGCAGCTTTTCTTGTCCCTGGATTAAGCGCTAAATAAGCAACAATGTATCTTTTCTGTGTTCAAAATAAATATATCAATAAAAAATGTTGCAAGAAGTAACCTGAATAAGGAGCCCATGGTGGGGTTGGCACCATCTGACACTTGTAAGGAAAGGGTTAAATAGCAGCAAACTGAAAATATGCTACTTTTCTCAAAATCAGCAGTCACAAGGTTTTTGTTACTCTTCTAGGACAGGGATATTTGGGTAGTCAGTGACTTACACCAGTTAATTTGTTGTTGTTGTTTAGTGGTTAAATTGTATCTGACTCTTGGCGACCCCATGGACCAGCAGCCTGCCAAGCCCCTCTGTCCATGGGATTTTCCAGAAAGGAATACTGGAGTGGGTTGCCATGTCCTCCTCCAGGTGATCTCCCCTGAACCAAGGATTGAATCCACGTTTCCTGCTTGGCAAGTGGATTCTTTACCACTGAGCCACCTGGGAAGCCGTAATTTTTTTTAAACCTCTCTAAAACATGGCATCAATTCTCCAAGACTTGGCCAGTGTAACTGCCACCAAGACAGGCCATAAACTTGCAGGACTTGACTCCAGGAACACCAGAAGACTGGCATTTCACTCCACACTCTGACAGCTTTGACTACCAGGAAGCAGTGGGGAATGTGTGGGGGAGGAAATTAGGCTGAAATGACTGAAATAAGTCATTTTCTCCCCCTCTGCAGAAATTCTTTTGTCTCTGCTTTCCCTAAGACTTTGGCTTTGGTTGTTGATCCATTGTCTGGCAGGTTCCCTTTTTCTGTCACTCTTCCCTCTTACTCGAATTCAGGTAGAGTCGATTAGCATAGTCCTAAACCCCTAAGTGCCCTGAAAGTGGGGTGCGATCCTGAAGGAAGGTACAGCCCTGTCCTAGGTCCCACTGCAACCCCACACTGCCACCTGCTGGCTGCCTGCCGCCACTGTTCAAAGCCAGTGAGTCAGCCCCTGAAAGACGCAAATTCCCTTCTCCCAGTTTCTAACCCACTGCCTGCGGACACTCGCAGTTGTAACAGAACTTGTTTTGGTCCTGGGCTTGTCCTCCACCCTGGGATGTTCCATGAGGTTTAAACCGTTCAAGCGTTCCATTTACAGAAATCATTCCTGCCGCCTCACCCCCCACCCCCACCACACAGCATCTCACTGGGCACAGCCAGATAGCTCAGCACCTCTCACAGTATGCAAAATAACCACTCCCCTGTCCTAAACACCACTGTGCACAGCTCAGGTACCACCTCTGTACTCTGAGGCCCCTTCTGGGAATGAATGTGGCCGCCTTCATGGTGGTGCTGCCCAGCCCACCTGGTACCCATGGCAATCCCAACCTGAATGACCCCACACCCACGCCCAGTTCCAAAAGCAAACAAACTCAGGATCCCACAGCCCCCCAGGGGTTATCAAGCTCAGTGTTCTGCACCTCCTCCATCCACAACATGCCTTGTGTCCACTCTGACACACTATGGCATGTTCACCTATGGCACCACACCCAAGTTCCTCTTGCACACTCCTAGAAGGAGACTGGATACCTCTCTCTGCCAGGGGGCCCTGAGGGGTTGGGCCCACATGAGCACTGGGCAGTGGGGCTCATTGGGGCCCCAAGGAGATGGGAAGTGAAGCTAAATTCCCAGGACGGTGGGGATGGGAGGAGGGGCAGAACCAGCCCTGGGACAGGATGGGGGTGCAAGGGTTTGATGAGGAAGGTGACCCCAGGAACAGCACCAGGGAGTGGGAAGTGAAACTGGGAAGGGTGGGAAGCCTAAGGCAGGGTGTTGTCGAGCTGGTCGTCACTGTAGACAACTAAGCTCCGTCCCCCTGGCAACTCCGAGAGCCCGAGTGGAGCTTGGCTCAGGGTTAGTCGGCCAATGGGGAGAGAGGTGAATTAATCACACGTGGCTCTCAGATTCTCAAGGGTCACTGTCTGAGGCTGCCCCTCAGCCAAGAATGTTAACTCCTCCATCTTGTGCCGCTGAGCAGCTCCTCTGGCCCAAGTCTTCAGACTGGGGACCTTCAGCTGAGGCCATCTCCCTGGTCTGAGAGGGCTGCCACTGGGCCATTAAGCACGGGCACAGCGCCTTCCACGGCCTGCAGACAGGCATATGTGAGCAGCAGGAATCGCTTGAGAGAGGGAGGAACAGGGTGGATACCAAGCACGGCCATCCACAGTGGCCCCACACCCACTGGCTTGCACCAGCCAAGCCCACCCATGTATACACACACAGGGGTCTCTCACACCAACTTCCTAGAGATTCTCAGGCACACACTCGTGTGCAGCATCACTCAGTTCACACTACCTTTGGCACACACAGCTCACACACACACACTGTGCCCCTCACACTCAGAGCTCACACACCCAGAGGTCCCACCCCAAGGCCACCCACACTCATGCTCAGGTAACATCGTCGGTGTCCCCCAAAGACTGACCAGGCTGGGGGCACGAGCGGTGGAAGCATCTGCAGCGTCATCACCCGAAAGAGCGAATGACCCATCCGGGGTTTGGCTTTGCTGACCTCATAGCGCTCCTCCCCAAGCCCAGGTGAACTCTCTCAATCGGGACCAATTGCCTGGGGCAGGCCTGGTGTTTCTGGGCTGGGGGGCTGGGCACCAGGGTTGCAGCCCAGCTGTACCTGTTCAGCATCTCTTCAAGGACTCCCAGGTCTGCAGGCCTCAGGCCCCGAGGTCACAGCCTCAGCCAGACCACAACAAAGCATCCATCCAGCCGGCATCCATCCAGCCGGCATCCATCCAGCCTGCCTCCTGGGACCTTGAGCCAGTCCCCATCCTTCTCTCGGTCTCAGGACCCACGCCCCACCAGCCTACCCTAAGTCAAAGCAGGATGCCAAACGTTCACCAGCACTCTCCCACCCATGCTGACCTATGTCTCCTACCCAGAAGGGTGATCAGATGTGACCTGGGCCAGTTACCTAACCTTGCCGAGGTTCAGGATCAGGTGAACTAATGTGTGTCAGAGACTAGCATCCCCACCAGTGGACCTCAGATGATGGATTCAGACCAGCCGGGAGATCCATTCCCAAGCAGCCCTCCCATTGGGAAGTAAGTTCCCAACGGGAGGGGTAGGAACGCTCTGGCCACTGAGCTCAGAAAAGGTGGCAGGGGAGTAAGGGGCTGGGAGCAAAGAGACCCTGGGTGTGGCCAGCCCAGGTCTGAGGCTGCTCCGAAGCCAAGCACCAGGCAGAACAGTTGCCCTTTGTGGTGACTGGAGGGGCAGGAGGCTAGCAGAGCCTCCCAGAAAGCCAATGATGGTCAAGAGCCAGATCTTCCTCGGCTGTGTGACTGCCAACTCGCAGCCAGCTTGTGCAGAGCCACTGCGCCTTCCACCAGGCTCTCCAGACAGTGAGCCACCGAGGTCAGGTTCCCATCTGCCTTGGAAGCTACAACCCTCCTCGCCCCCTCCCCGGGCCGGTGTAGAAGGACACGGGCCACCAGTGGTACTGTCCCAAGCACCAGAGGAGAGCCTTGAAAGGACACAGGGTCTGAGAAGTCAGGAAGCAGTATACAGGTTGCCCCCTCCTAGGAACTCACACCCCTTAGGAAAGGTCCTAATGCCAAGAAGCCGAGGGATCTTATTTAATCCAGCAGTTCCCAAATGCATTTGGCCACAGGAAATTTTCACTCATGGGAGATTGATTAAGAGCTCCAGACAAGTGCTCTTCCGTGGAGCACACTTTGAGAAATGCAGACCCATGTGGAAGGAAGGAGTGAGTCACCGAGTGACTGAATGAATGAGTGAATCATCAGTGAATTAAGTAGTAGGTGAATGGAAGAAAGGAAGGAAGGAAGGAAAGAAAGGAGGAAGGAGGAGGGAGGAGAGAGAAGGAGGGAAGGGATGAAGGCTAGAGGGGAGAGTGCCTAGGTGATTGGTCCATCTCAACCCCCTCAAAAACCTGTGCCTGATACAACCTCTGGGTCTAAGTAGTTTATGTGGGAGGTGATCCCAGGGAGCATAGTGAAGGAACCAGGAACTAAGACTAGGGAGGGAGGAGAGTCAACAGAGACGAATTTATGAGCAGGCTGTTGCTGTGGACAACTGGGGTGGTCCCACGGGGGACCCTCTCAGAGACAGGGTAGAACACACCTCAGAACCATCCCACCCATGGCAAGACGCCGGGGTTTGCACCCACCAAGCCTCCTTGCTTGGCCGCAGCCCCGGCCAGCTCCAGGGTGAGGAGTAGCGCGCTTTCTCTTTTGCTAACACAACTTCCTCCTCGGCTTCCTGATTGAGCCGTGGGGCGGGACAGAGGCAGGTCGGCCTAGGCGGCCCACAGGACTCGGGTCCGCATCCAGCCCCTCACAGCCGCCATGAGCTGGCCCAAGGCCCCACGCCCCAACGAGGATGCTCTTGAGACCCTCCTCGAAGACCTCATCAGTTTCTACCTGGAAGGGGCAGGAGAGGGCCGGCTCAGGGTCTGCAGGCAAGCCACTCTCACCAGCAGGGCCCAGCAGCTCCTGGACACAGGGCCCCCTCTTCAGCTCTACCTGCCTGAGGAGGTGGCCCCTGACTCGGGGGCTCCCTGCTCTGCCCAGCATATCGACCACAAACTGGTGCGGGCACTGGAGTTCCTGGAATTGGTCTCTATCCACCTGCTTCTGTTTCCCTGGAGGAAGGAAATCAGGTCCCTGAAGGTAGGTGCTGCCACTACCCTGGGAGAGAGGGTCTTGGGGAGGGGCCAGGGCCCTGCCTCAGGGTGGGGGAGGAAACAATGTGTCTGTCATGCCCACTGACTTTGGTCCCATTTTACAGTTGGAGAAACTGAGGGCTAAAGAGTTTAATGCAACTGATCTGTAGTCTGAGTCGCTTCAGTTGTGACCAACTCTTTTCCATCCAATGGCCCTGAGCCCACCAGCCTTCTCTGTCCATGGGATTCTCCAGGCAAGGATACTGGAGTCGGTTGCCATTTCCTTCTCCAGGGGATCTTCCCGACTCAGGGATTGAACCTGAGACTTATGTCTCCTGCATTGGCAGGCAGGTTCTTTACCACTAGCGCCACCTGGGAACTGATCTGTGGTCACCAGCTAATACGCAGCCTAGATAGGACTCAGACTCAGACAATGCCACGCCGAACCACCAGGCTCGACTGCTTCTCTCAAGAACAGGCAACAAGGAGGGCACAGGAAACAAGGGAGAGACCTTGGCTGTGGGAAACCCCTGGAAAGATTTCATCGCTTCTGGCTCCAGGCCAGGGTGCTGGCTGGCTTGTTCTTCTGCTGTGTGACCTGAGACAAAAGTCTGCCTCTGGGCCTCAGTGTGTCCTTGTGTAAAATGGGACAGGGGTGACATGCCTGTGGGTCAGGTTTCCTTATGGCCCCATGCCCTGGCCCTCCTGCTTCTCAGGAGCCTCTGCGCCAGTCTTTGGTCCTTCCCCTCACAGCCACTCTGCTCTTTCGTGTCCCACCCTAACAAGCACCCCTGTTTATTCCAGACGTACACGGGGAGCTTTGCCTACTGGGTGCGGCCTGTGCTTTCAGAACACACCCTGCACACCCTCCTGGGCCGGCTGGGCTATACGGCCACCTCCGAGGCCGAGTTTTCCCTGGTCCAGGCTATCAGTAAGGAGGACACCAAACAGATGGTATTTGAGATCTTCCTGACGAGAGTCGCATGTGAGGCCGTTCTCAGGACCCGGGGCAGACAGCTCCTTGGGCCGGGCAGAGAGAGAGTGGCCGGGCCCCACCATAGGCCTGGGTCAGAGACGGGGCTGCAGGAGACCCTGTGGGAGGCCTGGCCTGGCCCAGATCCCTCAGCAGGAGTTGGAACTGAGAGCACCCTGGCCGAACGCCCTGATGCTCAGTGCTCTCTGCCTGTGGCCTTGAACCTACCTGAGGTCTTGACAGACCCCCATGGACTCCTGGCTGGCCCTCTGGTCCCCATAGGCCCCCCGCGCCATGCCAGCACACGCTCCGACAGTGAGGAGTTCCTGACCTGCTACAGCGACCTTGCACTGCACCGGACACCCTTGCTCCCCTGGGACCAGCCCTGGAGCAGCCTGGAAGGGAAGCAACTCCAGGGCCCAGGCCCCGGGCCCAGCCCAGCTCCGGGGGAGGTGGCCGTCGCCTCGGGTAGCAGCGGTGAGCAGCCCTGGGTCCCCGACGGGGCTTCTGAGTGTAAAGGGGCCACCGTCCCCAGCCAGCTCTGCCAGATGCCCGGGTCCTGTCTGTCGGAGAATTCCTTGACCCCAAAGTCAGATGCTCTGCCGGATCCGGCCACCCTTGGCACGGACGCTGAGCCTCCAAGCACTGCCTCAGAGATGGACGAGCTCTGTGAGCACTTCACCCACCTCCTCAGAACCTCAACTCCAGCGGGCTATCTGGGGGGCTCCCCTGGCCCCAGGGTTGAGGAGGAGGGACAATCAGAGCCTCTTGTGGGGCCAGAGCCAGCCAGCGAAGGCGGCAGCCCGGACGGTAGAGTCGCTCTGCTCTGGAGGTCTCCACAGGCCCCCACTTCATGTACAAGAGCCCCCAGTGCTCACTACATCCCTCTTAAGGGGCTGGAGGAGTCAGTTCCCACACGGGGATCCTACACGAGCCACAGCTGAGCATGTCACCCCGAGGGAACAGGGGCGGACTCCCTAAGCCAACCGCTCTTCTTCCAAGAAGATGACTCTTGAAGAAATGATGGGTCTGGGACTTCAGTGGGGACACCAGCCAGATCCCCAGCATGTCAGCCACGGGGACCAGCCTGCTCATCCCAGCTGGTCTCAGGTCCCAGCCCTGCCACCTACAGACTGTGTGACTCTGGGCTACTCCCCACACCTCTCTGAGCCACGCTTCCTTGTCTGCAAAGTGGAGATGATGTCAGATCTGCCTCACAGGGAGCTGAGACAGGTTAGGAGGTGTGTGCACACCACCGATCTCAGGAGTGGGGGGCGCTTCCTGTCCCCTTCACATCCCAGCTCAGCGTGTGACCTTGGGAGCACCATCACCCTGCATCTCTGAACGGCAGCCTCCCTTGGCATCCTTCAGGCACCTGTCACAGGGCAGATTACATGACAGCTGTGTAGACAAGCAGACATGTAATCGGCCATCCATCTGTTCAGGGTCGTCTGTCAGCCTCCCTCTTCTCTCAGCTAACTTCTGGCTGACAGAGAGCAAGGCCACAGTTGGGAACCCAGGGTGAGCTCACAGGCCTGCTCGGCATCCAGGGTTGGGGGCCCCATCACCCAGGCTGTGTGGGGTGGGGGTGCCCCTCCACCAGCCTTTCCTGCCCCCACATATGCATGCATACATGCACATAAGTGGGTGCATCCAGGCACACGCACACACATACACACGGGCATTCCTCATGGTGGTCCAAGAGAGCGTGGTCTCCCTCTCCAGCCGAGAGCCTCTCTATGGAGTGGCAGGTGGCACCCGCCCAGGACCTGCCCCTCAGCTTTGCTTCTGTCCATTGGGGAGGATGACATCTACCCCTGAGAGTGGTGGTGAGCAGTAAAGTTTACCAATAAAGGGGGTGGTAAAGGCCCCTTCTGGGGCTCCCCAAGTGGCTCAGTGGTAAAGAATCTGCCTGCCAATGCAGGAAATGTGAGTTCAATCCCTGGGTCAGGAAGATCCCCTGGAGGAGGGCATGACAACCACTCCAGTATTCTTGCCTGGACAATCTTATGGACAGAGGAGCCTGGCGGGCTACAGTCCATGGGGATCACATAGAGTTGAACACAACTAAGTGACTGACCATACATGTAAAGGCCCCTTCTGGGTATACAGCAGGTGCTTAATAAATGTTGGTACCTGCCTTGTTGTCCCCAGAGCCAAGCATATGACTCTACCATTTTCAGTCCCAAAATCAAGGGGGACCACAGGAGGGAAGGATTTAAGGAACACCTCCCTCCCAACCCGACAGCTGGTCAGGCCCTACACAGACTTTGAGACAAATCAGAAAGCAGTCTGCACTGGGAAGAGAGAGACATATTGGTCAGGCATCCATCCATCTATCCTTCCTCCCAGCCACCCATGCAAGTTACTCTGCCCAGCACGCAGCTGTCAACACCCAAACTGGTGAGCTGTCAGTGTCTGGAGCCAGTGGAGGTGGGAGTGGTGGTTTTGGAGCAGATCCCAGCCATAAGCCTCCATCCTAGGGAAGAAGAACATCAGGACCAGGCTGGGAACAGGCTGGGCTGGACACAAAGAGGGTCAGGAACCTCAGGAGAAGGGATGAGGCGGGAGTGGGGATGGACCCAGGAACCATAGCCACCAGGGCACCTAGTCCTGGGTTTGATTCACGGCCCCTGTCCATTCTCTATTCATTATTTTCTGATTATTAACATAATAAATAGGCTCAGTCCCAAACCACAACAGAACTTTTGCTCTCTCCCCAGGCTCCTGCCCACAGTGTTCCCCACCTACTGGAAAGCTGAAGCCCGAGGTAGACATCCTTCTTGATTTCTCCCTTTCTCACATCCTTCATCCAACAATAGTTCTCTGTCACAAGAACCAAATCTGACCACGTCCCTCCTCCTCCCACAGAAGCCTGAGCCCCTGACTGAGCTACCAAGGCCTCTCACTCAGATCCCTGGAGGGCACCAGTCCCCTCCCTGGTCTCCCAGCCTCAGCCCTCATCCCCTGCAGTCAGCTCCATCCAGCTGCTGAGGATTCTGTTAAAACCTAGATTCCATCATGACTCTCACGTGTTCCACTCCTTCCAGGGGCTCCCAAGGCCATACCAAGCCCCACAGGCAGGGCACGTCCTACCCTTCTGACATCATCTCCTGCCCCCTTCCCCACAAGCCCCCTGCAGCCAAGCTACCCAGACTTCTTCTGGGCTCTTGAACAAGCTATACCCACCCCTACTTCACAGCCTTTGTGAAGACTGTTCCCTCGGCCCTCTCCCCACTGCACACTCCTCCCCATCTTCTCTTTCTTGTTAGTCACATCTCACCTTATATGTCACCTTCTCAGGAAGGCCTTCCCTGGCCACCGATCACATCAGCTTAGTTCAGTTTTCTGCACAAAGGTATCTTCAATGTATTTATTCATTTTCCCTTTCATGCACTAGGATATAAACTCTATGAGGGAGACACTTGTCTCATTCACCAGAGTTTCCAAGTGTCCAACAAACGACACCATCACGTGGGTAGAAAACACAGAGAAGACAGATGAATGTGAAAACAAAAGCAAAAATGACCATAATTTCCACCATTTGGAGATACCCAGTGTTATGTTGTGGATGCAATTCCTTTCAGTCTGTTTTTCTATGCATACGTATATTAAAATTGGAGGATTATAATGTTTATAGTATTGTGTTCTGTTTTCATTTCCCATGGAAGGAGTCATTTTAAGCTTATTTTAGACTTAGAAAAATGTTGCAAAATAGCACAAAGAATTTCCTTCTCTCCCTCACCTGGCTGCCCCTGAAACTGTCATCTTACATAACCACAGTATGATCATCAAGAACAGGAAACTGATGTTGATACAATTATTATCAAACTATGTTGTTGTTTAGTCTCCAAGTCATGTCCAACTCTTTTGCGACTCCCTGGCCTATAGGCAGCCAGGCTCCTCTGTCCATGGACTTTTCTAGGCAAGAATACTGAAATGAGTTGCCATTTCCTTCTCCAGGGGATCTTCCCAACCGAGGAACTGAACACACGTCTCCTGCATTGGCAGGTGGATTCTTTACCACTGAGTTAAGCTCTATTTAAATTACACCAGTTTTTCCATTAATATCCTCCTCTATTCCAGGATCCTCTCCAGGATCCCACATTACATTTGTGAGTTTTCATCCCTTCCAATCTGTAATAGTTTCTCAGTCTTTCTCTTGTCTTTGATGATCTTATGCTTTTGATCAGAACTGAATACCATTCAGGTATTTTGTTGAATGTCCCTCAGTTTGAGTTTGGTGTGTTTTTAAGGCTGGAGTGAGGTTAGACATTGTGGGCAGGAAGACCACCACTAAAAAAAAAAAAAAGGATGCTGTGTCCTCAGTGCATCTTATTGAAGGATGCATGATGTCCATGGATCTTGTTACTGGTGATATTTACATGCTCATCCCTGGAATAAACCACTAGGATCTCTGGTTCCTTATACTAGAGAATGATGTTTAGAGACCAAGATCTAAGTGTCAGGTCTACACACTGTTTACTGGGTGTCACTGCTTCTAAGCCCACTCACAGGACAGAATTAGGAAACACACGTATGTATACTAACCCACGCATATGCACACATAGCTATATTTCCATATATATATATATTTCTATATATAATTTTAAAATCATGAGTTCACACTGAGACCTCTGATTCTAATCCAGTACCACAGGGTTTATTCTACCCTTCCTCTTATTTATAACTTCTTTCTCTAACAGTGAGAAACACAGCTCTCATAATCTACAGATTATTTACTTGTTTTAGTCTATTAAATTGAGTCTACTAAATTGATCCTAGTATAGTTTCAGAATTGCTAAATATATCCCTATGAGAAATACTTTTAATAACTGTATTTCAGCACTTATGTGAAGTAACTTTTACCTTTACTCCTCTCGTGTCCAATCTAGATACAGTTTTCCAGGGTTACTTCAGTTAGTTCTTTCCAGCACCTTCAGTGTGGTCATTACTCGCTTGTGCTTCATCTGTGTTTGCATTCCATCTTCGGTTCCCCCTATATCCTAGTCAACTGTTTATTTGGGGCAGAAGGGGGGGGGTGGTTGTAAGACATTACCATGGTTCTAAAGGTCAGAGTTACCCAAAATGATATATTGAGTGCATTCCCCTCTCATCCCAGCAACCCTGCACCCATTCAATTTTCCTTCTTTCCAGCCTTTTCCCACCAATCTGTTTATTTTCTGGATTATCTTTCCTGTCCTCCCTATACATCTGTGTATTTTTCTTAGGCTAGCATACTCTAGATACTCATTTGGACATTACTTTCTTCCCTGAACAGTATGTCCTGGAAATCTGTATCACATCTGTTCAGAGAAATCCTTCTCATCCTATTTCACAGCTGCATACTACTCCACTGTATGGATGTACCATGGTTTATTTAACCACTCTCATATTTATATGAGTCTTTAGGTTGTTTTTAATATTCTGCAGTTACAAACAATGTCACAGTAAATAACCTCGTGCATATGTATTTTCACGTCCTAGAAGGGTTGCTGCATCACAATCAAAACATAAATACATATGTAGCTTGTCAAGTGTTGTCAAAATTTCCCTCTAGAAGGGTTGTACAAACTTGCACATTCACCAGTAATGTACGAGTGTTTCCCCACAGCCTCAACAACAGAACGTGTTGAGATGTGTATTTTTTTTTCTGCCAGTCTAGTAAGTATCTTGGTATTCTTTTAATTGCTGTCCTTAGTCTGTTCAGGCTGCTATAACAAAATACCAAAGGCTGAGGGCCTTATAAACAACAGACATTTAAATCTCAGGGTTCTGGAGGCTGGAAGCCCAAGATCATGGTGCCAGCATGGTTGGGTTCTGGGGAAGGTCCTCTTCCAGACTGCAGTTTGCCTATGTCCCCCTGTTCCCACATATAGTTGAAGGAGCTTGACCTCTGAGGGGGTCTCTTAGCAGAGCACTAATCCCAACTGAGAGGGGTCCACCTTCATGACCTAATCATCCTGCCCCTAAAGTCCCTCTTCCTCACACCATCACCTTAGATACTAGGTTTTCAACATATGAATTTGGGGGAGACATGAATATTTAGACCACAGCATCTATATTTCTCTAATTGAGTGAATGTGAGTATTTTTCCTATCTTTCAGGGCCATTTTACTATCTTTTTTGTAAATTGTCTATTTGGATAGTTTTCTCATTTTTCTATTGGGGTTTTGGTTCTTTGTCTATTTTTAAGAATTCAAGAATATTAACCCTTTATGATACGTTTTGAATATCTTCTCCCATGTCGTCAGATGTCTTTTGACTTTGTTTTCTCATGGCTTTTGTCATATACATTTTTTAGCCAGATTTATCAATTTTATTATTCCTGGATTTGGAATCATAGTTACAAAGTTCTCCTACCTTGAGGTTTTAAAGAATTCATTCTTATAGTATGTGCATGGTTTCATTTTTTACATGTAGATCCCTAAACCACTTGGAGTTTATTCTTGGGTATGGTGTGAGATATGAATCTATTTTTATCTTTTTACAAATGATGACTCAGTCATCTCAGCACCGTTTATTTAAAAATCCATCTTCACCCCCAATAATCATTGAGATGCCACCTTCATCGTGTACTTACATCTACTCCTGGGCTTTCTAGTCTATCCCATGGGTCTATTCATGCACCAGTACCACACTGTTCTAATTATAGACGTTTTATAGTGTTTCAACATCTAGATCCCCACAGGTAAGATTTATTTAAAACTTAGCAATTGCCCATGCTCTGGGCCCTTTCCACACATCAGGCCAGTTATCCTCACAACACTAGAAGTGAGCAACGCTCCCATTTGACAGATAAGACAAACCAACACTCACAAGAGATTCAGTGACGTGTCAAGTTTTCATGGGAATTCCTGGATGTCCACTTCTAGAAAACCTGAAGCTATGAGAAGTGGTCCCCAAAGCGTGCTTCCTGACCAGCAGCCTCATTATCACCTAGATAGGCGTTAGAAAACAAATTCTCAGGCACATCCAAGATCTGCTGTATTAGAAACTCTGGGGGTAGGCCCTGCAGACTGTACCTTAACATGCCCATCAGAGGATTCAGATGGCCTAAAGTTAGAGAACCAGGAGCTACAGCATCTCCAAGGGCCCAGAACTGGGAGTCATCAGCAGCTGCAGGCACCCTAAACCAGTGCTTACCAACATGCGTTCCAAGGAACACACACACCTGGAGGTTAATAACCCCCTACATGAGGGGTTCTACTGTCAAATGAGTCTGAGAGTCCCTGGCTAAAGCAAATTTCAGAAGGCATTTTTATTGCAGGACTTCCTGACCTTACCTAGGCTAACGTACTTTGTGCAGCTCACAGAGTACCCAGGTGGTGGATCTCAAATTTGCTGGACTACAAAACCCTCTTTTCCCAGAGTACCTATTACTATGTCTCCAGACACGTGTTCCGTGAACTGTCTTAGAGAAGAAAAAGCTGAAAGTGCAGAAATTCGAGGACAGCATTAAGTGCTAATACCCATTCTGATCCCACAAGCTTGGCTTTCTCCTAGCTTCTGTTTAATGACAGCTTTGGCCAAGTTCACCATCTTACAGAAACTAGAGGATCACAGAGTTTACCCAAGCCTCGGGGAGGCCACGGGGTTGGGGTTATTAAGAAAAAAAAAGTTGTGTTCCATTGACCCTGGCCTTTGGTGAGTAATCCACTGCCAAAGCCCAGAGGCACTGGGTGCAATATAATTGTTGTTAGATTCTTAATGGTGGAGGCCTGACATTTCCAAGAGCTTGTTAATTATATTAATAACTGTTAACTCTTCAGGGTGGAGAGGCCAAGGGAACAAGTGTTACTCATTTTGCAGATAATGTAAGCATTGAAGTGAGCTCTCCCACCCGGCTCCAGGCTCCAGGCAAACAAGGGCGATGCAGATTCGATAGCACCCAGGGGTCGACAGGTTTTGAAAACACCTCCTACCTGCTCTCAGAGCAACAAATACCTCAATCCTGCCTTCCCCAGGTGGGACGCTGGGAGTCTGCAGGAATCTCAGGAAGTGTCTCAACCATGCACTCCCCAGGCAGGGGGGCACTTCTCATCTAGGTGAAGGGTTCCAGTGGAAAGGAGACAGGAATGGGAAAAACAGGCTAGGTGACATCATTCCCCAGAGTTCACGTTTAGCAAGGGGCTCCTGAGAGCTCCACTGTGGGAGCCCATTGGCCAGTGCAGGACATCACAGTACCAGGCGGTGAGGGTGGGGTGATGTGAAAGCAGAAGGGAGGGGAGGAGGGGCCCAGAGGCATCACGGAACTGAAACCAGACTGTGTGGTCCAGCCTTCCCGCTTGCCTACCCCCCACCTCCGAGGTCTCTAGCAAAGCCCAGTTAGAACGTTCCAGCTTATCTTAGTTGTGCAAAAGTCACAATCCACATCTGAATTTAGGTGTGAATGATGGAGGAGAGGGCAGTGTGCCCTGATGCCAACACTAGACAGAACAGGAGCTCCAGAGCCATAGTGGACAGTAAGGCCCCTGGAGGAAGAAAGCCTCAAACCAGGAAGTCAGTCTGGGGACAGAAAGGCAGAAAGAGGCTGGGACCCGATGGTCTTGAGCCACCACACCAGCCCTGGACCACCCACAGCTGCACTTCTATGTGAAGGAGATACATACTTCTATCTTTTTTGTTTTTTTTTTAATCACATTTCCCCCCAGTACAGATGCTCAAATTGAGCTGTGGGGAAAACTGGTCCATTTGACTGCAAAGTCCCAGCGCTGGTCCCGGCATGTCCAGGTGCCTGGTAGCAGCGGCTGTGCTTTCTGCTGGTCCATCACTGACATCTAGGCTGAGACATGTCCCCGCCTGTGCACCCAGCCCAGGATTGGTCCCTCCAGGAAGGGCCAGGAGCCAGAGTGCTGCCCTCCAAGCACTGCCTCTGGGCCCGGGCCACCAGTCACCAGTTTACATCAGCGAATTGCGTGCACAGGTGCCTAACTCACACAGAGGCTAAGACAAGGCCTTCCAACCTTCAGGCACACCAACCGCCACTCAGGAGAGCCCGAGGCCTGTTCCCCCAAGTTCATAATCAATCCGCCCCCGACCCTGTGTCTGCACACGGCCTTCTGGAAGCTCTCTCCGCCCAGCTCTGAAGTTCAGGAGCTCCAGTGCTCCAAGAGCCTTTGCTTGCAAGCCCCAACCTTCCTGTCCAGATTGTCCTCAGAAAGAATGTTCTTCCTGTCTCTTGCTGCTACTTGACTCAGGGGACAGCTGTGCCTTCGATGCACTGTTACAGCTGAACAGAGCTACGACAGTCTCTGAGCTAATCAAGATGGTTCACGCTCTGTGGCCCATGGTGTCCCCTTGGATGGAAAAACATTTCAAAAAGACTTAAGGCCACTGGTGTCTCTCCCCTGGACCACAAACTCTCAGGAACTCCAAGGGTGAAGCTCGTCATGCAAGCCACTAAGGAGGGAGGGAGCCTCAGAAGCCAGGCTGGCAGCCCCTTGCCCCGGTGTGGCACTGGGCACACCAGCCCAGGGGGCCATAAGCCACTGCCCTGGCAGGTCATCTGCAGCTGCTCAAGTATGACCTTTGTCACCAAGGAGACTGAGCACCATTCAGGAGCCAGTGCATACCTCTCCTAAGTCAGGGAAGTCCTGATGAGGTGTTAAGTACCATATCAGCCTCATGCTGTTCAGAGAACAGCTGACCCCTGGGCTCAAGCCAAACATGGCTCAATTTTGTGAAAGTCAAGAAACGCTAACTGTCCTCAAGGATGGCTCAAACCATGAGAAAATGATGATGCCGGCTGCACACACAGCTGGCCCTCCCCACGCACGTGTGAGGGTCTCCAGCAGGCAAGGCGGGGCTCTGGGGTGAGGCAGACTGGGGCAAGAGATGAGCTGGGAGTCACCAGAAGTCTGAATGGTGCTGACTCCACTGTCACTGGCAGTGTGACCCCAGGGAGTCTCTTAGTCTGTCTGAGCTTCAACTTCCTCCCCTGGGATGGAAGACCGCTACCTCGCCCTCCTGGATGGCCTGAAAGGCTAGATACCATGAGCCCAGCACAAGTCAGGTGGCACTTCCCTAGCTCAGAAAGACCCAGTGGTGGGAACCCACCAGGAGAAGCACCAGGGGAATGCAAGGCTGTGTCACCAGAGGGCACGGCAAACCCATTGGTCCCATTTACCCCCGAGGCCCAGGACCCCAGGACAAAGACACTGGGAAAGGAGAGAAGGCCAGGAGGAAGACAACTGTGGGCAGATACAAAGCCCTCCTGAGAGTGGTGTTTTCCAAACTGCTCCTAATAGCTAACTTGGCAACAGCAGGCATTTCTCGGGCATGATCTTTCCCATCCTATGGACCAAGCTTCCGATTCTCCAGAGTTAGGATTCGGTGCCGGTTTTGTTCAAAGAGTTCTAACATTTTCTGCATGTTGTGGTCGGCCTCAATCACCTGGAAATGAAACACAGGGGTCACAGGGCTGCACCTGACCTCAACATCTTCCTCCCTTCACAGAAGAAGAGAGAGAGAGACAGAGGCAGGCAGGATGAGGCAGGGAAAGGCGCAAAAGCCCAAGGTCACAGGCAGGGGAACACGGAGGTCAGAGCCAAGCCACAACCAGTTCTAGATCAATCCACATTCTCAACTGTATTTTCACTTAAGAATCCAGGACAGTCGTCTGCGAATGCTTTTTTCCCTCATCATTATATTATCACCCACTTTTCTATAAAGAGGGGAAAAAATAAACTTTCTAGAAAAATCCAGTAGAGTAAGATCTCACTTTCCAGCAACCTCACTGCCTGGAAGAGCTGTGAGCACAGTGTGTGAGCAGCCCAGACAGATGTCCCCAAGGCCAGGCACACTAGTTGGTGCACAGCCCTCCCGCAGTTCTCACACTGCACACACATTCCTAACAGTTCATGGGACCCATCTGCCCGCCTGGAGAAACTGTCAGCAGGAGCAAATCAGAAAATGAGGGAGAGGGAAGCGGGGAAGCACTGACTGGGCAGAAGCATCAAACAGTCAGAAATGGTGAGTGTCAGCAGGAGAAGGTGCATAAGGGGAAAGCACAGGGACTCAAAGGCATTAGTAGTCCAGGGCAAACAGTCCTACACACCTCAGCACCTCCTAAGGGCTTCACTGTGTGACAGACCAGAACAGCAACTGACGTTCCTTCGGGTGCCCTGGGTCACCATGAAAAGGTGCAATGAGGTTCTGGGCCAGCCAGCCCCTGGAGGATGGACAGGTGCATCAGGAAGACCACCATCCCAAGCGGTTAAGGCCAAAACCCAGGCCCAGGGGCTCTGGCCATCTGGAACATTCCTCCAGGGACGATGCTGGATAAGTGAGATGCTACTGTGTCACGGGTGTCGTGACACTGGAACAGGTCACTTTCTCCTAGATGTGTTCAGCTCACTAAGACTCCATTCAGAATGGGAACTGAGAGACAGGGTCCCTTCCACCCTCCCTGCTTCCTTCTCTCAAATCCTCCAGCTCAGAGGGACTTGGTCCTTCCTTCCCCCGACTGCAGACTGGCCAGCATGCCCACGGGTCATTTCTCCTTCTAGAGAATTTCTTGCCCTCTCATGGGAACTTACCAGAACGGGGGCTGCCACAGGGAAAACGCTCCCTTTGATGAGCCACTCCTCATACAGGTGATGAATAGCATCCAAGTACTCCTGTGGGGGGTGGGGAACACAAGAGACGTCAGGAGCAGCGAGGGGGGCAAACCTCTCCCCTTGGGGGTCTCAGGCAGGTGAGGTGAAGGTCAGTGAACACAGGGCACTGGCCTGGACGAAGGAGCCTGCGACAGCCAACCTGACTCAGGTGGACCAGGATACACGCGGCCAAGCACCCCGCCGGCCAGCCCCGACGTCACAAGTCAGAAGTGTCCCTCCAGGGACTTCCCTGGTGGTCTAGTGGTTAAGAATCTGCCTTGCAATGCAGGGGACACCAGTTCGATCCCTGGTCAAGGGAAGATCCCACATGCCGCAGGACAACTAAGCCCGTGCTCCACAACTCCTGAGCTCATGTGTTGCAACTACTGAAGCCCACACTCTGGAGCCCACATGCTGAAACTACTGAAATCCACAAGCCCTAGAACCCATATTCTGCAAGGAAAAGCCACTGTAAGGAGAAGCCCACACACCACAACTTGAGAGCAGCCCCCACTCACTGCAATTAGAGAAAGCCTGCTCGTGGCGACACAAAGACCCAGAATAGCCAAAAATAATTAATTTAAAAAAAAAAGAAAAGTTATTTAAAAAGAAAGAATTGGTCACCCACCATCCCTCCAGCATATTCAGCTCCACTGGCGCTTCGGATGCACCTTCCCACCTGGCTGGTCTCGTTTTCTGTCCCCATCAACAGGCCGTCATGACTTCACAAGGGCCTGGGAAGCCTCTGAACCCTCCCTCCATCCATCCCACCCAGAGGACTGTGGCCCTCACTGGCCCAGGAGCCCTGCTCGGCTGCCCCCACCCCAACAGGCAGCTTGTAACCTATGGATCCTCGAAGCCATCAGGACCAACTTCAGCTGGCAGACAAGGTGAGAATCAAGGGAAAAGAGGCCCAGCCCTGCCTCAAAGCAACCACGGCAGGACTGGGTGGCACACTGAAAGTGAAAGTGAAAACTGCTCAGTCATGTCCAACTCTATGCATCGCCATGGACTATGTCCATGGAATTCTCCGGGCCAGAATACTGGAGTGGGGAGCCCTTCCCTTCTCCAGGGGATCTTCCCAACCCAGGGATCGAACCAGTTCTCCCGCACTGCAGGCGGATTCTTTACCAGCTGAGCCACAAGGGAAGCCCAAGAATACTGGACTGTGTAGCCTATCCCTTCTCCGGTGTATTTTCCTGACCCAGGAACCGAATTGGGATTTCCTGCATTACAGGCGGATTCTTTACCAACTGAGCTATGAGGGAAGCCCACACTCGTTGCCAGCAAATGCCTCCTCCTCCCAGCTCTGAGGCTCTCGGGTAAACTGCACCGCTGCCTCTTTATCCACTAGCAGGTTCTGTCTTGGCAGCAACAGACATGTCTACAGGCCTTGTCAAAACCATTAAGACAATATTCTGGATAATGACTTGGAAGGACTCCAGCCTTGTCATTTCTTCCAAACATCTGGGTCACCGCACAGAGCTGCCATGCCCTGGCCAGCACAGTCCAGCCCCACCACATTACACCCTCCCTCTATCACTCCTGTCTCCAGATTGCAAAGAAGCTGCTCAGACCAAGGCTTGGGAGTTCATAGCTGGAATCTACGCTCCTGGTGCCCAAGCAGGTCTCTGGAGCTGGACTGGCTGTCTAGACATCAGTCTAGCTCACCCTGAGCTCAGACTCCCATATCATCCCAGGAAATGCTTGCCCAGCCTGTCTGTGCACCTCCAGTGGCATTCACACAGGACATGCAGTTCAATATTAATTGAGTAACCCCTAGGTGCCAAGCTCTGGGACACATGCTAGGGATGCAGAAGGGGTAAGATCTAATCTGAAAAGGTTCATGGCAGCTTTGTAAGGGACGGGGAGCAAACACATAAATAGTTTCAGAGTATCTGTCCTAAGGACTGTGACCATAATAAAGCACAGGGGCTGGGGAAGCATAACAGAGGGAAGGTCAGAGAAGGCTTTCTGGAGGAGGTGATACCTGAGCTGAACCTGGAAGGCAAAAGAAACTGCTATGCAAAGACATGTGCGTAACTCCATGGTAGGGGGCTTCCCTGGTGACTCAGCTGGTCAAGAATCTGCCTACAATGTGGGAGACCTGGGTTTGATCCCTGGGTTGGGAAGATCCCCTGGAGAAGGGAACAGCTACCCACTCCAGTATTCTGGCCTGGAGAATTCCATGGGGTTGTAAAAAGTCGGACACAACTGAGCCACTTTCATATGGTAGGGAGTAGGGAAAGAGAATGTGTGTGTGTGTAACCACAACTAGTTCTTTACAGCTAGAGCATGAAAAGGCGGGGAGTGGAAGGGGATGAAGCCAATCACACAGGATCCGGATGGCATGCTACAAGTGAGGATTGTATCCTAGAGAGTGGCGAGGCATAGAGGGGGTGGGGTTAGGGAACTGCACGCGTGGTGTTCTGTATTAGACACCTCGCCAAGCAGCCGTATTGGGGCTGGATTTCTGGGGGATGTGGATAGAGAAGGACCAGCCCAGGAGAGCGGTCCAAGCCTGTTGAGACAGCCTGACTAGAGTTGACGTGGCCCTCAGCCAGGACATGGAAAGGCGAGGCGCTGGGCAAATACCAGTGAGTTCCACCTCCTTGCCGGGCACCGTGCCAAGCCCTGGAGAGGCAGAAGTAAGCAAGCGGGCACATTATAGTGAGGGTCTGGGGGTGAGAGGGCACAAAGGCATACCATCTTCAGGAGGTGGACTGGACAAGCCTTGGGGACACTCAGGCAGGAACTGGAAAAGGGACAGCTCTGAGCATGGGGGTGCCCACCACTGAGTCTGGGGCCACAAGAAGTAAAGCACACTTGGACACGCACAGGGTCTCCAGTCTCAGAGGAAGTCAGAGTTCACCCTCCCACATGCTCAGTTCCTGTTTCTCTCCCTGCAACGAGGGCACGATAACCTCACAGAGGGTGGGGCCAGGCTGGGATGGAGCTGCCCCTTTCCCAGGTTAGAGCGGCTCTCACCAGCGGGATGACCTTCTCCTCTTCCCTGCATCTCATCTTCAGCCTCCGGTAACAGGTCTCAGGAGTGGTCCGGAGATAAACTGAGATTTAAAAATATATATACATGTGGCTTTCATTGTTCCATTCAAAGCTTGGAAGTGAAAGTGAAGGGCAGGAGGAAGGAAGGCACATGGGCAGGGCGTGCAGAGGAGCAGCTGCCAGCAGCGCTGAGCAGGGGACGCAAAGCAGCTGTGGGGCCAGACAGGCATCTGACCCTCGTGGCGACTTCCGCTGTCTTCCTGGGTCACGAGCCCCGCAGGGTCACTGTAAGGCTGAATGAAGTCCCGTATGTAGACAAGAGCTTAGCACAGGGCCCGGCACCCGGCTGGTCTCAGTAACTGTTCAGGTTCCGTCCCTCCTCCCTCTCTTATGAACTGAGAAAAACCCATCACATCACAGTGGACCCAGGGGAAAGCAGTTTGAGAAACACAGGCTTCTCCAGGAGGAACCAGAAGCCCAGTTCTGAGTGCCCTTGGGGAGAAGGCTGAGTTAATACAGGAAAGAATCACCTATGGAGAGGGCCCCACCCACCACCCCTGCTGGTTGGGGGCCCAGCCAAGCATATCCTCCTTGATGGGGCCCAGGGGAGGGAGGCTGGGGAGGGGCCGTCTCACCTATCAAGTCAGTAGACACGTCAATGTTCCTCACAATCCAGTCAAACCATTCCGACAGGACCACATAGTCCACTGCAGGCATTTTCCCACTGTAACGAGAGTTGTGAGGGTTTTATTCTCCTATGAGATAGCTCCTGAACTACGTCACTCCCCCAAAGCATCTGGGCATGGCTTCTGCTGAAAGGGCACTGCCAGGGGCACCAAAGCAGAATGTGATCACAGGACACTGGGCGGGCAGTGACAACAGGGACCCTAAACACCTCCAACCTCCCGCTCCCTGGGACAGTTCGTGGTACCAGGTTGGCCAATAAATTTGTTTCCATAACACCTCATGGAAAAACCCAAACAAGCTTTCTGGTCAACTCAATAAAATGCAGCAAGTATCATGGCACTGCCTGAAGGAAGAAATTCAGGATTTGAACTCTAAGCCAAGGAAGGAGCTATAAAGTCTGGCTCCAAAGCACAGGGACAGCACCCAGGCTGGGAGGTGGAGTAGCAAACCCATTTCACCTTTAGAAATTTATTTTATGGAAATAATAGTGGATGCCCACTGTAGCACTCTTTGAAAAATAATGAAAAACTAAATCATGGTACATCTATGTAACAGAAAAACCATGCAGTCACTGAGAGATGATGCTGTAAAATAATACTTAATGACATGGAAAACGCTCATAATCAAGTGCTCATCATTCGGTGAAAACAGTAAGATATAAAACTGTTGTATATGGCATGACCCAACCATATTGTCAAGAGTATTCATCCACACATTCTGAAAGAAGACTGGAAAGAAAACCACCAAAACGTTAACACAGCTTTTCTTTGAGCAGTAGGACTACTGGAAACGTTGTTTCTTTATCCCTTTCTGTATTTTCTAAAATTCAACAGCATACTAGCCCTCAAATCTGGGAAGAGAATGGGGGTAAGAATTACTATATATTAATGTGACAAATGGGAAAGAAAGAAAGGAAGGGGACTTCCCAGGTGGTCCAGTGGTTAAGGCTCCGTGCTTCCAACGCAGGGGGCATGGGTTTGATCCCTGGTCAGGGAACTAAGATCCCACGTGCCATGCTATTCAGCCAAAAAAATTAAAAAATCATAATAATAATTTAAAAAATAAAATGCTATGCTAAGAAAGAAAGAAGCCTGAGAGAGAGACAGACCCGGCATCCGTCCTCTGCCCTGGTGGAAATGAGCATGGAAGAGGTGGAGGTAGGGGCAGCAGCTGGAGGAAACAGACCAAGAGAGGAATCTGGCCTTTTAACATCCTCCACCAGTCCTGAATATCATCTTGGATGCACCCAGAACTCCGGTTGGCAAGGCCAGCTCTGGGGGAGTAGAGGTGCCTGAGCTGTGTGTAGCTGGGGGAGCATCTGACTGTTGACTAAAGAAGGGGAGGTGGGAGGAAAGCCTGGGAGAGAGGGTGGTCTGCAGAGGCCTGCCCCACTCCCCACCCCCTGCCCTGCTGCCAGGTGCTGGGAACTGACTCCCACCTGGGGCAGGGGGCAGGGTGGGTGTGGAGAAAGGCGCTCTGAAGACAACAGGCTTGAGCAGCCCTGCCTGGGGGCCCAAGTGACACAGCACAGAAGAGACTGGAGGGGGGCTCCTCCCCTAGTTCTTGAGTCCAGCCAATGCCCTCAAGGTGAAAGAGCTGCACCTGGCCAAGCAGCAGAAAAATGCGCACTGCCAGGGGTAAGGGCGGGGGGGTGGGGTGTACTAGCGGGCTCCCCTGGTGGCTCAGATGGTAAAGAATCCACCTGCAATGCCGGAGACCTGTGGTTGATCCCTGGGTTGGGAAGATCCCCTGGAGGAGGGCATGGCAACCCACTCCAGTATCCTTGCCTGGAGAATCCCCATGGACAGAGGAGCATGGGGATGCAGAGTCGGACACAACTGAGGGACTAAGCACAGCACAGCACAGACTAGTATGTGAGGACCTCCACCCTTAATAAGTGGGGGAGGCTTCGAAGGGAAGGGGAGAGAGAGGAAGTCCTGGGACACTGCAGAGGGGACTAAAATTCAGGTAGTGAAGGTACCAACTTTGTGATCACAGGCTCTCTTCCAAGACTGCCAGGCTGGTATGGTTGCCCATCCCCTAATTCTTTTTTCCTATCTCCTTAAAAGTAGCCTATGATCTATTCAGGGTCCATTTCACAGGCCTGGGTGTTTACCTTCAGGGCAGACCAACTGGTCTCAGAGACATCCCCTCCCCCAGCCAAGGTGAGCTGCTGTAGGTCACAGGGGCCCAAGCTGAGCATTGAGACAGGAAGGTTTGCTGGGGTTTATGATAACCAGGCTTCCTCACTCTTAGGAGAAAACACTGGCAAGATACCCACCCTGTGGCCAGCAGATGAGAAGCCTGGTTCTGCCACAGCCATTTTGTCACCAAGAGGGAATCATATGTTGAGGACACAAACAAGATACAGAGTGGGGAAACAGAAAAGCCGCACTTTGTTGTTGCTGCTCAGTCATTAAGTCATGCCTGAATCTTTGTGACTCCGTGAACTGTAGCACGCCAGGCTCCTCTGCCCTTTACTATCTCCTGGAGTTTACTCAAATTCCTGTCCATTGAGTTGGTGATGCTATCTAACCATCGCATCCTTTGCTGCCCTCTTCTTTTGCCTTGAGTCTTTCCCAGCGTAAGGGTCTTTTCCAATGAGTCAGCTCTTTGCATCAGGTGGCTGAAGTGTTGGAGATTCAGCCTTAGCATCTGTGCTTCCAATAGAAACAGCACAAGGGCCACTGACTAAAACCGACCCCCAAGTCTAATGTTAAGACAGCCAGTAACAACCTCAATGTTCCCGCTACTCTGACTGAGCTGCAGTTAGCTGCAGCTGAGAGTATTTGATATTCAAAACACCACACCCCTCTGACATGTTTTCCTTCTTGGGAGCGAAGCTGACTCCAAGCACCTGAGGATTTGCAAAAAGGAAGCTGCTGATCAGTCCCACCCCCTCCACCAAACACCCGGCATGGGGGACACAGCACAGACTGGCAACTCAAGGGTGGGGGCAGTGAGGAGCACGGAGGGAAGGCTGCCCCCACAGTCTCCCACATCACTGACACTGGACAGTCTGGTGTCAGACTGCCCCGAGGACTTCACAGCAGTCGCAGTCTGCGAGGCTCAAGGGAAGTTCTGTCAAATCCCACAGCTGGGAGGATCCCCTAAGCTGTGACCACCAAATTGAGTCACAATTCAGGACACACGTAGCACAGTCCTAACTAAAACCAAACCTATCGACACCAGAAAAGCGTCACGTGTGCAGGGAGGCACACGGAGATATGGGGATGGGGTTCATTCCTGAGGGGTCTCTGGCGCCTGAGAGCTGCTGCTCCAGGAGGTCTCAGGACACCTCCTGGGTGGCCCAGGCAAACCCAGGGCTGAGGACAAACAGAGGAAGCAGGCCTTCCTTTCCCAAAGCTCTCCTTAGAGGTCCTCCTTGCAGGTGGCTCCAGGACCACTGGCTGCTGGCTGAGCTGAGTGAGGAAATAGGAGCTGGCTCCCATGATTCTGGGGGATTTCAGGCAGCAGGCACTGTTTTACCTATATATAGTTTTCCACCTGGGAGTCTGCCCAGCTCCTCCTGTGACTGCCTCAGGAATGGGGTGCCCTGAACCACTCCCAAGGCACTGCTTTTATTTCCGCAGAACACACAGAGGTGAGGGAAGCCTCTCTGCAGACCCAGCACTGGTGAGCTGAAGGGGTTTCACCGTGCCTTCCCCTGATCCCAAGGAGTAAAATTTGAGGTCCTGGGTCCACAGGAATCCTGCTGACTGGTCTTTTTGGCACAGTTCACTGCCACCTTCCCCCTGAGGTCCAGAGAGCCCCTGGTTTGCACAGCACAGGTTAAAACAAAAATCAGACTCAAATGCCAGCCTCCATGTACATATTACTTTCTTTACAAGACCTTGTGTGGTCAATGTCAGCCCCAATTTATAGATGAGGAAAACTGAGGCCCAGAGAAGACTAGCCTAACTCTGTCTGACAAAGCCTGGCTCACCATGGCCCCCAAACCCATATGTCCCCAGTTGCATCACTCGCCCTCGCCTCCCGTGTCCCAGGGCATATCCAGTGTCTCTCTGGCCCCTGCCTCAGGAAAGCCACAGCTCTCAGGCCTGTAACTCAGGCAGTGAGTGCCCACTTGGGACTGAATGAGGAGGATTCCAAGCCCAGGACCCACTGGGGTGGTGGGAGGACCTGCCTGTTGTTCCAAACACTGGGCCTTAATGGATGTCCCCAGCCCCCAGCCCCAGGTGAGTCAGTGTGTCATTTCCCCAGCTGGGCCCCCCTCAGTCCCCCTCTTTCTACTCTTAGAAAACGCCAACCTGGCAATCCTGTAAAACCTGTGTGCTCAATGACCCCGCCCACGGGGCAGGGCCACACAATGGCCTGCATGGCCGCCTTAACTGCCCAGTCTTTCTCTCCACCTTCAGCTGTTCATTCCAGCACAGTTGCCCACACCTCAGAAGTTCTTTAGGTCCTTTAAGTTTTTAAGGAGACTGTGGAAGCAGAATCTTCCTCATTGCCAATTAACCCCTGGTGGCATAATTGCACGTTCTGCCCATCCCAAAGCCGCTGGAGTAGGGGTGCGGGCCAAAGAGGCGGGTCTCTCCCCAGGGGAGCTCAATTGTCCCAGGCCCAAAAGGTAAGAAGGGTCCACCAGACATTTTGCTTTAGGGGTGCAGAATTCCAGTATGTGGGCTTTTCTGGGCACTTACGCCTGCAACTGCAAAGGCCAGGCCTGTCCTACTTCCTTCCATCCCAGTCCCTCCCGACTCCAAGCCAAGGCTGCCAGGGCTTCTGAGAAAGGGATCAACCCCAAAGCTGAAGGGGCAGCAGTAAGGGCTGTCCCCACACAAGCTCCCAGGTAGGAGCCAACATCCCACACAAGCTGTCTTGTGGTTCCCAGCACCCAGTCGAATTCCCCTGGGGTGAGAACCACAACATCCTATTCTGGTTACGAGCAAAGGATCCAGTCAAACCAGCTCTAGATGTCACTTGGTTTTTTAGGCTCATGGTGATGGCAGTCTGTATTTGCAAGGAGCAGAAACCTCTCCAAACGTCTACCCTTGCAGTACCACTTCACTGGGAAGGCCCACTGCATGGAGAGAAGCTGGGTTTCTAAGGAAGATGGCCAAGAAGAAAACCCACATCCTACCCTTCCTCCCTGTAGTCACTTCTTTAGCTCTGGCCAGAACGTTGTTGACCGAGCCTCCAGAAAGAAAACCCTGGGCCTACCACTGCCTCATTCCTGAGCGAGGAAGACACTCAGAGACCCTGAGCACAAAGGGACTACAACAAAACCCTCAGCAACCAAAATCTGAAGCCACAAACATGAAATGAAGAAACCGCAGGTGATGCAGGCAAATGAGGAAATCCTGCCCCGTGAAGAACTTTCACCTTGGCAGGCCGCCTCCCCCCACACCAAAGACAGCCGCTCACAGGACTGGGCTCTTGCTTTCACAACCCCAAAGGTCCAGGTGAGGCCCCAAGGAAGCCACAGGGGCAAAACTCCCAGGGACCACCAAACACCCCCCCGCCCCCAGCAACATCTGTGTGAGGGAGTCTGCTCTCATGAGGGCAGAAGACGAGGGAAACCGCAACAAGTGAACCCTGGAGGGGCTCCCTCATCCTCCTCGCTCCTCTCTGCCGTCCTCCCTGTGGCGGAGGCACTAATTAGCAGGCGCAGAGTGAAGAGCTGTGGAAACCTAGCAGTGGACACCCCTGCTCCATGGACATCCAGGCAGCCAGGTAGACATGGGGCTCCAGCATCAGAAACGCTGCCTGCCGGAAGGGCAGAGCCCACAAGAAAGTTCTGAGGACAAAGGACAAAGCTCCAGTCAGGACTCGCTCTGGCTGCCCACCCCGACCCCACAGCACTAAGGAGGCCTGGAGGGGATGGATCCTCAGCAGCTCGGGACCCAGGGAGAAGCCTTTATGGGCCCCTCAGAGGAAGGGGTGAGAAAAGGCTGGGGGACGAGTCTGGCTGGAGACCAAGGACCTGCCTCAGATCCTTACATCCAGCAGGAGTTAACAAGTATCACCCAGGTGCCAGCTCTGTGCTGGGTCCCAGCTAGGCCAGCAGACCAGACATGCTCCTTGTCTTCAAGGAGCTTATGGTCCAGTTGGTGGGGCATGTGACAGACAAGAGGTACATGTATACTAAGCTAAGATACATGAAACTGCCATTTTTATAGGGCACAATTGGCCAAGTTTTAACAATTTCATATGGTTCAACCTAATTAGAAGTTGTCTTAAATACTATGAAGGAAACTAATAGAAAGAAGTGATTTTCCCTGGTGGTCCAGTGGCTAAGACTTCATGCCCCCAATGCAGGGGGCCTGTTCAATCCCTGGTCAGGGAACTAGATCCCATATGCTGCAACTAAGAGTTTGCATGCTGTAACTAAAGATTCCACATGCCATCAAATTAATTAATTAAATTAAAAAAAAAAAAGTAACAGGCTCAACCCATCTAGACAAGGGAGTTGGGCAGGGTCAGGAGAGGCAACGTGTAGGACCATGGTTGTAGATGGGAAAACCAGGGAACTGGGGCATACAGAGAGGAAGCAAGATACTGGGACCAGCTCTGAAAGGGATGAAGTTCAAGGAGGGAGGAGGCAGTGATGTGGGGAGATGGCAAGGAGAGGGGAGCAGGTACATAGCTACCAAGAAGGGAGGGGCGGGGAAGAAGCTGAAACTTCAGACCCCAGCCTGCAGCCCATTTCCCCAAAACCCCCAAACATCAGCGATCAACTGAGCACAGGAGCGGAGGGCCCCACACCTCTGAGGCTGCAGCACTGAGGGCACCCAGCCATGTCTGTGTGAAGTCTGCTCCCATGAGGGCAGGAGACAGCTTCGAGTGAAATAGCAACAAGTGTTGTGCACACTGTGCTGAACTGACAGCTCTAGTCGCTCTGACTCTTCACCCCATCGTGTCTTGTCCCACTCTGCCACATAAGCCACAAGGGCCCTGCCCCCTCTCAGACTGGAGTCAGCTGGTGTGACCTGCTTTGGCCAATGGACGTTAGCCAACATGAAGCAGAGACCTGAGAAAAAACTAGCGCTTCTGCCCTCTGGCCATCTCTGCCCTCTGGCCATCGCCATGGGAAGTGAAAGCCCAGGCCAGCTCACTGATCCCAGGAGAGGATCAGCAAGCAGACGAGAGATGAGTCACCCCAGTCACCCTCCCCAGGACACCCCAGACCTGCCAACCCCTGGATGTGTCATCAAGCCCAGCCAAGGTCAGCAGAGTTGCCAGGCTGCCCACCCTGGATGGTTGAGCCATCAATATGGTTGGTTGCTATACTATGTATGTCAATTAGTAAAAGAGTTCTGATTTTATTTCTAAAAATTTAATGGTTGAATAAATTACCGATTGTGCAAACTACGATACCTTCTATACAAGTTTTCTACAAAAACGTATCTTGCACTGTGAATTGACCGCTCCATCAACCGTACAGGCAACGTCTAAAAGAAAACAAAATGTTATTTACTAAACTCGGGCAGGAAGGAAGGTCAGGAAGCCTGGAAGAATGATTGTTGCTCCCCTGCTCTGGTCTATGCTGAATACAGAACTGAGACGCCACGGGGGAGGGGTTGGGGGGACACTAAGGAACCGTGTGTCCAGCCTCCTCGGCCCTGGCCCCTCCTCGGCCCTGGCCCCTGCTCGGCCCTGGCCCCTGCTCGGCCCTGGCCCCTGCTCGGCCCTGGCCCCTCCTAGGCCCTGGCCCCTGCTCGGCCCTGGCCCCTCCTCGGCCCTGGCCCCTGCTCGGCCCTGGCCCCTCCTCGGCCCTGGCCCCTGCTCATGCCCTGAGGATTGGTGGTCAGTGCAGCAAGGCGGGGTGGAGAGCCTGTCAGCTGCAGGCTCTTCCACTCAAACGGTGAGGCTCCACTGGACTGTGGGTTTGACGAAGTGCTAGAAAAACTGCCAAGTCTCGCCCAGGAAAGTGGTGCCAAGTGTGAAGTGTGGTGACTATTAATGACCTAACAGGTGCATCCACTGAAGCAGAGGCAGAGCTCCGAGAGGACAGGGTGTGACTTTCTGCAACCCCAGTGGCAGGCCTGCCAACATCTGCCTCCACTCAGGGCTGGTCGGGATCACAGTCTTTCACAACTGTAAAGGTCCATGCCCTACTGATGGCGCCACTCTCTGCCAGCAGGCTCACACCCACCACGGAGGCCTTCCCTTCGTCCATGGTGTCCCATTGGGAAGGGAGAGGTGCCCTGACTCTGGACACTTGAGTGGGCAAACACTGCTCTCACTCAGCCTGCCCACGGCACCCAGTGGGACCTGGACCCACAAATCAGAGGCCGATTCAAAGCCACAACCTGATTCAAAGCCATGTTCTCTCTCTCCTATCTGTCCATTCGTCTTCCTTTCTATTCTTCCATCCTCTCCTTACTTCCAGCTCTCTCCTGCCCATCTTTTGTAGCTCCCCATTTATCCCTCTTTTATCCTCTATCCTAGTCTGTCCATCTCTCTTTCTCTCTCTCTGCCTCCCTCCTGATACATTTCATTAAACAGAGGAACATACATATGGCCCATTATATTTAGATATACTAGACACAATTTCTGTTTGCAACTGAGTGCCCATTCAGGAAAAAGTAGGGTGAGTGCCAACCTCAGGTCCTCTGACATGTAACTTTTAGACAGATCTTTGGGCTTCCCTGTGGCTCAGCTGGTAAAGAATCCGCCTGCAATGCAGGAGTCCTGGGTTCAATCCCTGGGTTGGGAAGATACCCTGGAGAAGGGAAAGGCTGCCCACTCTGGTATCCTGGCCTGGAGAATTCCATGGGCTGTATAGTCCATGGGGTCGCAAAGAGTCGGACATGACTAAGTGACTTTCACTCACTCACTTGGGGAGATAGAAATTCAAACAGTTCTGCTTGTATCTTTTTTCATTTAAAAAAACACACAGATTCGTAGAAGGATGAGAGCTATGGCTTCAAGTGCCCAGTCCTGCATCAAACCACCAGCCAAGTGGCTGTGTCAGAGACACTGGCCAGTGGATGTCCTGTCTCCTGTAAGGAGAGCCTCCAAAGCCAGTCTCTCAGGCTGGGATGCCATTCTGAACCACAGGTGCCAATGTGGATCTCCTAAGAGACTCTGCCCCTATTTACACCCCCTGGCTGACGAAAGGGGCCAGAGCAGCCATCTTTGTGCCCTAGTGATCTGCCCCAATACCTGATTGGCCCAGGGGCCTTGTGAAGGTTAGGTCCACGGTTCACATGCAAACAAACAGGATGTGCGTTAAAATCACCTGGAGGGTGTGATAAAACCCAGATTGCTGGACCTCATCTACAGAATTTCTGATTCAGCAGGTCCAGGATGGGGTCAGAAAATGTGTGTTTCTAACAAGTCTCCAGGTGCTGCTGCAGCTCCTAGTCTGGGGACCACACTTTTGAGAAGAACTGAGTTAAAGGGCATTGAGCCCAGGAGCCGGCAGGTCATGAAGACTTGGGCTCATGTGGCATTGTAGCAAGTTCTTGGCTAGCTGAGGGTGGGGGTAAGGGGCCCTGGAGCCTGGTCCTCAGAGAGCGGCGAGACCAGAGACCTGGACTCCAGATAGAGAGAAGGCTGAACAGCTCCTTGAGAGGTTTCCCTTCCTGGCAAGCAAATGCCCCTCATTTGAAGAATATTGAAACCAAGCATCTGAGATGTACCTGCGGACGAGTGTGCTGGTCGAGCATGGTGAGCTGCACGTACGTCTGCAGCGTGAGGCCCCATCGACAGGCGTCCTGGTACATCAGACCCTGCGGGGGGGGGGGGGGAGAACGCAGTGCTGTATCTGCAGGACTCCCTGACTGTGGACCCAGACCCCACCCACCCCTTTCCAGCAGCCAGAGCTGAGCCTTCTGACCGGGAAAGAGGTGGAGGGAGCACAGGTACATTACAGCCTCTGCTTGCTGGGTCCATCCTTGGCAAAGTGCACAGGGTAGCTTCAGAGGGAGCCTGCGGCAGCCCCAAGCACAGCCAAGTGCAAACCCTAACTGGAGGTTTACCAGGGAACATGGTTACCAAGGAGACCTGGGTTTCTTCTAGGAGAGGGTAGGGGTAGAATGAGCAGCTGGAGACTACTCCCCCACCCCCACCCCACGTAGCCGGGGTGGAGCACTTGCAATGGTTTGGGATAGCTGACAGGAGGGCCCTGGGCTCCTTACACGCCCAGCCAGGCCTCAAAGAACCTTGACCTCAGAACATCAACCTGCTACCATTTTCCCTCTGTCCCCTTGCCCGGTGCAGAGCGAGGACACACCCGGACAGGGGACTGGCTCGTGCACTAGCACCGCCGTTCCCGTACGCTTGAGAAGCTGGTGGTTCACACAGGAAACAGCACACTCACCAGAGGATTATGGCCTCGGACATTTCTCCACTTGGGCACAGGCTCTGTTAACACCTGCCAGGAGAGAAAACGTCAGAGAGCTGCTGCTCCTCAGTTCTGAGCTCCGTGAAAGCGGAGGAGTGTTAGGGGTGGGATGGGGAGAGAGTCAAGACCTGGGCACCCAGGTTCAGCTAAAATAGTGGAGCAACCCCTCCCTGCAAGGCCACAGCTCCATCTAGACACAGCTCCTGGCATGACTTCCAGAAAGGATCTAAGGCCCGCTCTGTCCACCCCTGTATACAAGTATATGCACAGATCTCCTCCCCTGCTACCATGGGGGCTCCTCGAGGGCAAGGGGAGTTCTCACAATCATCCCTCCTGTTTTCCATCCTGTCCCCTACTGCCCACCACAGAGGGCAGGCAGGGAGGTGAGAGAAGCCAGGAGGGAGGCCGCTTCGTGCAGCTTGAGCCCAGCTTCTGATTTACGGGCTCTCCCGTGACCCTGGCAGTGAGCTCTGCCTCCATTTCCTCTCTCTGATCTCTGCACTCCTGTTTCTTTTAGTAGCTTCCCTAAACTGTGCAGGTGAGTTCTGGAAAGGATTTAAATGGTGTTCCTGGAGCCAAGACTGAGAATATGTGGGGATATTTGGGGATCTTCAAGTGCATGTGAGCTCCACATGTTACATATGAGGTGCCACAGGTCACAAGAGATCAAAGGAAAGCAATGCATGGGACCCTTGAAGAGGAACCTCCCCTCACCTTTTACCCCTTTGTGCCTTTGCTCATGCTGTTGTTCTGCCCAGTATGCCCACCTCAACTTATTTCACCTCAACTTTCATTACATGAGAAACTCCTACATATCCTTCAAAAGGCAATTCAAATATCCCTTCCTCTGTGAATCATTCCCAGCCCTCTCCCAAACTTCCTCTCCTTCTGCTGGGTCTTCATTCCATTTCTGTCCTGTGAGTAGCAAATGCTGCAGCACTCAGGCTCACCAGAGGCTGAGACAGAGGCAGCCTTGACTTGTGCCCCATCTGTGGCACAGTCACTCAACACATATTGGGCATCCGCTGTGTCAAGTACCACACTAGGTACCAAGGATACAGCAAGAGCAAAACACCACAGCCCTGCCTTCACACAACTGTAAACTGGCTAGGGAAGCAAACATTAATCAGATCATCACAGAAAGTTAGCATGTATTTTCAAACCCTGAGAAGTGATATAAAATAAGGATACAGAAGGGCCAGAAGAACCTACATAAGGGAGGGTAACCTAGCTGGGGAGGTCAGAGAGCAGAGATGAGATCTGAAGAGTGGTTTTCTTAAAGCCAAAATATTTTTGCATGCTGTGGAGCCAAACGAGGGCACAGGCCCTGAAGCAGACAGCCTGGACTGGGACACAGCATCACAGGCACTAGCCGTGCAACTCTGGCCAAGCCATGTGACCTCACTGAGCCTCAGTTTCCTCCTTTGCAACTGAAGCGATAGTAGGACCTGCATCATAGGGACTACTCTTGTAAGGATGAAATCAATTAGATCATAAAGCCTCAACACAGTGCCTGGCATAGAGTACCACCCTCATTAGCTGTTAACCCTCACTGTTGGTGGCGGCGGTGGTGTTCATTGGCTCCAAAGTCTTCAGTGAAAATACAAATGCTTCTAAAGCCAGGGGGTGGGGGGATGGTGGTAGGGATTTCCCTGGTCCAGTGGTTAAGACTCTGCACTTCCACTACAGAGGCAGGGGTTCGATCTCTGGTCAGGGAATTAAGTTGCCGCATGCCACTCGGCTGGGCTGAAAAAATAAATAAATAGAGTGCCAGTGAGAGTTACACTGCTTAGGACAGGTGTGTCAGGAGCCCCCCCAGAGCCCCACCTCCCTGGGTCTGAGGATTCACAAGGAGGACTCATAGGATCCAGCATATAGTCACACTCACAGCTAACTACAGTGGGAGGTTACAAAGTATAATCAGCCAAGGAAAAAGGTGTGTGGAGCAAAGTCTGGGGGAAACCAGGCCCAAGATTTCAAGGGGCCCCTCCCTCCTCTCACAAGGGATGTTCTCAATTCCCCCAGCAGCATTTCTGCTGGGTAGCGCTGGTTTGCACCCTTTATAAATCCACCAAGCTTTTGCAGGTTCCTTTAAACCTAGTGTGGAAGCCGTACCTCGATGTCTGTTGAGTTGGAGAAGAACTCCAGGCATGTTGTCTTTCCACTGGCAATATTGCCCTCGACACAGATCTAGCAAAAGACAAATGCACGTTAGGACCAGAAAGTGAGTGCCCGGGGGAGTATCAGGACGAATTTTAAGGAAGTGCTCAGGTGAACAGCATAACTTGTTCAGTCCAAGACCTCAGTGTGTACACAAAACCTCCACAGGAAACCCCAAGGTCCGATTATTAGCAATAACAACTTGATTATTCCCACCAGTGGCAGGCTCCAGACCCACCAGACCACCATCCTCCAGGACAGATGCTCCCTTGTCAACCCGCAGACCCCACAACTCGTCCTCGGCCACCCTAGCTCTGCCCTTCCCTAGCTCAATCCTTCAGACTATTAGACTTTAGGCCAAATGGAATATTACTCAGCCATTAAAAAAGAATGAAATTGGGTCATTTGTAGTGATATGGATGGACCTAGAGTCTAACATACATGTTAAGTAAGTCAGAAAGAGAAAAACAAATGTCATATGTTAATGCATATGTATGGAATCTAGAAAGATGATACAGATGGGTCTGTTTGCAGGGCAGAAAGAGAGATGCAGACGTATAGAACAAACGTGTGGACACGGGATGGGGAAGGTATGGGTGAGATGAACTGAGAGTGTGTTACTGACATATAAACACTATTGTGTATAAAACAGATAGCTAGTAGCAAGCTGCATTTATAGCACAGGGAGCTCAGTTTGATGCTCCATGATGAGCTAGAGGGGTGGGATTGGGGGTCTTTCATCTGCTCACTGAAGGCCTTCTATGGGCCAGGCACTGTGGACTCAGCAGCCAGTCCCAGCTCCCACTGAGCTCACAGGTGTGAAGATGGGGAGGAAAGTAAAACGGAACTACAAGAAAAGATGTTCATGGTGCCATGGGAGCACAAGGCCAGCCAGCACCACTGCTCCGGAGAATGTGCCAAAGTTTACCTCGCCCTTCCTCTGCTGTGAGGCCTTCATTCCAGCTTCCCATGATTGTAACTGACACTGTGACGTGCCATCTATCCTTGTTTCTTGGGGGGTAGGGGAGGGTTGCACAGCTTGTTGGATGTTAGCTCCCCGACCAGGGATTAAACCCGTGCCTCCTGCATGGGTTGGAAGCCCAGAGTTTTAACCACTGGACCACCAGGGGATTCCCTATCCTTATTTTAAAATAATAACATTTCATCTTTTCTGAAAACAGATTTTAAGCATTCTCACAGTAAGAATACAGGGAACTGACCCAAAAAAAATCACTAATTCCAGAGATAACCATTATTTAAATGTTTAATCTGAATCAAACTTTTCAGAGGCAAACAAGTTTGAGCCCCAAAGCCCCCACCAGAAGAATCAAAATATGTATTATCCTATTAAAGACCCTGAGAAATCTTCCATAAAAAGGAAACTTGCCCAAATGTCCAACCAAGTGGGATCCACGCACATGAGGGAGCACTATCACCATTAAGCAATAAACAGAAATGAAGTGCTGATAAACGCAATAACATGGATGCACCTCAAAACATTATGAAAAATGAAAACAGCTAGTCACAAACACCAAATGCTGTATGATTCCATTTTATAGGAAATGTCCTGAAAAGGCAAATCCTCAGAGACAGGAAGCAGAGTAGTGGTTGCCTGGCTCTAGGGGAGTGACTGTAAATGGGCACAAGGTTTCTTTTCTGAGTGATAGGAATGTTCTAAAACTAGACTGTGATGTTGCACAACTCCATAAATTTACTACGAAATCATTAAGCTGTAAACTTAAAACAAGTCAATTTGGGGGTATGTACATAACTTAATAAAGCCATTCTTTAAAAAAAAAAAAAAAGGAATGCAGTTTAATTTTAATCTAACAGTCAAAAAATTAAGACTTTCCACTCTCACCCCTCAAATTCTCTCTCCCTTTCCCTCATACATACCCACTGTTACGACTTCCCAACTTTCCTTTAACCAGACTAACAATTTCTTTCCTTCTTTCCCCGCTATGGATAGTTTATATATTATTTCATTTGGATCATAGTTTATATATCTTTATCCTCTTCTTTTTTATCTCTTACAAAGTAAGTACTTTCCTAGGTTGTTACGTATTTTCAAAAACATGATTCTGAATGGCTGAATAATATTTCATCACATAAGATACACCATGAATTATTGAAATCCCTACTGTTGAATGTTACATTCTCTCTAGTTACTTTTATTATAAAATTGTTGTCATTTTTTTGATATGATAAATCATGCTGTAGTGAGCCTTCTTGTCCATAAATCCTTGTCACTGGCTCCAATTATTCCCCTTCAATAGACTTTTAGGAGTATAATCAATGCATCCAAGGATACGTGAGTTTTTATGATTGTTGATGATGATGCCAAATTACCCTCTAAAATGCTGTCCCAATTCACACCCCTTTTTCTAAATGAAAAAGATGGATGGAAGACCATGTGCCTTTTACCATACTGTGCCAATACTGGGCATATCCTATCCTAAATCTTCATTCATTATGAATAATAATGTCTGTCACCAGGCATTCAGTGTTAGCCCCTGTGGGTTCTGTACTTTGCCAACATTGTCACAGTGATCCCTGAAACAATCACAGCTAAGAATTATTTGCGTAGATGGGGAAACTCAGGCTCTGAGAGGTTAAGGACTTGTCTACCTCTACTAAAGAGCACAACTGGGGCTTGAACCCAGGTCAGAGGTCTGATCCACAGCTTTCCTTACTCCATTTCCAAAAGCATTTTTTCTCTGTTAGGGAGGTGGAGCACTTTTATCTGTTTATTAGCTATTAACAAATTCCCTCAGGAAAAGTCCATTCATATTTTGTTCATTTGAAAACATTAGTCACTTCTTTTTAACCCAACTTTGGAATTTATTTTGCAATTCTGGGCAGTGACTCACCCCCCAGCTGTAGCTCAGCCCAGATATTCCCTGTCCAGTTCAATCCCATGGGATGTCCCATGGGCACCTCAATTCATCATCCCCTCAACACCCACTTACGGCTTATGTTTCCATTCCCGTCTTCAGGAAAGGCTACATCATCTACCCAGACATCCAGGGCCTTCTCTCCTCACCCATCAACTCACAACACCTCTGGGCCCTGCTTCCTACTCACTTGCAGAACCTGGCCTGTCTCCTTGGCCCCTAGTGAAGGTCTCCAACCCTCCTTGTGGGAGCAGCCTTCCTGCTGGCCTTTCCACCTCCAGTTCAGCCCAGCCAGGCCCCCTATTCCCTATCTATGGTCCACCACCTCTTCCTGAGAGGTAAACCAGATCACATCCGGTAAAGTCTTTCAGTGGCTGGGGGTGCTGGGATATGGCTCCAGTCCCTGTGCCTGACCAAAGGCTCTCCCCAGCCACCTCTCTGGGGTGACCACAAGCCTCAGGCTCTCATCTCTCAGTGACTTGCCCCTGCAGTTCTCACTGCTCCAACACTCCTGCCTTGCCCTGTCCTCCTTCTCCCAGAAGGCCTCAAGACTCCCCAATTCTCCCCTCAGTCATCATCCTTGAAAAGCTCTGCCCCTACTCCCTGTGGCTCTAGATCCACCATTGTCCCATTCACGCTGTCTCCCCCATCGGACCACAGGCTGGCTCACTAACAACAAAGGCTGTTGGAGTCCCAGGTCCACACTGAAACTCAGAGGATTTGTATAATTAAGAGCAGCTCTGGACCAGACTGAAAGCTCCACACCACTTCCTGTGGACCACCTACTGTGGTCCACACCTACTGTGTGTCTGGGGGATATCAGACCAAACCCAGAAAGCACCAAGGACAGGCCTGGCTCACAAAAATGCTAGCTCAATAATTAATAGCACAACAATGCATCAATACCCACCTGGCTCAACTTACCAACCCCTCCCCCAGCTGTGGTGCCTGTCGCCATACCCTACCCCATGTCTAGTTTCAACAAACTTCCATAAATCTCAAGCATTTTCATCACCAGTCCTCTCCATGTGACTGCTCTCCTTCCCAGGCCCTCTCCACCACCCCAAATACCCCCAGGGGGCCTGCCCACACCTTCCACCTTCTACAGACCCCAGCCAAGGTACTCCTGCCCACACCCACCAAGTAACTCCCTCTCCAGCCATATCTACCACCCTGCAGCTCCCTGAGCCTCTGGACCAATGGTGACCAAAATACTGCTCCACCACAGCCAGCTAAAGGCTTAAACATCCCATGGGCATGTACAGTTTGACCCTCCTTTGACCTTCAACCTCACACCAGGCACAATCCCACCCCAGAGCTAGCATCTCGAAGTCACTGCACTGGTGGAACCCGTCTGTGGATCCCCATGAATTCTTTGTGACCTCCCACTCACCTACCCTTCTCAGCATTGGTGGTCTGGGGGGCAGCAGTCAGAAGACCTGCCCTCACAGTCAGGTTGTCACCTACTAACGCAGTCAAACTAACCTTCCACTTTACAAATCCTTTTGTAATCATTCATCTATTCAAGTTAATAGTCCAAATTCACCCAGAGGCTATGAATACACTATTCTCCTACCGGTGCAGGTTCTTAGCAAAGACACAGCAGAAACTGGTAACAGAGGTGGTCTCTGGGGAGGGAGCCTGGGGCCCAGGAGTGGACAGCTCTTTATCCCTGGAGATCACCTTGTATTTGTTGTTGTTGTTGTTTTTTTATGTGCACATATTCCTTCACTCTTCTCCTCAAAACATGTATTATGTGTGTGTGTGTGTGTGTGTGTACTACACATATATAATCCTACACTGGAGAGAGTGCACGTTAGAGAGAGACTTACCACTGATTTTTTCTCTTTTTCATTTTCTCTATTTTTATCTAGAAAAGAAAGGAAACCAATTTTTAAACGTGATTTTAAATAGCTCACTCTTCGGTCATTGTTATGCTTGCTCCCTGGCCTAGAAATATTTTCCAGTAACACCTGGGACCCTCCCTCGTTGGAGGGAGGCAGACCCACCACTGCTGTCTATGCTTTGAAACTGAAACTGCCGCCGGATCCTGTTGACACGTCTAGGCCACCAGTGTGCTCAGCTTTGTTCACAGAGTATATTACAATTTCCATTTTCCACATATTTTATATTTATGACCCTCAGTGATGGGTGTCCAGCCAGTTAAAACGCAGAGCGGCCTCCACTCGAAGCTTCCGGGTAGGAGAGGTCGGTGGGCATGGACTTTGGCACAGGACTCGTTTCTCCTGCAGGCCCCGGGGCTGACATCGCGGCCCACCCAGCCCACGGTGGGTTCTGAGGTGCCACTGAACTCCAGAACTTGGCTACAACGGGGGCTCTCATTTCTGAAGGGCAGGGTCTCCAGTCCCAATGGAAGAGGGAAGGGACTGAGCCTCACCAACCTCCCCGCCCCCCGCTTGCTGGCACCCCCCCCCCAAGGCCAAAAGAATGGACCCTGGAATGGCATCGGAAACCCCCGGGGAGGAGGTTCTTTCCACTCTATAGATGGTTCCGCAGCTCGGAACAGGAGATGGGTCCGGAGCCCCAAGGCCCCAACCGCCACTGCCGGCCAGGGTCCCAGGCACCTGCCACAGACCGCCCCGCGCCTTCCCCAGGCCGCCCAGGGAAATCCCGGCGCCCAGGAGGAGGGGATTCGGGTTCAAGCCGGTTCCGCGAGCCAAGGGCGGGGAGTGGGGCTGATGGCCGCATCCGGGATGCCCGCAAGGGGAACGGAGCGACGCGTTACCCCGAGGCCAGGCCCAACGCTGCGCCCCTGGCGACCCTGGGCAGGAAGCGGGGCTTCCGGACCCATCGCGGCGCAGCGCCCGGAAAGCCCAGCTCCGCAGCGGCCGCAGCAGCACAGCCCCGCCGCCGGATGCCACAGGCCCAACCATCCTTCCTGCGCGGGCCTGCGCGAGCGCTGCCGGGAGACAGGGCCCGCCTCCACGCGCCGCCAGCAGCTCCAGCCCGCCCCGCCCCGCCAACTCTTAAAGAGAGACCTCATCTCATTTCACCCTCTTCCCCGAGAAGGTAAGGGATTCGCCCTTTGCAGCCTGGAAATCTCCCCGCCAACCAGACGCAGGCAGAATGAACCCATGATTTGGCAACTTTCGAGCCTTGGATGGCCAATAACACCAGCAACTGATTGGTTAATTAACTATTGAAAGTGAAAGTCGCTCAGTCGTGTCCGACTCTTTGCCACCCCATGGACTACACAGTCCATGGAATTCTCCAGGCCAGAATACTGGAGTGGGTAGCTTTTCCCGGCTCCAGGGGATCTTCCCAACGCAGGAATCGAACCAGGTCTCCCGCATTGCAGGCAGATTCTTTACCAGCTGAGCCACAAGGGAAGCCCTAATTAACTGTTGGAAGTTGCTTAATTGAGCATCTGTTGTATCCAGGAACCAGTGACAACTCACACGCTGTCATTTATTCTTCCCAACAAGCCTGCAGGTGGCTGCTGTCACTCCCATTCTCCCAGCCGAGCTGATCCTTGGAAACAGGTAACTTTAAAAAAGTAAACAGAAGCATTCATTAAGGGGTGGAGCTGAAATTCAAGCCCATCTATCTTGCTTCACAGCCAGCGCTCTTTTCTCTGAACTTTGACATTTCCAGAATCTGGTCTGTAAATATGCTAGATCCCTCTGGAAGCTATTAAAAAACTAGACAACAGGACCCAAAGGACTCCCTTATGCTAAGCCCCACTCACCAACCACGACTTAATTATAGTTTTGGCTCTCCAGTCAGTCAGGCATCATCTGATCAGCACTAGTTAGATCTGCGGTCCCCATCCTTTTTTGGCACCCGGGACCGGTTTGTGGAAGACCTCTCCCCCACCCCGGGGCGGGGCAGGGGGTGGGGGGGAGCTGAGGAAGGGGAGGAGACGGTTTCAGGATAATTGAAGTACCTTATACTTATTGTGCACTTCATTTGTATTATCATGACATCTGCTCCACCTCAGATCATCAGGCATTAGATCCCAGAGGCTGGCAACCTCTGAGTTAGGTAACCTGATAGACCCCCTGCCATCCCCTAGGAAAGTAATATTGCAATAACCAACTTCCTTGTTCCCTCTCCCTTCTGCCTTTAAAAGTCTTTCGTTTTGTACACCTCTTAAGAGCTCCTTTCTGTTAGACTGGATTGCCGCCCTATTTGAATCATTTTTTTGTTCAAATAAAACCTTAAAAATTTTAATATGCCTCAGTTTATCTTTCATCAAATGTACAATCAATATGTGATCGTCTGGACAGACAACTAGGGGGTGGGGAGAAGTTGGCCTTCGTAGCTCCCCTGTAGGTTAGCGGAAACGCAGAGTGGGAACCGAACGGCTTTCCGCAGAGCGGGAGCCTGTGGCAGGGAGTGGGGGAACTGGCTTGCACCCAAGTGCGGCTGCAGTGACCTGCGCATGCACGCTCCAGGGCGGGAAGCCTAGAAGCGCTGCACGTGGCCAGGGTGGCCGTTGCAGACTTGGCTCAGGGCCTGGCAGAGACGTGCGCTGAATAGGGGGACCGGCGGGAAAGTGCTGCTGCTGGGTCTGCAGGGGCGATGCAGCCCCTGAAACGGAAACCAACGCATCGTCCCTTCTGCTTCAGCGTGAAAGGCCACGTGAAGCTGCTGCGGTTGGTGAGGGCGGGGCCGGAGGACCGGGGGGCGGAGTCCCAGCGCACTCGCCTGCTGGGAGATAAAGCTGCCAAGTATGAAGCGTATGCTCCCTTCTCTCCTCTTCTTTCAACTTTGTTTCTATCAAGGTCTTCTTAAAGGGAAGGCATTTCGCCCTACACCCTGGGGGTAGAAGGAGAGAAATAGGGCAACTGTCGTCTTCATCAGGGGCTTTCTGTACCCAGTAGTAACAAGGGTCAGTCGTTTAGTCGTCTCCCATTCTTTGAGACCCCATGGACTGTAGCCCGCCAGGCTCCTTGGCCCATGGGATTCTCCAGGCAAGCGTTCTGGAGTGGGTTGCCGTTCCCTTTTCCAGAGGATCTTTCCTGGTAGCTCAGATGGTAAAGAATCAGCCTGCAATGTAGGAGACCCGGGTTCGATCCCTGGGTCGGGAAGATCCCCTGGAGAAGGGCATGACTACCCACTCCAGTATGCTTGCCTGGAGAATCCCATGGACAGAGGAGTGTGGCAGGCTACAATCCATGGAGTCTCAAAGAGTCGAACACAACTAAGCGACTGACACTTTACAGACCCACTCATAAAGCAAGCTCTGCACACCTGCATGAATGGCCTACACTTGGACCCCCAAACCAGTTACCCAGGTTACCATGTGAGGCTGCTGCAGTTGTACCATTCAGACGCCAATGAGATTAAAACCAAAAACAAACAAAAAATGCACTGAGGGGTTTCGGAGGATGCTGTGTTTACTTACTATAACTTACAAGCTTTTTGTTTGTTGTTTTTTCCCCAAGCTTTATTGAGATATTTCATATATGATAAAACTTACTGATTTAAAGGTTACAACTAAATGTTTTTAGTACACTCATAGGTGTGTAGTGATATCTCATTGTGTTTTTTTAATTAATTTATTTTTTTAATTGAAGGATAATTGCTTTACACAATTTTGTTGTTTTCTGTCAAACCTAAACATGAATCAGCCATAGGTATACATATATCCTCCCTCCCTTTTGAACCTCCCTCTCATCTCCCTTCCCATCTCACCCCTCTAAGATGGATACAGAGCCCCGGTTTGAGTTTCCTGAGCCATACAGCAAATTCCCATTGGCTATCTATTTTACATATGGTAATGTAAGTTTCCATGTTACTCTTTCCATACATCTCACCCTCTCCTCCCCTCTCCCCATGTCCCTAAGTCTATTCTCTATGTCTGTTTCTCCGCTGCTGCCTTGTAAATAAATTCTTCAGTACCATTTTTCTAGATTCCGTATATATGTGTTAGAATACGATATTTATCTTTCTCTTTCTGACTTACTTCACTCTGTATAATAGGCTCTAGGTTCATCCACCTCATTAGAACTGACTCAAATGTGTTCCTTTTTATGGCTGAGTAATATTCCATTGTGCATATGTACCACAACTTCTTTATCCATTCATCTGTTGATGGACATCTAGGTTGCTTCCATGTTCTAGCTATTGTAAATAGTGCTGCAATGAACAATGGGATACATGTGTCCTTTTCAATTTTGGCTTCCTCAGGGTATACGCCTAGGAGTGGGATTGCTGGGTCATATGGTGGTTTTATTCCTAGTTTTTTAAGGAATCTCCATACCGTCTTCCATAGTGGCTGTACCAATTTAAATTCCCACCAATAGTGCAAGAGCTTTCCCTTTTATCCAAACCCTCTCCAGCATTTATTGTTTGTAGACTTTTTGATGATGGCAATTCTGACTGGTGTGAGGTGATATCTCATTGTAGTTTTGATTTGCATTTCTCTAATAATGAGCAATGTTGAGCATCTTTTCATGTGTTTGTTAGCCATCTGTATGTCTTCTTTGGAGAAATGTCTGTTTAGGTCTTTCCCCCACTTTTTGATTGGGTTGTTCTTCTGATATTGAGTTGTAGGAGCTACTTGTATATTTTGGAAATTAATCCTTTGTCAGTTGTTTCATTTGCTATTATTTTCTCCCATTCTGAGGATTGTCTTTTCACCTTTCTCATAGTTTTCCTTGCTGTATAAAAGCTTTTAAGTTTAATCAGGTCCCACTTGTTTGCTTTTGTTTTTATTTCCATTAATCTAGGAGGTGGGTCATAGAGGATCTTGCTTTGATTTATGTCATGAAATGTTCTGCCTATGTTTTTTCCTCTAAGAGTTTTATAGTTTCTGGTCTTACATTTAGCTCTTTAATCCATTTTGAGTTTATCTTTGTGTATGATGTTAGGAAGTGTTCTAATTTCATTCTTTTACATGTAGCTGTCCAGTTTTCTCAGCAACATTTATTGAAGAGGCTGTCTTTGCCCCATTGTATATTCTTGCCTCTTTTGTCAAAAATGAGGTACTCATAGGTGCATGGGTTTATTTCTGGGCTTTCTATCTTGTTCCATTGGTCTATATTTCTGTTTTTGTGCCAGTACCATACTGTCTTGATGACTGTAGCTTTGTAGTATAATCTGAAGTTAGGAAGGTTGATTCCTCCAGCTCCATTCTGCTTTCTCAAGACTGCTTTGGCTATTTAGGGTCGTTTGTGTTTCCATATGAATTGTGAAATTTTTTGTTCTAGATTTGTGAAAAATGCCATTGGTAATTTGATAGGGATCTCATTGAATCTGTAGATTGTGTTTGGTAGTAAAGTCATTTTCACAATATTGATTCCTCCTACCCAGGAACATGGAATATCTCTCCATCTGTTTCTGTCGTCTTTGATTTCTTTCATCAGTGTCTTATAATTTTCTGTGTAGAGTTCTTTTGTCTCCTTAGGTAAGTTTATTCCTAGATATTTTATTCTTTTTGTTACAATGGTGAATGGGATTGATTCCTTAATTTCTCTTTCAGATTTTTCATTGTCAGTATATAGAAATGCAAGTGATTTCTGTGTATTGATTTTGTATTCTGCAACTTTGCTAAATTCACTGATTAGCTATAGTAATTTTCTGATACTATCTTTAGGGTTTTCTATGTAGAGTATCATTCATCTTCAAATAGTGAGAGCTTTACTTCTTCTTTTCCAATCTGGATTCCTTTTATTTCTTTTTCTTCTTTGATTGCTATAGCTAGGACTTCCAAAACTATGTTGAATAATAGTGGTGAAAGTGGACACCCTTGTCTTGTTCCTGATCTTAGGAGGAATGCTTTCAGTTTTTCACCATTGAGTATAATGTTTGCTGTAGGCTTATTATATATGGGCTTTACTATGTTGAGGCAGGTTCCTTCTATACCCATTTTTTGAAGAGTTTTAATCATAAATCGGTGCTGAATTTTGTCAAAGGCTTTTTCTGCATCTATTGAGATGATCATATGGTTTTTATCTTTCAATTTGTTAATACAATGTATCACATTGATTGATTTGCGTATATTGAAGAATCCTTGTATCCCTGGAATAAACCCAACTTGATCATGGTGTATCGGAGAAGGCAATGGCACCCCACTCCAGTACTCTTGCCTGGAAAATCCCATGGATGGAGGAGCCTAGTAGGCTACAGTCCATGGGGTCGCTAAGAGTCGGACACGACTGAGCGACTTCACTTTCACTTTACCCTTTTATGCACTGGAGAAGGAAATGGCAACCCACTCCAGTATTCTTGCCTGGAGAATCCCAGGGACGGCGGAGCCTGGTGGGCTGTCGTCTATGGGGTCGCACAGAGTCGGACACGACTGAAGCGACTTAGCAGCAGCAGCAGCAGCAGATCATGGTGTATGAGCTTTTTGATGTGCTGCTGAATTCTGTTTGCTAAAATTTTGTTGAGGATTTTTGCATCTATGTTCATCAGTGATATTGGCCTGTAGTTTTCTTTTTCTGTGTTGTCTTTGTTTGGTTTTGGTATCAGGGTGATGGTGGCCTCATAGAATGAGTTTGAAAGTATTCCTTCCTCTGCAATTTTTTGAAAGAGTTTTAGAAGGATAGGCATTAGCTCTTCTCTAAATGTTTGATAGAATTCTCCTGTGAAGCCATCTGGACTGGGCTTTTGTTTTTTGGGAGATTTTTGATCACAGCTTCAATTTCATTGCTTGTAACTGGGTTCTTCACAATTTCTATTTCTTCCTGGTTCATTCTTGGAAGATTGAACTTTTCTAAGAATCTGTCCATTTCTTCCGGGTCATTCATTTTATTGCTATATATTTGTTCATAATAATCTCTTATAATCCTTTGTATTTCTGCATTGCCTGTTGTAACCTCTCCTTTTTCATTTCTAATTTTGTTGATTTGATCCTCTCTCTTTTTTTCTTGATGGTTCTGGCCAAAGGTTTATCAATTTTGTTAATCTCAAAGAACCAGCTTTTAGCTTTATTAATTTTTACTATTGTTTCTTTCATTTTTTTCTGCTCTGATCTTTATGATTTCTTTCCTTCTACTAATTTTGGGGGGTTTTTGTTCTTCTTTTTCCAGTTGTTTTAGGTGTAAAGTTAGGTTGTCTATTCAATGTTTTCCTAGTTTCTTGAGGTAGGATTGTATTGCTATAAACTTACCCTCTTAGAACTGCTTTTACTCCATCCCATAGGTTTTGAGTTGTCGTATTTTCATTGTCATTTGTTTCTAGAAATTTTTTTATTTCTTCAGTAACCTGTTGGTTATTTAGAAACGTATTGTTTAAATCTCCATGTGCTTGTGTTTTTTACCGTATAACTCACAAGTTTTGATGTGAGTGAGCTCAAGGCTGATAGAGCCCAGAGCAAGGACAGTGGAACTGCACATTTCTGGGGTGTCAGAACTGCCAAGAGATTGCAGCCAGTTCTGGATAGAGGTTTGGGAGAGAATGGACTGTCATTTGGAGGATGGTGACCTGGCTAGTTAGAGAAGTTGAAATTATCATAGGAGACTATGTTGAAGAAAATTAAGAAAAGGGGAAAGAAAAAAAAAATTCTTAAATTTTAAAGAGGTGACCTATAAGAAGAGTGGATAGAAAGTTAAAACTTACAAGGAAACAGCCCCGCTTAATATGAGAAAGAGTTTTCTATTGGGAAAGTGCCAAAATAAGTGGCCGCTTGGGAAGGCAGTACATTCCCAGACAGAAGAGGTACCAGGCGCAGGCAAGTACCTGGTGAGCATGTTGTAATGGCAGCTCAAACTCCAGGTGAGTGGGCAAAACAAATTGCATGCAAGGCCCTTCCGCACCAAAGTCTGTGATTCTGAAAAATATAACATAATGCAAGTCAGAAGGCCTGAAGGAAGTTTAGAAAACTACTCTGGAGTTCAAAGGGCTTCCCTGGTGGCTCAGAATCCCTGGTAACGAATCCCCCTGCAGTGCAGGAGGCCTGGATTCGATCCCCAGGTCAGGAAGATTCCCTTGGTAAGGGAAATGGCAACCCAATCCAGCATTCTTGGCTGGAGAATCCCACGGACAGAGGAATCTGGCTACAGTCCATAAGATCGCAGAGTCGGAGATGACTGGGCGACTAACACACTTTCACTTCAAAGAACAAGGAAATTCCCTTGGGTTGGGAGTAAATAATCAGGAAAGAAGTGACTGGAAGGTCTGGGGTTCTGAAAGCTCTGGAACGCTGGAGGAGAAACAGGATTTTGTGAGAAAGTTTTGATTTTTGACAAACGAATTTCCTCCACAAACATTTTGAATATTTACTATCTTCCCAGCCCTGAGTTAGGACTTGAAACAACAAAGACACCCAAGACAAAAGTCCCTGACTCATGGGGTCCTTCAGTTTAGACAGAGTCAGACACATAAGCGGATAGCTTTGGTGTTTGACAAGATGAAGGTAGGGCACAGAGTGAGGCATTTAAACAAGGAGGTGTCAGGAAGCTTCCTAGGGGAACCCGGGTAGGGTTTAAGAGACAGTCACCTGAGTAAAGGCTTGGAGGCAAAAAAAAAAGCATGATTTATAAGAATCCATAACAAGTTGAATGCTGCCTTATTTTTTCCATTCAACACATATTTATTGAAAACCTGCCATGTGCCAGGCACTGTTTCTGGCTCTTGGGAAGTATCAGAGAACAAGGCAAAGATCCTTGTACTCTTGGAGTTTACATATTGGGGTGCGAAGGAGGGAAAAAAAACAGCAAACAGAAAAAATAAATAAATGGTGGAGTATTCCAGAAGGTGGTAGGTGCTATGGAACAAGAGAAGACTAAAGCCAGGCAAGAGAGTATAAGAGAAGGAAGGGTTGGAGAGGATGGCTGCAGGTTGCAAGAGTAGAATGGTCAGATTAGGCCCTGTTGAGATGACTTCTGAGCAAAGCGTTAAGTGAGATGAGAGAGTTAACCATTAATACATTGGGTTAGCCAAAAAGATTGCTCAGCTTTTTCCATAAGATGTTATAGAAAACCCCAGACGAACTTTTTGGCCAACCCAATATGAAGGAAGAAGTGTTTTAGGCAAAGGAAAACCCAGTACAATGGCCCTATGGCAGGAATGTACCTGAAGTTTGTTCAAGGAAAAGCCGAGAAAACCAGGACAGCGGGGGTGGAGTGACATGGGGACATGACACAGTGGGAGATGAAGGTTTTGAATGAAGTTTTATATGATCTGACTAACATTTTAAAAAGTGCACCAGCTGCTATGGTGACAATAGACTGGGGGCTGGCAGTTGAGGGGAGAGGAGGATTCCTGTAGAGGCAAGGGTAGAAAAAAAGATGATCAGTTAGAGCTATTGCAGTAATCTGGGCAAGAGATGACTGTGGCTCAGACCAGGCCTCTAGCAGGGTAGGTTATAAGAAATGGTCACATTTGGGATATATACTGAAAGTAGCCCCAACAAGATTTGCTGATGAACCAGGTGTGGTGTGAAAAAGAGAGAGGAATCTGAGATCCCGCCAAAGTTTTTGGCCTAAGCAGCTGGAAGAATGAACTGCCACCCACTGAAAGCCTGTGGGTAAAGCAGATGTAGCCAGAGAAACAGAAGTTCAATGTTGGATTTCATTGTTACAGATATCTATTAGACATTCAAGTGGCAATACTGAATAGGCATTTGGAATATATAAGACTGGATTGTAGGAGAGATTGGCACTGCAGAAATGTGTGCTAAGTCCCTTCAGTCACGTCCAACTCTGTGTGACCCTATGGACTGTAGCCCACCAGGCTCCTCTGTTTATGGGATCTCCAGGCACGAATATCGGAGTGGGTAGCCGTGTGTTCCTCCATGGGATCTTCCCGACTCAGGGATCGAACCCAAGTCTCCTGCAACTCCTGCATTGCAGGCATATTCTTTACCATTGAGCCACCAGGAAGCCACTGCAGAAATAGAGGTATTTAAAGTCACAAGACTGATGTGATCATCAAGAGGTGATTGTACATAGAGTGGAGAAGAGGACCATGGATTGAGCCCCGGAACACTTCAACATTAAGAGTTTGGGGAGAGGAGGAAGAACCAGCAAAGAAGAATGAAAGTGAAAGTTGCTGAATCGTGTCTGATTCTTTGTGACCCCATGGACTGTAGCCTGCCAGGCTCCTCTGTCCATAGAATTCTCCAGGCCAGAATGCTGGAGTGGGAAGCCGTTCCCTTCTCCAGGGGATTTTCCCAACCCAGGGATCGAATCCAGGTCTCCTGCATTGCAGGCAGATTCTTTACTGTCTGAGCCACCAGAGAAAACCAAAGAAGAACGAGAGAAAGAGCAATTAGGGAAGTGAGAGGAACCGAGAGTATGGTGTCCTAGAATCCAAATGAAGAAAATTCTCAAGAGAATGATCAACTGTGACAAATACTGATGACAGTTCAAATAAGATGAGGATTGATACTTGAACACGGGAATTATCCTGTAGATAAATTGTCAACAACTCTTTGCTAAAGTAGACAGGAGCTGAGTCATGGAAGATTTGAACACCACGGTGAAGGGAGGCTCTATTCTGAAAACCATGGGGAGCCACTGAAGGGTTCTAAACAGGTGGAGAGTTGCACAGATCTTCATCTTAGAAATTTCACTGTAGTATCTTTGTCATGTTAGTTCAAGGAAAAGATACTGAAGAGCAGCAATTGGAATGACTAAGTGGATTCCCAAAATGTTTAGGCATTAAGTCAGCAGGACCTGATGATTGGTCTGTTGTGGGCAGTAAGTTGGAGCAGTGATCTTGGGTTTCCAGGGCAGGTGAAAAGATAGATGGTCGTAGTATCACCAATTAAGATAGTGAATACAGGAGAAAGGGACAAGGTAACATCAGTTTTGCCCACGGTGAATCGAAGATTCCTGTAGTTATTCAGATGTTCTAAATGGCTGTCTACGTGTGAGATGTTGAAGATACACCTGGGATAGAGACTCAGATTTGTTGAGCGGGTTGTGGATAGAATCTAAACAAATGTCAGTATTTTAAAGTGATGAGTAAAAGGAAAGCCCACCAAGGGAGAATAGTTTCAGAGGAATAAGAACTCGAAGAGGTGACATGGGAGTCAAGGAGTAGAAAAGTAGGAAAAAGCCAATAGCAAGTACATCATGAGGGTCCAGTAGTATAAGGATTGAAAAATGTTTGTTAAATTTAGTAATTTTGAAATCATTGATGATCTTGGCAAAAGCAGTCTACATAGAGAGATGAAGAAATGTTTGAGATATTAGTGAAATATTGAAAAATTAACTGAAAACAAAGGCCAGGAGACAGGAAAATTATAAGAGCTATAAGTATGGATTGGGGGAGAGCACAGGGTGACTGAAATCATGGGAAATGTGCCCAATTCCAAGGTTACAGACGATGGGGACTGAAAAGGTGACCCTTGATTTCATAACCCATGAACTCAAGACCTTATTTGGTTCAGTAGAGTAAATGAAGTGATTTGAGATATGTTGCTGATAATAATTATATTAATGATAAAGAACAAGTTATTTAGTAACTAGTTATATTTACTGTAAAAGAAACTGACCAATTTAGAAGTTTCAAAGTAAGCTACTTTTACTCTAATAAAGTAACTGATAGAATTATGAATAAGTAGCCTATATAGATCCAAGGTTAAAAAGAGAATGTGGATGCTGACAGACTGATCACAAAATTCTAGTCAGCAAAGACTCCTGCCAAAACCATTTTCCAAGTACACAGAGACTTTGCATAAAGCTGTATCTCCTGTAAGAACATCACAACATCAACAGACTCTCAGGGACCTACCAGCTTATTTTTTCCTTTAAGTCACTTATCATTTTTGTTTTCTATATCTTCATTTGGAAATGAGGAAATTAGATTAGATCAATTATCTTGGGTTTTTTTCACATAAGTTTTTGTTCATTCTGATTGCATTATGTTTATATAAGAGAAAATGCATTAAAAAGTGATGTATCAGAATTGTTTTTTTTTTTTCCTTTTCTTCTCCACAAGGTTCTTCAGAGAATTGTTTTTCTCTGACACTTTGTTTTAAACTTTCCTTCCCAGTATTTTTAAAAAAAATAAATTTTATTTATTTTTGACTGTGCTGGGTCTTCTTTGCCACATGGGCTTTTCTCTAGTTTTGGCAAGCAGGGGCTACCCTCTAGTTGCAGTGCGCAAGCTCCTCATTGTGGCGGCTCCTCTTGTTGCGGAGCACGGGTTCTAGAGCTCGCGGGCTTCAGAAGTTATAGCACAGGGGCTCGGCAGCTGTGGCTCCCAGGCTCTAGAGCACAGGCTCAATAGTTGTGGCGCTCAGGCTTAGCTGCTCCGTCGCATGTGGGATCCTCCCAGACCAGGGATCGAACCTGTGTCTTCTGCATGTGTAGGTGAATTCTCCACCACTTAGCCACCAGAGAAGCACCCCCACTGTTTTTCATGGCAACATTCTAAGTTTAAATTTGACAGTAGATTCCAGATTTTTGTTACGAGTTCAGGAGTGATGAGGAAGATAAGGAATTATAACAGCCAGTACATAGGCTTTTTTTGAGAAGCATTATAGGGAGAAGTAGAAAATGGGAATTTCTGTGGGGAGCAGGATGAAAGGAAGGGGTGTGTATGTTTTAAGAGAAGAGAACTTAGAGACTTCCCTGGTAGTCCAGTGGCTAAGGCTCCATGCTCCTAATGCAGGTGACCCGGGTTCAATCCCTGGTCAGGGAACTAGATCCCACATGCAGCAAGTAAGACTCAACACAGTCAAATAAATAAATAAATATTGTTTAGAAAGAGAGAGAGAAGATAACTTAGATACGTTGATAAGATGATGAGGAAAAGAGCTAGTGGAGGAGGAGAGATTGAAGGTAAGAGAGGGAAAAAGAGCTATTTAGTGGGAAAAGATAAAGGGAATGGATGTGGGAAGTGATGGTATTAGGTATACAAGTGGAGAAATTAATTAAACTTAAACAGAAAGGGATACCTAGTTCTCTAAAATGAAAAGAGAAGTCGACATCCATACATTTTAGTCTGCCTCTTTTAGATGTGTGTGTATAAAGAAGAAACCCGTTTATTTTGTCATTTTAGAATCGATCATTTTTACAGCTTAAACTTATTCAATAATCACTGAAGAGATTGTGTTTTTTTTTCCCTCTAGGCACTAACTGTGACATCTATGACCTTTTTCATCCTAGCACAAGCACCAGAGCCATACATTGTTGTCACTGGATTTGAAGTCACTGCTACTTTCTTTTTCATAGTTTTATATATACTCAGACTTGATCGATTAATTAGCTGTTTATTTTGGCCTTTACTTGTAAGTGTTCAGTTTCATTGTTAACTACTTTTTCCTGCCATAGAGAGACATTTTAATAAACTCTGTTGTTTAGTTTTCGTAAACCTTTAAGGAATCTCTAACAGGCTTAGGAAGGAGGAACTCTATCCACTGCTAATGTGCTCTGGGGAGATTCTCAGGGAATCAGAGCAACCGTTGAGCATAGATTCTCCTCAGAGCTCCATCTGAGGAGTAGATACAGCTGATGTTTCTGTTAGGGAAATTCACTTAGGGGTAGATCTTCAAAATAAATTTAAATTTAAGATCATGGTCAAATAAAATCATAGAGCATTCTTAATCTTTACCTCCCTTTGAAGTTCATGTTGATATGACCTCTAAATTAGGGAATAGAAATGGAGCCAGATACATAAGTATCTACATCTTATATATCCCTGATCACTAAATGGAAAATCAAAATAATTTAGAGGCTGAATAAAGCACAATGTTATCTTACTTTAAAATGTCTGTCATCATTGATGCTAAATAATTTTTAACTCATCTTGTAGAATCTTATTCAGTAGCATAGGGACTTTACCTGTCATACTCACAGCTTTAGGAATAGCTGCCCAGTGGAGTGCCCAAATGGTCCAGAAACTCTTGAAATAGGCAAGTTGAAGATATTAGCTAAGATTCTTGGCCTGTCAGCCTGGACAATAAGCTGGTTCTAGGAAAACCAGAGCAACTTCACTGCTCATCTTTCAAGTCTTAGCCCCCAAATCCTGTCTACTTAGGTCCCCTTTCTGAGACCCCTGCTGCCTTTCCACCCTTTGGCCGGACTGGTAGCTGCACTGATCTCATCCTTTTGGATTCCAGAGCACTCGTATCCAAGCTGATAACCCTGTATTAGGGGACTTGCGTGATGGCTCAGCAGGTAAAGAATCCTCCTGCAGTGCAGGTGACCCAAGAGCCTCGGCTTCGATCCCTGGGTCAGGAAGATCCCCTGGAGTAGGAAATGGCAACCCACTCCAATATTCTTGCCTGGAAAATCCCATGGCCAGAGGAGCCTGGCAGGCTATAGTCCATGGGGTCACAGGGAGTTGGACACCGAGCAACACTTCATGTCAACGCATATTAAGGAGAGAGGACTTTAGAGATATTCTCAAACAATAAACATGCCTTAAGGTGGCGCCTTCTGGAACCACTTTTGAAGGCCAATGATGAGCATTTCAGGCTAATCACAAGCTGAGAAAGTCCCCAAAGTGGAGAGCTGGGGGAAGGATAGGATCTCTGTGGCATCTCTCCAAACTCCTCCTTGTGCTCCACTGTGGAGCTGGACCTGACGGCAGTAAGGTCTGGACAGGAGATGACAAGGTCTTCCTTAGGTGGTCCTGTAACATCATTTAGTGGCAGAAAGGACTCAGCTAAATTATCCCAAAGAGATGATGAACATGGTTCACATCCTGTTCATCTTACACCCTAAAAATTATATAGTTGCTCTTCACACTCTGCTTTTCCAAGGTTAATAAAACTAACACATTTTAGCATTTATTTTTTTCCCCAAACTGTAATAATTCTCTGGAGCATCTTACATGTCCCAGTAATAAACTTGGGAAATAAATTTCACAGAATACATGGAGAGGGAGCGTGGCCTATGTGCAGCATACCGAAAAGTAGTCTCCAAATCTCTGAGACTCACCCTGGGCAGATACTGTACTCTGAGAAATGATGCTATCTGGTCAACTCAGTTATCACTCCAACATGAAACCCAAATTCCTCTCTGCTGTTGAGCCCATGAAATCATTTATTCAGCAAATATTAAGTATCTGCTAATCCCAGGTTCTATACTAGGCTCTTTGAGAAAATAAAACACAAATCTTGCACCTGACAGACTTTCCATATAGCCAGGAAGCAAGATTGATGAGCAATTCACTGTAATATTAATAGGTGCTCCCTGGATGGCGTGGAGGTTCCCAGGAGGAGAAGGAAACCAAATCATAATAGGCTTGCCTGAGGAAAACTATGCCTGAGTTGAGGGCTGGAGGATGAAAAGTAATCAGCTGACTGATAACAGGGCTGAGAGTTCTCCCAGTACAGGGAACAATGTGTGTGTGAGGTTCTAGGTGGAGAAAAAGCTGGACCCTCCAGGACCTGCAGGAGTTCTGAGCGGCCGCAAAGCAGAGAGGGGGCAAGAGTGGAGGTTTGAGAGGCAGTAGGAGGTCAGAGCATGCAAGGATTCAAGTGCCCTGGGTTTTAACTCAAAAGCCACTGGAAGCTTTGGGAGGTTTTTAAGTAGAGTGACACAATTAGCTTATATTTGAGATCGCTGGTAACTATGTCAATAATGGCTTAAAGAGGGACAAAACCAGAGGTGGGTCTCACAGACCCCTTAAAAGTCTGTTATCATAATCCAGACATGAAAATGAGAAAGGCCTAAATCAAGGTTAAAACTGTACCTGGAGAGAAAGAGTGTTGATGAAAACTGATAGGATTGGGTGACAGAAAAAAATCAAGGAAAGCTGCCATTTAAAGAACTGTCTTAAGAGGGTAACAAGACAGGAAGTTTAGGAGGAAGAATAGGTTTATTCGAGGGGAGAGGTGGATAATGAGTTCAGTTTGAGAAATAGAAGGTTTTAGTGCCTTATGGGACATTCAGATGGAAATGTTCAGGTCTAAGGCTTAGGAGGGAAATTAGAGCTGCAACTTTAGGGGAGTTATCACCTTGTGATGGGAAAATGGCTCCGAGGGAGAGTAGAGAAAGATGGAGGCAAGACTGGGAAATACCAACATCTGGCGTGAAAAGGAGGAGTGGCCAGAGAAGGACAGGAGAGGATCCAAGGGAGACCTGTGTCCCAGAAGTCAAGAGAGGAGAGCATTTCGAGAAGAAAGGAGTGGTGACTAATGTTACAAGTAAGGAGAGAAAGTCCAGAAAAAAGACATATATACATATGTATGTATGTATATACATACATATATATATATATATATATTCACTGTATTAATAGAGGCCCCCGGTATGGACAAGTGACAGTAAAGTGATGGGAATAGTTAGACTGAGCAGGGAAGGAGACGGATGTGGGCAGAGGGACAGCACTGAGTTGAAGAAACCTGGCCAGGGACCAAGGAGGGTAGCGAACAGAGTGAGGTCCCTGCAGAGTGGCCAATAGGAGCGTGGCCCAAGCACAATGGGGACGTTGCCTGTAACATAAGTGAAGGACACCAAGATGGTGGAAGGTTCCAATTAATCAGTGGGGGGCGGGGGGAGGGGGGAGGTAACCCGTCGATAGTTCTATCGATGGCCGCTGTCTTCACTGATTAGGAAAGGGCTTGGTCACCTGCACAACAGTTCTGTGATGCATGTCACTGTCCCAGAGGTGTAGTGCCTAACACAGTTCGGAGAGCAGGGGTCCTCTGACTGGTCCCCTCAAGTGCTCCGGGGACACACACGGTGAGGCAACCCAGGGTGTTTGTGGTGATATGTAAGAACAGGCTCAAAATTTCTAGGGTACCTCCATTTTTGTAATTAAATTTATAGTCTACTCCATGGCATACTGATGACCTCCATTTTTGTAATTAAATTTATAGTCTATTCCATGGCATACTGATGTTCGGTTTTTAATAGAAAAACAAGGCTTGAAACCACTATTAAGGATCACTGATGTTCTGGGGCAGATGCATCCTTCCCTCCCCCTCTACCCCATCCCCAGCCATTATTCTCTGCCCTTCCTAGAACACCGTCTTTATCTGAAGCCATTTATATCCACTTATTCAAATTACTACCAGGAGGCCGGCTAGCTGTCTGGAGCAGAGGTGTGGTCTGTTGCCTTGAAACAGCAAAATACCCAGCAGAGGGGAGCATTAACCTAGGACAGCTAGTCTCAATATACAGCTAGTCCTCGAAGACGAGCACTTTTTTGCTGCCTAAGTGTATCATCTACTCTTGCCCTGTCCCCATTGAATCTCTTCCTGTTTTCTTTGTAATAACTACTTTTCTAAGTTACCAGGGTTTGGAAGATTTCTGTGTTAATAATTTCTTCCTGCTACAGCTATCTGCTAACATACATAAACCATTCCAGAATAAAGACGGCTTACCTTTTCCACAGTCTACATCCATTCCAAATGTAAGTTGCACCTCTTAAAGCCACAGTTCAGAAATGCTTCATTTCAATAAATTATTACATGAATGAGCTACATCATCAGAAATGATTGCATAATTGGCCAACTGTTGCATACAGATGTGTGGGAGTTTTTTTCCCCCAAAATTAAGTTTATCCTGCTCAAAGTTTTATTAATTGCATTTTGAGAAACATTATAAAGTTGTTTTATGGTGTAGATCACTCCACACTTACTAAAACTGAGCATTCTGACTTCTACTTTAAACCTGCCACATAAGACATACCCAGTCCTAACCAGATGAGTTCTCTCTCCAACTACCTTTCAACAAAAAACAAATAAGCCCTATTAAGGAATTAACGATTGGTGTGTCATACATTAAGAGACCCATTAGACATCATTGTAGACCAAATACAATACACATGTCATTTTACAATAGCAGTTTGACTTCCTAAAACTAAGTTATTTATTTAAACTAAATAAATTTGTTTTAAAAAATGGAATTTTCAAAATCTTTAGGGAGCAGATTCATTCTGTTGGTGATCTTCATGTAACGCTAATCTTTCTATTCTGTGTTTTCAGGATATTATCAACTCAGTGGTAACAGCAGTATTCATGATAGTTGTATCTGTGTTGGCACTGATCCCAGAAACCACAACATATACAGTCCTTGGAGGGGTAAGTGGAGGTTCTTTCCAGTTTCTCCCTTCAGGTTCGATCAGGATTCAAATTTACTTGAAAAATAGACAGAGGAATAGAAAACTAGATCGTTTTCATCCTTGAGGCTATCCCAGTACACAGTACCTAGTGGCTTAATACTTTTGTGCATGAACACATGCCCTGATTAATGTGAAGGAATATGATTTCACACTAAATTTGAAGTTAACCAAATAAAGAGGTTCCTCTGTATTTCTCACAGATATATAGGGTTAGACTAAATGAGAACCTACAGTTTAGGAATCAGTTACAATACTAAGCTCTCAGAAACCTGATATCAAGCAAAAATAACAAATGGTGGATGAATTTCATAGCTATCCCTTTTCAAGAAAATGATACATCCCGCTTGTTAAGGAGAGACACACAGTTCTGAGCTCAGTTATTTCTTGTCCAGATCCTGCTACAGATGGAATAAACATGTGTCATGTAAGGGAATGGGTGGTAGGAAGACTTGTAACAAAAGGATTATTTTGAACACTGCTTGAAGAAAAGCAAATCAGTTTAATTTGAAAGGCAAGCCAAAACAAACCAAGGGTCAAGTAATTTAGTTACAGTTTCATCTGATATTCTTCTGAGATTTCTTAGAGGGGGTTCAAAATCATGACTTTTCTAGGTTCTAATCTAGAGAAGTGAATTAGAAAGTTCTTCTTAAATAAATCTCCCTCCAATTTCCTTATGTTTTCTTAGTATGGGCCACTTGGGAGAACTGGCCACATATGTCAGAATCCAGTCCATGCAGTCAAAGCTATGGTTTTTTCAGTAGTCATGCACAGATGTGAGAATTGGACCATTAAGAAGGCTGAGTGCCAAAGAACTGATGCTTTCAAACTGTGGTGCTGGAGAAGACTCTTGAAAATCCCTTGGACTGCAAAGAGATCAAACCAGTCAATCCTAAAGGGAATCAACCCTGAATACTCATTGGAAGGACTGATGCTGAAACTGCATCTCCAATACTTTGGCCATCTGATGTGAAGAGCTGTGTCACTGGAAAAGACCCTGATGCTGGGAAAGATTGAAGGCAGGAGGAGAAGGTGATGACAAAGGATAAGATGGTTGAATGTCATCACCAACTCAATGGACGTGAGTTTGAGCAAAATCCAGGAGATAGTGAAGGAAAGGGAAGCCTGGCGTGCTGCAGTCCATGGTGTTGCAGAGTCAGACACAACTTAATGACTGAACAACAACAAAGGCTTTTCCACTTCACTAGGCCCAAAGCAATTTCATGAGGGATGAGAATTACCCTAGAAATGAGATAGTGGTGTAACAGCAATTTCTCCTAGCTATCTTTAAAGATTATTTTATACCTCGACTAGGGAAAAAGAAGGAGGAGGCACAGAATTTACTTTCATTTCCTCATTAATTCATTGATTCATTCTTTAAGCGCACTTTGGTAGGTGCTGACAAAGTATAGAGCTGTAAGCCACAAGTGGCTGAGCACTGGAAATGTGGCTTGTCTGAACTGAGATGAGCTATAAGTGTAAAATACACATTGGATTTGAAAGACTTACTACTCCCCCCAAAGAATGTAGATTTAACTTATAATTTTATTATATTGTTGATATGTTGAAATTATATTATTTTGGATATATCAGGCTGCTGCTGCTGCTAAGTCGTATCAGTCGTGTCCGACTCTGTGCGACCCCACAGACGGCAGCCCACCAGGCTCCTCTGTCCCTGGGATTCTCCAGGCAAGAACACTGGAGTGGGTTGCCATTTCCTTCTCCTATATCAGGCTAAATACAGTATATTATTAAAATTAATTTCACTTGTTTTTTCTTTACTTTTTAATGTGGAAATTAGAAATTTTTAGATCAATTATGTGGTTTACATTGGTAACTCATATTTCTTTTGGATGGCTCCGGACTAGAATGTGACCCCTAAGTTGCTTAAAGCCTAATACAGGAGACAAAAGTGCAAACAGCTGTATCTAAGATGCTAGCGGAGTACTATGGAGCACAAGAAAAAGGAAGCAACTACCTCTCTCTGGCAGGCTATCCAGGTGGCTCAGTGATAAAGAATCCACCTGCCAATGCAGGAGACTCGAGTTCCATCCTTGAGTCAGGAAGATCCCCTGGAGAAGGAAATGGCAACTTACTCCATTATTCTTCCCTGGAAAATTCCATAGACAGAAGAGCCCAGTGGGTTACAGTGCATGGGGTCACAAACGAGTCAGACATGACAGAGCAACTAGACAACAACAGGATGTCTCTCTGGCAGTGGAATCATAGTTTTCCAGGAATAAAGGGGAAAAAACACAGATGCTTCCCGGTGGAGGAACCAGCAGTATGCTCAGTAGCGGAGTCAGGAAAGCATCTGTAGTAAGTGTTGGGTTGGACAAACAGTTGGTTCAGGTTTTCCTGTGACATCTTATGGAAGAACCCGAATGACTTTTTGGGGCAACCAAATACTTAGCATGGTCAGAACCTAGGAAGCTGTGTTTGAGATTCAGGATGGGAAAGGGACAGAGTCTGAAGCCAGACCTCCTGGGCAGTTGGATGGAGCTGGTGATAGCACTGACATCCCTTTTTCCAGCCCGGTGCCAGTTCTCAAATAGCCATCAGAGAACCTAAAGACCATGTTCCAGTTAATTCCCTTTACTCAGTTTTTCCTGAGGCTTATTTAGAATCTCACCCCTTATGTGGATGTGGCCCAGCCTTGGAGAGGTCATTTTGGATCATCTCATCACTCCAGTTCTCCAAAGTTTTTATCACAGCTTAAATCTTGAGCTGATGTTAACCCTGACTTTTTCTCTGGTACAGTTCGCAATAGAAAAATGGAACAGTTGAACACTGGGTATAGAAATGTTGATTAGTAACCAAATATTATCAGTAGAGCTTTAAACAGTAATATCCAGGAGCAAGAGATCCAGACAAGTATTTGCTTCAGAGCCCACACCGCTTCAGTATTGGTTTCTGCTCACTTAAATGATCTTTCCCTTTCTCTAGGAAGGTACTGGGGAAACGAGAATGCAAATAAAATGATCTCTGAAATCTCTTCCCATTCTAGTATTAGATGACAGCATAGGGAACCCTAGCAGGAGAGGAAGCTGGCAGCCAGACCACTTAAAACCTGTGTGACCGTGGCCACAAGCAGTGACACTGTGTCTTTGTTTCAGGTGTTTGGACTCACGGCCTCGGTGTTTTGTATTGCCGATGGGGCACTTATTTACCGGAAGCTGCTGTTTAATCCAAGTGGTCCTTATCAGAAAACTGCTGCTCATGACAAACTATGAGTTTTGTAAATTTATATTCTTTTTAGTCGATGCTAAGTATTAAACATATCTCTTTTTCTAACACATACTTTCTGTAGTTCTAATTTTCATCTCAATATGGGAGCTAGAAGAAGAGATTTAGGCACTGTGCGCCCAGCGCTTCCTGGCACTGTAACTTCCAAGGAAGCGCTGGGAATCCGGCCTGAATCAGATCGGATCCCTTTTCCTACTCCTGGGCCCAAGGGGGTGGGGGGCGGGGAGGCTGAAGGAGAAAGCGCCTGGACAGCCCGAAAATGTTCCCCAGAGCCCACTCCCCTTGGCTGGCTGGCAAGACGGAGGAGGTGGCATTGCGGGGATCTCGAGTTCCCCAGCGTTGCATCCCGGTGACTAGAGGGTGCCTGGGGGGCTGGGTTTATCCGCGGGGAGCGACAGCTGCGTGCGCGCGCGAGGGAGAGGTGGTCCGCAGCCGTTGGGGCGAGACGCTGGTTCCCAGGGGAGGGCTGGCCGCAGCCGTGCAAGGTTCAGAGCCGCGGGGCCCGCCAGACACCACCAGGCCCAGGGGTCCACCATGGATGCTGAAAAGGACAAACGACCTTCGACGGGCTCGAAATCCCGGGGGACTCGCGCGCGCTCTGTACGCGTCGCAGAGGGGGCGCATCCCGAGCGCTCGGGTCCATCCACAACCTCGGAGCGCGGCGTCAGCGCGGCGCCCTCAGCATCCATACTCAAGCCGCCTTCAACCCCCGCGACCCTCAGCCAAGAAGAGAAGGAGGCCATCCAAAAGCGTGCTGAGGGCCGGGCCAAAGTCCCGCCCAAATTCAGGGACAGCATCAAGCGTTTTTTCTTCTCGCCCACAGGAGCCCTGAAGATCATTAGGCTGGTGAGCAGAGAGAGCTGGTGACCCGCTGGGCGGATGCAAGGGCGGAGGCAGGCCGGCTTCGGCCTCGGGGAGTGAGTGATTCCCAGGGGTGCGCCATCTCGGGGGAAGCTTCCCTAATTCCCTTTGCCAGTCTTCCCCTTTCTTCCACCTCTCCCCTGACTCCTCCCACGCACTCAACCCTTGCTACTAAATTTGGCACGCTACCCACCCACCCCCCATCCCTCACGTTTATATTTCTCAGGTTTTCCCTCACAAAGGGAATTAGGGAAGCAATGAAGATAATAGCAGGAAAGTGTAAGTTAGCAAACAAAAATAATAGAATTGACCAATAAAACTGATAAACCACTGGTCCATATAACAGGAAAAAAGGGGGTGGGGGGGGCATACATTTAAAGTTAGAAACCAGAAAGGGAAAAAACTGTAAACGGGGAAGAAACTGAAAGGATTCACAAGTTACTCTGCAAAACAAATGTGAATAACTGGGTCAAAGAGTTGACTTTCTAGGAAAATATAAGTTACCAAAACTGATCCCAGAATAGAGAAAAATCAAAACAGACCAATATAAACACAGGGAGGAAAATGAGAGTATCTTTCAAAAATGTATCAGGCCCAGAAGATTGAGGTCAAGAGAAGAGGGTGACAGAGGATGAGAACAGAGGATGGCATCACCAACTCAATGGACATGAGTTTGAGCAAACTCTGGGAGATAGGGAAGGACAGGGAAGCCTGGTGTGCCGCACTTCAGGGGGTTGCAAAGAGTAAGATAGGACTTAGCAACTAAATAACAACAATCAGGCCTAGACTTTTTCACAGGTTAACCCTTTCAAACCTTCATAGGATGCAATTCTGATACTATTCCAACATTTTCAAGGAATAGAGAAAGAAGAAACACTTCTGAACTGTTTTTACAAAGTCAGTGTAACATTGATCTCAAACCTGACCAAGTTCAGAAAAAAGAAAAATAAATATTCAATAGAAATCTCACTAGTATAAAAGCAATAGTATTAGCATGTTAACAGAAAACATTCATTGGTACTTCTTAAAAACATTCATGAAGAAGAAACATAAGGATGATTCGATATTAGGACTCTATTAAATCCACCATAAGTAAAAGGAGAAAAAATTAGGACACTCTATCAAAGAGGGTATAGAACACATCTGACAAAATTTAACATTCATCTCTGGTTGCAAAAAAAGTGAGCAAGGGAAGAAGAAAGACCAGTTAACTAGGAATATATAGATATTTCACTGACAATAAACCCCCAAATCAGTATCATATGTAATTAAACCTCAGAAGTATTCCCATTAAAATGAGGAACAAAGAGGATGCCCACTATCAACACTGTTATTCAGTGTTTTGCTGGAAACACTAGTCATCACAATCAGACAGGAAAAAGGAATAAGTAAGACTATTTGAAAAGGCAAAATATATCATTTCTTACAGCTGATCTGATCAAAGATCTAAAAATAAAATCAACTGGGAAACACTCTAGAACACAATAATTTCTACTTCATTAGTAGAAATGAGCAAACAAGCACTTAGAATAGAAGAAAATATTTCTCTTTACAACAACAATCAAGATGGTAAAAGAGCTGAGATTAAATGAAATAAATCTTAAAGACCTATACAAAGAAAATGGAGAAGGCAATGGCAACCCACTCCAGTACTCTTGCCTGGAAAATCCCATGGACGGAGGAGCCTGGTAGGCTGCAGTCCATGGGGTTGCTAAGAGTCGGACACGACTGAGCGACTTCACGTTCCCTTTTCACTTGCATGCACTGGAGAAAGAAATGGCAACCCACTCCAGTATTCTTGCCTGGAGAATCGCAGGAATGGGGGAGCCTGGTGGGCTGCCATCTATGGGGTCGCACAGAGTTGGACACAACTGAAGTGACTTAGCAGCAGCAGTAGCAGCAGCATACAAAGAAAACTTTAAAACTCTATTGAGAGATATTTTAAAACCACTAAAATAACTGGAAAGACATACTTTGTTCTTGAAGGACCAGACTAAATTTTGTAATCTTTCCATATTATAAGTTAAAGGAAATTCCAATTAAAATACCAACAGGCTTAGTTTGGGGAACTTGATCAAGACAAAAATAAGAAACATAAACAACCTGAGAATGAGTACTGATGGGGGTCCAAGTCAGACAAAAATACAACATAAAATAAGTTGCTTGTAATTTCAAAAGTACTAGAAAAGAAGTCAGCAACTCAATAGAGGAAAAGAGTTTCAAAATCAAATACATATGAGAATTCAGTATATGATAAAGTTGGATTTCAGATCAGTGGTGTTTCCCAACAAATGATGTTGGTATAATCAGCAGGTATTCAGAAAGAAAGAAAGTGGCACTTTATCTCACTCTTGCGATCAAAATCAATATATATTTACTTCACTTGGCCTGTATATACACAGTTCTTTCTGGCATGAAATATACAGTTAACAGTGATTACTTTTAAGGAGATACACTAGGGTTGGGACAAGGGAGGAGAAAGAAGCTTCTGTACTGTGTGCATTTTTTATCTGTGTGTGTTATTTCATTTCTTAAAAAACATAAGGAGTTTTAAAACTAACATGTATGTGCCAAACAATACAGGCCCTTGCAATATAATCAGATTTGCATTCTGACCATTTATGGTTTTGTTCTGTTTGTTTTTTTTTTTAATAGCCCATTTGCATTAAAAACAAATCCTGTTTGTTTTTTTTTACTGCAGGGCCTTCTCATAGGGGCATTCATTTTTTTCATCATTGCCGAAGCCCCAGAGTCCTACATAGCAATCACCATTCTGGAAACCTGCATCGTTCTTTTTTTCATTCTAATATATATGCTAACCCTTCACCACTTGATGACTTATTTACATTGGCCCTTACTTGTAAGTGTTCCTTTTCATAATTTGCATATAAACTTTGCCCTCAGCCCCAGGATAAATGCTCTCCTTGACTGAGCGCAATAGAGGGATCTCTGGATGAGGACATAACCGAGCTGTGACAGTGTTGACCTAATCTCAGAGAAGAAACTAGCCTAAATCCAGAAAGATTCCTGGAACCCCTCTGTCTATAGGACAATCAAATACACATCTGCTTCCATCTGATTATGGCCCTGAACATGTGGTACTTTTCAGCTGGTCCTAAAGAAAATTTTACTTAGTATATTCAATAATATCCCTCTCTCCTCTCCATGCATGCTCCGTCATGTCTGACTCTTTGCAACTCCATGACTATAGCCCACCAGGCTCCTCTGTCCATGGGATTATCCGGCAAGAATACTGGAGTGAGTTGCCATTTCCTCCTCCGGGTGATCTTCCCGACCCAGGGATCGAACCTGCGTGTCTCTTGCATTGGCAATCTCATTCTTTACCACTGTGTCACCTGGGAAGCCCATGCTGCTGCTGCTGCTGCTAAGTCGCATCAGTCGTGTCCGACTCTGTGCGACCCCATAGACAGCAGCCCACCAGGCTCCGCCGTCCCTGGGATTCTCCAGGCAAGAACACTGGAGTGGGTTGCCATTTCCTTCTCCGATGCATGAAAGTGAAAAGTGAAAGAGAAGCTGCTCTGTCATGTCAGACTCTTCGAGACCCCATGGACTGTAGCCCACCAGGCTCCTCTGTCCATATTTAGTAATATATTTCTTTATGAAATAGCACATGCTTGTCCTACTTTTCAAACAGCTCCCTCTCTAACAAATTACAAACATCCCTCTGAAAAGCATGTTTCTACAACATGGCAAAGTTTAGAAAACTGTCATGTGTGCCCTGAAAGATTGCAAGAGTCAACTTTTTCATGTGTGCTAAGGGTCCATCTTCCCAAAGTAGCGCCATATGGTGGGGAATTCAGGAAAAGACATTGCATAGCCTTCTTCAATAGTTTTTTTCCCCAAAATCTCATCATTTTTACCAGCTGAGAAATTCCCGAAGCTAATTCCCAAGGTCTCAGAAAAATAGTATTTATTTCGGAGCCTGAGGCTCTGCATCCTCACAGACTAGAGAGGTAGCATGCTTTTGGTCCAGATACAGACATGGACCCATGTCTGGTGGCGCTGCCACCTTCCTAGCTGTGAAAACTTTAGCCTCAAGTTTCCCCATCTGGGAAATTCAAGGAAGGAAAAGTGTGATGATAGAAACTGTCTAATAGGGTTCCTGTAACGTTTAAAGGTGATTTAAAGCAAAGATCACAAAAGGCTTGCCACAAAACTAAACATTCGCTACAAAGTATCCGTGGACCCCACGAGGCAGTTGGGTGGCTTTTACCCTTTTATCTTCTGCATGGTGAACCAGCCTAACTCTGAACAAGCTCACACCTCTTCCACATTCCACTTTCTTATGGTGCCTTTTTCTAATCATAAAGTAGGATTGGTTATGTCGACTTAAAAAAATTGCACAACATGTGAGTTGTGAGTCAACTTTTATTTGAGGCCAAATAAGGGCTGCAGCTTGGGAGACAGCATCTCAGGTAGCTCTGAGAAACTGCTCCAAAGATGCAGGGGGGAAGGTCATGTGACTCTGGCGAAGGGGAAGTACATGCCATTAAGCACATATTTTTCCAGACTGTTTCTATTGGTCTCATGACGCTCTTGCTAGTCACGAGGAAGAGTCATCACTGTGAAGGATTTTAGTGCTTTTCTAGATATGAAGAGGAACAAGAATTGGACTCATAAAATCAGCTCCTGAAAATATCTGTCTGAAGACCTGTCCTGCCAGTTTTTCCCTGAGCACAGAGTGCTTCATTTCTGCTCTCCAGCCTGAACTCCTTTCAGGAGGTGTTGAAAATCAGCAGCTGCATGATTTAATCCTTGTAGAGGTAGAGGGCAAGTGCCAATTTGTAGCTGATGGTTGCTATTGAATTGAAACTCAAAATACTTTCTTCAAGCGTCTGAAGGATTTTCTAAAAAGGCCGCTGAGCTCTCTCTGTCCCACAGAGTGCTGAGCAGCAGCAAGCAGAGCAAGCAAACTGTGAGCAGCTTTAAATGGACACGTGGAAAAGCCTCTCAGTTATGGAGAGCTATAACCATGGAGAGGTTTCTGAGGGGAAACTAAAATCTCTGTCCATGGAATTTTCAAGAAGGGAAGGTAAAGTAATGGTTTTTGAGTACATACCATGTACCAGATACTTCTTCATACAGATTGCCTTATCTCATCCTCACAACAACCTGGTAAGGTTGTGATCACCACCACCCTCTCCACCCCCCACCCACCCACCCACTGCCCACTTAACGGATGAGAAAATTGGATTAAAGAGACCATTAATATGACCATTGCCCATGCTCATATGTAGGCATGTGTAAACTCAGATTTGAGCCCAGGTCTGTCTGACTCTAAAGCCCAGACTTTCCAGACTTTATACCCTTATTGCCTTGTGATGTTTTCTCTCCCTTCCTATGTCTTCGCCTTCCTCACATTTTCTAAATTTTATCTTCTCTGAAGATGGAAAGAACCCAGTTCTCTCATGGTTCCTTAAGATGTGGAGCAAACCATGAACTGATTATTCTGGGGTGGGGGGCAGGGTACAAATTTGGGGGTCAGCAAATGAAGGCTCCACGGCACCGAGGTCAGCAGCTGTGGTCAGGAGGACTAGAGCCCTCTAAGAAGAAGGACTACAGCCATAATGCTGGAGAGAGCCTCAAGGCCCTGTGCTTTGCTGGAGGGTCTGGGGGGCAGGGCGGGGGGGGGGGCGGGGCACGGTTGTCCAGGAAGATTCTCAGAGAGAGGCAGGAGCAGGGTCTCCTCAGCATGAAAAGGAAGGTCTCATGAGAGGAGCTGTTTCCACATTTGTGGGAAGCTCAGGCCAGCCTGTGTAGGGCTACAGGCCTTCAGTCAACCCTGGTAAAGCCAGGCCCCCTTTTGCTACTTCACTCCTTAGGGGAGAGCTTTCACTTTTCTTTGGATAGCTACGGGACCCCAGAGTGTGATGCAGAGCCCCCAGGGGGTGGGCCAGGCCCAGCTCTCCTCACCCTACCTGTGTTGGAGTCACTGTCTCCTCTGTTAGATTTCATTATCAGCTTTACCCACCCTCGTCCAGTGTCATCTATCAGTATACCCAAGAAAAGTATGAATTATAATCACTGTCTTCTAAATAGCCCATATTTTAACACTTCTACATTGTAAAATATATATATTTTTTTCCTGACAGAGTCAGAGAAACTGAGTTCTGGTCAAGTTGATTTTTTTTTTTCCAATAGAAAACAATTTAGAAAAAACACAATAAAACATATTTACTTAAAACTCTATTGAAGGGATGATTCCAAAACTCTTAGCAACATCTTTACATTTATAAGTAAAAGGTATCAGCTTTAGAATGTCCCCTTCAAAGTAATGAAAAACAATTGTGGTGATGTCTGATTAGGTTCTGCCATGTGTCTGGAGGACTCCAAGGCACAAACGGAACCAGTGAAAGTTGTTTTTAGTCAAATACCATGTACTGTTTATTGCATATACATTTTTGTTAACAAATACCACATTTTGTGAAACAAACTGTAAAATGTTTGACTCCTTCCTAATATTCAATGACTAAAAAAAAAAAAAAACCATTCACCATCAAAGCATCTTTTTTCCCAATTTTAATTCGACACAATTTTGTTTATCTCTGGGAACCGTTTGGGCACTTTATGGAAAAATAATAGTTAAGTCACAAACCTATCATTTCGTCAGAGGCAACTATTTGAGTCAGTAAGGTAATTTAGTCAAAGAGAGAAAGAAAAAGATGAGTAAGGATGGCATTTATGGGGAAACTAGAAGTGCTTTTGCATGTGGCAAGATTCAGCTGCAGTTTTACTCCATCTGAGAAGACATACCCTTCTCTCTGTCAAACATGAGGCCAACTTAGAGGGTCTGTGTCTAAGGCAAAAGGGAGAAGGGTTAGTCAGGAGAAGGCCCTTGGAGTGAGGGGGATCACAGCCACTTACTGGCTGAGCAACCCCAGGCAAGTCGCTTACCCATCAGTAAACTGGGGATAATAAGAGTTTATAGTGAGAATCAAATGAGATCACATATGAATACCCTGGCACAGTATGCAACACATAGCAAGTGCTCAAGAGATGTGAGCTACGATAGAAATGTTCCATACAAAGCAAGCACTACCGCCAAGAGACAGTTCAGGACAACACTTCCTTGCAAGTAAGAATCCAAAAGTCCAGTGAGGAGATGGAATTCTGATGAGGCAGTCAACGATTGACTAGGGAGGTCAAGTCTGCATTTATTATTATTATCATTATTAATGCGCCTTCATCCAAATTCTCAATGATGTAGGCCACAGTTAATTTTTATTTTTAAAAGTTCACACTCTGCTCCAATGTCCCTGTTCACATCTTTGAATATCTTGGTTTACACACTCCTCAGGAGCTATGCTTCCTGCAAAGTTGCAAAGTTGCTCCACTGTGGGCAGACCTTTCACTCAGCCTACAGAACCCAAGTGGAACTGATTTCCAACCCTCACCAGCCCTGCACCAACGTGCCCCCGCGAGTGTTACCTCTCGTGTCCCCAAATAGCAAACATTAGTGCCTTTCTAAGAAGCAAGTCCCATTCCACAATAGGGTTCCTTGCTCACCAATGTCAACAGGAAGAACACCTGGAGTTCACGGAATATTTACTCTCTGTGCACATTTTGAGGGCAGATTATCAGGGATCTGCACTTTGATGCGCTCCCACTACCAACTAGATGCCAGGTACCTCATCTGACGCTTTCAGATTCATTATGCCATTTAATCCTCAGATGAAGTCAATGAATCCCAATCATTATCCCCATGTTCACCGTGAGCCTGTTGGGGACTTCCCTGGAAGCTCAGTGTTTAAGACGCCATACTTCCAGTGCTGGGGGCATGGGTTGGATCACTAGTCAGGGAACTAAGATCCCACATGCAGCATAGCTGAAAAAAAATGAGCCTGTTGGCACAGAGGGGCAATAAGACATGCCCTAGGTCATACATCTAGGATTTGGTAGGCTGAAAGAGTTGATCAACAAAAAATACCCTCACCTTGCCTGTCCCATGCCACTTTGACCCTCCATCACCCATTCCACAGAAAATGCCAAAGACAGGTGCTGCACTTCCAACCTAGGGGGACAGGTCATTTCCTCCTCATTTGGGTGTCCCTGATGGAAGGCAATAGTGAGTTGAGTTCTGATTCGACTCCTTGGCAGATATTCAATCACAGTCAATTTGATGATCTTCTCTAAGCCTCTGTTACATCCTCTTAAAATAAGGATTCTAACAGTACTGACTTTGTGGAGGGTGTTTGTGAGGGTTGAATGAGACAATGACAGGAAAATGCTCAGCACACCACGGAGCTCCACTTAGACCCAGTATGATTAGATGGCAGGGCTCCAGTACTGACATCCAAAAAGAAAGACACAAATAGCCTACAGATGTCAGGACAAATCAATTCTGGCCATGTTTTAGGAAAGAGAGAAAGTCAATTTCACTCCAGAATACCAGGTCAGCTCCTCAGATGGGTTCCTGTCTTCTTGGGATGTGTGACCCTACAGAATAAATACGATCCAATTTCCAAACGTTCAGTTCTAGTGATCTGCAGTTTTGGGAGTGGAATTAAATCAGTCAAATGTTAATTTAAATTTTTATTTTTATATTAAAACAAACGTATTATGGAATGGAATGCAGAATTTACATTAAGTTAAAATATGAAAGTTCAGTAAGATTATATTTATGGAAGGTCAGTCTGGGTCAGGCCCTCAGACCTCTGGGTTTTTTTCTTGCCCATTTTCCTATGCACTTAAAAAGCCTGATGGAAAAATTGTTACAAAAGAGTATTCTTTAATGAAGTTAAACCCTTTTCTGCTGACAGTCCTATCCAGGACCTTAAAATCACATAAACTCACATCTCTGGAAGATATAAGAATTACGCTGCTGAGGGTTCGTTCCTGTTAATATTAATCAAAGGGAAAGTTTTTAAAAGGCATTCATCCTTAGATGGGCAACTAACTAATTTAAAGACTTTATGAAATGACATTTTCATGTAAACTTGACAATTTTCAATTCTGTGTTGCAGGATCTTATCAACAGTTTCATTACTGCAGTGTTCCTTTTAATAGTTGCCATCTTGGCAATACAAGAAAAGGAAAGAAGGCATTTGTTCTATGTTGGAGGGGTAAGTAGAGGCCTTCACGACTCCATTTAAGATCAGTATTTCAAGATTCTTTGAAAAGGGAAACTAGCAGACCATCATTATTTCAACAGAACACCCCCCACCAACCACCCCTGCTCTTTCTTGCGCTGACTTCTTCAGAAGACTTGAAGTTGCACAAGCTCTAAGCTCATGAAAATCTTCAATCTAATACTCATTCTCCAAATAAGCACAAAAACAAGTCTATGGAAACTTTTCTGAAAATCATACACACTACTTTTTTCAACATTGCCAAAACATATTCCAAAAAAATGATTTTAGAGGAAAAAAAAAAAAGTGTATTGCCAAAGTGAGAAAGGAAGACGTTCCCACACTAGGCTAGGCATCTTCTGTCTTAATCTTTACAACTCTCATTTTTACAGATAAGGGAATGGAGGTTAAATACCTTATCCTGGGTCTCAAGGCTGGGAAAATCCTCATCGTATGAAGAGCACAGGAAATGGCAGATTAAATGCCTGGAAGATAGGGGGTGGGGAATAGGATGGTGAGACTTTGACTCAAGAAGTTAAGTAATGGGAATAGAAATTAATCCAGAAAACAAAACCAAAAAACTGTAAGTTCTTTGAATTCATTCTATGATCTGTGAATACTTGTCAGTCCATTGGACTGTGCCAGGCCTGAGCTCAGTGTTGGGGACTGAGTCCCTTCCCACTTAGGGAGCTCAAGATTAGTTACAGCAAGATCTACCTAGGAAAAGTTCATGAAAGCAGCCAGGGGTTAAGTGACCACAAAGAGAAACTGGCAAGCTACAGTCTGTGGAGTCACAAAGTTAGACAATTTATCCACTCTGCAACAAAGAGAAACATGCGCTTCCCAAGTGGTGCATATGGTAAAGAACCCACCTGCCAATGCAGGAGATGAGGGTTCTACCCCAGGGTCGGGAAGATCCCCTTAAGGAGGGCGTGGCAACCCACTCCAGTATTCTTGCCTGGAGAATCTCATGGACTGAGGAGCCTGGCGGGCTACAGTCCATGGGGTTGCACAGAATTGGACAGGACTGAATCGACTTAGCAACCCACAGACACAAAGAGAAACATACAAGACAGACAAGAACTGAGGAGCACTTGGAATCTTGGGTGTTAATAGGCCATGATCCCTATCTGTTAACTCAGCCATCACGCCTTCTCAGGAGTTCCCACCCCCAGGTCTCCATCAATACTTACTTGGATGGTAGGAACAACCCCACCCCCACTCTACCCCCCTCAACACATACACTGGTCTCCCTGCCTCCAGCCCTGCTCACTCTCCATTCATCTTGGGACAAGTGAGCTTCCTGAATCTGGAACCTCCCCTCCCCTCTTGATGAAGTCCCCGATCCTGCACCTCCCCAGCCTCAACTCTGCCCCCTCCCTCACCAGCTCCACAGGTCTCAGCCACACCAGATGGAGACCCCAGTTGGGTACCTGGAATTCTCTTCCTGCCAGTTTGCCCCTTTGGAAACAACTATCTGCCCTTTCAAATATAGCCTAAGAGTCCTTTCCATTGAGGGGCCTTCTCAGGACTCCACTGCCTCCTGGAGCCCGGTAGGATCAGTGCCCTTCTCTCCTCCTAGGGCCTCAGGCCTTAGGCAAGGTCATCCCTGGTGGTAAAGCCCGTGTCCAAAAACCCTTTCTTTGGGAATGCCCCAATGGGCTTGAAGAAGCCAAGTGGGCTGACACCAAGGAGGTAGTGGAGGGTCAGTGTGGAACAAGGGCTGCCCACAGGCCCTCTCCCCACACTCTCCCACACCCCAGGATAAGGAACACAGGCAAGCTGCAAAATAACCCCATCTTTCCTTCCTGCATCTGGTCTTGTGTCTGCTAGGCCCTGTGTCTCACAGCAGCAACCGTGTGTGTCATCGATGCGACTCTGGTCACCAAGACGATGAGGAATAACTTGAAAAAAGCCCTGGGAATCAAAGTGGAAACCAGTGAACCCTTGGCCCCGGAACCCGTCCCACACACAAGGACACCCACAAGGGGAGGCCCAAAGGCACCTACAAGGGCAACTAAGCAACGCAGCCGGTCGCAGCCACCCTCGGAAGCAAGCTCGCGGGCACCCTCGGAAGCAAGCTCGCGGGCACCCTCGCGGACGCCTACGAAAACCCCGCCAACTCCTTCCTCCCGCGGCTCTCGCCGCTGAGCTCTCACGCTGTCACCCATTTCAGCCCACATGTGATCATAAAATCCAGACTGCTAAACCGGGAATATTTCTGCTTGTTCGTGCTGCCTTGCGTAAAAGTCGCGTTACGTTTGCCAGCGTAAACTTACAGCCCTGGGCCGCCTCCAGAGGCCTCGCGAGATCGAAGTTGCGAGGGGACTTCAGCGCGCCAGCTGAACCACCACCTGAGCCGGAGTTGGGGCGACGGCTTCCGCGCGGGGGCTGGGCGGCCTGGAGATGCGAGCGGGGCCCGGAGACAGCGCGGTGCTCGTGGGGGGCGCGCCCGCCGGAGGGCGGGGGCCGGGGGCCCGGGGCGGGTGGAGGGGACTCGCGTGGCGAGACCAGGCGCGCGCCGGAAGGGTGCCAGGCGTTGGCTTTTGCTCCTCCTTCCTGGCAGTTGGCTGAGCGCGGCCTCTAAGTAGGTCGGTGGGCATCTGGCTCGCGCAAAGGCCGGGCCTGGCCAGGGACCGCAGGAGAAATTGGGCAGGCCGTGAGAACCTGAGAACTCCACGGCCAGATGGCTGATAAAGGCAAAAAGGGCAAAGCCGGGGAACCGGCAGCAGCCCCGGCACCTGGAGCAGCGCCAGCGCCGCCACCGCCGCCGCCGCCGCTGCCGCCGCCGCCGCCGCCCCCTGAGCAGGGTGAGCCCAAGAAAAAGTCAGAGCAGCCCAAAGATGAAGTGGGAACGAGGAAGGGGTGTCGCCGTTACAAGTGGGAATTCAAGGACAGCAATAAAGAGTTCTGGAGTATGGGGCACGCTGAGGTCAAGCTCATTAGCTTGGTAAGTTGGGCCTGTATCCCTGGGTGGGAGCGGGATGTCCAAAGACGGGAGGAGGGAGAAGGAATAGGCTCCCTGGGGGTCCTGTGGCCTGAGCCCTTTGCCATGGCTCAAAGGGCATGTCTCCCGGCAGGCCTGCCTAATAGGTGCACTGGTAATGTTCACGGGAACCACTGTGCACCCCATCCTGACACTCATCATCACCATGGAGGTGTCCATCTTCATTTTCTTCATCATTATCTACACCTTCGCCATCCAGAGATACATGCCCTTCATCCTGTGGCCCATTTCTGTAAGTGAGGGGCAGTGGGGAGTGGCTGAGCCTGGTGTGATATCCATGTGTGTATCTTGGCACTTGAAAAGTGACTGAACAAAGAGATACACCTCATCTCTCTTATTGTCCTCCAGGCCTGGGCTTAGCACCTTTGGGTGGGGCCAGAGCAGGGGCAGCTGAAGTTAGGTAGAAAAGGCTTCCAAAAAGCTCAGCTTGAGGGTGGAGGGCCTCTTCCCTACCTGGTGGTCAAAGGAAAAAGTCTTTGCGTTCCTGAAGCTTTGCTCTCCTTGGCATCAAGGGGGGTATAGCAACCAGTGGTTCCTTCCAACCCCTATGCCAGTGTACTTGACTGAAAAGATCATTTCAAAGGTACCCTATCCCCTGAAATTCAAGAAAGAAATCAGTCATATAAAATGAGAATTAAAAAGAAAAATCACTTCTAAAGTAGCACCAGATCTCCAGTGACTATCCTTGTAAAGGGATGTTAAGCCCAGAAAGATGTTCAGCCCAAAGCAATCATTCACTGGAATGGGGCTGAGCTGGGCAAGTTACCAATCACTCCCAGACTCAGTTTCTTCATCTGTAACATGAAGACAGTAATAATCTTGTATTAGATTGTTCCTAGGGAGTAAAAATAAAGTGCCTGATGCTTTGCCTGAAGACTCATGGACTTGAACCCCTGCCCATTACCTAGGTAATCACAAAACTTACTTACCTAATTTCCAACTAACCCAAGGTTCGTTGTTAATTGCTCGAGAACAGCATGTCTCTAGAGTCCTATGCTCACCGTTTTCACTCACTTTATACACGAAATGTGTTCAGAATGGCCAAGCAACTTGCCCCCAGGTAATACAGGTAGTAAGTGGCAGAAAAAGGATTCAAACCCAGCTTTATCAGTAGATTCCAAGTCCCTAACTACACTCTGTCCTGCCTACTTGTTAAAAGTTTTTAGAGTCCAGGGACCCACAGGTCTGGAGAAAGGAGAAGAGGGCCATATAAGACTCTTGGGAAAGGGCTAAGCAGAGGACACATTTCCAGCCAAAGTCCTTGAGAAGATACTGGTAGTTCCCACAAGATAAAAAATCACTGAACCCTGAAAATCCTCCTGCTGCACTTACATAAAACTATTAGGGGGGAAATGTAAACACTATTGATTTAACTGAATGGCTGAGCTGGCAAAAAAAGAAAAAAAAAGGGGGAAACACACAGATGCCAGAAATGGGAAACAGGAGCAGTGATCTAATCAGCTGCTTCAGTGTGGGTGGAGATGGCCCATGAGGTGTTAGCCCAGGAACTCTGAACATGGGTTCTCACATACTCTCAAGTTAGATGAGGCCTTGGTCCTAGGCAAAGTGGAGATTTAGAACCAAGAATCCCACATAAGGCCAACATCCTGCAAAGACTGTACCCTGAGGGAAAAGACAGACGAGACAACTTTTCCCTACCCAGAGGAACAAGAAAGCATACTCATCTCTACCCGAGTTTTGAGTGAGGAAAAACCAAAAAAGACCTTGAGAAATAAGAACCTTGAGCCTACACTCTGTATGTGTGTGTACCTGCCAAGTCACTCCAGTCATGTCTGATTCTGTGTGACCCTATGGACTATAGCCCATCAGGCTCCTTTGTTCATGCGATTCTCCAAGGCAAGAATACTGGAGTGGGTTGCCATGTCCCCATCCAGGGGATCTTACTGACCCAAGGAGTGAACCCGTGTCTCTTATGTCTTCTGTGTTGGCAGGTGAGTTCTTTACCACTAGCACCACCTGGGAAGCCTTTTGTATAGATTTGGTTTAAGTTTTTGCTGGCTTCAGCCTAGAAACCTTCATGAAGTTTGGAAAACACAGTGCCTGGGAACTGGCATTAAAATCAATCCCAATTTGATAGTATTCTGAAGAAATCCATGGGATTCCTGACAAACAAGTGCAAAATCATAATCAAAGCATAAACAGATCTCACAAGACACGTTACACGGGTGTTCAGTCACCCAGTCGTGTCCGCCTCTTTGCGACCCGAAGAACCGCAGCACGCCAGGCCTCCCTGTCCATCACCAATTCCTGGAGTTTACCCAAACCCATGTCCATTGAGTCAGTGATGCCATCCAACCATCTCATCCTCTGTCATGCCCTTCTCCTCCTGCCTTCAGTCTTTCCCAGCATCAGAGTCTTTTCCAATGAGTCAGCTCTTTGCATCAGGTGGCCCAAGTATTGGAGTTTCAGCTTCAACATCAGTCCTTCCAATGAACACCCAGGACTGATCTCCTTTAGGATGGACTGGTTGGATCTCTTTGCAGTCCAAGGGACTCTCAAGAGTCTTCTCCAACACCACAGTTCAAAAGCATCAATTCTTCGGCACTCAGCTTTCTTTATAGTCCAACTCTCACATCCATACATGACTACTGGAAAAACCATAGCCTTGACTAGATGGACCTTTGTTGGCAAAGTAATGTCTCTGCTTTTTAATATGCTGTCTAGGTTGGTCATAACGTTTCTTCCAAGGAATAAGCATCTTTTAATTTCATGGCTGCAATCACCATCTGTAGTGATTTTGGAGCCCCAAAAAATAAAGTCAGCCACTGTTTCCACTGTTTCCCCATCAATTTGCCATGAAGTGATGGGACCGGATGCCATGATCTTAGTTTTCTGAATGTTGAGCTTTAAGCCAACTTTTTCACTGTCCTCTTTCACTTTCATCAAGAGGCTCTTTAGTTCCTCTTCACTTTCTGCCATAAGGGTGGTGTCATCTGCATATCTGAGGTTATTGATATTTTTCCTGGCAATCTTCAGTCCAGCTTGTGCTTCATCCAGCCCAATGTCTCTCATGATGTACTCTGCATATAAGTTAAATAAGCAGGGTGACAGTATACAGCCTTAACATACTCCTTTTCCTATTTGGAACCAGTCTGTTGTTCAATGTCCAGTTCTAACTGTTGCTTCCTGACCTGCATACAGATTTCTCAGGAGGCAGGTCAGGTGGTCTGGTATTCTCATCTCTTTCAGAATTTTCCACAGTTTGTTGTGATCCACACAGTCAAAGGCTTTGGCACAGTTAATAAAGCAGAAATAGATGTTTTCCTGAAAGGTCCTTGCTTTTTTGATGATCCAACAGATGTTGGCAATTTGATCTCTGGTTCCTCTGCCTTTTCTAAATCCAGCTTGAACATCTGGAAGTTCACGGTTCATGTATTGCTGAAGCCTGGCTTGGAGAATTTTGAGTATTACTTTACTAGCATGTGAGGTGATTGCAATTGTGCGGTAGTTTGAGCATTCTTTGGCACTGCCTTTCTTTGGGACTGGAATGAAAACTGACCTTTTCCAGTCCTGGGGCCACTGCTGAGTTTTCCAAATTTGCTGGCATATTGAGTGCAGCACTTTCACAGCATCATCTTTTAGAGTTTGAAACAGCGGGATTCCATCACCTCCACTAGCTTTGTCCGTAGTGATGCTTCGTAAGGCCCACTTGACTTCACATTCCAGGATGTCTGGCTCTAGGTGAGTGATCACACCATCATGATTATCTGGGTCATGAAGATCTCTTTGGTACAGTTCTTCTGTGTATTCTTGCCACCTCTTCTTAATATTTTCTGCTTCTGTTAGGTCCATACCATTTCTGTCCTTTATCAAGCCCATCTTTGCATGAAATGTTCCTTGCTAACTGCTACTGCTAAGTCACTTCAGTCGTGTCCGACTCTGTGCGACCCCATAGATGGAAGCCTACCAGGCTCCCCCGTCCCTGGGATTCTCCAGGCAAGAACACTGGAGTGGGTTGCCATTTCCTTCTCCAATGCAGGAAAGTGAAACGTGAAAGTGAAGTCGCTCAGTCGTGTCCGACTCTTAGCGACCCCATGGACGGAAAATCCTCCGTCCATGGGATTTTCCAGGCAACAGTACTGGAGTGGGGTGCCATTGCCTTCTCCGAAATGTTCCTTGGTATCTCTAATTTTCTTGAAGAGATCTCTAGTCTTTCCCATTCTATTGTTTGCCTCTATTTCTTTGCACTTATCGCTGAGGAAGGCTTTCTTATCTCTCCTTGCTATTCTTTGGAACTCTGCATTCAAATGGCTATATCTTTCCTTTTCTCCTTTGTTTTTCCACTTCTCTTCTTTTCACAGCTATTTGTAAGGCCTCCTCAGACAGCCATTTTGCTTTTTTGCATTCCTTTTTCTTGGGGAGAATCTTGATCCCTGTCTCCTGTACCATGTCACAAACCTCCGTCCAGAGTTCATCACTCTGTCTATCAGATCTAGTCCCTTAAATCTATTTTATTTCTCACTTCCACTGTATAATTGTAAGGGATTTGATTTAGGTCATACCTGAATGGTCCAGTGGTTTTCCCTACTTTTTCAATTTAAGTCTGAATTTGGCAATAAGGAGTCCATGATCTGAGCCACAGTCAGCTCCCGGTCTTGTTTCTCCATCTTTGGCTGCAAAAAATATAATCAATCTGATTTCGGTGTTGACCATCTGGCGATGTCTATGTGTAGAGTCTTGTCTTGTGTTGTTGGAAGAGGGTGTTTGCTATGACCAGTGCGTTCTCTTGACAAAACTCTATTAGCCTTTGCCCTGCTTCATTCTGTACTCCAAGGCCAAATTTGCCTGTTACTCCAGGTGTTTCTTGACTTCCTACTTTTGCTTTCCAGTCCCCTATTATGAAAAGGGTGTGTGTGGAGGGGAGGGGAAATCAAAAATGAATTCACAGTTCAAAACTGTAGTTGATGTAGCCCATGACTAAGAATCAAGAACCTGTAAAAATAACACATGGGAGGATTAGAACCCTGAGAATATGAGATAGTAAAAAAACTGTCTGAAAATAATTTATAATACATTTAAATTATAAAGACATAAATAAAAGCTTAAAGAAAAGAATAAGACTTTATGAGGTCAGAATAGACAGATTTTTAAAAAATTACAAGACATAATGTCTGGAACCTGAACATATGGTTATGGAAATAAAAATGTCAATAAATGGGTTAAAAATATATTAGACAAAAGCTGGGGAAGCAGTGAGCTGAAGGATGTGGGAAGGATGTGGGAAAATTACCCAGAATATATTATTGATGGATAAAGAGAGAAAATATGAAAAGAGAAGTTGAAACATCAACTATGGAATGAGAAAGTCCATCATAAACCTAGTAGGAGTTCCAGAAGAAGACATGCAAGAGAATAGAGAATATTCAAAGTGATAGTAACTGAGAACCCTCCAGATTTAATGAGAGTGACATCACTAAAAATGGCAGAGTAGGACCTTCCCTGGCAGTCCAGCGATTAAGACTTTGCACTTCCAGTGCAGGGGGTGCAGGTCAGTCCCCTGGGATCTTACATGCTGTGCAGCAAAAAAAAAAAAAGAGTAGGGAATTCCAAATCTCTGTCCTTCCACTAAAGCGATGATTAGGCTTTCAAAGACTGTCAGAATCAACTTTTTCAGAACTCTGAAATCTAATTAAACAAAAACAAAAACAGAATGCTTAATGGAGAAAGAAGTTGTTGAATTTGGGTAAGAGAATTTTGTAGCATTATAACTTAACCTGCCTGCCATCCCTTAATCCCCAGCTTGTCAGTGGCCATGAAGACAGCCCTCATTCCTGGCCATATTCCTTGCTGGTGGCAGAGGGAACAATACAAATCTTGTTCCCAAAGAATTAAGTTGTGTGCTTGACCTATCTGGTGGCTCCCTGAAGGACTGGCCAGGGACTTGCCTTTGTGTTACCTGCCTCAGAGTTTTTTCAAGGCTGAAGCAGTCTCCTAGACAGCATTTGTTAAAAGCATTTAAAGGCATATGTACTAATTATAGAAACCTGGGGCACAGTTTTCCAAGAAGTAGACAGATCGGAAGTTTGGGAAGGAGATGCATGGAAGAAATAAGAGCTCTGAAACGCTCCCACCACTACCAGGTAGTCTAGGACAGCACATGCCCAGAACTGGGACACATGCCCAGAAAAAAAATCTTTCACCTTTGGCTGACCTTTAGGCTCTGCACAAGCAGCAGGTAAAAACTAAGAGATCTAAACAGCTTGGAGAGATATTGAAGGAGTGCCCTAATACAAAGCTGATTTGCAAAGACTTGTTTGTTTCCAATACTTAAGGAAATATCCATCAAATAATCTCCTGATTAGTAAGCTGATGAAAGACAAAGATGTCAGTGGCCACACAAGAGAAAGAATACAATCTTTTAAAACATGGTTTAGGAAAAAACATCAAACATACAAATGACTTTTAACTCACAACAAATAGCAACAACAAACTCTAGAGGGGAGAGGCAATATGGTTTCCAGAGTAACTATATTATAATATTCAAAATGTTAGTTTTGAAAGAATTAGTTTTCAAAGAATTATAAGGCATGCAAAAAAGGTTTGGCCCATTCACAGAAAAAAAAAAAAATTAATAGAGACTGCTGTTGAGGAAACCCAGAAATTAGTCTTACTAGACAAAGACTTTAAATAAACTGTCTTTAAAATGCTCAAAGAACTAAAGGAAATCAAGAGAACAATCATGAACCAAATATATAATGTCAGTAAAGAGAAGTTTAAAAAGAATCCAAATAGAAATTCTGGAGTTGAAAACTAATATAACTGAAGTGAAAAATTCACTAGAGCTTTATAAACAGAAGATTTGAACAGGCAGAAGAATGAATCAGTGAATCTGAAGACAGGTCAATTGAGACCATTCAGTTTGAGAAACAAAAAAGAATGAAGAAAAAAAGAACAGAGTCTAACAGACCCATGGGACACCATCAAGCATACTAACATAGGCAGTGTCCCAAAAGGGGAAGAACAAGAGAAAGGGACAGAAAGAATATTCAAAGAAATAATGCCAAAATCTTTCCAAATTTGGTAAAAGATAGGAATCTGTGTATCCAAAAGGCACCAAGTAGTATAAACTCAAAGTGATCCACACTGAGACACATTATAATCAAAATGTCTAAAGATGAAGACAGGAAAAAGCCTTGAAAGTTATAAGAGAGAAGTAACTCATCTTGTACAAGGGACCCTTAATAAGATTAACAACTAATTTCTTATCAGACACCATGGAGACCTGAGGGAGTGGAATGATGTACTTACAGTCCTTAAAGGGGGGGAAAAAACTATCCACCAAAAATTCTATCTTTTAAATTTGCTGTCTGTTATGGGTTGAATTATGTACCCCTCAAATACGGTGATGTCTTAACTCCCAGTTCCTGTGAGTATGACCTTATTTGGAAATAAGGTCCTTGCCGATGGTCAAATAAAGATAAGGTTATCAGAGTGGACCTAATCCAATATGACTAGTGTCTTTATAAAAGGGAGGAACTTGGACACAGAGACAGATATAAACAGAAAGAAGACCATGTGAAGAGACACAAGAAGAAGATAGGAAGACAAGACAAGAAAAGAAATGTCTCAAGCTACAAGAAGCTAGAAAGGAACCCCAAAACAGATCATTACCTAGCATCTTTAGAGGAAGCAGGGCCCTGCATACATCTCTATTTCAGACTTCTGGCCTCCACAACTGAGACATTAAATTTATGTTGTTCTAAGCCATGCAGGTGGTAGTCCTCTGTTTTCACAACCTCAAGAAATGAATACCATAACCTTCAAATTTGAAGTTGCCCTTCAAAAATTACCATTCAGAAATGAAGGAGAACCTTGAAAAATAAATAAATAAAAATGAAGGAGAAATTATGATATTCCCATGTAAACAAAAATTGATGGAATTTGTTGCTGGTATACCTGCTCTACAAGAAATGCCTCAGGCTAAAATGAAAGGACACTAGACAATAATTTGAAGCCATAAAATAAATAACACCAGTAAAGGAAACTACATAGGTAAATATAAAAGCCAGTATTCTTGTATTTTTGGTTTGTAACTCTTGTTTCTTTTCTGATATGATTTGAAAGACAAATGCATAAAACAACCATTTAAATCTATGTTAGTGGACCACAATGTATAAAGATACAATTTGTGACAATAATAATGAGTTTCTGTGTCCTACTGAAGCTCAGCTGCTATCAATGCAAATGAGATTGTTATAAATTTAAGATACCAATAATAACCCCAAGATGACCACTAAGGAATTAACTAAAATATATAGACAGAAAGGAAATAAGAGAATAAAATTGGCATATTTCAAAAAAATTAAATACAAAAGAAAGCAATAATGGAGACATTGAGGAACAAAGAAATATGAAATATAGAGAATAAATAGCAAAATTATGGAAATAAGTCATCAGTAATTACTTTCAGTGTGCATGGATTAAACTCTTCAATTAAAAAGGAGAGATTATCAGAATAGATTATATTTTTAAAAAAACTAATTCTACTATATGAGGACCACAAGAGAATTCCTTTAAATCCAAAGATACAAATAGGTTGAAAGTGAAAATGGAAAAAGATACTCCATGAAAAGAGAAACCAAAAAAGAACTGAGTGGCATATTAATATTAGATTTAATGAGAGACATGAATTCTCAAAGAGGGACCAAGAAGAATAAATAAAAATAAAGCCATACCTAGACATGTCATAGAGGCACAGCTGACCATCAGAGGCAAAGGAAAACAAAATCAAACCAACAGAAAAGACAATTTACCTTAAAAAAGAAAGCTCAAACTATTAGACTAATTTCATCTTTTTCAACAGCAATAAAAGTGGCCAAAAAACAATGGAATCATTTCTTTAAGAGACTGAGGTGGAAAGAATTAAAAGCCACAATTAGAATGAGGAAAAAAATTTTCCCTTTCATTGACCCTTACTGAAGGAACTAGTAAAAGACTTCAGGAAGAATGAAATTAAACCCAAAAGAAATGTCTGCAATGTAAAAAAGAAACAGTAAACAAAGAACCTAGTAAGCTTGTGGATTGACTTTAAACATTATGACAGAGGTTGCTTGGTTTTTTAAAACTTCGTAATAGCTTTATCGGAGAAAACACTAAAACAGGGTGGAACTAAAGTAGCAGCAACACAATAACATGTAAGTCTAGAGCGGTGGTAAATGATAAGAAATCAAAGTCCTTCATTGGGAGTAGGGGTAGATTTGGTAATAATATTAACATTAATGTATTAAAACATAATATTATTTTGCTAAAGAATCAAATTCCAGGATATGTGCATGTGTGTTAAGTCGCTTCAGTAGTGTCTGACTCTTTGCAACCTCATGGACTGTAGCCTTCCAGGTTCCCCTGTCCGTGGGATTTCCCAGGCAAGAATACTGGAGTGGATAGCCGTTCCCTTCTCCAGGGGATTTTCCCTGACTCAGGGAGAGAACCTGGGTCTCCTACTTTGCAGGTCAGATTGTTTACCGTTTGAGCCACCAGGGAAGCTGCAGAATGCCAGGATATATAACATCCAACCTGTTGAAAAAGAAAGGGTGAAAAGAGAATCAAGCGAAATGACTCAATAGAAGGTAAAAAGCGGAAAATAAAAAGGAATGTGTGTTATATGTTAAATAGAAAAAAATATAGTGGTAGACATGCATCCAAATATATCATAAATGATGGCAAATATAAATGGACTATATCATTCATTTAAAAGAGATAGGACTCTAAGAACAGATTTTTAAAATCCAACAATGTACAAGGCGTGTGGAGAAAGGTTGTAAGAGATAGAAAAAAATTAGAGGAAAATACTAACAAAAAAAAGCTAACATAACTTTACCATAGTATTAAACAAATCTGATGTTTTAACAGCTAAGTTTGTAAAGAGGATCACTACATATAGCAATTCTGAACTTGTATGTACCTAACAATGCCTATGTGCTCACTCAGTCATGTCCGACTCTTTGCGACACTATGGACTGTAAGCCCGCCAGACTCCTCTGTCCACGGGATTTTTCTGGCAAGAATACTGGAGGAAGTTGCCATTTCCTCCTCCAGGGGATCTTCCCAACCCAGGGATCAACCCCACTGTCTTTTGCACTGTTTTCTGCATTGAGACAGTCTTCTGTCTTTAGCACTGAGCCACTGGGGAAGCCCACATACCTAACAATACAGCCCCCTAAATATAAAAGATAAAAATGAACTTAATTATAAAGAACCATAGTGGGAGATTTTAACATGTCCCCTTCAGTAATTGATAGCTTGATCCACTGCTGCATATATCAACAGGACATATAGAACCCTACACCCCAGAGTAACAGGCTATGCATTCTTTTCAAGCGTACTTGGAACAATCATAAAAGTTATCCTCAATGACACCACAATGCAAAAATAAACAAATAACAATGAACTGATATGATATAGACCACATTCTCTAACTTTAATGCAATATAATTAGAAATCAATCAGTAAAATTTAAATCTTTATGTATTTGGGGGAAATTTAATGGTTTTCCCCAAACACATGGGGATTTAGTTACATGTAGTATTAGCAAATACTATCTGTACAATACAGGTAAGCAATTCAAATTCAAATCTACATACTGAGAAAAGAACAATGAAAATGAACAATTCACATATCTATATGAAGAAGGTGACAAAACAAGACAAACCAAAAAAGAATTATGAAGGCAGTGTCAAAGAGGTAAAATTAATGAAATAGAAGGTCCATAGTGAGGACTAATAAAACTGAAATCTAATTCTTTGAAAAGACTAATAAAGGAGATAAACCATAAACCTCAAGAAAAAAAAGAGGACAAAGAAAAATATTAGTATAAAGGAGAGGTTTTAAAGATCACAGGGAAAATATGAACTTTTATGCCAATAAATTGGAATATAGAGTTAATTTCTCAGAAAAATATATGATGTATGTCGTGGTCTGGGCACAGGTTGGAAAAGAATTTCCAGACATGAGACAGAATGAGAGGGAAATAAAATTTATTAAAGTGGGAGACGCTGTTAGAACAGTGGGCCAGCTCAAGGGAGAACTGACACTGAACAGGGGTCCTTAGTGCACTTTTATACCCAGGGTACAAGGAGTGGGATAGGGGTCTTGCGAGTCATTTGCTGATTGGATGAGGCATGTATACTGCGTAGAGTAAGAGTGAGGCAAATACCTTCTCCCTGTGTGGGGTAGGAGGGGAGACAGGTTACGCTGCTCAGGAGGACCTGAAATCCGTTAATAGTTACAACACGGGGGAGGGAAGGACAATAAGGTCTGGCTTTCCCGTTCCTGCATTCCAGGACCCTCCTTGGTTTTAGATAACACCAAGCAGATGCTCTTTAGTCCTTGGGTCACCACAGTGTACAAAAATTGACTCAAAAAGAAATAGAAAAATAGGTTATAAAGCAATTCATCCATGTTTTCATCTGGCACTTGTTTCATTTCTTACATTTAAATCTTTTGAGTTATGTGGAATCGTTTGGTAGAAGGTGTGAACCATGGCTCCAGCTTGGTATCCTGATGGCTCTCCAACTATTTCACCCTGTCACTCAGTTTATTCATTTATTGAACACTACAACTTTCCCCCCTGCTGATTTGAAACGGCATTTTTGTTAAATGCTAAAATCCCATATGAGGGACTTCTTTGGTGATCCAGTGGTTAGGAATCCATGCTTCCACTGCAGGGGGCCTGGTTTTGATCTTGTATGCCACATGCAGCCAAAAAAAAATTTTTTTTTTAATCCCATATGCAGTTAATTTCTAGACTTCATGTTCAGTTCCACTGGTCTGTCCCTTTTTTCTCCTTAAAAACAGTGGGCGGCGGGGGGCGGGGGGGAGGCGTTTATAATATATTGTACCATCTGGTAAGGCTTTGATCTTAAAACAGACATGATAAAGAAAGTAAACTATAGGCCTATATTATTTGAGTATAGCAATAAAAGTTCTCAATAAAATACTAGCAAACTAAATCAAGCAATACATAAGTAAGTAGTGCATCATGACATCATGACCAAGCATGGTATCTGCCAGGAATATAAAGGTGGTTTCATCTCAAAGTTCTGTTAACATAATTCACCATCTTTTATTTAAAGGAGAAAAACATTTAATCATCTCATAAGCTGCAGAAAAATTATTTAGTAATATTCAGTACTATTTTTTGAAAACCTCTTAGCAAACTAGGAAAAAGGGGAACTTCCTTAACTTAATAATAAATACCTACCCAAGCCTAAAATGAATGTTGCATTTCATGGTAAAACATTAGAAGCATTTCCTTAGAGATGCCTACTATCCCCACTTCTATTCAACATTGTGCTGAAGATCTTAGTACAATATGACAAGAAAAACAAATGGTATATGGATTGGGAAGGAAGAAAAAAACTAGCATTAATGGTATATGGATTGGGAAGGAAGAAAAAAACTAGCATTACTCACTGATAATATGATTCTCTACACAGAAAATCCAAGAGACTCAAATTACTAGAACTGATTCAGTTCCACAAGGTAATCAGAAACAAATAGTGTTCCTGAATACCAGCAACAAATAATGAGAAAATGTGGCTTTTCTAAGAAACCATTTAAAGCAGCAACAGAAACTATGGGTGTCGAGAATAAACCCATTCAAAGACTATAAAACTTCATGTGGAGATAACAACATTTGGTTAATGGATATAACAAAAAAAAAAATGTAAGAGAAGAAATATACCACAGTCATAGATGTGAAGAGTTACTATCATGAATATGTCAATTTCATTCCAAAGCAGTGTCCACATTAAATGAAATTTCAACCTATCAGAGGTTGTTTGTGGAACTTTGCAAGGTGATTCTAAAATTCTTATGGAAGAACAAAAAGAATTACAAAGATGGACCCACCCAAGGAGATATTGGAATAAAGCTTTGGTACTAGCTCAGGGGTTGACAAAAAGACTAACGGAATTGTAATGAGCTGAATGTATGTGTACCCCCAAAATTCTAATGCTGAAATCCTAATCCCCAGTGTGCCTATACTTGCAGATGGGGCCTTCAGAGTGGTAATTAAGATTAAATGAGAGGCTTCCCTGGTGGCTCAGTGGTAAAGAATCTGCCTGCTAATACAGGAGACACAGGTTCGATCCCTGGTCTGGGAAGATCCCATATGGCACGGAGCAACTAAGCCTGTGCACAACAACTATTGAGCCTGTGCTCTGCAGCCCGCGAGCCACAACTACTGAGTCCATGTGCTACAACTACTGAAGCCCACGTGCCCTGAGCCCGTGCTCCGCAACAAGAGAAGCCACCACAATGAGAAGTCCATGCACCACAACTAGGGAGAGTAGCCCCCACTCACGGCAACTAGAGAAAAGCCCATGCAGCAGTGAAGACTCAGCAGAGCCAAAGATAAATGTATAAAACTATTTTTAAGAAATAGGTTAAATGGGATCCTAAGCATGGAGTCCTGATCTGATAGGATTCGTGTCCCTATAAGAAAAGATAACCAAGACCTAGTTCCCTTCCCCTTCCTCTCCCCTGCCCTCTCCCCACCTCCTCTCCACCCCCACCTTGCCCACCACGGAAAGGCCATGTGAGAAAATGGTGAGAAGGCAGCCATCTGCAAACCAGGAAGAGTCCCCACCAGAAACTTTGCTAGCACTTTGATCATGGACTTCTAGCCTCCGGAACTGTAAGAAAATAAATGTCTGATGCTTAAGCCAGCCAGTCTGTGGCATTTTGTTACATGGCAACATGAGCAGACTAACACAGGTATTAAAAAAAAAAGAGAGAGAGAACCCAGAAATAGATCTATATACATATGGCAACTTGGCATATGACACAGGTGGCATAACACAGCTGAATGGAGTATTTAATAAATGTTTATTCTTGCCTGGGAAACCCCATGGACAGAGGAGCCTGGCAGGCTAGAGTTCACGGAATCACAAAGAGTTGGACATAACTTAACGACTGAGCACACACACAATTGGGACCATGAGAAAAAGAAAAAAACCATGTATATCATTAAAATTAAAACTTTTACAAAAGAAGACATCATAAAATTTTTAAAATAAGCCCATAGAAAAATAGGGCAAGGGATATGAATAGACAGGAAACCCCAATGTCTAAAACATGTTTTTTAAAAATGTTTCGTTAGTAACCAGCAATCTAAAAGGTAAAACAACGAGGTACCATTTCAACTCATCAGATGGGCAAAGACAAATAAGACTGGTAATCCTAGGCTTGGCAACGACATGGGAAACAGGAGCCCCTCCCTATACATTTGCAGGCATAAGTGGACACTGACACAGGTCCTTTAGAGAGAAGCTTGACAGCACCTCAGCAAGGAAAAAAATTTCATCGGAGGCACAGAGAAAAGTGTTCACTGCAGGCACATTTGGCAATAATAATTTCCTAAAAGGCAGAAGTACCCTAATGTCTCTAGTTTGGTTGATTCATACATAGCTAAAATTAATGAATTCAGTCTCATTCATCTCAATCTTGTCTATTTCTCAAGATGGGTAAGTCTCAAAAACTGTTAAGTTTTAAAAGCACATGCTATAAGATACACCTTTTATTGAAATTGAAACACAAATTAGTATATATTATTTATGAATATATAATATCATGGTAATCCAAGTCTATGCCCCACACAGTAATGCTGAAGAAACTGAAGTTGAACGGTTCTATGAAGACCTACAAGACCTTTTAGAACTAACACCCAAAAAAGATGTCCTTTTCATTATAGGGAGGGGACTGGAATGCAAAAGTAGGAAGTCAAGAAACACCTGGAGTAACAGGCAAATTTGGCCTTGGAGTACAGAATGAAGCAGGGCAAAGGCTAATAGACTTTTGCCAAGAGAACGCACTGGTCATAGCAAACACCCTCTTCCAACAACACAAGACAAGACTCTACACATAGACATCGCCAGATGGTCAACACCGAAATCAGATTGATTATATTTTTTGCAGCCAAAGATGGAGAAACAAGACCGGGAGTTGACTGTGGCTCAGATCATGGACTCCTTATTGCCAAATTCAGACTTAAATTGAAAAAGTAGGGAAAACCACTGGACCATTCAGGTATGACCTAAATCAAATCCCTTACAATTATACAGTGGAAGTGAGAAATAGATTTAAGGGACTAGATCTGATAGACAGAGTGATGAACTCTGGACGGAGGTTCGTGACATTGTACAGGAGACAGGGATCAAGATTCTCCCCAAGAAAAAGGAATGCAAAAAAGCAAAATGGCTGTCTGAGAAGGCCTTACAAATAGCTGTGAAAAGAAGAGAAGTGGAAAAACAAAGGAGAAAAGGAAAGATAGCCATTTGAATGCAGAGTTCCAAAGAATAGCAAGGAGAGATAAGAAAGCCTTCCTCAGCGATAAGTGCAAAGAAATAGAGGAAAACAATAGAATGGGAAAGACTAGAGATCTCTTCAAGAAAATTAGAGATACCAAAGGAACATTTCATGCAAAGATAGGCTCGATAAAGGACAGAAATGGTATGGACCTAACAGAAGCAGAAGATATTAAGAAGAGGTGGCAAGAATACACAGAAGAACTGTACCAAAAAGATCTTCACGACCCAGATAATCACGATGGTGTGATCACTCACCTAGAGCCAGACATCCTGGAGTGTGAAGTCAAGTGGGCCTTACGAAGCATCACGACGAACAAAGCTAGTGGAGGTGATGGAATCCCGCTATTTCAAACTCTAAAAGATGATGCTGTGAAAGTGCTGCACTCAATATGCCAGCAAATTTGGAAAACTCAGCAGTGGCCCCAGGACCGGAAAAGGTCAGTTTTCATTCCAGTCCCAAAGAAAGGCAATGCCAAAGAATGCTCAAACTACTGCACAATTGCACTCATCTCACACGCTAGTAAAGTAATGCTCAAGATTCTCCAAGCCAGGCTTCAGGAATACATGAACCGTGAACTTCCAGATGTTCAAGTTGGATTTAGAAAAGGCAGAGAAACCAGAGATTAAATTGCCAACATCTGTTGGATCATCAAAAAAGCAAGGACCTTTCAGGAAAACATCTATTTCTGCTTTATTGACTACACCAACGCCTTTGTGTGGATCACAACAAACTGTGGAAAATTCTTCAAGAGATGGGAATACCAGATCACCTGACCTGCCTCCTGAGAAATCTGTATGCAGGTCAGGAAGCAACAGTTAGAACTGGACATGGAACAACAGACTGGTTCCAAATAGGAAAAGGAGTATGTTAAGGCTGTATACTGTCACCCTGCTTATTTAACTTATATGCAGAGTACATCATGAGAGACGCTGGGCTGGATGAAGCACAAGCTGGACTCAAGATTGCCGAGAAAAATATCAATAACCTCAGATATGCAGATGACACCACCCTTATGGCAGATAGTGAAGAAGAACTAAAGAGCCTCTTGATGAAAGTGAAAGAGGACAGTGAAAAAGTTGGCTTAAAGCTGAACATTCAGAAAACTAAGATCATGGCATCTGGTCCCATCACTTCATGGCAAATAGATGGGGAAACAGTGGCTGACTTTATTTTGGGGGGCTCCAAAATCACTACAGGTGGTGACTGCAGCCATGAAATTAAAAGACGCTTACTCCTTGGAAGGAAAGTTATGACCAATCTAGATAGCATATTAAAAAGCAGAGACATTACTTTGCCAACAAAGGTCCATCTAGTCAAGGCTATGGTTTTTCCAGTGGTCATGTATGGATGTGAGAGTTGGACTATAAAGAAAGCTGAGTGCAGAAGAATTGATGCTTTTGAACTGTGGTGTTGGAGAAGACTCTTGAGAGTCCCTTGGACTGAAAGGAGATCCAACCAGTCCATCCTAAAGGAGATCAGTCCTGGGTGTTCATTGGAAGGTCTGATGTTGAAGCTGAAACTCCAATACTTTGGCCACCTCATGCAAAGAGTTGACTCAATGGAAAAGACCCTAATGCTGGGAAAGATTGGGGGCAGGAGGAGAAGGGGATGACAGAGGATGAGATGGCTGGATGGCATCACCGACTCGATGGACATGGGTTTGAGTAAACTCAGGGAGTTGGTGATGGACAGGGAGGCCTGGCGTGCACAAAGAGTCAGACATGACTGAGCGACTGAAGTGAACTGAACTGAATAGAGAGGCAAATACTGCTATACATCTGGGAAGACTACCTGTAGACTTGGAAGTCATGCAAGAGGGAGGAAGAGGTATGGAATGGTGAGACTGGCTCATCCGACAAAGCTTTTTTGTTTAGGGTTTTTTTTTTCTTTTTGTTTAGAGGGCCATTAGGCAAATACTGCAAGACATTAACATCAGTTTAATCTCAGTGCTTCATAGCCGGTGGAGGTGGGAGTAGGGTTGGGCTGTTCTATGATTTTCTGTATGTTTGAAATGTATTAAAATCCAGAACACTGAAGAGGAAAAGAAAAGACCTGAGACAAGGTAGCCAGGGAAGGACAACCCTCAGAAAATGGCACCAGAGAAATCAAGGGGAAAGATGGCATTGCCCACATCTGCAGGATCAGCCACTGCCCACAGGGTTAAGAGGACACACAAGCTCTGGGCCTCAGGAGTGATGAGGGAGAAAGCCAACTTGCTGTGGCCCTGGTTCGGCCAACTCTGAGTTAAGTCTGGCTGTGCCAGGGAGCCACAGTGGGTGGTACTTGACGGGAGGACAGCATAGGGGGCAGCCCTTTTGCCCAATCTGGGAACATCTGGACCTTGTCAGTATAGGGTCAGGGAAACAGATACGGAGCAAGGGCAGGACTGCAGCCACAAGGGATGGGAAGGAGGGTGGATGACGAGGAAGTGATGTGGCCTTACAAAGGCTCAGTGGAGGAGTGGGCAGAGGGTGAAGACACTGCTGCCAGGTTCCCAGCCGAAGGACCAGAGTCCAACAGAACCTCCTCTGAGCAACGCAGCCCACCCTGGCTTCAGAGAGTAGAAAGTAGAGTAGAAAGACGTTGTTGTTGCAAATTTATTTAAGTGAGCATTGGAAGTAGGGAAAAGCATAGCTAAAAACATAGCCACTAAATGTGTGATTTCACAGGATAGTAGCCAAGGCAGCCCATAATGGCAGTTAAGCATCCTGGACTTTGTGTCTCAACTCAAGAGTCCAGCAACTCAGAGTCCAGCTGTTGAACTACAGTCCCCCTAATCCAATATACATTCATCTTCCTATATACCTTCCTATATCATCTGACCCTGGTGGCTTAGGTGGTAAAGACTCTGCCTGCAATGCAAGAGACCATCTACAATGCAGGGGATGATGTGGGTTCGATCCCTGGGTCAGGAAGATCCTCTGGACAAGGGCATAGCAATCCACTGTAGTACTATTGCCTGGGAAATCCCAAGGACAGAGGAGCCTGGCGGCCTATAGTCCATGGGGTCTCAGAGTCAGATACTGCTGGGTGACTAACACACACACACACACATTTTAGGTGTGGCAGAAGTTTGGAAACCATTCCCTTAAGCAGAAGCTCGGCCATTTTTAAAACCATTCCCTTTGGAGAAAGCTAGACCAGCAGGTGTTGAAGGGGCCTCAGCACTGTTGAGAGCTGACTTATCTCTCCCATGCTTTCAGGATCTTCTCAATGACCTGTTTGCCTGTGGCTTCCTCGTGGGGGCTGCGGTCTTTGCTATCAGAAGTAGGCAAACAGTGCCACTGAACTATGTTGCCGCTGTGGTGAGTCTTGCACATTGGGCTGTTTATTTGCTCAGAAATCAGCACTTTGGGAGAACAGTTATTTTCCCCAAAGGAAAAGACCCTGTTTTCACAAAATTTTGCCATCCAAGCAAAGTTTGAAAGTAAAGTTGGTGTTTCTCATGGAGAAGCCATTTAAATAAAGATGATGTCCAGGGAGCCCGCCTAGCTAATGGTTTCCTCTTCAAAGTGGCCTGCAGACCCCAGAGCAAAGGGCCCCACCCAGGCCGGGTCTGCAGAGAAAAAGAAAACGCTGAGGTGAGGGACAGAAGGGATGGGGCTCAGCTGAGGAAGCTGAGGCCAGCGGGTGGGGGCGGGGCGGGGGAGGGCAAACCGGAAGTCTCTCTAGGATCGGGCAGCTTGAGGGGTCGAGGGGAAGGGTTAAGCAGCAGCGACTGATCGTGGAAGCCAGGAAGGAACTCTGACATTTGGAAGGAAAAGCCCCCAAGTAACCAGGATTCTTTTGTTTCCCAGGCCTTTATAGGTGTGGCTGCCCTTTTTGCTTTAATCGACGTTTGTCTTCAAAAGAAACACTTCAAAGGCAAGAAAGTCAAAAGGAATGTGCTGGTTCCTCCACCAAAGGAGGGTGAAAAGGGAAAGACTGCAGGAAAACCAGAGGGTGCAGGAAAACCAGAGGGTGCAGGAAAACCAGAGGGTGCAGGAAAACCAGCGGAAGCCGCCAAGGGAAAGCCAGATGCCAAGGGGAAGCCGGAAGCAGACAAGGGCAAGTCACCACATGCAAAGGGAGGCAAGAAGTGAGGTGGAGGCACACGTTGTCACAAGTGGCCGGGGGTCTCACCACAGAACACGTTTCCACTGTCTGGCCTGTCTTCTCTCTAGAATGGTCTTCTTTTCCATTTCAACCACCATCTCTGATTGGAAAAGAAATTTCTTCTTAAATGGATTTTGAAAACCTTGAAATTGATGTAAAGGTTATTTTGTTCATTCAACAGGAGTAGCGGAAAGTTTTGGTATGGAGGGCAAGGCTGGAGGGGGGCCTAGGGGATTGGGGGGACCAGAAGTGTGGATGACACCCGCTGTCCACATGGACCAGCCAGAGTGGCCAAAGGAAAAGCAGAGACTGGAAAACAAAAGGCTGCATTTTGTTCACAGTGACCTTTTCATGTCACATTTCTATGCATTTCAAGAACAGGGGAAAACAGAATCAACTCTGCAGGGTCTCTGCCCAGAGAGGATGAATAGAAAGCAAGAGGCATTGGCAGAAAGTGGTTAAAACCTCTGGAGGTGATTCTTGCTTTCCCTGTGTCAAAATATTATCAGGCAACACAAGATGGTAAAGCAACTATCCTCAAATTAAAAATAGATTATCAGGAAATCCAGACCAAAAGAAAAATAAGATTGTCAAGGGCAATATAAAAAGAACCTGATTTTTTAGGACTTGAAAATATAACTAAAGCGCAAGTGCCTGGAAGGAGATGAAAATGGCAGAGAAGGACCCTGAGCTCATCTCCCACTAAGAATACATCAAACACACATCTACAGGTGGAGCAGTCCTCACTGAAAACAAGCTGCAGACTGGCAAAAAAGATTCTTCTATAACCAAAGCTGTAGAATAGATCCACACACTGTTGGGTAGAAGGGAACAGAAGCAATGAGGTCAGGACCCATACTCCTGGGAGGAGACACAGAAGAGGGAGGAGAGTTACATGGGCTCAGAGATTCTCCCTGAGGAATGAGCAGTTCAAACCACATATGAGGGCACCCCAACCCTGGGGTCTGATACCAGGAGTCTCTATTGTTGTTCAGTTGCTCAGTCGTGTCTGACTCTTTGTGACCGCATGGACTGCAGCACACCAGGCTTCCCTGTCCTTCACCATCTCCTGGAGTTTGCTCAAATGTATGTCCATTGAATTGGTGATGCCATCCAACCATCTCATCCTCTGTTGCCCCCTTCTCCTCCTACCCTCAACCTTTCCCAGCATCAGGGTCTTTTCCAGTGAGTTGGCTCTTCACATCAGGTGGCCAAAGTATTGGAACTTCAGCTTCAGCATCAGTCCTTCCAATGAGTATTCAGGGTTGATTTCCTTTAGGATTGACTGGGAGTCTCCACAGCAGGTTTGAAAACTACTGAGACTAACAGAAAGACTAAGTAGGGGCTTCCCAGATAGCTCAGTGGTAAAGAATCTGCCTGCAATGCGGGAGACCTGGGTTAAATCCCTGAGTTGGGAAGATACCCTGGAGGAGGGCGTGGCAACCCACTCCAACATTCTTGCCTGGAGAATCCCATGGACAGAGGAGCCTGGCAGGCTACAGTCCATGGGGTCGCAAAGAGTCACACACGACTGAAGCAACTAAGCACACACAAGCACATGAGAAACCTAGACCCCACTGGTGAAGAGCACACACGTGCTCGCTTACGCCTAGGAACAAGGCAGAGGAAGCAGACTGAAACTGCCCAGAGCTCTAGCTGGTTCCCCACAACTACCCTTGCGTGTGCCCCTACCCATGATGAGCCGCTGCTCCTGCCCCTCTTGCTTCAACACTCCTCCCCTCTGGGGTGAAGGTGTCAAAACTGGGATGGGAAAGAGTGTACCCTTAGAGGGAACCTGAACTTCAGGGCTTCTGCTCTAGTACCTTGGGACCCTCTCTGACCCCCAGTAGGGTGGTGTCAGCCACTGAGCAGAGGAGAAGCACTGGCTTACAGTGGGCTCTGGCTCTGGCCCCTGCATGTCCAGCCTCACCTTCCACCAGCATGACAGCTGACAGCACACCCTGGGGAAGGACATGACCTGTGCTCATTTCATATCCAGCTCTCCCATCAAAGCCACTGGGCACACAGAGTTTGCATACAGGTGCTCCTACACAAGGACAGAATGAGTAACTGTTTCACCTAATTCCATCGAGACAGAGAAACTTAAGCAAATGAGAGACAGAGGAATTTGTTTCAAGTGAATAAGGGGGGGAAAAAAAAGCCCTGCTGTAATAGCACAATAGCACAGGAAACTCTACTCAATACTCTGTAATAGCCTATCTATATGGGAAAAGAACCTTAAAAAAAAAAATAGTGGGTATGTGAATATGTATAACTGATTCACTTTACTGTACACCAGAAACTAACACAACATTGTCAATCAGCTATACTCCTATAAAAATTAAAAAAAAAAAATCCTAATGACACAGGGATAACTTTCCACCTAAAGAGTTCAATGCATTTGTTTTTTCAAAGCATTTGTAATAAGAGTGCTATCTGAGTTAGGGAAAAGAATACATGAACACAGAACTGTTAACAAGCAACTAGAAAATATAAAGAACCAGTTAGAGCTGAAGAGTAAAATAACTGAAATGAAAAACACACTAGAGGGAATTAACAGCATATAGGTGATACAGAAGAACACATAAGTGCTCTGGAAGGTAGAAAAATGGAAATCACTCAACCAGAATAGCAAAAATAAAAATTTTTTAAAGATGAGAATAAGGGACCTCTGGGATAAGACCAAGCACACTAATATTCACAGAAGAGAAAAAAGGGTTAAAGAAAAAAAAGATGAAATTATGGCTAAAAACTTCCCAAACCTGAAGAAACAGGTATCCAGGTTTAGGAATCACAGAGTTCCAAACAAGATGAATCCAAACAGACCCACACCGAGACATGTCACAATTAAAATGGCAAAAGTTAAAGACAATTCTAAAGGCAGCAAGAGAAAAATAAAGACTCACACACAAAGAAACCCCCTCAAAAGGCTATCAGCTAATTTTTCTATAGAAACTTTGCAGGTCAAAAGTGCAGTGGCATGACACTGAGCTGAAAAGGAAAAAAAACTATAATTTAGGATTCTCTACCAAGCAAGGTATCATTCAGAATTGAAATTAGAGCATCTTCTTACACCATATACAAAAATAAACTCAAAGAGGACTAACCTGGTGTCCCAGTTGTTAAGAATTTGCCTTGCAATGCAGAGGACATGGGTTTGGTTCCTGGTGGGGGAACTAAGGTCCCACATGCCACAAAGAAACTAAGCCCAGGCACTGCAACCATTGAGCCTGCCTGCCTGCAAGGAAAGATCCTGAATGATACAGTGAAGATGCTGCTTGCCACAGCTAAGACCTGACACAGCCAAATAAATATTTTAAACAATAGATAAACTCAAGATAGATTAAAGACCTAAATGTAAGACTGGGAACCATAAAACTAGAAGAAAACATGTGCAGAACACTCTGACATAAATCATAGCAATAATTTTTTTTTTTTTTTTTGGATCTGTCACCTAAGGCAAAGGAAACAAAAGCAAAACCAAGTAACTGGAACCTAATTAAATTTTAAAGCTTTTGCACAACAAAGGAAACCATCAACAAAATGAAAAAACAACCTATGAATGGGAGAAAATATTTGCAAATGATATGATCAATAAGGGGTTAATATTTAAAGATATAGAAACAGCTCATACAACTCACTATCAAAAAAACAACCTGATTTTAAAATGGGGAAGGCTAGAGATCTCTTCAAGAAAATTAGAGATGCCAAGGGAACATTTCATGCAAAGATGAACACAATAAAGGACAGAAATGCTATGGACCTAACAGAAGCAGAAGAGATTAAGAAGAGGTGGCAAGAATACACAGAAGAACTGTACCAAAAAGATCTTAATGACCCAGACACCCACGCTGGTGTGATCACTCACCTAGACTAGACACCCTGGAGTGCAAAGTCAAGTGGGTCTTAGGAAGCATCACTACTTTGTTAGCATCACTACTAACAAAGCTAATGGAGGTGATGGAATTCCAGCTGAGCTATTCCAAATCCTAAAAGATGATGCTGTGAAAGTGCTGCACTCAATATGCCAGTAAATATGGAAAATATGTAGCCTCAGCAGTGGCTACAGGACTGGAAAAGGTCAGTTTTCATTCCAATCACAAAGAAAGGCAATGCCAAAGACTGTTTAAACTACCGCACAATTGCACTCATCTCACATGCTAGCAGAGAAGGCAGTGGCACCCCACTCCAGTACTCTTGCCTGGAAAATCCCATGGACAGAGGAGCCTGGTAGGCTGCAGTCCATGGGGTCGCAAAGAGTCGGACACGACTGAGTGACTTCACTTTCACTTTTCACTTTCATGCACTAGAGAAGGAAATGGCAACCCACTCCAGTATTCTTGCCTGGAGAATCCCAGGGATGGGGGAACCTGGTGGGCTGCTGTCTATGGGGTCGCACAGAGTCGGACACGACTGAAGTGACTTAGCAGCGGCAGCAGCACATGCTAGCAAAGTAATGCTCAAAATTCTCCAAGCTAGGTTTCAACAAACAGTACATGAACAGAGAACTTCCAGATGTTCAAGCTGGATTTAGAAAAGGCAGAGGAACCAGAGATCAAATTGCCAACATCTGCTGCATCATCGAAAAAGCAAGGAACTTTCAGGAAAGCATCTGCTTCATTGACTACACTAAAGCTTTTGACTGTGTGGATCACAACAAACTGTGGAAAATTCTTCAAGAGATGGGAATACTAGACCACCTTACCTGCCTCCTGAGAAATCGGTATGCAGGTCAGGAATCAACAGTTAGAACCGGACATGGAACAATGGACTGGTTCCAAATTGGGAAAGGAGCACGTCAAGGCTGTATATTGTAACCCTGCTTATTTAACTTCTATGCAGAGTACATCATGTGAAATGCCAGGCTGAATGAAGCACAAGCTAGAATCAGGATTGCAGGGAAAAATATCAATAACTTCAGATATGCAGATACCACCATCCTTATAGCAGAAAGTGAAGAGGAACTAAAGAGCCTCTTGATGAAAGTGAAAGAGGACAGTGAAAAAGCTGGCTTAAAGCTCAACATTCAGAAAACTAAAATCATGGCATCTTGTCCCATCACTTCATGGCAAATAGATGGGGAAGCAATGGAAACAGTGACAGACTTTATTTTCTTGGGCTCCAAAATCACTGCAGATGGTGACTGCAGCCATGAAATTAAAAGATGCTTGCTCCTTAGAAGAAAAGCTATGGCCAACCTAGACAGCATATTAAAAAGCAGAGACATTACTTTGCCAACAAAGGCCCATCTAGTCAAAGCTATGGTTTTTCCATCTTCAAGATGTGAAGATCATGAACTCCTTATTGCCAAATTCATACTTAAATTAAAGAAAGTAGGGAAAACCACTAGACCATTCAGGTATGACCTAAATCAAATCCCTTATGATTACACAGTGGAAGTGACAAATAGATTTAAGGGACTAGATCTGATAGAGTGCCTGATGAACACTGGACCGAGGTTCATGACCTTGTACAGGAGACAGGGATCAAGACCATTCCCATGGAAAAGAAATGCAAAAAAGCAAAATGGCTGTCTGAGGAGGCCTTACAAACAGCTGTGAAAAGAAGAGAAGTGAAAAGCAAAGGAGAAAAGGAAAGATATTCCCATTTGAATGCAGAGTACCAAAGAATAGCAAGGAGAAATAAAGCCTTCCTCAGTGATCAATGCAAAGACATAGAGGAAAACAACAGAATGGGAAAGACTAGAGAACTCTTTCTTTTTTATTATTAATTTATTTATTTTAGTTGGAGGCTAATTACTTTACAATATTGCAGTGGTTTTTGCCATATATTGACATGAATCAGCCATGGGTTTACATGTGTTCCCCATCCTGAACCCCCCTCCCACCTCCCTCCCCATCCCATCCCTCTGGGTCATCCCATTGCCCCAGCCCTGAGCACTTGTCTCATGCATCGAACCTGGACTGGCGTTCTCTTTCACGTATGATAATATACATGTTTCAATGTTATTCTCTCAGATCGTCCCACCCTCACCTTCTCCCACAGAGTCCAAAAGACTGTTCTATGCATCTGTGTCTCTTTTTCTCTCTCCCATATAGGATTATCATTACCATCTTTCAAATTCCATATATATGCGTTAGTATACTATATTGGTGTTTTTCTTTCTGGCTTACTTCACTCTGTATAGTGGGCACCAGTTTCCTCCACCTCATTAGAACTGATTCAAATGTATTCTTTTTAATGGCTAAGTAATATTCCATTGTGTATATGTACCACAGCTTCCTTATCCATTCGTCTGCTGATGGAAGACTAGAGATCTCTTCAAGAAAATTAGAGATACCAAGGGAACATTTCATGCAAAGATGGGCTCGATAAAGGACAGAAATGGTATGGACCTAACAGAAGCAGAAGCTATTAAGAAGTGGCAAGAATACACAGAAGAACTGTACAAAAAAGATCTTCACGACCCAGATAATCATGATGGTGTGATCACTCACCTAGAGCCAGACATCCTGGAATGTGAAGTCAAGTGGGCCTTATGAAGCATCACTACGAACAAAGCTAGTGGAGGTGATGGAATTCCAGTTGAGCTATTTCAAATCCTGAAAGATGATGCTGTGAAAGTGCTGCACTCAATATGCCAGCAAATTTGGAAACCTCAGCAGTGGCCCCAGGACCGGAAAAGGTCAGTTTTCATTCCAGTCCCAAAGAAAGGCAATGCCAAAGAATGCTCAAACTACCACACAATGGCACTCATCTCACAGGCTAGTAAAGTAATGCTCAAAATTCTCCAAGCCAGGCTTCAGCAATACGTGAACCGTGAACTTCCAGATGTTCAAGCTGGATTTAGAAAAGGCAGAGGAACCAGACAGAAATCAAATTTCCAACATCTGCTGTATCATCGATAAAGCAAGAGAGTTCCAGAAAAACATCTATTTCTGCTTTATTGACTATGCCAAAGCCTTTGACTGTGTGGATCACAATAAACTGTGGAAAATTCTTCAAGAGATGGGAATACCAGACCACCTGACTTGCCTCGTGAGAAACCCGTATGCAGGTCAGGAACCAAGTTAGAACTGGACATGGAACAACATGTTCCAAATAGGAAAAGGAGTACGTCAAGGCTGTATATTGTAACCCTGCTTATTTAACTTATATGCGGACTACATCATGAGAAACACTGGGCTGGAAGAAGCACAAGCTGGAATCAAGATTGCCGGGAGAAATATCAATACCCTCAGATATGCAGATGACACCACCCTTATGGCAGAAAGTGAAGAAGAACAAAAAAGCCTCTTGATGAAAGTGAAAGAGGAGAGTGAAAAAGGTGGCTTAAAACTCAACATTCAGAAAACTAAGATCATGGCACCTGGTCCCATCACTTCATGGCAAATAGATGGGGAAACAGTGGAAACAATGGCTGAGTTTATTTTGAGGGGCTCCAAAATCACTACAGATGGTGACTGCAGCCATGAAATTAAAAGACGCTTACTCCTTGGAAGGAAATTTATGACCAACCTAGACAGCATATTAAAAAACAGAGACATTACTTTGCCAACAAAGGTCCGTCTAGTCAAGGCTATGGTTTTTCCAGTGGTCATGTATGGATGTAAGAGTTGGACTGTGAAGAAAGCTGAGCACCGAAGAATTGATACTTTTGAACTGTGGTGTTGGAGAAGACTCTTGAAAGACACTGGGACGGTAAGGAGATCCTTCTTAAAGGAGATCAGTCCTGGGTGTTCATTGGAAGGACTAATGTTGAAGCTGAAACTCCAATACTTTGGCCACCTCACGCGAAGAGTTGACTCATTGGAAAAGACCCTAATGCTGGGAAGGATTGGGGGAAGGAGGAGAAGAGTACGACAGAGGATGAGATGGCTGGATGGCATCACCGACTCAATGGACATGGGTTTAGGTGGACTCCAGGAGTTGGTGATGGACAGGGAGGCCTGGCATGCTGCGATTCATGGGGTCGCAAAGAGTCGGACACGACTAGCGACTGAACTGAACTGATGTGAAGAACTGACTCATTGGAAAAGACCCTGACACTGGGAAAGATTAAAAGCAGGAGGAGAAGGGGATGCCAGAGGCTGACATGATTGGATGGCACCACTGACTCAATGGACATGAGTGAGCAAGCTCTGGGAGTTGGTGATGAACAGGGAAGCCTGGCATGCTGCAGTCAATGGGGTCACAAAGAGTTGGACACAACTGTGTGACTGAACTGAAAAGATCTAAATAGACATTTATGTATACACACACACTAACAGACATACACACACACTCATATATATATACACAACGGAATATTACTCAGCTATAAAAAGAATGAAATTTTTCTATTTGCAACAACATAGTGGATATCAGGGCTTCCTTGGTGGCTCAGACAGTAAAGATTCTGCCTGCAGTGTGGGAGACCTGTGTTTGATCCCTGGGTTGGGAAGATCCCCTGGAGGAGGGCATGGCAATGCACTCCAGTATTCTTGCCTGGAGAATCCCACGGACAGAAGAACCTGGCAGGCTACAGTCCATGGGGTTGCAAAGAGTCAGACATCTATCCTTCTATAAAAAAACTAAAGAAAAAACAAAAGAGTCAGACAGGACTGAACGACTAAGCACATAGCACAGTGGATATTGTGCTTAGTAAAATAAGTCAGAGAAAGACAAATACTGTATGTTATCACTTATCAGTGTAATCAAAAAAGTAAACAGGACTTCCCTGGTGGTACAGTGAATAAGAATCCACCTGCCAATTCGGGGGACACGGGTTTGATCCCTAGTTCAGGAAGAGTCCCCATCCGAGGAGCAACTAAGCATGTGTGTCACAACTGCTGAAGCCTGAACATTCCAAGGCCTTCAAGCCACAACTAGCCAGCCCGCGCCGTAGAGCCAGCAAGCGGCTGCTACTAAGTTCATGCACCTGGAGCCTGTGCTCCGAAAAAGGAAAAGCCACCACATCAAGAAGCCCATGCACCTCAACTGGAGCCTACCTCCCGCTTTCTGCAACTAGGGAAAGCCCGCAAAGCAACGAAGACTGAGCACAGCCAAAAGTACAATTAATTAATTTTTAAAAATTAAAAAATAAATTTCAAAATGAATGAATGTAACAAAAGAGACTTCCAATAGAGAAAACAAATTAATGGTTACCACTGGGGTATGGGACATGGCAAGGGGCAAGATAGAGGTAGGGGTTTTAAGCTTATAAAATAAGCGACAAGGATATATTTTACAACAAAAGGGATTTAGCCAATGTTTTATAATTTTAAATGGAGTATAATCTATAAAAATAAATCACTTAATACATACACCTGAAACTAATATAATATTGTAAGTCAACTAGACTTCAATAAAAAAATAGAACAAGGAAAAATACAGTGAAAGAAATGGAAACCGTAGTTCCCTCAAGAGGTAGAGAATGGAGATAGATTACGAAGGGGCAGGAAGGAGCTTTTGGGAGCATGAGAAAGCTTTATATCTTAATTGGAGGAACTGGTTACACAGGTGTATACATTTTTCAAAACATCCAACTATATACTCATGATCTGTGTCTCATCATAGGTAAATTTTATCAAAAAGCATAAGCTAGGGACTTCCCTGGTGGTCGTGAGGCTAAGACTCCACACTCCCAATGCAAGGGGTCTGCGTTCGATCCCTGGTCAGGGAACTAGGGCCCACATGCCACAACCAAGACCCAGCTCAGCTAAATAAGTAAATATTATTTTAAAAGCATAAGATAAATATGAATGTGCTCATAATCCAATGGAAAACGGTGGACCTTCCTAAACTTCTCTGTGTAGCCACTCCTCTCAACCCCTGGTGGTGGCTCTCAGAAGCAAGTTTTTCCACACCCAATCACAGAAGGCGCAATAAACTGGCAGCCACTTGTCATGCTGAAAAGAGGACCCCAGGTCAGGGATGCAGTCACCAGAGATTGCAGGAAGATGCCCCTTCAGAGTAAAACCACACCAGGTATCTGCCAGGAACAGCCTGGGAGTGTGCATATCACCTATGGAACTAGTAGCAATGTAGATTCTGAAAAATCCTAATGAGTACATTCAGAATAAAAATGGGGACTTCTCTGGGTGTCCAGTGGCTAAGACTTGGAGCTCCCAATGCAGAGAGCTGGGGTTCGATCCCTAGTCAGGGAACTAGATTCCATATTCTGCAACTAAGAGTTTGCATGCTGAAACTAAAGATCTTTCATGTCGCAACTAAGATCCAGCACTGCCAAATAAATATTAAAAAAAAAAAAAAAGAATAAAGATGGATGCTGCATCCATAAAACAAGAAAGACTGTAATGGGTATGAAAATCTGTTTTTTCCACAAAATATCTCAGTTGATAGAGTATTAATTTTTTGTACATTTTCCAAAGCATGTTAATGAATGTTTATTGAGTATTTATATACACAGAGAAGAGAATGGGTACCCCCTCCTGTATTTCTGCCTGGAGAATTCCATGGACAGAGGAGCCTGCTGGGAATTCCATGGGACTGCAAAGCAACAGACACAACTGAGTGACTAACACTTTCACTTTTCATATTCCCCCCAAAAAACTTCAGCAATTCCCCTCCTAAGCATACGTTCAACAGAAAATATTTATTTACCAAAAAGGTGTTGACTAGCCTAATAAGAACAAAATTCATAATAGCCTCAAACAAGAGACTAGCCAAAACACTAGTAACATTAGAATGAGTAAGCTGTGGTCTAGTCACACAATGATTGCCATAAAGCATCAACAGCTGCATACAATAAGGATGAATCTCACGAAATGTTGGACAAAAGTTGCAAGATACAAAAAAGTAATACTGCATAATTTTATTAACATAAAATTCAATAACTGATGAAATTCATTTTTTAATTAAAAAAAAGTGTAAAAAAGGGCAACAAGCTAACAGTAGTTTTCCTGAGGGGGTGGGAGGAACATTTTTAAATTAAACAGAAGGGTTGGGTACAATGGAAGATCAGTGCTCTGGAAAAAATTAAGTCCAGGAAATTTCCCAGAAAGTAAAGCAAAAAAGGCAAAGAGATTATTTTAGAAGAACTTAAGAGAGACAGGGAGGATAAATTCAAGAGGTTCAACAATCATCTAAAAGAGATCCCAGAAGGTGTGAACAGGAAAAAAAAAGGGGTGGGGGGAGAAAACAAAGAAACGATAGGAAAACATTGTTATATTAATAAAAAAGCTAGTCTTCTGATGTAAAGGGGCCACCTGGTGGTGAGCAAGTTTACCGGAAAAGGATCCTCACATCACATTTCTTGGTGAAATATGGGAACTCTAAAGATAAAAATGCTGGCCACCTGATGCAAAGAATTGACTCATTGGAAAAGACCTTGATGCTAGAAAAGATTGAAGGCAGGATGATAAAGGGATGACATAGGATGAGATGGTTGGATGGCATCATTGATTCAATGGACATGTGTTCGAACAAGCTCTGGGAGTTGGTACTGGACAGGGAAGCCTGGTGTGCTACAGTCCATGGGGTTGCAAAGAGCTGGACATGACTGAGTGACTGAACTGAACTGACTGAAAGATAAAATCCTTCAAATTTTGAATGAGAGAAACAGTAAGTCTCTTGTTACTGACAAGAGGACAGTAGGAAATATCAAAGGTCACCCTGAATATTAGAAAACAATGAAGCAGTAGCTTCAAAATTGGAGGGAAGTAGCAATTAAGTGAGAAGGCAAATAAAAATCTCCATCGCCTGCACCCCAGGTAATGACTCTAAGATTACCACTGACAAACACTTGCTAAAAAATAAATTAATTAATTAAAACATAGGACTTCCCTGGTGATCCAGTGGTTGGGAATCTGACTGCCAATGCAGGGGACACAGGTTCCATCCCTGGTCCAGAAAGATTCCACATGCTGTGCACATGCTAAGCCCGTGCGCCACAACTACTGAGCCCATGAGCCTTGAAGCCCATGCTCTGCAACAAGAGAAGCCACCTAACGAGAGGCCTGTGCAACAACTGAAGTGAGGCCCCCACTCGCTGCAACTAGAGAAAGCCCATGCACAGCGATGAGCAGCCAAAACTAAATAAATTTTTAAAAAATAAAAAGCATAATACAACAAAAAAGTTTTTTTTAATTCGAAGAGAAACTTCTTTTGTCTAATCCTTTATTTGCTTATAAAAAAAAAAAGCAAAAGAAGAAAATGAAAAAAGAACTGCACCTCAGCCTTAGACATATCAACTTGAAATCTGGTAAAATACACATAAAATTTACCATTAGTGACATCTAGTACATTCACAGTGTTCTGCAACCATCAACACACATCTAGTTGCAGAACGATTTCATCACTCCAGAAAGAAGCCCTGTACCCATTAAGGCATCATTCCCCATTCTTTCCTCTTCCCAACCCCTGGAAACCAGTAACTTCCTTTCTATTTTTATGGATTTGACTACTTTGGGTATTTCATGTAAATGGAGTCATGCACTATGTGACCTTTTGTGTCTGGCTTCTCTCACTTAGCATGTTTTCAACTTTTGTCAATGCATAGTATGTATCAGTACTTCTTCCTTTTTAAAAAAGAATATTTAAAATTTTTATTGAGGTACAATTTACATAATATAAAATTAACCATTCTACAAGGGCTCAGGGCCAGGGCAATGGGATGACCCAGAGGGATGGGATGGGGAGGGAGGTGGGTGGGGGGTCCAGGAAGGGGAACTCATGTAAACCCATGGCTGATTCATGTCAATGTATGGCAAAAACTATTACAATATTGTAAAGTAATTAGCCCCCAACTAAAATAAATTAAAAAAAAAAATAAAAAAAAATAAATAAAAGCAGAGACATTACTTTGCCAACAACAACAAAAAAATTAACCATTCTAAAGTGAACAATTCAGTGGCATTTGTTACATTCACACACTTGATGTATGAGAACCAGACAATGTCTCATGAAGGAAAAGGCAATCAACAGATAATAATTCTAAGAATAACACAAACGTTAGGAGGATTAGACAAAGATTTTAGTGAGAACATTATAACCATGCTATAATAATACATGAAATAAATGGAAAGTCTTAGAGAAGAAATAGAAGATTTTTTTTAAAAGAATCAAGAGGAAATTTTAAAACTTATAACAATAATCAAAATATGTAACTCACTGAATGGGCTTAATAGAAGAATGGAGAAGATGACAGAAGAGTTAGTGAACTTGAAAAAATTTCAGTAGAAATAATTGTGTTTCACAAAAGGGAGTAAAAAGATCAAAAAAATGAAGAGTGTCTCAGGGACTTTAGAGATAATTCCAAAAGGTCTAACATTTGTATAAATAGAAGGAGAAGAGAAAGTGAAGAGTCTCTTGATGAAAGTGAAAGAGGAGAGTGAAAAGTCTGGCTTAAAACTCAACATTCAGAAAACTAAGATCATGGCATCCGGTTCCATCATTTCATGACAAACAGATGGGGAAACAATGGAAACAGTGACAGACTTTATTTTCTTGGGCTCCAAAATCACTGCAGATGGTAACTGCAGCCATGAAATTAAAAGATGCTTGCTCCTTGGAAGAAAAGCTATGACCAACCTAGACAGCATATTAAAAAGCAGAGACATTACTTTGCCAACAAACGTCCGTGCAGTCAAAGCTATGGTTTTTCCAGTAGTCATGTATGGATGTGAGAGTTGCACCATGAAGAAAGCTGAGCACCAAAGAATTGATGGTTTTGAACTATGGTGTTGGAGAAGACTCTTGAGAGTCCCTTGGACTGCAAGGTGATCCACCCAGTCCATCCTAAAGGAGATCAGTCCTGGATATTCATTGGAAGGACTGATGCTGAAGCTGAAGCTCCAATATTTTGGCCACCTGATGTGAAGAACTGACTCATTGGAAAAGACCCTGATGCTGGGAAAGATTGAAAGCAGGAGAAGGGAATGACAGAGGATGAGATGGTTGGGTAGTGTCACCGACTCGACAGACATGAGTTTGAGCAAGTTCCGGGAGTTGGTGATAGACAGGGAGGCCTGGTGTGCTGCAGTCCATGGGGTCACAAAGAGTCAGACATGACTGAGTGACTGAACTTAACTGAAGAGAAAGTGTGGCGGAAAAAATTGAAAAAATGATGGCTGACAACTTCCCCAGATTGGCAAAAGACATAAATTTACAATTTCATGTTCAGTTCAGTTCAGTTCAGTCTCTCAGTCATGTCCGACTCTTTGCAACACCGTGGACTGCAGCACGCCAGGCCTCCCTGTCCATCACCAACTCCCGGAGTTTACTCAAACCTATGTCCATCGAGTCGGTGATGCCATCCAGCCATCTCATCCTCTGTTGTCCCCTTCTCCTCCTGCCCCCAATCCTTCCCAGCATTAGGGTCTTTTCCATTGAGTCAACTCTTTGCATGAGGTGGCCAAAGTATTGGAGTTTCAGCTTCAACATCAGTCCTTCCAATGAACACCCAGGACTGATCTCCTTTAGGATGGACTGGTTGGATCTCCTTTCAGTCCGAGGGACTCTCAAGAGTCTTCTCCAACACCACAGTTCAAAAGCATCAATTCTTTGGTGCTCGGCTTTCTTCACAGTCCAACTCTCACATCCATACATGACCACTGGAAAAACCATAGCCTTGACTAGACGGACCTTTGTTGGCAAAGTAATGTCTCTGTTTTTTAATATGCTATCTAGGTTGGTCATAACTTTCCTTCCAAGGAGTAAGCGTCTTTTAATTTCATGGCTGCAATCACCATCTGCAGTGATTTTGGAGCCCAAAAAAATAAAGTCTGACACTGTTTCCACTGTTTCCCCATCTATTTCCCATGAAGTGATGGGACCAGATGCCATGTTAAGTAAATTCCAAATAGAATAAATTTTTAAAATCCATGCCCAGATACATCATAAATTTTTTAAAACTAAAAATAAAGGAAAAAAATCTTGAAAGCAGCCAGAGGGAAATGATGCATTACTTTTAGGAAAACAAGAATTTGAATGATTGAGGATTTCTCATCAGAAACCATGGAACCCAGAAGGAAGTGGTACATTTTTCAAGTGCTGAAAGAAAGTAACTGTCAACCCAGAATACTATATCCAGTGAAATTATCTTTCATCAGGGAAGGCAAAATAAAGACATTCTCAAAAGGAGTAAAACTGGACTTTCCCACTGGTGCAGTGGATAAGAATCTGCCTGCCAATGCAGGGGACACAGGTTCCATCCTTGGTCCGGGAAGATTCCATATGCTGCAGAGCAACTAAGCCTATGCACCACGACCACTGAGCCCTCACTTTCAAGGCCTGTGAGCTGCAACTATGTATATATATGTATACATATATCCCCTCCCTCTTGAGCTTCCCTCCCACCCTCATCACCATTCCATCTTATCTCATAATGCTAGCTCATCCAGCTCATTACAGAGCACCGAGCTGAGCTCCCCGTGCTATATAGCAGCTTCCCACTAGCTATCTGTTTTACACATGGTAGTATATATACATCAATGCTACTCTCTTAATTCATCCCACCTTTTCCTCCCTCCCTGCCACTGGTTGTGTCCACAAGTCCATTCTCTACATTTGTGTCTGTATTCAATATTCAGTCTTTTTAAATACTCATGGAACATTTACAAAAATTGACTATTTATTAGGACACAAATACTAACAAATTCAAAAAAGCAGAACATATAGAACTATTCTCTGAATAAAATAAATAAAATTAGAAACTAACCACAAAGTACAGTCCAAAATTTATCTAATTAAAAATATCTTTTAAAAGTTATTCTTAGATTAAAGAAGAACTTGAAATTGAAACAACCAGCTAGCTGGAAATGGATTGAAAACTAGAGCAACATTTTGGGGATGTATCTGAAGTTATTCTCAGTGAAAAAAATTACGGCTTTAAATCTCCTCATCAGGCAAAATAACACAAAAAATAAAATGAAACAAAAATTAGAGGTCAATTCTATTTATGAAAAATAGGCCAAAATCCCAAGTAAAGTACTAATAAAGTGAACCCAGCAGCTTATCAAAACAGCAAAAACACCATGACTAAGAAAGGCACATCCCACAGATGTAAAGATGGTGAGCATCAGGGAGCCTGCTGCTGTCATTCACTACATTTATAGATTCAGGGAGAAAAACAGCAGGTTCTAAAGGAAAAAAATCTGTGTGGCAAAAAAGCCAAGTAAAAGACAATTGACAAACCAGAAAAAAGACTCATAACTAACATTCAAGATTAATTTCCTGAATATATACTTCTTAGACATCAATTTTTAAACCAGTAATTAACAGAAAAATATGCAAAGGATATGAAAAGTTGCTTCTCAGAAAAGGAAATGCAAGTGGCTCTTACACATGTAAAAAACTCAAGTTTGATCCACTCATAACTAGAGAAATGCAAATTAAGACTGTCCCGAGAGATCACGGTTGCTAAACATGCTTCTCCACTAAAAAGCACTTTTAGCTTCTTAGAAGAACAGCTGATCCTAGGGTTGAGATGGGGAGAATATAAAACGAACCCGAAGCGTCTTATAGTGTCAGGAAATAAGACATGGATGGGACTTCCCTGACAGTCCAGTGCTTAGGACTTCACACTTTCACTGCAGGGTGCACAGGTTAGATCCCTGGTGGAGGAACTAAGATCCACATGTTTCTCAACATGGCCCCCAAAAAAAAGAGGAAGTAGGGGGAAAAATAGATGGGGCATGTTAGATATAGAGGCTCCTACCTGAAGGAGGTGGGTCCTAATGGCCAAAGATGGAACTACGTAAGCAACAAAATTAAGCATGATAGTATTTAATTATAACCTGAAGAATAAGATAAATAAGTGAAGGAGAAAATATTCCTTACACAAAGAATATAAAAGAAAAAGGGCCACCCCACTTCATTCCACAGCTGACATTTCTTAATGCATCCTGTGTGACGGGTTCTGGGATGGGGCGGGCCATGATGACAGGCCCCCGGGAAGCTCAGAGCCTGCCAGGGGACACACAGTGGTCACAGGGCACCTCACGCAAGGGCACCCACCCGTCTCTGCCTGCCCTCTCCTGGGCCGTCTCAGCCACTCTACTCAGTCCCTATATTTTCTTTTTCCTCAGAACCCCTTCAGTATAAGAGGTATAAATTACATGAAATCCTATGCGCCCATTTTAAGTGCACGGTCTGGTGTGTTTTGACACATGTAAGTTCCTGTAAAACCATCACCCCAGTCAAAATAAAGAACATTTCTAACACCCCAGAAAGCTTCCTCATGCCCCCAGGTAACCACAGATCTGACTTTTGTCACCATAGGTTCGTTTCACCTGTACTAAAATTTCACAAAAATAGATTCAAAAGTATCATCCCTTTGAGGCTGACTTCCTTAATTCAACACAATATTTGCAAAATGTATCCATGTCACTGCATGTGTCAATCATTTATTTTTTTTTATTGCTGAGAAGTATGCTATTACATAAGCATCCCATGGTTAGTTTATTCCTTTACCTGCTGATGGACCATGGGTGATTTCCAGTGGGAGCTATTAAAAATAGGCCTACTATAAACATCCATCTACAAGCCTTTGTAGAGATGTGTGCTTTCATTTCTCTTGGGTAAATACCTAGGAGTAAAATGGCTGGGTCATATGGTAGATCTCTGTTTAACTTTTTGTTTAAGCTTTTTATTTAATTGAAGAAAGTTAATCTACAATGTTTTTCTGCTGTACAGGAAAGTGATTCAGTTATACACGCATATATATATTTTCCATATTATTTTCCATTATACTCTATTAAAGGATATTGAATATAGTTCTCTATGCTATACAGTTGGACTTTCTTGTTTATTTATTCTATATACAATAGTTTGCATCTGTTAATCCCAACCTCCCAATCTATCTCTCCTCCACCCCCTTGGCAACCACCAGCCTGTTCTGTATGTCTGAGTCTTTTCTGTTTCATAAATAAGTTCATTTTGCCATGTTTTAGATTCCACATATAAGTGATATCATAACATATTTGTCTTTCTCTTTCTTTGTTCAGTATGATAATTTGTGGGTCCATCCATGTTTCTACAAATGGCATTATTTCATTCTTTTTATGGCTGAGTAGTATTCCACTGTATATATGTACCACATCTTCTGTATCCATTCCTCTGTTTAACTTTTTAAGAAACTGTCAAGCTTTCTTCCAAAGTGGGGGTAAAAATTTCCACCCTTATCTGTGTCTGAGAGTTCCAGTTGCTGCACTTAAATAGCAGCATCCCCTTTTACAAAGCCATTTTGATAGGTGTATAATACAATGTGATCTCATTGTGGCTTTAATTCACATTCCAGGATGTCTAATGATATTGAACATCTTTTCATGTGCTTCTTGGATGTTCATATACCTTTGTTGAATTGTCTGTTCAAGTCTTTGGCCCATTCTTTAAATTGGATTGTCTTCTTACTGAGTTAGTGTTGAATAGTGTTTAATTAACACAGATCAGAACCAGGTCATCCTCTATTCTAATCTTCACCTGGCCACCTCCCAGAGAATCTGGAGTAAAATCTAAACCCCAAGGCCTGGTCTTCTACAGGCTGGCTCCTCCTCTTGTCTGATTCATCTTCTCCCCCTGGCCCTTAGCTCAGTCCTTTCTTCCACACAGGCTGTTTGGCTGCTCTTTGAACCAGCCACTCATTTATTACCAAGAATCATCTTACTCAGGATTGTCTGGACACCTTTAGTGTTTACCCACCCACCCTGCCCTCCCAAACAAATCTGGGGTCCCTGCCTCTTGGGCTTCTAGCACTGGTGTGGAATGAATAAATAAATGACTCAATGACTCTTACCTAGCTGGGAAGGTCGGGAAGTCTCCTGAGACAGTGACAATGTGGTTATGATCACAGAATAAAGAGGAGTTAATCAGATAACACTTTTCTTCCTGGTTATCTGATTCCAGGCAGAGGGGTCAGCATTTACAAAGATCCCTTTGCAAGAAGCAGCATGGAGGAGATAATCGGCTCTACAGGTGGGAGAGACAGAGGAAAGGGCAGCAAGGGGCTGTTTTTACTCTATACCAAGACCCTGAGCAAGATGGGAAGTTATCAAGGTCTTTGCAGGTGAGGAGAATGGAAGCAACTGTGATGGATGACTTAAGCATCCCTCTATCTGCCAAGAGAGGAAGCAGAGATGCCCGCTAAAGGCACCCTCACAGGACTTCTCTGGTGGTCCAGCGGTTAAGACTCTGCTTTCCAAATGCAGGGGGTGTGGGTTTAATCCCTGGGTGTGGAACTAAGATCCCACATGCCAAAAAAGTAAAAAGGAAAAGAAGAAGGCACCCTCACAATAGTCCAGGAAGGAGAGAGGAGTTGTCTTAAGTCTAGTGGAGGCTGCGGTGGTTAAGACGAGATACAAGAAAGCTTTAGGAGGTGAAGATGGGCGGGTCACTGGCTCTTAGGAGTAGAAGGGCAATTGGCACTGTCCATTGCAGAAGCTCAGGCGTATTAAGAATGTCTTGGGCAGGATTTTGGTCACACTGAACTCCATGGAGATATGTGTGTGTGCTGTGTAGGGGCTGGGGCTCCGATGTCTAAGTATGGGAGTCCTCCCAGGATGAAGATGTGTGTGTGTGTGTGTGTGTGTGTGTGTGTGTGTGTGTGTGTGTGTGTGTGTGTGTGTGTGTGTGTGTGTGTGTGTGTGTGTGTGTGTGTGTGTGTGTGTGTGTGTGTGTGTGTGTGTGTGGCGGGGGTGGGGGTGGGGGTGCCGAATCCAGGGCTGGGGCAGCCAAAGAAGAAACTCCAGGAGGCTGAGCAGGCCAAAGAGGGGTGGGGTGGCCAGCGGAGAGAGAGAGGGAGTGGGGCAGGGAGCTGACCGCGAGGGTCAAAGCCCCAGGAAGACAAGAAAGTGGTCTCGCTCTTTGAAGGCGTAAGTTCCTGGGTCCCCAGCACGCATGGGCAGGAAGTTAGACGGGAGACAGCGAAAACCGACAATATTCTGGGTAAGGAGGGGTGGTTTGAGAGCTCCGACGGCAATAAGAAGGTCTCCGGCCGCCAGGACAGGGGTGAGGGGAGAAGGCGGGGATCTGAGGAAGCCCCCGGCCAGCGCGGGCTGCAGAGTACGGGCAGCCGAGGTTCGAGGGGGAGGAGGGGCGGAGGAGGAGAAAGGCGGGCGGAAGAGGGGAGAGAGGAGAGGAGGGGGCAGGAGTCAGGGAGGAGGGCTGCAGGCGGGGAGCGAGGAGAGCACAGGAAGGGAGGCGGGGCGGAGCGGGGGCGGGGCAGCAGGGATGCGCCCCCGCGCCCTGAGAGTCTGGCCCCGCTCTCCTTCCGCACAGTCGGGGTTTCCGCTTCCCTCCCGGGCGTAGGGTGAGAGGGAGCGAGGCCGAGCCTCAGCATCGGCCGCCGTCGCGGCCGCCATGTGGCCCCCAGACCCGGAGCCCGACCCGGACACCGAGCCCGCCGGCCGCTCCCAACCCAGCGCGGCCCTTCCCGGGCTCCGCGCCCTCCTGCCGGCGCGCGCCTTCCTCTGCTCGCTCAAAGGCCGCCTCCTGCTGGCGGAGACGGTGAGTGCGGCGCCCACGGCCCCCTCTCGGCGGAGCCCAGCCCCCAGCGGCCGCCCCCGCCTGCACCCCCGGGGCGTTGGGCTGGGGGCGCCGCTGTCTGCACGCCCGGCGCCCTGCCCGCCGGCCTCGCTCGCAGCCCCGCAGAGTTGGGCTGAGTTGGGCAAACTTCTCCGGTTTGGGATGGGCTCGTTGAAGCTGAGCCGCGCGCGGGTCGCAGGCGATGCGGGGGCCGCAGGGGAGCCCGGGGAGGGGGCGACCCGCGCCCGGCTCAACTTCAATGAGCCCATCCCGGCGCTGTGTGACCTCCGGCGCCTCCGCCCTCTCTGGGCCCCTGGGATGGGCTGCGTCCCCGCATCTTCAGGCCTCCCTCACGGGCACCCCGCTCCGCAAAACCTCCCGCCACGCCCCGGCGGGGCCCGGGAGGCATCGGCCCTTTGCGACCCAGGGTGGGCCCACTGCTCCTTGGCTCGCTTCCTCGGGCAAAGGGAGGACAGGCCCGGCCTCGAGCTGCTGGGCGGAAGCCAGAGTGGAGTCCCGCCAGCTGGGAGGGGGGACCCCCCGGGATTGGGTGAGGCCGGGGTCACAAGGTTGGGGGGCGCGCAGGAGCCTACCCCCACCCAGACGGCGGAGGGGCAGCCGGGGGGGGGGGGATGACTTCATCTCCCCCTTCCCCGCCCTCGCTGCGATCCAGCTCCAGGCGTCCCACCCGCGCTGAGCTCCTTCCTTCTTCCCGCACCCCCTACCCAGGCCCGTCAGCCCTTTGTCTTTGTGACACTCTGAAAACCCCCCCGCACTGTCGGCCTGTGGGGTTGGGGGTTGGAGCTGGGCCTCCGTGGAGGGGAGGGAAGGAAGACGCCTAGCGGGGAGGCGGGATGAGACAGAAGCGCTTGTTACTTGGATCTCCAGCAATTTGATAACCCCTGTCATTATTCCCACTTTGCAGACGGGAAAGCTGAGGCCCCAGCGTCTAGGGGATTTGACACGGGTCGATTGCGGGTCAAGTGACTGGACGGTTGAGAACAGCAGGGATCAGAGGGAGGAGGACTCTGTCCCCACCTCTCCCAGGGGGCAGATGGCAGGTGTCGGTCCTACCACATCCTCTGCCTCTGGGGTCAGCTCAGAGGTCACAAGGCCAGCACCTGTCCAACTCCCCACATGAGGCATCCGGATCCCAGACTCAGCTCACACTGCTGGGAGTCACCTCCTGGTTGGCCACTTTGCAGACTGATAGGAGCCACTTTTGTGGAGGGAAGCCTTGAGTCCAAGGCCCACTGAGAGGACCCCAAACACACCCAGCTCAGGCCCTCCTCGTGGGTGGAGGAGGGGTGGCCAGAGTGTAGAGGAGGCCCTTGGCAAAACTGGGCACCAAGATTCTAGGTCCAGGTGGATAAAGAGGAGGAGAGGAAGGACAGATGAGGGATGGGCACTGAAGAGGCAAGGGGAGCCAGTTGAGATCACTCTTGCCCCCCAGGTCACCTCTGACTGCCCCCAGGCCCAGGCAAGTGGGAGGCTGACATGGGCAGGAAGGGGGAGGAAGTTGCCACCAGGAATCCGGGGAATGAGGAACAGAATCAAAAGGGGGATCCCCAGAATCAGGCTCTGGGGGTAGGGGAAAGGAAAATGAGGGCCACAGATAACAGCCTGTGGCACAGGAAGTAGAGGATAGGGTTGGGCCAGAGTCCCGTGGCCTTGCCTTCCTGGGAGGCCCCAGCAGCCTCTCAGCACATCTCTGTGCCTTAGTTTCCCATCTGTTCAAGCTGGGCTCAGCTACCTCCGTCGTCATGTTCAGAGCAGAGGCCTGTGCTCTGCAGCTCAGTCGTCTGAAGTCACCATGGTGCCCCCTATGGGGCATCTGGGTGTCATCCCTACCGAGCCCCGCCCTGCCCCGTTCAGCCATGGATGTGCTGAAACCCAGCCAGAGCGACAGAAACCAGCACAGAAAAGGGCCAGCAACCACGGAGCAGAATTGCTTAAGAACTCCACATGTGGAGTCAGCCAGACTGGAGTTCAAATTCTGATGCCCTTTTATTAGCTGTATGACACTGAGCAAGCCACTTCATCTCACAGAACCTCACTCTTCTCATCTGCAAAGTGGGCAGTGAACGGCAGTGGGTGCATGGGTGGTGGTGAGAAGCTCCCACAAGCCTCGTCAGGCCCTGGCCCTGTGAACAGCCCCATCAACCCCGTCTGCCCTTCCCGGCGCACAGTCTGCAGAACTGACTGGGCCTTGGCATCCTCCGGCATCAGTTGCCAAGGCTGCAGAAAACATTTCATTCTCAATCAGTTCCTCATGACACCTTGCCCCTCCTTTCACAGGGGCTGAACCAGTGATGCAGCAGGGCATGCAGTGACAGTGTCACCACTCCCTCTCCCTCTGGATGTTTTTTCCTTACGAAAATTTGAAAATATACAGCAAAAACATCCCCACCAATTATATAGTTGGTAACACATTGCCTTATTTGCTACTTACTTTCTCTCATACCTCTTTGAGACCTGGCTGACTCTTTGCGACCCCATGGACTATAGAGTCCATGGCTTTCTCCAGGCCAGAATACTGGAGTGGGTGCCTTTACCTTCTCCAGGGGATCTTCCCAACATAGGGATCGAACCCAGGTCTCCCGCATTGCAGGCGGATTCTTTACCAGCTGAGCCACAAGGGAAGTCCAAGAATACTCTAGTGGGTAGCCTATCCATCCCTTCTCCAGCAGATCTTCCCGACCCAGGAATCAAACTGGGGTCTCCTGCATTTCAGGTGGATTCTTGACCAACTGAGCTGTCAGGGAAGCCCCTCTCATATCTCTCTGTCCATCAATCCATTTTCTTAACTTTATAATTTATTTTTGGTTGCACTGGGGCTTTGTTGCTGCTCGCTGGCTTTCTCTAGTTGCGGCGAGCAGGAGCTACTCTTCATTGCGGTGCATGGGCTTCTTATTGTGGTTTTGCTTGTTGCTGGAGCACAGGCTCTTGGCACATGGGCTTCAGTAGTTGCAGCACACACAGGCTCAGTCGCTCTTTGACATGTGGAGTCTTCCTGGACCAGGGATCGAACCAGTGTCCCCTGCATTGGCAGGCGGATTCTTATCCACTGTACCACCAGGGGAGTCCAATCCGTTTTATTTTTGGTGCATCCAAAGTAAATTGCAGACATCAATACATTTCAACTCTTGAATACTTAAGGATGCATATTATTAACTAAAGTGCCATTATTAACTTTTGTGTCCTGTTTTTCATGTAAATTCTTCATTCATTGAAAAGCACAGATCTTGGGTTTTGCGTGTAATTTTCTGAAACTGGCTCTTGCTTAGTTAACTGCCTTTGAGAGGGCGTAGGTTTGATTCTCCCCTGTGGAGCACCGTATGGGTTGGGTGGATTCTACCACAGAGCCTCGGGGGTGGGTGGCGGGGAGGTAGCCTTCTGGGGGACTGGACACCGTGAGAGGCTGGGGCTTCCTCATTGGGTCCTGGCAGGGAGCTAGCCTGAGTCTGGGTGCAGCACCGTGTGGGTTCTAATCCTGCGGCTGCAGAACTGGGCTCCCTGCTGGAGCCACCTCTTCCTGCCTGCAGGGCGAGGCTGTGCACAGGCCCTGACCTCTCCCTCCCTCACCTCCCAGGGTCTCTCGTTCATCATCTTCGTCTGCTATGTGGCGTCCTCAGCATCTGCCTTCCTCACGGCGCCCCTGCTGGAGTTCCTGCTGGCCCTCTGCTTCCTCTTTGCTGATGCCATGCAGCTGAACGACAAGTGGCAGGGCTTGTGCTGGCCCATGATGGTGAGGGCTGGGGCCCCACGAGGAAGAGGTTGGCTGGCCCTCACCCTCCCTTCAAGTCACTGGAGGCCGTTTGCAGCTGGTTGGAACCTGTTGGGTAGGCCTGGCCTCGGATGATCCAGGCCTCACAATGCAGCAGCCAGGGCACCCAGGGAAAGTTGCCTGCCTCCTGGGCCTCCAGGGTCCCTCTAAGAGGCTGTGAACCCAGATGGCATTCTCACCCTCGGCCATCAGGTGGCGCAGGTGCTCCCAGCTGGGCCTTTTGGAATGAGCCTCAGCCGCAGGAATTCTAGCCATTTCCATATGGGGCAGGGCGGGTTAACTGAGGACTTGCAGGGCTCCCCCAGATCTCAGCCATCTGGCAACTCATTTTATCACCTGGGAAGGTCCAGAAACCCACCCTGGACTTTGCTGTATGAAATGAGTCAGAAGGGACAGCAAAGGTACACTTGAAACACGTGGACCCTGGTCTCCAGCTTTCTCCCCTGTCCCCATTTTAGAGATCAGTAGGTGCAAACCGTGATACATAAATGGATCTGCCACAAGCATGTGGCAAAGCAAGGCCGGTGACCAGATCTCGCTATTGGAGAGCCAGAGGGAGCGGGTGACAAGGTTTCCAACTTCTCCCTCCCCACCAGATGGGGCGATCTGCATCTGGGCCAGGCCACAGGGTGCTCTGCAGCCTGGTCCGTACCCTGTTGTCTACCTGTCAGAGAATGGCAGGCAGGAGGCACCTGGACAGGCAGGAGTAGAGGTTGGAGGAGGACCAGGGCGTGCAGGTGAGGCCTGGAAGGGAGAGTGCATGGATGCTGGTCTGGGGGCCCGGCCTGTGTCCCGGATCTGACAGTGGGATTCTGGCCCTGTCCTTGGCACACACTGCCCTTCTGAGCCCTCCCCCCTGCCTCAGTTCCCTGTGGCCGCCTTCCCATGCTGTGTGCCCCACGCCAGGGAGTCACAGCCATGCGACCGCACCCCTGTCTCCCCAGGACTTCCTCCGCTGTGTCACGGCGGCCCTCATCTACTTCGCCATCTCCATCACAGCCGTGGCCAAATACCCAGATGGGGCTTCCAAAGCAGCTGGGGTGAGTCGCTCCCCAACCTCTGGGAAGGGAGGGTGCCCCACTCACATTCACCCCACTCCTAAGTGGGTACCCCTCCTAGCTCCTTGGGCACAGCCTGCTTCTGCTGAGGTACTTTGGCCTTTCATCGTGGATCTCAGCAATGCCACAGTCCTCTGGTTGAAGACTGACTCTGCCCAGAATTTGGAAAGGCTGTTGGCCAAACCAAATTAACAGCTTGATTTCCTATCTGTCATTAACGGGAGGGGTCTGTGCCTGCCATTCTGAGCTGCTTATCCAAGCAGATGAAGACAAGCTATGCGGATGGGGCAGCCTTCCCCATTCCCAGGCACCCCACTCCTACTGACACGTGCCATCCGCCCACCCGTCTCCCACAGGTGTTTGGCTTCTTTGCCACCATCGTGTTTGCCATTGACTTCTACCTGATATTTAACGACGTGGCCAAATTCCTCAAACAAGGGGACTCTGCACACGAGACCACAGCTGACAAGGCAGAAGGTGGGTGGCTACCCTGTGGGTTTCACCAGAGAACCGGGCTCGCCACTTGGGATGGTTGCTGCGGGGACCCTGCCCTCCCTTGGGGGCACTTGGCTAGTTTAAGGCTGGAGTAAGAGCATTTCCTCTCTCCCCACGGGCAGGAAGTATGTTCACAGCCTGGTTCTAGTATCTCTTCATGTGGCACTGATGATAAAACTGGTCCCCTCTGGGGAACACAGGGTTCTCCGGGGCTTCTGCCTCTCCAGGAAGGGCACACTGAGGGCACGCCTGGCACCTCCTCACCTCACGAGACCACTCCTGGATGTTGTCCACTGGGCTGCAGAGTGGCCACCGGTCCCAGAGTAGCCCCCCAGTCTCGCCTGCCCCCCAGCTTAAAGACCAGCAAGCCAAGCTCTTATCCACAGCACCCAGGCAAATACAAGGCAGCTCGGGCTTGTTTTATCCAAGGATGGATATTTTTTATTTCCAGGGAAAAGTGCCACAGACTTTCTGGCCTCCTCCAGCCATTCTTCAGCTCAGAATGGCTGTTGTGCCATTACCTGACTTAAAGAAAAAACCTGCAAGCTGGATGGCTGGTTTTTCCATCCGTGACAGCACCAGTACCAACATGTCACATCCTTGGGGTACATGTGTGCAGCACAGGGGGGCCCTTGAGGGACATGCCCAGAGGAACCAAAGCCAGTTTGGAGCTTATGATCTCTCAGGGCTTCCCCAGCCACAGCCTGGGGCTTTCCTGCCCGGGGAGGCCATCAGAGGAGGTAGAGGTCCCTGCCCAGAGGGGCGGGACTTACAGAGGCATTGGAGGCTCCAACATAGAAATGCAGGGAAGCCCAGGCGCTGACCTGGGATGGAGGGCCCAAGCTGTTTACCTGCCTGTCCCTCTCCAAACCCCCAGGCAGGCTTTAAATGGACAGGCAGATGTCAGCTCCCTGCAAGTGAGTAAATCAGATGTTTGGCTCAGCACAACTCCTCCCCCCAAGCCTGGTGTCCCTGATCCCTCCCAGCCCTTCTGTCAGCATCTGTTGACCCAAACACCTGCTGAGGCTGCTGTGTGCTGGGCCCTAGGGATGTGCAGATGGGTAGGTTAACTGCTTGCCCTCAGGGAATTGAGAGGGCAGGAATCAGACCCAGAGACAGAGTGGTGGTGTACACCCACAGCACGAACAGGGAGCAGAAGGAACCCGAGTTGATGTCAACTCTAACAGCAAAACGAGAGCTCACAGAGGTGCAGCTGAGGGAGCGCCCATCCTACGGGCCAGCTTGGAGGCTGTGGAGGTGACCCTAGAGCTGGGTTTTGATAGATGTGTAGGAGTGTGCAGGCAAAATAAATGGGGCAGGGGGAGTGAGGACAACAGACTGTAAAGGGCAGGTGCCCCCATCCAGGTGAGGTGTTTCTCTGGAACAGGTAGTCATGCCCTGTGAGGATCAGCAGTGACACGGGGCTGGACAGAGACAAGGGGGGCTTTCGCGGGACATCTTTCCAGTGAGGGCCTGCTGTCCCCAGGCAGGTGACATTGAAACTCCTGGGGCAGGGGAGACTGAAATGGCTGAAAACAAGCTTCCTGCTTTTCCAGTATGTTTTAGTTTCTCGGACAACAGCCAGCCCCACTGCAGGTTGGGGGGGCGGTGGGGGAGCAGATATACAAGCCTGCCACCTGCAGTGAGAACAACCAGGCAGATTTGGGAGGGCCTGAGGCCCGAGGAAAGGGCATCTGGGTTCCCCGCCTCCCTTCTGCTGCACCCTAGAGGGTCCCAGGCACTCATAGTCCCCACACCAAGCAGACACCACCATCAGCTGTTGTGGCCTGAGCCCAGGGTTCCAGCCGACAGCGCCTCCCCAGAGTCGGCTCAGGTACCACTGGCCCCGGAACTCCTGTTAAGTGTCCTCTCTGCTTTCCTTTCAGAAGAGAATTCCGACTCGGACTCCGACTGAAGACCTGCCCTGCCCTGGCACCTGAGCCACGCAGGCCTCCGCTCCCACATCTTCTGACCAGGCCGGCCAGAGTGTGGCCAGGGAAGCATGTGGGGAGGGTCAGGCTGTGATTTCTCGAGCAGCAGTGGGAGCTGCTGACGGAGCAGGCCTCCTTACAGCCCCAAGCAACATTCCTGAGCCCGGTATTCACAATGGCACCCCTTGGCTTAGCGCACTGTCCAGCCTCTCTGCTCCTCTCTGCTCGTGAGGGCATTGTGAATATTCTGCCCTTTCTCATTTCTGCCCCCACGACCTTAAGCTCTTTAATCTCTCTGCCAAAAATAAGCACGGGGGACAGAGCAGATGGAGCCTTGTTACCCCATCACAGGGGGCCCCTTCATGCTGTGGCGGGTGTGGGGGAGAGAAGCAAGATAAAGACTGCCGCAGGGCCAAGCCCTGGGCCCCAGTGGTTTCCGTCTGAGGCTGGGGCCCCTGCTCATGCCAGGCACTTTGTCAAGAATGATCCTTCCAAAAATTCTTTTGTTCAAGGAGCACCAGTTCCCTCTTCCTTCTTGAAGCAGGGAGAAAACTGGCCTTTACCCTGTGACCTAGGAGAGAGGTCCCATTGCCCACCTCACACTCTTGGAGACCACGACCATGACTTCAGGTGACCTGCCTATTCCGGGTGTATGACTGTTTCCAAGAAAAGGTCGTAGACTAGCTTACTAGCTCCAAAAAATCGAGGGCGCCAAATGACAAGTGGCAGCGAGAGCACCTGGGGCAGCTGGGCAGGCCCAGCTCAACCCTCTCTTTCCCCGGGGCCGTCAGCAGGTGAGCGGCTCCCAGGCCCTCAGGACAATGTACTTCTGGACACCTGACCCCCATGAGGGGTGAGACGTGCCTTCTGTGTTCACCTATATGCTGTGCATATATCTTCAACAGGATGTTGTAACTTTATGTGTTTTTTTTTTTTTTTTAAACACAAAAAAGCAGCTTCTTCAATGGCATTTCCTATGACCCGAGAGACCTTGTGAATGAGCCAGAGTTCTGGACCCATGTTTTGGGCATTTGTAGTCTTTCCTTCTTCTCTTGCATGTGAATCTCCTATCCTGAAAAAAGCCATCGTGGATTAAACCAGACTGACTTCCTGCTTGGAGTGTGTGTGTTTGATAAAAACCTTACACACCCAGAGCGACACTGTCAGGCATGATGCATCTGCACATAGTGGTCCCACGCACCGCCTGGATCCTGCATCTGCAGGTTACAGCAGCGATGCCTGTGCACGCACTCCCCGCCAGGCATCTTCGTGTGGCCTCTTTACTCTTCACATGATCCTCTCGTAGTCCAGGAATCTGACGGAAGGTTCGGTGACTTGCTCAGGTCTCCACGAGAGGCCCGGGGTCTCAGCTTCTTGTATCAAGCTAACAGTCCCACAGTGAGTCAGTGTCTTGGCCCAGGCGATGGGAAAGATCAAGGCACTCTGCCCCACCTTTTCACACAATGTGTAACGTGTTCTGAAAACGTATGAAAGCAGAACCTGCAAAAGCCGACAGGCTGCTGGGCGTGGCTCCACCTTGCCAGCCCTGGCCAAGCCACTGGTCAACAGCAGTACTGAAGTGTTGTCACCCCTGACTGTGGCTGTTTGGCCCCCACCTCACAGGCCTGTTTCAGGGTCCGGGCCACAGCCTTTGAAGGGGCGGGAGCAAGGCAGAGTGAAGAAAGAGATGATACAGTTTTTACACGTCCATTTATTAAACAAGAACTCCTTCATGACAATTTAATACAATATTTATTAGCGATTAGTGTTGAGAAAATTATTTCCCTCTACATACAAAAATACAGATTTGAACAATGAAAACAATCAGGACAAGTACCGTGAAAAAAATTGGTCCTTCAAAAGAAATAGAGGGAAAACTGAGGGCAGTGTGAGGCTTTGTAGGCTGTCAGGAATAAACCAACAGGAGTGAAGGCTCTGGGACCCCCAAGCCACTCTGAATGGATAGTCAAATCTGGGGCTGGTGGGAGCTGGGTGGTACCCACCCCAGGACATCCACACCAGCCTCAGAAGCCAGGATGGGAGCTCGGACCGACCAATAGCATTTTGCCAAACACACATCACCTCAGCTCACCCCACAGCTGCATCTACACTGTTAAAGGAAATAGACTTTTAAGAAGCAAAGTGTAGTAGTTATTAAATTAACATTGCCCCTCCCCCAAGTACCACTGGGCCAAGTACCAGAGTAGTCACATGGGAATTATCAGCCATCTGACTCGTCTTCCTTTGTTAGAAAATAATGACACATTCTGTCTGACCCTTCAAAGTGGAAAAAAAAAAAACAATTTTATGTTCCAATAAATCCGTTCCTTCATTTTAAATGGGCTCAGCTAGTTTCCTCAAGATTTCTCTTGACCAGACAACTCAGTCCTGCAGGGGCTGGAAAGCAAAAGGTCATCTGTGTCTTCATCAAGCTCATGACAGCACGGAATCTAGTATGTTTGGGCCAGAAACCAGAAAGGGCTGTCGAACCTATCCAGGGCATCCACAAACCAATCAGAGATCCGAGTGGAAGATGAACCTGAGACCAGCAGAGTCCCCACTCCCACCCCTGCCCCAGGACGTCTCACACAGGCAGAGGGAAGCTGGTAGCTGAGGAGGATAGCCTGAGCGAATCTGGAAGACAGGCAGCAACTGGGAAAGGGCTTGTCACCGTTTCAGACCCAAAGAAGGGGAAGTCAGAGCACCAAGAATGTTCTGTTCTGTTCTTATGGAACCACTTTCCTCTTACCATTTGAGGTGAGCAGTGGCTGTTCAGAAGGAGCAAGTGGGTAAAAAAATGCCAAATGCAGTTATACTGATTAATAACTATTTCACAGAAATATACTCTTACTCTCAGACTGTTTAAGTAAGCAGAAACGAGATGTTGGGGAGAAAGCAGCAGAGAAGAGACAGGGAAAGCTGAGGGGTTGGATTTTTTTTTTTTAAATACATAATGAAGTTTTAAAGGGAAAACAACCGAACCTCAAAACTAGCATTGCTGAAAGCAATGTTAAAAGGACACAATCTAAAGTCATGCTACAAAAATAGTGTTATCTTGTTTAACCAAATGTACATCTTTTTCAATTCCATGATTGACGGGAATGTTTATGTGACTGACACACGGAAGGCACCGAAGGTGAAGTGATTATTATTTGTCTTAAAATATACAAAGACATAATTACCTACTTTTGGAAAACGAAAAAATACAGCCATACCTGTAATAAATAGCTAAGTGTTTTTGCCATGGGTTCCTGAACCCCTACAAATTTCAACATATACAAATAGTTTCACCCCCTAGCTTTCTCTTATTGCTTAGGAAAAGCACTGGTTTTATCCACATACATCAGTTTCATCATGAGGCAGGGTTTGAAAACTCGTTTTTAAACGGGTTACTGGGTGACAGAGCTGGGAGCAGGCGAGGCCTTGGGCCTGGGCCAGTCCTGGGGGGATGGGGGCAGTGCACAGGCGCCCCACCCTTGAGCTCTCCCAGGAGGCCTTGGACCAGTCAGTTTTCCCTCCAAGCCCCGAGTATCTGCCTTTCTCACATCTGCAGAGAGGAGAGCAGAGCCCTGAAACTTGCAAAGTCGATTCTGGAAAAGGCAGAAAAGCAAAATGGGCCACAAAGGGAAGCAGCCAGACACGTCCCTGCCTGCCTGGGCACCAGGCCCCCACGCTGTCCTCGCTTCCTGACCGTTCCTTCGGGTGGCTGTCCTGATAAAAGGGGCACTTCCTACCGCGGGTTTCGGCAGCATCCTCCCAAGATGACTCAAATTGGATAGTTTCAGATTATTACTGAATCCCATATAAACCCTCGTCAAATCAATTGTGTCACGCATTCTCTCTTCTGAGGCGCAATGGTGAAAAGAAACTTTGGGCCTCACCCTAATCCTGCCAGCAAAGCTGATTAAGGTCATTTGAGACAAGGTCCTACTCTAAATGCAAGTTCTGATGTAGCTCAGTAGAGTCCAGGCTATTAACCCCTTTCATGAAGGCTCTCGGCCCTATGTAGGATGCATCCCAAAGGAGATACGACACGCCAGGGTGTCCAGATACCAAGTCACCCAGACTGAAGTCTTGGAATAAAAACTAGACAACAAACTAACCCTGTGAAAAAGATACATGATTCAAGGATCCATAAACTAAACTTTATTCTAGGCAAATTGCCACTGATTTAGACTCAGCGGGCTGGCGGGTAATTTTTTTTAATGTTTATAGAATAATAAAAACGAGAAAGGAAAAAATAAATCCCCAAGGCTGAGAAATTACATCCAAATGAAATGAGAATATAATCTAAACCAAAGAAGGGAGTTTCAAGCCTATAAGTATATAAATGCCATTTACTGGTATGAAGAAAAGCTAAACAAACATTAAACTTTGAGAAAAAAAATTCTTCTAGATCTAACAGATATTGAGGGCAGAAACAGCTTCTAAATAAAAGAAATGTAAAGAGCCACAAAGATTTCCAATTACTTTCTCAACCAAACAGTTACAATTTCAGCAACATCTGCTGAGGAGAGAAGAAATGGGAGATTTTACAAAGAGCCAGGAAGGTTTACACGGCTCGAGGCAGGCGGTGTTAGGTCTGCGTCCTCTCTGAGGGGGCTCCCAGATCAGAATCTGAGTCACCTGTCCACACTTGTGAGTTCCCAAACTCACACAAAGAGCCCAGCAGCGCCCAGGCACGCTGGTCCCTGCATTTGGCTCCTGCTCTCAAGTGGGTTCCGGAACACAAGAAGGACAGGAAGGCAGTTAACCAAGTACAGCCCGGGTGGGTAACCATGTCCAGTGCCCTCGACAGGCCCACAGCAGATGGTCTGGGCCTCCTCCCCCCTCCTCTCACCTCCCAGATCCGCCCCTGCTCCCTCCTCATCAGCTGTCACGGAGCTGCTGCTGGGAGTGGGTGCTGATGAAATAAGAGAACCCCTGGGTACTGCACACTTCACCAGGAGCTAGAAACGTGTCTGGAGACCTCACTCGCTAATGGCAGTCACTAGAGCAGGAAGCAATTTTTTAAGTGGTTGAGACAATCAATTTAGAAGCAGCCCTCAGCTGAGTTGTTTTCGCCTTTTGCTATCTGCTCAGTGTCATGTTTTCCTGTAAACCGCATGTGGAGAAAATGACTATCGGGCCTTGGCACAAGGACTTCATGGTTGCTTTGTTTGGAACATGGGTGGCACACTGGGACCCGCTTACATCGTCACTGCCTCCCAGAATCACTAAAGTGGCCACGTGTTGTCTCCACATTCTGTTAGGGCAGATTCTAAGAAGAGCCCACAGAAAACCTTGCACAGCCCGAGATTAGGAACTTGGTCCACCTCTTAAACACATGGAGAGGCGAAGAGTTCCTTCCCAAACAGGTGAGTCTATGAGAAAAGTGAGCTTGGGCCACACACACATGACACATGGAGGGGGTATTCGAGGGTCATTTGCCGCAAGCAGGAATTCACATACATGTGCAGACCAGAGTTAGTGCTTTATCTCCTCAGAGGCCGCCTGTGGCTCAACGCAAGACTGAGTCACTCAGAAAGCCTCAAAGAAAGGCGAATGAAACTGCAAACTTTAAAAGACTAGGAATGTTTTCAACTGAGTCACCAAGCTCTCTCAAGAAGCCTCTGACATGGGGTGGGGTCAGATGCACTCCATGCCTGCCCACAGGAATGAGCCTTAAGCCAAGGGACAGTGATGGTGCCCAAAGGGTAGGGGATGACATCCACCTCCCAGAGCCGAGCCCCCAGAACCAGACTGGGTCCCCGGCTTCCCGGCGGCCAGCCTGGGCTCTGTCCACATTGGCACTTTGGTTCAAGCTGCCAAGGAAGACATGGATATTGGGACTGGGCAGGTGTCAACATTCTTGCCTTTCTGTGGGCAAAGGTATTCTCTCTTGAATGACTTGCTGCAGAGTGAAAATCTGTCTCCTTTACTTCAAATAGAACTTCTGCTGTGAGGTTTTAATCTGTAACTGCCTGTGCCTTCCCCGGCTTTATATAGAGCTGACAAGTATCTTTAGGCTCTCGTGACTGGAATCTCTCTGTATGAAAGGGGTAAGGTACCCCACCCCTTTGCCATGTCTTTGCAATGTGAAGGGAGGGTAAAGGAGAATTAGACAAAAGAAAAAATACCACATCAACCAGATCAATGCCAGGATAAACCTTCTCTGAAGACGTCAGTGTGTGCATCCATCTAAAACCACCAGAGGCTCCACCAAATGCTTAAGGGTTTCAACCATCCAGTCTCCAGGAACAAATTCAAACATATACAAGTTGGGCATCAACTATGAATGCCAATATCATCCCACCAGAAAATTAAGAAACACTAAGATTGCCTCAGTCTTAAAAGTTCCCCAAACCAAATTGACACTGGTCCATATTACAACTATTAAATGCAAAAATAAGCTTATTTCAATCTGCAAAAAAAAAAGCCCTTTTAAGCCTCCCCAAATCTTGATTGTCTTGTTTGTACACAGAAACAACATAAAGAAAATGCGAGTATCTTTCCCTTCACACTAGACAACCATATTCCTTCCTTCCTTCTCACCACGTGACAAGACTTATGACTGCAGTACGCCAATCAGCATATCTGGTCACTTTCGGCTATACTGGGAGCTAATTAAATATAAAGAAATATATTTACAAAAACCATGGGAGAGCCTCATGGCACAAGGAACATTAAATAGTTACAGGGACATAAATAATTCCAAGATTCTAACACTAAGATGTAAATTAATTCCTAAGTGGCCTATGGCACAAGGTGTCATCACTTTTTATCATCTGTCAGCGTGTACAACTTCAATGGGCTTCAGAACTCTTCCTTGCAGCTGACAACACATCCTCAGGATACCAACAGACTCCTTTCAACCAGAAGATAAACTGGTTTTATTTGACTTGGAAAAACGTGGGCAACAACCCTCACCTGAAGAGTCTTCTTTTTTCCAATCTCACTTCAAAGGCAGCTTTTTATTGAGGCCAAGTAACATGAATCCCAGAAGGAGATTTCTGATAAAGTTCAGGGTGGTCCTTCCAAGTGGGCCCCATTTGACGCAAGGCTGAGTCTTTGTAACCCTGTTTTTAAATGGAACTCTCCGAGGGCAATAAGCCCCATTTTGAAGAAGCATATACACTCCACAAATGCAAAATAAATATATAAAATGAACAGATAAAATCCAGATGTCATAATCTCCTCAAAAGTCACTATACATAATAGGTATGAGGTTTGTGAAGCCTGGTTTGTACTGCCTCACAACATCCATGGGAAGAGGGCTCAGTCAGACCCACCATGACCAGGCCTGGCTGCCCTAGGCAGGGACAGTGGGAGGTCAGTTACCCCCAGACAAGCTGGGTTTCTGAGCAGACCAGGGGCTTGAACAGGTGGCCTAGGTCACGGCCCCAGAAAGGAACTTCAGCAGAACTTGAGTTGTATGTATGGGATGTTCGGTTCAGGGAGCCCTAACCCCGACCCTTCAGAGATGGCACAGTACCATTTCCTGCAGGGTCCCGAGCCAAGCAGTGCTACCTGACGAAGCGTGCAGGAAATCGTACGCTGCTCTGCTCTGCAGAAGACAATGCCAGGCTGTGCAGGGCTGGACATTTCTCACACAGGCTCTGCTCCCCCAGACCCCCTCTCTCATGACACTGCCCGCTGCTGAAGCTGTAACGCTCACTAGCACAAGATCCTGGGGATGCTCCTCATTAATGCAAAATCTTCCCACCAGCAGTGAGCGTTCTTTTCCTTGGTGAGGGCAAAACGCAAAATATTAGAGCTAGAGTGAGGTTTGTAAACATTAAGGACAGTTCAAAGAGTGAAAACCCGACATGTAAAAACAAATTTTCCGTTAAGAGAAACAATTAGCCTCCAACAGAAAAAACCAAAAAACTACGGTATTGCAGGGGCTTGTGTAACTTAGTCACCCACAATAATCTTCACTTTATCAAGAATTCGTACAAAACCTTACGTAACTAGAATGTTCCCCGACAGCCTCCAAGATCGACGTTCATAGTTATGACCTTGAGGTACAGGGTCGTCGCCCTCCGAAACATCAGTGAAAGGGGGTGTCGTGGTGCAGGTTCAAGTAGTTTTCAAATCCTAGACGGAGCCACTTAGAATTCACTCTAGAACTCTTCTCAGGCATTTGAAAATCAGCGCACACCCTTGAAACAGAGGCGTGTCCCCACCTGTGGTCCATGAGGCCAGCAAATGGGCAAGGGTCCGGACTGGTGGAACAGACTGTATTTCTTCTGTGGCTTTTATCTGAGAAGTGACATGACAGAAAATCTGCAGTCCGGCCTCGGCGTATTCAGGGAAGGTAGGAAACTGGAAAACAAGATGGTCCCCGTATTCTTGGAGGAGCATCTGGGATTTGGGAAGATGATTCCAGGGACGTCTCAGCAGGGTAGGAAACAGATGGTGACCTCCTGAAGGTCAGCAGTGCCCTGGAGCCCAGCCAAGAGGATGCCAGCCTCCCCCACCTCCATAAAGCCCAGAGCCAGCAAAGCACCCGGTGGGCACACCCACCGCCGAGACCCTTGGTGTCACACCTGGCTTTCCATGCTCGTGCTGGGGTCCTGGTGCCCCAAGGCATGGAAAACAAAGGGGAGAGGGGCATCCTGGCAGCGAGACTAAAGCGCATCCAGGGCCTCTATGGGGGTTGCCCAGAAATCACTGCTGACCCACCATTCCAACCATAAAGTTTCACTCCTTGATATTTGTTTTTTCCCCTCCTAGCAGCCCCCATTTAATCCAAAGTCCTGACTCATCACGAACACATATGAGGGGGTGGCTCAGAGTCAGCCACAAAGCCTGTGCTCAGGGACAGTGAGGTGGACACGGCGGCCCGCAAGGACAGTGCCTCCCACGGCCACCAAACCAGAGGATTGGGGGGGGGGGGCAGGCCCCTCCCACCACCTCTGTGTGAAAGGCTGGACACAGGGTCCCCCGCCTCCTGCATCCACCATCAGGGCCACCGTGAAAACCCTTTCCCAGAATGAACTGTTACCAAGGAGGACAAAATTCAACTTAGTCACATGATAATCTGATGTGATGAGGGAAAGAAAAACTTGATTGAAAGGACGGGCACGAGGACCAGGGGGAAGAAGACTCCAGTGCGTCCTCACGTGTCCAGGCGCTGGATCTCGGGCCGGCTGTCCACGTCTCTGGACTCAGTACGGGCACGGATGTAGTCGTTGGCGCTCTGCTGCCGGAGGCTGACCCTCCACTTCTTCACGGCCAGGAACGTGTTCACCGCGTAGGCCGCCGTTGCCAAGAAGCCGAATATCTACAAGACACATGCTGGGTTAGTCCGCAGGGCCCCTGGGCAGCTTACAGTGAGCGAGGTGTATTAGCCTCTCCTGGCTGTAACCCCAACACCCAGACCCCGCTAAATGTCCAACTGTCAGACCCTGGCCAAGTTCACAGTCGTGTGACCCACAAAAAGGCAGCCTCAGGTCTCTTTTGAAGTATTCTGGATCTACAAGGGAAAAAAGATCACAGAAGGGCTTCTTTTACAGACCTTCATGACACTGGTCCCCGGGAGAAATGTAGACAAAAACACCATATAGATGAAAAATCAGGGTCTCAAGTGTGACCCAAAATCAAGCCACAAGGCCCAGCATTCCACATCTTAGGCCCCCAGCCCCACTGCCTCTCATGTGGGCAGCTTGACAGTGAGAAGCGGGTGTTTTAATGATCAGATAATGACTGATGAACCTGTTGAGTGACACCTTGGAGAGCTCATCGTTTAGTATTCTCAATAAACCTTTTAACCATCCTCTCAGTTATAAAAGTGCTGCATATTCTTTGTAAATACCCAACAATAAAGAAAGGCAGACCACAGAGAGAGACAGTCTTACATTACCTGGTCCCATCCTCCGCCCCCACCCCCCACTGTGCTGACTGCCATATGGTGTCCAGGCTGCATCTTCTTCATGAACACCCCACACTGGCAGGGAAGGCCCTTAAAAGCAACAGCCCTTTCAGACATCCAGGGCTCCGCTGGACAGACTGAAGCAGAGGTGCTCAACAAGCCAGAGTGTGCATCTGAGAGCTTGTTAAAACACACTGCCCATTCGGCAGCTCTGGGGAAGGCTGAGAACACCATCCCCAACAAGCTCCAGGGTGACGCTGCCATTCCAGGGACTACACTTTAAGAACCACAGCACTGAAGGAACCGCGGCCTCTGCTGGCCCAGTGACATCATTAGCAAAGGAGAAGCTAAAGGAGAAGCAGTGGGACACAAGCCCAGGGGACAGAGGAACAAGGCACAGAAAGTGTATGAACCAGCCTTGTTTCGACCTTTTGAGTTCACTTACCACGGCAGCGATTTCTGCTCCGGTTTTGTGGTTTAAAGCAGCCAGTACAATCGAAGCAATAAAGAAAAAGAAAGTGCTGAGTCCAGTGTTGACCAAATCCTAAAGAATAAGATAAAGTCACTTGAAAAGGATCATTGCAGGTTTTCTGAAAAAACCACTGAAGAACTTTTGACATAAAAAGCACAATACCTAGCCTCTCTGATGGCTCCTTATTTTTGTTTTGGTGACCCAGGGGTATTGATCACACAGAGGAAGGCAAAGAGGATGCTATTAATCCTCTTGAATTTAATTAAATAGTTAATGATGCTGTTTGATAAACCACCACAGAGAAATCCACATTTTAACCAAACACATCATGTTACCATTTCTTTCTTTATTCTTTATTCATGCCTCAAGGCATGTGGGATCATTTTCCCTGACCAGGTATTGAACCCAAGCCCCCTGCAGAGGAAGCTCAGAGCCTTAACCACTGGACCACCAAGGAAGTCACCATGTTAAATGACTATTTCTTAATGACCTATTATAGAAACCAAACTGCTAACCCACAAGGACACACTCATTAATTACCAGGTAGAGTTCTATTGTCTTCTTTCAAAACACATTCAAATCCTCTTGGCATGGACAAGAATGGACTTAAACTGGTGAAACCCCTTCATGCATTTGTGACATATAAAAAGTACTGCTTTCAGACCTGGAGAACCCACTTAGCCAGGCCTCACACTTCTCTTTCTCATGCGTGGTCTTTCAAGTCTCCATGATGCTAAAGCCTAGAGGATTTTCCCCTAAGCTCCTAGCAAAGCAAATCAGGTTACAAATCCAACGCTTCGAAGATTTAGCTCCTGTCTTACTTATCTAGGGGAATACAGCACAGTTATTCATATAAACACCCAGACGAGGGTCCTAACCAACCACAACTGTGGATGGGCCACTTTGCCTCTCATGTCATATGTGGGCACAGCCCCCCACCCCTCCGGAGTTGTTTCAAGGATTGGGTGGAACAGCGTACATGAAAAGCCAAGCATGTGCCTAGCCCACACTTAGGGTTCCCTGCACATTTATTGTTACTTCCAGTATTTCCACTTGTACATTAGGCCCCCACAGCCTGGGTCATACCAGAGCACCTCTGTGATCTCTACAGGCAAAACCCTACAGTGCTTAGGTGCCAGCTCGACTGTATCATCAATATCAGGTGGGTCTTGCTGGCTGACCTGGCTTTGGGGGCCATCTCCTCCTTAAAGATGGCAAAAGGCAACATTCACCTCCTAATAGTCCTGAGCCCTGCAGCAGCTCCTGCCACACTCCTGGCCAGCGCCTCTGCCCCTGCTCATGGACAGCAGTGAAGCACAACTACAAACTCTACCCAGAGAGTTCTACTAGCAGGGCAGTTTTCAGTGGTGACCAGCGTGAAGCCAGGACAAATGTTTCACAAAGTTAAACCTGGACGCATTTATTTACACCCAACTCTGGGTAAGGAGCTGCAGGGATAAAGATAAATATAGTTTCTAAACCAAAAGCTACTCAGAAACAGGAGGAAATGTTTTATGATAAAATGCTGAGATTTTGAAGAGGTTCATGTGTCTATGGCTACACCACCCTGAACATGCCCAGTCTCCTCTGAAGACATGCATGTTAATTGTCTATGAATTCCACATTTGGAAATCTTCTTAAATAGCATACTTCTTAAATTGTCTTAAATAGCATACTAGTTGCACAAAGGTCTAAGCATAAGGATGTTTATCATGTTATTTAAAATAGCAAAAAACTAAAGATAAAATACTTAAGAATCAAGGACTTGTTAAGTAAAATGGTATTTCCAATTGGAACAGTATGCAATCATTAAAACTAATGATATAGTTATATTTAACATGGAAGACACTCAAGGTAGTTCAAATGGGAAAGCTTGACTTGAATGGTTCCATTTTGGGGCATTCACATATCACAACATACATCTACTTGTGAAAGACAGCCTAGGGAATTCTAGAGTATTACACCCCTGTATTAAGTGGTTACCCCTGGATGGCTGCTATCACATATGATTTTAATAACAGTTTTACTGAGATATAATTCACCACAATCTAATTTTAGAACATTTTTAGCACTTCCAAAACAAACCTACTCATTAGCAGGTAATTCTTCATCCTTTCCCTTAATCCTAGGCAACTACCAATCAGTTTTTTGTCTCTAAGAATTTGCCTATCCTGGACATTTCATATAAATAAGAAACTCCTTTAAAATAAAAAAAAATCCAGGGACTTCCCTGGTGGTCCAGTGGTTAACAACCCACCTCCCAATGCAGGGGATTCAGGTTCAATCCTTGGTGTAGGAATTAACACCCCATACACTGTGGGGCAACTAAGCCCGTGCACCACAACTGCTGAGCCTGTGCCACAACTAGAGAAAGTCCTCTCACTGCCACAAAGACCCAGTGCAACCAAAACTTAAAAAAAAAAAAAAAACTTTCAGCTGCTCCTGAAAAATTGTTCTTAAAAGTCCCGTGAAGTAACACAGCTGACTGAGACTTAGTAGGAGAACAACCTCTGGGTCTCAGACTGCTGGCCCATCTCCTCACTTGCCCATTTCCACCACATACCCAGCCGCACAGGGCCCTGAGTCCACGATCCCACTCCAGTCCCAGAGGATGGGCCATCCTACAACGCGCCCCACCCTTCCATACTCTGTGCCCAGCAAGCATCTATTCATCCCTTGAGGCTCAACTGGAATCTGGCATTTCCTCTGAATTTCCCCAATTGACCTGCTCCAGGCCCCCTCCCCTGAGGAATCCACCATGTTCTCCCAGGCCTCACACAAAACTGCGTCACACACAGCACACATACCACAGGAGAGCAGCTAGCATCTACCCTGTGCTTGCTTTCAGTTCCCAAAGCCTGGCCCAAAACAGGTGTTCAACACCACTGGGCTCTGTGACTGGCTGAAGTCAGTTCTACACATGGATAAGAGAGGAGGTTTACAACCATTCAGCCCATATTGTGCCCCGACGGCCCCAGTACCATGAGATCGATCATAGTACTGATGGCAGAGTGATAGAGACAGAGTAAAGGGACAATGTAGGTAATTAAACAGCTGATCCCACTAACAGATTGTAAGTAAAAAAAAAAATATGGGAGACCCTTATAAGTTAATAATCACTTAAGAAAACAGTTTTTAAAAAAAAGAAAAACAGGTTTGCTTAACTACAAAACCAAGCAGGCTTCCTGAGCAACAAAACCATGCAGCAAAAGCATGAGACATGACCCAAGACAATAAAACAATGGTGGCATGAGACCCACATCCTGCCCAGTGAGCTCAGTAAGTTAATGACCCCTAGGACATGCTCTTTGCACCCATAAAAAAACAATAATTTATGGAAAGATGACATTTCAAAGTAAAGACCCTCATTGTACTGAGGCCTGAAATAACATTTCCACAGTGCCATGACCATCTTGGCTTAATCACATAGGGACAAAAAAAAACTCCCCCACTCAACCTGGAGGAGGAGCTGATGATGGAGGCATGATATCTGCTTAAAAAAAAAAAAAAAAAAGAGGAAAAAGAAGTGGTCTCTTTCCCCTCCCCACTTTTTCTTTGATTATAAAACTGTAGCCCTCTCGCCCAGCTGCTTGCAAGCCTCACAAGCATCCTGTTCTAAGAAATCACTTCTTATCTATCACTTTGCCTCTTGCTAAATTCTTTTTGCACTGAGACATAAAGGATGGGAACTCCTCTGTGGAATGGTTTAGTCACTAAGTTGTGTCCAACTCCCGCAATCCCATGGACTGTAGCCCACCAGGCTTCTCTGTCCATGGGATTCTCCAGCCAAGAATATTGGAACGGGTTGCCATTTCCTTCTCCAGGGGATCTTCCCAACCCAGGGAGCGAACCCAGGTCTCCTGCACTGCAGGCAGATTCTTTACCTCCTGCACTACCAGTGAAGCCCCTTCAGAGCCCCCTTGAAACACCACCTTATGGTTTCAGGGGCAGCTACCATCTATAGAGAGCCTACTGTACCAACCATACAACTCCCAGTGTCTCACTGAATCCTAACCTAATTAGGATCCAAGACACCTCTAATGAAGGGCCTTGAGGAAGTTGAATTCTAGAAAAGATGAGTTTGGCATAATGAAAAATACATATATGGTCTTGTCCCAGATTCCTTAACACTTCCTGAGTGCCCTTAGTTGCCCTTTAACCTGTGGGGTCTGCATTGACTCCAGGAGTTAATGTCAGAACTAAACTGAATTGCTGAATACCCAGGAGAATCCCCATGGACAGAGGAGCCTGGTGGGCTACTGTCCATGGGGTCGAAAGAGTCAGACACGACTGAGCGACTAAGCACAGCACAGTTGGTCTTAGAGAATTACTCAGTGTGGAAAAAGCACACAGATTTGGTGTCGGGGGAGAAAAAACAACCTATATATTTGATGTCAAAAGTGGTGTCAGAAAACAACACACAATGAGTCACAGCAAAGTCTCAGGACTCTGCAGGTGGGCCCTCTGGGTGACTCCAGACAGTTCTCAACTCACCACAGCCCCCAGCCTGGGTTCCCAGGTCAGGAGACACCTGTGAGACAAGCAGAGGCCCCAAAGGCCACTAAGAAGGAACACAAAGAGGAAGAAGAAAAACAGACTGTGGTATCATCAGAGGCAAGAGGAGACAGTAGCGCAGGAGAGAGACTGAGCAGAGCACACTCCAGGGCTGACACGATTGGTGGGGGCGGCGGGACTGGAAGCAGAGGATCCAGGAGCACAGCGATCCCCCAGTGATCCTGACCAGAGGATTTTCAAGGACGGAGTGTCGGGGGAGTGGATGGTAGAGGGGAAGAGGTAGTCCCCATGTTTGGAAGAGACACGTGGGAGGCTTGTAGGGTGTTGACACTGTCCTAACTCTTGGCCCAGGGGTCTGGCTACACAGTCTTTATCATTCTTCACTAAACTGTATTTTGACTTCTACAGATTTCTCTGAATATGCTTTATTTGACAATAAAAGCTGAGAAAAAAGAGAGATCGGGAAGTAGGGAAGTGGAGCAGACATGTGCGGACCTCTTTCCTCTACAAAGTCTGACTGAGCTTCCAGGGCTTGAGGGCTCTGAATGCCAGCTACGGGGAATGGGAGACCCTGGTAGGAAAAGGTTGGAAGGACGGAGGGACAGGGTGGGAGAGGAGGCCAGGGGCACCACCCAGTCATCTGCCCCAGCCAACACCATCCTAAAGAAAAGGAGGGATGTTAACTTTTCAGCGAAAAAGATGCATTTTGATACAACCCCCAACATATGGTTGCCAACCAGTAGAAAGACTTTCATGGTTAAAACAGAAAAACTAGGTATTTAAGAAATCTCACCAAATGGGTATTTCTGGAGATAAAGACCTGAATGAATTAATTAGAACCTGAAGTCTTTTTTGTTGTTATGGTGATCTGGGATCAGGGGTCCTTTTAAAATTAAATGTTTATTTATTTATTTATTTATTACTTTGGCCACACCACACAGCTTGTGGGCTCTTAGTTCCTCAATCAGGGATTGAACCCTGGCCCACAGCGGTGAAAGTGCAGAATCCTAACCAGTGGACTGCCAGGGAATTCCTGGCGATTCTTTCTTTAAAAAAAATAAATTGGAAGTGTAGTTGATTTACAATATTAGTTTCAGGTGTACAGCAGAGTGATTCAGTATTTTTGCAGATTCTACTCCCTTATACGTTATTGCAAGATAATGGCTATAATTGCCTATGTTATACAATAGAGTGAGGTATGAAGTCTCCTAATAGATTTATGGCTGTCAAATAAGTAGATAAGATAGAATTCAGGGTGTGACGTCAAAGCTGGTGAAGTCTACAGGAGAATGACGTGACTGACAGACACCAATGGTCTCTGACTCACAGTAAAGTGACTATTTCTCTTACTGGCAGCAGCGCCCACTGGTTTGGAGCCTTTGTACACACTTGTCTCATTTCATTCTTAAAACAACCCTGCAAGAAAATGCTACCATCTCCACTTGGGGGCTCTAAGTGACTTGCCCAGGGTCATATACAGCTCTTAAGAGCCACCTCGGACTTGAATGCAGACAGGGCAGCCTGATTCAAAGCCCCTGGGTCTTAACCATCTTAACAGCTGGTTCTTTGTCAAACAGGATCTCAGGCCTGTTTTTTTATTCACAGCCCAGCCCAGCCCCTCCCTCAAAAGTATTTATCCTGGCCTTAGACACTCCAGGGGTCTGGGTTTCCAATGTACCTTGCCCCAAGACAATGACCTTGTCCCCACGGAGCCTGCATGCTGGTTGGAGGAGGTTTGCGAGGTACTCTTGCATTGCCTGTTCATTACACACTGTCAATTTAGATCACAACACTGGAAGCATTTTCTTTAACATAGACTTTATCTTAAAAAGAGCTGAGAGACTAAAACCTGTCACCAAAAACTGTGACGAAATGCCTCCAGTAAATCTTGAGGTTTTAGAGCTTATTTCTTCCTTTTCAATGTCAGGACAAAACCAACTGAGTTTTCAATGGACAACTTCCCTAGCCCAGTTCTCCTTTCATTTTTCTTCCCAAAAGGGTCTGAATGACGCAGACAGCACTCTGAGGAAGATGGTCACCTCTTGGTTCCCCCACAGGAACACCATGGGAGCGGCCTCGCCAGGCAAGGTGACCAGCCAGGCTGCCTCCTCCCGGGCTCCAGCACTCCAGGCCAGCTCTCCACAGTGCTGCCCGCACCAGCGCCGGCCAGCAGGAGAGGAGCCCAGGTGGGGGCAAGTGGCCTCAGACCCCTCCCCTCCAGTCCGAGGCAGCTAACAGGGCCTGCCTGTGTCTCCCTAACTGGTTCTCTTTGAGCTCCTGCAAGTGCTTATTTGCAAAGAAGTATCAAGGAAACAAGTGCTATTAAGTTCACTCTTCCACTTGGCACAGTAGGGACAAGTAATACAAGTCCATGAAAGGGGGCCTGGGAGTGACTGGCCCTGAGCTTCCCGTGCCGATCAGAAAGTAAGGCTGTCAGAGCTAAGAGCCCCAAACCATGGAGAGAAAAGGACACATTTCCTCACGACTCGCTGATCAATCCAGCAAACCCTCTGGGACCTCCCAGCTGCTTTGAATTTAATAGTAATAATATTCCTAGGTTTCACAAGTTAATGGCAATTTCATTCATATTTTCAGCTCTTCCTGAATCAGTACTTTTGCAAATGGCTTTCAGGTCCAGTGTGAAAATATGCAAATGTATTCATTCCATGCTCTCTTTCCCATATTCTATAAATATCAACATTACCAATCGTCTTAAAGGATCCGCAAATTGAAATGACATCTTTAAAGAAGTCAGAATAATCGTTATGTTTCTGTCATTAGTGAAGGTCCCATTAATTCTGTAGTCATGTTATTCAACCCAGGAAGGAAATTTAAAATTTCACAGTTGCATTACAAGGGAATACTTATGTATCAAAATGAACTGGAACCAAACATGCCATGGAATGATTCCCGATTTTTCTGGGAGCCGTGGAGTAGTCGATTCTTTCCTAGTCAGAGAGCATGACTTTTACTCACTGTCAGGTTCCAGTTGATCTGGGGAATTCTCATGTGAAGGTTGAGACTGAACAGAATCAGCAAGACTCCGGTCACCACAAATGCACTGCAGCTCACAAACTCAAAAAAGTAGAGGCCTTCACATGGGGAGCATTCCATGATGGTCTCTATGCAGATGAATGCGATCAGGGCCAAGATCTGAGAAGAAAATTGCAAACACACATGTACATGTATGGTTAGCACACGTCTGTGGACACACGTGCCTGCTGCCTTTAAATAAAACTCAGCCGCCACCACATAACAACCACGGAGTTTTCCCCTGGGGACAGCAGTCTACGGACAGGAATGTGACCTGATCCAACTCTTACATAAGAATAGGTACAGGGGTACATTAAAAAAAAATACATTTGAATCGGTTCTACTGAGATGGATGAAACTGGAGCCCATTATACAGAGTGAAGTAAGCCAGAAAGAAAAACAACAATACAGTATACTAATGCATATATATGGAATTTGAAAGATGGTAACGATAACCCTATATGCGAGACAGAATAAGAGACACAGATGCATAGAACAATTTTGTGGACTCTGAGGGAGAAGGTGAGGGTGGGACGTTCTGGGAGAATAGCATTGAAACATGTATATTATCATATGTGAAACAGAACACCATTCCATGTTCAATGCATGGGACAGGGGCTCAGGGCCGGGGCAATGGGATGACCCAGAGGGGTGGGATGGGGAGGGAGGTGGGTGGGGGGTCCAGGAAGGGGAACACATGTGAACCCATGGCTGATTCATGTCAATGTATGGCAAAAACTATTACAATATTGTAAAGTAATTAGCCCCCAACTAAAATAAATAAATTTATAAAAAAAAAAAAAAAAGAATAGGTACAGGGGCCTTAATGAAAGGATCAAATTCCTCATGTGAACAACCGTGCCACCACAGGATGCCGACACCAGGCTGCTGCGTGAGGCCCCCCGTGAGGAAGCAGACAGGAACAGGCTCATAGTGTTTTTAGTTCTGTCTCTGCCACCAGTAAGTGGACACCACCTATGTGCGTTTCTCACTTACAGTCTCTATCAGGGTGATGTCAAACATTAACAGGGCAGGGTCCTGGTGGTGTCCGTGTTAAGATATTTGCAACTACCCTTGCTGGTTCAGCTGATGTCATACAGGCTGACTGAGACCTGTGTGAGGTCTGACTGTGAGGCTGACTGAGACGGCTTTAGAAGGACTTGTATAACCCCTCCATTTAGAAGTCCTACCCCAAATAAGGCCCACCTAATTAAATCATGTGTGAAAGGAGATATCGGCGGCAGAGGATGAGATGGTTGTATAGCATCACCAACTCAATGAACATGAGTTTGAGAAAACTCTGGGAGATAGTGAGGGACAGGGAGGCCTGGCGTGCTGTAGTCCATGGGGCTGCAAAGAGTTGGACACGACCTGGTGCCTGAACAACAACTACAATTAATTTATGAGCCGTGCTTTTTAAAATGTTTATCATTGGAGGGACTTCCCTGGCGGTCCAGCAGTTAAGAATCCGCCTTGCAATGCTGGGGACGAGGGTTCAATCCTTGGTTGGGAAACTAAGATGCCATCTGCTGCAGAGCAATTAAGCCTGAGCACCACAACTAGAGAGTCGGGGTGCTCGAATGAGAATCCACATGACACAACTAAGACTGTCTGTGCCAAAACTAAGACTCGGCACCACTAAATGGATGAATGATTCTACCTTGCAATGTGGGGGATGTAAGCTCATCCCCTGGTCGGGGAACTAAGATCCCACGTGCCTTGGGGCAACTAAGCCTGAGTGCCACAACTTGAGAGCCCGAATGCTGCAACGAAAGATCTTGTATGTTGCCACAAAGATCCTGCATGCCACAGCTAAGACCTGATGCAGCCAAATAAATAAATTTTTTCTAAGTTTACCATTGGATTTGACCATGAAGAGACAGCCTGGGAAGTTCATAAAAACATTTAAAATCTACCAACATTAGAAATACTTTCTGAAGGACCACAGTAACACTCTAGCAATATGTCCTAAGAGATCAGAGATCATGAAGGTAAAGAGGTGTCAATGAAAATCACCAGGTCAACTTTTAAAGCAAGATTTCAAGAACAGGAGGAGGCCCAGGGACTGAGTTAATGGCCCTGTGATCAAGGAAAAGTCAGGTGGTCTTACACCTAAAACCAGACCAGTCTTGGGCTCCTGGCCTGTACCCTACTTCTGTAACTCAGCTCCTCACCACCTACCACCTGTCAAGCCTATGCCAGAGCTTCCAGGCTGACCTCCACCTCCAAGGTGGAGGAAGAATGGGCAGGCAGCTCTGTGGTCCCAGGCCTGTCCTCAAGACCAGCAACATCAGCATCACCAGGGAGCTTGTTATAGATGAAAATGCAGAATCTCTGCCTCCCCTCCTTAACCCCCCGAGTCAGAATCTGCTTTTTGACAAGATTCCCAGATGACTGAAGTGTGGGTAGAACGGAAGGCCCAGGCTATTCTGGGGCCCTTCTTTTCCTCCAGGGGTCCCACTCGTGCCTTGATCAGCTCACCTCCTCCCCCTGCCCTCCCTGATGTCGCTTCTCCCAGTCAGACATGACTGATCCCACCCTCCCCCAGGAAAGCTTGGTCTGCGGTTGCATCCCATCTTTTACACCTGCCACTACGCATCTCTCTGCCTTCTGAGCTCTCGGAGGGCAGGGGCCAGTTCACCTCCCTCCACTCCCAAGGCACCAAGTACACGAACTTGCACAAAGCAGGCAAATGGGGGCTCAGGGAGCCTCTACAAACCCACCCCAACAATTCCTGACAGACTCGTCAGTCTCCACATGAAAAGAAGGGAGACTCTCCTTTTTCCATGCCTTTTTAACAATATGTAGTCTTTCCATATTTCCAAGTCAACACGTTACAAATACGGGCCTTTTAAGCACACACTTTCTGCTTCTCCTAATGGCTCTCCTAACCCTCTACAGAACCAGACACTTTAATTCTCCATCTGAATTACATGCCTGACTTGCAATCAATTCACAAAGAAATAGTTTATATAAGGGAAACTCCAGAAAAAAAAATTCTTTTTCACCCCTGTAATTGGATATAGTAATCTTAGACAAGAAATAATACACTCTACTGATGAGTTACAAATGTTTCTGGTATGCTAACTTCAACCATATTTGTGTGGGAAGATAACACCTACATTCTTACATATTAAAATAAAAATGGTTTCAAGAATATGCAAATCAGATAGGCCATTCAACACAGGAGTGCACAGAACAAAATTCCCTGTTCTTTAGCTCATATGCTAATGAAGAATTTTTTAAATTAATTTTTAAAATGTAGCATATTAGACAGTGATAAGTACAAAGGAGAAAAATCAAAGCAGGGAAGGAAAATGAAATGTAACCAGGACAAGGGTGTTGGAAATTTTAGGCAGAGTGACCATGGAAGGCCTCTATGAGAAGGTTCTAGATTTACTATAAAGTTCACTTTAGTTTATTATAAAGTTATTAAAGAATACAATTGAAGAGTCAGATAAAGAGATACACAAGGCAAAGTCCAGAAGGGTCTCAATTACAGGACCTTTGTCTCCCTGAAATTTGAAGTGCACCCACCCCCAGCACTTGGATGTGCTTTGGCTCACCAACGTGGAAGATCACTCCTGTTCAAGAGTTTTTATAGAGTTTAATCTGGAGTCCCCTTCCCTTTCCAGAAGTCGGCGGTAAGGTTAAAAGTTCCAACTCTCTTATCACCTGGTTGCTTCCCCTGGCAATCAGCCCCCATCCTTAGGAGCTTTCCAAAAGTCATCTCATTTAACACAAACTCCAGTGTGGCTGAAAAGGATTTGTTGTAAATATCAAAAATATAGATATCAAACACCTCTTATCACTTAGGAAGTTCCACGAGTTTTAAGAGCTCTGTGTCAGAAATGGAATGAAGACCAAATATATATTTCATTATTCCAAATCACAGTATCTCAAGAGTTAGACATAAATACACACATATATACAACTATAAACATACAGTAATACCCACTGATAGGTGTTTAGGCGGTTTGTAATACTCTAACATAAACTGTACACTTTAAAAAAAAATTGGCTGTGTTGGGTCTCAGTTGCGACTTGTCGATCTTTTCTTGCAGTGCTGGGGCTTAGTCGCTCCTTGGCATGTTGGGGGCTTCCCTGGTGGCTCAGATGGTAAAGAATCTGCCTGCAATGCAGAAGACTGGGGTTCAATCCCTGAGTTGGAAAGATCCCCTGGAGGAGGGCATGGCAACCCATTCCAGTACTCTTGCCTGGAGAATCCCCACGGACAAAGGAGCCTGAGCGGCTACAGTCCATAGGGTCGCACAGAGTCGGACTGAAGGGACTAAGCAGCAGCAGCAGCAGCAGCAGGCATGTGGGATCTTAGTTCCCTGACCAGGGACCTTATTGTTTATCCATTCTATATATAATAGCTTATATCTGCTAATCCCACACTCCCAATCCATACCTCTCCCATCCCCTCTCCCCCTTGGCAACCACAAGCCTAATCTCCATGTCTATAAGTCTGTTTCTGTTTTATACATTGATAAGTTCATTTGTGTTATATTTTAGATGCCACATGTATCAAAGAGTGTTCTGCCTATGTTTTCTTCTAGGATTTTTATGGTCTTACATTCAGGTCTTCAATCCATTTTTTTAATTTTTGTATATGGTATTAGAGAATGTTCTATTTTCATTCTTTTACACAGAGCTGTCCAGTTTTCCCAGCATCACTTATTGAAGAGACTGTCTTTTCTCTATTGTATATTCTTGCCCCCTTTTCTCATAAAGGAACTGATCATAAATTCTAGTAAGGAGAATACTTTTTTTTTTTGCCTGCATTTTGGTACAGCAAATGTCAAATTTCCTCCAGCACAGTCAAATCTAACAGTCATTGCTGAAGTAAAACCTATCTAATAGCCAATAAGAAAACAGAGGCTCAGGTAGTCCCGTGGTTAGGACTGCGCACTTCACTGCAGGAGGCATGGGTTCAATCCCTGGTTGGGGAACTAAGATCCCGTGTGCTGTGTGGCATGGCCAAAAAGAAAGAAAACAGGGACTCAAAGTTATACTGGAAGCCAACAACTTCGAAGCACCTACAGAATCAAAAGTAATTCAATTTATAACAATTCTGGAATAGACAAATATACATGTAGAACTGTACAGAGATGTTCAAAAAGATGTAAATAAGGAAGAGCCATTGCAGTTGCTCACCAGGAGATCACAGTGCACCCTTGAAGAGAGTCCAATCTGTGTAGCACCTACCAACTGTTCAGGAGTAAATATTTGCATGCTTGAAAGGTATTGATATTAAAAGGTTGTCAGTGCTCTGTAACAACCTAAAGGGATGGGATGGGGAGGGGGTTCAGGAGGTAGGAGACACAGGTATGCCAAAGGCCAATTCATGTTGATGTATGGCAAAAAACCATCACAATATTGTAAAGTAATTGGCCTCCAATTAACATAAATTAAAAAGAAACAAAAAAGGTTGTCAAATTTCCACAACTATGGCTAATTATGACTGGCAACATCAAAAAGCATGGATGGGGGGCAAACAGCTGTCTGATTAAGATGACATAAAACTTTTTAAAAATTCATAACCCCTGTTACTACTGGTGGGAGTGCAAACCATCAGGTCAGGACCCTTCTGGAGCACTGTGCTAACAACAGCATGGTTCACAGTACAGCCCATTCTCTGATTTCCAGGCTCACGGTAGGGTTGGAGATTGGGGCTGAGTTTCCCAGGGCGAATTTATTTTCAGGATGATGAAGCTTGTGCCGCAACTTCCCATCCATTACAATGCCTTTTGCCAGTGGTGATGGAGTAACAGTGGGCGTTTTGGGGATTCAGTTAACTGGAAGCTGAGTGAAAGAGACTGAATTTGGGTCTAGCGGTTGCTTCCATGTACAGCCACTGTAGTCTTCCCTTTGTAGGAATGGCCTCCAGATATGCGTTGATCTGACATCATGATGAAGAAACAGGCCTCAAAATTCACAAGATCAACATGCCCTTCCATGCCAAACTAGAAGTGTCTGAGTGGTGAAGGAAGAAAGGGTTTGAATCATAAGGGGCCAGAAGCTAGAATTTTTTAGCAGGAGAATTCTTCAGATCATCAAATTCGTGAAACAGTTGTCAGTGGACAATTCTCTTTTCATCAGTGCCCAAATGGAAGTTATTTCCCAACAGGGATATACCCCATAACGCAGAGTATCCAATTATAAACACATTGTACCTTTCCTCCCATTTTGGTGGGAATCACATGAAATAGAACTTATGAGAATTCCAGGATTCATAGGGCAGAAATCTGCAGCAGTACTATAAAGGGAAAATACCTATGTGTGGGAGATTAACATAATTTATGTAGCCACTGTATCAGATCACATCATAAAGTATCTGAAAAATCCTGAACTGACAAAGTCTGACAGTCCCAAATAAAATGGCACATAAAGTTGCCTCCAACACATGGCAACAGCCTGAAGAGACAAATGTTCCAATGACAGCCTCCTACACACACCCATCAATAAGTTGATGTATGCAGTATAAGAGCATATTGATTGTGTAGTGACATCACCCGACACAAGGGAGTGGGGAAACTAAAACTTGAATTGGCCGGTGTGTGTTATGTCCCTCAGTCGTGTCCAACTCTTTGCCACCCCACGGGCTATAACCTGCCAGGCTCTCTCTCCACGGGATCCTCCAGGAAGAACACCGGAGTGGGTTCTCCAGGGGATCTTCCTGACCCAGGGATCGAACCTGCGTCTCTTGCATCTCCTGCATTGGCAGGCAGATTCTTTACCACTAGTGCCACCTGGGAAGCCCCAGATTGCTCCGATGTCCTCCTAAATTTCAGATCAATTTTTGTGCACTTTTTCAAAATTAACTGATCATACTAACATTCAAACACCATCTATCTTAGTGGTCAGTCAGTTCAGTTCAGTCGCTCAGTCGTGTCCGACTCTTTGCGACCCCATGAATCGCAGCACGCCAGGCCTCTCTGTCCATCACCAACTCCCAGAGTCCACCTAAACCCATGTCCATCGAGTCGGTGATGCCATCCAACCATCTCATCCTCTGCCGTCCCCTTCTCCTCCCGCCCCCAATCCTACCCAGCATTAGGGTCTTCTCCAATGAGTCAACCCTTTGCATGAGGTGCCCAAAGTATTGGAGTTTCAGCTTCAACATCAGACCTTCCAATGAACACCCAGGATTGATCTCTTTTAGGATGGATTGATTCGATCTCCTTGCAGTCCAAGGGACTCTCAAGAGTCTTCTCCAACACCACAGTTCAAAACCATCAATTCTTCGGCGCTCAGCTTTCTTCACCGTCCAACTCTCACATCCATACATGACCACTGGAAAAACCATAGCCTTGACCAGACGTACTTTTGTTGGCAAAGTCACGTCTCTGCTTTTAAATATGCTATCTAGGTTTGCCGTAACCTTCCTTCCAAGGAGTAAGCGTCTTTTAATTTCATGGCTGCAATCACCATCAGCAGTGATTCTGGAGCCCAAAAAAATAAAGTCTGACACTGTTTCCACTGTTTCCCCATCTATTTCCCATGAAGTGATGGGACCAGATGCCATGATCTTAGTTTTCTGAACGTTGAGCTTTAAGCCGACTTTTTCACTCTCCTCTTTCACCTTCATCAAGAGGGTCTTTAGTTCTTCTTCACTTTCTGCCATAAGGGTGGTGTCATCCGCATATCTGAGGTTATTGATATTTCTCCCGGCAATCTTGATTCCAGCTTGTGTTTCTTCCAGCCCAGCGTTTCTCATGATGTACTCTGCATATAAGTTAAATAAGCAGGGTGACAATATACAGCCTTGACGTACTCCTTTTCCTATTTGGAACCAGTCTGTTGTTCCATGTCCAGTTCTAACTGTTGCTTCCTGACCTGCATACAGGTTTCTCAAGAGACAGGTCAGATGGTCTGGTATTCCCATCTCTTTCAGAATTTTCCACAGTTTATTGTGATCCACACAGTCAAAGGCTTTAGCATAGTCAATAAAGCAGAAATAGATGTTTTTCTGGAACTCTCTTGCTTTTTCGATGATCCAGCGGATGTTGGCAATTTGATCTCTGGTTCCTCTGCCTTTTCTAAAATCAGCTTGAACATCTGGAAGTTCACGGTTCACGTATTGCTGAAGCCTGGCTTGGAGAATTTTGAGCATTACTTTACTAGCGTGTGAGATGAATGCAATTGTGCGGTAGTTTGAGCATTCTTTGACATTGCCTTTCTTTGGGATTGGAACGAAGACTGACCTCTTCCAGTCCTGTGGCCACTGCTGAGTTTTCCAAATTTGCTGGCATATCGAGTGCAGCACTTTCACAGCATCACCTTTGAGGATTTGAAATAGCTCAACTGGAATTCCATCACCTCCACTAGCTTTGTTCGTAGTGATGCTTTCTAAGGCCCACTTGACTTCACATTCCAGGATATCTGGCTCTAGGTGAGTGATCATCGTGATTATCTGGGTCGTGAAGATCTTTTTGGTACAGTTCTTCTGTGTATTCTTGCCACCTCTTCTTAATATCTTCTGCTTCTGTTAGGTCCATACCATTTCTTTCCTTTATCGAGCCCATCTTTGCATGAAATGTTCCTTTGGTATCTCTAATTTTCTTGAATAGATCTCTAGTCTTTCCTAATCTGTTGTTTTCCTCTATTTCTTTGCACTTATCGCTGAGGAAGGCTTTCTTATCTCTCCTTGCTATTCTTTGGAACTCTGCATTCAGATGGGAATATCTTTCCTTTTCTCCTTTGCTTTTCGCTTCTCTTCTCTTCCAAGCTATCTGTAAGGCCTCCTCAGACAGCCATTTTGCTTTTTTGCATTTCTTTTCCATGGGGATTTTCCTGATCCCTGTCTCCTGTACAATGTCATGAACCTCTGTCCATAGTTCATCAGGCACTCTGTCTATCAGGTATAGACCCTTAAATCTATTTGTCACTTCCACTGTATACTCATAAGGGATTTGATCTAGGTCATACCTGAATGATCTAGTGGTTTTCCCTACTTTCTTCAATTTAAGTCTGAATTTGGCAATAAACAGTTCATGATCCGAGCCACAGTCTGCTCCCGGTCTTGTTTTTGCTGACTGTATAGAGCTTCTCCATCTTTGGCTGCAAAGAATATAATCAATCTGATTTCGGTGTTGACCATCTGGTGATGTCCACGTGTAGAGTCTTCTTCTCTTGTGTTGTTGGAATAGGGTGTTTGCTATTACCAGTGCGTTCTCGTGGCAAAACTCTATTAGCCTTTGTCCTGCTTCATTCTGTACTCCAAGGCCAAATTTGCCTGTTACACCAGGTGTTTCTTGACTTCCTACTTTTGCATTTCAGTCCCCTATAATGAAAAGGACATCTTTTTTGGGTGTTAGTTCTAGAAGGTCTTGTAGGTCTTCATAGAATCGTTCAACTTCAGCTTCTTCGGCATTACTGGTTGGGGCATAGACTTGGATTACTGTGATATTGAATGGTTTGCCTTGGAAACGAACAGAGATCATTCTATCGTTTTTGAGATTGCATCCAAGTACTGCATTTCGGACTCTTTTGTTGACCATGATGGCTACTCCATTTCTTCTAAGGGATTCTTGCCCACAGTAGTAGATATAATGGTCATCTGAGTTAAATTCACCCATTCCAGTCCATCTTAGTTCGCTGATTCCTAGAATGTTGACATTCACTCTTGCCATCTCCTGTTTGACCACTTCCAATTTGCCTTGATTCATGGACCTAACATTCCAGGTTCCTATGCAATATTGCTCTTTACAGCATTGGACTTTGCGTCTGTCACCAGTCACATCCACAGTTGGGTATCGTTTTTGCTTTGGCTCCATCCCATCATTCTTTCTGGAGTTATTTCTCCATTGATCTCCATTAGCATATTGGGCACCTACTGACCTGGGGAGTTCATCTTTCAGTGTCCTATCTTTTTGCCTTTTCATACTGTTCATGGGGTTCTCAAGGCAAGAACACTGAAGTGGTTTGCCATGCCCTTCTCCAGTGGACCACAATCTGTCAGACCTCTCCACCATGACCCATCCGTCTTGGGTGGCCCCACACGGCATGGCTTAGTTTCATTGAGATAGACAAGGCTGTGGTCTGTGTGATCAGATTAGCTAGTTCTCCTTGTCGGCCGCCACCCCCGGCCCCCGGCCGGGCCTAGCCCCTGTCGGCCGCCGCCCCCGGCTCCCGGCCCGGCCTAGGCCCTATCGGCCACCGCCCCCGTCCCCCGTCCCCCGTCCCGGCCTAGCCCCAGTCGGCTGCCGCCCCCGGCCCCCGGCCCGGCCTAGCCCCTGTCGGCCGCCACCCCCTCTTAGTGGAGGCCAAAGTAAAAACAGAAGGAAAATACTTCTAAAATTTGTAATTTTGTGTGCTTCTCATTCTTAAATACTATTATACCTAGTTTTATATTGTTAATTCTAAATCTTTTTCCTTAAGAGTGGGTCTCCAAAATCATAGGACTCTCAAGCCTCTCAAAACCTGGCTCTGCTTCTGAGTTTGGGCAAAGAAAGGTGAGTGGACAAGACACCTGTTACTTCCGGCTTCCTTCAGGAACGTGAGCAACTTCACGACACTCCTTCTCTAGCTGGCCAGCAGTGTTTCCGGTGGGAGTGACCTCTGAGTGAGGCTGATGGGCAGCCAGCTTCCCACTGACCTGAGATGAGCACATGACATGAGGGAGAAGGAAACCTCCCTTGTCCTAAGCCGTGGAGATTTTAGGTTTGTTTGCTACTATGGCATACTTGAGCTCATACTGACTAAAAAGGGCACCTGGGCATAGAGTTAAATTTGCACAACAGGTCCTGGGTATTTACTACAATGCAAATTTTTGCAGGATAGATACATTACTATACTGCTGCTGCTAAGTCGCTTCAGTCGTGTCCGACTCTGTGCGACCCCATAGATGGCAGCCCACCAGGCTCCCCCGTCCCTGGGATTCTCCAGGCAAGAACACTGCACTACACTACTCACTCTTAAAGATACCAGATTCAAATGGTTTTACAGACCAATTCTTTTTTTTTTTTGGCTGTACAGCTTATAGGATCTTAGTTCCCTGACCAGGGATGGAACCCAGGCCCCTGCATTGGAAGGTCAGAGTCCTAATCCCTGAACCGCCAAGGAATTCCCTACAAATCAATTCATAACAGGCTGTTAAGGTAAAGATATTGACTATATTATTTAAATTTTTTCAAAACAAAGAAAAGTATAAAACATTTGGAATTTCAGGGATCTATCTATGTGGCAGGATTGTGTATTTTTTTTTTAATTTAGGCTTTTATTACTTTCCAAAATTTCTACGATGAGTATGTGTGGTTTTATTTTAAAAATTAAATAATTTTATGTGTAAACACTTTGGGGAAATATCCATATTTATTATGAGTTACGTTTTAGTGACTTCTAAGAATCATTTATTTGTTTTGAAACTAGTCATGAATATTTTAAAATATTATACACTTGAATGGAAAACGAAAGTCACCCTCCAAATCCACATCAGTCCCATTTCTTTATCAGAAAAGTTCATCATCTCCAAGGCCTAACATATGATATGCTTATGTATATATATATGTGTACATGTATGTGTGTATATATATATATCTGAATCTTATACTTTGTTGTACACCTGAAACCAACATAATATTGCTCGTTTCATTAAAAAAAGAAAGAAAAGAAAAAGGCAGCCTGGGCTACCCAGGTGGCACTAGTGGTAAAGAACCCACCTGCCAATGCTGGAGACAAAAGAGATGCAGGTTTGATCCGTGGGTCAGGAAGATCCCCTGGAGGAGGGGATAGCAACCCACTCCAGTTTTCTTGCCTGGAGAATCTTCACGACAGAGGAGCCTGATGGGCTACAGTCCACGGGGTCGCAAAGAGTTGGACACGACTGAAGCAACTTAGCATGCACACACACACACTCTCACCAATGGGATGGCAAGGACCCTCCCCCCCTCACACCTAAGCGAACAGTACCTGTGCATCTATGAAAGCATCTTTGAAGATTAGACAAAACCCTAACCTTCCATGATCACCAGTTTATCAAAGGATTTCATGAAGCTCATTTAAAAATACATCTACAAGCAAAAATCACAGCTTTTAAAAACAATTTTCAGGAGTCTTAAAAACCACCAGGTGTAAACTGACTTCGAAGATGTCTGGAACAACGTTAATCTGCGTGGCTCCTATGTAGTCAGATGGCTTCTTCACCGACCCTGACAGCTCGGGGCACCTGGGGGCTTGCTGTGCTCAGTCTCTGTTCAAACCCAACCACCACATCCCAGAATATACAGACAGGCAACTAACCAGGTACCAGGGGCTTGGGGCAGGGTAGGGAGTACGAGTTGAGGTTTGGAAGGCAGAGGATCACTGAGAGTTTGGGGACCAGCAGAAGGCTCTAGAAGGTTTCCTGGAGAGCAGCAGAGTCAGTGAATGCTTGTGTCTGGTAGTGCCTAGCTTCCACACTGAATTCCTTAGCTAGGGGGGAGGTGGACGAGTACCTTTGTTTTAGTGGTTCCTAAACTCTTCTGATCAAAGAACAGAACACCTATTTTTATTTTTTGGCCACGCTGTGTAGCTTGTGGGATCTTAGTTCCCAGGTATCTTAGTTCCTTGACCAGGAATGGAACCCGTGCCCTCAACAGTGAAAATGCAGAGTCCTAACCAGACTGCCAGGGAATTCCCCAGAACACCTGTTAATAGTCTCCTGAACCAATGCTCCAAGAAGCATAGTTTGCAAATCATCAGCCTGGTTTATGCACTGGGAAAATATTTCTGTTGTGCTTTAAAAAATAAAATTCTTTTAAGTTTGAAAACAACTACTACAGGCTGACTCTTCCAGTTACAGAGCAGCAGTCCTGAATTCACACAGGGTGCTTGGCTGTGGCTCCCACAGCCACCCAGCCTTGGGTTTTCTCACGCTAAGCTCCATGCTGTTTCCATCATAATGACATCCCTCTTGGTCTTGGGGTCCTCAGAACACATGGGCATGTTAATCTTTCTGAAAAGCCTCACAGTCAAAAACCTGTTTACCTTCATCTGACACGTGCACGACATGACCTGAACACAAAATGTTTTTATGTCTCAGGATGCCTATTAACACTACATAGCAGTGTTTAGAGGGAAACAAGTTTTGCAAACACAAAAAGGGTGTGCTGGTCAGTATCCAGCTTTGTCAGGTCACAACAATTTAAATGCACAGAGTAATCTACCTAGAAGGACAGGGTGGTGAGGGTAGTGGGAAAAGGGTTCAGAATGAAGGGGACACATGCATGCCTGTCACTGATTCATGTGGATGTATGGCAAAAATCATCACAATATTGTAAAGTAATTATCCTCCAATTAAATTAATTAAATGCACAGAGTAAAACACAGAAGCTCATTTACTCATCAGGGTGGCAACGACCAAGGACCTGTTAAGTGAGTAATACACATACACACACACACACACACACACACACACACACACACAGAGGCAACGACCAAGGACCTGTTAAGTGAGTAATACACACACACACACACACACACACACACACACACACACACACACACACACACACACACACACACACACACACACACACAGGGTTCAAAGTACCTTCAGAATCAGACCAAGCTCTAATCAACTCTGGCATGTTCAAAATTAAAATCTCTCTCTTCCCACCCATGGAGCTACCCAGGTGGCTCAGTGGTAAAGAATCAGCCTGCAGTGCAGGAGATGTGGGTTCAATCCCTGGGTTGGGAAGATCCTCTGGAGAAGGGAATGGCAACCCACTCCAGTATTCTTGCCTGGGAAATCCCATGGACAGAGGAGCCTGATGGGTTACAGTCCATGGGGGGCAAAAGTGTCCGACATGACTTAATGACTAAATAACAACAACAAACTTCCCACCAGTACTGAAAAAAATATCTGAAAGATGAGCACGTCTGGCATTTAGTCACAGAGATCCAACAGGTAAGTGTTAAAATGCCACCGCACTTCAAGAAGCAGTTCCACTCTAACCACTCACAGCAGATGCTCAGATGGGGTCCCTGGGATCAGAACTGCAGAAGAGGTACAGCAGGCCTTTCCCTTCCATCTTTCTGAGTCTGGAGACCAGGGAATTTAAGCTGCTCTATACCGGGCCAAATGACAGACCACCCTAAAGCATAAGCAAGCTCTCAGGTCAGTAGCCATGCGGCATGGTATGCAAAGGGTCTCAGTAGCAGTGCTTCAGAAAGACAATGGCTTGCATTTAAGCAGCATCAATAATGTAACGAGGATGTTCTGAGGCCTCATGCTGGGCACGATCCATCTGTCATCTCTCTCTTTTTTTTTTTAATATTTATTTATTTGGCTCTGCCAGTCTTTAGTTTCGGCATACAGGCGGTAGTCGTTCCCTGTCCAAGGATTGAACCTGGGCCCCTTGCATGGAGTCCAGAGTCTTAGCCGCTGGACCACCAGGGAAGCCCCGTGTGTCATCTCTGATACTCATGCCTCCCCATGAAGCCAGTGGTACCGAGCTCTGTCCCAGGGCCCAGAGCTGGTTTCCCCACATACCTCATTCTTCTACCCCAGATGCCTAATGGTGGGCTTATCCAGGGTCCAGAACCTCCCCACACCCTAGGCCACGGGAAAAGGCATCCGTGCACAATTTCTCTTCAAGGAACACAGTAGGAGACACCAGGAGCCAGAGTCATGAGAGTCTCTGACAAAACATACAGCTTGATTACTCAAAAGGATCTAACGACAGCAACAACTCAATTTTTCTAAGAAAAATAATCCTTGAGCTGCTCCACTCGAGGGAGGTCATCCATCCCATGAGTTGAAATATAACCCTCCCTCCCCTGAGACAATAGAGCCACAAGCAAACACCTTTTGGTTCCGAAAGAAAGGAGCTAATTACAGGTGTAAATTATTTAATCTGCAATCAATGCTTTTTCCCCATGAGCTCTGGTTCCATTATTTTTCTCCAGCTAAACAATGTCCAAGCTACAGACCTGAAAGATGCAGAAATTAAAAGGAAACTACCTGCTTGGGAAAGGCAGGGACGCCCCCAGAAGCTAAAGGCACCTAGCCTGGTAGGGAATACAAATTAGGCAGTAGTTGAGCAAGGGGGCCAAGGGGGCCAAGGCAAAATAAGTTCCTGACTGCTGAGAAGAAAGGGAGAGATGAAGATAAAAGCGGGGAGGCTGCTGAGGGCTCAGGGCGGTCAGAAGAAAAGCAGGGACTGGGGGGTCGGCTCTGCTAGGTACATTCTAGGCTGTGCTCGCTTCGAACCTCTGAGGGCTTGGTTTTCACTGAGGACAGCAGGGTTCAGGCTGCTGCTGCCCCAGAAAGCCGTCTGTTGGTTGGCCCGAGGCTGACCCATGTGACAAGGACAACTCCAGCCAGTACTCTGACCTGTTGTTCAAGCTGGGTTCTACTGTGTAAATAAGTTTGCTATTTTGGAATCCTAAACCCATATGTAAGTTAAGAGCCAGACTCAGCATTTCCATTTCTTTTTCTGGCAAGACTCTTACCTTTACCATAAATTATTATACTTAAGACAGTGTGAGCTCTAGGGCACACATACTAAACCCACAGGTTACTTGTTGGCAATGGCTGCCCACAGTCTATCAGTCTCAGACCAATTAAAATAGGCTTCTCTGGGGACATTCAGTGACTGAGAGGACGCAAACAATATTATTCGATGAAGTGCAAAAACATTTCCTTGTTTTTTAAAAAAAAAAGTCTAGAAAACCTTATTATGTGGTTGATGATATAATTGCACATGATTTCAGAAAACCACAGGATGGTCAGCATCTTTCCTGCCAAAAGAATGCCCACAACATTTTATTGCAAATGCCACCCTGCCCTCAAAGCTGCGTTTTCAGACCATGTGAATCAGTAATGGAGCGAAAACGATGCATGTATAGAGGACACAGGAAACAAGCCCTTCAAATCATACACATCTGAAGACGTTTAGACGCTGCTGGCATCTGGACTTTCTCTGTCCCCTTCCTTTCTGGTGTCCTAGCTTCATGAGTGAAGCTGAAATCCCAGGAAGCAGTGTCACATCACCAACGTGATTCAAAAGCAAAACCTTTCCCCTTCCTTTTCCTTCCTCTCCCTGCTTTAATTCCTGGGCACCTCCTACCCCAACATCTCTGACAAACTACCTCAACAGATATGAACAGAACAGCTTTTCTCAGGAGACCATGAGCAATTTTTTGCTAAAGATTAGTTGAGGCCAAAATAGAGATGTAAATGGTGTGCCTGAAGAACTACGGACAGAGGTCCATAATATTGTACATGAGATTTTGAACAAAACCATCCCCCCAAAACAGAAAAGCAAGAAGGCAAAGCAGTTATCTGAGGTTTTACAAATAGCTGAAGAAAGAAGAGAAGCAAAAAGCAAGGGAGAAAGGGAAAGGTACACCCAACTAAATGCAGAGTTCCAAAGAATAGCAAGGAGAGACAAGAAGGCCTTCAATGAAAAATGCATAAAAACAGAGGAAAACAACAGAAGGGGAAAGACTAGAGATCTCTTCAGGAAAATTGGAAATGTCAAGGAAACACTTCACCCAAAGATGAGCACAATAAAGGACAGAAACAGAAGAGACCTAGTAGACGCTGAAGAGATCAAGAAAAGATGGAAAGAATACATGGAAGAACTGTACAAAAAAGATCTTAATGAACTGGATAACCATGATGGTATGGTCAGTCACCCAGAACCAGACATTCTGGAGTGTGAAGTCAAGCAGGCCTTAGGAAGCACTGCTGTCAATAAAGCCAGTGGATGCAATGAAATTCCAGTAGAGCTATTCAAAACCCTAAAAGATGATGCTATCAAAGTGTTGCACTCAACATGTCAGCAAATCTGGAAGACCCAGCAGTGGCTACAGGACCGGAAAAGGTCAACCGTCATCCCAGTTCCCAAGAAGGGTAGCACTAAAGAACGTGCTAACCATTGGACAATTTCACTCAATTCCCACGCTAGTAAGGTCATGCTTAAAACCTTGCAAGCTAGGCTTCAGCATGGGCTTCCCTGGTGGTTCAGACGGTAAAGAATCTGCCTCCAATGTGGGAGACCTGGGTTTGATCCCTGGGTTGGGAAAATCCTCAGGAAGAGGACAACCCACTGGCAACCCACTCCAGTATTCTTGTATGGAGAATCCCCACAGACAGAGGAGTCTAACAGGCAGTCCATGGGGTCAAAAAGAGTCGGACACGACTGAGCAACTGAATGACAACAGAGAACTGCATATTCTAAGAGGCCAGGAGGAAGTCTGTCTGGAAAAGCCCAGCACAGCTCTAACAGCCCCCAGCACCGCAGCAGCATCGTCCAGCTGAGGAAGGGTCCCAAAGGAGAGAAGCCTCCTTAAGTGGCCACACCCCAGGGCCCTGTGCATACATTCAGGGACTCAGACATTCAGGTACCTCCCCCCGCACTTTAGCACACAAATCCAGGCACTGCCGTTCAGCACAGTCTTGGTAAGCTGGTGTCCCCAATACCGAAGGCAATAAGGACAGTGCCCTCCAGAATGTGTGACCCTGTGGCCCTTCTCAAAATCCAATATTTGCTAGGTCTTCCCTGATGGCCCAGTCGTTAAGAATCTGCCTGCCAGAAACCCACACAAAATTGTAAAGCAATTTTTCACCAATTAAAAAATAAACAAAAATTTTAAAATAAATAAATAAAAATGTTTAAAAAATGAAGAGGAAGAAGAAGAAGAATCCTCCTGCCAATGCAGGAGACACCACCAGTTCGATCCTTCTCCGGGAAGATCCCACATGCTGCAGGGTAACTAAGCCTGTGCCCCACAACTGCTGAAGCCCACAAACTCGAGAGCCCTGTCTGCAACTGCTGAGCCCGTGTGCCTATCGCCTGCGCTCCACAACAAGGGAAACCACTGCAAAAAACAGAAGAAGAGAGAGAGAAGTCACCGCAGTGAGAAGACCAAGCACCGCAGCTAAGAGAGTAGCCCCCGCTCGCTGCAACTAGACCAAGGCTGGGTGCAGCAATCAAGACTAGCGCAGCCAAAAATAAATAAATAATAAATACATAAATTTTATTTTTTAAAAATTCAAGATTTGCTGAGTCCTTCTACCATGGGTCAAATGCTATGCTGGGCAGTGTCACAAGATTCTCTCCTTTTACTTAACCTGTACCCGATCCTGGGAGGAACATGGTTGGTTTGCTTGCTTTTAATTGAGATGTAATTCACTTGCATCATAAAAGTCATCCACTTCAAGTGTACATAGAATTCAGTGGGTTTTAGCACACATGCACCCATCACCATTATGTAATTGCAGGGCATCTTCATCATGCCAAGAGGAACATCATTTCTAAGCCCCATCCTACTGATAAGGAAAATGAGGGAGCAATGTTAAACAACCCAACCAGGATCAGCAAGTCTCTGGCAGAGCTGTGGCAAAACACAGTCTCTGAACCCCTCATAGCACTGGCCGCCGCTGATCACCCTCCCATCCACCCTTGGCTTCCGCTCCTTCCTTCCCATCCTACGGCCCTGCAAACGGTGGGTGCTCCCCGGGGCAGTTCCCTCTGCTGCTTTCTCATCAGACGTGTGTACCCAACAGATTTCCCTGACCCCGACTCCCACTCTCAAATCTGCTTCTCTAGTCCGAGCTCCTATCTAAGCCCCGGATACAGGCTGCGACACTGCCCCACGTTGGACACCAGCACCTAAATGTCCCCAGTCACCCACAAATGTGAACACAAAACTCCCTCCCTGACGCAGCTAATGGCATCGCCAGCTGTAAGCAACAGTCACTCAGCATAGTAGTTAGAGAGTTGGGGCTCTGGGGTCTCATGATCCTGAGTTCTGACTTCAGCTCTGCCACTTACTAAAAACAGCTCTGTACCCTGGGCACACTGCTTCTCTTCTCTGGGCCTCTGTGGCTGCTGTGAGGATTAAAACCTGCAAGACACTTAGCAGCACACCCAGCACATAGTGAGTGTCCAGTACAATAAACAGTAGCCCTTGTCATGACTATGCGAAAGGTCTGGCAGAACCCACACGCAATCCAGTCTTCATCAAGCTGACGCCAGTGGGGAAATGTGTCCAGGCTGCAAAATTTGTCAGAATTTCCTTGTGAAGGACAAACGATATTCCATCATATGTGTATACCACACTCTGTTTATCCATTCCTCTGTTGATGGACACTTGAGTTGCTTTTATCTTTTGGCTATTGTGAATAACACTGCTATGAATGAGGCTGTAGAAACATCCCATTTGAGTCCCTGCTTTCAATTCTTTTGAGTTCTCCTCAGAAGTAGAACTGCTGGCTGTTGTTCAGTTGCTCAGTTGTGTCCGACTCTTTGCAACACCATGGACTGCAGCACACCAGGCTTCCCTGTCCTTCGCTACCTCCAGGAGTTTGCTCAAACTCACGTCCATTGAGTCAGTGATGCCATCCAACCATCTCATCCTCGGTTGCCTCCTTCTCCTCCTGCCCTCAAGGCAAGAATACTGAAGTGGTTTGCCATTCCCTTCTCCAGGGGAACTGCTGGATCATATGGTAATTCCACTTGTAATTTTTAGGAGTCAAAAACTTAGGCATAAGAGAAAAAGAAATGAAAGTATAAAAATCAAAGTAGTTAAGTAAAACCCCTTAAATTTCAATAGAAAATATTAATATGAATTTATTTCTTTTAAAAAATAGCTGTATCCATTGAAAAGGGCTAGAAACAATAACTCGATAATGATAAGCACCTCAAGTGTCCAGAACAAGGTTCTGAATATTATTTCCCACTAATAAGAATGGAAACTTCTTGGTGAAATAACTGATTCCAGGTCTGGGGCAGGACATACACAAGATGAGCATGTCAGAAAGCAAGGATGCTCTAAAGACTACTGGGACTAAGGATACAAGTCAACCTGAAGAGGCTCCCACTGGCCAAGAGGACGATATAAGCATCAAAATATTTATTCATTAATTTATGTATTTCACTAAAACAACACCCAAATCTTGGTTTCTAAATACCATTCTTTTTCATTGAAAGGAACCAGGGTTCCTTGGAGCTGAGGTAGAAGAGTTTGAGATGAGTCTTTAAACCTTGTGTTAGAGAGTGAAGTGAACATGTCTAAAGGGCACTGGAGCCAGTTCAAAGGGGCTTTCATTGGCCAAACCCAGGACAATCCGATCAGAATAAATAATAATAGTTATTAAAACCCACTGATAACATATGAACTCATGAGTCTACACTGATGTAAACAAACAGGGGAGAAGAGAAAACTCTTCCTTAAGATTGAAAATCCTGCTAATAAATACAGAAGGAATGATGGATTCATAAAACTGCCATCACTGGCAGCCATCATGAATAATACTTGGTTCAAGCAAGAATCATCAGAGGATATTAAAAATACTGAGTGAAAGCTGGAGAAGTTATAGGATATTTACAGTCTAAAAGTATCTCCCCCACAAAAATAGTTACTAATGACATAGAAAAAAAACAACTTCACAGCAGAGAAGTGTGGCACACATCACTTTGACAGAGTTAAAATCATCAGTAATGGAACAAATTGGTATCATTTGCCTCTGAGGTGATCCACTGAAAAGAACGCATCATCATTTCTGTGGTATTCCTGACAATACCACAAAACAACCAGGATCAAAACAGGAGACAACATCAGACACACCCAAACTAAGGAGCCTTCTACAAAATAACTAGCCTGTATTCTTTCAAAATGTCAATGTCATGAAACACAAAGGCTGATACTCCAGACTCAAGGAGATTGAAGAGACGTGACAAGTGAATGCAACATCAATCCAGGACATTCTTGTACCATAAAGATCAGTTTTGAGACAATCAGGGAACACAACTCAGATGAACAGGTTAGCAACTGTATCAGGGTTAACTCCCTGACTTCCATCATTGTACTGAGGTTACTTAAAAAGTGGTCTTGTCTGTGAGGATTCTGAAGTATTTAGGGACAAAGAGGCATCAAGTCTGCAACATATCCTCAAAAGATTTAAAATATTACAAAAATATACAGATACACTTGTGCACATATATACATATAAACAGAGGGAAATAGAAAGGATAAAGCAAAAATGTAGTAAAAAATTGAAAATTTGGAGAATCTAGGTGAGAGTATGTATGATTTTATATTCCTGCAATCCTTATGTAATACTGAAATTATTTCAAAATAAAGTATTTTTAGATGATAACAAAATATTGAAATATATTAAATACATAAAAATTCACAAGTTCCCTGGTGGCTCAGACAGTAGAGAATCTGCCTGCAATGCGGGAAACCCAGGTTCAATCTCTGGGTCAAGAACATCCCCTGGAAGAGGGAACAGCAACCCACTCCAGTATTCTTGCCTAGAGAATTCCAAGGACAGAGGAGCCTGGCAGGCTACAGTCCTGAGGCTGCAAGGAGTCAGAACAACTAAAAGACAAACACCATATCACAAGTTTGTATGGACATTACAAGGAGGAAGAATCCATTGTTCAACTGTGGAAGTTGCTAAACCATCAGCTTGTTATTAGGAATACTGATAAATAAAGGGAAAAAATCTAGCATGTACCCTGCCTTTCCTGTATAAACTGTATTTCAGGGTAATCAAATGGATGATGAGGGCAAGTTCTCTACAGAATCGCAGGTAACAAAGGCAGAAGGACTGATAGAGAATCACCATTGTGTAATGGACCAAGGCCAGAGTTTCTCAATCCACTTGATGGTTTTAACTTTGCTGGACTCAACCAAAAACCTTCTTTTTCTGTATGTTCACTTATCAAAGTCATTATTCTAACTCCAATTTGAGTCAGTCTCCACTAAAGCTTTCTCTGGCTCTTTCTTCTGCCAAACCAGTCTTATCTCTCTCTCTCTCTGATTTCCTGTAGCTTTTGGTCTATGCTAATGGTTCACATCCTTGGTTCATCGTTTCAAAATTCTGATACCCACACTATACCTACCCTGCACTCCATGTTTTCATGAACTCAGCAGTACTGACTCTGTGGGCCAGATCACTTGTTGCAGGGATGTTCCTGTGCACTGCATATGTTTAGCAGCATCACTGGTGCCTACCCTCTAGATGCCAATACTTACTCTAACTGTTGCAGGAAGGGGGACCCCAGTGGTGACAACCAAAAACTGTCTCCAGATACTGTCAAATGTTCAAACGGTTCTCATGGAACAATGGACTAGTTCAAAATTGGGAAAGGAGTATGTCAAGGCTGTAACAAACCCTGCTTATTTAACATATACGTAGAATACATCATGTGAAATGCCAGGCTGGATGAAGCACAAGCTGGAATCAAGATTGCAGGGAGAAATAGCAATAACTTCAGATATGTAGATACTACCATCCTTATAGCTGATCACGCACCCTGCAACTCTCAACCGGATGTAAGCAGGAGAAAGAGCATCTTTCTTGACATAAGAGAAGTCATTTTTGACCTAAGCTATTCTATTTTTGATCTAAGCCTGGGCACAATGCTTGTCCTTAAATGGAGCTCAGTAATCAGTAATCTTAAGGGAATAAAAGAATGTAGGAACACACAACTGCTATCAGGCAGGAGAAGCAATAGTAGCAAAGATAAACACTCCCAGTTAGGTTTCAACAGTAAAGACTAGCCTGAAGTGCTCAAGCACCAGATCAACAGGAACCTAGGGGAAGATGAGGAGATCAAACCAGTCAATTCTTAAGGAAATCAGTCCTGAATATTCATTGGAAGCACTGATGCTAAAGCTGAAGCTCCAACTGGCCACCTGATGCAAAGAACTGGCTCACTGGAAAAGACCCTGATGCTGGGAAAGATTGAAGGCAGGAGAAGAAGGGGACAACAGAGGATGAAATGCTTGGACAGCATCACTGACTCGATGGATATGAGTTTGAGGAAGCTCCAGGAGTTGGTGATAGACAGGGAAGCCTGGCATGCTGTAGTCCATGGGGTCGCAAAGAGTTGGACATGACTGAGCAACTGAACTGAACTGAAGGGGAAGATGGTGTTGACCTTTTCTGACACTTGAGATTTCAATCAACTAATGCTTGGACTCTGCCTACCATCCAAGCCCCTTCATGAATTTGCATGAACTCTTAGCTTAAAACTTCCCCAATTATGCTATTCAAGAGAAACACTGCTTTGGAAAGGATCCCCAGTGTTCTCCTTATTTGCTGCATATAACAATAAATCCTTCCTTCCTCTAATCTTTGGCTTTGCTGTGTCTTTTGGCTTGACATCCAGCAAGAGATGAACCCAATTTTCCACGTAACACTAATGTTGCCTTTTAAAACTCTTCCCTGAAAGCCACTGGGGAGTTTAGCTCTTTTGAGCACGAGTTGCCCATTCTCCTTGCTTGGCATCCTGCAGCAAACTGTGTATTCCTTCACCACAACCTAGTGTCAGCAGACTGGCTTTGCTTGGTGTTGGTTCTGTCTGTGCAGCATGTGGAATCTTAGTTCCCTGATCAGGGATTGAACCTACACCCCTGAATTGGAAGGGTGGAGTCTTACCCACTGGACCACCAGGGAAGTCCCTTGGTGTTGGTTCTGATGCCAAGCAGGACCCTGTGAGGCTCCTGGGCATCGAGGCCTTCAGTTCAGTTCAGTCGCTCAGTCGTGTCTGACTCTTTGCGACCCCATGAATTGCAGCACGCCAGGCCTCCCTGTCCATCACCAACTCCCGGAGTCTACCCAAACCCATGTCCATCGAGTCGGTGATGCCATCCAACCATCTCATCCTCTGTCGTCCCCTTCTCCTCCCGCCCCCAATCCTACCCAGCATTAGGGTCTTTTCCAATGAGTCAACTCTTTGCATGAGGTGCCCAAAGTATTGGAGTTTCAGCTTCAACATCAGACCTTCCAATGAACACCCAGGATTGATCTCTTTTAGGATGGATTGATTGGATCTCCTTGCAGTCCAAGGGACTCTCAAGAGTCTTCTCCAACACCACAGTTCAAAACCATCAATTCTTCGGCGCTCAGCTTTCTTCACCGTCCAACTCTCACATCCATACATGACCACTGGAAAAACCATAGCCTTGACCAGACGTACTTTTGTTGGCAAAGTAATGTCTCTGCTTTTAAATATGCTATCTAGGTTTGCCGTAACCTTCCTTCCAAGGAGTAAGCGTCTTTTAATTTCATGGCTGCAATCACCATCAGCAGCGATTTTGGAGCCCAAAAAAATAAAGTCTGACACTGTTTCCACTGTTTCCCCATCTATTTCCCATGAAGTGATGGGACCAGATGCCATGATCTTAGTTTTCTGAACGTTGAGCTTTAAGCCGACTTTTTCACTCTCCTCTTTCACCTTCATCAAGAGGCTCTTTAGTTCTTCTTCACTTTCTGCCATAAGGGTGGTGGGCCTTACTGTCCCCCATTTCTACTCCAGCCTCCATGACCTTTCCCCAAAGGGCAGCTGCTAATCAAGGGAGGAACAGCCAAGAAACCACCTGAAGCAAGATTAAAGGGACCAGAGAAGCTCATCAAGATTAGGAGATTTGACCACCTGAGACCCTGTACACACCCTAATCTTGTCAGCACCCCCAGCCTTTTGAAGCTCTGCAAAAGAAGAATGTAAGACTATTAACTGCCTTGACCCTTATCACACCCCTGCCTGACTATATAACCTCTCCCTGTTCTCCAGGGAGGGGAGCATAGTTCCTGAGGCACTAGCCTACTGTGTTCCCTCTTTGCCTGGCAAAGAAATAAAGCCACTCCTTTCTTCTCCATAGCTCTGTCTCTGTATTTCTGCTTGGCATTGGTGCACAGAGAGCCAAGATTTTGGCAGCAGCTCCACAACACACTCACCAATCCATGTCTTGTCTCTACAAAGTAAGGCAACAAGACTACTACTGCCTTCTGATGTGGACGCAATAAGACGCAACAGCACCACCTATAAGGCTTCTTGCAGGACCCCTCTCCCAAAATCAAGCGTCTAGACTTAACCAGCTTCCAGGAAATAGATGAGTTAGAGGAACCTGTTAAAATTACACTACAAGGTGGCCATCAGCCAAATCTAAAATGTGGGAAAGTCTACACAACAAATTAGCGTATCGCATCAACAAATACATGGCATTAAAGGAGAGGGGAGCTGTTACAGAAGAACAGAGACTTAAAAACCACAGCAAACTGAAGCAATGTGTGAATCTTGTTTAGATCCTAATTCATTCAAACCAAAAAGGCATTTTTGAGATCACTGGAGAAAAATGAACACATACTAGATATTAAATGATACTGAGGAATTATTAATTATTCAGATGTGATCATTGAGAATGTATCATTTGGGGGAAAATGTCTTTAATTGTTGTTGTTCAGTTGCTAAGCCATGTCTGATTCTTTGAGACCCCATGGACTGCAGCACACCGGGCTTCCCTGTCCTTCACTATCTCCTGGAGTTTGCTCAAACTTCTGTCCATCGAGTTGGTGATGCCATCCAACCATCTCATCCTCTGTTGTCCTCTTCTTTTGCCTTCAATTTTTTCCACCGTCAGGGTGTTTTCCAATGAGTTGGCTCTTCATATCAGGTGGCCAAAGTGTTAAAGCTTCAGCATCAGTCCTTCCAATGAATATTCAGGGTTGACTTCCTTTAGGATTGACTGGTTTGGTCTCCTTTAACTGTTAGGGTTGCATACTAATAAGCATTTACAGTAGAAATGCTATGGTACCTGAGACTTGTTTTAAAATAATGCTAATGTGCTGTGCTCAGTCGTGTCTGACTCTCTGTGACCCCACGGACTGTAGCCCACCAGCTCCTCTGTCCATGAGATTTTCTCCCTACAAGAATACTGGAATGGGTTGCTATTTCCTCCTCTTGGGGATCTTCACAACCCAGGGATAAAACCCAAGTCTCCTGCACTGGCAAGCAAATTCTTTACCACTGAACCACCAGGGAAGCCCTGAAAGGTATACTAGCTAATGGTTAATTTTATGTGTCAACTTGAGTGAGTCACAGGTGCCCAGATTAAACACTGTTTCTAGGCATGTCTGTGAGGATGATTCCAGGTGAGATTAGCATTTGAATTGTAAACTCAGTAAAGCAGACTGCTTCCCCTCAAGTAGCTGAGCTTTGTCCAATCTCTTGAGGGTCTATATAGAATAAAAGGCAAAGGGGGAATTTGTCTCTTTTTCCGGCCTCTCTGTTGAGCTGGCATGTCTCATCACATCTTTTCCTGTCCTTGAATTCGTTATCAGCTCCCCTGGTTCTCAGGCCTTCAGCTTCAGAGTAAATTGCACCACTGACTTTCTTGGGTCTTAAGCTTGCAGATGATCAAGGGACTTTCTCAGCCTCCATAATCTCACGAACCAACTCCTCAATAATAAATCTTTCACATCGCATTGTTCTGTTTCTCTGGAGAACCCTGATTAACACAATTAGTAAACATTTGAAAGTTTCTATAATAAAAAGCTAAATTTAAAAAGAATATTGAAGGACTAGATCCAGAATATACAGATGACTCTCAAATCTTTATAAGAAAACAATCCATGGGAGTTCCCTGGTGGTCTAGTGATTAGCATTTGGTGCTTTCATTTCATGGCCCGGGTTCAATCCCTGGTTGGGGAACTGAGATCTCACAAGTCACACAGCATGGCCAAAAAATAAGCAAAATAAAAATGGAAGGAAGAAAGGAAGAAAGAAAACAAACCCAATTAAAAAGTAGGAAGAAGATATGAACAGACACTTCATGAAAGAAGAAACATTATGGCAAATAAGCACAAGAAAAGATCCTTAACATCATCAGCCATTAAGGAAATACAAATTAAAATCACAATGATATGCTACTTCACACTCACTACCATGGCCATAATTTTTAAAAGTTTTAAGACACTAAAAAGAGTGATGGCAAGGATGCAAAGCAACTGGAACACTCATACACTACTGATGAGAATGCAAAATGGTACGGCCACTCTGAAAACAGCTTGGCAGTTTTTTATAAAGTTAAACATACACTTGTCATATGGCCCAGTAATCCCACTCCTAGGTATTTGCCCTAAAGAAATGGAAATTATAATCCTATACCTCAATGTAAATTGTTTATGTGCTTAGTTGCTCAGTTGGGCCCAACTCTTTGTGACCCCATGGACTGTAGCCTGCCAGGCTCCTCCATCCATGGGAATTCTCCAGGCAAGAATACTGGAATAGGTTGCCACACCACCCTCTAGGGGATCTTCCCAACCCAGGGCTCAAACCCAGGTCTCCTGCATTGCAGGCAGATTCTTTACTCTCTGAGCCACCAGGGATAGCACCTCTACTTATGCTGCTGCTGCTGCTAAGTCGCGTCAGTCGTGTCCGACTCTGTGTGACCCCATAGACGGCAGCCCACCAGGCTCCCCCGTCCCTGGGATTCTCCAGGCAAGAATACTGGAGTGGGTTGCCATTTCCTTCTCCAGTGCGTGAAAGTGAAAAGTGAAAGTGAAGTCGCTCAGTCGTGTCCGACTGTTCGCGACCCCATGGGCTGCAGCCTACCAGGCTCCTCCATCCATGGGGTTTCCCAGGCAAGAGTACTGGAGTGGGGTGCCATTGCCTTCTCCTACCTCCATTTATAATTACCCACAAATTGGATACAATCCAAAATGTCCTCCAATGGGCAAATCGATAAGCAAACAGTGGTATGTCCATAAAATGGAATACTATTCAGCAGTAAAAAGCATCAAATCATAGATACACACAGCAACATGGAAGAATATCTCAAATACATGGTGCTAAGTGAAAAAAGCCAAGCTCAAAAAGCTACACACTGGAAAAGGCAAAACTTACATGGATGGAAACACAATCACTGGTTGCCAAGGGTTGGATCAAAGAAGAGAGGGACTGACAACAAAGTTGCAATGTGAGACAATTTTGAGGGGTGATAAAAGCATTCTGAACTATGCTGTGATGGACACATGACCATATGTCAAACTCACAGAACTGTACACTATGAAAAGTGATTTTATTGTATGTAAACTAAGAATAAAGAAAAACAGAAAAAAGAAAATGCTGTTAAGGCTGTTGGTAAACAGAGGCATGTATAAAATAGTCGTGTTATAAAGCCATTTATAGTTAGTGTGGGTGTGTTTATGCATGCATATGTACATACCCATATTTACACATTAGTAAATACACAGGCAAAAGTATCACATGGGCAACATAAACAATGTTCATCTCTGATTAGCAAAATTCCAAGAAACTTGCTTTTTTCTTTTAACTTACTGCTATTTCCTGATTTTTTTCCCCTAAAATAAATTAGTACTATTTGTACACTTTCTTTAAAAAGTAATTTTAAAATCAACAGATAAAAAGAAAAATGCAAGCTCCTCTGGGAAGCTTTCCCCGATCCCTCCACAAATTAACCTTTCACCTTTCAGGCTTCCCCTCCTTCTCCTCCAAGCACTTGACCACGGGCCGCCCTGCAGCCTCAATCTCTCTGAGGATGAGGAGCCTTAGTCTCCTTTGCTGAGCCAAGGGAGGAAGTGCCTCCTCAGCAGCCTTGCTCCTGTGTTCACTCCAGTTTACTCCAGGGGGCGCCTGCCTCAGGACTCATGTGTATCTGGTTCCCTGCTTTATTCCACAAGCGGCCCCCAACAGGCACTCACTAAAGTGACTCACCAAGCAATTGGGAGTGCATAGGCATCTAATAAATGACCAGTAAAGCACATCTACAGGTAACTGGATACTATCCAAAGGGTGATAATTAATGTTTCACACCAACTCACAATATGGGCTCAGGTGAAGGGCCTTTGAAATGACCCATGCCCACTTTAGTTTCTAGAAATTATTTGGGAGAGAACATACAAGGCTGGCTTATCACTTACCATATTTGTGGATAAGACTTGGGATTGTTAATACTTAAAATTAAGTTTCAAAATAATTCCAACAGGTGATAAAGTGGATGCTACCTAGAATACACTGAAAGTTCAAAGAGCCAACTGAGAGAGACTTGATAAAACAAGTCTTGATAAAACAGAACAGCAGAGGGTAGACTTGATAAAAGCAGTCAGGTAAAAACAGACCTGGTGATCTGAGGTGACATCAGTCACGCTGAAGCTAAATGTCCGTCAGTAAATGATGAAGTTACAAGACAAAATTTTGGTGGCAGGGTTGAGCTGAGTGATCACCAATCTTTCTCATCTAGGACCCTCCATTTTCACATCCACAGGCTGAAGTCTGTGTATTAGTTTGAAAAGACAGTAAGTCCAAACCTTATTAAAATGGTCGTTTTACACTGATGGGAACAGGACCCCACGGACGTTTGTGCCCTTGCAGCCGGTGCGGACCCCAGCCCGTGTAGACTCCCCGGGGATACAGCCCCCTTGGGCGTACACACTGCAGGCACTCTGTCTTCACAACAGTTGGGCCGCATCCATCATCCTGCTGCAGGGATAAATCCGTGTGATCTTCACACATCCTTGTCTAAAAACTGCCAATGTGTGCTCCTTTTGAAATATTCAAGATGCTGGGTGTGATTAAACAGGAGACAGGTTAAAGAAAAATAAATAAAATAAAAATAAAATGGTCGTTTTAATGATTCCATTCACATGTCAGGAATATTCAGAGTGACATTTTAAACATTTCCTTACTTCAAAAACAAATAACAATATAAACAAACCAAAATATGACAGCATTCTAACTTCTCTCTAGCCTAAGCAGACCAAGGTCCCAGCAGCCTGCAAGCCAATAATCTCTCTGCTGAATAAAAACATAACAGAAAGCTTCCAAATGTCACAACTTCGGAATTTCAGTTCCAGTTAATGGAGTAAGTACACTCTCCCCTGGATGCTGCTATCATGGCTGCAAACAATGCATGGAGCAGCTATTTCAGGACTCTGAAAAATACACAGCAGCAGGTAAATGGGAGGAGGAAGACCAGAATGCAAAAGTTCCACTGAGCAAGCAGGCAGTTTCCTATTTTTCCTACAAGATTCCCCAGCTTAGACTCAAAGTAGCCTCAAATTCAGGAAAGGGAACCAGGTGTGGACGAAGAGAGCTCCAGGACAATCCCTCCTATTCTGGCTGGGGACATGGGCAAGGGGATTCTTAATACTACAAACACTGGGAGAAATCTTGTTTTTGTTTTATTTCATTTTTTATTGAAGGATAATTGTTTTACAATATTGTGTTGGTTTCTGCTGTACGTCAACATTAATCAGCCACAGGTACACATATGTCCTCTCCTTCCTGACCCCCTCATTATCTCCCTCCCATCTCACCCCTCTCGGGTATCACAGAGCACTAGGTTGAGCTCCCTGTGTCACACAGCAAATCCCCACTTGGTATCTATTTTACATATGGTAATGTACATGTCTCCATGCCATTCTCTCAATTCGTCCCACCTTCTTCTTCCCCCACTGTGTTCACAAGTCTGTTCTCTATGTCTGCGTCTCCATTGCTGCCTTGCAAATAGGTTCATCAGTACCATCTTTCTAGATCCCATATACATGCATTAATATAAAATATTTTGGGTTTGCTTTAATTTTTTCCCCTTCATTCTCTCCTATTCCAGATTCTAGGCAATCCTGAAGTGGCAGAAACAGCTGCAGCAGCAGAAGCCTGCAGATGCCCGAATCTCTGAGGGAGGGGACTCTTCCTGCATGATCAGAGGAATGAGAATTCCAACAGTGTGGGTGAACCCCCCACTGCTTTTTCCTATCCCTGTCCTCCCAGACAAACAGTTTGGCCCCAGACAAACAGTTGTGACTGTAGTTACACTAGTAACCAAAGGGCCAGCTTTCTGGACACAGACCTGAAAGGGGAGTTACAGAGAAATGGACAGAGACCACAGAAAGGGAAAGCAAATTCATAAAACTGCTGCTGCTTATACAGCAGGGCTCACTCCAAGCTGTACATGCATATCCTACTTGAAACAGCACAGTAAAGACTAAAATCTATGGGACAGGTCACCACACAGGTAATAGACTGGCCACTGGGTGGTACACACAAAGGAGAGATCCAAAGAGCATTGCAAAGGCTTTGAAACAACTGACACTGAATCCTTAACCCACAGAAGACTGGCCACCACTTGCCACCTAAACCCAATCAGATTGACTGTCTTATAAAATAAAACAAAACTCAGCATTCTTCATAGGATTTAAATAAGGCCAGAATTTCAAAACGCAATAATCAATTGTTCATGATATAATCCAAAATTACTTGAAATACAGAAACTAGGAAAATCCCATCTCACAGAAAAAAACAACCAACAGATGCCAATGGTCAGATGACAGAGTTGTTGGAATTATCAGATTATAAAGTAGCTATAATAAGTATAATCCAAGAAAAAAGGATGGACACTCTTCGAAAGAATGGAAAGATAGAAAGCCTCAGCAAAGTAACTGAGATATGAAGAACAAAGTGAAAATTTCAAAACTATAAAAATCACAATATCCAAAATAAATGCAATGTATGGGCAAAAAAATGGAGGTGATGAAGGAAAATAATCAGTGAACCTGAAGATAAGTCAATATAAATTACCAGATCTAAACAACAAAGAGAGAAAAAAATGAACAGAGCTCAACAGAGCCTTGAGATAATACCAAAAGGTCTACTATTGGTGTCACTGAAGTCCCAAAAGTAGAAGAGAATGTGGAATGGAAGAAGTGTTTGAAGAAATAATAGCAGACAACTTCCCATATTTGGCAAAAAAAACACATAAATTTAAAGATTCAAGAAGCGCAGCAAACCCTAAATAGAAAAAAAAAAAAAAAAGCAAAACCTCAAAGAAATTTATGCCCAGATGCATCCTAATCAAACTGCCTAAAACTGAGAAAGACAAAGTCCTAAAAATAGCCAGAGAAAAATGGTGTATTATACATAGCAAAACAATGATTCAAATGATGCAGATTTATCATCAGAAACCACAGAGGCCAGAAATAAGTGGAATAACATTTTTAAAGCGCTAAGAAACAAACTGACAACCCAGCATTATACAGCCAGCAAAACTGTCCTACAGGAATAATGGTGAAGAGACTTCCTTGATGGTCCAGTGGTTAAGACTCTGCACTTCCAATGCAGGGGGCCTGGGTTTGACCCTTGGTTGGGGAGCTAAGATCCCACATGCCTTTGGCCAAAAAAATTTTTTTAAATAATAAAGGTGAAATAAAGACAGTCTCAGACAAAAGAAAATTGAAAGAATTCATAGCCAGCAGAGAGGCTGTAAATGAAATGACAAAATTTCATATATTCAGATAGAATGAAAATGATACCAGAAAGAAACTTGGAACATCAGAAAAGAACAACAGAGACGGTAAAAATCTGGGTAAATAAATAGACAATACTTCCCCTTTTGAGTTTTTTAAAATATACATGATGTTTGAGAGCATCAAATAGATAAACAACAAGGATTTACCCTATAACACGGGGAACTAAATAATATGAAAAACATATGTATTAATATAAGTGAATCACTTTGTTGTACACCCAAAACTAATACAATATTGTAAATCAACTTCAAATGGATAAAAATAAATAAAATAGGTAGAGAGAAAATATGTTTTTCATATTTTGCATATTTTATCACAATTTCAAAAATATAAACATATTGAACAATATCATCTACCACCTGAATCTCATGTTTATAAAACACTTCACCTATCTAGAGGAGAGAACACATTCTTCATAAATACATATGGAACACCACTGAAATAGACATCTTCTTTTATCAGAAAACATACTTGAATAAATTTTAAAGAATCAAAATCACATAAAGTATGTTACCTGGCCATAATGAAACTAAACTAGAATAATAGAAAGAAAATTGGAAAAATCTCCAATCACTTGGCAATTAAATAACATATTCTTAAATAATTGATGTATTAAACAGGAAGTTTTAAGAGAAATTAGAAAATATTTTGAACTGAATGAAAATGAAAACATTATACAACTTATGAAAAGTTTGTGATATAGTTAAGCCAGTGCTGAGGGAATTTATCACACTGAACGCTCACATTAGAAAAGAGCAAAGATCTCAAATCAACAACCTAACTTCCTACCTTAAGAAACTAGAAAGTAATCTCAAAATAAGTAGGAGAAAGGAAATAATAAAGAGCTAAAATCAATAAAGTGGAAGAAAATAGACAAATGTCAGTGCAACAAAAAATGTCAGTTCACAGAAAAAAAAAAAAATTTACCAGTTATCAGAAATTAAGAAAACACATACCAACAAATCCCCACAAACATTAAAAGGATAATACAGAAATACTACAAACAACTCTACACACATAAATTAATAATGACTGGGACCAATTTCTTGAAAGCCATGAACTACCAAAACCTACCCAAGAAGTAAAAGATGACTATACCCTTCATGAACACAGACACAAAAATCTTCAACAAAATATGAGGAAATCAAATCCAACATTAGGTAAAAAGAGTAGTAAACCCCAAGCATTGTGATTTATTCCAGGAACTTAAAAAAATTGGTTCAGTTTTCCAAATCAACAGAAGTAATCCACCATAGAACACCTGATTATTTCAATGGATGGAGACAAAAAAAACCCCAAAAAACTCACATTTGACAAAATTCAATATTCATTCACGATAAATGTTGCCAGCAAACTAGGAAGATAGGCGAACTTCCTCAACCCAAGAGGCATCTACCAAAAATCAACAGCTAACATCATACTTTGTAAAGAAAATGAATGCTTTTCCCCTTAAGATGGAGAGCAAGGCAATGCAGTCTGTTCTCACCACTGCTATTCCACATCCTACTGGAAGTGCTAGCCAGTGCAAGGAAAACAGATAGACGGCAAACAGGTTGGAAAGAAAGAACAACTGCCCCTATTCACTGATAGCATGATTGTCTACACCGACAATTCCATGGGAATCTATTAAAAAAAACTCCAAGGACTAATGTGTGAGTTAGCAAGGTTACAAGATATCAGGTTTACACACAAAAATCTATTGTATTTCTATATCGTAGCAGTAAATCATCAAAAACTGAAATTTTAAAAATATATATTAATTACAATAGATCTGAAAAGAATAAAATACTTTCATATAAATCTAACAAAACATGTACAGGATCTGCACAATGAAAACTACAAAACATTGAAAGAAGAAATTAAAACAACCTAAGTAGGTAGATGGGAGAAGGCAATGGCACCCCACTCCAGTACTCCTGCCTGGAAAATCCCATGGACAGAAGAGCCTGGTAGGCTGCAGTCCATGGGGTCGCACAGAGTCGGACACGACTGAAGCAACTTAGCAGCAGCAGCAGCAGCAAGTAGGTAGATAGACATACACTGTTCTTGAATTGGAAAGCTCAATACTGTTGTAATATAAATTCTCCACAAACTGATCTGTAGGTTTAACACAATCCCAAAATCCTAGCGAGATTTTTTTGTAGATAGAAACAAGGTGATTATAAAATTTATATGGAAAATCAAAGGAATGGTCAAAATAATTTTGAAGAAGAACTAAGTTGAAGGATTCACACTACCTGATTTAAGAATTACTGTAAAGCTACAGTAATCAAGACAGTATAATAGTAATAAAGGGATGAACACACAGATCAGTGGAACAGAATAGAGTCCAGAGACAGACATACACAATGTGGCCAGTCAATTTTTGACAAAGGTGGAAAGGCAACAATAAAGAAAGGATGACCTTTTCAACAGTGTTGGAACTAGACATCAGCAAGTATACGAACCTCAAGCTAAATTTCTCACCTTGTATAAAAACTTACGAAATCTAGGTCTACATAAATGTAAAACATGAAACTATAATTCTTAGAAGAAAACATGGGAAAACTTTTTGTGACCTGAGATTAGTTCTTAGATATGACATAAACAGCAGAATCCATGAGAAAAAAAAATCTGATACACTGATTTTCATCAAAACTAAAAACTCACTCTGCAAAACATGGTTAAGAGAATGCAAAGAAAAGACACAGAATGAGTTTAAAATATTTTCAAGTCATGTATTTGACAAAGTTCTTATATCCAAAGTATATAAAGAATTTTTTTTTTAACACTTAATTAATTAATTCCCTGGGTCTTCATTGCTGTGCATGGGCTTTCCCTACTTGTGGCGAGGAGGGGCTACGCTTCATGGCCAAGTGTGGAAGCTCAGTAGTTGCGGTCCACAAGCTTAGTTGTTCCGCAGCATGTGGAATCTTCCCGGACCAGGGATCGAATCTACGTCTCCTTCATTGGCAGGTGGATTTTTCAACCACTGGACCACCAGGGAAGCCCTACAAAGAATTCTTAAAATTGTCAGGATTTTCCTGGCAGTCCAATGGTTAAAAATCCGCCTTGCCATGCAGGGGACACACATTCAATCCCTGATTGGGGAACTAAGATCCCACATGCCACGGGGCAACTAAGCCCGAGCACTGTAACTAGAGAAAACCCAGGCACTGCAAGTGACAAGCCCATGTGCCACAACAAAGACCCAGCACAGCCAAAATACAAAAAATTTTAAAGCAAATTGTCTAATAAGAAAAACAGTCAGAAGACTCAAATTCTTCTCCAAAGAGAATATACAGATAGCAAATAATAGCATGATGCTTAAATCATTAGCTATTTAGGGAAATGCAAATTAAAACTGCTATGAGATACCACTTATTACCTTGGTTTAAGAAAAAAGATGGTAACACCAAGTGTTAGCCAGGATGCAGGGCAACTGGCACTCTCATATACTGATAATAAAATGCAACATGGTACAGACACTCTGGAAAACTGTTCAGCAGTTTCTTATACATGTAAGGCTTCCCTTATGGCTCAGATGGTAAAGATTCTGTCTGCGGTGTAGGAGACCTGGGTTCAATCCTTGGGTTAGGAAGATTCCCCTGGAGAAAGGAATGGCTACTCACTCCAGTATTTCTTGCCTGAATAATTCCAGGGACAAGAGGAGCCTGGTAGGCTACAGTCTACGGGGTCACAGAGTCAGACACAACTGAGCAACTAACACTTTTACTACACATGTAAACATGCACATACCATATGATCCAGCAATTTCACTTCTAGATATCAACCCCAGTGAAATAAAACCTATGTTCACACAAAAACTGTATATGAATATTTATAGCAGCTCTATTCATAATCACCAAAAACTGGAACTCAAATGTCCTCCAACAGTAAATGATTGTAAACAAACTGTAGTACATACCTACAGTGAGAAACTACTTAGCAATAAAAAGGAATGAACTACTGATAAAACACAGCATAAATGAATCTCAAACGCATCACACTGAAACACAAAATCGAAAGGTTGTATACTCTATGACGCTCTGGAAAAGACATAGCTATAATGATGGGGAAGAGGTGAGTGGTTGTCAAGGGGGAGGATGTGACCACAAAGGAAAAGGATGAGGAAGTTTTGTGGGTTGATGTAACTGTTCTGTATCTTGATTGTGGTAGCGGTTACATGCATGTATGTATATCTTTGTTATAACTCATAGACCTGAACGTCAAAAAAAAAGTCAATTTTATTGTATTTGAATTTAAAAAAATGAACATGTGGAGACCACCAACATTCTTAGCATGTTCCCAAACCTCTAGAGCTTAAACTTCCATCAGTTTTCTTATACTCTCAGAAAGAAAATAGTGTGAATTCCCTTATTAAATTTTTTTTCTTGTTGGTTTATTTCTCAAAACCTCAATGTGACAAATTTCAAATTAGCTTTTAAATGCTGTTTTTCCAGAATTCAAGATACAGAGTGAAAGCCTTCAATTTTGCCACTCAGTCATGAAACAAAAATAATCTAAAGAAAGAAACAGGTCCACTTCCAAAATGGCAACCAAAACAAAGCAAGACTGAGTCGACTGGATGGGGCCAACCAGCTAAAGTCTAAAGCATAATGAAGCATGACATTCAGACATTAGCTGTGTATTTAAGAGCTGTGCACTTTTGGGGCTTCCCTTGTGGTTCAGTGGTAAAGAATGAGCCTGTCAGTGCAGGAGACACAGGTTTGATTCCTGGTCTGGGAAGACCCCACATGCCATGGAGCAACTAAGCCTATGTGCCACAATTATTGAGCCTGTGCTCTAGAGTCTGGGAACTACAACTATGGAGCCCATGTGCCGTAACTACTGAAGCCCGCATGCCCCAGAGTCTCTGCTCCACAACAAGAAGCCACTGCCATGAGAAGCCCAAGCACTGCAGCAAAGAGTAGCCCCTGCTCACGCAACTAGAGAAAAGCCTGCACAGCAAGGAAGACCCAGCACAGTCAAAAATAATAATCTAAAAAAAAAAGATTTGTGCAGTTTTCTGAATATATACAATTCCATAAAAAGTCGTTAAAGGCAATAACATAAATCTATAGCTGTAACTCAAAAAAAAAGAAAGAAAACACCACTCTGTACCATACCTGAAAGCAAGTTACTGAATGATATTCCATTTTTATAAATATGCACACAAAGGAATAACAACAGGTACCCGATCATGGAAGTAGGCTTCCCAAGCAGCTCAGTGGTAAAGAATCTGCCTTCCAGTGGAGGACAAACGGGTTCGATCCCTGAGTCGGAAAGATCCCCTGGAGAAGTAAATGACAACCCACTCCAGTACTTTTCCCTGAAGACTCTCATGGACAGAGGAGCCTGGCGGGCCACAGTCAATACTGTCGCAGAGTTGGACACAACCGAGCAACTAAACAACAATGGAAGTTCTCTCTAGCTAATGAGAATACTACTGATTTTTACTCTTTTCTTCATTGTTATATAGTGGGTTTTTTTTTTTAATAACCACAAATACTTTTATAATCAGAAAAGATGTGGGGTTTTTTTTCCCCCCCATTTTGGAAAACAGCATTCAAGTTGAAAATGTGATATTTATACTACGGTTCCATATATATATATGACTTAGGCTGTGGACTCCTTGACATAATGGAGCCTTGTTAAGCCTCACACAATACCAGATTCCCAAAAGACACTTAACCAGATGCATGACTGGAGAAGGGAGAACAGAAATATGGAAAGTTTGTCATGAGAAGTGGTAACTTCTCTAGTGTCTCTGAATAAACAGAGGGGAAGAAATCAGGCAAGTGGCAAAAGTATTCAGATGGGGGAAGGCCTGAAAGTGATAATAGATGCCGACATGGAACAAAGGCAGGGGAGTAGACCAGGGTGGGGGACCAGGAAACCTAGAAGAGGTAACAAGGTAGAGACCACTGTGCCCACTAAAGATCAGAGAGCTAACTAGTCCATCCCTCTTCCCACCCTGCCTCCCCACACTTAACAGAAGGGACCCCAGGCTGTTCCTTGCCCAGGGGTGTCATGCTCAGGACCCCAGTGCACAAGAGGCATGGGCTCTTGACCCTAGGACAGCCAACCCAGAGGCCGGTGAGGCTGTCTCACCTGGCCTGGCTGGGAGGCTCCACACAAACACAGGCAGTGGTAAGCAGGCCAATCTGACACTTTCTGGAATTCAACTGCAGTGAGCAAGTGAGCATCGGCAAGGGCAGACAGACCTGGGGCTGGCATTTTAAATAATCTATCAGAATCTATTTATGACATGTACATCAGAAACCATAACACCTGCAACTTTACCTAACCGTTCTTTTAGATTCCTCTGAATTGCTTTTTGTGTTATACCATCATTTACAGAAAATACCCAAGGGCACACACTGCAGAGCCTGAATGCTCTCCTGCACTTTGGTGCCGCTACTCAACAGTGAGATGTGTTTATTCCATAGTCAATTCCTAGCAGCAGGAGATTGTGTTCCCCCCACAGCTAACAAGTCAGGCAGCAATGTTTTTAACATGCTCCTCTTTGCAGTCTTTCCCTCAGCCAGTTTTCTCTTCTTGGAAGCAAGCAAGCGGAGGGCTCACATTTTATTAAGAAAACCGTCTCCCTGTGCATAGGTTTCAACCTCCACTCGGATCCCTGACCAGACTCACTGCTAGGATTCTTTCAGGTTGACAGCATCCAGCCCTTGGTGACCTGAGACAGACCCCCTACCACAGGCTACACTCCACAGTGGGGCGGGACCCTGGAGCCCCACCAGCCAGGTCGTGCCCCCAACTTCTCAGACCAAGGCAGTCAGTGCTCAGAAGCCCCTGCTGCCAGACCAGCCCAGCGGACAGATGCCCACCCCTAAGCAGGCCCAGCTGTCAGAGCATGACGTGCTTGGCTGGCCTTGGGTTAGAATGGGGCCAGCTTGGAGCTGGGCAGAGCCCAGTTCGTTTCAGATGTGATGAGGTCACAGGCCAGGGCATGGGCCCTGTGATCATGGAAAGAGAGGACATGGACCATTTGTGGCCCAGGAGCCACAGGCTGCCCTCAACCCGGCAGCTAGAAAGAGAAACAGTCCTGCTGAATGAAGCACCAACTTGAGTAAAACCCCCGAGTCATGAGGGCCCACTGCTTGGCCCTGCCAGGGCTTATCCAAGGTTTATCTGCTCTTGCAGTCCACCCAAAGGAACCTGTGTGTCCCTCTGTTCTGGGCAACTCAGAGCGGACACACATTGCACGGATGGGCTTGGCTGTGTGAGCAGCCCACCCGGTCAGTCCTGGAGGCCCCTCAGTGCTCACACCCAGAGCTCCTGGGGTAGAAGGCATGTCAGGGGATTGGTACGGCCTTGATGACCCAGCACACACCATCAGTTGTTGGACAGATGTTCCAACAATAATTTAGGTTCAGAGCGGGATTGCAAGTTTAATTTCAACAACATGGGAGCTCTCGTTGAAATGAGTCAGAAGGTTACCTTTTTATCTGTATTCACCTATTCAGCACTGAATACATCATCATCTACATACCTCACAGAGGAGCACACAAAAGGCTAGAAGGCCCTGCATACGCTTACTAATCTAGATAAATTTATTTACTGAATCTGGAAAATTAAACTTCAAGTTCACACTTTTGTTTTATCCAGTCTTATTAAAAATGCACTCGCACGACTTCCCTGGTGGTGCAGTTAAGAATCCACCTGCCAGTGCAGGGGACAAGGGTCTGATCCCTGGTCCGGGAAGACTCCACATGCCGTGGGGCACCTAAGCCCATGCACCACAACTACTGAAACCCATGCACCTTAAAGCCTGTGTCCACAAGAGAAACCACTGCAGTGAGAAGCCCATGTACAGCAACTAGAGAGTAGCCCCTGCACAGCAACACAGACCAGCGTAGCCAAAAATAAAAATAAATTTTAAAAAATTTTAAATAAAAATGCACTCTCGTATCTAACTTAATATCACAGCTAAGCCATGCCTCTAAAACAAGTTTCCCAGTTAAATAATCAAGACATAAGCTACTGCACATAGCACCTTTGTGCCAGTCAGAGACATTCCAGTCTGGGTGGCAACTTGGCTTGGCAAGAGGATAGCAAATTAAAAATGGCACCTGCTCTGGGCTGATGAATTGGGACGCTGCCCAGTACCAGGGCATGTGCCTTGGCACAGAGCATGCAGGCTGGATCTCAGCCTCCTTTACCCTCTTGGCTAGACACACTGTGCAGTACACAACCTGTCCAACTGTACAAAATAGCCACGGACAATACAGATTCAGAGCAGGATCTCGGGGACTTTCTTTGTTCCCCTATGACAATAATAATAATACTGAACCAATCTTGCTAAATCCTGCATTTGGCAGGTCTTGATAATCTGTTTGTTAAGTATTAAGAAGCTTACTAAATAGGTAGAATTTTAAAATACTGTTTTACTTTGTTTTCATTTACATGGATCTAGTCTAAGACTCAACGATAGATGTCACTGCCCATTAAAAAAAAAAAAAAGACAAAAAATAAAGGGGCTTTCCTGGTGGCTCAGTGGTAAAGAAACTGCCTGTCAATGCAGGAGACACAGGTTCGATTCCTGATCTGGAAAGATCCCACATGCTTCAGAGCCCGTGCACGTACCTGAGCCCGTGTGCCACAACTACTGAGGCTGTGCTCTAGAGCCTGGGAGCTGAAACTGCTGAAGCCCATGTGCCCTAGAGCCAGGGCTCTGCAACAAGAGAAGCCACTGCGATGACGAGCTCGTGCACCATGACTAGAGAGAAGTCCCCACTCACTGCTAGAAAAATGCCCGAGCAGCAACAAAAACTCAGCATAGCCAAAAACAAATAAATAAATAAAATGATTAAAAAATAAAAATAAAAACGGCAGGTCTCCTACAGAACTCCATGGAGCTAAACACAGAGGAGAAATCTCATAAACTATTGCCCCTGCTGAGTTCCCCCAGGTTTCCCTCAACCTAGTAATTCATCATTCTCTGTGGGCTTCCCTCATCTAATAAGCCTGGCAGTCCCAGGCCCAAAAAATCCCAAACTAAGAGCTGAAATTTTTCCAAAGCATCTAGTGAAGGTGAGATACATGCAGCATCTCCCCAGCTACCTCACCAAAACCAACTCTGAGCACCCACATCACCAGTAACATCCTCATCACCACCTCCACACCATCGCACATTTTGGGACCATGCACAGAGCCGTGTGGATGAGCCCACCTGTGACAAGTGGGGGTCTGTCTCCCTAGTTTCAGCTCTAAAACCAAACTCTAAAGGAACATACATCAATTTGCTGAAAAATTATCTGGATCTCAACTTTTTAAATAACTGTATTTATTATTTTTGGCTGTGGTGGGTCTTTGCTGCTGCACAGGCTTTTCTCTAGTCTCAGAGAGCGGGGTCTACTCTATGTCTTGTACGCAGGTTTCTCATTGTGGTGGCTTCTCTTGTTACAGAACACGGACTCTAGGGCACTTGGGCTCAACAGTTGTGGCTCACGGGCTTAGTTCCTCCATGGCATGTGGGATCTTCTTGGACCAGGGATTGAACCCATGTCTCCTGCATTGGCAGGAGAACTCTTTACCACTGAGCCACCAGAGAAGCCCCCCTGATCTCAATTTTTAAAAAATTATTTTTTGACCTCTCTGTGCAGCTTGCAGGATCTTAATTCCCTGACCAGGGATCATACCCAGGTCCCTGGAATGAAAGCACCAAATCTTAACCACTGACGGCCAGCAAATTCCCCCTGATCTCAATTTATTAACAAACTAAGGAACTAAAAGGCAAATTATATCTACCAACATTAGGGCTTTGTTACAATCCAAGCTTTGGGGGTTCCCAAGTCCACTGCCTACCCTAGTACGTTCACTTGAGCCATGTGCCTGGGCTGGGCAAATATCTGCACTTTAAACCGAATATCACAGGTAAAGACTTGATTTGTCATATACAGCTGTTCTAAAACTACTATCCTAGAATGTGCCTGAGGCTATTAACCATTCATCTGTCTTCCCCATAATCACATAAAGGATAAGAAAGATGATCAGAATTCAGAGCTGTCCCACATCTGGCTTCACAGAAAGGAATCAAACTGTCACCAACAGCAGCAGCTAGCTACACGGGCAAGCACACCAGTCTGAGACCCAGGTTCCAGCACCACCAACAAACTGGGTAGCCATAGGTTAAGTTATAGCTTCTCTAGGGTCAGATTCCTCACCTAGGAAACAAAGGAGGGGCACACATGGATGGCTTCTAGATTCCTTCTAGTCTAAAATTGTAAGTTGGAGTAGGAAACAGCAACCCACTCCAGTATTCTCACCTGGAGAATCCCATGAACAGAGGAACCTGGCAGGCTACATACAGTCCATAGGGTCACAAAGAGTTGGACACGACTGAACACGCATACAAAATTGTATTATAAGTTGGAGTTTCAAGATGTTTTGAGCCATCTCAAACCTGATTTATACCATGCTCTCATCTTGCTATGGACTGAACTGTATCCCCCTACCCCCCAAATTCACACTTCTCACAGCCAAGCTCTATGCTTGGCACTTTCAGTTCAGCTTCACATCAACTCTACAGTGGCAGGTAATCAGCTGTGCGTGTGTGCTAAGTCACTTCAGTAGTGTCTGACTCTTTGCGACCCCATGGACTGTAGCCTGCCAGGCTCCTCTGTCCATGGGATTCTCCAGGCAATAACACTGGAGTGAGTTTCCACGCCCTCCTCCAGGGGATCTTCCTGACCCAGGGATCGAACCTGCATCTCTTATGTCTCCTGCATTGACAGGCAGGTCTTTTACCACTAGTGTCATCTGGGAAGTCCCGGAAGGGCCAGGCTGAGGCCTAAAATGTATAGTTCTACGGATGGGTGATCAAGGTTTATTTTTGTGGAGAACAGTAACCAGGGAGAAATAAGAAAAACAAAAGAGAAATCTAGAGTAGGGTGCAAGAGGCCATAAAGAATGTTCCTCCAGTCACCCGACAATGTGGACATCAACTGTCAGGTTGGAGGAACACGGGAAAGAGAGTAAGGAATGAATAAAATCAGGAAGTTCTAACATATACAAGCTGGATAAAAACCCTGCCTACCCAGAACCCTCCCCATTTATTTCCCTTCTCAGGATAAACTGTGGACGATTTTGAAAATAGACCGAAAAGACATATTCAATGGATGAACAGGCCTTGTTAGGACGTAACTTTGCAACTTATCTGATCCTATGGTTTTTATACTTTTCACAGTCTTTTGAGATATTTTGCAACTCTGTTAAGTTGTACATAAGTGATAGCAGTGCAAATAATTCTTGTCTGAAGACAGGTACATGAATTGTCTGGCAGAGACACAACCGACTCCCCCCTTCAAAGTTGCATCTACTGAAATTCATTTCATGATATTTGTATGTATGCCTACTCTGAATTTTCCTTTGAACAGGCTATAACATCTTACTGGCTCCTTCATTAATTAACCTTCCATATTTGTATGTGAGTCATGATTTTATCTTTTAAAAATTATCTTTTAATACCCATAAACATGGTTTCCCAGGTGGCGCTAGTGGTAAAGAATTGGCCTGCCAATTCAGGAAATATAAAGAGACGTAGGTTCGATCCCTGGGTCAGGAAGATCCCCTGGAGGAGGGCATGGCAACCCGCTCCAGTATTCTTGCCTGGAAAATCCTATGGAGAGAGGAGCCTGGCGGGCTGCAGTCCAGTGGGTGGCAGAATCGGACATGACTGAAGCGACTTAGCATGCATGCACCCGTCCAGTGGGTGGCAGAATCGGACATGACTGAAGCGACTTAGCATGCATGCACCCATAAACAAGCTAAGTCCAAAAGGGTGCCTAAGGGTGTATTAGCTGCTCTAAGAAGGGGAAAAAAAGGTTCCAGAAATCAATAATCCTTCCAACCCCACATACTTTGAAAGCCACTGGCTCAAGCAAACAGGACAATAAAGCTTCAATCTTTACCCCTCTACCCCTCCTCTACCAGCAATTCTTAAATTTCACTGATAATCCAAGGAGTTAGGAGAGAAGGACTAAGGGGCCTCGCTCTGTAATACCACCCACCCCCTCCAACTATGACAGATGTGATTCATGTATTGTGCAAGAACTGGGAGCCAGAAGGTCTCTTAAAGCTGTCAGGCCCACCAGGAGCAATACAGGCAGAAGAGGGAAAACAGAAATGGGTTAAGTCCCTGTAGAATGGGAAAGACGAGTGATGTTGGAACAATTCTCATAATCTGTCTAATGGTTGTATTATAGAATCACACACATGTAGGGGTTCCAGGTGTGGTCTCCAAAGGCAGACTGTGTAGCTCCCCACTCACTAGCTGTGGGGACTCTGAGTGAGTGATTGAACTCAGTAAGCCTCTGTTTCCTCAGCAGTCAAGTATCTGCCTCGCAGGACTGCTATGAGCATTAAATGAAATAACACATGTAGAACACTAGCAGTTTGGACATAGTAGAAGTGCAATAAATGTTAGCTTCAATACTTCTTGGTTTGAGAAACAAACTATGAAAAGTAAAAACGAGGGATATAATAAAACATGTTTGCCACCTCTTCTCTCCCATTTGTCACATCCTTTCCGCCTCTGATCCTCACCTGAGTTACTCAAAGTCTCTTAGCAGGCCTTGGATCATTTTGTCCTTCTCAAAGCCATTCCTCACACTCTCTGACCCAGCGAGGGCCAATAGAAACACACAAGCCACATGAGTAATTTCAAATTTTCCAACAGTCATACTTTAAAAAGTAAAAAGAAACAGGTGGCGTGGACTTTCATGGTGGTACAGTGGATAGGAATCCACCTGCCAATGCAGGGGACATGGGTTCAATCCCTTGTCTGGGAAGATTTCACATGCTGCAGAGCAACCAAGCCCAAGTGCCACAACCACTAAGCCTGTGCTCTACAGCCCACAAGCTGCAACTGCTAAGCCCTGCACCTGGAGCCTGTGCTCTGCAACAAGAGAAGCCACAGAATGAGAAGCCAGCACGCGGCAATGAAGAGGAGCCCCCTTCTCCACAACTAGAGAAAGCCCTCGCACAGCAATGAAGACCCACCACAGCCAAAAAAATACACAAATACTTTAAAAAATAAGACTCCAAAATGGAGACCTTTCCTTGATCCATGGTTCCACATTTTAAAAAAAGAAACAGGTGGAGCAAATCTTAATAGTAAATTTAATTTATCCCAATGTAGCCAAAATATCACCATTTTGACACATAATTTTACATTCTTGTTTTTTCCTATTACATCTTTAAACTCTAGCATGTATTTTACACTTACGCACACCTCAAATTCAATATGTCAGCAAATCTGGAAGACTCAGCAGTGGCCACAGGACTGGAAAAGGTCAATCCTCATCCCAGTTCCCAAGAAGGGTAGTACTAAAGAATGTGCTAGCCATCAGACAATTGCACTCATCTCCCATGCTAGTAACGTCATGCTTAAAATCTTGCATGCTAGGCTTCAGCATTATGCAAATCAAGAACTTCCAGATGTCCAAGCTGGGTTTAGAAAAGGAAGAGAAACCAGAGATCAAATTGCCAACATTTGCTGGATCATAAAGAAACCAAGGGAATTTCAGAAAAACATCTACCTCTGTATCATCGACTACGCCAAGGCCCTTGACTGTGTTCAGTTCAGTTGCTCAGTCATGTCCAACTCTTTGCGACCCCATGGACTGCAGCATGCTAGGCTTCTCTGTCCATCACCAACTCCTGGAGCTTGCTCAAACTCATGTCCATTGAGTTGGTGATGCCATCCAACCATCTCATCCTCTGTCATCCCCTTCTCCTCCTGCCTTCAATCTTTCCCAGCACCAGGGTCTTTTCCAATGAGCCAGTTCTTCACATCAGGTGGCCAAAGTACTGGAGGTTCAGCATCAGTCCTTTTCAATGAATATTTGACTGTGTGGATCATAATGAACTGTAGAAAGCTCTTAAAGAGATGAGAATACCAGACCATCTTACCTGTCTCCCAAGAAACCTATATGCGGGTCAAGAAGCAACAGTTAAAACCCTGTATGGAACAATTGATTGGTTCAGGATTGAAAAAGGAATACAACAGGACTGTTTGCTGTAACCCTGTTTGTTTAACCTATACGCTGAGCACATCATGAGAAATGCTAGGCTGGATGAGTTACCAGCTGGAATCTAGACAGGCAGGAGAAACATCAACAACCTCAGATATGTGGATGATACCACTCTAATGGCAGAAATCGAAGAGAAACTTAAGAGCCTCATGATGAGGGTGAAGGAGTAGAGTGAAAGAGTTGGCTTAAAACTAAATATTAAAAAACCTAAGATCATGGCATCTGGCATGATCTAAGATCATCACTGCATGGCAAATAGAAGGGGAAAAAGTGGAAGTAGTGGCAGATTTCCCCTTCTTGGATTCCAAAATCACTGCAGACAGTAACTGCAGCCATGAAATCAGAAGACTATTGCTTCTTGGCAGGAAAGCTATGACAAACCTAGACAGTGTGTTGAAAAGCAGAGATATTACTCTGCTGACAAAGGTCCATATAGTCAAGGCTATGGTTCTCCCAGGGGTCACGTATGGTTGTGAGAGTTGAACCGTAATTACAGAAGGCCAAGCGCTAAAGAACTGATGCCTTCAAACTGCGGGGCTGGAGAAGACTCCTGAGAGTCCCTTGGATAGCAAGGAGATCAAACCAGTCAAATCTTAAGGGAAATCAACCCTGAATACTTGTTGGAAGGACTGATGCTGAAGCTGAAACTTCAGTATTTTGGTCATCTGATGCGAACAGCCAACTCATTGGAAAAGTCCCTGATGCTGGGAAAGATTGAGGGCAGAAGGAGAAGAGGGCATCAGAGGATGAGATAGCTGGATGGCATCAGCGATTCAACGGACATGAACTTGGGCAAACTGAGAAATTATGAGGGACAGAGAGGCTTCGCCTGCTGCAGTCCATGGGGTCACAAAGAGTCAGACACGACTGGGAGACTGAACAACAACAACAGCACCTCAAATTCACACTAGCCACACTGCAAGTGCTCAACAGCCACCGCTCTGCCTGCTCATCTCTTTCAGAAGATTCAAATTCATTGGCCTAAAGAGTCGGGCCCAATTTCGGTGTCCCCCCCACCCTCCCCCATCCCTGCCCTTCCATACCTTTGTCTGGTGAACCATACCTGGTACCTCCTTCTCACCCCTTTCCTGGGCTCACCCCTGACTCCCAGGACCTGGTATACTCCTTCTCCATAGGACACACCATACCTGTTACCAGGCCCTAGCCATTCAATGTGCAAATATGTCCATTTCCCACAAGGGCTTCCTAGCCAAGCCCACTGTCCTGGGCCACTAGTAGAGCACTTGGCTCCAGTGGTCAGGATGGATGGTGTACCTTTTCTGCCTCACACCAAACCCTCCAAGCCCCTCAGAGGCAGGGGTTTGTGTTCTATTGATGGATGTACAATAGCAACTGGCCCAGCCTAGGTGTTCACACATATACAAAGCATAGATTTTTTTTTTTAATGGAAAGAATATGTTGGAATTTTTACCAACATCTAGTTACTGACCTTGATCTAACTCTAAAATTATTTAGCCAACTCTTAATCTGAAATTATACACAATGTGTAGGGCTTGGACCAAAAATGGTTGAAAGTAGACCAGCTATAAAGAAGCAACTACTGCTGGAAGAGCCATTGTTCCTGAGGTTTGTTTTTTTTCCACTGGCACAAAAAACTTTTAGCCTTAAACTGTTTTTCATAGCTGTGCTGGAATAAACGGGAAACCACAAAAATGAAGGCTTCCCCTGCACCAGTCATCAAATCGTAGTGGCAAGAAAGAAAGCATCCAAAACAATCCACGTTTGATTAAACCCAACATTTTAAGTGTTTATTAACCCACTGAATTCCCAAACTGAACCAATCATTTGAAATGCTCAGAGACACCATTCTGGATTCCAATATTTCCTACGGGCCTCTGCGGTCTTCATTGAAGATCAAGGCCTCCCTTTCTCAGGCCTCACAGAACTGCTATTCTTCTGTTTTCATCAGAGAATGCCATAAAAACAAGCACAAGGACCCTCAGTTGTGACTTCTTTGCACGTGTTAAGTGTCTGCTCTAAGGATTCTCAAAACACTGACTTGGCAGATCCTGAGTGACCCTCTCGCCCAGCAAGTCAATCAGAAAGCAGACAACTTTAATAATAATTACAGAACCCCTGGTTTTCATTTTATACTTTCCTAAGCAGAAAGTTTGGCAAAGCCTCTTATGGTTTCCTCTTCTTTTACAAAAATCTGTCTCCTAAGCAAAAGCTTCTGTTTCCTAGTAGCGCTCTACACACTTTTAAAACTCACAGTTTAAAAAAAAAACAAAGAAAAAAGAATTACAAAGGCATTTGGTTTCTATACTTTCTCCCCAATATTTTCCATTTACAACAGAGTCCAGTTTATCTGCTTAGAAATACATGTTATTGTTCTCTGATAGATTCCATGTTTTCAAACAATTGGACCTTTTAGGAACTCTTAAATACTACATAAACTATAACTTTTTTTCTTTCTTCTGTGAAACAAGTATGTATATTCGCCTGTTTATTCAGGGCCTCCCTATGGGCAGGCACTGTTTTAGACACTGGGGATACAGCAGGGAACTCAAAACACAAAGCTTCAGCTCTAGTGGAGTTGAAATTCTAGTTGGGTAATAAACGCTGCAAAGCAAAGTACAGCAGGGTGAGGGGGATAAAAAGTGGGAATGGGGGAACATCCTACTTTTGACAGGGTGGTCAGGAAAGGTCTCCTGGACAGAATAGAAGAACAGCAGTTCTGAAGAACAGAGCCACGTGGGCATTTTGGGGAAGGGATGGATGGCGGGGGGGTGGGGGGGCGGTTTCTAGGGAAGACTGACTGAACTTCAAATGCAAAGACTCTGAGGCAGGAATATGTTAATCAAAGTTTCTGGTCAAGTGAAATAATCAGTACCTTATAACCCTAGTGAAAAAAGAAATTGGGGGGGGCGGAGGGAGGCTCGTGAGGGAGAGGAGATATATATATATACACACAAACATACATACTTATGGCTGATTCACACTGTTGAATAGAAGAAACCAACACAACACTGTAAAAGAATTATCCTCCAATTTAAAATAAGAAGAAAAACAAAAAGACACTGATGCTGGGCTTTATACGAGATTTTCTGAAATACAACTGGTACACAGTCCCTCAGTCTGACTCTCAATCTCCCATTTCTATCTTAATAACCTTAGGGCTCCCAGGGGACACCCCCACTCTGAAAACCAGTGGCAGACTCGATCATTTAATGTGAGCGCACAAGGCCACACATGAGAGGAGCTGAGATGAGGGCCGGGCCTTCCTTTAAGTGAGAATTTTTCACACAAAAATCCTCCCCTCCAAGAAGTTAAACTGGGCCGTTCTTACATTTTGCAATGGACTTCACTCTGTGAAGTGTGTTTCTCTCTCTAAATAATCCACTTCTTACCTATCACTTTATCTCTCACTCAATTCTTTCTGCGATGAGCTTCATTAAGTTCTGAAATCAGGTGTGTGATCTCAGTTGGAAGACTGTGGGGTTTGGCCAGGTTCCAGTCCCCGTGTATGGGTTCAGGTTCTAATCTGAGGTTTCAAAGGTTACCCAGTGTGTGATTTCAAACAGTTTCAAAGGTTACCCAGTGTGTGACTGGCAGAGCCTGAAGTTGAATCTTGGCTATCCCACTTTAGTGTAGCCTGCATGCTGTAATGTTCCTAGTCTAACGTGCCCACAGCAATCTGTACATATATCACCCCTGCGGTACACTGCAACTATCTGTTTACATCTCTCTCCCAGCCTCGAGGTGCTCTTAAGAAAGAGCCATTCATGGAGAAGGAAATGGCAACCCACTTCAGTATTCTTGCCTGGGAAATCCCATGGACAGAGGAGCCTGGTGGGCTACCGTCCTTGGGGTCGCAAAAGAGTCGGAGATGAGTTAGCAACTAAACATGACTATGCTAAAAATATTTTCAATAGTAAAGGGTATTTTCTTACCTCCATTATCGCTTTAAAAATAGCATTAAAAAAAAAAAAGAAGTTAAACTGTTTGACAATAAGATGGTTTCCAAATGCTAAAAAGACAAGCTCTTCTCCCAAAAGAGGTGTCACTTTCTGACTTCTGTACTACTCACCTGTCCCCTCTTCAGTCAGCTACAGGCCTGCTCCCAGCTCTGGACCACTCTGAACTGAGCCTCTGAAAGTTTAAATTGGCTCCTGGCCACCACATGAGATGCTGAGGCCATGCCCTCAGCCAGAGGTGTCTTGTTCTCTCATTCTCTGCCTTTCCTGGTCTATTCCCCTCCTTCTAGACTCGCTGAAGGCTCACCCTGCTAACGAATCCAAATCCCAGCTTGTCTCACCCACTTTTATCTCTTCTGCACACACAGCCTGTCTCCCAGGAATAATCTTACTTTCCAAAGAAAAACCTCAGAACACACTGTCAATACATGAGCCCTTGCTGCTCTGATTTCAAAGATTGGACTATTTCATAATTTAAAGTACAGTAATTTTTTTTAAACTTAGGATGTACTTACAGAGAGTCTGAGACAGCACAGGAAATAAGGACTGTCTGGGAAAATGTAGGATCTGTGTTCAGGCCTTTGACTGTTGCTCTATTCTCTAATAAACAACTTTATTTTCTAAAGACACATGACATCGTTCTACAAAAGGATTTGGAGCTACTTCTAGGAGTAAGGATAAAGAGTCAGCGAATGATAGCTGTGGGTTGAAGGCCAGAATGCTAGTATTTTCAGTCATTTCAACAGCTCAGGAAGCTAAACGGACCATCATGGAAAATAATCAGCTCTGGCCGCCACACAGACCTCAGCCCTTACTGGGGTGAATCACACACCCCATTACCTGTGCTGGAGCTCAGGTAAATGCAGCACTAATGCCAGAGGATGGAATATGCCTCTCCCCAGCATGCAAGAAAGCACCCATTCATTCTACCAGGAGAAGCCTCGTGGATCTGACAGGACATGTACACCTGACCCCTTGACCCCTCTAAGCATCCTCTGAAGTGCCATGACCTGGGAAAGGCTCTTAGCACTTTCTAATTAAGAAAAAAAGTCATCATAGTGATAATCTGAAATGTATACAAATACCAAACTCTATCTTGTATATAACAGAAACTAACAGTGTGTACGTGCTAAGTCACTTCAGTCGTGTCCAACTCCTTGCGACCCCATGGACAGTAGCCCGCCAGGCTCCTCTGATCATGGGATTCTTCAGACAAGAATACTGGAGTGGGTTGCCATGCCCTCCTCCAGGGGGTCTTCCCAACCCAGGGATTAAACCCGTGTCTCTTATGTCTCCTGCATTGGCAGGCAGGTTCTTTACCAGTAGCGCCACCCGGGAAGCCCCAACACAGTGTTGTAGGTCTATTATACTTCAAAACTGAACTCATAGAAAAAGAGATCAGAATTATGGCTACCAGAGACGGAAGAAGGGGAGGAATGAAGACAGTCAAAAGGTACAAACTTCTAGGAAGAAGGGGAGGAATGAAGACAGTCAAAAGGTACAAACTTCTAGTTACAAGATAAATAAGGACTAGGAATGTTATGTACAATCTGGTAAGTATAATTAACACTGCTATTGTTATATATGAAAGTTGTCAACAGAGTAACTTCTAAGAGTTCTTCTAGTCACAAGGCAAAAAAGTTTTTTTTTCTATTTCTTTTTTTTTTTTACTGTGCCACACGGTGTGTGGGGTCTTAGTTCCCGGATCAGGGATTGAACCTACGCCCACTGCAGTGGAAGCACGGAGTCTTAACTACTGGACCACCAGGGAAGTCCTCTATTTCTTTAATTTTTATCTATATGAGATAGATGTTCATTAAAGTTAACTGTGGTAACCATTTCATGATGTATGTAAATTAAATCATTATGCTGTACACCTTAAACTTACAGTGTTTATGTTAAGTATATCTCAATAAACCAGCCGACTCCGGTATGTTCTTGCCTGAAAAATCCTATGGACAGAGGAGGCTGGCAGACGACAGTCCGTAGGGTCACAAAGAGTCAGGACACGGCTGAGTGACAGAGCAGTCACGTACATATGTCAATAAAACTGAAAGGCATTTTTTTTTTTTAAAGAAAGAAAGAACAAAGGTCTTCCAGAGCTGTCAATTGAGAATTAATTTGGTCCTGGGACCCAGAAGGAGTCCTGAAGGTCTTACCAAGCTCACCATTTCCCATTGGAGGTTCTTATGGGTAAGCACATTGGTAACTTGGAATAAACTGAGACCTTTAGATATGTTGTAGGACCAAGTTCATAATTTCTTAAAAAAATGTTCAGAAATGTAATGATATTGCCCTTTGATCTAGTAGAAGTACTCCTTGAAATTTAACAACAACAACTAAAAAATAGTAACAATTCAAAAGAAGAATGCAGGACATTTACTGAAGGATCCTTCCTTTTAGCAAAAAATTGGAAACCATGATCAGGGGAAACCATAATCAGGGGATCTTATGCAGTCTTCGGAAGGGAAAAATTCCCAAATTCTTTTCATTGCCTAAGATTTTTTTCCCCTAATTTCCTTCTAAGTTACAATTTTTTTTTCCATTGAGATTTACCTGGCATATAACATTATATTAGGGTGTACAACAAAATGATTCAATATTTCTATATACAAATATTCGTATCAATAATGATGCAGACATTATCACCACATGATCAGCACAATAGATGTTATTTAACATGCATCATTATACATAGTTAAATTTTTTTCCTGATGAAAGCCTATCAGATCTATTCTCTTAGCAACTTTCAATTGCAATACAATTGCAATACAGTATTATTAACTATAGTCATCATGCTATAGCGTAAATTCCTTTCAAATGGAAGACGTTTTCCCATTAGCATCAACAAATTTATTAAGCACCTGCTATTACACAGAAGCAGAGAAGGCAATGGCACCCCACTCCAGTACTCTTGCCTGGAAAATCCCATGGACAGAGGAGCCTGGTAGGCTACAGTCCATGGGGTCGCTAAGAGTCGGACACGACTGAGCGACTTCACTTTCACTTTTCCCTTTCATGCACTGGAGAAGGAACTGGCAACCCACTCCAGTATTCTTGCCTGGAGAATCCCAGGGACGGCGGAGCCTGGTGGGCTGCCGTCTATGGGGTCGCACAGAGTCGGACACGACTGAAGCGACTTAGCAGCAGCAGCAGCATTACACAGAAGGCTTTTTATTTTTTTATAGGAAAATAGACTGAAAAACTTCTTAAACTTCAAGTTTCTTCAAGATGTCTGTATTATTGAAATAATTCTCCCCAAGGGCCTCCAAATTATAAAGTAAGGAAAGTAATAAGAGGTTAACTAAAGATTATGATGGTGTAACAGCTTTAAGGCTAATCTATCCTAAGGTAGAGCTAGTGACAGCTGACGCCCTGGGAGTTTTTTCATAGAATACACTTGCATGTGATATACAAAAGGATGAAGTGAAGGATACAGTGAAAAGTAAGTCTCCCTTCCACCCTGACCCTCGGTCACCCAGTTTCCCAACTGGGGCCATTTCAGAGACATGTGCCAGTGCCAACAGGCTCATGTGACTTCTGTGTCAGAGACACTCTGTTGAGGACTTTGTACAGAAGGCTCACGGGTGCCGTGCCAATAGCATTCTGATCAGCTTCGGTTTACAAATAAGGAGACCTGCTTGTGGCCTGAAGTGAACAAGCAACGGCCCAAAGTCTTGTGGTGATAAGAGTACTCTCAGAAGCCCTCCTCATCCCCCTTCCCCCTACACAACCCCCTAAACTCCACATTCTCCCTTCCCGTTGTCTTGTTTCCTCTGCCCTGGAAACCAATCCTTCACCACTCCTTTGCCTGGTTAACTTGACTTTCCATATCAATTTTAGAATCAGCTTGTCTCTTAAAAAAAAAAAACCTTGCTGGGATTTTGGGATTATGTTAAACCTACAGATCAATTTGTGGAGAAAAGATATTTTAATAACTATAGAGTCTTCCAATTCATGAATATGTCTGCCCACTTATATTGGTAGTCTTTGATTTCCTCCTTCAGTGTTTCATAATTTTCAGATCCTGTACATATTTTGTTAGATTTAGACCTATTTCATCTGTTTCAGAGCTATCGTAACTGACATGGGTTGCTTCCCCCCTCCCCCAATTTCAGCTTCCAGTGATTTATTGCTAGGATATAAAAATATGATTGATTTTTGTGTGTTGACCTTGCTAACTCACACATTAGTCCTTGGAGGTTTCTTTTTATAGATTCCCATGGGATTGTCTACATAGACAATCATGCCATCTGCAAATAAGGACAGTTGTTCTTTCTTTCCAATCTGAATGCCTTCTATTTACTTTTCCTGCACTGGCTAGCACTTCAGTAGGATGTGGAATAGCAGTGGTGAGAACAGACTTCACTGCCTTGCTCCCCATCTTAAGGCGAAAGCATTCTCTCACCACCAAGTATGTTAGCTGTAGATTTCTGGCAGATGCCCTTTTCCGGGTTGAGGCAGTTTGCTTACCTTATTCGTCTGCTTGGCAACACTTATCATGAATGAATGCTGAATTTTGTCAAAAGTTTTTTTTTCCTGCATGCACTGACATAATCAAGTGTTTTTTGCCCTTTAAACTGTTAGTATGGTGGATTATATCTCCTGATTTTGGAAAACTGAACCAGCCTTTTGTTCCTGGGACAAACCACAATGATTGTGGCGTACTATTCTTTTTACATAACATTGCTGGATTCGATTTCCTCGTATTTTGTTGAGGATTTTTGTGCCTGTGTTCATGAGGATGACTGGTCTGGAGTGTTCTTTTCTTGAACCGTCTTTGTCTGGTTTTATAAAACAGATGTGTACTAGACATTTTTCTGAGGCCTTGAATGATAATTTTACTATTTTAAGCACCATAAAAACTTATGAATGGTTTTAATCTTCGATTTTCTGCTAGAATTTCTTTGACTCCAAGTTTTTGAGCAGGAACACAACTTTCAAAGATAACAAACTTCCCAAGGTAAAATAAAACGATTCTAACTATTCTCACCTTAAGGTACATGTGAGACCCTCATGCAGTGAAACTATTTCACCTGTCATTCTCTGCACATCCCTGCCCTGCTTCAATATAGTCAAGGAAGCAGGAACTGTGCTCCCCAGCCAGGGATGAAAAACTGACATAGTTTCCATCCAATAAAAGATACATTATTACCCAACCCTGAAAGGCAAATACTCACAGTGGTCTTTGAGTTACCTAAGAAAGCACCTGCCAAACATTAACCCCTTTAGTTCTTATAATTCCCCAAATGTTCAGTCATTACCACTCACATTCTACTATGGGAGAAGCCAAAACACAATGGGGTTAAGAGATTTCAAGGCGATCAGCAGAGCTAAAGTCTGAATTTAAACATCACCTACTACCCAATTTTGTTTTAAAAAATAGTCTTAGACAAATGCAATGCAAGGTCAGAAGGTCAATCGGGCATGGGAGGGACGTCAGAAAGGGATTCAAGGACTTCCCAGACGGTCCAGTGGTTAAGACTCTGCACTTCCACTGCACATGGCAAGGGTTCCAACCCTGGTTGGGGAAGTAATATCGCTCAAGCTGGGCAGCACAGCCCAAAAACATTAATACAAATGATGAAAGAAAGGAAGAAAAGGAGAGAGAGAGAAAGAGAGAAAGGAGAGAAAGAAGGAAAGAAGGAAAGGAAAGAAGAAAACAAAGAAAGACAGGAATCTGATGCAAAAGAGCTCACTGAGGGGTGTTTTAGGAACTTAAATGTTGATTCTGGTCTTGGCTCTTTTGATAAGGCCCATCCCCTCACTGCAGAAAGTGAGCAAGACTAATGGCTGAGGAACACGACACTACACAGGAACTGCTCACCTAGGGACAGCACAATGGCCACAGAGAAATCAAAACCCTTGTAAAGTGTATCATTTCAGCATGTAAAAGTCAGCCAAAAGGTCACCCAAAAGTCGCCCAAAAGGGTGGACCAAAGGCCACAGAAATGTCCCTGGACTCAAGATCTGTCCTGCTCAGTGGAACAACTCAAAGTGATGTGTTCAGGAGGCAGTAAAGGGCACATGTGTGTGCGTGCTAAGTCACTTCAGTCGTGTTTGACTCTGCAATGCTATGGACTGTAGCCCACCAGACTCCTCTGTCCATGGGATTCTCCAGGCAAGAATACTAGACTGGGCTGCCATGCCCTCCTCCAGGGGATCTTCCCGACCCAGGGATCGAACCTGCATCTCTTATGTCTGCTGCGTTGGCAGGCAGGTTCTTTACCATTAGCACCACCTGGGAAGCCTAAAGAGCATACTGCCTGGGTTCAAATCCCAGTTCCACCAACCACCAGCCACGAGACCTTAAAGGAGTCACAACCTGTGCCTCTAATTTTCTCATCCATAAAAGTGACAAGAGTAAGCACTCATTACGATGTCTGCTGTTGTTATTACTCAGAAAGTTGTCCCACAGAGGGCCTGTGCTTTTCTGACACTGTTCTAACATCATGGTATAATTGATGGTGTGCCCCCTTCCCATCACAAGAGCAAAATTCTGCTTTCAACCAAGTGTGCTTGAGGAAAAAAAAAATCAAAACAGAACAATAAACAAATAAATAAACAATAAATAAACATTAACTATTTCATTAAATGATGTCTGGGAGCTAAAAACCAATAAGCACTCACAGAATCCACATTCAAAAGGAAGAAGAAAGTATTTAAATCTATAATTTAAACCAATTGTTTTCCTACAAAAAGCACATTTACATTGTTTGAGATAACCACAGGAGATATTCTCCCCAATGAAGAAACAGGTATGAGTTTCATTTTTAAAAGATATAACCTATGAAAATGCACTGATTAATTTCCACGCTATTTCAGATTAGTTTTACGATCAAATAACGTTCCACTTAAAAGATCAATTTAACTTTTAAATCACTAGGCAGTAAGCTATCTTTAATTCAAATATGTAATTTTAGGACTTCCCCGGTGGCGCAGTGGATAAGAATCTGCCTGCCAATTCAGGGAACACAAGCTGGATCTCTGGTCTGGGAAGTTTCACGTGCTTCGGAGCAACTAAGCCCATGTGCTCTAGAGCCCGTGTTCCCCAACCAACGAAGAGTAGCCCCCATTCGTGGCAACCAGAGAAAGACCTTGCATAGCAACAAAGACCCAGCACAACCAAAAACAAATAAATAAAACTTTTTTAAAAAGAGGGACCAGATAGCTGGTGAAAGTTTATTTTTAAAAAAATTCAATTATAATTTTGGGGTGGCATTTTCATCAAGTTTCTTTAATTAATTAGCAACAGTGACAGCTAACATTTTATTACACACTAACTAAGCACCTAATAAGCTAGGTGCTAATTTCTACGTATTACCTCATTCTCTTAATCCTCTGAGGGAGGTATAGGCTCATTTTACAGAAGAACCCCAGCCTTAATGCTGACTATTTACAGTTCTGACAGAGAATTGATTGCCAGTACCTGTATATAAAATTTTAACACTAAAATGATACACAGCTTCCCTGGTGGCTCAGCTGATAAAAAGAACCCACCTGCCAACGTAGGAGATGCAAGAGACATCTGATCCCTGGGTCAGGAAGATCCCCTGGAGAAGGAAATGGCAACCCGGTCCAGTACTCTTGCCTGGAAAATTCCATGGACAGAGGAGCCTGGAAGGCTACAGTCCATGGGTCGCGAAGAGTTGGACACAACTGAGCACGTATACATGGGTATAAAGTTTTAACACTAAAAATGATTACAGAAAGGTAAGCCTCAAACTCTGACGTGCAGGAGAACTCCTGGCAAATCTTGCTAAACTGTAGATTATGATTCATAAGGTCTGAGATGAAGCCTATGATTCTGCAATTCTAACAAGCTCTTATGTGCTAGCAGTGCTGCCAACCACACTTGGAGCAAGAACCTACAGGTGGCAATAGGCCACAGACCACAAAAAAATGCCTCTAAAGACTAAAACAAAATTTTAAAAAATCAAAATTTTCACAAAAGCCACAGAATTAGAACTTATATTAAACATATTTCCTGATGGGCTGTTCACCATCTTAGAAATATCTTCAGGGACTTCTCTGGTGGTCCAGCGAATAGGACTCCAAGCTTCCAGTGCTTCCAAGGCAAGAGAGATGGGTTTGATCACTGGTCAGGGAACTAAGATCCCACATGCTATTTGGGGCAGCCAAAAAAAAAATCTTCATAACGACTCTTGTTTTCTTTTCCAGTTTAAGTCAAGAGTCCAATTTCTTGGAGTTTTGTGGAGGGGTTTTTCCCCTAAAAACCCTGATTTTTTAATCAAGGCTGAAAAGCTAAATGCATGGGAGACTATTTCATGCCATACCCTCAAGTAGATCCTTGTGCTTCACTCACCCAATATAACACAACCTCTCACTGTTTAAATTCTAGAGGCAAGAGTTAGGGGAGATTTTAGGAGCTGGACACCAAAGTTCTTCCAGATGAAAAGTAAAGTTCTACCAAAAACAGCACCTTACAAAAAGGCAATGATAAATACCATTTATCATTGGCTTCCATTTATGGCCTTAGGTGACAAAATTCCAGCGATGCGGTGATAGCAAACATTTCATACAAACTACTGGATTCATTCTTTTACCAGATCCCTTAAGTGGCAAGGCCTATTTACTTTCAAAAGTCCAGAGTGAACAAAGCAAGGTACTTAACGAGATCCCTAAATTCCACCTGGGTCCAAGTTCCCTTTCTCCCAGCTCTTTTATTCACTTGTGATTATCTGTGCTGTACTCAAACATCAGCTATCTGCCTCTTCTAAATGGCACCTCCCCCACCTTCTCCATTATCTTTACTAACAGCAGTGCCTAAGTCCAGAACCAATATACCTCTGAGAACATTCCAGTTTACCAGATAAGGTCAGTTTAAAATTCTAGAGAGGAATAACCTGCTCCGTTTGTCTTTCAAAAACTACCACCCCACAATCAGCAGAACAAGCCTTTCACTCAAAAGAAAGATAAAACAGTCTATGATTCTGCAATTTACAAACACTGAGACCTTTACTGAAAGGATATTCACGTTAAATGATTCCCAAGGAACCTTTACCGACGTACTCAAGTAAGCACAAGGCGACCAATGCTTGGAAGAAACAAAATGCATATACCGTGCAGGTCCGTGCAAATGGCTTCTCTAGCTGAGAAGTCAATGAAGTTTTGCTAAGGGGCCTCAGAGGAAGGCCTACCTGTGTCAGGGAATACCGGGACACAGTTTTGTCCCAACCGGAGCATGTTCTATCCACAACAGAGCTAAGTAAGCAACTAACCAAACAGGCTCGTTCAGAAACCCACAAAAGAGGGGCAGAGGGGACAGGCCCCTGCCCTGAACGCCCTGGAAGCTAAATATAAGTATTCTGAGGAACGAGCTCTACCATAGACAAGCCCAACAGAAAGTTCTCTGTTTCTATTACCTCCAAAACTGGCTGCCCTCCTGCAGTGATTTAACTCTGGGTACCAATTGGGCAATGCCAGCCACCGTGCTGGGGCGGAGGGTTCAGAGATGCCGGTTCTATCTTCTGGGCTAATTAGAAGGAATCCAAACCTCTGCAGTATAAACTGGAGACTCTGCGGGCAGAGTTGGGCTCCCTCAGTGCCTCTAGACTACATGCCTCCATTCAACCAACATTTATTTGAGCGTCTACCATATGCTCAGCACTCTGTTGGGCACCGGGGGAAGAAATCTTCCCCAGTAGTGGAAGCAGAGACAAACGAGGACGGTCCGGAGGAGTGGAGGACGTGCGGCCCCCGAAAACCTAACACAAGTTGTTGCTACGACCTGCAGCACCCAGGAGAAGGCGTGACCCCCGCCGGGTTCCGCGCACCACCAAGTCCAACAGTGAAAGAGGCTCGCGATAGCGAAGGCTGGCGTGGACAGGTAGGCCCGGGGGCAGGTGTTCAGGTAGAAGGCGCACACCTGAGGCGGCAGGGCTGGGGAAGGCGGGGTCCCCAGGGGAGGCGGGAGGGAGGCCCGGGGATCAGGCTAGAAAAGGGGCGCAAGGAGCCAGGCGATGGGAAGGAAGCCGGGGGCGCCGTGGAGGCCGACCGGGCCTGCGCCCCCTGAAGCGGGAGCAGCGAGGGAAGGCGCGCGGCTAGGCCGCCCGCCCGCACCTGGGGCCCCGCCCGGCACCTACCACTTGGGCGACCTTGAGGCAGCCGAGCGCGCCGCGCAGGTAGTCGGGGTCGCAGCGCAGGCCGGCCAGCCCGCGGCGCTGGCTCACCGGCTCGGTGGTGGGCTGGTACGGGCTGCTGGCGCCCGAGATCATGGAGGTGCTCGAGGCCTCGCCCTCGAAGCCGTCCAGCTCCTCGCCGCTCCGCATGCTGCCGCCCGGCCCGAGCCGCCTGGCGCGGCTGGCTCCCGGCGCCCGGAGCTGGCGGGCTCAGCAGGGCCGCCGCATTGCCGCCGCCGCCGCTGCCGACGGAGACGACGACAGACTGACTTCCCGCACCAGCGCCGCCGCCGCCTCTGCACCCGCCGCCCCGCTGCGGCCGCGGTTCGGTCCGCTCGGGCTCGGCTCCCGCCGCCTCAGCAGCGGAAAGGGAGGGAGGCGGGAGCGAGTGAAGAGGGAAGGAGGCGGGAGCCGGCGCGGCGGGCCGGGAGGGGGCGGAGCGAGCGCCAGCCCGCTGGCCGCTCGGCGGCGCTCTGCTCGGCTGCTCCCGCGAGGGGAGGCGGCGGCTTGCGCCGCGGGGCCTCGGGGAGGCGGGGCCTCTAGCCAGGCGGGGCGGGGGCGGGGCGCCGGGAACTCCGGCCCCGCCCTCACCTGCCCGCGGGGGGCCCCGGCCGCGGCTGCGCGTCAGGCCCTCACGGCGTGGGAGTGCAGGGATCCAGGAGACTGGGGATTGTGGGGACCCTGGAGAGTGGGGGCTAACGGAGGGTTGAGATGGACCTAGAGGGGCACGGTGTTGCTTTCCCAGGGAGCTGCCTCAGTTTCTCCCCTGGAGGAAGTAGGCCGGAGGACTTTCTGGTGAAGGCCGAGATGTGCGACCTCAGTCAGTGCTGAGAACAGTACGAAGTCCGGGGTGGACCTGACTTGGACTGTTTGACTGACTGACAAGAGGGGGCTAAGTGTCTGAGCTCCCACATCGGGCAACAAACCAGTTCTGAGGTCAGGGACACGAGTGAGGAGAAATCAGGGTGAGTGAGTGAGTGAGGTCGTTTAGTACCGAGTCTGCAAGACGGACACACAGTAAGATTTGTGAATAACTCCCAGTGTACGTTCTGGGTCCACCTGCCTGACCGAGGAGTGGCCGCTTGCCCATAGGAGACCCTTGGTGACGAACATTAGTTTCCTCTCTTAGATGCAAAGGTTTTGCCATCTCTGTCTAATCATCAAGGCAGGTAAAACACAGATTTTTTACACTGAAGGGCATTAATTAGGGGCCAATTTGCAATTCAAGTGTGAAGGCTAATTTTAAGCGTAAGTAAAACACTGACTTTCTAAGAATTGTCGCTTTGGTATTGAACCCTTCCACACCACAAATATCTAGAGTTTATCATGCTCTGGGCACTGAGGAAGACGCTTGGAAGTGTTATTCCCATTTTACAGAAGACTCGACTAAGGTTTCAGACTGGTAGTCCCAGGCCACACAGTTGGTGGGCAGAGCCGGCTTATGTCCAATTTTTTTTCACTACACGTTGTTCAGTTCAGTTCAGTTGCTCAGTCCTGTCCAACTCTTTGCGACCCCATGAACCACAGCTCGCCAGGCCTCCCTGTCCATCACCAACTCCCGGAGCCTACCCAAACTCATGTCCATTGCCTAGTATATATTTCAGATGAGGTTGTGGAGTGAGAAGCAGTAAATGCCATAACTAAGGAGATCTCAATTTAAAGGGCTCTCACCCTTTGGTTACCAAAGATGGGAAACACAAGGACTCTAACACTCTATTCAACCAACAAATATTTATTGGGCGCTTATATGCTAAAGGATATGTTAAGACCTGGAGATTGCCAGTGAAAGACAAGTTGAATGACTGGATGCAGGCTCTGGCCTCTGCTTTCTTCCCAAATCCCAGTGAAATGACAGTTACACAGATTTAAGTTTTAAAGGCATAAAACCACAGGGACAAAGAATGAGAGAGGAGACAATGACAACAAAATGTTGGAAGCAGAAGAGCAGAGGGGCAAGTGGTAACTGACTCAGCAGATCCAAGAAAGCTAAACCCTAAGCTGGTACAGGGGAAGGCTGAAATGCAACCTAGATCATATCACAGGAAAAAAGGCTTGGGAATCATGACATCACCAAGCACATCTAGAAGTGGGGGTGAAAGCAGAAATCTAAAAAATAAACTAAAAAAAAAAAAAACCCAACTGAAAGCCTTTTAAGAAGCAAATGGAAAAAAAAAAAGCAAATGGATTCCTGGATCCCCTCCCATGCCCATCCCCCACAACTAGAACTTTTTTCTCTAGAGAAGGTAAGACAGAGAGTCCCTTAGCTAGGGAACACTAGGCACAGTTGAGGGTAGGCGGTACCACATTAAAAATTATATGTATTTGTGTCCTTGGATATTAAATAATATGAAAGCAAACAAATTTTAATTCATAATGAGTTAAAGAAAATCTCACAGAAAAAAGAATCAAAAGACAAAGAAGTGGAAAATGAGAGAAAATAAAATTAGAGGAATAGTCCAAGAGACTAATAGAATAATAAGACTTTCATAAAGTTAGAACAGAGAATATGGAGGGAAGAAAACAAAAAATAATAATTCAGGAACATGTTTACAGAGCCAAAGGATATGAGTTTTGGATTTAAAGGACCCATCAGTGCCCAGCACAATGAATCAACATGGACCAGCATCAGATACATCAGATCACTGGGTCAAAGAGAAGAGCCTCAAGGTTCCAGAGAACTGAGCGGGTTTCATTATAAAGGATCAGGAATCAGATAGGCATCAAGAAAGAAAGAAAGAAAGGCATCAGACCTTTCAAAAGCAACTTAGGGAGGTACAAAGGAATGGAGTAAATCATTCCATATCCTGAGGAAAAATGATGCCCACTTAGAAGTCTGATTCCAGCTGGAGTATAAACTGGGTATGATGACTTATGAAAGACTCTTTTGGACATGAAAGGCTCCTTCTGTCTCTTCTCAGGAGGCTGCTGGAGAATACCATGAGCACAAGGATTTAAACCAAAGAAGCAGAGAACATGGGATACAGGAAAGGGTGGATGCAGCCTAGAGAGAGGTGATAAGGGTCCTTATGGTGAAGGGGACATAGGCCCCTGCGCAGCAGGGCTGGGGTTAAGCAGACCAGATTAGAGCAGCTAGAGGCTTCGAGAGACATCTTCAAGATGAAATTATTCTGTTCGCCAAAAAGTTCGTTCAGGTTTTTCACCATCTTACCCAAAGAACTTTTTGGCCAACCCAGTAAGAATGTGTCTGAATATACAGAAAAGAAAGATTCATAGTTTCAGTAAAGTTTTCAGATAAATTAGTGATAAATGTGTGCTTCCCAGGTGGCTCAGTGATAAAGAATCTGCCTGCCATTGCAGGAGACGCAGGAGACGTGGGTTTGATCCCTAGGTTGGGAAGACCCCCTGGAGGAGAAAATGGCAACCCACTCCAGTATCCTTGTTGGGAAAATCCCATGGACAGAGGAGCTTGATGAGCCCATCAAGCTCCATGGGGTCGCAAAGAGTCAGGCACAACTGAGTAACTGAGCGCACACACACATATAGGGATAAATGCACAGAAAATTAAGGAAATGTTGGTAGATGAACTGTGGGGAAATAAAATGATACATAGAAAAGAAGTATGGTAAATCAGAGGTGAATAATACCTGCATAATTATAACAATGTAAACAATGAGTCTGATCTAACCACAGTACCTGGTCATATTAGGAAGAAAGGACAGAGACATAGAATGTGTCCATGTGGGATAGGGAGAAGGGGAAGATGGGCAAAAGACCTAAATACTCATCATCTATGCTTAAAACTCAAGAGGTAGCAGTATATGCATGTCAATTACAAAGACAATAGTAAAGGGACTTCCCATATAATGATGAATACGATTGGTTAAAAGTTTTAAAATGTCAATTCTGGAAAGCAGAAAATGTAATGGGGGTTATAGGCCTTGTAGAACTATTTGATTCTCTCAACGATATATTCATGTCATTTTTATGTGTTCATATAATTGTAATAAATGCTAGATTTTAAATGATTTTTTTAAAAAGAAACTTGAGCATTTGCTATCATCCCTGCCAGCGCAGATGTGGGGAGCAAGCATTGAAACCAGTAAAATGTGCTGAGTATTGTTCATGGTGGTAAGGGAATTTCCAGGAAGGATTTCACTGAGTCTGTGGGTCAGCATTTCAGCTGAGGTCTGAAATACGAAGAGCAGCTAGCAAGGCAAAGAGGTGATAAGGATTGGTGGAAAAGTGTTTCAGCAAGAGGGAACAACATGCACGAAGACCCAGAGATAAGTGAGAAAGCAAAGGACAACGAAGAGGGTGAAATGCGGCTTTGGGCATCCCTGCAGGGCCTCGGGGGCCATGTGAGAGGATGGATTAAGCAGTGTTAAGCAGAAGAGTGACACCTCCCTCTAGAATGTTCTCTTGGCTTCATCAAAGGAGATAGATTGAGCGGAAGCAAGACTGGAGGCTCCTCTCCAGTCCTCATTAACTGTTCCCTGTTCCTGGACACTAGCCTACATTTATTTTTAGTTCCAGGGACACATTTGAAATTTTTCCTTCTGGTTTTTAACAAAAGTTCACAGACTTTCAATGGGCGTTGTTGGGAATCCCACATAGTAGATAAAACTTGGCATCGTTGCCTTCCTCAAGTGATCAGCTGTAATAGAGCATGAGCTTGTGGCTAGAGCTGTGCCTCCAGGTGTCTGCAGATGCTGAAGACAAAATGAAGATGAGAAATGACAGAGAGGTGGGCAGCCCTCGGGTCCCTGGGTTCCAGCGTCTGGTCCACCTATCCAGGGCTTACTCAAGGAAACCGGACTCAGAAGAGATTGATGAAGGAACCAGACGCTACTTCACTCATTGCAGCCAGTGGATAGCCTCTGCCAGCAAATACAATGCTGATTCTTAGCTCAGTCCCTGAACTTATTGTGAAAGAGCTGCTCAAAGCACAGCATCCTTTGTTGTTCAGTTGCTCTGTTGTGTCGGATTCTTTGCGACCTCATGGACTGCAGCACGCCAGGCTTCCCTATCCTTCACTATCTCTCGGAGTTTGATTGAACTCATATCCATTGAGTCATTGATGCCATCCAACCCTCTTGTCCTCTGATGTCCCCTTCTCCCCCTGCCCTCAATCTTTCCCAGCATCAGGGGCTTTTCCAAAGAAAAGGTACTGGAATAAACTCTTTAATGTCTGAAGGTGCAAGCTATGCCCCAGTGTCCACTGCTTTACCTGCATCAGGCCTGACCTCTTGCCAAGTCTCTCAGCTTCTCATTCAGCCCAAAGGCAACCACCTCCAAGTCTGGGGGACTCCTTACTCTAGCCCTTCTCCCCAAGCATGTGGATTCCACGGAGAGTACTAACCTCAAAAGCATTGGTACTACAAGGGCTTTAGATTCTAAATTCCATGAAAGTCTGGGAGCAAAACACCTTCCCCTGCTGGGGTCCCTGTCCCTGAAGGCATTGCCTGATGATGGTGAGGAGAGAAGGGCTTCCAATTTCACTTTGTTTCTTACTGAGGCCCCTCCCCAGGGCAACTCCCTGAGTGTTGGGGGCTGGGGTAGCTTTTCCTGTGACTTCAATTAAGCAGTAGATCTAATCTACCACTTTTAATAAGCTCAGTAATTAGCAGGATCCCTAGAGACTTCTACCTCAAACAGAAAAACATAGACAGTGGTAGTTAAGTAGAACACTGCAAGCATAAAGCAGGTAGTGGGAAGACTAAGTTGATCATGAACAATTATTAATATTAAGCATGATCCAAACACCCAAGAAAATGATGTTTAATGTTTCCAGACTATGAGCTTGGCCTGAAATGATTCTCTACTTTTAAAGAAAGGTACCGGTATAAACTCCTAATGTCTGAAGGATTCAACTCAAAGATGTAAAAATAAACAAACAACCTCTTTCCATGTTTGAAAGGAGCCGATAACCCCCTCCTCCATCATACCCCCCACCCCCCACCCCGACCTCGAGTGTTCCCATGAGCCTGGAGGGCCTGGGCTGATTCCAGGCGGGAGCGGTTCAGGGGTTAGAGTTAACTGCTGCTTCTGCAAGAACTTGTCCCTTCAGCCGGAAAAATGCTCTCCAAGTCTCCTCTAAAAATAGTGCTCGCCGGGATTTTCCAGTTTGACATTCCTTCAGTTCCTATGACCAAGGACAACCCGGGCCAAACCATCTGCACCCCTCATGGGGCCTCCAGTGGAATCCCACCCTCTGTGGGACCCCAGTTTGTGGTTCCTGCCACCTCCACACCCTGCCGGCACCTGACGATTCAGGGGAAGATTGGCCCGCTCAGCAGCTGTCTGGCTTCTCCCTGGTTGCCTTCCTCCCTCCCCTTCTCTTCCCAGGGCAGGCGCAGGGGAAAGGTTTTCTGGGGAAGAAAGAGGAAAGCATGGCTACAAGGGAATGGGGACACTGCCTACACTTACCTCGGAACGGGGACACTGCCTACACTTACCTCCGATACCTGTGGCCCCCACCAGCCTGGGCTGGCTAAACTAGACTGTGAGCCTCCAGGAGCTGCCCAGGTTAGCCAGGAGTCAAGGCACATAAAGTAAATATTTGCTGACGGCGCACTCCCGGTGCCCGAACCACATGCTGGAGCTCAGAGGCTCTCTGGAAAGAACTGTGGAAGCGTCAAGGACGTCTGTCTGTCCAGCACGATCCCTGCTCCTAGTAACGCAGCTCTTCTGTTCCAGGGCCGTTCCTCTTCTACTCCAGCATCCACCCCCCACCTTCCACCTTCCAGGTGATGCCCACCTGGGAAGAGTCAGTACCTGACCCAAGAATGACCAATCAGGGTTCCCTTTCACCCTAGATGGGCTCAGGGTGGGGCCTGGGACCTAGGTTGAGCCAATGAGAATCCTACCCTGGGATTTTTGTCTCTAGAAAGCAGGCGTCTGCAGACTTTAATGTACATAGGATTCACTCAAAGGGTAGATATTCAGGACCTCCCCCAAGAGTCTGATGCTTAGGCCCTAAGGTGGGGAACAGGAATCTGCTGCTACCATATATACAGGACAGGACTACAAGGCCAGTACAGTCGCCCAGGGTGAGAGAGGAAGAGAAAGCTTCGCGGAGTTATACCGCGTCTCGAAAGCTAAGGAGGAGTTCACCAAGCAGCATGTGATCCTGCCAACTGCTTCTGCCTTCTTGTGACAATCTCCCTGCGTGGCACAGATGGCCCCAGGCTCTCCTGATTTTCCTCCCATCTCTCTGGTGGCTCTCGTCAGTCATCTTTATGGGCTTAACTCCTAGTGTTCGGTGTTCCTCAGGGTGCTAGCTTCATCCTCTTTCCTATGACCTTTCTCCCACTAGAAGTCCCCCTTGGGTGTCCTGAATTCCATTTGGCCAGAATGTAACTCATAATCTCACCTGCTGCACTCCCTTCCACATTAAAAACATCCATTCCTTTATAAGGCCAAGAGGAAGAGGAAGAAGAGGAGAGGAAGGAGGAGGTGGCACCCTTACCATGCTTTCTACATGCCAGACACTGCTGTACTTGTTCTCACATATTAAAGCATTTAAACCTCAAAACAGCAGAGGGCTACGTCCTGCATATCAGGAACACCTTCCTGCATTCCCAGGCTGGGTCAGGTGCTCCGGCCCTGGCTTCCATGGCTCCTTGTATCAAAGTGTTTATAACACTGTGTTATGACTCACTGTTTACCCATCGGTCTCTGACCATGAGCTCCGAGAGGGCAAAGGCCTCTCTGTTGTATCCTCTGGCCTAGCTCAGGGCCAGATGTGGGGTGGACGTGCAAGGAAGCATTTGTGGAACACAGGATTGTATTCACTGGCTGCATGACCTCAAACAAGTCATGAACATCTGTGAGCCTCAGTCTCCTCATCTGTACCTTGTAAAGGCTCTAGCATCGTGTCTGAGACAAAGGAGACACTCAGCAAATGTTTACTCGTTGTTGTCACCATTCTGAACAAGCAAGGCATTCTGGAAAGAGGACCCAGCCTAAGAAAAGGCCCTGATGGAAAGGCTGTAGAGGTTTAGAAAGAGGGGAACAGTCTGGGTTCTTGTTCAGACAGAAAGGGGTTAAAAGGTATGTGAAGGGTGGGGGCAAGGGCAGATTCTGCAGGACCCTGCAGTCAGAGGAGCCATCAGAGCTGCGCTGTGCTTTTTAAGCAGGGAGCTGACGTGATCGGATATGGGTGAAAATGAAGTACTGATGAATAATTCAAGTCCTATCTCTGCTGTATCAAATGGGTACTAGAGCTTGTTATCCTGAAAAATGTAGAGCTCTTTGAAAGAAGAAAGGTCTCAGAGGCCCCTAAGAATACTTCTCTGGATGCCTAGGGGGTCCCCAGACCTACTCAGGGAAAGCCAGGGGGCAGCCAGAAATGCTCCAGGAGCTCTTTGACCTGGTTCTTAGAAGGGGCACGGAGGCCCCGGATCCATTGGCAGGAAAACAGATGGGACTTAGGTAAACGATAAGAGTGGGCAAGAAATCATGATGGTAGGACATGCCAAGGGCAAAGTGTGGAAAGCCAGGAGACTTGGGGAGGAAGAATGAAATATGAGCTGAGAAAAACACAAAGAAGTCATGGCAATGGAAAGGTTCTAGGAGTTACTATGAATGGTGGCCTGAATGTGTGGTTTGTTTGAATTAAATGTATTTGAAAGCAGTCTCCAGAAAAGTTGTAAGTACAGAACAAAGAACTTCCCCCCACCCCAAACTATTTGAGAGTAAGTTGCCAACCTAACACCACATCACCTCAAATACTACAAACAGGGATGATTTCCTCCTTTACCAGAATACAACCATCAAAACCTGAAAGTTACTCAAGATACATTACTACTATCCAACTGTCAATGACATTACTTTGCCTACAAAGGTCTGTATGGTCAAAGCTACGGTTTTTCCAGTAGTCATGTAGGGATAGCCAGACAATAAAAAAGGCTGAGGCCAAAGAATTGATGGCTTCCAACTGTGGCGCTAGAGAAGACTCTTGCGAGTCCCTTGGACTGCAAGATCAAACCAGTCAATCCTAAACGAAATCAGTCCTGAATATTCATTGGAAGGACTGATGCTGAAGCTTCAATATTTTGGCCACCTGATGTGAAAAACTGACTCATTAGTAAAAACTCTGATGCTGGGAAAGATTGAAGGCAGGAGAAGAAGCGGACGACAGAGGATGAGGTCACCAATTCAATGGACATGAGTTTGAGCAGGCTCCAGATGGTGATGGACAGAGAAGCCTGGCGTGCTGCAGTCCATGGGGTCACAGAGTCAGACACGACTGAGCGACTGAACTGATACTGACACTTATATTACTAATGGCATTTACTTCTAGGGATTAGGCTCGGGTCTCCCAGGTTTGTCCTCCACTGTTACTCTTCCCCATCCCTCTTTTGTAATGAACAAATAAATCTGTGAGCAATCAAATTAAGTACTGACTGTAATGAATTATAACCCATCAAAGAAATCACATCCATTGAAATTTTGAGGAGGCAGGGACTGCTGTTTCTTATTAAACTTTGAATTAATTTATATAGACTCACGACTTCATTTTTTTTTAATGGGCTGTAATCCATTACAAATTTTGTTTTTTAATGCTCAGATTGTCCCTCAAACCTGGCCACTGGACTGCTGGTTTTTTTTTTTTTGGACAGATCTTCATTGCTCTGAGCTCTGTCTGGCGTAGATGTCCAAGCTCACTTACACTTTCCCTGTCCCAGCCCTGACTTCTTTTTTTGGAAAATGGTACCTAGAAAATGAGTCTGGACCTGAGGTATGTTCAGTGGGCTGTTGCTGCTGTCAGGCCTGAGCTATCAGTGCAACCAGCTAGGGAATGTGTATGTATATAAACACACACATATACATGCACATGCTTACATCCATATATTCGTTCTCTCTCAGTGTGAAAAGGAGTTCATAACGCTATGTCCAACTCCAATTCAACATTCTAGTTTTCTCTCTCTTCATTCTTTGTAACTCCCTTCTCCGGTGGTGAGGACCCTGGCTACTCTTTTCATCTGGTAATTTGCTTGATCCATGCCTCCATGTTCATCCATCCCCACATCACCCCCACCCCTACCCAGATGCACTTCTACCACCAGCCCCACGCCAGGCCACCCCTCTCCTGTGGAGGCTCCCTTCACCTGCCTCCAGTTCTGACACCTCATGTGGATGCTCTCCTCACCCCACCCACACTGACAGCTTGAGCCAGGTCAGCTCCGCGCCACCCTCCCTCTGGCGGGCTTGCTCTCCTCACCTGACTAGGGCTCCAACACCGGTGTCCCACCCAAGCCCTGCCCTGGGCAGGAGGCTGCCCTCCTCACCCTGCTCAGGTTGATGCTCCATGCCGGGCCATTCCCTCATCCCCACCCATGGGGACACTCTCAGTTTCCAAAACCCAGCCCGGGGTCACCACCCCACCCCTCCCTGACCTACCAAATTCTGCCCACCTAAAGGCTGTAGGCCCAAGTCGGTGGGGAACAGGAAGACCACAAAGACCTCAGCGTTTATTTGGAGCAGAGAGCTGACTGTGGTGGTAGAGACAGCAGGTGTCTGTTGCTCCCAGCAGACTATAAGCCCTGCGGGGAAGGCTCACTTTGTTCCCCTCCATCACCAGCATCTTGAGTCACCCTCTCTTGCCCACGATTCCCTGGGAGAGGGCAGTGGTAGCTGAGGAGGAGCAGGGAGGAGGCCCCAGGAGATCCCATACCTCACCACGTATTCAGGTGCCCACGCACACAGATGGAGCGCTGCCTTGCCCAAGAAATCAGGCAGTTGCCCAGGTGATGGAATTGATGGTGTGCTGAAAGTGTGCCTGCCCTAAAATAGCTCTCTTGCTCACAGTCTAAACTAGCAGTTTATTTCTTCGGATTTAAGACCTGGTGTTTAGCTCGGCCGGGTGGGGAAGAGGCCAACAATTGGGTAGAGGAAGGCAGGGACGGGCAGCAATGACTCTTGGATTCTCAGTCACAACTCTGCTCTCTTCTGTGTGACCTGGACAAGTCATTTCCCTCCCTGGCCTTATTTCCCCACCTTGAAAGTGGTGATTTCTAAGACCCTTTCAAAAACTAAGGTGTGTCTCTCACACAGCTGGTACGGAGTTGGCTATTTCAGGACAGTCTGCACACCAGGCGCTGTGCTGCATGTCCATTTCAATGCATCCAGCCTCCCTGTGAGGCAGGTGAGAATCTGCTCACCGCTTTCCAGATGAAGACGCTAAGACTCAGAGGGGTTAAGTGACTTGTCACCCAAGTCCACCTGACTTAGGGTTCGCAGCTGAGACCACCCAGGCATCCAGGCTGGAACTGTGGGCAGTGGTTTTCCTTGTATGTCAGAGCAGCTCCAGTTCAGCTCAATGCCAGAAACACTTCTGGTTCCAAGTGTGGGCCGAGTGGCTGGTCTGAGGCTGTGTTGGTGATGCTCCCCCTTAAGGACCCACAGCCAGCTGTGTCTGCTGTACTCCTTTTGTGCCTAGGACCACGATGGCTGTGAGAGCCACTGGAGAAACCTACTCCCAGGGGCAAAACCTCCCAGGAGTTGTCCCAGTTATGACAAACTCACCAGTCTACAGAAGCTGATCCCTCCTGGGGCAGTGAGAGGGAAGAGAAGGTGGGGCAGGAAAGAGGATACCGAGAAGCCACATGCAAAGATCACCAGCGTCCAAATTCCACGAGTCATGAAAACATGGACCTTGACCCAGCCTTACAAACCCTGCATGTGGATGTTCTCAAAGGGCGTTCTGTGGGACCTGGAGGTTGTCCACAGTCATGGTCAGCTGGGAACGCCCACAGTTGAGTCTTTCTGAAGAGTCACACCTACCCAGTCCCTTGTAAAACAAATCAAGACTGAAAACCTGTTTCCGCTGAGTTAAACCTTGAGTCTTCCAATCCTTCTTGACCGCCTATACTATGACATGGCCAGAGGACACTCTGGGAAACCTAGATTGAGGCCTTCACAGATGCAAAAAGCGATGTAAAGAGCAAGGCTGCCCAAGAGGGGCCGCACCAGCACAGTCGCTTTACTACAGAGCAAAGCCTTGCAGCCTGCTGGCCTCCTGGAGCTCTGCTGGGAGAGAGAAAGGATCTGCTCAGATGGGCCTGCAGGGCACAAAGCCACCTGATGCTAATTGGAACCTTGGAAATACCCCTCGCCACTCACATATCATCTGTATACATAGTTCAAACAATGACAGTGTTTCCTTTCCCATGGACTCTGAAGATTCATTCCAGGCCAGCATTTGTTAGATGATTCTGAGGAGGTCAGAGATGGATTCACAGTAAAATGGTGCCAAATATTTTAAGTATCAAGGACAGATGTAACATGCCACAGGCTGCTGACAGATGTGCCAAAGCACCCCCCACTCTTTAAAATAAATTACTGCCTTCAACAGGGACATAGTTTAAATTGTTAAATTCTTCCCCATACAAAACTTAAGATGCTTAAAGTCTGAGGTTCACATCATGTTTGCCTTTCAAGGACTTTAAAATAGTTCCACAGAGAAGCTGATTGGGTGAGGTGGGTTTGTGGGGAGGCAGGCTGAGGAAGATGGTGAAGACTGACAATCATTTAGGAATGTTAGCTCAGTCCTACACCCAAAAAGTAAGTTCAATTAAATGTTCCACGAAAACATCTAAGAAACATAAATGAAAACATCTTATTTCGTTCCTGTGATTTATCTTTTGAGTTGCCTGATGAGATCAAGATGGAACACAAAAGTTAATTTTAACTTGACCCACATAGAAATTTCTTCACAAGATTAGAAACACTTTAAAGGTTAGGTTCTTCTTGTCTGAAATGCTGGCCAAGGCTGGAGAAAGGACCTCGTGACTTAACCCTCCCACACAGCACCCTGGTTCCCAGTTAGCTGGTGACCGCCCCTCCCCCCATTCCTGGCCTCTCAATCCCCTGCTATCTCAGCAGCGTCTCCTCTCCCATCAAGCTGTGAGTCCCTCAGTCAGAACCCAGGGAGAGACTTCTGGGCTATGCCTCAGCCAGAGTCTGGTTCCTTGTACCAGCAGGAAGCAATGTCCACCCACAGTGGGAGTTTTGGCTTCTTCCTCCTGCTCCCAACAACCCTGCCTATCATCTCTGTCTCCTCCTAGTCAGAACTCACCATCTGTGCCTCCCCCAGCAAGTCAGAAAGAGCATCCAGACAGCACTTTGCATCCTTGTGGTTATCTGCAGGCCTTCACAGGGTAAGGCACACAGCACGAAGTAACAAGCACTGTCCTTGCCTTCAGAATCCAAGGCTCTGGTGTGGGATCCCATGGGAACAGTACCAGACAAACGGTTACAGGATATCCACCCCTCCGACCTATTTTCTTCAGAGATGAGACGATCTTTAGACTACTAACCGTGAAATCCCACAAATGGATAGGGTAGATTCTACAGGGATACAAATGGGGTTGCTGGGAACAACATTCACTGGAGTTTCCTCGAGGTACTTTCAGGGTCAACCATCACACTGAGGACCTACCACATACCGGGCACTTGTGTGCCTCCTCTAATGTTCACAATGACTGGGAAGAGATTTTATCCCCACTTTACTATGAAAGGAGGCCTAAGAGGGGTGAAGTTACCCAAGCCTCACTGTTTTCATGTTCTACTTGTTGATCAATTTCTCATCTGCCGAAACTATTACTTGCCTGATTCAAAAGTAATGAGACTTCCATAAGGTCAGAGGAAGCACCAGGACTCCCCAACATTCTAGCTGCTTCACTCCACGTGCTGTCCCCAGTCCACAGGTGGCCAGAGAGGGAATGGGGGTGGTGGTGGCACGCAGTGTGTGTGAAGGCCACCAGGCAGGTGGACAGGCAGGCTGGCCTCTCACATACATTCAAGAAGTGTCTGTACTGATGAAGGTCTACACCTGCCAGGAGCCCTTACCACTTGTGACCCACCAAATCACCAAACCTAAGAGGCAGAGATCCTTCCAAGGGGAGTGGCAGGCATTCCAACCTGCATTTCTCAGCAAAGTAACTGACTGCAATCATGTGCCCTTTTGCATAGGTGTACTGTATACTTTTCCTTTGGGTATATTCTCTGCCATGTTTTCCCCCACCTAACAAGGACTCCTTCATCCCCAACAGAAAGGGGAAAGGTTGTAGAGGAGCACCATGCATGCTTCCAATGACAGATGAAAACACTTTCAATTGCTTTTATTTTCCCCATTTGCTTTAAAAATGAGCACAATGAATTCAAGCATAGCTCCGCTGACTGGGTTCAAATTCTGGCTCTGACCCTGGTAGCTGCCTAACCTATCCATGTTTAGTTTGCCTCTACAGGGTTTTTGTAAAGATTAAATCAATTTACATAAAACATCTAGAGGAGTCATTGGCATCATCAAATACAGTAAACTCTATTTACTCACAACATTTCCTAAACTAAATTTTAAGCCAAAATATAATAAGTTAATAATTTCCACAACTGCTGACAGGTGTACAGAATGATGTGATCTTTATGAAAGGGACGCTGAAACATTTAACAAAAACTACATTTACTTGGGGATTTCCTGGCAGCCCAGTGGTTAGGACTCTGAGCTCTCACAGGCTAAGGGCCTGGGTTCGATCCCTGGCCGAGGAACTAGGATCCCACAAGCTGCACAGCACGGTCAGCCAAAACAAAAAGAAACAAGAAAAGAAAAAAAAAAAAAAACAAGTAATGCAGTAAAGGAAGTCACATGAAATTTAAAAACAAAACAAATTCACATTTACCTTTTAACAAGGAAGAGCTGCAACTAGGAATTTATCCTGAAGATGCATCTCCGCAAATGAAAGCAACACATGCACAAGCTTACTCACTGCAGCATTATCTAAAACCAGAACGACTGGAAATGTCCCAAACGCCTATCTACAAGAGACGGGTTCAATAAACTACGGTACACCCGCATAATCAAGTACTGTGTAGCCATCAACAATAACAATAAACTGAACTGATATATATAAACAACTGAAAGGGCCTAGAGGCAACAGCATCCATAACATGAAGCATGCCTACAGTCTAGATCTTGGTTTCTAAATACCAACCCTCCCTAAAGGTACCAGGACTCCTTGGGCAAATGGGTGATTCCAGGTCAGGGGAAATACAAGGTGAGCTTGGAACACCTTTTTGTGGCAGAAAGCAGAGAAATGCTCAAAGAACAATGATGGAGTCAAAAGGACACACTCTATCTGTGAGAGTCTACTATCCAGAATATATAAAGAACTCTTACCATTCAACAATAAGACAAATAGTTTTAAAGTGGGCAAAGGATTTGAACAGACATCTTTCCTAAGGTGTTGGCTATGTAAATGGCCAACAAACAGATGAAAAGATGTTCAACATCATTAGTCATTGAGATACCATTTCACTCACTAGGAGAGCTACAGTCAAAGCAAACAAAAAACTCCAGATAGCTATAGTCAAAGCTAACAAAAAACTCCAGAAAACAAGTCTTGGCCAAGATATAGAGAAAGAACATTATACACTGATAGCAGGAATATAAAGTGGTTCAGTTGCTATGGAAAAGTTTGGTGATTCTCTGCTAAAACAGAATTACAAATTTAGCCCTTCCACTTGTAAGTATCTGCCTAAAGAACATATGCTTACGTAAAAACTCACACATGAATCTTCACAGTAGCCTTATTCATAATAACCGACAACTTGAAATAACCCAAATGTGGATCAACTTATGAATGGATAAAATATGGTCTTCCATGCAATGGGACATCATTCAGTCATAAAAAGGAATAATACAATGTTACAACATGGATGAACTTAGAAAACATGCTAGAAGGAAAGAAACCAGATACAAAAAGGCCACATGTTGAATTAGCCCACCTATGTAAAATATCCAGGATAGGCAAATCCGTAGTTAGATCTGTGGTTGCTAGGAACGGGGAGAAGGAAGTGGGACTAACAGGTATGGAGTTCCTTTTTAGGGTACTGTATATGTTCTGGAGTTTGATGATGGCAATAGGTGCACAATATAATGAATATACACACTAAAAACCCCTGAATATTCTAAAATGATGAATTGTGTCTCAATAAAAGGGAAAAAAGGACACAGCTGGTTGAAGAAGCTCCCACTCATCAAATCTGGAGCAATCTGAGCATCAAAAAGAATGAGCTATTAGATTACAACAATTCGAATTAAAAAAACAAACCTGTAAATTCATAGTGAAAACAAGAAGGGTGGAGGGATGAAAACTTTTTTATAGATGAATATCAGCTGACACAGGCAGGGAATGATGGGATAAGAAAATTACCATTTAAGAACTTCTAATGTGGTAACTGATTTAGGAAAGGATCATCAGTAGATGCTACAAATGATGTGTAAAAGGTGGCTGAGAGCCAAGACCTTCAAGGGTATCACCCCAGTTTGACAGACGGGGAGGACACACCTTCCCCAAGGCATCAGCAGCACAGCGGTAGCCTGATTGCCACACTAGAGCACATACAACTTCACTCATACAGCGTTCTTACAAAAACCGTTTAACCGAAATGAAATCATGAGGGAACACTAAGACAAATCCAGACTGTGGGATAGTCTCACAAGACAACTGGCCTGAACTCAGCTAATACATTTAGGGGTGAAATACCCTGGTGTTTAAAACTGATTTTAAAAGGCTTGGGGGAAAACAAGGTGTATGTGTGTGTACTGAGACAGATATAAGGAAGGAGGGAGAGAGGGAGAGAGGGAAAGAGAAAAAAAATACTGCAGAAAGTCAATTACTGGTGAATCTATGTAAAAGAACACAGGTATTCAATATATTCCTCTTTCAACTTCTCTGTTGAAAACTTTTTTCAAAATAAAAAGTTGGGGAGAAAATTTCTGTAATCAATCAGCTTTAAAAGAACAGAAAATTCAACATACTTAGTGTAATAATCAGAAACACAATTCATCTCTAATATAAAGTATCCGATTTTCTTAAACATACCTTACTGTTGCCCATTTCAGCAAGTGAGCAACATGGTATAACTGCTCTGAAATTCCTCTATGAATCCTCAAGGTTTCTAAATAAGTTAAGCGAAAATTTCTTAGCCCAATTCTGACAATCAAAAATTTACCTAAGAGGCAAGAAACTATGCTGGACAACTCACAACCCTTGCACTTTACCCACAGCCTGGAATTCCACATACCTCAGAATATGGCTTTAACATGTTCTTTCTTTAATAGAATTTCTGATATTTTTAAGTGAGAGAGGTATACATTTTTAGCTACATGGTAGACACCCCATATATGACTAGTGCACAACTCAATGTATCTCCAGCGGGATGATTTATCATAAAGAAAGTCACCAAAAATTGTAAGCAGTCTGGATTCGTGTTTATTGAAGCCAGTAATTAGAGACATCTTCTTTTCAGCACTAGAAAGCAAGGTTCCACATGACTGCATACTGCATCCAGATCGAGTCACACCCCTGGACTAAGGCTGGTGGGGGAATATATCTGCAGTCCTAATTTTTAAGTTAAAAACACCAATAAACTTAGCATAGAGACAACAGTGAACTTTCACTTACAGCATCAACATTGTTAAGGTCATGATGTACAGAGCAGTCACTTTCAATTAACTAATAAAACACATCTTCAGTTTAAATACTGGTTTAAAAATGCCAATCCAAAAAAAAAAAAAAGTGCAAACAAAATTAAATAATTCTAGCAGCATACCCGTTGCATTTTTAGGAAAGACCAATTCATGGCCTTTATCATGGCCATATCTTTAAGGTTGGGCTTGTTTCTTTGATTTTTTCATTTTGAAGACAAACAGCAGATGTAGCCACTACAATGTATATAAATAGTCATAAAATTATCTTTAACAGTCTACCATACAAGTGTATTCTGCAAATAAAATGAATTTTACTTTAAAAAGTAAAGGCTGTTTATTGTTTGGCCTTTGGTTCCAATGCTTGAAAACCCCCAAAATAACAAAAAATATGCCCCCTCCTCCCAGCCCCCGGAAAAAGAACCCTGCAGCTCCCCAAAGTTGGTAGACTTTGGCAACCACTGAGCAGATGACACTATACATCAGCTTCTTTTGATCCTAGGAGTAGCCACTTGTCCCGAGAAACTAAAAGTGATTGCCAAGAAATCCTCCTTCACAAGACAGGTGTCTTGGCATTTCTTCGGTTTTAGTACATTTTATACTGACACAAAAAGTGCTTATCAGTTTTAAGTGATAAAAGTAAAGTCTTGCATTAAAATTTAAAACCACACTGTATCCCTCCTGGATATGTGGCCTTTCAAAGAATTTTGTTTTATTTCTGAGGTCACTTATTTTGTGCCCCCTGCCCACCCCTGCCAGATGCTAGAGAGGGATAAAGTGACCCCATCATTCATGTGGCCGCAAGCTGTTTGGCATCTCTTGGTCATTATACCACAAATATCATTCCAAGTCAGTTTACTGTCATCACCTAGACAATCTGGTAACTGGAAGCCACAATACATTACAAAATAAAAAAAAAAAAACTGAATGAAAAAAGGGGGGAGAAAGTGTATTTTCAACAATAAAACTGGCACGAGAAACATATTTTTATGTTTGTCAGAAAGGTAAGTAAATACTCAGCTTTCTCCTTAACAGTGTTCAGACCTTTACAAAAAAGCAATTCAAGACAGTCTTAGAGTCTTGTTATATAACACAGGATATTAAGTTATACCCAGTACAGTTAGTGGTCAGTCAAATCTGGTATGTAAAGGTAATGATATTAGGGAAGTTATGCTCAGAAACAGTACAACAAACATTCATATAAAAAAAGTAAACTCCACAGAAGTGAACTGTGGTTTTTCCCTTGGTTTGACAACGAAGGTTTTATACATTAAATTAATGGTAGTGTTTGCATTTCAACGTTCTGTGTCATGTATAAAATTAAAAGTGCTGTTTTAAATCCACAGAAGTCACTTCCAGGATGATGGTGTGACATGACAATGTACATGAATGTGCCCTAAATGGAAACACTTGAAACACTTATTTCCATAAGAAAAAAAAAATGCTAGTTTATGAAAGACATAAAACAAGAGAAATGCATCATTTCCATCCTCAATATAAAACATTCGTACTAATTTGTTTATCTGATAGCACTGATCAGACCAGGGAGCTAGGACAAAACCCTTTTGCATCACTGGAACTCCATGAAGGTCTCCAATGACCTTAAGGCAGGGACAGTGTGAGCCAATTAATCAGAGTGCAATTACATTAAAACCTCCCTCATACTTTCTGTAGCACACTGCATTATGGTAAAATGAGAGGTTGGTCATCCATTCTCTACTAGTAGGCCAGCCTGTGGTATTAAAAAAAATAAAAATAAAAATAAAAAATGACAAAGCAGAAGCTATTCAGAAAACACAATTCAAGGTAAACTAATGTTGTAACTGCTGACTTTCAACACATCCCACAGTGACTGACTGCCCCACGATGCACATGTGTGGAGCCCAACACCTCCCACGAGGACATGGCCTGGGCCATGCATGTGAGCCCTGGGCAGCTGCCATCTTTCCCACCCCGACATCAGCTCCACCTGACTCAGGCATCCCCATGCTTAACACATCTTCCGTAAGGTAAAGATGCATTCAGAACAAGTCCAATCCCTATTTTGCTTAGTGTTTAGTTTGGAAACGCTTCTGATTTTTAAGTTTTAAAAATGATTTGACTTCTACTGAACACACAGTATTTACTAACATTGCTCATCTCCTCCTCCGCCTCCTGCAACGTTCAGCTTTCCCAACACTTTTCTCATTCTTCCTTCTCGTCTTTCTCTTCCCTGGACTTTCTGCTACTTAATCTGCTTCCCATGAAGAAGTGAATCTGTTAACATGCAATTGGTTGGACTAGCCACCATCTGATCAATGACTTCCCGGTCTCACTGGCTCCACCCTGAAAGAAAGTGGGCCCTCTTTCTCTCCATCTATCTTTCCCTTCCACAAGAGGCCCAGCTGCACTTGCTGCCCACAAGAGAGCCACACGCCTGAGAGTCCAGGGGTTATCCATCACAAAGGGGTCTGACACACAACCTTCCTAAAGGTGCATTTCACACTCGGACAGCCACTGAAGTTTTTTTTTTTTTAAGTTCATCTCCCCTGCCCCAAAAAACTGATAGCATGTGCCATATCAGAAAAATCCTGGTCTTAGAGAAGATCAATATACATAGTTATTTGGTCATTTTACATATGCACTTTTTAAGGAGGATCAGGCTTCATTTTCTGTTGAAGAGTTTGTTACCATGGAGTCTGGCTTTCGAGTCATTCTATCCAGTTCTTCCTGAACATTTGTCAACACAGTCTTTTGTCCTTAAAAAAAAAAAAAGCAGCAGTGATGAGAGACCAGGAAAAAAAAAAATTTTTTTTAAAGGGACATTTAAAATAATACAGATTTCTATAATCATTTTTGGTGATAATTCCAGTAAGAATGAGAAAAGTCTTTTTTCATTGTACTGATTATAAGGAGACAGACCCTAATTCAGCCCTTCTTTATTCCAAATGCCACAGGTCTGGGCTCCTGGACTACATTACTGACCCCTGCCTGGAGATGCCTTTGTGCCAAACACAAAGGCCTTTCTGAAAACCCTCTGAGCCCTATGCACTCCCATCACCATCTTCCAAGAGGTGGTATTTGAGTTTCTGGCATGCAGCAAACTACTCTCTGTGCCTCAGACAGATGTTTATGTTTTGTTTCTAATACAACGGACTCATATGGAATCCTGGAATCACTATATTTCAATAGGAAAAGGCTGACAATTTCAACCTTGCACAAAGTTGGTGCGCACATTATTGAACACTAACTGGGGCCTAGAAATGATCCCTATTTCCTCCCAGGGAATACCAGCTTATAGCCTGGGCCACCAGGCCAGACTCTTGAGTCTCCAGGAACACAAGAACCCCTGAAGGCCCAGGCTGACTTGAGGATACAGTATTTCCTGAGGGCTTTGATCAGAAAATACCAATTAAGGAAAACACTGTATTAATTAATACTCCTTATAGCCAATGGAAAATTAAAACCCTTCTGAAATGGCCTCAAGCTTCCTGAGAAAATGTATACGTTTTGAGGAAGCTGGTTCTTTTGTTTCAGAGACCTCCGAGTCATAGACTTGCCCCACCTGCCCATCTGGAAGAACAGATGAGTAGGCGGTCACAGAGATGTGTATGTGTGACAAGACAGGGACCTTCATGGAGGAGAAATGCCTGCGGAGTTCACAGGCAGCAGATAACAAGACTGGGGGGCAGCAGAGTGAACAAAATCCTTATAAAGCAACATAGAAAATTAAAAAGTAAATAATACATCAACAGTACACTCTAGACCATACTTCCAATGGACAGACCTTCTACACCAGGGCCATATGTTTAGGATCTACCTCAATTCACCCAGTACTCAGTTCCTGAGAACCAAATATACATAAATACCACCTCAAATGTGCCAAGAAACATGCATGTTAATACGGTAATTCTGTTGTAAAGTATACTGCTCAGTATAAACCAAACACCTGTTCAGAACATCGAGGGTCTGCAGGTCAGTGGAAGCAGACACTCTTGTCTACCACCTCATCTTCCAGCACCCCTCCATCACAAGGGTCATAAATCTTTGGGGCCCTTCAGTACCTGACTTCTTGGATGTGCTCTGCACCCCACCAGCACCAGGACTTCCAGGAGAGCCTGTTTTTTTACTCAATAGACTATTGAAGAAGCTGGCCAACACCCCTTCACTTGCTGCATTATCTAAGAAAACATTAAAGAAAAAAGCATCATACAAACTGGATGACTCAATTAAACAACAAACTATTTTTCAGCTTAGAAATATCCACTTGTGGTTATGATCTTTGATACTGAGCACATTCCTTCACTATGATGCCTCATATACTGCTACTGCTAAGGCTGGTTACATGTTAGCAATAATTAATTAAGTGAAACTTGTTTATATTTCTCACCTGAACCTGTACTCCAAATCATCTCCCTGTCTATGAGGCAGAAGTTTTACAAGCCCATGACATTCCAAAGGTGCTGTGAAAAACTCTCATTCAGAATACAGGCATCAAACATGCAAGAACTAAATACAATTTGAGCGTTTTACTAAAGCCAGTATCTTGGGGTATTATTAAGTCACTGGGATGAGGGCCAAACTAGTAAGGGAATGAGCTTGACAAAAGAAGTGACAATTAATAATTGGTAAAAATATATACCTATTAAGTAACAAAACCAAGGATTCAAAATATACATTTTAAAATGACTTCTTATGCTGTATTCTTCTCTGAATACAGAGAGGCCTAACCAAGGCCTTTACAAAGCGAGGTGTGAGGGCCACCAGTTCCAGTGAAGGAACAGGCCTTGGTCTCTGCCAACCCACGAGCTCCCTCTCTCTAAGACAGGAAGTGGAAAACAGCCCTTGTGGGGAAGAAAATAGCTCAGCTGCCTTACAATTCCACCTTCCAAACCCACCAACTCAGCCCCTAAAGCAGGAAAGAGGCCAAGGACCCTCCAAGAAGACAGGATACATACTTTTGATGTTCGGGTCTGGCTTCTTTACTGACGTGCCTGGGGAGGCACTGGGCACGCTGGCTGGCCCTCCCCGGCCCTGGGTTCTCGGAGAGCCAGAGGGTCCTCTTGCAGGGGATTCCTAAGTCCAAAACCAGGTCGAGTCACACACAGGCATCAAAATATCAGAAAATACATATTCCAAAAACAAAGACGTGCCTCTGCGGGTTATTTTTCACAGTCTAGAGAGATAGGTGGCAGGAATGGGAGTTTGTGCTCAGCTCAGTTTCTTTTTAGACCCCAGTTTCTCCTGAGAGAAAAAATATCAAGATAACAAAGGCTGTTCACTCTAATGCCCAGAGCTCTGTATTCCTTCATCAGACATTTTCTGATTTTCTACCATGTTTCTGGCCCTGGGCTTTTAGGGGGACAACATTCCCTCTGAAAATATAAAAGCCCACACAAATATAAGCTCTCACAAATAACGGTACAAAGCTTGGACACCCATGACACTGGCCCTTGACCCTCAGCTTAATTTAAGGTACTTACGGAGGCTCTAGTGGGCGTGGCTGGCTGCTTGGCAAGGAGTGACTGCAAAGAGAGGGACACACCGGCCATTATCACACGCCTGCAGAGAGCACGGGTCTGGAGAAACACTTCTGAGTATTTCACTAGAGGGCACCATTAACAACAACCAAGTCACAGGGTCTACACTATAAATGCAAACATTTTAATTGAGCAATTTGATAGATGGTGGGAAAAAAAATACTTCCAGGAACCAGTTTTTAAGCTAAAGAAGTAAAGAGAGCACAGAAGGGAGGAAAAGCTGGCAGAGGAACTATCGACTTCCTCTGCTGACCTGTCTGCACCATGGGGTCTGACAACAATCTCAGTGAAACAGAGAGGTGGGACTGGGTCTGCAATCTGAACTGTCAGCTTGGCTTTACTCCCCTCACCTACAAAGTGTGTGTATTGGCTCAACTCCTTCACGCACAGGGCTGTGTGGGGGCTATGTGACAAACTGGAAGTGAGGTCAGGGCATCTGGTAAACTGTTAACATGGAAAACGCTATGTCAGAAAACGTACATTTACAGACAGAACAGGTACTTAAGGGACTTCCCTGGTGGTACAATGGTTAAGACTCTGAGTTCCCAATGCAGAGTGCACAGGTTCAAATCCTGGTGAGAGAGCTAAAATCCCACATGCCACTCAGCACCGTCAAATAAAAATCCCAAAAAGGAACAGGCACTGAATAAGGTAGTAAGCCTACTGCTGTAAGAGAATCTGCAAGGCAGGTACCTTGTACTGATTCGATAAACGAGAGGAAATGACGAGAACTGGTAACAACCCCTTTGTCGCTGCAAGCTCTTTGTGGTATCTCCTAACCTCGCCCCAGGGAGATGACCTTCCACTCACGAGAAAGCCTCTGCACCGGCCTCACTGGTCTTCTTACCTGTTGCTTCATTAGAAACACCTGCTCATCCTCCGCTGCCAACTCTTTGTCGTGGACCAGCTGTGAAGTGAAGCGACACACTCGTTTGTGGTCACAGGCCAAGAACACCCCAACTACTTGTCAAAATTCACGCTGAAAGGAGAATCTTGGGTTCATGTCTCAACATGGGTTTGGGGAGTCTCTGCAGAGGTAGGTTCTTCTAGCCTAGCAAAGACCCTGTTTCAAGGCCAGCCTTGGCACGTGGGCAAATGATATTTTTAAGTCTGGCAGGTTCTAAACAATACCTCCCAGCTCAGGGTCTGCAGGTGATCTCAGGAGCAAAGGGCATCTACGAACAGTAACCCAGAGGCAGTGGGCACTCCATCCCTCATGCCGCACCACCCAGAGCCATTTACATAACACCAGATTTCATCTAAAGACTTTTTAAAGGCCCTTGTATTATTATCTAATTTTTACTCCCTAAATGGTTCAATGTATAAGACTTGTATCTTTATACATTAAAAAAAAAAAAAAATCTACAATTCTTAAAATGACTGATTCGGGTACCTTTCTCACAGGAGGTTTCACAATAAAGTCTTCATATGCATCTTCTGGCTTAACAGTTGTGAAATTTTCATGTAAAATAGCTATTTTCTTTTCATTGTCCCAGCCTGCGGGTCTAAAGGCAAAGAGACAGAGACTGACTTGCTTCTCCTTAGACTGCATTAGAGAACACTCTGCACACTCCAGGTTAGAGAGGAACCCCCGGCTGATACCCTTTTCCCCCAAGTTCTGATATGCAGTTGCTGGACTGGCTGGTAGCCTCTGGCAAACAAGCCAATATTCACTGCAGGTCCAATTCCATACTGAGGTCACAGGGCTAAGGCCTAAGGAGCCAACAAGAGATCTGACTGTACATGCTGACTGACCCACAGCGAGTGTTCAGAGCTTTTCCACAACTCCGCCCAGAACAAGGACTCCACGGGGCCCTGTTCTGACAAGAGGGGAAAATACAGAGCAACACAGAGCTCAGGGTGAGACTTTCTCTTGGACTCTGGCACGGAGACCCCCCTGTGAGTCGTCTGAAACCTGTTCTTTCTGACAATGGCTTTCTTATGGCTGGGCTAATTTTACTGATGTGTGAATATGTACCCTGGAGCAAAGGGGAGTGGTAGAATCTGCACTACTCTGTGCCTCTAACCAGAGGAACACAGTTTTTGAGGATCCTAAATGGGTGCTGCCCAGCTCGACATCGCAGGGCAGGATGGCACCCAGGTTCCATTAAGCTAAGCTGCAGCCTAAGGTAAGGAGCAAGTGTAAAATGCCCTACATGACATACTTTTGTCTAGGCTTCTCATTCTCCATCCAACTCTAGTTCTACAGCTCTATGACCAAGGAGGTGCCTAGTCAGGGTGCTCCCCACGAATGGCTTTACTGACTTTACCGGCTCCTCAATGGGCAACGACCAACAGGAGCCAAGGTGCCAAAGACACTGCCATGACCCATGTCACCCTCAGAAGCTCTGAGCTTCTTCTCCACTCCAGACCGCCCTGAACACAACCAGTCTCCCTGCGTCTCCTCCTCCTGAGATCTTAAGTGACTTGGGTACTGACTGACTCCAAAAGCATACCACTCACTGAGAGGTTGTGGCTTTGGTGCCGGCCTGACTGCTCTGGACAACGGTTCTCTGAAATCAGTCCACGTCTCTAAGTTTGCTGTCTGGGAATCTCCTGAGTGAGGCTCTCCCTAAATGTCAAGGAGACAGCCTGTTCAGTCCCCTGAGCACTCCGGGCTTCCACACCTTCAGTCTTCTCCCACACTGTCCCTCCCGCCCTTCCATTCCTCTGGCCTGCACACACCACTCACCCTCCCAGCATCTCTCCTCTGCTCTCCCTGTGGCACTGCCTCTACTACCCCACTAGTGACCTACCTCCCCTCAGCTGTGTCTCTTACAGGCCACATACAGGGACCACATCTTGTTCCTTTCTGTGTCCTCAGCAAAGAACACGGTCACCTAGGAGGTGCTCAGTGTTTGCTGGATGAACTGCCATTCTTTTTTAAGTCAAGAGGACATCTAAGCCTAAAAACACACAAGTCCTCTCAGAGACCACATCTTCAACATTTATTTATGCATCCACCATACTTCTCATTCTCCAGTGAGAAAATGACACAGGTTCCAAGTCTCTGCCCAGGAGAGTCGGCCTCAGTGGCTCCCAAGTGTGAAACGCCAGAAACACAACAGGCATTCAGTATAGCCAAAGCCCAAGCTGATGAGGTGCCAGGGAGGGCGCAGGCAGTCATCCTGCCAACGATGCCAGTAAACCAGACGTTGCAATGGAAAATGTCCAGGATCCCCGAAGCGCCAATTCCCTATGCTGCCACTCCTTTGCTCAGGAGTATTTTACCAGAGTTGACAGTAAGTGGCAAAAATGTTTTGGCAACTTGCTTTCAATGAAGAGAGAAGCAGCACACCTGACCTCACTCCACCCACTTCCTTCAGACAGGAGGCAGGACGGCAAGTAATCTGGGAAGGAGTGGAGAGGTAAAGTTGGGTGTACCTATGCCCTAGGAGGTCCAACTCCAAGAACTTTGACAAGCAAGCTGGCTGTATGAGAGAGCAACAGAGGTACCTCATTTGGAAGGATAAAATGTAAAGAGCAAATGTACCATAAAGAGAAGCGTTCAAAAGCATCACTCTCTGCCCTCTTCCTGGAGAAGGAAATGGCAACCCACTCCAGTACTCTTGCCTGGAAAATCCCATGGATAGAGAAGCCTGGTGGGCTACAGTCTGTGGGGTCACAACTGTGGGGTCGCAAAGAGTCGGACACAACTAAGCGACTTCACTTTCTTTCTGCCCTCTTCGGATGTCTATGTCAGAAGCTTCTTCTGTCCCTTTTTCACTGTAATAAAACTCTGCTACACACACACACACACACACACACACACACACACACACACACACACACCCCACCTATAAAGAACTCACATAAAAACTGCTTCCTTTTCCACAACTAAGGCAGGTGTGGTAAAGTGAAAACCGTATGTTTTATGAACGATGTACTTATACAACAGGTCGAGGTTTTTCTCTTCTTTAACTGATGTGTATATCAAAGCCGCTCCATCTAATCAATCTGCTTAAGGAAAATAAATTCACTGCAGGCGGAGACAAAAACAAACATATACAAGCACAATCCTCAAAGTATTAGTCACAGGTTGCTCAGTTTTTGATCAATACACGATTAAGAGAAAGTGTTAAAATTTTAAAAACGAAAAAAGGAATAGTAGCAGAGGAAGCAAGTCAAAAGCATTGAGCATGTTGATGACAGCAGGCCATGTAGGTCTTTTTTTTAAACATGTAAACTGCCATCTTCTGACTCATTAGGCTGTGTCCCAAGCAGTCAAGTTACTGGTTCTGAGGCTAGCCCGGGAAAACCCTCAGCACTGCCAAGGCACACAGGCTCTTTCCCAGACTGATGCCCACATGTGATCAAGTGTGCCATTAAGCATAAGAGAGATGGGTACCACCATGTTACTGGCCCTCACCACTGAGCTGGACAAGCTGAAGAGCCCGAAGGAAGCAGCTGAACCCACCTTTACCCTCCCCAGCCCAGGATGTGGGGCTATTGGATTTTCACAGAAATAAGACTCAAAAGACTATTGACACAGCATCTCTCTCATTGACAGGACAAAACATAAACATACAGGAAACTCTGAAGCATCTAAAACACTGTCATTTGGGTAATTAACCTTTTCTAAAAACAAAAAAAAGTTTAGAAAGATTTCCAAGATACAATAAAGATAATTTATAATAAAATTACCACGTATCGGCTTTCTTCTTAATATGAAAGCCTATCATATGTACACCATTAAAAATAGAAATCAATCAAAAACAGGCAGAAATTATTAAGTCTCAAATACCAACACTGTAAAATTTTAAAAAGTAACAACATGTATACAGCTTCATCCTGCCATGAGACTATTCTGGGTTCAGGAAGTACTTCATCTCTTTGAAGATGCCCCATTTGGAGCAAGCCTGGATCAACACACAGAGGGAAGCCTGTGCCCCTGGGCCCCAGCTCAGCGCCCCAAGGATACACTGAAGGCAGAACCTCCGTAGGTGTGACTGGATGAAGTCAAAGTGCTCATCCCTGTAATCGTGCTCCTTCTCCAGGACACTCACCGCATCACACTGCAGGGAAGATAGAAAGAGAAGGGAGTCACCTTTCTGCCTCTCTGCCTGCTGAGGTGGGGACCACTGGCTGCTTCAGAAATAAAAGTATCACAGCTTCAAAGAAGGAAGCCACAGCCCAGAGTCCACAAGAGTTAACTAACTAAACAGACAAGAGTGAAAAGCAATTGGAGATTTTTCCCTTCATCCTGGGCCTCAGCTTCCACATCTGTAAAGTGGGATAAGACAGCCCCGATCATCTCACAGTTGTTGTAGGAATCAGACAAAGTCACACCAGGGAACAGGCCCCCTGGACATGACTGTGCACTGCACACTCCACAGGGCTCCATTCTCACAGAGTATGATGTGAACAGCTCTGCTATACTTAGGCAACCTACCAGCTCTCGCTAAGATCACAGAACTTCTGAAACCCAAAGTGTTTTTACAGCTATTTCCTTCTCATTTCTAAGAGACACAACTTTATGTCTCTATGACTACCCTTAATTTCTATTCCCACCTCATTAGTTTACAAACTCTGAATCCCCTTTCTTCCTTTTCCAGGGTTGCTATGTTCCTTTCTGAAAACAAGTCCAACAGACTTTAGAGACCAAAGGCCAAAAGAATTCTGCTCTTCTGTGTTCCTTTTTCACCACTAGTTTGAGCAAAATGAACTGGTTTACATAGCCTTAAGAAAACTACTTTCAGTTCCGAGTCTGAATCTCTCAATAAAGTTGACAGTGCTCCATGAGGAGATTAATTCAAGCTATAAGTAAATGTCACATTTCTACCAGCAAGGTAAAAATGACGATATTTTCTATACTGATATATTCAGCGTACCTTAATGAATCCTGAATTAGCCCAACATCCCTTTGGGAAGACACCTAATTAGAGCTTCTCAAAGTTTCTTACAGAGGGTGAGTGTTCACTGACCAAACCAGCCAACCTTACGATGCCCACCTTTGTGCACACCACCAGCACTGGGATCCCGAGGTTATGAGTCAGCACGTTGTCACCGAGAGGCAGGGCAACATTTTCTTCATCAGGACCTGAGGTCAGAGGCCCTCTTCTTTGCGGGGAACCTTGACAACCTTCCTCAGGCTCGACATAGTCTTGAAAATCTTTCACAACTACAGGTAAAGAAGGAAAAGAAAATTACACATGCATTCACACAATAAAAAATACAGAAGCCAGCTTTAGAAGACTGAAAGAGGGAGTAATAAGCACAAAACATTAAGAGTTGTGACAAACTTCCTAACTGCATCCGACTTAACTGCAGTATTAGGGATTTAGGGGTACTGATGCAAAAATCTCAATTCTGACATATTCAGTCTGAGCAATGTAACCTCAGAGCAGCAAAGATATTGCGCTGGTCATCTTCAACTGTATCCAGCTCTTAACAATTAAACAGGTTTTTAAAAATCTCCTAAGGTGGAGAAGGAAATGGCAACCCACTCCAGTATTCTTGCCTGGAAAAGTCCATGGACAGAGGAGCCTGGTGGGCTGCAGTCCCTGGGGTTACATGACTGAGCATGCGTGCATGAGGGTGGAGGGAGATGGGTTGGTAGCAATAAACTGGCAGAACTAAAAAAAAAAAAATCTCCTAAGGCTTTAATAGTTCCTACTATGAAAACAAAAAGCAAACACTTTTTTTTTTTGTCCACACAGGGAAGCTTGCAGGATCTTAGTTCCTCAGTCAGGAATTGAACCCGGGTCATGGCAGTGAAAGCGCTGAGTCCCAGCCACGGGATCACCAGGGAATTCCCAACGATTTTCTTATACGTTTTACACTTTCAAAATATTAGGATAGTTGAACTGTATTAATTCAACAGAGACAACCACTCGAAACAGGTTATAACTTATAAAACTCCCCAGCTTTCTCAGTAGAAATAGTTAAAACCACCTGATCTACACAAAAACGTGCTGTTTCCACACAGAGGAGGTGTGTCCGTGGTAAAGAGTGAGGCTGCACTTGCCCAACACCACCTGCATCTCCTCATCGTCCTCACTCTTGCGGACTTTCACCTTTAGGAGATCCTGAGGTGTCATGGACCTGTCCCTGCCTAACACAAGGAGGGGTCAGTCGTACCACACTCACTCCCTGGCGCACACAGTCACTACTTTGGCCAAGGATGCAATCCCACAGGAGGGCCTTCAAGCTGAGAGTGGTCTATGGTCTTGGTCCAGGCAAAGCCCACAGAGCTGCACCTTTTTCTTGGTGCTTCAAGGTCATAGGTCAAGCCAGAGAATAAGGACATGGTGATTAAAGCTGCTTCGAGCCAGAGGAACAAACGGGCAGCTCCACTTTTCTACCAATAACACGAGTAAAGAACCAAAAGGACTTTTACTCACATCCACAACATGCTCACTGAGAAAACACACAGGACTAGATGAAAGCAAACCTGGAGAAAGGCGCATGTTCTCTTCTTCACTCATAGAACGGGTTTCAAATATTTTCAAATGATGAGTTCTAATTTACAAAGGGTTTAGATTATCATTATCCAAGCTTCTGGAATTATCTGGGAACACACTGTCTTTCACATAAATTGAAAACCATTGATTAACCCCAAAAGTGTAGATGTTAATATTTCATCTCTACAACTTCTCTTTAATTAAGCTCATTCATATAATTTCATTGCCAACATAAACAACTGACTGAAGAGATCTTCACTGCATTGCATTTTGGACAAAAACAGAGAAGGGTTTTTTGATGACTGCTGAAGGATCTTGAAGGAATCAAAAGTCCCCACTTATTTTTTTTAAAAATCTGCTTTATTTTAGCTTTATGGAGCCAAGACTGACAAATAACAAACTCCACGTTTAAAATGTAAATTTGATTTTTGTGGGGGGAAGGGGGACCTGACTTGTGTCTTGCTGGAACTCAGTTCCCTGACCAGGGATAGAATCTGGGCCACAGCAGTGAGAGCCTGGGATCCTAACTACTAGGCCAACATGGAATTCCCTAAATTTGGTATTTCTGACATTATGAATACACCCCTGAGACGGTACCACGATCAAGATGCTGCATGTATCTCTCACCCCCAGAAGTTTCCTTATACCTTTCGGTAATCTGTTCTCCCCACCTCTCCTCAACACCATCCCTAACTCCACGCAATCACTGATCCACTTTCTTTCAATACAGATTAGTTTGCGTTTTCTAGAATTATATATAAATGTAACTGAGAATATGTTCTCTTTTTAGCCTTCCCACATTTTCTCTTTTTTTCTCTTCCCACATTTTAACAGATCTTCAGGTCAATGAAAAATACAATGGCTTAACTGGGTGGTATCTGTAACTCCCCAAGGTCACATGCAGCACTCAAACAGGCCGCGAGACAGCGAGCTAGGTGACTGCGGGAAGGCAGGCAGGGGTGGGGCAGCTCCAGCAGTCTGCTCCACGAACCTCCATCCCAGCATGCTGTACAAACTCTGCTGTGTTCTACACATGCCATGACATGAACATGGGTGGGAAACCCTGGGCTAGGCTCCTTATTCTCTGAGGGACTGGCTTAACTACTGCTATCCAAAAACAGTAGGAAATGCACACATGTTTTTAATAATCCAGCATTTTAAAAAATAAGTTGGAAGGCAGAGCAGATATTCCTAACGGGGGTGATGAAAAGGAATGATAAAAATCAAGTGAGGACTGTGTAATCTGAATAATAAAATGCACATTTCCCTTAGGGCACACATATTTGTTGTTGTTTAGTCACTAGGTGGTGGCTGACTCCTTGTGACATCATGGACTGTAGCCCGCCAGGCTCCTCTGTCCGTTGGATTCTCCAGGCAAGAATACTGGAGTGGGTTGCCATTTCCTCCTCCAGGGGATCTTCCTGACCCAGGGATCGAACCTTTGTCTCCTGCATTGGCCTGCGGATTCTTCACCACTGAACTACCAGGGAAGCCCAAGTGCACACATACTATAGTATCAAGTTTCTCTCTAGCAGGTGGGATGGCCAGGATTTCACAGCAGGAGCCATCCGCCCACCTGGGGCGTCAGATGGGAGTTGGTACAGGAAGGAGCAGCGCTCTACCCTAGCTGCTGACGCCTCTTTCTGTTCTTTTCCCTCCTACCTCACTGATCACCTGTTGGTTCCACAGTTCTGAGAAAATGTAAGAGACAGTACCTTACTTTTCTCCTCTTATCTACCTGATAAGCAAGGGAAGCCCCAGACACAAAGCTGGAAAGAGAAGACCAACCTACACACAAGCACCACCTTCTGGCAGCTTCAGGGACTGCTCTATCCTCCCCCATCAATCCTGCTGCCAAACAGCTGACACGGATTCAGGACCACTGGGGACTCTAATCCGGAAACAGAGCGGCTGGCCAGGGAGCAGCCTTCCAAACTCAGCCGACTGGAGACTGAAAGCAGGATGGGCGACAGCCTTTTGCTTATTCAATACAATACCTAGAGCGCAATTAATCTGAAAAGTGGGAGTCCTTCAAGCGAGAAGATGGCCAACCGCTTTATTAAAATGTAACCTAAAACCAGCACTAACAAAGGCACTCCTTCAACGGGTAACACAAAGGCGTGAATACCATTCCAAACATCTCAGAGGGAAGGCAGTGAAAACAAGAGAGGCCCTCAGAAGGTTAGCCAGAGTCATGAGGCATGGATGCAGTTCCAGCAATTGCTAGCTGCCCTCCAGTGTCCCTTCCTCTTCTTCCTTACAACCAAACCGAACCGTGATACTTAAAACACACGGCCACACCTACTACATTTCCTAAGGAAATGTCTTCTTAGGAAGATCACGGGCACACGCCCTTCAGTCCTTCTTTGCTTTTCCTCCATCCAGCTGCCTGCAACACAGATGTGAAGGCTGGAGCTCTAGGTGCCAAGAGGAAGTGAACCACACCCTAGAGTGACCAAGCAGTAAGCAACAAGGAGCCTGGGTCCTTGACCTGTCTTCCTTGAGCTGCTTTCCAGGCCTGAACTAACCACCTCTGGATTTCACTTGCAAGAGCGAGAAATAAAACCCAGCCTTGTTTAGGCCACTGTTATTTTGGGGCTTGTGACACATGCAGCTCAATCTAATCCTAAGTGACACAGACATCAATGACTAAGACCACAAAATAAATTCAGTGTGTCATGGGAACACAAGCTCCCCAGGATTGGGCACCCTGTCTGCTGTATGTATCCCCAACGCCTAGAACAGACCAGGCCCCAGGCAGACACTTGCCCTCTCTGGGAAGCAAAAATATCCTTGGCCCAATCTCCTTTTTTTATCTGTTTTAACAAGCCTTTACAAGGTTTATAACTCTAAGAAAACAGGTTCAGAAACTGAAATCTCTTGTGCCATTAATCTGGGTATGATGGTAAATGTGCAGTGAAAAGGAAAACGGCTCTTCAGCCTCAGAAGTCTTCTCAGAAGTTGTCTTCAGGGTTTCTATTTCAGAGGCAAGATTGACTCTATCTAGAAAGATCAGTATTTGAGGACAGATAAGCTGAGCTGCATAACAATCACTGCAGCACACAGGCAGGTGTCCCAGGAAACATATGCACATGGCAAACCAAACAATCATCCGTTAAACTCATTTTAGCTAATCTGAGACAGGGGCAAGCTGAAGTTAAGACAGGAAGACACTCAGCAAGAAATCTGATTTGAAAAGCACATCGAGATTCCCAATGTGTCTCTGCCAGTAAGTATGAAGGTCCCGTGTGCTATGCCCCAGCAGCCCTCATTAATTCACTAAAGGGAATGATGTCATCCTGTGGAAATAAGCCAGGCGGAGCCAAGACTGCCCTGGCCAAGACAGCACTGCTGCTGCCGCCACAGTTCCAGCCCCTGCCCCTCCCATTTCCCTGGCAAGCGGACAGAAGCTGATGTAACTGCACAGAAGCAAAGAAAACGAAAAACAAGCTTCTGAATCACAAAAAGGAAAAACAAAACAAAAACAAACTTCCTTTAAAGTTTGTTCTCAAAAGGCCTTGGATGTCCTGAGTCTTAAAATATCCTTTCATTTTAATGACAAAAAAAAAAATGAACTTCCTATTTCTTACTAAAATCGTATTTGCTGGATGGCAAAATGAACTAAGGGCTGAAAGATTTATTTTTTGTGAGGCTTCCTTTAAACCTGTAAATGAAAAGGTCCATAGGACCTCAACGATATCCAGGGCAATGGACTTGCTACAGAAATCATAATACATCTCCACACCAAAGATGCGAATTCAGAAGACAAGGGGTAAACAGAAGAGGAAAAAGACTTACAGAACCGATCACATTTTAGGGGATGAGGCAAGAACACTTATTACAAAAGAGAAGCAATGACAATAAGGAATACTGATTCATATATTTTCTTCAACTGTGACAGCTGAGACAAAGACTGCTTTGAAGACTCTTTTTTTGGCCATGCCACGGGGCTTGTGGGATCTTACTTCCCCAACCAGGGATGGAACCTGTATCCCCTGCAGGGGAAGCACGGAGTCCCAGCCACTGGACAGCCAGGGAATTCCCTGCTTTGAAGACTTTCTGACTACTGAATTGACAAAAGCAACTCTGAAATAAATGGTGCAAACAAAACAAACACTCTGAAAGGGGAGCTCTGCAGCCCCTTGATCCTGTGAAAAGGAAGGTGGTTGGAATCATCAAAAGAGACCAGGGAATTTTCCAGTTAAGAAAACCCTACATTACTTACACTTCCGTTCCAGCTCCCTCATTTCTTCTGGTGGGATTTTCATTTTATCAATGTGCTCACGTAAAACACTAGCCCATTTCTGTAGTGATTCCATCACAGTCCAAGGCCTAGACATATCTGCAACAAAGATGACCAGGGTCTCCGGCAAGGATTCAGCAGAAACTGCAAATTTCAGCAGGCCTTTGTGGTATAGATCTCCATCGAGAATCCACACATTGCAGCGCGTGTGATCTAAGAAAAGAAGCGAAGCAAAGTTACTGACGATGACCGTCAGCACAGCTGAAAAGGAGTCACAGCAGGAAAAAACTTGAAGATGACAGCCACAGAATTCCACACAGAACACAAAAAAATCCTAACCAGAAAACACAACAACTCTTCATCAAGGTACCCTGTGCACTGTCCAAACTATAAAATTTCTTTAACAACCATAATATACTGTGCCCACATCTAACAGGATTGCTGCAATGCCTGAGGAGTAAAGAATAAAGGACATTTTAGCTTTCAGTAAGAATCAGAAAATATGAATAAAAGCTACAAAAGTTCCCTGGACAACTGTGCCATAGTCTAAATAGTCCATTCTAAGATATCAGCAATCTGTGAGGCGGCAAGCTGTGGCCAAGAGCCTGTGGTTAAACAAGCTCTTCTTCTGTCAGTCACACTAAACAGTGAGCTCACATACCACAAAGGGTGCCAAAGAGACAGGACCTTTGTATTTAAATGCTGAGATAAACTCATTACTTACATAATTGAGATATGGATTATAGGATGCCTGATGATATTAAGGAACCACACTTATTTCTTGTATAATACAATTACATTCTCAAAAATCCTAATCTTTTAGACATACATATGGAAGTAGTCACAGATAAAAAGACATAATGTCTGAAGTTTGTTTCAAAATAATCCAATGTGGAGTAAAAAGAGGGTGTAAAGTATAGCTGACATAACACTGACCAAGAACTGAAGACAGGGGATGGATATACTAGGCTCATCAAACTAGTCTGTGTTTTAGGCAGTTTGGTTTTCCCCAGTAAAGTTAAAAACACATATGCACAAATGGGCAAGTGCTGACCTTTAATGAATCACATGATTCTAAAATTATACCTAGATAATCAAACCGTAGAATTCTCCAAATTAATAATATACATAAAATTTTTTAAATATCTTTTTCAAGAAAAAAAATTTTTTAAATATAAGCACCTCTTGGGAGCCATCCTACTATCAAAAATAAAATTTTGTCAACTTCTTCCCCAATAAATTCCAACTTATACTTTAAAAAACCTGGAAATTCAAATTCAGGAAAGGTCAAAAGGAGATTCTAGGTGTCTTACTGACCTCCCAGAATCCTCCTTCTTGGAAACCATTTTGGCTGAGCAATGCATATGCTACCAGGAAGGACCCTGAGTCACAGTGACTGGCCAGAGACAACCTAGAAACTAATCCTATCACCATAAAATCTGAGAATTCGAGCCATGAAATCCGAGAAATGGCAGAGCATTTCTCCTGGATTCCCTTACCCTCCTGTGCTCTGCCTGGGTGCCCCTTCCCAATGAAGTCTCTTGCTTTTTTTAAAAAAAAATAAACAAAAAACATATCTTCAGTTAACTACCTTTTTCTGATATAATCAATTCATTTACAGGCTGTAAAAAATTTTATATTCATGACTTTATTTCAACAGTACAATAAAGGTATGTATCTACATCCAACTATGCTTTCAAAACTCTTAACACATTTGAGATAGTGGTTTTGATTTGGATTCTACGAATGCCTTTGAAAATACTGCATTGTACCTAAAGTCTGCAGATTTTAATGCCTGCTCCTCACAAGACATAGCTCCTTTCTTCCCACTGCCCACTACATATAACTCACCTGTGTGCGTGGAGATCACACACACCACAAGTGGTATTAAATGGATACCCCAAGCCCTGAAGGCAGAGGTCCTTTGACATGTCAAGTCCTACCACAAATGAAGGACAAACCAGATCCTATATTCTCTACCTATGTGATTGCCTGCAAAATGTATATTTATAACCCAGTCAAAACACACAATTAAAAAAAGGGAGGCTGAAAGATGTATAATTAACCACAGGTAAGGACAACTCTTTCATCAAAGAGGAACTTGCAAGTAGGCGGCCTAAAAAAAATCCCATAAATGCAGAGGTCAAGAAGTTTTTAAGGCAACCTTAAGGAATCTGAAATAAAAACTAACATGTACTGCAACTCAAAGGCAAGTGAACATGGTTACTTTGAGGCTGGGGATGAGATATATTTATCCCCTTTGAAACAAGCATCTGTAGAAATGTACAGAGTATATACATGATGTTTCATATACTTGCAAAGTTACTAGATCCCTTGCTGTGCCCCTGAAACTACCACAACATTGTTAATCAGCTATATCCCAATACAAAATAAAAAGTTTAAATTTTGGGGGGAAAAAAAATGGGTACTAGACCTATCACTGTGTTTCAAGCACTCAGTGACACTCAACCCCCACGCCACCTCTCCTTCTGTCAACTTACAAACTGGTTTCATTGCCCAATACTGCTAATGAGGAAACCGAGGAACAGAGTGGTTAAGTCAGTTACAACTAGTGACTACAGGAGTGGGATTCTAAACCAGTTCTGCCTGGCTACAATGCCCATTCCACAATAATCATCAAAGACAGGAAGCAAAAGACCCATACATGTAAGGCCCCCTAGTCTAGCTCAGTGACTCCTGAGTCCCAACCCTACTACCTACACAAACTCCAGTGGGCCTAGGCGGGCACTGGAAAGCCTCTGCTCTCCTTAGACAAGGAGTCCTCAGAGCCTTCTACCCCTCTTTCACATCGAACACAGGGAATGTTCAGCAAGGCAAAGGAAGCCAAGGAAGGAGGAGCAGGAAAAAAGTCCCTGGGGTTCTAAGATGACCATAAAGCTAAGATTAAAGGGTTTTTTCCCCTCTATTTAAATGATTCTTGGAGCTCGAAGAATTAAGGTAGAAGGAACCACCTGAGATCAGCTTCTTCATTTCAGCAATAAAGCAATGAGGGACTAGAGGTGGTGGAATTTGTCCCCTTGTAAAATCACTGTTACATGGTGATTCTTACTGTTTAAATGGGTAAAGGCAATTTTAAAGAAAGTAATTTAATTAAGATATTTCATCCTTAGGCTACATAGATAACTTTCCTACAAATTAAAAGACCTAGGCACTAATAATTATTTCTTTTAGAGTCATTCAAGACCTAACATAAAATCTGAAAGTTTAGAAAGGAGGCAATACTGACTGCTGCTGCTGCTAAGTCGCTTCAGTCGTGTCCGACTCTGTGCGACCCCATAGACGGCAGCCCACCAGGCTCCGCCGTCCCTGGGATTCTCCAGGCAAGAATACTGGAGTGGGTTGCCGTTTCCTTCTCCAGTGCATGAAAGGGAAAAGTGAAAGTGAAGTAGCTCAGTCGTCCGACTCTTAGCGACCCCATGGACTGTAGCCTACCAGGCTCCTCCGTCCATGGGATTTTCCAGGCAAGAGTACTGGAGTGGGGTGCCATTGCCTTCTCCGGCAATACTGACTAGTGGTAACCAAAAACCATTATTCCAACTGGACTCATAAGAAAAAACTTTTAAATGATATCTAATCCTTATAAGAGAGCTTACCATGCACTTTTACTCATCCCAAATACTCACAGATAGAAAATGATTACTATCCACATTCTACAAATGTGAATTAAAAGAGAACATTATTGCCTGAGTCTCTAGTCTCTCCACTTAGGGAAAACAAACAAAAAACACTGAACAAATATCCCCCAGGAAATCAGCATTTCTACACTGTCACAAAAAAAAAAACTCCAAAATTCTCTTGTGAATATCTGTTAAGCTGTTACATTCTGAACTACACCAATTTCAGATTTTCCACTAGAACCAGACAGAGTAACAATGGTGCCCAGATCAGCCAGCTAAGCATTTCTCTCATAGAAAAGTCCAAAGCACTTAAAAATTTCTTAGTTTCTTATGTTTATGTGCATCTGTAACTTTACCCTCAGTATCTTCTTTTAAGTGGGGCCACCCAGCTAACAGGCCCATTCCCCATTTTGTTACTATACTCTATATAAAGAGAAGTAGGTAAAGTCCTACAAAGACACACACTTCATCTATTCCCCTGTGACTAATTCTCTTAGAACTAAATACAAAACTGAGAATGCCTGGCCATGTTGCAGGAGTGGTAACCAAGGACTCAGACACCTGCATGGGTATCAATGCTTCACTCACCATCTCGGTCCTCATCGTGGACGCTGAGGTAGAGATACTCTAGGCCTCTTCCTTTTTTGCCATGCTCAGCTCCTTGAAGTTTAGTCATGAGGGTTGTTTTACCAGAACCATCTTCACCTACAAGTGATGCACGTAAGAAACAAAGTGTACTGTTTATTCTAGGCAGGATGGGAAGTCTGCACAGTCACACAAGGAACTTTCATACGGAGCTTGCTACAGAGGTCTCACCTGCATTCATAAACAAAGCAAGACCTGCTGCAAGAGTAGTCAGGGTGGGGAGAGGTGAGAAAGATGGCAATTTCCAAGATCTCAAACGACAATCTACTGCAGCCATCCTTACCTCCCAAGGAAAGGAAGAAGGCAGGTCCACAGATCCTATCTACAATTTATAAGACACCCAAATGGAGAAGTGAAAGTAAAAGGTGGGGCTAGTGTCTCACAAAATAAACTTCTACCCCAAGAAAAGCAAATCTTCAAAATATAATCAACCTTAATGAAAAAAACTCTAATCTTGCCTCATAACCATGAATGATGAGGCTGCTTTTCACTTTCAGTTTTCGTACATTTCTTTCGTAAGCACCCTGAAGTCTAGGAAACCAATGAAAATAATCACAGACCTAAGCAAAACTCTTAAAGTGCAACCTTAGTAACCACCAAGCCTCTCCTCATCCCCCTCCACCAAGCAAACAACTCCCCTTCCCCAGCCTCAAAAGAAACCTTAAACATCAGAAGGAGCCACCACCAAGAAACACTGCTGGCACTCTTGGGATTTAATAATACAGAATTATGGACCAAGAAAACTGAAAGGCAACCCAAGTTCTCCTCTCCGCCCCCAATGCCACTCTCACTCAGGCCCTCCGCATCCCATCTGGATGTGATGAGCACTCAGCCTGACTTCAGGCCACCTGCCGCTCTCTGCCAGAGTCCCCTTTCTAAACAGAGATCTGGTGCCCTGGATCCCCCAATTTGTGAAGACCTCTAAGGGTCTTCCATTACCTGCTGCAGTGATCAACTAAAGATCATCCATTCCCCTCAAAAACAGTGGGAAAACCACCCTCCAAGTGAATTCCATGAAAATCAGACCTCAGAGGTGAAATAAAAAGCCCCCAAGAATCAAGCGGCTTCAGGAAAAAGCAGCAACTCTTCAGCCTTCTACAGTGTACCTCCACCTTACCTCATCAGTCACCTTCCACAAGGAGGCTGTGCCAGCTTCCACCCTCCTCCATCCTCGTCACCTCTGTGTTCCTGAGAACACTAACCCTCTTAGGCCCTGCATGTTGACGCTTATCCTTCAAAACACCTAACTCCAAACAGCAGCAAGGCATGGCTGATGCTCTAGGATCATCTGCCTATGCCCAGGACATCCATTCCCCCCTCACTAGACTGAGATTCTTGTGTAGTGCCTGCAGGATGTCTGTACAGTCCCAAGGCCCAACCTGGCCAGTACAGGGCCCACTCAACAAATGGATATTGGCAATGAACTTAGCCAAAGCCTCTCACTAGACCAGAGATGTTGAGAGACCTAAGCCAGGTAAACCAGCAATGAAGCCTGAAACAATGCAGGAAAATTCCCTGGTGGGGACTCCAAAGCCTGCTGCCCTTTGCGGCGTCCCTCCCATCTTACACTGCTTCAAGATCGAGAAATAGCTCCTGTGGCATCTCCCCCCAGTCCGACGACTCCCAGTCCACCTCGTTCCCTCCGCCTCCTCCGCTAAACTCCTCATCCAGTCCCTCCCCTCTTTATGCCCAGTTTGGTGAACTTCGAGGCTATGAGCGCAGGAAGTCAGGGACATTTAAAGCAAAGCTAATATTGCGCCCAGGCGACTAAGGAATGTGCCGAGAAGCACTTGCCAGCATCCCTGGGCTCTCGAAAAGGGGCAGCGTCCCGACCTCGGCCGTGGTGACTCGGCCACACTAGGACTGTCCAGCCAGGGTCTCCAGGCCCTCCCGAGCAGGCAGGCGGCAGAGGAGAGGAAGGCAGGGACCAGGGAGAGGGCGCCCCACCTCGCCCACCCCAGCTCCCCGGACAACGCCCCGCCGGCGGCGCTCACCGAAGACCAGAATGTTCTTGCCGGACGGTAGCTTGGATCTGGCGCGGGTGGACACCTCGCTCAGGATCGAGGACCTGTGGGGAAACGGCAGAGCGGTCGGCCCCGGGGCCAGCCTGAAACTGACCGGCCCGCGACTGCCCGTCAGTCCGTCCGACGGTCTGCCCCGCCCGGTCGCACCCTCCCCGGACCGGCTGCCCTAGCCCGGCCGCCTCGCAGTCTCACCATAGACTCTGGCCCTCCTCCTCCTCACTGGTCAGGTCGCCGGCGGCCGCCACTGCGGGCCCGTTGGGGCCCAGCAGCAGCTTCTTCTCCACCCCCACCGGCGCCATCTTGCCAACTGCAGCCACAAAGAGGGCCCTCCCCCGGGCTCGCCGAGGACCCGCGAGGACCCCGCCGGGCCGCCCGCGCTCGCCGCGCCCCGCGCCGCCCGCCCCGCACGGTCCGCGCAGCTCGCCGCGCACCGCCGGGCTTGCAAAGTCCGCGGGCTCCTGCAGGGTCGTGAGGCCACCGCAGTGGCGGGAGGTAGGCGGTGGTCAGGCAGCCGCCTGGGCAGCCCTGCTCTGGGAGGCGGCGGTGCGAGTGGGAGCCGCCCGGGCGGAGGTCGCACTGGCGGCCTCTGCCGGCCAAAGGGCGCAACAACACCCCCGTTCCAGGTCTTCCGTCCAGTGGCCGCTCCGGCTGCGCTGTCCGGGGGCCCAGGCACCGGACGGAGGCGCTGAAGCGAAAAGCTCAGGCTTTGGAATGAGAACAATACAGGATAGCGCCGTTTATCGAGCGCTTATCATGTGCCAGAGTCCCACGTTATCTTACTAAATCTCGTCTAACTCTTTAAGGGTGAGGAACCTGAAGCTCAGAAATCTTGAGAAACCTGACCAAGGACTCAATGGTTTCCACCTATCTTCTGATAGCATCCTGGTACTTCCAGTCTTACTCACCAGTTTTAACCTATTATATATACCATGAACTTTGCCTAATCCTAATCGAGCCAAGAGTTGAAAGATCGGCCTTAAACGAGACTCCCCAAATACAAATATCCTGCTTTTCGCCTCGTCCTTCCTTGACCCTATTAAGACCACGAGGCAGTGATTTTTACCGCAGTGAATAATACACTTTTTACGTTAATAACAGGGCTTTTTTTTTTTTTTTAATATTTTCTGGGAGCCAGCGTTTAACACCAAAGATAGGCTTTAATTTCCTTTCTCCAGGAAAAGAAAGAAAAAGGAATAGATGTGAAAGGAGAAGGGGCAGGGGTGAAAAGGGGAAGGAAGAGGGTAATGGGAAAAGGAAAGAAAAAATACATTTCACCTGTCCAGTTTTACTTTAGGTGTGACTGCTACCTGAGGGCTCTGTGGAAGCAGAGGCATTTTACAAGGCACTTCTAAATATCACATGGAAGTAGGATATAGCAGAAAAGCAAAGGAGTATGGGGGTTTCAGATGAATAGGACTCTGATCCTGACTCTGCCAACATTTTGGCAGCATGAATTAAAGGATCCAACATATCGGCATATCATCTGCCAACCTGAATGTAAGGTTCAAACAAGACAATGGGAGTGAAAACTTATTGAGAATTATACCTCTGGAAGTCTAGGAAAAGCAGAGAAAGCATTCTAAATCATAAGGCAAGTAGTATCAGAATTTTCACAGGACAAAAGACAGAGTTGAAAACTACAGGGCAGTGAAATTCATCAGCCCTAGGTGAAATTCTCTAATGTGACCAGTTGGAAGAGGAAAAGATAGCACCAGATTTAGTTTCTTTTTTTTTCTGCAGGAATACCAAGTAGGAGGATGCTGCAGACATAGCAAATTCAGATGTCAACAGGACATTTGCCAATGCACATCACAGACAAGAAAGTGAAATGTAGGCTGGATGATGGTATTGAGGCTTGTTAAAGACCAGGCTCAGAGCGGGCTGATGAGCAAGCCCCCACCCCCACCCCCAGAGGAGGCTGCTAGGAGCCTGCTCCAATCTCCTGCCTTGGCCCAGTCAATTCAGGGTATACCATTCGTGACTTGGATGAGAATGCAGCCTCACACTCATAGAAGTTGTGGATGACCTGAAGCAGGGAGGGAGGCCTAACACACTGGATGACAAACTGAGTACAGAATAAATCTAAGATTCAATTTAACAGGGACCACTGAAGCCTTATGGGGCTTCCCTGGTGGCTCAGATGGTAAATAATCTGCTTGCAATGCAGAAGACCCAGGTTTGATCCCTGGATTACGAAGATCCCCTAGAGAAGGAAATAGCTACCTACTCCAATATTCTTGCCTGGAGAATTCCATGGACAGAGGAGCTTGGCGGGCTATAGTCCATGGGATTACAAAGAGTTGGACACAACTGATTAACACATACAAACACTGAAGTCTTGTAGTGGACTTAGTCTTATTTTAACAAATAAGAACAAGGTAAGAATTAATAAAAAATCATGTCTTAACTATATCAATTATAATTGGAGAGTTGGTCATGTAGAATGCCAAGAAGCATCTTAGGTAAGGTCCATAAAACCTTTGGGGCTTTCCAGGTGGCACTAGTAGTAAAGAATCCACCTGTCAATGCAGGAGACACAAGACACAGGTTTGGTCCCTGGGTTGGGAAGATCCATGGGTTGGGAAGATCCCCTGGAGATGGAAATGGCAACCCACTCCAGAATCCTTGCCGGGAAAATTCTATGGACAGAGGAGCCTGGCAGGCTACAGTCTATGGGGCTGCAAAGAGTTGAACATGACTGAGCACACAAGACTCAATGAATCGAGTCCATGCTCACTTGCTCTTATAAAACCTTTGGGCTAGCAAAGAAACTGGTCCCTATAGTCTGCCAGTCAGTCCACATTTTTGGGGGGACAGTCTATAAACAAAAAGGTGGCCAGTGACTAAGTTCATAAGGGGACATGACACTGTTCAGCTGAAGCAGGAAGTAGCTAAGGTTCAGCAGCATGGAAGATAAAGGATGTAGAGGGGAAATTGATGAACATCTATCTTTAACTCTCTAAAGGGCTGGTATGTGGAAAAGAGATTCGACTTTTGTGGCTCCGCAGGAGGTACTCCAGAAAGGCATATTTCATTTTGGCATAAGGAAGAACTGCCCATCAGTTATCACCCTGTGAAACAGTAAATTCCAGGTTTCTGAGCATAAAGGCAAAACTAAAGACAGCCACCAATGTCCAGATTGTTGTACAGCAGTTCATGCCTCTGGCAGGGAGCTATAACTGAGGTAAGCTCCAACTCCAAGGGTCTGACTTTTTGTTCCCTGTGAAACTGGTCGGGTTTGGGTTCCTAAAACCAAACAGTCCTCTAACATGTGATCATTCTTTGGCTTTCCTTTTGATGTGTACTTATTTACTATCAAATTTCATTTGAGGGGAAGAAAGCAGTTCATGTTAACCAAGTTAGCCAAGGGTTAGGGCAAAATTTCAAGGTTTCAGAAGGCAATGTAAGTTATTTTAAATAAAGTGTCAGTGACTGATACAAAACATTGTCCAAGTTACAGTGTGTCGTACTCTTGGGGATGTTTCTGTAAGTAGTATTTGATTTTCTGTTACATAGATAATTTCCAATTAAAAAAAAAAAACTATTGCCAGCAAGGTTGAGACAACAAAACGTTTTCCCCATTGACCTAAATCAACATTCATACATCTTGAGAATTACACATCAGAATAGCCCAGCAGACCATTTAAATCACCTCCATTGAGCTTAGGAAATACTGACAGATAATGGACTAAATTCACTCACACTTTAAATGATGCAAAGAATTCTCCTAATTGTAAATTATTCTTAGGCCTAAAGGAACTTTTGGATTTTAAACAGAGACTTTTCTCCTTATTGATCCTCCGGAATTTTCATTGTGGAACAGAAATTAATAAAAATTCTGTTTTACCTAAGTTGACATACTCATGATCTGAAAGGGTCAAAGAATACACGCTTAGAGGAAAATACCCTTCAGTATCTGTAAGAATGACATCAAGCAGTGAGCCAATGTGTACAAAAGTACAACTGAGCTTTCAGGCCTTGATACTTGATCACTCTGCCACAGTAACAGTATTTTAAGTATAATGAAGAATGCATTGATGTGATGGAATATAAAAAGAGTAAGAAAAATAGAAGTTTGAGATTTAATAGTTTGGCTTCCAACTAGAAGAAAACTAACTTAAAAGCAAACAATCAAAAATTGTTTCAAACTTTGAAAATGCAGAAGCAGATAAATATGCACCAAAAAGAAGTGAACCTGACAATAGAATTTGGAGTATCTGGAGCAACTGCACAATTGCCTTTAGAAGGAGAAACATTTGAATTAACAAAATGTCAAACAATGATTTAGTATGTGGGAACATGATTTGAACAACTTGGGAAACTATAGTAAGTTCCAGGGAGGGACTTTCACTGGGTAAAAATACTAAATCCAGTGTCTCATATAGTATGTAATGTCAAATAATGTTTAAAGGAATAATTTTTTTTCTCTGACCTAGGTTGAGCTTAAGGGAAAAAAGCATAATCCTAAACATATGTTTGACCTCATATGGAATTTTGTCCTTCCAATCTACACATTGAAAATGTATTTGTTGTAGGGACTTCTCTGGTGGTCCAGTGGTTAAGAATCTGCCTTCCAGTGCATGGAACATGGGTTCAATCTCTGGTCGGGGAACTAAGATCCCACATGCTATGGGGCAACTAAGGTTGCATGCTACAACTAGAGAGCTCTTGTACCAGAACTAGAGAGAAGCCCACACATCACAACTAGAGAAGCCTAAGCGCAGCCAAAAACGATAAAATAAAATTTTTAAAAGAAAATGTACTTGTTTTATAATTTTAAAAAAATTTTATTTATTTGACTGCACTGGGTCTTAGTTGCAGGAGGTCTTTAGTTGCAACTTATGGGATCTAATTCCCTGACCAGGAACTGAACCCAGGATCCCTGCATTGAGAACACAGAGTCTTAGACACTGGACCACCAGTGAAGTCCTTATAAGTTATTTTAATAGTCTGATGAGCTACAGCATCACAAAAAATAATTAAAACAGTATCCCCATTGCCACATTTCCTGTCTCATCAGAGTGTCGAAGAATATTTAAAATTTTGTATTTTTAACACATTGTTTTTCAAAGTGTCAAACTAAAAACTGGCAAGTCTTCCTCCAATCAAGGAGCCACACACTTGGGGTATTTGGTCAGCCTGTGGTATTTGTGAGCAAGGTCCACAGCCTTCCGTCCTTGCTGAAAGGGGAAAGACCACAAAATTAAATTCCAGTGATTTCCCATTTTCTTAACTCCATTGAAAAGGTAATTTATTTCTTCTTTGGTAAAGTTTTTACGAATTCTTCTTTTCTCTGTAATTAATGAGAATTGTAGAATATATTAGTACTTGCTAAAAAAAGAGCTCTTCTTGAGACTCAAAAACTTATTCTAAGAATATAGATTATACAGTGAGAAAACTTCATGCCTGGGCTGCTCATCATACCCACTTCAAATGAAAAACACAAACTGAGTGCCTACTATCAATCTAGATGCTATACTGTGATCTCTGCAATAATTGTAACTTAAGCTTATGATAATCAAGAAACACAAAATTTTATAAACATTTGGTTAACTCTTTCAACATTCCTGTGAGGACAATTAACCACTTACCTGTCTTACAGCTACAGTCTTCCCAAAGGGCTCCATAACTTCATAGAAAAGAATATCAACACTTGTTACTTTAATTATCATGCTTGCTTAATATTTTTAAAGGATTAAGGGTCTTTTTTGAAATTTGACTTAAAGAACATGTTCATCACCTATCTGAGGGCTCAGCTTGATTAAAACTCAAAAAAAAAAAAATAGGCTGCACAAGGAGGAAGTTTCATCTGGTTTTAGGGGTAATTTCTACAACAGAAAGAATACACTGTTGGTATCTGTAAACATATTTTCTAGTCATGATTACCAGGAAATAGTCTTCCTTTTAAGGTTTTTAATTCATTGTTAATGCTGCTGAGGAGGAGTTTTTGTATTTACAATTAAAGTTGCTATTTACCCTAGCAGGACCTGGAATAACTGCTGGGACCTTAGAAAATCTTGCCTTTGCAGGTCAGGACTGTTAGTCCATCTCTCCTAAGATAGAAGCCACAGTTCAGATCTCTTAAATGAGAAGAGAAAAATCTTAGCAGCAGAAGGCCAAGAAATCAATGAAATAATGTCTAATTATTACCTAACGGTATTGCTTAGAATGCAAGATCCATGAAGATTGGGATTTTTGTCCGTTTCACTCACCATTAAGTCCCCTGTGCCTAAAATTGTGTCGGACACACGGGAGGTGATCAATAAATATATGTTGAAAGAAAAAAAAGTTACTACTAGTAAAAAGTGTTTTAAAACTTATCACTGGGACTTCCCTGGTGGTACAGTGGATAGGAATCCACCTGCCAGTGCAGGGGACACGGGTTCGATCTGTGGTCTAGGTAGATTCCACATGCCTCAGAGCAACTAACCCAGTGTGCCACAACTGCTGAGCCTGCGTGCTGCAACCACTGAAGCCTGTGTGCCTAGACTCTGCTCCACAAGAGAAGCCACCACATTGAGAAGCCCATGCATTTGCAATGGAGAGTAGCCCCTGCTCTCTGTACAACTAGAGAGTGCCTGCACACAGCAATGAAGACCAAGAGCAACCAAAAATAAAATATATTTAATATATTTTAAATATAAAATTAATATATACATATATAAATTTTAAAAAAACTCATCAATGAAGTTACTTCTTACTTTTGGGTCTACTGGAAAACTGTAGTTCTCCAAGAAATAGATGATTTCAATTTCACTTGCTAAATGATCTCAAAACTCATTATAATCAGAACCAGATGGGTTATTATATCATTCAGGATATTGGGTCCTGGGGTTGTTCATGTAGAGCCCATCCCCACTTTTCCACTGTGGTTGCCATTTCACTGAATTCTAACTTATATTAACAACTGTGCCCAACTCCTCAAAGGTTTCCGCACCAGAGTAGTGGGCAGCCTAAAAGGGGAAACAGCTCTCTACACCACAAGGCTCCCTTCTGTGCTTCTTTAGTGCTCTTTTTTAACTGATTGGGCATTAGAAGAAAGCAGGGGGAAGAAAACAGCAGGGAAAAGTAGGCAAGAAGACTCAGTTTTACAGACTCTTTTATTTTTCAATCCATCCTAAAAGAGCCTTGTCCCCAAGACTCTTTTAAATACTTAGATGCTGCAATGGTCCCTTCTCAAAAGAATAGTCTCAAATTTGAGTGTAACCTATAACCAAATGAAAGGTAATGAATGTCTCTAGTATGAAAGGGAAATTTATTAAGAGGGGGAAAACAACAGTACATCAAATATTCCTGGCCTGCTTGTAAAAGAGATATGCGTGCATACTAAGTCGCTTCAGTCGTGTCCCACTCTTTGTGATCCCATGGACTGTAGTCTGCCAGGTTCCTTTGTCCATGGGATTCTCCAAGCAAGATTACTGGAGTGGGTTGCCATGCCCTCCTCCAGGGGATCTTCCTGACTCACATCTCCTGCATTGGCAGGGAGGTTCTTCACCGCTAGTGCCACCTGGGAAGCCCCGTAAGAGATATAAGACCAATCTAATCACTACCGCCTCAAGATGCCTACATTTGAAAAAAGCAGGCCAATTTATTATTTGATTTTAACTAAGCAGTTCTAACCTACAAAAAAGATGTAGGTGTTTATGAGTTGAAAATGATCCTAACCATATTTAGGATCCCTCTGTATAATCAATATATAAGAATAATTATGTATATTTCATGAGGCTCTGCAAATGACTTTACTATGAAAAATGATTATCGAATATTTTTAGTTGTTTTATATTTGCTTTTAAGATATGCTGCTGAAGAAATTCTATTGTTAATTTGATGCCAACTCCTTGTCAAAGACAAGATTTCCAACTGCAACATTTCTATGGAAAAATATCTATTTTCTAACAGATTCTACAGAAAATATTACTTCAAAAAGTGGGCTACCCTGTACTGGTACTGTACTTAATTTTAATTTGTATGCAGAAATTTTAATCTTGAAAAAGACCCAGTTATAAAAAGTAAATTTGAAATTTCTTTCAAGGTTTTGGCAGCAAAAATGGCCAAACAAAAGTGAGTGGCAAAATGTTTCCTGGATGAATCAAGTCCAGACCTCTTCTCAATAAATAACAGAATGGCTCTATAGTTACTAATGGCTGTTAATTTCTAGGTTACTTTGACAAGTAATGTACTCAATTGCTTACTCTTATTCTGCAGGTACTAATTCCATACGAACAGAAGAAAATGGTAACGTTAAGTCTCGTGATAAGTTTGAAATGGTGATACACCTGAACTGTTAACCTTGTAGTTTAATAAAAACTCCTATAAATTAACTCATAGTTTGAGAAGTATATTAGTTTTTAAGCAGTTATCTAAGCTTTATACTATTTGTCTCTTCAATTTTGATTATTTGAAGTGCTATAGATGTAAACCAAAATCTTCAAAACCTTTCTGAAGCACTTGTGCATCGGAGAATAACTTTATTCTTAAAATAAAAATGTGATCCAGAGGAATGAACCGGGGGTTCTAGAGAAAGACAAACTTGCATTTGAATCTAAGTTCTGCCATTTGCTCACTGGCAAGTTTTGGCTAGTCAGGGATTTTCCTATTGCTATGCAACCTAAAAGAAAAGAAAGTAAAGTGGAAATAAAGTAATACCTTATCTTACAACTTTATTTTATGAAATAAAGGAAGTAATATCTATAAAACAACACCAATACATAATGGGTTCTTAATAAATGTTAAGTTTTCTCCTGCTCCTTTCTCAGCTAGAAAGCAAGAGATGAGCGAGTGGCAGGAGGAAGGGAGGAGGGAAACCTCTTTGCTCAGAAAATATGACTCTTATCAGAGCCAAGGGTTATTATTTAGAAGCCATTAATGATGTGACTGAGAACAATCATTGAGCTGTTCTGTTTCAGGAATATATGAAATTGCTATTTATTTAAAACTTAAGTATATTCACTTATTCTTCCAGGGGTAGTAGATTCACTACTGAGTTGACGTCTTCTACGCGGGGTCAGCAGAATTTCTGAAAAATACGAAAACATTTAGCCTACTTAGAGTATTAATCTGAGTGGTATCACATCAATTCCATTAGTATGATATTTCCTTTTCCCCCCTTCTAATGGGAATCCTTAGGTGGATTAGGAAGAATTTTTAAACCACCAGAGACTAAATCTACTCCCTGGGAACATTTTAAATCATGGTTACTCAGAGACAGATTTTCTTTTCAACACTTTTTGTACCCTTTAGCTTTTAATATACTTAACGTTCTAGATCATAGTTCAGAAGGTACAGTCATAATTATAGCTTTAAAACTGCTGAATTAATTACTTTTGTTACATATAAGTGATTTCCTTAGTTCACTTTTATATCTGTCTTCAGCTTCCACAATGGCTTTGTGACGATCACATTGGTATGGGCAACAGTGCAAGAGCTTGCTAAAATTTCGACTATTCAGGGATTTTCCTACTGCTATGCAACCTAAAAGAAAACAAATTAAAATGATGCATAGATGTTATAAAATATTTAATAACAAATTTATGAAAGCAAATATCTTTATGATGGTAACTGAAGTGAAATCAGGAAAGTTAATTATAAATACATCAGGAAACGCAAAGCCACATCATATGAAAGAGTAAAGACAACAAATACAATACAGGGAAACAAGTGTTGCCACAGAGATGTAAACGCTTATGGTGATACAGGAAAGGAGCGTCTAGCTTGGTCCAATTCTGAGCAGGAGTCACTGTCAAGGAAGATATCCAAAAGAAGTGACCCTTAGGCTCAGTCATCTTTTTTTTTTAATATTACGGAACACTTCAAATACATGAGAATGAATGGAGAAGAATAATGAACCACCATGTATCCATCATCTAGCTTCAACTATTCTTAACTCATGGCCAATCATATTTTATCTCCCTCTACCTACTCAGCTCTGCCTTCCTGTACACACTGGATTATGAAGCCTGGAAGTTGCATTTGAGTATTACTTCATATGCATTCTTAACAGATAAGAACTCTTTTTAAAAAGTATTTTGTCTTATTTTTTTAAACAGCAAAACCACTATCACACCTAAGAAAATCATGCTTAATATAATCTAATATCCAGTCAGTGCTCAAATTTCCCCATCATTTTAAAACTTTCTCTTTATGGTCGGTTTATTTGAATCATGATTCAAACAAGGTCGACCATTACATTCAGCTGATATGTCTCTTGAGTTTCTTTTAATCTATCAATTCTCCTCTCTTCCTCTTTGTCATTTGCCTGTTGGAGACACCAGGTCATGTGTAATGTGCAGTTTCCCAAAGTCAGGGTTTTGCTGATTATATCCTAGTTGTATCCTTTAAAATGTTCCTGTGTGCCCAAGAAACTGTTAATTAGATTTAGATGACTGATCAGATTCAGATTAAGTTGTTTTTAGCAGAATTCCTCACAGGTAGTACTGTGTACTTCTAACTGCATCACATTAACAGACACATAAAGTCTGACTATCTTTTTTTAAATGTTAACATTGATCAGTAGCTTCAGGTAATGTTAGCCACATCCATACATTATAAGGTACTCTATCTGCCTGTCACCTAAAGGAAAAGTTAGCCAGACAGAAAGCTGGCAGGGATGAGGACATTTTAAGTACAAAGAACATATGCAAAATCACAGAAGAATGAGAAAGTGTAGTGTGTTCAGACAATCACAGGTGTCCTATGTGGCTGGAGTATAAGGTATGAGAGAAGTGTGGGAGAAAATTTGAGGCTGGTAGGGTTGCCAGGGGCCGATCAACAAGAGTCTTGAGAACCATCCTAAGGATTTTTAGCTATCTTCAAGTCAATGGGAGAACTGAGGGATATTTATCAAGCAGGGATATGATGTAATTTGTCTGACAGAAAGCTCAGCTGAAAGTAAGAGAATCAGTTGAGGGGTAACTTAAATAGTCCAGAAAACAAATGAGGGGATTCTGAAATACAACATTTGCTGGGAGAAGGAAGAGATTTCTGAGGTAAAATTGATGAATAATGAGCTATTAGAGTAAGAGAGACGTTTAGGACAATCCTCAATTGTGATGGATCGAATGGCAAAGTCTGGAATAAGCACAGCACATTTCTGGTAGAACAAATGTGCAGTAAAATTTTACAAGCGGAAGCAGAACAAAATTCCACACAATTTTGAAAGCCAGGCAGAGAGTCTGATTTGGTGAGTTACAGAGAAGCACTGAAGGTTCTTTACCCTGGTAACATAATAAAAAGCACACGAGGAAGAGAAGTTAATAGCAATATGCATGACTTGGGGGTTGGTGAGACTGGAGACTGAAAGACTGCTAGAGAGTTGCTGGAGTAATTGAAGCATGAAGGAAAAGGGGCCTGTGTGGGAAAGAAAGAAAGAACCAAATCTGATAGACTAGAAATAGAGGATGTAAGGAGAAAAGATAGTTATAGATGACTCAATGTTTGAAATCTGGGGGGCCAGAAGAATAGTGGCAATATTAACAAAAATGAAGATGCTGGAGGGAGGGCAGTTTAAGAGGGAGAAAGTTGTTGTGTTTTGAATATATTAAACTTGAAATAACAAGATATTAAAGTGAGTATGTCCTGGATACAGCTGGAAATGGCAGAATGTGGCTATAACCCAAGGTACAAGTGAAGTGTGGATATATAGATTTGAAAATCATTGGTAAAATGAGAGATGATACCACAAAAGTATATGTTGCAGCAGAGTTGAGTAAGTGCTGTAGATTATTTAGTGGGGGAAATATCTGCAGAAATTTGGCAGGAAGAGAAAGATCAAGGAATAACACATGGCTCAGTAGTAAAGAATCTTCCTGCCGATGCAGGAGACACAGAGACACAGGTTCAATCCCTGGTCAGGAAGATCCCCTGGAGGAGGAAATGACACCCCACTCCAGTATTCTTGCATAGGAAACTCCATGGACTGAGGAGCCTGGCAGGCTATAGTCCTGCAAAGAGTTGGACACGACTGGTGGAAGACAGAAGAATAGTAGTATTTTGAGCCTAATGTGGAATAGCCTCAATTTTCTCCAAAGGGCAGAGTGCAACAGTAAGAGTAACAAAGAGCAAATACTGGGACATGAAGGAGAAGAAAGGACAGAGTAAGCACGGAGGACCCTGAAGGAAAAAGAAATAATGGGACATGGAACACTAGGAAAACTTATCAATTTACTATAAACATAAAGATAGACTGTTAATGCCTATGATTTTCAGAACATAATCCAGAATATATACCTATTTATTGGCTCTCTGAAAATACAAAAAATGTTTACCTTACTCAGTAAAGCTAAACTTATAGATAGTGACAAAAAGAGAATAATAAGCTAATTTTTAAAAACTATTAGCTGTGTTGACTCATATGAACAAATATTGGGAACACAGGCTACTGTAGATAAAAGGTATTAATTTGAATTTTTTATGACACCCCAGATTGTTATTTCTCCAAAGGGAATGAAGTTTAAATCACACTGGTAGAACTGTTACAAATTCTAGTTAATTTATGTCATATAAACTTTAATTATGAAACAATTACAATTAAAAAAATACTTACCTGAGCATCTATACCTCAACATTTTGGAACAACCATCTGTTTCTAGAAAACTGATGACTTCTTTATTTATTATATCTGAACATAATGTAAATGGATCTGGAGAAAAAATTGCAAAATGCAAGGTATTTTTGATTAGTAAAAAGTATGTGACATTTACAAAATTTATTAATTCTAAAAATTTTCATAAACTGTAGCCTGAGACTACACATCCAATCATCCTAGTGGATAAACAGAAAGGTTTTGGCTATTAACAAAAGGTGACTGAAGCACTTAGTTTAGAAAGAGAGGTAAAGGCATGGCTTGTATGTTAGAGGGAAGATATACCAATGTACATTTTTAGCTATATTAATCACCTGAATATGTTCAACAATCAAAGAAGAAACATTTTTAGTCATACCTGTTACTGGTAACTGCTGCTTTGTGTTTTTGGCAATAGGAGTTGGGTGTTTAAAAATATGGTCTCTAAAAGAAAATAGACACAAGATTACTATAAATAAACATTGGTGTGTGAACAAATGTTTCTATATAAGCAGTGTTCGGCAGACAGAAGGAGCTGGAACCAGGATCTACCAAAACCCACCAAATTCTGCCAAAGTATGGTATGCAGCAGTTACATACAACCTTGTTTCTAGAAGTGGAGTTAACTATTATATATAAATAGATAATAAGGACCTACAGTATAGAATGGGGAACTATATTCAATATCTTGTAGTAATGTATAATGGAAAAGAATCTGAAAAAGACAGTAAGTGAATCACTGGTGTACAGCTGAAACACTGTAACTGTAACATCAACTCTACTTCAATTTTAAAAAAAAAGTGGAGTTAAACAAGACTCCAAAGGGCAATAATACTGATGTCAGCAGAAACAAGGGGAGAAAAAAAGAGGAAAACAGGAAAGAAGAAAAGCAAAAAAGAGGAAATAACAAATTCAGTGGGCCAGAGGGCAAGAAGGCTGGCCCAAGAGCATATCTCACTAATTCCCAAGTCTATATCCCTAAGAAATCAAGTTAAAATTACATGAAGAATGGTTTGGAAAAGCAAAAAGGGAATGTGATGACATAATCCATCTATCTAACACTTGGTTTACCCTGCAACCTCCCAAAACATAGCAGCATCCTCTTCAGTCTCCCTCATAGTCCAGTAACTATCAGAAGAGCAGAACACAAGAAAGGTTCTAGGAAGAAAAGCTATGATTCCAGGTCTAGACCCATAGGCTACCCATGAGGGTACTGGGTAGCGGGTACTGGAGGGGCAGTACAGGGAACAAATGAAAAGGTAAGCCTAAACCAGATCTTAACCACACCTTACCCTCCTTTATCAAATTAAACTTACAAACTGGCTTTTGCCAAATTGCTGATTGATTATCAATATGTGCATCGTTATTTCAGCTACAGACATTCAGTTTAAGTTTTCTGAGTATCCCTTCTAAAATTCAGATCTGATTATGCCATCTGATTTAAAATTGTCAATGGCTCCTTATACCTTATAAGTTAAAACAGAAAATCTTGAGTATGACATGCCAGACCCTAGATGAATTGGCCAAGACTGTCCCATCCAAACCCCTTTCCCAAAACTTCCTACATTAGGTTCCTCCCCAAAACCACGTTTTATCATTTCTATATCCCAGTACTTAAGAGTATAGCACATTGTACTACATGCACACACACACACAAATGCTGAATAAGTAAATAAAAGTTAGAAACAATTATTAAATTATACCTTGACTGAGAAACAAAGTTCTTTTTTTCAGAAGTTGTTTCTTCACATACGTTTTGTTTGCAGCTTGAACTGGCTGTACATAAAGTCTTATTTTGTTCACTCTCCCTATAACAAGCATTAACTGGATTTACACTCCTTAACACCATCTTCACTTGATCATCATTTGTACCTGCTTTAGATGTGACTTTATGGGACTTAGAACCATGCAGCTTCCTAGCCTGGCTTTTATCTTTATCCTCTGCTTTGGGAACACCACCGCTGCTATCTGCATGGAGGTGTTTCAGTGTATCTTGAATATTTATGTTCATAGATGAAAGATTATTCTTATAATTCTCTCCTTGTATGTTTTCCTATAATATAAAAATAAGTAAATAATTTCAAAATAATCATTTGCTTTATAATCCAAATTACACTCCCTTTAAATAATGCATAAAAAGTTTATGATTGTCAATAAAATAAACATTATAAAAGATGAAGTTTACATTAGGGAGAAAGGGGAGAATATTTATTAAATGATTTGGGGACATTTGGGTAGTCAGATGGGAACATATCTCACAATTTACACAAAAATAAAGTCAAAATAAACCATGTATGAATAGAGTCAAGCAGTTCAAATACCTGTTGTTCACGGGTCAACTATTACTTCTCCATTCTTTCTCTTTCTCAAACTCTTACTATATAAATGATAGATCTTATGACTCTATCCTCCATGTCTCTTATTTTTTCAGTCATTATTTCCACTTTTTTAAATATTTATTTTAAGCTGCTTTACAGCTGTGGCACCTAGGCTTCTCTGTAGTTGTAGAGAGCAAGGTTCTGGAGTGCCTGGGCTCTGCCGTCTGCAGCAGGAAGGCTCTCTAGTCGTGAAGGCCAGGCTTACTGCCCCCACAGAATGTGGGATCTTAGTTCCCTGACCAGGAATCAAACCTGCATCCACTGCATTGGAAGGCGGATTCTTAACCACTGGACCACAAGGGAAGTCCTTCATTTTCACTTTTTAAAAATATCTTTTTTCTGTGTTCAAGGATGATTCCTCAAGTATTTATTACTATTGAATTTTAAATTTAAAACCATAAAAATAAAAAGCAAATTTGTAAGAAAAATGCTTTACCCTCCAACCTCTATTATTAAAAAAATTTTGAAAAAAGTTCTGTATTATTTGAAACAAAAAAGCCAACCTCATTTCCTTCTGTTTCAAGTTCTTCTATTCTGTGTAAAATTTCCTTTGCTTTCTTCCAGTAATCTTCAAGATTCTTCTCTTTCATATTTATGTCCTTTAAATGCTCTTCATTTTTATCAAAAGAATATTCTCCTAGACTTAGAGATAACTTCTCAGCTTTGTAATATGGAAAAAAATAATGAGTTTATCCATTACTAGAAATGCTATTTGAACACTTTAAATAAGGACAAACTCATACCCCACAACCCCTTCTCTAAATTTTGCACATCCAAACCATCTTAACTGCCTAATTGGTACTGAAAATAAGTGGAAAGAAAGCGCTTAGCAGAAGTTGAGGACCCAAAGAGTCATAAAATAGACTTTACTTTTCAGACTTATAGGGAAAAAAATAGCATGAAAACATGTTATACCAGGCATATAAACATCCTCAAGTTTATGGATACTGGTTTTAAAGTATTTTTTTAACACAGTTTCCATAACTATGGATTACAGGTTCCTTCCTATAATTTTAAAATTTTTTACATATTGTGGCTGCAATTTTTCTTTCAAAAGGGGCTATTTCCTCTATGCTCCAGCCATCAATTCTTGGATGCACCAGGTTCTCTCCTCTCACAGGACCTTTGTGCCTCACTGTTGCTTATGCTTGAGACACCGGACCAAGAAAAACTCCCTTCTTTTCACCTACATTCAGATCTCAGGTGAAGAATCACTTCCTCCCAAAGCCTGTTCTGCTCCAAGTCTAGGTCACCGTCTTTTATTACAGATTAGGATCTGTGCTCCATCCACTCTTAACCTTTGAATTAATTTATAATAATATATTCATTTACTTCCTATTTCTCTAGTTAAACTAAGTTCTATGACACGTACACATAGACTGCTGTATCTTATCACTGTCTCCCTAAAGCCTAGCACAGTGCCTGGCAAATAAGAGGCACTCAAATAATTTTTAAATAAATAAATAAATGAACATACTTTATATTATGATTTAATCCTAAGTCAACTGTAGCCCTCAGATTTAAGTCCTACAACTAAATCTGTCCACAGTGCATTAAATAAGTGAATTATCTATACTGTTGCTCCCTTCCATAGAAGTTTTTTATATGCTGTAATACTCTAGTTGTCATGTCAAAATTATATAATCCACTTTTCAAATGCAAGAAGAGGCTGGGAGCTAAAGGGGCTTAGTTCATCAAAGCAGATGTAAATTCCCTTTCAAAAACTTTGGTAGGTATTTTTTTAAGTAACAGTAAACTTACTAATTTTTTTGCAGTTGTGAAGCACGAAAGTGGCAGCTTTGTTTAGTTCCTCGCTCTGAGATTCAGTTAAGGCTTGTATCATGAGTGGAAGGCCATTGTTTTTAAAAAGGTCATACTGATTTTCCTCTGGAAAACACATCAAAAATTAAAGTAGAAAATAGTTATTTCATCTTTTTTTTGGCTGTACCATGGGGCTTATGAGATCTTGGTTCTCCAACCAGAGATCAAACTGATAGTGCAAGTACCAAGTCCTAATCACTGGACCACCATGGAATTCTGAGAGTTATTTTATCTTAAACTATATGCATGAGGTCATAATTCTTTCTTGTGATAATTATGAACATAGTTCAAATTTAAAAATACAAAAAACAAAGTTTCAAAAGTATTTTCAATTTAGAAAATAATCTACTTACATAAGATACCTAAGTCTCATAAGTGATAATCTGTGAAATACAGCCACAGAGTAGTGTCATATCTCATAAGAGTAAATGAACTGTCCTCACTTGGTTTAAAAAAAGGTTTAGTTGCCAATTATACCACAATTAAAAAATAAAAATTTAAAGGTATAGTAAACCCTAAATTATATACAGGTGAAGAGAAAGTACAGAGAAACAAATGAATGGAGAGAATGGAAAATGAGGGAAGAGACAGCAGAAGAAGCAAGAAAGCACAAAGAAAGGGAAGTGGAAAAGTGGGAGGAGGAGAGAAAAGTGAAGAAGGCTGGAAAGGAGGCATGTGAACAGGGGAACAATGGTAGGAAACTAGAGAGGGAAAAAAATGAAAGGGGAAGAGAAAAAATAGGAGAGAATGATAAATAAATAAAGAAAGAATTTTTGAAGGTTTTCAACAAGGGAGAACAGGATTATATCTGTGCAGCAATGTGAAGAGTAGAATGAAAAAACAGAGACAGAATGAAGAGGACACAGGGAAAACACTTGCGAAAACACTGATGAAAGATGTTGAGGGGCTGAGGGCTTGAATTGGGAAAGTAGCACTGGAATTGAGCAGAAAATGATAAGGAGGGATAAATAGATGTACTAATAGAACCACAGGTCTTAGTGACTGACTGAATACCATGGATGAAGGATGAGGAGCAATGACTGGCTGGGGGACTAGGAGAAAGGCAACAGTACTTTTAAGCTGGGGAGGAAATAACAGTGTACTTCCACTCTACTGTTTTAATAAACATGCTAAATAAATCCAGTACTTACCACAATCCTCTGTACAATGACCAAGAGTAAGTATGACACTAAATTTTTCTCCTGAATCCAGACTGTCATGAAGCAGCAATGCCAGAAGTTTTGAAACAATGTGGTACTTGGATAATACAACACCAAAAGTAGCTTAAAAAGGGAAAAAAAAAAGAATAAGGACAAACTTACAACTTATCCCTACCTATACATATAGTATTTTCCAGATATTACATATACCATTTTTCAGATCTTATCCGGGAGAATGATATTATATATCTACATAGTATCTAAAATTCACATCTCATATAACATGCCATACATATGTATGACTATAAACAAATGCATTATAATAAGAGAGAGGCTTATAAAGCCCTCATTAATTCCTCTTCCCATACTAAAGACATTATATTAAAGCAAATTTTTTGAAGAATGCTTTCTGCTAAGTTGTCCTGTATAGTGCTGTGAATATGAAGCAATAATACTACCTTCGTAAAAGCTGCTTACTCTCATCTTACATATCTTGTCTTATCTAGACTGACAGTATAGACCTTCCTATGTAATCAATTCCTGCCTGTCATTGAAATACACTACTAACTGGTCATGTTTCTATTGATGTTAATGATGCAGTGAAGCATACTTGAAGCTATACTGAGATGTGAAAAATTCAAGAAGCCTACCATTTTAAACTACACTTCCATGGTGGGTTTTTTTTTTCGCATTTTTTAAAAACAGAGTTCAGAGTCTAACAGTCCTGATAGCAACAAAAAGGTTGTGAATTCCTCAGAGGACTATGTTGTGATCATTTTTTTATCTCTACAGCTTACATACAGCCTAGCACATAACTGAATTTTTAAAAAATGATCTACCATTTTTTTTTCAGTTATTCATGAATGTCAAGAACTGCTTATTACAAAGATTTGTAGACTATCATTCTTCAGTATTTGTACATGTGAGAAGTAGCCATGAGTTCCAGTCTGGTTCAGCCACTCACTAGTTGTGGTAGGATAAGTCCATCTCATACTTACCAGATAGAGGCATACCTTAATTCTTTATCTCATTTTTTAAAATCTATAAATTGGACTTTCCATTCCGTATGTCTCCAAAATGTCCCTTGGTTTCTCATCTAATCTTTTTCATTTAATGCTGCCTTTTAAGTGAAACAAAGATTTAGGACTGATAGACTTTTCTCTTGATCCTGTCATCAAACCTGAAATCAGAAGACCTAGATTTGAATCCTTAGGGACGTCATAACCTCCATGAGAAAATAAGGAGTTGAACTAGATAATTTCTAAGTTTCTCTCCCACTTAGGAGAACCTAGAAGTCCAATCTATGTTTGTGTTCAATCTACCATTTCAACACTCACCATGCCAAATTCAAACAAAATGCAACTGTGGAAAAATTACTAAGCATTTTCACTCACGATTATCAGCAATGCATGCATCCACTGTCTTTGTCACCACCACTGCAAGTTTAGCACTGAAAGGAGTCTTGTGTGAATCAGATTCCAGCTGCACAAGAACTTGAGACAATACATCCAGTCCACCCACAGATATGAAGTATTTCTGAACATAAACTTCAGGAATAAAGTAGCAAAACTATTAATACTTCAAATAAGACAGGTATATGGTTTCATTAAATTAATTGTACTAAATATAACATTAACTTGACTTTTAAAAATACTTACTAAAAATCCCAAAATTAAAGAATGAAAAATCTAATCCTTACCTGTGCATATACATAACCACAAGATTGATTCTATTTACTTATATAAGAAACTCATTTCAACATAGTACAATCATGTGTATAGTACAGTACTTCTTTCTTGTATGTTAGACATCTCATTTCATTTATTAAGAACTGGTAAATTTTGCAAGAATGATATTAAACTCAAGTCCTACAAGAGCTATAGATTCATTCATTTAGCTTGGTATTACAACTAGCAAGCTGCCTATTTTCTGAATTCCAAAATAACTCATTCCTCAGATTGGCTAAATCAACAAAAAACAAAGTAATTTAACTGTTTCAAAAAAACCCCACATATTTCATCCATCTTATTTAAATAAGCACAAGAATATAACATAAGAATATAACACATTACTGAGAGTCATAACAACTATTCCAAGTAAAGATTTGATGACAGACATATTTTTTAAAAGCCTTCAGTCTTTTGTTCCCCTGTTGAAAATGATTCTGATGGCAAAGTACCCCATGGGTCTGTGCATTCAATAGTCTCTATATCCCCTACCCCAGCAGGGGACATATAACAAATGGATATATGGGCTAATGATTATAATTCTGTGATAAACCTTCTTCCCAGTCTACCTTAGAACCACAAATTGAGCCAGGATGATTTAAACACAAAACATACTTTTCGTATTAAAATTGTTTAATAAAACACAAAGCTCTTAATCTAAAAAAAATCATGTTCAAATATCTCTACATCTGGGAACAGACTGTTAGGAAATGTTATTTAAGGATATGTAAACATTTTCAGTTTCTCCAGTTTCCCTGTGGCTTAGACAGTAAAGAATCTGCCTGCAGTGTGGGAGACCCGGGTTCTATCCCTGAGTCAAGAAGATCCCCTGGAGAAGGAAATGGCAACCCACTTCAGTATTCTTGCCTGGAAAATTCCATGGACAGAGAAGCCTGGCAGGCTATAATCCTGCAAAGAGTCAGACACAATTGACCAACTTTCATTCATTCATTCAAACATTTTCAGTATTATAGGGACTCCAAAATAGGTTTCTTTACTAAAAAGTATTTTCAATTATATTCTATGTAATGAAAAATCAGACTTATAAGCAGAACATCCTAGTCTACACTTGTACAGAGTATTTAAAATTGTTGTTCAGTCCAACTCTTTGCAACCTCATAGATTGCAGCACGCCATGCTTCCCTGTCCTTCACTATCTCCCAGTTTGCTCAAACTCTTGTCTACTGAGTTGATGATATCTCTAATCTATTTCATACCAGTCTGCTGAGAGTAATAAGGCCCTATATGTATTATTCACTCAAGTTGGTATTTAAAGAAAGAGGAAATGTCAAAGCATCATGGAAATAGGTTTCAATTTTTGAAATTATATAGAGATATGTTCCTTTCCATATGAGCATGTGAAAGACAACTATTTGCTTTAAATATCTGAATATAGATATACCACCAGCAATGTGTGAGAAAGTTCTAGTTGTTCCACAACCTCAATATTTAATGTCACTAGCCTTTTTACTTTTAGTCATGTTAGTGGGTATATAGTGATATCTCCTTGGGGTTTTCCTGGGCACAGGTTCTTTATCAGATGTACATTTCGCAAATATTTTCTCCCAGCCAATGGCCTGCCTTTTCACCTTAACAGGAACTTTTGAAGAATAAAACATTTTGATTTCAGTGAAGTCCAAATGATAATTTTTTCTCTGGCGGCTCATGTTTTTTGTGTCCTAAGAAATGTGTGTCTACTCCCAAATTACAAAGATTTGCTCCTGTTTTTGTCTAGAAGTTTTATAGTTTATTTCTTATATTGAGGTATATGTATCATTTAAAGTTAATTTTTGTATATTGTGTTAATTTTGTATACCAGCTTCCCTGGTGGCTCAAACGGTAAAGAATCTGCCTGCAATGCGGGAGACCCAGGTTTGATCCCCAAATTGGGAAGATTCCCTGGAGAAGGGAATGGCAACCCACTCCAGCATCCTTGCCTGGAGAATTCTATGGACAGAGGAGCCTGACGGGCTACAGTCAATGGAGTCGCAAAGAATCGGACACGATTGAGCAACTAACACTTCACTTCACTTCATACTGTGTAAGGTAAGGGTTGATATTCATATTTCACAAATAGGTAAATACTTTTACCAGCATCATTTGTTTAAAATACTACCTTTTCCAACACAGAGTTACCATGGCACCTTTGTAGAAAATCAACCATATGTGTGTGTGTGTGTGTGTGTGTGTGTGTGTGTGTGTGTCTATTTTTAGGCTATTTTGTTCCATTGATCTATACCTACACTTAAACCAGTACTACACTGTTGATTACTGTATAGTACGTATTGAAATCAGGTAACATAAATTCTACAATTTTGTCCTTTTTCAAATAAATTTTACTATCCTAGCTCCTTTGCATTTCCATGTAAATTTTAGAATCAACTTGTCAATCTCTATAGAAAAGCCTGCTGAGATTTTGATAGGGAATGCTATGAATTTAAAGACAAATTTGAGAAATGACATTATGACAATATTGAATCTTACAATCCATAAGTATGATATCTCTCCCATTAAGTTTTAACTTTTTTTTAATCTCAGCAATGTTTTAAAGTTTTCAGCATATAGACATTCCACATATTTCACTAAACATATCCCTAAGTATTGAGTTTTTTATATTATAATAAATGATAGCCACTTGAAGTTCCTAATTGTCTCCATATGACCTTGTATCCTGCAACTTTGCTAAAATCACTTATTAGTTTTGTAGCTTTTTGTAGATTCTTTACACAATCAGGTCATCTATGAATAAGTACTATATTTTCTTCTTCCTTTTCAATCTCTATGCCTTTTATTTCATTTTCTTGCCTAATTGCACTGACTTGGATGTCCAATTAAATAAAGAGAGTGGCCATCCTTGTCTTCTTTCCAATCTTAGGGGGAAAGCATTAAGTCCTTCACCATTTAAGTATATTGGCTATAATATTTTGTAGAGGTCCTTCATCACATTGAGAAAGTTCCCTTCTGTTCCTAGCTCACCAAAATCTTTTGTCATGAATGTATGTTAAATTATGTGAAAAGCTTTTCCTACATCTTTAAAGATCATATAGTTTTTTTTCCTAGTCGATGAATATTGTGAATTTCCTATGAATGTCACCTAATCAGAATACATTATCCTTTCTATATTTTGCTGAATTGATTTGTTAATATTTTGTTAAGGATGTTTACATCTATATTTATATAGGATATTGGCCTATAGTTTTCTTGTAATGCCTTTTCAAGCTTTAGTATGGAAATAATGCTGGCCTTAAAAATTTGTTGGGAAGTGTTTCTTCTACTTCTAGTTCTTGGAATAATTTATGTAGAACTCTTTTTCCTTAAATGTTTGGTAGAATTTACCAGTGAAGCCTTTATGACCTAGAATTTCCTCTGTGTTAAGGTTTTAAACTACAAATTCAATTTCTCTGTTAGATACTGAATACTCAGGTTACATATTTCTTCTTGAGTGAGCTTTTGTAGCTTGTCTTTCAAAGAATTTGCCCAGTTCATTTAAGTTATCCAATTTAGTGGCATAAAGCTATATTCCTTATAATTTGGGCCTTCTCTCTATTTCGTGATTAGTCTGGGTAAAGGATCCATTTTACTGATCTTTTCAAAGATCTAGTTTTTGGTTTAATTTATTTCTCTATTATGTTCTTTTTATATTTCATTGATGGCTAATCTTCTCTTTATTATTCCCTTTGTTATGCTTACATTGACTTTAAGTTGTTTTATTATTTAGTTTCTTAGGTGGAAACTAATATAATTGATTTGGAACCTTTCTTCTTTCCTATGCAAGCCTTACTGCTATAAATTTCCATCTAAACACTGATTTTGCATCATCCCACAGTTTAATATTGTTTTTCATCATTATTAAGTTAAAAACATTTCTAATTTCCTTTGTAATTTTTTTTGACTCATAGGTTTGTGTTTTTGTTTTGATGTGGGTTTTTAGTATTTTGTTGCTTACTTTCTAGATATTAGGGACTTTTCTAGATGTTTTATTTTTATTAATTTCTAATTTTTTCAGAGAACACTCTATGTGGGTTTTTATAGTTTTGCTATGTTTTTCTATGTATAAGATTTTAACTTATACAATAGTAAAGTGCATCCAAAATGACCCAATTTACTGGAATTCATTAATTAATTCAATAAGTTATGCTTTGAAATATATTTCTTCAAATAAAGCCTGGAGAATAATGAATACTTACTGTTATTTGCAAGAGTGAGTCCAATAAATGAGCAAATAGGGCGAATTATCTCAGCTTTCACGCAATTTATCAGCCAGTCATTAGCATGTGTAAAAAGTGAGCAGCAAAGCATTTGATTTTCATCTGAAAGGGATAAAGGCAATCATATTTTAGTATACTTGGAAAATATCAGCTTTTTATCTGTCTTTAGTATTTTTTTATATTTAAATATTTGAGATAATCACCATTTTGAGGATTGTTGACACAGACACACAGAGTACTACACACTGAAGACCACAACTGATAACTCTGCAAAGCGCTTTCATCTGACAAATTCAACTCATATTTTGAAAGAACAGTCCTATTAGGTTAAAGAGTAAAGAAAGTAATTAATACATATGTGTTAAGGTATTAAGTTATGAATAATTAATAATAAGAAACATATATATTTACTTACTTGAACAACTTCGATAGAACTGAAATACAACCTGTTTCTCTCACAAGTGTCTGTCCAGTCCCTTAAAAAAATAGCCATGTATTACACGAAAGATTTCTGTTTAGAAAATAATTTTGCACAAATGGAAAACAACATTTAAGTGTAATTAAACATTAGACAACATTTAATCATACTTTTAATAAATAACTTTCAGTCACTTTAAAGTATTATAAAGTACAATACAGAATTACAGTAGGTAAAAATCTATAATCAAGATTATTATGGAAAATATATTACTTATGCTTAGAGAATGACAGTATTCAAATTTCCTCTAAAAATCGCAAAACATTTATTTTGCATAGTTCTGTGTTATAGCACCAAAATATGCTCCAAAATAGAAAAAAAATAATTTAAAATATTAAAACCTGAAAAAATAAAATCTAGAAGCATTTAAATGCATATAAAATTTCTAACAATTTGAAGATCTAAATAAAGCAACAAAAAAATAGCCTTAAGCCTGAGCAAGAGGTATACAGGAACACTCTATATATTATCTTTGCAACTTTTTTGTGAAGCTAAGATTATTCCAAAATAAAAACTAAAACAACAAAAGCAAAGTAAAACTTTAGCCAAGAGCTACATGAAATTCAAGGTCATTGCTGACTGATATAATGACCTTAAATATGATGATAACTGAATGGCCAATTCAATGGAAAATCAACCAAACTAATTCATTAAAATGGGGCTTCCCTGGTGGCTCAGCAGTAAAGAATCTGCCTGCCAATGCAGAAGATGTGGATTTGATCCCTGGGTCAGGAAAATTCCTAGAGAAGGAAATGGCAACTCACTTCAGTATTCTTGCCTGGGAAATCCCCTGGACCGAGGAGCCTGGTAGGCTACAGTCCATGGGGTCACAAAAGAGTTGGACATGACTTCGTGTCAAAACAACAATTCATTAAATGCTTCTCTTTTGCTTTTAATGCCATTCCTTTTCAATGCTAGTTAAATAATACAAATCACTTTACTATTTTTTAAATTAATAAATATCAAATAACTAAAATCATACTATATTGTCTTTAGAGCCAGTAGTTCTAAGAAGTTAGCAAGGTTTTAAAAGGCACTGACTAGAATAAAAAGATTAATAATGTCTGTTCCAATTTATTATTTTTAAAAATATTTCTATAACATAAGAGAATGTACTTACTGTTATTTGAAACCAGAACCAAAATAACATAGACAGACATTCTTTTCAAATTTGTGTTTGAATCACTGTTAGATAAGAACGAAGTTAAGTCTTCAAACAATTCTGAAGTACACAAAGTCTGCTGACAGTAAACTGAAACATGAAAATATAACTTTAATTTCTATGTATTAGCACAAACAAGTTTTAAAATATGCTGAACAAAATATAAAATTGCCATATGGATGGTTCTCAACCAAGTCTCATTTCACTGACATTCATCAGTCATATAACAAATTCTGACAAATTTAAGTGCTTACTCAATTAACAGACCAAAGAAGCAGTATCTTAATCAGAAGTACTTGACCTAGTTCTAAAGCACGTATTGCAATCTCATAGAATTTCCAGTAACTAAATTTCAAAATTGAGCCTAACAAAAATTTAAGATAAAACATGACCAAAAAATTTAAGGATAAGTAACAAAATATAGCCAAAGAAAAACTTAAGAAAACTCAGAAACCTGCTTTAGAAAAGAAGGGTAAATGATAGTTGTGCTATTTTTAAAGATGCTTCTAGATATAAAAATATCTTTCCAAAAAGCAAAAATGACACCTACCTGATAAGGAGGGGTTCTTTGGTGATAATCAAGCAATGAGCAGAATTTTAAAAAATAATTTGAACACATATATACAGTGTCTAGAACAGTTTTTTGACACTCTCAAAGGCAAAGACAATGTCTTATTTATCCCCAGTGCCTAGAGCATAACTTATTCTCAAAACAAGTGATGAAGTTAATGGATGAAAATATAAGAATATAAAATTATTTGATAAATTGATGGTTTAGATTTAAGTTCATTTCAGGTACACTACAGAAAAAATATTTTTGTCAGCCACATCCAAAATATGGAGAAGGAAATGGCAACCCATTCCAGTGTTCTTGCCTGGAGAATCCCATGGACAGAGGAGTTGGCAGGAAACAGTCCATGGGGTCGCAAAGAGTCGGACACGACTGAGTGGCCAAGCACCCAAAACATCTTTATCCACATACAAGATGGTTGTGGGTTATCTTCATATTCTGATTCAAGTACCCGGATACACAGACAATGAACAGAATAGAAAAACTAGAGATAGACTCATTAAGTAATAGTGGCTGCATCTCAAATCAATGTGAAAAAGATCTACTTTACAATAAGAAGTGTTGGGATAGCTGGATTGCCACATAAGACTGGAACCATTCATCATCTCATACAACAGGAGAATTCAAAAAGAATAAAACATGCAAAAGTAAAAAATAAAGTCACACAAGTACCAAAAGAAAACATAGGTGGATTCCTCTATGACCTGAGAATATGGGTAAACTTCCTCTGATTCAAAATTCAGAAACAAGAAAGGAAAAGAAGGATGAATTTTATTTTTATAAAAATAAAAAACTTCTGTATGGCCAAAAAAAAAAAGGATAAGTATAGTAAAAGACAAAGTTAAAAAAATGTTTCCAACTAATGGCAAGAAAAAAATTGTGAAAGATTTCAAAATGGATGATAACAAGTACTGAATGTCCTGTCTAGCCTTCTTTCTAGATTATTTGTGCCTTTTACTGTCTTTGGGCTATTCCATAACTCTAGAAAACTGATAGTGACACAAGTTATTCTTGTCCACAGAAATGCAAAACATTTTGACCAGTAGAATGCAATTGATCTTTGACCTGCAGACACTGACTAGTTATGTACCTGTTCATAAAATTCAGCTTTCCCAAATGTCTACAGCACTGTTTTTTGCCATTACTTTTGAAGCAGTGGTAACATTTTACTGCTTCCCTCATTAGTTAAAAAGTTAAATAAAATCTTTGGCATGCATTAATTTAAATAAAACACTTGGATAAAACTAACCAGACATGTAAAAAATTTAATTCTAAAATTATATTTCAATAGTTTGTTAAAGTAAAACACAATGCTTACGACAGTGAAATAAAGTTTTCATATTTTACCATTTTGTTCTGCAACAGCTCCTAGTGTATATAAGGCTGCTTCTTTTACCATACTATGTTCACTTGACTTTGCAAGATTTTTTACAAACATCAAACCACCAATTTCCCGAAAATAAAGACTTGCATTACCTGTAAAATGTGCAGACAAAACAAAGAAGAATATTTATTGTAATTATTCTTTTAAGGACAATAAATCACATGAACATAGTAACATATAAAGTAACTGAATAGAAGAGAAAGAACAATGCATATTTCATATATCACAATACTAAAAAGAATCACAAACAAAATTTCACTATCACGTCTTACTGTTTTGTTGGCAAATTGAATGAATAGTGACCAAAGCTTCCTTTTGCGAAAAAGCATTGTCCATTTGATACTTCAGACACTCCAATAATAAGTTCAGGTCAGTCTTCACTTCTAAAGAACAAAAGTTTCATTATATTAAACATTTCCTTTCAAAAACTAATCATTTAAGTTTCACCCTCAATATACATATTTTTGTTTTTTAAATAACATGTATTACTTTAAAAAAATCTAACAAGGAATAAAAATATGTAAAAGAAAGATGCTCCTTAAATAAAACAACTTGAAATGAGCGTCTTATAATTATTTGATTTTCCCCTCGCACAGGAGAAGGCAATGGCACCCCACTCCAGTACCCTTGCCTGGAAAATCCCATGGACGGAGGAGCCTGGTAGGCTACAGTCCATGGGGTCGCTAAGAGTCGGACACGACTGAGCGACTTCACTTTCACTTTTCCCTTTCATGCACTGGAGAAAGAAATGGCAACCCACTCCAGTATTCTTGCCTGGAGAATCCTAGGGACGGCAGAGCCTGGTGAGCTGCCGTCTATGGGGTCGCACAGAGTCGGACACGACTGAAGCGACTTAGCATAGCATAGCATAGCACAGCATAGCATTTCCCCTCGCACAAAATACAGGAAAAGAAAATACAAGTATTATTCTCTTTAATTAAAGCCACTTCGGTTTAATTATTTATTTAGAATGAACTGAATGAAAATGAAATACAGTATATTAGAATTGGTGGGATGTACTAATTGCCTGGTGGTCCAGTAGTTAAGACTTAGCACTTTCAGTGCTGGGGCCTGGGTTTGATCCCTGGTTGGGGAACTAAGATCCCACAAGCCATGCAGCATACACTCCTGCAAAAAAAAGAATTTGTGGGATGCTACTAAATCAGTGTTTAGGAGAAACGTGTAATGCTAAATGTCTACATTATAAAAGAAGAAAGTCACATATTAATGATCTCAGCTTCCACCTTAAAAAAACTAGCAAAAGAGTAAATCAAACCCAGCATAAGCAGAAGGAAGGAAATCATAAAGATCCAAGCTGAACTACAGAGTTGGGTCTTTGAGGAGACCAAACAAACCCCTAGACAAACTGATCAGGAAGAAAAAGAGCAAAGACAAAAATTACCAATATCAGACTGAGACAGATGCATCAACATAGATTATAAAGATATTCAAAAGATAACAATGGTCATGTACAACTTCATACCTACAGATTCAATGACTTAGGTGAATGGACAAGTTGCTTCAAAGAAACAAATGACCAAAACTTGCCCAAGAAGAAATAAATATTTTATATATATATATATATATACACATATACATATATATGAAATAGATTGAAATCATAGTTTAAAACCTTTCTATAAAGAAAACCCCACGTTCAGATGGCTGCATCTGTAAATTCTTCTGAACATTTAAGGAAGAAATAATGTCAATTCTACACAAAGTTTTCCAAAAAGTTTCAAGAGAAATAATACTTTACAACTTATTTTAGCAAAGTATTATTTCCTCATTCTAATATTAAAAGTAAGTCATTAGAAAGGAAAAAAGAAAACTACAGACCAATATCCCTCACAAACATACATGCAAAAAACATCTAAACAATTTTAACAAATTGAATTCAAAAATAAATTAAAATAATAATGCATCATAACCAAGTGAGTTTATCCCAGGAATGCAGGATTAGTTTGATTTTAAAAACCAGTCAATGTAATACAACAAACTAAAACAGAATACGTCATCTCAGTATATGCAAAAAAAGCATCTGATAAAATAAAATTTCATTTCTGATCTAAAAAAAAAATTCAGCAGACTTGAAATAGAAAGGAACCTCCTCAACCTGGTGAAGTATATCTACCAAAAACCCTACAGTAAATATACTTAGCAGAGAAAGAATGAATTCTTTCTCCCTAAGGAACAAGACAGAGATGTTTAACATTGTACTGGAGAAGCTAGCCAGTGTCATTCTATTTAACATTCCATTTATCATTGCACTAGAGAGCCTAGCCAGTGCCATCAGGTAAGAAAAAAGAAAAGGCATCCAAATTGGGAAGGAAGTAATAAAACTATCAGTATTCACATACGACATGACCTTCTATGTAGATAATCTGATGGAATCTACAAAATAGCTACTGAACTAATAAATGAGTAGCAAGGTTTCAGAATATCCATCTAGCATGCAAAAATCAGTAACATTTCTATATACCAGCAATAAATAATTAGAAATTGAACTTCAAAACCAATGCCAATTAAAATGGCATAAAAAATATGAAATACTGGGAAGTTCCCTGGTGGTACAGGGATTAAGGCTCTGTGTTTGCATTGCAGGCGGCACAGGTTTGATCCCTGGTTAGGGAACTAGGATCCTGCACAAGGTGTGGCCGAAAAAAAGAGAAAGAAGTTTTACTGGCAAAAGATATGAATTACATACACACTAAAAACTAAAACATACTGTGAGGTACTAAAGAAGACTGAAATAAAGGAAGTGATACACCTTGTTCATGGGTCAGAAGATTAAATACTGTTAAGATGTCAATTCTCCCCCAAATTGATCTAGAGATTCAATGCAATCCCAACAGGCTATTTTGGTACAAGTTGACAAGCTGATTCAGAAATTCATACAGAAATGCAAAGGACCTAGAATAGCCAAACAGTTCTGAAAGAGAAGAGTAAAGATGGAAGACTCAACTCTTTAATTTCAAGACTTAATACAAACCTACAGTAATCAAGAGTATAGTATGGCATCAACAGATAAACAGATAAATGAAACAGAATATAGTCCAAAAATAAACCCATATATATGAGTGGCTGTTTTTTTTTTTTTTACAAAGGCAATGTAGAGAAGAAAGCATAGTCTTTTCAACACATGGTGTTGGAACAACTGGATATTCATATTCAAAAAGACAATAAAACAAAACTTGAATCCATTATTCACACTGTATACAAAAACTAATTGAAAATGGATTGTAGTTCTAAATGTAAAATCTGAAACTATAAAACTTAAAATACATATATATATATATATATGTATATTTGGCTGCGCCACATCTTAGTTGTGGCATGAAGGATCTCCTACCTTCATTTGGTATGTGGAATCTTTTAGTTGGAGTATGAGGGGTCTTTTCAGGTGCAGCATGCAGGATCTTGTTAGTTGGGGCATGCAAACTCTTAGTTGCAGCATGTGGAATCTAGTTCCCTGATCAGGGACAGAACCCAGGCCCCCTACAGTGGAAGTGTGAAGTCTTAACCATTAGACCACCAGGAAAGTCCCTTCACAAATTCTCTTAGCTCTGTACCTCTTATAAGATCCTTAACATTACAACCTCCCTCTAGTTACTGCCATATATCTTCAGATAAGCTCTGAAGAAGAGCAAGCTATTCATGGGAATCCCTGGTGGCTCAATGGTAAAGAATTCGCCTGCAATGCAGGAGACGTGAGTTTGATCCCTGGGTCAGGAAGATCCTCTAGAGAAGCAAATGGCAACCCACTCCAGTATTCTTGCCTGGGAAATCCCACAGACAGAGGAGCCTGGCAGGCTACAGTTCATGGGGTTGCAAAGAGTTGGGTATGACTTAGCAAGTACACAACCACCACCAAGCTATTCATACTGTCTCCAGATTATTTCCCACCCAGACCTCAATATACTTCAATCTGGCTGAAATCTATTAAGTTTACTATTAATAAAACAAATGAAAAGTCCACTGGACACTTCAGTCATCATCTGTGACATTTAACACTGAGCCTCTTGGCTAATGAGAATGCCTTTCTCAAAGCATTCTCATAAGGCTAATTTCCAAAATACCACATTCCTGTCTCTTTACCTTTCTGAAATGTTTTTCTTAGTCTTTGGGGGGGGGGGTCCTCTTCCTCAGCCAAACCCTGATGTGATGGGGTCCATTAGGGAGTACTATTTCCCATCCTATTCTATTTTAGTATTTCCTCTCTGGTTAACCTCCTCCATGCCCATGAATTAAATTTCCATTTTTCTGAAAACAGCTCTGAAATTTGCTGGTGGTCCTCTCAGGTTTCCACTGTTCTTACATATACCTCCACTGAATCAGCTATCATCTGGTATTCTAATTATCAGCATGCCATCTCCCATTAGAATGTCAGCTTCCTGAAGTCAGCGTGACTGGTACAGACTAGATGTTTAATGAATATTTATGTAAATTACTGAATAATTCTTTCAATTCCTGGAGCCTGTCAGATAATCTGGAGTATATTCCACAATACAATAAAAAACAAATCCCAGATATATGATCCATAAATTTCTCACCTTGTATTTTCTTTGTGTCCTCACTTTCCATGCTTGTCTGCATTCTTTTTCCTTATATTTCATCTATAATATAAAGGTATTTTCTCAATTTAAATCTTTTTGAGAATTCCAGAAGTATAGTATGCAAAGGAGTAGGAAAAGAACACGTGTGCTCAGTAGTGTCTGACTCTTTGCGACCCCATGGACTGTAGCCCTCCAGGCTTCTCTGTCTATGGGATTTCTCAGGCAAGAATACTGGATTGGGTTGCCATTTCCTTCTCCAGTAGATCTTCCTGACCCAGGGATCTTCCTGAGCCACCAGGGAAGCCCCTGAAACTTACTAGATATTAGGTATACTTAAGTTCTCTGTGGCTCAGTTTCCTCATCTATAAAATAGAAATTTCCAACTTCACAGAGTTGTTACAAGAATTAAAATTGAAAACATACACGAATGCACCTCACATTCTTAAGTGCTACAGGCATTCAATAGGTTTTATTAAACAAACACATGAATTATTGATTGAATCTAACTGCTCTGCTCCTCCTTCCTTATTTTCTTTTCTGTAAATTTTCATCCCATCATTTCAGATTGGGCACCCCTCCATGAATCACAGGTTTTAAACACAAATACACACACACTCTTTAGATGTGCATTTCTCTTCACAAGCTTAGCTTAATACTAAAATTTTTTTCTAACAATTTCTGCTTACTTTCAAGCTTAAATCTTTGTTTATATATCATTCATTAGAAGAATTTTAAAAATAACTGGCAACCCTAACATGGCCTCTCACATTCTTTACTTTAAAATGCTAAACTGATTTTTTTAGAAAAATATATCAGAGTCCAGTCAACTTCTTAGAACAATAAATCAGGACTCACAGAACTCAAAAATTCTTATTTACCCCAATACTATGTAGTTAAAGGGAGACAATTATTCTATTGTTCATTCTTACTCTCAAAATTAAAATTCCCAACAAAAAAATTAATGATAAATATGCAAATCTTTTATAAAGTAATATACACATATTTACTGGGGGCTTCCCAGGTGGTGCTAGCAGTAAAGAACCTGCCTGCCAATCAGTTCAGTTCAGTTCAGTTTAGTTCAGTTGCTCAGTCGTGTCCAGCTCTTTGCAACCCCACGGACCCCATGCTTGCCAGTACAGGAGATGTAAGAGTCATGGGTTCAATCCCTGGATCAGGAAGACCGCCTGGAAGGGGGCATGGCAATCCACTCCAGTATTTTTGGACTGGAGAATCCAATGGACAGGGGAGCCTGGCAGGCTACAGTCCACAAGGTCACACAGAGTCAGACATGACTAACGTGACTTAGTACACATGCACACACGTTTACTAGTTTTGCCAGTTTTTTAACCTAAACATTCCATTAAAAAAGGAAAGGGTAGGTACATCATAGTATATCCATAGGATAGGATATTGTTACAAGAATATTTACATTTACTTGAAATGTTTGATAACATGGAAAAATGCTTGCTGCTGCTGCTAAGTCGCTTCAGTCGTGTCCGACTCTGTGTGATCCCACAGACGGCAGCCTACCAGGCTCCGCCGTCCCTGGGATTCTCTAGGCAAGAACACTGGAGTAGGTTGCAATTTCCTTCTCCAATGCATGAAAGTGAAAAGTGAAAGTGAAGTCGCTCAGTCGTGTCCGACTCTTGGCGACCCCATGGACTGCAGCCTACCAGGCTCCTCCATCCATGGGATTTTCCAGGCAAGAGTACTGGAGTGGGGTGCCACTGCCTTCTCCTATGTTACAATATAATCAAAAAGAGCAAGACTCAAAATTTTATCTACAGTATGACCCCAATTATCTAGAGGCAAACATAAAATTAGATGGAAAACAGCAACATATTAACACTTGTTGTCTTTAGCTGATAGAGTTTTATTTCACTGTTTTTCATTTTTCACAGGTTTTACAATAGAAGCTTCTAATGTTCAGCAAGCCCAATGGTAGGTCAGGCCCTGTAAACCTCTATAAACATTATAAATGTTATATTTTTAGTCTTTACAGCAACCCTGCAAGGGAGCTATAAGGATAAAGATAGACGAGGAGAAAGTAAACAATTTGTCCAAGTTCAAACAGCTAGTAAGTGACAGAGCTGAAATAAGAATCAAGAAAACTAAGGTAAGGGCTATACTCTTACCCTCCATTACACTGTTTCCTACATATAATTTGGAGACATGTTATAAACAGACATACTATATATACATAAAAGTGTACAGGAAAATTTTCATTCTTTTTTAAAGGTTGAATTGCCTATAAGAAAATGGGTTAAGATTTGGAAAAAGACTAGATTAAAAAACAATCTGTTAAAAAATTAGTCTATTCAGTGGGGAAGGAGAAGGTGGGATGAATTGAGAGAGTAACACTGAAACATATACATTACCATATGTAAAACAAAAAGCTAGTGGAAAGATGCTGTAAAGCACAAGGAGCTCAACCAGGTGCTCTGTGACAACCTAGAAGGGTGGGATGGAGTAGGGGTGAGAGGGAGGTTCAAAAGGGAGGACATATGTGTATTCATGGCCGATTCATGCTATTGTATGACAGAAACCAACACAGCATTATAAAGTGATTATCTTCCAATTAAAAATACTTCTGCAAAAAAAACAGTCCATTATATCATACATGGAGGTTTTTGCTTTGTGAGAGAGTTTAAGGACTAGTTCCTTCATTTTAATTAGTCAATCTGCTTTTTAATAAGATTTTCATTATTAAAGAGGGATATAACTTTTAAACTGAAACTGACAACACAAACTACCTTCTACTCCCCTGTCTTTTTTATACCATTTTTTTAATAAATAGTTACACAGTAAAATAAGGTAAAGTTTGCCAAATATCTAGTAACATTAAAAACAAGTCATTATATTTACTTGCTACATACTTAAAAACATCCACGGCAAAGGACAAGTTATAACTTTCAAGTGATTAATAATTATAAAATTAATTTTAAAGTATAAGATACAGTATATTCCCAAGAACCAAAGCACCTGCCCCAATAAAGCAAATTGTTAAGTATTTTCAGAACTTAGTGAACAGATGCAAACTGTCATGATCAAGATTTCAAAATTATTTACTGTATTCTCACAAGAGGAAAAAAGGGATTCCTCCCCTGACCACCCTCCTCACCCCCCAGGTACCAGAAACAAACTATCCTACTTACAGGTTTCACTCAATAAATTCCCCCAAACAGTACTTACTGTTAACTCAAATTAAAATTTAAGCAAGTAAAGGAGCTGAACATTACTTATTTATGTGGTCTAGAATATGTTAACATGAAAGGCTTTTTGAAATCTAAATAGCACCCCAAAATATCAGAAAGATAAATGACATCATTCTGTGGTGAGGCTGGCAGGGGTGAAAATCCCACAATAAATGCCACCACTAAGTAGCTGACAGTGGATCCCCAGCTTGGACTCATACCGCGTGGAAACATTCCTCTAAAGCAGGCGAGGCAGGGGAGAAAGGGCCAATATGCAAGTAATGTTAAACTTTCCCTTACAATAGTTTAGGTTGAGAAATAACACTCGATCGGGTTCAGAAACAGGCTGCCAGTACCAGGAGCCATTTCACTACAACATCAGCACTCCCAGCCTCAGGAGCCTGGAGCTGCCGGTCCGCGTCCACCCGCATCACCTCGTCCCAGTTTCCACAGGTAACCGATAGACGTCCTTCCCAAGAGGGAGGGCAAACTCCACCCTGTTTCGTCAATGGGCGCTCCTTAACCCCCCCTGGCCTGGCTCACCTAAATAGCTGGAGGAACTCCTTTTGAAGAACATAGGTGGTCCCTCGGGCCTTTCTCTTTTAGACCAGGGTTCTCCAACTCCTGCAGTGAGCGGGGCGCTGGTTAGCGGCCTGAGGCCGGCCCCACCACTTGCGATTCACCACGCAGGACAGTGCGTGGGTCCGAAAATCTGCCCCTTTAGCATGCCTTCCCCCTCAAGTGCGCAGGACACAGGGACCCACACCCGACCTGAGAAACGACCTCCGCAGCCTCGCACACCTCCTTCATATATCAGAATAACTTGGGGAGACTCTCGCCCGGGGATTCTGAAGTACTATCCGGCCGAAAACTGCCAGGATGTAGCCTCCTCAGTGGTACGTGACAGTTCTTTTTCCCTGTGGGGGCCGCAGCCGGGGAGCGGCCGCCTCCTCAGGAAGGCCGCTTCCCGCCAACTCATTCCATCCCCTCTTGTGGGTCTGTTAAGAAGGCTAAGGCGAGGTGTGCCGCATCCCAGACATTCCACATGAGGCGACGGGCTGGTTCCCAGGAGGGACTGAGGCAGGGGCCCAAGACGCAGAGAATGGAGGCCGTGGCCTTTACCCTTTAAGTCGCAGCGCGTTGGGTTTCGCCTTTTCTCCCTCGACGTGCGCCTAGTTCGACGCCGGGCCTGGTTTCCCGCCGAGAGGGCGGCCGCACTTCCGCGGAGCGGGACTTCCGGCCGTCCCGCCCCACTCGGAGTCAAAGGCGCGCAGCCGCTCACCAGCATTCCAAAGGCCCGGGGTTTAGTAACTGTGCGCCCGTTTAAGTGGTGGGAAGTCACAACGTGAACAGGGAACTCCTCTAACCTCACCGCTCTCCAAGTAAAGGGCTTTCTTTCCTTAGAGGGGCGTCTGCCTTGGCTCTGGAGTTGCTGAGGCCTCGGTGTAGGTGTATGCAGACGTGGGGACTAAGACTAGGCCCTACCAGCCCCAAGCCCTGCCTTCATTTCTCTTTTCCAATCTTCCCTCTCCCTCCCCTTTGTAGCCTGTTTTTGTTTTCTGATAAAACTATACATTTGAAATATGTTTTCTTTAAATTGTATTAGTTTTAGCAAGTAGTGATGGGTACTAAGATCTCCACAGCTAAAATCTGCACATGCCTTAAATTCATTATTTAAGACTAAGAAAAAATATTTTAAGCTGTTTCTAATGTAACACATTTCTATAAGTAACTTTGAAATAGCAAGCCAGAAATAATGAACTCAATTAGGAATGGATAACTTTTATTCTCTGAGAAAATTGTTTCCTTCCTCTCCACCTCAGCTCCCCACCCCCTCAAAGAACAAGATTACATTATTACAAATGAGAAAAATGTTTATTAAGGAAACAATTTAACAATTTTCCCTAGCAGAACTTGACAGACTAGGCACAACCTGAAGACAATTACAGTTTCAGTCATTAACACACTACAGGGTGCTTATTCTACAACTGAAAAGTTGCTGAAGTTTGTGACATGCCACTATAAATGTAAGTATTATTAAAAATTACAAATTGTTTGGTGATTATTTTGATAACCTCTTGAGCAGCAGCTCCTGCAAGGAAAAAGGAGAAAGGTTTGAAAAAGGTAAATTTAAAAAATTATATAAATATAAAAATACTCAATTCTGTTAAGAAAACCTTTCCTTTCCAAAACCAAAGATGTTTAACAGTAATCCAAAACAGACATAACTTACTGAGTCATATCAAAACAAGGGACTATAAGCTTTTATAACTAGGTTATTAAAGGAAATAAAAATTTTGTTCTATACATTTACACCTTGAAATATTATGCCATAGTTTAAAAGAAAGAAGCTTTTTAAATTACGGTGGTTTAAAAATATTGGCCGGAGAAGACAATGGCACCCCACTCCAGTACTCTTGCCTGGAGAATCCCATGGACAGAGGAGCCTGGTAGGCTGCAGTCCATGGGGTCGCTAGGAGTTGGACACGACTGAGTGACTTCACTTTCACTTTTCCCTTTCATACACTGGAGAAGGAAATGGCAACCCACTCCAGTATTCTTGCCTGGAGAATCCCGGGGACGGCGGAGCCTGGTGGGCTGCCGTCTATGGGGTCGCACAGAGTCGGACACGACTGAAGCGACTTAGCAGCAGCAGCAGCAAAAATATTGGCAAAATATATTATGCAAGAAAAAGTCAAACAGTATTATGAATTACTGCATTTTTTTAAAAGGCTTTTTTAAAGACAGAAAAGATTCTCAAAGGATACTCTTCTGTTGCATTTGAATTTTACCCTGTGCATAATTTATAATAAAAAGGGGTTAAAGGAATATTTGTAATTTGGAAAAGATCTATATTAAAAACCGCTAGACTGCTATACTCAGTCTGAGTATATAGAGATAGTAACAAGTTTTAAAGTTACTATTCAAAACCTGGCTTCCCAGGTGCCTGCAAAGCAGGAGACACAGTAAACTTGGGTTCCACCCCTGGGTCAGGAAGATGTCCTGGACAAGTAAATGGCAACCCGATCCAATATTATTGCCTGGAAAATTCTATGGACAGAGGAGCCTGGCAGGCTATAGTCCATGGTGTCACAAAGAGTCAAACACGACTGAGTACGCATGCACATTCAAAACAAAACAATAGAAAACAAAGAACAACAAAAAACAACTAAGGAAACCATTTTTCATCTTTTATAATCAAGCTTCTGCTTTCACATTCATTCATTCAATAAAATCAGACTCTGCTCTGTACCAGATACCGTCCTAGGCACTAGGGATACAGCAGGGAACAAAAGACAAAAATCCTTGTCCTCGTGGATCTTACTTTTTAGTAGTGAGGGAGAGAGAATTTACAAACAAGTAAAATGTCAAGTGACTAAGAGCTAAGGAGAAAAAGCAAAGGGTGGGGTGGATATGAGTGCAAGAGGAGGGACTATTTTAAATCAGGGAATCAGAAATGGCCTCACAAAGAATATAATATTTAAACAAAGACCCCAAAGAAGTGACTTGTACAGAATAATAATAGGATGCATGTGTTGTAGACCAAAGGCATGTACTCCAAAATTTGTATGTTAAAGCCTTAGCCCTCATTGTGTCCATATTTGGAGATAGTCTTTGGGAGGTAATTAGGTAACTAAGGTCATGGGGAGGGGCCTTCTAAGAAGAGACACTAGAGAGCTTGTGTTCCACCCACCCTCACCTTTCTGCACAGACAGGTTATGGCACACAGCAAGATGGTGACTGCCTACAAGCCATGAAGAGACGAAGAGAGGCCCCACCAGAAATCAATTACACTGGCCCTGATCTCAAACTTCCAGCCTCCAAGGAGTCTTATGAAAGGGAAGGTGTTGTTGAGTTGGGTTATGAAAAACAGGTCAATTTTCGACATGGAAGAAATAGGGAGATTTAGGGCAAATGGGTCCAGAGAGGGGTAAAGATTCAAGGAGCAGGAAATCAAAGGGCATGTCTAGGGGGAAAGCAAGTAACTTAAAAAAAACAAGGAAAGAAAGTCTGGTTAAAACCAGAACACAGAATGAGGGACTCTGGATTTGTTTTCTGAGGACTACTATAGTGTATATGTGTGTACTGGCAGGTCAGGTTAGTTAAGTGAGAGAAACAATCAGAGCTATGCCTTAGAAAGATTAATTACACTTCAGGACAGCAGTGGGAGAGATGGAAAGCAGGGAAACCACCTGTGCTACACTGACCTCCCTAGTTAAAACAGCTAGGAAAACAAAACCTCACAACTGTACTATGTAACAACAGGTGACAGTCTTCTCGTCTCTGGAACTTACCCCCTAAGAATGCAGCAATGGTGTGTGGTTCAGCAGCTCCGTATCGGCAACTACAGGAAAGGATGGAGACAGGAACACAGATTAGCCATATGACACAACAGTATTGTCTCATATTCCCTAACAAAAAATACTCACAATTCATGGACATAGTCATCTTTCACCATTACAGATAATCCATATTCTTGAAGGAAGCCAGTGAGACAAGACTTCAACTTTCCTATATCTTCTTCAACTTGATAGTTAGACACCCCTAAAACATATATATATATAAATTAATTTTCATTGAAATAAATACATGATTCAAAATTGTTGACTGCCTCTTCTATTTAATCCAGTTTTAGCTGTTTAGTCAAAACTATAAATCTGAAATAAGAACAAAAATAATGGAAAGTATGAGACCAGTATTTGCAACTATCACAAACCTGTAACAATCAAAGAAACCATCTAAAAACCTATTAAAAATTTGAGTTTGACAAATCTGCTTTGTTCAGTGCTCTATACCCAGTATCTAGAAGACTATCTGACACACAGTTGGCGCTCAATAATTGTTTGATAGAACTGAATGAATGAGAAAGTAATGTCCTATATATATATACAAACACACACCCTTTATAAAAATTCTGGTGTTTATTACCCTTTCCAGGAGATTAAATGAAACTAAGGACATAAAGCTATAATAATAAGTAACACTTATGGAGCATTAATAGACGCTGGACATTGTTTTAAATACCATCTGTATATTACTTCATTTAATCCTCACAACAACCCTGTGAAATAGACACTATTATTATCTTCATTTTACAGATGGGAAAACTGAGGCACAGAGAGATCAGGTTATTTGCCTAAGTTACTTAGCTCGTAAGTAGCAAAACTGCAATATGAGCCCAGGCAGTTCTTAATGATCATACTATGATGTCTCCAAAAGGAAGCTGTTATTATTACTACTGGAAGGAAAAATGTAATTGCCATAATATCCAGGTACTGTTAAATCCCTCTGGTTTAGTTTTTAACCCCTCTAGTTTAAAAACTATCACTATTCCTTGTCCTCAAAATAGTAGCATCTACCCTTTATTTTTCCAGTAGTCATGTATGGATGTGAGAGTTGGACTGTGAAGAAAGCTGAGCGCCGAAGAATTGATGCTTTTGAACTGTGGTGTTGGAGAAGACTCTTGAGAGTCCCTTGGACTGCAAGGAGATCCAACCAGTCCATCCTAAAGGAGATCAGTCCTGGGTGTTCATTGGAAGGACTGATGTTGAAGCTGAAACTCCAATACTTTGGCCACCTCATGTGAAGAGTTGACTCATTGGAAAAGACCCTTATGCTGGGAAGGATTGGGGGCAGGAGAAGGGGACAACAAAGGATGAGATGGCTGGATGGCATCACCAATTCGATGGACATGAGTTTGGGTAAACTCCAGGAGTTGGTGATGGACAGGGAGGACTGGTGTGCTACGATTCATGGGGTCGCAAAGAGTCGGCCATAACTGAGCCACTGAACTGAACTGAACCCTTTATTAAGTACTTATAAAAAGCTAGGCAGTGTGTTAAGTGATTTTCATACATCATGTACCTAACCCTAACAATCTAACAGAGTAGTTACTATTATCACCATTCCATACTGAGAGAACTGAGACTTGGAAGGAAATAGTGACTCACTCAAGATCAAGACAAGAAGTGATTTGAACCTAGATTTAACTCCAAAGTCTGTGCTCTATGTAATAGCTAATTTCCCAAGATGGCTCCCCAATGAACACCTCTTCATGCCCTCACGTGGTCCCCCTTCCACTCTTAATCTAAGCTGACTCTGTGAAGCCAATAGGACATAAGTGATGCTCTGTGACTTCCAAAGCCAAGTCATAAAAAGCCTTGTGCCATTGACCTGGGTCTTTTGGAATTGTTAACTCTGGGGAAGGCAGCCACTATGTAAGAAATCTCAAACTGCCATGCTAAATGGAAGCCCCAGTGAGCCACAGGGTGAGAGATGCCTCAGCAGCCCCCAGCAGTTCCAGATATCCTGGCTGAAGTGCCACACATGTGAGTGAAGACGTTTTCTTGGATGACTCCAGCCCCAAGTATCCTGCACCTCCATTCTTGGATGACTCCAGCCCTAAGCATCATGCATCTCCATGGGATCCCCTTTCCCCAGTAAGAACTATCTAACTGAGCCCAGCCAATCCTCAAAGTCACAGACACAATAATGGATTGTTTTAAACTACTAAATTTGAGGATGGTCTGTTACGCAGAAGATAACAAAAAATACATTCTAAGCAAACAATACAAATAAAGCAGTATATTTATTTGGTGTTTTATTCTTTTTCCTTTTCTAGTAAGCTTGCTCATTAAGATTATAACTTGTTGGGTATACTACATCAGTTGGGGCAACAGGCTTCATGACACACCCAGAATGTGCTACTATGCAATAATCTTGCACAATTAAAACTATCATCTTAATAAAGATGTCCTGGACAACTGAAGACCTTTGAGCATATGCCAATTCCCCAATTACTACATTTATAGATAACAAAAAATAGATACTGAGCAAAGAAACATTTCAGAGTTTTGAGTTCAGAAGTCACTGGCATACTTCTTGTGATTTTCCCATTCTACCAAATCAAACTCAGTGTGAATCTTAGAAGTCAACTATAGAAACTAGCAGGAAAAAGTTTTATCCTATATGCAACCAACCAACAGTCCCCTGTAATAGTTCAGAATCAAATACTGTTTGCAGTTGGTTACACTTGGCCTCACTGAGATGAACCATGTATAAACTGTTTACAGAGTGAATTCAAGCACCGTACTACTGTAAATACCCCAAGAACCCTTTAAGATTTCATTCCATTTAAGTATTTATTTAAGATTTTATTGGGAACTCCCTGGCAGTCCAATGGTTAGGATTAGGAGCTTTCACTGCTCTGGCCTGGGTTCAATCCCTGGTTGGGGAACTAAGATCCCGCAAGCCATGCTGTGAAGCCAAAAAAAATATTTTCACTGTATTTGATAATTTAATTGCCATCCTTACCTGGATATCTACCATGCTGTTTATGAAATCTATCAACAGCCCGTAACATTAAGTATAATACTATCTCACTATCTGGATTGTCCATGCTGGAAACTGAAAGAAAAAACATTTCAGTATAATTTGGGTAATTCATGATTTAAAAACAAGGAAAAACCGAATTTACTATATACTCAAGTTTCAGAATACAAGGTAATTCTATCACAAAATATAAATATTTTCTGACAATAAAATAGAAAATGATACATAATCGTAAAATAAAGGGAAATATATTATTAAAATAAAACCCAGTGGTATTATGGATAGTTAGTTATGGTCACATAATCTCTAATAAAGTAGTAAAATCCTAAATTTAGCTCTTCTACACATAACACAACTTACTCAGTGACCTAAATATGATTATATATATATACATTAAGTTTTATAGGCTTCGCTGGTGGCTCAGATGGTAAAGAATCCACCTGCAATGTGGGAGACCTGGGTTCAATCCCTGGGTTGGGAAGACCCCCTGGAGGAGGGTGAGGCAACCCACTCCATTATTCTGGCCTGGAGAATCGCCATGGCAGAGGAGTCTGGTGGTCTACAGTTCATGGAGTGGCAAAGAGTCAGACACGACTGAGCGACTAAGCACCACAGAGCACACTGAGTTTTATATTTTGAAATTACAACCACTTGGACAGGCTTATAGAATAACATTTAGAGTATAAATATTTATATTATCTTTTATATTATCACCATACACTCTATTATACATACTGTTATACTGTATGTATAAAATATCCTATCTTTAAAGTTAATTAATAACCTAGCATCAAAATGTTATTACTCACTAATTTCATCCTTGTTAATTGTATCCAAGCTGTATTCTTCAGCTAAGGATCGACATCTCACCACTCGAAGAAATGCTGAATTGCTGCCTGAACACAGGGAAGGCATGATGGAAGTAAATGGTTAAGATACACTAATATCCTGATTAAGAACAGAAAATTTTGTGTATCCTCTTTACAGACATAGAAATATGAAGAAGTGGCTCTAATGGTTAGCAGAAATGGCACTACAACACAAGCCATCTTAAATTCATGTTCTTGGCATTACAATCAGTTCAGCACTGAGTACATGGGTGACGGCACTTGTCTTGAGCCTCAGTTTTCATTTGTAAAACAGAAATGTATTTTTTAACTTTGAATTGTTCTGTGGATCAGAATTGCAACTGTATAAAGTATATACCTAGCAGAAAGCCTGACAGGGCTCAATGAATAGTAATTTTTATTATTATTCTGGATAAGCAGTCCTGAAGGAGAGTGGTATATATACTGTGCTCTGTGTATATGTTAAGGCTTTAAAAACAAAAAACTTTGTATTATGGGAATTTTCAAACATATTCCAGTAGAGAGACCAAAATAATAGCCAAATACCTTCAAATACTCTCAAATACCCAATATCTAGCTTTTAATCTGGTATCATATAATGTAGTAGAACAAACACTAAAGGCATAAACGAGGTGCAAGATTAGTAGTGGAATAAAACATTAAACCTAAGCCTAAACAAACATTGCTGAAGAATCTTAAAATGGATAATTTGGATACATATATTTTAAGAATGGGTAACATACAAAACATGCTTTTCCAGAAACGAGAGGTCATAGCTACAGGGAAAAACTCTCAGATGGCATATGAAACAGACTTTATTATTCTTAAACTCTTAAATACTCTGGGCTTACTCAAGAGTTACCAAAAAGACCCCAGGAGCCTAGCCACTGAAACTAAATGGCAAAATTCCTAATTCTATCACAGTCTGATCAAATACTGATCAAAACTAGTATTTAAACCAATCTTGTCAATGTACATGTGACTCAAGACTTCATAACCAAACTCTTCAGATAAGACTTTTCCAAGTTATTTAAAATCAGTAAGCCGAAAACAATTCTGCACTACTGATAATTTTCAATGTATTGATACAGATATGGTATGTCTCTGACCAGTCTTAGAATACCTTCTCCTTTCATTAGGAGAGAGAGAAAAAAACCTTACCCAATAATTACCTATATCGATACCACTGAGACCACAGAAAAATTTTAATTTCAACCATTTAAAATTGCTGGGAACAATTCCCATGTCACATTTTTTATCAAACAAAATAAGGAAATTTAAGTCAAGGTGACTTACAGAGTAATTTTAATTCTTTCTCTGAAATGGACTCTGGTGCCTGTAAAGAGATAAATGCAGATTTTGCTCCAGTGTAAAAGAAGATCAACAGAGGGTGCAGCACAAAGCCGTCACTATGACAGGCCTTCTCATTACGCAGGCAAGTGAAAGACCCTCTGCAGAAGGTCTGAGCCAGTGCCACACCCTCTCTCTGAGCCCTTCCTGGCTGGGTTTATGCAATGCAATCCGGCCCATGTGGAGCTGTACTGTCTGTCAAAGGCACTGTGCCCAGCAGCTTACCTGGCCTATAGACTGAAGCAATTTGGCAACATGATTACCCACAGCAGCAGCATCTTTCTTTGCTTTTTCTCGGTAACTGGAAAAGACCAACAAAAAGCTACTATTAACAAATATTTAAATTGCCAGATTTAAATATCACCATGAAGCAAACAAAAAAATGTCTTTCCCTTTCATGAAAAAAATACTGATCTGGCAACGTTATGAAATGTGACAATGACATGGAAATGCTACCAGTAGCACCTATTAGTGATTGGTGATCGACTCTAGGACTTCACTAATACCTAGGCCCTCTGAGTAATTAACAGCACCTAACTTAAAACCTGCCCTCCTGGAGAAGTCCATGATCCATGCTTCTCTGACCAGGACCTAACGAAATATGCTGCAAAAGAACATGCTTAAGCTCCCTCGTGGCTCAGATGATAAAGAGTCTGCCTGCAATGCAGGAGACCTGGGTTCATCCCCGGGTTGGGAAGATACCCTGGAGAAGGGAATGGCAATCCACTCCAGTATTCTTGCCTAGGGAATTCCATGGATGGAGGAGCCTGGCAGGCTATCGTCCATGGGGTCACAAAAGTTGGACATGACTGAGCATCTTCACTTTCACTTTTTCAATCTCCTTGAAGTCGAGTCCAAGGAAAGTTAAACCCTTCAAAACCAGCCATCTAACAAATCCACGTAAAACTTGAGATGGTCACCCTCTAGAGATGATCAGTGTTAAGCTGATCACCTCTGATATGAGGTCATACTTCTTTCTCTCAACTGACTTTTCCCAAGTTTTCAGTAGTTGAACTTTAAGGCTAGGGCAACAAAGATTTGTTAAGAGAATGACTGAGATGAAGAGTACAATCCGTCTATGGACTAGAGACCTTCTCTGTGTGACATTATCTGGCCCTTGAAGAAGCCCGGCCAGGGGCCCTGCATTTATCTGCAGCATGCCCAAAGATACACAAGGGTAATATCTATTGAGACCCATCCTTATGACAGTCTATCTGGGTTCAGGCTAATGGATAGCACATGTCCGTCTATTGTCATGAACTCTTTAAATTATGAAACATTAATGACAAAAAATTTATCAAAAACTAAAGTCCTGAAAGCTTTAAATTACAGATAAAAGAGTATAGAGCCGTGGTTATGAGTCCAGATCTTGGTTTCATGAATTCAAATCCTGGTTTTACCATTTACCAGTTGTCCTGCCCTGAATAAATTACCTCTTCTATGCGTTAGTTTCCTCACCTGTAAAAGTGGGACAATAGCAGTATCTCTTTCATAGGATTTTTGTGACTATTAAATTAGTTAATACATAGAACAGTTCAGAGCACAGAGTTAAGTGTTCAAATGTTAGGGTTTATCTTAAAATATGAAAGAAAAAGTCTGATGCCCAGAAAGTAAGTGGGAACTCTCTATACTTTCTGCCCAATTTTGCTGTGAACCTAAAATTATTCTTAAAAATAAAATAAAATTTTAAAAACATCTGCCCTCTAAGTTTTTTAGCTTATTTTTAAAGCAATGAGATTATAACAAACTTACATTTGATTTCTGGTAGACTAATAAAACATGTTCCTCTCTAATATAAACAGATTAATTTTTCTCTTACATAGCTTGAAGACAGGTGACTTACACATTTTGAAGTTTTATATATTTGCCTGAATCTGCAATCATATCAGGAATTGTGCCTCGAACAGGTAGATTTCCTTGACCCTCTTTGGCAACAAATTCCTTTAAGGCACGAGCTAAAATCCAAAATGTCGGAGTCTAAAAAAAAAAAAAAAAAATTAATATTAAGTGACATCTCAATTTGACCTGAAGGTTAAGGGACACTAATTTTACTTTTTTGTTGTTACCTGTTTGGTGATATTTATGCAGCGATCATCATTAAATATATCTTCAATACTGCTTGGGATCTAATAAAGGAACACAAAACATTTACCTATACTAAGAATTTCCACACCTTTATTTTCACTGTAATCTTCCAAACAAGTTCAAATGCAAACTTCTGATTTGTTTGGACTTTTATTCAGTATTATCACCAGATGGAGATTTGTTGGGGAAAGAGAGAATGGAAGAAAAGTCCCCTCCTGCCCATCCCTGTTAGCATTTAAAGACTGACCTATTTTCTTACATCATATATGGAGTAAAGAAGGAGCCTAAGTAAATCTTTTTATAGTTATATTTGAAGACAGAATGAAAAAAACAAACATTAATCCCAAGCTAGATTTGTAATCCTTCATGTTTTTTCAGCTTGTAAAAAATCTGAAACCCCTATACCCTAACTAGTGATGGTGGAAGGAGATAAGCACTCTGAAAAAAACAAGATAGTTAAATTAAGAACTTTTAGTGCAAGCAAGAACATCATACGTTATAAAATCTATAGAAATTGTAGGCTTTGGTTCTACTGTTATGTGGAAAAAGAAATTTCTTACTGGTAACTCCTAACTGGTCTCTCTGCTTCCACTCCCAGTCCTCTAGAGTCTTTTGTCCTCAAAAGAGCCAGAATAACTTTTTTAGAAATATAAATCAGGTCACTTCATTCCTCTGCTTTAAACACTTCAGTGGCCTGCATTGCCTTTATGATGGGGCCCTTTCTGCCTCTCCAAACTTAAATTCCTCCCACCACTTTCCCCCTTGTTCGCTTCATTCCAATCACAGAGGCTTTCACACCCATCCTTAAACAAACGCCAGGCGTCATCCCACTTCTAGGCCTTTGCACTTGTGCTTCCTCAGCCTGAAAAGCTCTTCTTCCAGACCTCTGCATGTCACACTTTACTTAGGCTTCTGCTTCAACACATCTCCCTCAAAGTCTCCTGGTCCCTCCCGATCCCAGCCCTCCTCCTTCCCCTCATGCTGTACCCCTTTGTTCTGCTCTAATTTTGTTCACAGCACCTAGTACATTTGTCTGTTTGCTTAGCTCACTGTCCCCCAACCACAGAACCTTGTTTGTTTTTTTTCAATTGGGGTAAATTATACACTCAGTGAAATGCACAAATCTTAAATGACAATTTGATGCTTTCTTGTAACTGCTACTGCTACTGCTGCTAAGTCGCTTCAGTCGTGTCCGACTCTGTGCGACCCCACAGACGGCAGCCCACCAGGCTCCGCCATCCCTGGGATTCTCCAGGCAAGAATACTGGAGTGGGTTGCCATTTCCTTCTCCAGTGCAACTACACATATACTTTTAACCATCACTCCAATTGAGACATTAGAAAATTTCTATCACCCCAGAAAACTGTGTGATTCACAGAGCACATACTTTTAATCACTCAGCAACACTACTTCACTGTCTCCAGAAAGTTTGTAATGACACCTTAAGTGCTTTCCTGAAAGGTAGCGTTTTTTTGCTGTTTTAAACTATAAGAAAATTCTAACTTAAACTACTAATTGTGTTATTCCAAAGTTCCCCCAAAACTTCACTGGTCAGACTTCAATAATAAAGTCCTTCAAGTAATTTTTAAGGTGTATGATGTCATTAAGAACATCTTCCAATGTATTCAAATAATTACTGTTAAGAGCAAATGCAAAAAAATAAAATAAAAGCAAATGCAGAGTAAGATTTAACTTTTCAGGCAACACTATTTGGACCAGCAAAATACCACCTTCATTATATAATTCCTACCCCTAAACCCTTACTACTCACAAATCATGTACTTCAAACAATTAATTTATGTACATCACTGCATAAATATTATATGCTGAAGCACTGACATCCATTTTAACAAGGACAATACAGAATCTAATAAAAGAATATTAAAGCTGTATTATAATATTAATATCTAACCAACGATATAATTTAAGAAATATTAAATTAAACCCAAAATCAACTATTTCACCTATGAGGACTTCAGAAAACACCTTTCACTGGTGAATAGTTCAGTAGCGCTTAATACCTGAGTTGTATTTAGTGCTGTATTCACATTTTTAATAGCTTCTTCAAAATTCTCTTCATCTTCTGGAGCCCCATTTTCATTCTTTAAAATTCCTATTAAAATAGAAACTGATTAGCAAAGAACAGCCCTTTTCTTTTCATTCCTTCTCTTTCCTCAACATTAAGGAAATAACCTTGTCAGATTCAGAAGGGAGGATTGGATATTGAACCTTAAGAAGAAATATAGCTAATCATTAGTCATTCTTAAAATTATACAAGGAGTGGTTCCTTAACCTCCCCTGAGGAAAATAAAATAAAAGCTCACGATGGCATCATCCAACAAAAGTGCTGACAGAAATCCAATAAACATTAGCTTCAAGCAATCTTTTTAAACTTTATACGAGGTTTAATCAAATCCCAAATTACCTTGTCTAATCAAATCTCTGAAGTCTTCTTTTTCTTTATACGTTTTAGGTATTCGTCCATTGGTCTAAATTGGGTTAAATAAATTTAAATATAGTTGTAAAAACTCAAGATATGGAAATTAAAAGTCCAGTTTCCCCCCATTTTCCCATCCACGTGAGATTGCATCAGCAAAATCGATACCTCAGTGAAACCAGCTGACTTGATAGAAAACAAAAAGTGTAGGCCATTTCTCTACATTCATTCCTCACTGCCAGTTTCAGAATGACATTTGTTCAAATTTCATTTTGTTAATAAAAATGTCAGTATCAAAAGAGAAAATGCTAGATTCAAACTGAAAAATACCCACCTTTCCTATAACCTCATAAGGAAAAAATATCAGTCTCCCATCCCCTCCAATGAAATTCTTTAAGCTGAAAAAATGAAGTCACATATGGAATGTCCTTTCTCAAGAAAGGACATACTGGGACTTCCCTGCTGGTCCAGAGGTTAAGAATCCACCTTCCAATGCAGGGGATGTGTGTTCGATCCCTGGTCAGGGAACTAAGATCTCACATGCCGTGGGACAACTAAGCCCATACCACAACTAGAGAAGCCTGTGAGCAAGCAACAAGAATGCCCGTGTGCCAACAAAGATCCCACGTGCCACAGCTAAGGCCCAACACAGTCAAATAAATAAATAAATCTTAGAAAAAGAGAAAGAAAGAAAGGACATACTTCACTATACCACTGTGCTAAGTATTTAGCTACGATCACAATCCATGGAGTGTGGCTATGGTCCTAAATATGAAACAATCAAAGAAAATACCAGTATTAGTTAACATGTCACTACACCACATCATTTTCAACAAATTCAACAATATTTTACTCAATTATTCCACCATGTTTGCATCTCTAAGTATATGTGGAATAATGAATAGAGGAAAAATGAGCTGGGTTAATAAAAATTGCTTAACAAAGCTTTTCGAGGCAGTGTCCAATTTAATCCTAGTAAGGCAGGTATATACTACGACTGTCCCCTTTTACCATTCAGAAAACAGTCTCAGAGACTGTCACTCAGAAATAAAGCTCAAGTAGAGCTTCCCTGATAGCTCAGTTGGTAAAGAATCCGCCTGCAATGCAGGAGACCCTGGTTCGATTCCTGGGTTGGCAAGATCCCCTGGAGAAGGGGTAGGCTACCCGCCCCAGTATTCTTCAGCTTCCGTTGTGGCTCAGCTGGTAAAGAATCCACCTGCAATGCAAGAGACCTGGGTTCGATTCCTGGTTTGGGAAGATCCCCTGGAGAAGGGTAAGGCTACCCACTCCAGTATTCTGGCCTAGAGAATTCCATGGACTGTATAGTCCATGGGGTCGCAAAGAGTCAGACACAACTAAGCAACTTTCACTTTCACATCTTGATTTCAGACACCAGTCCTAGACTAAGGACAAGGGATCTTTTCTGTGTTTGCTGATGAACCAAATACCTGCATTTTAATTAATGTGTAGGTAGGAAAATACATATATATGCCTTAAATTACATGGCCTGTTATAAATATCATTATTTCTATAATGAAATATGCAGTTGCCTTGGTAATTCTCAAACTCTAAAAATAAGTTTAAACAAGAGTCAATTTCAACAAACACCCACCCCACATTCAAACTATTTTAAAAAGTACATCTCTTTGTTTGGGAAAAAAGAACCATGAAGAGGGCTTCTGGTATATGTCAGTGTCCAATCCCGTGGTTAGGACTGCATGCTTCCACTGCAGGGACACAGGTTCAATCCTTGGTCAGAGAACTAAGATCCTATGTGCTGCAAGGCAGGCAAACACACACACGCACACACAAAGTCCAATTTCTTGACCTGAGTGTTGATTATACAGATATGTTCAGTTAATGTACTTTTCTTCAATAAAAAAGTTTTTAAATTTGGGGGGAAGATAGATTTATTTAAAATAAATCAGGTACAATGTTGTTACTGTGTGACCTGTGTGACCTGGATGAGGTTTATATTTTCTCACTTTGTAATTCAAAAACCTTAGGTTAAAAAAAAAAGTTTCTAGTATACTTATAAATGAAAAGTCACACACACTACCAACCTTTTTTTCCATATGATCCAAATCATAAGACTGAAAATGTTCTCTCAGTTCAGGAAATGGCTTATCCAGTCGTAGATCCTCTAACGCATTATCTGGATGAGATTCTATTACTGTGAACCAAATAATCCCGAAAGATAAACTTACTTCTTTAGCAGTATTGCTGGCAACATATATATTACAGGAACTTAGAAAATCTGTAATTTTTAAATGGACATAGGGCCTACAGGTTTTTCTCATTGTTCTGTTCATTACTGAATTAAATTTACATATACATATAAACTTATATTTTACTAAATGCACAAATCATAAGTGGACTACAGTATTAATAAAAGTAAAGCCAAGATTCCTTTAGTGCAGAATTTTCCTGTTATTTTAATCAGAAAAGATGAAAATGTGTTCAGATAGCACCCAAAAACCTACCCTTCCTCCTCCTGTGGTTTTCAACAGACAGCATCACCATCTACCTATACCTCTTCCTTAGGAATGTGATGGTCTTCCTTGACTTCGAGCTTCCATGGCCCAGTTATCAGTCATTTCCCACATCCTGATGTCACTTCGTACATAGCTCTCCATATAGAAGAGTACGGGAAAGTGTGTAATTTCAGCAAGTGTTTAGAGTGAGGCTCAGTTCTGTCACTTGCTAGCTGTGTGACCTTAGGCAAATAACTTAATCTCTCTATGCCTCAGCATCCTTATCTATAAAAAGTAGATACAACAGCATCTACTTTATAAGGATTTGGAAAAGAGTAAATGAAATAACCCACACAAAGGCCAGCACACAGCTAGCAAGCTTAACCTTCGTTATCATCTCTCCCCTCTTCTTTATCCTCATAACATCTGCCCTCAGTCAGGGACGCTCTTTGTCTCTCTCTCTTTCTCAGACCTAGACCACTGAAAATCTCCTAAAAGCAATCCTTGCCTCCAACCTTTGTCCCTCCAAACCCATTCACTCCCCACTGGGCTTCAGAGTGACCCATTTAAAACAAAATGTTTACCTTATCACTCTTCTCACAACTCTTAAATGACCCAGCCCCACTGCCAAAAGCTTATCCCCAAAAGCCACTCCCGAGCTTCCCAAGCAGACGTGATGATGACTATCACTGTACTAACAGACGACCTGGCTCACAGCAATGCGTGAGTCCTGAGTGAAAATCTTATGATGATTTAAGATCAAAATTGTGTAAGTAAGGGACTTGAGTTGATGCAAGTCTGCGTTTGAATGACCTCAGTCTCCTACTAACACGGTTTCCTTGAAACAGTAGTCAAATGCCTTGATTGTTGTGTGCAATTACACCTGAACTGGGGGAGCCTGAGGCCTGTATAAGAACAGAATAGAAAACTGGTGGGGAAAAGGTAGTGTAACCTCTCCGTATCAGTGTGACCCACATACCTTGGCTCTTGCCTGTGCCAGCCATATATGCCCTATGTAGGTTAAGAGGCAAAAAAAAGTACTTGCATAGCTGCCAGGCCTCCTAATAACATGAAGAAGCTGTACCTATTTTATCTCCTGCTTTGTATCCTTCTATAATGCTTAGTAAAGGAAATAGGAAGATTAAAGCCTACTGATTCTGATTAGCACTTTGAACCTGTAACCAAAGTTGTGCTGCTATAAATTAACTTTGTGATTTCAAACTGCCTTTCTAAATTATCAAGTTCCTAAAATTATAGCTAAAACAACCAACAGGAAGCCCCATATGTGCAACAATTTTACCTGGATGTTCTTTTATAACGATCCTCATATAACCAACTAGTCCGTATGTCCTACAGATCAAAAGAGGGATTTGGGAATTCCAGAGGACATGTGCTAAACGTAGTAATGTACTGTAAAAGAAGGCATAATAGACAAGAACATAAGCAAATGGATATATGTCCAACATGAAAATGCCTTAGAATGAAGCAACTTCCTTACTAAATAATAAATGCAAAGATATATCTATTGCATTCATATAAACAGCATATTTACATAAAGATAGGCTGAAAAGCAAGCAAGTCCACAAGGCAGCAGTTTCAAAGTAAGTATATTTTTTGGACTAGAGAGATATGAAAGCCTTGTCTTTTGTATTAGGGAGAATGTTACTGAAAAATGTTTCTATAATAAAGAAGAAAATATTTATAAAACCTATTTATCTTCCCCCAGGCACTCCCTATAATTAATTCTGGGTTTTTTTCCACTAAAAAAATTACCAATGTTCAATTTAACTGTTCTAAGTTTCACATCTTAGTGTTTTTCTCTTCCCTATCTTTTTAATGCTGGAGATTTTAATTAGACCACTTCTAATTAAAGGTTTCTACGGAATTGAAGAATTTAAAAGACCATAGACTCTGCAGAGAAAACAAAACTATGCAAATCTAATAAGAGGTTAAAATAAAAACAAATTAACTTAAAAATTTACCTTTCAGAAAGCTGAGTTGCAACCACAATGGTAAACCTACAGAAAAATGAAGGATCATTGTCTAGAAGGTTTTCTGGACTCTAAATAGGACAGGGGAAAGAAAATCCAACAATTTCACAATCATATTAAACACGACAGAAACGGTTAAGCTTTTTTAGAACAAGTGAGGCAAATGATAGACTCCAATGTTAAAATAATTCAACTTTCAACATAAAAATACAAAGATTAAAAATTCTAAATTCCTAGGGCTCTGAATTACTAAAAAATTATATTTCTGTACAGAAATAATAACGTATATACATATATACCTCTTCCACAAAACTCCCAGAGACATCGTTATTTAATTCTTGTAAGAATTCCATGGCAGCTTCAGCTCGGTTCTTTAAAAAACAAAGCATTTGACTTCAATTAGAAAAAAATTTGGTTAAAATGTAACCCCCTAATTTACAGATCAGGCAAACAGACTGTAAAACAACCCAAATTCCATGCATAGATATGAAAAGTCTGCTTTTCATAGTGTTTAAAAACTGAGACTAAGCCATAATATTATTTAAAACAGAGGTAAACCATCATTATTCAGAATTCTTACATGACTACATGATTTGCACTCTACTTTTCTGATTAGGCAAATGACCAGAAAACTCTGGGTAGCAGGCAGGGATATTCTAAGTCATGTTTAGACTTATGCTAACCTTCCACATTTACAATCCTGTACAAGAGAGGTCAGTCATTAAGGAAACTACAGACATAATACTATATAATACATTATGTAGTACATAATACTACACTAAGTTGACTGATATGGTTCTGTAAGATTTTTAATATGCAATACAAAAATAATACACATTCTAACTCTTGGTAAAAAATCTTAACCAAAATACCCCAACTTCTGACCATTAACATTACTCAGTATTTAGCTTTAATACAGGATACAATATAAAACTTCTAAGTACTTAAACTACCAAGCACATAAATCTTTATAAGATCAGAAAGAAATGAGATAACTTTTTTCTCAGAGAAATAATAAGATCTTTTTAAAAAACAGGTTATAATGATTTTAACACAATTTAACAGTTAACCTCTTTCAAAGTAAAGCTTTTCAAGCAATCAAAACACAGTGACATCACTAGGTGTTCAAATACAACTATATTCTATTACAAATTGATTTGTTTACCTTGCCAATACTGCTTCTCTGAAGGAAAAAACTAAAATAGAATAAAAAAAATTTTTAATGGCTTCTTTGACTATAAAGGGAAGGTTATGTGTAATACCCGGTACACTTCATTCATAGTTTAAAACAAACTATATTTTAATTTTAGACTGTTACAGACTTCCTAGAGGAAGAAAGCTGAGTGAAAACTTATAACCAAAGACAGGCTAATAAATCAATGTTTCCCAAAGTGTGTGCCATAGAATATGAATTTCATAGCATTTCAAATGTTGAAATGCTCTGAGAGAAAAGGGTTCCCTGGCTTTAAAAAGTCGGGGAAACACCATGCATTATATCCTCTCTTAGAAATTAATAGTATACATAATACACAATATTAAAATCTTATACTAAGGAAATACTTTATAATTTGACCATGGAATCCATATGTCCATTTAACAGCTATAAATGTTCCCTAGAACCAAAGTTCCACAGACCCGCCCTTGGGAAATGCCAGACTGAGCAGTCTGCTCTTGCAGGCAACTCTAACAGATTTATTCGGGCTTCCTCCCACACATATCCTTATCACGTCCCGAGGCCCAGATCTGAGTCTGCTTCTCAGAGTCAGCGTACTCTACCCAAAGAAAGGATAACCAAGCTCAATATGAACCAAAATCTGATTTCCCTTGTATTTACTCATTGTTGTTGATCTTTGACAAATATGAGAGAACCCAGACTCCAAGTTCCTGAAAAGGGAAGCTTGAAATCCAAATTCGGGAATGCCCTGACAGTCTATATATGATCATCTTTAAAGAATGATATACAAGCCAACTTTAAAATGGCATTTTTATAGAGATAATATAGTATAGAAAGAGACATACCTGGACCAAGCTTAGAAGACACCACAAATAAGAGGCAGTTTTTATTATTCTTATAATCCCAAAATATAATTACTGTTAATTACATACTAATACCTAGGAATCAATGCAAGGACTTAGGAAGGATACAGATTTCACAAATTAAGGAATAATGACTACTCTTTGCATTAATAACAACGATAAAGACAGTAATGATGGCTATCTTTTACTAACAGCCTGTTTGCCAGACACCTTGCTAGCACTTTACCTATATTAACTCACTCCATCCTTGCCGTAATCCTAAACACAGAGTTGACTTGACTTTCCACCTGAAAGTCAAGTCACCCTGACTGAAGAGGTGAAGTTGGGATTTAGGCCTTGCTCTCCCATGACAACACACTGCCTTCCCTAATGCATGTATTTGAAAAGAACAGAACATACTTATTTCCAGCATCTTCTCCGCTGACCTGATTTCCATCAATAATTGTAAATGAACCAATACCTGGGAAACAAAACAGAGTCCGTCAAGAACATGTTTCTAGTTAAAAATCTTAAAGAAGTAAATTTACAGCCACAAAACTATCATACCTGGTAGCACCAAATTTTTAAGGATTTCAGTTCCTGTGGCTGTTGCGTTTATTAGGCAAACATGAGCAGATTCTAGAGCCTCCTGGCCGTGATCACCCCACAACCTACAAAAGAAGACACAAATTTAACATTTTAAAAACTTCCATGAAAATACAACTTTATTTGAATGGTGATCGTTAAAGTGTTCTTGCATCGAATAACTGATGTGACCAGCATGGCACACGCGTGAGACAGGAACAGCAGGAGAATCACAGCAGGGAATCACACAGCTGAGTAACCTGAGACTTAGACAGCTTGAGTCTGTCGTGGTTTAACGGGGGGGTGGGGGGGGGTGGGGGGGGTGTTCAAATTAGAACTAGACACTTGGGTCTTTCAGCTCTTAGTCCATTACCCTTTTTAAGTCAGATAACTTCCAGACAGAAAGTCTTTATATTCATTAACATTAGAGAAGTACCTTAGCTTTAAAACCTATTATTTTCTATTATTATTAAAACCTATTATTCTCAGAAGGCTGAGTGCCAAAGAATTGATGCTTTTGAACTGTGGTGTTGGAGAAGACTCTTGAGTGTCTCTTGGACTGCAAGGAGATCAAACCAGTCAATCCTAAAGAAAATCAATCCTGAATGTTCACTGGAAGGGCTGATGCTGAAGCTGAAGCTCCAATACTTTGGCCACCTGTAAAGAGCCAACTCATTAGAAAAGACCTTGATGCTGGGAAAGATTGAAGGCAGGAGGAGAAGGGGACGACAGAGAATGAGATGGTTGGATGGCATCACCAACTCAATGGACATGAGTTTGAGCAAGCTCCGGGAGATGGTGAAGGACAGAGAAGCCTAGTGTGCTGCAGTCCATGGGGTCGCAAAGAGTCAGACACGACTGAGTGACTGAACAAGAACATTCTCTATTTTGGGTTTCCCAGGTGGCTCAATGGGTAAACAATATGCCTGCAGGGCAGGAGACTCAGGAGACACGGGTTTGATCCCTGGGTCGCAAAGATTCCCTGGAAGAGTACATGGCAACCCACTCCAGTATTCTTGCCTGGAGAATCCCATGGACAGAGGAGCCTGGAGGGTTACAGTCCACAGGGTCACAGAGTCGGACACAACTGAAGCAACTGAGCACACATGCATCTTCTATTTTATTTCTCCTTAAGCTATAGGGATCCAGTGTAATTTAAGATCTTGACATAATACTGATCCACCATGACATTTTCAAAAGTGAGAAAAGCTTTACCAAGAAAACTGAAGTACCATCTGAAAAGCCTTCACACTGACTTCTACAGGAGGGCTTTAAAATGTTATTCCCAACTCTAACAGCATGACTCGTAAATGCATACATTAACAAACAGAAAGATGTAATAAGGATCAGAAATGTGTTATAACCTGAAATATATGTTACATCTTGTCACACCAGCATATCATTAACAGGGCAAGATATGTGATCAAACAAGCATCATGACAGCCGGGCTAACATGGCTATCTTTGCCCAGAAAGCCTAATGTATCTATTCTTGTCAGTATAGGAAATACAGAGGAAACCCAAATTATTAGAAAAATGTCATAGCCTGGAGGACTGAGAGACTTTAAGCTGCTTCCTGCCCGTTGTCTAAAGCAGATCCTCTCCTATTATGTAGCCTGTACGTCCTCCAGAGCAAATCACAACTGTAACGGCCTCATCTGGTGTTTTATTTGCTGAATATCCATCTCTCCATTCCACTCTAAGTTCCATAAGTGCACAAACCACTCCCTACGTTCACCACTGAAGCCCCAGTGCTTGATACAGTGCCTTGCCCAGGATAAATAATCATTGAATAGCTGTCAAATGCATGGAGGATGAGTCTAGAAGAACCAGATAGACTGGAAACCTCTGTTTTTTTCCTATGAAAGTAGGGCACACAGAAGACACTTGGCATATTTGGGTAGTTGGAGAAAGAGCCTAAGAGAATATTGGTGCATCTCTAGGTAATATGTTTCAAGAAATGGCCCAAACAAAAATCAATCCTCTCCATTCTCTTGCTGGCGAAGGAGGGCAGGGCCTGCTGACTGCTAGCTGGCGGCAGCTTACAATCTTGCTTGTAACTGCTTCCCTCTGACACTTCAAAACCAATCAACAGTTCTCACTGTTTGTTCCTTAAATGGACTGGATTGAGCAAAAACTCTCTTTTGTCACAGTTATTTAGTAATCTAAAATATTTTATCAGCGCTGTCATGTATGGTTACCTCTGCTTCAAAACACAAGGATCCCCAAGAATTTACAAGAGAACACAAGTTGGTTACAAAGTCTCTACCATCTTGCTTCTTTCCCCAGAAACTGCCCTTTCCCTTTCCCCAGGGAGCAGACAGTGCCAGCTCTGGAAAAGCCAGAAGGGCCTGAGTTTACATCCTGGTTCAAACACATGGGAGACTCAGGGCAGGTTATCAAACTTTTAAGACTCAGTTTTCCCATCTATAAAGCAGACAGAATATCTGCCTTCAAGACTGCTCTCAGAATTGAGTGCATAAAGACCCTAACACAGTACTAAGCCAGAGGTGCAAAGGAGTTCCGGTTCTTAGGGACATACTGTAACTTCTGGCTTGTGGGTCTTCAGAACGGCGAGGGGCCAAACAGTTGTGCAATTTCTGCTGCCTTTAGTGGTGGTTTAGTCTCTAAGTCATGTCCGACTCTTTTGTGACCCCAGAGACGACAGCCCGACAGGTTCCTCTGTCCATGGGATTTCCCAGGCAAGAATACTGGAGTGGGTTGTCATTTCCTTCTCCAGGAGATCTTCCCAATGCAGGGATGAAAAGCCGTGTCTCCTGCATTGTAGATGGTCTCCTGTATTGCAGGTGAATGTTTTACGGCTGAGCCACCATGGAAGCCCTTTAAACACATAGAAAATGCTCAATAAATAAGGAATGGGGAGTGTTAGGAGAAAAGGCATGGGAGAGGAAGTAGTCAAGGACTAGCCTGATGGACCTAGTCCATTGGACCTGCTGTCCATTAAGTAGATATCCATTTGTCCATTAGCCACATGTGGATACTGGGCACTAGAAATAAGGCTACTCCAATTTGAGATGCGCCAGAAGTGTAAAAAGTTGGATTCTGAGAACAGAATGAAAAAATCGTAAAATATCTCTAATAACTTTTTATACAGATTATGCGTTGAAATAGTAATATTTTGCACATACTGGGTTAAATAAAATAAACTGAATTATTAACATTATTTCCACCTGTTTCTTTTTCCTTTTTTAATGTGACTACAAATATAAATATTATGTATTATATACATATACACACACATATAACTACATATGTGGTTCACATGAGACTGGCATTGTATTTCTACTGGACAGCGCCGGCTTAGAACAATACCTAACATTCGGTGCTGCCCTCGGCGGCCGAGATGGGGTAGTCCTGAGCCCCTCCTTCTTCAAAACCAGGAGCACAGCGAGGCGGAACCGGCAGCCGCCGCGGTGACCCGGCGGACGCTGGGGGCGGTGCACCTCGACCTGCACACCGCGTGGCGAGCGGGCGGGCGCGCCCCTCAGGGAAGGCGAGTGCCGGCCCCCGAGAAGCACCGGGGCCCCAGGCCGGAACCCTGAGCACAGGACGCACGGCCCGGCCCAGCCCGGCGGGAGGCCCGAGAGAGGCCCAACCGCGCCGCCCGCTCGCTTAGGCCCGGCCCGGACGCAGAGGAACCCGCTGGCCCGCCCGAATCGGTGAGCCCTGGCTCACCTCAGCTGCCGGTCGTACTTCTGCTCCTTAAGCAGCTTCCCCGGCTGCGCCATGGCCGCGCCCGCCCCACGGAGAACCGCCGGGCCACTACCGAAAACTGCCACCACCTCCGCGAGCGCGCAGGCGCACTGAGCGCCCCTTTGCCGCTGCCGTCTCCAGCGCGCGGCCGGCAGGGGGCGCCTGCACTGCACTGCGCACGCGTCGCCTGTACACCCGGGCGTCTGCGGCCAAAGCTCAGAAACGGAGCTGGTAACCACGGGTCTAGTCAAGGCTATGGTTTTTCCAGTGGTCATGTATGGATGTGAGAGTTGGACGGTGAAGAAAGCTGACCGCCGAAGAATTGATGCTTTTGAACTGTGGTGTTGGAGAAGACTCTTGAGAGTCCCTTGGACTGCAAGGAGATCCAATCAGTCCATCCTAAAAGAGATCAATCCTGGGTGTTCATTGGAGGGTCTGATGTTGAAACTGAAGCTCCAATACTTTGGCCACCTCATGCGAAGGGTTGACTCATTGGAAAGGACCCTGATGCTGGGTAGGATTGGGGGCGGGAGGAGAAGGGGACGACAGAGGATGAGATGGTTGGATGGCATCACCGACTCAATGAACATGGGTTTGGGTAAACTCCGGGAGTTGGTGATGGACAGGGAGGCCTGGCGTGCTGCAATTCATGGGGTCGCAGAGAGTTGGACACGACTGAGCGACTGAACTGAACTGAACCACGGGTAAGGTGGTTGTGCCTTACCCGTGCAGCAGTCCTTCTGGTCCACCAATCTGTGACTTTGTACGCTCGGTAGTTGTGGGGAACTTGGGCTTTGGAATCAGGCACATTTAGATTTGCACCACTCACTGGTTGTGAAATATGCTCTCTACCTCTCAAATCCTCAGTTTTTTCCTTCTGTGTCACGGGGATAAATGAGCCTCCGTCACAGAGTTCTGTTAACCTTAAGTGAGATTTTGAACACACAGGACTCACAAAAAAATCCTGTCGGAAGAACTTTCATTATTATGTTCATTATTATTCACCCATTTCTTCCATCCTCTCAGGCAAGAAGCCCACAGTGAGCGCCTCTTTCCAACCACAAAGCTAGCTGCTCCTGGCTGCAGATGCAAAGAGATATAAGTTCGGGACTCGGTTCTTGGGGAGTTCACTGTCCCAAGAAGAGAGAGACAGTACTCTCTAGACAATATGACCCTCCTATAGGTAGAGGGAAGTTGAGGACCTGAAAGGTGAGCAGAGGAGCTCTACTTCCTCCCCTTCTTCCAGGAATGTTTCACATGATGTGGGCAAGATAGAATGTTTTAAGCAGAAAGAACAGCAGATGTCATCCCTGGGAGGCAGATAAGGCATAACAGGCTGAGGCGCTAAAGGAAGTTGGTGTGGTGTAGAGTTAGGTGAAGGGTAGGGAGTGGTCACCCAGGTGGTCCAGTGGTGAAGAATCCGCCAGCCAATGCAGGAGATCCGGGTTCGACACCTGGGTCGAGAAGATCCCCTGGAGAAGGAAATGGCAACCCATTCCAGTATCCTTGCCTGGGAAATCCCATGGACAGAGGAGCCTGGCGAGGCTACAGACCACAGGGTCACAAAAGAGTTGGACACAACTTAGCAACTAAACAACAAGGAGTGGTCAGAGGAAGTTTCAAACATGGTAGGAGCCAGGTTGTGAGGACTGAGAACGTAAAATCAAGGAGGAATTTAAAGTTCTGCACTTCCTGAAAAGAACCATCCCTGTGGGAATGGCTGCCAAGGAATGGGGTTACTCCATGAGGAAGGTGGGGAGAGAGGGGACTGGAGGGACATGAGGATTCCTTCCTATTTCACAGACACGACAGGCATCTTCAGGTTAATGATCACCTCAAATAAGGTGAAAGTGAGTGCAGATCTCCACCCCAACCCACCCTGGGATGGGAACTGGGTAAGGGGCACGGTTTGACAGTAACGATGCAGCAATGATGGATAAAATTCCCCCTGGGTGCTGTCTCCAGAATCATGTTGGGGCACGCCCTCTTGTGACTTCCCTGGCCCCTGCATAGCACCATGGAACACAACCGATGGGAAACAGAGGCAGAAGCCTCTCCCAGCTTGTCATGTCCTTTTTCTGTCACATGCCCTCCAATTGGACAGGTGAAATATAACAGATAATAAAATACACCCAGGGAATGTGGGAAGGTCAAAAGATGACAGGTGAGAGTTCAGTGCAATCATGGACTGCATGAATAGAAACATCCCCAAGTTTGGCGGAGGAGAGTCATACTGCCTATGAAGATATACATGATTTTGAAAAAGGTTTGTGTTGGTGGCAACCTGTAAAAGAAGATACTTCAGTGTATTAATTTCCTGGAATTGCTATAACAAATTTCCATAAACTGGTTCAAACTACAGAAATTCATTGCCTCACAGTTGTGAAAGCTGGAAGTTCAAAATTAAAGTGTGTGCAGTGTGCTCCCTCTGAACTTAAAGGGAAGAACCTGGCCTGGACTTCCTAGCTTCTGGTGGTTGGCTAGTAATCCTTGGCTCACAGCCATATGTAGCACTTCAGTCTCCACCTGTATCATCATATGGTATTCTCTCCTTGTGTCTCTGTATTTCTTCTAAGTTACATTGGATTAGGGCCCACCCTAAAGACAGTATCTTTTTTTGAAAGATTTATTTATTTATGGCTGCCCTGGGTCTTTGTTGCTGCTTGTAAGCTTTCTCTAGTTGCATCTACTCTCTAAATAAGATGCATGAGCTTCTCATTGCAGTGGTTTCTCTTGTTGTGGAGATCAGGCTCTAGGTGCACGGGCTTAGTTTTCCCTTGGAATGTGGCATCTTCCTGGACCAGGGATCGAACCCATGTCCGCTGTATTGGCAGACAATTTCTTCACCACTGAGCCAGCAGGGAAACCCATGACCTCATCTTAACTTGATTAAATCTTCAAAAACCATATTTCCAAATAAGATTACACTCAAAGGTCCTGGACATTAGGACTTTAACAACTTTTGGCGGGGGATCCAGTTCAAGAGACAACAGCGTGTAAAGGTGTTGTGCTGGAGCCATGGAGGTTGACCCAATACAAGCCCTACCACCTGGGAACTCAGGGCCCCTCACAAGTTTTTCCTTTTGTAGAAGACAGGCAATCAAAGGTATCAGACCAGGAAAGCATAGCTTCATTCATTTAGACCATTGGTTTTTTAAGGGTGATCCTGGACCAGCAGTATCAACACCACCTGGGAATTTGTTAGGAAGACAAATTCTCAGGTCCCATTCCAGACCTGCTGAAACAGAAACTCTGGGGTGAGGCCTAGGAAATTTTTAATAAGACTCCTGGTGACTCTGATTCATGCTCAAGTTTGAGAACCACCGACCTAGGCCAATCTCTCACTGAACAGGTGGGAAAACTGAGCCCTAAAACCCATATACCCCCCTCATTTACTGAGACTCATGAGCCAGGTGGACCCTTGACACACATCACCATTTTGTGCTCACTGTATTCACCCAATGCAACAGATACTACTATTCACCCCGTTTTATACCCAAGAGAGCAGAGGCTTGGAGAGGTGAGTAAAATTCCAAATTCTCACAGCTATTAAAAGGTGGCACAGGGATTAGAAACAAACACACTGCAGATCTGGCCAGGCCCCAGGTCAGGTCTGTTGTGTTACCCATCCTGCTTGGTCTCAGCTGGAGGAGGCCAGATCCTTGAGCTGCCAGGAAGTGTGGGGCTAGCTCTGCCCTTGTTGTTGTTCAGTCACTCAGTCGTGTCCAACTCTTTGTGACCCCATGGACTGCAGCACACCAGGCTTTCCTGTCCTTCATGATTTCCCTGAGTTTGCTCAAACTCATGTCTGTTGAGTCAGTGATGCTATCCAACCATCTCATCCTCTGTCACCTCCTTCTCCTCTTGCCCTCAGTGTTTCCCAGCATCAGGGTCTGCCCTAGAAGAGCTTATTATCTGTGCAAAGCCAGCCAGGAAGAATGAATCACAATGTAGGACACACTCCCAGGGTGCTGTGTTGGGTCTTAGTTGACTCGTGCAAGATCTTTTATTGCAGTGCACCGAATCTCTAGTTTGTGACGTGCAGGCTCACTAGTTGCAGTGCTCAGGCTTAGCTGCTCCATGGTTTGCAGGATCTTAGTTCCCCATCCAGGGATCAAACCCATGTCCCCTCCATTGCAAGGTGGATTCTTAACCACTGGATCACCAGGGAAGTATGCCTTCTACATTTTAAAATGTGTTACCCGCAGTGTGTTTATCATCTGATTTGGTTAATCCACTTTCTCAGGGAAATCATCAGCCACCCACACAAAGATGTATAAATAAGGCTGTCCACTGCGGTACACGTACAATAGTGAAAAATGGAAAAATCCACATACTAGAGTACTGTGCAGTTATTAAATGTCAAGTTCTCCAAGATTGATGAAGCAAGGAAATGCTTGCCATAGGGCCTTAAGTGACAAATACCTGGTCACAAAACTCCACATATGGTTCTGATTGTTTTTTAAGTACTACCAATTTATATTGTCTTCCCAGGTAGCGCTAGTGGTAAAGAACTTGCCTGCTAATGCAGGAGGCTCAGGAGACATGGGTTCAACCCACTGGGTCAGGAAGATCCCCTGGAGGAGGAAATGGCAACCCATGCAGTATTCTTGCCTGGAGAATCTCAGGGACAGAGGATCCTGGTGGGCTACAGTCCATAGGGTCTCAAAGAGTCAGATACGACTGAGTGACTGAGCACAATACATACTGAAAAAGTCTGGCAGGATGGTCACTACAGTGTTTACAGTGGTGATTCTTGGGTGGTAATATGACCAGTGAATTTTCTTTACTATGCTTTTCTGATTCTCCTGAATTTTCTATAATAAATAGGTGCCACTATTGTAATTGGAAAATGAATATTTGGGGTTTAAAATTTCCCCGAAAAGCTAAGGAAAAGGGGAAAGAACAGAGGTCTGAGGAGTACATACTTTGTTATAGGAGTCTCTCAGATATGCTCACCCCACCATCCTATTAGCCCCCTTGACTCTCTGTTCCCATCTGACAGATCAGAAAACAGGCTGACAGGTGAAGCAACTCACCCCAGATCACACAGCTAGTGATGCTGGGAGCCAGGACCAGGTCCGTCTGAGTTCACAGCACAGATTTATTCCACATGTGAGTGCACACACATACATACTTGTTGTTGTTATTCAGTCACTCAGTCGTGTCCAACTCTGCGAGCCCATGGGCTGCAGCACACCAGGTTTCCCTGTCCTTCACCATCTCCAGGAATTTGCTCTAACTCATGTCCACTGAGTCAGTGATGCCATTCCAACTGTCTCATCCTCTGTCACCCCCTTCTCTTGCCTTCAATCTTTCCCAGCATCAGGACCTTTTCCAATGAGTCGGCTCTTTGCATCAGGTGGCCAAAGTATTGGAGCTTCAGCTTCAGTATCAGTCCTTCCAATGATTATTTAGGGTTGATTTCCTTTTGGATTGACTGGTTTGATCTTGCTGTCCAAGGGACTCTCAAGAGTCTTCTCCAGCACCACAGTTCAGAGGCATCAGTTCTTCAGGGCTCAGCCTTTTTTATTGTCCAGCTCTCACATCCTTACATGACTACTGGAAAAACCATAACTTTGGCTATATGGACCTTTGTAGGCAAAGTAATGTCTCTGCTTTTTAATACGCTAAGTTTGTCATTGCTTTTCTTCCAAGGAGTAAGCGTTTTTTAATTTCATGGCTGCAGTCAGCCAGTTATTTTGGAGCCCAAGAAACTAAAGTCTCACTGTTTCAGTTGTTTCTATATACTTAGAGTGGAAATTTTTTGAAGAAAAAAAAAAAACCCAAGAAGCTATAATTTTGATCTGAGAGTCTCTAGGTCACAGGGCTTCCAGTCTGGCCTGTTGGCCCTGGGCACAACACACAGTGAAGAGCAGGCATGATTCTGCCTGTTGGTGCAGCACTGGACAGCTATCATCTCAACTGAACAGCTATCAACTGAAACTCGCAGGGATCCCATGAGTTTGGGTAGGGCAGGGATGATGCCCTAATCACCTCGTTACTATAGAGCAAAGACACTTGTATCTTTGAGAGGGGAAGTGAGATCTGGTCAAGGTCAGGATGAATGAGGTGTGGCTGTACAATCCTCCCCCAGCCCTTCATCATAGCTCTCACATCCCTACACTTCCTCTCCCCCAGAAAGAGGGAAATCCAGGAGGCCACTGATGCCAATGAGACCAAAGAATAAACTCCAGAGCAGTGAAATCAATTCTTTTTTTTTTTTAATTCCACTTTTTTTTAAATATTTTTTTGGCTGAGTTGTATGGCATGTGGGATCTTAGTATCCTGACCAGGGATCGAACCCATGCCCCCTGCATTGGGAGCACAGTCTTAACCACTAGATGGCCAGGGAAGTCCCCAGTTCCATTTTAAAGACAGCATTTAATTGAGACAGGATGTGCCTGAATAGGGGCACAGTCTTTCCCAAGTTGACCTCATTGGGCTACAGGGACAAATGAGGCTTCACCTCAGACAGGCAGACTCCACCAGCTTCTCTCAGCTACCTGAGTTCCCAGCTTTCCAGCACCTAGAGAAAACTACTAAAGACAGGATGCAGGAAGGAAAGAATTTGATCAACTTTTATTTGGTTGTTAAAGAGGCAATATTTTAATTCTTTCTGAAGGAGTGAGCAGTAAAGGGTGTCCCTCTCACTCCCATTCTGCACCCTCTCCCGCCCTTCCGGGCTCCGAGTCTCCACCCAGGAGGCAAACTCTCCCTAGCTTCTCTTCAGTCACTGTGGAGGAAGTCTTATCTGTCTACACAAATGACAATCAAATTTCAAATCCACTTCCTCCCCACTCCTGGTGATTTTAGACGTTGAATAAGGGACTCAGCAGCCCTGGGTTTTTATCCTAGCTCTGTCACTCACTGTGCACCCTAACTCAACTCCTCTGAGCCCTGCTTTCCTCTTCTACAAAGTGGGGCTACTGTGAGAATGAAGCTCAATTCAACGCTATATAAGTAATTCCATTTTTTTTTTTTAGTACTATAAATATGGAAATGTCTGGGTCACAGTGAGGGGGAAGTAGGTCAATGAAGTAGACACATTTGGGCCCAACCCCAGGCCCTGAGAGTGTTGCAGCTCCCCCAGGAGAAAGGTGGCTGGCTCTTCTGGGAGATGAACAGAGGCAGTCTTGGAGGCTACCCCCTGCATGTCTGTTATAATCCTCTGCCCCCTGTCTTAGAGTCAGATTTTTATTAAGGGCCCCTTCCAGCTCCTGGGTCAAGGAGAAGCGTCTAGGCAGTGCTGGGAGGTCACTGACTGACCTTGGCCCAGCCAACCAGTTGTCACTTAATCTCCACAACTCTACTCATGGATCTGAGGGGTTCAGGGCCTAAGAGAGGGAAACCAAGACAGCCACACAGATATAGGGAAGCCTGGCAGGCAAGATGGCAGATTCCCTCACAAGGTCAGCCAACAACAGGGTCTGAAATAGTCTCCCTCTGGTAGAGGTCAGACCAGCAGAGATTTCACAAATGGTTCTTCAACTCTAGTTGGGTACAAATCCCTGGGTGGGATCATTTGTCTCTCCTTCCATATACCCATCTGTTTGTCTTCCCAAAAGTGCCTGCTGAGGCCTAGCCAGAGACAAGCCCTATCCTTGGCATAAGGCCACATCCTCAGATGAATCAGATTGGGCCGGCTGGAGCCAGTGGGTGGAAGACAGAGGACGTCCCAGGTGGAGGGCACAGCAAGGACCAGGGCTTGTAGATGGGAAAATGTTGGGCCAAGGCAGATACTTGAGATTGAGTGCAGGGTGGAGGGCCTGAGCTCCCAGCAGGTGAGCCGAAGGTCATGGGGAGGCAAGGAAAGGAGGGACAAACAGTGGGCTGTAAAGAAATAGGCAAAGAGATCCGAACAGTGGAGGAAGCAAGGAAAAGAAGGAGAGGGTGGAGGTAGGGCCTCATACTTAGTTCCCTGGGGGGAGCCAGCTGGTGTTCTGTGGGCCTGTCTTTTTAAGTATTTATTTGGCTGCGCCGAGTTTTCATTGCGGCATGTGGGATCCTTAGCTGTGGCATGTGGAAACTAGTTCCCTGACCGGGGATCCATCGAACCCTGGCCCCCTGCATTGGGAGCACAGAGTCTCAGCTTCTGAACCACCAGGGAAGTTCCCTGGGGTCTGTCTGCCTTAATGTCCGGTGGTTAAAGCTCAAACTCCCCACTCCCATTATGAGACTGTGGTTCTGCCTAAGCCCTCCTCCTACCCCAGGGTTCCCAGACCCCCACAACCACAGGACTCCTTTGCCCCACTCCCCCCACCCCGACACCAAGGGAAAGTAGGAAAGAGCACAAGAGTCCAGGAGTGAGACAAATTGAGAGTAAAGCCTCACTCTCTAGCTAGAAGATCTGTGGCAAGAAGTCACTTCACCTCTCTGGGCGTCAGTCTCCTGCTCTATGCAATCCGGCTAATGGAAGTATACCACCCATTGCTGTAGGAAAGCTGAGACGGTTAGGAAACAGGAAGAATCCAAAGCTTGGCCCAGCACCTGGATCCTTCCCCAAACAGGGGAAACTCCACTCCTGGACACTTGATGGTCAGTGCAATTTGCAGTTTCAAGGGGCCCCCGTCCAAGAGGACTCGGAGCCCAGAGCCCAGGTCTCCGGTGGTGGGATTTACCCGCCAGGGACAAGCCTGGGGGATGGATGGGGTGTGGAGAAACGGAGGCGGCCCTCATGATGGGTGGCTTCTCCTGCCCCAGAGGCTGTACACGTGCTGGAAGGAAGAAGGAACAGTGCTTGGCCAGGGCCAGGGTGGGGGTAGGGTTAGGTCCCCTTGACACCCCCCACACAGCCCGCATCTCAACTCAGGGCTCAAATGGCTTGCGGGGTGGGTGGGAGAGGGCAGGGCGGGGCAGGGCCGGCCTCTCTCGCCCTACTGGGGGGTGGGGGGGCGGGTCCCCTGGGAACCGCTCCTCCCGCCTGCCGCCGCTTTAAGAGGCTGCTCCGCAGCAGCGAGCGGGCCGGAGCCGCAGCCCGAGCGAGCAGAACTGAGCCGAGCCGGCAGGTGACGGCAGCGGCATGACCGGCCACCACGGCTGGGGCTACGGCCAGAACGACGGTAGGCACAGACCCCAGCCGGCCCCCATCCACTGGGACTTGCCCCTGACCCTCCCACCCAGCGGGACCTGCAAGCCCCCTATCCTCCAGGCGAGATGGGGACCCTTCGCCCATCCAGCCCCCAGAGCCCGGCCCACCTGCCGGGTCAGAGCCCTGGCTCCCCCGCACCTGGCGCAAAGTGCGCGCTGCTCTCCGGCCCGCCCCACCGCCAGCGAGCCACCCGCGGCCAAGAGCGTCCTGCCTCCTCCTCCGCGCAGCCCCTGACGACCCAGCTCGCTGGGACCTGGGCCGGACACTCACTCACTCATCCCCCGCCGGAATGCGCAGCGGGTGGAGGTAGCCCAGGGCAGCTGGGGGCGGTCCGAACGCAGTGCGCTGCGCGGTGTCTGTGTGGGGAGCGCGCACGGCTGGTGTGCGGTGACCTCCGGGGAGCTGGGCTCCGCGTGGGCAAGGGCGCGGTGTCCCCGGCAGAGTTTGCCCGTCAAAGTGTCCGCGCTTTCGAGTCGGCAGGTATGTGAAGGAAGGGAGCACCTAAGGGCGCACGGATGTGTCTGCGTGTCTGCCTCCGGCAGGGTGTCTGAGCATGTCCCGGTGTGAGGCATGGGAGTGGTCCACGTCAGCCTCCTGGTCTGACCTGGAGAATAGCTCCTCGATCCTGCCTCAGTTTCCTTAAGATGCAGAGGAAAGGAGAAGAGGCAGACCGTGAGAGCCAGACCGACTGAGTGTGGGTCTGCGGCAGGGCAGTTCCTTTGGGGCTATTTCTTACCAAGCTGGGGTGGGGATGTGGGATAAGGGTTCTTAGCTTTCTCCGAGGAACCAAGATCCAGAGGAAACCCAGGCAAGGCAGGTGGGGGTGGGGAGAAAGGGAGTGCTGGTGGGAGGAACACCCTCATCCCCACTTATCTGCAGAGAGGCAGGCACTCTGTGAGGGGTGGATGGGGGTCCTGGGTACCAAGTCTGGGGGTCTGGAGGTTACAATTGGGCCAGAGAGAGTTAGGGAGGTGCTGTGGGGTCTCTGCTCCCGCTCTGAGGTCCCAAGCACACAGGAGCATATTTTGAAGGGGAAAACCCCGTTTGGACATGAGAAAGCTAGAAAGAGATTTTCAGAAAAAGGCAACAGATCTGCAGAGATGTAGGGAGAGGCAGAGAAGGGGCAGGTTGATAGAACCCTCCTAGAAGATTCTCTCCCCCCACCCCCAAGCTCCTGCTCCCAGCCAGCTTCTGGGTGCCTCCCCCAGAGTCAAAGTCCCCTGACGCTAGCCTTCTTGCTAGTCCTGACCACCAGCACTGAATGTCCAGTATCTCGTTAGGTCTGCCCCATAGCTGGCCTCCCTGAAGCTGCTGTGTGCCTCACCCAGTCCTGGGTCACCCAGCCTAGGGACAGCGAGGGCGGGAAGGGACAGAGGGTGGAGGTGCCGGCATGCGGCATGCACACAGGACTTCAAAAATAACCCACAGTGGGTCTGGGCCACGCTTCTGAGTCATCCGCTGGGGACACAGCTCTGTCGGCACCTGCTGCTGTTTTCTCAGGAAAACTTAAGAAGCCAAAAACGGGGAGAAGCACCAGCCGGCAGTGGCTCTAAAAATAGGCTGCATCTCAGGATGTTCCCCAGGGAGATGCCGAGCCTCTCGGCTGCAGATGGAATCTCTGGGAGGCAGGTGGTGGGTGCTCGTGGGTGTGCACACAGGTGTGCATGTGTGTGCACGAGCATGTGTTTTGCTGTAGTCTCTTAGTGCAGACCTGGGTTTGCAACAGGAGGTATCTATGTGTGAGGGTACATATGTGTGTGTCAGAGATACTTGGAAGGGCTGCACGTTTTTACACATGTGTTACTAGGCCTGACTGCTCTGGATGCAGTGAGCTCAGGTCACTGTGCACATATGTGTGTGCACATGAAAATCTCCCTGGACCTGCACATGCCCAAGGAGGGCAGCTGGGGGCAAGGCATGGACACACTGTGTGTTTACTCCTGTACCCAAGTGTGCATGCGCACGTGCACAAATGACCCTCAGTGGCCTCATCTGTGAAATGGGAATCACACTTGTCTCTACTTGACAAGGCTATTATGAGAAGCAAATGCATGTCATAGAGCCAAAGTGAAGTTGATGTGAGCTTTGTTATCATTATTATGAACACCGACTGGAACTTGGTCAGATGTATGAAGAGGCCAGACACCTGGTAGGGTCAGGTCAGGGACCTCGGGGCCCTGGGGATCTCTCTAAACATATGCTGGGTTTTGGGGAGGACCCACTACCCCAAACTGCCCCTGAGCCTGTAGCTTTTGTGTGCTCCCTTCCATGCATTAGCTCTCTGGATCTCCTATCAGCTATGAGTAGAGAGATTTGGGGAGGCCATTTCACAGACAAGAAAGTGGAGGCTAAGAGGGAAAGTGGCAGAGCTGGGAGTGACGCTCCAGACCATGCGATTCCATAGCAGGGGCTGACCTTTGAAACTATATAGCACGGAGACCATCCCCCACAGATGCCCTCGTCTGCAGCTCTGAGATCCGGGCTGGCCTGAGTCCTTGCCCTCTCCCCACCATCTGCAGGCCCCTCACACTGGCACAAGCTGTATCCCATTGCCCAGGGAGATCGCCAGTCACCAATCAATATCGTATCTAGCCAGGCTGTGTACTCACCCAGCCTGAAGCCACTGGAGATTTCCTATGAGTCCTGCATGTCCCTCAGCATCGCCAACAATGGCCACTCTGTCCAAGTGGATTTCAATGACAGTGATGACCGAACTGGTAAGTGGCCCCTGCTGGCCCCTGGCACTCTTCTCCCTGAGATCCTAACCTGATTGGGGCAAGCTCAAGAAGGGCAGAATACCATGCTGGGAAAGGAAGGCTCCACTTCTCACCAGCTGTGAAGCCTCAGTCTCCTGATGCATAAAATGGGGGCATTAAGACTCTGTTTCCCTCCCTGGGGTCAGAGAGAGGAAAAATGAAAAACCTGGAGTGATATCTATAGTGCTGGCATGTAGTAGATGCACAAGAAATACTAATTCTCTTTCTTCTCTTTCATTTAGTGCTTGAGGTAGGGTTTGTTTCCACTCCCTGCCCCATCACTGACCTGCTGTGTGGCCTAAGGCCAAACCCTCCTCTCTGTGTGATCTGGCCAAGCCCAGCAGAAAGAGAATGGAGCTAAAATGTTCTGCGTGCCAGGCCCCTTGTTAAGGTCATAGGCAGTTGGTTTATTCCTCTTAAGAACCTACCTCTAAGATGGGCTAGCAGAAACTTAGTGAGCTAGGGAGGGCCAGAACCTGCCTGATCCTGCTCCGAAGTCTCCAGCCCACCTACAGCCTCAAATCCCAACTATCTTGGATCAAAGAAAGCCCAGTGGGAGCTTGTGGCAGCTCCTTCCAGGGTCTCTTTGTCCTGGGATTAGAGGGTTCCTCCATGATAAGTTCCTAGACAGAAGGCTTGGGAGTGCTCCTTAGTATAGGGATTTTTGTCCTTATGACCAGGCCTGTGAGGGGTCAAGTGGGACAAGGAAGGAACCTGCTAAAGTTTCTTACATAAGGAAGTGACTGGTACTCTGCCCCTCTCTCTCCTACCCCTGCCCCCATATATGCAAGGAAAGTACTCAGGGGAACTCAGGTTTCAAATAGAGAATCAAAAGGCAGACAAGAGGAGGAAAGCCAGATAGAAATGATCTTATTTGCTTAGTCCCGAGTTCTCTGGTAGGCTAAGAAAAAAGGCAAAGAGGATCAGTTACCCTAATTCTTGCTGCAGAAGGGAGGAAATCCAGCAGATTCTCAGAAGAGAGACACAGCATTCCTGGTACTGAATTCTAAGTAAAGGACTCTCACCCAGAGCTTTGGGGAGGGACATGGGGCTCTTGATGACATTGTTGTTGTTGTTGTTTAGTCACTAAGTCGTGTCCAACCCTTGGCATCCCCGTGGACCATAGCCCGCCAGGCTCCTCTGTCCTTTGGGATTTCCCAGGCAAGAATACTGGAGTGGGTTACCATTTCTTTCTCCAGGGAATCTTTCCAACCTAGGTATCGAACTTGCATCTCCTGCATTGGCAGATTCTTTACCGCTAAGCCACCAGGGAAGCCCCTAAGGTTATAGTTTATGAAGGAGTAGTTTTCAAGTGACTGGACCTTCCGAATAACCTTCAGAGGGCACTGAGGGATCAATTCAGACATAAGTACCTCAGCGAAGGACACTCTTGGTAGGGAAGGCCCAAGGGAGCATTCCTCTGGACCATGGATCCAGGGGCTCACTTTCTAGCCTGGCTGGGGTTCCCTCCCCTAATAGAATGCCCAGGCCTGAGGGATTAGGGGCCCAGTGGAAAGAAAGTAGGCTTAGGATTGAGAGAGTTTAGGCTCTGCCACTTCTCAGCTATGTGACCTTGGGCAAGAGACCTACCTTTCCGAGTATGTCCCACATCTGGCCAGGGGGGTAACAATGTGTCCCCCTCTAGGCCACTGTGGGGGTTGATATCTGCAGAGTGTCTGAACACATAGTAAGTACACCGTGAATGGCAGTGTGTTCTGTGGTCATGATGCAGAGAGCAGGCTGAGGGAGCCAAGCTCGCGGGTTAAAGAGGGAGGTCACTCTCTAAGAGGTTGCACTATGGAGTCCCAGGTGGGTCATGCTCGGAAGAGTGAACCTCCACAGTCCATATCAGGAGCTCAGTCTATAGGCCCTCCCCAGGATGGAGGCATCCTCACTGGGCCTCAACCCAGAGCTACCACCTTCAGGCTCAGTTAACCACCCAGCATTGCCATGGACAGACCTGCTGCTCAGGTGAGGCAGGACAGCGAGATGGGGCCTCTGCGCTGTCCCATTATCCTCCTCCTCGAGGGGCCCACAGGGGTCAGGGCCCTGCCCTTGTCACCCATCCTAGAGGGGCCTAGTGGAACTCTGAGCCCAGGGCTGTCACCTGATCCAGGAGCTCACATTCAGGCTGGCTGGGGATCCCTCCACTGCTAGATCTATTTCAGCTAGAAATTCAATCAGTCCCAGGAGGCCTTATGTGTGGCCTCTGCTCACTGGGTATCAGAGTAGGAAAGTCACAAAACCAGCATAAATTGGCCCTGCGAAAGAGGCCATGAGGGCGGGACTCTGGTCAAGACAGGGCCTGACCCTTGGAGTGCAGACCCTCAGGAGCTGGCCTCTGGACATCAAGTCCTGGGAAGCCACCAGGTTCTGGGCAGGCAACACAGCCTGGTGATTAGGGACTTGGGCTCTGGACTTACATGAAGCAGATGTGGGCCTGTATCTTAGCTCAGTGCCTTGCTGTGTGTGACCTTGGGCAAAGACCTTGCCCTCTGTCTCTCGGTTCCTCCTTTATACACTAGGAATAATAATAGGTTCTGTTCTTCTGAGTTACCATGAAGAATGAAGAAGAGAATCTGTCTGACCCAGCTCTGAGTCAGGGCTGCAGGCACGGGACGTCTACCGTTAGTGGCAAAGGGGGTCTGAGAGGCAACGTCGCAGCTTCCACTGGAAAGTGGGCAGGAGTGGAGAAGGCAGCCTGATGGAAGGCTATACCCTGTCAGTACCAGACTCCTCTGCCACCTACAGGCCTCCAGGATTTCTGCCCTGGCCCAGTCAAGGGCATTGGGAACTGCGTGGGGACTGATCCAAGTCCACTTAGCCCCAGGAATGTTCCAAATGAAAAGTTTATCCCCCTCCTGGGCACCGTCCCGATGCTAGTACTGCTGCCTTCAGGCAGTGCAGGGTCTCTCACGGCTATTGCTACAGGTCCTGCTTCTCCCCGCAGTGGTGTCTGGGGGCCCCCTGGATGGGCCCTACCGGCTTAAGCAGTTCCATTTCCACTGGGGCAAGAAGCACAGTGTGGGCTCGGAGCACATGGTGGATGGCAAGTCATTCCCCAGTGAGGTAAGACTTTCCTCTGCCTGTTGGGGGAAGGAGTGGGGTACTGGGGAGTCAGGGGTTTGCTAGGTGCCCAGTGTGGGGCACTGGAGGGAGTGAAGTCCCCTAGGGGACCTCCACCCACCCTCAGCACAGGGTCTTCCACCTGAAGTTGGCCCACTGTTGTGCTGATCTGTGTGTCCAGAAGGCATTTTCTGAAGGGCAAATCCAATCCCATCACAGCCTTGCAACAACCCATCAAGGATTAAGCCTGGCATTCAAGGGCCTGCGTGACATGGCTTTGCCTGGCCTCGTCTCACCTTGACCTCTTCTCATACTGACATGCATGTAATGAATCCCTTGCCCACACCTGGCTCTTTCGTGTTGCTGTTGTTATTGTTTAGTCGCTAAGTCTTGTCCTATTCTTTTGCAACCCCATCGACTATAGTTCGCCAGGCTCCTCTGTCCATGGAATTCTCCAGGCAAGAATACTGGCGTGGGTTGCCATTTCCTTCTTCAGGGGATCTCCTGGACCCAGGGATCGAACCCACATCTCCTGTGTCTCCTGCATTGGCAGGCGGATTCTTTACCACTGAGCCACCTGGGAAGCTTGGCTCTTTCATACCTCTAGGCATTTACCTATCCTGTTCTTTCTGCCTGAAATACCTTGCCCTGAGAGTTCCATCAGGTAACCCTCTTCTGATTCTTTGGCTTCAGCTGCAGGATCCACTTCCTCAGGGAGGTGTCACGTTAGATGCTCATTATCTATTTCACAGTTCATGGAGGGCAGAGCCTGAGCTCTTTGGTCCCTTGGGGCTCAGGAAAGGGTCAGACCCAGAACAGGGTAAATGCTGTCTTTGACCCATGGCTCCCAGAGGAGCCCCTCCTGCAGGGGGGCCAGGAGTCCTGTGGGAATGAGGGAAGCCTAGCCCTGAACTCCCACGGACCCTGGGAGGCACTAAGCACTGGCCTGGCCTGGCCTGTTGTTTCCCTGTAGCTGCACCTGGTTCATTGGAACGCCAAGAAGTACAGCACCTTTGGGGAGGCGGCCTCGGCGCCCGATGGCCTGGCTGTGGTCGGTGTCTTCCTGGAGGTGAGGGGGTTACTTGGGGCCCAGAGGGCCATGGGAGGCCTGGTGCCACCCCTAGTCCCAGAACACAGTGAATTCTGGGCTCACGTTGCCTTCTCTCTGACAGACAGGGGACGAGCACCCCAGCATGAACCGTCTGACAGATGCGCTCTACATGGTTCGGTTTAAGGTGAGACCAGGGGTTGGTGCCCTTGATCCAGAGCAGCCTGGGAGTGAAGGGAGGACCAGGCTAGATCATTGAGTGCGCCCTCCCATCCTCCATCCTGGCAGCAGACCCTTGCAGAGGTGAAGGGTGCAGGTCCGCAGCTGTGGGGCGCTGCGATTGACTCCTCGTCATCAGGATCCATGACCCCACTGCATGCCCAGCGTGCCGTCTGGTTGGGTATAGGATTCATAAGATGCTTATCACATTGATGGTCCTCTGACAGGCAGCACCACTAAGGTTTGTCGAGGGCAAAGGAGAGAACATGTTGCCCCCAAGAGTTTAGGAACCACAGCTTTCTAATGCAAAAGGATGGGTGGAGAGGGCCGGCCAGGCTGGGAGATGGCCTCTAGGATCACAGACATTTGCCCACAATTTGCATCAGTGGTCCATATAAGCCTAAATCCTATTGACAGAAATGGGCTGGGAGGGTGGTGCTCTCATCCTGGTGGGAGGTCTATGCTGATTCCTGGGTCCCCCACCTTGGCCCAGGGCACCAAGGCCCAGTTCAGCTGCTTCAACCCCAAGTGCCTCCTGCCTGCCAGCCGGCACTACTGGACCTACCCCGGGTCCCTGACGACACCACCGCTGAGCGAGAGCGTCACCTGGATTGTGCTCCGGGAGCCCATCCATATCTCTGAGAGGCAGGTGAGTCCTCCCAGAGCAGCAGATGGAGGGGGGCAACACTCGGGCACACCTGGGCAGCATGACCATAGCAGCCCACAGCCTGCGGTCCCACCGTCAAAGTTCCCATTTTTTGCTAATAAATGTTCAGATTCTTGGGTGGGGGTCAGCTTGGTTGTTAGTCATTAGGACCTTGACACAGGCTAGAAGGAGAGATCCCTGGATTCTGGGACCGCCCCTAGTGTGCTAGAATCTGAATGCTGCATTTGCGGATGATTCTTAGCTAGAGCAAAGATTGGAACTGGAGCTACATGGAACAGGACCCAGGTTCAGAGGCTCTTTAGTGAATAAGTCACTGAGGTTGGGGGTCCCAAACAGGAAATGAGTGGGGAGACGTAGGGACAAGCCCTCGGAGCAGGAGGAGAGAGGGGCAGAGCTGGCTGGGTAGGGTATGCCAGATGATGTGTCTGGGGTCAGAGGGGACCACAGCTCCCCCATTCTGCCCTGAGTATCTCTTCTGCCTTAAGATGGAGAAATTCCGGAGCCTGCTTTTCACCTCAGAGGAGGATGAGAGGATCCACATGGTGAACAACTTCCGGCCGCCACAGCCACTGAAGGGCCGTGTGGTCAAGGCCTCCTTCCAGGCCTGAGCTGCCTACCTGCCCAGCCAGTCACCGAGGCACCATCTTCCCAAGGGCTTCCATGTCAGCAGACACCAAACCATCCGAGGCTCCCTGCCTGGGGTTGCTGTGGACCCTCCTCCAGCTGGCTTGTTCCTTGGCCATGCTGGAGGCTTCATGATGGGACCCTCAAGTCAGGGGACACCTTTCAGCCGCCCTGGGGACAGGAAGGGACCTGAGCTGAGTGTGATCCAAGCCTGAGGCTGCCTCTGCCCTCCAAGACCCAGAGGCCCTTGGGAAACTCCTCTTGTCTTCCCCACTGGCAGTGGCAGCAACCCTACCCCGAGCTCACACTGTGACGGATGAGACCAAACTCTCTGGGGCAGGCAGCTGGCACTCCTGGAAAGACTCAAGCAATAATTAGAAGAGTGGGCAGAGCTGCCCTCTCAGCATTACCTCTTCTGCGGGCCTCCGCCATGCACGCACCTCACTGCCAGGCCATTAAACCTGGGACTCAGCCTGCTGCGGGTGACGTGGCCTTCTCCCTCCAGCCACCTGCTGCCGTAGGCAGGCACTGGCTACAGCTTATGTAGTATCTCCTTTCATCCCCACCCAGCCACCAAAGTCACCTACATGACGATCCATCCATGCAGTGATTAATAAATTCAATCATTCATGCAACAAATACCCATTGAGTGCCTGTGTTCTATCAACTACCATTCTGGACATCGGAGAGGCCATGGTGATAAGTCAAGCATGGGATGTTCAGAGGGCCATGGGCACTGAGCTCAGACTGTGATATCTTCATCTGGTGAAGGAATTAAATTCCAACCAGTGTTCCAAGGCAGAGAGATGGGAAAAGCGTGTTTGAGCAGAAAGAGCAGAGGTGCCAGCTCCCAGGTGAGAGCCCAGGGTGTCTGTGAAGTGGAGAAGCACCAGGGGGGCTGGAGCCCTGGGGGAGGGCCTGGGACTCTCTCCAAGGCTCATGGGAGTCAGGAAGGATCTGGAGTAAAGGGAGGGTGAGGCCGGATGTGCAAAGGGGGAGATCCCTGGGGAGTGTCAGGGGGCAGGCAGGGGTGGCAGCAGGGGGAGATGGTGGCCAGCGGCCAGGAGAAAGAATACAGGATGGTGGAGGCTGGGAGCAGGGGGCTGAATGAGAGAGATTTAGATAACATTCGGCTATCTATGAGGGAGGGGGGTGGGGGGAGTGCAGGGTATGTCCCTGGGTAGAGAGAGGTGACAGGAAATCCTGGGCAAGAGGAGACCAGGAGGGACACACAGCATTGGTGGGGCCCTGGAAAGGAGTGCTAGGAAGGAGTGGGGTGTTGGAGTCTGAGCCAAGAAGAGAGGTAGAGGGTGGAGGGAGGTTTGGAGCATCTTCATTCAAGGAGGTAGGTGAAGCCAAGGGGCGGGAAGGGGAGGGTACTTAGTGAGAGATCCAGCCCAGAACCAGTGCGCAACCCTGGGGAGATGTTGCTGAGAGGGAAAGCCACAGAATGGGGTCTGATACACCTAATGAGAGTGTTTGGAAAGGTGCCAGGGTGGGGGTGGGGTGGGGGGTGGGGGGTCGGGGGTCTGAGGAGTCTGAGGCAGGGCCAGGGTGGGGCTGGGGTAAGAGAAGTGATCTCTCAGGGTGCAAAATTTAAGGAGGCATGCACCCTCAGGTCCCAACCCTGCATCTGAATGATGCTGAGAGTGCACGTCTCCTTAAATGTGCACCTGAAGTGCCTCGCTGGACATTGCTGCGCCCCTGATGAGCCAAAGCAGGGAAGATGGTGGACAGTGGGGGCACTGAGGAGTGAGGGGGGGTAGCAAAACTGGGACAGCAAGTGTATGCATGAGGTTGTGAAGGGAAAGACAGGGAGAGCTGAGGGAAAGCAGGGTCAAGGTGTTTGGAGAGATGAACCAGGGCATGCCTGGGAAGGAGGCATGTTCAAGATGTGCCTGAACATCCTTGGGAAGGAGGCCAAACTGCAGGCCCCAAGGTACATCCTTGGGGTGGGGGTGCATCAGTATACTCACTTTGGCCACAGCTTGTTGTGGTCACTATACCAGAAGGGCACTCCAGGGTCACGGGACACTTCTGGGCTTTGGCTGAGGCCATGAGGAGAGAGTGAAATTGGGCCTCAGACCTCTAGCTTCAATCCCAGAGAGGCAGGGGAGGGAGAGGTTTGGTCTCTTGAGAATCCCCCTTTCCACTCTCATGCTCTCCCCAGTGTGTTGGGGCACAGGAGGTACAGGGTCCTTTGCCAAGGACTGCTCCAGCGCAGGGTCAAACAGTTTTACTCCTGCAGACATTCCTGGCCTCATCTAGGGACTGTTTCCTCCCTCCACGTTGGTGATGGTTAAAGGGATGGTGTCTGGAGGACAGCGTTTGCTCAGCTTGGGGGAAGTAATTTACTAGTACTAGCGTACTAGTAATACGCTAGTAATGCACCTCTGAAGGCAGGTAAAGGGCCTGGGGAAGGTGTCTGACTCTCTCCCTATGACCCAAGAGCTGTCATTATCCCCATGTTACAGATGAGAAAGATGAGGCTGCGGGAGGTTAAATAGACATGTGGCCAAGCAGAATTTGAAGCTAGATTTGTCTGATAACCTGCCTGCTCTTTGCCAGAACAGCTGGGCCTGAGGGCGGGAGGGATGAGCAAAGCGGTGGCCACCTGGAGGTGGTACAATAGCCCTGATACCACCGGCCCTGCCAGAGATCTTGGCTGCCCTTCCAGGGATGGCGGCACCATAGGCCTGGCGCTGCAGAGGACTTGAGAAATGGGAGCTGGTTTTAAAATAATTATCCCAAGGCTGCCAAGATTCCTCACGCCTTACATCCTTCCACTTAATTCATTTTTTTAATTTAAAACTATTTTAAAACCAAAAGTGGCCTCCTTCGCTATAATTACAGTGCAAGCTTTGACCCTATCACATTCAAATGGGATGCCCCGGCTGGATCCCAAATGCCTCCAGCAGACCTGACCTCGAGGGACACAGGACTGGGTCCTGAATCCTTATCCGTGGCAAGATTGCCTCCTGGAGGCACTGCTGGGCACATTTAGGGTACCCAAGACAAGATGGGCTCTGCTTACTCCCAAGACCCCAGTGACCCCTTCCCAGGGTAGCCAGGGTGACTCTTTAAGAGATCTGGACTGCAGGGCCCAGGCAAGTGGCCACAGCATGCTGAGCCTGTGCCCAGGCTAGGGGGCACAATCTTCCCCCCAAAGCACCTCCTGGGCTCCAGAGCATCTCCCTTCTCTTGGCCTCACCCCATCTCAGGAGGTGGTATGGCTGTGAAGACCCAGACTTCCAAGAACTTGCTCCCAAACCCAAAGGTCATTTCTACATCTGTTGCTGCAGGGGCCAGGGCAGGGACCCACTAAGGTCTGGCCAGGAACAACCACTAACCAGGATGCTTAACTGTGGGGAACGTGGTCTGCGGCCTGAGCAATGTTTGGGAACAGGGACAGAGGTGGGTCTGAGGTAGAGGGTGCAAGATAACCTGACAGAGTGGCTGACAGTGTTGATGTCTGGGAGGGGGCTACAATGAAGTTCAAGCTGATGGGGCCTGGGGCAGGGCAGAGGCTGGCCAGCTGCAGTTGGAACTGGGGAGGGAGGTCAGTTACTGGTATCTGCTCAGTCTGGGCATCTTGGGGAGCCTCCCGTGTCCATGGGTGACAGCTTCAACTCCAAGCCCACCCTCAAAGGCAGAATATACTGCTGGTTGGTTAAGATTCCGAGGAGGAGGGCAATGTGACTCTTTGAGCATGGAAGGTATTTGGAAGGTATTTGTCCCACAGCCAAAGGGCCTGAGGAATGCATCTTTTTGGAGTCCTCTCTGCTCACAAATTCTAAAGCAGATTCACTGACTTCCACACTTGGGCTTTGCACCACACGTCACTCAAGCCCTCTGATGCTTGTGTCTGCCTCTGTAAAATGGAAATGATATAATGTGAGTTACACATGTAATTAAAACTTTTCTAGTAGCTCTATTTTTAAAAGTAAAAAAAAGTCCAAGGTACAGCAATCAGAAAAGAAAGAGAAATAAAAGGAATCCAAATCTGGAAAGGAAGAAGTAAACCTATCACTATAGCAGATGACATGATACTTGACTTAGAAAATCCTAAAGACATCACCAAAAAACTACTAGAACACATCAATGAATTTGGTAAAGCTGCAGAATCCAAAATTAATATACAGAAATCAGTTGCATTTCTATACACTAACAATGAACTATCAGAAAAAGAAATTAAGAAAGCACTCCCATTTATGATCACATCAAAAAGAATAAAACCCCTAGGAATAAGTCTAAGGCAGTAAAAGATCTGTACTCAGAAAACTATAAGGCACAGATGAAATAAATTGAAGATGCCACAAACAGATGGAAAGATAAACCATGCTCATGGGTTGGAAGAATTAATACTGTTAAGGTGACCATACTGCCCAAAGCAACCTACAGATTTAATGCAATTCCTATCAAAATACCAGTGGCATTTTTCACAGAACTAGAATGAATAATACTAAGATTTGTATGGTAACACAAAAGACTTCCAAATAGCCAAAACAATCTTGAGAGAGAAGAACTAGGAGCATCACACTCCCTGAACTATACCACAAAGCTACAGTATACTCCATACAGAACAGTATGATACTGGCACAGAAACAGATTATACATCAATGGAACAGAATAGAGAACCCAGAAATGAACCCACACTTATATGGGCAATTAATCTATGACAAAGGAGGCAAGAATATACAGTGGAGAAAAGACAATCTCTTCAATAAATAGTGTTAAGAAAACTGGACTGTTACATGAAAAAGAACTGAAATGGATGATGCCCTCACACCATGCACAAAAATAAATTCAAAATGAGTTAAAGACTTAAAAATAAGTCCTGAAACCATAAAACTTCTAGAAGGAAACCAAGGCAGTACTTGCTTTAACATTGGTCTTAGTAATATTTTTTTGGATATGTCTCCTCAGGCAAGGGAAACAAAAGCAACAATAAACAAATAGCACTACATCAAACTAAAAAGCTTTTGTACAGTGAAGGAAAATATCAACAAGATGAGAAGGCCACCTTCTGAATGGGAGAAGATATTTACAAACAATATATCCAATAAGGGGTTAAGATCCAAAATATAAAAAGAACTCATACAACTCAACACCAAAAAATAAATAAAAAAACAAATAGAACTTCCCTGATGGCCCAGTGGTTAAGAATCTACCTGTCAACTCAGGGAACATGGGTTCAATCCTTGGTTTGGGAAGATTCCATATGTCATAGGGCAATGAAGCCCACATGTCACAACTAGAGAAGAGCCCTCGCTCACTGCAACTAGAGAAAGCTCATGCACAGTGAAGAAGACCCAGACAAAAAATAAAACCAAATAACCCAATTAAAAAATAGGCAGAGGATCTGAACAGACATTTTTTCCAAAGAAGACAGGCAGATGGCCAAGAGACATTTGAAAAGATGCTCAACATCACTCATCACCAGGGAAACGCAAATCAGAACCACAATGAGATATTACCTCCCACTAGTCAGAATGGCTGTTATCAAAAAGACAACAAATAAGTGTTGGCGAGGGTGTGGAGAAAAGGGAACCTTCACTGCGCTGTTGATAGAAATGTCAATTGGTGTAGCCGCTACAGAAAACCATATGGAGATTCTTCAAAATATCAAAACTAGAACTACCATTTGATGCAGCAGTCTCACTTCTGGGTATTTATCTGAAGAAAATAAAATTACTACTGAGAAAACATTTATGTACCTCTATGTTCATTAGTTATTATTTATAATTGCCAATATATGGAAGAAACCACTTCATTTATATTTAATTGACTATTACTCAGCCATAAAAAAAAATGAAGTCTTGATTTGTGATGATGTGGATATGGGCTGAGAGGTATTATACTAAGTGAAATACATCCAAGAAAGACAAATACTGTATGATTTCATATGTATGTAGAATCTAAAAAGCAAAGCAAGTGAACGAACATGAAGAAACAAAAACAGAGTTATAGACAGAGAACAAACAGTTGACAGAAAGGAAGGGGGTCGGGGGAAGAAAGTAATCAGTGAGGGAGATCAAGAGGTACAAACTTCCAGTTGCAAAATAAATAAGTCACAGGTATGAGATGTACAATATGAGAAACATAGCCAACGATTATGTAATATCTTTGTATGATGACAGACTGTAGCTAGGCTTATAGTAGTGATCATTTTGAAATGTATAGAAATATGGAATCACTATGTTGGGTACCAGAAACTAACATAGTGCTGTAGGTCAGTTGTACTTCAAGAACAAACAGAAACAAACCAAAACAGAGATCAAGTTTGTGGTTACCAGAGGCAGGGTGTGGGGTTAGAGGAAATTGGATGAAGACAGTCAAAAGGCACAAAGTTCCAGTTATAAAGAAATAATTGTTAGGGATGTAATGTACAATGCAATACATATAATTACACTGCTGGAGGCCATATATGAAAGTTGTTAAGAAAGTAAATCCATAGAGCTCTTGTCACAAGGAAAAAAAATTTTTTTCTATTTCTTTATGTTTTTATCTATACAAGATGATGGATGGTCCCTGAACTTATTGTGACTATCAATTCATGATGTATAAAGTCAAATCATTATGCTGTACCCCTTAAATTCATATAGTGCTGTGTGTCAACTACATCTCAATAAGACTGGAAGATTAATAAAATTTAAGAATAAAATTTTTAGATAAAAAGAAAAAATGTATTTAACTTGAATACTATATTTTAGTTGACTCAATTATATCCGAAATACTTTATCATTTTAACATATTATCAATATAAAAAATTAATGAGATAGTTCACATTATTTGTGGTGCTAAATTCTTGAAGGCAAGTGTTTATTTCACACTTTCTACATATCTCGGCTCAGACTAACCACATTTCAAGTGCTCAAGACCACATGTGGCCAGCGGCCACCATACTGGATAGCACAGCCTGAAACGGATGCCACTCTTTACCGGGCCATCTGCTAGCAAGGTGTCCAAGCAGGCCCTCTGACCAGGCCCAGAGCCAGACAAGGCGATGGCAGGCATGAGTCAGATCTGCTCCAAGCCTCTGTCCTCAACAAGGGCAGTCTCAGAACACTTGATGCCAACTTGGCTCTCTCTGTCAGGACGTCCCTCCTCTAGGAAACCGCCCTAACTCCCTTCCTCAGTCTGGCCTGGCTGGCCCTGTCCTAGGACACCCCCTGCAGGACCCTTGCTGTTCCACTGGGAAAAAGATCAAGACCCTCAAGAAGGAACAAATGGCAAGAGACTGGGGGGCGGTGGGAGTGCCCCTGAGAAGGGTCATGGTTTGGTTGAGGAGACTTGATTCGTTCGGGAGGGCTTCCTGGAAGAGGGGGCCAGGGCAAAGTTGTCAGAATCCAAGTGGAGGCACAAAAACCTCAGCAGCAGGGAACCCTATGAGACAGAGAGGAGGGAGGTCTGGCTCTTGCCCAGCATGGATCAACAAAGGGGAGATGTGTGGCTGTGGACACAGAGATCTCCAGGCTCAGGAGGCCACAAATACCAGGCAGGAGTCTACCCTTACATCCAGGGGCCAAGAGGAGCTACTGGGAGGTCTAGAGCAGGGGCTAAATGGCTCCCAGACTAGAGGAAGAGGACTCTCTGAGGCTCAGATAGTGCTGGGCATCTTGGCCTGAATTCACCTTCCAACACAGGCTCAAGTGCAAATGTTGGCAGGTGCGATTCATCAGCTTCTCCTGCTGCCCCACCTTGGCTCCTGGAGATGGACTCATGCCCATGCCCTGGCAGTTCCTGGCTTGGCAGTCTGTAAGTCTAATCTAAATCTCTCCAGCTGCAACCCAAATACCTGTCTTTAGTGGCATGTGAGGGTAAGCAGATGGCTCTTTCCCACTAAGCTGCCCTCCAGGGAAAAGCCCTGCAGGGAAGGCATGGGTACACAGGAGCCCTGGTATCAGCTGGGCCCCCATAGATTCCTTGGCTCTTCAGAAAGGAACTCTCTCTCCTGCTCCTCCTCTCAGCACCTGCTCTGAGTGACAAGTTGTTGTTGCTCTGGGCACGAGTGTCCCCAGAGGGCTCACTGCCCTGTCTCTCCAGCTATCCAGCCCCCAACTGGGAGTGGGCGTGTGAATTTTTGCTGTGGTTGCTTCTTCTCCTGAGTGTTCAGGAGTAGAGGTTTGGGGGAATGCCTTTTTCAGCCAGAGGAAGCCATGGCAGTGATCAACAAATTGCTCAGGGAATCTCAGAGCACCCAGGTCGAGAGGATTCTTGGTCTGACCCCACTCTACAGATAGAACAACTGAGGCCCAGAGAGGGAACAGCGTCTGTTCAAATGAGTTGGGAGATCTAAGGTTTATGACACCCAGTGCTATGCTCTTCACCCACCACGAGAGCCGAATCTAGCAGAAAGATCTCCCCCATACCAAATAATTCCTGCTTGCCTGTCATGGGGGCCTCCCAGGTGGCTCAGTGGTAAAGAATTCACCTGCCAGTGCAGGAGAAATAAGAGATGTGGGTTCGATCCCTGGGTCGGGAAGATCCTCTGGAGGAGGGCATGATAACACTTCAGTATTCTTGCTGGGAGAATCCCCATGGGCAGAGGAGCCTGGCGGGCTGCAGCCCACGGAGTCGCAGAGAGTCATTCATGACTGAATTGACTGAGCACACACGCACACCTGTCGTGGAGCCTGAAATCCTGCCCTTTGAGCTACAGTGCTCACAGCTGAGAACGGTCCTCTGAGGAAAGGCAAGTGTCCCCGGAAGGGGCACACAGCAACACCTTATGGGGGAATGACTAGCACCTCCTCTCAGTCTGCTCTGCAATCTCTTCACTTGGCCTGTGTCAGTGAGAGGCCCAAGAGGCCTAAGATAGATCTTGAGAGAAGAGGGAAAACAGAGTTCCCATGGGGAGAGTTAGTCTGTGTATGAGTTGAGGGGCAGACAGCTCTGGCTTTCAGGATGTGGGTCGCCCTAGGCATTCCCTACACTGAAAGTGGACATAGTGCTGGGTCAAAACCTGCGGGGACAGATGATCACAAGAGCCTCCCCAAACCCCCAGCTCTCATCAGTGCTCATCAACCCAGGAGAACACCTGCGCTGAAATCCCTCCCAGCCCAATGTAATGGGAGCTTAGAGGTGGATTCATATGATTTATGGAAAATAAAGGCATCCGATGTGTTTACCCAAGTCCATGAACTATGACTCCCTATAATACGAGGTCTGTGTTTTAGGAGAAGTCAGTGTTTGGAAATGGTCTCTCCTAGGAGAACAGACCTCTAATGGTATAATTTCAGGCAGGGGCAGGTGAGCTGAAAAAATATTTGGGGGCAGCTAAGCCTTAGAAACCTTGGCCCCCACACTTAGCCTGTGGTTTCTAGGGGCAGCAAAGGAGACTGGGGGCCTCCTCAGCCCGTGGACCTCAGGACTGCCACGTACAGAGTTGCTCACATGCATCCTTTGACCTTGGGCTGGGTCCAGAATGCTGAGCGCCAACCTGGTTGCTTTAGCTGGAGCCAGGGGTGGCTCCGGCAACTCTGGGGGCACAGATCAGAGCACAGCAGGCAGCTCTACAGTCTTTGGGGCACCTGCCCTGATCCCAGTGTCCCCTGAGGTCGGAGGTCATGCTGAGGAAGGGAAGTCAGGGGGCAGGCAACTGGCAAGAACTGCCAATCCCAGCCAACTTCGCTAAGCTTTGCTGTAGGTTAGCATATTTAGAGATGGGCCTCCAGCACCTATGGCACACAGCCCTGGCCTCCATGTCAGGAAATGCCGGGCTTTATTTCTTTCTTTTTCTGCCTCTCTTCACACTGACACCCATGAGAACTGGGAATGGAGAAAGGAAGGAAATAGAGAAGGTGGTCATAGGAATAGAGAAAGGAAGAGCCAATGCTTAGGGTTCTACTATCAGACCTGGAGCCCCATAACCCTTTACTTCAGCATAACTTAAAATTTATGGAAAAGTTGAAAAAATACATTGAATACCCATAGACCAGCCACTCAGACTCGGTTTTATCACATTTGCTCTCTCCCACTCTTTCTTCATATGCACATTTTTAAAAAACTCTTTGAGAATAAGTTGCGGTCATGATACACTTTCACTCCTAAATACTTTAGTGGTTTTTCCTGAAAACAAGGACATTCTCTTACATAACCACAATACAAGAACAAAAACCAGGAAATTCACATTGATATGTTGCTATTATCTAATCAGTGTACCTTAATCAGATTTTGCTCATTGTCCCCATAATGTCTTTGTAAACCACCAAAATTCCCAGACCATGCATTGTATTCAGTTGTCCAGTCCCTTAAGTCTCCTTTTCTCTGGACAGTTCCCCCATACATTTTTCTTTCACAACCGTGCCATGGTTGGAGAGCACAGGCCAGTGATGTACTAGGAATACATCTATTGGGGATACTTCAGTTAGGTTTTGTCAAGTGTTTCCTCATGGAGACTCGGGTTATGTACCTTTCATGAGAATATCACAAATCAATCCCATATTGTCTTCAGCACATGATATTGATTTGTCCCATTCAGTTCAGTTCATTTCAGTCACTCAGTCATGTCTGACTCTTTGCAACTCCATGGACTGCAGCATACCAGGCCTCCCTGTCCATCACCAACTCCTGGAGTTTACTCAAACTCAAGTCCATTGAGTCAGTGATGCCATGCAACCATCTCATCCTCTGTCGTCCCCTTCTCCTCCTGCCTTCAATCTTTCCCAGTGTCAGGGTCTTTTCAAATGAGTCAGTTCTTTGCATCAGGTGGCCAAAGTATTGGAGTTTCAGCTTCAACATCAGTCCTTCCAATGAATATTCAGGACTGACTTCCTTTAGGATGGACTGGTTGGATCTCCTTGCAGTCCAAGGGACTCTCAAGAGTCTTCTCCAACACCACAGTTCAAAAGCATCAATTCTTCGGCACTCAGCTTTCTTTATAGTCCAACTCTCACATCCATACATGACCACTGGAAAAACCATACCTTTGACTAGATGGACCTTTGTTGGCAAAGTAATGTCTCTGCTTTTTAATATGCTGTCTAGGTTGGTCATAAATTTTCTTTCAAGGAGCAAGCGGCTTTTAATTTCATGGCTGCAGTCATTATCTGCAATGATTTTGGAGCCCCCAAAAATAAAGTCTGTCACTGTTTCCCCATCTATTTGCCATGAAGTGATGGGACCAGATGCCATGATCTTAGTTTTCTGACTGTTGAGCTTTAAACCAACTTTTTCACTCTCCTCTTTCACTTTCATCAAGAGGCTCTTTAGTTCTTCTTCACTTTCTGCCATAAGGGTGGTGTCATCTGCATATCTGAGGTTATTGGTATTTCTCCTGGCAATCTTGATTCCAGCTTGTGCTTCCTCCAGCCCAGTGTTTCTCATGATGTACTCTGCATATAAGTTAAATAAGCAGGGTGACAATATACAGCCTTGATGTACTCCTTTCCCGATTTGGAACCAGTCTGTTGTTCCATGTCCAGTTCTAACTGTTGCTTCTTGACCTGCATACAGGTTTCTCAGGAGGCAAGTCAGGCGGTCTGGTATTCCCATCTCTTTAAGAATTTTCCACAGTTTGCTGTGATCCATGCAGTCAAAGGCTTTGGTGTAGTCAATAAAGCAGAAATAAATGTTTTTCTGGAACGCTCTTGCTTTTTCTATGATCCAGAAGATGTTGGCAATTTGATCTCTGGTTCCTCTGCTTTTTCTAAGTCCAGGTTGAGTATCTTGAAATTCAGGGTTCACGTACTGTTGAAGCCTGGCTTGGAGAATTCTGAGCATCACTTTGCTAGCGTGATTTTGCTAGCTTGTCCCATTACTGGTGATGTTAACTTTGTTTTCTGTTATTGTTTTTTCATGGAAGCATAACGTATATACAGCTTCCCTGTTGGCTCAGACAGTAAACAATCTGCCTGCAACGCAGGAGACCTGGGTTCGGAGGCCTGGGTTGAGAGGATCCCTTGGAGAAGGCATGGTAACCCACTCTAGTATTCTTGACTGGAGGATCCCATGGACAGAGGAGCCTGGCAAGCTACATTCCATGGAGTCCCAAAGAGTTTGACAGGACTGAGCGACTAACAAACACACACGTACACATAGGGTATATACAGAAAAGTACATACACCCAGTGAACTTTCACAGTCTGAACACACATGTGCAAACAGCACCCAGATCAACAAAAGTACATTTCCAGCACTCCAAACCTACCAAGTCCTCATCAAGTTCCTATCTCCCCAAAGTAACCACCATCCTGACTTCTAATAGCATAAACTACATTTGTCTGGTTTTGAACTCTGAATAAATAAAGTCATTTATTTCAGAAACATCCATGGTTTCTGGATGTTTTGCTCATAGTATGTTTGTGAGATTCTCAGAGCCTACTTCTAAAATAATAAATGCCATACTTCCCATTATGAGACTTCAATGAAAATGGAAGAAAATGTAACATCTACATGTAATTTCAAAAAATCAGCATAACACTTTAGTTGTAAATAAATCAGGGGTCCCCAACCTCTGGGATCTAATGCCTGATGATCTGAGGTGGACCTGATGTCCTATTAATAGAAATAAATGTAAGCTCACTTGAATCATCTTAAAACATTCCCCGGCCCGGTCCATGGAAAAATTGTCTTCCACAAAACCAGTGGCTGGAGTCAAAAAGTTTAGAGACCACTGATATAAAGGACAGTAGTTTATAGTACATAATAAGATACATTTATATATACAAATATGTAATTTTCAATAAAAATATCAGGGGTGTCAGTATGTAAATGCAGGGGCACAAGGATGTAAAGAAGTCTTCCTATGTGCCCGTACCCATATTCAGAAGCCCTGTAACATGGCAGCCACACACACATTCCAAGCAGAGGAACATGATATTGTTGCCATCATGGGGAGATTTTCCTATTTGGTGAACAACTCCTGGTAAAATTCCAAATGACACAAAGTATGATAATTTGCTGCATACTAAACCTGTGCAAGCCTTACTTTGTACTTCCAAATAAAATGGACAAGTTTGTAGGCTCTGATGTAGATAAAGTTTCTTCACTTGACTGAATATCCAAGTGAAATGTTTGAAGGTGGGACAGGACTCAGACATCCTCTGTGGTGTGAGCTGTCCTGTAGGACTCCCAGCCCACTGACTGTCCCAGAAGCCAGGGTCTCCTCAACCATGTGACAACTACCCCCAGATTCTCCAAATGCCTTCTGAGGTGGTACCACAAGTCTAGGGAACAAATGGGGAGGTCATCTGGGGGTCAGAGAACCATGGGGGTGGGGGGGTAAGGGAAGCAGAGGGTAGAAGGTTGGGCATGGTCTGAAGGCGGTGGGGGCATGGATGGGAGGACTGATGGGATCCCTAAGGCGGGGCCTCCCCAAGGCCAGCTCCGGGGTAGGAGGCTGGTCTCGGGATGGAGGGTTGGACCTTGTGGACCTTGCTACCCATCCCCACTCCTTGCTCAGAGGATGCTACCAGGACCTACTTTCCTGAGCCCTGCGTGCACGTCTGCTCAACTGCTCTGGGCCTCACAGGAAGTGAAACCCCCTAATAGACATAGGGGGCCCCATCATCAGTAGCTCCTCTGGGGACCTTCCTGGGCTGAAAAACCCACATAAGCCATACATCAAAAGGATTACAGGACCCTCACCTGTGTAATTGGGGCTTCCCTGGTGGCTCAGACAGTAAAGAATCTGCCTACAATGCAGCAGACCCAGGTTTGGTCCCCAGATCAGGAAGATCCTCTGGAGGAGGAAATGGCAACCCACTCCGGTATTCTTGCCTGGAGAGTCCCATGGACAGAGGACCCTGGTGGGCTATAGTCCGTGGGTCGCAAAGAGTCAGACAAGACTGAGCAACTAAGTACATGTGCACCTGTGTAATTATATATAAAAACAATACGATACTAAATTGACAGGTAACTATAAAGAAGTTAAACAAAGTTCTGATTTTTCCCATTATGCTTTTATTTTAATAAAATACTAAATAACTAGTTGTTTTAAAGTACCTTCCTTTGCTGCCCCTGAGAACAGGCTCCATGTGCCTGTGGTGTGACCGACCAGTGAACACAACCCATGAACTGGCTCATTTAATTAAACCCAAGACCTTTTGAGATGGGCACCATTCATTCTTTTTTAAAAATATTTATATTTTATTTGGCTGTCCCCGGTCTTAGTTGTCATGGGGGATCTTTAGTTGCGGCAGGTAGGAACCTGTTCCCTGACCAAGGATTGAACCTGGGTCCCCTGCATTGGGAGCGTTGGAATGCTAGCATCTGGACCATCAGGGAAGTCCAAGGTGGGGACCATTCTTATTCTCATTTGGGAGATGAGATACTGAGGATAAGACTGATTAAAACGCTTGCTCTGGGGCGCACAGGAAGAATTGCTGGGACCAGGATTGGCCAACATCCAGAGCTAAGCCTGAGCCACCACTCTTTAAGTTCTTTAAAAGGCATTTAACCTCTCTACCACTGTCAGTTCCTGGTGCTAAGCGCTATGGAAGGATGCATGCATATACACACACACTCTCTCTCCACCAACTAGGCAAAGTGGGAGGCTCACGCGCTTCCTGCAGTGTGTTTACGCCCCCTGGTGGCCATGTGCAGCTTCATCTCTGGTCCATCCCAGCCAGGGATCACCAGCTGGGGTGATCTCAGTTCATTTCCAAGGCAAACTACTCAATATCACAGTAATCCAAGTCTCTGCCCCAAAAACTAGTGCTGAAGAAGCTGAAGTTGAACTGTTTTAAGACCTACAAGACCTTTTAGAACTAACACCGAAAAAAGATGTCCTTTTCATCATAGGGGATTGTAATGCAAAAGTAGGAAGTCAAGAGATACCTGGAGTAACAGGCAAGTTTGGCCTTGGAGTATAATGTGAAGCAGGGGAAAGGCTAACAGAGTTTTGTCAAGAGAACTCACCGGGCATAGCACTCACCCTCTTCCAACAACCCAAGAAACAACTCTACACATGAACATCACCAAATGGTCAACAGTGAAATCAGATTGATTATATTCTTTGCAATTGAAGATGGAGAAGCTCTATACAGTCAGCAAAAACAAGACCTGGAGCTGACTGTGGCTCAGATCATCGGCTCCTTATTGAAAAATTCAGGCTGAAATTGAAGAAAGTAGGAAAAACCACTAGACCATTCAGGTATAATCTAAATCAAATCCCTTGTGATTATACAGTTGCTGCTGCTGCTGCTGTTAAGTCGCTTCAGTCGTGTCCGACTCTGTGCGACCCCATAGATGGCAGCCGACCAGGTGACTAATAGATTCAAGGGATTAAATCTGATAGACAGAGTGCCTGAAGAACTATGGATGGAGGTTCATAACATTGTACAGGAAGCAGTGACCAAAACCACCCCCAAGAAAAATAAATGCAAAAAGGCAAAATGGTTGTCTGAGGAGGTCTTACAAATAGCTGAGAAAAAGAAGAAAAGCAAAAGGCAAAGGAGAAAGGAAAATAAATACCCAACTGAATGCAGAGTGCCAAAGAATAGCAAGGAGAGATTAAAAAAATAAGCCTTCTTAAGTCAACAATAAGCTTATTTAACTTATAAGCAGAATACATCATGAGAAATGCTGGGCTGGATGAAGCACAAGCTGGAATCAAGATTGCCAGGAGAAATACCAATAACCTCAGATATGCAGATGACACCACCCTTATGGCAGAAAGTGAAGAAGAACTAAAGAGTCTCTTGACGAAAGTGAAAGAGGAGAGTGAAAAAGTTGGTTTAAAGCTCAACAGTCAGAAAACTAAGATCATGGCATCTGGTCCCATCACTTCATGGCAAATAGATGGGGAAACAATGGAAACAGTGGCAGACTTTATTTTCGGGGGCTCCAAAATCACTGCAGATGGTGACTGCAGCCATGAAATAAAAAGGTGCTTACTCTTTGGAAGAAAAGTTATGACCAACCTAGACAGCATATTAAAAAGCAGAGACATTACTTTGCCAACAAAGGTCCATCTAGTCTAGGCTATGGGCTTTCCAGTAGTCATGTATGGATGTGAGAGTCAGACTATAAAGAAAGCTGAGCACTGAAGAATTGATGCTTTTCAACTGTGGTGTTGGAGAAGACACTTGAGAGTCCCTTGGACTGCAGGGGGATCCAACCAGTCCATCGTAAAGGAGATCAGTCCTGAATATTCATTGGAAGGACTGATGCTGAAGCTGAAGCTCCAATACTTTGGCCACCTGATGCAAAGAACTGACTCATTTGAAAAGACCCTGATGCTGGGAAAGATTGAGGGTGAGAGGAGAAGGGGACGACAGAGGGTGAGATGGTTGGATGACATCACCAACTCGGTGGACATGAGTTTGGGTAAACTTCAGGAGTTGGTGATGGACAGGGAGGCCTGGCATGTGCAGTCCATTGGGTTGCAAAGAGTCGGACATGACTGAGCGACTGAACTGAACTGAACTGTAGTGAACAATGCAAAGAAATAGAGGAAAACAACAGAATGGGAAAGACTAGAGATATCTTCAAGAAAATTAGAGATATCAAGGGAACATTTCATGCAAAGATAGGCACAATAAAGAAAAGAAACAAGGACTTAACAGAAGTAGAAAAGATTAAAAAGAGATGGCAAGAATATACAGAACTATACAAAAAAGGTCTTAATGACCCAGATAACCATTTTGGTGTGGTCACTCACCTAGAGCCAGACATCCTGAAGTGTGAAGTCAAGCGGGCCTTAGGAAGCATTACTATGGACAAAGCTAGTGGAGGTGATGGAATTCCAGATTCTATTTCAAATCCTAAAAGATGATGCTGTGAAAGTGCTGCACTCAGTATGCCAGCAAATTTGGAAAACACAGCAGTGCCCACAGGACTGGAAAAAGTCAGTTTTCATTCCAATCCCAAATAAGGGCAACGCCAAAGAATGTTCAGACTACTGCTCAATTGCACTCATTTCACATGCTAGCAAGATAATGCTCAAAATCCTTCAAGCTAGTCTTCAGCAGTATATGAACTGAGAACTTCTAGATGTACAAGCTGGATTTAGAAAAGGCAGAGGAACCAGAGATCAAATTGCCAAAATCTGTTGGATCATAGAAAAAGCAAAGGAATTTTAAAAAAATCTACTTCTGCTTCATTGACTACGCTAAAGCTCTTTATTGGGTGGATCACAACAAACTGTGGAAAATTCTTAAAGAGATGGGAATACCAGACCACCTTACTTGCCTCCTGAGAAACCTGAATGTGGAATAAGAAGCAACAGTCAGGACCGGACATGGAACAACAGACTGGTTCAAAATTGAGAAAGAACTATAACATGGCTATATATTGTCACCCTGCTTATTTAGCTTCTATGTGAAGTTATACATCATGCAAAATGCTGGGCTGGATGAATCACAAGCTGGAATCAAGATTTCTGGGTGAAATATCAATAAGCTTAGATATGCAGATGATACCACTCTTAACGGCAGAAAGGACCTAAAGAGCCCCTTGATGAGGATGAAAGAGGAGAATGAAAAGACTGACTGAAAACTCAACATTCAAAAAACTAAGATCAGGGCATCTGGTCCCATCACTTCATGGCAAATAAATGGGGAAACAGTGACAGAATTTATTTTCTTGGGCTCCAAAATCACTGCAGACGGTGACTGCAGCCACAAAATTAAAAGACTTGCTCCTTGGAAAGAAAGCTGTGACAAACTTAAGTGGTGTATTACAGCACAGAGACATCATTTTGCCAACAACCATCTGTAGAGTTGAGAGAGTCAATTTCTACATAGGTTGATAAGAATTGATAAGAAGTCCAGGGTCCCCAAGGAAGAGAAAGGGGTCTGTAGTTCTCAAGGAGGAGAAAAGGACAAACTTTTTTTTCTACATCCTTAGTGTTAGTCACATAAATTTTTTTTTTTCTATAAGCCCAGAGCCTATGATTACACAAGAAAACAACTTAGTTTAAACTCTGTACTACGGATTATATAACAACAATGTATCCTGCTTGAGGACATGTTTCTTCTTCTTGAGAACTGTTAGGTAGTTAGAATAGGAAAAAGGATTCCAAAATGGCGGTGGCTAAAAGACAAGGAAGGGAAAAGCCTGCGAAAATAGAACAAAGGAAGGTCAAAGGAAGGTCCGGGGCACCGGAGTGAGGACCTCAGGTAGAACAAACAGCACTCCTGACTAGCCCAATTTACATAGGGCAGGCCCAGGGGGGAGGAAAATACATATAAAAAGAGGAGCCAAAGGGCCAGGTCTTTCTCTCTCTCCCCTCCCCCCACCTCGCGTGCTCATTCTCTCTCTCTCTCTCTTCTGTCTTTGGGTCGGCATGCCCTCTCGCCTGGAGAATGTATTTTCCTGCTATTTTCTAAATAAAATTGAGCTGTAACACGGAGCTGTAACACTGATCTGTCTAAGAGCTGTAACAGAGCTATATAACATGGTCTGTCCGAGGGCTATGACCCGCCGAGGGCTCTAACGTCCATGGCTTCAAATTTTGTTGAGATAAGACCGAACCAAGGAGAATACACTCGCCTGACAGAACCTTCTGACTAATCCTGTTATCTTAAAATGTATATTATGGGAGTGGGTCTGGTAAGACCTTTACAACCTTGAGACATTCTTTTGATTTATTGTAATAACCATTTGAAAAAGTATATAGCTCCGTTGCTAAGACTAGGGTGGCACTCTCCATTCCCCTTCTGATGTCTATATCAGAAGATTTCTCTGTCCCTTTTCATACTTTAATAAAACTCTGCTACTCAAAAGCTCTTGAGTGATGAAGCCTGGTCCCTGGTCCCAAAGCTAAATCTTCTTTGAAGATCATGAATCTGACACCATCCACCCTAAGCTATCAGAGTCAAGGCTATGTTTTTTTTTTCTCCAGTAGTCATGTATGGATCTGAGAGGTGGACTATAAAGAATACTGAGAGCTGAAGAATTGATGCTTTAGAACTGTGGTGCTGGAGAAGACTCTTGAGAGTCCCTTGGATAGCAAGAAGATCAAACCAGCCAATCCTAAAGGAAATCAACCCTGAATATTCTTTGGAAGGACTGATGCTGAGGCTGAAGCTCCAATACTTCAGCCACCTGATACAAAGAGCCAATTCATTGGAAAAAACCCTGATGCTGGGAAAGATTGAAGGCAAGAGAAAAAGGGGACGACAGAGGATGAGATGGTTGGACTGATTCAATGAACATGAGTTTGAGCAAACTCAGGGAGATGGTAAAGGACAGGGAAGCCTGGCGTGCTGCTGTTCTTGGGGTTGCGAAGAGTCAGACACAACTTAGTGACTGAACAACAACAACAGTAGGTTGTGTGTGTGTATGTGCACACGCTCAGTCACGCCTGGCTCTTTGCAACCTCGTGGACTATCGCCTACCAGGCTCCTCTGTCCATGGAATTTTCCAGTCAAGAATACATTCCCTACTCCAGAGGATCTTCCTAACCCAGGGATCAAACCTGAGTCTCTTGCATCTCCTGCAATGACAGGCAGATTCTTTACTACTGTGCCACCTGGGAAGCCTGCCCAGAAGGTTTTACTTGTTGAAATATTTAAAATATTTTTGCTGTTGTTTGTGGTCCTGCTTTACTAACATCCTAGGCTCTTGCTTCCTCTGTTGCCCCTGGGGTCCAGCACTGGGTAGAGCAGGCAGCTGGTCAGTGCCACCGAGACCACTGGGCTACTTGGGAAAGAGCATGCATGGGGGGCTGAGACAGTAGCCCCACTGTTCCCAAAGGTATGGAGGATAGAAGAGGGCATTCTAGGCAGGGGAACAATAGGAACAAAGACCTGCAAGTAGTTACATGGGACTGAAATGAGCACAGAAAAAAAGTGGAATTAAGTTTGACCCAGTCTCCAGCAGAGTCTGGGGATGGGGGTGCCCTGATTATAGTGACAGGCCCTAGTTCTTTAGACAGAAATATCTCCAGAGCCAGGGAAAGGAGGACAGCTCTACTTCAACATCCCTATATGCTATCCCTTGCCCCCATTCTGTAGTCACAACACACCTAGGAGGAGGGGTTCACCGCAACAACATACATGGGAATGGCTGCCCCCGTTCAGCAGATGGAGAAACAGAGGCTCTAAATTCAGCTGAGGCTTCTGGCCCAAATCGTGTATCCAGCTGATGGCTGGGGTTCTCATGTGCTGCCTGACCCTAGGCCCAGCCTCTGAAACCACCACATTACACAGGGTGCCCTTTTGAAACAGAAGGGAAGGGGCACAGCCTTTTAAAGAAAGAGCCCAAGGATACAACATAAACTGATAAGAATCAAATGGATCCAAGATGGTGGACAGGACAACTCCCACTAGACCTTGAACCTCAGTACAGGCTCATTATAACACGTCAGCAAACTAAATGACACACCCATAGGCTTCATAACTGTTCCAAGGCCTTCAAAGACCAAAAAGTGGGCAGTGGCCCAATTCCTGGAAATCCCTGCCCCTTCCCCAAAAGAGTTGGAATAATCCTCCCACTCATTAGCCTATGAAACTACTCAGCCCATAAAAGCTAACCACATTTTGAGGCCACTCTCTCCTGCGATGGCCTGTACACGGTCTGTGAAGTGTGTTTCTTTTGGAAGTTCAGTTCAGTTCAATCGCTTAGTTGTGTCTGCATGCCAGGCATCCCTGTCAATCACCAACTCCCAGAGCTTGCTCAAACTCATGTCCATCTAGTCGGTGATGCCATCCACCCATCTCATCCTCTGTCGTCCCCTTTTCCTCCTGCCTTCAATCTTTCCCAGCATCAGGGTCTTTTCAAATGAATCAGCTCTTTGCACTAGGTGGCCAAAGTATCGGAGCTTCAGCTTCAGCATGTCTTTCCAATGAATATTCAGGACTAATTTCCTTTAGGATTGACTGGTTTGATCTCCTTGCAGTCCAAGGGACTCTCCAAGGGACTGTCCAAGAGTCTTCTCCAACACCACGGTTCAAAAGCATCAATTCATAGGCATTTCTTTTGGAAGAGGTGTAAAAAGTGCTCAGGTGGGGCTTGGCACTTCATAAATGAGGCCCAAGACCACAGTGCCACACTGGTCCTTAGCAGGGAAGAAAAAGTACCTAGTCTATGACACTGTTGGTGGGAATGGAAGTTGATGTAGCCACTGAGGTTCCTCAGAAAAATAAAAATAGAATTACCGTATGATTCAGCAATCCCACTCCTGGGCATAGAGCCAGACTCTAATTCAAAAAGATACATACACCCTTATGTTCATAGCTCCACTATTCACAACAGTCCAGACATGGAAACAGCCTAAATGTCCATCAGCAGATGAATGGGTAAAGATGTGGTACATATATACAATGGAATACTACTTAACCGTATAAAAGAACAAAATAATGCCATTTACAGCAACATGGATGCAACTAGAGCTTATCATACTAAGTGAAGTAAGTCAGAAAAGAGAAAGACAAATACTATATGATATCACTTGTATGTGGACTCTAAACTATGCCACAGATGAACCTATCTACAAAACAGAAACAGACACACAGACATAGAGAACAGACTTGAGGTTGCCAAGGGGGAGAGAGCTGGGAGAGGAATGCAGTGGGAGGCTGAGGTTAGCAGATATAAGCTATACATATACAATGGGTAAACAACAAAGTCCTACAGTATAGCACAGAGAAATTTTTAAATATCCTATGATAAAGCATAATGGAAAAGGCTATTTTAAAAAATGTACAGTATATATATCTGAATCACTTTGCTTTACAGCAGAAATGAACGCAACATACAACACAATCAAACTATACTTTGATTTCAAAAAATCCTATAGGGAAAAAAAAAACAATCCACAGATTCCCAGTCTTCTGCAAGAAGTGGGGTGTTCGGATGGAGGTTTTGATTGTCTCTATCACCTGATTAAAGTATATTTGATTTTCCATGAGTGTGTTTGAAATGCATCAGCCTGCACTGCCCACTGAGGGACCAGGCTCAAGACACACACATTGTTAACACCCATGAAGATAAAGTGCCTATTTAAGCTACAGTCTTTACCTAAAGATGGCTAAACAAAAACATGGCATGGTGAAAACTAGCTTCCCTGTACAGTGTACAGGGGTCTTCCTTTGGATTTGTCTGGCTTTGGAGAAGTCTAACCTGGTCCCTCAGGCTATTAAATATAGATAAGGTGCTTCTAGGAATGTGGCTTGCCGGTGAGTCCAGAGAGCAGGACTCAGACTATTCTCAGCCACAAGCTTAAAGGGGAGCCTGGGGAAGTCAGTTCAGGTCTTCTGACTCTATTTTGCTCTTCCAAGAACAGATACATGGCATCTGACAAAGTACACGGGTTTTGCCAGATGTGACAAAATTTTACTGTAAAAAGGAGGTTCATGGTGAACAGTTTTGCATTGATGCAATGAAGTTGGATGAATTCCTTTTACTGAATAATTTTGATTCAGCCAATTATTTTGACTAAGCCATTGTTTGCTGTGCATCTCTGCCAGGGCAGAGTGGTATGGATGTGGTCCTTTTCTCTTGGAACATTTTCTGAGACCATGTTCCATGGAGCATGCTTTAGGAAAGAAGGGGGGAAATGCTCCTTTAAGTTCTCTTCAGCCCTGGTCAAAGGGCTGGAGATGAGACAGGTAGCCCTGGCCATAAAATTTAAGCCCTTCCCTTGGCTGGCAAGGCCAGGACCTTTGTCCCTGATATTTTCTCTCTGTTGAATGTATCTCAGTTTCCCAGATACTGTCAGGCTCATTCCCTAACTCCCTTCAGATCTCTGGCCAAAGCCTGTCTTATCAGATGAACCTTCCTGATTTTCCCCATCTAGAACAGCAGTCTCCTCTAGGAACCTGCGCTCTCCCCAGCTGCCCCCTTTGCCTCAGGACAGTGCCTACCCACCCTGTGCCATGTCTCCTTCCCTCCCATTCCCAGGTGTAATTAGGTAGGATAGACAGGCTGACTGTTAAAAACATTTTTTTTTTAAGGAAATAATAAATAAATGGACAGGCAAAGAATGTGAAAGTTCCTACAGAGATAAGCGTTGTTAATTGCTGGCATGTGTCCTACTAAACTTTTCTTTGCAGGCAGAGAAAGGAGGGGTGGGGAGAAATGCAGAGATAATTGCTGTTATTATCAAACTACTTCTCTTTGTGGTAATCTGGTTTTTCCATCTGAGATCTGTCCTGGTCACAATAGCTCCTTTCTGGACTTTCCAACCTGGCTCTTGGCTTCTTGTTGGGTGTTAGGGACCTGCTCAGGCCAAGGTGCTGTTACTCCACTCCTAACCTTGTCTATGGCAACCCATTCCAGTACTTTTGCCTGGAAAATTCCATGGATGGAGGAGCCTGGAGGGCTACAGTCTATGGGGTCACACAAAGAGTCAGACACGACTGAGCAACTTCACTCACTCAACCTTGTCTGAAAGAGGTGCCCTGGGCACTTGGAGTGGGGCCTCCACGGTAGTAGTGGGAGAGGCACTGGAAGTTTCCCTGAAGAACTACTGTTTCACAGGGGAGCACAGGACGGTGCTTCAAGGGAAAGAACAGCAAGTGTGCTTCTGCGGAGCTCCAGAGTTGTCTCCCAACTTCTTCTTCCCCACACTAGGCCCCTATTGCTGTTCTTCTTCTGCTGCTAAGTTGTTTCAGTTGTGTCTGACTCTTTGTGATCCTATGGACTGTAGTCCACCAGGCTCCTCTGTCCATGGAATTCTCCAGGCAAGAACACTCGAGTAGGTTGCCATTTCCTTCTCCAGGGGGATCTTCCCAACCTAGGGATCGAACCTGCATCTCTTCCATCTCCTGTATTGGCAGGTGGGTTCTTTACCACTAGTGCTACCTGGGAAGCCCATGCTGTTCTTCTGCTCCTCTCCAAATTCACTTTCAAGAAAGGATATGTCATGGGCAACCTAGAGCGCAAATGACAACTCCAAGGCCCACATAACTGCCCTCTCCAAATAGTTCTATGGAGGCTTTGAGAGAGGAAGTGACTGGCCCATGATCACACAGCAAACAGGTGTCAGAGCTGGGCCTCAGACTTGGGACTCCAGGGTGATGAAAAATTCTGAGCTCACCAGTTAATAAGGGCTGAGTGAGAATGGGTATGGGGTGACAGTGGCAGAGGGAATGATTCATTGAGGGTCACAGAAGAAGGTGCCCTCTGGCCTAGATCATCGCAGCCTTGGCAGCAGCTGAAAAAGATTAACTTATGTTTGAAGAAGCCTTGAAGAGACAGAAACACAGGTTGTGTTTCCCCAAAAAGGCTCTGCCCATCCTCCTCTACTGAAGGGCAATCTTAGCCTGACTCTAGGAGCTAGGAGCTTAATATAACCATTTTTGAAGCCTCCTGGCAAGGCTGTCAATGCTGTTGCTTCACAACAGGTTTAAGAGGGCTGAGGCAGGACTTGTATTTTTCAAAAATTTCCGAGCCTTTGTCACGAGCATCCTCAAGACTGGCTAAATATGTCCCTGAGTTTGCTGCTCTGCAGGGATTGGTAACCATTCCCTCCAGTGGGAATAGAGGTGGGGTGTGTGTGTGTGCATGTGTGATCAACCTGGGAGAGAACAGAGCCAGGGAAAGCCACCTGCTTGGCTAAAAGGTGGTGAAGTTAAATAATTTGATTTGGGATGGCACTGGTCTCTGGGACAACTGTCTTAGAGCACAGATGTGCTCAGATCAGCAAGAAGGCTTTTCTGGGCTTAAAGCTGCCTTGGGCAACAGTGATGCCACAGAAACGCTGCACGGGCAAGCTCGTGCTGGCAAAGAAGACTTCTGAGGTTTTTCTAAACTCTCCCAGATGAACAGGCCAGATACGGTTTTGACAGCCAGACAAAATCCCCCTGCCACCACCTCAATTCCTCCTGACACAAAGATCATCTTCAACTCCAGCTTTCCTAACATTCCATAGGTGGGCTTATCTGCATTGCTAAGGAATCAGGGAACCTGCCCAGAATCATCTAAGAGATTTGTTTCCCTACCCCCACCACTCCTCTACTTGCAAAATACAGTTTTGCTTCTTTTTTTTTTTTTCTGATTATACAAGATGATTATACAAGATGGGGGTAATGTGTGTTTATTGTAGAAAATTTCCAATGTTTGCCTTTGATTGTCTCACAAAATTAAAAGACATAGAATTAGTGGATCAAAGAGCTGTCCATTGGGCAGCCTCAATTTATACTCCCACCTGCCAAGAAGGCAATGACCACTCACCAACATTAGGTATTAATCATGTTTTAATGTTTGTCAGTTTGACTGACAAAAATTAGTATCTCATTCTAATTCACATTTGCTTGGTTTTGAATGAGACAGTATTTTTTACATATTTTCTTGGAAAATGACAGCTGAGCTGCTGCTTCCCTTTTCTCAAGGCAGAGATAAGTCCTTTTCCGTCTTTTTTTTTTCCTAATAAGACTTTGTGCCAAGGAAGCCTCGGGACACTGAATAGAGTTCTCGGGCTAGCCATCATATATATATAGGGCAACTAAGCTCACTATAGGTTTTAAACAAAACTACCAGTGCACACAAAATCCTCAAGGGTGGATTTTTACTTTGGAAGTGGTGTACGTGTGGAAACTTAGAAAAACTCAGTGGTTTCAGACAGCAGAATGATGCAATTTTCTCAGGAAAGTGCTATTGGAGCTGCCATCTGTGTTTCTCCAGTAGTCACCGGCCCAGGACCTGACATATGGTAGGCACCCAGAAACTGCGTTGGCCCTAAAAATAATAATAATTGCACCTATCTATTTAGAAGCCTTTGGAGTTATTTTTAGTTTAAGTTGGAAACAGCTGTCTCAATATCCAGGAAGAGAGAGATTGCAAATTCTGACTTACTGGTAGAACTTCTGAAAAAGGGCAAGGGTGAGTGGTAGTACGAATATCATATCACCAGCAAGTCTGACAGGAGCTGTTTTATGGCATCCATGTCCTTGGATCCAGGTGGGCTGGCCAGGCTCCTCAGGTAAGCCAGTGTGCTTTCCTCCCAGAAGGCCACATTTTCAGGGTTCTAAATGGCCTTTTCTGGTCATCTCCCAGTTTTCTCTGCCTCCAGGGAAGACTACACTTGATTTATCATAGTTGTTGTTTAGTTGCTAAGTCAAGTCCCACTCTTTTGCAACCTCATGGACTATAGCCTGCCAGGCTCCTCTGTCTATGAGTTTTCCCAGGCAAAAATATTGGAGTGGGTTGCCATTTCCTTCTCCAGGGGATCTTTCCCACCTAGGGATCAAATCTGTGTCTCCTGCATTGGCAGGCAGATTCTTTGCCACTGACCTACCTGGGAAGCCCTTATTTTCTTGGGCTCCAAAATCACTGTGGACGGTGACAGCCATAGCGTTATGGATGGTGTTAGCCATGAAATTAAAAGATGCTTGCTCCTTGGAAGAAAAGCTATGACAAACCTAGACAGCATATTAAAAAGCAGAGACATCACTTTGCCGACAAAGGTCCATCCAGTTAAAGCTGTGGTTTTTCCAGTAGCCATGTATGCATATGAGAGTTGGACCATAAAGAAGGCTGAGCACCGAGGAATTGATGCTTTTGAACTGCGGTGTTGGAGAATACTCTTGAGAGTCCCTTGGATAACAAAAAGATCAAACCAGTCAATCCTAAAGGAAATCAGTCCTGAATATTCATTGGAAAGACTGATGCTGAAGCTGAAGCTTTAATACCTTGGCCATCTGATGCAAAGAGCTGACTCATTAGAAAAGACCCTAATGCTAGGAAAGACTGAAGGTAGGAGGAGAAGGGGATGACAGAGAATGAGACGGTTGGATGGCATGACCAACTCAATGGACATGAGTTTGGGCAAACTCCAGGAGATGGTGAAGGTTAGGCAAGCCTGATATGCTGCAGTTTCAAACAGTTTCAAACAGTTGGACACTACTGAGAAACTGAACAACAAACTGGGAAGCCCACAATAGGTAGTAGATAGGTTCTATTAAAGCAATTTGTAAGGCAGTAGGCTATAACCTGAATTCTACAGGGATGGATGGAGTATCTGGTGTCCTGGTTCTCAGCTTTCTCAATCTACCAACCACTAACTATTGTGATAACTGTCAGTGGCCATGCCAATGTAATTGTCAGTTGAAGGGCCAGTGGTTGGTGGGGAGTCAACAAAGACTTTATAGTAGCAATTTGAGTTGTAGAAGGGTCACCCTACCTGCTCTACAGAGGAAGAGTGTGCTCAGTCCCTCAGCTGTGTCTGACTCTTCGCGACCCCGTGAACTGTAGCTCACCAGGCTCCTCTGTCCATGGGATTTTCCAGGCAAGAATACTGGAGGAGGTTGCCATTTCCTTCTCCAGGGATAGAGGAAGAGTGCCTAGGGCCAAGTTGAAGTCAGGGTGGGGCGACCAGATAAGAAGATTGTATAGAGTGGTAGAGCAACTGGAGGCAAATATTTGGATTAGAGGGATATTTAGGAGGTGAGATGATGAACAGGATCAGACAACTGACAGAAGAGGGGTGGGGGTGAGGGAAGAGGAGTCAAAATGACTCCCAGGCTTGGGGCTTGGGTCTCTGAGCACGTGGTGGGGCCATCGCTGGGTTAGGGAAGGAGGGGAAGAGCAGGTTTAGCAGAAAAAATGAGTTAGAGACAAACTCTGTTTAAGGTGTACATAGGGACTCGGAGGGAGGCGTCTAAGGGGGTTGTCTAAGAGGATATAGAATGGTGTGGCGCCTGGGAGAGGGGTCTGAACTGGTCAGGACAGAAGTGGAGAGGAAGCCAACAACAGTGAGAAATGGGAGAGGCTGCTCTGTTTGAGGTGTGCAGAACGGGCAGGGTGTCACGTGGTGGGAGCGCTCAGCCACAAGACTGCTTAATCTCAAAGCCGCGGGCCAAGCCTACCCGCAGTCAGAGATGGAGGGCGGGGTGGGTAAAGGTTGGGTGGGGGTGGGCGGGAGAGGGGGAGGAACCGGATTTGGCCCATCTGGAGCCCGCCCTCTCATTCTCCTCATCCATTGGACAATTGCGCTGTTCGTCAGGGGCCCGCCTCCACAGATGAACCAATAAAGGCTGGCAAAAGGATGCTTCCTTCTCCAGCTAGATCAGCAGCACGAGAGGTCTTTTCGGGGAGGTGAGTCCCGGGTAGTGGTAGCCGCGGTACAGCTTGCGGGCGTGAAATTGACCGACGGACACGGCGGCCTTGGTGCAGGTGAGAGGAGGACGAGGGTCCGAGGTAGGGAACGGGACGAGCGCGGGATGTGAAAGCCTCTAGCCTCCCCGCGTCCGCTCCAGCCCACGGCAACGGCTCAGGTGATGGGGTGAAGAGCGGAGTTGAAGTGAGGTGAGGGGGCGGGCCCGCGGCGGACTGGGAAGAGCCTTGGTCACAGCTACGGTCACCCTTCTCGCGCGCACGCGCCACGTGGGCTCGCAGCCTGGCGTAGGACCTTTGGCTGCGTGCCCGAACATCCGCAGTAGCTGTTTTAGCCTTCGGAGCTCAGCATCTCAACTTAATTCGCCTTATCTATAGACTGGGAAGCTGGGACTCAGGGACGTGGCCGCGCCAGGGTTTGAGGGAGATAGGCTTGGTGGATTCCGGAGGCCGCGCTCTTATCTATGAACCTGTGGGTCAGAGACTTGACTTCGGGACCTGTTTTCTTTAGATACGTGAAACTGGGTCCGGTCTGCGGCAGACGGCCTTGTGTCGGACAACGCTGCCTGGCTTCTCTGCAGGGCTAGGGGTGGGGACGAGGGGAACGCGGAGGCGCCCTCTGCGCGCCGGATCCGACCAATCCTGCCCCTAGTTCGGCGGGGTGGGCTGGGGAGACCGGGCGGTCCTCGAGTGTGGGCGTTCTCCATACTCCGACGGAACAACTTGTGGAGGGAGGGATTCCGAAAACACGTGGAGTGAAAAAGTGCTCCCCGCCCCCCACCCGGTTCTCCAGAGAAAATAGTAAAATAGAGCAGCTTTTAAAATTTTTTTCTAAGGAAAAATACCACCAGAGGCTGTTGAAGGTGTAGGGTTTACTTCATGCCCTTATGGAGGCAGATGTGAACCATTTGGAAATCAATTTGGCAGGATGAGTCTACACCTTTTGACCTACAGATGCTACCCTTGGGAAATAAGTAGGTTAAAACTTAAGTAGGGAAAATGTTGATGCGTTAGGCATTGCAGTTTCAGTTCAGTTCAGTCGCTCAGTCGTGTCCGACTCTTTGCGACCCCATGAATTGCAGCACGCCAGGCCTCCCTGTCCATCACCAACTCCCGGAGTTTACCCAAACCCGTGTCCATCGAGTCAGTGATGCCATCCAACCATCTCATCCTCTGTCGTCCTCTTCTCTTCCTGCCCCCAATCCTTCCCAGCTTTAGGGTCTTTTCCAATGAATCAACTCTTCGCATGAGGTGGCCAAAGTATTGGAGTTTCAGCTTCAACATCAGTCCTTCCAATGAACACCCAGGACTGATCTCCTTTAGGATGGTAGTTTGGTATTTTATAAATAGGGAGATAGTGGAAACAACCTCTAAATCCTCAGTGATACACCTAATAATAAAAGATTATTGCTAATAATATCTTTCCCTGGAGCTGAAGGGTTATTTCTTTAAAATCCTCACAAAACCCTATGAAACTAGTATTCCCATTCCGCAGATGGATGACTGGAACTCAGGCAAGTGAAGTCGTTGTATGTCTGATGCTAGACAGCTAGTGTCATAGCTAGTGTGCTTTGGGACCTCTTGAAATTGCTGTGTTTAGCCAGTGTTTGAAGCCTGGGCACTGGAGAGCCATTGGTGAATAAGGCAGCCATGTTTCCTGAACTTACAGAGCATGCATGCATGTGTTCATTTACATATATGTAGAACAAGCTCTGGCCAGTTTTATTAAGGAAAATTTTTGCATGATTTACTTTTCATCACTCTCTCCTAGCATGCTTCTGCTCATCACCTGGATCAATGATAGCTAGTGTGCATACTCTGTTTTCACATGCTGTGTCCAATTCAGTGGTATTATTGCCGCTACCGGAGAAGGCAATGGCACCCCACTCCAGTACTCTTGCCTGGAAAATCCCATGGATGGAGGAGCCTGGTAGGCTACAGTCCATGGGGTCGCTAAGAGTCGGACACGACTGAGCGACTTCACTTTCACTTTTCCGTTTCATGCACTGGAGAAGGAAATGGCAACCCACTCCAGTATTCCTGCCTGGAGAATCCCAGGGATGGCAGAGCCTGGTGGGCTGCCGTCTATGGGGTCGCACAGAGTCGGACACGACTGAAGCGACTTAGCAATTAGCAATTGCCACTATAGTGATGGACACCAGTTTTTAGCCAACATGGCATACAAGTTGCAAGTGTTAGTTGCTCAGTCATGTCTGACTCTTTGCAACCCCATGGACTCTTCCTCTAGCCCACCAGGCTCCTCTGTCCATGGAATTCTCCAGGCAAGAATACTAGGGTGGGTTCCCATTCCCTTCTCCAGGGGATCTTCCTGACCCAGGGGTCAAACCCCGGTCTCCTGCATTGCAGACAGATTCTTTACCGTCTAAGTCACCAGGAAAGCCCCAACATGGCATAGTGCTTATGCAAGATTTCCTCAAGACTGGGCAGCTGTTGGCGGGGATGACCAGGTTCACTTTGCCTTGTCTGATCATTTTCAGAGTCTCTTGTACCCCAGCACATACTTTTTCCACTTACCATAACCAGTTGGAGCCTCGAGTTGATCTGACTCCAGCGGCTTTTTCATCTTTTTTGCTGCCACTGTCTTCCTGCCTAAAGAGCTGGATGGCCTCCCACTGAGAGCCCCTACCAAGATAGCTGGGGAGCAAGAAAGAGCTTGTATGTATTTAAAGGAACACAGCCTTCCTGGGAGGGGGAACATGGGAGCTGTGCACTGGGCTCTGGCAAGGGAAAGGATTTGGGAAGAAGGAAACAATTGTGGGAAGCCCTCAGTGACTCTTAAGTGCAGAGTATTTAAAAACCCATTTTCTGAAATGCATTTATATGTTATGATGGGATGTGTGGAGACTTAAATACTTTGAGATTAACTGTTTGCAGAAGTCATTATTTTTAAGAAATTAAATTTCTTAACCTCTTAAATTTTCAGATTTATAGAATCCTTTTGTGGAAAGAACATATTCGCTCATACGGTTTCAGAATGTCCAGTACTGTGTCCTACTGGATTCTCAGTTCTGCAAGGAAGACCATTGCCACATTACAGGGGGGACAACGTTTATATTCAAGGTATGCCTCAAATAGGATTAAATCAAAATGGAGACTCTTTCCCCAGGGGCCAGCCACCCTAAAAGACAATGCCACTGCATGTGGTGGCATTGCTCTGCAGAAAGCCTACAGACACACATCAACGGAGGAAGAGGACTTCCACTTGCAGCTCAGCCCCGAGCAGGTAAATGAAGTGCTGCGAGCTAGTGAGTCAGCCCACAAGATTCCTGACCTTGTCAGCAGAGCTCCAGATTCAGTGTTACGGTTTGAGAGCAACCAGCTAGCTGCCAATTCCCCAGTGGAGGACCGGGGAGGTATAGCTGCCTGCCTGCAGACCAATGGACTGCTGTTTGGCATCTTCGATGGACATGGTGGCCACGCATGTGCTCAAGCAGTGAGCGAAAGGCTCTTCTACTATGTGGCCGTGTCACTAATGTCCCAGAAGACTCTGGAGCAAATGGAGGAGGCCATGGAGAGCATGAAGCCCCTGCTGCCCATCCTTCAGTGGCTCAAGCACCCAGGGGACAGTATCTACAAGGATGTCACGTCGGTGCACCTTGATCACCTCCGTGTCTACTGGCAGGAGCTGCTGAACCTTCACGTGGAAATGGGGCTGAACACTGAGGAAGCATTAATGTACTCCTTCCAGAGACTGGATTCTGACATCTCGCTAGAGATCCAGGCCCCCCTCGAAGATGAGATGACCAGGAACCTTTCACTGCAGGTTGCTTTCTCAGGGGCAACGGCTTGCCTGGCCCATGTTGATGGGGTTCACTTGCACGTGGCAAATGCTGGTGACTGCCGGGCCATCCTTGGTGTCCAGGAAGACAATGGCATGTGGTCTTGTTTGCCCCTCACCCAGGACCACAATGCCTGGAACCCAGCCGAGCTGTCACGGCTGAAGAGGGAGCATCCTGAGTCTGAGGACAGGACGGTCATCATGGAAAACAGGCTGCTGGGTGTCCTCATGCCCTGCAGGGCCTTTGGGGACGTCCAGCTGAAGTGGAGTAAAGAGCTGCAGCGCAGTGTCCTGGAGCGGGGCTTCGACACCCAGGCCCTCAACATCTACCAGTTCACCCCCCCGCACTACTACACCCCACCTTACCTGACGGCCAGGCCAGAGGTCACCTACCACAGGCTGAGGCCCCAGGATAAGTTCCTCGTGCTGGCCTCTGATGGCCTGTGGGACGTGCTGGGCAATGAGGATGTGGTGAGGCTGGTGGTGGAGCACCTGGCTGAAGAGGGTCAGCACAAGCCAGACCTGGCCCAGAGACCCGCCAACCTGGGACTCATGCAGAGCCTGCTGCAGCAAAGGAAAGCCCAGGGGCTCCATGCGGCCGACCAAAACGCGGCCACACGCCTGATCAGATACGCCATAGGGAACAACGAATACGGGGAGATGGAGCCTGAGCGGCTGTCGGCAATGCTGACGTTGCCGGAGGACTTGGCGAGGATGTACAGGGATGACATCACAGTCACCGTGGTGTATTTCAACTCAGACTTGATTGGTGCATCTTCCAAGGGGAGTTAAGAGTCTCCCACCCTGTTGCCAAGGTTCACTTCAATGTTCTTCTGAGACATTTTCCCTTGCTCTGAACCTGGCTCTTTAGACCCTATGGTTTGAAGGGCAGGCGGATAGATGCAGCTTGCTTAATTATAGATTAATGTGAGGAAAAAACAGCCTTGGGTTAAAAACAAATCTAGTGATTTTATGTGCCTGCGTGTTTTGGTCACCTCTTCTACGCAGAGAGGGTAGAGCACAGTGACGATCGACTTGTCTTGGGCTCGTGTAACCCAAGTCCTTTTATAAAGACACTGTTGTTAAAACTGTCAGCCTGAGACTGGAAAGGGTAAATTTAATTATGATTCTAAGATTATGAAGAAGTCCAGGATCTTCTGAGCTCTTGCTGCAAAATCTGCAGGCTTGATAATTCTCTGTGTGTAATCATGGACTTCTACACTATGGAGGGAGGTTTTTGTTTTTTATTCTGAAGTTACTAAAGACCTAGGTTTACAAAGCATATTACAGGAAACTTTTCTATGCAATATTCTAACTTGTGTGTGTGTGTTTAGTTGTGAAAACATTTTGTAATGCTGCATTCTAGTTCTGATTTAGTTTATGTTAAAATTGAGTCCTCAAACTTGCAAAACAGGCGTGCTGTGAGCGAGCATGCTTGGAATGAGTTTTCTTGGTTTTTCAGCTGAGGGTGAAGGAGGCCAGGGCTCTGGACCAGCTGAATTTATGTAGCTTTCAAGCCTTTCCTCTGTGTCCCACCTCTTGAACCTTTGAGCCATGCTAGGTGGTAACTTCTGTCTGAGCCTAACTCCTGGCCTTTCCTTCCTTAATAAAATTTCCTCCAGTGTTCAGTAAATCTCTACAGATTTACTCATAGTACTTAGCCTTTCTGATTATACTTCTCAAACATTCTTCTAATTCCTCCTAATGCTCCTTCCCCCTCTGCTATGCTGAACTCGCTCACCCTGCTGACTGTGCAATACTGTCTAGGAAGAATGCTCTCACTTCACATGGTTTCAGGGAAGCAGGAAATTCAAGACTGCATGTGGTAATCGTGACAGTTTAGGCAGGACTGGCTTATGCAGTGGATTCTAGACTTGAAGATTCAGCCTGAATCTGGAGAGGTAAAAATGTGAAGGACCTGAGAACAGTTGCTAACCAAGGCTCCCTGGCTGCATCCCCAGGGGTAGTGGAGGGGAGGGAGGAGGGAGATTTTTTTCAGGTGGGACATTTGCCCATAGACTAGTGGGATAAATGGCCACTGCTACTCCTCAGTAACTAGGCCTTATTTAGTATAGGAGTTGGGGCAAAAACCAATGTAACCTGTAGTAGCTTCTGTGGGCTGCACAGTCTGTGTTTATTTGAAAATTAAACCATGTGGATCTTTTTTAGGGAGATGAATTTCATGTTCTGAAATTGCTGTACCATTTAAACAGGAAATGTGTCTATAGATGGAAACAAATATAAACCTGCAGAACTGACTTTATTTTCCTGTACTATCTTCCTGTTGATGGTTCCCCTCATCTCACCCCCTTGAGCCACCCACTGAAAGGAAAGCAAAATAGCTAGGTATGACTTTCACATTCAGGACAAGGGACATTCAAGTGTTGAGACAGCCTAGGGATATTTCCCTGTACGTTTAGTGATATTGCTTTGTCTAAGAAATTCTCTTCTGAGTGCTTAAGCCTTTGTCCTTTTATTCTGAAAAATCTTAACCCAAATAAAACCTGAATCCCTATCATTTCGCTTGCATGAAGTTTCGTTACTAGAGCCAAACACTACTTGTCTGAAATCCTTCATTCTTTATGCCAGCTAAACCCTGGCACACGCTCAGAGCATTTACTGGGGTTACAGTGTGTCTGAATTCTGTTTTGGAGCCTCGCATGGGCTCATAAATATACCTGATTGACTTGTGGAACAGCTGAGAGAATACAGACTTCCAACCTGTTCCTTCAGGGGTGTCTGTGTTTTTTCTCAGCCTAATAGATTTGCTTTGTAATTGGCATATTGAGAGAGAAGAAAGGCTGTTTTATTGTCTACCCTTTTTCCACTGTGAACTCTGCCATGAATGCTTCGAGGAGCAGCTCCTCCTGGTTAACCCCAGTGTGTCTGACTCCCTGACTACAATTTTGCTGTCACTGGCCTGAGACACATGGGCTACCACTTGAGGACGGATAGTGGAATTTGAGAGGGGGTTGGTGGTACTTGTCAGGTCTTCCGAAATACATATCATTCCTTGTATGTAAAGATTTTGATATTGAGACTTCTAAAATGAACTAAAGAATGAGATTGTTTAAGGTGTCACTTATGAATAAACTATGCTTTATTGGTGCTTTAAATGGCATATTTATTTTAGGTAAGAAATGTTGGTAATATTGGCATACTTTAGATATTGTTATATATATGAACAATACAGTTCTGCTGATTTTGGGGATTGATCAAAATGGATAGAGAATTTCTAAGTTCAAGTTAGTATGTTAGGTCAAGTTATGTGTTCAGTCTTCTGAGATGTTATTTGGAACATTAGAACTAATTTATTATAATGAAAGTGTAAACTTTGAGATATGTTAGCATTTTCCCCAGAAGTATGATTGGCCTAAAAGGTTGACAAGAAAATGTTCAGAATGAGTCTGGCTTGACTTGTTCATCCATCAGTCCCTAGTGACCTATTTTTCATTTGACAGTTTTGGAATTCTGCATTTCCCAGGTTAAACCAGGATATTCTGGAACTGAGCTATCCTAGTTTCATTTTAAGTGGTTCATTTGTCTCTGAACATGGCTCTCATTGCAGAGGAAGCCCTGGTGCGCCTTTCGGGCTAGGAATAAAGGCTGGTGGCACCGCTTTGTCCTGTGAGCTGCCACATGTGTCACCAAGTGAGAAACACAAGTGGCCTGCAGTGTGACCATCTCCTGAGCAGGCTCGAGGCTTTTTCCCTGACACCTCAGGCACCTGACATTTAACTAGCCTCCTGGAAAATATTTCGTATCAAGCATTTACTTGGAAACATTAACCATGTTCTTTAATATTTACTGATATTTGTAAACTGTATTCCAATGTTCGTTTTGACATTTTCTCATCATGAGAGGTATTTAAGTGAAACTTGTAAATAAAAGAGGCAAAATGAGATTTGGTTTCTTTTGGTTTTGAACACTTGTATTTGTAAGGTCCTTAGGGTACTAGATCAGAGAAGGCAATGGCACTCCACTCCAGTACTCTTGCCTGGAAAATCCCATGGATGGAGGAGCCTGGTAGGCTACAGTCCATGGGGTCACTAAGAGTCGGACACGACTGAGCGACTTCACTTTCACTTTTCCCTTTCATGCACTGGAGAAGGAAATGGCAACCCACTCCAGTATTCTTGCCTGGAGAATCCCAGGGATGGCAGAGCCTGGTGAGCTGCCGTCTATGGGGTCGCACAGAGTCGGACATGACTGAAGCGACTTAGCAGCAGCAGCAGTAGGGTACTAGATTAGGCCAGCCTTTGTTTCACCACCTGTACCTAGCCATGGAAGATTTTAGTTTGTTCAAGAGTCCACCCGAGGGACTTCTCTGGTCTGGTGGTTAAGACTGCCTCCCAATGCAGGGGATGCAGGTTTGATCCCTGGCTGGGGAGCTAAGATCCCACATGCCTTGGGGCCAAAAATCCAAAACATAAAACAGAAGCAATACTGTAACAAATGTGATAAAGGCTTTAAAAATGTTCCACATTAAAAAAAAGTCTACCCTGAAGAAGTTTTCTCTGCCAATTTTTGGTGACTGCTAACCACACGAAGTCCTTGCTTAGTGTTCACTTGTGTGGAGAGCTGAAAAGAAGGAAAAGAGAGACTTTTGTTGTGACGGTCTCCACACACTCAGGGCTGAGGCTTGCTGGGACTTCACTATATTTAACTGGCCTTGTAAAACCAGCTTCTTTGTTAATTTTAAATTCAGAGCCAGCTTTGAGGAAAGTTCTAGCCAGGTACTTAAAGAGCCCCCTCGATCCCACCTCCACTGACTGAGCCATATCTCACTGCCTCTGAGTGATACACCTCCCAAAGACCGCTTTGATGGGTACTTCTTAAAATGCAAATACAGCTAAAGTTGGTAACTTTAGTGTGGGCTAGTGTGGTTAATTGGAAAAGACCCTAATGCTGGGAAATATTAAAGGCAGGAGAAGGGGACAACAGAGGATGAGATGGTTGGATGGCATCACCACCTCAATGGGCATGAGTTTGAGCAAACTCCTGGAGATGGTGAAGGACGGGAGACTGGTGTGCTGCTGTCCGTGGGGTTGCAGAGTCAGACACATCTTAGCAACTGAATAACAACAAAGAGTGGTTTAAGCTGGGCCTTGAAGAGCAGATTTGAGGGAGAGAAAGGTGAAAATAATGGAGGAGCCGTTTCCTTCTTTATAACATGATAAAAACAGGCCCAGAGGCTTGAAAACTTGCTTCTGACACTACAATAGGGCACAAATTTGAACCAAGTCCACTGCCCCATGCACTTGTACCAATGCTGGGCTTTCAGAAAGGGAAAATGCAGGAAAAATCTCATGCCACAATTTTGGCCCAGGGTGGATGGGATGGGGTGGAGAAGTAGGTTGTATGGACAAGAAGCTGATAGATAACCCATACATTCCAATATCCCATCATTTTGGAACTTAATAAAAATATGTGCTGACCACAAGCACTGTAGACCTCAGACCCATTGGAACCAGAAGGTTGATGATGGGGATTACCAAAACATCACCTTTTTACTCACCACCAACAAATCTGAAGAAAGTCACATACCTGGCAACCCTCACCCTAAATGATGCCTTTAAAAAAACCTCTAGGGCTTCCCTGGTTGCACAGTGGTGAAAAATCCACCTGCCAATGCTGGAAACGGGGGATCATTCCCTGGTCTGGGAGGATCTCACATGCCGCGGAGCAACTAGGCCCTGTGCCACAACTACTAAGCCTGTGCTCTAGAGCTTGGGAACCGCAACTATTGAACCCACATGCCTGGAACTCATGCTCCACAATAAGAGAAACCACCACAACGAGAAGCCTTCGTACAGCAATGAAGACCCAGAGCAGCCAAAAATAAGTAAAGAGAAAAAGAGTTTCAATTAAAAACAAAAATCCTTCTCTGAAAGTCGTGAGGGAGTTTGGGTCTTTACAGCATGAAAGCTGCCCACACAACTTGCCTGCAAATAAACGCACTTTTTGTCACCACAATCCAGTATCAGTAAGTTGGTTTTGCCATGTGGCCAGTGAGCGGATTCAGTTTAGTCCAGTAACATCCATAGACCAGGAAACGTTACTTACCCTCACCTTTAGAAAAAGCAGTCCGTGGAGGCACTTTTCAAAGCTCACTCTTTCTCAGATCTTAACTCTTCCTGCCTTCCTGGGATTCTGAAAAGTTCTCACTTGCCCCACTGAGACAAGAGGGAAGTGGGCAGGGCACAAGCTGAGACGTTGAGAACTTGATGAAAAGCAGTCAGAAGGGATTAGGTTCAAGATGGCTGAAGATTCCACTCCTGGTACACCTTGGGCCTCATTATGTGCTCATTGTAATACATTAGCATATGCTAAATGACACACACAATGGCGCCATGACAGTTTGAGGCAGACCATAAAATGTTGAAGCTGAAGCTCCAATACTTTGGCCACCTGATGTGAATGAAGAGCCGACTCATTTGAAAAGACCCTGATGCTGGGAAAGATTGAGGGCAGGGGGAGAAGGGGGTGACAGAGGATGAGATGGTTGGATTGCATCACCGACTCAATGGACATGAGTTTGAGCAAACTCTGGGTGGTGGTAATGGACAGGGAAGCCTGGCGTGCTGCAGTCCATGGGGTCGCAAAGAGTCAAACATGACTGAGCGACTGAACAACAACAATAAAAGGCCTTAAAGGGAGAGGTGGCCCAGTTCCCTGGAAGTCCCTGTCCCTTCCCCCAAATAATTGGAATAATCCTCCCCTTACTAGCCTATGAAATTACCCTGCCCATAGAAACTAACCACCCCGTATTTCAGGGCTCTCTCACCTTCTGTCTATAGAATATATATCTCTGCTTTTACTTGACTATGGTTCTCTAGTCTCGTTTTTGAATTCTTTCCTGCAGGAAGCCAAGGACCTTCACTTGGCAGCAAGGCCCAGGAACTCGCCAGAGACCTGGGACATGATCACCTTCTAGCATCCCATTTTCCTGCAACTTATTTACAAAAAATATTAATAAATCTACTGCTTACCTGTCACTTTACCTCTCATTGAATTACTTCAGTGCTGAGACGTAAAGGACCTGAGCTTCATTAAGTCCTGAAACAATTGTGTGGTTTCAGTTGGAAGACTGTGCATTCAAGTCCCATCTGTGGTGTGCAATTTCCCGCTATTCTTCTTACAGCAGATGAACAGAGGTAATGTCTGCCACAAGCTGCTTCTCTCTCCAGTCCACCTGCACATACCTTGTGTGGCCCTGGGGCCAGGCAGGCAGAGCCGCCCAGAGATTGCCCATGACACTGGGCACAATGGAGCTGGGAGGGGTTGGTTCAGAGCATCGGTATGCGCTCTAGGGACATCACAGAAGTAGGGCCAGAGTTGTAGAGAAGGTTGAAGGAGAGCTGGCCAAATGTGGCTGAGTGAGAAAGAAGGAGCCTCTTGGGTAATCTCTGGGGATGGGGAAGTGGGTAAGGCCATGCAGTGACCTCAGAGAGGACATGGCTTTCTCTTCATCAGCATAGAGGTGGGGTGGGGGCCACGCAGAAAGTCCCACCTCAATCCCCCCACTTTCCCTGTTGTGTGACCACTAGATGCTGTTGGGCACCTGTCCTTGTTTTTTCCTTTCCTACCCTCATCCCTGTAATGTCAGACTTAGCCCCCTGTCCTGCTGATTGTACAATGAATAAGGAGGGATGGAGGCAGATGGGTGGATAGATGGATGATTAAGGGAGGAGCAGATGGAGAGGAACCAGAAAAAGAGAGACCAGAGAAGAAGGAGGAAAACTGTGAGTGGTGGCATGGAAGTGAGGAGAGGGGTAAGGCATATCCAGACACAGCAAAGACTGTGGGTGTGGGTAGATGACAGTGAACAATTAGCTAAAAAGATCTCTAACAAAAGCTGAGGGCCATTGCATCTTCTCACACGGGACTCAGGATGGGCCCAAATGGTGAGGTGCTGAGGGGTTAGTTCTGTGAATGCTGAGCTGATGGGATGACCCTTCCTCTGAAAACAAATCAGAGCAGTGGGTGGGGGGACAGGGAAATGTCATCAACAAGCCAACATGCTCCTTGGCTTGTGGCAGGGGAGGGTATCCATGGGCTGATTTGGAGTTCCGGGGACCTTGCTGACCCCATGCTGGGCTTTATCAGGGAAGGATGGAGGAGCTGGGCTTCAGAGCTCTGCCCAGTGGCTTGGCCACTAAATCCCGGGGTGGCATGAGGGGAACACCCATGTGGAGCCCTGGAGGCACAGGCCTTTGCTGTGGGATGCTGTGGTCAAGCAATGTGAGGCAGGTGCTGCCTCTAGGTGTCACCATCAGGCCGTGTTGGTGTCAGCTGCAGTAGGAGGAAAGTGTTCCAGAGAAAATGAGGCCCTGGGACTCACCACCAGGCAGAGCAGGGTCTCTGGTGACTGCGGCCTGGAAGACCCTTCAGGGAGCCTCTCCAGACCCCGGAAGTCCTAGGGGCTGGAACAAGTACGTGGTAGGAGGGAAGGACCCTTCTCTGTGGTCACTCAGCCCTGCCTGTTGGGGAAGAGGCTGTTGGGATCCCAAGAGAGGTGAGAGGGTGGCTGCCACCTTTTCTGGTCTCCTCCAATGTGAGAATTCTTCTCTGGGGACTGCCCCAAACCTTTGAATCCTTCTCACCCCCATCTCCACTCCCTTCAGCCAGTCCCCACGGCCACCCCTCTGACTCCGACCCCCCCCTCCCCCACCCAGAGCATCTCTGGGGTTTACTCCCTCCTGCCTCAAGAATGGTCCAAACCACCTTTATCCTCTTCCACCCCTAAACAATGGCTGCCCTCTCTGATCAACTCTACCCAGCACACAGCATTCAGAGCGATCTTGGTCAGACTCAGATCTGACCGCTTCACTCCTCTGCTCCGATCCCTTCCACGGCTTCCCATCACACTTGGGAGAAAGTGCGGAATCTTCTTCCCTAGGTGTGGGGGCACTACAGTCACACACGAAGGAAGGAGCTGGAAAAGAGAAAGTGGTCTTTGTCTTATCCTGCAAGGCTGGAGTCACCCCTTCCATGACCCCTGGTCTCCGCTGGGATATAGCTTAGAACCCTCCACCTTTTGCTTCTGGCTGTGGTTGGTTGGTTTGTTTTAATTTATTTATGGCTGCATCCAGTCCTAGTCGTGAGCACGTGGGCTCTGAAGTTGTGGCACACGGCGTGTGGGATCTTAGTTCCCTGACCAGGGATCAAAACTTTGTCCCCTGCACTGGAATGGGACTTAACCACTGAACCACCAGGGAAGTCCCCTGGCTATACTTTTAAGGTTGACACAAATTCTTTGCCACTCCTCCCATCAAGCAATAAGATCCAGTTCCCCTCTTCTCGAATCTGGGTGCCCTTAGCCGCTTGCTTGTAAAGAATAGAATACAGCAGAAGTGACACTGAGGATCGACAAAGTCAATGTGCAGCAAAGTCTTGGTAACTGGTGCATCTGATAGACGGCTGTGATGGTTTAATGTGTTAACTTGATGGGGCTAAGGGACAAAACATTTTTTTTTCATTTTATTTTTCATGTACTTCTGCCCTGAGGGTACTTCAGAAGAGATTAGCATTTGAATCAGGAGACTGAATAAAGAAGAGCCTGGACATCATCCAATCCACTGTGGGCTGGGATAGAACAAAAACGTGGAAGGAAGAGGAAAGTCGCTCCCTGTTAAGCTGGGAGATCGATCTTCTTGGATATCTCAGGCCTTTGGACTCTGACTGGGACTTACATCCTTGGCACCTGTGGTTCATAGACCTTTGAGTTTGGACTGGAACCACACCATTGGCTTTCCTGAGCCTCCAGTTTGAACACAGCAGATGGTGGGACTTCTCAGCCTCCATTATCACGTGAGTCAATCCCTTATCATCTCATAACTGTATGAGGCAAGTATTATAAACCCATTTTACAGATGGTAAAACTGAGCTTGGAGTAGTAAAATGATGTCCCCAAGGTCACAAAGTTTGTAAATGCAGAGTTGAATTTCAAAACTCTGGTGATGTTCTCCAAAGTTTCCTCATAGATTTTTGTGCAATTGCTAAGAGATCATGTAATTCTGTTGAATATCTACTCACTTGATTTTTTAAAAATACCTTATCTGTTCCCCAAAAGCCTGGGAAGAAGGAGTAAGTTGTTTGTCCATGGAAGCATTCTAGCAGAAGCTGAGGAAAGTTCATGGCCAGACATGAATTGGATGGACTCAGGGGCCCTTTGCTTGTGCCTGGGGTGGGGCTGTGTAGATATAATATGGATAGATCTTAAGTACAGCCTTTCCCTGTATCCCGAGGCAGCCTGGCCTATGGGACTGGGTAAGCAAGAGCAGGTGGAAGCTGGGTGTGGGGGCTGGTCTTGAGCAGCAGGAGGGACTAGCAGACCACAGCCTGCCCTGCTCCACCGAACCTGTGGCCCTGGAGAGGTCTTGGATCCCCTTCCTGGGCCTGGCACCTCTGACTTCAAGGAGAGTTCAGAGCTCATCAGACAAACAGTGAAGCCTGCTCTCTCACCCTAGTACCTGTTAGAATTTATCAAAAAACAACAAACAGACAGAGGGAGGGAAGGAGGAAGATTAGGCAACTGTGCAAAGGGGGTTTGAACAAAAATGATCATAGCCCAATGTTTGTAAGAAAGAGAAACTGGACACCGTGGACATGTTCTTCCTCAACATACTGGACAAAGAGCTTCTAGTACATCCATCCTGGTGGACATTAAAATGATAGCGAAAAACTAAAGTGATGATGAAAGATCCTTACTATTTGACGGGAAACTACTAAATGGAAATACTGTAAATGAGGGGATGGGAAATCAGGTTGCAAAACAGTATGCACAGTAAAACCCCAGGTTGAAATTGTTCCCCCCGGACCTCACACACACCCCTCCACCCTTCCACCAGCTCCCTCGTGACTAACCCCATTGGCCAGGGGCCACCGCGGGGGAGGGGACAACGACTATATTGGGAAGGGGATGAGATCATCGAAAGACTGGCTGATTTAGAACCGGGTAACTTTTTCCACCCGTGTGGCTCTCAGTGTCTTCTGTGCCGGATCATAAACCTTGGCGCCAGCCTACGGTTGGAGGGGGAACACGTTCCCCCTCACAAGGGGCAGAGAGGTGGCTGAAGCTGGACAGAGCACAGGTCTGGGCTGAAATTGTAATATAATGGCAGAATGGGTCTGGGGGTCCCCAGGACCCGGCTGGGACCCTGCAAGAGCTTTGCTCCCAGCAGATCTGAGTGTTGCTCCCCAGGAGTCTTTGTGAGCAGAAAATGCATTTCATGGATGCAGGAATATCCAAGAGGGTGGAATATCCCTTGTGATGTGCTGAGCTGGGTGCCCCCCAGGCCCAGGTCTTGTTGTGTCTTGAGATTCCTATTTGCCAGCTGGGACTTCCCCTGATAAGACTCCTGTTTCTGGCTAAACCCAGGGAAAACCTTCGTGGGGGTAGCTGTGGAGGGGAGAGGCTGGAGTGGGAAGGGAACTGGAGTCCAATTCCAGCTAAGTAGATACAGTACATGAGTTCAGTTCAGCTCCTATTTGGATCTCAGTGCCCACCTGACTCCCTCAAACCTGTTCTCCAGTTTCGCGGAAACATCACAGTACATACCAGACCTCTGAGCTTCTGCCCAGGCAGTTGTCCCAAGCTGGCTCCACTTTCCCACTCCAGCTGCCTTTGTCATACCCACTCCAAAGCTGTGTCAGGTGCCATCTGTGCCCCAAATCAGTGTCCTTTGTATTGGTTTGTCCATGTTCATCCAGGGTGACCCTGGGGGCAGGGGCTGGCTCCAGGGGAAATGCTAAAATATGCTGGGTGAAGGAAAGGGAGGGATAGGGAGGGGGGTCAGGAGAGGACCAATTGTGTGCCCCTCACTGTTCTGTGTCAGGCCTCCGAGGGACCCCTTGGAGCCTCAGGCACCTCACACTCCACAGAAAACAGCAAGAGAATACAGTGTGGGACACCCTGATGTGAGCTTGGCAGGCGAGGAGCAAGAACTGGGCAGAACCGGAATGAGCCGGAGCATCCCTCCTTAGCCTGAGCCCTGGGTGGCAGGGCCGGGAATGGAATTCTCCAGCTGGATGGAGTCTTCCTGGAAAATCCCCACAGGCCCTTGCAGAAACTTGCTTTTATGCCTGACTCCAGTTCCTTCAGATTGGCAGGTAAGGGGCATTTTGGTGGTGGGGGTATATGCAGGCAAGGCCCTTATCTTCTCTGGATTTTTTTTTTCCTTCTTCTTCCTTTTTGGCCGCACTATATAGCATGCAGGATCTTAGTTCCCTGACCAGGGGATCAAATCTGTGCCCCCTGTAATGGAGGTGCGGAGTCCAAACCACTGGATGGCCAGGGAAATCCCTTCTCTGGATTCTGGAACAGCTGAAGTGGAGATTCATGCATTTATTGAGCACCATCTGTCAGCTTCACAGGGTTCTCTCAACCACCCTGAGAAGCAGAGATCAAGGTCCCCATCTTTTGAGAAGAAAGCTGATGCCGGGAGATACCAAGTGGCTTGCCCAAGATCACATGGCCAAGTCAGGATTCTAGGCCCACTTATCAAGGGTTGTCGACCTGCTTATAGCTCCAGTGCCCCCATCCCATTCAGGATTCCCAAAAGGACAGGCTGAAGCTGCCACTTCCAGCTCAGTTTCTCTTCACCAAGCCTGGGCTGGCCCTGTGCCTACCACTCAGAATAACCCTGGTGGTTCTGGGCACGGATTGCTGGCCATCACCTGGAATCTATTTTTGTCCTTCGGGTAACAAGGAAGTCTCACCTTGTGCAGTAACTACTTGGGGTGAGGGGAAAACATATGACCCCCAACCCCAGCTGACCTTGCTGCCCTGCTAGGAAATGACCCCAGTGGGGAAGGAGGAAGCCTGGCTCAGCCACGCTCCCTTTTTCACCCTACTTAGATACGTCCAAGAATCTAGCTTCTTCCTACCTCATCCTTTCTTGACAGCCCACACCCTCCCCCCATCCAACACACACAAAGACCAGGAAGCTGACAAATGGATCATTTGTCCTCATGATCCATTGCCTAATCTTAGGCATCTGAACAGCCAGAAAATTCTTTCTCACATCTAATCTGTGGAAACAAGCCCATTTCCTTAGGTGCGAGCCAGAGAGTCTTAGAGTCCAGGTGCAAGGGCTAAGTGAGGACCCAGCACCTAAATTTGACTTTCCAGTTCTAGGACCCTGGAATCCTGTGGGGCAGTGGTTAATGACATTTGAGGAGATGACAGAAGCTGTAGGTGTACCACAGACACTCTGGAAGGTCAAGTAAAACTTCAGAGGTCATGGACCCCAAAGTACATGTATAGAGGGGTGACCCCTGGGAGTGGGGGCCAGAGATGCATACAGAGGTACCCCAGAAGACCTAGGGTCTCTTTTCTGCTGAAACCAAGCGTGGAGGAGGGAGGAGTTTTATGACCCGAACTTGGCAACATAAGATAAATGCACAGAAAAAAGACTGGAAGGAAACTAGATAAAAATGTTACCATAACGACAAAGCCAAGAATGACAACAGCTGTGATGACAATAATAGTAGCTATTCCCAGTTTTGAGGGCCAGTCCCTGTGCTAAGTAAGGGCTTTGCTTGTGTTATCTCAGTTAATCATCACAACGTGCTCTTCCCTCAATGGCCAAGGCCCATGGCCTGTGGGGTAAGTGTCATAAACAAGGATGGTTTTTGCCAGGTCCGCAGCTTCCCTGGAGGTGAACAACTGAGTTCTCAGGCCCAGTACACAGGAGATGCTTGCTCTCCTTGCCAGCAGAGCTGGGCCAGAAAGGGCATGGCTGGCCCCCTCGGGGATGCCTTCCGGGAGCCAGCCAGGCCCACGGAGCTGACCCCAGCCCCCACTTGGCCCTCCTCCTTCAAGCGTTGGGGCTCAAAATAGCAGCTGCTCAAGAGCTGACAATCAAAGGGCAGCTAAAAAAAGTCCCCTCAGTCTGGGCTCTGTCGCACACGGCTCGTAGGGCCTATTTTGGGGGAGAGGGTGCCGACGTGCCAGTGGAAAATCCACTGGGCGGGAGTCTCCAAGATGGGGAGCCCATGTGCCTCCCTCTTCCCCCTCCCCCTCCACCCGCCAAGCACACTCTCTCACGTGCACAGACACACCCATATTTGCAGCCCTCAGCCCACTTTCCTGACTGTTGGACTTCATCATCCCCACAGCAGCCCTGGAGAGGGTGAGGAAACCACAGCTCAGAGGAAGGGAAAGGACTTACCCAAGGTCACACAGCTGGGAAGTGGACAGGACAGTAGTCAACCTGGACCCTTGTGGCTCACAGTACAGTGCTCTCCCTGTAGAGGTGGCCCCTTGCCTACAGCCTCGCTGGGAAAACCAACACCTCATCTTCTAGGGTATTTAAAGCTCTGAGGTGGTGCCCTCTGGGGTGGACTGGCTAGGAAGATAACTTGAGGGTCTTAATGACCACATGGGAAGAAATTGCACTGGAAACCCCAGGCTGGTTCTCATGGAAACTTGCCCGGCTGTAGGAGAGGTAGGTGGGCTGGCATAAGGCCTTGCCCGAGTGAGCCCACTCCCCCACCCTGTCCCTGTGACCACCTCGCCCGCCCTGCCTAGGCCCCTGGAGCCTGGTAGCCCTTGCCAAGTTTCCAGGGAACGTGTTCGATAAGGGACTGGTGCTCATGACTCGCTCCCACCTAGCCACTATCTCTGACCCCACTGCCACCAGCAAGTGGGTAAGAATAGTAACAGCCCTGCTGAGTGAGCAGGCACACAGGGACAACACAGCAACGGCTGCAGGCAGGCAGCTCTGGCCCTCCGGTTGAGGACAAGTCTCCAGCTGTCTCTTCCCATCAGGCTTCGCCACCCTCCACCCATTGTCCTGACATCCAGCCACACCTTGTGTTATAGTGCCAAGCCTCGTCCTCTTCCCCTGCTGCCTCACTGGCGGGGACCTGCAGGGGAGCACGCTGCCTTGTGCAGATCCTGGCCTAGGGCCGGAGCCCCGCCCTCCTCTGACAAGCTGCATGACCTGGAGCCAGACACTGTCCCTCTCTGGGCCCATAAGCAGAGTAAGGTGGCCCAGCAGCCTCCTGAGGCATGGAAAATAGCCAGCAAGTCCTCTCCTCTTGCTAAGGCCCTTCATTGTCCTGGTACCTGCTGTGGGTCTGTCTCCTGAGTGCCCCTGGGAACTCTGACCCTTGGACTTCTTGGTCAGAGGGGATATGGATGGGGATATTGAAGTCCCTGGAATAAGGCATATGCTGTGGCTGAGTTCCCTCTATGATTCTGCCTGTGACACGCCTGTTGTGTGCTTCACAGCCACAAGGGTGGCTGCATCACTCTGAGAGAAGAGGCTGTTGTCATGGAATCCAGGGTGAGCGTCACCATGACATTTGAGGCAGGGAGAGTTAGGGAGGCTTGAGTCCAAGTCCTGAGTCACTGTGGCACCTGGGGGTAATTAAGGGAGATGAGGCTGAGTCCCTCATTCCCCTGGACCGTGGCCCCTGAATCTCTCATAGCCTGACTCATTGCATGGCTCAAACCTGGACCCAGCCCCTCCCCCAGCCTTCTCACCCCTCCCAGCCCCCTTGCTCTCCTCATCTTCCCTGTTCTCTTGACCCTCAAGCCTACCTCCTGCCCCGCTCCATGTCCCCCTTAGAGCCAAGGAGTCCTGGGGGGAGGGGCCCAAGGATGCTAGGGAAGGGAAAGAAGAGAAGGGCTGGGGTGGGTTCCTGGCACACTTTTACCACGCAGACTAGTGTTTAACACACACACATCCACGGACACACTCATGTGCACACAGGCACACACGAACTCCTAACGGAGTGACTGGGCCGCCATGGGGTCTCCAAGCTCAGTCTCCCGGAACTAGCTCTCAGATAGGCCTCCCCACCCCTCAGTCCTCTGGGTCCTCACACGTTCCTGAGACCCTCTCATTAGAAACATGTTATCCCACAGCAGCAGGATGTTGGGAGGTAAGATCAGAGAAAGAACTTCTGTCCTGAGGCCTAAGCTAGTCTTGAGATGAGTCTTGATGGGTGTGAGTGGGGTTGGAGGAGGGCTTGTCTCTGAGGTCTCAAGACCGTTTTTTTCTTTGTGAGCAAAGGGCCAGACTGACCTCTGGGTCTCTTGCTTCAAGAGCCCTAATCTCTGGGTCTGGAAAAAGTTTAAAAATATCCTCATGTTTACATTCTTTCCAAGCCCGCCTCCCAGTCCTCAGTGCTGGGTCCCTTTGATCTGGCCCTGTGCCTCTGGAAGGGGCCTGGGAGGGGGAGACCATGAGCTCCCCACCAGAGTGGACCCCACAACTCTCTCCAGACCAGTCCGAACCCTGTGAGAACACTCAGCGGCACCCAGAGAGAGCCTTGGAGCTGGCGAGGAGCCAAGGCTGGAAGGGATGTCTTACCCAGGGTCACCCAGCAGGGCCACGTGGGAGCAGGAGTTGGGGTCCTTCTCCACACTCCCTCCCAAAAGCCTGGGCCTCGCAGGGCCCCTGGGGAGGGTGTCAGAATCTGTGACTGTAGGCATCTGAGGTGAGCCCCCCACAACCCACAGTCCATGGACCAGGGAAAACCATGTTGATAGAGCTCCTGCTATGTGCCTGCCATGGTTCTACACACGTTTTTTTTTTCAGGGATTACCTCGTGTAGTCCTCTCAACAACTCTATTTGAGTGAGACCCATTTTATCGGCAAGAACACCGAGGCTCAGAAAAGTAGAGACTCCCCTGGGAACACACAGCAGGGAGGAGGCGGAGCACGAATCACGTGTTCTTCTGCCCACACTGAGCCACCACCCCCTCACCCCCCGCCAACCTTGCCCTCGCAGGGTCCAAGCCCCGCCTGCAGAGTGAGGTCTGCCTCACTCTCGCGCAAACATGCACTCACTGACCTACCACCAAGCCCACAACAGAGCGCCAGCTTCTCTCCCTCAGAGAACCAGGGGAAGCCACACCCCTCCACACCCCTCACTTTTCTCTATAGAAGGAGCTGAGGATGGCAGGAGAGGCTTATGTCTACAGGAAAATGATGATCGCAGGAGAGGCTTATGTCTACAGGTGCTCAGGAAAATGGAGTCCATGTCGTTGGGGGTTGTGGACCCTGTTGTCAGCCCCACAATCAGAAAGTGCTCTGAGGTCTAGAGGCTTGGGACCTCATATTGAGGCAGATGCCCTCATGAGCCCTGGTGTCATGTCATCCACCCTTTCCTTTGTGGGGGCTCCACCTACCTGCTTACCAACCCATATATTCGTCCACTTATCCACACACCCATCTATCTATCAGCCTGTCTACTCATTCATCTTCGGCCGACCCACCCACCCATCCATCCATCCACTCACCCACCTATCAACCTACCTATCCAGAACAAGGACCCAGAAAGTAGGTAATTCCCGGGGCCCAGCTCAGCTGCTGCATCCCCCTGAATGGATGAACTTGGGAAGGCCTCTCCACCTCTTTTGGATTTACTTTTCCAACTTGATAAGAAGTTGCTGGCCTGGTTGATCCCTAGAGCCCTTCTGGGGGAATCTTGTGGGTGCAGAGACCAGCTGAGGACTGTGGACATTGCTGGAGAGGTAACACAAACCTTGACCTCCCTGCTTCTAAGACTCCCAGTTGCAGCCCTTAATTTCCCTGACCTGCAAATTCCTTCACTGGAAAAATAGGGCCAATAAGCCCGCCCTCGCACATTGATGGAAAGATTCAATGAGATCTGCTTTCGAAGAGCTTTGTACCTTGAAGGCTTCTGAGTAGGTGCAGGCCAAGCAGAGGATCCTAGGAGATGAGCAGGAAGCTCTGCTTGGACTGTAGTAGTCAGTAGAGCCTCCTGTGGGGTGGGGGAGGGAGGGATGATGTGGGCCCAGAGTGGATAGGATCAGCTTCAGAGTCCATCCTTGGGCTGGGGATCCTGGCTGAGTTTCCCAGGCTCCCCCAGGCCCTCCAGGATGCCTGCTCCATATCTCTTGGCTGTGCTTGGCCTCCATCCCACAGAATCTGCCAGGAGTGAGGAGATTATCTCCTAAAAATAGGGCCTGGGCCCCACTGAGACTGTTTTTCTCCTTTCCTGTGATTTACCATTATCAGCTCAGGGCACCTGCGACAACAAATCCCATCCCAGAGACCGTTGGGATGAAGGCATGGGGGATCAGTATGTGTCTGGGGTCAGTCAAAGGGTCAGGGACGAGAGTCAGTCTGGAGTGGGGTCAGGGCTTAGCACCAGGCCATGGCTTAATCTCAGGCCAGGGGAAAGGGTTCTCACCTGGGGCAGAGGCAAGGTGAGCCACGAGGGTTCCTATTCCACCCCAGTGGTGTCCATCTGAGTAATTCTCTGATTTTTTGCAGACTCACTCAAAGGTGCCTTGGGGCAAGCTAGGGGCAGAGAGACCCAACCTCAGCCTCACCTCTCCTTTCCAGCACCGTGGTGCCCTCACCATTCTTACCCAGACCCTTCCTGAGACTTAGGGACCTCTGCCCACCCCTGCATGCGGGTGATTCATGTATAGGGACGCGAGCGTATTCACACATAAGTACAGGACATGGACTCACAAGTTGCCTTCCAAGAGCACCTGTGAGTCCATGTCACTCTCAAGGACACCCTCCTCAACCATTGCCTGGACAGTTAACCCATCCAGGGTCTGCAGCCAGTGGTCTTCGAATGCCCAGAGAAATGAACCATTTGTCTCTAGCCTCAAGATCTCGTGTCTTTCCCTACAGGGGACCCCAGGCTCGTTCCTCAAGCCCTGAGACTCTTTCTGTGCAGCAGGAGATGGGGAAGGGATGAAGAGGCAGGTTGACTTGGATGATGCACACACGCAATGGACACTTGAATGTGGGCTCATGGTCCTTGAGGACGCACAGCCAGTTCTCTGAGGCTTTATTATTGGACAGACATGAGCCGTCTAAAGTGGTTTTAAGGACACTTAAGTCAGCGTGCAGGCTCCGCAGACATGTCCGGTGATGTTACCTCCCTCCTAGGGCAAGTGAAGGGGCTTCTTGCCCTGTCTCGGCCTCGTGGATCTGGAGTGCTGGGCCATCTCCTAGTGGATTCAGATGCAACCAGATGCCAAGTTCCCAGCAAGGGCTGCCTGGACCATTTAAACCGCCACCTTCAGGGGCACACTGTCTCCTGGCTGATCCAGGTTCTTCTTCCTTGCCAGGGTCAAGTGGGTGAAGATGAGGATGAGGAAGATGCCTGAGGAGCCAGAGAGGGATAGATCAGCCCTCAGAAAGGGCAATAGGACTTGTCCATCCCTGGGAACTCCTTGCTATTGGAATTGATTTAATGAGGAAGCAGTTGCCTAGATAGTATCTCTGAGGCTGGACTGCGTATGACTCTGTGGTTCTGGTGCCTGAAGGAGTCTGACCGGCTTGTCCGGCCCTCACCAGGCCCCCATCCCCTTGAGGCTGCCCCAGAACGCCCCAGCCTCTAAGGTCCCCTTCTCTGGGGAACAGAGAAGGGGTCATGTGGGAGCCAGTGAGTTGTCCCCATGGACCTCTGAGAGGAAGGCACATTGTAGCAATGTCCGAGCACCAGTAAAGAAAACCAGCCAGGAAAAAAAAATTTAGGAGGCTAAAGAAACAAAAGGGATGGAGAGGGAGGCTTGAACTGAAGCAATTAGGCTGGAAAGAGTGAGCTCTGCCACACGCTGGCTGTGTAAACTCCAACAAGTTACTTAACCTCTCTGAGCATCAGTGACCTCATCTGGAAAAGTGGGGAAATGCCAGCATCACAAGGTTGTGGGAGGATTCAACTCAATAAACCTGTGCTTGGCTGATACACAGTTAAGGCGTAACAATGTAACAGTAAATGCTATTATCAATGAGAATGACCTGGACTATGGTAAGAGGAGGCAAGAGCACAATGATTCGGAGAGGTGGGGGTGGGTTTCTTCCCAGCCCTGGGGGCACCATGGGAACAGGGGTACTTTTTATCTGGAGGCTGTGGCGCTGACCATCCTTGCCCTCCCCCATGCAGGAGCCCAGCCTCCGTTACCTATTGCTATCAGAGTGCCCACGAGAATGCCCACCGCCGACAGCTTCGTGGGCATGCCCTTCATGCGGCCCACCTTGCGCATGCACTGCCCTTCCACGTTGCAGCGACACACGATCACTGAGGACAGGAAGGGGAGGAAGGTCAGGGCAGTAGGGGAGGGCTCCCCAGCTTCTCAGAGCCTTCAGCCCAGCCCAGCTGGCTAGTATATGTGCTTCTGTGCCTGTGTATGTGTTCATGGGTGTGGGGGTGGGATGCAAGAGCCTTTGTGCATCTGCCTGTGTGCACTGGGCTCTACGTGCCCAGCCACACAGTGCAGGTGTGCACAGGTATATGCTGTCCACACAAGCCTGCAGACATGTTGCCCAGTCCCTCCCCCTACGTCCCAGTAGCTCCCTCAGAAACTGCATGCCCCTGACCTTGGCCGCACCCCAGCCCGGCCTCACCTCGAACCTGGATCTGCCATATCTGCTCATTGTGGCTGACAACTATGGGAACTACGTGTTCGCGAGGCTCCACCCAATGCAGGCCCAAGCTGAGGTAGGCATGGGACCCTGTTGGGACCATAAGCAGCGATCAGAGTCACCAGTCTGCTCCTTCCCAGGCCCAGCCCCACCCTCATGGTGAGAGGGTGTCTCACGTCCAAAAGCCACCCGCCCCCTGCCTCGGCCACAGCCTCTCCGCTTTCCCCAGCACACACCATTGAGAGCTCGGAGACGCCAGTCCCGCTTCACAGTGGGGTTGGGACCAAGGGCAAAGCTGTAGGGACCATGTCCACCAGCCAGGTCAGGGTCCTCCCTAGGTCCACTGACAACCACGCCGTGGTCCTGGCGGGGTGTGCATAGGTGTCGGGAGGGCACGGGAGCCAGCGTCGGGGTTGGGGCAGAAAGGGCCTTCAGGAAGTGGATCACAAGGGTCGCAGAGGTGCTCAGCGTTGGTTCATCTGCAGAGGAGGCAGTACTGAGGTGGTCCAGCCCCTTGCAGGGGAGTGGAGTGAATTCAGGGTCCCTAGGCTGGTCCCCTTCCCCACAGCCCATCTTCTCACCCTGCTGAGCCCCTTCCGTGCCCCTCCTTCCCCTCCATCTCCACCCCTCCATCCCCAGCATCTCCACACTTGTCTCTTCCTCACAATGCCCTTCACCCCCTTCACCATCCAAACACCTGCCAGGTCTTTCTGTGCCGTTTTGGATGGAAAGCTTGCATCAACCCCCACCCCCACCCCTGGCCCCTGGAGCCAGGGACCAACAATGCAGAAATGCCCTGACTGTACATGAGCTCACCCTTGCTGGTCTGTCTTGCATCACAGGACAGCCCAGCTCAGAGCTGAAACCTGACGTCCCGCCCCTGGGCCAGCTCTTCATCCCGTCAACGTGGTGTTTGGAGTCCTCCCCACCTGACCTCATCCAAGCTTACCTCCTGGCATGCCTCCCGGGGAGAGCCCCTGGCCCTTATCTGCCCCTTATCTGCTCCCTCAACTCCCGCCCAGCCCCAAACCCTCAGCTCCCAGTTTGTGTCTAAAGCTGACACCCTAAGAGGCCCCCCCCAATCGCCCCAGGGCTGAGGTTAGGCCCTCCCCAACCGCCCCAGGGGATTATAAGTGTCTGGCGAGGAGGATGGTGGTGGGGCAGAGGCCAGGCATTCTCAGAGAAGGACACTGCACCCAGCCCCTTGTCCCTCCCTCCTGCCTGGGGCAGAGTGGATGCCAGCAAGGGCCCTGGGGAGGAGGCTTGTTCCTGCCCATCTGCTTGTCTGAGGCTCTCTCACCCTCCCAGGGGTCCCAACCATAGGCTGGCCATACCTGCATCCTGGGCCTCTATGAGCACTGTATACATGTCCCCAGGCTGGGCGCCCTGCAGGGGCCGGGCTGTGTGCACCTCCCCGGAGATCTCCTTGATGCAGAGCCAGCCCTCGGAGTCATTGACCAGGGAGAACCTGAGGCCCAAAGAAAATGAGCAGGGAGGCAGTGACTGCATATGGGGTCTTGCCCAGAGACCTCAAGGGCCATGTGACCTGCCCGAGTCCCACATTCCCTCTGTGACTTGAAGGCAGCAGCAGCATCCATGATCTGTTTCCAGCTTAAGGGACTTGTTGGGGAGGGGCAGGGCTTAAATCACAGACACTGAGGCTGAGAGAGGGACCACACTAGAGCCTATGGGGCTCAAGACTTATTCCACTATACCCAGGTCAGCCCACAAAGGGCCAGGATGGATCCAGAGCCTGGGAACAGCACCCAGTGCTGCAGTCTGGGTGGGTGGCAGAAAGAGGGCCCGGTATGCAGGATGGAATGAGGAGGCATTATCTGAGCTCTCAAGGGGTCCCAGTACCCCCTCTCCCTGCTACCCTGGTGCCCCCAACCTGCATATTAGCCAATGGTTTGAGGAACTTTCCAGGTCGTAAATAAAGTGAGTTCCCTCTGAGGTCCGGGGGTCATCCCCAAGGAACAGAGGAGGTCCAGTCCAGGTAAGGGGCTGGGCTCCTGGCTTACCTGAGGGGACTGCTCATGGGGTCTGAGGGCTGGATGGTCAGCAGGAGGGAGCCAGCAGGGGTGCTGACGGGGACGCTGGCCTCATAGCTCTCCTGGTCCAGCTGAGGAGGCAGCACTACCCTTTCCACCAGCACAGTCACGGTGGCTGTGGCTCCTGGGCCTGGGCCTGGCCCCACCAGCTCTTCCACGCTCCGCACCACCACCACCAACTTGTGGCACGGAGCTGCCTCATAGCTGAGGTTCTGGAACCAGAGGGACCTGGGTCACTATGTGGGCCAAGGCATGGCGCCATCATGCATGAATGCGTGTATGTATGTGCCCCTTCTCCACCCCTAGCCCCTTACCTTGAGGAGTCTCAGCTGGACATGACCGGAGTCTGGCTCCCAGTCCAGGCTGAAGGTCCCCTCTTCATTCCCCGCCTCGATGGCAAAGTCCATGAGGCGGAAGGCAGGCTCGAGGTCAGCATCAGTGGCCGTAAGTGTGGTCACCAGAGTCCCAGGCTCTGCGTCCTCAGGGAGACTTACGGGCTCAATCTGGAGAGATGGCGAGGAGCCATGAGCCCACCATTAGTGCCTTCTGAAGGGGTCCTTCCCTGTGCCTGCTTACCTGGGAAGTGGTGAACTCGGGAGCATGGTCATTGATGTCCGTGATGGTGACAGGTATTTCACAGGTGCTGCTGAGGCCTGAGACAGAAGAGGGTATGTTGGGGAGGCCAGGGTAGGAGCTGAGGGGTCAGAGAATCCCGGTCACCACTGCGGCACTTACCACCATCTGCTCCTCCTAGATCCATAGCCAGCACCTGAAGCAGGATGTTCTGGCCAGCTTGGAGCTGAGCAGCCCCCAGGGTCACGCTGCCCGAGATGGAGTCCAGCTCGAAGGCTCTCAGTTCTGCCAGCTCCTCAGGCTCAGGGCTTAGCAGCTGATACACAACATGGGAATTGGGGGAACTGGGAGCATCTTCATCCTCTGCTGAAATCTTAGCCACCTTGGTGCCTGCAGAGATGACACCCACTGGGGTGGGACCACAGCCAGGCCTGGAGGCCTTACCCCCACTACTCTTCTTTGTGTATGTGTGTGGGTTGGGTCGGACGTTGATATAGGGGCCTGGGGCTGGCTGGCCCCATAGCACAGGAGAGTCACGTGGCATAGTTCACAGGGACTTTACCACTACCCCACCCCCTAACAGGGCCCATAGCCCACCTGGGGGGCTGAGCTCTGGGATGCTGACTGAGGGGCCTCGTGGGGGGCAGATGGGTGCGTTGTCATTCTCATCCATCACCACCACCTGCAGCTCCAGTGGTTCTGCATAGTCCTCGCTGTGGATGTTCTGAGCCCACACCTGGAGCAGGTACTGTAGTGGGCAGTGGGAGGGCTTCAGGTGAAGACCAGGGTCTTCTCTTCTGGTGGGCAGCTCCAGTTCTTCTGCCTCAGTGCCTGTGGAGGATGTGACACCCCCAGAAGCCCCCTGACCAGGGACCAAACACCCCTCAGCCTGTCCTGGCTACCCCTTCATCTCACCTCAGCCTGGGCTTCTCGGTCCAGCTCCCCGATCACGTAGAGTTTCCCCTCCGTGTCCACATCAAAGGGTCCCTGGGGCTGGCTCTCCAGGTGATAATGTACATCCCCCCCATTCCAGTGGACCTGGGAGGGGGACACAGAATGAGGGTCCCCAGGATGAGGGACAGGAATAGCCCATGTTATCCCTTATATTCCAACTGTTCATGGTTTAGGGAGACTGCGCCCCAACTGCCATGTGACTCCAGGCAAGCGACTGTCCTCTCGGGAGTCCAGGTAGGATCCTTTTGTTCAGGGCGGTTGTTGTGGCAACTCTGTGGTGGCCTTGCCCTGGTTCAAGCCTGGATCCTTCCCAAAGTGTCTGAATGACCAGATTGTTTTATTCTCTGCCCTCTGAGACCGAGCCTGATCCCAGGGCATTCCTCGAAGAGGCCTGAGACATTCCTGGCCTAGGTGACAATCCCCATGGCAGCAAGGAGGTAGCAGCTGTTCTGTGAGGAAGCCTGGGGTGAGCTCAGCAGGTCAGAGTACAGAGCCACACCAGCCAGAGGATAGCCAAGTGAGGAGCTCAGGGCCTGGCCCTTTAAACACTTGTTGCATCATGGGAGCTGATGGGAACAGAGGAGGGGGGAGCATAGTTAGGGGTGGAGCAGGAGTCAAGGTCAAATTGGGCCCCAGATCCAAACCCCACATCTCCATAAGACTCAGGCCCAGCTGCACCATCCATAGGGTTATTTCAGCTGTAACAGCTATTTACTCACCTGGGCAATGTGGTGTGGGTATGGGACTTGGAGATTCTCTGCCAGGTGGACAGGATCTAGGGGCACCCAGGTGTTTTCCACTATGGAGACATCTATGGTTGCTGTGGCCTGGTGGCCCGAGGTCTGGTCACCCATGTCCTTGACCTGTACCAACAGCTGGTAGTGCCCCTCCAGAGCCTTGTCTAGGCTGGTGCTCCCTAGAAGGGGAAGGCAGTCAGCTGGTCAGGGGGCCAGGGCATCCTTCTCAGCAAGGAACCAAACACAAAGCCAAGTACATGGCAGGTGTTCAGGATACTCTCTTGGCCAGGGGATGAGAGGGACCTGTGGCACATTATGAGCACCCAACCTGGACTTGACAGTCTGCAGAATCACTAGCACATCTGTCCACACGATGAAAGGCTGATGTACTGGATTCGTGGATGGCCAGGGTGAGGGGGTACATGGGTGGATATGTAGATGAGTGAATGACTGCTTGCATAAATGGACAGTTGGCTAGATGGATGGATGGAGGCTTGGGAGGGTAGATAGATGGGGATTTGGACCTGAGGATGGATGGTTGAGTAGATGGACTATATATGTGGTTGGGTGGTAGAGGGGTGAATGAGAGAGTTGTATGATTGACTTCTTTTTCTTTTCCCTTTCCCAATTTGTTTCTTTGGTCTGAACTCCCAGGTCCAAGTCTCTCTTGCCATCCTTCCCAAGGTCTCCCAGCAGTGTTCTGGGCCTGGTCTCTCCTACCCTTGCCTCTTAGGCCCAGCTTTGTAGAAAGTAGGGTTGAGGCACTTCCAGTCACATGCATGCTTAGTTGCTCAGTTGTGTTCAACTCTTTGTGACCCCATGGACTATAGCCCACAAGACTCTGTCTGTGGGATTCTCCAGGCAAGAATATTGGAGTGGGTTGCAATTCCCTTCTCCAGGGGATCTTCCCCACCCAGGGATCAAACCTGGTCCTTCTGCATTGCAGGCAGATTCTTTACCACTGAACCACCAGGGAAACCCTACTTCCAGGCACACTATTTCTTAACTCTCCGTGCATGGTTCTGGCTCCACACCTGATTTTGCCTCGCTACTCTCTCCAGTTGCAATACTCTTTCCTCCTCTTTTATCTCTTGAGTTGCAAACCCATCCTACAGCTCAGATGAAACCCAGCTCTCCCCATTCCTCCCTTTTCACACTGAGCTCATGCTCACCCTCAGGGCTCAGAGCCAGAGCGCCTAGCCGAGGCTCCAGCTGGAACATATCTGAAGCAGGCTGGGCTGGGGCCTGGTTCAGGATGTGGAACCGAAGATCCGAGTTGGCTGTGCCTGGCTCATCCCCATCAGAAGCCTCCAGAAAGAAGAAGGGGATACCTGGGAGTATGGAGAGAGTTTACCATTAGGGGTGAAGGGATGGGGAGAGCCTCCCATGCTTCGCCTATCTCTCCCTGGTTCTTCCTTCCATACCCATCATCATATCAGGACTCTGAAGGTGTGCCATGACTCTTCACCCCACTGCACAGATGAGTAAACTGAGGCCTAGAGTAGATGGAACTCACCTGTGGACCCTCAGTTGGGTAGGGGGTGCAGATGGGACAGAAATGGGAGGGGGGCGATTTGGACCCTGTTGCCCTGTCCCTATGCCATCTCTCTGGCCATCTATTTCCTCTCTGTTCTCCCATTGGTGCCCAACTGACTTTGCTGTGAGCTCACTGCTTTGGGCACTCACCTGGCCTAGTACCCCGGCTCAGCTGAACTTTGTAAGAGGCCTGGGGGAAGTGGGGCACCTGGTCGTTCTCATCCTTGACGTGCACATGCACAGGCTGCGGGCCCCACAGGACACGTCTGTCCTCGGTCTCCAGGGTGACCTGACAAGAAGGCGTGGTCAGAGCCCCACCCTCCCCCGGCAGCTTCCCCCTCCCCCTGGCCCAGCTGTACCTGTAGCTGGTACTCTGCCTGTTCCTCCCGGTCCAGGGCCCTGGTCACCAGCAGGAAGCCAGATTCTGGGTCCACAGCAAAGGGGCCCTCCCCTGCCACTCCTGCATCTCCTGACAGCACAATCTGGCCCTCAGTCTCCTCACGGGGCAATGGCAGCTGGTGGGGGAAGAACAGAAGGGAAGGGAGCTGGGGGTGAGTCTGGGGGATGCCCCTTCCACCCAATAGCCCCATTTTTTAATACGGGGAAACTGAGGCTCAGAGAAGGCTTGCACTTGCCACAGGTCACAAAGCCAGTAAGGAACAGGATGGGCATTCGAAGCCAAAGCTCTCTCCCCTGAGTCGGGTGCTCCCTTATACTCCCTACTTCCTGAAGCTTGAAACCCCTCCTCCATCCTTTAATTAATTAATTAATTTTTATGTTTAAAATTTTTTTGGCCATGCCGTGCAGCCTCTGGGATTTTTAGCTCCTTGTTCAGGGATTGAACCTGGGGTCCCGGCAGTGAGAGCACTGAGTCCTAACTACTGGACCACCAGAGAAGTCCCACTCTTTCCATTTAAAGCTCTACTTTCTTCTGAGATGAAAATCTTACTAGCCATTCACACTATACCACACACTCTCTAGAAAGCCAGAGCAATGAAGAGAAAGGGATGCTAGAGATAGGAGAAGCAGGACCTGGGGGGAGGGTAGCCCACCCAGTCAGCTCTCAGACTCACCTTCGTCAAGTACAAAGGGAAATTTCCACCATAGTTTTCCGGGACTTCGACATACAGCTCTGCAGGTTGGACTCTAGGGAGAGCCTGTGGAGGGATTCTCAACACGTCACCAAGCTATACCTTCCTCCCATGGGTGCTACGACCCAACAGAGAAGGGGAATTTCTACCCCTTCCCTGGGCCTGGTCATACTTTATCCCTCCGCCCCCTGGCCTTTGACCTCCTAACCCCGTGACAGGCCTAGAGCCACATCCCCCAGACACTACCATCCATAGTCAGTGCAACTGGTCCAGGTGGAGTAGAGGGTGAAGGTGCAACCCCCAAGGCCAGGATCTGAGGGCAAGGAGAGGGCCCGACTCACCTGGGGGACTAAGAAGCAAAGCAACCAGAGCCAGGCACCAGGGACCATGGTCAGGATGGGCCTGTAAGGATCCAGCCCAGGTTGGTGGGCAGAGGGTCCCTCCCATAACCCTCCCTCTAGAAAGTATTCCTCACCCATTCCCACTGAGTCCTGGGCCACAGCTTCCCCAGGCCCCATGCGGTACAGTGGCCCCTCCTCCTTCAGCTGGACTAGGGGGCAGGCAGTCAGGCCTCCTCCTGTGCCCTGTCTTGTGCTGCCCCAGCAGTTCTCAGAGCAGCCCCTCCCCCCCGCCACTTGGACACTGCCCCCACCCCCTCCCACCCTTGTCCCCGACCTGAGCCTACTGCATACACATAGCCAGCCAGGCCTCACAACAGACTGGCCGCCTCCTCCTCTGCTTTGAGGGACCTGTGGCTCCCCATAGCCTGCAGCACAGTGTCTAGCTCCTTGGCTGGGCCCACCAAGACTCCCAGGCCCAGCTGTGCTGCATCTCTTGGTTCTTGTGCCCACAGGGATCTCCACAGGGAGCTTCACCTCCAGACTTCTGTCTCCTTCCCGCCATAGCTTCCCCAGCTCGTAGATCCCAAAGTACTCATTTCCCAGCAGTCTCCCTGAATCACCAAAGTTTGAAGCTAGAAAGACCCTGATGACACTGAGGGCCACCGCCTGTGGTCGCCTCACATTGTAGGCAAGGCCTGAAGGGCAAGAGCTGACCAAGGTCACAGAGGATTTGACCACGGGAGAATTCTTACTGAAACAGAGGACTCAGGGTTCAGGGTCTCCAAGACTGTTCTAGCTCCCACTGTTTTCCTTCAGACATGGAGCCCTCACAGGACAGGACCCCTGCCCTCACCTCAGTGTTTTCCAGCACTCAGCATGGCGTTGGGCACACAGAACATGGACAATCACACCAATCACTCCCAGGAAGTCTTCCCTGCACGATAGGGCAGTGTTTCTCCCTCCCCTGCCACCAACCCCCGCCTCAGCCCTGACACCAACCCAGGTCCCAGGTCCCAGGCCCTCACCCACCGATGCCCGAGGCTGGCTTCCCTTGGTCCAGCTGCCAGGTAAGAGGAGTCTTTCTACAGGAGTGCTGGCCAGGCCAAACTGGGTGGAACAGGGCAGGGCGGACACTTGAGCAGGTAGGCGGGCCAGCCACGCTTGCTCAGGAGTGGAAAACACCCCTGGGCCCACAGCAGCAGGCCTGACCCTGCCCAGCCCCTCAAGTTACTCATTGACTTTGAAAAGCTGGAGGCTGCTTGGCATCCATGACCGCCAACCCCAGGAGGTGGGGAGATCTTCGACCTGGTGCTTGTCCCACCCCTACACAGCTCAGTGGGTACTTCTCGGCCCCCTGGATTTGGACATGACCCTTTTTCCCGTGGCTCCAGACTTGTTCCCTCTTCTCCCCCTTATGCACCAGTGTCTGCAGCTCCGCCTTGGCCACCCTATTCCTTTTCCCTGGAATGCCCTTCTCACTCCTTCATCTGTCCGCTCAGGCTTCAGCGCTCAGCTCAAATATTCCCTGCTTCCAGGAAAGCTTCCTTGGGCTCCCAGGTTTGTTCGAGGCTCTCCTGTGGGGATACTTCACCCCTACCCATGCCCATATGCCATAGAGATAGCACTATATCTATCAACCCGAGGAGGGCACCAGCTTGTTATTAGCTATCTCTTCCATCACACTAGGACGCCCTCTGGGGCAAGACTCAAGGACCCAGTAATTAATGACCTGGTCCTTGCCTGGCCCTGGCAGCTCCCAACTGACTTGTGGAGCTAAGATAAGGAGCTGGTGATGCCACGTGCAGGATAGGGGAGTGGTGCATGACCTGAACCAGATATTCGGAGCTCTAGACCACCCACCAGTGTGACGAGTGGGCACGGTTAGGCAGACAGCAGCCCGTGAGAACCCCTGAGGCTCCCTAGGTGCTCACACTAGCCCCTGGACACAGACAGGGCTGGGACAATGGACTGTCCTGTGCCTTTGAGAGGAGAGAGAAGTTTGAGCCAGTTCAGGTGACCTTGAGGGAGTTGCAGGACTGACGGGAGGCCCTTCCCCTACTGGTGCAGGCTAGAAGAGTCAGGAGAAGCTCCTGGGGCCTGAGTGTGTGGAGTGGTGGGAAGAGGGTGGGAAAGGTCAGGAATCTTGGTCTCCGATCTCTCCTGTGGTTTCCCTGGAGTCCTTCCCATTGCATATCTGGTTAATTTCTCTCAGGCTAGAAGGCTGGATCAGGACCCCTCAGCTGACCCCAACTTTGTCCATCACAAGCTGAGTTCCTGCCTCCAGGTCACTTGGGCACACCAGCCTGGAGCAGTGCAGCGTGGGAATGTTGAAAGGGTCTCACGTGTATTAAGGCCACATGAGAGGGGTCTCCAGCTATGTGCCTGGCACTACTCTAAGCAGATACTATCATTATTCCACCCATTCCATTCTGAAAAGGGCATCATGCCCATGTCACACACTGGAGCACAGAGAAGTTGAATGAGTTGCCCAGGGTCACACAGCCAATAAGTGACAGAGCTCAGAAGGTCTGGAATCTTCTTCAGACCTCAGCACCTTCACCTACTCTGAGAAAACCACGCCCGCCATTTGCCTTGGTGAAGTACACTGAGACTGGGAGTGGGAGAGCAGCTTTGAGCTGCCCTGGGGAGCATGTGGGTTAGTCACGGGGGTCGCACACCTCCTGAGGAACGGCTTTCAAACCTCCACCTGCTATTGAACAACCGCAGTCAGAGTTCTAACCAAGTTCTGAGGGCTCCCAGGAGCCCTGAAAAAAGTGACTAATATAGAAATATCTGGATCCCGGCCTGGAAACTTCTCAGAAACCGTCCCCAGCCTTGCCTCTGGCTGCCTCTGGGCTTCTAGTCCCCACTCAGCCACTTCTGCCTGTGGAACCCCAGGTAAGTGCTTCGTTCCCCATCTGCCATTGTTGAATGGGGATGCTCACTCCTGAAACCATGATGGTATACCAAGCAGGCACCTGTGCCCAGAAGGCTCCCCCTCCCAGGTGAGGGCGGTGGGGAGATACACACCGCTAGCTATCAGCAAAGATGCATACATTTACACGAGAATGCAAGGCCTCTCATTCCAGGCATGGAGGGCACCAGGGACCTGTTCCTACATTAGGCAATGCCGAGCATGGAACCCTCTGGCGTGGCCACTCAGTGGGGAGAAGAATGGCCCTCCCTGTCCCCCCACCACTTCCTGCCTAGCAACCCAGCCTCCACCAGGAAGTGGGGAGCCACATGGAGTCAAGTCCACCTGAGTGTGCCTTTCTTGTGCATGCGTGTGTGCTAAGTCACTTCAGTTGTGTTTGACCTTTGTGACCCTATAAACTGTAGCCCGCCAGGCTCCATCTGTTCATGGGATTCTCCAGGCAAGAATACTGGAGTGGGTTGCCATGCTCCCCTCCAGGGGATCTTCCCCACCCAGGGATCGAACTGGCGTCTCCTGTAGCTCCTGCATTGCAGGCAGATTCTTTACCACTGAGCCAGTGGGGAGGCCCTGTGCCTTCCTCACTCCAGCCTTAACAAACCAGCTGCCTCCTTCTCCAGACAGCGAGTCTCGGAAGTCTTCCACAGTCACACCACTTTAGCAGCTTTCCAGCCCCTCAGGAGGGAGCAGGGCAGAGACAACCACCCAGGCGCCAGACCCAGGAATCTTGTTTGGCCATGACACCCGGGGGCAGAACGTGGTCTCTCAGGCAGCCTCAATTTCCTTTACATACAGTGTGTGTTAGTCACTCAGTCGTGTCCTACTCTTTGCAACCCCACAGACTGTAGCCCACCAGGCTCCTCTGTCCATGGGATTCTCCAGGCAAGGATACTGGAGTGGATTTGCAGTGATTGAACCCTTGATCAGCCGGGGAATGCCAGGCCCCAGTACAGAAGAATCTGAATAACAGGTTGGGTGAGATTCATGTCTCTTCCTGCTGCTTGGACCCCCACCCCCCACCCCATTACCCCCACAACCAGACCACAACCCACACCTGCTTCTTGGACGCAGCTGGGCACAAACAGAATAATTAAGGCCACAGACTAGGGTGGGACAGTGAGACCCCTTCCTCAACTTAAGGAAACTTACCTGTTCCTACAGCCCCCAGAATCAAAGGAAACACAGAGTTGCCAGCCCTGGCCTATCAGGAAATAGTCTTTATTACAAAAATCAGCATGTAAACAAATAGCCACTGCACTGAATAGCCTCCCTCCAGGGCATGCACACCAGGGTGTAGAGAAAGGAAGAGTCCTCTCCCCACTCACAGGCCCGTCCCCAAGGGCTGGCTGGGGCCAGCCTGCTGCTTGGGATGCACACGGGCCGGCACAGGCATCTCGGTGGGCCCAGCCCTCGACGGCCACTGGGAGCCGCCTCCCTGGGCAGCACCGTCTGTCTGTCTGTCCATGACCGTGAGGTGGGGGACGCCCAGAGTCTGAGCCAGCTCTGAGGCACCTTGGGCGGTTGGCTGGGCCAGCCCACCAATCTGCCCATCTGTCTGCACAATACAGCAAGTGCCCCAGGGCCTAGAGCACCGACAGGTCGTGGCAGGACTTGGACTTGGCACGCATGGCCATCTTGCGGCTGTTTCGAGCGACGATGCGGCCCAGGAAGCGCTTTGCCTTCTTGCCCAGGCTCTCTCGCCGCCGAGTACCCGCTTGCCGACGTGCGTTGGCCTCTTTGCTGTCCCTGCGCAGGCGTATCTGACGCACGACACCCTCGAACAGCGCCTGGACGTTGTGGTGCAGCGCAGCTGACGTCTCGATGAACTTGCAGTCAAAGACAACAGCACAGGCCCGGCCCTCTGGTGTATGTGGTGGGGGTAGGGGGTGGGGGACAGGCACACATCAGTAAGCAAAAGGTGAGTGGGTGAGAAGCCCACTCCAACCCTGGCCACACCCTGGCAGCTATCCGTGGGGAAGGGGAAGGGAGTCCTGGGTCCTCCCCAGGAACACAATGAACCCCGGCTCCTGTACGGAGGGGCCCAGGCATCACTGGGTCACCCAACTGTAGAGCTTGCCCATGTTTAAGGAGCTCACAGAGGCCCACAAAAGGAGACTCATTTATCGAAATAATTCGAAGTTTGATATTTAAACGGTAGTGCTATAGTAGTCAAAGCAGGAAAATGACACCTTTGTTGGACAGCATGGTGTTTTATGGCTTGCTGTTATATCATGATGAATGATGGGTGGAATGGGGAGAGGACATCACCAAGTAACTGCTGATTCTTCTGTGGGGTTCAGGTCTGGGGGTCACAGAGGATGCTGAGCCCAATGTTGGGAGAGGGGTCCTCCCCAGGGGCAAGACTATGCCGATACTAGACTGGGCCTGGAATCCAGGCTCTGACCTCCTGTCTTGAGGCCCTGAACTCTCCTCACCCCTCATCAGCCAGGCCAGGGACAAAGAGGACAGAAAAGGAGGGCTCTGAGATGGTCCAGCTCAGTGCCAGCAGCTTTCACCTCCTCTAGCGCATCTGGTCCCTTCCCCAGCACTCAGGACTTTGAGAGTCCTGTGGGAGGGCAGACGCTCTCTCCCATCTCCCTGAGTTTTCTTCCTGGATATTTTTAGCCACTGATGATCCCCAGGGACTCGAGCTGAGTCAAGACTGGGTGGACCATAGTGCAGCCAGGATCTCCCTCCCTTTCCGACCCAGCTCCCTGCTCACCGTCCAAGGAGACCTCGCGAGAGCGCACCAGGTCACTCTTGTTGCCCACTAGGATGATGGGCACGTCGTCTGTCTGCCGCGCCCGCCGCAGCTGGACCCTCAGCTCTGAGGCCTTCTCGAAGCTGCCCTTGTCGGTCACTGAGTACACAATGACGTATGCATCTCCCATGGCCAGGCAGTGGCCAGGTAGCCAGCGACTCCCATCCTAGGGGACACAGACACATATTACCCAATAGTTCTCACGCCCCAGCTACAACGCTGTCATTCCCAGCAGGTCCCTACCCCCAGCTCACCCCTCCCACCCTGCCCTGGGTCTCAGCCTGCATCTTACCTGCTCCCAAATGTCATAGACCATGAGTGACGCCTCTTCTCCGTCCACCATGATGGAGCGGTCATACGTGTGCCCTGGGCAGGAGACAGGTAAGCAGTCAGGTTACTTGCTGGCTACCACAAGCCCCCCCCCCCAATGCATCAGGTGTCCTATTCTGGCCACACCCTTCAACTCCTCAAAGCCCCCCAACCTTCTCCTCCACTGATGGCTGCTATATAGTAACAGAAATGACAGGGCTGAGAAATAGGGGGGGTGGGTGAAGGGCATGGTGTGCCGGGCCCCCACCTAGCTACCCCTTCCCCAAGCTAGCAATGTCCTGGGTGGCCATTCCTGGGCTCTCTGCCCTCCTGTTGCCTGAGATCCGGGATAGTTTTGATCACAGTGGCTTGAGTTAGAACAGACATCCCCTGGGGACCTTGGTTACCTAGGACTCCTCTCCTAGACTCCCTCTGGCTGTGTTCTCCCGGTCCTGGCAGGGAGGGATATCCTGTCCTCACACTACAGAACAATTAAACATATGCCCTGGGTCTTCTACTCCAAGCATTTCTTTCCCTCCTAAAGGCTGGGGTACCTTCCCCCTTAGTTTCCCCATCTGTGACAGCGGGATTCTCAAAGCGCCTTCAGAATTCCGTTGGTATTTGCTGCTTTTAACCCTGATCCCCAGTCCTGCAGCCCCCAGCCCTACCCCTGTGTTCGCCCCTCTCTTGAACAGTCCCTCCCAGCCCCTCACCTGCGGCTTCCGCTTCAGGCCCGTCCTCTACACCTCCGAAGATGCGCGCCAGAGCGCTCTTGCCCACGCCAGGCGCCCCCAGCAGCAGCACCTTGTAAACGCTCTCGTCTGAATCGCTGCCTCCCGAGCTGAGCGAGTCAGAAGAGCCCTCGGGCCAGTCCAGCCTCGGACCCTGGGCCCCTGTCCCGGCTTCGGCCGTTGTTAGAGCGCCCGGAGTCAGCGCCGCCTGCAGGTCGCGCTCGTCCACCGGCATGCTCCGGCGGTGCAGCGGGGCAGCGGGGCCCCAAGGTGTGCTGCCCCGACGGCGATCGCGTTCCCGGCCCCCGCCGCGGTTCCCGCCTGCTCCGCTGCCGCCGCGGTTCAAAGTCATCGTGTCGGACGCCGTCTGGGGAACGGGAATCCGGATGGCCGCGTAAGCCGCGTTGGACATGGAGTAGGAGGCTGGACCTGGGACACGCCTGCCTGACCACGGGTCAGGAAAGATGCTCGGGGTATAGGACCTGCCGCGGAAGGTCTCTGCGCCCTGACAAGTGACCCACCCTCCTGGCTCGTCTATCCCAGACGGTGAGACCACCCCCACCCCGCTTTGCCAGGACGCTCACCTACTCAGACACGGTGAGGACTAGGTAGGTATCAGGCTCAGATACAGTCCACCCGTAGACCCAGGCGCGAACACTCGATCAGTCGCAGCCGCTGCCTTCTCAGTCCGTACTGGGCTCAGGCTCCAGAGTCGCCTATTTAAGCATCTGCCCGCCCCCGCCCCCACCCCCGCGCTCGCCCCCGTCTGCGCGGTGCGGGGGCTGACGTGTCCGTCTCCCTCCCCCGAGGGGAATCCCCCACCCTCCTTCTAGGACCTCACACCCACCCAGCCCTCGCCTCACTCGCTAGGGCGAGGCAGGGGCAGACCCCGCAGACAAAAGCCCGGTCTGAGTGTGTGTGTGTGTGTGTGTGTGAGAGAGAGAGAGAGACAGAGAGAGACAGAGAGAGACAGAGAGAGTATTGGGGGTGGGTGAGGGCAGGTAAGGAAGAAGGAGAGGGCGTATGTGAATGGTACAAGGAGGAGGGGGACAGACATGGAGAGTGCCATCACGGGTTGGGGCAAGGCGGAAAGAAGCCCCATCAGCCCAGTGGGCCAAGTCCCCACTAGGGAAGACTTAGGTCTGGCCCTTTAAAAGTGATTTTTCCCTTCCCTCTCTCCCAGTCCTGGCCTGTTGCCCAAGCAAGCAGACCAGTTACAGGTCCACATACTTCACCCTTCACTGCCCATGACACCCATTTATTTTGGGGCCCTAAATCCAAGCTTCTAACCTCAACACCAGGTCCTTCCCACTCTCATCCCTGCCCCTGGGAGTTGACAATTCTACCTGATGAGCCTGCCCTTCGAGATGAGGGTTAGTGACACCTGAGCCCCCCAGGGGGCCCTTAGAGGCCTGTGGGGAAGGGGTGGGGAAGGGGTGGGGAAGGAAGGCCCTCTGACAGTGTGGTGCAGGTAGAGGTGCAAGCTTGAATCTTGAGGAGGGCCCGGAGAAGGAAAAGGATGGACTCGGCACCACCTCCCCCTCAGCACCCTCCAGGCAGCTGCCAGCAGCTCTGCTAAAAATACCTGGTCATTCTGCTTCTGGCCTGGAGGTTGCCCAAAGTTAGGGAAATCCTGGCAGGCAGGTGTCAGAGACCAGCAGGAGCGGATAGGGGTGGGACTAGACCGGATCAGGTCTGGTTCCAGTCACTCGGAGTCTTCAATGTCTCCTTCCTTCCCTTTAGTCTCAGACTGGGCCTGTAATTCAAGGCACACTCGGGGTCTGGAGGTTCATAGTCATAGAGCATGGATGGGATCGGGCTTCCTAGGTGGCTCAGTGGTAAAGAATCCACCTACAATTCAGGAGACCAGGTTCAATCCCTAGGTTGGGGAGAACCCTAGGGGTTGGCAAGAAGGAAATGGCAACCTGCTGCAGTATTCTTCCCTGGGAAATCTCATGGACAGAGGAGCCTGGCGGGCTACAGTCCATGAGGTCGCAAAGAGTCGGACACAACTTAGCAACTGAGCACGCATGCACACATGGATGGGGTCAGGCGTTTGGGAATGGGATAGCCACCACCTGGTGCCACCACTGCCCAAAGATCAGCCCCCTCCTGAGACCCAGGGAGGATGCTGGGGCACAGAGGGGAGGAGATGTAATGGAGAGACTTGGTTTCTAGTCCTAAATCTGTCCCCAGGCTCCTAGGTCTTGTTTCTCTCCCAGCTTCTATTATTCTATCCCAGCCCCTCTATTATTGCCTTGCTCATGTTTGGGGTGTGTGAGGACTGGGGGCAGGCAAGCTGTGAGGTACTTTGTGACAGGGACCTGCTATTAGACTGACGTTTGATTGCGAGAGGCGTGGTGGGGGTGGCGGGCACCCATTCAGGGCTCAGGTGACATCACAAATGGATGAATCCTAGTGGGCTGCTGTAGGTTGTCATGGAGACCGGGGTGAGGGCTCTCTGGCTGCTGCGTCAGTTTCCTTGGCAACATCTGAAATGGCCTTGGAATGAGCAGGGCCTGGCTAGGTAAGTGTTAGAGAGTTCACGCAGGCCCCTCTAGTTCTTGACGTCCTCAAAGCAAGCAAGGCCTGAACTGAGGGGTGGTCTATCCATTTATGTCCTTCACATGGCATGGGGAGTCTTGGAGGACTGGGCAACCCCATATTGGCTCTAGCTTCCTGCACCAGGTCCAGTGGGAAGACGGAGTCATGGATTGAGCCTCCTGTCAAAGAACAAAAGTCTTGGGACTTCCCTGGTGGTCCAGTGGTTAAGACTCTGTGCTTGCAATGCAGGGGGCATGGGTTTGATCTTTGGTCAGGGAACTAAGATCCCACCATGCCATGGAGCATAGCCAAAAAATATAAAAACAAACAAACAACAAAAATCCTAAGAGCCAGAAAACCACTTTCCATCAGGAATCCCAGCTGGGCTGCTCACGGCCCCTCCTAACCACCTTACACATGACCTTGCTGCTGACAAGAGCCCCTGGATGTCCGACAGAGGGTGGGTGTTGGGGGGGTAGCTGTGGTCATGTAAGGAATTAGGGCTGGGTTTCCCCTCTGATAATCTAAGCTCTTGACCTCAGCAATGTTTCCTCATTGCCAAGGGAACTGCATCCACACTGGGCCACTCAGGCCCCAAGCATTCCCCAACAGGATAGACATGCCACATGCATCAGTATGGCCAGGGGCCCCAGGAACCATACCAGGACATGCCCTTGAAACACCTCCAATTCTCTGTCCTCTCAGTTCTCTGGGCTGAGCTTGGCTGCTCAGAAGGAACAGACCAAGGCAAGAACACTCCCAGGATAGCCTGGCCTTCAAATCCCAGCTCTGCACCTTGCTAGCTGTTTCACCTCTGCCCATTTAGTTTGGCTGAGCCTCAGTTTCCTCCTGTGTAGAACAGGAATAGTGCCTTCATGGCGGTTGTTACAAGATATGAATAATCTGAGGACTTCCCTGGTGGTCTAGTGGTTAAGACTCCATGCTTCCAATATAGGGGGCTGAACCAGGTTCAATCCCTGGTTGGGGAATTAAGATCCTACCTGCTGTATCGTGCAGCCAAAAAAAAAAAAAGTATAAATAACATGAAATTCAGAGGTAAACTGGCTGGCATGTGTCTGGCATATAGTAATATTGATATCTCAATATGAACACTTTTATTATCACCCTTGGTTGGACAGGACAGGTTGAGTGACTCTGTGGGCCCTCTCCTGCTGCTTCTCTCCTGCTCCTGCTCTATTCTGTCCACAACAGTGGTCTGCCCAGGACAGGGGCAGGTACAGATACTTCTGCTCTCTCCCTGCTACCCACCTTTTCTCTGTGGGACCCTATGCCCTTCTCCTTCCTCGGGTAGCAAAACGCTGCAAAGGGAACTTGGCTGGATTTCAGTGTCCCCACCCCACCTCACACCACAGCTCTCATGCCCCAGTTCCTCTGTTCTGTTCTAAGGCTCAATTCATTCATTCATTTCACTGACCTGTACTAAGTACCTAACTGTATGCCAGGCCCTTGTGCTTTGGGTAGGATGATGAGAGAAAATGGACAGACCTGAGCATGTTCATATGTGTCCTCTAATCCATGGGTTGGTCTCACTTAGCTATGATTTGTTGTTCCCATTTTGTAGACATGATAACTGAGGCCTGAGAAGTCACAGGCCAGAAACAGCACAGCCAGACACACCTGGTAGAGGGCTTCAGGGACCTGAAACTTCATTCCCCCCACCCCCCCATCCCCCCAATGTTCACAGATAGCAGCTGGGATTCCAGAAAGTTCCCCGGGCACTAGTTCAGTATTCACAAATGGTGTCACTACAGGCAGCCGGGGGCCAGGCCCAGATGAGTCAAAACTGAAAAGGGGATATCTGATATGCCGGCTGGCTGGATGTGAGCAGTTTGGTGTCCCTCATCCACTGTGGCCTGGCTGCCAGGAGGGCCAGCTGAATGACTCAGTGACACCTGTCTTCCCTGTGACCCTCCCACCCCCAGCTGAACAGAGACACCATAGATCTTAGACAGATCCGGGCTATCACTGCAGAGGTACACAGGCGGCGAAATCTACAGCTGGGTACTGGTGGTTGGGAAGCGGGGACCCTGGGTGGTTGGTTACCTGCCTCTCTGGAGCACTGAGCTGCTTCATCTGTGGAAATGGGAGGGTGGGTACTCTGCCTGGAAGGTCACCTGAAATGGTCCTAGATCCACTTGCAATCCCCTCACAACAGTCCTAAGCTGTTGTCACCACTTCCCACATCACACATGAAGAAACTGGGTGACATGGACTGATGGCTCCACCTCTCTGAGCAGCCAGATCTTGGTTACTGGGTGGCAAAGCCACTCCTGCCTGGAAACCAGGTGGCATTGGTGGTAAAGAACCTGCCTGCCAATTCAGACTTAAGAGATGACGGTTTGATCCCTGGGTCGGAAAGATCCCCTGGAGGAGGGCATGGCAACCCAGTCCAGTATTCTTGCCTGGAGAATCCCATGGACAGAGGAACCTGGTGGACTGTAGTCCATGGGGTCACACAGAGTGGGACATGACTGAAGTGACTTAGCACAGCATAGGCCTCTCCAGCCAGGCAATAGCGCCCCCTGCCAGCTGAGCAGTACCTGCTGAACTCTTTAGGTTCCTCTACTCTATCTAACTGGAGGTCTTTGGGAGTCAATTACTTATTCTAGAAGCTTCTTTCCTCACCTGCAAAATAGAGATAAGAATGCCACACAGGGCTGGCTCAAGAATTGGCCATCTAGGTACTTACATATCAAGGCTTCTGCCAATACCCACTCTCAGGACAGGGTCAATATCGTCAGAAGGCCCCCAGGAACAGATTTGCCAAGGGCCCAGGCTCCTTGCTAAGGCCTCTGGAAGGCTCTGCCCACCAGATGGGCTGGACAAGTCTTCTTAATAACTGAATTTTTCCGCAAAGAAATGTAGGCAGGGAATCATTACATTATGACTTCTGACTGGCTGATCCAAGATCTAAGCCCCCCAGCCTATCCTGGTGACCAATTGTGCTGAGGGAGGCAGAGGCCCCAGACCTGAGCACCTGGGGTGACACACTTGGAGGATGCTGGTGGAGACAGTGCTTCAGGCGGCTTTCAACAGAGAAACCTGCTGTCACTGCCCTGACCAGGGGACCAGACTGAGCATCACCGAGGGTGGAGACAAGCTGGCATCACACAGCTACTGGTGGATACTAAGGATTCATAGAACACTCCTGGGCAAGGCTCTCATTAATAAACTCTAACCTGAACTCAACCAATTTCTAGTTTATAGGAAACACAGCAAAGGAAGAAATCAGACTGTGGGACTTCTCCAGGACAACTCACATTGTGCTTTTCAAAATAGTGTCAAGAAAGATTAAAACGTGGGGAGGTGGGGAGATAGTTCTAGAAGAGGCTAAAGAAATGACAACCAAATGCAATACATGGAACTTGACTGGAGCCTGATTAAACAAACAATTATGAGTGACATTGTGGGAAAATTCATATATGACTGGATATTAGATATTAGTGTCAGGGAATTATTTGTTTTGGGACCAGATAACAGTACTGTGGTTACAGGATTAATCTTAGGAGACATAGGATGAAGTACTTAGAAGTGAAGGGTCGTATGTCTGCAGTTTACTGTCAAGTATATTTATATTCGGAGAAGGCAATGGCACCCCACTCCAGTACTCTTGCCTGGAAAAGCCCATGGATGGAGGAGCCTGGTGGGCTGCAGTCCATGGGGTCGCTAAGAGTTGGACACGACTTAGCGACTTCGCTTCCACTTTTCACTTTCATGCATTGGAGAAGGAAAGGGCAACCCACTCCAGTGTTCTTGCCTGGAGAATCCCAGGGACGGGGGAGCCTGGTGGGCTGCCATCTACGGGGTCGCACAGAGTCGGACACGACTGAAGCGATGTAGCAGCAGCAGCATATTTATATTCTCCACACATATAAATAAAACCAGTGTTGTAACATGTTAAGAACTTAAATCTAGGTGGTGGGTACACAAGACTGTGTGCTACCTTATTCTTTCAATTTTTTGGCATACTTGCAACTTTTCCCAGTCAAACCATTGGGAGAAATTTTAACAATGAACCAAACCTCCTTGATTCATCCTGTATAGGCACTCGCTACCACCCCCATCCCAATTCAGGAGTGACCCCACAGCGATGAAAGACTCTCAGGCACGCTGGGAAATGAATATAAATTAAGGGTTTATTACAAAATGCAAAGTGTTAGTTTCTTATTGTCAGTGATTCAAGAAAACAAGGCCATGAGCCCTGTGTGGGGCTAGGAGCAAAAATCCAGGCTCACGACCGGGCTGATAGACACTGGTTCACAACCTCAAGCAGGTGGGTGTTCTCTAGGGCAGCTGCCACCCGCTCTTTATCTGCAAGCTGCTTGTTCACTAGTGGAAAGAAGAGAGTGGTAAAATATATCTAACCCCCCCACCCCCAACAAAGCCCTCCTGCCACCTTCTCAGGATTCCAAGTCTTGATCTGGCTACCCCAACCATCTGAGCCCACACCTCCCCCAACTTCTTGTGACCCCCTCCCACCTGGCCACTCTCGTCTGCCCGCTACACTATAAAGCCTGACACACCCTGGTCCTATGTACTTAGAAGAGAGAGAGGGCAGGAGTGAAAAAACATGGTAAACATAGGAGACTCAAGTCAGGCCAACTTTGCTTTAGGCTGCCACCTCCACTGAGGAGTCATCCACCTAGTGCCACACCCCCAATCTTGCCCTAGAAACCATCATGGCAAGGGGGAAGCCTTGGGGCTAATGCCTCAATATCAGCCCACATTTACCTGCATGTTCTGAGGCATGGGTCCCTGGTGTAATGTGCACATCCATCTGGGAGGGAGATAGGTAGGCCTGAGCACCCACACACCTGTCTACCCACTTCTCACCACTCACCCCCTCCAGTTCATCCTACTTCTTAATTATGCTTTTGGACTCTGGCCTTCCAAATCCACTCACTGCCAGTCCATCACTACCCAAATGACTGGCCAACTGCTACTGACTTAAAGGCCTGCCTGCACCCTCCACCCCTGCTCCAAACTTATCTGTGGCTCCCTACTGCCCAAACTGCCACACTCCTCACTACTTTTCTGCACTTTCCAGCATGGGTCTTTATTCTTGTCCTATCCAGTTGGAAAGCCTCCTCCCAATTTCATCTCTGCTAGCCAGGTTCCTTCCAGATCTCTCTGATGTCCAGACTCATGCTCCCATATCCTCCTCAGTGACAAACACTCACAGCCGCCCCATCCCCAGGGCTAAGTTCAAACTCACCTTGAAACGCTGGGGAAGGGATCGCAAAAGCTTGACTTTGATGGACAGGCCAATAAGGGTGGCCATACTGCAGTGTGGAATGGTGGGTGTGAAGGCCACGGCCACAGTGCTCTCGGGGTCGCTCACCTAGTGGGGAGCGGGATGTTAGGAGTCATGACCCGTTCAGCCCTGAGCCCCTCTTTTTAGTCTGTTGCTTCAAACAAGTCGTCTAGCAAGTATGGGCCTCAGTTTCCTCATCCATAAAATGGGTGTGCAATGTTCCAAAGAGCCACTGAGGGAGGAGTCCGTGACCTGAAAGCACACCAGACCCTTGGAGCACAGCTGAGCTATTCTGACTCTTCCGAACAAGTCGCTACCCTGGACGCTGGGAGTGACTCACCTGAACCCGGACTTGCTCTACTACGTTCAATTCTTCTAGCGTCAGGGGATGCTCCGGGTCATTGATACAGCGAATCAAATGTGCCAAGTGAAGGAAAGAGGACTCTGCGCCTTTGCCCACTCAGAACCCTCCGCCGGAATGCCCGGCCCTAACACAGCTCCACCGACTACACAACGTCACTTCATCCCCCGCATCCCATGCCCCCGAGAACCGCCCCCCCCACCCCCGCGCCTGGCAGCGACGGATATCGAAGATCTCGCGCGCGTCGATGCTGTCTGGAACCTGCTCGTCCTCCTCGCCCGCGGTCACCGGCCGCTCCCCAGAGCGCTCGTAGATGAGGGGGTTAGCGTTCTCCAGGAGACCGCCCCCCATCCCGCCGCCGCCCACCATCGCGGAAACGCTGCAGGCGACCGTAGGCATGCACTTCCTCTCCTACGCGCACTTCCGGGGAACGGGAAGGGGGCGTGGCGTGGTGACGGGGTATCGCGAGGGACACGCGACGCAGCCCGTGCTCCACCTGGGGTATGGGTGGGATGGCGGCCGCTGTGCGTTCTCCACGCGGACCCGGGAAAATACGGAGCGCTCCAACAACGGCACCGAGAAGGGAGCACGTGTGCGAGCCGGGACGGTGCTGGGCACGGCAGGATAAGGCTGGAGCACTGAAGATACGAATGAGATCAAGCCAGGCATCATTTCCTCCGAGAAACCTGCCCCTTAGGCTGGGCAGTTGCCTAGACTTGCCTCTGTCTGCCCCGGCACGGCTCACTGCGTTTCGGAACTTCCCGGACACGCACCTGCAGCTCCAGCTGCACCTGGGGCCCGAGAGTGCTCTCCCAGTCCCCAGCACGCGGACCAGCAGACGTTCTTTAAATGTTTGTCCAATGGATAAATAACTGACCTCGATTTTGGAGAGAGCTGGGAACAGGGAAAGACCCGGGGTGAGGTTGAGGGTGTCCTTAAGATGAGTGTCACATCAGGTGTGCATTTCAAAAGGGGAGCCTTTGCTGAGTAGGGCGGGGGGCTCACGGAGACCCTCAGACCAGAGAAAATAAAGGGATGAAGGTGAACCCAGGAAATCGATCCCTGAAAGCAAGGAGGAGTTTGGGGAATGACGGGCAGTCACGTTTCCCTGCCTTTACTCGAGCGGTTCCTTTCCTGCTCTGAACGAAAGTCGTTCTGATATCTCTTGTCTGCGGGAATTCTGATTGTGCCCCGCCTCAAGGAAACGCTCCAGGTTTCCCCAATTACAGCTTATTGCTCCCTCTCCGCGCTCCTCGCCCCTTCCCCCGCTCCGCCCCCGCCCCAGCACCACATTTGTCGAGCCTGTGACTATAGGGACACTGAACGCAAGTTTGGGGAGAGCGGTCTTGGTATTGCGCAGGAACTGCAGAAGCCTCAGTGCCCCTTCGAAGGAAGCCCAAGGGGACCCAGACAGAAGGGAAGCGGCTCTGCTATCCCCTGCCTGCCACTGGTCTTCACCCGTTTAGTCCCGCTCTCCTGCCAACCCACCTTTGCTCCCGCCTACGCCCTACCCAGTCCAAACTCCAGGCCTGGGCGAGGCACTGACTGGTCGAGTCCTGGCTGGACGAGTCACCGCGCAGCCTCTTGATGAAGAGCCGCGTGCCCGCCAGTAGTGCAAAAAAGACCTGTGAGCTCAAGATGAAGCCGGACGGGCCTCGCGTGTGTCTGATGGCCGTGGCCTTCGGGTTCTTGCTTCTCCTCGTCCCGGGCCAGGGTGAGGCTCCCGCACAGGGCGACGTAGGGACCGGGGTAGGACTTGGCCAAGTTCTGCAGAGGCTGTGGGGTGGGGGTGGGGGAAGAGCGGGTACTGGCGTCGGGGAGGTGGGAGCCGCTCGAGCGCTACAGTACCAAAACCACGCTCTGGATCCCATGCATCTCTGTGTCCCCAGAGGCTCAGAAAAAGTCTGATCTGCCCCAGGTCTAGCTACGCTGAGGGGTAAGTGGGCTCTAGGGGCTGTGTGTGAGACGCAGCTGGGCGGGCTGGAAAGTTATTTGGAACATTTCCCTTCAAGTGTTCGTGGTGGAGTTGGAGCTGATTGGTGGTAGCATCAACAATAATAATACCTTCCTGCCACCGTTTGCGGAGAAGGCAACGGCACCCCACTCCAGTACTCTTGCCTGGAAAATCCCATGGACGGAGGAGCCTGGTAGGCTACAGTCCATGGGGTCGCTAAGAGTCGGACACGACTGAGCGACTTCACTTTCACTTTTCACTTGCATGCATTGGAGAAGGAAAGGGCAACCCACTCCTGTGTTCTTGCCTGGAGAATCCCAGGGACGGGGGAGCCTGGTGGGCTGCCGTCTATGGGGTCGCACAGAGTCAGACACGACTGAAGCGACAGCAGCAGCAGCAGCAGCCACCGTTTGGCTCTGAGTGTTGCACCCTTGACCAGAGGGACGTCCTGATAGCCTCTGAGCCTCTCTCCACGGAGCTGCAGGCAAGGTTACTGGCTCGGGCTACAGAGGCCTCTATCCCCAGCAGCCACATCTAGCAGAAGAGGCTGCCACATCCTCTTCACCCCAGATGAGGGTATGCCTTGGCCTTCAGGGCAAAGGTAATCGCTCTTTGTGCCAGCCCTCATCAGTAGCTTTTACTGATAAGTAGCTTAGGCTATGTGGGCACAGTACCCGGGCACAGCCCCAGCTCTTGTACCCACTCTTTAACGCTGTGATCCTGTAATTCAGAAGTTCTGTGCCTGTGACACTTGACTATCTTGTCCCCTCCCAGTCCAATCTGCCCAGGGTCCACACTCATGACTCCCCTGTGGCCCACCCCACTGGGCTTCCACCCTTACCCCTTGCTGACCAGGCTCTAGGAGGTCCCCGGAATCTTCCAGCACCATAATCCGCTAAGCTTGGCTGAGGCCTCTTTTTAAAAATGTTGCTGTGTTGGATTAGACCCACTGTCAGAGGAGAAGAATTGATAAGTACAGATGATGGGTCTGTCTCTCTCCTGTCCTACCCAGTCCTAGCTTTTCGACAGGGACCATCTAGATCTCCAGGGCTTTCCACACACTGCCCAGGAGTTCACCCAAGAATGGGTGTGTGCATGCATCCTTGGTTTTCACCTAAATGGTCACCCATTGCCTCCCTTTCTGGTCCCTGGCTTTTCTACTTCCTGACCCCAGGAGTGACCTCCACACCCCATGGTGGTAGAACTTCTTCATACTGTTTGATGAAAGGGCTTCTCTTCAAGAAGTAAGCATCCTCAATGTAACCAGCCTCTGATCAGGAACATTTTAGCAGGTTTTGTCCTTTGCTGTAACGAACAACCAGCATTAGAGGCTAGTGGAGGCAGTGAATTTCATGGACAGACATTACATCCCACCAGGAACTAGAGAGAAGCATGTTCCTTGGGAGAATGGTGGGTCTTCTGACTTGAAAGGGCATTGCTCAATTGCCCTCTATGGAGCGTGAGAGTAGCTGCTGACTCTGGCCTCACCCACAATATGTGTCATCAAGCCTGTTAATCCATGTTAATCTAATAGGTGTAGGGTAGTACAGTCAGGTGAGGCTGTTTTTTGTTTTCTTTCTTAAAAAAAAAAAAAACAACGAACACTTTTTATTACGAAACCAGGCTCAGATCTGCCAAATTCTGCAGACAGAACCTGAGCCTACAGGAAGAAAGGCGCCAGGGAGGTGGGAACCAGTGGAGATAGCACCAGAGGAATTGGGAGCCTGATTGGTTACCTCCCTGCAACCCGAGGCACAGAGAGGGGGTCAGGACTGCCTGAGGTCACATAGCGCTGCAGGGCTCCTCATCTGAGGTGGGGAGAATAATACAGCAGACTCAGTATGTCTTCAACAGTTATCAAGACCTGGGCAACTTAGTTTTGTTTGGATTATCGCCTCTCCTTTGCACTATTATTTGAAGCAAATCCCAGATATCATATCACTTGTAAATTTTTTTAATCATGTCCTACTAAAAGAAAAGGTATATATGTCTCATAATTTCTTAGTGTAATCAAACATCTAGTCAAACATTCTTTTTTCATGTTATCTCATGATATTTATGATATTTTTTAAAACCATGATTTATATAAGGTTCATACTTTAAGAACTGGTAGCTGTGCTTCTTTTTTTAATAGCAGATTTGAGATATAATTCACATAGCATTTAATATGGTTTGTAGGGACTTCCCTGGTAGCTCATCTGGTGAAGAATCTGCCTGCAATGCAGGAGACCCTGGTTTGATTCCTGGGTCAAGAAATTCCCCTGGAGCAGGGATAGGCTATCCAATCCAGTATGTTTGGGCTTCCCTGGTGGCTCAGATGGTAAAGAATCTGCCCGTGATGCGGGAGACCTGGGTTCAATCCTGGGTTGGGAAGATCCCCTGAGGGAGAGCATGGCAACCCACTCCAGTATTCTTGCCTGGAGAATCCCCATGGACAGCGGAGCCTGGTGGGCTACAGTCCATGGGGTCGCAAAGAGTCGGACACGACTGAGCAACTAAGCACAGCACAGCACAGGGAACTAAATCTCACAGGCCACAACTGAAAAAGATCCCACATGCCACAACTAAGACCCAGCACAGCCAAAGGATAAAATAAATAAATAAATATTTTAATATGGTTTTTAGTATATTTACAGAGTTACCACATTGATTTCCCTTTTCCCCAACATTTTGTCTCTGTGAATATCCCAACTGTGATTTTGTATAAATTGAATCATCCAATATGTGGTCCTTTAGAACTGGCTTTTTTCATTTAGCATATTTTCAAGGTTCATCCGTGTTGTAGAATGTTTGGTAATCTTTTTACTGCTGAATAATATATTCTATTGTGTAGATATGGTACATTTTATCAATCCATTTATCAGTTGATGGACATTTGGATTCTTTCCACTTTTGACTATCATAAATAATCCTGCTATGAACATCCATACCCAAGTTTTTGTGTGGACATATGTTTTCAATTCTCTTGAGTTTATACCTAGGAGTGGAATTGCTGGGTCATTTGGTAACTCTATGTTTAACTTTTTGAAGAACTGCCAGGATGTTTTCCAAAGCACCTGCACCATTTTCGCTTCCCACTGGCAATGTATGAAGGTTCCATCTTTTCCACATCCTTTCCAACACTTATTATTACCTGTCTTTTTGAAGTATTTCATGAAGCTCAATCTTCAGATTCCTTCTCTGCCTTGCTTCTGTTTTCCTTGTAATTTTGTTGTTGTGTTGAAGAAACCAGTTTGTTCTGGAGAGGATCCCAGAGTTGGGATTTGGGTTATTTTTGTTTGTTTGTTTTCTTGAGGTATAGTTGATTTACAATGTTAAGTTAGTTTCAGGTGTACAGTAAAGTAGTTCAGCGATAAACATATTCCTATTCTTTTCCCTTATAGATTATTATAAGACATAGAGTAGAGTTCCCTGTGCTATACAAGGGCTCTAGGCCCTCGTTGATTATTTTATATATAGTAGTGTGTATATGTTAATCCCAAACTCCTAATTTATCCCTCCCCTCTTTTCCCTTTGATAACCATAAATTTGTTTTCTGTGTCCGTGAATCTGTTTCCATTTTGTTCATTTGTATCATTTTTTAAATTCCACATATAACAGTTTGGATTTTGCTGATATGGTATCTTTTAACTGTTTCTCTGCCCCCTGTATGCCTGTAAATTTGTATTTATATTCTAGAGTCTCGATCAAATTCAGATTTTACGTTTTGCTTTGTTTTGTTTAGGGGCAAGACTGCTTCATATGTGGTACAGTGGACTTCCAACAGAAAACATACAATGTCTGACATCACATTCAGATTTCAGTATGCGTTTCTCTTAGCATGATTGAGACAAATATCTCATTTGCTTAAGAGCTATTTATTGGTATTCCTCATTCTATCTGAACATGCACTTTCACCATTTCATATTCTTTTGCCAAATGTACATTGCTGTCATCTTTCTTATTTATAGAATTTTTTATCTATTGGGAATGTCAGCTCCGCATCTGTTAGGTGGCTTTCTTTCTTTCTTTTTTTTTGAAGTTTTTAAACTTTTATTTTCAAAGAGCTAGTATTGTTTCTGCATAAGGTAAATGTGCTGGACAATCCATTTAAGCAAGTTCAGTTAGTCCAACTTAACGAAGCTGATGTCCTTCGCATACTGGTGGAAACGCTGGTGGCACATTTTGAGGCCATATTTTCGAATCAGACCATGGTGGTTTTAGCAGACCTGGCAAGAGCGAGAACCCTGGCCGAATTTTCTCTGATGGATCCAGTAGAGCTGCTGGTGACCCATGTTGCTTTCTTGGCTGCAATGAGGCAAAAGGTGTTAGGTGACTCTCAATCTCTTCTTGGCTCCCTGATCCCTTTAGCAGGGTGGGCTGTGCTTTCTAATGTTCTAGACACAGCTGCCCTTCCCTCTGTAGTTCTCATAACATCACTTTTTATTTGGAGAATACTTTATGTCATTCTTGCCACCTGGAGTGTGAGACCCTTAAGGGCAAGAATCTTGTCTGTCTGATTCCTACAGTTCTCTTGCTGCTCCTAGACCAGCACACAGTGAGTGGAAGGGACACTCTCACCCCCATCAAGCTCCTATGGCTATTTGAGGCTCCTGGGGCTAAACCATAGTGCCAGGGCCCAGAGAGGTTCACTGAGCCTGATGGAGAAGGCTGGAGCAGTAAAGGCAGTGCAGAGCGGGGCAGAATTACAGGCAAGGAATCTGTAAAGCAAGTGTTGGTAGATCAGTGTCCCTTGAGCTGAGCTGAGGACAGAAAGAAGGTGACAACATCAACAATCTGGGAGGGCAGCTGAATGGGGAGACCCAACCCTGATGTCCATCTCTCTGCCCACAGGCCAGGACTCTACCCCCCCTATCCGGACCACACACACAGGGAAGGTGCAGGGGAGCCTCGTCTACGTGAAGAATGCTGATGTGGGGGTCCACACCTTCTTGGGAATTCCCTTTGCCAAGCCACCTGTAGGGCCGCTGCGATTTGCACCCCCGGAGCCCCCAGAATCTTGGAGCGGTGTAAAGGATGGGACTTCCCAGCCAGCCAAGTAAGCAGGAGGTCTGGAAACTTTAGGCCCTGGTATAGAGGGTACTCTTGAGCTCTGGGCCAGGTTGCAGTTGTCATTTCATCTAAGCCACAGCCAGTTTTCCTTCTGAGTTTGATGGATTTTCACATGCATTTTTCCAATAAGCATGCTGAAGCTTGAAAGAGCAAAGTAACTTTCCCAGACTGAGGGCTTAGCACTCAAAAGAGCATTAGATCTACATGCTGAAGGGACAAGCAGAGACATATAACTCCCTAAGTTTTAGTTGTACCAAGTGATCTCTGACACCAGAGAAAGTGGCTCTGGAAGAGGTTTGACCCTTGTAGGAGCTCCTGATTCTAGCAGCACATACTGTAGATTCCCAAGGAGTGACAGACCCAAGTCTTTACAGTCACTGTGCCAACCAACAGGGCCAGGTGCCACTGACTAAGGAATGTGTGAATATTCTTGCAGCTGGAAACTGTGGGAGAGATGAGGTTTCCTGAGAGATTGACTTAAGGTAAAGGACATCGCATTGCCCTTCTCTTGAGAAATTAATCCATTCATTTTGGCAGCACATGTATACGGGCTACTCCCCTGTTCCAGGTCTGTGTGAGTACAGGGATCTGGTGGTGAATGTCAACACATGCAACCAATAGTTCTCATAGAGGCCCTCAAGAGTCAAGATTTCTCAGCCTCAGGAGGATAGTATCCAAGGCCCTCATAAGCTTAAGGCTTCCCTGGAAGACTGGGCTCCATCCCAGCTTTCCCAGAGTCTGTGGACTGTAACTTGGTGCAAAGGTCCTTTAGGGAGGGATCACATGTAAGTGGGGTATCAGATAAAGTGGGACCAAAGGTAGCTGGGAGTAAATCGGGGCCCAGGATCTGTTTACAGATACTGCACAGCCCCAGGACTAACTGCCTGCCACGGCCACCAGGTGTCTGCAGGATGTCGATGGCTTGAAAAGTATGACCCTGAAACTAGGGAATGTGACCCTGTCTTCTACCTCCATGTCTGAAGATTGTCTGTACCTCAACATCCACACACCTGCCCATTCCCACGAGGGCTCCAATCTGCCTGTGAGTGCCAGGACATAACTGGGTGAGGGGTGGGAGGACGTTTCTTCTGCAAGAAGATTGAAAAGGACAAGATCAGCATGAGCCCCACTGTACGTGGATCCTGTTAAGATGCTGAGTGCTTCTTACCCAGTATGGATGGCTGACCCTTGGGCACAGGGTCACAGAACCCTGGCTGCTGTCAGAGGTCAGAAACTGTGTCCCTGGGAGGGACCCTGGCCTCACTCAACCAACTCATACCCAGGACCCAGTCAGGTACCTAGGTGCCTAAGGCCTGCCCTTTGAGATGGCCAGAGACCCCAGCCTTGGATTATCCATTGGGCCAGTGAGAATGGAGTACTCTTTTAATTAATGTGCATGCATGTAAGGTGATCAGAGAAACACCCCTTTCCTTTCCACCCCAGAGAGGGTTCTGGGGGAAATGCGGCCAGGCTTTGGTAAGTGGGACAGGCCTTACATGTGGGAGGCGGGTTTTCCTGATAGAATGTGGGTCACCTTCAGTCCAGGTAATGAAGACCCTAGAATGTGGGTCACCTTCAGTCCAGGTAATGAAGACCCTACTGTGTCTTGCTGGAGTTCTGTCCATGTGGTTAGGTGAGCAGAGTCAAAGTGGTGGTTAGTTTAGGTAGCAGCCCTGGTGGGGTTTAGGGCCAAGTGGGAGCCACATGGTAACTGTACCTCGGATTCCCTAGGTGATGGTGTGGATCCATGGTGGTGGGCTTGTCCTGGGCATGGCTTCCATGTATGACGGCTCTGCACTGGCGGCCTTTGAGGACATGGTGGTGGTCGTTATACAGTACCGCCTGGGTTTGCTGGGCTTCTTCAGGTGAGTCTGGGGCTGGGCTGGGCTGGGCAACGTGTACTGATGGAGCTAAGACAGTCCCATGACCCTCATCCTTGCCACCTCTCAGCACTGGAGACAAGCACGCAACTGGCAACTGGGGCTACCTGGATCAAGTGGCTGCACTGCGCTGGGTCCAGCAGAATATCGCCTACTTTGGAGGCGACCCTGGCCGTGTCACAATTTTTGGCGAGTCTGCGGGCGGCATAAGCGTGTCTTTGCATGTCATGTCCCCTATGTCTCAAGGACTCTTCCATGGCGCCATCATGGAGAGTGGCGTGGCCCTGCTGCCTGGCTTCACCACCAACTCATCTGACAAGGTCTCCAAAGTGAGTGCCCTCACCCATGGAAACCCCAGACCTGCTCCCGCATCTCTTAGCCTTCAGCCCATTATGCTGTCTGTTAAGTGGAGATAACAGGGACTCCCCTGCCATCAGAGGACATTGGGAACAGCAACCTACCTGGGGATTGTTCAGGGGTCAGAATTCACAGGACTCTGTCAGCTCAGAGGCTGAGTGTGTTCTGTGGCCCACAGAACTCCTGCCCTGGGACCCCCATCAGAGGCAGGACCATCTGGGAAAGTGGGATGGCACCCCCCGCCCCAGCTGAGTCCTCTGAGCAACAGGGGGGTTGGGACAATTTCAACCCTGTAGAAATCCATTCACAATACTCAGTGAGATTTGGTGTACACCTGCCTGCACCTGGGGCATTGGGCATACCTCTCTCCCCTCCCTGGAAGGATGAGCCAACCACTGCCTGATCTCTTCACAGGTGGTGGCCAACCTGTCTGCCTGTGGCCAGGTTGACTCAGAGGCCCTGGTGGACTGCCTGCGGCACAAGAATGAAGAGGAGATTCTGGCCATCAACAAGGTTTGGCTGAATGGATGTGGCTTTGGAGGGAGGGGCCATTAGGTGTGCGACAGGCAAGCCTGGATACCCTTCACTGTCCCGGGCAAGTTTTTCTAGCTCTGCACTCTGGTGTCCTTACAGCCCTGGGTGGGAAGTTGAGGCCAGGCCATGTTGAGGCAGATGTAGGACCTTCTGGGGTGGGTGTGAGCATCCTGGGATGAGCCAGGAAGGAGTACATGATGTCTGTGGCATCAGAAAGTGTCTGCAACCTGACCTTGAGGATCCTTAGCCCTTCAAGACCATCCCCGGCCTGGTGGATGGGATCTTCCTGCCCAAGCACCCCCAGGAGCTGCTGGCCTCTGCCGACTTTCAACCTGTCCCCAGCATCATTGGTGTCAACAACGATGAGTACAGTTGGATCATCCCCTTGGTGAGGCCCACTCCCAAGCCTCCAGGTGCCTGGGAGCCCATCTAATGGGAAGTCCTCAGGGCTTCATAGTTCTGGGCCCACCCTATTTTCCAACTTGAGTCTCTCCCACCACCCAGACCGTGAACAATTCTACAACCAGGAGGGAAATGAGCAGAGAGTCCGTGAGGGATGCCTTGCAGGAATTGTCAACAATGATGGTGAGGTTCCTGTGGACCTGCCCTCACTGGAAGGGGTTCCTTTCCTATCCCAAGGCGTGGGGAACCCATCACCCAGATATCCTGTCCATGCAATACCTCCCCTCTCCCCCAACCAGAGCTTGGTCCCTGTCCCCAGTTCTCAATCCCAACCCAGAATCCATCTCCCCACCTCTGCCCCTGCTGCCTCCCGGCCCCTGCCAGCCTGCCTAACCTGACTCTCCCTCATCCGCCTGGGGCAGACTATGCCTCCTGAGTTTGGTGACCTGTTGATGGAGGAATACATAGAGGATAGTGAGGACCACCAGACTCTCCAAAACCAGTTCCATGAGCTGATGGGGGACTACATTTTCGTGATCCCTGCACTCCAAGTAGCAATGTTTCATCGTGAGTACATCTGTAACTAAGGCCAGACTGGCAGGGGAGCAGCTTGGAGCTGCAGGTGTCAGGGGAGGTCTACCAGTGCCCAGGTCCCTGCCCATATGTATATATTGGGACCCAGGTGCCAGGCACTTGAGATTCTTCATCTTGGTAAATCCTCATGGCTAGTCTAAGAGACAAACATTTACCACATTTTACAGAGGAGGAAAAGAGTTCATTGACCTTCAGTGACTTGCCCAAGACCACACCCTAGGAAATTCCAAGGTCACGATTTGAACCCAGGCCCTTCCCACTGCTGTTGCTCCAGCCTGGGACTCCCTCACCCCATTATCCAGATTCCAACCAGCTTTGGACCTAGCTATGTCATCACCATGGATCATGCAGGAAGGCTCCCAGTGAGGGGCCGCCATGTCACGGCCCGTCTGCCCTACCTCCCCAGGTTCCCACGCCCCCGTCTACTTCTACGAGTTCCAACATCAGTCCAGCTTCCTCAAGGATGTCAGGCCGAGCTATGTGAAGGCGGACCATGGAGATGAGGTTCTCTTCCTCTTCAGGAATGAGCAAAGTGAGTCGTCCTGGGTGGGGCTCTTTGTTCCCAGGATGTGGGATGCTGGCTGAGACCCTGGATGAGGGCAATCACCCTCACTCTACCGATGAGGAAACTGAGGCTCCGAGAGAGGACAGGATCAGGTGTCCAAGATCTGTCAGCTGGAAAGACTGAACTCCAGGAACTTCCCTGATGGTCCAGTGGTTAAGACTCCATACTCCCGATGCAGGGGGTGAAGGTTCAATCTCTGGTTGGGAAACTAAAGCCCTGCATGCTGCAGGTACAGAAAAAGAAAAAAGAAAAGAAAATTTTAAAAAAGAAGAAGAAGAAAAGGAAAGGGAAAAAAGACTGAGCTTGGAGTCCAGGACTCTTCAGACCAGAACCCACACTCCATCTCTCCCTACCTGATCTTAGGTGTCTGGTATGGGTGCAGAGAACATATTTCAAAGGCATCTTTCTCTCTTTTTTTTTTTCCTTCCTCCCTTCCCTTCTTTTTCCTATTTATTTATTTTAAATCACTCAGTCATGTCCACCTCTGTGACCCCATGGACTATACAGTCCATGGAATTCTCCAGGACAGAATACCGGAGTGGGTAGCTGTTCCCTTCTCCAGGGGATCTTCCCAACCCAGGGATTAAACCCAGGTCTCCCACATTGCAAGTGGATTCTTTACCAGCTGAGCCACCAGGGAAGCCCTCCTATTTATTTTTTAAATCTCTTCCAGTGTCAGAAGAAGAGAGCCTTCTAGGTCAGGGTTGAACCCAGTGTTGGGTCAGCCAGAGGCCGGGATGAATATATGGGGCTTGGGCAAGGACAGGGCTGGGGGAGTGGGCAGAGCCCCAGGCCTGGGATGACAGGGCAGAGCCTGGGATGGTGGGGGGACTGGGGAACGACCCACGTGCTGAACTGAGCTGCCCTGACCTGGACCCTTGTCTTCTTGCTCTGTAGTCCAACTCACTGAGGAGGAGGAGCTGCTGAGCAGGAAGATGATCAAGTATTGGGCCAACTTTGCTCGAAATGGGTGAGATGTCACACCCTTACTTTAACCCCCATGGTGGGGAGGGCAGGGCCTGGAACCCATCTGGGGCTCCCCTGGTCTGTCTCTGGGGACTCATGAGCGTATGTGTCCTTCATTGCATGGCCCCCTCCCCAGCTCCAAGATCCTCTTGGACTCCCTTTCCATCTCTGGGTGACCTGGATGAGGGAGTGACAGTGCTGTTGCCTACAGAGCCTCTCTCTGTCAGGAAGGAACAAAGGCTGCCTTGCCCCCTGTAGAACTGATGCTCTGGTGGGAGGTGGTTTCTTTCTTTCCTACTTCTAGAAACCTCTCCTCTCATTCCCCAAGCCCTGTTTGGCTGCCTTGCCTGATATGTCAGGGTGCTTGGATCTGAGCTTGGTAGGACTCAGAGTAACCCTCATGTCCACAGGAACCCCAATGGTGAGGGTCTGCCCTACTGGCCAATGTTCGACCAGGAGGACCAATACATGCAGCTGAACACGCGGCCTGCGGTGGGCCGGGCCCTGAGGGCCCACAGGCTCCAATTCTGGATGAAGACCCTACCCCAGAAGATACAGGAGCTAACTGAGACCAAGGAGAAGCACACAGAACTATAGCTCCCTGCATCTGGGGGGTGGGGGGCTTGAGTATAGGTGGGGGTCTGCCGGATGTGCCCACACATGCCCAGTGAGGAGCCAGCAGTTTTTTCCTTCATTCACACAGCCATTCATCCATTCATTCATTCTTCTGCCCATCTATCCATCCGGCAAACGTTGAAGAACAGACTGCCTGACGTTCCCTAGCCTGCTATGGGTCCTCTCTTCTCAGACACAGTCAATAAACCTTCCCAGGAAGCTGCACGAGCAAACACTAATGGACATTTACTTTCCTTAGCACTCCACTGGGCCCTGGGCCCCATCTTCCTTTCCTTACTTCCACTGCCTCCCCAGCCCCTCTCTCCTCTCCCTCTGAAGGAAGGTGCTTCAGGAACCTTGCACACATGGCTCTCAGCAAGGCCCCCATGCTCTCCATCTGTAAATGGCCAATCAGAAACTGGACACCAGAATCCTGGGAGCGCAGGATCTCAGCCCCACCCTCCACCCAGGCTACCCACTACTCAGAATGTCAATGTCCCTATCCCCACCCATTGTTCTCCTAGACTAAGTGCCATCTGTCGTTGACCTTTAAACAACCTTCTCTTTCACTTAGTGTCCCACGGAGGTGATTGACCCCATTTTTTTTAGGAAGCAGGATTTGGGCTTGTCCATGGGCTGCTGGAGCCTGGGCCAGCTGCACAGTGGCCAGGAGAAGTGGGCGGGTTCCTCAGTCACTGTCTCCTGCAGCCTGTCTTTATCCTCAGTGATTCTGCAGACATTGTAGGGCCCAGAATTTACATGATCGCAGCACATCTGTGAAGAGGTTTATCTGTGGGATATTTCCTGGAAGCAGGATTGAGGGTTCAGAAGATCTAGGATGTTAGAAGAGACTTGTCTGTTGGCTCCCAATGGCCTCTTCATCCAGGGGGGTCTCCTTTGCTTTTTAGCATCCCCCTTGCTACTGCTGCCACCCCCCTCCACCATCCCCTCTGCTGACATTCCCCAACTCACCAACTCACTGTGGGCATCAACATGATTAGTTTTCCTATGGACCTCATTCTCCCTAAACTTTTAATTCCTTGTCACCATCTCTCCCCAACTCCCCCACCAAAACCCTATCTTATATTTCATTTCAACATGCAAAGGTACCAATTATGTTCATTCTGCCTCTTTGTTCCACCAAAGCACTTTCTTTATATCAATAAGAGGTTGTATCCCTCTTCTCATAGATCCAGGACTCCCTACCTCTGACTCTCTGAGCACCAGGTTTCCCAGGAGAAATGTCCCCCTTCTTTCTACCCACTGTGTTCAGCCCAACCAGAGCCCCCTGAAGTTGGGCTTGAAGTGGAGATTCATGCATTGCCCACTCTGGACACCAGATGGCACACAAGTACACCCTTGAGTTTGAGATGACCAACTGGATGAGGAAGGAGACCTCCTTCTAATGAAGGCTTTGTTTTGTTGTTGTTGTTAGTTAATTGCTAAGTCTTGTTTGACTCTTTGCAACCCCATGGACTGTAGCCCCCCCAGGCTCCTCTATCCATGGGATTTCCCAGGCAAGAATACTGGAGTGGGTTGCCATTTTCTTCTCCAGGGAATCTTCCCAACCTAGGGATTGAACCCGCACATCCTGCATTGGCAGGCAGATTCTTTACCACTGAGCCACTAGGGAAGCCCATTATAATGAACACTGCCTGGTTCTAATGCTTCCCCAGCATCCTCAAAGCATCTGTTGGCATCCATGCCTCCATGTTTTTCAGTCCTGCATATGCACAGTATACTTCGCAAAAGTGGACTCCCAGGACTAGTTTTAGGTAAACTGATTTTTTGAACAGCTTTATTGTGGAATAATTCACATACAAATTCGCCCATTTTAGATGTGAAATGGGTGTACAGTTTTATAAATTTGGATAAATGTATAAGACATACAATCACCATCACATCAAGTTTTAGGATGCATCCATTGCTCAGAAAAGTTCCTTTGTGCACCCTCACACTGCCCCGAACCTGGTTCCACACAACTACTAACTTGCTTTCTGTTGTTATAGGTTGCCTTTTTAAAAATTTCATATAAATTGGTTTTTTTTTTTTTTTTACCAGCTTCTGTCTCTTAGCATAATGTTTTTGAGATTCAACCAGTAGTTTTTCTCTTTTCTTGCTGAAAGGATTCCATATATGACATGCCACATTTTACCCATTCATCTACTGATGGACATTTGAGTTATTTCTATTTTTTCCCATGTGGCGCTAGTGGTAAATAACCCACCTGCCAATGCAGGAGACATAAGAGACATGGGTTCCATCCCTGTGTCAGGAAGATCCTCTGGAGAAGGAAATGGCAACCCACTCCAGTGTTCTTGCCTGGAGAATCTCATGGACAGAAGAGCCTGGTGGGCTACAGTCCATGGGGTCCCAAAGAATCGAACATGACTGAAGTGACTGAGCATTTTTAGGCTATTTTTAATAAAGTCGCTATGAACATTTTCAGAGAAGTCCTTGTGTGAACATATGCTTTCATTTCACAAATAGTAAGTCACTAGGGCTTCCCAGGTGGCCCTAGCAATAAAGAACCTGCCTATCACTGCAGGAGACATAAGAGACACAGGTTCAATTCCTGGAGGAGAGCATGGTAACCCACTCCCGTATTCTTGCCTGGAGAATCCCATGGAGAGAGGAGCTTGGAGGGCTATAGTCTGGTCCATAGGGTTGCAAAGAGACACGACTGAAGCAACTTAGCACGCATGCAAATAGCTAACAGTGGATTCACTGCGTCATATGGAAAGTGTATGCTTAACTTTGAAAGAAAATATCAAAACTGTCTTCCAACCTGACTATACTATTTTTGCATACCCATCAGCCATATATGTGAGTTCCAATTACTCCAGATCCAGCACCTCGTCTTATCAGTCTTTTACGTTCAATTAATTTAATGGATGTGTAGTGGTATCTCATTGTGGCTGGTTACCTCCCTCCATCACCCCCCTTCCTCTTTCTCAGTCTCTCTCTCATGAGCCCGTGCATGTACCTGGGATTCTGGAAGAGAGAATGGCCCCACCAGGGAAACTTACAAAGAGAATTCAGGAAGCTGCCCTGGTTGTTTCTGGCAGGAGAGAAGTTTGATCCTCAGGCTCTCCAACTTTAGATGTGAGCTGGAGCTCTAGGAGAGGATCTGGCTTCCAGTCCAGGCATGACCCTCACCCTGTCCCTCAATGAACAGCACATTCAGCTGTTTGAATTAGCAAATATTTGCCAGTGCATTGTACTCTCCACCCATCCGCCCACCTTTCACTCCCAGCCAGTCATGTTCCTGACACTGGGGCCCATGGGGTGGGGGGTCTCCCAAGCCAGCAGAGAGCCAGACATCCTGTTCTGACACAACAACAGGTTCCCCTTGCCTCTGGTTTCATACCTCGTGTTTTCTCACTGTACCCTCACTTTAACCCTGTGAAGTGGCTCCTCTTATCATCACTGTTTAATGGATGACAAAACTAGGCCTGGAACTGTGAAGTAACTTGCATTAGGTCACACAGCTGCCACCTGGGAGAGCCAGGATCTCAGTGCAGGAGGTCTGGCTCTGAAGTCATGTCTTCCCTGGGTGTGGAGTATAGGATTTGAATTGTTACAAGGAGTCTTCCTGCCCCATTTCCTCCATCATCCCTACCCAGGAGTCTCAGGTCCTGTGGAGGGTAGTGCCCTGCCTCCACCGCTGTCACGTGAGGCTCCTTCCAGAGGGTCAGCCTACCTAAGAGTTATCCCCAACATGCACCCTGGGTATCCTCAGACCACAGGCCCCTTAGCAGGGCTGCTCAGGCTCAAGGCATCATCCAACCACCATGGAAAAGAGCTTGTCTGTTTTTCAAAACATTAAACACAGAATTACCATATGACCAACAGTTCTATTCCTAGCTCTACAGCCAAGAGAAACGAAAACATAGGACCACACAGGAACTCATGAACAAATGTTTACAACAGTGTAATTCATAAGAGTCAAAAGGAGGAAACAACCCAAGTGTCGTTCAATGAATGAAAGGATAGAAAAAATTTTGGTGCACCCACAGTGAAATATTATTTGACCATAAAAAGTAAGTACTGATAAGTGCTACAACTTAGATGAAACTCCAAAACATCCTGCTGAGGGAGAGAAGCCAGACACTAAAGGTCACATATCATATGATTGCTTTAATGTGATACATCCAGAATAGGTAAATCTATGGAGTCAGAGAGCAGATTAATGGTTATCAGCTCATCAGGGGATGGGAGTATTGGCATGGAAGGTGAGGGAGTAGGGGCAGGAATGCAGAGTGACTGTTTAATGGCTAGGGTATATTGCTGGGGTAATGAAAGAATTTTGTGACTAGAGAGATTGCACGAAATTGCAAATACACTAAATGCCACTGAATTGTATACTTTATAATGGTTCATTGTAATGTGAATTTTTGGTGGTGGTTTAGTCGCTAAGTTGTGTCTGACTCTTGAGACCCCATAAACTGTAGCCTGCTAGGCTCCTCTGTCTTTGGGATTCTCCAGGCAAGAATAGCGGAGTGGGTTGCCATTTCTTTCTCCAGGGTATTTTCCCAACCCAGGAATCAAACCCTGGTCTCCTGCCTGCGCCATTTCTTTCTCCAGGGTATTTTCCCAACCCAGGAATCAAACCCGGGTCTCCTGCCTTGCAGGCAGATTCTTTACCGACTGAGCTACAAGGGAAGACTCGATTTAAAAAGAAAAAAAAAAGGGACTTCCTGGTGGTCCAGTGGTTAAGAGTCTGCCTTCCTATGTGGAGACGAGGGTTCAGTCCCTGGTGGGGGAACTAAGATCCCACATGCCTCCAGGGATCTAAGCCTGACCGCCCCAACTCCTGAGCCAGGAGATCTTGCTTGCACAACAAAGACCTGATGCAGCCAAAAATAAATAAATACCTTTTTTTTTTTTTTTAAAGACGGCATCAACCCCAGTTCCCTCTACCCTGCGGCAGAGCTCAGGTGTCCCTCCAGCAGGTAGGACCAGACAGTGGCCCTCACCCTGGTGAGCTGGCTCACTCAGAGCAGGACTGGCACCAGGGTCATGTCCACTACTCCCTCAAGTAGGTGATATGTGTGTCTTGAGGTGAGTGTACAAAGTGTCCTGGAAGCCTTGGTATCAGGAGAGCTGGAACTTGAACCCAGGGTTGCAGAGCACCTTCCCTTGCCTAGGGCTGTCATATCACCATGGCTCCTGCTGGCAGGGCTGCTCTCCCAGCCCCACCTCCCTCCTCCCCCAACCTGGGTGCTAGACTCTGGATCTTTGGACTAGCCACCCGTCAGGTGGGGGTGGTCTGCTGAGGCTTTCCCAACAACCCTTTAGAGATTGGCTGTGCCAAAGGGCAGGGACATTGTTCCACCTTCCACCACTTCTGCCCACAGTTGAGTGTGAGTAAGAAGCATGGGCACAGTGGTAAGAACCGAGTCCTGGGTCCTAGTCTGGGTGGCCTGTCTGCTCCTGGCATTCTCTGCTACAGCCACTGGTAAGACACACCTGCAGGGCCTGCAGAGGTGGGAGCTTCTGGGTTGGTGGGAGGAGTTGGAGGATGGGGCAAGAGTGGGGTAGGGACAGGGAAGGTGGGCAGCCTGCTCAGAGAAGGAGCCCTCTGTTCTGTTGTTCGCTGGAATGCCAAGTGTTGAACATCCTCTCTTGGCAGGGACAACTGTCCAGGTAATGCTAACCCCCTCTTTTTTTATTATGATAAAATATGCAAAACGTAAAATTTACCATTTTTAGGTGTGATTTGTCATGTTTTTAAGAGTTCCTAGGATTTCATTTAATCAGTAAGACACAGACATAGAGATGATTATCATGAGAAAGAAAGTTTACTTGCCATTCCCTAGAAACAGGGCCACTCAGGGAAGCAGGGGTCCCTCAGGAGGCAGAGAAAATGAGCAGGGTGGGGAGGGGTGTGGATAAGAGCTTTCATTGTTATTTCCTGTGGGAGGAACAGGAGAGACAGGCAGAGCAGGTCTGGGTTAGCTCATTGGAATGGTTTCAGTAGGTTCTGGGGCATGGGGCTATCCCTAGATGACCTGGCCTTGCATTGATTAGGGCAGGTGGTTAGTTGCCAGGAGTACGAGGGTGCCCAGAGGTGGCCAGGGGCATGGCCTCTGGATGGACTGTGAAGGACACATGTCTCAGTGAGTTGTTTACCATCTTTAAGAACTGGCTAGCCCTGGGAGGGCAGGGCCAGCGAGCCGGAATCAAAATATCAGAACAGAAAAAACAAAAAGATAAGGTTGTCACACCTTATTCAGCAGGTGAGAGTTAAGAGAGGGCAAGTGGCCGGCCCAAGCCCACCACCCACTGCCCTCCTGGCAAGTCTGTGGGTCTCAGGGGGGTTTAGCTTGTTCGCTAGGGGGAACTGACTTGACCTGGAGGAGAGAGGTGGGGAGAGGATTTGGGTGGGGTAGTCACAGGACCCGTTTCACAGGCAGGCTGGGGCAGCTCATCAGAGTGCTCAGAACCTGGCCTGGCAGAGGAGGTGCTCAGAGAGTAGACTAGTGGGTCCATCTGCCACCCCATGCACACTCACCCACAGCCCCTCTGTCCTGCCCTCAGGGCCGGGGGTCACTCAGCCTGAAGTGGACACGCCCCTGGGCCGTTTGCGAGGCCGGCAGGTGGGCGTGAAGGGCACAGACCGTCTTGTGAACGTCTTCTTGGGCATCCCATTCACCCAGCCGCCCCTGGGGCCCCACCGGTTCTCGGCCCCGCGCCCAGCGAAGTCTTGGGAGGGCGTGCGAGATGCCAGCATGGCCCACGCCATGTGAGTAGCCCCGCGGAGGTGGGCAGGCAGGCAGGTGGCAGGGGTCCAGCTGCCCGGGCTGGTGGGGCTGACCCACTGGCCCTCGGGCATCTCCTCCTCCACCGCAGGTGCCCGCAGGATCGGGAGAGAATGAATAACAGCAGGTTTACGCTAGATGGAAAGCACCAGACTTTCCCCATTTCGGAGGACTGCCTGATTCTCAACATCTACAGCCCGGCTGAGGCCCCCTCGGGGGCAGGAAGGCCAGTGAGCTGCCCAGAGGGCTCTGTCCACCCAGACAGCGCGGCCAGGCCTGACCCCTCCCCACCGCCACCCCGAAAGCGCTCCAGGAGCCCCCAGAATGCCCTGAGCCAGTCAGTGGGCAGCCGGGATCACTGACCACGGCCGTCTCTGCAGGTCATGGTGTGGTTCCATGGGGGCTCTCTCGTGACTGGCACCGCCACCTCCCACGACGGGTCCGCCCTGGCTGCCTACGGGGACGTAGTCGTGGTCACAGTCCAGTACCGCCTGGGCTTCCTTGGCTTTTTCAGGTGAGGCAGCAGGCCTGGCGGAGGGCAGTAACTGCACAGGGTGAGGGTCCAGGGCTTGAAGGGATCCCAGGCAAGCAGGATGCTGGGCAGAGAAGAGTCAGATGAGGCTCCACCCCCTTGGGGGAGGGGCTCAGCCAAAGCCAGGGTTTGACAGTGGGACTTGGGCCTTTGGACACAAGACTTTGGCTCCTGGCCTGTGGGTCAACAGGGTTTGTAGGGTCAAGGAACAACACATTCCAGAAGCTGCTGGAGAGACAGAGCGGGCGGGTTGCCCAGCCAGGCCCACCCATCCCACATACTGGGCATCTGGATACTGGGTGTCGCTCATAGCCAGGCCAGATTGAGGAGCAAGAGAAGGTCTGGCATCCCAGGGGCTGATTTAGAGCAAAACTTCAGAGGCTGAGGAAGATCTGTCAGGGGATCCAGGCAGCCCTAACCACTGCCCCACCCAACCACCAGCACTGGGGACAAGCACGCTCCTGGCAACTGGGGCTTCCTCGACGTCGTGGCTGCTCTGCGCTGGGTGCAGGGGAACATCACCCCCTTTGGGGGTGACTTCAACTCTGTCACCATCTTTGGTGAATCCGCCGGGGCCTCTGTCGTCTCTGCCCTGGTGAGTCACCCCATGGAGGGAGCCAGCAACGGTGTCTCCTGTGGTCCCAGACTTCCCAGATCTTCTGCCCTCTTCTGACAGCCGTCTGTCCTCCACATTGCCCCCAGGTCCTGTCCCCGCTGGCTGCAGGGCTGTTCCACAGAGCTATAGCACAGAGTGGAATCATCACCGTACCGGGGTTACTGGATCCTGACCCCTGGCTCCTGGCTCAGGTCTGCATTTCTTTCACTCTCTCACCCCATGTACACCTGCCCTATGCTTGCTCTTGGAGTCCCAGGGTGGAGGTATTACCAGTAGCCAGCTCCTTGCTGGCAGAGAGGGACACACTAGGCTGAAGGAAGCACACGACCAGTGAGAACTCAGGGAAAACCACCAGAGCTCTCATGGTGTGACATGGTCCCGGAAGCCATCCCTCCAGCCTCACGGGCTACCTGATCCTGCTCCAGCCTCAGCACCAACCATGGTCCCCTCCCTGCCAGAGTAGCGCGCATAGGACTCCCTCCCCACCTAAACCCTCTCTCCTTTCCTTGCGTGCCTGCGTACTTAATCACTTCAGTTGTGTCCAACCCTTTGTGACCCCATGGACTGTATCCCACCAGGCTCCTCTGTCCATGGGAGTCTCCAGGCAAGAATATTGGAGTGGGTTTCCGTACCCTCCTCCAGGGGCTCTTCCCAGACTTAGGGATCCAACCCACATCTCTTACATCTCCTGCGCTGGCAGACAAGATCTTTACAACTAGCATCACCCCTTACTCCACAAAACCGCTGACTCTGGGACTAGAGTTAATTAGATAATGACACTGTTCTCATAGGGGTAGAGGGGACCCAGACACACACACACAGATAATGACAGTAATGACGTAATGGGGGACACATGGGGTGCCTGAGGACCACCCAAGCTGGTGGGCAAGGAAGGCTTATCTGAGTTGGTGGCAGATCTCTGGCCAGTGTCAAGGTCCTGTCTCTTACATCATTGCCCCTGTTCTCCTACAAATTTGTCCTCTCTGTGGGAGGCAGAGGGCTGGAAGTGGGCACTGATGAGTGAGAGGGAGTCAAGACACTTTTTTCTGTCCCCAGACCCTCGCAGACTCCTTAGCCTGCAACTCTGACTCCTCGGCTGAGATGGTGCAGTGCCTTCGGCAAAAGACAAGCGAGGAGATGATCCTCGCCTACAAGTCGGTATGCTCACTTCTTAGGGAACGGCAGTGGGCTGTGACACAGAGGGGATTCTGTCCAGTGCCTGCAGGAGCAGAGGGGCAATCAGCAGTGTGGGGTAAGGCAGCTACCCAGGAGGCTAAGGGTCTGGGGACATGAAGAGGGGGGCCACCCCAGTCCTGAGAGTCTTCTAGCAAAGAAGACGGCTTAGAAGCATCACGGGCCCGGTCTCCCAACTCCCTCCAGTCTTCTCACCTTGGTGATCTCATCCCCTCTCTTCTCCTTAAGGCTCAGCCACCCAGGCAGGCAGCCAAGGGATCTCTAGGGTCCCATCTGTTGAAGGCCTGACTGGAAGGGTCTCTGCCTTGCTTTCTCCAACAGAATAAAATAGCTTCGCACAACATTGATGGCACCTTCTTTCCCAAGAGCCCTGAGGAGCTCCTGAGAGAGAGGCAGTTCCACTCTGTGCCCTTTCTCTTCGGTGTCAACAACCACGAGTTTGGCTGGCTCATCCCCAGGGTGAGTGTGCCCTTCAAGGCCCTCCCTGCCCCAGGTGGTTCTCTCCCACCCTGACATCATCTCCATGTGCTGTGAGCTCAGACCCTTCTATCTCATAGGTGAGAAATCAGAGGCTGAGAGCTTCAAGGGACTTGTCAGTTCAGTTCAGTTCAGTCGCTCAGTCGTGTCCAACTCTTTGCAACCCCATGAGCTGCAGCATGCCAGGCCTCCCTGTCCAACACCAACTCCTGGAGCCCACCCAAACTCAGTTCCATTGAGTCAGTGATGCCATCCAACCATCTCATCCTCTGTCGTCCCCTTCTCCTCTTGCCCTCAATCTTACCCAGCATCAGGGTCTTTTCCAATGAGTCAGTTCTTCGCATCAGGTGGCCAAAATATTGGAGTTTCAGCTTCAACATCAGACCTTCAAATGAACACCCAAGACTGATCTCCTTTAGGATGGACTGGTTGGATCTCCTTGCAGTCTAAGGGACTCTCAAGAGTCTTCTCCAACACCACAGTTCAAAAGCATCAATTCTTTGGTGCTCAGCTTTCTTTATAGTCCAACTCTCACATCCATACATGACTACTGGTAAAACCATAGCCTTGACTAGACGGACCTTTGTCAGCAAAGTAATGTCTCTGCTTTTTAATATGCTGTCTGGGTTGGTCATAACTCCTTCCTTCCAAGAAGTAAGTGTCTTTTAATTTCATGGCTGCAGTCACCATCTGCAGTGATTTTGGAGCCCAGAAAAATAAAGTCGGCCACTGTTTCCACTGTTTCTCCATCTATTTGCCATGAAGTGAAAGGACCAGATGCTATGATCTTAGTTTTCTGAATGTTGAGCTTTAAGCCAACTTTTTCACTCTCCTCTTTCACTTTCATCAGGAGGCTCTTTAGTTCCTCTTCACTTTCTGCCATAAGGGTGGTGTCATCTGCATATCTGAGGTTATTGATATTTCTTCTGGCAATCTTGATTCCAGCTTGTGGTTCCTCCAGCCCAGCGTTTCTCACGATGTACTCTGCATATAAGTTAAATAAGCAGGGTGACAATATACAGCCTTGATATACTCCTTTTCCTCTTTGGAACGAGTCTGTTGTTCCATGTCCAGTTCTAATTGTTGCTTCCTGACCTGCATACAGGTTTCTCAAGAGGCAGGTCAGGTGGTCTGGTATTCCCATCTCTTTCAGAATTTTCCATAGTTTATTGTGATCCACACAGTCAAAGGCTTTGACATAGTCAATAAAGCAGAAATAGATGTTTTTCTGGAACTCTCTTGCTTTTTCGATGATCCAGCGGATGTTGGCAATTTGATCTCTGGTTCCTCTGCCTTTTCTAAAACCAGCTTGAACATCTGGAAGTTCACGGTTCACGTATTGCTGAAGCCTGGCTTGGGGAATTTTGAGTATTACTTTGCTAGCGTGTGAGATGAGTGCACTTGTGTGGTAGCTTGAGCATTCTTTGGCATTGCCTTTCTTTGGGATTGGAATGAAAACTGACCTTTTCCAGTCCTGTGGCCACTGCTGAGTTTTCCAGATTTGCTGACATATTGAGTGCAGCACTTTCACAGCATCATCTTTCAGGATTTGAAATAGTTCAACTGGAATTCCATCACCTCCACTAGCTTTGTTCATAGTGATGCTTCCTAAGGCCCACTTGACTTCACCTTCCAGGATGTCTGGCTCTAGGCGAGTGATCACACCATCGTGATTAACTGGGTCGTGAAGATCTTTTTTGTACAGATCTTCTGTGTATTCTTGCCACCTCTTCTTAATATCTTCTGCTTCTGTCAGGTCCATACCATTTCTGAACTTTATTGAGCCCGTCTTTGCATGAAATGTTCCCTTGGTATCTCTAATTTTCTTGAAGAGATCCTTAGTCTTTTCCATTCTATTGTTTTCCCCTATTTCTTTGCACTGATCGCTGAGAAAGGCTTTCTTATCTCTCCTTGCTATTCTTGGAGCTCTGCTCAAGGTTACCCAGTTTCATTTCCTCAAAGCAAATATTTCCTTCTTAGGGACCACATTTTTGTACTTTCTAGGCAGTACTCATCCATGGCATATTCCTGCCTTGGTGTCTGGTTTATAAATCAGGCTCTATGAGATTAGTTTGTGTGACTCTGTACCTGAGAAACCAACCACCCGAGATTCCCAGGTTTCTGACAATGTCAAGTCACTGGAAGATATCACGGCCCACGTGCCTCCCAGTCCTTTTCAGGTGCACAGAATACCCCACACAGAGTGTCACCATCATACCTTGCTTCTAAGCATCTTCTCATATTTCATTCTCACTCTTCCGCCCATCTTCACAATTAATGAATTTAATGCCTGCAAAACCTTCCACAAAGAAAGGGTCATCTCATAATCTTCCTTCATTTCATCACTTTGGCAGCTTCTCATTTTAATCACTGAAGCTAATATTGAAGTGAACATCTTCATGTCCACAGCTTTTGTCCTCTGACTAATTTCCTTTGATTTAATCCCCAGGGGGACCTTTGGGTGCTTGTTAGATGAAAGCCTTAAGCAATGTTGATACTCACTGAAGTTTGTAGGAGTTTACAGTCCAGGTGTGTGTGTGTGTGTGTGTGTGTGTGTGTGTGTGTGTGTGGTAGCAGAAGAGTGTTAAGGGGAAACAGTGCCCTGGACTCTGGTAGGCAGCCTTGCCCCCACACTTGCAACTTTGAGTTGTGAGTGTTAACAGTGAAAGAGAGCTGACTTCGCTGGCTCCCAAGACACGGGCAAATCTGTTTGGTGTGGAACGCTGTGCCCAGGACTTTGTGGCTAAAGATATTTCTCAGAGCTGGTGATTCAGAGGGCTGCTCACCCCATCACTAGTGCAAGCGTTCCCTTCACTCTCCATAGAAGCACAACCATAACATTTTCAGATGTTTACTAGATGTTTACTAAGATGTTTAGATGTTTACTAGATGTTTACGAAGTATCCACGGTGAAAGCTTTAGCCATGGAAAGTAATCTGTATGCCTAATGGAAACCTCTCCACTTCTTACATGTTGCTATTGGTACAGCACTTTCTGAAAGTACTCCACTGATTCGAACTGCCACCAGGAATGTCTACAGGTTTTTTGTTTGGTTTTGTTTCATTTTGTTTGACTCCTGTGAGCCTTGCGGGATCTTAGTTCCCCGACTAGGAATCAAACCCACGCCCCTTGCAGTGGAAGCACAGAGTCCTAACCACTTGACCACCAGTGAAGTCCCTGGAGCCTACAGGCTTTCTTGCAACCTTACCAGAATTTGCAGAGCACAATTTTTTAAATGTCAACTTTTGAAAAATATAATTTACATAGCATAAAACTTATCTCTTTAAAGTGTACAATTCAGTGGTTCTTAGTACAGTCACAAAGCTGTGCAGCCATCACCATATCTTATTCCAGAACATTTGCTTCACCATCACGCAGAAAGAATCCCATACCCATTTAGCTGTCACTTCCCAGCCCTCCCCATGCCCCCCACCCCAGCACTTGGCAACCACGAATCTACTTTCTGTCTCTGATCTACTTTCTGTCAAATCTATGGATTTGCCTCTTCTGGACATATAACAGAATCATATAATATGTGATTCTCATATAACAGAATTATACAATATGTGGGGTTTTGTGTCTGACTTCTTTCACCTAATATGTTTTCAAGGGCCATCTGTGTTGTAGTGGATATCAGTACTTCCCTCTTTCTTATGGCTGAATAGTTCAGTGTATGGATATACCACATTTGTTTATCCATTCATCAGTTGATAGACAGTTGGGTTGTTTCCACCTTTTTGCCTCCTATGGATTCCCCTACTATGAACGTTCGTGTACCAGTTTTTGTGCAAACATATGCCTTAATTGCTCTTGGTTATATACTCAGGGATGGAATCACTGGGTCATGGAGTAAATCTATGCTTAATCATTTCAGGAACTGCTGAACTATTTTCCAAAGTAGCTGCACCATTTTATATTCCCATCAGCAGTGTGTAAGGATTTCAATTACTCCACGTCCTTGCCAATGCTTGTTAATATTTTTTGTTTTGATTGTAGTCATCCCAGTGGGTGTGAAGTGGTATCTCATTGTGGTTTTGAGTTGCACTTCCCTAGTGACTAAAATGGTGAATATCTTTTCATGTGCTTATTGGCCATTTTGATATTTCTTTTGGAGAACTGTCTTCTGTTTTGCCCATTTTAAAACTGAATTATTTGTCTTTTTATTGTTGAGTTGTAAATTTTTTCATATATTCCAGATAGATGTCCCTTACCAGATATATGATTTTCAAATATTTTTCCCATTCTGTGGATTGTATTTTCACGTTGTTGACAGTATCCTTTGCAACACAATTAAAAAAAAATTTTTGATGAAGTTTATCTGTTCTTTTGTTTCTTGCCCTTTTTTTTGTCATACCTAGGAAATGATTGCTAAATCCAAGATCATAAAGATTTACCTCTATGATTACTTCTCAGAATTTTATAGTTTTAGCTGTTATATTTAGGTCTAGATTCATTTCAAGTTAATTTTTGTATATGGTGTGAGCTAAGGGCTCTTTTGCATGTGATATCTTCTTGTCCCTGCATGATCTGTTGAAAAAAACTATTCTTTTCTTATTGAACTGTCTTGGTGCCCTTATTGAAAATCAGTTGGTCATGAATGAAGGAGTTTATTTCTGGACTTTGAATTCTACTCCATTAATTTATCCGTATGCCACTGCCATAGTATCTTGATTACAGCAGTATTATAGTAAGTTTTAAAATTGGGAAGTGTGAATTCCTCAACTCTGTTCTTCTTTTTCAAGGTTGCTATATTATTTTGTCAGAATTGCCATAACAAAGAACCACAATCTGAGCGGCTTAAACAATGGACATTAGGTGTCTCACAGTCCTAGAGGCTACAAGTCTGAAATCAAGATGTTAGCAAGGTTGGTTCCTTCTGAGTGTTGTGAGAGAGAATCTATACCTCTTTTTAATGTTTCCATTGGCCTCATGTATTCTTTGGCTTATAGATGGCATTCTCCCTCTGGCTTCATGTTGCTTTCCCTCTGACCCATCTATCTCTGTGTCCAAATTTCCCCCTTTTACAAGGACACTAGACTTCTAGACAGTGCTCTGTGCTCAGTTGCATCTGACTCTTTGTGGCTGCATGGACTGTAGCCCACCAGGCTCCTCTGTCCATGGGATTTCCCAGGAAAGAATACTGGAGTAGGTTGCCATTTCCTTCTCCAGGGGATTTTCCTTACTCAGGGATTGAACATGTGTCTCTTGTGTCTCCTGCATTGCAGGCAGATTCTTTACCCACTGAACCATCAGGGAAGCTGATACTAGACTAGAGCCCACCCTAATGATTACCTCTGTAATCATCTGAATTTGACTAATGGCCTCATCTTTACATAAGATCACATTCTGAGGTACTGAGGATTATGACTCCACATATTTTTATGTGGAGACACAATCAGTCCGTAATAATTGTTTAGCTATTCTGAGTCCCTTGCATTCCCACGTGAATTGTGGTCGGCTTGTCCATTTCTGAAAAGAGAAAAAAAGCAACTGACATTCTGATTGGGATCACACTGACTCTCTAGTTCAATTTGGGAAGTATTGTCATTTTAACAATATTAAGTCTTCCAATCCGTGAACATGGAACATCTTCCCATTTAGTTAAGTCTTCTTTAATTTCTCTCAATTATGTCTTCTAGTTTTTAATGTACAGTCTTGTACTTCCCTTATTAAATTTATTCCTAAGTATTTTATTCTTTTCAATGCTATTGTAAATGGAATTGTTTTCTTCATGTCACCTTCAAACTGTTCATTGCCAGTGTATAGAAGCAATTGGTATATTGATCTTGTAGAACAACCGTTTAAAAAGTTTTGCTACTTTAGCTTCCGTGGCCTTTAGTTTAGTACCTTAATTCCTAGTGAAGATTAACATCTCCCCTTTGGTATACAGTTTTTGTGTTTATTCATCTGTGAATTTTTTGTTTCTGCTGCTACAAAGATTGGCCAAGAGTCTAGGAGCCATGAAAATAACTTTAATAACTAACCTTTCTATCTTGCTTACTCTGTCAGGGCTTTTATGCATTAACCCAGTCCTCACAACAATCCCATGAGGCAAGATATTGTCACTCCTTTTATAGATTAAGAGGGGCTTCCCTCATAGCTCAGTATTCTTGGGCTTCCTTGTGGCTCAGCTGGTAAAGAATTTGCCTGAAATGCAGGAGACCTGGGTTCGATCCCTGGGTTGGGAAGATCCCCTAGAGAAGGGAAAGGCTACCCAGTCCAGTATTCTGGCCTGAAGAATTCCATGGACTTGTACAGTCCATGGGATCGCAAAGAGTCAGACATGACTGAGCGACTGTTACTCACTTACAGATTAAGAAACTGTGACATAGAGAGTTTAAGGAACTGGTTCATGGTATGCACATAGTAAGTAGCGGAGCTGGGATTTGAACCAGAGATTGAGCTTTTAAAACTGTAACATGCAAAGCCAACATTTTTTAAAATATTTTTTTTAATTTTTATTATTTATTTGGCTGTGTCAGGTCTTAGTTGCACCATGCGAATTCTTAGTTGCAGCATGTGGGTTCCCTGACCAGGGATCGAACCCAGGCCCCCTGCATGGGAAGCACAGAGTCTTAGTCACCAGACCACCGGAGAAGTTCCTAAAGTCAACATTCAATTTTAAAGACATTTTAACTTTCTTTGTAACCCCTGCTACAGGACCTGGGGGTCTTGATGGTATTCTATGAAAATATTGAACAAATTCCGAGACTGCTGTTAACCACTTACTTGTTATATTTGGTGCTTTTCCTCCCTCCCAAATTAGAAGTTTATTTCTAGGGAGGTCTTCAGGCTAGTGGGTTTGGCCACACTCCGCTCCATAATGAGCTCATGGTCACAGGGCTGTGAACACTGGCCTGCTCCAAGCTGGGAGCGGGCTGGGAAGGTGAGGGTGAGGGCATGAGCTGTAATGAGGCTGCACTGAGAGGGCCTTGGTGTCTCCACAGGGCTGGGGTCTCCTGGATAAGATGGATCAACTGAGCCTAGAGGACATGCTGGCCATCCTGAGGCCCTTCTTGACTAGTATGGTGAGAAAAAGGCAGGAAAGGATAGTCCAGTGGGGCTGAACCCAACACAGTCTCTACCCCCTACCCTCCAACACCCAGCTATCTACCTGCCACCAAGCCTAGGGGGCAACTGTTGGATTTTAGTTCTGTCTAGGAATCCCCCTGGACATGACACAACATGGTTCTCAAAGGAAGATCACCACCATCATCACCACATCATTTTCATCACAGACTACCCGTAATGAGCACACACTCTGCCAGGAACTGTGCTGTGCTGAGCACTAGGACAGGCATTCATATCCTCCAATCCTCATTACAACCTTGTGAAGCAGGGACTTTCATTACCCTCATGTTACAGATGAGGAAACTGAGGCTCAAGGCCTCGTGGTGGGTAAAGGGCAGAGGCAGAGCTTGCTCCAGTCATCTGATCCCAGAGCTTAAGAAACCAGGTGGTGCATGCATGCTAAGTCACTTCAGTTGTGTCCGACTCTTTGCAACCCTGTGGACTATAGTCTGCCAGGCTCCTCTGTCCCCGGAATTCTCCAGGCAAGAATACTGGAGTGGGTGCCATGCCCTCCTCCAGGGTATCTTCCTGACCCAGGAATTGAATTCTCATCTCTTAAGTCTCCTGAATTGGCAGGCAGGTTCTTTACCACTAGCACCTCCTGGGATGCCAGAAAACCAGGTGGACCTGGGGTCAAATCCTGACCCTGGCTACTTGTCCACAGTTAGCCTTCCATTTCTTCACTCATAAATAGGGATGCTACTTCCCACCCATGTGAGCTGTTTAAGAAAGATACTGGATGCTGTATTGGAAGAGTCTCCCAGGGAGCTGGTATCCAGGGAGGTGCTCAACTGATGTACATTTCCTTCCTTTGAGACTCCCTAGATCCCTCCTCATTCACACAACCTCATCACTGCTCTCTGGAGCTGTGGGGAAGTCCCATGATTCATTCTTCCACTAACTTCCTAGTTAATTTCAACTGAGTGCCTGCTCTAGGCCAGAACTCTGTGATTCACATAGGCTGCCAAACCACCTTACAGGGAGGAACTGACTTTCAGAGAGGTTCAGCAACCTGTCTGAGGTCACACAGCCAAGCAACGATTGCAGAGCTAGCATTTAACTCCAGACTTGACCTCTTCCCACCAAGACATCATCTAGAACTCCCAAGGAAGGCAGGTGGCACAGGAGCCACCTGGGACATGAAAAAGGCCAGACAGGAGGATGCAGAACTTCTTGGAAGGGTCTGCCATGGCTGTGGGATCTGACAAGGCCTCTCGCCCCAGGATATGCCCCCTGAGGTGATGCCCACCATCATAAAGGAATACCTAGGCAGCAGCTCAGATGGACAAGCCAAACGAGAAGCCTTCCAGGAATTGATAAGTGACATTATCATAATCTTACCCATGTTGCAATTTGTGAGAGACTTCCAAGGTAAGCCTATCACTGTCTAACCTGTCCCACCCTTCCCACTCGAGCCCAGGACCTGAGCTATCACAGGTGACACGGCCTCACGCCCCACTGCTTCCCCCACTCACCCCTTCCTCTCTGGGATGCAGTGTCACAGCAATTAGAGGTGACTCTGGCAGGACACTCTGCAGAGGAGAAAACCAAGGCACAGAGAGGTGCAGTGACCTGTCAGAGGTCGCCCAGCAGGGCTTATCACCAGTTCTCTGGGATTCAACTGATTCATGAGTGATTTTTTCTGCTTTCAGCCCTCCTCCTGGGAGAAAAGTCTTGCTTCCTCCAAGCCTCATGGCTCAGCAGTCCCCAACCTTTTTGGCGCCAGGGACTGTTTTCATGGAAGACAATTTTTCCACAGACCAGGAGTGGGAGGGGGATGGTTTCAGGATGACTCAAGCACATTACGTTTACTGTGCACTTTATTTCTATTTATTATGACATCAGCTCCACCTCAGATCATCAGGCATTCAATCCTGGAGATTGCGGACCCCTGTTGTGGCTAAACCTTAACACAGTCCTAGAACAGTCCCGGGTTCCTGTCTTTGTGACCCCTTGGGCAGATCCATAACCCTTCTGTGCTTGGTTTTCTCATTTCTAAAATGGCTATAATAAGGGCTTCCCTGATGGTCCAGTGGCTAAGATTCCAGGCTCCCAATGCAGGGGACCTGGGTCCAATCCCTGGTCGGGGGGAACTAACGATCCTACGTGCCACAGCGAGATTCAGTGCCGCCAAATAAATAAAAATTAAAAAAAATAAAATGGCAATCATAATGCATAATGACCTAATCCATAGGTTATTATGAGGATGAACTGAACAATGACACATTAAAGCACATGGACTGGTGCTGAACATCTAGCAAGTACTCAGTAAAGGCTTGCTGCTCATCGTTTTGTCATCATCATTATTATCGCTGGTATTGGTGTAATGATGAGCCTGGCTTAGCAAAGATAGTGCCTGATCAGGCTGTGGGTGGCCATCTCTCATCCAGCCCTCTCTCCACAGATTCTGGGGTCTCCATCTTTTTCTATGAGTTCCAGCATCGACCCAGTTCTTTTGCGAAGATCAAGCCAGCCTGGGTGCGGGCTGATCATGGGGCTGAGTTGACCTTCATGTTCGGGGGTCCTTTCCTCACAGACGAGAGCTCCATGTTGGGTGAGGATGGATGGACCAGTGATCCTTGGGTTTCTGGCTCCACCAGGGGAGGAATGGGGCTTGCAGAAACAGAGGTCTCAGGTCAGCATAAGGGACCCTGGAGTCTCCTTCAGGACCTACCTGACCCTGATCCAAGTCTGTTCTTCCCACAGCCTTTCCAGAAGCCATGGAGGAGGAGCAGCAACTGAGCCTCACCATGATGGCTCAGTGGACCAACTTTGCCCGGACAGGGTGAGTAAGCAAACAGGCCTGCATGGCTTTGGGCCTAGGACTACTTAGATCTGCCTGTCTTGGAGCAATACAGGAGGCCTTGGTCTTCATTCATTCATTCCTCCCACCCAGGGACCCCAATGGCAAGGGGCTGCCTCTTTGGCCCCCATTCAACCATTCAGAGGAATACCTGGAAATCAGCCTAGTGCCACGGGTCAACCAGAAGCCAAGGGAGGCCCGAATGCAGCTCTGGGCAGAGATGCTTCCCACCAAGTTCGGGCAGTGGCAGCAGAAGCAGAAGGGCAGGAAGGCCCAGGAGGAGCTCTGAGGCAGGCCCTGGGCCTTGCGGGCTGGAGCTCAGCCCTAGGAATGGCCACATCCCAGGCGGGCAGCCTCCTTCTCTCCCTGCTGTGCTATGTGCTAAATCACTTCAGTCGTGTCTGACTCTTTTGCAGCCCCCACGGACTATAGCCTGCCAGGCTCCTCTGTCCATGGGATTCTCCAGGCAAAAATACTGGAGCAGGTTCCCATGCCTTCCTCCAGGGGATCTTCCTGACCCAAGGATTGAACCTGGGTCTCTTACATCTCCTGCATGAGGAGGCGGGTTCTTTACCTCTAGTGCCATCTAGGAAGCCCTCTCTCACTGCTAAGAGACTGCTCAGGCTGATGGGCAGTCATGTCTCTTAAAGCAGGGGTCCCCAACCTCCAAGATCTAATGCCTGATGATCTGAGGTGGGGCTGATGTCATAATAATAGAAATAAAGTACACAATAAACGTAATGCACTTGACTCATCCTGAAACCGTTCCCCCCTCCCCATTTGATGAAAAAAATTTCTACAAAACCAGTCCCTGATGCTGAAAATGTCGGGGACGTCTCTCCGTGACTCCTGTGAAATGTTGCCTGCTTCTCATCTAGGGGGATTTTGCCCAAACTTCTCCATCTTCTCACTTGCTCCATGGAAAGTTCCAGCCCATACATACCTCAAGCTCCCCAGAGGATCCTCCTCTGGAAAGTCTTCCCTGCCTTCTCTGGGCCTGGCCTGGGCTCTGTGCATGACATTGTGTCCCACTCTAGGCTGGCACTGTTGGTGCCAGTATTCCTCTTCCCCTCTCAGAAGCTCTCTGAGAGTGGAAATCAGCCTGACCCCACTCTGCATCTCCCATACCAGGATCAGGGAGGACATGGGGTCAAAGGATGCTTGCTGAGTGAGAGACTGAGAAAGTATGAGGATGGGGACTGTTGCATGTGAACCCAGGCCCTTTAGGCATCAAAGCTCAGCTTAGTTCTGGACAAATGTGATCAGAAAGGTGGGTGGACTCTGGTGGCAGAGACCTGGGGTTGGAGAGGATGGGTCCTGAGGCCTCAGGGGATCCAGCCGACAACTGATCTCAGAGGCCTCTGACTAGGGCTGGGGGAGGTCCCTTTGTCCATGCTGCCCAGTCTTGGCCCTTGCACAAGACAGAGCAGAGTCCAGCAGGGCCAGGGCCCTGACCCTTGGACATGAGATGCAAGCTTCCCAGCCCTAGTACCTCACCCGCTTATGGCCTGCCTGGGCTCTTTCCTCTCCTTCCAGCTGGGGAGACTGACTTCTGGGGTTGCACAGTTCTCGGAGCACCACAAGGACAGGGAGAACAGGCTGAGGGTGGGTGTCTGGACTAGTGCATCATTCAGGCTGCTGTCGCAGAGAGAAGACAAGGTCTGCCCTCTCAGGCAACAACAGGTGAAAAGCAGCCAGAGGTTTTTGAGTGGGGCACACATTTCTTTCTTTTGTTTGTTTTTGAGGATCAATATACCCTTCCCTTGAGACATTTGGATTTTAATTCAAACACAATGACTTCCCCTCCCCCCACTATCTCTTCCCACCAACTCTGGTCCCACATACTCCCTTCCTCAGTCAGAATAAGTTCCTGGCTGCTGCTGAATGAATGAAAACTACTTGCAATTGAGACCAATTCTGTTTTGTGCATGCATGCTAAGCTGTTTTAATCGTGTCCAACTCTTTGTAACCCCATGGGCTGTAGCTCTCCATGCTCCTTTGTCCATGGGGTTCTCCAGGCAAGAATATTGGAGTGGGTTTCCATGCCCTCCTGCAGGGGATCTTCCCGACCCAAGGATCAAACCCATGTCTCTTGTGTCTCCTGCATTGGCAGGCAGATTCTTTGCCACTTTCACCACCTGGGAAGTTCTGCTTTGGGAAGTCCATTTGGGGCAGAAAAGAGTTATAAACCAGAGAGGTTCCAAGTCGTGCTGCTCGGCTACTCTGAAGCTCCCTGCCGCCCTTGAGGCAAGTTCAAGCTCTTTACACAGCATGGAAGGCCTTCTGTTCTCATCCCCTTGTCCCCACAAGCTGATAAGAGAGGCTGACAGGTAAACAGGCTCCAATTCCACTGTGTGTTACTGGAGACACAAAGGGCTGTAGGAACATGGAGGCATAGACCGGCCTGACTTGGGGGACAGGGAAGGCAGGACATCTAGGCTGACACTGGAAGGACCAGCAGAAGTGACTCAGGCCAGGCGGGTAGGCTTGAGTGATGGCAGCAGGGAGGAGGGTGTTCCTGGCAGATGGAACAGCAGGAATAAAGGCCTGGAGGTTGAGATGTGCTGAGAAAACACAGTTCTGTACATCTGGAGAGGCCGGCAAAGACCAGACTGGGAGCAGCCTTGCAGGCTGGACTGGGAGCCTGGACTAGAGGGTGACAGAGAGCCTGGGAAAGGTTTAATCTGGGGGGTGGGGGGATGACATGAACAGGTTGGGGGTGGTGATGAGAGAGGGGACAGGGAGAGCAAGAAGGGGGCCAGTGCGGGCTTCCAGGGTGGGACAGAAGGCACTGGTGGGCTCTAGATTTAGCAGTGACAGGCTGACGTGGTAATTGAGGGGACAAGAAGATGAGAGAAGGAAGACTCCTGGAGGATGAGGGGTTGCCTGGGTTGGGAATCAAGGGGTTGGTTTAGACCATGCTGGAGTTACAACAGGCCTCTTCCTCCAGGCTGGAGGGCACACCACACCTGGCAGCTGTGGGGAATTGCGGGCTGGGGGGGACACATACCAGCTTCGGTGTCACCATTGCCAGAAAGCTCCGAGGAGGGTGGGCAAGCCTGCTGGTGAGGCGTCAGACCATGTCCCAGGTCAACTTTCCCCCTTCTCCTCCTTCCCCCAACTTCTAGGGTATTCTGTCCATGGGAGGGAGAGGAATGGCTTGGCACAGTCCCAGTGGCTTGGGGTTGAGGGGGAGGCAGTGCCAGACAAGGGGGTGCTCCTAGGATTCCAGTCTTCTTGCCTCTCTTCTCTCACTTCCCTGGGCCACTACTCATGGAACTGCCCTCCCCTGCTGGCAGCGCATCCTCCATCCACTGATGGTCCAGCCCTAGGACCCAGAGTGAAGGGAACAAGCCAGGGGCACCCACAAATTCAGAAGGACCAGGCCCTGCAGGGAAGGGACTGGTGGACCAAGGGAACCTCCCCAAGGCAGGGTGATGGGAAGGACCCAGTGAGCAGTGTGAGTGTGTGAGCACCAGGGGGTACTGCAGGATCAAATGTGCACACCTGGACCCAGCCACCCGATAAGAGATTGGTAGATACTCCCAGTAGATGCAGACAAGTGTGTTCATATCCAGCGCCAGTCACACACACACATCCACACCCATACCCTCACTAATAGGGTTCCAATACAGCTCAGCAATTTACTAGATATGTATGAGCAAGTTATTTAGTTTTTCTATTCCTTAGTTTTCCCATCTGTAAAATGGGGGTAATGATAGTATTTTCCTCCTTCATGGATCTGCTATGAGGACTGAGTTATAGTTAGTTGTAAAGTGCCTGGAATAGTGCCTGACACACACCAAGTGCTCAACAATTGCCCCCTGGTGTAGGTGTGGACACACACTTCAATTGCACTGTCTGAAAAAATCATATGGCTCCCTCAACCACAGTTCAAAGATAGAAGAACTGGGGGACATTAGGGGTGCCATCATAATGTTAGTATGAGGCTTTTTCACTTTGAAATAACTCTTGGGCCTGTGTCTGCCTAGAAGAGGTGGCAGGTGGAGCTCTATGATGTTCTGAATGATCCTCCCTGAGGGTCTCAGGAAAGCTGTCATACAAGCCCCTCCTCCACTTTACCTGCAGTCCTTCCTTTTGGATTTTAGATGTATGCCCTCCAGTCCCCCTGGACCCCAGTTCCCAGCCCAGCTTGCCCAGGCCCTGGGAAAACCATTCCAAAAACAAGAAGCTACTTGGCAGAGGAACACCAGCTCTGTTACTAGAGAATAGTGGCATCCACACATCCCTCCTCCCTCTGCCCCAGCCCTTGGGCTACCTTTCCCATCAGCCCAGGTTCCTCATGTCTTGAGATGGCGTTGCCCACTGGAGCCTCTCCTGAGGTGGCCTTGCCCCTCCCTACTGTCCCTGAGCTGACTCTTCTGACTCTGGAGGTCTTGACCAGGGCCCAGGACACCAGGCAATCAGAGAGCCCGGCCTCACACGCCCCCCCCCCCCCCCAGGGAGCCTTGCTGAGCTTCCCTCTGTGCTCAAGTTCACTCACATCCTTTCTCTCCATCAAGGCTCTGAACCATCCTCTGGGGTCCTGAGTAGTCTTATAGGACCTTTGGGCCATCCTCTGGGGTCCTGAGTGGATCCCTGCTTTACAGAGGAAGAAACTGAGGATCAGAGACGGGAAGCACCTGGCCTGAGGCCACACAGAGAGTGAGGACAGAGCCAGGACTCCTACCAGTTGGCCTCCCTCCAGACTGTGCTCTCATGCCTACAGTGAGCTTTCCAGCTGCCGGAGTCAGGGTCTAAGGGGTGATGTAGGCAGAGGAACTGGGATTCCAATAGCTAGCACTGTCAGCAAGTAAGGCCCAGAGTGGGGAGTTTTGCAATAGTTCAGGCAGTACAGAGATGAAAGATGACCACACCACACTGACTGGGCCTGCAGAGCTCCAGACACAGGCTGCTTCTCTTATCAGGAGCTTGGCTTCATCCTGTGATCTGGCCCCTAAGGACACTCCACCCCACTTGTCATGCATCTGTGAAGCCCAGTCGTGGACCGGATGGAGCCTCATTTCAGTTCAGTTCAGCCACTCAGTCGTGTCTGACTCTTTGCGACCCCATGGACTGCAGCACACCAGGCTTCCCTGTCTTTTGATAGAGCCTCAGTTTTCTCTCAGAAAAACAGAGGGTACTGGGTGACCCAGGAGAAGATCACCTAGCATTACATGTCAGAATCTCAGGTTCTTACCCCTAAGATAATGTTTTCCCAGGGCCACCTGACTGACCCAGCGACTTACTCAATGTTCCCTGTGCCCCATGTGGGCATTGGATGGTACCCACATGAGTCCAGGGTGCTCTACTCAAGAAGCCTGGCCTGGGGTTACTCCCACCCATATGGCCCAGGTGAAAGGTTGTTTCTTCCCCAGGGAGAGGTGGCGCGAATGGAGCCAGCTGTTGGCAGGACCGGTCCTTAAGGCCCACACAGAGCTGGCCAAGTTGCCGCACAGCTGGACTGGGGATTCTACACGTGACTGGCCTCCAGGCCTGCCTGGCAGGTGGACTCCCAGTCTTATCTGCCTTTTCCACCACCCACTTCCCTTGTCCTCCACACTCACACTCCCCTCCACCTCCCAGCTTGGCCCTTCCTTTCAGTAACACATGCTTAGTACAAACAGATAAACTAACCTTGTCAGAGCCTGGGAAGCAGAAACAAGTGGCTCTGTCACTTCCCCCAAACCAGGCTCCGTACTCCCATTGATGTGGCCATGCATGGACCACAGGGGAGGCCGGCAGCGTGAACTAATGTGAAGGGGAATATGATCCAGAAAGAGAAACGTGGCCCAGGCCAGATGAAGCTGCTGGTAACCCGTACTTCCCTGATCTTGCCTTCCCTGTTCTCTCCCATACCTGACTCTTTAAATCCCACAGTGATGGTGAATTCTCCATAATGCTGGCTAAAGAAAACATAGAAACTACAGAAAATTTAAAGGAAAAAAAAATCAAGGTCACTGATGACTCTGCAACTCAGAGCCAACCACAGACACCATTTTGGCATCAATCCTTCCTGTTACTTTAGACATCTTTGGAGTATATTGGTATATACTTTCCATGGTCATATTCAATATACAATTTCAGATTCTACCTTTTTCAAGTTATTAAACCATATCAGCCTTTCCCCAAGGACTAATGATGACAGCTGAAAATGGGTTTTCCCTGTTTGAAGTGCTTTACCTACATGAACACATTTAACCCTCACTACAACTTGGTAAGTATTATTATCATGCAGAATTTACAGATGGAGAAACTGGAGTCCAGAAGAGTCACACAGCTTATAAGTGTCAATGTTGGGATTCAAGCCCAGTAGCCTAGCTCATAACCAGTGCTAAATCATCAGCTACTCTAGAGTCTTACGGAATATGATATTACTGACCGTGTAGCATAAATCATATTCTGTAGATGTAACATCCTTCTTCACCCATCCCCTACAGTCTTACTGGGGTGAGGCTGTTGTCAACAAGACTATAGGACACTCATCCTGTAAACAATTTTTTGTGTGTTTTGGATGGTCTCCCAAACCAAATTTCTCGGTCAAAGGATAGGGTAGTTTTGTTTTTAATATTTATTTGGTTACCCTGGGTCCCTGACCACCATCACCCAGTTCTGGACTTCCACATCATGACTGCTTCCAGACCCACATGGTCCTGGCTGAGAAAGTCAGCACGTGTGAGAAGGGTTAGGAAGTGCCTGTAAAAGAGACTGCACAAACCAGAGGGGAGCCTCTGCGTATATGTGGAGGGGGAGATGGGGGTGAGGACTTTAAATCCACAGGGAGGAAGCCTGCGGGCTAAGAACTCAGTGCTCAGGTGTTCCGCTCCAACCTTACTGGTGCTCAGTGCTTGACTCACACTACCTCAACTTTAAGCCCATTGCATAGATGAGCAAACTGTAAAGGGGGTACAGGCTGGTCAGATTTTCTAAGAGCCAAGACCATTGACAGTGACTTATCACCCCAAGGCAGGGATATGGCTGTGGGCTGATGGGAGAGCTGGTTACAATTTCTTTCACCCTCTCACCTTCTATTGATGATTAAAAGAAGATAAAAGTCGGACTGCCCAGCTCACCGCAGACACACCCACCATCTGACATCTGCGGGGTGGACATCGTCCCAGACTGTGGCAGGAGCTGGCTGGCTGGAGAATGAACTGGATTCTGTGCTTGAGCCTCACCCTCCTTCTGGTGGTGCAGACAGCCTGGGGTAAGCCCCCACCCTTCCCTGGTTCAAGAGGGACATAGGCCACAGGGACAGGCCCCCAACTCAACCTCTCCTGGGGGCAGCAGGGTAGGGACATTTAGAGATCTGGGTGGATGGGGGTGCTGGGCAGCTGGGAGCATGGACATTTATATTTACATTTTTATAAAATGTATCTTATAATTTACATAACTATATTTATGATTGTATACTTATATTCTTTATACAATTAATACTGTATGAAATTCTTATTATGTTAGTATATATATATATTAGTGTAAGTGTGTGTGTGTAAAATCATCATGTAACCACCAACCAGATCAAGATCTAGAACATTTCAGGACTTCTCTGGTGGTCCAGTGGTTAAGACTCTGTGCACCAATGCACTGGGGTGGGTTCCGTTCCTGGTCAGGGAACTAAGATCTCACATAACATGAGGCAAGGCCAAAAAAACAGAAAAAGATCTAGAACATTTCCAACATCTGACATATACCTTCCCAGTCAATACCCTCAAAATAACCACCACCATTCTGATGGCTATCATAATTCAGTTTTGCCCATATTAACACATTAATTTTTTTTCTTGGTTACATGCAGAAACTTAGCTCCCCAGCTAGGGATCAAACCTGAGCCCTCTGCAGTGGAAGTGCAGAGACTTAACCACTGGACCACCAGGGAAGTCCCCACATTAAAAAATTTTTTTAACTTGAAACTTTGCTAAAACAACTTTTAGCATTCTAGCACATTGTCTTCTAGTCTTTTTATTGCATATTTGTATATAGCTGTGATATAAGCACTTAAACAATTTTATTCTTTTTCACTTAAGATCATGCATAAACAGTTTATAACCTGAGTTCATAATTACATTTACTTTTCCTGATCCACAGATACAAATAATGCTTCTTGTCCCCACTATGGCAAGTATGACTGTGATTCATAAAGTCTTTAATACATTTCTGACTATTTTCATAAGGGTGGACCTAGAGTGGAATTACTGAACCAAAGCATGTGAACATTTTACAGCTCTTATATATTTTGCCAAATTATTTTTTCGAGGTGGTGTATCAATTTATCTTCCACCAACTGCATATGTGAGTGTCCTTTTCATTGCATCTTTGCCAGAATTGGATGCTATCATTTTTTAAAGACTTCTTTTTTTTGGATGTGGATCATTTTTCAAGTCTTTACTGAATCTGTTACAATATTGCTTCTGTTTTATGTTTTTGGTTTTTTGACTGCGAGGCATGTGGGACCAGGGATGGAACCACACCCTCCCTGCATTGAAGTACAGAGTCTTAACCACTGAACTGCCAGGGAAGTTGAGGTGCCGTTGTTTTTAATTTATTAGGTGGAAATTGTAACTCTTGGTTTTAATTAGTGTTTTATGACTTCTAAAAACAAGGAATATTGTTTTCATAAGTGCTTACATATTGCCTCGGGGTAGCAGAGTTAGGACCAGGAGCTCTTCTCATCAGCTCTGATTCAGGGGTGTAGAGCTCTCTGTCACATGCTTAGGTGCTCCCAGAGGCTGGGGTGATAACAGTAAAACATCACTGTTTAAAGCAGAGCTCTGATGTGAGACAGTCTGTGTCATCTTGGACAAGTTATATACCCCTTTGAACCTCCATTTCCACATTTGTGTAGTAGGAAAATATAAAACAGTTACCTTATAAATTTTTTTAGGCAGATGAGGTGAGATAGCATAAAAGTGTTTGGCAGAGTGCCAAGTTATAATAAAAGATCAGTCAATCATAGTCATTAGCTATTCAATCATGAGTGGACCCAGGATTCAGGGCAAATCTGAGTAATATGATAGATCTTGACCTCCTGGCTCTGTCCTATGAGATCTCAAGCTGGTCACTAACCATCTCTGGGCCTCAAGGCCCCACCCTGCTCCTCCAAGGGCCATTGAGTAGCCTACATGAGAGGACCATGTGAAAGGGCCTTGTAAGTTGTAAGGGACTACACACACACAGAGGAGGTTTGAGATGGTCCCTTGCCCCCACTGGCATACCTCCATGTCTGAAGAGTCACTATTGTGGCCAGTTCTTTGTGCCCAGATATTGCTCATGTAAGACCTGGGGACGTGGGCAGAGAGGGCACCTGCACCTGGGGTGTGAGGGTGTGTTCTTACCACACCAAATGTTGTTCAGTTGCTCAGTCACGTCCAACTCTTTTCGATCCCTCTTTGCTGCCTGACTGCAGCACGCCAGGCTCCTCTGTCCTCCACTATCTCCCAGAGTTTGCTCAGATTCATGTCCATTGAGCCTACTGAGTCAGTGATGCTATCTAACCACTTCATCCTCTGCCACCCCTTCTCCTATTGCCTTCAGTCTTTATCAGCATCAGGTCTTTTCCAGTGAGTCAGCTCTTCACATCAGGTGGCCAAAGTATTGGAGCTTCAGCTTCAGCATCAGTCCTTCCAATGAATATTCAGGGTTGATTTCCTTTAGGATTGACTGGTTTGATCTCCTTGCAGTCCAAGGGATTCTCAAGAGTCTTCTCCAGCTCCACAGCTCAAAAGCATCAATTCTTTGGCACTCAGCTGTATCAATGCTATTCAAAAAATGAGTTGCATCAAAATCTCCTAGAAGGGGTTGTAAATCTAATTTCCTGATGTGACCTGAGATTCTCTTTCAGAGGATGTAGAATGGGACCTAGGAATTTGAATTTCCTGATGATTCCTCCAGAGGATTCTAATGCCTAATCAAGTTCAATAATATTAGATTTGCTTTCTGTCATTTTGTAGGGTGAGCCCCCAGGGAACCAGGGCACAGAAAATTCGGCATTTTGTTTTGTTTTTTGACCATGTGGCTTGTGAGATCTTAGTTCCCCAGCCAGGGATTGAGCCTGGGCCCTTGGCAGTAAGAGTGCAGAGTTCTAGCCACTGGACCATCAGGAAATTCCCCCAAAATTTAGTTTTGATAAAGGGGGAGGAGGAGAAAGAAATGGCAGGGGTGCTTCAGGAAGGGGAAAAACAAACAAACAGACATAGCTTTGATATCTTAAATCAAATACACTAGATAAAATTACTAAGAGGAACACAAAAGAAGTAGACAATGACACAATTGTGAAAAGCTTCAAGCTGGTGCGGTGGCAGATGGGTCAAGGTGTTTCTGGTGTCCAGGGTGACCCTTCTCTTCTCTTTCTAGGTGCCTTGCACACCAAGGAGCCTCTAGTGGATACCAAACATGGGACACTCCGAGGAAAACAGATACACGTGGGGAAGACACCCATCAATGTCTTCCTAGGAGTTCCCTTCTCCAAGCCTCCTGTGGGTGCCCGCAGGTTCGCTGCCCCAGAACCCCTAGAGCCTTGGGAAGGAATCAGAGATGCCACCACCCATGCCCCTGTGTAAGAACCAGAGGACTGTGGGGTGTGAGGTGGGCAGATCCCAAGCAAGGCGGTGAACCCAGGCCCTCTTCTGGGCCAGGGTTTGAACAACTCACTGAAGAGTGTGAACAACTCACTGTGTGGCCACAGGCAAGCCTGGGGACCATTCTGGGCCTCAGTTTCCAAACCTATATAATGAAGTAGCTGGTCTAGATGGTATTTAAGGCACTGATAAGGCTGTTTTTCATTCTCTTGTGGGAAGGCTCCAGGCAAAGAGGAGGTGCATACTGATTGTACCCCCAGGACCTGCTGGGGAACTGAGTTTCCCTAAATGTGTGTGAGGAACAGTACACACACACACACACACACACACACACACACACATAGAACCCTGAGCTCTTCCCTCTTCCTTGGTGCTTGAACCTAAGAAGCCCACATGTCACCCCCAGCCCTTCACTGCAGAATATGGGGAAACCTGGACTCAGTCGCAGTTTCAATGTCCCAGGGTCTTAATGCAACCCCTAGCTGGGCCTGAATCACATGAGCATGTTGGGACAATGACTGCCCTTTGAAGCACTGGGCTTGGCAGTTTACCAAGAACAAGTATATTTACTGTTCACTCAGACCATTGAGTAACGCACTGTCCAGAACATTCTGTGATGAACATTAACACTGTTCAGCATCGGTCGGATGAATTACTGGATTTAGAAAAATGTCTACTGTAAGAACCCGGGTGTCAGGTGATATAAAAAACTACAACTACCTGGGTATCTAGTTGTTAAAAAACAGGATGTCCACTGTTAGAACGTGATTGACTGTTACTGGAACACTGGGGTGTTGGTTGTTAAACTACTGGCCATTACTGAGAGAAGCCTAGGCATTCTGAACATTGTGTGACTGTTATTTGGAACTCCATGGATCAGGTGACAGAACATGGAAAAACCATTGTTGGAACACTGAGGATCAGGAGTTTTGAGATTGAGGTGTCCCTTGTATAAACATCTGGGTGTCAGTTGTGGGAATATTGGCCACTGGCTGTTTGGAACACAGAGTGTCAGGTGTAAGAATTTGTGGATAACTTAGAACAGATTGTGGGGTGGTAATTAAGGGGAGAACAGGGAGAAAGAAAGCTCTTACAGAGATGGTGGCTTTGACCAGGGTAGTTACAGTGGAGGTGGGTGGGAGTAGTCAGGCTCCAGATTTATTTTGAAGGTAAAATTGACAGGATTTTCTGGAGAATTGGATGTGAGTCACAAGGAAAGAAGAATAATCAAAGATAATGACTAGTTTGGAGGCAGAGCAGCAAGGCGAATAGAGGCACAATTTACCTTAATGGAGAACACTAGGGCAAAAGCAGGTTTGGGCAAAACAAGAGTTCATTTTGGGGTATGTTAAGTTTGGCATGTCTAATAGATATCCATGTGGAGATGTGGAATAGGTGGTTTGGACAAAGGGAGCTGGAAGGAGACTAGTCATCAGAATGTTGATGGTGTGAAGTCCTAGGCCTGAAGGACATCAGCGCAGGAAAGAATAATCAGACTGAAAAGAGAAATGAGGATTGAGGCCTGGGGCATTCTCCTGCTTAAGCTGGAAAGAAGAGGAGTCACCCATGAGGTGGCAGGAAAACCAGGAGAGTGGGATTACAGAAGCCTAGAGAAGGAAGTCAGGTGGCAGAGGATGAGCTGGTTGGATGGCATCACCGACTCGATGGGCATGAATTTGAACAAACTTCAGGAGACAGTGGAGGACAGAGGAGCCTGGTCCACTGGGTCACAAAGAATAAGACACGACTTGGTGACTGAACAACAACAGAGAAGCAAAGCTTTGAAGAAGCAGAGAATGGTCAACCATATAGAGGGGCTACCAGGGCAAGTAAGATGATGGGAGAGATTTAGCAAGATGGAAGTCATTGGTGACTTCGATGGGGATGGCTTTAGTGGCAGGTTGGAGACAGAGGCCTCAAATGCTTATAACCCCAGTTCTAGGCTCTAAGAGCCCTGGCCTTCCTGCTGGGATGCTGGATGTGATTTATTGGACAGCATAAAGAAAGCTGAGTGCCGAAGAACTGATGCTTTTGAACTGTGGTGTTGGAGAAGACTCTTGAGAGTCCCTTGGACTGCAAGGAGATCCAACCAGTCCATCCTAAAGGAAATCAGTCCTGAATATTCATTGGAAGGACTGATGCTGAAGCTGAAACTCCAATACTTTGGCCACCTAATGTGAAGAACTGACTCATTGGAAAAGACCCTGAGGCTAGGAAAGATTGAAGGCGGGAGGAGAAGTGGATGACAGAGGATGAGATGGTTGGATGGCATCACTGACTAAATGGACATGAGTTTGAGTAAATTCTGGGAGTTGGTGATGGACAGGGAGGCCTAGAGTGCTGCAGTCATGGGGTTGCAGAGTCGGACAAGACTGAGCTACTGAACTGAACTGATCCTAACACCAACATTAGCTGCTGCTGAGAAGTCAAGCAAAGACAATCTGTAGAAAGAAAGACAAGTTGCCTACTGGTGATATTGGACAGGCTGATAGGTGTGGAAGGAAAGAAAACTTATTGAAAAGTTTGGCCTTGAGGGGAAGAGAGAGATAGATTAGTTGCTGGAGAAGGTGGGTAGTAGAAGATAGGTTTGGACCAAGGTATGTTGAAGTGCTGTGGGGAAGGACTGAAAAGGAGCAGGTGATGATCTAGGGTTAGGGAGGTGAGGATGAATTAAACCTACAAAAACACACATACACACAGTGAAGACAGGCTGGGACAAGAGAAGGGAACACAGGAGTAGGTAGACAGGGTTCCTGCATCCAGCCAAATGAGCCCAGCCCCACCTATTATAAGAATAGCCATCCCCAGGGCTGGGCCAGCATGGAGGAAAGGCGAGATGGCCTGACAGCCCAAGATCCATACAGTGCATAGGCACAGGGCCAAGTGCCAGGAATCAGATGAACACATCTCCATCCCTACCCTTTGGAAGCAAAAACAACCAATCAAAATTACTCCAAGCCAGTATTGTAGTTAGTGGTGTACAGAGGTTTGGGAGGCCCAGAGGGGAAAGTGCCCAGCAGAGACACATATAAGCTGGACCTTAAATGTGAGTAGGAGCTTGCTGGGCAGAAGAGAAGGCATTTGGTAGAGAGAATAGAGACACGGGGGCTTGGAGGTGGGAGGCAAGAGGTCATCTGTATTTGGAGCAAAGAGTGACTGGGAGGAGCTGACTAGATGGGAAGGAGAGTCTAGGTCAGTGTGGGTGAACCTAGACTTTATCCTGGAGGCAGGAGGAACCAGGGAAGGTAATAAGGAGGGGAGTGACACGGTCAGATTTGTGTTGTCTGTCAATCTTTCCGGCCAGGGAGTGGAGGATGAGTTGGAGGGGAGGTGAAGAGGCAGGGGCAGAGTCCTGGCCAGAGTGATGGTGGCTTTTACAGGGCAGCAGCCTTGAAGTGAACAGAGGGGGCCTATTCAAAAGCCGTTTTGGAGTCAGAATAGAGACTGAGGGGAGGACAGGGCATGTAAGAAAGGAGGTGCTCAGGGCACCCAGGTTTCTAGCTTGACAGCACCAACAGGTCTCCAACAGGAGCAGGGAACTGCATCCTTCCTTGGGAAGAGGCACACCAAAGCGCAGGGCAGGGAATGCCAACCTGCCTCTCACCCCTGGACCTAATGTTAGTGGAGACTGCTAGGACAAGGATACACACACACACACACACACACACACACACACACACACACACACACACACACACGTTGCCTGAATTTTGCTTTGGGTTCTAGTCCCTCACTACTGGAACCTGGGTTGAAACCATTCTCCCCACTATCACCACGGCTCTGGACCCCAACTCACATCGTGTCCACAGGTGCCTCCAGGAGTCCTGGGGGCAGGTCACCTCCATGTATTTCAACACACACAAACGATATAAATGGCTGCACTTCAGTGAGGACTGTCTGTACCTGAATGTGTACGCGCCAGTGCGAGCGTGCAGGGACCCTCTGCAGCCCGTGAGTACTCAGCCTTCAACCACCCACCATCCCACTCAAGCACCCCACTGTCCCGCTCAGGCCTCAGCCCTTCTCGCCCAGGTGATGATCTGGTTCCCAGGAGGCGCCTTCCTCGTGGGTTCCGCTTCCACGTACGATGGCTCCGAATTGGCTGCCCGGGAGAAAGTGGTGATCGTGGTTCTGCAGCACAGGCTCGGCATCCTGGGCTTCCTCAGGTGGGCGGGACCGGAAACCCGCTCCTGGGTTCAGGGGCGAGGCCTCCTCGGCACTTGGGCTAAGGGCGGAGGAGGTGAGGATTGGGTGGAAGAAAGGGGGCGTGGCATATGGGGGCGTATCTTCGTGAGGGGCGTGGCAGGGAGGGGTCTAATGCTTGGAGCAGACAGGTAGGTGCTCAGTGGGGCGGCGCCCAGTTATGAGGAAGGAGATGCGGTGGTTAGACCCAGTCTCTGAGGGACAGGGCGGGACAAGGCGCGGGGCTCCCCAGCACCCAGGCGTCGGGGGTCCTGACCCTGATAGTGAGCCCCGCGCTCTCAGCACTGGGGACAGCCAAGCGCGCGGGAACTGGGCGCTGCTGGACCAGGTTGCGGCTCTGCGCTGGGTGCAGAAGAACATCGAAGCTTTCGGGGGAGACCCAGGCTGCGTGACTTTGTTCGGCCAGTCATCAGGGGCCATGTGCATCTCGGGACTGGTGAGTGCAATACCCAGATAGACCTAAGCACGGTCGCAGGACCGCGTGGCCTACGGGTTCTGCACATATACTTGTGCAGATTTGGGTATACAAGAACATTCCAATCCACAGACCTGCCCTCACCACTGCCATGGGTACCACCCCTCACAGCCAAGGATATCTGTTCCATTCAGGGAGGAAACCAAGCCAGCCCAGAAAGGGCAATGCTAAGACTATGAATGTGGTGGGCCAGAAAGATCATCCAGCACTTCCTGCCTCTCCACATTCCCCCAGAGGTCTATGCCCAAAACAGAGACCACTATGTGCCCTCTGGGTAGGGTTGGGGCCACAGATCAGGCGTAAGAGTCGGGCCTAGGTTAGAGACTGGGCTTTGCCCCTAACTTCTGGGGTACTGCTGACCTAGAGTTTGAGGGTAGGTCAGGTGCCCTGTGAGGGACATGTAGCTGGGCAGTCAGCAGGGACCACATTACACAGGACCTCGTGGGCCACAGTAATAACACTCAAACACTTGAGCACATTCCATGTGCCAGTCACTTTTCTAAGCACCTTAAGCGCATTCATTCATTGAATTACCTCAACAATCCAAAAAGAGTATTCCCTTTCTGCACTCTACAAAAAGAGAAGTGTTCTCCACTCTACAGAGGAAGAAAGTGAGGCCCAGAGAAGTTAAGCAACTTTATTGAAAATGCATTGGAGAGTAGGCAAAGATTTTAAGCAGGGGAGTGACACAATCAGATGTGCCTTTACAGTTGGCTCTGTCTGCTGGATCTGGGTTAAAATGAAGTACAGACAGAGGCTTGGAGACCAGCCTGGGGTGAGGGATGGTATATCTGAAGGGGGCTAGTTCTGAAATAGAAGCAGGAAGGATGGACAGTAGAGGAGCGATGCAGGAGGCCAAGTAGACAGGACGGGGCCAACTGCAGCATGCAGATGACTGGAGGAGAGAGGGAAGGCCCAGGTGGATGGTGTGGGTAGGGGACAACACCCAGATGGGGAGTGGCTGGAGCAAGTTTGGGACACATGAAGTCTGAGGTGCCCAGGGGACAGGATGGGGGTCCCATATGTGGTTGTTCTCTCCAACCTGGGTAGCAGGGGAAGGCTAAGAGCTATCAGCTCAGGTAACGGGGTCATGGGAACGATAGGGTCCCCTTCCCATATTCCTAGCCCAGTAGCGGGGGGGGGGGGGCCCTTTTGGTTTGTTACAACAGCAGAACCACTGTAACAACACCAGATGCCCTGGGGGACCCCTGGGGCCATTCCACAGACCAGGACATGGATGCCCAGAGAGTGGAAGGCATAGGCTCTAGGTTTAGGACTCCAACCCAGAACTCCTGTCTCCCCCCTTGCTTCTGCCCTCTCTGGGCCCCTTTAAGCAGCCCAGCCAGGCCAGAAAGGCACCCCAAACTGCCCAAGTGGTCCCCATTTGTGCATGTCATAGCTGCCACTCCCCCCATCCCTGCAGATGACATCACCCCTAGCCCGGGGTCTCTCCCATCGGGCCATTTCCCAGAGTGGCACTGCAGTACTCCGGATCTTCATCACTCCTGATCCACTGAAGGTGGCCAAGGTGAGTGTCTCCTCTCTCCTAAGGTTCAGCAAGGGAGGCAGGATGGGCACACCCCTAAGCACCTCTTCTCTTCACAGAAGATTGCCCAGCTGGCAGGCTGCAATCACAACAGCACAAAGATTCTGGTAGACTGCCTGAGAACACTATCAGGGGCTGAGGTGATGCGTGTTTCCCGGAAGATGGTAGGTAGAACTTCCTTCTGGCCTCTGACCCAGCTGCCTGCATCCTTCCAACCTGGTACCCAGCCACCCCAGGCACTATGCCTCAGAAGATTCCCTTTAGTCCCATCCTCTTCTCTTCCCACAGAGATTCTTAAAACTGCACCTCCAGGAAGACCCCCAAGAGGTGAGCAGGCCCCATTCTGTCTGAACATCTCCTGTGAGCCAGACACTTAGGATACTCAGGCCAAAATTCCTTCACAGGGCTGATGTTCCACTGGGGACAGACAATAAACACTATAAATAAATGAACTATTCACTTCTTTAGGAGGTGATAAGCTAATGGAAACAAAAGGAGGAGAGTAAGGAGGTTGAGCATGTCGGGAGGGGTAGGATTTTAAATAGCAGGAAATGAGAAGTCTCAGCAAAGATTTTCAAGAGATGAGAGACTGCGCTATGTGAATACCTCTTGGTGTCAGCTGAGGGGTGGGAGATGGGGGAATCCTGAGTCTGAGTGGCCTGGTCCTGCCTGTGGCTGGTCCTCTCTCACAACAGGCTGACTGAGCCCCAGCTTTTTCCCAGTCAAAGGGCATATAGCTAGAGTAATATCTGGAACTTGGTGACCTGGTATCTTAGACCAACGGGGTCCTAGGAGGGTAAGTGGGAGGATTGGCTGGAAACTCTGTTGCCTTATAGATTGTGTGGTTCATGAGCCCCGTGGTGGACGGTGTAGTGTTCCAAGACAACCCTATTGTGCTCCTGACTCAGGGGCATGTTGCACCTGTGCCTTACCTTCTGGGTGTGAACAGTCTGGAGTTCAACTGGCTCTTGCCTTTTGTAAGTGAAGAGGAGGGAAGCCCATCACAGTAGGGGTAGCAGAGGATGCCTCTTGAGTGGTGCTGGGTACCAGGTCAGATCCCAGAGGCCTCTCTGGGGATGTCCAAGAGCTTGGGAGCCTCCTGCAGTCCCTGTGCAGTGAGAACTGTACAGGAATGACAAGAGGGAGATAAGTGTATTCTCTTGGAGGTTTGGGGGCCCCAAATCTTTAGCTCATAGTGTGGATGGGTCCTCATGTCCATTCCTTCACCTCCATGTGGCTTGTACATCCTGGGTCCCTCCCTTGCTCCTGGGTGGATCAGGGCAGATGCCTGAGCTCAGGAGGGCCCTCCTGGCCCCCACTGCAGCTCCAAACCAAGTTAGTGATGGAGAGGTTGGGAGCAGGAGTGTGGGAAAGGGTCATGGGCACTCCTGCTCTGAGAAGAGTCTTGGGGCTTGATGTAGCACAGCTGGAATCCCTCCTAATGTTTGGGCCTGGCCTACACCTGGGCCCTTGCCTTGTGGAGCAGATCATGAAGTTTCCGATGAGCCATCTGAGGAAAGAAACCATCATCAAGCTGCTTTGGAGTACCAGCATGCTGTTGGTGAGGGGCCGTGCTGTCACGTGTGCTTTGTTTGGTTGGACAAGGCAGCCTCCCTATTTTTACCTAGTAGCTGCTCTTCACAAAGGGCTCCCAGCCAGGACAGAGATGTTCCTTGGGGGGGCCTAGGGTTTTGCATGGGATCATGTGGCTGCTACTGGGCAAGGCTCTTCAGACTTCCTTGGAGACACAGCAGGCAGTTCTCATGCAGCAAAAACACTGGGATAAGAATTATCAAAGGGGAAGACCTTCCCAGGAGGCTCCTCATCCCCCCACACCCAGGCCAAAAACTCCTGGGGGTGCCGAGCCTGGATCCAAGTCACTGGTGTGCCTACCTCTACCACTGGTGAGCTGGCACCCCACACCTCAGGGTGGGTATGACTTCCCCACCTAGAATGTCACCAAGGAGCAGTTACCACTGGTGTTGGAGGAGTACCTGAGTGATGTGGATGACCACGACCAGAAGATGCTACAAAAACATGTGATGGACCTAGCTGGGGATGCTACCTTTGTGTACTCCACACTGCAGGCTGCCCGCTACCACCGCAGTATGTGGGGTCCTCAAGAGTGGCCACACCCTGTCCACTGGTGCTGCTTGCCACTGGGCTGACCAAGCACTCACTCACCCTCTCTGTACCTCTGGGCTGATGTAGAATTCCAAGTGGCCACAGAAGAGGGAGCATGCTGTCAATTGCAGAGAAGAGAGGCTGTTCCTTAGGGCTGAGGAGGGCAAGGCCAAGGCCAGCCCAGAGGAAACAGCCTAGGGTGGTCAGGGAAGGTCTCCTGGCTGTGAGGAGAGGCCTCTATCGGGGTATCTTAGAGATCCTCCCCAGGCTGACCCAGGCTTGGGCAACACGTGGGTGAGAGGTCAAAGGAGGGGCTGGAGAAGGTAGACACTGAAGAAACTTAAGTGCCAAATAGAGAGAGGAGAGGTTCAGTGGAGGGAAGAGGAAGGCTTGCCACAATCCCATGAACTGTTTTCACATCCCTAGTCTTCAGATGACTTGCAGCTCTGAGAGGTTGGGTGTCTGGCCGCAGGTCACATGGCTCATGAGTAGCTAGGTAGGATTTGAATCTGCTCCCTGGGTTCTGAAGCCGAGGCTCTTTCCCCTACTTGATGCAGGTGGGTGGGATGCGTGGGGTGGATGAGAAGCCTGGGCTGAGACTTTTTCAGCAGCCTTCGCTGGGTTCCTTTGTTCCTAGATGCTGGCTTCCCTGTCTACCTGTACGAGTTTGAGCACTATGCTCCTGGCACTATCATAAAACCCCGCACTGATGGGGCAGACCACGGAGATGAGATTGGCTTCGTCTTTGGGAGTCCTTTCTCCAAAGGTGCCGAAGCCCCACCTGACTCCCCACTGGGTGTCTAATCTCTCCACCTTTGTGCTCTGACCCCACCCTCCCTGACTGACCACAGGGAGTTAACTAGCAAATTCTTAATCTGGAATGCTTCCCAAATGAAGGCCTCCCAGCATGGAAGCAGTGGGGTGGGATGTCCCCATCTCACGCTCTGTTCTAAACACCACCGTCCATTCTGCCTCCAGGCCATTCCTCAAGCGAGGAGAAGGCACTGAGCCTCCAGATGATGAAATACTGGGCCAACTTTGCCCGCTTAGGGTGAGTCTGATCCCCCAACACATGTGAGTGGTCTTCCTACCAGTGTTAGACCCAATGGTCAGCTCTTTCAGATATTTGTCCTTGTGTGTCCCATAGAAAAGGCACCCGGGCCTAAATGTCCCTAGAATGTGCCTCTCTTCGTCCCATGACCACATCCTTCATTCACTCAAGCATTCCACAGTCACTGCCAATGCGCTTTTTTGTGGCCAGCTCAATACTGGGAGCTGGAATTCAAAGGTATTGTAGACATGATCCCCATCTGCCAGAAGCCTGTTAACGGTTAACAAAAATATTAAGTTATCATCTGGCATGATGAGAATTGTGTTGGGGGAGCAGAAGGCACTATGAGAGCATAGAGGAGGTGTCTGACCGACCTGGGGTGGGCAGGGGCGGCTTCCTGGCAGAGATGACTTCTGAGCTGAGCTTTGGGTAGTCTTGCAACTAGTTTCCCATCTCCACGTTCTCTCTCCTTTCTCTCCATCCTCCTGATGACACTCAAGGGATCTTTCTGAAATATCATTTGACCAAGTCAACCACTTAAAACTTCATGGCTTCCCTTTGTTCCCGGGTAAAGTCCCATCCCCTTCACTTGGAACAAAAATCTTCAAAATTCTTCCTGTTTCATCTCCTCTCCACACCTATTCTCTTGACACACTCTATATTTTCACCTAATCCTGTACTTGTGCTTTCTTCCAAAAGCCCTGGGCTTTCATTACCTCCAACCCTTTGCACATACAGTTCCCTCTGCCTTGAAGGCCCCTCCCACCACACTTTTCCTCCTCTTTCCTAAAGATCTGTCTAAACATCATCTCTGTAAGGCCTTCTTGAACCCTACCTCCCAAAGGGAAAGTGAATGAGGGAAAAGTAACAGAAGGAGGCAAGATGAAGACCAGCTCAAATAATCCTCTCTCCTTCCTCCTGGGCAGAAACCCCAATGGTGGGAAGCTGCCCTACTGGCCACGCTATAACAAGGATGAGAAGTACCTGCAGCTGGATTTAACCACAAGGGTGGGTGTGATGCTCAGGAAGGAGAAGATGGCCTTTTGGAAGAGGCTGCACCAGAATTAAGGACCTGAAAAGCAAGGCAATTTTGAGGGTGGCTCTGCAGGAGGGAGCCTTAGGGATTGTCCCACCACACAGGCCTTGGGAAGACTGGCCATGGACATATCTGGAACAAGCATCCTGCCCTCCCCAGTCCAGGTCCTGCAGAGCGTCCCTATTCCTTCCATGGTAGAGCCTTAGCCTGTTTGTGGCCTAGAATCACCCTCTTCAGCCTGACATCCCATGATATCCAGCTATCTCACTGACCATTGGGTTAGTCCAGGCCCTTTCTGCTGGATTCTGCCCAGCTACCCAGACTCAGAACAAATGCTTCTTTTCCTTCTCCAAATCCTCCCACCCATCAAGGTCAACTTGAAGCCACTTCTTATGGGAAGTCCACCCAGATTGCCACTGCCCCACCATTGCAAACAGTTTGCCGTTTGCCATTCATCCTGCTCAACCTTATGCCTTTTCACATCGGACTGAGGCCTTGGGCAAGTTATATGTTATAAGGAGTAATGGTTTGACAGCTGGGATCTTCTCCCCTTTCCATACCGATTTTTCCCAGGACCCCTTCAAAGCCTGGCCACAGAGACAGTCCTTAATAAAGACACGTTGACTCGCCCTGAATTTGTGTCCATCTGTGAAACAGTTGGGTGAAGCGGATGGTTTCGCGATTTGAGTCCTTGGAGGGAGGGAGCACTGCTGGCTTCTCTCTGCTGGGCTGAGCCTGTGCTGCTTACTCAGTCAAGGAGAGCTGCTGCAAAGTTGCCTGGGCTGCAGAACACCTGGCTTTTTTCTTCACTGTCTCGAGTGCACCCTTCAGGACATCCATACTCCATGCTCACTTGTCCACTGGGTGAGGCCTTCGTGCTGCATTCAGACTCCTTACTCTCTGGTCTCTCTTGTAACCTGGGCATACCCTCACTGATCCCACAGGTTTTTTGTTTTATTTGGGGACTTTTTGTGGGTTTTTTTATTTTTGGAAAATATACACAACATGCAATTTACCATTTTAACCATTTTAATTTCAGTGACATTAAGTACATTCACATTATCATCATCATCATCCATCTCCAGAATTTTTTTATCATCCCAAACTGAAACTCAGCGTCCATTAAACAACAGCTTCCTATGCGCCCAAACCCTGGTACCCACTATTCTACTTCCTAGCCTATGAATTCGAGTATTTCAGGAGCTTCGTGTGAATGGAATCATACAGTATTTGTCCTTTCGTGTCTGGCTTTTTTCAAGGCTCACCCATGTTGTAGCATATTTCAGAATTTTATTCCTGTTTAAGACTGAATTATGTTCCATTGTATGTACATACCACATTCTGTTTCTCTATCTGTGGATGGACATTTGGGTTGTTACTACCTTTCAGCTGTTGTGAAAAATGCTCTGAACATGAGTGTAGGGTCCCACAGGTTTTGTGCTATAAACTATAATGTTGATTAGGTTCTTTATTCCTAGAGGGTTTCCTTAGTCTCTGAGACAATTGGAGGCTGCAAAGCCCCATGGGGTGAGGGACACCCAATCCTCCATACCCTCACATCTAAGCCTCCCACAAAGGGATGATTGGAGGAGGGAGTAGAGCCCCTTTCGGGTAAACATTTATCTTCATGACAATGCTGGCACATAGATTTTATTATCCCGTTTCTACAGACAAGTAAACTGAGACAAGAGACATAAAAGTCCTTGCTCAAGGTCATGAGCTAGTGGTGGCAGAGTGGGAATTTGATCCAGACCTGTCTGACTCACCCTGCCACCTCTATCCAGACCTGGAACAACCCCTGCGAGAAGGTGGCCCCCAGAGGAGGTGTGACAGCTCCAATTTCAGGGGAGGAATAGCCAGAAGTCCCTGTCTACCTCTAACCAGGGAACAGGTGACTAAATAGCCATTTCTCAGTGAGAGCCAGAGTGAGGACTGGGAGCTCAGCCCCCTGGAGGGCGGTCCTGGGCAACTGATAGAGAAATCAGCAGATGCTGACTGAGGTCTAGCTGGGCTTCACACACACACACACACACACACACACACACACACACACACACACAATGCCTACATGGGACGTGCTGCCCTGGGGATCCAGAGGCCTGACCTCAGGCTGGTCCAGGCCTGCTTCTGAGGCTCCCTCAGTTCTTCCCTCAGACTTTCTCAGGCAGGGCTGGGGAAGGGAGCTTGTGGGAACAGCCCCCCACCCATAGGCTAGTCTCTTCCGAATCAGAGGGAGAGCAGCTGAACCGGAGCCAGGGCTCAGCCAGCTGCAGGAGCTGCAAGGATCATAAAGGAATTCCGAGAACCCTGGCACCTTCTCTAAGAACTCAAGCTAGCAAGAACTCTGATGGGCAACCTGGATGCTGCGCTGGGCCCCTGCCTCTCGTAGTCCCTGCCTCATATCCTCCCTTCTTGTCCGCTCTTCTAGGATGTCACTGCTGGATGAAGAGGTTGGAGAAGGCGACAGACTGCCGTCTTCATCCTGTCTTCATGCCTTCGCTGGGATCCCCCGATGGCCACCCAGAGTCCTTCCTAAATCCCCTGTCGCAGGGAGCCCTTCTCAGAACTGATTAGATCTTGGCGAAGACCCCAGGGCGCTTCTGTGGCTTTTCCGCACGTTTACCGCGGCTCGCCCCGGCCACTGTGAGCACAAAGGCGCACCGCTGCAAAGCTGGCCTGGGAACGGCGCGCAAAGGCGGGGTTCAGCGGGCCCCTTCCTCTCCTCCAACACCCCCAGCTCCCTACCCCCAAAGCAGCAATTACCGGCAGAGGCGGCCGGGGAAGGGCCAATTAGTGCGGGAGTCGCAGCCCCTCGGCTGTGCCCGCGCTGACCGCAGCCCCCGCAGCGCCGCCGCCGCCGCTCGCCCACCGCCGCCCTCCCTGCCGGGCAGACAGCGCCAGCCGCCTGGGAGCCCCGGGGGACGCGCCGTCCGGCCTCCCGCCAACTGCAGTGATGGATCCAGCAGCCTGGCGTGGGGCCAGAGCCCGGGCGGACGCGAGGGCGCCGGGAGCTGCAACTTGCTGCTGCTGGGTGGTGGGGGCGAGCAGAATGGGGCCTCCCTCCCTGTGAAGACTCCTGAGCCCCCGACGGCTCGCGCCTGGCGCCTGCCTTCAGTCGCCAGGCAGGCAGGCTGCAGGGGCACAGTGGTGGGCTGGGGTAAGAGGAGAGGTTCCTCTTACAGCCTCACGGTCCTCTGACTTGGGGACCTCCAAGGCTCCTTCCTAGGGTGGCCAAGCCCAGAGCAGTTCCCTGTTGGCGGCCTTAGCAGGGCCTGGCTTGAGAAACCCTGGGCTTATGCTTGATAAAGCTCCAGCGGCAGGCAAGGTGGGCAGAAGGGTGGGTGGGCAGTGTGGCACCGCAGGACCCTTTTCACTGAGAAGCCAATGCATGGACTTCCTCCCCTGGGTCCCGGCCCTGCACAAGCTGCCTTGCTCACCTGTAGGCTTTGAGACTCAAGGGGGATCAGTCTTGTCCTTCGGGAGCTCACAGGCTGCCTAGACAGAATTGCCAGGGACTTGGCTGGGATCCCAAGCTCATGGAAACTCTTGAGGTCCAGGGAGGCTTCAGGTGAAGGAAAGAGGTGGCATCGCCACTTGAAGGCTTCCCCTTCCCCAGCCGACTCCTTTCTAGCCCAGACTGGACACACTGGGGCCCTGCATTGGGGGCGGGGTGGGCCTATGCCCAGGACACACTCTGGATGAGGCTGGGGAACGGAAGAAGCAGGGGAGAAGGGTTTAGTGGAAAGGCTCACAAATGAGGTTCACCAGAGATCCTCTGTACAAGACTCCCATTTCCTGTGCCACACAGGGCCAGGTAAGAGGTGCTGGGACCTCTGACCAGTCCTGCACACAGTGTCCTGGGGTTCAGAGTGGCCTTATTTCTATGCCCCCATGGTTCCCCAGGTGGTGCTAGTGGTAAAGAATCTGCCTGTCCATGTAGGAGCTGTAAGAGATGCACAGGTTCAGTCCCTGAGGCAGGAAGATCCCCTGAAGGAGGTCATGGCAACCCACTCCAGTATTCTTGCCTGGAGAATTCCATGGACAGAGGAGCCTGGCGGACTACAGTCCATGGGGTCACAAAGAGTCAGCAACTTAGCACGCATGCATGCACACCACTCAGGTCTGGTCTTAGTAGGGAAGGGCCAGGAGCCTGCCTTTTGCTCTAGAACCTCACTCAGACCCTGCTGGACCAGACTTCCTGTGAAGGAGAAGGGATCACTTCTAAGGGAATGAGAATTCCCCCTTTCTACATACCAAGGTGATTAGCTGTATGGAGAAAGGGTGGGGGAAGACTGAGAAATTGGGTGTGGGGACTGAGTAAGGAAGAGAGACCATGACAGAGATACCACCTTGGGTCCTTTGTGGAATGAGGTGACAGTGCATTAAATTAAAGCATGAGAGGACTTCCCTGGTGGTTCAGTGGCTAAAACTCTGTGCTCCCTATGCAGGAGGCCTGGGTTCAGTCCTGGTCAGGGAACTAGATCCCACATGCCCTAGCTAAGAGGTCGCATGCTGCAACTGAAGATCCTGCCTGCCACAACGGAGACAGAAGATCCTGCTGCAACTAAGACCTGGCACAGCCAAGTAAGTAAATAAATGAATGGGGAAAAAAAAAAAGCATGTGGGAAGGTATGGAGATAGGTGACAGAGACAGTGAAACAGTCTGCCAAGAAACTTAGAGTGTGGAGAAAAGAAACAGAAGCAGGCACACATGCACCCAGACAAGCAAATGGACAGAGAGCCAGGGCAGTGCTGGGGGCTGTCCTGGAGAAGAGCACTACCTGGGCACTTAGAAGGGGGCAGAGAGCAAAGGATCTGTTTCTCATCCCAGTTGTCTGACCGCTGAGACCCTTCGGGGCAGGACAGAAGGGTCATCTGGAAAGGCTGTGGGAGCACAGAGATGAACCTATCTTGGACTGGGTTGGGGTGTTGTGGAAAGCTTCCAGGAGGAGCACCTGAAAGGACCAGTAGGAATGAGTGGAGGGGATGCAGGTGGAGAGGCAAGGGGAGGAACCCAGGCCGGGAGGCAGGAATTAGCCTCTTCCATCCCAGCAGCTGTGCATCACCATGGCCCACACAGGAAGATTAAAAGAGGAACCAGGCCCAGAGCTGGAGCACCAGGCCTGTAAGCCTGGGAGGGAGCACAGTCCTTACCCTGAGGTACTAGAGAGCCATGGGAAGGACAGGTACTGGTTAGGTTTACCTTCCAGAAGGAGCAACTGGAGGAGGAGAAGGGAGAAGTGGGGAGGCCAGGGAAGGGTGGTGCAGAACTGGAAGTGAGTCCTTCAGAGAACAGAGCAAACAGCTTCATAAAGCAGATGGGCAAGACTTGGTGACAGAGGAGGGGAGGGGTGGTGGAAGTTGAGAGAGACTCCTAGGTGTCTCGTTGTTCCAAGGAGCTTTGGGCCAAGGCAGGAGATCAGCTCTGAGCATCCACCCGCTGCCATCCACAGGTGGGCCCTTGGCTCAGAGCTCTCCCACCCAGCCTTGGAACTCAAGTGAAGCCACCTTAGGGCCTGGGCCCAGGAAAAAGCCTAAGAGGGTGTCCAGCCCAGGTTGGGGCACAGCCCAGAGGGCCAGGTGTTACTGGGAGAGCACCTCCCGTCTGACCACCCTCGCCAGAAGCTAATCAAGGTAGTACTGTAACTTCCTGCCGCTGACCCTCTATCATTGCAATGATAGCTCCATGGCCATGAGGGGTTGAGTTTGGGCCTCTTTGTCTGTGGAGCAAATCAGAAGGGGAGGAAGGCCCATTGGAGCCCTGAAAGAACTCAGAAGCTGACAGCAGACAGCCTCACAGAACAGAGTTTGACCTATCTCTTTTAGGCAGAGTTTGGGAGCTGTGTGTTCCTGTCTGGGCCTGTTCCTCTGTGTGTGTGTCCTCAGGCGAGCCACTGCCTATCTGGACCTGGTTTCTATTCTCCAGTGCACTGGGAGCAATCTCTAGGGTAGGACACTGCTCTAGCCTCCCTCCCCTTCAGCTATGGTCTAGGGTGCCTGTCTACTCTCAGCCTGTTCATCCATAGGTGCTATGGAGGAGCACACCCGTGACCTCCCCAAGGAGTCACTGGGTGATCATTACATTATCTTATACTGTGAAGGAGCAAGGATCTTTTGGAAGGGGAGCCTGAAGGTGGAAGAAAAGCCTTTCAGGAAATTAGCCCCAGTGGCAGGAAAATTCATCAAAAGCTGGCATAAGTGCCTGCTGCTGATTCATGTCTCTTACCTAAGAAACAGCTCTTCTGGGCTGAGGGCACGACTGGTAGCTTCCAGGGTCTTCCAAAGACCCAATACCCAAAACTTGAAAACACTGGACCTTTTACTGGGATTTTCAGCATCTCGGGGAGGGGGGCACCATCATCATTCTTTTTTTTGTTTCTGAATCATGGGATTCTACAGTGCTAGGAAAGGCTGCTGATAGACAGTGGCCTTGAGTTTGAATACAACTGCTGTGTGATCTGACACTCGGTTGACCTCTCTGATCCTTCCTGCCAGGAGGAATTCTGACCTTGCCTGCCTTCAAGGTGACCAATACATCTATAATATTCAGCACATGTGTGCTAAGTCTCTTCAGTTGTGTCCAACTCTGTGACCATATGGACTGTAGCCCATCAGGCACCTCTGTCCATGGGATTCTCCAGGCAAGAATACTGGAGTGGGTTGCCATGCCCTCCTCCAGGGGATCTTCCCGACCTAGGGATTGAACCCAGGTTTAAATGGCAACCCACTCCAGTACTCTTGCCTGGAAAATCCCATAGATGGAGGAGCCTGGTAGGCTACAGTCCATGGGATCGCAAAGAATCGGACGCGACTGAGTGATTTCACTTTCACTTTCACTTTCCTGAATTGCAGCCAGATTCTTTACCACCTGAGCCACCAGGGAACCCCATAATACTCAGTATGTCTGGGAAAAGAATAATTTTTCATGAAGAGTGAGGATGGAACCATATCAAGACAATTCTTGGTAGAGAGACCATCCAGCAAGAAAACAGTCTGGATGTGGAACTCATTATTACAGTGGCACTTACCTCCTTCCCACTGCCAGGTATTATGGCAGGCAGGAGAGCTGTTTCAGGACACCCTTCCAGTGTTTACAGTGTGAATGAGCCCCAAGATGCACCCTGAACTCCATGCCCTATGTACTCTGGATCTGCCACCTACATGCACACTTATACCACTCATGCCTCAGAAAAGCCTCTGATGGGATCTCTTTGTTACCATCTCACCCAAAACATCCACACTGGGTGGTCTTTATAGCCCCCTCCTCTTCCAGCCTGTCCATGGCTGCCTTCAGCTCCCAGAACTGGTCTGGCCACCAGGCCATCCTGATCATTTGAAGCAGAATCCTTTGAAGGTGTTATGGATGTAGCAGACCCCAGAACCACAGGGAATCCCTTCCAGGCTGGTGAGGTGGCCATGGGCTAGTAACTCTGTCAGCCTATTTTTAAGACAGTGTTACAGAGCAATTGGGAAACCCTGCCTGCAAGGATGGTTTAGAGCTCAGGAAATTGGGGAAAGAATTCAAGAACAGGGCCAAGTGTCAGGTATCAGCAGGGAGACAAAAGGAGAGAAGGTAAAAGAAGATGCATTTGGACTCAGGCGTCGATAAATGAGCCAGAAGTGGTTGTTGAATTATTCAATCTCCTTTATTGATCCATTGATCTCTATGTGCACGTCTTGGTTTATTTTGGTTGGCATTGCCTGTGTCTGAGACAGTGGGAAGAGAAATGGAGAGAAGAAAGGAACAGGTTTTAAGACTCCAGAAGAGAGAAGAGGCAAGGCCAAAGAGAAATTTGGCAACAGGTATCAAGAACCTTAAAATGCCTGTATCTTTTGACATGGTAGATCTGTTTTCTGGAAATTGACCCCAAAAACACTATCCAAAACTTTTAAGGAAAAGCCTTCAAGCATCACGATATTCACAGAAGCCTTATTTTATAACAGTGAATAACGGGAAACAATCTAAATAGTTATGTCTGACAATAAGGGATCAGCCAAGAAGTCATTAGGAGTTTTATATGATTACATGGGGAAATACTTATTCCATAGGGTTAGGTCAAAATGGAGCATTCAAAACTGTACCCATAGGGGAATTCTGTGGTGGTGCGATGGTTAGGACTCCGTGCTTTCACTGCCAAGGGCCTGATTTCAATCCCTGATCAGAGAACTAAGATTCTGCAAGCTGCACAGCATGGCCAAAAAACCCACAAAACCCTGTACATAGAGAATGTCATAACTGTGTGAAGCAATGTGGATGGAAAAGGGCCAAAGAAAATACACCAAAATGTTAGCAATGATTGTCCTCAAGTGATGGGGTTCTCTTTTTTCCCCTATATTTCCTAAATTTTCTAAAATATGCACAAGTTTTAAATAATTAAAACAAAATGTAAGGATAGAGTGAAAGACACTCATATGAGGTGTCTGCACAGAAGTAAAATGAGCACAAAGTAGTAGGGAGCTGATTCCTTCTAGAACCCAGGGTACTGCTCTGTCTTAGGTCTGCTGACCATCTCCCTGGCACATCAAATGGACAGAACTGATAGGATGAAGTGACACTGCAGGGCAGTCACTCTGCAGAAGACAGTCAAAGGCCCCTGAACTCATTATTTAAAGAAAAACATGAGGGACTTCTCTGGCAGTCCAGTGGCTAAGGCTCTGTACTCCCAATGCAGGGGGCCTGGGTACCATCCCTGGTCAGGAAACTGAGATCCCACATGCTGCAACCAAGACCTGACACAGTCAAATCAATAAACATTTAAAAAAAGAAAGGAAAGAAAACAAATAAGAGTTTTCCTATAAGAGAAAGGGGAGGAGGTCAGGCTAGATAGAGGGGACAGTGAGAGCAAAGGCCCTGAGGCATGTGGGAACCACAAGCAGGCCAGTGTGGTTGGATGGCAGGGTGCCGTGGGGAGACACAACGTGAGATGGGATTGGGAAGGAAAGGAATGACTGTCAGGGGGTCACATAAGCCGGGCTGAGGGCCTTTGCCTCTCAGCCACAGGCAAATTGGGGGCTTGGGGGCGGGTTTCAAGCAGCATGGCAGTGTGGTTAGAGCTCTACATTCTCCAGTTCCCTAGTCTAGTCTGTTTGCCATCACCCTCCAGAAACTCAGAGAGGAGGGGAGGGGAAGGGGAGCCATCCAGCGGCCCTCACACATGGTCAGCCAGACCTCCTGACCCCAGCCTGGCCCTCTGTCCACCACACCAGGTTCAGGCCCCACCTCCCCCCACTCAGACAAACCCCTTCACCTCCCACGACAAAGAGGCTCATTTGGTGCCTGGGCAAGATTTTGCAAACGTCAACCTTGTAATTACAAGGATGAAATCATCTGGTTCCTTTTAAGCAAACGGGTTTATTGATCCCAACACTGAAGAAATCCTATTCTGGGGAAACTTGCTCCTCTCTGCTTTCCTCTCCCTCTGGGATGGATGAACTGATGGGGGTGTTGGGGGTCGGGGGGTGGGTGGTGGTGGCAGGGCAGTTAAGAAGGGGGAGAACTTCCCAGAGGGAAAATTCTTATGGGGCCAATGGTGAATTGTATGGTATGTAAATTATATCTCAAAAAAATTGTTTAGGGCTTGGGAAACTGCCTCATTTAGCTGGATGATACCCCATCCTGGACTTCAGCCCATCTCCATCCAAAGACTAGGCTTTGATGGCTCTGTGCCAACCACTAATTCCCCTTCTCTCTTACCCACCTCAACGTTCATTTGCGGCTCAGATCCTGTTTCAGCTTTAAGATGGTACATACACTATTTCCTCAGTAATTGAATGGATGCTGTTTCTTTAGAAAAAAGCACACAGAGGTTCAGGCACCTGGGAGGACCTCACCCCCACTTGGAGGAGCGACAGATGTGGGTGGTTGCTGACACGGGATCTGGATAAAGCCATCCTTTCTGCTGGACCTGGGAGGCAGGATGCCTAGGCCCTGACCAACCAAGCCAAGGAGGGACAAACAGTTGGGCTCAGGGGACAGGAATGTGCAACCATCAAGGGCAAGAGCCACATCCTGCCACAAGGCTCACAGTAAGACCCCTTCACCCAACCTGTTGGGGCCCCTTTGGGAGCATGGTAGGGTGCTTCAGGAGAGTGACCCCAGCTCTCTACAAGCTCACATGCAGTTCGGTAAAGGAGGTAAGCTGGACTTTGGGCATCTTTATCAGTAGAAGCCTTGGAATGGAATGTTTAAGAGCCCCAGCCCCTCTGAACCTCAGTTTTCTCATCTGTAGAACAGGGTCAATAACAACAAACTTGCAGGGTTATGGTGAGGAGTAAACAAAGGATATACCCCCAGTGCTTAGCCATTTCATTAACTCTAACGGGTCAGGGTCTTGTCTGGGTCCTATGGCCACCTATTTGCCTTTTCAGGGTCTCCTTTTCCTCATCTCAGATAGGGACAAGGAGGCCTGTCTTAGAAGGTGGTTGTGTGAATTAACTGAGATAAGGGGCATAAAAGCACCCCACTCAGAGCTTCACAGTTGAACCAGACAATTAAGGGTTCCCTCAACACCCTGCTCAGCAGTATTGTCCTTTTACTGCCCACCTTTTGAAGATCAGTGGGAGCAGCTGCCCACCTGCGAAAGTAGGAGGGAGAAGGTCCTGGACTGATTGAATCCTTAAGAAAGGAAAGCTCCAAGCAGTAGGGCTTCAGAGAATTCAGCCAGGTTTATGGGGTTGGGAGGGTGTTTCTCGGCAATGAACAGTCAGCTTCAGGCTTCCATCTGTGGGCCCTACTAGAGCTGGCTGGTAGCAAACTCCTTCACAGGGTGGTCCCTGAGCCAGTCCATACCCACCATACAGAAGCACAGAGCTAAATATATGTGATGTGGGTGAAATTTTCCTTTATTAATTTCCTTTAATCCAGTTTTTAAAATTAGTGAAAAAAATTAATAACCATTAAAAAAAAAAATGCATACAGAGTTCAGCCGAGGAGATGGCCTCCTTCAGCCTGGGGCTCGTTTCCCGGCTGTCCTGGCCGTTTGGATGCCAGACAATGCCGAGTGTGGGTTACCCTGTGGCCTGGAGTTGCCAAAGGCTGTCTGTGGTGCTGCTGTTCTGGGTCCGCTTGGCAGACTCTCCCATCCCTTTCCCTCCAGATGGCATTCCCACCTCTGTGAGGCTGACACTTAGAGTACTCTGTCCTGCTCTGTACTCCCACTGCTTCCAGTCCAGCTCCCTTCAGCTTAGAAGGGATTTGTCTTGACCATCACCTTTTCTTTGTCAAAAAAATTCATGGTGGCTTTCTGCCTCAGCTGCTGCCATGGCCCCTGTGAAAAATCTTGTGACAAAGGGCGTAAAAAAGGAGCTGGTTCTGAAGTTTTACCTTTGACTACACCTACCCCGTAAAAGGTAGCATCATGGATGCTGCCAATTTTGAGCAGTTTCTTTAGGAGAGAATCAAAGTGAATGGAAAAGCTGAGAATCTTGGTGAAGGGGTTGTAACCGTCAAAAGAAGCAAGAGCAGGACTACTGTAATGTCTGAGGTGCCTTTCTCCAAAAGGTATTTGAAATATCTCACCAAAAAATATTTGAAGAAGAATAATCTACATGATGGGTTTCCCAGGTGGTGCTAATGGTAAAGAACCTGCCTGCCAATGCAGGAGACATACGTAAGAGACTGGGGTTTGATCCCTGGGTCAGGAAGATACCCTGGAGGAGGGCATGGCAACCAATTCCAGTTTTCTTGCCTGGGAAATTCCATGGACAGAGGAGCCTGGCGGACTACAGTCCAAGGGATCACAAAAGAGTCGGACATGACTTTGTGACTAAACAACAACAACAACTACATGATTGGTTATCTGTAGTTGCTAACAGCAAAGAAAGTTAGGAATTTCGTTACTTCCATATTAGTCAAGATAAGAAGAGGAGGAACTTGAAGGTTAAAACTCAATTATCTGGAATATTTTGCATGAGTTCTTTTATATATATTTTTAATATATATATAATATTATATAATTAAAAAAAAAATTTTTTTTGTTTATTTTTCTTCACCACATCTCAGTTGCGGCATGTGGGATCTAGTTCCCAGATCAGGGATCAAATCACTCTCCTGCATTGGGAGCACGAGTCCTAGCGATTGGACCATCGGGAAAGCCCCTCTGTATGAGTTCTCAAATAAAACTTGGGAACAGAAACAACAAAAAGTTCATGTCTGGTTTGAGCATCTAGGCCACTCTAGTGAGATTTCAACTTTTATTTATTCCACATCTCCCAGGGAAAAAACAATTATTGCTGGAGTTGACACCAAGGTCAGCTGCAGGTCTGTGAGCCCTACCTGCACCCACTGTGGAGTAAGAGTGCTTCCTTGTGAATCATCTATCAGAGACAGAAAAGAAAGGTTTTATACAAGTATCTACCTAAACAGAATATGGCGACATTGCATGGTATCACATGGGATACCCTTTTTTCCTACTATGAAAGCCAACAGCAGAAACTCTGCTCCCCTGACCACAGTCCTTGTTGACTGACAGCAAACTCATCATCTTCCTCTTGTTCAAACAATGGTTGTGTTGTCTTGGTGCCTGAAGGTCTTCTTAGCTGAACTGGGAAGATGTAAGGGAGAGGCAGCAGATGGATGAAAACTTCTGTTCCTTGTGAGTGGCTTGGTTCTGCCTTGGTAACTGGGTTAGAGGCTGCCTCACTTACCTCTTAACATAAAGTGCGTATACTTTAAGGCTAATTTTGTCTGCACTTTGTGCTAATGTGACGTTTCCCCCTTCAGTTTCACTGGAACCTTTAGGCAGTGAAATAAATGGCAACTTTTGGCAGATGTAGCTGATACAAACTGTTCAGTGGGCCCACCTTGTACTCTTACTCCCTCCTTTCAGGAAAACTGTTCTTCCCGTCTTTCAACCATTGGCTTTTCTCTGAAGTTGCCAATCGCAGGCCCCCAGTCTGCAATGGGACAGCATGTGACATAAGCTGGCCGATGCTGTCACATCTACTTGGATATGGTGATTTGGCAGAAGGGAGAGTGTGCAGCCAGTCTGGGAGATGGAAACTTTAGAGACAGAGAAGTGGATGTTTCCATCCTTTGTCAGGAAATGAATGCCATTGATGAGAAGCTGAGAGAATTAGCAGTGAGAAGAAATGGAGAAAGGAAAGAGTCTCTCTCTATGATTTGTTTACTTAAAACTGACACCTTTTTAGCTTTAAGTGTTTTTTTTTTAATTGGTTTTCTGTCACTTGCAACTGAAAAGCACCGAAGGGAAAGATTCTGAGATACCTGGAGACCCAACAAAAATGGTTGGTGACATCCATATCTATGTATACTCTTTCTGTTTGTGTACATACATACATTCACACAGGCTTGGTGTAGGCCAGGGAGCATGCCCTTGGAAGGAGTTGATTCTATGTTTGCTACTCAGAAAGTGTGTGTTTGTTAAAACCACTGGCCTGCAGGTTTGATTTTGCTGAAAACTCTCCCCTTGACCTTGGGCAATCCATCACTAACTGGACCTTAGAGTGAAAAACCAATCCAGTTTGCCAGGAACTGAGTGGTTTCCTGGGACATGGGACTTCCATTGCTAAAACCAGGATAGTCGATCATCCTAGCTCAGTTCTGTATCTGTAAAAATGAGATTGGATTGGACTAGAAAGGGCTGGGAAAGTCTGCCAAATCCTGCATTCAGGCAGACATTGCCAATTGCCCTTGGCACTAACTCCTGTAAGTTTAAGTGGATTCTTACAATCCTTTGCCATAAGACCAGCTACTGTCAAAATTGGCACCTGTTTGCCATACCTGGACTGAGTTTTTGACAACCTGAGGTTTTAAGGATCAGACTTTATTGAGGACCAACTTTGAGTAAAGCTCTGCTGTAAATCCCATATCAGGCTGTCTCCAGCCTGAGCTAAATGACTTCCCTAGAACTTGTGGATCTAATTTTTTAGGATATGATTGTACATTTGTGTAAATATATGAACCGGTATTGGGTTATATAATTCAGCTTGTTCTTTGGAAACTTAAATTTATTGAGTGTTCATCATGTGCTAAAACTACATAAAGGCTCTCAAGCCAGCTAATACTGCGAGCTTGTGAGTGCCTGTATTTTGGAAAAAAGCAAACTGAGGCTTTGTGGTCCAGTGACTATCTAAGGGCCCCAGGCAGCAGGCAGGGGAATGAGTGAGGTCCCATTTGAGGCCCTTCTGACTCCAACAGCTCAGACCTTTCCACCACGATGCGGATTAAGTTGGATCTCTTTGGTCTCTTTCCACCGTTAGTCTTTGATGTGCACAGCCTGCACCCCTCCTGGTCGGTTTTCGGAATCTCCAAGGAGTTAAGTTTCCAAAGGAGACTTTGGAGCCTCCTTCAAAGTCTCCAAGGACTTAAGTTTCCTGGCGTTCAGGTGACAATTTGGGGTTATTCCGCGCTGCTGGGGAGCCCAAAAGTTCCAGGCAGTGTAGAGGAAAGACTCACGCAGGCCGCTCCCTATCTCCAAGAACGGGGCAGACCCCCCCACTGAACGAAGTGGCCCGCCGGCGGGCCAGGGGACAAGGGGCCGCAAGGCGCCGCGGGAGGAGCCGAGTTTCGCCGCAGTCCAGCGGCCCCGCAAGCGGACTTGCGGCGCATGCGCCGCGCGGGTCGCAGAGTTGTGAATGGTGCGTTTTGTTTGCCGGAGTTTGGGGCGGGCGGGCGCGCGAGGAGGAGGGGTGGGGCCGACGGAGGCGGGGCGGGCGGGCTAGCGAGGTGGGCGGCGAGAGGAAGTGGCGGCGGCGGCGGCCGGGGGCGGTGAATGTTGAGTCCGCGCGGGCGGTAGGCAACGGCTGAGGCGGCGGCGGCGTGGGCTGGGCTCGAGCGGGCGGCGGCACCTTAGACTCCCGGGCGCGGGAGCCCACGCGGGCGGGCGTCTGAAACAAAGGGAAGCGAGAGTCAGGGCGCCGCGGTTGGGCGGTCAGTCGGTCAGCGCGGAGCCGGCCAGCGGGTGCCCGCGGAAGCCTGGAGCCCGGCGGCCGGCGCGGCCTCAGGGCGGGAAGATGCCGCGCGTCGTGCCCGATCAGAGAAGCAAGTTCGAGAACGAGGAGTTCTTCAGGAAGCTGAGCCGCGAATGTGAGGTGAGGCAGGCGGCCGGCAGGGAGGCCGCGGCGCGCCCCGAGCGGGCCCGGGCGGAGAAAAGTTTGGGCGGTGCGGCCCCGGGGATCCCCGCGCCGGCGCGCCCGCGGAGGGGCAATCTCGCCCGGGCAGCCGTCTGCCCGCTGACTCTGCTTTCCCTTATCGGGGCGGCGCGGGGCGGACGGTGTCGCGGATTTGGCTCCTGATTTCGGGCCGTCTCTGCCTTGCAGATTAAGTACACAGGCTTCAGGGACCGGCCCCACGAGGAGCGCCAGGCGCGCTTCCAGAACGCCTGCCGCGACGGCCGCTCGGAAATCGTAAGTCGGCGGGACGGGGGCGCGGGGGAGCGAGGCGCGCGCGGGTCACTTGTTGCACGGGGGCCGCCGCGGCCCAGGCCGGTTCCGGACGGCGCCGCGGACGCCGCGGCTCCCGGAACTGAGCGGGCGCCGTCTCACTTCCTACTCGGGATTCAAAATGCGAAACCAGACACTGGCGGGCCGCGTCCTCGCGGGGAGACGCTTCCCGGTGGCCATCGGCGGGTGGATTATGTTTCCCACACACGACTCGGCGGACACTTTGCCGCGAGTGGATCTCAAACCCGAGCCCAACTAAACCAGGAAAGATCGCTGTATAGGCTGTGACCCTTATTAAAGAAAAGATCGGGATATTAGTAGGAAGAAAACACCCGTAGGGAAAAAGAAGTGGGCTTCGTTCAAAATCGTTTGTTGGGCGATAGTTTGTCTCTTAGGCGCTAGATTTTGCGTAAATCTATGTGAAGCTATCTCTTTTTCAATAAAGCTGAGAATAAATCAGAGGGTAAATCCAGTCATCTGTTGTCCTAAGAGAGAAAAAAAGAAGCCCCCCAAAACGTGCCATCTTTTCTTCGCATAATAAGCTTCAGGAGAATCGGAAAGAAACCTTTTTTTCCCTCCAAACCTAAAAAACATATCGCGCTTAGGCCTGCAGTTTTTAAAGAATCGCATGGATTTGCAAAACCCACAGTCGATCTGAGGCCCTGTTTTAGATGCTAGATTTGGTGCTTTATCTCCACCAAACGTTATGTTGAAAAAAATTCAAGTATCCTAGTTCCCCTCATCTCCTTTTGGTTTGTCCTATTCACGGTGCTAATGAGAGAATGTTGGAGCCAAAAAGTGCATCGGAAAAAACTAAAGAGAAGAGGCTGGTTGTTAATTTTTTACGAAGTTGAGGCACTGTATAATGGAGTCTGATTATCTGCTCCATGACTTGGGCCACTGCATCTTCACACACTTGAAGCTGCAGGCGCAGTTTGAGTTTAGGTTAACAATAGAAAGACATGTTGGACCATTTGCTTCTCCCATTCCCTGTACAGTAGAGAATTATTTTTATTGAGACATAATTCACATCTCATAAAATTCTCCCTTTTCATCACTGAAATCAAGTTTATTTTTTAAAAATATTTTGATGTTTAAGACAAAAGCTTTTTGAATTGTATTACACATAATGAGAAGATATGGCCAACTTTACTAGGAACTCTAGAATATTTGGTCATTATTGCACATTATAAAAGAAAATGTCTAGCTTTTAGCCCACTTCCTTGAGTAGTTGTAATTGTTGTATGATTCAGATGTATAGGACAAATAGTTTTTAGTTTTGGCACTAAGTGGTAGAAGAATCTTTCCTTAGTTGGTTCAGTGATTATATCATCCTTTGTCTGGATTTCCTTTTGGAAAAGGTGGATGGTATACCCAACCAATGGATTTCTTGGAAGTAATTGATGTAAGTATAAAAGATGAGCTATAAAATGCTATTGTAATTTTTTAGAGCTGAGGTTTTTGGGGAAACCTAGGGAAATATAGTTAATAGGGTGTTTTCTTTCATATCAAATTTTACTGCATGTGATTATGAATTGGAAGTATAATTTAAGTGTGTATGACTATATATGAATCATAGTATATTTGAATTACTATATCATATATAACATGAATTTACTGTTATAGCAGTATTATAGGTTGCTTGTGTTTGTTATAAATTCCTCTCCAGGGATAAATCAGACATTCTAATTCTAGGCCTTCTCTTCTTCCAAAAATCTGATCCTACAAATTTTAATAAGTTCTTAATTTCTGACAAGTATTTAGGTTAAAGAAGATAGGTAGTTTGAATTCCATCTAAGAATTGTAATTAAGACAGCACAGTTTAATGTGTTAAATAATGTAACTTTGTATTTGGAAGGAATTTCACTTTTTCCTCTCCAGTTTTCTGCCTTTGATTCATACTTAAATTAACGGAGTTTTAGCTTCTAGGGGATAGAGACCACATTAATTTCATATATGCCCCCTTTGTATCAGTTTTGCACAGTATCTTTTACATCATAAGCACTTGATTATTTAAATTTAAAGGTTACTTCATTTAATGCCCCAAATTTATCTTATGACTTGTAAACAGGCTGTGGCTTTTACTTATTTGGTGGTGGAAAATAGGTGGGGAAAGGCATTTTTTTTGCTTCTATTTTAATAGCAGCCATGTATGATAAAAATATATAGTTCTCCAAACTATGTCTAACCCTTCCCCCCTTTTATTTTTTTTTATTATGAACATCTCTTTATCAGTGAGGTTAATGAAGAATTTATTTTGTATTTAGATGTAAAGGAACATAAGGCTGTGATACTTATCTCTTCTTAGCTATAAAACTTACCGAGACTCTATATCATGACATGAGATAAGCGTGATTATAGGTGAGGGGTAGAATCTGAGCGACTTCGCTTTCCCTTTTCACTTGCATGCATTGGAGAAGGAAATGGCAACCCACTCCAGTGTTCTTGCCTGGAGAATCCCAGCGACGGGGGAGCCTGGTGGGCTGCCGTCTATGGGGTCGCAAAGAGTCGGACACGACTGAAGCGACTTAGCAGCAGCAGCAGCAGCAGAATCTATTTGGTAAAACCAGATTTATTCCTTATATAAGCTCTTGTATTATATAGTAAGAGTATTAGATATTTTCAACACTAATGGTTAATAAAAAAATACTTATGAGAGGTATGGTGACTACTGTGAAAGTGGTAAAAACTATTTTTAATCTTGAAGATGGAAGAATAAAAGGTATGTTGGATTGGCACAAGTGTGCTATTTTACGATTTAATGAAACCTCATAAAATATAGTCAGGACATACTGAGAATTCTCCATACAGCCACTTTACCAGTGTGTATTTTTATGTTTTCAAACAAAATGTTCCCAACTCCTATGTATTGTAGATGTTCCATTAAAAAAAAGAGAGTTCTGTGGTCAAATAAATTTGAGAAATGGTATTCTAGAGTGTGATCTGTTTTTACCACTTCTCCGGTCTCAGAGAGGTATGTTGATGAGATAATGGACATGAAGTGATGAAGCAGGAAATCTCTTCTGAGGTTGGCCTTCAGGCGGGAGATGAGGTAATAAGAGTTGCAGAATGTCTTTACTTAGCCAGGAGCTGATTTGGGATACACTGTGACAGAAGGATTTGTTACTAGGTGACTACTGAAGAAACATGGCTGCCGGATTTTGGCAGGGTGTTCATTCATGGGCAGGATCTCTTATCTGTCACCACTCTGCTCTGAGAATTTCATTGTCTGAGACTGAAAGAGTTGACTGTCTTCTTCCGCTAAGAATTACTTCTCATTGTATTTAGCAAATACATGTAGCATTTACTGGGTGGTGTTCTAAACACTTGACAAGTACTGGAAACTGAGGTTTAGAGTGAAGTAAATTGCCTTAGGTCAGCCTAGGCAGTTTGCCTCCTAGTGTCTGCTTTTCACTTCAGTGGTTGTTTTTTAAACTTATGCTAATAGTTGGCAAAGTTCTTAAGGTTAATATCTTAATATTGATGTTTGTTCAGTCTCTATTCGTGTAAGTATTTACCACAAGAAAAGGTATCCCAGTAATTAGGGAAATGCCATCAAAGGTATCTATAGAGATTTAGCAGTTAGATTGACCACTGTACCTACTAGTATCAATCATAGAAACAGAAAGTGCTGTAATTTTTATCTGTAAAGAATCTAAGCCCCTGTCTTCGGGGGAACTAGTGGATAGCTGAATCAGCTAATGCTTTAAACAAATTGCCCAAGAATGTGAACCCCTAGCTTTCAGATGAAGACTCTATACTTGGAAACAAATCATGCTTTAGAATTTTAATTAGTAAACTAAAACAAAAAGTTCTCTGATTTCAACGAAGAGTTTACATTTAGATGATGAAAAGCAGAATTTTTTTTTAATGCTTTTTATGTATTTCTTTTAGATTTTCCCTGGGAAAGAGGGACAGTGTTACTTCCATTTTTAACTAGGGGGAAGTATAGAGTTAAATTGCTCTGGGGCTACACAGAATGACACTTTATTGAAATGGTTTTAGAGTGTTCTGTCTGTTGAGCTGTGCCATCCAAATCTTTTATAAATATTAGATGGCTACTCTTTTGTTATTGTCAGATCCAGTTTTCCTAAAGTCAAATTTTCGAAAATGCATTTTTAAAAATTCATCTAAGGTTTTAGAGAGATGAGTACTGTCATATCACATGCTAATGTTTGGTTTATCAGAGGAGAGACAGTCCCAAGTGCATTTTTTTTCAATAGTGAGCTATTAGTTAATTAACATTTATTTATATTCAGTGTGCAAGTGATTGGAATTTGGGAAACTCTGGATAAAATAGACACCTATGGGGATGAAAAAGTCTGTGTTTTTTTTTTTTTTTAAGTCTGTGTTTTTTAAGCTGAGCCTTTACTGAAACTGAAATTTTTGTCTCTGAGAGTGAGTTCTACTGAAAACCATAATGGAGGATATTGTCTTCATCTTATAAATTTTGATAATTAAAAATCACTGGAAATGATATTTGGTTACTTTATTCATGATAATGAGATCCTCCCAATGTGATATATCGTGGAGATATTTTCACTTGCAGTCATCTCCAAGTGCATTTTTAGCATGGTTTTTGAAGCATAGTGTTGCTTTGAACAGAGAAAATCAAGAAAAATTAAACTGTCTCATTTACACAACTTTAAATTGTGGTATGCTTTAAAATTCAAAATATTCAGCTCTTCAGTGATTTTTACGTTTAAAAATACAAGTTCTTAAATGTAGTGATGGGGGCTTCTGGTTAGACATTAGCAGTGCGTTGTACTAACGTCAGCAAAAAATGACCTGAAAGAAAGTATTGATTCCATGTCTGATTTTATATTTAAGCAGCCAATGGCAAATGTCCTCAAAATGGAATCAGATGTTTGTAACTTAATACTTAAGAAAAATGATGAATGCGTGTTTTTTTTACTTTTAAGTAATCTTGGTGCTGCCTGGCTTAAGACAAAAACTGATGTAAAAATAAATGACTGCCTGCATAATTTATGTAATGTCCTGCTCCTGATCCTGTTTGTATTGATTTTTCTAAAAGGCTTTTGTGGCCACAGGAACCAATCTGTCTCTCCAGTTTTTTCCGGCCAGCTGGCAGGGAGAACAGCGACAAACACCTAGCCGAGAGTATGTCGACTTAGAAAGAGAATCAGGCAAGGTAGGAAACATTTCTTTGCAATTTGAAATACTGTGGATTGTTTTACTATTAGCGATTACCTGATGATTTATATTTTAAGAAAGAGATCACAGGTCTGATTATAGACATGTGATCAGATTTGCTTTCATTCCATATTAAAAAGATATAATACAGTTTTAAAAAATCAAGTGTTTTATATAATTTCATTGCTAATATCATGCTTATGTCATTTGCCACAGAAAGTTCTCACCCTTAAAGAGAGTAGTGTGCTTTCTTACATGTAACATTTGAAACTTAATTCCTTTAAAAGTGTGGACAAGAAATTTTTTGTTTTACTAAAATGTGTGTAACTGTAGTGTTTTTTTTAAAAAAATGAAATTTAGAGATAAATGGGAAAAGACTTAGGCCTAAAATTTAATAGTATTTAGAAATGATTCATGGATAGATTTCCACTTCTTAATGTAGCAAATTTAATTTTGAGAAAATATGAAAACGTTAACTTGGAAATATTTTTTTGTTTTGAGAAGTTTCTGGGAAACAAATATCTTAAAATTTTTACGTAGGAAGTTTTAGATCAAAGATATGAAAAATGTAGATAGAGATGTGTAAGTTAAGAGCCCTATTAAAATCTAAGTTAAATGAATTGTGTGCTTTTGATGAAATGTTAATAGTGTCTTGGATTGGTTCATCTTTTAATGTAGAAATTGACTTCCTGAAATAAAATATTTAAAGAAAAAGATTTTTTACCTCGTTTTGTACTCAGTCTTTCTCCTGTTTCCTTTGCAGCATGTTTCTATACCTGTTTTTATTAACTTGCTAAAATTCTAAGTGTCATCGTGAATAGTATAACCTGTCACTTTATTTGCGAAACATAAGTAACATCTAAATATTCCTTTGAGGAACTTAAAAGATTTTTGTATTGGGCTATATTAGAAAAAGGATTTTCATGTCTTGTATATATACAATGAAGAGTTGTGGGGTTTTTTTCCTTTAGTTTTGTGAAATAAAGTTTGATCTTTTGTGAGTTACAAACCAACTAATCTTTTGATGGGGAGAGGGAAAATAGATTACAGAATTTTAAAATGAGTAATAAGTTTGAAGTTTGCTTTTCTGTGTATTAGACTTGTTTGCTTGGAAGATTAAAAGCAAATGTTCCAGGTTTTACTACTTGGTAATTCTTAATGTATAAAGGAGAAGTTGGAAAGTAATGACACTGTACGATTATTGCTTTTTTGTCTGTTTGGTGTGTGAATGTGTGACTGTTTTTTCCCTTGTTCCAAACACTTCCTTAAGATTTAACTTGTTAGCTCAGATACTAAAAACATGAACCAAAAAATTGCTTTCCTCTCAACTTTCATGCTAAACTCTTTTAGGATTTCATGACTGCCATCTCAATGTTACTAAAATCTTCTAGTACTTAATAACTAGTAAATTGGTGTTAATTCTACTAGAATATGTTTGCTTGAGTTAAATGATATCTGTTTAGTAGATTGAAGAGCATATTTTCCTTGGACTTAAGCCGTTGAGATGTTTTTAGTTATATGATCAACAAGGACAAAAACCTTAGATAGCTTGTTCTAGAATTTAGAGAATGTGTTTTCAAATATATCAAGAAAAATGATAGAACTGATGCAAGAAATCCGGAAACTTATATTTTATTAATATTTGTTTTATGATTTTCTTCTGTAAAGTGCCAGAGTAAATATTTTCAGTTTTGCAGGCATATGATCTCTGTTGCAGCTTCTCAAGTTCGCTGTTCCGGTGTGAAAGGAGCCATAGACAATGTGTAAACAAATGAATGTGGCTGTGTTCCAAGGATGGTAATGCTGGCAGAAATCTGTATCTTTCCCTCAGATTTAAATTGTTAAATGTTTGTGTATAGATGATATATTTCTCAAATATAATTTTACCAATACTTTCTACACCAGTAGAATCTAGGAAGAAGAAAGCATTTTAATGAAAAAAACCAACAACATTAAGGAAAAAAAAAAACCCTGCTAGTATTTTGCTCTTTACCACTGGGATAAGTATAGCAATGAATTTAGAGAAAAGATACTAACCCATGTTTTCTCATCCATAGAGCTCAGGCTGTGGAGTCTCTTATTTCTCTTCTGATAACCATTAGCATTTATTTCTGTCCCCGTAGGACTAGAAGCAAAGCAAATTGAAGCAGTTTCCCTAAATGTTAATTATTTGCCTCTGCTCCTTATACTAAATCCAAAATCAGTGTCTATTCTTCTACGTACTTTCAACCTAGTTAGGTCCTAAAGCAGCTTAGTTCTCTTCCCGTTCAAACCAAGCTTTGAGAAATTGAGCCTTTAGAGTTACATATAAATTGAGGTTAAGTCCTGGCTTCATATACTACTTCGTTTATTCTGTAACTTTGGACAAGTTATTTAATCTTAATGGTCCTCAGTTATAAAATGAGGTTAATGCATGTGTCCCAGGGTGGCCCTAGTGATTAAATAAAATAGTGTATGTAAAGTGCTTAGCTCAGTAACTGGCAGAGTTATTCAAAAATTCATTCATTCAGAAGGTCTTTGTTTAACACCTGTTATGTAATTTAGTGAGCACTGTTCTAGGCACTTGATATATGAATAAACAAAACAAAAGATCCTGCCCTTCAGGTTGTTTTATGGAAGGAATGGAAGAACAGGCAGTATGCACTGTATATAAGTTATGTAGTATGTTACAAAGTAATAAATGCTCTTGGGGAGAAAAAAGGAAAATTGTAATAAAATAAGGGTCATCAATGAACGGGAATGTTTGCAATTTTAAACAGGATAGACTGGGTAAAGAAGGTCGTATTTGAGCAGAGACCTAAAGGAAGATAGGGAATGATGAGCAATACAGATATTTGAGGGAAAGGTGATCCAAACAGGGCACACAGCCTTGTAAAGGCCCTGGAGTGGGAGCTTGCACAGTGTGTTTGTTAAACGATAAGTAGGCCAGTGCGGCTGGAGTACACTGACCAAAGAGGAGAGTAGTAGTAAAAGAGATTAGGGAGATAGCAAGAAGCCAGTTTATATGACTGTGGGAGGCCATGGGAACAACAATGGACTTTTATTCTGAGTGGAATGGAGAGTAGTTTCTGCTTTTTGAGCAGATGAATTATATGATCTGCCTTTAGTTTTGAAAACATCACTCTAGCTGCTGGGTTAACAGCAGTTTTAGCAGGCAAGAGTGAAGCAGGGGGACCCGTTGGGCTGTTGCAGTAATCTTGGTGAGAGACCAGGGTGGTAGCAATGGACATGGTGAGAAAGAGTCATAGTCTAGGAATATTTGAGATAGAGCCAACAGGATTTGCTTATAGATTGGATGTGAGGTGTGAGAGTCAAGAATGACTCCAACTTTTTTTGGTTAGAGCAACTGGGAGTATGGGATTGCAGTCATCTGAGATGAGAAAAGCTGTGGGTGGAGCAATTTTGAGCAGTTTAGGGCATGTGAGTTCGTGGTGGTAGCTTGTTGCAGCTTCTGTTTTCAACACCCACCCTTAATTTAAATGATGGCACAGCTTTTTCCTAAGTGACCCTTTGTCTGGTTATCTCAAGATTTCAGTGTCTTTTTTTTTTAATCATCTTTATTAAAGTTTACTTACCAAATAATGCACCCATTTTAAGTGTATAATTTGAGTTTTAACAAATGTACACACCCATGTAAACACCACCCACAGTCCAGATAATATTTCATCTTCTTGTGCCTTTTCACAGGAATCTAAGAGTAGCTTAGCTGGTTGGTTCTGGCTCAGGGTCTCCCATGAGGTTGCAGTCCAGCTGTTGGGGCTCTTCAGTCTCTGAAGGCTTGATTGGAGCTAAAGGATCCCCTTGCAAACTCACATGACTTTTGGTTGGTGGCTTCAATTCCTAGTCATATATTCCTTTCCATAGAGAGAAAAAGAATGAGGTCATCCTGCTTTTTATGACTTATTCTCTGATCACTTTTTTCTTCTTGTTCATTAGAAGCGAGTCGCTATGTCTAGCCCACACTCAGCAGGGAGGGGGGTGGTTTATTCACATATATGGGAGGAGGCTGGGATCATTGGGGCCATCTTAGAGGCTGGCTCCCAGTGTTCACTTAAATCTGATGAATTCAGGAAAAAAAATAGAATGCTAATAGGAAACAGAAGTTCCATATTCTCTTAGATTTGAAATATGGCTTTATGATTCTTAGATCATAAAGCCATATTTCAAATCTAAGAAAATGGGCTTCGCAAAATCAGTCTTTTTATTCATTCTTTCTGCCTTTGTGTTTGTTGGAATATTTTTAAACCTAGAGTCTTCAGTAAGAAAGGTCTGTTAGTGGATAACTGACCATCAAGTCAGAACACACACTTTTATAGTCTGCCTTTCAAATATATTTAAAACTTTTGTACCCAGGTACCTAGTGAGCTATTGACAGATAAAGCTGACTCTTTATTAAGGGTCTTTCTTAGAAGAGGTTTAAAATAATACAGTATAATGGAGAGAGCTCTGGATATGAGTCAGAAGACAATCACAATTGTTTTCCTTAGCTGTAAATGGGAATCAGAATGTCTTCCCTATTCATAAACCTCATGTGAGGATTAAATGAAGTACCAGAATATGTGAAAATGCCTTCTTAATTGTCAAGCCCTACCCAAAGCTAGACTATTTGATAGGTTTGTAGAGTGAGATCATAGATAATCAAGGATTTTCAGTGCTATAGAGGCCTTAGGTCAGCTTCACTTAAGGTAGCAATATGGTGTTGGGAGACTACATCTTTCCCCAGTGGTCCATCCTGGTATTTTATAAACCTAGACAGCCAAAATGTTCATAATTCTCCCTTAATTTAAACTGCTTTTCTCTAATTTAGCTGTCAGAAGACAAGGGATGCAGCAGATCAGAATTTAAATCATTCTTGTGTGAAATTTTTGTTAGCCCAAGCAACACCCTGTTCCTTTGATCTTTCCTCTTGAAACTTATTTCCAATTAATTTTTATTTCAAACAAATGCATATGGTTATGGTTGACCATAAGTTATTAGTCTTAAGTGGTCAGATTAATGGTTTTTGCATGCATTCTGTGTTTTTTAAAGCCTCCTTGGATTTTAAAATTAATGATTATGCTTATTGCATAATCCTAGTTTGTGAGCATGAAGTTAGAGGGTATGAAAATCTTATAAACTGAAGAAATTAACTTTATAGTGCTATTGTTTGTTTTCCATTTTTTCTATGGAAATTGAATATACTATCTAGTTTTATCTAGATATACTAGATGTGGTCCCAGAAAAAGAGGTTAAACTTTCTATAGTTTTTGCGTTGCTATTTATTACTTATGATTTTAATTGATAGATAACAATAGCAGACATTGGGAGTAGTTATAAAGTGGCATTAGAGCAGTTAACTTTTTAACTTTTTGATAAGTTATGTGTTTTACTTCTTTTTCTTTTCTGAACATTCATACTTAAAAATCTTTTTGTCATTCATTTTCATCAGCATAAAATAACAAAGCAAAGTTTAATAGCATTTGATTTAACGAATGAAGACAAAAACTCTTACTTTAAATGTCTTCAAAGTTTTGTAACTGCTGCTTCTGGAGCGGTTTGCTTACTTGTTTGCAGGATCTTTGTCCCAAAATAAATATTGTGTCTGTTTATATACCATCCACAATTTGGCAGAATTTAGAGCACTCTCTTTAGCTTTGAGAAATTCCTATTCAAGCTCAGAAGCAAGTTTCTTTTCCTCCTTAGACAGCCCAGTCACTCCAAATAAAAGAAATATTTGGTAACGTTTCGGAATGTGGTTTTCCCCGAGAGAAACTGAGGCAACTTTACAACTAGCTTGTCGGATCTAGACTTTGAAGTACTTCAATTCAACTAAAATATGAAGTATGTTTTCTGGCACTTAGTTATCAACAATTTAATGCAGTGAAATAAGTAATCTGGGCTTTTTAAAAAAGTTTTATTTCAACAATTTTTAAATCCAGGAAGAGTTGACTGACTTCATGAATAAATGCTGCTGCTAAGTCGCTTCAGTCATGTCCGACTCGGTGCGACCCCACAGACGGCAGCCCACCAGGCTCTGCAGTCCCTGGGATTCTCCAGGCAAGAATACTGGAGTGGGTTGCCAGTTCATAATGTTTAAAAATTAGAATGTCATAGTACCTTCAAGTTAGAGTTACATTAATTTGCATATATGATAAATGCCCCTCTGAAGTATTTGAAGATAATATACTCTTTTTTTCCTTTCTTCTCTTTTTTCTTCCAGTTTTACTGAGATAGAATTAATATCCAGCACTCATCTTTTCCCCTTTTCTTGAATTGCATTATTTGCCTGGACTTACCTTTTAGTGTGAAGTGTAGTCTTGGCCATATCTCAATTATATTTTCCAAGTTAGAAAAGTCAGAATAGTATGTCTGAGAGAAACATCCTTAATCTTCCCCTTTTTGTTTCTACTTCCTACCCCAATATTTTTGAATGATTAATTCAAACACTGCAAGGATAAAGACGTTACCAACTAAAGAAATCAGCTGTTGAGAAGGGCTGATATGTCCCAGTTTTACTGCTTCCCATTGTAATTGATTTTTTTCAGTTGTCATTATTGAGATTTATATACAGTAGAATTCACCTATTTAAGATATACAATTCAGTGACAAATTTGTGCAGTCAGTGGTGTGATTACCACCACAATAAAGATACAGATTATTTCCGTAACTTCAGAAAGTGCCCTCTTGTGCTTTGTAGCCAGTCCTCCCGCCCCCTGGCCCAGGTACCCGTTGTCTACTTTCTGTTACATACTCTCTTATCTTTTCTTGTTACTGACCAGTGTTCCATTGTGTGAATTGCCACATTTTGTTTATCCATTTAGCAGTTGATGGCCATCTGAGTTATTTCCCCTTGGTTTGGCTACTGTGCTGCTTTGAATGTTTATACCCGAGTCTCTTATGTGGACATTTGTTCTCATTTCTCTTGGGTAGATAGATACATAGGACTAAAATTTCTGGCTAGCTAGTTTCATGAATATGAACTTTTTAAGAAACTGCCATTGTTAATTGCTCAGTCGTGTCTGACTCTCTGCAACCAGGTGGACTGTGGCCCACCAGGCTTCTCTGTCCATGGAATTCTCCAGGCAAGAATACTGGAGTGGAGTACCATTCCCATCTCCAGGGGATCTTCCTAACCCATGGATTGAACCCAGGTCTCCTGCATTGCAGGTGGATTCTTTACTGTCTGAGCCACCAAACTGTTCTCCAAAGTGGCTTTGCAATTTTGCATTCCAGCTAGCCATATATGAGAGTTTCAGCTACCTCATATCTTTACTAATACTTGGTACTGTCAGTCTTTTTTTATTTTAGCCATTTTTGTGAGTTTGTAGTGGTATCTCATTTTGGTTTTAATTTACATCTCCCTGGTGACTTAATGAGGTTCAGTATGTTTTGTATGCTTGTTTGCCATTTGGCGAAGTGTCTGTACAGATCCTTTGCCTATTTTTTGATATCAAATTATTATTGAGATGTAGGAGTTTTTTAATGTATTAAATACATGTTCTTTATCAGATATTTTTGCAATTGAAGTTTTATTATGAGTCGCATTTAAAGTAGAGATAACCTTGACTGCATATAAAACATTGTATTAGGAAGTATAAATACAGATTTTGTCAAAACTGCCTCTAATGTAGTAATTTTGGCCTCTTCGATTGTGCCTCTCAACTTTAAAAAAAAAAAAAAACCTCTTAATTTTTAAACAAAAAAATTTTTTGACTAGTGTTGTATGGCATGTAGGATCTTAGTTCCCCAACCAGGGATCGAACCCACCACTTCTGCATTGAAAGCCGGGGTCTTAACCACTGGACTGCCAGGGAAGTCCCTTGATGTGTTTTGGGGTGTTAGTTTGTTTTTTTGAGCTTGTTGTTTTGTTTTGTTTATTATGTTAAAATGCACATCACATAAAATTTACCATTTTATCTGTTCGTAACTATACAGTTCAGTATCATTAAGTACATTAAAATTCATGCTCTTGTCATCTTCCTTCTACTAAAACTCTGTACCCATTAACCACTAACTCTCCTTTCTCCCGTGTCCCCAGCACCTGACAATTGCCTTTCTGCTTTCTGTCTTTGGTAATTTAATTCCTCTAGGTGCCTCATTTAAGTGGAATCATCATCCATAACCTACCTCTTGGAGAACCATTGTTAACGTTTTGTTATATTGCCATTCTTATTTTTTCTGTGTATATTTAAATTGTAAAATAAAATTATTCTATTTGATATGGCATTAACTTTTTATCTTCGGATTTTCTGCACATCTTATTAATAATTGATCTTACGAATAGAAAAATCAGCAGTAAATAGATACCTTTGTGTAAGAGAGAAGCAACAGAATGATTATCAGTGTTAATTCTTGGAATAAAAAAGTAAGAAATATGGATGTGGATGTATCGAGTGAGCACACATGCAATGTTCATTCACCTGGGAAACCTTTGCGGATCTAGGAAACCTTTGCAGATCTAGAAAACAGTAGACAGTCAATACTGTACACATGGCAGTCATATGAAAAATCTCTCCTACAGAAAACTTTGCACTTTCTATTACAGGCATTTTAGGGGGCAGAAAATGTTTACTAATTATCTCTGAGTATATGAGACTCTCTTTGCTACTGTGTAATTTTCTCATTTAAGAATTAGAATAGTAACCAAAAAAAAAAAAGAATAGTAATAGCAAACAGTTCTGTAGCACTAGCTATGTACCAGGTACTGTTTTTCATTGATACAAAGACCGATACTTTTATCATCTCCTTTTTACTGGTAGGAAAGCATTTGTAAGTCTTAATGCTACTTAGTTTGAGCAGGCTCTGAGACTTTATTTCTCTGACATCACTTTCTTGTTACTTAAGTTTTCTACAGAAGAGTAGAAGCCACAGACGAGCTAACTGTGCCTCATGCTAGAGACAGTGATTTGGTGGGGAGTTTAATTATTGTTACCTTCTTTTATGAAGGTATACAATGTAAGTAGTTGGAAGTTATTGCTTTCCCAAATTGATGTATATTTAGGAACAAAGAATTTAAAATAATGCTTAAAATGTGCCTTTGCCGGTGAAACTGTGCTTTTCAGACTTTCAATATGGCTTTCCTGTGCCATACTGTGTGTTCTAAGAAGAAAATGGACAAGTCTGAGAATGATTGGCAGGTTATTTTTATGGGAGAAAACATTTTTTCCATGTATACAGTCAACATAAGCCCTTTGTGTTTTAAAACTTTAGATATGAAGGCAGATTAATCTTCAGATTAAAACAGAAGTGTAGCCTAGGAATGTGACTTCAGCTTTTCCATTAGGAGAATTTAGATGTTTTCAAAGAAACAAAATATTCTGCCCATATTAAATGATAATTTTTAATAAATGTCTGCCTCTCTTGCAGAATATTGTTTTAAATAATGGGACTTCAGGAGAGCCCTTCTAAATTTTTGGAGGGTATTGCTTATTCCAGCTTTTTAGTCCTGACTTGCCTTTCCTTTGCCATCCAGCACAATGCTGCTGGGCTTTTTTTTTTTTTCAGTTATAGTAAATTCACATAGAATTCACCATCTTACGTATCTGTTCAATTCGGTGGTTTTTAATATATACACAGTGTGCAACCTTCATTACCACTATCAAATTCAGAACATTTTCAGAACTCTGGACTGTTTAAAATATATTTTGATCTTCCGCAAACTAGTTTTCGTCTTGATCACCACCACTAGTACCAGATGATTTATATCCTCTGTAATTCACTTAATCCTGCACTAGAGTGAATGAAGTCTTTTATTTGATATTGGAACGCGTTTGGTGATAGCTTGGTTTCACAGCTGAGGAAACTGGGGCCCAGAGAGGCTAACTAAATCTTCAGTAGTCATGTAATCTGTCTCCTAGGAAGAGCCAGCATCCAGACCCAGGTCTTTTACCCAAGAGTCTGTGTTGTTTGCAGTTTACCACATTGCTGCTAATAATCATTAGGTAAGTTGCTAGAAACTTCACATACCACCTTCGAAAGTTATTTTAGCCCACCAAGTTATTCTTCCTGTTAGAGTCAGTATTTTAACATGGTCATTTTTGACCTCATTTTGATGACTTCAGAACAACCTTTAACTTCCATCTTTTTCCTTTCAACCTTTAACTTTTCTTGAATTGTTTTTCTAACTTAAGGCTGCTCTATATTCTCTGACTTGAGGCTCGCCATGACCTGCCTTTTTTTTTTTTTTTTTTTTTTTTGTGGTGCCGTGACTCGGATAGACCTGCCTTTTTATATCCTTCCATAACTCTTTTCTGGAGAAGAGAACGGCAGTCCACTCCAGTATTCTTGCCTGGAGAATTCCGTGAATAGAGAAGCTTGGCGGATTAAAGTCCATGGGGTTGCAAAGAGTCAGACACGACTGAGCAACTAACACACGCATTTAACTCTTTTCATCTTATAAAACAAACTCTATACCCATTAAATAGTAATTCCCTATTCCTTGACTCCCCCTTCCCCTTGTTCCTGGCAGCCACTCTTATTTCTCTGTGATTTTGACTAAATAGCTCTTATAAGTATTTGTACATACAGTATTTGTCTTTGAGAAGTTCTCTATATTAATGTGGATGTTAATTCCTTAATAGGTATGTGATTTGTGAATATTTTCTCCCATTCTGTGGGTTGCCTTTTTACCCTGTTGATAATGTCTTTTGATGTACAAATTTTTTAAATTTTAATGAAGTCCAACTTATCTATTTTTATTGTTGTTATCTGTGTCCTTGGTGTCATCCCCAAGAAATCATTGTTAGATCCAGTGTCATGAAGCTTTTATCCTTGCTTCTAAAAGTTTTACAGTTTTAGGTCTTAATATTTAGGTCTTGGGTCTATTTTGAAGTAATTTTTGTATATAGTATTAGGTGAGGGTCTAGCTTGATTCATTTGCTTCTGGATATCCGTTTTCCTAGCACCATTTATTAAAAGGACTCTTCTTTCCCCATTGAATGGTCTCAGCACCCTTGTCAAAAATCATTTGACCACACATGTGAGGGTTTATTTCTGGGCATTCTACTCTAGTCCATTAGTCTTTGTGTCTTTATGCCAATACTATGTACCATTTTGATTAATGAAGCTTTGTAGTAAGTTTTGAAATCAGAAAGTATGAGTCCTCAAATTATCTTCTTTCAAGATTGTTTTGGCTTTTCAGGTCCCTGTAACTTTTTTTTCCTTTCTTTTTATATATTTTTATCCATTTTCCATATGACTTTTAGGATGGAATTTTCTGTTTGGTTAACACATCCATTTACTGAGTGTGCACCTGCATGTGTGCATGCACACGTTTGCTTGCTTAATCTTTTAAGTTCCAGGCACATTCTAGATTAATCCGTGTTATAATTTCTATAAGATGTACTGTTTTCTGTTTGAACTGTAAGAGGTAGATTGGTAAATTACGTTAAATCGCTATAGAAGAATCTTATTTTTTTTAACACTTGCATGCAACCCAAGTATGATTCAGAGGCAAGTGAGATTGAATGACTGTCTGTAATGATTATCCAGCAGGCAGACAGCTGACTGTGCATTTCTAAATGGAGAGGAACATGTGACTAAAGGAGGATGAGTCAGAACCAAGTATCTTCTAAAGGAATCTGTTAAATAGACTACATAAATGATTAAAACTAACAAGCAAGGGGTACATACTTCCTTTGTGAAGTATCTTGTTTTCCTGGGTGCCTGTGGCCATCCCAGTATTAATGGTTATCTGCTGATGCTATTGCTGTGGTCAGCTATTCATTGTCTCAAAAAAAAAAAAAGTTGCTTCTTTCCCTTGGAAAGAGAACACTATGTAAAATTTTAGTGGAAGCATTGTTTAAGTTTCTGTGGTGCTTTATATGTTTCATAAGCTTATGGACATTGGTTTAATTTTTGTTGTCACCTATGAAAGAGGTGTGATTATTGATTTTATATGTGAGAAATTGTGAGACTTATTCATAATCTTTAATTATTTATCTAAAATACACCGTTAAAACTAAAATTTAAATCCAGATTTTATCTGATTATAAAGCACATTTAATTTTTACTCTTCCCATGCTGTCTTGGAGTTAAGCATAGTGATAATATTCCTTCTTTTTAGAAAATAATTACAGTTGATTCTCCTAATTTATGGTAATTGTCTTCTATAAAGTCCCTGCAAACACATGACCTGTTTATAAGAGGAAAATTCACACTTACTGCTAAAAAAAAATGCCTTCCCCCAATTATTAGGCAGTTCACTCCCTCTGCCAATGTATTGGAACCTGGTATCTCTCCTCATGCACATTATTAGAATTTTTATTTTTAAAATTTTTATCTTTCATTTAAAGATAGTTATAATGTTTTATTTTAATATTTTTTGCCATTTTATTTGTTTCAAACTGTTTTTTTTTGCCAAATGGTAGTCAGTTTTCCAGTCTCCACTACTTAAGTAAAATACCCATTTACCATCGATTTGCAGTGTTGCCTTTTTCATTTATTAAATCCTTGTATACTTGGCTTTGTTTTTTATTTTTTGTTTATTCCATTAAATTGTCTCTGGCTGTCACAGCACTACTGCATGTATATTGATTGCATTGTTACATGTCTTAACATCTAAAGGGCAGAGAATACTTTCTTATATTTTCTTGGATAGCCTGCTTCTTTTGTGTGCCTTACAGACTTATCCCTCAAATTCCATAAAACATTATTTTGAGATTATACTGGAATTTTAAAATAAGGATTACTTTGGGGTAAATTGGCATTGATACTCTTACCATTAGAGAACATGACATTTTGTTTTTCAAGTCCTTTTCTATGTTTTAAAAATTAGGTATTTTCTTCTTACAGAACCTACCTGTTTCTTATTATATTTATTGTTAGTGGATACTTTTAATGCTATTTTAAAATAAGGACTTTTAAAATTTTCTAAATAGTTACTATTGTAACATAGGAAAGTTGTTGGATTTTGTGTATTTTTTATAACAAGTCATCTTATCGAGCACATTAATTCACTTGGTTTTTTTTGTTAAATATTATAGATTTTTCAGGTAGATAATCTTCAGATATTATGTCCTGGTTCTATTTCTAGTCCACTTTGTTAGAATGGTGGTCTTTAAAAGGAGATTGCAAGGCTCCTGGATCCAGACTTTAAGATAACTGGTGTTGGAATTTTTGAGGGAGGTGGTGGGATATAACCCTTTACAAAATGACAGGTAATAAACATCTGTTGAATAGGTGAATCTTTTCAAATTGAAATTATTGGGAAGCTATAAGAAAAGCATTTCTAAATTCCAGCTGTCTTTCTATTCTTCTGGCAATCATCATTCAGTTATTTATGGACAGCCTAAGGAGTACTGATCATTTCTACTATTTTCCCTAACATTTTATAGACTAAAGTCACCAGAGTTTGAGCTCTGACAGTTTACTACAAGGAAGTGAAATATTCTTTCCAATTGAAATGGATTTTTTGAGGGTGAAGTTTCTGCTTCTTGGTTTTATCAATAGCTTTGACACTTGATTTCCATGTAACGTTACAGCTCAGTACTGGTATGCATGGAAATCTTTGCAAATTTACAATTATTCTGTTTTAATTATCTTGAAATTACATTCTTTAGAAACACTCAACAGAGGGAACTCTCTCTCTGTTGTCCCTTTGTACTCAGTTTCCGTTGTCTCTCTGTCTACCTAGGAGCCATTGTAGAAGAAAGGACACTTGAAGTTGCCACTGCTTATTCCAAATTTAGATACCCACAGAAAAGAGACTCCAGACTCTCAGATAGAACAGTTTTATTCAGGTTGATAAATGGAAAGGTATCTTAAGTTCTCTCATATCCTTACTCAGACTCTTGCATTTCAAAACCCAGGGTAACTAATGTTTAGTTGCTGAAGTAGTTTGGTCCCTTTACTGAAAGAAATGAGATTTATCATCTTGTAAGCTGTGTGCTGCAGAGACATTGGTGTCTGTGAGGGAAGGGGAAGTTGTATTTTTACTATCACAGTTGTATCCTTTTCCCCATATACATCCTTTCTAGAATTTGGTGAAAGCATTAGACTCCTTTAGAAAAATATACATGGACACAAACATATATTTTTATACAGAATTTTGAGAGGTTTCTGGTCTTCTTGAAACTTACCCATAAACCCAAACTCATGTAGATTGTCTGAACTCCAGACTAAATTTAAGAACATTGCTAAAAGTAATGAGTGACCTAAGATCCTGTAACATGATACTTTGAAGTTTTATGTGGCCAACAAAGAAATTTCTACTGGGGTGGGGGGGGCGGCCTGTAACTTAACCTTTAGCCATTTGGCTCTTCGCATGCTTTCTTCTTTGTTCATAGCCTGCTCTGCTGGATTCTTCTCTTCTACATAGCATCTAAAAAGTTGAATTGCCTGAGGTCTCTTCATGGACTCCCCTCTTCTCTCCTACTTATTGTTGCTTGAGTAATCTCTTCCGTACCCCTGAATTGAAACACCACAGTGTTGTTGATGGCTGTGTGTGTGTTAGTTGCTCAGTCATGTCTGACTCTTTTGAGATCCCATGGACTAGCCCACCAGGCTCCTCTGTCCATGGAATTCTCTAAGCAAGAGTACTGGAGTGGATTGCCACTTCCTCCTCCAGGGGATCTTCCAGACCCAGGGATTGAACCTGGGTCTCCTGCATTGCAGGTGAATTCTTTACTATCTGAGCCATCAGGGAAGCCCTGTTGATAGCTGCCAGATTTGTATCTTCAACCGGTATCTTCCCAGAGTGCCAAAATCCCACATGCAACTGCCTGCCCAGAAATCACTGTTCGCATATCTTAGATGTCGCCTGGGTAACAGGTAATAAAACTTACCACGAATATGTTTTATAATTAGTCTATTGAGATGTAATTCATAGAGCATAAAATTCACCCTTCACTAAATTAACAAAAAATTCAGGGATTTTTAGCATATTCACAGAATTGTGCAGCTATCACCACTCTCATTCCAAAACATCTTCATCACCCTAAAAAGAAATCATGTACTTATTAACAGTCACTCCTAATTTCCGCTGCCCACCCCAGCCCCAGCCCCTGGGAACCACTAATATCTTTCCTGTCTGTGTATTTGCCTACTCTGGATATTTCATGTAAATAGAATCATTTAGTTTGTGGCCTTTTTCTGGTTTCTTTCACTTAGCATAATATTTTCAAGGTTCATCCATGTTTAGCGTGTATCACTACTTTATTCCTTTTTAATGGCTGAGTGGTATTCTGTTAACGGATAATGCCATGGTTGGTTCATTCATATTTTTTGTTGAAGCTTTACTGCTACAGTGATGTGGAATTTAAAGCTATAGAATGTGAAAATTAAGTGATACCATGTGTAATTTGAATTGAAATAGCCTTACAAATATTGGTACTTAGAACTTGAGCTGATTTTAAAAAATGTGCAATACTTTTGTGCTCATGCTCAGTCGTGTCTGACTCTTTGTGACCCCAACTGTAGCCCCTCAAGCACCCTCTGTCCATGGAATTTTCCAGGAAACAATAGTGGAGTGGGTTGCCATTTCCTATAATTGTAATACTTTTACCTTATTTCTAAAAGAATGCAAAATGTGAGGCTGCAGTCACTTTTAACTTTCTGTGAAGTCTTAAGCATATCCTCCTGATATTTTACTTTTGGAAAGATAAGCAAGCTATTGTTATTTTTGTGTATGATTAGCTAAATATTTACCCATTTTAAAGGCTTTAAAGAATCCAATTTATATAAAACATTTAATTATTCTAGGACAGTGGTTTAAACCTGAGGTCATATTCTAATACATTTTTTTTTCACAGTTTGAAGTGAACCATCATTACTTTCAGTAAAAAATGTCTGAATGTTTAAATGACATTATTAAATTACATTACAAAATGCCAAACTGTTGACAGTTTTATTTTCTTCATACTTCGAGGTTTGTTATCCATGAATGTATGAAGGTGCCAAACATTTACTTTGAAGGTCTACACATAAAACTATATTTATTTAAATGTGAACATCTAAATAAATCACAAGATCATCTAAATATTATTTTAAATTACAATTCCAGGCACTAGCCTTGATTATGAACTGTAGCCATTTTCTGAACTCATTTAGGAATTTTCCAAGGCAGATCAGTGGTTTTCTTAGTCATGAGAGAACTTTTATAAAGGAGTAATAAATCAGCTTTTTAAAAAAGTTTGGTAATTTCATAAGGAAAATATTTCTTGATGATGGAAGTTAATTTGAATAAGGTTATGGAATCTTTGAATCTAAAAGATGTGAGTCATTGATAAAGAATATATAATCTGATCATAAAATTGACCTTTCTCTCCTGTTAGATGAGAATCATCTTTATGTTTGTGTGAGAATTTAAAATAATGAGGTAGATTGGCAATTGAAATGCTATACTGTGTAGCACCCCCTTCTCTGTTGGAAAGAGTAAGTGGGAATCTCGATTAATAGATGTGGTAAGTCAAGTTATATTGATAGGCAGTTCAGAGAGTTACTGTAGATTTAGTGAGGTATCCCGCATGAGATTGTCACAGTCACTTGTTCAATTAGGTGCACACCACTGGAGTTTAAATTCACAATGTGGAAGGGAATTCACAATGTGCACTTATCAGAACAGAAGGAAATGTGTGGTTAAACGGTTGCAGCTATAACTGTAGACTGTTTCCCTTGGTCCACATGGGAGGAGAAATGGAACCTAATGTTTCTGACTTTTTTTCCAATATCAGTAGAAATTGACTCAGCATGGTTTATGGGGGCCCTTAACTGGAAAAATAGTTGTGTTTAGTAGTGGAGGGAAATGACATAAATATGTACTAAGAAGGCATAAGTCCTCTAGGTTTTATTTTACAGGTGCTTCAGTAGTCATTTTTCTTGCATATTTATAATTACTGACAGTCCTACTAAACCTCTCTTAAAACAAGAGAGCCTCAAGATTTTTTTGTTGTTGAAGAAACTGCTGAATTAAAGAAAAAGGTGTTTTCAGCTTTTTCCTCCTTTATTTTTTCTTACTCTATCACAGTAAAATACTCACCTCAAGATAATAGCATCATCCATCTTTCATCAAGATGATCCATCCTTTCTTGGTGGATCCTTAATTGCTTGAGAACAATTATATTTTCAGGCAATATGAAAATTGATTTGGTGATCCAAAATGAAAGTGACTTAAATTTGGAAATCATGCCTAAAGTGACTTTTGCTCAAGGGTTATTTGCTTGAAACATATTATGTGTTAAATGCATAAGTAAGTGTTGTATCAGTTAAGGTTCTTTGGCTAAAAGCAATAGAAATCAACTCTGGCTAGTTCAGTTCAGTTCAGTTCAGTCGCTCAGTTGTGTCCGACTCTTTGTGACCCCATGAATTGCAGCACGCCAGGCCTCCCTGTCCATCACTAACTCCCGGAGTCCACCCAAACCCATGTCCATTGAGTCGATGATGCCATCCAACCATCTCATCCTCTGTCGTCTCCTTCTCCTCCCGCCCCCAATCCTACCCAGCATTGGGGTCTTTTCCAATGAGTCAACCCTTCGCATGAGGTGCCCAAAGTATTGGAGTTTCAGCTTCAACATCAGACCTTCCAATGAACACCCAGGATTGATCTCTTTTAGGATGGATTGATTGGATCTCCTTGCAGTCCAAGGGACTCTCAAGAGTCTTCTCCAACGCCACAGTTCAAAAGCATCAATTCTTCGGCGCTCAGCTTTCTTCACCGTCCAACTCTCACATCCATACATGACCACTGGAAAAACCATAGCCTTGACTAGACGGACTTTTGTTGGCAAAGTAATGTCTCTGCTTTTAAATATGCTATCTAGGTTGGCCATAACCTTCCTTCCAAGGAGTAAGCGTCTTTTAATTTCATGGCTGCAGTCACCATCAGCAGTGATTCTGGAGCCCCAAAAAATAAAGTCTGACACTGTTTCCACTGTTTCCCCATCTATTTCCCATGAAGTGATGGGACCAGATGCCATGATCTTAGTTTTCCGAACGTTGAGCTTTAAGCCAACTTTTTCACTCTCCTCTTTCACCTTCATCAAGAGGCTCTTTAGTTCTTCTTCACTTTCTGCTATAAGGGTGGTGTCATCCGCATATCTGAGATTATTGATATTTCTCCCGGCAATCTTGATTCCAGCTTGTGTTTCTTAAAAAAAACAAAAAAGAAGGAAAAAAAAGCAGCATTACTTACCAGAAGACTGTGAGGTAGCTCATAAGACAGAAAGGAAAAGAGAAGAGCCTGACCCTGGGTGGCTTCGGGTATCCAAATAGAAACAGTGCATTCTCTTCAGGGGCTAGTGAATTCCAATTGTTGTACATCTACATGTCTTTCTACTCAAGATTCAAAAATCAAGGCAAAGTACCTGAATGTCCCAGCTTCAACTGCAAGAGAAATGATGTCTACTTCAAGCATCATCTTACTACAAACAGTTTTTACAAAATCCGTAAAACTTCCTTTTAAAAATAATCTAGAAAAATTGTGACTAGAAATAAAATCCTGGTAAGCCATATTAACTTAATGTATAGAACATAGTCAGAGGCTGTGCTTTGTATACTTTCCTGCAATTCTTAATTTTATCACTGTATTTAATTCCACCCCCCCAAAGAAAACCAGTTTTCATAAGTAAGTTTATCCTTTGTTTCTTATGTGTCTGATGGCTCCTCATGAATTTTCATCCTCTTTTCTGTGTCTTAGGTATTTTTGAAGGCTCCCATGATTCTCAATGGAGTCTGTGTTATCTGGAAAGGCTGGATTGATCTCCAGAGACTGGATGGTATGGGCTGCCTGGAGTTTGATGAGGAGCGAGCCCAGGTAGGGTGACTTCAGGCTTTACTGACTGTGGTCCCTTTATTTATCCCTAATCTTGCCTTTGCTGGAGATCTATTTTACCCAGTCTTTAAGAGTAAGTATATAGTGCTGCCCTGGGAGCTTCAGTGGTCCCATCCTTGCAGCTAGTGGGGGAGGCTGCCCAGTGGTGGCAGTGGTGTGTCCCTGGCCCCCTGGATTGCAGCTTCTTTACTGCCAAGTCATCTGTTCATCCGTCCGTGGGGGTCCACAATGGCCACCTTCAGCCGCCAGGAATTTTTCCAGCAGCTCCTGCAGGACTGTCTCTTGCCTACTGCCCAGCAGGGCTTTGACCAGATCTGGCTGCTCCTTGCCATCTGTCTCGCCTGCCGCCTCCTCTGGAGGCTCGGATTGCCAACCTACCTGAAGCATGCAAGCACTGTGGCAGGTGGGTTCTTCAGCCTCTACCACTTCTTCGAGCTGCACATGGTCTGGGTCATGCTGCTCAGCCTTCTGTGCTACCTCGTGCTGTTCCTCTGCCGACATTCCTCCCATCGCGGTGTCTTCGTCTCCGTCACCATCCTCGCCTACTTGCTCATGGGTGAGACTTACATGGTGGACACTGTGACATGGCACAGGATGCGAGGGGCCCAGATGATTGTGGCCATGAAGGCAGTGTCTCTGGGCTTTGACTTGGATCGGGGTGAGGTGAGCATGGTACCCTCACCCGTGGAGTTCATGGGCTACCTCTACTTTGTGGGCACCATCATCTTTGGGCCCTGGATATCCTTCCACAGGTACTTAGAGGCCATCCAAGGCCGCCCACTGAGCTGCCAGTGGCTGCAGAAGGTGGCCCAGAGCCTGTTGCTGGCCCTTCTGTGCCTGGTGCTGTCCACCTGTGTGGGCCCCTATCTCTTCCCTTACTTCATCCCCCTCGATGGTGACCACCTCCTTCGCAAGTGGCTGCGAGCCTATGAGAGTGCCGTCTCCTTCCACTTCAGCAACTATTTTGTGGGCTTTCTATCGGAAGCCACAGCCACGTTGGCAGGGACCGGCTTCACCAAGGAGAAGGATCACCTGGAATGGGACCTGACGGTCTCTAAGCCACTGAACGTGGAGCTGCCCCGGTCCATGGTGGAAGTTGTCACAAGCTGGAACCTGCCTATGTCTTGCTGGCTAAATAACTATGTTTTCAAGAATGCTCTCCACTTGGGGACCTTCTCAGCCGTGCTGGTCACCTATACAGCCAGCGCCCTCCTGCACGGCTTTAGCTTCCACCTGGCTGCGGTGCTGCTGTCTCTGGCATTTATCACTTACGTGGAGCACATCCTCCGAAAGCGCCTGGCTCGGATCCTCAGTGCCTGCATCTTGTCGAGAAGGTGCCCGCCAGACTGTTCACACCAGTATCGTTTGGGCCTGGGGGTGCAAGCCTTAAACCTGCTCTTTGGGGCCCTGGCCATCTTCCACCTGGCCTACCTGGGCTCCCTGTTTGATGTTGATGTGGACGACACCACAGAGGAGCAGGGCTACGGCATGGCATACACGGTCCACAAGTGGTCAGAGCTCAGCTGGGCCAGTCACTGGGTCACTTTTGGATGCTGGGTCTTCTACTGTCTCATAGGCTGAGACACATCTGAGACAGCTCCCTCAAGAACCCTCCTCAGGGTGGTCGGGACGAGGGAAGGCCCTCTCTAATTTTTGATCCTTCTCCATTCATCACACTGCCCCCCCATACCCTTACACACACACACACACACACACACGCACACGCACATGCACGCACATTCATACATACACATATCATTTCCATACCTTCCAATCTCCACTTCCACCACAGGATGGGAAGGGAGTGGTCCCTGCTGGGGCCTAGGGGTGGGGAGAGCCTGGGGAAGCAGAGAACAGGAGATCCAGGGCCTTCCTGCCTTCCTTGTCTCTTTGTATATACAGTTTGTTATTATCAAGTAAATTCAGAAGTTTTTTTTTTGGTAAGAGTAAGTATAGAAAGTCTCATGTTCTCATAATATTGAGGAATTTTGAGGAGACTGAGACCCAGATTTTGGTCCTGGTTTGGGGAAAGTTTTTCCTTCAGTGGTTTTAAATTGCATCAGATTACCACTGTGTGCATAGTGGGACACTTCAAAGTGTAAATAGATGGTTCTGTTTAATATTTGCTGTGGATCTTTGGCACATTTTGGGGGGAGGGAACCCAATTTAAAATAAAATGTAAGAGCAGCAGTTTTGAAACAGCTGAATGAAGAGCTTGGCAAGTTCTCCTTCCAAAAAAGCAATTATTTAGCTTAACAAAACTGTAAACAAACAAGCAAAAACCCATTTAAGGTCTCTGGAAATTAACCAAAGGAGATATATTGAGAGGCATTTATTCAAACAAAGCTAGTGAATTTCAATATAAACAGTGATGATGGTCTAGCATGTTAGGAGATGCTCCCATCTCCTCCCTCAGCTCTGGTTCCTCAAGTTCTACCCTGGGCACGCCATGAGGACTGGCAGCTCTGTTGTCCTGTCAGAGGGAGCTGACTTTATTTAGAGCACTTGGAAAAACACATGCCCAGGGCTGTTACTGAAAACAATAGCAGTCTGGGTGGCAGACAGTCAGGGAAAGCTAGTGTTGCAGGGAACAAGAAAATGGCAGACAGGCCAGAAATTTATCAGGGAAATCTAGGGGAAGAGATAGCTAAAGTGAGCCCTACTATTCATATCACACTTAGCTCTTAGGGTCCAAAAGGCTGTGTACATGTACAAGGCTACACCTATTCAGGAGAGGACAGAGAACCCTTGAAAGCTGCTGGCCCCTGACTGAATGCAGGGTAGACTGATAAACTCCCTGCACTTTGAAAGAATCCCTCCAAGCCACACACAGACCCCATGGCAAAGGATTTGAAAGCCTTCTGGCTCAAGGTGTTGAAGCAAAACCTCTGACCAGTCATTGGCTGACCACTGAATTATGCTGACCTGGGACAGCCCCCTAGAAAGCAAGGCTTAAAAAGAAGGAAAGAAAAAAAAAAGCAGTGACATCAGAGTTTGGACACTGATGGAGAAACAAACTCCAGAAAATTAGGCAAGTCACTAAGTGGACAAACAGAAAACAGCAACATGAAGCTGTAGGCAGGGTCAGAATTTCGATTTGCTACTAATTTAGAGTATTTCATCTAAAATACCCAGTTTTTAACAGGAAATTATAAGACATGAGAATAAGCACAAAAGTGTGACTGTTATTCAGGGAAAAGCAAGCAGTAGAAACTTGGAGGGAGCTCAGTAGCAAATGATGGTTCCTAGTAACAAAAAGAGCAGTTTCTTTTTCAGTGTATTCAAAGAACTAAAGGAAAACTTCTTATTTTTGCCAGTGACTCTTCAAAGAGAGTATTAATAAAGAGATTTGGCACTTCCCTCGTCCAGTGGTTAAGACTCTCTGCTGCCAATGCAGGGGGTGTGGGTTCGATCCCTGGTCGAGAAACTAAGCTCCCATACGCCGTGCAGTGCAGCCAAAAGAGATTTTTTTTAAAAAAAAGGAATAAAGGGATCTAAATTTTTAAAAGGAATCAAATAGAAATTCTAGAATTTGAAAAGTACAATGACTGAAATGAAAAATTCACAGACTTAACAGATTTGAGCTGGCAAAAGAAATTGTGAACTTGAACACAGGTTAATGGAGGTTATCCAGTCTCAAGAACAGAAAGCAGAAAGAAAAAGAAAAACAATCAGTATCAGAGATGGTAGGACGCCAGCACGCAGAACAGCATACATGTATGAAAGTCACAGATGGAGAGGAGAGCAAGAAAGGAGCAGAAAATGTGTTTTAAGAAATAGCTGAAAATTTCTAAACATGATTAAAAATATTCATCTCCATATTCAAGAAATTTAATGAACTTTAAGAAGGATAAACAGAAAGAAATCCACACCTAGATACATCACAGTCAAACCTGCAAAAGGGAAGCCTCATTACATGCAAGTGAGTCACAGTAAGATTAACAGCTGACTTACTTTTGTAATTATGGGGGCCAGAACATGTCAGAGTATATGATTATTAGATGGTGTTAATTTTTTCAGTTGTTTAATATTAATCCACTTAATGAGGTTAAAATGATGGCATGAATAAAAAGGAGCTCCCTTTTTGTTAGTTCTGTTATCTCTTTCCATGTTGTTGTCCATATATAGAAATGCAGAAATTCTCTCCTTAAGAGATCAAAAAAATTAAACCTTCCTAGTAAAAAAATTCAAATTCAGAGTTAAAATTCTTAAGAAAGACTCTCTGCTACTTTGATTTCCACAGGGATAAGGAATACCTAATTCTTTCAGAAAAATAGTAAATAATTGGCAGTTTAGAAGGCTGTTTTTGTAAAAAGTGATTAACAGCAGAGTGAATTTATATAAGGGGGAACTGAGTTGATGTCTAAAACTGAGATATTTTCTTAAAATGATAGGTAAAAATTTTAAGTTTAACCCACAGTATTTTCTGTACTTAGAATTTCCCAGGTTTTGTTGCCCTGGTCCACAGATTGGGTTTTATTGCTATTAAGTGTCATCTACTGTGATAGAAAACTAATATAATAATAGGTCTTTCATCATATAAAAATTTTAAAGCAGGGGATGCCAACCATCAGCACGTCTCTGGAGCTTTCACCATCCCAAATCTGGAAGATAATAAAAGTAAAAAGGCAATATAGTATAGAAGTTAGGAGTGGGAGCTTCATGGTCATAGAATTGTGATTCCTGGCCCCACCACTTACCACCTATTGTGAACAGCACGTTTGTGTTACCCCTAAGTTAGTAGTTTGAAGCCTCAGCTTCCAATATGACTGTATTTGGAGATAGGGCCTTTATGGGGTATGTTCTTGTTCAGTCACTAAGTTGTGTCCGACTCTTTTGGAACCCCATGGATTGTAGCCCTCCAGGCTCCTCTGTCTGTGGGATTTTCCAGCCAAGAATAAATAGAGTGGGTTGCCATGTCCTTCTCAAGGGTATTTTCCTGACCCAGGGATCAAACCTGCATCTCATGTATTGGCAGGTGGATTCTTTTACCACTGAGCCACCAGTGAAGCCCCCTTATGGGATTGATTAAGGTTGAATGAGGTCCGAAGAGTGGAGTCCTGATATGATAGGACTAGTGTCCTGATAAGAAACACAGAAGAGAGCTAGCTTGCTTATTCTCTCTGCCATGTGAGAACAAAATTCTCTAACAGTTGCTGAGGTACCTGGTAAGCGAAGAGATAAACAGGATAGTCACAACTCCATTTTTAAAAATTAAGTTGTGTAAGTATTTCCGCTGAAATATTTTCACAGGCATTGTCTTTTTGCCTTTGTTCACAGTATCTTTGATAAACATTGGCAAGGATATGGAAAAACAGTTGGTGTGTTGTTTGATTACATAAAGTTGACAAAACATTTGGAAAACTGGCAATAAATACTAAAACTGCACATTTGTGTATGTGTGATCCAGTAATTCTTTTCTGAGGCTTGGTATGCAGTAGAAATGAATATGTGTGTGTGTGTATGTATATTTATCAAGATATACATATTAGGACATTTGTAACAGCATTATTGGTTAATAGCCAGGAACTATATAAACTGCCCAAATGCCCACTAAACAGTCAAAATGGGTAAATTGCATGTTCATACAGAGAAATAACAATGAAAATGAAAAACTACAACTAGCCCACCAGTGAGTGAATTTCACAAATATATTAAGGGTATTAAAAAAACCACATGCTGTATGAATACGTTTACATATCAAAGTACAAAAATAGGTAAAACTAATACTACATGGTGTTAAAAAGAACAGTAGTGATTTATCCTTTGGAGAGGAGGCTAGTTACTGGGATGGAGGAGAAGACTTCCAAGATGCTGGTAATGTTCTGTTTCTTCATGTGGCTTTTAGTTACAGAGCAGGTTCAGTTTCTGAAAATTCATCAAGCTATCTTTTAGGATGCTGTCCAGTAGAATTCAAATGTGAGCCACATTATGTAATTTAAATTTTTCTAAAAGTCACATTTTAAAAAGTTTTTTTTATTACTAACTTTTGCATTTTATTTTTCCCAGTATATCCAAAATATTATCACTTGAACATAAAGTGTATATAAACATTTATTGAGACATTTTACCTTTTTTTGGCAATAAGTGTTTGAAACCCAGTGTGTTTTCCACTTACTCAAATTAGCAACATTTCAAGTATGCAGTACTCACATGGCTAGAGGCTGTGCTACTGGACAACACAGCCCTAAGATGTGTACTATTTTGTGTGTGTGATATACTTCAATAAAGTGTTTTGAAAGTTTCCCACAATGAAGATATTGCTCAGTACAGTTGTATAAACTCACAGTTGAATCATGTTTGCTGATTGTATTTTCACTTCATTTTCTGTTATGTGTAAGGGGTAAATTTCAGTGTTGTTTTCCTATGTTTGATTTTCATAATTGCAATTCTTTGAAAGCTGGAAAAACTGAAAAATTTGGCACTTCTCCATTGAGTACTTTGATCAGAGATTTCCAGCTAATTTTGAACAAAATATAGCTAAAAGGACTCATTCACAGGAAAAAAAAAATCGGTGCCATTTTAGGAACTAGGTTGATTTCAGAGAAGTTCTTCAAAGGCTCAAATTTTTAAAATCCAAAGTGCTTGTGTAATGTCATGTGAATTTTTTTGTGTTCAGCATCAGCTTTGTCACAGATTTTGTAGTTCAGCCACTTTAACTGTGAATACATGGATATATTTGTAATTTATGCAACTCTGATGTCCAGTTGATTGGTAGAATTCCTCATTACTTTGGAAAAGAATTGTTTGGGTAACAATTATGAATTACTTGTGTACCATGACTAATTCCTAGTAAATTTCTATTTCATCGTTTTAAAAATTCACCAAGAATATTATTCTTTATACAGTGTTTAAACATTTGTTCCACCGTTTGTATTATTAGTTTAAGAACTAATAGCTTTATCTTCGTTGTTGTACTTTTTAAATTAATTTAGCAGTCACAAAAATGTTTCACCTTCAATATAATGACTTTCCAAAAGTTCTATTTTGATTCTATAATAAGGTTAGAAAAATTTAGCTGTTATTGGAATGAATAGATTTTTCTATTTAAAGTACCTGATGACACTGATGTAAAACTGGTATCCTATAGCTTTTTGCAAGGTTTTTCTTTCAGCAAAGCCAACATGCAAACAGCTTTGCTTTTTGTATGTGCACAAGAATGTGAGTGAAAATTTAGAAGAGTCGTTTGATTTAAATAAAGTTATGTTCTACAGAGTGGTGTTAAATGTACCGTTTGCAGCTGCACATGCTAAATTGTCGCCTTTGAAGTATATGTTGATGCTTCTTCAGCAGATTTATTTCTTTTGGTTTTCGTGTGATCAGTGATAATCATCCTGGTCCCCACAGAGAATAGGAAATGCCATTATTTTGTACAGATTATGCATTCATCATCAGCTTTCTTGGATTCGAATTTGATTCTTAATTTTTCATTTAATATATATGTCTGTTTTTTAAATTCGTTGCACAGAAAGGTAAGTATTACCAAACGGTAAAATAAATACAGCTGTAGATTTAGCTATACAATAAAGACAAAATCAGCATAGCAAGAAACGTTAAGAATAGTCTATTTGTATGCTCTATGAGAGCACTGCTAGACTTTTTTCCTGTGTGGGTTTCACAAACACCCAACCACTCTTTATGATGACCCCACCTGACTGCTTTGTGCAGACTGTGGTATAGACTATGGAGTAACAGACTAGTATAGCAGGTAGCTGGTGGGGACTGGAGTGCTGAAAGCCTCTCCCATGACTGCCTGAGTCTGGCTGGTGTTAATTGTCCCTATCTGTTTTAGCATACTTTATGGGTGAGTGTGTAGTTTTTATCAGCAAGTACTCTTTATACTATCCTTGAAAGGGAGGTGTTATTTAAGTTCCCACCAGGAAAGGATCAAAATAATGTTGGGTTGCTGATTGTCTTTCAGTTTAACCATTTGTTAAAGTGTAGACGCTGTTCATCGCACATACATTTCACATCTTACTAGAAAAGATGAAGCTGGAATTATAGGTAGAGAGCTACCAGATCTCTCTTGGCTTTTTTTTTTTTTTACTACAAATAATAGTAATAATTCCTTTTTATTTTAAAAAGGTAAAAACCTATGATCCTTGCTAAAATACACATTAGTGGCTAATAACTTCCTTAGGGAGTTAGATTATATCTCATTACGTGCTCTCATTTTATCTTTCAAGTCTTCTCTATTGTATTCTGTCACAACTGGTAATTATTTATTGATTTTTCTAATTATTTGTTCATTGTCCACCTGCCCTACTAGACCAGAAACTGAGGAAAAGCATTGTTTGTTCCCACTCATTGTATATGTGGCACCCAGCACAGTGACTTGGGCATCATAAAGACTCACTGGACATTTGTGGAATAAATGAGATTAAGTGAATGAATACACAGATCAGAAGGGATATCCTGTTATCAGCAGACATGTCTTAGTTGATACCTAACTAAGAGAAAACCCTTAGGAGTTGGGAATAGTGTTCTTTTGTGGGTGTCTCTGGCTTATACATTACATTCTGAGAATACAGTTGGTATATATAGTAATGTGTAGTCACATGTATAAATTTTATCTGTCCACAAATGCTTATAAAAGAATAGGATTTATTGAATGTTGTCACGTAGTGCACTTAAATTTTTATGTTATTTAATCTCGTAAAGTATTACGGCTATGTGCATGCTTCGTGAGAGTTTACTGAAGCTTAGAAAATGAAATACCCCTGGGTCACAAAGCCAGTAAATGCATCATAAGAGTGGAAACTTGCTCACACTTTTCCGTTTTGTTTAGTCAGTGAAAATGACAAGTATTGAACAACCCTACTAACATAGGCAAATAAAGGATTTAGCACACAGAATAAGATATTGGCGGTATGCAGTTCAGGCCCGATATAGCACATGTTACTGGGGGCTGTGGGTCCTTTCATTTTTCCTGCTGCACTGTGCTCAGTGTGTATGGCTACATCCTTAGTATTATGTGTGCAAGATGGATGCTGTATCTCTGGTCATTGCATCAGTTCCCAGGGAGAAAGAAAGGTGACATATCTCTTAAATGACTCTTAAAACCCTATCAGGTGACTTACACTTCTGTATCATTGGCTAGAGCATTGTTACCTGGCCACCCATTCCTGCAATGAAACTGGGGCGGTTGAATATTGACTTTTTTGGTTGTGTTTTTGATATTTTAATTTCATCAACTGTGCATTGAAAGTTCAAGTGCTGAGACATATGTGGCTGCAGACATTGAGCATCCTGTGCTGTAGACAGTGAGGGAGCTTTAAGTTGGGGATTGTTATGGTCAGGTTGTGCTTTAGAAGGCATGCTCTGATGGCTGTGTTATGGCTTGGGGGATGACAGAATGGAAGCAGTAAGTAATTGCAGTAATTAGGTGAGAGTTCTTAGGAGCCTGAACTAGCAAAATGTTTGTAGGAATGGAAAGGAGACTATAAAGATTCAAAAAATAGGAGGTCACATGGGTAGGGTTTGGTGGTTGATTGGGTCTGTGAAGATAAGAGGAGAGTAAAGTGTCAAAGGCAGTTCAGGTTCCCAGCCGAAATGAGCGAGTGAGTGAGTGGTGCTACCATCCGGACTGAAGTATAAAGGGCAAGTTTAAATTGGTTGCGTTTTAGACCCAAGAAGCTTGAGCTATCTGGATTTCCTTCATGTACAGATCTTTATTCATCAGTTGGGAAAGGATTCAGATAGATTTGTTACATGTTAACAAATAATTTTCCTTGATAATATCCCTTGGAATTTTCTTTTTGTTGCCTAGAAGTTTCTAACATTTGTACAATCAATTCTGTTAATACTCTCTTCTGTATTTCTGGCTTCAGTGTCATAGTTAGAGCATCCAGCCTGTCTTATCCCCACACTGTAGAAGTGTCTACTAATTTCTTTTTCCTTATACTTCCGTGTCTTAAATATTGACTTGGTCAGGATTTTATTTTGGTGAATAGGATGAGGTAAGGACGGAAAAGGGAAGAGCATTTTCATTTGTTAGAATGGGATTGAATGTGACTGCTTATTTCCAGGATGTTATACTAGCACACGAAAATAATGAGGTTTTCTTGGAGAAGTTGCTCTAATGTTTTTTTACGGTTTTGATGTTTTGAGAAATCCTCTGTTCCTTTCTTTCAAAAAATAAAACATCCCCCAAATGTTAATTTTTTTATTATAAGTCAAAATTAAAATACCTATTTCATGTCTTCTTATGACAGCAGGAGGATGCCTTAGCACAGCAGGCCTTTGAAGAGGCCCGAAGAAGGACACGTGAATTTGAAGACCGAGACAGGTCTCATCGGGAGGAAATGGAGGTGAGAGTTTCACAGCTGCTGGCAGTAACTGGTTAGTACTTTCCCCAAAACTCTCAGGCTCTATTTGTGATGTTTGTGCATAATGTTTATAAGTAGTAGTTTAATGTCTTTCATTTTTAAAAAGTGGTGCTCTGTGACGTCCATGTTTATTAAAGTAGTTGCTAAAAAGAAACTTTAGTCTTAATTTTAAGGGTGTACATGAATTCCTCATTTATTGGTCTTCCTAAAAATCATTTATTGTAAGGTATATTTTCTATTTATTGATCCAAATATTTTAATTTTTTTTCCCTTAAATATCTTTTAGGTTTTTGTGTAAAAACTATCTTATGTTATCATAGAATATGTATTTTTAGAACATTATTAAAACTCTTTGGGAAAAACATTATTTTCTACTTTTCTGTAAATATTTTGGCTTGATATTGTAACATGTAATTTTCAGTCATCTGTATAGTCTCTTTACTAGAGGAAAATTGAATACTTTCAAACTACTTCAAAGAATGGAATTAACTTAGACTATTTTTATTTAAAGCTTTTTGTGATAAAGTGAAATAGACACCACATCTACACCAAAAAGAAATATGTGGCTTAATTATTGGAAGGCTAACACTCTTATAACCATCTAGTTTTTCTTTTAAAATGTGACATTTACCCAGGTAGTCCCTCCTCCATGTGTGCCTTTAATTATGACCTTATCTTTCCGTTCAGAAGTAATCATTACCTGAGTATTTGTAGTAATCACTTCCTTGTGTCTTTTTACAGTTTTATTACCGATGTCTGCTTCAGTCCTAAACACTCACATTTAGTCTTGTCCAGGACTTAAATTCGATATGACTATCAACTAAATAGAATAATTTCCAGGCATTAGAAAGTGTTCTGAAAACTGGTTGCACAAAAGTGTGAATGTGCTTACTTAACACTACTGAACTGTGTACTTAAAGATGGTTAAGATGTAATTTTTATGTTATTTACATATATTTTTCCATGTTAAAACATTTTTTAAGTCAATGTTATATGATAGAGAAAATTTGCTGTTTTTCCATGCAAAAAATTATATGTACACTATTTAAATTAGCATAAAAGTATGTGTGTCTTTGTCTGTGTGTGTGTGTGTGTGTGTGTGTATGCAAAGACGGTGGTTAAGATCCCAGACTCTGGAGCCAGATAGCAAGCTCTGAATCTGACTGCCACTTTGTCACCTCTGATAACATATTTTACCTTTCTGTGACTGAGTTTCCTCATCTGTAATCGTGCCTATCTCATATGTTCATCATAAAGATTAAATGAGTAAATATTAATACATGTGAAAGCACCTTTTCAGAATGTGGCACTGACTAACTAGATGTCAGCTGACATTATTGGTATTACTTCATATATATGTTTGTTAAACTATTTTCTAAGGGAATTCCCTAGTGGTTCAGTTAGGACAGTGTTAGGACAGTGTTAGGACTCCGTGCTTTCACTGCCAAGGGCCCAGGTTCAATCCCTGGTTGGGGAACTAAGATCTTGCAAGACATGTGACGTGGCTATATATATATATATATATATATATATATATATATATATATATATAAAATTAAAAAATCAAGCCTACTTAGTGCTTAGTATATGAAACAGAAGTATCATTTAATGGTTGATATTTCCCTTTGTCAGTGAGTGAATTGATTTAATTGGCTGATAGTGACTGATGATGACCTCAAGAATACTTTCTAGCCAGGGGAAGAGACAGGAGGGGTATAATGCAGTGCGTTTTTTTCTTTGAAGCTTTTACAATTCTTGTAATCAAACTTTCCATGGCATTTTCTTCGAGGATAATCGTTTTTGTAATAGTAAGAAGTTTTCAATGTATAATATGCATTTGTTATCTCAAGTGTAATATGCATTTGTTATCTGAACCTTTTTGCTCATGCTGTTTGTTTCTTGACTGAGAATTTATTTTTATGTGTATTCAAGGTCCAGCTTAAGTGTTATCTGTCAGTCCCTTCTCTGATCTTCTTAATCATAATTAGCCCTTCTACTTTGTAGTTTCCAGACCTCTTTTTATTTCTATTACTGTTCTTGTTGAACAGTATGTTAGAACAATTATAAACTTGTCTGTCCTCCACTGTAGTATGATCCCCAGTGAAATGGGGTCCCTGATGTTTTGAGCCATGGCAGTACAGAGGAAGGGCACTCACATCTGCCTTTGCCTGGGGGAGTCACTTGCAGGGTTTTGAAGGAGGAATGTGAACTTGCCAGCAGGACAAGCTGGGGAAAGCATTCTGGACAGATGAAGCAATATGCAAAGGAGTGAAGGACTAAGAGATCTTACGATGTCAAAGAATGGGTCAAACTAACACAGCTTTAAATGAACATTAGAATCGTTTTATAAAAAGTGCTGCCCAGCTACATTATATTTGAAGAATAACGGCTTGACAGCTGTTGGAACAGTTAATTAGAAATTTTTTTGTGTGTGATTTGGTTTACATAAAATTTTAGATTAATTGAGGCTAAGAATTGCCTTCCCTAAAATGTTAGTTTGATTGTTCTTATAAATAATGTTTCTTGAAGAAAAACATGTTGGCGTGAGAATTTTTATGTGTGTGTTTATGAGCAAAAATATAGTGATATTTTTGTTGCTAAAGATGTCAAGTAATTTCTTTCTCAGATAGATAGTTTCCAGTGAGCTTTATGTCAGTGATTGAGCACATGGGCTTTGTAGTCAGGGCTAGTTAAGATTCCTGGTTGATCAGTTGCCAGCCTCTCTCAAGTCTGTTTTGTCAGAGAAATTGTTGTGAGAATTAAATGGGAAAATGCTTGTAAGGCACTTGGTGTGTGTGTGCCCTCAGTAAATAATAGCTCTAAAGTACTTCTTAGCACTAAAAGCTCTACCACAGTGCTGGTTCCAGTTAATTGAATTATCTGGCTAACAAGAACATCCTTTTCGTGCTCTATAAAGTGTATTGGGGCACTTTCTCTGCATTATGACCTAGAGCGTAGAGAAAATGGCTTGGTTTCCATCAATGATTTAAGATCCTGTAGTCCCTTATGGCAATAATTTAAGAAGTCAATTCTTGTAGAGAACTGTCATCTAGAAAATGAGGCTGGAGTCTGACTCCAGAGCTCACACTGGCAGTCTCTTAGGGGAGTGTTGGGTATGCATGTCTTTGGGCACTTTGTGAATGTGTTTTTCTTCCCTTTAAAAAAAAAAATTCCTAACAGATTCCTGATGTCAGCTTATTTCTTGTAGTTTACCTCCTCTTTCCTGAAAGGAGAACACTGGAGAAAAAAACTGTGGTTTCCAGCCCCCCCACCCCCACCCTGTAATTCAGATATCTGTAAGAGGATCTTAAAAAATATAATCAAACATTCTTTTTGTTTTTAATTTTGTTTTTTAAAAAATAATGATTTTATGAAAAATGAGTTTTTTACACTCACCTGGATAAAGTTCTTATTTCCATTTGAAGAAACTGAGAGTCTGAGAAAAATTGACTTTCTGTCTTTTAAATAGTTGGTTAATAAAGGAAAGAGTGAAGACTTAAACCAGTTTCCTAAGCAGACGTTTTCCACCAATATAGCCTACCACTGGGAAATGAATTTCCACATCACCCACAAAGATGATTAAGTTGAAAAATAAAATCTCCCAGAAGAGGTCAGAAACCATTTTGCCTGGAAAAGAAAAAACTGAGAAAAGAATAATAATGGTTCTAGTGGGTGGTCCTGACGCCTACTAGAGACAAGAGCCAAGGAACAGCGGTAAACTGGTAAACTCGTGGGTGGCAACCCAGTAAGTGGGCCTTGGAGGCTGGCAGCACAGAGGCTTGGGGATGTCCTGCCCCTGTTTGGATAACCTCTGAGGCCTCTAGCCCTGACTTGTTAAACTTGTAACAGTGGGGCTCATGAGCATTTAGTATGTGTAGCCAGTTAAGGTTACTGACAGAAGGAAGCAGAACTTCAAGTGGTTTTGGTTTTCCCCAGTGTCTTTTAACCTGAAATCAGTTCTAAAACTCCTGGAGTGATTACTTTTTTATACCTTTTGAATTTTGTATCATGTCCATCTATTACCTGTTAAGAGAATATTTGTTGGTTGTGTTAACACAGAATGATGAAAACAGAAGATTCTCTAACTTTTTTTTTTTAATGTGAAGTTCTGTCTTCATTTGAAATTTTACATAGAACTTTAATAAAAGAGGGCACTGCTCTGGGTGAAGCAGGGGGAGGGAGTATTCTGGTCTCCCTCTGGAGTCCCTGGGATGTTTTCAGGGAACCCAGTAACTGGCAGAATGTAACTTGAGAACCTTTCAGGTAGTAGAGGAGGATGAGGCTTCTAATAGACTGCTGTGGTTTTGAATCCTAGCTCTACTACTTATTGCTATGTGACACTGGGAAAATTGCTTAAATTCTTGACCCTCATCTGTAAAATGGAGCTAACACCGTACTTCCCAGGATGCTGTCTAACTCAGTATCTGACACTTAAAATGGAACTCATTGGAAGCTAGTTTATTCACCCCCTCTTTCTTTTTTGTTTATTTTTTAATTGGAAGGTAATTGCTTTACAATGTTTTGTTGGTTTCTGCCATGCATCAACATGAATCAGCCACAGATATACACATGTCCCCTCCCTCTGTAACTTCCCTCCCACCTCCCACCCCATCCCACTCCTCTAGGTTGTCACAGAGCACTAGATTGAGCTCCCTGCATCATGCAGCAAATTCCCACTAGCTATCTGTTTTACATATGGTAATGTATATATTTCAGTGCTACTCTCTCAATCCGTCCCTCCCTTCTCCTTTCCCCACTGTGTCCACAAGTCTGTTCTCTATGTCTGTGTCTCTTTTGCTGCCATACAAATAGGTTCATCAATACCATTTTTCTAGATTCCATGTATATGCATTAATATATGATATTTTTCTTTTTCTGACATACTTCAGTCTGTATAAACAGGCTGTAGGTTCATCCACCTCACTTGAACGGACTCAAGTTCATTCCTTTCTATGGCTGAATAATATTCCACTGTGTACATGTAGCACAGCTTCTTTACCCATTTGTCTGTTGCTGACCATCTTAGGTTGCTTCCATGTCCTGGCTGTTATAAAATAGTGCTTCAGTGAACACTGGGGTACACGTGTCTTCTAGAATTGTGTTTTTTTCAGGGTATACGCCCAGTAGTGGTATTGCTGGGTCATATGGTAGTTTTATTCCTGGTTTTTAAAAAAATCGCCGTGCTGTTCTCCACAGTGGCTATATCAATTTACATTCCCACCAACAGCGCAAGAGGAGTTCCTTTTCTCCATGTCCTCTCCAGCATTTATTGTTCATAGATATTTTTTATTCATCCCCTCTTTCTGTGCATCTTAGCTCACAGTGTATCTGGAGTGTGGCAGTAAAGGGAGGCATATCCTAACTTTATAGACTGTGAAAGTCAAAGACATGTTGCCAAGCTATTTTGTATCCTGTGCTGTTTCTTTCTTTCTTTGTTTTTTTGACAATAGTAAATAATTTTACGCTTTTCTGGCTTCTCTTGGGGTTGAGTAGTGACGAGGAGCAAGTACAAACTTCCTGTATTTGGTGATATTTCTTGATCTGAGGACTACATGGGTGTGTTTACTTTGTGAAAATGCATCAGTCATATATTTATGATGTGCACTCTTCAGTACAGAAGATAAAAAATACTTTTTTAATTAAAAAAAGTGGACTTTAAAACAGAAAAAATAATTAAAGACATTTATTCTGTAAAGTGCCTGCCCATTGATGTCTGTTGCCATATAGAAGTAACCCCATGCCTCTTTACGTGAGATTCTTTCCACGACTTGAAAATATTGACATGCTATGCGTGGCAGTCTTTTATGTTACACATCTCTATAACTGCAATTTCATTGCTTACTTTGGGATTTTGTGAAAGAAGATTGAAGTTAATAATTTCATAAGGTAGAGGCTCAGTGCTTTGATAATAAAAAAGCTGGAACGATACCTCTGTCATCTGTTCTGTAGCAGCTCACACTCGGTGTGTCCAGAGACTGCCTTCAGCTTGATTGGCCTCTTAATCTAAAACTGTGATACAGTACTGTTGGCTCTTAATTCAGCTGCAGGGTGACAGGGTGCTGAAAGAGATTTTCTCTGTCATTATCTAGAAAATGCTTTCATTTGTTTAGGTTATAAAGCGTTAGCAAATAAATTATTGTCTTTAATGTCAGAGAATGGGTAAACAATTATTGCTTATTCTGCTATAGGCAGTTTTAGTACAGTTCAGCAAATCATATGGGAATTTTATGTGGAAACTATTTGGAAATAAAAACAGGCGATAGACTATGTGGTTTTTATATTTATGTTTTGTATGTTTTTGGAGCCTTCAATTCTGTGTGGTCCAAGAAAAAAATTTCAGCCTCTTATTTATTTAAATTCCCACAGACTTCAGTTTTCACATCACTTAACTCTATCAACACTTATTTTTATGTACGGAAAAATTAACATAAAAGTCTGTCTATATTGGACCTTCCTGAGGTGTATTTTGGACAGTAGGTGAAAGTGAACTAGGAATATGAACTCAGACTAAGTGAGCATCGGAAGAGGGTTAGTGAGGGAACACGAGGGTGCTAGGTCTGCCTTCTCCCACAGAGAGAGGGCCTTGTTTGGTATATATCATAGGAGAGGTAGATTTTACTAAAATGCTTTTAATTTTAACTTTATTTTAATTCGTAAAAATTACTCACCTACAAGATACAATTTTTTTTTTTAAGATTTGAAAAGTTCATATAGATAAGTTGGGAGGTTATAAGCAGCTTTGTGGTGATAGCAACAGCATGAGTGCTTAGTATGTGCCAGGCAATATATGCTGCAATATTGGTTTTACATTTGATTCTTAAATGCTCTTAGAAGACGTATCTCCCTTTTGCAGAGCTGAGGCTGAAAGAGGGTAAGAAGCTTATATAAGCTCACATTACTAAAGTGTAGAGCTGCCCCATCCAAGCCCGGAAATGTCAGTTACTTCCACTATCTTTTATTTTTAAAATGCCACTTTAAAGTTTTCCTGAAGTTTACTTTATGAGAACTGTTTTTTTTTTGAATGTGCCTAGTAGACGAGCTCTTGAAGTCTACTAATGATTGTCTTCTGACCTTGTTTTTACCTTTTTTATGAGTTTGGAGAAAGTGCATTTCTTTCTGTTGTATTAGGACTTAAAATTTCTGCTTTGTGTCTCGTCTCGACTTAGCAGTCAGGAGAAATAGCAGTGACTTAGGAGGCTGACATTAGGTTCATCTTCTTTAGAGTTCTGAATTTGTGTTTTCACTGCCACCAGCTAACTGTGAAACCTTGGGGGAATCGTTTAACATTCTTGGTCTCAGGTCTATCATGTGTAAGTAAGAGTTGAACTAGAGCTCTATAATGTATAGTGCTGCTCTAAAATTCTATCATGCTATGTTCCAGCCTTTAGCCAAGTGTTAAACATAAAGTGATTTGCACATTATCTTGGTGTAGTATACACTCAATAAGTTTGGATCTATTTTTAATTATTAGGGCATTTTCTCATGAAGAGTTTTCTGCAGTTTGATGATCTTGATAATAAAAGAAAGGAAATCAGCCAGGTTTTATTCATTTTTACTTGGGTATCCCTGCTCTTGGCTACTTCTGCACAGTTCTGACCAGCAGAGAAAGCTCCAGAATCTGGTAAATGTCTTTGTCTCTTCATTTTGGGCAAATCCCATGACTGTCATCTAGAAAGTTGGCTTAAAGCTCAACATTCAGAAAACTGAGATCTTGGCATCTGGTCCCATCACTTCATGGCAGATAGATGGGGAAACAGTGGAAACAGTGGCTGACTATTTTTCTGGGCTCCAAGATCACTGCAGATGGTGATTGCAGCCATGAAATTAAAAGACGCTTACTCCTTGGAAGGAAAGTTATGACCAACCTAGACAGCATATTAAAAAGCAGAGACATTACTTTGCCAGCAAAGGTCCGTCTAGTCAGGGCTATGGTTTTTCCAGTAGTCATGTGTGGATGTGAGAGTTGGACTATAAAGAAAGCTGAGCACCGAAGAATTGATGCTTTTGAACTGTGGTGTTGGAGAAGACTCTTGAGTCCCTTGTACTGCAAGGTGATCCAACCAGTCCATCCTAAAGGAGATCAGTCCTGGGTGTTCATTTGAAGCTGAAACTCCAATACTTTGGCCACCTCATGCGAAGCGCTGACTCATTGGAAAAGACCCTGATGCTGGGAAAGATTGGGGGCAGGAGAAGGGGACGACAGAGGATGAGATGGCTGGATGGCATCACCAACTTAATGGACATGGGTTTGAGTGGACTCCGGGAGTTGGTGATGGACAGGGAGGCCTGGCATGCTGTGGTTCATGGGGTCGCAAAGAGTTGGACACGACTGAGCAACTAAACTGAACTGGGTGATAAAACAAGAGCAACTGGTAGTGAGGGGTCTGTAGTAAAATGTCTAGATTAATTCTTCATAAATACTAAAAACAGATTTGTATTCTGAGCAGGCTCATGGGTGTCTGCTTTATATTAAAACCCTATTCTGAAATATTGTCATTAAAAAGTTAAAATCAAGGGCCTATCTGGATTGACTGGGGAAAAAGAAACTAGAAATTACAGGCTTTATGCTTTTAGAGTAATCAGGTTCAGAGTTTCTTTGCCATCATCTCGGCTAGTTTGTTACTCATAGAATTCCTTCTAAAATATCCAGCCTTCATTAGAAAACTGCCACAGTTTAAAGCACTGCTTTTCAAGGCAGTATAATCCAGCTGTTGAATTCTAGTCATGTGGAATTTGTCTCATTGGACATAAATGTGTCGGTATTTGTCTCCTTCATATGACAGCGCATACATCTTCCTCTCTAGCATTAAATTTCCTCCCAGTCTCCCCGCTCTCTCATTCTCCTCTGCTCTCATTCATACTGTCAGACTTCCTTTTATTTTTTTCGGTTTTTGATTCTCCATCATAGTGTCTTCTTTTACATCTTCCTCATTCCTTCTTTACAGTGTAAATAGAAATTAAAAACACAGAAAGCAAAACAACTTTTCTTTCCATGCTTTTACCAAAAATATATTTTAAACAAATAGCAACCTCTGCACAGCCCTGACCAGAAGGGGAACTCTAGCTGCTGATGACTGTTTTTGTCACTCATTTGGAGTCATCCCATTATTAAAATAATTTTTTTTCTTTTACTTCACTGAAGTTTTTTAATTTATTTTTTATTGGAGGATAATTGCTTTACAGAATTTCGCTGTTTTCTGTCAAACCTCAACATGAATCAGCCATAGGTATACATATATCCCCTCCCTTTTGAACCTCCCTCGAATCTCCCTCCCCACCACACCCCACTAGGTTGATACAGAGCCCCTGTTTGAGTTTCCTGAGCCATACAGCAAATTCCCCTTTGCTATCTATTTTGCATATGGTAATGTAACTTTCCATGTTACTCTTTCCATACATCTCACCCTCTCCTCCCCTCTCCCCATGTCCATAAGTCTGTTCTCTATGTCTGTTTCTCCATTGTTGCCCTGTAAATAAATTCTTTGGTACCATTTTTCTAGATTCTGTATATATGCATTAGAATACGATATTTATCTTTCTTTTTCTGACTCACTTCACTCGTATAATAGGTTCTAGGTTCATCCACCTCCTTCCCATTATTAAAATAATTTGAAATTACTCTTATTCCAAGACAAAAGCTGAAATACCTTTTTCACAAAGTATTACTGGTAGGTTAGTAGTGATTTATAGATATATAATTAGGATTGATTTTTCTCAGTGTTTCTTCATTGCTCAGCCCCTTTCTAACCTTCATTGACTGAAACCAGATGCTTATATTACCATCTCTGATTTTGCAGAATTGATCTGTCCTTACACTACATTTAGCATTGATTCTGTAGAGAACATAACTTGTTTTTCTGATGCATATGCATTCGGTCGCTCTTTCAGTCTGTACCCATGTAGCATAACATTACCCTGACTAGGTAATCGAAAGGAATGTGCCAAGATGTAGTCAGCGTGTAAAAATAGTTAAGGTTTGCTAGAGGAATACATCACAGTTTGTAAGAAAGACCACAGAAATTAGTGTTACGTTTTCTTTTGTTTGAAAGTGAATAAGGCAATGTCATTTCTGTCTAAACAGCATAACCTTCTTGAGAAATGACGATAAAACTGGAGCTTCCGACTAAACATGATTTTACAGCACAGGTGTGACTTGTTGAGATGTTTCACTGAAGGTCAAGGATGTTCATTCCCTAACAGCTATTTTAGATCTTAATAGTTGAAATCAGAACATTCAATTTTTGGTTGTTTCCCAAAACTGACAGACAGTGGACTATCAGTTGGTGACAATAATACAGGATTCCATTTAGCTAAAGGTGGCACAGGTTAATTGCAGTCAGTCCTGGTTGCTGGCATATAACAAAGGTGGTTAAAGCAAAATCTAGATGAAAGATGATGGTGGCTTGGACTAGGGTAAGAGTGGTAGGAATTAGTCAGAAGTGTCACAGTCAGGATTTACTTAAATGTAGAGCTATCAGAATTTGCTGTTGGATGTGAGAGAAAGACATGTTGAGGGTTTTTTGCCTAAACAACTGCTAAAATGGAGTAGCCTCTAGCATAGGAAAACTGTTGCTGAAGGAACTAGGTTCTATAAACAGATGTTTGTGCTTGACTGACATTTGTAGTCACTAACGAACACTTACGGAAGAAAGGTGCACTGGAATTTGTGAGAGACAAAGTAAATATTATGTGTGGATCAAGCGGGGGGCACTTATATTAAAACTGTATATTTCATGTTGATGTTTGGTAGAAACCAACACAATACTGTAAAGCAATTATCGTTCAATTAAAAATGAATTTTAAAAAACTGTATATTAGCAGAGTGTGTCATGTACAATATGTTCATTCTTAGATGTTCTCTATTATTTCCCATAGTTTAAATAGAAACATTTATTCTAAAGTGAAACTTGAAATCCTCAATATTTATAATTGTCAAGCCTCTTAGTTGTTTAGTATTGTTGTAAAGATACTTCTGGGTAAAAACAAGTGCACCAAGGACTCTCATGTCATATTTTTTTGAGACAATACTTTATCCATAGTAATTCTGAATTTTATTTCTTGGTGAAGAGATTTCTGGTTAAAACCCAGATGGCAGAGATAGAATACAGTGAGAGATGAAATTCACTACTATGTTATATGATTAACAAGCCATATATACTTCTTATGACTCAGTTTCTTTATCCATAAAATGGATAAACAGTAGCACCTGTGTTATAGGTGGTTGGCAGGGATTAAATTAATTCAATTAATTCACCTATATGAATTGCCTAGAACAGTGCACAGCATATAGTTAGTGCTCAATGGATGTCAGCTTTTTAAAAAATATTTATTCATATGTATATTTAATTGAAGAATAGTTAATTTACAGTGTTATATTAGTTTCAGGTATACAGCACAATGATTCAGATATGTATATATTCTTTTCCCTTATAGGTTATTACAAAATATTGAGCATAGTTCCCTATGCTATACAGTAGGTCCTTGTTGGTTATTTATTTTATTTAGTAGTATGTAAAATGTCTGCTGATATTAAAAGAGAAAATGGGAGTTTGCTTCTAAGATGATTGGATAGTGTGTTCAAGTTAAACCCTTTAGTCCCAAAACTATAAATATAGGATTTGTTGTTCTTTTATCCACAGTACATATTTTGATAATGCTTTTTTGCATATAATGAGATTTTTATTCTTGGTTTTTAAGGAAACTATAGCAAAATATTTCATACATAGTTTGTATTGTTCTTTTTCCTCTTAACATGTGGCTGAAAATTTGTTAGTTGCAAACTTTTCTTATATGTGCTACTGTATTTTATATTTATTAGCACTTTGATTTTCAAAACACATTTTCACCCTAAATTATAATTTTGTCATTGCAGGCAAGAAGACAACAAGACCCTAGTCCTGGTTCCAGTTTAGGTGGTGGTGATGACCTCAAACTTCGCTAATTGGTGGCACAAAAGATGTGGCCCCATCTTTACATATTCATTGTTTCTAGTCTGCAGAAATAATTAAAAGACCAGAAACTGTGATAACTGGAGGTACTACGGTTTATTTCTCAACCTTAGGCAGTAACAAGACATCACAGACTGCCATGGTTTTGCACTATAATACCTGCATTTCTAATTTTGTATGCATGTAGCCAGTAATAATTTGAAATTTTTTTCTATGCAAGCTTACCTTGTTGGCATTATTTTAGTGAGTTGAAACTATCCACTTGTAAAACTTTTTTTCCCTTCATTTTAATTTAAAAGTTCATGTCATTTTTAAAAAGTCAAGAAATTAAAATTTTTACCAGAGGGTTTTTTCCCCCTAATCAGTTGCTCTAGTTTTTTTTTTGGTTTTGGTTTGTTTTTTTTTTTTCAGTTTTAGATGTGTTGGTTATACAGCTTCATTTTAGATAAACATTCTTGGCTTTTTGTTTTGTTTCCCCTGTTCCTTTTGTGTTTTTATAGTTTATGGCATTTTAAAACTGCTGATGGTTTGCATTATTTACAAGCTAAAAACCTTGTAGCATAGAGCTGTCTGCCATGCCTTCTAACACAAAGTTTACAGTTGTTAAAGTTGCAGTATCCTTTTAAATGTTGATAATCAGCTCCTTTTCTTTCCTTTTTAAACATAAAAAAAATTTTAATTGGTATTAACTCTAGTCTGCCCCAGATCATTTTAGATTCTGTTCTATAATCATGAGTTTGTATGGAGATATTCTCAATATTCTACTGAAATGCCTAAAGAAGTCACAGGCTGGCTTCTGTTTTATTCAGGGATTTTTTTTTTTAAGTCAATCAGAAAAGGGATACTGGAGCTTCTTCATGTATGTAACAGCATATTAAACTGGAGACAGTGATGAATCAGCTACAAAGGTAATATTGTATTAAAATCATGTTTAAGATAGCTGCTTTTATGTGTATTTTATAATGCATGCTTTTGTAAAAAACAGTGCTGAGTGATGAAAGGTTAGTCTTAGAAAATGTACATTTATGCAGAGGGTACATTTTCTCCCGTTAACTATTCTGGAGAAAAATTCACAGGTTATATATATATGGTATTTTCCAAAAGGACTATTAATAGAACCTTTTGAGATGAATTAGTATAAGAATATTTTTTAAATAGGCTCATTGTCAAATTGATTGCAGCTTTTTTTTTTAATACAAACTGGAAAAAAACATAAGTCATTTGGCACCTCCTTACAAATATTTTTCATGGTTACATTCATTTAATGTTACTGCATTTCTGAATTTTTGCAAAAATGTATTTTATCATAATAGAATGGCATTATTATAAAGAGTTTGAAAAAACTGACATGGTCAATTCAGAAAATGAACTGAAGTCTGAATAAGGTCATTGCATTTAAAACATATATACACTTGACTGATGAGGGAGGTGTGACTTTCAATGTATATAGGTCTTATAATTCATAAACATATCCTGTATCTCAGAATAAAAGTATGTGTTATATATTTGAAGTCATGCATGGTAAGGCGTGTGTTTAAATCATTATAAACAATATGCATCATAAAAGACCATGCTGATCTTGTGTAACTAAGTACTATGAATGAATTGGTTGGATTTTGATATTGTGCAGCTCACATGTTTACACACTCAGTGCCCTAATTTCCCTTGAGGGAATCGCCTTTTAAATGGTCCTTCCAGTGCTGTTTTAAGGTTACTTTATCACAGAGCTCCTTGGTTTTTGACTCTGCACTTAAATTTTGTTTTTTTTTTTAAAACATGATGATGGCACATTTTTTCTATTGCTTCTAGCTAAGGGCTTTCAGTCCACCAGTAACTAAGATCAAACGTTAATAAATGTTCATGTTACCATCCTGTAAATAACGGGATTGTTTTTGTCATTTAGCATTGTACTGCTTCCATCTGTCTTAATGCTGGCATTAAGATCATGAGCCCTTTTTCTCCAGTAGAGCAGGCTTTGAAAACTACTTTTATTAAGTTATTGATGCAATTTGATATTTTTCCATAATCTGTATTTAAACAAAATGACATCATTGCATCATCTTTTCTAAATTCATCTCCATTAAAACTTGCCTTAAGCTACCAGATTGCTTTTGCCACCATTAGCCATATTGTGTGTTTGTATGTTTAATTTACTTTCACAATAAACTTCTGTGTAGTGAACTTCTGGGTCTTGGTTCTTCATTAACAATAATCCAGCAATTTCTGTTCCAGTGTTCATTATGGCACAAAAATTGATTTTGTATCTGAACTATTCTTGCATCCTGCTATTTACTCTTAAAAAACAACAACAACAACAACAGTGGCATCTAGTGGTCATTTCTGTTAATTCCAAAGAAAACCTTTAATGTAGGTAACAGAAAGAAGACTAACTTCCCAATGTATATTCTAGTTTTCAAAAAATCTGCCTTGATTCACCGAGACTATGAGATATAACTATAGAGTAGTCATGTTGGAGGGAAGGAAGAATTCCAGAAGTTACACATCCAACTAACTGCCATCTTTCAAACTATTCATTTTAGGAATATACATTCAGTTTGACTGTGCTGGTGTCATATCAGACATTCTTAGGACTTTTCTTGGCATTTTCCTACACCAGAAAATTAAACCATTTACTTTAGAAGCATACCTTAAGCTTGATCATAAGAAAATAATTATTCACCACCAGACTTATTGCAAATAACAAATACCTTTAATGCTGAATTGATACCATGAAGCAGAATTCCAAAGAATTTTTCTGTGAGAGTTAATTTCAAAAATTATTTGAGCTGTAGCATCACAGTTTCAGTAATTACCTCTAGAAACAGGTATTTGGATATGTTAGTTTGGGGCTACCTGGGAGAAGAAATGCCTTGCTTGATTTATGCCTCATTTGGCACTGGGGAGATTTTTCAAGCCATAAGAAGCCATTGTGTGAATTATCTATTGGTGCATAACACATTGCCCCAAAACTTAGCAGCTGACAATAAACACCATCTCAGTTCCTGTGGGTCAGAAATCGAGAAGCAGCTAAGTCCAGTGGTCTGATCCAACGTCTCTCCTGAAGTCCGATTGTCATCCTGGGCTATATAAGACAACTGTGGCTGAAAGATCCTCCCAAGCCCACTCCTGGTCATTGGATGAATGACCTTGCATGGTGTTGGGGATGGAGACCTCCTTCCTTGGCACATGGGTGTCTCTATCGGGCAGCTTATGACTTCGTAGCTGGCTTTCCCAGAGAGTGATCAAGGAAGCATACATGCCTAAGATGAAAGCTACATCTTAATAACCTCATTTGGGGCTGCCGTACTCCATGTATTAAGTAACTGGGTCAGGCCCTCACTGGAAGGGAGAAGTACTGAGCTTCATCTCATGAAGGGTGGGGTGTCAGAGTCTGTGAACATGTTTTTAAAACCACCACAGTCATTTTGCCACATGAGTATATTTACAAGACAACGTTGGTGTTTTGATGTCACAAACCTTCTTTAAAGTTTAAGACTGCAGTCATTTGCGGGTGTATTTCAAGGCATGATTCTCCTGGATAGCATTAGTTCCCTTTCCTGCATCGCCACCACATATATGTACATAACATTTCAAAAATATTCAAGTAGAAAATTACAATTTGTAGAGTAGAATCATAGGTGAAAGTGGCAGTTTGGTTCGTTTAAATGTAAGATAACTCGAAAACAGTTACTGTATTAGTCAATCCTCAGCTTCTGGCTAGAATAATTTAAGAAGCTTAAAGTCATTGGCCTTACTCAGGTTTTAGAAACATTGGGAAATGTGAGAAGATAAGATACAGGCATAAATTTTTGGTTAGAGAAGATAATGTACACCCATGAGTGGTAGATGCTAGCTAAGTTTGGCTATCGAGCTTTTGAGATGTGGCTACTAAAACCGAGAAACTGAATTTGTTTTCTAATTTAAAAACTGAAACAATGTTAAATATTTTTTTGTTATAACTTTGGGGAGGACTGCATTTCATGTTAGCCTTTGAAAATCTTGTTTCCAGGTTGAAGTACACTAAAATACCAAATATCAAAAATCTAATACAAAAGAAATAAGGTTAAATTTACTATTTTACTACGTATTAAAATATACACTGTTATATTGGGTTAAATAAAAGTAACTTTATCTTTTTTCCTTTTTAATGTGGCTAGTAGAAAATTTTAAATTGCATGTATTGGCTTGTATCAATATTAACATTATAAGTAGGCAAAGGACACAGATCATACTTATTTTCAAAAGGAAAAATAAGTTTTAAAAAAAGGAAACTATTGAGCCTCACTATTACTGTTTTTAAAACAAAGTGTGACTATTTTGCCTCCTAGGATCATTTAGGGAAGAAATGTATATCCAGTGCCCCAGATAGTAAAGTGAAAGTCGCTCAGTTGTGTCCGGATCAAACCATGTCTCCCGCATTGCAGGCAGATTCTTTATCAGCTCAGTCACCAGGGAAGCCCAAGAATACTGGAGCGGGTAGCCTATCCCTTCTTCAGCCTATCTTCTCAACCCAGGAATCAAACTGGGGTCTCCTGCATTACAGGAGGATTCTTTACCGCTGAGCTACCAGGGAAGCCCCAAAATAGACATGGTCTTTGCCCTCAGGGAACCTATGATCTGACTCAAAAACGAACCAAAAGACAAAATACACAACTTGTATTGGAAGTTGTGGCTCTTATGGGGCACATCTAACTTGGTCTGGGTGGTCAAAAAGACTTCCTTGAGACATTTGAGCTGAGATCTGACTGTCAGCATGACAGAAGTATTATAGGTAGCATGGCAAGTTTGAGAAGCTAAATGCAGTTGAGTGTGACTGGTGGGTGCTGCAGTGAGACGAACCTGAAAGGGTCAGCAGGGGCCAGGGTGAGGGTCACCAGCAGTGCTGGATGGACTCTTCCAGTCATGATAAAGTCCCTGGACAACTCCCAAGGGCAAAGAGGAAGCCAGTGAGGGGTTGGGAGTTTGAGGGAAAAGGTGTTTAATAAAGCTCATCTTGGTTGATAGAACAAGATTAGAAGCAGCAAGTTTGTCCCATTGATAATATGGTGACGCAAGAGGAAGATTAAGGGGAGCTTAGCAAGCATGAAAACACTTCAAGTCAGAGAAAAAAGTACAGGAGGCATAACTGACAATTTTTTCTTACCTGGATAAGCTGGCTGTGTTGCCTAAAACTCCTCAAATTTTATTGGCTTAAAGAATTATTTGCTAAATATCCATCAGGTCAATACCTGCCCATTGACCTAGGCTGATACAGCCATCACGGGAACATTGCCAGCCATGTGACAGAGCCAAGACAGTGTAACGAAAGGGGCACTGACTTTTAATTAAAACTGTCAACCTGAAACTTGACACATGCATCTTCAGTTTTCATTTCACTGGACCTAGCAAATCACAAGGGCCATGCTCAACTTCATCTGGACAGAGAACCACAGTCTACCTTTTGCCCAGGAAAGAGAATATCTATGACTACTACAGGCCACCCTTTGAATTCTTAAATATTTAATTTTCTTTTCTTTCCCTCTTATTCGCAATGCAGAAATAGACGTAGAGAACAAAGGTATGGACACCAAGGGGTAAGGCAGGGATAGAATGAATTAGGAGATTGGGATGGACATATATACACTGCTGCTGCTAAGTCACGTCAGTCGTGTCCAATTCTGTGTGACCCCATAGACGGCAGCCCACCAGGCTCCTCCGTCCCTGGGATTCTCCAGGCAAGAACACTGGCATGGGTTGCCATTTCCTTCTCCAATGCGTGAAAGTGAAGTTGCTCAGTCGTGTCCAACTCTTAGCGACCCCATGGACTACAGCCTACCAGGCTCCTCCGTCCATGGGATTTTCCAGGCAAGAGTACTGGAGTGGGTCGCCAGTGCCTTCTATGTATAAAATAAATAACTGATGAAAACCTACTGTATAGCACAGGGAACTCTACTCAATGCTCTATGGTGGCCCAAATGGAAAGGAAATCCAAAAAGGGGGATATGTATATATAAACATATAATTAATTCACCTTGCTATATGCAGCAGAAAACAACACTGTAAACCAACTAACTACAATTTTTAAAAAAGGGAGGAGGGTCCTGTTAACACATATATATATTAGCCACTTCCCTACTGATGGGGTGGAGTGGGTAGCCTATCCTTTCTCCTGCGGATGTTCCCGACCCAGGAATTGAACAGGGGTCTCCTGCATTGCAGGTGGATTCTTTACCAACTGAGCTATCAGGGAAGCCTGGACATCTTAATGACTCAGTTCTATTCTTTTGGCATAGGATGCTGCAAATGGATAGCCTTCTCCATGTTTATTTTATTGTCAGTAGCAATGACCTCAAGTTTTGGTAGAATCTCCCATGTTACATCCTACCAAACCAGTTGAAGAATTCAGCATGTCACTCTCTGCTAAAAACATTCCTCCAGGGGCAATATAATGGAAAGAATTTGAATTCTACCGCCTCGGACCAAAAGGCCTTCAGCCTCTCTGGGCCTCTTCCCCAACCCCACCCCCTACCCCCTCGCCTGTAAAGTGAGATAGGACCAATCTTGCATCCCAGAGTGGTTGTGAGAATCCAGAGATTCCGTCCATGAAGGGTCAGCTTCAGAAGAAACCTGGTTGTCTTTCAGTTTTAGAGTATCCCAGGGCATTGGCCAGAAGCTCTGGCTGAAAAGGCTGGAGGACACCCTTCTCCCGACTTGTAAACGAGGAAACAGGCACAAAGAGCACCAGAGGTTTGATGAAAACCACACAGAGCTGGCGACAAGGCCGGTGCTCCGGCAGAGTCTGAGCGGCTGCCAGCAGCCTTCGGATTGCAGCCCTCGGGGCAGCGCACAGCGGAAGGTGGTCGGCTAGGAGGTCGGCTACTTAGCTCCTCTCTAACCTAGTCCGCTCTCCCAACTCCCCCAGCAGCCCCACCCCCGTCCCACCCCAACACAAGTACTCGAACCCACTCCTCGCTTGCTTTGAGCTCGACCCAAGCCCCAGAGGCCGCAGGGAGAAGAAATCACAACTAGAGGGAGCTGCGGCCAGCGTCATTCTGGCCCCAACCAGGAGTGGTACGGCGCTGGCGCGTCTTGAGCTTTGAGGCTCCACGTCCTCCCTCCCGGCTGGGCCTCAGAGGGTGCGCTCTCGGAACTCGCCTTTTGCGTTCAGTGACTGTGAGTGGGACGTACATGTAGACGGCAGACAGGTTCTGTATAGCCATGTCACATGTATGTGTTGCGTGGTCACGCACCCTTTTGTGAAACGTGTTCACTGTGGTGTGCCGATGTCGGGGCGCACGGAGTGGGATGCTCCTCATTCCAACAGCTCCCGCACTTCCGGATGGTTCTCAAAGGCCTTTCTGCTTTTGCCCGACTGTCGCAACCGCCTATCCGGAGTTTGCGCGGGAGTGACTCCGCCTTATCCCCGCCCCCCACGATTGAAATCCCGCCTTCACCCCGCCTCCGCCGCACTTTACGGCCCCGCACGCCACTTTTGCTGCAGACGCTCCTGCTGCTGCCGCTGCCCCAGGCTGCTGCCGGTGAAGTGAGGTGAGGTCAGGTGAGGTGTGATGTGGGGCCGGTAGCGCTGGCGACAGGGTAGGGGTGGAGAGCCGGGACGTCGAGGGCCGGCGCGGGTGGTGAGTCACCTGCTGCTTTGTTTCTTAAGCTCCGGTCCCTTCTGCGCTGCCGCAGGGAGGCCGCCCCGGCCCGGCGAGCCGAACCAATGCTGGATCTGGAGGTGGTACCCGAGCGCTCTCTGGGAAACGAGCAATGGGAATTCGCGCTGGGTGAGTGTGGGGTCTTCCCCCACGACCCTTCTCGCTGATCCTTACTTCTTTCCCTGCCCTTCCCACCTCTGGGCTCTGCACCTTAATCCCCTGCGCCCGCGGCTCCTTGACTCTTTGGGACTCCAGTCACTAGATACCGGCCCCGACCTGGCAGCCTGTCGCTCTGCGGGGCCCTGACGCCCTTGCATCAGGCCTCGGCGGGGCCCCTCCCGAGGCAGTGCTACAGTAATAATAACGATAACAATGGCTGACACGCCCCAAACATTTACCTAGGGCCTGACCCTGTTCTCCGGTGCATGATTATATCAGGTTGCCTCCGGGGGGAGGCCTGAGGGTCGCTAAGATTGTTATTTCTGTACCCATTTTACAGACCAAATAGCTAAGAAGTGACTGACACTCTTAAATACCGCCCCAGTAGTCCATCTTTCTTTGCTTTTCTGGGCCTTGTGTAGCCTCTCCGGAAGGAGAAACCTAGGCACCGTTCCCATCGTCAGATACTGCGGAGCTGGTCAAGGGAACTGAGGAGAGTTTTTGTGTGTTAAAGCAACTTCTGACTAGCTTCCTTCTCGTTTTTAATGTGGTCGATGTGTGGTGTAATCCTAAACCCAGACCTTAGTGGAGAGAGTGAAAGGTTGAATGAAATAGGAGTTTGGGTAAAGTAACATTTGTTTTGTAAAAATGCAGGTCGGGCATTTTGTGGGATTTGGCCCATGTTTTCCCCTTTTCCTCAATGTCGCTACCTTTCTGTGTACAAGTATTTGCATTCAGTAACCCCAGAGTGTGTTTACTTTTATGTTCCAGCACTAGGAAGAGGGGGTGGGGAGCAGGTGTTTGTGCTGTTTGTTTGTGCAGGCCTGAACTTTTGTCATACTAATTTGGGCTACTGGACTGAGTCAGCTGCTCCACTGGGCTATAGCTTATCCTTGAATCTGGAAGACTCCTGTCTATGGAGATAGGGTAGGTGAGAAACTGCAGAACAAATTTGCTAGTAGGATTCTACTGGTGCTCAGTGTCTCTGTAAACTGAACAGCAAGCTGCCTCTGGGTTATAGGAGCCAGTTTTATTGAGAATTTGCAGTCACCTTCTCTCATAACATAACTGGTATGAAACACTCCAGCTTCTTGTGAAACACCAAGAACCTGATTGAGAGGCTAATGATATCATTGCCTCCAGGCCCATTTGTTTTGCTGATGCTGTTTGGCTTCTAGTTAGGAAAGAACCTCCCCTAAACACAGCTTCTCATCCCAGGACTTCACAGGCAGAGTGAAAACTATGACTCTAGCTTCAAACTGTGCTTGATGGTGTGACTAGGTTGTGTATCTACAAGTACAGTCTCTGGGTCAAAAGTAGTGAGTAGGATATCATTTGAAATTTCCAAAAAATGAGGTGGGAGAGTAAGGTTTCTTCTGTCAACTGTTGTTTTGATACTTTAACCCCTACTCCTGCGTTTGCCAGTTTCTAGGAATCAAGGATTTGTGTAGTTCTTTCTGGCTGTCTGAATACCAACCACAAATAGTGAAAAAAGCGTTTCTGTATGTTGGGCCTAGAACTGAACTTTGAGGGAAAGCTCATACAGGGAATAAACCTGATGATCATCAACCTTGATGATTCCTTTTTGGGTCTTGAAAGTCTGCTCTCAGAGGGAATTCCCTGGCAGTCTAGTTGTTAGGACTTGGCGTTTTCACTGCTGTGGGCTGGAGTTCAGTCCCTGGTTGGGGAACTAAGAGGCTGCAAGCTGTGCAGCATGGCCAAAAAAATCCACGATTTTGTATTATGTCTGCTTGAGAGATGGTCACTTAACTTCCCTAAGCTTTTTATTAAAAAGTAATTTTCCCTCTTTCTCAGTCTTCTTACCAGCCCTTAACACATTTAAGCAGTAATTTAGGCTGATAGGTAGGGATAGGCCTAAGAAGTGGATCTGTGCTTTAGAATTATATTATCAGGCTAAAGTCACCACAACTCTGAGGTTACTTCTATTTGCCAGGTGAGAAACAGGCTCAGAAAGGTAGAGAGGATCAAAAGAAGCCTAGCAGGGATTTCCTGCTTCTCACTGCTCTGCCCTTCTGAGAATGGGCTCAACTTAGTCTCCAGATTTCTTTTTAGCATCTGTGCAAAGGCAGATGGATCCAGTTCTTGCTTTCATCCACCTAGCATCACAGTGAGGAGCTGCACCCAGCTTTTTGGGTGCCTTCCTGACCTTTGTACTGTTGGGAGATTAGGGAACAACACAGAGATAAGAAAGCCTAGGCAGAGAGGAATCTTTTGAGGGTACCACCCTGGCTTGACCAATGGTGGAGTAAAGGCAGTGCAAACTTAAGTGTTTTCAATGAGACTTACAGAATGTATTAGCGTGGAGACATATGTCTAAATTTGTTTTTAAATTAATCTTAAAAAATAGATAACTAATAAAGACCTACTGAATAGCAGAGGAAATTCTCAATATTCTATAATGACCTATATGGGAAAAGAATTTTTAAAAGAATGGCTATAGATATAGATATGGATATATGTAACTGAGTCACTTTGCTGTATAGCAGAAACCACAACATAAAACTCATTGTGAAGATGCCCAAGCTGTGTAGATTTAAAGAGTGAGTGGACAGTAGCCTTCTCTGAGATCACCTTGTTCCAGAGAGACTGGGGGCTTACTCTGTTGAAGGCTCATTCTGTGGACTTGGCTTACAATCATTGAAAATTGAGTAAGAAGAAGAAGTCATATGCCCTGAAGAACTTAGTCTAGCGGAGGGGAAGGGTTACAGAAATAGTTCATTTTATTATTTAAAAAATAGTTTATTTTATGGAAGAGACTTGACCTGACCTGAGAATTCAGAGGAGGATTCCTATCAATCTATAGGAGTCAGAAGCCAGTACTATTCCTGGAGCCAGTGAGCACCAGGAAGGCCCTGTCAGAAGTCTACTGCTAGATTTCTCATCTACACTTCCATAGACATAAATCTTCCAATCTGTTTTTTTTTTAAGTGGGAAAGATAGATGGGTGGCGGGGGGTGGGGGGTGCAGTGGGAGCTGCAAGCAATTTGGTATTGTAATTGGAGCGTGATGTACTAGTGGGAGATCAGTTCCCCAGATTCCTTGTTTTTTAGTTACCTACCTGGGACACTATCAGAGAGACTCTGTTCAGTGGGGAAAAGGATGTCTATTAGTAGTGTGTTTCGGGCATGGGTTTAGGAAGAAAATTTGGAGAGATGGGTACGGAAGATGAATCTAGAGGTTTCTGGCTTGAGTGACTGTGTAGATGTTAGAGATATTGAGATCCAGAATACAGAGGAGAGGGCAGAATGAAGAGAAAATTTAAAAGTTGCTCTTTTATCTGTCAGCTTTTTATTTGCCTTTGATTTATACAGAAAACAGATTAAGATGTGAGTCAGAAACTAGCTGGTTGGATACATGAGGGATGGGCAGAAGGAAATATTGTCCATCATCGAGACCTGGGGAAGTCGGAGGAGCAGCAGGAGAGAGTGATACTGATGGAGAGAGGATGAGAATTCTCAGAGGGGGAGGGTGGTCACAAGGGCTAGAGGATCTAGGTATTGTACCTGATTGCTTTGTTTCACTCATTCAGAGCTCAGCAGATACATAGAACCACTTACTGTTATGTTGGGCACGGTGATTGAGTGCTGAGGATACAGCTGTAAGACAGACATTGTCTCTATCAGCAAGGAGACATAAAGAGGAGACTTCAGTTCAGTTCAGTCGCTCAGTCGTGTCCGACTCTTTGCAACCCCATGAATCGCAGCACGCCAGGCCTCCCTGTCCAACGCCAGGCCTCCCTGTCCATCACCAATTCCCAGAGTCTACCCAAACCCATGTCCATCGAGTCGGTGATGCCATCCAGCCATCTCATCCTCTGTCGTCCCCTTCTCCTCCTGCCCACAATCCTTCCCAGCATTATGGTCTTTTCCAATGAGTCAACTCTTCGCACGAGGTGGCCAAAGTATTGGAGTTTCAGCTTCAACATCAGTTCTTCCAATGAACACCCAGGACTGATCTCCTTTAGGATGGACTGGTTGGATCTCCTTGCAGTCCAAGGAACTCTCAAGAGTCTTCTCCAACACCACAGTTCAAAAGCATCAATTCTTCGGCGCTCAGCTTTCTTCACCGTCCAACTCTCACATCCATACATGACTACTGGAAAAACCATAGCCTATCAGCAAGGAGACATAAAAAGGAGACTTACAGATAAATAAATGGGATGGGAGGTTTGATTCGATAAGGCAGTCAGGGAAGTGAAGTGTGAGCCGAGGCCTAAAGAGTAGAAGAGCTAGCTATGGGACGAACATTCCAGCAGAGTGTCCAGAGTTAATACAAAAGCCTAAGGTGGAAAAGAGCTTGACGTGTGCTGGGAGGCTTGGTGAGAAGTGGAAGGAATGATGGAGGTAGACAAGGTCCAGAGTATTTAGGGCTCTTGGGTGAGGGCATATTGTTTGGGTTTTATCCCCCTGTAATGGGAAACTCTTGAGAGTTCCTTGGACTGCAAGGAGATCCAACCAGTCCATCCTAAAGGAGATCAGTCCTGGGTGTTCATTGGAAGGACTGGTGTTGAAGCTGAAACTCCAATACTTTGGCCACCTCATGTGAAGAGTTGACTCATTGGAAAAGACCATAATGCTGGGAAGGATTGTGGGCAGGAGGAGAAGGGGACGACAGAGGATGAGATGGTTGGATGGCATCACCGACTCGATGGACATGGGTTTGGGTAGACTCCGGGAGTTGGTGATGGACAGGGAGGCCTGGTGTGCTGCGATACATGGGGTCGCAAAGAGTCGGACACGACTGAGCGACTGAACTGAACTGAACTGACTGAATGGGAAACCACTGGAGGGTTATAAGCAGCCTAATAATGAGTAAGGTGTAGGATTTGTAGAGTTTAGAAGACGGATCATATCGTCCACACCCTTTGGGTGGTTAGGTAACTCTTCAAGCTAGAACAGTTCTCTGGTTTCTTTGCCATATACACAGTTGGTTCCTTTTAGAGGCCATTTGTAGCTTTCCTTTACCAGCAGCTGTGTGACAACCGGTCATCGGTGGCTGCTTTGTCTCCTCCAGGTGGGTTACTCCTGAATGACTCAGGACCCAAGATTCCAAGGCCAGGAATTTGATGTGGTTAGACGTGGAAGAACTCTCCCACAAGAAACTGGTTTGTGCCATGTGGTCTTCTCTTTCTCAGCACCTGAGATTATCTGTCTGGCCCACATGGATGTTTACCATTCCCCCTGGGAGAGAGGGCGTAGATGCTCCTCGATCTCTGGAATGCCAAAGCTGAGGATTGAATGCATCAACTTGATCATATTCTAAACAAACATTAAGTCTCTACTATGTTCCAGGCCTTGTGCTATAGAAGGCTGGGAAGTACCTTAAGGTCTGGTTTACTCCAGCTTTCTTCAAACTGTAGAATGGGCCATTGAATAGAGGCAGGATCGAATCATCGTTTAAATGTAGATGGGCCACACATTTTTTTAACCTACTGCTTTCTCTGTGAACTCTTCTCTGCACATCTCTCCTCGAATCAGAGGTAAACCGATCTTGAATGTGAGCCACTGTCCTGGCCCAAGGTCATGTGGTGATCTCTCTTCCTTTCTCTTATTACCTAGCCCATAATTCTTCAGTCTCACTAAATAAATGTTTACTCAACAGCGACTATGTGGGTCCCCAGTGCTGGAGATCCAAAGAGTGGCGAATAACAGTGAATAACACAGACACTGTCCTTGCACTCATGAAACTTTGTCTTTGGATTATTTCTGTGAGTTTCTTCTTGTTTGAAACGTAATACACTCCGTGGAAACATACTTTTTACTCTTCCCCATGAGTCCCTGGGCTTCCCTGGTGGCTCAGATGGTAAAGAATCCACCTGCAATGCGGGAGACCTGGGTTCAGTCCCTGGGTTGGGAAGATCCCCTGGAGGAGGGCATGGCAACCCACTTCAGTATTCTTGCCTGGAGAATCCCGTGGACAGAGAAGCCTGGTGGGCTACAGTCCATAGGGTCGCGAAGAGTCGGACACAACTGAGCAACTAAGCACACATGAGTCCCTGGAATCTTTGAGGTGTCGTTGGAATTTCAGTTTCTTAAACTGGGGCGGGGGGGGCATATGTAAATTTGTTTATAATGGGCCAGGAGTTAAAAAATCAAGTATTAAGATTTAGAGGATGTTTATGGGTTGATAAGTGAGAATCCAGTGAAATTCCAGGAAGTCTTTTCTATTTACTCCCTCCCCTTATACAATCCGGTTATTCTCTTAGTGCTTGCTGTTAACTTTATTCTCTAGATCTTACTGCTTATTGGGCTTATTAAACTTTTATTTACTCAATATGTCCGTAGACCTTAGTGGCCCCCATTCCCACCCCTGGCTTTACTGCAAGGACTCATGCCTAGTACACTGATAGATGTCAGTTAATGGATAGCCCAAGTAACCACACAGGTGTCCTTGCTTTATTTCAGGAATGCCTTTGGCTCAGGCGGTGGCCATTCTTCAGAAGCACTGTCGCATCATAAAAAATGTTCAAGTTCTCTACAGTGAACAGGTGAGTGGTAACTGATTTGTTTACTGAAATAGCATCCCTAATCAGTGACTCACCTCTGGAGGCTGATGCTCTGGGAGATACTGACTGGCAGGGATTCCTAGGTCAATGTGTTTGAATGGGAGTGTCTTCAACACTAGTCACTTACAAGTACATTTTCTTTGATTCTGAAACATTTTTAGTTTTGATCATCTAGTGCTGCCAGAAGTTTAGATGAGCAGTAATAATCAGACTTGCTTTTTGATTATGTTTGACTTACCTACAGGCCCTTAAAAGGGGAATTTTTCGGTGGGAGGTCACTTCAGGGATTGTCTGGTCTTCTAGGGCACTTCCCTTCCACTTTCATGTTTAAAATATCTTTTCTGCTTTGTTGATTGCTTTGGTTTGCATTCAGGATTGTTGCAGTGCAGATTTCTAGCTAGCAGAGCATCCCAGACTTGAAAAGAAGCAGGTATAGTTCACCCTTTTAATAAGAATGATCTGATAATATGAAAATTGAAAAACATTGGCTCCAAATTAATGGACATGTTTTACTCTTCTTTCTTTTGTCTGACCTGTGGTGATGTTTATTAAATGTTGTGCCAAGAACTACCCTTATAGTATAATGTTGTACATGCCTCCAACGGCCTTTTCAGTTTCCAGAAAGAGTATATTTTGGGTTAGCACTAGTGCAGAACTTTCTGAATACCAGTATTTTTTAAATTAGATTTTATAAGTAAAGTTGGAAACATTTTTATAGACCTTTAGAAATAGGATTCTTCTTAACTCTCTAAAAATACCACCTCTTTGGAACCCATGGTTCTTCAAGGACACAGACGTTGTGCTGCCCTACGGAGCAGCCTTTGTGGCGCTCTGTGTGTCATAAACCTCAGGATGGTTTTGATCCTGCACAGGCTACAAGATATTCTCAGTGCCTTTTCTGAGACCTTTTAAGTACCAGTTTGATGATTTTAGTTCCATTTGTTTCTATTAGTTTCTGATCCTAAAGCAAATGGCAGCTTATTTTTGACATGAAGGTGACTGAGACTTCTATGTGGCTTCCACGTTTGGCTTAGTGTCAGAGTTGAGCGTGTTACCTATACCCAGACATTACATTTTATAGTACTGTGCACCTCCGTCAACCTAGTGAGGCCCATGTGAGAGGTCCTTCTGAGACAGAGAAGGCTTAATTTCCAAGCAAGTCTTTGGAAATTCTTGTGCCAACCACAGGACTTGTGGGAGTGGGCAGAGGTTCATGGAGCCACAGTGCCAAAGTGGTTTCTCTTTGAAGAAAAATGAAGAATGGTGACTTTTCTTCTTTTTTGCAATCAGATCATACCTAACCTAATCTGACTTTCAGCATTAGACCATGAGGGAATTACTCAATGACAAGTAGCAGCCATCAAAACAGGGATAATGGGTTTGCTGCTTGAGCTTGTAGCCATCTGTACATTTAGTTCAATCAGATTTAGTCACCCAGGATTAAATACAGTTGAAAGTAGTCTTTAAACTTTTTAACCAATTTTTTTGAATGAGGCTTATTTCTTATATCACTATCTTGTCTGTCATTCCAGTCTTTGGGTACAAATAGTTGTTCTGGCATTAATGAAGCTAATTTCCCCCAATGTCTTCTAAGCAGCTGAAACAACAGGGTTTTAAATCCAGACCTCAGTTCAGATCCATGCTTTCCCCATTTCTTGGTTGTACAGCTGTGGCAAGTTAATTACCAGTCTGGTTCTCCAGATGGTTTCCTTATAATAGAATAATCTTTTTATGAGGATCAAGAGGAAATGGCCTCTCAGAGCTCTGATACGGTGCTTCTTAAATGTGGATCCTATCCTTGTTGCCCTCATTCCCTTCTTTTCCCATTTGTCTCTTTGCTTCATCATTTGGCCCCATTAAACATTTCAGAAATATCTTGTTTCCAGCAGATCACACCTTGGAAATTAAATGTGCATGTCAAGTAGATCCCATCTGAGAGGGAAGAGATTTTAACAACTAACAGAGACAGCTTTATTGAACTGGGAGGACCTCCTTAAACACCACATAGCACATGTGATTTTGGTTCTGGAGATATAAAGTACTAATAAAACATTGATTATGAGGATGATTTGCTTGCTTTTGAATACTGCTTAGTTATGTCCTAAATTGTAGCAATGCCAAGGGAAAAATGATAAGATCTTGGAAGTGTGTAAAGAAATTCAGATACTCCAAACAAAGGTCTTTAAAGATGCTGAAATGTTGCTTCATCCTGTTTACCACCGTGGAATAGCTCTCTCAGAAATAGAGGGAGAATAAGTGACCTAAGGTGAGGTTCATTATTCCATTATCTTACTTGAGTCTTATTGGTTTTAGAAAAACACTCATACAGACCTACTGGAAAATTAGAACATTCTTTCTTCTGGTGTTTGCCAGGCATAATGGAGCCACCTGGGCCTACTGTCTTGTGAAGATCAGTGGGGTGGAGGGGAGTGGACAGTATGAACTAATTTCAAAAAGCTCTTTCTAGAGAATTTTTCCAGTGAGGCCCACACCAGCCGGGGCACCTGGCCTTCTAGCCTATATCTATCTCTGACAGGCACCACATTCAATCACTGGGCCTACCTTAAGAAGCTCTATAAAGAGAGAAACTTCTCTAAATCTTTTTGACAGCTATGTGCCAGTTTTAAGAAAGGACAGGGTTTTGAACGGTGGTGTTTTTCTTCTACTGTTGGACAGCGTGGTTCAGGGCAATGGAGAGTCTTCAGACTTTGAATTGATTGCTTTGCAGCAGAAGCAGGCAGGTGGGACAGACTCCAGGAAAGAGTATTATATCCTGAGTGCTGTGCTTGGTGCTTTCTGGTCTACTGTCCCTGTCCTCATAACAACCCTGGAGGGGTAGGGATGATGGTATTCCCATGAAAAAACAGAGAAGTTTAGAGAAACACTTAAGATCACCAGCTCACCAAGTCTCAGGCCCAGCTCTGTCCATTGCTCTGCTGCTGCTCCCCTCCCCCCAGGACTCAGAAGGGGCAAATATAGAAATGACTCCTTAGATCTCAGGGTTTTACGGAAAGAGGCACATGTGACACGGGATGGTGTGGGGAAGAAGGGAGGAGTCAGAGTGTCATTTCATACATAATCAGATCACAAGGTACTTCTTTGTCCCAGAATATGATGCAAAAGAGTCAAAGAATAAAATGTGTTTCCTTTGAGTGGTACAGACAGCCTGGGAGTAAAGGGACATAGGTTCATCTAACATGCACTGACCATTACTTGCTGAATTTGGATCCTGGTGAGGCCTTTTACAAGGCTTGTATTTCTCATCAACTACTCTGTAGCTTTGACAGCAATAAATAAACCCATGCTACAAATATGGACCCTGGACCTGTGAAAGAAAATGGCCTATATACCCACATAATTTTGACTTTTCTCCCAGGTAATAACTCAAAGCCTGGAAAAGAGGCTCTTTTCAACCAATATTATGAAGCAACAGCTGCAGACTAGAAGTAGAGGACACTGAATTCACAAACCAGTTTCTTCTGGCTTGTAAACCTCTCAGCTGTCTATACTTAGATACTCCCTGTGCACTGCATTTATGTTGTAAGGTTTCAAATTCAGCTGGTGCTGATGTGTATACTTAATTGTTCAGAGTGTGTATTTATTTATTATTTTGTTTTTTGTAGTCTCCTCTAAGCCATGACCTCATCCTTAACCTGACTCAGGACGGGATCAAACTACTGTTTGATGCTTTCAATCAGAGACTTAAGGTAACTATAAATGACAACTGAAGTTTCATGTCAGGCTGGTTAATGTGTGCAATTGTGGAATGTTTCTGAAACTCCTGAGTGGGAGTAGGCTTGTGGTTCAGAGACAGCCACAATATAGGAGACTGAAGCTGTGCCTGTCCCCCTAAAGAGAGAAGCTGGGGGTAGATTTGGATGGTTGGAAAGAGGCTGGGAGGGACTTCAGTTCTGGGCTCCAGAGGTTAAGGGGAAAGAGTGTTGAAGATTTGGAGCCTGCTGTAGGGAGCAGGCTTTTCTGTGTTGAATAGGAAAATGAGAGGAGGTAAGTATTTGTCATAGATTATCCTGAGTCTTTAAAATGGGGCCTAACTGCAGAATAGAGCTGGAAGACTTTAGTGGAAGACTTTAGTCAGATTTTTGTATCTTGCTGTTTTACTTCATTCTTGGGTCAAACAATAAGACTTGGAAGATGAAAAATGGAACCGTTCTTCCTAAAATGCTGAGGGCTTGGACCTTAACACTACCATCACTGAGTTGATTCTTAAATCCCTTTAAAGAAATCAAACAGCTTGCTGGTATGTCTTAATTGGAATTCAAGTACAGTTTACTAGCACCTGTTTCAGACCAGGATGTTTTTAATGTGCTGTTTACGAATGCCTGGACATGATAGGTTAGTCATGTGACATCCGACTCATGCCTCAGTGTCACAAGATTGAATGTGGCTCGGGGCAGTGGCATGCCAGAGCTGTCGTCCTGGTTAGCTTATGGAGTTGCCTTTCCAGAAGGCTTGGGTACCTCCTACTTCTCACCATCCCATCTCAAGTGAGCTGCTGAGTTCAGAGAGCACATGGAAAAATAACCTGTATATGGAAAAAGAATTCTTCGTTTATGTTACCTTTTCAAAAAGGAGAGTTTGATGTGAACACTCTTATCCCCACAGCACCCTTGCCTCTATAGGCTTAGTCAACCTGGCCTACTGACCAGAAGCCCCACACTGGGAAAGGGCAGAAGCTGGTCTTCAATGTGGCTTCATCACAGATTGGGGGAAATTAATCTCTAAACACCTTTACAAAGAGCCATTTGTCTTTAACTTGGTAAATCCACTGTAGGAAACTTAACCCAAAAAGATTAATGGGGAGGGTAATATTGCCAGGTATTTATAGCAAGGCTTTTCATAGTAATGAAAAGCCGGAAGTAATCTAAATGGGCAACAGTTGAGGGTAGAAAGGCGGCCTATGGCAGAATTTCAGCATGGTGAGGAAAGTATATTTAGTGAGCACTTAGTACCTGTTAGTCACATGGCTGAGTGCTTCCCATGCATTTCCTAATTCAATCCTAACAACCCCGTGAGTGGTACGGCTTACTAGTGAGACAACAGAGGGACAGAAGATAAGCAGTCTACCTGACACCAGGCTTTTAACTGTATTACCAGAGCATAGCGACTGTCTGCTGGGAATAGAAATGGCTTAGGTTCTGTTGATGAATGTGGGAAATAAATGGGATAAAAGTGTGTGAGCATACTATGCAGAAGTGCAAGGAATTCAAAGTACCCTTGAGTGGGAAAAGAGATAGAGTAGAACCATCTTTCTGCCTTCTGTGAGTCTCTATGAAGGGAGGGCTGGGGCCCTGCCTGAGAGTATGGAAACTGAGGAAGCAGTCCCTCAGGTACCATTGATGGGCACCAAGTCTGACCTGATCCGTCTGCCTGCCCCACCATACAAGGGCTTCAGAAGTCGCCCCTCCCCACAGCTGTCCCCTGCAGTTCCCCCATCCTCTCACTCCCTGCCTGTGAGAGAGCCCTGTGGGATGAAGCTTCACAAGTCATAATCTGTACAGCCACCTGTCTTTTCCTTTCCTATCTTGTCTGCTGCCATAACTTCTCCTCTGGGGAAATCAAGGTCTTTTCCAGCCTAGAGGATAGAAAACCATGGCTTCCAGATTTCCCCAGCTACCTGTCCCTACAGTCCAGCAAGCTCTATGGGCGAAAATCTGCTTGTTGATTCTGGCAAGGGACCCAGAGTGCTGACCGTCTTGGAGTCCTTCACGTCACAAGTGCCATAGTGTCGCAGGAGGAATATTCCGGAGGCCCACAGGCTGAGTGATGGGCAGCCCTTGGGGGATCATTGGTCAGCCATAGTGGTAGCAATCAGAGGGGCAGAGTGCTACTCCTGCTGCACGAGCAGAGGTTCTGGCTGTGGGTCAAGGCCTCTGGCAGCCTGGGACACTGACCTCAGTAAAATGGCTTACCCGTTTAGCATAATATACTGCCATGCCCCAGCTTTCTGAAGATACTGTCGTGAGTCACAACTATTCCCCTGCACTTGCACGACCTCCCTCAGCACCTCTTTTCATGTTTTTGAGCTTCATATTACCCTTAGCTTCATCCCAGGCAGGCTCCCTGACATGTGTTGTGTACCCTTCTGTGCAAACTAATGAGCCAGACCTCAAGGGGCCTAACTCAGTGGGACCAGTGAATGGCATATACTGGTAGTGTAGGAAAGGGTAGATGGAAATACTCCAACAGCCAAGCAGAGGCAGTGATTCTTAGCAGCATGTAGGATCAGAATAGTTGCACCTTATAGTTAAGAAGTGCCCAGCTTCTAGTTTTCCAGGTTAGGCGCAGGTCTGACCACAAGTGAACTGCCTGTTCTGTCTCTGTTCCTGTGACAGTGCCAGGTGCCCCATCACCCACTGTCCATAGTCCTTCCCAGGATGAAGCCCTGGTTGTCAGGGCAAACAGATTGAACCAGCTCTGCTTGTGCTTCTGCAGTGGGGGCCAAATCTCCCAGCTAGGGAAAGCAGATGGTTCGCCCATCCTCAGTCAGCTATGCTACTGGCTAGACGTCTAGCCTTTGATGCCATAGACATCAAAGACTTCAGATGTGGATTACTTGGCATCACTAGTGGCTGGATGTTCAATGCCTTTTCCTTTGTCTCCTCCATGAGTTCTTGATATTTCATCAGAGACTGAACCCTTAGAAACTTCACAAGGGTCCTGAGGTTCTCCAGGTTGGACCAGATGCTCTTCATTAGGGATATAACAGTATTGTCACACTGGACCTAGGCTAATAAAATAACTTGTTTTCTAATAAGATAGACCCCTCCCCCCCGTCTTTTTTTTTTTTTTTGGTAAACCACAATATTTTGAAACTGTTTTTGAAAGTGACTTGATTTGGGTTTTTATAATGCAACAAAGTGTAGCATGAAAGAAAAGGGGCTCAGTATTCCCCTTACAGGTTACAACCTTCACAAGCTGCTTGAATTTGTTTTTGTGGAGGGTTTCACTGTCCTGTCGCATGGTATGTGCAGTCTTATGTATGACCCAGCTGTAGACTAGATACAAAAACTTGACCAAGAGCATCCACGGACATCTGTTGAACCATCCTCTAGAGAGAAGGGGAAGATGAATTTATGCCATGTGTGGTATGGGTTTTTCTTCCAGATTTAAAAATAAAAACAAAATGTGTAGTGCTTCAGGAGAATTTCAGCTAGTGATTTTTTTTTTCTTCACTGCTCTATAAATGTCTTTTCTAATTAACCTTTTTCAACCGCAAAGCTCTAATAGATCTTAAACATTTGCTTTTTGTTTTTAGGTGATTGAAGTATATGACTTGACTAAAGTAAAGTTAAAATATTGGTAAGTTTTCTCCTGGTTTGTGTCCTAGGCTTGGCACACATGGGCTTATTTCTATCCTCAACAGTTCTGGGATCACAGCTGGTTGCCATGATTCCCTTCCCTCAGGCAGCCTCCAAATCTACTCCGTTTCCTGGGAAAGAGAAGGAAAGCTCATTCAGAACACACTGTGTATGAAACACTTCCCATTTGGGTCAGTTTCCTTAATCCCACCACAAAGCAGGACCTCAGTCTGTGACTGTCCCCTGGGTCATAGCTGCCCTTCCCTGCACAGCTTCTTTTGGCATCTTTTTATGTTTTCATGACCAGCAAATGTGGAACAAACCAGATATAGCTGACTCTGAGGCCTATGCTAAAGAGAATGCCAAAAGGATCGCTATTTGTTGGGGGTGAGGTGGGGGAGCAAAATCTGCTTTTTAGAATGAAAATGGGAATAGCCTGTATGGTGCACAAATATTTGAGCCCTCATATGGTAAGTCACTGTGCTGGCATCTAGAATATTCTGTTCAGTAAGCTTCCTTAACAAGCTTCCCTTTTCGAGGATATCAAAGGGGTCAGTTCCTGGGCTGTTTCAAGCAGTATCTGCCGATAGAGAAGTGGATAAACCAGATGCATAAAAGCACTGACCCCTGCAGATTCTGGTTATCTTTTAGTCTTGTTGGGGCCTTCCATACCTCAAAGTCTGGCTTCTCTTTACCCTCATAAGAGTCACTGGTGGGTAAGTGAGGGGTCAACAGTCAGGCTGCCCTGGGTTTGAGTTATGACTTCTTCATTTTATTACTCTGCGAAATAGGGCAAGTCACTTAACCTCTTTGAGCTTGTTTTTTCATCAGAGAAGTGAAAGCATAAATCTGGCTGCTGAGTTAGGAAAACTACATGAGATAATGCTGATAAAGCATATAGCATAGTGCCTGGTTAAAAACAGATGCTCTAGATGCAAACTGTTATATACAGATTAGATAAACAGCAAGGTCCTACTGTATAGCATGGGAAACTTTTCAATATCCTGTAATAAACCATAATGGAAAGAATGTGAAAAAGAATATATATATATACATACATATATATATATATATATAATTGAATCACTTTGCTGTACAGCAGAAATTAATGCAATATTGTAAATCAACTATACTTAATAAAATTTTTAAAATGCAGAGGTGTTCCATAAGTGATACTCATTTTTTTTAAAAATATTCTTAATCTTTAAGCATTCTCCTTAAAGTTAGAAATGACTTATCTTCGTGCTCATCGTCTGAAATCACACGCTCCTCTTTGCTCCCAAGCCCACCCCCTCCCAGGTATTTTTCCTTTGCTTGGGATCATTCTCCCCATCCACTTACCCATTCACCCATTTGATGAGTGCTGGTTCTTCTGCTTGTTAGGAAAACAAGCTGCCTTGCTTGGCTGTATCCTAGATTTAAAATGTTCATCCCCTTTTTAAGAAGGTTCCTTTTCAAGACAAACTACTCATAGGCATTCTGGGAAAACACATTAACAATGTCTATTTCTATGACTATTCCTTATCCAAGTCCAAATGCCATGGGGCTGAGGCTGGATTTACTTCCTTCTGAACTGGGCCTGGTCACCATAGATGTCTTGGGAGGTCCTAGAGGGCTAATCCTCTGTATCAGCCTCAGGAGAATTGACTATTTCTGACCTCATTAATTGTCTCTTATTTAAAAGTTCTATAGTTAAACCTTTATTTTGATATAATTATAGACTCAACCCCCATGTATTTTAAGAGTAACTCTTCCAGCCACCATCTCTAATGACCTGTGAGTGCATCCTACAAGCCTGGTATTAAAAAGCATCTTTGTTTTTCAGTGGCGTGCATTTCAATTCTCAAGCCATAGCTCCCACCATTGAGCAGATTGACCAGTCTTTCGGTGCAACCCATCCTGGAGGTAGGCCCAGTCCATCTGATTCCTCTGGTCATCTGTAGCAGCCAATAGTAATAAATCTGGCAAGTGGTGCCATGCCAGCCCCAACCTCAAAGCTCCTATCAGATTTGGGGGCCGGTACTTGGGTGTGAAGGAAAGCTCTCCCCCATTGTTTTCAGCCTAGTAAGTCAGTTCAGAAATGAGACACAATGAAAGTGTTGCCAATCATTACTCCCTGTCAGGCTGGTTTGTGTTCACAGCTTCGGATGCCATTCAACCTTGTCATTTTCTTCTCCCCACTCCCACAGTGTACAACTCTGCTGAGCAGCTCTTCCACCTCAACTTCAGAGGATTGTCTTTCTCTTTTCAGCTAGATTCCTGGACCGAGGCTCCCAAATATGAGGTTAGCCTTTTTCTTTCCCTGATATTTATTGCCCAGTGCCCGGATGATAGGGGGCAGAAGACAGTACCATTGGAGGAGGCTGGATAGGTACCCTTCCTTTGGTTCCCTTAATATCTGAGGTCTTCAGAGGCCCCTTGGGGGTACAGTGGGTGAAGTTGACAGAACAAAGCCCAGGCTGGCATTCCCAGGAGGAGGGCACTTCCAACTGAAGTGAGGTCGAGCTCGCTCTTCAGAGGGAAATCCATGTCGTGTGCTTTAAAATTCCAAATCACCACAGTTTTTCTCAATGGCCTAGAATTTGAGAGACTTCATCCTTCAACAATGGCATCCTTAGTGTTATAAAATGATAGTTTTTGTAAGTTTCACATTTTATTAAGGCATTTCTACATTTTCTCCCTGATGAAGGAAAGGAAAACTAAGTAAAATTAAAGATGAACTTTCATGGTTTAGTGAATTTATTGACCTGGAGACAGATCAGACTGTGCTTTGACCTGGCCAGTTCTTTTTTTTTTTTTTAATACCTTGATAAATAGAACGAGCAAATTTCAAAGTTTCTCAGAAACCATTCCACACTGCAGGTAACAATACCCAGTGAGAAATTGGATACAGAAAATGTGTACCAAATGAGGCAGTACCAGTAGCACAGTTGTGTCTGAAACAGATATTCCTATTCTAAATTCCCTACTTTTGTGACCTGGCCAGTTCTCGAAGACCATGAGTATTGGGAAAATGCCAAAGCTGAAGTGTGCTTTTAGTAAAACATTTATCCTGTGTTTGCAGCCCAATTTTGCCCATGGTCTGGCTTCTCTTCAGATACCCCACGGAGCAACTGTGAAACGAATGTACATCTACAGTGGGAACAGCCTACAGGATACCAAGTATGTGTGGGGGAACACAAGCTTCATGCTAAGGCCATGAGCTCCCTGGGAGGGAGGACAAAGTCTCTGCTCACTCTGTGCCTGCCCCCAGGGCTCCCATGATGCCCCTGAGCTGTTTCCTGGGCAACGTGTATGCTGAGAGTGTGGATGTTCTCCGGGATGGAACTGGACCCTCAGGTTTACGACTCCGCCTCCTTGCCGCAGGTCAGTTACTGGCTTTGGGGTGGTGGGTTCTCCATTATAGCCTTGTCGAGATGGTCTAAAATCCCACGTCCTTAGGGATAGTTGGTAGAAGACAAATGGTGCCGACGTTTATGGTTAGAAGTTTTCATTTGTGAAGGAATAAGACATAATTTTATTTTGAGCAGCTCTTATAAATGACAGTAAAACTGCTTCCCTCAACATGTACATCAGCCTCTGTGTACTTAGGTAGCTTTGCAGTGGTGCCCGGGTCCTAGAGGTGTATCTTACAGACTCAGTGTTGCATGTTCTCTCATTTTCCACCCTTTGTGCTCATTTCTCAGAGTAGACTGGCAAGAAGGACTTGTTGAATGGTGATTTGGCCATACCCTGCTCAGTTTTGCTGATTGCATACAAAAAGAATTGCTGCCTTCAGTAGCCAGTCTCTCTAGGATTCACACCTCATCCTATGATTTTGTTATGTGCACAGTCTCAGCTCCTTCGACCTTTGGATTATGCTTAGGGGTACAGAGATCGTCCAGTGTGGAGTTTGCCTCTGTAAAGATGACCTGGGGACTGTGAGCTCCATGAAGGGACCTATGCCCCTTCATGTGAGGGGCGTAGTGAGACTGGAGCTCATAGTCTAGCCAGACTTTGTTTGTAAGCTGGGATCTTCCCTCAGTCTCTGGGGCATTAGTTCTCAACTGCTAAGAATCTGGCAAATAAATTGTAAACTCACTCCCAGGAACAATTAGACAGTTCAAAGCCTCCAGGTTAGAAATTTCTTAAATGTGGTTTTCTAGCCATGGCAGAACACGAGCTACTTAAAGGAGCATTGTGCTTGCACTGTAGTTTTTGAAAGAATTGAGATGTGGCATCTCAAAAAAGAAGATGAGGTCTTCTCAGGAGGATTGCTGCTTGAAGCAGTGGGGTAGTCAAAGGTGGTATGAGGATACCAGGTGACAGCAAGAGGAGCCTGTTGAGAGTAGGGGGTCTCAGCCAGTTCTGACCACTGCCCTGACAGGACACTCCAAGCAGTCACATCACACTGCCTACAAGGTCAGTGGGGAAAACACTCCTTAAGTCAAGACCTCACTGCGTTATTATCCACCCGGTACTCATCGAGAGTTCCTATGGAGTGTGGCTACAGTGATGCCATTCAACTGTCTTGATCCCCACAGTAATGTATAGGAGGACTCACTCAAGGGAATCAGAAACTAAAATAGTCTCCTTGAGAAACTAAGGGTACCTTTACTTGAGGAGATTTCAGATAGAGTGAGACAAGAGAGGAGACTCACTTGTGAAGGGTGCCTCCCCTACAGTCCTGGGTGGACATTCACAAGAATCTGGAACTTGCAGACTTTAGGCACACAGTCTAGCTTGACAGGACTTTCAGTGGTTTCCATAGGTCACCCAGGCTAACCTAAGTGCAGGATTTATACACAGAGGTTAATGTGGACTGTGCTTTTTTTCCCTTGATTTACACACAACTCTGTGTGTGTGTGTGTGAGGAGTGGGATTTGAAACAACTTTTATTGTACATGAAAGAGCTTTGTCAGCCTGTGTGTGTGTGTGAGTGAGTGAGTGAGGAGTGGGATTTGAAATAGTTTTTATTGTACAAGAAAGAGCTTTGTCAGCTGTAAAGCCCTATACAGAGTAAGGTGATAGTGGTGATGATCACGGCACTAGAAATTAGTCCTCCTCAGAGTCTTAGCTTCGTTTTATAATTTTGGGCAAAACACTCTGTCTTCCCATCCACAGAATGAGGGAAATTTTACTGTTGGTGTGTTCATTGCTATTCCATAATCACTTCTGTGCGTGTGTGTGTGTGTGTGTGTGTGTGTGTGTATTTAACTAGAACCACTTTTGAAATGTTTTAGACAGAGTCAGAGTTTAAAGATTGTTCTCAAAGAAGAAACCTTTGGCAAATCAGGTTTTCCATTTTCACCCACTTTCCTGGTTTGTCTCTTTTTGAGTGTTAGTGTTTGTAGAGTTAGGGAGTAAGTTAATGGGTGCTTAGCTCTTGGCTCTTTTATCGAGTGTTCTTCCGGTCCAGTCCCAGGTTGGGGGTTACCATTGAGAAGTACTTCTTATCGTAAATCCTCTATCTTGTTGGGAACCAGAAAGTGGCAGGAGATAATGGCACCCATTTGTATATTTCCATAGCACCTGCTGTTTGTTGTACCGCAGTTGTGTGATGGTCTGATTACAGTCTTTACACCATGAGCTCCAACGTGGGCAGAGTCTGCACCTATTTTTCTCACCATTGTTCCCTCAGCATCTAGCAGAGTGTCCTAGCCCAGGGTATCAATGACTAAATATTTGGTGAGTCAGTGAGTGACATTTCCAGAGTTCCATGTTACTTTTGTCGGATTGAGTGAGTCTCTGGCATTATTTTGAGTAGATAGTGATCTCCTGTAGCATCTCAAGTCCTGGTGACCTGTTGTTTCTACTTACATGCCATCTTGCTCCTTAGCCAAACCTGATAATGCAGCATGCAGCCACTGGCCTCTCTGGGGCTCCAGACCCTGGGCTGCAGGGTCCTAGGCCCTGACTGGGACCCTGACCACCTCTACTTGTTCTCTGCAGGTTGTGGACCTGGCCTGCTAGCAGATGCCAAGATGCGGGTATTTGAACGCTCAGTGTATTTTGGTGATTCCTGTCAAGATGTTCTTAGCATGCTTGGCTCTCCACACAAGGTCTTCTACAAGTCAGAAGATAAGGTAGGGGAAATGTGTTTATAAAGTGAATGGGTGGTCTCTCTTTATTTAATCAACTTGAACTTAATAGTGAATAAATATAAACTGCTATTTTCCCATAGAACCTGTTCTATTAAAGCTGATGGAAAAAAAGTAAAAAACTGATGGAGAAGTAAATTGAAAGCTCTCTTCCGACCCCTGTTGGTCAGACTGCCCTGCCTTTCCTTAGAGACCAGGGCCCAGTCTATAGTCAACCAAAGCTGTCTGGGTTGTTCAGCACCAGTATCGGGGACCCCCACACTCTTGCTTACCCAACAGATGACTGTCATACACGAAACACAACTTGTAGACTCATTTCATCCAAGAACTGTATTAATGGATTGGATTTTAATTCATTGTTATTTTCGTCCCAACAGATGAAGATTCATTCTCCTTCTCCTCATAAGCAAGTTCCATCCAAGTGCAATGACTACTTTTTTAACTACTTCACTCTCGGAGTGGTAAGCTGTGATTCCTTACAGAAGTGTTCCATTTTCCTGGGGGTGTGCAGTGTGCTGGGCAGGCCTATGTGTACACTTGCAGCTTTAACTGTGCTGGCCTGTGGAAGCCAGAAGGATCTGGCAGGTCCTGGCTTTCAGAACAACCAGGTGCCTTGAGCCCCTTGACAGTCAGGGGGGCCCTGAATCTTCTCATTAGTTTTTAAGGCAAAATCTATGCTCAGTTACATTTTTTAATCTGGTGCTTTTTGTCAGGGAAGATCTCCCTGACCATGTTTGAGTTCTCAAGCAGTGGGAACTGTAGCCCTCTGTGCCTGTGGGGCCTCCTGGTACAAGGTTTGGAATGAGGAGGCCTGGAGATGGTTGGGCATGTGTCATCATCCCGTCGCTCTAGGCCTTAGCTGTCCCCTTGGTTGTTATTGGGTCAGAACTGTTCCCCAAGGGCGTCCCTATTGTGGAGGGGGTGTCTTCGAGTAGGACATGCCGTCAAAAGCCCCCTGCCCTGCCTCAGTAATTTTACCCACTTGAGCATCCTTGTTTTCTATCCCAGGACATTCTCTTTGATGCTAATACACACAAAGTGAAGAAGTTTGTCCTACATACCAATTACCCTGGACATTATAATTTTAATATGTGAGTATACCTGCACCTGCCCCTCCAGGAAAGAGAGCTTGAGGTCTTGGATGTTTGCTAATTCATGAAAAGTAAACCATTTCCTAAGTGTTTTCTGTGCCTGATGCAGTGTCCATTACCTTATATCTCTCCATTTATATCCATTTTACAAATAGAGAAATGGATTCAGAAAGCTTGGCCTCTTATCCAAGGTGATAGGGTCTTCAGAGCCCCCCGGCTCTGCCCTTTCTGGTTTGACTCGAGGGCCCAAATCTGGCCTCTCCAGTGCTTTGAGCAGGTGTGCTTGATCCTGGTTTTCCTAGGGTGCAGAGTTGAGATGTGGGGGTGGTCAGGTCTCCCAAGGGGTCCCACCTTTACCCATCTCCCTTCTCTCTCTAGTTATCACCGCTGTGAGTTCAAGATCCCCCTGACCGTAAAGAGAGGTGAGTAGTCAGTGTCCTCAGGGTAAGGAAAGGGTTTTAGAGTCAGTCTCTCATGCTTCGAAGAGATGATGATCCAAGCAGAGAGGGTGGCAGTGGTTGGATGTGTGGACTCTTTGCCCACCTGCTTCTGCCCAGAGCCTCAGTTTCTCTGGGTTGGGCTCTTGGTTCTGGGGGCCACATGGTTCTTGGTCCGTAGTCTCCTGGAAGCCCTTAAGGTCTTATCCTGTGCCTGTGGGATTGTTGGTTTCCAAACTTCAATCCCAGTGCCTAGGGCAGCGAGGGATGGGGTCGCAGGTGGGCTGAGCCTTCTACCTGAGCAGATGTGGAACTAAATCCAGGCCAGGCCAGCTACCAACCATGCTGTGTTCTCTTTTCAGAAAACACAGAGGGTCAGACAGAAACATGCACAACCTACAGCAAGGTGAGCTCTTATTTTTCCCACCTGACACGGTCTGAGAGTGAGGAGGGCATGAGCCTGCCAGCAGTCTGGAGCCTGTGTCCTTTGGGCCAGCCGTTGGTCACAGTGGGATCAGGTCCCTGCTAATCCCCTGTCACCCTCATCCCTCTTGTAGTGGGACAACATCCAGGAGCTCCTGGGACACCCTGTGGAGAAGCCTGTGGTCCTGCACAGGTGAGTGGGGGTTTGCTTTCTGATCGCCCCACCCAGCTCCTCACCACCCAGAAGGACCGGGAACCCTAGCAGTGGGTATGGCTTAAAACCGGCAGGAATTTCTGATGTTGCCACACGCTTCCTGCCCCAGCCCTGTGAGTTACAACTCAGCCAACAGTTCTGCACATTTACTTGTAACCAGAGGTACTGCCCCTGGGATAGCTCCCCCCTCTCCCTCCTACCTCCAGGTATAGGGACCTTTTCACCTCCAGTTACTCAGAGAGGGAGGCAGTTTGACTAGCTCTCCTCGTCACACCTGCTACCTGCTTTAGTTCATAGCCCAGTACCTGGTTGCCCTGCTGTCTGAGGCGCCCTCTCCGTACTGACTTTGTACACTCCAGTCCCATTGCATAATACCCTTCTGTCCCAGCTGGACTGCAGAGGACTCGGTGCTTGAGTGAGATCGATCACTGTGCCTCGGACCTCAAGAGCCCATGTGGGAAACACACTCAGAGCCCTGAGGGACCACTGGCTAACAGCCCCTACCCAAAAAGGAACTGGATGCCCCACCTGGCCTAGGTCTCTGTCTGCCCCTCTAATTCTGGCTTCCCTGGCCTCAGGTCCTCGTCCCCAAACAACACCAACCCTTTTGGCTCCACATTCTGCTTTGGTCTTCAGCGGATGATCTTTGAGGTGAGCCCTGGGGATTGAGTAGCTGGTGATCATGGCAAGGGCAGGCAAATGATGGGGGAAAGAGATTGGGGGGGGCCTGAAGACCCTGCTGTGCAGGCTCATTCAACAAGATGAGGGGAAATAGGGAGCCCACATTTATATTTGAAAACATGAGTACAATAGCAAAGGGAACCACAGGGCAAGTGGGGCTCTGTTGGGGAGTGTTGGGGAGGGTCTTTAAATGCCATATGAATGACTATGCGGTGGGGCAAGTGGCTCTTGAGGCCCTACTGGCTGGGAGAAGAATGGGCTGCCCCTGCTTTCCCATCTGGTTGCCATACCTTCAGCAGACCCCTAGCAGTTCCAGAAGGGCTGGACAGATGGGTATGGTGAAGTTTATGTGTCCCGAAGGAACAGGCAGACACAGGGGCAGAGATGACCCCTAGCATGAGCTGGGGGGTGTTGAGGGGTCAGTCCAGCCCCACGTGCAAGTGTGTTGCACACACAGGCGCTGCCTCAAGTGCCTTCTCTTCCATCACAGCCCAGGACTGATCCCACTGGGGGTTTTGTGGGAGTTTTGCTGTGCTTACATCCCTTCGATTCCTCCCCCTCGACTCACTGTCCTCTTCTTACACCAGGTCATGCAGAACAACCACATTGCCTCGGTGACCCTTTATGGCCCCCCCAGACCTGGTGCCCACCTGAGAACCGCGGAGCTCCCCTAGGAACGTCATGACCCTTGCCCCTCTGCCCCGTGGAACTGTGCATTGCATCCTGTTCAGTGGGCCACCCCGTGGGTTTTCTTGGACATCTTGCCAGTGTGGAACGGCTGTTGTGGTGTTTTGAGGTGGGGCTCAGGCTGGGCATTCTGCCATGGGGTGAGAGGCCCAGATATTCCTCAGTCCATTCTCAGCCTGCTGGTGCCAACAGGGGACACAGACTGCAGAGAGAAGCACAAACTCTGAGCCTTGATACCTGGAGCCAGGAGCTCTCAACTAACATGTAAGGAGACAGGGTTCTGTCTCCCTGTCCCACACACATTGGGAAAACCTGGGACTTTTCTATGGCTGAGAACACAGGCTCCCAGACAAGGACACGGTCCTGCCTTTGGCCCAACATTGCCACATGACCTTTAAGGCAAGCAGGTAGCATGTCCATAGTACTTGGTTGCGACTTTTGCACTACATCCACTTTAGTTACTTGATGAGCTGGCTGTGGCCAAGGTGGCCCACCTGCCCTTCCCTGTTTCTTTCTTGCACGCGCTCCCTGCCAGGCCCAGTAGGCACACCCAAGTGGTTGAAACACAACTTTCTACCATCAAGGTACGTGCTCAGGCCTGGCTCCACCTGTCTTGGAGCAAGCCTTCAAGGTCGCCTGTTCCCCTGCTCTGCCCCAACGTGGCTGGTGGGGCTGCATGTTTCCATTTTGTTTGCCTCTTTTATTTAATGCCAAAGTTTTAGCCAAAGACATCTTCCTCCTTTTTTGTGTGTTTCAGCATTCTGTTCTGCACTGTGGGCTTGGCTCTCCTGCCCTGATTCTGGGCAGTGTCCCCTGGCCGGGCCCTTTCACACGGCTCAAGGCCTCTGGGGCTCCTGGAGGGCTGGGCTGCTCAGTCTCTTCGTGAGACTTGCTAAGGAAAGAAGCGTATGTGCTTTAAAAATATTAATCCTTTTGAAAAGAATTGAGAAGAGAAATGTATAATTTTATCCCATTTTTAATATTTTGGTCTAGCAACTTGTGATACATAGATGACAATTTTGTGAGGTTTTTCAAATGTGTGTATAGATTTTTGTAAATACGACTCTTTTGTAATTAATTCATGTACAGCCTCATCCTGTATAGTTTAACAATGAATGTGCGGGGGACCAGCCCCAGGCTCCTGTGTGACGTTCCCATGACTTTGTGACTGTTTGGTGTCTTCCCGTGTGGACGGTGGCCTGGCCAGAGACCCCCACACATCCCACTGTGGGGCAGCCAGGACTCTTCCCATCCTCCTAGAATGGGGGAATCTTCCTCATGCCCTACCCATATCCCTCCTCCAATAAAGACCTATGCCCTCAGCAACAGCTCCCCATGTGCTGTTGTTGGGATGTTTGTACTAAAATAAGCCTGGAGGCATTGGTTTGTTTTTGAGAAAGGGGGTGGTTGAAGAAGATGGGGAATTTTACAGCTGGAATCATCTTAGAAGAGGTTCCTTGGCTCCTCTGAAGGGGGCAGCACAGACTCCAGTGGGGGACTGGCATAGTTGCATGGGTGTGGGTAGCTGGAGGTGGGGGGAGACTTCAGGTAGGACAGTGTGCCCAGTCCCTGTGTGCCTCCATCCCAGGTGTTCCACCTAGTCCAGGGCTCAGGAGGGGCTGGCCCCAGAAAAGCAGATCTAAAGACCTAGACAGGGCTAAGACTCCAGTTTGCAAACTGGAGGGGCAGATAGGAAGCAAAACACCTACTTTCAGATTGAGTTGTGGCAGAATGGCTACCAGTTCCGTGAGGAGCTCCCTGTGGGGTCCAGCCTTGAGAAAGACCTGCATTTGTTGGCATCACTCTAGGGGTTCTAAACTAAGCGTGGTCAGATTTCATGAGCCTTTGCCACCACCCCTCCCCCCATACATACACTCACACATCCCTGCTAGGAGGACCAAGCATGTTCACCTGCTTGGCAAAGAGCCTGGTTCTCCACCACCTCAGCCCTGGCTATCTCAAAACTGCCACCATTAGATTGGTTCCAGATCACCGCCCAGTAGAGTGGGTCAGCAGGAGCCAAGCTCAGTCTTCATTCCCTGGGCCTTCTGAAGGCAGACACCTGGATAACCCCTTTCTGGGGAAGAACCACATACACAGCACTAACCCGCCTGGGAAATCTACCCTTCAAGCTACCTCCCACTTATATCCTGGGTCTGAATGAGGGGGGCTTAGAGCTGTGATAGGAGGCTAGGGGCCCCACTGGAAGGGGCCAGCAGGAACAGGCCATGGACGCGCACAGGCTGGCCCATTCGGCCCGTGCAGCAGGTGCCACATAAGCCAGATGTCAGCAGCCGAGAGCCCATGCACTACAACCAGCTCGCGGTAAAAGCAGGGGTCGAAGGTGTGGAGGTGCGGTGCGGCTGAAGGTCGAGGGATGCCGAAAGTGCGGAAAGCAGGATGAGGCTCCGGCGTGAGGCGCAGGCGCTGTAGACACATGCCCAGAAAGACGTCGTCGATGGGGAAAAGCTCAACCTGCGCACAGGCACCGGCCAGGCGGCGCAGCGTGGCCCCCGAGAGCACGAAGCCGCCGCCGCCTGCGTAGGCTGGGTAGGCTGGCAGGCCGTACACAGCCTCGGGGATGTAGTATTTGCTGGCCCGCACGCGGATTGGCCGTGCCTGCAGGATCACGTCACCTGCAAGCAGGTCCTGAGCCGGATCCCTCGGAGCCAGGAAATCCAGCAGGTTTCCCACGTGCACGAACACGTCGGCGTCGCCTTTAAAAACGAAGCGCACGTCAGGGCAGTAGGCGGAGGCCCAGGCCAGAAAGTGGATCTCCTTGAGCGTTAGGTTGAAGAAAGTGTCGTCGAAGGCCCAGAGCAGGATGTCCGCGTACGCGCGGCTCTCGGCACGCAGCAGGGCGCTCCAGTGCGTTTGAGTTCCCGCCTCCGCCTCACCCGCGACTGTGCCCGCGCCCCTGGGCACGCCCAGCAAGAACACCCGGCGCACTAGCGCCCCCTGCACGCGCCCCTCAGCACCCCACGTCTGGCGCACGGCCTGGCGCCGCTCGAAGTCCGCCGCCACCGACTTGACGGCGATGAGCAGGTCGGGTCCGCGGGGGAACGCGCCATTTCCTTGGCACTTGTGTGGCTGATTAATGAGAAGGGGGAAGCGCCGCTGGTCCTTGGCGCGCAGATAGCGGCCGAAGTCAAAGGGTCCCGTGGGCGTGGGCGGCTCCGGCGTATCCCCTTCGTAGGCCGGAGGGGCTGCACCCGTGTCCGGGGCCTGAAATACACGGAGCCCTGGGGTGGGCCCCGGCGCCTCCCTCCCTTGTGCTCGCGGCGCGCTCGTCGTCGGGGCCGCGCCTTCGTGCTGCGCGTAGAGCAGGAGGCCAAGGGTGGCGCCGAGGAGCAGCGTGAGCAACGCTTCTCGGCGTAGGCGCAGCCTCCGCCTCATGTCAGCCTGGCCGGCGCTCGCGCCCCCTGCGGAGAGACTCAGTCAGGGGCTCGCGACGTGGAAGCTAATAGCCGGCGAGGGCTCCCGCCCCGCGCTCCCGGAGGGGAGGCCGCGGGAAGCCACAGGCCGGGGGTCTCTGGCTACCGGTCGTTCATCCGCCTCCGGGGTCCTCCTGTTTTGGACCCTAACTCCCCCCACTGGGATGGACACCCTGAAAGGACAAGAGGTTCATCCTCTTAGCCGGCTCCCACCCTCTCAGCTCTGGCCCAGGACGGTGCCCCAGAGCCGGGCCGAGAGACGCGGAGCCTCGGCCCCACCCTCTTCCCGCGCTGAGAACGAATCCCTTCCACCCATCCCTACCCACCACAGCGGTCCTTGGGATCCTGACACACCTTCGGCCCTTGGGAGTGGCGCGGCCCCGGATGCCGGGGCCTCCGGGGCTCAGCGCAGGGTCCCAAGGGCGGCCATGGACGGGGCCTGGGCCAAATGCAACGTTGGCAGGAAGGGGGGCCAGGGCCGCTGCCACGTGATCCTACAGCTGTGTGCGCCCGGACATCTGGAGCTCAAATTCCGCCCTAGCGCCGCGGGAATGCGGAGACTAATCTCTGAAAGGGATCCTCACGGTCAGCTCTGTCTCCGGAAGGCTCAAAGAGGTGAGTTTTGGTCTTCTTTCTTACTTAAACTCCCCAATTCTGCCTTTCCAGGGGACAGGAAGAAGCACTAGCCTTTTTGGTTAGTTTCCCCACCCTTGCCTCTCCGGAGCCGGAAGGGCCTGGGCTGGCAGGAGCCCCAGCGCAGGCGGGCTTGGCATCCCCTGGCCCCTCCCCGGCCATCCTTGGAAGTGCCTCTTTTCTGCGTACCAGGAGCCCTGGTTCCCCAGGTACATGGAGCCTCCTTTCTCCTGGTTCTGCCATGCCCGCCAGCAGACACACCACACACACAAGGACCAAGATGACTGCTTGCTCAGTTCTCACAGCCCTGGCAGCAGGTGTCATGGATCATGCCGAGATGGGGATACTCCTTCTCAGGGAGTCAGGTGACTCACCCAGGATCATACAGACAGACGGTAAGAGCGCTGCCCAGGGCTTCTGGAATTCCATCCAGGACTCTCTCCTCTGTCCTCCCTTGCCCCTCTCCCTACCCATCCGCAGCTACAGGAGAGGGGGCCAGCCCTGTCTGCTTTAACTTCACAGGTGAGCACTTCAATCTGTCTCCGCAGAGGCAGTTCTGAGTCCTCTAGTCCCTAGTGGCCCAGGCCAGCGTAGCCTCCTGCAGGAGGAAATCACCACTCCTGGGCCCACTGCAGGCCAGACAGGCTGGCAGGGATTGGTTCAGCTTGGGGAACTCCCGAAGTAGATCAGTGTGCAAAGGGTTTGATCGGAACCCAGGTGGGCAGAGAGGTGAAGACTGAGAGGCCAGACCTTGCCCAGCTATGCTGCCACCTGTCTCTCCCTGGAACTCAGAGCCTCCAGGTCCCAGCCCATGCAGTGGAGCCTGGAGTAGACAACCCCGCCCCACCCTCACCCCCACCCCGGAGTTTCTGGAGGCAGACTAGGGAACCAGCACCATCCTCTTTCCCAGTGGCTATGACTGCTCCTTCTGACTTCTTCCCACCAATGTTCTCCCTTCCAAAATAAACCCTCCATCCTGGGCCTCACTCTCCTGCTCACAGACTTTTCAAGAGTCCTCTCTAATCTGTGGCTTTCTCTACTGCTTCCACTCCCATCCCTCCTGTGGTCTGGTATCAGGCCGTCCCTACTATGGCCCAGAAGCAGCCTCCACCTAGTAACCTTTTCCCTGACTCCAGTGGACACTCTTTGGCCTTCACAAATTCTCAGCCTCCATCATAGCAGGTAGAGCCATTCCTCTGGCTTCCAAATCTGGTTTTCCTCCTTCCTCTTTGGGTTGCTCTTTTTTCCAGTTGGTGTCCTTCAGGACCTCCCCCTGGGCTGTCCCACCCACGCCCACATGTACATTTCAGAGTCCTTAGCCTTGACCCTCTCCTGAACTCAAAACTACAGCTCTAGCTATCCTTGAACTCTGGGTGTTTGACAGGAACATCACGCCCAGCTTGTCCCAAACAGAGCAAGCGCTTCACCTTCCCCAGGGCCCCTATCTCAGCAGGCAGATCCCTCCTCCCATCTAACTGGCAAAATCAGAAACTCTGGAATCCTCTCCCACCTCTCTCCTCATTCAGTGTCACCAGGCCTGTTGTCCTTTGCCCTAAACAGCTCTTAGTGTTCAACCTTTTCCTCCATCTCTGCTGCCAACTGCCTCAGCCTGGGGACTGTACTCTCTCTCCCTCTGAATCCTCACTCCCAGCCTGAACTGTCAAACCCCTTTAAAGGCCTCTTACTTGCCTCCGGATAAAATCCAAACTCTTGTAAATGGCTTACCAGACCCCGTGATCTCTGCCTCCCCCACTCTCCAATGGGTCTATGCAAATCCACCCACTCCTAGATCCAGCCCCTGTAAACCTTCTGTTCTAACATCCCTCCCTCTCACCTTCCTCAAGACTTCACCTGAGGCTGGCCATGTCAAGAATACTGCCCTTCTCTCATTCCATCCCCCCCATATTCACACTCATTTCTCCCTAAGGAAGCCTAACCCCTAACCTGGGCTAGGCCCCTGCTCAGTTGTTCCAACGCCTTGTATTTTTCACATCCAAAAAATGGGTAGTATTTTATTACTTTATATTCAGAGTCCCACACTGACTGTGAACTGACGACAGACAAGATTCGTGTGTCTTGTTCACCACAGTATTTGCAGCACCAGGATGATGCCTAGGATACAACATGTCCTTAATGAATAATAATGAATGAAGAGGTAAAGTCTGGCTGAAAGCCCTTCTTCTAGGGTGGGAGAAGGTGAAGCAGACCTTGCAGCAGGTCTGTTCTAGATACTAGGATAGAGACCTATTCACTCTGTCTCTGTCCTAGTATCTAGAACACAACACCCAGTGGCACCACAGCAGACATGGTGGGTGCTTGTCTGACTCCTGGAGAGGGCCGCCATCATCTCTGCACAGCAGCTCCAGCAACTCAGCTAAGTGGGGTTGCTAAGTATGGTCTCAGAGTCGTGTGGTGGACAAGAGGTCAGCAGTAGCAGCAGAAGGGACCCTACGGTGCTCCAAGCCCTGGCTGGGCAACTGACCGACCTCCCCTTTCTCTGGTACTCGGCCTAAGCCAGGCTGCCATCAGGATTCGCCAGGCCCAGCAAGTCCTCCGCCAGGCTGGTGAGCTCGTTCTCCTCGAGCGCCTCCACCAGGCGCTGCAGCGTGGCGCGGCGGCCCTCGGCCTGCACGAAGCGCCGCAGCAGCTGGAAGGCCTGCTCGTACAGCCCTTCACGCTCGTATTCATAGGCCAGTGAGTCCAGCGCCGGGTCCCGCAGCGCGCGGCAGCTGCGCTGCAGAGAGCGCCCCACCTTGCGCCACTTGAGGCCCACTGAGCGGGCGAACTTCTGTTGATCCTGCAGGTTCAACGGCCGGTTCACTGCAGAAAGAGTGGGGAGGGAGTGAGCTCGGGATACCCTTCCATTCCCGCTGGGACTACCCTGCCCAGACCTCGCCCCTCCCCAAGCTTCATCCTCCTGAGGATCCTGCCTCTCCCTCTCTCCGGGAGTCTCACCTATGGGCTGACCCTGGAACAAAAAAGTCTGGCCAGGCGGCGTTGGTGGCGGTTTCTCCTCTGGCGGAGAAGGAGCCAGAGACTGCGAGGGGGCTGCAGTGCCTTGCACGTCGCCCCCTCGGCCCGCCACCGAGCCGCACGTCAGATTCCTGAGCGCATCCTCCAACTCGGTGAGTTCCTCATCCCGGAGCCGGTCAGGCTAGAGAGGAGAGTGCGGCGTTGGTGGGGGTCTCAGCAGCGAATTCCCTCCCCACCCCACCCTGACCCCAGCCCGGCCGCACCTTCTGGGCGCATATGCAGTTCAAACAGCGCTCCTCGTCGGTCAACAAGGCATCCAGCTGCTCGGCGCCAGCGCGCAATTCCAGTTGCAACGGCACCGAGTTCAGGGCCAGTGCCCCAGCCAGGCACCCTTGCAGTGTGGCTCGCAGCGCCCCCTCGCGGTAGGCGCGGAGGAAGCGGCCGCACGCCTGGCGCCCGCTGAAACGCAGCTGCACGATCAGCTGTGGGTCGCTGCGGTGGATCTTGAGCATCTGCAGCGCATCGGGGCTCCCGCCACTCTCTGTGGAGGTGGGCAGACAGGCGCCATGCGGTCCCCATGCGGGGCCATGCTCCATGAGGCCGGAGAAGGAATGAAGCCCGAGATCAGACGCCTTCCCTACCCCCAGACACCTAGAGGCGCAGGTATCCCCCAGAGCTCCCAGCTGGGAAGCAGAATGGTGAGGCAAACAGCAACAACCCAGAATAAATGCCAGGACCTATCACAGGGATCACCCTGAGACGGAGTGGGTGCCACTCGCTGCATCCCTGAAGCCTCAAATGAGGGTGGGCAAAAGGGACGTGGAAGAGACTTTGCAGCGTAGAAAGGGGCATTTGCCCTGGGCAGCCAAGACCTCTGGGTAGGCAGCTGGCCATGCAGTGGGCGGGAGGTCTCAGGTCTTCCGCCTCCTAGTACTGCTGCCCCCCTCCCAAGGAGAGGGGCTCTCACTGTTCTGAGGCTGGGGCCAGATCCCCCAAGCAGCTTCAACTTCCTGTGGCCTCTGCCCTGAGATGGGAAAAGTAGGCTGGAAAGGGAAGTACTGGGGAAGGGTCTCGAGCAAGGAGTGCTGCAGTGAGAGAGGAAAAGAAGAGAGAGAGTGGTAAGATTAATAGAAAGCAGTGAGCAAGCGGCCTGATCTGGGGTTGGGAGGCATGGAGTAGGGGGATATTAGTGCACACATAGGTAGACTCTACACAGACACAGGGACACAAGTCTATATCCAAGGGCACTTATGCGTACCAGAGAAGAAAGACCCTACATAACCAGGCATCCTCCTCCTGTCATCCCCAAGGAATCTTTTCCTCAAAGCAGTGATTAAGCACAAGCCTACAGAGGTGGCGGGGGGGGGGGGGGTGTCTCAGTCCCTGGCCCCACCCACAAAAGGCCCCAGGCTGCCCTTTCTTCCCCAAGTACCTGCCCAGCTACACACCTGCCAGGGCAGTCCGGAGCGCCCTGTACATTGCCACTTTCTGCTGCTGGTGAGCGTAGGCATCAGACAAGACCACTTTGTCCAGCGAGGACTCCACAAACAGGTATGCGCTGCCCACCCACTCCTCAAGCCCATTTGGCCCAGCTGCCATCTCGCCTCCTGGGGACAGAGTTAGGCATTCAGATCACCCCTGGCCCAGCCCTGGAGACAGCTTTCCATTCCCACATGGCCCACCTGTTCCCACCCAGCTGGCACACTTGTGAAGGTAAGTTCATAATCCCCTGGGCAGCTCCTTGTGCTTTTGGCCTCAGCCAGGCTGAGTTGTAGTCAGGACTGTCCCTCCACTGCCTTCTCTGAGAAAGAGCCCAGGGTCACAGGGGTAAGAGAGGAGAGGGACAATGTTGCAGTAAAAGCAAAGAAGTTCTGCCCCCTCCTCAGGGGAGGGTGTCTTTCTTTTCAAAGCTGACTGGAGACGCCCTCCTCCTGGATGGTGCCCACACCCCACAGCACAACCAGACTCATGTCCTGGTATGCCTTCAGTTCAAATTCGAGCATCCCCACAGGGATCCCACAGCCCCCCCCCCCCCAACTTAGGTTTCTTTGCTGGCATTCCTGCTGTACCTCCTGGCTTCACTTCAAAGGACAACTGTAGTTTGCGCCTGCCCAGATTCTCTCCCCCAGTCCTGACTGACCTCTGGGGACTTCCCTCTTCCCTTTTCTCAATCCACAGGCCTGTTGGAAGGGCTAACCTGGCTCCTGATGTCCAGCCTAGCCAATCTGCATCTTCCATTCACCTTCCTGAAATGGTTTGTTCTGAGTTGGGCATAGGATTCATATTGGACCTATCAGAATCAACCTGCAATTTGGGCTTTCCTGTTGGCTCAGTCAGTAAAGAGTCTGCCTTCAATGCAGGAGGCCTGGTTCAATCCCTGAGTTGAGAAGATCCCCTGGAGAAGGAAATGGCAACCCACTCCAGTATTCAGGCCTAGAGAATTCCATGGACAGAGGAGCCTGGTGGCTACAGTCTATGGACTCATAAGAGTCAGACACAACTTAGCAACTAAACCAACAGGAAAGAGGAACAAGTTTCCCTTTCCTATCTTGAAGCTGAGCTAGAAGGAAGGGTAGGTCTCCTTTGCCATTCTCAGCCTGACTGAGAATGAAACTGGAGCAGAAAGCTACAGAGCCAAGAGATGAAGAAGTGCACCCCTAACCACACCATGTCCCCGGCTCTAGCTGCATCTTGGACTTTTCTGTTATGTGAACTAAATCATTCCTTTTTAGTCTCAGGTTCTTGGAGATAGTCTCTTGTCTGACACCTTTCAAGTTGTTCTGTTACAGGCTCCTTCTCTGTCCAAACACAGTCAGGACCCTTGGCATTAGCGTCTCCTCTAATCTATCTTCGACAAAACCCTAGCTCTAGATCAAGGAGCAAAATTCTCAGTCAGGGAACCATGGCACTGGCCTGTCAGTGGCCTCTCAGCTACAGCACCATGAGCAACAGGTGGAAAACTGCCCTGCCTCTTCCTTCAGACCTTACCTGAGGCAACATCATACCTTTTTCCTAGAAAAATGGGTTCAAGGGAATTCCCTGGTGGTCCAGTGGTTAGGACTGAGTGCTTTCACTGCCAGGGGACTGGGATCAATCCCTGATCAGGGAACTAAGATCCCTCAAGCTGTGCGGTGCAGCTGGCAAATTTAAAAAATAGTAATAATAAAGGAAAAGAGAAATGGCACCCTCCACCTTCACCCAGACCTGGCAGGAAGAATGATACCTGAGAACCCTACCCTGAGTTTGAGCACAGGGAACATACCTTTTGACCAGCTCCCCCCATAATTTTTTGGTAGAAAACTTACTAATACTTGTGTGTTTATCCAAAAACAATAGAAATTAACACGAAATTAGCATTGTTTATTTCTCTTGGGGAAGGGGGAGGTTGGGGTGATTTTTATTTTCATTTTATTTAAATATCCTACTTTATGTGAAATAGAGACATTTCTTTTGTATTAAAAAGGCATATTTGTTTTTCTTAAAAAACAACAAAACAAAAACGGGGTAGATGACAACTGCGACCAAGAGCAGTAGAGAGACAAGTGGTAAGTCCTGGGGTATTAGCCCAGAGTGGAGAAGTGGGAACCTGGCCCCAAAACATTTCCTCTTTGACATCTTCTTAGCCCCATGACTGGAGGGTGCTGACTCCATAGGGTGGGTAAGTAAGGGCAGGACCAGACAGTCCTCTGCCCAACTGGCCTGCCTGGGAGACACTTCAAACCAAGAGGAGGGAAGAATCTCTGTCATACTCTAGGACTGGAACGGGAGAAGTCAAACAGCCTGATAGCTGTTGAGAAGTGGCAAGGGTGGGGCGGGGTGAGGGGCGGGCCTTGGCTCGCTAAGCCCCCTTGGGAACTTTGTGCCCCTTCACAGAAGCCCCTCCTCGGGAAGCCCCGCGCCCCACCCACCTGGAGTCCGCCTCTCTTACCAACGGGGCCCGCCGGGATCCTGGGAACCCTTAGCTGGGCTGAGACCGCAAGGGACACGTGGGTACCGACTCAGGAAAATATGCCCCTGCCATCGGTAGCCAGCCGGCGCAGCGCTCCATTAACACTGACAGAGGATGAGATGGTTCGATGGCATCACTGACTCAATGGACATGAGTTTGAGCAAACTGAGAGATGGTGAAGGACTGGGAAGCCTGGCGTTCTACAGCCCATGGGGTCGCAAAGAGTCGGACACGACTTAGCAACTGAACAACAATAACAGCCCTGAGTAGCCCCACTTCTGGCCGGCTAGGCGGTGACGACCTGCGGGCGTGGCCTCTCAAGGACCGAAAAGCGGCGAGTCCCAGCACCTACTCAAGCAGAGCCTCACACGAGCTCTAGAGGGGAGCTCCCCGGCCTCCCACTAGCCCACCCTCCTGCTGGAGTTTCGCGCTTGCTACTGGCTCTGACCTGCAAGGGGTTTCTACTCGAATGTCTGTTCAGAACCAGCCCCACCCCGTCCTCTCACCCACAGGGCCCTGCCGCCCCTTGAAAGCCCCTAGCTGGGACAAGGCACTCGCAGGGGCCAACGTCGGTACCCTCTCTCCAACCTCCTACGGAAACAGCCCAATAGGCCACCATCTCCACCACCACCTGACCCGAGCAGCCGCCGGTTACAACCGCACCGCGCCCGTGCTCCTGAGCCAGGATCCGCCTCGGCTCCTGCAGGCAACGGAAAGCCCACCCACCCTCTGCACTAACCTGGCCGCCTTGGCCCGGCCTGGATTCCCACGCCCGCCGGCTTCCACTGAACTCGCGCTGCTTCCGGGTGTGCGCGGAGAGCAGGGGCGGTGCCCCAGTCCGAGCCGCCCCGTCCTTCCTGGCGTCCCGCCCCCCGGGTTCCCCGCGGTTCCTTCCCGCCACCGTCCTCTGCTGCCAGTCCCCAGCCTCTGGGCAAAGCCCACCCGATCCACTGCGCAGGTAAGACACTGGCGCCTGAGGTCAAACAGCAGGCGGAACTGCCCGTGGCAAGGGACTTCGAGGACTTGCGGTTCTTACTAGGCCGGAGGGCCCCAGGGTGAGAGCCGATCCTCTTCCTCCAGCGGGTAACAGACGGAGCAACGAGGGGGCGTCCTCTTCTGGGTGGTCGAGTTCGAAAATCCCTGATCTCTGATTCTACCTGACACTCTGAACTGGGTGCCAAGTTCAAGTGTGGCGGAGGGTATCAGAAACTCCCGGGTACTCGAGACACAAATTCCAGCAGGGACCGTTAGCCTAGAAAATATAGGAAAATAGAAAACTGGCCAGTGGCGTCAAACGTTGTGTACAGAAGCGTTTAAGCACCTTAAACTAAAATTGGCAACTTCAAAAAGGACGCACAGTCTCCAATAAAGGCCGCGCTCTGATGTGGGTCTGCGGAATTCCAGTTGAGCCTAAACCGCCCAACGGGTGCCTGGGCTGCTCAGGGTTCAGGATCGGAATTTGAACCCAGGGTCCCTCAGGCCCCCACAACCCCAAGATTTTCTCCGCCTTGCTGGCCTCTCATTGGAAGAACCCAAGTTGTCTCCCCCAGTGAAGTGGAGGAAGGAGCCTCCCTTCTCCTTGCGAATTCAGCTACGCCCCACCCGCATCTCTGCTTCCTGATTGGCTCCTGGTCCTTGCCAATTAAAAGTTTTCCTTAATGCTCCCGCCCTATTAACCCTAACGTCACTCTCTAGTGACGGGTGGGGCTAGGACCGGGTTTCTCAACTTGGGACCTGGCATACACCTGCGCTTGTTGAAATTCATATTCCTGAGCCCTGCTGTTTGAGGAGAGCTTGATTTAGTAGGTGGGGCCATGAAATCTGTGGTGTGAACAAATGTCCGGGTGATTCTGGTGCCCAGCGCCCTTTGAGAAGCCATTTCAATGGCCCTTGGTGTTTGGGCTCGGTCGTTCCCGAAGTACTCCGGGTCTAAGTTGGGAGGCAACCAGTTCAGTGACCTCTGTGAGACCAGTCCGGGCTCTCTGGCCGCCGTGATGGTGCGGTAGAGGGGGACTGGGGCGAGGGGTTGGGGAAGACGTGGTGGTCTGGAGTCAGGGCCTGGGCAGTGGCCCTCCAACTTCCTCAGAGAAGACTGTTGACTAGGAGAACTGACAGCATCGTCCCAAATCCGGGTATTTGGCTTTATCAACCTGGTGCACGGGTCGTGGTTGAGTTCCTTCTAACAGAGTATAAAACGTGGATTTGTTCAACAAGTGAGAACGTAGTTTAAAGGAAGAATCAGAAATGCTTGGCATCCCAGGCAGACTTCATGGGTCTGAGATCTGTGTACGGAGCCCCAGGCTTGGTTTAATAGCTTGGTTAAATGCTCTGCTGTCACGGTCTTGAAATCCTCGATAATATTTTATGTTTTAAAAAGTTTTATTGAAGTATAAAGGAGATAGAGAAAGCTTCTGACATAGGCATCAGAAGGGGGCAGAAAGAGTACCCTTCTCGATAATATTTTAAACAAAGAGACCCACATTTTCATTTTGCACTGGGCTCTGCAAATTTACATAGCGGATCCTGGGCCTCAAGCATTTCTACACATAGGCTCCAGGTGTTCCCCTCAACACTGTGGCCTTTCTGCAGGGAGGCCCCACCTGGTCATGGCCGAGCCTGGAAAACAGCTGCCGGAGGAGGTGCTGGCGCTCATCTTCCGCCACCTGCCCCTGCCCGACCGCGCTGCTGCAGCGAGGGTCTGCAGAGCTTGGGCTGCCGCTGCCACCTGCAGCGCTGTGTGGCACGACACTAGCATCAGGTGAGCAGGCTCTTCCCCCTCCCACCTTCTCTCAGTCTTGGTAGAGTCAGAGGTTGGGGAGATGCAGTGACTCTTCCCCATATTAAAAAGCGTCATTTCTAACATTGGCCACCTACTGTGTATCAACCATTCTTCTAAGGGCCTTACGTATACCAATCTTTTTAATCCTCACAAACACTTTATGTGATGGACGGGCAGTATTATTATCTCCATCGCACAGATAAAAAATTAAGGCAGAGAGATTTAATTACTTCCTCACTCAACTGAGAAATGACAGGCGAAATGTGAATATGGCAGCCCAGAGGCCCCGCCCCGCCTCCTGAAAGACCAATGAGAAAGCCCATTTTCTAAAATATCCTGGCTCTCTCTGGCATGGTTTCAACTGGCGGCAGATGCGTCTGAAGCAAGGGATAGTGTTCCCTCGTAGCCTACCTAGGAGCGACCAGGCACGGTCGGAACAGAGAGGTTTGTGGGTAGGGGGCAGGAAGTGGGGATGGTAACCGGAACCCAGAGAGAGGGGTGGGTTAGAGACCTCTCGGCAGGTCGCAGGGACTTGGCCGGCCGATGCCTTTTCTCCACCACTATACCCCCAAGTTGCGACTGTGAGCTGGAAGGCATGCTGCCGCCGTATCTGTCCGCCTGCCTGGACCACGTTCAGAATCTATGGCTGGAATTTGAGCCGTCGAGGAAGTCGAGTCGCAGGGCGGCCACGGAGTTACTGACTGCACTGGCGGGCCGTACCCCCGGGCTGCGAGGCCTGTGCCTGGAGTGCCGCGGAGAAAAGCCGCTCTTCGACGCCGGCCGCGACGTCCTGGACGCGGTGCACGCCCTCTGTGGGGCGGCCCGCGCGCTGCGCCACCTCGACCTGCGGCGCCTGCCCTTCTCACTGGACGATGCGCTGGTGCTGCAGGTGGCACACGGTTGTCCGGAGCTCCGCAGCCTTTTCCTGGATAACAGAACGCTGGTGGGCAGCGTGGGGCCGGGCTCCGTGCTCGAGCTACTAGAGGCCTGCCCCTGCCTGCGCGCCCTTGGCCTGCACCTGGCCAGCCTGTCGCGCACCGCGCTCGAGGCACTTGCGGCGCCAGAGCGCGCGCCTTTCGAGCTCCTCACCCTGCGGTGCGCGTGTCCGGAAGACGCACGCGCGCCCCCCCTGCCTGATGAAGCCTGGGCTGCGTTGAGCCGCCGCCACCGGGGACTGGAGGTAGAGCTGGAGCTAGAGCCGGCGCTGTCTGCAGAGAGCGTGACGCGCGTCCTGCAGCCAGCCGTACCCGTGGCTGCACTGCGCCTCAGCCTCTCTGGGGACACTGTAGGCCCAGTGCGCTTCGCGGCGCGCCACTACGCCGCAACCTTGCGCGCGCTTGAGGTGCGAGCCGCCGCCTCTGCCGAGCTGGACGCCGCACTGGAGGAGCTGGCAGCGCGCTGCGCGGGCCTGCGCGAGGTGCACTGCTTCTGCGTGGTGCGACCTTCCGTGCTGCACGCCTTCCGCGCGCGCTGTCCGCGCCTGCGCAGCTACACGCTCAAGCTAACGCGGGAGCCCCATCCCTGGCGGCCCACGCTTGTGGCTTGATGGGACAAACGCTCTTTCCGCTCTCTGCGGACGTGTGTCCTCTGAAATGCTGCGTGGGTTTGCCCAGGGGCGGGCCAGCTGCTAGCCATCTCCTTTGGGACTCTTGCGTCTTGTCCCTCTCTAGGACTGGAGCCTATGAAGGGGCGTCGGTACCGGTCCAGGGCGCCCTGAGCCCACTCGTTGCTTTCAACATCTGCAGACACCCGCTGTCCCCGCAGTACAGGGATCACCCTCCTCCAGCCCCAGTCCTCTGCAAACATGTCGCTAGCTCGGCGGCCCTGGCGTGGGGGGAGGGCACTGGCTCAAGTTGTGCCTCAGCGGTGTGTGTGTTAGTGCCTCTGGGGTGAGTGTGTAATAAACAAATCAAGCATTATCTCTGCGTCCTGTGAAGGGCCGGGTCTGCTCTGAACTGACAGAGGCTGGAAGAGGGGTAGGGAGGGTTTAAGACCTCCAGATCCATTTCTACCGGTGCGGCTGCAGCGGTCAGGGTTGGGGTCCTGGCATCTTCGGAATGACAGCGTCCCAGGTTCCGCGGGAGGGTGTCCCTTCTCTTCTCCACCCTCGCCTGCTCCTATCTGCCCCTCTACCCGAGGCTTGACTGTGCCCATTCCATCGCTTTATAGGACTTTCCCAGCCTACATCAGGCTGTGTACGCTCGATTTCTCCCGAAGAACACAGGAGCAAACAGCGGGCCTGAGAAGGGTGCGACTCGAACTCAGGTCTCCCTCCCTCCTGCACCCTGCCCCCACGCACATCCGATCCCGTATTGCCCTTTCGGTCCGCTGGTGCGGCGGCCGCGGCCAGAGCCCCGCCCCGCCAGTTCGCACGTGGCCCCCGCCTGACCCGGCGCCGGGAGGCGGAGTAGGGCGGGGCGGGCGGCAAACGCAGCACTTTCGGCGGCTTTGACAAGCCCGCGGCGGCCGGGCCCGAGCGCTTAGCGGGGCCGAGACTGCGCCATGCAGGAAGCGCCAGCCGCGCTGCCCACGGAGCCGGGCCCCAGCCCAGTGCCTGCCTTCCTTGGCAAGCTATGGGCGCTGGTGGGCGACCCGGGCACCGACCACCTGATCCGCTGGAGCCCGGTGAGGGCTGGGGCCCCTCGACTTCCTCAGTGGTCCCCGGGATTCCTCCACGTCAGTGAACGTCCACGCTCATCAACCCCTGCCTGGGACGGGGTTGTGGGTCCCTTGATTCAGCCGTCTAGGGTAGGCGACGGCTTGGGCGGGGGTTGTGGTATTGGAGATGAAGGTGAGGCGACTTCCTTCGGGCAGGGGAAAGGGTAGGAGCCTTCTGAAGGAGACCCAGCACCCGAAGGATCTTCGAGGTCTTCTAGTTCCCACTCTATCCCATCAGACAGATGGGAAAACAGAGACCAGAAGGGAAGGGCTGGGTCTTATTCTACCTCAAAGTCACAACGCGGGTCTGGGAGCCATCCGGGTCTGGAACCCAAGTCTGGCCTCTGCACCTCCTCCTAGAGAACCGAGAGGGGAGTCTGGGTGGGCTGGGGTAGAGGTTCATTGTGGTCGCTTCGAGATAGGCCCCAGAGCTGGTTCCGGCCCGGCCTCGTCCCGCATCCCCATGAATGACAGTCTCGGTCTCCAGAGTGAGTGCGAGTTTGTGTGTGCGCGCGCCCGACCGCTGGCTTGGCCGTGGGCGGGCACCGCTCACCGTGTCGTCTGGTCTCCGCCCGCACGGTGAGTGGGCGGGCGGTGCTCCCCTCAGAGCGGGACCAGCTTCCTCGTGAGCGACCAGAGCCGCTTCGCCAAGGAGGTGCTGCCCCAATACTTCAAGCACAGCAACATGGCGAGCTTCGTGCGGCAACTCAATATGTGTGAGTCCCTAGGGCCGGAGGATCGCGGGGTTCTTGACTTGGTTCGCGGGGACTCAGCAACTTACGCCCCCGCGCCCCGCTCCCTAGACGGTTTTCGGAAGGTGGTGAGCATCGAGCAGGGTGGCCTGCTGAGACCCGAACGGGATCACGTCGAGTTCCAGCACCCGAGCTTCGTACGCGGCCGAGAGCAACTGCTGGAACGCGTGCGCCGCAAGGTTGGGGGCGGCCAGCCACTGTGACCAGCGAACCCGGGTGGAGGTGGGACAGCTATTTCGTGCGACCCTTACCTGAGGGTGCCTCCCACCTGCAGGTGCCCGCGCTGCGCGGCGACGACGGCCGCTGGCGCCCCGAGGACCTGGGCCGGCTGCTGGGCGAGGTGCAGGCTTTTCGGGGAGTGCAGGAGAGCACCGAGGCGCGGCTGCGGGAACTCAGGCAGTGCGGGGGAGGGGGCGGAGGAGGATGGGGAGGGAGAAGGGGGGCTCTGGGCGCGAGAACACTGGCTTCTAGACGGTTCTGGGCAGCTCTTTCCTCTCCTGTGCCTCAGCGCCTCCTCCAAGACCAGTGGGCCGAGCTGTGGCAGGCTCTTGACTATGGATGGAGGATCATCAGAGAGGGCGCGGGCGCGGGCCTGCCATTCTGAGGGTGGGGAGTGGTGACCCGGCGAACTCTCAGATGCCTCAGCACCCTCCCACACCTTTCCCCCAGGCAGAACGAGATCCTGTGGAGAGAGGTGGTCACGCTGCGGCAGAGCCAGGGTCAGCAGCATCGGGTCATCGGCAAGGTGTTCCTCTCCCCCCACCCCACTCCTGAACGTACTGCCCCGCCACGCCCAGTCCTGGAAGCCCCCTGGAAGAGTCTTGTTAGAGTGAGGGGCAAGGCCCCAAGTATGAGTTAACCCTTTGTTTCCTTTTCAGCTGATCCAGTGCCTCTTTGGGCCACTTCAGGCTGGGTCCGGCAGCGCAGGAGCTAAGAGGAAGCTGTGAGTGAGAACCCCAGAGATGCCCCCACCCCCTCCAGGACCTTCCTGCCAGAGCCCCAGGCAGGACTCCTTCTCCTTCAGAAACCCCTTCACCTGTCTTTCCCCCTGCACTACAGTCTTCCTCACCCCATGGCCATCTCCCCAAGAGCACCTCAGTCTTTCCCCCTGCACTACAGTCTTCCTCACCCCATAGCAATCTCCCCCAAAGCCCCATTCCAGGGCTTCCCCCCACCCCTAATTCTACCACCAAAACCCCGACTCTCAGACCCCTCACTTCTAGGACTTAACCCTGTATTTCCACCCCATCATCCCCTTCCCCCTCACCCCAAAGCATCCCAAGAGCAGAGGGTCTGGGGCCCAAACCAGGCTCCCTCCCTCTCCTCTGCCCACAGTGGGCCCCCATCTCTGGGGGGGGGAACCCCTTCTGCCTCCAGCATGTGACTGATGCCCTGGCAACAGGCCTCAGCTCTGCTGACGTGGCTGCTGGGGCCTGTGGGAGGGCGGTGGTGTAGGCTGAGGGGCCTGGGAGATGAACCTGCCCAGCCCCCTGCCTGTGCCCCTGGCCACTTGCACAGGTCCTTGATGCTGGATGAGGGATGCCCAACGCCAGCAAAATTCAACACCTGCCCCTTACCTGGTGCCCTCCTGCAGGACCCCTACTTTATCCAGTCGGTATGTTTTTGATTCTCCTCTCTTCCCTCCATAGAGAGCCTGTTCTCTTTCCCCATTCCCCGAAAAGAAGAGATGAATAAAAAAAAAAAAGAAAAAAATAGAAGAGAAGACGGAGCCTAGCCTCCCTCCCACCAGACCCAGCATGGGCCAAGCCTCCCCCCTCAAGCCTTCCCTCTTAGGTCTGGCCCATGTGGTACCAGTCGGGCTCTGGCTCACCCTATGACTTGAGGTGAAGGGCTCAACCTCATCTTCTACTTACAGCCCCTCCCAGAGACCACGCTGGGCCTCAGCAGCCCTCACAGAGCCAGGGGCCCCATCATCTCCGACCTCCCGGAAGACTCTCCATCCCCTGAAGGGACCAGGCTTTCCCCCTCCAGTGGTGGCAGGAGGTAAGAGGGACAGGGGCTGCCCTCTGGGGAGCTGTGGGTGGCAGGCCTGGCAGCCCAGATGGCTGTTGGGATAGGGGGAGAGGTCAGCGCCAGGGTCTGGTTGAAGCTTTTCTCTGGTGCAGGGAGAAGGGCCTGGCACTGCTCAAAGAAGAGCCAGCCAGCCCAGGGGGGGAAGGCGAGGCCGGGCTGGCCCTGGCCCCAAACGAGTGTGACTTCTGCGTGACAGCACCCCCACCGCTGCCTGTGGCTGTGGTGCAGGCCATCCTGGAGGGGAAGGGGAGCTTCAGCCCTGAGGGGCCCAGGAATGCCCAACAGCCTGAACCAAGAGGCCCCAGGGAGGTTCCTGACAGGTGAGCAGAAAGCCCATTTGTGATTATAAACCCTGTGGGCCACTTTTGCAGCTAGACTGGCACTAGCTAGTCCTGAAACTTCCCAGCCTTGTCTGCCCCAGGGTGGCTGAGGAGGCAGCCATGATCTGACCTGATTTTGCAGAGTTGCTCTAAGGAGCCCCAGCTTCAGAGGCCCCTGGAAAGTGGAAACTTCTCAGTGGCAGGACTGAGGAGTCTGCATTTTAAATGCCACCACTGAGGCGATTGTAAAGTACATGACAGTTTGGTATTGATAACTGGTATTGATAACTGCCTGGGTGGGGGCAGGCACACAACCCAAACCTCAGGCCAAAGGTAGGAGGCAGAAGGCACTTTCTCTGTGCCCTTCTGTGTGTGTGGGTTGGGAGGTCCTCTTCTAACACTTTCTAGATGTTGTCAGATTTAGATCCTGATGTATCCAGCTTCCTTGGAAACCTAATGTAGGGAGTGGCCAACAGCAGTTCTCTGTGCACAGGGCCCCTCTGGACCTGGAGAGGGGAGGCCGGAGCCCAGAGAGTCTGCTGCCTCCAATGCTGCTTCGGCACCCCCCTGAAAGTGTGGAGCCCGCAGGGCCGCTGGATGTGAGTACATGTTCAGTGAGGCAGGGGCACGGGGCTCAGCGGGCTCCAGCTGTTTGGGCACCCTGGGGAGGACACCGTTGACCCAGAGCTCCCCCCAGGTGCTGGGCCCCAGCCTCCAAGGGCGGGAATGGACTCTGATGGACTTAGACATGGAGCTGTCCCTGGTAAGATGGAGGTGGGGAGAGCGGCGGGGGTGGGTGTTGAGGGTTGCTCAGCCAAGCCCTTTAGTCCACCACTGTTCTCCCCCAGCCAAAGCCCCAGCTCCCTTCCCCAGCTGCTTCCTGGGGTTCTCTTCTGCAGTTGCAGCCCTTGGTTCCAGAGAAGGGTGAGACTGAGCTGGCGGTTAAGGGGTTAAATTCTCCAGGCCCAGGTAATAATTGTGGTGACTCCCGGACCTGGGGGAGACCCTGAGGAGCTTGAGCTATCACGATTGGGTGGGCTGGGCAGTCGATGTTTTGGAGGGAAATCGCCAGAGTCAGGCTGGGAGAGAGGGGGAGGTTGAGAGTGGATGTTTCATCTCAACTGACCAGAGGGCAAGGCGAGTGAAGCTCTCCTTCCCCGAAGAAAGGAGATGACCGTCTCTCCCTGCTGAGTACAGCCCCGCTTCTCCTAGGAAAGGACTCCACACTCGGGGCACCACTCCTGCTGGACATCCCAGCGGCTTTGGGAGGCCCAGCCCTCAGCCTGCCCGGAGCTTTAACCATTTACAGCAGCCCTGAGAGCCGGGCCTCCTACCTGGGCGCGGGAGCCAACCCCTCCCCCTGAGACCCCCTCCACTCCGAAGCCAGCCCTGCTGAGGGGCTGGCCGGCAGTAGCACGCCCTGCTCGGCTTCCTTGAGCCCCCTGGTGGACGCTGAGTGAAGCCCCACTTATTTGGCAGCCCCTCTCCATTCCCGAGTCCTGCATAAAACCGCATTTTTTTTTCTGTGTTTCTGGTCTCTTTTTCCTCTACCGACCAGGGAGCACAGAAGTCATGGGTGGGGGGCGCCTTTGCCTTCATAGAAACGTCCAGATCCCAAGGATTTAATGTTAATCGAGGAACCCTTGGAGAACGGAGGTAGCTCCGAGGCCGAGCTCTCCTGCTTAGGCCCCATCCTCCGGGTGCGAATCCAGGGCTGGCGCATGGCCACTGCGACCTCTGGGAATCGGGGCTTTTAGGGGTCACACCCAGCACCGCAGTGCACCCGCTCTGTGATCTTGAGTAAGCTGATCTCCTTCTCTGAGCCTTCTTTGTGCAGGCAGAGAGAATGGGTGTAAAACGCCTGGGAATTGCTGGGCTACTTGGGTCCGCGGGCTTAACGGTCCCCACCCTGACTCCTCCGGCGCGCCCGGGGTGATGAGGGAAAGCGGACTGTGTGTACGCGGCCAGGCCGTACTCGACTTCTGCGGCCGGCCTCCCCGCGTCCCGAGAAGAACGGCCCCCTTTCCCCACCCCCTCCTGGTTCCCGGCAGCCCTGGCCGCCCCGCCCCCGCCGCAGCTGCTGCTCCCTTCCCCACACCGCAAGGCCCTTTCTGCCTCGTCATCTCCTGCCCCGCCGAGGCTCGACCGGTGAGTGGGGCCGCCAGGAGCGCACGGACCGGGAGCCCCACCTCACCCCTCCCCCCCGGCTAGGGGAGGGAAAAGAAACTGAGTTTGGGCGAAATCCGCGCCCGTTCACCACCAGCAACCGTGCGCGAAGGTCTGTGAGCCCCGCCCCTCCTCTTCCCTCCCCTCTCCTCCGCAGGACTCTATCTCTGGGGCTGGAGGTATGTTAAGGGTTCGCAGGTGCGCGAAGTCTTCGGCGCCCACCACTTTTGCTCCTTAGCGAAAGAACGCGCGCAGGGAGCGAGGTGGGGAGGGCGGCAGAGACCCCCGACCACGCGTGCTAACTGGAGCCGCCTGGTCCTCTGGGAAGAATCTGGGCTGTGACCATTGAAGGACATAACTTCGATATTCTGAGCATTAAATCTCAGAGGGTCCAGACTCGCTGGGGGTCTCTGCTGTCCAGACAGGACAAAAGGCAGGACTTGGGGTAACTAGAGGAGGAAGCTAACATGAAAATAATTTGGGGAGGAGGGAGAGAAAAGGAGGGGCCAACCTAATATGTCCGCTCCCTCTCTGCACCTGTACTCAGAGGGTTCTGTCCTCCCTTCCTGCACTCTTGATTGAGGGGACAGGTTTTAGAAACCTCAAGAGGGCAGAGGATCCATGGTACACAGTCCAGTGATGTCAGCCTAGTGAGGGTGTATGATGTTCACTGGGATACAGAGGAGAAGGAACCAATCTGCCGCTGGGACATTGGGCATTGGGGTGGACGACAGGACATTTGAGTCTTGGAGGATGGGTCCACAGCTTGGAAGGGGAAAGGGGATTCCAGGCCCAGGGAACAGTGTCTACAAAGTTTGGGAAGTGCCAGTACTGAGTGGTTGAGGGAGGTGGGGGAAAGCCTGCTATCTAGGAGGTGGGAGGTGAACAGATAGTCTGGATTCTCTCTGGTGGTCCCAAGAGGGTTGGGGGACAGGTAGTTATGGTTGACATACTGCTTGGCCGGACACCTCATAGTTCAGGCTGGAGCAAGTCAGACTCCAATTCTGCCACTTGGTCTCTCTGAACCTGTCTCCTCATCTGTAAAATGGGCACAATAATCCTACCCTAGAGAGTTGTCAAAGTCTCTGCTCTGTAGGGTGATGGGACAGGAGACAGAGGTGCTGGGAAAGACTGTTACAGGAGATGAGGGATGGAGGGAGATGCCGATTCTCACTGAGATGTCAGTGGAGGAGCAGCATTTGTCACAGACGGGACATGAAGGGAGAGGGAGGGGCAAAGGGTCTCTGCTCATGGCCTGAGGGAAGGGCTGACACCTCAGTATGGCTAGGAGGGGTGCAATGACCAGGGAGGCATAGCATGACACTAGGCAGTGAGAGAGATGGAGGTTAAGACCAAATCCTCTCTCCCAGACCTAGAGCCAGGTGAGGAGGTAAAGGAGGGACCCCAAAGAGAGGATGAAACCCTTGGACAAAGCCAAGGCCAAGGGAGATGGACTGAGAGAGGGAGTGGTCCAGGGCCTGACCTAACTGCCCCTTAATGCCAGGGACCTTGCTGCCTGGGTCAAACGACCCAAGAGGAGATGGGCTATTGTCCCTTGGTTGTTGATAAGTGAACAAAGCAGATTAATTTCTGCCCAACACCTGCTGTTGGGGTGGTGACAGCCTCTCAAAATGGGAGGATCCATGGAGGAAAACAGTGAAAGTTTGACATTTGCTGGTAGCTTTTGTGAGTTGGGAACTGGATACTTCAAGATGATGGCTGTGAGTCATTCCCAGGGCAGCAGGGAGAGAGTTTGGTCTCAGGTGATGTCAGAAGATCTCGATCAGAGCTAAGGCTCAAGAGGACTCAGGTATCTACTCAGGTATTAGGAAACCAGGAGAGGCCAGGAGACCACACCAGGGTTCCAACATGGTGGTGGTATTGGTGAGGGGGTGCAGGGACCTGTCCTGGAAGGATGGACCTCAGGGTCCGGATAAGGGGTCTGGACTTCCTCAGGTAGGTGAGAGGAGTGGGAAGACTCAGCACTTTGGGATCCAGGAGGAGAGATATGGAGCTTTGCACGGTCTAGGCTGGAAGTGAAAGACTAGACTCAGTGGTGAAGTTGACAGGAGTATTTGGCAGATAGACTGGAAAGGACTTGACTGCAAGCTGGGTGTGGGTTATCGGGACAAGCTGTAAGTTGGGGAAGCAGGTTGGGAAAGAGAAGTTAGGTTGGATAAACTAGGTCTGACTCCATCGCGGGATCTACAGGTGGCAGGGGCTCAGGAGGAAGGACCTACTTGGGGAGAGCAGTCAGAGTAGATGAGGGTCCTGGGGTAGCTAGGGGAGGAGAGGGGCACCACAGCTAACATTTAGGGACCGAAGGTGAAGCCCGAGACAGAGATAAGACAGAAAAGGCCAGGGAGGCAGGATCGGTCCTGTGCTGCCCTGCGGGGCTGGCGGACCGCAGCAGAGATCCAGGTGAACTTAGACCCCAGCCACGGATGTTCACTGGGGCCCCGGGAGAGAGGTCAAAAGCAGGGGAGCTCCGGCCCCCCCTACCTCTCGCCCCCCACCTCCCATGCAGCCCCTACCATGGGCAACACCCAGGAGAGGCCATCAGAGACGATCGACCGCGAGCGGAAACGCCTCGTAGAGACGCTGCAGGCGGACTCGGGGCTACTGCTGGATGCACTGCTGGCACGGGGCGTGCTCACCGGGCCCGAGTACGAGGCGCTGGACGCGCTGCCTGACGCCGAACGCAGGGTGCGCCGCCTGTTGTTGGTGGTGCAGAGCAAGGGCGAGGCTGCCTGCCAGGAGCTGCTGAGCTGCGCACAGCGAACTGTGCGGGCGCCCGACCCCGCCTGGGACTGGCAGCACGTAGGGACCGGTGAGAGCGCGCGGGGGAGGCGGAGCCTAGGTCAGAGGAGGGGGCGTGGCATGGGGGCATTGATTTGTGGTCTTCCCCAAAGCTCGCACATGTGCAGAGGAAACCACAGAGGATGAACTGAGCCTGAGACACTCCCACCTCCGCCGCAGGCTACCGGGAACGAAGCTATGACCCTCCATGCCCAGGCCACTGGACTCCCGGGGCTGCTGACTCAGGGACCACGTGCCCCTGGCTGCCCAGAGCTCCAGAATCCGACGAGACCCGGGGTCCTGAGGACTCCGAGGCAGCACAATCCGGAACCCTCGAGGAAGATGAGCCCGAGCTGGAAGCTGAGACCTCTGAAGGGGTTGAACCGGAGTTGGAAACCCAAATGGATCCGGAACCGGAGCCAGAGGCAGAACCCGAGCCAGAGGCAGAACCAGAGCCGGAGCCTGAACCAGAGCCGGAGCCTGACTTCGAGGCTGGAGACGAGTCTGAAGGTGTGAGGCTGCCCAAACCTGGCGGGAGCGCGTGGCCTGGGAGGCGGAGGGGGGCTCCACCTGAATGACCACGCCCCTCCCATAATTTCTAGATTCCTGAAAGCCATAGCGGCGACAGGCCACTCTTCGTCCTAGCAGGATGGGATCTGGGATCCTGCCAAGGTGGGGTCAGATGCTACCAAGGTTCCATCTGGCCCAGTACCACTGAAAGTGAATAAATTCTGGAGGGTCAGCCTGGACTCTGATTGTGGCTCTTTGCCCAGGAACGAGGGTGTGGATGTGTGCCTCAAGTCCCAAAGACTTGGGCAGCCCTGTGCCCATGGCACAGTCCTCAGCCCATTTCTGTCCTCAACAGTACAAGCTGTATCCCTGGAGACCCCAGACCCAGGTCCCCAGTGGGACAAGGGCCAGACCTTGGGCCCTACTCCATGGCCCTCTTATCCTCATGAACCATTTGAGGACATGTGTCATCACCAGCCCTGAAAGCCCTAGCACTGGCACAAAGGGCCAGGAATGGAGTACTTCTCTCCACTTGGAGAAAGCTAGACTCGCAGCCTTGGGAAGGGAGATTAAGGGAAAGAGGAAGTGATTGTGAGTAGATGCAGCCGACACACTTCATTGTAATTGTTTTAATTGGCTTCTCAGGACTGGGAGCTCAGTGAGGATTCTTACCAGTTAACTGGTACACAGAAGGTGCTCTATACATATTCAATGACTAAAGGAATAAGGGCTTTCCAGCTGTGTTTCCAAGTTTTTGAATGGGAAAACTAAGGCCAAGGGTGGGAGCGGGGCTGGGTCAACCTCACACAGCTGAGTCTGAGGTGAAACTAGAAGCAACAATCATCTTGGCACCTCTCCTGGTTGAGGAGGGGCTCAGAACTTGGAACCACTGGGGGCCTGCCCCTCAGGCTTGATTGTTGATGCTGCCAGCCTATGCCAACCTCTGCCAGAGACCAGCTGCAAGGGTGTCGGCAAAGACAGGGACAGCAGAGGCCAATGCAGGGGTTGAGGGCAAGGCCAGGTGAGCTCTCAGCTTGACTCACAAGGCCTGTGTATGTGTGAGGGAGGGTAGGGGTGGTGGTGTGTGGATGGAGCTAGGAACAGTCAGTGCCTTCCAGAGGAGCCCTGTTCCCTCCACTGAACTTTCAGAAACATACAGCACATAAATAGGGAATACATACAATGACAATGGGAGAGGCAAAATGCTGGAAAGCACACCCCAGCCCAGCTGGGTCTCTACTACCAGGATCCCTGCTCCTTGAGTCTGTGTGAAAGCCAGGACAGCAGGCTCAGGCAGTCACCCCAAGAGAAGGGAGATCTCCACCAGGACCCAGTGAGAGGTAGACAGCATGAAAGCTGAAGGAGCACCAAGGGGCCAGGTGGGGGACAAAAAGACTGGAGTACGCAGACACCCAAAGCCATCTCATGCAAGAACAAGTTTCTACTCCCAAACCACCCCCCACCATGCCCATCCATGCTCAGCTTCCCTCCTGCCCTCAGGCTCTTCCTCGGCTCAACAGACAGCTGGAGACAGGAGGGCAGACTTAGTTTGCCTGACATGCTGCTGTTGGCCCTCGGGGTCCAGGGAGGCTAGCACAAACTCTCTGCTGTTGCCCCTCCTCCCTCCTGAAATGCTTCTGCCCTGCCCAGGCCCCAAGAAACACCCAGGCTTTGGAAGCACAGAGCAGCCAGCATCATGTTCTGGGGGCCGATCCAGAGCCCTCAGCCAGTATCAGTCAGGCAGCAGGCGGCCCAGCTCTGCCTCATCCAGCCGGTTGGTGGTCATGATGTGTTCCAGCTGCTGCCGGTAGCGCGCTAAGTCCTGCATGAAGTGGGGCACCCGGGTGTTGTCCAGCACCCCATGGGGCCGGAGGTGATCCACATCCTCATAGGATACCTGCAGGGAGAAAGCTAGGACTCAGTGCAGGGACCCCTGGTTTTCAGGCAGCTGGTCCCAGCTCTCTTACAATGGTCCATAGCCCTTTGCTCCCAGAACCCTTCCCACTCCCCTTCTGATTCACTCCCAACTTTCTGTACCCCATGGCTCCATCCTGGGTGTTTGCTCTCTCTCTCATCACCTTATTCTAACATCTATGTGCTACAACCCCACTCCTGTCTCCAGTACAGCTTCCCCACTTCATCTCCAAATCTGGGTATCCAACTGCCTTCCGAACACCTTTCCCTGGATACCAGGCGCCTTAGGCACCTCATATCCAGCCTTCCTGGGTGCCAGCTTATGCAGCCTGACCCTTCTCACAGCCCCTAGGTCAGATACCAGGGTGGGGACTTAGAATATGTCACCCTCCCACTCAGAGTGGCCACTGAGTTGAAAAGATTCACTCTCTGAAGATCTCTCCAGCTTGCCCCTTCTTCTCCAACTGCATGGCCACTGCGGGGTTATGCCGGACCACCATCAGTGCCGCAGAAGAGATGAAAAAGGCCTCCTCCTCTTCCCCTTGCACTCCCTTCCCTAGGCCTCTCCTCCCATATGACACACAGAGCCTTCTAAAGCCAACATCTGTGCCACCCTTCGCTTAAAGCTCCTTGGATTCCCCACTGCTTTGGATGAAGCTCAACTTCCTCAGCCTGGCACAAATACCCAGTGCCAAGGGCTTGATCCCTGGCCATTTCTCCAGCCTGTTTCCGCGGGCCTTCCTGACTGCTCCTCTGGCCTGGAATGCTCACTTCCTTTGCAGTGTCTACACACACACCTGTGGGCTGGAAAAAGCACCTATATTGGCTGCCAGACTGTCACCTCATCTCCTGTGCTCAGTCTACCCACACTCCCCCCACGAGAGAAGCCTGGCACCCAGTCCTCAGTCGAGTTCCAACCAGAGGCTCGGGGAATACAGCAGTGAGTGGGGGAGCTGGCTGGGGTCTCTGAAGGCCCCGTGGCCCCTCACCTTGCCCAGCGAGGTCAGCAACGGGAAGTCGATGGTCTGGCGATGCCGCAGAATGCGCACGATGCCGTCCAGGTATACCTGGTCCTTGCTGAAGCAGCCTGTGTGCACAGGAAGGCCGTGAGCCCTAGGTCCAAAGCCCCACCCTCACCCTCCCGCCCGAGATCAAGGCACTTCCCCGCCAATCCCCCGGGTCTGGTGCCCACCGGGCAGCGAGGTGTCAGTCTGGCCGCGCTTGGCGCGCACACAGTACTCCCAGCGCACGTCGGCGTCCTGCACGTAGCGCGCCAGGTCCTGGAAGAGCTGGCGAAAGGACATGCGCGCAGCGCAATGTATCGTATAGTAGAGCAGCGCCGCGCGCCACAGGAAGGGCTGCTTGCGGAACAGCACGCTGTGCAGGCTGGCCAGCCCCTCCTCCGTGGGGTTCGCTGGCCGCAGCCCGTACTGCTGCCGGCCCTCGGCGCTGTGCCACGGCTGCTGCGCGTTGTTCACGCCCCGAAGGTAGTGGGTACCTACGGGGAGGCAAAGAACAGGCTGGGCTGGGCTGGGCATCCACGGGGTCTTCCTGCCTGGCCCTGTCCGGGCCCTGCTCTGCCCTGCTGGACCTCTAGCCGGCGACTCACATAGCTTTATGCCCCTAAAATCAGGGTCTCACACAAGCCTCTCCACCCCACACCCAATACTCACCCAACCTAAGGCATCATCAAGACCCTCTTCAGGTGAACTCAAACCCAAGGATCCAGAGGCTCACACACATGAATCCTCCCCCACCCGTCCAGGACCACACACACACACAACTCTCTGAAACTCACACTGCTCCCCCACCCCAACCCCCTAGAGAGGCCGGGAACTCACACACCACCCCGGCCCCACACCCTTGCATGTCCATCTTATGCTGATATCTCCAGCAAAAACCACCTTTTGCCCAGAGCAACACGATTCTTGACGAGGAGTGACAGACATGGAAGAATAGTAATTAGTGTCCTATGCCTGCCTTTCCAGCCTGGCCAGTCCCCTCCTAAATCCAGCTGTGTCTTCAGCCAGTTCCCTTCCCAGAATCTGAACTTGCACCCACCGTGGAAAGCCTGTACTGCTGGCTAGGTTAGTGGGGCCCTTAGGGTTCTCCCTCTGGCCTGTCCGGGCCTCAGCAGTCTTGCCCCATGGACAAGGGAAATCAGAGAGGAAGCTGAGGGAGGAAAAAATACTCAGAAGAGGAACAGGAAATGAGGGTGAGCCCAAAAAGTGGGCTGGCATGTTCTAGCCTACCTCTGTGAGCTAGAGGGAGGAGGTGGCTGCTAGTGAAGGGAAGAGGAAGAATGAGAGGGGATGGAGTTACTGGGGCCCCTCACTGCCCCCCACCACATCCCAGCCCCCTCTCATCCCAGCCCACCCATCTACCACACCCTGACCTATCTCGTGCCGCAGCATGCCCTCCAACCAATACTGGCGGGCTCCAGTCAGGTTGATGGCCAATGTTGGTCGGCTGTTCTCCACCATCATCACTGCCTGGGATAGCAGGTCCTCACTCAGCTGCACCACTACCTGCAGGTGGCAGAGACGTGCATCATGGCCACCAACCCGGGGGAACAGTGGGCAGGTGGACCTGCTGATGCCACAGGGCAGCCAGGCTGGACACTTGGCCACAAACCCACCCTGCCCCACCTCTGCTTGGAGCCAGCTCCCACATGACTGGGGCAGGGGCAGGAACAGGACTGGCCTGAGGTCACTAGCTCCACCAGAACAGAGCTGGGCCTAGCACTGCCCGCTTGGCAGTCTGGTTGGGAGCAGGTGGAAAAGGGGCATCGCTGGCAGCGTGAGCTCACCTCCCCGACGCAGCCCTCCTTCTGCATGTATCTGCGCACAATGGACCAGATCTGGCACTTGGTCAGCAGTTGGCCCCCCGTTGCAGCCTCGAAGTGTTCATAGGTCCCAAACTTCTCTAGGACAGCCTCAATGATGCCAACTGCCTGCACAGAGGGCCGCAGTGGCAGGTCAGGCCGGACCGCTCAGTTGGTCTGGGCTGGGGTGAGGCGGGCAGTCTGCACTGACCTGATGAATGAACTGTCCAGAGGCCTCACAGTATTTCTCCAGCACAGCTGTGGGCATGGGTTCCTGGTACTCGAACTGTGGGTTGTAGGTGTAATGGGATTGGAAGAACTTGTCCCGCTCGCGGTCCATATTGGTTGGCCGCAGAGCTACCAACATGCAGGGGCTCTTGCTGGCACCACGGCCTGCCTCCTTTCGAGCCTTAGCGATGTGAGGCAGGGAGGCCGCGGGACGCAGGGTGCCCCCACCTGGGTCACGTCTCCGTCCAGGTGGGGCCCGACCCTGGGTGCTGCCCCCCCGCCGGCCAGTACTGTTCACGGTGTAGGTGCTCTCACTGCGCCGCATGTGTCCACGGCGGCCCAAGTGCAGCTCTGAGAAGGGCTGCCTCTCTGCCCGGGGCCGCAGGGCTGAGGGGACGGACAGAGCCAGGGGCAGAGCCAGGGACTGAGGCCAGGGGTACAGCGCTGTCCCATCTCGGTCTGAGGGCCCCGGCCTATGGCCCAAGGAGGAGGGGCTGGCTGGCGGGCTGGGGGGTGCCTGCTCATACACCTGTGCACCTGAGTCCAGCACCATTCTGTCCTGGAGGTCACATCCAGCCGGGTCACTCCAGTTCCCCACACCGTCGACTTCTGGAGACACAGGAAGGATGTGGAGGCCAGCAATGAGTGGGTGTGGCCTGAGGGCCAGCAGGCCCTGTGCCCCCTCACCTCTACTCTAGTTAGTCCATTCCCTGGACTGGGCAAAAGCAGGAAGAAGTCTCATACACCCACTTAGATGGTGGTTCCTCAAATCCCCTTAGCCCATGAGCTTCTGAGAGAGTAAGGCCTAAGCCCCCCACTCATGATTCTAATCCCTGTGCTCAGCGCCCACCCAGACTGGGAATTCAGTACAGTGTAGCCTCAGCTGCCAGAATGACAGGTGAGCGGGTCTCACTACCTTCTACCTCTGGCATTTTCTCAGTCTCACTCTGCCCCTCCCACCCGGCTCCATCCACCTCCTCCAGCCCATTGGGCCTGCCTGCCCCTTGCTTATGCTAGTCCCTCCACCTGGAATGCTCTCTTTCCTCTGGCCCATCTGCTCAAATCTAAATCAGAACCAGCTTTTTGTAAGCAGAGGGAAAATTCAGCCAATCCCTGGGTGTCTCCTATCAGAGCCATCTTCCTAGTGGTCTTCCAAGGCCAGTGTCAGAACAGTTACCCCAACTCTGTACCAGGGCTCAGTCCAACCCAGTCTCTCCCCAGAGACTGACCGAAGGCTCCAGCCTCTAAACTTTCCTGTCTACTCAGGGACATAATTCCAGCATCTCTCCTTTTTTCTACATCTCCTACATTATCAGTCTCTTCCACTCTGCCAGGTTCTTCCCGTCAGTATAAACACATGCTGTTATTTCTCCATCTTAAAAAACAAAACCCTCACCTGAGCCCATAGTCTTCTAGCTTCACTGCATCCTCCAGCTGCTTCTCAGGGTAACACAACACTCCAAGTCATCTATACTCAGTCTCTATCTAGTTCCTTCTTTCCTGTTCTGTCTTAAATTCCACCCCAAGTAGGGGCTTCTGGCCCCTGCTCTCTATCAAAACTGACCTGACCAAGGTCACCAATGATCTTCATGTTGATTGGTAGAACTTGACAAAGTTAATGACTTCATCTCAGTTTGGCCACATCTTCCACTTGGTTCCCCAATACACTGGGACATAGTTCTCCCACCTCACTGTTTGTTCTTGTCTTCCTTGCTGGTCATCCCTATCTTTCTAACCTCTTAACACCATAATGTGGAGACACCGCTTTGGGAAAGATCCCTGCTGTTCTCCTAACTTGTTACAAGTAATAAATCCTTCCTTACCTGCCCCTCCCCTGAAAAAAAAAAAAAAAAAACCACTCTAATGTCCAGGACTTGGAAACTTCTCTTCTCCATTTATGCTCTCTCCCTGGGTGATCGCATCCACTCTCATGGTTTTAAATGTGTCAGCCCAAAATTCTTCTATAAACTTCAGACTAGTGTTCTGTGTAAGTTGCTCAGCTGTATTCAACTCTTTGCAACCCTATGAACTGCAGCCCACCAGGCTCCTATGTCCATGGAATTCTCCAGGCAAGAATACTGAATACGGAGTGGGTTGCCATTCCCTTCACCACGGATCTTCCCGACCCAGGTCTCCTGCATTGCAGGCAGATTCTTTACCATCTGAACCACAGGGAAGCCCCTCAGACTGTGTTGTCAGGTCTCAATTCAACATGTTTACTTGAATGTATAACAGGCATCTCAAACTGAAAATGTCCCTGTCTGGAATGCTTTCCCCTCATATAACGGCAGGGGTCACTCTCACTTTCCTCAGATTTCTGTACAAATATCTTAGAAAAGCCTTCCCAACACACCCTCTATAAGACAGTAAACCTCCTCTAAACTCTCTCCACCAGAACCTCGCCCTCCCCACAATATTGTCCTCCAATGCAGTCATCACCATCTGAAGTACAGTATATGTGATTATTATGTTTTCTCCTTCTAAATGTTCACAGCTGTGTCCCCAGAACAGTTGTTCAGTAAAGGAATGAAACGGAGAGCCCTTGTCCTTCTCAGAACTGGAATCATTCTTTCCCTGCACTTGGCTTCCCTAGCTAGTTCTGATCCCCTCCCCCTCCTCCCAGCATTCTCCGTAGTGACAAGCTGCTGGATGATGTCGGGACTCAGGCTTCCTTCCCCTCAACTAACCATACACTTTCCTGGATTCCTCACTGCTCTCCAGGCCTCTACTTGTACCAATCCTCTTTATCTCCCCTTTTTTCATTTGACCTACCTCTTTGGAATTACCAGGATATGCCTGTTTCTTTCATGTCTCAGGTCCTTTTGCCAAGAATGCCCTCCCAGTGTCTCTCTGTAACAAACTCCTAATCATTCTTCAGGACTCGATTTAGGCCTCACCTCCTCCGGGAAGCCTTCCCAGCGTCTTAGAGGCTCCCAGTGCCCAAGCGGCTTCTTTACCACCCTAGGCTGTCCAGGTCCGTGTCCCCCAGCATCATCCCTTGAACTCCCTGAGGGCAGGTACGGGTCTCATTCACCCCCATGACCAAAGTACCCAGCACTAGATGCAGAATGAATGAAAGATGGTTGTGGGAGGAGCCCAGACTGAAGGCGGAGTCTGGTGATATATAAGAGGGTGTGGTCTGCACCAATAAGAAACTCCGAAAGAAGATAACATTGAAGAGGAGCCAATGGGTACTAGGAGATCGAGGAGGGGCGTGACCTACAGCCAATAAGTGGCGGGGGCTGGGGCAAAGGGCGTGCCCAATGGAGGGCGGGGCCAGTGGACAATGGAGCGGGTTTCCCAGGTAGATGAGGAGGGGTCCGGTCGAACGCCTTTTCAGCCTTTTGGGGGTGGGGGGATTACATCCGCGTGCCGCGCCCCCACCTGTTCAATCCTCTTCTCGCCGCCGCTGTTCCCGCTCCGCAACACAGGCCGCCGGCTGCCCAGCCCGCGGGAGCCGACGCTGGTGACGCACGGACTCGGGCGCGCGCACGCTCAAACGAAGGAGCGCGGATTCGCGTCAATCTCTGCTGCCGCAAGAGCCCGAGGACACGGCTTGGGGTGGGGCCAGGCAGAACAGGGGGGCGGTGTCCGCCATCGGGTCACGCCCCTGGGTGGGGTGTTGCCTTAAGCCCGCCCCCTCTGCCTCAGTTGACTGACTCCTGGCGTAGGAGACGCTAACTCTTTGCGGGTGCGCGCACACGTAAGGATGTAGTCCGCACACTGTGGAAGCCCGGGTACTTGGGAACGAGGTCCACACACTGGTCTGGTACCGGGATAGGTGGGGCGCAGCCATATATCAGAGCTGGAACCAGGATACCTTAGGTGTGTCACTGCACTTGGACACCGTGCCCTTCGTGGGCACTTTTATTTTATCCACCCTTCGCCAACACGTACAATTCAGGCGTACGGGGACATGACTTTTTTCTGCGGGCAGTCAGGGGTCAGGCACAGGACCCTGAGGGGAAGCAGGAGGCCAGCGAGGGTGCAGGTGTTGGCACGAGGCTGAAAAGTGCTCGGCGACCCGTTGGGGGAGAGGACTGCGGGCCGGCCTGCAGAGAGCTGAGTGCGGCCAGGCGCTGCTCTCGGGACACGTCCCCGCGCAGGTCCAGGAGGGCGGAGACGTGATCCTCGCTGTGGAGTTACGGGTGCGTTAGCCCCGCCCAGCCCCTCCTGGGTCTCCTCCCTTCCCGGCCCGTCTTCGCACCTCACATCGGGAAACTTTTGCCGCAAGCCTGCCACCTCGAGGCCAAGTAGCGTGGGGTCGCGGAGGTTCAGCAGCTCCCTCAATGCAAGCAGCACTGGCGCACACTGAACGCTCTCCTCCAGGCCCTGAGCACGCAGGGGGTGGTCTCTCTCCAGTCCTCGACCTCTATCGAATCACTAAGACTCCCGCCCATCCGCTCGTCCAGCAAATTCTCACCAAACCAAGGAAAAGCTCCTGAAGCTGGGCCGCATCGTGCTGCAGGCGCTCGGCCGCCTGGGTCCTCTCGTCAGCACCGCGGCAGACTAGGCGGCCTTGCATCAGCGCACGTAGGTACTGCAGCACCACCATATGCTCCGCCTCAGCCAGCAACAGCTGTGGGATCGCGATCAAATGGGTCCAGGATGTTTTTCCCATGGGCGCTTTGACACCCCCCACCCCCAGCCTTTCCCCACAGATACACCTGGACCGCGGGATTCCGCACGTGCCGAAAGTTCTGGCAGAATCGCGCCGTCCGGTCGCACACGTCATCCAGCAGCTCTGAGCTTGAGAGCCAGCGGCGCGAGGGCAGAGCCGCGAATAGGGGCTGGGAGCGGAGGTCAGAGACGCGGCTGGAGGGACTATTCAGACCCGGCATTCCCCGGCAGAGGCCCCCATGCATATGCTGTGTCTCCTCCTCCCAACCCCATCTCCCCCTGAAGCCTCACCTGTAGCTCCACCAGCAGCGCCTCCAACACCAGGCGACAGATCCTCCTCTGCAACTTGTCCAACTCTGCCTCCACCGGAGCCAAGACCCCTGGAACCACCCATTCGGGCTGCAGGACGGATACGGAGGAGCTGGACCGACCAAAAGGACGGATTCAGGACCAAGGCCAAGGCCCGAGAGGCCCTCTGTTGTCTAGCCACTCGGGCGCCACCTAGTGGCACAAGTGTGTCGCCTGAGGGGACAAGAAGGGCGGCTCCCTGCACTTCTGAAAGTGTGGACCCTGAGCTGAGGCTGAAGTGGTGGGCTCAGCGAGCTAGAAGGCACACATGCCACCTGGACCTGCCTCTAATTCGCGGTATGATCTTGAGCAAGTTATATCTTTCAGTTTGTTTCGGTAAGAGGAGAGAGTTAATCCCAGTCAGGAGGGAGTCAAAATCATCATTAACTTGTTTGTCCTCTCTTGTGCACACCCCAGAGAACATAAGACCCAAGAGGAAGGGAATATTTTTGTTATATTCACAGCGGTAATGCTAGACGTTACCTGGCACAGAATAGGGCCTTGATAAATATTTGTTGAATGAATGAATAATTGACACTCTGTGCCAGGTACTGTGGTAGGTACTTTATATCTGTAATCTCACGTGAGTCTCAGAAGGTCCATTATTACCCATATACCATTGATGACAGAAGCAAAATTCAGAGAGATTAGATAACTTGCCCAAGGTCACACAGCTAGTATTAGGAGAACTAGGGTTGGAACTCCAGGATTACGTGAGTCCAAAATTCCTAAAGGCCCAGTGTAGGCTAGATTCATACTGAATAGATGTTCAGTCAGGGGTTAGTGAAGGTGGGGTTCTGTGGGCACATCCTGGTACCTGAGTGCTAACTGGTGGTTGAGGGTGGCCAGTAGGTAGGGCACGTAGTGAGGGACCACTGCTTTCCCCCTGAGATGGTCTCGGGAGAATCGGATCAGAGCATCGCTGAAGCTGCAAAGAGCAGAGGGGGCTCCGGTACCTGCTGTCACTCTGGTGCAACCCCAGTCCTTAGAACTCTGGCTCCACCTCCAAGATACCCAAGGCCCTGTTTTGAAGGAGTCCTTTCCCATGGGTGTGACTGATCACTCAGAACCCCTTAGGGCTGCCCAGGAGCAGGGCCAGGAGTTGGGAGTGGGTCAGACCTCCGCAGGAAGGCGCTCAGTTCTGACAGTGCCATGCCATGCACCCGCCGCTGCAGTGACACACTGACCATTCTGGTCACACGAATGTTCTCTTCCAGAATCTACAGGTAGGGATGGCCAGCCGTTAGCGGAATCCTGGTCCTGCCCTCCCCTTTCCCTGTGAGGGCTGCCTCCAGGCCTCACCAATTTTCACCCACCTGCAGCACGATGGCTGGCAATGGCGAGTGATAGAAGCCAGACAGGTCTGTGTCAGGTTCTTGCTCTCGGCCCCATTCGACTACCTCCCCATCCAGTGCCTTCTGCAGCCACTGGGCCACATTTGCCTGGGGAAAGGGGGCAAGGTGCAGCAGGATGTAGCAGGGCACTGACACTGCTAGAGACAGGTAGATGCACGACCCCACAGATACAGGCCCACAGGTGGTGGCAGAACTGCTCTGAACCTGGGCCCCAACTACTCACCTGGACTTTGGCCACAAACGTTGCCTCTAACTGCTCGATGTTTTCCAGGGTCAGGAGGGGCTCCAGATCAGACACGTCAGCCTCAGGCCCTAACTCCAGGCTCCCCATCATTTCTGGCCTGGAGGTGGGTGGCCCAGTGTTACACGGAGCCTCCAACCTTTGATGTCCCCATGCCCTACTGCCCCAGAGATACTGACCCCTGGTACACATGCAGCGCCCAGTGCAGCAGGGTGAAGGTGTCGGCAGCTTCCAGCTCAGGCCCTTCTAGGAGTTGCTGCAGGCAGCGCCGCAGGCCGCCATGCAGGGTGTGGGCCCACAACTGGACAACTTTGTAGTGTGGTGGGCAGCAGGGTGCTACCAGAGCCTCAGCCATGGCCAACTCGGCTGGCAGAGCCACCCGTAGAGCCTCCAGCCACTCTGCTAGTGCCCCAGGCCCAGGCTGCAGAGATGTCCCGAAGTGGACCCGCTCCAAGCCCTGCTGTAGTGCACGCAGACAGCGCTGCCGCCAGTCCCGCGGAGCCTGCTCCAGGGAGGTGGTGCGCCCAGCATCCACCTCGGCCACACGCACGGCAGCCACCAGCAAGGCTGGGTCCTCCCGGGCCAGCTGCCCCGCAGCCCCTGCGGCCGCCTCCACAGCCTGGCCCAGAGCCTCAGCCAGAGGGCCCAGCCCCTCAAAGACTGGCAACTCCAGGCCCCCAAGAGGTACGCACGTCTCCTCTTGCAGCTGCTCCAGTTCCCGAAGACTCACATAGGCCTCCAAGAGCCGCTGGGCATCAATCAGGGTCTGTGTGTGGGCCACTGCAGCTGGCACTAATCAGAGAGAAGAGACAGCCTTGAGTCTAAACATTTCCACCTGTGCAGTGGGTATAGCAGTGGATATTGACGCCCTGGGGCTGGGGTAATGTGTAAAAGATTTAATAATCAGTACGTAGAGCACTGGCCAGTCTGAAAAGACCCAGAGAAGGGCCTACATGGTGGTTAGGGTATAAACCCTTGAGCTGATGAAACAGGAGGAAGGGAGGAACTTGGGGGAGGGAGTCATGCCAGTGGCTATTCGTCCACCCTGTTAGGGAAATAGTTCAGTATATAATAGCCAAGTTGGGCAGAGCCACAGGTGTCAGTCCTGACTCAGACATCCCATGCTTATGCTGTGCTTAGTTGCTTAGTCATGTCTGACTCTTTGTGACCCCATGGACTGTAGCCCACAGGGCTTCTCTGTCCAGTGAGATTCTCCAGGCAAGAATACTGAAGTGGGTTGCCATGCCCTCCTCCAGGGTATCTTCCCAACCCAGGGATTGAACCCAGGGATTGAACCCAGGTCTCCCTCGTTGCAGGTGGATTCTTTACTACTGAGCCACCTGGGAAGCCCAAGAGTACTGGAGTGGGTAGCCTATCCCTTTTCCAGAGGATCTTCCCGACCCAGGAATAAAACCAGGGACTCTTGCATTGCAAGGGGATTCTTTACCAGCTAAGCTACCAGGGAAGCCCTCCCACATTTGGAATCCCCAGAATGAACTAACAGGCACCCTGCTTCATACGTCACCTGAAGCTTGTATTACTCTCTGGGAGGTCCCCGATGTGTCCCTCCATGTAGTTTCCCACTGGTGTCCCAGCCCCTTGGTCAGCAACGACGCTTGTCAACTGGCTGGCAGAGGGCTGAGGCTGAGGGTTAGGCACACTCACCAGCTCGCAGCCGGGGCAGCAGCTGAGACAGGGCCTGCAGTTGTTTGTGCTGTACAACCTGCTCCCGCAGGGGTTCTAGGGTCTGCGCAGCCTCAGCCATATCCTGGAGCTGCCCACGAGCCTGGCCCAGGGCCTTGCGGGCTCCCCGCACAGCCTCGAGGGCCTGGGCCAGCTGCCACACCCCAGTCTTCACACCCTCCAGGTATGACTGCACCACCGACTGTGGGAGGGAGGCAGGCAGTTAGGCCTCGCCAGCCTTGCAGCTCGCCCCCAGCACTCCCGCCTCCTGCCCAGTGCCCACCTTGATGCGTGCTTCCAGAGAACAGGTTCGCTGCACCTCACGGCTCCGGTACTGGCCTAGCCTGGCCAGCTGCTCTGGCCGGTAGAAGATGCCTGAAGCCCATTTGAGTGCTGCACCCCGGGCCAGCTGCTCCGCCCTCTCCTGCTCCGGCCACTCCAGCCCTGGGCAGGAAGAGCCTGGGCAGCTGCATCAATTGGGCTAGGCCTGCAGGAAGCGGCTGCCAAATCTGCTCCCCTTCCTACCTCTCAGCCTGTCCCCCAGGGTGGTCTACTCCTCTCCCCGCCCTACAGAGCTCCAGCCAGACCCCAACCCACCATCCCCATCTTTCTTGCCACCATCCCTCCCTCGGCCCACGCAGAAGGGCTCATACCAGTGGGGAGTGTGGGTTGCCTTCTGTCCCTGGCTGCCGAGTCCATGGCTGGAGGAGCTGAAGCGGAGGTAGAAGTGAGGGCAAAGGTCCAGGTAAGAGCAGGCAGAGCGGGTGCTCCTCTGAGCTACTGTGTTCATCCAGGCCCCTCTGAGAAGGAGAAGGTTCTGGCCCCCTCAGGAAATGAGGGAGGTGGGAGAGATGGGGAGGCACCTGAGATGCCTTCGTCGACGAGGTTTCCCGGTTTTGCCCCCAAGATGTAAGTGGGGCAGGGTAGACAGGGGCCTCCGCTGGGCACCACTCCTGGGCACCACTCCTGGGCACCACTCTAAGCTGCAGAGGACAGTGTGATATGGAACTCACCAGGCTTGAGCAGGCGTCCAGTGCTCCCTCCTCCACAAAGAGCCTTGGCCTTGAGGATGGCCCTCTCCCCCGGCCGTCTCGGTAGAGTTGGATACTCCCTCCACTGGCTCACGAGGCCCACACCTCAGCCTGCCACAGCAGAATTCCTCACCCCAAGGAAGCCTCTGTCCCACCTCCCTCCTCAGGAGCCCCCTCCTCCCTCCAGGTCCCGCCCTCTCCAAGGCCACATGCAGAAAGGAAGGAAGCTGAGTCTCTAGTACTTTATTCCCAACAGGAAAGAGCATCTGCACTGTGGGACAGAGTGGGGAGGGCTGGGCGCCACTTCCTTGGGGGAAGGGGGGGTGTCCTCCCTGTGATCAATGAGTCTGGAGCAGCCTAGGCAGGACCTCCTATGCTCAGAACACAGACAGGAACTAGATGGCCCCAACCTGGGTGGAGAGGAAGGTGTGCCGATACGGATGCAGACAACATCACAGTGTGAAAACTGTGTTGACAGGCCATTAGAGGCAGGTGTGCCTCTGCAGAGGAGCAAGAAACCATAGGCTATTGTGAAGAGGGTGTGTGGTGGGAGATGGCAGAGAGGGGTGGAAGGGCTATGAAAGCTTGTTTGTCTTGGAGATAAAAGGAGCCATGGAAGGGACTGCTGCTGCTGCTTAGTTGCTTCAGTTGTGTCTCTGTGCGACTTTATGGACTGTAGCCCACCAGGCTCCTCTGTCCGTGGGATTCTCTAGGCAAGAATACTGGAGTGGGTTGCCATGCCCCCCTCCAGTGGAACAGACTACTAGGTAGTAATCATGCAGTGGACACTGGCTACCACACAAATCCACCCTTCAGGACAAAGACACTCATTCCCCTAGCTCCCTGAAATGTAGGCTAATGTGGTCTCAGATCTGAGTCTCTTGGTCAGTGTCAGGGTATAAAGGCCAGGTAGGCCTTGGAAGGGGTACCCCAGTTTCAGTGCTCCTAGAAGGACAGAGGCCTCCATTTTAACTTCCTCACAGTTTAATTCTCCTCTCTGCCCTGTTTGGCCTGTCTTACTTCCTTACAAGTGTGGCTTCTCAGTAAACTTCCTGCTGGCGCATCTCTTTCTCAAAGACTATTTTCCAAAGAACTTGACCTAAAATAAACCATAATAAATGACAATGTTAAAAATAACAAAATGATACTAGCAAACACATAATCCTTCCACATGCCAGAAACTGCTCTAAGAGCCTTACATATATTTACACATAGGTAAATATGTTTGCATTGGTTGAAAAGTGGTTTTAATCCCATGGACTCTGAGCACTGTAGTGTGGAGACAAGAGAAAGGTGAGGCTGAGATCACGGGAAGAGAGTGGGGATGCAGACAGGTGGCTAAGTTAGATGTAGTTAGTGCTTGCTGTTTGGCAGGAAGTGAAGGACAGGAATAGGGTAGGTGATCCCGAGACAGTGGGGCAGTCTTTTAGGAGCAGGTTTGGGAAAACACATTGGGTTCATCAGGCAGCAGGGTCTCCTCTCCTGAGATGAGGGCTGGGGCAGTTAGTGGAGTTGGGGCAGGTTTGCCAGCCAGGAAGGTTCCAGTGATTCCTCCTTACTACTCCTGGGGCTACCCAACGACTTCCTCCACTTGCTTTCTCGACCACACCTGTCTTCCGGGATCCTGGCGTTATTTTCGTCAGTTATTTTCGGCGGTTGGACATTTGTCGATGGTCCCTGAAGTTTTTCGGCCATGTCCGCTGAGAGGAATTGTGATGCACTCCCTGGAAGGGAATGAAGCGGAAGCGGAAGTAGCGAGGCTGGCGCCGGCGGCCGGGCGGCCAGGAACGGAAGCGGAAGTGGCGGCGGCGCCGGCCTGGCCTGGCCTGGCTGAGGGGAGGCGGCGGGCGGGCGCGATGGCGGAGGCCGGGCCACAGGCGCCGCCGCCCCCAGGCACCCCAAGCCGGCACGAGAAGAGCTTGGGACTTCTCACTACCAAGTTCGTGTCGCTTCTGCAGGAAGCCAAGGACGGCGTGCTTGACCTCAAGCTGGTGCGGCCCGGGCTAAGGGGCGACGGGGGGGATGGTGGACCAGGCCTGAGCCGGTAGAGGGAACCCCCGGGGCGGCCCAGCTGAGCCCTCAGAGCAGGCCGCCATACATGTGCTTCTCGCAAGCGGGAGGCTGGGAGCTGTTTCATTCATTCACCTGAGGCTGTTCATCGGATGTCAGCTTTGTGCCAGGCTTGGGGCTGCGGGTGCTAGTCCTCGTGGCCCTCCCCAGCAGGTGTGGAGAAAAGAGCATCAGAACATCAGCTCAGGCTTCGTCAAGCCTCTTCTCGCCCCACAGCCCTGAGCTGTTATAGTGCCTGAGGAGGAGGGCTAGAATTCAGGCCACCCCCTTTTCAGACTGCTCCAGACTGAGTCCCCCCTGAGAATGGGACTGAGCACTCTCCATTCTCTTCTCCCTGCCAGGCAGCTGACACCCTAGCTGTGCGCCAGAAGCGGCGGATATATGACATTACTAACGTGCTGGAAGGTATTGGGTTGATCGAGAAAAAATCCAAGAATAGCATCCAGTGGAAGTGAGTGGGGGCACCGGGGAGGGCAGTGGGATCTCCTACCCAGAAGTGTCAGGGGTGGAGGGTGGCAGAGAGAACAGGGGCCATGGGACCCAGAGTGCCAGGCAGCCCCTCTCAGCTCTCCTTCCTGGACTTAGGGGTGTGGGGCCTGGCTGCAATACCCGGGAGATTGCAGACAAGCTGATTGAGCTCAAAGCAGAGATCGAGGAGCTGCAGCAACGGGAGCAAGAACTAGACCAGCACAAGGTGTGGGTGCAGCAGAGCATCCGGAACGTCACAGAGGACGTGCAGAACAGCTGATATCCTCCTGTCGGCGGTCCTGGCTCCCGGGGAGTGGGCAGTGGGCCCTCTAGTCCAGCTGGGTTTGCTCGGTGGTCCCCTAGTCCCTGTCCCACTTGGGAGGATGGTCCTTCAGCTCCTGGCCAGGTTTCAGCCTCGGGTTCCCTCCTCGGAGCCTCTCCCCCCACAGTCTTGGCCTGTGATCCCTCCCCCATGTAGACCCCAGGCCTCAGGGCTTTTCTTTGTGAGCATGTATGTCAGACCTCTGCTGCAAAGCTGGGTCTTCGCTGTGGTCAGTCATCTGTCACCATAGGCAGGGCATCAGCCGTTCTCCTTAACCCCCACACCTTGGCCTACGTGACTCATGAGGACATCTGCAGATGCTTTGCTGGTGAGCAGAGCCTGGGTAGGGGGAGATGGGAGTGGGTCTGGGCTGAGCCACAGCCCTGAGCAGTGGACTCAGTGCTTGAGAGGTTTCCGTCTCTTAAGAGGGTTCCTGGGGCCTGCTCAAAGAAGAATCAGACAGAGTAAGTCCTGGATTTGAGGGTCTCTGGGACCCTATGGAGGCTAACCATGCTGAGAGGGTACAGGAAGCCTGGACTGGGTCCCTGGGTCAGCCCCCACCTGCACTGCCCACTAGGTTTGGCTTCTCAGGTGTGACAGAAGCATACGAGGGGAGAAAGTGTGTGCGCCTGTTCATGTATGCTTGCGTGCAGGGGGCAGTGGTGCCCACTTCCAACCTGTAGTTTAGTTGCACTATAGGTACAGGAACTTTTCCTTGTCCATCTTGCATCTCCCAGGCCGGTTCTGGGGAAGAGCTGTTGGCCTTGGCCAGAACATCTTTGTTTAGGGAGCAGCCCCATGAATCAAGTGAGGTGCCCATGACCACTAATCTTTTGGTCCATGTGTCTGAACCCAGATTTTCTGGTTACTGACCTCTGGGTTCTTAGGAGGAGAAAAGCTTTAGTTCTCTCCCCCAGCATTGATAGGGAGTGAATGAAGCCTACTGTCCAGCTCCTCCGGGACTATGATCTCCTTCCTTGTGAGGGATAGGCACCCCATTCCTAGTTCAAATTGAGCCCATGGGCCTTGATCCATCCTCTTTGTCATCCTAGGAGACACCCTCCTTGCCATCCGGGCCCCGTCGGGCACCAGCCTGGAGGTGCCCATCCCAGAGGTGGGTGCTCAGCCCAGCCGGGTGGGGTGGATTGAGGGCGGGTGCTCTCTGTGGAGCCCGATAAGTCCCGGGTGGGGCAGGTAAGGGGAGGCCTAGGGTTTGAAGTTATCTAGGAGAACGGGCAGCCCAGGGTGGGAGAGGACACTGGCCCTGGCCCAGGGTCAGGCCGGAGCCAAACCTGCTTCCAATTCCACCTGTCCTCCATCTCCACCTCCAGGGCCTCAATGGGCAGAAGAAGTACCAGATTCACCTGAAGAGCGTAAGCGGCCCCATTGAGGTGCTTCTGGTGAACAAGGAGGCATGGAGCTCACCGCCCGTGGCGGTGCCTGTGCCACCACCTGAAGACCTGCTCCAGAGCCCGCCTGCTGTCTCTACCCCTCCGCTTCTGCCCAAGCCTGCCCTGGCCCAGTCCCAGGATGCCTCACGTCCAAGCAGTCCCCAGGCGACCACCCACAACCTTATCCCCAGCAGCACCGAGGCCCAGGGGGTGGCTGGTCCAGCAGCTGAGATCCCAGGTGAGGCACAAGGGGTATGTGGTAATGAGGGACTTGGGGGCCCAAGAAGGAATATTTCTGTGTGACAAGATGAAATACTCAAGAGTTAGATGAAACCCTGTAGGGGTTATTTTACCCACCCACCTCCACCCCACTGGCCTCTATTTGCTGGTGTAGCCAATGAGCCCTTTTTAACAGGGACATTCTGACCGAAGGGGCATTAGTGGTGGCAGTTTTCCCCCAGGTCTGCCTGTGTCTCACTTGCCCTGACACCCCTCTTGAAGCGTGGTTGCAGCAGTCATATCCATGAGTCTCCCTCCTGTGGGCTTCATGCCCCATTTCCTTCAGTGACTAATTTTCACACTACCTTTCTGGGAGTGGTGAGCATGCCTAAGTCTCCTTGGGCCGAGAAACCAGGGCCATATTCATCCTGGCTGTGGATTCTAGCATGGCCAGCTTCAAATCCTGCTTCCTGTTCCTGAGTGACCAGGTTTGGGGGATGTGGCTGCAGTGAGTGGAGGCCATGGAACCGAGAACAAGGACAATGGTGAGCTCAGCTCCCTCCCGCTGGGCCTGGCAGCTCTGGACACCCGGCCACTGCAGTCCTCTGCCCTGTTGGACAGCAGCAGCAGCAGCAGCAACAGCAGTTCATCTGGACCCAACCCTTCTACCTCCTTTGAGCCCATCAAGGCAGACCCCACAGGTGGTGAGTACTTGTTCCCTTGGGAGCAGGGAGAACCCAGCCTCAGAAAGACCTAGTTCAGTAGAATCAGGCCTGGAACCGAATTCTCCTGTCTCCTCTGCCAAAGCTGGCCAGCTCCCTGCCATCAACTAGAGCTCTGCCAGCCAAGGTGAGGAGCCTGGCCTCTGGCTTGGTGCTGGTGCCCCTTTGCCCCCTTTCCTGGTCCTCCCTCAAGCCCTGCCTGCCACCCCTTGGACTCAGGTCTCAGGAAGGCATGAGCGCTCTCCTAGGGAATGGGCTGTGGTATGGTCCTCAGGCCCCAAAGTAGGGCAGTGAGTGTCTTAAGAGAGACAGTGTCATCTGTTTGGTGTCTCCTCGTCATCCTGTGACTTGAGTGTTTGCTTTTTCCAGGACTCATTCTCTCTGCCCTCGAGCACTGCTAAGTCTTTCATTAAATGACACTTCATCCCCTGTGTCCCCCTCTCTCACCTTCCCTATTATCTCTGTGTTTAGACTCCTTGAAAAAGTCATCTCCATTCTATTCCATATCCTGGTCCCTGGTCAAGCTTCAGGTTGCAGCAGTCAGGACCCCAGCCCTAACTCCTCCACCCCATTCCATACTAGTGTTGCTCTTGATCGATCACCCAGCCCTGCCCAGCCAGCTTCAGCAGGTTTCTCAGTGATTTGCTCTGGTCCTCTCTTGCTCTGTGTTGATGCTCTTTTCCCTCTTTAGCATCCATAATGTCAGCTTTTGGCTCTTCTCTGTTAACTGACTTCTCCTCCTGACCTCTCCTTGGCATTTTTTTACATCTGGCTTCCCAGATCTCTGGCCCATGGCACACTTGTGGAGGGCCCTAGTTCTGGGTAGGTGAATCCCACCCTTTATCTTTCCTAGGTCTTTTGCCTGAACCTTACCTCTTGTGTCCATATGCCCTCTGCACATCCAAAGGGCACTTCATTTCTATGTGTCCTCAACTGAAACTTGTTTTTCCACCTCTGTGCGTACCCGACCATTGGCCCTAGTCCCCCAGACCTGACACCCTGGTGTCATTCATGCTGTCTCCTTCTTCTGCTCCCCACCCCACATCAGCTAAATGAATTCTCTCCCAGACATCCTCCATGGATGGCCTCATGTAGCCTAACACTCAGGATCACTGCCACTATCTCTGTCCTAAGTTCTTCAACATCGTCGTCTTTACCCTGACTGATTTCTGAAACACACCCTGACTGGCTTTTCTCTATTTGCAAAAATTCTTTTAACAGCTCCCTAAGGTATACTGGATAAAACCAGAGCCCCTAAACCTGGCATATGAAATCCCTGCTGACCAGGCTCCAGCACGTGTTCCCTGTTTCCCACGTGTGTCCTGGTTAGACTTTTGTAGCAGCATCATCACCCTGTAGCACTGTTCCCTATTTAAGAGTGCCTCCTCCTCTGCCAGGTGACCTGGCCTGGGGTGTGGTCTTAGCCTGGCACCAAGTAGGTGCTTAGCTAGGGCAGGGATGTACAGGACATCCTTTCATCACACAGGGCATCCTCCATCAGACAGCATCCTCCTCATCAGACAGGGTATGCGCTCTGAACCTAGAAATGAAAGGGGGGGATGTTGTCTTTCTGCTGAACCGCTGAGTTAGAAGCACTGTACCGATAACTTAACAGTGGGCCTTTGGCACAGAGAAATTAAGATCTAGTAAGGGAAACTGACAGTGCCAGCTTGGCCTGGTGCGGGGCCTACATCTCAGCTATATGGCACCCCTGGGTGGGTGGTATAGGATCTGGGGAAGCAAGGGCTAGAGTGGAACTGGGCTGGACCTCTGGTCCCTTGATCGTGGTTTTCTTGTCTTTCAGTTTTGGAACTCCCCAAAGAGCTGTCAGAAATCTTTGATCCCACTCGAGGTAGGGCTGTGTTCCTCCCTGGGGCCGGGGTAAGGGGCCCAGCTCATTGGGTCTTAGAGCTGTTTTCTTGCCCTTCTGAGGACCTTATGGTTGTGCCTGTTACCTGGGCAAAGTTATCAGAGTTCCTGGTGGGTGTTTCGGCGGTTCCCTTCATGAACTTTGGTTGGTGGAGAAGGGGGGAGCCAGGATGTAACTGAGCTCTCTCTCTGTCCCCAGAATGCATGAGCTCAGAGCTCTTGGAGGAGCTGATGTCCTCAGAAGGTAGGTGGCCCAGCAAGGTAGGGGGTGAGTGTGTGTGGGCAGAGTTTGGGTGGCCATGGATGGAGCCTCGGCTGTGGGGCCTCAGCTTGTTGTTCTCTGCAGTGTTTGCACCCCTCCTCCGCCTCTCTCCGCCCCCTGGAGACCACGATTACATCTACAACCTGGACGAGAGTGAAGGTGTCTGTGACCTCTTTGATGTGCCTGTTCTCAACCTCTGACTGACAGGGGCATGCCCTTTGTGGCTGGGACACAGACTGACCTGGGGGCTGCCTGGGGACCTCTCCCCACCTGACTCCCCCACAGCTTGAGAGCCACAGACTTCTGGCTTCCCCAGCCTTCCCTCACTGCACAGTTCTGGCCCCAAGTCCTGCTCCTGCAAGTCCACCTGTTCTGTGCTGGGAGAGCCGGGGAAAGGAGCATAGCCCCCTCCACCATGGAGCCAAAGTGTTTGCCTCTCCTTTTGGGGGGCCTTACCCTACCTGGTATCCTCCTCGAGCCCTCCCTGAGTTCAGGTTCAGCTGCCACCCAGTGGCACAGAACCAAGGACCCTCCATCACCCTCACAGGGCTGCTTGTCCATTCCCATTGCCCTGTACCTGCCAGGCCTTCCCCCTTCCAGGAGGAAGTCTGGGGTGGGGATGGGCACATGCCAGCACCACCCCTGGCCTCCTTAACTTCTCCCCATGCCCAATCACACACCTCCTCCTGGACTTCTCGTGTGCCCCCTCTTCTGCTGGGCTCTTGGCCCTGAGGACCTTTTGACATGGGGGTGCTAACAGGAAGGAATGGCAATTTCTAGCTAAGAATCTGGGCTGCTGAGTCCCTAAGGATTGGCCCAGCCTCCCTCTGCCCCATAGCCCCCCTCTTGTTTATTCATTTACCCTCATTTAGAGCCATTTGCAGAGATTTAGAAAGATTTGCAGTAACGGATGGATTCCTATATAAAGATTATTTTTATACTTTTTTCAACAAAAGGAAATTGTAATATTTGTACAGTGTCCAAGTGAATAAAGATCGTGCCTAAGGCTATCTTTGATCTGGTTCTTTCAGGGCCCTTCCCTGGGACTGTGCTGGGTTGGTGGTGGAACTGGGCGGGTCAACTTGGGAAAGGAAGTGTGGCTGTGCTGACAGCCCGCCCTCAGCACCCCCACCTGCCGCACCTTGGGGCGGGGCGGGGCCTCCTTGGTGGGGCGGGGCAGGGCAGGCGCTCTCCTATCCTCGGGACTCCAACCCGGAACTGGCCTTGGATCCGGCTCCCTAGGGAAGGCCGCGGCACCTCGTTGCGAGTGGGAGCCTGAGCCACGGGAGCCAAGCCTCGGGCTGAGGAACGCCTTCGTTCCCAGAGGCCCCAGGCCAGGTGTGCTCTCAGCAGAGGTGGCACATCTGGAAAGTATAGGGCCCCCACGGCTAGACCATGGCGCCCCCGCGGAATGTGGTGAAGATCGCCGTCCAGATGCGTGACGCCATCCCGCAGCTCATCCAGCTGGACCAGGTCACGAGGCCTGGCTGGCCTCCATCCACCCCACCACCTACCTCCGGGTCGCCCCCTTCCCCTCGAATAGCCCACCCCGCCCCTCCCCAGGCTCCTCCCCAACCTCTTCCCACTCCCATCCCGTGAGTGACTCTTCCGCTTATAGGCAAAACCCCTGGCTGCTGTGCTGAAGGAGGTGTGCGACGCGTGAGTGCGGGTCCCCGCGGGCGCGAGTAGGGGATGGGGGGCGGGGGGCAGGAGGGAGAGGGCGCCCCCTACCTGCCTCACGGAGCCTCTGCTGCCTGCAGGTGGAACTTGCCTCACCCTGAGCGCTATGCCCTGCAGTTTGCGGATGGGCACCGGACATACATCACCGAGAACGTGAGTCCCCTCCGCTCCGCCCCACATTCCACCCTGTGATCCCTTCTAACTCTGGCTCCGACTCGCAGTCATCGTCCCTCTCTCTGCAACCTGATCTTTTACTGACTACCAAATTCTCCCTTCTTGACAGCCCCAACTAAACAGTCCTCAAGGCTCTTGACTTCTTTCCGTTCTCTGCCATCTTTTCCAGAACCGCATGGAGATCAAGAATGGCAGCATCCTGTGCCTCAGCACGGCCCCAGTAATGCCCCTCCGACCCCGCCCTCCTTCCCTGCCCCTCTGCTGTGCCTCTTTTCTGCAACTGGCGACTGGGGGCCCAGTCCCAGCTCCAGCCCAGAAGTGCCCCACCTAGTGGACACCCGCGTCCCCACAGCCCCCAGTTCCCTCTCCTTACCTCCTCACCTGTGCTCTGCCCTTGCTCCCACCCCGCCAGGACCGCGAGGCTGAGCGGCTGTTGCGGGGGCTGCAGAGCGAGAGTCGTGAAGGGCGCCGGGAAGCCCTACGGCACCTCCTCCTGCTGTCCCCAGACCTGACCTTCGCCCGGGAGGTCATCAGCCGTGATGGGCTTCAGAGACTGGGCACCATCATTGAGGATGGGGACGAGTGAGCCCAGGGCTGTGGTGGGCGGGGGACATGGTGGGACCGCAGATCCCGGTCTGGCTCTGCTCAGCCTCCGATGTCCTTCCAGCTTAGGAGAGGTGCTGGCCCTCGCACTGAGGGCCTTCTTGGAGCTTATGGAGCACGGCGTGGTGTCCTGGGAGACACTCAGCATCCCCTTTGTTAGGAAGGTGGGTGGGCTTTCGGGGAAACAGGTGGGGGTGGTGGAGAGGTGTCAGGGCCTGGCCTTCCACAGTGATGAGGTGGTGACAGCCTCTGCTCCGCCAAAGGTGGTGTGCTACGTGAACATGAACCTGATGGATGCCTCTGTTCAGCCCTTGGCCCTGGGCTTGCTGGAGAATGTGACCTTGAGCAGCCCTACCCTGGGCCAGCTGGTCAAGAGCGAGGTGCCACTAGACAGGCTGCTGGTGCACCTACAGGTGTAAGTGTCTGAAGGTGGGGGACCAGGGAGGAGAGCAGAACTGGGCCCTGGATGGCCGGCTGAGCCCTCTTTTTGACCCAGGATGAACCAGCAGCTGCAAACCAAGGCCATGGCACTGCTGACGGCTTTGCTACAGGGGGCCACCCCTGCAGAACGTAAGGTGGGCATCCATCCAGTGACTGGATGGGGTGGGCAGGAGCTGGTGGGTGCTGGGCTCAGCAGTGGGCCGAAAAGATGGGCGCTCATGGTGGGGCTAAATCACACAAGCCCCCTTCCCACCCACCAGCACATGCTCGACTACCTGTGGCAGAGAAACCTTCGCCAGTTCATCTACAAGGTAGGAAGGACCAGGCCTGGCAGACCCCTCCCCACTCCTCTCCTTGCAAGCTCACGCTCACAGCCGTGGACTGGCTGTCCTTCAGAACATCATCCACAGTGCAGCGCCACTGGGCGACGAGATGGCTCACCACCTGTACGTACTGCAGGCCCTGATGCTGGGGCTGCTGGAGCCACGCATGCGGACACCACTGGACCCCTACAGTCAGGTAGGTGCCTTGGGCATACAGAAGGCTGGGGCTGGCCGGAGTTTGGCCTTGAATCTTCCATCTTGCCACCACTCCAACAATGACCCCAGGAGCAGCGGGAGCAGCTGCAGGCCCTGCGCCAAGCTGCCTTTGAGCCGGAGGGGGAGTCCCTGGGCCCCGGGCTGAGTGCTGACCGTCGCCGTTCCCTGTGTGCCCGCGAGTTCCGCAAACTGGGCTTCTCTGTGAGTGACCCCTACCCAGCCCCCTGCCCCCTGCCTCCACCCAGGGCTGCTGCTGCTGCTCCAGAGGGCTGGGACCTTCCTCAGCTGCCTCTCCCCTGCCCCCCAGAACAGCAACCCTGCACAGGACTTGGAGCGTGTGCCCCCTGGCCTGCTGGCCCTGGACAACATGCTCTACTTCTCCAGACAGGCACCCAGCGCCTACAGCCGGGTCAGTGGGGGGGGGGTGGGGTATGGATGAATGGGGCACAGGGCACCTAGGTGGGGCCTCCCGGGGCTTAGTCATGACTCCCCAGCCCACCCTGTGCTCCCACCTCCTCAGTTTGTGCTAGAGAACAGCAGCCGTGAGGACAAGCACGAGTGCCCCTTTGCGCGGAGCAGCATCCAGCTGACCGTGCTGCTGTGTGATCTGCTCCATGTCGGGGAGCCCTGTGAGTGGCGCTGGGCACAGCGTGTTCAGGAACGGGGGACGGAAGGGCAGAGAGGGCCAGGGGTGGCACACATTATCTCCCTGAGCCCCTCCTGCCCCCCCGCTCCAGGTTCCGAAACAGCCCAGGACTTTTCACCCATGTTCTTTGGCCAAGACCAGAGCTTCCATGAGCTCTTCTGTGTGAGCATCCAGCTGCTGAATAAGACCTGGAAGGAGATGCGGGCCACTCAGGAGGACTTCGACAAGGTGCGGAGGGCGGCAGTGGGGAGACCCGGGCCAAGGCAGAGGTGGTTCTGGGGTCGGGGCCTGGAATTCAAGCCCTGAGCTCAGCTTGGGATGGCCCCAGGTCATGCAAGTGGTGCGGGAGCAGCTGGCCCGCACGCTGGCCCTGAAGCCCAGCTCTCTGGAGCTCTTCCGAACGAAGGTGAACGCACTCACCTACGGGGAGGTGCTGCGTCTGCGGCAGACTGAGCGGCTGCACCAGGAAGGCACGCTGGCCCCTCCAATTCTGTGAGTCACGGGGGTGGATCCCAGGCCTAGTCCCCCCCTGCCCTGCTGCCTCGCCCAGGACCAGCCATCCAGCTCAGTGAGCCCCCTCCCCTGCACGCAGGGAGCTTCGGGAGAAGCTGAAGCCGGAGCTCCTGGGCCTGATCCGCCAGCAGCGTCTTCTCCGCCTCTGCGAGGGGACCCTCTTCCACAAGATCAGCAGCCGGCGGCGCCAGGGTCACTGTGTGGGCGGTGGTGGGGCTGGAGGGTGGCTGGGTGGGGCTGGGGAGGCCCTCTCATTGCTCCCCCCTCCCCCTTTCCACCCACAGACAAGCTGTGGTTCTGCTGCCTGTCCCCCAACCACAAAGTGCTGCAGTACGGGGATGTGGAGGAGGGATTAGGCCCGCCGACCCCCGAGAGCCTGCCCGAGCAGCGTGAGGAGGGCATGGGGGCGGGCAGACACCTGTGCTCCCCCGAGCTGCCCAACCCCGGGGCCGCCAGGGGTCCTAGTGGTCAACCCAGCCTTTTTCCTGCAGTTCCTGTGGCCGACATCAGGGCACTGCTGACAGGCAAGGACTGCCCCCACGTCCGGGAGAAGGGCTCTGGGAAGCAGAACAAGGTGAGTGCAGTGGGCGCCAGGGCTACTTCCCACCGGCCCCTGCTCAGCGCTCCTGGTTCCCTTGCTTCTACAGGATGTCTGTGAGTTAGCTTTCTCAGTCAGCTATGACCATGGGGAGGAGGAGGCATACCTCAACTTCATTGCCCCGTCCAAACGGGAGGTGAGTATCTGGGCAGGCTGAGCAGATGGGCAGGGGAACAGATGGGCAGGGGGAGAAATGGAGAGGCCCTCATGGAGCTGGCCCCATCCCCAGTTCCACCTGTGGACAGATGGGCTGAGCGCCCTGCTGGGCAGTCCCATGGGCAGTGAGCAGACACGGCTGGACCTGGAGCAGCTGTTAACCATGGAGACCAAGCTGCGGCTGCTGGAGCTGGAGAATGTGCCCATCCCTGAGCAGCCACCCCCTGTGCCCCCGCCCCCCACCAACTTCAACTTCTGTTATGACTGCAGCATTGCCGAACCTTGACAGTGAGGTTGGCCAAGGGCCACAGCTGCTGCCACTGTGGTGGCCACAAAGGGTGGAAGGGGAGAAGCACAGGCACCTTGACCAGCAGAGGCTGCAGCAGAAATAAAAGTCTGCTTGGCTCTTAGATGTGTGTCGAGCCAGCTCTGAACCTCGCAGGCTAAGCCTGCCTTCCACCTTGGCTGGCAAGTGAGAGGGGGAGTCAGGCTAGGGCCACAGCTTGGGGCCACGAACCTGGGCAACTCCAGTTGCGAGGCTGGTGTTCTGAAGGGGGGTGGGGACAGGCTGGCCCTGTTACCCTTCTCCAGAGTGAGTCTTCAGCCCACCCTCTGCTAGCCCTGCAGAGCAGGATCGACTGTAGTCTGGGGGCCACTACTGAGAGAGGTCTGGGGCAGCCAGCCAGATGAGGGAGAGATGGCAGGGTGGGAAGTATTTCCACAGTTTTAGCAGGGGCCTAGTTTGGGAGCCGTGTTTCCAGAAGGCTCCGGACAGTCTGAGCTTAGTCCTCCACCCTGCCTGGCCCTTCCCCTGTGTCCGCTGCGGGTCCTGAAGGCCCGCTTTCGAGAGACTTGAAGGGAGAGACATGAAGTTGGGTATGCTTTGTGCCAAAGGGCAAACTCAGGGTTCCAGTAGATGTCCGCCAGGCCAGTGGGAGGATGTACGCTGATTCCAACAAGATGAATTCAGTGTGGGAAGCCTGCGTTCTGATTAAAACCCATCTGCAGCAGCATGGGTGGGGTGGGAGCCACAGATAGGCCAGCTGGAGGTGAAGTTTAGAGGCTGTGGTCACAGACCCCAAGCCTCTGAGGCAGAGAGGAGCACACCCACCCCCAGGACCCACAGACAGGCTGGAAGCTGCTGGCCATCACCCTCTGATCTCCATGCCTCTCACTACCTCTCCTTCCCAGGGCCTCCTCAAAATATCTTTAAGTGTTAACCATCACCACGTTGCCTAGAAACTGATGGTATGGCAGCTCCCCTGAACAATGTTCCAGGGGAGCACTTGCTTCCCACCCCCTAGCTATGCTTCTTACTTGGGCATCTAGGGCCCCACATGCCCACTCCTGTATTCAGACTTCCCACCCCACTTAGAATAGTCCCTGTTGAGTTCAAGGTGAAAGTGGAGCACCCAGATGCAGTTACGTCTCCTGATACCTTCAGTTCTTTCTCAGTGTCTCCAGTCCCTTGTTCAGGCCACCATCATCTTGGCAAGAACCTCCTGACTTCCTGCTTCCTGTCTTGCCCCTCCAGTCTTCTCAATACCACCTACTCCAACTGCTTTCTCAAACAGGAAGCTGACCTGATCACACACACACATCACCCCCTCCTGTATTCTCCCGTGTCTCCCTGTTGTCCGTGGATAATGGTCACGGTACCATGACTGAACAGATTTGAGCTGGGATGCAGACATGCCGTGGTTTACCCCTTTCAACAGAGTGCCCGTAGCTTACAGAGCTCTTGATGCTTGGTCCAAGCTGGCATCCTCCCTGCTCACTTTGGGGGCTGGGAACCCCCTTCCCCAACCCAGCGCCAACTCTGGCCTGCCCACGTGCACCTCCCTGGTCCCTTCTGCCTGTTTGCCCCCTTTCCTCCCTCTTCTTTCACTGACTTGACTTCTTTCACTTTCCTTGACTTCCCAGGCTAAGCTCATTGCTCCCCTGGGCTCCCAGTTTCAGGAGCTTCTCTCTCTGTTTTAGAAGGTTGGATCTCTAATGACCTTTCCTACCCAGAGATGCTCTCTCTCTCGTGTCTTGTGTGTGTGTGCTGAAAAACAACCCCATTGACTCAGACATCCTTAATCACTATGCTCCTGGGATCTTCACAGGGCTTTGCTGTGGGACATGTGCCAGGGCTCATGCTGGGGAGAAGCCTCTGGCATCTCCCACCATGTGGGGAAGAAGCTAGGACCTGCTCGGGGCACTTGTTGGGCCAGGTGTGAGAAAGAAGCTGTCTGTCCCTCTGGAATTTCCTACACATTGTCCCTGGGCTGGGCTGTGCTGCTTCACTGAGGTGGGGAGGGGCCCTTTGGTCTGAGAACTTCAGACAAGGAAGAAAGATCTGGAATTTTTAATCTTGGGTATACAACAAAAACTGTGGCTTAGCTGCCCAGTGCTGGTGGGGGGCTGGGAGAGCTGTAGGGAACAAGGCCGGGCACAGGCCTTAGTGTGAGAAGTGGGTGGAACAAAAGGTACTGGGGTCCACTCTTTCCAGCACCAGACCCAGCCCACCAATGGCCCGACCTCCGGACCCAGGCCTGGACAGGTGAGCAGGATCTGGCATTTCTGGGGGCCTGTGGCAGTGCCATGTAGCTGGAGAAGGTTCCTGTGGGCTGTGGGGCAAGCAGGCAAGAAGCCCGGTGGACTGTCCTGGTATCATTCCACTCTCAGACTCAGTGAAGGGGTTTCTAGCTTGGGGAAGGCACTCTGGGGCATGTAACAGAGCGGGGCAGGAGGCGCTGAGTCAAACTCCATGTCGAGAGGCCAGGGCCGGGGATGCTGGAGGTGACAGAGGCTGAGCCACTGGTCACTGATCTGGCCTCAGAGCGTTTGGGTCAGGTCTGCCCCTCCCACGAAGCGGGACTGGATGCAGGTCACCTCAGGCAGTCGGGCTTGGAAGCACCTGACGGAGGCTATGCTGATGCCGGGACACATGGCCATATCTACCATCCGCAGCTGCCTGCATGCCTGCCCAATGGAATCCAGAGTTCTGCAGGGAAGCCTCTGGGTGAGCGCCTGACCCAGCCCAGGCCCAGCCAGCCCCCACCGTGGGCAGCCCCTGACACACTCAACTGCTCCATAAGCTGACTGCAGCTGGACAGGTTGAGGTGCTGCAACCTCGGCCAGGAGCTGGCCGCCTGTGCCCAGCCATGGTCGCTGAGGAGGCTGCAGTGACTCAGCGCCAAGTGCTCCAGGCTGGGGCAGCCCTTGGCCACAGCCACCAAGGCCTTGTCTGTGAGTGCTGGCAGCAGGCTCAGTGACAGCTGCCTCAGCTGGGGAAACCAGAGCACCTGCGATAATGCAGTAGGGACGGGGAGGGTAACGAGGCCCTGGAGCCCTTCCAGCTTCCCCCACCCCCAGCCAGAGGAACTGCCACATCCAGCAGAAGCCCACAAGAAAAGGGCTTGTTCCAAGCAAAAAGCTCCAGCCCCAGGGTCCTCAGCCTATCCATGCCCCCAGCCTCACACCTTGGTCAAACTGGCATCAGTCAGCTTGCTGCAGACTGTGAGATCCAGCTCCCGCAGGGCCTGCAGCATGAGCAGGGAGGGGCCCTGTGGCTGGGGAGAGGGGTCCTTGGGGCTGGAGGCCCAGTGCTCCAGCTCTTGGTGGGGCTGTAGGAGGAAGCTCCTGCTGCTCAGGTTCCTCCTGAGTTTGGCCCTCAACTGTTGCCGGAGAGGGACAAAGGAGGGCAGCTGAGCCCAGGGACCCCCCGCCCGCCATGACTTCGAGGGTCTCGCACCTGAGGCTCCTGCGAAGGTGCCTTGATGGGCTCCCCCAGCCCCAGGAGCCCCCAGTCAGGAAGCTCCTTGCACCAGGCCAGGCGCAAGACTGAGAGGTGGGTGAGGTAGGTACAGATGGCCTGCAATGTCTGGTTGGTGAGGGCCACACAGGAGGACAAGTCTAGCACCCTGAGGTGTGGGCCCAGCACTGGGATCAGGGAGAGCACCGAGGTGTCCTACGAGGGAAGTGGAAAAGGGAGCAGGTGATGGGGAGGTGCCCACTGCCTGTGTCACCAGGCATGGCAGGCTGTGAGGTCCAGCTCCCACGGGGCCTGCAGCATGAGCAGGGAGGGCCTCTGTGGCTGGGGAGAGGGGTCCTTGGAGCTGGAGGCCCAGTGCTCCAGCTCTTGGTAGGGCTGTGGGAGGAAGCTCCTGCTGCTCAGGCAGGGAGGAGTCCCTAGGAAGGTTCTGCCCAAAGTTACAGCCCCACAGGCAACAGGAGACTATCACAGGGCCCATGGAAGAGTGCATCAGTGTTCCTTTGCTGTGTGTCACAGTGAACGTGGAGGGCTGAGAAGGGGGACACAGGGAGAAAGACAAATACCTAGATTGGCTGGTGTGGGAAGGATGCAGGTGAAAATCTCTAAGGTGTTCACCCTCTCTGTGCTCCCAGCACCAGTCAATCAGATACGCTCCCTCTAGGACTGGGAGGATATACGGCAGAGCTGCCACCTGCCAGGAACAGTTGGGGGCAGGGGGGGCAAGAACTAAGGGCAGGACAGAGGAAGCTGCTTTGTAGAGATGCAGACATCAGAACATGGGCCTCCAGAGAGAATGGCTAAGAGATACATGATCGACCCAGTGAGGATGGAGTAGGGCAAGAGAAGAGAGGCACTTGGCGGAAAATATTGAGACGCTTTTCAGGCGAGGAATGCTCTGGGCAGAGTCGTAGATTGAAGGAATAATCTGCTAAAGAGGGAGAGGGCGACACTGCTAAGACAGGGACACCACCCAGAGGGACAGGGCTGAGCCCTATTGAAGGAACTGGCGTCAGCCCAAGAAATGACCTTCTTTCTCCCTTGTCACATGGCCTCCCCAGGGCCCCCCCTGAGCAACTACTGCTGTGTAACCTCGGTGCCCCTTCCCCCAGGGCTTGGTTCTGTTACCCCTGCCCCCAGAACACCTGCCCTCAGTCCCCTCCCCAGACTGCAGTGGTCACCAAGCACTGGACTTGTGAGGTGTGGGTCACCTCATGGGCTGGGCCCTTCTGGTCTCCGGGACCTCCCTCTGCATGGGGGCTGCAGGGAGGAGTGTGGGCAGCAGCACTGTCTAGGCACCTTTCCTCTTCCAGTTCACTTGGCCACAAACACGGGGCGCCTCCCTGGTGCCTGGCTCCCAGTTCCCCCAACCGCTGGCCCTGGTGAGGAAGGAAGGAAGGGGGTGGAACGCTCACCTTGAGTGAGGAGCAGTAGGCCAGGCTGACGGAGGCCAGTGGGGGTGGAGCTCCGCGCACCGAGCCCAGGGCCTGGGCCAGTTCCTGCCCTCTCACCAGGCAGCACTCGGCCATGTCGAGGCTCTGCAGCTCCCGCAGGCCCCCTAGAGCTGAGCATCCCGCATCTGTCAGCCACTGCAGCTTCCTCAGGCTCAGGCGCTGCAGGTGCCGCAGGCCCCAGCTCACGGCTAGGAGTGCTTCATCAGTCAGTTCTGAGCAGCCGCTGAGGTCCAGGGAGGTAAGGCCTGGTTGCTGGTGGCAAAGGGCGGCCACAGCCTCTGTGGAGAGGTCCCGGCAGCTATGCAGGCTCAGTTCCTGCAGCTGCAGCCCGGCCACCTGGCCCAGCGCCTGCAGGGCCTCGGGCCGCAAGCCAGTGCCGCTCAGGTCCAGGGCGTGCAGCCTGCCGGCCAGCTCCTTCAGGAATCGCAGCAGTTTGCGGAAGGAGAGTTGGGAGGGGAAGGAGTCCTGGGGGCCGATGGAACTCCAGGCTGGGCCTAGCTGGAAGGTGAGGTGGCAGTAGGCCAAGGAGAGGCGCTCCAGGCAGGGGGCACAACTGCTGAGCCGGTTGAAGCTGAGGTCGGCCAGGTCCCGAAGGCTAGCCAGGCTGAGCTCACGGAGGCCGCTCAGCGCCTGCTGGACCTGCTGCGCCATCTCGGGCTGAGCCAGCAGCATTCCCGACTCGAAGAGGCTGTTGCAGCCACTGAGGTCTAGGATATACAGGGCCGGGCAACCCAGGATCAGGGCCACAAAGGAGGCCTCTGTGGGGCTGCCCCCACCAAGGCACAAGCTCTGCAGGTGCGGGCCCAGGTGGTGGGTAACAGACCGCAGCACCTGGAGTGAAGCCAGTGAGCCATCCAGGTTGGTCAGGCTGATGCAGGTGACACCCTTGAGACCCAGACTCTTGATGGCCGGAAGGGAGGCAGACGACACAGGGATGTTGTACCGCATGCTGGCCTACAGGGCAGCAGCAGGCCCAGGGTTAGCCCTCTGGCCTCAGTGTGCCGGCCATTGGGTCTGGTGGCAATTTGCTGGCCAGAGTTTGAGGGAAGGTCAGGGAAGGGCCCTTCTACAACGGGGACCCACTGTGGTGTCATGTGCCTGAGGGGGTGCTGATGGGAAGTGGAGGCAGGGAGGACGGGTCATACTGGGCCTCAAGGGGGAGGACTACAAGGGAAGGACAGAAAATTAGTGATGGACGGGGCTGAGTGCCTATGGAGAGGCTGGGCTAAAGTGGGGACTTGGCATTCTGGGTACAGGAGGGCTGGGGGCAGCCTGGAGGAGAGCCAGTGAAGCCCCCTGGGAGCAGGAGGACAAAGCATTCTGGACCCCAACTTTGGGGACTTTCAGAAGGTGGCCTTGGGACCCACGGACTCCAAATCCAGGGCCTCAGCTTAGCGTTAGCTAAGCAATCAGCCTCCCCCACTTTCTCAAGAGCGTATAAATAGCCCTCAGAGCAGCTGAAGGCGGGAAGAAGCAACGGCAGGTGTAGCTCACCACAACGCCCTGTGGCCCAGATGCCAGAGACCTGGGGCAGGCAGTGAGGCCAAGGTACCCCGGTGGTCTCAGTGTCTCGGCCACCAGAATATTTGCAAAACTGGCTTTTGTGTGTTAAGTGAAAAATGTGCCTACGCATGTGAGTGTGGTGTGCGCATGCGTGGATGCGTGCGTATGCGCACACGTTAAGGCCCTTTAAGCTGGAGATTCGAAATGCGCTTGTGATCCCTGGTCTTATCTCTGGAGGGTCTGTCTTATTCCTGCAGGTGAGGAGGAGGAAGTGTACTATTTCTGTGGACAGGAGCTCAGAGAACGAATTTCAGAGGCAGGGAGGAAGTTGGCCCTACTGGAGAGGAACCGGGAGGGAGCTTGCGGAGTACAGAGCTGGAGTCCTGTGGAGTTGGGGAGGCAAGCTCAAGGCTAGTTGTGGGGAAAGGTTGGCTTGTTTAGGGAGTGTGACGAACTGCCAGTAGGCGTTGTTTTCAGAGAACCTTCCCTGATCTTGTGCCAGAGGGAGCCAAAGGACAGAAAGTACAGGAATGTGTGGAATTGGTCTGTAGGGGAGGGAGAGGAGGGCTTGGCTTCTGAAACCCTAGCCCCATTTCTCTACCCCCACCAATGCCCAAGATGCAGGCAAGTGATACTCAAAGATTCTTGTTTTCACAAGCAAGCTCTCCCCCAAACCTGTCCAGTGAGTAACAGGAAGAACAAGCTGACATTCCCTGCTTGTCCCCCACAGAAAATCATCAAAAGGGAACCAGAAAGATCAAAATGATGCCTAATATGTGCTCCCTGCAAGATGCTTATCAACAGGCTTCTTCCAAGAAGACAGGTGGAACTCATTCCCAGGTGTGGAGACCCTGCCTGGCTTCTGCCCCAGAGAGAAGCAGCCCCGGAGGGCTGTCGTCCTGGGAACGAGCCTGTGGTAAGAGGGAGACCAGCTCCCACCAATTTCACAGGAGTCAGGGAGTCAAACCAGGTTCCCAGTTCAGACCCCATGGTCAATACAGGTGAGAGGAGCTCTGCCCATAGATCCCCCCAGTGGACACTAGGAGACAGTGTGGAGTGGGGACGCCAGAGACCTGGGTCCCTCTCTCAGATTTAAGGAGAGCTGGCAAAGATGCCAGTGTGTGAGGTTGGGGAGGGTACTGAAAAGACCGGGGAGAAAAGGTTTTAGAAGGGAACACATGCTTCCAGCCATTTCAAAGCCCTGCAGTGCTAGATGAGCCAATTGTGTAATGAGTAGAATGAACTCTGGTTGGGGGAGTGTAGAGCAGTGCTGGTTGCCAGGCAGCACCTGCCCCCACCAGTCACATGGCACCCCCGCAGGCCCCAGCTCCAGCCGCCTTCAGTCTTCCTTGTTTCCCTATCTTCCTGAGCCTTGGCTGCCAGCAGTGTTCTTCCCTCTTCCACTGCCTTCCTATACATGAGGTAAACGAACAGCCTAGGGTCCAAGTGCAGGGCTGGCAGGTGGCCCCAAGAGCTACCTAGTGACGGGGCAGGGCCTGGCCTAAAGGACTTCCAACTATGGGGCCGGGTGAGTTTTGAGGCCACCTCCCTGCCCCCCCCAGTTTTTCTTGGTGGGGAGAAGACAGCCTCTAAGCCATTACCCAGGTGGTCTACATGGGACTCAGATACAGAAGTCCAGGAGCAGCCTGTTGGGGATATTTACCCTCTGTGGGGGCCGAGCAGCAGGCTTCTGGGTTCTGGTCTTTGCTCCAGTGTAGGAAAGTGCCCCTCCTCAGGCCCTGGGAAGATGCTTCTAAAGCCCCAAGGGAGTACAACACGGGTACCTGCTCCAGCTTCAGCTGCCTCAGCACAGAGGGGCCAACTAGCCCCCTGATCTCCTCCCTTCTTAATGCTGGCATCTTAAGAGTAAATGCAGACTCATTTGGAAAATGCCCTAAACCTGCTAAAAGCAATACATGTCCCTTGACTGTGAGAGGCCAGGACTCTGTTGTAACTACTGAAGTCCTGAGCTGAGATGGCAGGCCTGTGTGCAGACTTGGAAAGCCATCTGACAGAGACATGACTCTCCTGTCTGCCAGCACAGGAATCCAAAGTTAGCACGCCTGTTTTCCAGAAGGACCTTGAGGGAGCATATGTCCTGGCGCCCAGGGGCTTTGGTCTCCAGAGAGAAGTCAGACTTTGGGGCTCATTTTTAGAGGCTTTTATAGACACCTCAGGCAGGAGAAGGCAGCAAGGGGCAGGAGCCGTCCTGAGATCTTCACAGTGACCAGCCCGGTGGTAGCACCCCCACCCCAGTCCCGAGTATGGACAGAGCCCAGGTGTATGTCAGGTGCTGCCTTTGTCTGTCTTCTTATTTGAGGAAAAAGTGGAATTAAGTGGGGGAAGGTCAGGGAGATTAAGAAGTTACCAAGTCGAACATCCTAGCCTGGCCTGGAGCCATAACAGCTTGGCCTTGATGAGCCAGAATCTTCCACAGCATCTACTACCTGGAGCACCACCTCCTTAACTCGCTGCACCCTGGGAGATGGTTCCTGCCAATAAGGCTCCAGAGATTGTTCTCTGGGACATGGTAGTGTCAGCCCTAGATGCCCAGGTATCTGTGGCCTGACTTCCCAGGGCTCCCAGTCCTGGCGGTGGAGTAAGGGGCTGAGCTTTGCAGAGTCATCAAATGGGTCTTTGTCAGTGCTCTGTCTAGGGCTCAGGGTTCACTGGAGAAGCTCCAGTGCTAAAATGGTAGACTCTGGATCCCAAACTCTGACCCCGGCCTTCTCCTCTTCTTCCTTCCCTCCTGTTCCAGTCTCACCTTCATCCCCGGGGCCTGACTGCCCACTTGGCTTCTTCTGCACCCTCTTTCTTTGCTGGACTCCAAGAAGCCTCCCTGACTGATGACCTCTCGTCAGGGTCCCTGTGGCCCTACCCATCATGTGGGTGCACCTGCTCTCCATGTCCTCTGCTCAGCCAGGGATGATGAGACCACGGCCTTCTCTGGGTATGTGCTGAGGAAGCCATAGCCTCCCTTCCTGTCTGCACTGGCTCCCCTCTCCTCACAGCCCCCGTCTCTTCTCACTCCCCTAGATTTCTTTCCAAGCCACTGATGCTACTGCAGCTCCCTCCCCTCACTCCAGCCTTCTCAGAGATGTTTCAAATAGAAACCAAAGCTCTTAGGTGGGAAGGCCCTCCTTCTTGCCTGTTCACATCCCCTAGCCCATCCTTGGCAGGACTCATTAGAACCTCCTTCCCTGTTCTGCTCTTGGGTTCAAGGAGACCCCCTTCTCCTGGTCTACTGAGCCTGTCCCCACCTTCTCCTCTGAGAACCCCGAAATCTCTGCCTTTCCACTGCTCCTTCCTCAGAGTCCACAAACACCCCAGAGTCTTAACAAAGGCCTCCCTGATCCCGCAACCACCCCTCACCCCTCCCCTTTACTATCATGCTTCTTGGAAGCATATGGGTGCCCATACCCACTGCGGCCACCTCTTGACCATAGCTTTGCCCACTGATCCCTCCACCACTGTCCCCACAGAATCCCCCATTCCCAGAAACAGCCCCTCTCCGGCAAGGTCACCAACATCTGGGGGCTCCTCTGCAGACCTCCTGCAAGTGTCCTTCTTCTCTGCTGCGCCATGGTGCCTACTCGGCATGGCCTGTCTCCCCGGTGTTCTCTCCTACTGGGGCTTCTGAGACTCTGCCCTCTTGTCTCTTCTACCTTCTAGCCTGCAGAAAGACCCAATCCATGGACCAGTGGGTTCTGCATGAATTGTTCCATTCCACCACACACACACACAGTTTTCCTCCACATGAACCCCAGCAGACTTCATCCCATTCCACTTACTTTGTTTGTTTCCCACACCTTTTTCCTGAGCACCAGATACTGGGAGCCATGACTTGATGGACCTCTCTCCAGATACAAGGATGCAATATGCCCAAATCTGAATTTACTGTCTTATCCCCGCTTCTCCCAAACTCTCAGTGCCTTCTACCAAATCACCTAAGTCAGAAATCTGGGAATCATCCTAGACTGCTCCCTCATATCCACAATGTCCAGGGTCCTTTGCGGTCCATCTCCTATTTCCTCCTGGCCTTCAGTCTCTCTGGCTCCAGTCTACTCTTGGTATTGTCAACAGAGTGATCCTGACGAAACGCAACTGACCACGCTTTTCAGGCTCTTTGATGGTTCACCACTGCACAGGATGGAAGTTGAGCTTCCCAGCTGGCATTCAAGCCCTTTTATGTCAGGCCCCTGCCTACTTCTTCAGCCCTAGCTTTCCCATGCCTGCTGCCCACTCTGGCCCTGGAATGCTAACTTCAGACCACTGTCTCATACTCCCATGCCTGGGTTCAGCTGTTTTTTTCTGGGGGTGGGGGGCAGTCTGACCCCTCACCTATTCCTTAACAAATATGTATTCTCTCTCAAAATTTAACCCAAGCATCCCCTTCTCCATGAAGTCTTCTGTGAATCTTCTCTGCATCTTCGCTATGCATCTATGCACCTTTCTTAAGATTTTGAATGCAGTGCTATCTCTCTCTCACTATCAACTCTGAGTGCTGTGTCTGCCCAGCCCTGGGGCCCAGCACAGTGCTGGGCACAGAAGTAGCATCACCATCTGAATGAGGCCTCTCTACAGGCCCCTCCTCCTCTCCTTGCCTTTGGACTGATATCCTTCCTGGGCAGTCTCTCTGGCTGGCTCTTCAGGGCTCCTCTTATTCTCCCCAGGGAATATGACTTAGATCCAAGGCTTAAACCTCCACCTGTTCTTAAATGACACCTTCATCTATATTTATTACTCAGACCCTTCTCTTGAATTCCTCTCTCAGAAGTCCAACTGCTAACTGGATCTCACCATTTAGGTGTTTTATACTTCAAATTTTCAGCAAGTTCAAATCAAATTTCTTTAGAAACTAGGCTCAATGACACTGGAGAGAGAACTCACAACAGACCCTACTTAAACACTCATTTAAAATGTGACAGAGGAGGCTTCCAATCCATTATACATAAATGGTACTTGGGCTACTTGAAAACTAATCAGTTTAGCTCCTTACCTTACAGCCTAAGTCAAAATAAATTACACCAAATATATACATATACATATATATATATAAATTCAAGCCATAAAACAATTTTGTTGTGAACCTAAAACTGATCTAAGAAGTAAATCCAAATTTAAAAAAAAAAACAAAATATGAGCATATATTTATCAAATCTCTGAAGAGGCAAAGCGTCTCTAAAGCAATGGCAGAAATAAGAAAGAAAAGGATGTTCAGAGTCAACAACCCAGAAATTTAACCCCTGTATATCTCATAAATAACACATATCTACAGATCAAATTTAAAAAGGCAAATATATGAGGAATATATTTCAGTATGTGAAAGATTAACTTCTTTAATGTATAAAAGTTCATACAAATCGATAAGAAAAATACTAAGACCCCAATAATTAGACAAGGAACAGAAATACACAAAAGAGGGAAATATAAATGGTCCGCTAATGAGAAAATTGTTCAACCTCAGTGACAGTCAAAACTAAAACAAAGGGCTCTCATTGCTTGCCTTTCAAACTAGCACAAATGCCTGCACTCACCTCCTAGTGGGTTGTCTCCCTACGACTCACCTCTCAGTCCACTCTGCACTGTGGAGGTCTAAGACATAAATCACTGCATGTCACTCCCCTGCCTAATGTTCCTTTAAAGTTCCCAAAGTTCCATGGGTTACCTGGTTACCCATGATGGTAACCAGGAGAAAGCCCTAGCGACGCCACCTGGCACATCTGTCTTGCTGTCTGACCCCTTTCTAGCCTCATCTCCCACCACTTCTCTCCCACACACCTAAGTTCCAGTCATAGCAAACCTGGGTGGTCGTTTCCAGAACTATTTCACACTTTGGTGCCTTCACCTGTGCGGTTATGAGTCCTGAAGATCAACCTTCATGGTCCTCATCCTTTTCCTTCAGGAAGCCTTCCCTGATGCTGCCAGTCTCCTTCCGTGTCCTTCATGTTCCCATGGCCCCCTTCATGCCAATGCCCTGAACACACAACATCTGATCACTCACGTATTTGTCTTTTTCCTTCACTGGACTATGAGCTTCTCAGGGGAGGGGACTATGTTTGGTTCATCTGTAGAGTCCCAGTACTGGACCCAGAGCCAAGTCTATATGAATAAATGTGCAGGAATGGATGGATGATGTATGAGCAGGGCCACGAGCAAGCTGAAGTGGGACCACTGAGAATGGGCTAGGTGAGGATAGGCACCTTACCTCCCGAAGGGCATTCTGGGCTGCACAGTACCAAGCCTGGCTCACGAGGGAGGCCTCTTTCTGATCTGACAGAGGCAGGAAGCTCAGAATATATGTGACCATCTGAGGGAAAAAGACAGGGCATTGGGGCTGTTAGTGCTGGTGGGGCCCTCTGAAATCTCTGTCTGGCAGCACAGTAGGTCAGAGGGGACTAGAGCACTGGCTCCTAGCTCATCTTGGATCCTAAGGTTCAGAGAGTCTTCACTTCTCTCCAGTCTCCAGGTATCTTTACTGGGAACAAACCTTTCCTGAGCACCTCTGGATGCAGGTTTGTTCTGATAAAAATCAAACTTCCTGCTCAGTTTGATAAAAAGGGCCTGGGCACTGGGACTAGATGAACCTAGTTTAGATCCTTATTCTCTCAACTGACCCCTCTGAGCCTTATTTTTCTTATCTATAAAAAGACAGTTGTAGTGAGATTTAAGTGGGTTACTGTGACAGTTAAATAACATGGTAAAGTGTCTTGCATAGGATCTAGAAAACAGCAAGGCAAGTGCTGATCTTCAGAAAGTTACACTGGGACTGCACTCTTCCAGTCTTCTTCACTGCCAACTTGGCTTCTCAGCTGGCTGTTACAGCAAGACCCATCCTGGTAGGCTCAGGCCCTCACTCCACCTATGCTCTATGAGGCTGGGCATGGAGGCCTTATTAGGGACTGGGGAAGGGAGCTGCCTGTGAGACCAGGAATAATCTAATTATTCTTTTCTTCTGGAATCGTCCCTCCTTGACTTCTGTGACACTGTGTTTTCTAGGGCTCCACTCACCACTCCAATTGCCCTGTTTCTAGATTCTTCTGTGGCTCCCAGGACTCAGACCTGAGTCTTTCGATCTGTTCACTTTCTAGGATAATAATTCACTTGCATGGCTTTAACAACTACCTCTATGAGAATAACCAACAATTCAATATTCCATATTGTTTTATCATTCATGTGCTAGTCTAGTATTGCCAACTGTCCACAGGATTCTTCACCCAGATGTTTTACCATCACCTTCACCTCAATCCAAAGCAGCCCCTCCTCCCAACTTTGCAGCCCCCGAGCTTCAGTGCCAACAGAACATCTTGCCTAAAGATCCTGATAAAACTTTGTCCTTTTCATGCTCTTCTGTCCCTTGCTCCAGATACAGGTGTAAAGTATAGGCTTTACTTAGACTCATTCAAATCCCAGCTCCACTAGTTCCTAGCTGTGTGACCTCAGGCAAGGTATGTGATGTCTCTGAACCTCAACCCACACCTGTAAAATGGGGATATTAAAAAAATCTAGATCACAGTCTTACATGCTGTGCTTAGTTGTTCAGGCATGTCCAATGCTGCAACCCCATGGACTATAGCCCACCAGGCTCCTCTGTCCATGGGGATTCTCCAGGCAAGAATACTGGAGTGGGCTGCCATGCCCTCCTCCAGGGCATCTTCCCAACCCAAGGATCAAACCCAGGTCTCCTGTATTGCAGGTGAATTCTTTACCGTCTGAGCCACCAGAGAAGCCCATGAATACTGGAGTGGGTAGCCTTTCCCTTCTCCAGGGGAACTTCCCAAAGTAGGAATCGAACTGAGGTCTCCTGCATTGCAGGAGGATTCATGACCAGCTGCCCTCACGGTCTTATGACAGGGATTAAATCATATATATAATTTATATATATAAATTTAATAGATATGCTTCACACCTAGTAGGTGGTCCATAAATGGTTCCTGGATTGCTGTTATTAATAATAATTTTACCTTTGAAGCCTTACCACCTTAGTAGCCTAGATCTTCATCACCCCAAACCGGGGTTCCTTCCACAGTCTCCCACCTGATCTCCTTGCCTCCAGGTTCATCCTTGCTAATCATTCCACAGACTGCAACAAGGTTAATTTTCCTAAGAAACAGCTTTCAGTCTCAGTGCACTCTTGATGAAAAGCTTTGGGGTTCCCCAATACCCTCAAGACAAAATTTCTTCTGGGTCAGCACTGCCAGGCCTCCATGCCTGACTGGACCCTGATCCCAGAGCTTCCACAAGCCAGTCTTCTCAGTGTCCTATAAACACAGCATGTTGATTTTCTTATTTCCTTTTGCCTATGTGTATCTTTTTCCTGGAATGCCCTTAAGCTTGACCCTCACCAGCCCACTTGGTCTCTTCTTCCCTTCCCTGATTGCTAGTACACAGACGGTACTCAGTCAGTACTTACTGGATTGAATTAAATAAGGATGGACAGTCTTTTACCTCTCTTTTCACCAAAGGTTTGCTCAAGGAAGGGGTGGGAAGATAAAACAGATCATTACTGAGAGGAGAATGACTGGCGAGAACAGCCTCTGGGTCAGGGAGGCTAGGCCTGGGGAAGAGAACTTTGATGGGGACTGGGACTGACCATGCTCCTATCCCCAAGAGGAGGCAGGAAAACTTGTCTCTGTAAGATAGTGGCCATCTTGTCTTCTGGGGCTCAGCAGCCAACCCACAGAGCAAAAGGAGGGCAACAAACCTGTCCTCACTGGGGGGAGGAAGCATGATTCTTTGAGCTGAGAAGGGGGGAGGCCTTTCTAGAGGGAACAGAAGAGGCAGTGATAAGGGTGGAGTGGCCATCCCAGGAACTCCCAAGGAGCTACTAGAGATATGATTGGTCATCTTTGTGATCCATGGTGATGGGACAGATATCCTCTGGGGCAGAAGGGGGAAAGGATGCCATTGCAGGGGGCTCATTGGGGGTGGAGCCTTATTCCAAGGGCCTGTGGGGAAAGGGTGCCCTGTCTCCCTTGGGCAGTGGGAGGGGGCTGCCAACTTTCTGGGCAAACAGGATGGAGAGGCCATCCCAAGAGGCCACTGGGACAAAACTTATCTGTCTCGGGACAATAGTGGCAGAGTGATCTTGCTCCAGTTTAAGTAGAGGGAGCAAACATCGCATGAAGGATGAAGGTGAAGGAGGCAGGGATGGCCATCACTAGGGGCTGAGAAAGTGGGGAGCAGGCATGTCCTCGGTGAGGGAACTCAAGAGACCATGCCAGAAGTTGATGGGAAAGGGCAGTCTGTCTTCCACCGCCAGGGGAAGAGGCAGCCGTCTCTCGAAGGGAAGGGAATAGAGCGACCATTCCAAGGGACCAATGGGGGTAAGATCGGTTACCCTTCGGGGCTGATGGGATGCAGCGGACATCTTCCAGAACTGAGGGGGAGGGACGGCCATCTCAAGAGATCAGGGGTAGGCAGAAGCCCTGTCCTCGCTGAGGTGACAGCAACTATCTCCTGGGGCCGATGGGGAAGGAGAGGATGGTCCCCCAAGGTAAGGGGACAGTGGCCCAAAGGCGGGGCCGTTACCCATAGCCTGCAGGTCCAGGGATCTCCCGGCCGGGTCGTTTCCGCCAGACGGGCGGGGCCGGGAGAGCTGTCTGACAGCCCCTCCCCACAGCCTGGGACCCCGAGGGCGGGGCCTGTCCCGAGCTAGGCCTGAGGGCGGCCTCCTCTCACCTCCAGCGGCAGCGACTCCGCCATCGCATCCCTGCCGCCTCCGCCCCCGCGCAAGGCTTTCTGGGAAGTGTAGTCCCACCGACTCTGGAAGGCGGAGCTTGGGAAGGAAGTGGACCTCCCACTTCCGTCCCAGGTGTGACGTATTGGATCTGCACCGGAAGAGCCTGTGCTGCCGATGTGGTACCTACTGAGTGCGGTTTCTGTCGCTCTCCCTTCTTTCCTTGGTTGGGTATTTGCCTCTCACTATGGCGGTAAGGAGGGCGAGTAGGGCGTGGTCCGCATGGCAAAGCGCTCCTGGGGCCGGGAGACTGAAATCAGAGGAAGGGCTTCAAGGAAAATGGGTCAGAGGGGGGCGCCGTCCAGGACCATACCAGAGCTGGTGCCAGGGAGGGCTGGGCGTATGTAGCAGACAGTACCAGGGCTGCAGAGATCGAGGGGCTTGAGGGGCGATGGGCGTCGGTATCAAACAGTATCAGGACTAACTAGAGATCTGAGGGTCTTGAGGCAGGATAGGCGTCAGCCCAGATCGGGTTTACTCCTGCAGAGGCCGGAGAGGACGCCCGTCAAGCCCATTCAGCTAACCGGAATGGTGAGGAGGCTAAGGAAGATCCTGACTGATGAGGGTTCTGATAGTATCTCATCATCTCTCTGCAGCCCAAAGGGAAAGTGGGCACGAGAGGGAAGAAGCAGATATTTGAGGAGAACAAAGAGACCTTGAAGTTCTACCTGCGGATCATACTGGGGGCTAATGTAAGTGCCTCCCTCTTTGCTTCTGTGCCCACCCAAGGTTCCATAGTCCTTAGCTCTGTTTGGTGGGGTAGAGTGGTGGGGGTGTGTGACAGCCAAAACTCCAGAAGAAAACTCCAATTAAAAATAAAGGAGAGGGACTTCCCTGGTGGTCCAGTGGCTAAGATTCCCTAGATCCCATATGCTACAATTAAGACCGAGTGCAGCCAAATAAATGAGAAAGAATCCTGTTGCAGAGAAAGTGAATAGTCAAAACGAAAAACAAAAGCAAAATGAGGGTGTGAGTCTCAAATGGACTTGAGCCTTTCCCATCTTAAATGCACAGGGATTTCTTTCCTGTCAGGGGTGTCTGGATATTCTGGGAGCAGATCTCTTCCCCCAACCCTATAAGAAATGACTTGTCCTTTTATCACCTGGTCTAGAGTCAGAGTCAAGGAAGTTCCATGGTTTAGTAAACTTTTGATCCTAGCCTGATCCTGTGTCTGCTTACAGGCCATTTACTGTCTTGTGACCTTGGTCTTCTTTTACTCATCTGCCTCATTTTGGGCCTGGGTAAGTGTCCCCCATCCTGGGAAGTGGGTAAGCCCATAGGGTCAGTGGCTGCCCTTTTAACACCCCCATTCTTGTTCCACAGATGGCCCTGATCTTTAGCCTGGCAGTATACGGGGCCAGCTATCACTCTATGAGCTCGATGGCAAGGGCAGCCTTCTCTGAGGATGGGGCCCTGGTGGATGGTGGAATGGATCTCAACATGGAGCAGGGCATGGCAGAGTGAGTGTCCCCCGCTGTCAGCCCAGGTGAGCAGCGCCAGGGCTGGGGTGCTGGGGCCCAGACAGCCCAAGACCCACAGCTGCCTGCAACTTGAAGAGGGTGGAAGGGAGTTGAACTAGGGCCCGTCTCTTATATTTTGTTTTATGTAAAAATTTTTGGCTGTGCTGTGCAGCTTGTGGGATCTTAGTTCCTTAAACAGGGATTGAACCCAGGCCTTCATCAGTGAAAGCATGGAATCCTAACCACTGGACCGCAAGGGAATTCCCTGGCTACTATTCTTGGCCCTTGCAGCTTCCCTTCTCTCCACAGGCACCTTAAAGATGTGATCCTACTGACAGCTATTGTGCAGGTGCTCAGCTGCTTCTCCCTCTACATCTGGTCCTTCTGGCTCCTGGTACGTGGGTTGCAGGGCTCCCGAGGAGGAGCTGGAGCATCTAAGCCTTCTCTTCTTTCATTTCCTGAACCTGGCTTCAAGCTACCTTTTTTCTCCTAGGCTCCGGGCAGAGCGCTTTACCTCCTGTGGGTCAATGTACTGGGCCCCTGGTTCACAGCAGACAGTGGCGCCCCAGCGCCAGAGCACAACGAGAAACGGCAGCGCCGACAGGAGCGGCGGCAAATGAAGCGGTTATAGCCACTGACATTGTGGCCCCAGGTTTCTGAGCCCTGGGTGGCTCTATCATGCTGTGTGGTCCCCATGCCAGGAGCAGTGAGGGCCTAGTCCAGGGGCCAAAAGCAGTCTAGGGTATAGGATTGTTGAATAAATGGCTTACAATGTGGCTAATGGCTTTGTGGGTGATAATGAGAGAGCTAAGGCAGGAACAGCCAGTCCTTTGGGATTTTCTTTTCTGCTATGGGCCCAGCGTGATGGGTACCCTGAAGGAAGAAAAAGGCTCTTGATTGGCTAGGAAAACTTTATTATGCTCCATGCATCCAGGGAGCTCACACATGCACACGCACACCCACACAGGCACACACAGCTAATACTGCTCACGGCACTGGCCACGGGCACACACTGGCCCTTGAGTCGAGAAGAGGCCCAGAATTCTGCTCTGGTACCTCCTCACTGTAGTCTCCTGCACTGCAGGCTGGGGCCCAGATAGGTGTCCTGGAGGCAGCACCTTCACACTTCCAGGCCAGGACCCTTGCTTAGTCCAAGTGCCTGTACTAGGTCCTCTCCGAGCCCGCTCTTCAGCGTCCGTCTCACTGCAAGACAGAGCAGGGTTGGTGGGGCTTGATGGGGTTGGTGGGCGGGGGGGTGTGGGGAATACTCACAAGACTTGCGGTTGCCACGGGAACGCTTGCGTTCTCGAGCAGCTAAGGCACGGGGGCTGCTCTTGGTCACTGACTGCACCAGCAGGTCCATGATCTCATCTGAAGTGTCACTGGGTAAACTAGAGCCTGGAGGTTCTTCCGGGGGTACAGTGGAGGGCCCCACTGCTGTAGGCATGACTGGGGAGCTGCTCTGGACCATGCCTGTGGGAGCCAGGTAAAAAAATCAGGCCAGAGTGGCCCCAGAGTCCACTGCCCCCAGCAGCCACTGGTCCCACCTCTACTGCGACGGCCATGTGTGGCATCCTCAGGCTTGCTGGCCAGCAGACTCTTCATGGTGGCGTGACTGTCAGCATCACCTTCTCCTGGCCCACTGCTCACAGCCACAGGGACAGACGGCTTGCTGGGGGTTTCCCCAGCCACACCCGAGAACTTCTCTGTCTGGAGGGGGGAAAGGGGGTGAATGGGGAGTAGAAGAAAACCACGGGGGTGGCAGTCAAGACCGGAAGGCACACCCACCTCAGTGATCATACGTCCCCGGGTCTTGTTGCGCTCACGGTACGTGGCCCGCTTCTGCTGCTGCTGCAGCACCCGGTCCCGGCAGGTCCGATACTCCAGTGCGAACTCCCGCAGCGTGTGGCAGAACTGCATAATGCGGACCTCACGGGCTGCCTCCGCCGTGTACCCCAGGTACAGCAGGAAGGCGTGAAACCTAGGTGGGTAGAATGGGGAGGAGGGCTGAGTCCTGCTAGGGGTCTGAGGGATGGTGGTGGTGGTCCTGCCTCTCTCTGCAACGCCCCCACCTGTTGCAGACACGGCGGTGCACAACCCTCAGCATGGCAACACGGCGGGTACAGTGAGCCAGGAAGTGGGTGAGGCGGGCACGCAGGGCTGGAGCCAGCTCGTGCTTGGCCAGGCTCCGCAGGCTATCTTCAGCTGCCCGGCTCCGGCGCTCCAGCTGTCCCAGGTTCTCAGTCAGCTGCTCAAAGTCCACCTGGAAAAGCAGGGGGTAAACATGCAGTCCCCCCACAGAAAGACACTGCCTGAGGCTGCCTCTGCTGAGATGGTCAGCCCGGACCCCTAGCAAACAGCAGATCCAACCCCCACCCTCCAAAAGCTCACAGTCTCGTGCAAGAGACCAGCAAGTCCATGTGATACAGTAGGGAACAGAGGTTTCTTGGGATAGTGAAAGTGCTAGCTGCTCAGTCATGTCTAACTCTTTTTGACTCCATGGACTGTAGCCCACCAGGCTCCTCTGCCCATGGAATTCTCCAGGCAAGAATACTGGAGTGAGTTGCCATTCCCTCTTCCAGGGGATCTGCCCGACCCAGGGATTGAACCTGGGTCTCCTGCATTGCAGGCAGATTCTTTACCATCTGAGCCACCAGGGAAGCCCCTTCTTGGGATAAGTGGCAGCTAAACAGCCCAAAACTGAGTAGGTGTAGCCAGGCCAAGAGAAGAGTGCCACACACAAGCCTGGAGCCTGAGCAAGCCCTGGCCCGGCAGCCCACTCAGAGAGAGGGAGAGAAGCGGTGCTCTCTCACACCATGACCAGCCTTAGTCAAGCCTCTGGCAGGTGCTGACCTTGGCACAGCGGGTCAGGGCAGGAATTTCTGAGTAGAGGTCAGAGGAATCAGGTCGGGTCTGGAGCACCAGGGAGCAGAGATGGTGCAGCAGTGACTGTCGGCGCACCGTGTCCTTCACTTCTGACACCTTCTCCAGGTAGCTCAGCTCAAAGCCGCTGCTCTGAAAGGACCCCGTCTGAGCCTGGGCCTGGGCCTGGCTGGCTCCAGAGTCCCGGCCCCCACCCTCATAGGCTCTCAACTCACCTGGGAGCCATTGAGGAAGTTGCCCACAGCTAGCAGAGTGGCCAGGATGCAGCGGAAGGTGGCGTTTTGCACCAGTTGTTCCATGCCCACTTTCAGGTCAAACAGTGGCTCTGCAATTTCCTGGTAGGGGAGATCAGGGGCTCAGACTACACGGTCATCATGCTCACATGTCCCCACTGCCTATCCCATCCCATGACCCAAGTACCCGCTCCATGCTGTCATAATCCAGTTTGAAGGCCCAGAGTTGTAGGCGGGCAGCCAGGCCCCCGATGGAGGCGAGAGTCATCAGGAAATTCTCGGCTGGGCCCAGGGGTATGTCGGGATTGGCCAGCTGGGCCTCCTCAATCTTCTGCCGCTCCTCCTCCGTGGGCATCATGGTCAGTAGCTTCTGAGAATGCACCCACCACCCCACAGAGGCCACTCAGTGCTGGCCTGAGGCCTTGGGTATTGACCTTGACTCCTCCCTAGGTCACCTGGGGCAGTCCCAGAGTCTGAGGACTGCTCTGCAGAAATGCCAAGCCCATGCCCACCACTGGAGGGACAGGAAGTGGCCACCAACCAAAGGAGAGGGCCCGGCTCCCCACACCCTTCGCTGTGTATCCCTACCTCGATGCCATCCTTGCTTACGGCAAACTCATCATAGTTGAGCAGGGCAGCCTTGATCACGTGCACAGGCGGCAGTGTGGTTAGGCCAATGTTGATGGCGTTGCTGCGCTTGGGGTCCAGCACTGTGGTCATTGTACGGCGGCCCTCACCAGCTTTCTTTGACATTGGGGGAAGGGCAGTATAAGATTGGGAAAGGGTCTAACTGGGGCAACAACCTAAGAGGGCACACCAAGGCCCAACTCTCAGTGGCCCAAATGGTGCAGTTACCCCACAGCCAGGGCTCTGGGATGTGCAAGGGCTTGGGATGGGCTTAGATGCTAGTTAGGAATGGGTTAAACCCTTCTCGAAGGACCTCAGACGAGTCCCTCCTCCTTTCTTTGCCTCAGTTTCCCTGGCAGTTCAGACCCTTGGGCTCTGGCTCCCTCCCCCTCCCCTGGGGTTACCCTGCAGATGAGGGTGTGTTTACCTTGGAAGGCAGCACATCCTTGGCTCGGGACTCAAACAGGTGTTCTAGCCGGGCTGTATCCACTGAGACAGGCTCTAGTGAGGCCCACAGGGTGGGGCTGGGCCCAAAGCGACTGCCAGAGCCTCCACGGACTCCAGCCAGCTTTAGCTCCCGCCAGAAGAGTTTTACTGTCTTCCTCTTGGAGGGGAGGGCAGGGCCATCAGGCGCTGAGTGGAGAAGAGGGGCAGCTGGGGGTGGGGGTGGGGCTGGTGGGAAGGGGCTTTTGAGGGGTGGGGGAGGTGGAGGTGGAGGAGGTGGGAGGCTTCCAGAGAGCAGGGGTGGTGGGGGTGGTGGGGGTGGGATCCCTTTCTCCGCCTCCACAGGCTCCATGTTCAGCATGTCCTGGTCTTCATCCTCCCCCAGATCTGAGAAGTCCAGGTCCCCAATGCAGAGCCTGGGTACACGGGCAGGGAGCTCCCACACAGGCTCAGCCTTGGGGCTTGGTGGGGCCAATGGCTCCTTGGGCTCTGGCTCAAGGCTCTGCTGGGCACGCAGCAGGATTTGGGGGGCAGCACTCTGTGGTGTCCTAGGTGCAGGGGTAGGGGAGCCCCGTGATTCTCGGGTGTCTAGATAAAGGGAAGCAGCTGTCAGTGTCATGTATTCTCGAGAGCAACAGGGCAACGTGGGTGGATACTGCCCACCCACCTACTTACCTGGGCGCCCATCCATATCATCGGGCATGGCTCCGGCCAATGTTTCTGCCCGGCCCTGGGCCAGCGCAGCCTGCTTTTCTGTTTCTGCTGCTGCTACATTCTCCAGGAACCGGGCTCTGGGGGGAGGAACTTGTCAGCAAGGGTGTCTGACATACCCCAGCCCAGGGTGGTGCGCATGCCTTGCTGGGGCCCTGGGTACTGCCCCTACTTGCAGGCACACACAGACACACAGGGAACAGTCCATGCACTGAGCAGACCAGGACCTGCCCGCCCAAGGCCAGTCCCCATTCAGTCTTCCACATTTGGGGAGGTCACTACCAACCCAGTACTCCTAGGTCAACAAATGGGAAAAGTTCTACGTGACATCTAACTTGCAACCTTGCTGCTGTTCATGCTCACTGTTCTGATTCTAGACAAGGGCCCTTAGAGCAGGGGGAGGGGTAGCTGTCCCAATGGACACACTAGGCTGTCCCTCCCTTGACAGGTCTGGCAGCTTCCGAGAGTCATGACCGATGCCCAGAAAGGAGCCCAGTAAATGACAGGCACTCAGTTTATGTTGACATAATGTGGGTGATCCTGTCTCTTTTGGCCCCTCCAGCCTCTGCTGGCACTCAGTCTCTGTCCATCCCTTAGACAGAGGTTGCTCCTCCACCTCCACACCGCGTAGTACCCTAGGTCCCTCCCAGCACTAATCCTGGGCTGAAGATCCAGAATCGGCTCCAGGTTGGCAGTTCACATCCTCATCACTGGTCAAAGCTGTTAAGGTGCCACAGTTAAAGCACAGGGACCTCTATGACCCCAGTGAACTGTTTTCCAGTGCTTAGTCCTTGGGTATCTGAGGAGGCATAAGTCTGGGAGAGCCCCCCAGCTCTGGCTGCATCAGGCACATGGAACCCCCGCTGGGGGAAGCAATGCTGAAGCCCTGAGCACATGGCAGGCCTGGTAGGCTGGCCTCTGTACTTACTCCAGCCTGGCCTGCCCAGTAGGGACCTGGGGGACAGGTGGGCTCTCAGGGGCCCTGGGAGGGGGGGATGAGAGGAAGAAATGGTGATTGTGGTGCCTGCTCCACCCCACAGCCAAGTTGCTCACACCCACACAGAGCTGGGCAGTGATATCAGGGGTCCCTTCCCAGTCACAATGGGAACAGGAGGGAGTGGGGGAGGCGTGATGCGAGGAAACTGGAAATGGAGAGGAGAGACGGACATGCCGCAGGACAGGGTGCAGTAAAAGACAAAGACAGCGAAACGAGAGTCACAGACCGTGACACAGAAACAGAGACAAGAAGAGGGTAGAGAGGCAGATGACATTGACAATACAGGTGGAATGCCAGGAAGAGATGAAGAAAAGCCGCAGGAGGACGAGGTCCAGTCAGAGCCGAACCCCACCCCCTAGCAGTCACTTACCAAACAGGAGCAGTTTGGTGAAGTCTGGAAAGAAAGAGAAAGCACGCGTTTGGCAGAGAAGTTCGGGCAGAGGAGGCGGAGGGCCCGTGGAGGGGCGCAGAGAGGAGGGACAGTTGGAGAGAAGACTCCGGCGACAGCCTGAAAATCTCCCTACTCACTTGTAGACGCTCCTCTCACAGGAGCTGTCGGATGAGGGCGCCACGGAGATGGTAGGAAAGAGGCTCAAGGTGCTATGGAGGCCAGAGGCAGGGCCCACGGGGCTGGAGGCGGGGCTTGGAAGTGGGGCGGGGCCTACGGGGCTGGAGGTGGGGCTGGTCGGCAGGACCGGGCTGGTGGCAGAGGTGGAGACGACCGGAGAGGCGGGGCCTGTGGAGCTGGAGGTGTGGCCTGTCAGGAGGCAGGGCGACTCCTGGCTGATCCACCCCTCCCCATGCGCCTAGGTAGCTTGTTCTTACCCAGGCTCCGGGGAGCGCACTTCTAGAGACCGGCGGCTCCTCTTGCCCTCCTCTGAGGAAGGTTTTCGGCGGGTGGTGCGCCGGCCACCTGTGACGGCTTCTTCGAGGTCTCCATCCTCCAACCGCAGGGCGTTCTAGCAGAATTGGGCCCAGAAGGGAGTGGCTGAGGCCCAAGTCGATAGGGTGGGGCCCTGGATAATGGCGCCCCCTCTCTTCCGTCCCCTCCAGTCCCTCCTTCCCCTCCTCTCTCCGGCCGTGATGGCCCAGCCCACCTCGTAGAGTACAAGTTGGGCTCGCAGGTCGACGTCAGTGCCCGCAGTGCCCAAGTGGCGCTGGACCAGTGCCTCCATGCCCTGCTGCTCCAGTGCATCCGTCACGTCGTAGAAGGAGTCCTGATCGGGGAGGGCTGCCAGAGTCTGGAGGGTGGGGATAGGAGGGCAAGGCTGAAGCTTATGCGGATCAGAGGACAAGAGACTGAGCGGCCCAGGATGGCCCTGAGTTCCCCCCCTGGCTCCCCCTCATCCCACCTTGTTGATGAGGGTGACAGTGTACACTAGCAGCTCGGGGTCAGCGCCGTTCTTCTCCTCCAGGATGGACACCAAATTGGCCCACGGAGGAGCACCTGCCACCCAGAAAGGGGAGCGGTCACGTGGGAACAAGTAGGAGAGAGGGTTCCCAGCAGTGGAGGAGGGAGGGACAGTCTCTGACCCGTGGTGCTGGCCACAGAGTTGACTGCATGGATGAACAGCGGTGCGTTGCTCTCAGAGTATTCCACGAACACCAGTAGCAGTTTCAGGGCTGTCTTCACCACCAAGCGGGACTGGGGGGAGGGGTCACCACATGTGAGTGGGGCTGGGGCCAGACCTGTGCTGGCTCCTGGTGGGGAGGTGAAAGGGCTCGGGGGGCTGGACCCAGAGAGGACAGTCTAAGCAGAAAGAGCCATCTCTAGGACCAGGTGCTGAACTGCCTTTGAGGCTTAGAGGGGCCACAGGCCCACTCCATTCCAGCCCACTTTGCTGAGGAAACTAAGGGCCAGAGAGAGGCAGTGGGAAAAGGGTGCATGGCTGGGTGGAGGGCCACTTACCAGGCTGGCACACAGTGTGTACAGCCACTGCACGGTCTCAGTGTGGGCCACCACCCCCAGCATCCCATCCACAAACAGCATCAGCTGACCTAGGGCTGGGAATACAGGGACAAGAAGAGGTCAGTAAGGGGTCACTGAAGGCAGGAATCATGGGAGAGGGGTGGGGCTGACCTCGGAGGATGTAGCTCTGGTAGTTGTGGTCAGCAGCAGCACCCACACGGATCAGGCAACTCAGCCCCTCAGAGTGCACGAATTCAGGCACCAGGTCCTTGTCCTCCTGGGGGCACCAAGGGGGAGTTTAGGGGGGTACGGCTCAGCCTGGATGCCCACCCCCAGCCCACCTCTGAGCCTCACCTGGAAGATCTGCTTTAGTGAGAAGAGGGAGCGGCGGAGCTCAGGGCCACTGGAGCCATACAACTTTTCTGCAAGGGGTAGGTGGGCATGGAAATCTCAAGGGGACACAGACACCCTCTTCTACTGGGACACAACCACAACTCTGCGACTCTGGGCAACCCCTACCACAGTCTAGCAGCTGCCCTGGGAGAAGGGGTCAGGACAGGAATGGGAGGGGACACACATCCTGTCTCTCAACTGTCCTGTCCACTGTCCAGCACAGGCCTGAAAGAAACTGAGCCAACTGGGAAGCGGGGTGTATGAGGGGGGTATAATTGCTGGATATGCTGATATCCTCACACACTCACCTAAGATGGCATTGACCCTCATGGAGAGCTGGGTCCGAAGGATCAGAGTAGGCTTCCGCCCTTTGCTGGAATCAAGTAGCCCAGTCAGCAGTTCTCAGCCCTTTCCTTAGGGTCCCTCCATCCATGCCAAGGCAGCCAAAGACCTCCCTGCATGCCAACCCTGGCCCAGCTCCTTCTTTGCCAGCTGCATCTCCAAGCCCAGGGGTTGTCCAGATAGGAGGGTTTGTGCAAACGCAGGCATCTCAGGTATGTGGGTGAGCCCCTACTTCCATCCCCAGCAGCAGGTAACACCAGCCAGGCCTTGGGATTCCCCTGGCACGGTTCCCCTGGGCAGCAGGAGGTGACCCACAGCCCTGGCTAGAGATCAGGTGTCTTGGCCGCTGACCCCTGAGCCAGCCCCTCCAGCATGGCGGCAAGGGTGGGAGCCAGCCTCGCCTTCCTGACCCCATCCGCTCTGACCTGATCTCTTCAAAGAAGCCCTCCAACATCTCCCGCTGCTCTTCCAGGGACAGCTCAGGGTCCAGGTAATATCCAGATGGAGACACTTGCAGGGCACAGTCCTCGAGCTGGGGGCAAAGGGACTAGCTGTCAGGGCTGGGGAAGAGGTGGCAGGGGTATGCATGGAGACCCCATGACCTCCTACCTCCCCACCCAGGGTGCTGGCAGAGGCCTGCACTGCAGCCACACATTCCCTCAGCAGTCAGTTTTCTTGGGCCTACTCTGTGCAAAACCCATGCAAAGAGCTTTCTCGTGGCTCACAACTACCCATTCTTTAGGTTTCTGATCAGATAATGCTTTTTTTTGGCTGCGCCCATTCAGCTTGTAGAATCTTAGTTCCCTGATCAGAGTTTGAACTCGCACTCTCAGCAGTGAAAACGCAAAGTCCTAACCACTGAACCACCAGGGAATTCTCAGATAATGCCTTTTTGCAAAGCCTTCTGGGACTCCTCTAGTCGTTGCTATGCAAATCCCTCTAGCCCTCGTGTGGACCCTCCTCTGAGGCCTTCCACATGGCATCAGCACATCCTAGGCACTAGGATCCCTCCCCACTAACCATGAGTTCTCTGAGTCCAGGCACCATGTCTGTCTTGTCTGTATGACATCTGCAGAGCCTAGCACACACTTAGGGCACAGCAAGTGCTCCCTAAAGGGTAGTTGAGCTAATGCATGTGAATGAGGAAGGGGGATGGAGACAAGATAGGAGGAAGTTCCTGCCTTCAAGGAAGTTCACAGCTCTGTGGGGTGATAAGTTGTAGCCACAAGCATTCAAGTCCAAGAAGAAAGTGTTAAGAATGCTGGGAGAAAAAAAAAAGAATGCTGGGAGGTGCAAACCCAGCTCAGGGAGGGATGTGTGTTACCCCAAGTCAAGACAGTGAGAAGGACTCCCAGTCCCTCCAGGCCTGAGGGTCTTTGCTCTATCCCCAAATGGGCTACAGTCCCCACAGTTCAGTTCAGTTTAGTCGCTCAGTTGATGCAAAGACTCAGACAGTCCCTATGGTCCTACCTAAATCTCAGAGGCCTCAAGAGGCCTATTAAACACCAGATTTTAGGGTGTAACTCAGTCAGCCTACTGAGGGCCGCCCTGGTGGCACAGATGATAAAGAATCCACCTGCTAAACAGGAGACCTGGGTTCGATTCCTGGGTTGGGAAGATTCCCTGGAGAAGGAGATGGCAACCCACTACAGTATTCTTGCCTGGAGAATTCCATGGACAAAGGAGCCTGACAGGCTACAGTCTAAGGGGTGGCAAAGAGTCAGACATGACTGAGTGACTAACACTTTCACTTTCACAGTCAGCCTATAGTGGGTCCCTGGAACCTGCAGTGTAACAGGAAGGTACATGCTCCATCCATGAGTTCACTACCCATGCCTCCCACCCACCTGAGCCTGGCTTCCCCCCACCCCCCGACCAGGACCACCACCACCACCAGGCAGGATGCTTGGCCCCTTGAGAAATGCTGGTAGAAAAGCCTAGTGAGGTGACTCCAGAGAGTCTGAGGGCAGCACCGTGCCTCTCCTCGCCACATCCTCCACAGCACCGTGCCAGTGTGCAGGGCTCGGCTAAGTCCTCTTGACTTGACAGGCCCAGGGAAAGCCCACCTCTGGAGAGGCAGGGCGTCTTCTGGTCTCCATCTTACTGGGCAAGTCAACCCCAACATGTGTTCTGTTGTTCTGTCAGCCCTGCCCTGCTCTGGACCCGGCCCAAGGCTTCCAGCTGCCCTCGGTCCCATGGGGTTAAGGGAGTCCGGCTCCTGCCCCGTCCTGCCTCCGCTTAGTATTCCTGTTCATGCCTGAGAACCTGACCCGGCTCCTTCCTGGCAGTTCAGCCTGTAAGGCCCTTGGGTGACACCCCCCTCCCTGGGTTCCTGCGTGGGACATGGGACATAGGACAAACACTCCAGCCTGTTCTATCCCACTTCCTGCTTGGCTGCCTGCCCTCCCCTGGGCGCCTTGGGCGGGCCTGGCCTCTCTCCCCTCCCTGGGAGCAGAGTCATCCTCTTCAGGGCCTACTGGGAATGGGCCCTGAGATGGAGAGGCAAGGCCCCAGGGCTGAGGTACTTTGTCTGGGGCCAGCTCAGCTGAGGGCAGTCCCACGTTCCTCCTGATCCCTCTTCTCACACAGTGACTCAGCAGCCACCCTACTCCACCCCCAACCAGGCACAGCCACATCTCCTTCCACTTTGGACTGGAGGACTCTGGGACCCAAAAGCCACAACCCCCGCTCAGAGATCCCCCAAATCACACACATGTAGAAGAGCTCATTCATTCAAATATTCATGAACCTGGCTAGTTTTAGGTGCTCAGGACACACCAGGGAATAAGCTACTGCCTCTGCCTTCCCTGTCTTCCAACTCTGTCTGGGAGGTAGGCAGGTTTGACTCAGAAAAAGGTCACAAATAAATGTAGAAGCACAGCCGCCTCGGGTGCTGAAAGGAGACTATGAAGGTAAACACTGGAGGGGTGAGCAGATTATGCCTGGTAGCGGCTCACACACCCAAGTATATGGTTAGGCAGGGTGTATACACACACACACATACACATGCTACTGGCTGTGCACAGGTGAGCACACCCACAGAAAGTTCTCTTCCCCTGCTGCAGGCACACATCCAGGTTCTAATTCTGTGAGCTGAAAATGGCCCTTTCCTTTCAGAACCCCTGGGGTGCCCACGTCCCTTTGGGGCAGGGTCCTGAAGACTGAATGCTCCAGCACCCCCCGCCTCCTCAGATGAGCCCCTTTCTCTCTGTGATGGTAGCCATGGCTCTTCCAGCCACTTCGCCTGTCTTATCCTGCCTAGGCCCCAGTTCTAGGGGGGAGGTCCAGAGGTAACGGCCAGTCCAGAGTCTCTAGGATGATGCCCCCCCACTTCTAGCTGTCTGTCTTGGGGAGATGGAGTTGGGGGGCAGGGGCAGGAAAGCTGCAAAGAGCAGAGACTTCCTGCCGACTGGGTGCTGCTTGTCCCTCACACCCCTGGCCCCTTCCTGGGGTCACCCTTCTGAACGCCAACCCTCTGGGCCTTGTTTTTCGCACCCTGGGGCTGGGCCAGCCTGGAGGCAGCCCAAACTCTGGTCCCTGCTGACAGTGCTTGGGGTCAGCACAACGTGAGCATAGGCCCATATCTCAGACTGCCTCCGGGCTCTTGTCCTCCTCACTTCTCTGATGTTTGCCTTGGGGTGGAGGCTCCCAGCTCCAGCTCACTTTTCTCTATTTATTTGCTTATTCTTATTGAGGTATTGATTTTACAATATTGTATAAGTTTCAGGTGTAGAACGTAGTAATCCACAATTTGTAAAGATTATACTTGGGAATTCCCTGGTAGTCCAGTGGTTAGGACTCTAAGCTGTCACTACTGAGGGCCCCAGTTCCACCACTGGTCACCCCATAAGCTGTGCAGTGCAGCCAAAAAAAAAAAAAAGAAAGATTATATTTAAAGTTATTATAAAATACTAGCTATATTCCCTGTGCTGTATTATATTCTTGTGCATGCAAGCATGCATGCTCAGTCACTCAGTTGTGTCTGACACTTTGCGACCCTATGGACTGTAGCCCGCCAAGCTCCTCAGTCCATGGGATTCTCCAGGAAAGAATACTAGAGTGGGTTACCATGGCCTCCTCCAGGGGATCTTCCTGACTCAGGGATTGAACCCATGTCTCCTGCATTGCAGGCAGATTCTTTACCATCTGAGCCATTGAGGAAGACTTTGTAACTTATTTTATATATAGCAGCTTGTACCTCTTAATCTCCTACCTCTGTCTTGCCCATTTTTCTCCTCATTCCTTGGACTCAGGCTTTTCTGGCAGCCCAAACCAACTTGTCACATGTGGTTTTACATTCAGGGGCAAGCTTAGGGGACCATGGTGTCTACTCCCCAATATTTTTCATAATAGTATAATTGGGTGAGAATGCCAGAGGCAAGGAAGATGGAGAAAAGTGAAGAATTACATGCTGAAGGATTCTTGTTTTAGGAAATAATTTAACTATCTGTTTCTACTCCTTTCCTAAGACCCTGTGTTCTGATGTTCTGTTTTGATGTTTTCTATTTTAATTTGTTAGTATGGTGTATCACATGATTGATTTGTGAAGAATCCTTGCATCCCTGGGGAAAAATCCACTTGATTGTGGTGCATGATCCTTTTAATGTGTTGTTGGATTCTATTTGATAGCATTTTGTTGAGGATTTTAGCATCTATGTTCATCAGTGATACTGACCTGTAATTTTCTTTCCTCCCTTTTATCTTGCGTCTCCAATTGGACTTTGGCTTCCTGAATGAGATCACATGAATTGGCCTTGAGGGTGGGAGCCTGCATTTGTTATGCCTTCTCTGTGCCACATACTGGGCTGCCTGGTGCCTTGATTCTCCTGACAATCCTTCTATAAGTGAGGAAACCAAGGCTCTGAAATTATGTGAATTTGCCCCAGGTTGCACAATCCCATGGACGGTGGAGCCTGGTAGGCTACAGTCCCTGGGGTTGCTAAGAGTCGGATACGACTGAGCGACTTCACTTTCACTTTTCCCTTTCAGGCACTGGAGAAGGAAATGGCAACCCACTCCAGTATTCTTGCCTGGAGAATCCCAGGGACGGCGGAGCCCGGTGGGCTGCCGTCTATGGGGTCGCATAGAGTCGGACACGACTGAAGCGACTTAGCAGCAGCAGCACAATCAGGAATGGAACCAGGGCTCCCTGAACTGATCTTGGGTGCATGGACTTTGGAAGTGCTCCAGGGAACCCTGGGAGGGAGGTAGAGTGAGGGCTGGGGCCCGCCAAGGGCTGGAGAATGCCCCTCAGCTTTCTGAACTGTGCAAATACCCCAAACGGGTCCTCCCAGTTCCGGCAAGGGAACACGAATGAACACACACACATCATACCTGCTGGGGTAACAGGGCCTACTTCTGCCAGGACCAAATTCATGGGGTCCCTCACCAGGCTGCAGCCCAGAATGAACAGCAAATTGGACATGTTGGCCCCAGGGAAAGCTGGGGGGAGACCATGACTCATGCTCACATCACAATCTTCTACAGTCTCCCAAAGAGATCTCCAAAGGGCTCAGTTGATCACCAGAGCACCCCATCTTATTAAGAATCCTCTGGGACCCTGCCACAAGGTCCCTGTCCCAGAAGGTCAGGTTCACACTTTAGCCCCTTTGCCACAGCTGCTCCTGAGGGGTAAACTGAGGCTGGAGTAGGGAGGGGCAAGGTCAGGAAACAAGTACCACACCTGTTCCCCTGAAATGTTTAGCCACAGCTGGGGAAACAAAGTTGCTGGGAATGAACAGATTTCTAGGGCCATCTCTGCGGCTAGGAATGGCGGCCCCTTTGGCCTTCGCATCAGGGTCAGAGCAGCACCCAGGTCCCTCTGCCTGGAGCCCAGGGAGAAGGAAGTCTGTGCCATCCCAGATATGGCAGGGCCTTGGAATATCAGGGAGGGCTTGGGAGGCAGACCCAGAAGGGCAAAGGGTAGCAAGGAGGGTGGGACTGGGCAGCTTTGGGTAAAGAGGATGAGGCAGGGCCAGAGGGCTAGGTTGTCCCCTGGAGCAGGGGCCCCTGGGCTCCAGCACAGAGTGGAGACAGATCCCCTGAGTTCCCCTGGGTATACTACACATGATCCGAGGCACTGCCCGGACACACCCCCACCCTCCACCTCCCCAGGGCCAGGAGATGAGTCAGAGGCTGTGGCCAGGAGCTTCCTCCTAGACTGGGAGGAAATGAGCAAAGCCTTCTCAGACCTGAAAACTCTGAACATTTAAAAAGGAAGCCCCAGAGGGGAACTCTATAGGCTAGCCACAGCCCAATGGGATGTGTGGGGTGGAGCCCCAGAGAGAAAGTGGGTTGGGCCTCTGTCCCCTCGGTTCCCAGGGATGGGGCAGGGTCTGTAGGGTTGAAGGGGGTCAGTGCCCAGAGTTGGGGGGATGGGGGCAGAGGTCACTTGGCTGTGAACTGTTCTCCTGCTGGACAACTGTGCAGAGGATGAAGCAGTGAGCCTCTTATTTTTGCTCTACAGCCTGAGACGGGGAGGCCTGGGTTTTGGGGCCACCTCTCCCCTCTAGAGAGCTGTGGAAGCAGGCCTGAGTCATGTCTGTGCCTCTGGGGCACCACTTCCAGCACTAGGGGAGGGACCAGTTATTGACATTTCCTACAAGGAGGAGCCCTGCTCTCTGATGTCCCTGCCCCTACCCTATTCTCAGCCCTTCTTCCTCTGGCCTTCTATTCTGGGGCTGTGGTCACAGTTTATATTTGGGATATGCACATCACAGTGCATCTGACCATTCCTGGCAGAGATGCCAGCCCCAGGGAGTCCTGGCTCCAGGCACAGTGGTAACCCAGTATCCCGGCCCCCCTATCCTGCCTGTGGGGGATATGGCAGTCCTTAGGTAGACCAGGTGGGAAATCATGAAAGTGGAGAGATCAGAAAGGACTGAGGTGGGGATTACTTAACGTATTATCCTGGTGCTTCCTTCCCAGGTGGAGCAGTGGTAAAAGAATCCACCTGCCAATGCAGGATACACAAGAGATGAGGGTTTGATCACTGGGTCAGGAAGATCCCCTAGAGTAGGAAAATGGCAACCTGCTCCAGTATTTCTGCCTGGAAAATGCCATGGACAGAGGAGCCTGGCAGGCTACAATTCAAGGGGTCGCAAAGAGCTAGACACTACTGAGCACGCACACACAACATATTAATCCCAGTTCTCAGCTAGGGAGCAGAGAACACAGCGCAGAGCACCTGGTGAGGGGTTGGTGGTGATGGGTCTCTAAGTGAGAGGGAGAGGTAAGGGGTAATTCTGATCCTCCCAAACTTGCCCCTAATTGGAGAAGGGGTGTTAGGGCTAAGCTGTGTCCTCCAGTGGCCGGGGGGTGGGAGGAATACTATGTTCCCTGTTGTGCTCCAGGCTTATTTCAGTACTAGGAGTTCGAGGAGTCTGGAGGCAGGAACCTGGCCTCAGTTCAGCACCCCTCTCCCCCCAGCGCCCATTCTGAATGGCAGGTGGCTTCTGGCTGGAGGTGCTTCTTTTAGATCCACTTCGGTATGCTCCTTTGAACAGGACAGAACAAGGAGGGGTCACATCAGAAGTCTGGAGAGGGCAATGCGCTGCAATCTTCAATCCTTGTCCTTGAAGCCTGAGCTCTGCTCAGACACGCGCCACTCCCCAGGCCGAGTCTCAGCGCTTCTCCCGCCCGCGCTCGGAGGCGGGGCAGGCCCGCAGCGCTAGGAATGCAGGCTGGGGGCCTGGCGCCTGGGGCACATTCCAGAGGAGACCCCAGGCCCGGGGGGCAAGTTTGCGCAACTCGGCGCCCAGCTAAGCCTGGGAGCAGGAGAGGACACTTCCACTAACTCTCACTCCACCACTTGGGGCCGACTGGCTGGCGAGGCACCCCGGGAGGTGGTGGTGTGCCTCCCAGAGTCCTGGCCCGGAAACCGAGTGCTCCGGAAAGGGCTGCCTGCGGGGGGCTGAGCGCGGCGAGCAGGAGGGGAGGTAGGGCGGGGCATCTGCAAAAGGGCCTCTCCCGGCACTGTGCACGAGTAGGCTCTGGGGTGCAGGCAAACTAGGGCAGGCCGACGGTTTAAATTTAGCCCGGCTCGCTCCTTCCCTTCCAGCCCCCGGCCGGCTGCAGCTGCGGAGATTGTGGGGGCGGTGACTTAAAGGGCTTTTCCACCAGTGCAGCCTCCCGCGCTCAGGATGTCCCGGACCAGGCCGCTTCCAGGGAACTCCCCTCACCCCGTGGTCTCACCTCCGCCGGCACTCCCTAGCGGGGCCTCACCCGGCACGGACAACACTCAATCGGGCAGGACCCATTTCTGCCTCAAGACACCTTCAGTGGCCCGCCCCGGGCCCGCCCCTCGTCGTGGTCCCGCCCCCACCTCACCTAAAGCAGGTGAAAGCTGGTCCATCCTCAGTTGCGTCTTCTAGGACCGCTACCACCCAGACGCCCACGCTACCCCTATGCAGAGCAGGCTGGCAGGGAGCGGACCCCGAGCGCCTCCCCAGGTGGGCCTCATTTCGAAGGGCAGCCCGGGTGCTGCAGAGTACAAACTTTCATCTCCCTTCTTCAGCTTCCCTCAACTCGAAAGGCGTTTCCCACCAGCCGGGCAACGTGTACCTTGGGTGCCCAGCCCAAAACTTTCCCGGAGGAGCGCACCCGCTTGCTTCAGCCTCCCCGCGAGAGGCTCCCAAAAGCTTTCATGGAGCCGACCCTGAACCATCAATCGCCCCCAATCTTTCTCCGGCTTCCCTCACCTTGAGCGGCGCCCCCAGCAGGCGGTGCAGGGCGGGTATCTGCGCGCCCAGGGGCAGCGCCCCGTCCAGGCTGCAGGTGGGGGCCCGGCGCGGCTCCGGGAAGTTGGCACATGCGAAAGGGTCGGTGTCCTCTAAGTACTGCACCCGCACGGTCACCAGTGATACAGGTTCCCCGTCCCCGCGGTCTTCCTCGCCCGCCATGGCTCCGCCACTGGCTCACTCTGTGCGGCTCCGGGCGGGTCCCGGCCGCGCCGCCGCTTCTACTCAACTAGTTAGCTGTATAGGCGGGGCCGGGCAGGACTCCGAGGAAGAGGGGCGGGGCCAGACGGAGGCGGGGCCGAGGAAGGAGGTGGAGCCAATACTAGTCTCCGGACGCGCGGGGTCGGGGGCAGTACTGCGGTTGGTGCAGCTTGCAGCCAGTCACTCAGAGGGCGTGATCATGGTCCCGTTAGTTCACAGGCTAGTCCGGGGAAAAGCCGAGCTCGAGCGTCCCACACGCCCCCCCACCCACTGCGAGAGCGCGCAGAGATCCGAGAGGCTTTCTTTGGGCTTGGGGGCGGTGAGGCTGCGCTCTCTTGAGAGACTGCTAGGGCAAGATGGGGTGGAAGTTTCTTCAGATCGTGGCCCGCCAGGTCTGCCTAGGTTTAGGGACCAGACTCTTTCAGCTGAGGTATGAAGTGGATGGGCGTCCTTCATTTGGAGGAAGCAGGGAGATGGGTCCCCTTCAGTTTGCAGCAAGAAGTGAAAATAGATTACACTCAATTCAAAGGAAGAGGTGGGATGATTTACCCTTAGTTGGAGGAGAAAGAGGGACGGGTGCTCTTAATTCTGGGTAAAGGATAGAATGACTCAGTTTGGCCGCGAGGTAGAACATGTTACCCTCAATTTGGGGGAAGGACAGGGATGGGTTGTACTTCAATGAAAAGGGGAAACGGTCCTTTTCACTTTAGGGCGGGATAAGCCGAATGTCCCTTCAGGTTTAGGAAAAAGGTTGAGTGAATTCCTTTTAGTTTGAAAGGAATCGATAGGCTGGGGTTTTCGTAGTTTAGGGAAGAAGATACGTTCTCTTCCTTGTCTCATGGAAAGGGTGAGAAGAGTTCACTGCAGTTTGAGGGAAAGGGAGGCCGGCTGCCCCTCGATTTGGTGAATGAAGAGGAACAGACTCCTCCTCAGCCTGAGATGAACTCGGCCCAATCTGGGCTTTGAGGTTTCTGGGGACGATGGGGACAGTTGTCCCTCACGGCTTTCTCAAAGGGCCTAGTGCGCGTGCGCAGCTCTTGTCTGAGAGCGGGGCCCGAAGGGGTCTTAGGCTCCCGAGGGCTGAGCTGAAGGCGACGGCGCACTGCCCCCTGGAGTCTGCATGGGGCAGCGTCGGGGTCCGCGGTCTCGGTACCGGGGGCCGGCTGCCAGTCCCCGACCGCACTCTCGGTGGCGGGGCCGCCCTCCTCTCGCCTGAACCCCGCCACCCGGCAAACCCCCGTCACTCCCGCGACTGGCTGTCGCCTCCGGCGGGTGGGACCCGGCGGTGCCCCGTGGGGTCTGTGGCCGCTCATAGCTCTGAATACAGATCGGGGGAGGTTTGGTGAGGGTTTGAGGGAGCGGGCTTGAAGGACTAGGTTGCAGGGCTTGTGGGGGAGGGCTGCACTGGGGGATTTCCAGACTGGTTTAGAGCGGAGGGGCAGGCGTCCGGACTACGGACGCCCGGGACAGGGTCTCGGAGTCCGGACCTGGGTTGGGGGTATCCGAGCCGGGATTGGGGGGAGCAGACCCCACGTGCCTGTGACGCGGGGGAGGCCGGTAGGCGGCGGCGGCGGCGGCAGCGACGCGGGGCCGGCGGCCGTGCGATGCCTGGAGGGCTGCTAGGCAGGCGGCAGGATGCTGCGCGCCGCACTGCCGTTGTTCTGGCTGTCCCTGGCGGGGGCGGGAGCGACCGAAGAGCCCACCCAGGAGCCGGGGTCGCCGGGTGAGCCTCCCCCAGGGTTGGCGCTCTTCCGCTGGCAGTGGCACGAGGTGGAGGCGCCCTACTTGGTAGCCCTCTGGATCCTGGTGGCCAGCCTGGCTAAAATCGGTGAGTGCGTGTGTGCGTGCGCCAGGGCTGGCGGCGGGCAGCGGACCCGCCCCCAACCCCTCGTCCCCAGATCCGGGCCGGATTTTTGCAGAGTGCCCCGACTTTACGTTCCGATTCCGCAAATCCGGGCTCTCACCTTGTTTCCGCGCCTTCTCTTGTGTATCCCCCTCCTCCCCTTCTCGCGTGGGAGCCCTGAAGATTTGCCTTCTCAGAGGGCTGCTCCTGCGCTCTCCAACCCCATCCCTAGCCTACTTTGCCCTCTCTTTCCCCTCTTCTGCTTGCAGTCAGCTCTTTAGTCTGGGCTCTCCTCCACCAATCCCCAGCCCCTGTCAGCAGTCAGGGCGTGTGGGACATTGAGGGGATGGTATTCTCCGGCAAACCCCAGCATCCTGGTCCTGAGGAAGCAGCCTTCCCTGGAAGCCACCTCCAAATATCCATTCTCTTGGAATGCTAAAATGCCACTTTTCCTCTATCCCCCTCTATTCCCTAAAGATGTCCCCTTCTTGTGCCTAGCTGTGTCTCCCCCTTCCAATTCAAGTCTATGACTTCCCACTTGAGGGTATGAGAAACTTCCATTTATTGGGTCTTACTATGTGCTGCCTGCCCTGGAGGCTTTCACACATCCAATTTCCTTCAGTCTGCACAGTACTGAGGGCTGTGCTTCAGACTCCTTTCCTTGAATAGAGCTGCTTTTCCTTGCCTCTGCCCCTTCCTCCCCACTTCTGAGCAGCCAGTGGTCCCTCCTCCCACCAGAGACCCTCCTCCCTCTCCCTGTTGTGCAGACTGCGCTGTGGGGGTGACTAATTATAGCTGAGCCGTTGCTACTCACTCCCCATCTAAGCTGGCACAGCCTGTACTCCCAGTCTCACCAGTAGACTTCACATAGGAATCGCACTGTCTAGAGTTTGCCCCCTTCTTCCCCCAGGGATACAGTTGGGAGTGGGGGCTGGGCAGCAACAGCCGAGCTCTCCACTCTGCCGTGGCAGCCCATTAATAATGGAAAATGGGGCTTGAAATGCCTTCAAGGAGCCTAGTTCTGTCAGAGAACAGGCTTTTGTGAAGGGTTTTGGATTACAGTGCTGGGATTAATCATGCTCTGGAGATAAGAATGGAATAAGGCCCCTGAAGGAGAGGAAAGGGGGACCAGAGGTAGGGCTGAGTGTGGGGAGAGCTGTGGCTGAGCTCACCTTAGGGCCTGGCAGCAATGAGAGCAAGGTGGGAGGAGCCTCAGATATGGGAACCAAAATTGGGTCTGCTGAGAAGTCTGCCAGGTGGAGAGTTCCTGTCTTATTTAGGGTTTGCAGCAATGGCTGTAGTTTTCCCCATAAATCATAGTTCTTTTTCTAGCTTGGATGACATCTCCTATGGAGGCTGAAGAGTTTGAAGAGAGCCTTTTTCTCATCAACCAAAAAAAAAAAAAAAAATCCTTGGGATTAGGGGTGAGGAGAGATAGGTAGAATGTTCAGAAATACCTTCCCCCAGCTTCATTGCTAGAATTCCCCCCCCCCGTTTTATTCACCAAATATTTACGTAGATCCCACCACAGGCCAGGCACTGTCCTAGACTCTCTGGGTACAGCTTCCAAAGGGCACTATCTTAGCACTGCATCTCATACAGCCTAACACCAAGGTGTCCCTCACTACCCACCTCTCCAAGGACTGTCTGGGGAGAGGAGCTCACCTGGCCCCAGGGCCCAATCGAAAACCCAAAGAGTTTATATGATGAGGCAAAAGTAGGAGTGGCAATAGTGCTAGAAAATCATTCCATACCTCCTCTTCTCTCCAAGGGTCAGATATGTTATTACTTCCCCCCAGAATCATATTGAATTAACATTTGTTGAGATCCTATTATGTGTCTGACATTCTGCTAGGCACATTCACACTATATCATTTTTATCCTCAACCTGTGAAGGTTATTTTCCCCCATATTACAGGAGAAGAAGTTGAAGTTCAGGATTTAAATAATTTGCCTGAGATCACACAATTAGGATAGGATGGAGCCACAAGAAGAACTGGAGGTCTAACTGCTAAGTCTATTGCTTTTAAAACTATTGAGCCCTTAGTGAGCCTAGATAATGAAAAAGGACATGGGGCTAGGAGATCTGGAGTACTCCTAGGAGGTATAATATGCATTATGGTCTAGGGCAGGACACAATAGAATAAAAGGTAACATTTATAGAGCACTTACTACAAAGCGCCAGGCTAACTGCTTTTGAGCAGATCGTCTTACTTAAACCTTGCAACAATCCTATGAGATCAGTACTGTCTTTATCCTCATTTTACTGATGAAAAGACTGCAAGTCAAAAAGGTGAAGCGGGGACTTCCCTGGCTGTCCAGTGTTAAGACTCCGAGCTCCCAGTGCCGGGGGCCTGGGTTCCATCGCTGGTCAGGAAACTAGATCCCCTCATGCTGCAACTAGAGATTTTGCATATTGCAACTAACACCTGGCCCAACAATTTAAAAAAAAAAGTGAAGATAATTACATCAAAGTCACAGAACTGGTAAATGAAAGAGCTAGGCTTTGAACCCAGGTAGACTGACTCTACAGGCCCTGATTTTTACAACTATGTTATGCATAAAAATGTACCTAGTATTTGCTGAGGTTCAAATAACGGCAATGGATAAGGGAGAGCAGAAAAAGGTGAGGTCCTTTGAGGATGACAGTAGAGAGGACGGTATTTTCAGAAGTGGAAAAAGTAAGCAGAGACTTAGGTTACCATGACAGGAGTACTAAGAAACAGACAACTCTGGCTGCAGTGGAGAGTTTGACGCTCTGGAGGCTGGAGATTCTAGTAGTCCTGAATTTCTTCTTCCTTAGTCCCAGGATTGGGGTCCTGACCTTGAATAAATATCTAACACTGGAAGGCTATAGGGCAGTGCATGTGTGTGTGTGTGTGTGCACGCGTGCGCAGGCGTGCTTCATAAGTTGATGATACCTCCCGCCCTATTTTTGTGTTGTAGTGTTTCACTTGTCTCGGAAGGTGACGTCTCTGGTCCCCGAGAGCTGTCTGCTGATTTTGCTGGGACTGGCACTGGGGGGCATTGTCTTGGCTGTAGCCAAGAAAGCGGAGTACCAGCTGGAGCCAGGCACCTTCTTCCTCTTCTTGTTGCCTCCTATTGTGCTGGACTCGGGCTATTTCATGCCCAGCCGGCTGTTCTTTGACAATTTGGGTGCCATCCTCACCTATGCCGTGGTGGGCACACTCTGGAATGCCTTCACAACGGGTGCTGCCCTCTGGGGCCTGCAGCAGGCTGGACTTGTGGGTGAGTGACTCTAAGACCTGAACCAGCTGTGGGGGGCTTTGCCAGACTCCTCGCCCAGCTCCCTTCTCCTCCAGCTCTGAAGATCCTGTGTTGATGAGAGCCATGCCCTGAGACCTCCATCTTAGGTCCCTTCCAACTTGGCAGTGCTCCAGATGGGCCTGCAGCCTTCATTTAGGTCCCTGCCAGATGAGTCTGGGCTTCTGCAGAGGACAGCTGAGTAGGGGCCTGGCTCCCAGCTGTGCGTGGGCTGCCAAGACTGGGAAGCCTGCATTACCACCCTGCTTCCTCCTGCCCTCTGTTACCACACTGCCACTTGCCAGCCTGGCTCCCCTGAGGCACAGCTCAACATCCCTTTGAGGGCTCTGCCCAGGTCACATCAGGGTGGTTTTATGTTTTTATTATTTTAATAAATACATATCATACATCCGCAGAATGCAAGACACTACACTGGGTATTCTCTCTTTGCTCATCCCACTGGCTCTTCATATCAACCTTGCTGGGGGTATCATTTGTCCCATTTAATGGACGAGGAAATAGAGGCCCTTAAACTCATTTGATATCAGGTCCAAGGTTAGCAGGAGAGGGTCATTTTACTGAGCTCTTTGCCTTCAAGCTGCCCTGTTCTGCTCCCTTCTTCCTCATTTTCTGGATCCCAAACCCATTCAACCCTGAAAAGTTGATAATTCAGACTTCTTCTCAGGGGCAAGGGGAGGTTTGCAATTTCCACTCAGGGACTCCAACCTGGTTTTTCTATGGTGTCAGTGAACTCTTGGGGCAGGAAGGGAGAGGAGGACATCAGACTATAATCATAGTAATCCTAGTAATAGGTAGTAACTACTGAGTGCTTACTATGTATTGCTGCTGCTGCTGCTGAGTCGCGTCAGTCGTGTCCGACTCCGTGCGACCCCATAGACGGCAGCCCACCAGGCTCCGCCGTCCCTGGGATTCTCCAGGCAAGAACACCGGAGTGGGTTGCCATTTCCTTCTCCAATGCATGAAAGTGAAAAGTGAAAGTGAAGTTGCTCAGTCGTGTCCGAGTCTTAGCGACCCCATGGACTGCAGACTACCAGGCTCCTCCGTCCATGGGATTTTCCAGGCAAGAGTACTGGAGTGGGGTGTCATTGCCTTCTCAGTACTATGTATTAGGCACTGGTTAAATAAGGAACTTTCTGAGGTAGACACTAGTATTATTCTCAGTATGTACAAGTGGAAACTGAGGTTCACAGAGATTGCATGGGATGTTCGAGTCCCACCAATGGTGGGTGCTCTTCATACTGTATTCAGCCCTCGTGGATGGATAGCCCCTCTGCCCCCCACCCCCGCCCCGCTGAGAATTGTGCATGTTGCCTTCCTTAGGCTGAGAACTACGTTGTGGGAGAAGGCACTCTTTTGTTCTCCTAATAAAGCCAGTCAGCAGCCTATTTCCACCTGAGGGTGGTTATTATTGCTGTTGCTAAGTTTTTTCTTGTCAGTGCCATCCTAGCTCTCCAGGTTACACAGAGCTTTTGTAGCCATTTCCCTGGTTTATTTCTGCAGCAGTCTTGTCAGGCAGGCATATGAGGAGGTATGGCTTATGAGAAGTCAGGTGGCAGTGACAGTGCCAATGTCATAGAGCGGGTAAGTGGCAAAGACAGTCCTTAGGCTCAAGTCCTAAGGTCTCCTGAACTGCAGGCTGATGCGCTCTTCACTGTCCCAAGTCCTCTTGGGGCATCCTTGTTTCAACAGTCTGGGCCTGTCACTGGGGCTGCTGTAGGCAATTCAGTACCTCACTGTCTGCTGTCCCTTGAAAGCCCCTAGAGTGCAGGCTGGCTTGCTGGACTTCCTGCTGTTTGGGAGCCTCATCTCAGCAGTGGATCCCGTGGCCGTGCTGGCTGTCTTTGAGGAGGTGCACGTCAACGAGACCCTCTTTATCATCGTCTTTGGCGAGTCCCTGCTCAATGATGCAGTCACCGTGGTGAGAGTGCGCAGTGGGCTGCTGTTCCTGGACCCCACGCTGCCCTGCTTTTGACCAGGCTCAGACCCTTCCCCAGATCCCCTGGGGAAGAAATCTGGTCTCCGCCTTCCCGTCATCACTCCTGATGCACCACTTCTCACTCAGGTGCTGTACAAGGTCTGCAACTCTTTTGTGGAGATGGGCTCTGCCAACGTGCGGGCCACTGACTACCTGAAGGGAGTCGGTCAGTATCTCCCCCCTCTCGGCGGGCGCTGGAGGCTGCCTCCCTCGGGTTGCTGAGCCCCTCCCCCACTGCGTCTGGACAGAGGATGCTGCTGGGGTGCCTCATTCCTCCCCTCCCTCCTCCACGGAGAAACAGGGCCCTGAGAACCCGAGAAGGAGGGGCTTTCCTGCAATCCTGACCCCTGGGGAGCATGGTGGGCATCCTCCTCCACTCCCCGCCAGGCAGCAGTCTGGTTGGCCCGGGAGGGGTCCCAGCCAGGGGTCGTGCTGACAACCCACTCCTCCCCCAGCCTCCTTGTTTGTGGTCAGTCTGGGCGGGGCAGCCGTGGGCTTAGTCTTTGCCTTCCTCCTGGCCCTGACCACACGTTTCACCAAGCGTGTCCGCATCATCGAGCCGCTGCTGGTCTTCCTCCTCGCCTACGCAGCCTACCTTACCGCTGAAATGGCCTCGCTCTCTGCCATTCTTGCGTGAGTCCTGGGGGTGCTGAGCACGCAGGCAGCTGGGTGGGGGCACTGGATATGGCTGTCCTTCACACAGACAAAAGCAGGACCTTGAGGAGTCCACAGGTTTCCCTGAGTGGGAGCTTCAAATTTCCCAGGGGAGACACTAAACCTCAGGGGACATTACAGGACCCACCTCTAGAATTGTCCTGGGCCCCCAGAACCCAATTTTCCCCTGCCTAAAGTGCTCTCTGGGGTGTGGGCTGAGCCAGAAGTGGACTTTGAGGCCTGGTGCCGTGGCTCTGGTGGCCACAGAACTCCAAAAGGTGCTCAGGCAGTCTGTGCTAGTCAGATCATGTTTTTCCTACCTTCCCCTCCAGAAGGCACTGAGTGGGAAGCCTGGCGATTCTGACCCTTTTATCCCAGGACTACCACTACCTATCCTTGAACAGGCTCCATGCCTCCCTGCGCTTTGGCTCTGAGTCTGACATCCTGTGATGGGTGACACCCTCTCCTGTGCATGCTCAGACCCCAGAGGCTGTGCTTCCTGTGGCCACTCCTCATCGCTCTGACTCTCCATTCCTCTCCCAGGGTGACTATGTGTGGCCTGGGCTGTAAGAAGTATGTGGAGGCCAACATCTCCCATAAGTCCCGCACAGCTGTCAAGTACACCATGAAGACTCTAGCCAGCTGTGCAGAGACCGTCATCTTCATGCTGCTTGGCATCTCGGCCGTGGACTCTTCCAAGTGGGCCTGGGACTCTGGGCTGGTGCTGGGCACCCTCTTCTTCATCCTGTTCTTCCGAGCCCTCGGTATAGCCGGCACCCTCTGCTTTTCTACCCTCCCTGCCCCTGCCCCCACCCCAGCTCATCTCGCACTCTGAGTCTACATCCTTGTCCTCCCTGTGTTGCTCAGCCCTCCCAGCCCTTCAGACCTGAGCCCCAATACTCACCCAGTGCCCTCCACTCCCAACACCCTGCTCCCACTGGCCTCCCTCCTGCTGTAGGCGTAGTCCTGCAGACGTGGGTGCTGAATCAGTTCCGGCTGGTCCCTCTGGACAAGATTGACCAGGTGGTGATGTCCTATGGGGGCCTGCGGGGGGCTGTGGCCTTCGCTCTCGTCATCCTCCTAGATAGGACCAAGGTCCCTGCCAAGGACTACTTTGTAGCCACCACAATTGTGGTGGTCTTCTTCACAGTCATCGTGCAGGTGGGAGCGCCCAGGAAGCTGGATGGGGAGAGGGTCTGGCAGGCTCTGGGGAGGCCTGGAGCCTATGGGAGAGGGGCTCCTTTTCCTGTTGAGGGTTGCAGGGGCTTGACTTCCCAGACTTTGAGAGCAGTGAGGTGGAGATACGGAAGCTGAAGCCTAACCGTGGGGAGAGAAAGGCGGCAGAGAACTGGCCAGGGCAGGGCTCACTGGCTGCCTGTCCATAGGGCCTGACCATCAAGCCACTAGTCAAGTGGCTGAAGGTGAAGAGGAGTGAGCATCACAAACCCACCCTGAACCAGGAGCTGCATGAGCACGTGGGTACCAGAACCCCATCCTCCCACCTGTCCCTCTCTCCCTTCTCCTATTCTGAACAGAGTCCTGATCCGGTCCCCCTACCCACCCCCCTTCTAGACTTTTGACCACATTCTGGCTGCAGTGGAGGACGTTGTGGGCCACCATGGCTATCACTACTGGAGGGACAGGTGAGGGAGCTGCCCCCAGGCTCCTTCAGCAGCAGCAGCAGCAGCAGCAGCACCCCCTCCCTCCCACCCCCCAGCCAGGGCAGCATGGGGGACATGCCACACTTCTGAAAAGGGAGGCAGCCAGGCGCAGGCTGGGTGATCTGTCCCTGAAGTTCCTCAGGCAGTGCTGGTGTCCCTGTACTCTCAGGGTAAGATAAGGTTCCCCAGCAAGGCCTGCCTGGCCCTGCCCTGCGTGGTCTGGCACCTCCAGACTCCAGCCGCCTTGTGCTCCTCTATGACTTTGACTCTCAGCCTGCCAATGAAATGAACCCTGTTTTAGAAACTCAGGACCCACCATGCTCCCCCTGCCCTGGCCACCGGGATCTTTGCACATGTTGTTCTTTCTACTAGAACATTCCCTCCCCTCCATCTCGCCTCCTTAACTTCTCTGTTCATCCTTCAGATATTACCACAGGCATCATGTCCTTAGGGAGGCTTCCCTGACCAGGACAAATCCCCGTCATACTCCATAATTATCCTTTGTAGTTCTTGTCATGGTTGCAATTTTATAGTTACATGCCATAACTTCGTCAATGCCAGGCGCTGTCAGTTCCGTAAGGGCAGGGACCAGCTTCCAGATTCTCCCTGACCGATGCCCACACCAAGAGATGTGGGCCCCGTACTGGCGGTGCCCTGCCCCTGTCTGAGGAAGGGCCAGCACTCAGGACCGGGCCTGGCATCCTCTGTAGGTGGGAGCAGTTTGATAAGAAGTACCTGAGTCAGCTGTTGATGCGGCGCTCAGCCTACCGCATCCGGGACCAGATCTGGGATGTGTATTACAGACTCAACATCCGGGATGCCATCAGCTTCGTGGATCAGGTGGGCCAGCAGACAATGGAGAATGGGCGGGTGGCCAGCAGGGCAAGGCAGGAAGCGGTGACAAGCAGGCAGGCAGGCCCTGAGCAGGGAGTTGGGAATTCCCAGTAAACTCCATGGACTTGTGAAGTGGCAGCTGCAGGAACGAGCCCGGCTTGACGCTGACATTTAGAGTCTAGTGGGCAGTGCAGAAAGGTGGGAGACAGCTGGACTCTGGCGTCAGCAGACGTGGTTCAGATTCTTATCATCTCAGGCTTGTGACCTTGGGTAAGTCATTTATCCTCTCTGAGCTTCGGTGTCCTCAACTGTAAGAAAGCGACAGTAAGAGTACCTCTGTCACAGAGTTTTGTAGGTGCAGTATAAAAAAGCACCTGGCACAATCCCTGGAACATCAAGAGAGCAAAGCGTGTTAACCAGTGTTATTCCTTTTGTTCCCCTCTGTCTGCGCCACCTTCATCTGACTGCCATCTGACCTCTGACATGGCCCCTGCAGGGAGGCCACGTCTTGTCCTCCACTGGGCTCACTCTGCCCTCCATGCCCAGCCGCAATTCCGTGGCAGAGACCTCTGTCACCAACCTTCTGTAAGTCCTGGAGCCCCCTCCCGCTTCCCCATGCTCCTTCCTACTGGGCCCTCTCTCTGAATCCCTTCTGGGGAAGATCTGTGAGCACCTCTGCTTCTGCCCTTCCCCTGGCCTGCGCCTCCTTGCCCCTCCCCAGCACACGTGTTCCTGCCGCCTGCAGGAGGGAGAGTGGCAGTGGAGCGTGTCTGGATCTGCAGGTGATTGACACAGTGCGTAGCGGCCGGGACCGGGAGGACGCGGTGATGCACCATCTCCTCTGCGGAGGCCTCTACAAGCCGCGCCGCAGGGTGAGAGCAGGCAGGGCCTCTGAGTCCTGAGGGGGAGTGAGGTCTGGGGAGGCCGTCATCCAAGGCTCAAGAGGCAGCTGGCACTAGCTTGTGGAGAGCTGCAGATGCCCAGTTGAAGAGCGTGGGCTTCATCTCGTTGGTTATAACCTTTAGTTTTGGTTTTTTGCTGTTGTTTTGAGAAAGGTTGGCCTTTCTCAAAGGTTACAAGAATGGTTTAAGGATGTCTTCTCTGGTAGCAGAGAGTAGATCTAATTGGACGGGGTGAGTTGAGAGGCCAAGAGAGTCAGCTGGAAGCTGGAGTGAAACACTGCGGATTAGAGCTGGGGGGCTGGAAGGAAGAGGGGCACAAAGGACTGTGAAATCTGCAAGGAAGGGGAGAGGAGGCTTGATGGGGGTCACAGACAGAAGCAGGAGTGCCAAGGAGGTCTGTGGGAGCAGCTTAACCTGGGGGAGGCAGACATCCAGTTTAGGTAACATGAGTGAGTCCCATGCAGGTTGTGAAGCCTCAGGGTTGGAAAGGCCCAACCCATCTAGGCAGGAATCTGCTGCAACCCCGCAAGGGGGCAGCAAGCCATTACCTTGAACCTTTCTGAAATGAGAAGCCAGCTGTGACCATTCTTGGCAGCTTTAACAGTCAAGGCCGTTTCTACAGAGACGGGAATTCTTTCCCTTTAAATTGCTCCCTCTGGGCCTGATTTGACTCTCTGCACCTCTGCAGAGCAAAAGCCTGCAAAGATGTCAAAACAGCTTCCTTCCACACAGAAGCCTTCTTGCCTTCGGGCCAGCAGCTTCTGTCCCTGGTTTGTCTTCTTCAGCAGTTAGAAATGAGGCCCCTAGGAATTCTATGGTGGACTAGTGGTTAGCATTCCAGGCTTTCACTGCCATGGCCAAAGAGGCCCCAGATGGAAGGTGCTACGTTAGTTGTGGTTGGCCAGGGCCAGGCACAGGGGACCTTTAACCTTTCTATTATGGAACTTGCCTTTCTCTTCTCGCAGCCCAGGATCCCTCCAGCTCTGGCTCATCACCCTGAGGCTTCACACTGTTCCTACAATCAGGCAACCCACCCTCCATGTCTTCCTCAGTTAATGACTGTGAAATCCCGTCTCATCCAACTCGTGGAGTTTTTGTTTGTTTTTTGGTTTTGTTTACATTTTCTTATAGAAAATTTCAGTCATTCACAAAACTAGAGAGAATAAAGAAACTCATTTAACTATCACTCAGCTCCAATAATTCCCCCTTACACCCTATCTACACTTTGTTATCTTAAAGCAAACTCCAGACATCGTATCATCTCTAAATATTTCCATATGTATCTCTAGGTGGCAAGAATTCTTTTTTTCAAAAAAGCCATAGTACCATTACCACATACAACAAATAACAGTGATTCCTTCTCACCTCACCTCAAATATTCAGCCAGAGTTCAATACATATCTTTTTCCATCTGGTTTGTTCAAGTCAGGATCCAAATAAAGTCCACACTTTGCATTTTTAGTAAGTATGTCTTTTTATTTTTTTTTTTAAAAATTGTAATAGTTTCTTCTTCCTTTTTTTCCTCCTTTTTATTTATTTACTGAAGAAACTGGATAGATCGTCTTAGAAAATTCTCCATTCTACAGATTTTGCTGATTGTATTCCAGAGGTGATATCTCACATGTTATCCTTGATATCCTGTATTTCTTGGTAGTTCAATCTAGAGGCCTGGTTGTATTCAGGAACATTCGATAGCTGTGCTATGTATTTCTTATTGTATTACATTAGGAAGTATTGATACATAATGATTGGCTGGCTGTTGATGTGTGTGTGTGTGTGTGTAAGATTGGTCAATGGGTTTGGTCCAACCAGTTCTTGTGTCGTCGACTAAAAAAAAAAAAAAACCTGGATTATGATTGTGCTTATCCCTGTTAACTGTTATCTTATTTGATTTAGCCCATCATTCCATGTTTGGATCCCATGTCTGTCACCAAAAATCTCCTCAGATTCACATCATATAAAATTCTGTTAAGCCTGTTAACTCTGTATTCATCAAAATCAACATAAAAATGAATAGGATAGAGCTGAGGACAGACCCTATGGTCTGCTACTAAAGACTTTCCTCCAGACTGACCTGGATCAAGAATTTTGGGGGTATGGTTACTCAACCAGTTCTAAATCCACTTGGTTATGCCAGCATGCAATCCATAATTCCTCATGTTCTTCACAGAAATATCATTAGAGACAGAAGTGTCTAGTATACAGTTAGAAACATAAGATTATAGTTTAAGAGAGAGAGACAGGCTGAAGATAAAAAGATTTGGAAGCAATCTACGTCGGAGGTTTCCTGGCCTGGCTACATCAGAATCTCCTGGGGAGCTTACTAGAATACATATTCCTGGCTTCACCTCCTGCAGAGTCTGATTGTGTCGTGTGGAATGGGATGAGGAATCTGCTCTTAATAAGCCCCTTGAGGGGACTGAAATGCAGCTGGTCTGATGGCTGGTGTCTGGGAAGCCCAGATTTATCACTGGGCTGGCTGGCCCTGAGAGAGTCAATACTTTCACTGGGGAGGGCACTGAGATGGGAGAGAGGGGGCCAAGGGATAATGCTGGGGAATGAACATGGAAGAAAAGGAAGGGGAGCCAGCAGAGGAGGAGAGAGAAGGAGCCCTTAGAGGGGCAGTAGCTGATGCCCCTCAGAGCTGTCTTGGAGGCCTGGGGCAAGAGGAGGGCTGGACTTTGCACGGATGTTGCCTAACCAGAGGCCAAGGTACTGATGACCCGGCAGAAAGCTGCACAGTGGTACTGCAGTCAGACAACCCCCCTTGCTCCCACCCCAGCTGTATTTGACATTCAAGGAATTAACGGGTACTAGGGGAAGTGTCAGAATGTATGTGTAAATGTTTAGCAGCAAAAGCAAGGCAATGGTGTCAATGGAAAGGCGTTTTTCAAGGAGGTAAGGGCAGGAACAGGTCTAAAAGCAGAGGCAGGGGGCCTGTGGCCAGGGAAGGATTGAAGATGCAGGAGAGTGGAGGACTAGGAGGGAGGAACTGATGGAGAGAAGGGAACTGATGGAGGTGGGGAGTGAGGGGCTCTGTGAAAGAGCTGGGCTTCTGCACCCACCCGACCCCAGGGAGAGAGGGGCACCTCTGCATGAGTGTGTAGGAGAGAGCAGTTGGGAGGACACTTAAAGGGGATTCTTAGATCCAGCTCAGGGAAGCAGAAAATATGAAGGGCAAAGGAAAGAGACCAGCCTGGGGGTGTGCGGCAGGACAAGAATGACTGGGAACACGTGGGTGGTACTTTGGGAAATTACCAGGAGGTAATGAAAAGGCTGCTAAGCAGTCACGGCCAGAGCTAGAGACAGGTTAGGTGAGGGTGTGGTGGGCTTGGTCTTTATGAGGAAAAGTTGGAAAGAGCAGATGATGGGAGTGGTACTGAATTGGGCACTGGTATGGTTGGACTGAGAGGGTCCAAGGTGGCAAGAGATAGTCATGAAAGTTCCTGCAGCCTGAGGAGTCATGGTGGCGGGTGCAGAAAGGGCTAAGTAGGGAGGGCCAGCTGGACAGAGTCCTGTGTAGTCACAAGAAGGCAAATGGGCCAGGCATGTGGACTAGGCTCAGATAAACTGAGGTGCAAAGAAGGAGATGCCTGCCTTGGTTTCATGGTAGCCCTGAGGACAGGACACAGGATCCCCTGTCTCTTGTCACTTCACATCTGAGAAAACTGGGAGAGGGCAAGAGGGGATAAGGAAAGCCAAATGTGAGGGAGTAGGTTCTGGGATAAAGAACTGAGAATATAGAGTCTGGCTGGATCTCTATTGTATTTTTAATTTTTTTTTTTTACTCCATGGCTAGTTCTGGAAACAGAGGGCTGGCAGGAGCTATGGTGAACTTGGGGCTGTGGCGTGGGGTTCCTGCAGGAGGCAGGACACTCAGCCTCATGGCAGGCTGGGGCTGTCATTGCCAGTACAAAGCCAGCTGCAGCCGCCACTTCATCTCTGAGGACGCGCAGGAGCGCCAGGACAAGGAGGTCTTCCAGCAGAACATGAAGCGGCGGCTGGAGTCCTTTAAGTCCACCAAGCACAACATCTGCTTCACCAAGAGCAAGCTACGACCCCGCAAGGCCGGCCGCAAGAAGGCATGTGCTTTCTCTAGGACTCCTGTTTGCAGCTGCAGACTGATGGCATTCAGTTTTGAGCTCACAGGTTTTGGAATCCAGCCTTGGGGATCTGGGGGCTGCAGCAGCTTGGGTTCCCTTTTTCATCTTCCTGGAGCCCCAGAGGGGAAGGTGAAGGCTTCAGAGGGAGAGCAGCCTCTTGTGGTCACCTGCCCAAGGTAGCAGGACCACCTACCAGAGGTGGAGTGAGCAGGAAATAGGCAGATTCCTTGTTGGGGAAGGGGTGCGGGGACTCCATGAATTTCTTATTCAGCCCAGGCTGATGTACTGAGCATCTCTGCTGGGGCCATCAGACTCTACAACACTTGCTGGGGGTAGGGGGTCAAGGGATGGTAGAACCACTGTAATTGAGGCAGATTCCCTTCCATGTGGCATCAGGAAGACCTGTCTTCCTGTTGACCCCACCAGATGACAGGATTGGGGTTTGGAGTCAGGGCAGGAGGCTTAGGACTTTTTTTTTTTGGTCCTTAGAAGGATGGCGTGGCTAACACTGAGGCTACAAACGGGAAACCTCCTCGAGACCTGGGCTTCCATGACACAGGCAAGCAGGGAATGGGGTGGTGTTGAGGATGGGATGGGGAGGGGAAGGGCAGGGGCCCATCGACTGGAAGCCTGAAGGACCTCCTCTGCACGGCACTCAATGCCATGAGCTGGGGCTCTTCCCCTTAGAACTAGATGGACAGGTCTCAGCAGTTACTAGACGTCTGTGACACCTGAGAGCTAACTACAGGCTACAGACCCTGAGGACCTGGAGAACGTGTCATAAATGGAGCCTGGTCTGGGCCTTGAAGGATGGGTGGGCCCTGGGGTCCAGTGTCCCTGCAGTAAAACCAGGGGCCTAGAAGAGCTGCACATGGATGGGCCTTCCAGCCCTCCAGATGTTTATGCTTCCAGTTGACGAGGGGATCTGGGGTTGAGAGAAGATGAAGGTGCTGGGAAGTGTGATTCCCTGATGGCTTCCTCTGAGGATCTGTCTTTCCCTGTTACCTCCTGGGGCTCTGGAGCCCCATGCCCCTTTCTCTCAAGCTCCCCCACCCCCCTAGGCCAGTGCTGTAAAGCCACAGGACAAAGCAGGTGTCTCTACCAACTGTGGGCTCTGCCTAGATGGACAAGGGGTTGGGCTCCGGGCGGTGCGGTACCAAGAGGCAGCTGCTGGGCTGGCCAGTCCCACTCAGCTCTTGTCCCTGTTCAGCTGCTGTGATCTTAACCGCGGAGTCTGAGGAGGAGGAGGACAGTGACAGTTCGGAGACAGAGAAGGAGGATGACGAGGGGATCATCTTTGTGGCTCGGGCCACCAGTGAGGTTCTCCAAGAGGGCAAGGTCTCAGGTAATGGCTCCCTCCCGCCTGCCTCCCTCTGGAGCAAACTGGAGCTATGCAGTTGGCTTCCTCCCCCTTCGCTGATGGCCTTTACTCCAGACAGTCCCTCTGCCTATCTGCTCATTCATTCATCAACCAGCATTTACTCAGCATTTCTTTTATGTCAGACATCTGACATCTATGATCTGATTCAATCCTCACAACAATCAAGATGGCGAAACTGAGCTCAGAGGAACTCGGAACTTGTCTAGAAATCAGCAGAACCAGAATTTGAACCTGACCCATCTGATTCCAAAGCTCACAGCCATTTCACTTGCCTCCCTTTACATTATGGCGAGAAACACGAGGCGACAAGCAAACCTAACACCAGGTTCTGCTGTGACCTGTGCTCAGCACACCAGCCCTCAGGTACAGCCCCCAGTAAGGGTGGCAGCCGGACCTGAGAGAGGAGCCTGCATTCATCAAAATGGCATTACTGTAGGTAAAAACCAACATATATGTGCTTCCGTATGTGGAGACCTAACAAACTCAGAATGCTAATTACCACTGCCAGTTGGCTCAAGAATTCTCAGGTGTCTTTTAAAAAACATCCTATTATAGAAAATTTCAAAATATACAGTAGACAGAAGAGTAGAATAAACTCCCATCTCTCTACCACCCATCTTCAGTAATTACCTACTCCTAACTGATTTTATTTCACTTACACCTTCACTATGTCCCTCTCTTCACTGGATTCTTTTGAAGCAAATCGCAAATATCATACCACTTTATTGCTAAATACTTCAGCAAGTATCTCTAAGAGATAAGGATCCTTCTTAAAAAATATAACCACAATACCATTATTATATCCAAAAGCTCTGTTATCAGATATCCAGTCCGTGTTCAAATTTCCCTGATTGTCTTCATTTATTTTTACAGTAGGTTGTTCAAATAAAAATCCCGACAAGACCCACACATGAAATTTGGTGGATAAGTCTCCTTTAACCTATAACACTGATTCTTAAGGGGGTAGTAGTAATTTTGTCCCCTAGAGCAGCGGTCCGCAACCTTTTTGGCACCAGGGACTGATTTCATGGAAGACATTTTGTCCACAGACTGGAGATGGGTGGGGATGATTCAAGCGAATTACATTTATTGTGCTCTTTGTTTCTGATCTAGTGCCGCTGCTGATCTGACAGGAGGTGGCGGTCCACAGCTTGGAGGTTGGGGACCCCTGCCCTAGGGTACTGTCTGGAGACATCTTGTGTTGTCACAGCGGGAGAGGTACCTCTGCGATGAGTGGGTAGAGGCCAGGGATGTTGTTAAACACCCTACAATGCACAGGACAGCTCCCTACAGTGAAGTCTCTGCTCCTATCTGTGACAATGTCAAGTTTGAAAAACCCTGATTTATAGGTCCCCCCCACCTATATTTCTTTCCTTGAACTGTAGTTATTGAAATAACTTGGTTATTTGTCCCCCAGTCTTCCCTTGTCTGGATTTTCCTGATTGTATCCCCTAAGCATCATTTAATATGTCTGTTTCACTGACCTTTATATTTCCTTCAAATCAGTAATTAAATCTAGATCAGACTTGATAAGCATACTCCATTAGGTGGTGATGTTATACCTCCCACTGCATCTCACCAGGAAGCATATACCATCTGGCTGTCTCTCTTTTTGTGAGGTTAATATTGACTATTGGCTTCAGTTGTTGTTAGCCTGACTCACCCATTATCAAACTCCCTGTCAGTTTTTCATCAGGTGGTCTTGCAGTCTCTGGTGATCACTGCCACATCCAACAGTTCATTCTGGGTTGCGCAATGCTGATATTCTATGTCTATTTTTTGTTCGCATTGATTAGCAGGAATTCTTGTATTTAAAAAAAGCCTTCCCTCATCAATTACTTAGTCAGTCTGAGGTACAGTTCATAGAGGGAAAAATGGATAAATGCTTGAATTTTTCCTTTCATTTATCAGTTTTCAGACCAATAGTTACCTAGCATCCTCTAAAGGTGAACACTGAAGTTTTTTGTTGTTTCAGTTTTTGTTGTTAAAATTTAATACAGCATTCCAGGGAGGTAGTTTCACTCTCAGTCACAGCATCAATACATTTCATAACATGGAGCACTTGAAGTCAAGTTCACAGGACTGCTCAGGACTTTATCAGTGAGCAGACACATACTGAGCACCTATTATATGCAAGGCACTGAGCTTGACCTTGGAGAACAAGGACTGGTAGATAGCCAGAGGGCTGCTCTTTCCCTGCTTTCCTCTTTCAGAGCCTCAGCCTTTCTGTAATGCCGTGGCTGAGCTTTCCATTATGGCTGCCAGCACTTCTGGGGTTCTCAGCTCACATCCTCTGTGCTCTGGCATCCCCTTTGCAGCTCAGCTTTAGCCTGTTTTAGTTGCTCGTGAGCTCAGACTCCTGGACTCTGTCCCACCAAAGGGCTGTGGTGGGAACTCAGGCAAGGAGCACAGTGGCCAAGCCTCGAGATCTTCCTCACCCTGAGCCGGGGGCCTAGCAGGATGTGGTTTAAGCCTGGCACTGCAAGTTGGCTGAGGGCTGATCATAGATGGGTTTTTTCCTGCCTTGCTCTCACTTTGTCTTGTTCTAGTTGTTTTCATTTGTTCAATAGGTATTTGTTGAGCACCTGCTACATGCTCAGTCCTGTGCTAGGTGCTGGGGATACAGTGGGGAGCAAACCCAGCTGTGGTGCTTCCCTTTGGCCAGGCGTGCATCCAATAACTGCACAAATGGATGCTGCGTGGCAACTGCAGAATGAACTTCTGTGCTTATACTTGAGAAAGCGTCCACTGGATTGGCAATGAGTGCGTGTGTGCTCTGTCTCCAGGGAGCCTTGAGGTGTGCCCCAGCCCACGCATCATCCCCCCATCCCCAACCTGTGCGGAGAAGGAGCTGCCCTGGAAGAGTGGGCAGGGGGACCTGGCCGTCTATGTGTCCTCAGAAACCACCAAGATTGTGCCCGTGGATATGCAGACAGGCTGGAACCAGAGCATCTCGTCCCTGGAGAGCTTGGCATCCCCGCCGTGTACCCAGGCCCCAACGATGACCCGCTTGCCTCCTCGCCCACGGGCCCCAGAAGAGCCACAGGCCCCTCTCAAGCTGCCCCTCTCCTCTGATCCTCGCTCTTGCTTTGCCTTCCCCCCGAGCCTGGCCAAGGCGGGCCGTTCTCGCAGTGAGAGCAGCGCTGACATTCCCCGGCAGCAGGAGCTGCAGCCCCTCATGGGACATGAGGACCACACCCATCTCAGCCCAGGCACCGCCAACTCCCACTGGTGCATCCACTTCAACAAAGGTGGCCGGCTGTAGCCCAGAGACTCGGGGAGGAGCAGGGGGCCGGAGCCCCCCTGGAAGTCTTCCCTGCACAACGGGTGGAGGAGCCCACTCAACCGGACATGGGGTTAGAGGGGCCTGGACTGAAGTAGCAGCTGGGACCCCTTGGGGAAGGTCAGAAGGGTCTCCTGGGCTGGTCCTCACAGGAACCCTTTTCACCACCCTCCTTGTTCCTAAACTCCTGCCACCTTCCCTTTCGGTAAGGCCCTAACTCTGGTTCAAGACTCAGTCCAGACCTTTTATAGGCAAGGCCCAGAGACAAGGGGAGCTGATGCCCCTTCCCCAGCGGTTCCTCCTGGGGAGCAGTTCCTGTCCCCCAGGCAAAGGCATCTCTCCTCAGCTGACACTGGGCTGTCCTGCACTCCACCCCACCCCAGCGTCAGCTCAAGGGCAGTACCCTGGCAATGAGGCTCCACGAGGGGCTGGTCCTCAGAGGGACTGGGCTGGGAGGTGCAGCAGGCTTTGCTGCCCTGTTGGCTCAGCTACCCACAGCCAGTTGGTTTGGGGCAGTGGGAATCTGTCTCCATTCCTTGCTTTATCTTCCTCCCTTTGCTGCCAGTCTCTGGGGCAATAGTTCCTCCATTTCCAGGACTGAGGCCACAGGGTTGGGCCAGGCTTTGGGTCACGGCTGCTTCCTAGCCGGTGTCACTCTGGGAATCTGCTGCTCTGCGTCCGGGTTTGGACCTTTCAGATCCTTGGGTCTGAGATTTGTGAGGAGAGGAGATGGTGGCCTCTGGGCTCCCACACTGTCTCCTCATTATTCCCCGAAGAGGAAAGGAGCCAGGTATCCCAGGATCTCTGCTCCACTGCTCTGGGGCTGAGAGGCCTGACTACAATGGAAAGGGGGCTGACTGGGTGGCAGGTGACTTTCCTGGGGTTAGCACCTGCCCTGAATTTTGTACCTTGAACCTAAGATACATTAAACATCTCTCAGATGGATGTGTGTCCTGCGCCCATGTGTCTGGGGGTTTTGAGGTGTGAGAAGAGGGCAAGAAGGCATGTGGTGAGGGAGATGGAAACTTTCAACTCCATGCCCCAGGGCTTCCCTGATACAGAATGGGGTGGGAGAGTGGTCCTGGGAGGGGCTGTTAGGTCCTACGGCCCTCCCTCCCTCTGCTCCCATTCTTTCCCACTACATCACCTTACAGGAAGCCTGCAGCAAGTCCAGGGGATTGTTGTCTGGGCATGAGGGTCACAGAACTGGGAGTCTACAAAATGGGAATGACTTGCAGGAAGAGAGACCCCAGAGGTCAGGTGCCAAGGTGCCCAAAGATGCAGCCAACACACACTGGCACCAGATAAACCTTCCTCAAATGCCTGGAGGGAGGGGTTGCTGCTGCTGCTGCTAAGTCACCTCAGTCGTGTCCGACTCTGTGACCACACAGACGGCAGCCCACCAGGCTCCCCCATCTTGCCTGGGATTCTCCAGGCAAGAACACTGGAGTGGGTTGCCATTTCCTTCTCCAATGCATGAAAGTGAAAAGTGAAAGTGAAGTCGCTCAGTCGTGTCCGACTCTTAGCGACCCCATGGACTGCAGCCTACCAGGCTCCTCCGTCCATGGGATTTTCCAGGCAAGAGTACTGGAGTGGGTGCCATTGCCTTCTCCGTGGAAGGAGGGGTAGGACAAATGAAAAGATGTGTTCCACACATGGCAGGTGGGAGGACAATCTCAAGGGAGCTGGTTACCCTGAGTGTTTCTGATACAAATTGGAGAGTGTGGGGTCCAGAAACATCTAGAGATTGAAATCCCTGATGACAGCAGACCCAGTTTCCACTGGACCTATCTATCGATACCACACACACACACACACCCCATAAAATTCACCCATTTAAAATGTACAGCTTGGTGGTTTTCTAACATATTCACAGAATTGTGCAACCCTCCCCACAAGCTAAGTTTGGAACAGTTTCATCATCTCCCAGAGAAACTCTGTACTGTCGGCAGTCACTCCTCATACTCTGCCAAGCCCTAGGTAATCACCGACCTGTCGTTCGTCTTTACAGATCTGAAACCCTGAACACACTGCAAAGCTTACACATTTAGTCAACCTTTTTTTTTTCTGACTTATGCCTGGGGAATGTGTAAAGAGAAGGAAGAGTGACTTTTAGGCTTTGCCCTCACATGGCTTACAGTCGGCTGTGATAAGGCCAAGCAGCTGGTCCCAGCCCTCCCTTGCTGGATATGTTACCTCGGGTATGTTACATATTCTCTCCGAGTGCCAGTGTCTCCATCTCTAAAATGGGATGCTTATTTCATACCGCTGCTGTCTGGATTAGATGATGAAATGAGAAGAACCAGGTACACAGCATGGCCTGTGGTAAAGGATTATAAATGTTAGTCATTGTTGGTGTTACATTACAAGCCCAAGAGCATAGAAAGTGCTGTGAAGCCTGGAGGAGATCTAGCAGGGGGAGCTTTGAGAGGGTTATGAGTGTGTGTGTGTGTGTGTGTGTGTGTGTGTGTGTGTGTGTGTGAGTGACAGGGCTCAGACAGTATGGGTGAAGCTATGTGGGTGCATTCCAGGTGGGAAGAGCAACATAAATAAAAGACATCTGGAGCACACACAGTGAGAAGCAAGGAGCAGTGGGTGACATGCTGGGGAGAGGCCAGCCAAGGACACAAAGGCTTGGGTGGGGTGACCCTGCCGAGTTTCGGAGGTGGCAGCCTGGGAGAACTGTGACCTAGGGGGTGTGGGCAGTGATGTGCACTAGGGAGCATGAATGTAGCTGGTGCTGGGGGGAGGATGGGTGAAAGTCCACTTGGAGGAAGGCTTGGCGGGAGGAAAGGCTAGAGATGGAAGACCTGCTGGGAGGCCCAGGGATGTGAAGGTGCTTGTGTTGGAGATGGCCGGCAGCCATTCTCAAAACCTGGTGTCAGAACCACTGGGAGCTTCTCAAACACAGATTCCTGGGCCTATCCCAAGGTTCTGACTCAGCAGGTCTACGGGAGCCCAGAAATCTGTAATCTGAACTGGCTCTCCAGAGGGAGGTGGCCCAGAGACCACATCCTTCAAAAATTACTAGATTAGGAAGGTTCAGAAATGAAATTCACAACTGATGGTGTAGAAGAGGGGTTTCAGAGGGGCTCCCGGGTCTAGAGCTGGGTAATTAAGAATGGGGGGGCTTTCAAGAAAACAGTTGGTCAGAGATGAGGAGACTGGGGGTAAGAAAGCCAGGGGAGGCAGGCATCTGGGATGCAGAAGAGCAAACAAATCACCATCTGACCAGGCAGGATGGTGGAAACGACCTCCAGTGCCTTGAAGGTGGAAGGATTTTGACCTGGAGGGATGGGCATGAGCATTCCAGGTGTGTGTGTATGTGTGTGTATACTCAGTCGCTCAGTCATGTCTGACTCTTTGTGACCCTATGGACTGTAGCCCGCCAGGTTCCTCTGTCCATAGGATTTCCTAGGCAAGAATACTGGAATGGGTTGTCATTTCCTCCTCCAGGGGATCTTCAAGACCCAGGGATCGAACCCATGTCTCCTGTGTCTCCTGCATTGACAGGCAGATCCTTTACCACTGCACCACCTGGGCATTGCAGGAACAGGGAGACATTTTGCGATAAGACTTGTGATCAGGTGAGTTTTCCAGGCTTTTGTAAGAGCTGGACAGGAAGGCTGTGATTATGTCTCTGGATGGCTTTGAATCCCACACTAAGGAGTTTAGAGTTTATTTAGGCTAGAGATGAGATAGGTCTGGAAGGTATAGAGTATTTGTCACTCTCGCTGTCTAGGGCAATACTGAAGAGGGGAAGGTTTGGGGTGGAATGAGGGCAATGACTGTGCTTCTCTTATCACTAGGCCCACAGAAGCACAGAGCTCCCACTCTATTTTTGATTGGCTCGTGTTGGTAAGAAATGCGAAGCTGGCTGGCAAAGGGGCAGGGGAGGGAGGCCCATCCCCATTTCATGATCTCAGTGGAAAAGTCTGCTGTGAGGACATTCTGCTGCCAGGAGAGCCACAGAGCTGGGCCCCATGAGTCACTGCTCAGTCCTGCAAGCTCAGCCCACAGAGCCTGCTGTGGTCAGCGGCTCAGGTTGGCTCCAGGCCCAGCCCCCAGTGTTCCCCACTAGGCCCAGTTTGTCCCCATTTCTATCTGTCTCTCTGCCATCCTGGGGCTGTGCATCTTGCCACTCTCTGCCTCTTCTGTGGCCCTTTCCGACTGAGCCTCTGAATCTGCTTCCATTTGTGACTCTGGTTTACATCTGGCTCAAAAATGGAGAGCCTCAGGGGGGCAGGGCTGGTGTGACCAGTCCCAGGCACCCCTCAATATTTATTCTAGGCCCTGTGCTAGATACAAGAAATACACAAGTGGGCAATATACAGTCTCTGTCTTCACAAGGCTTACAACGCACATTCTGTGCAGAGTGAATAAACCAAGGCCTGGCCATGCCCCTGAATCTGTCTGCCTGTGCCCAGGGGTGCTGGGGTCAGCTGTGGCCTGTGGCTTGAGGCCTCTTGTCTTTGGCTCTGGAGGGGGTACATGTGCCAGTCAGCTCTTAGGGCTCACAGGGGGCCTGGCTGGTGGGTGGGGGTAGGCAGACAGTGGGTAGCAGAAGGGGAGGGAGGGAGCTGGAGGCAGTGACTCAATGGGGCGGCGCTACGATAGCTGGAGAGGGAGCCAAGACTGGTCCTGATGTTCGCTGAAGCTAGAGGAGGGTGGGATGAGAGGGCCTGCGGGGGGTTGGGGACGGAGCAGGACAACCCCAAGCCTCCTCATTCGCAGCCACATCCCCTGAAGAAGGAGGCTCCTGGGAGGCTGACTTGGTGCTGATGTGGCAGCTGGGACGGTGGGGAGGGGAGGATTGTTGGTGTTCCTCCTGATGCCCTGATTCCCTCCTCTGGCAGCTTCTTGAAGGAGGTGACTACCCTAGAGCCAGGGAAGCCACTGTACCCACTGCCCTCTCTCTACAAGGAACCCAGGGCCTGAATAAGGTTATGGGGCACAGTGTCTTCTTCTGGCCACACAGCCTACCTTCTTATAATCTCCCCACAAGCTTTGGGGGAGTGTCAGGCCAGACCCACATGTCCCCAAAGGGACTTCACACCTCAGAGCTGAGCGAGATCTCATAGGTCAGCTGTCCAAGTGACTTTCATCAGTTCAGGATCCTCTGACGGAGCATGAAATGAGGGGCAGGGCTCCGACACAGTCCAAGAGCTGGCAGCAAGTGGACCTCCGACATACAGGTCTTTCCTAGTTCTTAGGGGGGAATCCCAGGAGAAAGGAACGACTTTCCTTCTTTCTTTTACAGGTGAGTAAGATGAGGCTCAAGGAGCACTGAGTTGCAGGAGCTCACCCAGCAGGTAAGTGGAAGGGCACACCTGGCCCTCTGCTTCCAGAATCCTGTCCTCAGTCTCAGCCTCTTTGGCTGGACTCTGTGGCAGGGGGTGTGGAGCTGGGGAGAGGGTGTAGATGACAGAAGTGCCAAGAATGCAAGGGAGTGGAGAGTCCGGGACTGGTGGATTCTGGCGAAACTGGGTCAGCACCCACTACAGAGCTCCCTCCTTCCCTCTAGCCCAGACAGCAGCCCCCACGTTCCATCATGGGATCATACAGGCTGTCTTTCGGTGCCTGGGCCTGAGGACTGGGAAGGAAAATAGGAGCTGTAATGGAAGGGCCCCTCCCTCCATGAAGATACCCCTACTGGCTTCTAGCAGCATCAAGCAGCTGGTCTGGGCTTCCGGAGTCTCTCTTCCTAGGGATCTCCAGGCTGACAGAAGTGCTCTTTGTTTTGCCCAGGGAGGCTGGGGCTGTTCTCCCCCATCCTGCGTGCATTCAAGAGCAGAAGCCTCCCCGCCTGACTCCGCCAGCCCCCTCCCTCACCCCCAGGCGGACCCCTGGCTCACTCACCCTCGCGCACCTACGCCGCCTTCCCAGCGGGGGAGCGCTTCTGGCGAGCTGAGCAGGCCGGGTGAGTGGGTGCCGTGCCGCTGGTCGTTGCCCCTACCGGCGGACTGAGAAGCCAAGTCAAAGTCAGCTGGAAGCCCCGGGGGTGAAGCCGAGCCATCCCGGCCCGCGAGGGACGAGGGGGCGTCTCGGCAGGGGGCGCTGCGAGAGCCGGCGTCTCGGCGCTCTCCGGCCGGCTCGGGCTCGGGCGGTTGCCGTCGGGCCCGGCGAGGTGGGCGGTGGCTGCGTCCTCCGGCCCCCAGGGGGCGGTGCGGCGGCGCCGCCGCGTTCCCTGCTGCGCACGTGCTCGCCCCCGCGGTCTGGAGGCTGCGCGCCGTAGCCGCCGTCGAGGCAGCGGTGCGGTACGTTCGAGGGCTCCGGCTGCCTGACGTCCTGGTTCGCGGTTCCCCGTTGGCGCGTCCTGGGGTTGTGAGCGTGGCTGGCGGGCGGGCGAGGGAACGTGCGCGCGAGTGCCCGTGGCGAGGCGGGGGTCGGCCGGGCCGGCGTGAGCGCGAGCACGAGGCGGCGCCCCGTCCCCGCCTTGAGCGTCCCACTCGCGCAGGCCGGCTCAGGGTGAGGCCCTCCGGGCGAAGGCCCACGGGAGCGCGGCCCCGCAGGTCCCGAGCTGGAGGGAGAGACCCCAGCCCTTCTCCCTTCTCCTCAGGCCTCAACTGCGACAGCCGCTGTGCTCCAGGTGCCGGGCACTAAGACTGGTGCCTCCTTCGGTCTAGCGCCTTCTGCTTGCATCGCCTGCAGAGCCCTACCTGGTCATCTTCAACGTGTTTCCTGGATGAGCTGAGGCCTCAGTTCACACCGAGGGCTTAGCTCCAATCCCGCTTACTTGGAGCAGGCCCACCCTTAAGGAAGGGGTGATGGAAGGGCCCCTGGAGGATGGGGATGAGTCTCCAGATTCCCAGGGCCATGCCACCGATTGGAGATTTGCTGTGTGCAGTTTCAGAGATGCCTGGGATGAGGGGGAACCTGCTCCCCAGATGCAGGCTAAGAACCCCCATCCTCCAAGCCCACCAGCAGGGGAAGCCCAGGGGGAGGAGCTCCAGGGCAGCCCTCTGCCTGGTGAGCTTCAATCACCCACAGGACAGATGGTTGCAGATGAGTCGGGGCATGACCAGAAGGGCACATTAGGAGGGTCCTCTGTCCAGATAAAGGAACCAGCCCCCTCTGGAGTGGAGATCCTCCTAAGTCCAATGTCTTCCCACCTTAGTCTGGCACAGGGTGAGAATGACAGCCAAGGAGGAGACTTGGCAGGGGACCCAGTTTCAGGCAGGGTCATGCCAGTCCGCTTGGACCCTGAAGGGTTGGACAGTGACCCTGTGAACCATGGAGGTCTTTTATCTGAGACATCGTCAGAGGTACTGGAGGCAGGTAAGGAAGGCTGGGCCAGGGAAGTCTTAGGAGGGAAGAAGGGAGGGTACCTGAAGGTGGGGAAGCTTCTGATCCTACTCAGGCTAAAGCCCAGGTGCAAATAGGGGGTCTCTGGGTAGACTGCCCAGTGTAGACCCAAGCAGTTTTCCTCCCCAAGACTCCCACAGGTCCAGGCTCTTGAAGTCCAGTGACTACCTCCTGGCCCAAGACCTTGCCTGGGAGCTGCTTGCCAGTGGCATGGCTGTCTTGCCAGGTAGCTAGCTGGGAGACACTAAAGGTGGTAGAGGTGGGGTGGCTTGATAGAGCAGATGTTCACTGCCTTCTCCCCCCAGGGACTCGAGATGTAGAAGGCCGGGCTGTGCTGTTTCTGTGTGCCCATAACTCGGCCTGGAATCACCCCAAGTGCAACAGCCATGAGCTCGTCCGCCTCCTGCTCTACTTGCAAAGCATCCCCAGGTTGGGGGAGAAGGTTGGGGGACAGAACCTGAGCCAGGAGATGGCAGAGTTGGGGAAATAGATACTCAACCAAAGCCTGCTCCTTTAGGCCCAAAGTACAGACCCTGGGACTGACCGTGCTAGTGGATGCCCGGATTTGTTCCCCAAGCTCTTCCATATTCTGGGGGCTCAGACAACTGCAAGTGAGTACAGGATTGTGGCTCCCTTTTCCCCCCAACCATTCCTTTCATGTAGGGTTGGGATCAGGGCTGAGCTCAGATTCTTTTCAGGAAGCAGTCCCAGGATCAGTGCACCGTGTGCTGCTGGTGGGAAAGCTGCCGGAGGAAGTGCCTGCAGGGCTACAGGTACTGAGCCATTTTGGTCAGGGTGGAGATGGGGTGAGTCCTCAACAGGCCCGAGTCCACTAGACCTTCTTTTTCTGCAGTTAGAGCATCTATCCTCTCACCAGAGCCTGCTGTGCCACATCTCCACCTCAGAGTTGCTCACTTCACTAGGAGGAGGCCTGCCTTACTGTCACCAGGCTTGGCTGGACTTTCGGATGGTCAGTACACTGGGTGGGGCATTGGGTGGGTAGGCAGGCGATCTGGTCAGCAGCGGAGCCTCCCCTGGGCTGGCTTGAGCAGCACATAGCTGGCTGCGGTGGCCTGGGATCCAGGATGCCTGGGACCAGCACTGTGCTCTCTGCTGGTCATGCCTGCCTCTGTTCACAGCGTCTGGAAGCCCTCCTGCAGAGTTGCCAGGTGGTTAGTGCCCTGCTTCAGGGAGCCATTGAGAGCATGAAGGCTGTGCCCCAGCCCGTGGAGTCTGGGGTGAGTATCCCCTCTTGACACCTCCCCAAATTCTCCCTATCTTCCCCTTCTCCCACGCACGCCTCCACCACCTGTTGCTCTTAATCATAGGAAGTCGGTCGACTGCTGCGGCAGGCACGGGTCCTAATGGAGCATGTGCTAGACTCTCCACGGTTGGCATGGCTACAATGCCAGGGAGCCTTGGAGCTGACGTGGCTAAAGCAAGAGGTCCCAGAGGTGACCCTGAGCCCAGACTACAGGTAGGTACAAGCCTAGGTCTTGCCCCAGCCCACCATCTCCCATGCCAAGGACTCAGTGTCTGGCCCAGACCAGCCAGGATTGTGGTCCCAGGACAGGGTGAAGTGGAGCTAGGCACCTGGCAGGGGCACTAAGACATGTACCATGCACCAGGCCAGCAGTGGACGAGGTTGAGCGGCTGTATGGCTGCGTGGATGGATTGCTGCACCAACTGACACTGCAGGGTAACCGCCGAATACAGGCACTGGAGTTGGTCCAGACGCTGGAGGCCCAGGAGGGCGAGCTGCACCAGGTGGGAACTATCTGCCCAGGTGGGCCTCACCTCTAATCTCAAGCATCACCCCCACCCCATAGCGACTCTCCTTTCCTTGTTTGTACTCCTCCAGATGGAAGTGTGGCTTCAGCAGGTGGGCTGGCCAGCACTTGAGGAGCCCAGGGAGCCCTCACTGGACGTGCTGCTTCAGGCCCAAGGCCCTTTTCGGGAGCTGGACCAGATTGCTCAGGTGAGTTTGGTTACTTGTTCTTGTGTAGGTATTGGAGCCCTTTGCCAGAAACTTGGAAGGCAGAGTGGGTGAAAGTAAATCTAGTCTTTATTCTCTTGGAAATTACAATCTAGTGGAGGAGATCAGTTGTAACCAAACATTGAAAGTCATATGTATATTCTTTTTTGGAGAAGGGAATGGCAGTCCACCCCAGTATTCTTGCCTGGAGAATCCCATGGACAGGGGAGACTGGCAAGCTACCGTCCATGAGGTTGTAAAGAGTCGGACATGACTGTGCGACTGAGCACATTTGTTCTTTCTGTGCAAAAGTTCTAGAGAGAAGCAATACAGGTGTTTCTATCTAAGCATATGATAAAGTCCTGAACCAGGAGGGGTATTGGGCAAACCCTCTTGAGATAGTGACGTTTGATCTGAGATCTGAAGGATAGGTTGACGTTAACCAGGCAGAAGAGGGTTAGAGATAAGATATGTTTCAGACTGAGGAAGCAAAAACCATGTGCAAAGGTCCTGAGATAGGAGGGAGCGTGGCTTGCCTGAGGAACCATCAGAAAGTCAGTGAGGATGAAATACAGAGCAGAAGAGGGAGGGAAAGTGGGGTGAGATGAGGTAAAAAGAGGCTGGAAGAGTGGCCAGTGGCCAGGTACTGGATCCTGTAACAGAGTACAGTTTAAGCAGGAAAATCATATAATCAGATCTGTATTTTAGAAATATTACCATAGTTCCTGGGTAGACAGTGACTTGGTAGATGGACATGCAGAGTCCATTGAAGAAGCACTTGTAGTGGTCCAGGTGGGAATGATGCTTACTCTGGCCAGGATGGTGGCAGAGGAGATAACATTTGAGAAGTTGATGGGATTCAATGGTGGATACATATGAAGCTGTAATAGGGAGAGGCGTTTACAAAGGTGAATAGGTACTGTTTCCTGAGAGACGGACCTTCTGGGGGAAAGGGCATTCATCTGTCCAGCCTTGGATGTACTTCGGAGATGACCATGAGGGAAGGAGAGGGAGCATTGAGTGTAGAGGCTCATTTGGTGGTTGTAGGTGTGTGGATGATATTTGAAGTGTGTTTGCACATGATTGCCTAAGGAGAGAGAGTGGGCTGTCTTCAGGAACACCAAGGTTTAACAACCGAGGTAAGGGATGGGGGATCAGGAGGAAGGAAGCACTAGAGAAAGCCAAGGAGAATCAGAGTTGGGAGGGGTCAGGGGAGCTGGAGGAGAGAGGTTTAGTACTACTGAATGGTAAGAGTCAGAGGAAGCCTGAGAGGTGCTGGGAATGGGGAGTGAAGTGGGGTTGCAGAAGGCCAACATAGTTAAGAAGTAGTGATGAAAATAACAGTTTCTCCAGGGAGTTTGGCTGTGGAGAGGAGCACAGAGAGAAGGGGTTCGGGAGGGGTTGCAGAGGTTTGGTCTTCACAGAAGTGACTTGATGATGCCGTGTAGACATCCATGGAAAAGACCTGGGCTCAGCAACTGCAATGCCAGGCCTGCCTGGGCTTGCTGATTCCAGACTCTGTCTCTAGGAACAGGTCAGGCGAGGGGAGAAATGTCTGCAGCCACTGGTTGGCTGTGATGCAGCTGAACTGGGCCCCTTTGGGGCCCGCTTTCTGACCCTGCAAACCCAGCTGGCCGACTTCTCTAGGGCTTTGGCCCAGCGGCGGCAGCGACTGGCAGATGCTGAGAGACTGTTGCAGTTCTTCAAGCAGGTGGGCGAGGGGTCCTGTCCCTGGTTCCAGGTGGTCAGTGAAGTCAGAAGGGTGGCTGCTTAGTGCTATGGCAGCCTGAGCCTTGAAGGATATCGTGCCTGTTTTCTCTCCCTGTTTTCAGTCTGACACCCAAATCCACTGGGGATGCAGCCTGGGGCCACCGTTCTGTGGGGATGGGGGGAGGTAGAGGAGAAGGCTCAGCAGTATTGGGGGGATCCTTCCTCAGTGCCCATCTGGCCTTGGCATTGCAGGCCTTGACCTGGGCTGAGGAGGGGCGGCGAGTGTTGGCAGAGCTGGAACAGGAGCGCCCAGGGGTTGTGCTGAAGCGGCTGCAGCTGCATTGGACCAAGCACCCGGACTTGCCTACTGCCCACTTCCGAAAGATGTGGGCTTTAGCCACAGGGCTGGGATCTGAAGGCATTCGCCAGGAGTGCCGCTGGGCCTGGGCGCAGTGCCAGGACACCTGGCTGGCCCTGGACCAGAAGTTAGAAGCTGCTCTGAAGTTAGCCCCAACGGGTAGCACAGCTAGCCTGTGTGTCAGCCGGGTCCCAGCGGTACCTGCTGTCCCTCCCCTGAGGAAGGCCTATAGCCTTGATCGGAATCTGGGATTGAATCTCAGAGAACCTGCCCACCAGTGCCACCATGAGGCCATTGTACCTGCCTACCACAGACCAGAGGCTGGAGGTGGTGCCCAGTCAGGGTCATGCCCCACCGTGCCTCTTCCAGGGAGCTGTGACTCCAGGAGCCCCAACAGGTACAGAGAGTGAGCAGGGCAGGGAGGGCGGTGGCAGGATGGATGTCTAGGGTCCTGACTCCACCTCCCTGGTAGACTTCAGCTGGTGCTGGCGGAGATGGTGGTTACAGAGCGGGAGTATGTCCGTGCCCTCGACTACACCATGGAGAACTACTTCCCTGAGCTGGATCGCCCTGATGTGCCCCAGGGCCTCCGTGGCCAGCGTGCCCAACTCTTTGGCAATCTGGAGAAGCTGTGGGACTTCCACCGCCATTTTTTCTTGCGTGAGCTGGAGGCCTGTACCCAGCACCCGCCCCGGGTGGCCTATGCCTTCCTGCGCCATGTAAGCCCCACAGGCCACGTGGCCCCTGGCTGATCCTGCCACACTCAACAGCGAGCTATTGGGTTTGTCGTTGGTGTCAGGTCCTCTGATGGGTACAGCTATGAGCAGGACCAACCAGCCCGTTCTTCAGGGTGCTTTTAGTTTAGCAGAGGAGATGTGAGTGTAAAATAGATAATTCCAGATTATAATTAGGGTTAGAAAAAAATCCAGATAGATGATGGTGAGTTAGCAGTGAGGCAGGGGTACCCCCTTTAGAGAGAACAGTTAGAGAGGCATCTTAAGAGAAGCTGATGTTTGAGCTAAAGCCAGAGGGAGGGGCTGTAGTCAGAGCATTCCATTCAGAGGAAAGATAGAGTACAAGGTGCTGGGCAGGAAAGAGGCCCAGTGGTTGAGAAGGAGATGGGTCAGTGTAGCTTAGTGTTGTGAGCAGGGGAAGGGTCGTCCGAGGTGAGATGAGACCAGAGCAGAGCTCTTGGGGCTGTGAGAGTAGCAGGGCTGTGTGCAGGACTTCCTCCCCAGAGCCCTGTGGGCAAGCCGCTCCCTGCACAGTGCCTGTTTGTGCCAGATCACCCATCACTCCAGGCAGGGCAGGTAGGGTCTTTGGTGGGAGGCCTCCTGGGGACACGTCGGCAATTTGGTCCTCCCAAGCTGAGAGTGGTCTGACCCCCTTGGATGCTGGCCCATTGGCACCTGGTCAAGCTGTGTATCTTTGCAGAGGGTGCAGTTTGGGATGTATGCACTCTACAGCAAGAACAAGCCGCGTTCTGATGCCCTGATGACCAGCTATGGTCATGTCTTCTTCAGGGTGGGTGAGCCTGAGACTGTAGCGGGAGGGGGGATGGAGCAAACAGCTGGAAGCTCCCTGACGGTGTCTGATGCGCCCGACAGGACAAGCAGCAGGCACTGGGAGACCACTTGGACTTGGCTTCCTACCTGTTGAAGCCCATCCAGCGCATGAGCAAGTATGCGCTGCTGCTACAGGAGCTGGCGCGGGCCTGTGGGGGACCCGCACAGGAGCTGAGTGCCCTGCAGGCTGCCCAGAGCCTCGTGCACTTCCAGCTGCGACACGGCAATGACTTGCTAGCCATGGATGCCATCCAGGGCTGTGACGTGAGTCTTTGCAGGCCATGGTGGCCAGGGGCAGTGGGTGTGAAGGGAGGGGGCAGAAGAGGCCAGGCACCCACCGGGCCCCGACTTGGCAGGTCAACCTCAAGGAACAGGGCCAGTTGGTCCGGCAGGATGAGTTCACAGTCCGCTGTGGGCGCCACAAATCCCTGCGTCGCGTTTTCCTCTTTGAGGAGCTATTGCTCTTCAGCAAGCCTCGCCGAGGACCCACAGGCATTGACATGTTTACCTACAAGCGTTCCTTCAAGGTAGGCCCACCTGGCCCCTCCCCATACCCCCAGCACCCGTAGAGCCTCACTGAGCTCCTCTCCTGGCCACACAGATGGCAGACCTTGGCCTCACTGAGTGCTGTGGGGACAACAACCTGCGCTTTGAGATCTGGTTTCGCCGTCGCAAGGCTAGGGACACCTTTGTGCTACAAGCCACCAGCTTGGCCATCAAGCAGGCCTGGACAGCTGACATCTCCCGCCTGCTCTGGAGGCAGGCCGTCCACAACAAGGGTGGGTGTCTGCCCCATTTCATCCCATGATCTCCTCCTTGGAGAGCTTACATTGTCCCAGAGGGGCCCCAGGGAGTGCCTCATGAACTGGAAACACTGGGGATGGTGGAAAAGGTCCAGCAGCAACAGCCAGCACAGGAGAAAGAACTCAAGTCAGGCGGTCCTGCTGTCACCATCTCAGGCTGAGGACATGCAAACCTCTGAGCGTTTGGTGCACAGGACAGTCCACAGGCTATGGGGTGTCCAGGAGAGACTTATATGAGGAGGAGGAGTGATAAAGGGCTGAGCTGATGTCCAGATATCCACTTTCCACCCAGAGGTGCGCATGGCTGAGATGGTGTCCATGGGTGTGGGGAACAAGGCCTTCCGGGACATTGCCCCCAGCGAAGAAGCTATCAATGACCGCACCGTCAACTATATCCTGAAGTGCCGAGGTAGCAGACAGGCTGCGGGGGTGGGGTGGGGAGAGCTGCTCAGGGAGTGATGTGGGCCTCTGGCAGCCCTAGCCTGCACTCCCCTCAGGACCTTGGCCCAGCTGGGCTCTGGCCTGACCCAACCAGACTCTCTCATGCAGCAGTTCGCTCTCGGGCCTCCATTGCTGTGGCTCCCTTTGACTCTGACAGCCCCTACCTGGGGGCCTCAAGCGCCCTTCCTGGAGACCCTGCCTCTTGCTCTGTACTGGGGTCCCTCAACCTGCATCTGCACAGAGACCCAGCTCTTCTGGGTTTCCGCTGGCCCCTGTATTCCACCAGTTTCCCAGAGGAAGCAGCACTGGAGACTGATGCTGAGCTGGGCAGCCAGCCATCTTTGAGTAGGTTTCTGGGCTTTCCCAGAGGCAGGAGGGCATGACTTGGAGTATGGGCCTCCCCTGCTGACAGCTCACCTGGTCTCCCTTCCCAGCTCCTGAGGACTCAGAGGTTTCCTCCCAGTGCCCATCAGCCAGTGGCTCCAGTGGCTCAGACAGCAGCTGTGTGTCAGGGCAGATCCTGGGCAAGGGCCTGGAGGACTTGTCCTATGTGAGTGCCATTTTGCCTTGTACCTACCAGCACTTTCTCAGCCCTACCTGGGCCTATGGCACCCTTGTCTTTAGGTGGAAATGAGGGTGGTGGGTCAGAGCCATTCCTTAGAGACCCCACCTGGATCCTGAGTGAGAGAGATATGTGTTCATGACTGGCTTTGTACCACAGGTCTGAGCCTGGGCTTGAAGGTGGGCAGTGGATCCAGGAGTCTTTAGAGCCAAGGAGGATCACCTCCCTGGAGATCTTCTATGACCAGGCCATGGGCAACACCTGGGTCACCTCCAGCCCATATGCACAGTTCTGTCGACCACCCATTCTGATGTCTGTGCCCGTTGGACAGATCGGCAGTGACCTCTCCAGGGGATTCTGGCAGCAGAGCCTAAATGAGCACCCTTGTTTTGGGCTCCTGGCCCATGTCCCCTTCTGTCCCCATCTTCTGCTCCCACCCAGAGCAGAAGGTGGATGTTTGCTTCTATGCTCTAGGCTAGTGGGATGTTGAGTGGCTCTGGTAGTGACTAAGCTGCCCCACCCTTCAGGAGGAACAGAGGTGGGTTCCTCACTACTGCTTCCCACCTCCAGGTCTCAAAGCCAGGCTCATCCCTACTGGAATCTTCCTCTTGCCTGCCCTAGCTCCCCAGTCCAGTTTGGTTACATGGACTCAAAGGTTTTTGAATAGCTTTCAGTTAGAGTTGTATAAGATTATTTCGCTGGTTGTAAAGTCTTTGGTTCTCAGAGATAGAGTCCAGACTCTTGACTTGTGATTTATTCTTTATTTGTTTATAATAAAAAATAAACTGATAATGCACCCTTTGATGGGGACATCCCTGGTTAAAATGCACCTTGGCGATGGGATGGGTGGCATGTGGGGGCAGCATATCCCCCAAGCATGGCTGGGCACCTTAGCCATCTTGTAAGTACTTGCTCAGGACAGAGTAAGAGACAGACCTTGACAGGCCCCTCTGGATGAGCAGGTCCACACAGCGGCCATATTTCCTGGCGAAAGGCAACGTGAGCTGGAAGGAAAGGCTGGTCTTACTCCTAGCTGGCTGCTACTCTGGCTTTGTGAGGTCCTCCTGTCTGGGTGGGGTCAGGGTCGGGACAAAGCCAGCTGTTGCTACTGACCTCAGTTCTGCCTAAAGGCGTCTCACGGACCTGGGGCTCAGAGCGGCTACCAGGGCACAGAAAGAAATGGATAGAGGATCAAAAGTGCATGTTTCCTGTCGCTGGGTTTCCACTTTCTAGTCATAGATTCTGACTTCATTTCCAATCAACAGACTAGGCCGAGGCTAGTAACTTGGCACTATTATGTTTATGGTGAAAGGTGTTATAATAATGTACTTGATTACAGAAATACCAGATTAATGAAAAATTAGCCAAATCTTTTTCACCTCCAACATTCAAATACAAATTTGAATCCTAAAATTATTTTAAGGACTCAAAAAACAAAAACCTGAGTCATTCCTTTGCCCTTATTGAAGAATTTTCTTTGTAAAAACTGCTTTATAGCAGCTTAAGTAGAAAAGGAATGTATAATACAAAAATATTGACATCATGGCTAAGTAGGTGATGTTGGTATCTATAACTCACTGAAAGCATGTGACTGCCAATAGTTTCTCTGATTTCAGCACCCCAGAACGAGCTTATATGATGTGCATCCCTGGTCAGGGTTGTTAGTGATGAAGGCTAATTTGGTAAACATTGGAGGAAAACTACAAAAAGTAGTGACCAAATACTGCTTTTTGACCACTCTGGACAGGTTAATTTCAGCCATTGTTCCTCCCTCCCGGGACCAGGGACTAGAGTTCTAGGTCCCTATCTTCGCCTTCTGGGCAGCACTGGCTCGGCCCTCATGCAGCAAGACAGTGTCCATCTGAGGCATCCAGAGAGTCGCCATTTCCCGTGGGGTGCAGGTGGCCCTCACCTCAACCCAGCTGTACAGGCGTTCCTGGGTGTGCCGGTCATCCTTGAATCCAGTGATGGCCAGCAAATCCACCACAAACTGCTTGGGGCTTATGTGCAGGGTCTGCCAGAAGAGCCCACAGTCAGGCAGGGCTGGAGGCCACAGCCTGACACACATTTGCTCCCAGCCCCTTGGAGTGGGATGCAGAGCAGGGGCTTCTCTGGGCCTGCAGAAGCTGCAGAGGTCAAGGGGTACTGTCACTTCAAACTGCCTCTTGGCCATGGCTCAGCCCAGATGCTGCTGCCCTGTCTCCCGGTCCCTACCCTTCTTGCCGCCCTCTGCCTCTGACCTCTTCCCCCAGCTTCTCCCCCAATCCCATCTTGGCTGCTCCCTCTTGTTTTGCACTATTATTGTGGAGGTGAGGGGACAGTGGAGAAGGAACAGGGCCTGGGGCCAATCACACGTACCCACAGCCGGTTGACCAGGGAGACCACCTTGGCTGTGATGGCTTTGGGGTCATTTTGCCGGATGGAATCCAGAATGATGTCAGTCAGGAAGCAGTGACATTTCTGCGCGTAAAACATCTCTTCCCAGGACAGAGAGAAACTCAGGAAAGTCACCTCTGTGGAGGAGAAGGGGTGTGTGGCCACATCTGCCATGGCGAGGGCCTCAGAGCCAGCCTTGGTTAGGGGGAGAAGTGCAGGGCTTCCAGGGAGACCCTATCCCTGAAGTACCTGGCTGGGGACTCAGCCATCTGCCCATGGGCAGGGCCAGGCCCAGCTCCAGAGCCTCACCTCGGGGCTGGGGGCTGGCTGGGGGCGGCGTGCGCCTGAGGTGGTCCATGTGCGTGGTGTAGATGATGCTGTCCTCAAAGAACATGCACGAGCCATCACTTCCCACCACGGGGGGGTGGGTCACCTTGAGAATGACCCCTGTGTTGTCCCCTTCACTGGCCTCAGGCAGGTACTGCTCAGGGGCAGGACTTTCTGTGAAAACAACATGGGGAGAGGTCTCTCCTTAAGCTCCATCAGAGCCCAAGCAGGGAGGAGACCTCTGGCAACAGACCAGTGCAGTCAGTCACCAGCCCTCGCCTCCAGCTTCTCAGAAGTGGGAGCCTGAGCTGGCAGGGCCATGTTCTAACTCTCCTCTCTTCATTGCCCTGGAATCACTACAAGCCACATCCTCAATTTCAGAACTCCAAGGAACTTACAAATCATCTGTTAAACTAGGCTAGTAGTAAATAGAGCTGATCACAACCCAGCTGGGGACTGGAAATCTTTGTAAAATTATGAGATGAGCTTTTGGCGTGGGGGGTTGCTGATGCATATCTACTCTGAAGAACATGCTTGACAAACCAACTGGGAGCTTACAGGCAGGGCCCAGGAAGACCCCTCCAAGCATGACACAAGCCATTGAAAGAGAAAATTGACAGAATACTATAGGAAGGGGTTTGAGAGAGCAGAGGAAACAGTCCGTGATAGCAGTTCTCAGCCCACTTCCCTGGGCTGCTCCGCACTTTACCACACACATTCCTTTCTGTTCAGCCTGGTCCCCATATACCCTCCTGTCTCCTGGACTTCTCCCCTTGGATGCCCATCAGTACTGTGTCCTCATCTCCAAGCCCTACTCCTTCTCTCCTTCCCACGTCAGTAACTGTCCACCCCCTTGCAGTCACCCAGATCAGAAACCTGTCCCCTCCTTGGCCCAGTCCTTTCCTGTTTCCTCCAATTGCCTAACCTGTTTCACCTTGGATGGTCTTGGCACTTCCAACACTTACCTCCTGCTACTGCATTTCCTCTACCCCTGGAACAAACTTTCTAAATGCGTACCCGATTGTGCTTGCTCCCTTGTATAGAATGCTTCAGTGGCTGGCTGTTCCACTTAGGATTGGAACAAAGTACCAGGTCCTGAACTTGACCCACAAGACCTGTCCTGATTCCTAAAGTTTTCAGCCTTATCTTTCATCACTTTCTTTACTTCATGAAGACTGGTTTCCAGCTGCTAGACCCATGACTTATGTTTCCACAGCACCCAAGACTTCTCCTTTTCTCTGCTGGCTCCTCACCCCCAACCCTTCTTTGTGCTCCTATTGCTTTATAGGTCCTTCCTTTCATATGCCTCATGTGGCTTCTCAAGCCCCCAGGCCATGCCAATGTGCCTGTCATTTCTGGGTCTTTTGCTTGGCATTAGTGAATGTGCGGTTCTAGTCTCCTTTAATCACTAACTCACTCTGTGTTCTTGGCCAAGGTTTGCCTTCTCTGTTGTAAATGGGACTTAGGTCAAGGATGGGACAGGACTCACCTCTCTCCTTTGACCTTTGCTTGCCCCAGTCCTTCAGGGCGACAGCTCTTTTCATGGGGAAGTATGGCTTAAAGTTTGACTCTGTCCCCTTGTCTTTGGTTCCGGCTCCAGCCCCTGCCTGTGGGCCTGGGTCCTTCTCTGAGGCTGTGGAATGGCCTTTCCAGGAAGCCGAGGTGCTGGGCTGGGAAACAGCCTCACTTCCTGAGGAGTGCTGCAGGGTGGCTTCCTCCAAGGAGCTGCTCCGGGGGGCTGGCAGTGGCTGGAATTCCCACTGTTTGCAGTTGACCATGTCCCACTCCCTTACCAGGGAGATAAGTTTTTGCATGGGGGTGACAGGAGGGTCTTTGGTTTCAGATTTCTGTGTGAGGTTGACAGTGGTACACTTCTTCTTTGGAGGACTCTCAGGGTGGCCCCCCCAGTGTCTAGGGTTGGCACATAGGCCAGGACAGTGTGAGTATGTGCTGGGATTACCTGCCCTCTTGGCACCTCGGCACAAGGACATCTGGATTGTCCGGGAGTACTGTTCGGCCTCCTCTATCTGGCTGGACCTGGCCAGGGTCCCCTTGGCCTTGTTCCACGGAGTTCGGTCATTGCAGTCTTGGAACTCCATCGGCATGCAAGCCGTGGTCTGGGAGAGGGCACAGCAGTTCTGGGCATGTTGTACTTCCACAATAAAGCCTTACCCAAGATCTGATAAGCTGGGTCTCTTAAGACTTCACTTGCTTACCCAGAACAATTTCATCCCCCACATGGGTCTAGCATTTGAGATCTGCTCAGTTGGAGTGGAGTTGGTAACCAGCCCAGGGGCCTCTCACACACGAAAGGGGCATATCAGCATGTCAGGCCTCATGCAGCCAGCACTTGTGTTCAGAAACCAGTCACTGTGCCAGAGCCATGCAGGCCTGTCTCTTTCATTTTGCCATGCTCCCCAGTAGCAGGATCTGCCCCCTGAGCCCTGTGCTGCTGCCCTTTCAGGACACCACCAAACCAGAGGAGGCTGGAACTTACTTCTTTGGTGTCTCTGCTGAACTCCACCAGTGACCCTGGCCCTTCTGTTACCACGTGCAGCCTTCTGATGGGAAAAGCTTCTTCATTTTCAGATTCTTTCTCCTGGATCCATGACCTGCATATCCCAAGAGGGTTTGGTTAGTGAGCAGAAGCTTCCACTAGTCTATTGACCAGATGTGCCCTTTGGCCGAGAGTTCACTCAGGGAGGAGGGGCCTTAAAGAGTTTTGCTTAGGTCCCTGCCCAGTCCTGGGGCTGCCCCACCCCCTTAACCCTAAGGAGAACAGGTCCTACTGGGAGGTGGGACTTAGGACAGGATTCCCAAGAGGCATATAAAGGTTCAAACTTTAGATCATGATGTCAAGGGAGTGGTTTCCTTACTTGTATGCCTCACACTGGACAAGTGCTTCTGAGAGAGATGGGATGTGGTATTCCTCCACCTCCTGGCAGAGGAGGGGCCATTCCCTGTGAATGACAAGAAGAGGTCACACTGGGCATCTGGGGTGGGAGTGTGGATGGGGTTGTTAGCCTCCAGAGCGGCTGCTCTGAACAGCAGTTCACATGTTGGAAATAACATAATCTCCTCTGTCAAGGCTGCAAATTCAAATTTCCTCCTTGCAGAGGGATGGGAGTTTCATCATATCATTTCCTTCCTGCACTCACTTAAATTCAGATGGTAAAAATAGTTTTCCAAGCCTCAGGAAGTTGAGAATGTGTCGGAACATTTGGCCATCCCCGTGGATCAGCAGGGTCTGTCCGTATGTTATCCAGTACACTCTCTGAGAGTTGGACAACAGTTCTGGATACTGCAAAGGGTTGGACATCAGACTCTGTTAGTCAGTTAGTTAGTTAGTCTGTTAGTCTGTTAGTTAAAGGGCTATGTCCTCATTAAGGGGTAGGTCAGTCTTCGTTTTCCCACCCGTTCCAGAGCAGAGGCTTTGGGATTTCTATCTCCCCATCTTGTTGGCCACAAGGAGACACATAGGAAGAGCAGAGCATCCAGGGAGAAGCACGTCATCTCTGCTTGAAGTATTGCTGCCTCCTCAACCACTCTCTTGAGGTGTTGGGGACCTTACCCTACGTCCTGCCTTGGTCCAGGCCCCTCCCTACCCAGACTCCTGAAGGCTTTCCCAGCCTGCTGCTCATGCAGTAAGAGCACTCTGGACCTAGGAGTAGGGGGAAAAATCCTTGATCTAAGCAGGTGCTGGAGGCTGTGTGAGGGTCAGTGACAGGTTCCAAAGCATCTCAGCCACAGAAGCTGCAAGGAGAAGAGGGCAGCCTCAGGCCAGCAGTACCTTCAGCAGGGTCTGCAGGGTGGTTGCATACCAGTGGCTTCCAACATAAACTTTGATGATCTGTTGGGAGGAATACACAGTGATTTCTGCTGTCCACTCCTCATCTAAGGAAACCAATAAGAGGGAACATGTCACATGGCCAGAAGGACATTAGGTAGGGCATTTGGTCAATAAGGCATCACATGTTAAGACTCAGTATCTTCATCAGTTGTATCTGTTGCCTACTCTGAGTAGCAGAAATCCCTAACACCAGCCCTCTCTGCTCCTCCGGCCTGCCCTGTGGCTTACCATAGAGTTTCCTGGGTGGTGAGATGGGTTTAGAACAGTAGCTGGAGGGTCAGCTGGTGATTCTGAGTTGGGGGAGGGCCACCAACCCCAGGGGCACTGCTGTTCTACCTACCCCTGGCCCACCTCTCCCAAGAAAGCTTGACTAATGTTCCTTTCTACTTATATTGCTAAGCCCTTCAGTTTCTGGCTGGGTGTGTCCTGGGTGTGTAATTTTCCACATGGCCGCTCAGACTGGAGCTAGGAGTCCCTCTGTATGTTTGCACTTATGGTTTGGCAGATATCACAGACTCAGCCTCTCATCATTACAGAGACCAAGCCTTGAGAACAGGCTTTATTCTGGGAGGGTGAATTCATGACCCTTTTCCTGGGGATGACTAGATTTAGGCTTTGTTCTGGTATTTGAGAATCAGTTTCTAGTGAACTTTGTCATGAATGAAGGGTATATAAACATCATATAACCAAGAGGTATATCATTAGACTGTGAACCCTATAAAAATAAGAGACTGGGTCTGTTTTGCTCCTTTCTATACTCCTAGTGTTATCTGATGTCCTGGTTTATGGTAGGTGCTCAAATAAATATTGTTTCTGAATGATAGTAATATAGCATAAATTGATATAAAACTTTGTGTTAGTAAACAGTTATAGGCACTGGTGAAACAACTTTAGCTTTAGACTCAGATTTAAATCCCAGCTTGACCACAGTCTCATAATATGAGCAGGTTCCCTCCCTGAGCCTCTGTGTCCTCTGTTAAATGAACCCAGGGACCATTCTTCTCTGGATGGCTGTGAGGACCCAAAGGGCACAGTGTCAGCTCCCAGGGCCAGAGCAGGCCTGCCCTTGGGGACCCATGCAGCCCCCATCTGCATGGTTCAGCCTGTACTACTTGAGGCTACTTGTGGGCTTGGTGTGGGGAGTGGGCCTAACTTTCACCTAACATGAAAGTTTCCTTTTAGGCAAAACCCACAAATGTTAGTCTGGCTTTCCTTTCCTGTTCCATCTATAGTTCCTAGCTCTGGCCAGCTTTATCTTTCCTCTCCTATCCCCTAGACCCTCCTGCTGCATCCAAACTGAGAAGCTTCTTTATTTACTGAGCACATCCATGGATGCCAGAGTCTTTGGCTCCAGATGAGTCTTGAGAGCCACTTTCATTGGCTCGTAGGTGATGTCCCTCTTGTCCAGGAAGGCACAGAGCTCGTACACCTCAGAAATGGTCTCAGTCAGGGGCAGACGGCAAGTCCCCAGCCAGTTCCTGCCAAGAAGAAAGACCTGTCACAGAGCGCTTCAGCACTGCACCCCAAGGGAGTCCAGCCTGTCAACTTTCCATATCTAGAATGTCTTGCCCTAAACACTGACTCAAACTTGTGGCCACTAACATCATTTCCTTAACTGGTTTCTGTTGCTGTCTCATAGTGGGTAAATTTGGACACATAGACTCATCCTTTTGGGGCTGAGCTTGACCTGTTTCAGCAAAGCCCTCTAAATTGACTAGTTGCAAGCCTCCAGGCCCTGTCTTGGGTTCTAGAATCCAGGCCAGGGCCTAGCCACTCTATTTCCGCCCCAAGACATCTCAGTCACTGTGTGGCAGCCTGTCATGGTTTGGGAGATAACTAATACCTTCTGTGCCCAGGAAAGAAGCTAGGGACCTGAATATCAACCCCACTGCCTCTAAAGGCGCTTGTCTTTGCCCTCCATGTCCTGTGACCTCAGGAGTGGGACATCTCTGGGACACATGGATGAGGGTGGGTCACAAAGGCCCCACCCTTGGGGTAAGACAGTGTTTGAGGTTGGCTGACCGTCTCCACAGGTGCTCAGGAAAAGCCACTTCTATCTTTAGTTTTGGTACCAGTGTCTTGTGAGCCTAAGAGAGTTCTATTCAGAACCTCTTTACCCTTCTATAAAACAGGATTAGAATCCATGCCCAGCACTAGTAGGAACACTCACTATCAGCTCATTCCCCAGGGCATAGGCAAGACATCACTTCCTTCAAGAAGCCTATTTTGCCTTGCTCTTGGAGGGGGGCAGGGTGCTCATCCCTGGTTCTGGACTTTCTGTGTGTCCTTGGGGAGGACTTTTGTAGGAGGGGGAATATGGCAGGGGGAATATCCAGCACCCTGAGTGTTGTGGCTGTGGCCTGGCCACCTTGGACCTAGCCCAGGGCTAGAACCAGTGATGGATTGCAGAGGATGAAAATATGAAACAGTTTGAGACCTTTGAACCTTAGGAACCTTACACCTTGGCACCAGCCCTCTCCTTTAAGGCCCAGATTTGGTGGTACTGACGCAGATGGTGAGAGTGGCTAAAATGATAGGTTTGTCCTGTATTTCCTCTGACTCATGGATAGGGTCCCAGGGTGGTTCCTAGAGAAAGGTAAAGCTCAGCCTGAGTGGGAGGAAGCATTCTCTAAGGAGGGCCTTACTTAACATGCTGGAAGAGGACCCCGTTCCCGGTGATGTACAGTCTACTCCCATCCAGTGTGCTCTCGATGCGGAGCTGTCCCAGTGCGGAGTCTGGGTACTTGACAAGCAGACCCAGGGCCATCATGTACAGTGGCTTCACGGACTCTAGGCCTGCTGAACGGCCCCCCTTCCCAGGGCTTGGAGGAGGACAGGAGGTCCGGGAACAGCCACCTGTGCCGGAGAGAAAGGGGTGACTTCTAGGGTGCTCATGGTCAAAACTGTATTGGAAGCTTTGGGTCTTGCTTCCAACTGCTGTCTTGAATCAGTACTGAAGAGGCTTAGTGGGAGCTTATTTCCTTGCACAGCCACATCTGAATCTGCTGAACATCAGTATAGTTTTTATATTCAGTCTGCTTGAGGTCAAAACTATCTGTTGGGAGGTGAGGTGGGTGTGGGAGATGGATTAATTTGCTGTATCGCTAACACTTGAATTTCAGAACAACAGCCATCTGGCCCAGTCTCAGCAGGAATTTCCCTTAGTTCTAAGCTCTGTTCTAATTATCCATGGGTAAAGAATGACAACGATAGCAGAAAACCTGATATCATTACAGGCTTCCCAGACTCACAGTCCCTACCACACCTGGGCAGGATTTTCCCGAGACACATTGTCTAGTGTTACTTTTAGGTTGAGTGTTCGTGTTCCTGGCTCACTGTTCTCCTGCAGTGGCCATAATGCTCAGTCTACACGAGCCTGTCCCGGTGGCACCCGTGGGCCAGCGGCAAGCTGGTGGGTGATTTTTGTGGGTTGTCTCCAACCCTGCAGGAGGGGTGGTATTCTCCTCCTATCACAGATGAGGAAACTATGTCCTGAGAGCATAGTTAGTTACTAAGTAACTTGCCCCAAACAGCAAAGCTAGGTGGGCCAGAGCTGGGGTTTGAGGGCGACTCTATTTTCAAGACTACCAGGGATGTTTCCTTACTTATGGTGCTTTATGAAAGGCAAAAAAACAGGCTTGGTGTTTGGGGGCTGCTGATAGTTTACAGAGCCCGTCCAGCAGCATGCCTCCCTTCCAGCTTCACATAATTCATGAGCAGCAGGCCCCACTCTGCTCAGATCTCTGACCTCTGTTCTCTGAGGAACAGAAGCCCTGGGGGAGAGGTTTGAACTCACACCCTCTGAAGTGGGTTGGAAGATCCTAAGAGGCTCCTGAGACCTGCTGCAGGATGCTACTACCCCCAAGTAGGATAGGACTCCAATTGCCTGGGGAGAAGTCTGGAAGAACTGGGCCTCAAAGCAGGGAAGATCTGATTCCCACAGAATAAATATCTGGCAACATGCAGGCCAAACTTCACATGTGTAAGAGTTCTATGCATTCTCAGAATGCCTACTGAGGCCATGCCAAGGTAGTTGACTCCTGCAATATATACAGTAGCTTCCATAGACATGCAGGGTTTGGAAATGAGATGGTGAAAGGCTAATAAAAAAATGTGAGGAACAAATTAGCATGAGATTGGACTGGGAGTCTGAAGGCCTGGATTGGACCAGGGTCAGGAAGTGGCAGGAGCAGGCAGAAACAGGCATGGCAGCCAGAGGTTCGAAGTAGGAAGGACAAGGGAATTTGGGGGTGGGTGGGATAACTGAAGTACTATGGGGAATTTGCCCAAGAATTTCCCATGCCCTCCAGCTGTGCCTGGAAGAAGAAGGATGGGGGTGACAGGTGGGGGTTAGTTACAAGTTCCCAATTGTTTAATTGTCCAAAAGGAGGGCAGACCTCCCCTAACCTTGGGAAACCTGCCCTCAGGCCCAGCCTCCCTCCCCAGCCAGGCTGGGCTGAGCTACCTACATTTCAGTGGGAAGACTGAGCAGACAGAGGGCATGCCAGGTTTCAGGCTGAAATTTCTCTTCTCAGATTCTAAGTCAGCCAAAACACCCGCTTCTGTCACTACCAACCAAAGTGGTTGGTGGGAGGGAAGATGTTTGTTTTTGGCTTTTCTGGTCAAAGCCCAGACTGCCCCAGGATGTCAAGGGGAGGGCACATTTCCTGGGGACATACCCATGTTCATTCGGTACAACCTCACAGCTTCACTGAGCTCAGGGATTTCCAGAATTTCAACTTCTGCTTCAAGCACATCTATGTTGGAGAAATTATCTGGTAGCAAAATCTTCTGTGAGCGGAGAAAATTCACTTGAAAAGCAAAGGGAAACAAAATGGGTTAAGGAGGTTATTTCTGATCTAATTGTAGGTCCAGGTTTTGGCAGGTTTTTGATGCTGCAGCTTATCCTGGGCTCTCCTTGTTCTGAAACAATTTCTGAACATACCTGGTTAGATTAGCTTTCAGTCTGTGGTTTTCAAGGTGAAAGATCCCAAACTACTTTATTTTCCTGTGTTTGAGTCCATGGGTGTGGCTTCCCATGGCCTGGCCTCGGGCTCCCAAACCAGGCAGGCTCTCCTGGTGAGCACACTGGCCCTGAGACTTACCCTGTGAGTCTTGACCCAAGAGCAGGTCATTCCAAAAGAGGGAGTTGTCTTGTCGCTTAGAGAGGAAGGACCTGGGTGAGCCTGGGCTGGCAGGTGGCACTTGCAGTTTGTCCCTGCCTGGACTGCAGTGTGGGAGGCAGAGATGGAGCCAACGCTACTGTCCTGTGTGAATCAACTTCGAGATTCAGAAGCATATTATAGACAACTTCCCAGGTGACTATGAATAGGAAAGGCTGGGGTTCCAGGCATTTGGGCCCCAGTACCATTTGGGTGTTTCCTTCCCTGTTCATCTAGGCAGCAGAAGCATCATCTTAGAGTCAGTTCAGTTCACACCTCACCAGAGTCTGTCCTGGGCAGTGCAGAACAGAGGCTCTCTTCTGTCCAGGGTTGAAAATTTTATCCCTCTTTAGGCCACTAGCTCAAGCAGACAATTCTGCAATGATTTGGGGGAACGTTTCACCATCCCTTCTTCTTCCCTTTTATCCTGAGTTTAGTGCAAATGAGAGCAGGAAGGGACTATCCTTTGAAACAACTCTATTTCCTCATTTTATGGCAAGAGAAACTGAGGTCTACAGCCTAGATGGATACATAAAAGAGAAATAAGAGTAGTTTGGAGTTCTGCTCAGGGTCTTGCCCTTCGCATCAACTCTTGTGGCCCCTGATACCACTACAGGTAGTTTCCAGTGCCCCTTTACACCCAGGCCCTTCCAAAATGAACAGGGAATAAAATAGCCCTGAGGCTAGTGGCAGCCTAATGATGGGAATCCATCTGCCTCCAGGAAGGCTCTGTCATGCTTCTACCAGCTCTGCTCAGGGAAGGTCTTGAGGCCCTAAGCCCCAAGCTAGGCCTCCAAGGGGTGTGGGGTCAGGAGGGGTGGATGGGCCCTATTTGCCCACCCCTGCGCACCTCCCCTCGCCCAAGATAAAACAATCACCAATGAAGCGGAACTCGCTGCACTCGCACTCGATCAGGGCCATGGTCTCAGCCAGCCACAGCAGGTTGTCTTCAGTCACCAGGCTTGGATGCTTGGCCACTAGGTCTAGGGGCAGGAAGCAGTAGTGCACTTCCTCTTCGGTGTCTAACAGTGGTGTATCCATGAGTCCCAAAGGTGCCTTATCATGTAGGCCTGGAGGAAAATGTGCAGAAGGGCATTACCAACTTCCAGAGGTCAGGGCTCTCAGAGGTGGGGGCACTCACTGACCCAGGGGGCCCAGAGGAAGCTGGAGAGATCATCGCAGAGATGGTCCCTGCCAGATGCCTCCTTCTCACTCACTCCTTTCAGTGTAACCTGGGTTTGGCGAGAATGTGGTGGGGAACAGGGCAAGAGAAATCTATCTATTCTGCAGTGAAGGGCAGTGGGACATGTGAAATTTTGGCTTATATACTTAAAGTCATTAAATTCATACTGGTTTCCAGCTGGGGAGACATTACTTGAAGGATTCACGGAATGAAAGAGCCAAGGTGAACAGAGCTTAGGAAGGCATGGGGGAGGGAAATGGCCAAAATGAAGTTAGGATAGTAAGAAAGGGCCTGGGGTGGGCTATGATGAGAAGTTTAGTTTTTTAAAGTAATAAAATGGAAAAAAAATTTTTGAAAAATTCATACTGGTTACCCATTTGTTTCTTTCTAATTGATCAAACCAACTACAGATAAAATAAATGACCTACAGATAAAATAGATCCTTTTAACTCTCCCCAAAGCTCTAAACCCATCAATAATCATGAATGTCTATTCTTGTGTCTCAAATAAGTCAGTCTATACTACAAGGCACCCACCAAGCAGTGATCATTTGGACACATTCCTTGTGTAGTGGTTAGAGGTGACTTGATGGTAGAGTTCCCTGACCACTAGGACAGGGTGGAGGGCAGCCTAGCCTTGCCCCGGTGAAACCAGTATGCAGAGGCATGAAAATGCAGAAGAATGTTTAGTTCCAGTGGGTAAGCAGCCATGGAGAGGGCATGTGGCAGGTACAAAATCAAAGGAGATGACAGGAAGGTAGAGAAATCATTTAGAATTAGTTCAGAAATCAGGGCACTCTCCACTTCTGTTAGAGTGAGAAGGGAAGCCAATATAGGCTTCAGAAAAGGTCAGCCTGTGGTGATACCTGTGAAGGCTGGGCTTTTTATAGGAAATTCTGAGGGTTTGCTGATACACTTCCACGTTCGCCAGTAGTTCAGAGATGCTCTCTCGGCAACAGGTATGTCTGCAGGCCTCACACGTAGATGGTGTTTCCCTTCCTTCAGATTATCTAGAGTCTGTTAGATAAAGAAGGTTATTGCTTTGAAAATTTTAAACCAAGTAAATCTCTACCAATTCTGGGGTAAAATACCATGATTTGGTAAAGTGTTTTGAAATAAATTGAGTCTCTCACTCAATTTAGGTCTATAAGATGATATGATGTTATTCAAAATATTGATGAATATTTCCTTTATGATTTTGAAGCAGTTTTTCTGCTTTATAATTTTGAGTGATAAAATTTATCTTATACAACTTTAAGAGTAATTTATAGTTAATCATTAAAAAGTAGTCCTCTAAAGGCACCACATGACCGGTTTTTTTTTTCTAAGAGCCTCATAATGGACAGAACACCTCAGATTCAGTGTGAAGCTAATTAAAGAACCTGCTTACTACACAGGTGCTCTCCAAAAGCTGCCCAAGGAATCCTGAGCTTTGAGAAGAGCCCTCTGGTGGCCATGGCTATAAACTGCACCCCCATAACTGCTTAAGACCTGCAAAAGGAGGGGACCACAGTGGGGAATCTTCCCCACTTTGAGTGGCTGGTGGATTTGTGGAAGGACTGGATAATGGTGGGGTCATGAGGAGTGCTTTCCTGGAGGCAATGAACAATGGAAGAGAAAAGTGCATATGTGAAACAGCAGAAGAGAGTCTGTCACTCATTCATTTGAGAAATGTTGCCTGCTGTAGCTGAGACCCAGCACAACAACAACAAAATTGGGTGAAGTAGTATAAAAAGGGAGTGAAACTAGTGAGAGCTTGCAAGAGACATCGTATCATTCAAAGCCTATCCTAATCTAACCAGATCAAGGAACCTGAACCAGCCATTTACTTCATCTGCAGATTTAAATCCTGAGATTCTATCTCAGTGGAAGGAACAGTGGCGCTCTTGAACAATTCTAAATTGGCCTCTGGGGAGGGGACATCTTGGGGGAGGGAAATGCCACCCAGGAGAACAACCTGTTTGAGGATGGACCTAAATCCCCTATTTGGAGGTGCTGTTTGGTACCCAGGTGTGTCCTTTGGGGAAGGTCAGAAGTGAGAGTTCAACTAGCTTGAGAGGTGTGCTAGTTGCAGGAATGATCTAATTTATATAAATGAAATTTTTATAAATTGTCTCCATTTCCTGCTACTTCCACTAATGTAAAGTATGAGCAGTATCATTTCCTCCAAGAAGTTTTTGACAAATCTAAAATAGGGAAAAAAAAAAACCCAAACAAGTAAATCTACAAGGATTGCAATTCTTGCCAGTCAAGAACATGCTGCATGCATTAGACCCAGGAGCCCCAACTAGGTTTTTTCCTAAACTCTCTCAAGCAATCCTTGCTCTGATTTCTAGAAATATAAGGCCTTCCACTCATGGGAAGCCATTTGGCTGCTCTACGAATCCATGGACCCCTAACCCCTTTACTCTGCTTTATTATTCTCAGTAACACCCACTTGTTTATTTACTGTCTGCCAGTCTCCCTGAATATATATAACCTTCAAGACTATGAGGACCCTGTCTATTTTGTTCTCTGCTGCATTTACAGCAACCACAGTAGTCTTTGTGGGATCTCAATGTATTTTTGTGGAATGAATGAATGAATGAAGAGCACTTCAGAGAGCTTATGCTTTCAGCTGCCCCTTGGCTTTGCTGACTAAAGTTGCCAGTGTGTGTGGCTGGTCTTCCACGGACTTTAATTCCCCTTTTGTCTGCCTGAATACTACTCCTAGTACTTTTACTCTTCATATGTTATGACCCAGAAATTATTAGAGGGAGGATTTCTTTAGGGAAATACACACCCGAATTCAAATGGCTAACTGCTAGCACAAGGATAATTAATGTTGCTTTTGGCTCAGATTATAGTGAAAACCTATGTCAATCAGAAGTAACATAAGACTGATGGCATGGGGGCAAGTGTGTGTATGCATAGTTGCCAAAAGATGGCTGACAAATGCCCTACTGGCAGAGCCCTGGGACTTAACCGAGCTTTTCCAAAACAGCAACAGTGCTCAGAGAAGCCTTATGCTCTGATGTGGGCCGTTGGAAGGAATGTGATGGTAAGAGAGCCTGGGGGAGCTTGCAAATCTCCAACTGCTTTGTAAAGACAAGGGCCAGCACCACTTGGAAGCTCAGAGGAGCAAGATTGGTTGAACAAAAGGATACGCAGAATAGATGCTGTCAGCCAAACAAGCCAAATAAGACACACCTATCAGCATCTCTAACCTGCCCCGCCACTGCTAGCTCCAGCCCCCCACCCTGAAGTAGATTCGGCCTTCACACGTCATCTGGGATACATCATTTAGTGTTCTGTCAGCACATACTTATTAAACACCTGCTATGGGCCCAGTACTGTGATGCTGGGAATGTAAACAAGAAAAGAATACAAGCTAGTGAGGGAGGAAGACATATGAATACATGATCCCAACAGAATTAGCACTGCTCTGAGAGCAGAGGCAAAACTACCTGGAAATGTCAGGCAAGTCTTCCTGTGGGCCTCATTTAGGCTAATTCTTGAAGGGGAAGTGTTCTAGAAAGAGGGAACAGCAAGTGAAAAGGTGTTGAGAGGAAGCATTTAGGGTGCTCAGTGACCTGACTGGACACTAAGAGGTGGGCGTGTGTGTATGTGTGTGTTTGAGTGTGAGCATGTGTGCATGCATGTGTGTCTATGCATGCATGTAGACTTATCTATGTGTTGGGACATGAGCCAGGACAAGCAGATGGGCTGTCCTGTGAGGAGCCCTGATGCCATGTTGAAGCATTCATACTTGAGTTGTCCACCTACCCACATCCACAGATGAGCTATACTGTTGGGGTAAGTATCTGCTGTTTATGAAATCTTCCTTTACAAGATCACAGTGGTAATCTGTCTTATATCATAAGAAATTGGAAATGTGAGACTTGTCAGTGGTCTTTTTTCTTAAAAGCATCATTTGTGTGATCAACATAAAAACTCTCTGGCTCCCTTGAGCACAAGGGTTGCAGGCCTATTTGGTTTGCTTGCCGGTAGCAGAACACTTGGAGAAGGAAATGGCAACCCACTCCAGTGTTCTTGCCTGGAGAATCCCAGGGACGGGGGAGCCTGGTGGGCTGCTGTCTATGGGGTCGCACAGAGTCAGACACGACTGAAGCGACTTAGCAGCAGCAGCAGCGGAACACTCACAGGTGGAACAATTTAAGTTTCCAAACTTACAAGTCCTCAGAAGACATGAAAAAGGAAATACAATTAGCATGTACTGTCAACATACTAAGTCCTTGGTGGACTTCAGGGAGGCAAGAAAAAGGGAAACAACAGTCTGCCATGAACCTTGAAGCCTTGTGAGTTATCCTGAAGAAAAACTTCACACTCTGCAGTAGCAGCTGTGACTCCCAACCAAGCTAATAGTATGTGTGAGGCTTGGAGTAGATTACATTTATACAAAGGGGACTTCCCGAATTACAGAGAAAATTCTAGGAAGCACTGTGGCATTAATATTAAGAAGAGGTGGCAAGAATACACAGAAGAACTGTACAAACAAGATCTTCACGACCCAGATAATCACGATGGTGTGATCACTCACCTAGAGCCAGACATCCTGGAATGTGAAGTCAAATGGGTCTTAGAAAGCATCACTACGAACAAAGCTAGTGGAGGTGATGGAATTCCAGTTGAGCTATTTCAAATCCTCAGAGATGATGCTGTGAAAGTACTGCACTCGATATGCCAGCAAATCTGGAAAACTCAGCAGTGGCCACAGGACTGGAAAAGGTCAGTTTTCATTCCAATCCCAAAGAAAGGCAATGCCAAAGAATGCTCAAACTACCGCACAATTGCACTCATCTCACATGCTAGTAAAGTAATGCTCAAAATTCTCCAAGCCAGGCTTCAGCAATACGTGAACCGTGAACTTCCAGATGTTCAAGCTGGTTTTAGAAAAGGCAGAGGAACCAGAGATCAAATTGCCAACATCCTCTGAATCATTGAAAAAGCAAGAGAGTTCCAGAAAAACATCTATTTCTGCTTTATTGACTATGCCAAAGCCTTTGACTGTGTGGATCACAATAAACTGTGGAAAATTCTGAAAGAGATGGGAATACCAGACCACCTGACCTGCCTCTTGAGAAACCTGTATGCAGGTCAGGAAGCAACAGTTAGAACTGGACATGGAACAACAGACTGGTTCCAAATAGGAAAAGGAGTACATCAAGGCTGTATATTGTCACCCTGCTTATTTAACTTATATGCAGAGTACATCATGAGAAACGCTGGGCTGGAAGAAACACAAGCTGGAATCAAGATTGCCGGGAGAAATACCAATAACCTCAGACATGCAGATGACACCACCCTTATGACAGAAAGTGAAGAAGAACTAAAGAACCTCTTGATGAAAGTGAAAGAGAGTGAAAAAGTTGGCTTAAAGCTCAACATTCAGAAAACTAAGATCATGGCATCTGGTCCCATCACTTCATGGGAAATGGATGGGGAAACAGTAGAAACAGTGTCAGACTATTTTTTGGGCTCCAAAATCACTGCTGATGGTGATTGCAGCCATGAAATTAAAAGACGCTTACTCCTTGGAAGGAAAGTTATGACCAACCTAGATAGCATATTTAAAAGCAGAGACATTACTTTGCCAACAAAGGTCTGTCTAGTCAAGGCTATGGTTTTTCCAGTAGTCATGTATGGATGCGAGAGTTGTACGGTGAAGAAAGCTGAGTGCCGAAGAATTGATGCTTTTGAACTGTGGTGTTGGAGAAGACTCTTGAGAGTCCCTTGGACTGCAAGGAGATCCAACCAGTCCATCCCAAAGGAGATCAGTCCTGGGTGTTCATTGGAAGGACTAATGTTGAAGCTGAAACTCCAATACTTTGGCCACCTCATGCGAAGAGTTGACTCATTGGAAAAGACCCTAATGCTGGGAAGGATTGGGGGCAGGAGGAGAAGGGGACGACAGAGGATGAGATGGCTGGATGGCATCACTGACTCGATGGACATGGGTTTGGGTAAACTCCGGGAGTTGGTGATGGACAGGGAGGCCTGGCGTGCTGCGATTCATGGGGTCGCAAAGAGTCGGACACGACTGAGCGACTGAACTGAACTGTAATGACTAGTTTATGCTCCCCCTGTGAACAAGATATGACATTCCTAACCATCCAGGGTTGAGGATTTACATACCAACCTTGAGGACTCCAAATTTATGTCTCTAGACCTGACTGCTTCCTTGAATTCCAGATCTATACATCTGGCTGCCTGCCCCCATCACCATCCAGATTTTTAACAAGCACCATTTTCTTGCCTCTCAAACTTAATACATTTGAATCCAAACTCCTGATTTTTCCCTCTGAGCCTGCACTTCAGAACCCTGAAATTTGACTTGCATATAATTTTTATGTGTCACAAATATTTTTCTTTTGATTTTTTCAACCATCTAAAAATGTAAAAACAATTCTTGGTTCATAAGTTGTACAAAAAAGGTAATGGGCTGGATTTGGCCCATGATGTAGTTTGCTGACTCCTAATGTTAAGCCAGAAGTTAATGATTTTTTATAGCTCTATTGAAATGTTTCATATTATTTCTAATGTGAATAAATTTCATATTTTATGGGCTTCCCAGGTGGTATTAAAGAATCTGCCTGCCAATGCAGGAGATGTAATATGAATACATTTCATATTATATATATAAATGAAAAAATTTACTCACCTAAATTGTACAATTCAGTAATTTTTAGCATATTCACAGAATTGTGCAACCATCATCACAGTCTATTTTAACGTCATAAAAAGAAACCCTATGCCCATTTAAGAGTCCATTGCCCATTTTTGCTCACTCTATCCTTCTCACCCTGTACCTTGGCCTTAGGCAACCACTGATCTACTTTCTGTCCCTGTAACTTTGCCTATTCTGCACATTTTATATAAATGGACTCATACGATATATGGTCTTCTGCGTCTGATTCTTTCACTTTGCATAACATTTCAAAGTTCATTTTCATTGTTACATGTATCAGTACTTCATTCCTTTTACTGACAAATAATATTTCATTGTATAAATATACCATTTTGTCTATTCATCAGCTGATGAACATACAGGTTGTTTTCACTTTTTGGCTTTTATGAATAATTCTGCTATGAACATTTGTCTACAAGTGTCCGTGTGGACATTCTGTAGGTTTTAATTTCTCTTGGGTATATACCTAGGAGTGGAACTGCTGAGTCATATGGTAACACCATGTTTTAACTTTCTGAGGAACTGCCAGACTGCTTGCCAAAGAGGTTGTACTAATTTACATTCCTATCAGCAGTGTATGAGGGTTCTAATTTCACCCTATCTTTGCTAACACCTGTTACTGTCTTTTTGATGAGAGGCATCCTAGTGGATATGAAGTGGTAACTTAATCGTGGTTTTGATTTGCATTTCCTTGATGGCTAGTGATATTGAGCACCTTTTCATGTGCTTATTGCCCATTTATATATCTTCTTTGGAGAAATGTCTATTCAAATGCTTTTTAAATTTATTTATTTTGGCTGCACTGGATCTTTGTAGCTGAGTGCAGACTTTCTTTAGTTGTGGTGAGCAGGGGCTACCCTTCATTGCAGTGTGTGGGCTTCTCATTGTGGTGGTTATGCTTGTTGGAAGAGTACAGGCTCTAGGCACTCAGGCTTCAGTAGTTCCAACACGTGGGCTCATTAGTTGTCGTTCATGGGCTCTACAGCTCAGGCTCAGTAGTTGTGGCAGATGGGCCCACTTGCTCCGTGGCTTGTGGGATCATCCTGGACCAGGGATCAAATCCGTGTCCTCTGCATTGAAGGGTGGACTCTCAACTCTCCAGTGGACTTTCACTGGACCAGCAGGGCAATCCCCTTTGCTCATTTTAAATTTGATTGTCTTTTTGTTGTTTAGTTGTAAGAGTTCTTTATATATTTTGGATACATGTCCCTTACCAGATATATGATTTGCAAATATTTCGTTCCATTCTGTGTGTTGTCTTTTCAGTTTCTTGATGGTGTCCTTTGAAGCACAAAATTTTTAAATTTTGATGAAATTCAAAATTCATCTAATTCTTTTGTTGCTCATATTTTTGACGTTGTACCTGACACCCATTGTTTAACCCAAGGTATAATGATCTTTTAAAATTTAAAATTTGATAATTTTCTTTCTTTCTTTAAACATCTCCAAAAGCTACCTATAACATTTAGAATAGATCCTGTATAGTCGCCTGTACAACTCTGCAAGATCTGATCTGTAACATCCTCTGACCTCATCTACTTTTTACATCTCGCTACTCCTACACTGTGTGGCATGTGGGATCTTTGTTCCCTGACAAGGGGTTGAATCTTCATCCCCTGCAGTGGAAGCATGGAGTCTTAACCACTGGACCACCAGGGAAGTCCTGGTATCTCTCTGCTTCTCACTGTACCTGACAATGGCCGCTGAGTCTGCCTCTTCCAAGCCATTATAACCTCAGGGCATTTGTGTTTGTTGTTCTTATGCCTCAAAGCTTTTTCCTAGACATCTCCATATCTTATCCATTTTTCATTCAGTCTTCTGCTCAAATATTGCCTTCAATAAATCCAGCCCTGACCACTCTTTCTAAAGGAGTAGCTGACCTCAGTCACTTGCTATCTCCTTATGACATACTACACAACTGTACTTAAAAAACAGATTAAATATAAATGCTTTATTCTTTCAACATATTCCAGTACTATAAGGGTAGTGATTGATAGAATAAATAAAAGTTATACATAAAAAAAAGAAAATCAGAGACTTCCCTGGTGGTCCAGGGGTTAAGACTCTGCCTTTTCAATACAGGGTGCGTGGGTTAAATCCCTGGTTGGGGAACTAAGATCCCACATGCCATGCAATGTGGCCAAGAAATAAACAAAAAACAAGTGAACCAAAAAAAATTTTTTGAAGAGAAAATCATATAAACACATTCTGAAACCCCAAGAAGTTCTAGAATACAGAAATGTCTTCCTCTTTCACTATTACACAGGAAACACTGCTCTTTTCTTCATAGCACACACCTCTATCTGACCTTATATGACTATATAGTTCATTCTGTATCTCCAGTACTTGGCCTGTGATTGGTGCTCAATACATGTTACTGTTACACTTAGAATCAAGACAATAATAGGTAGTGAGTGTGCCCTTTGAAGGCCAAAGCTATAGGCCGGAAGGAGGTAGGATGGGCAGGTAGATGGCAAGGAGGAATGGGAGAGATAAAGGGTAGAGATGTGAGGGAATGAGGAAGGGTAGAGAGCAGAGCAGGACTGTGAGCTCAGCCACCTGTCCTCCAGAGGCTTCCCATCTCATTCTACTAGTTGGTTCCTGTATGGTTTTCCAACAAAACTTACTATATCATAGATAATCCTGAGTAGGATATGCCATGTGTTGAGAGCATGGGAACTTTAGTTAGTGGGAGGCAAAGTCCTGTTTTTATTGTTAGGGGCTAAATCTGAAGGACTCTACAATGAGCAGCACTAACAGGTTAGAACAATTTAGAATAGTGTTGTCCAATATGTGGCTACTGAGTACTTGAAATGTGATAGCATGAATCTGAGATGTGCTGTAAGTGTAAAACACACATCAGATTTTGAAGACTTGGTACATGAAAAGAATGTAAAATATATTAACTTTAAAATACTGATTACATGGAATTCCCTGGTGGTCCAGTGATTAAGAATCTGCCTGCCAATGCAGGAGACACCAGTTCAGTCTCTGGTCTGAGATGATTCCACATGAGCAGGGAAACTAAGCCCATGTCCCACAGCTACTGAAGCCTGAGTGTCCTAGAGCTTGTGCTCCATGGAGCCCATGCTCCACAACAGAGAAGTCACCACAATGAGAAGACCATGCATCACAGATAGAGAGCAGCCCCCTTCACTGCAACTAGAGAAAGCCCATATGCAGCAATGAAGACACAGAGCAGCCAAAAATAAATGAATTAAAAATAAATACTTTATAAGAAAGAAAATATTGATTACATATTGAAATGATAAAATTTAAATATATTGGGTTAAATAAAATATTTTTAATTTCACTTTTTCTTTTTTAATGTGGCTACTAGAAAAATTAAGTTACATATATGGCTCACAAATGTGGTTAACATTATATTTTTATTGGATCATCCTATGTTTTCCTTAAAACCCATAGGAATAATGTCTGATACCCAGAAAGTTTTCAGTAAATACTGGCTAAATACATTAAAGTCAGCTGCCTGAGAAGGGTCTTTAGACTTAAAAATTGGGAAGCTCCGATTTCTCCAAGCAAACTGTGTGTACATTTAGGCAAGAACCTGAGTATGTGGACAGGGCTTAACAGTGAGCAAAGTGATGGAAATGTGTGAGGCTGTTGATTTGCTTGAGATTGCTGTCTTTTTCTCCAGCTGTATTTACACTCTCCTTCAGTGAATAAATACCACTTAAGCTGGGTTGGCCTAAATGTTTATTTCTTTGAAAGCACCATTTCTGAAACATAAGCACTTGTTTTATGGTCTGTTTTGGGAGGCAGCTCCATATGATTCTTCAAATACTACTACTGCTCACACAACTTGCAACTTTGGAATTGGACCAATTCATTGGCTGCTGAGCCCGTTTAGAAGTTGCTTCCCAAATATATTCTGTCTCAATTTGGGAAATAAGGACATCAAAGGAATTAAAGGGCTTGATAAATTGTATAATAGCCTTGTGCTCTTTAAAACAGTTCTTCAAAAAAGTTGCATAGATCTCTGATTTTCTGCAATGAACAACTGACTTCCTCCTTTCCCCCATTAAATGGTGCTTGGGAATTCCCTGACAGTTCAGTATAAGCACTCTGCATTTCCACTGCTAAGGGCCTGGGTTTGATCCCTGGTTGGGGAAGAAGTCATATGGTGCAGCCAAAAAAATAAAAAAGTCAGCAGCTGTTTTGATATTCCAGGTCCTTTAAGTGAATTTGAAGCAATTGTAAGCAATTCTAGTGCTCAGTCCCTGGGATAGTTGAAAAAATTTTTATTTCAGGTGGGTAACTTAAAAAAAAAAATAAAAAGAATATACAACAATTTGCACTGGAGTATATGGATTTTGATTTCCAAATATATAATACCTTTTAAATACTAAATACTGATTTAGTAAACAGTGTCCATAAAAACATGCATTGTGAAATGTTCTTGATCCTATATGTCCCAGATATGCAGGGACTACATCAGTTCTCCTCTTTGGGGTGTTGGGGAGGCATAGTTGGTAGCACACTGAGCTGCACTGTGGCTTGTTGAATCAGTGCTTTTGAAGACAGAGTAAACAACACCTTGTCCAGACAGTGGGATTAATATGGAGCAAGACCAATGGTCCTTCCCAGTTATAATATTTAGCTCTTCCAGGTTAAAAAAGTCATTGTTCAAAAACTAAAAATAAACTACTTAAGATAAACCATAGAAATGATTTCTGTAGTTGGGAGAAAAATTAGGAAAGAAGGTAATGTTCTCTGGTGATACTATAATGGTTTCAAAGTAAAGGTATTTACAGCTCTTACCAAGAAAAGAATAGTCTTGGAAAACAGAGAAGTGAAGACAAAGGAAAGATTCTGCAGTCTACAGGACTTTTTTCTGTGCTGTAAGTGAACACTGTGTACCTAACAGGCACAATGAGAAGTAATGTTGTCTGACACATCTTTCAGATTTTAAATCTCAGACACAGTGCATGTAGCAAATCCTATAATTTCTAGCATTTTCACCTTTCAAAATTCAGTAACAAAAATAAGGAGAAGCTTAAATTAGGATTTCCAAGAGTTAAGAACACCCTCTCAGGGGATGGAAATTTCTATCCGGGGGTCTATGGGGACTGCTAGTATAGACAAGGCAGAGTTAGGATGAAATCCTTTATTCAGAACATGCATTTCCAGTGTATTGTTTATTACTTTAACTCTCTCATCACACTTTTCTCATTAGAGGATCATCTCAGCAACCAATATATAAAAGGACACAAATTTTTAGCGATGTAAAGCCTATATTATTGAGCACCACTCCTGAAAGATAAGCATATCTTACCTGCAGCAAAGGCATCAGCTGCAAACCCAGTGCTTGCTCATAGAGCAAGTTCAGCTCTGCACAACTGGAGAAGGAGAGTTTGGAGGTGTAGAGGTAATAGTGCACATGTCTGAATGTGGAACCATCTCTGTCGATGAACAACCTCTGGTTTTCCAAAGAGGTCAATGCTGAAGCCTCTTTCCATAGCAGGGAGTCTGGGAACTGAGCGAGTTTGCTTCTGGGAACTGAGAAATGCCAGCCCCCGACATTGAAATGAAACAAATCCTCTGCTGACTCATGAGGCATACCAGGCTCCTCCTAAAGGGAAAATGAAAAGAGAGCTATGCAATAAAAGGAAATAAAAAGCACCCATATTGGAAAGGAAGAAGTAAAATTATCTCTATTTGTAGATGATGTGATCTTGCAATAGAAAATCCTGAGGAATTCACTAGGAAATTACTAGAAATAAATTCAAGAAGGGTGAAGGGTACAGATCAATATAAAAAATCAACTGTATTTTTATATGCTAGCAATGAACAATACAAAAATGAAATTAAGAAAACAATTTCATTCACAATAGTATCAAAATGAACAAAGTATTTAGGAATAAATTTAACAAAAGAAGTATAATATGTGTACTCTGAAAACCCCAAAACATTGTTGAAAGATAATTTAAAATACCTAAATAAATGGAAAATCTTTCCATGTTCATGGGTCAGAAGACAGTATTGTTATGGTAGCAATACTCTTCGAATTGATCCCTATGAAACACAATCCCTATGAAAATTCCAACTGATTTTTTTTCTTTTGCAAAAATTGACAAGCTAATATTAAAATTCATACCAACAGAGGAAGAATGATTTTCTCCTTGCCTGGGACAGCTCAACCAATGAGACATTGTCACAACTGAGCCAATGAAAAGTCACTAAACTTCAAACTCACAGTTTCCTCCAGTGTTGTTTTTTTTTATAACAGCCCTTCCCAACTTCCCCTTCTCCTCTACAAAAGTTTCCTCTCTTCCACTTTACCAGACTTGCATGTGGTTCACCATAATTGCCTGTCCTGAGTTGCAGTTCTTTACTGTTCCCAAATAAACCTGTTTTACTGGTTAAAAACAAAACCTAATTGTTTCAGGTTAACAAATTCTAGGTAAAAATTATGCATGTTGAAGTGATTGGGGCGCAATGTACCAATATTTCTAATTTATTTTTAAATTTATCAAAAGATAAGATGAATCAATGGAGGAATGGATAGAGGATATGTGATTAAACAACTACAAAATGTTCACTGTAGAATCTCGGTGGTTGCTATATAGTTTCACTGTAAAATTCTTTCAACCTTTCTAAATGTTTCAAAATCTGCATTAAAATGCTGGGAGGTGGGGGAGATTGTTAAAATAAGGTGGTTGCTCAAGGGAGGAAAAGTCCACTTCTCCAACAAAAACCTGCCATCTCCAATTTTGACATCTGGGTAAAGAAAATAAATGCATGCAATGAAGAAGGGAGTGAGGTTCTTTTCTCTTATAAGAAGCCTGGTTTAAATATTCAGATATAAAGAAGAACAATTATACATGTCATGTTTGAGGCTAGAAGAATTAAAGGGGACATGAAGAGAAGGATTACAAATTGTAAAATGGTGACAAGACTCTCAGAAGCAGAAGTGGAAAAACCAATCGAATAAGCTAAGCTAAGCTGTTAAGTCCTGGCCTTTCTAAACATGGCTAAGGCTGAACATGACAAGCTGAGAGTAAGGACCCCACCTAGACCAGAAAGCATAAATATGCACACAAACACGATTTTGCTTTCTATTCTCCTTAAAGGTGATTAGCTGGCCCTACAAGGGCCTGTCAAAATCACTGCAGATAGTGATTGCAGCCATGAAATTAAAAGACGCTTATTCCTTGGAAGGAAAGTTATGACCAACCTAGATAGAGACATTACTTTGCCAACAAAGGTCCGTCTAGTCAAGGCAGAGACATTACTTTGCCAACAAAGGTCTGTCTAGCCAAGGCTATGGTTTTTCCAGTAGTCATGTATGGATGTGAGAGTTGGACGGTGAAGAAAGCTGAGTGCCAAAGAATTGATGCTTTTGAACTGTTGTGTTGGAGAAGACTCTTGAGAGTCCCTTGGACTGCAAGGAGATCCAACCAGTCCATCCTAAAGGAGATCAGTCCTGGGTGTTCATTGGAAGGACTAATGTTGAAGCTGAAACTCCAATACTTTGGCCACCTCACGCGAAGAGTTGACTCATTGGAAAAGACCCTGATGCTGGGAGGGATTGGGGGCAGGAGGAGAAGGGGTCGACAGAGGATGAGATGGCTGGATGGCATCACCGACTCAATGGACATGGGTTTGGGTAAACTCCGGGAGTTGGTGATGGACAGGGAGGCCTGGCGTGCTGCGATTCATGGGGTCTCAAAGAGTCGGACACGACAGAGCGACTGAACTGAACTGAACAGGGGCTTGTAGTTCTTGAAAGACAAAAGGCTTCTTGTCAGATTGACTGCAGGAAACAGGGTAGCCTGTAGTCATCACTACTCCATCCCAAAGAGTGTATCTCTCTTCCCCACACTGATCCTTCACCCCTAAAGAAGATCAATCAGTTGATCCCGCTTCCAAATCAATTTCTAGAACTAGAACTACCTCATGGTCTATAGACAGGACCTCAACTCCCCAGCGGAGAAGGCAATGGCACCCCACTCCAGTACTCTTGCCTGGAAAATCCCATGGACGGAGGAGCCTGGTAGGCTACAGTTCATGGGGTCACTCAGAGTCGGACGCGACTGAGCGACTACACTTTCACTTTTCCGTTTCATGCACTGGAGAAGGAAATGGCAACCCACTCCAGTATTCTTGCCTGGAGAATCCCAGGGATGGCGGAGCCTGGTGGGCTGCCGTCTATGGGGTCGCACAGAGTCGGACACGACTGAAGCGACTTAGCAGCAGCAGCAACTCCTCAGAGCCAGGGTTTCATATCTGGAGCTTTCCATCATGCCTCAGGGAGCTGCCCTTCAACCCAATCCTTCAAATCCCCTACCCGCCATTACATTCACCCACCAGGCCACCGCCTTGCCTCAAAGTCAACATTCCCCAAGCACTGAGATTGAAGACCTTTACCCCGTCCGAGGCACAGCCTCATCTTTCAGACCTGGAGTCCCACCCCCGCATCCTCAGAACATTTCAACTGTCAAAGCAGGCACATTCTTCTGACTCCTCAGAACTAGCCCCCAGACCCTTCAAAGCTGGGGCTATATCCACCCTGTGTCCCAGAGTCAGGTCCCTAACCCCACAGCCCTAATCCTCGACCACATCGCACCCATTCGCTGTTTTAGTGCTTTTGGCGCCCCCGCCAGGGCGGGCTCCATACCATGGTCCAGGCTCCAGAAGCGGGTGAACAGGCACGTGACCAGGACAATAACGGACCTCGGGAGCAAGGCGGCGCGCGGGGCGGGGCGGGGCCTGGCGGCGCTGGGCGGGGCTTGGCGCGCGACAGGCGGTCTCGCGGGCCGCGACAGGTGAGCGACGCCGCGGGGCAGGCGGGCAGGGATGGCGGAGCAGTGGGAGCTGGACGAGGAGGGCATCCGCCGCCTGGGGGCGCTGACCCTGGAGCAGCCCGGTAGGGCCCGGCTGGCAGGGTCTGGGTCGGGAGCACGGGATTCGAAGCCGAGGGCAGCAAACTGAGGGCGAGGCAGAGGAACCTGAGGTAGACACGGGGGAACGGCGGCGGAGGAGCGGTCTCTGAGGTAGAGGAGCGCTCCTTGAGGTAGAGGGGCCCCACTAGGGTAGAGGAGCCCCACTAGGTTAGAGGAGCGGCCCTTGAGGCGGAGGAGTGGTTACGCTGAGGTAGCGGTGAAGAAACTGCAGTAACCGGGGAGTCTGGGGCAGAGGGCGAGAAATTGAGGGAGGGGAGCGGAGTCTAAAAGGAAGAAGGAGAAACGAGGTTAAGCGGACTCTGAGGCCAGGAACAGAGAACTGGACTAAGTGGAAGGAAACTGGGCCCCAAGAGGGGCTACTGGTGGGAGAAGGGAAGTGCTGTGAGAAGGACGTTCGAAGTTGGGGTGCTGTTGGAGGAGACACGAAAGGTTGATTTTGGCAGTTCCGGAAGCTTCCGCCCCAACTTTCTTGATTAGGGTGAAATAGGAAAGGATGTTCCTTGATCAGCCAGACTTCTCTTTGTCCAGTCTTCTCGTCTAGAACTTGGCCATTTCCTTGATCCATTTGTACGTGTCGCCTCATGAGACTCAGAAAGGGGCCTGAGGTAAAAGGAATAGTAGCTGATCAATCAAAGCGTTTAGATCGCTTCGTCCTAGAGGTGAACCTGGCGGAGTGACTGCTGACCCCACCTTTGACCTGGGGTCTGATTCACGCAGCTTGCTTTTCTAAGTTTTTATGGAGTAGAAATGTTGAAAAAGTTATCAGCGATCCTGATTCAGTTTTGTTCCTTTTTTTTTTTTTTACAGTTGAGGAAAATTAGGTTTAGACTCATGCCCCAAGTCGCACAGCCCTAAGTAATGCAGTGATGGTTTATTAACCCAGACTCAGATTCCAGAGCCTGTCCTCTGACCACAACAAAAAGTTGCCTTTCTTGCTTTCTCTAGTACTTTTTATTGGGAGAATATGCAATAATTTGGTTTTATTTTATTTAAATTTATTTAAAATTTATCAAAATTGGTATATGCTGGTAACAAACACTACATGATGGTTTGGTGTGTGTATCAATAGATTGACATAGATATTTCAGGTTTTTCTTTTCCAAACCACTTTGTGCTCCCCTAATTTGAAAAGCTTCATTGGCTTGACATACTGGTGTACCTTTCTTTCTTTCTTCCTCTCCTTTCTTTTAAAAAAATTATTCAATTTGATTGGGAGGGGCACATATGCCTTCCATTATCCAGCTAGAGTAATATGTGGCAGGTTTTTTTTTTGGCTTGCTTGTTTTTATTATATGTGAATAACAAAATTAATTTTGCTCATTCTGACAATTCAAACAATACAAAAGTATCTGAACTAAAAAAAAATTCTTCCCTCTCCCTCCTTCTATACCTTTTCCATTGCTTTTACAAACATATTCCTTTTTTTTTTTTAAGGGATAGAGCATATATATCAATGTGATTTGGCAGTTTGCTTTTTTTACCACCAATAAAACATAGATATCTTTTTTCTTTCTTTCTTTTGGCTGCCACTTGGCTTGTGCGATATTAGTTCTCCAACCAGGGAATGAATCCAGGCCTGGGGCTGTGAGAACATGCAGTCCTAACCAGGGAAGTCCCATAAATGATGTTTAAAGCCACAGGGATGGATAATGTAGATAGATAATAGAAGGCTTAAGACTCAGCCCTAGGGCATTTCAATGTTTAAAGCTTAAATAGAGGAGAAGGAAAGTGATTTGGAATTTAAGAAAGGGTACTGTATCAAGTAATTCCCTGGTGGCTCAGTCAGTAGTAACAAACACTCCACCTGCAATGCAAGAGACCACCTGCAGCACAGGAGACCCGGATTCGATCCCTGGGTCTGGAAGATCCCCTGGAGAAGAAAATGGCAACTCACTCCAGTATTCTTGCCTGGAAAATCCCATGGACAGAGGAACCTGGCAGGCTACAGTCCATGGGGTTGCAAGACTTAGCAACTAAACCACCAGAGGAGTCTGTGGGCTGCAGTCTATGGGATCACTACAGTTGGACACGACTTAGCGACTAAACCACAACCACTGTATCAAGGAGGGAGTGGTCAGAAGTGTCAAATGCTGTTGACAGGCTGAGCAACCTAATGCAGAGAAGTGTCTGTTAGATTTGGCAACGTGGAACTCATTGGTAACTAACTAGGGAAGAGTAGGGAGGAAGCAAGCCAGGCCGGGTTGGGATGAAAAGAAATACAGAAGATAAGAACCTTTGCTGAGAAATTTGGCTATAAAGGAGAAGGCATAAATGGCATATTAGCTGGAGGATATGAAGTGGAATTAAGAACAAGTTTTTAAAGACATGATACACTAGAGCATATTTGTAGGCTAATGATAATTACTTGGAAGCAAGATAAAATATGCAGTTATATACTTTTTGGCTCCTAAAAATAATTCCATTAATTAACTTATTATATGTGTACTATAATAACTGTACTATGAAAAGTAAGTCTTGAGCCCCTACCCCCCTCCTTGGCCCTACCCCAGTTTTCCTTCCTAACAGTGATCACTGTTACTAATATTTTGGATAGCTTTCTCTACATATTCTCTACATATATGAGCATTTGTACTTACTTTATAATTTTTTATTATGGCAACTCACAAATATATCCAAGAGTAGAGATGGCAGAATAGTGAACTGCCATCAACCTAACATCAATAGTTATCATCAGTTCATGGCCAATCTTCTTTCATCTATACCCTGCCTATCATCTATCTACCCTCAGTCCCCTGAACTAATTTTTTTAAGATTTATTTATTTCTTTATTTTGTGCTGAGTCTTTGATGCTGCTCGTGGGCTTTCTGTAGTTGCAGAAAGTGTAGGTTACTCTTTAGTTGCGATGCATGGGCTCCAGATTGTGGTGGCTTCTCTTGTTGCAGAGCATGGGCTCTAGGCGCACAGGCTTCAGTAGTTGTGGCACATGGGTTTAGTTGCCACAAGGCACGTGGGCTCTTCTAGGAGCAGGGATGAAATCTGTGTCCCCTGCATTGGCAGGTGGATTCTCAACCACTAGACCACCAGGAAAGCTCTGAGCACTGTCTAGTTTGAAACAAGTCCTAGTCATATGACTTAACCCATGGATATTTTAGTATTTATCTTCAAAAGATTAGAACTCTTTTAAAAATCACATATAAAACATAAAAATATTTAACAGTATTTTCTTTTTAAAAATTATTTATTTTATTTTTGACTCTGCTGGATTTTGTTGCTGTGCGCTGGGTTTTTGTAGTTGCGGTGAGCAGGGGCTATTCTCTAGTTGCAGTGCATGGGCTTCTCATTATGGTGGCTTCTTTCGTTGTGGGACTTGGGCTCTAGGTGTGCGGGCTTCACTAGTTGTAGTATTGTTTTCTTAATATAATTATAAACTTATGGATTTAAATATTTTGGTGTGTTCCAGTCCCTTGCAGTTACTATAACTGATGAGTTATAATTGATGCTGAGTTTGTCCCAAATTTAGTAGTGGGAGATCTTTCATGTAGATTCCTGAGGCCTTTTTTATTTATTTTATTTATTTGAAACTCTTTCATCATTATTATAAATAAGTTTTACTGAAGATTATTAATTCAGTTTCTAAGTGAACTATATAAATGTTTTTCTATAAAGGGATTACTTGTTTTCATGAATAAAACATGTTTTTGCACATTGGAGTTATTATAGCCCATGGAGTAAAATTGGAAGATCATTCTGTTGTTCTTGACATCTATAACATGCAATGTTTGATTTGTTCTACAGTCTATTTGTCTTCACTCTATAACTGTTGAAACTGAGTGCATAATCTCTTAAGACCGGTGTGTGTTAGTCACTAAGTCATGTCTGACTCTTTGTGACCCCATGGACTGTAGCCCACCAGGCTCCTCTGTCCTAGAAATTCTCCAGGCAAGAATACTGGAGTGGGTAGCCATTCCCTTCTCCAGGGAATCTTCCTGACCCAGGGATAGAACCCAGGTCTCCTGCATTGCAGGTGGATTCTTTATCATCTGAGCCACCAGGCAAGCCCAAGACCTGTACTTCATATGAATCATCAAAGAACATCTGTCCCAGTGGCAGTTTATCATTTGATTGATAATTCTAGTTCCCTTTAAAAATGTTAAAATGTGTGCTTTTTGAAACAGAATACAGTGAAAGGCATGTGAAATGCAGCAGGGCAGTGAATGAAATCATAACTGACCTTAGCTTTTGCCCCATGGTAACAAGATTCTCAGTGTATTAGGTCATTGCATACTACAGAGCTATCAATATGGTGCCCTCAAAGTTGTTTTTTTTTTTTCTTTTTTTTTTTTGAGATGTACTTCACATCCTGTAAAATTTAAAGTATGCATTTCAGTATCACTTAGTGCATTGCATAACCATCACCACTGTCTAGTTCCAGAGCCCAAAAGGAAACCTTATATTCTTTAGGCAGTCTGTCCTTATTTCCAGCTCCTGACAATAAGTGGTCCCAGGCAACCACAAATCTGCTTTCTGTCTCCATGGATTTGTTCTAGATATTTCATATAAATGGACTCATACAATATGTGGCCTTTTGTGTCTGGCTTCTTTCACTGAGCATGTTATTTTAAGGTTCATCCATATTTTAGCACAAAGTGTACTTGATTCATTTTAAAAATTATTTATTATTAATAGACTTTAATTTTTAAAGCAGTTTTAGGTTTACAGAAAAATTGAGCAGAAAGTACAGAGTTCTCATATACTCTTCCTTCATCACACCTTCTCTGTATCCCCTTCCAGTTTTCCTATTATTAAGATCTTGCATTCACACAGTACATTTGTTATGGTTGTTGAACCAATAATAATACATTGTTATTAACTAAGATCTATAGTTTACATTAGGATTCACTCTTTGTGTTGTACAGTTCCGTGTGTTTTGACAAATATATAGTCGTGTGTCCACCATTATAGTATCAACAGAACAGTTTCACGGCTCTAAGAATCCTCAGTGTTCCACCTGTTCATCCCTTCCCCACCAGTGAACCTCTGGAAACCACTGACCTTTATCCTGTTGCCTTTTTCAGAATGTCATGTAGTTGTAATAATACAGTATATAATCCCTTGGAACCACTGATTCTTTAAAAATTAAAAAAAAATATTTTCACTGATGTATAATTGACATATAATATTAACTTAGTTTCAGGTGTACAACATAATGGTTGATGTTTGTATACATTGCAAAATGATCACACCAATAAGTCTATGTAACATTTATCATTTTACATAGTAACAAAAAATTTTTTTTTCTTAGAATGACAACTTTTAAGATCTACTCTTAACAACTTTCAAATATGCAATGCAGTATTAGTAACTAGTCACCATACTGTATATCACTGATATTTTGTGTTACCTTTTTCAGAATGTTATGCAGAATGTTTTCAACCTGACTCCTTTCATTTAGTAATGTGTATTTAAGGGTGCTCCATGTCTTTCCATGGCTTGGTCCATAGGTGATTTTATTGCTGGGTAATATTCTACTATGTGACTGTACCATAGTTTTGTTTATTCATTTACTTATTGAAAGATATCTTGGTTGCTTCTGAGTTGTGGCAATTATGAATAAAACTGCCATAAACATTTACATTCAGGTTTCTGTGGGGACATAAACTTTCAACTTACTTGAGTAAATACCAAGGAGTATAATTGCTAGATCTTACAGTAAAAGTCGTGTTTCAGTTCAGTTGTCGCTCAGTCATGTCTGACTCTGCAATACCATGGACTGCAGCAATGCAGCATGCCATCTTTAGCTTTGTAAAAAACTGCCAAACTATCTTTTAAATTGGCTATTCCTTTGCATTTCACTAGCAGTGAATGAGAGTTCCTATTGCCCTCATGCTCTAGTCTGAATATTTGTGTCTCCCCCCAAACTATTCATATGTTGAAATTCTAATGCCTAATATGATGGTATTAAGAAGTGTGGCCTCTGGGAGGTGATTAGGTCTTGAAAGTGAAAGAACGTGTTAGTCGCTCAGTTGTGTCCAACTCTTTGCAACTCCATGGACTGTAACCCACCAGCCTCCTCTGTCCATGGAATTTTCCAGGCAAGAATGATGGAGTGGGTTGCCATTCCCTTCTCCAGGGGATCTTCCTGACGCAGGAATTGAATCCAGGTCTCCCACATTGTGGGCAGATTCTTTACCATCTGAGACACCAGGGAAGCCCTCATAAAAGAGATTAATGACTTTATAAGGGAGACCAAAGAGAAAGTTCCCTTGCCCTCTTCCACTATGTGAGGACACATGGAGAAGTAGGCAGTCTCGAACCTGGAAGAAGGCTTTCACCAGAACCCGGTCATGCCAGCACCCTGATCTTGGACTTCCAGTCTCCAGAACTGTGAGAAATAATTGTTTGTTGTTTATAAGCCACTCAGTCTAATTTACATTTTTCAACGATTCTCAAAATTTTTGATATCAGGATTCTGTTACACTTACTTAAATATTATTCAAAGAGCTTTGGTTAATGTGGATTATATATACTTTTATTTACCATATTTGATGTTGAAACAGGAAATTTTAAAATATTTATTTGTAATTCATTAAAAGATAACCGTAACATACCCATTACGTGTTAACATATATAATGTCTTTTTAATGTCTTAATTGAAGACATCCATATTCTCATCTTTTCTTCTGTGTTAAATATGATATTGTTTGATTGAAGTATATATATATATATATGAAGTCATGCCTTATATAGTTGGAAAAAGGGAATATTTATTTAGGGTATGCCGGCACTTCACTGCTGCGCACGGGCTTTCTCTACTTGCAGAGAATGGAGACTACTCTCCAGTTGCAGTTTGCGGGCTTCTCATTGCAGTGGCTTCTCTTGTGGAGCACAAGCTCTAAAGTTGCACAGGCTTCGGTAGTTGCTGCACAGACTCAGTAGTCATGGTTGGTGGGCTCCAAAGCACAGGCTCAGTTGTTGTGGTGCGCAGGTTTAGTTGCCCTGTGCCATGTGGGATCTTTCAGGCTAGGGATCAAATTGGTGTCTCCTGCATTGCAAGATGGAGAAAGCAATGGCAACCTACTCCAGTACTCTTGCCTGGAAAATCCCATGGACAGAGGAGCCTGGTAGGCTACAGTCCATGGGGTCGCTAAGAGTCGGAAACGACTGAGCAACTTCACTTTCACTTTTCTCTTTCACGCACTGGAGAAGGAAATGGCAACCCACTCCAGTATTCTTGCCTGGAGAATCCCAGGGACGGCAGAGCCTGGTGGGCTGCCATCTATGGGGTCGCACAGAGTCGGACACGACTGAAGCGACTTAGCAGCAGCAGCAGCAGCAGTAGCATTGCAAGATGGATTCTTAACCACTGGACCACCAGGGAAGCCCTCCTGGAAGGAAGAAGTATTTCTCCTTTTCAGTGAATTTTATTCTTTGCTATGATATGAAAACTGAGCAAGTGGTAGTTTCTTAAAGGTTAGTTGTGTCTGAAATCTAAAACCATATCATTGAACTTTTTGTACTTTTTGTACTCTGTTACATTAAAATCCATTGGTACATCAACATCATGCATCCATCATTTAAAAGATATTAACTCACTGACTTATGTAGATCTTCCAAATATTGACAAATTTCATTGTATAACATTAAAAAATCATATTTGTTAATATCTCACAAATTTCACTAGAGAGAGCTTTAGGAATCTGTCAAATTTATGGTGGCAAATGGACATGGAACAACAGACTGGTTCCAAATAGGAAAAGGAGTACATCAAGGCTGTATATTGTCACCCTGCTTATTTAACTTATACGCAGAGTACATCATGAGAAACGCTGGGCTGGAAGAAACACAAGCTGGAATCAAGATTGCCGGGAGAAATATCAATAACCTCAGATATGCAGATGACACCACCCTTATGGCAGAAAGTGAAGAAGAACTAAAGAGCCTCTTGATGAAAGTGAAAGAGGAGAGTGAAAAAGTTGGCTTAAAGCTCAACGTTCATGGGGAGGGAGGTGCGAGGGGGGTTCAGAATGGGGAACACATGTAAACCCATGGCTGATTCATGTCAATGTATGGCAAAAACCACTACAATATTGTAAAGTAATTAGCCCCCAACTAAAATGAATAAATTTATTTTTAAAAAAATAAATTAAAAAAAAAAAAGCTCAACGTTCAGAAAACTAAGATCATGGCATCTGGTCCCATCACGTCATGGCAAATAGATGGGAAAACAATGGCAACAGTGTCAGACTTTATTTTTTGGGGCTCCAAAATCACTGCTGATGGTGATTGCAGCCATGAAATTAAAAGACGCTTACTCCTTGGAAGGAAGGTTATGGCCAACCTTGATAGCATATTTAAAAGCAGAGACATTACTTTGCCAACAGAGGTCTGTCTAGTCAAGGCTGTGGTTTTTCCAGTAGTCATGTATGGATGTGAGAGTTGGACGGTGAAGAAAGCTGAGCGCCAAAGAATTGATGCCTTTGAACTGTGGTGTTGGAGAAGACTTTTGAGAGTCCCTTGGACTGCAAGGAGATCCAATCACTGCATCCTAAAGGAGATCAGTCCTGGGTGTTCATTGGAGGGACTGATGTTAAGGCTGAAACTCCAATACTTTGGCTACCTCATGCGAAGAGTTGACTCATTGGAAAAGACCCTAATGCTGGGAAGGATTGGGGGCGGAAGGAGAAGGGGACGACAGAGGATGAGATGGTTGGATGGCATCACTGACTCGATGGACATGGGTTTGGGTGGACTCCAGGAGTTGGTGATGGACAGGGAGGCCTGGTGTGCTGCGATTCATGGGGTTGCAAAGAGTCGGACACGACTGAGTGACTGAACTGAACTGAACTGAACAAGTTTATCAAAATTCTAATTTCTGCTTGAAAGCTCATATGTTATAATTGACAACAGTTACTATTACTTGTTTTGACTGAAGTGACAGTCTCACTTTCTTTATTTTTAAGAAAATGTCTCACCGCCATTCCAGTATGTCAGAATTTTATAGTAACAATGATTACTTCCCCCCCAAAAAATGGCTAGTTAAGCTGGCATCTCAAAACCCACACAAGTGTTTTCCTGCTAGGCATCCACCATACTTTAGTACACAGCAGAAATACTTCATGCATACCTTGCATTTAGGAACCCAATATAAAAAAGACGTATTCCAGGGTCAAGATTTACTAAAATTAACCATTTTTACTGCTTTTTCAAGGGCATTCTTAAGAAAAAGTGGCTCTTTTTTTTAACTGCATGCGTATAATGGTGAAGAATACAATACTATGACTAAGTAAAGTTTGATGCCACTGCCTCAAGTCATCCTAAGGCCTCAGTAGCTTTTGCTTTTATACCATACGTGCAAATATCAGCACAGTGAAAAGAGTTGTTAATGTTTTAATATTATTATGAAAATAATTTTTTAAAATAGTTTTGATTTTGTGGACCCCTGTACATGTCTCAGGGACCTCCAGGGGTCTAGGGACGATGTTTTGAGAACTGCTACGCTTTGTTATGACATCTTTTAGCTTTTGAAATTTGTTTTGAAATACTAAGTTAAAAGTTTCATTTGTTTTGTGGATGTATCTTTTTGGAGTGCTTTCATTCTTTAGGGATGCTATTCTGGTTTTTGTTATTTTTTGTTTTAATAACCTCATATACAATTTGACTATAAACTTTTTCTGTGTCTATTTGTTAAAGTGTGTTAAGTTTTCTATACTTTTAGCTGGGCCAAAATAACTTTTCCAGTTTCAGGGTTTGGAGCTCCCTCTTCTGTTGTGTTCACAAAGTACTAAAAATACGGCTTTAAGCTTCCTGAGATCTGTAGTCTCTGCTTCCCTCCTGAACTTGTATCTGGACCTTCTCTTTCTTTTGAACCTATTGTCTGTATTCCATTCAGTGTGGATTCTGTGCCAGTTATTTCTCTCAGGGATGAGTCTTATCTTGAAAAGGATCTTGTTTTATGTTTTTTATAGTTTATAGGGCCTAGACTGCTCCAGTACCTTAAGAACTTATTTCGGTGCAATTCCTTGGCAGTCACCTGCAAATGGAATTCTGCAGAACCTCCTTCCAGTTTTTGTTCCTGTTCTCATTTTGGCCCACCATACTTACCAGTGAGTTCTTATTGGCAGTTTGGAGATTCTCTTCTTTTCAGTGCTGTCAGAAGTTTAGTTTGACATACATGTATGTATGTATATATACACACACACACACATATACACACATAAGTACACACACACATATATTCCTTAAAACACAGTCACACATATACAGACACAAAGTCACACTTTTTCCTCAGTGTCTTTGAGATCTTTCCATATAAGCATCTACAAATCTACCTCATTCTTTTTAATGACTATATAATAATAATTAGCATGTATATAGCACCATGTGTCTGACACTATTCTAAGTTTTGTATACTCTCTCTCTCACACACACACACACATATATGTGTATATGTTTATGGGCTTTCCTGGTGGCTTAGCAGTAAAGAACTCACCTGACAATGAAGGAGATGTGGACTCAATCCCTGGGTGAGGAAGATTCCCTGGAGAAGGAAATGACAACCCATTCCAGTATTCTTGCCTAGGAAATCCCATGAACAGAGAAGCCTGGTGGGCTACAGTCCATGGGGTTGCAAAAGAGTTGAACATGACTTAGGTACTAAACAACAGCAACAGCTATATATATGTATATACACAATACATATAGTCATTAAATCCTTACAACATCTTATGAGGTAAGTAATGTTGTTATCTCCATTTTTCACATGAGGAAACGGATGCACAGAGAAGTTAAGTGACTTTTACAAGAGCACAGATCTAGTACATTGTTTAATGCACTGCTACTTAGGCCATCTAGTTCTGCTCTTCTACTGATGAGCCCTTTGACAGTGTTCTTTTTCTCCTTTCCCTTCTTCCTTCTCTCCCTTTCTTCTTCCCTCCCTCTTTTTCTCTCTTTATTTCTTTCACCATCCTAAAACTTTCCTGTAATTGACATCCTTCTGGTCTATATCATATATCGTGGCAAAACGCTATACTATCCATAGGGCTAAATCCTAGCAGTGGGATTGCTGAATTTGTTTGTTTTGAGAACTTTAGGAGACTTTTACTACATCATTCAGGGTAATTAAAGAAACTCAAGGTTTCTGTAAAACCAAGTCTTGATGTCACTGCATTAGACCATATTGCTAATTTTAAAAGGAAGATCTGTTCTTCTTATGAGACTTGAATGTAGGACCTTTCACAGATGAGATATGGGAGAAAGGAAGGCCTATTTTCAATGACTCTGCTCTTTTTCCAAGCAGAGATCATAATATATCTACTTATGATCTCTTTTCAGAACTGGTGGAGTCTCTTTCATTGCAGGGATCTTACGCTGGAAAAATCCATTCCATCGGTGATGCCTTCAGAAATTTTAAAAGTCTCCGATCCTTAGATTTATCAAGAAATTTGATCACTAGCCTGAAGGTAAGTTCTGTGTTTTATACTAGACAGCTTTTTGTTTTTTTGATGGGAAGAAATAAAAGATAGTATCAGCTTGGGGAATATCCTTTTAGATGTTTCCAAACTAAATATTATTATTCACCATAAAATTCTTTCAATTTTGCTTTGTGTTTGACATTTTAAATTATAAGATAGTGGGAAAAAATTTCTTTTATACTGAAAGAAAACTGTCACTGTCTAGGGCAATAGTTATGATTCTTAATGTGTATTAAATTATGAGGATCACTGTTAAAAGTACAGATTCTTGGAGATTTTCTGGCAGTCTAGTTATTAGGACTCATGTTTTCACTGCTGAGGGTACAGGTTCAATCCCTGGTTGGGGGAACTAAGATCCCACAAGCTGTGTGGCATGGAAAAATAAATAATAAATAAATAAAATATTAATAAAAATACAGAGTCTTAGTCCCTATTCTGAGAGAGAGAGTCTGAGTTAATAAATCTGCAGTGGATCCAGGACATTCCCAAGGGATTCTGATGATGTTGATGCATGGAACATATATGGAGAAGCACTGGCCTAGGTTGCTATTGTGAGTTTTTTCCAGGAGGGGGATAAAATGATGGTCTTGAAAACAAAGAAAAATTTCCAGGCCAGGAGATGGTGGAGCAGGGGACAGTTCAGGAAAGTAGGTGCTTAAGCAGAAAGTGTGAGGATTAGCAAAGAAAAAGCAAGAGCTCTACAAACATAAACACCCTCACACGCAGAAATGGAAATTTTCTTTTCTTTGAGTAGACCCCCAAATAGTATTTCTTTCACTGTTCCCTTTTTGCCCAGCTACAACTCTCTCTTGCTTGATAAAGCCCTTCTTTGCAAGACTGAAGGTGAAAGACTTATAGATGCTGTCCAGGATTGGTTATTGATCTGAGTTATTCTGCCAGTTTTGCATTTCTTAGGGGAAACTTGTTCAACAACACAAATCAGACCCAATCTCAAGATCTAAAATTAAGGGCCCTGAAAGAAGAAATCCAAGCTAGATCAAATTTCCAACTAGGATTCTAAGAGCAGAAATTTCAAGTTAAACCAGGTCTTTAGAATCTTCGATAACAGCCCTTTGTATCTGGCTCACCTATTTCAGAAAGTATTAGTACAGAGTTATTTAGGCCTCCTCTTCTCATATTTATTTTTATCTGTTTGTTTTTTCAGACTAAAAAGATTGAGTGAACATTGCTGTCATTTGCTTTTGCATTCCCTTTCTACTTCTGTAAATTGCCTGAAAAACTGTTGTGAAGATTAATCAAATTAGCACAACTAATCAAAAATTACATATATAAAACTCCTGGTAGTGTTTGGCAAATAGAAAGCACTTAGTAAATGCCAGTTTTCTAGATTTTTTTTTACTTCTGTGATTTATCTGCAGGTATTCATCTCTAGCAGCTCTGAATCATTTTGCTTAATTTTTTCAAGGGGGAAATGTTTTGTGTTTATTTCTAGTGTAGCATTGAGAATACATGAATTTATGCCAATGGGGAAACCTGAGAGGAGGATTGGAATCACTTCCTTGACTATTATACTGAGACATTAAAAGATTACTTGAGCTGGGACATTAGACACATTTAAAGACAGCCCTAATGGTGTGCTACCCTAAGAATGACGCCAAAAGCATTGATAAATATTCCTAACCATTGATCCTTTCACAATGTAGAAGTTAGTGGAACTGAAAATAGCCAGAAAGAAATGCGTTGAACTGTAGGCAGGGTTCAATTCAGAAATGTTTTGAATATATCCTTGAGTTTTCTAAACTTCCTGCAATTAAAAAAGGTTAATTTTAAATGAGAAAAGAATATAAACATTATTTTATAAATAAGTGATGGAAAATAATTTTACCTTTCTGAAATAACTCTCAATGACAGAGTTCCTTTTATGATAAGCATTTTTAATATTAAAAGTGTGTGACTATATGTATATGTACATGTTTTGAAATATTGTCCTGAAATTTAGTGTTAGACAAAAGCACCTAACTAGTTAAACACATGAAAATTAAACAATTAGTTTCAGTAGTAGGTTTTAGTAAAGGAGAAAACTGTGGCTTTTCCTCTCAAGTGTCCCAGTTCTGATTACAGTGTTGCTAGAGAAGTGGAGGGGGTGGGGTTGCTAATTCCACAGAAAGAGAACAGAAGAAGGAAGAGCATTTCTACCAAGAGGAACTGACTGATTGGAGGATGGGGATCTCGTGTCACAGTAACTCTGAAGGGGAAAAAGGGCTCCAGATTGGTCCAGGAGGGAAGACTTGGAGATCACATTGTTTGGTTTTGCCATGTAGTCCTTTAATACTAAAAGTGAGGTCTTGAGATAGCATATTTAAAAGCAGAGACATTACTTTGCCAACAAAGGTCCATCTAGTCAAGGCTATGGTTTTTCCAGTAGTCATGTATGGATGTGAAAGTTGGACGGTGAAGAAAGCTGAGCGCCGAAGAATTGATGCTTTTGAACTGTGGTGTTGGAGAAGACTCTTGAGAGTCCCTTGGACTGCAAGGAGATCCAATCACTGCATCCTAAAGGAGATCAGTCCTGGGTGTTCATTGGAGGGACTGATGTTAAGGCTGAAACTCCAATACTTTGGCTACCTCATGCGAAGAGTTGACTCATTGGAAAAGACTCTAATGCTGGGAAGGATTGGGGGCAGGAGGAGAAGGGGATGACAGAGGATGAGATGGCTGGATGGCATCACTGACTCGATGGACATGGGTTTGGGTAGACTCTGGGAGATGGTGATGGACAGGGAGGCCTGGCGTGCTGCAATTCATGGGGTCGCAAAGAGTCGGACACTACTGAGCGACTTAACTGAACTGAGATATTAATATAAGAACATGTACATAGAATACTTTGGCCACCTGATGTGATGAGCCGACTCATTGTAAAAGACCTGATGCTGGGAAGGATTGAAGGCAAAAGAAGGGGGCAGCAGAGGATGAGATGGTTAGATAGCATCACCAACTCAGTGGATATGAATCCGAGCAAACTCTGGGAGATAGTGAAGCACAGGGGAGCCTGGCGTGCCGCAGTCCATAGGGTCACAATGAGTCGGATACGACTTAGTGACAGAACAACAACAAAATACATACACACTTAGTTTTTTTCCATACCCTTTCCTTAGAACCATCTCTCGCCTCCCTCCCTCTTGAGGGCTTTTGGGGTCAGGAGAGTGGTTGTAACAAGGGTGAAAGAAGTGCAAAAGCTACTTGGCTTGGCTACTACCGGGAAGGATTAGATTGGGAGAGTGATAAGAGGCAACAGAAGTATAGAACTGACTGCAGATATTTGGATTTCAGAGCTTATAAAGGACGAAATGTATGATATCAGTGAATTATTTAATGTGTAGCACACCCAGTGCCCATTGGCTGCAGCATTCTTATTCTCAGGCAACTAAATGGGAATTTTAACCCTGCCTTTCTCATGGGTAACTCAGGTAACTGTTGAAGGATGGAAAGTAATATTTTTATTTCTACCTTTATCTGTGAGATTCCTAGTCCTTCCCAATGTGCACTTTCATAATGTGATTTTTTCCTTGCAGGGCATCCAGTATTTATGTTCACTCCAAGACCTGAATTTATATTACAACAACATTCCTTCCTTAGTGGAGGTGTCCCGCCTACAGCCTTTACCCTTCCTCAAAGAACTAGATTTGAGACTCAATCCTGTTGTCAGGAAAGATACAGATTATAGGCTCTTTGCTGTCTATACGCTACAAACTCTGGAGAAACTGGGTGAGACCCTCCTTCCTCCCTTAATCTTTGTCCCCAAATCTTACTTTAAATCAGCTGCCTCCTAACTTTTTGGATGTTGGCCCAGAGTGTGCACTGGCAGGATATATTTGTTTATTAGTCAATATTTATGTAACTTTTGTGTTGGCAGGATGTATGACGAGTCCTTTTATTGTTTATTGAATGACAGTCTATGATTTTATCAGTTACTTCCAGCTTTAGTTTTCGTCAGTTGATGGTTTCACCACCACTTCCTCCCCAACAAAAAGTTTCCAGGTTGACATTTATTTTTCCAGGTGCCCCAACTTTGTAACTACATTAGCAGTATAAAATGAATATAGCAACTTTTTGAAGCTTAGTTGGCAAGGAACAATAAATATTCCTTCAAATGAGTTAGTCTGTATTTCTTTGTAATTTTATTCTCATTGATATAAACTTCTATGTTACATGCTCCTGGGAAAGTTATAGGGAAGCTAAGTAAAGTCTTTTAGAAATGGTATGACTTTCAGCCTTTAAGATTAGGCCATTTGGATTGTTTGCTGCCCAAACTGTACTTTCCTGTAGTGATAGTTAGGTGACAGTTGTTGCTATGGTGTCCCTGTAGTCTCCCTGAGTTACTACTTACTCCAATGACAACATAATAGCATTATTCTGTGACCCGTCTCAAACAAAAGATGAGACTGATCTTTAGTTTTTACTCTGTGAATATGCTTTTCTGACCCACTACTGTTTACTCCAAAAAAGAATATGCTCAGACAACGGTTTTTGCCTCCAGATGACCGAGCTGTACGAGAAAGTGAGAGAAAAGCTGCCAAGCTGCATTTTAGTCAGTTGGGCAACAGTGAAAATTTTCTTTCAGAGGTGGAGAAAAGGTAAGATTTTTACCAAAATTTTTTTTAGTTTGGTTTTGGACAGAGAGTAGTGAATTCCTGCTTAACTTTCTTCATTATCCAGCAGAAATCTCTACAAGTTGTAAGAATCCTCAGATCAGAAATGAAAGTATCTATGCAAAATTTTCAGATTTATCTGGGGTGAGAATCTGGCCCTCAGTGGAACATTTCTGCTTTCTTGAACCACTGGGTCTTCTTTGGATATAATTGTACATTTTCTAAGGTTATTGTTCAGAGTTTATAGATAGGGATTTTATGGGATTACTTATTTCCATAAATGTTTGCCAACCCTTTCTTGGTAGAGTTATAAATTAGTACATGGTCTTTTCCTACTGAATTAGGAGGATTACATTACCATGGGAAGGATCGTTAGAGATAAATTTGTTAAAGAATGATAAGGGACGCATTTTTGTACAAAACCAAAAGTAAATGGCCCTTAAAGCTCTAAAGTATCTGAATGGTAGATTTTTCCATTTTTTATTACTCAAATTCTGTCAAAATAAGGTACCATATCCTCTACCCCCAAATTCATGCTTTTTAAAAAAAGTTGTTTTATTATTTTTGAAAAATAGAAGTTTATGATAAACAATTTAAATAACACAGATGTGCAGGAGAAAAAGTCAAAATCACCCTATATTTTGCTACTAAGTTAATTAACTACTAGAAATGTTTGGTATACATCCTTTCAGACATCTGTGTACCTATACACATATGTAGATGTATTATTAGTCCTTTTTTTCTGATGATAGAAGGAATGTGTATTTATTGTGAGAATACGGAAAGTAGAGAAAAAAACAATGTTAGCCACTTATAATCACACTACCCAGAAAGAAACACTAATTATATTATCGTAAATATCTTCTCAGTTTTAGGTATATGTATATGTGTGTGTATATTTTGTCTGTGCATGTTTATATATTATAACAACATAGGACCTTAAATATCATACAATCAATATATAAATATATTAATAATAAAATAATAAAATATATTTATTTTATAGCAGTTTGCTTCCTATACATACCATTTTAAATTTGATAAGATATGAAAATGTCCACACAACACTAAATATTCTTCCTCAGAATGTTTTTTGTTTACGTCTTTATTATCTTTCCCCTCCACTAGAATATAAGCTCCATGAGAACAAAGACCTTGCTTGTCTTGTTTACTGCAGTATCCCTAGAACAATGTCTGGCCCATTAGTGGTGCTAAGAAATAGTTTGTTGAATGATGATTAAATGAAGTCCATGCCTGTTGGCCTGGGGTCTTGCTCTTTTCTGGTGGCTTTGCCTGTCTCTGTTCTCATCCATTATATGTTTTGTAACGTAACCCTCAGAGAACAGCCTTATTTCTCTATTTTTTTAAGTTCCCTGTTTTAAAAAAATATTTGTTTATATTTGGCTATGCTCAGTCTTCATTGCTGCTTGGACTTTTCTCTAGTTGCAGCAAGCAAGGGCTACTCTATAGTTGTAGTATGCAGGCTTCTCGTTAAGATGGCTTCTCTTGTTGCACAGCATGGACTCCACACACAAGGGATTCGGTAGCTGTGGCTCTAGAGCACAGGCTCAATAGTTGTGGTGCATGGGCTTAGTTGCTCTTTGACATGTGGGATCTTTCTGGATTAGGGGTCAAACCTGTGGCTTCTGCATTGGCAGGTGGATTCTTTACCACTGAGCCACCATGGAAGCCCATAAGTGCCCTATATTTTAAAGTCCAGTTTAATTTGTTGTTGTTGTATATTTGCTAAGTATGACTCTTTTGCGACTCCATGAACTGTAGCCTGCTAGGCTCCTCTGCCCATGGGATTTCCCAGGCAAGAATACTGGAGTGGGTTGCCATTTCCTTCTCCTGGGAATCTTCCTGACCCAGGGATTGAACCCAGGTCTCCTTCCTTGCATGTGGATTCTTTACCACTGAGCCACCTGGGAGGCCCTGAGGTTAATGAGATTAATTTATATAGACTAAAATTCACCCTGCTATAGAAAGAAATGGAATATTTCTTAAAAATTATTTGTATATGTACTCTGTAAATTAATTCCTATTTTAAATGCATTGGAGTACCTTGTTTACTACAGAAATCCATAGGTGAGTTAATGTATAACTGAATAAACTTCCTAGTGAGGCAAACAATTATCACCACTGTATTTCTGTTTAGTTACCTTATAGTGATTGCAAAAACAGAAGTAAAATGTTGCTCAAGTGTCCAGAATTAACATTAATATTCTATAAGCTCTCCAACCTTGGGTGAAGGATTTTTCTTTTAAGCCTTTCTGAGTCCCAAGTCCCCCAACCTATAAAATGATGATTATAAATTAATAGGAGAGCTTTTATGATTAAATGAAACGATGAGAGTAAAGTGCTTAGCTCATAGTTTAGGCTGTCTGTACTTAATGTAATTCCCAATCTGTACACACCAGTCTTACTATACTACATCAATCAAGTGCAAACACTTGCCTTTCTTATTTCTTTTTCAAACTAATGGTTATAGTTGTCTCCATTGTAATTCTTGGTAGAAGAACCATCCTTTCTGTGTCCTATGAAGTTTTTAATTCAAAAGAAAATATTTTTATTTTATAATATAAAATGTTACTCCCTGAGTCACCAGACCTAAGTTTATGTCAAGAAAACAGAGTATCCAAGTTCAGAATTTTCTGGCTTTCATGCTTTCAAGGGTGAACTATAGTGTCTTTCTTTCTAATTATTCCCAATGAAAATACTATGACTTTAAAAAAAAATAGTTTTAACTGAAATATTTGTGAAAATAATATGTTCTGGAGCATTTGGGAAAAAAAAATATGATCACCCTGAAATGTTTTTTTCTAAATAGCCTTTACTCGTGATCTCAGAAGCTTCTTTCAGTTTTAAATAAATTATTTGATATGACAGCTCTAGGGAGAAGACAGTAAAAAACTGTGTAACAAATGAGAGCACTGCATCAAAAGTCAGCACTGATAGTGATAACAGAATTGAAACTGGTAAGTTTTCCCTTTCTGACCACAAAACAATTAAAACATTAATTGTTTCTGTTTTTATGGCCAATCTTGAGTAGGATGAAGACAAAATAGTTGAGAAATAACATAGATTTGAAGCAAGCACAAGATTTACCAGTTTGTGTTTTTCCTTCTTTCTCTCACTGCCAGAGAAGCCCTATTTACTAAGCAGGCCTAAGGCAGAACCGATCAAAGTGTATAAGCTGTACTCAGTTCAATTTCACTTACATCACTTTATATCATTAGTACATCCTGAAAATTGCATTGCCAATCCCCACAGGATTCATTAGCCAGAGACTCAGGACTCATCTGCATCAGTGCAGTTCACACCCTTAGCCTCTCGGCGTCCCCACCTTGAGACTTTGCAGCTGCAGAATCTATATGTGCTATATTCTTAGGGATTGTTGACTGTAAGCAGTATTGGTAATCCAACGTGAATGAAGTGGTTATGCTACATTCGTGGTCATGCCACAGGCTAGAAGAAAGCTTTCCAGTAGAGAACTTGCATGCAGTGGGCCCATATGGATTAATTTGGCACTCATCAGATGACCTTTCACTTGAGAAAATTTTTTCTGTCTCAAGGTCTCTGTCCCTTTTTGAAGGGTCTATTGAATTATATACAAACTCTAAAAATTAATCCTTAAAATCTCAACAATAATTAATAGATTGATGATGTAGTTTAGACACGAAGGGTTTTCAGTTTGTAACATACAGTATTTTATTTCCTGACCTTGTATCTATCCATGTAGACATTAGTTGACAAGTTATTTTCATGCAGTATTTCATGGTAAAATAAGCCATAGTGTGGTATGATTTTTATTTTCCTTTCTTAGAGGTCTCAGCACATGTAAGTCATGGACCATAGATTGCTCTATTTCATTTTAAGTAGCATTTCTAATATTTCAAAATTGATGAAATTCTATTGTAATTATTTTGGAAAGTACTGAAAAGCCCGAAGAACATTTTAATCACTCAGAAGACTGTCCCCTAAAGAGAATCTCAGTTAATTTGATATACAGCTTTCCTATCTTTTATATAAGCATTTATGTATCCATTTCCAGAAAGACAAAGATACACTGAAGCATAATTTGATTACATTTTTTGTATGAGCTGAATTAAATGTCATTTATATCATTATATGTCGTAAGCACACACAGTCACTGTATGAATTAAGATGTTTTAAAGTACATAGCCTTTACTGAGAACAAACTGCTTTACTAGACACAGGGCCCATTTCTAAAGGTGCTCAGAAGCTCCAGCTGTTGCTGGAATTTTTTTTTAATATTAAATTTATTTTGCTGCTTTGAAACGTTAAAGATCTTTGCTTTCTGATGAAAATTATGTTTTGTGCTAGATCCCTGGGGAGTGTTGCCTGTAAGCACTGTTGGTAATCCAGTATGACTAAAGTGGTTATACTACATTAATGTTTGTGCCACAGGCTAGGACAAAACTTTCTAGAAAATATTTCCCACTAGCTCAATTGTTCAAACAGTGCTTTCCCACCAGTCATTTAGGATGGCAGGGAATCTTCACTGTCTTGGATCCTCATCCTGGTCTCTTAACTGCATAATCTTTGACTGTTTCAAAGTTCCCTCTCTCTTTTCCCATACCCCTAAAATAAGCATACCTAGGCTATGCCTTCAGATTCTCTTCCTTTTCTACTCTTTGCCTTATTGAGCTCATCTGTTTCCACATCTAGCTTTATTTCCTCCTTGTTGATGACTCTGAAACATATTGGTCTAGCTTTGACAACTTGTACAGTTTCTCTGCATCAGTTCCCCATTTCTGTTGACCAACTATTAACATACACTTGGAATCACCACTGAATAATTTTCCAGCCTCTCACACTAAACATGTTAAAAAATCAAACGAACCCCATTTCCTCCAGCCCTAAACAGCTCTCAGGGTTTCCTTAGTGTTACCACCACTTTCCCATTACTCAGGCTCAGAATCAGAGTGGGGTATAATTCTCTCCCACCCAAAAATCCAGTTGAATGTTCATACCGTAGAGTATGATTCACAATTAACAAGCTTTCTTTTCCCTTTTGTGTCTCTTAACAGGCATGTTTAATAGCTATCATTCACTGAGTATAAACTCTAGGCCAGGCTATGTGTATAATCTCATTAAATCTTCACAACAACCTTGAAGGTGATTATAATTGTCCTTGTTTTATGTGTGAGGAAACCAGGCCCAAAAGAGGTGAAATAATTTGCTCTAATTATACAGTAAGTGGCAAAGCTGTGATGCAAACTCTAGTCTGTCAATCATCAAAGTCCTCTTAAATATTATACTGTGCTGCCTCCCAGTGTCTTCTTTCTTCAGTTCATTTTGTATTTCCTGTCAGATTAATTCTCTTAAAACTCAACTGTGATTATTATATTTGCCTGCTCAAAAACTTACATGGCTCCCACTCGTAGCTGAAGTTAGAGTCCTCAATCTGACACACAAGTTTCCTCTAAGTTGTAGCTGCGGGACTTTCCTGGTGGCTAAGATTCTGCACACCCAATGCAGGGGGCCTGGGTTCAATCCTTGGTCAGGGTACTAGATCCCACTTGCTGCAACTAAAGTTTCCACATGCTGCAACAAAGATCAAAGATCCCATGTGCAGCAGCTAAGACATAGCACAGCCAAATAATTAATTAAAAAAAAAAAAAGCTGCTGGAGCTTGTCTCTTCAGCCTACCCTGAAACCTTATCTCCTGTTTCTCAACTATAATATACGATGTTCAATCAAGTCAAACCACTCTCTCCTTTTTCTCTCTTTTGCCCCTGAACTAATGCTGTCCCTTCTGCCTTCAGTGCTTGAATTAAAATCCTTCTTTTTATGACCCAACTCAAAGTCCATTCTTTTTAGTGAAATTTTTGATTCTCATCCAACTTTTTTTTTCCTTTTTTCTTTTTTAAACTCACATAAATTATCTTCTGAAACATATACTCTGGAAACAGAAAATTCAGTCATTTCCTGAATCACTTGCAATATAAGATAATGAAACAAACATGAAAAAGCTAAATAACACAATTTCAGGCAGTGCATATGAAAACATTAAATAAATGATACAGATCAGTATTCCTAAAACTCATTGTTGTGAACTCCTAGAGCAGGGATAATCTCAGAGGTTCACAGGCAGTGTGAGATCCTTAGATTTCATGTTTTTGTTTGATGCAGTTATGGAAAACATTTAAAAGACGTAAAAGCAAAAAAGCTTCTTTGCAGTATTAGTGTGCTATTTGAAAAAATAGACTGTTTTTTAGAATAGTTTTAGATCTACAGCAAAACTGAACAGGAAATACAGGGTTCCTATATACCTCCTGCCTCTACACATGCATAGCCTCTGTCACTACCAACAACAGGCATCAGAGTGGTGCTTTTGTTACAACTGATGAACCTACATTGACACATTATTATCACTTGAAGTCCTTAGTTCACATTAGGCTTCCTTCTTGGTAGTGTACATTCTATGGGTTTGGCAAATGTATTAATATAATGACATGTATCCACCATTTTAGTATCATACAGAATAGTTTCACTGGCCTAAACTCTGTGCTCACGTAGTCATCCCTTTCTCCCCTCTCACCCCTGGCAACTACTGATCTTTTTACCATCTCTTTATTTTTTTTTCAGAAATTTTTATTGTGGTAAAATGCATATAAGATTTACCATCTTAACCATTTTTAGTGAACAGTTCACTGGTATTAAATGCATTCATAACATTGTGCAACCATCACCACCAGCCCTCTGGAACTCTTTTCATCTTATAAAACTGAACTACACCGATTAAATGATAACTCCCCATCTTACCCTCCATGTAGCCCCTAGAAATCACCATTCTGTTTTCTCTCTCTCTGATACTGACTGCTCTGAGTCTCTTATAGAAGAGAAATCATACAGTATTTGTCTTTTTGTGACTGGTTTATTTCAGTTAGCATAATGTCCTCAATGTTGTTGCCCTCTTCCAACAACACAAGAGATGACTCTACGCATGGACATCACCAGGTGGTCAATACCAAAATCAGATTGATTATATTCTTTGCAGCCAACAATGGAGAAGCTCTATACTACAGTCAGAAAAAACAAGAACTAGAGCTGAGTATGGCTTAGATCATGAGCTCCTTAGGGCAAAATTTAGACTTAAATTGAAGAAAGTAGGGGAAACCACTAGACCGGTCAGGTGTGATTTAAATCAAATTCCTTATGACTATACAGTGGAGGTGACAAGTAGACTCAAGGGATTATATCTGGTAAAACAGAATGCCTGAAGAACTATGGACGGAGGTTTGTAACATTGTACAGGAGGCAGTGACCAAAACCATCCCAAAGAAAAAGAAATGCAAGAAGGCAAAATGGTTGTCTGAAGAGGCCTTACAGATAGCTGAGAAGAGAAGAGAAGCAAAAGGCAAAATAGAAAGGGAAAGATATACCAAACTGAATGCAGAGTTCCAGAGAATAGCAAGGAGAGATAAGAAAGCTGTAAGTGAACAATGCAAAGAAATGGAGGAAAACAATAGAATGGGAAAGCCTAGAGACCTCTTCAAGAGAACTGGAGATACCAAGGGAACATTTCATGCAAAGATGGGCACAATCGAGTAAAGAAACGGCAAGGACCTAACAGAAGCAGAAGAGATTAAGAAGAGGCAGCGAGAATACACAGAAGAACTATACAAAAAAGGTCTTAATGACCCCGATAACCATGATGATGTGATCACTCACCTAGAGCCAGACATCCTGGAGTGTGAAGTCAAGTGGGCCTTAGGAAGCATTACTGTGGACAAAGCTGGTGGAGGTGATGAAATTCCAGCTGAGCTATTGCTAATCCTAAAAGATGGATTCTGTTAAAATGCTACACTCAATATGCCAGCAAATTTAGAAAACTCAGCAACGGCAACAGGACTGGAAAAGGTCAGTTTTCATTCCAATCCCAAGGAAAGGCAATGCCAAAGAATGTTCAAACTACTGTGCTATTTTGCTCATTTCACATGATAGCAAGGTAATGCTCAAAATCCTTCTGGCTAGGCTTCAGCAGTATATGAACTGAGAACTTCCAGATGTACAAGCTGGATTTAGAAAAGGCAAAGGAACCAGAGATCAAATTGCCAACATCTGTTGGATCATAGAAAAAGCAAGGGAATTCCAAAAAAAAATCTGCTTCATTGACTACACTAAAGGCTTTGACTGTGTGAATCACAACAAATGAAAATTCTGAAAGAGGTAGGGATACCAGACTACCTTACCTGCCTCCTGAGAAACCTGTATGCAGGTCAAGAAGCAATTAGAACCAGACATAGAACAACAGACTGGTTCCAAATTGGGAAAGGAGTATGTCAAGGCTGTATATTGTCACCCTGCTTATTTAACTTGTATCCAGAGTACATTATGTGAAATACTGAGCTGAATGAATCACAGACTGGAATCAAGATTGCCAGGAGAAGTATCAACAACCTCAGATATGCAGATGATACCACTCTAATGGCAGAAAGCAAAGAGGAACTAAAGTGCCTCTTGATGAGGGTGAAAGAGGAGAGTGAAAAAGATGGCTTAAAACTCAACATTCAGAAAACAAAGATCCATGGCTTCCAGTCCTATCACTTTATGCAATAGATGGGGAAAAAGTGGAAACAGTGACAGATTTTATTTTCCTGGGCTCCAAAATCACTGTGGAAGGTGACTGCAGCCATGAAATTAAAAAATGCTTGCTCTTTGGGAGAAAAGTTATGACAAACCTAGACAGTGTAGTAAAAAGCAGAGACATTACTTTGCTGACAAAGGTCCATATAGTCAAAGCTATGGTCTTTCCAGTAGTCATCTATGGATGTGAGAGTTGGACCATAAAGAATGCTGAGCACCGAAGAATTGATGCTTTTGAATTACGATGCTGGAGAAGACTCTTGAGAGTCTCTTGGACAGCAAGGAGATCAAGCCAGTCAATCCTAAAGGAAATCAACCCTGAATATTCATTGGGAGGACTGATGCTGAAGCTGAAGCTCCAGTACTTCTGCCACCTGATGCGAAGAGCCAACTCATTGGTAAAGATCTGATACTGGGAAAGATTGACAGCAGGAGGAGAAAGGGGGGACAGAGGATGAGATGGCTGTATGGCATCACTGACTCAATGGACATGAGTTTGAGCAAACTCCAGGAGATAGTAAAGGACACAGAAGCCTGGTATGCTGCAGTCCATGGAGTCGTGAAGAGTTGTACGTGACTGAACAACAACGTCCTCAAAGTTCATCCACATGGTAGCATTTGTCAGAATTTCCTTCCTTTTTAAGGGTGAATAATACTCCATCATATGTATAGAGCACATTTGTTTATCCATTCATTGTCAGTGGACACTTGGGTTGCTCCCATGTTTTAGCTATTGTGAATAAAGCTGCTGTGAACAGGGGTATACAACTATCTCTTCAAGACCCTGCTTTCACTTCTTTGGCGTGTGTACCCAGAAGTGAAATTACTGGATCATATAGTAATTTTATTTTTAGTTTTTTTCAGGAACTGCCATACTGCTGTCTATAGCCCCTGTACCATTTTACACTCCTACCAACAGTGTGCAAGAGTTCTGATTTCTCTGCATCCTTACCAACACTTCTTATTTTCTGATTTTTTGGTAGTAGCCATCCTACTGGGTGTGAGGTGGTATCTCGTGTTTTTAATTTGTATTTCCCTGATGATCAGTGATTTTGAGTATTTTTGTGTGTGTGCTTATTGGCCATTTGTAAATCTTCATTTGGAGAAATGTCTGTTCAAGTCCTTTGCCCACTTTTGAACCAAGTTGCTTTTTTGTTGTTGTTGAGTATTAGGAGTTCTCTATATACTCTAAATATTAATTCTGTATCAGATATATGATTTGCAAATATTTTCCCCCATTCTGTGGGCTGCCTTGTTACTCTGTATGTTTGTTTTTAGATGCATAAAATTTTTAGTTTTTCATGAAGTTCAATTTGTCTGTTTTTTCTTTTATTGCTTTGCCTTTGATGTCACAGTGCAAAATCCAGTAAGCATTTTCTCTATGTTTTCTTCTAAGAGTTTTATAGTTTTTAAAATATATTTATTTATTTATTATTTATTTGGATGCCCCCGGTCTTAGTTGGGCCATGTGGGATCTACTTCCCTGACCAGGGATCTAACCCCAACCCCTTGCATTGGGAGTGTGGAGTCTTAGCCACTGGACCACTAGAGAAATCCTGAGTTTTATAGTTTAATGTATTATATTTAAGTCTTTGATCCATTAATCCATCCAGTTAATTTTTGTGTATGTGTTAGGTAAGGGTCCAGCTTAAATTTTTTGCATGAGGGGTGAGGGATGGGTAGCTGCTTCTTTGCTGAAAGTGAAAGTTGCTCAGTTGTGTCCGACTCGTTGTGATCCCATGGACTGTAGCCCACCAGGTTCCTCGCCATGGAATTCTCCAGGCAAAAATACTGGAGTGTGTAACCTATCCCTTCTCCAGGGAATCTTCCCTACCCAGGGATCAAACCCAGGTCTCCCACATTGCAGGCAGATTCTTTACCATTTGAGCCACTAAGGAAGCCCAAGAATACTGGAGTGGGTAGCCTATCCCTCTCCAGGAGATATTCCCGACCCAGGAATCAAGCCCGGGTCTCTTGCATTGCAGGTGGATTCTTTACCAGCTGAGCTACCAGGGAAGCCTTAGCTACTTTGCTAAGAACTGAAATTAACCAAAATTAACCCTAATTTACCTTCCATGCCTTCCCCTAGAAGTTGCAAGCCTTCAGTAGACTCCAGAATTCTGAAATAGTTTTATCAGAGAATTCTGCCAGTGCAGTTGTTGTCCAGGGGGGAGACAGATGCAAGATGCTTCTCACTCTGCTATTTACACCTGTCGCCACAGTTTTGCCTTTTCCAGAATGTCATATAATTGGAGTCATACCTTATGTAGCCTTTTCAGATTGGCTTTGTCTGCTTAGTAATATGCAGTGGTTTACTCCATATCTTTTTGTGGCTTAGTTCAGTTCAGTTCAGTCGCTCAGTCGTGTCCGACTCTTTGCGACCCCATGAATTGCAGAACGCCAGGCCTCTCTGTCCATCACCAACTCCCGGAGTCTACCCAAACCCATGTCCATCGAGTCGGTGATGCCATCCAACCATCTCATCCTCTGTCGTCCCCTTCTCCTCCCGCCCCCAATCCTACCCAGCATTAGGGTCTTTTCCAATGAGTCAACCCTTCGCATGAGATGGCCAAAGTATTGGAGTTTCAGCTTCAACATCAGACCTTCCAATGAACACCCAGGATTGATCTCTTTTAGGATGGATTGATTGGATCTCCTTGCAGTCCAAGGGACTCTCAAGAGTCTTCTCCAACACCACAGTTCAAAAGCATCAATTCTTCGGCGCTCAGCTTTCTTTATCGTCCAGCTCTCACATCCATACATGACCACTGGAAAAACCATAGCCTTGACTAGATGGACCTTTGTTGGCAAAGTAATGTCTCTGCTTTTAAATATGCTATCTAGGTTGGCCATAACCTTCCTTCCAAGGAGTAAGCGTCTTTTAATTTCATGGCTGCAATCACCATCAGCAGTGATTCTGGAGCCCAGAAAAATAAAGTCTGACACTGTTTCCACTGTTTCCCCATCTATTTCCCATGAAATGATGGGACCAGAAGCCACGATCTTAGTTTTCTGAACATTGAGCTTTAAGCCAACTTTTTCACTCTCCTCTTTCACCTTCATCAAAAGGCTCTTTAGTTCTTCTTCACTTTCTGCCATAAGGGTGGTGTCATCCGCATATCTGAGGTTATTGATATTTCTCCCGGCAATCTTGATTCCAGCTTGTGTTTCTTCCAGCCCAGCGTTTCTCATGATGTTCTCTGCATATAAGTTAAATAAGCAGGGTGACAATATACAGCCTTGACGTACTCCTTTTCCTATTTGGAACCAGTCTGTTGTTCCATGTCCAGTTCTAACTGTTGCTTCCTGACCTGCATACAGGTTTCTCAAGAGACAGGTCAGATGGTCTGATATTCCCATCGCTTTCAGAATTTTCCACAGTTTATTGTGATCCACACAGTCAAAGGCTTTGGCATAGTCAATAAAGCAGAAATAGATGTTTTTCTGGAACTCTCTTGCTTTTTCAATGATTCAGCGGATGTTGGCAATTTGATCTCTGGTTCCTCTGCCTTTTCTAAAACCAGCTTGAACATCTGGAAGTTCACGGTTCACGTATTGCTGAAGCCTGGCTTGGAGAATTTTGAGCATTACTTTACTAGCATGTGAGATGAGTGCAATTGTGCGGTAGTTTGAGCATTCTTTGGCATTGCCTTTCTTTGGGATTGGAATGAAAACTGACCTTTTCCAGTCCTGTGGCCACTGCTGAGTTTTCCAGATTTGCTGGCATATCGAGTGCAGTACTTTCACAGCATCATCTCTGAGGATTTGAAATAGCTCAACTGGAATTCCATCACCTCCACTAGCTTTGTTCGTAGTGATGCTTTCTAAGGCCCACTTGACTTCACATTCCAGGATGTCTGGCTCTAGGTGAGTGATCACACCATCGTGATTATCTGGGTCGTGAAGATCTTGTTTGTACAGTTCTTCTGTGTATTCTTGCCACCTCTTCTTAATATCTTCTGCTTCTGTTAGGTCCATACCATTTCTGTCCTTTATCGAGCCTATCTTTGCATGAAATGTTCCCTTGGTATCTGTAATTTTCTTGAAGAGATCTCTAGTCTTTCCCAATCTGTTGTTTTCCTCTATTTCTTTGCACTGATCGCTGAGGAAGGCTTTCTTATCTCTCCTTGCTATTCTTTGGAACTCTGCATTCAGATGGGAATATCTTTCCTTTTCTCCTTTGCTTTTCGCTTCTCTTCTCTTCCCAGCTATCTGTAAGGCCTCCTCAGACAGCCATTTTGCTTTTTTGCATTTCTTTTCCATGGGGATTTTCTTGATCCCTGTCTCCTGTACAATGTCACGAACCTCTGTCCATAGTTCATCAGGCACTCTGTCTTTCAGGTCTAGACCCTTAAATCTATTTGTCACCTCCACTGTATACTCATAAGGGATTTGATCTAGGTCATACCTGAATGGCCTAGTGGTTTAGTAGCTACTTTCTTTTTAGGGCTTAATGGTGCTGCAGTCCATGGGGTCACAAAGAGTTGGACACGACTGAGCGACTGAACTGAACTGAATATTTTATTATTATTATCTGGATTATTTATTTATCCACTTACCTACTGAAGAACATCTTGGTTGCTCCTAGGTTTTGGCAATTATGAAAAAAGTTGCTATAAACATCTATGTGCAGGTGTTTGTATGAACATAAGCTTTCAACTCCTTTGGGTAAATACCAAGTTTTTAGTTTTGTAAGAAACTGCAAACTGTTACCTGATATAATCTGCTTTTTAAAATATCTTTTTTTTTTTTTTTTTATAAATTTATTTATTTTAGTTGGGGGCTAATTACTTTACAATATTGTAATAGTTTTTGCCATACATTGACATGAATCAGCCATGGGTTTACATGTGTTCCCCTTCCCGGACCCCCCACCCACCTCCCTCCCCATCCCATCCTTCTGGATCATCCCATTGCCCCGGCCCTGAGCCCTTGTCACATGCATCGAACATGGAATGGTGCTCTGTTTCACATATGACAATACACATGTCTCAATGCCATTCTCCCAGAACGTCCCACCCTCACCTTCTCCCTCAGAGTCCATAAAATTGTTCCATGCATCTGTGTCTCTTATTCTGTCTCGCATGTAGGGTTATCGTTACCATCTTTCAAATTCCATATATATGCATTAGTATACTGTATTGTTGTTTTTCTTTCTGGCTTACTTCACTCTGTGTAATGGGCTCCAGTTTCATCCATCTCAGTAGAACCGATTCAAATGTATTTTTTTTAATGGCTGAGTAATATTCCATTGTGTATATGTACCACAGCTTCCTTATCCATTCGTCTGCTGATGGACATCTAGGTTGCTTCCATGTCCTGGCTATTGTAAACAGTGCTGCGATGAACATTGGGGTACACGCGTCTCTTTCAATTCTGGTTTCCTCGGTGTATATGCCCAGCAGTGGGATTGCTGGGTCATATGGCAGTTCTATTCCCAGTTTTTTAAGGAATCTCCACACTGTTCTCCATAGTGGCTGTACTAGTTTGCATTCCCACCAACAGTGTAAGAGGGTTCCCTTTTCTCCACACCCTCTCCAGCATTTATTGCTTGTAGACTTTTGGATAGCAGCCATTCTGACTGGTGTGAAATGATACCTCATTGAGGTTTTGATTTGCATTTCTCTAATAATGAGTGATGTTGAGCATCTTTTCATGTGTTTGTTAGCCATCTGTATGTCTTCTTTGGAGAAATGTCTGTTTAGTTCTTTGGCCCATTTTTTGATTGGGTCGTTTATTTTTCGGGAATTCAGCTGCAGAAGTTGCTTGTATATTTTTGAGATTAATTGTTTGTCTGTTGCTTCATTTGCTATTATTTTCTCCCATTCTGAAGGCTGTCTTTTCACCTTGTTTATAGTTTCCTTTGTTGTGCAAAAGCTTTTAATTTTAATTAGGTCCCATTTGTTTATTTTTGCTTTTATTTCCAATATTCTGGGAGGTGGGTCATGGAGGATCCTGCTGTGATTTATGTCGGAGAGTGTTTTGCCTATGTTTTCCTCTAGGAGTTTTATTGTTTCTGGTCTTACGTTTAGATCTTTAATCCATTTTGAGTTTATTTTTGTGTACGGTGTTAGGAAGTGTTCTAGTTTCATTCTTTTACAAGTGGTTGACCAGTTTTCCCAGCACCACTTGTTAAAGAGATTGTCTTTTCTCCATTGTATATTCTTGCCTCCTTTGTCGAAGATAAGGTGTCCATATGTGCGTGGGTTTATCTCTGGGCTTTCTATTTTGTTCCATTGATCTATATTTCTATCCTTGTGCCAATACCATACTGTCTTGATGACTGTGGCTTTGTAGTAGAGCCTGAAGTCAGGCAGGTTGATTCCTCCAGTTCCATTCTTCTTCCTCAAAATTGCTTTGGCTATTCGAGGTTTCTTATATTTCCATACAAATTGTGAGATGATTTGTTCTAGTTCTGTGAAAAATACCATTGGTAGCTTGATAGGGATTGCATTGAATCTGTAGATTGCTTTGGGTAGAATACTCATTTTCACTATATTAATTCTTCCAATCCATGAACACGGTATATTTCTCCATCTGTTTGTGTCCTCTTTGATTTCTTTCATCAGTGTTTTATAGTTTTCTATATATAAGTCTTTTGTTTCTTTAGGTAGATATATTCCTAAGTATTTTATTCTTTTTGATGCAATGGTGAATGGTATTGTTTCCTTAATTTCTCTTTCTGTTTTCTCATTATTGGAGTATAGGAATGCAAGGGATTTCTGTGTGTTAATTTTATAGCCTGCAACTTTACTATATTCATTGATCAACTCTAGTAATTTTCTAGTAGAGTCTTTAGGGTTTTCTATGTAGAGGATCATGTCATCTGCAAACAGTGAGAGTTTTACTTCTTCTTTTCCTATCTGTATTCCTTTTATTTCTTTTTCAGCTCTGATTGCTGTGGCCAAAACTTCCAAAACTATGTTGAATAGTAGTGGTGAAAGTGGGCATCCTTGCCTTGTTCCTGACTTTAGGGGAAATGCTTTCAATTTTTCACCATTGAGGATAATGTTTGCTGTGGGTTTGTCATATATAGCTTTTATTATGTTGAGATATGTTCCTTCTATTCCTGCTTTCTGGAGGGTTTTAATCATAAATGGATGCTGAATTTTGTCAAAGGCTTTTTCTGCATCTATTGAGATAACCATATGGTTTTTTTCTTTCAATTTGTTAATGTGGTGTATTACATTGATTGATTTGCGGATGTTAAAAAAACCTTGCATTCCTGGGATAAAGCCCACTTGGTCATGATGTATGATCTTTTTAATATGATGTTGGATTCTGTTTGCTAGAATTTTATTAAGGATTTTTGCATCTATGTTCATCAGTGATATTGGCCTGTAGTTTTCCTTTTTTGTGACATCTTTGTCCGGTTTTGGAATTAGGGTGATGGTGGCCTCATAGAATGAGTTTGGAAGTTTACCATCTTCTGCAATTTTCTGGAAGAGTTTGAGTAGGATAGGTGTTAGCTCTTCTCTAAATTTTTGGTAGAATTCCGCTGTGAAGCCGTCTGGTCCTGGGCTTTTGTTTGTAAAATATCTTTTTACACACTGAGTTTCTTAAACTGAAATTTATCAAACTAGATTGATAGTCTCAGGGTTTATGAGAATGTTGAGTTTGAGAAACACTAATGTAGATGGGCATATGCTGTAGAGGCTCAGAGTGTACTAGGAGCAAGTGGGGAAAGGTTTTGTGACAAATTCATTTCTCTCTCATATAGAAATCTGGATATTGGCAATCTAGGGCTGTTATTGGGGGTTCTAACAGATGAATAAGGATATAGTGGGGGGCAACTGGCATTCTCTGGTGCGATGGATGTAAGAGCAGTTCAGCAAACAGGTGTCTATCTACTGGAAAATTCCTGTGTTAGAGACTAGGCACATTAGGAAATGACACAATGTCAGAGCTTCAGCTACTCCCACACCAGAGAGATTTATCATAGCTGATTAGGTTACAAGTCAGGCTGAGACATGAGTTCGACTTTGGCAGAGATAAAGAACTGTCGGGGAGAGACACTAGCAGTTGACCTGGGTAAAGCCTTCCCAAAAAGGATACATTTAAGTTGGGCATTCAAATAGAATTCATTGGGCATAGTTGGGCATTCAATGCATAGAAAACAGAAGTGGAAAAAACAGGTATGACAGATTAGGAAATTGACTCAGCTTGTGACTTAGCTTGTGACTGGGGGCTTCTCAGGTGGTGCTAATGGAAAAGAACCTGCCTGCCAGTGCAGGAAACATAAGAGATGTGAGTTTGATCCCTGAATAGGGAAGATCCCCTGGAGAAGAAAATGGCAACTCACTCCAGTATTCTTGCCTGCAGAATCCCATGGACAGAAGAGCCTGGCAAGATACAGTCCATTGGGTCGCAGAGAGTTGAACATGGCTGAAGCGCCTTGGCACGCATGCATGCACGTGACTGGAGCTAAGGTGCTTGATTAAAGCCAAGTTGCAAACGGTCTCTTTATGAAACATTTTCATTTTATTCTCTTGAAAGTGGGTGACAAAGATGTTTTAGGTGGTAAGCATGATTAAATGTGTAATTTAGAGCGATAATTCAAGATTGATTAGTTAGATGGGCAGCAACTAAAGACAGCAGTCCAAGTGGGAGATAATAAGGACTTGTCCTGACATAGGACAATAATAGTGTGAATACAAATGAGGAGGTACAGATTAATTAAATCCTTGAGAACTGGGACATCCTTTGTGGTCCAGTGGCTAAGACTCAGCACTCCCAGTGTAGGGGCCCTGGTCAGGGAACTAGATCCCTCCTGCTACTACTAAAAAAAAAGATCCCAAATGCCAGAACTGAAAGAGCCCATGTGCTGCTGCAACTCAGACTCCACACAGCCAGATAAATAAAAATAAATATTAAAAAAAAAGTACTTCAAAGGACACTATCAAGAAGGTAAAAAAGCTAGGAAATTCCCTGGCTGTCCAGTGGTTAGGACTCTGTGCTTTCACTGCTGGGGGATGGGTTCAGTCCCTGGTGGGGGAGCTAAAATCCCAAATGCTGCATTGTATGACCAAAATAATAATTAATTATTTTTTTAAAAAAAGTAAAAAAAGCAACCCACAGAATAGGAGAAAATATTTGCAAATCATATGTCTGACAAGGGTCTGATATCCATTATATATATATATATATATATAGACTCTTATAAAATCAACAACAGAAAGGCAAACAACCCAAAATGGGCAAAAGATTGAGCAAACATTTCTCCAAAGAAGATATGCAACTAGCCAACAAGCATATGAAAGATGTTCAATATCACTAGCCATAAGGGAAATGCAAGTCAAAACCACAAGGAGGATAACATTTCACATCCACTAGGATGGCTATAATCAAAAGGACAGATAACAAGTAACAACAAAGATGTGGAGAAATTGGAACCCTCACTCATACATTTCTGGTGGGAAAATAAAATGGTATCGCTTCTTGGAAAACAATTTGAAAGTTCCTCAAAAAGTTAGAGTTACCATTTGACCCAGCAATTCCTCTCCTAGATATATACCCAAGAGACATGAAAACATATGTCCACACAAAGACTTGTGCAGGAATGAAAGCAGCATTATTCATAATAGCCAAAAAATCTATCAACTCATGAATGGAGAAACAAAATAATGGCATATCCATATAAGGTGTATTTTTCAGCCTAAAAAGGATTGAAGTATTGATACATGCTACAATGTTTGTCCTGAAAATATCATACTAATTGACAGAAACTAGATTCAAAAGGTTAAATATTGTATTATTCCATCTTCATGAAATGTCCAGAATAGGCAAATCCTATTTGATGTTTGCTAGGGACTGATGAAGAAGAGAGAATTAAGAGTCACAGTTAATTTGGCTTGTTTTGGGGTGATGAAAGTAGAAGGTGGTGATGGTTGTACAACTTTGTGAATGCACTGAAAATCACTGAATTGCATACTGTAAAATGATGGCCTATATGGCGTGTACATTATACCTCAATTAAAGATTCCCCCCTCCGGCTGGCTAGCGCGCGACGGGGGCGGGGCAGCAGCTGCGGGCCCACGCCGTAAACAGATAACATGGCGGTGGCGGCTGCTGCGGCACCTGGGGCCTTGGGCACTTTGCAGGCCGGCCGTGCCCGCTTGGTGGCCGCTTGCTGTGCGCGGCTAGGCCCCAGGTGGAGGCTGCCCGGCTCCTGGACGTGCCCGCGCGTCGACTCGACGATATGGGCCCGGGGCTGGATGCCCGCGGCCGGGGGAACGGCCTGGCAGAGGGGCTACAGCGCAGAGGTGAAGTCTGAGGACGAGCTGCGGCTGCGGTACCTGGAGGAGGAGAACCGAGGAACTGTGGTGCTTGGAATAAACAGAGCCTATGCCAAAAATTCACTGAGTAAAAATCTTATAAAAATGCTCTCAAAAGCTGTGGCTGCTTTAAAATCTGATAAGAAAGTTCGGACCATAATAGTCTGAAGTGAAGTCCCTGGGATATTCTGTGCTGAGACATACTGTAAGAGGAGAGATTGGAAGACAGAAAGAGCAGCCCTTTTGAGGAGTCTGGCTTATTAAAAAAAAGAGAAAATTGGTGGTAGCTGGATCAGGTAACTGTGTGTGGGGATCAGGAATTTTTTTTTTTTTTTTTCATTTGTCTTTTGGGGCAGGAAATTAGGGTTTATTGGTAGTCATGAGTAAGGAGGGAAAAATATAGGCTTTCATGAGTGCAGGTTCCGCCATTTGTCCTGTGGGCCACAATTAGAGATGTTATTAGGTTGGTGCAAAAGTAATCGCGGTTTTACATTGTTGAACTTGCTGTTTTATATTGAAATACATTCTTAAATAAATGTGGTTATGTTACACACACACACACACACAAAAAAGATTCCCCCCTCCAAAAAAAGTAATTCTATAGAATTTGATAATTGACATTTGAGAAAAGTGAGAGAAAGTCAAAGAACAAGCTTATATCTTGAGGGATTAGGTGAATAGTAATGCCAGTATTAAAATGAGGGTTAGGGCTGGAGGTGGGACATCAGCAGAAGTAGGCCTGGAAGTAAGATTATGAGTTTAATTTAGAAAATATTTAGGGTATTTCCCTGTTAATCCAGTGGTTAAGACACTGCCTTCCAATGCTGGGGTTTTGAGTTTGATCCTTGGTGGGGGAGCTAAGATCCCACATGCCTCTCGGACAAAAAAGACGAAACATAAAACAGAAACAATAGTGTAACAAATTCAATAAAAGACATTTTTTAAAAAGAAAATATTTGGGATTTCTCTAGTGGTCCTTTGGTTAGGACTTGGCACTTTCACTGCTGGTGTCCAGGTTCAATCCCTGGTCGGGGAGTTAAGATCCCACAAGCCACACAGCACAGCAAAAAGAAAAAAGAGAGAGCAAAAATACTGACTTTTCAGTTGTCTGTAGAGCACTCTTTGGGGGGCAGTTCAAAAAACTTAAGTCTGGACATGAAAAGACAGATAAGAGTTAAGAGATCTAGACTTAGGGTCATCCAGATTTGAGTGATAGCTGAAACCAGAGAGAAGTTATGATAGCATTCAGCAAAGAGTTGGGACCTCGGGAGATTTGTTTGAACCAAGAAGTAGGTTGAATTAAAAAAACAAAACAAAAGCCTGTGAATCTAGAAAACAGCATTAGAAAGATAGAAGGAAAACTAAGATGGAACAAGGTCTTGGATACCTGGGAAGTTTGTGTTGTTCTGTAGGAAAAGGGTAAGAGGAACCCTGAACCCAAAGTCACAGCTTACTAACTGCTCTAATTTCCCACTAAGAATCAGATTTTAAAAACAGCAATTTCTGCTTCACCTTTTTTTTTTTCCTGTGTTGCAATTGCAAAGGAACCAGAGAACATAAACTTTGAGAGGTTATGTCAAGTACAAGGGTAGAAGGACATTTTGTACTGAAATAGCAGGACATTTCATTCCCAGAAGGCAACTTAGAAGTAAGAAGCATTTTAAAGCCCCAAATGGACTGAGGGGCTGGATTTTAGAAAGGCTGGCTTTATTCTCATTCTGGGTTTTCAGTTGCCCTGCCTTACTGTAGCTTTCTACTGCCAGAGCCTGCACATGGGAACTAGCTGAAGAACACATTGTTTGACTAAGGCACAAATGTTTGAAACTATTAATATCTTAATTATTATATACAATCCTACTAAAGAAAAAAGCCTCTCTAAACAAAAATCTCTTATTTTTCTTCATGAGTCCCCCAGAAGACTCCAAATCCCAGAATTCTGCAATTAATGTTTTGATCAAGGATGTCCAAAACCTTTTGTACAAGTGTTACAATCTAATAGAAATATTAACTAGCTCCTTTTGAGGTGGCCAGGACTAGGGTATAGTTTTTATTTGCTTTTCCTTTCTATATTTTAAGTTGTTTCTCTAATAATAGGCACACAAAAAAATACTAGGAGACCTAAAGATTTGGTATTCTTCTCTATGAAATAGGTCTTGATTAGTCTTTTTCTTTCTATAAATGAGGAAATCAAGGCAGAAAGAAGCTGGTTAGAAATGATGACGCTGGGGCTTCCCTGGTGGCTCAGTGGTAGAGAATCTGCCTGCCAGTGCAGGAGACTTGTTTGATCCCTGATCTGGGGAAGATCCCACGTGCCATGGAGCAGCTAAGTCCATACTCCACAACTACTGAGCCTGTGCTCTAGAGCCCAGGAGCAGCAACTACTGAGCCTGCATGCTGCAATTACTGAAGCCTATCTGCCCTAGAGCCAATGCTCTGCAACAAGAAAAGTCACTGCAATAAGAAGCCTGTGTACCATGACTAGAGAGTAGCCCCTGCTCACCACAACTAGAGAAAAAAAGCCCTCACAGCAAAGAAGACCCAGTACAGCTTAAATAAATAAATGAACAAAATTTAAAAAAAGAAATGATGAAGCTGATTTGAAATGATGAATCACTGCAAACTGCTGATTAAAGCCCTGGAGATGCCTGATGTCAGGAGTCTATTTCCAGCCATCTCCCCCTGTAGCTGGAGATTGTTGAATTGATGTCAAAGTTTATTGTATGTTCATTTCAGAAGTGTGCAAAAATATTTGACTTTTGAATTTTTCTTGAGAATTTCATAATTTATGAAACCTTTCATATGCATTATCTTATTTTAACCTTATGTCGACTCTGAGAGATGGAAAATATTGATTTTTATCATCACTGTTTCATAAGTGGAGAGATTGGGAGAGGTTAAGCAGTTTGCCCAAATTCACTTTGTTTCCAACTGGTGGCATAGTACTAACTCTCAATCTTGTGACTTCTAGTATCTTTCCATAAGATATGTTGCCTTTAAATTCTGGTCAGTGCTTCATTGTATGCCTTTTCTTTTAACACAGACTCAAACAAAGGACTTTTTATTCCCTTCCCTAACCGGGAAATAAAGGACTCCCTAACAAGTACTTCTGCAACCCAGGGCAGTGTTATACCAGATCAGAAATTAGACCCTTTCCTATTGGGAACACAGGTAATGTATTCACCCTCCTGCTGGATCTATTGACTAGTCAATGATTAATGCTAATAATCCAGTAGATTCTCAGTTATTTGTGAAGGTCTAAGAGGACTTTAAATTTTTTTTCTCTCTTTTTAAATAATTTTATTTGGGGAAAATTGCTTTACAATGTTGTGTTAGTCTCTGTTGTACAACAATGCAAATCTACCATAATTATACATATATTACCTCCCTCTTGAGCCTCCCTCCCCTCCCCTCACTCCACCCCTTTAGGTCATCACAGAGTGCCAGGCTGGGCTCCCTGTGTTACACAGCAACTTCTTACCAGCTATCTGTTTTACACGTGGTAGTGTATATATGTCGATGCTACTTTCTCTGTTCATCCCACTCTCTCCTTTCCCCACTGTGTTCACAAGTCCATTCTCTCTATCTGAGTCTCCATTCCTTCCCTCCAAATAGGTTTATCAATACCATTTTTCTAGATTCCATATATATATGTTAATATATGATACTTGTTTTTCTGCTTGCTTCACTCTGTATAAGACTCTAGTTTCATCTACCTCACTAGAACAGACTCAAATTTGTTCTTTTTTATGGCTGAGAAATATTCCATTGTATATATGTACCACATTTTATTTATCCTTTCATCTGTTGATGAACATGTAGATTGCTTCCATGTCCTAGCTATTGTAAATAGTGCTGCTATAAACATTGGGGGTATATGTGTCTTTTTCAGTTATGGTTTTCTCAGGGTATATGTCCAGTAGTAGAATTCCTGGATCATATGGTAGTTTTATTCCTAGGTTGTTTTTTTTTAAGAAATCTCCATACAGTTCTCCATAGCGGCTGTTTCAATTTACATTCCCACCAGCAGTGTAGGAGGTGGAGTGTAGTTGATTTATAATGTTGTTAGTTTCTGCTGTACAGAAAAGTGAATCAGTTATACATATACATATATCTACCCTTTTTCAGATTTTTTTTTCCCATATAGGTCATTATAGAGTGTCAAGTTGAGTTCCCTGTGGTATAAAGTGAAAGTGAAAGTTGCCCAGTCATGTCCGACTCTTTTCGACCCCATGAACTATATAGTCCTTGGAATTCTCTAGGTCAGAATACTGGAGTGGGTAGCCTTTCACTTCTCCAGGGGATCTTCCCAACCCAGGGATCAAACCCAGGTCTCCTGCATTGCAGGCAGATTCTTTACCAGCTGAGCCACAAGGGAAGCCCAAGAAAACTGAAGTGGATAGCCTATCCCTTCTCCAGCAGATCTTCCCAACCCAGGAATCGAACCAGGGTCTCCTGCATTACACGTGGATTCTTTAGCAACTGAGCTATCAGGGAAGCCCCCTTATTTGTAAGACAGAGTCACAGATGTAAAAAACAATTTTATGGTTACCAAGGGGGAAAGGAGGGGAGGGATAAATTGGGAGATTGGAATTGACATATGCACACTACTAAGTAGTGTGACTCTGTCTTGTAAATAAGTTCATTTGTACTTTTTTTTAAGATTCCACATGTAAGTGATATCATATGACATTTGTCTTTGTCTGACTTAAGAGGCTTTTTTGATGAAGGCATGTTAGACACTTTAAAAGGAAAGCACAAGACAGGATACAAAGAACCTTCTCCATTGATTTTAGTCTCCTCTTTCCCTCTCGCCTAGTACCTGATCAAATGTATATATAATTTTAGCAGATTGTATGCCAGGCATTTTGGCATTCAAACAGGGATATAACTGTTACAGGTTTGGGCTGGTTTTCAGTTTTCTCCTCTCTTCCCAGGGTCTCTATTTCCTGTTACCTGGCTTCTTTACATTTTCTACTTCTTAGCCTTTTAATTACTGGATTCTTAACATCTCAGGGATGACTCTCCTAACACTGCCTCTTGGGCAATGAAGAGGCAGAGATCATGCAAGAAGGGGGAAGAATTTAAAAAGTTCTTAGAGAAAAAATTGGTGGGAGTCCATTACTTATTTATATGAATGAATATGATGCAGGAAGCAGAACTGACGACTTTATATTCAACTTCTTTTGTTTGCATTTTCTTTGATAAGTTATTGAGTAGTAAATTTTCTGAAAATATCCAGAAGGAGAAAGAAAAGACAGAAAGACTGATTAATCCACAATTTGGATAATCAACACTATATACAAGGAATAAGTAAGATTTCCTTTCAGATTGAATTTTTATAATGCCTTCATTTTATAAAAGGACAGATTAGCATTTAGTTGGTTTCTTTGTTTTTGGAGATTCTCCTTGGGTAATTTAGAAACTACTTCAATTACCATTTTTAAAAAAACTTGGTATTGTTTTAAAGAAAATGGAGACAAAAGTATACTATATGTCTACATGCGTGTGAGTGCTCAGTCTTGTCCGATTCTTTGTGACCTCAGGGACTGTAGCCTGCCAGCCTCCTCTGTCCTTGCCACTTCTTCCTCCAGGGGACCTTCACAACCCAGGAATCAAACCTGTGTCTCCTGCATTGGCAGGCAGATTCTTTACCACTGAGCCATTGGGAAAGTCTTACTCTAATTTACAGTTAACATGAAATAGCACTTCTTATATTAAAAAAAAAAAACCCAAAACTTTGTAATAACTTCTTGAAGTGAGAGAAAAAAGGAAATTAAATAAATAGCCTGCTTTATGTCCTCTTAGTTTAAGAAATAGGAAGTAGGATTTCTTTCTCTGCATAACTACCAAAAAGATACTGAATACTTGAAGATGGCTTTTAAAAAGCAAACTCTAGATGGCTTTCTAGATGCAAAAGTAGGAAGTCAAGAGATACCTGGAATAACAGGAAAATTTGGCCTTGGAGTACAAAACGAAGCAGGTCAAAGGCTAACAGAGTTTTGCCAAGAAAATGCACTGGTCATAGCAAACACCCTCTTCCAGCAACAAAAGAGAAGACTCAACACATGGACATCACCAGATGATCAATACCAAAATCAGATTGATTATATTCTTTGCAGCCAAAGATGAAGAAGCTCTATACAGTCAACAAAAACACAACTGGGAGCTGACTATGGCTCAGATCATGAACTCCTTGTTGCCAAATTCAGACTTAAATTCAAGAAAGTAGGGAAAACCACCAGACCATTCAGATATGACCTAAATCAAATCCCTTACAATTATACAGTGGAAGTGACAAATAGATTCAAGGGTTTAGATCTGATAGATACAGTGCCTGAAGCACTATGGAGTTTTGTGACATTGTACAGGAGGCAGGGATCAAGACCATCCCCAAGATAAAGAAATGCAAAAAGGCAAAATGTTTGTCTGAGGAGGCCTTACAAATAGCTATGAAAAGAAGAGATGTTAAAGGCAGAGGAGAAAAGGAAAAATATACCCATTTGAATGCAGAGTTTCAAAGAATAGCAAAGAGAGATAAGAAAGCCTTCCTCAGTGATCAATGCAAAGAGATAGAGGAAAACAATAGAATGGGAAAGACTAGCGATCTCTTCAAGAAAATTAGAGATACCAGGAGAACATTTCATGCAAAGATGGGCACAATAAAGGACAGAAATTGTATGGACCTAACAGAAGCAGAAGATATTGAGAGGAGGTGGCAAGAATACACAGAAGAAGTATACAAAAAAGATCTTCATGACTCAGATAACCACAATGGTGTGATCACTCACCTAGAGCCAGACATCCTGTAATGCAAAGTCAAGTGGGTCTTAGGAAGCATCACTACAAACAAAGTTAGTGGTGGTGATAGAATTCCAGTTGAGCTATTTCAAATCCTGAAAGATGATGCTGTGAAAGTGCTGCACTCAATATGCCAGCAAATTTGGAAAACTCAGCAGTGGCCACGGGACTGGAAAAGGTCAGTTTTCATTCCAATCCCAAAGAAAGGCAATGCTAAAGAATGTTCAAACTACCACACAATTGCACTCATCACACACATTCACAAAATAATGCTCAAAATTCTCCAGACTTCAACAGTACGTGAACCATGAACTTCCAGATGTTCAAACTGGATTTAGAAAAGGCGGAGGAACCAGAGATCAAATTGCCAACATCCGCTGGATCATTGAAAAAGCAAGAGAGTTCCAGAAAAACATCTACTCCTGCTTTATTGACTACATCAAAGCCTTTGACTGTGTGGATCACAACAAACTGTGGAAAATTCTTCAAGAGATGGGGATACCAGACACCTGACCTGCCTCCTGAGAAATCTGTATGCAGGTCAAGAAGCAACAATTAGAACTGGACATGGAACAACAGACTGGTTCCAAATTGGGAAAGGAGTATATCAAGGCTGTATATTGTCACCCTGCTTATTTAACTTATATGCAGAGTACGTCATACGAAATACCAGGATGGATGAAGCACAAGCTGGAGTCAAGATCACTGGGAGAAATATCAATAACCTCAGATATGCAGATGACACCACCCTTATGGCAGAAAGCGAAGAACTAAAGAGCTTCTTGATGAAAGTGAAAGAGGAGAGTGAAAAACTTGGCTTAAAACTCAACATTCAGAAAACTAAGATCATAGCATCTGGTCCCATCACTTCATGGCAAACAGATGGGGAAACAGTGGAAACAGTGACAGACTTTAGTTTTGGGGGCTCCAAAATCACTGCAGATGGTGATTACAGCCGTGAAATTAAAAGACACTTATTCCTTGGAAGAAAAGCTATGACCAACCTAGACAGCATATTAAAAAGCAGAGACATTACTTTGCCAACAAAGGTCCATCTAGTCAAGGCTATGGTTTTTCCAGTGGTCATGTATGGATGTGAGAGTTGGACTATAAAGAAAGCTGAGCAATCAAAGAATTGATGCTTTTGAACTGTGGTGGTAGATAAGCCTCTTGAGAGTCTCTTGGACTGCAAGGAGATCCAACCAGTCAATCCTAAAGGAAATCAGTCCTGAATGAATATTCATTGGAAGGCCTGATGCTGAAGCTGAAGCTCCAATACTTTGGCCACCTGATGTGAAGAACTGACTCGTTGGAAAAGACCCTGATGCTGGGAAAGACTGAAGACGGGAGGAGAAGGGGATGACGGAGGATGAGATGGTTGGATGTTATCACCAACTCGATGGACATGAGTTTTGAGTAAGCTTCAGTAGTTGGTGATGGACAGGGAAGCCTGGCATGCTGCAATCCATGGGGTCACAAAGAGCTGGACACGACTGAGTGACTAACTGAACTGAGATGGCTTTCTACTTTGTATAAATCCTTGCTTAATTATGCCTTAGATTAATTTTCAGCCTATTAAAATTCCCAGTAGCTCCTGTGCTTGATACTCAGCTTTACCAGAGGTAATATAAATATGTGAGTTCTTTAAACAGAAATAAGTTGGGAAAGGTGGCACCATCTAAAGTCTATGCTGAGTTATTAAAAACAGAGAAAATAGAATATCTCACTGTTTGGTGTGTTCTTTACTATCTAAAGGGTATTTTGTCTTTGCAAGGCATCTCTTTATCTGCTCCAAAACAACTCTAGAAACTCTTTGCGTTGTGGCTAGTTTAAAGAATTTTTGTTTCCCAATTTTATTTAGTTTTTTTTTTTTTTTTATTTGGTTCCCTGGTTTGCAAGGATGGACTTGCTTACTAACAGGAAAGTATTCTGAACCCTTCCCCCTCTCTGTTCTAGTTAAACTCATGTCTGAATGCCCACTGACACTCTTCTAACCTTTAAACCTTTTCTTTTTAGATGCAGGAAGTGGCAAGAAGGGAGATGCCAAGTGAGAATAACCAGGAAGATGGTAAATATTTTGCTTACAACATTTTTCTCCATGCTAGTCAGAGAAATCTAGATGTGATGGGATTTGAGAGAAGATGGAGGGAGATGTCTCCATCCGGGGGCACTACACGATGAATTCTTTTCTGCTTTCATAAAGGGCTGCCTTGGATGCTTAGTGACCTCTGAGGTTTTTCTAGTTGAAGAGAGGATAGTCTGACTTCCTTTATTCTTGACTTTTTGTATTGGCTAACTATTCCTTGTTTCTTTTACCTTTCTTGCCTTCTTTAGGATTTATTATGTTTTTATTCACCAATTTTTTCTTTCTGCTAATTTATAAGTTATACACTCTTTCTATACTTTTGATATTATTATGCCCCACATTATAATATGTGTCCTTAACTTGTTCAACTTTAAAATTAATCAATACCTTAACACTTCTCTTGGAGAACTCAAAGAACTTAAAGTACTTTACTCCTTTCAATCCCTCCTGATTAATGTATTGTTATTATGGATTTTAATTATATTTTTAAAAACTCACTAGATACTATTTTTATAAAGTCAATGTTTATTTAAGCTTATCCATGTATTTACTAGTTTGTTTTGCTCTTTTTTTTTTTAATTCTAGACTTCCCTTCTGAGATAATTTTCCTGTAGTTTATAGTACATCTTTTAGAATTTTCTTTAGTGTATGTCTACTGATAATGAACTGTTTCAGTTTTTGATTGTCTGAAAATGCCCCTATCTCACTATCATTCTTTTTCTTTTTTTTTTTTTTTCACTATCATTCTTAAAGGGTATTTTGGTTGGGTATAAATTTCTATGTTGGCAGTTATTTCTTTCAAAATATTGAAGGTATTCCATTGTATTCTGTCTTTTATGGTTGCTTTTGAGAAGTTAGCTAGAAATTTGTCACTCCTGCAAGGATAATGGTTTTTTCTTCTGGCTGCTTTTAAGATTTTCCAATTGTGTTTGGTTTTTTTGTGATTTCACTATAATGTGTGAATTTCTTTTTATTTATCTTGTTTGGTATTTATTACACTTGAGTTAGTAAATTCTGTCTCATTATTTCTTCAGAGTGCTTCAAAAATTACGTGTCCTATTTTTTCTGTCTTGTCCCTCTATAACTCTTGATTAAGTAAATATATGTCAGAGACTTTTACATTGTCTTCTTTGTCTCTTATTCTTTCATATAATTCATCTTTTTTGTTTGATCTACATTCTGGATAATTCCTTCTGATCCATACTTTGAATCATTCTTTTCAGCTGTGTCTAATCTGCTGTTAAGCTTGTTTGCTGAATTCTTAATTTCACTAGTTTTATTTTCAGTTTTATAAATTTGATTTGGTTCTTTTTCAAACCTGCTGGGCCACTTTTTTTTTAAATGCTCATTCATTATCTTTATTGTTAAGCCCATTTCTGCCTTAATGAAGTCGCTCAGTTGTGTCCAACTCTTTGTGACCCCATGGTCTGTCTGTAGCCTACCAGGCTCGGCCATCCATGGGATTTTCCAGGCAAGAGTACTGGAGTGGGTTGCTACTTCCTTCTTCATGGGCCACTTTTTATAAGCATAAACTTCCCAGATGTTTTATATCTTTAAACATAGTAAAAATAGCCATTGTATAGGCTGCATCTATTAATTACAATTTTTGTGTGCCTGTGTCATCTGTTTTTTCCTGCTCATTCTCACTTGTCTTATTTCCTTTTTTGTTTGATTTGGCTACTTGCTGGATATTATATTTTAAAAACTATTTGTAGGAATGATTTAAAGGCTTACATGAAGGTATCTTTTCCAGATCAGACTTTCATTTTCTTCTACCAGTTGGCTAGGGGACTATCAATCTGGGACCATCTTAGTTCAGTTCAGTTCAGTCGCTCAGTCGTGTCTGACTCTCTGCGACCCCATGAATTGCAGCACGCCAGGCCTCTCTGTCCATCACCAACTCCCGGAGTCTACCCAAACCCATGTCCATCGAGTCGGTGATGCCATCCAACCATCTCATCCTCTGTCGTCCCCTTCTCCTCCCGCCCCCAATCCCACCCAGCATTAGGGTCTTTTCCAATGAGTCAACCCTTCGCATGAGGTGGCCAAAGTATTGGAGTTTCAACTTCAACATCAGACCTTCCAATGAACACCCAGGATTGATCTCTTTTAGGATGGATTGATTGGATCTCCTTGCAGTCCAAGAAACTCTCAAGAGTCTTCTCCAACACCACAGTTCTTCTCCAACACCATCTTAATCCATGCTCAAAACTTGAGGTTCCCTGGATCACCCAGATAATACAAACCTGGATTACCAGTGTACAAGGGTTGGTTTATTTCCAGTTTACCTTTATTCTGAAAATTGTATCCTGCTTAGGTTCCCATCTTAATGTTGGGTGGGTGGTGAGGGGGTGGTTTTTATACTCTTTACCTTGGATGGATCCTAGACTAGGATTTTATATCTTTTACCCTAAATCTCCTTAGAGAAAAACTGACTTTAAGTGCTAGACTCATCTATAAGAGTTCTTGCTGTTTTTTAGATTTTGGCCTAGAAATTCCTCACTAGCTTGTTAGCTCTTTAATACTTTTAAGGATATATATATCATCCCATTTTTTAGATATCTTCAACAGGAGGGATAGTCTGAATTATCTAATCTCATTACTTGTTCTTAGATTCTTTTTCTTACATAAAAATATTGTTCTTTAACATTTCTTCCACTATATGGACTGGTGCTTAGTAAAAACGTTGATATTCTTAAAGATTCTATAGAGATAGAAAGTTCCACTGTTCTAAGTTAATGTGACTAACTCAGGAAGGCCTTCAAACATATGAATATCTGAAAACCCCAAAGAACACAGAGGCTTCTCTGTCTGATGCTTTAGTTGCCCCACTCTGAGGCTTTTCAGAGATTCTGATACAGCTGACTGAGAGAAATGTTTTGAAACTGGTTTAGGGGTTTTCATAGGTTTTGCATTTCCTGTAATTTAATTGGCTTATGATAGTGGTTCCCAGTGTGTGAACCTATATCCTCTGGGTGGAGATTCAGAGTAGGAATGGGTTTAGCTTTATTGTGAGGAGTCTGTGAAATCAGAGACCTACCAACTGTTGTCCATAGACTGAATACATAAGATCACAACTTTTGTCATGTGGGGGTGCACCAAAATAGTGGAAGTGTAAATATAGAAAACTCTGACACTACAGCTTTCGAAGGAAATTCCTAGGGAATTAGGTTGACGTAAAATTTATCTCCAGAATGTTTTGGTCTTTACTGTTTACACAATGTCCAGCATATTTTGTTGTTCTTCCATGTAGGAATCCCTCCATAACTTTATGCTACCACTTATAAAAATTATAAACCATCTCTTCCTGAGAACTTTTTTTTTTTTGCTAGACAAGAGTTTATCTAGTGAACAAGGCTACCCTAAAAATTCTCATTGTCTTTTTTCCCCACCTTGGTGATGGTTAGAAATCAGACGCTACTCACCTCATCAGTTGACAGTTCGATCTCCAGAGAAGATGGCTAAAGAAGGGTACCGAATATCTTTTTTGGACAAGTCTTCAAGTTCTTCTCCAGAAAAGGACTTGATACCAAAACCTGATACTTATCAGCTTTCCCATGATGCCTCATTGGGTAAACGCCTGGATGTGGGTGATTCTAGCCAGATTCATCCCTATCAGTTACCTTCAGATGTTGGCCTAGAAAATTTTGATAGTCATTATTCTCAAAATCTGTCCCTTCACGGAAGTATTGGTAAAAGACCTCAGAGAAACAAGAACTACCGAGAATATAGCACAAAGCCTTCAAATAACATGAAAGCCACCACATCCCATTCCTGTGGAGACTTACTGACTTCTCTGCCAAACCCTGACTCCACCAGAAGGCTTTTGAAGCTTAGTTCAGGTAATAGCTTCCTATCAGTTTGTAGGCCTCTTTTCTTTAATAGGTGTGAAGATTGAAGTTTAATTGGGTATTTTGGAATAAATATTTCTTACATTGGGGAATTCCCTGTCAGTCCAATGGTTAGATTCTGCGCTTTCACTGCTGAGGGTGTGGGCTCAGTTCCTGGCTGGGGAACTGAAATAACCTGCAAGCTGCACGGTGCTGCCAAAAGTAAATAAATAAATCGTGACCAGTAGTCAGAGCCTCGAGAAATATACAGGGTATGAGTTTAACATGATAGATATATTAGAGAAAATTTGTATAAATGCAAACTTGATAACTATATGTTATTTCAGTTAAATAGCATCCTGGGATATATTTCTAGTAAAATTTAGTCTTCTCTGGTCTCAATCACTTCTATTCAGAGTTACTTTTTCAGAAAAAGCTAGTTTTAGGAAAGTAAGTGTTGGAGACCACTCTTTAGTTATGTATTTATTCAACAAAATGTATTAAATACCTACTATATGCCAGATGCTATTCTAGCTCTGTAGATAAAGTAGCAAACAAAAGGGAAATTCCATGTGTATTTTTGCATTAATAAAAAAGGTCCCTACTTTCATGGAAATTCTATTCTAAAGAGGTAAGACAGATGATAAATAAATTATAAATATAGAAGTCAGCTTATGATAAGTGTTGTGAAGAAAAATAACATTAAGGGTATTAGAGAATGGCTTCCCAGGTGGCTCCAGCAATAAAGAACCTGCCTGCCAATGTAGGAGACATAAGAGATGTGGGTTTGATCCCTGGGTCAGGAAGATCCCCTGGAGGAGGGCATGGCAACCCACTCCAGTAGTCTTACCTGAAGAGTCCCATGGACAGAGAAGCTTGGTGGGGTATAGTCCATAAGATCACAAAGAGTTGGACACGACTGAAGCAACTTAGCATGCACACATGCACGTAGCACTTATTAGAGAGTGATATGAAGGAGGTAAAGCTTTAGATGGAATGGTCAGGGAAAGCTTTCAAATGAGAAGTAAAAGTACAGACTTGAATAAAATGCATGTGAGTCATGTGGATAACTTGTGGGGGGAGAACTTTTAGACAGTGGAAATAATAAGTGCAAAGTTCCTGAGACTGGAACATGCTTGGCATGTTCAAGGAACAATGAGAAAGCAGGGCTGCTACAGCAGAATGAGGTAGATGAGGTGTATAGATGAAGTCAGATAATCGGACATTCATTCTGGGTCAGATCAGGAGCTGTTGGAGAGTTTGTAGAAGAGAAGTGATATCTAACTTAAAAATTACTCTTGCTGCTTAGTTGAGAATAGACAATGGGGAGCAAGAATAGAAGTTTCTAAAATTCTAAAGGTAGATCAGAATCTGGGTAAGAGATGATGGTAACTTGAACTAGAGAGAAAACAGTATAGGTGGTGAGAAATAGATTCTGAATATGTTCCAAAGATAACACTCCATGATTTGCTGCTGGGTTGAGGATGCAGTATGAGAGAAAGCAAGTCAAGTATAACTCTCAGGTTTCAAGTCTGAATAACTGGGAGGATGGAGTTACCATTTACTCAGATGGAAAAGAGTGTGAGGAACAGGTTTTAGGATAGACACCAAGAGTTGGTCTTAGACATGTTGAGTTTGAGGTGCCTATTAAAACTTCTCAGAGATTCCAATTTGATAATTAGATATATTAGTCTGGAGTTCAGGGAAGAAGGTGGGGCTGGGAATTAAAAGTGTGTGGATGGCATTAAAACAGACTAGATATAATCTCCCCAAGGGGGTAAATATAGATAGAAAACATATCTGAGGATTAACTTGAGTCCTCCAACAATTAGAAATCTCGTTGATGAAGAGAAACCATCATGGAGAGCAAGAAAGTGGCAGCCACTAAGTAAGAGAAAAGAAAAAAGCCAAAGAGGGAGTGGTAACCTGGAAGCCACATGAAAAATGTGTTTCAGGAAGGAGAGAGTGATAAATACAGTGTCATGTTTTTAATAGATGCCTTTGACACTTCTGGGACTGAGAAATGATCATGGTGTTTGGCAATGCATTGGTGGTGGTGGTTTGGTTGCTAAGTTGTGTCCGACTCTTGCAACCCCATGGACTGTAGCCCCTGCCAGATTCCTCTGTCCATGGGATTTCACAGGCAAGAATACTGGAGTGGGTTATCATTTCCTTCTTCAGGGGATCTTTCCAACCCAGGGATTGAACCCATGTAGTGAGCAGCTTCAGGAAATACGTGATTAATAAAAGCCTTGTTGGGGTGAATTAAAGAAAGAATCAAAGGAGAAGCAATAGAATTACCGAATATATACAACACCTTCAAGGAGTTTTGCAGTGAAGGGGAGCAAAGACATGGAAATGTAGCTGGAATGGGGATGGGATCAAAGAGAACATAGTGGAAATGACCCAACAGAGGGGAAATTGTTGATGCAGGAGAGAAAAGGGACAATTACAAAAAAACAAAATAGGGGAGTGGTCTAGAGGAGATGGAATCTAGTCTACGAGTGGAGAGTTGGCCTTGGATTGAAGCACAGACAGTTCATCTATTACAATAAGAAGGAAAGCAGATAATTTATAGACCCAAATACAGGTGGAATTGGTAGATTTAGTGGTGAGATCACATAAATGTTTTCTTTGATTACCTCTGATTTGCTCAGAGAAATAAAGCACCTGAGAGTGAGGAGGGAGGAGAAAGTGTTGGAAGTTTGAGGAGAAGAGATGTGAAATAGTGATCTCAAAGAATAGGAGAGTACATTGATTAGGGTAATGTATTAAAATAGCTGGGCCCAGTTAAGATAGTGGTTATGAATTTAAAGTGAAGATGGTGGAAAGAGATGCATATTGTTCTCCAGTCACTTCCCACTGCTCTGCTGTAGGTTTGGAGTATGTGCACAGAGTATTTAACCAGATTTGGGGTTTTGTCAGGTGGACAGGGAGGGAGAATCCAGACAGTTGAGAGTATATACTAGGGAGAGGCCATTGTGACCCTTGGACTTCAGACAGGGTAAGGAAGGAAGGGAGACATGAGAGAGCTGAAGAGCAGGTTCATCTCCCGGCCTGTTTCCTTCACAGATCTGTATGCTGCAACCCATTTCAACAGTGACCCTGCTCTGGTGGTGAATGTAGAGCAACAATTAGCCACCAGCCTCAGTGATTTAACACCAGCACATGGTTCTTTCCCAAACAACTCCGTCCTGGGAGACTCTCTGAGGACACTGCTATTGCCTACTGGGACATCAGAAAACAGAGAGAATTTGACCAAGAGGTCATTAAGCCCATCAAGAAGAGGATTCAGATGGAAGGAAAATATCCTTGCCACCCTGAATACAAAACATGGTTTCAGAGATGCTACAGGCAGTGAGGCAAGTGTTGGCTTGTTTGTGCTTGTACAAAAAACATCAGGTCCAGGATTAGAATGGTGTTCTGTTTTGGTGGTGGTAGTTTCCATCAAGAGTGATAGAAATTTAAAGGGATTTACAGAGGTCAGTGGGTAATACAGCCAGGCCAAAGACTGTGATTCTTTTGCCTTTGGGAAAGTCAGTTCCCTTCTGCTGCATTTCTGTCACAGGAAGAATGGTCCCTAATCTACTTCCAGAGCATAAACATGGTGGAGAAGTACTTTGATAATAAGTGGACAGAGTTTAGGACAGGAAAGAATACACAAGTTGCCAGGGGCTCAGGGTTGGTTGAAGAATGATCTCTGTTTCATTGTTGCTTATAATCTTACCATGTTTGCACATTTGCTTTGGCTACAGATGACTAACTTGCTAGGGACCTTTCTTCTGAAAGCATTGCTTTCCTGTCCAGAAATTAAAATTATTCCAGTTTTTCCCCAGAATGAATTAGATTAAGATGATGAATTAGATAATCCAAAGGATTTTTAGCTGAGAGTTGGCTCAGGGAATGAACAACAAATCAAAAACCATTCCCACATATATTATTTAATTCATTTTATAAAATTGTAGTATGATAGTGTTGTTCTTACTCATTAACTAAGTTGTGTCACTGCCTTTGTATACATCCCTCCATGGAGAATGCCATCTTCTCTCATCTATCTGAATATTAATTTTTCTCCAGGCTTTAATTCCATCATGAAGCCTTCTTCTCATTAGTTAAAGGAACTATAGCTCTCAGGACATTCTCTTACCTTGAACCCATAGTCTTAGTCATACGAATCATTTGTCTTTAATGACTTACTGCCTTGTGAGAAAGCAGGTTATTTGGTCAAAAACAACTATTTCTAGTCACTTTTGTTTCAGTTGCTAGAAATCTTTTTGCACATCAACATGGGCTTATAAAGGGATTTTGTTGTTGTTTGGTTGGTTGGCTTTTTTTAGTTTTTAAATACTTTCTATTCAGTTTTCAAAACTTTGGAATTGGTTATAATTTTTGTGTACCAAAGGGGGCAGTCTTGTAATACTTTTTTGACTTTTTGGTCCTTTTTTGTTTTCCATCTTCAGTCACTGATGCCTATTGTTCTAGACAAAAGCACTAGTGTTAATGTATTTAGGGTAAAGCCATACCAACATTTAGGATATTTGGGTGCTCTATTAATAAGATATGTTCTAGGAAATTTTCTCACTTCTATTTCATGTTATATTGTTAAAACAGCAATTAAAATCTCAATGCACTTTTCTGGACTGTCTTAAAAATTCCCATTTCTCTTTTCCTGTTAGATACTGTATTTCTTTATATGAAAAGTTATAAAAGAGCTGCTTGAATATAAATATAAAAGAAATACACTGTTTACTTTCTAGAAAGGTATAAATCAGAAGAGCGTTTAAAAGTTGTTTAAAAAATAATCCCATATAAAAAAACACACAAAATTAAATCAAATATGAATTCTTGATTAGAGAAGTTATTTTTAACCAACTGACTTTAGAATCACAAATTATAAAAATTAAATTTTAAAAAATCATAAGGCATAATTTGCTGAAAATTAAAACAGAATTATTCCAAAGTTCATAAAACAATTATCCCCCATTCTCACCACATTATGAAAAGTGAAAGAAAATACATAAAGCATATGTGTGTTTCTAAGTTGCTTCATGATGCATACACAGTATTACCAATACATGAAAAACCAGTGACAGTTAATATCCATTTTTCACAAGATCCTCTAAAGTGGCTTGTAGTGTAACCAGTCTTTCTATGACTTTTCTTCCTAATCAGATTTTTAACTTCTTAAGGACTTCATCTTTTACTTCATATGTTCACAGACCTTATATAGAGCTGTCAATGCACATGATCAGTGTTCAGTACAGATTTGTTTAATAAATGTTTATCCCATTTATAATGCTTTTCCTTATTAATCATAGGCCACATGTGTGACTCAACTCATAAATATCACTGTCTGGTGTTTTGTTTCATGGTTGTCAGATATGACAGCATTAGCTAATTAATCATTTATATATTTTTTAATATCAAAAGAGCCAAAGATTGAGAAATTGGCTGTTTTTAATATGTAACAGCTTTCTTGAAGTCCCTTGAGAACTCACAGAAAAGATTGATCTGTCCAGTAAAATTCACAATTTTTTTTTAATTTTTGAAAATTTTAATTAATTTATTTACTGGCTGCACTGAGTGTTTGGTGCTGCTCATGAGCTTTCTCTAGTTGCAGTGTTTGAGCTTCTCATTGCAGTGGCTTCTCTTGTTGCAGAGCACAGGCTCTAGGGCACGCTGGCTCAGTAGTTGTGGTGCATGGGCTTAGTTGCCCTGTGGCACGTGGGATCTTCCTGGACCAGTGATTGAACCTGTGTCTCCTGCATTGGCAGGTGGATTCTTAACCACTGGACCACCAGGAAATTCCCCAATTGTTTTTTAATTCATTCAGACATGACTAAATATATAGACATAAAGCATATCTGAATGAATTAAAAACAATTGGAAGTTTCACTGGAGAGAGAGCTCTACCTATGCATCTATATACATAAAATTCTTACTGAATAAAAAGTATCTTTAGTACTGGGCCCAACAATAGCATTTAACGTAATACTTAAAATGTTATAGGACAGTTATGTTTATTATATATTAATATACTAAATATAAGCTTATGAGTTATAACTTTTATTAAATTACTCCCCATTTTATTTTGTGATAATATAATACCTTAAAAAATGTTCTGCAGTTTAATCTTTCCATGTTACATTACATAATATATTGAACCGTAGACATAGGTGTTAAAACATTTTTTGTTCTCTTCTGAAAATCTCTATTGAAAATTATGATAGAAGATATTGTTTGCTTTGAAATTATCCTTGTATATATTATTGTATTTGTCTTAGACATAAATAATATTCTATTCAAATCTGACCTGAAAGATGAAATCAACTTTCTCTTTTGCTTAATGTTAACCTTTTAAATGTCTGGGTTTTTACTTCCATTATTGTGTAAGAATAACAAATGGTTGGGTGTTTTTTTGTTTTTTTTTCTTGAGCCTCTCTCTAGTGACCTGGGCAGTTTGCATGGTTTGCCAGGAAACCACAGTCCCCCAGTCTCTGCCAGAACCTCCCATGTGGCCACTGTCCTCAGACAGCTCCTGGAGCTTGTGGATAAGCACTGGAACGGCTCCGGCTCCCTCCTCCTCAACAAGAAGTTTCTCGGTAAAGCGAATTCATTCTCAGTTCCCAGAGAAGGGCTCAGCCTTGCTTCTGCTCTGTTTCTGCTCTACATTCTGATAAAAGCCGCTCAGCCCCCTTTACTTGCAGGGGAAATTGTTCTCATGATCACTTACCAAAATTTGTCAGCCACACAGTGATTGACAAACCTGCATTTTTCTTATAATCATCTTCCCTGTTTTTCCTTTTTTGGTTGCACCGTGCAGCTTGCCAGCTCTATGCAGGCTGTTAGTTCCCTGACCAGGAATTGAACCTGGGCCCACGGCAGTGAAAACACTAAGTCCTAACCACTCTACCGCCAGGGATTTCCGTTCTCTGTTTTCATAAGCACTCTTCCCTCCTGTACCAGTTGTCTTGTTTTCCTGTAACTTTTTTTTTTTGGTAGTCTTTAAGTGATGATATATAAAATAAAGTGTGGTCATGTTAATGATTACAAAGGATTTTATGATCCTTGGGGAAAATGCCGATAATAAATATAATAGAAACTGAGTTTGATCATCAGAGGTCTGAGATGCCTATGGAAATGTTATGATTTGTAAAACTCTAATGACTAAATGAACTGGACTCTTTTTCAGGACTTCGTTTTTAGGAACTTGGGGGAAAATAGTTTTGCAAATATTGTCCCCATGTGTCTATTTGTTGCTTAATAGTGGTGGTAAGAGTTTAAGTAAAAACTAGGAACCTTAAGGACTTCCCTGTTGGCTCAGAAAGTAAAGAATCCTCTTGCAATGCAGGAGACCCAGGTTTGATCCCTGGGCCAGGAAGATCCTCTGGAGAAAGGCATGGCAACCCATTCCAGTATTCTTGCCTGGAGAACTCCATGGACAGAAGAGCCTTGCGGGCTGTCCATGGGGTCATAGAAGAGTCAGATATGACTTTAAAGTTGTTTAGGCTTAGCTTTTTTTTTTTTTTTAATATCTAAAGTGACATACAGAAGAAAAAGTCTTAGCCCAGTTACTTTCCTTTCCACATTGATCTTTTGCTCTTGTTTTGTAGGAAATTATCCCCAGGAGCCACTCATCAGTGATTAGAGAATAGCACAGCACATGCACCCATGAGAGTCTGCTGTTGTTTCTCCATAGATGTGGGATATAGTTTTTTTATCTCCATCATGAAACATCTCTTACAGTTACTTACTAAATTCTTATAAAAAGGAGACATTAGATTACCCTATTTGTCCGACAGAGCTGGTAGTTATTGACTAGGAATCCTCTGCTTTAGCTTTTAAGACTGGCCCGTGTGCCCAACCTGAATTTTTGGCAGGTCCTGCCCGAGATCTGCTTCTGACCTTGGTAGTCCCTGCTCCTTCTCAGCAGTGGTGTCGCCCACATCCAGAAGATACATCAAAAGCCTTGCACAAGAGGGAAATGGAACTGAAGGAGACAGGGCAGCTGGTCCCTAATGACATGGTATGCTGCTCTCATCTTCTTTTCCTACTCTTCCTTTACTAGAAAAGGACGAGGCAGCAAGGGTAGAACAGCTCTGTGCCATAAAGATTATCATAACTTGAACACCTAGATGCTTATGAACTGAAATATAGAAAAGTCAGTCTGTGCAAATCAGGAACACAAAACTTGCAGGGACAGCTTGGAGGTTCTTCAGGGTTGACTCCCTAATCCAAAATTTCTAAGGGAAGACTTGAAATGGAGAAAAAAAAAAAAGACCTAGAGTGAAAACATTTAGGACTGTGTTCTTGAAGGTTATGATTTGATTCAGATGAGGGAAGTTAGATGTCTCTGGGATTGTCTTTCCTCCCTTCTGATGGAGAGCCCTAAACCAGGGGCCACTCCTAGAGCGTTAGGCTTCTGGCTCTGGGAGGGAAAGAAGGGATTCATTTTCTTAGACTTCCCCTCTAACCTTTTCTTAACATTAGAGGATTTTCAGACATCAAGTTGAGTTTCTAGAAACTTTAAATAGGTGACTCATAATGCTGGCCACTTGTCAAAGCAACCACTTGTTTTGTAATAGTAGTGGATAATTCACATGTGGTAAAATGCATGTGGTAAGTTTCTTTGCTGCACTTGAACTATGTTGATCAATGAATTAAAATTCTAGTGAGGAAGAGAGAGGCTGACCTCCACTCATTTTATCACTAAAAAGAGCAAAGATTCTTTCAATCTTCTAAAAACACTTCCCAGAATTTCAGATTCTTGATGTGTTTGTATTTTGTTTTCTAATCTAAAGGAAAGTTTGAAGCAAAAACTAGTCAGAGTGCTGGAGGAAAACCTCATTTTGTCAGAAAAAATCCAGCGATTGGAGGAAGGTGCTACCACTTCAATTGTCAGTGGGCACCCGTCCCACACTTATGGTAAGTTCAGGAAAGCAATATGTGGTGCATCTCAAGACAACATTTTGTTTATAGATGACCCATTTAATAAGCTTCATCATCCAGAGCTCACATGGCTTCCTAAATGGAAACAATCATTTTGCCTCAGAGTTGTAATGCAGGTGACTTGAGTTACCAGAGTAAGAGAGTTTACTTTTATCAGTGTAAAGCATTTAAAAATGTTATTATTGTCATTATTTTTTGAGAATGACACTTGTTTTTTTCTGATTATAGCAGAAGATCATGTTCCTTACAGAAAGTTTGAAAAATATAAGGAAAATAAAATCTCATTACCCAGAAATAACTACCATTAGTGTTTTGGGTGTATTTTCTTTCACCTATATCCCTATACATATATTTTTAACTCAGAATTAAAATTTGTGTTTTGATTTTTCAAAACGAATTTACATACAAAAAAATGCACACATTCTAAGGTTGATGAGTTTCAATGTATATGTATACTCATTTAATTCCATCCAATCAAAATACAGAACACTTCTCTACTCTAAAAAGTTCAACCCTGGTGCATTTAGGCTCCCCTGCTATCAACCCTCGGCAATCTGATTTCTACAAGCTAATGTTATTAATTTAATAGCATAGGCATTTCCTCTAGTATCACATGAATATACCATATTTATCTATTTAGTCCTCTATATAGTTGTTTTTAATGTTAGTTATTATAAATAAAGCTGTCATTATTTATATTATAAATAATTCAAAGAATTTCCAAACATTCAAAGACTTGAAAGAGAAGAAAAGACCCTAGAGTGAAAATGCTTCTCTAAGATCATCTTCTCTTCTGATGGAACTGAGAGTCCTAATATTTATACTGTTATAAATAATGCAGCTATTAATATCTGTGTATATAAATCTTTGTGTACATTTTTGACCAGTTTTCCTAGGAGACATTCCTTGAAGTAGAATTAGTGGATCCAAGGATGTGGACATTTTTGAGGTTTTTGTTACACATTGCTAAGTCATTCCTAAAAAGGTGGTTTCAGTTTATACGCACATCAGCAGCAAGCATGTATTTGAATGCCTTTTCATTTCACCCGTGCCAACACTGGGTATTATATATTTTCCTTCATTATGACAAGTTAAAAATAATATCCTATTGAGTTTGTGATTTGTTCTACTTTATTCTTAGTATAGTTTAGATAGATAAAAGTCTACCCTTGACTTTAAACTTCCAATTCAGCACACTGAAACAAACATTATGGGTATTTGGATATTTGTATGAGAAATTTGATTTGGAAATCAACATTGAATTTCCAGAGCTGAATCTTGTCTATCTAATATTTATAAGCCTGAATAATCAAGACATCAGTCTCCGCTTACCTACACTGAAAATAAATAGGTGTTTATTCACTAGATACTTATTTTCAACCAGCTGTGAGGCCCAGTACTCTCTTTGGATTACTGGTGATAAATACAGCTGTTGCAGCCCTGATTTCTACCTTCCAGAACCTTGCTATTCAAAGTGTGAGCCAGAGATCAGCAACATTAGCATCACCTGGGGATTTGTTACGTACACAGAATACTTGGCCTCACCTCAGACATACTGAATCAGAATCTGTTTTTTAATAAGATTCCCCAGGCAATTTGTAAGCATATTAAAGTTTAAGTACTGTTCTAGAAGACTGACTTGCTTAATATCAGAGTTCTTGTGCTTTCACTACCTTATTATTGCAAGCCTTGGTAACATATTTGGAAAGCTAAGTATGAATGCCTTGGCCACAAATTCAGTTTCTGCAAGTGCTCGTTGAGCTATTGTCTTGTGCCCGACACAGTTCTAGGTATTTTCACATATTTCATACAGAGTGAGGAACATACATTCATGAACTAAAATGCAGAATATAGGGAGACCTAATATTTGTTGACTGCCTATGCCTATGACTGCAGGTGTCGCACTGACTCCTCATAACAGTGCTATGGGGCAGGGTTGTGGAACTCACAAAAATGAACTAACATGTGTAAGATCAAGTGGTTGAACTTTAATTCAGATATGTCTTCTGCTAAACTGTATATTCTTGTCACTATATCTGCTATCTTCAAGAGAAGGAATGGTGAATGGAGTGTGGAGGTGGGTGCAGTGGGGCCTCCAATTCTTCAAGATGCCCACCTGTTCACTCAAGCTCTGCTCAAAGACTAGCTGCTTGGAATCCTCTCACCCCCATGTACTGTAACCTTTATAGATGATCTTCTGCGCAAAAACCAACAGCTGAACATGCAGGTGTCTTGCCTGAACCAGGAGCTTGCCCAGCTGAAAAAGCTAGAGGAGACCGTGACTCTTCTTCACGAAAGTCAGAGGTAGGATTGGATCTATCTAGCTGGCTTCTGGAAGCAGATATTTACTTTCATCTCCTTTGTTTTACTTGGCAAGTTTATATCTATGTACTTTTCAAATTAACTATATTCTGCGTGTAAACAACCTGTATCCAGGCCAATTAGCTCAGGGGTCAAAATACTTCTTTCCAGAACACACCAGGGACTAAATATCTTTGCTGGCACTGGTGGGTTGCAACACCTCAATAATAAGTAGTTTCTCACTGGATCCAACAGGACCCTTGTTTGTGTCAGCTAGCTTTCCTCAGTCACAATGTACCCCTAAAATCAGCCATCTTGCTCTTCTGAAAAATGTCTACCTGCTCTTGGTCATAGAAGGGAGGTCAAGCACAAAGTGATAGGGAAAGAATCCAATGTATGTGTTCTCTTCAAAGGAGTTCAATAACATGAGCCTCTTCAAAGAACAGTTTCCCAGGCTACAGGCTAGACAAATCAGAAGAGGCGTCAAGATTATTGGTATATTTAGAGAAGCCCTTGAAATTTTGATTTGCCAACACCTTTGCTAGGACCATCAGTGAAGCTTAAATAGAAAAACTCTATTCCCCAAGCCTTCAGTCCCTAACTTCACTTCCTAATTTTCCTTTGAATAGCTTAATATAAGAAGGATTTGACCCAGATCCATTCTGGCTGACTTTTTAAAAAACCTTTTTTCTAATTATTGCAAACATATACAAAAGTGTGTGTGTGTGTGTGTTAGTGGCTCGGTCATGTCCCATTCGTTTCGACCTCGTGGACTGTAGCCTGTCAGGCTCCTCAGTCCATGGAATTCTCTAGGCAAGAATACTGGAGCGGGGACCTATTGTCTTCTCCAGGGGATCTTCCCAACCGACCCACGGATTGAACCCGGGTCTTCCGCGTTGCAGGCAGATTCTTTACCATCTGACCCACCACTATATAGGGGTATAGGTATACACCCCTATACCCCTATACTCTGTATATAGGGGTAGCCCATACAAGAGTATAGTGAATAGCATAAATTCATGTTTATCACACTTGGGTGTGTACAGAATCACCTGAAAACTTGTTGAACTACAGAGTGCTGGGTCTCACCCCCAGAGTTCCTGATTCTGCAGATCTGGGCTGGGAACTGAGAATTTGCATTTCTAGCAAGTTTTTGGGTGATGCTGTTGCTTCTGGCCTGGGGACCACACTTTGAGAACATTAAGGTTTATCTCTTTAGTGATGTACAAATCGCTGTATTTTAGAGTAACTTGAATTAATTCTTCTCTGTGTTGTTAAACCATCACTTCAATATATAGGTTCAATTTGTTTCATTTTGGTTTTTATTTATAGGGAATATTTTTATTATTTTGATTTAATCCTGAGTACAATTATGTTAAACTTACATGGTCCCAAAGTCAGATCTACAAAATCAGGTAAATTCAAACAAATTTAGCTTCCTTACCTGTATCCTCTATCCTTTCCTTCCCTCCCACTAGCCTTCCATTGCAGGCATGAGTGTGTATTTGTATTCCCTCTATTATATAAAAAGAGGCATAATGTTGCTTTAACATTTTATCTTAGAAATCATTTTGCATTGATGGTTAGAGTAAGTTCTCCTTTTTATACATACATAGGGCTCCATGGTGTGTGTAATTAATCCTCTACTGATAGACATTTAGGTTGATGGTATCTTGCTGTTACAAATAGTGCTGCAGTGAATAGCATTGTGCACACATCTTTTTTGGCAGGGAGGGGAAGTCTCTGATAGCTTCTAACATTACATGGTAATACAGAGTCCAAGAATACAATTATGACTAGCACCATTAGTTTAATTGCTGAGGCAGTATAGATTAGAAGAAGTAGAAATTAAGATCTGGGAATAGGAATAGAAATTGCAGGCCTGGTCAGGGGCCAGTCTCCTGGTGTTTCTACTTATTTCATCACGAAAAGTGCTTTGGAAAGAATAGAACAGTCACTATGTAAAATGTGAACTGTGTTATTGCTATCGTCAACCTGGAACATAATCAAATATGACTGTAATAAAGAAACTGTTGGCCCGCTTTTAAAATAACCCACTCATAAATTGGATAGTTCTTTCTATTTAAAGATGTTACTTCATTTTACATTTATCTTTAGCAAACATTTCAGGTCTGAATGACATCTACTTTGCTTTTATGACTTCACGACTGTCTTTTTTCCCCGTGTCTCAGATCCCTGGTGGTAACTAATGAGTATCTGCTGCAGCAGCTGAATAAAGAGCAAAAAGGTTATTCTGGGAAAGCACTCCTGCCTCCTGAGAAGAGTCATCATTTGGGGAGATCATCACCCTTTGGGAAAAGCGCGCTGTCTTCTTCCTCACCAGTAGCACATGATACGGGTCAGTATTTAATACAGACTGTTTCAGACTCTGTCCTAGAGTCTAGTCTATGGAGCTAACACTGTACACCTTCTTTACAGCTTGTCTCTCAGCCCCAGGGGGCTCTCAGTGTCATTACCACTAGTATGGTGGTATTTTCCCACAAGATTAAGAAAAAAATCTTAATAATTACACTGTATTGGTCTTTCTTTTTATTTCTCTTTTTATCTTCTCCCGTCAAGTCATTCTTTCCTTCTGCCCACATAAATAGTTGGCACGTAGTTCTAGGCATCATATCACATAAGAACATTTGGCTGAAAATGTCAAAAAGGAAAAAAACTATTTATTTTCCCCAAGTGTCAGTTGAAACTGTGTAGTAGGAAGTTAGAAAAGAATATCCATGGCCAGGTATGTTTTGTGTTAGAAGAAATTTCAGAGAACCTCTATTGATCAATTCATCAAATGTGTTTTGGGTTTCCTCCCATCATAGTTAAAGGTGACAAGCTCTTATGTCTTCCCTGGAGCAGCCAACAGTTTAGTTGTGTGATGGAGCTCAAAGCTTCCATTGGTACCAAACAGGCCTAAATAAAAGCCTAGAGAGACCTTGGAAAGACAGAGAGTAGGTAATTCCTACTCTAGAGAATTGGAGAAGGTGTCAGTGAGGACTTGTTTGAGTGGAAGATGCAAAATGAGTACAATGGTACCAGGTACAGCGGGGTGCAGAGCCTCCTAGGACAAGAGTACAGGGTAGAAATGTCTGGGCTCCCAGGGATCACTGGGCAGGGAAAATGTAGGTCATGGTGCCACGAAGTATATAACTAGGGGACCTTCCTAGCTTGGGAGGGAGGTATGATGTCAGGAATATGTCCCCTAAAGAAACGATCTTTCAACCAAAACCTGAAGAATTGGAGTGGAAGATCGCCAGGCAAACATAGGATTGAAGGCAGAGGCAGTGGGGAGAGCTGCAGAGAGAAATAGCATTAAGTCAAGGCCATGGAATGAGAAGAAAGTCTAATCAGGGGACAGAAGGCCCAAGAAGAGATACACACCATCTAGGTTGCATGGCTCCTTAAGGATTTTAGATTGGGAAGGCAGAGGGGTAGTAGATTTGTGTTTGAGAAGCTTTCTCTATAGAAAGAGTGGATTGATGTCTGGCCATGTGGAGTGGGCTGGATCAGAGAGGAGCTAGAAAGATGAGAGAGAAGGCTGGCTCAGTCCAGACCAGAGGTGCAGCCTCTGTAAGTTAGCTCTGAGCTCAGCATCCACTTTACACATGAATACCTGGTATTTCAGACTGAGGATCGATCTTTTCTTTAATCTTGATTGATTAGGCATCAGTGGGAAAGGATAATGAAAGTGACTCTTGTGTTTCTGCTTCAAGGTTGCCCAAGTAGCTCATGTTGCCAAAGAGCTCTAGAGAGTGAAGGACTGTCAACCTAACATCATATTGTACTTCTCTTCATCTTCATGGTCATGTCAGAGAGAGAGGAAGGTGGAAAGATTAGACACTTATTTGCTCCTCTGAACCAGGTGCTGTGCAGGGAAGGAGAACTATGCTGTAATAATGAGACATGAAAATCACAACTAAGATCACACATCTCTAGGTTAAAATTTACACACCTCTTGAATTCATGTGGGTTCCCAAAAGGAGCATGTGCAGTGGAGCCAGAAATTTCTTTGTGCGGCATGGCTCTGAGAGAGCTAAGAGTGAGCTCGTTTTCTGTGTCAGTAAGGACAGCCCCCCACCCTACTTTGCTGGTCCTGTCTTGGCTCCATTGAGAGGCCTCTAAAGAACCTAAGCCTTGCCCAGGTAGTGTTGCTGCGGCTGCTGCTAAGTCACGTCAGTCGTGTCCGACTCTCTGCGACTCCATAGACGGCAGCCCAGGCAAAAATACTGGAGTGGTTTGCCATTTCCTCCTCCAGTGCATGAAAGTGAAAAGTGAAAGTGAAGTCGCTCAGTCATGTCCGACTCTTCGCGACCCCATGGGCTGCGGCCTACCAGGCTCCTCCATCCATGGGGTTTCCCAGGCAAGAGTACTGGAGTGGGGTGCCATTGCCGTCTCCGCCAGGTAGTGTAGCCTTAGTCAATAGCCTGATAGCCCTGTGTTGTCCTATTTCATGGTCCCAACCCAGTGCACAGGCCAACTTTCTTGACAGCCAATGAGGTTTAGGGGAGGTGGGGACAGGGATAATGTGCTTCTTTCTACAACCGAGGCTCACTTCCTTCTCCTAACTGATAATGCCAACCTGGAACCTATTCAGAGTACCTCTAAGGAGAAGCAAAGAGCCTGACCAAAACTAAGTCACCTTCCACCCTATTTTCTATTATCACCAAAAATGGCCATTACTGCACTACGCCAGGCCCCTCTCTAGGGTTGCTGGTCATTCCTGCAGAAGTCAACTATGGTTCTGATTTTCTCTGTGTGGCCTTGGTCCAGAGGGCAGCAGTAGATTGGTGGCATCAAGGGAAGGGCCAAAGTGTTGTTGCCCTATGGGGCTAAGCGGGCTCAACATGAAGCAGGGGAAGTCCCCTGAAGCAAGTATTGAATAGAAAATAAGTGGAGAAGAATTCCTCACCCTGGACCTGGGACTGTTACAAGAAAGACAGAAACAAGGCTGGCATGGAAAACAGGTCCTCATGGAAGCTCTATGCCCAAAAGGAGAGGCAGGGCCCCCTGACAGGTTTCAGCTTCCCACCAGCTATACATAGTGGGTTCTGATGGCTCCATCCCACAGATCCTAATCTTTCTTCCTTGCCCAACTGGGTTTGCTAGCAAGGGTATACAAACCTGTCCACCATGAGGAGCTGTGGGGAGTGGAGCAGTGATAACCGAAGGGCTGAAGTGGCATTGTTTGGTCAGTTGCTGCCAGGAACCAGATTCTATTAGACTAAAGGTTTTCTGGCTCTGGGTGGGCCTTGATTTCTTTCAGATTCCATAACCACTTTTCAAGAAGAGGGGACTTTACTCCTACAAGGTGGAGTTCAGGACTCAGCCAGTTCTTTTTCTGGGCTCCTCTAAGCCACACTGCCAATCATAGGAGGGGCCAGCATGCTGCTCCCGTATGTACTGGATGGTCATCTTACCTGCAGCTTAATAACCTGGACCAGGCCAATTTGCAGGATTTGGATTTCACTCCTGTTAGGCTCATTTAAGTAAACTTGCAATTTAAACCAATTCCCCAGGGCTGGAGGAAGCATTCCTCTTACTACTTGCTTGTGGGAGAGGTAGAGCTCTCTGAAACTCTTCTCTGAGCAATGCAAGGTCAGCTGAGTCGGGAGATCCCACAGCTGTCAGCCATTAGGCAAGGCTCTGCTGTGATCAGGTGATGGTGTCTGCTCTCTAATTTTCACTTAATCCCCAGAGTCTCTGTTTCAAGTTTCACTACCCCTCTAAACCACTGCTCCAAGTGACTTTGGGCTCAAGGGGCTCTGGGGCCACCTGGGGCAGAAACATCCCAGAACAGCTCAAGGGATGAGGAAATAAATAGTTGTGCTGCTTTGCTTTGTTATCTGAGTCAGGAAAGAAAATATTTGTGAATGTGGGCTTTTTCAGCCTTTTCTAGCACCACTGCTAGAAATGGACAGTCCCTAAGTTCCATCCAGTCCACTTGTCAGCAGGAAGGAAGGAGAATTTGCCCCAAAGCCTTAGACTAGGGAGTAACTCTGTCCTAACATTGAGAACCTAGAGGGGAGAAAAGGTTGATCTGGAAGCTCCCAGGATTTCTCAGGATCAGAGAAAGACACCCCTTCCCACCCAGCCTGGGGTGATGAACAGATGGGAGGGGAATCAGCAAGAAGAGGCCCCTTCACTGTTGGACACCTGCTTGCCTGTCAAAGGCTGATGTTGAGTGCCAAGTTCTATCACTGGGCCTCCAGCGTCATTTTTGGAAATCAGTGTCGGGGCTTACTGTGTTAGAGCCTGGCCAGGGAGACAAGAGGCATGCTTCTGGCCTCTATACTGCAGAAGCTTCTTCACTCTTTGGGCCTGAGTTTCCTCCACTATAAAATTGGGTGTTGAACTGACTATTGTCTAAGGTTCTTTCTGGACTTGCATTTTCTGAACTTCTGAGATGCAGCCCAAAGTGACTCGCCTTGGTGGCCCCCTGAAGTGGAAGCCTGTCAGCAAGCTTAAAGCTGAGGCCTGGCACTGGGCCCCAGCAGTGCTTAGCCTAGGCTGAGTTTGCTGTCTCATCCCTCCTCCTGCTGTGAAAGCAGAGAGGCCAAGACTGAGGCCCTAACTGCGGGAAAGCAGCCATTCTGTCAGAGCTCTGGGTCAGGGCTGAGGTAAAAGGCTTTTGATTTCCCTCTGGAGCATCCCCAGGCAGCCTGGCTTGGTGCTAATGGAAGGGGCCTGGTGTATGTCTTTTTCTGGGCAGGGCTGCCAGTGGAAGAATCGGCAGAGTGTGACATGGAGGGCGTTGATGACACTGAGAGGTCGTTGCAATGTGAATGTCATTACCCTTGTTGTCATATACCTGAACAGTCCATATTGGTATAAAAGGTGTCTTTATTGAGGTCCGGGAAAGAATTAGGCACTTGGCCAGAGCAGCAGCTTAAATATGAGGCAAGCAGGCAGGGGGTTAGCCATGCCCGGGGCTAGGTTGGGGTGGTGAGGCTATAGACACAGACTCTCCTCAGACAGAGAGGCTGAGGAGGAAAGAAAATGGGGAAGGGGACGCAGAGCAGTCTGGGTCAGAGGCCTGGTGGGCTGGCCCTGAAGGGCTGGGCAGGAAGCGCTGGTGGCAGATCCAGCAAGGAGGGGACAGGCTCTCTTGCTCCACGTGCCCCTTAGGCCAGGCCTGAGCCTCTGGCAGGGGCAGTCGCGCTGAGGGGGGCCTTCCTAGGCCTCACTTCTTCACCTTGGCATCATAGGTACCTGCATTCTTGTAGGCACTCACGTAGCCACTGTCATCCAGGATGTCCTGCCTCCCAGCAATACCCTTGCCCTTGCCGCTCTCATCAAAGCGTTCCTTGTGGGAGCCCGTGTACTTGCTGGTGTCAGTCAGCCGTTCCACAGCACCCCCTGTTTTTGCTTTCTGTTTAAACAGAGATCCCCCCAGGGGTACCTGGTTAGAGAGCCCAGCCCTTCCAACCCCAGCCAAGATTCCCGCACCCCCCCATCAGTGGTCATTCAAGACCATCAGAGCACTTACCGTAACGCCTGTGTTGGCTGGTTCCTTGCCTGCCACCAGCTGGCAGATGGCATCAAAGGCCTCCTCCTTGCTCTTCCCCTTAAATCGCTTGGGTGCCAGCTCTTCTAGGGCCTTCTTGAACTCCTCGTAGTTGATGACCCGGGCAGACTTCGCCCTGCCAGGTATGTGGACACCATGAGTTTGCCCCCTGCTCCACAATCTCCCTGGTTCCAGCCCCCCAACTCCCCTTCTGGGAACATCAGAAGCAGGAAATGCCTGGGGCTCACTTGACTTTGGAGAAGACGATGTCGACATCGGTCCCTGTCACAGCCTTTCCGTCAGCCACCTTGCAGTCCTTGCACAGCTTGGCCCAGTTCTTGCCATTCATCTCGTGCCCACTGGCCTTGGGGTCACCATGGATGGCAAACTTGCGGAAGCTTTCCTCCAGCCCAGCCACATCTGTGCTCGCTGCCATGCCACCCTGTAGGGACCCACCTCGGTCACCTCCCAGCCAAGTTCTTCCCCCTTCCCCCAAGGCTCAGAGTATCACTGCCTCTAGCTCAAAACCTGCAAGGTTGAAGTTTCAGGCACTCTGTCACACACTCTCAGAGCTGGAGATGGAGCTGCCTGAGAAGAGGGGCCAGTATTCAGTGTCTGACTGGGCCCCAGAGCCATGAGGAAGAGCACTGAGAGGAAAGGTCCTGTCACTTAATGCCAGCCTTGGCGCAGAGTGGAGTTCAGAAGATGAAATCATGATCCTCGCACCAGGCTTGTAACAGAGTGGCACTGTCCAGAAAAACTGTGAAGGCAGCAGCTGGGGCTATGGCTTTGTCTGGCCCTGGCACAAGGCCTGCTTGGGTGGAAGTGAGGGTGGCAGATCAGGCCCCCTCCCTGGGAGTTTCATGCCAAGCTGGGTCAGGCCCTGGCCAGGCTGCTGGTTGGGCAGGTATTTAGTGAGGACGGTGTCTCTGTCAGGGTCATGAGGACTCAGCCCAGGCTGAGAAGGGAGCCAGAGCACAGGCAGGGGTGCATGCCCTAGGCAGGGGTGCAGCTGGCCCAGCTGGGACCTTGTTACTATTTGCTGTTAAACAAAAACATGAGGGAAGGGGGAACTTGGGGCTGGCCTGGCCACAGTTTGTGAAGCCTGGAGACAGTTGCTAAGGGAGGGTGGTGCTGCTTGGAGAATGTTGCTAAGGGCAGGATGGTGTCAGGGCGGCTTAGGGAGAAGCTCCCAGTGCTGCTGGGCTGGGCTGGGCTGGAGAATGGGCTCACGGGTGGGGCGCACCAGCACTCCCAGCACCTGGGGCACAACCATGGCTTCCTGGCCCCTTGCCAGCCACTGGGGCTGTAACCTCCCGGTTTGTGGAGTTTAGGAGGAGCAGGAGATTGTGGGGGGCTCACCTGAGTGGGGGTTGTAGAGTTATGAGCCCCGGCCCTGTTATCTTCACACCTACCCTCTGCACTGAAGCACACTTCCTACACCTTCACACCTTCAGCCCTCCATGGAGGCCTCCTGGCCACACCCTGAGCACCACCACACTAGTCCACACTCCACAGCTGAGAGCACTCAGCCCTGGCCCTCCATGCCCTCAGCCTTATTCCCACTGACCACACCCTTAACCTGGTACTCAGACTTCCCTGACCACACCAGCCCTGCACTGAAGTGTCCCCCACAGCCCTCGCTGCAGTCCCCTGACCACACCCACAGCCCCAGGACTGAGGGCCTGGGCCACTCCCTCAGCATTCAGCCCCCACACATACACTAATAGCCCTGTATCAAGGCCCCCCAATAATACCCTCAGCCCTGCACTGAAGGGTCTTCCCTATACTTGCCCACAGCCCCCACTGCATTCCCTGACCACGCCCTCAGCTCTGCACTGAAACTCCCTCCATGTAACACAGCCTGGTACAGAAGCCTCCCTGACCACACCCTCAATGCAGCCCACCTCCATTCATACCCCGGAAGTCCTGGAACTGGGTCCCCCATCCACATACCCACAGCCCTTACTGAGACCCCTAACCAGAGCCTCACAATTCACCCTCTCTCCACACACTTGCAGCCCCTGACCACACCCTCTATAACTCCCTTGTCCACACACCCACAGACTTGCATTTTCAGATTCCCAGGTACTATGCCGTGACACCCCTGTGTTGGGACTCCCATCTCCTCCACTGCAGCCTCCTGACCACACCCTCAATTGTGTCCTCAGCAACTATCTTCCACCTCTCCCTTTTATACTAGAGCCTCCAGTGACCACAGCTTGGATCCCTGCCTGCCTAGCTCCCTTCCACTACCACTGGCCTTAACACTGAAAACCCTCCCCTGGTCACCACACTCACCCATCCCTAAGTTGCAGCTTTGGGAACTGAGAGCACCCACAGCTCCTACATTGCAGCGACTCTGTGGGCCCAGGCTCCCTTTCAAACAGCACTCCCCTTCCCCGTCCCTGCACTGCAATCTCCCACCAGGGACCTGGAAGAGACCAGCACTTTGTTCACTAAGGGTAAAGTCTGAAGGAGTTTGAGTCCCTGGGATGCTTGTCCCAGGGACCTAGCAGGACCCTGCACCCATGCTCCCTCCTGTCTGTAGGAAGATGGATTCTTGGTGATGGCAGGCTGACCAGGTGGCACCAAGTCACAGGCCCTAGTCCCAGGGGTCTGCAGGCTCCTCTGGGACAGCTGGAGTCATCAATCAGCAAGCAGTTGGGGGTGGGGGTGGGGTGGAACGCTTGGGCCCAGGGCAGGGCCGCTCAGCTGGTGTCCTCAGCTCAGGACCATCCGGGGTTGGGACCGCTCCCACGCCGCTCTCACCCCACCCCCTTCTTATCGTGCTGGATACTGACTAGAGTGGCCGGCGCCGGGATTTCTTACCGTTTTCTACCTCGTGGCTGCTCCTACAGTGCGCGTTCGATGGACAGGACGCAAGAATGAACTGATGGTCGCAGGAGACTTAGGCGACTCCGCAGCTCTGCTCTCTGCCGGCTCTCGGGCGGGACTGCAGCCCTGGCGGTTCCGCCGTATTATCCCTTGTTTCTTGGTCTCCATAGAGACGGCGAGCCCCACCTTCGGGGCTGTCTCGGCTCAAGAGTGACCAAGGTCACACTGGCTCCACCTACCCGACCCCGCCTTCTCCCCGCTCCGAGGGGGGCGGAGCTGCTGCAACAGTCTCATCCCGCTGCTCCCTGGGCAGCTGTGTGGCAGAGGAAGCCAGACCTTTGTAGTTCTGGCGGTCCTCGGAAGACCCCCATCCTGGCCTCCGCCCAAAGTTCAAAGCTGGTCCCCACCTTCAGGGGAGATCCAGCTTCCCAGAGCAGCAACCAAAAAGGGCTTTGGCGGGGGGCTGGGCGGGGGCAGGAGAGGGACGGGGGTGTGGGGGGCGGTGAGACGTGCAGAGGAGTGAGGAGGTCCCTTCCCTTAGTGACATGGGGTCTAGAGCCGGCTCAAGACCACAGCTCTCCAATGAGCGTGTAGCATCCCAGGTCACAACTCCGGGTCACTGGGGGTGGGAGGAGACAGTGAACAAATCCTGAGTGCCCCGAAATCTACACCGACGTCAGTCTTGCGGCCGTCGAAAAGCTCCTGGACCTCCTGGGTCCGCGTCCTCATTTATTCCCTCCCCACCCCGGTGTTAGCCTCGGCGTCTCTGCTTCCGCTGCTGCCTTCCTAACACAAATGCTGCTTTCCTCCTCTCTCCAAGTGCAAACCCTATCTTCAAAAAAAATAACCCCCTCTAGGGAGCTTCTAGGGCCTTTCCCAACCAAGAGCCTGGTACTTGAGTTTCTCCATATGACATTCTGGATGGCCACCCAATGTGGGGGACCCACTTCACGCTCTGCTTCTAGGCCAACAGGCAATGATGCGGCTCCAGGAGGGCCCGTGACTCCTGTCATTAAGAAAGTGTGCACCAAGTCCGCAAAAGCATAAAAAAGTTTATTGGAGCATCACAGCTGGTGGGGCGGGTATTGCTGAGTAGTGGAGTGGGGAGTGGGGCCGATCCCGCCGGCCCTTAGGGGCCCCTGAAGTGCACTCGGTGCGGCGGGGGTGGGGGTTTTGCATAGAGAGTCGGTCCTGCCGTTCCTCCGCCATCCCTGCTTCTCAGCCCAGCTAAGCCAGATCAGCCTCGGGGCCGCCCCGCACGCGGGGCTCGCCGCTGCTCAGGCTCACGAAAACAGCGGGCGCACGCGCCTGCAGCGCCAGCCCGGGCTCTCGGGGCCTACCCACCCGGGCGGCCAGAGCGGCGCTGCCTAGGCGCGTCTGAGCCACTGGGATTTCGTCCAAGGACTCGGCAGACGCCGAGTGATAGGCTCCTGCAGGGATGGCGTCCGCGGAATCCGACGACGAGCTGGAGCGGCAGCCGGGGGTCCGGGCCCCTAAGGGGTTGGAAGAGAATGTAAGACTAGGAGCTGCCACTCACTAAGGGCCCTACCTTTCCCTCCCTCGGAGCTCCCCGAGCAGATTCCGGTCAGGAAGGGGCGCTCACCCGGCAGCCTGGGCAACTGGGGCTCTCGGTCCAAGGTCCCAGAGGTCGGTACCTTATACAGGCGCCGCTTCCTCTTTTTCTGCAGAGACGGGGGAAGCCTGAATAACCCTTCCCCAGACCTCACCTCGCCAAAAGACGGGGAGGAGTGGAGAGGGGTAGAGGCTTCTTTCCATCCCCTTCCACCTGGGCAGGAGCCCAGCACAGTCCCCCCTACCTGGGGTCGTATCCGTGGGGGCAGAACGAGAGTCTCTGGGGAGGAGGGCGGTGGAGGCTCCACTTGGCCGCCAGTGGCAAGGAATCGGGAGGGACTGAAGGGGAAGTGCGAGGTTAAGTGCTGGATGATGTTGTTTCTTCAAATACCACCCTGTTGGAGGTTCTAAAATAAGCCTCCCTACCTAGCTGGAAGGGGGCATTGATCTGTCCAAGGCCACGTTGGGCTGGACCAAGACCCATGCCTTGGCTTTGGCCTAACTCCTTTCTCCCACCTCATTGGCACGCCAATGGGAGATGTGAGGTGGCCCTTGCCCAAGTTGCACTCACTTGGCATTCACTTCGGCAGGCCTTGCCTGGCCAGGGGGCTCTGGGCGCACATGGCTGAAGGTCCGCATGTAGAGCTCCATCTCCTGGGGAAGGTGGAGGTGAGGGAGGCTGGAAGGCCAGGTATGGGTCCAGGGCCATCTGGGTCCTTAGGCCCACTCTGTCTAGGACACACCCCCTTACTGTTCTCTCTGGGAGGTGTGGGCAAAGAGGTCTAGGGCTGTTCTCTAGGCTTCTCAGTTATGCTGGGAAAACCCCAATGCAGAATGAGGCTTAAAACACCTGTGTTTGTAGCTTACCCCATCCCCATTGTTTTCCTCACTTCAGTCAAATTCCACCTCCTCCGGGAAGCCTCCAGCCTCATGGGTCCAATGTACCCGGTGGAGAGCTGTTCTGGCCAAGTGGGAGCGGGGCAAAGAGGGACTCAGAGAGGCCTTCTCCTGCTCCTGGCTCCTCCTAGCTCTTCAATCTCTGAACCAACTTTTTTCCCTGGTTGGGAGACCCCGCACTTGACACACCTGCGTGTGCACCCAAGGCTGCGAGGCTACATGCAGGGATCCATGGCTCCCTGAGAGCTGAGTCCTCAGAGTACCAGACACAATCTCAGCTGCTGGAGGGAAGTGGGGGATGAGTGGTCTCCCCAACTTCCGTTGGTAAAGGGAAGGCAATAAGTGGTGGAAAAAACAGCGCCACGGTCCCACCTAGGACCAGGCTTATGGGTGAGTTCTCTGTCTTGTTTAGTTGCTGATCCTCGCAGTGACCATTGGAGCAGCAGACCCAACGCCTGAAAGTGAGGCCGGGAGGTAGCAGGAGTGGCCTTAGCTTGCACCCTAGCACGCAGCATGCACCCTTGCCGCGCCCAAGAGGACTGCAGGTGAGGAAACAAAAGCCAGAAAAACAGCCCGAGATGAGAACCTAGTGGAGGATGTGGGGCGGAGCCAGGACGACGAGGCCCCGCCCACATCGGGCTGGGGGCAGGGCACCGGACAGCTGTCGCTGACAGTTGTTTCCATGGAGACCCAGGCGTCCTGACTAATGCAGAGAAGACACTGTAACAGCAACGCCGTCTCTAAAACAAGCCTATGTTTGGGGGCAACGGCTCCAGAGTGGGGCCCCTCCCGCATTCCTGCTCAGGGTGGGGGTGGGGAGGCTGCCTGCAGGACAGCCCTAGCAGGTCTGGGGGACGAGCCCAGCCAGTCGCGGGTTGGCTACACAGATGCGGAGAAGGAGGCCCCAGGCAAGCCCTGTGCCCAACATCTGCTCAGGCTGGCCCTTTGGGGAGGAGTGTGGGGGTGCCAGCCTGAGAAGAGGAGCCTTGGGAAAGAGGAAGGGGTCAAAGCCCAGTCACAAGGACTGGGACATCAAGGTAATCCTTCCCCCACACATTTCCTCTTCACCAGTGTGGACTTAGTACCCCCTCCAGGGCCCAGAGAGAGGAAGCAAAGCCTACCCTGGTGCTGCTGGGTTCCAGAAGGGGAGGGCTGAGGGCAGCAGTTGTAGAGGATCGTCCCAGAAGCCTGACGGGTCATAATGGGACAGGAGCCAGGCCCTAGCCAGTTGGGGAGGTTTGAAGGTGCCGCCAGGGTGTCCCCATTCAAACTCCCCTCCTCACAGCTGTCCCTACAATCGTCCCTGAGACCTTCAACACATGCCCCTTCCTGAATGGTATAATACATGGCATCTCTCCACCTCAGCTCTCCTCTGTTCAGTGGGACAAGCACACCCTTGCTCCCTCTGCAGAGGTCTCCCTCACGTCATTTTCAGATGATATTAAGTGCCCTGGCTGCTGGCACATCTAGCCTCAAAGCCTAAGCAGGCAGTAATTGCAGAGCCAAGGCCCTGAGCCTTTGAGTTTGGGGATCCCAGGGCCAGCCCAAATGGGCACTGCTGTGAAGCTTGAAGTCTCCTGCCTACCTCTCTGAGCTTGTCTCCTCTGTGAAGTGGGGTGATGCCCACTCCCAGGATGGCTGCCACTGTGCTTACATGGGTTCAGAGACCAGCACTAGGGCAGGTACACAGCAGTGTGGCAGGGGTTGGGGGGAGGTTTCTCCACTAACAGCCATCACTCCCCCAGGCCTTCCCAGACCTGGCAGCCTGGCCCACCCCGTGGCAATGAGAAGAGGAGAGGTGGGGTCCCAAACCCTTCCTCAATCCACCCACCAGCCTGTGTTTGTGTCCAGTTGCCATGAGGACTTTGGATCCAGAACTCAGCCTTCCCAACAAGGCCTGCCTGGGCCCCCTGCCTTCCCAGTCCCTGGGGGCTCCAAGGACAGGACCACCCCACCCCCAGCTGTTGACCTCAGGAAGCCAAGGGGCGTGGGAATGGGGATAGGCTCATTAGCAGCTGGGCTGGCCAGGCCCCGAGCCTGGGCTGGAGAATTCCTGCTTCAGAGTGCGGAGACCTTAACTCTTCCTAGACCCAGCTTTTTTCATCTTTCTTGGCCTCAATTTGTTCATCTGCAACATGGGGATAGTAGCATGACCTGCCTCATGGGCTGTTTCAAGATTTAAATGGGGTAATGGGTATAAAGGCTCAGGGTCACAGGTGGAGAGAACTGATGGCTCCATCCTGGTGACCCAGTCCTTGATCCATCCCTCTCTCTTCTCCTTCAGCCCCACCCTGCCCACTTCCAGGCTCCCACTTTCTGTGCCCTCCAGCGCATGCTCGGAGCCTTTCCCCTGGGGTCAGGGAAATGCAGGGCTCCCTCTGGCTGTGCCCACACTTGAACAAGCAGGCATCTGCTTAGTACACACTTGCCCTCACCCCTGCTGCCTCCAGCACCCCCTACCCCAGCTGCTATTTCAGGCCTGCTTCCTTTTGCCCTGTCACTGACTACTTGCTGCATAGCCCATCACCCCTCCCAGACCCCTTCTTCCACTCCCTCAGCATTCTGGGACACTTCTATACCTGAATGGGCCGCATCTTCGGGGGACATGACTCGAGCTCCCTGTTGGCCCCCTTTGCCTCCTGTGGTGGACGATGCTGCACAATGTACTCATAGGTGGTGAGCTTGTGCCACACTGAGGGGGTGAAGATAGGGCTCAGTGTAATGGAAAAGGAACCCTGGGGTTCAGAAGGTGAGGGAGGGTACCCAGCCACAGGCTAAAAACATTGTGTTCATATACACTAAGCCACAGAGTGAGACGAGTCACCATTAGAGAGCCAGCACCAGGAAGGGGCATAGTTTCAGGGCTCCACAGCCCAAACTGGGTAACTTCCTCCAGCCTAGGGACCCCATCCCCTACAAGGCAGGTGTGGGTGTGGGGGGTGGGTGGGGGAGGCACTTACTGAGATAAATGTGGAAGCAGAGCAGGTGGCCGAGCAGGGCTGTGGAGAGCAGGCCCAGAAGGATGAGTAGGGCAGCCAGAGCCAGGATGGCAGGAGCCTGCGTCTCCACAGGGGCAGCAGGCAGGAACACGAACCACACATCTGTGTGATTCTTCAGGACTGAAAGGCACGAGCAGACTGTGCTCAGCCAGGGCTGTGACCAGTGACCAGAACAGGCTAGGGGGTGGGAGTGGGCCTGGAGCCCAGACTGACCTTCAAAGTGGCGGTTGGTACGCAGCCGCATGGGGTTGACAAAGAACTCCACAAAGACATAAGTGGCCACCAGCACGAGGAGCAGGACGCCCAGTAAGGCAGATGCCACACTGTGTAGAAAGAGCCTGGGCCCAGCCGTGGGCAGCTGTCAGCACCCAGGTGCTCCAGCTGGGCAAGGGCCCAGAGCTCAGAAGGGCCAGTGGTTGGGAGGGGGAGCTGGGCCTCTGACCCCACAGCCCTAATTCTTCAGGAAGCCGAAGGCTTAGGGCAAAGGTGAAGATAGGCAGCCACCTTCAACAGGCTCCCCAACTTTCCCTGGGCCAGGAGGAGAAAGATTCCAAACCTACCCTCAGCCCTGTCAGGTGGAAGCCATGGAGAGCCTCACCCTCAGATCAGCGCACAGGTCCCCCAAGTACCTCCCATCCTCGCCTGGCCCCATATGAAGGTTCAAGGGCCCTGGTTCACACACTTCAACACGCTTCCCCAGGCACCCCTGTGGCCAGGATCTGGCTCTCACCGGTAGTTTCTCTCGCCCACACAGTTGTTGAGCCACTTGCAGTGGTGGTCGAAGCCGCACACGCATTTGTTGCAGGCGCTGCAGTGCTTGGAACGAGCACTCCTGCGGTGGGAGGGGGCACAGAGCAATCGCAGGCTTACCCCACCCTTTGTTGACTATCCTGGCCTGTGGGTTGCAGGTTCTGGGCCTGGAGCGGGTCACTCACTCGCGCCTAAGCGGAGAGCCGAGCACGTCTACAGGGAGCGCGCGCGCCCTCTGGTGGCGGGCACGGTGGGGCGGGACACCTAGAGGCTTCTGAAGAGGTGGGGAGGCGGTGGCAGGAAGCGAAGTGTACCCAGGGGTGAGAGGAGTAGACAGCGTTATACTGTCCCCCTCTGGAACTGTGCATATGGGTGATGATGGTGTGAAATGAAAATGGAGGTTCCTTTCCAAGCAAGGACCCCCTTTGCCCAGTCAGGAGACAATGCCGGTAGGGGGCCAGGTAGCAGAAGAGAGCAAGGGTGCTGGACCCAGGGCTTGCGTTGCTCTTCCTGACATTGCCATTTCTTTGTCTCTGCTTCTCTGCCAGACTGTGGGAATTTTTCTGACATTCTTCCAGAAAACTCCAGTCTATCTGAGATAAGCCAAAAGGAGCCAAAGGGAGCAGGGCAGGCAGACATCTGGGTGAGCAGCAAGTAGTTCACCACAGGGGATAAGATGAGGGGAAGCCACATTAGGCATGCAAGTGAATTTCCCTGCCCCAGGGAGGAACCAGGAAAGCCCAAAGGAGAGTGGAAGGATAAGTTTCAATCTCCTTTCGCAGAGCAGAATGGAGCCCTGGAACAGGCAGCAACTGCCAGAGCATCCACTGAGGAACAGGACACTGACTGGTGTCTAGTGAAGGAAAGGATTGTCTGATGCCAAAGTCCTCAGCGTCTTAACACCACTGGCTCTTTCTCTGTCCTATGGACAGAGCCCCCTCAACAAACTGCCTGGGTCTTAATATTAAAAGTTGCGGGGCGGGGTGGAGCTAGCCTTGAACCATACCCAATCCCAGATCCCCTTCTTAAGGCTGAGAGATTGGGATGTTCCAGGGAAGGGCCTAGGGAGGCAGTCTGGACTAGCCAAAGGGTTTGGGCTCTGTACATTCTAACCTCTCAGTGTGACCTGGAGTAAGTCACTTGGCTTCTCTGGGCCTCAGAGTCACTGTGAATAAACAAGGATAACAGTATATTGGCTCCAGCTCCAGGCAGGCTGGGTTGTGAATCTGCCTCTGCTGCCCAAGAGCCATATGACCAACCTCAGCCTTTCAGAGCACTGGATTCTTCCTTTTCTGTGAAGTGAGAAAGATGTTACCCACCCTGTGGGGTGGTTGTTCATAAGCATGTAGCACATGATAAGTAATTGGATGTTAGCTTCTGTTAGTTCCCCTCCCTGCCCATACCTGGGAATGCTAGTGAGAGAAGGGGGTGGTTACTGGCAGAGTGAGTCATTAGCAATGTTTGTAGCAGTGCCAAATGTTTCCTACTTTAACTGATGGAAATGCTATTCCTCATCTTCTGCTTCCAGGCACCTTCTCCTCACCTTCTCCTTCACCCAGTTCTCTGTCACTCCACCAAGATTCTTGACTGTGTGAAATACGAGGGTTCTGAGGCTTCAGGACGACTGTAAAGCCTGGGCATGCCCCTGTCTGCCTTGAGCTCCCGCTGGCAGTTCCCCAGGAGCACTCATCGGCCACACACACCCAGTCCACATGCACTCACACATCCACGTCGCACAAGTTGCAGTGTAGGTCTTCAATGACGTGTGCGTGTTGGCTGCGGTTGAAGATGGGCAGAGGCCCTGCATAGCTCTTGTCCCGCACATTGGCATCTGCTGGATCGATGGAAACAGCAGTCAGGTGCACCACGAGATGGCCAGCAAAGATGGCGCCCATGCACTGGCCCAGCAGGTTAAAGACTCACTCCACACTGCTGGCTGAGAGCCCACCCCTGCTTCCTGTGGCTAAAGAACTGTTCTCTACCTGTATGCAATTCCCCAGTGCAGAGACTCTGCCTATGCTACCTCCTATCTCTAGTCCCCCAAGAGCCTCCTTGTCAGACATTTCTAGCATACCCATGCCCTAGATGGAAGAACAGAGGGGCCATCTGGTAATGGAGCTCACAAACCAGCACTGCTGCTGTTGAGGAGGCTAACTACAGGGCCCTGGCCTCACTGCCCCAGACCTGGTGCAGACCCTGGCTGGTCTTACCTCAGAATCTGACCTGGTTTCAGATTCTGAATGGTGAAATAAGACTGAAAGAGATCATCCTCTAAGGTTGAAGGACCTAAAATATAAGTTCCAAGCTCATTTATCTTGCTTCTGAGAGGGATGCTAACATCCCCTCCCAGAAGCCAGGCCAGCTGGAGAATCACTTGCAGACAGTGCCTCATAGACCCACTGCCTTCCTAGTCTAGAGTTCAGGTACTCGGAATCCTGGGGCTGAATGTCTGGGATGGCCTGACATGTTCAGGGGTTGGCCAGTGGGCACATGGCCAATTCCTGAAACACAGATCTTCCAGGATCTATCTGCTCAGCAACTGGACCAAATGCTGGGCACAAGTATGCTGACAAGTTACTGCAAAGCCAATGTGTAAAACTTTACAAATAGATTCCACCCAGTCAGCCATCCACCCTCCATCTAGTTATTCATCCATCCATCCATCCTTCTGCTAGCCAGTCAGGTATCTCTCCATCATTTATCCATCCATCCTCCTCCACCCTCCTTTTTTCTTCCTCCTCCCAGCAGCCAAATTTTCTTACATGTCTGCAGGAGCCAGGCTCTGCCCTAACATGCTGTACCAGAGCTGACAGAGACAATCCTGTGGCCCACCACAACCTCTCTATCCCTACAGCCCTGGCTCTGGGTCAGATCTTCACCTCTTGCTTGGGCTATTCCGTGGTCTCCGGACTCTGCTCCTTCTGTCTGGGTCCCCTTGAGTGTACTCTTCACTTGGTCCTGAAGTGAGCTCTGAAAAGCTTAAACCTAAGGCCTTGACTGCTTAAACTCCTGCAGTGGGTTTCAATGGCTCTCAAGCTAAAGTTTACTCTTCAGGTTCAATGCTCACGGCCCCTTTCGCTCTGGCTCCTCTCAAACCTCTTGCTATTACCAACCATTACTCCTCACCATTCCAGCCTCTTTTCAGACATACTGAATGTGGGCAAACATTTAGTTTCCTGCCTGCTTCAACACTTCTCTCATCCCCCACCCCTTGGTTCATTCACTCAACTATTTACTGAGGTCTTTCTCTACATCAGGCACTGAGGCATATGGCAGGAATAAACAGACCTGGTCCCTATCCCCAAGGAGCCCACAGTCTTGCAGGAAACACAGATGTTAATCGAAGAGTAGATTGATTGTGATAAAGTTCATGGGACTATGTGAGTTTGTAACTGGGTGACCTCATCTAGTCGAAAGGGATATGGAAAGCTTCCCTGAGGAAGTATCATGTCAGCTGATACTTGGAGTGGCACAGGAACCAGCAGGAAATATAAAGAGGAAAGGGGGCCTGGCTGGGTGCTGGGAGCAAGTAGAGCCCCAAATAACGGGGTGGCTGATGTGTGGTTCCAGCTCAACTCGTTGGTGCCATGCCAGAAAGAGAGCCTATGGCACCAAATTCTGGCTTTTCAAAACCAGAAATCTGAATTTGTGTCTGGATATATGAGGCATCTCATTTTTTTAATTTTTAAAATTTTAAAATGTTGACAAGGAAATAAGTAATTTTTAAAATGTATCTGCTGAAGAAGCCCTTCAGATATGTCTATTTAGTGTGTTCCTTATCACTCAATTTAAAAAAATGTATAGGCCAAACTGGCCCATGGACTGCTAGTTCTTCTGACTTCTGACTTAGCTGGGTATTGGGGTGGAGAGAGGGGCTAAGGGCTTCCACAGAGACCAGTGTTGTCACAACAGAGAACAACAGAGGAAATAAAATAAGATGCTGGGGAAATGGGTAGAGTCAAGAATGTGGAGAGCCTTGAGGACCTTGAACCTTACAGCAGGAAGAAGCCATTAGAAGGTATTAGCTGGGGAGTAACTTTATCATTTTTGTTTTTTGAACAGGCACTCTGGCTGCAGGGATAGAGACAGACTGGCTGGAGGGAGAGCATGTTCAGGGAGACCTGTTTGGAGACGAAATGGTCATCTAGGTAAGAGAGGCAGCTGGCAGTGGGGAGAAAAGAGGGCAAATATAATACCTCTTAGGAGGCAAAATCAACAGGATCTGATGACTGACTGGATATAGATGATGAAGGGAGAGGGTGGAGCCAACAATACCTGGCGAGGCCAGGAGGAAGGAAGGCGAGGAGCTGAGAGCAATAGGAGCACATTTGGGCCCCTGGTGATGTTGGTCTACATGGCCCTCCTCTTGCACCCACAGTCTGCTGTATGAGTCCCTACCCTCTTACTTACCATGTGATGATCTCCACTCTACTAGGCTTTCCTCCAGTCAGAAGCTGAGCACCGAGAGCTGGGGCCCTGTGTTCTCATCCTTGCAACCCTAAGGCCAAGGCCAGTTCCAGGCACAAGGTGAGTGCTTGGTACACACAATTACCCTACTTCATTCTTCAGGGGCCCTAAGGGAGCCTGCAGAAGGAAGGTAGCTTTGATAGGAGGACAGAGAACCATTCAGGACAAGAAATGGGAGTGCCAAACCAGGTGGTTCTGTGAGCCTCCAGCATTGCCCAAAGCAGTAAATATGGAGAAGACAAAACCCTCAAACCATCCCACTTGCCTCTGAGTCAGGCTGCCTGGGCAGTCTTTCTGGCCTCACTGGATACCAGCTATGTGACCTCAGGAAGTCATTTAATCTCTCTGAGCCCCAGTTTCTTTTTTTTTTATTTTTATTAAAGTCAGGGGAACACCTTCCTTACAGATTATTATGAGGATTGAATGAGATCATCCATGTACAGGGTTGGCACAGTGCCTGGCACATATACGTGCTCAATAAATTCTAGTTACTCATGTTTACTATTATTTGCTCTAATTCTACTCACTCCAAACCATGTGGTTATTAATCAGGTACCTTGATTGCAGAAACCCAGGTAGTCTTGAGTGAGTGGTGTACCCATTCCAGGTCATGGGAGGAATGTCCCATGAAGCATTCTACTTAATAGTAGTGGATAAGCCCTGTGGGTTAGCTCAGAGAAAGTCTAGTTTTCAGGATGTTCCTTGGGTCCCAGTGAACCAGGAAGTCCCCCTGTGACACTGCTGGCATCTGAAACCAACAACCTTCTCTAGAGTCTCTCTCCACTCACCTGCCCTTGTCACCTACCAGCCAAGGGCTCTATGGTTTCCCAAGAGAGCATGCTCACATTCATGGCTCATACATTCTGGTGCTCACACACACATCCAGTGTGCTCCCTGTCTCCTGCCTGGGAAGTGGGCAGGATTCTTCCTGTCAGACAGAGGGGGAGGCTGAGATATGCAGTTGGCAGAAGCTGTTCAACCTTGTGCAGCCCTGCAAGGGCTGAGTTGAAGGGTGCTGACTCTACGCCTGAGACTTTCAAATTCATCCCTGTTAACTCCTTTAGCTCATCCTAGGCTACCTTCTCCCAGAGGCCCAAGGAATAGTCTCCACGAAGCATACACACCAGGGCATATTCTCATGGGCACCCTCTGGACTGGGGCATACAGCCACATGCTGCACCTTACTCCTCTGTTCCTGGGGGTTTGGCCAGGGCAGGGACAGTCACATCACCAAGCTCAGCCAAGTGCATGTTTGTCACAGTTCCCAGGAGTTTCCAGGGCATCTTTATCCCTCCTCTTGTCAATTCAACCTTCCTTATACTAAAAGAGTCTGATTTATAAAATCAATGAGCTCATAAACAGTCCTGGGTATGGCATAATCATCTCTGTAAATAAAACCATATTTTAAATATACCAGGAACTTAATATGTAAAGGAGGCCACCATGATTCTTTCCAAAAAGTGAAAAACTATTTCATAAATGGAACATCTCTTTCATCCTTTGTTGAGCTCTGGAAACAATTAGCTTAAAGAGAGCTTTAAGGTCCTCATCTATAACTGCTCTTATGGTACCTCAGTTGATGAGGTTCCCATCTGTGTGGGGCTTTCAACGGTCCAAGGTTTGTTAGGTCTTTTCCCTCATCCAGTCAGGCAGAGGGGTCAGATGGGTGTTGGAAGCCAGTAGGTAGGCAGCTGGACCCCGAGGCAGGGTCCACTTGCAGTGTCTGAGGCTCTGGAGCCCAGCTTCAGGCCTTGCCCATGTCCCTCCATCTACTGTCTGCACTCTCCCATGTACCAGCCCCATACTTTCCCAAGGATACAGCATAGCCAGCAGGCACCCAGTGGTGAGGCAGGAGGGGAACAAGGACCCCAAAGCCAATCACAGCAAAGAAGAGGTACAGCAGCCAGGCCACAATCTGGAGTGGGTGCGGGGGCCAGCTCCACCCATTCCGGCGGGACCGCTGGCCCTGCAGCTCCAGGGAGGGTCCGCTGGCCTGTGCAGGTGCGGTCCACACATTCTTCTCAGGGGCTGTCTTGTTAGAGGGCTTGTTGCAGATGTTCATCTCCAGAGGGAGAAAGAATAGAGACAGCATTAGCCTGAGGAGGCCCAGGCTGGAGCCCAAAGCTCCATGCCTGCAGTCAGGTTTCAGCAGGAGGGGCAGGCTGGAATGTGAAGCTCTCTCCCAGTTACTCTGCAGGGGAATCCAGGACCTTAGCGTGAGGAGCCTGACAGTTGGGGGAAGATGGCAGTAGAGTGCTGGCCTCAAAGCCCCAGAGCGAGCTCTGGCCCTGGCCCTAGCCAGGACAAGGTAGGAGGGTCCAGGGTTTATTTAGGACACAGTGTGACTGCCTGTTACTCAAATTGCTCTGTTTCCACAGCCATCAAAATTAAACCCAAGAAGACATGTTCTCATCTGGTAACAATATCAGGCTGGAGCCAGAGTGATGAGAACACATGCTGATTCTGTTAGGATTAGTCACCTCTGTCCCGAGGCCCAAATGCAAGTGTCAGAGAGGGCCCCCGTATGCTCTGCTAAGGGAAATAGGGAGTGGAAGTACTCAGGAGAGGGATCTGGCCTCTGCTCCTAGCAAACATATACACGCTCTTCAAGGACTGGGGGACCCTGAACTATCTCCCCTGTGCCTGAGATAAGCTGCCCAGGCTTCTTGGCTGAAGAGAAGACAGCACACAGAGAGAGGGGAGGATTCCTCACTGGTTCTCTCCAGCAGTGGAAATGACCGTGTATCTCTAAGTAAACCTGGGCCCAGTGCAGTGAGAACAAAAAGGTGAGCCGAAGCCTTTGACTCACTTGAGGGAGCTCAGGGAAAGACAAGCATTGTCCAGAGCCAAACCACCAGATGGCAGCACTCTTCCACCCCCATCCCACCATCCTGCAGCCCAAGAGCTGACCTGGTTGTCAAAGGATACATGCAGAGCAGACAGGTGGGCCTAGTATTACAGGAAAAAGAGCCCAACCCCCAATATCTTCTGAACCTGAGGTGAAACCAGAGCCTGGGCAGGCAGTGCCCCACTTGGGTGGACAGGCCAACTCTGAGCTCTTGGTGGGAAGATCAAAATCCCTGGCAGCTGGACTCTCCTTTCAGGAGCCCATGCCTTTTGGCCAGGGAGTCTGACTAAGACAAAGGGTATGGCAGGACCCCTTCCCCCACCAGCACATCTGCCTATAACACCTTCCTCACTTCTCAACTCAACAAAATGTGACTTGATCTTCAGAGTCCACTGAGAGCACCACCTCATCCAGGAAGCTTTCCCTGATGCTCCAAGTGAGTCAGGGGGTCTTCGCACTCAGTTTTTATTGGGCAAGTCACTTTGATGTTTGGTACACTTTGCCGTTTGGTACACTTTGCCATCTCTATGTCTGCCCCCCTGTTATCCCAGCTTCCCCTAAGGGCAGCAATGGTACTGTGATTCATCCACCTCTGTTTCCCCACATCCCCTCCCCCAAACATGCAGAACATACCTTGTACATAGTAGGTGCTCAGTAATGTTTGCTGACTTGAAAACATCTGAAATAAAAGGAAATATGGGCACAGTAAATGATGTGAAATCCTGACCCACTCAAAGCCTCCTGCCCTGTTCTGCCCTGCTTTCAATCTGTATAGTCACCAGGCACCCATATCCCCACCCCATCTCCCCCCGCCCCATGGGTATTACCCTAACTGCCAAACATTCACACTCAGCCACTCTGTCCTTCATACCACCCAAGGCCCAGGGCCTTCCGCAAACCAAACTTGGAGATTCTGAGTAGCCTCATCTCAAAGCTAAATGGAGTGACCCTAGTTTTCTCCCAGGGACTCAACTGGAATCCTTTGGTCATTTGCTTTGTCTTCAGTAAAAAGCAATGAAAGGTGGGAAAAGAACCCCAGCTTTGGAGGAAACAGATCTAGGTTCAACTCCTGGTTCTTTGCTTACTAGCTGAGGGGCTTGAGTTTCTTCATCTGAAAAACAGGGGTAGAGATGCCCACCTAGGGCTATACACAGATCAGCAACACTGTAGGTAAAGCATTGACACATAAATGCTCCCTAAATGGTAGACATTATGATTACCCTTAAATAGCCCTCTGGGGTATCGTCATCTCTCCAGACTGAGGAGACTACTACATTTGATATCCTATGAGGTTTTATGAGGTTTATGCCCAAAGTGATGGGATTGATTGAAGTTGCTTTCTTAAGTCAGTAGTCCCAAGGAACACATTGTCATAAGAGCTGAGCCACTGGGTTGTCATTCTAAACTTCTCAGCTTTGATCAAAGATGACAAAGGTGATCAAAAAGCTGGCATCACTTTATTTGGGATGTCCCCAGAGACAGCAAATCTTTGTCCTTGATTTTTGGAAACAGAGGTCATCAGGTCAAGCCCAGTAAATACAGTTGAGCTGGGCAGTTCTGCTCAGCAAGACAAATCTTCGTAGCTCTAACATAGGTTCTCCAGTGATCCAACAGGGCTACTTCATTGAAGGGAACTCATCAGTTGGGGTCCCTAAATCCTGACTTTCTCCTTGCTATCCTCACTCCTGAATAGCCCTACACCTTGAGGTAGTTTATAAAGAAAGAAGCAGAGGCACATGGCTGGCTGACATGTCCCCACTGCTGGAGTGGGCTGGCAGTGGCCACAGGCACCCCCAGTGCTGCTGTGTCCCTGATGCCTGAGGCAGGAGAAGTCACCATTTGAGGCCAGGGGCCTACCACCAACAGCCTTAGAGACTGCTCTAATTCCAAACCCCAGTACCCTTGGCCCAGAGAGGTACTACCTGTATGAGACTGTGGATAGGGGGATGGTTCTATTGGGTCTAAGTCCCCTGCAGAAATGGCAGCACTCTAGAGTAGACTGAGCTGCCCAGGTGGCATGCCACCTGCATTAAAAGTATGAGCCAACCCACTCTTAACTGATGACATTTTCCCTTATGGAGTTGGTGGCCACAAATTATTTTAACCCCCAAAAAATTGATTAAAAGGGCTCTGAGGTAGGAGAGGGAGAAGGCAATGGCACCCCACTCCAGTACTCTTGCCTGGAAAATCCCATGGACAGAAGAGCCTGGTAGGCTGCAGTCCATGGGGTCGCGAAGAGTCAGACACGACTGAGCGACTTCACTTTCACTTTTCACTTTCATGCATTGGAGAAGGAAATGGCAACCCACTCCAGTGTTCTTGCCTGGAGAATCCCAGGGACAGCGGAGCCTGGTGGGCTTCCGTCTATGGGGTCGCACAGAGTCGGACACGACTGAAGCGACGCAGCAGCAGAGGTAGGAGAGAATAGGAGATAGGGCTTTAAGCATGGATGAGACTAGGCACTGTCACCAGACCCAGGAACTTTTCTGGCTGTCCCTCCCCTCTCAGCACTTCCCTGGGAGATCAGACTAAAAGATGTGTTGTCCTGCTCCCAGACAACGTGGCCAGCTTGTGCACTCATGTCTTGGCCCAGCCCCCTTGTGCACTAAAGATGTAAACACATATGAGACCAGGTTCCTGCTCTCAGAGGATTGCTTTCTGTGGGCCCAGACAGACCCAGACAGATATCAGGGAACTGGGTGAATGGGTATTTTGGCAGCCTAGTATGACAGGACACAGAGTGGATGGGTTTGGGGTCAGAGAGCAAGATTCAGAGAGAGAGAGAGATGAGCCCTGGGAAGTTGCAGGGTCAGATCCTAGGTTGAAACCAAGTCCCCCTAAAATCAAGTTCCCTTACTGAAATTGTGATTAATCTATCTAAAACTTTGTTCCCTTTTGAGTCTCCTGTAACTTCAATCTTGTGCTAACTGAAAACTTAACAACCAGAGTCATATAACTAAAATTACTGAAAACATGTACTAAAATGGCTACTATAGATGTCATCATCAACACAGAAACTCTGATTTTCTCTCCAGTGCAAGATGAACTAACAGATCCCTGTGCCATGGACCACTTGGATAGAAAATCATAAACCAGAGACTAGAATACTCCCGAAACTACAATTAAGACATGTCACAAAAATGTCACAAGATGATGATTAATCCCAGCCTCTTTGTTCTTTCCCTTAAAAAAAAAAACAAAAAACAAACCCTAACTCAAAGACCATGGTGGAGTGGACCCGAGGCCTATCTCCCACTCCCTCGCTTGGCTCTCACTTCCTGCAATAAATGCTGTACTTTCCTTCACCACAGCCCAGTGTCAGCGGATTGGTTTGGCTTTGTGTTGGGCAAGCAGATCCAACTTCAGTTCCATAAGAAGGTGATGACAGGAGGCCAGGTGAGTAAGCTTAGGTACTACTGAAAGAGCCGTGGGGAGTCACAGAAAATTTAAACAGGGGGATTGACATAAAGGTGATGGGTGTTTTAGAAAGCTTTCTATTCACAGTGGGAAGGAGGGCATGAACAAGAAGAGAATGGACTTGGGGGAAGTGACACCACAGCAGACTGGCCCAGGAAGGGCAATCGTCCAGCAGCCTGGTGCTTTGGGAGGAGATGGGCGGGAGGTCAGGGTGAAGCCCACAAGTTCCCCACTTGCCTGCCCGATGACCCGCTGTATCTTTGGTGGGCTGACAGGTATGTGGACCTTGATAAAAGATTCTCAAGTACCTTCAGCTGCCATAGAACAAACCACAGAATTAAGTTGGTGGAGGCAGAAAGAAGGCAAGAACAAAGAGGCCCCATGGAGTGTTAACAACCAAAGGTAGTCACTGGCCTGGTAAGCCCAGGGCTCACCTGGCTTTTGAGATAGGCTGAAAGGGCTATGCTGGTCTCTCCCTGTCCCAACAAGGTGAAGGCCATTGCTGGGATGACAATAATCTATGTTAACCTTCACTTGCTAAAAGCCTAAAGTAGCATTTGCAAAATAATGTTAGGCTACTTTAACTCATATGCCTAATTTAAGTGAGGAAAATCTTACCATTTCAAGTTCTCATTATGAACTAGAGAATAGTTACCTGACTGGTTCACTTCCCTCTTTCCCACCTCTGCTACCACCAAAAAAATAATATTTAGGAATGTTGTTCTGAGATTCGTGAATAGTGCTGTCAAAAGAACCAGACTGAGCTGAAAAGTACTAGCCCTGGAGAGGCTGTAGGCATCCCTGCATTTCTGCAAGATGTCTGAGCATTTCAGGAAAGAATCTACTTCATTACTAAAGAGACTTTGTTGGCGGAGGCCACAGAACTGGAAAGGTAGAGTGATGGGATCAGAAGAGAGGTGACAGGGCCAGTGTGGAGGCTTGGAGGGCCTGAAGAACCGAGTTATCAACAGGGAGAAACAGGCTGGGGCCAGGTAAATGGGTTACGGCTGGAGATAGAGCCTGTTTCTGGTCCCTGCATAATGCCCACAGACTGAGAAACCTGGCAGGTGAATTTCACAAAGCCGTCACTTTGGATCACTCCTTTATTTTTCAAAAAGGTTAGCTGGGAAGCAATTTTGTAATGTCTACCAAATTTGAGGGGGCTTCACAGGTGACACTAGGGGTAAAGAACCCGCCTGCTAATGTAGGAGACACAAGAGACTCGGGTTCAACCCCTGGGTTGGGAAGATCCCCTGGAGGAGGGCATGGCAACCCACTCCAGTGTTCTTGCCTGGAGAATCCCCATGGACAGAGGAGCCCAGCGGGCTACAGTCCATGGGGTTGCAAAGAGTCGGACACGACTAAAGAGACTTAGCACACACACACACACACGCACGCACCAAACTTGAGAACACATATACCCTTGGGACCAGACATTCTATTTCTAGGTATTTATCTTATACAGATGCTTATAAAGTGCACAGAGATTCATTGCAGTCATGTTGGTAATAAGAAAGGACCAAAAAAACCAATATAAAAAATATATATATGGTGCATCCACACAATGGAATGCTACATAACATCAAAAATGAGGGATGAAATGACTTTTGATACACAGTTAAGTAGAAGCTGAAACTCCAATACTTTGGCCAGCTGATGCGAAGAGCTGACTCATTTGAAAAGACTCTGATGCTGGGAAAGATAGAAGGCAGGAGAAGGGGATGACAGAGGATGAGATGGTGGGATGGCATCACAGACTCAATGGACATGAGTTTGGGTAAACTCCAGGAGTTGGTGGTGGACAGGGAGGCCTGGCGTGCTACGGTCCATGGGGTTGCAAAGAGTCGGACATGACTGAGTGACTGAACTGAACTGAACTAACTAGAAAAGCAAGATGTAGGACAGTTGTAGAGTGTGCTACTAGTAAGTGAAAGCCAAGGTGGATGGATAGATATCTATGTTCCTATATGCACAGATTCTCTCTGGAAAGAAATGCAAGAAAGCAAACACACGGGTAGCCTGTGAGAAGGAGATCTAGTAGCTAGGGATGAGAGAGATCTGTTTTTACTATGTACTCCTTGGTGCTGTTTGGATTTTTTTTTTTCACATGTGCATGTACTACTTTTGAAACCAAAAGTCAAATAAATAACTGAAGGGTGTCATCTCTTACCCTCCTGGCCCCAATGGGCTTCCATGTGGACCAAATGTGCACTTGTGATCTAGAGCATAGTATCGCACCAGACAAACAAGGAAATACTGCCTAACAACCATGCAACAAAAGAGCACTCAGTTGTAGTTCAATGCTTTCTCATTCTCAAAAGCAGTCCTGAGTTGTTCAGCTGAAGAGCTCCCTATGAGCTGTTGGGGGTTTTGTCCAAGCTGGAATCAGACAACCAGGCGGCACGACAGAAGAGCAGCTGGGCAGGACCTTGCTCCAGTTCTCAGCTGAAGGTCAGCTAAGCTCCCCATGACTTCAGAACCCAAAGGGAAGGTGCCGCCACAGGAAGGTTTCACTCCCAACAACCTTTTCTTTTGCTAGAGGATTTATGGTTGCGTATGTGTGATATTTCGAAACAAGTTTTCTGTTTTGTTTTTTTCCCCCAGGATCCACTTTTAAACCCATTTTCACTGAGATCTGAGCAATGCCCAATTCCACCTAAAGGAGGGGCTGAAAAGAAAATGCTGCATGGTTCACACTGTTTTACAGCAAAAAATGTCACTTATAAAAAAAAACCTTCAAGGGGCAAGTATTTTGTTTATTAGAATTCCCCACAGGTGCCAGAGAAGTCTCTGGCTTTAAAATTCTGGGAAGTGCTTATGTGAATAAGAGACACACATCACAGCAACTCCCAGAAAATAAATTGGAGCTTCAGGCCTTTCTCATAGACCTCTCTAGTCATTGGTCTCAGATGTGGCTGGGCTCCTCACATCAACAACATGCAGAAGTCTGTTCCTAGGGGAGGAAAAGCTTGAAACCTCAGTCATTTCTGAGTTGACGTAGTCTGCAAACATTTCCTGTGCCATTTTCCTCCTGAAGCAATCACTGCAAACTGTTTGGGATTCAAGTTAAACCAAGGAAAGAGGACAAGAAGAAGGGAGGAACATGGAGCTGAAATAAGGCCAATGAGCAGAGGCAAGGGTTGTTGGTTTTACCCAGGAAATCAACTCCCATGATTGTGGAAGCAAGCCTTGAGGAACACCCACCAAGAAACAGTCATTTAGAACAAAGTTGTGACAGAACAAAGTAAGAAAAACAAAACAAAACCTGACTAATTAAGTACCAATGTTGCTTTATTGAATCTCATGGTGATTATCTGTTTATAAACCCATCTCCCGCTGTGACTCACCAGTTTTCCAAAAACAGAGACCACCCCTCACTCATCTCTAAATCCAACTCTCCTTCAAGAAGGGAAGTTAAGCCACTTCTTACCATTTCTACTGCCATCACTCTATTCCAAGCCTCAATCATTGCTCCCCTATAGTGTCTCAACAACACCAACAACCATTGCTAGCCATTTAGAAGGCACTTATTCTGTGCTACCGCTTTAAGTGTTTTGATGGAATCTTCTTATTATCCCTCACAACTCTCTGAAGAAGGTCCTATCATTTCAAATTGTTCTCATAGGCCTCTCTAGTCATCAGTCTGAGATGTGGCTAGCCCCTCACTTTTTCTCTCATAAACAACATGCAGAGCAATATGCACCTTTCACAGATGAGGACACTGAGGCTCAGAGAGACTAAGTAAGGTCTAGGAGGCACAGCTACACTGACAGAACTAGGTTGGCCCTCAACTGACTTCCTGGTATGCCCTGACAACCACACTGCCCACAGCAGCCAGAGTGAGGTGAGATTTTCAAAACTTGAAAACACATCAAAACTCCTCAGTGGTTTCCTCCTCCTACTAGGATAAAGTTGAAAGCTCCACCACATCCTTCAAAGCGCCCCTCACCCTTTCTCTTCCTCTGTACCTGCTGCTTCCAGATCTTTGCATTTCCTTTTGCCTCTTCCAGAAACACCCTTATCCTGATCACAATGCTGACTCTCAACCTTAGATCTTGGCTTAAAAGTCACATGAGAGGGGATCCTCCCTGACCTCCCTCCATTTCAGCACTAGACCATTTAACCTGACCTGAAATCACTTTAGTCGTCTATCTGGCACCTGCTCCCCGCAACCCCCACCCGACCCCTTCTTAATACTGCCGGTTCTGGAGAACCGCGGCGTCCTCTCTGGAGCCCTTGGTGGCCCCGCGCCTGGCAAAGAGCCTGGCACATAGCAGACGCTCAATGCAGATCTGCGAACCTGATGAATGCTAGAAGGAAGCCAGGCGCCCTGCCCAGGACCTGCAGCTCAGGCCGCGCGCGGGCTCCAGGCGAAAAGCTCTGCCCCCGTGGCTCAGCTTCGAGGTGAGAACTGCACGGGGGGCTCCTCACCTGCGCGTCGTTGGCCGAGCCAGATCGGCCCTGCCAAGGTCACTCAGCGGCTCAGCCCCAGCGCCCGGCCGTCCACCCACCCCAGAGCGGCCGCGCTTCAGACTCTCGCGGTAGAGACTGTCCCTGGGACCGGGCGGCGGTGCGCCCCGGACTGGAGCCCCATCCTGGGCCGCGAGGCGGAGGTTAGGCCCCCAAGTCCTCCGGCTCCCACTCGAGCGGGCTGGCTGTACCACCCGGCCAGGCAGACGCTGGCTGGGCCTCGTCCGGCGCTGGGCCCGTTCCCCTGGCAACGGCGTGGGCTACGGCGCCCCACAGCGGCCAAACCGCGCTGCGTCACGTCGCGCTGGCACCCAGGCTCGGGCGGGGCTCACCCGGACCCCCTGGCGTCCCATTCTTCATTCCTTTTCAAACTTCTTCCTCAAAAACACACTTTTCTCTACCTCCAATCCACAGCTTGTCTTCTCGAAATCCTAACTTGTCCCGTAAGCGTTCCGCTCCAGTTTCTCCCCTGACCCCATCACTCTTAGGGAGACCCTCAGCCAGCCTGCCGGAGAAGGCAATGGCATCCCACTCCAGTACTCTTGCCTGGAAAATCCCATGGACGGAGGAGCCTGGTAGGCTACAGTCCATGGGGTCGCTAAGAGTCGGACACGACAGAGCGACTTCACTTTCACTTTTCCCTTTCATGCACTGGAGAAGGAAATGGCAACCCACTCCAGTATTCTTGCCTGGAGAATCCCAGGGACGGTGGAGCCTGGTGGGCTGCCGTCTATGGGGTCACACAGAGTCGGACACGACTGAAGCGACTTAGCAGCAGCAGCAGCAGCAGCCAGCCTGCGCAGTTTAATGAGAGTATGTGCTGGGCACTGGATATACCCTGGGGAATACCCATGAGATCCCTGCCCTTCAGGGAGATAACAGGCTAAGAAGAATACATATCTAAAAACAAATAAATATGAAGGTGGTCCATACTATAATGTGTGAAGTGTAAGAGCTCAAAATATCTCCTTCCTGGCACTTCCCTGGGTCCAGTGATTAAACTTTGTGCGCTCATTGTCAAGGGCCTGGGTTCAATCCCTGGTCGGGTGCAGCCCCTGTTCGGGGAACTAAGGTCCCACAGACTCATGGTCCCACTTTTGGCACCATGTGACCAAAAGAATAAGTTCTCCTTTCTTTATTTCCTTCAAATCAAGCATAAATCCTACTGGGATTTCCGATCTTCCAGGGTGGAGGGAAATTCGGCCTTGGTCTCTACTAGGTTCCTCTTTACCCAGTTTATTCCAAGGATTCAGAATCTCCTGCAGCAGCAAACACTGTGAGAGGCACTCTCTGGTCATGTGCCCTCTCTGGTACTAAGACCACGGTCATTGCCCCAACCCACAGGACTTTCAAATTTGGGCTTCATGGGATCATGCCTGCTGCCCTGGGGCTGCTGGGGGACAGGCACCTGTCTCCTCCATTCCAGGGGCTGCAGACTCTCTTCCCTCCCTGCTGAACTTGATTTCCCTGAGTGCGCCCTCTCCCCTCCACCTGGGGACACTCAGAATGGACCCTCATGAGCTCAGGCTTTCTCAAAAGACAGGAAGAGGCTCTGTCTTCCACCAGCTGTCCTATCCATATTTCTTGGCCGTAGGAAAGTGAGCAGCTGGCTGGCTACCTGCTCAACATGGGCTGGACAGAAAACACCCCTATCCCTAAAATTATCAGCCACAAGCACACAATAAAAGCAACATAGCAACTCCTGCTTGGTCGTGTGCTGATTCTGGGTCCTATGCAAGTGTCTTTATCTGTCTACCATACAAATGCTTGTTTCCAGGACTGATAAACTATATGGACTAAATATCAATGCTACTCTGGCCTCAAAAGTATAATACAACTCAGCTCTAATCTGAAATTGTAGAACTTAGGGCTGAAAAGAGATGGTGACCTAAAAATCAAGGTGGCGGATGAGCCATTATCTGCCCACAGGGAAGGGAGGGACCGAAGAGTCAAGCCACCAAACCCTGGGTCCACCTGCCTCCCAGGCACTGCTCCTAGATGTCCTGTGCATGCATGCATGTTAATTCACTTCAGTTGTGCCTGACTCTGCAACCCTATGGACCAAAGCCCAACAGGCTCCTCTGTCCATGGGATTCTCCAGGCAAGAATACTGGAGTGGGTTGCCATGCCCTTCTCCAGGGGATCTTCCCAACCCAGGGATTGAACTCAGGTCTCTTATGTCTACCTGCATTGGCAGGCAGGTTCTTTACCACTAATGCCACCTGGGAAGTACCCCCTAGCTGTCCCATGTGTATCTAAATGCAGCACATCCCTATATGCCCTTTTTGTCCTTGCCACAAACCTCCTTCTCCCTTTAGGCCCTCCAAAGGGCACCACTACCTACCCAGTCTCCTCCTAGTCCTTGCCCATATAATCCAGACAGTCCCCACAACCAGGCAGTTCCTCCCTCCAAAATATGTCCTGCGTCCATTCTTCTCACTCCCTCTGAAATATGTCTTGTATCCGTTCTTCCCACTCCACTTTAGCCCACAGCACCAGTTTCCCATTAGCTGTCTCTGCAGCAGCCTTCTGTCTGTCTCCCTAACATCAGCCTGCCTGCTTCCAGTCCCTTCTCCTCTTAGCTGCCAGGCTTACCATTCTTTCTGATCATTTGTTAAAGTGGGCAGTAGCCTGAATAATGGCCTCGCAAAGATGTACATATCCTAATTTCTGAAATCTATGAATACGCTACCTCTCAAGGCAAAGTGTACTTTGCAGATATGAAAGGGTTTTGAGATGGAAGCGAGTATCCTGGATTACCCAGGTGATCTCAATGTAATCACAAGGACCCTTACAAGAGAGAGGCATGGGATGGTCAGAGTCGGAGGAGACGTGATGTTGAAAGCAGAAGTCAGAGAGATTTGAAAACACTATACTTCTGGTTTTGAAGACAGAGAAAGAAGCCATGAGCCAACAAATGCAGGTGTCCTCTAGAATCTAGAAAAGGCAAGGAAACATTCTCCCCTAGAACCTCCAGAAGGAACCAATCAGATGACATCTTAACTTTAGCCCAGTGACACCCATTTCAAACTTCTTACCTCCAGAACTGGAAGATAATACACCTGTGTTGTTTTAAGCCACTGAATTGGCTTCCCTGAGGCTCATGGGTAAACAATCTGCCTGCAATGCGGGAGATGTGGGTTCGATCCCTGGGTTGGGAAGATCCCTTAGAGAAGAAAATGGCAACCCACTCCAGCATTCTTGCCTGGAAAATCCCATGGACAGAGGAGCCTGGTTGCTACAGTCCATGGGGTCGCAAAGAGTTAGACACAGCTTAGCAACTGAACAACAAAGCCACTGAATTAGTGGCACTTTTTTGTATCAGCAATAGGAAACTAATACAGTGGGTTTCAAATAGGATTAAGTACATGTATATTTAACCAATGAAAGCTGTTTCATTTTTTAAAAATATTTATTTATTTGGTGGTACCAGCTCTTGGTTGTGTTATGCGGGATCTTCAATCTTCATTGCGGCACGCAGGATCTTTAGTTGTAGCATGCAAACTTGGTTGCGGCATGTGGGATCTAATTCCCTGACCAGGGATCAAACTCATACCCCCTGCATTGGAAGCACGAAGTCGTAGCCACTGGACCACCAGGGAAGTCCCAAAGCTGTTTCATTTGAAACAAAAATGACTGCCCAGATATCTGAGTGACTCCAGGCCAAGCTCTCTGAAAAGAAGACTTTCTCTGGCCAAATCTGAGTTTTAATAGCACAGGCAGTTTGATGGTGTCCTGATTCTGTCATCGTGTTGTGGTCGCCAGTCCAGAACCTGACACTGCCCAGGGCATCACCTACTGAGGAAGGCCACACTTTGCTAACACCACCTCATCAGTCTTCTGTTTAAGTTACCTCCAGGGCTTTCTTTGCCCTTAGGATCAACTGAAATGCCAAAGCTTGGCTTTCAAAGCCCAGCTCAGCTAGCTCCTGTCCACCTCCTCATCCATGTCCCCTAATCAGTGCATCTCCTGGAACCCAAGGCATTCTCTCCCACCCCCAGGCTCTTTCCCACAGCATTCCCTTTACTCAAAGTGTAGTTGGTCTCAGCTCCTCCTGCCCCGCTCTGGCCAGTTTCTATGAAAACATGAGACCCATTTTTCTGGGACAGAAGTCATCCCCTAGGGCAGGACTTGTTCTTGCCCAGAGTGGCTGTCCTTGACTAGCAAGGCAGGTCTGCCCATGGTGAACAGCCCAGGCTAGAGAGACAAAAAGACCTAACTGTGGTTTAAAGAAGTTGTACACATGTGTGTGAGAAGGTTCCAAGCTCGCTTACCTGACTTCTAGAATTGCCAGAAGAGACCCCTGGGCAGTTCATCCCAACCTGGGCTAGACCCACAGCCCATCCTTAATTAGAGTCAATGTATCCCCAGGCTTCCTGGGACTTGTTTCTTGTCCCAGGGCATATCAATGGTTACATGTTTCAATCCCAGCTTTGCCAGTTGCCAGCTGGGTAAATTCCCAAACTTCTCTAAATTCAGTTTGCTCCTATGTGAAGTAGCAGTAACAGTAGCTCCTTAGCAGATAGGGCCATGATGAGGCCTGAAAATGTCCTGCATATGAAGCACACAGAATGTTCCACTGGTAATGGACACTGGTACATATAATCTAGACCCTACTTGTCTTTCTATCAGGAAATGATACTCTCCATTTCATTAACTAATGGAATTAAATTTTAATTATCAGATTCACTGGTGGGATGTGGTTAGCCATAGATCTTGCTCTCTGGGTCCATTTTGTCTGAATCACAGTCTCCTTTCCAATAGGTCTTGGATGAGTCAGCCCGTTTTGCTTGGCTTGTCCCACGGCCACAAGCACCCCTTGTCCCGGCAAACATAGAGGCCTCATGACTGTCGCTCTTTCTACCTCCACTGTGGGCTCCCCTCCCCATCAGTCCATCTCCTGATAGCTTGGGGCTGTCAAAAAAGAGAAAGAAAAGAAAGAGGGCCTGCCCTGGTGGTCTAGTGGTTAAGAAAACACGGGTTCAACACCTGGTCTGGAAAGATCCCCCATGCTGTGGAGCAACAAAGCCTGTGTACCACAACTATTGAGCCTGTGCTCTAGAGCCCATACTCTGCAAACAGAGAAGTCACCGCAAGGAGACACACACGCACTGCAACTAGAGTAGCCCCTGCTTGCCACAACTAGAGAAAGCCCACACAGCAATGAAGACCCAGCACAGCCAAAAATACATAAATGAAGGAAGGAAGGAAGAAAAAGAAAGGAAGAAAGTAAGGCAAACTGATTATTTTACTTCTTGCTACCACTCTCAGTGACTCTCCCTGCTTCACAGGAAGCAGCATCTCCATATACCATGAAATTAGAATAAAAACCTCCTCATTCACCACGGCCTCCAAGACCTCCCATACCCCCTGGCTCCCTCTGACCTCTGCAGCCTCCTGGCCCCCCTCTCCTCGAAGGACTAGATTCCCTCTTATATTAGGGGTCTTTGCATGTGATTTTCTCGCTACCTGGAACATCACCTCCTCCTAGAAAGCTTTCTCCAACCCTCAGAATAGAAGAGGCCATGAGACTCTGCTTTCTAGTTCCTTCTGTCCATCGTGGCTCCTTGGTTGTGTAGTGATCTGATTAGGGGCTGTCCTCCAGCCACATGCAGAGACCACAAGGGGGGGAATAGTTATCTAGCTCACCATGGCATTCCCTGAGCATGGAGCCTGGAACACAAAGGCACTCAATAGATGTTTGTTGTATGAATCGAGGCAGTAACAAACAATGAAAGGATAGTGTTACTTAACAGGAATTCTTTTGTGAAGCCTTTTGTAAATAATACCTGTTGAATTATTTTTGGTGTAAACATGGACTTTCCTATACTACCGTCCCTTCATCATAGTAAATCTGTTATGTCCACATCCCTTGTAAAGATTTTTTTTTCCTTCACTACATTGAATACATTTTCCTCCCATTAATTTTCCCTTCTTGAGTAGCTTTTGTGACCACTTTGTGCTTTAAGAAAGGAGCGCTGTTTGGTGTATACAATATTCTCTCAGCTTCCTTGGTAAGAAGACTCTGGCAGCTTTCTCACTGTTGACACTAACTGGTACAGCTTGGAACACGATGTCACCCCTCCAGAACTCTCACAGACCTAGATAAAACTTATTCTGTGTCTCCAGTCAGGAACAAGGTGTTTGGAAGCAGCACCTTATGCAACAGAGCTGATGCAGGGCCATCCCTCGGAGGCAAATGACATGAAAATGATGGTGTGTGGAGAATGTGCCCACAGTGTCCTAGGAACCAATTATTTTAAAGCTTCTCTGGCAGTAATTCAGTTTTTATTTTATGTTTCTTAGAAAAATGAAGGCTTGTATTTACTACATGTGTTATCTAAGATGCAGAAAGGTGGGTGGGGAAAGGTATCCTGTTTTGATAAGGATTTCCATGGCAGCTCAGTCAAAGCTGACCTCTTTGCAACTGGCCACCTGGCCCTGCACGTGCTCCCTGGGAGCAGTTTCGCTCTTCAGCGTATCTTTTTGTTTCCTCATTTCTATGGGGGAATGGTGCATACATACAAAGTCGTTGACTGTTCTTACTTTATTTCAGAAATGTGCAGGGCTGAGGCACCTGAATTTTTCCTCAAATACTTTAAAGCAAATTGTATGGCGGAACCTCTCATGCCTGCTCCCAGAGGAATTTCCATTGAGTGCTCCCTCATATCTCAAAAGCTTATGTAACCTGACACGATTATCTAAAAAGCCTTGGAATCCAAAAGAACAGAGATCTGAGGTAGGAATGAAGGTCGGAGCTGGGAAAGACATGTTCTCCCCTGCCTGGGGACTAGGTCATACTTCACTAGGACAATGCTTAATTCAACTTCCAAAGAAAAATCTTAACCCCCTGACCAGGGGGTGTACTTGCTTATCTCTCGGAACAAGGAATCTCTTGACAAGGTGCTCAAGGGGCATTACAAAGCCTTAGACCTGGCTGGCGGTTAAAAATATTTCTATAACCATCTTGAGCAGCTAGTGTTCCCAAGATGAAAGCAAGAGTGGCTTGGACCCCTTCCAGAGAATAACTGACTCAAAGATCAACCCATCCTGAGAGTCGGGGTCTCCTGCCAGCAGTTAATGCTGCAAAGCGGGTGGGGGTCTGAAATCCATATTTTCACCAAGTAGTTAGTCCAGGTGATTCTGATTCAAGCCCAGCTCAGTTCCCAACTCAAGAGAGAGAGAAGGAGAGGAGGATACAAACTGTAAGTGCAGATCTAAAATCGGGGCTCCACGAGGAGATGACCCCGCTGTGTACCCAAAAGCCCTTGAGCCAAGAAGCTTCTCCTTTTTGTTTTCACTTTTAGAAATCCCAGCCCTGCTTGCTATTTGCATACCAGCGGTGAGGGACCTCCAAAGAGAATAGGCACCACTCATAGGTGGTTGGCTTTTCAAGGAATTTGCTGGAGAAAATTGTAGGCAAGGCAGTGAACAAAACCCTCCTCCATCTGGTTTCAGTTTATTTAAAAAAAACAACACACATAGGCCTCCTACCAGCAATCAGAAAACAGCCACAGCTCCCCAAGTAGGATATTAGCCACGAGGGGTGGGACTGAATTATGTATATGCAAATGAATTAAACCAGCCAGCCAACAGCAACTAATTTTTGTATCTTTTGCAGTTGTTCTTCCAAGAAAAGGCCTGAATCAGGGTGATGGAAGCTGTAAGGAAGCAAGTTTTGGAATTAGTTTTAACAACTTGCCTTAATTCTACCATTGGGAGATATGTTTCTAATCCAGAGGCAAATTTTATTTTATTTTTATTTTTTTATTTTTTGGAACAGAGAAAGGCTTATTGCAGGGCCAAGCAAGGAAAATGGGTGGCTCATGCTCAAAAACCCTGAACTCCCAGAAGCAAATTTTAAAAGGTTGATAGTCTTTTGCCTGGGTATTGCCCACTGAATAATGCCAACCTCCTTGGCTGACAGGGGACAGTGCTGCCTGATGGCTGGGGAGCAAAGCGTCTGGAAGGCTGAGTAATCACTGAACCTCTTATATATAGAATTGCGGTACCTGCTTCATTCGGATGATGTGAGATAGTACATAAAATTAAGTATGAGGAAGTCAAACACAAGGACTGGCAAGCACGCAGTAAATGTGGCAGAGGATTAGGAATAACTCAGAGCTGCACTGCAGGACTCAAGATGACCAGTTTCACCTGGAGTCAGCCAAGATCGCCCAGTATGTGTTCTCAGCTGGTACTTGCCTTTCCCCTGGGACTGGTCCAGAAAACCCTTGAGACCAAATTCTCTTAGTGTTTCCCAAGCTCAACGGCCCTAATCCCCAAATATCTGCCTTCAATCCTGGAAGCAAAGAAGTTCAGGGGAGGGTGCTGGACAGAGTTTGAAAAGGTAAGTGATACTTCTGGCTTCCTGAATATCCCCATTCCTTCTGCCCAGTAAACAAAGGGCCTGGCTTCCAGGTGCACAGCTAGAGGAGATGGACGGGGCACTCATGCCTGGTGAGTTGGCAATCTCCAAGGCTCTTGTACCACGTGAGTGATGTGCTGGGGACCACAGGCACCCAGCTGCCTCTGGGCTCAACCCTCGCGTGTCCACCAGCACTTCAGGCTCAGTTTGTCCAAAACAGACTGAGGTCCCTCACAGGGATACACCAACGGGACACCCAGCCTCCCCTCGTGCCTTGTCCCCAAACCAATTTCCTAGCCAACCACAACAGGGTCTTATTTGCTAAAGACCTTTCCCAGCTTTCTTTGCCCTCAGAATGAAGTCAGAGGTGGTGAAACGTTGTTGTTTAGTAGCTAAGTCGTGTTCGACTCTTTTGGGACCACATAGACTGTAGCCCGCCAGGCTCCTCTGTCCACGGGATTTCCCAGTCAAGAATACTGGAGAAGGTTGCCATTACCTTCTCTAGGAGATCGTCCTGACCCATAGATCGACCTTGCATCTCCTGCATTGGCAAGTGGATTCTTTACCACTGAGCCACCAGGGAAGTGCATGACAAACATAGCTCTGTGTTAACACAGTTCTTGGTCTTCGAGCTCTGGTATACCTGAGTTTGAATCTTGGGGCTGGTCCAAGATTCAAACTTAGGTGAACCTGAGATTGAGACCTTGAACAATTTTCTCAGCCTCTGGAAACCTCAGTTATATTTTATATTCCTTGAATATAAAATAGTAATGATGACACCCTGTAATGATGCACCCAACCCAAGGCTTGGGACAGAGCAAGAGGTCTGGAGGCAAGTGCATGGAATGAAGATTGAGGATGAGCTGGGAAGGGTGTGGCTGCCAGAACTAGAGAAGATGATGAGACCAGTTTTGGACATGCTGAGTGTAAAGGGGCCTATGGATGTCCGGAGGAGGCAAACAGGGGCAGCTGGACATGTGGGCCTGGAATTAAGAGTCTTGGCTGGAAAGGAGTGTGGGAGTCACCAACATGTGAGTAGGAAGATGAGCTCATGGTGGGGGAGGGACAGAGCATGAGCTCTCCACAGCCAGAGGCTCACCCACAGGGAAGAGAAGCTTATGAATGAGGCCAGGAGGGAGAGCCGGACAGGTAGGAGGGAACCCAGTAGCAGTGGCTTTGCAGGTGCCGAAGGGAGAAAGGGCCCAGGGTACAGAGGAGTTAACTGAAAGCAGAGATGTGTCCTTGGTATTTGAGGACTAGCTTGTCATTCACTGGTGACTTCTGGAGCGGCCAGGAGCCGGAGCTGACTCAGAGCTAGAGTGGGAGAGAGGAGAGTGAAGATGGTGACTGGAGACAGTTTTCAAGAAATGCAGCTGAGAAAGGGGGTGGGTGTCGTGGGGAGGAGAGCATGAGAACAATGCTTGGGGAAAGGGATACAGGATTGAGTGAGAGAAGTTCTTTATGGTGGTTTCCAGGGGGAAAGGGCAGAGCCAAACTGGGGTGCATGCTGCCAGAAAGGAGCCAGGGGTTAGTTGTTATAGCCACAGCGCCCAGCACAGGGCCTGGCACACAGTAGGAACACAATACAAATTTGCTGTCTTTGAGGACGAGGAGGGATGGGGTGTGGAGCTTGGGCAAGGGGTTGGCCATCGGCAGGAAGAGACTCCCCTCTGCCGTTGTGTAGGAGGGAGGAGTGATGGGGTGCCAGGGGTGAGGAGAGTGCAGGGCCTCCTTGGGATTCTGCTGCCTCTGAACCTGACCACAGAGGAATAAAGGGGCGATAGGGAGCACTTGGCTCCAGAAACACAGTGTGGTAAGAGAACAGAAAGTGAGCTCTTAGAGACAGCAGCTTGGCACGCCCCATCCTGGATTTCTCTTCCTCCCATCCTCACATCCAACAGTCACCTTCACTTTATCCCCTTCAGAGCTGTGCCCTCCCCCAAAGGCCAGCAGGTGGTGCCAGTGAGCTGTTGGACTCAGCTGGAGCAGACTGGAGCCAGACTGCCAGCCCTCAACACACCTCATGGCCCTCCAGAGCCTAGGGCATGCTGAAGGTTTGGCTCACCAAGTTTCTGATTAAGGAGTGAGGTGGGTGGTGAGGACAGGGGTGAGACTAAGGGAGACTGTGGGTTGAGGGCCTAGGGGTGAGGTGGCTCAGGGGCTCTGCTCCTTCTGGTTGCCCTTCATTCCTCTGCCCCTGCCAACCCTGCCTTATCTGCTGGGGCTCCTGCCCTCTGCTCCCCCTTCTCCTCTCTGGAGGGCCCTGCCAGACCAGACTCCTGGTTCTGGCAGAGGCTGGTTATCTGCCCTCGGACAGGCACAGCCTGGCACCAAGCCTCAGACAGGGCTGGGCCAGCCCCTCCCAGTCCTGACTGCCTAAACCACCTTCTTTCTACTTCCAGAATTTCTCCACCTGATGAGAGGTAAGGAGTCAGCTGCTCAGGTGGCCACAGTGGGCTGGAGTATAGATCCTGGAAGGGAGACCTGGCCTAGGAAGTAGGATGAATTTCTGAGAGAGAGGGGTATTAAATACAAATGTGGCAGATCATCCACGAGACCCAAACCATACGAGACAAATATTTCTGTCTGAGGTGGCACAGTGTCCCAGAAGCTGAACTGGAAACATGCCCCACCCATCCTAGCATCCTACACTCCACAACCAAAGACAATTCCCTAACTTCCCCTCTCAGCAAGTCTCTCTCCTCACCCTATGCTTCCCAGTGGGTCAGGGTCCTTCATGGTTCCTTCCCAGGAGTGTAGGATCTTGTTTCTCAGACTCTGTCCTCACCTTGCTTTCCAACTTCCACCTCCCTACCCTTTTTTAAAAGATTTATGTATTTGGCTTCACTGGGTCTCTGTTGCTCTGCACAGGCTTTCTCTGTTATGGAGAGCAGGGGTTACTCTTCGTTGCGGTGTGGAGGCTTCTCATTGCAGTGGTTTCTCTTGCTGTGGAGCGCAGACTCAGTAATTGTGGCACATGTGCTTAGTAACCCAGTAGCATGTGGAATCTTCCCGGACCAGGGATCAAACCTGTATCCCCTACATTGGCAGATGGATTCTCAACTACTGGACCACCAGGGAAGTCCTCCAACTCCCTGCCCTTTGAATCCTACTCTGGCAAGCTCTGGTACTACCTGTGTGGCCTTAACCTTGAAGGCTGGCTGAGACACCACCCCTCCCCCACCGCCCACCTCATCCTCTCTTTGACATCCCTCCACAGTCCCAAGGGATTTAATGGTCTGAAGCTGCAGAAACCACAGTCAGACTCTCAGTAGGGTGACTAAAGCTGGGAGGGAGTGGGTCCCACAACCCAGAGTCTACAGCTCATATTGGGATGCCAGGTCAAGGTTGTTGTGTCCACCTGTGAGACTGGGCCACAGGTTCAGAATGACAGGAGTCAGCACATTTTGGAAAATGAATGTTTCCCTGAGTTTCTGAAGAATGACGCAGACCAAGGGAGTCACCAAAAACACACACATACACAAATGTACTTACATGCATATACAGGTCATGGCACGAGGAGAGACATGTCATATGTGTATGGACAAGCTATGGAGTCCATGGACAGAGTGTACACAAATATAGGCATACACAGGCACACAAGGTCATGTACCCATGGTCAGGCACACATACCCTCCCCAGCCCTGCCTCCCAGGGCCAGGGCTAACTTGTCATCTATACTTTCAGGAGGAGGAAGTAGAAGCTCAGAAGTGGGTCTGGGAAGGACGCCTTAAGTGGGTCTGTCTCCCTGCTCCTCCTTGAGATGCCCCTGGCTCACCAGGGGGCCATGCCTGGGTGGCAGAAAAAGCTTCGAGGAGGCATTGCCTTGAAGCCCTGGCACAGAGCCTGAGCATCTAAGATAGAGAAAGGGCAACAGAATTGGGAGGGGTCCATGACCTCCCAGGACCTAGTGTGGGCATAGATGAGGCACTGGGCAAGGGTCCAGAAGAAGCAGGGACCCCCTGTACTATGGGCCGACCTACTGACCTCAGCACAGGGCCTGGCAGTGAGGTACTGGCACCACTTCCCTTTGCTGGCAGAGCTTGGCATGGATGCCAAGCACAGGGTGCCAGACACGGGGGTGGGCAGGGTGGGGGCCCACAGGGCCACACACAGACACAGACCTTCTTCATACACACAGGGAAACGCACCCACACTCACTTACTTTATACCCTGTTGGATCCTGGGAGCAGGGCAGGGATCACCCTGTCCCAGAGGCTGCCCTCACTGACTCCCCGGGTGTCCCCATTGGCCTGGCTCTTGGGGTCCCTGGGGTTGGAGAGTGGGCTGGAGTTAATGGGAGGCCTAGATGCTTCCTCAGAACCCTACTCCACACACCCGTGCCCACACATGTACACTTGTGTGGCAGGAGGACGGGGGTTGGGGGCGGGGAGGTGGAGTGTGGGGAGGGGGCGTTGCTGCAAACCCAGGGCTGGAAAGTGGAAGGAAGGGGGGGATGGCGGGGCAGATACTCCCCAAGAATCCGGTCTGTCACCCTGCTCCACCCAGCCCCCAGCCCCAAATCGGTCGGTGGCCGCGGGTAGCTTAGGTGCGAGCGCGCGTCAGGGCGTGTGTGCTAGGCACCTGCGGCAGCGCAAGGCGTGGTGCGTCCGCCGGCGTTGGCCTAGGCTGCCGGGTGAGGGCTGGCTGGTTCCCCGAGATGTTCCGGCAGGCCCGGCTGGCCGCGGAGGTGCAGTCAATGTGGGGATGGAGGTTGCGTGTGTCCTCAGGTGTCCCGAGCAAGTGTGAGCTGTGGATGTGCTCACCTGGCAGTCGTGGCTCAGCGGACCAGCGCAGGAGTGAGTGCATTTGGGGCACTAGGGCTAGACCTACCGCACCTCTCCTGGGCACGGCCAGCGGCGACTTGAGCAGTTGAGCAGCAACTTTGGGACTTGGTTCCGGCTTCTTCGAAAGCGGATCTGACCGCGGGGGAGGGGCAGGGGGCGGGAGGTAGAGGTGGGGGCACCTGTCCGGCAAGGGGTACGGGCAGAGAAGTAAAGGAAAGCCCCGCCCCTTCCCCGCCTCCGTTCCGCCCTCGCCCCCGCCCCCCGGGGTCTTTAAAAGCTCGGCCCGAGGGCGAACAGAGAAAGCGAGTATCCCCTCCCGCCCCTGGCTGGTGTCCTGCTGCACCCCGCGTCCAAGCCCCGAGTCACAGTCCCTGCTCTCCAGCCCTGTCCCTGCCCCGCCCCGGCCCGGCCGCCATGGAAAGCTGGCCCTGGCCGTCGGGCGGCGCCTGGCTGCTCGTGGCGGCCCGTGCGCTGCTGCAGCTGCTGCGCGCAGACCTGCGTCTGGGCCGCCCGCTGCTGGCGGCGCTGGCGCTGCTGGCCGCGCTCGACTGGCTGTGCCAGCGCCTGCTACCCCCGCTGGCCGCACTTGCCGTGTTGGCCGCCACCGGCTGGATCATGTTGTCCCGCCTGGCGCACCCGCAGCGCCTGCCCGTGGCGACTCGCGCGGTGCTCATCACCGGTGAGTGCGCGGGGCGCGGAGCGCGGCGACTCCCGGTTCGAGGGCGGGACCAGACACCCAGAGGGCTCCCTGTGGGCATGCCAAGGCAACGCGGGACCCCCAGCCGAGAAGGGGGAAGCCCCTCTCCCCTGGGTTCAGGGAGCTAGCCAAGTAGGAAGCTCAGGGCACCTCCCCAAGTCCGGGTTGACTACCTGCGGCTTTGGGGAGTGTTGAAGGGAAAAGGAGGCAGGTGCGCAGGGGAGACTGCGAAGGGAGCCTCCTGGAGCTTGGGGTTTATGCTATGTCCCTCTCCAAGAGAGCAGTCTTCCGACAGAGGACACTGCTCTGAGGGACTTCAGAGAATCGTCACCCCTTGAACTCTGCCTAACATCCCCACGTGGGGGAGGTCCTGTCTCTTCCCTGGGACCAGGAGGAATGGACTTAAATGGAGAGTCGGGATCCCCTTCTCCCAATTGGCTGGGCTCCTTGGAGTTCAGAAAAGCTTGAGGTCATCATGAGGGACGGCTGGGCATTCAGCCACCTCTCAGATCCCACCACCCAGACCCAAACTGTGAAGGAACTGTCTGGAGTCTGCACTCAGCACGCCACTACCATTCCTCCTGGTCCTCTGTGCCTGGGAAGGAGGTGAGGTCTTAGAGAGCTGGGCTCAGGTGCCTCTGGCCACCTTGTTGAGCTCTCTTTGTCTGGAACAAGGAATAAATCTATCACCAGAAGGAGGGAAGGAGGAGCTGAGACCCAGAAGTGGAGAGGGAGAGGAAAGTCAGTGGGCACTACTGTATAGGGCACTACTGGCTCTACTGTATTGGGGAGGGGGAGCCTGGTCTCTCCCCTAACCCCCATGGCTTTGGACAGGTGATTGGGGTTCTGCTCTCTTGCACTGGTGAGTGGCTTCTCAGAGACCTCAGTCCAGTAGGGGGCCCTGCATGATCAGATGAAGCTGGGAAAACTTCCCAGAGGAGGCGATCCGTGAGCTGGGCCTCAGAAGATAGGAGGAGATAGTAAGAGTGTTGAAGGTGTTTTGGGTCAGACAAAAGGTGTGGGACAGAGGCTTGAGGCAGGAATGAGCATGGCCTGGGTCTGGGGTGGGCAGTCAGTAAGCAGTCTGGCTGCTGAGATGTGGTGAGATAAGCATTTGTTTCCTTGGAAGGGGCCTTGAATGCCCAGCAAGAAGCCAGAATGTCCTGAGGTGAAGGTAGCAGGAGGGTTTGAGCTTCAGTAAAGATGGTGGAGATAGAGGATGGCTCAGGTTGCATGGGAGAGATGTGAGTTCAGGGCAGAGTGAGAAGTTTCAAGGGACCCCCAGTTTTAGTGGTTTGAGGAAGGAGAGATGACAGACCTCCTGGTATGAAAGCAAGGAGCTTCTGCCCCCAAGGACAGGGCAGCTCCCCTCCTGCCTTCTAATTAATGAGTTGCCTCCTCAGGACCCAGGTCATCTTCAGATACTAGTGACTCAGGCAGTCTTTTCTGGGATCTCACCTCAGGTCCTTGTGCCGCTACTGTTACATCTCCTAGCCTTGAGCCTGAGAGTGAGGTGAGACTGAGTCTTCCCTCAGCTCTGGTTGCAAAGTCCCGCAATGGAGGAGGGGAGGCAGACTGCCCAACCCACCCCATCTAAACATCGAGAGTTGACCTCCAAGCTTCCCAATGCCCCTAAACTCTGGGGTTTCTTGACTCACTACTGACTGCAGTACAAGTAGGTGACCAGACCCTGCCTCACTTGCTAGGAACACTGTGCCTTGAGCCTGCCAGAGCTGCCACCCACCCCTCCCTGGGAATGCTCCTGAGAACCCCTAGCTGAGGCTACTTGGGGAACTCAGCCCTGGGGTCAGGGTTTGGGTCGAGTGATTGGGTGCTTTGTGTGCACATCTGTGCACTGCTGGGCAGTACGGGTCTCATGGGAGTGAGCCATTGTTGTTCATACCTCTCTGCAGGTAGGTTGGAGGTATGCGTAGGTTTCTGAGTGTGTACAGGTGAGCAAGAGGGCATGAAAAGTGTGGGTGACTGTGTTGGGACTTTAGAGCTGAGGTTCTGGGAGGCCTTAGTTTCCCCGTGAAGGGCTTGTCTGCTCTGGAAGGGAGCTTAGGCAAGTGGGGACGTACACATACACACACACACACACACACACACACACGTGCTCACTCCCCTCCTCCAGCCAGACTTGCCCAGGAAGTACTCCTCAGCTGGGGCTGGCTAGTGGGCTCCCAGATACATAAAGCCCAGCTTGCAGCCCCCCAGCTTTGTTTTCTCCCTCAACAGAGAGAAGGGGGGAGCTGGTTGTGCAGAACCACTTTGTAACCTCTGATCAGCAGGACCACCATGGGGACAGGCTCTAAAGAGCTTCCTTCCTCACTGGTCACCCCCTCCCCACACCCCCTCTTGTTGACCACCCAAGGAGTTGGATTGGAATGGGAACAATCAAGGGAGCCGGGGTTTATTAGACCCCTACACTGGTTCTGCCTCGTGGTTTATCTCTGTGCATACCAAAACCAGGAAATTAAGCCTCCAAGAGTGGTAACTGACCTCAGATCACATTTGATGGATGTGGGAAGGGATTCTAATGCAGGTCTGTTCTTGTCTTCATCCACTGTGACCCTGTCCTGGGGGCAAGTTATTTGAGGCTCAGAGAATGTCCCAATGTTGCCATTCACTGGAATTCCAAGGGTCAAGCGTGAGGTGGGGATGGGCCTCCTGCTTGCCTGGACCCTGGAACAACAGTAGAGGGTGCTGAACTGGAAAGGAAGGTGGAGCTCAGGTTGTACAGGGCCTAAATGATGGGAACAGAGCACGTTGGCTTTATCCTAAGGGCTGTGGGGAACCTTGGAGAGGTTTTCAGAAGCAGAGGGTATTGTCATTTTGGGGAGGATCCCTTGGGCTGCTTAGGCAGAAAATGGATTCAAGGGGACAAAGTGGGACAGAACTAAAAAAGGGGGCTGCTTCAGTGTCCAGGTAAGAGGAAGAATGCTGGGCAAGGGCAGTGAGAAAGGAGGGGAGGCTGTGCAGTAATCTGCACATGCGAGCTGAGGCCTGATCTCAAGCAGACAGAAGGACATCAGGGCTGAGGCTGGGTCTCAGCTGGGACTGGCTGACCTACCAACAGAGTCCTGACCTTTCTGTGTGCCAGCTGAGTGACTTTGGGGGAAGCAACTTAGCATTACTAGGTCTCAGTTTCCTCATCTGTAAAGTGGGGATCATTAGCCACATTTGATAGGGTAGCTATGAGGGGTCAGGGAGATGACATCTGTGAAAGAGTTGGTCCTCAGGAGCTCAGCCAGAGGGTCCAAGCCTCCCAGAGATGGGCCTAGGAAGGGAGGGCTGCTGATGCTGCCAAGTCGGGAGTCAGAAACCTGGATCCCATCCAGGCCATGGTGATCCTGGGTTGTCTCAGGCTGAACTGGGCCATAGTGGAGTTCACTGGCTGTCCTTCCTTCCCTGACCAGGCTGTGACTCTGGTTTTGGCAACGCGACGGCCAAGAAGCTTGACGCCATGGGCTTCACAGTGTTGGCCACCGTGTTGGATCTGAATAGCCCTGGCGCCCTAGAGCTGCGTGCCTGCTGTTCTTCTCGTCTGAAGTTGCTGCAGATGGACCTGACCAAGCCAGCAGACATTAGCCGCGTGCTGGAGTTCACCAAGGTCCACACCGCCAGCACTGGTCAGTAGGCTCAACTTCGCCAGGAAAGGGCGTGGCTGGGCAGATGTAAGGGGGCCAGGATTGGAGGTGTGCTGTGGGACTGACCAGCAGCTTCCCTCCTGGCTCCATGCCCTCAGGTTTGTGGGGCCTGGTCAACAACGCGGGCCAGAACATCTTCGTGGCGGATGCAGAGCTGTGTCCAGTGGCCACGTTCCGCACCTGCATGGAGGTGAACTTCTTTGGTGCACTAGAGATGACCAAAGGCCTCTTGCCACTGCTGCGTCGTTCGAGTGGTCGCATTGTGACTGTGAGCAGCCCGGCAGGTGAGGGTCCTCCCGCACTGGAGCAGAAAAGATGCCTCTGCTGGGCGGGGAGAGATACTGGAGTCCCTGGCCCCGGCTGAGGCATCCCCCACTCCCGATCCATCCCCAGGAGACATGCCGTTTCCATGCTTGGCTGCCTACGGGACCTCCAAAGCAGCCTTGGCTTTGCTCATGGGCAATTTTAGCTGTGAACTTCTGCCCTGGGGTGTCAAGGTCAGCATCATCCAGCCTGCCTGCTTCAAGACAGGTGAGGCTCAGGGATTTGGGGGTGGGGCCTGTGGCGGGGAGGAGGAGGAAGGCAGGGTGGGTGTGGTCTTCTCTGGAGTGGGGATTGGGTCTGAGGAATGGGCGTGACTTTGGCTGGGGGCGGGTCTCAGGTTGTGAGAGACCTGGGTCTGGCTTTGGCTTCCCTCACTGACCCCACTCTGGCCTTGCCACTCCTTCCGCAGAGTCAGTGAAGGACGTGCACCAGTGGGAAGAGCGCAAGCAGCAGCTGCTGGCCATCCTGCCGCGAGAGCTGCTGCAGGCCTACGGTGAGGACTACATCGAGCACTTGAACGGGCAGTTCCTGCACTCTCTGAGCCAGGCCCTGCCAGACCTCAGCCCGGTGGTAGATGCCATCACCGATGCGCTGCTGGCGGCCCAGCCACGCCGCCGCTATTACCCAGGTCATGGCCTGGGGCTCATATACTTCATCCACTACTACCTGCCTGAGGGCCTGCGGCAGCGTTTCCTACAGTCCTTCTTCATCAGTCCCTATGTGCCAAGAGCACTACAGGCTGGCCAGCCTGGCCTTACCTCTGCCAGGGACATAGCCCAGGACCAAGGCCCTAGACCGGACCCCTCTCCCACTGCCCAGTGAGCAGGGCACACATACAGCCGCTCCAGCAGAGGAGGTTCCTTGTGCCCTTGCTCCTCCTCCAGGTATTCTGACCCCCAGGTCTGCCCTAGAGCCTGGCCCAAAGGACCCCAACCCCATGCACTGCCGATGCCACAGGCCAGGCCTGGTGAGGTGAAGGCTTTCCAGTGAACCTCTGGGCCTCTCCTGCTTCATGAGCCCAACAGACCCTCCTGGGCACAAGGCTCCACCATGCGGCTTGCAGAACCCAACTGGATGGGGAGTTTAGTTCAAGGCTTAATTAGAGCCTTGGCCAGGATCCTACAGACAGTGCCTCTGCAAACTAAGGCGTTGACTAGGTAGGTTGGGGACCCCCTCAGGATTATTTCTTGGCACCAGTGCCTCAGTGCTGTGATTTGAAGGGTGAATCCTGTTTCTTGACTGGCTCAAGGATTAGGGCCCTGACCACCCACCTCAAGTCCCACAAGCCACAGGGAGGCTGCATACTCACCTGATTGCCACTTTTTGAATAAAGACAAATTTTTATTTCTCCTAGAATGGGGGAGATGCTCTGTTTGCCTAGGCTGTGGCCATGTGACAGACTGGGAACTGCCTGGGCAACCCCCAGGGCTCAGCATGGGGGCTGAGGCTTGGGTACAGGACCTGGTTTACAGCCAACCCCCTTCAGTGACCTTGGGCAGAGCACGTATCCATAGGTTTCCTCAGAGTGAAACGGGGGTAATGACCCCAGCCCGGAGAGTTGTGGTGCTCAGTGAAGCGAACAGGGAGCCCTGGGGGCCCTCTAGAGTCAGAAGCCCACTCCATGGGCCTGTCGGAGCCTCCAGCAGAGAAAGGGGCCATCTGCCACCGATCTCCCGCCCCCTGAGGAGGCTGGCTGCACAGGGACAAGGCCAGCCAAGGGCTGCTACCCGAGGAGGGGAGGTAGAAGGCTTAGGCTGGGGTGGGCTCAGGAGGCCTGAGGAAAGTTGGGGATCTGGGAGAGGGGCCAGGGCCCAAAGGAGACAGAAGATAGCTGGGCTTAGAGAAGTTTTTATTATCTTGGAAGGGCAGAGCTACTCCCCCATTTCCCAAGAAGAAACACACTTTATCCTGGCCATGGCTCTGGGGGGCCCACTGAGAGAAGAGGAGGTTCACGCTGCCCCCAGGGTTTCTCGGGTTAGGGAGGGACACAAAAGTGACCACATGCTTCTCAGACACGTCAGCAGCTGTAAACACAGGGCTGAGGGGGCCTCCTTGCTCTGGAGGTGGGGGCTTGGTCCATCCTTGGTGTTGGGAGCAGGTGCCCAGCCTCCTTGCAGGCCCAAGAGCAGTCTCCGAGAGGGTCAGGGAAGCGGGGCACCCATGAGGACAGTGTGCAACCCCCCAGGGCAGGTAGGTGAGCCGTGAGCTTTGTCACAGCACACATAGACACACATGTACAGATGCACTGTGGGGAGCCTTGGTCCAGGATGCTAGAAGATAGGGATATAATTGTCAATCTTGGCCCGGTGGCGCTGGGCGATGCACTCGGCAATCCACACAATGTTGCGACACTCCTGCTCCTTGAGCTTCACAAAGGCGTAGAAAACACCAAAGTGGAACTGGTTCAGAAAGGCCAACTTGTTCAGTTTCACCTGCAGACACCGGAAGGAATGGTGTGCAAGGGGCTGGGACCGGAGTCAGGCCTGGGCCACCAACCCCTCCCTTCGACAAGCAGGCCCAGCACTCACCTCGTGCTCAAAGAATCGGTCCTCCAGGGTCTTGTCTCCAGGGTTGCTGCCCGCACCTTCGAAAAGCAGCTTGTACTCCTGACCCAGGAGAGCGGGGGCGGGGGGGTGGGGGGGAGGGAAGCATGAGCACGAGGGCGCTGTTGGGTGTGGGGTGGGGATGTGGGTGCCAACAGGCCTGCCCCTCGTCCCACGGTCAGGGCACTCACCGGGTAGTAGTCGGCCACGTTCTTGACCTGCTCATAGTCATCAGCTCGAGCCAGCTGGGCCAGGCCCTCTGGATAGAGCCGTCCACAGTGCGGGAAGAGCTTGGCACGATCCTCCTTGGACAGCTCTGTGCCAAAGGAGTTAATGGTGATGATGAAGGCGCGACGGTCTGCTTCAAACTGTGGGGCCAGTGCACAGGTGCAGAGAGAGAAGGGGAGGGAGGCAGTAGCCAGTCAGTTATCAGGGCTTCCCCTCGCCAGGGCCAGGGCACCAGCAGGCAGGAGGAGGGCAGGCACTCACCTCCAGGATGGGGCACATGGCGTCGGCTGTGGTCCCGCCCAGCAGGGTGCAGAACTTATAGAAGGACTCCAGGTAGGCCTGTGCATGGGGCTCAATCAGCCTAGGCAGGGAGACTCGAGGCAGACCTGCCAGGCTTCCCCTTCACAGTTCCTTTCTTCCCTCCCCAGTTCCTTTCACAGTTAATACAAATATCATACCCATGGACTGGCCAGGGCAGCCCCCATGTCAGAGCCCCCATAACAGCCACAGATTTTCACTGTGCGTCAGCCAAGCAGTGGTAGCCTCCTGCCTCCCTCACCCAGCAGCGACAGAGCAATTTCTGACCCGCTGTCTGCCTCGTGGTGCAATGCCCCTCACACCCTCATCCCACAGAGGACCGGACTCAGAGAGGGGCCCTGTCTTGCCCCTGCTTCGCTGCCTGACTTTTCTCCAAATCTCCCCTCAGCCTCAGAAAATCACGTGCTGATGAGCTAGTGAAGAATGGTGACTCCTGAGAGTTCACGGAGATGGCCTGGACTGGGTGCCCCAGCCCCTCTCAGCACCCCACCTTAAAGAGCACCTCCTCCTCTTCCCATCCCCGAGGTAGTCACACAGCAGGAACCAGACTGTCAACCCAGCTCCTGCTGAGGGATGGTTATTGCCTGTGCAGACGTCAGCCCTGCAGTGCGATGGCTGGACACTCGGGCTGCCAGTGGGAACAAGCACTTGCTGCCCAGGCAAATTGGATCTCCTGGGCATAAGGAGAAGCCAGGTCAGCCCAGGCCTCAGATCCCTCCCAGGACTAACTCCTTGAGACCAGCAGGCCCAGGCTTCCTTCCCTGAACCTCTTTGTGTCAAGGAACGGGGGCAGAGTCTCATGACCTCTGGGGAGTTTCCTCTACTGAGATCCTCTGGGGTCCCAGCTGGTGGCAAGTCCACAGGGACTCTGGCTCCACAGGCTTCTGAGCTGGGGGTGAGAGCTGGGGAGGTAGGGGAAGCTTTCTGTGTGGAAGTCTTCCCTCCAAGCTGCAGAGAACATTCCACTCACTGATGTGGGCACAGGTTCTACTGGCCTGAGAGAGGAGATGAGATGAGACCCAGGAGTCCACGAGCCCAGGCCAAGCCTGGCCAGCATCACTGGGAAAGCTGGGCTCAGAGGAAGACCTGAGGGGACCACTGAGTCACAGGAAACAAAAGTCTAGAACAGGTCAGGGAGTAAGCAGCTTGGGAAGGGAGAGTGGACCCCAGCATAACAGATGACTTGAGTGATAGAAATAGCTGCCAGTCCTACCATGGATTAATCGCACTAGTCTCCCCTGGGACCATCCCCAGCCGTCTCCTTCCCTATGACCAGTCAACTTGGGTGTGTCCAAATCTCAGGGCTGTCCCAGAGGGGCCTGCAGTTCCTCTCTGTGGGGGAAGCCACCAGCCTTTGCCAAGCTGGGCTGACCCTGAAAAGATTGACCCTAGGGTGGTGGAAGCTGGCAGAATAGGCCCAGACTTTCTTCTGGAGGCTGAGCAGCTGAAGAAACTGGCAAGACCCCAAAGGCCCAAGTACCAAGGTCACCTTCCCACCCCCACCCTGTCCCCTAGTGTCTGCCAGCCCATGCCTGCTGCACCAGCTGCCTACGGTTCCCACCCGCTACTGGGGGTCTGCCTAATCTCCCATCTGTGGCTACTGGGCTGGGACATGGCCTGACAGGCGGGCCTGGCATGGCGCCCACAGCATTGGGTCGGTGTTTACAAGCTGGTGCCCAGGCAGCCCTCACCAGTGACTCCAGCTAGAACCAGTCAGGCCCGGTGAGGGCATGGGTGAGGCCGAGGGGACAGCCTCACCCCTCACCCTGCCTCAGGGCAGGGAACCCGGCAAGGAGCCAGGAGCACTGCAGGGGGGGTGGGTTGTGAGCACTAACACAGGAGAGCCGGCTCACTGCCTGCCCCACCCTCCCCCCGAGCCCGCCCCACCCTCCCCCCCTTGCCCCACCCTCGCCATCTCCCTATTAGCAGACGAGAGCAATTGGTCTGCAGACAGGCTGAGCCAGGTGCAATGCACAGCGCTGCCAGGGTCTAGCAAGTGGCTGTGGCTTCAGGCAGCCCACTCCACTTCTCTGAGCCCTCAATCTCATCTTACAACTGGCATACTGATGCCTACCTAGCTCCCAGAGCAGCCCCAAGGAGTACAGAAGCCAACAGCCTTCCTACCTCTCATCTCATCCCCTCTAGTCTGTCCTCCAAACTCTGATGATACTCTGCCCTGCTGAAAATCTTTGCTGGCTGACCCTGCCTACAGGGTAAAAGTCAAACTTCTGGCCTGACATTCAAGGGCCTGGGGCACCTGATCCTGTGCCTGACTTGATCCTTTCTTTCCAGGTCTCTCTCTCACTGTCCAGCCAGAACCAGCACTTCCACAGCGAACTGCCTGCCACCTGGCTCGTGTTCCACACTGGCTTCTGCAGGTGCTGGCCCTGTGCCTCCACTACTACAACCTCCAGGTGGGCCCTTCACCCACCTGCACACCCACCCTGCCCTGTGGCCCAGACCCCTGCAGCAAGACTGGAGGGCGTGGGCTCAGACTGCCACTGTCTTGGCCACCTAGCACCAAACAGGGCAGGAGAAGAGCCTCATTGTAAAGATCCAAGAGACAGATGTTCTCAGAGTTAGGTCAGCAGGGCTGTTAGCAAGTGTTATCTATCTTCAGGCCCCCTTCAGGGCCTGCCCACTGCTGACCCATCAGAGGTCCTCACTATGGCCAGAGCCCAGTCTGCCCCAAACAGCCCTCACTGGTCCCTGGCCAGCACCCTTCCCTGGCTTCCAAGCCTGCTCCTAACCTCTTTGAGCTGGGGCAGTGCTGACCCAGGAATCCCAAGCCCACTCTATTTTCAGGTGTCGTCAGCTTGTACACAGCCTGATGGGAAGCAGAAGGGGGGGTAGGGTTGAAGATAGTGGCACGTGGCACCAGCCCTAGACCCAGGAAACTGAGAGGGACACAGGGACCTGGCTATACCTGGCTGGGTCCCTCTCCCACTGTGCTCAGGTGCTCCTTGCTGGCAACAGTCCAGGTGGGGTGAGCCTGAGAGTTATGGCCTGGGTGGTGGCCAGTGACCCTCCTGGATGCAGGGGGAGTGGCCATCCAGGAGCCCTAGCCATTCCTGCTGATTTTATCTGGGCCCAAAGGATGGAGAACCTGTTCCATGCAGTCTTGTGCCAGTCACGGGAGCCAGAAAGTGAGCAGATAAGCCCCTGGGAAAGGAGCCCCATGTAACTGTGTCCTGTCCCAGCACCCCAATAAATCACCAGCCCACCATGCCCACGACCCTACCAACCTACTTCACACCACCACCATCGGGCCTGGGGGCACTACCTTGTAGAGTGTGTTGCGGATGATCTCGATGTTCATCTCATCGAGGTCCTGCTCTGAGATGCAGTCCTGGAAAAAAGCCGCTGGGGAGGAAAGACATGGTATGAGGGGTGGGCGAGCGGACTCTCAGCCTAGGCAAGAATCCTGCTGATGTTCAACTCCCCATGCAGGGCACAGAGGACCCCTGCCACAAGGCCCATCTGGCTGGGAAGTGGGGGGGAGGGGGCACCAACCTGGCTTAGTCTATTGCCTTAGAAGTGACTGGAGCCATACTCCAGGCCATGTATACTGACCTGAGCTTCTCTTGCCTTCTTGCTACTAAAATTGATTTATAAAGGAGGCGGCCAGCCATAACATGATCTAATCGCCTCTGGGGCAGACCCAAGCTCAGATCATGCCAAAGACAGGCTTGCATAAGAGGCCGTGACATCCTCCCTTCTCCAGGGGCAGCTGTGGATTCAGGGCCTGGCGCCCACTTCTCTGCATCTCCCAGGAGGGCCTGGGGCCCACATGTGGAAAACTCCTTTTGCTCAGAACAAGGCCTGAGTATGACAGCTGTGTGAGCAGGGACCAGGGACCCAGGGAACCATTTTAGGGCTGGGATTAGAGGCCAAAGCAGGAGAGAGCCCTTTGATCCCCAGAGAGCTCATGGACTCACTGGTCTGTTTCTTCTTTAGAGATGGAGAACCTGAAGAAGCCACCAACAGCCAAGAACTAGCTCACAGTTATCATGCGAGGTAAAATATTGTGTAGATAAGGCCAAGCAGGTAAGGCCTATGCCTCCTAGTGCAGGAGCAAGTGCAGCTTTGGGCCCAGCTGTACCACCCTGGCAGCTTCCTGGAGGTGGTGTCCTGGGGACTAGGATGCTGGCTGTGAGGACACTAGTTGGCGATAGCCTTAGTGCCTTCTCTCCAGCCCCCCTCCAAGGCAGGCAGGAGCCAATGCTGCCTAGGCGGGGCCCTGTAGGAAGCTCCTGGTTCCCTTTCCTTTCTTGGCTTCTGACAAGAACTCTGCATCCTGCCGGACACTGCCTGACTTGGCCCCTGGGACCTGCTTGGTGGAGCAAGTGAAGCTGTTTGCTTCCCTCCTCTGCCTCATGGCAGCAGGCACACAGCCCAGCTTAGGGCCACGGTCTGTCAGAGCTCTCAAGACTCTGAGGGACCCAGACCCCCCAAGCTCAGCCTTCCTCTGCATTCTGAGGAATCAGCCAGCTTCACGAAGTTAGATCGTCTGAGTCAGGCCCTGGGGGTAGTCTAACTGGCCCAGTGAAAGCAGCAGAAGACAGGGCGAGAAGAGAATGAGAGGCGAAGCGGACGGGAAGAAAAAGGTAAGCAGCCACGGGTGGGCCTCACTTTCTGGCTCTGGGCTGCCCCTAGGGGCGCAAAAAACCCCACCCAGAGGCACTGACACTGATGCCACTGCCCGCCTCTCCCTCCTCCGCCAGGGCCGCTCACCCAGGGGTGTGTCCACCAGAATAGCATTGTAGAGCTCGGCGGGTGTCTGTGCGATGTTCACGGCCTCCATCTGCTCGAAACTGCCAAGCGGGTGGCACTTAGGCACAAGCTCGGCGATAGAGCGCTGGTGCAGTGTGCCCGTGATGAGCAGGATTACGTTGTCGATCATGTAGCTGTAACTGCGGGAGGCACACAACAGCACAGCACCTTTGAAGTCTGGACACAACGCCGTGCCCCATCCCCCACTTAGTGCAGGCCGTCAACCCCTCAGCTGCAAGCACCGCCTCAGGCTCCTCTCCTTGTCCAAGGGTGCCCCCTCTTTCAGCACCAGGAGCACAGGACAGACACGGCCCCTCCCTGAGGGATGTGTAGGGGGGAGTACTTCATGCCTTATGAGTGAGGGAGTGATGGGGAAGCAGGTCATTAACTACCCCCAGGGTTCTAACCAGTGTTTTGGCAGGACGTGGGAAGCATGGGTGCACGGAGGTGGGACACACAGGCCAGCTTTGGGGATGAAAAAACTGAGAGATGAAAGCATGTTCTAGGAAGAGGGAACAGTGTGTGCAAAGACCTGGAGGCATTTGCTGAGTGGCAGACGCATTCGAGGAACTGAACTGTCAGGGCTGGCAGAGGGAGGGGAACCAGGCCGGTGCTGCCAGCCGCCTGGAGCCTGGAGGCGGGTCCCATGGGCCCGGCTGAGGGTCCTGACTTCATCGGGAGCATGAGGAGTTCATGAGCAGGATACAAGCAAGAGCAGCACAGTCACTCTGGCTGCTGTGGGGAGATGGGGGTGGGGCAGCGGGGGGAGATGGCCAGAGGAGGAGAAGGTTGAGGAGTTGGGTAGGGAGAGGTGTGTCTAGGGAAAATCAGAGACGAGCCAGTGGGAGGCCCCCTCTAGAGTAAGGCCACAGGTCAGGCTGAGACGAACAGGCAGACAACTGTCCTGTGCAACCCACTGAGAGAACAGGGTGCTGCTTCCTCCTTTAGAGCCTGAGGCCAGTGCCAGGCATCCACCCAGGATGGCCTGGAGGAGACCCGGAGACCTGGAAGGAGCCGGGGCTCAGGGCAGTGCCCTCTGGTCCAGAAGGCTGGCTCTGGACAGTGCACAGGCAGCAGAGGGGGCTGGAGAGCTGGGGAGGGGTGGGGCCTCCTGGTTCAGACTTGGCAAGAGGCTCTGCCTTCTCCCATTAAGACAAGGCCACAAAAGGGCCATGGCCCAGAGCTCTGTGTAGTCACCTGTGTAAGGAATGCGGTGAAGAGGATGAGAGGGCCCCAGTCACGGTGCAGGAGCCACAACACTCCTATGGCTTGTCACCAGTGATGAGCTCAGGGCATGAAGGGGGACCACTCCAAGGCCAGAGAGGGGCTCCCACTGAAGAGTGGGAGCTGGCCTAGAGGCTGTTGCCCTGAACACTGAGCACAGGTCCCCCCCCCCAGACAGGTGGGCCACCAGCTGTCCTGTGACAGTACCTTGAGCACCCAGTATTGAGACTGTCCAAGGTAGGAACCCCAATTCCAAGGGAAGAAAGGGAGGAAGGTGGTGGCCCAGGCCTCAGCTCAGGGCTGGCTACTGGGGGAGCTCCCACAGGGCCTGCCAGGAAGGCGGCAGGAGGACAAAATCACAGTTCCTGTCCCGACCTGACCCCCACCCCTCTGCTTGCTACACATTCCCCCAGCTCCCACCCAGCCCAGCGCCCTGCTATGACCTCTGCTCTCCTGGGCTTGGGGCCAGGCAGCTGCCCTCTCTCCGCCCCCAACCCGGCTGGGTCAGCTGCAGGATGTGTGCTGAGAAGAGACAGGCCTGCCTCCTCAAACTGGGGGCAGCAGACAGAGGCTATTCGCAGCTGCGAGCCGAGAGGCCCAAACAGCCAGCCTTTCGTCCCTGACCTGCCCCAGCTGGGCAGAGTGGAGGGACTTCGAAGAGAACCCGCTAAGGTTCTGTGCTGTGGTCTCCAGTCCCAGCCTGCATCGTCCCCTACCCTGCACAGCACAGCTATCCTGCCCCTGCTGCCTCCAGAATCGCATGCACCCCAGGACCCACAACACTCCACTTGTGACCCATCCAGCCCCACTGATGTTCCCTAAGAGAGCCACAGAGACCCCATGCCGCACCTGAAGATGCTCTTTCATGCTCTCACCAGATTTTGGACAGGCAGGTGGGGAACACTGTACCTCTTCGAGCTGTACTATCCAACCGATCCCACAACCACCAGCATCAGCAGCCCCACTGTCAGAGGATGTAAGGTGCAGAGACCGCAGGCCCCAGGCCCTGTCAACCCATGAAGCAGAGGAGCACGATGTCCCTTGGCCAGTGTCCACACACCTCCACCCATGTCCAGGTCCCCATGCCCTGACTCTACACTCCCCATATTACCGTGTCTTCTTAGAGGACTCTCCACAAGTCAGTTTCCTTTCTCTAAACCTCCCCACTCCTTGTACCACAGGGTATTCATGTATGTTGAGCATGGGGCTGGCATCAGGGCCCTGACCTGGCTTGGAGGTGAGCCCTGTGGGAAGACTCCACTGTCTGGCTTTGCGGCCGTCCCTCCAGTGATGTGGAACAGGCCAGCTATGATTCACCGACAGCAGATGTGGGGGCTGGTGATAGCCCACCACCGGCTGCCCGCAGACTCCTGCTAGAAGTCCTGGCTGGGCACCAAGGGAAATGCTAAGCCAAGTAAAGCCCCCTACTTCCTTCCAAGGCCCCCCTTCTATCTAAGTTAGGCCAGCCTTGAACGACCCTGCTCCAGGCCCAGCAGCTCCCTCCCCCAGGTCAATGACAAAGTTGCTATGGCATCAGCCCCTGCTTCTCTCCCCTGCCCAATGAGAGCCAGGATCTCCTTTTCTGGGATGAAAAGAGGCAGGGCAAGGCAGAGATGCTGCTGGCCCAGCTGTCTGCTCTTCCCCCAAGGTGAAGGCTTTCAGCAGGCAGGGAAATCCTCCTCCTTGTCGTAGTCTGGCTTCAGCAGCTGCCTCCCTGCCCCCAGAAAGTCACTCCTCCAGCCCTCCCCTCACTCGGCCTTAATAGGAGAGAGTGAGGTTCCAGCTGGTCAGTGTCTCCCTCCAAAGGAAGACAGCTGGGGAGTGGACAAGCATCTGCCTGCCAGGCCAAAGAGGCCCTCTTGGGGTGGGAGTGGGGCAGTCCGTATTCCTCTGCCCAGAGGCCTTCCTTCACCCTGTGCCTTCAATGAGTCAGCTTGGGCTGACAGAAGTCTTGGGACGGAGTTAAGAAAGCCACTTCCTCCAAGAAGTCTTCAGAGCCCCCAGCCAAGCCCTGTCCCTCTGCTGTGCCCTCTGGCACCACCTGCTGGAGCATGATGGCTTACTCCCATGGTCTCATCTTGGCCCTCGGGGCCAGGTCTGATGCTGGTGAGGAGGCCATGAGGACTATGCACCTCAGCCAGCCCAGCCAGTTGGCCCATCTACAGCTCCGAACAGAGGCTGCTAGTAATCGTACTTGTGCTCAATCACATCTGGGTTCTATTGAGCCCTGCCCCAGTGGAAAGTGAAGAGATATCAAGCTATGGCTTCAGGCCTGGAAAGAAGACAGGCCTTACCTGTCAGGCCTCAGTTTCCCCTCTGCAATCAGGATGACTGAAATACAGCCCCCAGCAGAGTTGGTGAGACTCTGACCCTCACCTTATTAAAATCCTGTCCCTCTCCCGAGGTCCATTGGGTCCTCCCACTCAACCTGAGCCTTCTGGGCATCACAGAGCACTTGCACCCTCTCCATCAGGCTCAGGAGAACAGTGTCAGTACTGGCTGTCCCTCAGGGCAGGAGCGAGGCCTAGTCCAGCACCCCAGCCTACAGAGACCCTGCCATCAACTCAGAGGTGGTGGTTATGGACAGTGAAAAGGGGGTGGTGGTGCAGAACTGGGAAGCCTAAGGATACCTGATGCCTGCTGTGACCCAGCAGAGCCCAAGGCTTGAGCAATGTGACCTGGGGAGAGTGGCAGGTGTGTTGACAGGCACACTGGGCATTTGAGGTCATAGTTCTGAGAGAAAACGTCTTTTCAGCTGCCCACACCTGGCTGGTGACACTGAAGCCCCTGGCACCCCAGAATATGAGACCTCTCCTCCCCCAGATGGTGCGGGTCACCCAGACTCTGCCAGTGGGTGCCCTGGGCTATAGGCAGGTGCTACCCACTGGGGATGGCCCCCTCCAGGGAGGCTCAGTTATTTAAGGACAGAGGACTTTGAGGCCACCTGCAACTCCCCAGAGACCAAACTCACTCCTCCCACAAGCCCCTCTCCCATCTCCCCTTCTGGGGCCTACTCTCCTCTGGGAAGCCATCATCAGATGGCCCAGATTAAGGTCCCCTCCAAAGCTAAGAAGCCCTAATAGAGGCTCTGTCCCGTGTCAGACATGCAAGTGAATGGCTGGGCCTGGAAGGAGCTGTTGGTGCAGTATCACATGTTTTCACCATGAAATTGAGGTGAATCATCTCAAAACCACACGACTGGTGATGGCATACTTCAGTGGGATGTCTCTCACTCAGGGCCTTTCCACTGAACATGAGGCAGCAGCCCCCACTCTGGCCACCCACTCTCTGAACCTGGAACCCTCTGACCCACCATCTGACCCTCGTACCCCGTCTGACCCTTGAACCCCATCTGACCCTGGAGTCCTCTCAATGAGGAAGCCTCCCGTGACTCCTGGTTCCATCTGTGGCAGCTGCCCACAAGCATCCCTAGAAGCTATCTGCACCACCACGGGCACCCGTCCCATTGCATCCATATATCTCCCTCCCTCCTGGCACTGGCCCAGAGCTCACACTGGTTATGTGTGCTGGCTGAAGGCTGGCTGGGGTCTACAGAAGCACTGGATACTGTCTCTCATCGTGAGAGGACAGAGGAAGCCTTGCCCAGCTTCTGCCTGCACATCCTCAATGACAAGGAACTCACCTGCAGAAGCCTGCCCACCATCCTTGGGCAGCTCCAAAGGCAACTAAGAGACTCTGAAGGCTGGAGCGAGGATTAACCTCTGTGCAGGTCCCAACCTCCACCCTAGCTGGGCCAGCTTTGTCTGTGGACAGCAGCGGTGTTGCTCCCGCAAGCCTCCACACCCATGATGGGGTATCTAGCTGATGCTCCCTTTTCTGGGCATGTCTAGGGTATCTCTTTCCCAGAAGGTAACAGAGCCAGGGGATTCAGGGTCTAGCTGCTCTGGACGTGTATGGTTCCCTCAGCCTTCCCCCAATTCTTCTTTCAAATGCCCTTAACCTCAGCCAAACAGCCATCTCCTCAGGGAAGCCAGTGGTGAGTCCCCAGGGTGGGGGAGGTCCCCTGGACAGGCCCCTGTGGAAGGCTTCACCCCTTTCTGCAACACTCCTTACTCCTGGGATGACTCAGGGTGGAGGAGGTTAAGAAGGTGGAAAGGAGGAGGAAGAGGTGGTGGAGGAGGAGGAGCAGCCAGGGAGGCAGGAGTTAAATCAAAGAAACACCGTGAGAGGAAGGAGACTGCTGGAAGGAGGTAAGACGGATGTGGCTCCTAATTAAGCCTGGAGACCTTGGCCACATGAAGGTCAGCGGTGACCTTAGCCAGGGGCTTGTGGTGGAATGACGGGATGGCTGGAAGCGGGATGGAGGCTCAGGATAGAGGAGGTGAGAGAACAGAGAGTGAATGTAAAAATTTAGGCTGCATGAGATGGGCTTTTAATGGTGTGAGAGATCTGAGCTTGTTTTAGATGCTGTTGGGAAGAATTTGGAAGTGAAGAGGTGGGCCATCTACCCAGAGAGAAGGCTGGTGGCAGGAGATAGATGGTGTATAAGATGGGGAGGTGGTCTCCCCACCTTGAGGGAAGCTTGGGGAGCTGCAGGGTGCTGAGTGGGGAGAGCAAGCAGCCAGCTGGGCAGGGACAGGCCAGGCCAGCTGAACTGGTGAGCGTGCCTGTCTGGCAGCAGGGAAAATCCACCAACACTGGCTTCCCCGGCTCCGCTGCCGGCAGCGGAGATGGGGGCGGGCGCCTGCAGGCTGGAGGCTGCTGGGCTTCCTCCAGGGCTGGGGAGCTGCCAGCTGGGCGGGACCATGAGCTGGGCGGCCAAGAGAGCTGCGGATGTTGGCAGAAGAGTGCTCGAATGATGGATCAGGGAACCTCAGCTGGGGAGGGAGGACAATCAAGACAGAAGGGGTGGCGGGGAAGGAAGCAAGGTCCAGACCCTGCTGAGTCCGGAACCCGTGTCCCACAAGGGACTGAGAGTGGGCTGGAGGGCCTGAAGGCCGTGGGTATAGAGGGGGTGCCTGAGTCAGCGGTTTCAGGGGTGGAGCAGTTCCAGGTGGTGACATGGTCTTGGGCAGCCATCGCGGGGGTGGCTGAAGTGGAGACCACAGGAGTGGGTCACTGGAGATGACGAGGTCATGGAACGAGCAGCCACAGGCTCAGAGGGGCTGACACGTGGCTGCTGAGTCCTTCCTGGGAGACAGCAGGAGTGAGGGGATGGGACACTGTGAGCCACAATCACCCATGAATGGAAGGGGCGGGGAAGTGACGCTCTGCCCCGGGACAGCGCTTGGCCGCTTTAAGCACGCTTGGTGCCTGCAGCCAACCTCCAGCAAAGAGCTGGCGGCCATGACGCCTCAGTCACGCTCAGAGTTGTCTCCAGTTTCATGGCCTGGCAGGCTGAGATCAAGTCTCCAAGGGCACCGAGACAGGCCAGGCGGCACAGGCAGGGGGCCAAGCCGGCAGCAAGATGGATGACATCTGCCCTCCGACCGCTGGCAGGAGGTCAGCCTCCTCTGGCCGGCCCAGCTGGCAAGGCCAGAACTTCACCAGGAAGCTGAGGGAGCCCTGTGCAAACAAGGCGAAGGCTGGGCTCTGGTAATAAACGCACTGCTTCCTGGTATATCCTTTGGCCCTGGCCTTGGGGTGAAGGCCACACAGGCTCAGGCTAGGGGTTGACTGACTGACAGGCATTGCAGTATAACCCCCAATGCAGCAGCATAAGATCCACCCCTTCTCTGGCCTCCTGCCCAGTAGGACCATGTTGGCTGTACACTGACAGAGGCAAGGGCAGTGATCACAGACCCAGCCAGGACAGCAGGGAGGCCCCCTGGAAGGAGGCTGGTGGCCAGGAGAGAGTCTGAGCCCTTCGGGTGTCCCAGGCTGTGACCCCTACCCCAGGACAGGGCCCTTTCGGCTACAGCCCCTACTTGAGCAACGCATCTTGAGTAAACGGCTGCTTCTGACTGGGGGTAGGCAGCAGGCTTCCAGCCCTGATCCCGCAAATGTAAATGTGGCAGGTGTGCAGATCCACAGGTCTGGGGGTACTGCCATCAGGGAATGCTTAAAGCTAGACAGTTCACAGAAGAGTACCTGAAAGGCTTCCCACAACACAAGCGCACACTCCAACAACATGGAATGCACTCCTGTATGCCAGCCACACATGCCTCTGTCCACCAGCTGCACTGGGCAGCCACCTGGCACGGGCCATCTCTTTGTCCACCAGGCCCTGGCTCCTGGGCCGTCCTGTCAGAGGGTCCTCTCTACCTCCCTGTTTCCACAGGCGTACCTGGCAAGCAGAGGCTGCCTCATCCAAGTGCCTCCCCAGCCTGGAGGACCCAGGGTCCTTTCCCGTCAGCTTCTCCAGGAGCTTCGTAGACGTAGGTCTGCACCCAAGGGTTAGACCACAGAAAACCTAGGCAGCCAAGAGCCGTTAGGACAGGGGCCTGGGCCAGAACTCAGAAAGGCGGCCAGGTGCTCAGCACCCTCCCCACCCTGCCCCCCAAGACCCAGGGCCATGGGCAGAGATAGCAGATGAGCCACAGCCCAGACAGGGTCACAGGGCCTAAATGGTCCCTCCTCAAAACCTGACTCTTCAGAGCTCTGCCTGTTCCCTGACCCCATCCTGGGGGCGGTGCGGGGTGAGGGCCTGTGAATGTTCAAGGTGAATGAGAGAAAGGGCTCCTGTCACCCCTTGTCTCTGTGACACCAAGGGTGCAGGGAAAGCAGCTTCACCCACACGACCACATGGGACACTTGTGCCACCCGACTCCCAGACAGAGGAAGTGGCTGGTGACCCATTTTATAGGTGATAGCCTGGGCCCAGGGCTGTTGAATGACCAGCCCGGCCACTCAACCCAGGAGGACCCTGCAGGCAGAGAAGGAAAGGCACTATAGAGGATGCTCACGTAATGAAGTCCAGGAAGCTGGCAAGTGGCTCATACGCATGGTTCCTCATGTGACGGAACTCCACCACCATCTTCTCCTTGAGCCGGTCATCGATGACGGACACCGTCAGCGGCGAAGCCTCATTGGCCAGGAAGTTGCCATAGTCAGTGCTCTGCAGGTGCAGCTTCAGGTCTGAAACCCAAGGGTGGAGGGTGAGAGCTGGCCATGCTGAGCCTCCCCAGAATCCCAAGTCCTCGTCCCCACCCCAACTCTGGGCCCCAGACCCTCCCCTGCCATTGTGTCCTGCTGCTACCCTGACCTCCCATCCCCACCTCCACCTCCCTGTTGGCTCAGAGCCTACTCCAGGGCAGTCAGGCCAACGCCCTGAGATGCTCCAGACCCTTGGGCCCTGAGCCAGTACACGGGCCCAGAGTCCAAGCACAAGTAGAAGCATTGTTCCTCCAAACGACAAGGCCTGGGAAACCCCAACCCAAGGTGCCATTTACAACCTGCAGCCTTTGAGGTTCTCCTGCCTGGTGGGCTCCAGGGGGCCTAATTTAGTGCAGAATGAGACATGGGCCCTACCCTCCAAAGCCTCAGAGGAGCAAGCCAACATACCCTGTGGCAGAAATGATGCATATGAAATTAAGGACATGCCCCATGCCACAGGTAAAGTGGAGAGGGAACCAAGGCAGGGCAGAGGATGAGGGAGCACTCCAGGCTGGGCCAGGTAAAACGCAGGGACAGGAAAATACAAAGGAAACAGTTGCAGGATGGCACTAGAGAGGAGTGGCCTAGAGGGCAAATGAGGGGTGTGAGCAGGAGGCGAGATGGGAAGACAGACTGGCTGTTCCCAGCTGGAGGCAAGCCCACAGGCTCTCCTGAGCTCTTTTGAACAGAGATGAGAAGACAGAGCAGAAGGGCCCTGGGGAAGTAGACAGGTGAGTCCCAGGGGGATCGTGGCAACAAGCAGTCTCCCATCTTCTGCTCGTGCCTCCCACCCTTCAGTCTCTTCTCCATCCCACAGCCAGAGCCCTCTTAAAACATCAGGCAGAACCCCCCACCACATCTGCACACCCTCACCTCAGGGCCTCTCCTGGTCCCCCTGCTAGAAAGTGATGAGCTCTCCTCCAATACCCCTCTCCAGAAGCCGCTCCTGCAGCCCTACCACTCTGTTCCTTCACTTGTGCCACTTTTCTTTGTTAACACATGACACCCCACCCGGCACAGGGCACACAAACCACGATTGCAGGGACTCTGGGTCACTGCAGTATCCTAGAGCCAAGAACCGAGTCTGTTCTGGTGCATTTTCATGTTCAGTAAATTACTGTGGAACAAACGGAAGACTGGGAAGAAAGAGCACTGGTGAAGAAAGCAGGAGGGTTTGCTCCTGAACTCTGAAATGTGGGAAACTGAGGTGGCCATGGCAGCACCAAGGACAGTGGCTGAGAAGGAACCTGTGTGGGCATGTGCAGGGGAGTGTGGATTAAGGCTCGAAAGCAGAGGCTGGCTTCTGCATGCTTTCTGTCCGCTGAGGAGACTGCCCAGAGGAATGAGAGGAAGGGCCACACCTGGGAACACTTCCACAAGTGCCCCTGCCATGAGTCCATGTGCCTACAGGGCCATGCTATCCTGGGATGCTTAGAGAGGAAGGGCCAATGGGACACATCATCACGCCACAGACAGGGGACCCCTCAGTGCCCCTCCTCCTGTACCCCATCGGGAGAAGAATGCTCCCAGCCTAGAGTCGGGTGTATCAGAGAAGAGACGGAAGAATGCATAAGAGGGAGATGTGGAGGGAGGGAGGGAAGAAGGGAGGGGTGCCCGCCATTGGGGTGGACTCTTGACACCTGCGTCTCTAGGTGGCCCCTGGGTGGCACACAGCACTCACGTTCCTTTGTGGTTCCTGGGCACTCAGAGTGAACTTTAACCTCGTGAGGGCTGCAGGGGGCCTACCTCTGCTGCTTTTACCACTACTCTACTATTCACACCTTTTTCCCATGCCACCCAAAAGGGGGACAGAACTGAGGACAAGTCGGGGCAGGGAGAAGCCACCAGTCCCTGCTCTGCCCCAAAGACCCCACACCCCTCCGACCTCACCCCATGCCATCTGCCTTGGCTCCACTCTTCCCCCGCCTCACCAGTCTGGCCAAGGCCCACCTATGCCTGAACAAGGCACAGGTGAGAAGGTGCTTTGCTCAGTAACGCTCGACTTGTTGAGCATCTGATTGTTACAGAAAAACTCTTAACGGAGGGGTTTCACTGTATCAGCAAAAGCCTGTATTTCTACCTCTAGTAATAGGTTGTATATGCTAGATTTTAATATGCTTGGTTCTAGATAAGTGCACAAATTTTTTTTAGAGAAACATGGTTTACTTGCACAAAATTGGTCAGTTTGGAGAGCCTGTTAATACTCACAAAGTGGTTTTGGTTGTTGTGAAACAAATGGTGAGTATGAACTGGTCCCTCTTATTTTCATACTGAAATGAACTCTACTTATCAAGTCGTATGTCATATGCCCTGTTTTTATATACGTTTATCTATTAGTAAATACTGTGATACTTGAAAAAACCAGTGGGCAGGGAGCTCTGGCCCGAGCACAGCAGGTGCTCCAATCCCCGCTTGGGGAAGCCACAGCGCAAACAGCGCTGGAAGCCCAGTCCGGCATATGGTGTTCTGGGTCAGACAGTCTGGCACGGCAGCTGGCGGCACAAACCTGTCCGTTTATCCATGTTTATCCATCCAGCCACCGCAGCCAGCCAAGTCCTTCTTGGGCGATGAACCTCCTGCCTCTCCAGGTCCCAGCCGGGACTTGGAAGTCAGACCAGATGCACAGGGCAAAAACCAGGGTTAGGGCCCCTCATGCCAGTGGCCCCACTGTTCTCTGGGACAGTGAGTTTGGGTGCTGGACCCCAGCCCAGTCTCCTGATTCCTACCCTCCACAGCACCCAGGGACTAGGCCTCCCTCCCACACCCACCCCTGTCCCCGGCATCCCTGCTGCTGGAAGGCTTCCCCAAGTGCTGCGCCGCCCCTCCACGAGAGGCGCGCAAGCTCTCCAGCAGCCTGAAACCTCTCTGCTCCAGCCTTACCTCCACCGGGCTGCTCTCCCTGGGCAGGCCCACTCCCCAGCTCCCCCACCAAGCACCCTCTCTCCTCTCCAGCTCCCACCAACTCCATTTAATGACCGGCACTGATCAGGTGGGAGGCAGTACCCCAACCCAAAGTGGGAAACAAGACCCTACCTGGAAACAGATGGGGCCTTGCTGAGTACTCAGCCCCAGGTCAGCAGCGACCTGTGTGCTGGACCTCCCAGCCATGCCCATTTCGCTGTTTCGGTAAAAGGCAATCAGAGGGAACATGACAGGTGTCCAGAGTCCCACAGTCAAGTGTAGTGGAACGGGGGACTGGGATCAGGCCTGCTGGGTTCTCTCCACCCTCAACACCAGTCTCCACTCCTCCCCCAACCCTTACATTTTTTACCCTTCTACCACGGCCCTTGGCCCAGAATGGGCCTTTCGGATATGGACCCAGCCTCTCAGGCAGACTTTTGTTCCAGAAGAGCTAGCAGGTGACCGAGAGGTAAGAGGAGCCAGGGCACACCCCTGCAGAACCTTGGAGGCCACCTGGACACTCACTGCCCACCTGACAGAGGCCCTGGACTGGTATGACTCAAGGACAACCCCTCTGACAGCACCTGTGGTGCTGGCCATTCCCAGAGAAGACGGTACATGTAAGAGGGCCAAACTGACCAGTGGGCTCTCCTCTGCATGCCCCCCGACCCTGGGGCTTCCCATCGTCGTTAAAGCAAACATCCTTGTGCCTTGGCTGCAGCTTTCTGCTGACGCTGCATCTAGGGATTTGGCTGCTGGAACACAGATGGCCGGGTGGTTTCTGCTGGCGTTTGTCAGATGAGAGCAAACTCGGGAGATTCTACTGAGACTCCTGCCCAAGGCCTGAGGAATCTTCCTTACCAGGAAACTCATGTTTAAAAGCCCCCAGTGACACTGTCGAAGGGCCACTCCGACCACTTTCCCTGGCCAAGCCCCACTCTTTTCCCAGGGTGAGGGGACAGCCCACCAGCCAAGGCAGCGGCTAGGAGGCTGGTGGGCTAGCTGATCTTTTGGCTCGGACCACACAGGGCTCTTGAACCAGCTCTGACCCTGCTGGAGAAGCCTGGCACCCAGGCCTAGTGGCTGGCAGCCCCAAGCCCTTTACTTAGTCCTTAGGGCTGAGACAAGCCCATGAGAAACCATCCCCCTCAGCCCTCCGGCTTCCTGCTTTCTCTGAGGGATGTGGAGGAGGTGTGACCGGGGGTGGGATCAGAACACAGGAGGAGAGGCCTGGAACTTGTTGAGAGCTTCGTGGGAGACTCGGCCACCCAGCCCCGGCCCAGCCCCCGAGGCCAGACAAGGACGCCAGGGGCTCTGGGAAGGCCTAGGGCTAACTCTGCTCTGCGCCTTGAGTTCGGCAGCCTGAAAGCCTCGGTGACAGGCCCTGAGAGCCCCAGACGTGCCTGGGCTGAGGCTGGAGCAGTGTTCTGGTTAGCACAGACTCGGGGGACCACTCTGGTCTACCCACAAGCCCAGCTGTCTACCCTAAATCCTCCCATCCGTGGCCCAGAACCAGGAATATCTGGCCAGCCTGGGATCTCTCACAGCAAAAGACTTCCTCAGAGGCTGAGTTCTCATGTCCAAGAAGATGCTGCTGCTGCTGTCAGGAAGTTCTCTCTGAAGTCTGACTTGAAGCCCGCCTCAGAGGAGGCTGATCAGCTCGGTTTCCCTGTGCCTCCAGCCTCCCCTGAGGGTCTGGGACTTGCTCCTCAGGACCCCTCAAACCCACCCAAGACCCCCCAGACCCGTTCTGCTTCCCAGTGTTGCTGTCCCGATATTCTGTGACTGTTCTCCCAACTCTGCCTCCCGGGGCCACCGAGGCCTCCTCACTGCCGCGGGGCTCTCTTGCTGGCCTCCTGTTCCACATCTTTGCTCCCTGTTCCCAAGCCCACTCTTCACACCATCACCCGAGGGCAGTCTTCCAACTCCAATGTGTCGCTGTCACCTCTGCTAGCAGCCCGTGGCCCCCCGAGTCTGACCTCCTCCCGCAGCTGGTGAGGTCCCACAGCTCCAGCCCCAGCACTGCCTCTGCCTCCAGTGCTGTTCTCCAGTGAGGGTGACCCGCCTGTGAGCTCCGCTCTAAGGAAGTGCTCCCGGGAAGTGCACAGGGTACCCCCGAGAGAAGCCCAGAAGTCCAGGAAACAGAGCCGCTTCCTCAGGCCCAGAGGGAGAGGCTGGGTTGGGAGGGCACACCCCCAGTGTGTTAAGAGTCCTACCCTCCCTCCTCCACAGGGCTCCCCATCCACCCCGAGGTTGCCTGGGTCAAAGACCACTGTCCCTGCTCCAGCGGATCAGCCAAGCTCTTAGAAGGTGCCCGGGCGGGCTGTAGTCCAACACCCACCTGGTGTGGCGGTTCCTCCCAGGGCCCTGCCAGACTCCTGGAGGCCCCACAGCCGCCACCTGTCCCTCCACTTCCTGCCTATTCCAACCCAGGTCCTCCAGGCCAGGACCCTTCAGAGCAGAGCCCTGGCCCCAGATAGCACCTTTGATTACCACTCTCGCCCTGATTAGCAGGAGAGCATGGGGACCCCTAACCTGTCCAATGCTCTCTTCTCTCTGAAGGACCAAGTATGGGCTTGGCAGCCAGCTCCAGCCAGGCCTTGCGAGGTGGCAGCTGGGGAGCCCTGCCTCCCACTCGCTTCCTGAAATCTTTCCTAGATCCTGCCAGCCCTGAAAGTCATCTTTGGCCTCACCAGGGCTCCCAGGCGTGGGCAGTACATGGTGTCTCCAGTCCCTAACCTCTGCAGCTTCTCCCCAAGGGCCTCAGCGAGGCAGGGAGGGAGGGTCTTGGCCCAGGGCAGTGGTTGGTCTCACGCTGCCCCAGGGGCCCAGCAGGCACAGAGGCGGCCCTGGCACAGTCTGCAAGGCGGGGCAGCCCCCGACTCTCGACTCACCCATGGCCTCATGGCCCACAGAGGGGCCCTGCTGGCCAGCTGGCCACGGCCGAGTGTGAGAGGACAGTGTGTTCCCAGACTTCACTTCTGCTTTTCCAGAGGTCACTCAACGATGCTCTCCTGGGGAGCTCAGGGGTTTTCAGGAATTGAGGGCTGCTGAGTGAAACCAGATGTACAAATACACTCCCTAGAGCCCAGCGTGCCCATCCTGCCACTCCCTGCGAGAGTGGCGGAGCCCTGGAGCCTGTTCCACCACTTCCCTGGCCCAGGTGAAGTGGCTGTTTTGAAGGAACTGGCTCTGGGGTCTTCCTCCAGTGCTCGTTTGGCCCTATGGGCCCACCAATGCTGCAACTTCCAGGAGCTCAAAGCAGCGAAACTCAGAGGGACAGATGTGGACAGATGGCCAGGCTGGTGGCTCAACAGAGCTATAACTCCCCCTCGGCAAATGGACTGTGTTTGAGTCTCCTCTCCAGGCTCTGGGCGGGGGGAGAGGGGGGAACCTCTCTTCTTCGCATCAGCTCCAAAGCAGATGTATGCACTGGCTGGCTGGCTGTGCAGGGTCAGAGTGCCACATCTGGAACTCCCAGTGTGGGAGCCACAGCATGCAAACCATTAACCCTGGGTTTACCTGCAGTGCAGACTAAGCATCCTCTCACCCCCAGGCTCTGCCAGGGCCCATCACAGGTTCCCTGCGAACCTCAAGTGACAGTTCTGTGTTCCAACTCTTCCTATCAAAGGCCACCTCTTCCCCCTCCTCCCTCAGGTGTCAACTGGCATTCCCTATCGAGAGCCTTGGCATTGCTCCCACCCCAAACTGAGGTGCTCACGGCTCTTGCTGGCCCAGGAAAAGGTGCATAGATGACAGCTACAGCCCTACTTTGCCAGGTCACTGGTTTCAGGACATAGTTCCTTAGGTGCCTTAGTGGGACGAGGGGGAAAGACCCCAGGCTTTCGGGCAACAGTGATCTGAGTTTAAATCTTGCCCCACAGCTTGACCCTGAGCAGCTGGTAGAATCTGGACCCAGGCTCCTCCTGGCTGTCACCTGGTGAAAGGTCCTGCAGTACCAGCTTCCCAGGGCAGCCACTGAACAGAAATGGTGTTTCCCAGAGAAAACTGAGCCCTGCACAGAATCTCTTTCTCCTGGCGGAGGCTCTCACCCAGGGCTCCCCAACTGACAGGCTTGGCCCCAATCAGGTGGTCTGTGTTCTGACTCCGGGCCATTGCTCAAGCTGTCCCCCTTGGCATTCCTCAGGGTACCCCTGCCCTTCCTTCCCATGGCCCTGACCTTTCCTGGGGGCTCTCTTGTGTCCTCTCCTCAGGGGTCCTTGTGCAGGGCGGGTATGCACGCACACAGGCCACACTCTGCTCTCTCCTGGGGAAGGATGAACAGAGTGGGCTCAAAATCTGGGACTCCAGTCCCTAACCCCACGTCCCACCTCACCTATGAGCAGGATCACACAGAGCTTTGGGCGGCCCAGCCCCAGGCACCTGGACAGAGGCTAGGACCCAGGTCTGCACCCCCGACAATATGGTGAGCTACTGCCCTGCTGCCCTCGGGAGCTGGTGCAGCCAAGGACAGCTCTTGCTCTATGGGAAGCCCCTGGGCCGGCGGGCCAGCAGTCTCGGGAAGAACCTGGAGACTACTGCTGGCACGATCACATGCAAGTTACTGGGTTTCAGCTGGCATGAGGCAGAGACCCAGCAGGAAAAGGACAGCGAGTTCTCCTTCCCAGGTCCCTAGACTAGCATTTTGTCTCATCCCTGGAGACCTTTCAGTGAGGTGCAGCATTCTCAGAGTGGGGATGGGACTTATCTGTAGCCATGGCCCAGCTGACACTGGGGTTGGTGACACCACCCACCCGCATATCAGATATGGGGATCTGATAAGCAGGAGTGTCACTCCCTGGTCTAGGAGGCAGCAGGATGTCTGACTCGGGTTCACCACCCTTCTCCCTGCTCCGAGACAGGTGGCAGGTGCTGGCAGAGCACATTTAATTACCCTCATGCTCTCAGGAACACCTCGTCCCTGCGGCTGGGAGAATGAAAGCATCACTCACAACCCATGAGGAAGTCAACCCATCCGACAGTCAGAAGGGTGCCAGGCAGGCGACGGTCCCACGTGCCAAAGGGAGGGGCAGAACTGGTTACGGCTGCACCCAGGGCAAGTTCCAAGAAGCTCTCCACTGACTGAGAGGAGATCTGCCTGGACAGCCCCTCACCAGGACATCCCCACCCAGGGCTCCCCGGAACTGGCACGTCCCAGGAGACACAGGGCTTGGAGGGCGGCTTCCCCTGTCGCCCTCCCAGCCCAGGCGGAGAATTAGCAAGTCCGCCTCACCCTGGGAGGCAGGGGCCACAGCTCTGCTGCTGCCCTGTACTTTGACCCTGAGCAGGCTCTTTCTTTTCCAGGCTCACCACCTCAGTTACAGAGCCTGCAGGCTGGAGTGGACCTGGGGCTTCTTGGCAAGAGCTTCTTTGCACTTTCCCAAAGATGTAAGTCTGGCTGGGTGTTGAATAAGAAGAGGGATAGAGGTCCGGTGTGGCCAGGTGCCAGGCAGCCCAGGAAAGGCCAGCTGTGGCAGGGAGCTTCTCAAAAGCTGGCCTGTGCCCATGACAGGCTCCTGGGTCCGCTGGTCCACACCACCTGAGCAATCCTCTCTGCCCTTAGCGCTTGGCTTCTGTTCTACATGCATTGTCCTCTAGAAGAAGGACCCAAAGCAAAGATGGAGCTCACTTCAACTAGGGAAAAGCAGTTTTAAGGCCCCCAGGGGCTGCTGTTCCCAGTAAAATTTAAGCCAAGTCAGGCTGGATCCTGGAGGAGCTTCTTGCCAGCTCCATGGTACTTAACAGACCAAGCTATGGAAATATTCATGGTGCTGAGACCTAGGCCCTGTGGATGGGCTCACAGGATCAGGCCTCGTCTGGGGCTGTGAGCCGGGCAGCTTTCAGCATGAAGTCTCATTCCCTGAAGCTCACAGAAACAAGACCAAGCAACCTGGGCCAGAAGCAGAGTTGACCCACTCCATACCCACATCCAGCTGAGTCAAGAGGCCTGGGCCTGGGAGGAAGTAGCATCCACGCTGGTCCTGCCCCGCAGCACGGACTCCTCACCCACCTTACTCTAGGGGCTGACAGGACACACACAGGAGAAAGAGTAAGACACCAGACTGAGCCTGATCAGTACTCAGGCCCTGGGAGAGAGGCAATTGCCTGCTGAGGGAATCTCATAGCAGAAGTTAGGTTCAAATGATGGAAGTCAGCGGAGGAGTGGGGGTGACAGGGAGGCATGGAGTCTGGGCCAGGCCTGAGGAATAACACTCCAGGACCCTCACTTTCCCTAGGCTTTGCCACATGGCATCTGGCTTAGAGGTTAAAGTATTGAGGGTAGGGAGAAATGAGTGAGCTACAAGCCATGACCAGCAGCCTTGGGCCCTGTGTGTCAGGTCATGGGTCACAGCTCACCCGTACTCGTCGACTCCCAAACCTTAATTTTCACACTGGATGTCTTTCCATGTGGCAAGACACCTGGGGAGATGGAAAGCGCCTCGGAATCAGGGTCTCTTTCACCTGACCACCCCTTCCCAAGTTGGAGGCTGGGCACCAAGAGGCACAGTACAGGCAGCCTTCAGTGAATAAGTGAAGGAAACTATCAAAAAATCGAGAGAGATGGGACTGGGGGAGCCAAGATAGATGTCAGGGGGCCATAAGCAAGGCCTTGAGCCTCACCTTGACCCAGTTTCCCTGGGAAGCTATGAGGGTTGGATAAGGTTACTTGCAGGGGCCCAGTCAGCTTTGATACTTTACTCTGATCAAGCCTGGATCTCACTGACTCTCTGCAACTCCAGTCCCTGAGGGCCACACAGGAGCTCAGGGTGAGCCCAGTGGCCTGGCTACCCTGAAACAGCCCTTGCAGAGCTCACAACAGGTGTGGAAAAGGCCCGGGGCTGTGGAGCAGCGGCAGACAGGAGAGGCGAAGCTGAAGCAGCAAAGATACCACAGATGACTCCTTGGAGGGGAAAGCCCCATCCATCAGCCAAACACAAAGCCTTGAAGTCTAAAGCCTAAAAACCATTGCCTGAGGGGCCAAAGAGGGGACAAGGTCTGGCCCAGGGCCAGGCCAGCGTTGGCCAGGAAAGTGGGGCCTGGTCCTCAGTGGGGGCTGTTCCTCCACACATCCCTTTATCTGCTGCAAGTCTGCCACCCCCCAGGACCACCCACACTCACATGGTGGTGGGGAGAGGGTGGGCAGCCACACCCTAGGCCCTCGAGCTGCAGGGTGAGCTACAGGGTGCTGGGTGCAGATAGGCAGAGCAGGCGCCAGGCCCAGCCCACGTGGCCCTTCAGGGCCTTGATTTTCCTGCCTTTAAAAAAGGAGGAAGGCCATTATTCCCACACAGAGTAGATTTTTTTTTTTTTTAAATCATCTAAGGAGTAGGTGTTGGCTGAGGCAGAAGCCAGGGAGGCCAATGCAAAGATTACTCCAAACTGGGGTGCAAGGTGGAGAGTTGTCAATTACCTGATAACCTGATTGTGTGTACCTATACCCTACAGAGCCTGGGGTGCCTGATTTGGTCTCTCCCAGAGTCACCCTACACACATGTCCCTTATGTGCCACATGCATCCCTACATGCCCCCCAAGTGCTGAAGAAGGCTAGGAGGAGAGGAGTCTGTCCTGAGGATGAATCTTCCATCTCCTGGAGGGACCAGAGTAGCAGAACTAGAGTGGAGGCCACCCAGGGAAGGATGGTGCTTCTGAGAGCCTGGGGAGCATGGCCTTGACTCCTGGCAAGGTCAAGCTCCTACCTGGTGCTCCCAAGACCCTTGGTTCACAGCTGGCACACTGCGCTGAAGCTGCTGCTCCAACTCTGAGGACTGCCACTGTGACTCAGGTGGAAATAAATGAAGACAACTTGGAGATCAAGGCTGCAGCAGTCTGCACTGGGCACTATAGTGGACAGCATCCCAGGAGAATTCCCTGGCCTTCTTCTTCCTAACCCAGGAAGCAGGAGCACAGGGAGGTGAGGGTGGGAAGAGACGGACAGACAGGACACACTGAGCCACAAGCCCTATATAACCTGGGAAGGGTGACTGGGAACTTGGGTGAGGGAAGCAGGGCCCAGGGCAGAGTCCCAAGGGACAGCAGCTTAAGGCAGATGCTGCACAGAGAAGCAGAGGAGATGCACCAGCGGGTCCAGCCAGACCCCCTTCCCCGGCCCTGACAGCTGAATGGTCCTGTTGCACCCCCTTGTGGCCAAAGGGAGGATGGCACTATCAACAGTCCAGAGCTCGGCTCTGGCTCCCTGTGATTGTAACAGCCTTGGACTCCAGGTACATATTTCCCTCGGGGGTGAAATGGGGGAAAAGGCTGCAGGCACCTGCAGAGCCATGGAGAAATGGAACAAGAATAGGACTGGGGTGGACGTGAGTCAGGAAAGCCAGAATGGAGACAAAGGGAGCCTGAATCTGGTCATGAGGCACTGGTCTGTCTTGCATCAGTGAAAATAAGTGGCCTTCTGAGGGGTAAGAGTGAAGAGGTTGCAGAGGAAGCCTGGGCATGTTCAGCCCTCTACACTCTTGTCCTTCAGTTCCCCCAGACCCTCCCAAGGCTCCAAATCCCTTAATTCAGCTCTCTGCTCCCTGTCTCTAATGCCTAATAATGTATCTTTTTTAAAAAATGTGCTTAATAACCCAGAAGCAGAACAATCTACAACATGGTGCACTCCTCCCCCATACCTCACATCCTAGCCCCCTGCCAAAACCCAGTGAAGAGTGGTTTCTCATCCAATCACACGAATACCTACTGAGCATTCACGCTGGCTAGGCACTGTGCTGTTGAGAACTAACAACATGCAAGTGATTTGTTTCATTTTACAGATGAGCAAACCAGCTTCAAGGCATTAAATCACAATGGACAGCGTCATACGGTTGGCCAGAAAGGGAGCCACAGTCTCCTGTTGCCTGGCCTCACACACAAGAAAGGTCCTGGTGACCCAGAGAGGCCCTAGGGTCCTAAACCTGAGCAGGCACAGGTGATTTACAAGAGAGACCATTACATCATGTGCTTACACCTGTTCATTCTTGATGTCAACCCTCCTAACAAGCTGTACTGTGTCTAACAGCTGAGCCCAAAGCACAAGAACAGCTACAAGTAGGAAAAGATGTCTAATGTGCTGTAGTCGACACCGCTGACCACATGGGGCCAGGGACAAACCACTGGAGGCAGACCTGGGCCCTCAGAGACTGTGGCTCGGTCCCATTTCATTTCACGTCTAATGGCCCTAATTCGAGAGAAGCTCTGCTATGCTCTGTGTAGGCTGCTATGAAAGCAAGAAAGCAAGACTAATACATTCCAGAAGGGGGTTATGCAAAATGTTTAAAATCTGGATCTTTTCCTCTCTGCCATCCAGAAACCCTGGTCACCCAGGAAGTCTCATCTTCAAGGGTCCTGAGTGGCTGACATTTGCCTGTGCTGAGATCCCTTGAAAAGGCCCTGAGGTTCAGACACAAGCTCCACCTCAGAAACCAGGCCCAAGAAATCAGTGAGAAAACTGAGGGACAAGAGTGTTATCACCCACCAGAGCAAGTTCTGACATGAACTCCCAGGGCAGGGCTTCTGAAACAAGGGTTATCAGTTCCTGTGTGGACTGTCCTGACCATAAACAGCTTCCCAGATAAAATCAAGCTACAGTATACACCAGTGCAAGATGTAATCAGTGAAGAGAAAACAAGAAATGTGGGGGGGGTTGGGGAAGGTGACAAGGGAAAAAGAGAAAAATGGACAGGTGAGAGGTGGGCTGAATATGGACGGGGCTCTGGGGCTCTGTTCTGAGTGACATGAGGGCCTGGCCCTCATACATCCCCTGGACTCTGAGTCTTCTGGTGTAAAGAGAAGCGAAGGGGCTTGCTGGGGGCTCCCTAAGAGTCAGACAAGTCCTACAATGCTGTGAACAAAAACGTGGAAGAATACCCTAGCATCACCAGCAGGGGTCTCGGCTTGGATGGCTCATGGGTTAAGTGCCTTCTCTTTGCTCACCTATATGTTCGAATTTCTCTTATTTTAGATATCTTCAGCAGATGTTTTAAATGATAAAATCCTTGTTCACTACAACACATCTGAACAATGGAAGAGTACTTAAAATTAAAGACTGACATATTTCCCCTCCCAGCCCCTCCAACACTTCTCTGCAGAGGCTGCCACTCCAGGCTGGTTGTCTACATTTCCAAACACATTTTCACGTGCACATTACCTGGTATTCTACTAAAATGGGGCTATATGACACACAACACTTTGCAACTTCTCACTTAACAAGATATTTCTAAATCAATCTTCATGGAATATCACACTTTTGAGCACCTGAATAGTATTCCACTGTGAGCATAAACCATGGTTTATTTAACCATTCCCCTGTCAACAGCAATCCCTCTGGTTCTAACAGGTTGCAGTTAGTTACCTACAAGGCTGGTGTGGACATCTCTGTACATGCCATCCTGTGCTCACCTATGGGATGCGACCCTGTAGGTGGGTGTGTAGGGTCACACAGTACCTACACATGCAGTGTTTAAACAAGGCAGTAAAAGCTTGTTCCCCAAGGATCTATACCAAGTTACCCTTCCACCAAATCCACTTTTGGAATTAAATATATATATATACGTTTAGGACTTCCCCAGCAGTCCAATGGTTAAGAACCCAAGCTGGTATGATCATCACTGGTATAATCTCTGGTTGGCAGGAGAAACTGAGATCCCACATGCCATGAGGCACAGCCAAAAATAAATAAGTAAAAATTATGTTTAGTTAAAAAGATGATCAAAAAAGAAAAACAGAAGGGACTTCAGTGGCAGTCCAGTGGTTGAGACTCTCGGCTTCCACTGTGGGGGGCACGGGTTCGATCCCTGGTCAGGGAACTAGGATCCCACTAGTGGCATAGCAAGGCCAAAATTAATTAACTTTTTTTAAGACACCTACATTAAAAAAAAAAAAAACTAAGAAAAGAAAGAAAACACCCTGCCCAGTCACGCAGGAAGGAGGCACGGCAGGGTGTGAAGGGGAACCCCTGGCTGTGGCTCTCTGTGCTCTGCTTGCCAAATTAGGCTCCACGCCAGGTACAGTCCTCAGGGCAAGCTTGTGTCCCCTTGGCCTGCCGTGAAGACTGCTCTCCAGCCTCCTGGCAGGACTTGCGGGCAGGATGAGGCTTCTAAGGGAGTTTGCCCTGGTGGCAGGCCAACAGATGGCCAGGCGCGGGCCGAGCTGCCACCGGCCAGCATGCTGATGACTTCCAGACTGGAATCTTCAGTGCTGCTTTCCTGGAGCTCCAGATCCACACAGCCACCTTCCTCAGACACACAGACCGAGCGCTTCTGAGACAGAGCATCTCCTCCACCACCTGTCCATGCCCTAGACCTTCTCCTCTCCTGGTGCGCCCCGTCTCAGAAGCAGTTCCAACACCCGCCCTGATGTTTGAGGTCGAAATCCTGATCTCTAACCCCTCTCACCCCTATACCTAAAGCAAACTGGCCCAATCTTGTGGGTCTCATGCCCTAAGCTGGTCTCTGACCCAGTTCTTCTGCCCACATGCCACTCCTGCCCGAGTTCAGCCCCATTCTCTCACCTGGAAAGCTAGGATAGTGTATCCTCTCGCCTGGCTCCTCCTAAACCAAACCTCCAGAGCCCAATATCCCGTTTCTAATCGCATCACACCACCAACCCTCACCCCCATCACAGTCTTCCCCTCCTCCATGTACTGAGGGATCAAGTCGAAGCTGGCTCATGGCAGCAAGAACTCCCTCCTGCCCACCCCTGGCCTCCACCCCTGTTCTGGGGGCTCGTCCTCTTGCAGCAGCAGTCAGCTGGAGAGGAAGAGTCTAGTCGCCACCAGGGATCCGTGCCAACTCATCAGTCATCGGGCATGGGGGGGAAGGGGTCTCTTCACACAGCAACGCCACTGGCCAGGGTAGCTGGGACAACACAGGCCATCAAACACTGAGGGGAAAACTTCAGGTGTGTGTGGGGGGCCCTCACAACTCAAGAGACTCGATGTAGCTGTGGCTTTGGTCCATGTGCTAACCCTCTCCATGTGTACACCCTTCCCCTGAGGCCCGCCCCCCTCGGAGCTACTCTCTCGTGCTTGTGGTCATTGGGTTGCCAGAACTGTGTCCTCTCTCCCTCTGGATCACATCTGGCTCTGAGGAGTTCTGGGCTGAGCTAAGTTTGTCTTGCTGTCTAAGCCATGGTCACCAAATTTCATCAAACCAATATATTCTCCTCTGACAAACAAAATGGAACATACAAAATGTTTCCAGGCAAGAAAATAAACAGAAACTCTTGAGCAAGACATTTCCCACACACTGACCCTGACCTAAGCGAAGGGTCTCCCTCTCGCTCTCTTTATTACAACTTTCATCCCTCCGAAGCCACATATCTTTCCAAGGCACCCGACGCCTTCGATGAACCAGCCGGAGGCAACTATCCACCCTCAGCCCTGCGTACCCGACACATGCTCTCTTCTCTTCCTAGTTCCCAATTTCTCCTGATCTTCTATGCAGTTTGATGTTTCTGAAACTGCAGATGCCTTCTTTCCACCTCCTTGACCTGGCTACTTTTTTGTGTGACAGTTTTACTGAGATATAGTTCATATCCCATACAATTTTCCCATTTTAAATGTACAATTCAATGGCTTTTAGTATATTCAGAGTTGCACAACCATCACAATTAGTTTTACAACATTTTCATTGCCCCAAAAAGAAGCCCTGTAAGCTGTTACTCCTCACATGCTCCCACTGTCCCAAAGTATGCCTCATGCCTACTGGACATTCAACACTACCTTTTTTAAAGGTCTACTGAATTTGTTACAATATTGCTTCTGTTATTTATGTTCTGTTGTTTTTGGCCATGAGCCATGTGGGATCTTAAGCTTCCTGACCAGGGATCAAACCCACAGCCCACACAGTGGAAGCTGAAGTCTTAACAACTGGACCGCCAGGGAAGTCCCTCAATTCTGCTTTGATCTCCACCAGTCTGTCCATTAGGTGCACATGCCCCCCAAGCAAGGCCTGTGTGATATGTTTTCATTACCCACTGGAGGCCCATCATGGCATCCACCTCCCAGGAGTGACGAGGAGAGATGACCATAGTGGGAGCAGCTAGCTTCCCTGATTGCTCACTCGGCACCAGGCCCTGTACTTACATGCCGCTAACATCTCAGGGCGATTCTATTAACGCTCTCATTGTGCAGCTGAGGATAAACCACTTGCCCAGGGTCACAAAGCCAGTAAGAGGCTGAGCTGAGATCCATCAGTGAGATGAGTTCATCTGTGAGCTCCGCTCTGTCCATCCACTCGTGCCTGGCCATCAGTTTCTAGCCCCGCTCTTGTCTGTTCTCATCAAGGTCACCAACGACCTCTGAACAGCAAGTCAAATGGAGAGCTGTCTGACTTTATTTCAATATCCAGGACACCTGTGTCAATCACCACCCCTTTCTTTCTCTCCTACCCACCTCTCAGGGGATGCCTTTGGCCTTTCTGGCAGGACCATCTTTTGCCGCATTCTTGCTTAGTGGACGCTCTTCCTGGGGGAGGGTCTCATCATCTAGGGTGTCTACTCTTCTGACTCGATCATCTCTTGGGGTCAGTGGCCATACTTCTACCCTAATTCCCCAAGCTCACGCCTGAGCAGCAAAAATAGCCTCCACCTCTTCACTCAAATGGCTCACAGATCCCTCAATCCCATCTTCTTGCTCTTTCCCAAACTGTTTCTTCCACATTCCTCTGTCATTTCACCTGCCACCTACATAGCTGCCTAAGCCAGGGAGGAGACATCAGCTTTGACTCTTCATTCTTCCTCAGCCTCCTTATCCAACCCTCATATTCTATTAATTCCTCTTCCTATAATTCCCCCACAATGCTCCCTGCCAACGCCTGAAGACATCTTCTCTGCCCTGGGTTACTTCTAAGACCCTGCAGACTGTTCTTCCCACCGTTAGTGTGGCCCCAACCCCTTGGAAACACACTTTTCAGACTGCAGGTACATTCTACAGTACAAAGCAAGTAGTCTTACCCTCCCATCCCCTGCATTCAGGACAAAGCCCTTCCTGTGGTTTTTGCAGTCCTTCAAAGTTAATCTCTTGGGACTTCCCTGGTGGCCAGTGGCTAAGACTCCACGCTTCCAGTGCAGGGGGTGTGGGTTCAGTCCCTTGTCAGGAAACTAAGATCCTGCATGCCACACGGTACGGCCAAAAATTTTTTAAAAAGCAGCAACAACAAAGATAAACTCTTTCCAGCCACATTCCCGGCCACATCACAATTAGTGCTGAATACCTAACTGTGCTACTAACAACTCATTAGTGCCACTCCTGGAGACACCATCTATGTTTGCATCTGCAGTTTGATGTGACTAGTGACTGGCCAAGACCAGCCTGGAGTCTCACTTTCCTCTTCCTGTATAAGACTGCCTCTTGTGAAATAATATTGAAATGCAGAAGAAAATGCTGTAATGAACAGAAGGCAAGTGACTCAGGACAGAGAGGGATAAAGTGTTCTGGAAGACAATCAGCAAATGAAGCATGTGAGCTCTTCAACCACGATCCCTGAGCATCTAATTCACTGGCTGAGGAAAACCATCCTTGGGACCACCAAGCTCACATGGAAGCTGAGAAAATAACAGAGCTCCTCCTCCTGAATGTTATATATCTGTTTACAACAGGAAGGAGATGTGCTGAATGGTCCAAGTGTCAGGGAGAGCCCCCATTCCAAATTAGGAACTCACATCTGGTACCCATCAGCTGAGTTACAGCTGCATAATCCAGCAAGTCACATGCTTTTTCAGTATTTTCCAAGTTTCTGAGTAAGAGGAGAGCTAATTCATTGCAAAATCCTGGAAATAATGACCAACTCAGCAACAATGAGAAACCCCTGGACTCAGATTATGGTCCCTAAATATCTTTTTCCTATAAAAAGAACCAGGTTGTCCAAGAGAAATGATGACTCTAGGTCTGGATCAAAACATGTACAAAATAACATTAGAATATACTGTCATCTCAGCAGTAAGGAAGATTACAGGGTTATGTCAAAAAACTTATACAATAGGCAGCATATTGTATCAGCTCCCATTGGCCAAAGGACAATCTGAACATCGATAAAGTTAAAAGCTTGAAGCACAACAAATATATTAAAAGCCTAAATGTGTTATGATACTAAACAAACAAAAAGAAGAGTAAACAAACCTCATTAGTCATCTTTGGAGGATGTTGGAAAACCAACTCATTATTTTGGAAGCTAGTAAATAAAGGAAAGAATCAAGTATTTACCTTGCCTCTCCAATACAGATGGTATTTCAGGGTAATCAAGTACTAGATTCAAAGTACTAGAGGGTTCAAAGTACTAGAACTTTCCAGCTTTAGAAGGACTTCTGCTAGCAATTGCAGAAGGAAACATAAAATTAAAATATCACCATTTTGCAACCCCTAATGAAATCATGATTCTAGGCTATAAACGTCAATGATTCCTTTGTCATAAAAAGAGAAACAACTAAACAGAAACAACTCTCAATAGAAGTACAAACATTATCTATTAAATATTGCATTTAATAACCAGATTCTAAATTAAGTTTCTTGATCTAACTACCAATTAACAAGGGACATGTTAAACTATACAGCAGAGATAAAACCAGCAAAACTGAAATGAAGGAAAACCTATAAATGAAATGACCCAGCTTCTTCAACAAATAAAAGGAAAAGTGAAAAAGAAAACCTATATACTAAAAGACTTGTGATAGCATCAATGGTTTGAAATATATGGATCATAACCGGACCCCAACTGAAACAAATTGTATTAAAAAATCATTTGAGACAATCAGACAAATTTAAACCCTAAATGGATATTTGATGACATCCAAAACTTATGTTTCTTTTAAAGGAGGAATAATAGGGTTGTGGTTATGTTAACAAAAAAAAATCATGATCTTTTTTAGAAACACAAAAATATTTACAGCTGAAATGATACACTGTCTGGGATTGACTTCAAAATAATTGGAGTGGGGTGATAAATACAGCTACTATTGACACAAGATTGATAAGAACTGAACAAGTTGTAATTAGGTGTTTGTTACTTACAGGTTCATTATACTATTCCCTCAAATTTATATATGTTTAATGATTTCCATAATAAATGAAAGTGAATAATAAATAGTTTTAAAAGGAGAGGGGAGATTTTGGAGGGCGCAGCCAGAGCCTCACTCATACCTGTATTCCCAGCAGCCAGTCAAATTAATAGCAATGCTTTTAGGCTGAAGCCAAGGTCAAAGCTGAGGGTTCAAGCTCAGAGCTATGTTAATACCTGGAACACCTGCTTGGCTCTTTTATGAGGCCCAGAAGCTGGCACAGAGTAAGCCTTCAGGAAGTGTGTTTTTAAATGAACAAATGAAGACTCAAACATCAAAATAGTACTACACATATTCCTCATGATCCGAAATATGTTCACTTAGTCACATCCAAACATCCTGAATTCAGCCAGCCTCTGCAGAAGGTGGTGCCCCAAGCCATCACTCTCTCTGCCCCCACATCCAGTGCTGAGGGGCCAGGGGCTTCCTCTCCTGGGCTCACACCAATTTTTAAAAAAAATTTTATTGTATTCATTGGCTGCAACGGGTCTCAGTTGTGGCATACAGGCTTCCACAGTTGTGTTGCGGGGGCTTAGCTGCTCCAAGGCACGTGGGATCTTAGTTCCCTGACCAGGGATTGAACCCATGTCCCCTGCACTGCAAGGCAGATTCTTAACCACTGTACTACCAGGGAAGTCCCTCACCCCAATTTTTTTAAACCAAGGGTCTGAATTCCCAGAAGATTTGTGCTCTCATCTCCCAAACCACACCAGCCAGGATTCCTTTTGGTCCCGCTGATGGCCCAACTATTTCTCCCCAACATGCTGGCCTCTCTGCCTGAAATGCTCCCGCCCCATGCGGCCCACCTCATCCCCACCCCAGCTCTTGCTCAGCTGGCTCCTCATGGTTCACACTTCAGCTGGAAAATCCTTTCCTCAGCAGGGCCTTAACCAGCCCTTTCTAAAGAGAGTTCACCTCTGATTCTCTATCACTTCTCCACTGTCCTTTTCACAACCATCACCCTTAATATTCCTTTGCTTTACCATAACAGTAATGGCAGTTAACACACTGACTGAGTACTTATCATGTACCAAGTTCATGCCAAGTGTTTTACAGGTATTATCTTTTTTTTTTCCTAAATAGTTCTCTTTATTTGGCCGCACTGTGAGGCATGTGGGATCTTAGCCCTCCATCAGGGATCAAACCCATGTCCCCTGCATTGGAATGCAGAGTCTTAACCACTGGGCTGCCAGGGAAGTCCCTAAAAGAATTATTTTGTTTAGCCTTCACAATCGCTCCATCATTTAAAAAAATATATATATAATTTTATTTTTTATTATTACCCTTTTGCAAATGATGAAACTCAGGACAGAGCAGTTACACTGCCTCAGAGCCATGAGGTAGTAAGCCCACATTTGTAACCACTATGCTACACTGATTGCTTAATGTCTTTTCCTGGCCCCTTATAGTCTCCACCCCCAGACTACAAGGGAACAAGAGAACGTTACTCAACAAAGTATCTCAAACCCTACCACAGTGCCTGGCATAAAACAGGTGCTCCATAAGTATATGTGGAATGTATGAAAGCATTCAAAGTAATAATGTGTTAAAAGGGGGGAAAAAAAGTAACACTATGTGATTTCTCTTTCTCTATCTCTGACCCACCTCCTCTTCCCCACAAGTCCGTAGGCACAGGACCCAGCTTCCAGGAGGTATTAGGCATATGCAGAAATACTTGGAGCTGGGAAGAGCTTTTGTGACCACCCAGCTCTGTCCCCTCAGTTCACCAAGAGGTAGGACTTTCTCCTACCTCTGAGAAGAGACAATTAAGCAAGGTGGACAATGGAGGATACATGGACTTCAGAGGTCCTAGGAGACTGAGTTCTAGCAAAAGAGGTCAGTACCAGATGCTCTGATGAAATGGAATGCAGGAAGGAGGGCTAGGGTGTGGTGGAGAGTCAAGAAGTACTTGCCCTACCTCCCAGAAGAAACACCCACTCACCACCCAATGCCCCGAGCCTTCTGGAAACTGTCCCATTTCTAAACATATTCTTTGGAAGCCTCCTCTCCTCAGGATACACCTACAGATCTCACCAGGGACCACAGGCTTCCTTGGTCTCTCCTTCCCACCTCCCTCCCTCCTCTTTCCCTTTTCCCTGGAGATAAAGAGGCAAAAGCATCCAGCAACAAAGGGCTGGAGGCCAGGCCTCTGATGTGACCTTCAAAAGTCCTTCTTGTAGAAGACAGAGGAGTTTCTGGGCACTTCTTCCTTCCTCTGGTTATCTCCAGCCCCTGAAATTCCTGAGCATATACAGCACAGAGTCTCAAGAATCTCAAACTCTATGTTAAGTGATTTCTAGGAAAGCAGCAGAGACACCACAAAAGCTGCAACTGGATGGAGGAGGCCAACATTCTAGCCTAGCATGGCCACAAAGGGGTTCTAAGATGGGATGGTGCAGGGTCTGGGCCTTAAAGAGTAAGAATCACTGGGCTTCACCAGGATAAGAAAGAAACAGAGGAAGTGGCTAGTGCAAATAATACTGAAAGGAGCTAACATTTATTTAATGCTTACTCTGTGCTTGGTGCTGAGCTAAGTGTTTTACATGTAATAACTTGTTTTTATCTAAGGACCTGGTGAGACAGGCACTGTTAATGTGTCAGATGAAGGATCCAAGGCCCAGAGGTGTTGAATAACTTGGTTAAATTAGGTGATTCAGTAATTGGTAGGGCTGGGATAGTCAGATTTGAAAGTCCAAAGTCCACCACAAAATGTGCACCAAAAGTTGAGAGTGGCTTACATGAAGGAAAAGAACATGGGTGAAAGACTGAGGGAATCCCTGAATGTCACACTAAAGGAATGGATGGTGATCCACAAGGGGGACCATGTGTGAGCAGTGCTGTAGGAACAATGGCCTAATGTGTTTATGGAGGATGACGAAGGATCTGCTGGGAACTCTGTGCCCCCAGAAACTCTACAGGGGTGGGGCAGGAGGGCAGTAGCAGGAGTGAGGAAAGCCTAAAAAAGAAAGAAATCTACCAAATGCCAGTTGGTAATCCAGGCTGTCCACATTCAGATTTAAGCAAATAAAGATCTTCCTCCAGTCCCAGTCAGTCCAAAAAACTCCCATTAAACACCCCTGTGTGCCAAGCCCTGCCCTGTGCAGCCTCCCCGTTTCTCCTCTGTTTGCCAGCGAGGACAATGAGGTTACTGGCAAGTTCCTACAACCCAGCACAACCACTCTCATCAGGGAGGTGAAAGACACTTTTTGCACATTTACGTTAAAACCATAATGCCCACAACTGAATTTGAAATTCAGTAAGTTTTAAAATTTTAAAGGATTTATTTTCACATCACTGGCCAAGTTTGCAAGGTCCATAATAACTGTTTGGTTTTTCGTTTGTTTTTTTAAACTGAGCTCACTTTTAACCTCAGTAAATTTATAATGAGAAAATTTTCTCCTGAAGGTGAATCATCTGGCCATCTTCCCGCTCCAGCTACCAACCAGAAGGCTAGCAGTACCTCTGTTCAAAGCATATCACCTGGAGGTCAGGGATGAGAACTCACAGCTCAGCCACTGTGTCCTTCAGTACCACCTGGGGGGCAGGGGTGGGAAGGGAGAGGAAGAAGAGAAGACTGGACTCAGGGAAGTTGCTACTTCAGTAAATCTGATGCTGTGCCTCAGGGAGTCAATCCCACTCAGGAGCTGTGTGTCCTGAGAAGAAAGGGGAACTCCGCTTCTCACCACTTCTGTGCTAGGAAACCCTATCTGAACACGCATCCTCATGGAGGGGATGGGAATTATTGTCAGATACACGTGTGTGAACTTTCAGACTTTCACGGCTCTCCCGAACACTGCCTTCAAGATACTGCTCAGCCAGTGGATCGGCAACGGAAGGAAACTCTCGCTAAGCTGGCCCAGCAATTCTCCCGAAAGGCTCACTCCGCAGGAAGACACAATGATCACAAAGGCCTTGGTGTACGTGTTGGGAGGGAAAGCAGGGGACTTTTCCGATTAGCTTCCCCAAGCGCTGCTACGAGACAGCTTTCTCGCTACGTCAGGGTAAAGAGACTTGTATGAGCACATCTCGCAGCAACTAACCACTCCCAAGAGGCCCTCTCTTCCAAACTACATGTCCGGCAAAACGGGGGAAGAAGTGGCCCCAGCAGAGGCGAACCACTGCGATTCTTAATTAAAGCTTCGCGTTTGGGCCCTGACGGAGCCGCAACTGGAGTACATTCCCTTCCGGCGCACCCATCAGCCCCCGGATTCCCAGCAGGCCTTTCAGGCCCAGATCCGGCTCCCCGACCTCTCATGCCCTTCGAGAACCCCCAGATTCCCCACCCAGACCTCAGAACCTTCAGGCCCGGCTCGATCTCCTTGCCGGCCTTTCGAGGCCCAGCAGCCCGGCCCCGCGGCTCACCCTCGAGCGTCTCGCACTGCACCAGGTTGAGGTAGTCCGCCTGGCTGAGCACCCCAGCCTTCAGGCCACGCACCAGTCCCTCCAAGTAGCCATTGTCCACGTTGAAGTAAAGCTCCGGGAAGAACGACATGGCTGCGGCGGGGCGGCTGGACCGGAGGACCCGGACCGGCCGGCACGCAGCACAACTCTTAAGATCAGCTGACGCGGCGCCCGCAGCGGGCTGTCAAGAGCGTCAGGTGACGCGCAAGCGGCTCACGTGACCACAACGGGGCGGGGCTCCGCTTCCGGATGGTTTCGGCGCAGAACGCTTGCGCAGGTGTAGGCTGGGGCCTGCCCTCTGGCGCCTGCGCGCTGAAGGGAGGCGGGGGCGGCCCTCCTGCTCCCTGGAGGGAGCGGCTTGGAATGTTCCAGGCCGGCCGCTTGGTGGCACCCGTGAAGCGGAGATTCGATTGGGCCGTCACTCTAGATTTCCTGAGTCTGGTACACCCTGGTGCTGTGGCGGCCCCAGAAGTAAAGATGAGTGTGGGCAGCCCTTCTTATGCTTGGAAATATTCCAGACTGTTGAGCCATCTTTCCCCTGAGAGGGACTGAGGTCTGGTGAGGGCCAGGCTTCGCTAGGAATCACGCGTCGAGTTAGCCGCAAGCAGGCTCTGGAGCCTGAGGTTTGTTAGCATACTGTGAGGTACAACCTCTCTGCCACCCTGTGCCCCCCTTCCCCACATTTATCATAAAAGATTCTCAAGAGCAGAAGCGCGGCCCTTCTCTGTTTCTCCCAGCGGTGCCTGGCGCTCTAAGAGCTCGCATGTAAGTGATTCGTGATGGGATAACACAGGCCCTGGAGTTGGGGGGGGGTGGGGGGGTGTGGGTGTGGGTGTGGTGTCATGGCTTAGAGGAACCTTCGCCCCTTCCCCCACCTCCGGCGATGGTCACGTTCGAAATAACGCCACAACCCTGGGGTTGGTCCCATCATTTTATTGGTGCCCCCCAGCCCCGACCCTGACGTCGACTAGCTAGGTGCGGCTGCAGGGGTTCGTGGTGGTACCCAGCTTGCGGCAGTAGCAGAAGGCGTTGAAGAAACGGCAGTAGCACGTGGCGCACGGGTCGCAGCAGGGTACCTGGTGTCCTAGACAGGATTCGTGCAGCCTTACGCAACGACGTGAAGAGCGTGGCTTGCGTCCTTCCGGATCTAGCACCTGCAGGGTTTGGGGAACATGGGCCTCCAAAGGCAGGTTCAGGGACCGGCCCTGATCAAGTTTGGAGAGGAGGGGAGGGATGGTCTGCAGTGTTGCCCCAGGTGAGAGGGTCAAGTAGAGATGGAGGTTGACGCCCCCCATTTAAAGACAGTGGCCACACCCCTTGCCCTGAGCAGTTACCTCTGCTAAGGCCTTGGCCTCTGCCTCCTGCAGCAGAGCCTCTTCGGCCTGTTCCTCCGTTGTCCTCTTCAGCGACGGCTGCAGGCTTAGGCCTGGGACAGGTAATATGAGGGCAGAAACCCCCCATGCACAAGACACCAGTCTCCCAGGCCTGGGATTGGGGAGGGGGAAAGAGGCTAATACAAGGCAGAACAATTTGTGACCAGAGGGTGTCCAGGCCCCACCCGGCCCCATCACTGCCCACACTGACCTTGGAGCTCTAGGAATAAGGCTTCGTCAGGCCTTCCGATGCCCTCCAGGGGAGCAGAGCCCATTTGGGCCCCCTGCATGGTGGGCATTGCCAGCAGCAGGGCACAGCTCAGCAGTACTGTGGTCAGCATGGCCTGGCTCAGCAGGAAAACCCCCCACTTAGTCCCTCTTCATCCCTGGAGCACCTTCTAGGTGCCCTATCCTAGACCCCTAGAGAGTAGGAGTCTCAGCCCAACCTGAGGACTTACCTCTGCTTGCTGGATCCTTGCCGCAGGAGTTGCTGACCGTTCCATGTCCTCGGCTTATATGGCAGGATCTAATGAAAGACCCACACGTGACTGCTTCCTGCAGCCAGGGTATGAGGGGCCCTCCCCAGAAGGTGGGAGCACAATTCAGGCCTCTCTCACTGGAACCAGGGCTCTACAAGAGGGGTACCCATCTCCAATTTGGAGTGAGGTCTCCAGGAGCCCATCAAAATTTGGGAACAAGATAAGGTGCCCAGGGCCCCCAAATTTTTGCAGGACAGGGACCTGGGGGATGGGTAGGTTGGAGTCATTAGCAATAATAAGGCAGGCAGCCCTGAACGCTTAATTTAATTTGTGGCCCCGGAGATGGTCATTCAGACCCTATGCATGGCATGTTTCCTTTGCTTCCAGGAACTTGGGTCAAGGGCATTGAAAGGGGGGTGATGGGCCAGTGGCCAAAGCCGGGTGGGGTTGGGGTGCAGACGCAGACCCTGGGTTTTGGAGAGGAGTAAGGAGGGGAAAACACCACCTAGCCAAAAGCAGGCCCTCTACCTCCCTCTCTGGATCAATCTCTGCTCCCCCTTCTTCCTCCAGGCTTCAAGATCCCACCCCTGCTCCTACCCCCACACCATTTTCTGCCTGCGGTTCCTGGAAACCAAGATGACCGAACGCACTGTTCCCTCCCCAGGTGGGCGAGCAGCTTCAAAGTAAAAAGCTTTCAGACCGCCTGCTTCATTAGTGCTAATGGCTGCTCCTTTCCTCCCTGTGTTGTCAGACTTTTGCCCATGCCTGGTCGCATCAGCACGAGGCGAGTGTGAGGACTGCCCTTTCATAGAGATAGTGGGACACACAGGACTTCCTGCCCCAGCCCCCGCTCACCACCACCTCCCCAAAGGGCACTTGATCACACGCTTGCCAATTGGGGAAAGGGATGCAGGCTGAATCAGCTTCCAGGACTCAATGTACAACCTGAGCTGACCTAAGACAAGAGGAGGATGAAGAGGCTGTTGGGGCTTGTAGCCCAGGTTCACATGGGCTATTCTGACCAGGGCGAGGCCTGAGGAAGTCCTTCTAGAAAGCGGTTGGAAACTATAGGTTATCATCTGGAGCTCAGTGGCTGTCTTCACTTGGATATGTGGACACAGGGTATTGGCCTCAGGGACTGCCCAGGTCCCTGGTTAGGTCCGATGGGGAAGACAATCAAGAAAAACAACCATCAAAACACAGTGGAGGGACTTCCCTGGTGGTCCAGTGGTTAAGACTCCATGCTCCCAGTGCAGGGGACTTGGGTTTGATCCCTGGTCAGGGAGCTAAGATACCACACGCCACACAGCATGAAAGTGAAAGTGGAGTGAGTGGCTCAGTGTCCGACTCTTTGCTTCCCCGTGGGCTGTAGCCTACCAGGTTCCTCCTCCTATGGGATTTTCCAGGCAAGAGTACTAGAGTGGGTTGTCATTTCCTTCTCCAGGGGGTCTTCCCAACCCAGGGATCGAACCCAGATCTCCCGCATTCCGTGCAGACACTTTACTGTCTGAGCCACCAGGGAAGCTATGCCACACAGCATGGCCCCCCCCCAAAAAAATACAAAAACAGAATGACCGGAGATATATAAACATTGGATATTTAAAGATATTAAAGAATAATTGTTAACTTTTTTACTTGTGATAATAGTACTGTACTCAAGATTTTTTAAAGCATTGTTCTCTTTAAAACAAAAATAATGTATTTAATGATAAAATGATATGAAATATGAGGTTTGCTTCAAAATAATCTGAGGTGGGGGAATAGCAGAAGGTGATATAGATGAAACAAAATTGTTAGTGGAGTTGGTAATTGTTGAAGGTGGGTGATGAGTACATGGGCTTCATTATCCTGATACTGCTACTTTTGTATATATTTGAAATTTTCCATAATAAATATTTGTTGATGCCCTTTCCCACCCCATCCTCCTCCTGCCCTCAGCTCAGTTTCACCCAGCCACCTTCCTACCACTGAATTGGCCCAAGCATGATCTATGGGTTTCTTGTTACAGCTCTATAGCTCTATTCATATCTATGTGTGTCTATGACTTGTGCATCAGTATTTAAAGTTAATATTCCATTGGCTTATCAAATTTTATTAGTTTTACAAATAATCAGTCTTTGGCTTGATCTTTCAAATTTTGTTACAATTAAGTTCCTGCCTTTCTATCATTTTCTATTGTCATAGTATTTGTTGATCCTTACACGTTTGTCTTTCTTCCTGATGAACAGCGTTGCCTACACCTAGTAGTCTACAAAGGCTCCTCGGGAGCCCTTTCCATCTGCTGAATACAAACACTGAATGAGTGATTTTTCAGGTCTGGAACTGGCCTGATGTTCCCAAGACAAGGCTTTTTGGCAGAAGGACCTTCAGAAATGTATGACATGTCCCGGATGGAGGATTTGGGAAACCTGGGGAGATACAGAGCCTGCTTCTTGAAGCTGGGGATGGACCCCAGGCATCAAGACCCTGGCTTCAAGGAGGAGGAAGGGGAGAGTGTGAATGCTCTGTGCCAGATAGCCAGTGTGGGGACAGAGAGGGATGCTTGAACCCTGCGTGCCTCCTCTTTTTCTTCCAGCAATCTAGTCCTCACCCCAGGGGTGCTGTTCCTGCATTATCCTGCAGGGAGCAGCAGAGCACTGACTGGCACTCCCAATCGAGCTTTCTCCTGATACCCAGATCCCCAACTGGAACACTTCCCCCCTTCTCCCCGCACCCCCCCTCCCGCCCCCATGGCTCATCTGTAGGGCTTCCGAAGGCTAGAGGTTGCCTGGAGAGATGCGGTCCCCTCAGTCATCCAGGGAGGGGAACAGGATGAATAGGGGGTTATTCCAGGCTGGTGTCTCTCCTTCCCTCTCTGTTTCTGTCTGTCTGTCTCTCTCTCTCTATATATATATGTATATATGTAATTTTTTGACTGAAGTATAGTTGACATAATGTGTTAAATTCTGGAGTACAGCAAAGTGAGCCAGTTATACATACATATCTTCTTTTACATATTTTTGTCTATTATGGTTCATTACAGGATGTTGACTATAATTCCCTATGCTATAAAATAGGACCTTGTGGTTTATCCATTCTATATATAATAGTTTGTATCTACTAGTCCCAAACTCACAATATAACCCCTCCTGCCCCCTACTCAGCAACCACAAGTGTGTTCTCTATGTCTGAGAGTCTTCCTGTTTTGTAGATGAGTTCATTTGTGTCATATTTTAGATTCCACATTTAATTGATGTCCATATGGTATTGGTTTTTTTTTCTTTCTGACTTCACTTTGTGTGATAATCTCTAGGTCTATCCATGTAGCTGCAAATGGCATTATTTTGTTCTTTTTTATGACTGAGTAATATTCCATTGTGTATATATACTACATCTTTATCTCATTTTTCAGTGGACATTTAGGTTGTTTCTATGTCTTAGTTATTGGGAATAGTACTGCTATCGATGTAGGCGTGCATGTATGTTTTTGAATTATAGTTTTGTCTAGATATATGCCCAGGAATGGGATTGCTTGATCATATAGTAACTGTATCTTTAGTTTTTTGAGAAACTTCCATACTGTTACCCATCATGGTTGTATCAATTTACATTCCCACCAACAGTGTAGGAAGATTACCTTTACTCCACCACCCTCTCCAGCATTTGCTAAATGGCATCCCACTCCAGTGCTCTTGCCTGGAAAATCCCATGGACAGAGGAGCCTGGTAGGCTGTGGTCCATGGGGTTGCAAAGAGTCGGACACGACTGAGCGACTTCACTTTCACTTTTCACTTTCATGCATTGGAAAAGGAAATGGCAACCCACTCTAGTGTTCTTGCCTGGAGAATCCCAGGGCCAGGGGAGCCTAGTGGGCTGCCATCTATGGGGTCGCACAGAGTCGGACATGACTGAAGCAACTTAGCAGCAGCGGCAGCAGCGGCAGCAGACTTTTTAACGATGACCATTCTGATCAATGTGAAGTGGTACCTCACTATAATTTTGATTTGCATTTCTCTTGTAATTAGCAGTGTTGAGCATCTTTTCATGTGCGTATTGGCCATCTGTATGTCTTTGGAGAGAAGTATATTTAGATATTCTAGGCTGATGTCTCTTGAACCCTCACCTGAGGGGCGTCCCACTGTGATCAGAAGCCCCTAGGTGGGAAAGTCATGTTTGTTGCACAGAAACCAGTGCCTGCCATTCTCCCATTCATTCGTGAACTGTTTGAGCGCATGCTTCATGACCAGCACTGTGCCAAGGTGTCTAGACTTCAAGGCTAGGTCAGATACCATGATGACCTGAAGCTCCTGATTCTGGGGTCGACCAAACTTCATGGGATTGCTTATTGCCATGAAAGTGTAGGCTGAGGTCAAGCCAGGGAGAGCGGGGCATGGTGCAGGGCCAGCTTTTGGATGGAACACCCCTTCCCCTGACTGTAAGAAGGCTCAGGCCTAGAGACACTCCTTCCCCCTCAGACCTTGCTCTAACTCCTTCTTCCTCTCCCCAGACAGGCCTCCCCTTCCATGCAGATGGTGGGGCCTTAATTGGAGGCCCGCAGAACAGCTGAGCTGTGGCTGGAGTGCTCAGATGAAACTTGCGAAAAGATCCAAGGAAGACAAATAGGACCAGCCAATCTGACTCATAGCATGTGACTTGCAATTTGGACACATGGGCCCCTCCAAGGTGGCAAAGGGCATTCTCAACTCCACCTTCAGCCCCTTCTGAAGACATCTGCAAACCCCAGTATCCAAATCTTCAGACACCCAGAGAGGTAACCAGTCCCTCCTCCTCCCTGCCAGGTCCTACTTTTCTGGGTGAAATCTTCAGTCTCTGGAGATGTTGCATGACCCTACCTTCTGCCTCAGGTTATCCCTGCCCTCAGTATGTCCAAAGAAGTACACCAGCCCCCACACTCCCAAGAAATCCACCAAAGTGGTGGAGAGCTTGTTCCATTCCAGGTGATAAGAGGACCCCTGAATACAGCAAAGTTTCTGGGGAGTGAAACTGAGTCCCCAGCAGCCCTCCACAGAGGCATGGCACTGTTGGACTAGGGAGGGGGCACTTGGGACGTCTCCTGAATTGTTTCTGTTTCACCCCCAATGAATGGAGCAACCTGACCCTGTGAGGATGTCTAGTGGTTCAGCTGCAGCCCTAGGAGCAAAGGTGATTGCGCAACAGGAACCACTGGACTCTCTGGAAATGATTCTCAACCTAGCAACTGCTCTTTCTGCTAAAGACCCAGGGATCCGCCTACCTGCTCACCTCTGCCACTCATGTTCTATGCAGGTAAGAACAGAGGCTACAGGAAATCTGAACATAGGCAAAAAGATGCAGCCTAGGGTAATGGGCACAGAGGTATGATGGTACCTGGCTTGACAGGTTCAAAGTGAGCCCAAGATCAGCTCAAGAAAGCAGAGAGAGCTGCAGCTGCTCCCAGAGTTCTCTGGACTCTCTCCTTTCTGCAATTACCCCTCCTCATCCCCTCTGCCTCCAGCTACAAAGAAGGTCTAGGAGGTGTAGGTATGAGAGCTGGGAGGGGATGGAGTCCTGTTGGGGAGCAGTTATCTGGGGGTGTTGGATGGAAAGGATAACCTTCCAGCTGAAACCAGACCCCCTGGGGCACATCCCTCACCCAGGCAGCAAGCCCTTGCTTGGTATGGGAGGAAGAGCTCAGAGGGTGGCCCCTTCCAGCAGCCCGACTGGTCACCACTTCCCAATTTTGCCTCTGTAGGCCCTACATTAACTGTCTCCACAAAGCCCTGGATAGGGGTCCTCCTCCCAGCTCTGGCCAAAGGCAGACATTGTGTCAGGACGTGTCATAGAGGCAAGTTTTCCTCCTGGCCTTATCCATTTACCTGCTAAGGTTTACCTAATGTCCCATAGCAAGACTCCCATTCCATGTACTCTCAGTGGAATATGGAACTTCCCAGGTGGCAGTAGTGGTAAAGAACCTGTCTGCCAATGCAGGAGACAGAGGAATCACAGATTTGATCCCTGGGCTGGGAAGATCCCCTGGAGAAGGGCATGGCAACCCACTCCAGTATTCTTGCCTGGAGAATTCCATGGACAAAGGAACCTGGCAGGCTACAGGCCGTGAGGTCACAAAGAATGGAACACGACTGAAGCGACTTAACAGAAGCAGAATATGCTAAGAAGAGGTGGCAAGAATACACAGAAGAACTGTACAAACAAGATCTTCATGACCCAGATAATCACAATGGTGTGATCACTCACATAGAGCCAGACATCCTGGAATGTGAAGTCAAGTGGGCCTTAGGAAGCATCTCTATGAACAAAGCTAGTGGAGGTGATGGGATTCCAGTTGAGCTATTTCAAATCCTGAAAGATGATGCTGTGAAAGTGCTGCACTCAATATGCCAGCAAATTTGGAAAACTCAGCAGTGGCCACAGGACTGGAAAAGGTCAGTTTTCATTCCAATCCTAAAGAAAGGCAATGCCAAAGAATGCTCAAACTACCACACAATTGCACTCATCTCACACTCTATCAAAGTAATGCTTAAAATTCTCCAAGCCAGGCTTTAGTAATACGTGAACCATGAAATTCCAGATGCTCAAGCTGGTTTTAGAAAAGGCAGAGGAACCAGAGATCAAATTGCCAACATCCGCTGGATCATCGAAAAAGCAAGAGAGTTCCAGAAAAATATCTATTTCTGCTTTATTGACTATGCCAAAGCCTTTGACTGTGTGGATCACAGTAAACTGGAAAATTCTGAAAGAAATGGGAATACCAGACCACCTGACCTGCCTCTTGAGAAATCCATATGCAGGTCAGCAAGCAACAGTTAGAACTGGACATGGAACAACAGACTGGTTCCAAATAGGAAAAGGAGTATGTCAAGGCAGTATATTGTCACCCTACTTATTTAACTTATATGCAGAGTACATCATGAGAAACGCTGGGCTGGAGGAAGCACAAGCTGGAATCAAGATTGCCAGGAGAAATATCAATAACCTCAGATATGCAGATGACACCACCCTTATGGCAGAAGGCGAAGAAGAACTAAAGAGCCTCTTGATGAAAGTGAAAGAGGAGAGTGAAAAAGTTGGCTTAAAAAAAAAAAAAAAGTTGGCTTAAAGGTCAACATTCAGAAAACTAAGATCATGATATCCGGTCCCATCACTTCATGGCAAATAGATGGGGAAACAGTGGAAACAGTGGCTGACTTTATTTTTCTGGGCTCCAAGATCACTGCAGATGGTGATTGCAGCCATGAAATTAAAAGACACTTACTCCTTGGAAGGAAAGTTATGACCAACCTAGACAGCATATTAAAAAGCAGAGATATTACTTTGCCAACAAAGGTCTGTCTAGTCAAGGCTATGGTTTTTCCAGTAGTCATGTATGGATGTGAGAGTTGGACTATAAAGAAAGCTGAGCACCAAAGAATTGATGCTTTTGAACTGTGGTGTTGGAGAAGACTCTTGAGAGTCCCTTGGACTGCAAGGAGATCCAACCAGTCCATCCTAAAGGAAATCAGTCCTGGATGTTCATTTGAAGGACTGATGTTGAAGCTGAAACTCCAGTACTTTGGCTACCTGATGCGAAGAGCTGACTCATTGGAAAAGACCCTGATGCTGGGAAAGATTGAGGGCAGGAGAAGAAGGGGACGACAGAGGATGAGATGGTTGGATGGCATCACTGACTCAATGGGCATGGGTTTGGGTGAACTCTGGGAGTTGGTGATGGACAAGGAGGCCTGGCGTGCTGCGGTTCATGGGGTCGCAAAGAGTCGGACACGACTGAGCGACTGAACTGAACTGAACTGAAGCGACTTAGCATGTACAGAGAACATGGAACTAAACATCATTATCCCTGTTTTACAGATCAGAAATCTTTAAGTGACTTAGCTTTGATTACTCAGCTAAAGAAGGGCTGGACTGCTTTCCCTTCTTTCTCTCATGGCCCAGTGTATGTTTTAGAGCTGGAGAAGAGGCATGGTTATTCTGTGTGTGTGCTCGTGCCAGGGCAGGCTCAACCCTAAGGTGTCTCCCCCCACACACCTCCTGCTTGTGGGAACTTTCACTCACCTACAGAGGTGCCAAGAGTGCAAAGATGAAAGCAAGCCAGCCACTCCAGTGGGCTAGGTTGGCTGCCAGAGCTGTGCTGAGTGTCCTTTACTCTCGGTTACATTTCTAAGTAACTCATGAATCAAAGGAGAAATCACAAAAGAAACTAGAAATGTTTCAAATTGAATGATAATGAAAAACAGTGTATCAAAACTTATGGGAATGGACTCCCCTGGATCCAGTGGCTAAGACTCCCTGCTCCCAAAGCAGGGGGCCTGGGTTCGATCCCTGGTCAGAGAACTAGATCCCACATGCTGCAACTAAAGATCAAAGATCCTGCATGCCACAACTAAGACCTGGCACAGCCAAGTAAAGAAATATTAAAAAAAAATTTTAAAACTTATGGGAAGCATCTAAAGCAATGCATATTTAAGTAGATTTACTAGAAAAGAAGACTGGTTGAAAATTAATTATATAAGCTTCTTCAAGTGGGGGAAAGATATTTTCAGTAAACAGTGTGGGAGCAAGTAACTGTTTTACCTGTACCTTTTCCTGCTTTCACAAAAATTAATTTGAGATAGATCATCAACATAATTGTGAAGGTAAAACAAATAAAGATTCTAGAAAAAACATAGAATATCTTCATAACCTTGGAGTAGGCAAAGATTTCTTAAACAGGACAAAGTACCAACCATCAAAAGCTAATAAATTAGACAGTTTTTATGAAGTCTAATTTATTAGCTTTTGATGGTTGGTACTTCTGGTCATTAATTAAAGATAATTAAGAGAGTAAAACGGTAAGCCACAAACGGAAAAGAACATTACAATGAACGCATAGACTCAAAACATGACTCAAAGAATTCCATAGTCATTAAAGAAAAAGGACTTGAACAGACCCTTCACAATAGAGGATTTCCAAATGGCCAACAAGCATATGGAAAGGTGCTCAACATCACTAGAGAAATGTAATTCATAGAGAAATCTGAATTAAAACCACAATGAGATACTGCTATATACTGAATAGATTGGCTAAAATTTAAAAGATTGACAGTACCAAGCATTGGCAAGGATATGAAATAACTAGAACTGGTAAGAGGTAAATAAGAAAACTGTCATATAGCACAGGGAATGTAGCCAATATTTTATAATAACTTTAAATGGAGTCTGATCTATAAAAATATTGAATCACAACGTTGTACTCCTGAAACGAATACAACATTGTAAATCAACTATACTATACTTTAATTTTTAAAAATCTAATATAAGCTACTTCCTACCTGTGGGAATATAAACTTCCTGAGACAAGTACTGAATTCTTGACAAATATGTTATTACAGGTTACAATTTGAGTTTTCTGACCATGAAGGTAGCTACCAGGAAGGCTTAGTGGACCATGCGTGGGTACTAATTCTCCTAGCCAGTATTGTTTGTCTATGCTAAATACTACTATGTACATGTATATATTTACAGGAAACCATTAGAATTCACTGTATGTGCAACCTTTCAGTTAATGCACTTTAGTTAGTGGTGATCTTAATAACTTAATTCAAAAAGAATCAGCATAATCACTGTTTTTTGTGTATATGTCTGCGCTCAGTGGTGTCCAGCTCTTTGCGACCCCATGGACTATAGCCCACCAGGCTGCTCTGTTCTTGGAACTTTCCAGACAAGAACACTGGAACAGGTTGCCATGCCCTCCAGGGGATCTTCCTGAACCAGGGATTGAACCTGCCTCTCCTGTGTCTCCTGCATTGGCAGGCAGATTCTTTACCACTGAACCACCTGGGAAGCCCCAGTATCACTGTTGGGCAACCATAACTCCCAACACCAAACTTTCTCAACTGTTCTATTTAAAAATCTCAAGAGGGAGAGGATACTGAACATGCTTTTATTTAATCAGGATTGATGAAATTATACCTTTTAATTAAGCTAAATTGGTAGTTTAAAATTCTATTTTAAATTTGTTAACCAAAAACTATATTGTGAAATAGAGTCAATATTTTGTTTCATATTTAATGGCATTTGTTTGACATAATGCTGCTGTTAAGTCACTTCAGTCGTGTCCGACTCTTTGCGACCTCATAGATGGCAGCCCACCAGGCTCTACCGTCCCTGGGATTCTCCAGGCAAGAACACTGGAGTGGGTTGCCATTTTCTTCTCCATGATTGACATAATAGGATTTAATATTTGTAAGGTCTCATATGAATTACTTTTCTGCCTGCACCCTTTAGAAAAAATTGTGAAAGTCACAATATCAGTAATCTTTTCTCCGTAAGATTCAGTTCAGTTCAGTCTCTCAGTCGTGTCTGACTCTTTATGACCCCATGGACTGCAGCAAGCCAGGCTTCCCTGTCCATCACCAACTCCCAGAGCCTACTCAAACTCATGTCCATCAAGCTGGTGATGCCATCCAACCATCTTATCCTCTGTCATCCCCTTCTCCTCCTGCCTTCAATCTTGCCCAGCATCCGGAACTTTGCCAAGAAGTCAATTCTTCACATCAAAGTATTGGAGCTTCAGCTTCAGCATCAGTCCTTCCAATGAATATTCAGGACTGATTTCCTTTAGAATGGACTGGATGGATCTCCTTGCAGTCAAGGGACTCTCAAGAGTCTTCTCCAACACCACAGTTCAAAAGCATCAATTCTTCGGTGCTCAGCTTTCTTTATAGTCCCAACTCTCACATTCATTCATGACTACTGGAAAACCGTAGCTTTGACTAGACAGACCTTTGTTGGCAAAATAATATCTCTGCTTTTTAATATGCTGTCTAGGTTGGTCATAGCTTTTTTTCCAAGGAGCAAGTGTCTTTTAATTTCATGGCTGCAGTCACCATCTGCAGTGATTTTGGAGCCCCAAAAAATAGTCTCTCGCTGTTTCCATTGTTTCCCCATCTATTTGCCATGAAATGATGGGACCAGATGCCATAATCTTAGTTTTTTGAATGTTGAGTTTTAAGCCAACTTTTTCACTCTCCTCTTTCACTTTCATCAAGAAGCTCTTTAGTTCTTTGCTTTCTGCCATAAGGGTGGTGTCATCTGCGCGTCTGAGGTTACTGATATTTCTCCTGGCAATATTGATTCTAGCTTGTGCTTCATCCAGCCTGGCATTTCTCATGATGTACTCTGCATATAAGTTAAATAAGCAGGGTGACAGTATACAGCCTTGATATACTCATTTCCCGATTTGGAACCAGTCTGTTCCATGTCCAGTTCTAAACTGGAACCATGTCTGGTTGCTTCTTGACCTGCATACAGATTTCTCAGGAGGCAGGCCAGGTGGTCTGGTATTCCCATCTCTTTAAGAATTTTCCAGTTTATTGTGATCCACACAGTCAAAGGCTTTAGTGTAGTCAATAAAGCAGAGGTAGATGTTTTTCTGGAACTCTCTTGGTTTCTCGAGATCCAACAGATGTTGGCAATTTGATCTCTGGTTCCTCTGCCTTTTCTAAATCCAGCTTGAACATCTGGAAGTTCACAGTTCATGTACTGTTGAAGCCTGGCTTGGAGAATTTTGAGCATTACTTTGCTAGCATGTGAGATTGCAGTAGTTTGAACATTCTTTGGCATTGCCTTTCTTTGGGATTGGAATGAAAACTGACCTTTTGCAGTCCCATGGCCACTGCTGAGTTTTCCAAATTTGCTGGCATATTGAGTGCAGCACTTTCACAGCATCATCTTTTAGGATTTGAAATAGCTCAACTGAAATTCCATCACCTCCACTAGCTTTGTTTGTAGTGATGCTTCCTAAGGCTCACTTGACTTCGTGTTCCAGGATGTGGCTCTAGGTGAGTGTGATCACCATCGTGGTTATCTGGGTCATGAAGAACTTTTTTGTATAGTTCTTCTGTGTATTCTTGCCACCTCTTCTTAATATATTCTGTCTCTGTTCAGTCCGTACCATTTCTGTCCTTACCTCCATAAGGTTATCTTCACTTAATGCTGGGCAGAGAACATGAAAAAAGAAAACTATGGTGTTTACTACACCTGACCTTCCACCTAGCAAGTTTACTGTTTGATACAAGCCCAAGAGAAATGAGTGTAATGTTTACTAGAAGATATGTATATACACTGTTCCTAGCAACTTTATTCACAATACATTAAAAACAAAGAACAACCCAAATATCCATCAACAGGAAAATGGATAAATAATAGTGTATTCATACATTTGAAAACACAGCAACAAAAGTGAATGAACTGCTGTACACAACAACACGGATGAGTCTCACATACATAAGGTTGAATGAAAGGTGTCAGCCACAGAAGAGTGAATATGGTATGATTCTACTTACAGTCATTCAAAACCATAAACTATAATAAATGGTGATACAGCTCCATAGTGGTTAACTTGGGGCATTATGGACTGAGCAAAGGAAACTAGAAAGACTTCTGCAGCGCTGGAAATGTTTTCTGTCTGGGTGGTAGTCACACGGGTTTCCTTTCCACTGTGGGTTGTTCCCACACTTTTTGGCATGATTCTTACTCATCCTTGAACCTCTCTCATTGCGCCTCTCCTCAAAGCAGCTCGTGTTGTTTGAAGAGTTCTTCACACCTGAGACCAGAAATCACCCCATGGAGGTGGTGGCAGTGGGTGCCAGGAGAAAAAGGGTACCTAGTGTCTGGGTCAGTGCTGGAAACTGTTTCCCCAGCTTGTTGTCTTTACATGTGTTTGTCTCATCTCTTGTGACACTTGTTTTCTTCCCTTTCCCTGGGGAAATCTTCAAACTGTAGACTTCTGGGATTTTCAGGTTTTACAGTGTGGTTCTACTTCTAGTTTTGTCTGTACCTTATTTCTCCTGGGGAAAAGATAATAATTTCCTAAAATCCATACGAATGTGAAGAAAAGCAGTATTTTCCTGGTTGTCATTGATTTTTTTTTACAGTGTAAAAAAATGGTATCAATGAGATGACAGCAGTTGTAGTGAACAGAAAGCTTGATTCAAACTGTCTTAAGTTATAAACATAATGTATTGGCTTATATAATTGAACACTCCAGAAATAGGGCTGGTTTCAGTTGAATGTTGACACAGTGCCTTTTGATTATTTTTTTAATGGGTCATTTTATTTATTTATTTGGCTTCATGAGGTCTTAGTTCTGGCATGCAGTATCTTCTATCTTCATTGCAGCGTGTGGGATCTTTAGTTGCGGTATGTGAATTCTGCATCCTGAAAGGAAGAAGGTAGAGACTAACCTCAGTACAGCTTTTGCACAGTTGTTCATCACAGGAATGCTAATGGGCCCTGGAGTTTCCAGCTTTCCCAATCCCCAGCCTCCTCTGAGACATACCTTCAGCTTCCTGCCTCCAGCCTCGAGGGGCTCGGCTCATGCCTGCCCTTCAGTTTTCTTCTTCCTGGGAATAAGGCCTCTCAGTGACCTCAGCTGGGGCCTGCTCCCTGGGGTGGGCAAGGGGAACTGCTGGCCCTCGGGGCCTTCCCCTTGTCAAGGGGAGAAGGGAGGAGGGCCTGAAGATTCCCTATTGGGTGAGAATCAGCCTCCCCAGGCCGTCCCTACTCTTCAGAAAGTTTAAGCCAACTAGGGCAGCTGCCTGGACACCATGCTTGGGTGGGTGGGGTGTGGGGGGCAGCACCTTCTATCTTGTGAGCTACATCATCATCCAATTTCAGTATCATAAATAGCATAGCAACCTCATCTTATGAGCCCCCTGATGTGATGCAGTAATCATCAAACTATATTCTTACCATCATGCTTTACCACAAATCTGATCTTGAAGAAGCAATCAGGTAAATCCAGAATACTATATCCAGTGCTAAAACTGGCTTCAACTCTTACAGAAAGTAATCAGGCAAAAAGGCCAAGTGTGGGGCAGAGAATACTCTTCTATATTAAAAGAGACTAAAGAGACCTGACCACCAAATATGTAAACATTGCCTCCTGAACTGAAATAAAAATGCTACAAAGGGACATTCTTGAGACCAGTGACTGAATGGCTGTTGATTTCCTTGAATGTAATGGTGGTGCTCTGATGGTGTAGAGGGGCTCTCTCAGCCTCAACATTTTGGGGCCAAATAATTCTCTCTTCTGGGAGTTTAGCAGCATTTCTGGTCCCTGCCCACTAGGTGTCAGGAGCACCAAACCCGTTCAGGTGCAACAAGCTGAAAAGTCAGAGATGTTTTAGGATTAGCTAGGAATAAAATTTCCCAGGTGGTGCAGTGGTAAACAACCTGCCTGCCAGTGCAGGAGATTTGGGTTCAATCCCTGGGTCGGGAAGATTTCGGAGGAGGAAATGGCAACCTACTCCAGTGTTCTTGCCTGGGAAATTCCATGGACAGAGGAACCTGGCGGGCCTACAGTTCATGGGGTCACAAAGATCAGACACAACTGAGCACACAGGAATGAAGGTTGCCTCTTGTCATGGGAAATACTTCAAAATGGTTAAATGGTGAATTTTAAGTTAATGAATTTTTTCTTAGTTAAAAAAAAATGTAAATTAAAAAATGTCTTTGGTCCAGTGGTTGACTCTGTGCTCCCAGTGCAGGTGGCACAGGTTCAATCCCTGGTTGGGGGACTAAGATCCCGCATCCCACATGCCGCATGGTACAGCCAACAGCCAAAAAAAGTCTCTGTTTGACTTTGTCAGCTATCCCCTGGGGGATAGAATCACCCCTGGCTGAAACCACTAGTGCACAGAGTACACTGCTGGAGGGGGCAGGGGTGGGGGAGGAGGGAATGCAGGCCAAAGGGCTGGGGAGGGAAATACCTTATTTGTAACTTACTTTCAAATTGCAAATGCAGTAAAATGTTAACCATTGGTGACACTAGGTGACAGGTGTTTGTTTTGTTCATTTGACTATTCTGTCAACTTTCTATAGACTGATTTTTTTTTTTCAAAACCAAAAGAAAAGAATTCAACTTGGAATTTTTTGTTTACAACATCCCAAGGGAGCCCTGACAGGTGCCAGCTGCACAGCCTCCTTTCAGGTACCGTTCTCATGAGTGCCTGCATTGGGTGAGCTGCTTCATGTTCTTCATCCTCCAAGGGAGGACTCTTTCCTTATCTCTCTCACTCTCTTGCTCCCTCCCTCCATCCTTCCTGCCCTATCTCACTCTCAGATTCCTTGAACATACTGACCTGTCTGTGCTGCACACTTACCCATGGAAAGAATAGCATCCTGTGACCCATTACACACTCAGCCTGGTGCTGAGGCTGGGCTCTGTCAGTTCCTTGGTAGTGAGTGTTCTCTCCTGTGGTCACTTTAAAACATGGTCATGAAATTCTTCAGCATTGTTCCATTTAGGGTTGGGGGTCTATGACCCGTCTCCTTGAAGATGGACTCTGCAGCTACTTAACCAAAAGAATATGGTGGAAATGACACTGTATTAGTTTCCAGATCTAGGCCTTAGAAAATGAGCATCTGCCCTTTTCTGTCTCCTCTGAGGTGTTGCTACTGGAACCCAGCTGCCATGCTGTAAGGAAGCCCAGGCCACCCCATGGAGAGGCACATCTGGACGGGAGCAGCATAGAGCACCCACTTGAAGGCCCTGTGAGTGAGTTATCTTGGACATGGATTCTCCTGCCCCAGCTGTGTGCATGTTGGGAGGAGGGGTGCAGGAAGCAGAGATTAACTGTCCCCACTGAGCTCGGCTCATTTTGTAGATTCGTGAGCAAACTACATACGTGCGGTATTTTTAAGTTACTAATGTCAGGAGTGGTTTGTTTGCAGTGATAGATAACTGATGCATCCCCTACTAGGGGCAGAGGGGGCGGAAGGCAGGGAACGGGCCAGCTTGCTATCCCCACAGCTGGGTCCTAGATCAGTGCTTGTTCCTTCAACAAGTACCTATTGCGTGGCCACCAAGTGCTGGACACTGTACCAGAAGCTGAGGAGTTAGCAGTGAATGAGATGGACCTACCCTGCCTGGTGGGCACAGCTCAGGCACAGAAATGAGACAACTGTAGCCTCAGCCTGAGAAAGGGGGAGGGAGAACTGTCTTTCAGGGGGTGGGGGAGTATGTTATTTCTAAGCTGAGACCTGACTCTGGAAAAGGAGTCACCCATGCAGAGAAGCAGAGAAAGGGCAGATGGAGTACCATGTACTTGTTCTGGGTAAGGTCGCCAGATTTGGCAAATAAAAAAATAAATAAAAATTTAACATCCAGTTAAATTTGAATTTCATATAAACAGTGAATAGTTTTTTAGTGTATAGGTGTGTGTGTGTGTGTGTGTGTGTGTGTGTGTGTGCGCGCCCCATGCAATATTGGGGACATTCTTATACTGAAAAGTTGTTCATTATTTATTTGAAATTCAGATAAACTGGGTTTAACTGCGAGTCCTATATTTTATCTGGCAACCCTAGTTCTAGGGGAAAACGAGAGGAGGGAAAAAAAGCTCCTGATTTCAAGGGACAGTTCAGAAAGCCAGATGTAGCACACAGGCAAACAGCGCCCAGCGGCATGAGAGATAAAGGTGGTAGGAGCAAAGTCATAAAAGGTCAACTTGCTGCGGTCTGTTTTGAGTTTCACCCTGAAGCAGTGGGGAGCGATGGGAGGGTTTAGAGCAAGGGAGGAGACACAGTAGTTTTGTATTTTGGAGATTGCAGGCTACTGTGTGAGGGGGGTGGGAGCATGTAGGCAGGAAAACCAAGAGAAAGGAGTCTCTTGCCCTGCAGTGCTCCTCCTCTGCAATGTTACCATGAAGCCATGAGAACACTGGTGGACTAATCCCCCCACTTTATTTTTTTTTCTGCAATGTGTTTTAAGCCATAAATTTCCTTTAACCACTGCCCTAGGATATCCCACAAGTTTTGATATGTTTAGGTTTTATTATCACTTCATTCAGAATATTTTCTAATTTCCCTTAATATGTCTCTGACCTATGGATTCTTTATGTATGTTGTATGATTTCCAAATATTTGAGATTTTTCCATGTATCTCATTGTCATTTACTTTCATTTCCTTCCACTGTGGGCAGAGGACATGCTTGGCACATTCTTTGAATTTTATGAATATTGTTAGGTGGGTGAGCATATGGTCTATCATGGTGAAGGTAGCACATTTGCTGGAAAAGAAAGTGACTGCTGCAGCTGTTGAGTTCCATGCTCGTAAATGTCACTTCCCATCAGGGTGGTTGACAATGTTCTTCCGCTCTTTTATGTGTTTCCTTATTATTTAGTCCAGAGCTATTCTGTCCTCTGATGGTGTGGGGTGTAAAAAGCTTCAATGATTGTTATAGATTAGCCTAGTCCTTCCCTGTTTTGGTCAGTTTTTTTCTTCAAATGTTTCAAAGCTCTGTTACTGCACACATGCACATGCATGTATGATTATTATGATTGTATCCATAGGGAGTTCTCTGTGTAGCTTGGGTAACACTCATCCCCTTAAAGTCCACCATGTCTGATAGCATTACCACCACCACAGCTTTCCTAGCCTCACTGCCAGCTTAGCATATCTTTATCCATTCTTTACTTTCACCTGATTTGTGTCTTTATATTTAAAGTGAGCATGATTATAGACAGCATATATTATTGATAGTTGGGTCTTTTCTGTTCACTGGAGGATCTCTGCCCTTTAATTGGTATTTTAGTACATTTACATCTAATCATTACACATATTATTGATATGGTTGACTTAGTTCCAGGATTTTACTACTTGCTTTCTGGTTTTCCTCTGTTTTTGTGCCTCTGTTCCTGTTTGGATTGTGGAGGAAGAATACACCATTTTTGGCACTCTGTTCCAATCATTTATCAGGTGATGTGCTACTTTTGATTGATTTTTTTAATTTTATGTATTTATTTACTTTTAAACATTTATTTATTTGACCATGCCAGGTCTTAGTTGTGGCATGTGGGATCCAGTTCCCTGACCTGGGATGGAAGCTGGGAAGCTGGGTCCCCTGCATTGAGAGCATGGAGTCTTAGCCACTAGTCCACCAGGGAAGTCCCTTTGAGTGATTTTTAGAACTGAAACAAACTCTGCAGCAGGTCCTGGCTACAGTATGAGCAGTCCTACCACTATGTCAAACAATCAGGTAAATTCTATCATAGAGGAAGATGCTTTAGGGAGCCTTGGGCAAGCCCCAGCAACACTGGAAGAGTTAATTGCTGACCTTGGAATTGACTGAGTTCATGACTGTGGGTGGGCATGTGACCATGTGGCTAGAATTGCCTGTCATGAACTGGGTGCTGGCAGACCCACAGAATCATTAGGTTGGTCAGGCCAGGCATCCAGTCCATCATTATTTGTATGTTGTATATCCCAGATCAAGCTTTGGCAGATCCAAATAGTATAACTAATCTCTATAGATGGCTCAAACACCAGTGTTGCCTAACACTGTTGCACTGATGCCTCTTGCATCGTTTCACACCCATACATTTTGCAGGGTATCCAGAAAATGGCTAATAGAAGGGAAGAAACCCCAAGCTTGGTTCAAGGACACATTATCTTGGTATGAAGGAGGCAAACTGAAAATGAACTGCTCTTTCATTCCACCTGCAGCTGTGAGAGGAAGTCTTCCCAGTGGAGAAAAGTTTGAGCGGTGCACCTAGCCAGAGGTGAAAGCAGGGGCTTCAGGGGCCTGAGAGCTGGTTTGTCTCAGCCCTGCTCAAAAGGGCCCCACAGCTGTGTGATGCTCTGCTGTCGCCATCTTGAAATTCATAATCGTTCTGAGTAAGGTGCTCTGCACTTTTATTTTGCACTGAATCCCACAAAACGGGTCCTGGGTAAAAGGTTCCAAGACAAGTGCAGGATAGAGGACCCATAGAAGATAAGACTGCCTTGATCTGTATGTGCCATGATACGTGTGTGTGTGTGTGTGTGTGTGTGTGTATGTATGTATGTATGCACAGCAGAATACTACTACTTGTTAGGTCCTCAAAAATGATGACTATTGTTACCCTCTGTTGTTGATGATGACTATGATGATGATGATAAGAGTTATTGGACTCCTCCAGCACTGTTCTTCAGACTTCATTTAAGCCTGATTAACTCACTATCCATGAGCCATCTCTCTGTTTTGCTTCACTGAAATGAAAACAGTGAAAAAATGCAAAGCATTTTTTTATTCAAGCGGTGCCTTTGACCCTCAGGAACTTAACACAAACACATACCTAGGCTTTCAAACACCCACTAAGGTTTTTGCACACTCTTTTGTTCAACCTGCATCCAAACAGTTGCATCAACAGTCCCTAAAATCCCATCCTACCCCCTACCCCACTGCCACAGAGTCTCTCAGAATTCACACAGACAGGCACCCACGTACTCCCAGGTCATCTCGGTGAGTGTGGGTGATATCTGTACAATTCCGCTAGTTTGGTCTGAAAATCCCTGCCAGGGACAGGTGATGAGCAACCCTATCATTTTCATTTGAAAATTTCTATCACAAATTAGAAATTATGCATGTGTATGATTTCTAGTGCCTAAGAAGGATGAGAAGGCTTGGCATCTTGAAAGGGCACTAGATACATTTCTATAGTTTTCTAGATTTCCAGGGAGAGCCAGAGGTTGTGATTATGTGAAAGCTTAGCAAGGAAACCGAGGTGATTCTGTGCCCTTGTGGAGTTTGGAGTTGGGGATTTGAAAACTCTGAAAACACCTTAAGGTGAGCCACTGGGGATACAAGGGCCCTGGTTTAAGGAGGGCTGCCTATGTCAAGGGGAAAACCAGCCATTCCACCACCGCTCATGATACAACATATCCGGGGGTTTAGATTTTAAAAGCCAGGGCCAAGAGATGGTGGGCATGAGGGCGGTGTCACCTGCTCGTTTCACATTTTCTACAAGAAAGAAAACCCTGCGGAGACTCCTGACTCAGTAAATGAGTCACTGGCTTTATAAGCCAAGAGAGATGGAAGACAGACTCCAGGGAACAAGCAAGGAGGAGGCTTGGAGAAGGTTTTTGGCTTCAGTGTGAAGCTGTCAAGTCTCTATGCTCTTGTGGGAACTGGAGGAAAACAACAGTGAGATAGTGAGAAAGACTAGAGAAATAACAAGGGACTGGACAGGGCTCAAGTGAGAGCCTGTGCATTGGGGCAATTTAGAATGACTGATGAAACCAACTGGGCAAATCATCCAGGCAGCTTTAGAGAGGGAGAAAATCCCCCAGTGTTTCAAGGCCCTGCAGCCAGTCCTAATCCAACAGAATTCATAGCCACTGAGCAAGTCATCGCACTTGTGCCAGGCGACAAGGAGGAAGATTCAAGGTGTGAGCCACTGTGCCAAGCCTCAAAGGCTTCTTGACACCTAGGATAGGACTGTTCAGACACACTGAAGGTCAGGCTAAATTTCAGGCAGAGGCCTGGTTCAGAGAGAAGAAATGAATGGAGAGCAGTTTGGGGAACAGAAGCACAAGACTGGATGGATCCTTTCTCTTTTCTCATTTTGGATGATTTGTTTACTTAGCCAATTTAGGGAGGTACATCTCCTAAGTGCCAGGCAGTATATTTGACACTGTTTATTTTCTGAGCGATTCAATTCACCAGTGTTTACTGAGCTCTCTAAGGAAGTGAGCTGGGCCCAGCCACGGAGCAGGCAGAGGGCACAGCAAGAGCGAAGGCCCAGAGATGAGAACCTACAGAGAAGTCTCAGGGAAGAGTTGGGAGTCCCTTGGGGGCCAGAGTGGGATGAGAGAGCTGAGACCTTAGGGAAGACTGAGCTGATCTTCAGACTCCAGCCTGGTGGGGAGCCGGATGAGTCCTGGAGAGATTCTGACCCCAAGAAGCCGAGGCCAGGTGGGGGAGGTCCTCCCTCAGCACATTCTCTTCCATGTGACTCTGGGGATATTAATAATTAACCCAGGGGCCCACACAGCTGCCACCACCGCCCCCAGGCCCTCCCTGTATGACATCCAGGCCACACTCCCGCTGCACAGCTCTGTGGGAGAAAGGAGTCTTGTTAGACACTTTTATCAGATGTGCTGGCCTGGAGTCCCCCTCACACCAGTCTGCCTCCTGGGATAGCCTCCGCCAGTTCTCTGGGCTTCCAAAGAGCCTGGGCTAATGGCCGCCTTCCCCCCAGGCCAGAGACTTGCCAACTCTCTGCTGGTCAGAGTCCTTCGGGCCCTCCATGATCCTGACTCAATTCAACAATGACATCTCGGGGAGCAGGGCAGCCCTGGGAGGGAAGGTAAGCATCTTGATTCCCATCCCAGCCTGGCCACAGATTCACTGGCCTCAGGCCTGGCCTTGCTCTCTCTGCAGCTTGATGACTTTGGAGATGTAGGGCCTCTGAGTGTGGGAACTGGGCGCAGAGTCTGGTGACCCGATCTAGAACTAGCCTTGGTGTTGGATCCCTGGAGAGGAGCAGGTGGCCCTTTGGGGAGAGGAAGCAGGCAAGGGCTGTGGCGGGAGAAGCACAGGGCATTGTGAGAGCAAAGAAAAGGTTGCTGACCTGGCCCGGGATCCAGAGGAAGTAGTGTCTGCACTGAGACCTGAAGGGTGGACAGGAGGTACCAGGTGAAGGAAAGAGAAAAAAGGTGCTAGAACAGCTTGTGCAAGGACACGGGGACATAGGAAAGCAGGATGTATTCAGGGAACAAGGAAGTTCAGTCTGGCTGGAGCTGGGACCTCATGGGGAAGAACTGGCCAGAGAGTCAGGACCAGCAGGGAAGCGAGAAGGGACAGGGCCTGGTAATGCCAGAGCCATCCAGTGGCTCTGTGAGGAATGGGCCAGGCTGGGTGAAACCAAGGAAAGGACTGCAGACAGTGCCTTGGCCAAGGGGCAGGGAGGAAGGCAGACCTAATGGCCGAAGAGGTGTCAGGGGAAAGGCCCCCCCGACTAACCTGAGAACCTGGGAGGGAGAGCAGGTCTGAGGAGAAGAGATGGGGTCGACTTTACACAGTGAGTTTGGGATGCCCAAGGGTCATCTTAAGGGGAAACGGCACAAGAGATGGGGAGCCAAGGCTCAAGGCATCACTGTGAAACAGAAGCAAAGGCCTGGACGTTGTCGGGATGGGTTGGGGAAAAGAATCAAGGATGAAGGGAGGGGGCCCTGCACCCTGGGAAGCCCATCGTGGGGCATCAAGAGATGTAGCCAGAGCAGCAGCTAGAAACCTAGGAGGAGCAGTCACAGCAGCCAGAGAAGTTTTCAGAAGAGAGGGGCGGATCATCCATGATCAGCACAGGTAAAGTCAAAGGCAGAGAGGTCTGAGAAGCTGAAGAGCAGGGAACTTTTTACAAAGAGGCTCGAGCAGTGAAGGGGGGTTTAATGGTGGTCGTGGGCTTCCCCAGTGACCGTGATATGTAATCAGGTCTGAGTGTGAGCAAGACCGATGCATAGGGCTGAAGAACTTGTGCACTGCACACTCCAGTGACTACCTTTCAACAAAAATGTAGCTTGGGATAAGTGGGCACTCCCTGGAGTTTGGCGGTATTTTGTGAAGCCCGTTTGTTACTGCAGTGTGGAGACTTCCCACACGGTGGCGCCAAAGACCAACACCGTATGTCTTGGGCCTGGCTAGGGCAGGGCAGGGGTCAGTTTGATGAAGATGGTTGGCCTCCAGGTCATCATCCCACGTGTTATGGGTATTGCCGTGGGTATTGTCGGATGCGAAGTGGCTAGGACCTTGCCCACCTCGACGCCCTCCAAATCTCTGTCAGAACAGTTCTAGCAGTAGGAACTCAGAAATAAACTACACCCCACACACGGTAGCCTTTGCTAGGGGGCCTGGCCTGAAAGGGTCCCAGGGGAGCAACTCATCCCATGATCTGGGAGAGGCATGGTCATCCCTCCCACTTGTCCCTTAGGAGAAGGGAGTCTCAGGAAGGAAGGAAGAGTGCCTTGCCCCGTCTGAGGGACACAGTCACCCCTCCACCCCCACCCCCCCGCCCCAAGGCCCTGCTCACAGGTCCCCCTGGAGGCCAAAGCTGGCTCAGCAGGAACAGTGGCAGAGATGGCCCCACCTGGGGGAGAGAACCCAGGGAAGTCACCTAATGTGCCTCAAATAGAAGCTTACCCCCACTCGGTGTGGAGGCAGGCCTGGAAATGCCTGAAGGCATGGCGTAAGTGGCCATAGTGTCTTTGAAAACGATGACATGTTTATTGCAAACCATTCTTTGAATAAGTAAATACAAAGAAGAAAATAAAGCCGGGTGAAATTATGCCCAGAGATGATGGGCACTGCTGGCACAGGGATGAAACTACTGACGGCTCTTGGGGGCAGTGGATGCAGGTTTGAGCCAAGGAGGCTCCTGCTACTGGAGAACGGAGTGGCTTTTCTGGTGCCTTACCCCAGCCCTCTGTGACTACTGTGTTGAGCACTTTTCTCTATTCAGAGATACAAAACCCTCACTCCCTATTAAGCCCAATTCTCAGACACACACAGTGGGCAGTAGCTGTGATTGAGGGTGGTCCAGGCTGGGAGTGAAGGTGAATGGAGTTGGTGGTAGGAACAGGCGTACCTACAGCCCAAGATTTACCCCCTTTCAAGCCTACAACTGCCCCCACCACTCACTCAAATGCCTTAGCAGAGCATGGTGCCCTGTTCCTGCTCTCATTTGACCTCTTGGTAAACCAGTTGACCATCGTCACCTCTGAACTGTCTCTAGCCTTGATCCCTCTTTCTTCTATGCATGTGTCCAACTGCCTCTGGCTATCTCCTCCTGGATAGCTAGTCCCCAGACCCCTCAGAGGCCACCTGCCCAAACTGACCATATCACCTTCCCATAACCTGCCCCTCCAGGCCTCCCCACATCACTGAAAAATACCATCATCCATCCATCACCCACACCCAAAACTCTGGCATGATCTAGAATGTTGGCCTCTCTAGACCTCACATCCTATCAGCCCACAGCGCTCAATTCTGCCTCCTGAGCCTCTCTTAAATGTCTGTATCTCTACTGCCCCCATTCTGGCCCAGGCCACTGTGACTTTAACAGGGAAATGATAACAGCCACCTTCTGCCTCTACCTGTCCGCCCTAAGCACTGCCTAAGTGACCTTTGCAAACCAAAGACACGACCACAGAATTCCCCAGCTTAAAGCCCAGGCTCTCTATCACCCTCTATACTCTTCAGCTAGTGCCCAAAGCCCGTCACAGGCGCCCACATTCCCAGCACATACACAATTCTTCCACCACACTTTCTGCTTCCTGCCAGCAAAGGAGGCTGCTCCTCCCTACTGCACCTTGAACTCTGCTGTGCTCTCTCCCCAGACACTCCTCTGAAGACCTGCCCATTGCCTGCCTGCCAAAGGAGCCCCAACAAGGGGCTCCTTGTTGGGGCTCCAACTTGCCCTGTCCCTACAAAGCTCTTCCTAACCAGCACACACACATTCTCCCACAAAGACCAATCTGCACACAGACACAGTCACAATCACTCACATTGGTGACATAAGAGGTGTAGAGACTCAGGGATGATCTGTCCTCATTGACAATGAGCCCCCGAGCTCAGGGACTGGGGGGCCTGACCTCTGTCCCCTAACTTCTGGTACCCCCGGGGCCAAGCACACACCGTGTTCCACGAAAGCTTCCTGAGTGAGTATCTGGCGAGTGAATGAATGAATGAACGTGTACTGAGGTGTGTGACCACAGGCACCCTGGGGGGCAAACTTTTTATTCTGTCCCCTCACAGCCATGGTGGGGGTGGGGCAGGGTGAGGGAAGCTTCCATTTTTCTGAGTTTTGGGACTCGAACTGCATTACTTTCAAAAGTGGAACTAGCTGTGCCATATGTGAGGAACTGGGGTTCACTATGGTTCTCACCACCTTCTGCAATCTTTTAGAGGGATTTTTTTTTTTTTCTTAGAGCAGAGCCCATCCCTCCAGGAATGAAGACCACGGATTCGGGGCTCTGCCCTAGCTTGCAGCCAGCTCCAGGAGAGCACTATTCAGGGAATGAGCCCGACTCAGAGCCAAACGGATTAGGATTCAGTGAGCTGAGCTGAAGCTCAGACTCCACCCCTTCCTCTGACCACTGAAAGAGGCCTCTGTGAAATGGGTTTCAGCTGAGTCCTTCCTCCCCTGGCTCACTGGTTACTGGGGAGAGGCCTCTAGCACCCTGTGATTCTCAGATGCTGGGCCTCCCTCAGGACCCCTGAACAGAGTGGGAGAGGTCCAGGTGAAGCCTCGGGCGTCCTGTGTGCTGGAGGTAGCCCCATCCATCCCTGGCCCTATTGGGAAAAGGGTGGGGAACCAGGACTGGTCACAGACAAGGACAGTAGGTGGTGATGGGTCCTCAGAAGGGGTGAGTGGGAAGCCAGAGGACACAGGTTTCTGGGAGGAGGTGACGTTTGAGCAGTTTTTCAAGTGGATAAGGGAGAGGAGCATCCGCGGAGAAGGGAAACTGGGAGAGGAGGCAAAGGCCAGAGAGGAGGGAGCATGTTCAGGGATCCTCAGGGAGGCTGGTGTGGTGGGAACAGAGCAGGAAGGGCTGGCAGGACAGGTGGGAGATGAGATCATCTAGGCCACATCTCTTGTGTCTTGGAGGCCCCACCACAGCCTGGATTTACCCTGAGGACTTTGGGGAACCAATATGACCTGACTTATGATTGAAAAGATCATTCAAGGAAATTCCTTGGCAGTCCAGTGGTTAGGACTCCATGCTTCCACTTCAGGGGGCCTGGGTTTGATCCCTGGTCAAAGAACTAAGATCCCACAAGTAGCACAGCACAGCTAAAAAAAAAAAAAAAATCACTCGAGTTGTTAGGTACAAAGCAGGAGGCAGGAAGGCCAGAAAAGGCCACATGCAGAAATGTGGCCAGATACCGAACAGAGACTGGTTGACTGTGAAGAGCAAGGGCATCATCTGTTAAAAGTGGGAATTTTCTGGATGTAGAATTCCAGACCAAGAAAGAGTTCCTCAGATAGTGCCCTGGTAAGCCCCTACAATCACTGCTGCCTCATCAGTGCGTGCGTGCTAAGTCACTTCAGTCATGTCTGACTCTGCAACGCCATGGACTGTTAGCCCACCAGGCCCCTCTGTCCATGGGATTCTCCAGGCAAGGATACTACAGTGGGTTGCCATTTCCTTCTCCAACAGATCTTCTCAACCCAGGGATCGAACTGTTCTCTTATGTCTCTTGCATTGGCAGGCTTAAAACTCAACATTCAAAAAACTTAAGATCATGGCATCCGGTCCCATCTATTTATTTCATGGCAAATAGATGGGGAAACAATGGAAACAGTGACAGACTTTATTTTCTTGGGCTCCAAAATCACTGCAGATGGTGACTACAGCCATGAAATTAAAAGATGCTTGCTCCTTGGAAGAAAAGCTATGACAAACCTAGATAGCATATTAAAAAGCAGAAACATTACTTTGCCGACAAAGGTCCATCTAGTCAAAGCTATGGCTTTTCCAGTAGTTGTGTATGGATGTAAGAGTTGGACCATAAAGAAAGCTGAATGCTGAAAAATTGATGCTTTTGAACTGTGGTGTTGGAGAAGACTCTTGAGAGTCCCTTGGACTGCAAGGAGATCAAACCAGTTAATCCTAAAGGAAATCAGTCCTGAATATTCATTGGAAGGACGGATGCTGAAGCTGAAGCTCCAATACTTTGGTCACCTGATGTGAAGAACTGACTCACTGGAAAAGAGCCTGGTGCTAGGCAAGATTGAAGGCAGGAGGAGAAGGGGATGATGAGATGATTGGATGGCATCACCGACTCGATGGACATGAGTTTGAGCAAGCTCCAGGAGTTGGTGATGGACAGGGAAGCCTGGCATGCTACAGTCCATGGGGTCACAAAGAGTTGGACACAATTGAACTGAACTGATTGAGTGCTACCTGGGAAGCCCCAAGCAGTGTTACCAGGACAACTGTATGCCACTGCCACTCCAGGGGCCAACATGCTACCCAGCCCTGAGACCTCAGTGACTGAGTGTTGAGTGAATTAATAAACAATAGAACAAGCTCTGGTAGCAGGAGGAGGGGCGCAGGGAAGGAGTGAATGTGAAACATGTTAAGAGGGTAGGATATACAGGACTAGGAGGCTGAATTGAGGTGGGGTGAGAGAGAGGGACGTCAGGGGTTCATGCATTTACTCATGCATTCACTCTCATTCGACAATGGGAATTTTTTGAATTCGTGAGCCAGGGACACTGGTGATGAGGAGAGCTGTATTCTTGCCTACAGAGCTTAGAGACTCACAGTGAGCACACATGAGCACACACGCTGCCTGGTGGTGACACAAAGGCATGAGTCCATAGGACATGGGGACAGAGAGTACCAAGGAGAGGCTGTCTTCAGAGAAGATGGTCAGAGTTTGTCTTGCTGTGAAGATGACTTTACACGTGGGTAGGAACCAACTGGTGCCAGTTTTGAGAGCTCTGGAGAGGCCCAGCCTCGCTCAGGTGGGAGCCTGGGTGGACAGTGGTGCTTCGCAGAAATGAGAATCAGGGACGAAAAGTCCCTTTGGGAAGGTCATGAGATCTGGTGGGTCATCCAGGGGCTCAGAACAGGAGAGGGCTCCGCACAAAGGAAGGCTCAGGATGTTCAGCAGTGGATGGATCAAGTCCTGTGACTGGATGATATTGTAGGGTGGGGGAAACAGAAAGAAGAACCCAGTCTCTGGAAGCAGTCCCCAGGTCTGCTGATAACAGAAAAAAAGGGTGCTGCAAAGGAAGGCAAAGAGGAGGAGCTGAAGAGAGGGGAGAATGGGGTGAGTTGTGTCTCTGGTAAGAGCCGGTGAGGGAAAGGATGTCAGTGCCCCTGAGGGCCCCTGCCGCCCCCACCCTGAACCTCTGGATAGTCAAGACCAACCCTTAGGAGGAGGGGAGGCAGATATTTAGAAATCTCTTAAAATCCCTCAAACCACTCCTGGGTATGTCTGTGCAGCCTCTAAGATGATGGACTACAGAGTGAAGCCTGATGGGTGGGAGAGCTTTCAGGGTTGGAGACGAACAGTGTTATTTTACTGAGGGGAAGGGTGAGGGAGTGGAGCTGACCCTTTAACTCCAGTGCGAGGTCAGCCGTGAGCTCCACCTCAGCCCACTCCAGGAGAGAGCCAGCATTGTAGCCCCTTACTGGAAAAGCCTGGGTTCTGGCCCCCTTAGCCAGCAGGTACCCACATCTTGCCAGGGTCCTCACCCATGCTCCCGAGTGAGCCTGAGACTCCACAGATGCCGGTACCCAGGGAGTGGTGAAGACGTGGCCTACCTAAGAGCTCAGGCTTACTGGCCAGATGGTGGAAGGAAGGGCAGTCTGCCCCCAGAGCAGGGAAACTGAGGCTGGCAGAGGGGCAGGGCTGAGGGGCAGTGTCCAGACCCAGAAGGTGTCTGTCTGATGAGCAGGTTTCAGCCTTCCTGTTCCCCTCCCTGAAACGGGCCCTGATCGTTTCCTCCAGCCAACCCAACCCAGCAGTGGCCGCTCCAGGACCTGTTTCAGATATAGGGGCCTGGAAGGTCTCTGGAGCCCACGGAATCTGTGGAGGTACCAGGCAAGCCAGGCTCCCCGGTGCACTAGGTTTGGGGGTCTGCGTAGGAAAGAATGTCTCCTTCCTGCCTTTGCTAATGGTTCTCCGAAAGCCGCCCAATTCCCGTGGATCCCGACCCCAAGGCTGAGAACTCCCACCGCCCGCGTATCCTTCAGGATCCCTCTCGTTTCCACTCTGCCCGATCGAGCCTGTGGACGCGGCCGGCCACCCCTGCCGGGTTAGCTGCGAGGGCGGAGCGAGCCGCGGGCGCCTCCAGGGGTGCTAGAGCCGGGGGCGCGCAGGGGGTGGGGCCCAGCCCGCCAGGGGAGGAGCGGGGCGTCTGGGCGGCAGGCGGCAGAGCAGAGGGAGGGGCGGGCACCGGCGGCGGCGACATCGGCAGCTGCGGCGCGACCTGACCCGGCAGCGACGAGTGCACGGAGAGCGCGGGGTCCGCTCAGCCAGCGCAGCCATGTGAGTGTCCCCGCAGTTTCCGGGGCCCGCGGCCCGGGCGGGGCTCGGGCGCGGCGGTTCTGGTACCTCCCCCCGTCTAGGGAGTCCCGGATCTGCTGCCCCCGCTGCGGCCCTGTCCCGTGTCGCCCCATCCCCGGGACCCAGGCCCCACGGTGTCGTTCCTACCCTCCTCTCGGGCGCGGAGCACGGCCACAAAGGCTGCCGCCTCGGGGCCTGCCGCACCCGGCGCTGCCGCCTCCCCTCCCACGGCCAGGCCCGGGCGGCCCGTGTCCCGGGGCTCTGGGGTGGGACAGGCCTGAGGGTGGGCCCTAGGCGCCAGCTTGGGTGCTGGCACAGACGCTCACCGGGAGCCCCGCTGCCCTCGCCGCGGGAGAAACTGAGCTGGGAATGGGGAGAGGGCCCCGAGGGGCTCAGGCCCGCCTACTAGATGAGCTAATCTCTCTGGCCCCACCGGCTGGAGTAAGCCGCTTTGGGGCCCGACCTGAGGTAGCCAATCTGGCCTTGAACTGGACTCTTCGCCCAAATCTGGCGGAGGCTGGAGAGGATCACCTGGCTCGGTGGGGGAACAGACCCTGGACCTGAAAATGAAAGGCTGGTGTGGGGACTCTGCAAGCAGCCAGGCCTGGGCACCCTGCAGAACCGGTTTGGGGAAGGGGCTGCTCACCGGAGCTAGGGGTCTGGGTAAGCCTGGCTTTAGCACCTTCTATTCTCCTCTCCCTGAGACTAGAGTCTGGCCTCAGAGATTGACCAATCTCAGCCAGTTCTGGGTTGTTTTCTAATACAAGTCCGGGTTGGCTGGCCAAGCACCTACTGTGTGCAGTCTAGTATAACAATAAAGATGGGCCATCTGTGGGGCTTGCCCTGGGCCTGTATTGCTCAATTGTCGACACAGCCTTCTGAGGACGGTTAACATACAATATGGCAGATGCAGAAACTGGCCCAGAGAGGTTAAGTAATATTCTGAAGGTCTCACAGCTGGTTTGGAGAGAAGTGGGAATTAGACCCAGATCTGAATTATTGCCACTGTACTAACCACTACTCTGGCATGGAGGGTAGAGATGGGGTTGGGGGAGAGATGAGAACTGGAGTGTGAGGTACAAAATAGTCCAGGGAGACAGGAGGCTTATTTCCCACTTCAGCCTGCCCTCCCTGTCCGGGGTCCTGTGGGGCAGCAGTTGCAGAGGGGTACCTGGAAATGGGTGGGGGTGAGGGGAGCACACAGGGCACCGGTCTGGATCCTCCCTGGGTGGAAAAGCAGGCAAGCAGAACGTGGCTGAGTCACTGCGGGCCCCTCGCTGGCTGCAGCTCCGACTAGCGCCTCTGCTAGGCCCAGCCCGGGGGAGGCCACAAGGCTTCCAGTGCGCCGCCGTCGGGGAATGTGACCAGCTGACCAGGGAGGGGGCCGGCAGGAAGTGAAGCCACCCGGCCGCCTCCGCCCGGTTCCGGGGTGGGGGGTCCCAGGCCGCACCGCGGCCCCTCTCCCTCCCTGCTCCCACAGCTGCGGCATGACGTCAGCAGCCGGGTTTGGGGCAGTTGCCATGGAGACAGGGGCAGGCACGGGAGGGACCCCATTCTTCCTCTTAGCCGCCCCTGGCCCGGGTTATTTTTAGCGTCTGTTTACCTCCGTCCTGGGCGGCCCTGCGGTAGGGCGGGGCGGGCTGGGGGACTCCCGGGAAAGCGGCTGGCCTGGCGTTCCTCTGAGCTAGGCAGCACAGGTGGCAAGACCTCCTGCCCCACATTAAGTGCAGCAGTTTCGGCCTGAAGAGGGGATTGAAGGCTGCGGGATTTGGGGCCACGCAGGCGGCCAGAGTTCCTTTCTTAGCTGCTCCAGCTGGCCATGCCACAGGTCGCAACAGCCTTGAGACCTGGGTTCTTTCCCATGTCCAGAACAGACTTAAGGGCTGGCGAGAGTCCAGAGAGTGCCCTGACTTATCAGCCAGCCCCTCCTCCAGTTGAAGTGGACTGACTCTTAGCTCAAGGGGTTCAGCTTTTCTCCCCGCCCCCAGCAGGGGAGATCCTGCCTAGTCACCTGCTGGAATTATCACTTAGATTAATATTCCGATGGTCATTTGGACCAGCAGTTACACGTCCTGGTCCCTGTGGCAGAAGCCTAGTCAGAGAAAGAAAATTAATGGGAAGGTCAGCCTCCTCGGAGTCCAGCCCACCCGCTCAGTTCCAGACTCCCAGGGGTCCCCTACTGTGCCCTGTCCTGGGGTTGGGGTGGGGGGACAGAACTCCACTTGCTGATACAATCAGAAAAGAAGGAAGGGAAGAGGAAACTGACCATGAGGTAGGGGAGTTGGGGGGACAGAGACTGGAAATGTACCCCTGCAGCAGCTCAGAGCATCCCAGTTCCATCAGCCCCCAGCGCAGACTCAGCTCCTGCCCGCCTCCACTGCTTTGGTGCAGGGCATGGAGGACACCGCAGTGAGCAGAGCAGGCAGGCCTCAGCCCCTAGAGCTTACAGTCTGGTTAGAAGACAGACCCTAAAGGAGAACTGACAACAGAGTTATGTGACTTCAGGGATCAGAGAGAGGAAGCTATGAGGCGCCTACAAGGGGGAACCAATTGAGGGCAGGCTTCCTGAAGGAAGAGGTAGCAGGGTAAAAGAAAAAAAGAGAGGGAGCTGGTCAGGCTGAGAGTAGTGGTAAGAGGGTATAGAGTCAATGAGAGCTGCTGCTTATAGGCCTGGAGAAAATTCACAGTAGCTGGAACAGAATGACCTTGGGGGAGCAGAGGACTGTGAGGGGAGGAGGAAGGTATGTGAAGGGAGGAACAGAGCCTGAAGGTCTTGTGGGTCATGTTCGAGAGTCTGGACTTTATCCCTGGGGCAGGGGGATGCCCATGGATGTTTCACAAGAGTTTGAATAGAGGGATATGAAAGATATTGAGTCCTGGCCCTACTACTTAACAGCTGGGTCATCTCAGGCAGATTAATAATTGTTAATAATAGCAGTTAATATTTGCTGTGTGCTTACAATGAGGTATTGTGTCCACCCCAACTTCCCTACCCCATATGCAATTCTCCCTTCCCTGAACGCTCCCAATAGAGGAAGTATCTCATTTCATCCTCCCAACAGCCCTGAGAGATAGTTGTTACTATTACTGTTGTTATCCTCATTTAACAGATGGATAGCTGCAGCCTAGAAAGGTTAGGAAATGTCTTGCCTGAAGTCACACAGCCAGTTAGCCTCAGGTTTCTCATCTGTGAAGTGGGGCTAATAGGACTCACCCCATAGAGTTGTTGCCAGAATTAAATGAGATGATGTTTATTAATTAAGTACAATGCCTGGCATAGAAAGCACTTGATAAAGGACAGTTTTTAGTATCGTCAGGTGACTGGAGTTTCAAGACGGGTAATGCTATTACTGAATGAAGAATAGATCATGGGACTTCCCTGGTGGTCCCGTGGCTAAGATGCCACGCTCCCAATGCAGGGGGCCCAGGTTCAATCCCTGGTCAGGGAACTAAGATCCCACATGTCACAACTAAAGATCCTGAGTGCCTCAGCTAAGACCCAGCGCAGCCAAATAAATAAATAAAACTAAAAAAAAACCCCAAAAAACAGATCATTGTGGGTTAGCATGGAGATAGGGAATCCATTAGGAAGCTGTTGTAGGATTCTAGGTGAGAACTGGTGATCGCTTGAACTTGAGTTCTAGCTGAGGGGGTGGATGTGACGGGACAGATGCCAGAGATGGCAGGAGTGGGTGACTGAGTAGATGTGTGGGTGGGTAACAGAGACTGAGGCATCCACGATGATTCTTAGTTTCTGTCTTAAACAACTGGATATATAGATGATGGGTCTGTCATGGAGAGGTTAAGAAGGGAGAGTCAGGTTTGAGGAGGAAAGTGGTGACTTTAGTTCGGGGACTTCAAATTCAGCACATCCCTAGTAACCCACTCCAGTTTGTTGCTCAGCTTCCGGGAGGCATCAGGCAGGCAGCTGGATGAACAGGCCTGGTGCCCGGAAGAACAGTTTGGGCAAGGAAGAGAGAAGGAAGCTGGGAATCTTTAGATGGCATTGAGCTGTGGGAGAGGTGCCCAGTCCATGAGTGGGGAGGAGGATGAGGACCATTCGGGGATGGGGAGAAAGACAAATCCCCTGTGGGAAAATAAGATGTGCAGCCAGAGAGAGAGGTAGAAAGCCAGGGGCGTGTTGCCTCTTGAAATCCAAGAGAAGGAAAGGCTTGAGGAAGAGGAAGAGAACTGCCCAGTGAAAAGCTTTGCTCAGATCAAGCAGGATAAGGACTAAACGTCAAACACACAATTCAGCAACGGGGAAGTCACTGGCAACCTTGTCATCCAGACCAGTCGGGAGTGCTGGGTACAGAAACTGGACAGGGTAGGAAGAAGAGTGGGTGGGTGGGGAGAGGAGGTGGAGGTGGACACACCTCTTCAAGAAACTTGGCTCTGAAAGAGCCAAATAGGGTGAGGGGTGGGGTAGCTGGAAAGAGACTGGGAGTCCACAGAGGGGTCATTTCTTTTTATAGTTGATTTATTTAAAGTTAGCTTTGTATTGAAATAGAATATTCACACAGAAAGGGTACATGCCCTAAGTGGACAGCTCACAATACATTTTCACAAAGGAACACACCCATCTAGGATCAGGAAATAGAACCCAGATTAGGAAACAGAACATAATCAGTACCCTGTCAGCCCCCTTGTGCTCCCTTCCAGTCACTACTCCCCAGGTCTAGTGTCACTGCTATTAATAGTCACTACTATTCTGACTTCTGTCACCATAGGTTAACTGTTCTTGAACGTCACATCAACTCATACATATATCCTCTCGTGGTCTTGCTTCTTTCACTCAACATTAGGTCTGTAGGATTCATCCCTGTTGTTACATGTAGTTGTCTGTAGGATTCATCCCTGTTGTTACATGTAGTTGTATATTGTTCATTCTTTTCATTGTATAGCATTCTTTTATATCTACTGGTGGGCATTGGTATATTTCCAGGGTTGTTTTCACCTTTTATGTGGGAGTGACTGGAACTTGTTTGAGGTTTGTGGCGAAAGACTGAAACATCTTCCGTGGGAAGGGAGAGGGATGGCTAGGGCCACACGTGAGGATTTCCCGCATGGGGAACAAGAGCCTGGCTGAGGTTGAGGTTTGCTCTTTTCCAGCCCAGCTGCTGTGCCAAGACCTCTGGTGGCTCCCGCTAGCCTGTGTGCAGGTGCAGAGAAGGCAGGGGGTTGGGTTGCCCAGGGTTGGTTTCCGCCAGGTAAGGGAGTAGCCCAGAGTGCCGGGGATATTGGTAGCAGGCGGGCAAGCTGGAGTGGTGGCTGCAGATCCAGGCTGGGGAGAAGGCTGTGCCGGGAACGTTGGGAGGGAGGTGGCAGGGAGAAAGGAAGCAGAGGCAGGTTGTGAGCTTTGTGCAGGGCAATGTCTGTGCAGTAACAGCTGCCTCTCCAGGGACTAGAATAAGATTGTTACTTAGTAAGTAGTTGAATGAGCTGAGAGCTTCAGGAGGTCTCAGGTAGAATGCAGGTGAGGTGGAAGTGATGGAGAGAGCCTGAAAGTTGTCGTCAGTGTGGTTCTGATTTAGGAAGGGGGGCACTCCAGAGCCAGGTGATGAGGCTGGGGTGTTCCCATGGAGGGTGGCTGCAGGGAGCAGAGAGTGGTGGGCAATCCACAGGAATGGATAGCTGCCAGAGTAGCGGGGCACAGCACTGTCTTCAAGGAGGGAGGGGGAGATAGCACTTCTCAAACTAGGATCCTGGGACATCTTGCATCTGAATCTGTAGCCAGGGGTGGGGGTGACTGGCTGGAAATGCAGATGTCTGGGCCCACCTCAGTCTTTTGGGGAGAAAGTAAGCTCAGGATGGCTGAATGGAGCATCAGGGAGCAGGAGTGTTTACGGAGTGGGGGAGCACCCAGCCCCTCTGAGGGGATGAGATGCTCAGTGGACCCTGGTCATGGTGGCCTCTATCCAGGCAAGAGTTGGATAGGGATAGTCAATGGGGAGATAATGGGGGCAAGAAAGGGCCAACACCAAGGGGATTCAGCCCATGCAAGCTGGGAGCCAGAGGATTGGGCCTCTGTCCTAGGAGGCAGCTTCTGCTGGAGAGAAGGCGCTGATCAGCAGTGGGACCTGATCCTCTCCCCATGGCCTGGGGGTGGAGGGAGTCCCCCAGACTGAGCAGCGCTTCTGTGGGTGGAGGGATGAGGGTGGTGCACGGTGCTGTGGGACTCTCGGCACCCAGCTCCTTCTCTTCCTTCTGGGGGCAGCAGCACATAATATGGGGTTGATCCGGTCGCCCACTTTAAGGTCCGGCCTTCTCAGCCTCAGGGCTGCCTCATGCCCAGTGCCTCTCTGCCATCCTTCTGCACAGTCCCTCCACTCAGCACTCGCAGCCCTTACTTCTGCTCTCAGAAGACCTCATACACTCAGAACCCCATCTCTCAGCCCTCTGTACTCAGCCCTCTCTCAGCACCCTCCAACAGGCGCTCTATGAGTCCCCTGTGTTAACTACACTCAGTTTAGCCCCCATCCTGTTGTCTTCACTCTGTTTATCCCTCCATATACACCGCCACGCTCGACTCCCTTTACCCGCACTCCAGACCCAGCTGAGAAGATCCCCGCCAGTCCCCAGCCCGAGGGGAACCCCCAGTCACCCCTCCCAGAGGCTAGGGGGGCCGAAGGCCCGGTGCCCCCCTGATCGGGCCGGTCCCGCCCCATCCCGGCGGGCTGAGTCAGGCGGCAGGAACTGGGCGGGGGGCGGCGCCGGGAGGAGCTGAAGCCGGAGCCAGAGTCTCTGGGAGCGAGCACGGAGTCCAGCCGGGCCGGCACCGAGGGGCCCGGGGCCGGCGTGGACTTGGGGCGGGGGCAGCGCGGGGGTTAGGGGGCTGTCCCGGACCTACCATGAGCGCCAAGAAGAGAGGTAGGACCCGGTCTGGGGCTGCGGAGGCTCCGGGTCTGTCCCAGAGGCGTGCGGGCCGAGTTCTGGGCGCCCGGGACGCGGGGTTCGCCGGATCTGTGTGGGGCTTTGACGAGGATCTCTTCCTGCTAAGGTCCGGGTAAAGGCAGCTGTCTGTGACTCAGTTTCCCGGTCGGAGTCTCAGGGAAGAGGAGGGGGCGGGGCCCTTCTCTGCACGGCCCCCCACCCTGGGAATCCCCGGGCTCTGGGCGCCTCGGGGCGGGTGGCGGCTGGAGGGGAGCAGCTTCCGCGGGGCGGGCGGGTCTGGGGAGCCCAACCTGCGCAGGCCGGGCCTGCCAGACCGCTCCGCTGGGCTCCAAGCATGCACCCCGCCCCGCCCCGTGACCTCCCGCGGCCTCTCGGGGTGCGGGCGTGGGAGCTCCTGGCCCCACTTGGGGGAGGAGGTCAGGGGCAGGGCTGGGGAGCCCGCCCCACGCCCGGGTAAACAGACGCTTCCGCACATTCTTTGCGTGCCCCTCCCCTTTCCTGCCCCTTCCCAGCCCGGGGAGGGTCCCCGCGCGACCCCCCTTCCTGCCCCGCGCGGCAGGCGGAGCCTGCACCTCTGCAGGAAGTGGGGGCCGAGCCGAGGCCACGCTGAGTCTGAGACCGAGTCACCCGCGGCAGCCCTGTTATTAGGGCCCCGGCCGGTGCGTTTTGGACTGCCGGCTGCAAGCGGTGGTGTCCTGCAGGACTGAGAAACAGAGGCTGGGCTGCAGGGAGGGGGCTTCAAAGGCCTGACTGGCGCTGGACACCCGCCCTCGCCACCCCCAGGGAGCCCCGCGCGGACTCATTCCATGATGTCCCTGTCGGTGCGGCCGCAGCGCCGCCTGCTCAGCGCCCGGGTCAGTAGGAGCCAGTCCTTCGCAGGCGTCCTCGGCAGCCAGGAGCGGGGGCCCAGGTACGCAGCAGAGGGGAGCTGACCGGGTCCAGAAAGGCTGACCGGGTTGGAGTGTGCTAGTGAGGGTGTGGGGGAGGACTTCTTGCCTCTTTCTGAGTGCAGTCTCTTCTTCAGGAGCTTCCCGGCCTTCGGTCCCCCAGGGCCCCCACGGAAGCCCCCGGCGCTCTCCCGGGTGTCCAAGATGTTTTCAGTGGCGCACCCGGCCCCCAAGGTTCCACAGCCCGAGCGCCTGGACCTGGTGTACACTGCGCTCAAGCGAGGCCTGACGTAAGCAGTACCCTCCCAACCCCTTGTCCCAGGATCCCTCCCTAAGGCCTCTACCCTTCCTGCTAATGGGAACCTTCCCCAGCTTCACTCCCTCTCCTTACTGCCCCTTCCTTGGGCAGATAGAGGCTGGAGAAGTAAGAGAATTCTGTGGTCACCGTTTACCCAGGGCCTATTTGGAAGTGCACCAGCAGGAGCAGGAGAAACTCCAAGGACAGATAAGGGAGTCCAAGAGGAATTCCCGCCTGGTGAGTGAAGAGTTGGCATCCTGTATGTCCTGGATTAATGGTCTTTGCTCTTGTGGTGTTGGGGGGCTGGGCAGGGCCAGTGCTGGCTAACATCAGGGCTGTTTCCTGGGGTGACTCAGTCCAGGTGTGACTAGAAAAGGGGTATCAGGCAAAACTGATAGGAGGTTTGTCTCTTCCCCCTTCCCAGGCTGCGTGCACTTTCTGCCTGTGACCCAGTGCCTGCCCCCTGGGAACTTCCAGTGGGGTGGGTCAAACCCCGCTGACATGGACAGCAGGAGATTATGTTGAGATTAGGTTGTGGTGGTCCTAAGCGAGAGCCGTGGTTTTTTCCGGGGAAAAGGTCAGGGCTTCGCGGAGAAAGAACTGTTTCTGCTGGGTCTTGAAGAATCAACAGGAGTTCCCGGTTAGGGGGAACCAAGCATGAGGAGGCACAGAGCTCTCGTCCTAGGGATGGTCGCAAAGGCAGTGGGCCATGGGAGGGATCTCACAGAAGAGGCAGGGGGAAGAGTACTGGAGTGGTCCTGGGGACCAGATCTCTGACACCAGCAGAGACCAGGCATGTGAGAAGCTAGGCCAGTCCCTGCTTTGACTGGAATGGCTGCAGACTGTGGTGTGAGAGGAGGAAGCCTGGGAGGGAAAGGCGCTGGATGGTCTGGCCAAGCGGGTACCCCTGCTGGAGTTCTTCCGCTACCTCCTAATGTGCCACCCCCCCCCCCACCTCTCCCTGCAGGGTTTCCTGTATGACCTGGACAAGGTGAGTGTATAGAGAATGCTATTGGAAGAGGTTGACTCAGAGGTACGTAAAGGGCCCTGGGCCTCAGGCTTCTAACACACTTTTCCCCCAGCAAGTCAAGTCCATTGAACGCTTCCTGCGACGGCTAGAGTTCCATGCCAGCAAGGTACTGGTGCGGCATATGTGTGTGTTTGCAGCTTGGGGTGGGGGGTCGGATGTCACAGGGAGAGCAGATGATGGTAGGCCCTGGGGGAGCAACGCCAGCAGTGAGTCTCAGTCCCCCTCTGCCACCCCACTCCTCTGCCCAGATTGATGAACTGTATGAGTCATACTGCGTGCAGCGGCGTCTCCGGGACGGTGCCTACAACATGGTCCGTGCCTACAGCACTGGCTCCCCAGGGAGCCGCGAGGCCCGGGACAGCCTGGCCGAGGCTACTCGAGGGCATCGCGAGTACACGGAGGTGAGGGAAGTGTGCCCCTGAGGCTGAGGCACAGGGTACAGTAGAGTTGGTGAAAGGGGACTGGGTTTTGGCCTCTTCCTGTCGTTGCCCCCACCACCACCATCACCACCCCCATCTCTCTATCCAGAGCATGTGCCTGCTGGAGAGCGAGCTGGAAGCACAGTTGGGCGAGTTCCACCTCCGGATGAAAGGTACCCAGCCATGAGGCTGACTGGCGGCTGGGGGAGGGAAGTGTGCGCCTGAGACCCCTCGACCCAGCTCATCTCCTTCTCCCCCACTCCCAGGGCTGGCCGGCTTCGCCAGGCTGTGTGTTGGTGACCAGTATGAGGTAGGAGGATGGGAAGGGAGGGGCTGGGATGGCGGGGTTGCAACATGGAAGGCTGCTTCATCCTGCCTCTTCCCCTAGATCTACATGAAATATGGGCGTCAGCGCTGGAAACTACGGGGCCGCATAGAGAGTAGTGGAAAGCAGGTGTGGGACAGCGAGGAAACCGTCTTTCTGCCTCTGCTCACGGAATTCCTGTCCATCAAGGTGACGTCTCTGCCCAGGACCATAGGATACCAAGATCCTGTGACTCTGTGACCCGTGAACCCCTTTGGACCTTCATGACCTTGAGACCCTTAATGCCTGTGACCCCCCACCTGGTTCCTTGGCCCTGTGAATGTGTGACCCCTTGACCTTCATGACCCTGTGATTTCCCCATGATCTTCTGACCTGGTGAATATTTGACCTCTGAACTCCCATGAGGCTGTGACCCCATGACCATAGTGACTACAGATTTTGACGTCTATGATCCCTGTGCTCCCAGAATGCTTCAAGCCTGAATGGATGGCCCCATGACTGTGCAAGTTCAGACCTCTGATCCCCCAAAATCTCATGACTCCTACACCTTTATGACCCTACCATGCATTCTTGGCTACAGGTGACAGAACTGAAGGGCCTGGCCAACCATGTGGTTGTAGGTAGCGTCTCCTGTGAGACCAAGGACCTGTTCGCTGCCTTGCCCCAGGTTGTAGCAGTGGATATTAATGACCTCGGCACCATCAAGCTCAGCTTGGAAGTGACATGGAGGTTGGTGGGGCTGAGGGACTTGGAGACAGGGCTGGGGTTTGAGGCGTCTGCTAACAGCTTCTTTCCTCTCCAGTCCCTTCGACAAGGATGACCAGCCCTCAGCTGCTTCTACTGTCAACAAGGCCTCTACAGTCACCAAACGCTTCTCCACCTATAGCCAGAGCCCACCAGACACACCCTCGCTTCGGGAACAGGCCTTTTATGTGAGTCACATCCCAGGCTTAGCACCACCTTCCCCAAGAAGAGGTGGTCCTGAAATGTCCTTTCCTCTCTCCCAGAATATGCTGAGGCGGCAGGAGGAGCTGGAGAATGGGACAGCATGGTCCCTGTCATCTGAATCTTCTGATGACTCATCCAGCCCACAGCTCTCAGGCACTGCCCGCCACTCCTCAGCCCCCAGGCCCCTGGTGCAGCAGCCTGAGCCTCTGCCCATCCAAGTTGCCTTCCGTAGGGCTGAGACCTCCACTTCTGGGCCCATGGATGAGGAGAGAGTTGTGGCCCCAGCCCTGGCCAATGGGCATGCCCCCTACAGCCGGACTCTGAGCCACATCAGTGAGGCCAGCGTGGACGCCGCCCTAGCTGAAGCTTCAGTGGAGGCTGCAGACCTAGAAAGTCTAGTCCAGGGACCTAGCCCACCTGCGTGCCCAGATCCCACCCATAGGGAGCACTCTGGTCCTGTCCCTTCTGCCCTGGATGCTGGCCATTGTGCCATAAGCCCTACTCTCAGTACAACAGGCCCTGCCCCATCTGCTCACCTAGGCTTGGCTAACAAGACCATAAATTCTAGCTCTCCTGAACTACCCACCCACACCACTACAGGCTCTACCTCTAGTGCCATAAGCCCTACCCATAGTGCTCCAAGCCTCACTCACTCTACCACAGCTTCTACCCACAAGACCGTGGTCTCTATCCTCACTACCACAGGTCCTAACCCCAGTACCACAGGGCCAGTCCAGACCACCACAAGTCCCACCCACAAACCAGTACTTTCTACCCTCACTCCTGCAGCTCCTACCCCCAATACTACAGACCCAGTCCAGACCACCACAAGCCTCAGCCACACTGTCACAAACTTGACACACACTGTCACAAGCACTACCAACAAACCCATGGTCTCTACTCTCATTATCGCAGGCCCTACAGCCAGTGCCACAGGTCCAGTGCAGACTACCACTAGCTCCACCCACACTACTGCAAGCCCCACCCACATCACAAGCCTCACCTACACCACCACAGGCCCCACCCCCACTACTGCAAGCCCCACCCACACCACCACAGGCCCCACCCACACTACTGCAAGCCCCACCTACACCACCACAGGCCCCACCCACACTACTGCAAGCCCCACCTACACCACCACAGGCCCCACCCATACTACTACAACCGCTACTCCCAAAGCCAAGATGTCAACTAATGCCACTACACCCAACGCTAAGGACCCAGTCCAGACCACCAGGAGTCCCACCCATTCTGTCACAAGCCCCACTCTCATAACTGTAAGCCCCTCCACTTTTCTAGACTTTGCCAAGCTCTCCAGCCCCTCTGCAAATACAGACCCTCCCCACCTAGGTAATGACCCCCTGTCTGGTAGTTACCTAGCCTCCACTCCTTGCACTCAGGGAGACCCCATAGCCTCCAGCACCTCCCATCCAAGTCCTGCTTGTTCCAGTTGGGAGCCCCTCACAAGCCCTTCCCCAGACCCCTCAGAAGCCATCCGTCAGAGCCCAAGTCTCCCTCCCTCACCCCTAGCCCATGTGCCCCAGCATCCAGACCCTAGAGTGGCCAGAGCTGCTCCAGCCCCAGTTCCAGGGGCAGCTGGAGGGGCTGGGGACAGGAAGCTGGAAGAGGCTCTAGGGGCCCTGATGGCTGCCCTGGATGACTATCGTGGCCAGTTTCCCGAGCTGCAGGGCCTGGAGCAGGAGGTGACCCGGCTGGAGAGTCTGCTCATGGTGAGGAGGGCCGGACTGGGCTGCGGTGGTACAGGGAAGGCAGCCAGGCAGGGGCAGCACCTCTGACACCCTTCAAAACCCCAGCAGAGACAAGGCCTGACTCGGAGCCGGGCCTCCAGTCTCAGCATCACTGTGGAGCACGCCCTGGAGAGCTTCAGCTTCCTCAATGAGGATGAAGATGAAGACAATGACAGTCCTGGGGACAGGTGAGAGGGGCGAGGTGAGGGGGAAGAGGGGAGGTGAGTACCAGATGAAGGAGAAAGGTGAGAAAGGGGAACAGGTGAGGTGAGGCCAGGTGGACCACGTAGAGAGAGCAGCAAGATGAGAGGTGGGGGGGGGGGGATTGCTGGTGGGAGCCTCTGTATTCGCCCCGCCCGTGTACTCCTGTGTGTCCTTGGTGCCCATGTTTTCAACCCCATCTATATCCCCAGTGCTTCTGGCCACCTTCCTCCTCATCCCTGCAGTGTCTGCCTCCCCCATCGGTCCCTGTCAGCTCCTGAGTCTCCAGCTCCTCCTCTCTTCCTTGGCCTCACTTTGAACCCGCGCTATGAACGAGCCCTTTCTGTGCCTCCCCGTGCGTCCTGGGTCCCTCAGCCTGAACCTCCTCTGTCTGGATCCTGATCTGCCCAGAGACCCAGGCTCCTTGGCTCTCTGTCCTGGAGTGGCCTTTGCCAACTTCCAGTTGAAGATCTTGCACGGCCCCTATTCCCTCTGATGCTGCCCAGGTTACGTCCCCGTGCCCCACACCCCTTGGGCCATAACCTCTCGCAGTCCACTTTGCGTAGGCCATCCCACCTGCAGCCCTACTCCCGCCTGTCCTGGCCCCAGCGGTCCTGGCAGTCGTAGCTGAAGGTGGCCCTGGGCAGATGGGCTCTGGGCAGACCCCTGCTACCACCTGTTGGTCCCAGCCCTTTCCTCCTTCTGGAAGTCTCCCATGAACTTGCCCATTGTCTGTTCTTTATGTGTCATCTGTTCTGTTCTGGGATTGGGGGAGCTTAATAAAAATTCACTGGTGACGAGATGATGATGTGTGCTCCTGGGGCGGTTTACCCCATCTTTCTCTCAGGCCCCCAAACAGCCTAGCACCTGGGGCTGAGGACAGCCTCGACTCGCCCAGTGCCCGACCCCTCAGCACAGAGTGTCCAGCTCTGGATGCTGCCTTGGTCCAGCACCTGTATCACTGCAGCCACCTCCTGCTGGTGAGGCTAGTGGTGTTCCCCCCACCCTCTCCTGGTAGTCGCTTCCCCCAGGGAGCCCTGCACCTCATTCCTGGCCCTTCATCCCTCCTCTGAGTTCCACTCCCCAATGTCCCAGGGCCTGGCTCTTGCTGAATGGAACACCTCCCACACTCTGGCTCCCCCAAGCCTCTCCCGATGCATGCTGGGACTTGCAGTCCCCGGTCTCCATCCTCTCTAAGCTCTACCTTGAGGTCTGAGCTACTTGGCCACCCCTGTTCTCCAGAAACTGGGCACATTTGGGCCCCTGCGCTGCCAGGAGGCATGGGCCCTGGAGCGGCTACTGCGGGAGGCCCGAGTGCTCGAAGCAGTATGCGAGCTCAGCAGGCGATGGGAAATGCCTGCCACCTCTGCCCAGGAAGGTAAAGGCTGTGTGGGCCCTGGCTCGAGTATGTCCCGGAGCTCCCACCTTGCCCTGCCCCACCTGCACGCCTGTCTCACCACCTGCCTGCTCTGTTGCTGACAGTTTGCTGCATCTTCTCACAGTGGTGCAGTTCTCGGCCTCTCGGCCCGGCTTCCTGACCTTCTGGGACCAATGCACAGAGGGACTCAGCCCTTTTATCTGCCCTGTGGAGCGGGTGCTCCTCACCTTCTGCAATCAGTACAGCGCCCGTCTCTCCCTGCGCCAGCCAGGCTTAGCTGAGGCGGGTGAGTGGGCTGCTGGCTTGCCCCCTCTACCCTCCTTTCTGATTCCCAGTGATGGGACCTTAGGGAAAGCCAGGTCAGCCCACACAGACATGCTGAGTTGAGCACTGGGAAGAAATAGCAAAGGCATATGCCTCAGCACAAAAGGGCCCAGATTGGACAGGGACTTCCTGGACGTGCACCAGGGATGGGGCACCCTTCCCTCTAATGACCCAGGTCCCTCCACACCCTGAGACCTGCAACCCTGCCTTCCACAGTGTGCGTCAAGTTTCTGGAGGATGCCCTGGGCCAGAAGCTGCCCCGGAGCCAGGCAGGCCCTGGAGAGCAGCTCACCGTCTTCCAGTTCTGGAGTTACATTGAAGCCTTGGACTGCTCCTCCATGGAGGCCTATGTAACCGAGACAGCTGAGGAGGGTGAGGCAGTGGCCCTGGTCACAAAGTGGCCTGGCCCTGTGGGTGGGTCTGAAGGTGTAGATTCAGGACATGAGGGTACAAAAGACCCTACCCCCGGAGGCTCTTTGCCCTGCCACCTTGCTCTAGCTGACACCCCCCTCCCCCACTGCCCAACTTCCTTCTTTCAGTGTTACTGGTGCGGAATCTGAATTCGGATGACCAGGCTGTTGTGCTGAAGGCCCTGAGGTTGGCACCTGAGGGGCGGCTTCAAAGAGACGGGCTCCGGGCCCTCAGCTCCCTGCTTGTCCATGGGAACAACAAGGTCATGGCTGCTGTCAGCACTCAGCTCCGGAGCCTGTCGCTGGGCCCCGCCTTCCGGGAAAGGGTGAGAGTTGGGCAGGCCTCCCTGGAGGGTGGAGGCTGGGGTCCCAGGCTAAGTCCCAGGCTGAGTTTGCCCTCCCACCCTTACCCAGGCCCTGCTGTGCTTCCTGGACCAGCTGGAGGATGAGGATGTGCAGACCAGAGTGGCCGGCTGCCTGGCTCTAGGCTGCATCAAGGTGACCCCTGCCGACCTTCCTACCCTCTCTCTCCCCTCCCAGCTCCCTGAGCCCTGGGTCCTGAGCCTGCTCCCCTGGGCCCACCTCAGTGCTCTCTCCCCTGGTAGGCTCCAGAAGGCATTGAGCCCCTGGTGTACCTCTGCCAGACGGACACAGAAGCCGTGAGGGAAGCAGCTCGGCAGAGCCTGCAGCAGTGTGGTGAGGCTGGGGATCAGGAGGCACGGGTCTAGTTGAGTTCTAGGACATTTGGCTGCTGGGAGTAGGGGTGAGATGGGGTCAGGGGCAGGAGGGAAGGGTGGAGCTAGGACCACTCCTGACCCCATCCTTATCCATTCCAGGAGAAGAGGGACAGTCTGCCCACCGAAGGCTGGAGGAGTCACTGGATGCCCTGCCCCACATCTTTGGGCCCGGCAGCATGGCCAGCACGGCATTCTAAACTCCCCACCCAGCGGCCCCCAGTGCCCCTTCCCCGCACCTTCAGGGCTTACCAGGCACTGGCAGGGAGGATGAGGGCTGGCTCCAGACATCCCTCCCTCACAGATTCCTATCAATGAAAATCTAATATATTCTTCTGTTGTCCTTGGGGTTGGGGGGAGTCAGTGCCGCAGTCAAGTGCCTCCCAGCCTCGGCTCAGCACACTTGCCATAGATCGGTGTCCTGGGCCTGGCCGACCTGCCTCTGCCCTGCCCTTGGTTTTGTATTTTATTTACAGAGTTTTACAGAAAATAAAAAAAGCAGAAATGCCTTTCCTACATAGCTTGGACTGGTGCACTCCTAACCTCCTGCTCCAGCATCTTCTGGCTGTGGTCCTGACACTAGTGTGTCCACACTCCATCTGTGACAGTACCATGTGCTTTTGCCCTGGAAATCCAGATGGAAGAAGCCCAGAGGCTGGAACTGGGCTTGGAAAAGAGGGCAGAGGAAGAGGGTGGTGGAGTGTTGCTGAGAAGGCCCAGCCTGCAGGTGGGTGTACCCTGGGCCTGGAAGCTATAGGACTAGACTGGAGCTAAACTCTGGAGCTGGCCTAGAGGAGGCCCAAAGGGTGCCAGTCCTGGGAATGGCTCCCTAGCAGCAGCTGGCTTGGCTGGGAGGCAAAGAGGAAGCAGGCAGGAAGAGAAGGTGTGGTGGTGGCTGGAGCTTCTGGCCACCAGGGGGCGGCAGAACCCCATCAGGGAATGCCAGGCTTTTCTGGGTCTTTACTTCAGCAAAGGCAGCTTCCTACAGAAGGGGCTGTGCCCAAGGAGGTTCTTGAACGCTGGGTGGGTTGAGAGGAGGCTCTTGCAGAGGGAAGAGCTGGGGCCAGGGAGGCAGGTGACGTGGGTGGCTGCCCTGTGACTCTCTTAACAGTAAGTCCCTCCTGTCCCTGAGCCGCCTCCCCTCTGTAATAACAAACCTGACTAAACCTTGTGACCTTGCCACAGCTGCTAGACTCGTGCTGCTCCAGGGAGAGGGCTCACGTGAGTTTATTAACCCCAGAAAGTTAACGAGTTCAGTGGGAGGAACCTGAGGGTAGGGTGGGAGTGCAGGGTGGCAGGTCTGTTCTTAGGAGGGCCGGAGGGAGGCCCACACTCAAGGCTGGACAAACAGGTCTTGCACCTTCCCCTGCCCCGCCAGAGCTTTCAGTGGCGACAGTGCAGGGGAGGGCCTTCCCTGGTCCCCGAGCCCACTCTGGCGTCCCCGTAGCAAAGCAGCATGACACCCTGGGGACAGTCTGTGTGCCTGCACTCAGGAAGAGCCAGTGAGGTGCCAACAGTCCCCCCCTCAGGGGTGACCCAGATCCCCAGAGAGCTCTGCCCCGGTGTTTTAGAGCTGTGTATGAAGAGGTTTGGCTGGGCTTTTAACCACCTGCTGGGGAAGCCAAGCTGAGCAGAAGAAAAACGGTAACAGGAAGGAGCACAGGAAACACCTGTGTGTGGATGCAGGTGGCTCATTCCAGTTGGGTGGGGGTGGGCGCGGGGGTGGGGGCCGGCCGACTGCCCTCAGCACACGGGCTGTGTGTTCCCTCTGTAACTGTGAAGGGCGGTACAGGAGAGATGGTCAGCTCAGTTTTGGGGAGATGATCGGCTGCAGTGGTAGGGGAAAGCAAACAATTGATAGAGACCAAGCCAGCACCCAAAGCTGGCCACAGCCTGGGCCTGCTGCAAGGGCCCCTGTAGCAGAGTTGCAGGCCCAGAACCACCCTTCGAGCCCCGCAGACCTGAGGCCCCACAAGAGCCCCAGTGGGAGGATAGGACTGTCCATTGACATCCAAAGCGTGGCCTGTGTGGTGGGGAAAGAGGAAGTGAACACAGGCCTAGCAGGTCCTGGGAAAGTGCAGTGGGGTGACTGGACCAGCAGTAGCTCATGGCTCAACCCACAGGAGAGGACAGGGCCTGGGCAAGAAGTGGAGGATGGAAAAACACCCCTGCCAGGGGTCAACAGGTCACTGGAAATTTGAGTGGCCCTACATCTCTGCTTTCCAATTCTGGGAAGGGATAGGGTACCTAACTTTGTCCTCTACAAGGAGAGCCCTGAATCCTAAGCCTCGTATTCAGCTCTAGGCAAGGGTGGACTGGAGGGTCAGGATGAGTAGGAGCTAGAATTAGGGCAATGTGAGGTACAGCGGAAGCACTGTCAAGGCCGAGACAGAAAGAGCCTCGGGCCTTTGCCCCATCGAGCCTACCCAGTTCAGAGCAGTGGATCAACCCCAGAACAGCCACTTAACCCCTCTCCATCAGTTACTTAAAGTCAGGCTGTATGGCCTCCTGCGCTCAGGCCCACGTCTATGAGGTGGCGGGGATGGGGGGGCAGGGGAAGCCCTTGTCTTCCCTTCTGCACACCCTGCCCTCCTCCAGCACACGCAAACCCTCACAGGTGCTCCCATAGGTCTTTCCACAGGGCAAAGCTGCTCCCAGCATACCTCCTCCCCTGCTGTTACACAGGTTTGGAGAGGCTCTCACTCTGGCGACTCTGGACAGTTTTGAGCCTGCTGCCTCTGGTGACGGGAGGCTGATGACACCACCAGGAGTCAGATGCACCAGAGCAGGGAAAGCCTGTGCCCAGCTGTCCTGTGGAGCCTGTGCCAGCCTCTGTGAAGGGACAGAAGGAAGTGGGCCTCTAAGGTCTGTGACACCCTGAGAAACGCCCCATCGATCAAGTCCATCAAGGCCGCAGCCACGCCCTGGCCACTATTGCTGGGGCTCTCCCCAGGAGAAACTTATAAGCCCATGCTGTGAAAAAAGGGACCAGGCTGAGGTAGTCCAGGATATAGTTTATTGGGTTGGTAGGCACTGAATCCCCCCACCCCACTTCCTTTCCTTTTACCCTCTTCCAACCTTACCTTTCCTCCAATCTCCTATGCTCCTTCCTCATGTATTCAAAGCTGCGAGAACCAAAAAAAGAAGAAAGAAACATGTTGGTAAAGGCAAAGAGGCAGATGGGTTGGCATGTGGGAAGAGAACTGCTGCTTTGTCTCGCCCACAGAGCGGGGGTGCCTTCCTTGTGTGCTTCTGCCTGGTGTGTGGGTACAATTTGCTGAACCCTGGGCATATGACATGCTCCCCCCACCCCTGGCATCCCTGGAGGACCCTATTTAGGCCATTTCTCGGCCATGGACAGAAGGCTCTTGGCCTGACTGCTGGACTTGGCTCTCCTGGGCTGATGTAATACAGAGGGTGAGCTTGGGAAGGACTCCCAAACCTGTATGAATTGCTAAGGAAAAACATCGATCATTTGGAAAATAAGACTGTCATTGACCTGCAGGAAGGGGCCTCTTGTTTCAGAAGGCTGCAAAGGGGTGATGGTTACAGTTTGAGTTTGATATCAGTGGTCAAGTCTCATTTCTCTCTGAAGACACCCAGAGCATATTGGATCTGCCAAGAGTATTAACTTGGAGAAGCTCAATAAGCAACTGAATTGCCATGCTATCACTGACGTTTCTAGCTGTTTCCTCTGAATCTCCCTACAACTTTCTCCTCCTCCTCAAGCATGCTCTTACAAACATCACTCCACAGCATTCCATTCTAGGCCCCTTGCTCCTCTCTTTTGAAACACACTCCCTGAACTACCTTATCCATTTCTCTGGCTTCCATCTATATGCTGATGCTGTATGCCTCATGGCTGTGATTCACATGGCTCTCTTCTCATCTCCCGACCCTCATATCCAACTGCTGACTGGACACCTTTTGAAGAGCATGCTCAAAATCAAACATCTCTGCTTCTCCTCCTGGACTCTCGGAGTTACCAACTACCCAGGTACTCAAGCCACACAACTGGGCCTCACCCTCGATTCTTGCCCTGTCCCCTCATGCCAACCATCAATCTTCGCAATTAAATGCCCTAAATATTGCTAAGTCTGTCTGTGTCTCTTCATTCCCATTGGCACCACTCAGTTTCCAGACACGTTGACCTCTCTCCTAAACACTAAAACTGTCCCCCCTCACAGGCTCCCGCCTCTGGTCTTGCCCTTCTTCCATCCAGTCTCCAAGGTGCAAAGTGATTTCTAAAAACAGACCCATCACTACAGTCTGTTTCTCTTAGGGAAAACTCCAGCCCCCTCAGCCTAGCTCACAAAGGCTTTTAAGTGGGTTCCTCTCTCCAGCCCCACTTCTGCCACCTAACTTCTCAGTCTGCACTGGACCTCACTGAACCATCCTTGGGGCTTACTTGCCCCTCTGTGGTACACTTCTCATCTTGCCTTGCTAATGCCTGGTTACCTGATAGGCTTCAACCTCAACATCACAAATTTCCTCAGGAAGCTTCCCTTCCACTGTGCTCCCTGTCATAGAAGCATGCGTTTCCCCTAGTACAGTTTAAGGGGAATCACACCCCATTGCAATCACTCGTTTACATCTCCAATATATACATCTGTAACTATTTGCTGACTAGTCAGCGAGGTAACGCATACCACCCAAGTCTGGGAAAGATGATTGCTGCCTTCCTTATAGAGCTCGGTGCAAGTTTTTTGTTTTGTTTTTAAACAGCTTTATTGAGATTTAGTCTGCATACCATACAATTCATCCGTTTAAAATGTACAATTCCATAGTGGCTTTTAGTGTATTTAGGGTTGTACAATCATCACCAAATCAATTTTAGAGATTTCATCAACCTCAAAAGAAACTCGGCACTCCTTAAGTATCATCCCCAGGACCTCTGCATCCCTTTCCCTTTCCTGCCCCCCAGCCCTCAAGGCAACCACTAATCTACTGAAACCACAGATTCTATAGATTTGCCTATTCTGGATATTTCTTTCTTCTTTTTTTTTTTTGGCTGAATCACCTGGCATGTGGGATCTTGGTTCCCTAATTAGGGATTGAACCCGCGTCCCCAGCAGTGGAAGTGGAACTGTTAGCCACTGGGAGGTCCCTGGATATCTCTCATAAATGAAATCAGGTTAGGTCTTTCCAACTTACTCAGTTCTGAGATTCACCTGAGAACTTCCCTGGAGATTCAAATTCGGAGATGAAGGAATCTTTATTTTAAACATGTGCTCCAGGCAATTCTCTGTTTAATCAGGCTGCATCTGCCTTTACTGTCCCCAGCAACTAAGGCCAAATACATAGTAGTAATAGCTTTTAATGAATATCTCTAAAACTTAACACAATCTGAAAACTGTGAATATGAAAGAACAGTATAAGTTTAATGCAGAAAAAGTCTGGATAAAAACACCCCTCAGAGTCCCCTTTGAAACGTAGCTCCTTAGAATGCACTTTTACCACTGGGTTCTCAAATAAGGAGTGGAATGGAAGCCTGAGCAGGGGACAATACAGGGAGGGACAACTGAGGTCAGATGAGTGGAGGAAGCAAGTTGAATCCACAGAGGCCATAGGGGGCAGTTAGAAAGGGGCTTGTGGAGTGGCTGAGGAGTTGGGATTTACTCCTAGGACACTGGGGACTCATGCATGGGCTTGAAACAGGAATTTTGTGATCCCATCTGTGGTTTGGAAAGGTCGCCTTGTGTTGAGGGAGGAGGCAGGGAGCAGTGAGGAACCTGATGCTAAGCCAGGTAGGGACAGAGAGGAGGTTAGAGTGAAATGTTCAGAAGGTAGAATGGATGGGATTTGGAGACTGATGGGATGTGGGAGATGAGAGAATGAAGCTTAGGTTTCTGGCCAGTGTGGTGGATGGATGGGGGTATCTTTCACTATAAAGGGGGAGCCCTAGCGAAGCAAATGAGGAGGAGAGTGACAAGGCTCCTAAGGGTAGCCTGGGAGCCATCCAGAAGTGTCCAGAAAGAAGCTAGACATGTAGATCTGGGCAAGAAGAGAAGTATGGAAGTATGTAGGTTAGAGGGAGAAGTTTGAGAGTCATCCTTGCTTCACTGTGAAGTCTCGTATGACCACAGTGATATCCAGTGACCAATCTGTTCCTCCCACACCTGCTACCCATACCCTTCTTTTACTTGCTTCTCCATCCTTGACTTCTACCTACTAATACTCATGAGGGTTTAGTGTCTCCAGATAAATACAAGACAAAACATGAGGCACTTGAGGGCTAGGAGCATCATCTCTCTCCAGCAGCACCCTAACCTTGAGCATAGACCTGGGCATAGAGCAATTGATTCAAGACTTGCATGCGTGCATGCTCAGTTGCTTCGTCGTTTCTGACTCTGTGACCCCATGGACTGCCAGGCTCCTGAGCCTATGACCATGGTCTTTAATTAATTAATAGGGCTCCTGAGCCACCTGGGAAGCCCTATTCAAGGTTTACTTACAGATTAGTAAACCGTGATTCCAAATGCCTCTTCTATTTACTAAGAGCCTGAAATTTCCACCATTAAAGCCCTCCCTTTGGGTTAAGGCACTGTCCAACTTGTGTGGAGGGGAAGAAACCTCTTTCACCTCTAAACAAATCACATAAAATTCGGAGGGGGAGAAAATGAGGGAGCAGAGACGTCCAGAGCTCACCTGATAGACCTCCCTTCCTTTTCCCCCTCCCAAGCAGTCCCTGAGCTAAAGTATCAAGTACAGAGGATCCCTATTAAAATGTAAATGTTACCTAACAGAGTGAGGAGCTCAGAGGGGCCAGTGAAAGAACAGGAAGAGAGAGGGTGGGGCTGGAAGATCTGAGTACTCATTCTGGTTTTGTCAACAAGTTACTGGATGACTCTGAGCAAGTCACTTCACTTCTAGAGTTAAGGACAAAACTGTGGCTGGCTCTTCAAAAAGAAATGTGGACATCAATTGACAGGGCAGGCATGAAGGTTTTTTTAAAATGAAAAGTGGACAGATTTTTTAAAAAAGTGAACAGATTAGGTGGATTATTTAAGGGTGATCAATGCATATCTGAAAAATGCAGGTAAGAGTACAGAGAACAAAAGTAACCTACTGCTCAAATGTGAGATGTAGGCCCAGGCAAAATCCTTTAGACTGTAGAGAGCAGTAGTTTGAGCTGGGAGGTAAAATAGAATTTTCATAGGGGTCTGAAGAAAGCAGATATTAATAAGGAAACAAATTCCTGTGGTCTGGGTAGGAGATGATATAGAAGGGCAGCTCTTTAAAATTTAGGAGAAAGTGGTTGGCCTTGGCAGTTGAGATTGAAAGCTTTCCAAATATCTTACAATGTTTAGTATCACTTCACCCTCATCCAAAAGAATGGGATGACTTTCTGTCCCCCCAACACTCTTGTACCCTTTTATGCCCTTGATTATGGCTCTTCACCTTACATGCCTTGCCTTCTTAGAGCCTTCTGAGCTTTTGCGTGCCTGCGTGCTCAGTCATGTCTGACTCTTTGCGACCCCATGGACTGTAGCCTGCCAGACTCCTCTGTCCATGGGATTCTCCAGGCAAGAATACTAGAGTAGGTTACCATTTCCTCCTCCAGGGGATCTTCCCAACCCAGGGATCAAACCCACATCTCCTGCATTGGAAAGGCGGATTCTTTACCACTGAGCCACCAGGGAAGCCCTTCTGATCATATTAATACCCAGCTGAAATGAGATACTCCTAGGGAATGATTGGCTCCTTTATGAGTCCATTTCTTCCCATTATCACAGTTATGCATTAGTGTGTTTTGGTTTTGTTTTCTAAACTTTAAGAGCGGGAAACACATCTTGGGTCATCTTTGTATCCCCAGTGCCTAGAAAGGGAGCTGAAGACAGCAGTACTCAGTAAATCTTTGCTGAACTGGATTATACCTCACACATGTCCTCAGTAGACAGAGCAATAGGAGTGCTCAGGTGTAGCTTTAGGTCTTACCCCACAAAGTGGTCAGGAAGAGTCTTGCCCATTGTTACTCAGAAAATCAGCACATCTCTCAATTCATTGAGTCTCTTGCTTAATGAGTTCCCAAAAAACATATAAATAATCATGATTATTGCAAGCTTTACCTAGGGGCAACAGTGGGAGCTAAGGAAGATTTGGAAACAGAATTGTTCTTCTGAGAATAATAGCATAAAATACACTTTTCTCATAAAGAATGGCTTCCAGGCCAAGGAAAGCCTAGTCAATAATTCAATTAATTAATCCTATAAATTAATTAAAGACCATGGCCATCAGAAGGCAGATTTGGGAGTGAGGGTAGATTAACAAGAAGCATAAAAATAAAAAAATTATAGTTTACATTTATTGTATGATTATCAGTGCCTTGAACTATGCCTAAACTTTTACTTGGATTTTTCTCATTCAATCTTTACCACTTTGTGAAGAAGTGTTATAGAGAAGAAACCTGCAGTTGAGTTGTTACTAATTCACCCAAGATCACACTGCTGCTGCTGCTAAGTCACTTCAGTCATGTCCGACTCTGTGCGACCCCATAGACGGCAGCCCACCTGGCTCCTCTGTCCCTGGGATTCTCCAGGCAAGAATACTGGAGTGGGTTGCCATTTCCTTCTCCAAGATCACACAGCTAATAAGAAACCAAGACAAGATTCAAATGCCTGACAATATGACTCCAGCATCTGGAGAGGATGATATTAAACATTTACATTATATAAATTACATCTCAACCTAATTAACTGCTTACCGAAGCTTTCTAGTAATATGGCTTCCCAGGAGGCTCTCCTACAGGGAGAGAACATACCTTTTGCCGGCATGTGAGCACCAGTCCACCTCTCAGTAAAATGTCACTTGGCTTATCCATCAAGCTCCTGTGAACCTGATGAGTCTCTAAGGAAGGAATCCACTCTGGAGGCTGAGGGCCAGGTCTTAGAACCTGGTGACTTCACTATCGCCACGTGGTAAGCTGACAGCCTTCTGCTGATAATGCCTTGAACTCCTGTGAACTACAAACCTGAGACAGTCCATGGGAAGAACACTTACTTAAATCACTGGGTGGTTTTAAATCACCACAGTTCTCTCTGGGTGACGCAGTCTGGGATAGTACTACAGGCAACAAACTTGTCCTTATTTTTATCATCCCAACTGTTCCACAGGCTCTCACCATATTACTCTTCTCAGCCTGTTTCTGTTGGGCCTGAAACAGACTATCCTTTTGGACTGGCTTTCCGTCCCTTGATCTTTAGAGCCAACTTCATGCACAAAGTAGGACACATCACCATTTCCTGCAAGAAGAAAACATTTCCTTTTGTTCCTTCTTAGTGATTCTCAGCCATGTCAGAGCAGCACATGGGATCTTCGTCTCCAGAGAGCAGGCTCCAAGGCCACTTGGACCTCATTCTGGTTTCTAACTGATGCCTCAGAGGTCGTATAGTTGTAATGATAGTTGATACAGTGTAAATATAGTAGTTGTCTTAGTCTGTTCAGGCTGCTATAACAAAATACCACCAACTGGGTGCTTATAAACAGCAGATGTTTACTGTTCACAGTTCTGGAGGCTGGAAAATCTGAGGTCAAAGTACCAACATGGTCACATTCTGGTGAAGGCCCTTTTTTTGGTTCACAGCTGGTGCCTTCTAGCTGTGTCCTCACGTGGTGGCAGGGGCTGGGATCTCTATGAAGCCTCTTTTATAAGGCACTAGTCCCATTTCTGAGGGATGTAAGAATCTCCCAAAGGTCCCACTTACTAATACCATCGTATCTAACATTAGGATTTCCACATATGTGTTTTGGAGAGGACACAAAGATTTAGACCATAGCAGCTGTAAAGATAATTGTAAGTGCAGCTGAGGTTTTTTGTCATTTAAATATATTGCTTTACGTTTATCTACATTGAAGCTTTAGATGACATTCTTGAAGCTTAAAGATAAGATGGTATGAGGCAAGGTCTTAGAGAAAGTGAATTAGATTATTACAAGTACTAGAAAAAAAGAAGCTAAGAATTGACATGTAAATCAGCTTTGTTTCCAGTATGCAGTTCCTAAGTATACCAGGAGCTTTTTGGAGTGGCAGGCTGAAAAAAATACAAAATGCAAATATGCCAGAGATGTCTGGTAATTTTTCTCAAAAAAAGTTTGCCTTTTCTTTATGCCTGAGTCCTCAAGTATACCTGAGATAACTGGAATAATTTGGTTTCTAGAAAAAGGGGTCACATGTAAAATTTCCAAATATTTCACACATTTCTAGAATAGTTAATCACATAAGGCAAGTACCTAAGACTGCTGCTGCTGCTAAGTCGCTTCAGTCGTGTCCGGCTCTGCAACCCCATAGATGGCAGCCTATCACGCTCTGCCGTCCCTGGGATTCTCCAGGCAAGAACACTGGAGTGGGTTGCCATTTCCTTCTCCAATGCATAAAAGTGAAAAGTGAAAGTGAAATCACTCAGTCGTGTCCGACTCTTCGTGACCCCATGGACTGCAGCCTACCAGACTCCTCCGTCCGTGGGATTTTCCAGGCAAGAGTACTGGAGTGGGGTGCCACTGCCTTCTCCGTACCTAAGACTAGGTATCAGAAGACTTGGGTTCTGGTCCTGAGAAATCAAATTATCCCTTTTCTTCACGTCTGTATCCAAGCAGTTAAATGTTGCTGGAGGAAAACCACACACTGGGCTAACTGGTTTAACTTTAAACTCATGGTCAGGACTTCCCTGGCAAGTCCAGTGGTTAAGAGTCCCCACTTCCACTGCAGAGGGTGTGGGTTTGATCCCTCTTAGGGAACTGAGATGCTGCATGCTATGTGACCAAAATAATAATAATGAACTCATGACCACAAACTTCAAATGGGTACCAATACCACCAAAGCAGTCCCACTAGGAAAACTGCAAGCCTTTTTTTACCTCTCCCCTGCATTTGCATCCATCTTCACCCTTGTTACTCTAATCTCCACAGTGGAAGCATCTTGTTCCTATCCACAGTCAAACCTCCCAGTTTCCTTATATTCTTTCATGAATTTCACCCTGATTTAAGTCAAACAAGGGAATTTCCTGGCGGTCCAGTGGTTAAGACTCAGCACTTTCACTCCTGGGGGTCTGGGTTCGATCCTGTAAGATCCTGCAAGCCCTGCTAAGTCAAGCAAGACTTTGCTCTCCTTTATCACTCCCAATGACAAGTAAACATGCTATAATCCTTTCATCTTGTCATCCTCCCTTGACTCCATATCCTTCCACATTTATCCCTGAATTTCTTTGCTCCCTTTGTGGCTAAACTTCTTTCATGTTGCTTATGTTTGCTGTCTCTATTTCCTTCCTTTCCCGATCATGCTTCAACCCCTTCTGCTGCCTGCTCAGTCGCTTCAGTCGTGTAGGACTCTTTGCGACCCTATGGACTGTAGCCAGTCACGGTCTTCTGTCCATAGGACTCTCCAGGCAAGAATACTGGAGTGGGTTGCCATTTCCTCCTCAGGTCAACCCATTCTAGTCAGGTCCACATCTCTGATTAACCAACATAAATCAAGCCAAACTCACCAGTGATAATCACCAGTGACTTCCAAGGTAGCCAATTCAATATAGCCATGTTTCTGGCCCAAGATGACCTCTCAGCAGCACTAAACACAGTTGACCATTCCTCTCCTACCTGAATCCTTCTCTGCCCTTGGATTCCAAATTTAACACTCAGTGGATTTCCTTCTGTCTTCCTGGCTGTTCCCTCTCAAGTCTCCTTCTCCATTACACTATCTTAAATGCTGGGGTGCCTAGGATTTGGCCGTGGAACTTCTCTTCACTCTTTCCTTCAAGTCAGAGGTCATATAAACTGACAGCGCTTGTGTGTGGCTTAATCAGCTTATGCAGTTTTAAAACATCTGATACAGTCGCCCACACCTGGAGATTTTACACTTAAAAAAATATATATTCAGATTTTCTTTAAAAAGAAAACACAAAATAGGTGTCAGTATTGGGCTAACATTTTCATAATGGAACAATCAGCTCAATGGAGCAGCAGCTGTTCCCTTGACGCTGGGTCCGTTTGTTCCCCCTTGATCTAAGGTAAGGGAATTAAAGATACAGTCCTGAGCCATATTCTCGTAAGTATCAAATGTTCTCCTCCTGAGCCACCAGAACATCTTCCAGTCAGTCTTCAGGGAACTTTATTGCTGGTTGGGTAGAGTCTGCAGGTGCATCATCCGGAGGGGGAGGGGCGACCGCACAGTGAGGGGCTTAAGGACTCCGCCTACAGAAAGCTTAACTGTTCTTAGGCAAAAACAAGAAACGTACATTTTTCAAATACACAATTACACTGCGCCAAACAGAGAACATCTTTTTGGCAAAAGACTGGTACGATCGTTCGTGTAAAAGCATCAAGTCTGGCCTTCCGCTGGCCTCTCCCGGCTGAAGTGGCCTGGGCACACCAGGAGAAGGCCCTCGCCCTATTCTTTCACACCCAGTGTTAGGAAACCCTCTTGTAGGGCAGAGAGATCCCCAGGACAGCCCTGCTCGTCTTGGCTCGCTGGCGAAGGATTGTTTCTGAGGACTTGGGAGTGAGAAGGGACCCGCCCGGCCTTACCCGGTGGCGGGCTGCCGTGCAGCGCTCGGAGGGCGGGTCCGGCTCGGCTAGGGCGGAGACTAGGGCGGGGCTCCACCCAAGAACCGCCTCAGCCCCACGGCCTAGTCCCGCGCGCTTCCTCCAAACACCCTCCCCCCGCCCCACGTCCGCCCTTTCGGATTCAGGGCGGGAGACTGCAGCTAAGCAGGTCAACTGGGCCGGGATCCTGGGCCGCCCAGAAGGGACTGCCTCCGCCCAGGAAGCCCCACCCAGCGGGAGCCCGGACATCGGGCTCCCTAAGAGCCCACGCGCGACCAGCTGAGGGCGCGTGCGGCGTGACGCGACCCGCAGCGCGTCCCGTGACGCCATCGCGCCCGCTTTTGAAAGTTGGCGCCCGGGGCCGCCTCCCATCCTGCCCTGCGCCAACCCCTCCCCTCACCTTTCCTCCCCCGCCCTTCACTCGTCGCCCGGCCGGCCCCCCCACCCGTCCCTTCCCTTATCAGCACCCGCGGCCCCGGCAGCGCCGACGCAGGCGCACTGCATCGCGCCGCCGCCATTTTGTGTCCGAGCCTGTGGAGCGATTAAACCGTGCGCGGAGCTGCTTCTTTGGCGGCAGCGGCGGCGGCGGAAGCCGGTGCGGGTGCGCGGAGCTGGCTGGGGACGCCGGGTGGCCGGAGCGGTGGAGCGGCGGCGGAGCGAGCGCTGCGGGGGGTGTGGCGCGGAGGTAAGGGGGCCCCGGGTGGAGGAGGTTTCGCGGGCCGCCTCTAGGTGTCACGATGGGGCCGCTCCGGTCGGCGCTGGCTGCAGCCCGGCGCCAGCGCCGCCGCCGGGGGGTGTTTGTCTCCCTCTACCGTCCCTGCTGCGGCGCGGCCGCCGCCATTGCCCGTCTCCGCCGCGGCCGGGTCGGGCCCCCCTCCCCCCTCCGACCCGCCCGCTAGGCCTCCCTCCTACGGCGCGCTAGGCCTCCGGCGGTGGCAGCGACAGAGGCCCGCGCGCTGGCGACTCCATTTTCCTTCCTTTGTCTCTGCCCTCGAGGCCGGCTCTTGGCCCGGCCGCGGCCCGCCCTCTGCCCTCCACCCCTCCCGCGGCGGGTGGCCTCAGCCGAGAGGCGATCTCTGTGCCCCATTTTCCGCGACCCCCTCGCTCAAGGGTCCAGACACAGCCACCGCGAGCGCAGCCGAGTCTCCGTGCGGTATGGGTGTCAGGTCCTTGCCTTCGCCTCTCCGGCTGCCCATCCTCCAGCCTCCCCGGTCCCCGGAACCTACCCGGCGGCCTGACGAGCGTCCCCCGCCGCCCGGCAGCTCCGCGGTCGCTCCCAGTCCGCGCGTCGCCGCCGCTGGTCTCCGTCTCCACCGAGTGGCGCAGGCGGCGCTGCTGCGGCTGCGAGTAGAGGGACCCCAGAGCTGCCGAGAGCTCCCTCTGCAAGGCTGGCTGAGCTGCTCGCGCCTCGACGCCGCCTGAGCGGGCGGGGGGACGCGCGCTCGCCGCCCCCGCCGGGCCCCACTGCGCCCCCAAACTAGCGCCTGGCTCCTCACGCGATCCGACCGGTGCGGTCCCCCACGGTGGGCGGAAAGGACACAAGTTCCCCAGCAAGTAGTTTTTTTCTCGAGCTAGGGTCGGATTCTCGTTGCATTGATAGTAGTCTGACTTCATGCGCTAAGAGATCGCAAAGGGATCAAGACTTTAATTTCATTCTGATCTCAAGTGACATGACAAATACCTGAATTCGGGATTATGAGTTGGCTAAATTGACTGAGGCAACTCTTGAGTTTCTGTCTCGCTTTGAAACTTCCTGACTATGATTTACTACTGTACTAAGTACCTGATGCTTCAGGGCTAGGCGAAGGCAGTTCTGTCGCGGGATTGTGCAACCCGATCTAAAGCGCCAGTAGGGCAGAATGAATTTGTTCTTGACTCCACTGGTAATTTGCCCATATGCTGAAATATGAGGGTTGGTTTTGTAATTGAATCCTGGGTCACTAGTTGCAGTTGGTTTATAAATATCTACGCCTAATGTAACTACTCTTTAGTAGCTGACTTCCTGTAGCCCTGAGTTCAGCAGTAAGTAAACATTCGCATATGGAGCGTCTTCCTGCTTTCTCTGAGTTTAGATCAACTAGAAAAGTTAAAATTCCAGGTTCCTTTTAGGCAGTAAAAGAAGTTAAACAGGGCATGTATGTTAAATTCACTCTGTTCTTAAGTCCTCTTGCATCATTAAAAGCTTCCTGTTGAATTGCCAGGTTTCCCCCCTCCCCCAATATACTAGCTAGTACCTTAATACAGTATCATGCAGCAGTTGCTTTGGAGAGAGGAAAGAAAGTCTTGATTAACTAACTGACGGGGCAGGGAGTGGGGAAGTAGAGCAGGGAGGCTATGTTAAATTTATGAGAAAATTGAAACAGCCTGGTGCTAAGCAAAGTTGACTGATCTACTGTGTGTAATCTGTAGAATTTTGCGGCAGCTGCCTCCATAGGGGAATCTTCAACATTACTTTTTTGAACTCTATAAAATGTTCCTTCTCCCTCTCCAAAGTAAGATTGCACTAAGTAACTATATGCAGTAGTGGTGATGGAGGGTCAGTCTTGAGAATAGAACCACACTTAATTGCCTAATACATTACTCCATTTGTGTAATTTTTGGCATTCTTGTAATTTTCGGTTTTGCTTTCCTTTTGAAACTGTGGATGGCAGGTGGCATGTTTTACTTAAAATAAGCTCCACACGGGTTAAATCCAGAAGGTCTGTGGTTGAGTCAGGAGGAAAGCTTGTTTTCCCAGATTAGCATTGTGCTCCATAGACCATATTTTGCTTCTTGATTTCAGTTGTGCTATATAGAGTCACCAGCTTCTTGGTTTTACACATCATTTATTTTGTTCTAAAGGTATAGTTCTTGTCCACAGGGTTGCTATCCTTTGAGATTTCCTGTATGCCAGGATTCATACTTTGTTGTTTATTTGGTTTTGTGGTTTTTTTTTTCCCCATGCCATGAGGCATGCAAGGATCTTAGTTATATCTTTTAACCCATGTCCCCTGCAATGGGAGTGAGGAGTCTTAACCGCTGGACTGCTGGAAGTCTCCTTTGTTTTTATTGGAAAATGAAGTCTACAGAGAGAATAAATTGAGGACCTAAGATTACCCATAGAAACGTATCGCTAGTATGAGAAAGATTACAACAGGAATGTTTACCTGCATAGGAAAATACTACTTATTTAAGAGTAACTGTAAAAGTTATCCTTAATACGTGTTAAAATCCTAAGAGCTTTAGGATTTTGCTTTAAAGAACATACAAAAATGAGGGCACCCACCAAGGACTTCTCTGAGTGGCTTGGGGAGTTCCTTACGAGTGGCGGAAGCCACCTGTGGCTGACTAGGGTTCTGTGGCAGAGAACCTGAGGAGTCCTGTGGCACAGCTTTGTGGAGTGGTGTCTACTAGCAGAATGTACCTCAGGAGACTGGTTTTTTGCTTCAGGGATGCTACTGGCATCAAATCCACTCCATATTATCTACTTTATAGGCTCTATGTCATTTTTTAAAACCAGATACCTAGTTGACCATCTGTCTAACTTATCTATTTTGGTTTCAGATGACTAGAAACATTTTTGCAAAAAATTAGGTCCCCCTTCAAACAAGTAAGATTTATCATGATTTAATGCATTGAGAAAAAACATACAGGTTTAGAAAGAATAGTAATAACAATACATAACTTTGAGGTACATGGTTCACAAATGTGTGAATTTGGCACACCGTATTTATTTTTTTAAACATCCCCAAACTTTATCTAGTTGCTGTGTTCAGCTCTTCCCTGGCTGTACCTTGGCATTTTCTCAGTGTTTAGTATTTGAATGCAAAGATGTGGCTATTGAATATAGACTATTAATATGTACCCCAAGGATAATGGTTTTTTCCCTCAGTTGATCTTATTTTTAGTCACCCGTCCAATTTTTAGGGGCATAAAATTTCATTCCTTTTGAGGCACCTTAGTGACAATATATGACTCCAATATAAAAGTGTTTCTTGGACTAAATACACTAATTATTTACTTATGTTGTTGTAAATTGCCTTTTTAGCAGAGAAGACTTTTCTTTAGTTTCATCCGATAAAGTATCATATTAGTTTTATGAGATGAATTCCTGTTAATTGTACCTCATATGCCAGATTCTTTGGAAATGGTTAAATTTAGTTCTTTCATTTAAGAATAGTGTCCGTCCCAGCCCCTGCCGTGGAGTTAAGTACCAGTCTACCATTGCCTGAAGCTTGACAGTCCATTTATTTGTATTTTAGGGACAGAATTGTTAAGTAGCAATTTGACTTTAAAAAAGTATTTTGTTATTTGTCTAAAAAAGGTATTTCATTGCTATGCTTTTAGGACTTTCAAAAGTCAGTGAAAGCTCCCTCCATAGTTATCTTATTACACTGAAAAATACAGTCTTGAGGTTTAAACTAAATCAGTAAAACCACTGCTTAAATAGTAATGTGACATTTTAGCAAGTATACTGTTTTTCCCCAATTTTATCTGTCTTCCTCTTGCTTTCATTTTGCTTTATACTGTGTCTGCATTTGTGTGTATTTGGTGTCCATAAAATGATTTGTCCTTCTGTTTCAGAAAGATTACAGACCTGGGTCCAAAGAACAAGATGCAGTAGTGGACAGATTGCTGACCAGAGGCTTGAGAGCTGAGTTCTGTTTTCCCTGCTCAAACTGACTTTGCAGCCACGGAGAGGTAAATGCTATTTCCACTTCTTGGTCTTACAAATAGGAGTAATAAAACCTTCCTGGGGTTGGAGGATTTGCTGAATCGTTCTTGAGTATAGGAGATACACGACAGTGGATAATTGAGAGCATATAAGCTTTATTTTCAAGGAATACTCCATTTGAAACTCTCTTTGCACTGCCATACGCTAGCTGGCTGACACTGGGTAGATTACTTAACCTTTCTACTCCTACAGTTTGTATTTGTGAGAATAACACCAGTTAATGAGGTTATTATTGGAGTGATGCGAATGTGTATAAAGCATTAAGTACCATTCTGAGTATGTACATAGAAAGACCCCAGGATATGGTGGCTGCTATTCTGTAGAAACCCTTGAACTGTCGATTTCGACTCTTGGCAAATGACCTCAAAAGTCCATGGCTTGTGGCTATTTGTAATTTTGATGAGGAACAGATGGAATCCTGTGCTTGGAGAAGCTGATGTCCTAGGTAAAAATTGTCTCACTAAATTTGAATTAACCTAGCTAACGACCCATGTTTATATAGTAGTGTTACAGTCCTTATAAATAATTTTTTTTGGAAACATTTGCAAGGGTCACTTAAAACTTACTTTAGTCTACAATTTCTGCTATGAAATATAATGCACAGTACAGGATACTTGAAACAGGCCTCTCATAAATGTCAGTGTCTACTAGACTTGGAATCTCATTAACAATAAAGAAGGGTTCTGGGTGTGAAAAATCTCTCTTCTCAGGCTACTGGGAAGATCTTTCTTATCCCTAGAAAATGTGAAAATAGTTTAATTGCACTTGTGTAATGGTGAAAAAGAGTGTAGAGGTGAGAATTACAAATGCCAAGATTAGATAAGCTTATGTGAATGAATCATCTAAGTAACTACTAAGATTTTTCTTAAAAGCTATGCCTGGAGCAAATAGGAGGAAGGGAACAGGAGGGAAAGCTCTTCTTCTAATCACTGTTTTCCATATGGGCAGCTTGGTACCTCGTAGATGGGAAGGACAAGCTCTCTGTGCTGGTGTTCTATTGCTCCATAAACTTGTGCCCTGCAGGCTCTTTAGTGTTGACAGGTAGTGCATACTAATGAGCTGCTTGAAAAGAGAAACAATACTGATTTGAAAAGCTATTGAGAAAGCTAGCCTTAAGAGTTTGGAGAATGGGATTATAAGAACATTTTGATCACTTTTAAGTATTATGGCTAGTTTAATTATTTAGATCCCTGGTTCTCAAACTGGGATATGAATACCCTTAGGGTACAAAGTGGTATGATTCCGGGGTACTTGAAGCCACAAGATAAACATGACTCATCTTCTTGGAGCTTCAGTTGTGCTCACTGAGGGGGCGGTGAGTTAAGTATTTTAACTGGTAAGTAATTATAAATACTTTTACATTAAAACAAATATGTATTTTAAGAGAAGAATGTGAACTCTTTGACTGTCTAAGATAACATAGATCTTCAACAAAATGGGGCATGAGTACCTGGAGTGGGAAACCCTGTTTATAGTGAAAACATTTGAGAAGAAGTACTTTTGGGCTGTGTAACAGCTTTACCATCTAGCTCCTTAACTTTGTCCCCTGTAGCATCTACTGTAGAGTATAGAAGTTAAACTGTATTAAATGGAGCTTGTTTGCACATTCCTGTATGTGCCCAGCATGCCCAAGAGTTCTGTGCATATTGGTCGACAATTCTAGATGGCTGGACCAGGTCATCAAGACCATTCCAGTGATATAAGAATTACAATTTAAAAGCAGCAATGAGCAAAATCAGGTCTGAAACTAAATTCTATAAAACAATTTTGAGAATATATTAACTCCAACATAGTCATTTTTACTGATTTTTGGCCCTGCCCCATTCAGGTTACTTAGAGTCATAATAAAAATGGCTAAATTCTAAGCTATGGACATTATGACTCCTAATTATTCAAAAGCATCTATTCTTAACTGTCTTGTGTGTTTTACAGTTTCTAAGTATTGTTACTAGAGTATTGTTCTTAATGTAAATGGCACTTAAGAATTACATTTTCTGTATTGATGATGCCTGCTCTTTGAATATAGGTTTTATATTCGAACTTTAATGGTTCTAGGTATACTGAAGTGTGACTTTCTCTGCAATGATATAAATTGGATCAACCCAGATATTTAGATGTGTTCTAAATATCTGTAGTGTTTATTTATTGAATACTTGTAATGTGCTTATTCCATCTTTTGAACACTTACACCTTTCTACTGTGTGCCAGGCATGCATTAGGTACTGGGGATTGCAAGAAGAGTGTAAGAAAAAGATCCTTTTCCTGAGGGGCTTAAGTAGAATATGGGGCAAGAGATCTATAAATGTGTTGTTGGTGCTGTGATAAAAGTATGTTCGGTGTGCAGGGAGGGATGGTCAGTTACAGAAGTTAGTGAAAGATGTTAGGATAGGCTTTCTGCAGGAGAGACCTTGATCTAAGTGTATCAGGAAATACAAAAGAAGCATAAAATTAGATTTTAATCTTATTAGGGCACCAAGGCTTAACCAGCATGCAGCTTAATAGCTTTATGGCCTTGGGCAAGTTCATTAAGGGTGAATTCTTTGTCCCTTCCTTTCCCTATTTGTAAAATGACATCTCCTTTATTGGAGTCTTCTGACAGTTAAATGAAGGGGGAAATATATACAATTGACCCTTGAACAATGTGGGCTTGAACTGCTGGGTCCACTTATATGTGGATTTTTTTCCCATAGTGAATAACTACAACCCACAGTTGGCTGAATCCACTGATGAGGGAACGGTGTATATGGAGGGGTAACTATAAATTATGTTGAATTTTAAACTGTGTGGAGGGTCAGCACGCCAAAACCCCCATTCATTGAGAGTCAGCTATATGGTTGTAACTAACTATAATGTGCTACATAGAGGTAAAGCAGGGATCTTTAGACTTTAGCAGTAGTTGGTCATTGTATATATTTTACATTAAATTGACTACTAATGACTACCAGACAAGAGAAGACTCTTGAGAGTCCCTTGGACTGCAAGGAGATCCAACCAGTCCATCCTAAAGGAGATCAGTCCTGGGTGTTCATTGGAAGGACTGAAGCTGAAACTCCAGTACTTTGGACACCTGATGCGAAGAGCTGACTCATTTGAAAAGATCCTGATGCTGGGAGGAGAAGGGGACGACAGAGGATGATATGGTTGGATGGCATCACCGACTCAATGGACATGAGTTTGGGTAAACTCCGGGAGTTGGTGATGGACAGGGAGGCCTGGTGTGCTATGGTTAATGGGGTCGCAAAGGCTCGGACACGACTGAATGACTGAACTGAACCGCTTGAGTGGGACTTATCAAAAAATTAATCAGAAAATAAATAGAGCAGTAGATAAATGGATAACTAAACAGGATCAAATTCCATGTTGGGAGTGATGTTTGACAACCACTGAAAAAAACTGATTGGAAAGACTATTAACTAGCAAAGTGCTTATGAGAAGTTTGGGGTTTTTTTTGAGTTTTGTTTTGTTTGTCTTAATATAGTACCCGGTGAGGGGAAGAGTAGGCAGGGATGTAATGCAATGTGATAAGTATAGTTAACACTGCTGTATGTTACATATGAAACTTAAAGAGTATGAATGTTTGCTAAACTTTCTCTGGGGAATACATATATCGTGAAATATTATATGTACGTCACATCTTATGCTTTATACCTTAAACTTACACAGTGCTATACAAGAAGGAAATGTCAACCCACTCCAGTATTCTTACCTGGGAAGTCCCATGGACAGAGGATCCTGGTGGGCTACAGTCCATGGGGTTGCAAAAGAGTTGGACATGACTTAGCAACTAAACAACAACAAACAACAGATACATCAATTATGTCTAAATAAAACTGGGAGAAAAAAATTACGGTACAAAAAATAGTTACGGAGGAAAAGTAAAGAAAAACCCACACAGTAATAACCTGTAGAATATAGGATATATATATATATATATATATAATATAACCTGGTAAATAACAAGAGCTCAGTAAGTAATTGTTCGGATGAATGAATGCCCAGGGTAAAAGACTAAATGGATAGGCATCAAAACACTGGTCAAAACAAACTGCAAAATAAACTGGTAGTGTGAGGGTGGTTAGATTTGCTTTTCTGTAGTTTTATCACATAGTTATGCAAATAGTTTTTTTTCCCCACTCAGAATTAACCAGAATTTTGGAGTAGCAACATTCAATAATAGGGAAATTAATTAAATTATGATACACCTCCTCTGTATATGCAGATTCAACTAGCTGCAATAAAGCATGACCGCTATCTTGTGCCATTTTATGTAAGGGATTTGAGCATCCACAGACCACGGTATCTGGCCGGAGACTGGGGTGGGGGTGGTGTGCTGGAACCAATCCCCTGTGGATACCCAGGGACAACTGTAATAGAATGTCATGCAACTATTTTATTATGTATAGAAATATATTGAAATGGAGAGGGATTTGAGACACTACATAAAGCAAATTATCAAATAGTGTGTACAGTGCAATAACATTGTACAGTATGATCTCATGTAAGAGTAAATATGTGTATAAATGGGGAGGAGACTATGGATATAAACCAGCATGTTTATGTAAAATGTAGAAGTTTACATATTCTTACTGATCAGAATTTTCTCCTTTTATCTGTATTTCATAATTTTTAAAGGGAAAAAGGAATAGGAAGTAGTACTGAAGCTTTCTGATAAATATAATGAAGTAATAAAAAGTAGTTTTTGCCTAGTAAAGGTAGGCTGCAGAACCTTGCTTGTAACAGTTGCAGAAGTGCAGGCAGGAGTGGGGCGCTGGCAGCCATGTATCTGTCCAAGTTTTACAGTGAATTGAGGTTGCAGTGGCAGTTCTTAAAATTTTCTTCTCAAATTGGATCTTAAGTTTTTTTTGTATCATTAGAGTAATGTTTAGTTTCATTCTTTGATAGAGTAATAATGATACACCAGCTTCCCCAACAAGGAAGAAGGAGATAAGAGTCCTGAAATGTCCTAGATTTGTGAGGGCCTTTGAAGAAAAGAGCAGATAGGTATCTTGATGCTTTGTGTGCAGTGGAGAGGGAGAAGGGGGATTATGCCCTGACTTAGAGCAGCCTTTCTAGTTTAAAACATACCCTAATGGAGGTGAGGGAAGAGCCAGTCTAGTAGAGTGAATCTATGTATCACTTTTTTGCCTGATACAGGGATTCCTCTTTAAATTTCTTGGACTTCAGATGTAAGGCCACTCACAATGGTGTATGTTTATTATTAATTATTAGCCATTTCCATCTAAATAGGTTTCAGAGACTTCTGCCTGATTGCTCGGTTATAGAAAAGGGGACTGCAAAGGTAGAGAACCGACTGTTGTACAGCTTCACTATATGTAGTTGTTAAAATTTTCTGATTTTTTTTGTTTGTTTGTTTTTTAGCTGAGACATGGTGATATTTGTTCCCTTCTTAGCTTTGAGAATGAATCTAATTGATAACCTAGAAGTCTAGCATTTAAAGCCAGGTGAAATTTTAAGTCACTATACAGTCCTCAGGGCTTCCTATTCTGATAGCTCAGTTGGTCAGGAATCCTCCTGCAATGCAGGAGACCCCGGTTCGATTCCTGGGTTGGGAAGGTTCGCTGGAGAAGGGATAGGCTACCCACTCCAGTATTCTTGGGCTTCCCTTATGGCTCAGCTGGTAAAGAATCCACCTGCAATGTGGGAGACCTGGGTTCGATCCCTGGGTTGGAAAGATCCCCTGGAGAAGGGAAAGGCTACCCACTCCGGTATTCTGGCCAGAAGAAGTCCATGGACTGTATGGTCCATGGGGTTGCAAAGAGTTGGACACGACTGAGAGACTTTCACTTTCATACAGTTCACTCATAAGACAGATGATAAACCTAAGAGGGAAAGTGATTTACCCAAGGTCATGAATGTAGGACAAGTACATCTGCCTTTTTTTTATTCTTAAGACTGGCTCCGAATAGTCTCTGGGTTTCATGGAATATCCTGCTGCATTTGTTTCTCTAACTAATGTACTTGATGTACATTTGGTTTTTTAGATCTCTTTTAACAGAGACACACATCAGTGTATGTCACTAGAAAAATAAATTTTAAGAGACTACGGTACCTTACTGCTCTCCAGTGTCGTACACCTGTGCGCTGGCATACCGTAAGTTTTCAGTGTATATTTGTCAGAATTTTTTAAAATATTGCCCCAAACCTTGAAGTTTGTTCATGTGCATAGTGTAGCACTAGACTCTGTTGTTGCTAATATTAAAGTTTGGTATCTAATACCAGGGGTGTTAGGATTTTGAGCTCATTCATCTCTTTCTTTATAATCCAGGACTTTTTCAGAATCTTTCAGTTTATTTCTCTGTGATAAGAACAGACCATCCTTGGAGACAGATTTTTGTTTGTCTGTTTTGCTTTTTGGCTGCACTGTGCAGCATGCAGGATCCTCGTTCCCTGAAAGTGAAAGCATTAGTGCCTCAGTCGTTTCTGACTCTTTGCGACCCCATGGACTGTATAGCCCACCAGGCTCCTCTGTCCATGGAATTCTCCAGGCAAGAATACTGGAGTGGGTTGCCATGCCCTTTTCGAGGGGATCGTCCCGATCCAGGTATCAAACCTGGGCCTCCCACATTGCAGGCAGATTCTTTACCATCTGAGCCACCAGGGAAGCACCCCCCCCCCCCCGCCCCCAGTTCCCTGACCAGGAATCAAACCTGCACCTTCTATAGTGGAGCTTGGAGTCTCAACCGCTGGACTACCATGGAAGTTCAGCATCTCTAGTTTAGTATAGTTCAGTTGGACCACTAAACGTTCGGAATTATTTCAGCCCACTGCTTTTTAGATAAACTCTAGTATAACAAAACTCTGTCACATATTGTAAAGTATGCAAGATACTATATACATTCACAGATTATGATACAGAGCTGTAGTAATAGAGGACACACTAATTGCTTTTAGTATGTTTTATTTGTATCTTACAGCTTTCTACTTGTTTAAATTTTTGTTGTTGTTATAGGTATATATGGAAACTATAGAGTAATAGTGACTTTGTTTTCTGTTGCAAGTAAATTTTATCTTTTAGTACTTTTTTTTTCTTCCTGGCTCCTTGGTAGACAAGGCCTTTGATCATTCTCCTTCTATTTGTTTTTTTCCTCTGTTTGTTTCCATATTTCTCAGGAGTAACCAAGTTAGGGGATTACTTCTTTTTATAACCTAATAGTAGTTCAAAGGAGCATTTTGTTTCTTTTATTGTTTAAACTTCTCTGTCTCTATTCCTATAGGTATATATGTATATATCCTTTTTCTGTTTTTTAGATTTCTTTTATTCTGTTGAATAGCACTTTATTATTCATATTTTGTGTTACACTGTTTAGTCACTAAGGATATCTTATTTTTTCGTGTAACTATTTCTTGATCTTTGTTCAAAGATAGCATGTTGCCATTTATTAATATTACTATACCTTTGGTACAGACATTGCTGAATTTAAGCTGTTGACTTCTTATTTAATCTTGACCTTATAGGAGACACCATTTCCCAGATAAAAATGGTCTTAATTTCTACTGAGTACCCTTCATGAGTGAGTTCTGGGTTATAGAGATCCTAGAGCAGTGGCCATATGTTCACTGAGACACCCTATAAAAACATGAATTCACTCTGCTATGTGTGTCCATTTCTCTCCTTCCCCCCCGCTTATTTTTCCTTTTGTCAATGGTTGAGTTTGTCCATACCATCTAAAGTGATTGTTTTATATTGTTGCTACCCACAATAGAGGTGAAATTTTAGAACTTTCTTCTCCAGTCATGCAGCAAACGAAATTATTCTAAAGAATGAACTGGAAATTCTAATAGTAGAAAACTATGGGTATTTGAATAGTTTTGATTTATGTCAAGCTGCATTTAGGGTGAAGAACGATTGTATTGTAGGTCAGTCACTTTAAAGTGAAAGCAAATATGGTATGTCAGAATCACCTGGGGGCCTTTTGAAATAAGGTCTCTCTCCCCTAGACCTACTGAAAGGCTCTGGGATCTGTACATTTTAAATCTCATCAGGTGATTTTAATGCCAACCAGGTTTTTGGGAACCACTGCTCAGGTATAACGGCCCCCAAATCCATAGGTGTACTTACTAGATGTTCTGTATATTTTATACTGTGTGTATAATTTATTCCTTTTTATAACGAAATTATTTTAAGTGATAAACTTGCTGTACATCCCCAGCCTTTCTTATATTTTCAGTGATGAAACACTGTAGGACCGCAGTAAACAGTCTTAATTCTGAGCTGCTTTTAGGCATATGGCCTGGAGCAGGGCAAAGAGAGACTTTGTGGCCCCTGACATAGTCACCCTTGGGAGACTAGAGAAATGGGAGAACAGAGAGAAATGAGGCATCAGGTTGCTGTATGCCAGCAAAAGTACCATTCAGGCTGTAGAAGGCAGAGAGGGATAGCTCATGCTTGGGAGGCTGCCTCCAGTCCATACTGTGGCGCTAGGATGCTGACAGCCAGAAAAGCTTTGTCTTCTGTTTCGAGTATAAACATCCACCGAGTGAAGTAAACAGACTACTCTTAATGAGGGGCTTAAATTTTCTCCATTTACTATTTTCCTTTGCTAGAATGTTCCTCCCTACTATAGCTTGTCTGGCAAGGTCTATCTCATCCTTTAAGATCTAGCTTTAGCAATTTCTCCTTAAAGCCCACCTTCACCAGCTTAAGCCATCCTTTTTGCCACGTGGTGGAAAGTACGTGTTAACCTCTGTGTTATAGCACACGCTGTATAGCTCCTATTTGTTCTATTGTCTCCCTGTCAGATGAGGAGCTCTCTGAGAGCTATGCAGTTAGGACTTTTTTTTTTTAAGTAATTAAAAGGGAGGTTCATTTCTGTGTACCCAGCATCAGTGGCTTTTGATTAAAGAATTATTATTGGTTTAGCACTTCTTATTCTTTGTAGCAGAAGAACTCTTTCATGTCCTATAGTTGTTTCATTGTTGCCATTACAAATATTTTATTATGTATTTCCTACATTTGAAGCTCTTCTTAGGTTTTTTCTTCAAGTAGCTATTAGAATAATTGTTTTGACTGTATCTTTTAATATTAACAAATAGGGAGAAGGATTGTTAAAAACTGGGGTGCTCTTATTACTTAAGAGATACAATTTGTTTACCTTTTAGTTTCCTCTCTCTCCTCCCCTAAATGCCCCAGCTGTTCTTTTTAAAGTTAACTGCACATAACAGGGAAGAGAAAGGTGTATATGTGACTGAGTAGGTGAGTGCTACTTCAGATAAAGGCTGCTTCTGATCATCCTGAAATAAATGGTCACTGATATTTTTCTGCTTCTCAGATTGAGTCATCCTTTCCACCCAGCTCCTTCCCATTCTTTGCTGAAGTCTGCAGCTTTCCTGGTACTCAATATTTATGGGCATACTTCACTTTATCTTCAGCTGTCAGATAAAATGATGATGTATATATTTCCAGGAACAGTAGAGTAAAATAGTTATTTTACTCTCCTATTTTAATTTTTTAAACCTTAACTTTTGTTCCAAAGAGGTAAATTATTTTTGGCTAGTGTTATGCATCCAATAAGTCAGCTTTTCCTTTCACTCTCAGGAGAGACTGGTTACTTATTTGTAATTAGTTTTTTTCCCCTTGTCATAATGGCACTTAGTATCCTCTGCAGTCAGAATGGCTACAGTCCAAGGGGTCGCAAAGAGTCAGACTTGACTGAGCAGGCACACCCACACCCCACAGTGCAGATACTGGACTAGGTTTTTCAGTCTCCTGGTATGAAAACATTCTTGTGATTTAGAGATCTAGAAAAGAGAAAGCTACAAAGTGTCTCCTTTCTTCTCTGTCTTCTAGTGATGTCTGATGTTTTGTATTGAGCAGTCTGAAGGCAAGTTGTTTGGTGACTCCATGTTAGATTGTTTCAAAATTGCTGTGGCTTGTGGAAGCTCAGTGGGGAGTTGGGGCTGCTGTTTCCTGCCAAGAGTGTAGACAGTCTTCTGATCTGCTCCAAGAAATAAATTGGGGTTTTTAGCAGTCAGTTGTCCCTTGTAGAAAACAGTAGTGTATTAAACAAAAGTTTTGGTGATTTTATTTTTAAAGTGGAATTCTGGAAATTATCCTTCTCTACTGTCTTCTTCTCAGTGCACATGTCTTATTCTTAGTACATGTATATTTTATAATAACCAGTCTCCCCAAATGATTATGCAGTCGTGAGTATGAAGGATTATTTTGGTAGTTTCCCTTTGAGAAATAACCTGGCATATTTGCTATAAAGCCACATTATCTGGTGATAACTTACTAAGCCTTAACATCTTCAAAAATTAGTGTATTCATAATTAGCTTTTATTTTTGTGGCAGTATTTTTAAAATCTAAACCTATACTTGTATTGTCAGGGCTTACTTTTTTCTTTTTGAGAAATGACATAAACATAGCAATGAAGGATATAAATTCATATAGTTAAGCTTCCACTTAACATACAAACAATGTTTTGTTTTTTATGTTCTCTTCCTGCTTTTGTTGTGTGCGGGAACCATTTATACATGTTTCATATGATAGTGACACTAGTATTGAATGTCTACTGCTTACCTAACACTGGTGTTCATTGCTATAGAATATTCAGAAGTGAAAGGCATAGTTCCTGCCCTTGAAAAGCTGATAATCTATTAGGGGAAACACAGGTACACAGAACAATATATTCAAATAAATAAACAAAATAACAAAAACAAAACAAATTAGAGTCAGTCTGCACTAGTCAAGCTTGAGAAATCTTTGAGTAGGGGATGACTAGACCTGGAGACAGTAGGCACTTGTGTGGAAGATGCACCAAAGGTGACATTGGATGGTTTGAAAGGATGGTAACAAATCATACAGAGTTCTGGGAGCAAAGCCAAAGAGATTGGAGTTGATTCAGTTAACCCTCAATCCTCATGAGTTTTTGTGCCTCATTTCAGGAAGATTTAGTTTGGCAGCAATATGCTAGACAGACTAGTAAGAGACCAGCCTGGGAGGCTGTTCTGTTCCTTTGACTCTTTTTCTGTTTCATTCCTGAATTTGACCCAGATTTCTGTCAACTACCTTCATTCTAAAGGTAATTGATAGTTTATCAGAGAAGTAATTTTTGTGGGGAAAATTTATCTAAGGTTTGTGATTAGAATTCTAAGAAACTGAAAGGTCATATATTCAGCTAACACGTGTTTGTTTGCCTTCTGGGGCGACCTATAAAGATACAGAAGAGCACAGTAGCCAGGCTTTACCCACATTGTTTTATTTAATCTTTACAACAGCCAGTGAAGTGGATACCATTATTATCCTTGTTTTGTAGGAAGGAAAGTAGGCACAGAAGGGTAGCATGTTTCACTCCAGGTCACACTCCTAGTAGGTGGAGGAACCAGAAATGGGATTCAGGTTTCTGGCAGGAAAGCCTAGCTCTTAATGACTATTTCATTCTATTTCTCTCCTCGCCCCACCCTTTTTTAGTATGGAACAAGCATTTTCCTCATATGAAGATTATATTACAACATGATTTTTAATATCTGTGTGATACTGTTTTATGGATGTATCATTTACCAAATTAAACTTTCCCCTGTGGTTGTAATTTTAGGTTGTTTATAATTATTCACTCTGATTAATAATGTCCTTATAATCTCTGATTATTTCTGACCATAAAATCTGAACCTAAGTTATTGGATCACAATTTGAATATTAAAAATTCTTGACTCATATCACCAGTTACCTTGCTGATTTTTTTTTTTCTGTAGTTTACTTAGAATATTATATTAGTTTCAGGTGTGCAACATAGTGATTCAATGTTTTTTTAGATTGCACACCATACAAAGTTAATATTTTTTGTTCTTTGTAACATTTATTTTATAACTGGTAGTTTGTACCTCTTAGTCTTGTTCACCTGTGTCACCCATCCCCAGCTCACCTCCTCTCTGGCAACTACTAGGTTGTTCTTTGTATGTGAGTTACCTTGCTGATTTCACTGCATTGTGAGTTATTCTTTAAAATAGTCTTAAGGTTTAGTAGAGGTACAGTGCTGTCACATTGTTTTAATTTGTATTCTTCTTAATGTTTAGACTTAGTTGTTTTTTTTGCTTTTTTAATTCATCTACCATTTGTATTTCTTTTCTTTTTTTTTTTTTTCTCTTGGTGTCGGGTTAGTGTAAGGGTTAGGGTGTCATGTTATGGTGTCAGGTAAGGGTCAGTGTTAGGGTTAGGATGTCAGGTTAGGGTGTCGGGTTAGGGATTGGGTTAGGGTTCTGTATTTCTTTAAGTGATCTACTTGTGTCCTTTTCCCAGCCTTCATTTTTGGTATTTATCTTTTTCTTATAAAATTTATAACTACTAATATAATAAGGATATTTTTATTAATCTTTTGTCATATATGCTGCAGATATGTTCTTTTTGGCCATTTTATTCAACATGTTTTTGTTTTTACGGTTTTTTGGGGTTTTTTTTTTTAAGCTTCAAGGTGGTCAAAATTTCAACAGTTGCCTCTATGCTCTCCTATTATTTAGGAATCTTAAACATAAAGCCTTCCTCATTCTGAGATCAGAAGGCCATTTACCTACCTATATCTTTTTCAAGTTTGGTTTTCAGATTTGGCTTGTGGGATCCCAGATCCCCAACCAGGGATCAAACCTGAGCCGTTGGCAGTGAGAGCATGGAGTCCTAACCACTGGACCACCACGGAATTCCTATGTCTTTTTTGTTTTTGTTAATGTCTCCTTATCTCTTACAGCAGAATATATTCCAGATGGATCAAAAGTATAACTTACTATAACTTAAATATTCCACTCATTTATAGTTTTTCTGGCACCTTTTATCAAAATAATTCTCTTTCCTTCCTGATTTAATTTTTTAAATATTTATTTGGCTCCGATAGGTCCTAGTTGTGGTACTCAGGATCTTTGTTGTGGCATGCAAACTCTCAGTGTGACACATGGGATCTAGTTTCCTGACCAGGGATGGAACCTGGGCCCCTGCCTTGAGAGTTCTGATTCTTAACCATTGGACCACCAGGGAAGTCCTCCCCAAGTAATTTTAAACTGACAACTTTATATATGCTATGAGTTGTTTCTGGATTCTCTATTCTATTTATATTGGCTGGCTATGATAGTGACAGTACTACACTATATTACTTATTGTGGCTTAATACTATGTTAATATTTGGAAATAAAGGATGGCCTTCGTTTTTCAAAAATTTTATCAGTGTCCTCAATATCTTGTTGATTTTTCAGCCAGATTTTGAAAATTATATGAACTAGAAATAATTAACATCTTTATGATGTTTGGCCTTTCTGATCATGTATATAGGATAGCAGTGTGCCTATTGAGTGAGGTCTTTTATGCCTCCTAGAAGGGTTTTGTGATCTTTAAAAAGGTCTGCAAATTTTGAATTGAGGTTGTGTTAAGGATGTTGTAAGTTTCTGTATGTTTTTCTGAATTTCCTATTTATTAAGTAATAGGTATATATAATTTTAAGTTTGTTTATAGCTCATCTTGTTCCACAAAGAAGTTGAAGAAATGTGTAGAAAATATAAATAGTAAATGATACAAATTCAAAACCCCAGAAAATACAAATTAGAATAAAAAGTTATTACATAGTTTGAGGGAAAAGATTCATAAAGGTATGGCCAGCTAAAATAATGGTAACATGATCCTGTTACATAGGTCTCAGAATGAAAGAAAAAAATTCCTTAGTTGAAGCAGAGCTTTTCCAATCACGTAACTCCAAATGAAATTTCCTCCATGTATACTTTAGTGTAAGTCAAGGGCATAATGTCAAAATAAAACTTGGTGAGAGCAGTTCTGTAAAGAATAAGACGAAGTGACCCAAGTATATCCAGCTTTCTGGTGGTCTGGCATAATTTGGGTTAAAGCCTAGAATAGAATGCTGAATTCCACAAAGAGGTCAAGTCAGATAAGGACAGAAAAGTCTCCTTTGGGTTTACCAGTTATGGGCCATTACTGGCTTCAGGGTAGTTCAATGGAGTATTGGGGAACAGAAACCAAACTGGTGAACTGAGGCGTGGAAGAGATGTAAAGGAATAGAGACAGCTACTGTGGAGTTGATCAAGGGGGAATACAGAGACAGCAGATGCTAAATTGTCAAGTGGGGTTAAGGGGAATTTTAAGAGAAAAAGATTTGAGCAATAGAGAGCTGATACAGCGCTGACAGGAAAGAGGGGAAGAGCTGATCCAGCAGGTTCCTTTAGGATGCAGGTCAGGCTGGTGGTGTAGGAGCATAAGCAGACTTCTGGATCCTTTGTGGAGAGTCTGGGCCTGTGTACCCTCCCATTCAAGCAGTCAGCGTGTGTTCTTTTTCACGGTGAGAGAATAGTGGTGAGCAAGAGGTACTCAGATACCAGTTTTCCTCTCTTCCAGGTTCCTCACCCTCATATGCCAGTGTCACCCTGCCTCATTCTAAGGGAACCCCCTCTTGCCCCATCTTCTACCCATAAGTTGATCTGATCGAATGATTTTTTTTTTTCCCCTAAAAATACCCCCAAGCTTCAGTTTTTCACCAAGATGGTAGAGGGTACAGGGAAGGATCTGTTCTTCAGAGTTCCATTTTTTGTCCTACTGCAGCCCGGAGGAGTAACCCATTTTGCCAAGCTTATTTGGTTGGTTAGGGATGATGAGGATTTAGAGTCTGGGTTTCTTTCTTTTATTTTAGCTGTGCTGCATGGCTTGCAGGATCTTAGTTCCCCAACCAGGGATTGAACCTGGGCCATAGCAGTGAGAGCACTGAGTCCTAACCCCTGGACTGCCAGGGAATTCCCCAGGTTTCTTTATTCCTTATCCAGTGCCACTGAGTTGAAGGTGATAGTGACACCCACAGAAGAGAGAGATCCTTTAGGCATTGAAACTGTGGAATTGCACATGTGGATTTAGAAGACCTCTGGGTTGAGACAACTGAAGTAAAAAGGTCCATGAACTGAATGACTACAGAGAAAGGAACAGAGTCTTGATGTTGCTCAGAGCCGCTAGGGGAAGAGCTCTCAGAAACAAGGGAGAGACCTAGGAAAGCAGGAGCCAAGAGAGAAGAGAGGCTGCAGAAGGAGGAATGAGTTTCATACTGTTAGATGCCAAAGAAAAATTGAGTTTGAGGATGAGGGGAAGGCCTTCAGGTTGGCTGGTGTGGTTCCTGGTGAATGGTGCTTGTGTACCAAGCAGAGGGACCAGAGAGGGCTGAGTTGGGAGTGGAGTCCTTTTTAGTAAGGTATTTAAAATACCACAAAGCCATATAAAAGTGTATGTAAATTTTATGTATATAGTCTCATCTATATTTAAAAATACATCTCCAAGAGAGAAAAAAAAACAGAAAATAGCATCAAAGTACTAGGTGATTAGGTGTAGAAATTGTGAACAATTTTTTTTAAGTCCTATTTGTGCTTCATCTTTCAGACTTCTATAAATAAGCTAATATACTTTGATAATCTGAAGGAGTTTTGTCCAGAGGTTAATGTAAACCTGTTCTTAATGACATTGGTCCACTAAAAGATTTGACAGAACCTAGAAAACACACCTGACTCAAGTAAGCAGAGAGGCCAAGAAGATGACAGACTCAAGAGAAACTGAGTGGAAAGCGGGAGGCATAGCTGAGCCCGTGGAAGGAGGGAAAGGATGGATCCAAATCACTAATGGGGTGAAACAGCTAGGATAGCACAGTCTCCAGGGAGTGGGGAGAGAGAGACCCCTGTCCAGCCTGTTAGGTTAGTTACTGACTGATAGACTCCTTCCCTTCTCCCTGACCCCCCCACCCCCAGAGAAAGTAGAGCAATCCACTCCTGGAAGGCATGCCCTGAGACTTCCAAGCCCTGAATGGGAGAGGCTGGTGGCTTGCTACTTTGTGTCTGATTTTTCTCTGTAAAAATAGAACCTACTGCTATAAGACCCTGAATAGATGGTGATGTTCATGGACCTAATGGCATGTGTTTTTTTCATGGTGAGAGGACACTTGTCAGCTCAACTCCCAGGCAGCATAATTGGTTTCAATTTGATTCCTTTGCACCAATTCTTTTTCTGCCTGGTTTATAATTCCACAACCTCTTTTGGGTTGGACTTGGTTATTTACAAGTGATTTCTAGTATTTTAAGTTCTCAAATTCATGGCGGAGACAAGATGGACTTTTCAGTGTTCTTCAGATTGATGTTTCCATCGTGATGGGGCTTTCTTTTCCCTGTTCCTAACTCCAGCATTGACGTTATCATCATCTGTTGGGGTATTGATTTCAGACCGTCATGGCCTGGGAAGTTTTGTGTTTTTATTTTGGAAAAGATGAGGAAAGTAATAGTATAAAGTAGTGCGTCTCCAACTTTAATACATGACACCATTCGGGGATCTGTTAAATTGCAAATTGTAATTCTGTGGGTCAAGGATAGAGCCTGAAATTCTGTTTTTAGAAGTTCCGAGGTTAAGCCAGTGTTCCTGGTCCTCAGTAGCACCTACCCACATGTGGCTGTTGAGAATTTACCATCTCAAATTGCGATGTACTGTAAAATTTATACCAGATTTCAAAGGCTTATTTTAAAAAAAGAAGGTACAGTATCTCAACTTTTTTTAATTGATTTCATCTTGAAATGATACTATTTTGGTTATAATGGGTTAGATTACTAAAATTGATTTTGTCTGTTTCTTTTTACTTTTAAATATGGCTACTGGAAAAATTTGAATTATATGTATGTAGTTCTTGTTTCTATTGGATGGTTCTAGTATATAGAACATTCTTATCCCAAGAATGAGATGTCTAAACAGTAGTGGTTATAAAGAAATTATAGCTAGGATCATGTCTAAAGTAGCCTTTCACTATCAGAAATCTAAATAAGATCTTATAAAAATGCTAGCACATTGATGCTCAAACATTTTTCATTTGTAGGCAAATTATAAAGCACTTCACAAATGTCCCTTGACCCTCATGTTCTGTGGTAGCATTTTGTTATATTTGTCCTGTTAATGGAACAGATAGTAAGAGGTCTTTGCATTGAGCATTGTAGTGTACTCTTGGTTGTTGAGTACAAGGGGCTAAGGAAAGTAAGTAATGGCAAAACAAATCAGGGAAACCCAGCAACCCACAAGGTTTTCCATTAGGCTCGGTTCTATGCAGATAGTGAGGTTTGCTGAATCAGTCCAAATACGTAGGGTTGCTTCAACCCTGGCTTTTTCCCTCAAAGAGTTTTAACAAGCCCATTGGGGAAACAGATTATTTTGAGAAAAATTTAAGTGCATAGTAGTGTGGTTGTTTTATCAGCAGATACATTCAAGGAAACGAATGGCTTAAAGACCAGTAATGAATCTGAATAGATTATATGGGGTCATTACATCTCTCCTCTTTGCAAATATACAGATACACTTTGTTGAAGAAATCAAGCACTGTTCTTTATGAATCAAGTAAGTCTCAATTGTCAGTGCTTAGAAAGCATATGTGATTTCCATTGACAACCAAATGAGTATAGTCTTAATATTTTGTCATTTAAGACCATCCAGTGTATGGCCACAACCAACACATCTTTCTCCCATCTCTTTCTATTCTTTCCTCTTTTTAAGCATGTGAGTGCACACAGGCATGCACCGTGTTGCCTTTAAAAGTCCTGCCCATCTTGATCTCACACCTGGCCAAACCTAACCTTCTTTTACCTTGAGCCATTGTACCTATTCTCTCTTTTGTTAGACAATAACTCCTAAAATGCAGGATCAAGTCTGCATAATCTTAGTCTTTGTACTACCTTGCAGGTGGTCCTGACTTAAGGAGCCTTCTCTGACTGCTCTTATGGATGGTGTTAAGGTACCTGAACTGAAGAAGCTGGTATCTGATAGACGTGGCAGCTTTGTTTGAGATGAGAGCAAGAATACAAAACACTTTAAATTTTAATTTTGAGTTAACCTTTTGTATACTTGTCAGTTTTGTTAAGTCAGTTTATTGATAGGAATTGGACATTGCTCAGACTCACTTTACTCTGAGATACCTGGGTATCCTCAGCACTCCCAAGATGTAAGAGCCAGAAACTATAAATCAAAGAGAAACTGATTTTTCTATTTTTTATTATGTATTCAGTTAGCATTTATTGTGTTCTTACTAACCTGGGCACAGTCCTAAAGGGTAAAAACTACTTGTTATATACATGGTCTCTGTCCTCAACAAACTTATGGTCTTACAGAGAAGAGAAATACATGAATGTATTTCAGGTATGGGATGATAGTATGAGACAGGAGGTGGAGGTGTGTGGTAGCTACAAGCAGGGCCATTGGACTCTGGATTCAAGTTCTGATTCTGGCTCAAAGAAAAAGAAAAGCATGGTGAAAAGGCATTCTGATGACTTGTTTTCTAAGGGAGAATTTAGTTAAAAACAGGTTGTCTGCCAGATGTAAGAAATGTGTAAGATTTAAACCAGTTTTATTAATAACTTTAATATCAAATATCCAGTCAAGAGTTGAATCTCATTGTCTCACGGCATTTTTAAAAAACATTTGTTGGTTTGAATCAATACAAACAAGATCCGTAGATTGTGGTTGCTGTATCTCTTAAGCTTCTTCTGTCTATATCAGGGTTTCTCAACCTCTGCACTTACTGACATTTGGGGACCAATAATTCTTTGTTGTGAAAGACTCACCTGTGCAGAGCAGGATGCTTAGTAACATCTCTGGCCTCTACCCACTAGGTAGCACTAGATACTGACTGGTAGCTTACCTGCACAAGTAGTGACAACTGGAAACATGTCCAAGTCAAGTAATGTCCGACTTTTTGCGACCCCATGGACTCCAGGCTTCCCTGTCCATCACCAACTCCTGGAGCTTGCTCAAACTCATGTCCATTGAGTTGGTGATGCCATCCAACCATCCCATCCTCTGTCATCCCCTTCTCCTCCTGCCTTCAATCTTGCCCAGCATCAAGGTCTTTTCTGATGAGTCAGTTTTTCACATCAGGTGGCCAAAGTATTGGAGCTTCAGCATCAGTCCTTCCAGTGAATATTCAGGACTGATCTCCTTTAGGATGGACTGGTTGGATCTCCTTGCAGTCCAAGGGACTCTCAAGAGTCTTCTCCAACACCACAGTTCAAAAGCATCAATTCTTCAGCGCTCAGCTTTGTTTATAGTCCAACTCTCACATCCATAACTTTGACTAGACAGACCTTTGTTGGCAAAGTAATGTCTCTGTTTTTTAATATGCTGTCTAGGTTGATCATAACTTTCCTTCCAAGGAGCAAGTGTCTTTTAATTTCATGACTGCAGTCACCATCTGCAGTAATTTTGGAGCCCAAGAAAAGAAAATCTGTCACTGTTTCCACTGTTTCCCCATCTATTTGCCATGAAGTGATGGGACCGGATGCCGTGATCTTCGTTTTTTGAATGTTGAATTTTAAGCCAACCTTTTCACTCTCCTCTTGGATTTTCATCAAGAGGCTCTTCAGTTTCTCTTCACTTTCTGCCATAAGGGTGGTGTTATTTGCATATCTGAGGTTATTGATATTTCTCCCGGCAGTCTTGATTCCAGCTTGTGCTTCATCCAGCCTGGCATTTCTCATGATGTACTCTGCATATAAGTTAAATAAGCAGGGTGACAGTATACAGCCTTGACGTACTCCTTTCCCAATTTAGAACCAGTCTGTTGTTCCATGTCCAGTTCTAACTGTTGCTTCATGACCTGCATACAGATTTCTCAGGAGGCAGGTCAGGTGGTCTGGTCTCCCATCTCTTTAAAATTTTCCAGTTTGTTGTGATCCACACAGTCAGAAACATGTCCAGGCCTTGCCAAGTGTCTCCTGGCATAAGAACCACTGATCTGTAGGTTCTCCCTGTACCCTTCGCTTCTTTTTTTCTTCCTGGTGATTTCTTTACAAAAGACAATGAGTAGTTATTCCTGCAGTTTCCTTAAATCTGGGTTTCATGAATTTCATCCCTGTAGTGTACATTAATATCTTCTGTCACCAATTTCCTATTAATTGGTAGTTGGATCTAGAGGCTTGATCTGTTTAATATCTTTCTGTTTTGTCTTAAAAGACTGCTTCATAGATGGTATTGCCTTCTTCCACCAGGAGGTACATAATATCTATTGTGTCTTTTTGTAATATTAACAAACATCAGTAGTCTTTTTTTGTTTTAAAATGTATATGTTTTTGTTTAGATAAATTTTATTTTAAATAACAATCTGTGTTCTCCCTTAATAAAGGAAGGGGAAATGGAAGGTGAGGCGGTTGAAGCCATTGTGGAAGAGTCTGAAACTTTCATTAAAGGAAAGGAGAGAAAGACTTACCAGAGACGCCGGGAAGGGGGCCAGGAAGAAGACGCTTGCCACCTTCCCCAGAACCAGACTGATGGTGGTGAGGTGGTCCAGGATGTCAATAGCAGTGTACAGATGGTGATGATGGAACAGCTGGATTCTACCCTTCTTCAGATGAAGACTGAAGTCATGGAGGGTGCAGTTGCTCCAGAAGCAGAGGCTGCCGTGGACGATACCCAGATTATAACCTTGCAGGTTGTAAATATGGAGGAACAGCCTATAAACATAGGAGAGCTTCAGCTTGTGCAAGTACCTGTTCCTGTGACTGTACCTGTTGCTACCACTTCAGTAGAAGAACTTCAGGGGGCTTATGAGAATGAAGTGTCTAAAGAGGGCCTTGCAGAAAGTGAACCCGTGATATGTCACACCTTACCTTTGCCTGAAGGGTTTCAAGTGGTAAAAGTGGGGGCCAATGGAGAGGTGGAGACCCTAGAGCAAGGGGAACTTCCACCTCAGGAAGATCCTAGTTGGCAAAAAGACCCAGACTATCAGCCACCAGCCAAAAAAACAAAGAAAACCAAAAAGAGCAAACTGCGTTACACAGAGGAGGGCAAAGATGTGGATGTGTCTGTGTATGATTTTGAGGAAGAGCAGCAGGAGGGTCTGCTGTCAGAGGTTAATGCAGAGAAAGTGGTTGGTAACATGAAGCCTCCAAAGCCAACAAAAATTAAAAAGAAAGGTAAAATAAGTTTATCCATTATATTCTCAAAACCATTTGGGGATAAAGCACATAACTTTTAAAGATTGTGATGTGGGTATCAGTTTTTTACCCAGTCTAATAGAAGTTTTTTCAGATTGAGTACTTTTTTAAGTCCTGAAAAGAAAGAAATTTATTACTAGCATGACATAATTATGACTAAATATGACTTAATTGGGTTTAGTTATAAAAAGCTAACAAAATACATCTATAGAAGTTTAAGCTTAGGATTAATCTTAAAAACTTTGAAACCCTGCAACAAGTAAGTGTTTTATTTTGCATATAGGTGTAAAGAAGACATTCCAGTGTGAGCTTTGCAGTTACACATGTCCACGACGTTCAAATTTGGATCGGCATATGAAAAGTCACACTGATGAGAGACCACATAAGTGCCATCTCTGTGGCAGGGCATTCAGAACAGTCACCCTTCTGAGGAATCACCTTAACACACACACAGGTAGGTGCTGGATAAACATGTTGGGGACTACAGCTTAGCAAAGGCTTAAACTTGAGTTTTAAGTATCTTATCTTCTAAGCTGATTCCAGTGGGAGTAAAAGTGGTAAGACTTCTTTGTTCTTTCTTATGGTACCCTTTTTGTAATCTTGATTTATTGTAAGCAAGTGGACTTATGGGCAAATATAAAGAAAATTTATGAGAAGTAATCCAAATTATATAAGGATGGTGATTCAGATAAAGATTTTCTATGGTAGTTAACCAACCTATACTATTTCCTGAGGACATCACCATTGTGTTGCTAAAGTTTTAACAACAATGACAAAAACTAACCCCCCAAAATCCCAGACAACAATTGCCAGGCACTATGAGGAAGAACATTAGAAATAGAAATGTGGTCCTCCTCTGTAAAAACCATGGTTTCTGGTTGTTTTACCTCAAAGAATAAGCTATGGTTCATAAACCCAGAATGAAAAATTTAAGACACCGTTCCAGCATTTCAAACATTTGTTCATTCATGGTCCACACACACTTAATATTCTAATATTAGCTTCGTGTAGACTGTGGTCAGGTTCTGGTGTCACTAAAGTGGAGAGACTAGGCTGAAGCTCTCCTGAGACTCTCTTCAGGGCTCTTATACACTTATGGTGTCGATATTTGGCTCCAAGTGCTAACAGAAACCTCTCACCTGATTCTTCATGCAGAATAGCTTTCTTCTATCCAGATTCTCCACCTCATTTTAGATGACGACTCTTGTTTTCTCTGTGATGTGTTGGTTGTCTGATGAACGTGATCAAGTAGGAGTTGGCCTGTAAGCAGTATGCTGTGCGGTAGTGTATTTGTTAATGTGACTTAGTCATTTCTCACCAACTCCCTAGTTTCTACCCAGACTCTTGACGATGATAATATGTTTTATTTGGTAGTTTGAAAATCCTAGGGAAAAGACAGAAGACTGGATAAAAGCAGCTGAACACATTATAGGACTGCCAAAATGGGAGTGCCTTGATGTGGGCACTGTGTGTCTTGGTCAAGTCCTCAGCTTTGAAAATAAGAAATTTGGCTATTTAGGAGTGATTTGGCAGGACTAATTCATACTAACCAAACCCTCAAGAGTCAGGAGCATAACAACATCAGTTTATGGTGAAGAATGCACCTTTTTATTTTGTAGATTCAATAGTATTGCATCCTAGGGGGGCACCCTTGCTTGTGTCCAGATGCTGTAGCAATTGAACGGTGGCCTTGTGAGCATGGACCTTGAGTAGAGGGACATAGTCGGTCATGTGGTAGAACCTGATGAAAATTCATGTCCTACCGCAGTGTCCACTTGTTTCCTAATTGCCATGCTTAGGTCTATCGGAGGCAGGCCTCTTTCTCCCCCTTTGGTAATGCTAGGTAAACATTGGAAATTCTTTGTTTTCAGCTTACTGTGTCCTAATAGAAATTGATGTTGCTTTCCTTCTCTTGTTAATTGTTGTTTTACTTACCTATCTGTACCACCAGGGTGTACATTTTTCATACATAAGAACTCTATCCTTCACTCTTAATCCTCAGTGGTACTAAAGAAGCAAACTGAATAAATGAACATTCTTTGGAATTTTCTAATAATTACTATCATATCCAAACATATTGCTCTCTCCAGTATTCTCAATCTCTGGGAAGATCATTTCTGCAAATGGGCTGATCCCATTGATAACATTGTGAGTCTTCCTAATTCCATTCTCAAAGGTAGCCTGCCTTTGATTTTACTGTTTGAGATTACCTTGGTGTTCACTTCTTACCCACGATTACAGATGGTAATAATAATAACCTATGAAAACAGTACTGTGTTCTGCTGTCAGCTGTATCTCTTTAATGTGAATATTACTTGGTCATAATATTTCCAGTGCAGTGTTCGGAATATAAAGTGGCTAGAGAAGATCTACTAAAGTAATGTTACATTATGGGGCTACTATGGGAAGACATATTAAAAACAATAAGATTATCTCAGTGAAAGGAAAAATAAAACAAGAAAAAAACCAAGAAATATAGAGGATATAGTATTAGTTCAAAAAATATTTAAATATTCCATGATTTAACATTCAGATCACAGAATATTAGATATGGATATTTGAAAACAATCTTGTTTAAATCACATAACATAAAAGGCAATACTACTTTTAAAGCCTTTGGTAAATTTCTAGAATACCTTATGAAACCAATTAAAATAGAAAACATGTTATTATATTTCTATTTTTTTTAAAAAAGAAAAAGTTGGTCAATATGGACAGCCCACTGGTTCTGTGTATATAATTTCAATACAGTAAGTTTTGATGTGTAGAAGGATCCTGAGTCAAATAACTATTATTTCTGTGACCTCTACTTGGTAGACATTGAGGTTTAAAAGATATGTTCTGTATTTTTTTAGATGGGTTGAAACAGGTGTTTCTGTTAACCTTCAATCCATAGTAATCAGAATATTCACAAAATAGGGATAAAAAAGATTTTGTATTTAAAGACAGCAGACTCAAAGTGGTAATTAAGAGAAACTAAACGTTTGGCATGTGTTTTTAATATTTTGAGATCGGTGTTGTAAAGTCAGCTGGGCTCACCTATAGCTCCTTGCAGGCATGGTTGGTGAGATAACCAGCGTCCAGCCTCATGCCGCAGTTGTGCCACACATTGAACTCTGTAATTAACCATGTCCTTGTCTTTCTGTTAATGTCCTCCTTTCCCTAGGTACTCGTCCTCACAAGTGCCCAGACTGTGATATGGCCTTCGTGACTAGTGGAGAATTGGTGCGGCATCGTCGTTACAAACACACCCATGAGAAGCCATTTAAGTGTTCCATGTGCGATTACGCCAGTGTAGAAGTAAGTTCATTGTAGAAGTTCAGCTCCCTGTTGATTCCTTGTCTTAAGAAGATCATGATTCCTGTGTGAGGATAGTTTATATCCTATAACACGAGATAGAATATCTTACTAGATTACTACCACTCCTCCTCCCCACCACTAGAAAAAAAATTCTGTAATGAGTGTGAAAGGTTTACCCATTAGAAAAAGAGTACTAATCCATCTGTTATTAATGTTACAGGCAAATTCTACCAGACTTCAAAGAAACAAGTCACTATACCAAGAGTATTTTAAAAATGGAAAATTTTATCACCATAATTATTTGAGGTTACCTTGTTACCAAAACTGGATTTAGGATACTTCTAAAAAGAAAACTGTATCTTTTTCTCACAGAAAAGCCAAAATTTTAAATAAATTAACAGACCAGATTTAGTAATAGAATATTACTAAAATGTGATTATTAAATGGAATGTATCTAAAATGCAAGAGTAATTCAGCATTAGGAAATTATTGTTGTGTACTACATTGAGAGATTAAAGAAAAACCACATGATCATTTCTGTAATTGAAAAACTATAAAGTTGATACTTGATACTGTTTAAAGTTCTAGCAAGTCAAGTGTAGAAGAAAATGTCTTTATTATGAGGAGTATCTACTGGAAGCCTGTAGTAAACCTAGCCTAAGTAACTTTGGAACAAGATACCCATTCTCACAGTTAGAATTTCAACATTGTATTGGAAATACTAGGTAATAGCATAAAATAAGTAGTGAATTATAAATGGAAAGACAAAACTGTCATTTCTTATAGACATTTTCTTACATAGAAAATCCAAGAGTATTGGCTGAAAAACCTAGAACATTTGAGTTCAGTCGAGTGGTCAGATCCAAGGTAAATACATAGGAATCAGTGACTTATTTTATACCATACCAATACTAGAAAACAGGTTCAAATTCTAACACAATAAAAATGACCTGGGGGTAAACTGAACAGCAAAAAGCACCTAATACCTGTAAGAAGAAAATGTCTCAGATTTTTCCAAAGGACATTAATAAATACACATTTCAAGTTGATTCTGAATTCCAACTGGAAGTGTATATATGAATGACTAAAAAATTTTTGAAAAAGGAATGAAGGACTTTTGCTATTGGCTATCGTAAAACTATATGATAAATGAAGACAGTGTGATGTTGGAGCAAGGAAAAAGAGTTGGCTGAAAAAGAATAGATCCTACGGTATATAGGAACTTGATATGTGATAAGTCCTAGAGAGAGAATTATTCAGTAATGTTGGAACCATTCTTTAGCCTTACAGTGTGTGAAATTTTTACTGTGTAGAAGTACAGGGGGATTTTAGTGTAAAAATTGGAACACTTTTTAGAATTTTCAAGTCAAATGTTAGTGAGTATTTGAAACTCTCCTAATTAGAGTCACTCTTTTGTTGGAAAGGTACCCAATTGAACATGAAAAGCGTAAGTCCATAGTGAGGAAGGTGAGAGGCCGCTGGTGCCTGACCTGTCTGGGAAGTGCTGTTGAAAGAAAGAGAGACTGAGGGGAATTAAAATGCACTTATAAACTTGGATTCATGTTTGTTAGAAACTTGATCCATAAATAAGCATGAATTATTTTAAAACTATTCTGGTGAATTTCAGACATATAAAGAAGTAGACGGAATAGTATAATACACCCCCGTGAACCTATCACCTAGCCGAAACAGTTAATAGTAACTCATCTTGACGCATGGCCTATCCATTTTACCCTCTTCCCTTAGATTATGATAGGGATTTTAGAGGCAGCAGTTAAAGAGGAAGAAATACTGTCCTTTAGACTTTTTCTGTTATGAGCTTCAGTTTCCAAAACCAAAGCTTTTGTGCATGACCCATGGTATTCATGTCACAACCTATGTTAATACAGGTTTAAGAGGTTTTGTTGCTTTTGTATTTCAGGTCAGCAAATTAAAACGTCACATTCGCTCTCACACTGGGGAGCGTCCTTTCCAGTGCAGCTTGTGTAGTTATGCCAGCAGGGACACATACAAGCTGAAAAGGCACATGCGAACCCATTCAGGTAGGACTTCTCCCTTCCTTGCATTAATGAACCACTTTTTAGTGGATCCCATGGCACCATGTGAACCACCACATACCCCTATTAGTTACCCAAATGGAAACGGGCATGAGAATAGTATATAACTGACAAATGTTCTCTGGCATACCTTCAGAATTCATTGCTCTGAATATACATTGGAGAATGGAAAATTTTACTGTTAGAAGTCTGGGTAGATTACCTAACTCAACTTGTCAGTTTTCCAAAGTACAGTCTTTTTCTAAAAAGAAAAACTTGCAAGTCCTCCTGCCATCATCCCATCTGCTCTCCTCCAAAGGTAAGTACTGCTGTAGAAACTACTCTTACTAACATGGAGGACTCTGTGGCAGAGCTGGACAGAGCAGCGTTGGTGGCCACAGTTTGGGACTTCTTATTCATCTCTGAAGATAGGCCTGAGCCAGGCAGTGGGCTTGAGCCTCATCCCTCCTGAGTTAACTGTAGATCCTCTGTGGCTTGGCATATCAGCCACCTGGTAACCCTCCAATTAAATGGTAGTTATTTAGTCATTTCATCTAATTTGTTCATTCTGTATTTTCTTTGAAGGGGAAAAACCTTATGAATGTTACATTTGTCATGCACGGTTTACCCAAAGTGGTACCATGAAGATGCACATTTTACAGAAGCACACAGAAAATGTGGCCAAATTTCACTGTCCCCACTGTGACACTGTCATAGCCCGAAAAAGTGATCTGGGTAAGTCAGTTAACTAGTGGCAAATGAAAAATAAATTTTGACAAATCTATGAAGATAATGATAACAGGTTACTTCCTTTTCTGACTTCGTAAGTTTTGTGTATTGTGAATGGCCTGTTATTTAATAAAAGTCATTGCTTATGCTATTTTCTTCTGTCTCTTCTTTCTCTTACTGAAGCTACACTACAAAATTTTTTCCTGACTATAGCTCATCTATAAATAAATGGCAGCTGTAATGAGAGAAAAGTGTATTTTTAATTAGTAGCCGTCATTGGTAATGTTAAAAGTCCCCAAATAGGGAAGTAACATTAACATAGTATGGTTCGAACTGAGGTCAGTCCACTTCAGTTTTTTGGTTTTTTTTTTTTCCAGAATATTTGTACTTTCTTTAGGTAATTAGACTGTTGTATTGATTTGGTGATAGCTATAATTCTGTACATAATTAAGCTAGAGTTAATGTAAAGGCAGAGTTTACTGGTAGAAATTTTAGTATGACTCATATACTTAAAGTCACCTGAATTTATCCCTTTGTGTTTCTTATTTAAAATAGTTGAAAATACTGCCCCAGTCTGTTCTCTGTCCAAAATGCATTGCTCCCTGCAAAATAATAATGCATTTAGATAAATTGTACCTTGCAGGTTGTCTTTATACTTTTATTTTACTTTTTTACTCATTTGATCTTCACAGCAACCATATGAAGTCATCAAGGCATATTTATTTGAGCTTTGTAGGTGATAACCAGGTGTCTTGACCAAAGTGATACAACACAGCTTATGAGTGGCAAAGCTGTACTTGAGTCTTCTGGAACCCTCTAGAGCTGTTTCTCACACTGGGGCGTGTATAAGTACCTAGGTCATATCAGGAGCATACCAAACCATATCATAAACATGGCCTGTCTTTCTGCAGCATTGGTTTTACTCAAAAGGTTTTGAGTAAAGTTACACAGTTGAACTAGTATCTTAAAACATTTTGACATTAATATGACTATATTGAATAAACTGCAGACCGACATAAAACATTTTTAAGATGAAACCGTGAGCTTGAAGTAGAGGACATTGGGTTCCACGTAAGATCCAGTGGGTTGTGTGTTCATCCTACTCTGGTGTAGAAAGGATTTTGTTAGAAAAATTTAAGAAGTACTGTCCTCAGATTAATGAAAGAGTTTTACTGTTCTTACTATCTAGAAACTAAAACCTAAACCAGTAATATCTCATGGCACTGTGTGAACTGTTAGGCCACTGTTTGGATTATCCAATTTTTTTTAAGTTATTCACTACCCTGATGCAAATGAAAACCTTGAATGTTTTATACTTTCATGATAACCTCTTAGACCCTACATAATGAGCTCTTTATGAGGTAGTTAAGGAACTGTCAAATAATAGTTATCTCCTCAAACCATTCCCAAACAAGTTTGTGTTCCCTCTTTAAAGCAGGTCTGATTTCACATTAATATGCAGTAATTAAGATTCATCACCCTGGGACACAGGAAAGCATGGGCTTTGGAGGCAGACCTACCAGAGTCAAGATTCACCTCCAAATACTTACTGGTTCTAACAAGTGTTTGTTTTTTTTTTTAACTTCTATATAGGAATAATTCCAACCTTACAGAATTATTATTGTAAATATTTAATAAAAACATATGAAAGTCTTACATTAGCTGTTAGGTCTCTCTATCTGAGGAGCAGAAATTGCATCTAAGAATTATTTGAAATGATATATGTATATATAAAACATCTTCATATAGTGAACCTGTGTAGAGATTAAAAAAGTGAACCATCCCTTTCTCTTACCTTATTTCCATTCCCCAGAATTGGCCCTCTTAAGTTTGATGTGAGGCTTTCCTGGTGGCTCAGTGGTAAAGAATCCACCTGCCAATGCCTGGAGGAGGAAATGGCAACCCAATCCAGTATTCTTGCCTGGGAAATACCATGGACAGAAGTGCCTGGTGGCCGTAGTCCGTGGGGTCACGAAAGAGTCACACACTGTTTAGCGACTAAACAACAACAAAAGTTGGAAGTGATAGCACCTTGATTGAGCAGATGGTTAGCACCATAAATTCTTAATCCTAATCGCAGCTGGGCTCCCCAGTATTCCAGCTGTTTGTCCTCATCAGTTGTGTTCCCATTCTCCTCAGTGAGTGCGTCCCATTAATTCATTCCAGAAATGTTTGAGCACCTGCTATGTGGGAAGTACTATGACAGTAGGGTAAATCATTAACTTTGTTTAAACCTCTAATCTTCCTTCCCTTTTCTCTTTGCCTCCTTGGTCTCAGTATGTAACCTCTTTTCTTACTTTACACACACAGAAAATACAGCAAGTTGAAAGTTCAAATTTCCTCTTTCCAGATGTGTAACTTACCTGCATTCATCCTCTTTCCCCATCGTCTTCTAGAGACCTTGTGTCACTCTTTGTGTCTGTGGTCTGTCCCTTTCCCCTGATCCCATTCTCCTGTGTTCCTGGCAACCTTTACATGGTCAAGTATTGCTTCTTTACCTTCATTTTCATGTTCTCACTCCTTAATCTTTCCTTCTCAGCCAGTCCTCATCAAGAGTTATATCGCTCACAGTCCTCTCTCCCTCAGCTTCCTTCCCATCTGGCATTTCAAATTCAACATGTCCAAAACTGGGGTCTAAATCCCCTTTGCCCCCTTGCCCCAAAGACAGACACACAGCTCAGGCTTCAGCCCTGTTCCACTTGCTCCTTGTCTCAGTAAGTGGCTCCACCATCTGCTCAGTTTTCCAAGCCAGAAAACTGGAGGTCATTCCTGATACCCACCTTTCTCTTCCTCACTCTGGTCAGTCACTGAGTCTTGTTGATTCAGCTTCTTAGGTCTCTTGTCAGGTCCCCTTCCCTCCATACCCACTTCCATCTCCAAACCACCACCTTCCCTCACCTGTCCTGTCTAGTCCATCTCAACTAGTCTCTCCATGTCTGTTTTTACTCCTTTTTTTCCATTTTCTGTATAGCAGCCAGAGTAATTATATTCAGAAGCAGAAAGAAACGTGTTCTTAACTCTTTGAGATGTTTGTATTTTCACAAGTTGGACTGGGCTTTGTGTTTTGCTTTCAGGTGTCCACTTGCGAAAGCAGCATTCCTATATTGAGCAGGGCAAGAAATGCCGATACTGTGATGCTGTATTTCATGAGCGCTATGCCCTCATCCAGCACCAGAAGTCACACAAGAACGAGAAGCGCTTTAAGTGTGATCAGTGTGATTACGCTTGTAGACAGGTAGGAACCTTCATAGTTAGAAAACGGTTGATGTCTCATCAGTGTTGGGTTTTATCAGAGGGTTTTTATATATATCTTATATGAAAGTAAGTCCAGGACTTGAGAGAAGGGAAGAATTTGGTACTGGGGCCTGATGCTTGGGAGTGATCTACAGAAGCAGCCCAGCAGAAGTGAGCATATCTGTGCTAGGATTTGGGGAAGCAGTTTTGTACCCCAGTAAGGTTTACATTATCCTCTCAGTAAGCAGTTCTGGGCCTGGACCCTTGGAAGAGAAAGGTCTTTAGAGCTACGCATGCAGGTGGTGGGAGATGGCAGCCCTACGACAGGCTCTGAGACCTTCCTTCACCCCGTTGTCTTTCAGGAGAGGCACATGATCATGCACAAGCGCACACACACTGGGGAGAAGCCTTATGCCTGCAGCCACTGCGACAAGACCTTCCGCCAGAAACAGCTCCTCGACATGCACTTCAAACGCTATCATGACCCCAACTTTGTCCCTGCGGCCTTTGTCTGTTCTAAGTGTGGGAAAACATTTACACGCCGGGTAAGAGTCAGAACTTGTCTTCCTCCCTTACAGTTCTTGATACCATTCATGTTCTTGATCTTCTATTGCAAAGCAGGGCAGTTTTCTCCACTGAGATTATAGAGATAAACTATCATTTGGAAAGGGTCACTCATCCTCACCCCACCACATCACACCTGTCCATATGTGAACCCCTTCCACTGATGGGGAACTCAGTATTTTTTAACAGGTCTGTCTTCACTTAGGGTCATGTTAGTCAGGTCTGCATAGGACAGGGAGCTTGGTCTGATTCTCCCCTGCTCAGAGGACCTAACCCCATCTTCTGAGCAATTCTCCTCTCCCACCCACCCTTTTCTCTCTCCACCCACTCCAGATGGAGACCATTTTCCCTGAATGGGAAGAGTATGTTCAGGACACACTTAGCAGATACTAGAACATTGAGACTTAATATGGATAACCACCCTCCTGTTGTTTTTTTTATTAAGCTAAAAGAGAACTTCCAATTTTAATCTTAACTTTTTTAGTAATGTGAACGAGGATTGTGTTCCTTTTGTTAGAATACTATGGCAAGACATGCGGATAATTGTGCTGGTCCAGATGGTGTAGAAGGGGAAAATGGAGGAGAAACAAAGAAGAGTAAACGTGGAAGAAAGAGAAAGATGCGTTCTAAAAAGGAAGACTCCTCTGACAGTGGTGAGTTACTTTTGTTTCTTGATTTAGTTAAATGTGGCAGGTTTTGGTGCAGTTTACAGTGTATTTACGTAAGGACGTGCTGGAATACAGAGATAAGCCATTCTCTCATGCTTCCTTTAAACCTCTACTCTTTCTGATGTGTGTATATATTTACAACAGCAGTTAGCTTATTCCCAGAGCAAATTTTTCTTTTTTTTTTCTTATGGTGTTCCATTGCTTGATAAGATATGTTGTGTTCAGTTAAAGCTAAAGCAAAATTAATATCTTTATACTCAGTTTACTCAGATTAGTGATATTCTAAGGCCAGCAGAGTTTCTTTTCTATGTTCATAGCTTTTACATTTAGGAAGCTGGTCTAGATTTGAGCAGTGAATCTAATGGACATGAAGAAGGTTGCTTAAGCATCCTGACCAACTTCTGGTTTGACTGCCTGTGTCAGCCTAGCCTTGAGATGTGTTGATCAAATCCGTGAAGGTCAGCCTTTCTCTTCCTACCTTAATCTCCCCATTTATAATTTAAAACTTTGCCTATTTTCCTACCATTGATGTTCTTTGGGGTGTTAGTCATGAAATCCATGCAGAAGGTATATGTGTTGAGGTGCTAGACTCATGAAGAGGGTGGAGAACAAGAGTGTTGGTAATGTAGGAGTCACATTTGATGATACAAACTCATTCCAAAGTGTTAGGTTTTATAATGTAGGTACTTGGGCTACTGGCACCTAGTTGAGAAGGCACATCTGTGGCTTCAATATTGAAGACTTGTGGAAAAGGATATAGAGTTTTGTTTTGGGGATTGTACTTAATAGATGATGCCTAATGTAGTTCTAAGAAGTTCTCATTTTGTCTTCTGAACTGCTTGTCAGAAATAGTGGGCAAGGAAATGAAATTTCTGAAAACTGAATGTATCTGTCACTTCATTGGTGTTTTTTTTTTTATAAAATTTGTTCATGAAAGTACTAGGTCTTTTATATTTAAATATATAAGAAAGTCCCTTTTGGTTTTTTATCTTAATAAAGCCTTCACTTTTCTATTCAGAACTTTTATGGGGGAATATTCATCTAAGCATAAGAGTAATTTATTTTTTGCTGCCTTCTTTAGTGGAAAATCTATTTTAAGCAGTATCTTCAGTAACTGGGTTTTAAGTGACTTCCTCCTTTAAAATGTCAGTTTGCTTAATTTTCTTGTTTCACTTTGTTTAATTTTTATAAAAACACATCACTCTCTACTGAGAATCATTGTGGAATCCCTGTGTTTGGCAAAGAAATTGAGTGGACTGTTGGGAGGTGCCAAGAAACGTCAGTGGGCCTCAAGTACCAGCAGAGATGCCCAGATAAACTTGAGCTTCAGGATACCCGTAGTAGCTCTTGGTTGCCGAGCCTTCTGCTGCCACAGACATGACATACCTTTTTTCTCATGGTACTGCCATGTTCACTTCTGTGGTTCATCTCCCAACAAGACCAGCTCCACTCTCTAATTGTACTTTTACAAGAAACATCTTTCAGCTGCAGAGTTTAATGACAGTTCCTAATAGGTTTCTATGGTTCCTCCTTTCGTCTTCTGCATTGGAGAAGACAGGAGGAGGAGTTGCAGAGCTTTGTTTGGGGCCTATTGTCTCTTTATCCCAGGATATTTGGACTGGTGAAGGCCAGAATCCTATTTGTTCCCTCCCAGAAGTTGTGCCTGTTGGTTATCGACAGAAATTGACCACCAGAGTCTAATGCTATTTTCAAGGCTTCTAACCAAAATCTCTCCAATCCAATAAGCTTTTGACCCTATTAACTTTCTTTGTGTGCTTCTTCCCCTACGCCCCCCTCAGTTCTGACTGAATTTGTTTAGCTTTCTAGGCGTTGGGCCAACTTAGGCAATAGGGGGCTTGAATAAGTTCAGCAGGGAAGCATGTCATTCTTGACACGCTGCCACGTACCACTACGTTCCCCACATTTTCACTTAGGATTTCAGTCACTTGACAAGGCATTTTGTCCTGATGATCAGGCATTTACCCACAGATTTCTAAATTTAAACATTTGGTGTGAGCGAAAGAGAATGTGCTTGTAACCTGTGCTTCTTGGAGGAAAGCAGGCAGGATATCTTTTGTGCCATGGCAATGGGGGAGGGGCAGCAAGAGCTCTTCAGTGCCTACAGGTGTGGGCAGCAGGACACCCCCAAACTGTGGTTAGTTGTGCCTTATACTTATAAATCACTTTAGTTTCTCTTTGTTTCTATAAAATGAGGGTAATACCTCTTATTTAATGAAGCCTATATGGAATAATGGAGAATTTTTATAAACTCTGATGTGTAATGTAAAAAGCATCTGTGAGGATGTGGTAGAATGTAAGTTGCAGAGCACAATTACAGGTATTATCTCTTTGTGATCCTTGAGAGTGCTTTAGAGATTACACAAGGAAACTGAGGTTCAGTGTGGTTATCATCCCAGGTCACACACTTAGGAGATCTGAGACTCAAAATTGTATTATCAGCTCTTCATCAGTGTTCTTTCTACAATAGTTCCCTCTCCTTTTACGTGGTAATTGCTTTAGGGAGAAGGTAAGGGAGTTAGGAGGACCCACTGGGTTTGGGACAGCTGGGAATTAAATCCCAAAATTTGACCTTAACACTTTTCCTAGTAAATAGGACCTCACAGTGCTTCAAGAACTTTACACACACACACACACACACACACACACACACACACACACACACACCTACCTTCCACCACTCTTGAGGGGTCCACCTGTTTTATCCGTGGATAGTAGGTAGAGGGAACATTTGTTTCATTTTCAGCTTTAAACACCACTTGGCAGGGGCATTTATATAACTGGTGTAAGTTGGAGTTGCCTTTAAGAATTTGAAACTCAATATTTTGATATCTAAAGCTGAAAGAATATCCAATCCACATAAAATATGAATAACAGTATTCAAGTTGATTTGCTTATTGATTTAGCATTAATACCCGTTTACTTTCTTTAGTGCTGAAAACAAAAATTCCAGTGAAAAGGAATTTTTAAATGGGCTTTTAACGATGAAAAGAAATATTTAACCAGACTTCACAGAATATGTTGATTATTTGTGTGTTGCTTTTCCTTCCACCACTCGTATCCTTGCCCCACTGCTTCTTCCTGATTTCATGAGAAGAAAATGCTGAGCCAGACTTGGATGACAATGAGGATGAGGAGGAGCCTGCCGTGGAGATTGAGCCCGAGCCAGAGCCCCAGCCAGTGACCCCAACCCCACCACCTGCCAAAAAACGGAGAGGACGCCCCCCTGGCAGAACCAACCAGCCCAAACAGACCCAGCGTAAGTTGCTTGTCTCAGCTCAGTAGGCTGGCTTCCTCTCCTAACATGTGGGGAAGCCAGACGGGTCCTTTTTCTTTGGGTAGATGGGAACTGAGCCATGAGAACAAGTTAAGGTCACACTGGGAACAAATTCTCAGGAAGCGATTTTTTAGTTTTTTATTGGGGAACATCTGAGAAAGTCTCTAGAGGCCTGTTAATTTTCAGCAAGATAAAGTCCAGAGTTGAAGGGTACCTACTATGGGTACTGTCAATGTGGGCTGCTGCTGCTGCTAAGTCGCTTCAGTCGTGGCCGACTCTGTGCGACCCCATAGACGGCAGCCCACCAGGCTCCCCTGTCCCTAGGATTCTCCAGGCAAGAACACTGGAGTGGGTTGCCATTTCCTTCTCCAATGCATGAAAGTGAAAAGTGAAAGTGAAGTCGCTCAGTTGTGTCCGACTCTTCATGACCCCATGGACTGCAGCCTACCAGGCTCCTCCATCCATGGGATTTTCCAGGCAAGAGGACTGGAGTGGGGTGCCATTGCCTTCTCCGGTCAGTGTGGGAGGGTTTTACAAAACAATTAGAATTTTAGTCAGCTGGCAAAATTGACGTGGTAATGAATGTAATGTATAAGAGCCAAATCTTAAAGGATGGAGGAATAAAGGGATTTCCATGATGACAGTGTCCCTCCTAAGAAACCCAGGCCCATGGATTCTGTTGCTGGCTTCCTGATTTATGAGTGGACATTGGGCAGCAGTCCTGTATTGGACATGGCCCTTGTAATTGCAGGCTCTAGGGAGTGTCAGGTCTCTGTTCTATTCATGAATCTTCTAAAAGCTGGCAATTCTTTTTCTTTCTTCAACAAATGCATATTTTTTAATATGCTCCTTGAGCCCCATGTCGAAATGTCTTATTACAGAGGGGTGGTTGGAGAACTACTTGACCTACAAAAATTTGAGTGAACAAACTGGTGGTAGGGCCCTTGGTGTTGGACAGCTTCAGACGCAAAAATATCAGGTTCTGGAACTTCTCTGGAGGTTCAGTGGCTAAGACTGCACTCCCAATGCAGGGGCCCCCAGGTTCGATCCCTGATCAGGGAACTAGATCCTGCATGCCACAACTAAGCTCGTGTGCCACAACTAAGACCTGGCACAGATGAATTTGTTAAAAAAGTCAGGTTCTTTTGCTATAGGTGAGTCATCTCTAAAACAGACCTGCCTACATCCTACACTCTGAAGTATTCCTTGTCTCGTACTGTCTGCATTTTTTGCCTGTGTCATACTTACTATTGTGAAGCCCTAATTTATGAGATAAAGGAGAACTTAAGATTTTTAATACATGATTTGGGAGGCATATGAAGAGGAATGTCAGTGCTTTTGTTTTTTGGTACTATCTAGAGTATTTGGGCTTTGTGTATGGCCACATTATAGGTTATTAAGTCTTTTTTATTGACGTTCTCTATATCGAAACTGAGGCTTTCCTGTGTTGCTGACTTTGATTTAGTGTCAAGTCTGAAAAGACCCTTGCAATTCTTGGGGGCTTTAATGGAGCATTTGTTTTCTTCATGCTCTTCTTTGCCAGCAACAGCCATCATTCAGGTCGAAGACCAGAATACAGGTGCAATTGAGAACATTATAGTTGAAGTCAAAAAAGAGCCAGACGCAGAGCCTGCGGAGGGGGAGGAAGAGGAGGCCCAGCCAGCTGCCACAGATGCCCCCAACGGAGACCTCACGCCTGAGATGATCCTCAGCATGATGGACCGGTGATGGCAGGGCCTCGCTCCTTGCCAGGACTGCTCTGGGCTGTGTTTAAACGGCCTGCATCTTAATTTTTCTCCCTTCTTTCTTCTTTTGGCTTTGGGAAAAGCATCATTTTACCAAACATACTGAGAACTAAAACTTCAAGGATGATGTTAGAAAATGTGATTTAACTAGAACTTGCTGTTTGATGTTAGCAAATCATGGAATGTTCTGAGTCCCTGAGGGTTTACTGTGAAGTGCTGAGGACAGTGTTCACGCCTCCCTGGTTTTCTGAGATGGAAACAGAGACATTGAACCCTCTCTCTTGCAATGGTAAACCACTCCAGAAACCACCACCGGGTTTCCCAGAGTTCTTACGGTCTTCTTCCCAGGAGAGTTTTTAATTGTAAATGCAAACTTGGGAAGTACTTAGACTTTTAAACTGGTTTTTGCTTTTGCTTTTCCCTGACTCCCTTTGCTTGGAGTCAGCTGCACACCAGTAGTATGGCATGCTACAATTGGTTTCTGTCCTGAAGACTTTGCCTCTTTCTTGGCAAAGTTTCTGGTATGGTCAAGCTTGTAAATAACTTTTTTTACATTTTAATCTTTTCCATTAATTATGAGGTTGAAAAGAAGTGCAGTGTAAGAAAACCCAGCATTTTAATTACTTGCAAATTAAGTTACTACAGACGGTAGTTTGTAAACGTTGACGAGGAATTGGATCACAATCATGTCGCAGAACAGCACCGAGCCTGCTGCCCGCTAGTGACGGACACCCACATGGAACATCATGATTTCCCAACCCATGGAGCCAGCATTTGAACCTTGTACAATTAACTTTGAGTTATGATTTCCCATCTACATTTTCTTTGCTTTGTTCATAGCTGAGTTTCGTGTTTTATAAATCCTCTGTTGAAGCAGAAGGGTGATTATGAGTGGGTCACAGCAGCTCTTAAAAGCTGGGCCAGGAAATTTTACTAGGTCAGTAATTTAAACTTCGGATCTTCAAAAAAATAATAATGTGAAGCAAAACCAACTCAAAGTGATTCTTGCACATGAACTGTCACATGTTTAAAATGTGTTTTTTAGAGAGCCTCAGTCTTGCTGATTTCAAACACTTTTTTCTTCTGTGTATTGCTTTTAAGAGAGCCATCAGTTAGCTATCAGACTCTAGGTTGATGCATTTTGTACTTAGCTGTACTGTGTGATATTTTTCATTATTTTAGGACGCCAACATGAGACCTGTAATAAAATATGTAATGGGGTTGAAAGCTGGGGAGGAGGATCTACTGCTGTACAGCTAATAAATCATAACGGATTAACAAGTGCTCCGAACACCCCCACTTGTGTGATTCCTGCCTAACCAGGGGCCCAGAGGGGTCTGTGTGCATAACCTCAGGCAGCTCAGGCCTCTTTCAGAAGCAAGCTGTGCTTCCAGGATGACCACTTCTGTCTAGCAGATGGGCAATGATCTTGGCAAGTGATGGAATATTGAGGGCATCCTGCTACAAGTTTTAATGCCCCAAGAGTGTATGAGTAGAGATGTGAGTCTATACAGCTGCCAGCCCCCATGATCCACATAAAGAGTGGATTCCCCGCAGTAGAGCAGGTGGACCACGGAGCTGAAAGGAAAAGGGGCCGATGGGAAGCTCTGGCCTCAAGATCTCAGCTCAAGATTTCCCTGGTGGTACAGTGGATAAGAATCTGCCTGCCAATTCAGGGGACATGGGTTTGATACCTGGTCCAGGAAGATTCCACATGCCGCATGGCAACTAAGCCCGGCACCACAGCTACTAAAGCCCATGCACCTAGAGCCTGTGCTCCGCAACAAAAGAAGCCATTGCAATGAGAAGCCTGTGAACCTCAATGAAGAGTAGTCCCCACTCACCACAACTAGAGAATGCACTCATGCAGCAACAAAGACCCAGCAGAACCCAAATGTAAAAAGATTAATAATAAATAATTTTTTAAAAAAAATCGGCTCACGGAGGACTGGGATCAATGCATCAAGCTTTGCTAAATGCAGGGGAACAGAGAGAAACTGGGCCCTAGAGAAGTTCTTCTCTAGTCTGCCCTAGAGAAGTTCACTTGAAAGGGGAGACCGCTGTGCCACTACCAGACTGTGGGGAAAGAGACCTAGAGAGCATAGCTCCCTGTGAGCACCTGAGAAGCAGGATGGGAAGGGAATGTGTTAGGAAGTTTCTGTATTGGTGAATTACCATCTTGCTGTTGGCCATTTCTGGGCAGATTGCTCTGGCAGACCCATTTTAGGTGAAAGCTTTGGCCACAAGTTACAGGGTTTTTTTTGTTAACTGAAGTATAGTTGATTTGTAATGTTGTGTTACTGCTGTCCAGCAGTGTGATTCAGTTATATATACATTCTTTTTTTTTTTTAAATACTCCTTTCCAGTTTGGTTTATCATAGAATATTGAATATAGTTCTCTGTGCCATACAGTGGGACTTTTTTTTTAATCCATTCTATATATAAAAGCTTAACATCTGCTAATCTCAACCTCCCTCTCTGTCCTTCCCCCTTGGCAACCACCAGTCTATTCTCCATGTCTGTGATTCTGTTTCTGTTTGATAGATAAGTTCATTTGTGGCATATTTTAGATACCACATATAAGTGATATCATATGTTGTCTTTTTCTGATTTACTTCATTTAACATAATAATATCTAGTTGCATCCATGTTGCTGCAAGTAGCATTTTTCATTCTTTTTTATGGTTGAGTAGTATTCCATTTTATGAACATAGGGTGTGTATATGTATTTGAATTATAGTTTTGCCCAGATATGTGCTCAGGAGTGGGATTGCCGGATCATTTGGTGATTCTGTTTTTAGTTTTCTGAGGAACTTCCATACTATTTTCCACAGTGGCTGTACCAACTTAAATCCCCACCAACAGTGTAGGAGGGTTCCCTTTTCTCCATACCTCTCTAGCATTTATCGTTTGTACGTTTTTTTATGATGTTCATTCTGACTGTTAAGAAGTGGTACCTCACTGTAGTTTTTATTTGCATTTCTCTAATAATTAGTGATGTTGAATATCTCATCATGTGTATATTGGCCATCTGTGTTTCTTTGGAGAAATGACTGTTTAAGTCTTCTGCCCATTTTTGGGTTGGATTTAATTTTTCATTGTTGTATGAACTCTTCATATATTTTGGAGATTAAGCCCTTGTCGGTTGCATTATTTGCAAATATTTTTTCCATTCCATACGTTGTCTCTTAGATTTTTTATGGTTTTCTTTCCTATGCAAAAGCTTGTAAGTTTGATAAGGTCCCATTTGTTTAGTTTTGTTTTTATTTCTGTTGCTTTGGGAGACTGACTTAAAACATTGGTACGATTTATGACAGAGAATGTTTTGTCTATGTTTTCTAGGAGTTTTATGGTGTCTTGTTCTGTGTAAGTCTTTAAGCCATTTGAGTTTATTTTTGCGTATGGTGAGAGGGTAGGGTGTGTTCTAAGTTCATTGATTTACATGCAGCTGTTCAACTTCCCCAGCACCACTTGCTGTAGAGACTTTTTCTCATTGCATATTCTTGCCTCCTTTGTCAAAGATTAATTGACTGTAGGTGTGGGTTTATTTCTGGGCTGTCCGCTCTGTTCCATTGATCCATGTGTCTGTTTTGTGCCAGTTTTGATTACTGTAGCTTATAGTACTGTCTCAAGTCTAGGAGGGTTATGCCTCCTGCTTTGTTTTTCTTTAGGACTGCTTTGGCAATTTTAGATCTTTTATGGTTCCATATGAATTTTAGGATTCTTTGTCCTAGTTCTATGAAAAATGTCATGGGTAATTGATAGGGATCGCATTAAAACTGTAGATTGCTTTGGGTGGTATGGACATTTTTCCAATCCAAGATCAGGGACTATCTTTCTATTTCTTTGAATTATCTTCAGTTTTCTTTTTTTAATGTTTTATAGTTGTCATATTTAAGTCTTTCACTTCCTTGGTGAAGTTTATTCCTTAGTGTGTTGTTTTTGGGAGTTATGATTTTAAGAGGTATTGATTTTTGTACATACCTTTTCTGATGTTTCATTGTTGGTGTAAAGAAATGCAGCCAATTTCTCTATGTAATCTTGTATCCTGCTACCTTGCTGAATTCATTTATCAGTTTCTAGTAGCTATTGTGTGGAGTCTTTAAGGCTTTCTGTATATAGTATTATTTCATCTGCATATAATAATTTTACCTCTTCCTTCCAATTTGGATACCTTTTGTTTTTCATGTCTGGTTACCGTGGCTGGGACTTCCAGTGCTGTGTTGAGTAGAAGAGGTGAAAGTGGGCATTGTTATCTTATTCCAGGTTTTCATGGGAAGGCTTTCAGCTTTTCACCATTGAGTATATATTGGCTGTGGGTTTGTCATAAATAGCTTTTATTATCTCAAGGTAATTATAGGGTGCTTTTCTTTTTTTTGGCCACACCCCATCATGGCATGAGGCACTTCCCTGACCAGGGATCAAAGCCATTGTGCCCCTGCATTGGAAGCGTGGAGTCAACCACTGGACTGCTAAGGAAGTCCAGGGGGTTTTAACCAGAATTTGAACTTACTGGTTTTCAGTGAAAAATAAGTAACAGAAGACTAGATGTGTGAAGTCTTTGGCTGGTTGGTAGTGTTCATGCAGTTGCATCTCCCAGAAAATTGGTATCATCTGGGACTATGAACCAGACAGTCAGCAACTTGGATTGAATGTTAGTGGCCTGAGGCTGTCAGGCATTTGGTCTCTATCCCGTGCATGGGCTAACGCCTGCTGCCACCAGGGAGCAGAGTATCTGCTACCAGAGTTGTTTCAGTGGGCAGGCAGCTTTTTAAAAAATTTTTAATTGGAGTATAATTGGTTTACAGTGTTGTGTTTCTGCCATACAATGAAGTGAATCAGCTATATGTATACATATATCCCCTCACTCTTGGACTTCCCTCCCACCTCACCTCCATCCCACCCGTCTAGGTCATCACAGAGCACCGAGCTTAGCTTCTTGTGTTTTATAGCAGCTTCCCACTAGCTAGCTATTTTTATAAATTTTATTTTAAATTATAGAGAATTCTCTGGTGGTCCAGTAGTTGGGACTCCGTGTTTCCACTACAAGGAGCCCAAGTTTGACCCCTGGTCGGAATACTAAGATATTGCAAGCCATGTGGCATGTTCCCCCCCCAATAAATTTTTTTAATATAATAGAAAATCTCTTAATAGAACAGCAAGCAGTTTATCTGTATTTTCAACATAGCTTTCTATTATTGTGTACATTCAAATTGTTTACAAGCAGATTGGTTTTGCTTGGGGAAGGGGCAAGAAATGACGTTCTGATGCAGATAAGGCTGGAAGGGGATTCCCTCCCTACCCCCCTACCCTGCCTCACCATTGGCATATCCCCATGATACATCCTGTATGACTCCATTAAATGTAAAACCTTCTCCCAGTACTCCACACCAGAGAACTTTTGACAGGAACCTTGTGGCACTTCTGGGAGCTGCAGCCTGGCCTGTCATCCTGTACTACTGGAACAAGTGGGGCTTATTCCTCATTATGAGCTTTTAGCATTTCTTGAGCGCCCACAGGGTGTCGTGCTGTCTAGAACACACAGACGGTCTTGAACAAATTGAAGGCTTCTCTCCCTCTTGAGTCACTCACTTGTGGGAGCTGAGCCCCATGTGTTCACTAGGCCTCTGATAGCAGTTATGTGTGTTCTGTCACTGCCACCTTGATAGCAAGCAGTTATGGAGATGTGTGGCTAGCCTAGCACCCCTGTCCTAATCCCCAGGCTCATCCTGGTTTCCTCCTCCACAGCCCTCTGCTTACTCCCATAGCACTCACTAGACAAGGGCTGATGCTACCAGTGTGGCTGTTGGTCTTGAGAATCCCGCCACATGGGAGCAGCTCAAAGCCTTTGGCATTTATTCCCTCTTGTGTTTCTCATTCGTATCATTCTGAACAGAAAAATCCAAGAGAGGGAGGTTTTCTGTCTTTCTGTTCTGGAGTCTTAGGTTTGTCACAGTAAGACCTGGCAACTGTGAGTGTTCACTGAGTTCCAGATACTATTGTGAGCACTTCTCTTAATAAACATTTAATCTTTACACTCTGAGGTAAATTTAAAGTTCCAGCTTAGAAAACAGAAACTGGAAGCCCTAAACAGAAAGATGAAGTGATTTTACTCAGTGTCAAACAGCTGTTAAGTGGAATCAGGACTTGAATTCAGGCAGCGTACCTTCAGAACTTTCATTTCCTGACCACTTGGCAATACTGTGTGTGAGCTCACGCCCTAGAAGCAGTTGATGGATTCTGTGGTCTTCAAGAGTCTTAACTTGAACTCTCTCCCTTCAGATGGGGAGGCAGCAGAACAGGACTTCCTCTTGCCTCTGTTGGCAGGAACTTAGCTCCCTCGCCAACTGAGTCCATCCCTGTGGCTCCTGGGCTGCCACACCTGGGCCTGTTGCTTTAAGGGAGGTGGCTTCCTGCAAAGTTTTTTACGATTCAATCTCTACTTTCCACTTTGTCCTAGTTGTTGGTGGTCCTCAGCAAAGGGAGATGAGATTTGGGCAGGGGGAGATGCTGCTGATGGTCAGATGACTGAAAAATGCTCTCACTGTCTCCAGGGGTAGCAGGAGGTGGGAAGAAACCAAGGGACTGCCTAGTGTCTCTCACCTCTCAGGTTATTTCACCCCACCTGGCTGAGCTATGGGCAAGGCAGAGGGTTGTTTCTCTTCTGGTAGAGTTTAATTAGATTGCAGTGGAAGAAAAAGGTTAAATCCCCTCCTGTGAACTCTCCAGAATCTAGATCCCTGGTCTTCTATAGGGCATCATGCATCCCATGACCTGATGGCCACCTAGTCCTGCAGACAGTAGCTTTCCTCTCTGCTAGTGGTTCCCCCTCCCCAAGCTCTCTCTAGCTCATGGAGAAGGCAGACGTGGGAGGACCCCTACATCCATTGCCTTTGCTCGTGAGTCACTCCACCCTTCCCTTCAGTGGCACCTTCTGGCCCTGAACTATCTTGAACCTAATGAAAGCTAAGGACCTCTGCTGCAGAGAAGGGCATCTGGGCCCATTTGGTGTTCTTCCCACCCTTTCAACAGTTTGTGTCTCTCCGACGCGGTAAGGGACTCCTGGTTAGGAGGATAAACAGACGCCCTATGTGTCCTGCCTGCGGTCCACCTCCCTCGCTGGGCTTTGGAGGGGACGGGCCGAGGCGGGCCGCAGATTCCCCGAGCGGGCAGCGCCCCCTGGTGCTCGAAGAAGGGACTGTAGCAGGGTGCAAGTAGGGGCTAGAAACCGAAAGAGGCACTCGACGTGCGAGACCCTCCCAGGGACACCTCTCCCTTCCCTCCTCAGATCTACCTTTACAGAGTAGCGACGGCGCGGGCGGGCAGCTGACATCTGCCCACCTCCTTCGTACCCGCCCGACATCTCCCGGCCCGCGGAGGCCGGGTGGGGAGGAGCCGGGTCGGGGGCGTCCCGGCAGGAAGCGGTCGGTGCCGTACCTTCCGCTGCAGGAGGAGCAGGTGGCTGCTATGCGGCCGGGGCCCCAGGCTTCCTGTGCTCGCCTGCCACCGCTACCGTTTCTCGTCTGAGCTCCTTGGGCCAGCTCCGGCCGCTAGGCCGGCCGCATGGCCCAGACCCCCGACGGCATATCCTGCGAGCTGCGAGGTAAGCGCCAGTCCTTCTCTCCTACTTGGCTGGGAGGAAGCCGTTCGGCACCGGAACTAGTGGCCCACCCAGAGTCCCGGGGCACCCGGCAAGCGGTTTCCTCTGGTCCTCAGGAGGGGCTTGGCGGCCCCGATCCACTCCAGTCCTTGCTGGCCTCGTAGTGAGCCCAAGCCCCCTAGCCCCGTACAGACCACAGACCGTGGGCACGAATTGACCTCCATGGCAGGACCCGTCTCCCAGCAGGCTACCCTTCCACAGGCGAGATCACCAAGTTCCTGTGGCCCAAGGAGGCAGAACTGCTGCTGAAAACCTGGCTGCCAGAGCGGGAGGGTGCCGAGCAAGGTCATGTCCTGGTATGGCTGGGGCAGAGCCTGCCTGGGAGGGCCACTGGGGCCCAAGCAGAAGGAGTCTCTTGCCCTGCCCAAGGTGTAAGACACTCTCTCCTCTCAGGCGCTGCTCCGATGGAGAGCTTACCTGCTCCACACCTGCCTCCCTCTGAGGGTGAGTCCCAGCGGCCCGGCCACGGCCCCCTTACCCTCCAGCAGCTTTCCTGACGAGGGCTGCATCTCCGGCGTTGTCCATCTTGTCCTTGTGGACTCTGCCCTCCCAACAGTACTGGGCTGCCGACATCAGGCAGGACTGGAGTCTAGGCAGGTCTGGCTCTGAGATCCAGGCTGAACAAAGGACTGGGCTTCCAAGAGGGTGGGGCTCGTGCTTTGGTCGGCGCTTACCCAGGCGCTCCATAGGTGGACTGTACATTCAGCTACCTGGAGGTCCAGGCCATGGTGCTGCAGGAGACACCCCCTCAGGTGAGACCCCTAGTACCCCACCGGGGCCTGCAGTCTGGTCTTGTCCTCCGTTCCCCACCCCCGCCCCCACATGGAGCCCATCCCTCACCCTCTCCCGAACCCATCCCTCACCCCACCCCCACCCCCAGGTCACCTTTGAACTGGAGTCCCTGCCTGAACTGGTCCTGGAGTTTACTGGTGTGGCTGCCCTGGAACAGCTGGCCCAGCACATCGCTGCTGCCATCAGGAAGGTCTTCCCTCGCTCAACCCTTGGGTGAGGCCCAGCAGCTGACAGGGCTGGCAGGGAAGGGGGGCAGTGAGGGGTGCCTTGGATGTTGCTGTGGGGGGCCTCACTCCCAGGGCCTAGAAGTTCCTTGCCCCCTTCTCCTTCATCCCCCTCCTCAGGAAACTCTTCCGGAGGCCCACACCCCCCTCCATGCTGGCTCGGCTGGAGAAAAGCAGCTCCTCAGAAGCCACCTCACCCAGCAGCCCCTGTGGTAAGAGCCAAAAGCAGGGGCCACGCAGGACTTCCAGCCGACCCCTCCTCCTGCATGACCCCTGGATTTGAAGGGCTCAACAAATTGAACAGAGCCACTCAGCCACTACCCACCCTGGGGCTGATCATTCTCCATCTCTGACCTTTTGTCTCTCTCTTGCCCCAATTCCTGCCCCATCACACCCTTGGCACCAAACCAGGGGGCTTCTCGGAGACATACGAGGCCCTGTGTGACTACAATGGCTTTCCTTTCCGAGAGGAGATTCAGTGGGTGAGAGTAGGGCCCTCTCTGGGGGCTCTGGAGACATCTAATTCCCCTGGTGTTTTGAGAAGTCCCCCCTACCTCTTGTGGTCCCAAGCAAGTTGGAGATACTTTCTTCCCACCCAGGATGTGGACACCATCTACCATCATCAGGGCTGCCGCCATTTCAGCCTAGGAGACTTCAGCCATCTGGGAAGTCGGTGGGTGTCCCGCCAGGGCTGTGAGGAGAGGAAGATTGCATGAGCCACATTCCTGGCCTTAGCTTCTCCATGGAGAGAGGGGATACTCGACCTAGGATCTGGCTGGGGGATCCTGAGCTCTGCTCCTGCCCCTTCTTCCACCCAGGGACCTGGCCTTGAGTGTGGCTGCCCTGTCCTACAACCTCTGGTTCCGGTGCCTCTCCTGTGTGGACATGAAGCTGGTGAGAAGCATGGGGAGGGCGGGGAGTGGGGGGTGGGGGCAGTGGGCAGCCCGCTGAGCTCTCTCTCCCACTCTGGTTCTCAGAGCCTTGAGGTCTCAGAACAGATTCTGCACATGATGAATCAGTCATCTCACCTGGAGGAGCTGGTGCTGGAGACCTGTGGCCTGAGGGGGTAGGGGGGACAGGGCTTGGGGAGGGGAATCTGGGGGCTTGGGTTGGAGAGACTAGAGGCCTGGGGAGGGGCGGGGAATCCAGGCTCAAAGCTTCACACCTGGGGTGTGGTCTGGTCCCCAGAGACTTTGTCCGGCGACTGGCCCAGGCACTGGCGGGACACACCAGCTCGGGACTGCGGGAGCTCAGCCTGGCCGGGAACCTGCTGGATGACCGAGGTACACCTGAGCCTGGGGAAGCTCTGGGGGCTGGTGCTGGAGGTGGTGAGACCCACATGGCTACTACCCCCATCCCGCAGGTGTGGCTGCCCTTAGCAGGCACCTAGAGAAGCATCCTGGAGCCCTGAGGAGACTCAGCCTAGCGCAGACTGGGTTGACGCCGCGAGGTAGGCAGGCCCGAGGATGGTGTGGGGTGGTGGAGCTTGGGAGGTGGGGTCTTCTGATGGTGAGCCCCCTTCCTTCATCACCAGGAATGAGGGCTCTAGGCCGGGCACTGGCTTCCAATTCAGCCTTTGACTCTGCCCTGACCCACTTGGACCTTTCCGGGAACCCCGGGGCACTGGGGGCTTCAGAGGACCATGGGGTGAGTGACTGTCTTTAGGGAGGTGATTGGGGACGCTGCCGCAGGCAGTGGGTTGTCGGGAAGCTCTTGGTGGAGTGATCCCTGACTCCTTCCCATCTCCATCCTCCCGCCAGGGCCTCTATAGTTTCCTGAGCCGGCCTAATGTTCTGACGTTCCTGAATCTCGCAGGCACCGACACCGCCCTGGACACTGTGAGGGGGTGGTCAGTGGGGGGGTGATCTGTAGGGCTGGGCGGGCCTGTGGCCCAAGGGGCGACTGGAGGGGGGGCGCTCAGTCCTCCGGCCGGTGTAGCCCACACCCTCCTCTCGCAGCTCTTCGCGTCGCTGTCCCGCGGTGGCTGCTCCAGCCTGGTGCATCTCGACGCCTCGAGGAACGTCTTCTCCCGCACGTAAGGGGGCGGGGCGGGAGGGGCGGGACTCTGCCGGGCCCCGCCTCCCCGCGCCAGGATGCCCACTCCGCCCACTCCCCACCCCAGGAAGTCCCGGGCTGCACCAGACGCCCTGCAACTCTTCCTCAGTCGCGCCGGGACGCTTCGGCACCTGGGCCTGGCGGGCTGCAAACTGCCACCCGATGCACTCAGGTCAGTGTCCCTGCCACGGCCATGCCCTCGCCTGTAGGCCAACACCCAGGCTTCGCCTCGGCACCTCACCCTGCTCTTATCGCACCCTTGACCTCCCGGGCATCCTTCCTTATTGCTGTTCGCGCTCTGCTCTGGGGACCCTTCTCCCAGCTTCTACTACCCCCTGTGACACTCTCCTCCAGGGCGCTTCTGGAAGGCCTGGCGCTCAACATGCTCCTGAACGACCTACACCTGGACCTCAGCGCGTGTGAGGTGAGCAGCCCGCCCGGAGCCGCGGGACTTGCCCTTGGGGCTGGGGCTGCCAGGCGGGAGCGCTGGGCCGTTGGGCTCCTGATCCTCCCCACCTGTGGCCTGTTGGCCTGACTACGCTCCACTTTCCACCTTCAGCTGCGCTCGGCGGGTGCTCAGGTGATACAAGACTTAGTGTGCGATGCTGGCGCAGTGAGCTCCCTGGATCTGGCAGATAATGGTGAGACTGCCCAGAAACCCATCCTCCCACCACCCGCCAAATTCCCACCCCCCGCAGCCTCGCCTTCTATGTGACCCGAGCCACCCCCCAGGCTTTGGCTCAGACATGGTGACTCTGGTGCTGGCCATCGGGAGGAGTCGGTCCCTCCGACACGTGGCGCTTGGAAGGAACTTCAACGTCCGGTGCAAGTGAGCCCCCATCCCCTTCCTGGGCCTCCCAACTGCACCCCACCACCCGGGTCTTCTGCCAACTGCTGCCCCCGCCCACAGGGAGACCCTGGACGACGTCCTGCACCGGATTGTTCAGCTTATGCAGGATGATGACTGTGTGAGTTCATGGGACCATGCAGGATCCTCAGGCAATGGACCCTGAGACCCGTCCTCCTTGCTGGCCCCTGACTCCAACTGCAAATGGCTTTCTCTTAATCCAGCCCCTGCAGTCTCTGTCTGTGGCAGAGTCACGGCTGAAGCTGGGCGCCAGCGTCCTGCTCCGGGCCCTGGGCACCAATCCTAACCTGATAGCCCTGGATATCAGCGGCAACGCCATGGGGGACACGGGTGCCAAGATGCTGGCCAAGGCACTTCGGGTCAACACGAGGCTCCGGTGGGCGGGGTCAGAGGGGTGGGACCAACGCGGGAAGAGGGCGTTTATGGAGGGGCTTACTGGGGTAGGGCTGAATGAAGCAGAGCAGGTGGAGCTCAGGGGTGCTAATGGAGAGGCCAGCGGGGTTGGGAGAGCCTTGCAGAGCTCCGCCCCCGACTGAAGTCCAGCCCGGCCCAGGTCTGTGGTCTGGGACCGAAACCACACATCTGCTCTGGGCCTGCTGGACGTGGCACAGGCCCTGGAACAGAACCGCAGCCTGAAGGCCATGCCTCTGCCACTGAATGATGTGGCCCAGGCTCAGCGCAGCCGTCCTGAACTGACAGCACGGGCCGTGCATCAGGTGGGGGTTCCCTCTCTTCCCCTGCCTTGCTCTGTGCCTTGGTCCTGTCCCACCACTTCTCAGTCTCTCTTGTGCCCAGATCCAAGCCTGTCTCTTGAGGAACAATCGCACAGACCACACCTCTACTGACTGCACCTCCCGCCCGAAGCCCCTGGGTCTGGGGTCAGACCCCTCCGAACAGGTCAGAGTTCCCCTACTCAGCCTTGAGCACCAACAGACTGTAGGGAATGGGGAGGGTTTGGCTGCTGAGAGACTCCATGAGTCCGAGGGCAGCCAGCGTGCCTGAATCCTGCTATCCCAGACAAGTCCTTCTCCTTGACCTGCAGTGGAGCTGATAGCTCTTGAAATAGCTCCCCCAGATAACAGTACTAGCTGCCTTTTGAAAGCATTTTTTGTTTTTTTTAAAAAAACGGCGTGGGGAGGCTACTGCACACAGCTGATTTGCGATGTTATTTCTCCAGCTAAGGATTGAACCCAGGCCCCTGCAGTGAAAGCATGGAGTCCTAACCATTGGACTGCAGGAAATTCCCTTAAATCATTTAAATAGGCTCCCTAGTTAAAGATAGGAAGTATTTTAAATCCTCAATCAGTTCTCCCCATCCCCAACTGTAGCCCCACCTGTGAATTCCCATTCATAGGGCCTCCCCTCTCTGTTGTGGCCCAACCCGGTGACTCTTTTTTCTGGTTCATCTCCTTCCACTGCTTTGCTTGGTGAGATGTTCCCCATCCACCTGTTCCCAAATCCCACTTCTCTCCCAAGCTTCAGAGCCCAGGCATCTGACAACTTCAGAGCTTCACATTCTACAAGTGATCTCGTCATCTCCCACAAAACTCGTCTACCCTGGAGCTCAGTCTCACTGGTGCCCACACACACCAAGTGCTGTGAACGGAGCTTCAGTCCAGGTCTCTCTTGGCCACATTGCAGCCCCTACAGACCTCCTTGGTTCTGGATCTTGACCCATTCTCAAACATACCACTACTTACTCCCACCCAACTATCCTTTGCTTCCCCCTCGTGTCTCCTCCACAGCTCCTCACTCTCATTTCTCTCCATCCCTCAATCTGTCCTCTAGGTCGATGATGAACAGATTGGGCTTCTAAAACACTGACAAGACTAACCACTCTTTTCCTTCCTATTCTGGACGTTTAGGAAGTATATATAAAGTCTCTGCAATGAACCAAAGGAGACACTGCTCTCCCTTCTTGAACAGATAAGGTTCCCAAGTGGCTGTCCTGATGGTGTCAGCTTCAGGACCTCACCCACCCTGTGGAGACCTTGGGAAGGGGGCAGTCAGGATCTAGGGGACAGGGAGGGGACCAGGCTGCAATTGAGTCCTCTTGCCCTCCAGGAAGTGAATGAACTGTGTCAGTCGGTGCAGGAGCACGTGGAGCTGCTGGGCTGTGGGGCTGGACCCCAGGGTGAAGCTGCTGTGCACCAGGCCGAGGATGCCATCCAAAACGCCAACTTCTCTCTCAGCGTGAGCACTACCTCCCACTATGAGGATGCCTCCCTCTTAGTTAGAGGTCAGCTTACAACTCCTTTTCTCCCTTGGCTTCCAGATTCTCCCCATTCTCTATGAGGCTGGGAGTTCCCCAAGCCACCAATGGCAGCTGCGGCAGAAGCTGGAGGGCCTGCTGGGACAGGTGGGAGAGGTGTGCCGCCGGGACATTCAGGTGAGATAGTGCCCTGGCCCCAGCCGCCCCCCTCCCCACATGCAGCCTTGACCCCCATCCAGAAGTGTGACTGCGGTATCCCGAGTCTATGGTAACCTCCAGTGTTCTTTGGGGGTTTGGAGCCCCAAGCCAGTGAGGCTGGGCCCCGGCCACACGCTCACTGTGCTCTGACCTTCGACCAGGACTTCACTCAGGCCACATTGGACACAACGAGGAGCCTCTGCCCACAGACACTGCAGGGTCCCAGGTGGAGAGAGCAGCTAGAGGGGGTCCTTGGGGGCTCAAGGGGTCTCCCAGAGCTGCTCCCAGAGCACCTGCTGCAAGATGCCTTCACTCGGCTCAGGTAGGCTGGATTGGGCTGGGCAGGACCAGGCTAGACTGGGTAGAGACAGCATAGTAACCCCTGTCCTCTGTTGCCATCAGGGACATGCGCCTGTCAGTCACAGGGACCTTGGCAGAGAGCATTGTGGCTCAGGCTGTGGCAGGTCTGAGTGCAGCCCGGGATCGGCTGGTGAGCAGGAACTGTGGGGTTACACGCACAGACACACACACCTGGTCACTGCCTTGCAGGGGTTCTGTAATGTCTTCTGGTGTCACGTAGCCCAGTATTTCGGGGTTCTCTTAGCACTGATAAGACTATGACTGAGGCCCTGCCTCCACATCTTTGGGGTGCCTGGTATTGCAGGTGGAGAGTCTGGCTCAACAGGCAACAGAGGCAATGCCCCCTGTCATACCGGCACTAGATGGAGACGAGTCCAGCCCCCTTGGGCATGGGGAATTGGGAGGTCTTTTCTTCCCTGAGGAGGAGAAAGAAAAGGAGGATGAAGAGGAGCAGAAAGTAGGTGGTCCCAGAACTCTGGGCCTAGAACCCTAGATCTTCCCATCTTGTTCTGGGGTATGGACCCCAGGCTGAGTTTGTGCCCTCCTTACCAGGTTGAAAGTCCTCCACAGAAATGGCCTGAATCCCTCCACTGTGTTCACCTGGACTCCTCCGCTCACAGTAAGTCAGGGCCCCAGGGGAAGAGTTACTCAGGTTGGACTTAAGTTCCATTAGACTTGGCCACCTGGACACAATATATTCATCTCTGTCCTGCGAACTCCCTGACCCTTGAGTGGGCCATGCCAAGACCCCCGTGCAATTATAAAGTTGAGGTCAGTTAGCATAGGGTGGGACCTGAGAAGACCAGGGCTGGGACATGGTTTTCTCTCGACTCGATCCCTACTCCACCGCCCCCTCCCTTCCCAACCTGCGGGATGCGCATGCCTGGCGGCGTCGCGGGGCGCGCGCCGCTCGGGGCCGCGCTCAGCACCACGGACAGCGGCGGCGGGGGAGGGGCGGGCAGGGGGGCGGGCGGCGTAGCCCAGCCCCTCCCCACGCCCTGGGCGGGTCCCCCGCCACCCTAGCGCCGCTGCTGCCGCCGCCGCCACCTCCTCGGGCTTGGCGCTGGGTGCTCTTCTGGTGCGCTCCCTTCAGGTGCTACTGAGGAGCTAGAGCCGGAGCCCGAGCTGGCGGCTCCGGGGGAAGATGCAGAGCCGCAGGCGGGGCCATCCGCTCGTGGCTCGCCGAGCCCCGCCGCCCCTGGGCCCCCGGCCGGCCAGTTGCCTCGCATGGACCTGCCACCCTCCGGGCAGCCCCTACGCCATCCGACCCGGACCCGACCGCGGCCGCGGCGCCAGCATCACCACCGCCCACCGCCGGGGGGCCCCCAGGTGAGCACCCTCCCCCAACTCCAGAGCTCGTGGAATTGGGGGTCTCAAGCGGCCCATTCGCTCTTACGGGTGATGGCGGGCAAGGAGGTGGGTGGTGGGGGCCCAAGACCACCTGGTCATGCGGCCAAGTTCTGGCGTCTTCCTGGCCACCCCCTACCTCAGGCCATGCTCATGTGGGGTCACGAGTGTGTGGATTTCGTTGAGAGAGCACCTGGGGTAGGACTCTGCCTCGGGTTGGCCGCTGCACGGGTAGATGCGTGAGAGGGGGCGTCTGTCTTACCCTCCCTCCCCCAGGGTTACTGAAAGATGCTGCCCCCCACCCCCACCCCGGTAGGGACAGTCCTGCGTTTACTGCACGTCCAGCGCGGGTGTTTGTGTGGGCTGGGTACTGGCGCGGGCCGTGGGCACAGGGCCGGAGTGGGGAGGAGCCGGCTTGAGGCCCCCCAGAGGGTCTGACGCAGCAGCAGGCGCCGCTGAGCCGGCAGCAGGCCGAGTGGGGTGGGGGTGGAGGGTACTGCAGGGACTGTTTGGAGCAGAGAGGGTGGCAAGTGGGAACGTGCGACCCAGGGGACACCTGGGTTCTAATCTGCTGTTTGGGGTGTTTAGGATACTCAGTGGGACGAGAATGGGTGTGAGCTGTGTACATCCAGGGCCAAGTACAGGTGAGGGGGGTACGTGAAACCAGCATCTCTGCCCGGCCGCTGGACATTGGGGAGCTCGTGTCAGCAGCTCCAAAGGGTCACTGCAGCTCCCAGGTCCTGGAGTTGCCCAGAGCCTGCCGCTGGACAAGGAAGGTGGGGAGAAGTCACGACTAACCTCAGCCCTCAGCCTTAACCCTGTGGTGTCCCTCAGGTGCCCCCAGCCCTGCCGCAGGAAGGGAATGGGCTCAGTGCCCGTGTGGATGAGGGCGTGGAGGAATTCTTCTCCAAAAGGCTGATCCACCAGGATCGCCTGTGAGTAAGGGGCAGTTGCAAGGGTGGGGGAGAGGGTGGGCTGCTCCACGGGTCTTCCCACTCACTGCTGGCTGTTCCCACAGCTGGGCCCCCGAGGAGGACCCGGCAGCCGAGGGGGGTACCACCCCTGTCCCCCGTACACTTCGCAAGAAGCTGGGCACCCTCTTTGCCTTCAAGAAGCCTCGTTCAACACGTGGGTCACGACCTGATCTTGAGACCAGCCCTGGGGCAGCTGCCCGCTCTCGAAAAACCACACTCGGGGACTTGCTTCGGCCACCGGCCCGTCCTGGCCGTGGTGAGGAGCCTGCTGGGGCTGAGGGGGGCACCGGCAGCCCAGACCCAACCCACAGGAGTCGGCCTCGATACACCCGCGAAAGCAAGGCCTACTCCCTGATACTGCTCCCTGCTGAGGAGGAGGAGACAGTGGGTGCCAGGCCCGACAAGGTGAGGCCTGGTGACCAGGAGCAAGGGCTCCCCTGGAACGGTGGGGGCAGCGGGCTCTCTCACCACTCGGGTGTCTCTGTCCCCAGCGGCGGCCCCTGGAGCGGGGAGACACAGAGCTGGCCCCATCCTTTGAGCAGCGAGTACAAGTGATGCTGCAGAGGATCGGTGTGAGCAGAGGCAGTGGGAATGCCGAAGGCAAGAGGAAGCAAGTGAGTTGGGAAGGGATGCTGTGGGAAATGAGGCAGGTGACACACGGCTGGCTTTATGTGGTTGATTTATGTGACCAGGAGACTCCTGACAGGTTTGTCAGATTCACCCTTTCTTCCCTCTTGGTTTCCGCTCTGACCCACGCCACGAGTATCTCCTCCTTGCAGCAGGGACAGTTCCGTTCTCTGCAGATCTAACAGAAATCTGACTTTTGAAAGTCATCTTCATTTGAAACAGCAAATCCTCTAGGGGCTGACTGGACTCCTAATCCTGCCTCAGGGCCCAATGGGGCCTCAGCCCTGGTCACTGCCTTCATCTCGCTGCTCTCAACCCCAGCTGCATCTCAGGACCTTCACACAGGCTCCTCTGTCTGGAACTCCTCTCTGCCCCACTTCCAGCCTCTCACCACCATCCGAGGGCTACGCAAGGTCCCTCCCTCTTCCTCCATCTCTGTTTCCCTGTAGGCCTTCCTTGACTCTTCCATGCACCCTGCTAATGCCACCCTTTGATCACAGTTCCTAGGAAGAATCACCACTCTATGGACTATCCCTATAATAACTTTGCAGGAAAATTAAAAAACACATGTGAAGTGAGACTCAGCTTGAATTTAGAAACACTAAGTCATAGAAAGTGAACCACAGAACTGAGAAGTTATTTTATTTATGTGTTTGTGCTTGCATATGCTTCTGTGTAGTAACTGTCCGCCACCACAGACTGAGCTCCAAGACCAAGACTGCGTCTGCCATGTTCTTGCCCAACCCATGGTGGCTGTTAATGGCAGTTACAAGAACAAGAATAAATAAAACAAAGCTAGTGTGAGGGTGGGACAGGACTAAGCTTGACTTCCCTGTTTCCCACAGAGCAAAGATGGAGAGATCAAGAAGGCTGGCTCGGATGGTAAGTGGGACCCTGGGCTGGCGCAGTACATTTTGGGGGAGGAAGAGACAGTTCACAAGGGATTTGCTCTCCTCGGGGGAGAAGGAGTAGAAGCCATGTTTTTTCTTCCCCTCACCAAGGTCTGGTGCCTAAGCCCCTGACCCTGCCTTTGCAGGTGACATTATGGACAGTTCCACAGAGGCTCCTCCCATCTCGATCAAGTCCCGCACCCACTCTGTGTCTGCTGGTGAGTGAGAGCCACAGTGCTGGGGAACATGTGGGGACAGACAAGCTGCAGGGGATCGGACCATTGCCTGACCCAGGTCTTGGCTGACACCCCTCTCCCCACAGACCCTTCATGCAGACCTGGGCCAGGGGGCCAAGGGCCTGAGTCTGCCACCTGGAAGACACTGGGGCAACAGTTGAATGCAGAGCTCAGGGGCCGTGGTTGGGGCCAACAGGACGGTCCGGGCCCCCCGTCCCCATGTCCCAGCCCAAGCCCCCGAAGATCCAGCCCCTCCCCAGACAGCCTGGGCCTCCCAGAGGATCCCTGCTTAGGCTCCAGGAACGAAGGTAAGCAAATACCCCAGCTTCCACTCGATACTGGGCTAGGGACTGGAGGCGTCCCCTCTGGGAACTCAGACCCTGAAGGTGGGAGGCAAGGGCTGGAGCAGGGGTGGTTGTCGGGCCCACACCCTGACCCCCCCTGGCCTCCCCCAGATGGCTGGCTGAGGCCGCAGCCCCGCTTGGCAGGGCGACGAGCAGTGTCTGTGCATGAGGACCAGCTCCAGGCCCCTGCTGGTGAGGGGGGAACACCTCCTCGTGGGCTGGAGTACGGAAGGAGATGGGGGAGAGTGGGCTCCCTTCGTGGCTCTGGTCCTTGGAGGGGGCCACCGGTGTCCTGAGGGGTTGAGAAATTGGAGCCTGAAGGCTAGGAGCCACCACTGCCGGGGGTGGGAGGGTGAGGGGAAGGCGGAGGCTCCGAAGGCAAGTTTGGGAGGGGCGACAGTGAGGACAGGCAGCCAGCCCTTAGCAACCCTCCCCAGGTCTATCTGTATCCCACAGAACGGCCCCTGCGGCTACAGCGCTCCCCTGTCCTCAAGCGCAGGCCAAAGCTTGAGGCTCCTCCATCTCCAAGCATAGGTAAGGGGGGCCAGGGCCAGTTGGGAGGGTGGCAGGACTGCTCAGTTCAGTCCTAACCCTTCCTCTCTCCCTCTCTTTCTGTGCAGGATCTGGCCTTGAAGCCGAGCCTCTACCCCCCGAGTCTACAGAGCCCTCCAGCCCACCCTCCCCAGCCACAAACCAAAGAGGCGGCGGCCCCAACCCCTGACCTCTTCCTTTCTGCCGCATGAGATTATTTTATTAAAAAACTTGAAGGAAGCTGGTGTGGAGCTCTGTTTATCCGCCCCCAGGCCTGGACCTGTGCACACATCCTCCCAGTGCTCCCACGAGCCCTCACACCTGGGTCAGTTCAGCATCCGGCTGTGGCTCCATCAGAAAGTGCAAGGCCCAGGCCACGAGCTCGGGAGGGAGCCTGAGAAGAGAACCAAGGTTTTAGGTCAGGGATGATGGGGACAGGTAACTAAGACAGTAGGGGCAGCCCCAGGCACTCACCTGGCAGCCTGGACCTGGGCACACAGGGAGGGGCAAGGTGGCTTATACTCATACTGGAAGGCAGAACCATCACGATGCCTCTCTGGGGGTTCCTGAAGGGGACATGGTGTCTGGAAAGGGGCCAAAAAGGCCTCTAACCTCATCCAAGGCTGCTCCAGCCCCCAGCCCAGCTCTACCCAAGGTCTACCCCCTTCTACCCTCCAGCTTTGGGGGCTATGCTCACCCAGACACAGCTGGACTCCAGGGCTCCGTTGGTGGTTCTTGTCCTTGGAGAATGCTGCCAGGTCTTGCGGGGTAACCCAAGCTCCTTGAACTCTAGGCTAGGTTTCTGGGCCCTGCTTACATGGGCCTGGTGTATACTGGGGGCATGGCCATGGCGTGACAGGCTTGGGGTACAGCTCAGGAGGGGGGCGTTAGGTACACAACTGGGGTGTGGGGACGCGGGGGGCAGGGAGCCATGGGCTGAGCAGATGGTTGACAGGGGCTGGGAGCTGCCCTTCTGCACTGGGTCTGGAGCAGCCAAGGGCAGAGGAGGCAGAAGGCTGACGCTGGCACTGTTCTCCTTTGACAGCAGGTGGCTGGGTAAGGCAGGGGTTCCTGAGGAGGAGGGGGACTCACCATGGGCACAGTCCTCTCAGCTCAGATCAGCTGAAGGACCTGTGAGAGGAGGCTTGCAGGGACTGTGTTCACCCCCGCCCAGATGGGTACCCTTTCAGAGCCCAGGCACCTTAATTGATTGACAGGAGCAAGAACACGGGGCCTGAGCATCACCTTACCTGAGGAACTGGGTGAGGAAGGAGGGGAGGAGAGCAGACTCAGCGACAGGTCCTGCAGAGCCAGGTGTGATGGGGATTGCTCAGGGCCTGGTGGTGGGGGAGACCTGTCAGCACTGGGGCACTGGGCAGGCAGGACCTACCTCTTGACCTCTCCAGTCCTCCTTACCCTGTGCCCTCTGACTTGGGCCCAGAGAGCTCAGGATTTGCTGGTCATTCTCAGAGATGTGCAGCCGTAGGCTGGAGACAGTGTACACAGCTTCTCCCTGTGGGATGAGAACGTTCAGTCTGGGCCCTCGCCCAACTTCCCACACCGACATTTCCCAAGAGAAGCCCCAGACTGACCGTGGTTCTGCAGCGAGAGGCAGCCCAGGGGGTGATGGGGGCTGCTGTGTCAGGACCTGCCAGCATCAGACAGCTCTCAGCCAGACGCACTAGTGCATTCTGATGCTCCTGGTCCACCTCTACCTCATTCAGAAGCTGGGACAGTGAAAGACCTAGGGGCAGGGGATCAGGGGATGGACTGAAGCTCAGAGGAGGAAGGGAGGCCTTACTAAGGAAGCAGTGGGGTTGTCAGTTACCTGTACTGGAGGAGGTGGACTCTGAAATGTGCTCCCTAGAGAAACAGAGGGGACAAGTCTGAGGAACAATCCTGAAGCCTACCTACACAGATCTGTCACCCCCTGACTGAACCACACCTGACCCAAGAAGCCAACCCCACACTCACTCCAAGCAGTCATAGAGCTTTTTCCGCACATCTGGGTCCTCGTTGCTGGAAAAGAGGAGTGGTAGGCAGTCACTGGAGAAGGCAATGGCACCCCACTCCAGTACTCTTGCCTGGAAAATCCCATGGACGGAGGAGCCTGGTAGGCTGCAGTCCATAGGGTCGCGAAGAGTTGGACACGACTGAGCGGCTTCACTTTCACTTTTCCCTTTCATGCACTGGAGAAGGAAATGGCAACCCACTCCAGTGTTCTTGCCTGGAGAATCCCAGGGACGGCGGAGCCTGGTGGGGTGCTGCCTATGGGGTCGCACAGAGTCGGACACGACTGAAGCGACTTAGCAGCAGCAGCAGCAGCAGGCAGTCACTATTCTTTATGAATCACAGCCTGGTCATGATGAAGGGGCGTAACTCTGTGAAGCTATGAGCCATGCTGTGAAGGGCCACCCGAGACAGATGGGTCACAGTGAAGACTTCTGACAAAACTTGGTCCACTGGAGGAGAAAATGGCAACCCACTCCAGTATTCTTGCCTGGAGAACCCCACAGACAGTATGAAAAGGTAAAAAGGTATGACACTGGAAGATGAGCCCCGCTTCCCCCACAAGGTTGGAAGGTGCCCAATATGCTACTGGGGAAGACCAGAGAGCAATTACTAAAAGCTTCAGAAAGAATAAAGTGACTGGGTCAAAGTGGAAACAATGTTCAGCTGTACCTGGTAATGAAAGTAAAGTCTGATGCTGTAAAGAATACTGCAAAGGAACCTGGAACGTTATGTCCATGAATCAAGGTGAATTGGATGTGGCCAAGTAGGAGATGGCAAAAGTGAACCTCAAATCTTAGGTAGGAATCAGTGAACTAAAATGGATGGGAATGAGCGAATTTAATTCAGATGACCATTATATCTACTACTGTGGGCAAGAATCCCTTAAAAGAAATGGAGTAGCCCTCATAGTCAACAAGAGAGTCTGAAATGCAGTACTTAAGTGCAATCTCAAAAATGAGAGAATGATCTTGGTTCATTTCCAAGGCAAACCATTCAACATCATAGTCACTGATGCCAAAGAAGCTGAAGTTGACTGGTTCTATGAAGACCTACAAGACCTTCTGGAAGTAACACCAAAAAAAGATGTCCTTTTCATCACAGGCGATTGGAATGCAAAAGCAGGAAATCAAGAAATAACCAGAATAACAGGCAAATTTGGCCTCAGGGTACAAAATGAAGCAGAGCAAAGGCTAACAGAGTTTTGTCAAGAGAACACACTGGTCACAGCAAACATCCTTTTCCAACAACCCAAGAGACAACTCTACACATGGACATCACCAGATTGTCAATACTGAAATCAGATTGTGTTCTTTGCAGCCAAAGATGGAGAAGCTCCATAGAGTTAGCAAAAACAAGACCTGGAGCTGACTGTGGCTCAGATCATGAGCTCCATATTGCAAAATTCAGGCTTAAATTGAAGAAAGTAGGGAAAACCACTAGGCCATTCAGGTATGACCTAAATCAAATTCCTTATGCTTATACAGGGGAGGTAAAAAATTCAAGGGATTAGATTTAACAGAGTGCCTGAGGAACTATGGACAAAGGTTAGTAACATTGTATAGGAGGTAGTGACCAAAACTATCCCAAAGAAAAAAATGCAAGAAGGCAAAGTGGTTGTCTGAGGAGGCTTACAGATAGCTGAGGAAAGAAGAGAAGCAAAAGGCAAGAGAGAAAGGGAAAGATATACCCAAATGAATGCGGAGTTCCACAGAACAGCAAGGAGAGGTAAAAAAAGCCTTCCCAGGTGAACAATGCAAAGAAACAGAGGAAAAGAACAGAAAGACTAGAACCTCGTTAAGAAAACTGGAGATTTCAAGGAAACATTTCATGTAAGGATGGGCACGATAAAGGACAGGAACAGTAAGAACCTAACAGAAACAGAAGACATTAAGAGGAAATGGCCAAGAACACACATAAAAACTATACAAGAAAGGTCAAAATGACCCCAATAACCATGATGGTGTGGTCACTCATCTAGAAGTGAACACCCTAAAGTATGAAGTCAAGTGGGCCTTAGGAAGCATTACTACAAACAAAACTAGTGGAGATGACGGAATTCTAGCTGAACTATTTAAAATCCTAAATGATGATGCTGTTAAAGTGCTGCGTTCAATATGTCAGCAAATTTGGAAAACTCAGCAATGATCTTAGGACTGGAAAAGATCAGTTTTCATTTCAACCCCAAAGAAGGACAATGCCAAAAAATATTCAAATTACTGGAAAATTGCACTCATTTCACATGCTAGCAAGGTAATGCTCAAAATCCTTCAAGTTAGGCTTCAGCAGTAGGTGAACCAAGAACTTCCAGATGTACAAGTTGAGTTTCAAAGAGGCAGAGGAACTGGAGATCAAACTGCCAACACTGGATTATGGAGAAAGCAGGAAAGTTCCAGAAAAACATTTACTTCTGTTCATTGACTATGCTAAAGCCTTTGTGTGGATCACAACAAACTGGAAAATTCTTAAAAAGATGGGAATACCAGACCACCTTACCTATCTCCTAAGAAATCTGTATATAAGTCAAGAAGCAACAGTTAGAACTGGACATGAACAACTGGTTGGTTCGAAATTGGGAAAAGAGTACGGCAAGGCTGCATATAGTCACCTTGCTTATTTAATTGATATGCAGAGTACATCATGTGAATTGCCAGACTGGATGAATCACAGCTGGAATCAAGTTTGTTGGGAGAAAAATCAATAACCTCAGATATATAGATACCACTCTAATGGCAGAAAGTGAAGAGAAACTAAAGAGCTCGTGATGAGGGTGAAAGAGGAGGGTGAAAAAGCCGGCTTGAAACTCAACATTCAAAAATCTAAGATTATTAGCATCCAGTCCCATCACTTCCTGGCAAACAGAAGGGGAAAAATGGAAGCAGTCAGAGTGTTTATTTTCTTCGGCTCCAAAATCACCGCGGACAGTGACTGCAGCCGTGAAATTAAAAGGCACTTGTTCCTTGGAAGGAAAGCTATGATAAATCTCGACAGTGTATTAAAAGGCAAAAACATTACTTGCTGACAAATGTCCATATGGTCAAAGCTATGGCTTTTCAAGTAGTCACATATGGACGTGAGAGCTGGACCATAAAGAAGGCTGAGTGCCGAAGAACTGATGCTTTGGAATTGTGGTGCTGGAGACGACTGTCTTGGAATGCAAAGAGATCAAACCAGTCAACCCTAAAGGAAATAAACCCTAAATACCTATTGGAAAGACTGTTGCTGAAGCTGAAGCTCCAATACTTTGGCCACCTGATGCGAAGAACTGACTCAATGGAAAAGACCCTGACGCTGGGTAAGACTGAAGGCAGAAGTGGGTAGCAGAGGATAAGATGATTAGATAGCATCACCAACTCAATGAACATGAATTTGAGCAAACTCCGAGATAGTAGAGGACAGAGGAGCCTGGCGTGCTGCTGTCCATGGGGTCACAGAGTCGGACACGACTTAGCAACTGAACAAAAACAACAGGCGCTCAATGTTACCAAGGCCCCAAGCCCTCAAACCCACAAGGCCTATGCCAACGCCAGCCCGCCCTGGGTGAAAAGTACAGTTGGACAGTGGAGGCATCACTTACCAACCAGTCACCTGTTCCCGGGGTTGTTCCGTGGGCAGCAGAGCGAAGCCGTCCACCTGGAGGTAGAACTCCGCGGGCTGGAGGGGTGAGTTCAGGGACCGGGTCTCAGGAGTTTTCAGGAAATCAGGCCCAATAATCCACCCAGGCCAGCTTCACCACTCACCGCGTCTCCCTCGGCGACCTGGACGCGGACCTTGCAGTCCCGCAGCAGTAGCATCCGGCCTTCTGTTCCTCTGAAGCCGAACTCCTTCTCCTCCCTGCGGCGAGAACGGTCCTCACTGAAGCGCTCGCCAGAAAGCAGCCCTGCCCGCTTGGGACCCGCCCACCTCGGGCTCAGGGCTCAAGGCTCGTGCTCTCTCACCCGACTCCAAAGTTCCCAAGCTCCGCGGAGCCTCTCTCACCAGTCTGAGGCGTTCAGGGCCTCCCCCGTCACTAGGCATCGGATACTGTGGGTCCCGTCGGATACAAGCAGCACGGCCTCCGCGTCGGGCGGGTCAGGGGCACCAGACGGGCTCTGGGCCTTGGCCTCCTGCAGTACCTGAGGGCGGCGACCGGCCTCAAACCCACCGCCGTGGGGCCCCGCCCAGGTCTCCGGGCTCTGAGAAGGGTGTGTGTGGGGGAACTCACCTTGAGCAGCTGCCCCGCCCGCGGGCTTGAGAGTGCCTCTGACCCCAGGACCAGCTCTCGAATCCAGGGTCGCAGGACCAGGCCCCCAAAACGTGCCATTCCCGCCGCTGTAGCCTGCAGAGAGCCTCTAGCCCGCGTTTTTCCGGTGCAACGCGGCCCCGCCTCGCCGCCAAAGGGGAAACGCCGGACGTCTGGGCGGGACCAGAGGTCGAGGCCCCGCCCAGGAGCGTGCCCGCGCGTGCGCACGAGCGCGTCTTGGTCGGAAACTTGGTTCAATTGGATTCCGCCCTGTTTACGCTTACCAGAGCATCTCTCCAAGCAGCGGCGCGGCGTTGGGGCCGTTCTTCAAGACTCCTGTGGCGCTGGGCAGGAAGGGGCCAAGGACTGGCTCCGATGGAGAGGGAGACCTCTGGGACCTGAGGCTGCAGTCAAGCATGGTCCGAGCGAGTGGCTCAAAGCCACTTCAATGCCTGTGACCTCAAGGAGTTCAGCAAGTATTTGTTGTGACTCCACTTTCATCTACAAAATCCCCAGTCTTGTTATGCCAGTGGAAATAAAAGTACACTATTCAATAAACACCACTTCTCTCACTCTCCCCTCGGATTGGCCAAGCCCCTCCCTAGATTCCGGGAACGCTCGGACCGTAGCGTAATGACGTAAGAAGACGCAAAGACTCCTCCACCCTAATCTCCGTTTCCTAGGAAACGTGGACTCCGCTTTCCCTTCTGCGTCGCTGCCCCCTTGACGTCACGGTTCAGATAGGAGGGCGGGGCGGCGCAGGCGACTGGAGGGGCTGTGCACCTGCGCCTCGGCGGGCCGTCTGGGGCATCGTCCGCGGCCCGCCGGGCCCCGCCATGGCCAGGCCACAGAGGACTCCGGCACGCAGTCCCGACAGCATCGTCGAGGTGAAGAGCAAAGTAAGGGCCCCTCCAGCCCTGGCTCCGGCCTCGGCCCTAGGCGCTTCCAATTCCCTCATTCTTCCCTTCCTGGCTCCTTGGTCCCCACCACCTTTTTCTCTTCTCCATCCTCCCCGTCCCATTTTCTGGCTTTTCTTCTTACTTTCCCCCATCCATCCTCTTTCCTCTACTGCCGGCCTCTGGAGTCCCTCTGTGGCCTGGGTATGTGGAGGGCGGGGAGTAGACCTTGGACAGCGTCCCTTGTACTGGAGCTGAGGTTTGTGTGCAAGGCTGCAGCTGTTATGAAGCCCTGTCTTTCCCACCTCTGCCACCTTCAGACCTATGGTGAGAAAGGGCACGAAGTCCATTCTATCCTCTCCTCTCCTCCTACCCCCTGCCTCCAGTTTGATGCTGAGTTCCGACGCTTTGCTCTACCTCGAGCTTCAGTGAGTGGCTTCCAGGAGTTTTCTCAGTTGCTGCGTGCAGTACACCAGATCCCGGGCCTGGACGTGCTGCTTGGCTATACTGATGCTCACGGCGACCTACTACCCCTCACCAACGACGACAGCCTGCACCGGGCCCTGTCCAGCGGGCCCCCACCACTGCGCCTGCTAGTACAGAAGCGGGGTGAGGATGGGGTTCAATGGGCAGCCTCTGTGGGGTAGGGTGACAGGGCAGGTCTACCAGGGTTAGTCTATGCCCAAGGTATCCAGGCTTCACCCTCTGCAATCCCTGCCCTTGGCCTGACCTCCAAGTGCCAAGAAATAGCTACAGTGCCCCCTTCCTCAAGGAGGCCTGGGCTTGATGGAAAAGGGCTCAAATAGGAGAGCAGGGTTTCTGATCTCAGCGCCCCCCTCTCCTGCAGCAGAAGCTGATTCCAGTGGCCTGGCCTTTGCCTCCAACTCTCTGCAACGGCGCAAGAAAGGGCTCCTACTTCGGCCAGTGGCACCCCTGCGCACCCGACCACCGCTACTGATCAGCCTGCCACAAGATTTCCGCCAGGTTTCTTCAGTCATAGATGTGGACCTACTGCCTGAGACCCACCGACGGGTGCGGCTGCATAAGCATGGTTCTGACCGCCCCCTGGGTTTCTACATCCGAGATGGCATGAGCGTGCGAGTAGCTCCCCAGGGCCTGGAACGGGTTCCAGGCATCTTCATCTCCCGCTTGGTACGAGGGGGCCTGGCTGAGAGTACAGGGCTGCTGGCAGTCAGTGATGAGATCCTCGAGGTCAATGGCATTGAGGTAGCCGGGAAGACCCTGGACCAAGTGACGGACATGATGGTCGCCAACAGCCACAACCTCATTGTCACTGTCAAGCCAGCCAATCAGCGCAATAATGTGGTGCGTGGGGCACCTGGGCGTCTGGCAGGGCCTCCTTCTGCTGGGCCTGCTGAGCCTGACAGCGACGATGACAGCAATGATCTGGTCATTGAGAACCGCCAGCCTCCCTGTTCCAATGGGCTGCCTCAGGGGCCTCCGTGCTGGGACCTGCGTGTGGGCCGCCTACTTCCTGCTGCCCGCAGCTCTCTGCCCTCCTTGGATGATCGGGAGCAGGCCAGCTCTGGTTGGGGGAGTAACATTCGAGGAGATGGTAGTGGCTTCAGCCTCTGACAGGGAAGGATGCAGCCCCTTGCCACTCCAGCCTCTGGGACATTCCAAGGACTTCCCCAGTGGGAGGTTTCAGCGTGCTCATGGGCCCTTTCAGTCCGGGGAACATTAAAGGTTTTCTACAAATGCAGTTATGGTCATTCTGTTTCCCAGCCCTAGCCTCCTCCCTGACCCCACAATCTTGCCTTCTGCCCTGGACATGAGGCAGGAGTGAGTGTGATAAGGGCATCAGAGAAGCCTTCCTGTAGTCACGCCACAGGAGGAACGCCAGGTTTGGCATTTCTAGGGTAAGAAAAGCACTTATGGAAACAAACCCCACTGTGTACAAAAGGTTTAATTTTGACAAAGGGTTACGAGGCTGGGATGGCTCTTCCACAGCCACCAGTGGCTGGGAAGAGGGCTCTGGGGACACTGCCCCCCCTCCACTGCTCCTGTCTTGGAACTCCACTCTATGATGGGGCCCAATCCTGCCCTTCGCAACCATGTTGCAACCTTCAGTAAGACCTGGTCACTGTCCCCACAAAAAGGCTCAGGAATCCATCTTCACAAAGACTTTGGGGCGGGAAAAGATCTTGATGGCCTCCTCTACCTGCACCAGCTTCCGGTCCAGCTCAGCACGGTGGCTCTGGGCCCTCAATGAATCCGCCCCCGCAGGCAGCAGCACCAGCTCGCGCAGCAGCTGGCTCTGGCCTACAGGGGCCCCAGGAACAGTATGTGCTGGGCAGGGGTGCACAGTACCTGGGGGGTTCCCCAGCCAGCTCCCGTTGCCCGTGTACTCACTCTGGAGCAGACTGCTCAGTGTCTCCAGCCGCTGGTTCTCAGGCATGCGAGTATGGCCAGGGGGCATGGCCGGGTCCGGTTGGCTGTGCCGACGGGCCTCAGCCTCCCGCCGCCACAGGTCCCTGCGCTCCAGCAAGCTGCAATGCACAGACCCAGGGTTGATGACCCCAGACAGATGTGGGCTTCCACCCTCCATAAGTGCCCCTTCCCAGGAGTGGGGGGAGCGGTAGGACCTACTAATGGGGCACATGACCCTTCTGCGTGGCATTGTAGTGCTCCTGGGCTTGCCGTTGCTGCTCCAGCACCTGTGCCAGGACTTGCAGCGAGCGAGAATGCCGCCGGGGGGCCTTCTTGGCAGTGCGGGCATTGTGGGTAATGAAGTCCACACCCGGGCCTGGAGCCTGCGGGACACAGCCAGCATGATGAAACAGCCAGCACTGCGTGGTGCCCCGAATCCCCGCCCCACCTCCCAGCCCCCACATACCCTCTCACCTTAGCACTGGGACCTGGTGGGGTTAGCTGGGGACTGGGGACACGGGGTGGTGGGAGCCCAGGGCCACACCGGGAATGGGCCCGCAGGAAGTGGGCTGGCTCAGTTCCAGAGGCAGGGCCGGGCTCCTGGAGGCCAAGGCAGAGCAGAGGGGGGGTCAGTCAGGCTGAGGTCAGGGTCTCAAGCCATAAGACCATGCCTCTGTCCCTCCTGCCTCTCAGGATCTTTATCACCAGTGCTCTGGACCCAGCCTCCTTCCTCTTGAATAAGTACTTCCTTCACATCAGCAGTTAAATCTGTGTGTTTTTCACATCTCTCAGAAAACAAATATCCCTCCCTCTACCTCAGTCCTGGCTTCAGCCATTATTCTCTTTTTCTTTCCTTCCTAGCCAAGCTTTCTGGCTCTGTCCCCACCAAGGCCACCAACAGCTGGTCTCCAAGCCTTCAAATCCAGGGTCACTTACCTGGTCTCACTGTCCTCAGCCTCGTCCTCAATAACTCCTGGGTCTGAGATCCAGACCTGATTCTCCATCTGCCTCTTGGACACATTCCCACTCCCTGGGAGCCCCACAAAAGCTTCAGCTTCAACACACCCACATATGACCTTGTCTTTTTTCTCAGTCCTGCTTCTCCTTCTCAGACCCCTGGATAGAGAAATGGCACCACTAGCTACCCCAGACAGAATCTTACCACCATACATACCCCTGCCCTTCCCATTGTCCTTAGAAATAAAGGTAAAAAAAATGGATTTATGTGGCCCTTTATGATGTGGGTCCAGCTGACTTGCGTGAGGTTAGGCTAAGAAGTTGGAGAAGGCAATGGCACCCCACTCCAGTGCTCTTGCCTGGAAAATCCCATGGACGGAGGAGCCTGGTGGGCTGCAGTCCATGGGGTCGCTAAGAGTCGGACACGACTGAGCGACTTCACTTTCACTTTTCACTTTCATGCATTGGAGAAGGAAATGGCGACCCACTCCAGTGTTCTTGCCTGGAGAATCCCAGGGACGGGGGAGCCTGGTGGGCTGCCGTCTATGGGGTCGCACAGAGTCGAACACGACTGAAGCAACTTAGCAGCAGCAGTAGCAGCAGGCTAAGAAGTTAGCTCTTCTTCCCTCATAGTGAACTGAACACAGCATCCCCTCTGCCCACACTCCCTAAGTCCCTGGTGTTAGGACCAGGGACCCTGGAACCAGGAGGTTCCATCTCTATAAAATGTTCTCCTCCATTCTCCCCTTGCCTAATTCCAACTTGCCCCTCAGAATTGCCCAGCCATCACCACTTCGGAGAAAGGCCCCAGCCCCACTCTGCAGCAGAACCAGCTGTTCATCCCCTGTGACCTCAGCCCCCTATGGGTTTCCTCCCTCCTCATAACTCAGGTCAGAGTATAATGTCCTGTTGGCCAACAAGTGGGCAAAACTTGAGGCTCCCTGAGGCAGGTACCTGCAGCCGAGCCTTGACACGCGACTCCACTTTGTCATACTTGGGTGAGCGCCACAGGGCCTTCACGGGCCTGGACTGGCCCTGCTCCCGGCTGTGCTCCTGCTCATGGAAGCGCCTCTGGATCTCCCTGATCCGCCTCATGTTCTCCTTCTCATGGTCTTTAGGGTCCTTCCCTGGAGAAAATATGTTGCCCTACATACAGCCCATACAATCCAACTTACCCCAATGGACACACAAGCCCACACCCTGCCTCCCTGACATACTCTAAAGTCCACCACACAACCTTGTTCCCTTCCTCACACCATAATTATCTTGTTTCTGATGATTTTATACATATTTGATTATGAAGTATACTATTAATCACCTTGCATATCCTATTCACCTCTTCACTTGTTTTATTGTCTCCCCCCTTGATTCAATGATGCTCTTCTTCGACCTTGTTCTCCTAGCACCTATAGAGCCTGGAGCACAGTAGACACTCAACAAACAACGATGCATGAATCCATGAAGCTGAGCTAAGGGATTTTTTTCCAGGATATACCTCATTTAGTCCTCTCCTGCGAAGAAGTCATGCATTTCCCCCTCCTTCTACAGTTGGGGAAACAGACACTCTGCGAGGTAAAGCCTGAGCCCAGAGCAAGGAAAGGGAAGCAGCCGTCTTTTGATCTGTTTTGACTTCAGAGCCACCTCGCTGTCCGTTCTGACCAGAACTTACTCTTGGGAGAGGCCCCTGGGCCTAGGGAGATACCCCGGAGCTGCAGCAGCACGCCACCCACGCCGCGACGGCCACGCTCCAGGATTTCTAGGCCTCCCCGACGGATGCGGGGGGCGCGGGGAGGGGTGGCGTCTAGGTCCAGGTCCGGGTCCGTGTCCGGCGACAGCAGGTCCAGCTTCAGCGCGTTTCCCTCAAGGCGCCCTTGGGCTGAGGGGCCAGACGGGGCGGAGTGCGGAGTCAGTGGTGGAGCTGGGCCCGACCCTTGCCAGGCCGCTTTCACCCCAACTCACCCGAAGACGGCCTCCTCCGGTAGTAGTCAGGACAGAGCATAGGGTCTGGGGGGATGGGCCCTGAGATGCGGGACGGACCTTCACACATACCGCCGTCGTCGTCCTGCAAACGGTGCACCTGAGGCCTGCCGGGCTACGCGTCTCTGGCGCCAAACCCCGCGTCTCAGCCCAGTGCCTCCTCCCTGGGCCCGGGCCCTAACCTCAGCCGTGCCCTGCCTGCGTTCCCGGCCCCCACCCAGCCTCCCGGCCCCGGCCTGCGCTCGCCACCTCTGCTTTCAGCCCACCTCTCTGTACCGTTGGCAGGCTCCTCACTCAGGCAAGGGGCTCACACGAGCGGTTTTGCCGCCCACTGCAGCCACCCGACGGGTTTGCTGTTGCCAAGCAACAATGGTTTCCGTCCGTGAGGTCAGGGGCCAATGGCCCTGGCGCAAAGCCTTCTGGGGCTTGTAGTTCCAGCTGAGGGTGGGGGGCAGAACGACTGTCAGTTGCCCTTCCCAACCCGATCCTCTCCGGGGTCCGCTCAGGGTCTACTAGTCTGGCACCTCAGAATCCGCCCTCCACCCTCGATGCCCCTCCAGCAACCGTCGAGGAAGTGCTGATCCGCCGCAGCTATGGACTCGGCAGGGGCTGAGAAGCGGCCAGGGGCCCAAGAAGGGACAGCCGTGGGGCAGTCACAGCTTACAGAGGTGCCTGGTGGCCATGCTCAGAATTCTGAGGTGACCATCGGGCTGTCTAACCTTCAGACACTTGGTCATAGCGCTTTAATAGACCAAACTGTGCAACTACCCCGTAACTGCCAGGCCATGTTCCACAGGCTGGGAGGGGCATGGGCTGGTGCCCTTCATCCGTATTTAGTGTCTAATGGCTGGTCCCTGTATCCTTTGCCTGGCCATGGTGACCAGTTACCTATGTGTCACCTCTAGTGTCCAGTGATGGGAGACCAGTGCCTGGTGCCAGCCCATGAGGGCTGCCAAACCCAGGGTGAAGATAAACGTCCAGTAAGACCTGCCTCAGAGCCAAAGATCCAGGAGGAGAGACTCAAGCTGGAGGAAGACAGGCACAAGCCAGAGGTGGAGGCACTGGAGGAGAGAGGTCCCAGGCCTACGGCCTCCACTGGGAGGCCCAGTCATGGTCCGAAGAGGAAACCGGTCAAGTGAGGGGGCTTTCAGAAGGAAGAGGCTGGGGGCTGGGGAGGTGGAGTGGGGGTGGCTCATACCCCAGGTGGATTCCTAAATGGGGTCTTATAGCAGTGTCCATTCTTATCCCCTGCCACCACCATCATCCCTTACCTCTTCTGTCCCTCCAGAGCCCTGATGTAGGGAATATGCAGAGCAGAAGTCTCAAAGCCTGGTAGGGGACTGAGCTCCCATGATCTCTGGGTCCCTGTCCAGTCCGGGGCCTCAGTGACCGGGAAAAGGACAAGGATCAGGGCCTGGGGAGGTAGGCAGGCAGGACAGTTCCCTAGGACAGGGCACAAAAGCCAAGGCTGCAGGCTGGCTCCTCAGACTTCCTTGTTCCCCAGTCTCACAGGCCCGAGCCACCAAGCCCATCCTAGGGTGGAGAGTGAGCTGCCACAGGAGCTGTCGCTGCAGAGGGAGGAGCTGGAGAATAACCAGAGTGAGCCTTCACCATCTGCCAAACAGCACAAAAAAGCCAAGAAGCGCAAGAGTCTGGGAACCCCAGTGCTCCCAATGGTGGCCAGCATGGTGTTGGCTCCCTCAGTGACCTTGGGGCCTGAGCGTGAGTGGCATTTCCTGAGCCTTCCTTTTGTCCCCGGCCGGCTAGACCCCTGACATGGCCCAGCTTGGCACTCCAGCTGCTGCCCTGCCCCGGGTTCTTGTAGGAAAGGCCCAGCGCCTGCGGCCCCTGTACCAGTACATCAACTATTGCAACCCTGAGCTGAGCCAGGCAGGGGAGGGGGACAGGGAGGCTGAGGCTGAGGTGGAGCCTGAGTCGGAGCTGACCGTGGTCCCCGAGGAGGCGGGTGTGGAGCAACTGCAGGCTTTGCTGCCAGTGGCAGGTGAGCTGGGCTCCGACCTCACTCTGCCCTGCCCCAGTATGCTTGTGCCCCCCACCCACACTCTGGTTCCCCTGGGGGAGGAAGCCAGTGAGGAGCCTGGGGGTCTGCCCAGCTTGGGGGTCAGCGGTTGCCTCAAGGCTGAGATGGACAAGTCAACTCAGGTGGACATCAACAAGATGCTAAGTGTCTGCAATGCCCCGCTTGTCCCCCCACTCTCTCCTCAGTACAAGTGACTGTCCTGACTCCCCACCCCATGACTCCCCTCCCTCCCAAGCCTGAGCCAGAGCAGCAGTCTAAAGCCTGAGGCCCTCAGGTGGAGGAAGGGACTCAGCCCCTGTCCCTCCTTGGGATCCTGGGTTTGCTAAAAATAAACGTTCTTCCTTTTCTCAGACTGTGATTCCCCAAATAGGACGCATGAAGAGGGAGCGGCTGGGAAGAAGGGTGGAGGATTCCCCAGTGCAGTCACTGGATCACCTGGGAATTTGCAAAAATATACATTCCTGGGCACTACCTCAGACCTAGGCTTCCCTGGTGGCTCAGCTGGTAAAGAATCCGCCTGCAATGCAGGAGACCTGGGTTTGATCCCTGGAGGACGGCATGGCAATCCATTCCAGTATTCTTGCCTGGAGAACCCCAGCCTGGCAGGCTGGTCCACAGGGTTGCAAAGAGTTGGACCTGACTGAGCGACTAAGCACAGCACAGCACCCCAGACCTAACTGAATCAGAATCTGTAAGGGTGGGGCCTAGTTTGAGCATTTAGTCTCCTCAGATGAACCTGCAGAGAAGGCAATGGCACCCCACTCCAGTACTCTTGCCTGGAAAATGCCATGGACAGAGGAGCCTGGTGGGCTGCCGTCTATGGGGTTGCACAGAGTTGGACATGACTGAAGTGACTTAGCAGCAGCAGCAGCAGCAGCAGCAGCAGATGAATCTGAAGGTCAGACAAGGTAACACCTGGGATGGAGAAGGGTGGTAAGGAGGAGCCTGGGGAAGAGAAAGGAAAGGGGCTGTCAGGTCATAGGAAGGGGTGCGTGACCTTGCTCCCAGTCTCCCAGAGAACAGGCCACAGGTGGTAGGGTGACTGACACTTTGCCTGGAGGAGTGAAGAGGCAGCTCTCCACCAGACTCCTGAAGGAGAGGGTGGGGTGGCTTCCAGGCAGGTTTGCCAGGGATGAAGCCTTACTAGTGTGGAAGACATCAGCCCCCTGGAGGAGGGTCCGCTGAAGCAGATGCATGGCCATCAGACCAAGCTAGGTGAGTCTGGGAGGGATAAGGAGGGGTGTAGGCAACAAGGGATCCTGGTCTGCTATTCTGGAGAGGCTGCCTGGGCAGCAGCATGAAGGGCAGAATAAGGAAGGGAAAGCCTAGGGATAGAGAGGTGAGGAGACTGCTGCCACTGTCTGTGTGAATGTGAGTCCTAGATTTGGTTGATGGTTGGAAAACAAGCAAGAGGTATTCTGGAAGTTCTCTTCTGCTTGCTGTAACAGAGAGGAAAAGTGAGCTGCATTTTCACTGGCTCGGAAAAACTTTACTTTGATCCTGGGGAACATTCTGAGATTTGAGTAATAGACCCTGGGAGGTGATGCTAGCCTCTTCCAGGAGGGGGCGCTGTAGGACAAGTCTGGAGCCAGTTGGGGGACTCCTGTCACCTCTGGGAACCAGAACCCTGCTGGCTTCCTTGGCCACAGGCATCTAGGCCACTTCAAGGTCCATCTCCTCCCCAGGACCAAGGCAAGAGATACATGATGGTAGAGCTGTCTGAAGGATGGCCATGGACCTAGGCTCTGGGGAGTACCAACAGAGGACCTGGGACCTCATAAAAGTAACTCTGCCCTAAGCCCATGTTCAGTCTGCACCATGACTTCTCGGAACACACCTCTGTAAACAAGAGGTTTTGCTGCCCAGTCCTATAAAACTTAAGTGCCACTGTGGGTCAACAGCATGGCCCTTTCTTAATAAGGGCATCTCAGTCAGATGCAGTGGATGAATGTGCTTTCTTGGTCAATTCTCAAACTTAGAGGGGGATCTCAACATCCTATTATCACAGAGAAAGATGACCTGGAGCTGAGCTGGGAGGAAGGGGGCAGCTTCTCCTTCACTTCTCCCAGCATCCTGCCTGGTGGGGTTCTCTCTACAGTTGTAGTTCAGGCCAGGCTGAGATTCCTGTTGTAGAGAGGTGGTAACCTGGATGGGACCTGAGCAGGGAGGGACAGTGTCTGGCACTCGAGTCTGAGGAGCCACGGGGGAAGGAGTAGTTCAGAGTCGGGCTCTGTAGTCAGAGGACCCTGACCGGTTCATGTACCTCTGTCCCTCTCTGCTCTGGATAATGGGAATATTAATAGTAGTACCTCGCTGAGTGGTTTGGATATTAAATGAAATAATACATGTGAAGTGTCTCTCCGGGGGCCCAACACACAGTAAGAACACCCCAACACTAGCAACTGTTATTTTATCTCACAAGGTCTGAAACCAGGACAATATGGGAAAACAGGCCTGGTGACTCCTATAAGGGCAGGAGGAAGAGGGAGCACCCTCTCTGAGCCTTTCTCTTTCTGGCGAGGAGTCCAGGGCAGGGCAAGATTAGACAAGGGGAAAGAGTTTGGTCCAGGTTTAATCCTGGCAGAGGAAACAAAGGAGTAGAGGTATTCTTTCCACCCTGACTGGACATGGTTAGGAGGCTCTTCCTGTGACGAGAACAGGATCATAAATGCAGAGCTGGAGACTGGCTGGCTAGGCCAGGCCGTGATTGGCTGGCCTAGCCAGAGGGCAGCACCTTCATCGTTCATACTGTCCAGCCTCCCTGGCCCCCACCCCACCTCTCCTCTCCCAGGGCTCCCCTGGAGCCAACTTCTTGGTTTTAAGAACAGAACCCCTCCTGACCTCTAGCCCAGGGAGACCTCAGGCTCTCCCACTGTCTCTTAAACATCAGGCCCGATCGGCCCCCTGCAGTCTTGAGTCCTGTGCACTGAGGAAAGATTTCTTGCAGGGATTCAGCCACAGAGAATAAGCCAGAAGGGGAGGGCAGGCAGTGGTAGTAGCCTGGGTGGCCCGCTAGATGTGACGGATCCAGTGGGTCGGAGCTGCCACAGAGCCACGAGGAAAGAGAAAAATACACACCATCTACAGCAACAACAAGCTTTTCATTATTAAAGAAACCCAACCTACCAAACAGACAACAACCACATGCCATAGTGTCAGACCTTCTGATTTATTAACATTTCTCGTATGTCCCAGAGCTCTCCCCCTTGGCTCCTCTCTGCCAAAGCAGGGGCCCTCTGCACAGGGTGAACAGCCCCTGAAAGCTCACCTGCTAAAGAAACCCCCTCCCAGCCAGGGAAGGTGTAGCCTGGAGGCCGGAAGGGCCAGGTCACGTGGGGAGAGGGCAGGTGTAGATCCCTGAAGGATGACCTGCCGCCCTCACCATTCCTGAGGTGCCCCAGCCCAGGAAGGGCATGGCAACAAGGCCTCGCGTCACTCCTCCTCAGGCCTGAGGCATCAGCCAGGCTAGCTCCTTACTGTGCTTTCTCGTCCAGCTAAAACCACAAACAGGCTGCCGAAGCCCCCCGAGTCAAGCTTCTGCCGGCCCTGCTCACAGACCCAGCAACAGAATGCCACCCCCTTACCAGCCTGTGGAGTGGGCACTGGGGTGGGGGGGTTCCCCGGGGCCACCTTCAAATTCACTGGAATTCAACTCTGCCCAAGCGGACCTATCAAATGAAAGATACCGTCTGTGCTACCGCAAAGCCCTCCCATCACAGCTCCTGGTCCTGCCCTGCCCTCTGCCCTGCGGCAGGGAGCCCAGGCACAGGCTCACAGGTTGTTCCGCTGGAGTGCCTCGCACAGGTTCTGGTTGGCGTCGGGCTCCTCTGCCAGCACCTCTACCGCCTCCCACTCCCCGGATCGGCTCGACCGTTTGATGGCATCCACCACACTCTGCATGTAGAGCCCGTCCTCAAAGGAGGCGGCCATGGAGACAGGGGTGTGGTCCCACGTGCGGCGGTCCCCCTGCCCCTGGAAGGACTGGCGCAGGGCCTGCACCATGTAGACCATGCCCTTCAGGTAGAGCAGCGGGACATCCTGGGCGCCCGGCTCGGGCAGCCCCGCACCCACAGCCAGCGAGTCCCTCAGCAGCAGCTCCTCGTGCAGGGCAGAGTTCTTCTGCCCATAGAGGTCCGCGCCCCGGGCGACCAGGCGTCCCGCAGAGCCCACCACCATGACCTCGTGCACAAAGGCACCTGGCATGTTGAAGTTGAGAGTTACTGTGCTGCACACACCCCCACCCATGAGCATCTGGAAGAAACAGAAGTCATCGCTGGTGACGTGCCGGATACCACGGATGGCCGCATTCTGTCTCACAAAGGTTTTGAGCAGCCCGTGGACCTTCTCGGCTCTCTGGCCGGTCAGGTGGGTCAGCAGGTCCACAATGTAGGTGCCCATTGTGTGCAGGCCCCCACCGCCCATGAGCTCATCGCAGATCCAGCCATAGTTGGGGCTGAGCAGGCTGCCCGAGTAGATGCGGGCGTCACAGATCATCACTGCGCCCACGTAGTGCTCGGCAATCAGCTGCTTCATGCGCACAAAGGCAGGCAGGAAGCGCAACACATTCCCCACAAGGCTCATCAGCTGAGGGTAGTAGCGTGAGGCTGTCACCATCCGGAAAGCATCCACTGAGGTGGCCGCCTTCTCACAAACCACATTCTTCCCAATACCTGAGAAGAAAACAACAGGAAATCTCAAAGATCCAGGGGGTTCACACTGGGAAAAGAAAACCCATTTCTGGAAGGCAGATGACTCAGGAAAGCCAGCTCTGAGGCTAGGCTGTGGCCTAGGACAAGAGGAAGGCGATTGGCCTGGAAGAAAATAGTATCCAGGGACTGAGCCTGGAAAGAGTTATGGGTTTGAGAAAGAGAAGTTCTTACAGGGAAATGAAAGGAGTAGAGGCAGAAGGTGCAAACCAGGAGTGGGAGGTACAAAGAGGCGGTACCATGGTTAATATTATGTGTCAACTTGGTTAGGTTATGGTGCCCATCAAATACTAGCCTAGACATTGCTGAGAAGACCCCTTTAGATCTAATTAACATTTAAAGCAGTAGACTTTGAATAGAGCAGATTACCCTCCATAATGTGGGTGGGCCTCAACTCATCAGATGAAGGCCTTGGGAAAAAAAATGACTGAAGTTCCCCATAGAGGAAGAAATTCTGCCTCCATACTGCCTTCAGATTCAAGTCTGTAGCATCAACTCTTGCTAGAATTCAGATCTGCTCTGTGGATTTCGGATCTACCAGCTCCGACAACCAGATAAGCCAATTCTTTAAAATAAATCTCTACCCTCTCTCTCAATATACATCCTATTGGTTCTGTTTCTCTGGAAAACACTGCCTAATACAAGTGGGCTGGAGAGGTGGACGTGCTTATCTTATGTTCATGCATTTATTAGATCATCAGGTTGGGGTAAGAAAATAAAATCTATGTTCTAGGGGATGGGCTTGGCACTCTCGGTTGTAATTGCAGAAAGGACTCTAAGAGTCCCTGCAGACTGTCCTCAAAAACACTGGTCCAACATGTTAGTGTAGTCAAAAGGCCAGAAAATGCTTGGCTATAGTCGAAGGGGAAAGGGAGAGAAAACATCCTTTCTGTCTCAAACCTGTTCTGAATACACCACAGCTGGAAGGCACTGAGAGAGCAAAACAAAGCTAGACAAAGCCCTCGAGAGAGAGCAAGAGGACTCGAGCAGCTCCCACACGAGGAAACGGAAAGGATGAACACTCTTCCACATCACAAGATGAAAGCTCATGAGGGTATGAACGGCCACAAGACACCAATTCCTGGAGCATTCCTGTCAACTTGGTTCAAGTAGAAGAAAGTCTTGTGCTCGTATCTTCAATAGAAAATTTTAAAAGCCTAAGAAGTGGTATGGACTAGATACACACATAGTCTTTGGGTACAGCAAGGTGGGGAGGGTGAAGACATCCAGTTATTCCATTACTCATTCCACAGACACTGCCCTTGGGGTGCAACTCAAACCCTACCTCCTCAATTCCTCCAAGAAGTCATGGGCTTCTTGAGGGAACAAGCTCAAGGGTCTGGTACAAATGGCAGGATAAGGGAAGGGGTTATCCTTAAGGATGCAGATGTTCTAGGGAGATGTTCCCCTAAGGGGGGAAGGCATCCAGGCAGGGAACTGCATGTGCAAAGGCACTGAGGCAGGAAAGGCCCAGGAGCCGGGATTTCTAAAGCCCTGAGTGCATACCAGGAAACCGGCTGGAAGGATTACATGGGGTCTATAAGCAGTGGAGGAAATAGGATAGAGAGCTGGTAGCATCACTCACAAAGACATTCAAGGTGGGGGGAAGGTATGGGGATGGAATCCTGTCCCTGAGTTTCTCCATCTCAGACAATGGTGACTGCACTCTCCCAGCTGCTCAAGTCAAAATCACTGTAATCACTCTCACATCCCACTTTCAATCATCAATAAACCCTGCTGGCTTGGCTTTCAAACTACATCCAGGATCTCATCAGTTCTCACTACCAACACTGCCACCTGCCTCATCCAAGTCACCACTCTTTTCCACCTGGATTATTGCCATGGCAACATAACTGGTTTCCCTCAGTCTTAACACAGAAGCCAGGGTAACTCTGTTGAAATTTAAGATGAATCAGATCATATCTCTGTGCTGCATCAAACCCTCTGCTGGCTTCTCACCTCATTCAGAATGAGCCAGAGTCCTTACAGTTGCCTACCCACAAGGTCATACATACATGCTTTGTACGCCCTCTAAAGTTTTCTTTTTGATCCCTTTGCCTCCCGTGGTCCCTGTCCTGTTCATTCTGCTCGAGCCACTGAATGTGAGAAGAGATCTGCTTCTTACACGAAGACCTGGCGGCTGGGGAGACGCGCTGATTGCTAAACAGACACGATGGACAGGAAGGGCCAGGCCTAGTCGCTGTGCTCAGGACACAAAGTCTTGGGCTGGAATATCTCTTGTTGCTTACTTTCCCGGAACATTCAGGCTTCTCCTCCAGTGCCATCCAGGCTCCACTCTCCCATTGCACAGGCACTTCCCAGTTGGCAGAACAGTCTCCAAGCCTAGATACCTGTATCTCGAGGCAGCCAGGTCAAGATTATGCTTTCTCCAGGTATGTGTTATCTCCAGTAACTCTGGTGTCTTTCCCTTGGTCCCCTGAGAGTTTTCTCTGTGTTTTCAGAGGGGGAATGGCTGAGACACAGATAATTTCTGGTGGCCCACTGCAGGGTGTAGCATTTGATGGAACTGGATTCCATTCACACAGGCTTGGGGGGAACTCAGCTGGTCACCTTGCAGTAGAAACAGTGGGGACTCGGGACAGCTGACCGCCCAGAAAGGGCATCATTGGTGCTGAACTCACACTCTGGACCCAGACACTAGGGTTCAAAGTCTGGTTCTCTCACTTGATTGCTGCATGACTTGGGACATTTCTAAACCTCTCTGGGTTCTGGTTTACTGTGCTGTAGAAGGAGAGTCACATTTACCATGCAGGGTAGAAGAGAAGAGTAACTCAAATGAGGCAGTATATGTAAAAGCCCAGCCCAGCTCTGTCATTGGTACAGTTTATAACCATCACCAAGGGAGACTCAGCAGATGTCATAAATACAGCAAAAAAGGGCCCACTGTGACCTAGATTTTATGACTCACACAGAAGCTACATTTTCCAGGCCAATAATACTGATGTTCAATATTTTGAAATTTTAATTTTTAAAAAGGCATTTAAACATCAACATGAACACAGACAAGTTTTCTTATTCAATGTACTGTGTATCAGGCCTCTCAGAGAGCTAAGTCCAGCCCAGCCCTTCGGAAGCTCATATCCTGACAAAGCCCACAGTGGATAATCTGGTGCCTTTGGCCAGTCCTTCCAAGCTCTCCTCACCTCCTGCCCTTTCCCCGCCACCCTGACCCTTGAGAACCCCACATGGCCTTGGTCGTCTATGCAGACGGAATTCTCGGGTGTGAACTCCCAGTGCTGTGAACCTCAGTGCTGTGGCAAGGAGGAGCACATGTAGATCAGGCGCCTGTGATGTAATTCAATCTCCTCACTTTACAAAGATCTTGAAATCTCTTGTTCTTCTCCAAATAATAGCAAAAGCTTTACAACAGGTACTGGCAGGACCACCAGGAGAATGGCTAGCCAAGTGTCACACGCCCAAGGCAGGGAGCCGTGTGCACAGGGCAGGGGGCCTGGGCAAGGGGACAGGCCCTTGTACTGGAGCTGGAGGGGTGCCCTGCGGAGAGTCGCCCCCGACTGCTCTCACTGTCTGCTCCTGGAGGGTCTCGATCCTTCCCCACACTGGAAGGGTTTTAGGATTAGGGACCGGACAATCACAATACTGGGGGAGAACCTGGTCACTCGGCTGCTGAACACGCGGCTGACAAGGGAAGTAAAGAGAAATTAGGTTCTCAGGTCCCCTGTGTGAGAGCTGCCTCTCTGGCCAACCCATAGGCTTCCTGCTTTGACTGGGCACAGCGGGAAGTGGGGGGTGGACGCTGGGGAGGAAAGGGGGCAGGCTGGGAGGAAAAGGACTCACGTGGCTGCTGAGAGTCTGGTGGTGATAAAACCAGAATCTAAAGGCATCTCTTGTTTCATGCCACGAGCAGTCAGGGAAGGAGGAGAGGTCTTCCTGAGGCTGAACGACAGGAGAGCTTCTGAACTTGGGACCCAGCAGTGCAATCAGTGTGGGAGCTCAAGGCCATCTTGAGTGAAACAGGCCCCTGTCGGCCACAGGGCGTGTACCTTGAGGAAGATACTGGGGGTGCCTCCAGAGACATATTTACTTAAGTTTATCTAGCTTTCCTGTTAGAAAGTCGAAAGAGAGGTTAGAGAAGCTGAAAATCACTTTTTGTCTCCACGGAATGGGGAAGCATGGATGCTGAGTGCCATTAGCTCAGATGAAATCTGGAGGTTGAACAAGCCTCTCCCGGCTCACACTTCCCAGATGACCCAGGAGTGACGCACCCCCGAGAAGCTGTCCCAGACCACTTTTTTGTTTCTCAGTAACGCACCACAGCTCTGGGACAACACCACCGCCCCTCTCTCTAGAGCTGTGGGACTAAATACGTGATTTCAAACAGCAGGGGAGAGGAGCATCCCCAGAAAAAGCACCACTTTCATGTTTTACAAAATCCATGGATTCTGCCTTTAAAAACAAACAAAACAAAAAAGGTTCTGAAACTTAGAAAAATAAGTTTGAAAGCCACCAGACAGAATCACTGCTGTCCACAGCCCAGTCTCTCCTGGGTCACAGGCCCCTGTCAGTTCCCTGGGTCACACCAGCAGACTGGGCTTGTACAGCCAGAATTTGTGACACTATCATTCAGTCAGTGTGCTGGGCCCTGTGCTAAGCCCTGGGATACATCAGGCATGATGGCTACCTTCAGACAACCTACACTTTAGTGGCAGATAGCACCATGAATCAAATTATCATGTGAATACATGCAGAACTGCCTTTGTGATCAATGCAATGAAGATGATATAAATGTTAACATGAGAGTCCACAGCACGGACATGATCTGGACTGGGGGCCAGAGAAGGTACCCCAAGGGACTGGTGTTCTTGGGAGTAAATTATCTGGGTCAGGCTGCTAGAGGAATGATCCCTTGTTACCTCAACAGCGCATGGGGAAAAGGACTGGCAAACCCAGTGTTTTTCTAATGAAGCACACAAGTGCTAAGAAATGGGCACAGAAAATTACCTTCTAGTGATGGACTTAGGAAAACATTCAACTGTTTCAAAAATGTTGGGGCACTTTGTACATTAAAATTTTTTGGAACCACTTCTAAATTGAGAAAGGAAACATATAGAGTCCCTCCTTCTCCTCTAAGGAATTCATGGGAAAGCCATAAGGATGAAATCTGAGGTGGAAGAAAATGAAAAGTCAAATAAAGGTAGAAAGTAAGATGCCACAGGGGCTTCCCAGGTGGCACTAATAGTAAAGAACCTGCTTGCCAATGCAGGAGACATAAGAGACACAGGTTTGATCCCTGGGTTGGAGAAGACCTCTTGGAAGAGGGCATGGCAACCCACTCCAGTATGCTTGCCTGGAGAATCTCATGGACAGAGGAACCTGGTGGGCTACTGTCCACTGAGGGGCAAAGAGTTGGACATGACTGAAGCCACTTAGCAAGCATGCATGCAAGATGCTATAGCAAAGAGCTGTGAAGTGAAAAGTCCATCTCTAGAGGATAAGTCCAAGGATTAGTTTTAGAAAAAAACTTATAAACTTATTAGAAAAAAACTAATAAGAATGAGGGAAGAAACTATCTTTATGGCCTCAGAAATGACATAAGAATACAATGATCTTAGAAGCTGAGGGAAATGCAATTTTGCCTACAGCACTAAGGCTTAGTGAGATGCTGGGACCTTAAAATGTTTCTGGGCCTGGGTTTCTGTAACTGGAAATGAAGATGTTGGATGAGACCAGTGGCTCTCAATCCTTAGTGTGGATCAGAATCACCCAGAATGCTTATTCAAAAATTGGTAGGCCTCACCTGCCTCAATTCAGAAGGTCTGGGAAGGGGCCCAGAATTTGGATTTATAACAATTTCCCAGGTGATGCTGCTGCTGCTGGCTCAGCATCTCTGAGAAAGGTTGGACTAGATACTCTCTTCATCGTCCCTGCAGGTCTGACATTTCTGACTTTATGCCTGTGAATTTCAAAAGAAGAAAATACAGTACTCTGACTGGCATCAAATGTTTTAGAAGAAGAACAGTCTAAGTCATAGATTTGCTTTATAGCTGCAAATTTGGACAGATGCTGCATGCCTCACTTAACTGCTTCTCGTCTCTCTGACTTAACCTTTCACAATGCTGGGCAATGCAAGAAGGATCCTTCACTCCATAGAGACTTGAGATGATTATGATTTAACTTCTCATGGGTTCAAAATCTGGAAGAGCTTATCTAAAATTAGAGTATTTCAACAGCTATCCTGTTAAGTAAACATGTCTTTTTTTTTTCCTGGTTCTAAAAAGATTGAGGATCTCAAGCTTATATCCTTTAAATTAATTAATTAATAGGCCATGCGGGGACCTTAGTTCCCCAGACCAGGAACTGAACTCGTGCCTCCTGCAGTGGAAGCGTGGAGTCCTAACCACTGGACTGTCAGCGAAGTCCCTAAAGATATAAGCTTTAGGGACTAAAGCTTATAGTCCCTAAAGATATAAGATATAAGTCCCTAAAGATATAAGATATATCCTTAATGAAACATAAGAGACACAGCACTCATAACAGAAAGGGTAAAAAAAAAAAAAGAAAAAGAAAAAAGAGATATGCAAGTGGGAAACACAGAAAAATATCCTCTCATGCATATATAGAGGGACTCATACACGGGAATACACAGGTGGAACAGTGGTAGGGGTGTTCTGGAATGCTGACTCTGAGCCCTTTTAAATACACTGCATTTTTGTAACTATCAATGTGTCTATTCTGTTCTTCATCTAAACGGTATACAAGAACCAGATACTTCCAGAGCTTTACATTACAGGGGGAAAGAACGGGTTCTGCTTTTGAGGTATTAACTTAAATATAGTCCCCCAACCCACAGAAAAGTTTTTCACATTTGAGATGACTTAGAATGCTTAGTTCATTTCTGAGCTACATTCAACTCAGTGAACATCTGAACATTTACCTAGTGAATATTCAGAGGAGACTCCTACTATTTATTTTTGATGTGAATTTAACTTAAACAAATCTGTTCTTCTACTTGGGACAACAGGAAAGCCAGGCTTTCCCCTGTAACGTGACGCCAGAGTCTTTCTTGGTCAGTATACGGAGGCAGTCATATCATGCTGGAAAGACTGAATGACACCTCCATTTCACAGGGGCCACCAGAGGTTGACAGGAACAGAAATAGGACCAGGAGTGGGGCCTGATGTCAAGGTCAGTTTGGTGCTCTGCCTACAGCAGTTTATGTACTCATATTTAGTCATTTGGAAAAACTAGAGCAGTTCTCATGGCCTCTTCCATATGAGCTAACATTAAGTCAGAATTCTCACAAAGCAAGCAAGCAAGCACACAGGGAGTTAACCTCATGGTTGCAATAGGCTCGGTGATTCCTTTGGGGCCTGAGTGGGCAGTGCCTGATGGCAGATCCAGTCAATGTGGCTCTCTCAACCCAACCAACTTGGCCCTGGGATCATGTACCTGCAAGAACAGACCAAGGACCCACATTCTTACCCTCCTCCCTCCTGACAACAGAGGTGTGGAGACAGGGCTGATGGTTTTACTTCACTGAGGGCTGGGATACAAGACCCCAGAAGTTGTCCTTCCTGTTTATATTAAATGGTCCAAAGTCCAGTGTTTTCCTGTATCCGGAAACCAACCAGCAGGCTTGTGCCCAAAGAACTCTGGGTCTCCTCCTCCTTACACAGCTAGGAAATGGCCTCTGTGGGAATCCTAAAGTTCAAGAAGCTGACTAAGAGCCTCTACAATTCTGCCTCTGCACACACCCTCACCAACCTGCACTCATGCCACAAGGAACGGCTAGAAGTCAAGAACCCACGGTAGCTTGATTCCCTTGAAGTAGCCCTCTCTTAAAGTGCTGACTTTAAGTCTACTTCCAAACCAATCTGGGAGCATGATCTGCTCTAAAAATCTAGGGCTAGTGAATAGCTCCAAGGTCACAACACCCTCAGAGAGAGCCCTCTGGAAAAGACAAACCATCTGTAATTTTTGGTCACAACTTACATGCCCCAAATCAACAACCAGACAGACTCTTGTTCTGCTCACTTCAATGAACATTTATCCTCTACAGCCCATTGGGCTAGAGGTGACAGACACCTTCTTATCTTCAGACTACAGGAAAGACAAGCACGGCATAGCAGTTCCTAGACTCAGAGATCTCTGGGTCAAAGATGGACACCTGGCTCCTGTCACCTTATATGCAACAATTACTCTGTCAATTAATTATATGCTTCCCGAATTGTTACTTAAGTCTTTTCTCATATACCTGGCCACGTGTGTTACTTCCAGTCTCTTTGATTGGACTGTGAAATTTGAAAGCAGAGACAGCTCTATTCCAACACTGCTCTGAATGTTAAGAATGATACCATGCCAGTGTCTAGCACATAGGAGATTTTTTTTTTTTAAGAATTGCTGGATGAATGTTGACTGGTTTGTTTCCTTATTAAATTAGATTCTGATTCATGTAAGACAAAGGAGAATTTTTCCTACTGTCGACAGGAAAGAACAGCCCAACAGGAACTGCAGGAGAACAGTTCACCAAACCACGCCCAGCCGGGGCAGGAGGTGCCCAGGCCCACTGCTTCCTGAGGGAGCAGGGATGCGAGGAGGCCAACGTGTGGTCCCATTGGGGAGAGCCTGTGCATTCAAAGAGCGTTCCTGCCTCTGGTGTACACAATCGCAAAGCATGACAGAAAGGATGTGTGCTCAGTCTAGTCAAGGACTGACAAAATATGGGAAATGGCAGCCTTGATACACACCCTCTTCTCCTTTCTGTGGTGCTGCATGGCACGGAAATGAAGAACAAACGCATCAATCACAGCCAATTTCCGCGGGCCCAGGTCTTTGAATTCCGATTTCACAGAGGCAAACTTTACAAAGCCTGAAGGTAATCATTTCTAGCCCCTGTGATAGGCCAGCTCTTAGGCATCTGCTTAATTTTTGCTTGGGGATTTACTTACGGGAGGTGGAGAAGGGTGTCTTTCCCAGCCATTGGGGCATTTCCTCCCGTAGCTATAAGGCCTCCCAACGTGCCCTCTCTCAGCACTGCTTCAGGGACGAGAGCTGTCCCAGACCCAAGCCCAGAGGAAAGCAAGGATGCTCAAGGACTCCCAAGAGGGAGGCGCCATCTGCCCGTACCTAGAGCCTTCACAGATATCTGCCGGGTGAGTGGAGGGGGCATGTTGATGCACACCAGATCCACGTCTTGATGCAGCAAGACATCGTCGGTCCGGCTGGTGTAGAAGGCAATGTTCATCTCCTCGGCGAGCTGCTTGGCCTCCTCCTCGGTCTTTCCCCACAGGGCCTGCACCGTGAACCCCTCTGCCCGCAGCAGTGGGACCAGAACCCGGGCGGAGCTGCCGGTCCCAAACACACCCACGCCGGGAAGCATCTTCATGCCGCCTTCTTTCACCAACTCATCTCCTCACCAGAGTCTCTGGCATGAGCACGACTGTCCCACAGTCACGGTCACACATGGCTCCTGGAACAGCAAGTAGGACACTGGCGATTAGGGGAGGGCATGCTCAGCAGAGGCAATTTCCTGGGCTGATTTGGAAGCAGCCAAGTTCTCTGCCACACAGGACAAGAGACACACTGCTCCATAGGGGAATGCTGTAGAAGCTTCTCCCGTGGAGACTAAGGATATTAGCAGTATCTGTCTACTAGGAGGAGGAGAGCTGAAAAATGAGTATAGCTGCGTTCAAATTCCTGTCCTGCTATACTTAATTTTCTGTGTGATTCTAGTCAAACCATTTAACCTTCAGGGCCTTAACTGTACAAGTTCATGGTTCTCTAATAATATATTACAGAAAGAAAAAGAAGAGTGTTATTATAGTACAGTTAAAAGACAAAAGAGAACTACCTAGGTGTTATGAAAGTGAAAGTGTTAGTCTCCTAGTCGTGTTTGACTCTTTGCGACCCCATGTACTACAGCCTGCCAGGCTCCTCTGTCCATGGAATTCTCCATGCGAGAATACTGTAGTGGGTTGCCATGCCCTTCTCCAGGGGCAGCTTTTCAACCCAGGTCTCCTGCATTGCAGGCAGACTGTTTACCATTTGAGCTACCCAGGAAGCCCAGGTGCTATACACATTATAATCTAAAAGTTTATGGTAGCAAGCATAGGAAAAGGTTCACTAGAAACCAAAATAGCAACAAAAAACTACCAAACAGGCAGCAGCAGCAGTGATAACAAGGATATTTACAAGGACATTTTTATACAAAAACGTCCATGCCAATGTTGACTATGATAGCAAAAAATAGGGAAATGAGATATATGTTCAATAACAGTAGTGGGTTAGATCAACAACACTATGGAGCCACTGAAAACCATGAGTAGAAGGCCCTCAATGACCTGAAAGACATCACCATGTATTCCTTGAAAAAGGGAAAACAATATGTGAAGCACGACATCAATATTCTTTAAAACAAACCAAAAAAAAGTATATATGTATGAGAATATACAAAGCTATCTACATCAATAACCATACTCCATAGAGAGGATATAACTGAAGGACCTAATTTAATAATGATTATAAATTGATAGAACTGTGAATGATTTTTGTTTTCTGAACTTTGCCATATTTTCAACAATGAATGTGTCTCACTTTTTGCAGCATTTTCCCTCCTGATCACAAGAGTTATAAAATGAAATAATGAAGTACTGCATTATGTGGACACAAGGCAGTACTTGGGTGCAATCTCAAAAATGATAGAATGATCTCTGTTTGTTTACAAGGCAAATCATTCAATATCACAGTAATCCAAGTAATCATGAGTAGAAGGCCATGGACATCACCAGTTAGTCAATAACAAAATCAGACTGATTATATTCTTTGCAGTAGAAGATGGAGAAGCTCTACACAGCCAGCAAAAACAAGACTGGGAGCTGACTGTAGCTCAGATCATGAACTCCTTACTGCCAAATTCAGACTTACATTGAAGAAAGTAGGGAAACCCACTAGACCATTTGGGTATGACCTAAATCAAATCCCTTATAATTATACAGTGGAAGTGACAAATAGATTCAAGGGATTAGACCTGATAGACAGAGTGCCTGAAGAACTATGGACGGAGGTTAGTGACACTGTACAGGAGGCAGTGATCAAGATCATCCCCAAGAAAAAGAAATGCAAAAAGGCAAAATGGTTGTCTGAGGAGGCCTTACAAATACCTGAGAAAAGAAGAGAAGTGAAAGGCAAAGGAGAGAAGGAAAGATATATCCATCTGAATCCAGAGCTCCAAAGAATAGCAAGGAGAGATAAGAAAGTCTTCCTCAGTGATCAGTGTAAAGAAACAGAGGAAAATAATAGAATGGGAAAGACTAGAGAGCTCTTCAAGAAAATTAGAGATACCAAGGGAACATTTCATGCAAAGATGGGTACAATAAAGGACAGAAAAGGTATGGACCTAACAGAAGCAGAAGATATTAATAAGAGGTGGCAAGAATACACAGAAGAACTATACAAAAGAGATCTTAATGACCCAGATAACCACGATGGTGTGATCACTCACTTAGAGCCAGACATCCAGGAATGCAAGGTCAAGTGGGCCTTAGGAAGCATCACTACAAACAAAGCTAGTGGAGGTGATGGAATTCTAGTTGAGCTATTTCAAATCTGAAAGTGCTGCACTCAATATGTCAGCAAATTTGGAAAACTCAGCAGTGGCCACAGGACTGGAAAAGCTCAGTTTTCATTCCAATCCCAAAGGCAATGCCAAAGAATGCTCAAAGTACTGCACAATTGCACTCATCTCACACACTAGCAAAGTAATGCTCAAAATTCTCCAAGCCAGGCTTCAGCAATATGTGAACTATGAATTTCCAGATGTTCAAGCTGCATTTAGAAAAGGCAGAGGAACCAGAGATCAAATTGACACCATCTGTTGGATCATCGAAAAAGCAAGAGAGTTCCAGAAAAACATCTACTTTTGCTTTATTGACTATGCCAAATCCTTTGACTGTGTGGATCACAACAAACTGTGGAACATTCTTCAAGAGATGGGAATACCAGATCACCTTACCTGCCTCCTGAGAAATCTGTATGCAGGTCAAGAAGCAACAGTTAGAACTGGAGATGGAACACTGGACTGGTTCCAGATTGGGAAAGGAGTATGTCAAGGCTGTATATTGTCACCTTGCTCATTTACCTTATATGCAGAGTACATCTTGCAAAATGCCAGGCTGGATGAAGCACAAGCTGGAATCAAGACTACTGGGAGAAATGTCAATAACCTCAGACACACAGATGACACCACCCTTATGGCAGAAAGCGAAGAAGAACTAAAGAGCCTCTTGATGAAAGTGAAAGAGTGAAAAAGCTGGCTTAAAGCTCAACATTCAAAAAACCAAGATCATAGCATCTGGTCCCATCACTTCATGGCAAATAGATGGGGAAACAATGGAAACAGTGACAGACTTTCTTTTCTTGGGCTCCAAAATCACTACAGATGGTGACTGCAGCCATGAAATTAAAAGACTCTTGCTCCTTGGAAGAAAAGCTATGACCAACCTTGACAGTATATTAAAAAGCAGAGACATTACTTTGCCAACAAATGTCCATCTAGTCAAAGCCATGGTTTTTCCAGTATTAATGTATGGATGTGAAAGTTGGATTATAAAGAAAGCTGAGCATTGAAGAATTGATGTTTTTGAACTGTGGTGTTGGAGAAGACTCTTGAAAGTCCCTTGGACTGCAAGGAGATCAAACCAGTCAGTCCTGAAGCTGAAACTCCAATACTTTGGCCACCTGATGCGAAGAACTGACTGATTGGAAAAAAACCCTGATTCTGGGAAAAGATTGAAGGCAGGAAGAGAAGGGGATGACAGAGGATGACATGGGTTGGATGGCATCACTGTCTCAATGGACATGAGTTTGAGCAAGCTCTGGTAGTTGATGATAGACAGAGAGGCCTGGCGTGCTACAGTCCATGGGGTCGCAAAGAGCTGGACACAACTGAGCGACTGAACTAAAAGAATGAAACCAAACAAAAGTCTGCTTGGAAATTACAATGAGATTTTGATGTGTGTAGGGAATAGGTTTCCCTCTGAGGCAATCCCTCACGTAAACCAGTGGTCCCACTCTAGCTGTGTGTGGGGTCACTGGTGACCCGAGACCCACTGAATCAGACTGTGGGGATGAGGCTATGTCACATTACTTTCTTTTTTCATTTGGTTCTTATTTTATTGTGATAAAATACACATAAAATTTACTATGTTAGCCATTTTTAAGTGTACAGTTCAGTGGAATTAAGTACCTTCATACAGTTGTGTAACCATCACCATCACCCACCTCCAAAACTCTTTTCACCTTGCAAAATTGAAACTCTGTCTTAACAGAGAGTGACTTCTCATTTCAACAGTGACTTCTCATTTCCACAGTTAATTAACAGTGACTTCTCATCTCAGCCTTTCCCTCCAGCCCCTGGCAACCACCATGTCTCTATGAATCTGACTACTGTGCGTAGGTACCTCATAAAGTAGAATCACAAAGCATTGGTCCTTCTGTGACTGGCTTATGTCACTTAGCATGTTCTCAAGGTTCATCCATGGTGTAGCTTATTTCAGAATTTCTTCCTTTTTTTGAGGTTGAAAATACTCCATTGTATGCACATACCACATTTTGCTTATCTATTTACCCGTCCATGGATACCTGGGTAGCTTCCATATATTAGCTATTGTGAATAATGCTGCTATGAACATGGGTATACAGGTATCTCTTCCAGACTCTGCTTTCAATTCTTTTGGGTATATACTCAGAGATGGAATTGCTGGATCATATGGTAAATCTGTTTTTAATTTTCTGAGGAACCACCATACCTGTTTCCCACAGGTCCTGCACCATTTTATTTATTTTTTAGTATTATTTTAAAATTTTGCTTATTTATTTAGGCTGTGCTGCATGGCTTGCAGGATGTTAGTTCCTCAACCAGGGATTGAACTGGGGCCCGCAGCAATACAAGCACCAAGTCCTAAGCACTGGACCACCAGGGAACTCCCAGAGTCCTGAATCATTTTAAATAACAATATTACAAACACCTAACAGTCCCTTAGTCTACCCATTATCTTTTTTAAAAAAATAAATCTGGGACTTCCCTGGTAGTCCAGTGGCTAAGACTCCGTGCTCCTGTTGCAGGGGCACTGCGTTTGATCCCTATTCAGGGAACTAGAGCCCATATGCTGCAACTAAGAGTTCACATGCCACAAAAAAATCAAAGATTCCGTGTACCACAATGAGGATGCTGCATGGACAAATAAATGAATATTTAAAATAAAATAAAAAAAAATAAATCTGACTACTCTGATCTTTGATGCTGCAAATCACAATTTTTGAAAAGTTGTATCCAAATGCTGTTCTACTTTTATCCACATCACATTGCTTCACTTGCTCCTCCTCGCAGATCAGAGTCATGGCATTCCTTTTACAAATCCACAGTAATTAACTCCTTCACTCCCCAACTGTGAGCACTAGAGATACAGACAGCTCTTCCTTCCCCATCCGTCATGCCCTCCCACCTCCCTGGTCATTTCTGGGTGCAGCTTTCAGGCTCCCCTGCCCCTTCAATGCTAAGGTTCTTGAGATCCTGTCAGAGGCGCCCTCTTCTCTTCTTGCTCTACATGGTTTTTCACTACTCATGTCCCAGGCTTAGTATACTGGTGATTCCAAATCTGAAGCACAAGCCCAGCTTTCTCTCCAGAGCTGCACGTACCCATGTATTCTAAGCTCCACAAAACCCACATGACTAAATCTGAACAGAAGCAGTAAAGTAAGATGGTGAGAACACACAGTGAATGCATCTATGGGTCCAAATCCTGGCCTCACCAGTGCTGAGCTGAATGCAACGTTTTTCATGGGAAAAGCAGGTCTAACACAGTTTAGCTCGAGGGGTCTTTTGAAGATGAAATGAGATCCGGTTATAAATGCCTAACAAAGTGTCTGGTGTACAGTCAGCATTTAATAATTATCATAAACCTTCCCTCAAACATTTTCTTCCTCTTTTTTCTATTTCATGGCATGTCCCGTCACCAATTTGGTTCTTCAACCCATCTGCAACCTCTTTATTCCCTCACCTGTACAGGTAACTCATCATCAAGCCTTGATGATATTCCCTCTTTATCATCTCTTAAATCCACCTCTTCCTGACAGCCCTTCCGCCACTGCCCTAGTCTAGTCCCCAGCACCACTCACCTGGATGATGCAACAACCTTCTACTTGATCTCTCCTGCTTTCACCTTTTCCTTCCTTCATCTATTCCTCACATGGCAAAGGGATTTTTCTAAAATGCAAATGGAATCACATCACTCCCTTCCTTTTTGAACACTTCAATGACTTCCCAATGGACTCAGTATGAAGTCCAGATGCTTTAGTATGACTTACAAGGCCCTGTAAGATCCAGAAATCTCAAGACAGGTCTAGTTTTGTGTAGGGTCACTTTCAAGGGTTATCTCCAAATAAGATGAGTTTCAAAACACATACCTAGAAAACCTAGTAGGAAGAATGATCTGTGAAATTACTAGCTATAAACCAGGGAAAAGTTGTGGAGATAGTTACTCAAAATGAAAACAATCGCTTCAGGTTAACAGATGATGAGTGTAATTTTTCTTTCTGGGAAAATTCAACAGTGGGGAACAGTTGTTTATTGAGCCGCTTTTAGATCTTATTAACATGGTAAGTTTGTACATGAATGTTCACAAGAGAATTAACCATAACAGCCAAAAAGTAGAAACAACTCAAATGTCCATCAACTGCTGAATGGGTAAACAAAATATGGTAAAGTAGTACTATTCAGCCACAACAGTTAATGAAGTACTGATACAAGCTACAACACACATAAACCTTGAAAACATTATGCTGAGTCAAAGAAGCTCGTCAAAGAAGACCATATATTATATGACTACATTTATATAAAATGTTCAGAATCAGTAAATCCATGGAGACAAAGTAAATTAGGGGATGGAGGAAGGAAGGAATTGGGAGATACAGAGGTCTAACTATTCTTCAACATGTGGTTATCTACTTGTTGCAGCCCCAGTTGTTGAAGAAACTATTTTTTCCCACCAGAATGACCTTGGTACCTTTACTGAAAATCAGCTGATCATAAATATATGGGTTTATTTGTGGACTCTCAATTTTATTCTGATATGCAGATTATATCAGATATGCAGATGTCACCATCCTTATGGCAGAAAGTGAAGAACTAAAGAGCCTCTTGATGAAAGTGAAAGATAAGAGTGAAAAGGTTGGCTTTAAAACTCAACATTCAAAAAACTAAGATCAAGGCAACCAGTCCTATCACTTCATGGCAAATAGACGGGGAAACAGTGGAAACAGTGACAGACTTTGCTTTTTGGGGCTTCAAAATCACTGCAGATGGTGACTGCAGCCATGAAATTAAAAGATGCTTGCTCCTTAGAAGAAAAGCTATGACCATCCTAGACAGCATATTAAAAAGCAGAGACATTACTTTAACAACAAAGGCCTGTCTAGTCAAAACTATGGTTTTTCCAATAGTCATGTATGGACGTGAGAGTTGGACTATAAAGAAAGCTGAGGGCTGAAGAATTGATGCTTTTGAACTGCGGTGTTGTAGAAAGCTCTTGAGAGTCTCTTGGACAGCAAGGAGATCAAGCCAATCAATCCTGAAGGAAATCAGTACTTAATATTCATTGGAAGAACTGATGCTGAAGCTAAAACTCCAATACTTTGCCCCCTGATATGAAGAACTGACTCATTGGAAAAGACCCTGATGCTGGGAAAGATTGAAGGCAGGAGGAGAAGGAGACAACAGAGGATGAGATGGTTGGATGGCATCACTGACTCAATGGACATGAGTTTGAGCACGCTCTGGGAGTTGGCGATGGACAGGGAAGCCTGGCATGCTGCAGTCCATGGGGTCACAGAGAGTCAGACACAACTGAGCGACTGAACTGAACTGAATTTTATTCCATTGATCTATAGTCTGTCCTAACCCCAGTTATCACTTTGTCTTGATTACTTCAGTAAGTTCTGAAATCACTAAGTGGGAGTCTTCTGACTTTTTCTTTTGAAATATTATTTTGGCTATTCTGGAACCTTTGCACATTCCTATAAATTTTATGACCAATTTATCAATCTGGGATTTTGAAACAGATTGCTTTGAATCTACAGATCAATTTGGGAACTGTTTTCATCACAACAATCTTAAGATTTCTGATTCATGAACATGGGGTGTCTAATTTATTTAAACAATATTTTATAGTTTTCACAGTATAAGTTACACACATTTTTATTAAATTTACTTCTGTTATTTTATTTGATGGAATAGTAAATGGAATTGTTTTAACTTCATTTTCAGATCCAGCTTTTCTTTTGCTTTTACTTGTAGATATAAGTGGACGGTGTGAAGTATCCATCTCTGTTAGGGGTTGGTTTGCCCGTATAGCCCACAGTACAGCATCCTGTACTGCTTGATCCTACCTGAAGACAACTGCGCCTTTGTGAAACATGGCAATAAGCAAGATTTGAGCTGCCTGTAACCCCAAACCCCTGTCAGCTTCCTTCCTCCTTCTGTCTCTAATTTTCTGGGCTGTAGAGTTTTGTCTCATTCCCTGAACTCTACTATTTCTACTATTATGTCTGTGGTCTCCCAGCCACTTCTGTTTCATCTTTGTTGATAATTCTCTTGCCCTTACAGGCTTCCCTTCTAGTTAGAAAACAGGTCAGTCACATACTACCTTCTATTATTTTCATGTCCTGAATTCCCTTTAGCTATTTTTGTCACTTTCTGCATTTACAGGTTTTTGGGGGGTTACTTATAGGTCATGGATATTCTGGGACCTTAGTGTAAACTTTGTAGTGCTACATAAGTAAGATTCTGCTTAAGTTCTGTGGGTCATTCATTACAACAGCTCTAAGGGCCAGGGAGTGAGACAGAGCCACCAAAAGCCATGATGTCCATGTTCTCTCTAAATTCATACTCAGGGCACACTTCCTCCTCTCTCACATCTCATTTTTTCACGTTCTAATTATATTTGGGTGTATATTTGCACTGGTGGCTTAAAACAACAGAATGGATTAGAAGAAATGTTAATAACCTCTGTTTTATTGACACTGACTCAAAGGGCAGCTTCATCAACACCAATAAATAAAAGAGCAAGAGCTGGACTCTGAGGAAGCCAGATGGCATGAAGCTAGGCAGGCTTGACTAGGTGTTTTCCTGCTCCGGTAGACAGAGCTGGTTTTCTACATTTATTTCAGTGATTACCCTTTCTTACTCCTAACATGGCCTTGTTGCTTGCCCCTAACATCCTTGTACATACCTTTCATGTGCCTCCAAAGATCTCCATAAACCCAGCCCTGCAGAGTTCACATGCATTCCAGTCACCACAGCCTGGTCAGGAACAAAGCGGGGAAAGCACCTTGACAGGACTGACCAAACACGCTCCAATGAGGCCACAGGTTATAGGGAAGGCAGCACAGAGGTTAGAGGCGGGAATCTGCGGCTAGCCTTGCCTGGGCTCAAATCCTGGCTCCACCTCCTACCAGCTGGGTGATGTCAAGTGAGTTTCTTTTTTTTTTTTTTTCAAGTGAGTTTCTTAATCATTCTGTGTCTCTGCTTCCTCATCTGTAAAAGGGGGTTAACTATATCTACCTCATAGGGGACTTAAGGATCAAATGAGTCAGTGTTCATGAAGCATTTAAAATAGGGCCTAGCCATCATCAAAAAAATCTACAAACAATAAATGCTGGAGAGGATGTGGAGAAAAGGAACCTTCTTGCACTGTTGGTGGAGACGTAAATTGATACAGACACTATGGAGAACAGTGTGGAGATTCTTCTAAAAAAAACTAGAAATAAAACCACCATATGATTTAGCAATTCCACTACTAGGCATATACCCTGCGAAAACCACAATTCTAAAAGGCACACGTACCCTAATGTTTATTGCAGCACTATTTACAACAGCCAGGACATGGAAACAACCTAATGTCCATAGACAGGTGAAAGGATAAGGAAGCTGTGGTACATATAGTCAATGGAATATTATTCAGCCATAAAAATTGCAAGTTTGAGTCAGTTCTAGTCAGGTGGATGAACCTAGAGCCTGTTATACAAAGTGAAGTAAGCCAAAAAGAGAATGACAAATATCGTATATTAACGCATATATATGGAATCTAGAAAAATGGTACTGATGAACCTATTCACAGGGCAGCAATAGAGATGCAGACATAGAGAACAGACCTGTGGACATAGCAGGGAGGAAGAAGAGGGAGGGATGAGATAGTAGCAGTGAAACATACACTACCACATGTGAAACATAGCTAGTGGGAAGGCGGTATATAACACAGGGAGCTCAACCTGATGCTCTGTGACAACCTAGAGGGTAAGATGGGGTGGAGGGTGGGAGGGATGCTCGAGAAGGAGAAGACACATGTATACCTATGGCTCGTTCATGCTGTTGTACAGCAGAAACCAACACCACATTCTAAAGCAATTATCCTTCACTAAAAATAAACAAATAACATCTTTATGAAAATAAATAAAATAGGACCTGGCACATAATAAGTCACTATATGGATTTTTTTTTTAAGCTATGTATGACTGACTTTGATATCTCTTCAAAAGTATATAGGAATATGAAGATAATATTCTAAGCTAATATGCAGTGAGTGCAATAGGCCAGGCAGTGTTTAGTGTAATATATATAGTGTTTAGTGTAATATATAGCATTATCCCTCCAAGTCCACGCCACTCTGTCTTACAGATGAGGAACACAGAAGCTTGTATAACAGACCTACCACAACCCACTGTGAGACCTGGAACAGGTTACCGAGCTCTCTGAGCCTCCATAAAAATGGAGGCTTATGTGTGTGGAACAGCTCTTGTATCCTTAGCAACGAATGTGAACCAGGAAAGTTCATTCTGTTGTCTGGCTTGGTGACCGCTTGCCTCAGCTCCGTCATTCAAACCAATACTGCTCTGTTCACACATCACACCTTTACTGAGGGCCCTAACAGGAAGATTGTAACGAATAAAAGATGAAAAGATATAGTCTTCATTATTTCAGGAGCAACCAGTCAGAAAGGGAGTAGGAGCCAGAGCTGGTGGCATGAGTGCTAATCTATGGGGTTTGGATGTTGATAGGTGGGTATGCTTGGTACTTTTGGTATTTTCCACCTTTGCCACCTGATCCCCTCTGCTCTGCTCTGCCTCTCATGGATAAGGTCAGTCTCTAGCGACTACATCCCGTGGGCTCCAGGCCCTCTGGCTTCCCTCTGAGTTCAGCCAATCTCAGGAGGAGATCAGAGCACAGAAGAAAGGTTACAGTACTTGCCTCTCTCCCTACCTGGATGTGGCTCTGGCAAGGGCTGTGATCCTTGACCAAGGTCACACGTCTCAGCAGGATCCCTCTTCCCATAGTCACAGGCTTTTCTGGGTTCTGGTACCCCTCCCTTCCCTCACTGCACTCGAGGTGGTACCAGTACCAGCTAAAACTGGTCCCTGCCGGTCCCTCGGTGTGCCACCATCCCTTGAAGGTTTCCCTTACCACTGTTACCATTGTAAATAATCCCTCCCTTAAAGGCATTTCAACAACTCTCTGAATGTGTTGGCTGTTTCCTGCCTGGACCCTAACTAATACAGTAAGCAATGAGAACCACTGAATTTGTTTTTAACTTGAGGTAGATGGAATAGAGTTCAGGAGACAGTAGACACTGAGAACCAGTTAAGATATAAGATAAGAGATAAGGAGGGTCTGATGGAGGGAATGAAATGGAGCAGAAAGCTATCAATAGGACTTAGAGTTATGAGGGGAGAGGAAAAAGCCAAAAATGGTATCAAATTATAGACCAACATCCCTCATGAACACAGGATCAAAATCCTTAATAAGTTATTAGCATCACCAATATATGATGACCAAGAGAATGTAAGACTGGTTCAATATTCTAAAATCAATTAGTGTAATTCAACATATCAAGCCACTAGATTAGTTATTAAACTGCATTAATTAGGAATGCAAATTAAAACTTATTTATCACAACTACATACCTATTGGAATGGGTGAAATTCAGAAAATCTGATATCAAATACTGATGAGGTAAGTTCATGAAAATGACAAATGGTATCACCTCATCCATCTTCTTTCATCTCCCTCTGCTCCACAATGCCTCAAAGTTTATTGACAGGATATGAGGCTATAGCCCTTATGGCAGAAAGTGAAGAAGAACTAAAGAGCCTCTTGAAGAAAGTGAAAGAGGAGAGTGAAAAAGTTGGCTTAAAGCTCAACATTCAGAAAACTAAGATCATGGCATCTGGTCCCATCACTTCACGGCAAATAGATGGGGAAATGGTGGAAACAGTGGCTGACTTTATTTTTCTGGGCTCCAAAATCACTGCAGATGGTGATTGCAGCCATGAAATTAAAAGATGCTTACTCCTTGGAAGGAAAGTTATGACCAACCCAGACAGCATATTAAAAAGCAAAGATATTACTTTGTCAACAAAGGTCCGTCTAGTCAAGGCTATGGTTTTTCCAGTGGTTATGTATGGATGTGAGAGTTGGATTATAAAGAAAGCTGAGTGCAGAAGAATTGATGCTTTTGAGCTATGGTGTTGGCGAAGATGCTTGAGAGCCCCTTGGACTGCAAGAAGATCCAACCATCCATCCTAAAGGAGATCAGTCCTGGATGTTCACTGGAAGGACTGATGTTGAAGCTGAAACTCCAATATTTTGGCCACCTGATGCAAAGAGCTGATTCATTTGTAAAGACCCTGATGCTGGGAAAGATTGAGGGCAGGAGGAGAAGGGGACGACAGAGGATGAGATAGTTGGATGGCATCACCGACTCAATGGACAAGGGTTTGGGTGGACTCCAGGAGTTGGTGATGGACAGGGAGGCCTGGTGTGCTGTGGTTCATGGGGTCGCAAAGAGTCGGACACAACTGAGCGACTGAACTGAACTGAACTGAGGCTATAGCAATGGTAACCTGCTAGTTTTCTCCACCCCTGGGGATGTCATCCAAATGGACCAGAGGTAAAAACTCACTGAGAAAGAGGCAGTCTACCTTCCCTGTGCCTGCTCTTCTAGCGAGGTCTTTGATGAGAGGAAAATTATAACAGAAGAATTGAGTAGTGTTGTTTTCTCTGTCATGTTATCCTTTATTCATCCGAAACAACTCGCAGTATATCCTTAAGAATGCTGTAGGTTTTGTCAAGGGTCATGACTTGTTCTGGGATTTTGTCTTCCTGATGCCATTAGAATTATCAAGCCATTAGAATTATCAAGCCATTGAGAAGCTTACATATGGTGGAGCCTGGGTGGTTCCATCCAAGCTATATGAAAACCTATCTACTATAGTTTTCTCTGTAACTACATATTTTTTAATTACAAATTATGTTTTCTCTTTTTCAGTGCCAGGTTTCAAAAAGAGCCATTAGAGATTTCTAGAAAGTTACTGCCTTGTAATAGTATATTTACCCTGCAAGCCACACAAATGCAGTCAACTGATTTTCAGCCCAAGTATTATATCAATTCAGTGGGGAAAGAAAACTCTTTTTAAAAAATGGTGTAACAATTGGATATCCATATGGGCTTCCCTGGTAGCTCAGCTGGTAAAGAATCAGCCTGCAATGCAGGAGGCTCAGGTTTGATTCCTGGGTCGGGAAGATCCCTTGGAGAAGGGATAGGCTACCCACTCCAGTATCCTTGAGCTTCCCTGGTGGCTCAGATGGTAAAGAATCTGCCTGCAATGCAGGAGACCTGGGTTCGATCCCTGGGTTGGGAAGATCCCCTGGAGGAGGGCATGGCAACCCACTCCAGTATTCTTGCCTGGAGAAGCCCCATGGACAGAGGAGCCTGGCGGGCTACAGTCCATGGGGTCACAAAGAGTCGGACATGACTGAGCAACTAAGCACAGCACATGGCAAACAAAAACCCTTGACCCTTCTTTTCTCACTGTTTACACAAAAATTAACCCAAAATGAATCAAAGACCTAAATGTAAAAGCCAGAACCACAGAGCTTCTGGGCTTCTCAGGTGGTGCTAATGGTAAAGAATCCACCTGTCAGTGCAGGAGATGCCAGAGATGAGAGTTCTATCCCTGGGTCAGGAAAAGCCCCTGGAGTAGGAAATGGCAACCCACTCCGGTATTCTTGCCTGGAAAATCACAAGGAGAGAGGAGCCTGGCGGGCTACAGTTCATAGGGTGGCAAAGAGTCAGACATGACCGAGTACACACCCACCACACACAAAGCTTCTAGAAAAACATGTCAGAGAATATTTTCCAGGTCATAGGATACATAAAGATTTCTTGGACAGAAGACACAAAGCCCTAACCCACTGATAAACTGTATTCAAAATGTTGAAAGAATTTCTGCTCATTACAAAAACACATGTATACGGAATCTAGAAAAATGGTTCTGAAGAATTTATTTACAGGGCAGTAATGGAGAAACAGACATAGAGAACAGACTTATGGACATGGGGAGAGGGGAGAGGGTGAGATGTATGGAGAGAGTAACATGGAAACCTACATTACCATACGTAAAATAGATAGCAAACGGGAATTTGCTCTATGTCTCAGGAAACTCAAACAGGGGCTCTGAATCAACCTAGAGGGATGGGACGGGGAGGGAGATGAGAGGGAGGTTCAAAAGGGAGGGGATATATATACACCTATGGGTGATTTATGTTCAGGTTTGACAGAAAACAACAAAATTCTGTAAAGCAATTATCCTTCAATTAAACAATAAATAAATTTAAAAACATATATATATATATATATATATATAAACCCTCTTAAAAAATAAAGTAAAAGACGTTTTCCATTGTAGGCATATATATATATATATAACATTAAAATCATGAAAGTAAGAACTACAAATTTGAGCTTACTATGCTCAAATTTTTATTAAAACTTCTAAATGATTTTCACTATCCCTGTATTTTTACTGTTGTGATCTTTTCGTAAAATATTATAAAAACATAAATTAATAAAGAGAGTACACTGGGTCCAGAAAAAAAAAAACCCACCGGGACTTCCCTGGTGGTCAGGTGGTTAGGACTCCATGGTTTCACTGCAGGGGGCCTGGGGTCAATCCCTGGTCAGGGAACTAAGATCCCACATTCCTGTGGCAGTCACAAAAAAAAAAGAAGACACACAGACACACACAAAAGAAGAACTTCATTTTCTAAAATGTCAAGAGATTAGATCAAGTCACACCAAAGATACAAAAACAGCCAATACGCATGTGAAAAGGCGCTCCATATCACTAGTCATCAGGGACATGCAAACTAAAACCAAACCTCGCTAGAATGGAAAAGGTAAAAAATGAGAGAGGGAGAGACCAACAATCCCAAAGTCTGGAAAGGATATGGCCCAACAGAACTCTCACACGTTGTTGGTGGCAGTGTGAAACAGTACAGTCACTTTGGAAAATTGACATTTTCTTATAAAGTTAAAGATATATCAACTCAATGACACAACAACTCCATTTGTAGATAGTTACTCAAGAAAAGGAAAACGTATGTCCACAAAAAGCTTACACAAAATATTCTCACCACCTTATTCATCTTAGCCCTAAATTGGAAATAAACCCAAATGCTTAGGAATAGGAGATTAGATAAATAAATTATGGTATGGTCATATAATGAAATACAGAAAAAAGCAGCATAAACTAATGAACTACTAATGCATGCAACCACATGCATGAATCTTAAAAATATTACTTTGAGTGAAAGACACTAAGCACACACACCAAAAAAACACTCCTTACTGTAGGATCTCATTTACTTGAAGTACAGGCAAACTGACTTACTGGTAACAGGAGTCAAAAGTGATAGCGGGATGGTTGGTGGGTCTAGAGGTGGGGCAAGGAGGTATGGAACTGACTAGAAAAGGGCACAAGGAAACCAATGAGGATGGAAATATTCTGTATCTTGCATTGCATTGTGGTTACATGGGGATATATTTGTCACAATTCATCAAGTTGAATACTTAGGATCTGTGTATTTAATTGTATGTAAATTATACATCAATTTTTAATCACTGTAAGTTATGGCTGAGGGTATAGAACAACCTATTTGCACCATGTGGATTTACATCTATAATCAAATTAAATGGACATGTGTGAATTAAGTCTTTCCTTTAAACACAAAACTTGAAGTTGTTTGCACACCAGTGACTATTCACATAGCTTTACATGATATTTACAACTATTTACATTGTATTAGATATTGTAAGTAATTTAGAGATGACAAAGTATACAAGAGGATAAGTGTATGTCATATGCCATTTTATATGAGAGGCTTGAGCATCCGTTGAGCACTTTTTCTATGTCCTAGTGGCTCAGACAGTCAAGAATCTGCCTACAATGCAGGAGACCTGGGTTTGATCCCTGGGTCAAGAAGATCGCCTGGAGAAGAGAATGGCAACCCTCTCCAGTATTCTGGCCTGGAGAATCCCATGGACAGAAAAGCCTATTGGGCTACCGACCATGGGGTTGCAAAGAGCTGGACACGACTGAACGACTAACACTTTGAGCATCTGTGGATTTTGGTATCCCAGGGGGTCTTGGAACCAACCCCACCCCCCAAGATACCGAGGGAGGACTGTATAAAGACAATGGCTGAAGCCAAGCAGAGGCCAATGATCTAGTAAGTGTGGGCACTTGCTGAGGATCAGAACGTTGCCCTTTCCCATAGCCAACATCACACTAGGCAAGCTGCTGAGCTGCCAGGGTTAGGCAAGTCCTCACCACTCACGAACAACTCATACTCAGGAAGTGAGGGCTGAAAGAGGGGTTCTTCTCCGGTATTGCTGTAGGCAAGCCAAGGAAGGATGGCTGTAAGTGAGAAATAATGTGTAACAAGTTGTGGCTGCAGCTGGACAGGTTGGGCAACAGGTTGGCACATCACATGGGTAGGAAGCCTAAGCTCAGCTTCCACCCCCACCACACCCCAGAACCAGCCCATGGCTGGAATTCCCCAGCGGGGCACCCTCAGGGCACCCTCGACAGACTTGGCGGCAGGCTTCTGCCCTCTCAGACACATTCCCAGGTGCCAGTGTCAAGGGGCTTGTTTGGGAATTAGGCTTTTCAGTGGATGAATTTCTTCAGTAATTGTATCTTAATATAAATACTCTAAAATAAAGCACTGTGGCCAGTGATGAGGCCAGGACCCTGATTATTAAGTGAGTTGGGCCCTCAATCTAACTTTATTTGTTTGTCAGGCCACACAGCTCGCAGGATCTTACTTCCCCAACCAGGGATTGAACCCATGCCCTCAGCACTGCAAGCACAGAGTCCTAACCCCTGGACCACCAAGGAAATTCCCAATCTAATTTTGAAGTAGATTGTGACATTGGCTGTGTTTCTTCCTACTTCTCTGGCCATTTCTCTGCTTGTTTCTCCTGATGATGACTGCAGTAACCATGGCTCTTGCCTCAAGACTGATGAGTCTATTCATATTCACTCTCATGGCTTTAAATACTATTTATTCTCTGATGACTTTCAAAGCTGTCAGCCAGGTCCTCTTCCTTGAGCTTCAGACTAGTATAAACAATCACCTATCTGATGTACATTTTGACTTGATGTCCAGAACTAAACTCCTGATGTTTCTCCCCACCAAACTCACTTTTCCCCACAGAAACTGGTAACACAAATTTTCCAGCTGTTTAAATCAAAACCTTGGCGTAATCTTTGATCCTTCTTTTTCTCATACTTCTCATCCGATCCATAAAAACATGTCTTAGTGGCTGTCTCTCTTCAAAACACACCCTGAATCTGAGCACTTCCCACTACTGTTGCCACCGCCTTAATTCAAGTCACTGTCCTCTCTCCTGTGCTACTGTGAGAGCCCACTTGGTCTCCCAGATTCTACCCTGCCCCTTCTTGTACTGTACCCCAGTCTACTCTCATATAGCACTGAGGGTGATGCCATGAAAATGTAAGTCAGATCAAGCCACTCCTCTGCCCAAAGGCTGCATAGGCTTTGCATCTCTCCCCGGGTCAGGAAGATCTGCTGGAGAAGGGATAGGCTACCCACTCCAGTATTCTTGGGCTTCTCTTGTGACTGCTGGTAAAGAATCTGCCTGCAATGCAGGAGACCTGGATTCGATCCCTGGGTTGGGAAGATCCCCTGGAGAAGGGAAAGGCTACCCACTCCAGTATTCAGGCCCGGAGAATTCCATGGAATGTATAGTCCATGGGGTCACAAAGAGTCGGACATGAATGAGTGACTTTCACTTTCACTTTAGCATAAAACCAAGGTTCTTCCTCTGAGCTACAAAAGGCCTGTCTGCCCCCTATCCTCTTTCTGACTTTATATCCTATTTCTCTTTCCCTTGCTCACTCTACTCCAGTCACATGGTTCACTGCTGTGTGTATCGCAAACATTCCAGGTACGTCTCTGTCTCAGGGTTTCTGTGCAGTAGGGTGGTTCCCTCTACTGTACAGACGAGATCCATTGGGTCTGCACACTCCCTCACGTCCTTCAGGTCTCTACTCGAATGCTGTCTTATTAGAAACAGGTTTATCCTCCCATTGTTGGTCTCCTCCTACCACCCCTCCTAGAATGCATGCTCCTTGAGAAAAGGGAATTTTTTGTCTGTTTTGTGCACTGCTGTACCCCCAAGTTCCTACAACAAGGCCTAACATGCAGTGGGTGCTCAATAAATATTTGCTGGAAAAAGGTGAAAAGATTCCAGACCTTGCTCCTGTATAGTTAATCAATAAACCAAGATATATATACTCAAGTCATCAAAACTGTAAATAATTCTGTACGATCTTGGGGTATGTTCACAAATGTAATAAAGAGAGTACTTATGCTGACAATTAAATAGTTTGAGGCAGAATCTGGTTTAATGGTTTAGGAAAAAAAGCATCATATAACAGAATAGCTCTGCCTGCCAACTGGGATTAGGAAAATGAGCTGAGGCTCTCAGTCTTAAACCACAACTTGACCTGTCAAGAGGGTGCCTGCAACCAGAACTGTCTCTCCAACCACCCCACCTCCTCACATAATGTGACTCATGCTTATCTGTTAGCTCAGTCCCCTTGTAGTCAAGCTTCCTCCATCTAACAGAAGCATACTGTATATCAAGCCTTGCAGGATCCCAATGACCTAGCACGTAGGGGCTATGTTCAGTCAAATGCCAACAGACAATCATGAAGGGAAAGGAAGTGATAGTGGACTCAAGTGATGGTGATTCCAACCTGACCATCTCATAAGGAATCACTCTGGCTGCAGTGAAGCTTTCCTGCCCCCATGGCCAGTCTATCCCTACATCCCACCAACTGGACATATGAATGTCCCTTGATTTCCATCCACTGCTCTGGTTCCATGAACCAGACGGTTCTCCTGAACTGGCCATTTGCTCCCTTAGCCTCTCTAGGATAAAGCCCAGATTCCCTGATGGGCTCTCCCCAGCGTGGGTTGGACCTTTCCCCATCTCTCCACCTTACCACTTTCCCCTTACACTGCACTCAGCTCAGCATACTGGCAGCTACCACATCTAACTCCTTCAGTTTTGCTCTGAGATTGTGGTCCAAACTATTTGCTCTGCCTGCAATAATTTTTTCTTTTTCTTTTATTTCCTCAGGATAACTCCTCCTCAGATCTGTTACGTCTCCACTTAAACACCACTTCTTCAGAGAAGCTGTGCCTGAGCTCTGTCTTTCACAGTGCCCATCACACTCCACTGGGATCTGTCATGATGTCAAGAGGCTGCCTGTCTCACACAATGCTGTCACCAGAACAGAGCACCACCTGACACTGAGTAGGTGCTGAGTGATGACTGAGGAATGAGTAAGTGTGAGAATGCACAAATCAAGAAGTCAGGTCAAAGCCTGTGTGGCAGCTGCACTAACTAGAAGGCAACAGCTTTTCCTGCTCAAGTCCTTCCTTTCCTTCCTATTTTAAATAAAATACGATTTAAAATCTTAAAGAGTATAAGCTTGGTTTTTTTGGCAATGCTGGGGGCTTGTGGAATCTTAGTTCCCCAACCAAGGATTGAACCTGGGCCTTGGAAGTGAAAGCAACCAGTTCTAACCACTGGACTGCCAGGGAATGCCCTGAATATAGCTTCTTTGAATGATGCTCTGGAACTGATACGATAACCATTACCCTAGGAGTGGGGTGCCATGATGTTAACATCCAGTTGCCAAGAGATCTAGATTTATAACATAAGAGCATAAGTCATGAGCACACTAAAAGGAGACAAAATTAAAATGTAAAGGTAAATGTTAAGTTTAATTCTCATTTTGCAAAACTCAGGAATCTGGTGGGGGAAATAAGTAGCCTTTCATGTGGTCACCAACATCAGCCATGTACTAAGAACCAAGAGCCCGCCTTCTGGGCCACCCCCCAACACCTGGAACTAAGCCACTCTGGTAGACAGACTGTAGTTGCATGGTCAGTAGAGCTGGACCCAAAGAGGAAAGACAACCACACCTCAGCACTGGAGCTCAGGCAGGAGCCGGAGGGAGTCTGTAGCCTGAATTCTGAGCTGGATTTTCACAGCCCAGGGACTACCTGCGGTACAGTTAGAGCTCCCCATGAACCAGCTTGTATTCCCAGTCTGAAAGGGTAACATGCTTTCTGCAGGACTGTTTTCAGATAAAAGAGAAAGTACGTCTTTACCTACATTTATGTTTCCACTGAAAAATAAAAGTCTAACTAAACAAACAGGTATTGAGTTTTACAAAGGAGTCATGATAAATGCTTTGGTCCCTGGATCTCAAAAAATCCAAAGATCCTGTGGGGAAGGTTTCATTTTCCTACAATTTGTTTAAGTGTCTTACACGGACTCAGAGACACAGATGTCGCTGCCTTCTCACTGACTGCAAAAACGCAACAAAGGAAAGAAAGACTATTTCCCCAACTCTGTAAGATGACATGGAGGTAAATAGTTAAGCAGCCACCTGATGTCGAGAGAGCATACCCAGGCCCAGCCAAAGATGCCAGGTCCCAGTCTCTGTGCTGCCCTCACATAGTGTCCTAGGAGGGACATTAATGAAAGGCCTAATGACCTGTCTAATGAGGTATAACTACCCAGTGTACAAAAAGGTCAGCTAAAATTGAGTCATGAAGGAGACGTAAATTTAACTAACACCCACAGAGGTATCTGGATCATGACCTGGTCTGAAAGTTACTTTCAGCTGATGGTTACAGTAAGAAAAAGTACTTTGCTACCAGTTATATTAAATATTGCTTCTGAAAGTCTGGCAATAACAAGATGACTATTTTTCTGAGACTGCTTTAACGGCAAGTTCTAGACTGACATCGACCTGAAAATTCCATCCTCATCCCGACTCTCTCACAGAGCAATGTTATCTAACCCTTCAATTTCACTCTGACCTCCATGCAAACGTTCTCAATCGGCTCTGTACCAACCTATCAGCTTCTCCCAACCCAAATTTATCTTTCCTTTCCTTTTCCTGTGTTCCCTCACCCCCATTTAATGGCATGATATCCAGTCACCAGAGTTCTTTCCTCATTCATTCCCCAGTATCTGTGACGGCAACAATGAGTCAGGCATTGTGCCATAAGGTGGGGCACAGGGCAGTGATCCAGAGAGGCCAGGTCCCTGGAGGTTAGTTTCCATTTCTTGCTACACCCACAGCTGAATACCAAGGAGTGATTTGACAGAGGGAGCACAATGACAAAGGCATGTGACAAAGACCCTGCCTTTGCTGAGGTAAAGTACACTTGGCCACTTGGCCACGATGCCTATGAAGTACCCGGCCCTAGAGAGAGGTCTATTTTACATGTAATCCTGAGAAGACAATGAGTTTTTTTTTTTTTTAATTAATTATTTATTTATTTGACTGCACCAGGTCTTGTTGAAGCATATGGGATCTAGTTCCCCGACCAGGGATTGAACCCAGGGCCCCTGCATTGGGAGCACAGAGTCTTAGCCACTGGACCACCAGGGAAGTCCTGACAATGAGTTTTTAATTATACTCATAAAACATTTTTCAACGTGAAAACCTAACTTACTGAAGTTTTGTGTTTTCTACCTTCTCTATGGATACAAGTATCCTGTTGCTGTGAAAATGGCTATTTCTACGGCAGCAAGAAACACTTCAGAGTTACCTAATCTGCCTTCATTCAGATTTCAGGTATAGGGTGTTCTTAGGGCATCCCAGAGCACAAGAACCCTGACTGGTGTTCTCTAACTCTGTTACATGGCTTCTGGTCACCATAAGGTTAAGTAGGTCTCCTGTGAGTGGAAATGCCTGGTGTCCTTCACAAACATCGCCTGCTTGGATGGAGAAAACTGCTTACCAACTAGGCCATGATTATGCTCAGTTGTAGTTTAACAGTGTTCTAGCTATCAAATGTGACATGTAAAATAATCTAATATCAGGACAGTCTTTGCCACACCAATCCCCTTTTCCTGTTTTCCTTTTGGTTAATGTGTAATGAAGGAGGCTGGTTATAAAATACAGAATGTATCTGGGATATGCCCACCAGAAAATAGCCATTCATTTTAGTATTTTACAATTTTCTGATTATTGTTTAAATGATGCTCAATGTCTTACTATTGAGACTCTAAAGTCTTTCAGGACCAAGACTGTGTAATTAAGGAGATCACAGGTCCCTGAAACTTAACACTTCAAGGTATTTTGCTAACATTCCTATAATACTTCAAGGCATTTAAATGTTCTTTACACAACAGTCTTAGCATATCAGGGATATTAAGCGGTGAAGGGGCTTCCCTGGTGGCTCAGTGGTAAAGAATCTGCCTGCCAGTGCAGGAGACACAGGTTCCATCCCTGGTCTGGGAAGACTCCACCTGCAAGGAGCAACTATGCCCGAGCATCACAACTACTGAACCACATGCCACAACTACTAAAGCCTGGGTGCCTAGAGCCTGTGCTCCGCAACTAGCGATGCCAGCGCAATGAGAAGCCCGTGTGCCACAACTAGAGAGTAGCCCTCACTCACCACAACTAGAGAGAGCCCAAGCAGCAACAGCCATTAAAAAAAAAAAGCAGCGAAGGAAGGAGAAACAAAAAAGGTAATTTTGAAAGAATAACCACCATGACCAGGAGCAAGCCCTGGGCTGGAGTAACCAAAACAGCCATTTGAGCACAATAATTTAATTTTGAAAATACGATATGATGAGAAATACTACGTTCAACCATTGACCCCATTGCTTCAAAAAAAAAAAAACAACAACAACCAAGCTTTGTCCCCTTAGTTCCTGGCACAGGAATATGAGTGCAAAAGGCCAACAAGTAACAGGAAGTACAGCTGATCTCTCCACCATCCCCCATCTCCCTGACAATGAGAGGATGCCCGGATGACAAATACATATCTCACACGCTCCGAGAGCCACCTCCAGAGAGGCCCCTCTGAGATGATAACCATTTCCTAGCAGGAACCACCACTGGGCTGCAGAAACCATTAACTATGTGGAACATCCTCTAATATGCTGTGGGATGCAGAAATACAAAACCATCCGTCAGCAAGCACTAAAAGAGACCCTAAGAGTCAAAACTATTCATCAACAAGCACCAAAGAAACAGTCTTAGAAAGCAGTGTAAGAGCTTTATGGTCACCTTTCAGATACATACAAGCAAATTCATTATCCTAGGAACTGCACTGCTGTTCGGTTCATGACACCTGAGTTAGGAAACATTAGGTGCTTCCCGGTCCCTGCCATCATTCTCCCTCCACTTAAAAAAAATAATGGCTGTGCCAGGCCTTAGGTGCAGCATGCAAACTCTTAGCTGTGGTATGTGGGATCTAGGGGCTTCCCAGGTGGCTCAGATGGTAAAGTGGGATCTAGTTCCCAGACCAGCGATTTAACCTGGGCCCCTACATCGGGAGTGTGGAGTCAGCCATTCGACCACCTGGGGAGTCCTCCTCCATCACTTTTAATTCAGTCAGAGAGCAAGGAGAGGCTGAAGGCCTGCAGAGAGAAAACAAATTCAGTATCATTCTTTACACAAGCAAGAAACTTTTAGGAGGGTTGTTTTTTTTTTTAATATTCACTCACTATAGAAAATTACTATGTGTTCTTCTTATATTCTTTTTTGCTAAGTTTTACATCCGTTTAATATAATCAAATTATATTCAAAACTTTGTATCCTGATTTTTTCACTTACTATTTTGACATAAGCATTTTTCATGTTATTACAGTTTTTAAGGATTACTAACTATGTGAACCAGCTCTTCCTTTCTCTAGTATTAGACATTTCTCATTTTTAAATTGTCTTCTGTTATAAATTACACAGATTAAGAAACTAGGGCCAAGTAATTACATGATTGGGGCTTCCCAGGTGGCTCAGCGGTAAAGAACCCGACTGCAATGCAGGAGACACAGGTTCAATACCCGGGTCAGGAAGACCCCTAGAGAAGGAAATGGCAGCCCATTCTAGTATTCTTGCCTTGGAAAGCCCATAGACTAAGGAGCCTGGTGGTCTACAGTCCACGGGGTCGCAAGAGAGTTGGACATAACATAGTGACTAAAACAACAATTACGTGATTTGCCTAGCATTATCATTCTAAGCAAAAATATAATTATGAAATAAATAATAAAGATTTTGAAATTGTAAAGTGATATGGTAAATCTCAAGGCCAAGTAAGAAGTATTTCCGGTTATACTTAGGGATTATCTATTCTCATGAGAAATTGAGAGCTGACAGTTGGAGAGGAGCACAGTTATCCCAGGCCAGAAAGGAAGACCATGCTCAGTACTTAGTTTCCACTCCTCAAAGCCTTCATTCTTAATCTTTCATGGTAGAAGACAGATAGGAACCCTTACAGATGCTTCTGGGAATGGCTCTGAGAGGTGGTGGGGAGACTAAGCTATCGCCACGGCAATCCTGGATCCCAAAGAGATGTGGCATTTTGTCATTGGCAAACTTGAAAACTGACAGTACCTAGGACAAAGGCATTACTTGCAGCTCCTCTTCTAGGAGCAGGAACTAAACAGCATATGTTAAGGGTAGGGTTTGAGTGTATTTAAGTAATGCGGGAATACTCACTTCTTCCTTCTTAATGTTTAATCCTACTTTCTAAGTGTTCATTCCTATCATCATGAAACTGAAATATTTACTCTATTTGTCACTTCCTTTGTCTGGATTTAAAGAGATGGTACATTAAGGAGCTACTCCTGACCTAATGGCTAATTCATGAATGAATGTTAGTGTTCTAGAAAGTCTTACTGTTTTCATGTTTTTCTCAGTATCTTTTTTCCATTTTGATTTTCACAAGCCCAACCTTATTTGAATTATCTTTCATTCCCCACTTTTTTTTTAAACACCTGACATCTAAATTTCCAAGTAATTTGGATTTTTAGGCTCTCTTGAAGTTTACTGATACAAAGCTGCTTTTTTTGTATGTATGTCCTGGGACTTGTACACAGCGTCCTGGGACTTCCCTGGTGGTACAGTGCATGGGAGTCTGCCTGCCAATGCAGAGGACATGGGTTCGATCCCTGGTCCAGGAGGATTCCACATGCCTCAGAGCACCTGGGCCTGTGCGCCACAACTTCTAAGCCTATGTGCTGAAACTACAGAAGCCCACACACCTAGAGCCTGTGCTCTGTGACAAGAGAAGCCACAGCAATGAGAAGCCCGTGCACCACAACGAAGAGCACCCCTCGCTCACCCCAACTAGAGAAAACCCATGGGCAGCAATGAAGACCCAGCACAACCAAAAATAAATAAACTAATTTAAAAAAAGAGAAATACGAAAGGTCCTCCCCCCAAAAAGAAAAATAATGTCCTACTACTATACTGCATGTGAATTCTCAAAAACAGCAAACTTCCAATTTTTTTCTAGACACTGTCTGATTTCAATAGTGGATTCATCCTAGATTGAAACTCCTATTATACATACACATGAGTGACTTGCTAGGCATCAGAAGGACTCCACTCCTGCTTCTAAGTGACTGGTCATTGATTCCTGTGTTCTGTGAACACCAACTTTATATCACAACCTCATGTATCAGATCACACTGTGCCCCCATTTCATTTCTCCTCTTATTGTATAAACAGAGAATCAGTTCAGAGAAAGTAAATGCTGTTAGCATTACTGGTTTATCTGGTAAGTTAGCCTGTTAAATACTGTTGATTACTTTATTACAGGCCAGATTTGATAACTGCCCTCAGCTGCCCCGGAAAATGGAATGGATGTTAAGTAATTATTTGTCAAAGGTTCACTGCCATAGTGATGAAGAAACACTTTGAGAGTCTGTATGCCCATCTTTCTTATCTAAAAACAAGTCTCTTTCTGATTACAGGGGCTAAAATAATGCACATACATCCATGGGGCACACTTACCACATTTAAGCCATATTTTCCCCAAATGCTCATTCAAGGAAGTATTTGTACTGACATTCAAAGCACCCTCCCACACCCTCTCCAGCACTACAGATGGTAATTGCTCCCTTTCATCCTACTTGGATTTTGGCCTACTTGTCTGTCTTCTATGTGGGCCAATGCTAAAGTAATGAGGGTTTCTACACAGAATACAATGATTTTCATAAAGCTTTTCTGACAGGATTTGGTTAACAGTGCCAATGTTCCCCCCAGATCACATACCCTTCTCTCTTGAGTTATTTATACAAGTATTTCCAGAGATAGAAGAAAAGTCAATAAAATGCACAGCCATAATATCCACAGTTATGGGCCGGCACAGGAGAAGGCAATGGCACCCACTCCAGTACTCTTGCCTGGAAAATCCCATGGACAGAGGAGCCTGGTAGGCTGCAGTCCATGGGGTCGCTAAGAGTCGGACACAACTGAGCAACTTCACTTTCACTTTTCACTTTCATGCACTGGAGAAGGAAATGGCAACCCACTCCAGTGTACTTGCCTGGAGAATCCCAGGGACGGGGAAGCCTGGTGGGCTGCCGTCTATGGGGTCGCACAGAGTCGGACACGACTGAAGTGACTTAGCAGCAGCAGCATGGGCCGGCACTGATTTATGAACAAGAGAAGAACAAAGCTTTCTTAAAAAACGAATTTCATCTATTAACATTATCATAGTTTCAATGCATCTTCTCTTATCACTCTGAGGGGAAAAAAAAACCTGCTGCCATATCAAATACACAGTGAAAATTAGTTTTATCAAGTGCCAAAGTAACTTTGATGATTAGAATCAGGGACCACCTTTTAAATATCACATATTTCTTTTCCCCATATTACAAATCTTTGTGTCTTTTGGGAGAGTACTTTTTTTCTTTTTTAAAATTTAAATTTTTTTAAATTGAAGTACAGTTGATTTACAATGTTGTGCCAATCTCTGCTGTATAGCAAAGTGACTCAGTTTCATACATATACACATTCTTTAATATTCTTTTCCATTACAATTTATTCCAGGAGATCGGATATAGTTTCCTCTGCTATGCAGTGGGGCCTTGTAGTTTACCCATTTTAAATACAATAGTTTGCCTCTACCAACCCCAAATTCCCAGTCCATCCCTCCTTTTCCCCCTCCCCCATGCCAACCACAAGTCTGATCTCTATGAGAATCTGTTTCTGTTTTGTAGATAGGTTCATTTGTGCCACATTTTAGATTCTGATTGCTAATCCTACTTCTAGTGGGTACCAGTATTACTATAGAAATCACATATTTGAATTTTCCCAGCAAGTAAAAATAACAGATCAGATCCAAAGTACTCATTCTATAGGAAAAGTAGACCAACCAGGTGGTATGGGAAAGCCTCTCACAACAGAAGCTTTAAACTGTAAAAAGTGTGTGTGTGTGTGGGGGGTGTCCTCCCACCAAAAAAAAATTAAAAAGTGAAAAGTGAAAGTGTTAGTCGAGCAGCTGTATCTGACCCTTTGCAACCCCATGGACTGTAGCCCGCCAGGCTCCATTGTCCATGGAGTTCTCCAGGCAAGAATACAGAAGTGGGTAGGCATTCTCTTCTCCAGGAGGATCTTCACCACCCAGGGATTGAAGCTGTGTCTCCCACACTGCAGGCAGATTCTTTAATGTCTGAGCCACCAGGGAAGCCCATCCATCCAATAGAACTGTCTGCTAAAAACCCTAGTCCAAAAGCAGTAACTTTTCCACATTTTCTGTAAAATGGATGGCCTTAAAACCCTTGTTCCCTGGTGTAGCTTTTCAGAAGGAAAGGAGTTTCCTTATCAAGAATGTATCTAGATTCTCTAACTTCCATCTTCTCCATATCACAATAACACATGAAGTGTCTTTCCTAATTTAAACAGCCGTTCCTTTCAACTGAAAGGTAACAGATTCAGGGCTCTTCAATCTCCAACCTTTGTGCCCCATAGCTTCAAAGGTCCTCTGTGCCCTGCGCCACCAGGCTCTGGATACTCAGAAGCCACCACTTCTTTCCTCCCGTGTCCTGCCCTCAGCAATGATACCGTGGGAACGCTGAAGATAAATAAGGTTTATAATCTTCCTTGGTGTTTCTCCAAGGCAGCTTTAAACTTTTCTATTCCTGTCTGGTTCTTCAGATTCTGCTGTAAACGCTTCACACAACCATTCACAAATCATTATCTCCCAGACCCCTCTTTCTCCCTCACCATTCATGTGATAATGCCTTGAGAATACTTCACCTCACCTTTTGTCTCTGCAAGTCCATCTGCTTCCTTCTTGAGCTTCAGAGGTAAGCCAGGCCCAGGGAGATGCGGCCAGCGGACACTTCGGGACTGGATGAGCCACCCGCCCTTTCTGGAGTGTCCCTTCTCCCACCTGCCACCTGAACTCTCTTTCCTTAAATAAAGATAGCCCTCAGGTCCCTTCTCACTGTGAAAGACGATGGACCAGCTACCCCAAGGGCCCTTTGTCTGAGGTTCCCATACCTCACATCCTTAGCCACAAAGCAGCGGTCCTCACACAGGTAAGGGGTGCTGGTCGGCAATGGACAGGGGAGCCTAGGTTTTCGCGTCCAGTAAAGGGATGGGTTATGGCCAAGGTCCTTCCAGGAGCCAAAATTCTACGACCAAACTTGCAGGTCCTGTCTCTGAGGTGAGAGGACCAACTCCGGGGCGACTACCGAACTCCGAGCCCGCGCTGGCAGTTAGAACGGCCCCTTCCAGCCCCGGGGCTGCGTATCCCCGCCTCCGACCTCGGGCGCCGGGCCGCCGAGGAGGCCCGGCCAGCGCTCGCTCGCCGCCGCGCCATGCCCTTTTACATCCTCACCCGCCGTCGCGGGCCGCCTCTCACCTGGCACGCTGGCATCCCCCGCCCTGCGCCGCCCTGGAGACCCTGGGCCGGGACGGGTCTTGGCAGCCGCTGGTGCTGTGTGAGGGTGGCTTGCGGGGACGCTCGGGCCCGGGAATCTAGCGCGCCGCCATCGGGAACGCGCCGCCTGGTTTCTAAGGAACCGGGATCTCTGGAAAAGCAGGGGCGGAACAGCGGGAAGTCTGCGCATGCTCCATGACTGGAGAGGACCAGCGCCGGCAGGGGCCGTGTCCAGGAGCTACGCATGCTCACTAGTTCCGGGCGGAGGTAAAGCCGTCTGGCTGGAAGCCCCGGTCGTTCGTTTCCGGCGGTGGAGGCGGCGGAGGGGACGATTTTCCAGGCTAGGCTTTTTTCCGGTCGGTCGCCTGGCTGGAAGAGCAAGGAGGTTCTGAGTACTGTGGTGGGCCTTGGTTGTCTCGGAATGAAGGAAGTTCTGCTGCTGGGTGACTCTATCTTTGCAGAACAACAGTTTTCTCGAGCTCGCTGGACTTCCCGGCTTTCTGACTCCTAAAGACTCTTTTTCGTGCGTATCTGGGCTCCTTTTCTTCTGGATGTTCTTTGGTTGTTCTTACATGTCAGTGCTTTTCAAGACTGCGGCCTCAGTCCCCCTTGATCTCTTTACTGGAGCCGGTCCCCCCCCGCCCCCAATAAATACGACTTTGTAACGAGACTACCCTTTGTTTCACCAGACTGTCCGCTAGAGCAGCGAAAATAACCTCTAAACCTTAGTATAAAACAAGCTATGCTGGAAATGTGTCTGGAGGGAAATGAATTTACTGTGGCTTTACTTACGGAACCAGGACATTTGTGCTTAATCTAATACTCCACTCTTCCTTCTACACTAGCTTTTCCCTTTGCTCAGCCGTTCAGTGGTTTCGGACTCTGCAATCCCATGGACTCTAGCCCACCAGGCTCCTCTGTCTAGGGAATTCTTCAGGCAAGAGTATTGGAGCGGGTTGCCATTTCCTACTCCAGCGGAATCTTCTCGACCCAGGGATTGAAATTGCAGTCTCTCGTGTCCCCTGCATAATTAGGAGGCGGGTTCTTTACCACTCTGCCACCTGGGAAACCTCCATACTACACTTGATCTTAGCCAAAAGGCCAGGAAGCGAGAGGCTTTTCCCTGAGAGTCCTGTAAAATGGCCTTGAGTGAAGCATTCTGTAGTAATGCAAGTTTGGAAAATGGTGGATTAAGCTACACATCTTAAACGACAGAATTTTTAGAGCTTTTAATTAGCAGGTGCTGTTTACTCTGAGCATCCATGACAGTTTTTGCTGTTTACTAGGGCACAGAATCCTTTTCCAGTTCCAGGAAACATGTCTGAGATATGGATTTATATGCTCTCCAGGAAACCTCCTCACCCCAGTGATTTAGCCACCACCGGTTCCCTGTATTATCTTGCATGCAATTGCCTTCTCTCTTGCTAATCTCCCTCACGTCGGGTCCCTCATCCTGTGGTGCTAACATCACGCTAAGTATTTCTCAAACCTGCCTTCTTGTGTTTGACCTTGGCCTTTTCTTTGCTTCTAGTCTTACCTCCAGGTGAACAGAAGCATCATCTATTTTATTCCTCCTCTGCATAAAACCCTGGTGCCTTAGGGGCAGGGGAGGCAGCCTGAGGCAGGAGCAGGCCTGTCACACCAGGGGGCATCCTCATGGAGGCAGGGCAGTCATGTGTTTTCTCTGTGTGCCAAGCCCTGCTCTATGCATGCTATAATCCTCTATTACCATGGGGTAGCATAATTAACCATGTTAATGTGGAAACTGAAGCTAAGAAAGGTTCATTTCCCAGGGTCATCCAAACTATGATTTTTCAGCATGAGTTTTTCCCTTGATACCCCTCCGAGTTCTTTCTGTCCAGTGTCTAGAGTGCGCATATTTGGAATGTATTAACAACTTATTTGGGGACTTCCCTAGTGGTCCAATGGTTAAGAATCCGCCTTGCAATGCAGCGGATGCAGGTTCAATCACATGTCATGGGGCAATGAAGCCCATGTGCTTTGGAGCCCGTGCACCACAACTAGAGTCAGTGTGCCACAGCAAAGATCTTGAGTGCCGCAACTAAGATCTGGCACAGCCAAATAAATAAATATCTTATTTTGAGGAGAGGAGGTCTTATGGCCCACCTTTTTGAATTTGCTACTTTTTGTTTCAGATGAAGGCTGTTTCGCAGGAGAGAATCAAAAGCTTGAGTACCTAATGCACTTTTGGGTCTTGCAAAAGTCTTGAGGGTCCTTGAGGAGACACCAAGGGCCTGGACACTCCCAACAGATGAACTGGGAAGGGGCCAAGCTTTCCAGGACAGCTGTGTTACACTAGGGATGGGTCAATCCCAGTAAGACTCAAAACAGAGACCAGACACTCATGACTGCTCATGATGTGTATTTTAATAAAAATAATTCTGTCAAAATACAACAGGAGTTTTTTCATCTCTCAAGTACAATTTAATAGGATGTTTTGTGTTAGAATTCTCTCTAAACCCTCCCACACCCACAAGTTTCATGCTAATGCCAAGTATCAACTTGCGAGGACAAAGGCAGAACCAGTGTGCACAATGTGGAGGACGTCTGAGTCGGCTGTAGTTACTAATGGAGGAGAACCCTATGCAAAGAGGCAGCGCCTGAGGCAGCCAGAGTCCACGATCTGGCCGCAGGTCTGGGTGCACGGGACTCGCGGTCAAGTAGTGCTCCGCTGCCCAGCTGCCACACGGTGTGCATACCTGAGTTGTGAGCAACCAAAGGAACTTTCAGCTCTGACAGATCTCTGCCTCATCTTTGTGCTTGCTTACGGGCTAGGAAGATGCTGGGAGGCTGGGAAGTGCCCCTTCTCCATCTCTTGGTATCCCTGTTCTGCCAACCCACGTCCAGCCACAGACCCAGGTGGGTGAGGAACAGGGGTTCTGGCTATCGTTGCGTGTCCGCCAGTTTCTGCTCTGGAAAAGAGCGACCATTTGGTGGAACAAGAGGAAAAGGTAAGAGGGAAAGGCTGCTCCCCCAAGGTTGAACGACCCAACAGAGCCAGGTCTTCCTCCTGCCTCCTTGGCTGAAGTCCAGCTCTTCACCAGGACTCCTCCCAGGTGCCTTCCCCACTCTCGGCTCCTGGAAGTAGGCTGATAGGAATGGGTGTGCAGCAGGGGCTCCGCTGGTTGGCAGGCAGGCCTGAACTATCAGCAAGACAGTGGGCTCAAGCAGCTTGATTTTGGTCCTCTCCATGGTTTGTGGGGCAAAGGCTAATGTCCCGAAGGTGAGCTGTCCAACTGGGACACAGTGCCCCTCTGGAGAGGAACAGAGTAAACAACTTGGACTCAGCTGAAACAGTGAGATAAGGCACAGAAAATGGGGAGGTGGCCGTGGGCACTGAGCGTGAGCCAGGCGGACACCCAACCCCGAGCAGCACACAGCTGTCCTGAGCCCTCCGGGGCCCTCTCAGCCGCTCCACAACCCAAGCCCAGGCACCCATCCCCACCCCTGACACTCCCCTGAAGGTACCAGCTGCTCAGACATTGCTGGAGGCCTCACCAGCCTAATCCCTCGCCTGCTGTTCAGCTTTAGGACTAAACAGTGTTGTCCAAGCTACAGGGATGAGCTTAGTCCCAGTTCTGCCCGCATCTGTTGAGTGACTTTGGCCAAGTCACTTAATCTCCTGGGCCTGTTTCCTTATCTATAAAAGGAGTAGATGGTCTCTGAACTTCATTCCAATTGCAAAAGCCTCTGGTTTTAATTCCCAGTCCTGAGTGCTTCCGACCATTTTAACAGCCTGATTTTTCCAACCCCTTGGTTTGGGAGCTGGGCATTCCCAGGTTTGCAGAGGATGAATTTCCTTCACAGACAGGACACCACCTTCCTGATGGCTTGTGGTCTCTGGGCTGCCAGCCGGGGCCCCAGTGGGGACCAAGAAAAAGCAGCAACCTTCAGGATTGTGTCCCAGGACAGAATTCTGGGGGAGCACAGGGCCAAGGGCCCTGACCCCATCACTAGCACTTAGTCCAACTCAATTATTTCTCTTGTCCAGCTGTAGGCCCAGCAAGTCCCAGTGGGCACCTCAGGCCATTCCAACCATTCCAGTATCCACTGATGGAGAGCCCACATGCAGACAGAGACTGGAAGCTTGACTTCTGACCTTGCCCCTTAGCAAGGGCTGTCTGTGCATTCCCTCCCACTGTGAAGCAGATGGGGAAATCCTGGCCCCTCCTCCTGCTCCTCTGGGAGGGCACCTCCCTTTCCTTCCTGTGGGCAGTCAGTCCTCTCCACAGATAGCCTGCTCAAGTCCTGGCTGCCATCTTAGCCCTTCTTCTCCTGATTCCCTGATGGCAGTACTAAGATGGTTTCTGACCGACTAGCTGTGAGGATCCATCAGACATGGACAGTGGGACATTGTCAAGCCCATGAGGTCCCTTCCTCTGGCCAGCAAATACTCATTCTTAGTCTTTCCTAAGAATGACTGGGGCCAAACTGCAGGGAGCTGCCTGGCACAGCTACAGTGAGGCTTGGCCTGGGGGGTCAAAGGTTCCATCCACTCTGGCGACTGGCAGTCCACAAATCTGCCTCCACAAGGTCCTGGCTTCTCAACAGGAAGTGTTGATTCCATCCGAGCTGTGCAGAGATGGTGAAGACCCAGGCAGGAAAAAGGCAGCCCCTGTGCCCAGGGGCCTCTGTCCTGGTAGGAGACTCCCTCCCCGCAGCCTGACACACAGCAGCTCTCAGGTCGAAGACAGGTAGTTCCCAGGCAATCAATTTAGAGGAAATGAAGTATTTGGCCATCTTAACAACAAGGAAAGGCAAGATGTTGAAAAGGGAAGAGAGAGAGAGTCAAGGCAGGGAGTGAGAGGCAGGGTAGGATGGTGGACAGTGTGCTGGCCGAGGACCCTCTCCTCCCTCCCTTTGCTATTAGCCCTGGGCCAAGTCATCTCTTCTATGGCCCCTTGGCCCTGCAGTTCTCAGCTCAGTTCAGTTCTTAGAGGCCTAGGCACCCACACCTCTCGGATGCTACAAACCAGCTTGGCCTATCCTGCCCACTATGAGGCTCCCAAAGCCTACTGGGCTTCCCTAGGCTGCAGCTGGGGCTGTAGTTCAACAAAGGGGAAGCCTGAAATAAAGAAATCCCTTGGCTGAGGTGACAGAGATGATTCTTTTTGATGAGTTGGACTCAAATAAAAACATGGTGTCTGGACAGCCTCACCCAAGAGGTGCTGGACCACTAACACTACGATAAATACTGTGTCTTTTTTTTAATATATATATTTATATATATAATCTCATTTTTTTTTTTTACTTATGAAAATAATAAGCTATCACCAACGTGGATAGGCTTCATCACTAAATTAGCAGAAACCAGCTCAGCACAAACTCTCCAGAGATAAATACTGGTGGCTCAGTCAGGAGGAGGAAAAAAAAAAGATAAAAAAACCTTAACCTCTCCTCAAAACAACCCCCCTCTTTTCAAAATAGAAGACACTACATGAAGAGTAACCAGCCAATACTGTGTCATAGGCCGTTGCACGTGAAGGGGGGAGAGAGAGAGAGACTGAAGGTGGGAGAAGAAGGAAGGAAGGAAGGAAAGGAACAGAAGAGGCCAGGCAGGAGGAGTGGACTCTGCCCGTGGCTTCCGGGTCCCTGCACCAGGTGCCGACGGAGGGCAGGGCTGCCCCAGCCCCGGGGCCGAGGGAGCGCCAGGCGGCGCCAGCCAGTGTGGTCAGCTAGTGCAAGTAGTCGTCGACTCTGGCAAAGGAGCAAGATCCCAGGCCCGCTCGGGCCATGAGCCGTAGACACTCAGATGCCTGGCCCAGGGCGAGCATCAGCGGGGGCTGTTTTGGCAGGTTCTGAGACTCTGTGGACAAGAGACAAGGCCTGGTCACTGCCCTGATCAGGGCTGAGCCAAGGTCCAAGTTCCTTTGGGAGCAGAAGGTGCGGGGAGTGGACAGAATCTCTCGGAAGAGAGTTCATATGCTTCTGTGTGTGTCCCAGCCACCAGGCTATGGCCCTGTCAAGAGCCTGTGGACCTTAGCTTTCTTTGGAGCAATAAGCTGGCCTGAGCCCAGGTCACAGTCTAGGGCCCATTGTGATCTAGCCGGCCAACTCAGCTGGGCAGAGGAGGTCAGGGTTCTGTCATGGAAGCCCAAGAGTCCTGCGGGCCACCAGACAGCCTCTGGGCAGAGTTTGCTGCCCTGATTTGGACAAACAAGGAAGGGGTGATGGGGCCACCCAGGCACTCCTGGGACAGCTTATTTTCATTAGGGCCACTTACCTAAAATGGCGCTGTTGAGGGCAGCACACACAGGCTCCCTCTGGATGGGGTCAAGCTGCTGGCCAACTGGGCAGCTCCAGGGGTCTGAGTAGGCAAGCAGGCTAAAGGCATCCTAAGGAACAGGACACTTCTGAGAGGACTGTGGTACACACCACTCCCTCATGGCTCCAGGGGGATACAGGGCCCTGCGTGGTGTCAGGGAGGGCACAAAATACCCCGATGTCCCGTTTCCCACTGCGGTCTTATCTAGAGCTTACTCTCTCCTGTTGCTGCTGTCTCCAGTGCCCTCCCAGAGTCACCATACCCCCCTACTACCAAATAGGGACCCATTCTGTATGAGGGCCTGGCTTGCTCCATACCTGCAGCATCTCTGTGTGGGCCAAATTCTTGCCATACTCCCGGCCCAGCTGCTCACTCAGTGCCTGCAACTCGCGGCCGAACAGGATAATTCTTTCCGTGGCCGCCTGATTGCCCCCGCAGAGCTGCCGCCGCGGATGCCCATCATCTGCACCCAGAGCCCAGCAGAGGGCACAAAGAGACAAGGGAGGACTAGGGTGGGGACCCCAAAGAGAACATGGCAAGAAGGACCTAGGTCGGGGATGGGGATGGGGGTGCCCGTCTGGTGGAGGCAAGCGAAGGCTGAGAGGCGCAGGGGGGCCACCCCGAGCTGAGCTGTCTTAGTCTACCCAGCGCAGGGTCTAGGGGTCAGGCAGGACTTGGAAGCTTTCCCTCTCCCACCCTGTGCAAGATGTAAGGGGGTTCATAAGGGTACCTGCTCTCACCAACCCCCTCCAGCCACTAATGCAGGAACCTGGCCTGGGCAGCAGGCCAAGGTCTTCCCATCGCAAACACCCATTTGTGATGGCTACAGAGGCAGTGGATCAGCCTGCCCAGCCCCACCCCCACCTCCACCGAGGGGAGAGGGCACTGGGACTGAGCATGGCCACATGCGGAACAGTGGGCGGGCGAGGGCACGGCCTTACCCATGCTGGACTCATCCGTCTGCAGGTCCTCATGCTTGTAGGCACCATTGACGATGCGTGTGGACATGCTCTCCAGCACACCATTGGGGTAATGCTCCGCCTCCATCTCCATCTCACTGTCGCTGTGGAGAAGGGTGGAGATGGGAGCTGGCTAAGGGGATGTGGTTGGAGCAGCCTGGGTGGGTCTCCATTGGAGGCTTCAGCCACAGGCTGCTGCGGATAAACTGAGGTACCCAAAGGGCATGAAAGAATAACTCCCAGGTTCCCAGGCTCCAACATTTGGGCCCTACTGTGACGCCAGCCATCCCCAGAGGCTTGTCACCTCACTCCCACTCCAGTCCCGATGCTGCCTCTGTGACCCTCGCCTCCTCGGCCCTCCTCTGAGTTGGCACACCCCTTCTACACACCCCTAGATCCCCAATAACCAGGGCAAGTGAGTTCATGACAGGTGTGTCTGGGAGCCAAACCCGGGTCAGCCTTGAAGCATGCCAGGGTGCTGAGAGCCACCTACATACAGTCTGCAGTCTACAACCTCTACCAGTCCAAACTGTCTGGCTGAGAGCTGAGCCCAGAAAAAACTCCTTTAGTATAGACCCTGGGCGTTCTGAGAGGCCTCTAATCCTTGGAGGCAACCACACTCTCAGTGCCAGCGCCTCTGGAGAAAGATGGGGCCAAGGGAAGCGGCAGCTGAATCACGAGCTAGACAGGAAGCTGGAGCCAAAGCCTGGCCTGGCAGGTCCACAGCTACTATTCCAGGCACAGAGCTGGAGGGGAAGTCGGGGATACAGGGCAGTGGGGAGCTCACAGGACAGGCTGCAGTGGGCACAGAGCGGGAGGAAGAAGCTGAGCACAACAGGTACCTGGTCTCCTGGTTACTGGTACTGCTGTGGGGCTGGGACTTGGTGGAATCTGTTGAGTTGGACTCGGAGTAATTCACTGAGGAGGGAGATGAGGAGGATGAGGAGGATGACGAGGACGAGGAGGAGCTGGGTGCAGGGTATTTACTGTGGTTCGGTTTGCTCTTGGTGGAGGCGATGCCATTGCTGCAGCTGGGACTGTCTGCTCCTAAAAGCCGGGGGACGGTCAGAAGACAAGGGCCAGCCTGCTGCCCAGTGGGGGCCCGGGAGTAACTGCAGTGGTCCCATTTCCCACCCCCCCCCACATTCGGCAGCAAGCCCCGAGCCCATCCTGGGGAAGGGCGCCTGGATAGCCTTGCTTCTCCACACCGGTTCTTCCCAGAGCCCTCCGGAGAGCAGCTGACCTGTGTTGTGCGTGTGGGAACTAGTGGGGCCGTGTCGGGGGCTGAGGCTGGGGGAGCCAGGGTAGCTGTCCTGGGACTTGGGGCTTCGAGAGCTCAAGCTGCGGACCTCACTGTCAGTCCCGTTCACCATCTCCACAAACTGTCGGCACCTGTGGAAGGAGCAGAGCAGCCATGCTCTGGGCTTGGTCCGAGTTGCATATTCCCACCACCAGCGGGGCAATGGGGGGAGCCGGCAGGACCCCAAACTTACTTGAGCATGAAGAGCAGGTTGGGGTTATGCTCCAGCAGCCCTGGGTAGAAGCGCTGTGTGGTCTCAATGGCTTCCCCGACTCGGCCCTCCAGCACCAGCTTCTGAATCTCTGAGGAGAGAAAGAGCAAGGCAGTGAGAGAGGGGCCGCAGACCCCCCACAGGTCTCCGCACTGCCAGGCCCGGGCACAGGCCAGCCACCAGTCCAGCTGGCGGGCTCAGGGCAGCAAGCCCCCTGAGATGCTCACAGAAGAGACCGAAGAAAGAACCTGGCCCCAGGCCCACAACAGATCCTGGTTTACGTCAAGTGTCAGGAAGTCCTCAGAGAATCATAGGGAAAGGGAGGAGTGGGCACTCTCAGCACAGAAAAGCAGGAGAGTGAGTTCGAAGGCCTGCTCCTATGGAGTACAGGTTGCCAGAGACCTGGCAGGGGGAGAGGTCTTGGCTATGAGAGTGTAATCTGGGGGTGGGCGCCTGGGCAGCTTTGTGGCCCGACAGGCTCCTCTTTAAGCCAGACTCCTCTCCTCAGGCCTCACAGGGATGGCAATGGGAATTCATGGTCTCTGGGCCAAGGCCCGCAGCTAAGTGGTCTTCAGGGGCTACAGTGGCCCCTACTGAGAGAGAAGATCACCCTCCTCATGCTGGCAGCTCCGGCGTTGACATCTCTCAGGCCCTTGGCATTGTGCTCCTGCCCTGGGGCCTGGTGTGTCTTGCTGGAAGGGACTTCTGGGTCTGGGGCTCTCTCACTCACAGACCCCAAGTCTGGGATCCCTTCCTGTCTGCCAGGCTGGGTATAGATTCTCTGGGAGACACAGACACATCCACATGCACAGAGACAACAGGCTCAGAGAGACGCAGGCAAGCACACACAGACACGTGTCCACACACAGCTACTCTCCCTCCCTCTCCTCTCCTCGCCCGATCTCCTTTCTGGGCTATTTCCTCTCTCCCCACACCCTCCTTCCACAAAAGAGCCCCAAACACGCAGCAGGCAGGCCAGTATGAACACCAGGAAAGCTTCCTTGGGCTCCTTCAAAGGCAAAGGGCAGGAGCAGAGGTGGGAAGCAGAGAGAGTTCTACCACAGCGGCCATGGAGCATCAGCCTTCCCCATCTGAAAGCTTCATCCCCTCTCTGGCCAGGGGCAGGCAGACTGAGGTTGAGTAAATGGTGGACAAGGCAGGGCACTGGACTGGTAAGATGCAAACACTCTTTCCAGAAGACCGTGAATGGGGGGCTGAGTGGAATCCAGCATGCCAGGGGAAGGAAGCAAGCATGGAGGCGGGGGTAGCCAGCCACACAGGGCCCAGCTTACAGCCGGCCATCAAAGTGTGCATTAGGATGCCTGCACGGAGACATCCCCATGCTGGGACAGTCCTTGGGGGCAGTGTTTCCTTGAAAGAGGGACAGAAGCAGAGCCCGGGGCTGGGTGGTGGGCTGGTCTTCTGGTGAGGATGTGAGCTGAACAGACTCCTGACAGGTTACCCAAAGCTGCCACGAGCCAAAGAGCAGAATCAAGGACAGGTGATGGAGGGAAGGTAGGGGCAGAGGAAAGTCAACCTTACTTTGTCTGTTCTTTATGGATGCTTGTTCTTCCTGAATCGGGGTTTCAGTCATTCGGGCAAAAGCCGTGGCTGTGGCACAATACCCATGATGCACCAGGTAAGACGAGACCATGCTAGAAAAAAGGAAATGCTCAAGGTTGACACTTAAGAACTACATTTCTCACTGACCCCCTGGCGGGACAGACTATCTCCCTAAACATATCCTAAAGATGCAACCTCCACAGAATGAGAATAAGGGGGCTGAAACAAAATGAAAACTTCCCCCAAGGCTCATGCAGTCAGGCGGGGGGAGGGGCAGGTCACCAAGGCGGTCCTAGCCACTTGAGGAGTGGCTGAAATTCTCTGGGTTATGCTGCCCACAAGCGGGCAAGTGTGGTAACACGAGTACAAACGGAAGCACAGACCATCTTCCTCACAGAAGTGGCCGCCTCCTGTGACCTGCGGCGAACCCAGAGACTTCTGCTGCAAGCCTCTCTGAGGGCTTCCCGGAAGGGCGGCCAGCCGAGCAGTCTGGCAGCTGCCCAGATGGGGATGAGGCATGCCACGTGCGTACCTTCTCCAGACACAGGAGCTCCTGTGCAGGTGCCCCACATGCCTGGCAGAAGCATTCCAGCTCAGGTGAGTCTAGCCCTCAGGAGTGCTGGCTCTAGAGGGTGATGGGGAGCTAACCCACGACCCAGGTTACTCCACAATACACGACAAATCTAGGATCCAGAAGCCACGGTTTCAGGCAGTAACATGGCCAATAGGAACACAGTCTTTGGGAGATGGCCCTGAGAAGCCTGATGCCCAGAAACTATTTAATCCCGCCCGAAACTGGCACACGTAAGCAGTGGCACACGTGGAGACCTCGTGTCTGATTTGCACGAAAGTGAACACCTTGGGGTGTGCATATGTCAATGTCATTATTGTAAGTGCCCAACCCAAATGTCTGTAGGGCTGTCCTGTGGAAGGCACAGAAGTTCAGCTGGGTGTTCCCTTATGTTTCAAGGGGTAAATGAGATGATCCATATAGAGTGCCTAGCACAAAGCAAGAAGTCAATATATACGACCTCTTATTATGAAATTATGTATTCATAACATTTTCTTACAAATAAGAATTATAATAATTATACTATTAAAAACACAAGGGCAAAAATTCTTGACAAAACAAGGTTCAGATGAATCCATACACATATCAGAGGCCACTAAAATGTACAGTCCCCTTGACTCAGTAATTCTACTTCTTGAAAGGATACCCAGAAAATAATCTTAAAAATGGAAAACTCCAAATATATAAAAGGGTGACCTACACCCTTCCCTTGGTGGCTACCACCAAGGGAAGCCACCCAAGGGGCTTGTGGAAAATGTGTCTGTGAGATAATATAGCCGTTAACAATGCCCATAAAGTGAAATTATATATGAAGTCACAGGATATGGGTTATATGAAATACTTAGCAAAGACTACCTATGAACACACACAGGCACACAGATACATACACATAAACAAATTCACCCATGTGCTGAGGCCAGGCACTGTCAGCTGAGAGCATCAGCCCCTCCTCCACATAGCTGGGGCAGCTCACCCCTCCCCTTGCCTGTCCCAGCAAGCCTACTGTGGGGACTGGCACCATCTGGCCCTCCAAGGAGGGGCTTCTTCTAAGTTCTGGGGCTGGGGACAAGATGGAGTCATGCTGCTATTCCTGAGAAGGCTCTGGCCACCTACCCCCTGCCTCAGTCCTCCCACAATATCCGTCCCTCAAGAAAGAAGGCTGCACGAAGAACCCAGTGTATACCCCACCCCCACCCCCTGGACTCTAGGACCCTGGCATCTACAGGCCAATGACCCGGGCTAGGAGGAGACCAGTCTTCCTCTGTCCATCCTTGAGAGCCAAGCCAACAAATTAACCCACCTCCTGGCAGAGTGGGTACAGCTCATTGTCCCACTCGGGCCTGCAGCTGGCAAGTGGAAGAGAGACCTGTATCTGACCTCCCTGGGGATTCTCAGCAAGACTGGCCCCCAGGAGAGTCTGGGAATTAATCAGCCAAGAGTCAGCTAGGTGGGCCCTAGGGAGGTCTCTCTTCCCACCACCACTGCTGCAGATGCAAGGGGTTTAGGTGGATCTGACCCTGAGCAGTGACCTGAGGCCAGAGTCATGGCATGACAGATACTCCCTATGATGGAAAAAGAGTCCACAGAGGAAGAGGCCACAGGGCATCCTAGTACATCCTCTGTAAGTTGAGCTGGGGAAGGGAAACAGCCCTGCCAGTGATATTACATCCAGGGCCTTCTGATCCAGTGGTCCAGGAGCAGCTCTGGAGAACTGAACTAAGAGAGAGGCAGGAAGGCAGCAGGCAGAGGCATCCTGGGAGTGCTTTCCAGAAGGAATGCTACCCACTAGAGTTCACAAGAGTAGCTTGCAGCAGTTCAGGGGTCTATGGGAGAGTGAGGCCCCTGGGAGGGGGCAGGGCAGGGAAAGGGCGGGGGCGGGGGACTCACTTCTGCAGCACCGCCTGCCACTCGCCAAGCCGGGCACTGATGGGGAAGCAGTGGACAGTGCCCTGGACCTTGGCACGCCATTCCCGCATGTAGTCCTCAATGTCAAACAGGAAGGGCTGCTGCCCAAAGTTGGCGTCCACAATCTCCCCGGGTGTCTGCAGGCCTACGGTGGGGTAGAGGTTGGCCTGAGGAGGAGAATGAAATGTCAGTTGGGCCCTGAGGGCAAGGGGGGGCAGCAGGGCCTCGCCTCATCTCACCCCCGCACAGAGCAGGGAGGCGCTGGCTCCTGCAGGCTGCTGCTTCAGCTCTGAGAGAACTGCAATGTGGCTGGGGGGAGGCAGGGCTAAGCCAAGTGCTGCCCACCTCCCGAGCAGAGGAACGGCTCCCCAGAGTTAGAGGGGAGAGAGCAAAAGAAAAGCCAGGCTCAACACGGAGTCTCCTTCCCCGCATTAGAGGCTGTAGTATCCCCAAAGCCCAAGGCCCCCATCTGGGACTCGGCCAGGGCACACAGAGGCAGGCTGGGCCCCATCACCCTGCAGGCATGCCTGTGAAAATCTGCTGCAGGGGTGGGTGATGGCTCCTCTCAGAGTGATCAGGACCAAGGATCCCTTTACCACAAAAAAAAGGGGTTATGAGGGGGCAGGAAGGGATGGGGGGAGACAGGAAAGGAGGGGAGGAAGGGGAGAGTAAGGCCAAAGGCACTAAGTGGTTTGGACCCCCTGAAACTGGAAAAGGGTAAAGAAAGGCCCTTCCTGTCTGAGGTTCACTTAGAGGAGGATCTTCTGGCTAGTGAGGCCTGGGCATGTCCTCTGGGTGTGGGGCTCCCCGCTTCCCTAGCCCCTGCCTGGACTTCTACCAGGTCACTCCCTCACGCCTCTTATGGTTCCCAGGCTACAGCCCAATGTCTCGGCAGCCTCCTCCCCACTGTCGCCGGCTCCCAGTCTTCTCTTCCACCTTTCATCATCAGGCCCCTTATCATTCCTATCACGTGCTGTTACCACACTCTGGGCTCAGCCTTTCCAGCACTTGGCAGAGAGTGCTGTCACACCCACGTCTGAGTGTTTCGTGTCACATCACCACCACTAGACTCTTCCCCACTCAGGGTCAGAATTCTCCTTCTGTGTCTGTGTGTTTCACCTAGGACCACAGCCCACCCTTTGGGGACTCCAGGCAGGAGGGAAGGATTTTGATACACAGAGGTGCTATAGTCTGAGCTTGAGGAGGGCCCTCAGATCATGAGGGCATTTCCTATTCCTAGAGCATCACAGGGGTACCCAGGATCCCTAAGTAGCCCCCAGGGCCAGCAAACCCTTCCTCCTTCCAGAACCAGCCAAGGCACACAGCCAGCCCAGGCTCCCACCATTCTGGGTGGAGGCCCTACATGTGACGAGGCCCGGGATGATTCACAAACAAGAAGGACTGGGGTGCAGGAGGTGGGATGAGCCCTGAACTAAGTCAGCAGGAAAACCTGACCCTTTTCCCCATAAAGGTCAATTCTCTGGCTCGGGTACCCTGCATGGTAGCAAGCTCAGTCCCCAAGGGTGCTGGCTTTCCTCAGGGATCTCAGATGGGGATGCACACAGACCCAGCTCCCTAACACTTCAGGAACAACTTTCTATACTCTGCCCGCAAGTCCACTGGGTATAAGCCACACAGAACTGGTTCAGACCAGCCAAGCCATGGAGCTACCTCATCTCTGCCTACACCATCCCCCACCCCCCGGCTGCCTCTGGAAATGCCACAAATCATGGTCACCTGCTAAGAGTCACGGAGGAAGACCAGGCCTTGCTGCTGGAGAGAGAAGGCTGGCAGGGCCCCTTACTGATACTTTCAAGCTGATGGCACAGCACACACTGCTGGTTGGGGAGAGCGCAGGACCCCACTGTGCCTATACTATGCCTGTCAGCCCCCAAGGGCCAGAGCAGAAGACCCCACAGCAGTACTTACCGGGAGGTCTGTGAAGGCTATACCTGTGGAGGGAAAGGAACAGTCATCAGGCCACGTGGTGGATTCCCACGCCTCTGTGGGCCCCCAGAGGGCGTCACAATGGCTGGGGGAGGGGCTGGTCACCACATCTCCCCTATGGTGGAGGGCCAGCACGAGCCAGGGCCTGGTAGGTTTATACCCTGGCCAGAAGTGAAGTCTGATATTTGGGTATTTGTCCACAGCATTTCTATCCTCTCGGGGAAAATCTGCTAGCAAGGACCAACGCCCAAATGATCGATCCTGAGGCCTCTCCAGGCCTGATCACACTCTCTTGATCCAACACATATTTATGGACACCTACTCTGTATGCCAGGCTCTTTTCCACCCATTACCACATCTGATCCTTAGACCAACTCTGGTGCTAAGTAAGAGAGTGCTCAGTTAGGTGCCAACATCTGGTGCTTAGACCAACTAAGGGAGCAGGCTTTCTCATCCCCATTTTACAGATGTGGAAAGTAACCCTCAGTGGTTAAATGATTTGCCAGCAGTCATAAACCCAGCAGAAACTAGTCTTTCATGCCAACACTGACAGAGAAGTGGCGACAGAAAGGGTGGCAGCTGCCCATCTTCAGCCCCTACTTGCCCAGGGTCCCCAGAGATTCCGAGCTGACAAAGCCCAGGTTAACACTGGCCTGTGTACCCTCTGAGCCTTCCTGCTAAGCAAAGAGGCTGTGTTTCTAGGGACCCCAGTCCTGAACAGGAAGTGAGGGTAGAGGGGAGCAAGACCTAAAACATATCAGCAGGCCCCAGAAGGAGAGGGGCCTCAGTATATAAACTAGAGCATTCGTGTTTTGCAGGTTGAGAAATGACTCAAAGCCAAAGGAGACTCTCCCAAGGACTCACAGTCTTCCCATTTTTTTTTTTTAGTCTTCCCATTTTTTAAGATAAATTCTTATTACATCCTCTAGAAGTTCCTAAGCTTTTGGTCTGAGAGATTTTCAAACCACTGACTACTTAGAGGTCCCTGTCTTCTCCCTCAACCCCACCTAGAAAAGAAACTGAAACCCAGCAGGACACAGCACAGGGGACGGTCTGATGACAGGTCTCCCAGGAAACCTCGGGCCAGGATCCTGACAGCCAGCCAGCGCGCCCCATGTGCTTCCTCTGTTCTGGGCACTTGGTTCACCTCTTACAAGGAAGCATTTAATTCAGAACAGGCCTGGAAGGTGTATACTGTCTCTGACACTGGTTTACGTATGAAAAAACCAGGGCGCAGAGAAATGTTTACATTCTTTAGTGGGCTTTTTTGCTCCTCAGTGAAAGAAGTTCATAAACCCATGACCTGCCTGCCTGAGGCCACTTCCGGCCCCATGTGCATAGTCAGCAGTCACAGAACCAGCTGTGAACTCTGGAAGCCCCTCAATGTCCACCCACTCCACCCACCAGGTCTGCATGGGAGCTGCCCCCATGGATCTCAGTGTGGCCGGGCCACTACTGCTGTGCTCCCAGGCTCATGGAGAGGCCCACAGAACTCTAAAAGAAGGGGGAGTCCAGGCTCTTTCAATTACCTGCTGTGTGACCTTTGACAAGCTACCCAACCTTTCTGAGCCTATCTGACAAAAGAGGGTAATGATACACCCAACTCCCCAAGAAGAAAGGAGAAATGGATTCTCTGTGAAAGCTGCCTTGTAAACTGTGAGGTCCAGGTACAAGCTGGCTGGACTTGCACCACAGGGCAAGGCACCTGCCAGGCTCCTGCCCAGGGGATGACCTACCCAGTTCGCCTAGCTCTATCTCACAGTGGCACTTGAGAAGGCATCCAGGAGGATGAGGAGAGAGGCTACTCCACCCCCTATTGCACTGGACAAGGGCAACACTGCTTCCCATAGCCCTGCAGGTCTCCGGGAGTCTCCACAAAGCCACTGTGATAGCAAGATATGAGATGGCCCACGGGAAGATCTGAGAAGTCCAGGCAAAGATCCAGGATGCAAACAGGACATACAAACCTGCTGATGAGAAGTACCCTGAGCCAAAGACATAGAGCTCGGGGATCACTGAGGCTGAGGGTATAAAGAACCCCCTGTATAAAAATTACTCTGGGGACTTTCCTGGTGATCCAGTGGTTAAAAATCCATACTTAACCCCCTCAGACTCCCTTCCACTGCAGGGGGTCTGAGTCTGATCCCTAACCAGGGAACTAAGACCCCAAGGTTTGCAGAAAAAAAAAAATTACTCTGGAAGCACAAGGACCACTTGTGGGTGAGACATTAGCCTCCATTCACTCAGAACATTCATTTGTCCTCCCGTCAAGTATTTGCTGAGACCTCACAGGAGCCAGGCCCTGCACGAGGCACTAGGAAACGAGCTGTAAGCCTGGCCCTAAAAGTGCTGCCAACTCCAGCAAGAGAGATGGTGTACAACTACTAATGACACAGACAACTGACCAGTGACACACAGGGCTAGTGCTGTGACACAGGACGAGGGGGCAAATAAAAGGAGTAGGGCGGCTGGAGGCAAGAATTGTCACTCTGTTTCTCTAAAGGGAAAAAGGTTCCGAGGTGAGAGAGCAGTCACTGGCTCACTGATCCTGTGTGAGCTTCTGAAGCACATTATATTGACACGCTGGCTTGTGAGAAGGGAACAAGGTCATTAGAAGAGTCGCCAAGTGGTCTATCATTCAGAGTTCATTGACCTTCCTTTAAATTTTGTGATCTAGAAGATGCAGAGGATAGGTCAGATTCATTTTTTAGTAAGGTCTCAGCAGTATCCTTGTGGGCAAGACAGAAAAACGTGAGCTTCAGAATAACGTAGTGAAGTGCTTCTTAAATGGCTGGTGTCTACCTGGACAAGCTGCAGGCTGAAGGGCTCAAATCCAGCCTTGTCCTCTTCCAATATTTTTATCAGTATCTTGATGAAAACATATAGAAACATGCTTACCCAAATTTAGGTTAACACACAGCTAAAGACTGTTAACATGTAGCTGTTAACATATAGCTGTGGTGTTGGAGAAGACTCTTGAGAGTGCCTTGGACTGCAAGGAGATCCAACCAGTCCATCCTAAAGGAAATCAGTCCTGAATATTCACTGGAAGGACTGATGCTGAAGCTGAAACTCCAGTCCTTTGGCCACCTGATGCAAAGAACTGACTCGCTGGGAAAGACCCTGACGCTGGGAAAGATTGAAGGCAGGAGGAGAAGGGGACAACAGAGGATGAGATGGTTGGATGGCATCAATGACTCGATGGACATGAGTTTGAGTAAGCTCTGGGAGTTGGGTATGGACAGGGAAGCCTGGCGTGCTGCAGTTCTTGGGGTCGCAAAGAGTCCGACATGACCGAGCGACTGAACTGAACTGAATGGCTGAAGAGGATATCAAACATTGGAGACAGGATGAGCAAGACCAAAGCAGATCTTGACAGACTAGGAAAATTGACAATATAGACCTAAAGGAAGTTTAATTATAAGAAGTGTAAGGTCTAGCATGGGGTCTATATAAACATGTACTAGGGAAATAAGTTTTTAAAAACAGTGAGAGGGTCTGGCTGACATTGAGGCGGCCATGAGCTCTTTAGGGATCTAGACTGACAAAGGGTTGAGGGCCCAGAGGAGGGAGGTGCAGGTGCAGAGAGAACAACAAGTACGTCCCAAATCTCATGTCCCATGGCAGGTGCCATGCTCTGAGCAAAGTGAGGACAAGCTGAAGAGAGGTAAGGAGGGCAGGTGTTCAGAGCAGAGAGGCAGGACTAGGCCTTGCTCGGAGTGGCAAGCGAAGCAGGACTTGGGCAAGGACTGAGAGCCCGTAACAGTGGGCCCTGGATTCTGACAGCAGAAGAGTCAAGAGGCAGGAAATGGCTGGAGTCCAAGAACAGAGGGGGAATGAGGCCTTGCCCTGGAGCAGCTAGCTCCTTCCAGGCTGGATACCAGCACTTGCAGCTAGGTGGCCACGGGTCAGGGGAAGGTTTCTCGGATGTGCAGCTGGGTCAGCTCTGCAGCATCTGTGCTACGCTCCTGGCCGCCCACTCCAGGCCGTGGCATCTGACTGCCCTGCTGAGGAATGCTGGCTCCTGATCACCTGCCACAAGTAAACCTGATTTCCACGCAGGTCCCCTGATTTTGCCCAGGCTTAGAGAAGCCACAGAGGGGATGTGGAGAGTGGCAGCCACCTTCTGACTGCTCCTGAAACTAGGGCATGTGAGCCTCCTATGAGTTGGGTTCAAAGTCAAATGCCCAACTCCATTTCGTGGGAAAGCCTCTGGTCAACCTGGCTGGTAGAGTTCTGCTGGATTAGGGACCTCTGCAAACTCAGGCAGGCCTGCCCAGCAGTTAGGTACCACCTCACGGCCACTCTGGCTGTGGGTTCTGCTCCCTCAAGGGCCAAACAGTACCCACCCCTACCAGGGCAAGGTGTCAGAATAACCAAAGTTCCCCTCTCTCTGAAGTTCCATCCTAAGTTTCTTTGTGTGTACAGGACTGCTCTGCAAGGGATCCTCCACCTGCCTGCTGCTCCTCCTGGGTTTCTGACTGGTTGATGGCACCACTAATCCAGCTACTTTCCCATGTTCCCTTCTCACCAGTGTGCCCCACCTGTCATTAACCCATGCTTGTGCCACCCCAAGGCCTCTGCAGACCTGTTCTCCACTGTCTGCACCCATCACCACGGCCGTGTCTCAGGCCATCTGCCTCCTCCTCAGCCCTTACTCCAGTCAGTTCGTCCTTCTCAGTTTAACCAAAGGGACCTTTTCAACATAATTCTGTCCAAGCTGCTGTCTGTCAACCACAAAAAGGCCAGAAGAGACCTGGCCCCATCCAATTCCAGCTTGTCTGTTTACCTCATGTACTAGAGCAGCCCTCACTGTTGCTCCACAGCAACCAGTGCCCTACAGAAGGGCCAGCCAAAGTCTGGGCCCAGGAGACTGGCATACAAATCACTTCCACTGTTCAGTAGGTACTAGAGCCCCTCAAACTTCTTATCAACCCTAAACTTTGCTCCAGTGAGTGTCACACAGGCCAGGAGCATGACCATGACATTACTCTACTTCAGCACTGACCCAGGCTCAATAAACGCTGTTCAATGGATGGATTAGCAAAGGGAGAACCCCTATACACTCCCTTTCCCTTTCAAGGCTCTGATGCTTAGAAAGGGCTGCAGTTCTCCAGAGCTCAGCAGAGGATATATGGCACAGCTCTGCCTTCAAAACCTGTAGTTAACCAAAGTGGCTCCACAGGGCAGACCCTCCCAGGTCCCCTATGTACCCACCAAGGCTATGGCCATTCTTGGTGTAGAAGCAAGTGCCGTTGATGAGGTTGACACAGCAGCCAATCACATCTCCTGTAGTGAATGTGGGACCATAGGGCTGGCCAGTCCCCGAGGAGCAGAAGGAATGCCCATCATCACCATGGTAACCATAGGAATGTTTATCCCAACCTGTGGAGGAAAAGAGAGCAAGAGCTGAGGCAAGGTACTTGAGAGAAGAATAAGACAAAGAAGTCCACTCAGTCTGAGCTCCAGCCTCCACCACCTCACCAGCACATCTGGCCTCTCAGAGCTGGCTACAGGCAGGGTCTGGCTGGGTTAAATGAGCAGTGAGTTCAGCAAGTCACTGCCCTGAGGAGCTGAGGCAGCCCTGCCAAAGAAAGAGCCCAAGCTGGAGTTAACAGGAACCAAAAACATGAGTGCCCTGGAAGGGACTTACCAGAGGGCCATGAAACAAGGAGATGGCTGGGGGAAGCCTCATGAAGGAGAAGGGGCTTGAACTGAACTCTGAGGTATATCATGGTTGTTCTTTTAATGCTTTTTCAAACTGAAGTATTATTTACATGTAATAAGATTCTTCCTTTTTAACTGACAGTTCAACAAGTTTTAACAAATATTACTACCACCACTATCAAGATATAGAACATTTCCATCAATCCAAAAAGTTTTCCCTCATGCCTCTTTGCAGCCAATTCCATTCCAGTCAACCCTAAGCCTTTGGCAACACTGATGTGATTTGTTCCTATGGTTTTGCCTTTTCCAGAATGTCATATAAATGGAATCACAGGGTTTCCCTGGTGGCTCGGTGGTAAAGAATCTGCCTGCCAATGCAGGAGTTCAAACCCTGGTCCGGGAAGATCCCACATGCCATGGAGCAACTAAGCCCAACATGCGAGACAACTGTTGAGCCAGCACTCCACAGCTCGAGCGCTGCAATTACTGAAGCCGTGAGCTCTAGAGCCCATGCTCCGCAACAAGAGAAGCCACTGAAATGAGAAGCCCGTGCACCACAACTAGAGAGTAGCCCCTGCCTGCCACAACTAGAGAAAAGCCGGTACAGCAAAGAAGACCCAGAACAGTCAAAAATAAATTAAAAAATAATTTTTAAAAAGTGGAATCACAGAATATGGAGTTTCCTGTGTCTAGCTTCTTTCACTTAGCATAATGCCTTTGAAATTCATCCACATTGTTAGGTGTACCTGTATTTTGTTTCTTTTTATTGCTAAGTAGAACTCCATTGTATGGACATACCACAGTTAGTCCATTTACTAGTTGATGGCGTATCAGTTCAGTTCAGTTCAGTTGCTCAGTCGTGTCCAACTCTTTGCGACCCCATGAACCGCAGCACGCCAGGCCTCCCTGTCCATCACCAACTCCCTGAGTCCACGCAAACCCATGTCCATCGAGTTGGTGATGCCATCCAGCCATCTCATCCTCTGTCGTCTCCTTCTCCTCCTGCTCCCAATCCTTCCCAGCATCAGGGTGTTTTCCAATGAGTCCGCTCTTCGCATCAGGTGGCCAAACTATTGGAGCCTCAGCGTCAACATCAGTCCTTCCAATGAACACCCAGGACTCATCTCCTTTAGGATGGACTGGTTGGATCTCCCTGCAGTCCAAGGGACTCTCAAGATTCTTCTCCAACACCACAGTAGTTGTTTCTAATTTTTGGCTAATATGAATAAAGCCACTAGACATTTGTTTACAGGTCTTTGTACAGACATATGCTTTCATTTCTCTTAATACTTAGATGTGGGACTGCTGGGTCACAAGATAAGTATATGTTTTACTTGATAACAAACTGTCAAACTGTTTTCCAAAGCGGCTGTACTGTTTTGCATTCCTACCAGCAATATATGAGTTTCACAATCTCATCAGCACTTGGTACTGTCAGTTGTTTTTCGTTTCTTCTTTTTCTCTTAAGACATTTTAATAGGTACGTAGTAGCTGTAATTTGCATTTTCCCAATGTCCAAGGACCTTAAGCATCTTTTCATATACTTATTTACCATCAGTTTATTAGGAAATTACTGAACTGTCTATTCAAATCTTTCTTTTTTTTTAATTTATATGGAACATGTGAAGTCGCTCAGTTGTGTCCAACTCTTTGCGACCCCATGGACTGTAACTTACCAGGCTCCTCTGTCCATGGGATTTTACAGGCAAGAGTACTGGAGTGGGCTGCCGTTTCCTTTTCCAGCAAATCTTTTTAAAAAAAACTGGTTTGTAAATCTTATTGAGTTGTAAGAGTTCTAGATATATTTTGGATACAAAATGTGTTTTGAAAATATTTTCTTCCACTCTGTGATTTGTCTTTTTTCATTTTCTTAACAGTATATTTCCAAGGCCTGTTGGGATTTTTTTTAATCATTTTTTAAATTTGAATATAGTTGATTTCCTGCTGGGATTTTTACTGGGATTGTACTGAATCTACAGATCAACTTGGAAAGAATGGGCAGTGTAATAATATTGATTATTCAAATCCATGAACATGGTATACTTCTCCATTTATTCAGGTCTTCTTTAGTTTCTCTCAGCAGTGTTTTATCAAATTTATCACTAAATATTTCACTTTTGATGTTATTATATTATTTTAAAATTTTACTTTCTAATTGTTTCTTGGTATTGTATCAAAATATAATTGATTTTGAGGGTGGGAGGATGGGGTCAAGGTTTCTTTCTGGAGTGATAAAATTGTCCTAATATTAGAGTATGATACTGGTTGCATAACTGTGCAAACATGCTAAAAAACCACTGAACTGTACATTTTATTTCTTTTTTGGCTGCACCATGTAGCATGCAGGATCTTCAGTGACCAGGGATCAAATCCATGTCCCCTACACTCCATGTGTGGCATCTTAACCACTGGACTGCCAGGGAGGTCTTGAACTACCCACTTTAAAAGACTAGATTTTGTGGGATGCAAATTTTATCTCAATAAAGCTATTAAACACACAAATGTATTTTATTTTTTATTTATTCATCTGGTATCCTGCATCCTTGTCAAACTCACCAATCAATTCTGGTGGCTTTCGTCAAGACTGCAGTGCCCACTGAAAAAGGGTTCCCAAGCAAGAAGCCCTACTTCCCACATAAAAAGAACATATGTGTAATTCAGAGAAACCATCAGAAGCACCAGACTTGAGGCCACAGGCAGAGTTCTTGGCATGGAGTCTCCCAAGACAGGCTATTCTGCTTCAGTGGCTGAAGCTACTAGAAACCCAAACTTCTGCTCCAGGGGCCTGGGATGCCAGGGACAGTGGTGGGGCTCTCTCAATGCTGTCTGACCAGCACAGCCTTCCCTAAAGCCAAGCCCACTGCTTACCACCACCTGAGGCCATTGGCTGTTGGGGGAAGACTGTCCAGCAAAACCACTGTCCTTTCTAGCTCTCCTCAAAGAATCCTTGTAGGGGGGCTGGCTTGCTGTTTCTATAATTCCTCTCAGAATTATGCCCACAGTTGCTGACTGATGCCCACTTAGTTCTCCCTTTTTGTCAGTACATCAAGGTTTGCCAATGCTTGCCCTCTGGAGATTTCTATAAATCTTTGGTCCACCCCTCGTATACTGCCCACATTCTTGATCAGTCCTGGTTCCTGTTGAGCCTCTCCGGTCACCAGTCACTGTTTCTGGGGCTGTCCCTGTCTCACTCACCACTTCCTAAGCCTCCCTCCAACCCTTGCCATCAGGAATCTGAGAGATGAGAGATGACACAGGTGTGTGCATACATATGAATGTGTATTTGTGCGTAGTGACTAGTTCCAGTCCACTTCTTTCTCACACAAAGATGATCCTGTGTGACAGATCTTTTATACAGATTCTATAGTCTAGCAGATAGAAGACACAAGCTGGAAGGTTTTCTTGTTTCTTTTTTTTAGCCTTCTCCAACTGAAGCAGCAGGTACTCTTTAAAAACGAATACAATTGTGGCTATTTGATTTACTGAAACTAGTGAAATCATCAGCAGAACTGTTTCAAACTTAGTCAGTGACTCAAGGATATTTGTGAAGCTATTTCTGTCTCAGTGTATGGGAGCTCAATAGAGATCGCCAAAACAACAGATGTTTACATTTTCAAAGACCTAAAATAAAAATTTGAGTATTTTGAATACTTTTCTTCAAAGATAAACTATTTAATTATTTTGACAAACCTACCGTAGAATTTTTGGATTTTTAACTCAAGCTACTCAAGCTATAAATATGGACTTTAAGTTTTTAGAAACTAAAGAACTCAAATAAAAACCCAAAATATCTATATAGAGTCAGTTCAGGATTCACCATCACCTCAGTTTGACTGAAAAATAGACACATTTTCCTATTTTGCTTTTCTTTAATCCCCGAATGAATTTTTATCAGTTATACAGATTTTCCCAGAGGAAGAAAATTCATAATCCCTGTGGCATAATGAATGTGAAGTCAAAGTTGCTCAGTCGTGTCCAACTCTTTGAGACCCCATGGACTATACAGTTCATGGAATTCTCCAGGCCAGCATACTAGAGTGGGTAGCCATTCCCTTCTCCAGGAACATACTGAATAAGGTCTCCCAAAGATGTCTAGGTCCTAATCTCCAGAACCTGTAAAATATGCTACTTTGCATGGCAATAAAGACTGCTTTATTGACTATGCCAAAGCCTTTGACTGTGTGGATCACAATAAATTGTGGAAAATTCTGAAAGAGATGGGAATACCAGACCACCTGACCTGCCTCTTGAAAAACCTGTATGCAGGTCAGGAAGCAACAGTTAGAACTGGACATAGAACAACAGACTGGTTCCAAATAGGAAAAGGAGTACGTCAAGGCTGTATATTGTCACCCGGCTTATTTAACTTATATGCAGAGTACATAATGAGAAAACGCTGGACTGGAGGAAGCAGAAGCTGGAATCAAGATTGCCGGGAGAAATACCAATAAGCTCAGACATGCAGATGACACCACCCTTATGGCAGAAAGCGAAGAAGAACTAAAGAGTCTCTGGATGAAAGTGAAAGAGGAGAGTGAAAAAGTTGGCTTAAAGCTCAACATTCAGAAAACTAAGATCATGGCATCTGGTCCCATCACCTCATGGCAAATAGATGGGGAAACAGTGGAAACAGTGGCTGACTTTATTTTTCTGGGCTCCAAAATCACTGCTGATGGTGACTGCAGCCATGAAATTAAAAGACGCTTACTCCTTGGAAGGAAAGTTATGACCAACCTAGACAGCATATTAAAAAGCAGAGACATTACTTTGCTGACAAAGGTCCATCTAGTCAAGGCTATGGTTTTTCCAGTGGTCATGTATGGATGTGAGAGCTGGACTATAAAGAAAGCTGAGTGCTGAAGAATTGATGCTTTTGAACTGTGGTGTTGGAGAAGACTCTTGACAGTCCCTTGGACTGCAAGGAGATCCAACCAGTCCATCCTAAAGGAGATCAGTTGTGGGTGTTCATTGGAAGGACTGATGTTGAAGCTGAAACTTCAATACTTTGGCCACCTGATGCGAAGAGCTGACTTATTGGAAAACACCCTGATGATGGGAAAGATTGAGGGCAGGAGGAGAAGGGGACAATAGAGGATGAGATGGTTGGATGGCATCACCAACTCAATGGACATGAGTTTGGGTGGGCTCCGGGAGTTTGGTGTTGGACAGGGAGGCCTGGCGTGCAGCAGCTCATGGGGTCGCCAAGAGTCAGACATGACTGAGCGACTGAACTGAACTGAACTGAAAGATTTTGCAGAAGTGATTAAGTCAAGGCTCTTGAAATGGAGAGATGATCCTGGATTATCTGCGATGGGGAGAGTACAGTAATGTAGTTACAAGGACACATGTAAGATAGAGGCAAGGGAGTCAAGTCAGAAAAGGTGATGTGATGGTGGAAGCAGAGAGAGAATAGAAGATGCTGTTACACTGCTGGCTTTGCAGATGGAGGATGGGGTCCATCGTCAAGGTATGTAGGTGGACTCTAGAATCCAGAAAAGCCAAGGAAATAGATCCTCCCCAACAGCCTCCAGAAAGACTACCACCCTGCTGACACCTTGATTTCAGGACTCTGTCCTCTAGAACTGTAAAAGGATTATTTTAATCCACTACTATTGTAACAGCAACAACAGAAAACTAATACAGTCCGCTATGGCTACAGAAGAAGTTTCTGAGCATCTGGAATGATCAATGCAGAGAAGCAACACCTCAGCTACTTGTCTCCTGCTCTTCAAAGCACTATGAAGTTAAAAGCTTTTCAGAGAAGATCACAGAGCTGTAATGTATCTTCAATAGAAGCTATCATTTCATAGCCAATATTTTCTCCAAACGCCATAAAGAGCTTGTGTGTGTGTGTGTCTGTGTGTGTGTAAGATGTGTATGAATGCATGTGAAAGGGAATTTGGGTTAAAAACAGAATGTGAGTATATGGCTCATTTAGTAACAGTGGCTACAGCAGCAGCAGTTTGGTTTAAGACCACTGTGTTACTTTTCCATCTTCTGCAAAGAACAGGCATCATTCAACTGTTATCACTTAGTTAACAAAGGCCTGCTCCATGGAGTTGACAAATGAGGGTGGTGGGTGGTGTGAAAGGAGCAGAGAAGATATAACATCTAAGTAAATCGATAAGCAAACAAGAAAACACCTGGTAGAGAAAATGTGCTCTGAAAAAAACTGAGCCAGATGATGGGCTGGAAGTGGGAGTGGGGATGAGGACTGACCCCTGAGAAGAGGTCAGCTTGACTACAGTATCAGAAGGAAGAACTTTTGAGGTAAGAGGAATGGGTTCAGCATGTCTGGGAAACAGAAAGGCAGCCAGTGGGGCTGGAGCTGAGTGAGACTGAGGAAAGGCTGGGAGTGGAGTCGACAGGGTTTGCTGAATGTGGGCACTGACAGCATGAGGGGAAGTGAAGACGACTCCCAGGTTTCTGTCCTGGGCAAATGGGTGGATGGTGGTTCCACTTACTAAGAGATGGGGAAGATGGACAGAAGGAAGAGATCTTCAGGACACGTTAAATTTGACATGTTTTATTAGACATCAAAGCAGCTGGGTGGCAATACAAGGCAGGTGAGATGACTGTGGCTCGTCCCAGATGCAGCAAGGTTGCCATGGGGAATACTCACTAAACAAACAGTGGTGTGGACAGAAAAATTAAAATGAAGTCACTGGAGGATTTTCCTATGCGGTATCCTCATACAATGGCTTTCTGTTTTTCCTTTGGGAGAAAAATTCAGGCTAGTCAAGGACTAGAAAGGGCAGAACAAACACAAGAGAAAGGTACCACAAGCCCAAAATAGATGAGGACATGTTAAAGGGCACAAAGTTACTCTAAATGGATTCAGTCACCCCTGCCCTCCATGAACCTTCTCCCCAGGGCTTGAGAAGTTGTGCAGCAGACAGAAGGGCTCCCTAGGAGGCGCTAGTGGTGAAGAACCTGCCTGCCAATGCAGGAGAAGTAACAGACATGGGTTCAACCCCTGGGTCGGGATTGCACGCACACACACACACACACACACACACACACACACACACACACAGAGCAGACAGAAGCTGGACTGCACACACACAGACACAGACACACATACAGACACACACACGACAGAAGCTGGCACTACAAGGCCATTCTTGAGGTATCTGGCAGACAGAATAAAAACTGTAAGGCCAAGGCCTAAATGCTGTTGTACGTTCTGCAGTGACTCTGGTTTTTGTTGTCAGTCTCAGGCTAAGGTCCTAAGGAGAAGGGGGTCTGGCCTCTGTTAGAAAGAGACACTGGAGTCCTGGATGCCAGGGTAGCTCGTGTGGCCTCAAGGGCCTCTTCGGTCTGCTCTCGCACACAGTACGGTCCCTTCTCAGGTGGCAGGCCCCAGGCCATCACTTACCTTCTCACACCTTGGTTCCCTTCTCTACAAAATCAGGGACACCAATTAGACATCATTGTCAAAGGGACCTAGGTATCTACTTATAACAAAACTCCAAGAGTCCAAACCAATCAGTAAGTATGGTAATTCCCATCTGAGGGCTGAGGAAACTGAGGCACTGAGAGGCTCCACAAAGGCCTGTGGTCTTGTAGATTACACTCCCAGAGGCTTGGGTCTCCTATCTTTCTTTTTTGGGGGGGAGGGGGCTGTACGATGCAGCATGTGGGACCTTTAGTTCCCCAAGTGGGGATAGAACCCACGCTCCCCTCAGTGGAATCATGGAGTCTTAGCCACCCACTAAACTGCTAGGGAGGTCCTCTGTTCTCCTGTTTTCTGAGGGACTTTCAAGTAGGCTCCAAGAAGGTACCCATGAGAGTGAAGGTGAAGCCTCCTCCTTCCTGGAGTGGCCCCCAATTCAATCACAGGGAAGAGGAAGATGCTCTGAAGACAAGACTGGGCTCCATCAGCACAAACTGCAGGGAACCCCTACAAGGCTTCTGGAGCCTAGGCTCAGCCACCTGAGCAGCACTACTTCCTGTAGGTGACTAGCTGGGTTCCATCAACTTTTAAGAAGGGATTGGGCGCCAGCGGACTGGGCACCACGCCGCTGGCACCCAGCCCCCAAGGCTGTGGGAACAAACAGCAGGATCAGGGAACAAGGAGTGCCAGGCTATGTCTGCCAGCCCCCTTCACTGGGGGATAGCACTCCTTTTCTCAAGAGGTAGCTCCTCCCCTGTGCCAACCCTAGTGCTCCAGTGGGGAGTGCTAATCCCAGGGAGACTCCTCCCTGCCCCAAGCTGGACCAGTAAGAGATCTTCCTGGAATTTCTGTACGAGGGAGCTGGGAGGAGAGTGGGCCTCAAAGCCCTGTGCTGCCATTGTTTCAACCTCGTGTAGAAAGCCAGTTTGACAGACTAAAGCTAATAAGCAGAAAGCAGACAAAAGACAGGGAGAGAACCCAAAAGACTAAATCCCAGATAGCATTTGAGTCCCCACTGAGAGACTTTGTGCCTCTTCTTGTCCTGCTTGAGGGCTGGCTGACCTAGCTGGTGAGAGATGAGATTCTCACCCCGGAAAAAACCAAAGTTCTCTGACTAAAGGGGCCACATCCAGGCATCTTTACATTGCCTAACAAGTGGCCCACAGTAGGTGCTCAAGAAATGTCTGTTGAAATGGAAAGGGAAACAGGTCAAGGGCTGGCAGGACACCTTAAGTACAAGACCCTGGGGTCAGACCATGCTGACTGACACACCACCCAGGGGCCATCCTGGGCTCTACTGAGAGTTTGGTTATTGCAACTTTTCTTTTTAAGAAAAGCAAAGTAATTAGAGCAATCTGCCTGCATCATGTCCCCATTTGTATAGACTAATGGTGAAGCCACTTCCGGACTCCCCAAGAGGCTACGGACCTGGCTCATCCCCTGGGAAAGTCCTGTAATTTTTCTGGATTTCAGCTTCCTCACCTCTGAAGCAGGGCAGTTGATGTAAGTGTCCTGCCAGCTCTGGAAGAATCTGTAGTTCTTGGTCCTCCTTCCCATTAGGAGGGTCTAGCAACCACGGTCTTTCCCCAACCTCTGCCTAGGTGAGACTCCCCTGTAGCCCTATCAACCTTAGCTCCGAGACAGACCTCCTCCCACCCCCCATTCCTGCCCCAGAGCCAAAGTCAGCCACCTTCTAAGTGTGGACCCTGGCAGTCACCTCTCCCTGGTGGGCCTGGTGTGAGGCTGGGGTGATGAGACCAGGAATGAGGGTTATCACCCTTGCCACAGGGCCAGAGCCAGCTGTCTCAGAGGATAGCAGGTTATGAGGGCCAGAGGAGAATGAGGGGGCTCAGCTCCTTTACGGAAGACAGCTCCAGGGGCTTGGGGACAACAGACGCTGGTACTGCACAATAGGGACAGCACTGTGACAGTGAGTGCCACCCAACTAACCATTCTTCCCTCTCCAAAGAGAATGAACTGTCCCTCCACAGAGAATGGGTGGGTCGCCAGGCTGGCGCCCGCACAGAAAAGCCTATCCCTGCCATGTCAGACACCTACCAGATGCCAGTGATGCAAGGAAAAGCCATGCCACATTCAGGCCAGAAGGCAGGAGGCCCTAAGCGTCCCATTCTGATGCTCTGGCACCACCCACTTCCCCCTCCATCATCACCCGAGGGGAACTCCCAATCACAGAGGTATGGGGGTGGCTGAGGACAACGCTCATCATCTCAGCACTCTCAGAATCCCATCCCTGGTTACAGTGACCTTGAGGTGGGCGAATCCCTCTAGGGGTGCCAGGGACTCCAGCATGACTGCTCCAAGAGCCCCTCCGCCTGCCACTCCCATCTGCCAGGATACGTTGAGGGCTCAATCCCAGGGAAACTAGGAAGGGAGGGGATGCCTACTGCCGCGTGGAGAGATTTCCACATCATCACCACATTAGCACCGAAGCTGGGAGCGGGGCTGGTGCTGTGCCTGCCTACCAGGTTCTAGTCCTGGCCCACAACTGACCGGCACACAGGTTCCAGCCCAGGCCTCATAAACCAGCCTGAGCGCTGGCCCCTAGGGCACCAAATCGGCCCTCTCTCCCCAACAAACAGATTCTGATCATCACTGGACTTTGAGATCAGAAAGACCTGGGTTTGAATCCCAATTCTGTCACTTCTTAGCCCTCTGAGTTCCCTTGGCTGAACTCTTTCAGGGTTGACAATGCACATGGAAAACCAGCCTGCAAGAGGCACTCCCTGGCAAGCTTCCCTGCCCCCTCTCTCTTTACCACCAGCTCCCTGGTCAAGCCTGGGCACTTCACACTTCCTCTTCCTCCTGCCTTGAGGGAGTGAGCAGGAATGGAGCCGGCTTTCCTAACTCACAGCCCACCAAGGGCAGCACCAGGCCGGCTCCACTCTTACTGTTCCCCAGCTTCCTGGGGAGGTCACCTGGTCCTCAGAGCATTTGGCCATGTTACTCGGGGGTTTGGCTACGGAGGGAAGGTGCTGGGCTGGCTTGGCCAGGGTGCTTCTGAAACCTGGGGTTGCTGTGGGGGGAGCACAAACGTCATAGGAGATCCCCTGGCAGGGCTGCTTCTCAAGGATAGTCACTCACTCAGGGTCAGTCCTCACCAGAAATCCATCAGATAATTGTTCTTCTGATAATCTCAAATATCTTAAAAAATCCGATGGGACCCGCAGCCTGGAGCAGGTCGAAAATGGATAATGGGAAAGCGAAAAAGATTTTCTCATTCAGCAAACTCTGAGGGCAGCATCAGAGAAGCCCCCTCACAGTGCTCACAAGACTGTTACCCCAAGCTCTAGGAACCTTAACACCAAGAACAAGACCAACACAAGCCTCAGGTGATGCCTCTGACAGCTCTAGACTGAAGGGGCCAGGTGGGCCCTGGAGGGTCTCGCTTTACGGCAGCTCAACACGAAGACCAAGGCAAAGCGGGCAGGAGAAAAGGTTGTCTCTGCAGACAGCTGTGACACTAGGAGTCTGTCCTCGTAGGGGTACCCAGGCCCTACACTGAGGTAGATCCAGGTGTCAGCTGAATCCCCAGGCAGGCTGAGGAACTATACAGCCAGCACCTGCATGTGAACAGGCCTTCCACAGGTCATACCTACCCTCAGAAACAGATACCTGATCACCAGGAGAGGCGCAGGGACAGCCAGGATGGGTGGGTCTGGCCAGGACATGGCTCAAGTGGCATGGGGCAAATTTGGCAGGGCTACCTGCCCACACCTCAGGCTCCCAGAGGACAAGCCAGGTCTCTCATCCATGCTGAATCTGGCTAAGGAAAGGGGTGACACTCTCCCCCTAAGCTGAGGAGCAATCTCAGTTCCCTGGCCTTGGTATCTCTCCTCTGGGGTTGAGTTTGGCTTGCCCTTCTTGCCACTGAGCTCCTCCCAAACATCTGGGCAAAGTCACTGGACAGATGACCCCTGGTAAGGTAAGCGCCTGCGACGTTCTGCACCTACTGCCAGATCCTGAGAATTGGGCATGGGTAAAATCCTTCCCCAAAGAAGGTCCAGTGTGATACTGTAGTATTTCTAGGAGCCCAACATCCAGACTCCTTTGACCCAGCACTAAGGAGGCAACAAGAGATGAGCAGTAACTGGTCCCACTCAGCTCTTCCCTCATGTGGCCCCAGTCTCTGGCCACGACAGACGACACTTGATAATCTCTGTTTTCAGAGACTGATGAACTCAGGTTTCAGAACTGGTTCTTCTGCTCTCGAAACTTTTTATCTCAAAGGACTTAACTTGCCCTGAAAAACACAGCCTTGAATCCAGAATTTTTACTTCTGTGCTACAGAGAGGTGGGAGTTAGTATCTGGAAGAAGAACAGGACACTGTAGACTAGAAATCCCCAGGCCCAGGAATAACTGACTTGTTACCTTAGTTGAGGGAAGAGAGGCCCATGCAAAAGGACCACAGGCTTAACTCGCCATGGGGCCAAGGGCATTGCCAGACCAGGCAGAGGCTGCAGGGAAACAGAGAGCTCTGACACAAAACAAGCTCCACAGGAGGGACTGAGGAAGGTCCTGTGGCACCAACACCATTAACCCCAGTGAACCACCAAGAGTATAGACCACCCTCTGCCTGGCCTGCCCAGTGGAAGCTGTTGCCAGAGCTCCAAGGCCCCTAGTTTTCTCTCCCCCCACTCCCGCCGGGGTCATTTCCCAAGGACATCTCAGAGACAGAACAGAATGAGAAAGGCAGCAAGGGGACGAGACGCACCAAGCACACAAACCGCAACCTATCTTCCCACAGCCCTGGTCCTGGGAGCTGCTCCAGTGGCTTCGGGCCCCTCCTGGCTGTCCTCCTTCCCCAGGCCGGGCTGCCTCGAGGCACCCAGAGGCATGAACACAGGGCCAGCACCCGCCAGCTTCTTCGCTTCACCAGCCTCAAGGGATACTTGCTGGGGAGGCTTGCATGGCGCCTACCATGAAGCCTGGGTTCTTGAGGGCTGTTCCCAGGAGCATTGCTGGCATTAGGAGGGGTATCCCAGATGCCCAGGGGCACCCTGATGATTCAACACATCCAGCTGGAGAGAAGTATGACTTCCCCACAGAAGGGACTGAGCAGCCCCAGGGCAGACCCCTGGGAAGCAATGCAGATCCTCAGGTGAAAGATGCTCCAAAGACAGGTGGTTATCAATGGTGAATACGAAGGGGGCTCATGAGCTGTGGGGACCAAGGATCTCAGCCCACATGGAGTGAGACAGAGCAGCCCCCCATGTGGTAGGTACAGACAAACAGCATTTCCAGACTACTGGAAACCCACCTATGTGCCACCTGCACAAAGCCACCTGCTATTGGTACCTGCTCTGAGCAGACACCTTATTGTGTATCTTCAGGAACACCGAGAGGAAGGATGTCCAGCACTCTGTTATTTATTGCTGCACCCTAGCACCTGCCCTCAGGAACCTGACATGGACCCTCACTGGTCTGTCCTGATCTCTGCTATCTGCTGCTGCTTTCCCGTGGCACATGCAGATATGAAATATCAGCTGTGTGCAGAAAGTATCCCACCCAGGAGACGCAGGGACACAAACACTCCCAGGGGTGTGCTCCTGATAGCCCACTCTGAGTAAGGAATGGGCGTAGTAAGGTCACCTCCAGGGAGAGGAAAAGATGCTCTCTGGAACCTGAGGATCGTGTGGAACAAGCAGACAGTCCCTCCGCCACCCCCTTCCTCTCCCACTACGCCCTCTCCTCTCACCCCCACCAAGTCCCAGCTGCCAGGTGCCATCTGCTTCAGGAGATATGTCTCCATCCCCAACTCCCAGCTGTGGTTCCTCCAGTTGCTTCTTTTCAAACAGTTCAAGGAAAGGATGCCCCAATGGGCCAGGGCTCTCTTTTGAGGGGTTGTAGTGATAAAGGTAATAGATGCTACCCCAAGAGAACATCTACCTCCTCCAAAGAAACGGCAAGGAGGAAATGATTAGCTGTCCAGCTTGCTGCAGACAAGGCTGCCTAGTAATACAGCCTAGTCTCCCCGGCCCTGTCTGAGGTACGAGACACAGAAGGAAGATCTGTCCTAGCCTTGCCCCCTTCAAACCACCTGAGCCTGGGAGGAGCCCAAATCCCCTCTACCCATGCCCCTGACTTTCTTCCTGCTTCTCCAACCCAGGGATCCCAGCCCATGTGCTCGGCTGCCAGCTCAACAACAGAAGGGTGGGGCTGCAGGTATACTCACCTGCCCACAGATCATCCTGACTGGCTTCAAAACCATTTAGCCAAGGGTTCTGACAGTCTTATTTTGGCCACACCTGTTTCTTGGCTCACACTTAAGGAGGCCAAAAACACCTTATAAAAGATAAACATCAAAACTTCGACATCTTCCAACAGAAACCTTTGACCAAACAAGCTACAACATGCCCATATGTTCCTGGGGAAAGACTGAACACAAGGCCTCATTCGAGAGGCGCTCTCTGTTACCACCTGCTCCCAAGGCCAAATGAGACCCCCAGGGTGGCTACCCTCTACCCCTGACAGCCTTAGAGGCAAAGATGTCCTTCCTGAGCTAGTACAGGAAGACCTATAAGAAAACACTGAAAACATCAACATCCCGACTTTGGTTGCTTTCCATCTTCATTCTCCATAATTCAACTCCAGCTAATTCACTAAACATGTCTACTTAAATACAGAAAACACAGCACTGGAGAGAAAATGTCATTTAGAGTACGCCTAACTCCACTCTGATGCACAAACACCCATTAAAGAATTTTAAATGTATAGGTACTTTCTTCCTCAGACAGGAAAAAACTATCGATAACAATAAGCTAACACTTGTGAATCCCCTTTTCCTGTATCAGGCACTATTCTAAGCACTTTAAGCACTCAATCCCCATAATCATCCCATACATGAGTTAAGTACTAGTATCACGTCCAATTTACATATGAGGAAACTGAGACCCCGAGCAGTTAGGTGACTTGCTCCAGGAAACACAGCTGACAGGATGCAAATATAGCATGACTCCGGAGTCATGTTCTCAGCCATCGAGCTACACTGCTCCAGAAGCCAACCACAACCCGAGGGTCGGCTTCCTCACACGACCAAAAGTGAGCCAGTAGCTGGTTCAACCATACTGAGCCCCAACACACAGGAAAGGGTAGACAGTCAACCCCCATGCACAATCAGTGCCACGACAGGGCAGTGCAGAGAGGCTGAGCTCCAAATGAAGGCTTCTAGTCCAAGACAGGCTGCAGGCCAGGGGGACTTGACTCAACACTGGTTCCAGGACCACACTTGGCTTACTGCAGCCAGTGCATTGAGGCAAAGCCCAGGGAGATGCAGGAATGGCCTGCTCCCACAGCCCAAGGGCATCTGTCTCACTCCGGGAAAGCTGCTATAAAAAGATGTGACCCAGTCCCAAGGAGTTCACAACCCAGAAAGGATACTGGGCAAATGTGAAGGAATCAAGTGGGGCAAGGCGGTAAGTGTCACCAGAGATGCAATTAGCGCTGATGGGATCAGGCAAGACTGCACGAGGGCTCACAAGCAAGGTGGACACCTCCAGGACAAGAAGGACATCTGCCAAGGGGCAGAGCAGGAAATGTTTGCAGGTATTTGCAGTCCCACACAGACCTGCTGGTGTGCAGCGTGTGTGGAGGGTAAAGGTGGCAGAAAAAGGTGAGCAGGATCCACAACACCTGTGTCTGATGGACGGGGTGGGGAGTGGGGTCAGAGGTCCAAAGCAGGCAAGGGGCAGAGTGTACAAGGGGAACAGAGAACAGAGGCCCAAGGCAGAGAGATTCATCAGGAGGCCATGAAAATCGCCCAGTGGAGAAGCTATAGAGGCTGGAGGCGCAGTGGAGGAGGAATAGAGAGGGAGGCCAGATTAAAGAGATGCTTAAGAGCAGCAGAACCATGGGATGAGGGAAAAGGAGGGAGGATCCTACTTAGGGGCCAGGGTGGACAGTGACTGTCAACAGAGACTGGGAACACATGAGGATCTGGGTTTTGCAGGAAGATAAACCTCACTCTGGGGCAAGCAAGTTCACTGTCTACTAGACTTTAAGCAAAACGCTGAGGTTTCTGGAAGTGCAATCTGCTCAGAGTGGAGAAAGGAGTGAGTTGTACACTCTTGCCTGGAGGGCCCTTCAGCTGCCCCTTCATTACACTTTCAGGACCGGGCAAAGCACCCCCATTCAGGGGCCACAGAGAGTCTGCTGGGTCCCTCAAGGAAGGAGAAAACTGCCTCCACCATCTCCATACCCACATCACCCAGCTATTCAAAGTTCTAATCAAGAATAAGACCCAGATGGGAATGCCCTGGAAATCCAGTGGTTAGGACTCGTGGTTAGTGCTTTCACTGCAATGGCCTGGGTTTGATCCCTGGTATGGGAACAGAGATCCCACATGCCGAGCAGTCCAGACAAAAGAAAAGAATGAAAGAGACTCCCATGGTAGTCTAATAGCTGAGACTCCAAGCTCCCAATGCAGGGGGCCCGAGTTCAATCCCTGGTCAGGGAACTGGATCCCATATGCCTCAACTAAGTCTTCACAGGCTGCAACTAAAGATCCCACATGCCGTGTGTGTGCGCGCACGCGCACACGCACACACACACGAATACTACTCAGCCATAAAAAAGAACAAAATATTGCCATTTGCAGCAACATGGATGGATCTAGAGATCATCATACTACGTGAAGTCAGAAAGACAAATATCATATGACATGATCTAAATGTGGAATCTAAAATATGATACAAATGAGTTTATTTACAAAAGAGAAACAAATTCACAGACATAAAGAACAAATTTTCAGTTACCAAAGGGGAAAGGAGGGATAAGGGAAAGGATAAATTAGGACTTTGGGACTAGCAAATACAAACTACTACATATAAACTAAACACGGTCCTACTGGATAGCACAAGGGTTTATATTTAATATCTTATAATAAATCATAATAAGAAAGAATATGAAAAAAAGAAAAAAAAAAAGACAACCTAAAGAATAGGGGAAAAAATTGGCAAATCATGTAACTGACAAGAAACTTACATCCTGAACATATAAAGAACTCTTACAACTCAATAATAAAAAGATTAATAACCCAACTTAAAAACAGTCAAGTCACATGGTGTGGCAAAAAAAAAAAAGCAAGAGATATTTAATAGACATTTCTCCAAGGAAGATAGATAAATGGTCAATAAGCACATGAAAAGAGGCTTGATATTATTAGTCAGGGAAATGAAATGAAAACCACAATGGGATACCACTTCATACCCACCGCTGCTGCTGTTTGTAAGTGCTCAGTCGTGTCTGACTCTTTGCAACTCCATGGACTGTAGCCCGCCAGGCTCCTCCGTCCATGTAATTTTCCAGGCAAGAATACTGGAGTGGGTTGCCGTTTCCTACTCCAGGGGATCTTCCTGGCTCAGGGATCAAACCCAAGTTGCTTGTGTCTCCTGCATTGGCAGGCATTCGTTACCACTAGCACTACCTGGGAAGCCTCATACCCAATAGGGTGGCTATAATCAAAAAGTCAGATAATTACAAGTGTTGGCAAAGATATGGAGAAATCAACCTTTATACACAGTCTAGTGGGAACGTAAATGGGGCAGCCACCATGGAAATCAGTCTGGTACTTCCTCAAATGACTAAACAGTGTTACCATATGACCCAGCATTCCTACGCCTACGTATAGTCAAGAGAAATAAAAACACACATCTGCACAACAGCTTATATACAAATGTTTATAAAAGCATCAACTATAACAGCCAAAATATGGAAACGACCCAAATGACCATCAACAGATGCATGGATAAGCAAAATGTGATATGTCCATACAACAGAGTATTATTCTGCCAGAGGAAGGAATGAAGCTCTGAAGCTCTGATACATACTACAGTGTAGATGAACCTCGAAAACATTATGCTAACTGAAAGAAGCCAGTCACAAAAGGCCACATATTACATGATTCCACTGATATGAAATCTCCAGAACAGGAAAAGTTCATGGAGACAGAAAGTATATCAGTGGTTTCCAGAGGCCAGAAGGAGGGAATGACTATTAATGGGTATGGAGTTTTTATCTGGGATGGTGAAAATAATCTGGAATTATATAGGAGTGATGGTAGGACAACTTTGTAATTATACTAAAACCATGGAATTGTATACTTCAAAGGAGTGAATTTTATTGGATGTTAATTATATCTCAATTTAAAACTACACAGGAAAACAAGATGGGTAACAGTGATTGTTCTTTTTTAATAATTAACAAAATGGATTCAATTAATCTAAAAGATCAATCACGAAGGTGTTTTTAGGTTCCGATAATATTAATCACAGTCATTTTCCTATAAGTTAACAGAACCAGGTGGGCAAAGCAGAATATACTAAAAGCAATGCCACAGGAAACAAGCTGCTACTTGAACCAGCTAATAAAAGAGGAAGAGGACACAAAAAATGTCCTCCCCAAAGACCAACTGGCCCTGATGGATTCACTGTTAAATTATTCTAAACTTGCAAACAGAAAATAATCTACATATACAGCAATGAAAATAAGGAACCCCTCCCAAAGACCTAGTAGGATTCTTCTCAAATAAACCAGATATATTGAGTTACCTCAGTATACATTCACAGGCATTTATAAATTTAACTGTCCACTTCTAATGAAATGTTTCCAGTTCAACATTTTAGGACAAGGAAACGGAGTCTTTTTATTAAACCATAAACTACCACCTCCTGAAGCTCCCTGACATGCCTGAGCTCTTACAGTTCCTACTGCCCAGGAGCCCTAGTCTGGCCTTGACCCTTCTAGAAGGCCTCCTCTAAATTAGGTACTCCTGAACTAGCAAATCTGATTGCATCTTGCCTCTGCTTAAAACACTCCTGCAACTCAGCCATAAAAAAAGAACAAAATAATGCCATTTGCAGCAACACAGATGAACCAAAAGGCTGTCATACTGAGTGAAGTAATTCAGACACAGAAAGATAAACATCATATTAGCACTTATATATGGAATCTAAAAAAAAAAAAAAGGGTATGGACTTCCCAGGTGGTGCAGTGGTTAAGATTCTGCATTCCCAATGCAGGGAGCACAGGTTCAATCCCTGAGTGGGGAACTAAGATCCCACATTCCACTCAGATGCCAAAAAAGAGGGGGTGGGAATAAATCAATAAAAAATAAAGGATACAAATGAATTCATTTACAAAACAGAAGTAAAGTAACAGATAGAAAACAAATTTATGGTTATCAGGTGATAAGGTGGGGGAGGGATAAATTGGGAGATTGGGACTAACATATATACACTACTATATATGTAATAGATAAATAATGAGAACCTGCTGTGGGAAGGGGATTCAGGAGGGAGAGGACTCATGTATGCTTATGGCCGATTCATGCTGATATATGGCAAAAACCATCATAATACTGTCAAGTAATTATCCTCCAATTAAAATAAATTAATTAAAAAAAAAAACCCTGCTGTATAGCACAGGGAACTCTACTCAGTACTCTGTAATGGCCTATATGGGAAAAGAATCTTAAAAAAAAAAAGAGTGGCTATATGCACAACTGATTCACTGTGCTATACACCTGAAACTAACACACCATTGTAAATCAACTACACCACAATAAAAATTAAAAAAAAAAAAACATAGTCCTGCAGCCCCCACTGCTTATATATATAAAAGTCTAGGCCCCTTGCCATAGTAATAAGACTCTTCCCTCAACTGGCTCATCCTGACTGTTCCCAGGAAACCAGCCCATCACAGCAGACAACTTAAGAGATCCACTCACAGGCCCCATAGTATCACTGCCCAAAACCATCTGGCAAACTCCTATTTGCCCCCAAATGCCAGGGCGAAATAGCACTTCACACTGTTGTGGAACCATAACCATCCCTACCACCACCCTCCACTAAGTACACCTGTATCTATCAAGAGATACATCACCCCTCTAACATCTCATCTGGAGTTAACACCAAAGTCTCAAATTCTAGACACAGCTAAGGCCACCACCATCGCTTCCCTCCCACCAACCATATGTCTAAACCGTCCAAATAGCCTTCATCTCAACCAATGGCCTCTTAGAAATGAGATGCATCTGTCAGGAAGGTTTTAACTACTATCATCCTCCATCTAGCACTTCACCACCAAAATACATGCAAGTAGTTTCAGGTATAACCGTTTCTGAATGATACTTCTGGTTTTGGAGAATGTATGCTCATCACACACACACACACACACACACACACACACACACACACACACACACACGCACATATACACACACAAAGTGACCCCAGAAAATGGAAAGCATCAAAGGGGATTCTGATCTTCCAAACACAGCACTGAGGTGAACAGTGGCAGGCCCCCATCATTCCTGAGAAGTGAGGGGGTGTCTCCCCCCTGTCCCTACATCTGTCCTGTTCTAGGTCTGCCCAGCCACTCAGCCAGTCCTGTATCCAGGAAAGCCAGAGGCATCCATCATTCCTAGGGTGAATCCCTACCTAGATGCAACCTGATTCCTAGTTTCCACCTTACGGAATAATCAGGGAGATGAACAGATGCGGCAGGAAGGAAAACCCTTAGGAGCTGGCAGGCAGAGTGAAAACGAAGACAGGTACCATATGCACAGAACACCGAGGCTCCTTTCTCTTGCCAAAAGACAGATGCACCAGTTCGGATGTAAACAGGGCGCTAGCTCTCCTGATGTGTTGGTGCGGGAACTAACACCTTATCCACTGTCCCCAAGCCCCTTCTCACTACAGAGTCACCTCCTGCACCCAGGCAGAGTCTGACTTCACAACAACATTGCATTAACAATGTCAAAGCATGTGACCCTCAGCTGACCTCTAAGCAGCCCAGAGGGGTCAAAAGCCCCATCTTATGAACAAGACAAAGAGACTAAGCCAGCTCCGCACGGATCCATCTCAGAGTTTCAGGTCAGTTCAGGCAGCCCTTGAACCCCTTCTAACCTCATATGCTCCCCTCCATGGATCCTGAAACCAATGGCCGTGTGAAAACAGTTTTTACTAAAGAAGGATGAACGTGTGGAACCTAGAATACCATGCTTTGCATATGGTAAAAAACTGCATCCCGAGACCAGCTAAAAGATAGGCATGAGAACTTCTTGATGAAGGGGCTTTTGGTTAATTTCATTTATTTTTTTAAAAACAGATAATATATTCACAAGAAAGAATATTTGAAAGCTTCAAAAGGGAAAAATTTTCTTCCCAGTCCTCTCCCCAGTCACCCTGATTCAAGGGATAGCTGATATTTTAAGTTGTTCTTTAACTTTCCAAAGATATTCTATGCATGTACAAACAGATATAGTGATGCACATTTTCCCTTTTTTTAAAAAAAAAAACATTTGGTAGCATAATATATATATTGTTCTATGACTTATATTTTTCACTTAACAATACATCCCAGAGATTACTCCCAAGAAGTACCTGAAGAGGCTCCTCATTCTTTTCATGGCTGCACAGTATTCCTTCGCATAGATTAACAAAAATTCATTTAACCAATGTTCAGAACTGCTTAAAGTCCCACTCAATAACATATTATAGTAGTTATTTTTGTGTAATGAACCTATAAAAGCCTCTTTTCTCTGCAACCAAAGCCATGCAAAAGTTCAAGAGCACATTTAGTGCAAGACAAAGATTAAGAATCAGTTTACCCTTGACAGGAAATTATCTTTCTAAGCTCCCTGTTCACAAAAAGGCAGAGCTATGAACACTGTAGATATATCTAGTCGGCCAAGGCTAGACTAACAAACATCACAGCTGCAAGCTGCACAAAGAGGCCAAACATGCCACACACATTCTGATTAATAACTAAAGGCCAGTTTTGCTCAGATTGAAGCCAATTTTTTTAAAAAGTCAGATTCCTGACAATTGTAATCAATCCTGAGCAAGTCAAGATTTCTAGTGCTTGAAAGGAGTCAATTAGAAAAAAAAAAGCCTGAGTGATATTAAACACAGATTGGAAAAAAAACGGAAGGTTTAAGTGGTGTTCCCTCTTTGGAAAAAGCCAGCTGCCTTCTTTGTGTCAGAGGCACAAAGAGTAGAGAGGGCCTGGGCAAAAACACAGGGACTTTGCCTGCCTACCTGACAGTGTCAGGGCAGTGTGCACCTTGTCACTTAGGCCACTCAAGCAACAAATGAATTTGGGACCATCTTCTAAAATCCACTAGTTTCTGGTAGAGGCTTTTGTCCTCTCAACTGTGCCTAGCCCAGGCCTGGGCATGAGCTGCTGAGCAGAAAACAACTGAAAGGGCACCTGGGTGGTCGAGGAGGCCCACCAGCAGGGCCCAGAGTGCTCCTTTATAAATGTGAGGTTGCTCACTGTAAGCCTAAGTCTCACGCATTTATTAAGACACTGCCTCAACTGTCTTCCACGTGGGAGGTCCCTTAAGGCTTTGGCCATTAATATGGTAAAGTAAAAAGAGGACCAAGGTTGATGGCAGCCTTCCTCTCCAAAATGCCAGAGTCCCAGACTGGTCAAGCAAAGGCCAATGGGAGTGAGGGCTACTGAGGTGTATCCCTACAGGGAGCAAGCTCAGGTCGCTTGGTTCTGACTGTAAACAGTTCAAATTCCATGAAGGATAATCACTTGCCAGTTCATTTTTGGAATGGAAGCCCATGCCATCCTGGCCCAGTGGCTACCTTTTAGGATCCTCCACCCAATGGCTTGGCTTGGTGAGTAGGCAGCCAGCAAACAAAGTCCTCTCCAGCCTACTGGCTGCCACCATGACTCTCATCACAGAACAGATCAAAAGACCAGAACAAATGTTCTCTTAGCCAGTGACTCACCAGGAAGTCTGTTCATGTTGACGCCTTGAGCTGAGAGTCCTATCCCCATGTACCTTTGAAAAAGCACACACACAAACATTTTGGTTAGCAAATGGTTATGTATCTCCCTTCTCAAATATTTCTTGGTAAAAGAAAAACAGGAAAAGCAATGAATGCAGAGACTCCTTTAACACACTAGTGGATCTTGGAGAACCGTTGTATTTTGATTTTCTAATGAAAATCTCTCAATGCCTTAAGCAGCTGGAAAAACAGGAGGTAGTGTCTACAACCAGGAATCACTGGCTTCAGTTTCAGAGGAAAGTTTCCTGGAATCACTGCTTCCCGTCCTTTGGCTTCTGGCTCCCAGCTAAGGCGGCAGAATCGATTCCCAAGAAGTACCTAAAGTAAGTAGTTCAATCCTACGGAGTGTTTGGCAGAATAATGCAAGATTAAGCCACAGGGACAAGCCACTCTTCAGCAAGAACCAAGACATGGAAAAAGTACAGCCAGCTGGATCCATATAGAGTCATAAAGACCCCTCACACAGGGTTTCTTCTCTGAGGCCTCCAAATTAAGTACCTTTGCCCCATACATTCACCACTGGCCTCTTTAATCATCCAAAGCTGAAGGTGATAGTGTGTGAGGCCCCGGAGACCCACCCTCTACTCCTTCCACCCAGGAACCTAAACAACTAAGGCAGCCACAGCCAGGTGGGACCTCTGCTGGGCAACTCTGTCAAAGATATCTCAGTTGCACTCATGAGAGGGAAGGTCAGAAAAGGGAATGAACTGGGTTTTTTAGTCTATATATTTGTAGTATACAAAGACACAGTAAGGTATTTCCCCAATAACTTAGAAACTAGAGAAACAAGTCACCACCATCTAAGTGTAAAATACTAGAAACCCACACACGATGCCCGATGTTAACCGCATATGAGCATCAAGATATAGCTGAGAAGATCACAATAGTGAAAACACCAACCAAGATGGCTAAGGTGTAACTTTTGGTTGTATAACAATGTCAGTATACTTAATGCCACTGAATTCTTCACTTAAAAATAGTTAAAATGGTAAAATTTATGTGATGCATATTTTACCATAATAAAAATGTTTTTCTTTTAAAGCAATTACATGGGGTTGCCTTATTTTGACCATTTCCAAGTAGCTGGAAATTACATTCCAACTGCTCCCTATTGTAACTGTGCAAGCAATCACCTCACATTCGTTTCTCCATCTTGGACTCTTCTTTTCCTCTCCCAGCATGTTCCATGAACCATATAGACCAGTATCCTAACACTACCAGAGTCCACACCACATGATGGTCCAGAAACTGTGAGCCTTCCACCTGCAGTAAATGCCCCTTTGCCCTTCTCTGGCTGGCTGCAACAATGGGTGTTGGAAGAGCAGGAAGGAAGGCTCTAACCTACCCATTTTCCCCTGAAACCAGCTTTCGCATCTTTGTGGGCAGAACCCGTGAAAGACACCAATCAACACATGGCCCTAAAAACTGGCCTGCAAGGGTTAGGAGAAAGGAGAGGGAAGGGAAAAGAGAAAAGGGGAAGAAACAACACTTCAAAGAAAGACTTCTATGGTTCAAAGGATTTGAGACTCTCAAACTGCCTGCTACTTCCTGCCAGAAGGGGATCTTAGACGACCATCAAGAGCAGAAGCTGTGTAAGCCTGCTGGCAGGATTCCCATTAGGCTAGAACCTGCACATTTTCCCAGAAAAACAGCAGCCCAAATAATCAGCTTCCTGACTTTACATGGAAGAGGCTGCCAAGAGTTGGTCTCCATTCCCTTTATGCCATCGCTGACCAAACAGCAAATGACTCCGACTGCCCTGCAGTCATCAATCAACATATTCAAGTGCAATAGAGCCAGGAGTTTGGAGTTTTCCTAACGTGGATGCCAGGCCACTTACCCTGCCCTGTTTTAGAGCCCAACACCACATGCGATCCCACCCCTGACATACACGTTTCCTGACACTAAGATGAAGGCTTATGTGTTTGAAGCACATATGCTTCCTTGGGTGACCCCTAACTGCTTAGGGCTACTGCAAATAGGGGAGGTCAAGGGTCATCCAGGGAAAGTATGCTTGGCCACCAGCAACGGAGCTCTGGTTCCACAACTTCCCAAGAGAACAGGGAACTACTAAGGCACATGCACTCAAACACAAGTTGCTTAGGTCTCTCGACAGGAAAAGCCTCTTCCACCTCTGGCAGCTACCCCTCAACACCTTCCTATAGACTCTGCCCCACAGCTGGGGCAGGGTTTACCAGCAGATGGCCTGGGAACCTCTGTACAAACTCCAGGGTCATCTTGAGAATCTGAGGAGGTAAGCTAAGCATAGAGCACCCAGAAGAGCCCAGTCTCCACACCTGGATGTCATGCCCCCGTGAGTGTCATTGATACAGGGAGCAGCCCCACAGGACCCTAACTTGAAATGTTCATATGAGGTCAAGCTAAGTCAGAGTTCAAAGGGAATGAGTCCCAACTCTTCAAACACTGTGTGACATTAAGTATTTCCAAAAGTATGATGTTCTAAAATTTCAAAAACATGCAGCCTTCTAGCAAGTATTCATACACTTGAAAACTGTTACCAACCAGTCTAAGATAAGATAAGCAAAGAAGGGGAAAAAAAACTATAAGGACACTAAAAAACACTGAATTGTACACTGTAAGTGAGCGGACTGTATGGTATATTACTTCTCAAAAACACTCAACAAACTAGGCACAAAAGGAAACAATCTCAACATAATAAAAGGTTTTGTATGAGAAACCCACAGCTAATATCACATTCAATGGTGAAAGACTGAAGACTTTTCCTCTAATATCAGGAACAGGAAAAGGTGCCTGCTTTCACCACTTCTATTCAACAGAATATTAGAAGTTCTAGCTAAAGCAATTAGACAAGAGAAAGAAAGAAAAAGGCATCCAGATTGGAAAGGAATGGGTAAAACTCTCTGTTCACTGATGACATGATTCTATACGTAGAAAATTCTAGATTCCACAAAAACTGTTAGAACAAACAAATTCAGCAAAGTTTCAGGATCCAAAAACAACACACAAAAAGCAGCTGTGTTTCAACATACTAACACTGAACAATCAAAAAAGGTAAAGAGAAAATAATTCCATTTACAATAGCATCGAAAGAATAAAATACTTAGGCATTAACTTTGCCAAGAAGGCAAAAAGCTTATACACTAAAACCCCTAAAATGTTGCTGAAATTTAAAAATACACAAATAGTGAGCTCCTGGGCAGTCCAGTGACCAGTAGGACTTAGCACTTTTGCTGCAGGGGGGCTGGGTTCAATCCCTAGTTGGGGAACTAAGAACCCACAGGCATGTGGCATGGCCTTAAAATACATTTTTTTTAATTTAAATAAATAAATAAACATAAAAAGACACAAATGGAAAAACATCTGCCCATACACGGATTGGAAGACAATATTGTTATGATGTCAATACTACCCAAAGCAATATACAGAATCAATGCCATACACTGAAGGTGTAAAAAAATGTTAGAATCATATTTCTTTATTTCAAAACTTACCAAAAAGCTACAATAATCAAAACAGTGTTGGTACTGGCATAAAGATAGTATGGTGGATGACTATACAACCCTAGTGTCCAGTTCATGCACTGGAGGCTCTTCAAGCATTGCAATCTGGTAAAGGAGAGTAGGCCATCCTCGAAGGCCAGGATCTTGGGACATCTAAAAAGGAATGCCTGTTTTACATGGAATTACCAAGGAAAAAGGAGGTGAGCATTTGCTTCCTTCTCGATAAAAGGTCAGGCAATGCTAGCAACACTCACAGACACAGGCTGCCATGGTCTCCTGGGAGGCAAGAGGGGCTGTCGCTCCCCAAGCCAGTGACTAGAATAGACAGAGCTTAGCTCCCTGACAGTTCACATGTCCACCAGGGCTTTCTTTTCAAGCAGCAGGATACATCTAAGGAGGAAAAGTTATTTACCTCATAAAACAACTGAAAGTAAGCTAAACCCATCTGATTTTCTCCTTTCTTCCAATAAGGCAGCACAATGAAGAATATCATGTGTCTACCATAGTAGACAGCCAATACGTATAGAGAGACAACCGACAAGCTACCGTGGTAGGGAGGCCATGAGTTGGCCTCCACCTTCTCAGTCTCTATCCTTTACCGCAAAAAACACGTGAGCCTGAAGAGTGACTCTGCCTCTCTGTCAGGCTCCAGAGAAGAGGGCATCAAGTGGCCCTGCTTGGGCCACGCTGGGTTGGGATCCACCGGAGTGTGGGACAGAGGAGGCGTGGTGGCAGCAGTGGCCCTTGCAGACCACACAGCCAGGTCCGCCCTGAGGCAGCAGAGGTAAACTGGGGCTCTGCAAAATGACCAGCCTTGAGAATGGACTGGTGGTTTCCGGGGCCTGTGCAGGCCTCCACCCCCTCTGCTGACTCTCACAAAAGCAACAGTCCACTGAATCCACTGCAGTCATGTGGAGAGTCGCGAGCATACTCCAGTGGGCTTGCATCTTTTCTTTTCTCTTTAGTTTTCCAGATTTTCTACAATTAACGTAAATTACTTTGAGAATCATAGAAAAAATCATTTTCAAGAGCCAGCTGATGGCTGCACACTGAGGTTGCTGGCTCTCAGCCATCAGACTCTCCCTGGGCTGTCCCAGAGCAACAGTTCAATACCAGGGAGACACAATGGGGGACTGGGCCTTCGTGTCAGCTCCTCGGTATTCTTACTTCCCTGAACCTTGACAGGAGAGCGGAAGCTGCATGAGAAGAGCACGCCCTCAGAAACAGCCAAAAAGGGTCCAACTCCATGCTCAGCAGAGGACCTAGGGCTCTGGCTCACATGGCCCCTGGTGCATCCTAAGCACCTCCCAGAGCACACCCTCAGGAGATCCCGTGGACACAGTGACACAGCCTCAGCACAGCTCTCACTGAATGGAGATTCTTCCATGACCCAGGCAAGCCTGGGGGTAGACAGAGGACAAGACCTTAGAAAGCAGGCCTCTGGACTCTCACACCCTCCAGAGATGTACAACAAGGCCTGGAGGGAGGAGACCACCCTTTGCTGTAAGCCCCCACCCAGACAGGAAAGATAGCTTGGAGCACTCCACCCAAGGAATCTCTTTGGCAACAAGTCTGATATTCCCTTCCTGCCTCCTGAAGAGAAGCACATGAGGATTCTAAAGTGACAGGGACACTTGGCAGCCGGGCTCCAGAGACAACACCTCACAGCCACACTCAGGACTATGGGTCTTGGATTTCACCCCACAGCTCAGGTTCCCTGTCAGAAGGAGACAGGATGGACTAACGGTCTCCTAAGTGCTTTCCTAGCTCTCACCTGGAGACTTCAGCTCTTGGCCGAATAATGTTAGGGTACTGCTGCAAGTGTGCTGTACCCAGATGCAAGCCCAAAATGGGGGAGACCCTGGAGCCGTGATGAAAAGACATCAAGAAAAGACACCAAAAGAAAAGGAAATTATAGATCGATATACCTTCTGAACAGAGATGCACAAAACTTCAACAAAACTATAGCAAACCAAATTCAACAACATTAAAAGGATTAATACCATGACCAAGGGGGATTTATGCCAGGAAGTCACGGGCAATTTAACATAAGAAAATCAATCAATATAATAAACCACATTAACAGAAAAAAAACCACATAATATTCTCAATCGACAGAAAAAACATCTGAAAAATCCAACGCCCTTTCATGATAAAAACACTCAGAAAACTAGGAACAAAAGGGAACTTCTTCAACATGATAAATGGCATTTAGGAAAAATTCACAGCCAACATACCCAATGGTGAAAGACTGAAAGCTTTTACCCTAAGATGAGGAGCAACACGAGAATGTTGCCTTTTCACCACTGCTATTCAACACTGTACTGGAAGTTCTATTCAGATTGATTAGACAAGGAAAAAAAAAAGTATAAAAATTGGAAAGAAATAAGTAAAACTACTTCTATTTGCAGAGGACATGACCCTACATATAGAAAATCCTATATAGAGAAAATCCCAAATGATATACAGGAAGCTTACTAGAGTTAATAAACACCCAAGCGCAGGATATAAAATCAACACACAAAAAAGCAGCTATGTTTCTATATACTAACACTGAACACTTAAAGGAGAAAATTAAGACAACAATTCCATTTACAATAGCATCTAAAATCAATCAACAAACAAACAAACAAAACTCTCAGGAATAAATTTAACCAAGGTGGTGAAAAGGCTTGTACACAAAAAATTATAGAACACTGCTGAAAGAAATTAAAGAAGACAAAAATAAATGGAAAGACATCCTGTGTTCATGGACTGGAAGACTTCATATTGCAGATGCAAAGTGTTGTTAATATGTTCTAAGCTGGTCTACAGATTCAGCACAATCCCTGCCAAAATACCAACAGTCTTTTTTGTAGAAGTGGAAAAGACAATCCTCAAAATCCATATGGACTTGCTAGGGACCTCAAGTAGCTAAAACAATCTTAAAGAAAGAACAAAGTTAAACGATTTCTATTTCCCAATTTCAAAACTCACTATAGAACTACAGTAATCAAAATAGTGTGGCACTGGCATAGGCAGACATATAGACTAGTAGAAAAGAATTTAAAGTCCAGAAATAAATTTATACAGCCAAATCACTTCCAACAAGGGTGCCAAGTCCATTCAATGAGGAAAGAATAGACTCCTCAACAATTGGTGCTGGGACAATTGGATTTCTACTTCATATCTTGTATAAAAATTAACTCAAAATGGATCAATGATCTTAATATAAGAGCTAAAACAATAAAACACTTAGAAGAAAAGATTCATGACATTGGTTTAGGCAATGGATTCTTAGATATGACACCAAAAGTATGAGCACCAAAAGAAAAAGTAGATGAATTGGACTTCATCAAAATTAAAACTTTTATGCATCAAAGGTCATTATCAAGAAAGTGAAAAGAGAGAATTCCCTGGTGGTCTGGTGCTTAGGACTTCAAGCTTCCAATGCAGGGGGCACAGGTTTGATCCCTGGTTGGGGAACTAAGATCTCACAAGCTGTGCAGGAAGGTTAAAAAACAAAAAGTGAAAAGACAACTTGGAGAATGGGAGAAAATATTTCTAAATCATAGCCTTATGAGAATCTAATATTCAAAAATATACAGAATTCCTACAACTCAACAACAAAAAGACAAATGACTCAATTATAAACTAGCCAAAGGACTTGAGTAGACATTTCTCCAAAGAAGATATACAAGTGGCCAATAAGTACATGAAAAGATGCTCAACATTACTAATCCATTAGAACTGCAAACCAAAATGAGATACCAATTCACACACAGGATGGGGAAGGAAAGAAAGAAGGATAAGAGGAAGGGAGAAAGAAAAAAGGAAGTAAGTTACTTACTTAAAGAGGTAAAAGAAATTAGAAACTTCACACATTGCTGGTAGAGATATAAAACTATATAGCCACTGTGGAAAACAGTCTGGTGATTTCTCAAAAGGTTAAACAGAACAATCAAGCAAATTTTTTTTTTTTCTGGTTGCACAAAATGCAAAGCCCCAACTGCTCAGCCACCAGGGAATTCTTAAGTATACACTCAATCAAGCAATTCTTAAGTATACACTCAAAAGAATTGAAAAGACGAACTCAAACAGATACTTATATGCCAATGTTCATTATACCATTATTCACAACAGTCAAAGATGTAAAAAGCTCAAGTGTCCATCAAAAGATGAATGGATAAGGAAAATGTGGTAAATACATACAGCCATAAAAAAGAATAAGATTCTGACACTGGTCTCAACATAAGATAAACCTTGCAAACATTATGCTAAATAAAATAAACCAGACATAAAAGCACAATGCTGTATGATTCTACTTATATGAAATATCTACAACAGGCAAATTCATAGAGACAGAAAAGAGATTAGAGGTTACCAGGGGCTGGGAAGAGGGGAGGGAACGGGGAGTTATTGCTTAATGGGTACAGAGTTTCTGTCTGGGGTGATGAAAAATTTCTGGAAAACAGTAGTGATAGTTGCACAAGGCTGTGAACGCAATTAATACCACTGAATTGTACACTTAAAAATGGTTAAAATGGCATGTTTAATGTTGTATTTATTTTAGCACATACATGGGAGTCACCGAAAACACCCGTATGGCCCTGCAGACCAGCATTAGCCTCATCTGGCTTTTCTGGATGAGACAAGAAGGGCTTGGCACAGAGCTCAGTGGAAAGCATCAGAGTACCCAGGCCTCGTGTCAGGGCCACAAGAAAAGTCCCTCACCATAAGCACACAGCAGATAACAAGAGTGGAGAATATAGATCTAGCTCTTTTTTAACTTTTATCAACTACCCCTTTGAGGGAAGGTGGATTTTATGGGCTGACAAGCCCAGAGACACTTTTAACAAATGTTAAATTAGATATATGAACCAATGACTATGCGACCTGAACTTTTTTTTTTTTTTAGCCACGCTGCACAGCTTGAGGGATCTTAGTTCCCCAATCAGGGATCCAACCTGGCCTGACAGTGAAAATGCTGAGTCCTAACCACTGGACCACCAGGGAATTCCCTGAACATTTTAAATTTAAACTCCATCAACTAACTGTCTCCAGGCCCACAGAGCTCTGGTAGGATGTGACAAGGAGGAGAGAAGGGACAAGCTGCTCAGGCTTAGGGCTGAGAGGGCTCTTGCGGGCTACAGGAAGGTAGTTCGGGGGCCAAGCCTCTCAAGTCAAAGGGTCTGTCACCACTGCCCCGTCCCCTGCCTCAGCCCCGTAAGGTGCTGCTGGAATCTCACCAGTTTCATCCTGACATCTAACACCTCAGCCACAGACTGGAAGGCTGGCAATCTTGTTCATATCAGAATCTGCCCCAGATAAGAAATCAATGCCTCCACATCAGAGGGGACCTCTGGGGTCATCACTGACTCAATGGAAATGAGTCTGAGCAAACTCCAGGAGATGATGAAGGACAGGGAAGCCTGGCGTGCTGCAGTCCATGGGGTTGCAAAGAGTCAGACACAGCTTAGTGACTGAACAACAACAACTGGGGTCGTGGTTACAAAATGGTCCCTGGGAGACATTTCAGGAAAAACCCAAACTGATATTTAGTTCTGAAATGAGGGCTAATATTTGATGCTGGGGATTTTAGTTTGTGGTCTAATGGGCCTGCTTAAAGCCACAGTCCATCAGGACACTTGTAATTCATGTACAAGCTGCTTCTCTGGCGGTCATCCCTCTACCCTGCCCTCTGCCAAGAAGCCACCCAGTGACCCACTAAGCCCACCTCTGTGCAGCCCACTCACTCCCCTGAGAGGAGGGGTATTACAGAGACAAATGTACCCAGCCCAGCAACATCCAAGGAAGACCAAATCTGAAGGCAAAAGAGTCATGAGACAGGACGTGCTTGCAGGGAGGAAGGTGGTTTTGAATGCGCATCAGGAGACCCTCATGCATCCACGGCCACCAGCACCATCAAAGCACCCAAAGAGCCCATGAGACAGGAACAGGCAGAACAGCCCCCATGGGTGGTTCTAGGCAGGTTATTCATAACCCTGGATTCTGCCTCCTTCCCTAAAGAATCTCTTGGGAAACTCAAGGCTGCTGCTGCTGCTGCTGCTAAGTCGCTTCAGTAGTGTCCGACTCTGTGGGACCCCATAGACGACAGCCCACCAGGCTCCACCGTCCCTGGGATTCTCCAGGCAAGAACACTGGAGTGGGCTGCCATTTCCTGCTCCAGTGCATGAAAGGGAAAAGTGAAAGTGAAGTCGCTCAGTCGTGTCCGACTCTTAGCGACCCCGTGGACTGTAGCCTACCAGGCTCCTCCGTCCATGGGATTTTCCAGGCAAGAGTACTGGAGTGGGGTGCCATTGCCTTCTCCGAAACTCAAGGACCAAGACTTGAATTTCCAGAGCTTATATTCCAGAACCAAATACGATGCCCTTAAGTAGAGGGCAATAGCCCATTGGCACACCACCTTAATGTGAGCAGGTTCTTCCCAGACCCCACACCCATAAGCTCCGGACACTAACCTCTCTGGCAATGTGTGATTACAAAGCTGGAGCAGAGCCGAGTGTGGACACAGCAAATGTTCTTAAGTACTCAGATAGTACGCTTAGCTCCCTAGTTATAGGTATTCATCCAGAAACTGGCCTTGAGTTTGCTTTTTTTTTTTTTGAGTTTGCTTGTTTTGTAAGTTAGCATCTTTTCATCATTCCCAGCACAGGGTTTTATTCAAGAAGCCTGCCATTACCTGGAAACTAAGTCCTAATGATTTTGAAAGCATTGAATTCCACGTAATAAACCCCCTACCTGCTTACAGTACCTGAAATCATTTTCTGTTCTCTGCAATGGTCCCAAATGATACAACATACATAACGGCAATAACCTGCATTTGTTTAAACCTGCATTTCTCTGTCCCCTCTGCTGTCTGTTTTTAAAATATACACTGTGTCAGGTGTTGCAACAGTATTCTTTTATAGTTAAAAAAAATTATAGGTAAAATAAAAATACATTTTGGTTTAAAAAAAAAAGGGCAAGGAATATATAACTACCAATAAACTCCTGGCACAACATTGATATTAAAAGAGAACACTGTATAAAATAGCCCTTGCCAATTTCAGACACATGGCTTTGTAAACTGGGTTATGTAACCAATTCGATTCAGCAGACCGTCTCCTCTATTTCTTTCCTCTTGGTTCAGCTTGGCCTCAGCAGTGTCCTCCAGAAGACAAAAGCTGAGCCCTCGGACCATCGGGGCACACTGCCTTTCCCCTCTCTCCACCTCTTCTCATCTGAAATTGTCTCTGCCCCAAGGACCAGTAAGTTTCTGTATCATATGAAACTCTGACAAAAAGACAGTAGCTGCCCAGTGCACTGGGCAGTGAGAAAACTTCTGGGGCTCTGTCTGGACAAGAATGAGTGCTGCTATTGGTCCGTAATGTTTTCCATGGAAGCTGAGCAGATGACACTCGGCGTCCATAACCTAAACTAAACTTCTCTGAATCCCAAGCCATCTCTAAGCTCCAAGAGGTAGGAGAGGCAGAGAGCATGTGAAGAACACAGAGACTTACCCCTCCCCTGCTTCCCTAAACAGTCCAGAGCATATTTTAACTAGCCCTTTCCTGGCAGGGGGCTGGCCCTGTTCCAGCACCAAGCCCCCACCCCACTGCCTCTTTTCTAGCAACAGAGTCACAACCTCATTATTCAATTACAACAAAACACCAAGGGTCTTGGAGCTAGACGGATGCAAAATTTCTAGGGAGGCAGAGGAACATCTTGCATTTAGACATGGTGCTATCCACCCCTCTCCTAGTGGTTAGTCCCTTCTTTCTAACTGACCTCTGACCACAGAGACCCACTCTGGGGCCCCTGATTCCTTCTCAATGGTCCCAGAATAGGATGGCACACAGTGCCTGAAATGCAGAGCTGCTGAGACCATCCTCCTATTTGCTCCACTCCAAGGAGCTCCTGCTGCCCTTCTAATGGGAAATCCCCCTTACGTGGTGACCCATCCAGGGAATAGACCAAACATGCCTGAGAACAAAAAATAATGGGGGTGTGGTGCAGGGGATGGGGGAAGGCATGAAGTGAATTTTAGAAATTTCTCTACAGGCTGATCCTTGACAAGGAAGTCCCCAGTTCTGAAGAAAGAAGCCACACTCCCCACTCTCAGCTCACTGGGGGAGCCTGGATGGTGACATACAACGGGCAGGGAGGTCTCAGGGAAGCGCAGATGTGCTCAGGGCAGGAGTAGGTCTTACCAGAAAAGTGGACACCACTTAGACTCCAGTCTTCTTGCTCTAGGCCAGATCACACCTGAGTACACCCACCCAACTAGACCTGGGCTTTAATACCCAACACAGGTCAACGATACGAGACTCCAAGCTGCTCCAGAGCCTCAATATGCTGGGTCTCCAGAAACAGTGCCATGCGTTACTAGGGAGAGATGCAGTCAGTATTTGCCCAGGAGGCCATCAGCACTGGGGGGCAGTCAGTGCGAACAAGGAACAACCACCGTCAGAAGCCGCCTTGGGCAAAGACAGCACCAACTTCTCAGGGTCGGCAGGACAGGGCCTTCCCCAGGTCCACAGATGGGCAAGAAGTTTCTCACCGGCACTGTACACAGCACAGAGACTGGAGTGGGGAATCCCAGGGTGAGGGGCCAGCCACAGGCTGCCTCTCACTGGAAGGCCTGTGCTCAAGTGGCTCACCAAACCAGAAACACGGCAGGTGAGATCTTAATTGGGTGATCGGATCTCTGAGTCTCCATGGAAAACTACGGACAGTGTTGCCTTTCAGATGGGACTTAACAAATCAGAGTACCAGAGAATACCAGCACTCACAGAGGCCTTTCGCCTCTGAGAAGTCACTCTGGCTACCAGTCTTCAATCCCCTACCTCTGCATCCCACCAAATAGGAGAGAGGCCAGCCAAAAGAGAGAAAAGATAACTGCTGTAGGGAAGCCATGGCTGGAATCACGGACCTAAAATCACTAGCCCACACCAGACTGGGACCTCAGCCAGCAGAGCCTGGTGGAACCAGACCTGTGGAGTCTCTTCTCCCCTACCCACTCTCAAAAGTGCAGGCAGATCCAAAGTCCTCATACATTGCTGTCCTCAGGATAAACCCAAGCTCCTTGGCCAAAGCACACTGGCCAGGTATTTCTGACCTGGCCCCTGCCTCTCTCACACTCCGTGTTCCACATCTTTTGATGCACTGTTCCCTCTATCCAGGGCCTCGCTTCTTGCTCTGTTCACCTCGAACGCGCCAACCTGCCCTCCCAGATTCAGCATCATCAACTCTTCTATGAAGTTTTCCCAAACTCTCAGGTACAGGAGGAAGTCCAACCTCTGGGCCACCCTGGGGATGGCACACATCATGGATGGACTTTTGCTACACCATCCTGTGAGGTCATGTGCACAGGCATATCTGCCTCCTCTCCAGATGGGCCTCAGGCCTGGGTTCCCGGGGCCCAGGCCTGGGACTGGGACAAAACGATGAGTGCTTCGCTGTGATGTGGAGAAATAATGGATGACCACACTGCTGACTGGCCAAAGGAAGTCAGCTACAAGTGCAAGGAAAGGCAGGCTGGCTGTGGCCAGAGGGCCACAGGGCCTGAGCACCAGCTGCAGAGGAGAGGAGAGGAGAGCCCCCCACCCCCACCATTCCATCCGGTGCTCTAGCCCAGGCTTGCTGTTCTTGGGCAGAGCCACTCATCACATGTCGGGAGGCCACCGCCACTGCCGCTGGGATGATGTTACAGTCTATTTTGAGGGTCACACTGGAGCATCTGTCAGCCTGGCTAGCCACACCCTCCATGTGTCATCACTAAGAGCCGGAGACACCCAAAGGTCCACAAACTCTGCCTGAGCATGTCACTCCCCAGGGACCCTCGGTTTCAGGGCCTCCTTGGCTTCCTAACAAGATCAACCCAGATGCCCTTATCTCTTGGCACCAGTGGCAGGGCTCTGATGTCTCCTCTTGGGGTTCCCAGCTCTGGTGACTCAGCAAAATGCAGCTGAAACCCATCAGTGTGAGCCCAGCTCTTAGCTCAAACATAACCCCTTCCTTCTCCAGCCCTCCCTTGTATGTGAGGAATGCCCAGACGTCAAGCCAGTTACCAACCAGGCTCATTTTAAGTGCAACAGGCCTCACCTGGTGAGAAACTCCTACTCATCCCTCAAAACCATGCCCAGGCTCTGCCTCCTCATGCAGAGAGCCCTTCAGTCCACTCTTTCATAGGTAGGCCAAAGGCTCTCTGAGGACAAGGCTGGCCTGTGCAGGCTTTACTGTTGTTCTCCCTGTACCAAGCACGCACTTGGCACATAGCAGGTACGAATCAATATAAACCTTGAAATGAAATCTTTCTAACTAGACATGCTTGAAAGTGAAAGTGTAGTTGCTCAGTCACCTCTGACTCTTTGTGACCCCATGGACTGTAGCCCGCCAGGCTCCTCTGTCCATGGAATTCTGTAGGCAAGAATACTGGAGTAGATTGCCATTTCCTTCTCCAGGGGATCTTCCCAACCCCTGGAATCCCAACCCAGGGATCAAACCTGGGTCTCCTGCATCGCAGGCAGATTCTTTACTGTCTGAGCCATAAGGGAATCAGACACACTTAGTGTATTCTACAACAGACATCTTCAGAACAAAGGCCTTTCTGGACACTGATGACTGGGTTCATCAACACCTTTTAAAAAGGAAGCCTGTCCCCAAATCTACAGAGAAACAGGTCTACAGATTCAGCAGAATGGTAAGTCAACCAAGCCTAGTCCAACACATGCCATACTTCTCTGGCCCCACTCAGCACTAAGCACCTTTCAGCTCTCTAAGAACACTAGCACCTCCTAAGACTCCGACTGGACATTCTCTCTACCCAGGGAAAGAATGCAACAGGGAAAGGTGGCAGCAGTGTGGACCTACGTGTCTGCAATCAGGTGAAGGCACCTGACAAGTTAGGCTACTCCACTGCACACCCTAAGCCCTATGGCCAAGGTAGGTCACCAAACATCCCTGGGGCTCAGGGCTCACCCATGAAACAGGTACATCATCATCCACTCCAGCCACTTTCCAGAGATGCCATGAAGATGGAACTAGATAATACAGGAAAGCTACACAACCGGTTAACACCTGGATCGTGGACCAAACGCAGGTCAGAAACACACCTTCAACACTGACAGCAAACAGGAAACAAGCTGATCATTGTCTGCCCTGGAACAGCCCCTGGCCTCCTCAAAACCACACCTGGCCCGTCTGGCTATATCCTAGCCATGAGAAGGCTTTCAGGAATTCCATAAAGAGGCCGCAGGAGATATTTGTACACCTTTCTTCTGACAGTGGTCAACTAAAACAGGCCACCACAAGCATATGTGACTTGCAACCTTTCTAAGACTGAGGTTTCCAGGTCAACTTCACAGCTATATTTACCACGTGAAAAATGCTGGGGAAGCTGGGAGAAGATGTTCAACTTTCTGAGGATTTGCAGACAATACCGACAGTATGACAATCTGACAAGACACGGGGTCTTTTACAGCAAGATCCACTTATAAGTGAAAGGTTAAAAGCCAGGTGAAGGAAATCAGGTCTCTGCATTTAAACACTCCCTTTCTGAAAAACTATTCTCTCCTTTTACCAACTCAGCTGTTATCCAAAATGATCCACTTTCCTACCTACAAGGTTAGGACATACCAATCCACTTCTTTGGCAATATAAGACTGAAGCACCAATGTTTCAGTCTACACTGCAACTATTTTTGCAGTGTTTGTTTCATCTTAACAGACCATTCTTATTCACGTGAGTTTGAGCACATTAAATGTATGTGCTTTTATCAGACGATGAAAAGGGAGAATCAGTTCAGTTCAGTTCAGTCGCTCAGTCGTGTCCGACTCTTTGCAACCCTGTGAATCATAGCACGCCAGGCCTCCCTGTCCATCATAAACTCCCGGAGTCTACCCAAACCCATGTCCATCGAGTCGGTGATGCCATCCAGCCATCTCATCCTCTGTCGTCCCCTTCTCCTCCTGCCCCCAATCCTTCCCAGCATTAGGGTCTTTTCCAATGAGTCAACTCTTCGCATGAGGTGGCCAAAGTATTGGAGTTTCAGCTTCAACACCAGTCCTTCCAATGAACACCCAGGACTGATCTCCTTTAGGATGGACTGGTTGGATCTTCTTGCAGTCCAAGGGACTCTCAAGAGTCTTCTCCAACACCACAGTTCAAAATAGAAGGTTCAAAATGAAAGCCACTCAGTCATGTCCGACTCTTTGCAACCCCATGGACTATACAGTCCATGGAATTCTCCAGGTCAGAATACTGGAGTGGGTAGCCTTTCCCTTCTCCAGGGGATCTTCCCAACCCAGGGGTTGAACCCAGGTCTTCTGCATCGCAGGAGGATTCTTTACCAGCTGAGCCACAAGGGAAGCCCAAGAATACTGGAGTGGGGAGCCTATCCCTTCTGCAGTGGACCTTACCGACCCAGGAATCAAGTCGGGGTCTCTAAAGGGCTCCGACAGGGACTTCTCTGGTGGTCCAATGACAAAGATTCCACGCTCCCAAAGCAGGTGGACCTGCGTTAGATCCCAGGTTGGGGGGCTAAGGTCCTACATGCCACAAGTAAGACCTGGCACAGCCAAATAAATAAATATATTTAAAAATAAATAAATAAAGAGCTCCGATGATATAAACTTCCTATCTGTAAATTCACTACATGGGGATAAAAGTAAAAGATGTAATAGCTCGCCATGGTCAGAATTTCAGAATCATAGAATTCTGGGATTAAAGGTAGCTCAGATGCTGGCCTAGCTCCCCAGAGGACAGACAAGCAGATGCAAGCCCCGTTCCTACCCACAATCACAGAGCCCTCCCAGGCAGGGATGTCACAACTTCACTGAGGAAGCAGACAAAGCTCCAACTCCAGCAGCCTTGCCCCTAGCAAAGTCCCCTGGCCGTGCATTTTGCATGTACCACAAGGGGGACTGCCCCCTGAGAAAGGAAGTACTCTGAATGCTCAAGAACACACATTCAGGGTTGGAACAAAGGTGGGGTTGGCAAACCACCCAAACCAGATCTAAGGTTTGATGAGGAAACTCTTTCCAAGGCAGCTAAAATCATTTTATTTCGTAACTTAAACACCTGCTTTGTGATAATCACCAGAAAAAAAGAGGAAAACTAGGAAAAGAATAGGAAGAGAAATGAAAAATGTCCCCTTTATTCCCTATATCTGCTTAGATCACCCTAAACTAGGGAGCCTCCCCAATGCTGACTTTAATAAGGACCTTCTTAAAGCTGGTCCAACTGGTGTTCAAGTCACTGGACTGAAAAACAAGTTTATGAGTAGCAAGGTCACCTGATTCTGACCATGTCCATGCTGTTTACCCTAAGATGACAGGCCAGTGGTTGCCACAGCTTTGATGAATGCTGCAAAGACTCTACTATCTCTTTGAAGTCCCCAGGGGCCTCTACATGATTAAATGCCATAAAAAGGAACCTTGAATACAGCAACAATGTGAAAGGAGGGAAGTGACAAACACCACACAACAGTGGGGGAACTTCATTCCAGACGCTGAACTGTTAATGTAAACTTGTCACTTGTTTCCCTGACTTGTGAGGTAAAGTCATTACATCATCACCAAAGAGAAGCCCCTCTTCTACAAAACGTACCTACTTGCCATCAAAAGCTACTGCTTAGACCAGGTCATGACCTCAGCCGGGTAACAGGCACCCACTACTCAACCCTTTGCAGCCCAGACCCATGCAGCTCAGCAGCTCATATAGTCACAAGTGTCAACCAGGAGACCTCAAACTCTGACCACAGAAAACAGCTCAGCGTTGGGGGAAAGGGGGTCAGGAGGGGCTTACCCGTCTCTTCCTTTGCTGACAATCTTCACCTCAAAGTAATAAATGCCACAGGCAGCAGGTATGGGGTGAGTGGCACGCACTGACGCCGCATCTTTGTGATTTTTGCCATGACCTAATAGAAGAGGGCAAGGAAGAAATTTCAGCAGAGGGAAATACAAATCCTCTCTGCTCCATGGCAACTTTACCCCTTCACCGCCAGAGGAAGCCCTTGCACAGTCCAAGAAATAATTAGACAACAACTAAGCAAATACATAAAACTCCCACCCTTGGTTCACCTCCTCCTAAGCACAGCAGCCCTGCCTGGGACTCTGTCCACCACAGAAACCACAGGAGGGTACATGAAATGTGGGTGCCTACGTGAGAGATTTCCTAGTGCTGCTGGCAGACTCTTCAGGACACAGGCAGCCCACTTGGAAGAGTAGGGGAGGGAGAGGCAGCCCTGGAAGATGCCCCCACGACTTTGGGCAGAACCTCACCCCCTGTCTGGGATGTCTGGCAGGTGAGCAAGCTCATGGACCTCTGGTTGATGGAGGGGATGTAACCACCCCTTTCTTCAGACACTTTTGAAACTAAGCAGTGGTAAAGGGCTCAGCTAGAGTCCCTGGAGCCACCTCAGGACAAGCAGGAAGGCCCTGGGAAGAAGGTCCAGCCAAGAACTGGTTCGGACACCTGTTGCAGTTCTCCTGACACTGGGTGTCTCAGGGCAGAGCAGACAAGGCAGTCAATCCCTGGCCTGGTCAGCTCCACCACCCTAGACACCCTTCAGGAGCTAAGGCCCAAATCGGAGCAACCAAGCTGGGGAAGGGACATGATGGAGCACAGGCTGGGCAGCACAGCTACCCCGTAGACACTCTGGCCTTTTCCTCCCCTCGGCCAGAAGGCCGATACCTTTATAGTGGACGCGGAGGTTGCCCTGGGAGAGGCCGATGTAGTTGTACTTGTCCTTGGGGCTCCAGGAGCGCGGCAGCGGCGTCTCGTGCTGGTTGACCGCGGGATACAGGCGCTGCAGGCGCCGGCTCAGTTCCTGCTCCCCTGGGGACGGCAGCCCGCACCCAGTGGCCCCGCCGGAGGAGTCTCCAACCTGCGGGTTCCCAGCTCCCGGGTCCGCCGTCGCCGCCGCCATCTTGGAGGGAGCTGCTATTGTGTCACTGGGGGCGGGGAAGACCAGGACCAGATCCGCCCCGCTCAGCCAATGACCAGCGAGCCAACCCGGGCCGCAGGGAAACCGAGTCCCAGTCCTGCAACTCGGTTTGGACTCCGCCACGCCTCGCCACATTTCGGACTCCACTTCCCATAATGCAGAGCTCTCCAGGGGCGGACCAGCTCGGGCTGGTGAGGATTTCTGGGAGATGTAGTACAAATCTGCTCAGCCATAAGCCTGCTCAGGTGAGACATTGAGACACTGAAAACTACAGTTCCCGCAGGCAACGCGGCTCCGGCCTCTCAGTTCACCTCCTCCCCCGTGGCCTCTGTTTATCCCCCAGCCTCAGCTCTGGTCGCTAGGATCATATCCGCTGTAATGACTGACTCTGAGGAGACCCTCAGTCCCTATCCGCTGTCCAAGTACACCTTTGCTGCTTGGCTTTCCTCCCGGCGCGCGGGAGCCGGACTCGGGGGCGTGACACAATCCTGATCCCGCCCCCGCCGATGGGCTGCTGGGATTTGGTCGCCATGGTGACGGACTGTACACTACCACAGCTTCCCAGGCCGCGGGTGCTGGCTGCCCGGCTGCCCTAGGGTCATGGACTCCCCGAAGTCGCAATCCCTCAACTTCCCCACCACGTCGAGGTAGGCGCTTGGCGGTCTGAGGCCGGAGAAGAGGCCTTGAGTACTTCCAGAAAGAGAAAGGGTACCTGATTCAGACCTGTGCACCTCCTGCCTCTGTCTATTGGTCTGGGGCTCCAGCCCCACAGGAACAGTGGTACAGAAACAATCTCAGATGATTTGTCAGCCCGGGAAGTTGGTTACATTCTAGTAAAAGGGGAAAGAGAAAGTGAAAGTCACTCAGTCGTGTCCGACTCTTTGCGACCCCATGGACTATACAGTCCATGGAATTCTCCAGGCCAGAATACTGGAGTGGGTAGCCTTTCCCTTCTCCAGGGGATCTTCCCAACCCAGGGATCCAACCCAGGTCTCCCGCATTGCGGGCAGATTCTTTACCAGCTGAGCCACAGGGGAAGCCCAGTAAAAGGGGAGGCGCACTTTATCATTAGTAAAGGCCAGCTTTTTCGTGTTGAGTGTGCATCAAGTGCCAAGTGCTCCATATACCATATTTAACCCTCACAGCAACTCTATGAGGTGGTAATATCACCATTTTACATAGAAATAGAAGTCTGAAGAGATCATGTGTTTTACACATGTTTGTAAGTCATGGAGCTGATATTTGATCTCAGCCATGTGAGTCTCTAGATTTGAGCTCTTAGCCACAGGATAAACAGCCTCTTTACCCACTGGCTGAAGATAAAAAAGCATCTGTAAGCAGCCCAAGAACATCCCGTAGCCTCAAGGTAGCTCCTGCCTGTATTCACAGGTGCAGCATCTGAACTCTGCAAATATGATAACAAGCTCCTATAGCCAGAAAAGCCACAGCCAAATAAATATTTTTTAAAAAATAAAACACTAGAACTCCTCAGAGGATTATGTGTTAAAAAAAAAAAAAAAAAGAATTGTCTCCATCTCCTTGTAAGGAAACTGGGCTGAGTGAAGTTAACTTACATGCCCAAGAGGGTTCCTGTTAGAAGATAGATGTCAGCCTCTGGGTCCTATCAACTAGTATGTAGAGGCTCAAGACTCTTACCCTGACTCTTGACTCCAGACTTTGTACTTCTTGTCCTACAGCACCTGCCTTGGGTATCACACCCCTAGAATGTGCTGGTAATGTACATACCATGGTCATTAGAGCCACAGATGAATGCTGAAGGAAGTGTAGGCCCGCATGGTTTTATGGGTTCCTGGTAAGGGGTGTTATGCTACTGCAGGAGTACATGAGATTCCAGTGATGAGGAGAATGTTTCTGGGAATGTGGGAAAACAGTTTGAGGCCAGAATCGGGAGCTTGTTGACAGCACCTCTGGGAATCTGGAGGCAGCACTGGGAAGACCCAGAACCTGGCTCGGAGGAGAGAGGAGGCCATGTCTTGTGGTTCTGGGAAGGGTGGATGTGCAATCTCCACTCAAGGCTCTGTCACCCACCTACTTCCTTCTCCTTCTCTGTGCAGAGCACACCTGCGGCCTTTAGGAGTGTCCATAGATGATTCCCTCTTCACAGAAACCAAGAATAACCAGAAACGCAGGCTTTCTCAGAAACGGAAGACACTGCTGGTTAGTGGCAATGTCCTGTGGGATCTCCAAATTTTGATCCCCAGTCAGGGCTGTGTGGGTCAGAGGCCAGGCCCAGCAGCCTTGGGGGTGGGAGCGTGCACACTTGCCACACCCACCTGAAAAGCCTTCCCAGACTAGCCCCTGCCCACAGATAACCTTCCCTTGCAACCAAGCATTCTGGAGCGGACCTCATTTCTTCATCCAGCCTACCATGTGCCAGGCGTTGTGCTTGGTGCTGGGACAGTCCCACCAGATCTGTCAGGGTCTTTTAGAACTATGACTGTATCTTGTTTGTCTTTACAGCCCTAGTGCCTGATATAGTACTTGAGTGGCTGCTATAATGTGTGCCATAACTGCTGTGAGTAGGTGTGTGAAGGCAGTAGCAAAGGATGTTCATCCACTGTGTTGTTGGCTCTGCACTGGAAGTAGGGACTCAGGACAGTCTCTCCCTCCATTCCTGTTCTTTGAAGTTTTTATATAAAAATGAATGCTGGGGAATTCCCTGGCAGTCCAGTGGTTACGACTCTACACTTTCACTGCAGTGGGGAATGACTGCCATCGCTGATTCTCCTGACAAGTTTTAAAAAATGCCATGTTATTAAGATCTAGGAGTTTTTGCTGATATGATCATAAGATTGTTATTACTATTTACTCAGCAAACAGCCATTGTCCAAAAATCACAGGTGAAAAAAACCACATTTGAGCAAACTTGTAAGTCCAGCTCTCCGTGGAGAATTGTGGGTTGTGGTAGTTTTCCACCACACACTTAGGTGAGTGTGTCTTATGTAGAAGATGGGAACATGAGCTGTACCCTTTGTGAGGATGGGGACTTCAAACATCAAGAACCTGATATTAGGGTGAGAAAAGGGTAGTGGAGACTCTAAGCGGAGACCAACCGCAGCCACAGTACCGCATGATCCGATTACTTGGGGCGCCCGCCTCCTCTGCCCCTTCAGCTGCCACCTACTCAGTGGAAGTGGGACCAGGCTCTCACTCCCTTTATTTTGCTCGTCGGCAGTGATACCGTACTCAACCACCAGGGGGCGTTTCACCCTCCTGCAGTCTCTCCGACCCCCGGGGCCGCCCTTCCCGTTTTCACCTGCAGGGGGAAGCAGAGAGCACAGCTCTCGGGAACATCGCCTTCCAGCCACTCGCTTGCGGAGGCTTTACCAGCTGTTTGATAACCAGACCAAGAAAGCAGCGTATGCTGGGAAATCAAAATAGGGTAACCCCTTCTTCTCTTGACAGAAACAGCAGACAGAACGCGAGATCAGGCCTCTTTTATTTCTTAAGTCTCGCAAAATGAGCTAAATTAAGCTTTATTTCTATGACTAAACTGGTTTTCTCTGCGCAGGAAATTTTCAAGGCTGATCTCCCTTTGTTACTGTTCTTATATTTTCTGTTCGTTTTTGTTGAAGTATGGTTACTTTACAATGTGTTAGTTTCAAGTGTACAGAGAAGTGATTCCATTATACATACATATATTCTTTTTCAGGTTCTTATCCATTATAGGTTATTACAATCATATAGTAATTATTACATTATAGGTTAGTAATACAAGATGTTGAGTATATTTCCCTGTGCTACACAGTAGGTCCTGTTGTTTACCAATTTTATATATAGTAGTGTGTATACAAGAGAAGACTCTACACATGGACATCACCAGATGGTCAACACCGAAATCAGACTGATTATATTCTTTGCAGCCAAAGATGGAGAAGCTCTATATACAGTCAGCAAAAACAAGACCCGGAGCTGACTGTGGCTCAGATCATGAACTCCATATTGCCAAATTCAGACTGAAATTGAAGAAAGTGGGGAAAACCACTAGACCATTCAGGTATGACCTAAATCAAATCCCTTATGACTATACAGTGGAAGTGAGAAATAGATTTAAGGGACTAGATCTGATAGAAAGAGTACCTGATGAACTGTGGACGGAGGTTCATGACATTGTACAGGAGACAGGAATCAAGACCATCCCCAAGAAAAAGAAATGCAAAAAAGCAAAATGGCTGTCTGAGGAGGCCTTATAAATAAACAGCTATGAAAAGAAGAGAAGCGAAAAGCAAAGGAAAAAGGAAAGATATACCCATTTGAATGCAGAGTTCCAAAGAATAGCAAGGAGAGATAAGAAAGCCTTCCTCAGTGATCATTGCAAAGAAATAGAGGAAAACAATAGAATGGGAAAGACTAGAGATCTCTTCAAGAAAATTAGAGATACCAAGGGAACATTTCATGCAAAGATGGGCACAATAAAGGACAGAAATGGTATGGACCTAACAGAAGCAGAAGATATTAAGAAGAAGTGGCAAGAATACACAAAAGAACTATATAAAAAAGATCTTCACGACTTAGACAGTCACGATGGTGTGATCACTCACCTAAAGCCAGACATCCTGAAATGTGAAGTCAAGTGGGCCTTAGGAAGCATCACTACAAACAAAGCTAATAGAGGTGATGGAATTCCAGTTGAGCTATTTCAAATCCTGAAAGACGATGCTGTGAAAATGCTGCACTCAGTATGTCGGCAAATTTGGAAAACTCCGCAGTGGCCACAGGACTGGCAAAGGTCAGTTTTCATTCCAATCCCAAAGAAAGGCAATGCCCAAGAATGCTCAAACTACTGCACAATTGGACTCATCTCACACGCTGGTAAAGTAATGCTCAAAATTCTCCAAGCCAGGCTTCAGCAATACGTGAACCATGAACTTCCAGATGTTCAAGCTGGTTTTAGAAAAGGCAGAGGAACCAGAGATCAAATTGACAACATCCGTTGGATCATCGAAAAAGCAAGGGAGCTCCAGAAAAACATTTACTTCTGCTTTATTGACTATGCCAAAGCCTTTGACTGTGTGGATCACAATAAACTGTAGAAAATTCTGAAAGAGATGGGAATACCAGACCACCTGACCTGCCTCTTGAGAAATCTGTATGCAGGTCAGGAAGCAACAGTTAGAACTGGACATGGAACAACAGACTGGTTCCAAATAGGAAAAGGAGTACGTCAAGGCTATATATTGTCACCCTGCTTATTTAACTTATATGAAGAGTACATCATGAGAAACACTGGGCTGGAGGAAGCACCAACTGGAATCAAGATTGCCAGGAGAAATATCAATAACCTCAGATATGCAGATGACACCACCCTTATGGCAGAAAGTGAAGAAGAACTAAAGAGCCTCTTGATGAAAGTGAAAGAGGAGAGTGAAAAAGTTGGCTTAAAGGTCAACATTCAGAAAAATAAGATCATGGCATCCGGTCCCATCATTTCATGGCAAATAGATGGGGAAACAGTGGAAACAGTGGCTGACTTTATTTTGGAGGGCTTCAAAATCACTGCAGATGGTGATTGCAGCCATGAAATTAAAAGATGCTTACTCCTTGGAAGCAAAGTTATGACCAATCTAGACAGCATATTAAAAAGCAGAGACATCACTTTGTCAACAAAGGTCCATCTAGTCAAGGCTATGGTTTTTCCAGTGGTCGTGTATGGATGTGAGAGTTGGACTATAAAGAAAGCTGAGCACCAAAGAATTGACGCTTTTTAACTGTGGTGTTGGGGAAGCCTCTTGAGAATCCCTTGGACTGCAAGGAGATCCTACCAGTTCATGCTAAAGGAGATCAGTCATGGGTGTTCATTGGAAGGACTGATGTTAAAGCTGAAACTCCAATACTTTGGCCACCTGATGTGAAGACCTGACTTATTTGAAAAGACCCTGATGCTAGGAAAGATTGAGGGCAGGAGGAGAAGGGGACGACAGAGGATGAGATGGCTGGATGGCATCACCGACTAATGGACATGGGCTTGGGTGGACTCTGGGAGTTGGTGATGGACAGGGAGGCCTGGTGTGCTGCAGTTCACGGGGTCGCAAAGAATCGGACATGACTGAGCAACTCAACTGAACTGAACTGTGTATATATTAATCCCCAAATCCTAATTTATCTCCCCTACTCCCACTCTGCTACCCCCTTTGGTAACTGTAAGTTTGTTTTCTATGTCTGTGAGTCTATGTTTTGCAAATAAGTTAACTTGTATAATTATTTTAGATTCCACATATAATTGATATTATATTTATCTTTCTCTGACTTGCTTCATTAATATGATACTCTCTAGGTCCATCCACATTGCTGCAAATGGCATTATTTCATTCTTTTTTATGGCTGGGTAGTATTCCACTATATATATATGTACCACATTTTGTTTATTTTGAGCTTTAAACTCTTCACAATTCTGTTTCATTGTCTCTTCCCCCTCCCATGCTATGTTTTTATTTATTCAACAAATACTTGTTGATTTCCACTGTGTGTCAGGCACTGGTGATACAGTGGTAAGCAAGACATCTACCCTGTTTCTGAGAGAAGATGGGGGTGTAATGATGGGACAGAATGGGTGTTCGGATTGAAAAGAGTATCAGGGAGAACTCCTGAGATCCTAAATATGAATAGCCAGCCTGGAGCATTCTTGATCCTGGCAAAGCACGTGTGAACGTATACACCCAATAAGTAGCATTTCTGTTTTTATTATATAATGTATCCAACTAAATCATGCTTCCCTAAATATTTATTCCACAATATTTGCTAAATGCTACTTAAGACTATGAAGAGTGTTAACACAACACTGTAAATCAATCATACTGGAATCAAGAAAAAAAAAGACTATGCAGAGTATGAAGTGTGATGCCATCAATTCTGGAAATACAGAGATAGGTCAACCCAAACCCCAGAGGCTGGAGTCCTCCCTGAGACCTAGCAACAAGACTATGTACTTTCCAAAATATTTAGGGAAAAGATGGATGATTTCAAGATTGAGATAAAATAGGTAGAACTAAGAATGCAAAGAAGAGCCCAAGGAGACGGGGGCAATTTCCACCCTAAGAGGGTCAGGAGCCAGCTACCATTAGTCTGGAAGGAATCCTAGGACCTGAATATGTGGGACATGGGAGGTAGGCCTGGCCTCCATCCCAGAAGAACCTGGAAGCTGGGTTCAGGGCTACAGAGCAGGCTTTAATATTGAATTCAATAATTCAATTTTTTTTTAAATTTCAAAGTAACTTATGCATTGTAGAAAAATTTGAAAAATACACAATCATAGATACAAAAGCACCCATGGACCTATCATTACAGAATAACTGCTGATATTCTTTTGGGTTATTTCTTCCTCCTTTTCTGGTTTTCTTATCTTATCTGGTTGTGCTTATTCCCTAATTTCAGGCTTTCCTTAACCCTTTCTATAACCCATGTTAAGCCTCTTTGTAAACATTTCATGGCTGCACAATAGTCTTCTATTTTTAGATACATAGGGAGTTTTCTGATTTTTTCCATAGTCATAAGTAAGGCTTTGAGGACCTTATGATAGAGCTGCCACTTCACCTCTGTGCTCTCTGCACTGGCCAGCCAAGACCTCAGCCTCAGCTGGCCTGCTCTCCTTGGGCATAGGCCCGTTCATAGCTCTTCAAAAGTGTTGCTATTTCCCTGAGGTATTGGTGCTACCCAGGCAGTGGAAGTGTGGAGCCCTAAGCACTGGACCACCAGGGAATTCCCATAAGGACCACAGTCTTAATTGTGAACCATATTAAGAGATGTTGTGGGGGAGGAAATACCCAGGAGTGAAAGGAGGAGCCTGGAAAAGAACATCAGGAAGAGGAGCAATGTTGTCATGGTAACCCTGCCTGTCCCTTCTTATAGTCCTGTTCGTCTTCCATCGGTGGCCACCTGTCCCCATGGCCCAGATACATCAGTGACCAGACCATTCTGCATAATCGAAAGCCCTGTTCAGATGACTATCGGAAGCGGGCAGGGTAAGCCAGGGTCAGCCTGATGGTGGATAGACTGGGCCCAGAAACAGTACAGGGATGTTTGCTGCCACAGACCTGTGGGGCATGAGGGTCCGGCAGGGTGTCCATGGCATCTCAGCTCACCACCCCCTGCAGTAGTTTGCAGCAGCCCCTGGGCACAACCAAGCCGAGGTACCTGGAGCAGCTTGAGAACTACCTGCGCAAGGAGCTCCTCCTGCTGGACCTAAGCACGGATTCTGCCCAGGAACTAAGGCTGCAGGTCAGAACCACAGAAACCCTGCAGGATGCAGGGGCAGGGCTGCCAAGATACTTTACTCACCGGGACTGGGCACTTCAGATTTTCTGCAGAAACCAGCCTTCCCCAGCTCTTTTGGGTCCCCCATTCTTGGTAAGAGCCACATTCTATGACAAAGCCAGTGAGCAAGCAAAGCGACCAGGTGGAACCAAAACTCTGCTGAGGCTTGGGCTTCTTGACCTGAGTAGGTGGCCTGGATACTGTCTGCAGTCCCTTCTGTGGTCCCCAGCACCTACCTTGGGTCATTCGATAACAGTGAATGGAGCCTGAATCCTGACAGCCGGGGAAGCAGGGGTCATAAAATGTCCACCGGCCCAGTCACACTAGCCCCAAGCTTGAGGAACTTAGCCAAGACAGAAATCTGGATGTAACCTAGACTCTGGTGCGTATCAGGGAAGGAATCACCCAATTCCTGCTCAAACGGAAATGATGATGGGGAACCCCTCAATTGTGACTTAGTCACTGCCACAAGCATTTGGTGAACACCGTCTGTGTGCAAGCTCTGGATAGGGCCTAGATATGGCCTCATGAGCTAAAAGAAACCTCACCAACAAGGAAGCAGAAGCTCAGAGAGGGTATCTGGCTTCATAGGAGTGGAGCTAGGACTCAAACTCAGGGTGGGTTCAGGAGTCTGTGCTCATTCCAGTACACAATGTTGCTTCCAAAAGCTTCCTGTGTATCCAGTAGGACAGGAAACCACATGTCTCACTGGAGGTTGGAACGCAAGGTTAGAGCCTAAAGTGCTGTAAATGGGGAAGGGTGTTGGTGAGAGGCCAGCTGAAGCACAGTGCATGGAGGAGGTTGGCTGTCTGGAGAGCCAGAGGGGATGCAGGTAGAGAGGGGGAGGTCCTGACTCAGGTTGCCTGCCAGGTCTCCAGAGAGCAGTTTAGAGGAATGGACTCAATTCCTGGACTGTGGGAGACCCTAGTGGTGCCTGTGGCATTTATATGAATGTGAATCGACTGGCAGCTTCATACTAGAACCCTTCTAAGTTGAGCAAAAAAACACTCAGGTCCCACTGAAGGTGGCAGCTATAGGCCAGGAGATGACAGTTTCCCTTTTCTTGCCAGCCTTACAGAGAGATCTTCGAATTCTTCATAGAGGACTTCAAAACATACAAGCCATTGCTGTCCTCCATCAAGAATGCATATGAGGTGATGCTGGGTAAGACTGCAGCCTCTCTGCCTGGGCCCAGCCTGGAAGAGGCACAGAAGATCCTATTTTGACCTTCTGGGTTCTGCAGGGGTCTGGGGTACCTACAAACTGGGCTTTGAGGTCACCAAGCCTTCTTGCTTACACTCTTCTGTGAGGGGCACCCCAGGGCAACTGACTACCGCCCATTCTTGGAAGCATGGTAGGGCGGTATCTGTAGGAAACAGAGCATCTTTTCTATTGAGAATGAAGCCCAGAAGGGAGTGTGTAGTTCAGGGAAGTGAGGGGGGCTTCCCTTCCCAGGCTCAGGAGGTGCTGGGCATGGCACAGCTGCAGAACTAAAAACTGTACAGGGAAGGCACAGAGGTGAGACCCTGGTCCTCATCTGAACTCTGCCCCTGGTTGAAAAGCAAGTGCAGGAAGTTCTTAGGGAGTATAGACTTTGAATGGGAGTACAGACTTCTCGAGTTTGCAAGGGACATAGTTGCTCGCTGTGACCTCAGATCAGTGTCCGCTGGCTGTTTGTCCTCCATGGCCCCAAAGGGACTCCCATACCTGTCCCTGCTTAGCCCACCAGAGGGAGAAAATTCGGGCTCTGGAGCCCCTGAAGGCCAAGCTGGTCACTGTGAATGAGGACTGCAACGAGAGGATCCTGGCCATGAGGGCTGAGGAGAGAGATGAAATCTCCATGCTGAAGAAAGAGAAGATGAATTTGCTAAAGCTCATTGACAAGAAGAATGAGGAGAAGATCTCATTGCAGACTGAGGTGAAAAGGGAGTAACGTGGCGCCCAACTCCCTGAATTCCTGCCACCCCACCTCAGGGGTGACCTTGAGGCCATTGGCACTGGTGTGACCCCCTGGCTCTCTCCACCCTTCTACCTGGAATGACATACAGAGCCACCACCTGCTCCCAAACCCCTCTTCCACATGCTGCCCTCCTCCTTGGCCCAGCACTGCCTCAGTGTGGCCCTCAGTTCTAGCAGAGTCCTACTCCTTGGCTGCCAGACATTCTCCACAGGAGGAAGCTTTGGCACTTTGACAGGAACAACCAGTCTCCTCCCCTTCCTCCCTTTCTTGTTCCCAGGCCCTGGTAGGGCCACCCAGCACCCACCCATCCGCTGTGGTGATGAGCTGTCCAGAGACAGCCCCTGACAACAGAGCCATCTCCCCAACAGGTGACCAAACTGAGGAAGAACCTGGCTGAGGAGTATCTGCACTACCTCAGCGAGAGAGATGCCCGCAAGATCCTCATTGCAGACCTGAATGAGCTACGCTACCAGCGGGAAGACATGTCACTAGCCCAGTCCCCAGGTAAGCCTGAGGTGGGTTTTTGCCCTGCTGGAGAGGAGTCTGACTCTCACCACTCACTCTCATGTATTCATTGCTCCTGATATCTGCTCGTTCCATGCTCACTCCCAGTGAGAGAAGTTCCTGCTGCCACCAGGGTCTGTGGATCTTCTGAGCTGGCCTGAGAATCACAGACTTGTTGTTTATGTAGGAAACAATTGCTGGCAGTTGAGGCAACCTAGATTCCCCAAGGGCTACAGAGGCCTGGTACTCCATGTCCTGGGCTTCTCTATTTAAGCTCAAAGTCCTACAGTGGTAGCATGATGGAAAGACTCAGTGGTTCCCATACTGGGAGAGCAGGAAGACCTGAGACGTGCCCCGAAGGACACTCAACCCTGTCCTGGGCTATAGGCCCCAGAGCCAGGGTGATGCGAGCTGGCAGGCCTCCTGGCAGGTGTCTGGGGGGAGGACCCTGTGAAGCTAACAGTGGCTCTGAAGATGGCCCGGCAAGACCTGACCCGCACACAGATGGAACTCAACACCATGAAGGCCAACTTTGGAGACGTGGTGCCCAGGAGGGACTTTGAAATGCAGGAGAAGACCCTCAAGGAACTGCAGGAGCAGGTGCTGGTGGGCAGACAGGGTAGGGCAGGGCCACACAGGTGGGTAGCAAGGACCAATCACCCTGCCCACAGCTGGAGAGCCTGAGAGACGACTACGAAGAGGTCCGCAAGGAGCACGAGATGCTGCTGCAGTTGCACATGAGCACACTGAAGGAGCGGGACCAGTTCTACTCTGAGCTGCAGGAAATCCAGCGCACCTCCACACCACGGCCAGACTGGTCCAAGTGTGAAGGTAACGCTGACCCTTGGGGCCCTAAGGACTGCACAAGTGTGTGGTCTGGACTCCAGCTCCCTCTCCCCAACCCCTGCAGATGTGGTGGCTGGAGGGCGAGATCGCTGGCACATGCTGGCTGAGGGCAAGAACAGTGACCAGCTGGTGGATGTGCTCCTGGAGGAGATTGGCGAGGGGCTGCTCCGGGAGAAAGACTTCTTCCCTGGTCTGGTAGGGGAGTCCCTGGGCTTGGGGAATAGCCAGGCCTTGCTGCTGAGAAAACTTGAGGTTCTGGGGGAACAATATGGGGCTCTGCCCTGCTTGTTGGTGAGGCTACAGCTGGGCCCAGAGATGAGCTGACATGGTTCCTTTCAGGGCTATGGGGAATCAATCCCCCCTTTCCTTCGGTTTGATGGCATTGTGGAGAACAAGAAGCCAACCAAGAAGGATGTGGTAAAACTCCTCAAGGATGCCTGGAAGGAACGTATCAGTGAGGAGCAGGTCAGACCTCTCCAGCTGTTTTAGCCTGGCATGGCTGCCTGAGTCCTCCGGCGGTAGAGGGCGGATGCAGTCAGGGACGGGGGGTGTTCCCTCGAGGTGCTAGGGAACTGGGAGGAGGGCCAACCAAGCAGTCTTCCCCCTATCCTGCAGAAAGAGAAGTTCCCAGATTTCTTCTTCAGTTTCCTGGAGCGCCATTTTGGACCTGGTGATGCCATGGCCTGGGCTTACACAATTTTTGAATATATCAAGCTCTTCCATACCAATGAAGTCATGAGTCATTTCTATGCAGTCCTGATGGGAAAGGTAAGCTTGGGCCTGGCTCTCTACCCTTTGTCCCCAGCACAGGCCAGCTCTGTCCCTACTCCTCTAGGAAACAGTGAGGTAGTCAATGCTTCCTCCCATAGAGGAAAGAAAGTGTGTACATAAAGCAGAAGGAGACCATAGCACAGCTGCTGAAGGAGATGACAAACGTTGACAGCCAGAATGAGGGGCTATTAACCATGGAGCAGTTAAGGTGAGAGTCCAGTTGGGTTACCCCAAACTCCAGCCCAACATGCCCTCTGGCCTGGTTCCCAGCTGTGCAGGGGTAAGGGGAGCCTGGTGGGAAAAGGCCAGAACCTTGTCACGCTGCCCTTCTGAGCACTAGTAGGAATGGCAGAGGGGTGCAGGAAGATGGGTAAGCAGGCCTCTGCCAGGCCCGTCAGCCCTCGCGTCTCCCTACAGTACTGTCCTCAAGAGCACCTTCCCCTTTAAGAAGGATGAGAGAATTCAGGAGTTGATGGAGGCAGGGGGCTGGCATCCCAGCAGCAGCAATGCAGACTTGCTCAACTACCGCACGTTGTTTATGGAGGTGAGTCGGGGCCCAGGAACTTGCCCAGCCCTGACCTAGCCTCTGCCTAGACTCTAGCCCGTGTACCTTCACCCTGCCTTGTGGCCCCTTCCCAGGATGAGGAGGGTCAGAGCGTGCCCTTTGTGCAAAAGCTGTGGGAACAGTACATGGTGGAAAAGGATGAATACTTAAACGAGTTAAAGAAGGAGCTGGGCCTGGAACTGTGAGTGATCCTGGGGCCCGCAGGCTCATCCAGTCATAGGCAAGTCCTGCAGGCTGGGCCACAAAGTAGCACCTCCAGCCCCTGGGTCTCCCTAAGCACCAAGCTTGCTGCTGGGCCTTACATACCACTCAAGCCCAGGAGAGGGCATCTTGGGGTCTGGGTAGAGAGCGGAGAGTCAAGGTCTGTCTCTCTCTTTCTTCGTGGGACAGCCACAAGGAGGTGACCCTACCCAAGGTACGTGAGGCCCTGATGAACATTGATCCCAGCCTGGACAAGCAGACCCTGAACCACTATTTGAGGCAAGCCTTCCAGCTGTCCATGACAGAAATGCCAGAAGAGGGTGATGAAAGGGAAGAGGGCATTGTGACACAGCTCCACACTGCACTGGAACAGCTTCAGATGAGTGACATTAGGCGTATGGGGCCTCGGGAGCAGGAACCTGCAAGCTAAGGCCACCGGGGCAGCCTAAGTGCTCCCATCCTGCTAACCTCTGACTGTTGTTATAAAATTCTTTGTCTGAACCCATGCTATTCTCTAGGTTATGCTGGGGAGTCAAGGGGACGGGCTTGGTCCCTGCCTGGCTGTACCAGGACATGCATCAAAACACAGCATATTCTGTTTGTGACACTTTATTGATGCTGAGGGGTGGGGAGGAAACCTAGAAGTGTATGTGGGGCCAAGCAGCCCCAGGGGGGGACAGGGCAGGTGTTGAGTCCTGGCCCCTACTGGACAGGGAAGACAGAGTTGCCACTGAAGGCACAAGGAATGAGCAGCTGCCGGTACTCCAGGGGCAGGTGCCGCTCCACGAGCACGTGCAGGGAGACTTGGTCAGTAACCAGGCCCTGCCTGCAGCAGAGGAGGACAGAGAATGAGAGAATCAGTGCCAGCATTCCCACACCCAGCACCTCCCTGCTTCCATCCGCTTACCTTCGCAACAGCAGCTCCAGGTCCTCTGGCCTCACAGTCTTGCGCCCAGCATGAGCAGCAAATACCTCCAAGTCGTCACAAAGATGCTGGAAGTACTTGTCCAGGCTGCCAGGAAGGTTGGGGTAGGACAGACTGTTCATGATCTGAGGGGCTCCTCTCCCCAACCTAAATGTCAAGGACTCACCACTTCTCCACCATCTCCACAGCCTTCTTCTCCATGGGCATCTTGGCATAGAAGCTAAAGAGTTTTGCATACTGGTTCAGTCCAGCCTTGTAGGGATCTTGACGGGGTCTGGAGCCAGGGATTTGGGGCCTGGGAGGAACCCTGGCCGACAGACGCTTTGGGAGTTCTGAAGGTAACCTGGGGACAAGAAGTGAACAGTTAAGCTAAATGCTGCCTTAAGAGGCCCCTAATCAAAGATAAGTCTTGCTGGCTCCTGCCAAGATTGGGGTCCTTGTGCTCCTTGGCCAGCCTGGGCCTACAGTTACAATCAATTCTGGGGGGCAATGGAGATGCGGGGCTATGTAGAAGCCTGGTCTTTCCCTGGGGCCCTGATGCTTCACAAACTGGACACAATGTCCCTGTCTCACCTCATCATACAAACCACTACTTGCTCAGGCCCATGATCCTCAGGCTTTGGTACAGACAACCCCCCACCACCCCTGCCCCACCCCCAGCCCATTGCTGCCTGTCCCATTCTGCTAATCCTCCTGCAGGAAGCCTTCTCTGACTACTTATTAGCCCAGGTACCTCCCCCTGGCCAGGCTCTTCTAAGCCCCTGCAAGCAGCACCAGGATGACAGATGTGCTCTCAGTGAGCCCTGCCCAGCCCACCTCAGGGTGCTCTACTAGGTAACCTCTGCATACCTACAGGAAGAGTGATAACCTTATGGTGCCCAATGCCAACTTCAGTGCCTGCCCCCTTCTAAGAGGCCTGTATGGAACAGGGTAATGGGATCTTACACTGTAGTGCTTGGTGGTGGAGCTGGCTCAGGAAACTGAAGTCGCCTGGCCCGAAGGAACTCTGGAGTGCTGGGGGCCAATTCTGGACTTGCTGCAGAGGAAGCACAGGGTTATAGGAGGCTCAGGCCTGACTATCTCACCAAATCCTGAAGGCCCACAGCTCGCTTATCCTGTTCTTTGATGGTTCCATTTAGCTCCGGCCAAGCAAGGGGCCCATTCACAGAGTTTCCCTGGCCCAAGACTACCTGTGCCCAGAAACACAAGCCAGCTTAAGTCCCTCCTCCGAGGCCAGGAACACAGCTGTCACTTACCCACCCACTCCCTGATCCCTGCATTAGGCCCCTTACCTGACCTACCAGAGGTGTCTTCATCCTCTGAAGATCCTTCTGGCTCCTCGGCCTCAATAGCCCCCAAAGATCCTGCTGCTTCTGTCACCTCTGTGTGTCCTTCAGGCTCTTCTGCCCTGATGGATCGTTGTTTTTCTGCTGCCTTCTCCACTGCCCTCACACTCATGCTTTCTTCCATACTTTCCTCTGCTTCCTCACCTACTCCATTCTGTAAGTGCTCTACACCGTCTTCTCCGGAGATACTACTGCTGGTGTTTAGAAAGCCCATAGGAAGGGCACCCTCTACCTTTCCTGCCAGAAGCTGGGCTGGTTTCCCAGGATCTGCGTCTAGGGGACAGAATACACACTAGCAAAGCAGTAGGCCAGGGCTGTAGCTCTGAGAAGGGTAAAGATAGAGTAGTAAAACCCAGCCTAGCCCATCAAGGAGGGAAGAAGGCCAGAGGCAGCACCAGGGTACTGGTTTGGAGTGTCCCGGCCCAACAATGACTTTGCTATTGGATGAACAGATCAATAGCCCTCTAAAGGGACTTGGGGGAGGGGGAAGGGCACACCTATGGGCCTGAGGAGGAAAAACCACCAATGCCAATTCTTGCTCAAGCTAGGCTTGACTCCAGGTCGCATGCCCCACATACTCACGGTTGTTCTGAAGTCCAGGCCCACTGCTCCGTGTCCTGCGACTGGCAGCCCCCTCCACATCTTTGGCCTCAGAGTGAGAAGGGCAAGGCAGGGAGTGGTATACACTGGGGGAATGGCCAGCCAAGGGCTGGGAGAAGGGCTGGGTGTCCTCCAACACTATGTCCGTTGGTACAGTAGCAACAGGGGTTCTGAGGCTCTCACCTGGAAATCGAAGGCCAGGTGGCACTCAGAATTTTGCCCACCTGCTGCTACCCAGTCACCAGGGCCTAAGTAGTAGGTTTATGAGTCTGCCCAAGTGGCCCTCAGAAAGAGAAGATTACCTAGCACTCAGCTTAATCTCCCTTCCACAGCTCTCCTTGCTTCCCTCCCTTCTCCTCAGCCTGGCATCCTCAGGCTCCAGAGCTTGCCCTACTCAAACTGCTCACCCATGCCTCCATTCTCCACTTCTCACTCAGGTCCCTCTGCCAGAAACCCTTCTCTTGCCGTGATGAACTTCATTTGTTTTCTGGAATCAGGCTCCCAGGTCAGCTCTGACTGACCAGCTGATCCTGAAACTTAGCCCTTTTCAATCTTCCAATAAGCTCCAGCCACTATATCACACCCCTTTCCTACCCTCAGTCCTGTAGCTCTTCAAGGATACAGGGTTCTGGAAGATACTGAGGGACTAAGACTGGACCCACAAGATAAGAGGCAACTTGTGGAAAGAAAGCAGGAAGTCCTCCTAGATCTACTGGCCAGGATTGTTCACCATTCCTGACACAAAGAAGAGAGAAGCAACCTTGGACTCAACAGCACCTCCCATCAATCATGGGGTGGAAGCTTTCCCCATCAACTAGAAGAGGAAAATCTCAACCTTACCTGGAGGAGCCACAGCCAGGGAAGTATCTCGCAGATCCTGCAAAAATGTATGCACATCTACCACTCGGCGAGTAGGAGGTCTGCGAGCCAAACCAGGCCTCTTCACTGATTGTGGCTGGAGAGGCATGGCAAAGGTCAAGTTGAGAGAGCTGACGGGAGGGATAAGGCACAAAGGAAAGTCAGGTACCTGAAGCCTAACCCCTTCCCCCACCCAAGAAATTCCCCCAGCTCCCCTGGTGCTCTCATCTCTTAGAACAGCCACCATGCTGTGAGCATGGAGTAGTATGGTCAGATTCCCTCCTAGTCAGCACCTCCTTTCCCAAGCCTCTCTCCCACCAATTCCCAGAATAAATAGGCAACAGCACCTGGTGAGGGAAGAGGCATCAGCATTCTCACGAGGCTCTACAGAAGATGTAAAAACAAATCATAATAAGTTACCAGGCCTCTCAGGCCTCCTCAGTCTCTGCAGAGGACAGAGAGGGTGGTCACAGGTGTTGTCCAGGACCTCACCTTGGGAAAGATGCCCCCAGTCCATTCCTTGCTGAAACTCTGACAACCTCAGCCTCTGCTTCCTTCTGCCAGGAGCCAGCAGACCTGGAGCCAGGGTTGTGCAGGGCTCAAGTTCAGGAAGTTGCAGCTCCAGACTACAAGGATGGAGCTTATCTCAGACAGACTAGGACACCCAATTCTGGCTCTTGGGGCCCCCAAGAGACTCCCTGACCAATAATGCCCCCAACAGCCCAGTTCAAGGGGGGAATTTACTGTACCTGCCCCGACTGCTTTCCCGTCTGGAAGGCTGGACCACCTGTGGTGATGGCACCGGCTTCACCACTGCCTCTGGCATCACAATGGAAGATTCTGGAGCTGTAGAAATAGCAAGGAGAGGACTTCCCAGGTGGTTCAGTGGGTAAGAATCCGCCTGCCAATGCAGGGGACACAGGTTCAATCTCTGGTCCGGGAAGATTCCACATGCTGTGCAGCAACTAACCCTGAGTGGCACAACTACTGAAGCCCGTGCACCCTAGAGCCTGTGCGCTGCAATAAGAGAAGCCACTGCAATGGGAAACCCACTCACTGCAATGAGGAGTAGCCTGCGCTTGCTGCAACTAGAGAAAGCCCACACGCAGCAAATAAGACTCAGTGCAACCAAAAATAAAGAAACAGCAAAGAGAACATGAAGCTGACAGGGCAGGCTACCCTAAATGAGGGATACCATGGGGCTGCAGCCTGATTCTCACTGCAGGCCAGTGCTTGCTCACCAGTTAGTATGATGTTCTTCAACAGAGTCCGGGGTGTCTGTTCCTCCAGGTGTCCACTGGCTTGAACACGGGCCAGTCTGTCAACAGACTTTGGGGAAAAGCACCAAGCAATCAGTCTGTTCTTTTGCCTTGAGAGTCCCTCCAGGTGGGCTCCAGAGCAGAGCTAGAACTCAAGGGCCCCCTGAAGGCAACCAGAGCCCTGTAGTGGTCAGTGGGTAGGGCACTTACCCTGGCTGTATGAGAATGACGCCTGGCAGTCATCTTTGTTTGACTCCTCAGCCTCCTAGAGGAAGGTGTTTCAAGCAGGTCTCTCTGGGCACTGTGTAAAGACCAGCAACTGTGAGAATTATGTAGGAAAGGGGAACAAGAGGAATTAGAGACGTGACTTCCCTGGTGGCTCAGACGGTAAAAGCGTCTGCCCACAATGCGGGAGACCTGGGTTCGATCCCTGGATCAGGAAGATCCCCTGGAGAAGGAAATGGCAACCCACTCCAGTACTCTTCCCTGAAAAATCCCATGGACGGAGGAGCCTGGTAGGCTATACAGTCCATGGGGTCGCAAAGAGTCAGACACGACTGAGTGACTTCAATACACTACTACTTCATCTAGGATCTTGGCTGAAGTCTTCTACCCTCAGGGACAAGGACCCAGAAACCACTTGCCCCTCCCATATCCCTGTTCCCAGTCCTGTGTCAATAGGGTTGTGGATGAAAGGGAGCCGGAGAAGAATGGGAAGAGACAGGAAATATGACGACCCAGTCAGAGAGAAGGGCTGAGGAAAACTTCACAGAGGTGACTTTGGCTGAATCAGGGGTTAGCCACACTGATAAGCGGAACAACTGGAAAAGTATCCGTTCTAGACATTAAAACAAACCAAGGATATTTAAAAAATGTTTAAACCTCTTAAGTATTCTTCAGGGTAGGATAGCAACCTCCACATGGGTCACTCTAGCCCTAGTCTTTTCAGTTCAATCCCCTCTCGGATTCCAGAACTACATAAATGTTCCTATGGCACAACTCTCACCTCGTCATTCATAGGTGTAAAACCTATAGTGAATGGCTTCTCATTGTCTAGAAAGGAGCTGCAGCGCCCCAGAATATCAGCAGACGCCATCTTCCACACCCTCTGCACCATGAGCTCACCACCGCCCTCACCCACTGACACTCCCACCACGTCCGGCCAAATTCCCTGCTCCCCAGCAAAGCATCGTTCCAGTTCCTGCCTCCCGACTGCTACCCAGGCTGTCCTCTCCAACTCCTTCCCCATCTTTCAGCTGGGAAGGAACCGCCTGGGAGGCAGTTCAGGGCAGATGCCTGGACAGCTCTGGAAAACTGGCCTAGAGATCAGAGCAGAAGTTCAGATTCTGAGCAAATATCCTTCGCTTCCAAAAGCGCCCCCGCCCCCAATGACGCCTGCATAATTGAGTTCTGAGGTCCTGAGCGGCCTGGAGGCTCAGGGGTCGGGGCACAAACAGATGATCCGAGCCCAGCGGGGAGAAAGGAGCCTGGTCTGAGTCCTGGGCTCTGCTCTTCTCCGGAACTGTTTCCCTCTCCAAACTGAGTCAGCGCGGGAACACATCTCCCAGGGCCTCTGGTTGCTCTTGTGCTGGGGCAGCGCCCTCACATACCCAGACCGAGTACTCCGGGGTCGCCGCGGTGTGCGCGGGTCCGCTGTATCCAGCACCCGCCGTAGCAGTGTGCGTGTCGTAGGCTCGCTGTCAGGGCTGGAGTTGTCTGCCATCGCCTCAGTTGCCCAGTTTCCCAACGGCTTGGGTAGACACAGCCGTCGCCTTCCTGCCGCCACATTTAAGCCAACTCTCGCGATGCTTGCGAATTAGATCAACTCTCGTGAGGGAGCCGCATAGCCCCATGGGAATTGCAGTTCTAGTCCTGCAGCGACCTTCTCTTGGTGTGTACAGCGGTGGTTGCAAACTGGTTTTGCAGGCATCCTTACCTTGTGTGTTGTGTTCAATTGCTCAGTCGTGTCCGACTCTTAGCGACCCTGTGGACTGTAGGCCGCCAGACTCCTCTGTCCGTAGAATTTTCCTGGCAAAAATACTGGAGTGGGTTGCAATTTCCTCCTACAGGGGATCTTCCCAACCCAGGGATCGAAACTGCGTCTCCTGTATCTCCTGCATTGCAGGTAGATTCCTTCCCACTAAGCCACTGGGGAAGCCCCATCCTTAAGCCTGGGCAAATATGGGCAACCGTTCGAAACCTCGGTTTCCTTACCTGTAAGATGAGGGTGATACCCACCTAATAAGGGTGTGCGTGTATGTGTGTAATGACTCAAAGAGATAATGTTTAACTCAGGATCTGACACATAATAAGCCAGGCCACCACAAAAATAGCAGCTACTATTGTTAGAATGTCTCTCATTCTCATCTCCCTCTCTGAAGATGAGGAGAGACACATTTGGGCCACTAAAAAATTACTGTATTCTATATGTGACCTCGTCAAATTTGCATTTGCCGACCAATGTGTCTATATCTATCACAATAGATCAGTTTTCAGGCTAGGAGGCTAGTGAGCTGTTTGTGATCCAGCAGAGATGATAAAATTTCCAAACACAACCAATTTTGAGATGAATTCCGGCTCTCAAAAGTTCTGTTAATATTGGAGTCTCTGTTACCATATTTTCACCAATTGATAGCCCCATTGCTCACCTTTCTCAAGTTTTAGTGGGAACTGAAGTAGAACTTGAGTTATATATTTCCTGTGGAGTTTTCCTTCATGATCCTAAATTGAGTTTGAAGTATCAGATACTGAAAACAGGCATGGGCACATTTGTGTTTGTTTTTAAATAGAGATTAAAGAAAATATAAGATTTTTGCATCTCAAAATAAGAGAACTGCGGAGGAAAATCATATCAATATTCCCTGTGAAGGAAAGTTACACGGATCAAAATAGCCTGGAGTTAAAACTCCCCTCCAGGTCCTCCCCACCATTCTATACAGAATAAAGAACTTTCTCCCCCAAAGAAAGGAATGGGCATTAAGATTGATTACGTTCAGCTCCCAGCCGATCCCAGTCTCTGCCAGCTGGTCTCAGGAATTCCTTACCCCAGTTGTTGAAAGCTAACTAATCAAAAATAATCATGAGGAAAAACAGACCCCCTCAAAATGATGTATCTCCACATATATATGTTTTATACTCTCTTCTTGGCTTAGCGCAGCCGTCTACTAATCTGACTGCTGCCCCTTCTCGTCTCATTAAAGGTGATCTGTTCCTGTAAAGTGCCGGTCTTGCTTTTTTTCCCGAACTTCGCCTTCTCTAACTCCCTTAATTTACATCCTGTCATTTAGATCTGACCTCTATGATGGCTTCCCTTGTGGCTCAACCAGCAGAGAATCCACCCGCAATGCGGGAGACCTGGGTTTGATCCCTGGGCTGGGAAGATGCCCTGCAGAAGGAAAAGGCTACCCACTCCAGTATTCTGGCCTGGAGAATTCCACGGACTGTACAGTCCATGGGGTCACCAAAAGTCGAACACAACTGAGCAACTTTCACTTTCACTTTCTGAGTTACCTGACTTAATTTGCTAGCCCTTTGCAGGCACTTTTCCACCATCACTATCAACTTAAGTACAATATTTATTTATTATTTGTAAAGTCTTGAACTGGATTATACACGGTTTTCACATAAAAACCTTTTCAAAACAATTGGAGAACAAGCTTACTTTGGCATAGTATTGTTTGCATAGATTGTCCTTACTGTGTTTCCATGATTGATTAAACTTTATACTTGTGTGTGTGTGTTAGTCACTCAGTCATGTCGGACTCTTTGTGATCCCATAGGATGTAGCCCACCAGGCTCCTCTGTCCATGGGATTTCCCAGGAAAGAATACTAGAGTGGGTTGCTATTTCCTTCTCCAGGGGATCTTCCCGACCCAGGGATCGAACTGGAGTTTCCTGCATTGCAGGCAGACTCTTCACCATCTGAGCCATGAGGAAAACCTTGTGGCTTTATATTTATTACTTGTCAAAAAAGAAAAAGGGGGAATTCCCTGGCAATTCAATGGTTAGGACTCCATGCTCTCATTGCTGAGGGCCTAGGTTTAATCCCTGTTTCAGGAACTGAAATCCCACAAGCAATGTGGCACGGCCAAAAAACAAACAAATAAAAAAAAAACCCCAAAACTAACAAACAAAAAAACTAGGTTCATGGGACCAGACCATGTGAGGTCTTAACAGGTTCTGCAAAGGAGTTTGAACAATATTCTAAAGGCAACAGGCCGCTGGAGGGATTTAAGCAGATGTATTACATAATCATATTTTCTCTGGCAATGATGTGAAGAACAGATTGCAGGGGAGGCAAGATTGGAAGTAGGGAGACATGTGACAAAAGTTCTTGCCTTTCTCCCGAGGTGACAAGATAAAAGGTGGCCAGGGCAGTGAGGGTAGAGAGAAAACCATGCATTGCATTCTAGATATTTTTTTCAGTGTAGAGTACTATGTAGATTAGAAATCATTTTATGTACTAGATGGTAGAGTTCTATAAAGCATAATCTTCAGTGTTCTGTACACAAAGAAATGATATCAATTTGACCTCTCACCAACTTTTTTTGAGTAAGGTAGGTCTTGAGACTGGTAGGAGTAGAACTGTATGACAATGAAAATATATAACAATACAATGATCTTTTGCTGAGTTTTATCTTTACTGCACACATTTTATAAACATTCAAACATATAACAAAGTGTGTATTCATGTTTTAATAGCTGTATAAATGATTCACCCAAATGAATCCACATGTTTCAGCATGAACTACACGTACTAGAGAATGCATTTCTGAATCTAAATTGGTTCAAGCTGTGGACCGCAATAGCACTGGCCAGGAGGGATGGTTCTGTGGAATCCACACAAATAACAAAGGATCACATTGGTTGTAAACAGAAATGCAATGGTAATGTTTGGGTGTTGGGACCAGAAAAATAGTTCTTCCCCCCTTCCCCACTGTCCTGTATGCTTCTAGAACATTTTATGTATGGGTTTGACAATAAATAACAAACTTTAAAAAAAGTAACAGTTAACTTGGAGTGCTATTGTTCTCTTCTGCAGTTAACTTGGAGCCTTATTGTTCTTTTTAAAAGGCCCGATCTATTTCTTTTTTATATCAAATAATTAGAAATAATATATATTAAGCTTTGAATGAATACTTGTGGTTTGTAATCAGAAGTGGACAAAATGAGAAGGGAGAGTCAGGAGAAAGGGAGAAGAAGGGCAAGAAGTAGGAGGAACGGAGAACTCAGCAAAGGAAGAGGGCTAGCTTACAGGTAATTCTTCTGGACAAGGGCCTGCTTCCTTGGTTTTCCAGTCTCTCTTGCCCTTTAGAACACTCTCCCCAGAGAAGTTCAGGAAATCGGGAGGTAACTTGTTACAATACAAATCCTGTCCATCCTTTCGTTTCACACCCTTCCAACAGTTCGCAGTCGCTGTCATAATAAAATCACAAATCTTTTTAAGTTGGCCTGGTTTGGTTATCTTTCTGAGCTTCGGCCATTCTGTCTCTTTAAGGGCGGAGCCTAGCTCCTGCTTGCCTCAGGGCGTTACAGGCTGGCGCCCAGGGAACGAACCAGCAGCTTCTCCCTACCCAAGCTTTGGTGGATTTTTTAAGTTGGTTTTTTTTTTACGTTACACAACTTTGGGGGTCGTAGTTCCCGGAACAGGGATGCGACACGTACCCTATGCAGTGGAAGCAGAGTCTTAACCAGTGGCCCACCAGAGAAGTCCCTCATGGATTTTTTTCTTCCGGGGCCTCCGCCTCAGAATTCTTCCTATCTTGTTCATTTTTTTGGAGCGTTTATTTCTGTGATTAGACATCCGTTAGCGTGCATTCACATCTATTATCCAAGTCCGACTCTCAGTCCCTCTGGGTCGACTTGGTTCCTACATGATTTCCAACTCCGTGCACTGTGTTCTGCACACAGTAGGCACCCAGTGATGACTATAAGTGATCATTGGTCAGTAAGTGAGTCAACGCAAGCAGCGTCTAAGTCGGTGGGAGTCTCCATCGCAGACAAAGAGGCTCCTGAGGCCCCGGTGGGACGTTAAGGCCCTTCCCCCCCTCCCCCGCAGGAATGCCGCGAACAGAGCGGCTCAGGGTTGTGGGACCGCTTCCGGCGTACAGCACAACCTAATCCGAATCCTGATCAGCTTGCAACCCGACCTTTCCCTTAGGCGGCGCTCCAGGCCGCAGCCGCCAACTTTAGCGCAAGGCATTGCGGGATTTGTAGTTTCCCTGGGCACATGCCCAGAGCGCACGCGCGCTGCACAGGCGCGCGCCGCCCGACCCCCTTCAGGATTCCAGGTCTTGCGAAGGGCTCTCCAAGCGACAGAGCTCCAACCGAATACGCCTCTCTAGTCCTCCAAGGGTGAGCCGGGTAGGGGAAGAGTCCGCTGTACGTGGCTCGTCGCCGTGCACTGGAAAGCGGCCGGAATAAGCGCGCCCCCGCTCCGGAAGTGAGCGGCTTCTGGCGCAGTGCATTGTGGGGGGCGTAGTCCTCCTCCTAGGCGGTCCTTCGCGGCGTCCCCGGGGCCCACTCCGGAGCGCAGGCGGGCAGCTGGACCGGCGGCGCGGCGCGGGCCGGCGGGAGGCGTATTCTGGGCACGGGGCGCTGAGTTAGGCCGGCCGTGCCAGGCGGCAGTAGTGGGAGGCCGCCCAAGGCCTCGCGCGGCGCCGCCCGTCGAGGGGCGGGCGGCGGCAGACAGACCCGACCGTCGAAAAGCTGAGGAGGCCGGTGGGCCGGGTCGGGCCGCGCGGCGCAGCCATGCCTGGATTTACGTGCTGCGTGCCGGGCTGCTACAACAACTCGCACCGGGACAAGGCGTTGCACTTCTACACGTTTCCCAAGGACGCTGAGCTGCGGCGCCTCTGGCTCAAGAATGTGTCCCGTGCCGGCGTCAGCGGGTGCTTCTCCACCTTCCAGCCCACCACGGGCCACCGTCTCTGCAGCGTTCACTTCCAGGGCGGCCGCAAAACCTACACTGTGCGGGTCCCCACCATCTTCCCACTGCGCGGCGTCAACGAGCGCAAAGTAGCACGCAGACCCGCGGGGGCCGCAGCCGCCCGCCGCAGGCAGCAGCAGCAGCAGCAGCAGCAACAACAACAGCAACAACAGCAGCAGCAGCAGCAGCAGCCGTCGCCGTCCGCTTCCACTGCCCAGACCAGCCAGCTGCAGCCTAACCTGGTATCTGCTTCTGCGGCTGTGCTCCTCACCCTTCAGGCCGCTGTAGACAGCAGCCAGGCTCCAGGATCCGTGCCGCCGGCGCCCACCACTCCCACGGGAGAAGACGTTAAGCCCATCGACCTGACGGTGCAAGTGGAGTTCGCGGCCGCAGAGGGCGCAGCCGCCGCCGCCGCTGCGTCGGAGCTAGAGGCTGCTACAGCAGGGCTGGAGGCCGCCGAGTGCCCCATGGGCCCACAGTTGGTGGTGGTGGGCGAAGAGGGCTTCCCTGATACTGGCTCCGATCATTCGTACTCCTTGTCGTCAGGCACCACGGAGGAGGAGCTCTTGCGCAAGCTGAACGAGCAGCGGGACATCCTGGCGCTGATGGAGGTGAAGATGAAGGAGATGAAGGGCAGCATCCGTCACCTGCGTCTCACCGAGGCCAAGCTCCGCGAAGAACTTCGCGAGAAGGATCGGCTGCTGGCCATGGCTGTCATCCGCAAGAAGCACGGAATGTAAACGAGTCCCATTTTGGCCCTCCGGACTCCCAGATCCCTGCCAGCTTAGAGGGACCTGAGGCCACCGTTGTTGAACTCCCTCATACTCCTGGGGCACTGTTTGACAGTACTGAGACTTAGGGCAGCTGGACTCTCTTGCTGGTGACCTAGTACCCTCTCGTTTCCTCCTGAAGCAACGTCCTGAAGTCTGAGACTGCACTGGGGACACCAGCAATTATGACTTTGTCTACCCATCCACACTTTCACTCCCTAACCCCAAGTTTATATTGCAGGTTCTGGTTAAGCAGAGGCTTCAGAACCACTGAACTTGAAACTTATCCCATAGGGATGCAGGTGGGATGCTGGAGGACTATGGCTTTGGGAAGACAACACCTTGAGTTTGGTTGGCAATCAGAGACAACTCTTCTGTGTGTAGTGATAAGAGATCCAAGTAACATCAGTTCTACTTTTTTGTGCTTTTCCTTCCCAGGTGCAGCCTGTGATTCTGATGGGGACTGGCAGATCTGTGCCTTGGCTTCCTAGGACCTCCCTTCCAGGAGGCCATCTACAAGGGGATCTAGGTGACCTGTTGATGGAAATCCAGCCTGCCAGGGACTTAGGTCTATCCTGTTATGTTTGCTACTGGTTACAAATTCTATTTTCTGTACAATTAGTCAGACTAAAGTTTTCACTGTGTTTGTTTGGCAAAACGAATTAAACAGAAAGTAAGGTTTTTATTTGGGTCTCGCCATTTTATTTTTATAAGGACTCAGCTAAGGATCCTTGAAACATCGGGAGATGGACTTCCTGATAGGCCTCCCCCCTTCTCCGCCTTGGTCTCAAGGACCAGGCTGACCTTGGGAGTACAGCTGCTACGGTGACCAGGTTTCTTCATAAAGGGGCCCTAACCCTCATAAGGTCTTCGCAGAGTTCCAACTCATCCTGAAGAGTTTGGAAATTGCACCGAATGGTCCTGGTTTGTCCATGGGTTAGCTCCCTGTGTGCTTTCAACTGGGGGAAGAAGCAACTGAGAACTAAGCTGAATTGTGGCTCTTCCCTAGGGGTTTTGAATTCCTTAAGAATTTTCAGCTGGAATTGAATTTTGCTCACTAGTCTCCCCTTAGGCCTAGTACAGTGTCTGGCACACATGGGCATGCAGTTACTTAAATCAGTGAAGACCACAGCTGGAGCCAGCCATGGATTCTTACAGGGAATATGGATACCTTTGACCTTGGTGCACTTTGATTGTGAAGGAGGTGGAGCCTCAGAGGAATTTAAAGATGAGTTGGGATTTGTCATCTCGACTCATTTTCTTGGCTGTTAGCCTCTTTATTTAGACTGCATGTTGTAGTGACAAGGTGACATTTTTATCTGTGGCTCCAAGTCATTTAGCTCAAAGCTAGCAACAAATGCCTTTAAAGCTAGCAGTGTTTAACATGGGTATTGGGGCACAAATGATACTTACTGGGCTCCATAAAACATGATTCTTTCCTCTGTAACTTATGGGAAAAGCCACTTACCTGGGGGCTTTCCCTGTAGTTTCGAACTGGAGTGACTCTAAAATATCCCTCCAGTCTCTGCTCTCCTTCTGGCCCCTTGGCATTGACCTGAGAAACAAGTGTCTGTTGAGGAGGAGGGGTGGGGGATAGGTTGTGCAGGTGCCTAGTTGAGGAAGGGACTGTATCTCTCCCTTCCTGGGGTTAGTTCTTGCTGGTCATAAGGTGGTGGAAGCACAGCAGTACCCTTCCAGGCCAGCAGGGACTGTAGCCCTTTATGGGCAGGTGTTGGGTCACTCACTCAGCTGTCCCCACCTGCCTTCATTAGGAGTGAGGATTTTCCCAGGCTCCAGCCATACTCCTTAGTGTTTCCTTTAGCTCCTGTTTGCTGAAGGGATTTAAGACTTTCAACTTTGGGTCTCTTGAACCTCTCAGCAGCACTCCCAGGACAGAGTGCGAAGAGCCATACTGGTCAGGATTCGCTAGTGTCTGGATGTGATGAGCACACAACCTCTGGGGTGTTTTATCTTCTAGAGGGAGGACAGCTCAGAGCAAGGGAGGCCCTAGATACACCACAAGCAGGGCAATGCAGTCTCCCTGACTAATAAAAGAAGAATCTAGACAGATCTGGGATATAATGAACAGAAGCCTGGTCTGGTCTTACCAGCCATCCCCAGGTGGAGGGGTGGGGGTGATGGTGAGGATCTGTGAAGGTATAAAATTTCTGGACGAACAGGAGTACTGAGAGATCTCTGACTAGGAGAAACCTTGTCTCTATAAACTTAACCTGTGGTCCCCCGTTTTAGCTGCAGAGCATTTCCCCAGCAGGCCTGACCGAGACACACCTTACTTCAAATGTTTGTGTTACCCAGGAAACGACAACGAAAATGGGTGTTGCAAGACAAGGGTAATGGGCGGGAGGGAGATTATGGACAATTTAATCACTTAAATCACAGGGAAGGCTTGGGCGCGTCAGTTATTTATCTTTTTTCATTAATAAAACCAAGATACTCTTAGCTGCCCTGCCTGATGCAAAACAACAAGAACAACAACAAAAAAAAACTTGTGAGAATGCTTTGTACACCCTACCTGCGGAAATCTAGTAAGAGTAACCTTGCTTCCAGCCCAGGAAAGCCTCGCTTGCTTGAAACCAGCTTTGGGTCCAACTTGCACCCAGCAGGGCGCAAAAATGTTGGGACAACAGAAGCTGTTGGGTTCCGCCCCGGGTGGCCTTAGAGCTCCACTCGGAAAAGCCGCAAGGGCGGCCACAGCACCAAAGGGGAGGGGGGTTTGCGAGCGGAAACAGCTCAGGGGCCCAGGGAGGGGCGGCTAGGCCAGTTTGAGAACAGGCCGCGCTCCCACGGAGGCGGGGCCAACACCGAAAGGCCGCGAAAGCTGGGCGGGGCCGGACCAGCCGGGACTTGGCGACAACCGAGGCCTGACCCCAGCCTGGCGCCAAGCTCGGGTATTCCAGAGGCTTCCGCTAGACCACAATTCTCAGGGGCTCGCCCCGGCAGCCTCCCTCCCTGACTTAGCCTCACCTCCCGCGCTGCGGGCCGTGTCTGGGCCTCGGTGCACAGGACGTCGGGAATGGTAGTTTTCTCCTAGCGCACCTATACCAGAAAAGGGCACGAGGAGGACTGCGTTTCCCAGAGTGCAGCGGGGTGGCAAGGGAAGGCAGGGGGGAAGGGACAGTCGGTCGCAGACCGCGCTGGGTTGCCGCCGCCGCTGCTGCCGCCATCGTGCCAGCCCCTCTGGTGAGTGTCGGGGCTAGCGCGCCGGGGCGGGGGCTGGGCCGCAGGAGCTGTGCTCCGGGTCGCCTGGAGCTTCTGCTGCAAGTCCCCAGGCGGCCCCTCCCCTACCCCCCCCTCCGGCGGCCCCAAAGCCGCGCGGGGCCGGGGCCATGTGTCGCGCGCGGCTCCGCCTCCCGCCGGTCCTCTGAGGCGGCGGCCGGGGGAACACAGAGGAAGCCAGGAACCTATTTGTGGCGTACCGTGCAGGTGGCGGGTACTCCGGACCGCTCCGAGGCCAGGCCTTTTTCTCTGGTCTGGACCACCCAGATGGGGCACTCTGGGCCCCGCCCCGTCTGGCCTAGCCAGGCCTGCCGGAGTCCCGCAAACTGCAGGCAGGCTAGCGGGCGGACCCCATCCCCACGTCCTGCCGCCAGCCCGCCAAGGATCCGGGGATGGGTAGACACCACCCAGCCCGTTCCGGAGTCAGCATTGGGTAAGGGCGCCCGCGTGCAGCAGCCCTACCCTCCTCCGGTTCTGAACCACAGCTCGGCTAGGATGTAGGTGAGCGCTCACTTGATTGTTTGCCGGCTGAGAGTGCACGAAACCTATCTCCCATTCCGGAACTCATGCGTAGGTTCTGCGTGGAGGGCAGAGTCCGGGAATCTGGCGCGGGAGGGGGTTCCACGTGGGACTTAACCCCCGGCAGCCTTGGAGAATTTGGCCTGATGAGACGAGGCGGCTCCGGACTCGTAGGCTCAGCCCCCGCCCTTCTTTCTGTCAGTGACCAGACCTCAGCCGTGGGTGGGTTGGCCGGCTGTGTTAGTGGAGGGAGAGAGGGAGGAAGCCAAAGAGGTGAAGCTGAATATGTGAGCCTCCAACACATTGTTAGATATCTTCAGTACAGCCTAATGCTCCCATCTGCTGCTCCCAGAGTCGTCTGCCCTTCTCCCATAGAGGAGGAGGATTCCATGAGGATGGTAACAATAAGGTGGGGTTTGATGGAGGGGAAGGTACAATCCAGGTCTGAGGTCGGCGAGCCTAGTGCCAAACGAGGCTGGGCTGCAAGCGACAATGAGGGAGGGGCACATTTGGGCTGTGAGGCCCTACTGAAGCCTGGGTGGCAGAACTAGGGCTGGCGACTGCAGAAAGTCAGGCTTCCCTCTTGCTTGCTCACTCTCTAACATCTGAGCGACCTCTGAATAGGCAGAAAGCTGGTTGGGCCTTGGGAAATTGCCTTTAATGAAGGCATTGGGTCTTCACTGAGTTCTGGAGGAAGGGGAATAGCTAGCCATAGAGTGGTCCTCAGGCTGGCTTTGTGAAGGCGCTTCCTGACTGAGTGATGATAAATTAAGGGACGAGTCCAGAGAAGACCATGGGATATGGGGAAAAGACAGTTTGTCAAGCCTTGAATTCTCTGACCCAATGCAGCTAATGAGCCACAGTTCTCCCAGGTACTAAAGAAGCACCCAAGTCTTTGCACACCTGGCCTCAGCAGCAGGCAGGTCTCTTAAGGAGAGTTGAGTTAAGCCCATGATGCACCACCCTTGGAATTTTTTTTTTTTTTTCCCTTTTCTTGATTATCTCCCCAGGTTGTATTTTTCTGGTCATTGAACTCAAGCCTTGGAATTTTTTCTGCAGTTGCATTCTTCATGATTAAGGAGGATAGGCAAGGGTCTGTCTAGATCTCCTCACCCAGGCCTGCTTTCTCTTTCTTCTAGTCCACATCCTGCCCTACGAGTGTGAACTAGTCAGGTTCATTCAGCAGGCTCAGGAGAGGCCTGGTTTGCCAGTGGAGGTGGGCAACAAGGAGGGGCTACCCACAGGATACACGTAGGATCAGTGTGATTGGATGTCTTCATGCCATAAGCAGTTGTTTCAAAATCTTGAAATTATCTGGATTGCTTCTTTCTAGGCCACTGGTGTCAGATGAGTTAGGCTTTATGGCTATGGATTAGTTCACAGATTCCAAAGCCCTAGGTGACTTGATCACAAGGGTTTTCTTTGAGGTAAAAATGCTGTTGTTCCTTCTCATAGGTTACCTGGGAGGAGGAGGGATTCAGGTCCCTCCCTCTCATTCCACACCTTAAGTTCCGTATAACTTCTGTGTCTGGGGTCAATCATCTAGCCATTGCTACGCAGCCTGACCCCCATAAGTCCTCGACCTTTCTGGAATTTGGCAAGCTGTCCACGTCTCAGAGCTCAGAGATAAGAGGAGAACTCCGAGGTTGTCCACAATCAGTATGCACCCTCTCTAGTCTTGTATGGCTGACTTGGGAGGTGGGGCCTGGCCTGAGACAGTCAGGATATGGCTCCGTAATAAAGGGTCAGGCTGTGAGGAGACTGGGTTCTCAACCAGCTCAAAACTAGGTCCGTTGGTGACATGGAACTCACCTCTCTGAGCCACGTTTCACTGTACTCTGACTTTCCAACTGGTGGGTTGGGATGGAAAGAATGATTTACATGAAAGAATGCTTAAATTTTAGGATTGGAAGGCACCTTATATCAAAAAAATCTAGAATCCCTTTACTGAGGCATTAGTATCTTGCTTGAAATTGTTTTTTTCTCTTTTCTCACCAATGATGCATTTTACTAGCCACCATTCTTGCGGCCCTTTCTGTATGTCAGGCTCTGGGCAGAAGCTGGAGGTAGAATAATGAGTTCCTACCAAGTTCCGGTGCTGGGGAAAGGAGGTCACAGTAGTCAGGGAGACAGAATGTTGCTATTATGTATTGAGATCTAAGTTGAAGAGACCCACAAGGGACTCTTGGCCCTTTGCAAGAGATGGGGGGGGGGGCTTTTGAGTGATAAAGCACCAAAGAGTAAAGGCTTTTAGTGAGCCCACTCTCCTCTCCAGTGCCTGAAGAAACCATGGAGCAAGGTATCCCTCAGGATGCTAGGCCCAGGAAGGTCTGGGATCCCTTGAGCAACTTGGTCGTCACCACTCCAAATTGCTATTGTTGTTGAGTCTGGATAGATCTTCTGTCACCAGCTCCTCGTCCCTCAGAGGTCTCTGCTGGGTGTTCTCCCAGTACCTGAGAATCTCACCAGCATTTTGTGGTCCATGACCTCCTTCCCTGCCTGAACCTGGCTTGGTGCCTTCTACCTCTTTGACTGAGACCCTTTCAGGTCACTTATTCAAGTGCCCAGTGCTCTTGGAATGATATCTATCAGGACATCTTCCCAGAGTGAAACAGGCACCCTCCCCAGAAGTGAAAGGGAGTAACAGTCCTTTTGGAGATTGGGGAGTGGATCCAAAAAGTTCTCCACAGGGTGGACATTGAATGTTAGGCAGGATTTCTGTGGACGGCTTGAGCTGAACCTCCTGATGGGCCTGTTTTTAAAGTTAGTATTTTTTTTTCTTATGGGCCATGAGAATGTTTGTGTGTGGGGGGTTGGGTTTGAGTGGTATTGGAGAAGAATTGAGAGTCCTTTGGACTACTAGGAGATCAAACCAGTCAGTCCTAAAGGAAATCAACCCTAAATATTCATTGGAAGGACTGATGCTGAAGCTAAAGCTCCAGTACTTTGGCCACCTGATGTGAAGAGCCGACTAATTGGAAAAGACCCTGATGCTAGGAAAGATAGAGGGCAGAAGGAGAAGGGAACAGCAGAGGATGAGATGGTTAGACAGCATCACAGACTCAAAGACATGAATTTGGGTACACTCCTGGAGATAGTGAAGGACGGGAGCTTGGCGTGCTGCAGTCCATGGGGTTGCAAAGAGTCAGACACCAGTTAGCAACTGAACAACAACGCCTTCCCCAATTTTGAGATTTTGTGATTTCTTGCTTTGACCACATATGGCAGGAGTTCCTGAAGACTTCCTAAGGGAGGTGCTAGCGTGTGGGTTATCCCTTCAGTGGCTCCAGGAGTGACCGATGCTGCTGGTCAGCACCCGTACCACCAGGTCTGTGTGGCACCATCTCCATTCTCACTCTGTCAGCTGAAATGTGTCTTCCTAGGAGGAATCATTTGTTCAGGTCTGACTGTGACTCAGGAAGGTGCCCAGGGAAGAGGGACACAAGAGGACCGAGGTTGGCCCTTCTTACTACCCTGGGCCTTTATTTATTGCTGGTACCTGCTATATCCCAACTCCTTAAGCCCTCAGGCTGGAGAAGGGTCTACCCTGGCGAAGGAGAACCTCCTCTCATGAGAGAAATGTGTCCAAGGAACCTGGGAACTGAGGGTAGTTTGCCTCAGTAAACGGGGAATTCAGAAATGTTTGTTTCCTAAAGCCTCAGGTACTCCATCAGAGCCACTGGGTCTCTCCAGGGCAGAAACTGCAGCCCCCTGGAAGGACATCTGTATAGAGACATTGGTTCCACTTTCAGAGGTGGTTCAGGCCCAGGTCAATGCAGGGTCTCATTTGTAGGTTGAACACCTGCTGTGACAGGCTGAGCATGCACTTAAAGGGTTGCCCTTCTGACAGGCATAGAGCTTACCGATTTCAAAGGGGAAGAAAAGGCCTGGGCTCCATTCTTCGTTTTTCCATTTATGCTTCCTACTACTTGACATGGGCTCTCAACTGTTCCAGTCCAGGCCAATTTTGTAGACATTTTCATGCTGGCTATGCCGCAGTGGCCTTGCGTGGTCTTGAATTCTTAACCTCTCAAGAGTCTTGGTTTCATCTACAAAGTTACAGTAATCATACCAGCTTTACAGAGCTGAGAAGCTGGAATGAGAGAACACGTGTATTTAATAACTGTTTGGTTTACAGGGGTTTGACTGATCGTACATGAAGCAGCAAGTTCATGAATGGGAACTGTCTAGGACAGGGCCCCAGAGATGCCTGAACCACCTAGGAAGAAAGGGGGTTACTCAGGAACTGAGTATGGGCAGAGCAGAGAGACTAGAATGCAGATCTCAGGATTCAGCTTCTGGGCCAACCAGGGCAACCTGAAGCCTCTAGAGCCCTATCCAAATTGAAGAGGAGAAGGCCCTTAGCGTGCCGGGGGCAGCAGACCTTGGCTGATTTCTCTCCCAACTTCAGGCAAGTGAGTGGTGAACGAGGCTGTTGCCAGCCCTGGGTCAAGGCTGTTCCTTAGTGTGGTATCCTACAGGAGGCTGAGATTACTCTCCTTCTTCCCAGCTCTTGACCCAGTGTTCACCTCGTACCTGCCAGCTGAGTCCTGCTTTACATCCACAGTTGATTACCCCTAACATCCTCATAATTACTGATGAAGACAGGGTCAGAGGATCCTGCCATGAGGGAGAGAAGCAGGCTAGCGGCCAGGCCTTTGACAGTGTGGTCCTGTACCTCTTCAGCCATAGTTGTCCCTCAGGTGATCAGAACCTTGGGAATTGGGGTAGGAGGGAGGGGCCAAGCACCACTTAACACACACCTCAGACAGATGGCTGGGTGGAAGGCAAAGGATTGTTTCCTGACAAATTGGACAGAAAGTGTGGGTGGAGGTGAAGTGGGTCACCTGGCCACTTAAATTGAACACGGTTTTCCCAGAACACACTTCTCCAGAGGAGAGGGCCTAGGTGAGGCACCTTGCAGACAGGGACAGGGGTGCCCCAGTCAGAGAGAGGGACCATTAACAAATATGTAATTGTGACAATCTCATGCAGTGACAAGTGCTAAGAAGATGAAGCAGGATGATGAAATGAGTAACCGGGAGGCCACTTTAGACTGAATGGTCAGGGAAGGTGTCTATGAGGAGGTGACCTTTGAGTGGACACATGTGTGACAAGGAGCCAGACACATGAAGGAAGGAGGATCTGGATACATCTAGGAGGGAGGAGGATCCAAGTAGAAGGATGAACAGTTGCAGAGCCCTCCAGTGAGAACAGGCTCAAGATGTTCCAGAAATAGGAAAATGCCCAGAGTGGCTGCAGAGGATGGGGAGGAGTGGGTGGCTGGAGATGAGGTTGGATAGCTGAGAGGCCAGGTCACCCAGGGCCTTGAAGGCCGGATAAATGGTTGAGATTTTATCAGTGGAGAATGGGAAGGCTGCTGCACAGGAAACACAGCACTCCTCAGATCAGTGTCTTCCCTTCTGGTTGCAGCCCACAGCCTTCCCTCTCACTCTGTTTAGTCCATGCCTGTGCTCTAGGTTTAAGCCAAAGTTGCCTGTCAGTTCTACCTGTCCGAGTCCTTCCCAGCCTCTGCTTCAGGGCTCTTGAGGCCTAGCAGACAGTAGGTGTGAAGGTCGTAGTACTGAGTTGGTGCTGAGTTCAAGGATCCCACTATAAGCTTGCACATCTGGTGTTCCTTGTGGGCCTCAGTGATACACCGTCCAACATGAACATCCTTCTGTTTGTAAGTGTGGAGTTAGTAATGAATGTCCTCTTCCTCTTTCTCATCACTCTCTCGCCCCTAGTCCTGCTCCAGATCCAGCTAGGCCCACATTTATCTCTGCTTCGCTGAGATGGCGGAATGGGATTGTGACTTTGAAGGTTTAGGAAAAGCGTGAGATCATCCCCCATGAAAACGTCCATTGTTTAGTGTGGCAGTCTGCCTAGTGCCTTTGTTTGGAGGCAGAAGCCCTGGTTCAAGCCTGTCTTGCCCCTTTCGGAAAAAGCCAAGGTTAAAGATCAGGGCTTCAGCCCTACCGTGTCATCCGTTTTTATCTCCAGACCAGTCGTCACTGGGAATCTTGGCCCCAGGGCCCACTAAGCCTGGCTCCATCCAGCTCCACCATTTATTAGGCTCGTGACCTTGAGCAAATTTAGCTGACCTTGCTGGGCCTTGTTTTGCTCATCTCTAACGTGGGAGTTGACGCACAGAGTGTTAGAACAAAATATTTATTTTTTTTTATTTTTTTATTTTTTTTTTAAAACCAGCATCAGCTTAGAGAAACAGACACTTTTGATTCTTTTTTTTTTTAAGTTTTTTTTCAGTATTTATTTATTTGCGCCAAGTCTTAGTCACAGCATGTGGGATCTAGTTCCCTGACCAGGGATTGAACCTGGATCCCCTGCATTGGAAGCACAGAGTTCTAGCCACTGGACCACCAGGGAAGTCCCTAGAACAAAATATTTAAAGCCATGAGCACATTTCTACACTGAATACGCATTAGTGAAAACGAGACATCAGCTGGACACTACTGTTTAAGTTTCAAAATACTGGAAACGCTGACCCAGAATTTGAGGAGCAAAATGAAGGGTTTTTCTGTTACCCAGTGGGATCTCCTGGGCCAGAGCTTTTAACCTGATGTGTATGACAGCCTCAGGGACTGTAACGACTTGAAGTCATTGACAAGACTGGGGCATCTCTGCCTCTGTGTGGATTGATTGGGAGCGGGCCGCAGTGTACAAGACATTCTTAGAGAGTCTTTGCACCCACAGAGACCTAAGGGTCAGTGAAGGCTGATGCTCAGTGGGTGAGGTCACCGAGATCATTTCTGCTCCTCGAGGAGCCTGGCCTCAGTCAGCCTGAGTGAAGCAGGAGGCGGTGGTCAGCGGCCCTCTCGGAAGAGCTGTAGGAGAAGCTGTCATGAAGGTCAGTCCCCAGTCTCACACAAGGCTGCCCGTCAGCCTTGGCATTGTGTTTCTTTCCAGGCTATTCTTTCCACAGTAAATATATTAGAAGCAAGGCCAGGGCTGGCTGGCCATCCTGGGGAACCCCCAGCCCAGCCCACCCCTCCCCTGTGTCCCATGGGGATGGGAGGTGGCCCCTGCACCCTGCTGCTTTTTCTAGGCTCAAGAATACCGCCTCCCAACTACAGGGTGAAAGCTTTGTGGAAGATGTGGAGTCAGAAACTGGAAGTCCCATAGTTTGCTGCACTCTGTGCTAGAAGATTGAGGGGGTGGGATGGGATGTGGCAAGAACCACATGGGAACACTGACACCCAGAGCCACAGTGGAGTGGGCCCTGGTGTGCTGATCCGGGGTTGCACGTGGGGTTGGGGGTCAACAGTTGAGTCTGCAAAGGAAGACCCAGATGGGAGGCATCTGACGGTGACGTGAGGGGAGGACGAGCATCCCAGCGGGAGGACTCACCTGTGCAAAAACCCCAGGAGCAAACACTCTCAAGTTCTGGTGTGTTTAGGTGCAGTGCTGGATCGAGGCAGGAGAGAAACGGCTGAGGAGTTAGGGACAGGTGTGGATCGTCACCTGTGGGCCTTGGGTGTTTGACCTTGAACCCAAGGGTGAGGGGCTTATAGGGGAGGGACATGACCAGTCTTGTGGCTTAGAACTCAAGATGCAGAATTAGCAGAAAATAAGCAGTGGCCTTGACCAGAGAACTCAGGATCAGCACTGATGTACTGGGCAAGTTGGGGCCACAGGCTGAACCTTGGTTTTCCCACCTGTAAAGTGGGCTGACAGTGAAATTGACCACATGTCCACATGATTACTACGTAGAGATAAACACATCAGGCTCGAGCAGGCCTCAAACAAGGTTGCTTTGGGCTTCAGCGGCACCACTTGACATCTCTAAAGCAAAGTCTTCAATCCACACAGCTTTGAAGGTTCCTGCTCACCCTTTTTGGGAGCCCCTAATCAGTCCTGTCCCTCAGGAGAGCTCTGCCCTGCCCCCTCCACCCAGCCAAAGGGCTCTTCTGTCCCTTTATCCCTCCAACCTCATTACTGCACCTCTGCTTCTGCCAAGTCGTTTTTGTGTTAGAAACTTATCACACCATTAAGAACAATGTTGAAAAAGGAAAAAACACCTCACTTCCATCACCTCAGTGTCCCACCACATGGCGCCACTTTTCTTTGGATAGCTTCTGATCTTACTTCCCCTTACCCTCCATCTCCTGCTTCCCGGTTTCCTGCCCTTATCTCTTCTTGTATCCCCAGGCATGTGCTCATGTTGTTTCTCCTGACTGGCACACTCCTCCAAGACCTGCCCTGAGGGCTGCTGAGGACAGAGGGCGAGATCGCCCTAGTTCATTCCTCCGGCTTCCCCCTGCCCCAGAGGTCTTGGGGGTCTCAGCAGGGCATCTTGGGGGAATGATGTGTGAGTGTGATGTAGTGGGGTTGGGCCACGATGGGTGAGCCAAGCTCAGTGAGTCGTCTGGCGGAAGGGGCAGAGATGCACAATGCCGGGCTCTGTCATGCCTCCGGTGACCCGAGTTTGCATGTGGTGCTGTCACAGTCTGACCCCTTGAGAACGTGACCAGGACAGAGCAGCTGAGAGCAGCTGTGCATCCTATGTTTTTCCCACTTGTTGATCTGTTTCTTGGCAGAGAGCAAGCTGAGACACTCCTTGTCCCAAGCAGGCACAGCTGGGCCCAAGCTTTCTCCTCTGCTTCTTTTAGACTTTCCTGGACATTTAGTCATCCCAGCACTGTGCTGCTATTTTTAGTGCCACCACCTCCTAGGGAACCTAAAATAAAGCTGGCTCAGCTTCCTGGCCCCTGATTGGCTGGAGTGTTGGTCACAGGCTGGGAGATTGGCTGAATTGGGAATAAGCTACTACCCACTTCCACTGTCCTTCCTCTGGTTCCTCTGGCCTAGGGTGAGGTCATAGGGACCAGAGTAAACCAGCACTAACCAGGCTGAGTCAAGAGCTTTACTAGGTTCCCTTAGTGAGACCCCACTGGCAACAGCAGGGTTCCACTCCCTTATAAAGAAGGGGGCTGAGGCCCTCAGAACAGCAGTGACTTGCATCAGATGCCACCACTGCCAGTGGTTGTTTGCCATGGTCAAACCCACCTCCTTACAGCTTTGGTTCAGAGTCCTGTTATTAGGAGAGAGTGGGTGGGTTCCTGTGCAGTCAGAAACAGCTGTAGAACAACACAGGTCTGCTGTCATGGATCCTGCAGCAAGATGCACTCCACTTTACCCAGGAGGGGCCTACCAAAGCCTGAGCGGCTCTTTCGTCTGGGTCTTGGATTTTTCATCTAGCAGCCTTGGATCCCTGATATGGGGGGGGGGGGCGCGGTGCGGCGGCTCCCCTCTTGCTCGGAGACCAGAGAGGGGCAGCCCTTCTGATAGAGCCAGTGCTGGGATGGGGTGTAGAGACATGACTTATTTTCCCCTCCCAACCTTCATTTGCCCTCCCAGCATTTCTGTTGTCACCTGTGATCCTCTGAACTCATGGTCCCAGCTCTGCAGTTGGTAGATGTGTAACCCCTATCAGTGGTGAAATGATGTCATGTGGCCTCAAAGAAATAAACTTCCCCCTTAAGACGAAGTGAGGGAGGGTCACTTGCTGTCTTTGTTGCAAGTGGGACCTTGGGGAACCATTTCTCCCCACTGTCACTGGGTTTTCTACCTGCCAGTAAGGCCCTGGGGTAGTATTAAGGGCCCGAGTGCTGCAATAGAAGACACTTGACTCACAGACATCAGTTCCTGACCTGCAAAGTGGGAAGAATAGCAGTAACTGGCTGTGCAGGTTGTTGAGAGGATTAAATGAAAAGAAATGGGGAGAGTGCTTAGCTCCTCCTCAAAAGCTCATCCTCTGTAGTACTTGCTCTGACCTTCCTTTGTTGGGGCTCCACCCTCAGGACCCATCCTTCTCTGATCCTGGCACCAGGAGAGTCTGAGTTGTCCACCTCTGGGCTCCCTGCACTTGTCTGTATTGAGGGATTGCTTATTAGTTCCCTGGGTCCTCTCTGTGTTCTCCGGGAGAACAGTCCTCAGCAAAGCACTGCCTGCTCAAGGAGGTCTGAGAGGGGTGGGGTCAGTGAAGAGACTGACTACCTGCTGCTTCCACGGTACCAATGCTTCCCTCCCTGTCTTGCTGGACTTACAGGTCTCAACGAGGCCGGGTGACGCTCCAGAATGGGAGACAAGCCAATTTGGGAGCAGATTGGATCCAGCTTCATTCAACATTACTACCAGTTATTTGATAATGACAGAACTCAACTAGGCGCAATTTATGTAAGTCTTTAGCACCAAAATGGGATTCCAGGGGGTCAATTCAGATGTGGGGCCAGTGCCTCCAGTTCACAAGTTCTGGCACCCCTCACTGGATTGGCTGAGCCCTTTTATCTGAGCTGCTCTCCACAGGGTAGGGGGCTTAAGGCCTAGCCCAGCTCCCCGGGCCACATGGGCCTTTCTGTCATCTGCATGAGTGGGATTCTTAGGTGCTGTAGTGGATCTACATGAGTGGTACCATAGGCAGCATGTTCTGGGCTCGCCCTTCCATGGTCCTGGGAGTGCCTCTGCTCCAGACCAGGCAGTGGCCAACAGAGGCTAGGGCTTCTGGTGCCCCCTGGAGGCAGCAGCTGTAAGAAGTGTCATTGCACCTCAGATCGCTCCTGGAGGCCCCAGGTCCAGTGTCCTTTGAAGAGCTAAAAGCCCCTGAATGCTCATGGGAGGTGGGTGTTTCTTGAGAAACCCTTCTGTGTAGGCATTTTTTACTGCTATGTTAGTGATGTTCATATACACCAAGAGTTACTTGTATTCGACCCTCCCCAAAATAGAAGTGTGATTGATCAAGCCACGCCTAGCAGGTCTGCCCAGGATAGAAGTGATAGGAGTCATCACGCACAGCCTTGCAGCCTGATGGGCTGTGGGCAAACTCCTCTGTCTTCCTCAAAAAGTCAGGGCCAGTTCAGACATTTTGAAGAAAAGAAAGGGATTTTAGCGGTGGAAGGCCAGATCCGGCCCGGGTAATTGATGATCATTATCACAGGTAGAGGGTTTTAAAAACTCAAACTGGTCTGACTGGGATCTTTGGCACTTCTGTCTTGTTGCTTTTGAAATCAAAGCAGATCTGACCCAGAGAAGAGTTAGCAAGGTCTTTAAGGAGTACTTTATCTATGTCGTTTTACATAAAGCTCAGCACATGTTCCCTTTAAACATCAGGAAACAGATTAAGGGGGAGAATAAAAAACTAGTTTGCCTAATGTCAGAGCTGCTAAGTAGCAGAGGCACTTTTGAGCTCTGCCCCCAGAGGGTATGGTAGGTAAGATGGGGCGGGGAGGCAGTGAAGCTGTGGGTTACACGTTGATGGTTGGGAGGATCCCAGGAGAGGCCTTGTCAGCCTCCATCCCTCCCTGACCCCATGGGAAGGGCCTCTGTGGAACTGACTCTGGGCTCTAGAGATGGTGTTGAACATAGATGTTTCCAAGTTCTTTCTTTCTTTCTTTTTTTTCTTCCAAGTTATTTCTGATGATTATTCTGGGACTGGTGCTGACTGCCCACACAACAGGATGGTTTTTGACTGAGCCTTGGCCACATATGGCCAGCCTGGAGCTCATCCATATCAAAGGCCATACAACTTCTTGGATAAAAAGTGGGAGATGAGCTTATTTATTAATAAGTTTGTATTTTGTTACATAGTTTTTCAGAGCTTGGGCTCTGCGATGTTGGGGTGTAATTAAAGTTGTTAATTGTCTGAAGTTTGGAAGTTACCCTCATCTCCCTTCTTTACAGACAGGGAAACTAAGACATGGACTCATGTTCCCCAAGCAGGACCCTTTGTGGGGTCTTTTCAGGGTCTCAGAGATATTCCTTGTGCTCTGAAGCTCTGACCCCAGATTTCCTGGATTTCAGATTGATGCGTCATGCCTTACGTGGGAAGGACAGCAATTCCAGGGGAAAGCTGCCATTGTGGAGAAATTGTCTGTAAGTAAGGGCTAGGGCTGGGCTGCAGTCAGCTCCTTCCCCACCCTGCTGGTCACAGCCCACCACCTATTTTTTCTCTTGCAGAGCCTTCCATTCCAGAAAATCCAGCACAGCATCACGGCGCAGGACCATCAGCCCACACCAGACAGCTGCATCATCAGCATGGTTGTGGGCCAGCTCAAGGTAATGGTGCAGCTGCCTTGCAGCACCACTGTCCTGCTCCTCAGGGACACCCAGACAAGTAATGCCTAGAGCTTTGTAGCTCGGTACTCTAGCCATCAGCCACACAGGGTGATTTTTAAATTGCATGAAGTAAAATAAAATAAAATTAAAACATAATTCCTCAGTTGCATTAGTCAGATTTCAAGTGCTCAGAGTTATTCATGGCTGCCTGTTGGACAGCACTAACCTAAAACATTTCTGTTATTGCAACAAGTCCTGTTGGAGATCGCTGGTATAGAGCCTTCTTGGAAAAGGGACAGAGAGGTACAGGAACAGGATAGGGCTGTGATTCCAGCCACTGGGCCTTTGTACTGCCCCCAAGCTGTAGGGGAGCCTTCTGCAGGCAGCTGACCCTGAACTGGAGTCCATGCTACCACTCCGCAAGCTGGCTGCTGGATCTTCCACCTGCTGAACAAAGCAGATTTTTGGAACTCCTGCTTCTCTTTGCATTTCTAGTTCCACTTCGCAAGACCTGTTAACCTTCAAAGCTTTCCTGTGGTCCTTTGGTGCCTCTGCCCGTCCACCCCCCCCCCCTTTCCAGGAACTCCTACTTGTTATACTCTAATAGACTGAAGGCAGATTCTTTTTTTTTTTTTTTTAATATATTTTATTTATTTATTCATGGCTGCACTGGGTCTTCGTTGCTGTGCCTCAGCTTTCTCTAGTTGCTCCTCAGCATGTGGGATCTTCCCAGACCAGGGATTGAACCCATGTCCCCTGCATTGGCAGGCGGATTCTCAACCACTGGACCACCAGGGAAGTCCTGAAGACAGATTCTTGATTTCCAAAAAGCCTCTCCTCCTTCCCAAAGCAGGACAGATGAGCTGCCCCTTAACCAGGTTCTGGCCTCCTGGGCATGTGGCATCATGGTCCCCAGAATATCAGACCCACATGCTTTCCCTTAGGCTAGGCAGGGCTTCCTGAGTCCAATACAAGGGGTGGGGGTGGGGCCCTCTAGGCCTCCCCAGTGGACCTGGATGGACCTGCCTTCTGGCCTGGTTTTTCCTGTCAGTTTCTCCTGCCTGTCCAAGATACCCTGCCCAGAGAGTGTGCTCAGATAAGCCTTGGGAGTGAGGAGGTCTTTTCTAGAGTCTCAGGGCACACTTTCCCAGGCTGGGGTCAGTAAGCAGTGCCTCTTTCCACCTGGCTCCAAGTTCTTTCTGGTGTTTCTGTCCAACCCCCAAAAGACTGATTTGCCTCCTTGCTGATAATAATTCCTGGAAAAAACAGTGATGTTAGAAACACAGCTGGTTAATTAGGCTTCTACCTCAACTAGGCCTCATCCAGGTGTTCTGCAGTTTGGGTGGATGTCTCTCACCCTTCTTTTTTTGTTGCAAATATACGTTACATGACAAGAAACACTGATAGGGATGTATTAGTTTTTTTTTCTCTGTAGAGCTGTAATTGGTGTGAGTTTGGTTTTGAGCCTTTTCTCATGTACAGAGTCATTATTAGTATCTTCTCATGGCTGGACTAACATAATCAGACACTAAGACTGTTTAGTTTTTAGACTACCATGAGTTACATGATAAGCGCCGCAGAACTCTTTCAGATTGGTCACTTTTGCCCAGAAACGTGGACTCAGAGGCACTATGTTCTCTGCTATATTTCTGTAGCTAACTGGTGAGTTGTTCTGCAGTTTAAGTGTACATAGCACTTGAGCTGCCATCTCAAGTCCCCTTTGTGCCAAGTTCAATGTTACATACATTATGTCGGTTCACAATCACTAGTACTTCTGGGCTCTCCTAGGATTTGTGTCCAAGATAGAAGGGCCTGATTGCAAAGTCAGCATTCTCCTCCAACTGAACACTCTTCCTGTTCCTTGGCCAACTTAACTGAACTGTTTTCTCTCTCCTCACAGGCCGATGAAGACCCCATCATGGGGTTCCACCAGATGTTCCTATTAAAGAACATCAACGATGCTTGGGTTTGCACCAATGACATGTTCAGGCTTGCCCTGCACAACTTCGGCTGACCTCCTCCCAGCCAGGCACTCATGCTGTTTCCTCCTCCCTCCTCTTCCCGATACTATTCACACTCCTCCAGATGCTCCAAATATCATTCACAAACGAGCAGGGCCGTGGTGGGCGCGGGCGCAGTGCGCTGCTGCTACCGAGGTGTTGTGCATGATGTTTGGACGCTAGACTAGTTGCATCTGACAGGAGAAGTTTGTGTTGTACCAGCGCATGCCTTGGAAAGACTTAAGTAATGCAAAAGGTTGTCTTTTTTTTTTTTTTTTTTAATCTACTGACAAGTTGCTCTAGTAACCCAAAGAAGTGAAGGAGAAAGCAGCTGCCTCACCGCCCAGATATTGATTTGTTCAGATGTTTCAATGCCTCATGATACAATAAAACCACGAAAATTTTCTTAACAGTTTAAATTGTTTGAATTAGTTGAATAGTGGGCTGGGCATCCATAACTACCCTGCCTCATTGGCTCTCTCATGTCCCACCGTCCCACCTCTACGCCCACTCAGCAATACCTGTTACAAGGAGAAAACACCGAAGCAGCACTCTGAGCTCAGACAGCACTCTGAACTCGCTTCTAGAAGCCCTGTAGGGCATAGTGTTCCCTCCACCTGGCCTTGGGAAAGTGAGCTGCAGACAGGGACAGCTCAGGTCTGACCAGAAGATTCCCTTGAAGCCTCAGCAGTCAGTTCTGACATCTCCTGTGACCTCTACACTGGCTAGGGTTAGGGCTCTAATGACAGGTGAGATGATGCAGAATCCCACCGAAGATTGAAAAGCCTGGGCAAAAATGGCCCAATAGGTTCAGGCCCTCTGGACTGAGGGCTCAGCAGGACCAAGTATGAGCAGGCATTTGAGGGAGAAGGGCCTGTTCTAGCCATAGCAGGGTCAGTATCACATCCAGCATGCCCCATAAATCCCAGGCCAAGCAGAGGGCAGCTCTGATCCTGTACCATCTGCTTTGGATGTCACTACCAGAAGGGGAGTGCCTCAGACAGACAGTCTCCAATGCCTATAGAGCCAGGCCCGGTTGGGTTGGATTATAGATTTAAAACTATGAAAGAAAGCACTCTTGAGTTTGAGGGATTCAGGTTGTAGGATTTCTCACGCCTGAGACCTCTGCAAGGCATCTCTAGGCCTTCTATTCCCTCCCTGACCACAAACACAACCTCACACTACTATCCTCAAATCCCAGGAAATCTCAGCTGTTGGGGCAGTTTCTGCTCCTTAGTTTTGGGGATAGACTTTGCATAGTATCAAAACAAATCCAGCCCTTTATCCCTGAGACCTTGGTGGTATAAAACTGGTGGCAAGGTGGCAACCACAGGCCAGAACCAAACCCAGGATTTGGTCTGGTGCCCTGTTTGAGGTTTAAGGATTGGTGAGGGCACCACAGCTTTCTTTGCCTGACATGCACAGCCCCCTTCCCTCCTGCACTCTGGATGGAAGCCAAGGACTTCCTCAGACCCCCACTGGTAGCCTAGCGGCACTGGGCACTGGGCTGGATGGTGTGCTGTTTGAAATAACAGCATACTCAGGAGGTTTCAGTGGGACTAATTTCTTGGCTGCTCTGTATTTGGGGGATAGAGGTTGGGGAGAGAGGTAGAAACCTGCTGCCTCTTAAACCACCCTGTATAAAATTTGCAATACAGCTTTTCCATGTACCTGTGCCTGAAATGTCTGCAATAAAGAAGTGTTTGTAAACCATGGTTTCTTTCTTTTTGCCTGACAGTGCAAGGTCATGCAGGGGGATACTGGGAGACATTAGGGAACAAGGTGATATTTGTGGTGGGACCATCTCCTCCGCCCTTGCAATTGCTGGGTCCATGAATTCACAAGTCCCTTCAGACCTTCCCAAGTGGCTCAGTGGTAAAGAACCCGCCTGCCAATGCAGGTAGATACAGGAGACAGGTTTGATCCCTGGGTCGAGAAGATCCCCTGGAGAAGGGAGTGGCAACCCACTCCAGAGTTCTTGCCTGGAAAATCCCACGGACAGAGGGGCCTGATGGGCTATAGTCTATGGCGTCGCAAAGAGTCGGACGCGACAGCACGCTCGCCCGCTCAGGCCTTGGGTTACAATGACCCACTTCCCAAAGTAGTAATCTAAACTCTTGCCAATTCAGCTTGTTCCCTGGGGTATGTGAGGGATTCGGCTTAGGCAACAGAATTGACCCCGTCTAGGCCCATCATGAGTCCATGCTCTGGGAGTGGACATGGACTGGGCGGGATATTTTGAAGCAAGTAGGGTTTGGGGCGGTCCAGAAGGTGGACATTTGCTCTGCCTCAGCCCCCAGGAACTCCCCCGACTCTACTAGCGCAGGGGCGGGACCGCGGTAGGGGCGGGTTTCTGGGGGCGCGAAGCGTACTCCTCACGAGCCCGGAACCTTTCTTCTCCGCCCGGCTCAGGTTCCGGGAACCGAAGCTCGCGCGGGCCGGAAGTGGAGGCGGTTGGTGGGGTTGGCGGGGCTCAGGGACGCAGCGCGGGCGGCGGTTTGTGAGCTTTCGGTGGATCGAGTGTAGTGACCGGCGTCCCACTGTTTGGCCCTGGCGGGGTTGTGCCCGGCTGGACGGTGGGCGGCGGCAGTGAAACGAACGCGGCGCGGACCCAGGCGCTGGAGGCTGGGCCCATGGCCTCCTCTTGCGCGAGCATCGACATCGAGGACGCCACGCAGCACCTGCGGGACATCCTCAAGCTGGACCGGCCGGCGGGAGGTGAGCCGGGACAGTGGGGGTGAGCCCCCATAAGCGGGCAGAAGGGCGGCGCGGGCCTTGGCCGCCTTCATGGCCCTGGGGTCCCTCAGCTCCGCATCCTCCCATCTGGTGAGGGCAGACGAGGGTCGGAGGGGCAAATCCCTGAGCATGCTTACCCAAGTGCGCAGACCCCAGGATGCGATCCTTGCCCATCCCGGAGCCGTGCCGCTCTGCCCTGTCCTTCAGCATCTCGGCTGAAGGTGAGGGCTCTTCTCTGAATCCGCAGAGCCCATCAGATGTCCTGGCAGCAACGTCTCTAGTGTTCCTGGAACTGGCCCGGGTTCCCTACCCTTTTACCATAGTTAAGAGGCCTAATCTGGGGTCTGTACACCGAGTTCTGGGTCTAGAACTAGGCACTGTGCTGAGCAGCACAGCAACTTGCCCTTCCTTCTGGAATGCAGACTCAAGGCCTACGATTTTAAGACTAATTTTCTGGAGGAAGGTGACCAACTAGTTCCCGTGTTCTCTCTGGGATTAAGGCAAATCACGGATTGCACAGTCCTGATTGGATCAGGCTGCAAACATTTGCAAGCGGTATTTAATTTCCATTCATTTCAAATTTACCTGGGTTTGCAGTGGTACCTCCAGAGCTCCCCCTGCCCTCAATGAGCTCCTAGGCCACAAAATTAATGAGGTGTAATATAATGTTCTTCTCATTGAGAGAGAGAAGTGTTTTGATTCTATGAGGAGGATGAGGTAGGTGGGGTAGGGGTTGGTCAATGCCTGAGAACAGCTGAGAGAAGAGCAGTATTTAGGCCATGTCTTGTAATACGGAGAGGGACTGGGGTGTCAGGAAAGACCTTCTACAGAGAGCAAATAGCATGTGTGAAGGTACCAGAGTTTCATGGCAGGTTCAGAGACCTGTGAAAAGTTGTAGTGGTTGAGAGACTGGCTGGTGATGGCGGTGTGGATGTGCAGCAGCCAGAGCTGAGGACGGTGTTTCCTCAGACCCTGTTGTTAAACCTGCTGGAAAGCCCAAACTGGCTCCTTTTGGACACAGGCACAGGTCCTCACTGCTGGGTTCAGCTAACCTCTATAATCTCTGAGAAAATCCACCTGCTGCCTGAAACCATCAAGCCCTTTTCCCCAGGCCTAGAGTGTGTGCTCCCTTGACTCTTGGGCTTGGCCTGGCCCTCTCATGCTTATTAACTGCCACAAAGGTTTGATGGAGCCTGGCATGGGTAACATGTAGCTTGTTTGTCCTCCTACTAGCCTCCCTGGAAGGGAGAGTGGTCACCTTACCTCTGAGCATCACTCACTCTGATGCAAGTGAGGTGGCCTGTAGTTTTTCCTCTTAGATTGATACTTGATCCTCCTGTTTGCCAAGTTGTACTTGCTTGTCTCCTCTTACTGGAGGACAATGTGAAACCCCAGGCTGTTTTGTGACTAGAAACTTGCCAGATTCCTGAATATGAAGCCCTAGTCTCCTTGCCACCTGGCAGTTTTGGAGTAGTGTTTGAGCCTATAAGACTGCTTGAAATACAGCTAATGGTAAAGCCAATGGTAAACAACTGAAATGCTATCTGTCCTACTCATACACCCTACTCCATAATTTCTCTTCTCTTTGGTGAGCTCCTTCGTGCCCATAGTGATTTCTTCTGAGCCCATGTTTGTGTGAGGCAAGGCAGTCTCCTTTCTTTCTTCCACATCTTAATCATGTCTTTCCATGCCTTAGGAGCCCATCCTCTCTTCCACAGCGCCTCCACTACTTTGGTTCAGGTTCTGATATCTCTCACCTGGATTCTCAACTATCCTACGTGTCACTTTAGAACAGTCAGTCCTCTGGCCATAGCAGATCATGTCACCTTACCATTCAGAACTCTTTTGTGGCTTTCATTACCACAGGGAAAATCAAAGCACCCCAGCCTCATACCTGAGACCTCTGCAGCCTTGTTTTCCCTCCATCCTTTCCATGTTTGTGTGTTCTAGCCACACTACTACTGTAAAGTCTGTCCTGACTATTTCTCTGCCCCTCTTCAAGTACACAGAGTCTTTCTGTACTGACCCAGGCCTGAATAGTAACTGGACGCAGAGGGTTCTTGATGACTTACACCCCTCCCCCAGGTAGAAGAGCCTCATGCTCATCCTTGGTCCTAGCATACCTTGGGTTCACCGTCAGTGCTTATAGAATGAATTGAACAAAGGGCCCTCCTCCCCACTGATGTGCCTTGTTGAGTGTTCCTAGAGCACCTCATTATTCTTGAATGGAACCCTGCAGAAGGAGAGGCCAGTGGGCAGGCTGAACAAACTCGTCAGAGTGGCCCTTTCTGCCTCTAGGCTCCAGTGCAGAGAACCAGCGACCATCTAATGCCTACAATGGAGATCTCAATGGGCTCCTGGTCCCAGACCCCCTCTCCTCAGGTGACAGTGCTTCAACAAACAAGCCTGGTCTCCGAGCCATGCCACCTATTAACCTGCAGGAAAAGCAGGTCATGTGAGTGTCTGGGAGATGGTAGTGGTGGTGATAGGGTCTTTGAGGCATTTGCTAACTGAAGGCATAAGGTGGGGGAAGATGTTCTGACAGTCTCTGCTGCTTCCCTGCAAGACTCTCTGGGGTAGAATGCTTCACTTGGATGAGCGCCGCGGACAAGGGCTTGGCCTCAATCTGAAATTTGGGCTCCTGGTTTAGCATGGAAGTAGGACCATTCCGAAGGAGGGAGGTGAGCAAGAGAAGCTATGGGTTTGGGGACCAGTGAATCAGGCAGAGCAGGGCATCTGGGGCTTAACACTTTGACCAGAGTGGCTGCATCCTCTCCCCTCAACCCTGCCCATTGAGACTTCGGATGAACAAGAGTCAAGCTTGTGCACCCCTCCCTCCAGCTGCCTCTTAGGAGACGACAGTTCCACTGGCATCGGAATTTTGGCCAAGGAGGTGGAGATTGTGGCCAGCAGTGACTCTAGCATCTCCAGCAAGGCGCGGGGGAGCAACAAGGTGGGCACCAAGATGTTGTGACATGTGTAATGGCTGGGACACAGTTAGGCTGTCCCTCCCCTATTCCATGCTGCCAGTTCCTGTGGGGACTATCTTAACAGACAGGTAGTGTACCCCCATCTCAGGAAGCCAGTGTTGGCTGCCAAGTCTTTGTGGAAATCTGACCCCAAGAGTTGTCACTGGGTTGCTGGGCTTGCACATACAGCCTCGCCTGTCCCCAGGCATGCTGGGAGCTACTTCAGCTCCAGGAAAGCTACCCCAGCCCTTGACTTCTGTGACCTTCCTCACTCTTGGTTCTCAGGTGAAAATTCAGCCCGTCGCCAAGTATGACTGGGAGCAGAAATACTACTATGGCAACTTGATTGCTGTGTCCAACTCTTTCTTGGCCTATGCCATTCGGGGTGAGTAGGAGCAGTACAGAGGAGGAAGGTGTTCTGCTTGAAGCCCCAGAGGGGAAGCTCTGCGGTCAGGTCACTCAGCCCCTTCAGACTTTAGAGGTATGATAGTAGGCTCGTCTGCGATGTCCCCAGCTCTGCCCAGCCCTCTGGAGCCCGGTGAGAAAACCGAGCTTCAGTCTGGTAATGGCAGAGAGGCAGGCAAGGGTAGGGCCTCTCTGTTGCCACCTGGTCTTGAGTACTTATTCACGACACACCACTCTCCTGATTCCAGCTGCCAACAACGGCTCAGCGATGGTGCGAGTGATCAGTGTCAGCACTTCAGAGCGGACCCTGCTCAAAGGCTTCACAGGCAGCGTGGCTGATCTGGCCTTTGCACACCTCAATTCCCCACAGCTGGCCTGCCTGGATGAGGCAGGCAACCTGTTTGTATGGCGCTTGGCCCTGATTAATGGCAAAATTCAGTATCCTTTCCCAGGGTGGGATGGGGGACTGGAGAAAAGTGGGTGGAGCTGAGGCTACCAGATCCACCACATCACCCCTCCGACTAGCCCTTAACACCCTGCTCAGAGAGGAGATTTTGGTCCATATCCGCCAGCCAGAGGGCACTCCACTGAACCATTTCCGCAGGATCATCTGGTGCCCCTTCATCCCCGAAGAGAGTGAGGACTGCTGTGAGGAGGGCAGCCCAACGGTGGCCCTGTTGCATGAGGACCGGGTGAGGGGGCTGGGCCTGGGGGGAGAGGAAGGGACCGAGTAGCAGTGGGGTGGTCACGGGCTGAGCACTCACCTCCCGGTACCCGCCAGGCTGAGGTGTGGGACCTGGACATGCTCCGCACCAACCACAGCACCTGGCCCGTGGATGTCAGCCAGATCAAGCAGGGCTTCATCGTGGTGAAAGGCCACAGCACAGTAAGCCTGCAACCAACTGCCTTTCCTGCCCTCTTGCCCCACCCCACTGTGTTCCTCATCTATTCCCTGAACCCACAGCTGCCAAGACAGCTTTCTAGCACTCTGCCCATGGGACCTCTGAGCACAGAGTGACCCCTCTCCTGTGGTACTCAGACCTGACCTGGCTGTACCTCCCTGTATCTGGGCTTCTCCACAGGGCTCCATTCAGTCAGTCTTTCATACACACATGCAGATCCACTGTAGGTCAGCCTAGCTCACTTCCATCCTCACCTGAGGACTTACTCCTACCTCTAGTTGGTGACAAAGCAAGGCTTTTTGGGTTCTTCTCAGTGCTTGAGTGAAGGGGCCCTTTCACCTGATGGGACTGTCCTGGCTACCGCAAGTCATGATGGCTTTGTCAAGTTCTGGCAGATCTACATTGAGGGGCAGGATGAGCCACGGTAAGGCAGAGCCTGAGGGACTGGGCTCCCCCAGGTAGGAGATCAGATCACCCACTTGGGCCCCTCATTTACTGCAGGTGTTTACATGAGTGGAAGCCTCATGATGGGCGGCCCCTCTCCTGCCTCCTGTTCTGTGACAACCACAAAAAACAGGATCCTGAGTGAGTGAGTGGGCAGTCCGGAGGGTGGTGGGCTGGACCTTGCGCTACCAAAAAGGGCCCCGTCAGCCACTCTGCCTTGGTGCTTTGTAGGGTCCCTTTCTGGAGGTTCCTCATTACTGGCGCTGACCAGAATCGGGAGCTGAAGATGTGGTGCACGGTGTCCTGGACCTGCCTGCAGACCATTCGGTAAGCAGGGGCTGTGGTGCTGGGCAGGGGCAGGCTTGGTGATATGGGTTCTTTCCATCTTCAGTCTCACTTATCCTGCCTCATCCCCACACCCAGCTTCTCCCCAGATATCTTCAGCCCAGTGAGTGTGCCCCCCAGCCTCAAGGTTTGCCTGGACCTCTCAGCGGAATACCTGATCCTCAGCGATGTACAGCGGAAGGTGGGCTGCAGTGGGGGCAGAGCGGGTAGCATCAGGGGGACAAAGGAGTGTGTGGCTCATCTGGGGCCTTCCTAGCCCCTGAACTCAGCTGTGACCTTGCCGCCCACGCAGGTCCTCTATGTGATGGAACTGCTGCAGAACCAGGAGGAGGGCCGGGCCTGCTTCAGCTCCATCTCTGAGTTCCTTCTCACCCACCCTGTACTGAGCTTCGGTATCCAGGTTGTGAGTCGCTGCCGGCTGCGGCACACAGAGGTGCTGCCTGCCGAAGAGGAGAACGACAGCCTTGGGGCCGGTGAGCTGCTCAGTGTCGGGCGTCTGTGTTGGGAGGCAGGGGAGTGTTGAGGTACAGAGTGTCAGGGGCTTAGTCATCCACATTGTCCTTGCAGACGGGACCCACGGAACAGGTACCATGGAGTCTGCAGCTGGTGTGCTCATCAAGCTCTTCTGTGTGCACACTAAGTAAGTGTGTTGGGGAGGGGGACCAACCGTGCCCTGTCAGTGCCCCTCCCTACCATGCTGCCTCTGACTGTCATTTTGTCCCTCTGACTGTCATTTTCTCCCTCTGCTTTTCCTGCAGGGCATTGCAGGACGTCCAGATCCGCTTTCAGCCACAGCTGAACCCTGATGTTGTGGCCCCGCTCCCCTCGCACCCTGCCCATGAAGACTTGGGTGAGTTAGGGGTGAGAGGGAAGTGGGTTTTGACCGGGGTGTGAGATCTGACTCAAGTGGCAGCCTTCCCCACAGCGTTTGGAGAGTCTCGGCCGGAGCTGGCCTCAGAGAGCCTGGGATCAGCCACTCACAGCTCCCAGCCTGACCTCCGACGTATCGTGGAGTTGCCTGCGCCAGCCGACTTCCTCAGTCTGAGCAGTGAGACCAAGCCCAAGCTGATGACACCTGACGCCTTCATGACACCTAGCACCTCCCTGCAGCAAGTGTGCTTGGGAGGAGTGGGCCTCGGGGAAGGTGGTACCTGGGGATGCCTTCCACGGCCACAGCCCTCATTCTCCGTGTTTCCCCAGATCGCTGCATCTCCCAGTAGCAGCAGCAGCAGTAGCGGTAGCAGCAGCAGCAGCAGCTCCTCTCTCACAGCCGTGTCTGCCATGAGCAGTACTTCGGCCGTGGACCCCTCCTTGCCCAGGTGAAGTGAGGGGCAGAGTGAGGAGCAGAGGCTGGTGCCGGGTGACGCCAGACTCTGTCTGCTTACACCTCATCCTCCTGCCACCAGGCCACCTGAGGAGCTGACCTTGAGCCCCAAGCTACAGCTGGATGGTGGTCTGACCATGAGCAGCAGCAGCCTGCAGGCAAGCCCACGTGGGCTCCTGCCCGGCCTGCTCCCAGGTCCAGCCGACAAACTGACTCCCAAAGGGCCTGGTCAGGTGCGTGTGTGGGTGTGTGAGGTGCAGGGTGGCAGGCGTATGAGGATGGGGAGGTTGGTGGCAGTTTCCCAGTTTCCTGTGTGCTGGTCCTACTCTGCCTCAGATAGCCCATGTTTCCCCTGAGGGTATCTTAGCCCCCGGTGTCCCTGGAGAGCAGCCCCTCAGCCTCTCTTCCCCCCTCCTCTCCTGACTGTGACCGTTTATGACTTGCATCCCTGTCTCCTGTGCCTCATCTCTCATCACTGCACACACCAGTGCCTCATCTCCATAGTTGTTTTAGCCCTACCTCTCACCACTTAACTCTTGTTTTTGGCCCCCTCAGGTGCCTACTGCTGCCTCTGCACTTGCCCTGGAGCTGCAGGAAGTGGAACCCCTGGGACTGCCCCAGGCTTCCCCCAGCCGCACCCGCTCCCCCGATGTTATCTCCTCAGCCTCCACTGCCCTGTCCCAGGACATCCCTGAGATCGCATCTGAGGCGCTGTCCCGTGGCTTTGGCGCCTCTGCTCCTGAGGGCCTGGAGCCAGACAGCATGGCCTCAGCAGCCTCAGCGCTCCACCTGTTGTCCCCACGGCCCCGGCCAGGGCCCGAGCTTGGCCCCCAGCTTAGCCTGGATGGGGGACCTGGGGATGGGGATCGGCATAGTGCCCCTTCCCTCCTGGAGGCAGCCTTGACCCAGGAGGCCACGGCCCCTGACAGTCAGGTCTGGCCTACAGCCCCAGACATCACTCGCGAGACCTGCAGCAGTCTGGCAGAGAGGTGAGGAGCTTGGAGGGTGGGCGGGGGGAGTGTGCCAATGGTAGGGGTTTCGGGTAGAGTCATCCACCACTGACTTGGCCTGGCCCTCCCCAGCCCCCGGAATGGCCTCCAGGAAAAGCACAAGAGCCTGGCCTTCCACCGACCACCTTATCACCTGCTGCAGCAACACGACAGCCAGGACGCCAGCGCTGAGCAAAGGTAGGCATCACCCTGCACCATTCATCTCTCGGGAGGGCCAGCCAGTGGTCAAGTGCCTATATCACTCCTTCCTGTTCCCCCAGTGACCATGATGACGAGGTGGCCAGCCTTGCCTCTGCCGCAGGGAACTTTGGCACCAAAGTGCCCACTCCACGTCTTCCAGCCAAGGATTGGAAGACCAAGGGATCCCCTCGGGCCTCACCCAAGCTCAAGAGAAAGAGCAAAAAGGATGACGGGTAGGGGGGGTTCCCGGGGCCAGGGAGGGGGTGGTCTTCAGGCTGCCTGCGTGACGTGGCCTGAGGTGCTTCTCACCTATGGCAGGGATTCATCCTTGGGATCCCGGCTCACAGAGCACCAGGTGAGTGAGCAGAGAGAGTCCCTTTCTGCTCCTGGGACTCCTGCCTGTGGGGGTGGGGGAGGGGGCCAGGCCTTCCCCTGGTCTGGTGTGGGGGATGGGCAGGGCAGGCATCAGGTGACTCTTGGTGTTACTGGCAGGTGGCAGAAACCCCTGAGGACTGGCCGGCCTTGATCTGGCAGCAGCAGAGAGAGCTGGCACAGTTGCGGCACAACCAGGAAGAGCTGCTGCAGCGCCTGTGCACCCAGCTGGAAGGCCTGCAGAGCACTGTCATGGGCCACGTGGAGCGAGCCCTGGAGTCACGGCACGAGCAGGAGCGTATCCTTGGGGGCAAGGGCGCAGCCGGGCAGAGGGACAGAGAGGCAGCTGCGTTCTCAGGGATGCGGGACCTCCTCCGGGCCTGTTCCTTAGCAATAGCACAGAGCGGCGACTGGAGCGGGCCCTGGCCGAGGGGCAGCAGCGGGGTGGGCAGCTGCAGGAGCAGCTGACACAGCAGCTATCCCAGGCGCTGTCTTCAGCGGTGGCGGGGCGGCTGGAGCGCAGCATACGAGACGAGATCAAGAAGACGGTTCCTCCATGTGAGTTTCACATGGAGACTTCTGGGCGGGCCAGATTCAAAGGGCCCTCTCTCTGTCAAACCTCCTCTCATGGCTCGGCCCCTCCCTCATTCCCCTGTCCCAGGTGTCTCCCGGAGTCTGGAGCCCGTGGCTGGCCAGCTCAGCAACTTGGTGGCCACCAAACTCACAGCTGTGGAGAGTAGCATGAAAGAGAACATCTCTAAGCTGCTCAAGTCCAAGGTGCTGTAGGGCCCAAGATGAGGGAGGTGGGTAGTGGGCGTGAGCTCAAGACTTTCAACTCAGCCCCTCCTCCACCCCTAGAACTTGACAGATGCCATTGCTCGAGCAGCCGCAGACACGTTACAGGGGCCAATGCAGGCCGCCTACCGGGAAGCCTTCCAGAGTGTGGTCCTGCCCGCCTTCGAGAAGAGCTGCCAGGCCATGTTCCAGCAGATCAATGACAGCTTCCGACTGGGCACACAAGAGTGTGAGTGGGGTCTTCTGCCTCAGGGAGAGAGAGGCCGTTCTCTTCTCTCCATTGTCCCTCTCACGGCCCCCATGGTCACTTTTCAGACTTGCAGCAGCTGGAGAACCACATGAAGAGCCGCAAGGCACGAGAACAGGAGGCACGGGAGCCTGTGCTGGCCCAGCTGCGGGGCCTGGTCAGCACCCTGCAGGGGGCCACGGAGCAGATGGCGGCCACTGTGTCTGGCAGCGTTCGGGCTGAGGTGCAGCACCAGCTGCACGTGGCCGTGGGCAGGTGGGTGGCCTGGGCACAGAGCTAGATGGTGGGTGTGGAAAGGGCCAGACCTGACCACGTATTGACCTCGTCTCCTTCACTTGCCTCGCAGCCTGCAGGAGGCGATTCTAGCACAGGTACAGCGCATCGTGAAGGGTGAGGTGAGTGTGGCTCTCAAGGAGCAGCAGGCCGCCGTCACCTCTAGCATCATGCAGGCCATGCGCTCAGCCGCCGGCACACCTGTCCCCACTGCCCACCTCGACTGCCAAGCCCAGCAAGCCCATATCCTGCAGCTGCTGCAGCAGGGCCACCTCAATCAGGCCTTCCAGCAGGTAAGCCAGGCACTGGGCCCAGGTAGAGGCCAGTGTCTCCTGACAAGACCCATGCTCCCCATCAGACTTCAGGTGGTCTGACAGCAGACTTCTTGGTTCTCTTTGCCTACAGGCCATTTCCCTTGCTTTTCCCTCTGCCTGGACCCTGGATCCCTTTGTTTCTACCTCAGTCCACCTTGCTTCGTCACCACCCTTCTCAGAAATCTTTCCTGATCCCCTAGAGTAACAGCAGCCCTTCAGTGCTCTCTCTGGGCCCCTGAGCAACTCCCTCAGGATGCCCTACTCTGCAGTCATCCTCTCCCAGGCCAGACAAGCAGGCATTCCATCTTGACATCAGCTATAAACTCTATTCTCTACTCAGGCCCTGACAGCTGCCGACCTGAACCTGGTGCTATACGTGTGTGAAACAGTGGACCCAGGCCAGGTTTTTGGGCAGCCACCTTGCCCCCTCTCCCAGCCTGTACTCCTTTCTCTCATCCAGCAACTGGCCTCTGATCTTGGCACTCGAACTGACCTCAAGCTCAGGTGAGTGGGAATAGTCGGGGACTAGAGCTGGGGTGAAGGTGGGCGAGTAGTTCAAAGCAGAGACTCCCACTCCTACCTGACTCCCCTCCCTAGTGTTCTCCACCAGTCCCCTCTGCCCCCGCCCATCTCAGGCTTTGAGACCTCCATTGTCAGCAGCCCCTCTGGGCCTCATTGCCACCAGGGGGCGTTCTCCTCTTCTGGAGGCCACCTATAGCCAGTCTTTTTCCTCCATCCCCAGCTACCTGGAAGAGGCTGTAATGCACCTGGACCACAGTGACCCCATCACTCGGGACCACATGGGCTCCGTCATGGCTCAGGTGCGCCAGAAGCTCTTCCAGTTCCTGCAGGCAGAGCCACACAACTCACTTGGCAAAGCGGCCCGGCGTCTCAGCCTCATGCTGCACGGCCTTATGACCCCCAGCCTCCCTTAGCTAAGCCTGCCTTGTCCAGGGTGAGGTGGCACTGAAGGCCAACAGACAGGCTTAGGCCAAAGTAGGGTCATGCCTGCCCGTTACCTGCTCTGGCTCCCACCTTTGGAGAGTTTGACGGGGATAGCACTGGCTGTGGTCTGCAGGGTGTGGTAGCCAGCAGGTGTAGGCTGGGCCCAGGGTGGGTATTGTGCCTTCTTGGGTTCTGCCATGCCTGGAGCATAACCCCCGAGATTATGACACCACTTAAGTTGAATTTTCCATGTTCCTTTTTACCACCAATTTGGGTCTTTTTGTTTTTGAAAAAACATTGAGAAATTCAAGTAAATGCTTTTGGAATAAAATGGAGTATGTGTGTGCTTTTCATGTGTCTTTGGTGTGACTTTGATGACCGCCCTCTCTTAACCTGCCGCCTCTTCTCCCTATGGAAGCTCTGTCTAGGCCAACCCATCCCAGGGGGCCTGGACACCACCCTCATCTGCCAGCTACTCTCCCAGATCTCACCTCTCCATCTCCGAGGCAAGGGCCCCCAGGGGTCAGCTCAGCACCCTACTATACCCCTGGGTTCTATGTAGAGTCCCTCCCTCCTCTTTTGCCTATTGGAACTGGGTGGGGCTTCTGGGTGGCTGAGCCCCGCCCCCCGTCCAATCGCAGTGTCGTCTCCCGGAGGCTGGGCCGAAGGGCTGCCCTCCAAGCTGCTAGCCCTGTTAGTAGGCTCCCAGCTGGGGATGATGCACTGCTGCTGCTGCTGCTGCTGCTGTCACCACCGGCAACCGCCCTGTGCATTGGGGCTGTTGCTGTTGCTGCTGCTGCCGCCCCTCGGTGAGTGCCCGGACCCAGACCATTCACACACCCTCTCTGCAGGCTGGGTGCAGGTTGTGTGGGAGCTGAGGCACAGCCTTCTTGAGTGCCAAGAGCCAGGGTGGAGAGATGAAAGGGCTCTGGGGAGGGAAGAATGTGATCCAGTGACTGAAAGATGTAAAAGTGAGGGGTGTGAACTGAACCCTAGTTTCAGAGGGAAGAACCCCCAAATTCCAGTCTGATAAGCAGAGGCTTGACCTCTTGCGGGGCTCCCAGACCAACCCCGGTATCTCTGAGGTCCTCTCCTAGGGTCGGGCCTGGATCTCAACCCCCTCTATCCTGCCTGACCCATTGGGAAACACCTATGTTCGGGGAAGTGTCTAGGCTGCAGAGAATCTGGCCTGTGCCAGGGGCCCTGCCCCCCTTACCCATGTCCATGTTCCTTCAATTGGACCGTTCTCACCTGACCTGGGGCCCAGAACTCGGAGAAAGAGCCAACCCCTGGGATGAGACTTCCCCCGCGCCCACCTATCCTGTCTGGGTCCTCCTAGAAGCGGGTAGAGGCAGGTGGTCCCCAGGTATGCCCCTTGGTTCCCTGGGGTGCCCCTTTCACGCTGAGTCACGTCCCCAGAAAGCTCCCTGGTAAACAAGCCTCTGGGGGTTGGGGGGTTGAGGGTGCACTGCCTCATCCTATCAATTAGTTTCCACCCCCACCTGCAGTCCCTGTATCTCCCCTGGCAGCAGCTGCAGCGGGCCCAGGCCGCTGTGACACCATATACCAGGGCTTTGCTGAGTGTCTCATCCGCTTGGGAGACGGCATGGGCCATGGAGGCGAACTGGAGACCATCTGCAGGTATGGGCAGGTGGGAGGGCAACACCACCCTTGGGATCTGAACCTTTTCCCTCCCATCCCAAAGCCCCACCTGCCCCACCTAATTCCCCTAACCCCATACCCTTAACAGGTCTTGGAATGACTTCCACACCTGTGCCTCGCGAGTCCTGTTGGGCTGCCCGGAGGAGGCAGCTGCCGTGTGGGAGTCATTACAGCAAGAAGCTCGCCGGGCCCCACACCCAGATAACTTGCACACTCTCTGTGGCACCCCTGTGCACCTTCAGGAGCACGGGGTGGGCCCAGAGACCAACCAGGAAACCCTGCGGGCGACAGCGCCAGCGCCCACCCCGGCCCCCACGCCCCCACTGCTGGCAGCTGCTCTGGCACTGGCCTGCCTCCTGGGGCCCCTGGCCTAGCCAGTCCAGTTGGGTAGTGGTGCCCCCGCCTCCAGCCCTGCTCTGGTGGCTGCCATCGGCCTCCTCAGAGCACACTTAGCTTTCATTAAAGGTATTTATATTTGTACTAAGTTCCTTCCTTTCTTTCTGCTGAGGCCCACTTGGCTGGGGTTGAGGCCTCCAGAAACTGATCCCCAAGATGACATGGGCGGGGCCGAAGGCCGCCACAGGGGACTCAGTCTTTCTCCTCACAAACACTCATTTCCCAAGGGCAGGGCAGAGCTTTCCACTGCCAGCAGGTTCCAAGAGTTCTGTCCGGGAATGTCTCTCTCTCCGTTCTCCCAGGCTGGCACTCCTACCTTCCTGCCCCTCCTGTCCTGTCCTGTAGGGGCCTTGTGAGGTGGTGGAGCGTCCCCGTCCCCACCCCCAGCCAGTCCACCCTTCTCCCAGCTTCCAGGCTCCTGACCATCTCACCTCGTGCTCCCTCTGCTGAACTACCCCGTTAGCCTTCAAGACACAGTTCAGATTAAGTACTTTTTCCTCTCCTTCTCTGGGGTCATTGTTCATCTGAGGGGAGTCTGTTCCAGAAGACGGGGAATCCCTGTTGGAGTCTACACTCAAGTCTCTGAGGTGACCGGGAGCGGCAGATACTGGGTCACAATGAGGGTTCTTCTGGCCTCTGCTCTGCACAAGCTTGTTCTTTGAGAAGAGGTGTGCTGCATGAGGTCAGAGAAATCCCAGAGGACTATCTGGAAGCATAGATGAATGTGCCATGTGTGAGGAGCCCTGTTCTTCATGGTGGAGAATGAAGAGCAAGAATCAGCTTGAGCAGAATCCTGAGGGAAGAGGAAGGCCTCGGAGAGGGTGACACCCTCTACCATCCCTACCAGGACCCTCTACCAAGTTCACCCCCACACGACTTGAGTGAACACTGCCGTGGCCTCCTCACTGGCTTCTACTCTGACTCCCTCTACTTTATTCTCCATTGAAAAACTGATTCCGATATTAAACTCCTTTTCATTGTCTGCAAGGCCCTATGTAAGTCAGCTGTGTATCTATGTAGGACAGTCTATTCAGTATACTGAGTAACTCCCACACTACAGTAGCACAGAGGAATGATCTACCTGCTCAGTCCTTGGGGTAAGGGGAGGTTTCAGAGAAGGAGAATGATAGACAGTCATAGGTGGTAAAGATGCCAGAGTTATAAATAGTAGAGAAGTGGGGCTGAGTTGGAGAGGGCTTTACAAGAGGGGCCCAAGGAATCAGCTAGGAGGGGAGGACGGGTGGGAGTCCAGAACTTGGCAGGCCAGGTTTGCACTAAAGCATGTGCTGGGAGGTTGTTGGCCCTAGGACAGAATCAGGCCTGGTAGGACCCTTGCTTAGGCTCCAGGGTGACAGGAGCCTCCAGAGACCTCCACTCTACTTCATCCAGAGGAGCCCTACTTCAGCAAGGCTTCCCAAACACCCTCTCATTCCAGTTAGCTAAGATGGCTCAATTAACTCACTCTGCCCTATCTTTGCTCCCGTACTTCCTTCACTTGTACTCTTATTCCCACTTTGCTCTCCCAACCATTCCTTACCCATCTTCTCACCTAAAGGAGAAAGTTCAGGCCAAACAAACCCAGATCCACCCCTGCTGAACACCAGTATCTTCTGGAAGGAAACGCCAGACTTTCATTCCTCTGGATCTTTATACATCTATTCTCTGTGCTCAGAATACCCTTCCTTATTTTCTCCTGGTGAACTCCTACTTCTTGTTCAGTATCCCCTCCTCCCTATCCCTGAATCCAAGCTGAATCAGAAGCCTCCTTCAGGTCCACACAGCTCCCAGGCTTTCTTCTGTCTCAGTACCGATAGCACTGGCTCACTGGCTTGTTACTGTCTGGGTCTAGGTCAGAATTCCCCACCGTGGATTCCCCAAGGGTCCTCTCTGTGTCTCTAGCACCCAACATAGGGGTGGGTATAAAGAATGCACTTGTGGGAGTGTGTGGAATGAAAAACAGAATTGCTAAAACATGCATAGGAAATGTTACAGTCAGCAAGAGCTTGGCCTAAGAATGACTTCAGTATGAAGGTGTGTCTTCTTTGGGTAGCTCTCTTAACCTGAGCATACTATTGGGAGGGATGGTGCTGGGGCTCCAAACCTCAAAAATCTTCCCAGAGCTGCTCGAGGTGGGTGGCCAGGAGCAGCCTGCTTCCAGGAGCAGGGGCTCTGGTTGTGTTGGCCAGCCATCAAGGGGATTACCATCCTCCTACTGTGACCTACTTTCCCCTGGTTTTTGCTCCCTAAGTCTCTGCTCTTCCCTGGAATTGAGTGACCTGGAGTGTATGCATGGGTTGGGGGTGGGGACAGAATCTGCTCTCTGGCCAGGGGCTTAAGAGCTTTGTGTGTTTTATCCCAAAGCTGGAGGGAAGGGGTGGGCTGATAGCCAACTGGACTGGGTCCTAGATCCAGCTGCCCTGGGCAGAGGATCATGGTAATGGTGCTTCTCACATTTGCAGCTCTGCAGACATGGAATAGCTTCTTGTTCAGGGGAAAATCTGGGGGCTAGATATCCTGAGCCCGGTTCCCCCTGCATCACCGTACCTCTTTATCTCAGGGCTCTGGAGTTCTTCACCAGAGCCCAGCACCTGCCCACAGCTTGCTCAATAAATATCTATTGAATTAATTTGCTGAATTTCTGTAAAATAGAGGTGTGGATTTCTAAACCCCATCAACCTTGGAATTCTATATTATTTCCCATCCTCACAATAACCGTGGGGGGTCAGGATTTTTATCCCCATTATACAAATAAGAAATATGAGGCTAGAGTTTCCCCTGTAGTCCAGGAGTTGGGAATCTACCTGCCAATGCAGGGGACACAGGTTTAATCCCTGGTCCAGGAGGATCCCATATATCACCGGGCCACAACTACTGAGCCTGCATGCCTAAGAGCCTTTGCTCTGCAACAAGAGAAACTACTGCAGTAAGAAGCCTGTGCACCACAACAAAGAGTAGCCCCCATTTGCTGCAACTAGAGAAAGCCCAAACACAGCAACGAAAACCCAGTTCAGACTAAATAAACAAATTTTTTAAAAAGGAAAACAAACCAACAAGGGGTTTAGGGAAGGGACGATATCTTGCTTAAGTTCATGCAACTGTGGAGGTGTCAGAGCTGGGATATAATTCCGTTTGTTTGACCCCTAAGTTTATTCCTTGAAGCATCACACTAGACATATGGAAATAATTTTTAAAGTTTCTTTATTTTTTTGGCCAAGCAGCTTGCAGAGATCTTAGCTCCCCAACCAGGTATCAAACCTGTGCCCCCTGCAGTGAAAACACTGAGTCTTTACCACTGGACCACCAGGGAAGTCCCTACAAGTTTTATTTTTTAATCTTTTATGAAGCCCTAGTACATAAAACAGACCATGATGTTTTATGGTGTTAATATATGTTCAGGTTTAAATATAACATTAACTTATACAGTCAAAGACAATTCCATATATGAAATAAGGGTTCAACAAAAATTTTAATAAACAGACTGAAATGAGGAAGATGTATGGAGATTACACTCCCTTTAATACTTGAAAGTAGTCGTGGCCGAGTGGTTAAGGCGATGGATTAGAAATCCATTGGGGTTTCCCCACGCAGGTTCAAATCCTGCCGACTACGGTATGTTTCCCTTATGATGACTCCTATTGGGGCATAGCCAGTTTAGGAAGAAGGCTATTGCCTTGAAGACAGAAACTAGGTTCTTTTCCAATCTTGCTCTTTATGGTTGCCCGGCGAAAAGTTTCACATTGTACCCCAACAGTAATGGTAAAAATACTATTTTAAAAGGGGGTAAAGAGACGTCTATTAACATTTTCTGCTCCCTACCCCCAACTGGGTTGATTGTAAAGTAGATAATTCTAATGCTATAAAATTGTTAATGGTAACAATTTTTTTCTTTAATCTACTTACTTTGCAGGATATATCAATACTTAAATTCAGTCAAAATAACAACATTTAAAACGGACAAAAACAACTGTTACTCTGTAGTTGGCCCCAAACTAATTTCACCGATTCTCAAGTTAACTACTTCCAACTCCGCTGTGATGGAGGTCAAATTCAACACATCTGGGTGCCTGAATTATTTTAACGGCAGTTTAAAAAAAAAATAGATTTCTTAATTACATTTAGACCGATCCTTTGCGGAGTTCCAGAGACACTTCCAGAAACCTCTTAAAATGCACTACGTCCCCAACGTCGCACTATAAAGCGCACTCCACGTCAACCAGGATCTTGGAACTTTCCCCCTACTACCCACGGTGCCTGGCCAAACCTAAGGTCGAGATATCTGGAGATACAGAGACTCACTCCCTCAGAAAAAAGAGAACGACCTTGTACTTAAGACGTTGATTGGCAGGACAGGCTCGGAGCGCAACCAACCGCGTAGCCGGCTCTCCCGAGCCCGCCTCCGCCCCGCCCCGTGGGTGGCTGGGATTTGTTTTGGCGTCAAGCGCGCGCTGTGATGACGCCACGACGCTGACGCCAGAGGATGGCGGCCGCGGTGGTGGCCGTGGCTATACCCGCGGCCCGGAGAGGGTCAGCACAGTCGCTCAGACGCCGAAGAGCCCGCCGCCCGCGCGAGGTGAGGCGGCCCAGCTCAGGGCGACGGCCCCATGGGCGGGAGGGGCTGACGAGCTGCAGCTCCGGTCGCTTTCTGGAGCACTGGGCCCATCCCTGCCCAGCCCGGAGCCCTGGGCCCATACTCGAAGTCCTCGGCCCATGCAGGCTGCGCCGGGGCCTACGGGACTGCGGAGCAGGCTAGGCTATGGCTGCTTGGGGTCCCCAGTGCCCACGGCTTAAATGGCTTTGAACATGCTGCTGTGCTGGGTAGCCCGTCTCAGGGCCAGGTGGACGTGGTCAGCTGACCTGCCTGCTGGCCAACCAGTTGGCGTTGATCAGAGTGAACTAAATTGGTTGTCCTCACTGCCTTCTCGTGTCTGGCACCTACTCCACACCTCCTCCTTTGCGACTGAACGCCAGGGCTGGGGGGATAGCTGGTCGCTTCCTTATTCAGGCGGGGGAAGAGCACACCCAAGTCGAGCCGGGTCGCCTGCTTTGCAAACCAGTTATCCCTCTGCTTTTATAAGGGGAAATCCTGCTCCCCACGTTCACTCCCTCTCCTTGAAGCTGTGAAGTGCTAATTCCCACTTGAAAATCTGAATAAGTCCTTTCATTGTCTAAAACTGGCTTCTTGGTACCTACAGGATAAAGGCCAAGCCTCAAAGCAAGGCGTTCAGGTCTCTTCATAATCTGGTAGAGGCATAACCCCGAGGTCAACACCTGGGCCCTTCTGTCTACTGTTTACAGTTTGCCGTTGGAAGTATGTGAATCTGCCCTTAACTTCGTGTTTTAATGCCCTTTTGCTTTAGATATGCAATTTTCTCACTTTGCAGTTCTTTTCTTTCCCCCCACCAGTATGGAGATTTTACACCCGTCCCTTAAAATCCACCTTAGATTTAATTTCCTTGGAAGTGCCTCCCTTCACACGTAACTGTTGACTCCTTTGTACTTCAGTTCATGTGACTACTTTTGGTGTTTATTGTGTTGTGTCGTCTGATGGTTGGCCTGGGGACTGTGTCTTCTGTCTGCATCTCAGTGTCTGGCTCTGCTGGCATAGGAGCTAACTTGGCTGTGATACATTTCTGATTTAAGAATGCATACAAATGCAGCTATGCCCCTGAGCACATATCAGGGGCCACGACCTGTGATGAGCACAGCAAATGTGTATGTCCTGTTTGCACATGCACATTTATGCATGTGGTAGATGGTGTAGCCTTGTCAGCCTTGATGGTCTGAAGTCTCCTGGGGTGGTTTTTCAAAATACAAATTCAAGAGTTTCATTCTCTGAGATTTTGATTCAGGGTATCTGGAATCTGGTAGGAATCTGTATTTAAAAAAAAAACCTGAAAACTCTCCATGTGGGACTTCCCTGGTGGTCCAGTGGCTTAGACTCTGCTCACAATACAGGGGGCCCAGGTTTGATCCCTGGTCAGGGAACTAGATCCCACATGCCACAAATAAGAGTTCACATGTTTCAGCTGAGAGTTCAAATTCTGTAACTAAAGATCCTGCATGCTGCAACAAAGATTGAAGATCCTGTGTGCCTCAGCTAAGACTCAGTCGGCACACCCAAAAAATACGTCAAAAAGCAGAAACCTCCTTAGATGACTTTACTCTGCTCCTTGGTTGAAGATCTTTGTCATCACACCAGGAAACGGTTGCATCTTTGTCCAGTGGGAAGGGCTAGCTGTGCCTTGTGGAACACAGAACTGTTGCAGGCTCATTGTATCTTGGGGATGCAGGAAGATTTGGTGGTTGGAAGTATGGGCTTTGGAGTAAGAAAAAATTAGGTTCAGTTCTTGACTTTGATTATATCTCGAGGTTCTTTGAGTCCTAGTTTGCTCATCCCATAATAGGAGTAATCACGCCTACTTTGTGTGGTTGGAGAGAGGAGTAAGAGTGCATATAAGACACTTGCTCAGTCATGTCTGACTCTTTGCGATCCCATGGACTGTACCCTGCCAGACTCCTCTGTCCACAGTATTTCCCAGGCAAGAATACTGGAGAGTGGTTTGCCATTCCCTTCTCCGGGGGATCTTCCCAACGCAGGATTGAACCCCGGTCTCCTGCACTGCAGGCATATTCTTTACCATCTGAGCCACCCGGGAATCCCTTATATAAGACGCTTAGCACACTTGGAACTCAGGAAATGAAAGCCACTGTTATTACTAATGGCTGTTCTTCCCAGAGTTCATCCCTTGAAAAAAGGGGATCTCATCTTGGTAAGCCTGTTTGTTCTTCAGATGGAGACTTGGTAGGAAGCTACCTTATGTTATACATTTCCTTGAGATAATTTCTAGTCACCTGGGAAAGCTTTGGCAAAACTGTGCCTCTACTGAGGGCAGTTGCAGTTGGCTATTCCCCTAGAAGACATTTGGATTGCTGACTCATTGGAGGGCGGGCTTGCTGACTCATTACGTTGTCCAGGTCTAATTGCAGTTCCTATTAAGTTGTATAAATGGGCTAAAGAAAGTGCAGCTTTCAGGAAACCTGTTTGCTTCTTACACTGAACTGGAGCTGCGCCTCACTTGGAATGGAATACTCTGAAGATACTAGTGTCTGTGAAATCTGAGCTAATGCATACTAGAGTTCCCTGTCACTCACAAGTTCATAGTTAAGTGAGTGAGACTTTGGTTTAGGCTTTTATTTTACTTAATAAGTGTGAGCACTTTATGTGGGCAGCTTTGATTTTCTTCAGTGCTTCCTAAGTGTGTGATATGATTTGGCTGTAGTTGTGCCAAAGTATTGACCCTTAAGCTTTTAGACAGCTGAGAATAGCTCCATTGACCTGGAGTGCACAGAGAAGTATTTGAGAAGTACAGCACTGAAAGAAGGGAAACAATTCTGCTTGTTGAGAGCTGGAGAGAGATTTATTTATTTGAACTTTCTTTTCTTCCAAGAATCTTACTCAGTGAGTATTAAGCCAATTTGTGTTGGCTTGGTCATCACTGAGCTAATTCTTGGTACAGCCCTCTGTTGCCATGGCATCCCATGTGATGCTAAAGTAGAAAAATGTGCTGTTTTCATTTGCTGGAGGAAAATGATCACAAAGGGCCCCCTTCTAGTTTGCTGGCCTGGAAGTGGCCTAGCAGGGTATCATAAGAGTAATAAATCAGGGGACTCTTGGTGTGGAACCATCTGTGCTGTAAGTTCCTTGAGAGCAGAGGTTATAACTGCCTTCTTTTTGTCTGTCACAGCCCCTGGCAGAGTTCCTGGCCCTCAGCAGGAACTCAGGAAATAATTGTGGGTTGAACTTGGGGATTTTGGAAGGAGACCCCCAGGTACATTGCCAGAGGCTGTATTTCTGATGATGGGATGGGCAGTTGGTGGGATGTCTCAGATGCAGTTGTGGGTCAGGATAAATGAGGACATGACAAACTATCTCAGCCCTAAGGCAGAAGTCTCTGCTCACTGATTATTACCGTGTAGAGCAGTAGTGCATAGCTGGAGTTTGCTAAGCAATGGGGTCCTGAGTTACTGTATTCCAAAAAGAAGTCGTTAACTGTTTTTATTATGAAATAATGTTAAAAGTTAAAGCATTACGGAAGTGAATGATAAATTGTGTCTTTAGACACAAACACTAGTCATTTTTGAAAAATAATTTGTTGTGTATTTGGTGTATATTCCTCCAGTTTTTTTCTTATGCATTGCCAGTCTATACATTTGTACAGTATGTTGTCTTTTTATTTTTCGTTTCCTTTATGGTTTCCTTTGCTGGGCAAAAGCTTTTAAGTTTGATTAGGTCCAGTTTGCTTATTTTTGCTTTTATTGCTGTTGCCTTGGGAAACTAATCTAAGAAAACATCGGTACAGTTTATATCAGAAAATGTTTTGCCTATGTTCTCTTCTAGGAATGTTATGGTGTTTTGTCTCATATTTAAGTCTTTGAACCGTTCTGAGTTTATTTTTGTGTTATGATGTGAGGGTCAGGGGTTTTTTATCTAAAGTGATAGACTCTTGCCTGCTATCCTTGCTTGCCTCGTGATGGTTAGAAGTGCTGTATTCAGTTCAGTTCAGTCGCTCAGTCGTGTCCGACTCTTTGAAACCCCACAGACTGCAGCATGCCAGGCCTCCCCATCCATCACCAACTTCCAGAGCTTGCTTAGACTCATGTCTAGTGAGTCAGTGATGCCATCCAACCATCTCATCCTCTGTCGTCCCCTTCTCCTCCTGCCTTCAGTCTTTCCCAGCATCAGGGTTTTTTCCAGTGAGTCAGTTCTTCACAGTGGGGGCAAAGTATTGGAGTTTCCGGAGAAGGCAGTGGCACCCCACTCCAGTACTCTTGCCTGGAAAATCCCATGGTCAGAGGAGCCTGGTAGGCTGCAGTCCATGGGGTCGCTAAGAGTCGGACACGACTGAGCGACTTCACTTTCACTTTTCCCTTTCATGCATTGGAGAAGGAAATGGCAACCCACTCCAGTATCCTTGCCTGGAGAATCCCAGGGACGGGGGAGCCTGGTGGGCTGCCATCTATGGGGTCGCACAGAGTCGGACACGACTGAAGCGACTTAGCGGCAGCAGCAGCATTGGAGTTTCAGCTTCAGCATCAGTTCTTCCAATGAATATTGAGTACTGATTTCCTTCAGGATGGGCTGGTTTGACCTCCTTGCAGTTCAAAGGACTCTCAAGAGTCTTCTCCAAAACCACAGTTCAAAAGCATCAATTCTGCACTCAGCTTTCTTTTTAGTCCAGCTCTCACATCCATACATGATTACTGGAAAAACCATACCTTTGACTAGATGGACCTTTGTTGGTAAAGTAATGTCTCTGCTTTTTAATATGCTGTCTAGGTTGGTCATAGCTTTTCTTCCAAGGAGCAAGCGTCTTTTAATTTCATGGCTGCAGTCACCATCTGCAGTGATTTTAGAACTCAAGAAAATAAAGTCTGTCACGGTCTCCATTGTTTCCCCATCTGTTTGCCATGAAGTGATGGGACTGGATGCCATGATCTTAGTGTTATAAATGTTGAGTAAGTGCTGTGTAGCATTTTGTTATTTCTGGGATTCCTGAGAGATAACTGCCTACTTCATTTTGATACCCTTTCAAAGCATGAGAGCAGAATATAGAGATCTTTGCAGGCAAGAGGTTGTGAAGCTATGCTATAGAGAACAATCTTACAAGGTGTTACTAAAGAGGGCTGGGTGCCTATGGGCCCTGGCCTGGGAGACATCCGCAGACTCCTGTGGCCAGGAAAACTTTCAGGATCCATCCTTGTCCCCTGCTGCGAGGCCCCTCGGCTTCCCAAAGATGGGTCTGGCAGCTTATGGACAAACTGGTTTGGAGTTCAGATAACAATCTGTAAGACCCAAACAGACCCAAGAGCATCGGCATCCTCTGTTGTTGAGGACATTTATACAGGCACCCAGAAACCGTGGCTCTGGTCCAACCACCAGTCTTGCCTCTTCCTGCCACTTGAAAATTTCTGAGGTTCTGGGATTGTTGCCCTGCAGCCAAAAGAATTCTGAGAACCGGACCACCTTTCACTCAGCGTTAACAAACACTGAATGGCTGCCCTGAGCTCAGTACTTTGTTGGGAGCCAGAGAGTTCTAGAAATCTGAGGAGTGTCCTCTTCCCTCAAGAGGCTGACAAGTCGGTGATCTTGACTTGTTACGTCTAGATCTAAACATAATCTAGAGCATAGCAGTGAGCAGCATGACCCAGGTTGTACCTGGAATGGAGGTTTCAGAAGACATGCCCCTCAGAAAAGAACCATGGTAAAGGTTCTTTGATTCACCAGCTGAGTGGTATGAGGAGGGATTGCGGCCTTGACTTGGTGAGTCTGAGCTTGGCTGGGCCCCAGGCACTTCTAGAGTCTTTATAGTTTGGCAAAAGGAGCTCTGGATGGAGAACCAGATTTTGTTTCGGTCTCGGCTGACACTGCCTGAGTGGCTTCGGTAAATTTCTGCCTTTCTGGCCTGTCAGGTCTGTAAGTGAGGGCAGTATTGCTGAGTGCACACGCCTGCTGCTCACACTTACCTTCTATGAGGAATACTTTGACTCCAGCTCAGAGCTTCCCTTATGGCTCAACTGGTAAAGAATCCACCTGCAGTGCAGACCTGGGTTCGGTCCCTGGATTGGGAAGATCCCTTGGAGAAGGGAAAGGCTACCCACTTCAGTATTCTGGGGTCACCAAGAGTCAGACACGACTGAGCGACTTTCACTTTTCACTTTCAGAGTTGAAAGTGTGAAAGCCGACTCTACAGACATTGGTGTCTTGAGATGGAATAGTGACTTGTGAGAGCTGGTAGAGTGTGACCTTCCTGGGAGGTCACTTCCTGAGACTTTCTTCATTCACTGCCACCCTGGTCACTCTGCTGGGAACACATATATGAGAGCTGAGGACAGGAAAACTCTGCCCTGCTTCCCAGCAGGAATTTTGCCAGCCTCTTCTCTTGTGTTTGCCTTTTCACCTAACCGCTGTGGAAAGAGAATTTAGCAGGTATGATTGGAGTGTGGAGCAGCTATGATGATCTGAAGATCATCAGCAATCCCCCTTCTCAGAATTGGCACCCCCTTTCCTCCACTCTCAGCCTGTAGTTGGGAAGGTGGAGTACCAGCATCAGCCTATCTTTGAAACATTTCCAACTGGAACAAATGTGAGAGAAATGACGTCCCAGAAAAGAAGAAGGAAGGTCAGAGAGGGATAATCCTTGACTGTTACTGCTGACTTGAGATCCCTGCTTAGCCTAATTTAAAGTGAAAAGTCAGACCTTTTCTTTTGTAAACCTTAGTTTTTCTCATCAGGACCAGACTAGGTATGCACATTTAAGCCATAAGAGCCAGTGGGAATATCTGAAGACAGTTATTTATTTTGTGGCTCTAGGGTTCTGCCTCCCCACTGGGAAGACGTGACATTTGAGGAGCTGTGCTGGGGTCACCCATGCAGTTCTTCTCCCTGAAGGGTGGTAGGTGTTGCTCACCGTGTGGTGTTAGGTATCTGGGCCTGTGTTCTGCCTCAGGAACCCTGGCCCAAGAGCTATTTTTTTTTTCCTGAGCTGTAGCCCTTTACTGCATTCAGTCTTGTATTTTCTCTGAAGAAAGAGATGAGTCTGCAAAATTCCAAAGTCCACAGTTTTTGTTTTGTTTTTTTGCCGCACCTTACAACTTCCCCCACCAGGGATTGAACCCGAGCCCCCTGCAGTGGGAGTGCCGAGTCCAAACCATTGAGCCACCAAGGAAGCCCCAAAGTCCAAAGTCCTACTCTTTGGCCTCTGTGAAAAAGAACCTTGTTTATAAATGCCTTTGTTTAAATGTGATTTCCTAAGCTTCTATATGGGATCTCCTGGGCATTGGAATGAGAAAAGCCTTGTGATGGTTGAGGACTCTTTTCTTCTTCTGTGAGGAAAGATAATAAGTCTCATTCTGAGAGTCCTATTGACACACTGATTAAGACCTGAGCACTTAATCTCTGGTCTTTGTATCTGATGGGCTGACTGGTAATCAAGGTCTTGAGTATGTTTCTGAGATGAGCTTGTTCCTGGGGAGACTTGGCTACATCCATCAGTTATCACCATCTTGGATTCAGATCCCCCCTCAGGGTCTCTGTGTGGGTGCTCTGTGACCCTCGTGGTACCCCAGCAAAGCCTCCCTGGGTCTCTCTCTGCTGCTTTTCCTGAGATCTTTTGCGGGCTTTGAAAGGGGCTGCAGGTGGGAGTTGGTGTTGCCCCTGGGCAGTCACAGAATCTCTGACCCTGACCAGCTCTTTTCAACCATTAGATTCTACATGCAGTCACCCCACTTCAGAACATCCAGACGTGAACCCTTCCCAGTGTTTCCCAAGCCCATCCTTCCTGCTGTACTTCTCACCTTCTGCCCAGGATCCTGAGCGATGGACTGGAGTGCCGTCCTCGCCTCCCTTTGACCCCTGTGTCCAGCCTCCAGTCCCTGTCAGTTCTCCTGCTGACCCCTCTCCGTTCCACCCCACGGTTTGGGCTGCCACCCTCCTCGCTGGCCCTTTCAGTCCACCTTGACCCTCCCCCAGTTCAGCTTTATGTTTCTTTGGAAACACAGAATCACCTCTCCTTGTAAACCCTTTGGTAGCTTCCTGTCACCTCCCAGGAAGGTCCTGGCTCCTTCCCACTGGCCTCTAACACTTCAGTCCCCAGTCCTGTCTTTGCACCGCCACACTGTCCCTTCCCAGGCACAGGGCGCCGCTCTGGACCTTTCGGCTTTGAGTGTGTTATTCTCTCTGCCTGAAACAACACGCCCACGTTTCCTCACCTGACTCATTCTCACTTCAAATCCAGTGTGGGGGTCACCTCCTCCACAAAGCTTCCCCTAAGCCCTGTGTCATTCTACATGTGTCCCCTGTTGTTTCTCAAGCCTAGAACTTACAACGAAAGTTTTGTTGAAATTCCCAGTTTTGATGTTTTGCTCTTCATTTAGACTGTGAGTTTATTGACCATGCTTTGCCAAGTATTTCCCAAGTATTAACATACTTTGGGGTATGTTAAAATATAACCTGCATTGGACGTCTTATTCATTCTTGTATCCCTAGTAGATGTTCAGTAAACGCTTGATCTGAGTTGATCATTTTATCCCCAGTTCTCTATGTCCTTATGAACAGGACATTCTCACCTTTTTTCTTTCACGCATGAGGCCCTCATGTAAACTTCGAGAAGGGCAACTTGGATAGAAGCACCCTCTGGAAAGTGGTACTTTAGCACTTCAGCTTTTCCAGGGCCCCACTAGCCACATGGTGGTGTTAATAGTTGGAACATCTTTGTCTAGGAAACAAATGGGAAAGGCTCCTGGATTCTCTTCCCGCAGAAGGAGAGTGCACCAATCCACAGCTTCAGTCTCATCTAGATGAAGTTGTTAGTGTCCTTTCTGAGCTCAAGGTCCCCTCTGCTTCTTAAATGAACCCCAGGCTAGTTCGGTGGCCGCCTGGTGGCAGCGTGCTAAGGCTTGTGGTCCCTAGTTCACTGGGATTGATTTTATCTAGTTCTGGGACTTTTGTGGCATTTTAGCCACACAAGGAACAAAGTGTTCAACTACTTGGGTGAAGATGGTGCATTAGCAAAGTAGTGGGTGCAATCCAGGGAAGAGTGAAGGTAGGGCAGAGACCCAGGGCAGGGGGTGGTGGTTTGTTGTAGTGGGGTGGGGATCAACCCCTACAGAGAGCGTGGGGGGCCAGGAAAGTATCCGTGAGGGAGGAAGCCTTGGGGAAAAGCAGCTTTCCTCGCCCTAGTGGTTCATAAGTGTTGGTGAACAGGCCTCCAACATGCCACACCCTCATTTCAGAAAAGATGAGTCAGAGTAATAAGCAGAATGATTTTAACCTTTAAAAAATACAGGACTTCAACTGTGATAAGGGACCCAGGGAGAATAGAGGGGAGGGTGGAGGCAGTGACAGCTGAGCTTGGTGTGTGTTCCTGCCCCTCTTCGAAGTTGAAGAGCAGCTTGAAAAGCAGACCCAGGGAGAGGTCCGTCAAGACCATGGAACTCACACCCAGTCTTTCATCAAGGTCCTCCATGGCATCTGGTCTCTGAGCACTCAGGGGCCAAAGCCATCCTCCTTTCCAGGGAACCATATTAGGGTCATGTCATCAGGCTAGGTTTATCCAGAGACAGAGGGGGAGGGAGTCAGGAGGATGGCTGGGGTCCCTTCAAAAGTGTCCCTGCTCTGCTGAGTTGTCCTTTCTTCCATCTGTGTAGGTGTAGACGGGGCACTGCCTGCAGAGCAGGTCCTGCCAGCCCCGCTAGAGAGGATGCCCCCGTGTCCGTGATGGGCTGTGGGACAAGCAAGGTCCTTCCTGAGCCGCCCAAGGATGTCCAGCTGGATCTGGTCAAGAAGGTGGAGCCCTTCAGTGGCACTAAGAGCGATGTATACAAGCACTTCATCACAGAGGTGGACAGCGTTGGCCCTCTCAAAGGTGGGTTCCCAGCAGCCGGTCAGGGTGCAAACCCTGGCCCTGGTGCCCCCACCACCGGCCACACAGAGCCTCCCTCGGAACCACCACGCAGGGCCAGGGTGGCTAAGTACAGGGCCAAGTTTGACCCCCGTGTGACGGCCAAGTACGACATCAAAGCTCTGATTGGCCGAGGCAGCTTCAGCCGAGTGGTACGAGTGGAGCATCGGGCCACCCGGCAGCCGTATGCCATTAAGATGATCGAGACCAAGTACCGGGAGGGGCGGGAGGTGTGTGAGTCGGAGCTGCGCGTGCTGCGCCGGGTGCGCCACGCCAACATCATCCAGCTGGTGGAAGTGTTTGAGACACAGGAGCGTGTGTACATGGTGATGGAGCTCGCCACTGGTGGAGAGCTCTTCGACCGCATCATTGCCAAGGGTTCTTTCACTGAGCGTGACGCCACTCGGGTGCTACAGATGGTATTGGACGGCGTCCGGTACCTGCATGCGCTGGGTATCACACACCGAGACCTCAAGCCAGAGAATCTGCTCTACTACCACCCCGGCACCGACTCCAAAATCATCATTACCGACTTCGGCCTGGCCAGTGCCCGCAAGAAGGGTGACGACTGCCTGATGAAGACCACTTGTGGCACGCCTGAGTACATTGCCCCCGAGGTCTTGGTCCGCAAGCCCTACACCAACTCTGTCGACATGTGGGCACTGGGCGTCATCGCCTACATCCTGCTCAGTGGCACCATGCCCTTCGAGGATGACAACCGCACCCGGCTGTACCGGCAGATCCTCCGGGGCAAGTACAGTTACTCGGGGGAGGTGAGTCTTCCCCAACTTGGGGATGTTGGGGAGGGCCCCGGATGGGTGGGGTTTCCTATCAGGCAGCCCTTGATCAGGGTAGACATGCTCTTGGGACCATGTTCACGGGGCCAGGCAGATGCCGTAAAAATGATGAAGTGAGACTAGCAGGGTATCTTAGTTTGGATTCCCCCAAAAGTGAGCCCTGAGACAAGGACTTGGGAGCAGATAGTTTAACTGGGATGTGATTTCAGTAAGCACAAGCGAAGGGTGGGGAGCGTGAGGCAGAAAGGGAGAAACACAGTGATGGGTACAAGGAGGAGTGGATGGCCACTCTGGGCCAGGGAACTCAGCTCCACTGGCGGCCCTGCAAATAATCATGCAGAACGTGCTCAGATTCTTGCCACTGAGGGGCAGGAAAGAGGGTGGGTTTTCATCCGCTGACCGTTGTATGAGTTGAGCATTTTTTCACCGAGGCTTTAAATCCCTGGCACTTCCAGGCTGTTCTGCTTGTCAGCTAGTGGTGGAGAAAGACCTCAGGCGAAGGAAGCAGAGACATTCAGGCGCTGGCAGTGGGAAGCACTGCCGCTGCAGCCCAGAGGTGGGCCGAGAGGCCGCGGGGCAGGGCGTCCTCTGCTTCTGCTCCAGCGGCCTTGGGTGAGCCCGTGACCGTGCCTTCTCTAATGAAACAGCTGCTTCTCATCTCAGCCTGGTTTTGCCACAGAACAGGGAGGATTCCATGTACCCAGACATTCCGATTTTTTAAAGAGAAGCCAGAAAGTCTGATCTTAAAATGTTGACGTATAATTTAAGCAATACCTTGTGCTTAACCCAGCAGATGCTTACCTCCTGGCCTAAGTCACCCGGGCGGCCTTCAGTCTTGTGTCTTTGGATCCACTGATAATCCTAATGCCTGACAAGATCTGTTAGATTTCAGCACTGCTGGAAGCCGAAGGGAGTGCTGAAATAGTAAGAACTAATCAGTCCTCAGGCAGGGTGCTGACGGGGTAGGAGACAAGGCTCGCCCCAAGAAATGTCGAGCACAGCAAGCTGGATAGAATGGTGCGCTTGGGGAGGCTGTGAAGAGAAGTACATGGGGTGGCTTTATGTGGGAGGTGAGGTAAGCTTTGCGGATGACAGGATTCTGCCAAGGCAGGGAGGGACCCTGCAGAGTGCTCCCCACGATGTTCCTCCCAGGCCTGCACTGCTGTTCTTGCTTCCCGGACAGTCCAGAGAGAGCAGAAGGAGCTCTGGGACTAGCCCCTTTCAGCAGCCCAGCTTACCTCCCATGAATGTTCCTGCCTAGCCTCAACCGGTTGGCCCAGAGCAGCATTTCTTACAGGAGTTGCCCTGAAGCCTCATGAAGGCAAAGTGCCCTCAGCGTGTGAGATCCTATGCTGTCATCTTCCCTGTCAGCTGCAGGCTGTGGTCGTGGTCAGTCAAGGACTTCCCTCCTGTGGGCCTGGAGGCTGGCCTTCCCTGGGGGGATCCCCAGGTCATACTTCAGGGTGATGTGAGGAAGGGAGGGAAGCTGTCTTCTTCAACTCTGTGCTGACGGCAGATGAAGGAGAAACGGTGACATTTCCAGCTCTTCCCTAAAGTTTTCATGTTTCCTTTCTTGTTGCAAATGGATTCAATTGAGCAAACACCCACTGGCTGGGAAGCCCCAGCTGTGATGGGGTGGTCACAGCAGACACCGCCCTGGTCACCCTCTGAGCCGGGTTTCATCAGAGGTCAGAAGACCCAAAATCCACCTCACAGCTGCAGTGTTGTGCCAGGACCCTGCCTGGCTTGCCCTTGGAGCTCCGTGTGGTGTAGCAAAGCCACAGAGGGAGGGAGGTTTCCCAGGAGTTGCCGACAAAAGAGAGACTTTCCAAAAGTCTGTAGGTTTGCCCAAGAGTTCCTGATTCTGGCAGTTGTTGATCAGGCAGTTTATCTAATGGGAGCTTGCAGAGTCTTGCTAACTGGCTATTGATTACCTGAGGGTGAGAGAATGACAAATGAATGGGGTGGGGATTGTGGGCACAGACTGGTTCTCAAGTCTCTGCTTTCTGCTCCACTGCAGTCACGTGGCTTGAGTTGGGCTCCCAGTGTGAGGGGGGGCACTACCCAGTCATTGGCCTCCACTACCCTTCATCTGAAGCTGAAAACAGCTCCCAATTCCAGAGGCAAATCCCTGGCTAGCCCTGGGGCCCCTGTCTGTTCCCAGGAGCTTGGCTGACCCCAGGGGCAGGTTCCACCACCATGTGCAGAGAGCTCTGGGCTGGGAGGACTTTGTCCAGGATGTTCGCTAGGGAAACAGGCCTTATCATTAGATCAGGCTCTGAGCTGGAGACCAGGCATCTTTCTGTCTTTGTCCCCATGGACAAGAATGTCCATGCCTACCCATCAGTACACTGGGGAAGACACAGAGAGACAGGAAGGCCTGCTCCCCATCCCCAGGAAACTTGAGATTGCCCGAGAGAAAGGACGAGGAATAGGAAGTGAGCAGAGAACGGACCCTTGTTGGCAGGCACGTTCCAGCACAGGCCTGGCGGTCTGGAACATGGGCCATGGGGCTCCGGTCAGGTGGTGGGGCTGGTCCCCCTTCTTAGCACTGGGCTCTACCTCCATCCTTACTAGCCACCTATCTTCTACTGTGTGATGGTCATTCACCCTTATGAAGGCATGCTGAATAAGAAGGTGAGTCAGAAAGAAGGACATTCTTACAGGGGGGTTTCCATCTAGCTTCTTGTGCAAGTAAAGGCCTGCCCACTTTGAGCTCAACAAGTTTCGGAGGTGTGCATTTCTCTTCTGACAGTGAGTCCTGTGGCACTTGGTGCCTTTCAAGGCCCCACCCTGCCCCCTTACGGTGGTTTCTCATGGGTACCAGGCCCTCTCTGGTGTGCTTGTTCCTGGTGGTTTCTGTCCCTGAGCCCTCTGTCAGACTAGTGGTTTCTGTGGACCTGAATAGAGGACATCCTTCAACAGGTGGGCTTTGAGAAGGTGGAAGCTCAGAGAAGGGGATGTTGCTGACTGTGCTCCAGAATAAACAGGAGATGATTGGGAGCAATAGAGCAGAGGTTGACGAGGCTGGGCCAGGCCTGTGTGTGTTGCTGGGAGCTCTGTAGTGCCAGGGATTCTTTGGAGATTCCAAGCATTAGGTGGGAGGGCGGCGTCTGGGTTCTCGATAGCAGGGAAATGGATCAGGAAGTGCTATGGGAGACTCTCAGAGGAAGACCCACTGGGGGCTGGTGGAATAATCCCCGTTTGGAATGAGGGATCGTGGTGTCCTGGGGATGTTGGGGGCAGATCGAGGATTCTGGCGAGTGGGCCCCATATGGTACACGTGAGCTGTAGTTAGGGAAGAGGAGTTGTGGGGCAGAACCCTCCTGCAGAGAGGTGCAGGAGGAGCATCATCTTATGAGGCAGATCTAGAAGGGGTCTCCAGCTGCCTTCTTACCTGGAGAGTGTGTCCAGCCCTGCTTTGACAGCCCTGCCTGGGGCCCAGCAGTGGAAGGAGGCACACAAGTGGGGCCTCCTTCATACCTGCCCCACGATGCTGACACTCTGGATGCTCCAGCCCCGAGCTGTGGTCCCATACTCCCCTCCATCTAGGTCCAAGACTCCTCACACTAGGCTTTTGCTCAGGACTTTCCCTCTGTTCCCAGTGTCAACCTAAAAAGATTGACTGGCTTTCAGTTATTCAGTTCAAAGATTGCTTCCATTAAGAATAGTGCCAATCCTTGCCATCGTGTAGCCTACTGAGTACCAGGCACAGGGCTGAGGGTGCTATACCCAGCATGTCTAATCTCTACAATAATCTTGCCAGTGGGTACAATCCCCTTGTTTTACAGATTAGTAAACTGAGGCTAATGTAAGTAGCTTGTCCAGGGCCTCACAGAGGGTGGCAGGACTGGGATTTGAATCTAGGTCCTCTTGGCTTCAGAGTTCTTGGCCTTCCCAGGCCCACAGTCTGCTTTCTCCAGCACACGTGCATCAGCATGTTGCTGGAGTCTTCGTTTCCGCCCTTTCCCAGGCCGTCTCCTTGGACATCTCGTCCCTCCCCGGCCTGTAAGTTTCTGAGGACAGCATGTGTATCAGCACATATGCTTTCTCCAGCTTCTCTGGAGGGCAGCGCCAGTGGTTGTCAGTGATGCCCTGGGCAAGGACCCAAACGTGCAGATGAGGTCGCTCCTGCTACCTGGAGTGTTCTCTTCTGGGGCCGGACCCCAGGAAGAAGTGGGGCACCTCCTGGAGATGCAGTTAGGGAGTTGTTGGCCAAACCTGCCTAGAAGCAAATGCAGGGATCTTGGGAGAACAGAGACTTCTGGAAAGAAGGCTGTGGCAGGTGATTTTGAGAGGAGAAATCTGAACTTTTATCCAGTGACTGGAGGTACTGGAGTGGAGAGGGCCAAGCTGGGGTCATGTTGGAAGTGATAGGGAGACATGTTGGCCAGATATGAGGAAGGCCTGTGTGAGTCTGAGCAGGTTGAAGAGACAAACAGTCACCTTGAAGGGAGCTTCCTTTCACAGGAGGCCTCAGGAGATCTGGCGCAGCTGCTGCTAAAGGAGTGACACAGAAGGTGAATCACCATCTGTAGACCATACTAGAGGGCTGTTACGGTCCCACCAACTTGGAGATGCTGTGATTCACTTGACATGAAATGTGACATTGTGGGCCTAATGTCATTACTTTTGTCAAGAGTTCTATTCCTAGAGGCAGGATGGATGAAGAGGTTTTTGTGGGAATGATGACAGAGTCAGGCCATCAGCAGCTTTGCTGTCTGCCACATTTAGCAGCTTTAATTGTCACCCTCCTCTGCTTGGGCAGTCTGTGAGCTGTGGGTGGACCCAGGTGACAGCACCAGGAACAGGTGGGCTTGGGCAAAGCTCCTCTCAGAGCCTTGCTCAGGAGAGTGAATGCTGCCAGGCAGGGGCCTGAACCTCAGTGGGAGAGGAAGCCCACCTGCCACTCCCCGGGGCATTGTGTTGGTGAGGAGCTGGCTCTCCAGGGGGGCATCTCTGGGCTGCAGGCTGACCATCCATCCACTTGGGCCAAGGGACACCTGCTCAGGGCCAGCGAGTTGCACCCTGTGGTTGTTCTGAGAGCCCTGCAGTAGGGTGAGTGCCTGGAGCCAGAGTGGATGTTTATGAGACCATCCCAGCTCACCACCGCGTCTCACAGTGACTCAGACATGTGCCATTCTCCCCTGGGATGTCAAAGATAAAATGAGGTGTGGAGCGTGTGGTGTGTCCTGGTGCTCTCCACGCGAAGGGGGCCAGAGCCTGTGGGGCTGCTAGTGCAGCCTGCTTCACGTGCTCCGACAGGGAGCTGCCAGGGGAGCAGGGTAGGGCCTTGCCTGGGAGCTGTGGGGAGGGCAGCCAGAGGCCATGGGAGAGCTGGAGATTTGATGTTACAGGCAGCAGAACAGAATGCAAGGAAGCAGGTGGCGGATTTTCAGGCTTGTGCTTGGATTCTACTAGACGCCTTTAATTGCCTCGTGTTCCTGCTATTCATGTGGGTAGGGGCTCATGTGCACCACCAGGCCACCACTGGCTCCTTGGAGCCCTGCTGTCTTCTCTGCTGCTGTTGCCTTGGTTACACACTCACCTCCTGTGCTGGCAGAAGCAAATGCCCATCTCCCCACCTTGTTACCCCAAGGTCCTTTCATCACTGCTGTTTCCCACCCCCTGCCAAGGTCTCTTCAACAAACGGGTTTATTGTGGGTTGTGTTTGGAGCAGCTTCTGGTCCCGCATCTGTCCCCTCCCTCTCCTGCTCTTCCCATTGTCTGTCTCCACCTGCAGAGCTCTGCTGTTTCACAGGCCCTGTTGTTTCTAGGCCCTTGAATTTCTCTGGGAGCTGCTAGGGCAGTTGCTCCCACATTCTGACCTCTTTAAATCTGCTGTGACCTCCCACACTCATCCCCCGGCCACCCCCACCGAGGTGGTTAATGATGACCTGATCCAACCACCCCGTGCGGCCGCACCTCTGCAAGCTCTCCTTCCTCAGAGGTTTCTGTCTCCCAGTGTGAGGGTGATGCCCAGACCTGAGCTTCACTTCAGTGGGGCCCTGAGTCACCTCATCTCTTCACTCCTCCTGCCTGCCCACATAGACCAAGTGCCTGCCCTCAGCCACATCATTTGTACCCAGGGTTCCAGAGACACAGACCTCTGGGGACAGAGGCCACAGTATGGATGACATGCTGACAGCCACCAGGATTCAAACTGCCCCAGAAATTATTAGAATGGTAGGAAGTTTTACAAAAAACAAATGCCAGGGTGGGCCTTGGAAATCACTTCACTTCAGCAGAACTCATGAGTGGAGATAGAGGAGACCATTATGCAGCTGGCTCTGAAATCCAGAACCTTTTAGGGGCTGTTCCAGGACACTGGTAAAAGCAGACATCACTTGGTCACTGACACAGGTTGTCAACATCCTCCATTCCAAGGCCAGCACGCAGCACCCTTCCTCACTCTTGTGCCCTGTCGCCCTCCTGTCCCTGTCCTTCACGCTGCGGACTCTGGGCAGGGACACGTGGGGGCGCAGGATTTCATCTTGTTACTCATCTCAAGTTCAGAACACAGCTTTAGTAACCTTTAAGTTGTCACGCCTTTTCTCTTTTTATTTTTATCTTTGAGATTCTCTGCCTCTTTTAAAAACTCTATTATCTTCCTTCTTTTTCTCTTGTCAGACTCCTTCCCTCAACATCTTTCTCTGCTGCTCAGGTCCCCTTACCCACATCCCACCCCAGCGTAGTGGGTTCTCTCTGGTCTGGAAGTCCAGACACCAGAATGTGGGTGTCTTGCCCAGAGGAGGAGGTGTGGGCTCTATCGCCACACAGTGTCTAATTCTGCCGATTTTTTCAAAACTCTTTTCCTCATGATCCACATCAGAGTGTGCTATTCTTGTCATACAAATAGTTCTGCTCTCCTGAGAAAGCCTGAAGCTCCACTTCTAAGAATTTCCTCTGTGCTCTTTTGTCTGCTCTCATTCAGGCTCACGTCACTCCAGGAAGGGGACCTCTGAGGGTGGCAGTGCTGGATCTGAAAACACTTCTTGAGACAAAGCTGAGGGAAGAACTGAGTCATGGCAGCAAAGCCCAGGCTTCTCTCCTCCCTTCTTCCCCCAGCAGCTCTTTGCTGGGCCTTCCTCCTCTGCCAGGGAACCTTCCCCAGAGTCGTCATGGGCTGGAAAAGAACCCATAGAGGTCAGGACATCAATACAGCTTAAGTGTCAGAGGCTCTGCTTCTGTTCCTCACATGCAGCCAAGTGGGAAAAATAGATGGGGAGCCATCTTCTTAGAACCCAGGCTTCAAAAACACTTAGAATTCATTCAGTTCCTCCATTTTAAAAGTGAGGAGGCTGTGATTTCTCCGCGGTGAACAGAGAAGGTGGACCTAGAATGCAGGTTACGGGCATTCCAGCCCATCACTTCAGTCTGTCACCCAGATGCCATCCCAAAGAGATACTGGGCCTCTTTCTCCCCTTGCTTGAGAGCAGTCAGACCCACTGACCAGAGGGAATCTCGGGTGAGCCCCATGAGCTGGGCCTGCTGCTGGAAGGAAGCATCTTCCTCCTCCCTCTGCAGCCAAGAAAGCTGGTTCGTCCTTGTTCTCGTGCTTTAGCCCTTGGACTTAGCTACTTGATTGTAGTTCAGATAACATCCTTGCAGGGCCCTTGTGATGGTAGAGCTGGAGCAAGTGATTGAGACTGGGGCGGGAAGAAGTGCATCCTCTGAGCTGGAGTGGAAGCCCTTTCCAGTCTGGTGCCCCCTCCAAAGGGAGAGTCAGATTCTGCTGCTGAGCATCACCAGGAGGGAGCGGTTCTGCAGAAGCAGGGCCATGAAGAGGGGCAAAGTTGGTAAGGGAATGCTCATGGGTGAGGTCCTCTCTCCACCCTGTTGGTTTCTGTGCTGTTACAGTATGAGGAGTAGGTATCCGAATTGCAGGGACTCTGGGGGTTAGAGTGTAAGGAGAAGGGTGGCTGGCTGGTCAGAAACAGGGTGGAGGTGATGCCCTTCCTCCTACAGCCTCTCCTTGTCCTCCTCTTGGGGCCAGGCCCCTCGCCCACACAGCTCATGAGAGTCTGGACAGAAGCATGGGGGCTGTCACCCAGAGGACTGCAGCTGTCCTCTGGTCCCACAGCAGAGGGAGACTGAAGTGTCGGGCGTCAAGACAGGCTGACATTGTGACATTCCCTTCCATGCCTCTGCCAGCCCAGAAACTGGTGGAAGCCTCTGGGAGACTGGCCAGTGGTACCTGGGGCCTGTCCCTTCTGCCACCCACCTGAGGCCTGTATGTATCCTTGATCTGGCCCCAAGTATACTGAGGCAAGAGTTCCATCCTTTACCCACAGCCAGCAGTGAGAGCTGTGGAAACTGGAGGGCATGACAGTTTGCCCTTTTCCTGTTTCTCATTTTGACTGCACCATGTGGCCATACAGATCTTAGTTCCCCGACCAGGGATCAGACCCGTGCCCCTTTCTGCTGGACTGCCAAGGAAGTCCCATCTCATGTTCCTTTTCTTTTTCCTCACTTGGCTGCATATGAGGAACAGAATGTTACCTGGCCGGTCAGTCAGATGCTGCCAGACATGCTCATGTGGCTGCAGAGGCCCGAGCATGTTGGGGAGGCAAGTGGGTTGGTCTGCAGGTGTTGATCACTTTCTCAGGAGGTGCTGAGTTTGACTTGGCTAGAAGCGTGCCCATGTGTGGGTGTGGAAAGCTTTGCTTTTCCTTTGTGAGCCATGTTGGAGGCCTCAACAGGACTCCAAGGGGTCACTCTTCTGGAGGTCAGTATAAGCCCCTGCCCTGCTGTCAGAGGGTTGGCTTGGGGACCACCTTTCTGTATTGGGCCTGTTTGGCTTCCCACTGCAGAGTCCCTCAGTGTGGGAGGGTTAGGCTGGGTGCCACTGCACAATCTGGCTCTCAGGATGGGATAGCTCAAGTCACATTGCCTTAAGGGACCCACCTGGCTCAGCTGCTCACAGCTCTTCAAAGATTGGGGGCGGGGGGTGCTGCTGGCAAAGGTGTGCTGGCCCTCAGACTAATGAGCTCATTGGCATTCCTCACAGTGCTGTCCCTACACAGTAATTGGAAAGGCAAGCGCCTGAGGGGAAGAGGAGGGGCCGATCAATTGGGCTCACTTTGGTGCTAATGGCAACAAGCAGCAGGAGGTGATGCCTGGTGTGAGCTGTGTCACTTTGGAGATGAAGATGCCTAAGCCCCCAGTACGGGTCTGAGGAGAGGCGCCTCTGAGAGCTGTAGGGGGCTTTGGTTTGCCTGGTTGTGGATCTGAAGTGGGGGTGCCTCCCATCCGTCCATGTTCAGGCTCCTGACTTGTTTGTTCTGTCATTTGAGGAGGAGCTGCCTCTCTTCTGGCTTGACTGGACCAAGGGCCAGGGATAGAGTCCATGCCCCAGCCCTGTTTGGCCAGCCTGCGCTGCAGCCCTGTCTTGGTCCCACCAGCAGGCCAGCCTGAGTGGCAGCGTGCTCCCCAGTGGTTTTTCCTTTTCTTGGAGACCATAAAAGGGCAGCAAAAGCCCAGGTATTCCCATGACCCAGCCGTTCCAGCTCCGGGTTTGCTTTGTCCATCCGTGGCCACATTATGCCTTCATTTTTCTTGCTCTCAAATGAGTGATGGGGCTGCAGATGGTCTGGGGTCTAGTTTGGCTGGCCCCTCACAGTGGTTGCTTGTGGTGGCAGCAGCAAGCTCCAGGCTTTCTGTCACTGTGAGCCTGGAGCTACGCAGCAGCTGTCCAGTCCAGTCCCCCTGCATGTCGGCCTCAGTATCGGAGCCCTGAGCTCCACAGGCCAGCCTGCAGGGAAACTGGACCAGGCTGCCGGTGTGGGAGGGCTTTTGCTCCCTGCTCTCCCTCACTGCTCTCAGCACAGGACTTAGGGTCCCTAATGCCCGCCTCCTGGGGGCCAGTAGCTCCCCAGGAATCACTGGGAGCTGGCCCATTGGTGAGTAGGATCCTGGTAGGTAGCTGTTTAGAAACCTGGGCTTTCAGTCACTTTCTTTCAGTTTGGCTCAGTAGAAGTTGATTTGAGATTTGCCTTCCAAAGGGCAAGTAATGATAACAACTCCAAGTCCAATCCCACCTTCAGGACTCCAGATGGGTCTTTTCTTTGTCTCCTACCCCTCCCCACCCACTGTCCCCCTGCCCCCCACCAGTTCATCAGCATCGGTGGGGAAGGGCTTGGGGAAGAGTTGGAGCTCAAAGAAGCCAGAAGCAGGGTGGTGATGGTCTGTAAGAGCATCTGCTGGGTGGACATGCAGCCGCCCCAAGTGTGGGCTCTCAGACTTTCCTTGGTGTGTGTGTTCAGGGGTTTCTCAAGGTGAAGAACACCATGGGGTAGACCAGGCAGACCACCCTCTCACCTGGCAGAAAGGAGGGTGATGGTCTCCTTGACCGCCCAACCAAGCCGTCTGGAACAGGCTCAGCAAAAGTCCGAGCCACTCACCCTTTGGAGCATGTCGTACCCCGTGCCAGAGTGCTCTCAAGAGAGGCAGGGACTCAGAGCAGCGCTGCATGCACCCTCCTTCAGCAGAGTAACTCGAGGGCCTGGGCCTCTGAGCCCCATGTCCTAGAAGCAGCTACAGGCGAGAGTACCCATCAGGTGCCATGCATGGGTTGTTTACTCACTGAGCCTCTATCTGCCGAGTGCCTCCTTTATACCCAGCAATAGGCACTGACTAGCTGAGCATGGTCTAATGGGAACAGTAAACTTGAAATTGTTGGAATAATTGTTTAGCATTGGAGGCTAAGAGGGAGTATGAGCAAATGTCTTTTAACCTGAGAACTGAGGATTCAGCCAGTTGAAGGGTTGTGCAGGCTGAGACCTGGAGACAGATGACTGCTTGGTTTGTGACTGTGATGAGGCAGCTGTGGGTGCATGTAGCTGAGCAGGCTTTGTGCTGAGGAAAGAATACACTAAGATGAGGCTGGTACAGGACACTGCCAGGAGTGCCGTGTGACTTAGGCAAGTCATGCAGACATGAGAAGTGCCCCTGAGAAGGCTCCCGGTCCCTGCTGGGCTCCTGCAATCCCTCTGCCCTCCCAGCAGATGAAGAAATCTAGTTTCCTTGAATTTTTTCCTCTTCTCTCCATGGCTGAGAGGCTGAGGCTGATGCAGAGAATGCAGTGGTCCTTTTGGCCACTTTTTCAGTTGGAGAGTGGCCGGGCCCTCTCTGTAAGGACTAGGAAGTGGCCTGGAGTGGGGTGTCCAGGGATGGGAGCTTAAATGCAGCTTAAGATGTGTTGGAAGATTTGGTCATTCTCATTAGATCCCCCTGAGTTGTAGTGTCCTATGGTAGGATGCGTGGTCTTGACTGGGGCTACCTCCTTGAACCAGGCTTTGAGTCCAGGACACCTTAGAAGTTTGTTCCTTGGGGAGGGGTCAGGTCCTTCTCCTGTCACACTCCATGTCACCTGGAGAGTAGCCTCTGCTCAGCACTGGGTGGGAAGGGGAGGCTCAGAATGATCTACATGGAAGGAGCGGGGCGGGCCTCTCTCTACCGGTCTAGCGCAGGGCTGCTGGATAGGTCTTGAGTGCTGTGTGGGTGACATCTTCGGCCTGGGGAGGGCAGTGTTTAGTGTGCTCCCTCTAATGCTTGTCCTTGGCCTCTAGCCCTGGCCCAGTGTGTCCAACCTGGCCAAGGACTTCATTGACCGCCTGCTGACCGTGGACCCTGGCGCCCGTATGACTGCACTGCAGGCCCTGAGGCATCCATGGGTGGTGAGCATGGCAGCCTCTTCATCTATGAAGAATCTGCACCGCTCCATCTCCCAGAACCTCCTCAAACGCGCCTCCTCGCGCTGCCAGAGCACTAAATCTGCCCAGTCCACGCGGTCCAGCCGCTCGACACGCTCCAACAAGTCCCGCCGAGTGCGGGAGCGAGAGCTGCGGGAGCTCAACCTGCGCTACCAGCAGCAGTACAACGGCTGAGCTGCCAGCGGGATGCAGACATGGAGGGCCCCAGCCTGGCCACACACTGCTGGGCCCAGCACCCTCTCTAGAGATAGATCTGCATGGTCCAGGGTAGGTGAACGGCCCCAGCCCCTTCTCTGTGCCTTCAGCAGCCCCCATCTTCACCCTGGGCCTCAACCTGGTGCAACAGAGTGGAGGGAGTCCTGGGCCCTATGAGCCCCGAACCTGATTTGGCACAGATGCTCCTCTTGGTGGACAAGTGCTCTGGTATACATTGGGGGAAGGGCGGGACCTGGCCTTCAGTCTCACCTCTTTCTTGGCTCTCCCCCAGACCAAAGGGGCATGCACTGCCAGATAGAGAGTGTCCTGTGGTCTCAGGACTCTTTGGGACAGTTACTTCTTGAACTCCCCCTTTCCCCTACCAAGCCTTCCTCCCTAACCCCCTGCCCCCATGTTTCATGGCATCCTGACCCTCATGATTATGCTCCAGTGAGAGGCCCGGGTAGGCCCATAACTTGTGCCTTGGCTGGACTTTCAGCCCCTGGTTAAGTCTAAACAGTCTTCCACCTCCCAGCCCAAATCTGTCTTCCTTTCCAGTGTCCCCAGGGACCCCTCCTGGCCCCAGAACTTGCCAGGACCTCTCGTGGGAAGACCGTGGAGTGGTCCTTGGCCCTCTGGACTGTGTGGCTGTGTTGGTAGCAGGCTTGCTCCAGGCTCCAGCCTCTGACCGTGAGGGTTCCTGCCACCAGCCCACCACCCTCAGTGCCTTCTTTGCAGAGCCTACTATCACCTCACTCTCCCTTGGATGCCTGTTCTTTCTATTCCCCAGGTGCCTCCTTCCCAACTGTGGGGGGTTAAAAGGAGCCCCACTGCTGCTACCTGGGGGATGGGGGCACCTGGGTCAAAGCAAAGGACGGCGGCTTCTGAGGGAGAGCCCCATCCGGATTCCAGCATCAGCCCTGGTTCCAACCTTGGTGCTGCCGGTTGTTGGCTCACTTCAGGCACTGCTCTTCTCTCCTCTGCAGCTGCACGAAGGCGCCATCTAGTGTCAGGCACAAGTGTAGACAGCCTAGGAATGCCCACTGTGCTCTCCTTTTATCCTCCAAGAGGAAGTGGGAAGGAAGGAGTGTCCTGGGGCTGCTCAACTGTCTCCCCTTCTGCTGAGCTTCTGTTGCAGCTCCCCCTGGAACTTAGCCATACTGTGTGACCTGCCTCTGAACCCTGAGTGCCTGGGGGCACTGCCCTCCTCACGGTGGCCTTGCTTGGTCCACTCTGTCCCTGCTTCTTTTCACAGCATTACCCTTCCATTCTGGGCCCCACTGAATCTCCATCTGGAGGGAGCCCCGTGAGAGGTGGGTGAAATTGGATGACTGCTTTCCCAGAGGTCTGAGCAAGACCATCCCCCGTCAGTCTTGTGCCTCCCCTCCACCACAGACGGGGGCTGGAGCCCAAGCCCTCTCCCTCCACAGCTGCTCTCTGCAGGTGGGGAGGAGCCAGGGCCCAGCTTTAGCTTTAGCTTGACTGCGGGTCCCCTGCCAGCAGGGAGGGTTTGGCTCTCAGTTCCTCATAGTGGGTTCCCTTGGGCCAGGCCCTCAACTTTTTGCATATGCCACCTTCAGTGGGAACCACGCCCAAAGAAACCACTTTGGGCCAAGTCACCTGTGCCTTGTACACCCGCTCCTCTGTCTCCAGTGCTCCTTGCACAAGGCAATGGCAAGCCCAAGTCCCATGGCCTCAGAATTCCCCCCACTTCCCCAGGTACCTCTGGGGATTTATTTCCTCTTTTGGCCAGGGTGCACCTGGTCCTGAGGGTAGGACCGAGGGAGTTTGGAGACTTGGGCCTTTGTGATGCCATGGACTGTGGATGGAGAATGTGCAGTTATTTATTTTGTGTACTCAGTCTGTAAAGGTATCCTCTGTACTCAATAAACAGGCTGCCTTCCCCAGGGAAAGCTGCCCCTTCATTCTGACAGCCCGGCCTCCTTGCTGTGGACCAAGGGGTTGCCCAGGAGGTGGGTGGTAGGGGGAGCTCAGCCTGGATGTAGCTAGTCTAGGAAGTTCTTGACTCCTCAGCACGTGTTGGGCCAGAGTACAGAGTTCACTTGGGGAGTGGGACCCCCAAAAGCCTCTCCTTTTCCCTGAACCAGGAAGACAGAATAGACAGCAGGACTGGGGGTATTTATTGGACCCCAGCAGAGCCTGTGGTGGGCTCAGTTGTAGGCTGTGACCTGATTGACCCAGGTACTGAACCTCCTGACCTGAGTGTACGTGGCAGGCGTGGGCACACTGCAGTCACTGGTGCCCCAGGAGACAGTATCAGTGAGCACCCATGTGTTCCCCTTCTGGCAGACAAGCAGGCCTCCAGAATCACCCTGGCAGAAGGAGAGGGGAGAAGTCTGCATGGGGGTGGGGTTACCACAGGAAAGTGCAGAGGACAGGACAGGGGGCCAGCACTCGCCTGGCACAAGGAGGCTCCTGCACAGATCATGGAGCTGGTGATGGATGAGCCCCAGGACTGCTGGCATCGTCTCATGGTGACCAGTGGCAGAACCAGCCGCTGCAGGTGTGCCCGAGTCACACTGCCTGTGGGCCTGGTGGGGGTGGTTACACCCCAGATGGCTTACCCCTATCCTTCCCTTCCCCCCAGATTTTTGACCCAAGTTCCTACCCATACCACTGAGGCACCCAGCCATGTGAGGCCTTCAGGCAGTGCCTCATTTGAGGAAGCCAGGCAAACTGGTGAGATGCACATTGTGTACTGGGCCGGGGAGGTGAGCATCAGTAACATGAGATCATTGTTCATGGTGGTGGGATTCCAGGAAGGGGCTGTGTAGGATGGGCGTGGGCACAGGCCCCCAGGGTGATGGGTGCCAGGGGGCTAGGCCAGGGCATCCTATGAGTTCCTCACCCCCACAGCCTACATACCTACACTGCCCACCCTTCCTTTCCCGTCTGCAACCCAGGCACTCACCATGAGATAGACCTGCAAAGGCTCAGCACCCGATGCTCGGTCATACTTACCCAGGATGACAAAGTGGCAGCCAGGGCTGCAGTGAGAGTGGGGTTGGGCAGCCAGAGGGAGGGCAGAGTGACGAGAGAGGGGCCTCCAGAGCAAGGCGGTGGGGAGGTGGGGCAGGAGTGGGGCAGGGAGAGGGGAAGCACTCTCACAGCATTGCAGTGGGTAGCCGTGACTGCCCAGGACTGGCCGATGAGGGACCCACCACAGAAGCAGAAGCCTTTACTGTCCTGGAGTCAGGGGTTAGCAGTGGAGGTGGACCCAGGCTATATCCAGGCATGAAACACCTGAGATCCTGCCCCACCACCAGGGTCCTGTACCTGCAGGGACACCTTCCAGGGCCAGGAGCCCAGCACTGCGTTCTTTCCATTGATAGTCCTCTGGTTGAAGTGCAGCACTGGTTTGATGACAGGTACGCCGCAGCCTGGTCATTGGACTGGAAAGGACCTGCTTCCCGCATCCCAGCCCACTTCTCCTCTCCTCTTGGATGCCCCCAGGCTATGCCTCCAAAGGTGTCCAGATCAAGAGGGCTCTTACCACTGCTCCTTCTCTCGTGAGCACCTCTGGGCCTCTACAGCAATCTCAGCTGCCCCATCCAACCAGCCCCGAAGTCCTGTCCATTCTCCCACATCTCTCTCCATCCTACTCACATCAGCTCTACTCCACCCCCCATCCCAGACCAGTCTTCTCCCTGACCCAGGTGTATGTAGTTCCCTTCCTTCCTAACCTCTCCACTCACTCCAGACCTCAGCAGTCTGGACCCCACATACAGCCAGATGGCTCTTCTTAAACTACACATCCACCTTTTGCTTCAAAGCTTCCTAAACCCTCCCCTGCTCCTGGACCCGGCCCAAGCTCCCGTCCCATTTGGGAGAGTGGCCCTTGCCCACCACCTCTTGCTTTCCCCCAGCCCTGCCACATCCTTTTTCTGTTGCCCACTCTATCTACCTGCTTGCCTTGTAGCCACCGCAGCCCCTTCTCTGAGCCCCTGAGCAGAAAGCCTGGGCTGGTATTGGGTTGCCCTAAGGCTGTTCAGTTAGGGCTGGGCCAGGCCCACTCACCCCAGGAGGAGCCAAGGAGGACCAGGCTAAGGGCCAGTCTGAGCAGTAACATTACAGCAGACATGAGGCTGAGAACTGGGCCGGGCTTTGTGGGTCTCCATGTCCTTGGGCCAAAGTCCCAGGAGTGAAGCCAAACAGCTCCTTCCCGTGCTGTGTCAGCAGGAGGGTTCTCCTGTGTCAGAGCCCTCCACCCAGGCCTTATCAGATAGAGCCCATGTGTGAGGCTCTCACCTCCTCCATCCCCCAAATCCTGTCTTCTGATTGGCTCCCCACCTCACATCCCAAGTGTTGAGCACCAGGTACTAAGGACTTGTGCTTAGCCTTAATGGTGACCACCTGGTGGCTGGTATCAGGGAAGTCTCCCATGGCTATCAGGAGTGCCAGACCCAGAGAAGTCTGCTTAGCCCTCAGGGGTGTTCCTGACTGGTAGAGGGAATATCTACTTGTACCAGCTCTACTGTGGAGAGCCAGGGCCAGTGGCCAGGACAGGGCAAATCCTAACACATCATCTCAGTGATTCCTTATCAACTTGGAACAGAAGTCATGGTTTGCTCAGGGAGGTGGTGACTCCTGCTACATGGTGTGTTTGGATCCAAAGCTTCATCTCTCTGGTTCCAGAGCCCACACTGTTCATGATGATATCCAGGAAGGGTCTTGTGCACAGGAGGGCAAGGTATGAGCTCTTGGTGACTGACTGACCCTGGATGGAGGCTGGGGGTAGAAGGGTGACAGCCATCAAATCTGACAGCATCCAAGCCTTGGGGCTCCCATGGACAAGCCCTGATATCTACGGCCCATTCACTGAAGAGCTCCAAGCTGAGCCTGAACTGAGGGAGAGAAGACACCCCTGTGTGCAAAGTTGTGATGGGTAAGTTGGTTTGCCCCCTTTTAGGAGTGTGAGCACTGTGGCTGATTCAAGAACACATCAGTCAAAACAACAAGATGAAAAAAAGACAAGTTAATTGTTGACTGGAGAGAAGGATAGATAGGTGATAAAGCAAATATAACAAAATACTAATTGTAAAGTCTGGTGGGTATATAGGTATTCAGTGTGCGATTTTTTTTTTTTAAACCCAAACTCTGATGGTTTTCAGGGAGAAGCTTTTATTTTAATATATATAATTTTATTTATTTTTGTCTGTGCTGGAGCTTCGTTGCTATGCAGGCTTTTCTCTGGTTGTGGTGATCAAGGGCTACTCTTCATTCCAATGCACAGGCTTCTAATTGCAGTGGCTTCTCTTGTTGTGGAGCACAGGCTGTATGTAGGATACATGGACTTCAGTAGTTGCGGCACGTGGGCTCGATAGTTGAGGTTCCCCAGCTCTAGAGCACAGGCTCAGTAGTTGTGGCCCATGCTCCTCAGTATGTAGGATCTTCCTGGACCAGGTAGCAAACCCCTGTCTCCCGCATTGGCAGGCAGATTCTTTACCACTGAGCCACCAGGGAAGCCCCCAGTGTGCAATTTTTTCAGTTTTTATGTTTATAGTAATAAAAATCTTCACAATAAAACACTGAGGGAAAAAGCACAATTAGGGACCTAGGGATGTCCAGCCTGGAGTAGGCTCTCCCCAGGGACTGGGCAGATTCTAGCAGTTCTAAAGCTCCAGGGGAATTCAGCCGTTCTCTCCCAGGGCAGGATGCTCCCACCGGCACCTAGCACCTAGGTGCTCAGCAAAAGTCTGCTGGATAAATGCGTCATGTCATCTCTTCCCAGGTGAGCCCTGTGACCCCTGGCAGTCAGAAAACATAGTCAGTTCCCTTAGTCATAGCCCAACAAGTGCGAACGGAAGCTCAGCGTCGTGTTTGTACCTCAGGTGTGCCTGGTCATCAGGGGTTTCAGAGATAAATGCATTGTAGGAGTGTGCTGGTGAGAATTTGCCCTTAGAATCAGGAAGCAGCTCCTCCGTCAGCATTTTAGCCATAGTGGGGCAATGGCGGGGAGGGGTCTGACTGGGAGCTGTGGGCTTTGTCCTTGGTCGCTGATGAGGCAGGTAAAGGCTCTAGGTGGAGGCAGTACATAGGGCCTTTTGGGTTGTACAACAGTCTGCAGTGGACCAGAGGGCTCTGCCAGGCATGGGAGTGGTAGGGGGAGCCTCCATGGTATGGAGAGGGGGCTCTCCACCTTGAGCCTGCAGTGCTTGCCAGGGTTGGGGTTCTAGAGGGGTAGATGACTAAGGTGGTGAGTGAATGGTGCCCCTCAGGCCAGACACTGCAGGAATGGGAGGGAGTGGCCTTTGCAGGGACACTTTAGCCACAGAGCCCTGCTGGCAGCTTGTTCCCCTCCACCCAAGAACGACACAGTCATCTGTCGAGGTAGGTGTTTGTGTTTTCTGGGTTTATTCCTCCTTGTTCCAAGCTCTAAGCCTTAGCCTACTTCATTCCACATCCATGGCCTGCACAGTTTCCTCCACCAGCTCCAGGGTCAGCGGCACCACTGTCTGGGACAGGACAGGTGTGGTCCCAGGGGCAAAGCGGTACTGGCTGGACCTGAGAATAAGCAGGGATGATCCCTCAAAAGGGGCCCATCAAATGTCCCATCCTCTATTTACAGCCCTGTCTTCCCTCACTACCACCCCATCCATCCTCCCCTGGGATTCCTCCATCCCCAGTGCTCCTACCTCTCTATAGGCTTTGTGGGAGAGCTCAGGGCTTGCAGCATCTTGGCGCCGGCCGTGGTGATCACACATGCATCCACATTGCCCCCAGAGCCCAGGTCACCCAGGATCCCTGCAGTGATGGCTTCCACCAGTAGCTCCTGTGCTGCCTCCAGCTGCAATGATGTGTCAGTGAGGCCTGATGGACCCTTCTAGATCACCCTTAGGCTGTAGTCTGGAGACAGTTCATCTTGAAGCCCAGCCTCATTTGCTCACACCCAAACTCCCCTCTCGCCCTATACCCCCATCTCCACCCCAAGCTCCTCTACTCTGGTTTCAGTTTCCCCCTGTACAGTGACCCCATGTTCCCACTGCCCCCATCTTCACAAACTTCTCTGAGTCACACTTGCGGCTCTGCTTCCACTGGCCTGTTCATCCACCCCCAATTCCCCACTCACTGCCTTTTCTTTCTGGGCCTTAGCCGCCTATAAAGTGACATACATATGCCTTCTGCTTCCATCCATCCCAAACAAAATCCAGCCCCCAGACCCCACCTGCTGTTCTTCTCTCATCAACTTCAAATGGCACTCTAAGTTTTGACTTCTGAGGCAGTCCAAGCTTTGGCACTGTTAGAATAGCACCTCACCCTCACTCCACTGGCCCCTCAGTCTCCACTCAGTCGCCACCTCTGAGAAGCCTTCCCCGACTAGGCCAGGGTTCCTCTGTGTTTCCCTAGCTCGCGGGTCCGCTTACCATCAATGCTCGCGCAATGTGGGGGGTGGGGGTGGGGGTGGGGGGCGGGGGGGGGCAGGTGTCACTCACCGTCATGTTCGGCTGGAACCGGTCCTCCAGCACTGCTATGGCCGCATCCTGGCCGGAGCCTGCAAGCAAGGGGCATCTGAGATCAACTGCGGCCGCCCAGTCGTGGGATAAACGGTGAGGTCAGGGTCGCATAGCAAGGTTCGTGGGGAGCGGGCAGAAGCACTCACCCAGGGCCGTGAAGGGCAGCCGGCTGTAGGAGCCATGGGGGTGCACGCTGTAGAGCTGCGGTCCTGTGAAGTCCACGCCGCCCACGATCAGCGACGCTCCCACATAGCCCTGGTACCTTTTCACCGAGTGGGTACGATCAGCGGAACGCACTGGAGCCCAGGTCCCGCCCCTCCACGAAACCACCCCTGCATCGGAACCCCGCCCCCTGGTCTGGCTCCCCATAACTGACAGCGCTCCTCGCTGTCGCCCTCTTCGCTCCTCTTAGGCCCGCCTCTTCCGGGCTCTCGGACCTCGCAGCCCCGCCGTTTCTTCGGTCCTATGTCCTCAGCCCCGCCCTCCCCGCAGCTGCCCCTCCTCAGGGTCAGCATAGACCCGCCTCAGCACCGGAAGAGCGTCTGGCGCAGCATGCGGGTGACGGTGGCCACGCGGGGCTCGCGGCCCGTGGACAGCGCGTGTAACTCCATGTTGGATGCCGCCATCCGCGTGGTCATCTCGGCGTCCGCGGCTACTCCAGCCCCACAGCAGCTGAGGGCAAAGGGAGGGGTCCGTGTGGGCGTTGCTGGGATGTGCTGGCACCCGGGATGGGAACAAGGGAGCGGTTCTTGGAGGGGGAGAGTTAGGCGGGAGAATGCTCACTAGATTTTGGGGGCGATGAAGTGGATCTTTTCGCAGATCTTGTCCGCGACGACCGAATCGTTAGTGGCCCGCGTATCCGCGCCCAAGATGACCCCGTCCTGGGGTTGGGGGAGAGGAGCCGTTAGCCTAGTCCCCACGTCCCATTTCCCGCTGCCCCTCTAGGCCGCGCAATCCCAGCTCCCTGCTTACTCGGAACACAAGGCCTGCAATGGTGGTCCCGGTCTTGCGTGCGTGTGGGACCCGGAGCCCCGGGAGGGCGCGTTGCAAGGCCGCGTTTCTGGAAACAAGAGAGGCGTGGCCCAGGTTTGAATTCTTCTGGGACCCTCATCACATCCCCTACCTCTGTCCCGGTTTCCCTCACCTCCTGGGGTAAACCTGGGAACCCAAGTCGTTCAACACACGTACCCTCCCCTACTCTCGCCCTCAGGAATTTTAAAGATCCTGGGGTTCTCACTCCCGGAAGCCCTTGCTGAAGGGCATAGGCAGCTGGGGAGCCAACCATTCCCGGCCTCACCTCTCACAGTTCTCGAAGGAGAAGCCCCTTTGGGGCTCTAGCACTGTCTTCTGCATCTCCAGATGGGCAGGGGATGAGAGGAGTGAGATCAGCACGAAACAAAGAAGGCGGAAGGCTTGTCCTCTGCGGGGCTGCACTATTGAATTTCCCCCTTTCGCTTTCACCTTTCCTCAGAGCATGCTGGTCCCTTTCTGCATCTTCTCTTTCACTTTCACCTTCAGCTCTGGTCTTTCGCAGCTTAGGAAAGGGGTAGATGTCCCTTGCCTGGCACTCCAAGCTGCTCCTGGGTCCTCTGTCTGAACAGAGGGACAAATCCCTCCTCTTTGGCCATTGTCCAGCCTGAGCCCCGAGCTCTGCCTACCCTGACCCCACTTCTAACCTCAAGTCTCAGTGCCCTAAGGCTATCACATTGACCAGGTCTCTGTTCTTATTATTACCCAGCATCAGTCATGGCTGCCTTTCATCCTTCTCCCAACTCCTGCCTCTTGTTTGCTGCCTTTGCCTTTTTCCCAAAACCCAAACACTGAGGCTCAGTCCTCTCAGCCAAGGTGATGTTGATCTGTCTTCTATGTTTCAGGTGCCATCCTCCCTCTCTCAGGAGGGGCATCATCGTTGTCCCTCAGGTGGCCTATAGGCATGCTAGTCTCTGCCCATGGCCAAGCCTTATTTCACCTCTCAAAGAACCCTTTATCTAGCCACTTCTTTCTCTGGATTACTGCTTGTCTCAGCTAGCCTCCTCTCCCCACTGGGCACAGCACTGGCCTCCCTGGTTTCCCCACAATTCCTCCCCCTCACCCTCCACCCCAGACTACACTCCATGCTACAGAGAGGGGGCTCTTTTCTAGGTTGGAAATCTGGTCACACTCTTTCCCTGGTTAAACCCTGTATCAGTTGCACACAGCTCTTAGGCTCAAATGAGTCTTGACAGTCACTCTTCTCATTCATTCCTTCTGATCTCTGCATTGGCAACACCTCCTCTGGGAAGCCTTTCCTGACCCACAAGACTGCTTGTTGCTCTCTATACTTTTCTCTCAGATCACTTAGCTCCATTACCTAAAAATTAAATCTTCACTAGTGAAGTGACCTATTTAATGGCTGTCACTCTCCTAGTGCTTCTGTCACCCACCTAGCACTCAAAAGCCTCTGTCCAGAGGCGGGGTCTCACCTGCCCTTTTGGGAGCTAGGAGGGACATTTCAGATCTTCCACATCTGCACCCTTGGCTCCATGTATGCCCATTCCACTGCTGTGTGTGCAGCTGCCTCCAGTCCCCCATGCCCAGAGCAGAGGCAGGCACAGGCAGGCTGCTTAAACAGCTCAACCAGCAGTTTGTGCATGCTAAATCGCTTCAGTCGTGTCCATCTTTTTGTGACCCTATGGACTGTAGCCCACCAGGCTCCTCTGCCCCTGGGATTCTCCAGGTAAGAATACTGGAGTAGGTTGCCATCCCCTCCTCATGGGAAGCTATACACCTCAAGGTGCCCAATTCAGTCCCAGGCTTTAGCAAAGCTCTTCACTCCACAAAGCACCAGGCCTGCAGCTGTGGAGTAATGTTTCCTGGTGTAAGGACCCTAGTGCCTTTCCTTCCACCCACAACACACATGTCAGGGCTTTTAACAGCAAAGGAATGTCTTTATTCGGGGGGCATGGGTTTTGGACTGGCAGTCGGGGGTACAGCAGTGCTATTTCGGTAGGTACCCAGCAGGATGGCATTGATGTGCTCCAGTGTCTGATTGCTGAAGACCATATTGAGGTGCTGTGTCCCAGGCAGAGGCAGCAGGTGCACGGGCTGTTTCTGGCGGCCCTGCCAGCGGGCACAGAGCTCGGTGCTGCGTGTGGCCACAGTGTCATCACCATCCTCATAGAGCACATCCACGGGGTCTGAGTAGGGGAAGCCGTGGTCATAGATGTAGGTGCTGGGCGTGGGCAGGCCTATGCCATACAGACAGTACACTTCCACGCCAGGTGCTGGGAGGCCTGCTAGCAGGTCACGTGACTGGAGCCACATGTACCAGCCTTCCTCAAAGTGCAGGTCTGTGAAGAACCGCTGCATGTCACGGCTTGTGTAGTTGATGCTGGGGGTGGAAATGAACACGTGGTCCTCAGGCCACGTCTGCCTGGCGGGAAACATCCAGGGTGACGTTGTTGTCATGCGCTGCTCCTCTTTCAGCTTGATGCTGGACATGATTGGGATGCCCTGGTTGTCTCCTGGGGACAGAGAGCAAGGTGGGGTAAGGCTACTCCAGCCGGCAGGCCTGGTTACTCCAGGCCCACAACTTGCTCCCCCAGCCCAAGCTCAGCTGGACACTCAATCTTGTCCTTGCCCAATCCAAACACAGACTCCAAGCCCTAGACTAGAACCGGCCTAGCATTCAGAAGGTGCTCATGTGTACTTGTTAGCTGAGAAGCCCTGATGGCACCTCTGACAGGCAGAGCTGGAGGGCTTCAACAGGAGGGTAGGGGAGCAGTGTTTGCTGAGGACGGGGGTGTGAGTTGGGGGGATATCGTGCTGGCAGTTCTGTCTCAGGCAAGCGTCTGTCGACCCTTGTGACCTGCGCTGCACAGGGCTCAGAGCTGTGTTCTGGGAAGGATGAAATGAGACCCATCTCTGACACACATTGATGTGGTCTGGAGAGTGTTTCCTTCACTTCAGCTCCTAGGGGTAAAACCATGTCCAGCTGTGCTCAGCCTGCAGTAGGTGCTCCACACGAGGTATCTGTGCCACTCCTCGGGGAAGGGCAGGAGGGGCTCCTGGGGTCTGGCCCTGGCTTTGGCAGATCTGCCGTGGCCTGGCTTAGGGAAGATCCCTGTGCAAAGCAGCTCCTGGGAGCTGAGTGGGTAGACCTGAGGCCACAAGGAACAGACCTCAGTCAGATTCAGCAATGAGTCAGATTGCTGGGATTCACTTCATCTTTGTTTACCTCCCCTTTGTCATCGCTGAGACAAACTGTCAGGAGTTTGTCTAACAGACCAGACTGGGTTCACTGCTCTCCAAGGACGACGAAAGGGGCTATTTCCCAGAGGTGGTAGACAACACCCCCAAGCTGTGCATTGTGAGAAGAAACAGGAGTAGGGGCAGGCCCATGGTCAGCTTCTTTCCACCATCGCCCCCCCCCACATCCTATGGGACCCAAGTGATCACGGGCCCTCTCACCTGAGGCCAAGACTAACATAGGCTTGATGGAGCCACCCCAGGGAGCCCCAAGAGAGATGAAACCATCGATGAAGCGGTCCTTCCAGGTCTGGGGTTGGCGCAGTAAGAAATAGAGCAGGTGCAGGCAGCCAAGGCTGTGCCCAATGAGGAAGACGGGCTTCCCATACGTGGAATACATCTCCTCCACCAGTCCAGCAAGCTTCAGGTAGTACTCTTCCTGCTGGCCTGCAGGGGCGTGGGTGGGTCAGCATGGCTGGAGGTGGGGGCCTCCACCCTGCCCCCCAAAACGCCTAAACATAGAGACACTCACTAGGCTCCAGCCGCCAGTCGTAGGGGGCGGCCCGCACTGTCTCATCCCGCACGTACCCATTGTTGACCAGGTTCTGTACCAGTGTGTGCATATAACCTGTGGGGGAGGCGGCGGCACCAGGGGCTGTGGCCATGGCCCCTGCAAGCCCACCACAGCCTAGAGCTCCACCCTCCCCCTCAGCACACACACACCTGCCAACTTGCTGGTGTCCAGGTACTCGACAGAGTAGGTCTTGCCAAAGCCAGGGACACGGATCTGTACACCGGGGGCATTGGACACCCGCCCAGAGCTGCGATTGTACACAACCCTGGGGGCAGTGGGACATTCAGCGGCCCCGCGGCCGAGGAGCGGGGCGGGGGACTAGGCCAGAGGGGACGGCACACACCTGGTGTTGTCGATCCAGCAGTCTACCCCAAGGGGCAGGAACATGTTGATATCTAGCCAGATGGTGAAAAAGTCTTCCGTCTTGCGGTAGCACATCCAGTTCACCACACTTGGTTTATCCAGCTTGGCTTCAAGCTGATTCCCCAGGCAGCCGGGCACTGCGGGCACCAGCCTTCACTCTGGATCCCTCCCATTCCCCCGCGGTGGACCTCACCCCAGCCTCACCTCCCCGACACCACAGTGACCAGCCCCACCCCTTCCTCTCCCATACACCCCGTCAACCCCCAGAGACTAAGGACAAGATCCTCTCTTTCTGTTCATATCCCCTGCTCCATCTCCCCAAAGCCCAGACTCCCCCCAGGGAGGGAAGATCCAGGGGCCAAGGCCACTGACCCTTGCCCTCACAGAGCAAACAGCTAGCATGACTCTCCATCTCTGCCAAAGTCCAAGAGGAGAACAAATAGTGTGGGGAGCGGGGGCAGGACCTGACAGGCCTCTCCTGCTCTCCTGGGCTGGGCACCTCGTCCTTGCTGGGGTGGAAGGAGCGGTAGGGGGGCGGGGAGTAGGGCTGGACCCAGCGTCTAGCTACAGCTGACCACAGCTTGTAATGCCCTGGCCAAGCCCTCTGGCACACCCACCCTCCACTCCACCCACCTAGGGGAGACACCTTGGAGACACAGGAACAGTGTGGTGCAAGAAGGGGTGGGTTTCTCCTCAGGACAAGCCTCTGGCCCCTCCAAACACTGAGGCAGGAATTGGGGCTGATGCATGGGCAGAAGGGTGTCAGCAGGCTCTGCTAGCAGGGGTGGGGGCCCGGTTCCCCAAGGGCTGGCCGGGTGCATCAGGGGCCTGGTGGGGGCTTACCGAGGATGACGGGCCGTGTGTGGTTACTGAGCTCGGCCTTGGGCGTGGTGTGCGGGGGGAACAGCACATTGAAGAGCCAGAAGGGGGCGGCGGGGGGGAGCAGCAGCCCCAGCAGCAGCAGGACCCACTGCCGCGGGGAGCCGGGCGGCCCCATTCCAGCCCTAGTGCCTGGTGCCCGGTAAAGCGGTCCTGGGCTGGCCTTATCTGGAGTGGGGGTGGGAGGGGCCCCGGGGCCAGTGGGAGGGACAGCCTGGCCAATGGGGTTGGCCAGCGGTTGCCAGAAAGGGGCACAGCCTCAGGGAGTCGGCTCTGGGCCTGGATTCAGTTCCGCCTTCTTCCCCCGTGCCAGGGGAAACAGAGCCGGGGCAACGGGAGGCCCAGAAATACACAATGTTTTATTGAAAAAAGTCAGGCTTCAGCTGGCTGGTTCCATTCAACTCGGCTTGGTGGGGGTCCCCACCCACAGGAGCTGAGTCAGATTTTCCTGCAGGCGGGCTGGGCCGGATCCCTCCCTCGTCACCCTTCCCCTCCTCTCTGATGGTGACATCCAAACAATAAATATGCAATAAATAGCACTCCCGGGCCAGCTGCCTTCAATCCCCATGTCAGCCCCCACCAGTCTTCTCCAGTCAGGACAGGCATCCTGGCGTGCTGGACAGGCAAGTCCCCTCGGGGACTGAGGGACCTCAGATCCATCTCCATGGCCAGGTCTGGGGGTCCTGAGGGACCTCGGATTCATCTCCATGGCCAGGTCTGGGCCCTGCCTCCAAGGAGACCTAGTAAAGCTGGGTCCAGGGTGAGGCCAGGCAAAGTGGGGCTGGCAGGTGGGTGCTGGAGTGGGGCTGTGTGTTACCCTGGACACCTTCACTCTAGGCCACAAGTCTGTACTGGTCTCAGGAGTAGATGGTGATGACTTCACGGCCTCCACCACGTACCAACAGCACTCGTTCGAGGCCCTCGGTCAGCACCTCCAGGAACTCCATGTCTGTGGGGCATTAGTCAAGGAAGCAGCGCCCAGAGAAGCACCCAGGGAAGTCTGGCCCATCAAGCAGAGCTGGGGTACCCTGCAAACCCCCAGGGCATCCAGGGACAGGAGCACCCAGCCTGGCCTCACACACTGCCCACCTCCCCACCAAAGGATCCAGTTCTCATCACCCTCGCTGTTCTTGGGTGGGCCAGGCATGTTCAGTAGGACCAGGCGGGCGTCATGGGAGCGTGTGACAATGACTTCATTGAGCTTCACAGCCGTGTGCATGCGCCGCACATTAGACTGGTCCCTGCAGATAACGTGGCTGATCATGGATCCCACCCCTGGACCACCCCACCAGGCTCATCTGCCCCCACCCCACCTCCGCCCCTCATCCCACCTCCGCCCCTCATCCCACCTCCACCCCCAGGCCTGGATACAGCTGGGTCCATTTCTGCTGCACTCACGGCTTAATATGCACCAGCTCCCGGAAGTTGTCGGGCGTGTGGCTGGGGTCCCAGGGCTCCGTGGCCATGTACTTGTCCCGGGTCCATGTCATCTGGATCTTGTCAGTCCCAGCTGCAGACTCATCCTCCTCGTCCGAGTATAGGCTCTCTAGCCGCAGGGCTGAGTGCCGGTCCTTGACTAGCTGGGCCTGAGGACAACCACAGGAGGTCGCCTCAGTGCCGAGGGCCAAGCTGGCCCAGCATGATCACCCAGCCTCAGGGAAATGAGGGGGGCCGCAGTGAGTCATCCTGATGCCCCCACTTGATGGCCTCTCCCAAGGCCGGACCCTGCCCTGAACTGAGAAAGGTCACTGACCTCTCGCTCCCGCTCTGTCTTGGTCAGCCTCATCTGCCGCAGCATCTGGGAGCGCTGCTCCATCATCAGTGTCCGCTCGTAGGTGTACGCAGAGATGTCGCTGTTGTGCTGGGGAGAGGGTGAGCCGTGAGGACCGGGCTGTGGGGGTGGGGCAGGGCATCCACAGGGCTACAGTGGGCAAGGGGCTCACCATCTCCACCACCTCCACCTCTGCCTCGAGACGTAGGTGGTATAGGAAGATGGCCAGATCCTTCTTCATCTGGATGCTGTTGTCGTCCATCTGGGCCACCGTGAAGATGCGCATCCGGCATTTCCTCCAAACCTGCAGCCACGGAGGGTGGTGGTTCAGTCGCACCCTCTCCCTGCACGGGCCCAGCCCCTCACACCATGGCCCAAGCGCCTGGCCCACCTTGTGCTGGCGCAGCAGGAAGGGCAGCAGCATGAGCATGCCGCCATCGTGGACAATCCACCACACATCGATGTGGCCCTCCAGGTAGCGCTCATGGTTGCTGGGGTAGAAGGCGATGTTCTTGGGCACAAGCAGGGCCAGGTGGGCAGCCGTGGTGCAGCGCACGGTGTCTGGGGAGGAGGGGCACTATCAATTGTCAGCCCATGGCCCTCTGGCCTTTGCCCTCACCTGACCCCCTGCCCCTGACCCGTGTGATCAAGCCCAGGCCCCAAGTCTCACACACCAATGAAGGTCTTCCAGGCGCGTGGGTCCTCGCTCTGCCGCCAGCCATAGGGCCAGCCCAGGACCACGGTGTTGTGCCTCATGCCGCCCAGGCCGCAAGACTGGATGAGGTGGGCCAGCCCCTCCCGCACCTTGCTGGCCACCACCACCTGGCAGAAGCCCTTCACCTTCTCGATCTCCATCATGTTTTTGATTGTCTGTGGGGAACATACCCGGGTCAGAAGGCAAGGCCATCCATGTCCCCTCTGCTGGGTTCCCTGCCCAGGCCCCAGTGTACAGAGCTGCTTGGTGGTGGGGGAGGAGATGGGGGCAAGCTGCCCACCCAGAGACCATGCTTACAAGATGGAACCTTCATACCCACCGGACTCCCGCTCTCAGCTCTCAACTCTTGCCCGGCTGGCCAGGACTGGTCCCCTCCCCTATGCACCAGCTACAGCCTGGACATCTCCAGTCCGGTTCAGGGTCCTCCCACCCCCGACTCCCGCCCCAGCAGTACCTGCTCAGCGGCCTGGGCCTCGCCATAGCTCTCCAAGAAGCTGCCCTGGATGACAGAACCGACGATGGTCAGGCCCTTGCCGGCTTTAAGCTGGGAGGCGAAAGTGAGGAGCCGCGGGTACTTCACGTGAAGGTCCTCATCTAGCTTCAGCAGCACCAGTAGCTGAGGCCTGAGTGGCCGGATGGAGAGGAGGCCTGAGACCAGGGCCAGAGGTCTGCAGGGAGCCCAGCTCCCTCCTCTCTTGGCTCACAGTCCCCCTCAGGTAGCAGTGATCCAAGGGCCCGATAGGCAGGACAGTGCCCCTGGCAGCTCAGGACAGGGAACACGGACTAGGGAGGGAAGCCAGCACCTGGTGACTCTCCCCTCTCACAGGGCTGCCCCCTGAGAACCTCGACTGCCCCTGTCAGGCCTGGATGACTCACCGCCAGTTCTTGGTGTGAGGAGGCCCCTCCTCTAGCCGCAATAGGGCATAGCGGGCAGCACTCAGGGACAGGCCTCGGATCCCATCGCCCCATTCCTTCTCAGCCCTGCAGAAGCCCCCGAAGGCTGGTGAGTCCCCCGCCAGGACTTGTGTCCATGTGTATGCAGGATGGAAGGGACCAGGCCCAAGTCACAGCCCCCCAACCCCAGTGCCATGGTGGCTTAATGAAGGATGGTTCAGCTCCCCACACCCAACTACAGCCCAGCCCAGCAGCCCCGAGCACCTGAGTGGGTGGCACCCGCACTCACCCTTGGTACTCAATGTACTTGTAGATCATGCCGGCGATGAGCATGGCGACCAGGGCATAGTACCAGGAGGAGACAAACATCAAGGCCAGGCAGAGGCTCATGCCCAGGAAGGACAGCGCCCTGGGCCAGAGATGGGGGAAGGGCCAGAGTCAGGGAAAGACCTCCCAATCTCTCACCAATAGAAACTGTTGCCCAGAAAGTTCAAACCCCATCCAGAATGGTTTCCCCCATAGCTCTCGTGTCGGAGAACCTGGCTCAGGGGCCCAGCTGGCCCGTACCAGTGATAGTACTTGAACCGAGGCCGCCAGTTGGGGGTCCTCAGGAGCGTCTGCACAGCACAGGCCAGGTTCACAAACAGGTAGCACATCAGGAAGAACCTGCAGCACAAGGAGCAGCTGGGAGTGAGTGGCCCCCTTGGCAGCCAGGTACCTGACGTCCCGGACCCTCCCCAGGCTGGGCCTAGATGAGGAGCTGAGACCGTCACAGCCCTGCCCTGCACAGTCAGGCAGGTCGTCTCAGCCTCACTTCGCTCACGCCCAGGGCCAGATGTGGATGGGACACTGCAGTGGTACCTGCAGAGCCTGGCCTCAGAGGATGTTCTAGGCAGAAGGTGAGGGGGCTGCGGGCAGGGGGAACAGCTGTGGAAGAGGATGGTGTAAAGGAGAGTTCAGTGCCTGGATACAGCTAGACAAAAGCCAGGCTTCTGGCCTGGGGGACCAGTTGGATGAGGGGCTGTCATGAGTGTGGGGAGACGGGGTCAGAGGAAGACGAGGAGGGCCATTTTGAGTCACTGCATTAGAGACACTTGAGGGACACTTCAGTGGGCGTGGGGGATCAGGATGGAAGAGGCCTACTGCGAGAACCCCCCAGGAAAGACAGGAAAGGCAGAGGGCTGAGGGGACTAGCTGCCCACCTCTACCCTCAGCTGGTGGATGAGGAAGGACAGACAAGAAGGCAGGAGGGCTGATGAGAGAGGGCAGGCCGGGGGCAGGGACTCTCATGGTAGGGGCAGTGCACAGTCCCACTAGGGCTGCAGGAGAAGCAGCCACAGCATCAAGGCTGAGACACATCCTGACATGGGCGGTAAGGGGCCACCATCCAAGACAACTTCGGCAAGGATAGTTTCAGGTGTGGGTGGAGCTGGGCGGTAACGGGCGGAGGTGTGTTGGGGGAACAGGAGAGCACTGACTCCAGCTGGCCTAGCTGTGGCTAGGGGTGCAGCTTTGGGGGGAAGGGAGCTCAGTCAGTCCTACAGGCTGAGTGGGGTGGTGAATGGTGGCTTGGACGTAATGGAACAAGCAAGAGGGAGCACCAACTGTGGAGCAAGGTGTGTGAGGAGGGGCAAAGTGGCCCTGGCACTGGCGGAGGTGAACAGAGAGAGGACACGAACTCTGCCTCCGAGACCCCTGGAAACTGCTGTGTGTTTGCCACCTCCTGCAGGGCACTGGCAGATTCAAATGCCCAGCTGACTCCAGAACTTTAAAAGCAAGCAACTTGAAAACAGGTGGATGGGACAGTGGTGGCTCATCAAGGTGATGAGACTGCTGCTTGCCCTGTCCCTGCTCTGGGGGTCTCCCACAGAGGCACAAGGGACCTACTTGTCTCTTTAAAACATCTGAGTAAGCACTGGAAGGCAGAGGTTCAGAAGGCTGAGCTCTGCCAAGCAAATATCCCCCAACAGCCTGACCCGTCTCCCAGCTGCACCCTCAACCCTAGACAGGGTCACACGAGTTGCTGGGCAGGGCTCCCGGCTAGGTTGTGCTGAGGGTACAAAGAGACTCCCCCAGGATGCTTTCCCTGCCCTGGCCCCCAGCTCACATGGATAGAATGGGGGCCACCATATCCAGGGAGGCAATGAGGATGCCCAGCTCGGCGATGAGTGCAGTCAGGAGGAGGGCCCACGTCGGTTCACCATTCGCCTTGCCGTGGCCGAAAACCTGCACACACCAGGGGCAATGGGGTCAGAAGCAAAGAAGTTGGTCCCATTCCACACATCAGGACACAAGTCACAGCCTGGCTTCCATCATCTCCAAGTCCCTCAGGGGCTCAAGTCACAGCCATACCTATCCTGACAGGTACTCTGCCCTCCAATTCCCCAGGCCGCTCCGCTGTGAGTGGAGACAGGCCTTGGGGCTTCTGGGCCCAGGCAGCTCTGCCAACAGCAGCTCTCCATGGACGGCTGCCTGGACCTGGCCCCTAGCAGGATAACGTGCACCCGGATTTACTGTCTACTTTTCTCCCTGGCCAGCGTGAGGGGCTAGGAGCACCCAGAAGGTGGGGGAGTGCAAGAGGCTCACCCGGAGGAAAGGGATGATGTTGTCCTTGGCGATGGCCTGCAACAGGCGTGGTGCCCCAGTGAGGCTCTGCAGGCCAGCACCGCAGGTGGAGAAGAAGGAGCCGATCACAATGACCCAGGGCGAAGGCCAAGCTAATGTGCCTACCACAAGGTTTCTGCTGACACCGTCGCCATATCTGCAAGGGCTGGGCTCAGGCCATGTTCCACACAAGGAGTCCCCAAAACCCTGGCTGGGGCTGCCCAGTGTGAGGGCTGGCAGGGGTCAAGAAGGACAGCTACAGGGGACAGAGCTCTGGCCCTCAGCAGAGGCCAGTCCACTAGCCCCTATCCTTCCAGCCCAGACCCAATCTGATGTCACTATCCTCTTAGAAGCCAAAGTCCTGGTGGGACTGACCCACCACTGACAACCAGCAGCCTGAGGACATGTGTGGGACCATGAGTATGAGGGGGGCCGGGGTCTGGGCAGCAAAAGCTGAGCCCACAGCCACAGGGAGGGGCCCAGTTTACTCACTTGTCCCGGAGGACCACACCCTCGATGCAAGCGCCAAAGAGAACCACGCTGCTGAAGTCTGCAGCCATGTCAAGGAAAGCTGGACCTCTGTTGCCACTGCTGCCCCCACTCACTCCCCACACAGGGCCCCAGAGCCCTCCTCACCCAAGTCTCAGGACACCTGAAGCTGAGGTTTCATGTCAGGTACAAACAAACCCCTTGAATGTGTGCATGTGTGTGAGGGGTGATGTATACATGCATGCGTGTGTGGTGTGTCTGCATGTTCCAGGTGGTGACTTAAACACAAGGAAGTGCCTCCTGCCCACAAACCCCCTGCCACAATGCCAGGCCTGGGAAAGGATACAGACAAGGGAAGTGGTAACAATGGCCAGAATGGTCCCCACTGGAATGGACTTCTGCGCGTCTCGGAGGTCCCCAGAGCGGTTGGAGCCAGCCATGATGCCTCCAAAAACAATGAGACTCCCTCAGGAGCTCCCTTGGGAGTGGGGGCAGGGAGCGTGGGTGGGCAAGAGGGCTCACCTGTTACTGAGGGGAAGAAGATGCCAACCAGCACGGTGAAGGATGTGGCGATGTCAGCCACCACGTACAGGGGCAGGCTCTCCTTCAGGCCAAGGGCATCCGTGGAGGGCAGCCCGTGCTTCTCCACGACCTCACCCTTCTCCAGGTAGGCGCTCCATAGGTTTTCTGTGGGGGTGGCCACATCACCACTGCAGCCCCAGGAAAGTCTGGGGTAGCCCACCCAGGGGCTGCAGGTGTAAGAGGTTCTGGGGGCTCAAGGGGGTGACCTCAGCCCGATGGCTGTGGTTTCAGCCACAGGGCCACTCTGGCCACAGGGAAGGACTGGCTGGCTGGAAGTCTGGGAGGCAAAGGTGGCTGAACTGCCATTGTCTGCCACTGCCTGCCTCTGAGACAGAGGCCCTTTATGGCTCCTGTGAGAACTATCCCAGGCAGGGTCAGGGGCTGGTGGCTGGGGAGAGAGGGGCTGCCAGAACTTTCTAGGGGGCTACTGCAGGCCTGGGACACTGGCCAAAACAGGCTCCGTTCAACCGAAATTTAGCTGCCAGGAGCTGGGCTGAGAGGACACTGCTGGGCTGGGAAGGCAGCCAGAACCGCCTCCCGTTCCTGAGCTGGCCACACAAGGGCGGCTCTGTGCTACCCTGTCCCTACATGCTCGTTCCCTCCTTCTGCTCTGCTGTGGGGGTGGGTGGGTGGGGAAGCAGGCGGAAGGGAGCACATACCCTGGAGTACGCCAGCAGATGCACCAGGGATGCCAGGGATCTCAGTCACATTGTTGAGCAGGAAGTAGGGGTCGCAGGACTCAGCCGTGAGGTTGGGGCTGTGGCAGAAGAGGCTCCAGAGCTGGGTGGCCACTGTCTCATTGTCCACCACGGCTGTCTTGGCGCAGACATCAAACTGGTCCCGGGACAGTGTCCTGTTGCCCAGCATACACACTCTGTGGGGTGTGGGAGAGGTGAAAGCATCAGCAGCTGCTCAGCCCGAGACCCCAACTTGCTCCCATCTGGCAGCCTCTACAGAAAAGGCCATCCATGTAGGGGGGATGTCAGTGTAATGCCTGGAGGTACTCCCAGGTTACTTACGGAAACACAGGAGGGTCAAAAATAGACTTAATGCCTCCAGCATAGATGGAGAGGATGGAGATGATCACACAGGCCAGGAAGAGCGAGGCAAATTTGTTCACATACTTGACACCAACGAATACCACTAGGGTCATGAAGGTCAGAAAAATGGTCCCATATACCCGCATATTGTTCAAGGTGGCACTCGATGTGTCATGGGTGCCTGTTGGGTAAAAAATGGCGGCTGGAGGGGCAATGTAGGTCTGAAACAAGAAGACAGATAAAGGAGGTTCAGTTTTCCTATGTGAAGTATGTGCTTAGTCATTCAGTCGTGTCCGACTCTTTGCAACCCATGGACTGTAGCCTGCCAGGCTCCTCTGTCCATGGGATTCTCCAGCCAAGAATACTGGAGTGGGTTGCCATTTCCTCCTCCAGGGGATCTTCCAGATTCAGGGATCAAACCCTCATCTCCTGCATTGGCAGGCAGAGTCTTTACCACTTAGTTACTTGGGAAGCAGTGAATTTTATGTGAAATATATCTTAATAAAGCAATTATTTACAAAAAAGAAAAAAAAAGGATCCAGACACAGGAGCTGACCTGAATAGCTAAATAGAAGTAGAATAGTTTTAGGAGCAACAAAATAAACAATGATAGTATAGGATTATGAGCCAAAGAATAAAAATAAATATCCAGGAGTCCATTCCATACTGATATAAATACATGGTTGAATAAATAAACAAATGGAAAAAGGACAAATTTCCTTACAGAAGAAATCCAGATAATAAGTGTAGGAATGTGGGAAATAGAAAAACAAAAATAAAACCCCCAGAATATCCAGGAATAGGCTCCATGCTACAGACAGAGGATCTGGAGGTGGAAGTAGGCAGGCAGTTCCTCTAAACATCTACTGTCGGGATGCCCAGGGGTGGGCGCTGGTTAGCCTATCCTCCCCATTGCCCCTCCCGCTTATTCCCCACTACCAGGGCAGTCCAGTGGGAAGCGGGAAGCTGAGTCAGAGCACACTTAGGGCCCACAGAGAGGGTACTGACCTCCCTGATTTTGGTAAGAGGATAAGATGGATCTGAGAGGCCTTGGCACAGAACCCTGGAGGAGACAGAGCTGGCCAGAGCCCACATGAGCCTGGGAGACAGGCTCTGCATCACCACCGAAATCCATCACAGTCTGACAGGCAGTAGTTCACCGACTACCTGCCACAGCTGAAATATTGCCTGGGCAGCTGGAACATCCAGGGCCAAGGTGAAGACTGCCAGGCCCCTTCCATGCCTGATCCAAACTGGGAAAGGGCTGAAGGGGAGACTGGCTTGAACAAAGATCTTTCTCCCTCAAAGAGGCCTTCCTCAATGTAAGCCGTAGATCTGGACCAGACGCGAGGGGAGCATGAAGAGCCTGGGCTTATAGGAAAGGGCCTGTTCCGACAAGAACAGAAATGGCCAGGACTTAGCCTGACTCACCAGCAAGATCTCAATGGCCCCTAAGATGTACATGGCTGCCGCAAATGTTGTTCCCAGGTAGAAGCACAGGCCCACGGCACCTCCAAATTCTGGCCCCAGCGAGCGGGAGATCATGAAATAGGAGCCCCCAGCTACAACAGAAAAAGCATACACAGGTCAAGGCTGATTTTTCTTCAAGAGGGCCTCTCCCATGACAACCCTTCACAACCATCCAGGGGCACAGGGACTGCTTTTCCTATTTACAAATGAGCAGAAGGTTTAGACAACCTTGCCTAAGATAACATGGTTAATAAGTGCCCAGGCTGGGGGTGGGCCTGATTTCATTTGACTCCAACACACTGCATGGGCCACTGAGATGACTACTCTGCTGGGGCAGCTCTAGGTCTGCAGCAAAGCCTCAGTGGAGTTATGTCAGTCCCCACAGACTCCCCTGGCTGAGTGTGTCCTATCTTAGCACACTGCACCCTTCCCAAGGGCTAAGTCTGTTAGTTGATCCTCCAGACCAGGGAAAGGACTATATCTTATCTAATTTTTTGCCCCTAGGGCCAGCCACAGGGTAATTGTCCATGGCTGCCTCTCCTGCCCTGAATCTGTGCTTCCATCACAGTCTAACACCCCTGGCAAGACTGAGTCAACCCTGGACCTCAGGGCCAGTGAGGATACAGGTGACAAGAGCCATCCCATGCTTCTGGTTGAAACTGCTCCTGATAAAACTTATCTGTGAAAAATCTGGGAATAAGGATCAAGAAGCTTTAAAAAGGCTACTCCTTTTCATGCTGTAATCCCACCTCTAGGACCTTCTCCTATTCATTGGAAGGACTGATGTTGAAGCTGAAACTCCAATACTTCGGCCACCTGATGCGAAGAGCTGACTCATTTGAAAAGACCCTGATGCTGGGAAAGATTGAAGGCGGGAAGAGAAGCGGACGACAGTGGATGAGATGGTTGGATGGTATCACCAACTCAATGGACATGAGTTTGAGTAGACTCCAGGAGTTGGTGATGGACAGGGAAGCCTGGCGTGCTGCAGTCCATGGGGTCACAAAGAGTCAGACACAACTGAGCGACTGAACTGAACTGAGGACCTTCTCCTAAGGAAACTTCCAGGGGCATGAACAAAGATCAAGACTATTCAAGACAATGTTTACAACAGTGAAAAAGTAGAGAATAGGAGAATAATCATATAAATTAGATCATATCAATACTGTTTTAAAAAACCAAACATTTGAGAAATACACACACACACACAGAGTTTGGGGAAAACAATACATCTCAATACTTTATAAGACCCTAAAACCATGAACCAAAAGGCTAACTAACAGTTGTGAACTCAGGATGGTGGGATTATGGGTACTCTTCAGTTTTTTTCTACATCTTTTTTATACTTTAAATCCCTCTTCTGGTAAACATATATTGCTTTTTCCCTATTACTTTTATACTAATACTAATAAAACTGTTATTTGAAAAAAATAAAAAAGGATTCAAACACAGGAGCCAACCTGAACAGCCAAATAGCCAAAGTGGAATAGTACAAGCAAAAACATAAATTATAGTACTAAGGTTATGAACCAAAGAATAAAATAAGTATCCAGGAGTCCATAGGGAAGGTATAATAAACACATGGCTAAGTAAATAAGCAGAGTCTCTGAAAACCAAGTCCAATCTCATCATCCTGGTGGAAAACCCTACAATCCATAGTGTGGGCCAGGCTCATTGGCTTAGGCCACCAGGAATGCCCTATTATCTTCTTTATCAGCCCCAGCACTCCCTTTAAAAAATTACTTTTATTTTATTTTTTTTAATTACTTTTATACTAAAAACAAAACAAAACAAACCCCAAACAAATAAAACATAAAACAACAGCGATCTCAAATTCTATCAAGCAGGGATGCTCCTAAGTGGTGACACTTTCATGGAATCAAGGACTAAGAGCCCACCAGAAAACTGTCTGGGGGGCAGGGAATGAGTGTTCCCGGGCATGTCAAGGGGGATTCTGGGCCCATTCCCCACCTCAGGCCTGAATGGTGCTCACCCACCTGGAACCACGCCATTGGTGGCGATGGCGCTCATGGAGATGGCCGTCAACAAGGTCTGTGGGAAGGAGGACAGAGGTGAGCAGCTCAGCTGGGCGGGCTCTGTGGGGCAGCCGTGGTCCTGCCCCCCCCAGGATACTCACACAGCAGCAGCAGATGAGCACAATGAGGAGGGCCTGCAGCACGCCGGCTGTACCCACCATCCAGGTCAGCCGCAGGAAGAGGATAACCCCAAAGATGTTCTGCAGGCAGGGCAGGTACACCCCCATGAGGGTGCCCATGCTGGGTGCCTATGGAGCAGGAGGGGAGGGGGGAGACGGAGCATCAGAGGGGCCCCTCATTGCTTGGCAGTCCCCACCTCCAGGGTATTCTGCTAGAGAACAGGCTGGAGAAGGACACCCCAAGTGGAGCCCTGGGGATACAGAGGGTGAGCTGGCTGGATGTCCGTGCTGACCTTCACACATGAAGAAACAGTTGGGGAGTGGGAAGGTATAAAACTTGATGCTTTACCAAACCCCATGTGTGAGCTTTTGAGCCTCACCTCCACTTCATGGTCCTGCCACCTTCCCTTCCTCTCTTTCACAATTCCAGAAAGTGAGGTCTATATCAGATCTCCATTTTCTCAGCCAGCAGGCCCTATGTCACCCAGGCCAGAGTCTAAACAGTTGTTCCTGACCCTCCCTCTCTCCAATGCCCCCGTCCAGTCCAGGGGAAAGTAAGTCCTGCCAGTGTGCCTCTCAAGGTGCCCTGAGATCAGCCTGCCTTGCCTCGACCTTAATCTCCTGAAGCTGGGGCGCTACACCTGGGGCACCTGGATAGTGCCTTCTTATGCCTGTCAACCTCTCCACGCTCTAGCCCACTCTGCTGCCAGAGCAGGACTCTGAAAACCAAGACCAGTCGCATCATCCTTACTAAAACCCCTCTGTGTTGTCTATACTGTAATCCAGTGTGGGCCGGGCTCCTTGACCATGCCCCATCACCTCTGTCAGTCTCAGCCCCTGACAACATCAGACCCTCAGAGCTTCTGAACCAGGGCATGTGCTGGGCTCTGCCTGGGATGGTTATCCCTGCCTTACTGCCTGGCAAATTCCTCTTCAGTTAAATATTCAGGAGACTTAACTGTTGCCTCTTCCAGGACATTCCCCCAGGTTGCCTTAGGCCAAGTTGGTACTTCCTCTTGCGTCCCCTGAGGATCTGATATACCCTTCCATCATAGTGGTCATAACAGGTCACGGTAACTGTTCACTCAAATGACCATAGTGGGGTAGACTTGGCTTGTTTACTGTTCTATCATCAGCAGGCCCTGCAGGTACTCAAAAGGTGCTCCTGAGCCCAGTGAGTGATGCCTTAGAAAGCCTCTGGGATAATCTGTTGGGAAAATCCTGCATATAGAGTAAAGACTCAGGCTGGAGGGCAGGTAAAGAAAGCCTGTCTTAATGGGCACATCCAGGCAGGATTTCTCAACTACCTAAGGGCAGAGTAGGGGCTAAACAGGAGGCCAGGGCAGATGCTGAAGCACAGAGCTAGGGCTGGTGCCTTCTTGAAGAACTGAGCCCAACATGAGAACAGCACAGAGTAGTAGGGTCCTAAGAGCTTCCACCAGAGCCCCCAGCAAAGCCTGCTGCTCTAGAGCCAGGGTGGGAGAAAGAACTCCGTGGCGACAGGAACTCTTCTCCAGGGCCCAGGCCGGGCGCAGGATCTGTGCACAGCCTAAAGGGTCCCAGAAGGGCCTGGGAGGGCCCCGAGTGAAAACAAATGGTCCCTCAAGCTGTCCTGCACAGAGCAGGTGACGGATACACCTCATGTGGGTTCTGACTGAGCCCTTCTCAGAGGCCCTGGACCACCCACTGGGTAGTGGCAGCTCCCAGCCTTCCCATTCAAGGCTGAGTCACTCTGGGAAAAGGGCAGTATGGGAAAGGGCAGGGCCGGAAATGCTTTCTGCATCTCTAAATAACCTCTGGCAGCCTCAGAAGGTCACCAGGCCACAGCCAGAGCGGCTGCCATGGAGAGGCTGCCTTGGGTCTTGGTGTGTTCTGGCTGGAGGTCCACCCTTCCGGCTTTAAGCTTTTCTTTTCTGAGGCCCCTGCTCACACCCGCCTTGGTGAGGACCACAGCTCAGTGGCCTCAGCTCCCTAGCTTTCTGCTGATTTGCTGTGGACTTGACCAGGCTCCTCCTTTCTCCATGAAACAGCTACTGGTGCTGGGACACTCAGCCATCCTCTGCATCTTTAAACCCAGGGCCAGCGGGGCTGCCAGGTAAGCTGAGGCTGGACTCCAGCATCCTCATGGGCTCTTCATAAGGCCAAGGGACCACAGCCCTTCACCAACCCAGAATGTCTTCTGACACCTTGTTGAGATGTACTCTAGCCTTTCTTAGGGACCTTTTTACTCCCAGCCACTGGCTTCCTGGACTTGGTCTGAAAGTACAGAGAGGATTTCCAAGGATCTCACCCCTCACTGCAGGGCTAAACAGGGATAGCCAGAGACAGACAGAGTTCTCTGCTATCTGCAGTCCAGAAAATATCATCAAAATCACAACCAACAGGATAGGGTGGGGGTCAGGTCTGTGTGACAACCAAGATCTCAGCTGTCCTCTCTCAAGTGTGGGCTGGGTTGCCTCCGAGAAGAGCAACATGAGGGGTGCATAGCCGCCTGGTCGATCCTCTCTCCTCACCCACCTCAGTAATCTCAAGGGCAAACGCAATCGCAAGGGCAATCTCAAAGACCTGCCCAAACCTTAAGGGCAGGTCTGAGACTGCTGATGTGGTTTATTCCAGTCAAGGGCTCCTCCTGCCTGTGCTGACCTCCAGCAAGAGGTCAGCTAGTGCCAGAACCAAGCTCCGTTCATGTCACAGCTGCTTCCCAAACCTCAGGGAGTTAGGAGACATGGAGGGAAGCTGCTTTGCCTCTAAACTGAATACATAGGGGAAAAAAAAACAACCCAGTCTTCAGTTAAACTGAGCCCCCTCACACAGGTTAGCGTTAGGGTAAAGTCATCCCTGGTGGCTCCAGTGGTAAAGAACCCACCTGCCAATGCAGGAGATGTGGGTTTGATCCCTGGGTCGGGAAGATCCCCTGGAGGAGGAAATGGCAACCCACTCCAGTATTCTTGGCTGGGAAATCCATGGACAGAGAAGCCTGGCAGGCTACAACAGGGTCACAAAAGAGTTGGATACAACCAAGTGACTACACAACAACAAAGTCATCCCAAAGAGAGGACGACTGGGGGGCCAGAGGCCTGGAGAATGAACAGGGATGAGACCAGGAGAGAGACAGGGAAGCCCCAGGAGGCAGTGTTTTACTCCTATTACCCTCACTCTCAGCGCTCAAGGATCCAGGGGCTGTTGGAGAGGTCTGTCAGTGGAGCCAACACAGAGAGGGGCAGAAGGGTTTTATCTGTTCTAGGTCACATAGCCCCAAGGTTCCTAGTTCCAAAGGTAACACCCTTATCCACCCTGATGGGATGCCAGTGATCTGGCATTCTACACAGTCACATACTTCACAGGAAACCCACAAGTCTCCCAGTGTTATGTGTTGATCTTGTTTAGTTCAGTCACCTTAGGCAAGTTACTTAACATCTTTGACACTCAAGTTTCCTCACCTGTAAAGCGGGGGTGATAATAGAAACTGCCTCACAGATTTTTTGTGAAGATGACATGCAAGAACCCTGGCCCACTGCTTAGCATGATGCCTCACACACACACACACACACAGGCCTAAGTAAAGGCAGTGGTCGCTCCCACCATTATTTCTGAGGGCCTCCCTGGTCCTCTGCCCTGAGGGGCTCCTCCTCAGCCCAGCCCTTGAAGCCTCCTTGAGCCCAAAGTACTCAGTGCCCATCCTCCACACTCAGCACACCTGACACCTACTTCCCCGGGATGCTAACAGCTACGTGGGGAAACTGCCAACTCCATGGTGTTGACTCTGTCCTCCTAGGAACAGCCTCTCTGTTGCCCCTGACCAGCTCACCTTGGCTGCTCTCCGACGGGCACCCTCTCCACTCTCAGCCTCCTCATGCTCCTTGGCGCCCTGTGTGAGGTTGGTGTAGCTGACGAGCTTGCCCAGAAGAGATGACACCTTTGGGCGGATGTCCAGCTCTTCCTGTAAACAGAGCCACAGGGCATTCTGGCAACGGGCCCAACTGGCACCAGGCTACCTGTGTGTAGCCAGCAGCCTGGCCTCTGGTCCCTTGCCAAACCCTGAGGCAGGCTTGGGCTCCTGCCTGGGGAAGCCCAAGCCAGCCAACTGGGCAGGTGTAGGTGCCCCACCCCAGCACTCATTTCTCTCTGCCTCACCTTGGCTCAATCACTACCAGCCCACTTGCAAAACTACCTGCCTCAGGGGAAAGGGCAGGGCAGACAGGCGACTGGCACACTTCATCTTGCCTGTTCTGGCTGGCCACCTCCCAGCTATGAGTAGGCCTCTGGAACTCACATCTGTGCTCAACAAATAGCCACCCTAGTGATCCCAGGGAAACAAAGAAATTAAAAGAGGAGTCAAAAGAGAGATGTCTGGGACAAGTGAAGTCTCTCTTATCTGCCCAAACCCTGATCCTCCTGGATGGTCTTCCCCACACCCTGTGAATAACCCACCTCAATCCCCAAGGGAGGATCCTAGCCCCCAGCCCACGTTTGGGAGGGGCCAAGTCAAGAGGCCTCCCAGGGCTCAAGCTGCACAACATCTAGCACAGCTTCCACATCACAGTAACTTCCACAGCACAGCACAGCACTGTGTCTCCACCTGCTATCAATCAGCTCCCTTCTGACCCTATACACAAGGAGAAACTGGCTTGGAGTAAGAAGTGAAGATGCAGGTCTTTGCAAGTCTATGGAGACTGAAAAGCCTATGAGACTTCCACAGAATGTGGGTAGGTGGGGTCAGAATTTAGGGGCCTAAACCATGACTTCAATCCAGAGCCAACTTCTGACTTGAGTCTGAAAATGATAAAATTCAAGGCCAAAGTCACAAAATTGGGAATGTTTCCAAAGAGAGATCCACTGAGGTTACAGATATGAAGAGAGGAGGCAGATTCAGTGAGAAGGACCAGGTCTTGGTGAACTTGATGGGGCTAGAGTTGGAGGAGTCAATCAGGAAGGACAAGGAAGAGTTCACAGGAGAGGGAAGAATTGTGGACTGTGAGAAGTCCCAGAAGTGAAGGAGACAAAGGAAATCCTGAGGTTAGAAATCCTCAAAGGTGGTGACCTTGCTGAGGGGCTGCATGGAAGTCAAAGGTAAACACTCTTGGAGGTAGTAATGGGGTAGAGGCCTCTGGGAAAGCAGTTTCAGTTGAAAGGGCCAAGAGAATCGCAGCTTGGCTGCCAAGGGAGCGAGACAGACAAGGGGAGACTGGAAGAGAAGCCCAGACATAAAGAGGCCCAACACCCAGCCGGCTTGCTTAGCTAAGGCTTAGGTCCTGACAGGTCCCTGCGCGCCCACACCCATGGCCCAGAATGGCTCCTCAGCTACCTCAAACAGTGCCAGGTTCCTGTCATGGTAGTCACTTCCTCTGGAAGCCTCCATGGGACAAAGGAAAGGGCTGCTCTCTTTATGATTGCCATGTCCTGTAGAGAGAGAGAAACAGAATCCTAGTCAGGGGCTGCCTATTGAGGCCCCAGCATGTACTTCTCCCCAGCAGCGCTGCTGTCATCTCTGTGGAGCACTTTAGGGACCAGTGTAACAATACTGGGCCTCAGTTTCCCCAACATACCCTGTCAGCCTCCTTGAAAGAGCCAGAATTGGCAGACTGGCCAATGATCAAAACCCAGCGCGAACACTCATCTAGCAGTGGGCACAGGAGCGAAGGGCCCAGATGCACTAGCTCAGCACTGTGAACACCAAGGGGCGGAGTCCGCTGCAGAAGGGCGTGGCCCAGTCAAGGCCCACCTTCAGACCACCCCTGAGACACACACTCCCGTTTTTCCCAGCCCTTCTGGAATACCCAGTATGCCAGGTGCCAAGGGCTCAGTGTCCTCAGGGCTCCCCCAAGAGCTACCCTCGAGATAGATAAAGCCACACAGGGCGCCTTCTGCCGCCATGATCAGACAGCCACCTACTAGCCACCCCATCATGCATCACGCGGGGACGGCTTTCTTGAGGGCAACCTGAGGCATGCCGGGAGGAGCGGCAAGCAGGAGACTGTCCCGTGTACGAAAGTGGGTACCCAGAGCTGTCTAGGGTCATCTGGGAAAGCCCTACGAAAGCCTGACCAAGTGGGTATGGGACTGGGCTAGGACTGTAGGCAGGACTCGCTTGTTTACCTCCCTGTCCCGATACCACCCGCTTGCCCGAGACTAGGCACGTGGCCAGTCCCCAAGTCCACCTACCCCCAGGCCGGTGAGGTAGGGCCTCAGTACCAAGGAGCCCTCACAGAAAGGAGCCAGATGCACCTTCTTTTAATACGGCTGCCTCAACACTCAAAACTGGGCCGCTTTTTCTGGCCACCCAGCATTCACACTCTCGTTTTCCAAACCGTGTCCATTGTGAGTCTCAGTGGGTGACATTCCCAGCTTTCCACGAAGCAGGCAGAAGACACCAAGAGTCCTTTTCTAGTTGCTAAGGGAGAAAAAACTCTTCAGTTTGGAAACTGTGGTGGCAGTGACTGAAGGCCTCACAGCTGACATCTTGGTTCAAAGAAGTCACGCGTTGGTGTTGGATGGCAATGACTACGGCAGCATTATTGGCCTGGTGTCCTGTGATGGAGGTGGCCAACAAAAGTGTCTTCACTGATCCAGACTAGTGGGGTATTCTGGCCATGCCTGGTTTTGTCAGAGCTACCTGGCAACCTTCTCTGGTGAAACAGTCCCCAGTCCATTTCTCTTGTTTGCAGCTAAAAATACGGAATGACGCCTCCTCCATTTGATACATCCTCTTGCCATCAGTATGAAACTTAACTTCTCTGAGCCAACAATCACTCAGCAGGTGCTGCACTGTGGATTCTTTACTCCCCCAAGAGACTGACAGGTAAAGCATGTTGATGACAATTTCTGGGGCAAAATCAGCTGTTCCTTCCCACAGTATGTAAAAAAGTACATCACCTCCTCTAGGAACCTGGACTAGCTAAGTAAGCCAAGCAGCTCAGTACCAGAAGCTACATGTCTGTGTGTAGGTCAATGCTAAGGGCAAAGTGGACAGAGAGTGAGAGGTGAGGCCAGCCTACAGAATCACATTAAAGCCTGGGCAGGGGCGGGGGGTGGGGGGGCGGTCACATAGCTACTCAGACACCCTAAGACATTGCTGTGCCCTTGATGCTTGTTCAGGATGAGGATAAGGAGTCACAAGAAAAATCTGAAAACCCAGCACATGGATGGGCCTTCAGTGAGAAGTCCCTGAGAACTACTCTTGGATTTTTGTGACCAAAAAAAAAATATCTTCCCTGAATAAGTCAGAGGCTTTATTCTGTCCAAAAAAGGCACCTATAAGAGCTCACCTTGTTTCCCTTTCTGCCTTGGCTGCCAGGAATCTCTAAGCTAAATTTATTTCTTAGATCCAGTCACCATCTGCCTCAGAGTCCTTGCCCCTTTCCTCTGCATGGTTTTGATCTTTCTTACAGTAACAGTCCTTTGGGGAGGCATTTTTGTTGTCTATCTCTTCTGACCCTTCTGTGGAAGTAGGTTGAAAGGATAAATCATTCTAAACTCCTGCACTGCAGCCTTCCCCCTTCCCCCACCATTGTTTAACCCTAACCTCATCTCTCTAAGGACCACTAGTGTCTAGAAAACACAGAGCTGAGCACATAGCAGTCCCCCCAAAATGCTTGTGGATGATCCTGCAAGACCCAGTTGATCCCTTGTCCCTTCAGCCATGACACCAGGGCAGCTCATAGCCCTTCCAAAGGTTACCTTTAGTTTTCATAGCAATACTCCGGTAGGTATCATTTACCCTCTTTTAGTAACAAGGAAGGTAAAGCTCAGATTCAGAGGCAAGGTGACTCAGTGAGAGAGCCAAACTTGGGTCCCAGGATCCCCCAGATCCAGGTGACAGCTAAGCTGTGGGTTCCCTACTCCTGCTTAGGACCCCCTTCCATCTCAGGAGGCATCCCAGGGTTGCAGTACAGGCCACAACTAAAGAGGTCTGGGGTTTGCAGTTTGGCCATAATGTGCATATCCAAGGCTCCTGGTGCTCAGTGGCCAGAAGCCAGGCTTGGATTCCTGTGCCTCCCTCTGTGTGACCTAGGGCAACCTGCTTACCCTCTCTGTGCTGCCTTGGTTTCTTTTCCTATGAAGTAGAGCTAGTAACATCCACTCTTCCAACTGCCCAAATGCCTCAGAAAAGGGACAGCCTGGTGCCAGACACCCAGCAGGGATTCCATAGAGTTCCCCAAAACTGCCTCAGTTGAGGACAGCTCCCATGGGATTGTGGGAATTGGGGGGAGGAGGGGTCTAAGCAGTGCCTGGGTATCTGTACTGCCCTCAGCTATTCCAAAAATTCCAGGGCAGGTCTGGGCATGCCTGCCAGGCCAAAGCTACTCAGATGCCACCTGAGACCCCTGGTGAACCACAGCATGAAGGCTGGGCCTGGGGGCTGCCTCTGAGATACACACATATGTGTGTTCTGACCAGCAGCTGTGAATGAGCCAGCTGCAAGCAGGGATCCAGGTGACACTCCTGGTATCCCTGTACAGATATCTGCCAGGGGTACTCCTCTAGAACCTCTTCAGCCTCTGCCCACAGGCCACAATGGGCTGGATGAACAGGCCCATCTATGCCCTTGGAGCAGAGGTATGGGTCTTGAGAGATTCAGATACCAGGCCGGCGAGGGGGTCCCATGAGATGGCCCTGAGGGTCACTATTTTTGTGCCCCTGACCCTTTGCAGCCCCCAACTAGAAGGATCATAACCACTCACCAGGGTGCAGAATGTCCCCCATACTGCAGACACAGTCACGATCTGGCTAAAAGGGAGGAAGAGGAGGTGCAGGGGATAGTGGGAGGAACTGGCCCAGCCTGGAGGGACCTGGCAGGACTCAGCCAATGTGAAGGAGCCAGCTGCCTATAGTCCCCTATGAGAGGCCAAGGCGGAGCCTGAGGCTGGGCTTCGTTCTGCCTACCTACTGGTCCAGGCTGATCTTAGGGATGCAGCCCAACCCAGCCTCTGGGGAGAGTCTCCAAGGGCTAACAGAGGAGCAGGGGTGGCTGCTGGCTCCTGCTCTGTTCTCTGGTACCAGGCTAGGGCAGGTGCCGGCAGGGGTTGAGGTGTGTACATCCACACAAGCTGTCAAGCCTGATAAATTTCCATGATGTCCAGTAGCCCATGCCACTGCCCTGTGCCATCTCCACACTGAGCAGTCAAGTGACACACATACAGCCATCACCCACATGAAGCATGGATCACCTCAGTCAGGTTCCCATCAGAGACAGATCCAAGTCAGATCAAGATAACATCACCTGGCACATGCCACCAACACCCATGTCCCCTGCAGATCTCCATCACCGTCAGTAACAGACCAAGCATTTGTCATCAGTCACATCACCATCCTCATCACTGTAGCCAAGAATGCACTATCCTGACCCCACTCTGGCTCTGTGGTACCCCACAGCTGTATACTTGCACAAGCACAATTACACATGCATGTGCTGCTGTACACACAGACACAGGTTCTTGCAATGTTCACACTCCAAAAGTGAGCCCTGCAAGGACAGCGCCCTGGGGGCCTCCTGGGGAAAGAGATGGTGAAAGTCAAGGGCAGGCACCTAGGAAGGGGAAGCCAGGTTTACCTTCAGGCCCAGTTTAACAGCTAGGTTAAGAGTTAGGCTCTGGAGTCTCCCACCCTCGATCTGAATCCCCTAGAGCAAGTTACATAACTGCTCCATGCCTCACTTCACTCCTTCCTAATCGAGAGTAATACTACCTATCCCAAGGGGGGAAATTAGGATTAAACGAGTTAATTCACGTAAATTGCCTAGACAAGCCTGGTCCCGTGTGAGTGCTCCACAGGTGTCCACTGTACCTACAGATGTAAGCTGGATCCATGTAGCGCACTCAGGCAGTGGCCCACAGACCCCTTCAGGCTTCCCTCCGGGGACTGGAGTGCTGGGCGGCACAGAGAAGGAAGGAGAAGGGGAGGGGAGCGGAGGAGAGAGAGGGTGGTCTTAGGGAAAGAGATGCTGAAGCACAAAAGTGTAGGCGAAACGAGAAGAGGTTAGGGGCGGTTGGCAGGAGGTGAGAGGGCTGTCGCTCCCAGCCATGGAGTTCAGCGCTCTTCGCGCCCCGGGCGGCCCCGCTGGCCTGGCCACGTCTGCAGCCCCCGCCCGCGGCCCTCAAGGGAGGAGCTGGGGCGGGGAGGGAGGCCCGACCGCTACAGTAGGCGCCGGGGGCCCAGGAAAATTGTGTCCGCGCGCGAGGAGTTGGGGACTGTTTGGCGGCGAAGGAGTCTAAGAAAAGTTGGGCCCTCATCGACGTGTGCGCGCACGGCCCGGCGTCTGCGCGCCAGCCGGCCCCGCATGGCCCGCTCCCCGCCTGGGCCCGGGACCCCACAGGGCGGGCCCTCACCGTCCGCGTCCTCCCGATCGGCGCGCTCCCCGTAGTCCACCCAACTCAGACCCTCGAGGTTGTCATAATCGCCGCGCCGCGGCCCGTCTACCGGCACCACTGTGAAGTGAGGCATCCCGCGCGCTCGGCCCCGCCGCGCCCGCCGCCCCGGCCGCCTGCCCGGCTGTCCCCGCCGCTCCGGGCCGGCGCGCCCCGCCCGCTCACATTCCTCCCCGCTGCGCTCACTTCCTCCGCCCGCCCCCGGGCCGCCCCTCGGGGGCGGGGAGCAGGAGGGGCTCGGGGCCGGCTCCTCCCTGAGGGGGGCCCGGGAGGAGTGAAGCCCCCGGGGCCAGAGTACTATTCCACGCTCTGGGGAGGCCCGATTCCTGTGTGACCTCGGGTGGTGAGCCGCCCTCTCTGAGCTTCAGATGCAGTGCTTGTAAAATGAGGAAATGTGCTTAGGGATGATGAGGGCCCCTGAGGTGGGGCACGAGGTGAGCTTTGTGCCTACTGAGCGCTCAGTGACATTTCTGTGATGCAGGGACGGGGAAGGAGGCAGGAGAGCAGAGCTCATTCAAGAACCGCCCAGGGGCCTCCTCGGCACCCTATCCCCATTTTCATCATCTCTGTCTTCCACCTCTCCTCCGCGTCCCTGGAAACCGAGGGAGCCCCAGGAAGATCCCATCCCTTTGCCCACCCTACAGTGTCTCTCTATTGAAGGCTGCTGGGGGGACCCGTGCCCTTTCACTAGAGCCTGCTTCCTTCTTGGAAGTAAGGACACCCATATCCCTCGCCCAGCCCCATGGGCCTCTTTAGACGCTGCATTGGATTCTTTCATCTCAGTTTTATCTTTTTCTGTCTCACCTCCCGGGATTCCTTTTTGTTACTGTGCAGTAGTTAAGTCATGTCCGACTCTTTGTGACCCTAGGGATTGCAGCACACCCGGCTGCTCTATCCTCCACTATCTCCCTTTGCTCAAGTTCATGTGCATTGAGTTGGTTATGCTATCTACCCAAGCCATTTATTTCTTTACTCTTAATTTTCTTTCACTTTCTACTCCGTTGCTTCAGATAAGTTTATTCAAGTGGCTTTACTTTTAACATCTTTATCTTTCTAGACCATTCTTTCAGCTATTTCTCTATCAGAAAAGTCCAGTGCCCACCTCCATTTCTTCTCCCTTTTATGACTCAGAGGGTTTTAGAATATCAGAATTAGTGGTATCTTTCCAACCTACCACAGACTCTGCATTCTCTGACCTTTATCTCTGGGAAGGAATCAGGAATCAGTCCCTGGGCCCTGCAGGAGGACCTGGGAGCTGACCTCTATTCTGGCCCCTACCCCATTCTCATCCCAGCCAAGGCCTGTTGCTTTGGCCTGTTTTCATGCCACATTCAGTTGCCCACAGTAGCAGCCTTCCAATGAACTCCCTGCTCATGGTAAAGCCATCTCTTATTTTTTTAAAAAAGAAAAATTTACTTATTTATTTGACTGCACCAGGTCTTCATTGCGGCATGCCAGAACTTTAGTTGTGGGCATGCGAACTCTTAGTTACGGCATGTGTCATCTAGTTCCTTGACCAGGGATCGAACTTGGATCTCCTGCATTGGGAGTGTGGAGTCTTAGCTACTGGACCACCAGGGAAGTCCTAAGAGCCACCTCTTTTGAAAAGAAAGCCCAAACTCTCCTCTTGGTCTACAAAGCCCTGCTCCATCTGGCCCCTCCAGTCTCTTCAGCTGTATTTCTCCTTATCCTCTGCCCCAGCCTCAGCCTTTCTGGCTTCTTTCACTTCCCCAAACTCAAGGGGTTTCTGTGTAGCACCTGTGCCTGATAGGATGCCTTTCTACTTGCCCTCCCCCCACCCCATTTACCAAACTCCTCTGTATGGAGGGGGTCTCAGCTTGGAATACCACTTCTTCTCCAGAAAATGTCTCTGAAACACACCCCACCTTCCCACCACCCCACTTCATCCTCTCGTGAGGCACTTTCCTTTCACAGGACTCATTGCAGGGAGAAGTGTGTTGGTGGAGATCTTTAATGTTTCTTGCATGTGGATTTCACACTGGCAGGACCGTTTCAGTCTCCTCACCCTGGTATCTTCAGTCTTGGTCCCAACACATTTTTTGACTAAAGAACAAACAGGTGCCTCCTCCTAGGTCTTCCCTGATGCTCCACAAAGGCTCCCCATAGTTCTCACCTGGCCCCCACACCTGACCGCTCTCCTCGGGGATAGGGTCAGGTGCTATGTGGGGAAGATAGGCTACTATAGTCCAACTGAAACCTTAGACTCTGTGAGACTCTGTAGCTAGGATACAATTTCCCTCATACTATTGACTGGTCAAGTAGCCTGCACCATCAGGTACTCATGGGCAAAAATAACAGGCAAAAAGAAACAGACATTTGAGAAGCACAGACGTTTCAAAAGAAAACATCTATCGGGAAAAGGATCAGAATACATGGATCAAAAATTCAAAATTAGCCTAATAAACATATTACAAAAGATAAGGTAGAATATTAGCCATATGAAACAAGAAAGTATAAAAAAGAATAAGCAGAGGGGACTTCCCTGGTGGTCCAGTGGTTAAAAATCTGCCTTGCAATGTAGGTAACGTGGGTTTGACCCCTAGTCAGGGAACTAAGATCTCACATGCTGCAGGGCAACTGAGCCTGCATGCCACAACTACGGAAGCCCGTGCACTCTACAGACCATGCTTTGCAACAAGAGAAGCCACTGCATGGCAACAAGAGAAAAGCCCCTGAGAGTGGCAACCAAGACCCAGGGCAGCCAAATAATAAATAAATAAATATTTTTTAAAAGAACAAGCAGAAATACAAGGTAGAGAAAAATATAATTGTCCCAGTGATCTATGGCTTCATAACAAATTACCCCCAAAAGGGACAATCAACAAAAATATTTATTTGCTCACAAATCTGTAAACTGAGTAAGCTTGTCTCTACTCCACATGGCATCACTTGGGGCTGCAGGATTCACTTTGAAAATGATTCATGGGAATTCCCCGTGGGTCCAGTGGTTAGGACTCCGTGCTTCCACTGCCAGGGGCCCTGGTCAGGAAACTGAGATCCCACAAGCCGAGCGGCATGACCAGAAAAAAAGATGATTCACTCACATGACCAGTAAATTGTTATTGGCTGTAGGCTAAGAGCTCAGGGGGACTGTGGACCAGGGACACTGGGTCCTTCACATGTGGACCTCTCTCTGGGCAGCTTGGCTTCCTCGAAGTACAGTAGCTACAGTCCATGAGTGAGTAAGCATCCTAAGAAGCAGGACAGTTTCCTGGGCCCAGGCCTGGATGGGCACAGCATCACTTCTGCCATATTTTACTGGTCAAGCAGGTACAAAGCTCAGATTCAAGGGGTGGGCAGACATAGGATCCATCTTTGGATGGGAGAAGTATCAAAGAAATACAGGACCATGTATAAAAATTACCACAACACAATAGGTGATCTAACAGCAGAAAGTTTTAAGAATGAATCCATAAATTAGAAAGACCTAGTTAAGGAATTCTCCCAAAAGAAGAAAAAGAAAACAAGAGAGATATGAGATAGAAAAAGAAGTTCTAGATTAGCATGGCCCCTGCGCAAGGATGACACACAAATTCGTGAAGCGTTCCATATTTAAAAAAAAAAAAGAAAAAGAAGTTCTAGTATTTGCACAATAGGAATTCCAGAAAATGAGTAAAATAAAAATGGAGAAAAAGTGCAACATGAATGAACCTCGACAACATTATGTTAACTATAGGAAGCCAGATACAAAGGTCACATATTATATGACTCCATTTGTAAGAAACATGCAGAACAGGGAAATACATAGACACAGAGCAGATTGGTGGCTGGGGGAACCACAGGATCAGATGCAACTGCTTAATAGGTAGAGGGTTTCCTTTTAGGATGGTCAAAGTATTTTAGAACTAGATAGAAGTGGTGGTTGTATGACATTGAGAATGTACTAAATGCCACTGAATTATTCACTTTATTTTTAATTTTTTTGAACTTTATTTTTTATTTATTTGGCTGTACCAGGTCTTAGACATAGCACTTGGGATCTTTGTTGCCATGCGCATGCTTTTAGTTGCAACATGTGGGATCCAGTTCCCTGATCAGGGATCAAACCTGGCCTCCCTGGGAAGTCCCCTGTAATTTGTTCTTTTTCATTACTGTGTTCTCTTCCATGGAGTTAATACCACACAGTTGATTTCTCTATTGTTGGGTTATTTTCAGTTTGAAATTACTAAAATTAGTGCTTCTCTAAATATATTTGTTCATGTCTTTCTGTGCACATGTGTGCTGGCCTTTCTGTTGAGTCTTTAGGGGAGAAAAATGGTTAAATCCTTGGGTATATGATTCTGAATATTCATTGGAAGGACTGATGCTGAAGCTGAAACTCCAATACTTTGGGCACCTGATGCGAAGAGCTGACTCATTGGAGAAGACCCTGATGCTGGGAAAGATTGAAAGCGGGAGAAAGGGATGACAGAGAATGAGATGTTTGGATGGCATCACTGACTCGATGGACATGAGTTTGAGTAAGCTCCGGGAGTTGGTGACAGACAGGGAAGACTGGCGTGCTGCAGACCACGGGGTCGCAAAGAGTCAGACATGACTAAGCGACTGAACTGAACTGATATGTGTCTTTAACTTTAGTAAATAATGTGGAACAGTTTTTCAAAGCAGGTTTTTTTTTTTTTTTATCAGTTTACACTGCCACCAGCTGGGTATCAGAGAACCTTATGCTCCACATCCTTAACACCCTATTGTTCATCTGTTTAATTTTAGTTATCTTTTTCTGTGAGTTTTATTTTGCATTTCCCTAGTGACTAGTAAGATTGACAGTCTTTTCATTTTCTTTTTTTTTTTTAATTTTTTTTATTTTTTTCTTTTCATTTTCTTATTGGCCACTTGGATATGCTTTTTTGTAAAGTTGCTTTGCAAATGTCTTACCCATTTTTATACTGGCGTGTCTGTCTCTGGATATATACCTTTTGTCAGTTATACATGTTGAAAACTTCCCCCACTCTGTGACTTGCTTTTTCACTCTTTTTTTAATATTTATTTATTTATTCGGCTGTGCCGGGTCTTAGTTGCGGCACAAAGGATTTTTGATCTTCATTGCAGCAGGCAGGATATTTAGTTGCGGCATGCAAACTCTTACTTGCAGCATGTGGGATCTAGTTCCCTAGTGATTGAACCCGGGTTCCCTGCACTGGGAGTCCAGAGTTTTACCCACTGGACCACCAGGGAAGTTCCTGAGATGATACTCTTTAAGTGGAAGACTCACTCTCCTAGATATCAACTTGTTTTAATAAATGGAACAGAATTCAAAGAGAGACCCACAGGTGTGTGGACACAATTTATAACATAGCTGGCACTGTAGTCTCTCTGCTAATTTAAAGTTCCCATGGAAGGAACTTAGATCTGGCTCTGGCCCACCCTGTGGACTGGGAGAGGAAAGTGGCCAAAAGATGGAGGGTCTGTAGGAAGCTGAGCAGATGTAGAAGCTGAACAGTTTCTTTTCTTTCTCTTAACAACTTGATTCCCACCCCTGCCCATTAAAAAAAAAAATCAGTTTAACAAAAATCAGAGTACCTTATCTGAAAAATCTTCACACACTTTCTCTCTTGATATTTCCAAACACATTAGTTTATTCTATAAAAGGTATCATCCTCTTAAAAAATTTTTTTAAAAAACTTTTCAGAGAGAGATTGGGAATGTACCCTCTGTTACACTCCATGATGGGATCAACTCTGAACTTGATTCTTTAGCGCTCTTCTGCGGGCTCAGGCTTTTAGCATAAGAATAAGGTAAGGTTCTTCTGCCTTTCCAGAGAGAGAGACAAAGCTGGAAGCCAATGGGAACCAAACATATTGAGCAGCTGGGGGTAGAACCTAAGACCCCTCACCAACCAAGAGCCCATCAGACCCAATCCCTTTCCCCGTGAAGAAAGGACAGTCACACCTGGCTCTGTACTCAAAATGTTTATTCTCAGCATATATATGTTTGTGCCTGGATGACTAGAAGGGAAACTTTGTGACACTTTGCCACAGTGATCTCTGGGGGACTGGCCAGGTCACTAGAGCCATAGGATGAGGACTGAGAAGGTGGCAGCAGCCACAAGGCCTAGAACGAGTTGTGGGGAGGCTTTTGGGGGCCTCTGGAGGGCTTCGTTGGTTAGCCACTTGTTTCTCACCCGGTGTGTGGCCCGAGGCTTACTCTGAGGCTGAGTCAGGAGGTGGGAATGGCACGACCTGCCCGCTTGCCTGTTTGGAAATTCATCCTCCAAAGGACTCTGACCTTTGTTTTCCTCTCTCACCTGAAGATGAAAGTCAGCAGTCTGTGGCTTCCACAGTGCCCCCCTCATCTGCTTAAACCACTGAACCCTCTTTTTGTCCAGCCCAGCATACCTGTTCCACTTGTCTGAAGACCCGCAGCAGGTTTCCACGAAGGACGCCCTGAAGCTCTTCCTCCCTCCAGCCTCGCCTCAGCAACTCCTCTATGAGTACTGGGTATGTGGACACATCCTCCAGCCCCTCGGGGAACCTGCGTGGCCACCAGCTGGCTAACTGTGGCTCCTCAGCCCCGATCCTGGCTGAGGGCCCACTGTCGCACCAGCCCAACCACATATGGGAAGTTAAAGGCTGTGAATGCAACTTTGGAAGCTCCTGGAAGACTGGGCTTCAGCAGCACTTACCTGCTGAGCAGATGCTCAGCCCACAGCACATCTGCCGGGCTAGCAGTGGAGCATGTGCTGGACAGGTGGGCTGTCTTGGGAGAGGATGGGGTTCTTAACAACTCTGATGGCCTGGAGTGGGAATGGGTCCACTGGACCACAGGAGGGATAAGGAGAGTCCAGGAAACAGATCCTGGGAGGGGAAAGATGCCAGGTGGGCTGAAAGACCAGAGTCTGTAATGGAGGATGAAGGATGGAAGGACCATGGATGGGGAACTGACACTAAGGGACTCCCCACTGTACCCCCACCCAAGACAAACCCCAGGGAAACACTCACCGGCCAGATCCATCATAATTTCCACTAATCCCGATGAACTCAGATCCCATGACTGCCCTGATGTGGTCAAAGTGATCTAGGGGATGAGGGTGGTGGTGGGTAGCATGAGGCTGGAGTTAGATCCTGGGACCAGCCCTGATCTGAGGAAGCTCAGCGTGGCCAGTTCCCCTGCCCAAGGCAATTCAAGACAGGACAGCTGACTCCAAGGGGCTCCTAGCCTGCTATGAGTTCTGGAGTGGCCTCAAGCTAGACACTGGACCCAGAGTGAACCTCAGGGCCTGAACCCCTTAGGACCTTTTCCTGCTTAGGAGCCACCATGCCTCTGGTTCCTTGAGAGCCTGGTCACAGGGCTCTGCCTGTCCTGTCTAGGGATATGGGAGCAAAAGAGAGACTCAGAAGCAGAGGCAGTTGCCTCCCCCCAAACCCGTTGCACTGGTTGGAGCCCCAGATCTGGGTTCGGGGCAGTGAAGAGCTATGTCTGCTCCCCTAGACTATTGGGAGGCCTGCCCAGGGCCCAGGGTGTGCTAGAAGGCTAGAGCTCTCCTGACGGCCCGAGCAGCCATGGGCCAAGCTACAACTGCACAAAGAGTTGAAGTGGGGCTCACCTGCCACGGTGGACACATTAGCAAACAGGTTACACTGCAGCACCCCCATGGACAGCGACACCATCACAATGCCACCATTCTTCTTCTACATGGATGAACAAAGGAATACTCAGCTTGCCCCTTCTGACCGGATGGCCTGCCACCTATGCCCTGGGGGCCCTGATAGGGTAAGTGCTCAGTGCTGTGAGGGCTTGGGTGAGGCTTTACCTCTCTTGGCACCTGGGTGAGAACTGATTTGGCCTTGAGTTTCAGAGATGGGGGAGGGTTAGCCAGCCTCAGGTCCAAGGGTGAGTGAAGACCGGACTGGTAGCTTTGCTCAGGGTCAAGGATCTTTGGATGAAGTCCTGGGTTTGAGGGCTGGGGTGGCCGCTCACCAGAAGTTGCAGGATGTCATCAGGAACGTTTAGCATGTTGTCGCACACAGCTTTGGCAGCCGAGTGGGAGAAGATCACAGGAGCCTTTGACACTTTCAGGGCTTGCTGTGCCAGGGCATGCGACCCATAGGACAAGTCCACCATCATGCCCAGGCGATTCATTTCCTCTATCACCTTCTGCAGGGACAAGTGGAGGATTTTTTTTTGGAGGGGGGTTGTCAGGAGGGATGTACGTGTGTGCATACCTGTAGTGGGTGGCTGGGGTAGGGTATTGAAAAGGAATCCTTACCTCACCAAAGCTTGTCAACCCACTGATGTTGGTGTAGAAGAGCTGAAACTTGGTGGAACTCTCTGCCCTGAAAGGCAGCCAGAGGAGGGAAATCTAGCAGGCCACACCTTGGCTAACAGAGCCTGGCCATCCAGGCTCTCTGTCCACCCGTCCCACCTCAGAACAGGGTGAGGATCCGGACCAACTGCTTTCTGGGAATATGAGGGATCTGCTGAGAGTCCAGCCTCCTTCTGTGGACCCCTCTGTCCTCACCTCTCTAGCAGTTTCCCCACCAAGCATCTACCATTCCACCCCAGGCCAGGCAGTCTGCTCACCAGGGTGTGTTGCAGGTGAAGGTGAGTGTCAGGTAGCGAACTCCCAGCAGATAGAAACTGCGCAGCACAGAGAGGCTGCTGTCAAGTGAGTGACCACCCTCCACGCCAATAAGGCAGGCCAGCTTTTGAGTGCTGTTCAGTCCTAGAAGAAGATAGAGGATCAAGTGGTCAGAGGCCAGGGCCAGAACCACCAGAGTAGCCCCTGACTCCCCTCCCTTCCCCCAGCCCACCTTCGGCTGAAGTCACGAGCTCCAGTTCATTGTAGGAGTCACACATGCGGCGGATGAGGTCAATCTGCTCCAGCGTGAGGCGCACAGCATCCTGGTCCTGAGTCTGGCATGGGGCGTAGGCTGACCAGAACTGGGGGTTGGCCCAGGGGTCCAGAATGAGATTAGCCTGGTCTCAACACTGTAGGCCTGCTACTTACTCCTCCTCACCCCTCAAGGTACTCATGTGGGTCAGTGGCCCGAGTGTAGCATCGCATGACCCTATGGTACCCTGATGACTATTCAGCTTGCTGCCAGCAGCCCAATTGAAATCATGACACCTCATTGCTTGCTGTTTGTCCATGGGCTATGTGAATGCCCCAAGGGCAATCCACCATATCCTTTGTGGTTTCAGAGCCCCCATCCTCACCAAGGATTTTCCGTTCACTTTCTGTGTCTCCACAAAACCCGGGCACCCGTGCAGCTGGCCTGTCTTGACATCCAACACCCCTACACTCACTCCCCAGCAGCCACATGATGGCACACAGTGTGTCCTATGTCCATCAGAGGCCTGTCTACCAGGTTTCTGTGGCCCCCAGGTTCCCCAGAGGCCATTATGTGTGTCCCTCTGGTACCTGTGCACCCACGAAGCCATCCCTGAGTTTGTCTAGGTTGGTCTGGCCGAGTCTGAAATTGCGCAGGTTCACACCTTGTAGCTTGTTCTGGAAATGCCGTTTCAGGAGCAGCGGCAGGTGGTTGTGGCTGGCGTTGTCAGGACAAAGTAAGAAGAGTAGGGGACATGGCCTCCAGGCCATGGGCCTACCCTGTCCCACCCCATGTCCCCACCTCACACAGATGATAGTCCTGAAGAGCAGCTGTTAGGTAGAGGGTTCTACCAGCAATAGCGTAATGGGGAGGAAGGCGCCCTATGGGGGTGGTGGAGAGGGGTGTGTCAGGGAGCCTTCTCTCTAACCCTTCACGCCCTGGACCTCCTCTCCTGCCCAGGAGCGGGTTCAGCCCTCACCAGCCCGCACACCTCCACCTACGCACCCATCCACCAGCCGGAAGTCCCGCATCAGGGCTCGCGCGCGCTCCTGGAGACTCGGGCCTCTGGGGGTTCCTGGTGCTACTGGGGTGCTGGAGGTGGCCGGCCTGGTCAGGGCGCTAGGGGTTCCCCATGTGGTCTGGGCGCTGGGACCGCCCGGCGTGGTCTGGGCGCTGGTTACCCGCTGCAGCAGCAGCCAGAGCAGGAGCAGCAGACGCAGCAGAGGCCCCTGGGTGAGCACGTGGGGACGCTCGAGGCCTAGGGGCAGCATTGCTGCACAGGGCAGAGCAGGCGGGCAGAGGCGGGTCTCGAGAGCTAAGAGGAGCGGGCGAGGGGCAGATGGCGACAATGGGGTCCCGACCGTCGATGCTGGTGACCCAGCAGCACGGCCTCGTGAGAAGCGGCTGGAGTCAGGACGCTAGGCAGATTAGCTCGGGGATCCGCAGTGCCGCCTCCCAGCGTGGCCGCCAGGGGGCGGTAGGCCCTTCCCTCCCATCTAGAGTGGCGCCCCATTGGGCCAGGCCAGCCTCTGCCCCGAGCGCCCTCAGGCGGCGCCCCGCGGGTTACCTCTGTTCCTTCTTGCTGCCCTGCACCCACCCCTCCCAAGCGCCAGAGACGTACTGATTCCGGGAGAAGGCCGGGGATGGGGTGAGGGGTGGGGACTAGGAGGGCCCCAGGAATCTTCCCAATTTCACCCCTAGGCAGACAGGTCGCAAGCCCAGGTAGGGTTTTAGCTGCAGGGATATGCCTGCACTCGAACTGGTTAAACATTCCATGAAATTCTGGGAAGAATTAAAATTTAAAAGATCTGTATGCTTCGACTGGCAGAAGAAAAAGATCCCCTATATATTTTTAACAAAAATGAAATTTAAGTATAATATTTATGGGAGACCATTTTGTTTTAGCACCTGGTCATTCACTAAGTTGTGTCTGACTTTTCTGCCACCCCATGGACTGTAGCCTGCCAGGCCCCTCTGTGCCTGGGATTTCCCAGGCAAGAATACTAGAGTGGGTTGCCATTTCCTTCTCCAGGGGATCTTCCCCAGGGATCAAACCCACACCTCTTGCATCTCCTGCATTGGCAGGCGGATTCTTTACCACATCTCGTATTAAAATTTACTTCTGGGGACTTCCTTGGTGGTCCAGTGGTTAAGACTGTGGGCTCCCAATGTGGGAGGCATGGGTTGGTGTTGTAGAGTGCGCCTCCGCCCAGAAAACAAAACAAAAATCCTGCCCCAAATTTACTTCTGTACCTGTGTTGACATACACACACAAAAAAAAAGACTCTAGAAGAATATACATACTAAACTTTAGTTAATAATAGCCATCTTGGGAAGAGGGTTACCTGTGTCTTATGTGTGTTAGTCGCTCAATTGTGACCCCACGGACTGGGACCTTTGAGCACATGTGACCACGGACTGGGGCCTGCCAGGCTTCTCTGTCCTTGGAATTCTCCAGGCAAGAATACTGGAGTGGATTGCATTTCCTTCTCCAGAGGAACTTGCCAACCCAGGGATTGAACCCTGGTCTCCTGCATCAAAGGCAGATTCTTTACCGTTTGAGCTATAGGGTAGTCCTAACTGTTTTAGGAAGGGGGCTACCTACTCCCTGGTCCATTTGTGTCTCATCTTTTTTTGTATTTTTTTCTTTAGCTTATCTGGCTGCACAGGGTCCGAGTTGCGCATGCAGGACCTTCTAGTTGAGGCATGTGAACTCTTAGTTGCTGCATGTGGGATCTAGTTGCCTGACCAGGGATTGAACCCGGGCCCCCCACATTGGGAATTCGGAGTCTTAGCCATTGGACCACCAGGGAAGTCCCAAGCGCATTATCATTTATGGACTAGGGGAAGATGTAGTGGCTAAGTAGACTGAATGTCTTAGAAAGTCCCTGAGGAGCAGGGGGAGGGGTGGGCCCACCTCCAGAGCTGTCCAGCCATTAGAGGTCTGTGGCTCATTAAGTAGCCTGACATTCTGGCTGTGTCCAAATAGGAACAAAGATCATTTGAGATCCAGGCAGGTTCTATTCTTGGGAATCTGAGCCAGAATTCCCTAAAAGATCTCCAGGTAGTCGACAATGGGTCAGGATTGAGGTGAGCTACTCGGAGGAAATGAGTCAAGTCCGCCTTCCTGCAGCTAGAGCCTCCCACTGTCTTCTCCTGGTGCTGAGCCAAATCCCCTGGGATTCCTCAAGCCACTGCCAACAGGTCTGCCTTGAGTACCTTGTGTCTGAACTGCAGGGTCCCCCACCAAACTCCAGTGTTGGGGTCTGTCCCACAGGCCCCACTACAGAGAAGGACAGCTCATGCTGATTTCATTTCTGAAACATTTATTTTTGGGAAATGTTTGTGCTTGCATGAGAGGAAACTTTGTGGATGTCTGCGTCTGCCAAAGTGACATCTGGCAGGATTAATGGATCACCAGAGCCAAAGAATGAGGACCAGGAAGGCAGCAATAACTGTGAGGCCTGGGGCTGTGTTGGGGGAAGATTTTGAGAATGACCCCATAGGTGACAAAAAAGGATTCCCATGCCTTGGAGTTCTGGTTAGTTTCTGGTCTTGAGCCAGATTCTCTCTCTGCTGCAGATGCGAGAGGACGGAGCGGCAGGAGCTTCCCAGCTGCTCATCTGGGAACTCATCCTCCAAGGGACTCTGTCCCTTGTTTTCCTCCCGAACCTGGAGGTGGCAGGCAGTGGGTAGCGACTCCCACAGCAACACCCCCCATATACCTGCTCAGAGCTCCTATTCAGCCCAGCCCAGCATACCTGTTCCACCTGACTGAAGACCCGCAGCAGATTTCCTCGAAGGACACCCCAGAGCTCTTCCTCACTCCAGCCACGCCTCAGCAACTCTTCTATGAGTACTGGGTATGTGGACACGTCCTCCAGACCCTGTGGGAACCTGTGTGGCCACCAGCCAGCCAGCCAGCTGTTGGGCCTCAGACCTGCCCTCTGGTCCTGAGTCAGAACCAGTGTCCTATGTGTGCAGGGTCCACTGAACCCCAGCCCTGTTCAAATATGGGAAATGGAGACTTGGAGAGAGTAAATGATTCAAGCCTGCTCTTCATCCTTCAGAAGAAGGGCCCTAAAGCTCCTTGAATATTCATCAAAACTCATTGAATTGATCTATTAAGATCTATGCCTTTCACTGAATGCAAACTTTTCCTTCTGTTTATAAAAAGAAGAAAGGCTTTTGAAGAACTAGGCTGACCCCCTTGCATGCACAGACCCAACTTCAGGTAGAGAACATGGTCAGCCCACCCCAGACCTTGCTAAGAGTCTGCTCAGAGGCCGTGGGTCTGCTGGCACTGGCTGGGTGCAGATGCTGGGCAGATGAGGTCTGTCTGGTTGGGTTAGCCAAATATGATGATCTAGAGTAGGGCCAATGGGATGCAGATAGACAGGAGAGCCAAGCAAACAGACCCTGGGAGAGGGGAGATACCAGTGGGGCCAGCAGACCTGAGGCTGTGGTCAAGGCCATGAGGACCATAGTATGGTGGGCACTGTGGCTATGAAAGCCCCCCTGTGGCACATCCAGCCCAAGACAAGCCCACATGGATGCACTCACCGGCCAGCCCCATCATAATCTCCTCCAATCCCGATGAACTTGGATCCAATGACAGCCCTGATGTGATCAAAGTGATCTGAAGGATGAAAAGTCAGCAGTGTGGGACTTCCAGGGTGGGGGTGGGCGTGAAGACTGGCCTCTGTTGATTCCCCTTCTTGCAGCCTGTTGGCCTGATGGGCCAGTTGCTTCATGGCCTGGCACCCAGAGCACCGAGTGGAGGGCCCTGAGGTTTGGTCTGAAGTGATCCTGGCTGACTCCAGACTGGACTTCACATTTGGAGTGGACCTCAGAGACACCCATAAAGGCCAAGATTCATGCTGCCTCTCAGTTCCCTTGAGAACCTGTGAGGGAGCCTCTCCATGGGTGGTGAGAGAGGAACAAGAAAACAACTGACAGAGACCCCAGAGACCTATGGAGCTGCCCAGTCCTTTGACCAGAAGCACGGGCAATGTGCTTTGGAGCCCCTGCAGAGGTGCAGATGGGCAGCAACCGGACTCTGTGTCTGACTGACTCCCGGATACCCATCAGCATCCCAGTTTCGATTCTGTGGCTGCAGTTCCACATGCCAGCAAGAACTGTGTACTGTTCATTATTGGTCTTGGGGGAGCAATGCCTATTGCCAACAGGTGGGTCAAACCCTTGGGGACCTTCCGAGGTCCTCCTCAAATTTGAGCCCTGCTTCAGGTCCAAATCAGGACTGTTCAGAGAGCCCAGGGTGAGGCTTACCTGCCACAGTAGACACGTCAGCTAGCGGGTTGCACTGCAGCACCCCCACGGACAAGGACACCATCACAATGCCACCGTTCTTCTTCTGCAGGGTTGGACAATGGACATTTGACTTGGCCCCTGGCACAACCACCACCTGTTCACTCTCTCGGACCTCTGAGGAAGGTATTCAGCCCTGGCTTTGAGGTCAGAGATGTCTCCTCTCTGGGTTTGTGTGAATGGGGGAGCCTCAGCTCTGGTCTGGGTGGTGTCTTGGCGCTTAGTTTATGGGTTTGGAGGAGTATTTTTATTTATTCTTTTAGCTGTGCCTTGTCTTAGTTGTGGCACATGGGATCCTCCATCTTCCTTGTGACATGCGGGATCTTCTGTTGTGGCAGGCAGGGTCTTTAGTTGTAACATGTGAACTATCAGTTGCGGCGGGTGGGATCTACCGACCAGAGATCGAACCCGGACCCCTCCGCATTGGGAGCATGGAGTCTTAGCCACTGGACCACCAGGGAGGTTCTTGAGGAATGTTTACCACCTAGAACCCCCACCTAGAGTTCAAGAGTTCAGGGGCTGTGGTTCATGTGTTTTGGGGGCAGAAGATCTTTAACCTGGGGGTTGAGAAAATTGAGGAAGCAGAGGCTCAGGTTCAGGGCCTCCTGGTTTGAACATCTTGCTTTAGGTTTGCAGGCAAGAGCAGTCTCTCACCAAAAGCTGTAGGATGTCATCAGGAACATTCCGGGTGCTCTCACACACAGCCCGGGCAGCCGAGTGGGAGAAGATCACAGGTGCCTGTGACACTTCTAGGGCTCGCCGTGCTGCGGCGTCTGAGACGTGGGACAAGTCCACCATCATGCCCAGACGGTTCATTTCTGCCACCACCTTCTGCAGGGACGGGTTGGGGAGAGGGTGTCAGGGCTGCATTTGTCTTTGGTGCATTTATCTGGAGGGAGCAGGTGGGGCTGTGCATTCACATGGGGCAGGATACGGAGCCAGGGTCCTCACCTCACCGAAATTGGTCAGCCCGATGACATCGCTGTAGAAGGGATGAATGCCCTTAGCTGAGCTCTCTGCCCTGCAGGGTGACCAGGAGGCAGTTTGACTGGTAGTCATGACTCAGCTACAAGAGGCTAGACAGAGGTTCCATCGAGCCCTCTACACCTGCAACTCCCTGGAGTAAGAGGAGGGACCCAAGCAGGGCTGTGCGTGGCAGTAGGAGGGCTCTTCTGGGGATCCAGTCTTGCTTTGTAGACCTCCCCACTCCAGGTTCAGGGCCAAGTCCCAGGGGTGAAGCTTGGTGTGGGCCCCAGCATGATCTTGGGCAGATCCCTGTCTCACTGGGCCCATACCATCTGCACCAAGCTCACCAGGGCGTGTTGCAGGTGTGCGTGAGCGTCAGGTAGCGCACACCCAGCACATAGAAGGTACGCAGGATGGAGAGGCTGCTGTCCAGTGAGTGGCCACCCTCCACACCAATGAGGCAAGCCAGCTTCTGGGTACCATTCAGAGCTGGGGGCAGGTGGGGCAGATGGTCATTGTCAGAGACATGGGTGGCTTAATGAAACCCCCGACACCCACCACCGCCCGTCCAACTACCTTTAACTGAGGTCACAAGCTCCAGCTCAGAATAGGAGGCACACATGCGGTGGATGAGATCAATCTGCTCTAGGGTGAGGCGCACAGCATCCCGTTCCTGGGTCTGGCATGGGACGTAGGCTGACCAGAACTGAGGGAAGGCCAGGGGATGGTTTGGGCAGGGGTTCCTTTAGAACTCCTTAGGCCTCTCACCGCCTCCACAGCTGGTGCAGCACTCCCTGTGCCCAGTGTCACATATGATGCATGGCTTGTCCTGTGGTACTTGGATGCCCATCATGTTGGCTCACTGTGACCCCTGTTAGCCCCCAGCATCCATGTCATGGCACTTTCTAGGTTGCTATGGTAACTGAGTTTCGATGTGACTAACCCACGGTCTCTGAGGCCCCCAAACTCCCCCACATTCCCGCGGAGCCATGGTAGCACCTTGTGTGTCCCCTTGGTACCTGGGCACCCACGAGACCGTCTTTAAGCCTGTCCAAGCTGGTCTGGCCATGGCTGAAATTGCGCAGATTAACATCCTGTAGACCCTTGCGTTTAAACTGCCTCAGGACCAGGGGCATGTCGTTATGGCTGGAGGGAGGTCAAGGCAAATGGGTGGGCTCCTTCGGTCTTAGGCCAGCCAGGGGATTCCCCCACCTCACACTGTCACATAGACTATACTAGGACCAGCTGAGGCCTGGGCTGAGGGGGTTCCCACCAGAGAGGGAATGACAGAAGAGGAGAAGGGCACCCATGGATGATGAAGAGGACACCCAGGGGTGGTGTGAGGGAGCCGCCCCACTAGCTCTGTATGCTCTGGACTTCCTCCCTGCCCAGGGCCAGGCTAGGCCCCCACCAGCCCCCACACTGCACCCACACACCCATCCACAAGTGGGAAGTCCCGCATCAGGGCCCGTGCACGCTCCCCCAGACTCGGTGTGCTGGAGGTGTCCAGTCTGGTCAGGGCGATAGGGGCATCTGGTGCTGTCTGGGCGTGGGTTACCAGCTGCAACAGCAGCCACAGCAGGAGCAGCAGAGGCCGCTGAGTGAGCACGTGGGGATGCTCGAGGTCCCCACTCGGCATGCTGCAGAGGGCTGGACAGGTGGGGAGAGGCAGGTCTGAGAACGGTGGGGGTGCTGGGGTTCTGCCAGTTGACACAGATCACCCAGTGGCACGGCCTCTGGGAGAGGGGCATGGAGGGAGGGGACACAGAGTCACAGGACCCTGCAACCCCTGTGCAGAGAGCTGTGATCCGTAAAGCCCGGGTGCCATGGGGGCCTGAACTACCCTCCTGCCCTCTGCTAAGAGGCAGTTCTTATGGGCTAAGCTGGCCTCCACCTTGAGCCCATTCCCCTCCCATCTCAGGTTCCCTCCACCCCCACCCCTCTCCCGACCCCTCTATTCCGAGGGAGCCACCCTAAATTGCTCTCCCCCTGCCTCTAACCTTGCTGTCCAAGAGAGAGTCCAGGGCGCTTCTGTCAGAGAGTGGCCTTCAGCCCCAGGCAGCCCCTCCCAGGAGTACAGCTTGTCCCCATCTGTCTGCAGCCTGCCCCACCCACCCCAGGGCCGCGTGCCAGTGTCTCTGTGTCCCCATTGATCTGGGCTCCCAGTTTCCAGATGCTGGGCCACGTGGGGTGGGTGTGAGGGAGGAGATATTTTTTAGAAATGGAGGGTTAACTTTGTGGATTCTAGATTCAGGAAGGGCCCCTCTGCCCCCGACGTTCTGTCTCCCCCTACTTGACTCCCCAGTGTGCGTGACCGTTCTCAGGGGACTTCAGCCAGCCACTGGGAACTGTCAGGGGCACTCCTCCCCCATTTCCCCCAGTCACCCTCTGGAAAGAGCGCCTTCAGGAGTTGCTGCACTTCTCCAGGGCCTCACTTGAGGAACTTTGGGGAGGTGAACTGAACAACCATCTGGGAAGAGTCAAGGACCCTTTTACTCAACAGAGCAAGAACCCAGTCGGTAAGTTATTGAGTGGAAGGAATTGAAGTCACTTATATGGCAGGAGACTCCCCACCCCAGGAAGCTTCCTCCCAGAGTTGCGGGCTGACCTGCTAGCCAGGATCCCTTCTACCTCAATGTGGAAGGCTTGGCATCTGGGTTCTGCTGCTACACTCGCTGTATCTGTATCTCGTGGCCCTTGTGGCTCTAGCTCTCCCGGAAACCACAAGGTCTAAGTTCCTGTGCTTGCTCCGAGGCCCCACCCCCTTCCTCATTTCTAGTTTCAGGCCCTCACCCTAGCTGACTCCTCTAGGAACAGCCCCCCTCCCACTGCCACCACACACATACACTGGGGATGTGCCTTCTCATCCAGAAGTTCAGCCACTGAGATTATTTCGAAACTGTGCCCAAACTCCTTCATCTCCAGCCTCTCAAGTTTCTACTCTGATCCGTGGGGCCCCATGGAGCTGTTCAGCCTTTGGAACCTTTCCTGGGTGGCAAAGAGTGACTAGCTCAGGGGTAGGGACCTAAGTCTGAGTGCTGGAGACCCTAGAAATCTCTCTAAAAATGAAATGAGTAAAACTCTTCCAGCAGAACTAGAGGTCCTGGGCTACCAGGGAAGGGAAGGGTCCCTGCTTGCGTGTATTTCAAGGCTCATGTATATTGCATTTGACATTGCCCAGTGCCTACAGGCCAGAAGGAAGGGCACACTGGTGGCGCTGTGTTGGAGGTGAGTCTGCTCCCTGCTCACTGCAGCTGGAGGGTTCTCTAGGCAGCCTGCCTGCAGAGCGTGTGTCCCCTAGGGCTCTGCTTCAGAGAACAGCAGGGTGTATCCCTGCCCTGGGCACCCAAACTCAGACCTGGCTCCTTTCCCTCCCCTTGCTGGTCAGCAGCCCCCACAGTCACTCTCACAGTGGGGAGAGGGAGGAGAGATTCTTGGGCTGGTTTCCAGGGAAAAAAAATATGAGTTTGGGGGATAAACAGTTCATTCCACTCTTGATAGACCTCCAGGAAGTGCAGACAGACAGCAGCTGTTGACAGAGGAATGAAAACAGAGAATTTAGCCTTTTTTTTTTCCTCTTTCTTTAGCTATTCTGCAAGGACCAGATGTCTAGACAGGCTGTTTTGACCTAGAGGAGGTAGGCACCGTTACTGTAGAAGATTAGCCAGGCAACAAATTTTCTGTAACGTTCAGCTTCAGTCCTTAAACAGGCTGGCACTGCTGGCCATGGCCTTGAGGTGACCATATAAAGCTGATCATGGAAACACACACACATACGTTATATACTCAGGGGCATGGGAGTACTCACATCCAAGTGGCAAGCAGATTTTAGCCAATAAGGTGACATGTCATTCCCTTAACCTCACCCAAGGCCATCTTCATGCCCTGTCCCCACCAGGGGGAAATGAGCACACTAGCAAAATCTTGTCCTCTAGGAGTCCCCCAGACACAGGGACAGTTTTTGGGCAGAGGTTATGACAAAAGTTTTCCAGGTGCCGCCAACAATGGGTGGAAGTGAAAAGAGGATGGAGGCAGAGAAGCCCAGGGCCTGTCTCCAGAGCTGACCTGAATGTCATCCATGATACCCTCTACTCTCTGTCCACCCCTCCCCTTTCAGGGCATCTTCCAGTTCTGCTGATTCAACCTCCAAACATCTCCCGGGTATGTCTCCTTTCCATGCCTACTGTTCCTTTCCCAGTACAGGTTATTTTCATCTCTCACCTCCTTCTGGTCCCCCCATCTCCAGTTCACTTCCCACAGAGCAGGCATACCCTATCTCTCTTTGAAAAATCTAGTGCCATCTTCCTGCCCAAAGTTTTTCTGTGGCTTCTTGTTGCTTCTAAACCTAGGATTCCTTTATTTGGCTTACACGTCCTGGGGAGTCTGCCCTCACCTGCTTCTCCAGTTTCAACAAATAACACGAACCTCTAAGATCCCCTGGAGAAGGAAATGGCAATCCACTCCAGTATTCTTGCCTGGAAAATCCCATGGACAGAGGAGACTGGCAGGCTACTGTCCCTGGGGTCTCAAGAGTCGGACATGACTTAGCGACTAAACCACCACCACCACCACTCAGCCCTCTATTTTCTGGCCACACCAGCCATGCTGCCCCTCAGCCTCCAAATGGTGGCGCTGTTTAGGCGGGGCCAGGGGAGGAAATCTTGCCATCAGGAAGAGTTGAACATACCATGGAGAACTCTGCCAAATCCAAACCCTCTTTGGCAACTTACCCTCTCTAAAAACAGGGACGTGAGTGAACCTCTCAGACTGCTCAGGTTCAGGTTTTGCTGGGACCTCTCCCTCTTCCTCCCCACCCCACCCTGCCCCAGCAGTCAGAAGTGGTTGTCCTTGTTGGAGCTGGCAGGTGAACTCAGTAAGGCCATGACCACCACATTCTGGCACCTGGCACCACCCCCGAGCACAGCAAGCACTTGACCAGCATCCAGTAAGAAGTGAGTTGACTAGGAGCACAGGAGGCTGCTGCCCTCCCTTCCCTCCCAGAACAAGGAGATGTGACAGCAGTGACAGTGCATCAGAGAAGCCAGAGTTCCTGTGTGCCCAGAGCTGTGCTGCCAGTTAGCAGCACACAGTGCATTCAGTCTTCACAGTAGCCCATGAGGTAGGTTTTTACCAGCCTCATTTTTTTTTCTGATTGATTTTTTTTTTTTTTCGTTTTAAAATTGAATTATAGTTGATTTGGGCTTCCCTGGTGGCTCAGATGGTAAAGAATCTGCCTGCAATACAAGAGACCCAGGTTTGATCTTTGGGTTGGGAAGATCCCCTGGAGAAGGGAATGGCTACCCACTCCAGTATTCTTGCCTGGAGAATCCCATGGACAGAGGAGCCTGGCGGGCTACAGTCCACGGGGTCGCAAAGAGTCAGACACGACTGAGCGACTAACACTTTCACTTTTTCACTATGGCTGATTTACAAAGTTGTGTCATTTCAGGTTACAGCAAGATGATTCAGCCACAAATGCACACACAGATATGTGTGTGTATATATATATATTTCAGATTCTTTTCCTTTATGTGTTGGTGTGATGTTTAGTCACTAAGTTGTGTCTGACTCTTTTGTGACCCCATGGACTGTAACCTGCCAGGCTCCTCTGTCCATGGGATTTCCCAGGGAAGAATACTGAAGTGGGTGGCCATATCCTTCTCCAGGGGATCTTCCTGACTCAGGGATGGAACCTGCATCTCCTGCATTGGCAGGCAGATTCTTTTCCACCGAGCTGCCAGGGAAGCCTCTTTTCCCTTAGAGGTTATTACAAAACACTGAATATGGTTCCCTGTGCCATACAATAGGTCCATGTTAGTTGTATTTTATATACAGTAGAGTGTATATGTTAATCCCAAGCTCCTTATTTATCCCCATGCCTCCCATTTGGGGGCAGCTTGTAAGGACAATGGAACTAAGATTCTATGAAGGAGAAATATCCTTAGTCTTCTGCTGTCTGGAGCTCTCTGGGGCACCAAGCCAGACCTACTCAGACTTTGTCTCTTTTGGCTCGTCCTCCGTGTGTGCTCCAGGCCCTGACGGGCCAGAGCTCTGAAGAATGACAGCCAGCTGTTTGGTCAAGTCTGCCATGTCTGACTTTGCATACCTCCTGTTCACTGCTGCCAGGCTCACCAGGGTTGGCTCTGTCTTCAGTGAGGAGAGTTCATGGTTCATAAGGCAGGCACCTGGCAAAGCCAGCAGTGGTAGGCAGAGTAGCCCACTGGCCCTGGGGTGGAACCTGGCTGAGAAGGAGGACAGGTGTGGGGATACCAGCTGCTGGGCAGGCAGATGATCACAGTGGTGCCCTCTTGGCAAGTCAGATAGAGTTCTTTGGACGTCTTGACTTCCAGCTGCTACCTCTCTTGAGGAGAATCTCTTCCATCTGTCTCTTTGTCCTGATATCCTTTGCTGATTACCTACTGGTGCTGGCCTTTTGCTGAGGTGTGCAGTGAGAGGGCTGGACGAGTCTCTAGTGGTCTATCACATGTGCTGGCATAACACTCAGAAGAGTTGGCTGTGGGAGCGCCAGGTGCTGGGAGCCAGTCCTGAGCAAGCAAATGTTTGCTCGACAACATACGTGTTTGCTCATTTAGCCTCGAGTTCAGACTTGCTGTCTCTTTGTTCAGCCTAGCCTGCTCATCTCTCAGGCCTTTCAGACCTGTCCTCCACAACACCATGCTGCACACAGCACACCATGCCCCAGACCCACCTACTCCGCTCCCTGCTTTTATATGGGAAGCTTGCCCTCCTCTGCCTGACTTCCAGGGCTTGCCCAAACTAGTTCACTGTGAAGCTGACCACCTGAATCCTCACTGATTTCAAATCTGGCTGAACATAGGCTCCATCTGAGAAGTTTTTATTTCTTTTTACCTATTAGGGAAAATGTTCAAACATATAAAAAAGTAGAAAGAAGAGTATATTGAACCCCTTTGTACCCATTGCTTAGCTTCAACAGTTATCGACTAATGCCCTGTCTTATTTCATTTATACCTTACCCATCCACTTTTGCAGAATATTTTAAAGCAAATCAGACATTTATTTCATCCATATTTAAGATTGCATCTCTAAAAGACAGGTGTGTTAGTCGCTTAGTCATGTCTGACTCTTTGTGACCCCATGGACTCTAGCCCACTAGACTCTTCTGTCCATGAGATTCTCCAGGCAAGAAAACTGGAATGGGTTGCCAGTTTTTCTCCAGGGGAACTTCCTGAGGGGCTCTTTTTAAAAGTCAGATCCTGGCAAAGGATCTGAATAGACATTTTCCTGAAGAAGACATACAGATGGCTAAGAGGTATATGAAAATGTGCTGAGCGTCACTAACCATCGGGGAAATGCAAATCAAAACCACAATGACTTGTCACCTCACACCTGTTAGGATGGCTGTTATCAAAAAAAGAATACAAGTGTTGGAGAGGACCTGAAGAGAAGGGAACCCTTGCACACTGTTGGTGGGAATTAAATTGGTACAATCACTATGGAAAATATTTTGAAGGTTCCTCAAAAAAAAATAAGACTATAGCACTTCCACCTCTGGGCATTTATCCAAAGGTAACAAAAACACTAACTCAAGATATATGCACCCCCATGCTCACTGCAGCATTATTTACAAAAACCAAATATGGGAGCCACCTAAGTGTCCATCATGGATGAGTGGATAAAGAAGATGTGGCATGGGGGTTCAGGATGGGGAATACATGTACACCCATGGCTGATTCATGTGAATGTATGGCAAAAACCACCACAATATTGTAAAGTAATTAGCCTCCAATTAAAAGAAAATTTAAAAATAGCTAAAAAAAAAAAAAAAGATGAGGTATATACATCTGATGCACTGATGAGGCAGGTGGGCCTGAGATACAGGCCCAAACCCTGTACTCTTTCTTCTCTCCTAATATTCCCCTGCCCCAACTCTCCAGGACCAACTGTCCCCTTAACTGCTGAGAGAGGCATTCCACCAGTAACATCCAGCAACTCACTGCCATGGCACACAGCAGTCAGAGTGGTCTTTCTAGCACCTGCATCAGATCACTTCAGTCTCCTGCTCAAATCGTTTCCAAAACTTCCCATCACACTTAAGAGCCACACTCTCCAGTATTGCTGATGAGCCCTACAATAATCTGGCCTGTTCCTACTTCTCCAACCACATCTTTCACTCTCTTTCCTCCCTGCTCACACTGGCGTTTCTGCTGGTCTTAGTACAGGCCAGCCTCACTCCTACCTCAAGATCTTTGTACTTGCCATGTCCTCCTTCAGAAATTCTCTTCTTCCAGCTCCTCATAGGATTCTTTCCCTCGCATTTCCACTGAAATGTCAGTTCCTCAAAGAAGCCTTCCCTGATTACCTGGTATAACATAGCAACCCCTCATCACTCTACCCCATTATCCTGTTCTGCTTTTCTGTATAGCAATTATAATTACTTGAAATTATTGTTTGTGTCTCCTTTTAGGTTGTGGGTGCCATGAGAAGAGGGGATTCGATCATCTCATTCACTGAAACATCTCAAGCAACTAGCACAGCGGCTGGTATGTAACGGGTGCATGTGTACTTGCTAAGTTGCTTCAGTTGTGTCTGACTCTTGGCAGCCTTATGGACTGTAGCCCACCAGGCTCCTCTGTCTCCAGGCAGGAATACCAGAATGGGTTGCCATGCCCTCCTCCAGGGGATCTTCCCAACACAGGGGTCGAAACTGCATCTCTTAGGTCTCCTGCATTGGCAGGCAGGTTCTTTACCACTAGCACCACCTGGGTACTCGGTAAGTATTTGCTGAATAAATGGATCAACAGATGGAATGGCATTTTCCCAGTCCTTCCTCTTTTCTCCTTACACACACACACACACACACACACACACAGCCAGGGAAGTACTCATCAGGCTCTACATTTCTTAAAGAACCTGCCTGTGTCCTGCCCCAATTTGCACAGGTGTCATTGCAGGAGCCACATAGGTAGAAACTACCCCCAAAGGTCTTTTTAGACGCAGAAGTTCTCAAAGGACCAGGAGCCCCATGTGGGAATATACTTAAAGGAAAAAGGGAGGTTTGGGACCTGGCCTCAGATAACTTGGATTTCAAGTCAGACACTGTTACAGAAAAACATTTTATTGAGCAGTAAGGGACCCCTTTGGGGCCAGAAAGGGCTGGGAATAAAGGAGCATGTGAGCCTTGGGGAGGGGTGGTTGCCACTTGACTCTCCATTGTGTTCTTGCTCCAGGGAGCAGGTCTTCCTGGATCACTTTATCCTGCCTCCTGATCCAAGGCAGGAGGCTCATTGCTTCTTTCAGTTTCCAAAAGCCCATATCCCCTTGGTGTGTGGTGATGGCAGCTAGCCAATGGCTCAGGCAGGAGCCTGTGTGATAGACAGGGCCCCAGCAAAGGCCACTCCGCACATCTCTCTGCTCCTGGGTCCTCCTTGGCTCACAGTGTGCAGATTATTCTTTCTTCTGGCCACAAAGGGGCTCCCGAGAATTGAGCAGAGGAACATCAGGTTTTCTTCCAGGCCAGCTTCAGTCTGGGGATGTTCAGAGCAGACTCTCAACTCTGTTTCTGAGGTTCCTTGCTCATGGCCATTTAGTGTGGAAGGAGGCTCCTGGGTGAGGAAAGAAGGCTCAGACAGAATGGCGCAGGTTCTAATCTGTGGCAGTGGGGGTCACTGCAGCAAGCAGCATTTGCTGCCGTTAGGCAGTTAAACCATTGCCCTCTCTTCAGAGTGTAGCTCAGCCAGCAAGCTTCTGCGGGGTCAGCCTCCTGCCACCATGCTGCAGTCGCTGAATTTTGGGGATGGAGCAACTGAGGTCTTTATCTGACTCCGCCAGAGCTCGCTGTCTCTTGGGAGTGCGGCCGAGGACTGGCTTCTCTGCTTCCACCTTGGCTGGGGTGGCCACAGGAGCATCCCCGTAGGCCCGGTAGCCACCGACCAGGCAGTATGTCTCCCCATGCCACCCTACCTGCATTTCTCCACACCCTCGGTAGAGGACATGGTAGTGAGGGGGAATGGGAGCCACAGCTGCTGCAAAGAAAATAAGAACTGATCAGTCGCTTTTGCCGTACAGTCTCCTGCCAGAATTTCCCCCTCTCACCTCTCTCCCAGTTTCTGGCTGAAGCCCTTTAGTCTGCTTGATCCAAAACACAGCCTCTGCCCATCATCCCATGAGTCCCTAGAGAAGGGACATTGGCTGCCAAAGCAATTCCTAGAGCCTGTGACTGCAGCCGATGAGGAACTCTGTTCGCCATTTCCAGAGAAAGCCTGAAAATAATTGCAATCAGGATCCCCTCCATCTCTCCCTTCCACACCAGAGAAAACATTCCTTAAGGTCTGTCTTTAATGAAAATGCATTTCAAGTTTTGGGAAAAGGAATCTAATTTGGTAAGAACCCCTCCCACCTTGGCAACCCCTCTTGGGCCCTATTTATATTGCCTGTTTCATCCACACTGAACTCTAGCCCTCTGATACTTTTATCTAGATTAGAAAATACTGAGGCAGAGTGACCAGGAGATTCAGAACCAGATTGTGGGTACCAAGTCTAGATTCACATCAGCCTCCTGGGACACCATCTCCTCAGCCCTCCAGTCTCATTAGCATTTCATCACTCCCCTGGGTTCTTCTGGTCTTTCCCTCAATACCACACCACTCTTTCCCCCAGTACGCAGCAGCTCAGTCTGGAATGTGTCCGAGGGGACCCATGTAGATGTCCCCATGACTGCACGAAGGTGCCTGAGTTTGAAGGTGCAGTTCAAGAGCAGCCATCTTCCTCAAACTGCTCCATTTATCATTTGCCGACAAAAATGCACTTGCCTCTTGCTAAGAGGCCAATCAGGAAAGGGTCTGAATGGAAGTGTCCAGTTTCATTCCAGTTTGAAAGCCCAAAGGGGAAGGCTACATTTAAAGACCAGGACCTTCCTGCTTACTTGCCTAGGGGTGACCTTTTGCTTATCCTCAGCAATGAGCACTGTGGGTCCCTGAAGGTGCCTGAGGGCACTCATATAACTTACAGTTGGGAAAGTGCTGAGATGTGTGTGTGGGCAAGCCCAAAAGGAACACATAGTGGCTTGGTGAGGCTGTGTGTACACAACGCCTCTTGTACAGATGTCCAGTCTCAGCCTACCTGCTGTGTTGCCCTCCCAGGGGACAGAGGACAAGTTAGAGTGAATATAGAAGATTCGATCAGACATTCTCTCTTACATAGCCAAAGACTGCTATCTGGTAGAGGACTGGTAGGGAAGTTTCTCCAAGAGCAGCACGTTTGCGCAGTTACCCTGCCATGGAAACTGTGAGAAGGGCTGTGAGGTCATCACTACCCAGTGAGGTCATATAAGGAACCTGTGACTTGAGGGGCAGGCTGAAGGCTCTTGGGGTTTTTTGGAGGAGAGCAGAGTGAAGGCAGAGAGGCACCCTGCCTGGCCCCTCACACCTACGCCTCTCCACATGTGCCCTAGTCTAGTAGCCACCGCCTGGGGAGCATGCCTGTGGACTGGCACAGCCCCTGGTGCCATGGGAGGGCAAGAGAAACCCACATTCTGAGATTGGCCTGAGAGGCAAAATTGACCTAAGAGACACTAGGCTGTATGGCACTAACCTGAAGAGAGACAGAGATTTGTGTGGACTGGGGAGTCAGGGAAGGCTCCTTGGCAGTGGGCCTGGAGGACAAGTGAGATATGGACCCATGGGGATGAGTGGGGAGTCATTCCAGTTTGAAAGAATAAAAGCAAAGACACACTCTTCTCGAACTTGTTCTGTCCCAAATATAAATTCATAGCCCTCTCACATTTTTACAACTGCTAAGACTTAAAAAACCAAGGGGCCTACCCAAGGTTACACAGGCAGTGGAGTGGTTCTGCTCAGTGGTAGGTTCATATCAGGGTCTAGATTTACAGCTGATAGGAAAGTGAGGACAAGCTCATCCCATTTCAAACTGACACCAAGAAATGTTAAAGGTGCAAAATGAGGGCCCTGATGACTTCACAAAGTGGGAGTGATGGACGCATTTTAATAGGGAATTCAAAACAAACTCATGACAAAATGACAACGTAAGCATTACACTCCCCTCTCCCTTAAAAGCAAAAATCATTATAATCCCCCATTTCTCCACCATGAAAGGATGAGATAACAGGCTAAGTAGCAATCCAAGTAAAAAACATGATTAACACCGTGAAGAGGTGTTACTAAGACAGTTTGATCTGACTCAGAGAAGGAAAGAGACAACTTTGCCCTTAGCCTGATCGGGTTCATGGGAAGGAACGTTTGGGGCAGCCTTTGGTAATGTGGCAGTGAAAAATAACCTTCAGGGGCTCCCTGTGGCTGACCTTAAAAAAGCAAAGATGGGACATTTGTTTACTGGGGCTGTTGCAGAGGGGATGTGCCCAGGAGGTGGAGACTTCTTGGGCTATTATTTTAGAGGTTGGGCCACTCTGGTTGCGAACCACAAAAACCTTCCTTCTCTCTACTCCTAAATTGCTTGAATTGGCGGATGCACGTTAGGACAGATGAAGTCAGGCCTAATTAGAGCAGACTGCCTTTGGGAATGCTAGAAGGTAAAATGTGAAGGGAAATGCTTGTCATGGCAAGTGGGCCAGAGTGAGACCACTGATTTCCAAGACTTCAGAGATTACTTGTCTGAGAGCATCCCTCTGGCGCAGTGGGGGTACCGATACTTTATCGTATCTCGGTGGGGCACCTGGGGAAGGCAGATTACGTGGTTTATTAACTTAAGAGGGTGGGAGACTCATCTGGGGATTTTTAACAAGCTTCCTGGGCAGTTGCACCAAAGTGGTCCACGGATAGTGACTAAATTATTATCTATTTGGGGTTGCTTTTGAGAGTCAAAGTGGGCAATACTAAAAATTGCAGCAGGCAGATGTAAACAAGGAATATTCAAGGCAAACAGAAATGTATAGTTATCCTATGTGTGAATCACATTTGAGAACTTAGCCTAGTGGTTAAAGAATGCAACTCTTAGGACACAGACCAGATTCTGTCCTACTTATTTGTGTGATTTTGAGCAAGTTCTTTTATCTTTCTGACTCTGTTTCCTCAATGGGAAAGACTGTACATTTAGCACAATATTCTCTTTTGGCAAAGTTTGCTCTGAGCCCATTTCTGTTCTCTGCAACTTAATCCTTTTCAGTGTGTGAGCAGTTTTAAGTTGTCTTCTTAAGTAATATATCTTTCAACTGTTCCTTACTTTAGGCAAAGCTTATATAATGCTGCTAGGTTCTATAAAGCTTATAGAACCTAGGAGATAGTGAGAGGATGCTATAAGCTTATTTTGCCAGTTTTATAAAAATATTTAACCTTCTCTCCTCTTCCTCTGCAACCAAGAGATGAGAAAGAAGGCAGAGGCTGGAAATGCACACCAAGGAATACTTCCGTGTCAGTCTGCCTTTTATTCTTCTGCCACTACTTCCCAGAGAGATTTCACTAAGAGAGCCTAAGCTTGACATGGCCATTGTTCATAAAGAACATTTCTCTATTGCTAGTCATACCCCCTTTTCCTTCTCCTGAGGGCTTAATGGATTTTTTTCTTTTTTTAATTTGTGTGTGTAAGGTCTTAGCTGTGGCTACAGGGTGAGGCTGGGATTTAGCTGCCCTGTCCCACAGCATGTGGGATCTTAGTTCTCCCACCAGGGTTTGAACCCACATCCCCTGCATTAGGAGGCAGATTCTTAACCACTGAACCGCCAGGGAAGTCCCCTTAATGGATAATTTTGGGGGCAGGAAATAAAGTCTAAACAAAAACATCAACTGAAGGAGGCTTTGTCCTAGGTGTAGTAGTTTGGAGTGTGAATTTTCTCCGAATCCAGTGAATTGTGCCCCCAGTGGAAACTACAGAAACATCACTTATTGTGAGAAATCATGACATGATACAAAGCCAAAATCGACTTTATTTTTCGTGTGAAAGACTACAGAGAGCCATGTTCAGTAGTTCACCCTCCAGTGTTGACCAGCAGCTGGGGCCTTTAGAAGGTGACTAAGCAGCCCAGAGCATCCTGCTGACAAGTGTGCTCACCCACCCAGCACACAGGGAAAGATCCCTGTTATGGCATCATATTTAAGCCTGCTGCAGTAAGGTTTCCTGGTGCAAAGGCTCACTTACTGAGGACCCTAGACCTGGAAGGCTTCTCCTCCGGCGAGCTGCCAGCTCAATCTTCTGAACCAGGGTCACATCCCAGGGATGGGTCACAAAGCTGATGACTGTTCCTGGCACCTCACTCCCCACACGGCCCACCCTCCCTGCTCTATGGATGTAATCCTGCAGGGTGAGAGGGAAATCATAATTGATGACGAGTTCCACCTGGGTGCTGTCCAGGCCCCGAGAGGCAATGTCTGTGCAGAGAAGTATGTCTCGGGAGCCCTTCTGGAAGGATTGGAAGATACCTGCCCTCATGGAGGCTGGCATTTGTCCCTGCAGTCTTAAGTGTTGGATTTTGTGGTCATCCAGAATATATCCCAGCCAGTTCACAGTGCTGGAGCTGTTACAGAACACGAGAACAGTTCCTGCAGAGCCAGCCCTGTGTGCTCTGTCATGCTGCTTGAGGATCTGCACTAACTCGGTCACCTTCTCTGCTCCTTTCAGCCTCATGAACGTCTGTTTGACATGAGGCATGATGCAGTGGAGCTTGGAACTGGTAATGGTGGTTAGAGAGTCTAAGCTAGCAACTTTACTCAGCAGCTGGCCTACGCCTTCGGGAAACGTGGCCCCCACCAGCACTAACTGAGCTTTGGGATTGAAAGGGTCTTTTAAGTCAGCGGGGCCTTCTGCTATGTGACTCTTCTCCAAGATGTAATCCACCAGTTCCAGGAAACTTGCATCCAACAATGTATCTACCTCATCCAACACCAAGAAAGAGAGCTGCTCCAGGCTGATCAGTTGACCTTTCAGGGCCTTCCACAGAGCCCCCGGAGTGGCCACCAGTACATCTGCTGGAGGATGTTTGGACAGTTGCAGCCTGATCCTACTCATGCCATGGCCTCCCCCTAACTCCCGCACCCGGAGGCCTAAGGTGCTGCCCAAAGGCTGGGCCACGGCCCGCACCTGTTCAGCTAATTCTCGAGAAGGCACAAGGACCAGGCCTCGAGGAGCAGGGATATGACTGGGGTCCAGGCTTGGCTGGCCCAAGAGCCGTTGAAGCAGAGGTAGCATGTAGCCGAGAGTCTTGCCACTGCCGGTTTCCGCAGCGCAGAGGACGTGGCGGCCGCGAAGTAATGGGGGGATGGTACTCGATTGCACGGTTGTGGGCCGAACGACTTCGGGAGCAGCTTCTTGGAGTGCGCTCAGCACACGGGGCTCCAGACCCAGATCGGCGAAGCTGCCCTTGGACGAGAGGTTCCGCAGCGCTGGCGCCTCATGCTGAGCGGGCTCAATGGAGAAATAGTCCTGGCGAGCGCGTCGATGCTTCCAGCCTCGCGAAGCGAGTGGCGCAGCCTCCCAACGGCCCAGCGTTAGGCGTGCGGGCTGGTTCAACTCCGGCCGCCGCGCCGAGATCAGCAGCGGGCCAGGTCGCACCAACACCGGCCGCAGGGGGCTCCGCTGCCCGCTCTGCCGCTGTTCCTGCCGCCTCTGTAGAGCCCGCGGGATGCGCACCACGGGCAAGGGCTCGTCTGGACCGCAGACTGTCAGGTCCCGTCGAGGCGCCAGAAGCAACCGAGTCACAACCGACAACAGCCGTAGCCGCCGTGCTAGAGCCATATTCCCCCTGGTGCAGAAGAGGCGCGCAACAGTGACGTCACGCGCGCGCCAAGGCCTCGCGGACGGTGGCCGGCGTGGCTCAGTAAGGCATGCGGAATTGGCGAACTGCATGGAAGGGGGGACGATCTGTAGAGTTCAGCAGCGGCGAGGTCTGTAGGTCCAAACCGGATGGTGACGTCCAGGCCCCGGCCAACCTTGCGGAAAGGTGCGCGATGAAGACAGGATCGGGGTCCGGCGATAGGCGGCGATGGGGCCCTGGCGTTAAGAACCTGGAGGGCCGAGGGCTTCTGGCGATCCGATGTCGGATACCTACAATTCTCCTTTGTCGCCCTCACAGCTCCTGTGATAGCCTGTCCAGTTCTGGTCTCCCCGTGTAAACTGTGAGGGTGCGGCGGTGTTTTCACAGATGTGCTCCCCTAGTAAGGTCTTCTAATACAAATATTTATTGAGAATCTGAGTGAATGGTCAGGCCTGGGGCCGAGACCAGGAGTAGATCTAGGCTCAGCGTTCCCCCACAGCCCAGAGAGCTGAGAGCCCAAGGGCAAGCTGATGGGCTTCAGCATATCATCTCTTCAGTCAAGAGAACTCATCTCTTCGGACCTTTTCTGCTTGCTTTTCAGCTGAGGTTCATTTTTCCTTCTCTTGTCACCCTTTCCAACTTCTCATCCTGAAGCTCGGCTAGCTCCACCGGCTTTCAGGTTAGATACCTAAATTACTTGAATAGTAGTGAGGAGGGTCCTGCTACAGGTATATGACTTGTCTCACAAAGCCATGGTCAGGCAGAATATTTTACCTGAATTCACTTCAGGTTGCGGAAAAACCTTACACTATTGGTACTTCTTGAACGGATCCAGAAAATGGGCATCAGATCATTTCTGTAATCTCTAGTGCCTGGGGTAGGAGATAAGGTAAATGTGGGTTAACTACTTGGAAGAGTCTTAACATCTGAAGAAAGAGGTTTTTGGGTTTTTTTGGCCACTGCTGCACAGCCTGTGGTGCTGCCTGCAGTGCAAGTATGGAATCTTAACCACTAGACCACCAGGGAAGTCCCTGGAGAAAAGTTTTACTTTCATTAGATACTGTTATAAAGATAAATACTGTTATATTTCAAATAGTATTTTGATACACAGTAAGCTTTTCTGGAGAGTTACCTGTTAAACTAGAGGAGGAGAGAGTTTTGAGTAATGATAGGTAGACAGAGTCATTGGATAGAGTGGTGGCTCTTGAGTGAGAGTGATTTTTGCCCCCACCCTTCCCCCAGGACATTTGACAATGGCTGGAGACCTCTTTATTTGTCACATCTGGGGAAATGCTACAGGCTTCTAGTGGGTAGAGACCAGGATATTACTAAATATCGTACAATGCACAGGACAGCACCCCCCACCCCCAAAAGAATGATCTGGCCCAAAATATCAATAGTGTGCTGTTGAGAACCTTGGATAGAGGATGGGGACTGAAGAGAGGCTGAGGCTGCCACATGTACTTTCACTTCAGATAGTTACATTTGCCAGGTTCTTGTGTGGCCCAACCCCTTCTCCAGAATCTGTAGCAGGCATATTGACGTCATTGCTTGTCATGCCCTTGGGATCAAGAAACCTTGGGGGGCCCCTGAAAGCCATAAGCACACAAAGGGGGTGATTTAAGGAGGGTGGTGCGGGAGAAGAGAACTTCAGGAAGAATAAAATTGTCCTCATGTGTTTGGGGACTGTGTCGGATGGAAAAGAGATGAGGTGTGCCGTGAGATGAACCATTCCAGAAGGCAGACTGGGACCGATGACAGGGAGTCAGATTCTGAATTTGACATAAAGACTGCTGTAGCAACCAGAAATGCCCAGATCTGTCTGGGGTGCTGGATTTTCTGTCACTGAAAATTTCATGTACAGGTCAATGACCACTGAGTGGTGATATGATAGAGGGGAGTTGATACAAAGAATATGCTACGATATTGTGATTCTACACTACTTTTATGATTCTTTCCCAGAACTCAGAGCTCTTTGTTCCTTAGCTGAAGGGCTCCTTGGATGTCTGATCTGACAGGTTTCATCCATTTACTGTGCTACTTTTTTTTCAGATACAAAACAAAGAATTGCTTTGCACTGAGCCAGAACAGATACATTGAAAGAATTATCAGAAAAGAATAATACATAGGTATGTATTTGCATTTGACTTTCGTCCAAATATTTGGGGCAGGGTAACTGGTTAGTGGCTGCTTTCTCATGCTCGAGCCCTTACAATATGATTACCTCAAAGTGTCATAGAGATTGGAGCCTGTCTGAACTTGTCTGTCTCTTCTCATAGCCCCTAGTTTCTTACTGTGATTTCTTTTTTTTTGGCCACCCTGCATGGCATGCTGGATCTTAGTTCCCTGACAGGGAATCAAACCAGTGCTCCATGCAGTGGAAGCATGGAGTCTTAACCACTGGACCACCGTGGAAGTCCCTTTCTTATCATTTCTTTAGATATTCTGTAAATCCCCTCTTTCCCTCCTGCTCACAGCAGACATTGAGTAACCTCTAGTTGTTGTTGAGATGGATATTTTGCAAGATGTTTTATGAAGCCCTTTATCAGTTCAGTTCAGTTGCGCAGTCATGTCCAATTCTTTGTGAGACTTCCCTTCCCATGGACTGCAGCATGCCAGACTTCCCTGTCCATCAACAACTCCCGAAGCTTACTCAAACTCATGTCCATCAATTCGGTGATGCCATCCAAACGTCTCATCCTCTTCTCCTGCCTTCAATCTTTCCCAGCATCCGGGTCTTTTCCAATGAGTCAGTTCTTCGCATCAGGTGGCCAAAGTATTGGAGTTTCAGCTGCAGCATCAGTCCTTCCAATGAATATTCAGGACTGATTTCCTTTAGGACAGATTGGTTGAATCTCCTTGCAGTCCAAGGGACTCTCAAGAGTCTTCTAGAAATAAGAAAGGTTTACTTATTGTGGAAAAAAAGCAAGCTTCTGGGAGTGGTAGCCTCATTGTAATGTTTTTGTCAGAGCTGCCATGGAAACTTATGTTGCCTAGTTACTCCCTAAATTTTAAAAGAAATTGTTCCTTGGGTCTCAGGTGATAGTGGTACATTCATTCATTTATTCAAGCAGTAAATATTTTCTGAGCACCATGTATGTGCCAGGTACTTTTCATGTGAACAGAACAGACAAAATTCCTGCCCTTGTGAGCTTTATATTCTGATTTAATTGACTTGAGGGCAGGCCTGGACATTGGTATTTTTTTAAACTTTTTATTTTATATGGGGTATAGCCGTTTAACAACGTTATAATAGTTTCAGATGAACAGTAAAGGGACTCAGCCATGTATATATATACATGTACCCATTCTAAGCATCACTATGAACAAAGCTAGTGGAGGTGATGGAATTCCCATTGAGCTATTTCAAATCCTGAAAGGTGATGCTGTGAAAGTGCTGCACTCAATATGCCAGCAAATTTGGAAAACTCAGCAGTGGCCACAGGACTGGAAAAGGTCAGTTTTCATTCCAATCCCAAAGAAAGGCAATGCCAAAGAATGCTCAAACTACCACACAAGTGCACTCATCTCACACGCTAGTAAAGTAATGCTTAAAATTCTCCAAGCCATGCTTCAGCAATACATGAACCGTGAACTTCCATATGTTCAAGCTCATTTTAGAAAAAGCAGAGGAACCAGAGATCAAATTGCCAACATCCAATGGATCATTGAAAAAGCAAGAGAGTTCCAGAAAAACATCCATTTCTGCTTTATTGACTATGCCAAAGCCTTTGACTGTGTGGATCACAATAAACTGTGGAAAATTCTAAAAGAGATGGGAATACCAGACCACCTGACCTGCCTCTTGAGAAACCTGTATGCAGGTCAGGAAGCAACAGTTAGAACTGGACATGGAACAACAGACTGGTTCCAAATAGGAAAAGGAGTATGTCAAGGCTGTATATTGTCACCCTGCTTATTTAACTTATATGCAGAGTACATCATGAGAAACGCTGGGCTGGATGAAGCACAAGCTGGAATCAAGATTGCCGGGAGAAATATCAATAACCTCCAATATGCAGATGACACCACCCTTATGGCAGAAAGTGAAGAAGAACTAAAGAGCCTCTTGATGAAAGTGAAAGAGGGGAGTGAAAAAGTTGTCTTAAAGCTCAACATTCAGAAAACTAAGATCATGGCATCCAGTCCCATCACTTCATGGAAAATAGATGGGGAAACAGTGGAAACAGTGGCTGACTTTATTTTTCTGGGCTCCAAAATCACTGCTGATGGTGATTGCAGCCATGAAATTAAAAGATGCTTACTCCTTGGAAGGAAAGTTATGACCAACCTAGCCAGCATATTAAAAAGCATAGACATTACTTTGCCAACAAACGTCCGTCTAGTCAAGGCTATGTTTTTTCCAGTGGTCACGTATGGATGTGAGAGTTGGACTATAAAGAAAGCTGAGCACAGAAGAATTGATGCTTTTGAACTATGGTGTTGGAGAAGACTCTTGAGAGTCCCTTGGACTGCAAGGAGATCCAACCAGTTCATCCTAAAGGAGATCAGTCCTGGGTGTTCATTGGAAGGACTGATGTTGAAGCTGAAACTCCAATACTTTGGCCATCTGATGCGAAGAGCTGACTCATTTGAAAAGACCCTGATGCTGGGAAAGATTGAGGGCAGGAGGAGAAGGGGACGACAGAGGATGAGATGGTTGGATGGCATCACCGACTCAATGGACATGAATTTGGGTGGACTCCGGGAGTTGGTGATGGATGGGGAGGCCTGGCATGCTGTGGTTCATGGGGTCGCAAAGAGTCGGACACGACTGAGCAACTGAACTGAACTGATTGTCCCTGAAACTCCCTTCCCATCCAGGCTGCCACGTAACATTGAGCAGAGTTCCCTGTGCTGTATGGTAGGTCCTTGTTGTTTACCCATTTTAAAGATTTCGGTTTTTTTGTTTGTTTTACTCCTGTTGACTTTACCTTCAAAGTATATTTAGAACATGACCACTTCTCACCACCTGCACTACTTTCTCCCCATCCTGAGCCACCATCATCTCTTATGTCGGTGACTGAAGAGTCTAACTGGTCTCCCTGTGTCTGCCATGGCTTTTCATGCAGCAGTCACTGTGATCATGGGGAAGTGTGATCAGTCATGCCACTCCTCTCCTTAAAACCCTTGCTGGCTCATATCATGAAGAGCTAACAAAGCCCATAGAGCATCCTACAAGGCCATTTGGGATCTCACCATTGTGTCCTGTCTGCTTACTGCTCTCACATCCATCCTGTATCTGACGTCCATTACTCTTCTTTCTGTGCTCAACTATGTCGGCCTTGTACTATTCTTCTAACACATCAGACATGCTCCTGCCCCAGGGCCTTTGCACTGACTTTTTCCTCTGCTGTGCACTCTTCATTCCCCACCAGCATGAAAGCTCTAGCAGAACAGGAATCTTTGTTTTCTTCTCTAATGTATCCACAAAGACTAGGACAGTGACTGGCACAGACCACACACTTAAGAAATATTTGTTGGATTTGTTAACGAGCTTGCATTGTTTTTATGATCAGAGAAAAGGAAAACAAAGTACTACATGTTGGGAGGAAAAGGAAAGCCTGCTCTGGATAACAGAAGAGATTTTTCTCCATTTGAATTTCTGACTCTTCTTTCTTCAGGAATGATTGTGAACAGCCTTTCTCTGTGCTACCACAACAAACTCATCTTAGCCCCTATGGTTCGGGTGGGGACTCTCCCAATGCGGCTTCTGGCCCTGGACTATGGAGCGGACATTGTGTACTGTGAGGTAAGGGGCTCCCGATCCTCCCAGACAGAGAGCTTTTCCACAAGTGCAGCCTCCTCACCCGTGGGTGGATGTGGTGTGAAGCTAGAGGAGGCAGAACGGGTGCTTCCTTCACAGGTGCTCACTGAAAGCATCAGAAGACAAAAACACAGGAGTTTTGTGAGCCCTGCCAAGGATCAGGAGCCTGGGCTGCATGGAGGCACTGTGGGACACCTGGGCCAGGTGGATAGATGAGCATCGTGTCAGGTCACTGCTGTGGCTCCTGTAGGAGTTAATCCACATTCATTATGTGAATGAGGAAGCTCAGTTTCAGAGTGAGAAGGAAAAGGACCAGATTCAGGCCAGAGAAACTGGATGGGATTGGTTTGGGGAGCCATAGTATTTTCTGATAGCAATAGCTAGTAGACCTGCTACTGGCCTGCTACTTTGAAGAATGTTATTAATAGGACTTCAGACCCAGGTTTAGAAAGCATCTTCTAGGAAAAACAGAGTTAAAGGAGTAGCTGATATTGGATAGGGACTGTGAGCAGTGGTTCTCAGTTGGGCAGGTAAGCTTCCCCCACAACCCTTAATCCTGCTATGTCTCTCTAGTGGGGGTGAGAGGTTAAAGAAACTACCCAAGTGCTTCTGACATTTCCATCTTTAACAGTCATCTGTGGAGGGAGGACTGTGTCTATAAGAGGGCTACAAAAGGAATCCTTGTGCTGATGGATCTATTCTGTGTCTATATCCTGGTTGCAATATTGTTACTACAGTTTTGCAAGATGTTACCATAGGAAGAAACTGGGCAGTGGGTACACAGGATCTCACATTCAGGTTCAATTGCATGTGAACCTCCAATTATCTCAAAATAAAAAGTTTTATTAAAAAGAAAGGTGTAGAAAGAAGAGAGGGTCTGGGACTTCCGTGGAGGTCCAGTGGCTAAGACTCTGTGCTCCCAATGCAGGGGACCCAGGTTCAATCCCTGGTCAGGGAACTAGATCCCACATGCTGCATCTAAGAAGCCTACATGCTGCAACTAAGATCTAGCAAATCCAAAATAAATAAGTAAAACAAATATTTTTTAAAAAGGAAAAGAAGAGAGAGCTTAAGAAGGAATTTGGGGAAAATAGGCCCTTTACCCAGGCCTAGCTCCTGTGGAGCAGAGTCAGACAGGCAGACCTGCAGGCCAGCTGGCCCCTGCTTGTGATGAGTAGATAGATCTCTGGGAACTGAGCCCCGAGTACTGGGAAAGGCACAGCATGGTGCCTGGTGCCCCCTGGTGGATCCAGAGTTCCTCTGCAGGCCAGCCTTGTGTTGCTCTGTGTTCACATGAGGTGACCCATCTGTAGGGTTAGTCGAATCACCTCACCCACCTCTCAGGACCTAGTGTGGGACCTCGGGTATTCCATGTGTACAGGCACCTTCTTAAAAACCCTGCAAAGCCCTCAGCAGCTGTAGGTGAAGAAAGGATGAACCACTTCAGCAAAGGTTAAGGTTATTCCCCACCAAGGTCTGCCCTATTGACAGAGTTTTCTAGGAGTTAATCAGATGTCACATACTTATTCCTTTTTATTATTATAAAAATATTATTGTAACATTGTAAAAATATGATTACAATGGATAGATGGACCTAGAGATTGTCCTACTGAGTGAAGTAAGACAGACAGAGAAAGACAAATATCATGTGCTACCGCTTATATGTGGAATCCAAAAAAATGGTACAAATTAACCTATTTACAACACAGAAAGGGTCACAGATGTAGAAATCAAACTTACGGTTACCAAGAGGACAAAGAGAGGGGGATACATTGGGAGATTGGGATTGACATATACACACTACTATATGTAAAATAGGTTACCTATGTAATAAGAACCTACTATATAGAACAGGAAACTCTGCTCAATACTCTGTAATGACCTATATGGGAAAAGAATCTAAAAAACAGTGGATATGTGTATATGTGTAACTGATTCACTGTGCTCTACACCTGAAACCAGCACAACATTGTAAATTACCTACACTCCAATAAAAATGAAATAAAACAAATAAACAACAACAAACAAACCAAAATAAAATGGGACTCTAGTGGCCAAGATGTGAGAGGACACCTGCCTTTTAATAAGCAAGATAAAGGGAGAAGACAGTGGCCTTTAGAGACCTTGATTACCAAAATGGGTACTTAAATTTTTTTTTTATGCTAAAAAACACATAACATAAGATTTACCATCTTAACTGTTTTTAAGTGTACAGTTCAGTAGTTGTGAAACAGATCTCCAGAACCTTTTCATCTTGCAAAACTGAAAGTCTATACCCATTAAACAACAACTCCCCTTTCCCCCATCCCCCACAGCCCCTTGACCATTCTACTTTCTGTTTCTATGAATTTGAATACTTTAGATACGTCATGTAAGTGGAAATATGCAGTATTTGTCTTTTTGTGACTGGCTTATTGTGGTTCAGCTGGTAAAGAATCTTCCTGCAATGTGGGAGACCTGGGTTCAATCCCTGGGTTGGGAAGATGCCCTGGAGAAGAGAAAGGCTACCCACTCCAGTATTCTGGCCTGGAGAATTCCATGGACTGTATAGTCCATGGGGTCACAAAGAGTCGTACATGACTGAGCGACTTTCACTTATTTTATTTAGCATAATATCCTCAAGGTTCATCTGTGTTGTACTAGGTGACAGGTTTTCCTTCCATTTTTAGGCTGAAGAGTATTCCATGGTATATGCACTGCATTTTGCTTATCCATTCATTTATCTATCGATGGACATTTGGGTCGCTTCTATTTCTTGGCTATTTTGAATAGTGCTGCTGTGAATGTAGGTATGCAGATCCCTCTTCGAGATCCTGCTTTCAGTTCTTTGGGATGTATATACCCAGAAATAGGATTTGCTGGATCATGTGGTAGTTTTTTCATTTTTTGAGGCATCTCCGTACTGTTTTCTCTGTCTTTTGCATCATTTTACACTCCCACCAGCAGTGTACAGCTTCTGAAATCTTTGCTAACACTTATTATTTTCTCTTCTTTTTTAATAGTACCCATGCTAATGGGTGTGAAGTGATAGCTCCTTGTGCTTTTGATTTGCATTTCTCTGATGATGAATGATGTTGAGCATGTTTTTGTATGTTTCATGGCTATTAGCATATCATCTTTGAAGAAATTTCTATTCAAATCTTCTGCCCAGAATGGGTAATTTTAAAACTTACAAGGAAATTATTTATGGAAAACATTGCAGGAATGGACAAAGAACATCCATATACCATTTACCCAGATTGACCTACTATTAACATTTTGCTTGATTTGTTTTATAATTTGTTCTCTCTCTCTAATGTATGTATTTTCTCTGCAGCTATTTGAAAGTTTCATATACTATTATGTATTACTTCTCAAATACTTCATGATATTTTCTAATAATAAAGTAATTCTTTTTTTAAGATTTTTTTTGGGGGGTGTGGACCATTTTTAAAGTCTTTATTGAATCTGTTACAATACTGCTTCTGTTTTTTATGCTTTTTGTTTGTTTGTTTTTGGCCCTGAGGCATGTGGGGTCTTAATTCCCCTGATTGAATCTACACCCTGTTCATTGGAAGGCAAAGTCTTAATCACTGGATTGCCAGGGAAATCTGTTTCTGTCTTTTTTCTTTGTGATTGTTGCCACCCTAGTTGCTCTGAAATGGTATCTCACTTTGGTTTTTTTGTTTGTTTTTAAAGATAGGTTTTATTTATTATTTTTTTGCCACACTAGGGATTGAACCCAGGCCCTCCGCATTGAGAACGCAGAGTCCTAACCTCTGGACTGCCAGGAAATTCTCCCCATTGTGGACACTGTGACTTTGATTTGCATTTCCTAGTAATGATATTGAGCATCTTTTGCTATGTTTATTTTCCATTTATATATCTTTTTTTGGAGAAATATCTCTTCATATCTTATGCCCATTTTTAAATTACTGTTTTTTTATTCTAAGAGTTTTAAGAGTTCTTTATATAGTCTGGATATTAGACCTTTAACAGATATATGATTTGCAAATAATTTCTCCCATTCTGTGGATTGTCTTTTCAGTTTATTTTTCATTTATTTATTTTTTTAAAGACTCCATTTTGATTTTTAAAAATTTTATATAAGTATTATTGATTTACTTTATTGATAGTATCCTTTGATGCACAAAAAATTTTAATTTTAATGTAGTTCAATTTACCTAATACTTTCCTTTGTTGTTTGTGCTTTTGGTATCATCTCGAAGGGGCTTTCTTGGTGGCTCAGATGGTAAAGAATCTGCCTGAAATGCAGGAGAACAAGGTTCGATCCCTGGGTTGGAAAGATCCCTTAGAGAAGCAAATAGCTTGGAGAGTTACATCAACAGAGGAGCCTGGCATGGTGGAATGGAGGAGATGAAGATAGCAGGCCATAGTTCAGATATAGAAAAATAATATCTGACAAAAAAGGAAGAATAAGCCCACACATGATAAGGCACTTAAAAATTAAATGCTGTTCAAACATTCAGTAGCCATATGAATAAAATAATTTGCTTGCTGGAGAAGGAAATGGCAACTCCAGTATTCTTGCCTGGAAAAGTCCATGGATGGAGGAGCCTGGCAGGCTGCAGTCCATGGGGTTACATGACTGAGCATGCATGCATGAGGAGGGTGGAGGGAGATGGGCTGGTAGCAATAAACTGGTAGAACTGAAAAAAAAAAATCCGCTTGCAGTGCAGGAGACCATAACTGACTTATAAATGGCCTTACTTATCAGGTAAGTTAAAAAGGCAAAATTAGTTTTACCAAGAAGATAAAAACCAATTAAAATTATATTCTTAACTGTGATGGAGATAGATGGAACTAGAAAGCATTGTTTGTGGCAAAATTGGAGTTGTTGCTCCTATAAAAATAAATGTCATGTATGATAAAAATTGAGGGAATGACATGAATATAGGAAAAATAGTTGTGGTAATTGAGGTAGAAAAATAATATCCTATTTGACAAAGAATAGTTTTTTTTCTGCACAACTTTTATAAATGTAAAAGTCAGTTTGGTAGGAAGATGCACAGATGATAAACTCTATCGCATGGAAAAACAATGTTTATTTTCACCAGTGAAAGAAATACAGTGGAAAAAAAAAGAGAAAAACCTGTGAGGTTCTACACTATAACCAAAGAACTGACTAAAATGAATAAAATTTATAAACAATAGTGTTGAGGATGTGTGGGTGAGCAGGCACACGTGTGGTTTTACTGGTGACAATTGAAATTAATTTCTCCACTTAACAACCAGCTGAGCATCTGCTGCATGTAAGGCATTGAAGCAGCTTCAGCAGATGTTCAGTAAGCACTTGTAACATGCTGGACGCTAGTGACACAAAGATTAACGAGACTGTATCCAAGCCCCAGAGGCTCTTTGGGTATAATGGGGAGACAGAAGAGAAAATAAGACATTTCAAGGGCCATTTTGCCTCAACTCCTCCTCTCAGGTCCTCAAAGCCCACTTTTGTGTGAATCCCGAACCTTCCTCAGGGCATTTGTCATCTAATGGTAAAGGCATGACGGGTGCATCTGTAACTAGCATATAGAGAAGAAGTGGTCCAGCTGTGAAGGTGGACATGGCAGAGGGTTTGAGGAATCTCGAGGGGGACAAGTTACTGCTGCCAGGGCTGGGATCCCAGCAGTAGGGACCTCAGCTCATTCTCACTTTCACTTGGCTCGCTTTCCCCGACTCATTCTCAGCCAAAGCTCAGCCTGGCTGCAGCCCTTTCCATAAGCAGAGGTCACTCAGTGCTGCCCACTTATGCACTGGCCTTCTTGCCTGCCCCTGCAACCAGGATCACTGGTCTTTCTTGCTGTACCCAGGACCTGTGTGTCCAGGACTGACATGTGCCCTTTGATTCCTCTGCAGGAGCTGATCGACCTCAAGATGCTTCAGTGCAAGAGAGTTGTCAATGGTGAGTGCAGTTGTGGTCCTAGGATTGTGTGTGTGCCCAGTCATGCCCAGGCTGTGCTAACGTTGCCCTTGCCCAGGTGTCAGTGTCCTCTGGTGCACCTTGCCTGGCTGTGTCATTTTGTGGATCCCATGCTCCCTTGAGTAGGGCTTCCCTGGGGGCTCAGTTGGTTAAGAATCCACTTGCAAATCAGGAGACCACCTGCAATACAGGAAACCCAGGTTTGATCCCTGGGTCGAGAAGATCCCCTGGAGAAGGAAATGGCAACCCACACCAGTATTCTTGAGTGGGAAGTCCCATGGACAGAGGAGCTTGGCAGGCTGTGGCCCATGGGGTCACAAGAGTTGAACATGACTTAGTGACTAAACCACTACCATCATGGTCTCTTGAGAATAGTCACTGCTCTCCAGAGACCATGACAAACAGCCAGTTGTGAAGCAGGCTGTGAATACCTTCTACCTATAGGCTTACTGGCATATGAATCACCAGGTTTTGTAGTACAGGTGACCCCCTTGGGGTCAGGATGGCTTCAGCACTGATCCTGACCCTGCTACTCTCTGACTGTACCCTGGGGCAAGTCACATGACCTCTCTGCTTCAGTGTCTTTAGCTGTAAAAGGAAATCCACAATCCCTGCTTTACTTAAATCATAGGGTTGCAGTGAGGATCAAATAAGATAAGGGACATGTAAGTACTTTGCAAATGGAAGTAGTTGTACTAAATTGTGGTTTTGCTTATACTTTATTGATAAGGCTGATTCTGCTTTAATGAGAGTTGTGGTATTGTTTGAGGTTTTTGAAATGTATACATGTTTATGAAATCTTAAAATAAGTTCACTCGAAGTTTTGTCAATCTCATGTTTAATTGCTTTAATATATATTTTCTTTGTGTTATGAAAAATTCAGTGTTATAGATATCAGTTCAGTTCAGTCACTCAGTTGTGTCCATTCTTTGGGACCCCATGGACTGCAGTATGCCAGGCTTCCCTGTCCATCACCAATTCCTGGAGCTTGCTCAAACTCATGTCTATTGAGTCAGTGATGCCATCCAACCTTTTCATCTTCTGTCATCCCCTTCTCCTGCCTTCAATCTTGCCCAACATCAGGGTCTTTTCCAATGAGTCAGTTCTTTGCATCAAGTGGCCAAAGTATTGGAGCTTCAGCTTCAGCATCAGTCATTCCAATGAATATTCAGGACTGATTTCCTTTAGGATTGGCTGGTTTGATCTCCTTGCAGTCCAAGGGACTCTCAAGAGTCTTCTCCAACACCACAGTTCAAAAGCATCAGTTCTTCAGCACTCAGCTTTCTTTATGGTCCAACTCTCACATCCATACATAACTACTGGAAAAACCATTGACTAGATGGACTTTTGTCAGCAAAGGTCTCTGCTTTTTAATATGCTGTCTAGGTTGGTCATAGCTTTTTCAATTATTACTCCTGAAATAAAAGGAGCAAGCATCTTTTAATTTCATGGCCACAGTCACCATCTGCAGTAATTTTGGAGCCCAAGAAAAGAAAGTTGTCATTGTTTCCATTATTTCCCCGTCTATTTGCCATGAGGTGATGGGACTGGATGCCATGATCTTCGTTTTTTGAATATTGAGTTTTAAGCCAGCTTTTTCACTCTCCTCTTTCACTTTCATCAAGAGGCTCTTTAGTTCCTCTTCGCTTTTTTGCGTAAAGGTGGTGTCATCTGCATATCTGAGATTATTGATATTTCTCCCAGCAATCTTGATTCCAGCTTGTGCTTCATCCAGCCCTGCATTTTGCAGAATGTACTCTGCATGTAAGTTAAATAAGCAGGGTAACGATATACAACCTTGACATACTCCTTTCCCAATCCTAAAAAATGAAAATTCCACATAATCCCATGCTTGGAGAGTAATCACAAAGAGAAATGACATGTACTTTTAACACACACTTGGATCATGATACGTGTGTTTTTTTTTTTTTAATTTTTTGGGGAGAAAGAGGGCAAGGGGCCCGCGAATGGCTGCATGCCACCATCCCTCTCCCCGTCACCAGGGACAGAGGGAAGGACATGGGCACAGACATGTGATAGCAGCAACAGGCTTGCCACTGGCTCCCCAACCGCGTGCATCCCCCCCAGGAAAGGGCCCTGCCTCTCCCCTGTTCCCTGTACCAGCCCATGGGCAAGGCCCACGGCAGGGAAATGATACACGTTTTGCCCCTTGTTTTCTATTAATACGGAGACATTTGTGTTTTCTTGCAGAGGCGCTCAGCACAGTGGACTTTGTTGCTCCTGATGACCGAGTGGTCTTCCGCACCTGTGAAAGGGAGCAGAGCAAGGTCATCTTCCAGATGGTAAGACATCCCAGGGCTGAGCGCACTTGCCATCTTATGCCCTGGGCCGGGGGAGTGTTACATGCCTGGGCTCCATTATATAGTGGTCTTCAGTCTTCCTGAAGATCCTGCATTCAATGGTTTCAGAGATCTGCTCATGAGCAATTATGTTCTTGGAGATGGTTTATGGAAATCAAGCTATTAGCGATCTATTACATGCTTCCAGTCTCAAATTTAATTTCCTTCATTGTAGGGATTATCTGTTTATCATGACTTATATGTATTTTTATTCCCTAGCATCAGTTGTTCAGATCATGGTCTGTGTTTTGTATAGTCTATATATATTTCCCATTTAAAGAAATTAGGTTTCTTCAAGAGTAGTTTTTGGGGACTTCCCTAGCAGTCTAGTGGTTAAGACTCTGTGCTTTTACTGTAGGGGGCATGGGTTTGGTCCTTGGTTGAGGGAGTAAGATCCCACATGCCATCAGTACAACCAGGGGGAAAAAAAAAAAAGAATGGTTAGGATTTGTGTTAGAGTCATAGTGATTCTATTGTTCTCTCACTTTGGGCATTTCTCAGTATTTTTTCAGAAATACTTCCTGGATAAAATTTAAGTTTGTTAAAAAAAAATTGATAACAGGACTTCCCTGGTGGCCCAGTGGTTAAGAATCTGCCCGCCAATGCAGGGGACATGGGTTTGATCCCTGGTCCAGGAAGATCCCATATGCAATGGGGCAACTAAGCCTGTGCACTGCTACTAGCGAGCCCGTATGCCCTAGAGCCAGTGCTCTGCAACAAGAGAAGCCACCACAATGAGAAATCTGCTTGCTGCAACTAGAGAAAGCCTGTGCGCAGCAACAACACCAAAAAAAATAAAAAAAAAAATTGATATCAGTGAGTAACTGTATGACAAAGAGATATAGAAGAATGTTAATTGTAGAAACTAAGTGGTGGTTGTATGAATGTTCACTCTAAAATCTTTCGAACATTTTTGTATGTTTCAAAGTATTGACACCATTGAGGACATTTTTTTAGCTCTCCAGTGAGCCAGTCCAGTGGGCTAGCTATTTGAGAGAATAACACCTGGTCTCCACTTGCTGGTGTGTGTGTGTGTGTGTGTGTGTGTGTGTGTGTGTGTGTGTGTGTGTGTGTATGCCCGTGCATGTGTGCATGGTGTGCCTGAGTGTGGTTGTCTGTGCATATGGACTCTCTCAGGGCCTTGGTTGATACAGCGTCTTGTGTTCCCAGGGGACTTCAGATGCAGAGCGAGCCCTTGCTGTGGCCAGGCTTGTGTAAGTTCTTCCCTCTTGGGGGAATGCCTTTGCCTCTCCTGTGGGCCCTGAGGTCTTACTGTTCTCTATGACCTTGGAGGTGACCTCCCTTCTGCTTCCTAGTCCACTACCTTCTGTTTTCAGGTTAAGAGGGTCATATTTCCTGCTCCATTTGTGTTGAATAAGGGCTGTCCCAGGTGTGATGTGAACCCACTGTGTCTGGACCCCAGAGAACCTTTGGGTGGGAGCCTGTTTGTTAGTGTTTATTTATGAGGCTTCCTTTCTGGAGACTACCATGACTATGAACCCTGAGCTTTTAAATCTCATGAAGTGTAAGTAAGACTTACTGCTTTCTAAATTAATGAAGGCAGCAGAGTAATGTGGTTCAGGAGATGGCCTTTGTGTTAGCTGTGGGCTGGAATCCTGACTTTGCTATCTGCTGACTGTGTGACCTTAGATCTGTTATTTAACCTCACTAAGAACTTAGGTTTCCTCATCTATAAAATGAGACCAATAGTCCCACCTCCCTCTGGCATTATAGGGAAGGGTACATGAGATGATGCATGTAAATATCTTTGCAATATGTGGCATGTAGTGCGTGCTTGGTAAGTTGTTAGCTCTTGTTATTAATTACAATGAAGGTGAGAAGAAACTTGGGTAGTAGTTGCTGCTGGTCACAGACAAGTAACTGTGTATGTACCAGATGATGAGGAAAGGGTCCTTTCTGCACCTGAGGACTGTTTGGAGGAAGCTAACTATGCAGCCAAGCACACCAAGACAGTTCCCCACTTCTACCAGAACCAGTGCTCTGGGAAAGGGCTCTTGTGCCTGGGTCACTTTTGTGCATCGGCAAATGGCTTTCACTATCCAGTTAGGACTGGAACTCTGGGATGGAGTTCTGTGTGGCTGTCACTCAACATTCGATTCATCTGATACAACTCAAAGCTGGCAGAATCCTCTACAACTAGCCTTTCCTACATGTGTGAGCACCTTATATTCTTCTGGAGCTCTGCCCAGGAGGAGAGGCGGTTGCATATTTTAGAGACAGAATTTTTCATTTTCTGTCCCTGAGGGTTGGTGTGTTTCAGAGGGCCAGTAAGAATTACAGGAGCACAGACCCATACCTTTGACTTTATGTCCTACCCTCAAGTTGAATATTTATTACCTTTCCTCCTTCATGTTTTTCCAGAGAAAATGATGTGGCTGGTATTGACGTCAACATGGGCTGTCCTAAAGAGTATTCCACCAAGGTAAACTGCTTTCATTGTACTCTTCACAAATGTAGGGTACAGATTAAAGGAGACTGACTGGAGGTGACAACTAAGTACAGTGCCTCACTCTGGACTAGATCCTGTACTCATGAGCAAGAAGCTCAAGAGGATGTTATGAGATCAACTGGCAAAATTGGATTATAGATGATGGTAGATGAGCTAAAAAATCCTGTATCAATGAAAATATATGAAGTTGATAACTTCTGTGGTTATGTAAGAATATCTCTATTAGAAAATACACACAAATATTTAGGGGTCAAGGGCTTTGAGAGAGATACACACACACACACACACACGCACACACACACACACACACATAAAATTACCCTCCAATGGTTCAGGAAAAAAGTTTTTAAATTTTATTTCCTTACTTTTGTCTGTGCTGGGTCTCTGTTGCTCCATACTGGCTTTCTCTAATTGCGATGAGTGGGGCCCACTCTCTAGCTGTGGAGCATGGGTGTTTCATTGCCATGGTTTCTCTTGTTGCAGAGCACAGGCTCTAGGGCCTGCTGACTCAGTAGTTGGGGAGCAATGAGGCATGTGCAGTCTTGGTTTTGGAGGTGGTTTGGAGCAGATGAAAATGCCTTAGTTGCCCCGAGGCATGTGCAATCTTCCTGGATTAGGGATCGAACTGGTGTCCCCAGCATTGGCAGGTGGATTCTTAACCATTGGACCACCAGGAAAGTCCAGGAAAAATTTTAGATGTGCATACACATGTATACATACATAAATATTCACACACACACAGAGCACTTGTGCCCAAATAATAAATGGTGTAAATGTTAAAAGAAAGAAAAATGTGAACAGAACTCTGTCTTTTTCATGATAAAAATAGAGGATGTAATATATATATCCCAATTGTCATATCAGAAGAGACCAGACAGGACTGCAGTGGAAGCTCTGAGAAAGGAACAGAAGGGAAGCCCTTAAACGCAGGCTCTTGTGGGGAAATGTGGTCCCTGAGGAGGAGGCTTGGAACCCTGCAGGCCAAGGGAGGGGTACAAGCTGGGACCTGGAGGCCAACATGCAATAGAGGCAGGGAAACTTGATTTGACCCGAGGGTTGAGAAGTGGGAGGGGAAGAGGCAGCAGAGGAACATGTGATTGAAAATCTTGGTTGGGACCAGGTTAACTGAACTTTGACTTTTTAGATATCTCTGACCTGTTTCTGGACAGAGAAGGCTTGTGATCAGAAACTTCATCTCTTCCCCCAGGGGAAGCCAGCGTTGCTAGTTTCTTGTGTGTCTTTCCAAATATATTCTATAAATAGAAATGCTAATCTAGAAGCCATGTGTCTAGTGGATTCAAGTTAAAGAGGCTAGAGGTCGGGACACAGATATCCGAGATGAGTATCTTGAGTCCACAGGAGAAACCAAGGATGGAGAGAAGAAAAGCCAAATTGGGGCAGAATTTGACAGTGCTTGGCTGGCAAATGATCACACTGGGAGTGGGAGGTGGGGTGAGTTGTGGGGGCAGAGGGAGGATAGACTGGCAGCCAAGAGGATGGTTGGTCTCAGTGTCATTGGGACTGCTGGAGGAAGAGGTGGTTTGGAGAGGCTGTAAAGGGCAGCTTGGAGCTAACTGAGTGTAAGGCACCAGAGTGACTCCTGCAGGGTCACCTCAGAAACCTGATCATAGGGTGCAAGGGTCTGCAGTCTAGATGTGGCAGGTTGTCCCCATAGCCCACTGCCCAGAGTCTGCTCTCAGGAGTTGGTTGGCCTGAGGACCCTTGCTTTAGGCCAAGAGGCTGAGACTGCCTGAGGGAAAGGCTCTTGGGATACTTGAAAACCAGAGGACCTTGTGGGTGGCTGCTTCAAGGAATCGTGGCAATTTTCCCTTGTCTCTTCCTAAGTGGCTCAGTGGTAAAGAACCCGCCTGCCAACACAGGAGATGCAGGAGATGCAGATTCAATCCCTGGGTCAGGAAGATCCCCTGGAGTAGGGAATGGCAACCCATTCCAGTATTCTTGCCTGGGAAATCCCATGTGCAGAGGAGCCTGGCAGAATACAGTCCATGGGGTGTCAAAGAATTGGACATGGCTGAACATGCACGCAAGAAATTGAAAACATCAGGCTCTGTTTTGCTACCTTCTAATTATTCCCTCATGAACCTGAGTTGTGTATGGAGCAGAGCTGAAATGGTTAGAATATTCCCCCTGACATCATGGAGTGAAGAAAGCAAGGAGCAGAATCATATATGGTGTGTCACCATTTCTGTGTGGGAAATGGGGAATGAATATGTATACTCACACTTCTTTTTATATTTCGGAAAAATACACAAGAAACTGGTGACACTTGTTTCCCCTGGGAAGGAAACTAAGTTTTTCTTTGGTTTTGTAGAAGAAATAAGTTTCCCTTGCAGTGGTGCTACTCCAGATAATTAACAAGGTCACAGCACTGGGACTGACCAGTCAGAACAGATCCCTCCCAGTGCACCGTACCCAGTACCTGCCAGCTGAATATCTGCTGTATTCTCATGGTTCAAAAGTGGAAGTCATATTAAAAAAATAAATTGAATAGTTTTCTCTCCTTCTAAGGGAGAGTTCTTACTCTTCATCCTTTTGAACCTCTAAGATTTTTAATATGTTGCCTATTCAAAAAAGCAAATTAAGAAGTTAAATAGAAAGGAAAGAAGGAAGGGAGGGAAGGAGAGAGGAAGGAAAGAAATGCCAGTTAGAAAAGCCACTGCTGGGGAAGGAGCAGAGAGACCAGATTTTAGATTCTGCGATTCCACAAGGAAGGGCTGGATTGTGTGCGAAGTGAGGGACAGCGGAGCCATGGTGAGTGGCCAGGACTTCCTTGAGGCCTCTAAGGTTGTGTCTGAGGTGGTCCAGGGCTAGAAGCCCTGCTCTTCCCATTCTCTGAAATGCAGACTCAGTCTGTGCTGGTTCAGCCTTCTCTCTGGTTCTAATGTGTATTTCTGAAACATGACATTAAACTGTAATAAGTAAATTTAAACCTTCTGAGCACACTCCATGAGCATTCATTAGTTTGTAGTTTATATATTGACAGCATATATTTATTGGATTTGTCTTTCTTCCCTTCACCTCATTCTGAGTGGGTTCAGATTTTTAACATTTCCCCCTCTTCCGATTATTGAAGTAATTTATATCATTGTCCAGAACTTGGATAATATAGAAAACGACAAAAAAAAAAAAAAAGCGAAAACAAGAAAATCATCAGTAATCTCACCATCAAGAGACGACGACTGTTATTCATGTTGAGATTTAAGTGGCTCTGGGGATTGTTGGTTTCCATTAGTTGGGGATTTTGTTAGAGTTTGACACTGGTCTGAGTGCTCAGGACTGGGGGGCCAGTTGCTGACAGAGGAGCAGGACCTGGACATTATTTGCAGCTTGTGTGCCTCTGTGTGGCTTTGCTGGCAGTGGTGGCAAGTGACGGTAGGATAGGAAGAAGGTGGATTCTATCTCATTTCAAAGGAAGACCAATCCATTTTTTTTTTTAAGAGGCTTGGCAGCTGGTGGGGTTTAGTTTATCAGGCATTGAAACCCTCGGTAGGAAATGGGCAGTGCTGAAAAATGATTTTTTAGAACTCGTTTCTAGGTAGACCTGCGGGTCTTGCTAAGGGGATCAGAGTGACAGCTTTTAGAATTTGTCAAACTGATCCCTGGTGTTGTGGGCACAGATGCCCCTGCTTTCTTGCTTGCCCAGGAGAAGTGCTGATCACCAGTGGACCTTGGTTTCTGGGAGGCAGGTGCTGAGGTGCTGCCAGGTTGCCATCCCACAGGGAGGAGCCGCCCTCTTCCAGCTGTAAGAGCCCTGTGTATGCTTTTCCTTAGGGAGGAATGGGAGCTGCCCTGCTGTCAGATCCTGACAAAATCGAGAAGGTAAGTCCTGCCCTTAAGAGGTCTCTTAAGCGTGCCTGTGAGCTAGAGCAGTTGGGAGCACCTTCCCTCCCCTCCCTTGAGATTGAGAGAATCACACACTCCACCAGGGTCTGGAAATTTTTTAAAAGACTTCCTAGTGATTTGACATGCAGACGGGTTTAGGAAACCCTGAGCCATCCTGCAGCAGCCTTGGTGTTCCTGAAAAGCGCAGGGCAAGGGACATGTCAGCCAAGAGCCAAAGGCCCTGAGGACTCATTTAGAACCACCTCTATATGCCTCTCTTCCTTCTGAGAAGATCATGAGCGCCCAGGCCAGGCTACCTGTGGGTTGTGGACATGCTCAGTGGCCACATGTGTCAAGGCATAGGGGGATTGGCCTCTCCCAGTGAGTCTCCTGCACACTGACAGAGTCCACCATCAATATGAGAGCAAGCCAAGCTAGGGCCATACAAGGTAAGCTGAATTAGTCCCCTCTGGTCCCCTTCCCCTGTGATTCTGGTGGCCAGGTTTACGAGGTGTTAGGGTCAGACTGATATTTGCCACCCAATGCTGTGAGCTGCCAGGGCATGTGGGAGTAACATTTTCTGTCACACCATGTGCACCTTTGACTTTTCTCTGTCAGTTCACCAGCTTTCTCCTTGCTGTTCCTGTTAGCTACTTTGATTTCCTTTTCCTTCTCCATCCCCACTTCTGTCTCTGGGCCTTAAGTCCCCCTAATGCCTCCCACATGCTAACAACATGGGATAAGGCACCACTGATAAGAGGTGCCATTGCCATGTCAGCAGTTCAACCTTGTATATTCCTCCAGCCTCACTGTCTCTGGGATCTAGGAAATCCAGCATGTTTGTGAGTTAGGGGCCTTCTCATTTTTCCTGGGTGCGGATAGGCACAGAAAATGATCTCAGACACCTCTCTGCAGGCTGGAGTGTATGTGGACAGTTGTGGGTGTCCACCCTTAGGGGAGGAGCCTCAATAGGGGGTGATTTTCTTCATAATATGTACATACAGGCATTTCTGTTATCCTCTGGCCTCCTGGCTTCTCCCACCTATGCTGTTAGCTCTGTCTTCACCACTGCCCTTCTTTGGGCACATTGCACACAAGAGGCAGCAGAATTCACAGCTCACCTCGGAAGCTCACTTCATTTCTGTCTTAACTATTTTTAAGTGGCACCTGGGCCAGCAGGCCTTGTCTTGCCCATTATCTGTCCTAACAGCCTAGTGTCTTGGTCCAATGTCTCCTGGAGGGCCTGCCTTAGCCTGCCCCTGAGAGAGGCTTCCTTCACTGGTTCTTGTAACCTGGCTGTCTGCTGCCCCTTCCTGTCTAGAACCAGACTGGCAACGGCTACTGAATGTCCCCTCTGCTTTGCTGGACAGGGATCCTGTTTCTTGGAAGAGGGCTCTTGGGATCACCTTCCCTCTAGCTTGCCTGGCCCAAACTTTTTGATGAGGGAAGAAGATAAAGATAGCAAGGTCACAGACATGCAGTGTCATCTACCCCTTTCTTGGTCTCTGACTCGTGGTCTGGTCTTGTTACTTCCCTGACACTTTCCTATGTGACTTTCTTGATCTATGTTTGGAGTCCTTTGCAATTAATGTGCAAAATAAACCTTTTTAAGTAGGATGACAATGTTGTCTTTTCCTTTGCCAGTGTCTCTGCTGTATATCTGACTCCCCGAAAGGGAGGACAGGGTCCAGGACCTGTTCAAGCTCTCCTGTTCCTTCACTTGGCAGACCCTGGCACAGCACTCAGGGAACATGCCTTCAGACAGGAATGGAGCTGTAAGCCATGTGTTCTTAACCAGCGTTAGGCCTCAGAATCATTTTGAGGAGAGAACATGTTTGACAGAGTCTTTTGAAAACACATATTCCTAAGCCCTGCCCCTGAGTCCTACCTCATTCAGGAAAGATAAGGTGGAATCTATGATTCTGCATTTCTTAGGCTCTCCAGGTGATTCTGATGTTTGCCTCGGCAAAGTATCACACTGTGTCCTGCACAGACATGTATGTAGATCCATCCATGCATTCATTCCATCACTCATTCATTTACCAAATACATGCATACTGCTATGAACCAGGTCAAGGACTGCTGGGCCTGGGGCTATAGTGGAGAAAAAAGGTGAACTCCTTCCTTCACGGAGCTTCCATGTAGATGCTGTGCAACAGATGCATTCACATGGACCCATACATGGATGTAAATGTTCCTGTGCCACTGGGCCACACAGGTCTGGAGTGAAATTCATCAATATAAGCAGCTGTGGTGATTATTCTGGAAGAGGCAGATGTTCTTGTGTTCTTCCCGACCATAGATCCTCAGCACTCTTGTGAAAGGGACGTGCAGACCTGTGACCTGCAAGATTCGCATCCTGCCATCGGTAAGAATGGTGTGTTACACCTGAATGTCCATTTTCTCTGGAGATGTTGGTCGAGGGGTGTGAATGATTCTTGAGGGGATGGGTCAGGTTTGGAGGAGTGGGGAGATCTGAGCCCACTTTGGGAGCTGGCAGCTGCTCCCTGTGTGGCTGCAGTAACCACCCTGTGTGGCCCTATCCCTCAGCTGGAAGACACCCTGAGTCTTGTGAAGCGGATAGAGAGGACCGGCATCGCCGCCATCGCGGTTCATGGGAGGTGAGTTGTCCCCTTGCTAGTGACCGACTTGCGAGGAGGTCCTCAGCCACTTTGATGCTTCTTCACCAGACCCCGGGCACCTACCAGCTTCTCTTCTATGTACCCAGCCTAGCTCTGCTTAGCTCTTTGACACTCCCTGAATCTGGAGGGCAGTCCAACCCTTTCTGGGGTTGCATTTTTCTCTGTTTCATTCATTGAGCATCTACTGGGTGGTGGAGACTGCACTGAGCTTTAGAGATACAGACACACCAAACGGAAGGAGAAATGCCCTTACCCTCAGGATGTGCAAATGCTAGAGATCGAGTGATTTGCTCAAAACTGGGTTGTGCAGTCAGGAAGTGGTGGAATTAGAACTCTGCCTCTGAATCTCATTTTCTTTCCGCTATGTTCAGCACTAGCTTTTCTCCCGAATGACCCCAGGCAGACCACTGTTCTTTTATAGGCACCTCCTCTTTTGTCTGCCCTCGTTGGACTACCAGCTGTCACAGGCACTGCTTTACACAGTCCTTAGGTCTGTAGCGAATGTGTTCTCTGCTGAGAGCTGACGTGTTGCTGAAGGCTATCCTTGGTTTCCCAGTTGAACTTGCTCCCTGTGTCCAGGATGTACTTGTGTACCAAATCCCAGGTTGGCAAACGTCGGCTGGAGTGACCTCCCTTCTGAATGATGTTCCTTGTGAGTTCAAAGGTCTTGTAGGAACAGCTCATTTCTTGCAGGTGTGTCTATTACAGCATTTTCAGAGAAGGGAACCCAGAACTTCAACATATAAAAACAGAGAAAAGCAGAGATGTGTGTGTTGAAGCCAGCAGGGGGAGGTGAAAGGCCATGCACAGGTACATACACACCCCTTCCAGAGGCAGCAGGCTCTGGGCTCAGATGCCTGGCTTCAAATGCCAGCTCTGCTGCTGGCTGGCTGTGTGTCTTTGGACAAATTATTTAACCTCTCTGAGCACTATAGTCCTCATTTGGAAATTAAAATAGTTTCTGCTTTATAGGGTTGTCGCGAAGCTTTTATGAGATTGTGAATATACAGTCTTGGCATAGTGCCTGGCAGATAGTGTTCTCTGAATAAATAAAACTATTCCTTTTTCCCAGTAGTTGGAAAGACTAGGAAGACAGAATTGGGCAAGTTTAAAGAGGGCCTTTCTGGCTATCAAAGCTGGTTAGAATTGGGCTGCCATGGGTGTGGGAAGGTGGAAGTGGAGGCTGGATTGATGGAACTTTCTTGGGCCCTGTGGCCCCTGACACTTTGGTTGGGGAGTATAGCAGAGGGACACCATAGACAGGGCCTGGGCAAGGGCTGTTTGGTTGGCCATCTGGTTCGCCCATGAGCACAGCTCAAGTTGGGGTTTACCTTAGCATCCCTAAGACTCATTCACTTATACACAGGAACTTCTTACAGCTGATCTTGGATTCAGGGGCCTCGGGCTGTGGCCCCGCCTCCCTGTGACCCTTAGTGACAGCCATGATCTACGGCCTGCCCCGTGCCAGGTGCCTCTCCCCGGATCAGCTGCCCAGCTTGACCCAGCACAGGCAGCTGTGTGGGAGTGGTCCATCTGAGCGGCGGCAGCTGTTCCCTGTCCCCCGGGAAGGGCAAGACCAGGACAGTAGGGGCAGCATTCCTAAGGCACCGTCCTTCATCTCCGACAGAGGCGAGGAGAAGTTGGGGGTGGCCATGTGACCACCTGCATCGGCTCCCGATAGCCACACCTCACCTGCAGGCCTCTGAGGGCTGGATTCGGTGTGTACCCCCGCTGCCCCTGCCTTATGCAGCTGGAATCAGGGAGAGCCATGCCCTGTAGCCTGGAGCCTATCCCTGCTGGCCACGTGGCCTTCCTGAGTGCCAGCAGGGAGGACTGTCGGACCTGGCTCACATCACTGGGGCTCAGTGTGACGCAGCCTTTGGCACTCAGCCCCCAGCCCCATCTCTTTATCTCCAAGGAAGCGAGAGGAGCGGCCTCAGCACCCTGTCAGCTGTGAAGCCATCAAAGCCATCGCCGAAACCCTCTCCATTCCTGTCATAGCCAAGTAAGCCTCCCTTCCTCCTTGTTTGTTCTTTTATGCCTCATTTTACTCAGAGGGATTTGAACTGACAAACAGAAAATGGAATGAGATAGCATCAAAAAATGACCCTCAGGGTAAAGAAGACAAGAATGTGGCAAAAATGAACTTGGGAACAAGGCTGAGAAGTGCCCGTCATGTCCCTTGGCCTCTGGTGAGCAGCCGATGTAAGTATTTGGTAGGCAGGCACCCAGGGCATTCTGATGGAGGGGTCGAGGTAGGAGCGTTTAGGGAGAGAGCAAGAAAGAGGCTGCCGAAAGGCCTCGGGTAAGGTGACGTCACACCAGGGCTAGGTGTGTAGGGTGTAGGGGGAGGCAATCCATGCCAGAGCACAGAGAGCTGCGGCTCAGGGGCAGAAGGCAGGTCACAGGCCAAAGCCCAGATCCTGGCAGGTGTGGGGGACCGATGACCAGCCTGCCGGCTCAGCAGTAGGACAGCAGTGTCCTGGTGTCACTGAGGAGCTGGCCTGTGTCGGCCAGTTGGGAGTCCAGCTCAGCCCTGTTCCTGCCCAATGGCAGGTTGGAAACAGAGGTTCTAAAGCCCTGATGAAAGTCATGCCTGCCTGGAGGCAGGGAGTGGGAAGCTAAGGCAGGGGTGGGTGTGGGGGGGTGGCAGCCAGGCCCACTTTGCCCACGCCAAGGTGGGCTAGTGGTGGCTTGGAGAGGGGATAGGACTGCTCAAGACCCTAGACTCTGTTGCTACCTGAGGGAGCTCCTCCACCCCTCATCCCACACACAGTGCTGTCTCTGAGCTGAAGGTGCCACCTGGCTCCTAATGAAACAGACAAAGAGCAGTTTCCAAGCGGCCATAGCATGGCCCGAAGGGAAATTGCGATCATACCAGGCCTCCTTCCTTCCTCTCACGACTGTCCTGCATCTGTTCCCTTTCTAGGGTTTGACCCAGCCATTAGTGGGCATGTAGAGCCCCAGCCTGGGGCTTTTCCTGCCATCCCTGTATCCACTTACAGACACCTGTCCTTCGGACATGGGCTGGCTGTAGTCACTGTTGAGGATGGCGGGCTGGGGATGGTAAATGTTCCTGAGTACCTGTGAAGTGCCAGGCATGGTTTGGGTTGCTGTACTCCATTATCTCACTCAGTGTTCCTGGCCCCACAGCAGGGTGCATGTTGTGCTCTCTAGTCTCTGAAGCTGTCAGCTGAAGGGCTTGGCCAAAGCCATGTACTTAAAAAGCGGCAGATCTAGGAGTTGCCTGTTTCTGACAATGCTGGTACGAGGCTGGGGCTACCCCTCACCAACCTTCCCCACCCCCCCACTGTTGCTTTTCAGTGGAGGATCTCACGACCACATCCAAGGGTATTCGGATATAGAGGACTTCCGACGAGCCACGGCAGCCTCTTCAGTGATGGTGGCCCGGGCGGCCATGTGGAACCCGTCCGTCTTCCTCAAGGAGGGGCCGCGGCCCTTGGAAGAGGTCATGCAGAAGTACATCAGATATGTACGTCTACACACTTTTTCACAACAAACTTTTCTGTCTGCTCACTTTCTGCAGAAAGTGCTTTGGGTGAGCCTCCAGCCCCTGGCAGCCCGTGTGGTTCCTCTCCTTTTCTTTGTCATGTCGCGAGGCATTGGGTTTTCCTGGCTGCAGTGTGAAGAGTGGGCTGCTGGTGGGGAGGGGGTCATGGCCCTACCATCACCCCCTTCTAAAGCCTCCAAGGTGTGGGGGTCATCGCACGGGCCTCTGGATCCAGGAGGCTGTCGGGACCCCTAACCCATGATACCTTTCTCGAAGTCCCTATCACCCCTCTGCCCCCTGTGTGCACAGTGCCAGTGCCAGTGAGTTGGCACTTCAGCAGCCACCGCCAGGAGCAGCTGTCATAGCGGCTGTTGCTGAGGACAGATTCTCTCCATAAAGACGTGTCACCTGGCCATCAGTCATAATCACTTCTCAAGCTCTTCTCTTGTAATTCCCAGAAACCAAAAAAGCAAAAATGTAATTCCCAGTTAGGCTACTTCCTCTGACTCAGGAAGTAGCCTAACTTTAATCCTTTCCTTGGGGAATAGCTTTTTTTTTTCTTCCCACCCGGATTGTGATGGTAGTGCCAGGGCATTTCCTATAAAGGAGTTTTTGGTCACCTGCCATGTCTCATTGGCACAGCCCTGGCACCCTGTGGGACCCTGTGACCAGCTGTGTGTGTGTGTCTGTCAGCAGAGACAGTGAGTGGTTGGTCCACAGACTCCCACCCTCCTCTTCAGTCCTGGAGCCCCCACCCACCTGGGGGGTCAGGAGCTTCTCAGACTCTCAGGCGGCCATGACCATGCCTGGGGAATTGTGGCTGCCCTGACATGTGGGTGTCTGCAGTGCTGAGCAAGCTGGGGTTGGGGGAGGCACTGAGGGCCCGTGCCTAGAGCCGGCAGCCTCTGTTCTCAAGCCTTTTCTGCTCGTTGCTGCAGCCTTCATCCCCTTGGTCCCAGATGTCCTATTGGGTAGGTCAGTGACCACCAGGCTCTCCAATGTCCTGGGTCAGCCAGAGGTGAGGGGCTGGGCGCAGCCTAGGTGGGCTGGCTGGTGGCCTGTGGCCGGGATGGGACAGTCAGTAGAGCCAAGCTCTCTCACTGGCTGAATGGTGACGGTATCCTTCCTGCACAGCCCGTCCCTTGGCAGCACCTCACGAGGGTGTGTTGGGCCAGAGAAAGGGAGTGGCTTTCCAGCACAGGCAGGGCTGCTTCTGGTCCAGCCAGGTGCCTCTGTCCCAAACAAGCTGAGTCAAGGCCTTGCCGCTGGCCGGGACTTACCCCTCGGTCCCTGCTTTGTCATGATGCACTGAGGCAAGGCACTGAAGACACAGGCCTAGGTGGAGGGATTAGAAGAGTGTAGGGGGTGAGCGGTGGAGGGGTGGGTTCTAGGGGGCTGGGGCACCCTTCGACCCTTGCTCTCCTGCCAGGCCAACTTCCACTGGGCATCCCCGGGCACTCGACTTGCCTCCTTGAGCCTGCATTTCCCCATCTGAGTACTGGTACCCATTTGTCGAGCTTGTAACACGTGTGAACATGCTTGGTCTGTGATGCTGGGTTTTCCCATGTTGGGGGAAGTTGTAGACAGGCTGTTTAAGATGTGGGAGTGGCAGGCGCCCGCCAGGGTTATAAGGAGTAGAAGAATGTCACCCCTGTCCTGGGGCTGGTCCTGCTGCACCAGAGCTTGGCTGTTCCCCGCTCCCTGCCATAGAAGATGCTCGGCAGCAGGTCCTCTGTGGTAGCTGATGCAGGAGCAGCTCCCTGCACATCTGGACCTTGGTCAGGCTGTCCGGTAGAGTGTTCTCCTGACTGAGGACCTTGGCTGCAACCCTCAAGCCTTGTGTCACTAACCAGAGGAGTAGATGGCCAAGGTGGAGGTGGCTCTTTTGTGGGGGCCTCAGCTCCAGGGCCCTCTCAGGCCTCCTTGGAGCCACTTTCCCCGCCATCGGAGCAGCGCTCGGGCCTCAGAGCCTGCCTCGGAAGTAGGAGGGCTCACGGCAGTTCTTCTCGCAGGCTGTGCAGTATGACAACCACTACACCAACACCAAGTACTGCTTGTGCCAGATGCTGCGAGAACAGCTGGAGTCACCCCAGGGAAGGTTACTCCACGCTGCCCAGTCTTCCCAGGAAATTTGGTGAGAGGGGCAAGGGGCTGTTCATCTGTACGTGCAGACATGCCCCAGACCTGACCCTGAGCCCTAAACTGACTACCGGGGGACCCTGGGGGTGGATGTGCAAAATGCAGATGTGGGGTACAGCTTTGCCTCACAGAAGGGGGTACTTGCAAAGCTTTAGAACCTACCCTCCCTGGACTGATCTCAGTAGCAGGATTTTAGAAATTAGGCCATCAGTGGGATGGAGGAAGGTGAGGGCTGGGCTTGGGAATCCCTGGGGAGGAAGGGGCTTTCCTGGTCACAGATATGTCACATGCCAGGCCACCAGGGTCCAATGGTTAGGAGACTTGGGGTCTTAGAATGGAACCCCCGGCCTGTGCCCATACCTTCACCCCATCTAGAGGCCACCCCTTGGTTCTCTAGATCTGCTGGAGCTCTAACTCAGGTGGTAGACTTTGGGGGCCATCACAACCTGGCCTCATGCCTGTCCCCACAGCTACCTGTGCTTGTGTGGGGCCTCCTGCCTGAATGCTCTCTCCCCTGAACGTTTGCTGTCTTTACCCTCCTTCCCCCAGAGAAGGCTTTCTGGACCAGGCTCGCCCTCAGGCAGCCATCTTCATGAATATCCTCCAGTCCTTAAGATGCTCCCAGAGGGAAGAGCGTTGCCAGAACCTTCCTCTTTGCCTTGGGCTTGTGGTGCTCAGTCTGTCCCTCTCCCATGTGGCTTAACCAGCTCGACCTCAGTACCTTGTGAGCTCGGGGATAACTCTGAAGAACATCACTCTGTCTCTCTGGGTGGTACCTCATTTTAGGTTTGGCCTAACTGTTTGTGGTCAGGGCAGGAAGTGGGGAACCAGTCAGTGGTCAGGCCTCCGTGTCTTCCTCCCATGGGCCCACATGAGAATGAGGCTGTGCATCCCCAGCGCTTGGTCTGTGTAGCTCACTCACTGCTGACTGGGGACACCTGCCTGTGTGTTCCTCCTTGGAAGAAAGGCTGCAGTGATGTTTGGAACCTTTTCCACCCAGCCCAGCCCACTCTCCGGTGCTCACGCTTAGGGGATCCTGCTCCATTCTCCATCTGCTAGTTCGGGCTGATCACAGGGATGTGTAGGAAGCACCTTCCAATGGCTCAACCCTGGTGGTGTTCCGGTGCATGTAGGGGACATTTCTCAGTGGTGGGCCCTGGGTTCCTGCAGCAGTTTCCTGAGTGCTGGCTGCACTAAGGGGCTTGCCCTACTCTTCTCATCCCTTCAAAGTGAGGCCTTTGGCCTTGGTGCATTCTATGAGGAGACCACACGAGAGCTGGATGCCCGGCGGGCCAAACTTCTGGCCAGGAGCCCAGAGGAGGCAGAGGAACCAGCTGAAGACACTTCTGGTATCATTAAGATGGCCATCAAGTTTGACCGGTAGGTCTCCAGCTTGGCTTCAGCTTGGGCCAGGGCCAGTCCTCAGGTCTGACTGGGCCAACAAGCTGGCTGGTTAATGCCAAGCCATGGGACCACAGGCCTCCTTTATTTTGGACAATTGTTCTCAGTTTTCAGCAACCCAAAGAAGGCACTTTGGAGAAGACAGTCCCTTAAAGCCCAGGCAGTGCTGTCAGGATGTGGATGCTGTCCCAAGGGTGACTAAACTATACCTTTTTCCTGACCCATCCCCTCCCACAACTCAGTCTGGGGAGACTTGTCCCCTTCTGTTACTGAAAATATGTGTTTTCTCCCTGAAAAAGTAGCAAAAGTATTAGTTGCTTAGTCATGTCTGACTCTGTGACCCCATGGACTGTAACCCACTAAGCTCCTATGTCCATGGAATTCTCCAGGCAAGAATACTAGAGTGGGTTGCCATTTCCTTCTATAGGGGATCTTCCTGACTCAGGGATTGAACCCAGGTCTCCCGCATTGCAAGCAGATTCTTGACCATTTGAGTCACCAGGGGAGCTCCGGTTTTTACCTTGGCCCTCAGGTATCAGCTGCCTGTAAGAAGCTCCAAAAGAGCCACAGGCCCTGAGCCCTTATCTAGCTGAGCAATCCACCCCTCACTGCCCCTTGTTAGGCCTGTGGTGCTGTCTCTAGGCAGAAGTAGCCTCAGGCCAATTATTGCCTCAGCCGGTGACTCAGCTTCAAATGGGGCCCTGGCCCTTATCCTCTGTGATCTAGGATCTGAGCCTTTCTCGGGTCCCTAGGCCCAGACAAGGAGTCAGTCTTGTCTGGCAGGGACTTGGGAGGCGGGATATAGGCTCAACTGTTGAGCAGTCATACCCCGGGAGAGCTCCTGGTGGGAAGTTGGAATATGGTGCTTCCATCCCTGTCACCACCTGGCTCTGGAGCCAGAGTCCACTGTGCCCACTGACACTCAGGGGACATAATCAGGGTGGAGCTAGAGCCTGAGACCATTGTATGACAACCTTGCTCCCCACTCCTACCCACTCCCTCCTGAGGTTGTCTTGAGAGGCAAACAGTACCTCTCTTCTTGGCTGTTGAAGGCTGTTTTCCAGGCTGGAGCGCACTTCCCACCCTGATTCCCCAAGCAGCTGAAGCCCGTCTTCCTTTCAGGTAGAACGCAGGCCCCGAGCTGCAGGTGGGACAGAAGCGGGAGATTCAGGGATTCGGAGCAGGAGTCCTGAGGCAGCAGTATGTGGTCTCAGTTCCTGCAGCTCCTCCAGGCACTGAGTCAGGCCCCTGCTGAGGAATGCAGTGCTGATGGTCGGTGGGCCCTCACCCCTTCCCCGCCTCTCCCCAGGCGAGCATATTCACCCCAGATCACCCCCAAGATGTGCCTGCTGGAGTGGTGCCGGAGGGAGAAGCTGGCACAGCCGGTGTATGAAACGGTGAGTTCCTGGCTGTGTCCTGCCCTCATCCAGTCCACGCACTCCCGCTGCCACCATGGCCCCCAGCCCACCCATAGCTCCGCCTGGACTCCAGACCACTTGGCTGGAGCCTGGTGTTGCCTTCTGTGGGCTGGTTGCCACTAGCTCCTTCCTGGTGACAGTGGGCCTGCTGTCTAGTTCTGGCCACTTTCATAAAACTGAACTTGAGATTTAAGTAAGTAGTGCTTGGGCCAGTCCCTTCTGGTGGCATTGCCTGGGCAGGGGTCTCGTCTCTGGAAAGGGCTGACTGGCTTAGGATGGATGATCCAACCTAAAAGTTAGACTGACGGGTTTTGGACCAGGCCTCAGCCAATGGGGCACAGAATTGGGCCCCCCACCTCTGGGCCCCTCAGTGGAAACTTTGAGATAGTCTTGCTCCACTTCCTTTTGGTCCCCATGACCGTGCCTGTTTAGGTTGCTCTGTCTCTTCTGAACTGGCCTGCTGACCTCCAAGCTTGTATCTTCTGGGCCTGGTGTCCCCCTCTGCCAGAGTGACTTTTCCAAAATGAATCTGACTCTGTCTCCCTTGCTCACATCCTCATCAGCTCCCCAGCGCCTTTGGGAACCAGCCCTCCCACCTCAGCACAGAGCACAAGCCCCCCACATGTCTTTCCACTTCGGGTCTCACCCACTCAGCTCCCCACCCACCACTCCACCTGGTCGCTCTGCCTGGTGTACTTTTTGTGCTCCTGTCCTTGTCCCCTCTCACCCCTTTGCCTTCCGGTGAGCTCCTCCTCACTGAGGGGACCTGGCCCATCCAGATGTCAGCGGGAGGAAGCTCCACAGTCATGTGCAGCTGAGGGCTGTGATGGCCTTTCGCTTAGGTCCATGACAGAACTCCTGACACACTGGGATGTCGTTGATTGTGTATCTGCCTTTCTTCCCTGGAAGACGCATACAGGCCCTTCAGGGGAGGAGCATGTGATAGAGGTAGTCTTCGTGTGACTTAGGTGAAAGTACTTCCTTTCCTCTGCCTTTGTCATGACCCTGGCAGGTGGGCCTCCAGGGCTTGGCCCTCTGGCTCTCATGCAGCTCAAACAGTCCCTGTTTCGTTTGCTCTCTCTGTACCAGGTCCAGCGCCCCCTGGATCGCCTCTTCTGTTCTGTTGTCACTGTTGCTGAACAAAAGTACCAGTCTACCTTGTGGTGAGTTTTCTCATCAGTGGGCATGAAGCTTGGCGGCAGGGCCTCATCCTCCAATTGGCCTAGGAGGGTTAAGGGGCTGGTGTGCCTAGACAGTGGTATCCCTGGGTGATGGCCCCTTCCCCAGTTTTGTCAGAATTTCTGCCAAGGGTGTATAGAGTCAAGCCTCTCAGCCTGTAACCAGTTTGCCTATCTCCCTGCCTTATTGCCCTTTACCTCGTCTACCTAGGGACAAGTCCAAGAAACTGGCGGAGCAGGCTGCAGCCATCGTCTGTCTGCGGAGCCAGGGCCTCCCAGAGGGTCGGTTGGGTGAGGAGAGCCCCTCCTTGCACAAGCGCAAGCGGGAGGCCCTTGACCAAGACCCTGGGGACCCCAGAACTCAGGAGCCAGCCATGCCTGGGGAGCTGTGCAAGAAGCCTTTTGTAGCCTTGGCAAGTGGTCAAGAGAGCCCCCTGGAAGGCTGGTGACCACTGTCCCTCCCTGGCTGGGCCTGGCCCTAGGATGGCTGTGGGTGCAGAGCATCAGTCAGATGCCATTGGACAATTTTCTGCCCCTGCTGGACAGGAATTGAGAGGTTCTGGCTTGGGTCAGCAGCCTGGAGCACAGGCCGAGGGGTGCCCAGAGTGTCCATCTCCCTCAGTGGGTTTGAGGAGCAGAGCCAAGTTCCCAGTGACCTCAGTATTTTCTTTGAAAACAGGAGCTCTCCGATGGCACCTCCCCAACCTGACATTGGTACAGTGCAATAAAGACACCCACCACCCTTATCCCCGGCTGGCTGCTTCAGCCTGGCTCTTTACCCATGGATGGATGTCTTGGCATTAGTCTGCTTCCAGCCTCTGGGCAGAGCTGGGGCTTCCTGAAGCATTTCTCCTACCCATCCTAGATGGAGGTGGGGGATGGGGTATCACCTTTAAGGCTCACTGGACTCCTGGACTCAAGTTGAGCCAGGAAAGCCCAAGAAGCCCATTCTGCAGATGCTAAACCTGAGGCACTGGCCATCAGTTGGCTTTCCTGATGAGAGATGATATGGAATCTGGGGGAACTGTTAGGGTATCTGGTACCTTAATAAGGGACCAGGTCAGACGAGTGGCAGGGTGGGGGATGCTCAGTCTGATCCGCCCCACCCAGCTGGAGTTCAGACCTATGAGGCGCCCGCTCTGGGCAGAGGACACCGGAGACTGCTGATGACAGCAGTTTGGGGCCCTTGTGATTGCCCGCCCACGCCACTGCTCCCCCGCCTTCCGCTCCCACCATCCCATCCCATTGGGCCGGAAGGAAGTGGCAGATTCTCTTTAATTTCCTCCTGGCAGTGAGAAGCAAACAAAGGCTACCACATCTTGTGGGGCCTCCCCCACTTACTGGGAGGGGCCTTCTGACCAAAGGTCTCTGCCCAGCACCGCCCTTGCTTCCTCCGCTGTAAACACGCGGCTTCTCCTCCTCTTTTCAGAGCTCTGTGTGGAGGGGGGATTCCCCTCTGGGTCAAGGCCTTTTTCCTCTCATCTCCAGTCTGTACCCCTGGCCCTGAGGACCTGAGTCAAGGGTTGGGCGAGTGAGGCCCCTGCCTCAATCCTGGAGCAGCCCCTCCCTGCACCCACACTTGCTCTTCTGTTTGGAGATAAGGATACCACAAAACCAGGGCCTCCAGGAGCCCATCACTCTGACCTTGGGCGAGTCACTTCTAGTCCTTGCTGGGCCCAAGAGCCCTTCTCCGAGTGGGATCAGCTGTTCTACTGCCCGAGGCCAGAGGATAAATGATCTCACCTGGCACTGTGCCGGTAATGGGGTCACTCGATGCTGAGGCTGCCCTAACTTCCCAGGCCAGAGCCTTCAGAGAAGGGGACCCACCCAGGAGACAGACTGAGGCCTGGTTCAGTCTCAGCCATCCAACTTTAGGCATAATTTATTTCTGATTTTTCTTACAAACTATTTTCAGTCAAAATGCCCCCTTTGCTTTTCCTCATACCCAACTGGAACAGCACAGACAGGTCCCAGTGGATTGACCCTCCAGGCATCCTGAGCTTGTCAGAGCTTATGGGAGGACCCTGGTGGGCAAGGTACCAAGTCCGGAGATCCACTTCCCTGGTGGGCTCGGGCTCTGTCCTCAGACCTCTTCTTCCATCAGTGTGGTTTTCCTGGGGGGTGGGGGCTCTGCTCTGGAGTGGTCAGGTCTATTTCTGGGCTATGGGCAAGGAAAGGCAGGAGTAGAAGTTAGCTGCTGAGATAGAGTTTAGAGTTTGGGGACTTTCAGGGGCCAGGAAAAGTATTGGGGAGAGGGTGAGTCACAGGGGAGCAGGTATGGGGGGCTAATGGGTGTTTGTTGACTGAGGATGCCCAGCAGAATTCTGGTTGAATATGTTGGCCCTCAGGTGGTCTCACTTTAGCACTCCTCAGTGATGCCTGCCCTGCTCTCAGAGAGATGTAAGACCTGGTACCAACTGGCAGGGCTCAATCAGATCCGAAAGGCCCACCCACTGTGCTCACCATGCTCACCTTAAACTCAGGCCACTTAGATACCAAAACCCCTCTGTGATCTAGTGGCCACCACACTTATCCATCCATTCCAGGCCACCTTGATTGAGGACTTCCTCTTAATGCATCATATTTTGGGGACACATTTTTTTTTAAAGATTTTTTTTTTGATGTGGACCATTTTTAAAGTCTTTATTGAATTTGTTACAGCATTGTTTCTGTTTGTTTTTTTTTTTATATTGTGGTTTTTTGGTGTGAGGCATGTGGGATCTTAGCTCCCTGATCAAGGATCTAACTTGACCCCCGGCACTGGAAGGTAAAATCTTAACCATTGGACCACCAGGGAAGTCCCACACATGGTTTTAATATGAGCACAGGAGGGAGAGGGGGGCAGGTCTTATGAAGGCTATAGCAAACAGACTGGACGGGATGCAGTGATGGGTGGGGAATCTCTTGCCCCTGCCGTTCTGCACACTCAGTCCTTCCAGGTGTCACTCCTGCTCAGAAACTCCTCCAGGGCTCTCCACTGCCCTCTGGATTAAGTCCAAACTCCACAGCCTAGCGCTTGATGACAAAATGCTGACCCTGTCTTCTCAGCACTCTGTGCTGACTTCAGCAACTAACTTTTCTTGATTGTAGTTGGCTGGTCATATCCCCTCCGCCAGATTGGGAGCTGCTCAAGGGCAGTCCTTGGGCCCCTCTGGCCAGCCTGGGTGTGGGGTTGGGGAGCAGGCACAGAAGAAAAGTCAAACAAGAGCTTGTGGTTGGGCGGGGTGGTGGGGAATGTGTGCCATGGAGAGGAAGAACTTTTCTAAACTCTGACTCTTCTCCAAGGCTCCTGTTGTCCCTAATGTGGAACAAGGTGGTCTGGACTGAGCTAATCTGTACCATTGCTCAGAGGCCACAGGAGAGCCTTCAATGATGAGGGCTCAGGGCCAAGCATGTGGCAGCTGACAAAAGGGATGGTTTCCCTGATCTCAGGCCCTGACTGGCATACACACAGGAAGGAGAAGGGACCCACACCATCCCTGTCCCTGAGCCTGGCCCAGTCTTGGGTTCTGTCTATTTCACTGGGTCCCTGGGCCTCCTGGTTGCACAGGGCTCCCAGGAGGCTGGAGGTGGGTCAGATGGCCGCCTGCCATCTGAAAGAGCTTTGGGAGCTGACCTGAGTCCTGGCCCTGGGTAAGGAAAAGGGGTAGAGAGAATTTGTGTATTGATGTGTGTTAATTCCTCACAGCCTACAGGGCTCCCAGCCATTGCCGCCTTTCTTCCAAAGGTGCTAACACTCTTCCTGCAGTTGGTGCTCACTTCTGCCCCAGCCCTCATCACACTCCAGGTTAGGGTTCTCAGTCACCTCCATAGCAGAAACCTTCCACAAGACATGAGCCCTTTTAAGTGTTCTCCAGGTGCACAGTGGCTGGGAACACAGATGCATCGCTGAACATTTGATGAATGGGTGAATTTCTGCAACCGTCTATAGCTTTTGTGGTCCCTGCCCAGTGGTGGGGCTGGCGGGCCCACGATCTCCCTCCTGTCTTCTCCCTGGCCTGACCGGCTGAGCTCCTGGTTCAGATAAAGTCATGTGTGGAGGGCAGAGGGGTTAGATAAAGATTCATTTTCTCCATCCAGATGATAACCTGGGAGGTATTGGTGTATGTGTGTGGGGGGGGGGGCGGGGGGGGCGATAGGGGTGACACATCCTGATCATTTTATGATGAGGAAGAGGTGAGCTGGCTAAACTTTTGGGGCCTTTTAGAATACTAAGGGTCGTGTTACATGTAATACTAATTGGCAGACCAAACATCTGCCTGGGGCTGAAGGCTGCAGTTAGTGTGATGTCTGGACTCTAAATTCCATACTTAGGCCCTCAAGGTTGGAGATCCTCTGAAGGCAGGACTGCTTATTGGAAAGCTCTTTCACCCACTTAATGCTATTTGCTCCCTCTCCTTGACTGCTGTTGTCTTCTGCCTCAAATCTTCCCCTCCCCCACTCCAAGCCAGAGATTCATTCAGGATTCTGAAATGGAAATCTCCTGCTCTAAACCCTTTCGTGGCTCCCTCCTGCACTTAGGATAAAGTCCAGAGAGCTCACAGTGGCATGCATCACTCTCCCCATTCATCAGGCCTTATTTTTGGCTTTTATTCACTGCATGTACTCTCTCTGGTTTCCAAGTCTTTGGAAATCTGTTCTCTGCCTGGAACCATCTTGCCCATCTCTCCAGTTCCTACTTAGCCCTGCAGCCAGGGTGATTATGAGTTTCCTCTGAGTTCTTGGCACAGCCGTAATCTCTTTGCGCAGTGATTATTAAATTTGCTGGCCTCTCTCTGATGCCTGAAGGGAGATTAATTTATCTCTGCCTCCCCAGGTCCAGCACAGGTATGGGTACAGAGCACAGGGCAGGAAAATTTTCTGACCTCAGGGATGAACCAATCCAAGATAGATGTCTCACTGGTCTGGAAGTGCCCTGTCTTCCTGACCCTAGGCTTAGTTGGGCTTTCCCTAGGGTTCCCTGGTAGCTCATGTTGTCAGTCCACATATTGAGACATTTCTTCAGGGTGCTCACCTTGCCCTCTTCAGTTCATTTCAGTTCAGTCAGTCAGTCATGCCTGAATCTTTGCGACCCAATGGACTGCAACACCCCAGGCTTCCCTGTCCATCACCAACTCCAGGAGCTTCCTCAAATTCATGTCCATCGAGTTGGCGATGCCATCCAACTATCTCATCCTCTGTCGTCCCCTTCTGCCTTCAGTCTTTTCCATTGAGTCAGTTGTTCACATCAAGTGGCCAAAGTATTGGAGCTTCAGCTTCAGCATCAGTCCTTCCAATGAATATTCAGAACTGATTTTCTTTAGGATTGACTGGTTTGATCTCCTTCCAGTCCAAGGGATTCTCAAGTCTCTAGCCAGGGTTTTTTTGTGGACAGTGTAGAATATGCCTGGGCTCTTGCATCTGCCTGAGACCCTGGTTCTTCTGGCAACACACTTCTAGAGATGCTATGCCCTTCAGGGCCTGGAACTAGGAGAGTTGGTCACCTCACCTCTCCCAGATCTTGGTTCACCCTGTGCCTTGGAGGAGTCCTAAGTAAACAAGCCAGGCTCAGCGTCCCTGGGCACAGCCTCCACCCCAGGCTCCAGGAGGAGGCATGTTAGGTTGTCTCAGGGGAAGCCTGGCCCGCTGGGGAGGGGCCGAGAGTTTGAAAACTGTTGATACAGTGTCACTTCCTTCCCACTAACAGCCACTCAGTTTGGGTAGTACAGTTACTCCCGCTTTAATGGATGTGCATCGGGATGCAGAGGTCACAGAGCCTTTACAGTGGCGTGAGTTTACGATGGACTTTCCCGTTCAGTTAGCCTGAGCAGACCCTGCTCCTAGGACTTTGCCAAGGTCTCGAATGCCCCGGCTGTCCTCGAGGGAGCAGCTGCTGGGCGGGCTGGCGGGGGTAGACAAAGGCTCAGTCGGCGAAGCGCGGGCTCCGCCCCGCAGGGGTGGGTCTGCAGCGACTGGTAATTCAGGCTTGGGGATCGTCGCGCAACCCAGGTCTTCTCCCGCTCCGCTCTAGCTTAGCTGGAAGCCCAACCCAGTCCCTGCCCTCTGGAGACTCCGCCATTAAGGTTGGGGTGAAGAGATGAGGGTGTGAGTGATAGCCACATAACCCTCCCGGGGGCTGTTACCTTCCCAAAACTCAGCCAGCAGAAGTAACTCTGCAGCCGCCAGTCACCGCACCCTTAACCCCAAGGCTCTTAGCGCCCCTTCCCCAGCTAGGGGTCCACCCAAGAAGGAAGGGGATCTCTGATTGGCCGGTAGTGAGCCCCTGAATCTAATTAGAGGGCTATGGACCCTACACTCTGGTACCGGGTCCTGGTTTAGGAGGTGATGGAGTAAAGGCCAAACTACAACTCCCAAGAGGTAGCAGGGCTACCCGACTCTCCATGATCACATGGCTTCCTTCTCCGGGAGAAGGAGTCACGCGGTAGGCCGGTTGAGAGGGCGGGGCCGTCGGGCTAGCCCGCGGCGCCAGTGGCCTATGGGCTGCCGGGTCAGACGGGCGCGCGGTAGGGGGCGGGGCCTGGCGCGTATTACGGCGCGGGAGCGCGCCGGTGGCGGCGGCTGTTGGGGGGCGGGGAATATCGTCTAAGGCGACCGTGGCAGCTTGGGCACCGACGACTGCCAGTGGCGGCGGCTCGTGGTGCGGCTCGGCGCGCGGCCAGTTTTCGAGTTCGGAACGGAACGCTCGGCGTCGCGGTCCCCTCCCGGAAAGTTTGCTGCGGAGCCGCGAACTCCTGGCCGGCGCGGCCCGGCATGAAGCGGCGCTGAGGAGCCGCCGCCGCAGCCGCCTGAGGAAGAGCCGCAGCACCCCGGGCCACGCCGATGACTACTGCAAACTGTGGCGCCCACGACGAGCTCGACTTTAAACTCGTCTTTGGCGAGGACGGGGCGCCGGCGCCGCCGCCCCCGGGCTCGCGGCCTGCAGGTGGGTGCCGGGCGGGGCGGGAATGAGGAGCGTCAGCTCTTCTCGCTCGCACGAGCTCGCCCCCTCCCTGGTCCCTTGGTCGTTCCGAGTCTGGTAACGTCGTGTGTGTGGGTGTGTGTGATGAGTAAAGAGCGGATTTGAACCGCTGAGGAGGCGTGTGAGTCGCAGCGACTTCGAAGTGGCTGCAGGCTTGGCTGGAAGCAAACTAGTGGGGACCTGGACTCCGGGGGTTTGGAGGCCGAGGGTCGAGGCCGCTGCCCAGGTGGCGTCTGGTTGTCGCTGCTTTGCCAGCGTGGTGTCGAGGAAATGTCCCTGTGAAGTGTAAGCTGGCTTGGTTTTATATGTATTCTAGGTGTTAAAAACAGTCTCCATTTGAAAGATGTGCATTCTGGAAGTGCAGGCGCTCTCTAAAATTCGTGCACATGTCTATTTAAATATACTTCGCTAGGAGAGTAATGGTGTAGTGTTAAATTTCCACTTGTGCAAGTTAATGGCCCACATTTAATTACAAGTGTAACTATAACGGGACTTCTCTGAAAAATAGGTTTCTGATTTTTTTTGCAGCAAAATGTTTCGAAACATTTTTAAAAGTGGGGTGCCTTGGCCGTAATTCTCCTAGAAAGTTCTGGAAGTCAGTTTTTATTTTCAGAAAAAGCTCACCTCGGAAAATGTTTTGAAGGAGATCCTGTATTGAGTTTAAAGGAGATCGTGAAAGGCTGGGCACCATAATGCTTGGAGGTCAGACCAATCAGGAAATAGAAACAGGATGGCTGGGGACTTAGAACTCTCCTCTGACCTGGTTTGGAATACTGTGGTTCATTAAGTTCAGTTTCCCTATTACTTATGCAAGCGAACTTCAAAAGGGAAATGGATAAGACTAATCCCCCTTTATTCTTTCCGGGTGTTAGGTAAATTACTTCATGTTCATATTGATGTTCAACAGACTGTTCTGTAGGCTTGCACTGAAAAACATATCTGAACGTATTATATAAAAATTATCTGCCAAGTATTTGTACTGTGTTATCAGTTCTATTAGCTTTTTTTATGTTAGATGTCGTTTTCAATTCCATTGACATCGTTTGAGCACCTGTTATGCTCAGGGTGGTGTTAGGTAGTGTTATGATGGGCGCAGAAAGAACTGAGAGGCCCCTCAAGAACTTGGGAAATAGGATGGAGGCACGTAACCCAAATAACTGTGCTACTAGGCTGACTGAATGGTGGTGCAGCTTATGATAGAGGTGGAAACGGAAAAAATGGCTTTTGTGGAGAGGGTTGCATTGAATTGGGGTTTAATAAAAAAATACGTCGTTTGAATGAGTATTTTCATTATAAAGAAGATAAACAGTTGAAAATGTCAGCAAACTTTTATTGGACACAAACTTGATTGAGAACATTATATACCAAACAGATGATCCATAAAGATGTTAACCAAACATGTAATAAAGGAGAATCATCATGTAGTTAGAGTTGTATGTACATCTCAAACATTAAGTAACATTTACAAGCTATGAAAACAGCTTTTTAAGGAATGATTTTTGCCACAAGTCCTCTAAAAAGCATTTTGATATGGGTCAAAATCAAAATGGGTCTAGAAGGAGTTAAGATTTGAAACTTGATTTATAAGTGGTTTTCCCAAAGTTAAACTTGAGCAGTTTTATTTGTGACAAAAGGTCCATTTTAAAGTAGTCTAGTACCTGTGTTTTTGAGTTTTAAAAACTTAGGGTAAAATACACATGACACAAACCATTTTTAATTGAATGATTCAGTGGCATTTAGTGCATTCGCAGCATTGTGCAACCACATCTATCTAGTTTCAAAACATTTTCATCACCCTAAAAGGAAACCCCGAACCCATTAAGCAGTTGCTCTTCTTTCTCCCTTGCCCCCTCCCAGTCCCTGGCAGCCCTGTCTCTAATCTGGGATCTGTCTCTATGGATTTACCTATTCTGGATATTTCATATCCATATTTATATTTCATATAAATGGAATCATGCATATATGACCTTTAGTGTCTGGCTTCTTTCACTTAGCACACTGTTTTTGTGGTTTATCAATGCTATAGAACATAGCAGTACTTTGTTCCTTTTTATGACTGAATTATATTCTATCGAATATTTACTCCAATTTCTCTATCTGTTCACCCATTGATGGACATGAGTTTTTTCTACCTTTTGGCAGTTGTAAATAGTGCTGCTATGAACACCTACTAGCTAATTTTTAAATTCTTTTTAAAATGATGTGTTACATTGTTCAAAATTAACGTTTCAAAGTTATTTGTCATATTAATTTTCATTTTAAAAAATATTTATTTATTTATTAGGCTGTACTGGGTGTTAGTTGAGGCATGTGGGATTCTAGCTCTCTAACTCGGGATTGAACTCAGGCCCCTGCATTGGGAGTGCAGTCTTAGTCACTGGAGCACCAGGGAAGTTCAAAATTAATTTTCATTTTATTAAGCATAATTAAGAGTATATAGTCGGAGAAGGCGATGGCACCCCACTCCAGTACTCTTGCCTGGAAAATCCCATGGACGGAGGAGCCTGGTAGGCTACAGTCCATGGGGTCGCTAAGAGTCCGACACGACTGAGCAACTTCACTTTCACTTTTCCCTTTCATGCACTGGAGAAGGAAATGGCAACCCACTCCAGTATTCTTGCCTGGAGAATCCCAGGGATGGCGGAGCCTGTGGGTTGCCATCTATGGGGTCGCACAGAGTCGGACACGACTGAAGCGACTTAGCAGCAGCAGCAGCAGTTTGAAGGACTAAGTGGATTAACTAACATGCTTTTAGGATGATAATATGCAGTAAGGTGGGCCATGAGAGTAAAATTGCTTACTAGAATTCAGATCAGTATTGGGTCATATCAGTGAGTTTGCTTGTGTCTGAGTTCTCTTCCTCAGTGGAGTGGAACATTCCACGAGGGCAGGGATAATATCGATATCTTGGTTACAGATGCCTAGCACAGTGCCTTTAACATAGTAGGCACCCAGTATTTGTTCAATTAATGAAAAAGTACCACTTAAGTTTAGAGTCAGTTGTTTTTTCTTTTTTTTGTGGTAAGGGAAGTTTATGAGACTTGTCTTAGTTCTTTGACTTTTATCGGTCAATACCATAAGACGGCAGATCTTGGTCATTTTGGGTTCCAGGTTTTCCTTCTCTCTAAAGGCTTGACAGTACTTGTGTCATATCTAAATTTCCATACAGTAGATTTTGAAAAATATTTGGAGGTGGAGAGGATAGTGGATGGAGACTGAGGACAAGGTAAGAAGCTGAATTTAGTGAATATCCTAAGCAAGCTTGTAAAATACAAATTAGATGATTTGACACTTGATAAAGTCAATACATTGTGACTGACTTAAGTTTATTGCTTACCAAGGTATTTTGAGATTTTTTTTTTTTGAGATTTTTTTCCATTAAAGAAAATTTAAGATCCTTGAGTCTTTAGCCTTTGTTTTTTAAAATGTGAGGACATTGTTAACTTTGACATTTTTCCAGTTAAAAGTGAATCAAAATACTATGTTTACGTTTCCTTTACTTAACACCTAGTTTGAAAATGAAGATATACCTCACGAGTAAATAGAGAATTTTAAATTGGTGTTCAATGTATTTTGCTAATATTCTTTGCCATCGTGAAGGGTAGCTTCTGGCGCTCTATTTTAGTGTATTGATATATATTAGTTAGATGTTGTATTAATCTTTATGTTTCAGATTTAAAGTTTCATTCTTAGGATTTGTTCGTTACTAAACATTGACTTTCTAGTCCTGGAGGAGAGTCACTGAGAAGAGAGTGTGCTGTAGGTGTGTTGTATTTTATGTTGTTCCTTTTTAAAAGGGGAGAAATAGATGGAATATGTATTTTTATTAGAAATTTACTTTATGATATATGTAGTTTTGTCAGATACTACTTTAATATGTGGCTTTTTCACACATAAAGTTGAGGGGAAATTTTTTTAAAATAAAAATTAAAAAATGAATTTGAGGAACTTTTTCTACATCATTGTCCTAATCTTTAATCTGTAGTGTTTGACTTTGTTTTGTGCTTGGACATCTGATTCATGTGTTCTTTGTAATTTACTGTCTTTTAGATAATTTCATTTTCTCACTTTTTTGTTTTTATTAAAATTTGTACTCTGTTTTTGTTTCTCTTGTTTTAAATGAGATAATGTATTTAAAGGTCTTAGCACAGTCCTTGGCCCAGTGATACTCAGTAAATGGTGGTAATTTTTTTTTAAAATGGTAAGATTTTTTTTTAAAAAACACATAAAAATTGATGATTGATTATTTTTTATTTCCTCCTATTTCCTAGACCTTTTTTCTATAGTAAACTAAAATATTGAAAGAGAGAGAAAGGGCAGATGAGGGATCCAGTCTTTTAAACCTTACTAAATGAGTTGGAATATTTGTCTTAAAATATTTTTATTTTTTCCTTTTAATTCTATTTCTGTTTTCAATGTTACCTCCTTTCTCATATCTTACTAAATATATGCACTGAAGGTCACTTGCTTTTAATTACATTTTTCTACTTATTTGAATTAAGTTGTTACTAACTCAGTATGGTGTGAAGGATGGTTACTTTACTAATCATACTAAGTATAATTGGATATTTAAATCAGTATGAAAAAAGGGAAGTTGCGTGTATGGTTTCCTGTAGAAATTAATGGTGTGTTTATACAGCACATTAGATACTATAAAGAAAGATGTGATTACTGCTGAACCTTACTTTCATACCATCGGTCAGCTTTTTCCTTAGACTTGAATGCAGTGAGAATATATATTAGGTGATTGAGTCAATGATAAACGTTTCACCATTTCACTTGGAACAATAATATTCTGTTTCCTTGACATTTTTCCTGATAGAAGTAGACAATACTCCTGAGGGTATTAGCAGAATTTTGTGATGGAGATTAGTGAATAACTGTGTTTTAGTGAGTATGGGGGAAAATTGAGGAAAACATTTTAATTGTTTTGTTAAATCTTGATCATTGTAAGAACATTGCTATACCTGTGCTTTCTTAGATTTTCCCATTTGCTAATTGTTTTTGTTGTTCAGTTGCTCAATTCAGTTCAGTCGCTCAGTTGTGTCTGACTCTTTGCTACCCCGTGGACTGCAGCACGCCAGGCTTCCCTGTCCATCACCAACTCCCAGAGTTTACCCAAACTCATGTCCATTGAGTTGGTGATGCCATCCAACCATCTCATCCTGTGTTGTCCCCTTCTTTTGCCTTCAATCTTTCCCAGCATCAGGGTCTTTTCCAATGAGTCAGTTCTTTGCATCAGGTGGCCAAAGTATTGGAGTTTCAGCTTCAAATCAGTCCTTACAGTGAACACTCAAGACTGATCTCCTTTAGGATGGACTGGTTAGATCACCTTGCAGTCCAAGGGACTCTCAAAAGTCTTTAGTTGCTCAGTTGTGATCAACTCTTACTACCCCATGGACTGTAACCTGTCAGGTTACTCTGTCCATGGGATTTGCCAATACAGAAAGGTTATTTTGGCATATATTCTAAACTATTAGGAGAGATAATACTATAGTAATTTTATTAGATGATATAAAAATTAAAACTTGGGTATTATGTATATTGCCAAGACACTGCGGGGAGGGTCTAGTGAGGCCTGAAACTTAAGTATTTAAGGGCATTTGAAATATTAACTTAAGATAAGTTGTAGAATCAACTTATTTTTATGACTTGCCTTTTGTAGCAACCAATGAACTTTGCCTAAAATTACGGTATGTATTTTTACTGAATTATATCGTAGACTTTGCTTTTGAGTCTTGCTCTGCATTTATTTTTTCAATGAAGTGTGATCATGAGGACATTTTTGGTAAGAAAATGTGGAGTTCATTGTTCTTCAGAAAAAATGATAAAATACTAATATATAAAATGGAAACATTTTAAGAGAAGATAATGAGTTGTGTTACTGATTGTGAAGTTTGATGTATCTTTCCCTTTCCTTCTTAGTATGTGATTCAGTATGGTGATGTTTTATATTTAATAAGAGGTGGGGTTGAGGAAGCCAGAATACATTGAAGTCAATTGCATTACTCCTAAGAGATAGGAAACCTGAGTAGGTTGAGCCTCATTTGATAGTAAGCAGTGGTTTGACTGCTCACAACAGTAACATAAATAAGGAAGGTGTTGTCTAAAGCTGTTCTGGTGGGTCAGGGGAGTAGACATAGCAGACTTGGCAGTAAGCCTGGCTTCTAAAACAAAATCCAAGTCATCAAATTTGCCCAGGCATGCCATATGAGGTTCAAGTAACAGTGGAATTTAAGAGGAGTGAATTTGTTCAGGGAGGCTTAGAAGAGTCACAAGTAGTAGCAAGCTCTTTTAACAGCCATACTTTTAGCTCATACATAGCATGAGTCTGCATATATTTCAGTATTTCTGGTAATTTTATATAATTATATAGTATGAGTCTCACCTGTTTGCATGAATTCAGTGGACTTGAGAAGACAGGAACAGTTGGATCTGTAAGATTTAAGCAGAATATTCTATGAATTGTCTATGTGTTGATAGCTGAACTTTAGTTGTTGGGACAGTTCTAATTAACATATTTATATTCCTGTATGTAAGGGAAGTGTGTCTTTATGGAAACCTGAAAATCTCAGGTACACCGGAAAAGTCATTCGAAGGTTTCATTTTCTTACAAAATGTACAGTTTCCATTTATCTTATGTTTCAGAAGTGGGTGAGATTTTTAATGTTTTAAAATCTATTTTCAGTGTCTTAAAATTTTTATATTTCTTAATTTTGTATTAAATTTTCATCACCTTTGCTATTTAATTAGAAAATAGGTAGGATTATGTGAGCTTTGAAATTATAACTTTTAATAATGTTGATTTATATCACACGTAAAAATATTTCTAAAAACATTTTTTCCATCATTGGCCAGAACACTTTTATTGGACAGTTTGTGAGTCATACTTAAATGTATATATTTTTCAATATTAGTTTAAAATAAAAGTATTTTTAAATTAAAAAAATAGCATTCAGGAAAAATATGACATTCAGAAATTGTTGAAGCTAGATGATGGCTATATGGGAATTTATTATAACATTCTCTGTATTTTTATATATGTTTTAAAATTTCCATAATAGAAAGTTTTAAAATGACAAACTCTTCAAGGCTCTCTATTAGGATAGGAAAAATATTGACTTAATAGAATTGTGAAGTTAATAGAATTTGCTGTTGCATGTACTTTTTTTGAAAACTGGTTTAACAAAAGCTAGTTGTGGTATGTCTGATTTCCAAAACCCTTTTCTCTCTTTGGGTAGAATTAGCAGTGGGATGTTGGTGGTTTACATAAATAGGAAGGAAACTGATCTTGTGATGTGCTTTTGAGTAGGTATTTTTTAGTTTTTCTAAGTAGCTTTTCTAAAATACTTAATTTTTCTAAAATATTTTCTAAGTAACTACATGGGATCAGAAAAATTCACGTACTGTTTAATGATTTAATGGCTTGAAATTATTTAAAAATTTTTTAATGTTTGAAAAGAAGTTTTTAATGTTTGACCATGTTGCTTGTATCCATCAGTCTAATATTTATTAAGTATTGTCAATCTCTTAAACTTTTAAATTTATTATGAAATGAAACTAGAGAACTTGATCTTAATTTTAAGACTAGATTTTAAATCTTGGTGGGTAGTCTTTCCCTTTTCCAGGGGATCTTCCCAACCCAGGGATTGAACCCAGGTCTCCCGCATTGCAGGCAGATTCTTGACCATCTGAGCCACAAGGGAAGCCCTGTATGTAATTAGTAGAGATTAATTCACAAAAATAATGCACATATAAATTCTTTTGATTGCGTACCTTTCAGAGCAAAGAAGATCTGAAATTTATATCTTATGTTTTGCCATTTATGAATCATACTGAATTCTAAAGGAATATAAGTTTTAACCTTGTCCTTTATATAAGGAAAGTCTTTGGGGAAAATATAGAAAGTTGTATCTAAATGTTACTTTTTAGGGACTTCCCTGGTAATCCAGTGGTTAAGAATCTGCCTGCCAATACAGGGGACACAGGTTCGATCCCTGGTCCAGGAAGATTCCACATGCCACGAGGCACCTAAGCCTGTGCACCACAACTACTGAAGCCCATGCGTGCTCTGCACACCACAGTGAAGACCCAGCGTAACCTAAATAAATAAATGAAGTTATTTTTAAAAAGTTACTTTTTAATTTTTTATTGTTGTATAAGCTTTTTAAGGAAACTTGATATTTCCTCTGCCAGCAACATTTCCTTATAGTTTTCACTTCCTTTCAGTAAAGGTTCATGAAGAATGACGTTCAGAAATTGTTGAAGTTACATGATAAATGTATGGGGACTAATTATACTGTGTTCACTACCTTATGTTTGAAAATTTCTATAATAGAGAGTTTCGAAAACTTTAGGCCATGATGCAGAGTAAGAAATTTTGTTTTGAGCCAGCAAACAAATACTTGTTTAAACAGAGAAAACTGAGACGGAAGTATTAAGTAGCATTTACCTTTATTCTGGCATTACTTTCATATTTTCTTTTTCATTATTTTAAAACATTGTTGGCCATGTCTCACTAATAGATAACTACTTTCAGTTTGAAAAACTGAGCTCTAGAAGGTGGTTTCATACTTCTGATTATATTAAAACTGTTAGGTCATTGACAAGTTATTATTATTCAAGCCATATTTCCTGTGTATGTAGTTCTTTAATACGTTACAAAAAAATATTTTTTATTGTGGTTGTCATGGTTGTCAAGGGGAGAGAGGAGGGAGAGGGATGGGCTGGGAATTTGGGGTTGGTAGTTGCAAACTATTATATTTAGAATGGGTAAACTACAAGGCCGTACTGTATAACTATATCCAGTCTCCTGGGAACAATCATAATGGAAAAGAATATTTAAAAAAGAATGTATATATATGTAAAACTGAGTCATTTTGGTGTAAGATTAGCACAGCATTGTAAATCAGCTCTACTGATTTACATTATTTTTTTGTTGAATTACCATATTGCTCTTTTTATTTTATTGCTGTCTTTTTATTTTATTGCTATCTTTTATACAGCATATTGCTGTATTTTTATTGCTAAATTTTGCCACTTACTGAAAATGAGTTATATCTCCCCCTTTCTCTCTGCTCTTTGTTCTAACTCAAGTCTTGGTCAGCCTCTGTTTGGATTTCTTTAGTTTTTTTCTTCCTATTTTATTCCCTAATTCAGTTTTAAAAGTCTCAGCTAAAATTATCTTTGATTCCTGCTCCCTTCTGTCTATAACCTGCCTCTAAACTGGTTTTCCTCATTGTGCGTTACCTTTTTTATATCCCTTACTCTATACATTAATATAACGTTCTCTTTATTAATTTTAATTTTATAAATTAGTATCATCTCTTTTCAGTCCCACTATGAAATCTATCTTTCTGCATTTGTCCAAACTGCCTCTGCCAGCCACATATTGTTTCATAGTCTCTTTTGTGAGACAGTTTAGAAACATTATTTTGAGGTAGTATTGAACTGGGTCTGGGTTCTAAATTCATATCCATTGCTAGTTGAGTGACACTGCCAAAAAGCACAGAATAATTTCAGGTTCATTTAATTCTTTCATTTTATAAGAGAGGAAACCTAGGTTCAAGTTGGCTTGCCCAGGGTCATTTAACTAGTTAGTTACAAAACAGAGGCCCAGGATCTCTGGCTCCTGGTTTTTGTTTTTCTTTAGTAAACTGCTTAATTTCTACTTGAAAATCCTGAATTTTTTTTTGCCTAGCCTGTAATTTTGATCATTTTTGTAACTTGTTTTTTTGTGTGTGTTTTTAAGTAAATACTTAACCCAACATTATTGAGTACATATTATATGCAAGTTATTTTTATATACATTATTTCTAAGTCTTATGATAACCTGAAGAGGTAGGTACTATTTCCATTTTACCTGAGGAAGCATAAATGAAGGTAGATTTGACCATCAGAAAGTAGAAGGGTTGGGATTTGAACTCTGGTTTTCTTTCTTGGGCTCTTTCTGGTATTCCTCTTGCTTCTCTACTCCCAGAAAGAGTTCAAGTACAGAAATAGTCAGTTTTTCCTTTGGTAAAACCAAGACTCACGATGAGCACATGGAATCAAACATACCTGAGGCAGAGTTACCTGTGTTCCTGTGACTAGACTTTCTGCTTTGGGCTCAGAGTGGCTGCTTGAGGAATGCCTCTTGCTTCTGCCTGCCCACCTGCTCTAGATATTTTTAAATGGTAGCTGTAGTACAGCCATACCAATAAAGGGTACCACACAGCTAACCATGCCCAGCCAGAATTTGGCTCTTTTGGATTTCTTTGCTTCCCTTATGCATCTGGAGGTCGAGAAGTCATACTTTCTAGGTTTTATTTATTTATTTTTTTTTGGTGCCGAAACCCGGGATCGAACTCTAGGTTTTAAATAGTAAGGATTTGGTCTTTCTCTTTGATAACGCTCTCCCAAGTTGTTCTAATTAGGGTCTGGTTTGTGGCCTTTGCAGGCGAGTTATGCACTTCTTAAAATTTAAAGCACTTTTAGATTTGTCATAAAAGTTATCCTAAACCTAAATTAGGCAAAAGTTCAAAATTTTAAAAATGCTAAATTACTAGTTAAGATAGTTGTGTGTGTGTGTGTTTTAATTTAAACATTTTGCTTTCAAATGCTTCAACAGATACATGAGTACTACTTATTTCTTTGGTTGAATTTAGAACTGAAGTAAAACTACTCTACCTTCTATAGCCACTAGTGCTGACACACATTTTTTTCCTTGATATTTTGATCAGGGTGCCATCTGCCACTTATTCTTATCTCCCAAGATCAGTACTGCCTTTGGGCTTCTCTTTGTCTACTACCTATTTCTTTTTGCACACACTCTTATGACTAACCAGAACTCTCCTTTCAGAGCAAAAGCAAGAAGGTTCTTTTGTTATGTTACCTGATACATGTTGACTGATCATTGTTTTGAAACTTTCTTTGACATTTTATCATCTGATCACTGTTTAAAGGAAATAGTAGTGCTTTTTATTTTCTAGTTTAAGCATATGCAAAATAGGTATGTTTGGGGTTGACATTTGGTGAGGGCAGGGTAAGAGACACAAACACTGACTTCATATGCTTCTTTTTAAGCATGAGGAAGGATTTTTCCAGAAGCCTAAAGCAAATATAACCTCTCATTTCATTGACCAAAATTGGGTTACATTCCCTTTCCTAAATTAGTAACTAGTAAAGACAAATGGAATTATTCTTAGCCAACCAGGCCCATCCCTTGGCCTGAGGAGGTGATTGGTTTTCCCTGAAGTACAAGGCTGCACAGGAAAAGAGTGGATACATGGCAGAAAACCTGTTAGGAGGAAATGGATGCTGGTGGCAGGAGGTTTGAGATCATTCAAAATAATCCTCTGTTTTTTCTATCCACAGTATGCTAGCAGTTGAGGAACTTGAAAATGTAGATGTGACTTTTCCTTTGCAATTTCTTTTACTGCCACTTGAGTTTCTTGCTTTGTCAAAGTTCTTGGGGTAGACAAGGGAGCCTATATAAGTGCAGGGAAAGAGGATGAAGTATGGCTAGTAGGTTTCTAGTGGGCTTGGTATCTGGTGATGGCATATGTGAGGCACCAAATCATGTTCCTTGTGTGGTTCAAATGGAATCAAATGGTCTTGCAAACATAGAGAAACATAAAGAAAGAGCCTTCTAGTTAAGCCAATCCCAGTTTTTAAAAAAATTTATTTATTTTTTAATTGAAGGATAATTGCTTTACAGAATTTTATTGTTTTCTGTCAGACATCAACATGAATCAGCCATAGATGTACGTATGTTCATAGATGTTCCCTCCGTCTTGAACCTCCCTCCCCATCCCACCCCTTTAGGTTGATACAGAGCCCCTGTTTGAGTTCCCTGAGACATACAGCAAATTCCCACTGGCTGTCTATTTTACATATGGTAAGTGTAAGTTTTCATGTTACTCTCTCCATACATCTCACCCTCTCCTCTCCTCATGTCTATAAGTCTGTTCTCTATATCTGTTTCTGCATTGCTGCTTTGCAAATAAATTCATCAGTACCATCTTTCTAAACCAATCCCAATTAAAAAAAATAGATATAGTAAAGTATTTTTTACATGCTTTATATATTTACCTAATCTATCTGTCTAGATATCTGTCTCGCTGTCTGTCTATCTTTTGGTCATACCTTGTGACTTGCAGGATCTTAGTTAGTTCCCCGACCAGGGATTGAACCTTGGCCCTCGGCAGTGAAAGTGCGGAGTCCTAACCACTGGAGCCCAAAGGAATTCTTTATAAATGCTTTTAAAAGTATTTTATTTCATCCTTTATCTTTAAAGCTAGTCTAAAAATAACTAACACTTGTTAAAAGATAAAATAGAAGGATATGCATGGGGGAGAGAAAGGAGAAACCAGACGGGGACGTTGTATAAGATCTCAGAGTGAGTGGGAAGGGACCGCTAGATCATTAGCTGAGTGAATATACTAAACTGTTCAATCTTTTAATATAGCTTACTGTGTCAATATTATTACATATGAATATGATTCAGTTTATTGGAGTGGATGTATACTAAATACAGCAGTAATGCAGGTATAGAGAAGGCACTCTGAGAGCGTAAATGACAGAGTTTAACTTGGAGAGGTCACAGAAGTTAAAGTTGAGCTGAATCCAATAGGATTATTTGCCTAGATAGGGTAGGAAATACATTTCAGGTCCACTTCCAAAAACACAAGTTAGTGTGGTCCTTTCTTGTTGGAAGATGAGGCTGTAGTATCCAGATGTGGCTGGAGAAAGAGAGTTTGTTGTGCTGTATTATGGAGTTGGATTTTAGACTGAAGACAGGGAGCTGTCAAAGAATTCCAAGCTGGACAAGAATGTCAGATTTATGACTTATATCTCTCTGTTACATGGCGGATAATGGACTGAGTAAGGCAGGAATGGAGGCAAAAGCAGTGTTGTGTCTGAGAAATGATAATGGGCAAAGGAGTAGAGATGGCAAGATGGGAATGAAGCTGAGATAGATTTAGGGGAAAGCAATCAAAAGGACCTGGTATCAGCTGAAGAAAGAGACTAGGATTATTTCTTTTTTTCTAATTTGAGTCAATTGTGATAGGAGAAGCAGATTTGGGAGTAGGAAGGGGGAAAGTGATTTATTTTAATAAAATATACCAGGCATTTTGAAAAGTCTGGGAGGCTTATATACTGTTTTGTCAAAGAGAGGAAAAGTATGGCGAAGAGACTAGACAAAGTGAAAAGGGGGGTTGGGCTTTTGGTGGGGTTTAAGTTGTGGGAAGGTGACTAGGAAACGTATTATAAATAAAGGTTGTTTTTGTAAGATTTGTTACACAGTTAAAGAGTAGTTCTCTTCCTGGTATGGGAGAGAGGAACGCCTTTACACAGGGAAATTTATGCCCAACTCTTGGGCAGAAAGGGAGAGGGTAGAGAGGTTTTCCTGTTTGCTATTTTTCAGTTGACTTCAGCTCAAATGATCCTTATGCCAAAGTAGCATATTTTGGCATAGCATATTCTGATCTCCTTCAATAATAAACTGTTTATTTGAATTGTGCTATTTGATAAGTTTTGACATGCCTGGAAAATCCTATGGACAGAAGAGCCTGGTAGGCTGCAGTCCATGGGGTCGCGAAGAGTAGGACACGACTGAGCGACTTCACTTTCACTTTTCACTTTCATGCATTGGAGAAGGAAATGGCAACCCACTCCAGTGTTCTTGCCTGGAGAATCCCAGGGACGGGGGAGCCTGATGGGCTGCCGTCTGTGGGGTCGCACAGAGTCGGACACGACTGAAGTGACTTAGCAGCAGCTTAGCAGACATGTGTATATCTATGAGAATTTCGTCACATTAAAGATGGTGAACGTACCCACCTCTGAAAGTTTCCGTGTATGCTTTGTCTTCATTCCCACACACTCACCTTTGCCCTTTTCCCAGACAACCACTGAAATCACTATAGAAAACATTTAAATGGAATCATGAAGTATATAGTTCTTTTTTTGTTGTTGTTCTAGTCCCTTTTGTTTGGCATTGTTATTTTGAGCTTCATGCACGATAGTGAACATATCAATAGGTCATTCATTCTTACTGGAGATAGTTTCCATTCTATGCATATCCCACAATTTGTTTATCCATTCACCTCTTGATGGACTTTTGAATTGTTTTGGCTTACAAATAAAACTGCTGTGAACATTATGTATAAATCTTTGTGTGGACACTTATTTACTTTACCCTTACATCTGTGGTTGGTCAGTTTAACTTTTTGAGAAACTGATAAATTGTTTTCCAAAGTGGATGTATCATTTCACATACCTTACTAGCAGTGGAAATGTACATTTCCACATTTTCACCAACGTTTGAATTGTAGTTTTAGTCCTCATAGGTGCATAATAGTATTTCCTAGACGTTTTATATTTCCCTAATGACTAATGCTGTTGAACATCTTTTTATGTGCTTTTTCGCCATCTGTATGTCTTTTTTGGTGAAGTGTCATTAAATATTTTGCATATTTAAAAAAGATTTTGATTTCAAAATAATTGTAGATTCACAGAGTGTTGCAAAAAATATAGAGAGGGAGTGTCTGAGTATTCTTTACTCAGTTTCTTCTTATGATAAACTCGTGCAAAACTATAGTATAATATCAAGACAAGGAAAATGGCATTGCTGCAATCCACCAGACTTATTCACTTGTTAGCATTTTTACACACACTGTGTGTGTGTATATGTGTAGAAAATGTTATATAAAATTGAGTCATATAGTGTTAAATCTTTCGAGCCATTCTGATGTGTGTGTAATGACATCTCATTGTGGTTTTAATTGATATTTCCCTACGGACTACACTATTAAGCATCTTTTTAAATCATCCATGTATAATTTTTTGGTCAAGTGTCTATTCAAGTCTTTGCATCCTTTAAATTGTTTCTTACTGTTGAGTTTTGAGAGGTCTTTTTTTAAACACAAGTCTTTATCAGATGTATGCTTTACAAGAGTTTCTCCTATCTATGGCTTGTCTTTTCATTAACTGTCTTTTGCAGAGGTTTTTAGTTTTGATGAAGTTTGTTCCTTTATGGATTATGCTTTTGATGTTATAGCTGATAAATAGTGCCTAACCTATATAACAAAAAAGAAGCAGACCTCAGAGAAGAAACTGGTAGTTGCCAGTTAAGAGAGGGAAAGGAAGAGGGGCAATAGAGGGGTAGAGCATTAAATGGCAAAAAATATTAGATAGAAAATAAGCTACAATTATATATTGTACAACATGGGGAATATAGCCTACATTTTATAACAACTATAAATTAAGTACAACCTTTTTTTTTTATTTTATAAATTTATTTATTTTAGTTGGGGGCTAATTACTTTACAATACCGCAATAGTTTTTGCCATACATTGACACTAATCAGCCATGGGCCCACATGTGCTCCCCTTCCTGGACCCCCCACCCACCTCCCTCCCCATCCCATCCCTCTGGGTCATCCCATTGCCCCGGCCCTGAGCCCTTGTCTCATGCATCGAACATGGAATGGTGTTCTGTTTCACATACGATAATATACATGTTTCAATGCTATTCTCCCAGAACGTCCCACCCTCACCTTCTCCCTCAGAGTCCATAAAATTGTTCCATGCATCTGTGTCTCTTATTCTGTCTCGCATATAGGGTTATCGTTACCATCTTTCAAATTCCATATATATGCATTAGTATACTGTATTGTTTTTCTTTCTGGCTTACTTCACTCTGTATAATGGGCTCCAGTTTCATCCATCTCAGTAGAACCGATTCAAATGTATTTTTTTTTAATGGCTGAGTAATATTCCATTGTGTATATGTACCACAGCTTCCTTATCCATTCGTCTGCTGATGGGCATCTAGGTTGCTTCCATGTCCTGGCTATTGTAAACAGTGCTGCGATGAACATTGGGGTACACGTGTCTCTTTCAATTCTGGTTTCCTCGGTGTATATGCCCAGCAGTGGGATTGCTGGGTCATATGGCAGTTCCATTCCCAGTCTTCTAAGGAATCTCCACACTGTTCTCCATAGTGGCTGTAAGTACAACCTTTAAAAGAAATAAAATAAATTGCAAGGAAAAAAAGAAATCTTTGCCTAACCTGAGTTCACAAAGATTCTCTCCAAGGTTTTCTTTTGGAAGTTTTATAGTTTGATAGTATTTAGGTCTGTGATCTATTTTGATCTGTTAATTTTTTGTGTGTATGGTGTGAGGTATGGACTGAAGCTCACTGTCTTTACATATGGATGTCCATTTCTTCCAGCCCTATTTCTTGATAAAGCTGTCCTTTTCTGCACTGCATTGCCTTTGAACTTTTTTGAAAACTCAATTGACCATATATGTATGAGTTTATTTTTGGACTCTTCTATGTTGAGCTGTGTGTCTGTCCTTTACCATTACTATACTGTCATTTCTGTACCTTTATAATACTCTTGAAATCAGATAGTGTTGGATAGTGTCATTTTTTTGCAAATTTGTTCTTTTCCAGATTGTTTTGGCTATTCTAAATCTTCTGCTTGTCCGTGTAAGTTTTAGAATCTGCTTGCCATCTTCTACAAAAATGCCTAGTAAAATTTCAACTAGGATTGTGTTGAATCTATAGACCAGTTTCAGGAGAACGAATATCAGTATTGAGTCTTTTAATCCAGAAATGTCTCTCTTCATTTATTTTATTAAATATCTTTATTATTTTATTGCTATTATTATTTAATTTCAGCAATAGTTTGGAGTTTCTCGTGTACAAGTCTTATACATCTTTTATCTGATTTATCCTTATGTAGTTAATATTTTTTGATGCTATTGTAAGTGTTGCTATGAACGTCCGTGTACAGAATTTGTGTTGGACCTTTGTTTTCATTTCTCTTGGGCATATACCTGAGAGTGGAATTGCTGGATCATAAATTAATTCTATGTTTAACCTTTTGAGGAACGCCAAACTGTTTTCTAAAAGAGCTGCACCATTTTATATTCTTGTTAGCAGTGTATGAGAGTTCCAGTTTCTCCACATCCTTGCTAATACTTGTTATTTTTCCATTGTGGTTTCTCAGTGTGCTTTTGATTTTCATTTCTCTAATTACTAATTATGTTGAGCATCTTTTCATGTGTTTACTGGCTATTTTTACATCTTCTTTGCTGAAATGTGTATTCAAGTCCTAAATATATTTCCATTTTTAAATAGGGTTGTTTGTCTTCTTGTTGTTGAGTCTTAAGAATTCTTTATATATTCTGGATACTTTCTGAGATTATATCATATGCTTGTAAAACAGTACATTCTTTTTGAATTGTGTGCATTCCATCCTGGAATTCCCCAAAACTCCTGGTTGATTTTTTAAAATTTGCATAGGTTAAAGTTTCATTCTTTGTGATGTACAGTTCTTTGGGTTTTGGCAGATGCATAGAGTTACTTATTCCTTACCTCAATACCATAAAGAACAGGTGCGTTATTTTAAAAATTCACCCACTCTCTCTTTCCTTTGTGTCTGGTTTCATTCACTTTGCAAAATGCATTTAAGATTCATTCATGTCATTGTATGAAGAAATATCTAGTTCCTTCTTATCACTCTAAAGTATTCCACTGTATGGATGTATCACAGTTAGTTTATCCATTTACCTGTTGAAAGATGTTTTGGTTCTTGATATTTGGCAGTTATGAATAAATCTTCTGTAAAGAGTCACATACAGGATTTTGTGTGACCATAAGTTTTTAATTGACTTGGTCTTCTCATATAATCATGTTTCGGTTTCATTAATTTTTCTCTATTCTCTGCTTTCATATTCATTATTGCTTTTCAAACAGAATTTTAAGAAAGAGGAGTAGTTGATATATCTGCTTCTTCAAGGAGATCAATACAGGTGCAGTGAATGGATGAGACTTAAAGCCAGCTGACACTGAAGAGTGAAGTGGTGACAGTGACAGTACGTTACTCTTTTTAAAAATTTAGTTTCTGGAGCAAAGTCTTTCAGCTTTGGCATTATTGACATTTTGGACCAGATAATACTTTGTTTTAAAGGGGCTGAGGAAATTCCTTGGTGGTCCAGTGTTTGGTACTTAGACGCTTCCATTGCAGGGGGCCCGGGTTCGATCCCTGGTTGGGGAACTAACATCCTATGAGTTGCATGGTGCAGCCAAAAAAATAAGTAGAGGTGCTGAATTGTGTATTGTAAGTTCTTTAGTAGCATCCTTGGTCCCTATATGCCAGTTGTAGCCCTCTAGCTGTGACAATCAAAAATGCTTCTAGACATTATCGAATGTTCCAGGAGGGCAGAATTGCTCACTATGAGAAGCTAGTGTTTTAGAGGAAGGAGGAGAGAGAAGACCTTAAAGAAGAACTCAGATATCAAGGAAGCTTTTTTTTTTTTAATTACTTATTTATTATTTATTTTTAGCTGTGCTGGGTCTTCATTGCTGCTCCAGCTTTTCTCTAGTTGTGGAGAGGAGGCACTACTTTCTAGTTGCATTGCACAGGTGTCTCATTGCTGTGGCTTCTCTTGTTGTGGAGCATGGGCTCAGGGCACGCAGTTTCCAGTAATTGCGGCACATGGGCTCAGGAGTTCCGGTTTCTGGACTCTAGAGCACAGAACTTAGTAGTTGTGACTCGATGGGTTAGTTGTTCCTCGGCACGTGGGATCCTCCTGGACCAGGGATCAAACCTGTGTCTCCTACATTAGCAGGAGGATTCTTTACCATTGAGCCATCAGGGAATCCCTTAGGCAAGCTTTTTAAAAAACATGTATATTATCATATGTGAAACAGAACACCATTCCATGTTTGATGCATGAGACAAATGCTCAGGGCTGGGACAATGGGATGACCCAGAGGGATGGGATGGGGAGGGAGGTGAGAGGGGAGTCCAGGAAGGGGAACACATGTAAACCCATGGCTGATTCATGTCAATGTATGGCAAAAACTACTACAATATTGTAAAATAATTAGCCCTCAACTAAAATAAATAAATTTATTTAATAAAAAAAAAATAAATAAGGGAAGTGAGAGATTGAGGGAAGTAGCAAGTGAGAGAAAGAGAGAAGGGGAAGGTTGAAGTTATAAAAGAGAAGATAGCTGATGGAACTTGGGTATGGAATTTAGATCAGAGGTGGAGATAGTAGGTTTATATCTGAGACAAGGCACTTTTTTTACGAGAAAGGAAATGAAAAGATGATTGTAGAATTTGTATAGATACATATATTTTTGAGGGTGGTATGGAAGATAGTCACTTTCTGCTACCTTTGTCAAGTAGGGTCAAGATTGCTTGCTAAATGAGGTGTCACTATGGAGAAGATGACTGAAGAGATGAGAGGTTTGGGATATGGAAAATGAGGGAGCTGAGCAGAAAAAACTGATGAAGATAAGACAGCTAGTAAGTGGTAGATTTGACTTTAAGGCAGTGTTCTCCATTGTAGTTTTCTCCTTTAAGTCCCCCATTTAGGCTTCTTTTTTTTTTTTTTTAATTAATTAGTTTTTGGCTATGCTGGATCTTCATTGCTGCACTCGGGCTTTCTCTAGCTTAGGTGCATGGGCTTCTTTCTCATTGCGATGGCTTCTTCTTGTTGCAGAGCACCAGCTCTAGGGCATACAAGCTTCAGTAGTTGTGGCTGTAGAGCTGTGGGCTGAGTAGTTGTGGTAATAGGCCTAGTTACTCCATGGCATGTGACATCCTCTCGGACCAGGGATTAAACGTGTTGTCCCCTGCATTGGTAGGCAGACTCTTAACCACTGGACCACCAGGGAAGCCCTGTTGTCATTACTGTGCTATGTACTTCAGTTTAGTTCAGTCGCTCAGTTGTGTCCGATTCTCTGCAACCCCATGGATGGCAGTACACCGGGCTTCCTTGTCCATCACCAACTCCTGGTGCTTACTCAAACTCATGTCGATTGAGTTGGTGATGCCATTCAACCATCTCATCCTCTGTCGTCCCCTTCTCCTCCTGCCTTCAGTCATTCCCAGCATCAGGGTCTTTTCCAGTGAGTCAGTTCTTTGCATCACGTGGCCAAAGTATTGGAGTTTCAGCTTCAGCATCGGTCCTTCCAGTGAATATTCAGGACTGATTTCCTTTTGGATGAACTGGTTGGATCTCCTTGGTGTTCAAGGGACTCTCAGGAGTCTTCTCTAACACCACAGTTCAAAAGCATCAGTTCTTCAGCACTCAGATTTCTTTATAGTCCAACTCGCACATCCATACATAACTACTGGAAAAACCGAAGCTTTGACTAGACAGACCTTTGTTGGCAGAGTAATGTCTCTGCTTTTTAATATGCTGTCTAAATTGGTCATAACTTTTCTTCCAAGGAGCAAGCGTCTTTTAATTTCATGGCTGCAGTCACCAACTGCAGTGATTATGGAGCCCGAAAAAATAGTCTGTCACTGTTTCCATTATTTCCCCATCTCTTTGCCATGAAGTGGTGGGACCAGATGCCATGATCTTTGTTTTCTGAATGTTGAGTTTTAAGCCAAATTTTTCACTCTCCTCTTTCATTTTCATCAAGTGGCTCTTTAGTTCTTTGCTTTCTGCCATAAGGATGGTGTCATCTGCATATCTGAGATTATTGATATTTCTCCCGGCAATCTTGATTCCAGCTTGTGCTTCATCCAGTCATGATTTCTCATGATGTACTCTGCATATAAGTTAAAATAAGTAGGGTGACAATATACAGCCTTGATATACTCCTTTCCTGATTTGAAACCAGCCCATTGTTTCATGTCCAGTTCTAACTGTTGCTTCTTGACCTTCATACAGATTTCTCAGGAGGCAGGTAAGGTGGTCTGGTATTCCCATCTCTTGAAGAATTTCCCACAGTTTGTTGTGATCCACACAGTCAAAGGCTTTGGCATAGTCAATAAAGCAGAAGTAGATGTTTTTCTGGAACTCTCTTGGTTTTTCGATGATCCAGCGGATGTTGGCAATTTGATCTCTGGTTCCTCTGCCTTTTCTAAATCCAGCTTGAACATCTGGAAGTTCACGGTTCAAGTACTGTTCTATGTGCTTACACTAACTCATTCCTAAGGTCTCCTCCAGGTGCCTGAATCTCTTCTCAACACTTTCAGACACATTAGTTGGTCTATCAGTTTTATTTTCTTGGAAATTTCTCTCTTAGATCCTTCTAATGGAGAATACAATGGTAACCCACTCCAGTACTCTTACCTGGAAAATCCCATGGATGAGGTGCCTGGTAGACTGCAGTCCATGGGGTCTCAAAGAGTTGGACACAACTGAGCGACTTCACTTTCACTTTTCACTTTCATGCATTGAAGAAGGAAATGGCAACCCACTCCAGTGTTCTTGGCTGCAGAATCCCAGAGATGGTGGAGCCTGGTGGGCTGCCGTCTCTGGGGTCTCACAGAGTCGGACACGACTGAAGCGCCTCAGCAGCAGCAGCAGCAGTAGAGCCTTCTAAATTTCTCAAACCTGGACTGGTTGTATAGCTTAGGCAGTTGTACGTCTGTCATTCTGAGATCTCTCTTCTCCATTTGCCTTTCGTTGCATCACCTGTTTCTTGGCTACATATCTTATATCCTCCTTTTGCTTGGTTACTTCACACTCATTTCGGTTGAGTATTTAATCCAGGAGCATATGAGAGGTAATGGGAGGTAAATATTCAAGAGCTTACATATGGATTGGCCAAAAAGTTTGTTTGGATTTTTCTGCACGATGTTATGGAACTTTTTGGCCAACCCAGTGTTTTTAAATGTCTGTATTCTCTCCTCACACTTCATTATTCCTGGTTTTAGAAATCTAGATTAGATATAATTTTTTCTCAAGTTTTTGAAGGTACAGCTCTCCATTTTTCTTCTATCTTCCAGAGTTGCTTTTGAGAAGTCTGATGACATTCTGATTTCTGTGTTCTTCATGTGTAACTTGTTTCTCTCCTTCCGTTCTTTTAGAGTTTTTCCTCTTCGTTCCTTGTGTTCTGAAATTTAATGATGATGTGTTTCAGTCAGGATCTGTTTTTCACCCATTGTGCTTGACTCGCAGTGATCCTTTATTCCTCTTCATTTTTCTGTTCTCTCCTTCTGGAACATAAAAAAGTTTCAACTGGGACTCCTGAACCAATCCTGATATTCTCTCCCATTTCCTATTTGTCTTTTTTCTGAACTCTTTGGGTGAATTTCTTCAACTTGATCTTTCAGTTTTTCTTTGAGTCTTTCATTTGCTATTTTTAACTTCTAGGGGCTCTTTCCTATTTTATCTTTTTAAGTAAGCATATGTTCTTATTTTGGGGTTGCAGTATCTTCTTTTTTCTCCGAGGTTATTGAGATAGGTTTTATTGTTGAGGTTTCCATCTTACTGCATAGTCTTTTCCCTCCATGTTTCTTTTCTTCTCTACTTGCCTCTGTCTTTAATGTTGAAGCTTTTCTTGGATCTTTGATGATCTTTGGCTATTTGCTTGTTATTTTTTTTTTAATGGGGCACCAGAATCTTAATGGCAGTTCCATGATCACAAGTGGCACTTGCTCGTTGTAGGAGTTTTGCTAGCTCAGCTGTGCTGTCAGATGGTTGCCTGCAGAGAAATCCATTGCACTGTGACAAGGAGGAAAAAGTCCTGGGGGTTTCAATATGCAAGTTTTTAGAGAGACTTTTTAGTTCATCGCTCTGTTTTCGGTATGATAACTGGCTCTCAGTTATCCTGTTTTACTTCTTCAGAAAATCTTTAGCCTTCTGCCTAGAGGGTCCAGTAGTGTAGAGTTAGGAGGTGTGTTAAACTGGGGAGGTGATTAATGACTCACTAAATAAATAAACTTTGTGTCAGTCTTGTTTTCAACTTTGCCTTCATGTCTACTTCCGAAAGTACCTGGTAGTGCATTTCCTGAGTGTTTGGAGTTCTTTGTTGGAAATAAATTTTCTTTTCATTGTTGGCCTAAGAGTTAGCTTTTTCAGGTGCTAAATCAGTTACCATGTGTCCTACATTCCAGCTTCTAAAAGTTTTGTTGCCATGGTTTCATGTCCTGTTTTGTTGTTGTTGTATTTCTTGTGAGTTTACACCCTTAAAAAAAATCCTTTTACTCTCATTTAACGGAGTTTCAATATGGAATGGGTAAACGTGTGTTTTCAGTTCTCTGTGTGAAAGTTCTTTTGATTTGTTTTTGTTTTTTTATTGAGGTAAATTTATATAGCACACAATTAAACATTTTGAAGATTACAGTTAAGTGGTGTTTGGTGTGTTCACAGTGTTTTGCAACTATCAGTTCTCTTTAGTTTCAAAACTTTTTCATCACCTCTTGAAAACACCCCATACCATTAAGTAATTACTCCCCATTTCCTCTCCTCCCCCAACCTCAGTAACCTGTAATATGCTTTTGCGTATTCTGGAAATATCATAAGAGGCATCATACAACATGTGACCTTTTTAGTCTGGCTTTTTTTCCCTTGGCATAATGTTTCTCAGGTTTATCCAGGTTGCAGCATCTGTTAATATTTTGCCTCTTTTTATGGTTGAATAGTATTCTATTGTATGTATACACCATAATTTTCTGCCCTATTCATTCACTGATCCAGTTAGTTGTTCCATGTCCAGTTCTAACTGTTGCTTCTTGACCCACATCCAAGTTTCTCAGGAGACCAGTAAGGTGACCTGGTATTCCCATCTCCTTAAGAATTTTCCACAGTTTGTTGTGATCCACACTGTCAAAGGCTTTACTGTAGTTAATGAAGTAGAAGTAGATGTTTTTCTGTAATTCCCTTGCTTTCTCCATGATCCAATGAATGTTGGCAATTTTTTTCATGACACTAGGAAAGATTGAAGGCAAGAGAAGAAGGGGGTGGCAGAGGATGAGATGGTTAGCCTCACCTACTCAGTGGACATGAATTTGAGCAAACTCGGGGAGATAGTGGAGGACAGAGGAGTCTGGTGTGCCGCAGTCCATGGGGGTTGAGAAGAGTCAGACACAACTTAGCGACTGAACGACAACCATTCATTGATGGTTATTTGCATTTTTTCTACCTTTGTCTGTTATGAGTAATGTTGCTATAAATATTTGTGTACAAGCTTCTTTCAAGACATATGTTTGCCTTCTCTAGGGTATATACCTAGAGGTAGAATTGTTGGATCCTGTGGTAATTTTATGTTTACCTTTTTGAAGCAATCTGAATGTCAGATTGTTTTCCATAGCCTCTGCACCATTTTACTTGGCCACCATTCATGTATAATGATTCCTATTTTTCCACATCCTCACCAACACAACACTTATTATTTTCTAGGGATTTTTTGTTTGTCTTTTCTTTTAAAATTAAAATCATTCTAGTGGGTCTGAAGTGGTATCGTGGTTCTTATTTGCATTTCTTACCAACCAGTGATGTTGAACATCTTTTCACATGCTTGTTGACAATTTATGTATCTTATTTGGAGAAATGTCTGTTCAGGTCCTTTGCCCATTTAAAAAAATGGTTGTCTTTTTGTTGTTGAGTTGTAAAGAGTTCTTTATATTTTCTGGATACTAAACCCTTATTAGATATATGGTTTGCATATATTTTCTTCCATACTCTGGATTTTCTTCCCTTTATTGATAGTATCTTTTGAAGGACAAAAGTTTTTAATTTTTATGAAATCCATTTCATCTAGTTTTTCTTTTGTTGTTCATGCTTTTAGTGTCAAATCTAAGAATCCATGCCAAATCTGAGATCATGAAAGTATGCACCTGTGTTTTCTTCTAAGAGTTTTATGGGTTTAGCTGTTATAGGTAGGTCATTGATCCATTTTGAGTTAATTTTTGTGTATGATGTGAGGTGGGGTTCAACTTCATTCTTTTGTATGTGGTTATTTAGTTGTCCCAGCACCATTTGTTGAAGGGGCTAATCTTTCCCCATTGAATTATCTTAGCACCCTTGTCAAAAGTTAGTTGGCCAGAACTTCTTCTGGTGGTCCAGTGGTTAAGAAGCTGCCTCCCAATGCAGGGGACACAGGTTCAATCCCTGGTCTGGGAAGATTCGACAACCTGTGGGACAGCTAAGCCCTCATGCCACAACTATGGAAGCCCGCTCACTCTAGAGGCCATGTTCTACAACAAGAGAAGCCACTGCAGTGAGAAGCCTGCACGCTGCAGTTAGAGAGTAGCCCCCACTTGCCGCAACTAGAGAAAGCTCGAGCCAAAAATAAATAAATAAATTTTAAAAAATTCAGTTGGTCAGATTCTCAACATTGCAAATTATTAGAGAAATGCAAATCAAAATTATAGTGAGATATCACTTCACACCAGTTATAACGGCCATCATCAAAAAGTCTACAGATAATAAATACTGAAGATGGTATGGGAAAAAGGGAAGCATACTGTACTATTTGTGGGAATGTAAATTGGCGCAGCCACTATGGAGAACAGTATGGAGATTCTTTAAAAAATTAAAAATAAGAGTTACCATATGATCTAGCAATCCGACTCCTGGACATATATCCAGAAAAGATGGAAGCTCACGTTCAAAAAGATATATGCACCCCTGTGTTCATAGTAGCTCTATTTACAACAGTCAAGACATGGAAGCAATGGAAATGTCCATCAACAGATGTGTGGATAGAGAAGATGCAGTATGTTTAAACAATGGAATGTTACTCAGCTATAAAAAAAGAGTGAAATAATGCCATTTGCAGCAACATGGATGGACCTAGAGATTATCATATAAAATGAACTAAGCCAGACACAAAGTATAATATGATAGCATTTATATGTGGACTCTCAAAAAAATTAGAGAAATCAACTTATTTCCAAAACGGAAATAGACTCACAGACATGAAAACAAACTTATGGTTACCAAAGGGGAAGGAGTGGGGAGGGATACATTAGGAGTTTGGGATTAACAGATAGACACTACTATATAAAAAAATAAACAAGGACCTACTATGTAACACAGGGAACTATATCCCATATCTTGTAATAACCTATAATGGAAAATAATCTGAAAAAGAATATACATATGTATAACTGAATAACTTTGCTGTACACCTGAAACTAACACAACATTGTAAATCAGCTGTACTTCAGTTTAAAAGGAAAAAAAAAATCAATTGACCATGCATTCTGTGAGGTGAAATAAGTCAGACAGAGAAGGACAAATACTGTGTGATGTCACTTATGTGGACTCTAAAAAATACAACAAACTAGTGAATACAAAAAGAAGCAAACTCACAGATACAGAGAACAAATTAGTGGTTGGCCGTAGTGGGGCACAATATAGGAATGGAGGAGTTCAGTTCAGTTCAGTCGCTCAGTCGTGTCCGACTCTTTGCGACCCCATGAATTGCAGCACGCCAGGCCTCCCTGTCCATCACCAACTCCCGGAGTCTACCCAAACCCATGTTCATCGAGTCGGTGATGCCATCCAACCATCTCATCCTCTGTCGTCCCCTTCTCCTCCCTCCCCCAATCCTACCTGGCATTAGGGTCTTTTCCAATGAGTCAACCCTTCACATGAGGTGGCCAAAGTATTGGAGTTTCAGCTTCAACATCAGACCTTCCAATGAACACCCAGGATTGATCTCTTTTAGGATGGATTGATTGGATCTCCTTGCAGTCCAAGGGACTCTCAAGAGTCTTCTCCAACACCACAGTTCAAAAGCATCAATTCTTCGGCGCTCAGCTTCTTCACCGTCCAACTCTCACATCCATACATGACCACTGGAAAAACCATAGCCTTGACTAGACGTACTTTTGTTGGCAAAGTAATGTCTCTGCTTTTCAATATGCTATCTAGGTTGGCCATAACCTTCCTTCCAAGGAGTAAGCGTCTTTTAATTTCATGGCTGCAGTCACCATCAGCAGTGATTCTGGAGCCCCAAAAAATAAAGTCTGACACTGTTTCCACTGTTTCCCCATCTATTTCCCATGGATTGATGGGGCCAGATGCCATGATCTTAGTTTTCTGAACGTTGAGCTTTAAGCCAACTTTTTCACTCTCCTCTTTCACTTTCATCAAGAGGCTCTTTAGTTCTTCACTTTCTGCCATAAGGGTGGTGTCATCTGCATATCTGAGGTTATTGATATTTCTCCCGGCAATCTTGATTCCAGCTTGTGTTTCTTCCAGCCCAGCGTTTCTCATGATGTACTCTGCATAGAAGTTAAATAAGCAGGGTGACAATATACAGCCTTGACGTACTCCTTTGCCTATTTGGAACCAGTCTGTTGTTCCATGTCCAGTTCTAACTGTTGCTTCCTGACCTGCATACAGGTTTCTCAAGAGACAGGTCAGATGGTCTGGTACTCCCATCTCTTTCAGAATTTTCACAGTTTATTGTGATCCACACAGTCAAAGGCTTTGGCATAGTCAATAGCTAACCCTAACACAAGAGAAGACTCTACACGTGGACATCACCAGATGGTCAACACCGAAATCAGATTGATTATATTCTTTGCAGCCAAAGATGGAGAAGCTCTATACAGTCAGCAAAAACAAGACCGGGAGCAGACTGTGGCTCAGATCACGAACTGCTTATTGCCAAATTCAGACTTAAATTGAAGAAAGTAGGGAAAACCACTAGACCATTCAGGTATGACCTAGATCAAATCCCTTATGAGTATACAGTGGAAGTGACAAATAGATTTAAGGGACTAGACCTGATAGACAGAGTGCCTGATGAACTATGGACAGAGGTTCGTGACATTGTACAGGTGACAGGGATCAAGAAAATCCCCAAGGAAAAGAAATGCAAAAAAGCAAAATGGCTGTCTGAGGAGGCCTTACAGATAGCTGGGAAGAGAAGAGAAGCGAAAAGCAAAGGAGAAAAGGAAAGATATTCCCATCTGAATGCAGAGTTCCAAAGAATAGCAAGGAGAGATGAGAAAGCCTTCCTCAGCGATCAATGCAAAGAAATAGAGGAAAACAACAGATTGGGAAAGACTAGAGATCTCTTCAAGAAAATTAGAGATACCAAAGGAACATTTCATGCCAAGATAGGCTCGATAAAGGACAGAAATGGTATGGACCTAACAGAAGCAGAAGATATTAAGAAGAGGTGGCAAGAATACACAGAAGAACTGTACAAAAAAGATCTTCACGACCCAGATAATCACGATGGTGTGATTACTCACCTAGAGCCATACATCCTGGAATGTGAAGTCAAGTGGGCCTTAGAAAGCATCACTACGAACAAAGCTAGTGGAGGTGATGGAATTCCAGTTGAGCTATTTCAAATCCTCAAAGGTGATGCTGTGAAAGTGCTGCACTCAATATGCCAGCAAATTTGGAAAACTCAGCAGTGGCCACAGGACTGGAAAAGGTCAGTTTTCGTTCCGATCCCAAAGAAAGGCAATGCCAAAGAATGCTCAAACTACCGCACAATTGCACTCATCTCACATGCTAGTAAAGTAATGCTCAAAATTCTCCAAGCCAGGCTTCAGCAATATGTGAACCGTGAACTTCCAGATGTTCAAGCTGGTTTTAGAAAAGGCAGAGGAACCAGAGATCAAATTGCCAATATCCGCTGGATCATCGAAAAAGCAAGAGAGTTCCAGAATGAAGGAGTAGGTGGTACAAATTATTGAGTGTAAGATAAGTGCAAGAATGTATTATACATTACGAGGGATATAGCCAGTATTTTTTAATAACTGTTAATGGAGAATAACCTTTAAAAATGATATAAGAAATTAATTGGCTCATAGATGTTTTGGATTTGTTTCTGAACTCTCAGTTCTGTTTGTTCCATTGTTGGTATGTCTTTTCTTGTGCACTGTTTGTAGTAAGTTTTGAATTGTGAGGTGTGAGTTCTCCTGCTTTGATTTTCATTTTCAATATTATTTTGGCCGATCTAGGCCGCTTTCAGTTTCATATAAATTTGAGGATTGGTTTTTCCATTTCTGCAGAAAAAACCACTGAAATTTTGGTAGAGATTGCATTGACTCTGTAGGTTTCTTTGTGAAGTATTGCAATGTAAACAACATTAAAGTCTTCCAATTCATGAACAAGGGAAGTCTCATACCATTTATTTAGGTTTTCTTTCATTTCTTTCAGCAATATTTTGTAGTTTTTAGTGTGTAAGTATTATCTCTTTGGTTAAATTTATTCCTAAATATTATATTTTGGAGGTTGTTGTACATAGAATTCTCTTAATTTCCTTTTGGGATTGTTCTTTGCAATATATAGAAGCACAGCTGAATTTTAGGTGTTGATATTTTAACCTGCAACTTCCCTGAATTTGTTTATTAGCTTTAGTTGTGTTTTGTGGATTCTATGAGAGTTTCTATATATAGAATCATGTCATTGGCAAAAGAGATAGTTTTACTTCTTCCTTTCCAAATTGGACGCTTTCTATTTTCTTTTATTGCTTAATTGCTGACTAGGACTTCCAGTACAATGTTGAATAGCAGTGGTGAAAGATGGTGCCTTTGTCTTGTTCCTGATTTTGGAGAGAAAGCCTCCAGCTTTTCATCATTAAGTATGATACTAGCTGTGGGTTTTTTGTAAACACCGCTGTTCATTTTAAGGACTTTCTTTCTGTTCTTAGTTTTCTGAATATTCCCCCCACTCCCCTGTCATCATGATTGGGTATTGAAATCTGTCACATATATTTTCTGTGTCAATTCAGATGATCATGTATTTTTTTTCTTTCATTCTGGTAATGTGGCAAATGATTTTTGTATGTCGAACTATCCTTACGTTCTTGGGATAAATTCCACTTGATCCTTTTAATGTGGTGTTTTATTTGTTTAGTATTTTGTTGAGAATTTTTCCTTCTATATTTATAAGGGATATTGGCCTGTAGTTTTCTTGTGGTATTTTTGTCCTGCTTTGGCATCGGAGTAAAACTGGCCTCATAGAATGTTTAGGAAGTCATATCTACTCTTCTATATTTTGGAAGAGTTTGCAAAGGATTGCTGTTAACTCTCCTCTAAATGTTTGGTAGAATTTACCAATGAGACCACGTTGTCTTGGACTTCTTTTGTTGGGAGATTTTTTGGCTAGTGATTCAATCTCTTTACTTGATATCGATCTCTTGAGAATTTTTGTTTCTTCCAAGTCACTTTTGATAATTTGTGTGCTTGTAAGAATTTGCCTGTTTCTTGTATATTGCCTAAGTTGCTGGTGTGCAGTTGTTCATAGTATTCTTGTTATCATAGTATTCTCACATATATTTCTACCAGTACCAGTTATAATAACATCCTAACAGAGTCCACTTAGGTGGTACTAAACTATTTTCTCAATTTTGAAAACATTCTTGCTTGAAGTTGTTCCATGCAAACTATTCATGCATGCGTGCTCAGTCACTAAGTTGTGTCCAACTCTTTGCTACCCCATGGACTGTATGTAGCCCACTAGGCCCCTGTGTCCATGGGACTTCGCAGGCAAGAATACTGGTGTGGGTTGCCATTTGCTTCTCCAGGGGATCTTCCCGACCAAGGGAATAGAACCTGTGTCTCCAGCATCTCCTTGCATTGGCAGGCAGATTCTTTACCTGGGAAGCTTATGCAAACTATTCATAGGAGGCTAATAATTCTTCAGTAAACTCTGCATTGAGTCTTCAAGTAAATAATAAATAAGTAGAATCAGTAACATTTGGTTACACATCAGGAGCCAAGGAATACCTTGAAACATTTTGCCCTGTTTTGTAATTGCCTCTTGTTGTTGCTACCAGTGTTTTCAGTCTTTCAGTCATTCTTGCTGATGGTCTTTACCAGTTTATTTTCTCTGACATTTCTTCAGTCACAGCAGTCAGACACAGTTTAAGTTTCACCTTAGTAAATGACTTTCTTTGCCTACCTGACAAGTGAACCATTCAGAAACTTTCTTTGGTTACAGCCTCATTTTAACCTTTTCTTCTTGTGAAGAAATCTTGCTGTGATAAGATATTCTGTTTTTTTCTGATTTTTTTTTTTTTCTTTTGTTTTCCTGTAAGTTGGGAGTATTGTGATGAATGCTTACTGGTAATGCTGATGTATAAGGTATTCTTACAGCACAGCCATAATGTTGTTGCACAATAAACATAATGCTTTGCCCTCTAATTTGATAAGAAAATAGCCCACACTCCATTGTGCCTTAGAAGCATGGCATTCAATTTGAAGTCCACTCTTCTCTTTCCTATTTTTTAGTAATACCTATGCACTGACAAGTTTTTGTTTGTTTCTTTTTTACTTCCTGTCCACCCGAATTTTTTTTTTTTTCTTTAGTATTTATTTATTTGGCTGCATTGGGTCTTAGTTGTGACATGCAGGATCTTTCATTGTGGGGCTCTGGCTCTCTAGTTGTGGTGCACAGGCTCCAGAGAGCTCAGGCTCAGTAGTGACATGTTCACGCTTAGTCGCTCTGCAGCAGGTGGGATCTCAGTTCCCTCACCAGGGATCAAACCTGTATCCCCTGCCTTGCAAGGTGGTTTCTTAACCATTGGACCACCAGGAAGTCCTTGCACTGGTAAGTTTTTTAAAATGTTGCAGTACATCAGTATGCGTTGCCCTCAGAGTGCCGCCCAGTTTGTCACTGCAATGTTAGTGCACCAGGTAACAGTGGGAAACGTCTCTCACTGCTCCTCGCTCTACCTGTGCTCCGTGAGAGTGACTGCAGGCTGTACATGAATGAATGAGTGCTGTCATATTCCAATGAAGCTTTATTTGTGGGTACCAGAATTTGAATTTCATATTATTTTGTGTCATTAAGCAGTATTATTTTGATTTTTTCCAGCCATTTGAAAGCCATTCTTAGCTTGTAGCCTGTGCAGGAACAGGTGGTAGGCCAGGTTTGACCTGTGGGCTGTATTCTGCCAGTGCCTGCTTTACAGTTTAAATACATTTGTAGGCAACCTGTGTTGCCGATTACTGCATGCTTGCCTGGGGCCCCCTGGTGGCTGAAGGGAGCAAATAAGTCTTGAGATGGTCAAATTTCTGAAGCACCATGAATTTGAGAATTCTAGAGTTTGAAATCTAGATGTAGGACTATTTATCATAGGGAGATTGTAGTGGCCACTCTTACCATTTCCAGAATGTAGGCTTTGGTGACACTTAGGAAAAAAGATAAAACAGCACTCCCCAAAATTTTGTATGCAAATCTCAACAGTGCTTTAAGACATCATTCTGATATAAAATGTCTATTCATCTGCAATTTGTTTGTGTGAAGGGTGTGAATTTCAGCATTATTTAACACAAAATGGCACTGGTACAATAATTACATTTGAATGAACCCATATATCCCAAGGGTAACTTTATTCTCTTTTCACCCACCCTTTTTTTCCCACTCAAAGGCTTCAAGTTTAATATATTGATAATTTTTGCTACTTTATTAACTACATTTCTAAGTAAAACTGGGTTTTAACTATGAGAGTATGGTAGTGAAGAATGCAGTGACTTTGTATAGTTGGGTGCTGCTATCTTGCTTTGAACTAGGGTACCAGCAGTTTTCTGTATTTTTGTTTTTTAAATTTTAGTAAACTATACATAGCATAAAATCTACCATCTTAACCATTTATAAGTATATAGTTTAGTAGCATTAAGTATAGTCCCATTTTTGTGCAACTACAGGAGTGAGTTTTTTTAATCTGCCATTTTAAACTCTTTATCCAAAAAATTGAAACCCTCTTGTTCTGGTCAATCCTAGGTTTACTGTATCTAGGAATGAAATTATCCTCAAATATAGCAGAGATCATGTCATTCCCTTTTTAAAACTTTGCTGGTTTATACTATCCTTAGAATAATATTTAAACTCTTTACCATGATCCTTCTAGGTTCTGCCTCTTTCAGTTTTCCCCTTTTGGTTGTTAGCTAGCTCTAGCATAGTTGGGCCTTTCATTTCCTCAGAGAAGCCAAGGTCTTATCTGACTCACTGTTTGCTTGTGCTGTCCCACGGTGTTGGAGCTGCCATGGTGTTGAAGCTTGTATACCCATGCCTCTCCACCACCACCACCTCCCTTTTCTTTGCTTGCTGGTTCCTGTGCTGTCTTCTCAGAAAGGCCATCCCAGTACTCTCTGTAAAATAGGTTTCTTCTTTAGACTGTTTCCCCCTACTTAGTAATACTTAAAATTTTTGTTTTTGTCAATCTCCTAACCTATCCAAATTAACTTCCCTTCCTATTTACTCCATTCTCCCTACTCTATTTTATTTTTCCTTATAGTACATATAGCCATCTGACATTTTACTAGAGTGTAAGTTCTAAGAGGATGGGGACTTTGTTTTGTTTACTCATGTTTTCAGTATCTACAACATGTCTGCTATATAGTACCTACTCAAAAAATATTTAACTGAATGATCACATTACTTTTGGCTTTAGGGCAAAATACACGTAAATGATTGAAAAGTGAATAGGACCAAGTTAGGACTGGCAAAATGGGAATATGGAAAGAAACTGTTGTTGAACTGAAGAAATAACCAATACTGGAGCTGTTCTACCTTTGGACCTTGTGTTACTGTTGAATGATAAATATCATCCTCCCCTTCAGGTATTTTTGAGTTCAGTTTTCTGTCCTTTGCAGCCTGGAAACATCATATTTCATACAGAATCATTTCAATCCTAAACAGCACTAAATTTTTTAAAAAAGCCTTTTTTATTGTCCACACCACGCAGCCAACTAGAGATCGAACCCATACTCCCTGCGTTGGAAGTATGGAGTTTTAACTCCTGGACCACCAGGGAAGTGTCTAAATTACACTAAATTTAAAAATAACATCTTGATTGAAGAAACTGATTCTTCTGTCCCTCCAGTGTTGCAAATTGCCAACATTCATTGGATCATAGAGAAAGCAAGGGAATTCCAGAAAAACATCTGCTTCATTGACTACGAGAAAGCCTTTGACTGTGTGGATCACAACAAACTGTGGAATATTCTTGAAGAGATGGAAACACCAGACTACCTTACCAGTCTCCTGAGAAACCTGTATGTGGGTCCAGAAGCAACAGTTAGAACCTTACATGGGACAGCTGACTGGTTCAACATTGAGAAAGGAATATGTCAAGGCTGTATATTATCACCCTGCTTATTTAACTTACATGCAAAATACATCATGCAAAATACCAGGCTGGATAAATCACAAGCTGGAATCAGGAATGCCGGGAAAAGTGTCAAAAACCTCAGATATGCAGATGATGCCACTCCAGTCGCAGAAAGCAAAGAGGAACTAAAGAACCTGTTGATGAAGGTGAAAGAGGAGAGTGAAAAAATTGGCTTAAAACTCAGCAATCAAAAAACTGAGATGATGGCATTCGGTCCCATCACTTTATGGTAAATAGAAGGGCAAAAGTGGAGGCAGTGACAGTTTTTATTCTCTTGGGCTCCAAAATCACTGCGGACGGTGACTATAGTCATGAAATTAAAAGATGCTTGCTCCTTGGAAGGAAAGCTATGACAAACCTAGACATCATATTAAAAAGCGAAGACATTGCTTTGCCAGCAAATGTCCATATGGTCAAAGCTACTGATTTTTCCAGTAGTCATGTATGGATGTGAGAGTTGGACCATAAGAAAGGCTCAGCACCAAAGAATTGGTGCTTTCAAACTGTAGTGCTTGAGAAGATTCTTGAGAGTCCCATGGTCTGCAAAGAGTTCAAACCAGTCAATCCCAAAGGAAATCAACCTTAAATATTCATTGAAAGGGCTGATGATGAAGCTGAAGCTGCAGTATTTTGGTCACCTGATACCCAGAGCTGACTCATTGGAAAAGACCCTGATGCTGGGAAAGATTGCAGGCAAAAAAAGGAGAAGAGGGTGGCAGAGGATGAGATGGTTAGATAGCATCACCTACTCAATGGACATGAATTTGAGCAAACTCCAGAAAATAGTGAAGGACAGGGAAGCCTGGTGTGTTGCAGCCCAGGGGGTCACGAGGAGTCAGACACGACTTGGCGACTAAACAACAATAACAAATCCTTTCCATTAATAAACTAGTGTGTATACTTACAATTAAAAACTGTTCAAAGACTCTGCTTTATCCTTTACTTCATTTTAACCTGCTGGCTCCAGATGAGGCTGAATTTATATGATCATATCATTATATAGTTTCATGGATATTTTTTAGAATTATGGATGTGATTATTTCTTTTATAAAAGCATTTATTGTTTTCAGATTCTCAATTTTAGAAAAATGTGGAAATAAAAAGAAAAAATTGCATAAAAAATGAAAATTGCATGTATCCACAGGTACATTAAAACACACAGACATGCCACTCTTTGGTAGAGCTAATGATGTACATATTTTGTTCCACTCTCTTCTCTCGAGATTATTATTATTTACATTCTCATCTAGTAATTTATACATCTAAAATTTATAATTTCTTATTTTGTTAATTATTTTTCTTTTTTGCTCCCCCAACCCCCATAGATCTTGAGCCAGATGATTGTGCATCCATTTACATCTTTAATGTAGATCCACCTCCATCTACTTTAAACTCACCACTTTGCTTACCACATCATGGATTACCGTCTCACTCTTCTGTTTTGTCACCATCGTTTCAGCTCCAAGGTCACAAAAACTATGAAGGAACTTGTGAAATTCCTGAATCTAAATACAGCCCATTAAGTGGTCCCAAACCCTTTGAGTGCCCAAGTATTCAAATTACATCCATCTCTCCTAACTGTCATCAAGAAATTGATGCTCATGAAGATGACCTACACATAAATGACCCAGAAAGAGAATATTTGGAAAGGCCTTCTAGAGATCATCTCTATCTTCCTCTTGAGCCATCCTGCTGGGAATCTTCCCTTAGTCCTAGTCCTGCCAGTAGCATCTCTTCTAGGAGCTGGTTCTCAGATGCGTCTTCTTGTGAATCTCTTTCACATATTTATGATGATGTGGATTCGGAGTTGAATGAAGCTGCTGCCCGATTTACTCTCGGATCCCCTCTGACTTCTCCTGGTGGCTCTCCAGGAGGCTGCCCTGGAGAAGAGTCCTGGCATCAACAGTATGGACTTGGACATTCTTTGTCACCTAGGCAATCTCCTTGCCACTCTCCTAGATCTAGTATCACTGATGAGAATTGGCTGAGCCCCAGGCCAGCCTCAGGACCCTCATCAAGGCCTACTTCCCCTTGTGGGAAACGGCGGCACTCTAGTGCTGAGGTTTGTTATCCTGGGTCCCTTTCACCACATCATTCGCCTGTTCCTTCTCCTGGTCACTCCCCCAGGGGAAGTGTAACAGAAGATACCTGGCTCAATGCTCCTGCTCCTGTCCAGGGTGGATCAGGCCTTGGCCCTGCAATTTTTCCATATCAGTACTGTGCAGAAACTGATATTCCTCTGAAAACAAGGAAGACTTCTGAAGATCAAGCTCTCGTACTACCAGGAAAATTAGAGCTCTGTTCAGATGACCAAGGGAATCTTTCACCATCGCGGGAAGCTTCAATAGATGATGGCCTTGGATCTCAGTATCCTTTAAAGAAAGATTCATCTGGTGACCAGTTTCTTTCAGTTCCTTCACCCTTTACCTGGAACAAACCAAAGCCTGGTCACACCCCTATATTTCGGTGAGTTGATGGAAATGACTGATGGTCATTTTTCATGTTTATGTTTATTGGTGGCATGTAACTACTGCATTATCTATGTAGAATAATTTGACCATCTTTCCTCCTCCTCTTTTGCCCTTTAGTTTCTTCCAGACAACTTAAAAGACCACATTTATTTTCCTTTTAGTCTTAAAAGTGTCTTTAAATACACGAAAGTTATCATTTTAAAAGTGTATAATGAATTGTAAATAATAACAAATTGCATTAGAAGCCCTAGAATGAATTTTCTTTTTTCAGAATGTATTTTCTTATTCACAAAAGCTTCTTGTAAAAGATAATAGTATAAATTAAATTACTGATTATTCCTACTTAGGGATAAGGTTTATATTATATATATATTTTTGAATTTTTATATTTTTAAGAACTCAATAATATACAAGTGAAATTTGGCTTTTTTATATTTGTGACAAGTGTTTTTCTTTTTCCATAATTTAGTTTGTCTTTAGTCTTCATATAAGTTTGTGATTTTTGTTGTTGGTTTAGAGGAATTTTTAAGTTTTATATATTCAAATTTGTCTTTTCCTTCACAGCTTTTAGATTTTATGTTATATTTGAAAGCCTATCCCACTCTAAAATAACTACAAATAAAGAGAAAATCTAACTTTCACGTTTCTAATTTTTATGTATAATTTTTATAATATATGTATGTAACATATATAGTGTTTGTATTTGTACATATATATATATTTGAATCTTGAGTCTAGCTAAGGATTGAAGACTATTGTAATGACTATTTTCTAAATGGCCTATCAGTTATCACAATGCCATTTATAGAATCAATCTCATCTATAATTGATTAGGGAAGACAAGTTATCTTGTGTTAAATCCCCACAGAGAGGTGGGTCTGTTTACTTTTTAAAAAAAATACTTTGTTATTGGTACAAATGTTTATTTCTGAATCTAGATATTTAGAAAATTATAATGTGGAATTATGGTATTGAAGACTCCTTTGAACCCATCACTTTGCTTTTAAAAATTATCTTAATCTTTTTAGGGATTTGCTTTAACAAGTGCAGAAACTTGCTGAGAGTTGATGAAGTTGAGTTGTTGTTTCAGACTAATAAAAATTAGTACCTTTGAGCTTCAGAGTAGCTGGTAATGCTAGGCCGAGGATATTAAGGGAAGCAATGAAATAACTTAGAAATTTACTCTAGGCATGGTAGCATTCAAAGGTAGAAAAGATGTTTAAAGTCTCATTTCACCAATTATTAAGATATTTTTAAAAATAGAAGATACTACTTTTTACTACAAATCATCCTAGCTTTGGGTCCATTAATATTTGACCTATAGACTTAGAAGTTGTTTCTTTTCTAATTCCATATTTTCATTGTTGGTATATCTAAATGAACCTGTCCCCTTTAAGCTATCTAAAAATTGTTTTGATTGTTTTTGTGATTATACACATAGTTGAGAAACAGTTATAGTTTTATGGGATTTTTAATTTTTAATAAAATAATAGAATTTGTCCTTTTTTTAAAAAAAAAATAGAAACCAAAAAATAAATAAAATTGATTTTATTATCAGGTTAATTATTTCTAAAACACCCTCTGTATCCAGTGTTACAACATATTAAGTGAAGTTTTGTGTTCTTTTGTTTCTTTAAATTTTAGTTTTTAAATACTTTACTTCAAAGATCATAGGAAGAAATGTTGGTGCCTTCAAAGAAATAATTTGAATCACTGCTTGGCTGGCAATAATAGCATGGTGAAATGTGTCCTTGTGTGTTTTGTTTATAGCACATCTTCATTACCTCCACTAGACTGGCCTTTACCAACTCATTTTGGACAATGTGAGCTGAAAATAGAAGTGCAACCTAAAACTCATCATCGAGCCCATTATGAAACTGAAGGTAGCCGAGGAGCAGTAAAAGCATCTACTGGGGGACATCCTGTTGTGAAGGTATGAGATTTTAGGGGTGTGTTTTACAGATACCATATATCTGTTGTTGGTAGGGTCCATTCAGTCAGGTACTGCTGAGCCTGAAGAGAGAAAACTTTCAAACCTGAAAAGCTTCCATTGAGGTTTTGTGTCCTTGTTGATACAGTTGCACTTCTGCATTGTGGGGTTTTTTTTGGCTAGGCTAAAAGATATTCTTACTGGACTGACTCTTCAGCTAGTAAAACTCTAGGGAAAGATCTTAATGGTCAAATAATTGTTTTTCTGACTAAAAGAAAAGACTGTTTATGTTTATAATGCATATTTGTTTAAGGTCCAAATAATACAGAAAAGTGAAAAGAGTAAAGCAATAAATTACCTAAAGTCTAAATCTCTCAGAAATAAGCAGTTGTTGACATTTGATTAACAATCCAGGCAATTCTCTGTTTGTATATTTAGTGGAAGAGTAGATGGATGACTAGAAAAAATGAATGGATTTTTTTTTAAAAGGATAGGACTGTATATTGAACATCTTTGTAATTAAATTAATTTATTAGAAAAAAAACTAAAGTGAAATTATTAAAATTATATAATACCTGAGTATAAAATATGATATATAAGCTTTAAGAGTTGAATATTAACTTTAATTTTACTTGAATGAAACATTTAAAAAAATGAACCAAAACTATATGAACTGCTAAACTCTGGATATTGTTCTTCACTTTAAGAGATCCTGAACAGTCTTTCTAAAGTCAAAGAAATTAAATAAATTATTGAGAAGTTGAATTTTTGTCTTAGATTTAAATATTACAAATTTCTCCCTTGAAAAATGAGGTAATTGTCTCTCTTAAACTTCTTCCCCCTGCACTGCCCTCTACCTCCTGAATTTTGTTGCTTATATTAATTAATCTTCTTTTCAAACATATACTCATCTCTCTACCTCATGTCCCGCCACTCCTATTGTTTAGCTTAGTCCTATATGTAGTTGGATTCCAGGTTTAGTACTAATTCTTTTTTATTTCTTTTTAAAGTGCTTTTTTTTTGTTTAAGTGTTTAAGGAGGGCTTTGGATTCTGTATTCCCTGGATTCTTTCATATTTGAAATTATTTGTTGCTTTTATATACTCAAACATCAGAATGGCTATGTTGTAATATCTTGTCACTTATTTTTTTCTCTTAGTACTTGTCTTATGGCATTGTGTATTGTAGTGGAGAAATTAATTGAACAAATACAGTTTATAGCCGATCATTTCCTATACCAGCCATATTTTATGATTTATTTTCATTATCTAAACATGATTTATAGTTCTTGACAAACAAACCTTTACATTTTAGGTGGGTTTTAAAATGACTTGTAAGAAGAAATGTCAGTTCTAGAAAAAGAGATCAGATTTATGGTTACCAGAGGCAGGGGGTTGGAAGAGGGGGAATGGATGAGGGTAGTCAAAAGATATGAACTTCCAGTTAAAAGATTAGTAGTGGGGATGTAATATACAAAATGGTGACTGTAGTTAACACTGTTGTATGCTATATTTGAGAGTTGCTAGGAGAGTAGATCCTCAAGTTCTCATCACAATAAACACCCTCCCTCCCATATAACTGTAAGAAGTCATGGATGTTAATGAAATTTATCATGATAGTAAGTTTGCAATATATGTAAAAATATATGTAAATCAAGCAATTATGTTGTGTACCTTAAAATTTCAGTGCTATATGCCAATTATAGCTCAATAAAACCAAAAGAGAAAGATCAGGAAACCTCAACATAGGAATTTTACCATTTGTTATTAGAGCTTTAGTTTACTCTTAAATGAGAGCTTAATTTAGGAGAAGGATTCTTTGCTTCATTCTTTTATCTTTTTTTTTTTTTTTTAAGCCACACCATGCAGCTTCCAGGATCTTAGTTCGCTGACTAGGGATTGAACCAGGACCCTGGCAGAGAAAACACTAAGTCTTAGCCACTAGACCACCACGAAATTCCCCATTTCTCGTGTCTTTGACTTTTCTTCAGTTCAGTTCAGTCACTCAGTTGTGTCCGACTCTTTGCAACCCCATGGACTGCAGCACACCAGGCTTCCCTGTCCATCACCAGCTCCCAGAGCTTGCTCAGACTCATGTCTGTCGAGTCGGTGATGCCATCCAACCATCTCATCCTCTGTTGTCCCCTTCTCCTCCTGCTTTCAATCTTTCCCAGCATCAGGGTCTTTTCCAGTGAGTCAGTTCTTCTCATCAGATGGCCAGAATATTGAAGTTTCAGCTTTAGCATCAGTCCTTCCAATGAATATTCAGGACTGATTTCCTTTAGGATGGACTGGTGGGATCTCCTTGCAGTCCAAGGGACTCTCAGGAGTCTTTTTCAACACCACAGTTCAAAAGCATCAGTTCTTCGGTGCTCAGCTTTCTTTATGGTCCAACTCTCACGTCCATACATGACTACTGGAAAAACCATAGCTTTTACTAGATGGACCTTTGTTGGCAGAGTAATGTCTCTGCTTTTTAATATGCTGTATAGGTTGGTCATAGCTTTCCTTCCAAGGAGCAAGCGTCTTTTAATTTCATGACTGCAGTCACCATCTGCAGTGATTTTAGAGCCCAAGAAAAGAAAGTCTGTCACTGTTGCCATTATTTCCCCATCTATTTGCCATAAAGTGATGGGACTGGACGCCGTGATCTTCGTTCTTTGAATGTTGAGTGTTAAGCCAGCTTTTTCACTCTCCTCTTTTACCTTCATCAAAGGGCTCTTTAGTTCCTCTTTGCTTTGTGCCATAAAGGTGGTGTCATCTGAATATCTGAGGTTATTGACATTTCTCCCAGCAATCTTGATTCCATCTTGTGCTTCATCCTGCCCCACATTTCACGCAATGTACTCTGCATATAAATTAAAAAGCAAGGTGACAGTATACAGCTTTGATGCACTCCTTTCCCAATTTGGAACCAGTCTGTTATTCCATGTCCAGTTCTTACTGTTGCTTCTTGACCTGCATACAGATTTCTCAGGAGGCAGGTAAGGTGGTCTGGTATTCCCATCTCTTGGAAGAATTTTTCACAGTTCGTTGTGATCCACACAGTCAAAGGCTTTGGCATAGTCAATAAGGCAGATGTTTTTCTGGAACTCTGTTGCTTTTTCTATGATCCAGCGGATGGTGGCAATTTGATCTCTGGTTCCTCTGCCTTTTCTAAATCCAGCTTGAACATCTGGAAGTTCTCGGTTCACATACTGTTGAAGCCTGGCTTGGAGAATTTTGAGCATTACTTTGCTAGCATGTGAGATGAGTGCAATTGTGCAGTAGCTTGAACATTCTTTGGCATTGTCTGTCTTTGGGATCAGAATGAAAACTGACCTTTTTCAGTCCTGTGGCCACTGCTGTGTTTTCCATATTTGCTGGCATACTGAGTACATCATTAACAGCATCATCTATTAGGATTTGAAATAGCTCAACTGGAATTTCATCACCTCCACTAGCTTTGTTCATAGTGATGCTTGCTAAGGCCCACTTGACTTTGCATTCCAGGATGTCTGGCTCTAGGTGAATGATCACATCGTCGTTATCTAGGTCATTAAGATCTTTTTTGCATAGTTCTTATGTTTATTCTTACCACCTCTTCTTAATATCTTCTGCTTCTGTTAGGTCCATCTCACTTCTGTCCTTTATTGTGCCTGTCTTTATGCCCTTGGTGTCTCTAATTTTCTTGACGAGATCTCTAGTCTTTCCCAGTCTATTGTTTTCCTCTATTTTTTTGCATTGTTCACTTAGGAAGGCTTTCTTATTTCTCCTTGCTCTTCTTTGGCACTCTGCATTCAGATGGGTATATCTTTCCTTTTTGCCTTTGCCTTTCACTTCTCAGCTATTTGAAAGTTCTCCTTAGACAACCATTTTGCCTTTTTGTATTTCTTTTTCTTGGGGATGGTTTTGATCACCACCTCCTGTACAGTGTCATGAACCTCCATCCATAGTTCTTCAGGCACTCTCTATCAGATCTAATCCCTTGAATCTATTTGTCACTTCCACTGTATAATCGTAAGGGATTTTATTTAGATCATACCTGAATGATCTAATGGTTTTCCCTACTTTTTTCAGTTTAAGTCTGAATTTTACAATAAGGAGTTAATGATGTGAGCCACCGTCAGTTTCCGGTCTTGTTTTTGATGTCTGTATAGAGCTTCTCCATCTTCTGCTGCAAAGAATATAATCAGTCTGATTTTGGTATTGACCATCTGGTGATGTCCATGTGTAGAGTCGTCTCTTGTGTTATTGGGAGAGGGTGTTTGCCATGACCAGTTCGTTCTCTTGGCAAAATTCTGTTAGCCTTTGCCCTGCTTCATTTTGTACTTCAAGGCCAAACTTGCCTGTTACTCCAGGTATCTCTTGATTTCCTACTTTTGCCACCCGGTCCCCTATGATGAAAAGGACATCTTTTTATGGTGTTAGTTCTAGAAGATCTTGGAAGTCATCATAGAACTTTGTAGGTCATCATAGAAAGTCAAGAAATTGACTTCTCTTACCAGGAGAAAAATTATTTACAAGTGCTTAAATGAATTTCCTACCCTCAAATAAGGGAAAGGGCAATTCCCTGGCAGTCCGGTGGCTAGGACTTGATATTTCCATTGCCAGGGCCCCGGGTTCGATCCCTGGCCAGGGAGCTAAGATCCCAGAATCCATGTGACAGCAGCCAAAAAAAATAAAATAGATTCCCTAAGAATTTTATAGTTTAAATCATACAATATTTAGGTCTTTTCTCAATTTGAGTTAATTTTTGTATATGGTGTTAGGTGTGGATCCAACTATATTATTTTGCTTGTAGATACCTAGTTTTCTCAGCATTATTTGTTGAAAAGAGTCCTTTCCTCATTGAATGTTCTTAGCATTGTTAAAAATCATTCCTAGTGATCCAGCGGTCAGGGCTCGGCCCTTTCACCGCTGGGGCCCAGATTCAGTCCTTGTTTGGAGAAATAAGATCCTGCAAGCTGTGTGGCATGGCCAAAAACAAAACTGAAAAAAAATCATTTGACCATATGTGCAAGAGTTTATTTCTAGGCTCTCTATTCTATCCCATTGGTCTTGATGTCTGGCTTTAGGCTAGTCCCACAGTGTTTTTTATTACAGTAGCTTTATAGTAAGTTTTGAAATCTAAAAGTGGATGTGTTCACCTTTGTTCTTTGTTTTTGAAAATTATTTTGGCTATTCAGGGTCCCTTGAAATTCCATATGACTTCTGGGATGGATTTTTCTATTTCTGTAAAACTAACTTTGAGATTTTTATGCAGCTTGCATTGAATCTGTCGATTGCTTTAGGTAGTATTGTTCCAGTTCTTGAGCATAGGATTTTTTTCTATTTATGCATGTCTTTAATTTTTTTCAGCAGTGTTTTGTAGTTTTCATTGTGTTAATTCCTGGGTATTTTATTCTTTTTAGGGCTATTGTAAATGGAATTGTTTTTGTAATTTCCTTTTCAGGTTGTTCATTGTGTATAGAAATGCAGCTGATTTTCATGTGTTGACTTTATGTGCTGCTACTTTGTTGAATTCATTTATTATCTCTAGCAGTTTTTGTTTTTTTGGTAGAATTGTTAGAGTTTTCTGTAGATAAGGGGCTTCCCTAGTGGCTCAGATGGTAAAGAATCTGCCTGCAGTGTAGGAGACCTGGGTTCAATCCCTGGGTCGGGAAGATCCTCTGGAGAAGGAAATGGCTACCCACTCCAGTATTCTTGCCTGGAGAATCCCATGGACAGAGGAGCCTGGCGGGCTACAGTCTATGGGATCTCAGAGTCGGACACGACTGAGCGACTAACACTTTCTATAGATAAGATTATATCATCTGTGATGTGATGGAGGTTAATTATGGATGAAACCTTACCTCCTGTTCCTTTTTCTTAAAATGAGGATAATAATACACCTAGTTAAGAGTTAAGGGGGATCAAATGAAATGTTGCATGTAAAGAACATAATGAATGCTCAGTATTTGTTATTGTTTAGTCACTTATTTCGGAGAAGGCAATGGCACCCCACTCCAGTACTCTTGCCTGGAAACTCCCATGGACGGAGGAGCCTGGTAGGCTGTAGTCCATGGGGTCGTGAAGAGTTGGACACGACTGAGCGACTTCACTTTCACTTTTCCCTTTCCTGCATTGGAGAAAGAAATGGCAACCCACTCCAGTGTTCTTGCCTGGAGAATCCCAGGGACGGGGGAGCCTGGTGGGCTGCCGTCTATGGGGTCGCCCAGAGTCGGGCACGACTGAAGCGACTTAGCAGCAGCAGCAGTAGCAGTCACTTATTTGTGTCTGACTTTCTGTAACCCCATGGACTGCAGCAAGCCAGGCTGCAGTCTCAAATGGTTACAATATTGTGATTCCATTTCTATATGTGACACTGTTAGTAGAGATGGAGACTGGATTAGTGGTTGCCAGGGAACAGGAACTGGTTGAAGATTGTGAATGTAAAGGGGTAGCACAAGAGCGTTCCTTTGTGGTGATGAGGAGTTCTGGATCATGACTGTTACAGTGGTTAGTTGAATCCACATATGGGATAAAATTGCATAAAACTAGACACATACTTTGTTATACAGTGATAAGTTTTATAAAGGAATAAATATTTTGAGTCTTATCCTAAATGTTACTGAAATTTAAGATGGAGATTATAGTATTTTTTTACATAACTAGACTTTGTATTCATCGTATACCAAGATTTGTTTCCAGGTAATGACTTTATATATGATATTGTTATATGCACATTTACAATTTGAAGCAGTTGATATTATGAAAGTTTTGAATTTTTAGTATCTCTACATTGTATGTCATGTTTCTAATATTAATATATTCAGATCCCCTCCCTCCAAGTAATTTAGCAGAACTGATAATAGAACTCCCCTTTTTGAAGCTGCTCTAGTCTGTCCTGTAGTGACCTTCGGGTTTTAACCCTCCAGCTTTAGTTAAATTAAGCACACACAGACCTTTGCTATGGAAACGTACAGAATCATAACAAACAGCTTACTTTCTTCTGCAGATCAGAAGGTGATCTGAAGAGAAGTATCCTAATACTAAAAGAAAGATTTTAGAGTAGTGTTAACAGTAACAATAATTTGTTTCCTATAACATATGGGTAACAAATTGGATGGGATGGGATAATAGTCTAATTAATTTGATGTTCTTTTAAAATCCTTGAAATGCAAAGGAGAAACCCTGTTTTTCCTATGCTGTAGTATATATGCTTGTAGCAGATGTTGGCTCAACTATGTATTATGAAATATGTTCCCTTTGAAATTTTATATGCCTGATTACCTTCCTCCATCACGGGCTGATTTTACTATCAAATATAAAGGACAGGTGGCTTATGTCTTTGCCAAACTGGTATTAATATGAGTCATCTAATATGACTGGCATACTTTGGAATATATTGAATAGTACTTACTGGTATGTGATATTTGGGTAACTTTATAGATAGTAATAAAATTTTTAATTTGTATTTTCTATTTTAGATTTTACTACTTCATTTAAAGTAACTACTTTAGTGGCTGTAATTCTCATTTAAATAATTCTGTTGACTAAGAACAGAATCTGGTGTCTTTTGTTCCACCAAATTGTACTCTCTCATTCCAAAATACATTCATTCAGCAATGATTGATGCCTGTAACATGCTAGGTGCTATACTAGACTCTGGAGATGACAAAATGGACACTGTCCTCTTCACAGTACTTTGGGGCAAGTGGTAAAGTTGTTGGTACTTTTTCCTCCACTCTGTGAACACTTGGTTCCATAGAGTAATTTGTTCAATGTAGGAATAAACATGAAAAAGCAGTAAGTATAGCAGAAAGGACGGTTAACCATGAATTTGGGGGTAGTCTATCTCCACTCTCTATCATTATTTTTTCACCTCTGGATCAAAATATGGAGGAATCTGTTTCTACACTGTCACTTACCCCATCTGCCTCTATACAAACCAAAAGGGAAAAATGACTGAACTTTATTTGTGTGCATATGTACATCTACGCCCTCATTTTTACTATTTCTTCTTTAGTTAGTGATTTATTTAGGCTTTTTTTTTTTTTTACTGTAATCATATTGACGTTTTATGGAATATTTTCCATTCATTTAAAGCTTTAAAATTTATTAACTTGTTTATACCAAGATGTAAAAAGATATCACAACTAAATATTAATAGATTTCTTAAATACACAAATATTTAAGTATTTACAGGAAACTGCAATTTCCAGTTCAATATACTGTATTAAACACTTGTGTTTGCCTTCATTAGACATTAAGCAGTTACAGCTTAAGCTTGTTGGTTGGAGAAATCATTTTACATAAGAAGCAGAAATCATTTTACACTAAAGAACCTTGGGAAGACTGAAGGGGTTGAAGCACTGATATCTCTGAAAGTGGGGTATGAGATGAGGCTGAAAACAGAAGAATTGGTTGAAGATCTACAAAAGAAGCAAACGTTAGTTTTTCCTTTCTTATGTGGTATAACCAAGCGATAACCACTGGCTTACCTTGGGAGAATTTTGGAAATTTATTCTTTAGAGAGAGTTAAATAGAAGTTCTAGGTTCTAGAATAACTGAAGGCAGGGTTTGGGGCTTTATACAGAAAATGGTATGGGGCTGAAAGGGGAGGCATAATGAAAGTCTGTGTCCTGAATAGAGAGACTTCTGACTCTTCTTGACTCCTAAAGGTTTATGTTCCCTAGACAGGAGACTGGAGGATTTGCTTTTAGGCAAACTGGTCTGAGATAAAATACCTCTGTGCCTCTTGACTTGCAAATATTCTAGACCAATATTCTCAACCCTATCAGACCCAACCCCACTCTCAAAATTTTAAACAAATATTTTATAATACTACTTTATTTACCTGAAATGGAAATGCAAAGAATATAATCAGCCTATAATATAACTTTAGAAATATCAATATAATGCTTTAATATTGAGAAAATAAATTTAGAAAAATAAATTACAGCAAAAAGTTATGTTTCAAAATGAAAAGACTTGGCAACAACTGTTCAATTCAGTTGCTCAGTTGTGTCCTACTCTGCAACCCCGTGGACTACAGCATGCCAAGCCTCCCTGTCCATCATCAACTCCTGGACTCGACTCAAACTCATGTCCATTGAGTCGGTGATACCATCCAATCATCTCATCCTCTGTCATCCCCTTTTCCTCCCGCTTTCAATCTTTCCCAGTATCAGGGTCTTTTCCAATGAGTCAGTTCTTCGTATCAGGTGGCCAAAGTATTGAAGCTTCAGCATCAGTCCTTCCAATGAATATTCAGGACTGATTTCCTTTAGGATTGACTGGTTTGATCTCCTTGCAGTCCAAGGGACTGTCAAGAGTCTTCTCCAACACCGCAGTTCAAAAGCATCAATTCTTCAGTGTTCAGCTTGCAACCCCGTGGACTCTGCAGTCTATGGAATTCCCAGGCCAGAATACTGGAGTGGGTAGTCTTTCCCTTCTCCAGGGTATCTTTCCAAACCAGGGATCAAACCCTGGTTTCCCACATTGCAGGCGGATTCTTTGCCAGCTGAGCCATAAGGGAAGAGGTAACAACTGTACAAAACACAATAAAGTGGCTAGATATTTGTACCTACAGCATCGCTACAGTGTTGCAGGCACAAAGGCAGATAGGTTGATCAGCGGTCTGACTGCCACAATTGAGTGGCATTACTGACAATGACATGATTTTCTGAAATGATCAACTCTTACTTAAGTTTTCTTCAATTTACAGGGCAGTTATATTCATGAGAAATTCTAATGTGTTAAAACTGCGATTTTGGTGGTATTTATATATTCTAAGGAGTTGAGTTCCAAGTTCACAAACTTCTCTGTATAAATATATATACATGATGGGACATTCTGAAGTTCTGTGCAACACAGGCTAGTTCTGCTCTTTGAAGAACAATGATTATCTCATGCATTGATAGGTATTTGAAGAACAGTATCTCATGAATTGATACGAATTTGGATTTCTGGCCCCTTTGCATTAAATACCTGTAGTGCACCGCAGTCATCATGTTGCCATACTCATTCATTTATGTATTAACTGTGGCTATTTTTTGTGCAACAGTGGCAGAGTAGTTAAGATAGAGAGTATACTGCCACTGTCATCATTTCGCACTGCTGCTCAGGGAGCTACAAATCAGTGATGCAGTTAAAACTTGGTAGTGTTTCAGGAGCTGTGAGTACTAAAACTTTCACAGTGTATATTCATGTTGTCATGATGTCATCATTCTACTCATCAAATCAAAATAAGAAACAGAAAGCATTTCAGTCATCCTTTTAAAGCATAGTAGAGTATATAATTTTGTTATTGTGCAGTAGTGCTATGGCTGGGCTAAAAGAATGTATGTCTTATACAGATGGCTAACAAACACATGAAAAGATGCTCAGCATCACTCATTATTAGAGAAATGCAAATCAAAACCACAATGAGGTACCATTTCACACCAGTCAGAATGGCTGCTATCCAAAAGTCTACAAGTAATAAATGCTGGAGAGGGTGTGGAGAAAAGGGAACCCTCTTACACTGTTGGTGGGAATGCAAACTAGTACAGCCACTATGGAGAACAGTGTGGAGATTCCTTAAAAAACTGGGAATAGAACTGCCATATGACCCAGCAATCCCACTGCTGGGCATACACACCGAGGAAACCAGAATTGAAAGAGACGCGTGTACCCCAATGCTCATCTCAGCACTGTTTACAATAGCCAGGACATGGAAGCAACCTAGATGTCCATCCGCAGACGAATGGATAAGGAAGCTGTGGTACATATACACAAGGGAATATTACCCAGCCATTGAAAAGAATACATTTGAATCAGTTCTTTTGAGATGGATGAAACTGGAGCCCATTATACAGAGTGAAGTAAGCCAGAAAGAAAAACACCAATACAGTATACTAATGCATATATATGGAATTTGAAAGATGGTAACGATAACCCTATTTGTGAGACAGAATAAGAGACACAGATGCATAGAACAGTCTTATGGACTCCGAGGGAGAAGGTGAGGGTGGGACGTTCTGAGAGAATAGCATTGAAACATGTATATTATCATATGTGAAACAGAACACCATTCCAGGTTTGATGCATGAGACAAATGCTCAGGGCTGGGGCAATGGGATGACCCAGAGGGATGGGATGGGGAGGGAGGTGGGAGGGGGGTTCAGTATGGGGAACACATGTAAACCCATGGCTGATTCATGTCAATGTATGGCAAAAACCACTACAATATTGTAAAGTAATTAGCCCCCAACTAAAATAAATAAATTTATTAAAAAAAAAAGAATGTATGTCTTACATAGTCTTACATTTCCATCTAGATATCTCACCATTACATGTTGAATACAACATGACTAACATTGAAGACATGACCTTATCTTCCTCCAAACCTATTCTAAATAAGTGACTTCTTTATTTGCTAGGGATACCGTCATTCTCCTGGATACTGAAGCTTAGAACTTCTAATTTCTTTGTTCCCTTCTCTTTATTGTTCTGTATGTTGTCAGTTATAAAAATCTCTTCAGGGTCTCATAAGAAAGATTTATTGCATTAATCCATCTTCATTCCTATTTTCTATTCTTGTTCTCACTTCTACCCTTGTTTAAATTTTGAGTACACATGATTTTAGTGCTTTAGCCTCTTAGCTGGTTTCTATGATTTTGTCTTTTCTTTCCTAAACAGCCTTAATTGCTTTTTATCATGTACTTCCCTATTTCCTATATTATTATGATTAATAAATTTCTGCCTTTAAAGGTCTTCACTAATTCCTTAAAATTTAATACATGCCACTTTGTTCTTTATTATAGTGTCACCTATATAATACTGGCTGAAGCAGTGACATTTGATATAGATATTTTCATAACACATCCTCAATAAAAAGAGGAAAAGATAAGAGTGGTAAACAAGACAGAATTTTTGCCGTTTTGAAACTTACGTAGTACTGAGGCAAACAGATATAAACAAATATATAAAATACTTTTAATAGTAATACTATGAAAAATAATAAAACAGGATAAAGGGGTAGAAATACGATGTTTCAGATAGAGTGGTTTTCTCTGAAGAGCTGACCTTTGAGTGCAAGCTGAAGCAGTGAGGTAATGTGAAGATCAGAGGGAAGAATATTCCAAAGGGATAAAATACTAAGTGTGAAGCTCTTGAGGGTCCGAATGAGCTTAAGTGGTTCACGCAATAAGGCCAGGATGACCAGAACAGACTGTGGAAGGGAGAGAGTAGGAGAAGGTAAGGCAGCACATTATCTAGGGCCCAGGTCACATAGGACTTGTAAATATTTGTAGGGCATTTGAATTTAGTTCTCAGTGTGGAAGGAAGCCACTAGAGAGTTCTGAGCAGGGAGGTTAAGTTATCCGATTAATGTTACAAGTTTGTTCTGGCTCCTCGACAGAGAACAGGCTATCAAGGAGCAAGAGTACCTACAGGGAGAGCAGTTATAAGGCTGTTGCAATGGTCCAGGCTTTATTTGCTTCTCTAAATGTTACAGGACAGAAAATCATCCTGAGTAAATCCTTGTTTTCTGATAATAGGCAAAAAATTTCATGTCCTTTCCTGGGTAGAGCTGCTACTGCTGCTAAGTCGCTTCAGTCGTGTCCGACTCTGCGACCCCTTAGACAGCAGCCCACCAGGCTCCCCCGTCCCTGGGATTCTCCACGCAAGAACACTGGGGTGGGTTGCCATTTCCTTCTCCAATGCATGAAAGTGAAAAGTGAAAGTGAAGTCGCTCAGTCGTGTCCTACTCTTTGCGACCCTGTGGACTGCAGCCTACCAGGCTCCTCCGTCCATGGGATTTTCCAGGCAAGAGTACTGGAGTGGGGTGCCATTGCCTTCTCCCACCTGGGTAGAGGAGGATAATCAATAAATTATTATGTTGCTTGGTTACAGACTCTAGTGTAAAGCCAGGGATGGGCAGTCAGGAGGGAGTAAAACACTCACTGAAGGACAACATAATCAAATAAAACTCCTTCTATACGTTTGAAACTCTGACTATATTCCATACTTAGACTCTGGATGCACACTTATAGCTAACATTTGTTGGCTACATGCCAAGCACTATACTAAGCACTCTATTGATATCATATGTCAGGATACTTTAAAAAATCATAATATACAAATAGAAGAGAATTTCTTTTAAGGTTATTAAGTAGCTCATAAAATCTCAGGTTTGAAAACTATGTGTCCTGGAACGGTGTCCAGCCACCCTACTCAGTTTTGCTCTAGTGAAAACATCACTGACTCTGACTCAACAACCACAGCTTGTAGAGACAGTGCTTGGGTCTGGGCACCAGAAACTCTACTGCCTTGAAGAGCTCATCCACTGTGCTTATTGAAAAATAAACTTTATGCAGTCTATATTATCATACTGCGCCCTTGGCAGATTTTCTTCCCAGGGGCACTTGGGTCCAAAAGTAGGAGTGAGGATTGCTGAGAGTATCTCTCTGAAGCTTGTAAGACCTCCCCACCAAGTGCCATGTAAGCCACCATCCGAAAGCAGGGGAATCTGACAGTAGTAGAGCTGAGACAGCTTAAGAAATGTGACCTGACCAAATAAACATTTTTTAAAAAATAGCATGCCTATATTTTCTACTTCAATTCCTAGAGTTCTTTTATACAGAATGCCTAGTATATGTTAAACAATACATACACACACAAGAAAGTGTGAACCAGGGCTTCCCTGGTGGTTTAGTGGTAAAGAATCTGCCTGCCAATGCAGGAGACATGGGTTCAGTACCTGATCCGGGAAGATCCCACATGCTGCAGACCAACTAAGCCTATGTGCTGCAGCTATTGAGCCTGTACTCAAGAGCCCAGGAGCCGCAACTACTGAGCCCATGTGCCACAATTACTGAAGCCTGCACTCCCTAGAGCCTGTGCTCTGCAATGAGAAGCCACTGAAGTAAGAAGCCTGTGCACTGCAACTAGAGAGTAGCCCCCACTCACTGCATCTAGAGAAAAGCCAGTGTAGCAACAGAGACCCAGCAAAGCCAAAAATAAATACATAATTATTAAAAAAAAAACAAAAAACTGTGAACCACAGTGAAGAGAAAACAGTCAATAGAAGCAGGCCCAGAGGTGGCCCAAATCTGGCTCTACATCTGGGTTGGACTTATCAGAAAGAGACTTTGACATAACAGTGATAAAAATGCTAAATTAGCTAGTAGAAAGGTGGGCTCTATGTGACGAGATGAAGGAATTCCAGTAGAGATGTGGAAAAAAAATTTTTAATTAAAAGGATAATAAGGACAAAGATACAAGAAAACTACAAGAACAATATCGCTAAAATATAAAAGACAAAAATCCTCAACAAAAAAACTAGCAAATCAAATCCAACAACACATTAAAAGGATTATACAGGGACTTCCCTGGCGGTGCAGTGGTTAAGAACCCTCCTTGTAATGCAGGGGAGTGTGTTCAATTCCTGGCCAGAGAACAGAGATCCCACATACTACAGGGCAAGTACACCTGCAAGCCACCACTAAGACCCAATGCAGCCAAATAAATAATTATTTTTAAAGGATTATACAGCATGACCAAGTGGGATTTACCTCAAGAATGCAGAAGGTGATTCAACATATGAAAATCAGTTGTTACAATCATATTAATAGAATGAAGGCATAAAAACCACATGATCATCTCATTTGACACAGAAAAGGCATTTGATAAAATTTAACAGCTTTCATTAAAAAAACAAAAACAAAAACACCCAAGCAAACTAGGAAAAGTGGGGAAGTCCTTGACATGATCAAAGTGATTTTGAAAAGCTCACAGCTGACATCCTCCTGGTAAAAGACTACCAGCTTTCCCCCTAAGATCAGGAACAAGAGAAGGTTGCTTGCTTTTGTCACTGCTATTCAACATTTGTGCTGGAAGTTCTAGCCAGAGCTATTAGGCAATAAAAGGAAATAAAAGACATCCAAATTGGAGAGGAAGAGGTAAAATTATCTCTGTTAACAGATGACATGCTCATCTATTTTAAAAATGCCGAATAATCCCCAAGAAAGCTGCTAGAGCTAATAAATTAGTTCAGGGAAGTTTCTGGGCAGGAGATGAACACATACTTAACCAGTTGTGTTTCTGTGTGTTTCTATGCAAAAGTTGCTCAGTCGTGTCTGACTCTGCGACCCCATGGACTATTCAGTCCATGAAATTCTTCAGGCCAGAATACTGGGGTGGGTAGCTAGTTCCCTTCTCCAGGGGATCTTCCCAACTCAGGGGTCGAACCCAGGTCTCCCACATTGCCGGCAGATTCTTTACTATCTGAGCCACCAGGGAAGCATGTATCGGTGATAAACAACCCAAAGAGGACATTAAGAAAGCAGTTTCACTTACAATAGCATCTAAAAGAAATAGTTAGGAATTAATTTAACTAAGGAGATATATATAAGACTTGTATGCTGAAAACTATAAAATATTGCTGAAAGAAAACTAAATGGAAATATATAAAGTAAAAATAGGGACTTCCTGGTAATTGAGTGGTTTAGACTTCGTCTTCCAATGCAGAGGGTGCAAGTTCAGTGCCTGGTTGAGGAGCTAAGATCCCATGTGCCTCCAGGTCAAAAAACCAAAACATAAGATAGAAAGCAGTATTAAAGCAAATTCAACAAAGACTTTAAAAAAATGGTCTACTTAAAGAATATTGTTTAAAAAAATATAAAGTAAAAATAAAATCCAAGTATACTTGGAACAAAAATAAAAAGACATCCCATTTTCATGAGAAGGAGACTTAATTAAGACATCAGTGCTCCCCAAAGCAATCTACTGATTTAATGCAGTACTTAGCCAGATTCCAACAGTCCTTTCTGCAGAATGGAAAAGCATATTCTCAAATTCATATGGAATTGCAAGGAGACTCAAGTAGCTGAAACAGTCCTGAAAAAGAATAAAGTTGAAGGATTTCCTCTCCCTGACTTGCAACATACTACAAAACTACAGTATTTTAAGCAGTACAGTGCTGGCATAAAGACAGACCAATGAAGTAGAGTAGAAAGCCCAGAAATAAGTTCTAACATATATGATGAATTCATTTTTGATAGGGTTCCAAGACCATTCAGTGGGGGAAATGAGTCTTTTCCACAAATGGTGCTGGGGAAATTAGATATCCACAAGCAAGACAATGTAGTTGAATCCTTGCCTTACATGATATACAAAAATTAATGCAAAGTGGATCAAAGACCTAATGCAAGACCTAAAACTATAAAATCTTGGAAGAAAACATTGAGGAAAATCTTCTCAACATTGGACTTGGTAGTGGTTTCTTAAGTATGATAGCTAAGGCACAAACAACAAAAGAAACAAGTCAGACTCCATCAAAATTAAAAAGTGTCTTCCCAGGTGGTGCAGTTGGTTAAATCCACCTGCCAGTGCAGAAGACACAAGAGACATGGGTTCAATCCCTGGATCAGGAAGATCCCCTGGAGTAGGAAATGGTAACCCTCTCTTATTTTCTTGCTTGGAAAATCAGGGACAGAGGAGCCTGGTGGGCTACAGTCCAGGTTCGCAGAGTTGGGCATGACTGAGCATGCACAAAGGCAAAAGGCAAAATTTAAAAAAATTTTGTGTGTCAGAGGACACAACCAAGAAAGTGAAAAAAAATAACCTGGAAATGGGAGATAGTATTTGCAGATCACATATCTGCAAGGGATTAATATTCAGATTATATGAAGAACTCATACAACTTTGATGAAGAACATCAAAACAAATATAAAGGCACACCCATATGTACTCCCAAAGAATGATGAATTTTTTTGTTTAATCAGGCACTTAACTTGGTTGGAGTCAACCTGTAAAACCTGTCTCCCTGTGCTTGGTGGTCGCTCATTATCTCATTTCAGTTATTCTAGCCTTAGGCTGCTTGAGTCTGTCCTGTTATGGATGGTTTACAGGTCAGCCAAAGAATTGGGCAGAGTATGTGTATATATATAACTTGGAGCACCCCCTCTCTGACTCTCTTTTTCTGGGATTTGCCTCTACTTTCCAGAGGTTATGACAGGCTCTGTCCTTGGTTCTTCAAGCCCTTCAGACTGTAGATTTCTTTGGTAGTTTCAGCCACACTGTTACGGCATGGACTGTGGCTTTCCCTCAGATAAGGCTTTTTTTTTTTTTTTTAAATAAATTTGTTTATTTTAGTTGGGGGCTAATTACTTTACAATATTGTTGTGGTTTTTGCCATACATTGATATGAATCAGCCATGGGTTTACATGTGTTCCCCATACTGAACCCCCCTCCCACCTCCCTCCCCATCCCATCCCTCTGGGTCATCCCATTGCCCCAGCCCTGAGCATTTGTCTCATGCATCGAACATGGAATGGTGTTCTGTTTCACATATGATAATATACATGTTTCAATGCTATTCTCTCAGAACGTCCCACCCTCACCTTCTCCCTCAGAGTCCATAAGACTGTTCTATGCATCTGTGTCTCTTATTCTGTCTCACATATAGGGTTATCGTTACCATCTTTCAAATTCCATATATATGCATTAGTATACTGTATTGTTGTTTTTCTTTCTGGCTTACTTCACTCTGTATAATGGGCTCCAGTTTCATCCATCTCAATAGAACTGATTCAAATGTATTCTTTTTAATGGCTGAGTAATATTCCCTTGTGTATATGTACCACAGCTTCCTTATCCATTCGTCTGCTGATGGACATCTAGGTTGCTTCCATGTCCTGGCTATTGTAAACAGTGCTGCGATGAGCATTGGGGTACACGCGTCTCTTTCAATTCTGGTTTCCTCGGTGTGTATGCCCAGCAGTGGGATTGCTGGGTCATATGGCAGTTCTATTCCCAGTTTTTTAAGGAATCTCCACACTGTTCTCCATAGTGGCTGTACTAGTTTGCATTTCCACCAACAGTGTAAGAGGGTTCCCTTTTTAATAAGCCTTAAAAACAGGAAACACACCTTCCCTTCTTTTCTTCTGACACATGTCAGTTTATTTCTAGTATCTGTTTACTTTGATACTTTCCTTCCTTTCAGAGTCATTCTTTATATTTGTTCCAGTGTATAGTTGCTGTTGGGCTTCTCTGGTGGCTCAGAAGGTAAAGAATCTGCCTGCAGTGTGGGAGACCTGGGTTCGACCCCTGGATTGGGAAGATCCCCTGGAGGAGGGCATGGCAGTCCTCTCCAGTTTTCTTGCCTGGAGAATCCCCATGGACAGAGGTGCCTGGTGGGCTCCAGTCCATGGGGTCGCAAAGAGTCGGACACGACTGAGCAACTAAGCACAGTACAGCACACATAGTTGCTGTCTGCATGATGGCAGGTCCAGTGGGTGCTACTCAGCCATCAGACTAAACACAGGAGTCTCCCTAAGTGCTTTAGGCTCTATTTCTTTTAACTGCCTCTTTTCTTGTGGTCACGATTTTTACCTCCAGTACCTCCTGGCCATCACTCTTCTTCATCCTGTGTAGCTATTTTAACCCAGGTAATAGCGAAGAGTACCAAAGAAAGTCAAGTAGCCTAGCTTTTTAAGTCAGTTGAAATTCTAAGTTGGAAACATGGGAAAGGACTTTTCAGGTCATTTCTACTAAAAGCGTCTCTGATTTTAACAGCCTGATAGAGGACCTTCCAACATATGCTGATCTTTAAGTCCGATCTGGGTGGTTAATGTTGCCTGGAGCACAGAATCAACATTTCTTTTATATTCTACATAGCTCTCTATCAAGGCTTTTCAGAATTTAGGTTGATCTAGCTTTTAATCCAAAAAAAACCCCTCATCCCTTTGTAATACATTCCAGCATTTTATAACTTTTAAAATATTTCTGCAACTTAGAGGGTTGTTCACCTGTTACTTGTCTTGACTGTTGCGATAACATTTATGTATCAATAGTATATGATACAAATACAAGACTTATTGTTGTAAACTTACTATAAAATGCATGGATAATGAGTTGTTATTTTTGTGTGTTTGCTCTTCCAAATTAGCTCCTGGGCTACAGTGAAAAGCCAATAAATCTACAGATGTTTATTGGAACAGCAGATGACCGATATTTACGGCCTCATGCATTTTACCAGGTGCATCGAATCACTGGGAAGACAGTTGCTACTGCAAGCCAAGAGATAATAATTGCCAGCACAAAGGTTCTGGAAATTCCACTTCTTCCTGAAAACAATATGTCAGCCAGGTATCTTGAAACATCCTGAAATGGACTGTTTTTTCTTTTCCTGAAATAATTTTCAGAAGAAAACATATTTATTTTTATATTAATAGCACAAAAATAAAAAGTCACTATTCTGAATTAACTGAATAACATTATATAAATAATTAGAGTATATTTGCTAAGGTTGGTATCATATTTCCATAAAGAAAATTCAATTCGGCAAAAGTCTATGACCATGTATTTGCCAGCCAAGCATCATGCTAGGTGATGGAGACAAAAATATGTGAACTCTTTTCAGGTAGCCCACAGTCTAATAGGGTTGACAATAAATAATTGCAGTACAATTGTGATTGATAAGTTTCCTTAAAGGAAACTTTTGACTGCTTTCAGGTGTCCCATTTTATCCATATCCAAATAAAATGAGATCTTGCCAAATTCTGAATGAGAATGCAATAGAGTTTTGTTCAAGTGGATTAGTTAGGAATGTATAGTACCTGTAATAGAAACCTGACATGCAGTGGCTTAAACAGCTAGAGGTTTAATTTTTCTTTCTGCAAAAGAAATATACAGATAGGCATTTTAGGGCTAGCATAGTGGCTCCATAAGTCACTGGGGCCCCATGCTCCTTCTGTTTTTTCTTCTCTGCTATTTTTAGGGTATAGTTTTCATCCTCAAGATTGCCTCCTGATCCACAGTGGCGGCTAGAGCTCTTGCCATCTTAACTGTAATCCTGGAGGGAATAGGAAGAAGGGGTAGGAGGAAAGGTGGGAGAGAATTTTCATCTGAGTCAGACCTCTTTAAAGAGCTTTTCCCAGAAACTTATCCAGCACTTTTACTGCATCTCATTGATCATCCTTGTGTGTAGGGAAGACCTGGATTTTTTTGTTTTTTAACCTGAGTACATTGCCACCCCTAAAAAGATAGAGGTCTGTTACTAAGAAAAACAGAAAAAGGGTATTTAGTAGGCAACTATTATTTTGCCACAACCAGGTATGTGAAACTTACAGTGACTTTTTTAGAGAAATTGTTTCAAACTATAATATAGGTCTTTCTTAAGATGGCATTGATATCTGTCCCAGGCTGTTGGAAGAATAGTCCTATTAAAATCAGATTTCAGTCTCAAGCTCTCCTCTTTTAAATTTATATTTTTATTTAATTGAATATACCCCTGAAGACATGGTAATTTATGATATAACTGTACAATTATAAAATAAGAATTGCTTTTTATCTACTTACTATCAGAAAAGACAAATTAATGTAGATTTAAATAAAACTTTATTTTCGCCAGCTTTGTTCAAGTCAGTAGTACTCGAGAACTCAACCCTACTAAGTCATTACATGGGCTAAAATAAGAGTTTTTTCATGGCTGAGGCACTATTAGCTGATAATCTCTACGCTTATATTTCTGTGTTCTGCAGTATATAAAAAGATCTTTGTATTCTCAGCTGGTCTTTATTCAGGTACATGAGCAAAACTCTTGAAGAAAAATGTTGACTCTGCTTCCAGGCATCCTATTTGACCCATTTTCAAATAAGGTGAGATGGCCAGCCTCTAATGAGAATGCAAGAAGGCTTCCTCCCTTTTACTCTTGGATCTTACTTTTTAAATTTTTTTTAGCTGCACCACGAGACTTACAGGATCTTAGTTCCTCAGCCAGGGATCAAACGCAGGTCCTTGGCAGTGGAAGCACAGAGTTCTAACCACAGGATGGCCAGGGAATTCCCTAGGATCTTTTTCATTTAGCATCAAAAACACATGAAAATACTCTTATTCAGATGCAGAGGGGAATTTGAAAATCAACTTTGAACTATCTTTTTCTAAGAACTCATAAAATTGCTTCTTAGGTGACAGTTTGCAGGCCATGTTTCCATTCATTCCTCTGGATATTTTAAGCAGTAGACTTTATCAGACAAGGAGAGACCTACAAAAACTTTATCATCGTTATTTTTTGCCTCAGCTTCCTGGAAGCTCATGATCAAGCTCAATTATAGTAATTATAGTAATTCATATACCGGTAGATTTGGGATATATTTATTTCCTGTTTCTTTTATTTAAAATTTTTTTTCTATTTCTTTCTTCTTGACATTATTTGTGTTTATGTTGTAAAATGCCTCAAATCATTTTTTAAAATAATGTATAAATCAATAAATTAAAGAAAACAGAGTACATGAGTTTCTAAGACAGATTTTCAAGAATTTAAGAAAGCCTTACATACCGAATAATGTGAACTTGATCAGAACTCTAGGATCCAAACATGAAATAGAGTTGGTAGTCAAGATTCATGTTCCCTTCCCCAACCAGAGGTGGCATACACTGCCTGCCTGGAATAGACCAGAAAACAAATTCAGACTTAAATTGAAGAAAGTAGGGAAAACCACTAGGCCATTCAAGTATGACCTAAATCAGATCCCTTACGATTATACAGTGGAAGTGACCAATAGATTCAAGGGATTAGATCTGATAGAGAGTGCCTGAAGAACTATGGATCGAGGTTCATGTCGTTGTACAGGACGTGGTGATCAAAACTGTCCCCAAGAAAAAGAAATGCAGAAAGGCAAAATGGTTGTCTGAGGAGGCCTTACAGATGAGAAAAGAAGAGAAGTGAAAGGCAGAGGCGAAAAGGAAAGGTATACCCATCTGAATCCAGAGTTACAAAGAATAGCAAGGAGAAATAAGAAAGCCCTCCTAAATGAACAATGCAAAGAAATAGAAGAAAACAGTAGAATGGGAAAGGCTAGAGATCTCTTCAAGAAAATTAGAGATACCAGTGGAACATTTCATGCAAAGTTGGGAACAATAAAGGACAGAAACAGTATGGACCTAACAGAAGCAGAAGATATTAAGAAGAAATGGCAGGAATACACAGAAGAACTGTACACAAAAGATCTTAATGACCCATGGTGTGATAACTTATCTAGAGCCAGACATCCTGGAATGCGAAGTCAAGTGGGCCTTAGGAAGCATCATTATGAACAAAGCTAGTGGAGTCAAAGCCTTTGACTGGATCACAACAAACTGTGAAACATTCTTAGAAAGAGGGGAATACCAGACTACCTTACCTGCCTCCTGGGAAACCTGTATGCAGGTCAAGAAGCAACAATCAGAACAGGACATGGAACAACAGACTGGTTCCAAATTGGGAAAGGAGTATGTCAAGACTGTATGTTGTCACTTTGCTTATTTCACTTATATGCAGAGTACATCATGCAGAATGTGGGGCTGGATGAAGCACAAACTGGAATCAAGATTGCTGGGAGAAGTATCAATAACCTCAGACATGCAGATGACACACCACCCTTATGGCAGAAAGGGAAAGGAAGTGAGGAGCCTCTTGATGAAAGTGAAAGAGGAGAGTGAAAAGTTGGCTTAAAACTCAACATTCAAAAACAGAGATCATGGCATGCAGTCGCATCACTTCATGGCAAATAGATGGGGAAATAATGGAAACAAGTGACAGACTTTCTTTTCTTGGGCTCCAGTATCACTGCGGATGGTGACTGCAGCCATGAAGTTAAAAGACCCTTGCTCCTTGGAAGAAAAACTATGACAAACCTAAACAGCATATTAAAAAACAGAGACATTACTTTGCCAATAAAGGTCCATCTAGTCAAGGCTATGGTTTTTCCAGTAGTCATGTATGGATGTGAGAGTTGGACCATAAAGAAAGCTGAGTGCCAAAGAATTGATGCTTTTGAGCTGTGGTGTTGGAGAAGACTCTTGAGAGTCCCTTGGACAGCAAGGAGATCAAACCAGTCAGTTCTAAAGGAGATCAATACTGAATATTCATTAGAAGGACTAATACTGAAGTTCCAGTACTTTGGCCACCTAATGCGAAGAGCCAGCTTATTAGAAAAGACCTTAATGCTGGGAAAGATTGAAGGCAGGAAGAGAACAGGACGACAGAGGACTAGATGGTTGGATGGCATCTCTGACTCAATGAGCGTGAGTTTGAGCAAGCTCTGGGAGATGGTGAAGGACAGGGAAGCCTGGTGTGCTGCAGTCCACGTGGTCGCAAAGAGCTTGACACGAGTGTGCAACTGAACAACAACTTCCACTGCGGGGTGTGCCAGTTTCATCCCTAGTCAGGGATCTGTATCCTGTATGATGCGGCCAAAAGAAGGAAAAGCTCTGCTGTTCTCTCAGAGCAGTAGTGTGGGGGAAGATTGGGAGAGAGCCCCTTTGTTCTGCGTGCTATCCCATAGATCTGGTCATTTCAAACCTATTCTATCTTGTATGGGTAATATCCTTTAATTAAGACCAATATTCAACCCATAAACCATACAACCAGTCTACAAGATGCTTTAAGTATAGTATGCCAGTATTCGTTGCCTTACCCTACTCATAGCTCCTCTTTGACTTAGAACTTGATGAATATGAATGTGGCAGTGTTATACTCTGATCTAGAATATAATTGTGTTGTGAACAGAAATTAATAGTTATTATCATTCCTATAAATTTAGGTTTTGTTGGTTTGGTTGCTTTTTTCTTTTTTCGCATTGCTTAGCCAGAGTTTAAGATGGTCAGAGTTTCTGATACTCCACGTCATCTGCTAGAAACTTAACTGTCTGCTAAAATACCTTCCCTTGAAACTCAGTCAGTTCAGTTCAGTCACTCAGTTGTGTCTGACTCTTTGTGACCCTGTGAACTGCAGCAAGCCAGGCCTCCCTGTCCATCACCAACTCCCAGAGCTTGTTCAAACCCATGTCCATCGAGTCGGTGATGCCATCCAACCATCTCATCCTCTGTCGTCCCCTTCTCCTCCTGCCCTCAATCTTTCCCAACATCAGGGTCTTTTCAAATGAGTCAGCTCTTTGCATCAGGTGGCCAAAGTATTGGAGTTTCAGCTTCAGCATCAGTCCTTCCAATGAATATTCAGGACTGATTTCCTTTAGGATGGACTGGTTGGATCTCCTTGTAGTCCAAGAGACTCTCAAGAGTCTTCTCCAACACCGCAGTTCAAAAGCATCAATTCTTCTGCGCTCAGCTTTCTTTACAGTCCAACTCTTACAGCCATACGTGACCATTGGGAAAACCACAGCCTTGACTAGACGGACCTTTGTTGACAAAGTAATGTCTCTGCTTTTTAATATGCTGGCTAGGTTGGTCATAACTTTCCTTCCAAGGAATAAGCGTCTTTTAATTTCATGGCAGCAGTCACCATCTGCAGTGATTTTGGAGCCCAGAAAAATAAAAGTCAGCCACTGTTTCCACTGTTTCCCCATCTATTTGCCATGAAGTGATGGGACCAGATGCCATGATCTTAGTTTTCTGAATGTTGAGCTTTAAGCCAACTTTTTCACTCTCCTCTTTCATTTTTATCAAGTGGCTCTTTAGTTCTTCTTCGCTTTCTGCCATAAGGGTGATGTCATCTGCATATCTGAGGTTATTGATATTTCTCCCGGCAATCTTGATTCCAGCTTGTGTTTCTTCCAGCCCAGCGTTTCTCATGATGTACTCTGCATATAAGTTAAATAAGCAGGGTGACAATATACAGCCTTGATGTACTCCTTTTCCTATTTGGAACCAGTCTGTTGTTCCATGTCCAGTTCTAACTGTTGCTTCCTGACCTGCATACAGGTTTCTCAAGAGGCAGGTCAGGTGGTCTGGTATTCCCATCTCTTTTAGAATTTTCCACAGTTTATTGTGATCTACACAGTCAAAGATTTTGGCATAATCAAACAGAACTAGATGTTTTTCTGGAACTCTCTTGCTTTTTCAATGATCCATTGGATGTTGACAATTTGATCTCTGGTTCCTCTGCCTTTTCTAAAACCAGCTTGAACATCTGAAAGTTCACGGTTCTCTTACTGCTGAAGCCAAATGGATAATCTCTGGTATTTCCCACCAAATACTCATTTGGCATATTTGCATGAATAATTACTACCTTGATACAATTTGATCAGTACTGTTTTGAGCTAAGGTACAGTTTTTCAATATTAGCCAAATACAGTTTGTTATTTATAAATAAAAATGTTTATTTTCAAAAATATTACTTTTTTAGAAATTTGTTTGCATTTCTGAAGGTGAAAATATTTTATTTTTCAGATTCTTCTTGAGCTTTACTGGTTCAATCCTGGTGGATTGTTTTTATTAATAAACATATATAAAAGTTTTAATATGTTATTAATGAGTTATTTGTGGTCCTATAAGTTAATCTTTTCTGGGCTAAGTTATATGTATAGTTAGAGCCTTTCACTTTATATTTCACTTATCTAGTTCTGTAACAAACCACCTTAAAATTAAGTGGCTTACAGAAAGAAAAACCAATACAGTATACCAACACATATATATCGTATTTAGTTAATCGGTAAAGATAACCCTGTATGCGAGACATCAAAAGAGACACAGATAAATAGAACAGTATTATGGACTCTATGGGAGAGGGCGAGGGTGGGATGATATGGGAGAATGGCATTGATGCATGTAAATTATCATATGTGAAACGAATTACCAGTCCAGGTTCAATGCATGATACAGGGTGCTCGGGGCTGGTGCACCAGCATGACCCAGAGGGATGGGATGGGGAGGGAGGCAGGAGGGGGGTTCTGGAAGGGGAAAACATGTATACCCATGGTGGATTCATGTCAGTATATGGCAAAACCAATACAATATTGTAAAGTTAAAAAATAAATAAAATAAAAAACTTAAAAAATTTAGTGGCTTAAAGTAGTAACTGTTTATTATTTTTCATGATTCTTTTGGTTGGCTGGACTCAGCTGGTCCATTCATGTAGTGTCAGCTGGAATCACTCGTGTACCTGATTTCAGCTGGGAGCTCAGCTGGTGTAGTGCAGAGTAGTTGAGGATTATCTGGGCCTTTCTCTCCAGCATACTAGTTGGACTTCTTCATTGTGGCTCAGGGCTCCAAAAGAACAAAAGTGGAAGCTCCAGAGCTTCTTCAGGGCTAGACCTGTAACTTACACAGCATCACTTGGCCACATTCTGTTTGTCAAAGGAAATCATAAGGCCCATTATCAAGGAGAGGGGACATTGTTACTCTACCTCTTAATGGAAAAGTGGCATGGGAATACAGGTATGGAGAGGAATTATTGACAGCCCTCTTTACAGTCAGTATGCTACACTTAGTATTATTTGTCATCCAAAACATTTTTAATCCTATTTTTAATTTAAATAGCAAAAAATGAAAGTCATATCTTTATTTTTTGACCTGATTTTAGGTTGTGATAGTTGTGCCTGGCAAGTTAACAATAACTGTTTAGCTGAGTTGTTTGGAACCACTAATTTCAGTAAGCCAATAATACTTGTATATTTTTTTCCCCTAGTATTGATTGTGCCGGTATTTTGAAACTCCGAAATTCAGATATAGAACTTCGAAAAGGAGAAACTGATATTGGCAGAAAGAATACTCGAGTTCGACTTGTGTTTCGTGTACATATCCCACAGCCCAGTGGAAAAGTTCTTTCTCTGCAGACAGCTTCTATACCTGTTGAATGTTGTAAGTGAGCTTGTGATGCTATTTTCATTTTCTGTTTTATTTGTAATGTTGAGATCAAAAGTAAACTGAAACCCAGGGTCTGAATAGCTGGTGTGATTTTCTTATATAGAAATAAACTACATGTGTAGTGGGAATAAGTACTGATCTTGGAGTTAGGAAATGGCTTTGCATTGTAATCTAGGTAGCCTCTGTGGCTATAGACGTTATTCTCTTGACTACAGTTTTCTTACCTGTAAATGAGGAAGGGGGCTTGATGACACCTGAGGACCAAATCATGAAGCTATGAATCTGACAGTAAGTGTCACTATTACTTGGTCGCCTTTGTTTTTATTAAAATATTGGAAGATGCCTATCTTTACGAGCTCTGGACTTACAGGCTTTTGGCTTTTTACCGTAAATTTATTTACACCAGCTTGAGAAAGTGAATGTCATTTACTGAGATTTTCAAGGCCAAGAAATTGAAAAAGGCCCTAGAACCCAATATCAACTCAAGCTGTGGATTGAGAACTGTGCACCTCAGGCAGGTTATAGCTGTTAGGACTGAAATACTGAGACTGTGGTTTAGATCCTTTAGGGCATAATTTTTGTATTAACTTTTAATAGATAATAGAGGTATATGGTACAGAATTTAAAATGAATAAAAGTATAGAGTGAGGCCCCTGTACTTCCCCTCTGTGGTGGCCCACACTGTCTGTGGAGTGTGCTTCTCTCTGAATCTGAATAAATCCACTTCTTACCTAAAAAAAAAGTATAGAATGAAAAGTAAATTTTCAAGTCAGCAAATTCCTCTTAGAAACAGCTTTTGTTGCCACAATCTTTGTTACTCTGCCAGACAAGTGCCCATTTAAGCATATATTTCTCTAATTTTTAGCAACATAATTTAAATAATTTTAAGTTCATAGAGTAGCTTGAGTTTTTGAGATGAATTTATGCTAAAAGTATTCTGTTTTCTCTTTTAGTTTATTAACTTAATGTGTGACTGTTGAGAATATAGAAAACACAGAATATGGTACAAAGAGGAGCATTAAAATCTTTTGTAATGTCACTTCTCTGAGATAGTCACTATTAACCATTTTTTGGATTTTTTTGGGTCTGTGTGTGTGTGTGCGTGCACATACACACAGAGTATTTGGTATTTTCACTTATAATGGGCATTTTCTCATATTGTTAATTCAAAAATATTTTAGCACATGCATAATGTTTTATTATGGCTATACCATTTGCTGAACACAGTTTGATGTGTTCAGCAAATGCACTTGTGATGGCTAGTTTCCACCGTAAATAATTAGTCTTACTCCCTAGGCTAGTCAGTGCTTGTTTTTATGCTCCTTCTCTGTTGGGCCATTTAGAACATAAATAGGGACATAAATGTTTTATGAGCTCTAGGTTGGTACTTGGTACTTTCCAAGTTGTAGCTCATCCTAACCAGACCCATCCCCTATGACACATTCTCTTTGAATGGGACCAGGATCCCAGTTCATATACCTTTTGTGGCTTGGTATGAAATACTTGGAAGAGACATAGTGAACTGGGACTACATGCATCATAAAGGCAGTCAAGTTGTTTAAATTACTTTAAAATGTTGTTTTGGCCAAACAAAGCACAGCTGACCCTCAAAGCCACCAATTTTCCACCCAAGTAGTAGGACTAAAAGTAGACCTGTTTCCAAAACAAGAAGAAAGTATAGTCCACACTTGATTTTAATCCAGAGAGAAACGTAGCTATTGAGGCCTTTAACAGAAATAAACCCTTAGAGAACCTAAGCAGTCAAAAGAAGTATAGCTTGAAACTCAAGCATTTTTTAAAAAAAGAAAAGAAAGGCCCAGAAATAGGATCTCCAGAAGTGAAGTGAAGTGAAGTTGTTCAGTCGTGTCCTACTCTTTGCAACCCATGGACTGTAGCCTACCAAGCTCCTCTGTCCATGGAATTTTCCAGGCAAGAGTACTGGAGTGGGTTGCTATTTCCTTCTCCAGGGGATCTTCTCGACCCAGGGATTGAACCCAGGTCTCCCGCATTGCAGGCAGACGCTTTACCATCTGAGGCACCAGAGAAGCCCTAGGATCTCCAGAAAATACAACAGTTGAAATAAGTTGATACCAGAAAAAAATGGCACCAAGGAAAAGTTAATACTTTAAATAATGTCTTACAGGCTTTAAGATAAATTGTGTTCACATATCCTGGGAAGGAAGAGTAGAGTGCACTAAGAAATATTTTTGTTCATTTTTAAAAATTCTGTATTGAAATGTGTACTTCATGTATACATTGTTTAGTTATTCAGAAGTTCGTCCAAAATGTAATCCTGATGTCTTGGTGATCTGGCTATTTTCTTGATTAAAGGTTTACTTGGTGTTTGTCCTTTAGAAACTTGTCTTCTTTTAATTGTATGTAATATAATTACGTACCTTTGGACTTAGTTTTCTTCTTATATTAAATTTGCCAGTTTTAAAAGGCAAATTGTAGGGAAAAAATGAGAAGCTAAAGAGACAGCTAAAAGCTAAAAAGAGAAAAGTGGATGAGGTGAATTTGTTGGAGTCAACATAAGTTGCAGGCATTGATTAATTTCTCTTTATTAGTTTCTCATAGTCGTCCAATAATAATGTATAAATCACTAATAAAATGACTAATAAGTCTATTCTGTTTTCTAAATAACATAGTTATTTAGTAGATATTGTTACTCTTGTCCTGCGTTTTGTAAAAGCCCAGAATTTTCTTCTTTTATAGCTAGAATTTGTCATTTACATATGAAAGAATGTAAACTAGTATTTTGTTTTTCTCCACTCTTAAAAAACAGCTCAGCGATCTGCCCAAGAACTTCCTCATATTGAGAAGTACAGTATCAACAGTTGTTCTGTAAATGGAGGTCATGAAATGATTGTTACTGGATCTAATTTTCTTCCAGAATCCAAAATCATCTTTCTTGAAAAAGGACAAGGTAAATAATATAAGATTTGAGTTGACACAGACATAGAAAACAAACTTATGGTTACCAAAGGGGATAGGAGAGAAGGGATAAATTAGGAGTTTGGGATAAGAAGATACAAACTACTATATATAGAACAGATGAACTGGGCCACTCTCTTAAACCATACACAAAAACGAACTCAAAATAGATTAAAGACTTAAATGTAAAACCTGAAAATGTAAAACTGGAAGAAAACTTAGGTAGTAAGCCATGGCATAGGTCTTGACAGTGATTTTTTGAATCTGACACCAAAAGCAGCAACAGCAAAAATAAAGAGGGACTACATCAAACTTAAAAAGCCGCACAACAAAAGAAACTATCCACAAAATGAAAAAGCAGCCTACTGAATGAGAGAAAATATTTCCAAAGCAAGCACAAAAAGAGCTCATACAGCTCAATAGTAAAAAATCATACGATCTCAATTAAAAAATAAGCAGAAGATCCCAGTAGACATTTTTTCCAAAGAAGAACATAGATAGCCAACAGATATGAAGATTCTCTACATTGTTAATCATCAGTGAAATGCAAGTCAAAACCATAGAGAGGGACTTCCCTGGTAGTCCAGTGGCTAAGACTCCTTCCTCTCAATGCAGGGGTCTCAGGTTCATTCCCTGGTCAGGGAACTAGATCCCACATGCCACAGTGAAGACCCGGCAAAGCCAAAAAAAAAAAAGGAAAACACAAAACCATAGATACCACCTCACACCTCTTAGAATGGCTATTATCAAAAAAAGAAAAAGACTAGAAAAAACAAGTGTTGGCAAGTCTATGAACAAAAGGGAATTGTATACTGTTTGTGGGAATGTGAACTGATGCAGTCACTACAGAAAATATTTTGGAAGTCCTCAAAAAATTTAAAGTAAAACTACCATATGATCCAGCAGTTCCACTTTTGGGTATTTATCTGAAGAAAATAGACATACTAACTCAAAAAAACATACACACTGCCATGTTCATTGCACAGTATTTACAGTAGCCAAGACTCAGTTGTAAGGACCCTGACATCTGTGCTCCTAGTACATCCAGAATGCATCTTTATTAATTATTGTAACCACCACATTTCATTATAGTGAACTGTTTATATTTGCCTTTCATCCACAGACAGAAGGTAGAGTATCCTGTCTGTCTTATTTCAGCAACCCAAAGTGCCTGGCAAGTTGAGACCCAGCAGATGATTGCTGAACTGAGCTGTGATTCTTAGTTGGCATAGCATTTGTGCACAAGGGTCGCTCATACTACCTTGTTGGAATGGAAAGTGGTAGTCACAGTCTGGAAGGCATTTCACTGAGTCTTCACAGACCAGATGAAGTCATGCTAGCAGTGAAGATACTTGTATGGTTTTGTCACTGGGTGAATGCCCATGACATAAAAAGAATGCTTTAGAATAGCTGCACATTAGACTGGAATGCGAGCACTAGTAGCAGATGGGGCGCTCCCCAGGTAAACAATTCACTTATGATGAAGAGATAGAAAATGTGCTGGCCAGATAATAAAGATCTGTGGTGACCCAGATCTGGAAAGCCTAGCAAATTGTTCACAAGACCATCTGTTTCTGAGATCTTGACAAGCCAAGCAGTCCTAGAAAATGAAGTCCAGTAGGGGAAAACTAACATAGCAAGGGCTGAGGGTTAAAAAAAAAAACACCAAAAACCCAGCTGCATGAGTACACAGTGTGGGAGCTTGAGCTTGGCAGTAGGAAATGTGGCAGACTGAGGGACACTTGCTGGCCACATGCAAAGTGTCAGACACTTTCTCCATATTGTAGCTGCTTCGGATAACTTCTATTCACAGAAACACAGCATCTCCATGTAAGACAACAAGAGCCTCAGTCACTCTCTGTCATGCTGAAGCATTTCTCACCTGGTCTATTCAGTCCTCAGCCTGATGCATTTGGAGGGAGATGGTCACACTGGAAGACTGTTCAAAGAAGAGTGACCAGGAGGGCTAAAATATTGTTTAGGGAATAGATGTGGAACTAGAGGTGCTAGGCAGCAGAAAAGGAGACACAGGCAAACACCAGATGCTTTTAAACATATGAACAAACTCTTCCAGAAAATACAGTATACTAATGCATATATATGGAATTTGAAAGATGGTAACGATAATCCTATGTGCGAGACAGAATAAGAGACACAGATGCATAGAACAGTTTTATGGACTCTGAGGGAGAAGGTGAGGGTGGGACGTTCTGGGAGAATAGCATTGAAACATGTATATTATCATATGTGAAACAGAACACCATTCCATGTTCGATGCGTGAGACAAAGGCTCAGGGCCGGGGCAATGGGATGGCCCAGAGGGATGGGATGGGGAGGGAGGTGGGTGAGGGGTCCAGGAAGGGGAACACATGTAGACCCATGGCTGATTCATGTCAATGTATGGCAAAAACTATTACAATATTGTAAAGTAATTGGCCCCCAACTAAAATAAATAAATTTATTAAAAAAAAATAAATACTGTCTCACAGAGACACTCAAGATTTTTAGGGGGTGGCTACAAGGAGTAGTGCTTAGGCCAGAGGTTGGGTATTCAAAGGAGACATGTTATCTATCATGAAGATAGAGCAATTTTGTAGCAGCAGTTATTATCCAAAGATGAAATGGGTTACTTGGTTAGGGAATGAGTTTCTTGTTAACTTTAAGGCACACAAGCAGAAAGAAGTTGGCCGCCACTTCTGTAGAGGTGTTCTCAGAAGATTTTCACACATCACTTAGTAGAATAAAGACTGTGGGCCCTGCAAATTCAGGTAGCCTAAGATCTTTCTTCACATTTTTTTCCCCGTGGGTAGACATTTTCATTACAGAAGTCAGTGAGATAAAGATTCCTTTTGCCAATAAATTTGTGATACTAAATACGTTAGATTTTGTTTGCATGCTCTTTGACTTCCTTTTAACTGTAAATTGTTTCTTTCAATAGATGGACGACCTCAGTGGGAAGTAGAAGGGAAAATAATCAAGGAAAAATGTCAAGGGGTAAGAAGTTTATTTCTTTGGAAATATTTGAGATGCTTAATGTGAAAATTAGATTATGTTGCTTTGTGGTATAGATGAGGAGTCTTTTTTAGAAGTTTGGACATGAGATAGACTGCTTTCCTTTTACTAAAACTAAAGTTTAGGAAAAATAAACGGTGTCTTCCCCTTTTTTGTGTATAGGGAAGGAGAAATTAGAAATGAAAGATTATTAGAAGTTCTTACTGAAGTTATCATTGATTTACTTCTCTGAATTCAGTGAAGAGATCAAATTCAGTGAAGAACTTTAAACAATGGGCAAAAAAATAGGAGGACAAGCCCTGAGGGGTTTTATATTTAACACACTCTTTCCAACCTCTCCACATTAAGCCTTCCAGGATTCAACATTGAAAGCTGTGATCCCTTCATCCTGGTTGGCATGGAGACAGAATTTTCTCTGGGGTAGACAATACCACTTCCCACAGTGCTCTCCAAAGACCTAGAGAAGTTAGATTAAGGATTGTGGTTGATTTGGGGCTAAAAATTTTCTCTATGCATATGTAAGATTATTCTTGATATAGATACAGATTTTGTGTTTTGACATTTAGAACATTTTCAATGGAAAATTTAAGATAAAGGAGTTCCCTAGTGGTTAGGATTTGACGCTTTTCCTGCTGTTGCCCAGGTTCAATCCCTGGTGAGGGAACTAAGATCCCTCAGGCCATGCAGCGAGGCCGGGGGGAAAAAAATGATAAGAAATCTAAACTATAACACAACGTGGGAACTATTAAACTTTGATTAAAAATTAGAACACACTTTCACTTAAGATGTATAGTAATATGTAACATTTGTTAGAACAAAATATCTGACTACATAGTAAATAAGACGTCTTTTGATTTCTGCTACAGCTAGAAACCCAAGTAGGTGAGTGAAAAGCAATTTCTCCTTTAATGGTTTACCTGAAAGAGCTTTTCTCTGTTAAGACTAAAGTATCCTTAGAGTAAATCCCCAGATGACTTATATGACCAGTTAATGTGCATAATGAGCCTGAGTAGTTGAGACTCATGAGATGTGTTGAGTTTAGCAGGTGCATTTCATTTTTAGTTCTGAGTGTAACACAATCTTGCTTTCCATGCTCCTTAGGCTCACATTGTCCTTGAAGTTCCTCCATATCATAACCCAGCAGTTACAGCTGCAGTGCAGGTGCACTTTTATCTTTGCAATGGCAAGAGGAAAAAAAGCCAGTCTCAACGTTTTACTTACACACCAGGTATGAGGAGTTATTGTGATGTGTTTACTATAGAGCTTTCTTTCATAATGAATAAAAAGTTATTCAGTGAATCCTGTACTAGTTAGTGTGTTTAAGATAGGGTGCTTATAATGAATAAAAATCCCAACATATACCGCGTCTGTAAAGTTTGTATTTACTTTAAATGTTAGATCTGATAACAATTATTTTTTGTTGTCATTTGTCATAAGGAAATTAGAAGGTTGAATGTATATTTGAAGTCTTTTTTTCAGGAGTTACCAAAGGTCACCAGCACTGTAGGAAAGATAGATGTCTGAATACGTGTGAACTTTCCTTCTGCCCCTTAGCACTGCAAAAAAGCAGTGTACCTGTTTTGTAATGTATTTATCTCAACCATTTCCAATCAAAATGGAAAATTTCTCCTTAAATTTTTCATTTGGCAAGCAGCAACTATAGCATGTGTTGGCTTTGGGGGAATGTAACATTGATGGCAGAATTCCTGATTTTATAGAGACACCCTAACAAAGAAGACTTCCGCACTTCTTTCTGCAGCAGCTCAAGTGCTGTAATTTTCCAGGTCTGGATTGTGACACATAAATATTATATGCAGTAATTCATACTGATGTTTACATTCTTAGAGAACAAACATTTATAGAGGTCTTCTCTGTGCTAGATGCTGCATTATTAGTCATCAGAACATATGATGATAAAAAAAATTATAATGAAGCTTATTCTCCAAAACTTATTCTTGTAAAAACTTTTAAAGGGTTTATTGTAAATGAAAAGAACAAACACTGAGTTTGAGAGGGTTCTGGTTATTAGTCATTCATTTGTCACCATATTCTTTTTAAAGCCTGGCTGTATTTCATTTATAGCCTCTGAAGACTGCTTATATTCCAGAATCTGAAAATTATTATTACTTGATCATGTTAATACATTACTTGGTAATAAAATATTTCAGATAATTTTCAAACCTTTGAAAACTAAGGATTTTGGTTAGGCATTTCATTTATTCATTAATTCAATAAGTATTTAAGAATGCACACTAGGTGAGCAAAACCTCTCTTAGCTTCTCTATCATGGAGCTTATAATTTAGTGGAACAAATAGAAGCTAATAAATCTCTAAATAAATAATTTATAAATTTGTAGTTAGAAACATATAAGAACTGTTAAGGAAAGGGAAGCAGTGCTGTGGGTGAAAATAACAGAGGAACTCTTGCTAGGCTAACTGGCTGTGAAAAGACTTCTATGAGGAAGTGATGCTTAAGTTAATAACTGAAAAATAATAGTAATAGTTTATAATTACATAACATTTACTATGTTTTAGTACTGTTCTCAGCCCTTTCTGTATTCATTTAATCCTCTTAATAAACCTGTGGGGTAGGTTATTGCCTTGTTTTACAAATGACACTGAGTGGCTAAGAAATGTGCCCAAGGTCTCACAGCATATATTCTAGAGCCAAACATCATATATATAATAGTCAGGTTCCAGAGTCTGGGCTCCTGACTTAACCTAGACTACATCTCTTTGTTCATTTATTTAGCAAACAGCATTTTGTGTGTGCCAGGTGCTATTCTAAGCAGTTTATACATACGAATTCATTTATTCTCCCATAATGCTATAAGGTAGATAGTGTTGCCCTCCCCATTTGGCAAGTGAGTGAACTGAGATCCCATAGCTAATAAAGGCAAACGTGAGATATGAATCTTTGCAGTATGGCTGAATAGTCTATACTGTTAATTACTGTTAGATAAAGTGTAGGAGAACATTCCACATAAAGGCTGTAGCATATGCAAAGGCCTTATGGTTGGTTGTATCAGTATTAAAAGAGTTATAAGAAGTGAACTTTAACAAGGAGGTGACATGATCAGATTTGTATTTCAAAAATGATTTTTCCCTTGGTTCTTCTGTCAGTTTATAAGATGGTCAATGACCAGTTTAGTCTTTCCTCAAATTAACTAACTGCAGAGTGTAAAATTTATATAGGAGAGACCCAGGAAGAATAAAACGTGATTCAAACAGCGAGAACATCAGTGTTGATGAAGAATATCAGGTTTCTGAGAAGAGTGGGAAAGGATAGGATTTAAAATATCCCAATTGGCATGGACCTTAAATGGGAAAAGAAACAGGAGGGAAGGTAAAGGAGATGAACAAGATGGATGTCCATTAGGAAGGTTCACAGACTTAGTAGTGGAGAGTTTAGGGAGTTTCCAAATGATAGCTTCAGTTTTGTTTCTATAAAGAATAACACACAGCCTCCTTCTGTGAGCAGAGAGAGGAGAATGTGGGTGATTTGGCAGTTTAACGGTGTGGAGACATATGAAAAAGTTATTACAAAGAGAGGGGAGAGTAAGTTACCACCGAAACCTAATAGGATAATCAAAGGGAAACTTTGATGTTGATATTGGTGAATTTATGGATACTAATTAGCTCTCCTGTGTAAGTTTCTTAAGCAGCACTCAGATTCTTCAGGGCAGGTGGTGAAATATGAATAATAGGGCTCATCCAGGGTCCAAGAATGTTACTAAATTCTTTTGAGATGAGTAACTATAGAATCTAACCTGAATAAGAAGGAAGAGAGCTTCTGGGGTTGGGGAAAAAAGGCAGTAAGGTTGGCATGTTAAAGGTGTTGATTACTACCATTATAGTGGTGGTAGCAGGCAGACAGAAAGGAGCAAATATCATGCCTCTACATTATTAGCTCTTGAATTGAGAGGACAATATAAAAGCCGAGTCCTAGAGGGCATTACATATGAGAATGGAAATCAATGGGGCCCTGGAGTGCAGAGAGAACATTGGATTGGACTGGAGCTGTCATCACTGGTCTTTTGGTTGACAGAATACAAATCAGGTGGCACACGCTAGTGAAGGAAGAGTAGACACACAAGTGTTTGGACAGTCCTTATTCTGCTTGATTGTTACCTTTTGTCTGTAACATTTGACTTTCTTCACTTTTTTTCTAAAATGAAATTTTGAATAAAGTTTTTACAAAGGTGAATATGTTACTGTGAACATTTTTAAAGCACAAGTTGAAAAAATTTTTTAAAGCATCCATATTCTCTTTCACTCTATCATTCTCTTCTTTAGATCCTTTAATTCTATATATAGCTGCATCATTTTAAAAATAGAAATGAGACCATACTATCTTATATATACTAATTTTATAACCTGAACATTTTTATTTTTCCTTATCAGCAGATAATTTTACAGAATCTTAATAGCTTTTTAGTATTCTACTGTATGACCCTTTGTTATAGTAGAGTTACTATGTTTGTCTTATTAATTTGTATGAATGCTTTATAGTAGAGATTTTAGCCATTTTATGTGTGACAATAATTCCTTTTTAATTTTTACTTATAAAAACTATATGTTCGTAAGTTGCTTATTTTTAATTAAAGGATTTGTTCTTTTGCTTCCTTTTTGGCAACTTCCTCACAATAGGGATCTGCCCAGTATCAGTATCCAGTGGAAATAATCATTAACTGCAAGTGGCTAATTTAAAAACAAATTGTTTTTAATTAAGGATTATATTTAGTAATATTTGTCCCACAATCCATTTGGTTTCTAGAATGAAGACAGTTGGCAGTATATGTGTATTATTCACACATTAACCTTACCACAGGCGGTAATAGAGCACACAGCCCTTCCCTAGGGTTCAGCTACTTGAACTTCTGCCCAGCTTATATTCAGTAGCTTCAGAACTTCCAATGTGGGGGACCCTACCCCGACCCCAGAGAAAATGTATCTCCCTCTGAAGTCCAGAAGAAGTTATTTGTACATGGGGGTACCATCTGAGCTCTGGTTTTTGGAATCATGGGGATTTTTCAGACAGCGTTAGAGCCAAACTCTCATATATAATATTTTGCTTGTGGGAGGGTATAGTCTGTATTCTAAATAGTTGACTGGGTAAACTGACTTTTATATTTTGGTTGTTTTGATTGGGAGGAAAAGCATGCCTTACAGTCAGAAGATCAAATCTCAGTTCTGCCACAGACTGTATCTAATGGTAACCTCTGTGAAAGAGGGTATAATACTAAACAGTGATTTTCAAATTGTTGGGATTGTTTTATTCTTCAAGTAAGGGCTTCCCAGGCAGAGAAGGCAATGGCAACCCACTCCAGTACTCTTGCCTGGAAAATCCCATGGATGGAGGAGCCTGGTGGGCTGCCGTCTGTGGGGTCGCACAGAGTCGGACACGACTGAAGCGACTTAGCAGCAGCAGCAGCAGCAGCAGCAAAGGCTTCCCAGGAGGCGCAGTGGTAAAGAATCTGTCTGCCAATATAGGAGACACGGGTTTGATCCCTGGGTTGGGAAGATAACCTGGAGGAGGAAATGGCAACCCACTCCAGTATTCTTGCCTGGGAAATCCCATGGACAGAGAAGCCTGGCAGGCTACAGTCCATGGGGATCACAAAGAGTCAGGTGCGACTGAGCACAGCACACATTCTTCAAATAAAATCTTATGCAAAAAGCAATTTTATGAGAATAAAGCTGGCTTGGGTGCTCATTTAGCACTGGAAAGGGAAGTCCAGAGCTTTTACTCTTTGGATATTATTCTATATCCATCACTTGAAGAAGAGTGTGAGACTTCTCATGGTTTGAAAACCACTAGACCAGTTGATCTTTTTTTTTTATTTTCTGGATTCCTCTGTTCTTCAACATTCTAAATTTGAGAAATAGCTTGTATAATACAAAAGGTAGAATTAATCTGTTTCCAAAACTCGTCTCATTGTAGATATTGTAAGATATGTTTAACTGTATTTCCCTCCAAACAAGAATAAATTACCATAGACCAGCGTTGAGGACGTCTTATGGTTTGGTCATGTTGGATGGAGTCTGAATTCCTTATAGACCAAAAGAATAATTCTTGATTTGGCAGAGTGAACATGCACTTGATTTAGTAGAGCGGAATTCTCAGACTGGATACCCAGATATTGGTCAGGAACGTAGAAATAAGGATTAGATCACACAAAAAAAGGTGGATGTTATGCTGTAGTTTTCAGTCCCTCTGTGTCCTTTTTAGTACATGATAACCAACCATTTATGTAACCAAGGATCCCAGCTGTTCCATTCAGGATTAAAGGATAAGAATAGGCTTTCTTGGATATTCTCCCTCCTTATGTAGAAATATGACTCTGGGTATAGGATTCACTGTTGCTTTCCTGAAACCAGAGTTGGAGTCAAAGTAGAAGATGAAAAAAATCCAGTAGTCCAGGGACAGAGTTCCAGTTCTGCCAAAGTCAGAAGAAAAGTAAGTACATCAAGACATTAGGGGGAGAAGAAAAAAGACAGAGAGATCAGGAGCCAGTAGACACAGTGAACCAAACTTGAAATACCTGAACAAGAATCAGAAGGCAGAAAAACTTGTGTTCAAGACCTTTTGATATCACTTAGCTTCTGTGAGATCTTGGTGTCCTTAATCTCCTCTTCAGTATAGTCATCTGTGAGGCAGGGTAATAATAATCTCTACCTCATAAAGATCTTCGGGTTTTTTAAAAATTTATTTTTAAATAGAAAATATATATACATGGTGAAAAACATTTAAAAGGCCCCAAAACTTTTTACAGTAAAAAGTAAGTCTTCTCCTATTCACCTAGTTTCCCTTCCCAGTAGTAAACCCAACAGTTTCTTGTGCATCTTTCTAGAGATATCCATACATATATAAGCAAAAACATATGTTTAAATTATCTGGCTTCCCTGAAGCCTTTTGAGTTTTTAACCCCGACTTGAATGTATGATATAGTTGTGTAGCCTAGAATGAAGGCTATTCATAATTATTTTATGTATTATGTAATAACATTTGCTTTAACCTCTTCCTTTTCAGTTTTGATGAAGCAAGAACACAGAGAAGAGATTGACTTGTCTTCAGTTCCGTCGTTGCCTCATCCTGCCCAGACTCAGAGGACTTCTTCAGATACAGGACACCTACATGACAGCGTACTGTCTGCACAGAGAAGCTTGGTTTGTCCCATCCAGCAAACATATGCATCCATAGTAACTGCATCCCATCTGCCACAGCTGCAGTGTAGGGATGAGAGTGCTGGTAAAGAACAGCATATGATATCTTCTTCAGTCGTGCACCAGCCTTTTCAAGTCACACCAACACCTCCTATGGGGTCTTCCTATCAGCCTATGCAAACTAATGTATTCAATGGACCAACATGTCTTCCTATTAATGCTGCCTCGAGTCAAGAATTTGATCCAGTTTTGTTTCAGCAGGATGCAACTCTTCCTAATTTAATAAATCTTGGCTGTCAAACACCATCATCCATACCTTTTCATTCTTCAAATTCAGGCTCAACAGGACATCTCTTAGCCCACACACCTCATTCTGTGCAGACCGTGCCTCATCTGCAGTCAATGGGATACCATTGTTCAAACACAGGACAAAGATCTCTTTCTTCTCCAGTGGCCGATCAGGTCACAGGTCAGCCTTCCTCTCAGTTACAACCCATTACGTATGGTCCTTCACATTCAGGGACTGCTACAACCGCTTCCCCAGCAGCCTCTCATCCCCTGGCCAATTCGCCACTTTCTGGGCCACCATCTCCTCAGCTGCAGCCTATGCCTTACCAGTCTCCTAGCTCAGGAACTGCCTCGTCACCATCTCTAGCCACCAGAATGCATTCTGGACAGCGCTCAGCTCAAGCACAAAGTACAAGCCAGGGAGGTATTTCTGCACCTTCATCCTTATTATGTCACACTTTGTGTGATCCAGCTTCATTTCCACCTAATGAGGCAACTGTGAACATTAAACCTGAACCTGAAGAGCAGGAACCTAATTTTTCTACAATTGGTCTGCAGGACATCACTTTAGATGATGGTAAGTTCATCTTTATGTTCTTGAAGCACTGATGATTCAGGAACTTCCTTCTCAAGAGTCTTGAGAAAGTTACCATCGATTGTTTATTGCATATGATTGGGCTTTTTAATAAGTTGCTGTTACTAGAAATACATTAATATATGACTCTGGAGAGATAGACATGAACATACATGCTTTAAAGTCTATTTTACCATTTATATCTGTTGTGAAGGCTAAGATCTTGAGTAATAACCTACCACCTATTTGTGATGGAACTGAAGATGTGAACGTTATTGGGCGGTTTTTCTTCCAGAACATATAGTGAGGTCACAGCATCTAGAGAATGGAATTCAGAAATGTTAATTCAGTAAACATTGCAGAATCCCATCCCTTTGCAAGACACAGAGTTAGATGCTAGAAATACTAGAAATGTATCATGGTAGAGTTCCTGTCCTTGAGATTCTTCACAAGTAAAGAACCTGCTTCTCTGTGGCTCTGCCAGCTTGCTGAGTCAGATAGTGATGATGGTACAAGTCCAGACTGGTTTGCTGCTGCTGGTCCAACTGTTGGCACCATGATAAAAAGAAGCTATTTATATAAATGTAACAAGTTGGTCTGTAGACCTCTGTTTTTATGAAATCATAAATTGGACAGCAGATTCTGCAGTATTAATTTAATAGTTGAAAATTCCCCCAAGATAGAATTTTCAGGTAATGATTTTAGAGTTTATTCTTGGCTTTGTCATTTATATGGTAGTGAAAAATTGTCTAAATAGGAATGAAGTGAAAGCTAGCTGTAACATTTTTTCAGTATGAAATATGGAAGTAGAATTTTAGTTCTGATTCTGTAATCTATTGAAAAGTTAACTTGAGGTCAGTCCTCTCCTTTATACATCTGGAGAGGCTATTTACTACTTGGTTGCACAGCTGGTGTTAAATTCCAAATTCTAAGCAAAAGAGAAAAGGAAGATAAATAAAATGATAAAATATGGGAACCCCTACCCCTATCCCCAACTTGACACCATGGCTTTACTGTCATATTAGTACATGAGGATACAATGATACAGTAGGTCTTAGTCACTTACAACCAAGATATAAAAGAAGCACATTAGGAAATCAGCAAAAAGATGTGAAAGATTCTATAAGAAGGATTCAGAGAGGCTTCCTTGAGGAGATGATATTTAAGCCAGTCTTGGAGGATGAGTATATTTTTCAGTAAATGAGGATCAATCACTTCTTAACCTTTTGGCTAAGATCAAGTGTTGTATCAGTAAATGAGAATCAAAGGGAAAATCAGACAACAGAAGCAGAAACATAAAGCTGTGTCTGGGAAAGCATGATTATTTGTGGCTGGAGGGCAGATGGCAAGTAGAGATGCCAAGAGGATTGGCCAGGTCATTTGTGTGTAAACTAAAGGTATAATAAACTAAAGCAAAACCTACAATTTTTGTAGCATTTTTATCTAATTAAACTCGTACTAAATCCTCTCAGTTCAGTTCAGTTGCTCAGTCACGTCCAACTCTTTGCAACCCCATGGACTGCAGCATGCTGGGCTTCCCTGCCCATCACCAACTCCCGGAGCTTGCTCAAACTCATGTCCATCGAGTTGGTGATGCCATCCAGTCACCTCATGTCCTGTCTGAATCCTCTAGATAGCTTCATTTAGAGAATTAGGCTTTCTGAAGGTCACATAGCTGGTAAGTTGTAGAGCTGAGACTGGAATCAGATCTTTTCAGTCTAGTCTTTTTTATTTTCTTTTGCAGCACTGCAGCTGCCCCCACCAATAGCAGGCCATGATGGTTAGAACTAACTGAGTGCTTAATGGGATCCCCCAAGCTTTTTTTCGTTCCTCGAGAATGCTACTGCTAAGTCACTTCAGTCGTGTCCGACTCTGTGTGACCCCATAGACGGCAGCCCACCAGGCTCCCCCATCCCTGGGATTCTCCAGGCAAAAACAGTTGAGTGGGTTGCCATTTGGAACATTATCCAGAATGCATGTGTAGAATTTCACTACATGAATGTGTGTACACAACTGCATCTGATTCGTCACACTAGTATTGCTTTCAGGGTTTGTTAAAATTTTAGTCCCTGAAACACAGGGTGAGACTTGGAGTATGATAACCTACCTCTTCAGTAATGGCACTGAAGATACAAGATTTATTAAGCAGGTCTTATGGGATATTCCAGCTCATTTTCTTTCCAAGTGAAAACTTTTTTTCTTCTAAAAAGACACCAAAACTGGAATTTACTCTTTCTAATTTACTACAGACTGAGTGATTTAGGGGCACAGCAAATTGGAACTTTTAGAAGATTTTATTTCATCTTTTGAATATGTAAAGATATATTGCAGAAACAGAGAATCTGGAAAAATGAGATCTATGAGGGCAAGTGAAAAAGCAGTTTCAATTTTGTTCCATTCACAATTAAGCAAAGTTCCCAGATTGTAGCCCCACAGAGGACAAGGACTGGCTACAGAATTCCCTCATTGCCACCTGTCAGGAGACTTGACAGGAGCTCAGTGGTGCTAGCCATAATTAAAGAGGGGTTTGGGGGATTAAAATACACTCCTGGGCATCTTGGATTGTGTATCTTGGATGGATTGTATATCTTGGATGTATAATTTTTGCATTTTGGTGCTTAACATGAACTCTAAAATGAATTTTTGATATTTGCCACTGACTCATTGATTACATTATTTGGATTTGCCATTGATGATAAACTTCTAGATGCTTAGAAAATCCTACAGTTCTGCAGAATTTTAATATAAATTCATTAAAAAAAACAACAATTATGTATTTCATAGGCCTTGAACTCTGTAGTACTTGAATGACCACTTTCTGGTAAGCTTTAAAAGTAAGTAAGGTGGGTAAAAACCCACCCAGTATTCTTGCCTGGGAAATCCCATGGACAGAGGAGCCTGGTGGGCTACAATCCATGGAGTTGTAAACAGACATGACCGAGCGACTGAGCATCCTATACACGTATACATACATATGATAAAATTTAATTTATAAATTAGGTACAGTAGGAGATTAACAATAACTGTTAATAAAATAGAGTAATTAAAAAAAGTAAGCCATGAAACATACTAAAAATGATTGGAAATATATTACTTAAAGTGAACTTTGCAGTTAACTTGAGCTCAGGTTTTATTTTAACTTTTCTATATTGTGCTAAGCATTAAGTACAAAGTAATTTTCCACTCTACACCTAGAGGACATGAGTAATTTTTTAAAAATTTTGTGTTATACTAGTTAAATAGTGAAGTGACTGAAGTTGCTCAGTCGTGTCCAACTCTTTGCAGCCTCATGGACTGTAGCCTACCAGACTCCTCCGTCCATGGGATTCTCCAGGCAAGAATACTGGAGTGGGTTGCCATTTCTTCCTCCAGGGGATCTTCCCGACCAAGGGATCGAACCTGGGTCTCCAGCATCACAGCCAGATGCTTTAACCTCTGAGCCACCAGGGAAGGAGAAATATATTTATCATCTAATCCTAATAACTTTTGTTAATCCTGTTTCTGTTTTATATTTATTTACCCCTTTCTTTTTTTATCAAAGTTTAAAGCAAATAAAATATCCTTTTATTTTTGAGATTTCTAATGAAAATAGAATTTGTCAATAGTCATTCAAACTTGTCTGTTACCTTTAGATTGCAGACATTAACACCTTAATTTTTTATTACAAATTCAGTAACATTTAATAGAGAAGATATTAGTGCACCTCAGCTTGGAAATTCAAGACTTACAGAATTGAAAATAATACAGCTTCCTCATTTTATAGGTAGAGGATCTAAGTTTTATAGTGCTTAAGGTATTCCTCCAGGTTAACACTGATTTAATAGCAGAGTAAAACCCAAGTCAGAAAAATAAACAAATAAACCCAAATCAGAGCTCCTAATTCAGGACTCTAGGAGTTTTTTCAGTATTGGCAGTCATGTTTCTCATCAGTCTGTGGTCTGAAACTGTGGATGTAGAGCATCCGCAGAGTAGCATCTGTTCAGCAGAATAGATGAGAGAAAATGCTGTTTTCTCAGCAGAGCCTTGGTTTGTGAGAGGGACCAGGGCAATCTTAAAATTTTAGATTCTCATTAGAGATGAAGTCTTAAAGCCTCTCTGTTCCATCCTCTTCTTTCACACTGGAAGTCATTTTCTGGTGTCCCTAGTAATATTATATTCTTGTTAGTCTCTTCCTCTCCAGCTCTTTGGAACATCTCAGGGCCTTTTAAGTTTCAGCTGCCCTTGTTTTGTGTGGGCTCTGATGTGTCTGGAGTCTGGAATCATACAGAACAAATTAATCATTCTTCCGTAATAATCCTTCATGTGTGTGAAATCTTTATCTCTTTCCTAAGTCTTAAAAACATTTGAGCAATTTCATCGTTCCCTCAGCCTCGCTAACATGCTTGTTCCCTTCTGTTTGAACCCTGGGGTTTAGTTCCTTTTCGTAGTGCCGTATCCAGAAAGCAACACTCTAGCCAGCTCAGAAGTGGATTGGGGCTGTCACCTTCCTTGTTCAGAAAACTCTTATCAGTTTGGTGTTAGGTCAGGGGATTTTCTTAGCTCCATCCTGCTGTTAATTTAGTGAGTCATAAGTAATAGTCATTAGTCATAACTGAATCATGTCCATTTTGTATCCCCCCCATACCCCACCTCTGTGGATTTTTACATGTATTGTTTTTGGAACCCAAGACTAAACTTTGCAGTTATCCTTGTTTGGTTTCATTGAGTGATTTGGGCTCCTCACATCAATCTTCCAGGCTCAGGTGAATCTCAGAAACATTTTCAGAGTAATGTGTCTCCCTCCTTAGAGGGGTTTATTCCTTGGGATAATAGCAACAGCAGAATACCAACCTTTACCAATTGATGTTCTCTTTCAAGCAGTCTTCTTGGAAGGCTTGTACTATATACTTATTCAACCAGCTAGAATATTGTTCAAAATTCCTTTGCTACTTTCTTTTTTTCCTTGCTACTTAGATGCATTAATACCATTGTCCCTACTTGACAAGCATGTGCTACATCTGAGTTTTTACTCCAGTGTTAAAGTTTGTGTGCCTGGAACTATAATTTTTCCTAAACATTTCTGTGCTTTATTGTGTGTATGTCCCAGATTTGGACCAAGTGATATACATTAAAATAGTACAAAAATGTAGAAATTGTGTCACAGCTGTATTTTAAGCATTTTTAATTAAGATTATAATATTGTTAAACTAGTCTTAGACCTTTAAATGCAGGTTCTTCTAATTTGTGATTGAGCGGAAACCAGTGAGAACTTTCCATTAGAATCCCTCAGTTCCCTCTTGTCCTCCTCTGTTCACAAACTAACAGAATTGTAGCTGCAGCTCTTCAGCAGAGAAGAGGGTACACGTTAAATATAGCCTGACCTGCTGCTGTGGTGAAAACTGACACTGCCACTTGCAAGCTCTGCAGTAACATGCTGACCCTGAATGTAGGGCAGTTGCTAATTTGACTGTAAACAGGGACTCTAGATGTGACCTCAGCTGTTGTGGTTCTGTATAGGTGACAAGCAGATGAACCTGCTTTCAAGTTCCTAGGGAAAGATAAGTGCAAGATTCAGGCGATTAACTTGGATGGGAGAATCAGGATGCTGGTATGGAGGAGCAGCACAGCTAATATTGTCAGTGTTACAGTCCACCTGTTGTATGCTCATTTTACTGGTGTTTGTTGTATTTAAATAAATAAACAAACACATAGCCAATGATGAGGATGGGTCACAAATGAGATGTTTAGTCACTTAGGGACTCAGAAGTGGAGGAAGGTAGATAATACTGAACGTTCTCTTTTAACTAGGATTCAACGATTCTCATGAATACTCTGCTGGGAGGTGTGTATGTGCCATCCAGCCTTAAACATATTTATGATGAATAATTCCAGAGGCAGAAAGTTAACATAAGTAATACCCACCGTGTAGGTACCCTATTTGAACAACTTGACACTAAAAATCCTCTGGGTGTTGCTTTGAGTTAATGATAGAACTGTGAAAAACTCATTCAGTCATTTCATACAGTGTTTTGCCATGAGAAAACCCAGTTTGTTTTTGAAATTTTAAGAATTCAGTAAAATATGTATAACATAAAGCTTAACCATTGTAACCATTTTAAGTGTACAGTCCAGTGACATTAAGTACATTCACAGTAGGGTGTAGTCATCACTTCTGTCTATTTAGAGAACTTTTTCATCACCCTAAGCAACAGCTCTATAGGCATTAAGCAGTAATTCCTCATTATCTCATCCTAGTCCAGCCTGTGATCACCTCTGTTCAGCTTTCTATTTCTATAACTTTCCCTACTCAAGCTACCTCATGCAAGTAGAATACGACAGTTGTCCTTCTGTGTCTGGCTTATTTCACCTAGTGTAATGGTTCCAAGGTTCAGCATGTTAAAAGCATATCAGAATTTCATTCCTTTTTATGGTTGAATAATATTACATTGTATGTGTATGCCATATTTTTTTGGTCCGTATATCTGTTGAAAAGACATTTGGTTTGTTTCTACCTTTTGGCTGTTGTGAATAATGATACTATAAATATTGGAGTATAGGTATTTGAGTTTTTATTTTCAATTCCGTTGGGTTTTCTAGGAGTAGAATTGTTGGATTATGTAGAATTCTTTGTTCAACTTTTTGAGGAACTGCCAAACTAGTATTTTTCTCACAGTGTCTGTAACATTTTACATTTATAGTGCATGAGGGCTCCAGTATCACCACATCCTTGCCAACGCTTACTTAGAAAAAAAAAAGTAGCCATCCTAAATGGGTGTGAAGTGGTATCATGGCAGTTTTAATTTGCATTTCCCTGGTGACTAATGATGTTGCATATCTTTTTATGAGCTAATTGGTCATTTGTTTATCTTTTCTGAAGACCTGGCTAGTCAGATCTTTCGCCCATTTTTTTTTTGGTTGAATTGTTTAGGTTTTTGTTGTTGTTGTTGTTAAGTTATGGGAGTTCTTTATATATTTCAAATATTAAATCCTTACCATCATGTTGATGTATGGCAGAAGCCAGTAGAGTATTGTAAAGCAGTTATCCTTCAATTAAAAAATTAATTAAAAAAATTCTTATCAGATAAATTATTTGCATATATTTTCTTCTATTCTATGGATTATCTTTTTACCCTCTTGATATGATTCTTTGATGGTTTTAATTTTGATGAAGTACAGTTTATCTATTTTTTTCTTTTATTGCCGGTGCTTTTAGTGTCATACCTAAGGAATCATTGCCCAATCCATGGTCATAAAGATTTGCCCTATGTTTTCTTCTTCTAAGAGTTTTACAATTTTAGCTCTTATGTTTAGGCCTTTGATCTATTTTGAGTTAATTTTGTATTAATTTTGCATGAGGGATGAGTCCAGCTTCCATTCTTTTGCATGTGTATGTCCAATAGAACCCTTGTTTGAAAGTGAAAATTAATTGACCATGTATTGTGAGGATTTGTTTCTGGGCTATTTTTTTTAATTGGGGTGTAGTTGGTTTACAATGTTGTATTAGTTTCTGCTGTACAACACAGTGAATCAGTTATATGTATATATATCCACTCTTTTTAAATTCTTTAAGAATACAGAATGCTTCACAAATTTGTGTGTCATACTTGCACAGGGGCCATGTTAATCTCTGTAATCATTGCAATTTTAGTATATGTGCTGCTGAAGTGAGCACTGTTTCTGGGCTGTTTTATTCCTTTGGTCTGTATGTCTGTCCTGAGGCCAGTGTAATACTGTTTTGATTACTACAGCTTTGTAGTAAGTTTTGAAATCAGGAAGTATTGGTCTTCCATCTTTATTCTTTCTCAAGACTGTTCTGGCTCTTGAGGGTCCTTGGAGACTCCATATGAATTTCAGAATGGGTTTTCCTGTTTCTGCAAAAACACTGTTGGGATTTTGATTGCATTGAATCTATACATTGCTCTAAGTAGTATTATCATTTTCACAATATAAGTCTTCCAGCCCTTGAACATAGGATGTTTTCCCATTTATATTCTGTAGTTTTCTTTTCTTGTAGTGTCTGTCTGGCCTTGATAATCAGGGTAATACTGGCCTTAGAATGAGAGGAAGTGTCCCCTTCTCCTCAGTCCTCTGGAAGAGGTTAAGGATTAGTATTAATTCTTTAAATGTCTGGTCAAAGTTTTGTGACAGAGATAAATCAGTTGTTCTTTGGAGCTGTCAGCAGAGTTTCAAGGAACTAGAAGAATGTCTTGAGGGCTCCATAAGTACAATCTGAAATTACCACTGTATCAGCTGACTCACAGAAGCCCCCAGTGTATCTTGGCCTGGACTTCTTTCTTTCTTCTAATTTATGTGCTGATTTACCTGGAATCCCATGTTCTGTACCACAGAGTGTCTTGTGTGTGAAGATTGGGCAGCCTCATAAGGGAGACCTTTAATGGTGCTGCAATGCTTAAGTCACCCCTGAAGCTAGGTGAGTGATCTCAAATTAAGTAATAAAAAAGCTTCAGGCAGAAAAATATTTTGCCTGAGCAAAAAGAGTTCCTGGCTTTTGTGTTTTGTTTTGACCCATTTAGTGAGGCTGCATTTTGCACTCACTAGAATGCAAGGAGGTTGGCTGCTTCTTGGTTTTCCCTCTTTTATCTGCCTAAGAGGAGGGTATGGTATCAGCTAGTTCACAGAGATTATGTACAGTTTCTTCTCTTCCACAATAAAATAAGCATTCTTCTAGAGTCTAATAAAAGGTTATGTCCTTTTATTTGAATTCATACAGCAAAGACCAAAATTAATTTTTTATAGGCCAAAGGAGGAGGCTGCCTCATTGTATAGTGGACTTTTTAGCTGGGCATCTGAGTATGTCATCCATCAGCACAAAACTGACAATAGTGACTCTTCTTGAGTACAGTGACTTTCAGACATTTTGACTACTTCTAACAATAAGTAAGTTTTATAGCATGGAACCATTACATAACAAAAAATATAAAACTAATGTGAAAGTCTCACAAGCCAATTCTTAACCTTTATTAAAGAAAATGTAGCCCATCTTCTATTTTGTTCTGTTTTTTTAATGCTGATTTCAGCTTGCTCTGTTGATTTCATAACATGCTAATAGATGTGAACTTTGGTTTAAAAAACATTCCTCCATGACCTGCAAATTTACCTATGCATATAGTGTTCTGGGCTCCTACCCTTAGACATTTTGATTCTGTGCTATAAAGTAGAGCCCAGAAGTTTATTTTTTTTAAGTGCCCAAATAACTCTGATATGGCCACAGAGGGACTTCCCTGGTGGTCCAGTGGTTAAGACTTCATGGTTCCAGTGCTTCTACTGCAGGGGCCACAGGTTCGATCCCTGGTCGGGGAACTAAGGTTCCGTGTGATACGCATCTCGGCCAAAAAAAAAAGATATATCCACGTATAGACAAGTATAGACAAGTATTTGGAAACTAGTTTATTGAAAACTAAATCTATCCTTAACAACCACTGAAAACCATCACTGTAGCTTTTAAAAATTATTGCCCTTTTAAATTTAGAAAATAAATCAGCATTACGTAAACTCTCTGGACTCCAGTATTTATATTATCCAGTAAAATGTGGGGAGCCATTTTGTGTCGTGACTGGCAGGTAAAGGAAAACTAAATTCCTCTTGATTATAGAAAAAAACAAGCTGGGCATGTAGTAGATTGTTACCCTCTGGTTTGTTCCATTCAGTAGTGATGTTGTCTTCTTTGACACAGACCAGTTTATGTCTGACTTGGAACACCAGCCATCAGGTTCAGCAGAGAAATGGCCTAACCACAGTGAGCTCTCATGTCCACCTCCTTTCTGGAGAATCTAGAGGGTGAGTGTTGATTGAAATGTATCATTGTTTTTGTGCCCAAGTCTGATATTTGCATGCAGTGGCCCGATTTGCATGTGCTACAGAGGAGGGGGTATCCACGGGCATCTTCTGGTAGGGGCCCGCTCGTCATCTTTGGAGCTAAACTTTAACACTCTGCTTTGTAAATTTAACCACACTCAGGCTCTCACACTTGTACTTAACAATTTTAGTCTGGGTTTGAATAAAAGGCAAATGAGTATTTGATTGGATTTATTAAACCAAAGCAGAGGGCGGCCTATCTGTATGAATTCTATGGCTTGCGTGCTGCGCTGCGTAAATGTAGTTGCTGATCAGGTGTATAAGCCTCCTCATTTCTGGTCAAGCACTCTTTTAAGTTTTGACCTAAGGCAGTATGGGATGGAAATAAAGCAGGAAATGTTAGTCATTTGCCAGAGGCAACTTGGATCATTTACCCTTGAGCCTGCCCTTTAGGCTCATCTTTGCATTTCTGGTAGTTTTATCTGGGACTCTCTTTGGGAGGAGTCTGTGCTTTTGAGGGAGCCGGCTGGGCCTCAAGCCTTTCTACCTCAGCAAGCAACCATAACCCTCCCTTTCCCTCATACAGCTCCTTTCTTCAAAGACTCTCAAAGCCTCCTGAGAAAGTCTGTGATAGAAATTATAGGGACTTCCCTTGTGGTCCAGTAGTTAAGACTCTGTGCTCCCAATGCAAGGGCTGAGGGTTCGACCTCTGGTCAGGGAACTAAGATCCCATACAGCACACAGCATGGTCAAAAAATAAATAAATATTAAAAAAATAGTAAAACAACAACAAAGAAATTACAAATATACAGATTGTAGTTCTCAAAATGCCATTTGAATTTCATTTTAATGGATTTGGAAGTGGACTTAGAAATCATGTCCAGTATCCAAATCTTTATATTTAGGATACTAAGGCTTCCAATCAGACAAGGCACCAAAACCCTGGCTCCTCCTAGAATCTGGGCCAACATACCCTGGTCTCATCTCATCACTGGCAACTAAATTTCTACATATCTATAAAACTCTCAAGAGAGTTATAACCAGGATTTAAATGAATTTCCTCGTAGTACAGGTGAGAAAAATCAGTTGAAGAAAGTTTAGGTTGCCCTAGTTACATCACAGCTGAACCAAAATTAAAGCTTATTTCTTCCAGTGTTTACCCCATTGCCCTTCCCATGTATGAAGCCAACAAGTTGGTCACTTGTGATCCTAGTAAGAAGTGTTTCTGTGGAGTGAAGGGATGACTAAGGAATGAACAGGAGTAAGAACAGAGGAACAGCAGGCAGGGTAGATAACTCCTTTAAGATATTAAACAATGCAAAAAAAAATTAGAGATGGAGGGCCATGTGGATCTAGGGTTTTTATTTGCTAGCTGGTTTGAGATGGAGACTTACCCATATTTAAGTAATGATGAGAAGAATCTTAGGAGGAGAGGGTGGGTGGGTAGCTTGATTAAAGAGATGGAAGAGTGAAGAAATTTGATGGAACAAGGTCTTGAAGAGGCAGACGTGTGGGATTCATAGCATAGGTGTGGAATAAGTTGTGTGTGTTTACAACTCTGGAGCTCAGGTTTGGGATCTGGAGACAGTAGATTTAGGAGTTGACAGTATAGAGAAATGAACAAGATTACTCAGAGAAAATGTTCAAATTTAAAAAAAAAAAGGAAAAGGACAGTCTTCTGATAAGCCTAAATTCAGAATCCCACATCTTAACCCAAATTGAAAAGAAGTTTTTTGTCTTGGGGTCCTCCCCCCACGTTTCATTTTTTGCTGATACAAAAACATACATGCTGATACTTGAATATACTTTCAAGTAACTGTGTACTGTTTACTTAGCTGGAGACTAAGTAAGTTTGTAAGTAAGTAAGCTGGAAACTAAGTAAGTTTGTCTTTGTAGAATGTTTTGAGTCACAACTTTTTCTAGAGGAAAGGTCTGTATGACAGTATAGTATCACTTATATAAAAGGTTTCTTAGAAAGAAAGGACCTGTAATAGCTGGACTGACCTCCCCCTAATTCAGTTGTAAAAAAAAAAAAAAAGTGTCACAATTTCCCTTTACTAGTATTGAACCTAATGTTAAAAGTGAAGGATATCTCTGATTATTGTGCCTATAAATTGAATCTGTCCTATAGTTGGAAACTATCTAGAGTTCAGTGTGAACTCAATTACTAGAGAAGAATGAATTAGGACAGTAGCAGTCTACCATAGGTAGACTTCTGAATTTTCAGGAACTTTTTTCTATCTTTAGCTTGAAAAGGCAAATTAGTCTGATTTTGATAAATGCAAAATAGTGAATAGTTGAGTTCAGTATTTTATGTATTTCATTTAGGTAGTATTCTTATAACTTACTTAATAACCTGAAAGTAAATCTTAGGAAAACTCTGCTTTAGGAGTGATAAACCATAAAGTAGTACTAGTTTCTCATCCATTTAAAATAATTTCTATTCCTTTACTTCCAAATGTCTCTTGTTTCTTCAAAGGAAATTTAGAAAATGATTGTACCTTCATTTTATAAAAAATAATATCTCCATAAAATTATTCAGCCAGAGAATGAATTGTACCTTTAATCTTGGGGTGTAAGGAGCTTGCCAAACTTTTATAAATGTTCATTGGAGCTTAAAATGAAATAGTATACATAAATGGAGACTAATTAGACCTAACAATAGTTTACAAAAATGATCAAGATGCTCAAATGCTAGTTATGAAGGCCGTTTAAACTTGTGTGTGTTTGACAGTGTTCGTGTGCCTACTCCAGAGGCAGGGCTCTAGGTTACCCTGGCCCTCCACCTGGTGGTGAGATTTCATACCATACCATGCTTACCAGCTCTAACTCTGAATTCGTAAGCATTGGAAATAGCTCTAAATAAGAGGCCTGTTGTTACTCAGACACCTCATTCTTGTGTGTAGGTAGCATTTCAGTGGACTACTAATTTGAACATTTCCTGGATTAAAAAAAAAAAGTTTTTTCTTACAGCAAATATTGCTGATGGCTCTGACTACTTCCAGAGAAGGCAGTGGCACCCCACTCCAGTACTCTTGCCTGGAAAATCCCATGGATGGAGGAGCCTGGTAGGCTGCAGTCCATGGGGTCGCGAATCGGACACGACTCAGCGACTTCACTTTCCCTTTTCGCTTTCATGCATTGGAGAAGGAAATGGCAACCCACTCCAGTGTTCTTGCCTGGAGAATCCCAGGGATGGCAGCGCCTGGTGGGCTGCCGTCTGTGGGGTCACACAGAGTTGGACACGACTGAAGCGACTTAGCAGCAGCAGCAGCAGCTGACTACTTGTGTTGTGGTGACACAGGCACTCCAGGTGTTGCGGGAGTGGAGTCAGGACAGTGGAGCCACAAGTGGGCCAAATGCTGTGACCTACATAACCTGTCACCATGGGTGTTAAGGGCTGTTGACTGTTGTTCTAGGCTTTTAATGCACTTTACTCTTTATAGGGAGAAAGTGAGAATGTTGTATAGGAGGGGTATAAACAACTCTTCGTTTTTACCTTAAATTGGTGAAAAATATAAAGCCAACTCACATGCTTTATGGAGTAGGATTTAAATCAATAAATTCATGCATATATACATTCAAAAGGAAATGAAAATGAAATTGTAAGCATTAATATTTTTAAGAAGTACTGTATTTATCAAGATTGCTAATGATTTACCTATAAATTACATTATAGATTTTTTTATCAGTAATAATTTTGATTTGCTTAAGTTGACGAATTTTGGCCACATTAGAAGGCTATCTCAGGGAGCCAGAGCCTAGAGCTCCCAATCTAAGGGAGAAGTGAGGGGCAAAGGAGAGCAGTGGACTTGTATACCACACTGCTCTCAAGTTATTGCTGAAGAATGGTGAAAAAACTGCTTTGTTACAGTACTGACTCCTTGGCCTAAAATTCATATTCAGTAGCTATTATTTGAGCATAATTTTTGTTGTTTTGCCAACATGGCATTAAAGATTCAATTCCATATAAGTTTATTCTGCACTCAATATTTACCAAGCACTAAGGAGTCAGTGGAGACCAAAATAGATAAGTTCTTTGCTCCATTGGAAATTAAATCTACTAGCTAATTATTATGTGTTAATATTATATATCAAAGTATTTTTGTGTATAGTCAGCTTGAGTGATTCTTTGTGAAAAATCTTCTTGGATTTATCCTAGTCTTAAAATCCTGAACTGTCAAGAACCTTCCAGGTTGCTTTAGCAAAATGAAGTTAAGCACACTAGGCAAAAGGAGAGCAGAACTTTGGTGAAGGGGAGCAGAAATAACGCAGCTTGGATCAGGCTTTTGCTATGAAGGTTATAACCTTTTTCAGGAAATCATGTGTTTATCCTTATCATTAAAATGTACTTGATGAGTGGGTGGATAGTGCTGGTTATAGACTCTCATCCTCAAGATGTAAGCATTGACTTCCTCATAAAGACACACGAAAACTGTATTACGTGGTTTTTTATGATGATAGAGCACCATTTTTAATCATCTTGTTTTAAAACTTGAACAGTGAGATAAGAGTTGAAAAAGCTGTGGTTTTATGGCAGCCTATAATATCTCTGAAGTTATCATCTTTGGAAGGAATAAGCAACAGAAAAGATGACTGTGAGCCGAGTACTTGATTCTATATTTGGCTTTTTGCCACTGGTGTGAGACCTGTTTAAAATAGACGCTGTTAAAGTCAAAATCAGATACCATGTGTTAATTTTAATAACATTCTCTGGTCCCTTTCCTACCACACCACCTAATGAACTTTCAGGGTACTAGTTCCAAATAGCTTCCAAGTAATTGTATTGAATTAGGATCCATTTATTCAGTCATCAGGAATTGATGTTTCCTTGGTAGTAAGGTCCTTGTCCTTTGGGAGCTCATAAGCTATTTGAAAGACAGATAATACTGATACCTATTGATGGTCTAATGAGATGAGTAACATTAGAGGCCATGCACAGAGATCACAGCCATCCTTGGGCGCTCTCGGCATGAAACTAACCCATAGACCCACGCGTAGAATCCACACTGAAAACACTGTTCCCTGTTGTTATGACAGAGGTGCCAAAGGCTGCCTTGTCTATTTATGTCCCTTTATTTCCTATGTATATGGACTATATACAGTCCATGGAATTCTCCAGGCCAGAATACTGGAGTGGGTAGCCGTTCCCTTCTCCAGGGAATCTTCCCAACCCAGGGATCGAACCCAGGTCTCTCCCATTGCAGGAGGTTTCTTTACCAGCTGAGCCACCAGGGAATCCCATATATATATATATATATATACACACACATACATACATATATATACTGTATAAGATTTTTAAAAAATCTTCATTATACTTACGAGGAAACTGAAGAGAAAATGTACTGACATACATCCCCATAACTTTTCATTTACATAGAAACTATTTCAGTGAGTTACTTCTAGCAACCAAGAGTCAGTTTAGATTAATTCCATCGTTCTGTGCAAACCATCAAGAATGGTCAATAAGTCCTAGCCTGGAAAATCTATTTAAAAAGCACCATCTATTTGGCCCAAGCCTTCATAAACCTGTGTATCAATGACCTTCAAAAATTGATCTCAATTAGTGATTATTGGAGCTAGCCAGCACTACTTAATCTTCACCCTTTTGTACTTAATTCCTTTAGCTTATAGTTCTGTTTCTTTACTATTCTGCATTAAATATTAATCACAGCTCAGTCCAGTCGCTTAATCGTGTCTGACTCTTTGCGACCCCATGGACTGCAGCACCCCAGGCCTCCCTGTCCATCACCAACTCCCAGAGCTTGTTCAAACCCATGTCCATCGAGTCAGTGATGCCATCCAACCATCTCATCCTCTGTCATCCCCTTCTCCTCTTGCCTTCAATCTTTCCCAGCATCAGGGTCTTTTCAAATGAGTCAGTTCTTCCCATCAGGAGGCCAAAGTATTGGGAGTTTCAGCTTCAGCATCAGTCCTTCCAGTGAACATTCAGGACTGATTTCCTTTAGGATGGACTGGTTGGATCTCCTTGCAGTCCAAGGGACTCTCAAGAGTCTTCTCCAACACCACAGTTCAAAAGCATCAGTTCTTCAGTGCTCAGCTTTCTTTATGGTCCAACTCTCACATCCATACATGACTACTGGAAAAACCATAGCTTTGACTAGATGGACCTTTATTGGCAAAGTAATGTCTCTGCTTTTTAATATGCTGTCTAGGTTGGTCATAGCTTTTCTTCCAAGGATCAAATGTTTTTTAAGTTCATGGCTGCAGTCTGCATCTACAGTGATACTGGAGCCCAAGAAAAGAAAGTCTGTCACTGTTTCCATTGTTTCTCCATTTGTTTGCCATGGAGTGATGGGACCAGATGCCATGATCTTAGTTTTTGGAGTTTGAAGCCAGCTTTTTCACTCTCCTCTTTCACTTTCATCAAAAGGCTCTTTAGTTCCTCTTCACTTTCTCCCATAAGGGTGGTAATCATCTGCGTATCTGAGGTTATCCATGTTCTCCTGGCAGTCTTGATTCCAGCTTGTGCTTCATCCAGTCCAGCATTTCGCATGATGTATTCTGCATATAAGTTAAATAAGCAGGGTGACAGTATACAGCCTTGATGTTCAGTTCAGTTCAGTTCAGTCGCTCAGTCGTGTCCGACTCTCTGCGACCCCATGAATTGCAGCACGCCAGGCCTCTCTGTCCATCACCAACTCCCGGAGTCTACCCAAACCCATGTTCATCGAGTCGGTGATGCCATCCAACCATCTCATCCTCTGTCGTCCCCTTCTCCTCCCGCCCCCAATCCTACCCAGCATTAGGGTCTTTTCCAATGAGTCAACCTTCGCATGAGGTGGCCAAAGTATTGGAGCTTCAGCTTCAACATCAGACCTTCCAATGAACACCCAGGATTGATCTCTTTTAGGATGGATTGATTGGATTTCCTTGCAGTCCAAGGGACTCTCAAGAGTCTTCTCCAACACCACAGTTCAAAAGCATCAGTTCTGCGGCGCTCAGCTTTCTTCACCGTCCAACTCTCACATCCATACGTGACCACTGGAAAAACCATAGCCTTGACTAGACGGACTTTTGTTGGCAAAGTAATGTCTCTGCTTTTCAACATGCTATCTAGGTTGGCCATAACCTTCCTTCCAAGGAGTAAGCGTCTTTTAATTTCATGGCTGCAGTCACCATCAGCAGTGATTCTGGAGCCCAAAAAAGTGAAGTCTGACACTGTTTCCACTGTTTCCCCATCTATTTCCCATGGAGTGATGGGACCAGATGCCATAATCTTAGTTTTCTGAACGTTGAGCTTTAAGCCAACTTTTTCACTCTCCTCCTTCACCTTCATCAAGAGGCTCTTTAGTTCTTCTTCACTTTCTGCCATAAGGGTGGTGTCATCTGCATATCTGAGGTTATTGATATTTCTCCCGGCAATCTTGATTCCAGCTTGTGTTTCTTCCAGCCCAGCGTTTCTCATGATGTACTCTGCATATAAGTTAAATAAGCAGGGTGACAATATACAGCCTTGACGTACTCCTTTTCCTATTTGGAACCAGTCTGTTGTTCCATGTCCAGTTCTAACTGTTGCTTCCTGACCTGCATACAGGTTTCTCAAGAGACAGGTCAGATGGTCTGGTACTCCCATCTCTTTCAGAATTTTCCACAGTTTATTGTGATCCACACAGTCAAAGGCTTTGGCATAGTCAATAAAGCAGAAATGGATGTTTTTCTGGAACTCTCTTGCTTTTTCGATGATCCAGCAGATATTGGCAATTTGATCTCTGGTTCCTCTGCCTTTTCTAAAACCAGCTTGAACATCTGGAAGTTCACGGTTCACGTATTGCTGAAGCCTGGCTTGGAGAATTTTGAGCATTACTTTACTAGCATGTGAGATGAGTGCAATTGTGCGGTAGTTTGAGCATTCTTTGGCATTGCCTTTCTTTGGGATCGGAACGAAAACTGACCTTTTCCAGTCCTGTGGCCACTGCTGAGTTTTCCAAATTTGCTGGCATATTGAGTGCAGCACTTTCACAGCATCACCTTTGAGGATTTGAAATAGCTCAACTGGAATTCCATCACCTCCACTAGCTTTGTTCGTAGTGATGCTTTCTAAGGCCCACTTGACTTCACATTCCAGGATGTCTGGCTCTAGGTGAGTGATCACACCATCTTGATTATCTGGGTCGTGAAGATCTTTTTTGTACAGTTCTTCTGTGTGTTCTTGCCACCTCTTCTTAATATCTTCTGCTTCTGTTAGGTCCATACCATTTCTGTCCTTTATCGAGCCTATCTTGGCATGAAATGTTCCTTTGGTATCTCTAATTTTCTTGAAGAGGTCTCTAGTCTTTCCCAATCTGTTGTTTTCCTCTATTTGCACTGATCGCTGAGGAAGGCTTTCTTATCTCTCCTTGCTATTCTTTGGAACTCTGCATTCAGATGAGAATATCTTTTCTTTTCTCCTTTACTTTTCGCTTCTCTTCTCTTCCCAGCTATCTGTAAGGCCTCCTCAGACAGCCATTTTGCTTTTTTGCATTTCTTTTCCATGGGGATTTTCTTGATCCCTCTCTCTTGTACAATGTCACGAACCTCTGTCCATAGTTCATCAGGCACTCTGTCTATCAGATCTAGTCCCTTAAATCTATTTGTCACTTCCACTGTATACTCATAAGGGATTTGATCTAGGTCATACCTGAATGGTCTAGTGGTTTTCCCTACTTTCTTCAATTTAAGTCTGAATTTGGCAATAAGCAGTTCATGATCTGAGCCACAGTCTGCTCCTGGTCTTGTTTTTGCTGACCGTATAGAGCTTCTCCATCTTTGGCTGCAAAGAATATAATCAATCTGATTTTGGTGTTGACCATCTGGTGATGTCCACGTGTAGAGTCTTCTCTTTTGTTGGAATAGGGTGTTTGCTATTACCAGTGCGTTCTCGTGGCAAAACTCTATTAGCCTTTGCCCTGCTTCATTCTGTACTCCAAGGCCAAACTTGCCTGTTACGCCAGGTGTTTCTTGACTTCCTACTTTTGCATTCCAGTCCCCTATAATGAAAAGGACATCTTTTTTGGGTGTTAGTTCTAGAAGGTCTTGTAGGTCTTCATAGAACTGTTCAACTTCAGCTTCTTCGGCGTTACTGGTCGGGGCATAGACTTGGATTACCGTGATATTGAATGGTTTGCCTTGGAAACGAACAGAGATCATTCTGTCGTTTTTGAGATTGCATCCAAGTACTGCATTTTGAACTCTTTTGTTGACCATGATGGCTACTCCATTTCTTCTAAGGGATTCTTGCCCACAGTAGTAGATATAAGTGGCATCTGAGTTAAATTCACCCATTCCAGTCCATCTTAGTTCGCTGATTCCTACAATGTCAACGTTCACTCTTGCCATCTCCTGTTTGACCACTTCCAGTTTGCCTTGATTCATGGACCTAACATTCCAGGTTCCTATGCAATATTGCTCTTTACAGCATCGGACTTTGCTGTACTCCATTCCCAATTCCATTCCCAATTTGGAACCAATCTGTTGTTCCATGTCCGGTTCTAACTGTTGCTTCTTGACCTGCATACAGATTTCTCAGGAGGCAGGTAAGGTGGTCTGGTATTCCCATCTGTTTAAGAATGTTCCACAGTTTGTTGTGATCCACACAGTCAAAGGCTTTGGTGTAGTCATAAAGCAGAAGTAGATGTTTTTCTAGAATTCTCTTGCTTTTTCTATGATCCAACAGATGTTGTCAATTTGATCTCTGGTTCCTCTGCCTTCTCTAATTCCAGCTTGAACATCTGGAAATTCACAGTTCACATACTGTTGAACCTATCACAGTCAGTGTGATTACTAATGCCAGTCAAGCCAAATTTTCATCCTTCACTTCTTTGCCTTTCTGAATGCTGCTACTTGAAAATTTGTCTGTTGAGAATCACAGACTTCTATGGTTAAAGAGACCTTATTAATTTATAACACCATCATTGATTAGCCAAGGAAATGGGAATCTTGGATAGATGAAATAATTTGTCAAGGATACACATGGAATTAGTGGCAAAACCATCATTCAAGCCAAACCTAATTTCCAGGCCATTCCTTTGCTTACATATTTTGCTTTCCCAGGTCTTAATTTCTCCTCAGGTCACAAGGCTACTCCCACTCATTTTTTTTCTCAGCCTTTTGCTCTTCAGTGGGACTGTGAAACTGCTCCCATACTTCCAAGTCTCTAGTAAGAAGGTGCATAAATCTCTTGATCGTTCACTGTAGTTTCTTACCCATAGGATTTTTCCTTTGGATGTTCTAATTTCCAAATTCAGTTCCAGAGCTGACCTACCACCTTCCTCCTCTAAATTCCTCCTCAGCTTATCTCCAGTAGTGACAGCACTATTCTTCCTAGACTTAGAGCCTTGGTGGTAGTAATGAATCAATCCTTTCCTCTTCTTACAGTCACCACACTCACTCTTAGAATTGTATTTGTCCAAGACCTTTGCATCTTCTTTGTCTAAATGATTTCCATGCTCTTCTACTCTTTTGAATTTCAAGAAGTTGAACAGGTGCATTGAAACTGATTCTGCCATTTACTAAGCAAATTGTGTAAACTGGCAAAACCTATGTTATCTATCTGTAAAGTGGGATAATACTGATCTTAAATTGTTGTCAAGATTAACTGAAACAAGATACAAATTTTCAGTTGTAAAGTTTAACCCATGGATGCTCAATAAGTATTTGTGGAGTGAATGCTACTTCCCTTTTCCTTATAGCCATAATGAGTATGAAAATTTTTTTTCTTAACTACCTAAAAAATAGATTAGATATTAATACTTGAAGTTTTTTTAAATGATCAATAGTGTCTCCTTTGCTCTGTGATCACTTCAGATGCTAATTATGGAAAGGCTTTTTTCTCTTGGTCTATTTTTATTTATAATAGCTGTACTGAGATTCATTATTCATTCATTACTTTAGAATTCATCTTTGAAAATAATATAGTTCAGTGGTTTTTAGTATATTCATAAAGTTGTACAACCATCATCAGTATCTAATTTTAAAACATTTTTGTTACTCCAGAAAGAAACCCCATACCTCTTTGCAGTCACTCCCTGTTTCTTCCTCCGCATAACACCTGGCAACCACCTATTTATTTTCTGTCAGTTCTGATCATTTTATATAAATAGAATCAAACAAGATAGGACCTTTTGTGTTTGGCTTCTTTCACTTAGTATAATGTTTCCAAGGTTCAATCCATATTGCAGCACGTATTTAGAACCTCATTCTTTTCTAAGGCTGAATAATATTTCATTGTATGGAACAGACCACATTTTGTTTATCCATTCATCAATGGTAGACAGTTGGGTTGTTTCCACTTTGGGGCTATTATGAATAATGCTGGTATGAACATTTGAGTACAGATTTTTATATGGAAGTAGTTTTCAGATCCCTTGAGTATATGCTTAGGAGTGGTCTTAGTATAGAATTTTTAGTTGATGAAGCAAAAGAATTTTCATTTCAAAGCAAAGAGTTCTAATGGTGAGAGAACTAAAGGTTCTTATTTGGGATGTTTGCTTCTGTTTGTTCCTAAGATTAAAATTCTTTGCACTGGACATAACAGAAAACTATAAATCAACAAAATCAAGAGCCTTTTCTGAAAGGATCAGAAATAATACAAATGCCCCTACATAATAAAGGATGTTTGTATTAGCATAGGGTAACAAAGTAATCTCCAAATCTCAACTCTCATCAAAGTATTTATTTTCATTCACTTTATATCCAAGGTGCACTGCAGGAATCAGAAAAAGAAAACTCTCCTAAAGGGATGCAGATTAAGGAAAAGTTAGGTTAAGGTGAATACATTTCAGAAGAATCCTGTCTTCTGCTCTGCAGCCTGAGCCTTCACAGTGAGGGTAGGAATGTTTCCCTTTTCTCTGAGCCATTCCCCTTCCCAATAAAACTGACCTGAAAGGTAGAGAAAGGGGGGCCTGTAACAACTTTTGGAACGAAGTTTCCATCCAGTTCAAGAGTAGGCTTTAAGCACTGCCTTCACTTTTTTAGAAAGCCACAGAAAGGGAAAAAACATCTTTGAAATAGAGCTCAGCTTCAAGCATCATATGGTCAGTCACACCGAGGTCACTAATTACTCTTCCCTTTCTTGTTTTTCAGTGAACGAGGTAATTGGGAGAGACATGTCCCAGATTTCCGTTTCCCAAGGGACAGGGGCGAGCAGGCAGGCTCCCCTCCCAGGTCCCAGTTCCCTGGATTTAGGAAGATCCGACGGGCTCTGACAGTGTTCACTGCAGCCTTGTGTCCACCATCATGTACTTCTCAGCATGTTTCTCTCCTTGGACCTTGGGTTTCCAACTCGGCAACCTTCAGGATGGAGCCAGGAGTTGGGATCACCGTATGTGGGGAAAGCAGCATTCCTCCAACTCAGGTCTTGGGAAGATTTTGTAAGAGAATAGGAGCAGTACAGGCTGTTTGATCTTTGGAGAAATGAGCTTTGCTTTTTATATTTAAATAGGATACTTTTATATGATGGGTGCTTTGAGTGTGAATGCAGCAGGCTCTCCTTTTCAGAGGTGCTGCTTCTGCAGGTGACCTGGTTGCTTAGCTAGGATTGGTGATTTGTACTGCTTTAGGTCATTTGAAAGACTCTAGCTTTGATGATATTTTTAAAGTAGAAACTTTTGATAAAACTTTCCAGAGGTAAAAGAAAAAAAAAATTAACCCAAGCCCACACCTATGCCTCAGAAACACAGCATGTGTCCTGGAAGCCTTTCATAGATTCATAGGAAGTGTGTAGCTCATACTTCTTTATAAAAGTAAACTCTTAGGTAAAATGAGAAGAGACCATTCCAATCACTGAAGTGTTGGAATACAAAATGACATTCCAGAGCATAGCATTTTTGTAACTTTTTAGGTAATCTTCCTGTTCTCTCTCCATACTGTCTCCATGTTGAAATTGCTTTTTTTCCCTCAGGGCCTTGGGTAAATTAACTACATGTAAGGGAGCTTTGAAAGATGGGTTTTTTTTAGCTTGATATCTTTAATTCCTGCCATCCTACTAACAGGTAGGCTGTGGAGTATTTTTCCTTTTTGTGTCCTCTGGTCCCAGACCTTTTCCAAGTGGAAGCATCAGCATTTGGCTGCCACAGTCTCTTGATGGTTTGTTTAGGCAACTTTGCTGCTTCTAGTTCATCTCTAGAGGCCAGGCTGTGTCAGAAGCCAAGCACAAATGAGCTATGCTTCAGGACCGGGGCAGAGGACCTACACGATTCCAGATGGGAAGCTCTTAAGATCTGCACTGGCATGGGACGCTTTTCCTTTGTTGTTTACTGCCTGAAATGATCCTGGCCTATCCTGCCCCATCCACATGGCCTAAAAAGCAGCCTTTCCCTAAAAAGCTTTGAGGCAAATCCAAAAATGAGATACCATTGTAAACCTGACCCTCCACACCAAAGATGCCCTGGTGCTGCTGCTGGTAAGGCTGGTGCCCAAAGAGGGGCCAGCAAAAAACTCCAGCCTGCTGTCTACCAAAGGAGGTGCCCAACTTGGGTTCTCTTTTCAAATCCTGCCCTTACCCATCCCCTTAGTGGGATTAGTTTCCTGTTCCAAGGCTTGGGCCTATTTCAAGGCCCCTGAATGCAGTATGTTTTCAAACGAAATGTTGTACTTTGCCTATTCAGGAAGCAAATTTTCTGAGTGCCTACATAGGAGAGACAGTGTGGTGGGCTGGTCACAGGCTCCATGCTGCTACTCCAGGGGATTGTGGGTCCCAGATGCCAGGACTCTCTACTGAGGCCAAGTGAGGCCTGGGTGGAGGGAGCCAGCTCAATGTCCACCATCTCTAGTCAGACAGATAGGAACTGTTGACCTATGATGAGGAAGTATGGTCTTTTTTTTTTTTTTCCTTTAAGCCACGATGTTTTCAATTTCTCCCTAAAATTAGTTAGAAAAAGATGTCTATCTTTCAGCAAATCACTCTAGTCCTTCTTGGAGCCCAGTGTTTTCACATTTTCTTTGAAAGTGAGTTTTGCGTCACAGAGTGTAGATAGTGAGATTTGCTTCGGGGCCTGTGGTTGGAAGCCCAGAGCTTCCTCTGGAGGGTTTTGGGGGACTGACCCTCTTGAGATGGCCAGACTTGCCTCCGCCCTCATGCCCCTGGTGTAGCCACCTCACATGGGGTCCTTACAAGAGCTTCCCTTGCAAGACCCTTTGGGGGTTGCTCTGTTGCCCTCCAGAATAAAAGCCTCTATGATCCAGAGTTGCTATGCACCAAAATTTGATGCCTTTTAAATACCTTGATGCCTGTAGCACTAGAAATGCTTTCCTATTTAAAATAAAAGTTAAATTTTAAAATAGAGCTTTGTATACTACATAAGCAGTTTTGTATCAGCTTTGTAAAAGCTTTGGTGTAAGAGACAGTATTTTTTGGCTTTGTAGACAAAGACCTTAATTTTTGTGCAACATAGTGATGTTACAGCACACATCCATTGGACTATGCAAATTGAATTCTAGTAACAGCACTGAGCAACTGGGCATGTGCTAGCACCCACCCCTTCCCTCTCCAACCCTGCTAGACCTTGGGTTGAGGAATGGGATGAGCCAGCCTTCTGCTTACTGGAGACGCACAAAGAAACTTGGCTGAAAACAGCTTTTAAAGGAACAGCTATCTTCGAGTTTGAGTGTGGTGCTTCTGCCCAGGGTGCATCCCACCCCTGCCCAGGGCTAGCCCCTATCACCAGAGCTCTGCTGAGTCCAGCTGTAAAGCCCTGTTGTTGATACTCAGAACAGATGGTCATCTGTATGGCTCAGGTGGGTTCAAGTTGAAACCTGGTATTTTATAAAATGGATGATGTTCAAATAAGGAACTGGTTCTCAGTTATGTTTACAGCACTTGAGATTGTGTTTTCTTGTACATTTTGTATTTTAAAACCTTTTATAGGAGTACAGTGCTCCTTACACAAATACAAAGGGAAGAAGCCAGAAATTCAGACTCCTCAGTTACAGTGCTGAAATAATAAACGGTGACAGGTCAACAGTCTCCTTGAAATCTGCCTGAGTGTTCCTCTGCATGGGGCTGGTGTGGAGCCCCTCACTGGTGCCAAAGGGAAGGGCACTTGGGCTTTTAAAAAGTCCATTTGATTAGGAACCTTTATTTTACAGAGGAGAGGGTAGAATTCCAAATTCCTTTTGAAGCTTCAGTTGGGCACCCTGCAGTGGGTGCAAAGGACATTCCAAGGTGTCTGCTGAGTTCAGGAAAACTGACCTGCCCAAGGTGTGCATGAAAAGTAGGCAGAAGTCCCTTTACAAGTAAGTCAAGCCTGAGTTTTTCTGTGGGGGCCTCCTGCCCCCTAGTGTCCTCTGGGGATACTGCAGTACAGTCCATCAAAACAAGTTTGTGATTTTTGCCATCTGCTATTCCTTGTGCCAAGCTCCAGGAGGGCCAGCATCCTTAGGTGGGACCACCCCTGGCACAATGTGGTCACTGAGGTCCAAGTATCCTGGGGAGCGGGACCAGCACTCTCTGCTGCCCTGCGCCCCGTCAGAAGGGACAGGGGAAGGTAGGACACTGGTATCTTTACTTAGAAAGAAGCTCCCTGGAGTCATACAGTGAAAGCACCAGGACTTACATTTTTTAAAAAGAAACCAAGCCTGCTGTGGACATCAGCCCCCCAGAATCTGTAGGCATGGGCCATAGCCAGAACAGAACAAAGGCTCTCTGGGTGCTACTTAAGGGGCCCAGATCCGACCACTGGGAGCAGGATAGCGCCATTCCACCCCCAGCCCTGCATGCAGAGTCCAGCCATCATCTCTGAGGTGGACAGGCAGAGCGATAAGTGGGGGGATGGAGCTGGGACTTGATCTCCTCTGGGGGCCTCCTGAGAATTTTGAAAAGCCAGAAAGAAGCCACCAGGTTGAGGGTGCTTGTTCTCTGGAGATAGGAGAGTCCCATAAGCTGAAGACATCAGTCAGCTCTTACCTCCTGGCTCCCTCACCTACAAACACACCCATTCTTTGGGGGCCTGTAGCACAGTGCGAGCTGGGTCACCAATAGGCATCAGGCTGGTGTAGTCATCAGGGGCTAGCTGCAGGAGGGACAGAGATTTAGGCAGGGAGCCCCAGGCTCAGCCAGCTTCCCCAGCCCTCCAGCCACACCTCACCTGGTAGGCCTGGAAGACGCCGAGCAGATCCTTCATACCAGCTGTGTATGGGACACCCTGCATACGGACCAGGGCTCCTGGCTGGGACAACACAGAGGTGGGAGCAGAGGCCAGGGCTGCAGGGGGTGTGGTGAGGTAGCCCACAGTGGTGGGGGAAACTGGCGGGCTGGGGGTAAAAGGCAGGGATTTAGTAGTGTAGTCCCAGTTATGGCCTAGACCGAGCCCTACCTGTCTCCTCCCTTGTCTCTGCCTTGTGCTTGGTTCATTTCCTCTTCCCTGAAACCCCTGCCTCCACAGAGTCCTCCTTATTCCAGTATGTAGGTGGCATCAATCAGCCCACACTTGTCACTCCCTCACTGAGAATAAGGGAGCTCCAAGAGACCTTGAGTTATGTGGCCCAGGAAGGAGATCATGGATCATGACCCTCCCGCAAACCAAGACAAGAGAGCAAGACTGAGGTTCTTTTAGCAGCAGGGTACCTGGGGTAGTACGCTGTGTAGTTCATGTAGAGCTGAGTGGCTGGCCCTGGGTAGTAGGCAACCGGGGTGGGAGCAGCAGGCACCCTGGCAGCTGGGAGCAGTGCTGAAGAGGGATACAGAGCTGCTGTCTCAGTGGGAATGAGGGTCGGGGTGGCCTGGAAGGTGGCGTAGGCGGGTGGTGAGAGGCCTAGAGGCAGAAGCAGAGAGTGTATCTGCAGGGAGCCCAGCACTGCCCTGGGTGGGGCAGCCAGAGAGGAGTCCCCCCACGTAGAAAGTGAAGGTGATAACAGCCTGGCTCCCACATGCTGCTTCCTTCCCCAGCCCCTGGGACACTCACAGGGCAGCTTGCAGGGTGGAGGGGACATGCCACTGCGGCCCAAGGTGCCCCCCATCAGGACACGGCTCATCTCCTCTGTGGAGCAGGGGACCACCTCCACATAGCGTTCCTTCATTGCTTTCTTATGGCAGCGCTGAGCAGCAGCTAGGGCCCGCTCTGCTGATGTCATCTGGATGAAGGCATCACCTGACGGCCGGCCCTGTGCACACCACTTTGTGAGCCGTCTGTCATGTGCGAGAATCCCTTACTCCCAACCATGCCACCCCCCCCAGCCCACCCTGGGCAGCAGCTTTACCTGCTGGTTGAGTACCATGTGCACACCATGAGGCCGGATGTCAGCCGCTGCCTCCCCCAGAAAGCTAAGGATGTCTTCAATGGTGGCTGTGTAGGGCAGGCCTCGCAGGCGTACACAGTCTCTCCCGGTCCCAGCTGCCAGTGGGAAGGGGATGGGCAGCAGTGGAGCAGTCAGGGTGGGAAGGAGTGGGCTGGAGGCGTAGCGGTTCAGGACCTAGAAGGAAAGGAAGCAGCAGGCTGATTATGCCAAAGAGGGCAAGGCCAAGGCAGGGAGAGAAGGGGCACCCTGGAGAGGCACATGGGGGTGGGATGGGGGGCCCTGGGTGGCTCACCTGCTGCACCTCAGCTGCAGTGCTCCGGAAGAGTTCAATGTATCGCTTACCCAGCATGCCCTTATGCCTGCGTAACGCAGCCTGTGCCAGCTCCTCACAGGCGAAGAGGGCAAAGGCATCACCCGTGGGCCGGCCATCAGGGTGGCGCACAAAGAGCAGCCCATCGGCGCCCCCCGTCACGGGGCACTCTGGCCCCAGGAAGCCTAGTACGTCTGCTGGCCCAGCCGAAAAGGGCAGTCCTCGCAGCCGCAGGATCACTTGGTCTTCCCGTGACAGGAAACGCGCCACCTCTAGCGATGTGCCTTGGGGCGGGGCGGGGGGGCGGGCATGGGAGTCACCTACCGACTTCATCTGTGCCCTTCCAAATACCCACCCACACCAGCACGCAGGGAAGCAGGAAGGCAAGAGGTATGAGGAAGCAGGACGTGTCAAGAGCCAGGAGGCACTAGGCACTGTCAGGAGCACACTCACCCCCTGCGATCTTCACAAACTCCTCTCCTGTTGCTTTATACACCTGTGGGGACAGCCCATGGGTCTCATGCCTGCCCAGCCTCAGCTCTGCCCTGCTCCGCTCCCAACCCTAGAGCCCCACCTCGATATAGCGGATGCCCATGTGGTGCTTGTGTCTCTGCAGCGCTAGGTCCCGCTGTTCACTGTCCACAAAACGGATGAGGGCCTCACCGTTTCTGCGGCCCTGGGCATTGAGGCACAGTGCTACACCACCCCTGCAGAGCCAGCACTGCGTTAGTCCCTCCTGGTGGGCCTGCCCTACCGTGCCCACCCACCCTGCTGTACCCACCTGGCAATATTGAGCCCTTTGAAGAATCGAGCCACGTCCTGGTCTGATGACTGCCAGGGCAGCCCACGAGCCCGAACCACAGTCTCACTGTCCACCACGTCGGCCTTGCTGCTATGGGGGCAAGGCACAATCACAGCTGTCCGGCTGCTATCACCCCCCAACCTTGCCCCTTCACTCACCAAGGCCCTGTCTCATATTTCTGCTTCACCACTTCAGGCTTCAAAAACAATTGACCTGAGAGGAGATGGCATGGGGGTCAGCAGGGTCTGGTCGGGGGGAGTGTCTCCCCACCAAGCTCTGCAAAAAGGACAGTTGAGGGGGATGAGGAGGTAACAAAGGGGCTTTCACCTGTGGCCTCTCAGAGAAGGTGACATGGGGAGGGGAACTTGGAGGAAGTAAGAGGCAGGCATTCACCCAGCCGTGAGAACAGGTGAAAGGTGGTAAGGGGAACCTTACCGCTGGGACTTTCAAGCAGGTGGAGGATGATGGCTACCATTGTCTTCACTTCCCACACCCCAAAATCATCCTCTGTGGCATCTGTCTCCAGCCCCAAGTCTATGAGCAGAGAATAACAATGAGGAAATCCCAGCACGAGAGGGCAACCAGCATGTCCTACTGAACCTCACAGCCCCTACATAAACACATGCAGAATCCCAGCAAACACATTTGTTTTGGCTTGGCTCATCTGTGCCATTACAGGTCTGCAGCCTAGGTAAATGGAGACATATGCCCACATTCCAAATGTGCCCCAGCACAGACACACAGACTTGCAGTCAGAGGCTGAGCAGTTCATGTAAACTTGCATGTGTTCATCCAACCTGCCAGCATGCACATACTCAAGACACATTCAGCCTGCAGCCACCCTTCCACCTTCACTCTGCTGGGTCAGATACCCTGTGCCATGGTGGCCACGGTGAGGTCCCTGGCAGAGCGGGCGCTCGGGTGCTGCACGTGGAACTCTCTGCGGAGGTCGTAGAAGGAGAAGAAGGTGTCGGGGAGCACCAGGTTCTGGGGGCACATGGGAATGGGGATGAATGGGGGAACTGAGCTGCCCTGGCCTCCCCCAGCCCTCTGCCCTGTGACAGTGGGCATCCTGGAAACTGTGCCCCCTGTTGTACCCTCAGTGGTGGCATACCTTCCTGGAGGCCTCAGGGTGCAGGACCTGTCGCAGCAGTTGCTGCCCATCAGTGCAGAGCATGTAGGGGCCCCCGCCCAGCAGAGCCACATCCCCGCTCACCAGCTGTGAGAACTGGGAATAGGGAGTGAAGAGAGAGACAGAGGGACTCACAGCCAGGTGGGCAGGGGGAGGGAGGGTGCAGGCTTGCAAAGCTGGTTCAGCCAGATGTTCAGCCCTTCCCTGCCTGGGGAGGAGGCTGCCACGCCTGCTGGGCCTGGCTCTGTGTCCCACCCCCTCCCTCCCCATCCACTGTCACCTTCTCCAGGCCAAATGGGAGCAGTCACAGATCACCCGAGCCCCCATCACACACACTCCAGGAGTCTGGAATGGGGCCAGAGCAAACACCTGGTGGAGTGGGACAAGCAGGTGGGGAGGGGCGGGACAAAGCAGGTTAAACCTGTCCCTGACCAGGCACCACCCTCAGACAGGTGAGAGAGGCCCAGTCCCGTGGAAGGCCCAGCCTGCTCATGGTCAATGGCAGCCCCGCCCCTAGGTCTGACCAACCCGGGGGCCGAGAAACTCCAAGGACAGAGCTCCACACCTGAACGCCAGGGGCAGCATGAGCTTTGACCCAGACCCGATCGACCAGCTGGCACTGAGGTGTTTGCTCATAGAGGGGGCGGGAAGCGGCCCAGCCCCTCCCCCATTCTCATCCCCGCCGGCGGAACACGTATGAGCACAAACCACAGGCCCAAGAACCTTCCCTAGCCCGAGCTTTCCCATCTGAGGCTAGCAGAGCAAGGCGACCCAGCCCACGCATCCCAAGTGGGGGCTAGTTTGGGAGTCCTGGAACAGACTCAGGTTCAACATCGTTGTGCCTGTTTCCTCATCAGGAACCACCAAAGTTGTCGGAAGATAAAAGAATTTGTGCTAGTAAAGCACTTTCACTCATTCCACCCAAGAGTCAGGCACAGGGTGAGCGCAGTAATGAAGATAAGAAAAACAGCAAAGGGAACCGCCTTCCACTTCAGCCAGGCCTTTGCACTCAGGAGCCAGGTAGCCCCCCAGGCGGGGTCCGAACAGCGCCCATGCCTGGCCAGCCGACCGGGACAGGCCTGGACGAGCAGCTTACACCTGGCGGTGTCTACCTCCGGGGCAGACACCGCCCTACGCCCCCGCTGCAGCGTCTCCCAGGCGGGTGGGTGGGCCGAGGACACAGCGGCACGGACCGTGACCTGTGGCCAAGTCTGGGCCCCTTGGCCCTCTCAGCTTCCGGCTGCTGTTTTGGACGACCTGGCCAGGCAGGTTCCCAGAGGCGTCTCACCTAGCTCCCCCCGCAGGCCTGGGACTCTGGGAGGGGTCTCGCAGCCTCCATCTCCACCCCCTCAGTAGGAGTGGATCACTGTAAAGTCTGAAAAAGACGCCCCCCTGGAACGGCCGACACATGCGGACACACGCACATTAGAGTCGCTGAAAGTTTCAAACAACAGGAACCCGTCCTACCACCCTGGCCACTTGGTTGTGGTGCGCCAGGCCTCGCCTCCTGCCGCCTCTCCCGCCGAGAAATGTCCCTGCAGTCCGGCCGTGCCTCCATTCACCCCGGGCCCGGCGCTCACCTGCTGCAGCACTTTGTCCAGCGGCTCGGCCCGCGCCAGGCTGTCGGAGCTCAGGCCGCTCGCCTCGCGGCACTGAGGGCTCAGCGCGGCCGTCTCGGCGCGAACCAGTGACTTATGCAATGTCCCCACCTGCGAACGGCGGGGAAAACCGATCAGCCACTGCGCTCCTGAGATCCCGAAATTCTCTGGAGATCTCAGCGCCCCCTTCCCACCCTACCTGGTGGCTCCGCGGCTCCACCACTTGCCAGACTAGGAGGATTAAGTCGGTCTCGTCGGAGCCCAGGTCCGGCCCCAGCGCACCGGCGGTGGCCCCGAACAGTACGACCAGGGGTCCAGGCCCGGGACGGGGGTCGGCAGCGGCGTCTGCAGTGGGGTTCGGGCCTGGGGGCGGCGGCTGGGGTGGCGGCGGAGTCATGGCCGCAGAGGAAAGGGGCGCTCGGCCAGACACACGCGGACCGACGAAGCGCACGCACGCACCGACCGACGGCAAACGCGGCCGGGCTGGGGCGGGACACCGTGTGTTGGGGGCGGCACCTGCGGCCCGGCTGGCGCCGTGGGCGCTGCTGAGACCCGCCCGCGGCGCCCCGCGGGGCGGGGCGGCTACCGGCCCCCGCCCTCTCTGGGCGAGTTACCTGTCGGCCCCGCCGGCCACGTGATCGAGGGCCCGGGAACGGTGGGGGAGGGCCGCTAGAATCCAGCCCTGGACGCTCACACTCGCTCTCCCGGCCTGGGCTCGCGCTCAAGACCCACACTCCACTCCCGCAGCCGGCCCTGTCTGACTTCTGGGGCGACCCCCCACCACCTCCCACTCCCCTCTCCCACCAGGGCTCCGCAAAGGAAAGGGCAAAACTAGGGGCCTTCTTCAGTCCGTAAGCGGCAACCTGAGGCTTTGGAGGGTCACGACGGCCGGTCTGGAGGGGTAAAGTCAAAGGGGGTGATAAGAGTTACCAGGTATCACCCCAAGGCTTGTAGGGTGATTGCCAGAGGTCGACTGGGGTGGGAGGAGAGTGGCAGGGAACACAAGAGAGCATTAGAACCATTGGGGGATTCACCAGAAGTCAGTGGGCAGGGTTTGTGCACACGGGTGAGAAGGCTGGGCCTTAGCCGGGCTCCTGGAAGTGCCTGCGATGCCAAAGCGCGGTCGGACGTGCGCAGGCCTAGGTCTTGGGGAAGGAAGAAGCGCGTCTCCCACATCCCCGGCCCCAGCTCCCGAGAGCTGGCCTCTAGACGGCGCTGAGCCGGACTGTCCAGCAAGGAGCCTCGGCCCGACCCGACGTTAGGGCTGCGGTCTGCTTTCGCCCTTCCGCCTGGATAACAGGCCTGCTGCTGGGAGTTGAGAGCACGCTAGCCGATGGGGGATAGCGGCACAAGTGCAATGTGCTCAAGGGGGCCGCAGATCCTCCATCTCTTCTCTTCTTTGGACAGTCCCTCGTGGAGGGCTCCGAGCACCCTTTCGTCCCGTTGGGCTTGGTGAGGATCCTTTACGATGAGTTTCCAGGCCGCCCGGGGACTTCCCCAAATTCTCTCGTTTATGTGACTGAGAAACTGAAGAAGAATCCGGTGAGAAGGGGCTCCATCCCGGCGGGAGTAGACACACCGGGTTGCGAAGCCCGAGCAGGAACTGGGGCGCGAGCCGCATTTCACGCTTTCAGAGAAGCTGGGCGCTGCGTCGGACTTTCGGACGACTGAGAGCGAAAGGGCCCGGCCTGGAGGAGGCGCCTCTGAGGCCTTACCCTCTAATACACACAGCACCGCGTCCCCACTTGGCGGATGAAGAGACTGAGGCGCAGGGGGACACGGCGGCTGGGAAGCAGAGGGAAAGCAGACTGGCCTTCCAGCGGCTACTGGCGACTCGCGCTTCCTCTTTGAGTGCAGGCGAGTGTCCGCGCTTCGCTGCCCTACGTTAGACCGCCACCCAACTGCCAGCCCGCTGACCCCACCCCCGGACTCATTGAGCCAGTTACGCCCGGGAGGAGGAGGAAAAGCGCTCTTCAGGCACCACCCTCCTCTAGATAAGCCTGGAATGTCAAATATTTGTCCGGTGGGCGGGACGCAACAGCGAGGTAAAGCCCCTCCCTCACGCGACCAGGAGCGCGCGTGCGCCAGGCTGAGTCTTCCTCCTGGCCACGCCCTTGCAGCTAATTGCAATTCACCCTAACAGCACCCCATCCTCTCCTAAAACTTCGCTGGTGTGTATCGCCCCTCGCCGGGCTCCAGTCTGGGCTCTGCTCCTAGACAACAGAGCCCCGGGCCATCCGGGCGGCTACCTGATATAAGTCTCACCCTTCCTGACATCCCCATCCATTCAACCACTAGACCTTCGCGCTAGGTCCTTTTTTATTCATCATTGAGCGCAGGTAGGTCTCAACGTCAGGTTCCCGGGGAAGCCTCCCGCTCGAGGTAACCCCTTGGTACCTCTAGCCATCCTGAGTGCATTTCCATTGGAGACGCATTCATGAGTGTACAGGTCCTTGCGGAGTAGTAAACCCAAGCGTGGGACGGCTCCCCCAGATACCCGCGCACCTGTCCGCCCCCTGTCCCCCACATAATAATTTCTGATGTTAAGAGTCTTGAAAAACTAAATTTGTTAAAACTACGTTGGTCCCCCTGCTTTGCTGAGCTCCCTTACTCATTTTCAGATGGTCCTCCCAGATCACCCCATTAATACTAAACAACCCGCATTCCTGTCCCCCAACCGGCTCTCACATCTTCTGCCACCACTAACCAACTCCTAACACGATAAATCGTTTATTGTCTCCCTACCCCACCATCCATCCGCTCCTCATCCCCCACTCTAACCCATCCCTGTGAGAATATCCTTGAGGAAAGGCTTATCCAAAGCCTATCACTGGACCTGCCTGGCACATAGTAGTAACTCAAGAATAAATGAATGGTTGACTAAGCGCTCTTCCCGTATTCCATCAAAAGTAACCTTCCCTGTGACCACAGGACCTTTGTACTAGAGTCTCATCTGTGCCTTTTCCTCTCCTTCCAACCCGCCCTTGCCCTAATTAACCCCTGCTCTCCCTTCAGATTTTCCCCTCAAGGCACCTTCCTCTGTGGTGTCCCCACTGTGGTTTGAGATTTCTGTATTTCACTGATAAATGTCCCCCATCCTCACCCTGCTCCTAGCTAGTGTTCACAAGTCACGAATGAATGAATCAGAGATAAGATACGCGAGAGACGTCAGCGAGGCTCCAACGGCACAGCCAGATTCCTTTTCCAAACAGTACTTCGGGTATTCAGGAAAAAGCAACGTGGTCCGGTGAGCCTGCCCGCAAGCTAGCGGAATCCCATCCTCACTGCAGCGCTTGGAAGCCTGCCACTAAGGCAGTGGGCGCTCCAGCTGCAGGTCTGAGCAGATACAGGGTGGGATTCCTCACCTGGGGAGTGTGGCTTTTCTCGGGGAACTCCAAGACGAGGAATGGTGTAGGAATGGTATAAAATCACGCTCCTTACTCCCAGGAAATATTCTGTTTTCGGAGGATTTGAGGCTGAGCGCTTGCTTGGGGTCCATCGCGGGGATCCAGAGTCGCCAGCCCAGGGCCATCCCCACCCTCAGCGGCCAGCGGCCCCCGGCTGGGCCAGCTGCGACCCTTTCTTACCTATTCTAGCAAGCCTCCAGAATAGCCAGCGCACTGGGTTCCCTGGGGTTTCCATTTCCATGCATTTGCTCCGCTAATCGGAGAAGCCAATGGCACCCCACTCCAGTACTCTTGCCTGGAAAAACCCATGGACGGAGGAGCCTGGTAGGCTACAGTCCATGGGGTCGCTAAGAGTCGGACACGGCTGAGCGACTTCACTTTCACTTTTCCCTTTCATGCACTGGAGAAGGAAATGGCAATCCACTCCAGTATTCTTGCCTGGAGAATCCCAAGGACGGCGGAGCCTGATGGGCTGCCGTCTATGGGGTCGCACAGAGTCGGACACGACTTAAGTGACTTAGCAGTAGCAGCTCCGCTAATATCCGCTGAGTACCCACCAGAGGGCGCACTGATTCCATCGACGGAACCTGGTGTTGCGGAGTAGGGAGGAGCTGCTGGCATTGGAGATTTCACCTTAGGACAGCTAGGTGAAAGGAGAAGCCCTTAACATCGCCCCCCAGGTCACTTACCTCCCCCTGAGAATTCTTAGTTCCCAGACCAGGGATCGAACCCGTGCTCCCCCAGCAGTGGAAACACAGAATCTTAACTACCGGACTGCCAGGGAAGTCTCGATATGATCTGATTTAATGTTTAATGCCACAGGAATAAGGGCATAAACTGGGACATAAGTAAGGAGGCTACTAGGGAGATGCGGGTAATCTGGCTTTGGGAGAGTAGAGCTGGGAAAACTTGGTGACCATGTAGTTGTGTGTCTGAAAGTCAAGGAGGTATCTAGAGGTCTGAAGCCCAGGGGATCATGTTAAAAATGGGGGACCCTCCCCCTCTGGCCCGGAGAAGGCAATGGCACCCCACTCCAGTACTCTTGCCTGGAAAATCCCATGGATGGAGGAGCCTGATAGGCTGCAGTCCATGGGGTCGCTAAGAGTCGGACATGACTGAGCGACTTCACTTTCACTTTTCACTTTAATGCATTGGAGAAGGAAATGGCAACCCACTCCAGTATTCTTGCCTGGAGAATCCCAGGGACAGGGGAGCCTTGTGGGCTGCCGTCTGTGGGGTCGCACAGAGTCGGACACGACTGAAGTGACTTAGCAGCAGCAGCACCCTCTGGCCCCTCTCCACAGTGCCTGCACTGGTTTATTACTGACTAGACCTTGGCAACCCCTCCTCCAGTAGTCATGGCTCTATCATCTTCAGGGCCTATGGGAGTGGGCCAGCAGGGAAACACTCTCACGGACAGGGCCACCTTCTGAGGGGCCCATGGACACCTGAGGCCACTGGGCTGACAAGGCATTTAGACTGTGATCAGAATCCAAGGCAGCCCAGGCTGTCCTGATCTCCACCCTATCCCCACTTAACCCTTGGCTCGAGACACCTGCCTGCCCGCCCCTGGCTGAAGGGTCTCCCATACTGGGTCCGCACCAGATCAGTCCTCAGCAGCCACTCTGCTGGGGTCTGGGATGGAAGTGAGGAAGGGTTTTGGAAGGGGGTCGCTGGGCCAGGGTCTGAGGTGGAAGATAGTTGGACCTTAAGAGAGGAGGGTTTCCCAACCACAAATGTTTTTCACTAAAACCACATGGGAGGGGCAGGCCAAGGTGGTGAGTAGATTCTCTGAGGGTCACTCCAGGAGGCTAGAAACTATCAGCCACTGACTAAGAGAAAGAGAGGGAGGGAGAGAGAGAGGGAGGAAGGGGCAGGAAGAGGTCTCGGAATCAGCCAAGGATGACCAGGGTGTTGACTGGCCCTCAAGAAAGGGATGTGTGAAGGGTCAAGAGCTCCTCTCCAAACATGCTGGTTCTCTATTTCAAAGTAATGCTTGGTCCCAGAATATTACTGGCTGTCAAACCTTTGCCCACTCTATTTGCTACCCGCCCCCACCCCCCACCACCATTCCATGCACAGAGAACCTATGTCCTTTCTGGATGCCCGGTTTGCGTGGGGTGGGAATGGTGGAGGAACATCAGGGGAACTCGCCTTTGGGCTGGCGCAGGGTTGAGGTTCAAGCCCACTCTTAACCCGGCGAACAAACTGGCCAGGGATGGGGGTGAGGGGGTGATTTCACACTCCAGAACCAGAAACAGGCTGGCTAAACTCTCACCGGGAAGCGAAACACGCTGACCTGGCCTTACCCCAGGCAGATGGCAGGGGGGTCCTTGGGTCAATGTTGCCTGAACTCAGGTGCTCTCGGGGAAGTGTCCCAAGAATCGGTTTGGGAGTTGGACAAAGGTCTTGGTCAGTTTCCTCCGGCTCAAGAACAGCCCGAGGCTCACTTGTCCTCTTCTTCCTCAGGCTTGACCCGGGTAGCTCAGCAGCGGCGAGCTACTGAGCTTTGTACCCTGAATTCCCACTCGGCCTGGCGCATCCTAGATCAGGGAAGCGCTAGGAATCAGATGAGAACTGCGCGCCACGGACTTAAGACGCAGAGGGCTGAGCTGGGTACCCAGCAGAGGCGGGTTGGGTGAGAACCGCTGAGAGCGTGCGCGAAAGCAGGGCTGAGCCTTTATCGATCGATGCGCTCGGCGTGCAGCGCGGTTAATAGAGTTGGCCAGAGATGGGTAGGGGCGGGGCGGTGAGCTCCGACTGGGAAGGACTACCCTAGCGGCTAGTTCCTATTGGCTGGCCGTTTGCAGGAGGCGGGCCCTGATTGGCCCGGCTGCTGTGAAGGCTGCGAGCGGCGGGGTTAAGAGCGTCGCTGCCGGCCGGGCCTAGGCACGAGACCCGAGAGCTGAGTCCGCTCCTCCGACCTGAAGCTGCGGTCCCTGCTATGGGTCGCCTGTGCCTCTACCGCTCCACCCTGCTCCCGGGTGGCCTCCTGTTCCTACTGATGCTCGCAGATCCGGCGCTCCCGGCTGGAAGTCGGCCACCGGTGGTGCTGGGTGAGGCGCGCGTCCAGTTGTGGGTCCGTTCGTTCGTGCGTCCGGCTGGATGGGTGCAAGAGGGGCTGTCTGCATCTCCTCTAAGCACGAGGTGGGGGAGCGTATGACTGTCTTGTCACCTGGGTCGGTCCGTCCACTTCCCGCTATGCTGGGCGCGGGTGTGGTCAAACTCTTGTCACCTTTCCCTGTAGAATGTGGGGGTAAGTGGGAGGGTTATCGTGCGTTTATGCATCGGTCTGCGGGGTTGTCTCATTTCCAAGCTTCGCCTCTCCTTATCCCCATTTTTTTAGCTGGAAAGACCGAGGATTTTTGACCCTACTCCTGAGGGTAGGCTGTAGAGTGGCCTCAAAGTTGGCCCCCAGGGGCCTCAGCGTTGACTTGGGCTTGGCTAGTAGGCTGTCTCCCTCCACCCTTCCAGCCCGACACGTTTAGGGGGGGCATTACTGAAAGTAAGCTCTTTGGGGAAGGATTACTCTCCTAGCCTGCCACGAGGGCTTTCCCCTAACTTATCAAATATGTGGCCTTGGGCCCGAGGAAGGAGGCCCAAGGGAATCTGAGGATGGATACAGGTGGAGGGAAGGATTGAGACCCTGGCTATGAACAGACGTTGTATGGTACCCTTACCCCTGTCATTCCTACTTGGACTATGCTGTGTTGGGGCTAGGCAACCTCCCCTGTCTTATCGCCTCCTTGCTTCTGGCCCAGGGAGCTGTACAGAAGCCAGCAGTAATTCCTTGTGGTGGGTATGGCAGGGATGAGACCTCTGTCTTGGGGGCTTTGGACGCCTCATTCAGGCAATCATTCCCACAAAGAGCTGGGGTTGGGAGACACTGTGATCCCAGGGGTCCTTCACCAGGAACTCTGGGCCAGGACATGCTCCCTGGAGGATGATGGGCCCAAGTTCACCATGGAGTTTGGGCATATTTGGCCTTGCCTTCTGTAAGTTTGCAGGATGATCCTCAGAGGTAAGTTCTGTGCTAGGCAAACACAGAGAATCCCTCCACCATGTCAAGGGTCAGGAAAGGTTTCCTGGAGTACGCAGCTGGAGCCGAGGCCAGGAGCTGGAGCCGAGGCCAGGAGAGTTCCAGGCAGAGGGAACTATGTAGAGAGGGAGGGAGCTGAGCAGTGCAGACTGTCTGGAATGGAGTGGGGGAAGGAGTGGATGGTCAGGGCTCGAGACTTGTTGGGTCACCTGGACATCATCCTGAGGGCCTGCCAGGAGCGTTGTGTGGACCTAAGGAGTACTGAATATGAAGAATGTGGCGTTTGGAAGTATGTGGTCTCTGATTGGATGGCTCCTAGACTTTTTCTCCTCGATTGGCGCTAAATGCACTCATTTATTCATTCAGTTCTTAGTTATCCTCCATCACAGCAGAGGAGCCTCAGGGTATACCTAGAGACTAACCTGCCCAGCTTCTCAGGGAATGAGGCTATTGATATTAGTCCTGGGAAACCCCATGGTGGGCAGCAGACAAGTTGTTTCTGAGCACAAAGCGGGGACCTGACCTTGGCCATCAGAAGATCAGCATCCAAGGGTGATCAGTCTTCGTGGGTGGGTCTCCAATTGGTGGTAGAGGAAGTAGAGGCCAGAGGAGGGATACAGAAGGCCCTGGGCAGTGGGATGGAACTGTAGCAAGCCATTTCCACCTCTCCCTGTGTTACTTGAGGTGAAAGGCACGTGGATGGCTCTTTCCCTAATTCTAGGAAGTGACCCTTTTAGAGACCACATGCCCTGACCAAGGCAAAGGGTATCCAGGCAGATCTGTTGACTTCCTCTTTCAGATATTTCCTCTGTGGTGGACACAGTGACCAGGGTTTCTCCACTGCACTGTCTAGTCCACAGGCGTGTCATCTAGGGGTTGTCATGCTGGGGACTCCCCACTTCTGCACCACATCACGAAGGGAGATGAGAGCTGGTGCCATACCTCCCTCCCGTGGCTACCCTGAGGACACTGTAGGTCGGTGCCCAAGGAGGGCGTCCTCTGCAGGGCTGGGTTCACAGCTGGAGCCCAGTGAATGTCCAGGAGAGCCAAACACTGGTTGTCCACTTAGTGATCATGGGCCCTACATGGGGCTATGTTCGGAAGGTATGAAGAGAGTAGCGTGTGGGAGCAGTGAGGTCTGAAAGGTCACTGGAACAGTGAAGGGCCTGAAGGTGGGACAGTGAAGGAATGGAGGTGGGTGGGTTTGAGTGTTTGAAGTTGACAGTTAATGGACGGTATATTGCCCACAAGCATGTAGACACCCCCAGACGGGCTGGAATCAGCAGGTTGATGATCCTCCTTATCTCACCACCAACCCATCAGAAGAATGTCCACAAGATGATCATGCTCTCTTTGAACCTTTACTATAAAGTTTCTTATCACCCTCTCCAAGTTGGGACACACAGTTTTGAGGGCATGAGCCCGCTGTGGCTCCCTTTGCCTGGCAAAGCAGTAAAGCAGGACTCTATATAGACTGAAAAGGTAGAGAGAAGTCATCAGTGGAGCCTGGCCACACCCATCCCCATGGGGCTGTAACTGGAATCGTATGTAGCTTCTGGAGAGCCATTTCCAACCCAGGGTCCAGGTGTACCAAGGTGCTGGGGTCCCCAGATGATTCCAGATTCCTCTGGAATCTTTAGCAGGATTTAGCAACTGGGCTCTGACCTTTACTAAGGTCTGAGGACCTCGGTAGGCTGGCCAGTGCCAGCTTCTCTCAACCTTTTTTGTTCATTGCCCCCTTCCACAAGCCTGTCCCAGAGTGCCTTCTTTGGATTTAGCTTTGACTGGTTAAGTGGCCATGTGCGCTGTCCTGTTTCTTGATCCTTCTTTCAGAGTATAAGACCCTGCCTATGAAGCAGTAACTGGCCTCTGCACCCTGACACCGAATTAAATCTCGGAGACAGAAGTTTGGGTGAAGTAGAAAAGAATAGCTTTATTACTTTGCCAGGCAAAGGGGGCCACAGTGGGCTCATGCCCTCAAAACTGTGTCTCCCAGCTTGGAGAGGGTGATAAGAAGTTTTATAGTAAAGGTTCAAAGAGAGGATGATCAGCTTGTGGACATTCTTCTAGACAGTCTTCTGATGAGTTGGTGGTGAGATAAGGAGGATCATCAACCTTCTGGTTCCAGCCAGTCTGGGGGCATATCTACATGCTTGTGGACAGCATCAGTTCAGTTCAGTTCAGTTCCATCGCTCAGCCATGTCTGACTCTTTGCGACCCCATGGACTGCAGCATCCCAGGCTTCCCTGTCCATCACCAACTCCCGGAGCTTTCTCAAACTCATGTCCATTGAGTCTGTGATGACATCCAACCATCTCATCCTCTTCTCCTGGCTTCAATCTTGCCCAGCATCAGGGTCTTTTCCAGTGAGTCAGTTCTTCACATCAGGTGGCCAGAGTATTGAAGTTTCAGCTTCAGTGTCAGACCTTCCAATGAATATTCAGGACTGATTTCCTTTAGGATGGACTGGTTGGATCTCCTTGGAGTCCAAGGGACTCTCAAGAGTCTTCTCCAACACCACAGTTCAAAAGCATCAATTCTTTGGCGCTCAGCTTTCTTTATAGTCCAACTCTCACATCCATTGGAAAAACTATAGCTTTGACTAGATGGACCTTTTTTTTTTTTTTTTAGAGAAGTCTCTGCCTTTATTGGCCAGCAGGTTATTGAGGGGGATGAAGCGGGAGGAATGGGTAGCCCCAATACCAGGCTGGCTGTGCTTCACGGGCTTGTAGGTGATGGAAGACTCTCCTAGGTAGTGGCCGATCATCTCAGGCTTGATTTCCACCTGGTTGAAGGTCTTGCCGTTGTAGACGCCCACCATCTTGGGCAGGATGATCATGTCGCAGGTGTGTCTTCACCACCTCGAATTTCTCCATGGGCGGCGCATCCTTCTTAGCTTTGAGCAGCCGCTTCAGCAATAGTGCTGCTTCCTCCGCAGGCCACGGTTTAGCTGCCGCCACTGGCACACACTATATAGCTGCATCACCTGCTCATAGGCCATGTCCAGCACCTGGTTGAGGTCCATGCCGCTGTAGTAGATGAACTTGCACAACGTCCGCTTTCTCTTCTCTTTCACTTCTGTCATCTTTTCGGTTCTTCAGAAAGACTGGATGGATCTTTGCTGGCAAAGTAATGTCTCTGCTTTTTAATATGCTGTCTAGGTTGGTCTTAGATTTTCTTCCAAGGAGCAAGTGTCTTTTAATTTCATGGCTGCAGTCACCATCTGCAGTGATTTTGGAGCCCAAGAAAAGAAAGTCTGTCACTGTTTCCATTGTTTCCCCATCTATCTGCCATGAGGTGATGGAACTGGATGCCATGGTCTTCATTTTTTGAATGTTGAATTTTAAGCCAGCTTTTTCACTCTCCTCTTTCACTTTCATCATGAGGCTCTTCAGTTCCTTTTCACTTTCTGCCATAAGGGTGGTGTCATCTGCGTATCTGAGGTTGTTGATATTTCTCCCAGTAATCTTGATTCCAGCTTGTGCTTCTCGTCTTTCCCATTCTATTATTTTCCTCTATTTCTTTGCATTGATCACTGAGGAAGGCTTTCTTATCTGTCCTTGCTATTCTTTGGAGCTTTGCATTCAGATGGGAATATCTTTCCTTTTCTCCTTTGCCTTTCACATCTTTTCCTTTCTCAGCTATTTGTAAGGCCTCCTCAGACAACCATTTTGCCTTTTTGCATTTCTTTTTCTTGGAGATGGTCTTGATCATTGCCTCCTGTACAATGCCATGAACCTCTGTCCATAATTCTTCAGGCACTCTTAACAGATCTAATCCCTTGAATCTGCTTGTCACTTCCACTGTGGGCATACCATTCATACCATGTTAACTTCTCCTACCTGGAGGGGGTTTTGATATATGAAAAATAGCTCAAAGATATATTGTGTGTATGCCTTAATGGAGAACAGGACCTTGCCCCAAGGCTGCACTGTTGTTTTCTGACTAACTTGTTCTCCCAGGTCTCCCATCCCCTCCCTTTGCTAATTAACCACTGCTTGAATCAGCCCCTTGGAACTCAGGGAAGTCATGAGGCTGAAAGAAACCTATTTCCCATAATCAAAGAAATGGTGGGCACAGAAAGGCTTTTGTGTCCAGGAGCCCCACAGGGCCCTGCTGAGTGTCACCTGCTCTGCAGCCTGGGACAGCTGTGGGGAGAAGGCCTTTGGGTATCCGGCCAGGCCCAGGGCCTCATTCATGCTCTGTGTCCCCCCGCAGTGCCCGGTGATTTGGGCAACCAGCTGGAAGCAAAGCTGGACAAGCCCTCCGTCGTGCACTACCTCTGTTCCAAGAGGACGGATAGCTACTTCACACTATGGCTGAACCTGGAGCTGCTGCTGCCCGTCATCATTGACTGCTGGATCGACAATATCAGGTGAGGGCTGGGGCACAGCAGGGTGCTGCTCCCTGACCTAGTTCAGAGATGCCTCTAGGGCCTGTTTCCATCTCACCTGTGCCTCAAGGGACCTTGAGGTCACTGACCTTTCTCCCTTCCCCAGTCTGGTCTGCACTACCTCTGTACCCTCCCAGCCAGAACTTTCTCCCCTTTCTTTCTCTAGTGCTTCTTGCCCTGTTTGTGGTTTCTAGGCTCCAGTTCCTATTCACAGCCTCGCTTTGCCTCCCCTACCTCCACCCCTTCCCTTGCCTCTGCCTTGGTCATGCCTGCTTCTCCAGCTGCTTGTTTTTCTTGGGATTCCTTTCCACTTGCTCTTCTTTCAGTCTGGAATCTCTCTCTCCAACCTTTGCCTGATCAACTCTCTCCCATTCACTCTTTAAAACCCAAGTCTGGGACTTCCCTGGTGGTCCAGTAGTTAAGACTGTGTACTTCAAGTGCAGGGGGCTCAGGTTTGATCTGTGGTCAGAGAACTAGATTTCACATGCCATGTGGTGTGGTCAAACAAACAAATCTCCACCATCCCCCTCCCCCAGACTGATTCCTCTGTGAAGTCTCCCTGCCACCCCTCAGAGCTCTTAATCTCTCTTTCTGCCTCTTCTAACTTGCATTCCTGGCTTGCCAAACATTGTTTTCTAGGATGTTTCTACCATTATAAGATAGTCACTGATGAGAATTACTCATTATTGAACATAGACACTAGATATTTTACGTATTTTCTTTTCTTTGGCCACATTGTGCGGCTTGCGCGATCTCATTTCCCCAACTATGGATTGAACCTGGACCCCAGCTGTAAAAGCGCTAAGTCCTAGCAGCTAGGCCACCAGGGAACACCTCCCCCACTTTTTTTCATTGAGCCTTACAGCAACCCTGTGAAATAGTGCTGTAACTTGTGTTACAGATGAGGAAATCTGGAAGCTCAAAAAGGTTACAAAATTGTTTGGGGTCACTCAGCTAATAAATGGCAAGCTGGAATTCAACTCAGAGTTGTGTATCTCTGAGCTCAGGGTTCCTGAGCATTCTCTGAGCACACTGAGCTCCCTGAAGGCAGGGACTGTGTCTCTTTTATCTTTAAAGCTGTAGAACCGGAAACATGATTGATATTCAGTAAGTATTTGAACTGAATGGAGTCTTACAAATTAAAATGTTTTCCTTGGAGGCACACAACCTGGTTCCAGCCAGTTCTCTGGGTGTCCTGCCTTTCCCTGTTGTTTATTTCACCAGCTTTCTTGACTCTTTCCTCCTCCTTGTGTGATCAGGGCTATTTCTGGGATGTTGATCTGCATTTCTATTTTTGTGGTGGAGACATAATGGTCTCAGGTAATGCCAGCTGGAGGGGCAGACTGACCCTGAGAGGGGCTTGTCGACCTTCGTTGGGCCTCTGACCTGTTGGGACTTGCATCCAGACCAGAGTGCTTTGGCCTTCTAGAACTTTGTTGTGTGGCCATTGGGATGCTCTCCAGATCGCCCTGGAGAGAGTGGATCCCAGGACTTTTATTTGGGCCAGTGTTGGGTACTTATCAGCTTTCTGTGGCTGATCCCTAAGGGTGGGTGGGACTCAGGGCCACCAGGGACTGCAGGTCTAGCCTGTGTTTCCTCGGGCACCTGTGCCTCCTTGTTAGCAGGGGAGGCTAGAGCAGAGGTCCTGACCTGTCACAAGGCTCTCCTCCTGTCTCCTACCACCCTGGCCCCATCATTTCTCCAGGCCTTGGCCACCAGCTCACACAGCAGCCACTGGTGCTCAGGGTTTCTCTGTCTGGTTTCTTTGTGTGTTGCATTCATCATCTGCTTTGCCTTGGGTCGTGTTAGGGTGGATAGCGGGAACTGAATCCATGGAGAGGAAGTGGTGGGAGCCTGCAAAGTTAGGCTGCTTGCCTTTTGGGGTACAGTGTGATGTTCATGGCAGAGCCAGGGCTGGCAGTCAGGTCCCTCTCCCCACAAGATCTAAAACGTGCATTCTCATGTGGGTGACATTGAGGAGAAGGGAATATTGCCTGATGGGTTCTGGAGCCAGTCTCTGGAGTGAGCCTTGATTGGGGTCCTCATTTAGATATGCTTACTCAGATCGGTGGGCCTCCCTGGTAGCTCAGTGGTAAAGAATCTGCCTGCCAATGCAGGAGATGCAGGTTTGATCCCTGGGTCAAGAAGATCCCCTGGAGAAGGAAATGGCAACCCACTCCAGTATTCTTGCCTGAAAAGTTCCATGGACAGAGGAACATGGCGGGCTATAGTCTATGGGGTTGCAAAAGGGTCAGACATGATTTAACAACTAAACAACAACAACTTGGATCTATGCTTTACAAACTTGCTTTGTTACTTTTTGGTCTCTATACATCTGACCAGACCTGAGGATGGAAAGGGAATATGGCTCAGGGCCCAGGACAGTATTGGGACATGTCAACTTTGGTGTTGCCTCTGGGTCACTGGCTCAGTATCCCTTCCTGGCAGGCTGGTCTACAACCAAATGTCCCGCACCACCCAGTTTCCCGACGGTGTGGATGTGCGTGTCCCTGGCTTTGGGGACACCTTCTCACTGGAGTTCCTGGACCCCAGCAAAAGCAGCGTGGGTATGTAGCCCTTCCTCATGCCCCCCAGGGAATGGGGATGGAGTTTCTGAGGGATTCCTAGAGTGGGAGGAGCCCTGCTGGTTTGAAGGGGTGGCTTGTGAACCATCTCTAATCCATGTGGGCACAGAGTGCTCCCCTGGGGATCTCCTGGCTGTAGATGTCACAGTCTCCTTGATAGGTGTGGTGTGGCTGGCTGACAGTGACTGTACTCTGTCTAAACCTAAGCATTTCTGTCTACAGGTTCCTATTTCCATACCATGGTGGAGAGCCTTGTGGGCTGGGGCTACGAACGAGGCAAGGATGTCCGGGGGGCCCCCTACGACTGGCGCCGAGCTCCAAGTAAGTGGCTGCTCTGGTTTCCTCCCAGAGGCCATGGGAGGTGGAAAGGAGGAGATCACAGCCACCACAGGCCTTGGGCCTTCCCCTATGCCCGAGTCTCTGGCATCCAGCCTAGCCGTCACTGCTCCCATCCCTGGTCACCGTCTTTCTCCCACCCTCAGCCAAGGATTTCCGGGCCCCTGAGCCCTGGGAAGAGCAAATGAGGCAGGGGAGGGGGAAAGGAGCTCCTCTGTTTGCTCCCTTTGTGGAAATTGAGGGGAAACCAGACCCCTCCCCTTGGAATTTTCACACTCTCCCCACCTGTGTAGTCCTGGGTCTAGTCTGAGACATGGTTCGTGGTTCAGGCCCAAGGACCCTTCCTGCCTGACCCCCTCCTGGCTTTGGCCTGCAGATGAAAATGGGCCCTACTTCCTGGCCCTCCGCAAGATGATCGAGGAGATGTATCAGCTGTACGGGGGCCCTGTGGTGCTGGTGGCCCACAGTATGGGCAACATGTACACGCTCTACTTTCTGCAGCGGCAGCCACAGGACTGGAAGGACAAGTACATCCGTGCCTTCGTGGCACTGGGTCCGCCCTGGGGGGGCGTGGCCAAGACCCTGCGTGTCCTGGCCTCAGGTAAGATCCCACCCGGCCCAGCGTCAGGAGGGCTGGTGCTGGGGGTGACACAGTCTCTTTCCCTCTCAAGTCTCTTCTCTTGGGTCTAGGGCCTTCCCTCTCCAGAGTGGTATTCTTTTCCAGACATCTCTTTCTAAAAGAGACTATAACACCACTTCTAAATTCTCCTTTCTAGTCGATGACCCTTGTTATCTGTGTAAGTTGCTTGCAGCATGTGCACAGAGTGGCATAACTGTTGGTCATATAGGTCACACGTGTAGACACACACACACACACACACACACACACACACACACACTCTCTCTCTCTCTCTCTCTCTCTCTCTCTCTCTCTCTCTCTCTCTCTGTGTGGGCCTGGCTGGGCTCACTTGGTTTGATCCAAAATTTTCTGGAGGAGGGACTTCCCTGATGGTCCAGTGGTTAAGACTCCGTGCTTCCACTGCAGAGGGTGCAGGTTCAATCCCTGGTCAGGAAACTAAGATGTCACTGCCAAACAATAAAAAATTACAAAAAAAAAAAGTTCTCTGCAGGAGACTTCTCCCTTTCTTTGACCGCCCTCCTCACGTCTTCATCCCCACCTTCACCCCAGAGAAGAAAGGCTGGGCTTCGGCTTCCTGTTTATGAGTTACACCTCCCTCTGCGGCCGCGGGCAGCCTCTGTGGGCAACACAAAGAGGAAGCAGGTGCAGATTTATCCGGGCCCGCTTGCTTGGCAGTTGGGAAAACCACCTCCTTCCCTGTTCCTTTCCAATCCACCTGCCTTTTCACAGCTGTTAGAACCTGCCAGCTGTAGCCAGAGGGCTTTCTTCCCTCTGCTAGGATAGGACGTGAGCCCTGTGGCCCCTCACCGTAGGAGCCAAGAGCCAGGGCTGGGCCAAGCACCTGATGAGCTTTCTTGCTCAAGTGACCGGCACTGCCTGACCTGCCTATTGGTCATGTCATCACTGTGATCAGGCTTTTGTCCGTAGTGACCCTGAATTAGTTGGACAGCGGATCCAGTTATAGTGAGGACTCATCACACTGTCTACTCTGTCCAGCCTGGACCTGAAAGGACAGATGTGGGCACCCTCTGAGTTTGAGACAAGTTGCTACGGGGGAATTCAGAGCTGGCCCTTTCAGAGCTTCTCCGTGAGCCCCCTTAGAGCTTTGCTTCAGACTCTGGGAAACTGCTGTCAGGCCTTGGCAGTCTGGGAGTGGGGGTGGGGCAGGAAGAGTGGTAGTCATGGACCCCTAGCTAGGGATTCCCTTTCCTGAGGGATCCTGGAGCCAGGCCCTGTCAGGCAGAACTGAAGGTCTGCAGTCAGAGTTGGGGTGATGGGTGGCCCTGGATTCTGAGTAGGACATGGGGCCCATGTTTCCAAGTTCCTGCTTATCCTCTGGAGATCTCACTGGCCGGTGGTGTGTCTGTGTTATTGGCATTTCTCTGTCTGCTGCCTCCCCTCCTGCCCTGTCTCCTGCAGGCCCGGGTGCCCAGGTGCCAGGTAGGTGGGTGGGATGAGACCAGGGCTGGCTTGGCTGCAGGTCTGAGCGTAGGAAGGGAAAAAGGTTTACAAAGCTCAATGTAATAATAGATTCAGAAGAATGGGTCTCTGGGCTGCCAACCTGCTGATTCACCTTCGACAGGGTCAGTGCCCGCCGGCCAGGTGATAAGTACTCTGAGGAGGGTATTTTTTTTAACCACAAATCACCCCATGGGTGTGTGCTCCTGAACCCCTAGTGACAAAATGCAAAAGGAAAGGAACAAGTCTTGGTCATGTGCTTCCCAGGTGGAGCAAAAATACAGGGAAATAGGGGAGTTGTCATGATGTTCACAGGGTAGCAATGGTGGAGTGCTGGCTGGGCACTGGCTGGGGGCTGGCAGGGGGCCTGGCGGTGAGCACGCTGCCCTGCTAGTTGGCATTCCTGAGCACAGACTGACCTAACCCCACAGGAGACAACAACCGGATCCCGGTCATCGGGTCCCTGAAGATCCGGGCACAGCAGCGCTCTGCCGTCTCCACCACTTGGCTACTGCCCTATAACTATACCTGGTCGCCGCAGAAGGTCTTCGTGCGCACACCTAAGGCCAACTACACGCTGCAGGACTACCGCCAGTTCTTCCAGGACATCGGCTTCCAAGATGGCTGGTTCATGCGCCAGGACACGGAGGGGTTGGTTGAAGCCACAGTGCCGCCTGGCGTGCGGCTGCACTGCCTCTATGGCACGGGTGTCCCCACGCCAGAGTCCTTTGACTACGAGAGCTTCCCAGACCGTGACCCAAAAATTCATTATGGCAGCGGTGACGGCACTGTGAACTTGCAGAGTGCCCTGCACTGCCACACTTGGCGCGGCCTTCAGAAGCAAGAAGTGTCATTGCAGGTGCTGCCAGGCAATGAGCACATCGCTATGCTGGCCAACACCACTACCCTGGCCTACCTGAAACGTGTGCTCCTCGGGCCCTGATGCCTGTGGCGGGCAGGGCCATGGGGTGACCCAGCCGCCGCTGCTTCTTCTGGCTTCTTCTACCATGGCCCACAAGTTTAGTGGTTTGTGACTGATCATCTGAACTCCTAGATCTTGGGATGTGAAATGGGGAAATGGTGTTTTTTTATCCTTCCTCTCTGGAATCAAGGAAGACATAGTCTGGACTCACTTGAGGGACCCTTGATGGCAAGAGTGCTACTGCTGGTGGAATTGTGACCTCAGGATAGCTCCATAGGGGGATTGACTGGCACCTGGCCCCACTCGCCAGTGCCGGGACCGTGTGTTCTTCCTACCCCTGTGGCCTTTTCACACTGCCCACCAGGCCCTGGCTCCTCGGCCTTCTGATGAGGGATCTTACTGGCCTGTGGTCCCTAGGATGGGCTCCCGGTCCCTAGGATGCACCTTCTCACACACTGGCCACATATCGGCCTGCTACTGGCCATGAGTTGCTGGAGCTGCTTGGTTCCCTGGGGCCTAATCGCTCACTCAGTCCAACTGTGGCTTTCTGGGAGCAGCCCAGTTCCCCCTGCAGGCAGGGGTGGGTTGTTGTCTTCTCCACGTGTTCCCAGTGTTCCTCGAGTGTTCCCAGGGCCTGGGGCATTCATTCCTACCTCTCTTACCTCTACAAACAGCCTAGCTTGGGGCTGGGGACTAGGTCCCAGGAGCCCTGATCTCCATGGTTGGGCTGTGCACACAGTATTGATGCTATCTCCCTTCACCCTGGGGCTGTGGGTCAAGGATGAGAGCGGGCCTAGTGCCTCGCCCTTTAGGTACTCATGAAGAAACAGAACTCAAGGAAGCAGCCAAGGCCAATTAGAGCCGCCCAGAGCTGCCCTCTTGCTAACCTGCCACATAGCTAGCTGCCCTGCCCTAGGGTCTCTGTAGCACCCACATAGGCCTGCACAGGACTAAGAGGAGGTGGGACTCTTGCCCACTCTTGCCCACTCTCTTGCCAGCACTCTCCAGCAGGTAGCTCAGTGGTGTTTAGTCAACAGGGACGAGCCCAGAAACTCGAGTGGGCCCCTGAGAGAGCCAGGTGCCTTGAGGGTCCCCTGGGGGTTTTCTTCCTGCTCCAGAGGCGCTGCATGACTCTCCCTGTGACAGGAGGGATGGAGGATCAGGATCTGCCTTGGTGGTCTCCAAGTGGGCGATGGCCAAGACTTGGGTCTGGCCTCTAGGGTGGGGCCCTAAAGCCACAGTCAGGCTGGACTGTGCTTCGCTCCTACAAGGTTTCTGTGAAGTGGGATTTTCTCTGTCGCATTCATACCCAGCATCAGTTTTTCCCTTTGTTCCTGAGTGGGGGGCCCCGTATGGGACTCTGAGCAGGCTGTACCTCGATTCTGGCAATAAAAGTATTCTGGATGCTGTAAAATGCCCTGGCCTAACCTCTGCTCTGAGCATGAGAGGAGGGAGGTAGTGGAAGATGAGGGGGCTAGACCCTGACCTTTCATGGGGCCTTGATGGGGTCTCTCAGCACCAAAGCGTGGCTCCTGTGCTCCTCTTTGGGCTTTATCCTCCTACCCTCTCTCTGGAAATCTAGTTCCCGTCCTGGGACTGAGAACCAGGACCTGAAACATTCCTGTTGAAGTGAAGCTCCTGTCCTCTCCCTGCACCTATCTGGTCAACAGACCCCAAATGCCACCTGAGAGCTGGCAGCCAAGGGCAATTCTGCCAGTCACCCTGGCTGGACTCCCCTTCCCAGCCTCTACCCTCCCTCAACTTACAGGTCTCAGCATCCTTTGAATTTTTTTTAGGATGCCACCCTTCTACTTAGCTTCATAAGCTCATCTGCCCACTATCTGTCCATCTTTGGGGACAGGGTAAGACTGAGGAAGGCGGAGAGACCAAGATGGGCAGAGACAGGGACTGAGACTGGGGAGCAAACGGAGATGGATAAGGACAGAGAAACAGAGCATCTGAGACAGGAAAACATGCATAGGGATGGGATTCAGGCCTGAATTCTGTTGTGCAGAGCTGAGGGCCAGTGTGGGTGGTGGGAGCCCCAATTTCTGCCTCCTTCAATAGGAGCCTGGCTAGCCTAGGTTTTAGGTGTCAATACATCCTGGGCCAGTAGAGGGCAATCTGAACCCTCCCACTACACCAGTTACTGGCCCAACCTGGAAAAATGTGTTGCTCTGAGGGTTAGGATGTCTAGAAGTACATTGGATGTATTTCTAGAAATAGAAATGAAAGGGAGTAAGCCCTTACCCCCAGGTCCTGCCCAGCCTGTTAGCTATGCCCTGACATCTTATCTGATACTCACTGCCTTATAGCCACCTTCACCCCTGACCTATTTCAACCCCACTTCTACCCTCGGTTTCACAGCTGCAGAGAAAGGATATGGAGTCAGACCACGCTTCAGGACTGGCAGACGGGTTCAAATCTGAGCTTTACCAGCTCCAGCTAAGTAGTCTGACTCCGTGAGCCTCAGTTTGTTCATTTGAAGAATGGGGATGAATAAATGTGCCTTCCACGGTGGTCCTGAGGAACACTGATGGTATTAGAGAACATCTGACTCAGTACTTGCTTCATAATAGCTTTCAGGTGGCAGGATGCTGGCAGGGTGTGAGACAGTGAAGCTGGAGGTTCTGGGAGTTTGCAGGTCATGTATGTTGCTGATACAAGGACAAGTGGACTGGCTGCTGAGTGACACAAGTATCCAGAGCCCTTCCTCTCCAGGCCAGAGAGGCAGGAGGGACTGATCCAGGGGGCAAAGGGTCAGACTCTAATGATTCCAAATATATACAAGCAGACATACCTCAGACATACTGCGAGTTCATTTCCAGACAACTGCAATAAAGTGAGTATCGCAGTAAAATGAGTCACATGAATTTTTTTTTCTGGTGCATCTAAAAGCTGTTTACACTATAGCCTATTAAGTGTGCAGTAGCATTATGTCTAAAAAACTGTACATACCTTACATTAAAGATACTTTGCCAAAGAATGCTAGCCATCATCTGACAAAATTGGGTTGCCACAAACCTTCTAATTGTAAAAGATGCAGTATCTGCAAATCACAATAAAGCCAAGAGTAATAAGACACGTTATGCCTGTACTCTCATTCACACTTAGGGAAAATATTCCAAGCAGAGAGCGCAAGGAGGGCAGCACCAGTGAAAGCTTTTCAAGGATCATCATTTCAGGTCTATAGGGAGGAGATGGAAGGGCTTTTAGGCGTTTAGATATGAAATCATTCCAATCTCTATTTTAGGAGCAGAGCTTATTCTGTGGGGAATGGATTAGAGACAGAAAGATAGGAATTGGGAGGCTATTCTGGCTGGGGAGAAGAAAACCATCAGATGCAGGACCTAGGGGCCAGGAGGGGTCATCTTCTTCAGGGTCACTGCCTGGTGGGGAGGTTTTTTGTGTGGTCAGTCTGAAAGGAGAGGATGTGCATTTGTGAACACATGTCTGGGGGAAATGCCTCCATGGCCTAGAAGAGAATCATGGCTTGAGGTGTGGAAGCTAGGGGCTAAGCTCAGCTTTCTGTTAGAACAGGAGGCCCTAAACACAGCCCCGGAGCTACCACAGGCAAAGGATCCCTAGAAAAATTAAAAAAAATAAAAAATAAAAGGATCCCTAGAAAGAGACAGGAGGAGGAACCAGAGAGAGGAAGAAGAAAGGAGAGTGCAGTTCCAAGAGGGGTCAGGCAGGATAAAGACTGAAAACGATCCTCACGCCTAGGCCCCAGGGAGGCCTGGGGTTTGCTATGGAAGGCGGGCGGTGTCCATGTGTCTGTGGGGACTATAAAGGATGCGCGGTATTCGGAGGTCGCGTCCTGGGTCTGTGTCTCCCCCAGGGTCTCTAGTAGCAGTGTTGGCGGCGAACAAAGTATGGAGGGTTTTCAGAGTTCCTCGTGTGAGCTGTATGGGGTCCCCCCCCTCCCCGGGAGTGTGGCCTGGGCCAAGAACCACAGAGGAAACGCGTGTGGGGTCACTTAGAGGTCCCCCGCGGAAGCGTCCTCTCAGAGGCCCAGAGAGTGTCCAGAGTCGGGGAGCGGCCATCCAGTCGGCGAGCGTGGCTGGGCCCGGGTCACGGGAGCCGGGACCGCACGGACGGCGCCGGAGCGCGGCCCGCTGAATCCCTGAAGCAGCCGCGGCCTCCTGCCGGCCGGAAGCGCCGCCGCCCGCGAGCCCCGCGCGGAGCCCGGCGCTCTGTCCCGACGCGGCGCGCGCTATCGCGATCCGGCTGCGGGTGACGTGGCGGGGGCGGGGCCTGAGCCGTCGCGGTGGGGGCGGCGGCAGCGCGACTGAGCATCCTGGAGGCGCCGGGCCACCGTGAGGTAACGGGCCGCGGGCAGGCTTGCCGGGGGAGCGGTGCTGGAAGGGCGCGGCCGGTGGGTGGCGGGCCGGGCGAGGGGAGCGAGGCCCGGGGAGCCGGGCCCCGGGCCGCGCCGGCGCCGCGTGCGGATGCAGTCCCGGGAACCCCGCGCGGGCCAGGGAGGCCGCGGGCACGTGAAAGACACTGCGCGTGAGCGCGCTCGCTCCTGAAGGGAAAGCCATGCGTGTGAGCGGGACCTTGAGCGTGAGGGGAATTGCCGAAGTGTAAGGATTAAGCGTGCGAGGAAGACGCCGCGTCTGTGTGTGTGTGTGTGAGAGACAGAGAGAGAGTTGGTCTGAGGGTGACTGAATGTGCGAGACGCAGAGTGTGAAGGTGACGCTGTGTGTGAGAGAGACCCTGGGCGTGAGCATGACTCCCATGAGTGTGCGAGAGACTGAGAGGAGATGGTGAGAGGCCGTGAGTGTGAGAGAGACCGCGGTCAGAGTGGCCCCGAGTGTGGCCTTGGGAACACGAGAGTGCGCGCATGTGAGTCTCATGCCGAGAAAGAACCTGTGCTGCGTGGGAGAGACTCAAACCGAGTAAGGCTCACGGGGCGAGACTGAGCATGTGAGCGCCTGAGCCGAGCTCTCTGGGGCCGCGGGGGTCGGGGGGGCGGACAGGCTCCTGTTGGACTTGGAGTCTAGCCTGTTGGAGGGAGGACGGTGTGCTCCTCTTAGTGTCTTCACATCTCGTCATCTTGTTTGATCATCTCAGGTTAAATGCAAGGCGATATTTGTGAAGCATTCAGAGAATGCTTCACTAAGCACAGAGCAAACAGTCTGGGCACCACTTGTGTTATAGGCAGTGATAAGCAGGAATCAATATTTAATTTAACATTTGTTTTTGAATACCTCTGTGTGCACTGGACTGTGCTTGGTAAAAAGAATTCAATCTCTGCCCTTGATGGGGGCAAAAAAAAAAATACTGCCAACAAATCTAGCGCCCGGTGGCAGAAAGTTCAGCCAACTGGTGCTTATCTCCGAGGGCTGATGCCTGATTTTGAAGATCTGGGAGGAACAGACTTTTGAAAGCCTGTGAGTGCTTCCTGAAATCATTTTCAACTCTCGTTTCTTTTCTTGCTGGGAGGCCCTTGAGTAAACGACCCAGGCTGCTTGCATTGCTGAGGTCCTACTGTGTGCTGGTGGCTTTTGCATGCCAACTTTGGTCTCAGATTGTCATTTAAAGTTCTTTATATTTGATTTTTCTTTCGTGACAAATATGTGGGAAACCACAAGCCTGATGTTCTCCTGTCTGCCTCCGTCCCTGTCTGTGAAGGTATTTTTCTTACTGCCTAAAAGTAAATACCAATTATATGGCTGATCTCCCTGGCATTTCTTGGTACAGGAAATTTCCTGACCTATGTCCTCTGCTTTCTGTTGTAGTCTCCAGGATGTGTGGATACTTTTCTATAAAAGTGACTGAAGTGGTGCTCATGGGACCTGGGACAGAGGGAGCTGCAGTTGTCTAGACGTGCATGATTTGAAGTGACCAGGCTAGTTGGCAAGACAGGTGTTCAATTACACCCCACTGTGGATGTGATGGGACTTTTCAGTAATTGAGTGCTACCCCTGCTGGGCATGTCAAAATTAGATTTTACAAAAGGAAATCGTGTCTTGCTGCTTACTAGGTTCATGTTTTGATAAGTTGCCTCTCACTTTTTGTTGCGGAGACTAATTCGACAAGACACACACTCGGAATTAGGTCTGACTGGGGAGACTTCATTTTCTTCTTTGTACCTGACCATTTATGATGAAGTGCCTTGTGAAAGTGTGATGGTTGCTTATTTCCTCACAGGTGAGTAAAATTGCTCTGCTCTTCATTAACTTTCTTGGATCTTTGTGAGTTGTAAAGAGTTTTAGTTACTTGAGTACAATGTGGGTACAATAGTAATGAAGAGAATGGCTCACATGTAATTAACAATTATGTAACACTAAAATTTATTAGATAAATTATATATTTATTATGTTATATCTCTTTCTAAAGAGTAATTGTAGTTTAGAGTTAATGATACTTTCAATGAGCAAGTAAAAATAGGAAACCAAAGCCATGGAAAAGACTAGATATCAAGTAGTGTTGAAAAGTGAAGATATCTGTTCATTGTGATTGGGAACTGAGTTTGATCTTGAGTTTCCTGGTATCCTAGGTGAAAACTCAAACGTAAACAGTCACATAATTTTATTATTTGGTACATGTACAATAAATAAGTATACATAAATAATAAATATATACACATATAATTTAAGTTTAAGCATTAAAAAAAGCAATGCATTTTCATTGTGAAGTTTTGTAAAACTCAGTTAAAAAAAGGTCCTCTGTGTTGTCACCGCATTTAAGATTTTATCTTTTTCGTTGACATTTTTTTTGGCATAGTCATCAATTATAAAAGTTTTCAAATCTAGCTTGTAAAATATTCTTCATAATTGAGCTGTGAAAGAGCCACTTTTTTCCCCCCAAAAATTGCATATGTTAGTTTCATGGTTAAATTTTCATGAAATTTTAGTGGTCTGGTGAATTCCTTTATTCTTTGCCTCAGGAACTTGGAAAATAGGATAAAAGCTATCAGAAAGCTGTGTCTGTGTCCTTACAAGTGGGTTTAACACTAGTTTCTCAAGACAGGAACTTACAGGGTGCGTGGAATTGTTTAATGTAATTTGTCTTTAACAATGATTTTTGAGACTTTTAGAGAAAGGGAGACTGAGACATACACACTCAGGGACACAAGGAAATGTGTGGAGAAAGATGTCAGCCAGAATGCTGAGGAAAAAGGTGGGAGAAGGATGTTAGAGACAAAGGTGTATGTTAGAGACAAAGGGTGCATGAGCCAAAATGTTTGTCTGATGAGCTCTGGAAGCCCTGGACTCCTTTGGTTTCTGGAAACTGCAAATGATTCAGTGTGACTGGAACATGAGAGGGACTGTTTGCAGCAGGGGGTCTAGTGATAAGGCCCTGCTAAGAAGGTTGGAATTGATCCTAAACCTCTCAGGCAGCAACTGAGGAAGGGTTTCTAACTGTGCTCTGATACCAACCAGCTCAATAGATAATAAGGTTATTCTGTAGTGAAACTTGAGGAGCCAAAGCAGTTTTTTCCTTTTGTAAGTCTGTTTCCTACTCCTGAGCTACATCTGTCTCCTTCATGGAGGTAAGTCCTATTGTGGTGGCCCTTTTTTTTCCCCCTCAGAATTCACATAATTTTAGCCAAGAGCTATGTTAGGGCCTTCCATTTTCAGGTGTTCTAGATCCTTGCTGATTTTATGTTAACTTGTTCTGTTGATGACAGAAAGGTATCTTGACATTTCCAACTATAATTATGGCTTTATCTGTTTTTCCTTTCAGATCTATCAGTTTTTGCTTCATGTATTTTGAAGCTATCCTGTTGGAGGAGACACACTTTTAGAATTTTCTTCTTGGTGAATTGACCTCTTTTTCATTATATAATGTCCGTTTTTATCTTCTTACTCTGAAGTCTTTTGTCTGATGTTACTATAGTTAACTCCTCGTTTGTTTTGATTACTGTTTATATGATTTTTCACCATCTTTTTATCTGTAATTTATTTATGTCTTTATATTTCTAGTGGGCTTCCTATAAATTGCATATTGGATTTTGCATTTTTATCTAATCCGACAATGTCTGTCTTATAATTGGTGTGTTTAGATCATTTACATTTTGTGTTGTTATTGATGTGGTTGGATTAAAATGTGCCACTTTGCTAGTTGTTTTCTGTTTTCTATTTGTTTCATATGTTCTTTGCTTCTGTTTTCTACCTACTTTTGGACTGAGTATTTCTTTAATCTGTTTTAGCTGTACTGTTTGCTTACTATATATACTTATTTTAATTTTTTAGTGGGTGCCCTAGTTTCTCAATGTACATCTGTAATTAATTACAGTCTATCTTAAATAATATTTTTCCATAGTACATATGTATAAGTATTTATTAAGTTGTGCAGTTAGAATTTGTCCACTTTGTAGTTTATATGTAATATTTCAACATATACGTTATGTAATATTACATAATTTTCATATATAAGAACCTTACAATAGTTTAACTCCCATTTCTTTTTTTCTGTCTTTGTGCTGTTGTCATACATTTTACTTCTACATATGCATTAACACTGTATTGCTTTTGCTTTAGGTAGTTAGATATATTCTAAAGCAATTAAAATAAGCAAAAATTATATTTTTAATATTTATCTCAGACCATTTGATATTGTCATAGAATTCTCTCTCTCTCTGTTTTTGTTTTTTTTGTTTTTGCTTGAGCCTGGAGGCATGTGCGGAGAAGGCAATGGCATCCCACTCCAGTACTCTTGCCTGGGAAATCCCACGGATGGAGGAGCCTGGTAGGCTTCAGTCCATGGGGTCGCGAAGAGTCGGACACGACTGAGCAACTTCACTTTCACTTTTCACTTAAATGTATTGGAGAAGGAAATGGCAACCCACTCCAGTGTTCTTGCCTGGAGAATCCCAGGGACAGAGGAGCCCAGTAGGCTGCCGTCTCTGGGGTCGCACAGAGTCGGACACGACTGAAGCGACTTAGCAGCAGCAGCAGGAGGCGTGTGGGATTTTAGTTCTCTGACCAAGGATCAAACCTGTGTCCCTTGCAGTGGAAGTTCAGAACCCTAATCACTGGACTGCCAGGGAATTCCCTGTCCTACAACTCTTAGATGCTCTTTTTTTTTTCCACTTCTGATTCTTAAGGTTTTCATTTCTTTGCTGAAATTCCACCTCTGTTCCTACATGTTGGCTAACGTTTCCATTAAAGCTTTTCATGTATTAATTATAGTTGTTTTCAATTCCGTGTCTCATAGTTCCAGTATATGGATCATCTCTAAGTCTTGTCCTGTTGATTAATTTGTCTTTTGATAGTGGGTTGTTTTTCTTGCTTTTTTAAGGTGGCTTGTGATTTGTTGCTAATTGCCAGATAAAATATGTGGAAAAGTAGAGACTGGGGTATATACTTTATTCTGGGCAGAGGGTACAGGTCTTCTTTTGCTAGCCTGTTAATGTGGGAGTTTGAGTCAGAAATGAGTTGGGTTTGGGTTTTGTTGTTGCTGTGGTTACCTTAGGTGCACTAGTGGCTTCAAATTCCTCTGCTGTTTCCTTGCCTGGTATGTGTGTGTGCTTAGTCATCTCTGATTCTTTGGGACCCGGTGGACTGTAAGCCACGAGGCTCCTCTGTCCATGGAATTTTCCAGGCAAGAATATTGGAGCAGGTTGCCATTTTCTACTCCAGGGGGTCTTCCCGACCCAGGGATCGAACCCGCGTCTCTTGTGCCTCCTGCATTGGCAGCTGGATTCTTTACCACTGAGCCACCTAGGGAGTGCCCCCTGGCCCTGAGAGTGGATTTTTCTCAGTGTTTATGCTCCACCCTCAGCTTTAGGTCTTCTTTGTGCACCTGTGCCTCAGTGCACAGTCTCCCACAGCCTTGTTGCTGGATGCTTGCTCACCTGGTGGTGGGGAGTAGAGGGGTTTTCTGTTGTCTTGGATCAGCCTCAGCCTTAGGCAGGCCCTGTTGCCCTGGGTCTGGGGAGTGGATCTGTCTGGGTGAGCCTGCCACCTCCTATGGTCTGGACCAGAATTTCCTGCCCCTCCCTCAGCCAAAGAGGGTGGTTTTATTTTTCTTTCACTCTGTCTCAGCTGCCTTGGGAGTGACAGAGTTTGCCCATTTCCCAGGGGTTTAAGATTGTATTCTTTAGAGAAGGGAGCAGGTGGACCTTTGTATTATTCCCAGAGCAGTGACTGCTTTCCTCCTCCAGACCAGCCTGCCTGAGAGGCTTTCTCTGATGCTGTATTTCCCGTGAGCACCCACTGAGGTCTCACTGGAGAAAACCCTTGGAGTGTCTATGGCTCTTACTTGACTTTTATTAGTAATGAATTACTAAACTTGACATTTAGTAATTTATTAAATATTGTACCTGAATTCTTCTTTCCTGCCTGTATGGTGGTTCCATTGTTCTCCTTCTGCCACAGGTAAGCCAGAGCTTGCATCTCTCTGGGGGTACTTGTTTTTCCTTAAATTTCAGTCTCGTTGGTTGGCCTGTAACCTCATCTCGCTAATGACTTCAAGAAAAGTTATAGTTCTGTAGATTATCTGGTTTTTCTTGACATTGGAGTGGGAGTGATGCTTTTCTCAGCTTGCTATATCTTAAGTGAAAGTTAAAAGTCAAGGCAATTACATTTCATATTGTTTTGAAATTTTCCAGTGACATGAGCTTACCTCTCTTTCTCCCCCTACCCCATGATAAAATATTTATTTGGTCTTTGTCCACTGTTCCTGTCACACAGCTCTTGAAATTTTCCTCATAAGAGCCATAGAGGCATCTTTTGTTATAATATTAGTTTTGTTCCCAGTTCCTCAAATAGCTCCAGATCAATAAAGGTTAAGTGGATGTCTTTTGTTATTTATATAACAAGCCTCTTTCAACACTCATGAGTCTATGTCAATGAAGTGATTTTTGGAAGCATCTAGATCCTCTAAGGATGAGGGTTGCTTGCCCCAGGAACCAACCCTGTGATTAGAGGGTTGGAAGTTTTAGTTGAGGTCTGACCTCCTGGGGAGGGAGAGGGTCTGGAGGTTGAATCAATAATCAATGGTTAGTGATTTGATTAGTGTTGCTTTTGTAATGAAGCATGCAAAAGGAAACCAAAAGGGCAAGTTTTGGAGATCTTTCCATGCCTCTTTCTCCATACCTTGCTGCCTGCATCTCTTCCATCTGGCTGTTCCTGAGTTACAGCCTTTACTATAAACTGGTAACCTAATAAATAAACTGTTTTCCTGAGTTCTGTGGGTTGCTCTAGCAAATTAATTGAACCTGAGGAGGGAGTAGTAAGAACCTCTGATTGATAGCTAACTGGTCAGAAGCAAAGGAACAACCAGACTTGCAATTTGGCATCTTAAGTTGGGTGGGAAAGGGCTGTTTAGTAGGATTGAGCACTTAACCTGGGGAATCTGTTGCTGCCTCCAGGTAGATGGTGTAAGAGTTGATTAAACTGTAGCAGACACTAGATCTGCTTGGTGTTGCAGAACATACACGTCTGGTATCAGAATTCCAAATAGAATACCTGGTAGCCCCAGCCCTCTCCCTGCTAGCGAGGGTGATAAATAGGGGAAGGCCAGGTTTCTCTGCTTGCCTCCACGTTGGGGTGAGTGAAAAAGTACCACCTAAGTATCTTTGCACTTTTTTTTTTTTAAGGAATGTAAGGGAGGGGAGAAAAAGACCTTTTCCCTTCACCCACTTTAGGTTCCTTGGGTGGGGTGTTGTAAATTAGACTGGCAAAAGACAGACTGATGAGAAAAACAATCAAGTTTATTAATATGCATAGAGCATACACATGGAAGCACTCACTGATGAATGAAGACCCTTCACCTGACTCTTATGTGAGACGGTAGGCTCCTCTGGTGTTTCCTAGTTTTGTTTTCACGCATATCTGGGCTCACCTGACAGATACATGAAAACAAATGTTTTTCCACATGCTTGCAGAGAGTCACCTTCATGGCTTGGTGCCAGGAGTGAAAGGCAAAGTGGTGCTGCCTTAAAGCCAGGCCTCATAATAAGCAGAAGTAGGCTGGCTCAACTCCTCTGGGAGTGGGGGAAGGGTTATTAATGGCCCCAGAGAAGCTTTTTCACTTTGGCTGAGGTCTAGACTCTGGAGCAGGGCTGGGGCAGGTAAGGCAGGAGTTTTGAGTGGGGCCTGTGGAGATTGGAGTTTTCTACTCACTCTTGAGTGGCTGTGGTTCACTTGCTCTGAGCTCCATGAGGCAGGACTCCAGCCTACCCATTTTTGTGACTAGATGAGAAGCTTCTGGGAAGATGATGTACTGTTCCCATTCTTATTCCTGGAAGTTATCTCTGTGACCTTAAAGGACTGACGACTCCTGGGTGGAATCAAGTGGCCTATCAGATTCTTTCCTCCTGAAGATGAGGAAGATGAACTAGGGGTTGGGGATCTGAATTCCCAACTCCTAGGGCACAGGAATTGAAGGAAAGAGAAGGTCCTGCTGAGTGCAAGGTCAGGAAGGTGCTTGCCTTCCTCTGACAGATTCTGGGTTTTTCATCAGTAGGTTGGTATGGGATCTAGCTTCCTTGAAGTTTCTGGACTGGCCCAGTCGTTATCCAAAAGTAGCAGGTGTGTGTGTGTGTGTACGTGTGTACACCATCTTCCTACAGGTTGCCTTCCAATGCTGGATCTGTGGATAAGAGGAGCCTTACAGTTTTTGTTTGGCTGTCAAGGTTCTGGGTCCTGTTATGGGGGAATCTCTTTGCACCCCCAGGTGGTAGTGAGGGGTGTGCTGAGGAGGAAAGCAAATAAGCCAAGAGCAGATGAGTCTCACATTAGGGTGCCCCCTGGATGCTCTTTCTCCATCTAGTCTTATTATGTTATCCCTCTCTTTAGGGCACTTTTGAAAAAGAAAGGTATTGAACGGGCAAGCAGCAGTGTGGGAAGTAAGGTGAGTGTTGTGGACATAGCAACACATGGGTGTATATTTTCATGGAGTTTCTCTCCTTGGTCCAGTCTCTGCAATAGCGTTATGTCCTTATCTTTAGCATCTTCCTAGCTCTTCCCATCACATATTCATGTTGTTTGCTGGCCTGAGAGTAGCTATAGATCTCTCCACACGTGGCTAGAGACTGCAGAAGTGCCTGTTTATGTTTGGGTAGAGGTAAGTGGGCATGGAAAGTGAGAAGCCTATCAGGCTGGCTAGTGCTGGAACTTTGGTCTTCTCTGCAGGGCAAGTTTGCAGGTTTTAAGTTGTCAAGAACAGAGCAAAATAGAGAATTGCCTGACAGTCCAGTGGTATGGACTCTAGGCTCTCAGTGCTGAGGGCCCAGCTTCAATCCCTGGTCAGAGAATCAAGATTCCACAAGCTGGGCAGTACAGCAAAAAAAAAAAAAAAAGGCCAAAACCCAGAGCAAAACCTACATTTCAGGGAGAATTTATACTATGGAAAAACCTAATGTTAGTCTACCCTGGGCATCCTGTTGGAAGTCACCATCAGATGGTGCTTGAGCCCTTTTGTTGTCTTTCTTGGAGCAGTGGAGGTCAGCCTGCGTCCATTTCTCTATCCTGTGGTGGGAACTGAGACAGGCTCATTGTATTTAGGTCTGTATATGAGTCACGCTGTCCCTACATAAGAGGTGGGCAGGGAAATCTACCTGCTTTGCAGGTCTAAACTAGAGCATTATCAGCCATTACCCTAGACTGACAATACTTACATTCTTTGCCAGGCTGTAGTGAACACAGGTGTGAAAGAACCACTTGCCATGGAAGCCAGGGAGCTGGAGAGTCCCACACCCACATACCATCTCATTCCTGAGGCCAGCCAGCCCAGGGAGGAGGAAGGTGACCGCATGCTACCTCAGCGGGCCACAGAAACTATGCAGCTGAAGAAGGAGATCTCTCTGCTGAATGGCGTCAGCCTGGTGGTGGGCAACATGATCGGCTCAGGAATCTTCGTCTCGCCCAAGGGCGTGCTGGTCTACACTGCCTCCTACGGGTTGTCGCTGGTCATCTGGGCTGTTGGTGGGCTTTTCTCCGTTGTGGGTGCCCTTTGCTATGCAGAACTGGGGACCACCATCACCAAATCTGGAGCCAGCTACGCTTATATTCTTGAGGCGTTTGGGGGCTTCATTGCTTTTATCCGCCTCTGGGCCTCACTGCTAATTGTTGAGCCCACCAGTCAGGCCATCATCGCTATCACCTTTGCCAACTACATCATCCAGCCCTCCTTTTCCACCTGTGAGCCCCCGTACCTGGCCTGCCGTCTCCTCGCTGCAGCCTGCATGTGTAAGTCTGAGGGCTTGGTGGGGGAGTGTGTGTAGGGGGTGATTTTTATAATGCTAATGGTAATTTATACTTGAACAGCCTGTTTTGCTTTTTTGTGTACGTATTGGGAAGAGAGGCATCTTAACTTTTTTGATGAAGCAGTTTTGCCGAAGTCATTTGTTCCTGAGATCAGTGAGGGTAAATGATAGGGATGGGGGAAGTCTGAACCTGTCTATGGCTTTTGGTGCCTCCCTTTCCTTCCACTTTTGGCTGTCCCTGAGTTCTGTTCCTTAGTCTACGTGACAGGTTGATGAATGTCTTATATTTGTCTTGCCAGATGTTTAGATTGGTGTCAATATGGCTAGTTGTAACTTAACCCAGGAAAAATCCCTCAGTGCTGAGGCCTTTATTCTGCTACTGCAAAAAAAAAGTTGTTTTGCTTCCTCTCTTTTAATCTTAAACCAGTTTAAAGCCATCAGTGAGGAAATGGTCTTCTTTAGACTATAGGGATCCCAAGACTTTCTATCCTGTAGGCTTACGGTGAAACCACTCCTTCCTGCAACTTCTACTCTCTGCAGGCCGATCTAAGCAGCAGGCACCACACCAAAATGGCTTTTTCCCATTGGTGTTTCAGATTTCTTTATGCAGACTGTGTAAACAAGCTCCTTCTGCAGCCAGTAAGGAAGGTGACTTCTTCACTATATTTGGATTTCTGAGGACAGAACCTGAGAGATCCCAGTGGATCTCTCTATATCTTCCTTTTTCTTATGAGGTAGTAAGGAGGAATTTTGTGTTAAATCACTGGACGAGAGAGAAGATTATTGTGAACTCAGTCCAGTAAAGCTAGTGTTTTAGCTAAGAAGTGACCCAGAATTCCCTGTGTCCCTTAGCACGGTGCTGCCAGAGGCACTTAATTATACTGTTTTTTTCCATATCTTTGGTTGCAAAACTTTGGCAGTATGTGTGGTTTATCCAGTGTTAAAAATAGACTGACAGTACCTTGGAGTTAGCAGTAAAGGATTGTACAATATGCTGTGCTTCCTGACTTTAAGGAATTTATTAAAGACAGATATTAAAAGAAACTCTTGTACAGATACCCCTGGGAGGAGAGAAGGTGGTTACTCAGCTATGTATCTGATAGGGTTTCACCAGGGGTCTCTAGCCTGACTGAGATCTCTAAAAAAGGCAGTAATTTTCTGATTATAAAACATGTTTGTTAAGGAGAAAATTAAATTAGCCTCAAATCACCTGTAATCTACCCCAAGACAAGAGTACTTTTAATAGTTCTGTCACATTTCCTTCTGTTATAGAATTGGAACCATATTTTGTATATGACTTTATATTCTACTTTTTAAACTTAGTATATCATGAATTTCCCTCCCTTTTGTGAAATGTTCAAAAGCGACATTTTTAAAGTAATATATATATGTCTTCTGTTTTATATATATATATATCTTTTTATTAAAAGATAATGCATAGACCCTACAGACAATTAGAAAAATGCAAAAAGAAAAAAGAAAATTAAAATCACCCATGATTTTACCTCTGAGAGAACTATTGTTACTATAAATCTTGTGTGAAATACCTCTCAGTATTTTTTTTTTCTGTTTATTCATCATTTTAAAAAAAGTACCCTTGAGATCAGAGCTTCCCTGGTGGCTCAGAGGTAAAGAACCTGCCTGCAATGCAGCAGACATAGAATCAGTCCCTGGGTCGGAAAGGAAATGGCAACCTACTTCAGTATTCTTGCCTGGAGAATCCCAGACAGAGGAACCTGGAAGGCTATAGTCCATGGGGTGGCAAAGAGTTGGACACAGCAACCCTTATGATCATACTCTTTGTGATTTGTATACTGCATTTAAAAAAATTTAATATTAAATCCCTTTCATCAAATATTGCTAGAAAACGTGGTTTGGGACACAGAAGTAGTTTCCAGGCAGAGTAATGGTTAAAATCATAGACTCTCTAGGAATTCCCTGGCGGTGGCCTAGTGGTTAGGATTCTAGGCTTTTGCTGCCGTGGCCTGGGTTCAGTCCCTGGTTGGGGAGCTGAGATCCTGCAAGCTGCTCTGCCTGGCCAAGAAAAGGCGGCGGCGGGGGTGGTGGTGGTGGTTGTTGTGGGGCTTCCCCGGTGGTCCAGAGAGGCACCTCACTTCCACTGCAGGGGGCGTGGTTTGCTCCCTGATCAGGAATCTAAGGTCTCAGATCTTGCATGCCATGGAGAGGGGGGGTGGGTTGGGGAAATTATGGGTTGGGAGCTGGGGAATAATAGGCTCCCATGCTAGACTGGGTTTGATTCCAGCTTTGCCATTGAGTAGCTATTGACCTTGGAGGAGATAGTTAACTATTGCCTTAGTTTTCTTGTTTGTAAAATGGGAATACTGATTGTACTGTTGACTGAAAAAAAAAATACACAACCTAAATGTTGAGAGTTAGTTTTTATTTGGCAGACAAAACTGAGGACTTAAGCCTGGGGACAGCATTTCAAAATAGCTTCTGAAGAGGTAAGGGAGGAGCCAGGATATATAGGAATTTTAGTAACAAAGACCAGTAGTTGGAACATCAAAAGATTACTGTTTTTCATTTGTTTTTTTTTTTGCCTTGAGGCATGTGGGATCTTAGTTTTCCGACCAGGAATTGAACAGATGCCCACTGCAGTGGAAGCGCAGAGTTTTATCCGCTCGATCACCAGAGAAGTCCCAAAAGGTTACTGTTAATTAAAGAAAACCAGATATCTCAGGTTAAAGAATTTAGTGCTTTTCTATTTATGAGAAAAGTCAGGGGTCATTGACATCCTTCCTTTGATATGTACCTCTGCTTTTTCATCCTGAGTCTCCTCAGGGTACTCTGTCAGGGAGTGGCTGCCTACTAGTTGGTAGGCAACTTGTTTCATCCTGAGTTCCCTCAGGGCTCACTGAGGGGCAGCTGTAATGGCTTGATGGCCGCAGCATCCATTGTTTGGCTGATAGGGCAGGCAAATTTTTTTTTTTTTCCAGTTTGTTGATAATGTCTACCTGAAAAGATTGTTGTGAGGAGTAAATGAATCAGTACACATATAGTACTTCTCTCTGCCTGGCATGTAGTGAGTGCCTTATAATATTATTATTAAATATAATGCTGCTATGGAAAATCTTTGTATAGAAATCATTTTAGGAGTTTTTTCATATTCTAATAGGGTAGAATTATATAAGAGAAAACCCTGTGTTTAAAGAGTTAAACTGTTTTAAGTTTCTTTGTGTCTTACACAGTTGCTTTTTAGGTTTTATTAATCTGTACTCTTTCTGAGCACTTGTAAGTGTCTGTGCATTGGTCTGGTGATGGCCTCAGGATGAGTTCCACGAATAACTAAATCAGATAGTTCAGTCATGTCTGACTCTGCGGCCCTGTGGATTGTAGACTGCCAGGTTTCTCTGTCCATGGGATTCTTCAGGCAAGAATACTGGAGTAGGTTGCCATTTCCTTCTCCAAGGGATCTTCCCAACCGAGGGATCGAACCCACATCTCCTGCATTAGCAAGTGGATTCTTTACACAGTGCCACCTGGGAAGCCCTAAGTCAAAGGGCACTTCTGTACATCATTTTTCATATAAAGAAAATCTTTATTTATTAAATCTTTTTTCCTTTATGATTTTTCCCATTGTTTTTTGTGCTTAGGAAGCCTGTCTCCACACTAGGAGCTAATCTTTTGATTGGAGGAGAGTCTTCACCTGTTAGAAAATGCGGTTATATGTAAAACTTCTTTCATTCAGATGTACCTTTACTCAGATTACTCAGCATTTGAATTCCTGAAAACCCTCTTTCTAGAAACCAAGGCTTTTCAGTAGGCCTGAGGGCAGGAACTTGTCAAAGCTGTGGCCAGGTTGTTAAAACCTTGTCCCATCCTAACAGACTAGATTCTACGGCTCAGTTTACTTTTCTTCTTGGAAATTAGGGTGTAGAATTAGGCTGAGGTATCATCCAGCTAAGCTGGGGTGTGCTGGAGGGAGCCTCCTTGGGCAGGGGTGATACTGAGAGCAGCCTGGTCTCAAGAGATACACATGGGAAGAAACCGATTATGTCATAATTAGGGCAAGAAACAAAGATCTCCACTGAATCCATTGTGAGGCTTGGGTAGGAGAATTAAGTTAGTCTTGAAACTGAGACATGACAGGGATCCAGGTTGTTAATTGGAAGACTGCCTAAAGAAGTTATATCCATGCCAGGGTAGACAATTAAGGTTTCATCCGAGAAGAAGGGGTCCAGGCAGGCTCCATGTAGCTAACTCTAGGTTAAAGCTGGAAGCCTATGGCTCACAGACTAGACTTGGTCCACACATTTATTGGGCCTATACAGTGTTCTAAATAATTTTGAATTACTTGCCAACATTTAAAAATCAGGACTTGCCTTTTCTCTTGAAAAATCAAGAGTTCTGGCAAACTTGGACCTATATTCCATCCTGACACAATCAATTGCATTTGAATAGTGGTTACTCCTCTAAATAAAGCATATAGTCTCCCATTCACCCCAGTCCTCCACTCCCTCTTATTTTATATCCAGACATACTTGTCTTTGCTCATTTATATTACCTTCTTGGGTCCTGAAGGCACTGCTATTTTAGATCTTGTCTTCCGACAACCCCCCACCCCAGTCCCAGGTTACACTGACAGGCAGATAGATCCAAGCAGCTATTGTTTTTTTTTTTTTTAAGTTTCAGATTGTCTTAGCTACTCATTTTATCAGAACAGTGGTTCTCAATTGGAGGTGAGTTTGCTCCCCAGAAGACATTTGGTCTGGAGACAGTTTTCGTTGTCACAACTGCTTGGAAGGGATGCTGCTGGCATCTAATGGGTAGAGGTCAAGGATGCTGCTGCTGAACATCCTATAATGCACAGGACAGCCCCGCATGACAGACTTCTCTGGCCCAAAGTGTCAATTGTGCTGAAATTTAGAAACTGTCATTCTCCTCATATATATTCTGGGATCTTGGGCTCTTCTGTGGTTAGTAGGACCTCAGGCTGCCCACTGAACTCAATATGCTTGGGGCTCTAATTCACTTATGGGACTGCGGGGGCAAATGGCACTTCTTGAGGTTCATAGTTCCTTTCTCTGGCCAGGTGACCAGCAGTATTTTTGGTAACACTGCTGCTCAGCATTGTAGGAGTACTTGATTTGCCTACAGAAGTGTGTGTTTCTGGCTTAGGTCTTGGTGCATTTATCTATGTGGGATCCTGTTACGTAAACTCAAATACATTATTGAAGAGTATTTGCCATGAACTGACATGGAAGTCAGTTCAGTACTGACACCGTGGCATCAGCAGAGGTCTGCTCACAGCTGAGACTCCATTGTCCCCAAGGGTTTATTTGGTAAGGCTGACAAGGAAGGAGGAGGAGGAGGGGAAAGAAGAAGGAAAGGGAGATAGTCAAGGGTGAGACTGCAGTGAGGAAACACGGTGTGATGTCTGAATGGCTTCCTCTTGCCTTTTGCTGTCTTGGACTCATGCCTGGGCAGGGTTCTTTTTTTTTTTTTTCCTTCTGGGCAAGGTTCTACTCTGAGCAGGAAGGCTTCTCTCTCCTATTTTGGTCAGTTGTTGTTACGGATAGACAGCTTTCATATTCTGACAGTAACAGGCCTGAGGAGGACTGGTCTTGACAACAGTTGCTCAAAGGTCCTGGACTCTAACTCTACATATAGTTTGAATGTTTTGATAATAAGATTCAATGTATATACTTGTGTAATTAAAAAAAAGGAGGCTTTTTTTTTTTTTTATTAGAAGGCAGGTACATATCCATACACATGCCCAGAGGCAGCTTCTGATTCTGAGAGCTCCATTTGGAAGGGTTTACTTCTCCTGGACTCTTATAGAACATTTTTCTCCTAAGAAATTCGTAGATGTTTGTTTCTGCTTCTTTTTCTTTTCCCACTTTGTCATTGTTGTTCAGGACTGTACTCCTCTATCCTTGAATGCCCCTTTGTCATACCCAGCTTGTTTGTGGGAGGAATTGGGAGGTTCCCTCTCCTTCCAGTGCTTATAGGAGAAGGAAGCTGTGACAAGCTGTGTGTTGGTCATTCAGTCGTGTCTGATTCTTTGTGAAGAGTCTAGAAGTTCTGCAGCTAGAACTACAGCTTCAGATGCTAGGCCATCTCCTTATCAGCAAGAGGCACAGTTTTGTCTGAGGGCACATGGATTAATCAGGATTAGTTTGGGTTTCAAACAACTGAAAGCCAAAAGGAACATGGCTCAAGCATATCGAAATTTATTTCTCTCACATGTTAAAAGTAGGCAGTGTGGGGCTGGTAGAATGACTTCATAATTCTTCAGGGAGTCAGGTTCCTTCTTTCTGTTTTATGGCTCTGCCATTCTCAACATGTGACTTTTGGCTGGTGGTCAAGGATGGACGCTCAAGCTCTAGTCATGTCTGTGTGTGGCTAATGGGAAGCACAAAAAAGGAACCTCTCACCCATCAAAGATACTCCTCTAAGGTCTTATTTATGTGAAACTTTGCTTATATCCCTGGGTTAAGCACTTAGTTACTTGGCCATACCTGCCTGCAAAAGGGGCTGGGAAATGTCATCTTTATTGTGGGCAACCGGACTCCAGTTAAAATTTCTATTACTAAGGGAAGATGGAAGAACAGATACTAGAAGATACATAGCCATCTTTGCCACAAAGACTTTGGGGATTCTTTCTGCTTAGGGATTGGGTCTGGGGCTTCCCTGGTGGCTCAGATGGTAAAGAATCCACCTGCAATGCAGAGACCTGGGTTAGATCCCTTGGTTGGGAAGATCCCTTGGAGAAGGGAATGGCAAACCCACTCCAGTATTTTTGCCTGGAGAATTCCATGGACAGAGAAGCCTGGTGAGCTATAGTCCATGGGGTCATAAAGAATCGGACACGACTGAATGACCAACACACACACACACAGGGGTTGGGTCTGCATCTGCTATTTGAGTATTTCCCAGTAACAAGCCCCTAGAGAGCCTGAAAAGACCCTCACATGGGTCCCACAGTCATTGGTGCAGGTTTTCAGCAAAGAAATGAGATCAGGGAAAAGTGAGGACTTGGGTATTTTCACTGTGGCAGTTGAATTGTGGCCTCCAGGCTCAGCCTGGTTGTCTGGTGCTTGAGCTCTGATAGGATCCTTGGTGCTGGATGGGAATGGGAGTTCTGGGAGGCAGGAGGGGTGGGGGTAAGATGGTAAAATTTTGTCTCTTAATTAGAATCAGGAAAGCATTTGAGGTAGTTGGCTTTTGCTTGGTATGCTATTCTTGGAGCTCTGTGTTCTCTGGCAGGGCTGAGGGTCTGGTGAAGCAAGCGAGGCTCCTGGGGCCAGTACTCGCAGGTTTGCCAAGCTATCCCGTGACAGTGAGTGCCTCTTTCACTTTTGTGCCATAGGCTCCTTACTCACCTTACTCTACTCTTGGCCCTGCTCCCTGGCTACATGTTATTTTAAATGAAGTACTTTTATTGAGAAAGAAGTGTATGTGCATGGTAAATAGGTCAAAATATAAAAGGGTGTACAGTGAAAAAAATCTGTCTCTCAGCTGTAGTCTTCCTCCCTGAGGCAACTGCTGTGAGCAGGCTCTTCTGTACCGTTCTGGCTGGCCTTTGAGTAGGGCTTACAGGGGCTGCTGAGATGATGCTTTTACTTGTTGAATTCCCACTGTGTGTACAGAGGACCAAGCCATGGGGGCAGTTTGTAGCAGGATGGAGGGAAGGAGAAGGAGCAGAAGCCAGAGGAGAGAGTGCCTGTCAGGTGGCCAAGGAATGTGTGAGCTTCTCTCCCCATCCTGCAGTCGCATCTTGGTGGTGCCAACCAGAGCACAGTAAGCACAGCCAGGACATTGTGAGATGCCTTTTTCCCCATGTGTGTGGCCATCTTTCTGTCTCTGTCTCTTTTTTTGTCTCTTTGTCTTCATCTCTGCCTCCTCATCATTGTCTCTCCTCCACCTCTGTTTTGTGTATATTTCTGCGTCTTTTATCAGTCTTTTTTTCTCACAAGCTGCACAGCTCCTCACAGACTGCTGTCACTTCTGCTGCTTTTTGTAGTCCCGCTTCCTTCCTCTGCTTTTTGTGGCTTTTCTTCCTCTATTACAAGGGCTTGTGTGTGATTTTTTACTTGCTCCTGACCCAGCTGCTGTTCGCTAGGTTCAGTCTCTTGACATCCAAACTCCATATTTTTGGCAGAGATGATCAAATAGGCTCAGCTTGGGTCCGCTGTTGGGCTCTACCAGCTGTGATAGGGTAGGGGGAGCAGTTCCCAAGAAGGGGCCTGGCAGGTACTTCAAAATATGCTGACTCTATTGCACAGGAGTCTGGATTACTGGTGACTGTGAACTAGGTAATCCTCATTAGTTGATCCAGGCTTAGCTCCCCACAATGAACTTGGATTAGCAGGACAGGTCCTTGGAAAGACTTGCCTGGCAATGTGCATTCTTTTGGTCTTCTCCCCTCCCTTTTGGCCATTATTTGACCCCCTACTGCCACACATCTTTATGACTGACTAGCAAGCACCTGTATCATTTGCCAGAGTACTGCATGAAAGCTCTGTAAGTGCCCTGTGGAGGCTGTTCAGCCACTCATGTTTATAACCACATATTAGCCGATGGCTCTCCTCTCCATTTGCGTGGAGGAATGTCCAACTTTCTGAAAGTTGCCTTGCTCCAGGGGATTGGCAGTTAAATAAAAGTCGTCACCATCTTGATTCCAACCACGGTTCATCAGTTCCTGTATTTGCTTGGCAATAAGCTTAAGAAAACTGTATGCCTTTGTTTCCCACTAAGAATTTGTGATCTCCTTGGGAGTACCACCCAAATGCCTGAGGGAGAGAGAGGGACCTTCCTCTGACAGGTGTCCCTATGGCCATAGCACGCAGTTCGAAGCTGTGCTGTGAAGTGAGAACATGGTAGGTTCAGGGAGAGAGAGCTCAGGCAGGAGCTGGCTGATGTATTTGGGCAAGGTTTTGCAGAGGAAGTGGGGATTGAGTTAGACCTTGAAAGTGGGACTTGCTGTTGGTTAAGGCAGGAGGAGGAAGGGAGGACATTTCTCTTCTGTGTGTATCCAGCATCAGTACAGAGAGGGTCTGCTGAAGGAGAGTGCGCAGCGAGGGTAGAAGTAGGCAGACGTGGCCAGAAGGATGGGCCCCCAAATTTTGTAATAATACTTGAGGTTCCCATAAAACTCATTTTTGGAGGCTAGGGGCCTTACTTAGAGGTGTCACTGTGGAGCCCCTTGGATATTGTTTTCATGTTCTCTCCATGGATTAGAGCAGTCCCTGTATAGCAGGGCTAAGGTGGTGGGAGCCCTAACACAGGACCAGATATCACTGAGGTACGTGAGGAGCTGGGACATAAAGCCAGCAGTGCTGGTGCGAGTCCACGTCTCCACGGGCCTATCTGAGAATTAGGATGTTTGGATAGCAATGGTGGTGGGGGAGATCAGTGGGGGCCATGTAAGCTTGGGAATGATAACTGGCGCCTCTCAACCTCAGTTTCCTCATCCAGAAAATGGAAATAGTAATGTCTGTGTTGTGGTGTGAGAGTTAATTGAGAGGATGTATGTGAAATTGTCAGGCACATGACAGACTTTTTAAAAATAATTACATGCAAGACATTGCCTGTCTAATTCCTCGGTGACCTGCCACCTGCATTTAAATTGACCTCATTTGTTGTTGTTGGGCCTCTCTCGTCCGCATTCTTCAATGTGGCTGTGGAGACGGCTTATGCCCCATGGGATTTGAAACTTTGGGAGTCTCAGTGGGGAAGGGTGGGTGAAGTTCACCATTCCTGGGCCTGGGGGGAATTTCCAAATATGGTTCTGGCTGTCAGGATGTATGAATATGTGGTAGTACATGCCTTTGTATCTTGTCAACAGTGGTGGGATGTTCTCCTCTCAGCTGGGGCAGATAGAAGATGTCCCCCGTTTGCCTGTTCTCCTGGTTCTGACCAGTCCTTTGGCCTCTTTGCCTTAGGCAGACAGGATACAAATGATGTGCTTTGTAAAGAGAGATTGGGTGTCGGTGCCCTCGTCTCACTCCTGCCACTGACTTTGTGGTTTTCTTCCTAGGTCTGCTGACATTTGTGAACTGTGCCTACGTCAAGTGGGGCACACGTGTGCAGGACACGTTCACTTATGCCAAGGTCCTGGCACTCATTGCCATCATTGTCATGGGCCTTGTTAAACTGTGCCAGGGTAAGGAGACTCCCAGGTGGGAAGGAGGGTGGGTGACTCTGGGAGTTTCCCTGGGTTCCTTGAGAAAAACATGGAACATGGGGACTCCATTAGCTTTACTGCTCAGCTCTTTCTGTGTACCTGCTAGACTGTGTCAGTGAGAACGGGAAATCTGTTCTTGGGTTTCTTGGGCCTCCATCCCTTTGTGGAGGTGGGAAGTGTTACAAGATGTCAGCCAAGGGCCTGGGAGCTTTTGAAACTTAGGTTGTAATTGGGTCATAAAAGTGATCAAGATAGAGTGAGCCCTGGTTCCTGTTTTTGATCTGTGACCACAGGCAGTGGGGAGGAGGGCTCAGCCCTTCTTGAGAGGGGTGAGAGGTGTATGTGGTGGGGAGATGGGGTCTGGAAATGAGTGGTTATTTTGCAGTCTTTACTTTTCATCTGGACTTGCTCTTATTTAGCATTCCCTCCCAGAGTTAGCGCTCAGCAAAAACATTAAAACATTGCAAAGATGGCACTGACTTTTGTGCATGTTGACTTTAGAGAGCTTTTCATTCCTAGACCACAGCAGGTTGGCAGTGAGGGTTATAGGCCTCCCAAGATCCCCTGACCCCTTAGAGAAGAAGCCTTGAGGTATCCTTGGCCAAGGATGTCTTGATCATTAGACAGCCCAGTTCTCTAGGGCGTCTTTCTCTAAACTTGGCTGTGTTTACAGTCACCCGAAGAGCTGAGACTCCCATCTCAACCCATCCAACTCTGGTTGGTTTGGAGTTGAAAAAGGTGTGTTTTGGGGAATTCTCTGGTGGTCCAGTGGTTAGGACTCTATGCTTTCACAGCTGAGGGCCCAGGTTCAATCCCTGGCCAGAGAACTAAGACCCTGCGTGGTGCAGCTAAAAAATCAAACAGAGAAAAAGGTATGTTTTTAAAAAGTGCCCTGGGTGAATCTTAGGCAGCTGACCTAGAACCTTTGTGCCTGTGTGCAAGTTAGTATAGTCAGCCATCTGGATGTTCCTAGAGTCTCCGAAACATCTTGGGATCAAATTGGGTAGTTGAGTAATTCTCCCCCCAAGATCTGTGCCCTAGGGAATAACTGCCATGCATGATGACTGGCATGCCTGGGGCTCGAGAGTTTCTGTTTTCTTTCCTCTTTGGTGCATACCCAGCCCTTTTGGCCACATTGAGGGATGGGTCTAGGCCTTCTGAGGAGGTCTCAGGAGGCTTCTTAGAAGTCTGGGTCTTATTGAAAGACAAGACCAGAGTGTCTAGAAGGTCTGTCTCTTGGACAGTGGGGTGCTGTTCCCTTGGCTTGTAAGTGTGTGGTCTCTGAAGGCCTCAAGGAGGCTGACTTGTCTAGGGAGATTCTCCAAAGGTGGAGGTGGCCCATACCTAACCGAAGACCCCATGAAAAATAAGATCTCAGTTCCTACAAAGCCTACCGTTTCCTGTGAAATAACCACTGCGAATAGAGCAAGAGTTCTTTCCGTGAGGCTGAGAAACCCATTGAACCAAAATATGCAGTGGTCTGGGCCAAGAGAAGTAGTTCCACAGGAAGATCTAATTGTTAATGAAAAAATGATTCCTTTACGTGAAAGAGGGTTCTTTCTAAAAATAGGAGGAAGAGCTGTGGCCGACCGCATGGTCTCTTGCAGGAAATGGAAATACCTTAGGGCTTTCAAAGAGGGGTTATCACTTGAGAAGGCAGCCAGGAATGCCTTTTTTTTTTTTTTTTTCTGAGATTGTCTGGTTCTACTGAAGGAAAATGAAAGATTCAGAAGGAGTGGGTGGGATGGTGAAGTGCAGGGAGCTGGAGGTAGTGGTTCTTTCGGTACTAAATTGTTTTTCTTTTTTTTTCTTTTCCCTGCCTGCTTGCTTTTTCTTCTTTTCTTGATGCTCCTCCTTTCTCCTTTTTTCCCCATCTACCTTTCCTCTTTCTTGCTGCCCTGTGCCCCCTCCTTTTTCTCTTTACATCTTCCATCTCTCCTGTCCTCCTCCTCCTCCTTCCTTTCTCCTCTCTGCACCCCCACCTGCCTTTGCCCCCACAGGACACTCTGAGCACTTTCAGGATGCCTTTAAGGGTTCCTCCTGGGATGTGGGAGACCTCTCTCTTGCCCTCTACTCTGCCCTCTTCTCTTACTCAGGTTGGGACACCCTTAATTTTGTAACAGAAGAAATCAAAAACCCAGAAAGGTAAAGGCAAGATCCCACTCTCCTCAACTTGGCTGGAACTCCTGCTGATAGTGGGTACACTTGCCCCCTCCCACCCCTCCTCCTTCGTCTCTCATCACTTCTCCCTGCTCCCCCCTTTTCCAGCTCGGAGGAATGAGGGGCTAGGATGGGAGTAAGGAGGGAAACCCCTGGCTCCTCAGCCTCACGTTAACATTGGAGGATCCCCAAGGTCCTTCCTGGAGGAGAGGTCCTTCGGTGGGCCACAGCCAACTCAGCTGGGGCTGAGATGTTAAGACCTTGCACTGGTGCTGACACTGAAGCCTGAGGAGCCAGAAGCTTAGTCTGAGCAGCCAGGTCCCCAGCCTGGCCTCCAGTCCCTAGAGGACACTGCTATTCCTTCAGAGGGACCCAGTGGTCCCATTGGGACAAGGATCAAATATTCATCCTGAGTCATCTTCACAGAGAAGGGGCTTTCTTCCTCTCTCTCCTAGTAGGAAGAGCCCGGGGCATGGGACACATCCTGCCCTTAGGCCATGTGGGGAGGAGGAGTCAGCCTCAAAGATCCAGAGGCCAGGGAATTCCTGGGTAGCTCTGACCCTCAAGGAGAGGTTGGTTCCAGGTAGTCCTGTCTCACTTGTTCTGACAGAAATTTGCCCCTGGCCATTGGGATTTCTATGCCAATTGTGACACTCATCTACATCCTGACCAATGTGGCCTATTACACAGTGCTGAGCATTTCTGATGTCCTCGGCAGTGATGCTGTGGCTGTGGTGAGTCTCTTGAGATCTCATTTGCTTGTCATCTTGTGATACTGAATGGCTGAATCTTCTGTTTCTGCAGCCACTCCAGGTGCTGGGTCTGGGCCTGAGGGTGAGCTTTGCAGCAGTGACAACATTTGTCCTGAGAGCTTCAGGAAGCTGTGGACACCCTGTCCTGTGCTGAGTGCCTTTCTGTGCTCTGTCTCCAGACATTTGCTGACCAGACGTTTGGCATGTTTAGCTGGACCATTCCCATCGCTGTCGCCCTGTCCTGTTTTGGGGGCCTCAACGCATCTATCTTCGCTTCATCAAGGTACTATGTCTCTGCTTCACCGATAACACACCTTAGTATTTAATTCTCTGAGGGTCTAGGTGAGTCCATTGGAGCCCCTTTCCCTTCTCTGTCTCTTGGACTTGCAGAGTGCGTATGCGATCGTATAGTGGTTAGTACTCTGTGTTGTGTATGCGGGTGTGCACACGTGTGCTTGCCTTTGCGCAAACATTTGTATGCTGGTAGCTCACATTTTCACCTGAGGTGAGGACAGATTGGTGAGAGGTCAAGGGAGGAAGGCAGTAGCTTGGACAGTAGCCATCCTGTTGGGGACCAGACTCTATGTTCCTGTGGATTACGCTGCAGGCCTAGCACAGGATTCATTCTTGTGATGAATGATTATTGAGCACTTGCTGTGTACCTGTACTGGTACAGGACGACTCTGCCCCTCAAATCATAGAAAACACTGAGGCCAACAGGTGGGCTCCAGTCTCTTCCCCACACAGAGACTTACCTGTTAGAGCACTGTTATTTCAGAGAGAAGACTGATTCTGCCACCTGATCCCAGGATTCCCAGGTTCTGGCTCTGCCAGTTGCCCCCAAATGCTTAGGTAGTAGGTACATTCTGAGCTATCTTGTGGCATTGACAGGATGAAGGTATAGGACTCGGAATAAGAATGTGGACCTGCACATAAAGTGGACTGCAGCCATGTCAAGATAATGCACAACTGTTTCCCCCTGTGTTACCTTCTTCACTTTCTCTTTATTACCCATTCTGCTGTCTTTGGCTTTGAGACACCTTCGCCTCACTTACGCGTCCTCTCCAGCATTCCACCTGCTGTACTGCTTCTCTACTTCAGTACAGATACTAGCCTTGTGAGCCTCTGACATCCTTCCAGGTGATACCAGCAACTCCTGTGGCTCCACCTGGATGGCCCATAAGTATCTCAAACTTAACATGAACTCTACCTGTTCTTGTCTCCAGTTGTGATCCATCAGTCCTCCTTACTTGGCCCCTTTTTTTTTTCCTTTTCAGTGGAGGGGGCGTGCCACACAGCTTGTGGGATCTTAGTTCCCCACCCAGAGATTGAACCTGGGCCCTCAGCAGGGAAAGCCCAGAGTTCTAACCACTGGACCACAGGGAATTCCCAGCCTCTTGGCCTCTTGATTTTTCCCTTGGTGTCCACCCTCGTTTCTCAGCCTCAAATACATGTGCAGACACAGAAGACCACCAGATTTGTCCTCCACCAGTGTGTCCACCCTCATTCAGGCCCCCTCTCTTGTGCGACAGTTGTCCCAGATGACCTTCTTGTCTGGCCTTCCCCCCACACCTTGGCCTCTCCCTGCTTTAGTTGGCCTCAGTGATGCCACCAGAGTCTCTATGTCAAGTTCAGTCAAGCCCTTACTTCAGAGCCACTGCTGGCTCTTGGTGTTAGTTCAGTGTCCACAGCATGGCCTCATAAGCAAGTTCTTCCCAGCACACTCCTCACATACCTTATCCTGGAACTACGGGCATTCTAGTATCAACCTTCAAAGAGGCTACACCCTTTCATGCCTCTAAACCTCTTTTGTCCTTGCCTGTGTTGTGTCCCCACCCAACACTCATCTTCTGGAAAACCCCAGCTCTTCTTCCCAGCGCAGATGTGGTCATCTCTTGGGGAGTGTTTTGTTCCCCAGCCCACCCCAAGTCAGGTGCTATGTGCACCATGATGCTGCTGACTACCTGGATGCTTTTCACTTCTCAGCTGCTCTGTTTCTAGTCAGTGGAGCTCTTTAGATGCAGAGAGGAAGTCTCTTTGAGCCCCAGGATCTCCCTGACCCTTTATGTATCAGGAGCTCAGGGAAGATGAACAGAGATCAGACAATCAGATGTCTGGCTGCCCTTCTTTAAAAAGCCGTTATGTTAAGTGGGAAGTCTGTGGGGTGCCAGAGTAGGGTACCCCAGGGAAGTGGATTGGGGTGCCAGTGGGTGATGGCAGGGTGAGGTTTCAGTTGGGTGATGGTGAGTTGCATAGCAGAGGCATGAGGTTGTCAGTGGGTAAGAGTGGGTCATGGCTTATGGTGGGGATATCCATGGCTAAAGGAGGTGAAGGTTGGCTTGGTCGTGCATAGAGAACATGGGAGGATCCTGAGAGACTGCCCCCTGCTGGCTTCTGGGTCTGACTGAGCCTAGTTTGAGTGAGGAGTGTGGCTGCATGGCTGAGTACAAAGATCTTCCTGACACATTTCTTGTCCTTCCAGGTTGTTTTTTGTGGGCTCCCGTGAGGGCCATCTCCCGGACCTCCTGTCCATGATCCACGTTGAGCGTTTCACACCTATCCCTGCTTTACTGTTTAACGTAAGCTGTGCTGGGGAGTATGGGGATTGGACATACCTGTGTGGTACTCCTGCTGAGTCTTTGAGAGGACTGGTTGGGGGGAGGTATACTAGCTTCTTGGGGTACTTCCTGAGCCTCTCAGTGTTTCTTTTTCCCATAATTTTTAAAAATGTAAAAATAAAACATAAAGAAGGCAAATGCTACAAAAGAGTATAAAAGTGAATTAGTCAGATTTATGTATCTCTTCAGTCAGTGGCTTCTTTTTTCTCCTCCTCCTTCTAGCTCCTCATTTTTTTTAAAATCATACTTAGAAATCCAGGCCAGTGTACACCAGCTACCCTAGGAGCCTCTGTTCATATCGTAGGCATCATAGATTTCTATATAGTAGATGGCATTAAAGTGTTTTCTTTCAACAAAATTTGTAAATGATGAAGTATTCTGACAGATGGAAGGAGTCCTGAAGAAGAACTGTCATTTTCTAATTTGCACTGAGGTGTTATTACATGTAAAGGGTAGCAGGAACCCTGAGGAAAGCCTTACTCCAAGATTTGAAATATAGTTCATTGTTTTTATCATTTAGTTCTTTCTTTTATGGTTTTATTACTTTTTTGGGGGGTTCATCTGGAGTTTATATTGGTGAATGGAATGAGGAAGAGATTTAGTTAATTTTTTTCTCAAATGGCTAGCCAACTATACCAATATCACTTATTGAATAGTCCATTTTTCTATATTTTTCAAACAAATTAAAAAAAAATTTTTTAGGATTTTTTTGCGGTGGCTTATAGCATACGGGATCTTAGTTCCCTGACCAGGAATCAAACCTGTGCCCCCTGCAGTGAAAGTGCAGCATCTTAACCATTGGGCTGCTAGGGAGGAAACATCCCCACATGTTTCAAATTTTTATCATATAAAAATAGATAATTTTTTAGCGTGCTTCTTATGTGCCATGTACAGCTATTTGCCTTTTAAATGTATCATCATCTCAATTCATCCTTCCATCAGCACCAAGCTTCCTTATTTAGCTTTATACTGAATATTTGAGAACTAAAGTGGGGCTGAGGGTACTTCTTCAGTTCCCCTCTCCCCCTGAAATTTTCATGGCAGTTCTCACCTGTTTGTTTATTTGTCTTGATAAACTGTTTTAGCATTTTATCAAAATAAAAAATATCCTAATATATTGATTAGAATAGCACTAAATTTATAAATTTAGGGCAATCTGACATCATAGCTTTTATTTATTTATTTTTAATTAGTTTATTTATCTTTTTTTTTTTAATAAATTTATTTATTTTAGTTGGGGGCTAATTACTTTACAATATTGTAGTGGTTTTTGCCATACATTGACATGAATCAGCCATGGGTTTACATGTGTTCCCCTTCCTGGACCCCCCCCACCTCCCTCCCCATCCCATCCCTCTGGGTCATCCCATTGCCCCAGCGCTGAGCATTTGCCTCATGCATCGAACCTGGAATGGTGTTCTGTCTCACATATGATAATATACATGTTTCAAAGCTATTGTCCCAGAACGTCCCACCCTCACCTTCTCCCTCAGAGTCCATAAGACTGTGCTATGCATCTGTGTCTCTTATTCTGTCTTGCATATAGGGTTATCGTTACCATCTTTCAAATTCCATATATATGCATTAGTATACTGTATTGGTGTTTTTCTTTCTGGCTTACTTCACTCTGTATAATGGGCTCCAGTTTCATCCATCTCAATAGAACCGATTCAAATGTATTTTTTTTTAATGGCTGAGTAATATTCCATTGTGTATATGTACCACAGCTTCCTTATCCATTCATCTGCTGATGGACATCTAGGTTGCTTCCATGTCCTGGCTATTGTAAACAGTGCTGCGATGAACATTGGCTATTTTTAACTTTACAATATTGTATTTGTTTTGCCATACATTGCCATGAATCCACCATGGGTGTACATGTTTTCCCCTTCCAGAACCCCCCTCCCTCTCCATCCCACCCCTCTGGGTCATCCCAGTGCACCAGCCCCGAGCACCCTGTATCATGCATCGAACCTGGACTGGTGATTCATTTCACATATGATAATTTACATGCTTCAATGCCATTCTCCCATATCATCCCATAGCTTTTAAATTAATCACCTTGCACCCTACTTTTCTCCTCTCAGTACTGGGTCTCCTTCTCTCTCTAGAATGGGCTCTTTTTGTTTTCAATCCTTTGTTGATAATCTGGAGAAAAGACGGGTAGAGGGAACTCTATATCCTTAAAGTAAATCTAACCTCTTCGAACTCTATAGTCCCTTACTCCTGTCTTCAGAACTGTTTTGTTCCAGAGGGCAAATCCTGTTATACTTCTTCCCAGGAGTATAGCTCTGTTTTGCTAATCTGCATTTTAAAGGCTCCAGGATAGTAAGATGGTTCTGGAGACACTTCCTCCACTTTCAGCCATGTCGTTGGGACCCATGTATGACAGTCTCAGAGGGCACTGTGTGATTCACATTGAGGCTGGTACATCACAGTGAGGAGGGCCTCAGTGTCTGCCATCAGAAGGGGAAAGGAGTCTAGCTTGTTAACTGAAGTGCTTGTGAAAAGAAGGGAGGCATTGAATGCAGGAAGGGCCCCCAACAGAGGAAGGAGGGAAGGCCAGTCTGGAGAATGGACCTATCTGATGCCAAGGGGGTCACTGAAAAGAGCCGGAGGTCATTGGTGAAGCTGAGTCAGCTCTCAGCCGATCTTGTGCTGACTGTTGAGTGATGGAGTCTCCGGGTGGCTGGGCAGTAACAGTGCCCACTCCTCTTCCCCCTACTCTTCCCCTGCAGTGCACCATGACACTCATCTACCTCACTGTGGAGGATGTTTTCCTGCTCATCAACTACTTCAGCTTCAGCTACTGGTTCTTTGTGGGCCTCTCTGTCGCTGGACAGCTCTACCTTCGCTGGAAGGAGCCTGATCGGCCACGACCTCTCAAGGTCAGTGACTCTGGGCAGACCAGGAGGGGTGGGCATCTCTCCAAGGTCTTCCCCCTCTCCCATTCCCCATTCTCCCATTCCCTCATCCCACTTTACCTAATGTCTCGCCTGTCTTCATTTCAGCTGAGCCTGTTTTTTCCCATCGTGTTCTGCATATGCTCCTTGTTTCTGGTGATCGTGCCCCTCTTCAGTGACACCATCAATTCCCTCATTGGCATTGGAATCACCCTCTCTGGGGTTCCCATCTACTTCCTGGGTGTTTATCTGCCAGAGTCTCGGAGGCCACTCTTTATTCGGAATGTCCTTGGTGAGCTTCTCTTTGCCTACTACACCCTGGCTTTGTGTGTGTGTGTGTGTGTGTGTGTACAAAAATGTGTGCACAGGTGGCTTTGTGTGTGTGTGTGTGTGTATACAAAAATGTGTGCACAGGTGGATGTGATGGCTAATGGCTTCCCCTTACTAGTGATATGCTGGAGACCTGGCTGCCCCTTTTGATCTTGACATGATCACTTTAATTCTAACTTTAGAGTCTTAATTTAGGGTTAAACACCCCTCCCTGAAAGTGCACTCCACGTAGCAAGACAAGGAGTCATGCATCAGACCCTCTGGTTGGGTATGGAGTAGAGAACAGTGAGGTTTGCTGGGGGTGAGCCTGGCACAGGGTGCCCAGGGGACAGGTGGGAGGAACCACATACTTTAATCAGCCTTGTGTTGTTTAGATTGGGGCTGTCACTCTGTCACTGAATGTCAGTTTGCTAAATTCTCTTCTCTATTTTCATTTAGCTGCTATCACCAAAATCACCCAGAAGCTTTGCTTTTGCGTCCTGACTGAGCTAGATGTAGCTGAAGAGAGACAGGTTGAGAGGAAAACTGAGTAGAAGCCAGAGGTGATATCCCCCAAGGCCTGGAAGGCTGCTACCTGTGGCCACAGCCACCAAAGTCCGGATTACAAGACTGTGGACCCAACCCTCTTGTGCTAAAGGAGGGCTCTTGGCCCACGTTATGTAAGGGGGCTCAGGGCTGATGGCCTGCTCAGGTGTTCACTCTCATTGTAAGCTATGGGAGGAATCTCAGGGTCTGGGGCCAGCCTGAAGGTGGGGACTTCAGAGGGTGGTGGTGGGAGAGGACTCGGGAAGTAGGGGAATGGTGGTTCAGTTTTGTTCTCTTGAGTAGGTGCAGCCCTTCCAAACACTTACTTGGTGAGTTGCACTGGGGGAAGAGGAAGTGCTAGGTTAACAGCTGGGGCTGTTGGTTTCTGAATTTGAGGTTTGAACCAGGAGTTTCTCTGAAGAGGCTGGTCTATGGGAAGTTTTCCTCTGACCAGGTCCAAGCACCTGACTTTAGAGGTCTGAAATGCTACCATTTCTTCCTCTGGCTCAGCATCCTTCCCTGGGGAGAGGGTTGTCTTCCATTATTTATTGATATTATTTAATCCAGAACACCAGTCCCAGCAAAGCATTGGTCTTCATTACTTTACAGGATGTAATAGGCAGATTGTATTTAAAAATTGAAAGTACCCCAAAGTGAGTCCCTCTGACCTTAGAAGTGTCTATGTGGTGGTTGGTCAGACTCTGACCACAGACTTTTTTGCTTAGTTTTAGCACAATCTTCTGTTGAGTCTTACCTGCAGAGGTGAACTGTAAAGATTTTTTTTTTTTTACTCATGTACCGGTTGCACTTTAGTATGTAGATAGGTCACATATTAACAATCACCTAGCTCAAGTTCAGCAAGGACAGATGAACAAATGCAAGAGTCAGAAGCCTGGTAAAACTGCCACTTTGAAGGCTAATCCTTTATTTTACTTGAGACCTTAGTTCTTTGCTCTAGTTGGCAAAATGCAAATCCCTGGTTTCTGGTATGAAGTCTGAGAAGGCGGAAACTGTCCTAGGATTCAGGTGAATCAGTTGAATTCTTTCAGCTGTCAATGGCTTAGAGACCATTTCCGGGACCCAAGCTGACAAGTAAGTTGTTCCTCTCTGTAAGGGCTAGTATGAGGGGCTGCTGTGCAGACCCCATGCAAGCCCATTGTGGTGCTAGAAGTGGTCACTTTCCTGGAAACCTCACATCAGGCTGCATCCTCTTCCTTGTCCCTGACACCAGGCTTTGTTTACACTCTGAGCCACCTTGGTGTGGGTCATCGGGACAATGCCCTCCTCTCCTGCCTGCCTCCCCTTGCCTGAGGTTTTGGGGGGCTGCAGTCTCAGGAAGAGCTTGGTGCTTGTGGGAACTTGTTTTCTCCCTGTGGACAGCAGTGACGACTCTGGAATAAAGCTGCTTCCACCTCCACCTAGCTCTTCAGCAGACTCACGATCAGAAGCAACTAATTCTGGTGCTCAGGCTGCGCTTTAGCACCCAGATGTGGCCAGAGTGGGACATCTGACTTAATGGATGTTCCTTCATGGGCCGCCAGGCTGCACTGGATTGGACAGCTGCCCAGTGTTGCTTCCAGAAACTCATCCTGGACCCAGAAGAACCTGCTGGCTTGGTATGCCCCCATGGGGTTCTTGTCCTTAGGTTTTGAAATCAATCAATGATAAAGATAGGAACTATGAGGCAATCTACCTTTCTGAGCATTCTTCTCCACCATACTGGCCATAGCTGCAGACAAGGGAGTGACCTTGGTCATACTTGTTCAATTAAGGCAATTTAGGGGAGCATGCTCACAGCTGCCTTTGGCTCAGGGTATGCCTCTGTGAGAACACAGGAGTACATTCCTCCTGTCATGGGTTGTGGATTTGCCTGACAACAGGGAGTCTTTTGCAAAGGCTGACTTGCCCGGACTATGTAAACATGACTCCTGTCTGACCCAAGCTGGCACCTATCCCAGGGATCCTCTGGAGCTAATCCTTCAAGTCGAGTGCGCTTGTCTTGAAGGATCCCCCACCAATGCTTTAATTTTCTTCACTGAAGTAAACGACCAGTTTATCTCAGGAACTTGTTGTCTCCCAGTGGCTGCCAGGGCCTCATGCTCTAGGTTCCCTCATACTTGCTTAGTGAGCCAGGTCACCCCCTCTCATTACTGGATGGTGACTGTGTTCTTCCCCTCTGTGCTGGATACAGTCTTCTCCTAGGAACCCTTCTGAGGGAGGGAAGCCAGAGACTCCCTACAGCACTACAGCTTTGTAGTGTAATTAATTTCTTCCAGGTCTTTGTTGTTTCTCTCCTTCAGTCCTTCTCGTGGTGTGCTAATCCCTTCTGCAGTCGGTAGTTTGTGAAGCTGTCAGCCCTTTAATGTTGGCAAACTTTAATGAGTACATAAGAGCAGTGAGCATGTTATAATAGCAGAGTGGTTTTCAATCCTTTGCTTCTATGCCTGCAGAAGACTGAGATGACTGGTATTAGACCTGGAAGTTGTTGCCTGTTACTTGCAGCACTGAACTGCACCATAGTGGATACTTAGGATAGGAAACCAAGTCTGTCTGTTGGTTTTATAACTGCAATAGTAGGACAGAAGTGAAGCACTTTAGGAGGTTTAACAACTCTATGTAGATAAGAATATAGGCAAAGATGTACAAAAAATAGAGTGAAATGGGTGGAGGTAGGATAGAAAAGTAGAAATGCTTATGAAATCTTAGAATGCGCAGGAAGACATTTCCTTGTTTATCTTCCCATGTGAGAGTAAGTCTGTGCCCCAAGGCAAGAGGGCACACCTTGAATCAAAGGTTCTGTGTATTGTTTCCCTAGACCTGTGCAACATGGTAGCTACTAGCCACAAAGAGCTAGTTAAAGTATTCAGTTCCTCTGTTGCAATAATCACATTTAACATGTTCAATAGCCATATGTGGCTAATGGCTACTACTGCACAGTGCAGATAGAGAACATATTCGTCACTACAGAATAAATGCCATCTTAATCAGAGTTAAGGCATTTGTGGTTTGGAAAGGAGTAGGGACAGAGTTCGCTTACAAGAGATACCAGTTTTGGTAACAATATTGGTCCTGTTGATGGCAGTTTGTTTTTGGTGACTGCTGTGACTGGTTAAAACATTTCTCAGTGGAAAGCCAAGTTTAGGATGTGCTTTGCTTGTCCTCACTTGCTTTAAGTCCTCAGTATTTGAAACTTCTCACTCCCTTTTGGCAGGTGTTAAGGGGAGCAGGGAATATGGTGGGAAAACATGCAAGACAGTCAGGTTTTACTTGCTCCCAATGTTCAAAGTTTTTATTAAATACATTTATACATACCCTGTTCCTTGGCACCACTGCCAGAGGAAACAAGCAACCTTTACAAATGTTATCAGTCAGGAAGCAGGGAGGCGGGATAGCTGTTTAAAACCTCACATCGCAGGCAGATTCTACTTCCTTTCCTAATGGCCATTACTATCCAGTCTGTGCCACTACAAGGGACTCACCGCAGCCTTTCTAGAGTCCCTCTATCAAAAGAAACTGGCTTTTACTAGAGGCAGGTAACCTGGAAAAGCCCAGTCTTAGTGCTGATAAAATGAGAGACTCTCTTCCACTTAACTGGTTTCAGCGTAGGAGAATAGGAATGCTGGGAAAATGCCTGGGCCAGGAAGCTTCGCTTTTCTAGCATTTCCCCTGTGTGGACTGTAGGGTCAATTTTGATCAAGATAAACGGGCCCTACAGATAGTAGAAAAGACATTCCCTTTAGTGCATGTTTTCCCTGTGGTGGTATGGTGCTGGTGGAGATGCTTTTTCTTTCCCCATGTTAGGCTAGGAGGATGCTAACTACTGTGGCGGACCCTGCAGTCACAAATCCCCCAGGGGCTTGTGGTAGAACCTCGTGTTAGCACAGGATCATCAGTCTGAATCGAGGTCATGGGGGCTGTCATAGCCAAACTCCTTCTGCACATCCAAAGGGTATTTGCTCCACATTGGTGGTCTGCTGTTGTCTCTTTCTTCTTCACTGACGCTGCTGTAATTGTCAGAGCCTAGAATAAGATAACAGGAATGGGCTCTAATTGTATTGTTTTCTAAATGACCACAAAAGTCCCTTCCCTTCTCAAAAAAGTTTGTTTTCTATTATAAAATACTTGCTAGAATATAGAACAATTAAAAAAGAAGCAATAAAATTCTTACCATGTAAACCAAGCCCTTTAACATTGGAGTGTTTCATCATTTCTCCCCTAAGTATGGGACTTCATAACAGTTGGAGTCATATTGCAAATCTAATTTTGTTCCTTGCCACTTCCCCAGTAGAATATTCCATAGTTGAATTGTTCCTCCATTACCAAACACTAAGCAATTCAAGGAACTGTGGTGCCAGGGCATCCTTCCTTTCTCTTCCCTGAGGTACCAAGTCTGTGTTGTTATACTTGTAAATGCAACAATTTACAAGTACCTGAGAAAACCCTGGGACTACTCCTACTGATGAACCTCTCTAGCACTTTATTCAGAGTAGAAGGGAAAAGGACTGTTGGTAGGCAATAACAGAACTAAGGATTTGAATCCAGGCCTGACTAACATTATACCTCCAGCAGCCCCCATGAAGACACCAGTCCTTGCACCTCCTACAGCTCCAACAGCTTGTGGTTGAGCTAGTGGAGCTCAAATGGCAGAAAAGGAAAACCAGCTAAGATATACCTGTCAACCTTGCTCACACCTCAATCCCAGATCCCATCAATCCCTCCCCAACCAGGGCTGCTATTACCTACCTCTGGAATCTTCATCTTCGTCACTGTTCTCCTCCTCTGGGTACTCATTGCGCCAATTATTCTCACTGTTTTCGTCATCTTCATCATCATAAATGTCCTCTGGTTGTTGGTCATCATTCACCTGCACATCTCAACACAAACGTGAGTTTAAGTCAAAACCTCTAAAGGTACGCTCTGAGGGAAGCTATCAGCAGACCAACTTGAAGAGACATTATTTAAGGGTGATGTGTGAAAAAGAGAAAACGGAGCAGTCTGCTAGTGGCTATAGTAACCTCAGGCATTTATAACAATTTTTTCCTTTTAAGCAAGGGTGAGAACAATGATCAGGAATAGAACCTAGGGAGGCAAAGCACGTGACTGGGTAATAAGCTTAGGCTGCCTCATAGGGCCCCTTACCAACTCCCACTCGTGGCTGATGGGCTGCACAGAGAGGATGTTCTCAATCCATCCTGGAGTCGCCCTTTCCAAATAGTAAATGTCATACACAAAGTCGTCCTTTTGTTCCTTCTGATGCCCAGAACTTGGTCCATATTGAGATACATTCAACCCCTCACGGATCAACTCTACACAGTTGCAGAGGATCACATCTGGGTCAGATTTCTGTAAAGAGAACAGCAGATGATACATGCATAACCTAAAACATGGATGTCCCAATAGGAGGAACCTAAGTGCTTGGTGAAGGCAGCCTTCCTGCAGTTCTATGTGGAATTCAAGATTCTTACCCCCATGGCCAACTAGTCTCTTTTCATTTATCTGTGAAATAAAAAAACAAACAGTCTCTATAAAATTAATGTGTAGTAGTCCTTTTAAGGGAGAAGCTTACAAGATAGTTTCCTACTCTTCTGTGGGTTGACTCGAGAGCCCACAGGAACACTAGAGGAAGGGGAGAGCCAGCACAAGTGGTTCATCTCACCCCAGGCTCTGCTTCTGTAGGTCTTCTCTGAGTTCCTTTGGTATGACGTTCTGCCCTTGGAGATCCACAGGCCCACTTCGGCACCCCTACGGTTGACCCTCAGATGGGTCTGTATTTTGTGTGGCCACCTCTAGGGGCCTAAGGGCGTTTCTTGCAGTAGTACCTGGTGACTGGTACCACCCATCACCCACCACTAGCTTGCTCACACTGACATCCTGCTTTTGCTCACAAACTTGGAGGGGACTCGATAATTCTTTTTCTGATAGTTTGAGATGTACTGCCCCAGAACAGAACTTGCCCAGGTAAGATGTGCTCCAGTGGCAAGAGGCTGTGTTATCCAGGGTAGCATGGGTCAATTTGGAAACGAGGGACATGCTGCAAGTCACTCTTGACAGGTTCATCACTGAAAGTTGTATAGCTCAAACCAGACACCATATGGGGGGAAAAGGGTGTGTCCCATGGTCAAGGCAGATAGAGGGAGAGCAATGTTCTCATCATTTACAAGCTAAACAGAATTTTTCCTTGTTCCAAAGTTAACAACTAGACATGTCAGGTTTTGTGAAGACTCCTGACCAACCTCAAAGCTGTTTACAAGAAAAGTTCTGACTCTAACTCACAAGTCCACAGACCTCAGTTCAACAAATTATGCAGCCGTTAAATATTAAAACAAATTTTTACAGAAGTTAGCAAAACAAAAATGCTAAACACAGAAAATAAACGTTTTATTCCAGTTATCTTTGGGATGGGGGTAAAATGAATGCATTTTCTTCCACTTTATTTTTTGTGGCTACACCCGACCAGGGATTGAACCCACACCCCCTGCAGTAGAAGCAAGGAGTCTTAACACTCTACTGCCAAGGAAGTTACCCGCCCCCCCTTATATTTTTATTTTGCTTTATTTTCTTCATCAAAGAAAAAAAATTTTAAATCTAGTCTGTGTTTCTTTACCTATATGTTCAATTGTGCTACATTCTGTTGTTAAACGTAAGTATTTTTCCATCTTGCCAGTCTTCATGGTTACCAATTTAATGGTCTAACTAGTTGTATATGTCAGTTTCTATACATAATTGTTAGTCTCCATACACAGCACTGTGATGAACATGCCATTTCTTGCATACGGAAAATGGAGATAAGAGTACCTACCTTATATGATTTTTGTGAGGATAAAATGAGTTAAAGTGGAAAAAAAAAAGGACCTAGCACAGTACTGGACACATAATTACTTAGTATACCGACAGTAGCTTTTGTTAATACCATAGCTATTTGCTTCTGTGGAATTATTGCCCTAGGATAAATCCTGGGGGTGAGATTGCTATCATTAATTTTAAAGTTTCTTTAGATTTTTGGATGGCTTTAGAGTGCAAACAATAAAAATAGTTTGAAAAATAGGCTCCAATGTATTTTTAGTCTGCCTGATATTACTGTAAAGCCCAAAGGCTTGCATCAATTTTAAGCACTATAATCATGTACAGTTTTAATCACAGCCTCGCCAACAGTGCTATCAGCAACCCTTTTCCCAGTCATCTAGTAAGCATAAAACCTCAAGTGTGCTTTCAATTTAAATTTATGTTTTTTAATAATTAATCTGCAAACATTTCTGATGTGTTTACAGTTTGTACTGCATTGTTGGGAAAACCTGTGTTCAGATCCTTCCTAGCTTATCTACTAATTTTTCTTAGATTATTTAATGAGCTATTTAACTGACTTGATTCCACTGAACATCAGTTCACTTTTAAAATGTGTAACTTATGACACAGTCTGGAATTAGTTTTGGTAAAAAAGATGGCTATCATCCAGGTATACTAGTCCAGGTATACTAGTAATACAATTAAGTATTTTTTGCTTGATATATTTTGAATATAAATTTCATTTTTGGGGGCTTCCCTGGTGGCTCAGTGGTAAAGAACCTGCCTGCCAATGCAGGAGACATGGGTTCAATCCCTGTTCCATGAAGATCACATATGCCTGGAGTAACTAAGCCTGTGAGCCACAACTACTAAGCTCGTGCTCTAGAGCCTGGGAGTTGCAACTTCTGAGCCCACATGCTGCAACTAATGAAGCCCGTGTGCCCTAGAGCCTGTGCTCTGCAACAAGACAAACTACCACAATGAGAAGATCGTGCACTGCAACTGGGGGGTAGCCCCACTCACTGCAACTAGAGAAAAGCCCAGGCAGCAACAAAGACCCAACACAGCCAAAAATAGTTTTGTTTTTTTTTTTTCATTTTTTAAACTTCAAAAACCATTAAAAGGAATGATATTTGAAAAGTGTTTATCAAGAGAGGGCATACCTTAGACTGAGAATTTTCTATTTCTCTGGTCTTATTGCATGTAGTTGACTTTGTTTTCTGGAAGTGAGGTACTAATTTAGAAAATGTAATTAGTAGAAAGTAACACTGAATTAAATGTGAGAAAGACTTGCATTCTAATCCTAAATCTGCCTCAAACTTGATATGCTACCCAGGCCTGGTCCTTTAATCTCCCTTTGATGAGTTTTCCCATTGGCTTTATTTTTACATTGGTCAAAATCTCCAGGGATTCCCCATCTCAGGGTGAAAGGCAAGGTGTCCTTTCAAGTACTGACTTGAAAGGATCTAGCAGATACCCTCTTCGAAAATTCCTTACTATCTTCCCCCAACTCACTGGGCTCCAGGCACACTGACCTTGCAAACACCAGACAAATCTGGCTTCTGGGTCTCTGCACTTACAGCTCCTCAGTATGGAATCCCTTTCCCCAAGACATCTGCAGTGCCCAGCCATTCACCTCCGTCAAGTCTTCACTCAAAAGTCATCTCAGTGAAAATGACACTGAAATGGGACCACGCTTTTCCTCTTTTCTTTGCCCCTTTTATGGCCCATATCACCATGTGATACTGAATTTGTATGTTTCATGTTTCTCTTCTCCACTTGAATGCTGGGTCCTCATTGCTGTACCCAAAGAACCTAAGAACCATACCTGGCACAGAGTGGGGGCTGAGTAAATACTTGTTGAGTGGATAACCTAATCTGAAAATTGTGTCTATCAAGCGGGATGAATCATCCATCTCTGAAGTGAGGCCACGTGTACCCGCTTTAACTGTGCGCTGACTTTGCGCACTATCTGTCCAGAGAATCCCAGAGCTCCACTCTGGGGCTGTACTCACTTTGCAGGAGATCGCGGGGGCGGCGACCTCTGCATCATCTTCTTCGTGGATCAGATCTAATAGCTGAAAGCTTGCGTCGTCGGCGGCTTTTGCGGTTCCTGACGCGTCCTCGGACTCCAAGCTGTCCGAGGGAATTCCCGAGGATCGGCGGCTAGAAACTACTCTGTAGCGGCCTTCCTGTCTGATCTCCCGAGCAGAGGCGCGGAGATGATGGCGGATACGCTGCTGGCTGCCCCGGGACGGGCGCAGGGCGGCCCGCAGGAGCGGCTGGACTGGCTCTTCCTAGGGTGGGGGAAGAAGCAGAGGTGTGGGGCGGCATAAACAGGGGTTGGTGAAAGGGTCACGGATAAGGATGCACCCCTAAGATCCCTTTCACACCGGCTCCTTCCCGGCCCAATACCTGGGAGCGCACGGTGGCCACCAACTGGAAGACATTATTTTCTGCTGCTCTCTCCAGACCCTCTGGAGACGTCTTTGGAGTTTGCAATTCATCCGCGCTGGAGCGGAAGCGTTTACAAGCGAGGACCAAAGCCTCGGCGGGCTCTGCGCCCAGCTTCCGCTTCACCCGGAGCACAGCTGTACCTCCAACCTCCATAGCGGCAGCCGTGGAGCACTGCGGAAGTGTGTTGGGTGTGACGGAAGAGCTTTTCAGTTCCGCTTCCGGCGCCCCCCTGCCCCCGGCTCAATCAGCGAGTCTAGGGAGGTCCCGCCTTCGCACGCCTGTTGCGGCAAGATGGCGGTGGCGGAGGAAGTGAATGGAGCTGTTTTCCAGTCGGGTGAGACGCTGGACGGGTTGGGAAGGTGGGGTCGCGGTTGAAGGCTCGAATGCAGCCAGAAACGTACTCAGCCCACGGCCTCGGTCGTACTTGGACACTGAGGTACACACCTCTTCGGGACTCCGAAGGAACTTCTAGAGTCCGCATGGGGCGACTCAGAACTCCCGGACCGGCGGTAGTGCGGGTTTCTAGGGGGTCCCCGCCTCTGCCATTCAGTCGGGTAATTGCTTCTAGCTGGGCTTGTGACTGCGCACCTTCGCGGGGAGTACCTGGCGCCTCCCCTCAGCCACAGAGACCCGCACCTCAGTCTTTCGGAGCTTCAGCCATCGCACCCTGACTGGTCCATGGTCCCTTGGTTCACTGGTCTTTCCCAGTCACAGTGTTCTCAGTAGTTGGAAACCAGTCTGTTTACCACACATTGGTCAGAGAGTCCCTGTAAAAGCGTACATCCACCGTTTGTTCTGTCGCTCAGTCGTGTCCGACTCTGCGACACCCGCCGTAGATACTCCTTAGCTTAAAACCGTTGAGTGGCTCTTAGTGCATCTAGAACAAAATCAAAACACCTTTCCAAAGTCAGCATGGCACAACGGTTTGCAGAAGCCACATGCCTAATCTCCCATCATTTCTTCTGCTCAAAGTGCTTCAGTCACTCAGACTTTTGTAACTCTGCACCTAATTCTGGACATTTTACGTCCTGTTCTTGGAAAAGTTGGGATAAGGATTCCTGAAATATGAGCACTACACTTTCATAGCTTTTAACCTGGCTTATCTTTCAGGCCTCAACTTAGATGCTGTTTTCCTCAGCCTTTCCATAACTTTGTTATTCTCTTTCATAGCACCCTGTGCATTTCCTTTCTTGCCCTCAGGTAGTCTCTAATTATTTTATTTACTCTATTTCTCTCATTAGGATCTATAAATTCTTGGAGAACAAGAACCTCCTCTCTCTTTATGGTAGTCGTCCAGTTCTAATACAGTACCTGGCATACAGAAGGTGCCTAAAATTTTGAGTGACTGAGCCAGAGGTCTACTCTGAAATCTGATTAGTAAAGCAATTAGGGCTTGGCATTTGATTTCCATCCCCTCCTTGTAAATAACCATGTGATTACACAGTTCTTGGAGAATGAGGAGGAGATTATAGTATCCTGAATCTAGAATGTGGGCTCCTTCTGGGAGCGAGGACAAGTCATAGTAATACATGAGGGGATTCATGTGTGGAAGATATGTAGTGTTCACCCAGAGAGGTTACAGGACATAGTTTCTGTCCTCAAGCATTTATTTAGACTTATATGAAACCAGTGACTTCTCTACAGTTCTGAAAAGACACTGTGGTCCTAGTTACAGCCTCTGCAACATCGTAGATGAAGAGAGAATTCTGTAAATTACAATTCTTTACTTCCCCTTAACCTTTAAGTGACTTCATGATTGATTACACATGGACCAGAGAATAAGGGTTTTAGGACTCTCCACAATATGGACCCCATCAGCGTGTTTGACTTCTTGTTCAATGGAACTTCAGCTTAATTTATTGGTTCACTGTGCATGATTGTTTAAGCCTCTCTAATCTGGTGAAGTACATTCTCCCTGCCTTCCCCCATCTAAATCCTACCCATCTTTTAAACTTCTTTCTACTATAGCATTTGTTGGAGGTGTTTTCTAAAGCATATTACAGTATATGGTAGTTCTAGATACTCTCCCTTTTAATGACATTAGCTTATGAGATATGCAGAGCTGATTCTAGCAGTGCTTTTCAAGCTGTAAGTTGAAACCTTTTGGTGAGTTATTAAAACAATTTAGTGGATTGTGACCTGCATGACAAATAAAAATTAAATAGAGTGAATTATATCAGAGAGTCTTGCCTACATGAAGACTAAGTAATTGTTTTGTGAAACTTTATATTGCGTGTGTGTTGTGTCTCAAGGTAAAATATATTTCTTTTCTGAGGTTGTCAGAAAGCTTGAGAACCACTAAATTAGAGAATAGATATACTGAAGTAGAGTTTCGCTGAAGGACTAATTGACTACTTTCAACCAGGCTGGTGACTGAGTCTTTTCAGAAAAGATTGCTCCCCATCCTCTAGTATAAGAATTCAGTGTTTACTTATTTAGATAACTTCACAGGAAAGTCAGTAACTCTGGCCAGTAAAATGCTTTACAAATGTTTAGGGTCTTGCGGAGTAGGCATTCTTTCTAAGGTTTATAGATGATAGATCAGTGCTTATCAAGAAATGAAGGAAAGTGTGAAACACTTGCTGTTTTTTGAACAGTAAGAGGGAGGGTACTGTGAGAGGCCATGTCTGCCGAGAAGTACCTTCAGACTTTGAGCTGTGGTCTTTCTCTCTCAGAAATAGATCTTTGGCGGGAAACAGGCCATATAAGACATTTATCTGGTGACATTTCATTTATTCAAAGCCTTTTTTTTAGATGAAATTTTTAAAATTGCTTTTAAAATTCAATACTGAGTAGATAAGAAGTAATTGACATAACAGTAATATAATAACATAATAATATGATAGTGAGGCACGAAGAATGACAGTATCATTAGAAAAAGAACAATTACTATTACTTTTGAAGTCCCCTTTGTGGCCTTTGTTGATTCCATCCTTTTCCCTTCATTCTTAGAGGTAACCACTATCATCATTCCCTGTTATGCTTTCGGTGTGTTCCCTGAAGACTGTATTCTCTGTTGCATAATTATGAATTTCATATGAATACAATCGTGTATACTCTGTGATTTGCTTATTCTTTGGCTTGGTGTTATATTTTTGGGATTGTTCATGTTTGAATATTAGCTATGATTTATTTGCTCAGGTGAGGTTTACTTAGGTGATTTGAATTACTGTTTCTTTGTATATTTCCTTAAACTAAATGTTTACTGTTCTAAAACAGTACTGCTGACACTCCTTTACCACCACCCCAGTCTCTTTGTGTTCTCCCTTTTCCTTCTAGCCCTTTCTTCTGCTTTATTTCTCTTCTCACCTGCCTTCACCTAGGCTGTACTCAGGTGCAACTCTGAGGCTTATTTGACCCCATTGAAATCATGGAGGCCTGCTGAAGTTTCCAGATAGCTTTCTGAATTTTTGTCTTAATGATTTTTGATATTGTGTGCTGAATATAAAACTAAGTAACTCTTGATGGGAGATTGAAATTCTGATGAACAGATATTTTCAGTGTCCCTGACATTTTCATTCATTTCTTGAGTTCTTTTTTTTTTTTTTCCTTTGTCTTAAAAGTTCATTTTCCTCTACATTTTGGGGCATTATGATTTGAATAGATTTCTGACAATCAGACTTGTCTACAAGAAGTCAGCTGGCAAGGCTGCTTTTCTCTGCTAAAGCTGAGAAGCTGATTGACATCATGAAAGTCTTCTGCGGGCGGGCCAATCCGACCACAGGATCTGTGGAGTGGCTGGAGGAGGATGAGCATTATGACTACCACCAGGAGATTGCAAGGTAACAGGGTTTTTTTTTGTTTTTTGCTTCCACAGTTTGCTGTAGCTGGGTAGGATCTCAAAGCAGATGCCTTGGAATCCAGTCTGAGTGGGGAATAGATTGTCACCAAGTGCTTCTGACCAGGGCAGTGTTGCTCACTAGCAGGTTTGCTCAGCTAGGTAGGTTTGTGTGGGAGTTCCACAAAGTCATACCTGTGTGGAGAGTCAGGTGTTGTGTAGCAGCCATACCAGAGCCCCAGAGGATTTGTCTAGTGGACCAAAGAGGACCCATGGTTAGGTAGTAGTAACAGCAATAGATGAGCTTATGAAATTTAATTATTGTGTCACTGAAATGAACACACATTTACTATATGGTTAAATTCTCTTTAATGGAAAACGTGGGGGAAAGTGAAATTTTTTTCCCCTTTGGAGGGGTGTTTAAAAGTATGTCAATGAGTTACTGTTATTTAACAATCGTTAAGTGTATACAACACTGTGTGAAGGCTGTGAATACCAAAATGAAGAAGATAAGGTTCTGGTTCGCAAAGAACATGCAAATTTGTGGAAGAGACAGATATATAAAAAAATTATGACACCATGAGATGAAGGTCAGTGGAAATGGGCACAAAAGTGCATGGAAGCATCAAGAACAAACTGTGCTGGAAGAGTGATAATTTGAATGATTTCTCAAATCTAAAGAGAGGGTGATTGCTTTCCAGGCAGCAGGGATTATGTGCAGACTTGCAGATGAGCTAGTTTGGGGAATGACTAGCAGGTCAGTGTGACTGGAGTGTGGTGCAAAAGTAGGGCTGTGGTGAGGGAGGCTGCTGAAAAGGTAGATGGGGTCATGTTGTAGTTGGTGGGAGCAAAATGCTGGAAGAGGAGCACGGTTGTCTTAAGTTCTAGCTTTGCCACTTAAGTCTGGGACATTGGCCAAGCTTCTACACTTCTCTGAGCCTCAAAGTAGTAATATGTGCTTCATGTACAGTATAACAGTACATGCCTCAATATAATCACATTTATCCCATAGTGTGATACCCTTTTCTTACCATTGTTTGATGATTGAATGAAGTACAATGTTTGGTACAGAATAAGGGCTCAAACACATTACTTTCTAAGTATTTTGGATGTTATTTTCTAAGTGATTGAGAAGTTAAATAGGGAAGAAAAAAGATGAGGTTGCATTTTGGAACATTCCCTGAGAGCAGTGTGGAAAGAGTGTTGGAGGGAACAAACAACTTGTGGGCATTTAGGTAGAAGTTGCAGCTCCATGGCTGAGACGGCAGAGGTGGAGAGAGGAGGAGAAAGCTTTGAGGGAGCCTAAGGTTGGTAACTCTTGGGTGCAATGATGGAAAGAGAGAGACAATTCAAGAAGTACCAAGATTTCTGATTTGAGTAAGTGGATGGAAAACAGTTCCATCAGAAGGAGAACACAGGAGGAATGAATGTTGTTGGGGAGATGAAGATTAGTATCTGGGTTTGGCCATCCAGATGGAATGCCAGTGGGCAGATAAATTATGGATCTGAACAGTTTGCAATTATTAGTGAGAGTTGAAGCTGAAAGAGATTGCAGGCTTTCAGAGATTGTGTGGAATGAGAAAGGTAGAGGGCTGAAGAAAGAATCCTGGAATATCTGGTGAGGCAAGACAACCAGCAGGGAATGGCCACAGAGTAGAAAGGAAGAGAATGTTTCAGAAAGGGGAGTGTCCAGAAGGGTCAGAGAAATCCTGGCTGTTACGTGATGGGAGTGAGCTGGTGGTGCTTAGGGAGAGTGATGTCAGTGGAGTGGGAGGAGTGGGTGGGTGATGAGGCAGGGAAGATCGGGTGTGAAAATGCCCCTTAAGAGGTGAAGAAAAGTAGAATGGACCAGATTTCAACTAAACACTCACAGGTAGGTTCACATGTTAAAAACTTTGGTGTGTCATTTAAAAAAAGAAGCAGCAGAACCGTTTGCTTTTGGTGCAGTGCTCCTCAAAATGTGGAGTATGAGATGCCTGTGTCACAGTTGCCCGGAGCACCGGTTCAAGTGCAGATTTCCCAACTCTAGCTCCATCTTCTGGATCAGAAGTTCTTTGCATGTATTGTGGGAAGCCACATGTAAAAAAAAAAAAAAAAAAGCTCTCCATTAATTCTGATGTTATTCAGAAGCTGGAGGCCCTCTCTTTGGTGAGAGTGCCTTAACTCTCACCTGGAACTCTCAGAAAGCATCTTCGGGCTGAATCTTCTGAGTTCTGGGGATTATCCTAACCCTGCCAGAGATTTTTCAGATTTGTGTATTACTATGGTAGAACATATGGATAAGCAGCCCTCTTCTCTGTAGTTTGATGAGCTCTTCTTAGTTGTCCCTGATGACATAACGGAAAGTGCCTTCACATACACAGCAGGCATATAGATTCTCTTTCCCCGATTGCTCTCCTTGGTGTTCCTTCCGTCTGTGGTTATCCCTGTATACAAATGTATATAAGACTATGTGAAGTATTAGACACATCTGAGTTGTTCCTGAGGAAAAAAAATTATATGATGTATAACATGATCGGTATGCTAGGACTGTGGAATTACTGTGACAGGGCCAACTATCAGAGCAGTTTCAAGCCAACATTCTTTACTAAAAATACACATGTTTCTCTAAGATTTTTTTTTTCTGCAATATGGGAGAATGACAGCTTATAGCTCTGTTAAAATAGTTTAAAATGGGCCAGGATGTTTGTTCTGTCTGATGTAGGAATGCATTTATATATGTGAATATTCTCATACATTGATGTTTATCATTATTAGCAGAGGTTTCTAACCTGTCTTTTTATTTTTTTTAGGTCATCCTATGCTGATATGTTGCATGACAAAGACAGGGTAAGTGTAAAAGGAAACTGTTATTTATTTATTTGAAACTGTTATCTTAAAGTGGTGTTTGAAACCTTCCACTACACAGTTTTGCCCCCAGAGGCACGCTGTTAGAATGATGCAGAGAGGCAGCAGTAGGGTACACTGCTTGGGAAAGCAGGAGTCTGGATCCTTCTTCCTCCTCTGTTGCTGACTTGAGCATGACTTTGGAGAAAACATGAGACCTCTGCAGACCTCATTTATTAGAATTTACAATGAATGGGCCATACTAGCTGATGTCCATGGTCTCTGGATAAAAAATAGTTTCACCTGGAATAGTCACTTTGTAATTTTAAAATAGAATCTCTAGAGGTCACTGCAGACTGTATTTGGTAAAGTGTATTTGGCTTTCACTGCAGAATTACATTTCAGCTTTTCTCCTTCATTTTTGTTTCATCTGAGTTCTTTTTGTTTGAGTTATGTTACAGTTCTGGTCTTATCATGGTTAGCAACCCAGGATTTCCTGGTCTCCCAGAGTGCTTAACTAGTCAGTCTCATCCGGATCGTTCAGAAATTGGGAGGCATGAAGGAGAGGGATGCAGGGCCAGGCTTAAAAACTGAGCAGTGCTTGACAGAAGGATCAGGGCACATGGTAGGGCTGGTCATGAGGCTGTGTTGGTGGCAGTGTCTCTTTCACCCAGCCCTGATTAACTGCCTACTTCTTGGCAACACTGTGACAGAAGGGCCTCCTTAAGTACCATTAGTGTTCAGACTACACCACAGGGCCTAGGTGCCTCCCTCATTTTTGTCAGATATCCGAGTGCCTTTGCTTATCTGTTTAGGAATACAGAATGGGGAACAAACATTATTGGCTTTTGACTAATCCTCTGTAGTTTAATGTTCTTGACTTCTTGTTGGACTCAGGGGCCTGTGAACCTCTCTGATTTTTAGTGTCATCTCCAGAGAAGGTCCCTTTTGACCCAGCTTCCAGAGGATTTGGACAAATGGCGTTGTCATCCATCCAGTCAGCCAAGCCAGAAAGATGATATCTTTCCCTTATCTAAGCCTGTAGTTGATTGATCATCAAATTCTATGGTTCTTTCAGCCCCACTGCCTGCTCAGCCCTCATTTACTGGTGTCGGCCCCTCTTTTCCTTCCTCTGTACAGCAGCCCTAAAACCCTTCAGTGTCCTCTTGCTGCCTTTGAGGTAAACTTCAAATTCCTTGATGGAACATTTCTGAGTCTTCATTATTTAACTCTAACTTCTATTCTCCCCTTCCCAGTTCTACACATGAGGAAATGGAGTCAGAAGTTGCTGGTTAGTGACAGTCAAGAAAAACATGTTTCTCCGTACTTTTGTATGGTTCCTTACATTTTGTTGTTGTTTTAAAACACTTCTATTATCCCATAAAATTATCTCATGTTTGTTTGTAATCAGTGCTGGTACTCAGCCTTCTGGTTGCCTCTCCTTCCCCAAGGCAACCACTGATAGGTTTTCTGTCTGTATAGTTTTTGCCTTTTTTGGAAATTTCATCTAAATGAAATCATATAATATGTAGTCTATGTATCTTTTTTCCTTTGTTCATCATTTGAGGGTCATTCATGTTGAGTGTGTCAGTATCCATTCCTTTGTATTGCTGAGTAATACTCCATTATATGGATATACTGTATTTTATCCATTTACCAATTGATAGACATTTGGATTGTTTCCAGTTTTTGGCTGTTTTGGCTGCTTTGAACATTTACATGTAAGTCTTTGTGTGGACATGTTTTCATTTCTTTCATATAAATATATGAGTAGAATTGCTGGGTCTATATGTTGAGTGTACATTATTTAACTTTGTAGTTTTAATATATTTGGAAGGCAAATAAGCGCATGAAATGATTTTTTCTAATGACTAATGGTGTCAAACATCATTTCATGCGCTTATTTGCCATCCAAATGTCATCTTTAGTGTAGTCTAGGATTATGAACACACATAGGACTCTTTATGGATACTGCCAGTTGTCTTTTAAGAGGCTCCAGTAGTAGCTTCAAAGTTGGATAATTAAAAAGTGATAACTGTGCACATTTCATTCTTTCTTTATGTCAGGAGAAAAGATATTTCTGATATGCTCAGTATACATGTGGAGGTAAATTAGCAGCATGACTAATTTAGTCATTGCTGTCAGTCACCTTCAGACAACAGTCAATAACTTCAAGTTACATTTTGTATTCTTTTGCATCCTGTGTTGGTTTTGTATGTTAAGAAAATTGAAAAAGTATTGCAGGGGTTTTAGTATTTGTTGTAGAGAAAACATAACTTTTTTAAATTAAAAAAATAAAAAGTGATAGCTCATTTAATGGATGTTATTTATTTGGCACGTATCCCAGCCCTTGTTTCCTGTTGAGGATGCTGCTGCTGAGGGTTCTCAGGCGATCAGCTCACAGATTGTAGTGAAGCTCCCCAGCCAGCTCCTAGACCTGCTCTCTTTCTGTTACCCCACAGCCACAGCTACACAGAGAAATCTGCACCCTCCTGCTTTTTGTGGAGATAGCATATTTGATGTTCATTTTCCTAGTTCAGCAGTTCTGTCAGTTGCCATCCTGCCTGATTGTTTTTTAACTTTTTTTCTTTCTTTGCGATAAAAAGCACATAATGTAAAATGCCATACTGATTTTATCCAAGACAAAAATGCAATTACTTTAGGAGTCAAATATTTCTGTGAGGCTTATTGTGAAAAATAACAGTCCCCTGGTGTATCATTTCCCCCAGACAAAACATTTTTATGCTACACTCAGAGGCAACTTCCTTTCTTCTCTTTGAGCTGTTTGTTTTATATTTACTTCCAGACCTAAATAACTATTATCTATTGACTTCCCACTGTGAGAGCTAAGAATTTGGTATTCTTTCAGCTCCTCCTTCCCACTCGTTCTCCTTTCCTCCCAGTACAGTTATAATTTTTGCAAAATTAATATTCAGTGTTTCAGTAGGCAAGTCACTTAAATTCTTTATGCCTCTGTTTTCTCATCTGTAAAATAGGGATAACAATAACACCTCCTTTTGTGATGAGGTAAACACTTATATAAACATGTGTTAGTTAAAATCATGTTGACTTTATTAGGCATGTGTAAACACTGTTCGCAGTTGAGCTATGTGATAATTTTGATTGCTTTTCCTTCTTGCATTATTCTTTGTTAATAATTAACTTATTTTTGCTTTGTGTTTTATGTAGTCATCCTTTTATGCCTAGACTTTCTCCCAGTAGTCTAAAATTTCTTTCCGAAGGAAGGTCAAAACAATTGGCTGTTCTGTCAGTTTCATCTTAGAGATTGTTTCTGGGATCATTTTCCCCGGCCTCAGTCGGGACTAGGTGCGTTCTAGACCTCTGTGTATCTGTCGTCCTGGGATTCTTGTTGTCTGTAGATTTCCTTTGCTCCTCTTTTTGTATTGAGTCCTCTGTTTCCTGGGTCCCCTGTGTTCCTCTTTGGTTCCCTCCCTCTTTAGTGAAGCTCATCCTTTATCACATTACTCTGAGAGGGTTCATGGGGAGTAAGTTTTTGAGGCTTGGCCTATCCAAAAACTTCTTTATTCTGTCCTCACACTAAAGGCTGGATTCTAGTTTGGAAATGACTTCACTTCATAATTTTGACATTATCACTGCATTTGCTTTTAAGAGTTCAGTGTTGCTATTTTGAAGTATAGTACTATTCTTTTTTTCTTTTTTTGGCTGCACCACACAGCCTATGAAATCCTAGGGCCAGGTACTTAATTAGCCAAAGTGTTACAGAGGGAAAAAAAAGTATCTGATTAAGTTACTAAGGACCTGAACTAAAAACAAAGAAACAATTTCCTAAGAAGAAAATAGTGTTTAGCCCAGGAAGCTGTATGAATTAAGAGTCTAGTGAGGAAACCAAAAGCCATGTTATGTTTCAATGGGCTCCCCTGGTGGCTTAGTGGTAAAAAATTCCCTTGCCAATGCAGGAGACATGAGTTCAGCCCCTGGGTCTTGAAGATACCCTGGAGGAGGAAATGGCAACCCACTCCAGTGTTCTTACCTGGAAAATTCCATGAACAGAGGAGCCTCGTGGACTACAGTCCATGGGGTTGCAGACTCGGACACAACTGGGCACACAAGCATATGCATCTGTTACAAGAGGAATTGGTTACACAGGTATGGGAGGACTGGGAAGCACCAGGGTAACCTCGTGGTAGTAATTGCAGGAAGCAATTCCACTACCTGGGGATACAAAGGCAGAAGACTGGAGTTCCCAGAACCTAGAGGTGTGGAGGAGAGGTCCTGTGGAGCTGATGCTCAGATCTCTGAAGAGAATCCCTGCTCGAGCGCTGCTCCTAGCTCTGAAGGGCCTGAGGAGAGTGCGCATGTGGGAAGGAACAAGCTTTCTCCTTCCTCTAGTTCCCCTGTTGTCCAGTCCTCTAAAAGCTGAAAAGAGGAGAATGTGGTTTGCAGAGCATGAGCCTCAGCATCTCTAAGCAGAGTATGGAAGAGTGGGTGTGGAGGGGAGAGACAATTGCTTTAAATTTAAGAGGCTGACCCAGTGCTCCCGGAGCCTCGGGAGGCCTGTCCAACTCAGCCAGTGCAAGCCACAGAGGCCACAGGGTCAGGACTTAACTCTGCTGCTGCCAACCATGACTCTAGAACTTTACAAAGCACTTATAGTAACTGGTATGAAGTAACAGTTGTTTCTCCCTTTCTCTTAGAATATGAAATACTACCAGGGCATCCGGGCTGCTGTGAGCCGGGTGAAGTCCAGAGGACAGAAAGCCTTAGTTCTTGACATTGGCACTGGCACAGGACTCTTGTCAATGATGGCGGTCACAGCCGGCGCCGACTTCTGCTACGCCATCGAGGTGAGCGACGGTCTTCATGTGTATGTTCTGTGTCCTGTGTGGAAGGTCTCTTGTGTCCCTTGCACTCTCCCCGTCTGTTTGTTCACAGACATTCATGGAGTGTTCACTCCATGCCAAGCACAGCACCAGGTTCTGAGAACACAGGGATGAATCAGACACCATTCTTTCCTCCAGGAGCTCATTTTCTTCCCTGAAAACAGTGATTCTCAGCCTTGACTGAATGTCAGAATCACTGAGGAGCTTTTAAAAAATTCTAATGCCTAGTCAGTCATTGTCCTGCACTCCCCTGCCCCCGATTTTAATTAATAGTTCTTGGATGTGGCCTGAGCATTGGGGTTTTTTTAAGTGCATCAAGGTTGAGATCTACTACCTTAAATGTCCCGACAGAGCCAGCTGTCTTACTGCATTTACCCATAGTTTGGCAGTCTGCCATTTCTCTTCTTTAATAAAATATTAAACATATTATTTTTCTGGTAATGCAAATAATATGCTTCCTAGGTGGCATTAGTGGTAAAGAACCCGCCTGCCAGTGCAGGAGATGCAAGAGACACAGATTGGATTCCTTGATCGGAGATACCCTGGAACTGGAGGAGGGCACGGCAACCTATTCCAATATTCTTGCCTGGAGAATCCCATGGACAGAGGAGCTTAGTGGGCTACAGTCCATAGGGTTGCAAGGAGTCAGACGAGACTGGAACAACTTAGCACACATGAATGCGTGCGCGCAATGTGAATAATACATACCATTATAGGAAATTTGGTAAATATGAAAAAGTGTATTGGTTCAATATATAACTAACCATTGTTAAAATTTTGGTGTATTTTGCCCTACAAAATTTGTTTCTTATGGTGATTAAGTTGCAGATGACAAAGTCCCAAAATAACAGTGGCTCAGACAGAAGTTTTTTGCTTTCTTCCATAAAGTATAGAGGTCAGCACTCTAGGGTGTTCTGCCTAGACTCCTTCCAGCACCTGCCCCCCACCCCCATGTCTACAGGGTAGCCCTCAAGCTTATGGTCTAGAAGGGTGACAGTTTAGTCTGAGAGAATACCGTGGTGTGTTTGGGAACAGTGTTGTCCAGAGTTGTGGCAAATGGTGTCATGGTAGAAAAACTCAGAAAGGTAGATTGTAGCCAGACTCTGGAAGACTTCAGTGTCACATTAAAGACTTTAATATCATGAGTTAGGTGTTAATGGGCTTCAAGTGACAGTCCAACTATCACGTGATAGTTCCATGATAGTGATAGGGTTGTGTGTGTGTGTGTTGCCCCCACATGCAATTCTGTATACTTGTCTCAGGATTTCATTAAAATGATTAAGGATCATTCTTTGCCTTTGAGCTGAAACAGAGAAATCAGTGTTTGAAGATAGTTGCCTTGATAGCCTCAAGTAGATTTTATCTTCATAAATGAAGAAGCCAAGACGCACAGAGGTTAGTCTTAAGTCCCACAGTTAATAAGTAGGAGGGCTAGACCTGGTCTTTTGGTTCCTAGTTTGCTGCTCACTCCATATTAGTGGCTTTGATAGGAGGGTGTGGGTGTGTGTGAGAGAGAGTTCTAGGGTGGGTGTCTGGAGTGGAGCCAGGGATGCTATTGACTGGTAAGAGGAGTTCCTCTTTCCAGTAACTTACTTTGTGGGAAAGACCCTGCATTTCCTTTTGGACATGTTAAGTATGAAACAGCTATTGGGGCAGTAGCCAGTACCTTTGTAGACTGCTAATGAAAAATATAGGATGAGAACATACTTTTTGATAGAATTGGCAGAACTGTTTTCTTAGGTTTTTCCATATTTCCATCTCACTTACCTGGATTTCTAATTCTCTTGCTATTCTGGCTTTTGACTCAGACCTCTTCCATTTGACTCTTAAGATCTTTATGGTAGCCTCCCAGTTTTTGCTTTAGTGACTACCTGTTTGATTCTTTGGTCTTCCTGTCTTTGGACTGCCCTGTGGTTTTCAGCTCTGCCTGAACTGCATGGCAACAGGAAAGACAAGTCCAGAACCTGATGGTCCCTAGAGATGGAAATCTGAACCTTTTGAGGGTGGCATGTACAGTGGATTTGGGACTCACTTGCTAAAAATATGACAGGTAAAGCTGGCAGTGTAGGGGGCTGTCCAGGGAGAGAGAGTAGACTGAAAAGAGCAAAGGTGGGATGTGTTCAGGGGGCTGAGGGAACAGGAGTGGCCATGAAGTCCAGACAGAAACGAAGAGACCCTAGAAGGCAGGTACAGATGGCGTGGAAGTCATGAGAAAGAGGGAGTGGTCAGCAAGTGTAGATGTTGCTAGAGCCAGCACTGTCTATTAGAACTTTCTGATGGTGAGAATCTTCTATGACTGTGCTGGCCAGTGTCGTGGTCCCTAGCCACATGTGGCTGCTAAGCACTTGAAATGTGACTAGTAGGCCTGAGGAGCTGAAATTTTAAAATACTACTCAATTTTAATCCATTTACATTTAAATAACTACATGTGGCTACTGTATTAGTGCAGGTATGGAAGTTAAGCAGAATGGGGACTGAGAAAGCTGTGGGTTGGCAGCTAAGAGGTTATTGGTAACTCCCTTTAGGCGATATTTTCAGGAGAGTAGGGTTGAGGATTGGATGGAATATAAGAAATCACAGGCATTGGCTGCAGGCTTCTCTTTTAGTACATTTGAAAAGGAAGGAATATTGGGGAAAGTATATTGGTTACAGTGACTTCTGTGGCAAAATGCCTTGAAAACCAAGCATGATCCTGGCTTCCTCATTTTCTTTCTCCTTTTTCAGGGCAAAAAGAACTTTCCAAGGAATCTTTAGCAAACCTCTCCTTGGATATATCATTGGCCAAAATAAGGTTAAATGCTGTTTAATTTATTTCATTTACCTGGCAAGAAAGATTCACCTGCCCTCAGACCAGACAGTACACCCCTGGAAAGAAGATCAGTTCTCCAAACTGATTTGAGGGCTAGGGAAGAATACAGGATAATGATGTTGGGAAATCAGCTTCGGGGTTCATTCAGTAGTTTTTGAGGTGAGTTCTTGGTGGCTGAGGAGGAGGCTGTGAAGGACAGACTCTACAGGGTCAGCGGAGGAGATGAATGATAAGTCAAGGGGCAGGAGGGCTGAGAGGATGGTAAGAGCACATGATACTTTTGGGGTGGAGGCAGACTGATTGGTGAAAACTGACAGTCTGAGGCCCTCCAACAACATCAAAACCATCAAACTAGAGCCTTGAAATAATTTGAAACAAATTGTGAAGGTTTTTTTCCCCCTACCTGAGCACCTGTTCTTTGTAGAAGTATATAGCGTTTTCCTTTTGATTGTAATAGAAATATGCTTTTGTGGCAGAAAATATTGGTAGATACAGAAAAGGTCTTAGAAAAAAATGGAAATATTGTCATTATGACTGGTCACTTTATCATTTTCTAAAATCAAAATCATTTCTAAAATGCAAAAAGGCAAAATGGTTGTCTGAGGAGGCCTTACAAATAGCTGAGAAAAGAAGAGACGCAAAAGGCAAAGGAGAAAAGGAAAGATATACCCATCTGAATGCAGAGTTCCAAAGAATAGCAAGGAGAGATAAGAAAGCCTTCCTAAGTGAACAGTGCAAAGAAATAGAGGAAAATAATAGAATGGGAAAGACTAGAGGTCTCTTCAAGAAAATTAGAGATACCAAGGGAACATTTCATGCAAAGATGGGCTCAATAAAGGACAGAAATGGTATGGACCTAACAGAAGCAGAAGCTATTAAGAGGTGGCAAGAATACATAGAAGAGCTATGCAAAAAAGATCTTCATGAGCCAGATGATCACAATGGTGTGATCACTCACCTAGAGCCAGACATCCTGGAATGTGAAGTCAAGTGGGCCTTAGGAAGCATCACTATGAGCAAAGCTAGTGGAGGTGATGGAATTCCAGTTGTGCTATTTCAAATCCTAAAAGATGATGCTGTGAAAGTACTGCATTCCATATTCCAGCAAATTTGGAAAACTCAGCAGTGGCCACAGGACTGGAAAAGGTCAGTTTTCATTCCAATCCCAAAGAAGGGCAATGCCAAAGAATGTTCAAACTACCACACAATTGCACTCATCTCACACGCTAGCAAAGTAATGCTCAAAATTTTCCAAGCCAGGTTTCAACAGTATGTGAACTGAGAACTTCCGGGTGTTCAAGCTGGATTTAGAAAAGACAGAGGAACCAGAGATCAAATTGCCAGCATTCGTTGCATCTTTGAAAAAGCAAGAGAGTTACAGAAAAACATCTACTTCTGCTTTATGACTATAAAGCCAAGCCTTTGACTGTGTGGATCACAACAAACTGTGGAACATTCTTAAAAAGATAGGAATACCAGACCACCTTACCTTCCAGCTGAGAAATCTGTATGCAGGTCGAGAAGCAACAGTTAGAACCAGACATGGAACAACAGACTGGTTCCAAATTGGGAAAGAAGTGTGTCAAGGCTGTATATCACCCTGCTTATTTAACTTATATGCAGGGTACATCATGCAAAATGCAGGGCTGGATGAAGCACAAGCTGGAATCAAGATTGGCGGGAAAAATATCAGTAACCTCAGACATGCAGATGACACCACCCTTATGGCAGAAAGTGAAGAAGAACTAAATTGCCTCTTGATGAAAGTGAAAGAGGAGAGTGAAAAAGTTGGCTTAAAGCTCAACATTCAGAAAACTAAGATCATGGTATCTGGTCCCATCACTTCATGGCAAATAGATGGGGAAACAGTGGCCGACTATTTGGGGGGGCTCCAAAATCACTGCAGATGGTGACTGCAGCCATGAAATTAAAAGACGCTTGCTCCTTGAAACAAAAGTTATGACCAACCTAGATAGCATATTAAAAAGCAGAGACATTGCTTTGCTGACAAAGGCCTGTCTAGTCAAAGCTGTGGTTTTTCTAGTAGTCATGTGTGGATGTAAGAGTTCGACTATAAAGAAAGCTGAGTGCCGAAGAAGTGCTGCTTTTGAACTGTGGTGTTGGAGAAGACTCTTGAGAATTCCTTGGACTGCAAGAAGATCAAACCAGTCAATTTCCTGAATATTCAGGAAATCAGTGCTGAATATTCATTGGAAGGACTGATGCTGAAGCTGAAACTCCGATACTCTGGTCACCTGATGGGAAGAATTGACTCACTGGACAAGACTCTGATGCTGGGAAAGATTGAAAGCAGGAGGAGAAGGGGACGACGGAGGATAAGATGGTTGGATGGCATCACTGACTCGATGGACATGAGTTAGAGCAAGCTCTGGGAGTTGGTGATGGACAGGGAAGCCTGGCATGCTGCTGTTCATGGGGTTGCAAAGAGTCGGAGATGACTGAGTGACTGAACTGAAAATTTCCTCTGTGTGCATATGGCTGCATATGCATCTGTATGTTTCATGCAGTGATGTGGTCGGAGCTATGCAGTCTAAATTGGGCAGATGGAAAATTAAGAGATAGAGGAGCTTATGTTTAGGGACACGTGAAGGGTTCAGGGAAGACTTCCGTAAGGAGGCGATTTGTGCTGCCCTGAAAAGTTGGGTTAGCTTTGGCAGGTGGTGGTAGGGCAGAGGAGGCTCAGGCTTACCTCTTGCCTGTACAGTGAGGAGATGAGTGTGGCTGTAGCATTGGTAGTGCATGTGTGTATTGGGGGTGGTGGTAGGAGGGGAGGAAGGCTGGGTAAAAGTAAGGTGGTCCATACCATGGAGGGCCTCAGATACCATAAGGGAATATAGGCTGTGTTCCACTAGCAATTGGGGATTTGAGACAGTTTTGAGCAGGAGGGTGACCTGCTCACACTTCTTATCTAATATAGTCTCACCTTCCTCTAGAGAGCACATACACTTCCCATCCCAGGTCCCCAGTCATGGTTTTGTGAGGCACATCCCCTTTGCATCTCCCTCTAGCATAGCACTGACACCTGCCATCCTTACTAGGTGGTGCAGCCTCCTTGGAAGTCTCCTGCATCCCTCCTTTGCCTGGTGTGTAATGACAATGCCTAGCTGCAAGTTAAACCTAGCAGAATCTCATCCTTTTGTATTCATTTCCATGACACACAATTGGAGATGCATTTAAATTACATAGGTGAAATCTTGTGTGTTTAGATCAAAACAGCCCAACAAAATATTTTGCCTGTATCAAATGGTAACAAAGGTACATTTTATGTATTCAGGAAGAAATTCCATAGTGGAGGCCTCTTTTACTTCAAATCATAGGACCAGAGTCAAGGTATATCTTGCTAACTGGTTGTTCAGTTCAGTCGCTCAGTTGTGTCCGACTGTGACCCCATGAACCACAGCACGCCAGGCCTCCCTATCCATCACTAATTCCTGGAGCCTACCCAAACTCATATCCATTGAGTCGGTGATGCCGTCCAACCATCTCATCCTCTGTCGTCGCCTTCTCCTCCTGCCCTCAATTTTCCCCAGCATCAGTGTCTTTTCCAGTGAGTCAGCTCTTCGCATGAGGTGGCCAAAGTGTTGGAGTTTCAGCTTCAACATCAGTCCTTCCAATGAATATTCAGGACTGATCTCCTTTAGGATGGACTGGTTGGATCTCCTTGCAGTCCAAGGGACTCTCAAGAGTCTTCTCCAACACCACAGTTCAAAAGCAGCAATTCTTCGGCGCTCAGCTTTCTTTATAGTCCAACTCTCACATCCATACATAACTACTGGAAAAACTGGGTGTTAGGATGTTATTTAACTTACTGCTCATTTTTATTTGGGTTTTCACTAATTTCTAGGTTTTCAAGCCTATGGCTGATGCTGCTGTGAAGATTGTGGAGAAAAACGGCTTCAGTGATAAGATTAAGGTTATCAATAAGCATTCCACTGAGGTGACTGTAGGACCAGGTGAGAGCAACACATCTTGTGTCAAAAGCTTTACTTGCTCTTGTGGGAGAGAGGAAAAAGTTTATTCCAGTTTCTGGGAGAGATGTACCCAGGTAATTGCACAGAATTGGGATCTCTCCATGTGCTGGTCTGAAGATAAGCACTTCTCTATTAGTTTGTTTCTCCACTAATTAAAATAAATGAGGAATGAGTAAACCAGAGCTAATCAAGTATACGACTGCTAATGTAAACAAATGAAACCTTTTGCTTAAGCAAGTTGAAATACTCACCTGGCTCAATTTATCTGGTTTCGAGTTTTATTAGACAGAAGCAAAACAGTAAAAGGTTGACAGTGAGAGGTTTGCCTAGTTCCAGTATCCAGTCTCGGTATCCAGCGTAAGAGATTTGCCTGTGTAGCTTGGTCTTCAGGTTTTCAGAATATTTTTTATAGTCTGGGAATTTGAATCAGACTTTTGACATTTCACATGCTCCTGATACTGGGAGAGCACAGTGAAAAAGATTGACAAGAGAAACTTCTAACATGAGGTTATGGATGTTAAACATGCAGTATTTTAAAAGAAGCGTCTACCTAAATTCAGGATTTTTCTCACATTTGAAAAGCATTTTTTTATGGAGAATCTGAAACGTGCACAAAAGAAGGGATTGATATTCCCTTCATTCATTTTTAAAGTGTACCATACATACAAAAGAGTGCACAGATCATCCCATTTTTAATCAACATTACTGGGGTATGATTTTTTGATTTATTTATTTGGCCATACCACGTGTCTTGTGGGATCTTAGTTCCCTGACCAGGGATTGAACCCAGGCCCTCAGCAGTGAAAGTACAGAATCTTAACCACTGGCTGCCATGGAATTTCCTATTGAGGTATAATTTATATAAAGTGGATGCACCCATTTGAAGTGTATAGTTTGAGGTTTAACTATGTAAACTCACTTGTAAACTCAAATGTAAACACACTTGTCACCACTTCTACCATCAAGATACTAGAATGTCTCCATCATGCCCAAAGAGATTCCTCATGACCCTTCACAGGCATTCCATCCATATCTGTGGCCCTAGGCACTCACTGATCTGCTTTCTTCATTAAAGATTAGATTTGCCTTTTCTAGAATTTTGAGTGAAATTAGTGTATGCTTTTCTGTGTCTGCTTTCTTTTCTGTAGTACAGTGTTTTTGAGTTCTGTACAGTGTTTTGTGTGTCAAGTGTTCATTTCTTTCTGTTAGTGAGCATCACTTCATGTGGGTACATTCCATAATCTGTTCATTCCTTTACCTACTGATGGACATGGGTAGTTTCCTGGATGGGTCTTTCGGTTCACTGATCTTTTTTTCTACAGTGTCTGATCTACTGTCAAGCACATCTAGTGAACTTTTCATTTCTGATACTATATTTTTCATCTTTAAAATTCCCTTTGTGATTTTTTTTTTATAACTTCTGTTGTTCTTATGTGTTTATGTGTTCCTTTAAATAGTTAACAGATTTATATTAGCTGTTTTAACATCCTTCTATTTCACTGCCTCTCTTGGTCTTTTCTGGGTTTCTTGTATTGACTCATTTTTACCCTGGTTCTGGGTCCTATTTTACTTCCTTGCCTATCTAGTAATTTTTATCCAAATGTTGTGTATATTAGGAGATTTACATTGCTAAGTGCTGAGTTTTGTTGTCTTCCCTTAAAAGCTTTGTCTGGCATGCAGTTGGTTTCTTGCAGATCACTTTGATCCTTTCAAGGCTTGTTTTTAACCTTTGTTGGCACAGGCTTAGAATAGCTTTAAGACAGGGTTTCTTACTTGCAGCACTGTTGACATTGTGGGTCTAATAATTCTTTACCGGGAAAGTTGTCCTGTGCATTGTGGAATGTTTGCTCCTGGCCTCTTAACTGGTGGAAGCTCATAGCATCTCCTGCCTCAACACCATTTGTGCCCATCAGTAATGGCTCCAGGTATTGCCAAATGTGCCAAGTGTGGGGTGTGTGCGTGCAAAATCTCACCCTGTTGAGAACCCCTGGTCTAGGGCTGCTTCAGCTATACTAGTACAGCGTGACCTTTCTGGGGTCTCTGCTGAGTGCCTGGGTCATGGCTGATCAGAACTAGAATGTTGCTCAGTCCTCTGAGCTCTGACAGTTGTTCAGCTTATAGCTACATGGTCATCCTTTGCCCAGCCTTCTAGAGGCTTACCCTGTGTGTGTGTGGATACATTCAGCAAGAGACACAAGGGGAGCCTTGTGCAGATTTCTGAAGCCCTTTTCCTGTGTAGCTTCCTGTCTGACTCTCTCCTTTGCAAATTCCAGCTGCCTCCACTCCCCTGAACTCCTCTCTGCCGCCTCATTCAGCAAGACACTTTGCTTGGCTTCTCACTATGTGTACCAAGGTCTGGAAAGTGCCTGCTGGCTGGAAGCCAGGGCAGTAGTAGGGTTCACTTTGTTTCCTGCTGTTCAGTGTCCAGAAACACTTGTTTTATATATTTTGCCCTGTTTTCTAGTTGATTATGTTAAGTCTGAACCCAGTTACTCCATTTTGCCCCAAGGTGGAGAACTTGTGCCATGTCACTTATTCTGTGCCCTGTCCTGTGGCACCTCCAGGCTGTGTGTTCACACACACAGCTTTCTTAATATCTTTCTATGTAGTGATTTTAACTGCAATAATGAAATAATTATGTGATTACGTATTTAATGTTTCTTATCACCACACAGCCGAAGCATCCTGAGCTCACGGACTGTGTGATCTTACTAATTATTCCATTCCATGACTTGGCACAGGGCCTGGCACATGGAAGAATTCAGTCATATTTGTTTAATGAGTAGACTATCAACTTGGCTTGGTCCTTAACCCCTGGTAAATGGGAAACACTGTAGCTTCGATACTGCTGCTGTTCAGTCCTTCTGAAAACTCTTTCTTCCCAGGCCTCAGGGACATCTCCCAGTCTTCGTTCTCCTTTGCAGCTTCCTTCCTACTCCCAAATGCTTATTTCCAAGCTTCTGTTCTGAGCTCTTTTAAAAAACGGCATCTGGGTTTGTTACCTGTTCCCCCGAGATGGACGCACCAAGATGTGTAGCGACCGAATTGGGGCGGCATTTATTCATCCGTCTTGTCATTTGGTGAAGACTGCTGAGGCCCCTGGAGTAACCGCCCCCACTCAGGCTCCCCCTGCACGTCTGTCGCCTTCTACAGTAGCGTTCACAGGCTCTTAAGAAGTATTTCTTGAAATCCATTGGATCATAAAGCTTTATTTTTGAAGCAGATTTGGACAGTAAATCATTTTAAGTTACATAATTGGCTTAAAAAGTATTCAGAAGGTAGAATTGGCAGGGCTTGGTGATTGATTGGGATGTAGGGTGACAAAGAGGGAGGATTCAAGCATTTAGCTGACGTTTGTTGACTGTTTTGGGGTGCTGCTAGGCATTGTTCTAGGCCCTTGGGTGTGGAGGTCACCAGGCCAGTCAGGGTACCATCCTGGAGCTGGGCAGTAACGCCCATGTTTCAGGACTATGTGATTGGTGGTGCCATTCATTGAGCAGAAGCATTGGGCAGAGAAGCAGGTGTGTGCGAGCAGGGTGGTCAGCTTAGTTTGGGACAGTGTATTTCACTTGGCATCTCCCTTGATATCAGAGAGGATGGGCAGTGACTTGGAGGGTGGTCTGTGTGCCAGGAGATAGAAGTTTCTTCTCAGCCTCTTTTCATGTCATGCTGCCTTTGAGCACATGTGTACTTCATAGGAACTGGACAGGCTTACCTTTGTTATCTAATTACCACCACCATGTGAAGCAGATCTCGTGACCAATCCCTCTTTTACAGATGAGGTGACTGATGGTCAGGACTGAAGGTTCAAGGTTAGAAAGTGGGATCCAGGACCAGGTCTCTATGACTCAAGGCTCATTCTCTCTCTGCTACATTTGCCTTTGAACTCTTAATGTTGTTCTTTTCTTGCATCACCCGTCCTTGTCCTCTGTGTAGGGAATATGAGTGGGCTTTGTCAAATTATAATTCATGAGCCATTAGGAGTATTTACAGTTAATTCTCCATGATGAATACCCCTTCCAAAGTCAGTTTTGTTTCGGCTCATTAAAAATTGTAATTGTAGAAGTAACATTACATTGTATTATGGAGGTTTAAAAGTAGAGTTAGCAGAAAGACCTTCCATAATCCTGCTATCCTAAAAAAAACTGTTATTTAGGGGATTGTTTGGCAGCAAGAAACTAACTTGATTCAGGGGGATTTAGTGTAAAGAACTGGGACCTCTGATTTCTGGATCTAAGTTGTATCTTTGGGTATCATTGGAATCAACCTCTCTCTTGCTTTGATTTTCTCTCCTTCTCTGCAGCCTAGAAATATTTGAAGTACCAGCATTCAGTCTTTGCTTTTCAAATCATTTTTGCTAATTTAATAGTTAATTGTTTGTATCGTTCCAATTTGCTAATGAGAATGAAAACATTTTCGTATAGTTGATTGATTTGCTTTGTGTTTTGAATTGTCTTGTATTTTTCCCTGGTGTTCTTTTGGACTGTTTGTAGGTTTTTTGTTTGTTTGTTTGTTTTAAATCAGTTTTACAAGACCCTTGCAATATTAAATAGAAAATTCAAAGAGTAGTATAGTGAACACCCATGTTCTCTTAAGCAAGACTTAATCAGTTGTTAGCATTTTGACATTTATGTGTATACCAAGGTGGATTTTATTTTTTTCTGAACTGTTGGAAAGTCAGTTGCAGACATGATGACACTTCTAAACAGTTTAGCATATGTGTGTACTTTGAGTTATAATGACCTATTAACCTTTTTTTTTTTTTTTTTTTACACATTTCCTCTTATCTGTTGGTTGCTTCTGACTCTTCCCTTGTGTTTCTCAGATGGTGACATGCCATGCCGTGCCAACATCCTGATCACGGAGCTGTTTGATACGGAACTGATTGGGGAGGGAGCGCTGCCCTCCTATGAGCATGCGCACAGGCAGCTCGTGCAGGTAAGGGACTGACGGCCGCCCTCAGGCGAACTGCCACGATCTCCCATGGCTCTTGTCACTGCACAGTACTCTGCACAGCCCCAACCCTCAGCACCTGTCTGTGTCCCCTAGGGCGCCCTTTGATTCCTATGAGATTTTGGTTCTCTTCAGTCATGACTTCCTCTTGAATGCTGAATCTTAGTAGGTTAGAGTCAAAAGACTAGAAACTATCTTCAAATTCAATTCAACAAGCATTCTTACACTGTGTGTAAGGTCTTCTAGCATCCAGGGAGAAGTATAAGACGTCCTTCTTGCTTCTAAGATCCACACCAGTCAGCAGTGGTGAGGACTTGATGGGCCAAATGGAGAGGTAGGCAGAAGTACTGCTGATGTTTGGTTTAAGACCAGTGGAAAAAGTCAAGGGTCAGGAGGGAGATGAGGGCCTGCGTGGAGAGGATGGAATATGGGAAGGCACTGAGGAAAAGGAGAGATGTCCCAGGCAGAGGACCTGTTTAGTAGGTCAGTGAGAACACCAGTCTGCAGTGCTTGTGAGCTTACAGTGGAGAATGGGTAGAGGGTAGAAGGCCTTGAATGCCAGGCTGTTGATAACCTTGAGTGGTGATAGCCTTTGACAGTTGACAGTTGTTTTGAGAAGGGAAAGATATGCTGAACATGTTAGTTTAGAGATGTTGGCCTTGTTTTTTTATGAACATAAACGGGGAGGTCGAGACTGAGGCAGAGGCCTGCTGGGGAGGCATGTGTGTCTGCTGCTTCTGCCGACACCTGCCATGTGGGGACCGTTCCCATGAGCCTGTAACTGTCCTAGCCTGGAACTCTCTTTGGGGTACTTAGTGCCCCTGAAGAGAGGAAGGAGGCTCCTCCCAAGGCAGTTGGGGCCAGAGTCCACATTGCTCACATGGTCAGCATGTGAGGTAATTGTCCTGCAGATTCCCATACTGTGTGAGATGTCTCATCATTTCCAAAATACAAAATTCTGTGTTTGAAATTATTTTTTCTCTACCTTAAAGCCATCAGTTAGATGAATCCCTGAAATAGAGAACAAGGATATTTAGAGTTACGTTAATGTCATCCAGTTTGTCTTTCTCTGATTCATCTCATAATTAAAAGGTGCACAGCAGCTATACTCAGCTTCCTCTCCCAGTTGGCCCATAGCAGCCAGGTGTTTGCTGTCCACTCTAGTCGTTGTCCCCATCTGCCCAGCCTGAACTTGAAGGAGCTCTGGCATCATGGTCTCCAGTACCTTGTCCCTCTTCCTGCCACATTGGAGGTCATGAAACTGGGGCACTGGGGCGTCTGACAGTCCATGTGGTGTTGCAGTGGCCCAGGAATTGGTCTCAGAAGCCACCTTTATTGGTGCCTTCATTTTGCCGGGCCCTTTTTAGGATACCAGGAATATGAGGGTGAGCTCCTGGCAATGCAAATAGGTGGGCAGGTGGTCACAGTCCAGCTTGAGGTCCGTTCTGATCATGGTTGGTGGGGTGAGGTCTTGCCCACCCTGGTGGGGGAAGGTGGAGAGACCCCTAATGCTTGGTGTGTAGAGAGTGTCAGATGAATGTATTGGAGGGTTGGAGGGAAACTGGATGAGGGGCTACAGCCACAGCCAAGTCAGCAATGCCCAGTGAGGCTAGGAGGTCAGGTCAGTTGAGGATGGACACTTGTCTACTGGGCTCTGCCATAAGAAGGTTCTAGTATCTGGGTGAGAGCTGCACTGAAGGGAAGCTCTGAGCCTAGTGCTAGGATTTCTGTTTAACAGGAAGACTTAGACTCTTTTTTCAAACTCTCTGTGGGAGTTAATCAGCATGATGACAATTAAGGTTTATTTTTGAAATATTCAGGAGTGTCAGGTAACTAGGAACTTAGCTGACATAAATCATCTTAGACATAATGTGTGTTCTTTCTGCACTCTAGTTTCTTCCTTTCACAAGGGCACTGGGCTGAAAACAGTTCACTGTCCTAATAATGATAAGGCATTAGATGTTACTAAACTTGCCTCATACTAGGGAATAAATCTCTTTTGCTCAGTGGGAGTTACTGTGGGTCAATGTAACTGGTTATTTTTTTGTTCTTTTGTTTTACTTTTTGAATATAAACTTAGGCAAATTGTGAAGCAGTGCCTCACAGAGCAACTGTCTATGCACAGCTGGTAGAGTCCAGGAGGATGTGGTCGTGGAATAAACTGTTTCCCATCCGTGTTGAGACCAGCCATGGAGAGCAGGTCATCATTCCCCCCTTGGAACTTGAGAGGTGCCCCGGTGCGCCCTCTGTCTGCGACATTCAGCTGAACCAGATGTCGCCCGCTGACTTCACCATCCTCAGCGACGTGCTGCCTATGTTCAGGTACCAAGGAGCCACCCAGGGTCATGGCGCTTGGAGACACTTGGTGGAATTGGGTCTTTGGCAGTCGTTTTTGTGTTCCTTTTGACATCAGGAGTCCATTGCAAACAAGTCTCATTGCAGGTGAGGTCACCATAAAAGCTTAAAAATGGACTGTGTGAGCTTAAAATCTGTTTCAGTTCCGGAATGTTCTTCCACAGTGTGGACTTCAGCAAGCAAGTCAGTAGCTCAGCAGCCTGCCATAGCAGGAAGTTTGAACCGCTGGTGTCTGGCCAAGCTCAGGTGGTTCTCTCCTGGTGGGACATTGAAATGGACCCTGAGGGGAAGATCAAGTGCACCATGGCTCCCTTCTGGGCACACTCGGACCCAGAGGAGCTCCAGGTAAGAGGCAGGAGCTGAACACATTATCATGGAAATCAGGAAGTTGTCGTCCATTTTTGGTTCTGGGAAAGGAGCATGTTGGGTCTTAGATTCACAAGCATTTAGAGACAGAAGGGACTGAGTTCGTGGTCAGTACCAGTGGTCATAGTGAACCACAGGGCAGCTTTTGTGTGCTGGCTCTCCTGTGTCTTGGCACAGCCACTGTTAGAGCTGGCCCCTAGAGTAATCCCAGGGGACCTCAGATTAGCTTGCAGTAGAGAACTACTCAGGGAGATAGTGAAGGACAGAGGAGCCTGGCGTGCTGCAGTCCTCAGGTTTGCAAAGAATCAGACACGACTTAGCAACTGAATAGCAGAGAACAACAGCCTGTCTGCAGCCTTATTTTCTGTGACCTTAAAAGCTACCTTTTTCAGCTCAATGGAAAGTGGGGAGGATGTGACGTACAGAAAAGGAAATACATATTTTATTCCTCTTTAATGGGTGGAAAGCTGTTAAGCCTCACTCATAAGAACCATGCAGATTTAAAATGCAGTGAAATACCAGTTTTCACCTGTTAGTGAATAAAGTTCAGAGTCTGCAGACTATCGGTGGAGCTGTCGGTCAGAGCAGGAAAGTGATGGTCAGAGCGTCACAGAGGGCAGTGAGGCCCACAGTATGGCAGGATGGTAAGTGACGCCACTTCTAAATATTTAGGCTCTGATTAGATCTGCATATGTGTAGCATGGCATGTGTACCAGGATGCTCACTGTAGCCCTACTTTAATGGAAAAGACTGGAACAGCCTAGAGGCCACCAGCAGGGATTAGCTAAGTCAGTTCTGCATGCTCAGAGGGCAAGGTGGCTGCACTGATTTCAGTCAGTTTTAAGGATAGATCAAGTGAAACAACGAGAGGTACAGAATAGTGCATGTGGTGTGATTGTGGGGAAAAAATGTTTGTGTTTCTGAGTATATATGTGTGGTGTGTGTATATGAGGGTATCTTTGGAGAAATTCACAGAAATTGGTAAAAAAAAGGTTGCTTTTGGGAAGGGGGCTGAAGGTTAGGGGTGGAAAGGAAGCTTACTTTTCACTCCATGAGCCTTTTATATCTTGAATTTTCTCTCATGTGCATGTTATCCACCTCTCTATACACACTGGAGCTTCCCAGGTGGCACTAGTGGTAAATAGTCCACTTGCCAGTGCAGAAGGCACAACAGACTTGAGTTTGATCCCTGGGTCAGGAAGATCCCCTGGAGTAGGAAGTGGCAACCCATGTCAGTATTCTTGCCTGGAAAATACCATGGACAGAGAAGCCTGGTAGGCTGCAGTCCCTGCGGCTGCAAAGAGTCTGAGATGACTGAGCCACTGAGCACTATACACACAGGGAAGAAAGTGGGAAAGATGCGTTAGGGCCAAGGAATCAAATCTTCCTCCACCTGGGAGGCCTTGGGCACCATCCTCTGTGTATTCTGATTTCAGTTACCACTTGCTGGGCACTGGCTTTGTTTTGATTGCTCAGCTGATGGTTCTGGGTGTACACATGGTGACTTCATGGAAGGCCTTAGCATCTCCCCAAGTTCCTGAGTTACTGCTTAGGCCACAGGGTCATGACTGCTGCGGGATTTCAGTCAGTTCTCTTGGGCCCTTGAGCTGCCCCAGCTTGACTCTTCATAGCCTCGGTCCACTGCAGGCTGAGTCTGTGTGTGTGGCGGGCGGGGGGTGGTATGGGTTGGGGAGTGGGGGGAGAATTCTCCCACAGAATTCAGATTGGCACTGGGCTGCTTTCTTCTTCTCCAGGAGTGTGGTAGTTGCAATACTAGCATAAGAATTTCATAAAAATGTTAATGATTCTCATTTGCGTACCTTCAGAGTGTTCCTATGTATAGTTTCTCCTTGAATCCTCATATAAGACCCCCTGGGTAACCACAGAGAGCCTGGCCCAGTGAGGGGAGCAGGACCTCGTGTCTAGGCCACAGTGGTGGGTGCTTCTCCATAGGTCTCCTGGCTGTGGGGCTTGTGTCCTCCCTCTGCCAGTGGTGACTTTTGGACTGTTCAGAGTTTGAAGAGCTGCTAATGAATCTCCCTCATGACTTCACTGAGCTGCCCTTGATCAGCCTGAGACATTGGCTTCTGTCACAGCTCTTTAGCATTCGGACCTGGGAGTCTGGTGTGTGGGAAGGACATGGTGACAGGGAAGTATCACAGGAGCCCGAGAGGGGTCGGTTAGGGCATAGTAAAGGATGAATAACAAGTTTTAGAGAATCTTTTTTTCCCCTCCTTGTTACTGTTTATTATCCCCAGAGTGTATCTGGTCAGATTTGATTCCTGGCTTTTATCTTCAGGGGTTTCCCTTGTGGCTCAGCTCATAAAGAATCCACCTGCAATGTGGGAGACCTGGGTTCCATCCCTGGGTTGGGAAGATCCCTGGAGAAAGGAAAGGTTACCCACTCTGGTTTTCTGGCCTGGAGAATTCCATGGACTGTATAGTGCATGGGGTTGCAAAGAGTCAGACATGACTGAGCGACTTTCGCTTTCACTTTTACCTTCAAATAGACATCTTAGAGAGATAGGAATGGCATTCACCGGACTTTAAGTTAAATTCAAGATCGGGTAGGATAGAATGTTTTAACTGGGGGGAAAAAAAACACAAGAGAGTTGTGAGTTAAGCTTCATTTGAAGCCAAGTGAGGATTATAGCTTCTAAGATAGCTCTGAGGAGCTGCTCTGGAGGAGGAGGAGTGAGTGAGTGAGTGAGTGAGTGAGTGAGTGAGTGAGTGTGTGTGTGTGTGTGTGAAGCTCAGTATATATGTGATTTTAATGAAGGGGAGATGCTTGTGGTTAAGTACACATTCTCGCAGAAGGTTGTTGCTAGTCATCAGGCACAGGTATCTCTGTTAATGAATTTAGTGCTTTTCCGGATATGAGAATATACAAGAAATTGGGTTCATAAAATTTTCTGAAAATATCTAACTATCTCAAGCCCTGTTCTGCCAGTTTTTCCCAGAGCACTGACTCTCTCATTCCTAATTTCCACCCTAAACTTTCAGGATATGTTGAAAGTCAGGGACTGCAGTGGCTAGTGACTTCATTCTTATAGAACCAGTGGTGAACAGACAATATTTAGTTGCTAAATGCCCTCCTGAGAAGTGGTGCTATTTTTCCACTTTTTATTTTGAAAATTTTGAATCCATAAAATAAGTGAAAACGAACATCAGTACCCCTCTACTTAAATTTACCAGTTGTTAATGTTTACCATATTTGCATTCTCCCTCCCTCCTTCCAACTCCACCCCCTTTCCCCCCCCCGCCCCCCGACACACACACACACAGGGCAGGGGCTGGAGTCCCCTCATCTGAGCCCACCCTGAAGACCACTGCTATCAGCCACATTCTGTCTTTCTAAAGCCAGCAGTGTTCCATGAAGTTTTCAGGCCTTTAGCATCTCTGACTTGAAAATTTTCTTCTTTATCTCTTTGGCCAAGGTAGCTATGTGTAGTTCACACAGTGGTCTCCCAGCAAATTGGTTTTTGGCTTGGGTTTCAGCCCCTGGATTTGATGCATTGCTCTTGTTGCAGCTTGGTGACAGCTGGTTCTCTTCTTGTTTCAGTGGCGGGACCACTGGATGCAGTGTGTGTACTTCCTGCCACAGGAGGAGCCCGTTGTCCAGGGCTCAGCCCTCTGCCTGGTAGCCCACCATGACGACTACTGTGTGTGGTACAGCCTCCAGAAGACCAGGTGTGCGTCTGGCCTTGTGGTGTGGGACACTAGGCTTGTGACATTGTGCATTCATGTAAATTCCCTCCACGGACCCTGTAGAGGTTTGAGTGGGCACATTTGTATCTGAACCAAATAAGGGCAAAAGTTTGTGGCTGGGTCCCTGTTTGTGTGTACTGAGAAGAGGCTACCCCAGTGGTAGGACCCCCATTCGAGTCAGATATATACATGAGAAGTCTTGAATTGGAGGGCCTCCGACCTCTAAGGCGCACTCGAGAGCCAGTGCCTAGACTCATGTTCCCTAGAGGACCATGGATGTGTCCCTGTCCACCTCAATTTCCCTGGTGCACGTCCTTGTGCTGTGGCTTCATGCTCGCCATTGCCTAGCAGGTCATCACCCTGTATCTGTTCATTTTTTGGTCCAGTCCTGAAAAGAATGGGAGAGTCCACCCAGTGCGCCCCGTGTGTGACTGCCAGGCTCACCTGCTCTGGAATCGGCCTCGGTTTGGAGAGATCAATGATCGGAACAGAACTGATCAATACATCCAGGCCCTGAGGACTGTAAGTGTCCAGCTCTTTGGGTGGTCACAGACCAGAAGGCGTTTGTCCTGTGGACCCCAACCCACTGCTCACTTATGATCAGTTGGTTTTGTCTTCTGTGCTCTCCTGTCTGTCCACGAGTGGCTTCAACCAGCTGCTACTGGGTGCGTGTTCGAGTCAAGGCTGGGAGCTTATTTCTAGATCAGTAGGGGCTTATTCTCTGCTCTTCTATGGGAGCCTCTCGCTGGCCCTTGCTATTGTCCCTCTGGACACTTTGCCTTTATGGTCACCAGCAATTCCTTTGGTGATCCTTGTGGGTTCAGCCACCCCATTATTCCTCTCATTTGCTGTTTTCTTTCTAAAATTTTCTAGATTGTAAATCTGGTCATATAGCTCTTCTGAAAAACCCTTGCTCCCTGCTGCCTATAGAAGGGGTCTCTCAGCCTGGGGACCATACACAAGGTTTGGATGGGGGTCTCAACATTGTAAGAAAATCTGTGCTGAGGTTGCTCTTTTCCTGCAGGTGTTGAAGCCGGACAGTGTCTGCCTGTGCGTCAGTGATGGCAGTCTGCTCTCCATGCTGGCCCATCACCTTGGGGCGGAGCAGGTACTGGCCGCTTTCCTTCTCCCAGCTTCCTGATGATGCTCTTTAGTCACAGTTTTGTGACTAAAACTCTTTGCAAGTTCAGCTGCCACATACATTGTGGGTGTGCTTGGGTTGGTGTATGAGGGGTTGTTGCCTCATGTGCAGACAGGAGTCAAGGCTATAGCTGTTGCCATGTAGCTGCAGCTCCTGAGTCTGAATCCGGCGTCAGCACAGAATGTTGTACTATCCGGGGGAATCGTGAGCACAGATGTAGTTGGTTAGGTATTGTCCTTTGCTTTGGAGTCGCTTTTCATGTGGGATTGTGGTTTCCCAACCAGGGATGGCACCCATACTCCCTGCATTGGAAGTGTGGAGTCTTAACCCCTGGACCACTAGCGAAGTCCCTGGAGTTGCATTTTAATATGTATTTACTTTCTCTGTTAAGTGCGTCTCTTAAAACTAATAGCATGATATTCTCTTTAGGTATTTACAATAGAGAATTCAGCAGCTTCTCATAGACTGATGAAAAAAGTAAGTGATAATTGTCATAATTGAAATAATGTGGGGACCTGTGGGGCTTGCCTTCCTGAGTCTGGAATCAATTGCTTTGAATCAGTGTCAGTGCCAAGGGAACTGGGGGGAGTGGCAACTGCCAGTGACTCTCGTGACTCCTGAGTCGAGAGCTGGCCCGGAAGTCTGCTGGAGCTGTCGTTGAATAGCAACAAGCAAAGTTTAGACTCTACTTTGTGTTTTGTAGCTGAAGAAGCAGCTTTTCTCCTCACTTCACTTAAAACTAAAAAACCAAAACTCCTTGCAGTGATAGAACTGAAGTTAAGTTTTGTTTCTGGGGCACTAGCACCCAGGGAGTCACTGCTCACAAGCTGTCCTGACTGCTTGGTTCTGTGACGCTGTTTCACATCCTGGCCAGTGACTGGTTTTGATTGCCTTTTGAAGGATAACCCACCCCACCAGGACTACAAGCCTACTTCTGAGCCTTGCCAGTGTGCCTGCAAGAGAAATTTCTATTGCTCTTAAGACATTTTGCTCATGATGTCACCTGCAGTCTGTAGGAGGCCCTTGGAGGGGAGAAGTTCAGCAGAGTAGCTGAGAGTGGTGCTCCAGAACCGTTTGGCCAGAGAACTGCACACAGATAAAGCAACTCTGAGATGTGTTCTTTTTCTCAACAAAACCAACACTTTTGTTTTCTCTCTAAGATCTTCAAGGCCAACCACTTGGAAGACAAAATTAATATAATAGAGAAACGGCCTGAATTATTAACACCTACAGACTTGGAGGGTAAAAAGGTGAGTAGAGAGTGCTGTGCATTTGCTCTAGAGAGCACGGCTCTGAGATGGCCTGACTGCCTCCTTCTCTGGGCCTCACCGTGGGTCCCCCACTGTTGAGGGTGTGATGAGGTTCGCAGAGATGCTTGATGAATGAATACTTGCGCTGCTCCTTCAACAGGAGCAGAACGTTCGGCTCTGCTGGGATGGACAGAGACACATGGTGTCCCCTCCCTTTTCCCGTCACAGCACTGCTCCTGAACCCAGGCTGTGGTAGTGAGAACTCCGAGTCCCAACCACTAGGCCACCAGGGAACTCCTGAGAATATTTCTGAAGCACTTTCCTTCTCATATTAAACCCTGATTAAAGCTTTTAGTGATCCCTTCTCGCCTCCAAGGCATAGTTCAGTTTCCTTTTCCTGTCATCAGCTGCCTTTGGGTGACCTAGCTCCTCTCCACTGCTCTGGCCTCATCCTTTACTGTCCTACCCCACCTGCTCGTCTGGTGAGGTCCCAGAAAGGCCTTGCTCTCATTGTCATTCACACCTCTGCTTTGGCCTCTGCCCATACCTCTGCCTGGACTCCCCACTCTTTTGCTTTTCTGTCTCCTGTTCATGCATTTATTCATTTGATCAACAAACCTTCACTGACATCTACTCTGGGCCAGGCACTGTGCTGAGAATACTGTATCTGCCAGTGTCCCCACTTCTCTGGTCTCCAAGCCTGGTGAGGGAGACAGACTAGTACTGATAATAAATTGTCAGGATGAAGCTTTGAGTAGGATTTCCAGGATACCATCCTGGAAGCTCTTCCTGAAGCTCTTACTTCTAGGGTTCCTCTGTGAGCCCCTTCCTTGCTTCTGTCAGAGCCTACCACACTCTCTGAGGACGGTGCCTAGCCTCGTCTGCTCCCCCCTTCCACTCTGCACTGCTGAGGGCATGGCTCGTGTCTGTTTCTCAGTTTTGTATCCTCAAGGGTAGGTGCAGGCCTTGATTGCATGTGGACTGACTGACTGACCAAGTGGGTGAGTGAATGAAAGAATGAATGTGCCTTTGAAACTTGTCCTTTACTCCTCAGCTGAATCCCTCTGACACCTGGGCCTGCTTCTCTCTCTGATCGGCAGGTTTCTCTCCTCCTGAGTGAGCCGTTCTTTACCACTAGCCTGCTTCCGTGGCACAACCTGTACTTCTGGTATGTGCGGACTGCTGTGGACCAACACCTGGGGCCTGGCGCTATGGTGATGCCCCAGGCCGCCTCGCTGCACGTGATGATCGTGGAGTTCAGGGTAGGTCACCCAGAGATTTTCTTGGCAGGGGGTCGGGGGTTGTTTTCTTGTGTGGACCTTGGATGCAGATGGAGCACATAGGGTCTTAATGGTTTGAACCTCTGTTTTTCTGTATCAGCACACTGCAGGGCTAAATAGAAGAGGCTCGCCTTTGTAAAAATGAAGTAATTTGGCACATAAAATGGAAATGGCTGTGTGTTGTCATTTTACAATTACGGCTTATCAGAATAATTTTAAAATATAAATTAAGAGTTTCAGAAGACAAGCTGTGCAACTTGCTCTGCTCTCATTAAGAGCTGAGGCTCCAGTTGTTAAAAGCATTTTGAGATGGGCGAGTCAGCTTCCTTATGCAAGAAAAATTGAAAAGCTTCATTTTCATTTTCTCATCAAAGCAGAACCATAGTCACAAAGTCATTTTGGGAAAGGTATTTTTTATCAAAAAGATTTTGAAATGCTTTTAACCTGAAATAGAGTGAACTTCATTTAATGTTTCTTTGATAAGGATGGCTTTATCCATTGGTAGCTTAGTGGTTCTATCACTTAATTTTTTGGCCATTTCTTCTGTATTACTTATTCACTTGACCAGATTTCCATGGGAATTCTGGTTTTCATGGCCAGTGAGGGACTGTGGAGAATGATGCTGTTCCCAGGCATACGTCCAGAAGACAGAGAACACTGAGTTGACTGGCTTGAGTAACCTCTGGTCTCCTCCTAGGATCCTGTCATCCTCACACTCTCTTTATGGGCATAGAGGCTCAAGAAGTGGTTGACAGAGCTCTTCCCAATGAATCAGTGTTCAGGATGGACAGGAAGGGGTTAGAGAGCCTGTCTGAGTAGCTCTGGTCAGCTGTCCCTCAGTGGAGAGGGCTTGGGATCATGAGAGGCTTTGCAGGACTGAGGAACCATCCTGGGTCTTTGGGTCCCTTCAGCTATGGGAGTCTCTTCCAGGCTCGTGGGAGCAGCAAGACGTGCCTCAGGTTTGGAGTTGGGGCAGCCCCAGCCTCTTACCCTTCCTACTCCTGTCACCACACTTGTGTGTGCCTGAGTGGGTGTCGACATCTATGTGCTGTCCCACAAAATCATGGCGTGCCTGCCCACCCACCCTCATTGGGTGTGTGTGGGTGTTGGTGTGCCCTGGCAGGCGGGTGTCAGTGAAGGCTGTGCCTTCCTTTCAGGACCTGTGGCGGATCCGGAGCCCCTGTGGTGACTGTGAAGGCTTCGATGTGCACATCATGGACGACATGATTAAGGTATGCAGGGCCGCAGCTCTCGCCACAGTGTTGCATCCACATTCCATCGGGCCACAGGCTTCTGAAGGGGATGTCTGGCTTCCATGGAGGGACCTGGGTTGGGCAATGTGGGCAGTATGCAGAGAGCTCCTCTGTTAGGGGCAGCAGGGGCAGGCATATATGTTCTACTTGGTTCACCGTGAGCATGAACCTGAGAGCCACTGCATCTCCATGTCTGACTGGTGTTAAGGCCATTCTCGCCTGGGGCTGTAACCCCTGAATCAGAATTTTGGGCTGGGGCCCGTCTGTCACCAGACCACTGGAACCACTCCTGCCAGCGTCAGCAGTTAGTTCTTTTTTGGGATGGCCTCTCTGGAAGACAATTTTGGCAACCTTCTGAGCCAGCTGTTTTCATTTTGGGGACTCCATTTCAGGGGAAGGTGCTTGAGGATGGAGGTGGGTGGGATGTAGAAGGAGGGTTCCTGCAAGGTTATCTGTACATTAGTAGGGGATCCAGTCAGCTACCAGGGTCTGCAGCTCCCAGAAACAAGGACAGTCATGAAAGTGCCAACGATACTTGGCCAGGATAGATGTGAAGAGTCACGAGCCCCGTGAGAACGGCAGGACAGGGAGCACCATCACATTTTTGTGTATTAAGAAAATTCACACATGTAATAACTGTAAATGGAAAGTGACCTGTACAAAGTATATACAACATTAAAAAATTTTTTTAATTATAAAAAAATTATACAATGAAAAGGGGGTGGAGTAGCAGACACCAAAATGTTAGTTCTTTGATAGAAAGTGGTTAGTTTTTTCCTCCCTTTTGCTTCTTTCTGTTTACATTTTCTACAGTGATGGTGGATTCCTTGTGTAAACATTTTTTTTAACATTTTTTTAAGTAAAAAAAATCTAGTGGACATTTGCAGTTTTTCATCTTACCTGCCTGTCCACAGCAGATCACTGACTGTTCCATGCTCCTGGAAACACCACACACTCTAGCTCCCTCTGGCCACTTCTCAGGCTCCTTCCTGGAATCCTTCCCTCTTATCCCCTGAGGTGTCCTGTGTTCTAGGGCTCCCCTAGGTCCCTGCCCAGACCCCTGTGGCTGTCTCCATTCTCTCTATTTGCTGGCCATTGTCTGCCTCTCTCCTGAGCTCTGACCAAATAGCTGAGAGCAGTGACTCCACTGAGATGTCTTCAGGCGCTTCTGCCCCCTGCCTCCAGAATCCACCTGCTTCTCCCCCACCCCTAGTCTGGCCCCTCCCAGTGCTGCTATCCTAGACCTGCTGTCACTTCATACCTGCCAGCCGGGCTCAGGGTCCCGGCAACCTCCCAGACAAGCCTTTGCCTTCCCATTCAGTTGGTTGGTGGGTACCATAACCATCAGGTCCTCCGTGAACAAGTTTTCTTTCCCCGCTGTTACTTGTCTGGGCCACTTGCATCTCGTGTCTGACCATATACCCCGCTGCTTCTCCGAGTCAGCCTTTCTCCACAGGGAGCTTAAGTGAATCTGTAGATCTGAAGTCTGGCCCTGTCTGAGCCCCCACCCTCACCCCTGCAGTCAGCCTCTGCCGCTCTGCTGGCTCTGCTCTGCTCTCTGACCATTCCCTGCTGGGCTGTGTGCACTCTCTGCTTCCAGCTCCTGTGTAACCTTCAAGAGGCAGCCTAGAGGTTACCCTCCAGGCAGCTTTTCTTACCCAACCCTGTTCTTAGCCGGTCAGTGTCCCCTGGACACTGAAGTCGCTCCCCAATTGTCTCCTAGACTGGGAACCTTGTAGGGTGGTGATCTGGCAGCTGTAGTGATCAGTAAGGGTCACTGAATGGGCAAGTGTCCAAGTGATGGGTGATTTCACCAGTGTAAGCAGTTGGTCAAGGTAGCTCGTGAGATGGGCAGTGGCTTTGAGTTTTAAAAGGCAGAAAATTAAGCTTAGAGGGCCTTGCTGAGGAGATTGCTTATGAGTGGTGCCAGAAGCCAGCTGGTCTGGCCAGGCGCCTGTGGTCTTTTATGGGGGCCCACTTGCCCCACATGACCATGGCAATTACCCTGAGGGACCAGGGCCATGGCAATTAGGGACCACTGGCATAGATAAACTCTGGAGATGGGGACAGGAGCCCCTTGTTTCCTGGCCACCTGGCTCTAGCTCTGCAGACCTCCGCCTTCTCTTCCCTTCTCAGCGTGCCCTGGACTTCAGGGAGAGCAAGGAGGCTGAGCCCCACCCGCTGTGGGAGTACCCATGCCGCAGCCTCTCTGAGCCCCAGCAGATCCTGACCTTTGATTTTCGGCAGCCAGTCCCCCTGCAGCCTGTCCATGCTGAGGGCACCATTGAGCTGAGAAGGTGAGTGGAGGCCCCAGGGTGGGGGAGTGAGGAAGGAAGTGACAGGGCTTGCTTTCTAATAGTTATTGCCTGAATGGCTATAAGCACTTACTTTGGCCACTTTCATGTAGGTGGGATGGCTGTCCTTGTCTCAGCCTTGCCCTTCTTCAAGTGGCCCTGAAATGTGTGGGGGTCCCCATAGCTGCTGGGTGGGGGAAAGAGCCAGAGTGGGCTTGCTCATCCTCCCACATCTGAGGCTCCCTTTGAGCTCAGTGGCGTGTTACACACAGCTGCAGAGAAACATGAGTTTGGTTGCTATGGTTACCCATTGGACCATATTCTTTCCTGAACCCTCCTGGGAATTGAAGCAGCTTAGGAATTGGCAGGGGCTGTCGTCGTGCTACATGGTCAGGCCCATCCAGCTCCAGCTCCCTTCACGGGGAGGAGCAGCTGCTTCCTGGAGGAAGCTCCCTCTTCTAACTGGGTGGAGACCATGAGCCCAGAGCCCCTTGGGGCTCCTCTGACAAGGAGGAGGCAAGGCAGTTGCCTGTCTGTGCCTGCTGCCCAGAGTTATCTGGGAGCGACCTAGACTTCAATGCCTGGACTGCTCTCTCAGCCTTCTGGGCCACCCTTTCCATGATCTCAGGCAGAGGAGGCCAGGCTGGCAGCCAGCTGGCCCTGCCCCGGGGTTACTCTGAATACTTGGCCAGACTGTGGGGAATGAGTGGGCACTTTGGTTGCTCAGCAAGAAGGCTACTTTTACTGAGTGGCCTTCATTCAGGTGGAGTCTTAGGAGCCTCCTGACAGGGCAGGATGGAAGTAGGGAGGATGAGAGGTTTCTGAAAAGCAGAGGGCAGCCATGGCCATGCCAGTCCCTCATGCAGCTGTTTGTTTTTGGTCCCTTTCCACCCCCTGTCCCATCTCTAGGCCCGGGAGGAGCCACGGAGCTGTCTTGTGGATGGAATACCACCTGACCCCGGACAGCACAGTCAGCACTGGCCTCCTGAAGCCTGCAGAGGACAAGGTAGTACTGTGTGCACAGGTCCCTGAGGGAGCGGACCCTGAGAGCAGGTGCCATCACGCCAGTCGTGTGTGCTCTGGGTGTTCCGGGTAGTGACTCCTCAGTGGTCCTGGGTCATCCAGCTCCGAACAGCAGCTTCTCACTGCGAGCTGCCTGGGCTGGAGGCTGGCCAGGAGGGGGCTGGCTGGGACATCAGGAGCCCTCACTGCCTTCTTCCTGCTTTCCCTGCAGGGGGACTGTTGCTGGAACCCCCACTGTAAGCAGGCCGTGTACTTCTTCAACACCACACTCGACCCCAGAGTGCCGCTGGGCGGCCCGCAGACCATCACCTACACTGTGGAGTTCCACCCCCACACTGGAGACATCACCATGGATTTCACACTCTCAGATGCCCTGGACCGTGGGTGCTGACCCTCACTTGTTGAGAAATAAAGTGGAGGAGGGCTCTGGGCTCTGAATGGTGGCTTTCTGTGGAGAAAAGTGAAGGCACCTTGCCTTTCAGGACCCATCTTGGCCTCGGGGGTTAGAGGAGACCACTTCCCGTTTTGTGTTTTTGCACTGTCGGCTCCTTGCTCCAGATATGGCAGGAAGTGGGGATTACTCTGGAGCTGAGAAGGGGCCAAGGAGCCCACCCACAGTGGTTTTTAAAGTAATCAGAGAGCTTCATGGCCACAGCGTCCCTCCTGCTCTCCCTGGGAGGGAGCCAGGGCTGACCGGCCTGGGTGGGTCTGCTACTCTCCTGGAGCTGGGCCAGCCTGGTCTTGCGCTCTGGGGACCTTTGAGTCCACCTGCCTGCTCCAGCTCAGAGAGGCTCCTATGGGCAGAGTTACTGATGTGGCAGGGCTCTGAGTCTTGAAGACCCTGGTAGGGCCAGACTGAGGACCAAGTTCAGACTCTTTTTGTCTGCTAGGTAATGGCCCCAATCCACATCTGTAAGGGTTTGGCCTCCGTGTGCAGCAGCAGCAGGTGACCAAGACCAGCACCTGGACACCAGGCTGCTCTTCTGATGCCAGGGAGGAGGCTGTCCCAGAGCAGTTCAGACGCAGATCCAGGATACCAGCCAGCAGGAGGAGGGAGCCCGAAGGTACAGCCCTTTCCCACGTGCCCCTCTTCTAGCAAAAGGACCTCATCCCGTAGCAGTCTGGGCAGATGGTTACTAGTGCAGGCACCCCAACTTCGCCTTGCCAGAGAAGGGCAGGGAGTCCCAAAGAGGCCCAGCCTGGTTTCTTCCCACACACAAGGTCCCGTTCTGCTATTTACTCTAGTTCAGAGGGAGGAAGTGAGAGAACCCAAGTGGCCTGGTTTTTGAGTGGTTCAGGGCAGACTCAGGCTGTGCCCGTCCCATGGGGAAGGGCAGGAAAGGTAGGCCCTCCATGGTGGTCTCCCCATAGCCCCGCCTGGCCGCCTAGCCTGCTGGAGTCAGAGCAGGGCCCAGACCAGCTTTTCACTCAAATAAGTGCAGAACACCAGCCTTGAGCCTCACAGTTTTATTTTTTTTCCTCATTATCCATCCTTCTTTTCAGCACCAGTAAAGGAAAAAAAAAACACTTCTCTTTTCAAAATACTTTATCAGGTGTAAAGATTGTTTTTCTTCTAGGGAAGAATCGTTTGGATAATAGATTTGATAACGTTTTTACCAAAACCTTAGGTGTGCTTACCATAGAAAACCCCTAATGTCCCATGAGGATACAATACAGAAAAAAATACAGAAATTAAAAAAGTGTTTTTTTTTTCTTTTTTAAAACAGTATTTCTAAATTTCAGCAAGTTAATACAACAGTTAAAAAGCATCAAGATTAATACCCATACTTAAAACTGAAGGTGGTTTGGACAGATGAAGTGACCGTTTTTTTTCTGAAGCTGACCTCTGCCTCCTGCCTCCTGTGGAGGAGGCTGGGCCCGGGGCAGGTGCAGGGCCTCAGGGATTTAGGTGACCCCTGTGTCCATCCTTCCAGGCCTAGATGCCACAGAAACATCTGAGATGTTCCGTTTTAAAAATCGAAATGGAAAAGTCTGGCTTGTACACAGCCCCGGGGGTGCACAGGTTTGATGAAACTCGTGGCTGAGCAATGGCGGCCTCGGCGCTGAGGCCTCAGAGGGCCGCGCGAGGGGAGTGGGGAGGCAGGCAGGCCCTTCTCTGGAGACCAGGCGGGCTGGGCAGAGGCAACTTTGTTAGGATGGGAAAATGACTGAGGCACAGGGAGGTATGACTTGACTAAGGCCGCCCCATGAGTAGGGAGGGAAGCATGTGCCCCGTGCCCTGGCTCCCCTCCAGCTGCCTTGGGAGGCCAGCAGCCCCTCTGAGGGCTGGAAGCTGTGCTGGAGTCACTCTACTTCAGGAACCAGGCCCTGCCTCCACGGCTCTCCTGGGCACACAGCTGGCCCACAGCCTGGGGCCTTGGCTCAGGCCCAGACGTCTGGGTATCACATCTGCCCTGTTGAGCTCCACCTGCGAGCAGATTTCTGGCCGCTCCTAGGATTGGAGGCCTCTGACCCAGGGAAGCCTAGCCAGGGCCCAGGAGCCAAAGCCCTGGAGGAAGGGTGCAGTGGAGAGCCAAGGAGGACTGCATCCTGGATGGTGAGCTGCCCTCTTGGCTTGATGTGGGGGGTGGGGCTGGGGGCCTGGCCAGGGGAGTGCTCCAGGCAATGTGGCCCTCTGCCCACCTGCTGCCCTGGCCAGGGGGCTTCAGACCAGCCCGCATCACCATGAGTGCAGCTCTTGGGAGTGTCCCCCTCCAGTGCAGGGCCTGGCCTCTGACCTTGCCCCTCTTGGTCCCTCTTGCAGCTCAGTGGGTGACAAGGCACAGCGTCAGCATATCGGCACCAGGAGGCTCCTGGCAGCAGGGTCCTGGTACGTCCACAGCCTTGTTGGGCAAAACTGGCTTCAAGCCAGGTGGCACGTTGGTTGGGGCGCTGTGAGGAGGGGAGACCAGTGGGGGGTTGTTAGTAACCCCCTGAATTGGAGGAGCCTTGCACCTGGAAATAGACAAAACCCTCCCTGTGTGACTGGGGGCGGGGGACGTCCCCAGGTGTGTTTAAAAAGGCAGGTGGGCAGAGGCAGTGCTGCCATGGGATGAAGAGCTATGGGCTTCCCCTGCTGGCTCTGCCACACTGCACAGGTACCTGGGGCTGGCCCTGGTTGCGTGGTGGCAGACTGGATGCCTGTGCACCTGAACACCAACCAGTACTGCTCCCTGTGTGGGACGAGCAGTAGCCATCAGCCTTGCCACCCCCAGCCTGCACACTGGTGAGGTGACAGGCTGCTCTGCACCTTGAGGGCTGGGGTCGCTGTGGAGGATGGGCCTGGGAGGACAGAGCCGCAGCCCACCCCCCCACCCCAGATGCAGGGGGATGGTTCCTGAGCTCAGCCAGCACGTGGATGGGGACAGTCACCAAGGGAGGATTGGTTCTGAACCAGAAGGGTGTCCGGAGGGGAGACAGGATCAGGCAGAAAGAGAATGTGTTGGTTCTGACAGAACAGAATCTACAAATCTTACCGTTTTCAAAACCAGAAGTCCCCCTCCCCTCTTACACCGTGAGTGGCCCTTCTTCCTGTGAAAAAAGGATGCTCTCTCTTTAGAATCCTGTCTATGGCTCCATGGCCCCCGTTGGAGTCTCCAAGGGAGGCCCTGGGCTCTGCTGTGCCGGGGGAGGGAGCCCATTTCAGGAAGAACAGTGTTCTCCCTTGTGGCTTGCAGACCCTTTAAAGTGAAGGGTTATTTTTGTTCTTTTTCTGTTTTTCTTTTTAAAATGTAATCGCCCTTGAATGCAAGACCCTGGGAAAGCGCCCGGGCTCGCTGGTAACTGGACACAGCCTTCATGGTCCCCGTTCGTGAGCTGTCCAGGCTGGAGGCGGCGAGCTGGCGGTCCCGTGTCCAGGAATGCTTCTTTGGCTGGTTCTGATTGTGTTTGGAGTTTGGCCTTGGGTGAGGCCCGAGTGAGGGGTCTGTGGCTACGGTGTGGCACGTGGCATGCGGGCAGCGTGCATGCGAGGGTGCAGGCATGCGAGACAACATGGCAGCAAACAGAAATAATGAACCCTGGATGAAGCTTGAGAAGAGATACAAAGAGTACAGAAACCCGGATCTCATACTAACCCACGGGTTATAAACTAGGTTGTGCTGTAGATTTGTAGAAAATCAACGATTCGAAAGAATGGCACTGATTAAGCAGCCGGGACTCCCCAGGCCGGCCTGACTCCTGTCCATGGCGAGTGCCCAGAGTGCCGGGCAGCGCTGGTTCCAGCTCACCCAGGACTGGCCGCGGCTCACCCGGGCCCCTGCCCTCCTCCGCCAGCACCAGTGGTGCTCGCTGGAGGGGACACGGCCAGGGAGGGACTGCGACTCAATGGGCTGGTGGAGGCCCCGCTGCTCGTGGTGACTAGGCTGGTCTATGCCTCGTCGTCCCCTGCAGACACCATCAGTCGCATGGCCACCGGGAGGTGGTCCGTCAGGCCTGACAGCTGGGTGATAAAACTGAATTCTTCCACCTCCTGCGGGAATGAGGGGGGTGGAGAAGGAAGAAACATCCTTGTTAGACCCAGAGGGCATCCTATAAAGCAGGGGCCTGGCTTGGGCCTGCCTGAAGGCAGAGAGTGGGAGCATCCTTGGGGGCCCCAAAGGCCTCCTGGACTGGCACGTCCTGCTTTCTGTGGAGAGCTCAGTGCTGCCAAGGGGTGTAGAGCAAGAACCCCCTGCTACGGGCACAGCCTGGCTGCTCAGCCCAGCCCAGCCCAGACTCACAGCCTTCCAGTCCGGGCACAGCCCCTCCTCCCCGTGCAGCATGTAGTCGATGCGCCTGCCGTTGCCTTTCAGCAGCTCTTTTCGTCCCTTCTGACCACCCCCGGGACTCTTGCTGGTGGGGAAGGCGAGGTACTCCCGGCGACCTTCCTCACTCTCCAAGACCCTGCTCACACAGAAGGCACAGGAAGGCAAGGTGAGCACAGCCCCAGCCCCAGGTCCTGAGGGTGGAGCCACGTTCCATCCCCCAAGTCAGACCAAACCCCTACATTTAAGATCTGTCTTCTCTCTGAGCCCAGAAAGGGACTGGGGTGGATAGAGACTGGGTCTAAGCCTGTGAGTTCCTGACTGACTGAGCCACTGCCCGGGAGTGTCCCATGCCCACCTGGGGTCGGCAGCACTCACATTCCCTTCCTGAACTAGAACGTTGGCACCACCCAAAGCCTGTAACCAAGCTAGGGACGGAACTGCCCACCCCCTCTCCAGGGTAGGGTTGTGCTCTGAGCTAACAGGGTCCTGTTTGGAGGGGAACTTGATCTTTACAGTGAACCCCAGAGACCCTTCTCTTCTGGAAGAGAAGAGAAGGCCCAGGCACCCCATGACTCCTGTTTCAGGTCAGCAGGGGACCAGGGGAGCCAGGAGAGCACCCAGACCCCATCCCAGGACTGGACTCCTGTGTCAGTCTGTCCCAAAGACCCCAGGACACTTTGAGAACTAGGTGTGTTAAGAAAGGAACAAGGTGGGATGCAGCTGTCGCCCCATTTCTCAGAGGAAGGAAACTGATACAGTTGCTGGTCAGAGTTCTACAGGGAGGGCAGGGCACTCAGGTGGAACATTACGCCCTGAGTCCAGGTCTTCTGACTCCTTGTCTGCCTGCTGCTTCCTGCCAAGTTTTTCTCCAGAGTCCAAGCACCATTGGGAATGAGCCTTCAAGGGACACCCCATCTCAGTGGGCAGTGTTGGGACGAGAGGCACAGCCACCAAGAGACACTACAAAGGCACACCCACCCAGCTAATGCCTGGACAAGTGAACAGGGCACCTGGACAGGCATGGCAGCAAACACGAGTTTCTGCAAGGTCTTTATTAGCCTTGAGATATATACACTGATGACACAGAACATCATTCCATCTCAGAAATGTAATCCATTTCTGTGCTTTGCCTTTGATAATTAATTCCAGCATCAGTGATCTAAGAGTTGCTGATAAGTCATTTGTAAATCGTCATCTCATAAAAAGATAATTTTCTCGGCCTGGGATGATGTTTCAAATTTAGTCTATAATCTAATTAATTGGCTCAAATTAGCTGCAAGGAGCCATTGCTGGGGCTCTGGGCTGTCTCGGGCTGTGAATTATAAATTGGCTCTGCTGCTGGCCTCTCAAATGTGTCCTTTTCAGAAGTCTCAGATTCAAGAATACAGTTTGGCTGGGCTGGATCTGTCTCTACTTTGACTGGCTTGTGTTAGCTCTGTGTTTTTATTTGTCTGATTGGTGGCTGCTGGCTGCTGGTCCCCTGCCACAGATGCCATCCCCAGGCTCTCTGACAGGGATCTCTGCGGCGCCCAGCCTCTCCCTGGGAGGTTGTGGTCCTTTTTCCTGTGCCTGAGGCAGGCTGGGGCTCAGGGCAGGCCAAGCTCTGGTAGAATGAACCCAGACTTGGGGTGCTGGTGTAGGAAAAACCACCTCGAGACCCCAGGTCTCCTCGGGACCTTCTTGGTAAGGCCACCCCTGGAGCGTGAGGTCCACCCCAGCCTCTGCCCAACCCCAACTTGCATCCCTGACACTCTTAACAAGCATCTCATCCCGGGGAGCTGTGGGCTCTCTTCGGCCCACACAGCCCACCTCTCCACACCTAGTCTGGGTCGGTGCTTATCCCAGACCTGGGAGCCGCCTGGATCTGCCTACCCGCCTGACCGTGGCGCTGTGGATGCCGGGCACTTACTTTTGCAGATTGTCAGGGGTGCACACTTCCTCATCATAGAGACCGTCCTGGTCCAGCAGAGTTCCTGGGGACAGGGGGTGAGAGGGGTTACTGTGGGCAGGAGGGGCAAGCCCAGGGCTTCTGCTAGCTGGGCAGCTCAGTGCCCCCTCCCCGCAATGGTGAGGTCTTGGGGAAAGGTCTCTTCAGGAAGCCCATGGGGAGTCAGGCCTCCACAGTGCCTCTCCCACCCCTGCGCCTGTCACCAGCCCCAGCTCACCGATTGCCCATGGCTTCTCCTCCCCAGGCCCCAGGCGGCAGGGGTCCTTGTAGCGTGTAAACAGGGAGTGCTGCTGCTCCAGCTTGTCATCTGTGCAGGGAGGGAAGGAGTGCTGTAGGGCTCAGGGTATCTGGCATGCCCTGGAGGGCTACCTGCCTCTGGTTCCAGTTTGACCAGAGTCACCAGATCCCTGTCCCTCAGGCAGCTGCTTCTGGGTAGGGTCTTGTGTTCCCAGACAGATGGAGCTATGGTTCATCTGTCACTGGCGTTCTGTGTCCTTGAGAATGCCCCCTCTAGCAGCCGTCGAAACTGTGACTGCTACAAAGAGCTGAATACAGACCTGGTGAGTATCATGAGCTAACCTCATTAGTCTGGATTTCAGAGGCTCCCTGCCTTCACTGCCAGAAGTTTATCTGCAGGGCATCTCCTGACCGCCAGCAAGGTGGCCTCTAAACTTTCTAGGCAGGGCAGCGGTTCTTATTCTAGGATTTCTTGAGGGCAGAGAAATCATAGTCTTGCTAAACGTCCCACTTCTGTGCTCCCGAGGAGCAGAGCCCATGCCTCCTCCATGGTCAATCCTAATGGGGAGGATCCCATCTCACCCGAGGAGCAGTTGTCAAAGTTAAAATCTCCGCAGATGACATCAAATGCCACCAGCTCCTCGGGGTTGGCTGCGCTGGACGAGGAGGTAGATTTTCGGAAATCAGCCAGCCAGTCCTGAAGCATGTTCAGCTGCTCACACCGGATGTCACTGTCCTCTGTGGGGTGGAAGCACAGAGAGTTGATGAGGCTGCTGCCAGGACCCCCACCAGGCGGATCCTAGCCCTTTGAGGATCCCACCCCCTGAAGCTCGGGCCCCGAGACCCTACCTGACAGGGCGTGCAGGTGTGTGCAGGAGATGTACCCGACAATTCTTTGGTCCTGAGGTGTGCTCCCCACCTGCACCTGTGGGAGGGAGGAAGTGTTGGTGACGAGGCCTAGAGTTACCATTGCTCTGAGCACAAAGGGAGGCTGGTGATGCCCGACCCCAGCCAGGTCTAACCCTCAGAAACCCAGCTCTGTCGACTTCTGGCTAGCCTGGGGCCTGAGAAGAACAGCACATCGCCTGCTTCTAGGAGCTTCTGCTCCAGTGTGGGAGGCAGATGCATGAAGAAATACCTGCTTTGTGGCAGGGTGAATGCCACCGACAATTAATGCAGCACCTTGTGGGAGAGAGATGCAGAAACCACCACAGACCTCCTCCCCAAAACCCTGCCATCTCCTGACGACCAGAGTGTCCACACGAATGTCCCTCGCTCCTTTGTCCACTCGCGTCTGGTGGCTCCTTCCTCCTCCTCTCGGTCACACCCTGGACCTTATCATGACGTGGAGCCTGTTCCTCTAAAGTCTAAGTCAGGCTCCCTCTAGGATGTGGCCCAGCCAAGTAGCCCAACACCCTCCTCCCCATGAGAGGCCTTGGACCTTGCTTTCTGTCCTCTCTTCCCAGTCTTTGCCTCTCTGGCTTCATGAGCAATCCTTTTATCTGCTTCTTAGCCATGGACCCCATTCGTCCCCAGATCTGGGATGACAGCTGTGGCTGGTGTCTCCATGGCACCTGTCATGGCTGACCCCAGGCTCCCCTGTGACCTCCACCGCACACCCAGCCCTTCCTCCACAGGGGCCTCTTCATTCTACTTGCCCAACCTTGGTCCTTGCCTCTTGTTCTCCTCCACTGGAGACAGAGTCCCTGGCAGGTGGAATGGAGCTGAGAGTTCCTCGCTGACTCCCTGCCAACCACAGGTGACCCTGGCAGACCATCTCCACAGGTTGGAGTAATGAAAATGAGAACCTCAGTTGTACAGCACAGACAACTCAGCCCCCAGTGGTGAGTGTGGTGCAAGCCTGAGCCCTAGTCAGGCTGTGGTTGGGAGGTGAGGGTTGACAACCCAGCCTCGGGTTCTCAGGCCCTCTGCTGGAGGCTCCATCTTCGGGCACCCTGACCAGAGGCCTCTGGTTGGATCCTCACCCTTGTACTCTCTGGGCTTTCCTCCCTCCGAGCCTCAGCTGTCTTCCCCCAATGTTGCTAATCTATTCTGGCCTGGGTTTTCTATGATGACGAGACCCTGAACCCTGGGAAGTCTCCAGGGAGCGTGACCATAGGGGCCAGTTCTTAGCTGAGGTGTGGCAGCATCAGGGCGGGTGCCCCGGCTTCTACTGAGCACAGTTCTACCTGTCCTCCAGCTGACGGTGGCCAGGACTCATCACAGGTCTTCTGCTCTGAGAGCCTCGGGAAGCGTCCATCCTTTCTATTGCTGAAGTCAGATTGGCATTCCCCTCCATGAGGACATTCTCTTTATTAAACACCTTGAGTTTTTCACAGCTCTTCATCCCATTTCCCAGCCTGACAAGGTGTACATCTTTCCTTTTCCAGTGCCCAGGTGGATGGATGTCTGGTAACTTGATAATGGGCCCAGATTTGGGACTGTTGATAAGTTCCTATGTTCACCATTCACTTCTTGCCCACAGTCCAAACCCACAGCTCAGCCCAGTGGTACCCCTGCCCCTGGAATCCCTTGGAAATCACACACCATCGGTGCCCCCTATAGCAAAAACAACACAGTTTAAAACCACAGTGCCCCCAGAGGCCACACGATGGTGCTCTCTGCATCCTCAGGCTGAGGATGTTCTCTTCTCAATAGTAATACTCATGCCCGTCAGTACCAGACCTGCTGCTTCATAGATACGGCCTTACCGGAGCCTTGCAACTATGAGGATTACACTAAAGTTAACACCATCGGTGGCTGGGCTCATGAGGCTCTGGTGACTGAGGCAGGTTGAAATCTGATCCTCACACCCAGCTCCTACCCCTGCCCTACGCTACTTTCTGAGCTGGTGACCAAGCCAAGCTTTTCAGCAGCCAGCCATGTGATGTTTCTAGTGCAGGAGCCCCGCACTCAGCACTTGGTGTCACCTCCCTGTGCCGAGCCCTGGGCAGGGACAGAGACAAATGCTGGGAGGCCCTGCTGCTGAGGAGATCCCTCCTGGAGGGGAGGCACCCAGCGGAAGGTATGTCAGGCCCCCCACCCCCTTCCTCCAGTCAGTCCAAGATCTGCTTTATTATGTTCTGGGACTTATTGATTCCCTGGCTTGAGTCCTGGGGAGCCGCACAGGCTCGTGTTTCACTTGCAAAAACAATCACTGAGAAGCTGTGCCTTTAGTCCTGGTGGGCAAAGACTGTTAACAGAGCAGGGCCCAGAACCAGGCTTTTGCTCAGGAGGCAGAAGCCGGTCCAGTCCCTCCCTCCCTTCTCAGGCGTCTCTCGGACCCCCTCTGAGGATGAGGAGCTCAAGGAGTGAATGGGGAGGTGGGGCTGGGTGGGGAACCCCAGGTGAAGGGAGCAGGCAGGCCCTGCTGGGACTGGCTCCTGAAACCTCACTTATTTCACTCCTCCACGTGGAGAGAGAGGCACGCTCTCGCCCACAGAGATGAGCTGGCTCTGGTGTGCCAGGCACCAATGCGCCGCCCTTGAGTTCTGCCTGACAGGAGAGGTGGGCCGCAAGGCCCTGAGGCCAGGGCTGAGGAACCCGCAAAGGAAAACTGGCTTGTGCTGGACACCACCAAGGTAAGCTCCACTGACGTAGGGTGACACACGGAGGCCGCTGAGGATGCGGCTGGAGCAGAGCTTGAGGAGGGTAGCAGGTGGAGGCTGGGTTCTTCCTGAGGCAGTGGGAAGAGGGTGACAGGAGTCAGACCTGACACCAGAAGGATGGTGGAAGTGAGAGGACAGCCCCAAATCTCAGAGGAATGGTGGCCTGAGCCATGACACTGCAGCTGGACATACAGGGTGGATGGACCCAGAGGTATCTGGAAAGTGAAAGGGAGCCTGAGTGGATTCACTGGGCTCAGGGTTAGAGAGTCCACAGCAAGTCTGGAAATGGAAGCTGCGGAGGCACCCCAGGGCAAGTTCCTGGGGCCGGCTGCCCATGGTAACGACTCAGCAGTGAAGAGTGCTGGCTAAGTGGGGTTGTCTGCTCTGGGAGCTGCCAACCCCCAACTCAGGCTGGGAGCTGGGCAGAATGCAGCAGGCCTGGTGCTGCCAGATTTGCCAGGGTGGGGAGAGGAGCTGCAAACTGGGCTCTATGTGAAATAGCTTGATTTTTAAATGTTGGCCAACATGAGAAATTTTTTAATGGCAGGAACCAAATTAAACATATCTGCAGACTAGTTTTAGATCCAGGAGGTAGAGGCAGAAGTGTTTAAAGGATGAGCAGGTGAGAAGAGGCCCGGAAGGAATAGCCAGAGAGATAGGGGCTGGGAGGAAATTCCGTGGCAGAGGGGCTGGCCCTGATGTGCATGATAGTTGGGGTGCTGGCCTGAGCGGGGAGAGAGGAGAGGTGGTGTGTGGGCTGGGAGCAGGGTTAAGGGGGACCCTGGCCTTTGAGCCATCTGTAGTAGGGCGGGTGCAAGGGAAAGGGTACATTCCCCCAATCCCCGAACTGACAGCATGTCGCCTCCTTCCCCAGAAAGTCACTCCGGCTGTTGAGACAAAAATATATCTGTGGAATGAAACACTGACGAACCACATGCCAGAATGGGGAGGTTGGTCTCCTGTAAGAGGAGTGTCTTCAATTTCAGCATCTAAGGCTATGAATGGAGAGCTGGGGACCCCAGCTCTGCACCTGCTGAGCCACACAAGAGGCCTAAACACAGGAGTGGGGGGTGTCTGGGTGCTGAGCTGGGGCCCTGGCAGGCTCCGTGCAGATGATCCACCTGGGCCCTCACTCCTGGCAGGAGCTTGGCTGACAGGCGGCAGCTTCCTGGACAGGCTGAGCATGGTCAGAGCTGAGGCCTGGGGATGAGCGCCCCGCACACTGGGCCTCCCCGGTAGCCTCGCCAGCCACCTCCATCATGGACCCCTGCTAGCAGAAATGAGAAGTCTCAAGGGGAGTGTGGAGAGAATCCACACTCGAAGCAGTTGCTGCCTCTAGGGGCAGAAATGCCTGTTCTGTAACACCTGGCCAGACGGGGCTTCAGAAAACTTTGGAAGCACCAAGAGCAGCTTTTGGATAGGGAGCAGAAAGTCGACACGCTGAGCATGTCAGGCTCAGGAGAAGATAATGTGTAATGACCAAATTACCGTGGTCTAAAAACTCCTCCAATTGCATCCAAATTAGCAGAAATAATTATGATTCACTTTAATTAGTGACTCCGGAAGTGAAGCCTGGAACTGGTGGGCAGAGTGCCTGGCATGGCAGCTGCATGACAGCCAGGAGGGAGAGGACATCCCGGCTGGGAGGGGTGGTGGCCTGAGGGAGCGGCTGTGGTAACAGCCGGGCCAGAGAACTCTGCCTGCAAGCTGCACCCGCTTGTCTGCAGTGATTCAGAGCAGGGGCTCCCTGCCGCCTCCTCTCAGCACCATCTGCCACCTTCACCACCGGCACCCTGAGAAGCTCCAGGCCTTGCCCCTCCCACATGGCTCCCACCACATGAGTAGGCTCTACGTTGCCCACACTTTACAGACAGGGCAATGGTGACGGAGAGATCACCCAGTCTGGAGCCTTGGCTCCTGTCCGTGTATTCTTATTTCCCTTGTCTCTGAGCCAGGGGCCCCTCAATTCAACTCCATGAAAGGCCTTGTCTGCCCCTTGCCTTCTCAGAGAGAGAGGCCCGCCCCCAACCAGCTGCAGCCTGCCTCCCCCCACCCCAACTCTGAGACCTGCTGGTGGAGGCCTCCTACCTTGAGATACAGCGCTCCCTTCGAGGCCAGGCTGTCGGAGAACCGCCCGTTGGGGTAACAGTGATAGGCCACATCCATGATGGGGTAGCGGCTAGCAAAGAAGAGGCCGCTGTTGAGACACTTGAAGCTGCAGCAGCCGTGGCAGCCATACACCCCGACGTCGTAGAGGATGTACTCGAAGTAGCCATGCAGCTGGTCTTTCAACTTGGCGGCCGCCCGCTTGTCAAATACCTCCTGCAGGCACAGGAAGTCCAGGTTGGCAGGGAAGAAGGCTGAGACCTCGTGGTCAAAGGCCTCATCCGGGTGGCGCCTCCTGCGCGCGGCCGCCTTCTTCACCACTGAGGCCTTGTATGGGAGCTTGCTGTTGGTGCCCGGCTCCCCACTGCCACCATCAGCCCCAGCCCGGCCCTTCACCAGGGACTCCCTGGAGGCCGAGGGGCTGCCCAGGCTCCCAGAGTCCCCATCTCGCTGACTGTGGTTGGGTGTCTGGCCCCGTGGGTCCCCACCAGCCCCGTTCCTGGCCTGGCCCCCACTGGGGGGATCGACGGCTTCAGGGGGCCGACCCCCCTCATCACCACCGATGCGCACGATGCAGGCATCCTCAAGGCTGCCTCCGTCAGCTGGGTCCCCAGAGGCCAGGCCATTGGCAGCCTCGTCACTAGGATGACGCCCGCTGTCGCCCTTGTACTCCACAGAGGCCGTCCTCTTGATGCTCCCGGGGACAGCCCGTGGCACACCATCACTGCCCTGTGGAGACACCAGGCTGCTGAAGCTGGCGGCGCTGATGGAGGTGTTGGTGGGCGAGTCGATGTAGATTTTGATCTGGGGTCTACTGGCCCCATTGCGGATTCTCTGCCCGATCTCTTTGGCACGGGCTTGGGTGTTGAAAACATTGTTGAGCCTGGCCAGCGAGTCCGGGAGGAGGCAGAGGTTGGCGGTGGCGAAGCAGAAGCTTTTGCCAGGACCCGTACCCTTCCATTCGCTGAGCAGGGCCGCCCCACCAGTGGGGCCCTTGTCCTCCAGCCGGGAGTAGACGTAGGGCCGGCGGGCAGACTGCAGTGGGGACCAGAGGAGGAAGCCAAGGAACGCGAAGGGCAGCGAGGCAACCAGGAGGGCCAGGTAGATGGGTGTGAAGAGCACGGTGCAGAGCAGCTGGAGGTAGCACGGGTCGTCCGCCCGCTGGCGCTTCTCGTAGGTGGTGGGTATGAAGGAGGCCAGGAGCCGGTCTGCCAGCCAGTAACACGGGAAGATGAGGGCCCAAGACACGGCGTGCAGGGCGGACAGACAGCTGTTGGGAAAGGGGGTCGTGTACAAAACCATCGCAGCTCATTGGGCACCGCGGCCAGCCCTACTACATGGTGTCCCTGGCAGCGAGAGCACTTTCCTGGGTGGGGCGGGTGAGTAGGGGAGCAGCTGGAAGAGGGTCACCTCCTGGTGAGACACGACTCTGGGTGGCCAGTGGTGTGTGTCGGCCAGCCAGTCATGGTTCCTTCAGTGGGCCATGCTGGGCCACCAAGGCCTGCTGGAGAACCTGCAAGACAGAAAGTGTGGTTGCTGTTTAGTCACTAAATCGTGTCTGACTCTTTGCAACCCCGTGGACTGTAGCCCACCAGGCTCCTCTGTCCATGGGATTTCTTAGACAAGAATACTAGAGTGGGTTGCCATTCCCTTCTCCAGGGGATCTCCCCCACCCAGGGATCAAACCCGTGTCTCCTCCATTGGCAGGTGGATTCTTTGCCACTGAGCCACAAGGGAAGCCCAAGACAGAAAGTGAGGGGCTTTTATTCATCTTTAGTGGGGTAGATCAGATGCTGGGCCATTGCCCCCCTCACCCTTTTCCTGCCTCCTCTGACCCTACCAGGACTGCTCCGAGGACCAGGCTGGAGCCAGCAGGCTTATATGGGGGTGTTTGGGGCTAGAAGGCAGCCTGGCACTCTTTGCCTGTGGGCAAAGTGTTTGTTGGTTCTCTTGGAGGAAACTGACTGATGACGTGACTGTCTCTAGTTCATGTTTTTTTGTGTTTTTTTTGGCTGTGCCTTGTGACTTGCAGGATCTTAGTTCCTCGACTAGGGATTGAACCTGGGTCTCAGGCATTGGAAGTTCAGAGTCCTAACCACTGGACTGCCACGGAATTCCCTAGGTGACCATTTTGACCTTGTGACCTAATTGCTTAGAAACTGGCCCAGGATTTGAGTACAGGCTGTGGGTGTGCAGAATGCTGGCCTGGAGCAGCCTGAAGCCCATCGGGAGCCAGGGGTGTGTTTAGAACAGACGAAGGGTGAGCCTGAGTCAGGAGCTGTGGACACAGCTACCTGTCACCAGGTGCCCACTGGGTCAGGACGGTGAGGGAACAAACTGCAGAGAAAAGGGGCTAGAGGGTCCTGGGGCAGAGGGCAGTGTGGCTGGCAGGACCCCTGAGAGGAGGGCCCCCCATAACCAGGCTCTCACTGTGCCCCAACCTGCAGCATCAGACCATCTGCCTTCCCATTCCTGTAGGAACCCCCGCCTGACGGGGACCCAAGCACACAGCATGGCTCTTCCCAAGCTCCAGAATGCTCAGCGTCACCCAGTTACAGGGGACCCTAATGGTCCCTGTGACTTCCCCCTTAAGTCCCCAAGATAAGCCCCAGGGCCCAGCTGAGGCAGAACTACCAGAGTAAGTCCACCCCAGCCGGTATGAGAGCTGCCATGGGTTTTAGAGCCGGCCCAGGGCCCCACCTGGGAGAGGCCGCAGGTGTATTCATTATGCTAAACGTAGAATCAATAGAAACAAGATTCTGGAATGTTTACCCAGCTTCCAGGGAACCAGGGTGATCGTTCTGCGGTGCAGCTGGTACAAACATAACCCAGAGTTTTCATGACCAGATCAGCTGGGGAACTCATTTCCTGTTCATCATCTCACTGGCCCAGCTGGGCTGCTGTCGTGGCCCCTTGGGGGTCTGTATCCCCGATGCCATCCATCCTGGCCCCATGCCCTCCCTTCCTCCTGCCTTCCTGGCCCACCTCAGCTGGGAGTTTGATGTCATCTGGACTCTGCCCTCTCAGTCCCCACATCCCATCAGTCCCTGCTACCCATCCAAGCCCCTGTGGAGCCCCCTGCTGCTCCAAGACTGCATCACATGCCACCCACATTTTCAGCCTCTTCCCGATCAGGCCATCCTCCACAGGATGGCTGGAGGGACTCTGATCTGATCAGGTCACAGACGCCTCAGCCCCACAGAAGCCTCGCTCAGCCCCTGTTGGGCATTGCATCTCCCCAGCGACGCCCACCCATGTCTGCAGCCCTCTTTGTGTTCACCTTCCAGCCTCCAGATGTGATTTCCTGCCCATGCCCTGCTGTTTCCTCTGCCTGTCATCTAGTTCATCTCCCGTCTTCTAAGACTCTGCTTAAAAATCACCTCCTCAGGTCCTTCTGTCCCCCCAGCCAGGTGGGTCCGTTACCTCCACTGGGGGCTCCCATGCCCGCTGTGCGTGGCCTGCTCTCTGCAGTTCTAGATCACGACTGTGCGTGAGATGAGGATGCTAACTTGTGGAACTGGGGGCTCCTTGAGAGATGGAGCTGCACTGAGGGCGCCGGGGCCCCTGGAGTTGCGTCAACAAGAGCTCAGGAAACAGGTGAGTAAATGCAAGTCAACCTGCCTTGCGGTCTAAGGAGGGGGAGTTTCCGTCACCCAGTTGCTGTCCTGCAGCCACCATCTGACATGAGGGTGAGGCGCCCTCCCCAGAACAGAGCTTCATGTTGAAAGATAAACTTAAGCTGGTGGTTGTGTCTGGTTCTATAGGATGCGTTTCACAAAGATCTTACTTTAGAGAAAATCGCTTTGAAGCAAACACTGGAAGGTTACATTTCAAAGCAGGTTTGTCTACCCAGACCACAGCCATCTGATTAGGAGCCCCTCACTCAGGTGTGAGCAATGGGGCTGCCGGGTGGTGAGGCCAAAGAGCCGGCCTGTGTCCCGTCCCCCCAGCCTGCTGTGGGGCCTGGAGACTTGGACTCAGCCAGTGGCTTTCACCACCTCCCCCACACCCAGCCCAAATCCTGGCCTCTGTAGGCCAGACCCCGGGTTGCGGGGTGTCCTAACCCTGATGGCCTCAGCTGTTTCGGGGGGCCTGTAAACTTGGGCCAGACTGGTGGGCTAGGGCCCCAAGACCAACTTTGTAATGACAGTGGTTGAAATTGGAGGGTTTGCTACAAGCCTGCTGACCCTCTGTGCTGTGGTCTCCTCTAACCCCCCAGCAGAGCAGTGTCACCTCTGTGGCTCAGGCTTGGAGGGGCTGGTGGCCCAGGGAGGCCACACCTGCCATCTGACACACTCACTTGTTCTGCATTTAAATCCCAGCAGTTTCATGTGAGTTTAACCTGGAGTTGGGTTGACAGCCCACTCATGTGCCCATGTAGCCTGATGGGTTTGCCCCCACCACCTCTGGCACACAGCGTGTACACAGACTGGCACACGTCATCGTGTGGAGCTGCCAACTTCAGACTGGCTGGAGCTAGAGCTACAGGAGAGGACATGGCCTAGAGGAAGAGCCTGCACGTCCTGTTCCTATGGCTGGGGAGGGTGCGGGGATTGTCCAGAGGTGCCCCAGCTGCCACAGCACCTGCGGTTGGTATCAAGGTGCTGAGGGTAAGGGACCAGGCCAGACACCTGAGGACCCCAGGATGTTGCCCCAGTGTCACAGAGCAGGCCCCTTCCGATGTCTCCCTCTCCTCTTTCCTCCTCTGTAGCCTGAGGTCATCAGCCTGGCCCAGCCAACACCATCTTCCCGTGAACACTGCCCCATCCGGTACCATCAGTCTCAGACCACAAGCCCCAGACCCACAGTCTGCACAGCAGTCAGTGGAGCTTTGGAAACAATCTGATTATGTTCTCCCTGTGGTGGTCTCATTGTCTTGGGGGACAAAGTCCAGCCTTCCAGTCTCTGTCTAGGGGTCCTCTGTGCCCCTTCCTTCCCTGGCCAGGTAAATGCAGCCTCGCTTCATAAAAGGCTTCCTGAGAGAAACTGTTTAACCTTCTGTTCTGTGTGGCTCATCCCCAACACTGGTCAGGGTTGGGAGCTGCTACTGGCTGGGACAGGGCTATTGGGTGGGGGGTGGGTGTCCCCTTGCAGCTTCCTTGGGTCCTCCTCACTCCTGCTGTGGCCCCAGGAACCCTTCTGGGCAAGTTCCCTCCCCAGCCTCGCTTGAGTGGTAGGTGTGACCTTTCTGCCTCCCCTGGGTTGGTCATAGGAATGCTTTTTGTCCCCATTCAGGCATCGATGGGCTGGCAGCCCAGAGAACTACGGTGCTTCTCCAAGATGGGGTAGATCCAAGCACCCTGGGCCTTCATGGTTCCCCTGGGTCCCATTTCCAGAAGCCTCCCCCCACCTCCCCTTCCCACAGTGTCCTGGACGGAGGAAACCTCAAGTGCTGCCCCCTGCCCTGCAGCCACTCGCAGTCCCTGCCTCCAGGCACGGGAGCTACTCACACAGTTGACACAGAAGGAATTGCCACCAATGGAGCCAGTTCCTAAAGCTTTGTGGTTAATTATTTTGTCTCAGTGAAATGAAAAGGAGGGTAAGCAAACAACAACACATTAATTAGTCTGATCTACACTTTCCCCACGAAAGAGAAGAGCGAAGTTAAACACTGGAGGCTGGCAGCTTCTCAGCCCGAGAGTCCTCGGCAGGCTGGAGGGCAGGATGCGGGGCACGGGTGCCCAGCCTCTGTCCCCGGCCCGACCCGGCCAGAGTTCTTTCTCCCAGGGAGACTACCCGTCCCTCCTCCCTGCCCAGGTCTCTGCTTCTGTGTCCTGGGGTTGGCACCTCTGCCAAGCAAAGTCCACTGTGGCCATTTCTGATGGAGCTGATGGGTCCCTTTATTAAAGGCCCTGTGTGCTGAGCTGTGGCCAGCCAAGCCCACGAGCAGGGTTGCTTTTTTGAGGTTTCTGTTTTAAAGCCAACAGTCACTCCCAGGCTTATCCCTATCATGAATCCTGGTGTGTGGCTTCCAGGGTAGCTTGGGATGACCTCTGCCCTAAACCAGTGTTTCCAGAACTCACCTGGCATTCCAGATACCCTCAAGTCCTCATAGTCACTTCTGAGCTCTGGGCTCAGGAAGAGGTCTACACAGCTCCCAAGGGAAGGCTCTCAGGACTCAAAAGACTCTGTTCTAGAAGCAGAGACCCCCTGACTCGCTTCCTCACCCCTGGCTGCATTGCTCAATGTTCAGCGCGGGCTCAAGGGTCAGGCTGACCTGATTGAAATCCTGGCACTGGAATCAGGCTCTGTCTCATCGTGGGAGTAACAATACCTGCCTCCCAGGACCATCCTGAGGATTAGAGGGGTCAGGTGGCTTACAGGGCTGACCCTGCTTCCTTCCTACCTTCCCCTGCTCTTTGCAGGACCTCCCTGACCACGCTTTCCCTGAGGCTGGCCCGTGTGCCCTGTTTTCTCTCCCTGACCTATAAACTCAGTGGAGTTTGCAGACAAGACAAGCTGGTTCTGTGCACTGTCCTGTGGGAAGCCTGAACTCACCCACTGAACTTGTAGGCCCCGCACTGACCTGCAGTGCCTTCGGATCCTCAGAGGTGGCCTTCACTAACTTGTTCCTCCCACTGTGGCGAGGACTGGACTGGGTCTGATTGCGACAAGGAGACTGGGCTGTGGAGCCAAGATGGACAAAGGAGCAGAGAGCTCCACAGTTTGCAGGTGAGAGAGGAAGAGGTGACTGGGCAGGACCTGGGAGGTCACAGGCCCAGCCACTCCCAGGCAGGCAACGCTTGGGCCATTGACTACCAGCAGCTGCTCCTGTGGGTGACTGATGATCTGCGGTGACCTGTCACCATGGAGACCCCTGGTTGCTAACCTGTGGCCTGTGGCCACAACAGCATGAGAAACGGGGCCTCAGACTGCTCAGAGGCCTGAGCTCCATCAAAGTCGCTGTGCTCAGGGCTCCGGGGCTGGCTGATCTGCCATCCCCTTGGGGAGGGCATCCTCAGGAATAGGGCCTTGCCAGGTCTGGTCCTGTTAGGGTGAAGATGCGGGGGATACGGGGGTAGAGAGACAAGTCCCCAACAGCCCTTGTGGGCGAGCTGCAGTGGACAACTCTGTACTGCATGCCTAATGGCACTGGCACTGAGATGCCATCCCACTTCCATCTCCCTGGGAAGTGGACCTGGCATGTGTGCTGGTCCCCACGGTGAGCTGCACAGAGGCCCACAGGGTCCTGGGAGTACTGACTTTGAATTTACATTTCTCCTGCAGTGAGAAAGTGAGTAAGCCAGGTCAGTCCTGCTGGTGAAGGCAAGCCCTGCCCCCTCTGAGGAAGCCCACGCCATGTTCCGGAATCTCTAAGCCTTGCTCTGGGAACTTCTGGGGATTCAGTGAGGGTCAGGTGTTGCCCATGTAGGGCTAGGCTGGACCCAGGCCCTCCCTCACTTCCATCTGATCCTCATGCCTGCTGAGCGCTCTTCCTGGCAGCAGAGCTGAGAGTACTGGAGCAGTGGGATCTCCTCGTATCCTCAATGTGTCCACAGGCTCATGTCTAGCAGGAGCTGGGCCAAGCCCCAGGTTTCCTCAAGGAAGGTGGAGAAGACTGCTCCAATACAATTATCAGAATGTGCTCGCCTAGCTGGCAGCGCTGAGATTGGGGCGGCCCATTTCTGCCTGGATGCCTGCTGGGAGGGGTTGGCATGGCAACATGAGCTCTGAGCTGCTGAAACTTGGAGTCAGCTTGTGGCTGAGAGGACACAAAGAACTACGGAAGAGGATGCCTTTCCGAGTGAAGCAGGTCAGACAAATACGGGCTAATCCCTGCAAGCCAAGTACCAGAAGCAGACCTGGGGCCTGGGGTCCGGTGTCCACACATGTGCTTAGCAACGCCTTCTGCCGACACCGGTGCCAGGTAGATGCCTGTTCACCCATCCAGAGCCAAAGTCCCTGCCTGCCCTTCCTGTAGCTCTCCCCAGCCTCCCTACCCCTCCTACACTCTTCCTCCCTTGAAAACCCCCATCTGCCCATCTCATCAGCCACGTGCCAGTTTGCACATTGGCCCCCACCAGCCTGGGAGCTCCCAGTGGAGTCTCAAGCACCAGCACAGGCCCAGATCCTAGCCGGCTCCAGCTCTCTGGCTGTGGCAGACCCACTTTTGTCTGCCCCGCAGCCATCTGGGTGGGGGGCAGTGAGCCCTACCAGGCCACTCAGCACCATAACCTCTTGACCCCCAACTGCATGGTCACATGACCCTAGCTCTTTCTGGACCCCTCAGGCAAGAGGCTTGCATTTTCTCTGAGATGGAAGCACTAAGAGCCTGAAGTTTCCAGAGCCTTCCTGGAGAGTGAATCCAATTTGGAGGAGAATAGACCTTAGAGCTGGAGAATGAGGCTGAGTCCTGGTGACACCTTTGAGCTTCAGTTTCCCTGTGCCTGAGGCCAACACAGCCCCCAGAGTTTCTAATTAATGGGTTGGCAAAATACCCTTTTCCTCTCTCTAGACAGTTTGAGTTGGGTTTCTGCCACTAAAAGGATCCGGTCTAATATCAATCTTCTATTTGATCTTTCTAAAACTTAATTCTCATCAGTTCCCTTCCTGTGCAAACTTCCTGTGGTGCCCCCTGGCTTGCCTACTGGGTAAAGGGGGAGTCTCTCTCCTGAGTCCCTGAAGGCCTGGCAAGACCTAGCACCTGTGGTTTGTGCCCCATGAGCACGCCTCAAGAGACAGCTGTGCACAAACTCTGATGTCAGCTGTGCCAGATTCAAGTCCTGCTGCTAATACTGGATAGAGTGCTTGCCTGACTCTCTGAGCTGCAGTTTCCTCATCCATTAAGCACTCATAGTAACATCTCAGGGTAGTGGAGATGACGGGCAGCACTTTGCACAGTGCCTCACACATCTCTAGTACAGTCAGCCCTCCGTTTCTGTGGTTCCTCAGTTCTCCATATCCATGGATGTGGAACCTGCAGTCACAGAGAGCTGACCTTAAGGGACTTGAGCATCTGTGGACTTTGGTATCTGTGGGAGGTCCTGGAACCAATCCCCTGTGGATACTGAGGGATGACTGTAATATTTTATTACTGTGGTGGTGGTGGTCTCAGTCATGTCTGACTCTTTGCATCCCCATGGACTGTAGCCTGCCAGGTTCCTCTGTTCATGGGATTTCCCAGGCAAGAATACTGGAGTGGGTTACCATTTCCTTCTCTAGGGGATCTTCCTGACCCAGGAATCGAACCTGGGTCTCTTGCATTACAGGCAGATTCTTTACTGATTGAGCCACAGGGAAGCCCATTTTATTACTACTACTACTGTTAATTTCCTTGTTGCAAAGGTCCTGAAGATACAGCTGGAACCTTCAAAGTTTCCTCCCTGTGGGGTTGGTTGCTTGACAGAAAGTATGCCCTGCTCTCCCATGTGGGGGTCAGGGATGATGCAGGGAGTGCCGGGGCTTCCATCTCCAGGCAGGACTGTCTGTTGTGGGCTGCTTGCACAAGCCCAAGTCACAGGCCTCTGCAGAAGCCAGATGTAGGTAGAGGGGTGATAAAATTTTCAAAAAGAAACTTTCCAGGGGAGCTATTAATGCATCATGTGGTTCCTGAGAATAGGAACAGGCTGCACGCAGCTCTGTGGCACTCCTTCAATCAGTCAGTCTCGGCATTTCCATGTCAGAGCTCAGAAAGCCCAGATAAAGCCAATTCCTGCATGACTGGAAAGCAAATCTTAAGCAGGTTGGAGGTAGATGCACCGGGGTGTCCCATACCACCTAGTGTTTAAAATTGTGGTACATCTGGGTTTGGGACCTTGTGCAGCAAGGTCATAGGCCAGTTGCCCTGGGAGTGTGGGCTGCATCGTGGGACAGGGTTGAGTTTGACGATCTGGCCACCCAGCCCTCTATGGCCTGCCATTCCAGAATCATCTATTGGTAACTGAAAAGGGGGCCATTAAGGAGAAGGCTGGATGATGGCTGATATCTAAATCCACACCTGAGCCATCCTGAGCAGCATCTTCTCTTCCCATTTACCTTTGTCTTAGGCTCAAGCATCTGTCTGCAGCCAGATCTGTCTGCCTAGAGTCTGCTGAGGGCTGGAGCCCACATGTGCCCACCAGTCCTGTGCCCTCATGGTGGCTGAGCCCAGGGTAGGGGGATTTTTGGGGGGTGAGGGCTTCCTGCACGATGAATATCAGGTCTGAGATTGCCCCATTCACAGGGTCTGCTCTACTTGGCTTTGACTGGACAGGACTGGAGCAGGCAGTTGTGACTACTGGGAGAGACCACGTGCGAACAGCTGAGCGACTGGATGGGCCTGGGCCTCTTTCTTCAAGAGCTCTGAGCCTGCTGGGTGCTGAGGTCTGCGCCTGAGCCTCACCTGGCAAGTGGCCGGAAGCTTGGGATCCTGGAACTCCCCAGCAGGTCACGTCACCTGCCTCAGGTAAGTCCTGGGGTATCTCCTGCGTGACTGACTGAGTACCAGCCCCCAACCAGCTCCCTGCTGCCCAGCACCACCTCCACCTCAGGAGAGGCCCTCCTCAGGGACCAACACGAGGAAGAACCTCGCTTCTTTTAGGTTCTGCTGTTGAGGCTTCCGTCCCAGCAAAGTCCCTGCTTCCCTGACATGAGAGCTGATGTTAATGGCTCCTGAGCCGAACAAGACTGGGAACACACTTCACTTAAGAACAAGTGACAACATACTTTCTGTGGGAGTAGAGCTTTAAATACAAGTCCACACAAATGGCAGGATTTATGCAGGCTCAGTGTTCAGCTGCATTTCAAGTACAGCGTTTCCTCCTGGAATGGATTGTCTGGCTGAGCGGCATGCAGGCATTTCAAGGCACCAGAGAACATAGATGAAGACAATACACCTCCTTGACCTGGCAGGGACTTGCTAAAATTCTTCTGAAGGGAATCACTTCACACTCAACCTCAGGTTTTCTATGCAAAGAACATTTAACAAACTGAGTCATAGAGAGGAGAATTCATGCAAAGATAAAAAGCAAATCAGTGCGGATGAGTAAATAAAATCAGGCATCAGTGTCTCACCAGCCTTCCAGTATAGCCCTGGGTAGCTGGGCCCGAGGGCTGAGTTTCTGGGCTGAGCCTGGATCTCACTCACAGCTGAGGGCTGAGGCCCTTGTCCTGGGCCCCTTCAGAGATCTTGGGACCCTGGTCACTGCCCTCCTCAGGTCCTCCCTCTGCTCAGGGTACCGTAGGAGGCCTTGGCTCTGAGAGAACCAACCAGAAGACCTCCTGAAGGAGGATGGCCCAGCTTGTGCTGAACCATGGACTACTTGCTTTAGGGAGGCCTCTGACCTGCCTGCGGGGCTGTCCTGGGCCTGCTCCAGAAGATATAACTGGGAGGGGATTCGGGGCTGCTGTCTGCTACCCCAGGGAGTGGGACTTAGAGCTTCATTTGCATAAGACTGTGAATTAGTATTTGTCCACAGCAGAGACCCACAGGGAAGCTGTCTTGGGGGTCTATAGCCCCCCCTCCAATTCCCCTCTAATTGCTGCCACCAAACCTGCTTCCAAGGGTCTTGTGAGCCTCTGGGTTCCAATGGACCCCTGCCTCTCTGGTAGTGGTGCCCTGTCTACACCTGCTGCTGAATCATACACTTTGGAAAAGGGAGAAAAGAACTCTTGGCTGGAGACCACATGTCCCCAGATGGTTGGTGTAGACGTGCTAATGTAGACAGTGACTGACTTAAAAAGATAAGCACTCTGCCTTTGTGAAGATCCAGGTAGGCTTTTCTTCCCTTAGCCTGCATCCTGTCTGCAAGCCTAGGACAGGACTCTTGCCTTACTTCTTCTGGGCCTACTTTCTGGGCGTTAGGCAAGACTGCATCTCCTGGTCCCCTTGCAGTTGGGTGGGATCAAGTGACTAGCTCTGCCCCACAAGCTGTGAGTGAAGGTGATGGGTGTCTCAGAGGGGCCAGAGTACTGCACAGCAGGTGCACCAGCGTGGTCCCAGGGGCCACACTGGGCCTGCAGTCCCCTGGGAAGAGGGAGCTTGGAGATGAAGCCAGCAGCTTGGAGGGGTCAGAGCCCAGGGACCAGGCGTGGTCAGATGCTGTCAGGTCTTGCTGGCTGATGGTGCCTGCCAGGGCTGGAGGGGCAAAGGAAGGGGCAGGGCAGCGACTGTCAAGGTAGGAGGCTGGGGGTGCTCGGGCTTCAATCCTTGTGAGTCAGAGGCAGTACCCTGACTGCTTGGGGTATTTCACTCTGCCCCAGAGTTCCTGGGGGCACAGGCTTGCTTTCTAGGTATGTATATTTGAGTGTGGGGGTGTCCTTCTAGATGGAGACAGGAAAGTGGTGGGTGGTGGGTGGAGCAAGCAGTGAGCAAGGGAGGGAGGTGAGGTGGAGAGAACTGCAAGTAGGCACGAGGGAGACAGGGCCACTCACGAGTCCTGCCTGCCAGCCTGTGCCCTTGGTGGCCACAGTGACCCAGGTTATAGGCCAGGAGGAGACCAGGGGAGGGGCAGCAGTGGAAACGGCCTGAGAGGGGGCTCCAGTGCATTCACTTAACAGTTTACCCTTGTTGGGTTTGTTTAACTTAAGTGCTTAGAATGTCCGGTTAGCATCCCATTCTGGTTCTCAGAATAGTGAGAGCACACGGTGCGTGCTCGTGCTCTGGGAGGACTGAGTGACCTTCTGGCTGTGACTCGCTGGTAGGCTGGGAGTCTGGGCAGCCCCCAACTTGAAGCTACCTGCACCCTCCCTCCACTGCTAGACAAAAGGTGGACAGGGTGATTTACTGGCCTTTCTGGTAGAGATTTGGAAAGAAACTTTCTGGAACAGAGGTCAGCACCACTGAGAAAACAGTCTATGCAGTTTCAATTAGATTTGCTCTAAGATACAGGCCCAACTGGACACCTCAGCTTCTTCTCCTCATCTGTCCCTCAGCCCTTCCCCCTGGTCCTGGACCTCTATGCTTCTCGTTCCCTCCCTGCCCTTGGGACTGCTCTTTCTCCAAGCCCTTTGTTGTTCCCTCCTCCCTGGCCCACCCCCTGGAAGTGCTGGACCTTCCCCTGCCTCTTCTTCTCTTGGTTGATCTTCTGTGGGTCACCTATTCCCAGGTGTCTCTCCTGATCTCTGATCCCATGAATTTAAGTGGTTGACCAGCTCTCCATCTTCCCTTAAAAGTTTATCATTTGTCTTCCTCCATTTCTCCAATACCAGCTCTGTCTCCTGAGTAGTCCTAGGTCCCTGGACCTCTTCCATACCCACCCCCTCCTCTCACTAGCCCATGGTTCTGCTTCTCTAATCCCTGGCATCCATTCCCATTGGCCACACTCAGTTCAGGCCTCACCTTGTCCCACCTATACCCTGTGACAGCCACCACCTGGTCTTGGAGCTGGCCTCCCTCCTTGGTCCTTGTGGCAGCTGGTGGCATCTTTCTAAACTACACATCGGACCACATTGCTTGCCCGCTAAACTCTTAGTGGTCCTTGCTGACTCCAGGGAGATGTACCTGGCAGGAAAGAGCAGGCGAGGCCCAGTAGCCTGATTGCTCAGTGACCCTGCCTACTTCTTAAGTCCCAGGGCATCCCCACCACCACCCAACCTTCGCAATTTCCCCCCAAGCCCTTCCCGTGCTCCATGCCTCTGCTGAGGCAGTTTACTTGCAGCTATTATCTGTGCAAAGGGACAAGGCCTCAGCAGAAGTGCTTAGGATTTGGAAGTCATGATGATGGTCTTATAACCAACCCCTGCCAGTCCCCTCCTCTGTGGCCCCAGGGGTAACTAGAGACCTTTGACCCGGCTGAAATGAGCTGTTTCTCTCCTGACAGCTGGCAGTTTCTGTGTATTTATTACCCATGTGCTGGCTGCACACCAGAAGGATGACCAGGCTCCCACATGCTCAGATCTACCACACTAGACACAACCAAGAGAGGCGAGGCTTGAGCAACATTGGCAAATCCCATCCCTCACAAAGGGAGGGAGGGCTTATTGTGTGTGGCCCAGTGAGGTGTTTGCAGGGCCAGGGACCCTGCCCACATGGTGACACCACCCACTTGGGAGCTCATCCACCCATTTCAACCTCCAGTCCTGGAGAATTTGAGCTCCTTTTTCCCCTTGCAGGCACTCAGTATTTTATCCCATCACTTGTATGTTGGGCACAGAGTAGGCAGATACTTAGAACCCCTGATGACTGACTGAGAGGCGACAGCCCTGCCCCCTGCAGGCTTGGGTGGCTTCAGTAATCCAGCTCATCCAGGGCGGCCCATTAGGACCTCAAATTCATCCTCTCCCTCCCTCCCTCCCTCCCTCCCTCCCTCCCTCCCTCCCATGCTCTCTCCCTGTGTGTGTGTGTGGGGGGGCTACGAGCCCGTCGATGGCAGAGACGTGAGGGAGACTAGAAATGAGCCTCAGAAAAGCAGAACTAACAGATCCACCTCATGGGACATCTGAGCAGATGCTGCACAGAACACGCCTTCCAGAATGAGCTCTTGACACTGAATGGTGTATCTACACAGTACAACTACCCCAACCAGATACCACTGGCTCCATGAGAAAACTGAAACTCAAAAAAGTAAACAACAGTCCCTGAGAGGTGTAGCCTGGTCACCAAATCTCAATTTTCCTTTCCTTTCTGCATTTCCACCAAGATTAAATACAAATGATATGCAAACACATGCAAAATATGCAAGTGAGCGCTGTCCAGCACCAAGCCCCCCTACCTCTGGGACAAGTTCACCACACTATCCCCCTTGTCCTGCCTGTTCTTACCCCTCCCTTTTCCAGTTCCTGAAGGTTACATTTGTCACCTACCCCCACTGAGCCCTTAGTGAAGACCCCAATAATCTTCCATGTGAACTGCCAGCCTCATCCAGCTCCCTTTTTGTTTTTCCATCTAGTCATCATCACCTTGAGCCCCCATATCTCCCTTCCCCCAGGTTGGTGACCTCCCCAGAAACCAGGAAAGCATCTAATTTGCATATTTGGGAGGGAGCAGGTTCTTAAAATGATCTTGCTGTCTTGGCTACTGGACTGGGGTTCCGAACTTTCCAGGGGTCTCTGTGTTTCTGGTTTCCACTTTTATTCTAATGGTTTGAATTATTTCTCTGAGATGGATTCAAGACTATAATTACAAGGTAAAGTTCAAAACTTCTGATACACATTGCCACACTGCTTTTCTAGAAGGTCATTTGAGAGTGCCTGTTTCACAGTATCCTTGCCAGCTCCAGGTTTTAGCATTAAAAAAAAAATTATAGTTCAGTGGGAAATGATATCTGATTATATTTTCCAGAATATTTAAATTCCTTCATTTTTGCAAAATACTGCCTCATTCTTTTTCCTCCTTATTGAAGGAGTTTGCATTTTCAGTCTCCATAGATTTGCGTGTGTCAGACATACCCCTTCTGCAGGCACTGAACCACGAGGGTGGGTTCAGAATGGGAGCAAACTGTTTGCCCCAGACTGCTTACTAAGCTGTGCTTTCAAACTTTTTATCCAAGAAGCAGAACCTTTTCTCAATCTCAGCACCTCTTTATATAAAATGTGTATAAGTAATCTATGAAGGGAGGCCTGAAGGGTCCTCTCCCATCCCCCTCTCCCTTCTAGAGGCCCCTCATACCTGAGGAGGCGCCGCTGGGAGCTTCTCGTCTTTCTGGCAGAAGAGGGAGCACTTACTTCGGAGTCAAGGACCTGAAAAGAAATGAGCTGTTCACAGAAGTGCCCGGAACTCAACAGTCACCGAGCAGCCCAGTACAGGTGAGCCAGGTACAAAGACCGAGGGGCCGCACCTGTGCAGGAGGCACCGCCACACCCTCCACGTCGCCAAGGAGAGGGTGTGGGCCCCGCGATCCCCACGAAGTTCAGCCAGAAGGGGTGGGGGCGGAGGTTTGTGGGACAGACAGGCTGGGGATATGCGGGTTGACAGGTGGGGAGGACTCTGTGGGTGGGAGGCATGAGGCTTCCATGTGAACAGCTGGACCCAGACCAGGCCAGAGATGTGCACGGTGAGGGGCGGTGAGAGGCGAATTCAGAGCGCCAGCAGCGGGGCCTGGGTTTGATCTGATAACTGAAGCTAGAACAATCAGACCTCTTCCCAGGAGCTTTGTGTAATCTCAGCCTCACGAGATACCTGAGGGCGGGGGGAGGGGGGTGGAGAGCTGAACCCAGACCCGGAAAAAGAGGGACCGTGGCTGCTGGGACAGGGATGAGTGGAAGGAGGAAGCCGTTTGGCAGCAGATAAGGAGTAGAGGAGACAGACCGGCAGAGGGAAGGCTCGGCGGGGACACCGTGAACCCAGTGGGGTCTTCGGAGGGTGGGGCGTTTGGGAGGGCACTCGTGTGCGCGGAGACCTTTGGGCACGAAGCCACCAGCTCCCCACATTCCCTGCTGACCCAGTCGGAGTATCGGGCGGGCCTAGACACTCACTCCCCAGGAGGGTCTCGGCCCGGGCTCGCTCTCTGGCCCCGCCCCCATTCTAGCCCCGCCCCCCGTTCTAGCCCCGCCCTGGCCTCAGGTGCCGGACCCGCCCGGATTTTTGGTCCCGTCCCCTGGGCCTCGGATACTGCCTGGCCTGACTCTCTGGTCCCGCCTCCTGAAACCTGGCCCTAGGCAAGAGCTCTCTGGCTGCGCCCCCTGGCCTCAGGCAAAGTCCTAGCTCTTTAGTCCCTCCTTCCATCCCCAAGTCCCGCCCCCGACTTTCCAGCTGAATCCCTGGCTTTTTGGCTCCGCCCAGCCCGCACCCTGCGCGGAGCTCCTTGGTCTTCCACTCGCTCAAGCCAGTCCTGCTGCCAGTGGCGCAGAGCCCTCTTAACCACCCTCTCATCGCAGGCGAGGCAGACGTCACTTACTCCCCAGGGTCCCTGTGGATCAGCCTCTGACCTTTAGTTACAACTTATTTTGCAAATCACCCAAATTGTTTCAGAGGAACCTGAAATTTGTGTCCCAAGCCCTCTGCCCTCAAGCCTGAGTGGAGCTGGAAGGTGTGTGTCTTCTCACTTGGGAAATAGTTGGTGCCCTCCTGATTAGGGTTCCACTGAAAAGCTCCAGTGAGACAAGAATTCTAGCCGGCTGAAAGGTCTTGGACAAGTCATTTAACTTCTGAGCCTCAGATGCCCCCTCCCCTGTAACACTGGGGGTCACTACAGGGTCTTGGATGGTCATGGCCAGGACCAAGTGAGCACAGGGACTGATGTTACCAGATCAGAGTGGGAAGAAGGAAGCCGGAGGAACCCTAGGTCCTCACTGTGCAGGAGGGGGCCCTTGTTTTCATGGGGACACCCTGGCTTATTTCCTAGCTTATTTTCCTGAGTTTCCTGATGAGCTTATTTCCTTGCCAGTCTTCCCTCTCCACCTGTGGTGTGGGGAGTCCACCCTGCCGAGAGATTAGAGGATGGCCTACTGTCTTGGCCTCCAGGGGATGCCTTGTCCCCTGTGCCCTGGATGCCGGCCTCCTCACCCTCAGTAAGCTGATAACCCACCCTCACCTCTATCTTTCACCCTCTCGTCAGACTGACCTGCCCCTAGACCACAGGCTGGCACGCACGCATCTGGAAGTGGACATAAAAGAGGCATCCCTCTCCAAAGCCATCCCAACCTGTGCGGCTTTCAGCTCCCACTGCCTTCTCCACGAGCAGTGAGGAGCTCCCACCTTATCTCTCAACGAGAGATTTGTTAAGGAGAGTCTTTGTCCTTAGATGTTCCCCATACTATCCCCCATAGGCTGCATAGCGTCTCTCCCTTACCAGACTCTTCTGAAAAATCCCCTGTGTGGTTTTTTTTTTTCAAAATAAAATTAAATGACAGGAACTAACTATTTAGGGAGGGTTTCCTGAGGGGAAGTGGAATCTCTGCAACCTTGAGATTACAGGACCTTTTGTTTTCTCAAAAGAAAAACATGTCAGAGCACTGGTATTCTGAGCCAGACCTTGCTTTGAAATATGCTCCCCTTTGTCCTTTAACAAACTACAGCCTTTCTCCCTCTTTGAAAATAAGATCACTTCAAGTCAGGGATTAGAAATGGGAAAAATTCAATCAGAACCTCCCTCTGCCAGTTATACATCTCAGTACACTCCTAGGCGAGCAGAATCAGCTCCCACTACAACCCAGCTCAGCAGCATCATTCAGAACGCACCGGTAGGAAATGGTGAAACAGAAGGGCCTTTCATCCTGAGTGAGCGAGGCCTGCAGCACTGCTCTCCTAGCTCCGGAAGCTGGCGGTGTCTGGGGCCAGTGGAGTCAGGCCCTGTTGCTTAAATAGGCAGTGGGAGGGTCTGGGGTGGGAGCAGGCATGGAAAGTGGGCCATTTACCCAGCACAGCCATGCAGTGTCCACCTAGCCAGCAGTGGTCCTAAGCACACGCCTGCCTGCTTGTCCACTGTGAGCCTCAAGCCCACAGGCCCCTAGACCACAGACTAGCACCTGGGATGACCTCTGATGGACGTGCTGCTCAAAGTGAGACCACGTGCCTAGATGCACGGAGCTTGGTCCGGGTTCCTGGATACCTCTACCTGTGCTGAGACACAGCCTGCCTGGACAGCAGAACCAACTGTGGAGTTGGATAGACCTGCTCCCAAGACCAGTAAGTAGTGGGCATCAAGCAGGGCATCTCACCAAGTCTCCATTTCTACTTTCTTGAAATGAGGATAATAACACTGACTTCATAGGTTCAGAAATAATGTTTGCAAAGGTTCTAGCACCTAGGAGGTTGATTTATTTATCCACATGATGATGCTGGAGTCAGGTTACTTTCAACAAGGTTCAAGCCCAGAGAGGTTTGGTAACTTACACAAAGTCACACAGCCCTTTAGCTGAGTGTCAGAGTCAGAATTCGTGCAGACCTGAGACTAAGTTGGGTTGGCAGAAACCCCTTGAGGTGAGGGAGCTACCCCTTGAGGGAGTAGGGAGCAACTGCTGGCCTTGGGGAAATGTCTTGACTGAACTCTGGTGAAGGAGTTATCCCTAGAAACCCAACACAGAGATAAGGGAAGAGGCATGGCTGGAGAGGCAAGCTGAGATGGCCAGTCTGTGCATTTGGTTGGGACCTTAGGGGGGATGCAGAAGTATCCTAGAGTAACTACTAGGTGTGGTTGGTGAGAGGAGTTTGTTTCTTTCCACTTGTACAGAGCAAATCTTGTTTCAGAGCATAACTAATATATGGGTAGAATTGCACATTTTCCCCTTAGGTTCAGCTTCAGCTCTCAAGATGTTAGTCCTTTTGTCATTTTAATTTCAAAAGAACCTCTCTGTCTTCATTTCAGCTTGCCAGATAATTTATCATTCAAAAATATAACTGGCAAATGTTTCTTTCCTTGAGAGTCAAACTTGAAAGGCACAGTGTGTGTACTTTAGTTCTAGGCTGAACTGTTTTTTCATTTCTGGAAACTTTTCCTGTATTATTTCTTTCCAGATGTTTCCCTCATCATATACCCCACCCCATTCATCACTCTCCTATTTTTTGGGCTTCAACCCCATTTCCCACTTTCCAAATCGGTTATTTATGCCTCTCTTGGTTTTCTGTGTCTCCATTTCTGGCTGGATGTTTTCTTTTATCCTCAATATCACTGTTTCCTTTGTTCTGTTGTTTCAGTTATGCAAACTGCTACATCCAGATGTTTTCAGTTCTTTTATAGTCATGGAATTACAGCCATTTGTTGTTGTTGTCATTCTGATCTGTTCCCGTTAATAGTATTTTGGTCATGTATTTCATTCAAAGTAGTTACTACTAAGTTCGCCTTACTTGCTCCAGAGGCTTTGAGATTCCATCATCTAAAAAACAAGTTTCTTGAGGGCCCACTGTGTGGAGACAGGGCTGCTCAGCACCTAGCTGGTGGTAACTGCTTCCCTTTCAAGTTTGACTCAAAACTGTGCAGTTAGAGCTGCTTTGAGGGAGATTCTGATTAAGATTTGTTCCATCTTGTTTTTAAGAAGATGTTCTATGTGCAATGTACTAAGACTTTTTTTTTTTTTAAGGAGTGAGAAAATTAGGGCTAAGGGAAAATAAAGGTGGAAAAAAACATGAAGTAGAGGTGGGAGGATAGAGTGAATGAGGGGAAGGTCTTGATTCTGACCTCAGGTGGGCACAGAGGGGATTCATTTTATGACTAAAACCTGTCCTTTTGATGTTTGTTGGTGTTGACCCTTCAAATTCTTACTTGAACTGCTGCAGCACAGAACAGCCCCCTGGTGCAGCTCAGTCTGCAAGCCCCCAGGGTGAGAAATGCTTTTTTGTTTTGTTCCCAATGGGAATGGAGTTGAAAAGAAACAGAGGTGAGATACATTCCTGACATGTGAGCGGCTGCATGTAAACACTGGAAGTTACCTCCTGATTGTCTTCCAAAAGTCAGTATTGATTGAGCAGCTAATTAGCTGTTTATTTCCTGTGCTCTAAATTGGATTGTTTCCCTGTTTTGGGGTGGCAAGTGTCTTCTGGGTGGGGGGGCTCTCTGTTCCCATAGCGCTCCAGGGTGGCCTCATTTCACACCTCTCTGGAAACAGCCTTTCGAGTGACAGATTGATTGCTGTATGGGTGGTTACCAAAAAAGATCTTGTTGTATTAGCTGTTTGTCTTGCAAAGTGAAATCGGGTTTTTTGTGTTTTTTTAACTTTATCAAAATGTCGTTGTCCTGGGATTTGAAAACTTGCCCTCTGGTTTCAAGGGAAGATTGGCAGATCCCACAGGTAAAGAGCTGTCATGTCAGGGTCTCACTCGAGCCCTTGAGTAATGAGCTTGGCCGTGGCCGCCAGCCTGGGCTCTCTCATGGTGAGGGGAGGACACCCAGGGCCAGCTGGGCACCAAAAGATGTTGCCAAACCTCATCCTGGTGCCTGAAATGCTGCCCCCCCCTTTTTATTTTAATACATCAAGGGAACATAAAAATCAAGAGATTCATGCACATGAATGCTCATGTGTAGGTAATTTTGCTTTTCTGTCCACTTACTTTTTTTTTAACAGTAAAAACATGAAAAGACCCTGATGCTGGTGAAATATTGAGGGCAGGAGAAGGGGACGACAGAGGATGAGATGGTTGGATGGCATCACTGACTCAATGGACATGAGTTTGGGTAAACTCTGGGAGTTGGTGATGGACAGGGCGGCCTGGCGTGCTGCAGTTCATGGGGTCACAAAGAGTTGGACACAACTGAGCGACTGAACTGAACTGAAAAACAAGGAAATATATTAAACAACTTAAAAAGTATTTGGTTTCCTATTGATGGCACTTAAAGAAGAGCGAAAGAAAGGAAATTGAAAGCAGTGGAGGGAAGGCAGGGGGCCAGAGTCTTCCCCCAAGGACCCCCCCACCCTCCCTGCTCCCAGCCCCCCAGGCCCGGCCCCTGCAGTCTTGTGGGCAGAGACTTGTTCCTTGGCCTCTTCCTCTCCCTCACCCTGTCCTGTCCGGAGGCAGTCCCTCCCAGCTCTGCGGTCCATTTTCAGTCCCTGCTTCCCCCTTCTCTGGCTGTCATCTCCACTCAGGCCTCCTCATTTCTTGCCAGCATGGTGACACAGCCCCCCAGCCTACGTGTGGCCCCTTCATGCTCCCAAGTCCAAGCCCGTGATCCACACTGCAAGCAGTCTGAGTTCCCCCTGCCCTTGGCCAGCACCTCTACACCCAGAAAATCCACCTCCCTTGCTTGATTTGGGGGCCCTGCCCTCCGCAGCCTCGCTTCTGCCATGATTCATTCTGATGGCCTCAACCTGTGGCTTTCCTCTTTCCTGGAACATGCTATGCTCTTTCACGCCTCTGTGCCTTTGCACATGCTGTCCCCTGTATCTGGAACACCCTCCCCAGCTGGTCCACTTGGCACCCAGCCTCTAAGGTTCAACACTGCAGCTCTCAAGCCCCTCCCTTCAGTCACACCCCCACTAGGCTTTGTGCTGGCAGCCCAGAGCCTCCAAAGCACCAAGCACTGAGCCCAGTCCCTGAGAGGCACCCAGGGAACCTTGGTTGAAATAATAAAATGGTTTCTAGCCAGATTCAGTTCCGGAAGATCCAGAAGGTTCAGTTCCCTCTGTACATTCCAGGTGGCACAGCAGGAGCTGTGAGAAAACTCCCCACTGTTTGAACTAGTGCATTGATTAGGCTGCCTTAAAGGTGAAAGGACCCATGTGAACTCCCGTGTGTGGTGGCAGTGCCTAGTGCCTGCAGCTGGCTGAGATCATACCATCACTATCACCCACGTTTAGAGGGCCCCCACCGTGTGCCGGAAACTGTGTTGAGGATATTGCATGCAGAACCACTTGTTTAATTCTCTGAACAGCCTGGGAAGCTTGAGTGTTATTGTTCCCATACTCAGAGAGGGAAACAGAGGCTTGGGGAGGGTAAGTGACTTGTCCGAGTCACACAGCTAGAGAGTGGCAGAGCCCAGACTCTGTGGGGAGGACTTATTGATGGCCCCCTCCTGGCTCAGATTTTGACCCCCCCACCCAGGACTCCCTAATGCCACAAAGGCATGTGCAGTCTGGGGACAAACACCCCAGGGGTCTGGGAAGCCTTGTAGCCTCCACCCTCCCCTCTCTGATGCCCTCCTCCTCTGTCCCCAGGGAACTTAGCACCAGAGTGTGGATGGGGCTGTTGCCTTGGACAGACAGCTGGTGAGGCTCGGAAGGTAAGAACCAGCAGGAGCCAGATAGAGCTCTGGTCGTGGGGGCGGGGAGGGGTTGAGGGGACATGCTGGCCAAGCTCACTTTGTCTTATCTGCTCCTTCAGCCTGGACCCCCACCATCTGTTCTCACCCAGAAACCAAAATGATCTTTCTGCATGCAAACCTGAGCACCTTCCAAGCTTTTATCACACTTTCATTGCCCCCAGAATAAAATCCCTGCCCTGAGCCCAGTGTCCTCTCCCAGTTCATTCTCTGCTAGTCTCCTCCTCTGCTTGTGGAGGAGGACTTTCCTCTGTGGTCCCTGTCTCTCTCAGGGCAGGCCTCTCCTCACGCTGTCCCCTCGTGCTGGAAGTCCCCCCACCTTGTTTGGCTGGTAGCTCCTCAGCTGAAAAATCTCCTCCTCAGGGAAGCCCTCCTGATTTCCCCCAGTGTTCAGTATTAGGGCCTCCTGCAGGGAGCACTTAGTGTTCCCAGCCCTGCCTCCCAGGTGAGCTCTGAAGGGGCTGTGACCTAGCTACCTGCATACTGACAAGGCCAAGGGGACTGACACGTGAGGGCAGCAATGTACCCTAGGTGTGACCCTCCAGAGGGAGATGCCAAATCTGGTTGCAGGATGTTGGAGTCTTATGGTGGGAGGGGGATTGTCGAAGAGGCAGGCAGTGCCTGGAACGTGCAGGGCTGCAGCCACCTGGACCCCAAGCTGAAGCCACAGCTGTGGACACCATTCTCGAGGAAGGCAGGGGGAGGGAAGAAAGAGGTCAAAGACAGACCTGGAGACTTATCCCATTTTTGGCTTGGTGAGGAAAGAGGAGTCAAAAAGAACACTTGGGAAAAGGTGGAAGAATGCAGGGGAAAAAAAAAGAGGTAGCTAAGATATAGCACTGTTTTTATTTAGTTCTCAGATAGTCTTAATTTTTTTTGTTTCCTTTAGAATAGCTGAAACAGGAGGCCCCTACATGGCAGTCCCTGGGATGAGAAAACCGTGTGTCAAAGCTGTTGCCGAGTCCCTCTCTATTTTTGCCTTCCTCACACTACCTCTTTGAGCCTGGAGGAGGCATCCTGGCCTGAGGTGGCCCGAGCTGGCGTCTCTGAGGCAGATTCAGCCAGCCCTCAGCTCGTTCTCCAGAAACCACCACCAAAAAGCCAGGTATTCACTCTTCTTGACCAGAAATAAATGCATTAGACAAATGTCCACAGGCAGTCTTGAGGAATGTGAACACGGAATCACCCCATAAATTTACTTTTGTTTCCTTTCCTTGGTTCCAAGTTGGGGTTTTTTTGTTCGTACTAGTTACATTAAAATTGGACAGTAATTAATGTCCTTAAAATAGAATGCCCGTATTCCCAAGTTTAGAAAGAAAAACCACCTAGAAGAGAAAAATGCGGACGCATGTGAAATGCCATTCCATCAACCACAGCGGCTTTCATCAGCCTGGACTGGGAGCCCTGCCCAGTGGGGTTTGCGGTATAGCAGCCCATGTCTGTGGTCTCTTTTTACCCTGTCCTCCCCCCCCCCCACGCCCCCAGGCTCCAGATCAAGGAAGCCTTTGACATATATGGCCTGGAGCCCTCAGGGTGCGCCAACCTCTAATTACATTTCTTTTTTTAAATATTGATAAACAGTTTCTCTGTTGATTCAATTTTTTTTTTTTTTTTATAAATTTATTTATTTTAGTTGGGGGCTAATTACTTTACAATATTGTAATAGTTTTTGCCATACATTGACATGAATCAGCCATGGGTTTACATGTGTTCCCCTTCCTGGACCCCCCACCCACCTTCCTCCCCATCCCATCCTTCTGGATCATCCCATTGCCCCGGCCCTGAGCCCTTGTCACATGCATTGAACATGGAACGATGTTCTGTTTCACATATGATAATATACATGTTTCAATGCTATTCTCCCAGAACGTCCCACCCTCACCTTCTCCCTCAGAGTCCATAAAATTGTTCCATGCATCTGTGTCTCTTATTCTGTCTCGCATATAGGGTTATCGTTACCATCTTTCAAATTCCTTATATATGCATTAGTATACTGTATTGTTGTTTTTCTTTCTGGCTTACTTCACTCTGTATAATGGGCTCCAGTTTCATCCATCTCAGTAGAACCGATTCAAATGTATTTTTTTAATGGCTGAGTAATATTCCATTGTGTATATGTACCACAGCTTCCTTATCCATTCGTCTGCTATCCAAAAGTCTACAAGCAATAAATGCTGGAGAGGGTGTGGAGAAAAGGGAACCCTCTTACACTGTTGGTGGGAATGCAAACTAGTACAGCCACTATGGAGAACAGTGTGGAGATTCCTTAAAAAACTGGGAATAGAACTGCCATATGACCCAGCAATCCCACTGCTGGGCATATACACCGAGGAAACCAGAATTGAAAGAGACGCGTGTACCCCAATGTTCATCTCAGCACTGTTTACAATAGCCAGGACATGGAAGCAACCTAGATGTCCATCAGCAGACGAACGATTCAAATGTTTTTAAACACCAAGCCTATAGCTTCTGGCTCAGAACAGAGAGAAGAGATCCTCTAGGCCTCCTCGGGCCTTGAAGCTTCTCCCCAGCTGCCTGGGCTCTCGGCCTCTCATTCGACCACTGAAGGAAGAAAACTGTCCCTCTGGCTTCCCTGGTGGCTCAGATGGTAAAGAATCTGCCTCCAGCGTGGGAGACCTGGGTTTGATCCCTGGGTCAGGAAGATCCCCTGGAGAAGAGAATGGCTACCATGCTGGTATTCTTGCCTGGAGAATTCCATGGACAGAGGAGCTTGGCGGGCTATATAGTCCATGGGATCAGAAAGAGTTGGACATGACTGAGTGACTAATGCTTTAATTTACCTGGATAGGGATTGGTGGAGGTCACTTCAGGATTCAAAATCAGGCCTGGCTGGGCTGCAGGGTAAGGTTCACGTCCCCCAGGCGGGGACTTCTGGCCTCTCTGTCTAGCTGGGCTCCTACTCTAGGTTCAGGGTGGAGATAGGGAGGGTGAGGTGGAAGAAGCCAGCTTCCACTGCCCAGTGGCCTGATGCTGCACTGCACATATGTCACCACCTTGCTTCCTGAATGGGTATTGGTCCCTGGTCCCACAGGTTTGTATGTAAACAGGATGACAGTGGAGTCCCGCCCCCCTCCCCCCATTTCTCCCTACCATGGCTGCTACAAGGGATGGAGGGGAGGGGGAGTGGAGGGGACCCCTTCTAGTCCCACAGGGTCAGAAGAGCTAAATGCCATCCATTCCATCTTAGGGACACTGACATATCAGGACCCTCCCGACCCAGGCTCCCCCAGATGTAGCTGACTGCACTGTGGGGGAGGGTGGTGGTCCCCGTGGCTCCTGGATGACTCAGAGCCCACTCGGCTGCTTCTTGCCCAGACTGCCCAGTTCCCTGTCCTTGTTGATCAGAGGACTTGACCAGCAGCCGGCTATCAACATCGCTTCTGAAATGACCACGTCCAGAGAGGAGGGCCTTGTTACAAACGCAGCAGGCTGGTGAGGCCTGTGATACCACAAAGCCCTCAGCTTTGTGGGGCTGAGGCTGAGTTCCTGACATCGCCACACCTCCCCATTTGACATCGTAACAGGTCAACTACTATTGTTAACCATTTTACAGATGAGGAAACTGAGGCCCAGAGAGGTAAAGCATACTGCCCGAGATCGCAAGGGAGGAGTTGGGATTTGAACCCAGGTCCGTCTGATTCTGAAACCAGAGAGCTTCTCAATCTATCCTGTCACAGAGCATCCTGATCTCACCTCCTGCCTTTGGCAAGTGGTATCTGGAAAGGGGCACCCTCAGATGTTAGCATCAGGGGTGATGTGGTCCTGGGTGAGGGTCAAGGGCTCTCTGGAGGTACTGGTAGCCATGGTGCTTCTTGTCAAGTCTTGCCCAGGTCTTCTTGGATGTCCTTCTTAGTTGGGGGACCTGCTAGCATGACCCATCTGGGCTGCAATTTAAGAAGCAATCGTGATCAGCTTGGTGACCATCAGGTGTTTCTGCTACATGCCAGGAAATGGACCTAACCCTGTTACAGGGTAAATCAGATATAATCAGCTGCTAATTCAATGGAGTGACTCTATCGACATTTATCAAGATACAGAAGCTGGTGCAGTGAGTTAGACAACAATGATGGTTGGATTAGACTCATAAGAAGAACCAACCAGTACTTTCTGAGAGCTTTAAAAAAAATTAAATGGAAGAGACAAACTTTCTCAATGCCATATGTTATAGGTATACACAGTCATGTGTCCCGAACATAGATGGGGGTGACTTTCAGACTGGCCACGTGCACACCTGCAGCCTCATCCTGCTATGGTCTTATCTTTCCAGTCCTGACAGGTGCCGAGACCCCTGGAACACTGCCTTGTTCAAAACCAAAGCTGGGAGATCAGCCAGTAAGTGGGGCTGACCCTTCCCTTTCTGTGCCTCAGGATCATAAAATTCTCAGCCATGGAGTTTGTGGATATAGACAATGTCTGACCAGCTCTGAGTGGGAAAGAATTTCTCTGCTAACTGGTGGTTTGGGAGTCACATAGGCCAAATCATAATCAGATTAGTGAGGATTGATTGGATCTGTTACTTCCAGATTAGATTGAAATTTTTGTCCCCACTTTGTTCCCGACTGCCAGCCCAGCTGACCAGTAGGGAGTGATCCAAGACCCTTCTCTGCAAGCTTACGGAGGTGGTGGCCACAAGAGCCAACAATGTTCCACAGACTCCTACCCCAGCCTCCCTTTGCTGCAGAAGCCTGCCTTCTAGACCCCTCTGCAAGGAAGAACATTCCCCACCCACACCTGGGCAGGCTAGTGACTTTCCTCTGATCCATCAAGTCCATCTTTAGGACTGTGCTTCCCCAGCTCCTCTCACAGTTGGTAAGGTCTAACTCTTATAATAAATATCTCATGCCCTCATGTTTTTATGGTTCTGCTTTCCTGATTGAGCCCTGAGTGATACAGCACCCTCAGTGTCTCTCACCCATAAAATGGGGGTGGTATGAGATACACCAGCCCTTATAGGGGTACTGCATCCAGGTGCTAAAGGCTGTGAGCCTGGGATTGACCCTGGCAGGTACATTTGTCACCATCTGAGGACAAGCTGAGGATTTCCTGGGTGGTGCTAGTGGTAAAGAACCTGCCTGCCAATGCAGAAGATGCTGGAGATGCAAGGTTCTATCCCTGGGTTGGGAAGATCCCCTGGAGAAGGAAATGGCAACCCACTCCAGTATTCTTTTCTGGAGAATCCCACAGGTAGAGGAGCCTGGCGGGCTACAGTCCACAGGGTCGCGAAGAGTCGGATACAACTGAGCATGAGGAGTAAGAGGACAAGCTTTAGGCCAGAATCATTTCTCAGTTGGGCTTTAGTGTTCTGGCGCTGGTGGTGGGAGCCCCACAGAGCAGGGCTCACATGAACTCAGCAGACATGGTCATGCTGGTGGTGGAAGGTGTGGGTGGCCTTCCAAAGGTCTGACTGGTTGCCCAGCCCAGTGGGCACCGTAACTGAGTGTTAAAGGCAATGGCTGGGCAGAGCCTTTCCTTTTAGATGCTGGTATCTCAGTCCAGGACTCACCCCCAAGTTGGCACATCATTCCCCTGGAAGCCAGTGTGTGCTGAGTTAGGAGGCTGAGAAGATGCTGAGAAGGGCAAGAATGGCTCATTGGGACTGGGACCAGCTCTGCTGACTTGCTGGTGAGGAGGCTTTGTTCCTAGAATGATGAGGAGCTAGTCTTGCCTCTTTGAACCTGGAGATAAAATTTGTAACCACCACCTCTGTCCCAGGGGCTATCCACACAGCACACCTGTCCACTATATTCAGGTCCCTGCTCAAATGTCATCTCCTTGACATGGCCTCTACCACCCTATATAAAATAACACTCTTTCTACCACTCTCCATGCCCTTACCTGGCTCCATTTTCCTTTCCCGAATATCATCGTTTCACACAGTATGCAGTTCTGTATTGTCTTTCCTCCTCCAATAGCAGGTAAAGCCTATCAAGGCAGGGACTGTCTGTCTTGTTCCCCATGGATCACTCAGAACAGCTCCAGCTTATAGCAGTTGTTGTTTAGTCACTCAGTCGTGTCCAACTCTTAGTGACGCCGTGGACTGTAGCCCATCAGGCTCTATCCGTGGGATTTTCCAGGCAAGAATACTGGAGCGGGTTGCCATTTCCTTCTCCAGGGGATCTTCCTGACCCAGGGACCCAACCCATGACTTCTGCATTGGCAGGAGGATTCTTTACCACTGAGTCACCAGGCTCATAGCAGACACCAGTGCAAATTTGCTGCAAGTCAGAACTGACCTCTGTGTAAAGAAAAGTGTCCTGATCTCCCCTCCATTTGTCTTTCTCCTCCTAACCCAGAGGAAGGCTACTGCTTGGTGTCAGGAAGGCTGCTTTGTTCGGTTAGGTACCAAACAGGAGTTCTCAACATCCAGGGTTTTTGAGTTTTTTAAGTCTTTTTTTTCCCCCTAATCACTACTCTTGATCATGGAATCTGTAACCATTTTGGAAGTGGATTTGGTATGATTAAATTCTTTCCTAGCTTAATTCTTTATGGAAAACAAAAGTTTTAAATGAAGTGGATTAGAGTGGATTTGCTGATGTTTGATCATCTACAGGATAATTCACCCTGGCTTCCCTCAGCCCCAAGGCTAGGCCAGCACCCTGAAGGATACATCACTGGATCCTCCTAAGTAGAGGAGAGAAGATCCCCATTTTTACAGAATGCCTGTGACTGAATGGGCCAAGGCCCTTGAGGAACTCTCAGAACACCTGGGGGCTTCACTCTGCAGGGAGTGCCAGTCTTGGGATGAGGGGCAGCAGGCCACCCCTGGCCTGGTTACCTTGTTTCCTCCTGGAGTACCCACGACCACAGCCCAGCAAATACAAGGGTGAGTGTGCAAGGCTGGGGCACGAGGAGAGTCTGGGTAGGGGGGAACCTTTAGTAGTAGGACTGCTGGACGAGTCTGGGTCCCTCAGGAGCAGGAGGCGAGCACCTGTGTCTCTGGCCCACTTGTCATGAGGTTCCCGCCCACAGAGGCTGTGCTCAGCCCAGCCCAATACAGAATCAGGGGGATCGGGACAGCCTGAAACACTGTTTCCAAGAATAGAGCATAGACAAGAAAGCTCTCTGCCTGAATTGGAAATGAAAAGGCACTGATACTTGGCGGGGCCCCTCCAGTGACTTGGAACACTCTGCTGGAGACCTTGTTCTTGGCGACACCAGAAGTGGGGCAACCGCTGTAACCTTGGTCACATGTGTGCAGACTTGTGAGGGCCTGTGGGCCTGGCTGGGATCGACCCTTGCTGTTACCCAGACACTTGGTAACTTTTAGAAAATGGGATTTCCCTCTTCTGATGATTTGATTTTTAACTTATTTCTGGAATCTGTAGCTTTTAGTGGAGACCTACATCTGAGGCACTATGGGCAGAGACAGCGAGGTTACTTCCCTCCAAGACAGGTGTTTTGATAAAGGTTTGGGGTCACATCTTTAGGACTTATGGCTACCCTGTGTCTTCTGTCCCCATGGCAGGACCACATGGTTCCCAAGACTGCCTCCTTCATGAACGGAGATGTGCAAAATCATTCTGTCTGGGAGGCCTTATGTCTCTGTCTCATCATGAGGAGCCAAGCTACACTCAGAAGAAAATAGTGACTTGGAGCAAAACATGTAGCCTGAAAGGCCCTTTCCTCTTTCAGAAATGTAAGTAAACATGCCCAGGGCCCTGGAGAGATGCCATCTCAGCCACAGGATGGCACTCCACAGGGGCCACCCTTTCATAGTAAAACCCCCGGTTCTCACCCCCTCCTTGCTGCGTACAGTCTGGGGGCTCATGTGGGCAAGTGCCCCTCATCTCTGAGAGTGGAGATCCTGTCATCCCTCAGCCCTCAATCCAAGACTTAACAACAGCCAACCCAGGTGGAGCCCATGCTTTATGCTGGACATGACGCCAAGGGGTTCACCTCACTCTGGTTAACCCTGGTCCCGTCCCAGAAGCCCTCAGTGGTCACGGCTTTAGCCTTTGGTTAGCAGCGGGGCTGGGGTTTCAAGCCCCATGGGTCTAATGCTGGAGCCTGTGCTCTTAGCCCATCTGCCATTCTTCCCATGGGGCCTGTCTGATGATTCACTTCTTATTCTACACCCAGAAACAATGAGGCGTAAACCAGAATAAAAGGGGACTATTACGATACTACTATTTGCTGTTTATCTAAATTAGGTAATAAATCACAGAGCCACTTGGAACACTATACACGTCAACCTCCTGAGCATTTAGTTATCACTTAGTGCCATTTGATGGTGCCTATGGTATAATTAACACTTTCATATAGAAAATATATTTCTGTGAAATGGTAAAGTGAAACAGAAGATACATTTAACCTGCCCCTCCTCTTCCTTGGAGACTGGGCACGATCCCCTGGCGGTGGTCGGCTGGGGTGGCTCAGGCTGGTGAGTGGCCACGCCGGCATTCCCAGCCCTCTCCAGCCCGGATGGTGTCCTGGGAAGGGGGATGGCTGTCGCTGAGGTAGCAGCAGGCCCAGCTGAGCCCCACAAAGCTTGGTGCCCATTCATCAGCCTCAGCAGGATCGGACATCTGCTGCTGGCATTTCCAGATGTTTGCCTTTATCAGACGTTGATGCGGCTCAGTGTTTTCATTAAGGGCCTCGTCAAAAGCTCTAGCTGGTTGGGAACGCGTATTGTTCATTTTATTTGAGTTCCTTATCATGTTCAAAATGTTCCAGGCGCCATTAGGAGACACAAAAGCCTCAGAAAACACAGTTTCAGGGGGCAGGAGCTCACCGTAGCGTGGAGGAGACACGGCCACCGACATTTACAAACATTTGCTGAACAGAATCAGCTGTTAGGCATGAAAGTCGCTCAAAGCAGCACAGCAGAGCACGGGGGGGGGGGGGGGGGGTAGAGACAGGATTTAATGTTCGCCTGCGGGAAATCCTCTAAAATCAGATGGGTGTTCCAGGCTGTTTGTTCATTAACATGGTCTTCCGATTACTTCCCAGCGAGGATGGGATGTGGGGGCCAGATAGGAGGCAGAGGCTTGGTCAGGAAAAGATGAAAGGGGACACACATTTTGGCTTGAGATGAACCTTTGAGGTACAGGCCAAGCATATTATAATTACTGCTTAATCATAAATGGAGCTTGGCGGGATGCATTGATTTATACACAGGTTTCTAAAGGCATTTAGGGAAAATAGAACATAGGCAATGAGAACTGTCCCGATCAATTTGTAAAATTCACATCTGAGACAGCATGCTGGAAGTGCAGAGAATGCTCCTTATAGGCATAAATTAAAGCCATCTTCCTCAGAAAAGGATAATTTAAATGATCAATAACCTCTTGAAAGAATACCTGGAGAGTATATGCCTTTTAAAAATTGACTTTGTTCATTCTCCGCCTCTTATCAAAAAAGGATTTTGGAGGCTTGTAACAAAAGATATGACAGTGAAGTTATTAAAATAGAAATGGGAAATTAAAACCCAGTCAGAAAAGAGAATACAAAATTTCTAACTACAGTGACTAACCTTTTGTGATCAAGCTCTAAATTTAATCCCAACCTCCCTGGAATCCAAGGTGAAGAGGGAAAGCAATCAATTACATAGGTTCAGCTACGTTTAGGACAAAGCATGTCAACTCACAAGTGTTTGATTATTTGTGATTTTATAAAAGCAAGAGAGGCAGAGGAAACATCTGTGAAAATGGGGGAAGAGATTTTTTTAAATATCTCGAAAAGGAAGGATGGATTTTGAAATTTTTTGGTGAGAAGCAAAGCTTAAGCAACAATGACTGATGCATTCACTAAAATCTGGGAGGGTGAACCTGGGGTGGCTCCGATGCAATCAGTTTGTTGTTGAATAAATCACTTCAGTGGTGAGTGAGCCAAGGTCATGACCAGGACCGAGGCATTTGGTGTGCCTGGCCTGTCCTTGGGAAGAGGCCGTGTCCTATTACCAGTGCCTAGTACATCGTGCACATAAAGAACTCAACCATGCCTCTGTTTCTCCCGGGCTGAGAACTCCAGGAGGGCAAGGATGCAGTCCTAACATGCCGGGACGCCAGTCCTAATAGTGGCTCCTAGTAGCCACTCAGCTGGATGGAGTTGGATGCTAACAGCTCACAAACTAAAAATGGGAAAAGTACCATAAAATGCCAACCACTGTTCATGGGAGCAACTTAGTGGGAGCATTTTCCCAACTCTCGGTGGTTGCAGTCAAATCTGCCAGCTTTCATGGTGGAGAACTCCTGGATGGACCTGCCGGCGGGGAGGTGGGTAGTTATGATGAGTTGGGCGAGTGGGTGCAGTTGTGACGTTGGACTTCTTTTCCAAAAGCTCTGTTGTGGCCCTTCTGACAGAACGCTGACTGCAGGGCTCTGCGGGCTGTGTCGGTTCTCCTGTGGCCCTGCCAGCGGGGAGGTGGGGGAGGGACCCTCAGTGACAGTGCTGACCTGTCTCTAGCTGCCTTCCCAGCAGGCTTTAGGGTGGGATTCGAGCAGGCGCAACATTCCGCCAGCTGGTTTGCAGCCGCCTTTTATCCTCAGTCGCCCAGTGCAGATTCCTGAGCCGCTCTGAAGAGCCTTTCTGTTTCACCCTTTTCTTTGAGGAGTCCCTCGAGGGCTCGTTTTGGCCCTGCAGAGAATGATTTTGCCAAAGGGTGGAACCCTGGGCTCAGACGGGCAGGGTCTTGTGAAGGCCCCTGAGGTTGGGAATGCCGGGGGGTGCCACGTGGGAGGCCGTGACCTGGACGTCAGGCCCCCAGGAAGGGGGATGCCTCTACCAGCAGGACGTGGCCTGTGGCCGAGGTAGGCTGTGTGGGTCCCTTGGGTCCCACACTGGGTGTGTGTTGTGGGGGCAGTTGCATCTGAAGCGAGGTGCTGGGAGACAGCGGGAGCGCTGGTCTGGGCAGGACGGCAGAGTTAGGGTGGGCAGGGGGCATCTCTGAAGTGGGGGTTGGCATAGTTGCTCAGTAACACTGGATCAAGGGGTTCTGAGGGTAAAGGCCTCTTGAAGTCCTGTTGAAATGTCTGGCTTAGAGCCTGGGCTTCCGTAGCTGTGGTTTACTGTGCTAGTGACCCTCCCCTGGAAGCTGAAGGACCCTCCAGTTCTGTCCCGACAAGGCCTCACTCCCTCGATGGAGGAAACGCTGAGCTTATCAGCCACTCAGGGAAGTGTTGTGGCCTGCCTGACCCTGTGTGAGAAGTGCGGCTCTCTGCCCTGCCTGTCCCCTGAGGGCTGCGAATTGAGTGCTGTGAAGGCCTCCAGAGGCAGTCCCCACCCCCATCCCTCCCACCTCGTGGGGAGTTAGTCCCCAGAAAGCTCACAGCACAGAGCCATACACACAAATGCCCCACAAGGGCCGGCAATAGTGTTAGAAACCAGGGTTGCTCCACAGGCATTAGGAAACACAGGGCTCCGGGCGCAGATTTTAGTGTCAGGGTTCCACTGAGAATCATTTTATCTGTTTCTCTACCACCATGGATGGAAATACTGGAGTAGATCCTAGTTTTTTTGTTTGTTAATTGCAAAGTTCCCCAGACTTGGAAAAGGACTTATAAGCCAGAGGAAGGGCCAACAAGTAAGTCAGGTAAAATAAACAGTGATAGTGATATTGGTTGCAAGGGTGGGCCCTGACTCTGCAGTGGATAGAGAGAGTTTAGGCAGAGTGAGGACTCCTAAGGGCAGGACCATGGCATGTGAAATGTCCGGTCAGGAGTCGCTCAGACTCTGCAGCAGATGCTGGGGTTCTGCCTAAGTAGGGAGTCTGCCGGCCAGCTTGGCAGCCGCTGCAGGAGAGTGGGGACTGCTCAGCATGAAGGTGTGAAGAGAGACCAGAATGAGAAACTGGCAGGAGGAGACCATGTGGCTGAACTGGTCTAAAATCTGAATGCCCCTGAGGTCATGGAGCAGGGTGGGGTGGGGGTGGCGCAGGCAGTGTCCAGACAGCACCAGCCTGTGTGCCATCCCTCAAGTGGCCGTACCTGTGGGGAGGGTCAACCCAGTTCCCCTGCTCCTGGAGGCCTGTCTTCCTGCCAGGACCACCTCAATCCAGTGATCAGAGACCAGCACAAACTCCTTGGGCCCTTGGCATTGGGGCATTGCTGTGGGGTTGGAGTGGGGAGCTCCAGTTACAGGGGTCATGCTGCCTGGCCAGGTAGAGGCCAAGAGCTGGGGTCTGAGGGCAATTCCCTGACACCCTTCACCATCCTCTGCCAAAGTGACTGCTAAAGTTCAGGATGGAAGCCTGTGGGGCCCAGTCAAGCCCCTGTCTTGACTCCTGGCTTAGTCACCTCTGCCTCCCCTGCAGTCACAGATGGAGGTGTGGGGAGTGATGGGTGAGAGAGGAAGGGGCAGGGTTTGGACTGAGGCTGAGCTGATGGCCAGCTGGGCCACCCACAGGAATCAAGTTGGGGCAGATGGAAGTGACAGTGGGTAAAGATCAAAGATGAGGAGAAGGCAGCAGCAGAGGAAGGCACAGCCAACATGCAGAGCATCCTTCTAAAACCAGCTGAGTCACTAAAGTGAGCCCCAAGCTTTATCTCAACTTCTGACTCTGTGAAATGAAGCTCCCTCCTTGCTCTGTCCTGGTAGTACCCATGGGAAGGGGCTCTGATACCCCAGATACCCCAGGGCAGGTGGATGGCCATCAGGAAGTGCAGAGGGTGGGAGTTGGAGGGGTAGAAGTGGAAGTGATTGGCAGACCCAAGGAATTCGGGAGTCTGATCACCAGGTTTGGAGACAGGGTGGTTGGGAGGCCAGTGTGCCTTGAGTAGGAATGAGGGCGTGGAGGAAGTGTGTTTTGTAACATAATGAATTCGAGAAGGTGACCGGCAGCTGCAAATGTGGGCCTGGACCGAGGAAGCCACAGAGGCAGGAGGCTGGTGAGGGTTGGTTGCAACAGGAAGTTTATCAAGAGCCAAGGGGCTTCCCTGGTGGCTCAGATGGTAAAGAATCTGCCTCCAGTGCAGGAGACCCTGGATTGGGAAGATCTCCTGGAGAAGGGAATGGTAACCCACTCCAGTATTTGTGCCTGGAGAATTCCATGGACAGAGGAGCCTGGCGGGCTACAGTCCATGGGGTCGCAAAGAGTCAGACACAACTGAGTGACTTAAAGGAGCATTTGCTGAGCAGAGAAACAAGCCAAAGGTAGTGCTGTGGGGAGCACGGCCATCTAGAAGCAATGATGCATCTAGAAGAGGTGACAGGAGGGAGGAGATGAGGCAGGAGATTGCTGGGAAAGTGCATCAAGTGGAGGCTGGGGTGACAGAGGCAGAGCTGTGCTGGAGAGGAATGGTGGAGGGACGGGGATGATATGCAGATTACGAGAAATGAGGGGATGGTGAGGACATAGAAGAACATTTTACTGACAGTCAAGGTTCCCCTCATAGCACCTGTTAAGAACCACAAGTCCCCACTAGCCCAATGCCCCAGTGCCATGATACTTGCCATTCCTGGCTGCCAGACACAGCCCTTGGGCGTGGGCGGGGAGGAAGTCCACAGCCTGGGTGACAGCCCCCAAGTCCTACAAGTGACTAATACCTAACACCAAACATATAAAAGGTCAGGATCAGGACATTTAACAGATTTCCAGCCACTTGTACCTCCCCAAACATAGCTGTGAATCCAGAAGTAATCAGTCCTAATGGCTGCCACTGCCCCCCGATAAGAGGGGAGGACCCTGAAGCCCTCACTCAGAGCCAGCTTGTTTTTTTCCAATTCAGGCTATTTTATTTTATTATTTTTTAAACTTTTGTATTGGGATATAGCAGATTAAAAATGCTGTGATAGTTTCAGGTGAACAGCAAAGGGACTCAGTCATACATATACATGCATCCATTCTCCCCCAAACCCCCCTCCCATCCAGGTTGCCACAAAACATTGAGCAGAGTTCCATGTGCCATACAGTAGGTCCATGTTGGTTATCCTTTTTAACAGAGTGATTATCCTTTTAATAGCAGAGTGTACATGTCCATTCCAAACTCCCTAACTATCCTTTCCCCCATCCTTCCCCCTCCAGAGCTGACTTGCTTTTATATAACACACAGTTCTGATCAATATTGTAACCTGGTTTCAATTTAAAAAAAAAATCAACATCAAGAGAAAAAAGCACAAGGTAAATGACAATGCAAATCTCTAATGTGTGAGATCAGGATGGGGAGGGCTTGGCCTGGCCAGGCTCTTGGTTCCCACTGAAGTCTGAGAGTGTATGATTGCCACATTTTCATAAAGAGGATCCTAGAGTTATGAAGACATTGTGGAATAATATTCCATCTCCATTGCTTAAGAAGGCGGGGCAACTCAAAAAGATACATGTATTATTACCCCAGTGTTCATTGCAGCAGTATTTATGATAACCAGGACATGGAAGCAACATAGATGTCCATCGATGGAGGAACGGATAAAGAAGTGGTACATATACACAATGGAATATTACCCAGCCATAAAAAAGAATGAAAAAATGCCATTTGCAGAAACATGGATGGACAATAGAGATTGTCATACTGAGTAAGGTAAGTCAAACAGAGAAAGACAAATATCATATGATATTACTTAGAAGTGGATTCTAAAAAAAGGTACAAGTGAACCTATTTACAAGACAGACATAGAGTCACAGCTGTAGAAAATAAACCTATGGTTACCATGGAGGAAATGGGGGATAAATTGGAAGACTGGGATTGACATATACACAGTACTGTATATAAAATAGATAACTAATAAGAACCTACTGTATAGCACAAGGAACTCTACTCGATTCTCTGTAATGACCTATTTGGAAAAAGAATCTAAGAAAAAGTGGATATATGTATAATTGATTCACTTTGCTATACAGCAGAAACTAACACAGCCTTGCAAATCAACTATACCCCAATAAAAATTAATTTTTTAAAAAAGAAGGCAGGGCAGTGTATGGTACATGTTAGGAAGTGTTTTTAAAAGTTTAGGCTCTTGAGTAGGGAATGAAACCCCCTTTATTGAGCGCTTAATGTGTATGGTGGTTTAGTCACTAAGTCGTGTCCACTCTTGTGATCCCATGGATGATAGCCCGCCAGACTCCTCTGTCCATGGGATTTTCCAAGCAAGAATACTGGAGTGGGTTGCCATTTCCTTCCCCAGAGGATCTTCCCAATCCAGGGACTGAACCTGGGTTTCCTGCATTGCAGGCAGATTATTTACTGACTTGAGTCACCAGAGAAGCCTTACTGTATATTCACCAACCTAAATACATTTACCTCCTAACAATCCTGCAAGTAATTATTATCTTTACCACTTTATAGAAAAGAAAACAGAGCTGAAGTGATTTGTCCCAGACACACTGCTAATGCTTTTTCCACGTCACCCTCCACTTCCTGCAGTTTCCTGGCAGGGGCGTGTGTGGAAAGCCTGCTCTCTGACAACAAGTGTGCCCCCTGGGCCGGAGCCCAGGTGATGCCCTCTGGAGCAGTGCTGATGCTGGCACTGCCCCATCCTCTCACTGTGGGGCCCGATGTTCCTGCCTTGGCCTCCACAGCCTTGGAAAGTCTGAGGGGTGGCGGCGGGGGGGACCAGCCCCGCTCCTGCCCCTGAATTCAGGACAAAGCCTCCTGCCCCGTCTCCATGGGCAGACCATGAGCAGCAAGATGTTTGCAGCTGAAAGACAAATAGCAGCTGCGAGAGCCCCGTCATAAGGGGTGGTTTTGTGAACCCCATCCGCCAGGGAACATCACTCCTGAAGGACTCTAATGCTGACAGGCTCTGTTTTTCATTCCCTAATCATTCAGAAAAATACATCCATCTCCGTTTATTCAGAACAGTGGAAAATCATTGAGGTTTTTCCTGTGTAAAGGTCAAAGTATAAAAAGATAAGTGGACTCAGAAATCCAGGCTAGTCACGAAAACGTGGCAGTGTATTAAAGTGGACCCCCAAAGGGATTTAATCCTCCTTCGGAAACAGCTCGTAATAATAATCCCCTCTTTACTCTCCCCGATGTGTGTTAAGTTTCTGTTTTTAAGTTCAAGGACACGCAAGTGACTTTGAATGGGTAGAGCCTGGGCCATGCAGACCGGGGTTCTGGCTGAGAATCTCTGACCAGCCGCTCCACACCAAATGTGTAGCCTGGAGTGAGTACCCTCAGCCGTTGAACCTCAGTTCCCTCACCTGAAGAATGGGGAAGAGCTCTGGTCTTGGTGCTCTCCTTAGTGGCCTGGGTGCTGCCTGGCAAGGTGCAGGCCTGTGGGCCTTTGAGAACCTTCCCACTAGCCCGTCCACGCTCGCCACCTGAGAGGCGGACAAGTGTGTCCTGGCTTGGCCTGCTGTCAATATGGAGGGCGCTGCTGGACTGCGGCCTGGCCCGGAGACAGATCCCCTGCTCTGGGCTTCTTCCCTGCCTCTGGCCCCCCGGACGTTCCCAGACTCTGATGGGCTCTGCCGAATGGACTTGGGTGACCTGTGAAGGCCTTGCAGCTAGAAGATAAACAAATATCTGTGAGATCCCCATCACGAGGACATTTTAAAGGGCACTTGGTAATTTAACTGCTTTTGTGAAGCTGAGCAAGTGCTGGGAGAATGATAGAGTATCTTGAAAATTCAGCCTGGACAGGAAAATCCTGGCTTCCTCTTTATTAAAAACTTGGAGACGATCTTTAAGGGTGTTTTTTGGGAAGATAAGGAACAGCTGTGTCCCCTCTTTATCAAGTCAAGGCCCCATCTCTGGTCAATTTTGTGCAGCCCTGCCTATGGTCTCTCCATAGGCCCAGCCTGGTCTCTCCTACACCAGCACCCCGACGGATGGCATCTGGGAGATGCAGTCAGGCTTCCTGGTGGCAGACCCTCCAAGACGTGGGAGGCTCCCACATATGGGAGCTGACTTTTGTTTCTTGATCTGTGTCCAAGTAGAAACCCAGGTGGTGCAGTGGTAAAGAATCCGCCTGCCAATGCAGGAGACTCAGGAGATATGGGTTCAATTCCTGGGTTGGGAAAAAGATCCCCTGGAGGAGGGCATGGCAACCCATTCCAGTATGCTTGCCTGGGAAATCCCATGGATAGAGGAGACTGGCGGGCTACAGTGCATGGGGTTGCAAAGAGTTGGACATGACAGAGCACACACACAGAAACAGAAGAAATGGCATGGGCAAAAATCTGTAGGGGAGAGTGCTGGCTCTCGGCTCCAGCCAGCTGGGGTGTGGCAGGGGACGAGGCTGGCCACAGCCAGATCCCACGGCCATCAGCTGGAGAAAGTGGCACGTCTCCTTTGTGCTCTACGAAGGTCACACGGGCTGCGGGAGGGGAAGGGCTCAGAGGAAGCAGGACTGGGTTGCCTTAGTCTCCTGGGGACATGGTGGCAGGGGAAGCACAGATGATGAATCTGGAGAGCTCGTGGGCTGGTGTGACAAGCAGGGCAAGGGACAGGTGGGCCTGGGAGGAGGCATGGCCACTTGCATAGATGTGAGGGCTCAGTATGGGATGAGCGAGGGGGGAGGTGGTGTGGATGTGGGTGTCTATGGTGAGTCAGTCGTGAAGGTAGAAGCCGAGGGGCCTGAGGGTTACCCAGGTGACTGAGGTGCTGTGGAACATAGAAGTGCACAGTAAAGGAGAGAGTCAAGCGAGAGGTGGAAAAGTGGAGGAGGCCGGCTCACAGGTGGCCAGTAACTGAAGCCAAAGAGTAAACGAAATCTCACAGGGAGGGTATAGGGGGAGGGCTAAAGAGGGCCAGGACAAGCTCCAGGAATGACAGGCATTCAAGCTTAAGGAAACAGATGCCACGGAGAAACCTAAGGAGCAGAAAGAGGGGTGACTGGGAGAGTGTGGTGTCCAGGGGACCCTGAGATGAGAGTCTGCAGGGGTCAGGGCCGTGGAGAAGGTTGCCTTAGAGACTGGGCTCCTGGTTGGGTTAACCTGTGGGTGATTGAGGTGGATTTGGCCCAACCAGCAATGCTAAGGTTCATGCTGTGGTTTCAGCTAGCTCTGCAGATGGTCTGTTTTCCTGGATAGAAGATTCAAAGTGGGCTCCTTGGGAGTTTCCAGGAGATCTGTCAGTGGAAACTTTATCCCACATCTTAAATTATCTCCCTGACAGGATCTTTTTAATTTAGATTAAAATGTAACCAGGGCTACTGTGTTTATATTATTTTAATCTGACTTTAAAAATGTTTACAGCAAATGCTTATTTTAAACATTAACATGAGGTTCTATTTTACTGTCCTTTAGGCTCTTCATTGAAGAGCCTAATTTTAAAAGATCTGCAAATTACATGTGTAATTTGTAGGCTCTCAGAGAGAATCTACCTCTTGAGCTTTATTTCAGGTCACCAGGGACCTGTCTTAGGCCATTAGGTATTTGATGTGACACACTCTGCTTTGTAAAGTAAAAGAGAAAGGGCTGTTTTTAGCTTGGATACAGCAGCTTTGCCCCCAGATGTGTCCAACAGCCCGATTTAGTATTAAAACTCTGAAATGATTGATTATCCATTAGGGCAGCTATTTAAAGAGTTCATTGAATCAGCTTCAAACCAACAACAGCTGCGCCACAAGGGCAGCTAGGCGAAGCTGGGCAGAACCAAGTGGAACTTGAATGGAGCTGTGGATTCTGCCTTCCGGGGGGCTCCGAGAGCAGACCTCCATTAAGACAAGTTCCAGGTTGCTGTTGTCTCCATTCCTGGTGATCAGGCAGGTGCCAGCTGCGGCCTGGGGGACCCCAATCAGGGAGGACTCCTCGCTGGGAAGGAAAACTGTCAAGGGGCATGGCTCAGAGCTGAACTCTTTTCTCTCACTCTGCCTTGCTCCTCCCCTCCCTCATCTCTCCCTTGTGTCCTGCCAGACCCTTCTCATCTACCCCTCCCTGGGGCCTCAGACCCTCAGCTGTCCCAGGCCTACACTCCTGCCCCACTCTTGCCTCCCCAAATCATTGCAGCCGCCCCAGCAGGGTTCGTCCCCAATCCCTCCTGACTCTCTCAGGCAGCATGGCACCAGCAAACTGCAAAGCCTCAGGCCATTGTTGTCTTCTCCCAACCCTGGCAGGTTTCCTCTTACGGGCACCACCCAACTCACCCTGCCTCCTCCTCGTATGCTTAGCAAATAGTTTACTTTGGCAAGTTCACCAGGAAGCAATAATACTGCTAAAGGCGGGCGCTTGATGGACGTTTACTTTCTGAAGTTGCGTATGTGTAGGTAGGTGTACCTTCGGTGGGTGTTTAGCAGTTTCCAGGCTGAAGTTAATTGCTGCCCACATAACCCGAGTAGCCCCAGGGGCTCCAGCACTGTCTGCTTGGTGTGTCAGAGCACAGGCAATGCTATATTCCCGGGACGCCTTGGCTAGTCCCGGGGTCCTCTTTGTCCAAGCCCAGGCGAGAGGCCTGTGTCCTTGGAGAATGTGTCAGTCCCCCAAAGAGCTCCGTGGCGGGAGAGCTCCCTACGGAGTGCTGGGGCACTCAGTCACGAAGGCTGTACCCAGGGGCTCTGTGCAGTGGCTGCTGTGGGGTCTGCATAGCCCGTCTTCAGGGTTGGCACCACCATCCCCTAGATGGAGCTGGGACTGTCTCATAGCCGGGTCCCTTCCTGGAATTGCCCTGGGGGGAGGTGAACTACATCTCTCAAGTTTAAGCCCCTTCCCAGAGGTTGGCCTGTGGCCATGATCAGCTGAGGGGGAGGAAGCTCCAAGCCCAGGCCCTTAGGCTACCGTTTGGGACAACTCTGAGGGGCCATCTCAGCTCCTGAGTTCTCTGGAGAACTGTTGAGACCTCGGGTGCAACGGCAGTCAGGCTCAGTTTCTCCCTCTGCTCAGTCCTGCCTTTTTTTCTTCCTTGCACTCACTGTCAAGTCTGCACACAACTTGGGGAGCCCAGTCTAAGAGAGCTGTCATGGCTGAGCTCAGAGAGAGACAGGGCTGACCCAGCACGCCCCCCACCCCACCACAAACTCTCAATCCAGAGCCACCTGCCTGGCCATGCTGTGTCAGGGCTGCTGAGGTATCTCAGGTGCTCTGTTCTTACACTCAAGCCTTCCTAAGAGGTTACTTGGGAGATACATGGTTTTGGACTAGAAGTCAGGAAAAACTGTGCTGCTTTGGGCCCTTGGTCTGGGCTTTTTTTTTAAAATAATTTATTTAGGCTGTGCTGATTCTTTGTTGCTGTGCTAAGCTTTTCTCTAGTTGCAGGGAGCAAGGGCTACTCTCTAGTTGCTGGTGTGCAGGCTTCTCATTACAGTGGCTTCTCTTGTTGAGAAGCACGGGCTCCAGGGCACCGGGCTTCCGTAGTTGCAGCTCATGGATTCAGTAGTTGGGGTTCCTGGGCTCTAGAGCACAGGCTCTATAGTTGTGGCACACGGCCTTAGTTGCTCTGAGGCATGTGAGATCTTCCCAGACCAGGGATCGAACCCGAGATTCTTTACCACTGAGCCACCAGGGAAGACTTAGTCTGTGTTTGATTTGTAGTTATGCTACCAACACCAACAACTGGGTTCATGATTGGGCTTTCTCTGCTTTGGCTGCTAGGAAGCTTGGAGCCCATTCCATGTGTTGCAAGACACCCTGGTACTTTCTGAGTTCCCTTAACACACCTTCCTCAGTATTGTTATTTGGATTGCTTTGCTGTATCATGGCAGCTCTCTCAGAGTTGCCTTCAAGTCTGTTTGGAACGAGGTGGGGTGTAAACAAGTAAGCACATACATACAGCATTAGGGCTGTGTTGTCAGACAGACCTGGCTGCTGGTTATCAGGTGGGACATTTGCCAAGTCACAACTTCCTGAACCATAGTTTCTTCAGCCGGAGAGTGGGCCTGATGCCTGTATCACTAGATTATTTTGAAGATACATACAGTAAACACATGGCTAATACACATCAAGTACTCAATAAATGAAAGACGTTAATAACACTTTTTAAATGAAATTGTGTTGCTCTCGCAAACCTGCCCTTCCAGGTAGTTGGATCTCCCTCATTACTCCCTGTCACATCCTGGCTGATAACCAAGATGCATTTCTGGGCCCTTGAATTTCCACTTTCTTGTGGAAGAAGGATGCCCACCCAGGCACCCACAGCTCCCAGCAGACTGTGTGGACCAGTAGCAGGGCCAGTGGAGATGTTCACAGATTGTTTATCCAGGCAGGTGGATACACAATTAAAACACTCACGATATAAATGAGCACATACTTGATTGGAGAAAAACTAGAACCTCTTCATGTAAACTGAACCTTCAGAAAATGAAAAAAAAAAAAAGGTTGTAGATGAGAGATTGGTGATGAGTAATTTAACCAAGACGATGTAAATCTAGGCCTTTGAATACTTTAAATATAACTCTGCCTGATATAAAAAGAATTGCACTAAATTTTTTAAAGCTGAGATCTTCCCTTGGGTGAGAGACTCACTTTCCTGCAGGGACACATTCCCCAAAAGGCAAGTGGAAAAGGCGAAGAATAACATCCCCGCCGGCATCACATCCCCCCACCCCAGCCAGCTTAGGAGGGTTTCCACGCTTTTTGTCTGCCCTCACTCCCCGCGTGCCACTCATTCACCTTGAAAACCAGTTTGGAACCCGTATTGGAACAGAAAAGCCCATTTCAAGAGGGTGGTGGCTTGGGAAAATCTTTTATTTGTCCCTAAGGTCAACAGGTCCCTGACTCTTCCCCTCGTAAAAGCCACACGGACCTGACCCTTGGGCTGGAGCTCATCCAGAACTGGGTGTGGAACTGGAGATGCTAGTTTTTCTTGGGGGTGAGGCATTTGGAGCAGGAACCACCCGCAGGCAGGTCTAGGACAGGCCTCCTGGGTGCATCCTCTTAGACAGGACACGGGGATGGTGTGAGGGCAGGATGCTGAGGATGGGGCTCAAGGGCAGGATGGAGAGCGGGTAGGCACAGAGGAAGCCCTGGTTGGTCTTTTTGTAGGAGCGGGCCTCAGGAAGAGGGAGAGGAGCAAAGAAGTAGGGGGAGGCTGGGGCCCAGCAAGTACCTAGCTGGGCATTTACTCCTGGAAGGGTGAGGGGTAGCAGGCCACACCCCTGAGGCTGGCTTGAGCGGGGCCAGGTGAATCTGGGAGGAGCTGCCACTGAGCTGCTATGGCCACTAGTGAAAGGAGGAGAGGCTGAGGGTTGATGACCCTTAAGGTCAGGCTTTAGGAGCCTTCCTTTCTGGGATCAGTCAATGCAGAGGGAGAGTCGATGCCTGGGGAACCAGGGACGTCCTACTCTATCACCCACAGACAGCCCCTTGTCTGTCCCCCTCAGTGCACAGCCTAAGGAAGCAGGTGGGGCAGGGCTTCATTTTCAGTCTCTTAGCATCTATTGACTTTTTTCCTTAAAAACCTGTTACCTACACATTTCCTTGCACCTCCAGAATTTCAACGAGTGAGAAAACCCACATACTTCACCTCCATCTCAATAAGTTTCTTCCCTTCCCATGGAAGATAGAGGGTCAGAGGTGACCAGGGACCCTCCCCCGAACTCTACATAGCAGATGCCTCAGGATCCAGTTTCCAACCACTGGCTGGTCATTTACCCCGAGTAATGATGACGATGATGGTGGTGGTGGTGATGAAGCACACAGCCTTATTCCTCAAATGAGGATAATGACAACAGTGATAAAGGTGGCAACAGAGCGTCAGAGAGAGAACAGACTCTGGAGCCAGACTGCCTGGGTCCGAAGGCCAGCTCCACCTCTCACTGGCCGTGGGAAACTGGAGGTCACTTGACTTCTTTGTGCCAGGCTCCCTCATCTATAAAATGGGACTCAGTGCCTAATGATGAGATGTGTTTAGATGGGTGCCTGACACGTGATAGCGTCCTTACCAGCTATGGCTATTCTTATTTTATTGATATCATTGCTGTAGGCACGAGGCCTTTTCATGTACTGTATCATTTGAATCTCACAATCCTATAAGGGAGAAGATATTATTATTATTATTATTATTATCACTCCTTATAGATGAGGAAACTGAGGCTCAGAGAGGTTGATGGACTTGCCCAAAGATACCCAGCCTGGTACGGAGCTGGTCTCACCCTTGCAAAGCTGTACAGCTCGGTTACCAGGATGATAAGCGGGACTTCACAGTGATCCCCGCCCAGCCGGATAGGAGGTTCTGCTGCTTCTACTTAATGCATGGAGATAACAGCCAGGTGAGTTAAGCGGCGCCCACACAGGCCTGCCTCCCCTGGCTGAGCTGCTTTTGAGCCAGCTGATCAGGACTGCTCTTCAGAATCACAATTTAACTGCTCTGCTGCGTCCATTGTTCTGTGCGTGGAGGCAGCTGCCCCCCTGGCCATCCCATTTGGCACTGCAGCAGTGATTAATAAGGACATTCTGCATTCATGGGAGGCCTCTCAGCCAAGGCCTCCGAGTACTTTGCAAGCATTAATTAAGCTTCATGGCTGCAGCTCAGGTATGCGGGGGCCCTGAATTCACTCTCCGTGTCTTTAGCTGATGCAAGAAGACACCACGTCTCTCCCCCAGCAAGCCCTGGCCTTCAGCCTGGCCAGGCCCCAGTGGGCATTACTCATCCCTGGGGTTTGACCAGAATAATTTGCAGAGAAAAGACTTCCTGCTTGTTCTTCCAGACTTCAGAATAATAGCCAGTACTCAGAAGCCATTTCCCATTTGAGTTAGGTCCAGGCCAAGAGCTCCATGGCTGGGCACTACCCCCTGGCCCACCTCAGTTAACGGGAAGCCAATGTAGCCCACGGCTGGAACCTTCCAGCATGTCGAAACCCACTGTGCCTGTACATGGGGCCTTCAGGTCAGGCCAGTCCCTGCACCACCTCTGCAGTGTCCCCCACCCTCCACTCCCGGTTCTACCCTCACACGTCTGCCACTTGCCTACTGTGGCTCTGACGTCCGGAGCTGGTGGGGAGGTGGGAAGAGACCACATAACTCAGGGTAGAAAGCTTGGGCTTCTACCCAAGGATGTGAGGGAACCACAAAAGGGAGGGGCAGGGTCAGATTTATGCTTTGAGATGATGGTTCAGGGAGATACGTGTGGGAGGTGAGGGAGGGGGAGGCCAGAGGCTGTGGGACCAAGAGGAGGCCGTGGCGATGAGCCAGGGGAAAAGGGATGGGACTCTAGTGGGCTGTGTCAGTGGAGTGAAGGAGCTTGAGAGGCATTTAGAGAGGAGATTTTTAACCTTTTATTTTATAATGGAGTATAGCCAATTAACAGTGACAGTTTCAGGTGGACAGAAGAAAGACTCAGCCATACACATACATGTATCCATTGTCCCCCAGACTCCCTTCCCATCCAGGCTACCACATAGCATTGAACAGAGTTCCCTGTGCTATACAGTAGGTCCTTGTTGGTTATCCATTTTAAATATAGCAATGTGTACATGTCGATAGGAGATTGACAGGACTTCGTGACTACCTGGAAGCAGCTTGAGAAAGAAAGAGGATCCCTAGATGACCCTCCGGGCTATCAGATCCACTCCACTGGGCAGTTTTGCCCTCTGTGTCCATCCAGCACTGGGCTCAGAGAACTTGTGACCAACTTGGGACTGTTAGTGCAGATGAGTTTCCCCAGCTTCCCCCGTGAAGTCATGTCAGAGGGAACAACCAGACCCAAACCCCTCGCTGTCACCTCCCATCTCCCAGGCACCATCCTTTCTGGCTTGGCCAGGGATTGAGGCCCAGCACTGAGCCGTGGACATGCCAGGCCACCTCTGAGTTGACTCACGTGAGTCTTGGGGTGGCATTTGTTCCCCACTTGGCTGATGAAACCAAGGCTCAGGGGTTAAGTGACCTGCCTGCCTGGGCTGAGTGGTGGCCCCTGAAAGGTGTTCACGCCCTCATCCCTGAAACCTATGACTGTGTTACCTTACGTGGTAGAGGGAACTCCGCAGATGTGATTAAGTCAAGGGTTTTCACCTGGAGAGATTATCCTGCATTATCCAGGGGGCCCAATGTAATTACAATGGTCCTTGTAAGAGGAAGTGGTAACGCCAAAGGTGGCAGAAGGAGACAGGCAGATAAAAGCAGAAGTAATGTATTTTAAAGATGGAGGAGGGCACCATGAGCCAAGGAATAGGCAGTCCCTAGAAGTTAGGAAAAGCAAGGAAATGGATTCTCCCCTGGAGCTTCCAGAAGGAGCGGCAGACAGCTGACACTGATTTGAGCCCAGAGGAACTTATTTCAGGCTTCTGACCTCTGAAACTGTGAGATAATAAATTCTTCAGCATCGTCCAACTACATCAGAAGTTCCCAGTAGGAGGTATCATTTAATCTGGGCAAGAGAAGAGGTTTGTTTGGATTCTGCCCAGGCCGACACAAAATCGCAATCAGCTTCTTTCCTTGCCCAGAGTGGGGGAAGCCATGGGTGCCAGGCCTGGCCCTCATTTGAAATGGGACCTGGGCAAGACAGACGGATGAGCCCCCTGGAAATGGGCCGGAAGAGTGTGGGTGACAGAAGATAGGAAGGTGCTTGGAGGAGGAAAACGAGAATTTCACCGTTGTCACAGAAGTATGAGCCCCAGCGGTTCACCGTTGTCACAGAAGTATGAGCCCCGGCGGCTTGAAGTGCCTGGCAAGGGGAGAAGCGGTGGGGAGGAGTTCCGGTTGCTACTGGGGGTTTCTGCCATAGGTGGATGATGCCAAGGATCTGCAGAGAAAGGAGGGGGGCAGTGTCCCCTGAGGCACAGATCTGAGATGAAGGCAGATTGCTTCTCCTCAGTTTAACCTCCAGGGAAAGAAGAGTGAATCTTTGCCTCCTGTGGGCTAATCTGCCACAGAGAGGGAGGCAGAGCTGGGAGCGCCTGGGCGGAGCCACACTGGTTCTTCAAAGTGAGGGGGTTACAGTTAGGATTTCTGAGGCCCCTTTCCAGCTTAGAGGGTCAGATTCTCCTTGACAAGGAAGTTTCTTTTACCATTGTACATATACATGGACCTGCCCTGGTTTATAGGGCTTTGGTTATGATTGATCACATTCACACTGTCCAGGGGGGGGCTTTGTGGTTGTTTGCAAAGTTAAGAGTTCATTGATCTTCACAGCCTCTGAAGCTGGAATTGGTATTGTCCCATCTTGCAGTTGAGGAAACCGAGGCTCCGAGAGGTGATGTGTTTAGGTCAAGTTAGTTGTCAGAGCCAGGATTTTTTTTTTTTAATTTATTTGCATCAGGTGTTGGTTGCAGCATGCGGGATCTTTAGTTGTGGCATGTGAGATCTAGTTCCCTGAGCAGGGATTGAGCCTGGGCCCCCTGCACTGGGAGTGTGGAGTCTTAGCCACTGGACCCCCATGGAAGTCCTCAGAACCAGAATCTTGACTGAGTTTTCCTGGCCTCCCTTTGGCCTCCTTATGACACAGCAGGGAGCTTGAAGAACATCCTGTTCAGGCCTGTTCTGTGACCGCACCGGGCAGGGCTCCAAACTTGTCCTGGGATACCTCTGCTTCAGGCCTGGACGGGGGGCCTTGGCCCACCCCACTGTTTACCTGCTATCAGGTATTTCTGAGCTTGGCCCTGTTCCAGGCCTTGGGGAGCCCTGAGCATGGAGGAGCAGGCTGACAGATGCAGCAAGTCATGGAGGCTGGCGTGGGTGGCCCTGGAGCCCAGCAGGGCCTGAGTGGGGGTTGCTGTTCAGTGGCGTTGGAAAGAGGGACCATCCAAAGGCCTCAGTAGAGGGTGGGGCAGCCCACACTGGGGTGGACGTGGCCAAAGCGTGAAGGTAAGAGATCAAGGTGACCGGGGACTGGGGAGTACTCCTGCTAAGGTAGGCCCTCCCTGCACAAAGCCAGACGATCTGGTTCCACCTTCTCCAGGTGTTGCCTTCCTCACTAGCCCTTCCCTTTGCTGCATCAGAGGAAACCCCTGCAGAGCCCTGGCTTCACCCTTCAGGGATTCGGGTGTGGGTTTGAGGTGGTGGGGAGATGCTGGGCCAGCACACAGAAGCACGGCAGGTCAGTGCCCAGGGCCAGGGGGTGATCACCGCCCTCCTGTTCTGCCACTGGGACAACTGTCTCCTCTGATCCATCTCTTTGGCTGGGAGTGCTGCCATGTCCTTATACCACTAGAGAGACTCTGTGTGTACATGACATAGTATCACTGTCCTGCAGATGCTATCTGGGGGCTTTGAATCCTGCTTACCCCAGGGGATCAGCCCTGCTCTACTGCCCACTTCACTCACCCTTCCATGTGGTGTCACGGGGGCTGCAGGGGAGTAGGCATCTCTGGAGACCCTTGTGACTCCTGGACACTATGTGGAGAGCATTGGTGGTGGGTGCCAGGGGAATGTGGCATCATGGAAGTTGGGTTGGACCTGAGTGACTGGGTAAAGTAACTTCACTTCTGAACCCCAGTTCTCTCGTCTATAAGATGGTTGAGAGGAAGAAATGAGAAAATTCTTACAGAATGTTTTAGCACTGTGCCAGGTACCTGAAAGCTCAATAGATGCTGTGTAGTTCTCCTGCAAAACTGTGGCCCTGGTGACTCTATTATAAATGAGAAGAAATCCTTAAAGAAATAGTCCCCAATAAAAGGTACAGAAATCTCACAAGGCAGGGTGGAAGAGAGGCCTGGGCCTCAACCGATAGAATGCTATCCATCATAGCACACCACCCCCACATCATCAGACAATAATAGGCTTAGAAGGGCCAGAATCAGAAACTCTGGCCTTCGACTCTTGGTTGTAGATTCTCAGCACATGGAACAAAAAGATAATCCTCATGGATGTCACTAGAGGTGGCCTGCAGTCAAGGCTGGAACTGATGAGGGGGACCTCCTCTATTGAAAAGAAGTAGGATGCTTTGTGTATGGATGTGAGAGTTGGACCATAAAGAAGGCTGAGCACCAAAGAATTGATGCTTTCAAACTGTGGTGCTGGAGAAGACTTTTCAAAGTCTCTTGGACTCCAAGAAGATCAAACCAGCCAATCCTGAAGGAAATCAATCCTGAATATTCATTGGAAGGACTGATGCTGAAGCTGAAGCTTCAGTACTTTGGCCACCTGATGCGAAGAGTTGACTCATTGGAAAAGACCCTGATGCTAGGAAAGGTTGAGGGCAGGAGAAGAAGGGGACGACAGAGGATGAGATGGTTGGATAGCATCACCAACTCAATGGACATGAGTTTGAGCAGACTCTGGGATATAGTGAAAGACAGAAGCCTGGAGTGCTGCACCCAGTGGGGTCACAGAGTCATACACTACTTAGCAACAACAACAACAATGATGCTTGGGGCTTATGTAGTATAGGCAGGAGCCCTGCAGGCCAAGAGGGTCTCTTCCAGCCACAAGGTTCAAAGACTCCATGTGAAGAGCCAGTGGCTGGGTTTCCCCCAGTGGGGAGGGACGGGGACCAGCTTCCTCATCTCCCCAAGAGAACCTTTGAACCTGGGGGACATGGCAGGAATGAGAGGAAACTCAGCTGAATGGACAAGGAGAGGCCCCTAAGGAGCCAGAGATCTGGCCACTGGAGCAGATCTAGGATAGGAAGAAGGCATAACAAAAGGCTGGGAGGACAATGGCAGGAAACTGGAGGCCCTGTGGAAAGCAGCAGATCCTAAGCTCTTTGGATTGTTGGAGCTGTGAGAAGACTTCCTCTATGCTGGGAGGCTGGTGGATATTAAACAAGATATTTGGACCAGGCCTACCCCCGGCTAGTGCCCAGTGGCAGGGATTCAGAGAACAGGCAGCCCTGCTGAGTGAGGGCAATGCACACAACCCGGAAGGGATGCACCTGGGGGTGCCAGCCCCTCCTCCTCTGTTGTCTTAGGCTGCAAAGAAGGCAACTGCACGTGTGTCCCTGAGGTTGATGATGTACCTGCAGCACAGAACCTGGCATTTGGGGGTGCCCAAAGGGGTGCTAAGGGGGGGGGGTTGACCAAAAAAGGAATGGGGACCCCTGGTACTGACCATGGACTGGATTTTTCTAAGGAAAATCTTTATAGAGTTCAGAGCGTAGAACAAAGTTAAAAGAGGCTCTGTTTTAGGCTGTCTTATCTATTGCACTAATCATCCTGCCCCATTTTTGCAAAGTGCAGAGCATAGTTCTAAATAGGATTTTTCTATGATCAGCCATTCAGGCAACATGTGTGCTGAGTGTCTAAAGTTTCATGCAGAACTGGGTTCCAGGGGGGCCAGACACAGGTACACCCACAAGGAAATGAATGTTGACTCGATAACCTCATTTGGTCTACGACAACCCTGTCAGCATGGGGACGGGGCGCTGGGAGAAGAGGAAACAGTGGGCAGGTTGGCCAAGGTCAAACTGATAAGCAGTTCATGATCAGACCAGGAAGTTCCTCTGGCTTTCCCCATGGCCGCCTCGAGCTGACTGCCAGCTGGACCAGCAGCTCACCCTGACTCTCACAGAAGTGACTTTCTGATGGCATTTCCAGCAGCAGCTGCTGAGTGTCCGAGGAGAAAGAGGCTTCAGAAAACACGCAATAGTGAAAAGCTCCTAACAACTGTTATAAAATCAATCAGATGAGGAAATAGCACCCCACACAGAAATATCCCTGAGAGGCCGAGAGACAGATCTCCACTCCCCAAGACTCTTCCTGTCACGGCCCCTGCTTCCCAGCTGTGCCTGCATTTACGTCCACCAGCCACACTTGGGCCTCAGCCCCGTGCTGCTCACCACCTTATTAACAACAACAACAATACATTTGAGAACTTCTCTCTGCCAGGTGCTTTAAACGTGCTCATTCAATCCTCCCATCAACCTGCTTAGGTCGATAATTTTTACCATTTCATAGATACTGACAGTCGCTCAGCTCCCAAGTTTTAGAGATTTAAGCTCATTCTGTCTGATTCCAACAAGAAGGTCTTTCTACTTCTCTCTGGTAATCAGACTTGCAGGTGGCAGGGAAGGGCTGGGAAGAACTGGGAATGCATTTAGTGAAAGAAGCCCCTAAGATATCCCAAGGCCCCGGGCAGCACTGTCTGATAGAGCTTTCTGTGATGATGAAAGTGTTCTGTGTCTGGGCTATCCACCTCAGCAGCCACTAGCCATGCATGGCTATAGGGAACGTGAAATATGACTAGTGTGACTGAAAAACTGAATTTTTAAAGTATTTATTTATTTATTTTTGGTTGCCCTGGGTCTTCGTTGCTGCACATGGGCTTTCTCTAGTTGCTGTGAACAGAGGCTACTCTGTGTTGCGGTGCGTGGGATTCTCATTGCGGTGGCCTCTCTTGTTGTGGAGCACGGGCTCTGGGGGCACGGGCTTCAACAATTGCGGCTGGCGGGATCTAGAGCGTGGGTTCAGTAGTTATGGCACATGGGCTTAGTTGCTCTGCAGCCTGTGGAATCCTCCCAGACTAGAGATCAAACCTGTGTCCCTTACATTGGCATGTGGATTCTTACCCACTGTACCACCAGGGAGGTCCCCTGAGTTTTTAACTTAAGTTAAATAGCCATATGTGGCTAGTGGCTACTGTGCTGGACTAATACTCATCGAGGGCTATGGGCAGAAACCAGCAGGATGACATTAGGTCAGGATCTGTGCAACTCGTGCATTTGGGTCATAGGAACAGGACAGGGAATGGAAAATGGCTGGGGCCCAAGTTGGCATGCTGTGAGCTCGCGCCTTGGTGGGTGAGGCCTCTGCAGTCACCTCTAGACGTGGGAGCTGAGACATTAAATCATGGAAAGGAGTGGGGAGGAGTGGGCAGGTAGAGGTGAGAGGAGGGGCTTGGAGAGTGGAGGCAGGTATCAGATGAGTTCACCCGAGGACCCAGTCCCTTGTGCTCTGAGCTAAAGCCCCATGAATGCGAAGGAAAGAAGTCTTCTCAGTGTCAGCTAGTGGTTCTGCCCCGAAGAGAAGCAGCTTCCTGCCCTCTGCCAGGTGCCCTAGACTTCCTGTGAGCTGTGTGTACCTCTGTCCACATCCTTTTCCTTTGTTTGCTTTGGAGCATCCAGGCAGCCTGTGCCTCATCCTGGGAGCTGGAAAATAAACATCACCGTGGAGACAAACTCACTTGGCTCCACTTACAGTGGCTGACGGCCTGTGATTTTCTAACTCAAAAGGCCCTTTGCTTCTGTGAACATTGCCCTAGGAGCTTTGCCCAAGCATTGCCCGTGGAAAAAGATACTGGAAGCCGAGGGCAATAAACTGCCTGTGATCAGAAAGACTTGGGAAGATCCCTGACAAGGCATCAGAGGCAACACTGAATAGGACAGCCATATGGGCTGCCTCGGCCACTCCGCTTTTGGTTTTGCAAACTGAATATGCCCGTCCACCCGCTCCTGCTGCACCCTGCAGATGTAGGGGTAGTAGTGCAATGCCAGAAGGGCCTGAGCAACTTGCTCCAGAGGAGCATCCTTGCCGTGGGCTTTCAAGGGCTAGGATGGATTTACCCTTTGTCCTCATGCTGCCTTGAGTCTGGACGCCTGGACCGAAAAGGGCAGGAGCTTGATCGCAGGACTAGTCACAGGGAGTAAAGGGCCTTCCCAGGGTGTGATGCTGAGATTTGGGACATCCAACTCCTTTCCTGTTCTGATTATGGGAGGAGGAGAAGAAGCAGTGTACTTGGGAAGTTTATAAGACCTCCCTGAGGTCCCCACACCCTGGAACTTTCCATGTGCGCTTGAGCCTGGACTAGGGGCTGGAGAGGGTCAGATGAGGACACAGGTGGCCACGGTGCTATGTACAAATCACCCAGAGCAGGCTGTGATCAGTCAGGCTCTTGATTCTGGGAACTACAGTGAGGTCAGAAATCCCAGTGGACAGTCAGAGCAGGCTAGCCTGCTCCAGCCAGGGGAGCCTCAATGATGTGCCCAAACTTGGCTGCCCCATGAGAGGTGATCCTTCTGTGATGGCTGTACAACAGGAGCCGAAGACGAGGCAGACACGGGTGAGGGTCTGGGCTCCTGCAGGGTTATGGATCTGGCGTTGGTCCTGGCCCACCAGGTGCCCCGAGGGCTAGGGTATAAGGAACTAAGAGCTGTGTTACTGGTGATCTGGGCTCCCATGTGGCAAAGCCAAGGCTCTCTGCTTTCCTGCTGGACATAATAGGTTCACTCCGATCTGCCTGCCAGACTCTGCACTTTTGGGGTGAAGCTCAGTGTAATAGGGGCTCAGATGGTAAAGACTTTGCCTGCAATGTGAGAGACCCAGGTTCGATCTCTGGGTTGGGAAGATCCTCTGGAGAAGGAAATGGCAACCCACTCCAGTATTCTTACCTCGAGAATCCCATGGACACAGGAGACTGATGGGTTCCTTGGGGTCACAAAGAGTCGAACTAACACTTGCATTTTCACTTACAGAGCCAGGTTCCAACCAATCAGAACTGCATGCCAGCGGGTTCATGCTCTGTCCTGGAGCATGGTTGTTCTAAAAACTCCACCAGCCTCTGTGTCTGGGGACCAGGGAACTCTGACTGCCCTGGCAACCTTGGTGCCCAACTGGATTTCCTGGGAAGGCTCTGAGTGGGTTGGGGGATGCTGGGCCTCAGGGCTACAACATTGATTCCAGGAGAACCGTCATTTCTGCTCTCAGTGGGAGCTTGGTGCTCATGTGATGGCCCCTTCCTTCCTGGCCTGTGGTGAAGCCTGATCAACTGCAGCCCGGTTGGGGATGAGCAGGGCTGTGTAGCCCAAGGCTGACACAGGCCTGTCCCAGTTCTCCTTGTCAACATGAGTCTCTACCAGCCCCTTGGGCTATGCCCTTCCCTGTTTTTTTTTCCAAATGAAGAACTTGAGGACCAAGGGAGGAAGCTCTTCCTGGACCAAACAGTGGGGCCCATCTGAAGTTGTTGTTGTTTAGTCTCTAAGTTGTGTCTGACTCTTTTGCGACCCCATGGATTATAGCCCACGAGGCTCCTCTGTCCATGGAATTCTCCAGGCAAGAATGAATACTGGAGTGGGTAGCCATTTCCTTCTCTAGAGGATCTTCCCAACCCAGGGATCAAACCCAGATCTCCTGCTTGGGAGGCAGATTCTTTACTACAGAGCCCCCCATCTGAAGAGAGAGGAGTAATTTCTGGGTCTGCAGTGAGGAAAGGAATTTAAAGTGGGGCCATGCTTCCAGGGTGATTGTGAGAGGAGACAAGACTTGCTCTCCTGCCCTCCCTGCCAGCTCCTCTACCCACATAATGCTACCTCCCACTTTCCCCTACCCCTCTCTCCCTTTCTTTTTCTTTCTGGGAATGCACAGGAACATTTTCCAGAGAGAACGCATAAACCTCAGCAAAGCCCACTACAGTGTCCCTCTGCAAATATTTGGAGCAGCTGCTTTCTTCTGCCTCCCCAGTCATGCTTTTTATCGACTGCAATGTCAGGGCCACGGGTTGTGATTCTGTGGCGAGAATCAATTTCATCGATGTCAATAAACTAAGAGGAGGATTAATCCGGACTCTGAACATGACAGCTATTTTGGATCAAGTCTACATTTCATTTCTGAATGGACTCTGGCTAACCCCTCCTTTTCCTGGTTCAGCTCCTTAGCTTTCATTTTGAGTTCACACACTGAGTTTGGCCATGTGAATATGTGGAAGCCCTGGGCTAATTTCCAACCTTGGGGGCCTTTCCCCCTTATCACCCCTACTGTTCAGCATGAAAACCAAACATTATGGAAGAGAATTTGAAAATACGTCATGTGGAATTGTGCCTGTCTCATAGCAACAAATTCTGTTAGGTTTCCCCCTTCGATCTGCACCCATGTGTGTGGTGGCTGGATCTGGGAATTCTCTTTATGGTTTGTTTATTCAGTTAATGTTAGATGCAACTCTGAGTGGCCTTCGAGTCTTCAAGAGCATCGTTTCCACTGGCTGCAGAATGTTGTGTCGAGTGGGTAGACATGCATTATTTAATCACTTGTCTTCTGTGCACATTATTGCTGGAAGCCAGGTCACCTGACCTGATTTTGGCTTATAACACACATTTGCCAGTCCCAGTGCAAGGAGGTGCAAAAGTGGGGCCAGATTTCAGATGCATTTATTCATGAAACATTTATTAATTGTCAGTTAAAGGCCAGGAAACATGCCACGGGGGAGAGAACAAGGTTTAGGGGAGTAAAAAATGTGGCCCTAGATACCCAGTGGCTTGAGAGTCTGGTTGGGGCAAGGAGACAGAACACCAGGTCTCACATGATGGATGGATGGGGGGGGTGGATGTTAGGGCTTCTGATCCCCAAGGAAGTTATATTATAGCTGGTTCTGAGAAACTAGGTTCTCAAATAATTGGGGCTTATCTTTTAAACATTGATGCATCCTCACTGAGGTTTTTTTTTTTTTAACTAGTTTTTTTTTTTTTAAGGTTTGTTTATTTTTGACTATGCTGGGTCTTCATTGCTGCTCATGGGCTTTCTCTAGTGGAGCGAGCAAGAGTGACTCTCTAGTGGCAATGTGTGGGCTTCTCTTTGCAGTGGCTTCTCTTGGTGTGGAGCATGGGCTGTAGGCATGCAGGCTTCGGTAGTTGCAGTGCACAGGCTCAGTAGTTGTGGCACATGGTCTTAGTTGTCCTGTGGCCTATGAGATCTTCTTGGATCAGCGATCAAACCCGTGTCTCCTACACTGGAAGGCAGATTCTTCACCACTGAGCCACCAGGAAAGCACTACCAATTTGTTACTGATGATAAAAGTAATAAAGTTCAAAACTATCTTATTGGGTTGGCCAAAAAGTTCATTCAGGTTTTCCATACCATCTTATGGAAAAACCTGAACGAACTTTTTGGCCAACTCAATCCCTAAAAAACAAACAAGCAGAGATTCTAGGAGCTTTTCCTATCACCACTTCCATTTCAATCATGTGCCTACTGATGGTTCTAGAGTAGGAAGAGAAAGGATGTGGAGGTTGAGCTGTACTTGGGGAAACTGGGGTAACTGGGACTCCCCTCCATCGTGTGCATGGGCTGGGGCTGGGAGGCTGCAAGCCACTGATGTGAGAATAGTAACTGCTGTTCACAGAGCTCCTGCTTCAAGACAGATACTGTACAAGGCACTTTATATGAGCAAATATGACTCTATAACAGTATTTTATGGTAGAGATGATTCTCTTCATGATTAAGAAGAGTTTGTGAATTAGAAAGTGCTTCTCAGGTGGCGCTAGCAGTAAAGAATCCTCCTGCGAATGCAGTAGACAAGGGTTTGACCTCTTGATCGGGAAGATCCCCTGGAGAAGGAAATGGCAACCTACTCCAGTATTCCTGCCTGGGAAATCCCATGGTCAGAGGAGCCTGGCAGGCTATACAGTCCATGGGGCCCCAAAGAGTCAGACATGAAATGATTCCCTAGAGGTGACTTCTCTTCTCCAAACCAGATAGCTGCATAGTATTTCATGTAACCCCCTTTCTAAAGAGGGATCCCATGTATCTTTGCATTTCAAAATAAAATGGTAACTGGATAGCAATCAAGACCTGGGAATGCAAGAGAAATTATATGGAACAATTTTAGAAAGCTCTCTTAAAGTCATTTACTTTCCAATGAGAGTATGTACTTAGAGCTGAAATTGATAAGCATGTATGGTTAGAATTAGTACTTAAGTTTATTTTGGTCATTTTCAAAAGACACTGTACCTTTAAATTAGCATACCACATCAGTGGGCTCACAACCTGATCTCATCTCACTCCCTTTGCCAGTAGATTAAAGACTAGGATATTTACAGACTTTCTACTCTGTCTTGAAAAGTCAGGAGGCCAGACCAGAAACCACTGCCCAGCAAATCTTGGTGCTAGATCAAGGTCTGTGCCCTGAACTGGCGGCTAGATGTGTGTGGTGAGCAGAAGAGAATTTGAGGGACCCTTGGGTGAGCATTCCAAGGGGCAGGGGAGCCTGGACCTAGTTTTTACAATTTGATTGTTGTTTTTCTTGATTACTGGAACAACATATTAATAGTCCTATAAATCAAAACCATAGGTTTTGTTTTCAAATGGGCCTTGCTCATGATAATGATTTATTCTGAGTCTGTCATGAAACCTTCTACATCTGATTGGATGATGAAATGCTCTCGTGACCGCCCCTTGGGACATCCTTGCTTCACAATCAATCCTGCCCTGCATTGTCATATGTTCAGAGGGGCTTCAGTGGCAGTTTCTTCTGAAGGCATGTCCACCACACCTGACCCCCACATATAGTGTGACATCCGGTCTGCAGGTTGATGTACTTGGAACTTTGATGAATTTGGAGCTAGAGATGAATTTAGGAGTCCTTGGCATATGCAGGGGAGCTACACATCTCTACAAGAATAGGTGAGGGGACTTCCATGGTTGTCCTGTGGCTAAGGCCCTGAGCACCCAAGACGGGACCTGGGTTCAATCCCTGGTCAGGGAACTAGATCTCACATGCCACAACAGAAAGTCAAAGACCTGGCACAGCCAAAAAATAATTTTAGAATAAAAAAAGTAGGTGAGGTCACCAGGGGTGTGGGTAGAGGGGGAAAGACTGGGATCTGTCTTGGGGCAACCATGCTTGAGCTGCTAGTAGAGGGTGGAAGGGTTGAAAGGCACAGTAGAAGAGATTTGAGCTGAGTTGGGGAAACACAGTGCCTCAAGGCAAAGAAACAGAGGGTTTCAAAGAGGGAGTGAGCAGCAGGGCTCCCAGCCAAGAGGCCCGGGCTGTGTGGAGCCTGCTGGGACTCCATTTGCTGCTTTTGTTTTTTAAATTTTACCCAAATCTTGGAAATTACCAATGCTATGCTGTGGGGATGAGTCTTACAGTTAGTTTTTTTCCAATTGTTTTTACGTAGTCAATAGAGTATGATATGATCACTAAAGAACATTTGGAAGAGAAAGTGGAAAGAAAAATTTTAAATACTTAATTTCCACCCCTTCTGAACACACCACATGTTAACGTGTTGGTACATTTTATTTCGGTGGCTTTTGTAGGTTTTCAGTGGTTTAGAGTTTTTTTAAATTGCAATTATAATTATACCATATATATAAATTTATACACAATTTAACATTTATACCACAAGCATCAGTCTAGGGTTGGTCTTTTAAAACATGGCCAACATGATTCATACTGCTACAGAGGTCAGCACCCACCTTTCAATTCAATCATCTTCATTATATTCCTCCTTTCTGTTATATATGTTTTGGTTACTTGATGTCAGGTACTGAGAGTAGTATGTAAATTTATGCCCACAACTGTCTTCATCTTGTATTTCTGATGGTAACAGGTTTTTGCCTCAAGTATTTTGATGCTAAAATACTAAGTGTACAAATGTTCAGAACATTTATGCTTTCACAATTGCTCCTATAAATATAAAATTACCCTTTTTATCCTGCCTGACGCTGCTTTTTGCTTCAAATTGTGCTTTGTCTGACAGAGCCTCTCAAGCTTTTTCTTTTGTTTGCATTTACCTGGTATAGCTTTGCCTACTCTGGAATCATTTTATTTTAGGTGAGTCTCTTGTATTAATTTAATCTGGGAGCCTTTGTCTTCTAACAAGGGAATGGGAAAGACTTTTCATTTATTGTCCAATCATTTCCAGGTGGCCTCCTGTCATCTTGTTTTGTGTTTTCTGCATTTCATTTCTTTTCTGACTTTTGTGAGCCATAGCTGATGCTTTCTTTTACCTTTCACAGTGATTTGGAAGGGAGACATCTTGTTTCTCACTCCACTGGTCTGCATCCTATGGCCTCCAACAAAGGTCTGAATTTGTTTCTGTGTTTGGTTTGTAAGCAGCTCTGCTTATCTCATCCTGGCCCTTAGCATCTCTGGGAGGTGACACCCTCTGCAGAATGGCTGAAAGGCCCTCTGTTGATTTCTTTGTTTGCTCACTCTGGGAAGGGAGTTCCAGCATAGCTGGGCAGGAGCTTCTCTCCAGATGAGGTGCTCCATGCTTCCAGCGAGATGAAGGGACCATCCAGGCTCTAGCCAGCGGGGGTTGGGGGTGGGGGGTGGCGGTGTGGGGGTGGCGGTGTGGGGGTGTGTGTGATGATGGTGATGGGGGAGGACAGGAACTGTCATTATTGCTGCCTGTGGAAGCCCTGGGAAGAAGTGCCTGTTGGCCTTTGGTTGAGAAAAGTAGCCTGAGCAGACCCAGCCCAGCTGGCAGGGGTGAGCTCTCTGCAGAGAGAGTGTCCCAGGGCTGAGGGACCAGAATGAGGGTGGGTGGGGAATGGCAGACTGGAGCTGGCGGGGTGTGGCCTAGACAGGTGGTTCAGGGCCTGTCAGTCTCCGGCATGAAAATTCTCAGGCACATAAATTTTTTTAATATTCTTTTCCTAAAATTGAAGTATAGTTGATTTACAGTGTTGTGGGCACATAAATTATTATGCTTGTTTTGGGAATTCCCTGGCAGTTCAGTGGTTAAGACTCAGTGCTTCCACTGCAGGGGACACAGGTTCAATCCCTAACTGGGGAACTAAGATTCCATATGCCAAAAAATATTGTGTGTGTGTGTGTGTGTGTGTGTGTCTAGGGCGGGGTTGGGTATGCTTTTTAAGACTTGTAAATGGAATTTCAGTGAGGGCTTTCTCAGGGCCTCAATTTGTCTTCTCTCTTAACCAGGTATGGCTCCCATGTATTGCTCCCAGGTATTCTCTCTATGGGGTAATTAACAGCTTTAAATGACTTATTTGAATTTAAACACTCTGGTATTTTTTAAATTTATGCAAGAAAGTTGCTCCTCTGTATCCCCTACCACAGAGATGCCAGTTCCAGAGATGATAGTACCACAGCCACAGATGGGGGAGGGCTGGGGTCTGGGAAAGGCAGGTGGAGCTGCTTGGGGAAGACAATCTGCCAAGGCCAAGAAGGTCTCCAGAGGGAGACAGGACAGGCTGGACTTCATCGTTGTCTGTTTTTTGCTTTTCCCAGCTTTGTAGAGAAGTAATCACATGTGACATGTGTAGGTTTTAACGTGTGTGTGTGAGCAATGTGACGATTTGATACATGTATATGTTGTGAAATGATTATCACAAGGCTTCATCTTCTGTAGGACCTGAGAGGCGAGGGTGGGGCTATCCTACCACCAGGGATCCTCTGCCTGACAGGACCCAGGCTTTCCTCAGAGTGGCCACAGGTCAGAAGACCAGCTGGTGAAAAGGGGGAGTGCCTGCACTGGTCAGAGCTTTGACAAGGCCAGCCTGGTTCCTGGGGAGAGTGATGAGCCAATAACTACTTAGGAGAGCTAGATCATTTCCATCAGACACTAGAGGCTGACACCTCACAAACATCAGGTTTCTTTGGGACCAGCACCTCAGCTAATCCTCTGGGAAGCCTTGGAACATTTAAGCCAGAATCAAGAGGTAGCATCATCAAGGTCTAGATAAGCAGGTGCCACGGAAGGACAAAGCCACGCCTGGCCACTGGAGTCAAGGTCATCACTCTAATCTCCCTGCTGCTCCAGACCCACATGGTCACAATGGCTACTGTCCAGCTCTTGGAGCACCAGATGAGGAAACTGAGGTCCAGAGATGTAGAATGACATGTCCAAGGTCACTCAACAGGCTGATTCTAATTCTTTACAGTATTTCAAAATATTTTTACGTGTTTGCTTTTCTTCTTCATATGAGTTGGTGTAAACCCTCTGACTCAAGTGTTAATGTCCAGACTCAACGTGTGTGTGTGTGTGTGTGATTCCCACTGTCACTGATAGTCGTTCCTCTTCTGTGTTTCCAGAGCTCTCTGCTCATCCCTCCATCATACTGTTTATCTTGCTGCACAGGAATAATCTGTGTTTTTCCTCCTGACAGGAGTGAGTACCTAAAGTACTTTGTGCTGTTTTTTGTATACAGTAGGCACACATGAATTTTGTTAAATGAATGTTGATGAATTCACTGTCTACTCACTATAAACAGGTCACCATTGCTTGGCCCTATTAAATATGTGATCTTTCTATGATCAATTAATTGAAAATTATGTTCTGCTGAAGGTTAATAACTGAAAAATTCTGCTTAGCAGACTGTGCCTGTGAGGCGCATAGTGCTTGGGCCACACTGCTCCATGGTGTTCCTTGTGGCAGCATGCTCTAATTGCAGGCAAAGGGTCTCAAGAATGGGTCTTTCAAAGGAGATGTGTAAAGAAGAAACATTCTTGCTGAATGTATGCAACAGGTTTCTGAAACACACCAGCCTATGCCTCCTTTGCCCTCACTCTGCTACCCTAGAGTCCACAGCTGGAATCCCAGCTGCTTCGATTTGGTTAGCAATATTTCTAAGATACCAGTTTGGCACACTGGCTGGGCTACAGGTGAGGCAGCGCTTATAAGTACACAATACAAAGTAGCTGTGTTCATTTTCACATTTCCTACTCTGTACTCCATGTTCTGCTTGAGATTCAGTTAACCCCATAAGGACAGGGACTGTGTCTCATTTGCTTCCATCTCTCCAATGCTTAGTGCAGGGCTTAACAGAGAGTAGTTGCAGGCGCCGTGCTGGGAATGTCTAAGAATTGGCATGTCAGAGCCTGGGGGTCAGAATGATCTGGTAAAAGAGACCTGGCTGGTAAGCTGCTCTGAAGAAACCACAGCTCTACTTTCTGATACCCAACCATTCCAAACATCCATGCCTTTATTATTCTGACTTCTCAATTTGATGTTATTCTTCAGAAGTCACCATTCCACTCTGTCACGCTCAGTGTGTATGGACACACACTGACCAGATGAGCCCTTAACATTCCATTACCAAGTGTTTGTCATTTCTCATTAGTGTTATGTTTGTAATCGCTAGGGACTTCTCCCTGGACAACTTGTCAAAATCTGCATGGCCTTGCCAAACCATGGATTTATCCTTCCAGAAGTGTGGAGGGCATCTGGAACTCGCATGACTTTCCAGAGGAAATGCAGTGCAGCACCATGATCTCTTTCATCTTCTATCATCTTGCACATCAAAACTCCTCCTCCACTCATCAAGGGACTCTTACATAGTTGTAAGTATTACGTCCCCACTGCCTCTCACCCTTCACAGAACCGCAGGTGCCTCTTGCAAGAAGTGCCGCATCCATGTCCCTCTCCCTTCCTGCCTTTGTTTTCCATTGTTATTAGAAGCGTAGCCATGGAGAGAAATCTGGTGGTCAGCAGCAACTGCAGCCATTAGAAAAGATAGATTTTTCTTCTCATCTGACTAAGGAGAATGGGGTCTGGTGTCTAGTCCCCGCAGTTTGCAGAGAATAAGCAGAACAAATTCAAGATGGCAAGTCCCCAAAAAAATCCCCTTTTGTGAAACAAGCTCTTTGCATGGGAGGGGTTACTGATTGACAGGTGCTGCATCCAGAATGGGCTGTGGGATTTACAGTGACCCCAATGCAGGCCCTCACAGCAGCCACTCTGGGAGACAGCCCTTCAGAGCTGTCCCTGGAGAATCATGAACCAAAGGATAATACCGCCTGCCTCCTGGAGCACAGAGAAAAGGTCTCAGCCCAGGGGGCAAACCTTCTGCCTCCTCCTTCACAGAAAAAGCCCTCCTTAGCTTTATGCCTGGACTTGGGCACTGCAGCTCTGCTTAGAATGTGTGCTTCCTGCCAGCTCATGCTGCCTGTCACTTGACACAGGCAGCGATCCTTGTAGCAGACATCCCACCCTTCTCCTGCCTAGAGCTTTTGTGAAGACTGAATGAGCGAAAAGTCCATGCACGTTCTCTAAAAAGCAAAGAGCACTGGTAGGAATGCTGGACGAAGTGCTGTCTGGCCACACCCTGCACAAGCTCTGGCTTTGGGCACGTTTGATGAGCGCATTCCATACTGCAACAAAATGCTCCATTTCAGTGAGATACCCCAAATTGGTAGTTTCAGCTTTTACAACCCTTTGTCTATGAACTTCTTTTTGGCCAACACTTGTTAGCCATAGATCTTCTAAACCCTTATTTCCAAACATCCATTTCCTACTGAAACTCTCTTCTCCATTTCTGGGCCTCCAGAATACACCACCAGCATCCCCAGCCCTGTTTTCTTTGGTCACAGCTTTCCCCTGCCTGCCCTCCCCACCCTACTTACCCTTCAGAACTTCTCTATGTTGTCCCTATCCTTGAAGACCAAGCAGAAGACCTCGCCTCAAGCTGACCCACAAAGCACCCTGCCCTCCTTCAAAAGAACTTACTGTTTTTTCTGCTGACCTTGAACCAGGGAGGCACTAATCACACTGGTTAAGAGGAGGCTCCACAGTCAGGTTGCCCACTTCTTACTGCTTGTGTGACCTTGGGCAAGTTACTGGAAGTTCCTGGGCAGTGCTTTCCTCAGCTATAAAATAAGGATAATAACAGGAGCTCTTTTCTGCATCTAAAGGGCTGAGCACAATGCCTGATGCGCTGTAACCACTCAGTAAAGGAGAGTTAGCATTATCCTAATAATTTTCTTTGTATGTTGCCATGTAAGGTTGTAACAGCCCAGGAAAAGTAGATTTCATTGCCCCAGATGATGAAAATGAAGCTCAGAAAGGTTAAAGCACTTGCCCAAGGTCACATATTTGGTCATGGAGCTGAGATGCAGAGTCAGGTCTGTCTGGTTGAGATCCACAACTTTTGCACTGCCATAGCCAACCCACCTCAGTAGGCCTCCTGTGGTTAGGTCAGACCTTATTCCTCAGTTTACCCTTCATGTGGGCCTTCCTTCTATCCCCAGCCAGACCCTGGGTTCCTCCAGAGCAGATTTCTCAAATCTCCTCATCCCAGCTATGTATCATTCAGTATCTGTTGAGTGGACAAAAAAGTGAATGGATGGGGAAAATACATTTCAAGACCAGACTCTATCCCTGAAGAACCTAGCCCTGGTATTTAAGTCCATGGAAGTCAGGGGCTTCTCAACAGAACCAGGGATGAGCCTACCTCTAGGCTCTTCTCCACTTCAGCCCGCCCACCACACTGATCCAGGATTTCTGACTCTGTCTCTCTCTTTCTAAAACACCTCCAGGAATTCCTGCGCTTCCCATGTGACTAGTCTATAGAAAAGAGTTTGGTTCCAACACGGTCTGTTAACATAAGTCTTCACTGAGCTTAACATGTATTTCTGTGATCTGGAAGGCAAACGTTTGGAAAAGAGATGGTCAAGGATAGCAATGATGTACTCCCTCAGAGCTGTGCAGTAAAGGAACCACGGCCACATTCTCCTGGGGCTATGGTTTCTGGATTTACATTCCTTTATTTTTAAAGTGAAATTGCATGTAAAGTGCTCTAAACACCAAGATCAGAATGTTATAACTTTAAATATGATAGAACAATGCCCATTTTGCTGCTTGCCTCACCATCCCAGAGAAAGAGCCTCATGTGAGTTAATTGGACAGGTGAGAACATGAAAGATGGTGAGGTGTGCCCCACATTATTGAGACCCAATGTTTTGGTGTAGACACAATCAAATGAAACTGTCCTTTAAGCTTCCTCAGGGATCAAGCAAAGATGAGGAATGAAGCAGTAGCGTTATATAGAGAAAAACATGCAGGTTCTGAATAGAAACTTTTCTATTATAGAACATCTGAAATCCCAGTTAGTCATAGCTATCATTTTTTGAGTGCTTAAAACTCTGTGTCTTGATCAGGGCCAATGGGTGGCAGAGCAGCTTTGACCTCGCACATGTCTGACCGTCCAGCATCTTTCTTCTAAAGCACAAGGCTGTCATTTCCCCTGAGGAATCTTGGAGTCTAAGAGACTTAGAGCTCTTGGATCATCTGTTATAAGTACCCTCTAATCATCCTCTTCCTCAACTCATTAGCCGAGGTCAAGCTCTGTGCATAATTCAGTTAGTTGATTTGTCTATTCATCGTATGCTTATGTAAATAGCTTGAAATCTTTCCCCAGTATTCTTTTTTTAATATTTATTTTAATTGGAGGATAATTACTTTACAATATTGTGATGGTTTTTGCCATACATCAACATGAATTGGCCATAGGCATAATGTGTCCCTTCTCTCCTTAACCCTCCTCCCACCTTGCTTGTCACCCCATCCTTTCAGGTTGTCACAGAGCACTGACTTTGGATCCCTTGTGTCAGTATCAAACTCCCACTGGCTATCTGTTTTACATATGGTAATGTGTATATTTCAGTGCTATTTTCTCAAATCATCCCACCCTCTCCTGCTCCCAGTGAGTTCAAAGGTCTGTTCTTTATGTCTGAGTCTCCTTTGCTGCCCCCTCGTAGGATCACTGGTACCATGTTTCTAGATTCCATATATATGCATTAAAAATATATAGCATTTGTCTTTCTCTTTCTCCCCTAGTATTCTTACTGGCAAGAAAATGGGGCCCACATCAAGATAACTCATGAGCTTATACTTGCAAATGTTTTCAATCATGTTTTAACTAGTAGTAAGTCTTTTGCTTGATTTATCTGAAAATTGTTTGTTCCCCTCTCTCCTGCCTCTGTCTTGTAAGATTCTATGAACCCCTTCTGATAACAACAGCAGCTAAGTAAAAAGAAACAAATGAGATTAATTTTAATATTGTTTATTTAACCTAATGTATCCAAAATGTTACTATATTTTATCAAAAACATTATTGAGCTATTTTATATTTTTCATACTAGCTTTTCAAAATCTGGTGTATGTTTTATACTTAAAGCACTAGTCTCAATTCAGACCAGTCTCAGTTCAGACTAGTTATAGCTCAAGTGCTCAGTCCACATATGGCTATTATACTGGACAACACAGATACAAATATGCATTCTCCTTTTCCTATTTCATCTATTTGTTTCTATTTCAACTTTAAATTTAGGTTTTGCATCAGGATTGGATCATAAAAGGCTACCTTAATGGAAACGTGCCCTTTGGATAATGTAATAAAACATAGCAGCTGTTTAGGACAGCAGAAAAACCATACCTTGAAAGAAAGTGAAATTTGCTCAGTCGTGTCTGACTCTGCGACCCTAGGGACTATACAATCCATGGATTTCTCCAGGCCAGAATACTGGAGTGGGTAGCCTTTCCCTTCTCCAGGGGATCTTCCCAACTCAGGGAATATACCTCAGGAGTTATAATACCTGGGTTTCAATTCTCACAACTAACTGGGGCTGTGGCCAGTGGCAACCCTCAACTTCCCTCAGCCTCTTTCCTCATGTTGAAAGAGAGGTGACGGGGACTTCCCTGGCAGTCCAGTGGTTAAGACTTCATGCTCCCAATGCAGGGCATGCGGGTTCAATCCTTGGTCGGGGAACTATGATTCCACATGCCATGTGTGTGTGGCCGAAAAAAAAAAGAGATGATGGTTTATGATTACTGTTTCTTTCCATTTCTAAAAATCTCTTTCTGCTTACTGCACACACCCTTTTCAGGGTTTCTGCAGCTATTTCCTCTTTCCAGGTGCAATTTTTGTGTGACAGGGCTTATCCCAAGCTGGAGTAATGTGATTCTTGTGCCCAGCTCTGTGCCTGGCACACTGCAGGCACAAGAAATACTTGTTGAATGAAGGAAAATCCAGTTCTCTGAGGGACCCCTAGGCCTCTCAGTTTTTGCTAGAGTAACTATAGCAGCCTTAGCAATTAATTATACTATTATTTCCTTTCTCATATTAGCCTAAAACCCTGACAATCTAAGCTTTCTGAAGGGTAATAGCCAGGATTAGAAACCATTTTCTGATCCTGTTAGCCAAGGAGATGGTGCTCAGCTATAGGCATGGCTGCCTAGAGACCCCCGCAAATGGTCTCCCTCTTATTACATGCTGTTCTGATGCTGAGGAGAGTTAATTAATGACTCTAAATAAGAAAACAATCAAATCTGTCTGCAGTCGTATGAGTCAGAGCGGACCCAGATGGGGAGCCGGTCCTTGGCCTCCAAGTGCCCTGGCGGAAAGCAATAGCAGCTTTTGCTCCAGACATCAGAGCCCTGCAAAATCCCAACCTAGAAGGGGAAGGAGTTGCTCAAAATGGCTTGGAGACCCAGCATGACGTGAAACAGTTTCTTAAAAGGCCAGGCCCCCTCCCTGGGTGTTGTGCACACTGAGCTCTAGGGAGAGGAGAAAAAGCACAACCCTGTTTCTCTCTCCTCTCTTTAGATACCCAAACCTGCAGCAACTGCACGGGCAGTTCTCAGGCACAGGCCTCCTGTGTGTGTGTTGCAAGACCGGGGAATTGGCATTGCCACCTGGAGGATATGTGGCTTGAAGCCTATCAAGACCCAAACCTGCCCACCTTCAGGACTCCTGTAGCCACATATGGAAGTGGAACATTGGTTGTGATGACATGAGGGCAGAAATGTGATGTTTCCCTGAGATTAGGTGAGTCTCAAAACAGTGAAAATTTTATTTTTGTGTTAGAAAGTTTGCTGTGAAAAATCTGAGAGTGGGAATGGGTGGAAGAAGCCTCTTAACGATATCCAAGTGTTCTCAGCACTGGAACAGGATGCTAGCAGATAAAGATAAGCCCACTTCTTTAGCTCTATACAAACTCTGTTGAATAATAACAGCATCCTCATGGTTCTCTCTCTCTTCTTGCCTGCTTGGCTTCCTGTGAAACAGTTCCATGCTGGAAAGAAAACCCCGCACCACTGGCCATGAGGGTCATATACCTTTCTCCTTCTTTGGTAATCAAGTTCAGGTTAGGAGCCCTTTGTCAGGATAAAATGTAATACGTATGTGACAATACGCTTACTCAGTTTGAAAGGACTCTTTGTGATTTATGTCTGAATCTTATTGGTCCCCAATTTAATTCCTCTAAAATTTGGTTAGAATATCCTAGAGGACACGGCAATACTTCCATATTTCTTCTACAAGAGCAGTAGGGAAAAAACTAGTGGTAAAGAGGAGTCTCTGGAGTTTTAAGATATCCAGATTGGAACATAAATGTTGCTCCTTCTGATCTGTATAATCATGGGCAAACCCCTTTCCTCTCGAAGCTTCATTTGCTCATCTTGAAAGTGGGAATAACAACACCACCCACCTCATAGGACTCTGAGAACTAAATACATTCTTACATGTGAAGAGCCTGACTCAGAAATGTTTCCTCTTATTATTAGCTTGCAATTCTTTAAATAGGGACTGCTGCTGGGTTCATTCAGTGATGCAGTAAATCATCTACAGCTATGTTTTCTCTTGTTCCATTCTGTGACCAGCTATGGGGAAATCCTCACAGAGGCCTTGGTCCTCAGAGTTTGCTCCTACTCCATGCCCTAAAACTCTGCTTTTTCTCTAGGCAGGCTGAGGCCAGTGCTCCAGAACCTTGGACAGCTCCACTCCTTAGGGACTGCTGGGCGGCCTGAGGGAGCATGAAGGACTTGGGGGATTTTCCCAGAAGGGCTGCATTAGTGTGGGGAATTAGGGATCCCAAGGGCCTCAGTCTCACTCCCAGAAAGTGTACCACTGACTGCATGCTCAGATTCTTCAACACAACCAGCCCTCCTGGAAAATTCTGAGGAGCTCTACTCCTCAGAAACCCTATCCATAGGAGTTGCCAAACCATCAGGGCCTTTTCTTCTCTCCTAGGAACTCCAAGGATTTTTTCTTTTTCTTTTTTGAGCCCAAGAAGAACAGAAATACCACCCACATCTTCCTATATCCTCTGATATTTCATTTGTTTGGCTTCAGTACAAGGATTAAACCTTCTTGATTAACCTTCAGTGAAAGTAATAATGTATGAGCATGAAGAAAGGCTTTATAAGACAGAGACTCATGTGTGAATTTAAAAAAAACATAATGTCATTGCCTGTATGTGATGTTAAGCAACAGTCTCTAATCAGGATAAGCAGATAGTTCAATTTATGAGATAATTTATCTTTTCACTCTCCAGTGCAGAACACAACACACATATGCAGTCACCTTCTGAACAGGCAAGGAAGAGATTAAGTCCTATTTTTACTTTATGATACTGAGTCATGTAGTTCAATGCAAATCACATGGATGCCAAAGTAAGAACAATACCAGGTATTTAAATATCTCTTTTACTTTAAGGAACACTAAAGAGTTTGTGGCTGCATGAAATCACATTTGAGCAACTCCAGGAGAGGAGACATGTGTCAGCAGGTGGGCATTTAAGACTGAGCATATCCCATCCATTCCCACCCCACCCCCCACCCCCACCCCCCGCCGGCCCCCATTCCCATCATTAGGCCTGGAGGAGCCACTGTTTACTAGTTCTTTACATTTAAAAATAGCACCCTGATACCTGGGTCTGATACTTTCTAGGCCATATTGTTGATAAGAAAAAGAAAGTATATGTTTGAAAAATATGCTTTTGATTAATAACAAGGAAGAGGGGAGGACAGAAGTAGAATAGGAAGAAAAAGGAGAAAGGAATTGAAGAAAGAGAGGAAAAGACAGGAAATATGCTTAAACCTCCATGAGCTTGATGAATGCTTTTCATGCATTTTTCTCTTAAACAGATTTAATGTCCACCCTCAGTTGGATAAAACCTTGAACAAAGGTCTTTAGACTCTCTTTAAATATTTCCATATGGGGGAGGACAGTGGCAGTTCCATTGCTTGAAGGAACTGCAGACAAGAACTTCAACTCAGGACTCCAAAAACAGACAAGTAGCCCCCAAATGGTTTTTACCTAACAATGTCCACACCCACCTTGAGCTTTCACAATGTGAGGGAGTGTTCGTTGCCAAATTTCAGCTTGGTTACACTTCTGCCCAGCAGAGGTCGCTGTGGACACTTGTGGAGACGCCGGGCAGGGCGGCTCTGTCTGGTAACTGTTCTTCCTGTGGTTCCATTGGCCACTGTCTACCCCTCATACGGGAAAGGAGTCTCTGGTGACAGCACCTTTGCTGTCAAAGTGCTGTATAACTGAGGTCACTTGGTGGGAATGGGCAGGTTTGGGAGGGCTGTCCTCATCCTATAGGATATCTACCCACAGTGATCTCGTTGTCATGTTTGTGCCTTCACCATAAGTGTTTGGTATTACTGAGAGCCCACCTGTCAACTGACCAGCAACTCCGGCCTCATGGCCTTTGCAGATAGAGACCAAAGTGACAAAAATTGTCTTGCCACACAGTCTTGCACCCTCCCCATAAAGGATTCTGCTGATGAGCTCCCCAAGCCCCACTTGTCAGCCCAGGATGGTGGGGAGCAGAGTTCTGGTCCTCAGGGCAGCCCGTTACAGGAGGATAAGGTTTCTGAGGGATGGGAAGGGCAGGGTGCTGGTGAGGATATCAGGATCAGACCCAAAGCACCAGAAGGGCTGATGCAAGCTCCACATACTTGTGAGGCCTCTCTTTCTGGGCCACACCACATGCACATGCTCTGAGGCTACCTCCACCTTGAGGGCACGCACTGGGACCCTAGGTCATTACTGAGGCCTGAGAGTTGAAGGGATGACTACCCTGCCCCCACCCCCACCATCCAAGGCCAGCAGTAGTTGATTCTTTTCACACACAACCAGCTAGATGCACAAGCTCACCATGACACACACATGAACACTGGAGCACACATTAGCACCTCACCCAGGCATACACATTCAAACTCACACTCTGATCCGCACCATCACCCATGCAAACACACTGTGACACATACACACACATTCGAATCCTGGAACCAAATTTGACCCAACGTGGCTGATGGAGTGGGGTTAGGGGGTCCAGTCAGGATGCCCCTACCGACCCCTGGCCCACTCATGCATCCTGAATCCCAGGCCCCTCCTCGCGAGGCGGAGCCCCTTAATTGTCCACGTTCTCGTGGTCACAGGTCTTGAACACCCCACAGAAGGGATCTTGGCTACCATCAAACACACGGCATCCTGGGTGCCGGACCAGCGAGGGTCGTGGTGTGCGGGGAGGAAGGGTGCGGGGTATAGTGCCTTGCCCGGCTCAGCCGCCTCCTCCCTCGGGATTTTCCATCCCGGCTCGCGCGGGCCCGCGGTGAGGAGCGAGCGCGCTTTGTCTCCCGCCTGGTTTCTCGCACGTTTCCGCAGAAGCTCCCCGCGCCGCTCCCGAAGCCCCCTCCACCCCTCCCCTGGCCGCGCCCCCAGCCCAGCCGGTGGCGCAGGCCCGCTAGTGCGGCGACCGCGGCTTTGTCCTCTCGCGCGTGGATTCGGGGGCCGAACGCGAAAGCCCCGCGCCCCGAGTGGCCGCCGCATGCCTGGGACACAGGTCTCGGCAGTCGGATCTGAGGCGCGCCCCTCGCCGAGCGGAACAGCCCGAGGGTCTATGGGGACGGGGCGGTTGCAGGGGGGCGGGGAAGGGTCTGCCTGGAGCTCTAGGGCGCTTGAGAGGGGACCAGCCCCGTCCCGCCCAGCACGTGCCCATCCAGGTCTGGCTACCCGCTGCGGTTCAGGAGCCCGAAGGCGGGGCGGGGCGGGGAGGGTCGTCTCAACTTAGGGCCCCTGGCCTGGATCCAGTTAGAGAGCGACAAGGCGATAAGTCCCTGGAGGGGAGAGATCGGGAGGGGGTTCCTCAATCCCTCTTACTTTTCCCCACCACACACCCCACCCCCAGGCCACTCCGACCTTAGACACGGGGCCCAGATCGCAGAGGACCCGGAGAATCCGTCAGTGCTTTCCTGTCCCAGCGACTCCTAACAGGGTGGGGAGGGGTCTCTCAGCCTTTTCTCTTCACATCGCATTCCCTCCTACCCCTCCATCCCCCCGCAATAATCTAGGTGGGTCCAACTGGGAGGGGGAAGAGTCCTCTGTCTCCATCTTCATCCTGTTCCCACCCACCCCCCTTTCACAAAAACCCTAGCCTTCGGGGGAGGGGTGGGTGCGAGGAAGGGTCTTTCTGACATTCCCAAACAGCCCTCCCTCAGGAGGGTCTGAGCAGAGGAGGTGGAGCACCGCAGTTTCATCCATCACATCCAGACCCTCTTTGTAACGTCAAGCAGCCGAGGTGTTGTGGGGAAGGGTCCTCCTGCCTGCGAAGCTTTCGTCCCGGAACACTCCCTCCCATCCTCAATAATCCAAGCAGGCACAGGCTGAGAGAGGCTCCGATCTCTCAACGCCCTCTCAGGAGAGACGGTGGGGCAGGTCCCCAGTCCTCTCCTCGCCCCTCACGCTCAAGAGCCTCCTTCACCATAAGACAAAAACTAACCAAAGCTGCTCCGATCCCAGGCACGGGGCCACAGGGAGACTCACGAGGAGCCGGTCAGCAGCTCTCTGGGACAGATGGTCTTGGGGGCGGCGAGGACTGGTCCCATCAACTCCCAGGTCCTCTCATGCCTCGGTTCATTCCTTCCCCAATAAAACAAAAGCGAATCCAGCAGTACCGACCTCAGAGCGGCGGGAGGGCTATCGCCGCCCGGCAGCGCACCCAGCTCCTCTGGGCTCCTCACGGCTTCAGCTTCCAGGCGATGGCTCTCGAGGCGGCAGCGGCGGCGACGGCTGCGACCGCGGCTCTCCGGTCCAGAGCCTCCCTCGGACTCAGCACCTGGAGCTGCGAACAGCTCCGCGCCTCATTCCGCTGTCCCCGCCTCCTCCGTGCCGCCGTAGCCAATGGCGGCCTGGGCTCCGCCCAGGAGGCCGCCCATTGGGGGGCGCCATCCCCACTCCTTTCGGCCCCGCCCGCGGGGTTCCTCTGTCTCTCCTACAAGACCGCATCCCCGAGAGACCACCGGAGTTTTCGCACAGCCTTCTGGAACTTGTAGTCCTTTAAGGACACAGAGTGGGCTCATGCATCGGGCAGGTAACGAGAAATAGACTGCATTTCCCAGGGTGCATTAACGAAACCGAGGCGCTGAGGAGGGCGGGAGGACTGTTTCTATAGCAAAGGCGGCCAGTTGGGAATGGCTGATGGAGAAATGGGGTAGGCCACGGGACCCTCGACGGATTGTGCGTGACTTCGGGCAGCCTCTTGGGAGGCCGTTTGCATTCTTTTTTCGCCTTGGTCTCCACACCAGGACTGTGGGCCTCAGTTTTATTATCTGGGAAGAAGGGCGTGGAGTCGTCTCCCCGCCCACACTCCACGGTGTTAGGGCAAACCAAGAGCGAGCCTCCGTGCTTTGCCCAGCAATGGTGAGAGAGGACGGAGACTTTCGGCTTGAGAGTGAAGGGGCGCATTCTGAACTCTATTCCTTTGTTTTTGGCCCTGTCTTGTCGTAGAGAGGCGCTTTACTTTTGGTCATTTTCCTTGGGCCATCAAGGCCTTCCCATCCTGGCTTCGGGCCTCCTTCACGCCCTTCCTCCCCGTACCGCAACGTCTTTCACAGAGTAGAGAGAGGGCGCTTCTGCTGCTTTTTTTAAAAAAAGCGTTCACCAGGCTTCCCATTGCCTCTGGAATTAAACTGCATTCCTCAGTATCAATCTAAAGGTCCCTCGAGATCTAGACTCCACTTTCTTGCCACACTCTGAACTTCTCTGGAAGCTGGGACGCCTTAAGCACCCGTTCTCTCCCGTGGGTCCCTCAGTTAGTTGCGCTCAGCTAACTCCTCACGCTCTTCAAGCCCCAGCCTAGACGCTGCCTCCTTAGTGAAGCCTTCCCAGATGCCCGGCTACTTATGAGGTACCTCACCTTGTGTTTGAGCTGCACTCTCTACTTCCCTCATTATACTTGTTTGAATATCTGTCTTCCACAGATAAGATCCACAGACAGGAACCGTGTCTTTTATTCACACTTTGAGTCCAGTGCCTATGGTGTCTGGTACTCAGTAGATACTTGTAGAATTGAAACTGAATGTAGTGTATTTGAATTTGCCTTCCACCTCCATGATTTTGATCTCCTAAGGTTAGACATTTCCCATTGCTGAAAGTGTTCAACTAGAGAGATGCCACCCCTTTGAAGAAATGTTTATGTTATTCACACAATGGATTGAAATTTTGCCTGAGTGCTTAGAGGGCCTTTGACGTTTTCAGTCCTATGACGCAGGGAGTGATAGATTTATGCTTATTATTCCTTAGAAGTCCTGTGAATTCTCCCCTAAATGTCATCAGTTCTTCGTGTTCCTCTATTTCTAGCTGTTGGCCCTTCTTCTTTCTGTGCCTAAACACTCTGCCTCCCACTCCCTTTCTGGGAAAGAGCTCCTGCTCCTGTCAGTAATGAAGTAAAGACAGTCTGAGATCCCTGCCCTTCTTTCAGCCCTTTTCTCAGCATCATAGGACCCTGGTGTGCTAGCCCACCTTGCTAGGTAGCATCTTTTCTGATTTTTTCCCCCATTCGGAACCCTAGTATTGGCCAGACGGTCCAATTAATCCCACACGTGCTTCATACATCACTACTTCCAGGCATTTTGGATATATTTTAGTTAAAGCATTCTTGAAAGAATGCTTTAATAAACGGGAATAGTTAATTTGTGGCCAGAGAAGTAACCAGGAGGTTTATTACCCTGAATCTGAATCAGATCGAAGGTTCAGAGCCCGAGAAAGCAACCCTGCCATCCTTGTGTTGATGACATGCAGGGAGGGAAGGCTAGAATGGGAGAAGGAGTCAAATAGATTGCATTTAGAGAAGAACTAACAGGATTTCTATGGGGCATGGCAGAGAGGCTTTGATCCTGGTTAAACCATGAGGAAAGGCCTTTGGGGCTAAGTGGACAGTTGGGGGTCTTACTACTGAGAATGAGGAAAGTGTAAGGAGGTAGGGGGAAATGGGATTTGTGCTGACACAGAGTGCCTAGCTCTGTGGATGTGGAGAGAGCAGAGGTTTTTGGAAAATCAGGAAGGAGGGAGGACTACACCACAGGGTGGGCATCAGCCCAGCAGCAGCAGAGTATCAGCAGGGGGCTGCCCAAGAAGACCTCCTGGAGCAACAGTTGAAACTGTAGAGGTCAGCTTAGCCTTTCGGGAGTAGTGCTAGTTTTCAGGAAATTGTTATCAGCAGGGTAGAAGTCAGGGTTCCATGATTCTCCCAGAAAGCAGGGACTAAAATAGCATCCGCTCACCCAAGCTGAGTTGGGAAATCCAGATTCTAATTCTGACTTTGCCTCTGACTAGGTGTATATGACCCCAGGCTGGACCTGTTTCTTCAGTTGTAAAATGCTGTTTATTGGTGGTAGGGAGCAGCTAATAAGGTGGAGGTGGGGAATTCAAACCCATTTACTAGCTATGTGACCTTGTAAAACCACCTTCTCAGATCTGCAGTTTGCTTATTTGACAATGTTGAAAGGGAGAAATGAAATGTCTTATGTAAAACACTTCATAAATATTAAGCACTGAATGAATGTTTGTCTCTTTCCACAATCTTCATCTTGAATTAATCAGAAGTTGGTTTGACTATGAATAAATAGACAGGAGGTAATGTTCTGGGTAATCTGAGTTCAAATCCCCATTCCCTCTCTTATTATTGTATGACTTTGCTCAGACATGTGCTCAACATATTTGTTTTGTTTTGTTTGCTGCACTGCGTATTATTTGCAGCATGCAGTATCTTTAGTTGTGGCCTGCAAACTCTTAGTTGCAGCATGTGGGATCCAGTTCCCTGACCAGGGATCAAACCCGGGCCCTCTGCATTGGGAGCACAGAGTCCTAACCACTGGACCACCAGGGAAGTCCCTTGTTTTGTCTTTTTTAAGGGGGGGGAGTGGTTTTAGAGCAGATAATTGTAGAAGTTCTAGATGCTTATAAACTGGAGTTCCAAAGAATTCCAGGGGAACCCTGGGCTGGCCTCCTACCTTGTTAGAGAGACAAAAGGTCTTGGTGAAGTTCCATAGGTCTTCTAATTCAATAACAAGGGGATTAACTAGGCTGGTGAATCTCAGACATGGGGCTGGAGTAATTAATCAGGGCAGGCTCCCGAAGAGCCTAGTATTTTTTTTAAGAAAATATGCATTTTGAAAAGGTCTAGGGCCTGTGTGGGGGCTTCCCTGGTGGCTTAGACAGTAAAAAATCTGCCTGAAAAAAAAAAAAAAAATCTGCCTGCAATGCAGGAGACCCGGGTTCAATCCCCTGGGTTGGGAAGATTCCCTGGAGAAGAGAATGGCTACCCACTCCAGTATTCTTGCCTGGAGAATTCCATGGACAGAGGAGCCTACTGGGCTACAGTCCATGGGGTCGCAAAGAGTCTGACAGGACTAAGTGACTAATACTTGCACTTTCAGGGCCTCTGTGGAGTATGACCAGGAGAGAATGAGGCTTAGATGTAGGTTGGAAGCTGCTGCAGTTATCAACCACAGAGTCCATGAAGATGAAAAAAGGGGTAAATCTGAGCTGTATTAAGGAGGTAAATATTCAAGGAATTCCCTGGCTGTCCAATGGTTAGGACTCAATGCTTTCACTGCCAGGAGTGACATATTTGTCATATTTGACAATATTTGACATATTTCACTGGGTTTGATCCCTACTCGGGGACCTAAGATTCCACAAGTTGCATAACATGGCCAAAAAAAAAAAGAAATATTCAGAGGATTTTGTGAGTGATGAGCTGAGGGTGAGGAAGAGAGTGGTGAGTCAAGGATGATGTCCAGGTATCTGCATTGGGTAACTAGGTGAGTGGATGGTGGTGCTTTCCTGTGAGGTATGGAATAGTAAAGCCTGAGCAGGCTTAGGCAGGAAGAGGAGGAGATGAGTCAGGTGAGTGGGACATCAGGTGAGATGTCCATTGGGTGATTTGGAGCTTATCTTGGGAGAATGCCTTAGTATGTGGGAGTAATGAATTCAGGCCAAAGAAGAAGTGATCAGGGATACTATTACCCTAAACCTAATACAAACCAAAAAGACAGAGCCTGAGAGCCTGTCATCCTTGAGAGATGTGATTTGGAGAAAGCACCTTAAGTTATCAGGCTCTTAACATATACATCATAACTGAAGCAGTAGAAATGAATGAAACTCTTCCGTAGAGAGGGTGAAAGAGAAAACAAAAACCCCTTGAGATATGCCAACATTTAAGGGACAAGTAGAGGAAGAAGAGCCCAGAAGAAAAGGTTAGAACAGAGAAATAGGAAAACCAAAGAATAGTGTGCACAGAAGCCACATGGAGGATGTGAGTTGACATGCTGTAGAACACTCTAGTAAGCCAAAGTCTGAACAAATGAACACCAAATTTAGCAACAAAGAGGTCACTGGAAATCCTGGAGAGAACAGGTTCAATGGAGCAGCAGGATAGAAGTCTGAGTGTGTTGGAGATGTAGATAACTCTTGTTAGCAGTTTTGAAGGGGAGGAGAGAGAAAACCAGAAAGGAAATAGCGTTGGGAGACAGTTTTAAGTTGGGAGAGATTAGGACCTTTAACAATATTCATAGGGAAAAGCTGGTATATGGATAGTTGAGGATATAGGAAAGAGAAGGATTGAAAAATGAAGTTAGGTCAGCAAGAGGATGGAGGTGGGGCGGTGAGGTTCAGAGTGAGCCTCAGGCAGGAGAAGGGAAGGAGGAGTTGGAGCTGCAGGGAGGTCAAAAGTTGGTTGGTAGGTATTTGGGAGTTGGGTTCAGGAAATGGAAGGAATTCACACCTGATGGCTATTACTTCTCTTGGGATGGGAGGCAAGGATACCTGCTTAGTGTGAGGAAGTGAGATGGGGTGGGAAGCTTGAAGACAGAAGAAAATATTCAAGAGGGCTGCTATGGAAAAGAGGAGGGAAAGCTAAGAGCAGCCCAAGAGACTGCAGGCTAGTGGTGAGGGACTGATGAGGCTGGAGGCCATGGATTTGTGGGAGCACTAATCTGTGAGGCATGGGCTTTCTTCAGCATCCCATCAGCCCTGAGATAGGCATGAAGAAAGCTACTGGTGAGGCTGATCCAGGGCTGGGCTCTGCAGGACAAGGGAGACAGTTCTTCCAGGAAGCTGGAGATGCTGATAAGAGAGGTGGAAGAGGTAGTACACCAAGGAAGAGGAAGGAGGGGAAGCCCAGAATGGAGTGGAAAAATGGGAGGGGTGGGGTTCTCAGTGGGGAAGAGCAGAGAGGTCACACATGCTGGTTAGAGGTAGAGGAGCTATGGGCAGAGGCAGGGGCAGAGTAGCTGGAGTGGACAGAGGAGGTCATGGGTTTGAGAATTGCATTTGTTGGATGGGTCATTGGGAAGTCTTCTAGGAATATGACTGCTTTGTAGCCCCATGCCAAACTGTACATTGTGTGAGAAGTTAACAGATGAGGACAAGGAGGAGGGATAGTGTGCAGAGCCCTCTGATACGATTATCACAGTAATCAAGATGTTGGAGAGATAAGAAGGAGCCCTTTTACCCAGGGCATGAGGGGTAAGGAGGAAGAGAGGAATAAACTCTCTCATATGTTTTCACAGAAGTATCATTTCAACATCATCTATACATGATCAGTTTTATATATACCTAAAAGGCAGAATATCTAGGAATAAAATTAACCAAACCAAATAACAATTCCAGATTTCATGATGAAATCATATCAACCAAGTTCAATGCTAGTGATTCCTGCATTTATATTTTGGTATAGTTGTAGTTTTAAGTACATGCATATCAACTAGAAAATGTGTTTTAAGAATTTTGCAAATTTCATTTCTTAGCAACAATTTGTTTTCTCAGTTTAAAACATAAATTAGAGAACTTGTGTTGATTTTTTTTTTTCAAATGTAGAGTTTAGAGCTTAATTCATGCCTTTGAAATGCCATGAATTTGAAATGTAGCCATTTTCCTTTCTGCATCCTTAAAAAGGATTTTATTAGTCTTTCAGATAATCTTGCCAGCACATACAGACTTCCCACAAGGTCTCCTGTCAGTAATGATGGGTTGTGAGTGATGCTGTAGAAATTGTGCATGAGATATTTAAGAGGAGTCAAATAAGCAGCCAACTTTAGGATTTCCCAAGCAGCAGCTTAGTTTACAATTAAGGGACTTGGTATAGAGTATGAAATGTGCATCTAAATGTTAATTTAAAAAATTACCTCCATAATTTCTAAAGAAAAAAAGGACAAAATCAGTTAATTAATTTGAATAATCTCTCTCTCTCTTTTTTTTTTTTTTAAAGAAAAAAACAATGTTATTTAAAAATACTTTTGTGTGTGGAATTCCCTGGCAGTCTCAGGTAAGGACTCAGCTCTTTCACTGTTCAAGGGCTTGGATTCAAACCTTGATCCAGGAACTAAGATTCTGTGCTGTGAGGCCAAAAAAAGAAAGACTTTTGTATGGTTGATATATCTTTGTAATCTTGAAATAGACATGCTATTCCAGCCCTCTGAAGCAGGGGGGCTCAGAAAATATTTTGTGAATCAACTGAGGAATGTTGGGATAATCTGTCCATTGTTTAAAATTCTTCCTTTCATCTTAAACTTTCATATGCTTTCATAAAACATTCTTATAAAAAGATATAAAAGAAGTGATTCCTTTTTAAACATAAGTCACATCTCTATATAAATGCCTCCAGTGGCCTCTTTGTCTCTTTGAGTGCAAGCCCTACAGTCTTGATGATGGCTTAAGGGCCTCATCTATTCTGACTCCTATAGCTTCTCGCCTCATCCCCTAGGCTTCCTCTGCTTCAGCTCATTGGCTTCCATGCTATTCCTTGATCACATCAAGTACACTCTGGCCTCAGGGCCTTTGCACTTGCTCTTCCCGCTGCTTGAAAGATCTTCCCCAAATATCCTCATGGACATCACATATAGAATGGCAGCCTTTCCTCTCCTGAAGTTCTCTATCCCCTTTTCCTGCTTTTCTTTCTTTCTTTTTTTTCTGATAGCACTTACTACCACCTGACATATATTCATTTACTTATTTGTTTACTATCTGTCTCTTCCCCACTCTCACTCCATTAACCCACCAGAATTAACTGTCCTTTAGGGTAGAGACTGTGTCTTATTTTGTTCACTGCTCTACTTGCAGCATGTAGCATAGCACCTGATACATAACAGGTACTCAGAAAAACATGGTGAATGAATAACACATCATCCCTAGTACATGACCCTAACATCTATTTTTATTTTTCCCTCGTAGCTCAGTTGGTAAAGAATCTGCCTGCAGTGCAGGAGACCTGGATTTGATCCCAGGGTTGGGAAGATTCCCTGGAGAAGGAAATGGCAAACTGTTCCAGTGTCCTCACCTGGAAAATCCCATGGACAGAGGAGCCTGATGGGCTGCAGTCCATGGGGTCACAAAGAGTCGGGCTCGACTGAGCTACTAACACTTTCACTTTCACACAGTCCACATGTAGGACACATGTATATAATCTTTCATATTCCAGAAATCATAAATTAGATATAATTTTGAGTTCTGCTTATTTTTTTTCAACATGTAATGAGCATTTTCCTTTGCTAAGATTGAATTATTTTGTTCAGTTGTTCATTCACTTATTCAGCAAATACCAAATGAGGCATTTCTATGATCCAGACAGTGCTGGGGCTACAGCATTAAATAGGATGCAGGACTTGCCCTTGAGGAATAGAGATTCTTTATAAACACCATCTACAATGATTGCCTAATATGCCATCAAACACCATACTATACTTAATCTCTCTCCTGTTTAAGACTGCTTGTTTATTATTAATAATGATATAATGAGTACCTCTAAGCATAGAGTAATTCCCCTTTGCAAATTATTCTTTAAGGTAGATTCCCAAGTGAACAGTTATTGGGGTCAAGGATTAAATATGCTTTTGGTTTTTTGATACTACCTGCCACATTGATTTCAAAAAGGATTGGTACCCATTTTACCTATTTTCCAGCACGAATATTCTAGCTTTATCACAACCTCTCCAGTATTGAATGTTACTTTTCAGTTTGGGCTAATGTAACATATAAAATGACCTTTCCTTTTATTTTTGCATGTAATTGGTGTCTAGGAAGAGTGCACATTTTTGTTTTTCTTTGTCATTGTTTAGTTCTATGGGTCCCTAGGAAGCTCTTGGAGGGTCATTGTCCTACCTTGTAGATTATGCCCAATGTTTAGAACACATTGTTGGCTTATAGCCTCTTAGAGTTGGAAGGGACTGTATTTATCATCTAGTTCAATTAAAATTTCTGATAGATGGCTTTCTGTACCAGAGTTTGTATTCTCCTGGCAATGGGGTATACACACGAAAGTATTCTTTGTACATGAAGGTATACACACATTAGGTATTCTCCACCTCACAAAGAAGCCTGTCTTGTTTTTGCCCTGTTCTACAGGTGTTGACCTGGCATGTGGTCCCTGTAGCTCCCATGTGGCCCCATTTCTGCCCTCTGAAGCAGCAGAGCCCACGCACCAGTTGTTACAGAGCCTCCCTACCTTGGCTGCCCATCTCTGCAAATATGTGGTCAGACTGGAATGGTCAACCCAGGTAAGTCTGGCAGGCCCAGAGGCCAAGACGTTGTCGCACTCACAAGTCTGCAGTGGCCATGTCAGCAGCCTCTTTAGCTGGTTCATATGAAGCTCAAGGTCTGCTGAGATTATAAGACTGTCTTTACATGACCTGAAGGCAAACCTAGTTCCTGTTATTCCATACTTCTGCAGCTGATCTTTTTAAACCTGACCGAAAACAAGACTTTGCTTTTCTCCTTGTTTTATTTCAATGTGTAGAGAAGCTGCCCTGGTCAGCTTCTGCTGTCTAAAATGGGGATAATAAGAATCTCTCTGACAACTTCAAGTGTTGGTGGGATGATGGAATGAGATGCAGGGCTGAACATTTGTCACTCATTTTGGTTGCTTGGCAGCTGAACCTCCCTCCTGTGCTTGAGGAATTCCATGCCTTATGAGGTAGAGCCATTTTCCTTTGCAGCTAAGACCTGGACTTTGGTCTCAGGCTCAGGCTCCTCCAATTAGACAAGCCCCACCCCCAACCCATGCCACCCCTCACCAGTTTTGAGTTAGAAGCCAGTGACAGCAAAGGAGCAGGGTCTGCTTCACACCCCTTGTAGGGACGTGATGGGTGCAATCCCAGTTTCCAGTGAGAGCAGTGTTATGGGCACCATCCAGCATTTGGGTGTCTGTGGTGGTGGCAGGGCCTGTATGCTGGACTCTAGTCATGGTGGTGTTTCCTTAGACCACTGCTGGGTTGGGGTTTGGGGCATTGAGTCTCAACTCTCCTGGAGATTTTGTGAGCTATACATGGGATAGTTTCCCTGGTAGCTCAGCTGGTAAAGAATCTGCCTGCAATGAAGGAGACCCTACTTCGATTCCTGGGTCAGGAAGATTCCGTGGAGAAGGGATAGGCTACCCACTCCAGTATTCTTGGACTTCCCTGGTAGCTCAGATGGTAAAGAATCCACCTGCAATATGGGAGACCTGGATTCGATCCCTGGGTTGGGAAGATCCTCTGGAGAGCATGGCAACCCACTCTAGTGTTCTTGCCTGGAGAATCCCCATGGAGAGAGGAGCCTGGTGGGCTATAGTCCATGGGGTCACAAACAGTTGGACATGACTGAGCGACTAAGCACAACACACTGCACATCCACGGGATATGAAAAGCCACAGGATATTGAAAAATGCCAAGCACCACACACATACAAAGTATTACTGTTTGGGATTTTGATTTAAGTAGTGTGCATGAGGAGAGTCAGAGGAGGTAGGCCTGAGCTCTGTACCTGCTGAGAGTTCAGACAGATCTAGGCATGCCTGTAAAGCTGGTGGGAGGGTATGATGGCAGGAACTTGTGGGTTAGAACTGGCTCAACAGTTAAAGACTGACCACTGACCCCAAGGCCGTTGGAATGGAGATGGCAGTTGTTAGAGGGCCTGCTGGGCACACACAGATAGACCGGCTACTTGCCCTCTCCTACCCTTGGACCATTACCAACAGCCAGGGCAGGAGGCAGCGCTAAGCAGGTCACCTGTGGCTGTGCAGCTGCCCCTGGGCATCCTCACTGGGGCAGAAGAGGAGACCTGTCTGAGTATGGCCCCCACCACAGGAAACACAGGAGGGATTATGAGTAGGTTGGGATTCTACCCTGTGCTGCCTTCAGGCTGCCCTTCGTCCGACTGAGCTGTGGCTTGGGGCTCTCCAGCCCTGCCTGACTGTGCATTCAGAGTCCTGCCTCACAGGCTGCCATCTGAATCCATCAGCCCTGGATGACCCAGAGTAGGGCTGAGGCTGGCACTGCTGCCATGCCATGAATGGGCCCTTGGGAGTTTTGTGACGTTGAGTACAGCCTCTCTGGGGACTTTCTATTTTGAACCCCAGATCATGCCCAGATCAGCCCGGGATGTGTATCAGGGTGGTGGTTCTGCCTTAGGGCACTCCCTGAGCACTGAACACTGGTACTGGACTGATCCTGGCCTTTGCCCAATACCCTGGTGCACCTCCAGGGAGAACAAAGATCACGGTGTGTCCAAATCAGCCAGAGGTCATGGGCTGCGCCTGGGCCATAGCGTATCAGAAATGCGTTCACATTGTTCAGAGCGATCCTCAGAGGTGACTGTAAGTTCTATCCCTGCTGTAGCTAGTGATCTTTGTGATGTTAATACGGCGATTGTAGATTTTAATCCTCTTGCCAAATATGATTGTATGTAATATTATTTTCATATCAAATAAGATAAAATCTACTATAAAACCAACATAGAACGTAAGTTCTCAAACATCATCTGATCTAAGTAGAGTTCTTCAGTGTTGAAGTTACTTTGTATCAGGCAGTGCTTTGGAACTGTACGTGTTCTCTTATTAAATCTTTACCACAATTCCATGAACTAAGCACCATTGCAATTCCCGTTTTACAGACAAGGAGACTGAGACCCATAGAGGTTATGGGAGTAGTTGAGAGTCACATAGTCAGTAAATGACAGAGCTGAGCTGGTCATTCACCAACAGAGCCTGGGAATTGCCTTTTCTTCAGCGCATTCCACGGTGGGGCAGCTCTGGCTGTTGAAATATTTTCACTTACCTGGAGCTAAAATCTTCTCCCTACATCAGTCTTATTCCTGTTTCAGCTTATCCTCGTAGCCCGCTGTGGCAGCTCCTGGTCTCCCAGTGTTTTGGCTCAGTTCTCTAGTCCATTCATGGTTGGGGTGCTTCATCCTCTTCCTCTAGGAATAAAGGAACCACTCGGTATCAGCTAAGTCCTTGTGACAATCACTGCAGCAAGATCAAGGCAGGGCAGCTCTCCAGTTCTTTCATTACTTGTGGCTCCAAAGGTACTGGGATCCAGCCTGTCCCACTCCTGAAAGGATTGTGTCAAGAAATACCCAGCCACAGGAGGTAGTAGGGACTTGGTAGAAAGTTCTCCTTCACTGAGAAAAATGACAGGAAACCAGTCAAAACAATAGAAACAGTATTAATACTAAGCTAAGGATTTTCCTGTTTCTGTCTCCCTGACTAGAATATAGCCTTCCCGAGGCCAGGGATTTTTGCTAGTTTCATTTACTGCTGTGCCTAGAATGTGCCTAAAACGCAGTGAATATGCAAATATTTATTGACTGAATTACAAATCTAGTTGCACAACCGGTGTCACCTCCTCAGGTTACTACATTGTTTTGGAGAATTACGTGATCTCCCCAGCCCATGGCTTTGAATTATCTCACCAGTAGGTTTTCTGCTTTTGTTGTGATTTTGGCTCATAACCATATGCAAAATACATTGGGTAAATAATCCTGCCTCAAAAACAATTTCCTTTGATCTGGTAAACCTAAGTATAAACTAGAATTTGGTTCAGCTTGGTCAAGAGTAGGGAGGGGTTACTGGATTTCTAGTCTCCTATCCTATGGAAAAACATTCTGTTGCTTTCTGTTTTGAATTTTAAGGTTGAATTCAGAATGTAAATCTACTGGGAAACAGCTAAGTGAGAGGAATGTTAGTCTTTTCATTCTCTGTACACAAAAGGTACATTTCATTGTTGAAATTGAGAAAATACAGGTAAGCAAAATGATGAAATTAGAAATCACTTATATTCTCACCATTCAGAGATGGTTATGGCTATTATTTTTCTGTTTATATCAAACATGAAATTAGCTAACATCTGACATGTGATTGATTCATTGAAGGAGTTACATTTTTATGATGAGAAGATAAACATGGGAGATATGATTTCCAGCCCAGGTCGACCTGTGTTAAGGGGACCCCACAGATCTGAGTCCATTAGGGCACAGAGAACAAAAGTAAATGGATGGATTCACATCCAGTTTACATCCCAGAATCTGACCTTGGAGGGTGACCCTGGAAGTGTTGGAGGCTAGAATAGGAAGCAAGCGAGGAAAACAAATTTGACCTGGCCGAGTATCCCAGATTTGACATACAGCAAATTTCATGATGTCTTCCTAGAAATGGGAGTATCTTTTCCAGAGAACTGAAGTTGAGATAATCTTAAAAGAGTTGGCCCAAGGATGACTCTCAGAAAGACAGGCTGTGTAAGCAAGGCTGTGGGGACAGTGAACACAGTGACCATGAGGGCTCGCTGTGTAATTGGCTGGTTTTCTCTGGACCAGTTCTTTTCCACCCTGATTTTCTAGGGAGGGACCATGTCACTTCTGGTTTGTGACTCATTGCAGGAAAGTATGACTATCTGTGTGACCTGGGCCTCAGGTCATGTCCTTGGTCGACTTAGCACCTTCAAGCCTCTCTGTATGGGATTCCTAGGAAGCCTGGGGCATGGGCCAGATGATTCACATTTTTCTTTAAAGTTAATGCAAATTTTGCTTTCTTCTCCATGAGATTTGTCTGAATATTAAAATAGTATTTTGAAAAATCTTTAAGTGAAGTCGATATTCCAGGGTTCTAGGCACACAGGCACTTTGTGTAGCTGTGACTTGAATGAATACATGCTGTTCACTCCCGTCTCTGGATGCTCTTTCTCAGATTGTGGTAAGTCTGAGAAGGCATGATGGGACCACTGGGCTGGGAGGTACAGAATTTAATACTCACTGGGCACTACGTACATGCCAGGTAAGGTGCCAAGTGTTTTTCCTACACAGCCTCAGTTTAGTCCTCATAATCCTACCAGGGTCCCTATTTTTTGGGCAAGTAACTGGAGAATCAGAGAAATTAGGTAACTTTCTCAAGGTCTAGGATACAGCAGAACCAAGGATGATATACCATGTGACCCGCTGAGGCCAATCCACCCATCAATTTCCTGAAGACTGCATGGGGAATGCCATCCACTGTGGTGTCCTAGGGGCATGAAAGAAACTCCCCATGTTCTGTCTTCCTGTACTGGAGGCTGAAAGAACCGGGTCACAGAATTTGATGGTGGGCAGGGAAAGGCAGCACCTCTGGGGGTCTGAAGCACATCCTCTCTTTCCACATCCCACACTCTGGGATGCCCCATGCTGAAAAGGGCACTCTTTCTATGTTATTTCAGGACAACAACCATTCAGGATGGCAGTTGGCATTTGTAGTTCATTTAATCCTTTGAACTTTGTTCCTCCTCTGTTATGGCTCAAGTTCAAGTTTCACTGTCTCCACTCAGCTATGAGTTGAGTGTCCCCAGCTGAGGAGCTCACCACGGCTTTGTAGAACTCTCCAAAAGCACAAATTACAAGGTTCTAGATGATTCACAGATGTCCAAGGGTGGTAGGAAACATGATTATTCAGTGAGGGCGTTGCAGTCCCAGAGGTAGATGTGGCCATTTCACCTTCCAGCAAGAGCCCACGGTGTCTTTCTCCTCCTCTTTTAAGTTTATCTCATGGCATCCTCAGCTCTCACTTACAAAACCCCTTCCCTAGGGCACAAGGCAGGCAGCGGGTGTGTGTTGGGGAGGGAGGCAGTAGACTGGGGACTTAAGCCTGGAGTTCTGGATTCCTTAAGGCAATTATAAGTGGTTGCAAAAAGTAAATATGGTGTGAATCCTCTATATACAGGCTTAGAGAAAGACCTGGAAGGCTTGATTCTGGGTGTTCACTAGCACCGGTGTCACTGGGAGGGAGTCCACACATCCTTCAGTTCTTTTTCCTGTCTGTACTTTTACCTTTTATGACATGAACATGCATTGTTTTTCTAATAAGAGAAAAGAGGAGTATAAACAACTCCTGTTGTTGGATATTTAGGTAATTCTGATTTTTTATGAGTATAAACAGTGCAGAGCAGGAATAGTTGCCAGAAAATGAGTTAAAAATTGTAAAACACAGAAAAGTAGAATACATCTCTAAATTCTGAAAAACTGACAAATTGCTTAAAGATGTTTAAGAGGGTGACAAAACTGCTGCAGTGGCCAGCAGCAAGTCCCTGTTCAAAAAGCAAAGACTGAACACAATAGTCTTCAACCCAGGCATTCTTTCAGTAATGGTTCATCAGGTTGACCAAAATACCACATTTTAGAAACTTGTAAACTTCTCTTTTTAACACCGTAAGTACCAGTCACTGGTGCAGGGGTGGGAAGTAAAGATAGAAATCTCCTTTGGTTGTTACCTCTGAGTTTGTAGAGTGGACCCAAGGCCCAGAGACATAGGCGGGGAAAATTGTGTGCCCATAGCAGTCACTTGACTCTGGTGAGTGACCCAGAAGCAGGGTGGGGTGTAGACTGCTACTTCAATGTTGAAAATGTCAACTCCAGTCATTCAAATGGCTTTTCTATATAATGGCTTTTAAGTTACAACAATACGTTGTTGTCTCTTATGAAAAAGAAAACTGGAGAAGTCTATTTTGTCCTTCAACCCCAGCTGTCCCCAGAGCTGCTGTCACCTAACCAGCACTCTCGGTGGCCTTAAGCTCCATGTCCAGCTGTACCCTCTCTGCCAACCCCCTCCTGGAATAATCCAGCCTTTCCAGTGACTCTGTGGGGCTTCAGATCTGTCCAGCTCCACTGGGTCAAAAGAAAATTAGCACCACTACAGAGATGTGGCTTCAACCTCAGCCGGCTCTTTGTCAGTCCTTTTATTTACACTTGGCCAGACACTAATTTCATTACCCGTGGTGGCTGTTTCCTGCTTGTCCAGCTCTCCTCAGACGGTCCACCCTACTGCTGTCTCTGTCTCCAGTGACCGTAATGTCTGCTGCTCTGGGAGCATGGAGTGAATCAGGTTCTCAGCTCCTCGCTTTCTGGCTGCCAACAGGATCCATGTGTCATTTCCAAGAGCAACTTCCTCCTAGGCTCCCCCTCCTACCCTCTCTTGCCTCTTCCAGGACCCAGTTCAATAAATTACCCTCTTTCTCTGATTCTCTAATCCTTCCCTTCTCTCTACAAACGTAATTCTGTCCCATTCTAGAAAACCTTAGCTTTACTATCTCTTCCCTGGCACCTTCCACCCTGTCTTTTGAACAAAGGTCTTGAAAGTAACCTACATTTTGAGCCTCCATTTCCTTCTTTTATTCCCCACCAAGTCGGGACTCTACCCCCATCATTCTAACAAGACTGCCCTTGCTGAGGCCCCTAATGGCATTTTGTCAAGTTAAGCTATTAATGACGTCTTTTCATGCGAACAGATTTACCTCTGTGATATGTGATCAGTTTCTGTAATGCCTCCTTAAACTCTTGTGATTTCATTAGCTTTTAAAATATATATTTATTTATTTGGCTGTGCCAGGTCATGATTGCAGCATGTAGGATCTTCGATCTTTGTCACAACACGTGATATCTTTAGTTGCAGCATGTGGGATCTAGCTCTCTGACCAGTGATCAAACCCCAGCCCCCTGCATTGGGAGTTTGGAGTCTTAACCACTGAACCAGCAGGGAAGTCCCTCATTGGCTTTTCTTGTCTCCTAATGTTTCCCAGTTGTTTGCTCTTTTCATCAACCTTAACTACTTGTATGCCTCCAATTTTGTCCTTGGTCCTGCTGCTCAGCCTTCCTGTCTCAGCTTCTTTCTATGAGTTTTTTCGTGAGAAAGGGTTTGGCTGTGGCCGGTGGCTGCCCAGCAGAGTACAGTGGAACCAGAAACTATTGGATCTCTTTGATTTCTAAAACAGCCCATTAACTTTAACCCAGAAGATTAAATTTCTAATGATGGAAACTTGGGCATTGGACCCTTGGTGGTTTTGATGCAGACCAGTCTTGTACATGATTCTCACATTCACCATAGGAAGCCATCCCCTACCTGTTCCAGGACCCAGTGAAACAGAGCATGGCTTATGAAGGCTCTGTGCCCATAGGGCTGGCACATCTCAGAATCTTCCATGTTGACACATGTAACTCTAATTCATTTGCCTGCATGCCACAACTAAAGCCCAACACAGCCAAATAAAAATAAATGTGTGTGTGTGTGTGTGTGTTTTTAAAACTATATGATGGAAAAGTATGGAAACTCTTTCTAGAGATTAAGTCAACTACAGCTGTGATTGGCTTCTCCAGTATGTGGCTCCTTGTCTAATCTAGTGAAATATAAAGTCAACGTGATAATCATCAGTGGAAATCAGGCAATTTTGGTGAACCGAAGTACACTCCAATGCAAACAATAATAAGGCATGGTAAGAAACAGCATAAAAGCTGGTTCTGAAATATTTCTGAACAAATTTGCTTTTAAAATTGAAAGACTGTTTTCTCAACAAATATTATTTAGAATAGAAGAGTTAATTTCATATTCCGTTCAGTACGAGTAGAAAGCCCTGAAATTGGATCTGGATCAGAATGGAAAATTTGAAGAGTTCTGGGATTTCTTGAGCCTGAGCAGCCAAATACCTGGTAGGAGAAATCCTTTTCATATGTGTGTTCATATTCTTGCTGTTTTAAAAATAAATATTTGCCCTCAAAAAGACATTTCTAAAAATAAATTCAGTTTTGTTTCTTCTCCCTTTTTTAAAAAAAGTGGTTTGGGCTAACATAATTTTTTGCTATTCCTATCCACTAAAATTATCAAAAATACTGGATTTCCAAAATTCAGCTGGTGGTAGAGTTTGCTAGGAAAAAATAATAGATTTTAAAGAAAGCAACAGGGAACACCCAAAATTCCATTTATTCATAACATAACTATACATTTTTACAGCCATTCATTAACTGTTTCATGCAGAGCCTGGAGGTCTGCTCTGAACTTATGGCAAACGGAGAGCTTCAGAGCAGCTGCTTCCATGCCTGGAGATGAGTGCGAGGTGGTTAGAAAGAGAGCAAGGAGGAAAGTTACACTTGTGAGGTGTCTGTTTTATGACACTTGTTTAACACACATCCTTACTTAATCCTCACGACTGGGCCCCTTGACAGACAGGGAAACCGAGGCACAGAGCAGGACAGTCACTCAGCAAGGCCACAGAGCAAAAAAGCCATGGAGGCCATCCCGCTCAAACACTCTATCCGTCTCAAGAACAGCAGTGAGCCTGGTGGTACTGAGCCCTGTGGTCTGTGGGAGGAAGCCGAGCACTCTCTAGGGGCACGCACGCCTCTGGTCTGCTTCTCCTTTCTCTGTTCTCCTTTTGACTGTCCTTTGTCAGGGTCACATGGAGAGAAGTGGCTGCTTTCAGAGGACTGGCCCCAAAGTGCTCTATGCCAGCAAGGCTGTCCAAGAGCTGTAGAGGTTTAGAGAAGTTCAGTTTCTCTGATGGGGGAAGATAAACAGCCCAGAGAGACTTTACTGGGGAATCAGGCCAGTTAGAGTGAGCTGCGCTCAGCAGGTGAGGCTCCCTGTGCAGCCTGACACAGGGCAGGGAGTGTCGTAAAGACCAGGAACCTGAAGCCAGGAAAGAAGTGATCTGCCCAGGATCCTGCAGCAAATCATGGCAGAACTGGGCTCAGCGCTGGGCTTCTCACTGCCTTGGTTCGGGTCAGCACATGCCACACGGGTGCTGATGATTAGAGATGGCATGTGTAGGTGGATGCTGGCATCTCAGCGTCATTCTCATTTCTTAGAAGCCTTGGAGCCACATTCTTCTTGGGAGTTGATTATACGTTTCCAAATTAACTCCTTGACGCTTCTTTGAGATCCTGGCATCTTGAATTGTAATATGTGTTTCCTGCCTCATCCCAGCTCCACTCTAGATTTTGGATGATAAACAGATGGGAGCAGTTAATCTGAACTTCCTTAGGGCAGGATTTACTAACTGTATCTGTGTGGCCTGAAGGAGCTAAGAAAACTCTCCACCTTTCTAGACCTGTGGTGTCATGCCCTAGGGAGAATCTAGCCTGGGCTGCAAGGTGAGCATGCAGCCACTCTCCAGAGCACCCAGCAGAGCACCCCAGGGTGGAGCTCTCTTGGCCACTATGGCTCTTCCTCTTCTGGCCTTTCCAGTCTCTCTGGTGTGCTTTGCCCAACAGTGTCTCTGAGGTGCTGCAGACAAGAACATAGGGAGTCCAGCTGACAAAGGTGCCCAGTTTGAGAGCTCTCTCCAGCCAATTGCTGAGTTCCCTCAGTCTCTCTGATTCCTGGCCTCAAGCCCAGCTTAGCCGCTCTTGCACCTCAGCTTGGCTCCTGGGATCTCCAGGAGGCTTCCACCCTCAGTCATGACAGCCCCCTCAAGCATGTCTCTCGAATCTTGAACGAACCTGCCTCCAGCTCATGCCTGTTCCCATCTAATTCCTGAGAAGCCCCTAGTTTCTTACCCTGAATCCCCATACTTTGTCATACCCCCTCATTCCTTCTGGACCATCCTCTATCAAGTGGGGTCAGGTAATGCCTGTAGGGCATGACCCACCAACTCGATACTTTGGCAGGTGGGTGTGGGGTGAGGCCAGATTGGGTCAGATAGGAGACAAAATAGCCAGAGGAGGGAGAGAGCAGCTGGACACAGGGATACTCAGGAGTCAGGCCAAGGAAGTCCAGCTTTGATGTGAGTCCACAGAGTGAGTGAAGACTGGACACGAGTGACACAGCTGAGAAGGTCAAAGCCTGAGGAAGGTGGCTTGGAGGGAAGTGGCGAGTGAAAAGCAGAGGCTGGAAGCCAGCTGCAGCAACAGAGAGTCTCAGGCTCTTGTGCATCTCAGCTCCTTAAATAAAGGGCTTCAGAGAGCTTCCAGGTTAGTGAACGCGTTAAGGTGCTGGGGGTGGCTTCCCCAGTGGCTCAGCTGGTAAAGAATCTGCCTGCAATGCAGGAGACACAGGAGATGTGGGTTTGATCCCTGGGTTGGGAAGATCTCCTGGAGGAGGAAATGGAAACCCACTCCAATATTCTTGCCTGGAAAATCCCATGAACAGAGGAGCCTGTTGGGCTCCAGTCCATGGGTCGCAAAGCGTTGGACACGACTGAGTGACTAACACTTTCTTCTTTCTTTTCTTAAGGACATGGGAGCTCTGTGCCCCTTCCCCATATTTTGCTCCTTGGATCTCTTCTGTTTGACTGTTCCACACTTGAAACCTTTGTAATAAACTAGTAATAGTAAGTATAGTGTTTCCTGGAGTTCTGTGAGCCACATAGCAAACTATGGAACATGAAGAGGGGGGGGTCATGGAAACCCCCAATTTGTAGCCAAGTCAGAAGTGTGGGTAACCTGGAGACCCACTACTTGTGATGATTGTCTGAAGAGGGGCAATCTTGTGGGGCTGAGCCTTTTATCTTTGGGGTCTGTGCTAATTCTAAGTCAGAATTGCTGAATGTAAGGAAAACCCCCACACATTTGGTATCAGAAGTATTGTGAGTGTAGGAAACAGTTTTTCCTTTGGTCATGAAAGAAGTAGTCCCAAACACATATGTCCACTCTGTGGTCAACATTTTGAATCAGGCTTTCCTTCAGTGAGGCTGATGCTGTCAAGGATAATCCACAAGGGCTGACGGAGGGTCATAGTTGTTGGCAGGACTGACAGCAGGGTGGGGAATTGCGTTCGCAGCCTCGTTCATACTTTAGTTTATACAAATCTATGGTAACCGTTGGGCTTCCCTGGTGGCTCGGTGGTAAAGAATTCACCTGCCAACGCAGGAAACACGGGTTTGATCCCTGGGTCAGGAAGATCCCCTGGAGAAGGAAATGGCAGCCCACTCCAGTTTTCTTGCCTGGGAAAAGCCATGGACAGGCGTGCTGCAGTCCATGGGGTCACAAAAGAGTTGGAAATGACTTATCGACAAAACAACAACAAACAATGGGAACCATTGCTACTGTAGTCCTTTGTAGTGCTTGAATGCAATAGAAATTAACTCCCTCACGTAGAGTCGAGTATTTGGCCCTCAGAAAGCCAAGTCCTGATGACAGGAAGAATTGCTGGCCTGACTGCTAGAAGAGAGAGAGCTAAGAATTTGGCTTTGCAAGGTCACCAACCTCTGGGTGAGTCAGCCAGAATGACAGTCTGTCCAGAGGACCATAGAGATCTCAACCAGGTCAGCATGTTAAAGATTGGAATTTGGGTTCTCTCAATTGCTGGAGGAGCACTTTTCACACAGCGTTGTCTTCCTGGCTCCAGAATTATTTCACAACTTGTTGTAGGTTTTGTAATAACCATCTTGTCCAACAGGCCTGACCTGAAGGGTAAGCTCCTTCAGGAGCCAGATGGGGCTCAGCATCTCAGCTCTGCCTTATCCAGTTCTGCAGCAGTGTTAGGCGTATTCCCCAAGTGCATTGCTACACATCCCACAAACAAGGCAGGAATGACGGCCGTCTGCATGCTCCACTCTGTTGGGTGGACTCTCCAGGATCCTCGTGTCATCACCACTGGTCCCAGTGAAAGACCAGCCCTTTTTCTGCTCCCCACGGAGGCTGCTCCATCCTTGTCGTCTTCCTCTTCCCCAGGAGGAGAGGCTGGACACAGAAGGCACTGCCCTGCCTTTGAGGAACTTGAAACAACTGGGGGAGATATAGCCGAATAGGTAAAGAATACCTGGATGGCAGAGGAAACATGCTGGTAAGTTGCTTCAGTCATGTCCGACTCTCTGACCCCATAGACGGCAGCCCACCAGGCTCCCCCGTCCCTGGGGTTCTCCAGGCAAGAATACTGGAGTGGGTTGCCATTTCCTTCTCCAATGCATCAAAGTGAAAAGTGAAAGTGAAGCCTCTCAGTCATGTCCGACTCGTAGCGACCCCATGGACTGCAGCCTACCAGGCTCCTCCGTCCATGGGATTTTCCAGGCAAGAGTACCGGAGTGGGGTGCCATTGCCTTCTCCAGAGGAGACATAGTTCTGTAGATAAACCCCACATCCACACCTGCACCCAACCAGGAGAACAGAGTGACTGGTCTCCACTAAGGGGCCGAGGGCTGCCACATTCCCTCCCCCTCCTCCTTTTGAACAGCTTTATTGAAGTATTATTGAAGAATACAATTTGATTAGTTTGACATAGGTCTACCCCTGTGAAGTCATCACCACCGTCAGGACATTGAGCATATTCGTCACTCAATTCCTTGTGCCCCTGTGAAGCCCCACCTTCCTGCCCCTTCTGCCCCACTCAGCCACCCACCTATCCGCTGTCAGTCACTATAGGTCAGTTTACTTCTTCTAGAGTTGGATGTATGTGGAATCATACAGTGTGTGTATTTCCTGTAATCTGCCTTTTACTCAACATTATTATTTATGTTGTTGCATATATGATTACTTTGTTCCTTTTTGTTGCTGAGTAGTATTCTACCATATGAATATACCACAATTTGTTTATCCATTAATATGTTGATGGACATTTGAGCTGTTTCTAGCTTGGAGCTACTAGAAATACAGCTTCGATGAATGTTCATATATTAATACAAGAATTTGTGTGAGTATATGCTTTTATGATTCTTGGGCATGAAATGGCTGGCTCATATGTCTAACTTTAAAAAAAACCTGCCAAACTTTTTCCCAGAATAGTTGAATCATTTTACATTTCCACTTACAGTTTCTCCCTATCCTTGTCAACGTTCAGAATTGGTTGGTCTTTTAAATTTTAGCCATTCTAGGAGATGTGTCATGATATCTTATTAACTTACCATTAGTTATTTCCCAAATAACTAGTGGTGTTGAGCATTTTTCATGTGTTTATTTGCCATCCATATATTTTCTTTGGTGAAGTGTCCCTTCAAATTCTTTGCCCATTTTTAAAGCTGGGTTGTTTATATTAATATAATATGTAAAATAATTATAATTTATTTTATATGTTACATATTATACATTCAAATAAAAATATATCTTAGGTTTAGAAAATATTTTTAGATTATATATTTAAATATTTACAAACTGTATATCCACCAAAAGGTTTGTATTTCAAATATCTATTCAAATATATTATATTCTTTCCAGGAACTTATTGACAGTTTCTGTGGTAAAATGGAATCAGGTAACAACTATATTGAAACATTAAGGAGACTAAAGTTTATACTTGCTTATTTAAATATATATGTAACATTTATATAATTTATATTATATATATATTCACCAAAATATGCCTTTTGATGGATACATAGTTTGCAAATATTTTATCCTGTCTGTGCTTACCTTTTCATTTTTGTAGCAATGTATTTTGAAGCACAAAAGTTTTAAATCTTGATGAAGACTTTTAGATCAGTATAGAGGTTGTGCTTTTTTAGTATTATATAGGAAATCTTTGCCAAATCCAAGGCCATGAAGGATTTCTCCCGTATTTTTTTCTAGTAATTTTATAATGTTAGTTCTTACATTGAAGTTAATGATCCACTGAAATGCTTGTATACAGTGTGAGGTACGGAGAAGGCAATGGCATCCCACTCCAGTACTCTTGCCTGGAAAATCCCATGGACAGTGGAGCATGGTAAGCTGCAGTCCATGGGGTCGCTGAGAGTCGGACACGACTGAGTGACTTCACTTTCACTTTTCACTTTAATGCATTGGAGAAGGAAATGGCAACCCACTCCAGTATTCTTGCCTGGAGAATCCCAGGGACAGCAGAGCCTGGTGGGCTGCCGTCTGTGGAGTCGCACAGAGTCGGACACGACTGAAGCGACTTAGCATAGCATAGCATAGTGTGAGGTAAGGGTCTAGGTTCAGCCATTTTCTTCCAAGATTTCTGGTGCTAGTTAGTATTCTGTCCTCTCCCCACCCCCACACTTTCACATTTCCACCTCTTCCCAAAGCCACTGTCCTGTCTCTGATGTCTCCTAAGCTGTTCAACCTCTGATCTCCTGCTCACACTCAAGCACTTGGTGGGGACAGAGACACTGTCCCCCTTCCCCCTGTTCCGGATGTCCTGGAGCATGCCCATTTGGCATTGATGATGGAGGCAAAGACCAGGACACCATCCCTTTGAGGCCATTCCAGCCTTGATGGACAGTAGTGTGGTGACAATGTGCCTTCCCAGATATTTATCTCTTACAACCAGAGGGTCTGGAACTCCCTACTGGGAGAGAGAAGCAAATTTTAGAAATCTAAAACACAACTGAAATCTCAACTAGCCTGACATCCTAGTTGACACTTACAGAAACCCATGTGCTTGGAAGGTAGGCAGCCTTCCTGAGTGGGAGCAGGTATTGTTATCTTCATATCAGAAGTGAGCAAACTGAGGTTTCATAAGATCCAGTGACCTGCCCAAGATTACCCAACTAGCTCATCACAATGCAAGTTAACTCCTGTGTCCAGAAAAGAACCACACTCAGACTTCTACTCCCAGGCCAGCAATTCCCACCCTTTAAATGCTGAAAGTTGCATGTGGAATTTTCCTGCCAGCAAGACAAACTACAGCCCCACATTTTTTGATGGTTTCAAAGAAAAGCAGCTGTGATGAATGAAGGGGTTGAAAGGGTGTGTTTAAGGTCTTGGGTGCAAATCAAAGGAAAGTTTGGGAGAGGCTGGTTTAACCTTTTCCGAGTGGATCTAGGCTTTATTTTTTTCTTCTACTATTTTTGGGTCTGGAAAGGGAGTGCTTCTGCAGGGTTCAGGGGTCAGCTCACTGCGCTGAGTCTTTGGAGAAAGACGAGGGAGGCGCTGCCAGGTGTATCTTCCTCAGTGCTTCCTCAGCACTGTCCCCATCAAGACCCAAGCTTCTCAGCCTGTTGTCCTCAGCTTGGCCCATTTCCAACCTCAGCTTCCTTTCCCCGACCCTTGCATCAGCCCTCTGTCCACCTATCTAGGTTGGTCACCTCAAGGATACCACACCCCTTATCTGGTCTACACCCTTCTTCCAGTCCCTCAGTTTTGCACACAGGAATGACCCTGCGCTCAGTTGCCTGAGAATCAGCTTGGGTCCCAGATTCTCTCTGCTGGGCAGGCCTGTTCTGGCCCTGGCACCCTTAGGCCTGGCTACCCTCACATGTGCTAAGCCTGTCTCTGAGGCTCAGTCTTGTGGAACCTCTTCCTCTGTGGCCTGCAACTGGTAATTAGGCCTAATCTCATTTTCCTCTGCATAGCTTTCCCATGTGTCTTATCTCCCCACCTAGATTGTAAGCTCCTCCTGGGCAGGAACAGGACTGATCCTTCTTCATTCCATTGTATCTCCTCAGCCCCTGGCCTCATGGTGCAGCACCAAATTGGCAGTGATTGCTTCAATTTGATTTGCCCGGGTCTGAGTCTTAGAAGGAAGGTGAGAGGTTTGCCAGCTGTAGTTTATAGTTTTCCTGTGAATTCTGGAAAGGAAACAGGCTATGGTGGCACAGAGATGCAAACTATTCTCAGAGCTAGAGGCTGGGGCTTAATAGGAGCTGGAGCTCATTCCTGAAGGTGAGGGGCTGTAGAAGAGGGGTCCTGAGCTCAGAAGCAGCCTTTCCACCACCAGGAGCATTCCTGCCTACAGAAACTTCTCCGTTGCTGCACCACGGGGAGGGCAGGAATGCTTTCAGTGCCCAACTCCAGGAGAATGTGGCCCGTCCTTCAAGCTGCACTTCTTGGGAAAGGATCTGCTTGTGTGCAGCCTCTACCAGTCCGCTTGAACTGGATTTAAAGGTTTCAGAAAACATGCACACTCTGCACTGCAGAGGGTACTTTGGGGGCTGAAGGACAAACCAGGCATGGTCCCAGCTCTTAGTAAACTTGCCGCCCAGTAGGGCAGGTGACATGTGAACACATACCTTGAGCATGATGCAAGTAAGTCCCTGACAGTCGATAAAGGCAGGGGTTGTTTCCTGGAGAGGAGACATTTAGGATGAGACTTCAGAAGACTAGGGCTTGGAGAAGGAAATTGCAGGAGAAGGAACCTGTGTGAGTGAAGGCAAGGAGTTAGGATCATGCAGGGCACGCTCCGAGGACAGGACTGAGTTGCCTGAGCATAGGCTGAGATGGTTAGATGGGAGCTTGGGACCAGTCGGTATATATTCCTGGAAAACCAAGAGGCGGAAGGTAGAATGGTGTTTGTCAGGGACTTGGGGGAGGGGGAAGGAAGTTGTTTAATGGTACAGACTTTCAGCTTCGTAACATGAAATGTTTTGGAGATGGATGGGTGATGGTTGCACAATGTGACTGTTCTTAATACCACTGAATTGGGCATATAAAAATGGTCAGATGGTATATTTTATGTTGTAGGTATTTTACCATACCCCTGCCAAAATCCTTGAATGCCAGCTTAATGTTTTAGGGGTATGACCTCTGAATTAGACAAACAGGCCCAGGTTGGGTAACCTTGGCTTCATAGTTGGGTAACCTTGGGCAAATTAGTTCACTTCTCAAAGCCGCAGTTTCCTCATCAGTAGAACTGAGATGATATCACAACCAACATGCAAGATAGCTGTGAGGAGTAAATGAGGATATGGCTGTGGCGTGCACAGTATGTGCCTATAGTCAGTCAGTCAGGAGGCACTCAACAGATGATCACTGTTAATGCCATGCTGAGTCTCTAGCCTTAGGGAGCCTGACCCTGATGAAGGGTCATTGGAAGGGATAGGATGTGATGCCCATGTGGTAGACAAGTAGACAAGTAGACAAGTAGACAAGTAGACAAGTAATGCTGGGGGCTGTGTCAGGAGGCAGTGGGGATGCTTGGGATAGAGGATGGCTTTCCAAGGTTGCGTGGAGCCAGAAATGAAGCCAGCTTCACACACACACACTCACACACAGTGATCTTGAATCCACTGTCCTATTTTGTGCTTCTTACTTTTCTCATTTTTTTTTGTTTATTTTTCTTTTGAATTTATTATTTTTATTATTGTCTTTTTTCCTCTATTAATTGAAAGTTATACACTGTATTTCTTTTTCTTTTTCCTTTTAGATTTCTTAGACATTACCACATGCATACTTATCAAGATCTAAGGTTAATCAATTTACCTTCCTCTTTGCAAAATCTTGAAACATCTTAATTCTGTCTACCCCCTCCTGACTGTTACATTATTGTAATGTGCTTTAATTCTCTCTGGCTTTATAACAGGACCTCACAGGACCTTATAATTCCTGTTATATTATACAGCAAATGTGTGTTCAGCTTTACCCACATATTTACCACTTTTTTTGCTCTTCATACCTTGAGCATCTCAGATTTTCCATCTGGGATAATTTTTTTTCCTGCCTACTGTTTCCATTTACAATTTACAATCCATTCCATTTACAATTCCATTTACAATTTTATTAGGAGTATGGTTGATTTACAGGGTTGTGTTGCTTTCAGGTATACAGCAAAGTGAATCAGTTTATATGTGTGTATATATACACACATACTCTTTTTTAGATTCTCTTTTCATATAGGCCATTACAGAGTGTTGAGTAGAGTGCTCTGTACTCTATAGTAGGTTCTTATTAGGTATCTATTTTATGTATAGTAGTGTGTATATGTCAATCTTTATCTTCCATTTTACCCCTCCCCTCTTCCTTCCTGGTAACCACAAGTTTGTTTTCTACATCTGTCATCTTATTTCTGTTTTGTAGGTAAGTTCATTTGTAGCCTTTTTTTTTTTTTTTTTTTAGCCTAATATACATCCTTTACAATATCCTTTAATGAGAATTCCTTGGTTATACATTCTCTCAGGTTTTGTTTGTCTGAAAAATGTTTGTTTTGTGCTCTTTCATAGAGTGAATGAGTTATTTTGACCGAATAAAGAATTCTAGCTTATCAGGTTTCTCCCACTCCCAGCTTCTGCTGTTGCCATTGATAAATCAGCTGTAATCTGAGCACACTGACTTTTTCTTTGATTCTCCCTCTCTAGCCTGTATTTTCTGCAGTTTACTGTATGTATTTAAGGGTGTATTTCTTTCTTTTCCTCTTCTTTTTTCAATCCTGCTTGGCATTTCTTGGGATACTTAACCTCTGTGAATGGCATCTCTTACAAGTTCTGGAAAATTCTCACCCAGTGTGTCTTCAAGTATTGCCTCTCTTCTCTTCTTTCTCCTCTCCTGCCAGAACTCCTACTAATGATACACCACTCTTTTTCTATGTCTCTTAAGCTTCTATTTCGTATTTTCTATCTTTTGGTCTCTCTGTGCGGTTTTCTGTTGTTTATTTCTAATCCACCTGCCAGTTCACAAGTTGTCCCTTTTGCTAAATCTAATCTTCTGCTGCATCTTATTTAAAAAAATTCATATTGAAATATAGTTGATTAATAATGCTGTGTTAATTTCAGGTGTACAGCAAAGTGATTTAGTTATACATACATATGTATTTTCTTCATTGCATTTTAAAATTTCAGTTATGTGATTTTGTATTTCTGGAAGTTCCATTTACTTTCTCAAATTGGTTTGGTCACATTTTATAGTTTTCTACTTCCTGCAGATATTTTCAAGCTTGTCTTTTATTTCATTAAGCATAGTATGCATGATTGGCTTATAATCTGTCCACTATCTGAAGTTGTTGTACATCCATGTCTGTGGTCTCTGCTGATTTTTGTTCATTGTTTCCTTGTGTACTTGGTTACTTTTGATTTGTGTACTGCACAAAGTTACTTGAAATTTTATTGATGGTTATTTGCTGAAGCCTGGGGTGGAGCTGCCTTCCTCCAGAGAGGATTTACCCTCTGTCAGGCAGCAGTCCAGGAGTGCTTTGAACTGAATTCATGACTTGAGGCGTTTTGAATCACTCAGTGATATGAATTTGAGCAGCTACTCTGTAAGGAGTCTAGCTTGTGGTTACAAGTGCTCAGGGACATACACTCCCCTCTTCTTTTGCATTCCCCTGGAGGTAAGGCCTTCTAGGGTGCCGGCTTAATCTAAGAGGGTCTCCTGGTAGATCCCCGACTTGTGACAGGCCCTAAGTTTTAACGTTTGTCCCCATTGCCCCTCAAGGCCATTCAGACTGAGATTCACATATACCTATAGCTGCCAACACCCACAGAGCCAAAATGACTTTGGTGCTTCTTACTTTTCACAGTTCTTGCCTCTCCTTTGATTTTGACCTTATTCCTTTCTCTCTTTCCAGTGTTTTGATACTTGTTAAAAAGGATTTTTCATGTCTAATCTAGTATTTGGGGTTGTTTTCAGCACCTGTTTTCTCAGAAACAGAAGTTGGAGGAGCTTCTCATTCTGTTTGATTTTTAAAGATTGAAGTATAGTTGACTTACAATATTAGTTTCAGGTGTACAACCTAGTGGTTCAGTATTTTTATAGATTATGCTCCATTTAAAGTTATTACAAAATAATGTTTGTGTTTCCCTGTGCTATACAATATATTCATGCTATGTGATTTTGAGTAGGTCAGTTTTCCTTTCTGGGCATCAGTCTGATTTACTTCAAAGGGTGGCTGGGAGAATTAAATGAGAAAATGAAGATAAAGACAGAACTCTACACATAGTGCTTGTTCCTGGCTGAACAGCTCTTCCCTTTGCTCTTATGTCCTGGTGGGGCTGGATCCTTGGGACAGAGTGGGAGCCCAGTCATTAAGTCTGAGGCTAAAGGTCCTGGGGGGCTAATGCCCAGAGTTGTGTATCCTCCGTCAACCCCTGAGGTACCAGGTAAAGTCTGACCCACACATGAAGGTCCGTAGCACAGCCAGGCTGGGCTGGGTGCCAGTGACAGAGGACATCCCTGACTACCAGCTTCAGTGCTGGGGTGTATGAAGGGCCCCTGGTGAAGTCTGGACCCACGACCTCAGCAGCATCCCCAGAAATGATACCTATCAGGCCTCCAAGGATGTTTGGCTGCACACAGTTTGTTCACACTTGGCTTGTGAACCTAGCCTCTGACGGGGAAAAAAAAAATCCCCTGGGTCTAAAAGATCACTGGGAAGTGTTCATTCCCAGAGGAACCAGTTTCTGGAGCCAGGAGGTCAGAGTGCTTCTCTCTGACCTGAGGAGGTTGAACAAAGGAGTCCCCTGGAGGCTGTGCAGGCTCTCCCCAGAGTCAATTTTAACCCCTTCACCTGCTGCCATTACAGTTCTCCCACCCCCACCCACCCCACCACCAGTGTTAGCCTGGGTCACCACAGCTCTCCCTGACTGCAGAGGGTTTTAACATGTTTCCAAGATCATAGATACTGCTTTTTATGGATAACATAAAATTCCCAAAGGGAATTCCTGAAACTCAGGGTCGGATGACACTGCAGTATCCTGTCCCCTCAGCCCCATTTGGTGTTAGTTGGGGACCCTCCTGTCCTTCCCTGAGCTTAACCTCAGTCATTTTGGTCCCCATGGCCCTTGCACCAGTTCCCAGACATCTACTCTGATGGTGCGCACTGCAGGGTCCCAGCCCAGAGAGATCCTTCTTGATCTCAGAGTCAGGTGGGGTGGAAGCAGGTTGGAGACCATCGCATTGGTTATAGAGCAGCCCAGGTCTGTAAGAATGAAAAGTCGCACCATCCTCACTCATTATAGAATACTTTATAGAAGGAAGTCACTGTCTTATCAAGTGCAGCCCTTTTTTCCATTTTTACCTGTTCACATGCATAAAATAGGCAGCTTTTAAAACAAGCTCATCTAGCTAAAAAAAGGTACAAGCCCTTACAAAATGGAAAATGAGATTCAAATGGGGATAAAATGCATCAATTAAGGGTCCCTGATCCCTGGGCTGCGGCAGTTTAGGCCCTTTAGGGAAGGCAATATCCTTCCCGAACCTTCCCGGAAGGTTCAGCTCTGTCCTAATTATCCAGTGGGGAATCGGTATGTCTTCAGAGGAAAACATTACTAAGGGCTTTTAGCATGAGCTGTCTCCAAGACATTCCCTACAGAAGCAGAGGGAGGAGAATCAGGCCAGCACCAGACTCAGGCACCCATTCTTGTATCAAGAGGCAACCATCCCTGCATTTTTTTTTTGTTTAATCTGGGAATTTCTCTGGAATTCTTTGAACTCCCATAGCAGAGTTTATAATTCTTTCAAGATACTTCTTAACTCACATCATAAGATGTTTTTCGGAGATTTACTTTGTTGTTTCCTTGGCCTGGGCTGCCCTCTCACCCTCACCTACCTGGCAAACCTCTGTTTATTACTCAGAGACTGTTCAAGCAGCACCTCCCCACAAGCTGGCCCTGACCCTTGACACTCCCAATCGAAAGATGCAGCTCATCTAATTCTGCTGAAGAGTGAGCTCTGAATGAGAATATATAAAACAAGTGCTACTCCCAACCTTCCTTCCTGGTACACTTGTTTTGGAACATTCTTTGATCAGTTCACAGAGCACTTGGGATTGTGTTGGCTTCTTGGTTCCCCCACTGTAGGCCCCTTGTGAACAGGGCCGAGTGCCCCCCTACCCCTCACCTCTACTCTCCACATCCCTAGGTCCAGGCTCACTAGACCAGACCCTGTAGACTTTGTAGGTCATTGAGCATCTGAATGCAGGCTGCGACCTCCATGAAGTAGGGTGTTCATCTGTCTTCCCTGAGGCATCTAGTATAGGGCTCCACGTTAGCAGACATGCTAAAAGTACTTGTGAAGTGAAAGAAAGGGAGTGAGTTGCAGGCTCTTTGAAATGGAAGATACTGAGATGCTGAGAGTCTTGGCAGCTTTCCAAAGCAAAGTATGTGGACTTAAGAATGAGTTTATAGGACCTCACCTAGTGATGCCAGCTTGAGAAACTTTCAAACAATGTAACATTAGAAGGTCCATCTCTGAGGGAGGTGTCACAGGATACCTTCAAGGAGAGGCTGAACTTTAATGAGCCCTTTGGTGGGAAACCAGTTACTACACCAGTTAGGATGGGACCCAAGAACAACCAGCTCACAGGTGGTTCTCCTGAGGGATAAAGAATGGGAGCAGTTCCCCACAGGGATACTCGAGTTCTGAGAGAAGTGCGATGTTTATGATCATCTGCCTGTGGTGTCAGGAGGTAGTCTGACCAGGGTTGGACAGCAGCATTCTGCCTCCAGCCCAGGCTTGTTACCCTGGACAGTGCCTGGGGCTCGTGGCTGTCCTTCCTCCCAAATATGCTGCTCAGGTGCAGGAATTATAGCCCCAAGCACACCTGTGTCTCTAGCTACCAGCCTAGAAGCTTGTGGGGCATCATTTCTGGGTGTTTAGTCTCCCAGATTTGAACCCTGAAGACTGAGTTCCCCCAGGCCTTCTGTGCTCAGCCTCTGCATTGTTCCCTGATTGATGAGGCTGAGGGGGAGCACTCATCTGCCTGCATGGCCCGGCTCCCAACGCAAAGACGAGCTAGCTTAGCTTAGGCTGGCGCTAAACGGGAAGGTCAAGGCTGCAGGGCTGTGTGGCAAAGGGGTCGCCGTGGCACAGTGTCCAGCCAGAGACTCGCTCAGGACCCCTGCCCCATGGAGGATGAGGTCAGGACTGGCTGACAGTCACCCATAGCGCGGGGCCCTCCTGTGGGTCCCTTTGTGGTGTTTCTCGCTCACTGTGTCCAGGAATCACTGTAGAGCCTGCCACCCGCTCTGCTCCTCTGAGCTGCTCACTGCAGATGGGATTTCTTGTGTTTCCCACCCGACCTGGGGCACAAACAGACTTTGGAAACTCTTGATGAATCCTGGGGCCAAGAGGCAGAGCCGGTCCTTCTCCTCTACCAAGGCTGCTTGTGCTCCCTTGGAAAGGGAGGAAGGGGTGCACCCCACCCATCCCCACCTGCCTGAGGCACTGGCTGAACTCTGAGCATTGCAGTTCTCTCCCTTCCCAGGGAGGCACCCTGCCTCTCCTTGGAGCTGTTCCTTCTGCCCTGCTCCGCCCCCCCATTTCTTAGCTCCTTAGTTCTGAACCCCTCAATTCACCCCATGCTGACCCACCTCACCTTCTTGGGCAGGTGGAATCTTCTGAGTAAAGCCTCATGGTTGTCCATGTGCCTCTCGCTGGTAAGATAAGGATGGACATGTCTGTGTCCCTAGCCTCAAGGAGCCCCCAGTCTGGCTAGGACAGACAAATGCTGGTGACAGATTGTGTACCTGGGCTGTGGGGCACAGAGGAAGGAGCTGTTCATGTGGCCTGCTTCCCCAGAGAGGACACAGCTGACAGGGCTTGACACAGGAGGAGGAGTTCTCTGTGTGGAGGAGGTAGTAGATGACCCAGCTGCTGGAGGGGACAGTGTGCACAAAGCCATAGGGGCCTGGCACCTCCAGGGAGCCACAGATGATTGGTTGCCATGCAATAGGGAAACACGGGAAGAGGCTGGAGAGAACGGCCAGGCTGCAGTGAAGGTCCAAGGAGACTCACCTGTTTATCCCTTTTTAAAAATAGCTTTATTAAGGTATAATTGACATATATAAACTGAACATACGTAATGTGTACAATCTGGTGAGCTTTAATGTATATGTGTATATAACATACATATGTGTACACATGTGAAACCATCTCCCCACAACCAATGAACACATCCATCTCCTCTGAAAGTGTCCTTGTGTCCCTTTGTCATCCCTCCATCCCATTCCCATTGTTTCCAGGCAACCACCCATCTCTGCTCTCTCATCCAGTATGTACTACTTTTGCTTGTTCTTATCACTCAGCATATTTATTTTGCAATTCATCCATGTTGTGTATTAATAATTAATTCCTTTTCATTGCTTAGTAATATTTAATTGCATGGATTATACCATAGTTTGTTTATTTCTTCACCTGCTGATGGACATTTGGGTTGTTTCTAGTTTGGAGCTGATGAATATCTGCGTGTGAACGTTTGGGTAAGCAGCTAGGAATGGAATGACTGGGTCATATGATAGGTATATGTTTAATTTTTAAAGAAATTACCAGACTATTTTCCAAGTGGTTGTTTGATTTCACATTCCGATGAACAATGTATGACTTTTTCACCTACCCTTTCTTGACTGGCTATGAAATGTAGGGTGGACCCTTAGAACAGAATCTCCACTGCATCTGTCTAGCTGGTGACTACAACTGAATCCCTGAGACATGCACTCCTCAGGCCCAGGACAGGGAGGGAGGGGTCTCCTGGAAATCCTTCCAGAAGATGGTGTCAGACTTGGCATCATCTTAAGAGTCTTGTTTGTCAATGATACTGCCCCAGAGGCTGGAGGAATTGAACAGGACCTGAGGGTAATGAACTAAGGCATCTCTAGCTCAGCACTTGAGAAAATTCCTCTGGGCCCAAAGAGCCACAGTCCAACAGTTACAGCCCAGTTTCTGCAGAAGTTCGTTTTTATGTTAATAAGTGATTTCAGCTGGTGTCAGGGCCCCAGTCAGTTGTGGAGAGGTCTGGCCCCTGGCTCAGGGCCCTATTCCAAGGAGGCAGCCTCCAGGCCAGACTTCCCTAGGAAGAGCCATAGAACCGAAGGCTCTAGAACCCTGGGGACCACCCAGGTCAAGGCTGCTAATCTCGGCCCATTCACCTCAGGTGGGAGCTGTGGAGCAGTGTCCAGGACTAGAAGGCAAGGCTGACATCCATGTCCCTCTGGTCACTGCTGGGGCCTGGCCTTTCTGAATCCTGATGTTTGTATGGTGTGAGTGAGCCCTGCCAGACTTTGGAGGGTGCTCTTCGTTTGTCCATTCGTTCATTCATCAACATTAATCAGCACCTCTTTGGAACCAGAGATGACTCAGGCAGGTTGGGGTCAGGTTGTGAAACCCTCCAGTCCCTGCTAAGGGATGCGGATGGTATTTATGGGAGGGGCACAAATGGTGATTATATCAGGCTTTTGTTTTAGAAAGGGACTCTGACAGCCAAAGTAGAAGATGGATTTGAGCGTAGCCACACCATGGGCAGGAAGGTCATTAGGAAGAGGCGAGGGGGGATCTGAGTGGGTGGTGGTGGTTAGAGGACAAGGAAGGGTCTCTCTTGTAGGGAGAGGAGAGTCAGCACTCCCCATGGCCACCAGCCCTTTCTTGTCTTGGCTTTAGTGATACTTCTCTTTCCTGGCTCCAGCCAAAACCCGGAATGCATAAAAAATAAATGGAAGGATGGTTGGAGAGATAGAAGGATGGGTGTTTGGCTCAGGAGCGAGTCAAGGCACACATCTCCTGCCCATCCATCCATCACCTCCTGCCTGGGAGCCGTCCTTCATTGAGGCAAAGGTGGGGACCGCAGGTGTCTCCCTGGCCCTGCAGGATGTTAGTTATTCCTATCTGATAGCTTTCAAATAGACTGACTCCTGGAGGCTGTCAGTCACCTGTGAAACAGAGCCCTGCTGTCCCTTCTTGCCGGGATTGCTCAGGCAGTCAAGGACCATAACTTTGAACTTCTGGGAAGGAAAGGCTTCAGTTTCCCATGGAGTCCCCATCCTTGGGGACTTGGGGGCAGAAGAGGGAGGGAGGAGAAGCCAGAGCCTGGTAGGGAGGTCAAAGGACTCAGCTTGATGACGCCAAGGAGCTGAGTCTCAGCTGTAATCCCTGAGCCTTGCTGTCATGTGACCTTTTTCTGGTTACTCACAGTGAGTCCAGCATTGTCCTAGCAGGTTTCTATGGTTTAGACTGACCTGCAGAGAGTTCAGTCCACAGGTGACCTCAGAATGGCATTCACCATGACCAGAGTTCATCTTCAAAATGTGTACATGGATGGAGTTAGGTGGAAGAGCTGAGAGGGGCCATGGGCAGGAGCCCTGCATGTGTCTGGTGTAGAGAATAGAGCATGGGGGTCATGCCGGAGAAGCTGGGAGTCCTGAATTCCACCCTCACTGGGTGACCAGGGGAGACCATCCCTTCACCTCTCTGAAACGATCCGGACCCTAATCACAGGATCTGCAAGTTGGTATTTGTGTCTGCGTTCCCTCAGCCTCAATCTGAACCCTGTGAGGGTTAAGACACTGGGGACAGACCCTCAGAATTGGGTTTGGGAAGAGGGGTCAAAGATGTTTACTCCTGCTTCTCCTGCTCAGAATGCCACTCGTGGACTAGTTGATGCTGAGGGTTGACAATGAGTGAACCTTAGTTTATCAGAGCTGGGAGGGCACTTAGAGGTGGCCACTCAACCCTCCATTTGATGTTAGGTGAAACAGAGGCCCAGAGAGGTTGGAAGAGGAGTCGAGGCACTGGCAGGTATGGCCACCCTTGTTCACTTGGGCTCTTGAAGGCTCCCCAGGGTCCTCCGTGTTTGGCATTGTGGGGTACAGGATACCAGTGGTCACTCAGAACTGGCCTGTTCCCTGCCCTGTGGCACCACCAGCAGGGCCTTCCTGCCCTGGCCCATTGAACCACTGAGACTTCTCTCAGGGCCTGCCCAGTCAGTCCTGCTGGCTGATATGGCCTTCCTGTCCACCAGACTATTGCCATGATAGCAGCAGGTGTGGGGAAAGCGGTCCAGGCATGGACAGCACAGGTGAGGAGCCCCAGGGCAGGATGGAGCTGGAGAGGCCCAGTGCCAGGAGATAAGGCTTGTTCTGAGCGGGTGATGCTTGGCACACAGAGCAGGAGCCCAGAGGTGTTGTTATTCTCAGTCCAGGGTGGCCCTCCCCTGGTTCGATGGGAAAGGCCAGAGCCAGGCACTGGATGGTGGTGCCAGCCTGAGAAACCCCAGGAAGGAGGCCCGTGATGAGGTGTTTGGCCCCAGGCCAGATGGTACAAGCTGGACATCCCAGGACCCAGGGCATGAATTCTTGCCAACGACTGGGGAACTTGGAGGAGGGGGCACTCTGTAAATCTCCACAGCACCGCCAGGGGCGCCCACCTGGGGTGGCTGTCCTCCTGCCTTGGGTGAGTGAGGAGGAATGTAGGAGGACTGGACAGGGCATGCCCCGGGGAGGGGGGCTGTGATCTCGGTGCTGTGTTTTTGCAGCAAACACTTCCCCAGGCCTCCTGGTGCTACCTGGGAACTGCAGATGTGGGGTACACAGTCCAGACGGACATGGCCCTGCCCTAAGGCACAAGTCACCTCCACAAAGCGTCCTCTGGGCTTTACTCTGTGTCCTTCAGGCCTTGCCTGCTCAGGGGCAGAAGAGATGTCCCTGGCTGCTTGCTGATTGAGGGATGGAAGGGGAGGAGCAAGTGGCCAGATAGATGGGCCCTCAGCCCCCAGGCCTTCCACCAGTTAGCATGGGAGGGACGGCCACCTGGGGCTCCAGCAGGTCTGGATGGGGAGATGGTGGGAAGAAACAAACAGGCTGGGTAAGCTCCTGACCTTGGCCTTCCTGATGGTCACTAAGCTCCTCTAGAGTCAAATATAGAGTCCTTCAGATGTGGCAGACCCTCCTCCACCCTTTCCCCACACACCCTTTTCACCCCCCGCAGTACCTCAGCTCCTGCTCCTTGACATCCCTTCCTCCCTCTTCCAAACTTGGCCTGCTCTGTCCTCCAGGTCTTGCAGGAAGCTTTCCCTGCTGCCCCAGCCCTTGTGGACATCCTGCCTTATCTACTCCTGTCCCACTACCAGTCTCAGGCAGGGTGCGGAGCCAGTGAGGGAGGCTGCCAGAGAAGGAAGTAGGAGGTGAGCAAGACCCAGACCAGCAGATCTACAGCTGGGTGGGGCCAGAGTGGAGGTTGGAGGCCACCAGGACCCTAGGGAATGAGGCCTGAGGGGGAGATCCTCTCTCTGGAGTCTGCCAGGATGGGTAGGGTAGATGAACAGTGGAGGCCTGGTCAGAGAGGTGGGCTGGTGGGGCCAGACAGGTGCTTCACTCGGGGTACCAGGTGCAGGAAAATGGGGGAAGCCAGGAGACCTGGGTCTGGATGTCTCTGGTTGGTGAGGTGAGGCTGAGGCCCTACCACCAGCAGCCTCCCTTGGGACTCCAGGCAGCAGAAGCTGGGTGTGGGGCAGAGTAACAGGATCTTTGGGTACAGAAGTAGATACCCCTATTCGTGGAGCTCTACCCATAAAATGGGACAGCACCTCTGTCCTTACAGGTGCAGAGTGGAGCTCATGGGAAGCAAGTGTGGCCTTTGAATGAGCCTTTGCCGTGGGCAGCTCTGCCCCATCCTTCACCCTCACTCTTGGTACCACAAGTGCATCTGTGCCCCGAGTGGGGCCACCGTGGGTAGCTGGAGGTGTTCTCAGCACCAGCTGTCACAGTCTGAGCCAAGTTACTACCCCACCAGCCAGCCCATCCCAGGTGAGGAGCTGAGCGTGGTGAGACAGCAGGCATCCCACTCATTTTGAGCAAAATGGGGCTGTTGGCACAGGTCCAGTCCTGCCTCCTGTCCCCACCTGGACCTCCTGGTGACCAGGGTGCTCCCCGCACTCCAGGGAGCAGTATCTCCACCTGGAGGCTGGTCAGCCACACGCCAGAGGCCACAGGACTGACTGGGAATAAAACATGTCAGTTCATCATCATTAGTCGTGGGGGAAAGAAGATTAAAGTCATGAGGAGATACCATCACACACCTACTAGAATGGTCAAAAGAAAAAAGCTGGCAATACCGAGTACTGGTTAGGATGCGAAGCAGTTGGAACTCTGAGCCATAGCTCGAGAGAAGCAAAATGGCACATCCAGTTTGGAAAACACTTCAGTATCTTCTTATAAAGTTAAGCATGTCTTTACCATATGACCCAGAAACCCCAATTCCTAGATATTCAGCCAAGGGAAATTAAGTTAGGTTCACACAGAAACCTGTATGCTACCATTTATCGTGGCCTTATACATAATTGCCCCAGACTGGGCGACAATCCAAATGTCCTTCAGCTGGCAAATGGATAAACAAACTGTGGTACGTCCACATAGCGGGATGCTACTCAGCAATAAAAAGAAAGCAGCTACAGATATGAGTGGCATTAGAGGTCAATGTCAAATGTATTATGCCCAGTGGAAGAAGCCAGACTCAAAGACTTCATACTATTGATTTCATCTGCATTTTGGAAGAAGCGAAATTATAGGAATAGAAAACAGATTAGTAGTTTCTGGGGCCTTGGGGTGGGGTGGGCTGGGGCTCTTGACTACAAAGTGGCACAAGGGAACCTTGTGGGGTGATGGAAATATTTTATACACTGAGTATGATGGTGATCACGTGACTATGATTTTATCAGAACTCATAGAACTGTATACAACGGGTAGATTCCACTCTATGTAAAAGATACTTCGTTAAAACTAGCTTTAAAAACACACACACGTTAATCACAGCCACTGTTTCTGAGCACCTACTAGGCACTCTGCCAGAGGCTGTCTGTTTTCTCATCCATCTACTCACTTGATCGCTCACTCAGCAAGCAGTTACCGAGCATCTCTACAAGGTCCAGTCAAACCTCCCTAACATCTTCAAGCCACACGGCTCCCCGAGTTGTGTAGAGAAGCCAGTGGGAAGAGGTGACCGGAGCCCAACCCTGGGGGCCAGTGGTTGAGCTTGCAGGTTCTCTGTGGTTGCATGTCCATGGGGAGAGAAAAATCCTAGCTTTGTGAGACTCTCAAGGGAGTCTGCAACCCAGAAAGAGAGACCAAGGTCATGGAACAAAGAATGATACTCTTGCTCCATCTCTGTGGTGCTGGCCCCTGCACAGGAGGGCAGGCCGTGGCCCTCATGGCTCCAAGCCCAGAGCCTGTGCTGGTATGAATAGTGGAGGCTCTGGGCCCACTGCCATGTTCAGCTTTCTTGCTGGGTGGCTGCTCCACTGCTTGGGAGCATGTCTGTGTCTGCCCAGGTTAGATGGGAGCGGCCCTAGCTTCTCTTTTGAGAATCCAAATGTGGGAACCCCCTGTAGAAAGCCAGAGTGGGGTACACAATGCACCAGAACACTGTGTAGGAAGAGAAATGAGCAAACCAGAGCTGCCCAGACCAACACAGCTCCATCTCAGAGACACAATGTGGAGTGGAGGGAAAATGACAAGATGGACAGGATCTGACACCGTTTAAGTATGTTGTAAAGGCACAGAATAGTACCATGTGTTGTTATGGTTATAAACTTAGGTCATGAAAATATGAAAACACAAACAAGAAAGATACAAGTGGATTAGCTCTGAGGAAGACAATAGCAAAAAGAGATGAAAACAGCAAAGATAGCAAGAGGCTAACAAACACATTTAACAGATCAGAAATATGTGGCTTAAATAAGGAGGCTATGTTGCAGATTATTTTCTCTACCTTTGGCTTAAGTAGTTCATAAATAAACAAGCCAGGATGAACTTTGAAAACATTACACTTAGTGAAATAAGCAAGACACAAAAAGACAATTATTGTATATGATTCCACAAGGTAGCTAGGGTACAAATTCAGAGTCAAAGAGTAAAATAGTGGTTACAGTGGGGCTGGGAGGAAGGAGGACGGGGAGCCATTGTCTAATGGGTGTAGAGTTTCCGTTTGGAAAGATGAAAACGTTCCAGAGATGGATGGTGGTGAAGGTTGCACTACAGTGTGAATGTACTTAATGCCACTGAGCTGGATGCTTAAGAATGGTTAAATTGGTAAATTTTATGTTATGCATGTTTTCCCCTAATAAAAATAAATAAATACAAGCCAGAAGAGGCAAATCTATAGAGATGCAAAGTAGATTAGTGGTTGCCTGGGGCTGGGGAAGATACTGGGAAAATGGGGGTCATGGCCAAGGGGTGTGAGTTTCCTTTTGTGGTCATGAGAATGTGGTCATAAAATTGTTCTAAAATTGATTGTGGTCACGGATACACAACTCTGGGAATATACTAGAAAACATTGAATTGAACGCTTTCAGTGGGCACAGTATGTGGTGTTTGACTTATATCTCAATAAAGCTGGTTTTTTTTTGGGTTTTTTTTGACTGCACCACGCAGCTTGTGGGATCTAGTTCCCAGACCAGGGATCAAACCCAGGCCCTGGCAGTGAAAGAGCAGAATCCTAATCACTGGACCACCAAGGAATTCCCAAATCTGTTCTTTTTTAGAAAGCCAAAAGGAGGGAAATCCTTTCTGTGTTGGCTACTCTAGTAGAAGCTGCGATCTGTCTGATCTAGACCCGGCTCTGACGTTGAGTGTCACAAAGTCATCAGGAGCCCAGAGCCTCATCTACCCTGCCACCCTGAGACACGGGGAGGAAGCCCTGCCAGCCCAGCTCCCAGGGCTGGAGCTCTCACCACATCCGTGGGGCTGGGGAGTGGAAGCAGTCGTAGCCTCTGCAGAATGAGGTTAATGAGAATCTGCTCCAGGCTCCAGGGGCTTTGAGCCTTAATTAATACTTGCAAAGGCCTCGGTGATTGTGAAATCAGAGGTTCTGTAAATGTGCACAGCAGTGGCTTTATTAGTGCCAGCGTATTACGCCGGAGAAAGAAGCCAGCCTTCTTAGCACTGCCTTATTTTGCTGGAGATGCTGGTCCCAGGGTGTCGAGGCCAGGCTGAAGCTCTCTCTGGGGCCCCTTGTCTGGTTCTCCAGGTCACGCCTAGGGTCTGAGTGGTCTGGACTGATCCAGGGCTCCAGGGTGGCCACCCTGAGCACTGTGGCCAGGCTCCTGATGGGGGTCTTCAGAGGACAATCAGGCAGACCACCCCCAGCAGTCTTGGTGATGGGTCCCTCAAGGCCTACAGAAGGTGGCATCTGACAGCATCTCATTTTCTGTAAATCCTGGGACCCCAGTGAGGATACTGGCCATCTTCCTGGATGGCTGTGCTTTTTGTGTTCAGCATGCCTCCTAGGATTGAGCATAGCCAGGGCTGTGGGGCCTCGAATGGAAGACTGGCTCTGCCCTCAGCCTGTGAGCGAGGAACTGTTCCACATTGCCTTAGCTCAGGCCTTTCCTGTCTGTGACTCCTTCCTAGCCCCTCAAGCACCCTCCCCTAGTGGGCTCTGAGTTCTCCCAAGGCCACATGGCACAACCTCTCTCCTACTGTGTTCTGGTGCTATCCTCCCAAGGGTGAGTCCTCAGACTACCTGACCCTTTGGGCCACCCACCCAAGAACACCTCACACCAGCCTCCAGGTCCCCTGTCTATGCTGAGCATCTAGTGTCTTCCCTCAGACACTAGGACCACAAACCCATCTGCCATTACTGGGATGATTCTCTGACCAGGGAGGTCGGAGGTAGAGGGAGGTATGGGTCAGTATCTGTGGCCCTGGGTGCCTTCAAAGGCCTGGGGATGTGGTACCCTGGAGGCCCATGGTCTTGAGGATTTGCTGCCTAGGGTACCCGTGGCCCTAGATGTCTTTAACCCAGGGCCCCCATACACTTTAGTCGCTGCTGACTCTGGGCCCTGTGACCCTGGGCCAGCTTCTAGTATGCGGTCCTCTCTAACCACCCGCTTGGATGGGTACCTGCGGCATGCACTGCTGTTAGGACGTGGCACACAGCCTTCCCTCCACGTGGGTTCCTGTTTCTGAGGACCTGTTTCCCAGCTCTCCAGGTCCCCCCTAGGGATGTTGCATTCTAATGGAGGTGACTTGTAGCTCCTGCCAGGTAACTCTGAGGATCAGGAACATCCTCCTTCACGTCAGCCGCCCCTCCCTTCCTCCCTCCCTCATGGCTCCCTGTCATCCTCTATCATAGCCAGTCTATTACTTACCTCTTTCCTTACCCCAGGCCTGTCAAACCAGATAGGGCTAAGGCATCAGAGACCTCTCTTCAAGCTGGCATAGATCTCTCCCCAGCCCTCTCCGGGAAGCAGGGTCATGTTGTGGTTTGACCTACAGGCACTGGAGGCAGCTTCCTGGTTCAAACGTCTCTACTTTTTATCTGCTGGGTGACCCTGGGCAAGTTGCTTAACCTCTCTGTGCATCATCTGTATAATAAGGCAATAATAATATTATAGCACAAGGTTGTTGTGAGGGTCATGTGTGGGGAGTGCTGGGCCTGGCATACAGTAAATACCCAAGGAAGGTTAGCTATCAAGGGTGCTAAACCAGCTGCTTCTGAATCTCCTTGAACGTCCATCGTCCATGTCTAAGAATGTGTCCTGAGAGAGTGGCCAGGCATCTTGTCCAAGCCCAGGTGACCCCGTCCACGAACTACCCCCATATCTGTCCCCGGCCTCCTGCCCCAGCAGAGGAAACGCTGCGCACAATAGATGCCAAAACCCCCACACTCGAGGTGTGTCTGTGCAACATGGCCCATAGATGCCCCCTGCCCCCATCCCTGCCCCACTCAGCTGCCTCCCAGGGCCTGAGGTAGGATGGAGGGGCTGCTTAATGAGAGGGTACAGGTCTCTGCCTAATCCCAGGGGCAGCTTGGAGAAGTCAGATTTCTTCTATTTATAGTGAGACTTCTTTACCATTATGGACCATCTCTAATTAAGGAGCTCTTTTATTATGTTTTCTTTATGTTCTCTTCATGTGGATAAGTGGAAAAATAAATGAAAGGGAAAATCATGGTGTTGTGGTTAGGAAAAACTACTGGAGAAACAGACTTCAAGGTCACTGCCTTGTTGGCGTGACTGAGGTGTCCTAAACGTCAGAACAAGACATGGCCTTTCTCAGGCGTGGTTATGGAGTGTTTGTGGGGCAGGGTGCCCACAGCTATGGGAACTGGCTGGAGCCTGAACCGTTGCTTTGCCCTTGGCTCCCTGGCTGCCCTTAGGTAGCTCCTACCTCTCCAGGCCTCACTGTGGTTGTGTTAGTTGCTCAGTCGTGTCCGACTCTTTGCGACCCATGGCCTGTTTCCCACCAGGCTCCTCTATCCATGGAATTCTCCAGGCAAGAATACTGGAGTGAGTTGCCATTCCCGTCTCCAGGGCCAGGCCTCACTACTTTATCTCAGCTTCCTGATGAGCTGGGCTACACAGTCCCCCTGGAAACACCAAAGGATCAGGAGAGGCTGAGTCCTGGTTCTGCCTGCCCTAGGACCCTGGACTTCTGACCCCAGGCCTTTTGGAGCCCAGGGAACCACTGCCCCTCCTCCTTCTTTGTAGTTACCACTCCCGCTGGAGGGCGAGGAGCCCAGAGTAGAGACAAGAGGCATACTGTCTGGACTGGAAACTGTCCCCATGGAGAGGAAGGGGTTAAGGTGGTCACTGAGTTGCAGTCCCAGAGCTCCCTAGGCACAAGTCCATTTGAGGAGGGTGGCCTGACACCCTTGCTGTGGAGCAGGGCCGGACTTATTTTAAACTGGGTGGAATAAAGGACTTGGTGTCTCTGTGGTTTGTGGCCTGTGCATGTGGCGAGGCTGTGGTGGGAGGGACGCCTGTGGGCCCAGCTCTCAGCCCTCATCTGACCCCCTGAGGGTCATGCCTCTAGGGATGGTGCCCTTCCTCCACCCCGAAGATCTGCTTGACTCCCTTCAGGCCAAGTATACAGGGAAGGTCCATCCAGAGGTCCTGGCCTGAGGCACTTGAGCAAGTCAAGGCAGATGCTTAGGGGTTGGCTCAGTAGCCACGGTAATGACGAGAGGCTGAGGCTGGATCAAGGTCACTCAGGCAGAGGGAGTAGGAACATCTTGTGAGATGGAAAAGCTCAGGAGAGGGCATGTGCAGGGCGTGAGGGGGGCAGGAGGTACTTTGGAGAAATGGGGCCGGGGCGTACACTGTTGTTAGACTTGAGCCAGACCACCTGGGTTCAAGCCCCAGCCTGGTCAGTTACCAGATGTTGTGTGACCTTGGGCAAGTTAGAGAATCTCTCTGTTCTTCCCTTTGCTCATCTGTAAAATGCGGGTCATAATAGTAACTTACACCAAGGACCACTGAGAAGGTTAAAGGAGTTAAGCGGGAAACACTTAGAACCCTACCTGTGTCTCAGACCGGCCCCAGCCCTGCTCTGTCCCTCAGTGAGTAGACAAGGACAGTCAGTCTCCTGCGACCCCCTTTACCTTGTGAGTAGCAGGAAAGGAAGGATCCCCGCCTCAGGGCTAGCAGTGAGGCCAGTCCTGGCTGCTTCACTACCCAAATGTATGGCCTCCAACAAATCACTGGGCTTCTCTGAGCCAGTCCCCGCCCTGGCCGTGTGGGGGTGATGATCCCCACCTCCAGGGTCATTTGAGGACAGTGTGGGAGAACAGAGGGAAAGACCCAGCCTGGGGCTGGCATGCTACAATGCTCAGCTCCTCCCCCGAGGCCTCAGTGACTCATTAGTGTAGCAAGGGACCCTAGGACCAACATAGCATGTGCTGCCAGTTTCGGTTCCTTGATTTCTCACCAGTCTCCCACTCCCTGCCAATCCCACCTCCTTTGACCTTGTTCAGTCCCCTTAGATGTCAGTTCTGACCCTTCACACTTATAATGAACTTTATAACATATGAATCAGAGCTTGGGACTCCCTGCCTACCACTGTCTGTGGCTCCCCACTGTCCTCAGGGGAAAGTTCAGATGACTTGGCCTGATCTGTTAGGCCAGTGTGACCTGTCCCTGCCTGCTCCCCACCACCGTTCCCACAACTGCCTTCAGCATGCACCACGTAGGAGCTACATGGAGTGAATTGTTCCCTGGACACCGCCTTGCACTTTTCTGTCTCCAACTTTCCTGTATGGAGTTTATCAAACGAGCTGGACTTGGCCTCTGCAAACCCTGCCTTCTCCGTAGTCTCACCTCCACTTGTCAGAAAACCTCTCAAGCACGCTCCAGATCTTTTCCAGCCACCCTCACATAATCAAGTATCTGTCCTACTTTGACCTCGTCTTGCCTCACCACAGAAGCCTGCAGTGGGACAAGGAGGTTGTGGGGGGCCTATCTTGTCTTGCTCCAGCTCACCCTCCACTTGCCAGATGCTGTGTGGTCCATCTCTTTGGGGGTGGACTAGGGAGGGGGCGTGAGGTGGAGAAAGAAGCAAGAAGGACTTTCTTTTAAATTTTTATTTATTTATTTATTTTTGGCTGTGCTGAGTCTTCGTTGCTGCACGCAGGCTTTCTGTTGCAGCAAGCAGGGGCTTCTGTTGTTGCAGAGAATGGACTCTAGGCATGCTGGCTTCAGCATTTGTGGCAAAGGGCTTAGTTGCTCCATGGTATGGGGAATCTTCCAGTACCAGGGATCGAACTGGTATCCTCTGCGTTGGCAGGGAGATTCGCAACCACTGACCACCAGGGAAGTCCCAAGAAGGTCTTTCTTGATGCTGCAGCTGAGACCCAACATCCTGGCCTTCTCTGTGACTGATGTGTAACTTCTGGATCTTTCTCAGCTGGGCGCTTTCATGGGTTCCTCAGAGCTCTTCCTCATGCCCTCCCCACTAGGAACCTCCAGATGCAGTTCTCTGGAATGGGGTTCACCTCCTCCAGTGGCCATTTGTGACCTACGCCAGCCTCTTTCTGTCACTGCCCCTCACCTGGAAGGAAGCTCTGTTGGGCAAGATCCCTTTATGATGAGCCCAGGCCAGCTCCCTTCTGTTGAGGATTTGGGGGTGTGGAGCGCACACTTTGTAGGCATCTGTCAGCCACTGTGAGAGGTTTGGATGTTAGCATTCTAAGAATGTGGGGAATCCCCCAGAGGGTTTGAGGCAGGGCAGTGAAATGATAGATGTCTACTGTACCAGTCTAGGCTAAGACAGTGGCCTTTCTCCTGGATGGATCTATGGAGGACAGGAGAGCTGGCCAGCTTGAAGGTGGAGCTGATAGAATTGCCACTGGTTTGCACATGAGGGGCAACAAAAGGAGAAGAGTCCAGTGTTTTGGTTGAGTAACTGGGTGAATGGAGGTGCCAGTCATTGAAAAGAAGAAGTCCAGAGTGGAGCAGGTTGAAGGGGCAGACATCAAAGGCTCAAGTCTTGATCCTGCAACATTTGAGATGCCTGTCAGGTACCTAGTGGAACTATCAGAAGGCTGATATAAATGCAAGGCCCCCACCAGCCCATATGGTGCCTTTGTGCAGAGGAGGGAAGGGCGTCCTTTCCTTCAGGCAAAGGTGGCCTCCTGCCAGGGCACACGGCTGGGTGAGCAGAGCACAGCTGGACCTCGGCCCCGTGCGTCCCCTTGGCCGCCCACCCACCCTTGTGCGGTAAGCAGACTTCAGAGCTCTTTGCGGCAGCTCACATCTGGAGGCAGCTCACAGGCCTGGAGCTCAGGGGAGCATGTGGGGCTGTGGAGGAGCCACAGCTGATGAGATGCTTATTTGGATACTGGTGGAAAAACGACTTCCCAGCCAATGTGGGGAAGAAGGACCAGGGGTGTGCCTACGTGGATGAGAGCCTGCCTGTCCAGGTCAGAGCTCTCCTTCTCGTCCTGCAGGTAAGGCCCCGCTGCTGCCCTGCCAGGCTGAGTAGCTGTGGGCCCCTCGCTCTTGTCTTCTCTAGGCTCATTCTGGGGGATGCCACGCGGGTCGGGGTGAGGAAGCCTCGTTCTCTCTCCTCTCACTTTCCATCCTTGACGCAGGTGACCTCTGTCACCATGCTGATGTCCGTAGTGTCTCCCAAGGGGTCTGTAAACAGGTTAAGCACCAAGCTGTGGGGAGGGACGTTCAGAGTGCCCCTGTGCACCCAATGGGGTAGGAACAAGCCACAGAGACCGTAATGGCAGGAGAAGCAAACAGCCAGGCGTTTGGTAGAGGGGTGGTTGGCATCAGACTGCCTGGATTCCAATGCAGGGCCAGTTCTTACCAGCTGGGTGACCTCAGCAAGTCCATTACCAGCTTTGAGCCTCAGTTTACCCTGTAAAATGAGGATGATAATAGTGTCTACCTCATAAGGCTGTGGTGAGGAATGAATGAGTTCTTTCACATAAAGCACTTAGCACAGTACTTCAAATTGTAAATACCCACTCCATCAATATTAGCTTACATGGTGTATTCTAGAAAAGCCCTTCCCAGGGGAATCCCAAGGCCCTCTACTAGTTGCTGACCTGACCAAAGCAGGGAGGACAGGAAGTGGCAAGCGGACTTGCTGAGCTGGTAAAGCTGGGAGCTCCTTCCTGCCTCCCCAGATTGGGCACCCGAGGGCTAGCACCCCCAGAGCCCCCAGAGCTGGGTGGAGGTCAAGCTTGAGTCATAGCCACTGAGCAGGGACTCTCCCCTTTGCAAACACTTCCAAAGAAGTCAGTTTCATAACTCCTCAGGACCCATCCAGAATTGCACAGCCCACATCTGTATTTTCCTGCGGTTGCACATGAACCCTGAGAGGCCTGATCTTACACGTGAGTCCTTTTCTGTCTTCAGAGCAAACGGGAAGTGAACTTGGCGTAGGAATCTTTGTGATGCCTCCCCCAGACCTTCTCTTCAGCCTCTGTGGGGTCCTAAGCCCCTGTAACATCTGATCAGTGCCTTGGACTCTTCTTCCAGAAAAAAACAGTCTCCCAAATACATGTGCTTACAAGCCAAACTTTGCAAGTTTCCTCCTCTTTTAGGAAAGGTCCCTGATTTGACTTGCTGATTAGGCTGGTGGGCTCTGCAGTTGAATTTTCTGGGTTCCAAGCCTGCTGCTTTTATTTACCGACTTTGAGACCTTTAACATGTCATGTGCTATCTCTGAACCTTGGTTTTCTTATCTTTAAAATGGAAGTGGCATTATGGACATGGGGAGAGGGGAGGAGAGGGTGAGTTGTACGGAAAGAGTAACTTGGAAACTTACATTACCATATGTAAAATAGATAGCCAAGGGGAATTTTCTGTATGGCTCAGGAAACTCAAACAGGGACTCTTGTATCAACCTAGAGGGGTGGGATGGGGAGGGAGATTCAAAAGGGAGAGGATATATGTATACCTATGGCTGATTCATGTTGAGGTTTGACAGAAAACAACAAAATTCTGTAAAGCAATTATCCTTCAATAAAAAAATAAGTTAAAAAAAAAGAAAAAATGGAAACGGCAATGGTGGTTCCCTCATAAGGTTATGAGAGGGTTAAATGTAGGGTGACTAACTCGTCCCATTTGGGACTTCTCGTTATTATTAACTGTTGATTTTTATCTATTTATTTGACTGTGCCGGGTCCTAATTGCAGCACACAGTATCTTTGATCTTCATTGCAGCAGGCGGGATTTTTAGTTGCGGCATGTGAACTCTTAGTTGCAGCATGCAAACTTAGTTTTGGCATGTGGGATCTGGTTTCCTGACCAGGGATCAGACCCAGACCTCCTGCATCATTGGGAGTGCAGTATTAGCCACTGGACCACTAGGGAAGTTCCTGGGACTTTTCCATTTTTACACCGGAAGTCCCACTTTCAGGGAAGTCTCTCAGTAGTGGACAAACCAAGATAGTTGGTCACCCTAGAAAATGACATAATGCCCAGAAAGCAGTTATCCCAGTGCAGGCAGTTCACCCAAGTCCCCTCATTCTCAGCAGATACTGTTGGGCTTTTTCCTGATTAATCCATCTGATAGAAAGTTTGCCCTGGGGATCAGGAGTCCAGGACTCGGTTCACCACTCTGTCCCCATCCTGCTTTAATGGGCTCCTGGGCAAACCTCCAGCCTCCCTGGGCCTCAGTTTGCTCACCCATCAAACAAGAGAGATGAACTTGAGAGTCACTGGGGATTCTTCCCACTAAAGCCTGTGAGATTTATTCAGGGATGCTCTCCCAGTGTCTGGTAAGGCAGCCTCGAACGTGGATGGCATAGGTATGCACTTGCCTGCTTGACATGTCAGTGAGAAAAGCCCACGTGTATTCTAGGAACACAGTCTGCCCAGGGAGAAGCCTGAATTGGAAATTTCCTTGGCATCTGTTCTCAGCCACGCCTCCTCCTTAGGGCTGAGAAAATAGGGAGAACACGGAGACCCTCTTCAATCCTGAGAATTAGGCAGCCCAGCATTTCAGACCGAGCACCTAGAACAGAACTTGAAACATGGATGGTACCCGACACACATTTATTTGCAAGGTGAATGGACATGTTTGTCTGGTGAATGAACCAGAATAGCCAGGAAGGGGGAAGTGTCACTCCGGGGGTGACCACCATGGACACCCACTGAACACACCATGGATCCCAGCCCCAAGAGTGCCCTTCTTAGGTGACCCAGCTACTCCCAGACCCAGGGGCTCTAGTGAGGGTCTCACTGAAGGGGTCAGTCTGGGGAAGAGCTGCCAGAAAAGTTACTAACAAAGTCCCTACTGCATCCCTTATGTTACATGCTGCCATGTGGCTCATATTCATTTTATTCGTCTTTCTGTTTCTTGGAAAATGGGAGCTGGATTTGCAAGGCCGCAGGATCCCTTCTCACCACTGCCCCAACACCTGACCTGGGCTGTCTCCTGACCCTTGACATTGAACACATATCCACTCTGGAATTAGGCATAGAGATTAAGGCAGTTTTCAAAAATTTAGAGCAACAGATTATTTTCCTGAAGAAATAAATGTATTCCTCTTACTAAGAAGAGCTCTCAAGGAAGCTGAACATTATGTCCAAGGTACCAACTTCCTCATAAGGAAAGTTGGAGAAGCGCTCTGCTCTTCAAGCCTTAGCATCTGAGGTGAAAACATGCAGGTTTGGATGGATTTCTCACAAACCGTGTGTTTATAAAAGGAAAATGTCCAGCACAGCCAGCATCTGTACGAGGGCACCTAGGGCCTCTTCCTGGCTGCAGAGAGACAGACCTGAGGTGACACAGAGGGTGCCCTGAGGGGACCCCTCCCACCTCTGGCGATGGAGTGCCCTGATTCTGTGCCAGCTTTGTTGTGGCCTGCACCCACCAGACTGGCACCCACCAGACTGCACTCCCACAGGGCACAGGCTTGCTGTGTCTTGTCCACTTGCCCTGAGCTCTGCGCTACCCATTCCTGGACCTGGCCTAAGCAGACATTCCACAGATGGTTCCAGAATTTTATTGAATTGCACCTGTAGCCTAGGTAGTGAAATGTTTACATGCCAGGCACACACAGATCTGTTGGTGAAAGCTCTCCCTCCTCCTGGCCATCTCAGAAGTGAGGCCTGTGGAGAAGGGCATGTGTCACTCTGGGCCCTGGGTCCCCAGCCAGCCAGCTTCATTGATCTCAGGGCTGACAATCCATCAACTCACCCGGAGCCCAGAGCCAGCCACACCAAGCCAGTGGGGAGTTGGCTTCCCTGTTTCTCCCTCCCTTTGATCCCTTCCTCCCACTCATACTGGTAGAGCACCTGCTTGGCCAGCCAGTGTTCCAAGCGCCGGAGACACAAGACAGGCAAGGACCCTACTTGGAAATCTCACTATTGAGGTGCACAGAGAAAGAGGTTCACCTTTGCTTCTCAAAGAGATAAGGTGAGTTACCCAGAGAAATGGACATTTGCCACTGTGGCCTCTGGCATCCATCCTCCCTTCCCTTGGCACCCTGTTCCACATTTTATTGGGGTGCCCATCCTTCCCCCGGCAGCCTGTGTACTTCCCACCTGCCCCCAGCTGCATGGCGGGCCTTGATTGAATGAAATGAGTCAGTACATCTTTCCACCTGGCCCCGGTGATTGGCTAAGGGGTGGACCTCAGACCCAAGCTGGGTCAACCAGACCAGGGGAACTTTTGAAGGGCCCCTGAGACATGTTATCTTAATCATCTGGAGAAAGACCTACTGACTCTTCTGAGTGGTCAGAGCACAGACATGGGGGAATGGGTTTGGAACAAATTTGTCCCATTTGCAGTTTTGAGTGTGGCCAGGCTGGGGGTGAGGTCCAGAGGCAGGGAGGCCTGAGAGGATTCCAGGGTGATGGAGTCACTGCCCTGCTCGGCTGGAACATTGGCTACCTCTGGACTCTGAGGCTGCATAAGCCACCCCACTCTGTTGTGTTAGTTTGGGCTGGGTTATCTGTCACCTCCAGCTGAGAGCATGCTAGCTGATCTCACTAAACAGGAAGTTCCAATGAGGTTGCAAAGTGAAGACTGGGGCTGCCTGGGTTCAGGAGAATGAGGACTAGGCAGCTGGTTGGTGACCCATTCAGGGACCCGTAGCCTTGCACCCCTAGCCCAGGAGAAGTGGGAAAGAGCCCTCAATCAGACAGAGGAGCCAAGGGGCAGCGGGTCTGGTGAGGGGAGGGCTGGTGCTGAGGTCCCTCACCTCTAGCCTGGCTGGGGCTCCCTCCCTTTAACTCTACCTGACTGGTAAATGCAGAGTGCAGTCCACTTAAAGAAATCAGAGCAGCTGCCACTTCAAAGCAGGAAAGATGTGTGTAGGTGGGTGGGGAGGAGGTGGGTAATTATGCAGGGAAAATGGTTTTCTTGATATTCTTCTGGAAATGTGCGTGGAGCAGAGGGAGCAGCAGGAGAGATGACAGGAAAGGGGAAATGTATTAATAGAGGCTGTGCATTGTGCCTCTCCAAAGGACCATGGAGTAGAGTGTGCTTATCCCACGCTTATCTGATCACAGCATCCTTTTGCAGGTGGCATCTGAGACTCCATGGATACTCCTGGTGTAGCACTTCATCCTTGGGTTGACTAAAGGATTTCTTGGGAATGACTGAGTCCTCCTTTTGTGCGTGTTTGTACAATGCAGTGACTCTTCCTCATGACCAGAGGGGCTGGGCGCCATTTGCTTTGCATGTTGGGACTTTTCTTGCTCTGAGGAAGGAAAAGTGAAAGTTGCTCAGTCATGTCCGACTCTGCTACCCCATGGACTATACAGTCCGTGGAATTCTCCAGGCCAGAATACTGGAGTGGGTAGCTGTTCCCTTCCTCAGGGGATCTTCCCAACCCAGGAAAAGGGATCTGAAACCTAGCAGGGGAGGGGGCCGCAGTGTGCCTGGGCGAGCTGGACCTGCACAAGCCATCTCCTTGCCCCTTTAGGGGTCTGCCCACTGATTCCACGTACCCAGAATGCCTCGGGTGGCAGAGGAATGCCCCTGAACTTTGAGAAGCAGCTCTGAGTCTGTGAATGTTGGATACGGATAATTACCTAGCTGTGAGTAAGCTGAACGTTTCTTAGGGCTATTTTTATATAATTATAAATATTTGAGGATATTAAACTCCCAGGTTATGCACTGAGGGTATTATCTGAACAGTGGTTGGCTGCAGAGCTGGAAACGAAAACATCTTTTCATTCTTCCCTCCTGGAGCACTTAGATTATTTAATGGGATTCAAAAGAAAAAAAAATAAAAATTCAGTTGAAGGTAGGGAAAAAAAACCCCGGAAGCAAAGTCAGCTGCTTATATTTCTAAATAGCTCTAAATCAAAAAAGAAAGAGGACTGTGACCACTTCACTTAATTGCGGTGGGTTTGTGATGTACTTTCTCTATGGGTTAGAAAAGCAATTACCATCAAACAACCTACTTGTGCCTCCATTGTGAGAAAATGTTCCCTCTAATGGGGCCAGCACACCAAGCCGGGGGCCCTTTAAAGCACTAAAGGCTTCCGGGAGCTTTCTCACGTGTGCAGCTCCTGGGTGTGTGCCAAAGCCCAAGGTTCCCTCCTTCCAAAGGACCCTGTCGTGGTGCTGGGAGTTCTTGACAGGAAAGGGGTCCTGCGAAGAAGCAGCAGCAGTGGAGGGAGGTCGGGGGCATGGGCGAGGGCTCTGCTGTCCTGGCCTCTATCCAGAGGCCCTGGGGTGCTTTGGGGCCTGCCCAGTCTCCCCCTGCCCTGCCCACCCCATCCAGGGAAGTCTCATATCTTCTCACCTGCTTCCCTCTGCCGTTCTCCCACCACAGGCAACATCCCCATAGAAACGTGCTCACCTCTCTGTCCATCTCCTACTTTGTTAGCCCGCCCCCTCCCACCACAGCTTCCCCACAGCCCCTGGGGGTTGCTGCTCATTCTCCAGCCTCCCCTCCCCAAATACCCCTGAAGACCATGGCTCCTGTGCCCTTAAACAAAGCCCCCAACCTACCTCTGAGGCTCCTTCACGCTGTCCCCTGACTTCCCAGTCCTTGCTCTGAGCCCTGACTCACTCTTTCCCACTTCGAAGACCCGCCTTCATCCTGGGTAACTTTTATGAGGTGTGAACACCCCATCCCATCATCCAGGCCACAAGCTTCCTTGATGCCTCTCCGCTTGCTGCAACCTCCAGGCTGCCATGTCCAGACTGGACCCCGTACAGTCTTGGCCACACCCCACACTCTGTGTCTCTCTCAGGAGGTCTCTGGTCAGCAGCCCTGAGGATTTTGTGTCCCCTCGTTTCCAGCTGGGACCCTGTGTCTATCCCACTACCTCCCCCTGGGGCCCCTGAAGCCCATCATCTGCCTCCCTGGCTCCAGGTGCTGCCATCTAAGACCCCTGCTTGGGCAGGGAGCCGCTGCCCGGTGACCCTACTAGCCAGGCTGGCGGGAACCCCACCCCGGTTCCCTCCCACTCCCCCCATCCCATCCCACCCCTGCTTCTGTCCCTAGTTTCTCTCATCACAGTGAGACACCCATGAAGACATGTTAATGTACAAATTCTTCTGAGTAAAATAACCAGGGCTCCAGGAGGGCACTGGCTTAAAGAGCCTGCCCATCAATTAGAAAAAGTACCCCCATAAATGCGGTCAAAGGACAGGAACAGAGACATTTGGAATGAAACACAAACGCCCAATAAAACATTAAGGTGATGTTTACATAGGCAGGATCTGTTGCAAGCCCTTATATGCATCAACTCCTTTAAACCTCAAAAGCGTTACTAGGGAGTATTCCCATCCCACAGATGAGTAAACTGAGGAACAGGAGGCTAAGTGACTTGCTCAAGATTATAAAGTAAGTGGCATGGCCAGTATCTAACCCTGCAGCCTGGCACCAAAGTCTAGGACCTTTCTCACGGCACCAGACTGATTCTCAGCATATGAAAAGCATACACTCTGGCTAAAAAGTGAAGTGTAAATTAAAACTATTTGGTAAATTAATTTATTCTACAAGTATTTATTGGATGCCTATTGTGAGGCAGGCCCTATTTCAGATGCAGAGGAATAGATGCCAAAACATACAAAACTTTAAGCTTACACTCCAGTGGGAAGAGACAGACAGTGAACATGAAACCGTATTCTATGGCACGTGGGATAGGGCGTGGGGGAAAATAGCAGGGTAGGGAAGACGGGGCCTGTTTAAATCAGGTGTCAGCTGAACTTCTTTGAGAACGTGACACTTGAGCTGAGACCTAAAGAAAGGGAAGGAGGGAGCCTGGTGGTTGTCAGTGGGAGGAGCGTTGGTCAAGTCCCTGAGGTCAGTGCTGAAGGCTCTGTCTGCCTGGACAGGAGGTGGTAGGCTCCTGTCCCACCTCCCTGGTCCATTGCCAGTGCCCAGGCCATGGGAGGTGTTTAGGGAGGACTTGCCTGCTAACCATTAAGTGAGGAAAATGCCCTGGGCATTTGTTCATTTCTCTGCAACCAGTCCCATGTGACAGCTGACCCCATGTGTCTCAGCAGAGGAGGGTGTGATGTGGGGAAGTAGAAGGGAAGCCCCCACGAATATTTGGGTGGAGATAACTAATCCAGATTCTGCCCTTCTCAGCTGGGATGGCAGCAAAAGTCAGCCCTGTGAAATGCAGTGAGAGAGGTTTGATGACCAGCGGACCATCCAACCCAAACCCCAAACTCTGAGGAAGCAGCCTGCACAGGGGCCTGAGGGAATCGGGGATGAGTGCGCCCTGCACCTCTCGATGGGCCCAGCGGGGTCGTGGGTGCCCAGGCCTCCGTGGTCTCTGCCTCTCTAGATCTAGGCAGCACCTGGGATTCACAAGCGAACTTCCCTTCATTGAGGTCCCTGACTGTTGCCCTGGAGTAGAAGGGCCAGGACATGACTGTTGTCTGCATGGCCTACTTTCCCCCAGAGACAGAAGCCCAGAGGAGGGTCAGGGATGGCCCCGGAGGAGGCGAACCTAGTTCTTGCCCAGTGCCTGCCACTCTCCTTCTTGTTGTGGCCGAAAGGCCATTCCTTTCCCCGCTGGTTTCGCCTCATCACATCCCTTTGAGATTAGATGACTCACTCTCTATAAATTGCCTGTGTTTCATATGGTGAACTGCCCTGTTGTTCAGTGCTGAAAACTTCTGTTGATTCTTGTGTCCCCCTGGGCTCTTTAGAGTCCTGCTTAGGCCACCTTACGAAGGGGTTTTCAAGACGAGCATAAACTGGGCCAGAGCCCAGAACAGAGGGCAGCTGGGAGGAAGGGCTGCTCCAGGGGCCAGCGGGCTTCTCCTTGTCTCTCTCAGGCTCACACAGTCTCTGAGCTTGCTTTGCTCTCTTCTCTCTCCTGACCAACAGTTACTTGGTTTCTCCTTCACTCTGAGTTTCCTTTCCTGCCTCCTAGCTTCCATTTCTGGATAGTTTCTGCTTCCTCACATCTGAACATACTGCCAACCTCAACTCCTGACCTCTCCCTTTCCTCCTCTCCATGTCTGCACCAGCCACTCACTGCCTCAGTGCTGGACTTCTGCCATCATGTTCCAAGCTCACTCACCTGCTGTTTGCTACAGCATGCTGTGTGTCTCTGGATGGGTTGTTTTGGGTCACAGTCCTCTCCTGGTCCAGTCAGCGGGGCCAAGAAGGGAGAATGCGAAAGGACCAGCACAAGGCTGTCTCTCCTGCCAGTCTCTGGGTGCTCTTTAGAGTCCTGCAGCAGGTACCACTAGCATCCCAGATGCATTCACTGTTTTAATCTGTTTATTCATGCTTGAGTTTCATTTGTAGACCTTTGTTATTATTGCCTAGATGTCTCTTAAGGATCCTTAAAAATTCCTCAGCCACCCAGGCTTGGTTCACTGTGGAGGCTCCTACCCAGACGCCTGGCAGAAGGAGAGTGGTTCATAGTAAAACAAACAGGAAGTCATTTCCTCCTCCCTCTTTAGTCTCACCTTTCATCAAAGAAGGGAGGAGGAACCATATTTAATAAACATCATCCATTACATTAGATCAACGGTCTCCGAACATTGCAATTCTTCCAGAAACGGTATCTCTCTTGCCCTCACAGAAGAGCATGTGGTCAAGAGGAAATTGAATAAAGTCCTTTAATCAGCCGCAGTAGTATTTGAATCGTTTAATTTAGAATCTGACAACCACACATTATTTTTTAGGCCAATTTTAGCCAACCAGGAGAGCTGGCCCAGTCTGACCCATGCTTCATAAATCACCTCCTTGCATAATTGCAGAAAGTTTGGGGAAGAGATTTTTCTGGGGCTTTTCAAACATAATCAAAAACAATCTCCCAGGCTGTGTATGCCTAGCAGGAGTCCTTGGCCTTGCTCCCTTCGCATGGCCCTGTAGCTATAGAGCGAGCCCTCAGGCTAGAGGGAGCCAGGGACACGAGGCAGGGAGCTGTCACCCCTGCAGCCTGTGCTTTTTATTCCTGGTTACAGGTTCACATGGCCAGGAAAACAAGTCAAATCAAATTAGATGCCAGACACACACTGCTTACTGCAGCTCACCCTCTTCTGCCTCAGAGTCTTCAACACCTGCTGAAACCCCATCACCAGAAAAAATGAAAGAGGAGCTTCTGATTGAAAATAGCACCCTCAAAACACCCCCTGTGTGGCCTCTACCACAGTCACGTTAAATTGCTTGTGAAGTCCCAGGAAAGAGTGAAATGCAAGACACCCTCCCACAGCGCCCCCACTGCAGCCCCTCCCTCCCTCCCCTCCTCCCTGCCCCCGGCTCAGAACCAGCCTGACATCAGCTGCGTCTGAGCCTCTGGCAGACATCCCCTCTGACCTACCAGGCAGGTGAGATTGGGCTGAGAAAAACCCATGGGACTTCATTCTGTCCCTCCTGCAAGTGACAGCCAGCCACATGTCTGTACAAAGGGCCAGATGTTAGACCAGTCTTCCCATTTTTCTCCATCTAGTCCAAGGAAACAAAGTGGCAGAAAAGAGGCTAGGGGACCAAGGCAGGGCTAGTGGCCTTCTTGGGACCACATAGCATTCTCAGAGACACAGTGCTGATGAGTAAGTGGCATTAAGAAAGGAGGAATCTGGTGTGGGTCAGTGCAGACAGGGAATTGTAAGTTTTTTGTGAAATCCAGTTTTTTAGTTTCTTAGTTGGGGGTTTATTGACGTGAGACTAGAACCATCAATAGCCAAAGTTACAAGAGGGAGTGTCCCTGCAGGAATCCAGGGAGATCCTGGGCTGGAACCAAACGTGGGAGTCCTCCAGGCTTCCCGGAAACTGTCAGTCACAGGCAGCATCTCCTGGTGTGAATCTGGGGCTGCTCACCCATCTCCTAGCTCCGGGTCCTACTCCCCCTAAAACCTGAACTCACACAAGTGTGACTCTGGGCTCACTAATTCCAGCCATCACATTTGATCCAGTAGTGTAAGAGCGGCTATCAGCTAAGGAGATCTCCTTCTGGTTCCTTCGTGGGGTGGTCTCCAGGGGACAGAGTGGTTCATACACTCTTGTCAAAGTCCTGGGCAGCCAGGGCCACTGTCCTATAGGTGTTTGTCAGGAAGCCCCACCCAGAACATCCTCAGAGGGCATCTAAACAACATAGGGGCCTGCGCATACTTAAGATGGGAGTGAGGGGAACTTCCCTGGTGGTCCAGTGGCTAAGAATCTGCCTTGCAATGCAGGGGACGAGGGTTCGATCCTTGGTCGGGGAACTAAGATCCCACATACCTTGAGGCAACTAAGCCCACATGCCACAACAAAGTTCCCGTGTGCCAAATAAGACCCAGCCAAATAAGTATGTGTGTGTATATATATATATATATAGAATGAAGGTGGGGATGGAGCTTGGGGGAGGGCTGCCCCTCATCCCATGTTGCACCACAATTGCCTGCACCCTCACCCCAATCCAGGCCTGACTTTTCCCATTAAACTTTGCCTCTGCCACTCACTGCTGTGTACCCTTTAGCTCTGTTCTGAATTTCTGACCCTCAGAAACAGAACAGGGCTAACATGAGCCCTTCCCTTCCAGGATTGTTGTGAAAATTGAGAGTTCTAGGGCATAAACTATTTCAGATGTAATAAAGATAATAGATGTTTTTAACCTCAGTGCAACCGGAGACCATAGAAAATATAAATGAGTAAAGACTGGAAATACGACCTTGTTCTAGAAAGATGAAGATGTTTTGAATTGACACAAGAATGACATACATTTCTTTAAGGAAAAAAGTAATTTATGTGTAGCCCTACAGACATGACTCATAAAACAGAACTAACTATAAAACAACTTATCTTTGTCTCCCTTTGTCCTTTAAATGTACTTATGAAGCTACCTTTTCCCCAGCCCCTGGGTGAAATCTAAGCTAAATCGCCTTCTGACCCCTTGTTCACCCCTTGGCTGATGTCTTTTTGTTCCTCCTGGAGGCTTTCTGATCAGGCCGTGAGACAGCCCCATGCTGGCTCTCTCCTGTCAGCAGCCACCTCTCATCCTCTGCAAATGTTCATTCATCCTCTGCCCTCCTGATCTCTGGGCAGGCAGGCAGATCCTGACATGACTACTCTCCTAGCTGCACCACGAAGCCATCTGGCCAGCCTGTCTCCTTCCATCAGGATTTCTCTGGCATGAGTCGCCCTAGTTCACTTTGTCCCTGAGGCTCCAAAGGACATGTCTTGAGCTTTCTGCAGTGGTCTCCCAGAAGCCCCTTTCCCCAAGTTTGAGGTGAGGAGCGAACATCCTTCATTATCCCCGTGGGAAGAGGAGATTCATGGCCCCAGCCCTGCAGATGTGCCCATAGCAACCAGCACACTGCAAATGCTCAGGAAATGGCAGCCATCCTGGGCTCCTGGTCCTGCCCCAACCAGGGCTCAGGCAGGGGCTCTGTGGCCACTGGGCCTTGACTACCCCTGTCCTGAGCAGCTCTTAAGCCCTCAGTCCCAAGGGCAACCCCAGATCCCTAAGTGACAGTTACTGAGAAGGGAAACTGGGATTCATTCCACTCTAAGCCAAAGTTGCCTTCCTGGTCTTTGCCAACTGTCTCCAGCGGAAAGAATATTCCCCACCCTTATGTAATATGAGTAGGTGGGCAGGTTAAAAAGAAAGGTGTCCAGCAGCCACAGAAACATGGTGGATATGGCTGAGTCCCAAGCAGGCACCAAACAACCCCCACACTGGCTGCCTTGTTGGGTACCTTGTACCGTTAAGGATTTACTCAGGAAACCCAATGAGAGAACAGTTATGAGACCCCTTGCTCAGGGTGACCAAAGGGGTTTTACAAGGTGCCAGGCTTAGAGGCAGAATGAAAACCAGACCCCAGGAAAGAGAAGAGGAGAAAGCTGGGGTGAGGAAGGCAATAGGTGTGGGAGGGAGAGGGGACTCAAGTCAGAGTTGCCTTGGGGACAAACTGAAGGTCTGAGGGTCAGCCTAGAAGCCCTGGGGCAGGGATCTGGGTCCTGTTTTCAGAGTGACCGCGGAGGAGACAGATGGTCTGGAAGGCAGTGCCCTAAGAATGTCCCCACCAGCAAGCCTATCTTAGATGATTAAATGGCAGCAGATAAATTTAACTAAACGTGAGTAATGGGAACACAAAGGGGAAGTGAAGAGGAATAGAATATTTTAGCAACATAAGGAAATGAGAAGAAAATGACTTTGCAATGAAATGTCAAACTTCTGTGCCTGGAAAAGATGTAATATGGTCACTGCAGGCTCAGAGGAGTGGGGGAGTCTGTGGTTATTTCAAGCAAATTTTAATTCACTTCAATTTAATAACATATGGCCAAATTCTTTCGGGCCAGTGTCAGGAGACAGAACTGGAAGTCAGAGGGTTCCAGCTCTGGTAACTGGGGCGTTTCTTGTGGTTTTATAAGGAGACACTATACCTAAATTCATTCAGCCATTCATCCATTCATACAGGGAATGAATCTTAAAAGCTGAGGTTTAAGAAAACAAAAGACATAATCCTGCCTGCCCCCGTCCGCAAGAGATCTTGGTCAGCTGAGGAGAGACAGACAGGTGGACAGTTACAATGTAGGGACCCATTCTGGACCTAATGCTTGGTGCTCAATAGCAGTTTGTAGAATAAATGTATGACTGAAAGATTGGTTTTGAAAAGGCACCAAAAAGGAGGGAATATCAAAGTGGATCTTGAGTGATGGGTTCCCCAGCAAGGCATGTTAAGTCAAGTGCAGTCCAGGTAGAAGGGATTGCATGTGACAAGGTAGAATGGACTGCAGGTAGCAAAGGGATGCTGGTTATAATCCTGGGGCTGAAGGAGACTGCCCAGGGAGAGGGAGCAGGGTGAGAAGAGTCAAAGGACAAGGACAGGATCCATGGACCCTGATGAGGAACAGCATCCTCAGGAAGGCAGACTCCAAAGACTCCCCAGTCCACTATTAACTGTCCTTCACATCTCTACTCTAGCCCATGTGCCTCTTCATCCTTGGAGCTTCAACTCAGACATCACATCCACCAAGAAGCTTTTCTTTCTGGCTCAGGCTGGGGAGAGTCCCCCTTCCCCTTGCCTGCTCCCAGTGTACCCTGCACCACCAACCTTGTCACTGCCCATCCCCAGTCACATTTTTAAAAAATTCGTGCATATACTTTTTTTTGTTTGTTTGTTTGTTTTAGTCCTCGAGTCCTTTTTTATGATATTTATGCCTGTACTCTATATGGAGGCTTGTACTTTCACATCACTTCCGTTGGCCCCTCTCAGGAGAGGTAAGATACTGGGTACAGGAAGGGGGACCCTTTCAGGGCCCGAGAGTGTGCTCTTGTCTAACACTTGGAAGTGAATTATCCGAGGAGACACATGTGCTGAGAAAGCAAGAGACTTTACTGGGAAGGGGCGCCTGGGTGGAGAGCAGCAGGGTAAGGGAACCCAGGAGGACTGCTCTGCCATGTGGCTCACAGTCTCAGGTTTTATGGTGATGTGGTTAGTTTCCAGGTTGTCTCTGGCCAGTCACTCTGACTCAGGGTCCTTCATGGTGGCCCGTGCATCATTCAGCCAAGATAGATTCAAGTCAGAAGGACTCTGGGAGGTTGTTAGGACACATGGACTGGAGTCTCCTTTTGACTTTTCCCGAAGTCTTCGAGTTGATGGTAGTCTTCGAGTTGATGGTAGCTTGTTAGTTCCACGTTCCTTACCAGGACCTTCTGTTGTAAGATAACTCATGTAAGTGGTTACTATCAGGCCTGGCCAGGATGGGTAGTTTTGGTCAGTCATTCCCCTAACACAATGATCCCTTAATTTACTTGATCCACAGATTGATCCACAAAGTTGCCCTCTATGGATTATTATTACTCTTATTATCTCCATTCTGTTGGGCAGGCAAGAACTCAGATGTCCCACAATACTGGGGGATTCTCACTCTCCTCCATGCCCCTTCTGGCCAGACAGAACATCCTGGAACAGCCAAGTCCCCCAAACAGACCCTCCTGGAACAGTGGGGTCCCCCACTTTAAGTCCAGTGGCTGCCACGACCCCAGGCCGGATCTCCAGTTTCTTGCCTTGGAAATCCTATGGACAGAGGAGCCTGGCAGGTTACGTTCCATGGGTTGCAAAAGAGTTGGACATGACTTAGGATCTGGAGAGAGGCCGGCGGGGCGGGAGCCACGGCCGCAGCACCCAAAGAAGGGAAGGGCGGTCGGCTTCCATATACTTTTAAAGAAGTATTTATTTATTTGGCTGCTCTAGGCCTTAGTTGCAGCATGTGGGATCTTTATCTGTGGCATGCCAACTCTTAGTTGCAGCATGTGATATCGAACCCCGGCCCCCTGCATTGGGAGCTCAGAGTCTTAGCCACTGGACCACCAAGGAAATCTGTCCCCCACCACCAAGTCCCATATTGGGTTAATTTGTCTGTAGGCTTGTCTATTTCCCAACTGAGGCTGCCATACCCAGCTCTGGTAATGCCCACACCACACTGGTCCCTTCCTGGATCCTGGCCAGGCTCTTGTGTCTATGGGACCTCATCCTAAGGATGGACAAAGTCCATCTGGAAAAGTGGCTCCAGAAGCTGAAGTTCTAATTAAGAGTTGTTGGGGTGAGAGGTGGGGTCTGGCCGAAGGAAGACTGTTTTATTTCACATCACATTGGACTTTGCACTTTCTAGGGGAATTCTGGAAGTGCCCTGGGTAAGAGCCCTTAAGACCCCAGGACTCTGGCTGGAAGGGGTGAGTGGTTAGGACTATTGGGCATGGGCAACAAAGTCAGAGAAACCTGGCTCCAGGGCAGAGAAGCTGGAATGGTTGAACTGGTGGGCAGAGCAGGGCCTGTAGGAGAGCCTCCTCCCTGGACAGCCACCCGCGGAACAGGCCGCCCAAGGGAAAGATGACAGAGCTGTAGGTATCCTGGATGTCCACTAGAGGGAAACAGAGGATAAGCCAGCCGGTGGGTTGCCGTGGTAACCGCAGAGCCCACTGCTGCCTTATCCCTACTCTGGCAGGGAGGTGCAGAGAACACCCAAGCAGGGTGTCGCGAATGCTCCCACATCTGTGGCCATCAGCTCCAGGCAAAGGCAGGGGCGAAGGACTCAGGTGACTTTCACTTTCTTGTTTTCTCACCTCCACTCAGGTCATACTTTTCCTGAGTGGAGCCAGGCATAGCAGTTGTGGGAGAAATATAAAATGGGGTTTTGGATCAGCCAAATCAGAGCCTTCCTTTTAAAGATGAACTAGAAACCCAGAGAGGGAAAGACACGGCAGGAGACCACACAACAGCAGCCCTGTAAATGAAGCTGAAGAGAAAGACCAATATGCCAATGTGTTGTTTTTTTATTACCGTTTTTTAGTTTAGAATATTTTAAACCCCACGTTTAAATATACTTGTGTGTATGTATATATATATAATGCTACAGTGTAACTGAAGAATCTCCTTTAGCTGATCACATGCATCTTTTCCTTCCTATACCATTTTCTTCCTCTCCAGTTAGTGTTTTTCCTTGTCTGGGCTTCTATTGCTTTTATAAAATGAAGAAGCTGGCCTGGCTGATCTCAAAATCCATCGCCCTCTATAATTAAGCAAAGCTTTCATTTCATGGACTCAGCCCAGTTAACTGGGTACAGGACTAGTGAGTGGTTTTAATTTGTTTTGAATATTTCAAGTTCAGAGGTGGTTAGTGTAATGGAGTATCTAGAACTCTAGTTGCAAGAGATGGAGAAGTCACTTTATTATTTATTTTATTTTATTTTTTTAATTAGTTTATCTATTTTTTAACTTTACAATATTGTATTTGTTTTGCCATACATTGACATGAATCCACCATGGGTGTACATGTTTTCCCCTTCCAGACCCCCCCTCCCACCTCCCTCCCCATCCCATCCCTCTGAGTCATCCCGGTGCACAAGCCTCGAGCACCTTGCATCATGCATCGAACCTGGACTGGCGATTCGCTTCACATATGATAATTTACATGCTTCAGTGCCATTCTCCCATATCCTCCCGCCCTCACCCTCTCCCATAGAGTCCATAATACTGTTCTATTTATCTGTGTCTCTTTTGATGTCTCGCATACAGGGTTATCTTTACCGACTAACTAAATACCATATATATGTGTTAGTATATATATATATGTTAATATTGGTGTTTTTCTTTCTGGCTTACTTCACTCTGTATAATAGGCTCCAGTTTCATCCACCTCATTAGAACTGATTCGAATGTATTCTTTTTAATGGCTGAGTAATATTCCATTGTGTATATGTACCACAGCTTCCTTATCCATTCGTCTGCTGATGGGCATCTAGGCTGCTTCCATGTCCTGGCTATTATAAACAGTGCTGCGATGAACATTGGGGTACACGTGTCTCTTTCAATTCTGGTTTCCTCAGTGTGTATGCCCAGCAGTGGGATTGCTGGGTCATATGGCAGTTCTATTTCTAGTTTTTTAAGGAATCTCCACACTATTCTCCATAGTGGCTGTACTAGTTTGCATTCCCACCAACAGTATAAGAGGGTTCCCTTCTCTCCACACCCTCTCCAGCATTTATTGCTTGTAGACTTTTGGATAGCAGCCAGAGAAGTCACTTTAAACTGGCATAGGACAAAGGAAATTATTGGTGCATGTGACCAAACTATGGACCAGCTGGGCAACAGCTGCACACACAAATCCAGCTAGTGAAGGACTCATTCAGACAATCTTTCTCTCCTATGTTTTCTCTCCCATCCCCCTTTCCCATTCCCTTCTCCCACCCCCCATCGCCCATCCCTTCATATAGGAGGAAGAAGAAATTCCTTCAAGAAAAGAGGGGTGCTACTGAGACAGAGGGAAGGGATGTTGAACAGAAGGGGAAAAAAAGATGTCCATTACAACATATTAAATGTGTTAACCTATTAATTAATGAAAACTTAGCCCCTGAATCTACTGGCAATAAGGGAAAAATTTGGTGGTACAGTTTAAGGCGCAGGTGTGGTGGCCTGCATGCACAGTGACCATCAGGTGAGTCTCAGTGCCAGCCAGACTCTGGTCTGATGACTAGCAGGTGGTGATCCACAGAGGGGCATGAGAGCTCTGAGGGAAAACTGTGCTGAGCCTATAGGGTCAGAGGCAGGCAGAAGACCCCATTGGAGGGCCCTCGGAACAGGATCACCAGGGACTCAATTGTAACATGGGAGAGTGTATGCGCAGGGTTTCCTGGTGGCTCAGACAGTAAAGAATCTGCCTGCAATGTGGGAGACCCGGGTTTAATCCCTGGGTTGGGACGATCCCCTGGATAAGAGAATGGCTACCCACACCAGTATTCTTGCCTAGAGAATTCCACGGACAGAGGAGCCTGGCGGACTACAGTTCATGAGGTCGCAAGGAGTCGGACAAAACTGAGCGACTAACATTTCACTTTTCAAGAGCGTGCCTGAGATAGGATGAATCCTGGATCTGACACTTGGTAGCTAAGTGACCTTGGCACGTTTCTTAAATTCTCTGAACCTGTTTCCTCTTATGTAAAATCAGGATGAGAATATCTATTTCATAGGTTGTTAAATTCAGTTGCTGTAGTGAATGTGAAGCACCTAGCCAGGCAGAAACTTCTAATAACTGCGTTATTGCTATGCGGATATCTTTTCAGCAGTAGATGCACAGTGGCAGGCAGGTGGCGCTCGAGCCCCGCGCTCCGCCGAAGGATGCCCTGGAAGCCGCAAACTGACTGAAGCAGGTGCTTAGTCTTATCTGCCGTAGAGGACCCAGGTGCTAAGACTCGCGTCCCCAAGTCCTACTCAAAGCTCAGTCAAAGGTCTTGCAGTGGAGGGCTGAAGATACACAGCCCCCACTCAGGGCCCCCGTCTAGTCTTTCTGGCTTAAGTGTGCACACGGAAGATAGTCAGGGGACCTGAGTTCCCTGGTACTCCAGGAATTGCTGGTTTTCTGACTTAACAGGGTTGGATTTGGGCCAGCTACTTTTGTCAGGACCCGAATCTTCTCACGAATTTTCGTGGAAACCGGAGAGTGGGACATTTTATGAATGTTTTAAAATGACTGGAACTTGAATGGTTGTGTTATAGGGGAGGCCCCAGCCAGAAACCTAGACCCTTAGCAGACTGAGCAAAGAGTTAACGGTCAAATCTATGTGGGCAGTAAAAGAGCAGGTGACGTAGAAAGCACATTACCTCTGCCCTGGCTGAATCTAGCATCTTCTGCTCCCCAACACCCTTCCCACCAGGTTTCAGGGTGTGAAGAGGCTTTGGGGTACCACTAGCATGCTTAGAGTCCCCACCCCCGCCGATCTCCCTAGTCCAACCCCTGTGCAGGGAACCTGGACTGGACCTGCAGGAAGGGCTTTTCAGCAGGAGAACTGCGAGTATGCAGCAGATGCTGAGGTAGTTGTCATGGAGACAGGAGGATGCAGAGAAGAAAGTGACTCTTGATTGGCTGGGAGGCTTGTAACTGCAAGCTGGCATGGTGGTCTACCCGCAGGTATGAACCTGTTCCAGAAAACTGGCCACTCGGATGTCTGTGCTTTGTGGCCAGTCTATAACTGTCCCCTGACCTCCAGCAGCAGAGCCAGATGGGGTATGGCCTCACTTTCCCTGCAAGGTGCCCCCACCCTCCTGTCCAGAGTGCAGATCTCCAGGAAGGGGATCCGTGGAAGGGGACCGTGCCTGGGACCCAGGGGCCACTGTCTAGAGCTACTTAAGGCTGCTGTTGGACTCCCTGCAGACCATCCGCCCATTCCTCAGTGGGTTTGGCTTCCTCCCCAGGGCTCAGAGCCCTGTGAGATATCCGGAGTAGCAGTCAGCTGACAGGTACCAGTTACCACCCAGACCTTAGGTGAACTGGTTTGGGAGGACAGTTAGGGGTAGCTTGGGTTCGGGGTGGGATTTCAGAACACGAGGAGGACTCAGATTCCTCCCAGGTGTGTGCGTCTGTCTGTGAATCTGTCTATGCAGAAATCCAAGCCAGCCACAAGAGCGATGTGAATCAAGGGGCTTTGCCCTCCAAAATCTCTAGTTGGTCCCTTCTCAGGTTTTATAAATAATCTTTGAAATGGACATTTGAAAACTTTTTAATCTTAGCTTAAAAAATGAATAAACGTATCTTTGCACCATTTTGCTATCCTACTGCCATTGAGCACCAAAGGCTAAGCACACCCAGCTCCAGGCCCAGCTCAGGTCTCCCTTCTGATCCCTGGAGCCTGTAATGAGTGACATCTCATTCTTTCTAAGGTTACCTGTCTTTTCTGTCACTACCTTTAAGATCTTCGGGGTTTTTTTGGTTTCACTAAGATGTGTCTCAGTGTAAGTGTCTTTTTATTTATCTGGCTCGGGATGTTGGTATTCCAGAATCTGTGAGTTTGTAGCTTTCATCAGTTCTGAAAATTCTCAGCCTTTATCTTTTCAAATATTACTCAGACCCATAATTTTCTTCTTTTATTCTTTTTGAACCCAGTTAAATACATTATGCATTCTCAGTCACTTGTCATATCCAACTCTTTGTCTGCCTTTGGACTGTAGCCTCCCAGGCTCCTCTCTCCATGGGATTCTCCAGGCAAGAATACTGGAGTGGGTTGCCATGCCCTCCTCCAGGGGATCTTCCTGACTCAGAGATCGAACCTGGTTCTCCTGCATTGTTGGCAGATTCTTTACTGCTAAGCCACCGGGGAAACTCAGATCAGATATATTATAGCTCTCTGCTTTTTTCATCTTTTCCTTCTCTTTGTCCTTTTGTGAATAATTTCCTGAGGTCTAGATTCTGCTCACTGGTTTTCTCTCAAGCTATGCCCAATCTGCTGTTAACTCTGTGTGTGAAGTTTTAAATGTAACCTACATGAAAGTGAAATGAAAGTCACTCAGTCGTGTCTGACTCTTTGCAACCGCATGGACTATACAGTCCATGGAATTCTCCAGGCCAGAATACTGGAATGGGTAGCCTTTCCCTTCTCCAGGGGATCGAACCCAGGTCTCTTCCATTGCAGGCGGATTCTTTACCAGCTGAGCCACAAGGGAATCCCAAGAATACTGGAGTGGGTAGCCTTTCCCTTCTCCAGCAGATCTTTTCAACCTAGGAATCAAATCGGGGTCTCCTGCATTGCAGATTTTTTACCAATTGAGCTATCAGGGAAGCCCATAACCTACTATAGTTTTTCATTTATAAGAATTTTACTTGGATCTTATTCAGTTCTGTTTTATAAGATTATAAAAATCTTGACCTCTACTCATACATTCAACCCATACTTGAATTTATTAAAATAATTTTTGAAACATATTAGACATTATTGTTAATTCTGTGTCTGAGAACTCCCTCTATTTGACATTGTTATAAATCTGACTATACAGTTTTTTCCTACTGTCTGTCATTCTTTGTTCCTTGTTTCCTATATGTGTTTTGTGATTCAAGACTGTGAGCTCCTATTTCTTGGGAACGTAGTTTCCTCCACGCAGGATTTGTGCTTATTTCTGCCAGATGCTCCATTAACCTGGGACCGACAGAAATTAAGTTTTTAGCTTGCAAGGGGTTTTTTTCTGGCTGTGATTGGTCTTCGTTGCTGCACATGGGCTTTCTCTAGTCAGGGCGAGTAGAGTCTACCCTTTGTTGCACTGCTCGGGCTTCTCGTTGCATTTGCTTCTCTTGTTGCAGAGCACAGGCTCTAGGCTCCTAGGCTTCAGTAGTTGTGGCTCATGGGCTTTGGCGCACAGGCTTAGTCGCTCTGTGGCATGTCGGAGATCTTCCCGGACCAGGGATTGGACCCGGACCAGGGATTGGACCTGTGTCCAATTGCCCCCACATTGGCAGGCAGATTCTTAACCTCCTTCACCACCAGAGAAGCCCTTAGCTTGCAGCTTTTTAGAGTACCCAGGGACTGTGAATTCAGGTTGCAAATCCACATAGGGACCCTCTTGTTGTTGTTACAAATTCTCAGGGGAGTTATTTTCCACCTCTTCCACTCATTGCCAAGGTTTGAAACAGGCAATTTACCTTTAGTCTCCACCCGGAGGGTGTTCACCCTTGGAGTCCCAATTTGAAGTGGGGTGTGTTTGTGTGTCTTCCGTTAGATACCCATCCTTGGATGGGGTTTGAGTTTCATCACCTGGCCTCAGTACTTACAGGCCCATGAAACAAAGTCCAGGTCTGCCTCATTTGGCAAATGACCTCCAGGTGAAACAGGTTTTCCGTGGTCTGTCTCCTACTCTGAGTGAGTTTTGCTTCATTTTGGCTCTGCGTGTTCCTTACCATTTTCTAATTCCCCAATGCGATTGTAAAAATATTTCATCGATAAAATGGACGCGTGTTCATTAGAGGAAACCCGCTAATACTAGACGTTCGAGCTCTGACTCTGCTTCAGCCTCTTCTAATTCCTCAGCTTCTTCTCATGATCAGTTAATTCACAGCCTCTTAACTGTTGTGAGCTGCACTCTGGAGCCCAGTCGTTTTTCCACTGCATCCACTTACTACACAAATAATGAAAATCCAGCCTGCTCTCCTTACACTCCCTCATCCTGTTCTCTAATCCCCCTTTCCCCTGCTTTGGGGAGGCCTTGGGGGAGTTTATAAACCCTCCCCTTCTGGGCGCTCTCGGTGTCTTCTTTCTCCCATTCTTCGGGCTGACGGTGTAGAACCTCGCATTCCCCACTAGGTGGAGGGCTTGCTCTTCTGAAGAATTCCTCCTTTAGGCTCCTCACGTGCGTGTGTGCTCAATCTCTTAAATCGTGTCTCTTTGAAACTCCATGGACTGTAGCCTGCCAGGCTCCTCTGTCCATGGGATTTCCCAACCAATGCTGAAACGGGTTGCCTTTTACTCTTCCAAGCGATCTCCGCAACCCAGAGATCAAACCTGTTTCTTCTGCGTGTCTTGCATTGTCAGGCGGATTCTTTACCCCTGAGCCACCATGGAAAACCATCATATATAACATACAGCAGTGTTAATGATATGGCTCATGTTGCACATTATATCTCTAGTACTTATTTATAACTGGACATTTATATCTCTTGACTGCCTTTATCCAATTTCCTCTCCCCCCTACCTTCTGCCTCTGGTAAGTACAAATAAGATCTTTTTTTCTATGACTTTGTATGTTTGTTTATTTGGTTTTAAAGTATAATTGCCCTGCAATACTATGTTAGTTCTGTTACACAGCACAGTGATTTTTTTTTCTATAGGTGTCAAATGATCGCCTAGTTACAGTACATCATAAAGATATTACTTTGTCACTGACTATATTTGCCCCACTGTAATTTTATACCAGTGGCTCATTTCAGGTCTCGAAGTTTGTACCTCTTAATCTTCCCCATCTGTATCTCCCCCAACCCCTTCTCCTCGGTAATCACCTGTTTGTTCTCTGTATCTGTAACTCTGTTTCTCTTTTATGTTTCATTTGTTTTGTTTTTCAGATTCCACATGCAAGTGAAATCAAACAGTATTTGTCTTTCTGTGACATATTTCACCTTGCATAGTGCCCTCCAGGTCCATTCATATGGTCAAAAATGGTAAGATTTCATTCTTTTTATGGCTAATATTGTGTATATACCACATCTTCTTTATCCATTCATGTGTTGATGGGCACTTGGCTATTGTAAATAATGCTGCAGTGAACATAGGGATACATATATCTTTTGTAATTAAGTGTTTTTGTTTTCCTTGGATAAATACCCATGAGTGAAATTATTGGATCATGGTAGTTCTATTTTTAATATTTTGAAAAATCTCCAACTGTTTTTCATAGTGGCTGTAGCACTTTACATTCCCACCAACAGCGCATGAGGGTTCCCTTTTATCAGTATCCTCACTAACATTTTTTATTTGTTGTCTTTTTTATAATAATAATTCTGACAGGTGTGAGGTGATATCTTACTGTGGTTTTGTTTTCATTTCCTTGATGATGAGTGATGTTGAGCATCTTTTCATATATCTGTATGTCTTCTTTGGAAAGACGTCTGTCCAGATCTTTTGCCCATTTAAAAAATTTAGTTGTTTGGTTTTTTGATGTTGAGTTGTACGAGTTCTCTGAATATTTTGGATATTAACCCCTTATTGGATATATCATTTACAGGTATCCTGTATTCAGTAGATTTTTTTTTCCTGTTTTGTTAGTAGATGTCCTGTTTCATTAGTAGGGGGTCTTTTTATTTTATTGATATTTCCTTTGTTGGGGAAAAGCTTTTTGTTTGATGTAGCTCCATTAGCTTATTTTTGCTTTTGTTTCCCTTGCCCGGATAGACATATCAAAAAATATATTACTAAGACCTCTGTCAAAGAGAGTACTGCCTATGTTTTCTTCTGGAGGTTTTATGATTTCAGGTTTTACATTTGAGCCTTTAATCCATTTGAATTTATTTTTGGGCACAGTGTGAGAGAGTATCAGTTTGATTCTTTTGCATGTAGCTGTCCAGTTTTCCCAACACTGTTTATCAAAGAGGCTATCTTTTTTCCCCATTGTATATTCTTGTCTTCTTTGTCATAGATTAATTGCCCATATAAGTGTAGCTTCATTTCTGGGCTCTCTATTCTGTTCCATTGATGTATGTGTCTGCTTTTGTGCCAATACTGTTTAGATCACTGCAACTTCATCATACAGCTTGACATCAGAAAGTGTGATACCTCCGAATTTGTTCTTCTGTTCTCAAAATTGTTTTGGCTATTCGGGGTTTTTAATGTTTCCATACACATTTTAGAATAATTTTTTTTTAGTTCTGTGAAAAACACCATTTGTCCTTCTCTTTTTTAGTTAGTTATTTTTATTTATTTTAATTAAATTTTGGCTGTGCTGGGTCTTAGTTGTTGTTCAAGAGCTTTGTCTAGTTGCCGCAAGTGGGGCTACTCTCTAGTTGAGGTGTTTGGGTTTCTTATTACGATGGCTTCTCTTGTTGCAGAGCATGGGCTCTAGAGTACACAGCTGTTGTGCCGCATGGGCTTAGTTACTCCGTGGCATGTGGAATTTTCCTGGACCAGGGATCGAACCAGGTCCGGGAAGGACCTGGGATTGGCAGGTAGATTCTTAACGACTGGACCACCAGAGAAGTCCCTTGTCTCTCTTTTGAATGCAGAAGAATTTAATCTCAGCTCTGAGTCCTGGTTACTAATTCTGGAACAACAGGAAATATTTCTTTTATCCCCTCATAGTAATAAGTGTTCATGGGGTTCTCAAAGCAAGAATACTGAAGTGGTTTGCCATGCCCTTCTCCAGTGGACCACATTCTGTCAAACCTCTCCACCATGACCCATCCATCTTGGGTGGCCCCACACGGCATGGCTTAGTTTCATTGAGATAGACAAGGCTGTGGTCCGTGTGATCAGATTAGCTTAGTTTTCTGTAATATTAGTTTCAGTGTGTCTGCCCTCTGATGCCCTCTCGCAACACTTACCGTCTTATTTGGGTTTCTCTTACCTTGGGCCTTGGGTAATTCCTCTCGCCGCCGCCACCAGCCCCCAGCACCCGGCCCGGCCTAGCCCCTGTCGGCTGCCGCCCCCGGCCCCAGGGTAAGAAGAGGTGGCAAGAATACACAGAAGAACTGTACAAAAAAGATCTTCACAACCCAGATAATTACGATGGTGTGATCACTCACCTAGAGCCATACATCCTGGAATGTGAAGTCAAGTGGGCCTTAGAAAGCATCACTACGAACAAAGCTAGTGGAGGTGATGGAATTCCAGTTGAGCTATTTCAAATCCTCAAAGATGATGCTGTGAAAGTGCTGCACTCGATATGCCAGCAAATCTGGAAAACTCAGCAGTGGCCACAGGACTGGAAAAGGTCAGTTTTCGTTCCAATCCCAAAGAAAGGCAATGCCAAAGAATGCTCGAACTACCGCACAACTGCACTCATCTCACATGCTAGTAAAGTAATGCTCAAAATTCTCCAAGCCAGGCTTCAGCAATACGTGAACCGTGAACTTCCAGATGTTCAAGCTGGTTTTAGAAAAGGCAGAGGAACCAGAGATCAAATTGCCAATATCCGCTGGATCATCAAAAAAGCAAGAGAGTTCCAGAAAAACATCTATTTCTGCTTTATTGACTATACCAAAGCCTTTGTGTGGATCACAATAAACTGTGGAAAATTCTGAAAGAGATGGGAATACCAGACCATCTGACCTGTCTCTTGAGAAACCTGTATGCAGGTCAGGAAGCAACAGTTAGAACTGGACATGGAACAACAGACTGGTTCCAAATAGGAAAAGGAGTACGTCAAGACTGTATATTGTCACCCTGCTTATTTAACTTACATGCAGAGTACATCATGAGAAACACTGGGCTGGAAGAAACACAAGCTGGAATCAAGATTGCCGGGAGAAATATCAATAACCTCAGATATGCGGATGACACCACCCTTATGGCAGAAAGTGAAGAAGAACTAAAGAGCCTCTTGATGAAGGTGAAAGAGGAGAGTGAAAAAGTTGGCTTAAAGCTCAACGTTCAGAAAACTAAGATCATGGCATCTGGTCCCATCACTTCATGGGAAATAGATGGGGAAACAGTGGAAACAGTGTCAGACTTTATTTTTTTGGGCTCCAGAATCACTGCTGATGGTGATTGCAGCCATGAAATTAAAAGACGCTTACTCCTTGGAAGGAAGGTTATGGCCAACCTAGATAGCATATTTAAAAGCAGAGACATTACTTTGCCAACAAAAGTCTGTCTAGTCAAGTCTATGGTTTTTCCAGTGGTCATGTATGGATGTGAGAGCTGGATGGTGAAGAAAGCTGAGCGCCGAAGAATTGATGCTTTTGAACTGTGGTGTTGGAGAAGACTCTTGAGAGTCCCTTGGACTGCAAGGAGATCCAGTCAATCCATCCTAAAAGAGATCAATCCTGGGTGTTCATTGGAAGGTCTGATGTTGAAGCTGAAACTCCAATACTTTGGCCATCTCATGCGAAGGGTTGACTCATTGGAAAAGACCCTAATGCTGGGTAGGATTGGGGGCGGGAAGAGAAGGGGATGACAGAGGATGAGATGGTTGGATGGCATAACTGACTCGATGGATATGGGTTTGGGTAGACTCCGGGAGTTGGTGACGGACAGAGAGGCCTGGCGTGCTGCAATTCATGGGGTCGCAAAGAGTCGGACACGACTGAGTGACTGAACTGAGTAGTAAGTGACTCCATTGCTGCTAATCCAGTGGTTCCCACCACACTTAAACTAAAATCCACACTCCTTATCATAGCCTCTAAAACCTTGCTTCATCAAACCCCAGCCTACCTGTCTTACCTCTGTGTCACTCTCCCTCTCCTTCACTCTGTTACAGCTACCTTAGGTATCAGTTTCGAAAACCCATCAAGTTTGTTTACACCGTGGGACTTTGGCACCCTCAGTTCCTTCAGCCTGAAATTCTTTTCTCCCTCACGTTCCTGCAGTTGCCTCCTTAAGCCTCAGTCTACTGAGTCCCTGCCTCAGAGTGGCCTCCTTAGACCACTCATTCATATTTCTGAATGATGCTTGCTTTGTTCCAGAGCATTATATTCCTGCGGCAGTGGTGGAAAGCATTTTTTAAATATCCATCCTCTTGATAAAGCATGTAAGGAACATTTACTTGCAATTGTTTTCTACCACATGAACGTGTGATTGTCTAATGTCAAAAAGTCAAGTCTAAGTCTAGTAAGTTTTTAGACTGTTTGTGATATATAAAACATAATTGATGGTTTAATCTCTAAGACATGTCCAACTCTTGTGACCCCATGGACTGTAGCCTGTCAGGCTCCTCTGTTCATGGGATTCTCCAGGCAAGAATACTGGAGTGGGTTGCCATTTCCTTCTTCAGGGAATCTTCCCAACAAAACACAATTATATAAATCTAATTTTTTGTGTTGAAATTTTCCATCATTTATATATTTACCCAAGTACAAAATGGGGATACTAAGCAATGGTATACTAAGCTATTGATACTAAGGAATCAAGAAGTGAAGTGAAAGTCACTCAGTTGTGTCCAACTCTTTATGACCCCATGGGACTATACAGTCCAAGGAATTCTCTAGGCCAGAGTACTGGAATGGCTAGCCTTTCCCTTCTCCAGTGGCTCTTCCTAGCCCAGGGATTGAATCCAGGTTCCCTGCATTGCAAGCGGATTCTTTACCAGCTGAACCACACAAGGGAAGACCAAGAATACTGGAGTGGGTAGCCTATCCTTTCCCCAGCAGATTTTCCTGACCCAGGAATCAAATCGGGGTCTCCTGCATTGCAGGCAGATTCTTTACCAACTGAACTATCATAAGTAATCAAATAACATTGTAATCTGATCACATGGACCACAGCCTTGTCTAAATCAATGAAACTATGAGCCATGCATGTAGGGCCACCCAAGACAGACAGGTCATGGTGGAGAGTTCTGACAAAACGTGGTTCACTGGAGAAGGGAATGGCAAACTACTATAGTATTCTTGCCTTGAGAATCCCATGAATAGCATGAAAAGGCAAAAAGATAGGACACTGAAAAATGAACTCCCCAGGTCAGTAGGTACCCAATATGCTAATGGGGATCAGTGGAGAAATAACTCCAGAAAGAATGAAGAGACGGGGCCAAAACAAAAACAACACTCAGCTGTGGATGTGACTGGTGATGGAAATAAAGCCCGATGTTGTAAAGAGCAATATTGCGTAGGAACCTGAAATGTTAGGTCCATGAATCAAGGCAAATTGGAAGTGGTCAAACAGGAGATGGCAAGAGTGAACACTGACATTTTAGGAATCAGCGAACTTAAATGGACTGGAATGGGTGAATTCAACTCAGATGACCATTATATCTACTACTGTGGGCAAGAATCCCTTAGAAGAAATGGAGTAGCCATCATAGTCCACAAAAGAGTCCGAAATGCAGTACTTGGATGCAGTCTCAAAAACGACAGAATTATCTCTGTTCATTTCCAAGGCAAACCATTCAATATCACAGTAATCCAAGTCTATGCCTTGACCAGTAATGCTGAAGAAGCTGCATGGTTCTATGAAGACCTACAAGACTTTCTAGAACTAACACCCAGAAAAGATGTCCTTTTCATTATAGGGGACTGGAATGCAAAAGTAGGAAGTCAAGAAATACCTGGAGTAACAGGCAAATTTGGCCTTGGAGTTCAGAATGAAGCAGGGCAAAGGCTAATAGAGTTTTGCCAAGAGAACGCACTGGTCATAGCAAACACCCTCTTTCAACAACACAACAGAAGACTCTACACATAGACACCACCAAATGGTCAATACTGAAATCAGATTGATTATATGCTTTGCAGCCAAAGATGGAGAAGTTCTATACAGTCAGAAAAAACAAGACCAGGAGCTGACTGTGGCACAGACCATGAACTCCTTATTGCCAAAATCAAACTTAAATTGAAGTAGCAAAAACCACTAGACCATTCAAGTGTGACCTAAATCAAATCCCTTACAATTAAACAGTGGAAGTGACAAATAGATTCAAGGGATTAGATCTGATAGACAAAGTGCCAGAAGAACTATGGATGGAGGTTCATGACATTGTACAGGAAGCAGAGATCAAGACCATCCCCGAGGAAAAGAAATGCAAAAAAGCAAAATGGTTGTCTGAGGAGGCCTTACAAATAGCTGTGAATAGAAGAGAAGTGAAAAGCAAAAGAGAAAAAGAAAGATATACCCATTTGAATGCAGAGTTCCAAAGAACAGCAAGGAGAGATAAGAAAGCCTTCCTCAGAGATCAGTGCAAAGAAATAGAGGAAAACAATAGAATGGGAAAGTCTAGAGATTTCTTCAAGAAAATTAGAGACACCAAGGGAACATTTCAGGCAAAGATGGGCACAATAAAGGACAGAAATGGTATGAACCTAACAGAAGCAGAAGATACTAAGAAGAGGTGGCAAAAATACACAGAAGAACTATATAAAAAAGATCTTCACGACCCAGATAACCACAATGGTATGATCACTCACCTAGAGCCAGACATCTTGGAATGTGAAGTCAAGTGGGCCTTAGGAAGCATCATTACAAACAAAGCTAGTGGAGGTGATGGTATTCCAGTTGAGCTATTTCAAATCCTCAAAGGTGATGCTGTGAAAGTGCTGCACTCAATATGCCAGCAAATTTGGAAAACTCCACAGTGGCCACAGGACTGGAAAAGGTCAGTTTTCATTCCAATCCCAAAGAAAGGCAATGCCAAATAATGCTCAGACTACCACACGATTGCACATGCCTCACAGGCTAGTAAAGTAACGATCAAAATTCTCCAAGCCAGGCTTCAACAGTACGTGAACCGTCAACTTCTAGATGTTCAAGCTGGATTTAGAAAAGGCAGAGGAACCAGAGATCAAATTGCCAACATCTGTTGGATCATTGAAAAAGCAAGAGTTCCAGAAAAACATCTGCTTCTGCTTTATTGACTATGCCAAAGCTTTTGGCTGTGTGGACCACAACAAATTCTGGAAAATTCTGAAAGAGATGGGAATACCAGACCGCCTGACCTGCCTCTTGAGAAATCTGTATGCAGGTCAGGAAGCAACAGTTAGAACTGGACATGGAACAACAGAGTGGTTCCAAACTGGGAAAGGAGTACGTCAAGGCTGTACATAGTCACCCTGCTTATTTAGCTTATATACAGAGTACATTATGAGAAACGCTGGGCTGGATGAAGCACAAGCTGGAATCAAGATTGCTGGGAGAAATATCAATAACTTCAGATATACAGATGACACCACCCTTATGGCAGAAATGGAAGAAGAACTAAAGAGCCTCTTGATGAAAGTGAAAGTAGAGAGTGAAAAAGTTGGCTTAAAGCTCAACATTCAGAAAACTAAGATCATGGCATCCGGTCCCATCACTTCATGGCAGATAGATGGGGAAACAGTGGCTGACTTTATTTTTCTGGGCTCCAAAATCACTGCAGATGGTGACTGCAGCCATGAAATTAAAAGATGCTTACTCCTTGGAAGGAAAGTTATGACCAATCTAGACAGCATATTAAAAAGCAGAGACATTACTTTGCCAACAAAGGTCTGTCTAGTCAAGGCTATGGTTTTTCCAGTGGTCATGTATGGATGTGAGAGTTGGACTACAAAGAAAGCTGCTGCTGCTGCTGCTGCTGCTGCTAAGTCGCTTCAGTCGTGTCCGACTCTGTGCGACCCCGTAGACTGCAGCCCACCAGGCTCCGCTGTCCCTGGGATTCTCCAGGCAAGAATACTGGAGTCGGTTGCCATTTCCTTCTCCAGTGCATGAAACGGAAAAGTGAAAGTGAAGTCACTCAGTCCTGTCCAACTCTTAGCGAACCCATGGACTGTAGCCTACCAGGCTCCTCCGTCCGTGGGATTTTCCAGGCAAGAGTACTGGAGTGGGGTGCCATTTCCTTCTCTGAAAGAAAGCTGAGCGCTGAAGAATTGATGCTTTTGAACTGTGGTGTTGGAGAAGACTCTTGAGAGACCCTTGGACTGCAGGGAGATCCAGCAAGTACATCCTAAAGGAGATCAGTCCTGGGTGTTCATTGGAAGGACTGATGTTGAAGCTGAAACTCCAGTACTTTGGCCACCTGATGTGAAGAGCTGACTCATTGGAAAAGACCCTGATGCTGGGAAAGATTGAGGGCAGGAGGAGAAGGGGACGATAGAGGATGAGATGGCTGGATGGCATCACCAACTCAATGGAAATGAGTTTGAGTAAACTCGGCAGTTGGTGATGGACAGGGAGGCCTGGCTGTTGCAGTCCATGGGGTCATAAAGAGAAACGACTGAGCGACTTAGCAGATCGAACATTGTAATTCCCTGGTGGCTCAGTCAAGCAAAGGATCCACCTTCAACGTAGGAGACCCTGATTCGATCCCTGGGTCTGAAAGATTCCCCTGCAGAAGGAAATGGCCATCCACTCCAGTATTATTCTTGCCGGGAAAATCCCATGGACAGAGGAGCTTGTGGGCTGCAGTCTGTGGGATCACAACAGTCTGACACGACTTAGCGACTAAACCACAAGAACCACAGTACAGTTTGCTTTTGAATACTGTTCAGGAGGCTAGCAGGGGATTCATCTGAAGGCTTTTTGCTTTTTCTTTCTATAGTACCAACTATTTCATCAAGTATCTTAGTTGTAGTATATGTGGTTTGGGGAGCTCGTGTCCAAGCCTTCAGCAGTGACCCACCAGTGAAGACAGCATAGAAGAGACAATGTTGCCCCGTGCCCTTCAGTGTCTTATTCCTATGGTTGAAGTCAGTAAGTGAAATTGTCTTCTTTGTATGTTTACGTTTTACTGCCTAGTCTACAGGAGTGCATGCTCTCGCTTCCCAAAAGCAGGATCTCTCCTGCCCGATCTATCGCAGTATCCTGCCACGAACAACACGCCCCTGGCAAAGAGGAGACGCTCAGTGACTGTTACTCGGACGTAGGAGTACTCAAGCTCCACACTCTGCCCCGTTGGGCCCTGACAGCGCTCCCCACCCGGGCGCCTCGGAAAACGCGCGTCCTCCCCGGCAGCCTCGGTGGGACCCAGGCGCGGGCGCCTCTGGGAAGTGTAGTCGCGTGCCCGCCACGGCCGTGGGGTGGAGAGCGCCAGGCTCCGCGTGCGCAGGCGCACTTCCCGCTCTACCGGGCCGCTGCGGCCATTGTCCAGCCGCGGTGCTGCTAAGGCCGCTTTCGGCCGCCCCCGAGCGCTTCAGAATTGCAGAGAACTAGGCCTGCAGAGGGGGGCGGGAGGAGCTGGCCTGAGCCCCGTGTGGGTCCGAGGCCTTTGAAGTTCGGATCCCCAGCAGGCGGTGATTCCGAGTGCGCGGGTCGGGGCGGCCCCTCCCACGGGCTTCGCGTGCGTGCGCCCGGCCGCGCCCACCGTCCCGCGGGTGGGACTGGGCGTGGCCGGAGGAGGGTGTCCGGCCGGCGGTGAGCCTTTCATTTTTGGGAGGCAGGCCCAGGCGGGGCCCGCGTTCTTCCCCACCTCTCTACTGAGGAGTAGTGGCTGGGGGGCGGAGGCGGGCGGGCCGCGGTGGGGTCGGCGGTCACAGCCGGCTGAGCGGGCCCTCTTCTCTCTCCCCAGACCCTGTCCCTGGGAGCCCAGCCCGGCGACGCAGGGATGGCCCCGAGGCCTCCGACGGCCAGGCACCAGGTGAGCAGCCCGTCGCTACCCCGGGGTGTATTTGGAGCGGTCATTGTTCTCCACTTGAGCGAATCCGCTTCCCGGCTCTTTCGCCCCCTCGGAGCCTCCTAGCCTTGCGAAACCAGGGTGTCCAGAGCTGGGCGGAGCGGGCTTCTCCGAAGAGGGGCTGCACTGTGGGAAGGAGGGGCCCAGGGAGGGGTGATCTTGTGGGAGGAGTTGAAGAGTGGATGTGTTGGGGAGTGCCAAGCCAATTCCTTGAACTCTTTCGATTAGGAATCTGAAGGGTGGGGTGACAGGATAGAAAACTGTAGGGGGGAAAGTGACTTGTGAGTGAAGGAGAGAGGAGCCCCAGCTTCTGATCCAGGGGCCAAAGAGAGACCTTAAGGGGCCAGAGAAGCCTGGTCTGGACTTGCTTAGGAAGAGGCTGGAGATGGTCTCTTCCCGGGCAAGGAGGGAAACAACAAAGGAAGATTGTCCCGTAGCTTTTCGTGTTGTTCTCTGCTTTAACAGAGATATAGTAATGTACGTCCCAAGATGTTCAGCCTTCAACTTAATTAATATGATGCTGATTTGTGAACCTATTTATTCTTGTGAGAAGGAGGAACTTTCTAGAAGCATCCCAACTCTGAGCTTACCCACTGAATTACATAGAGTCTATCCGTGAAAATATAACAAGGTTCAGTTGGTGTTTTAATCCACACTCTCTTTATAGTTAAAGGGAAAGAAATCACAAATTCTAGTTGCTAGGGCAGGAGACAGTCGAATCAGATAAGAATTACCGATGTTGTTTAAAAGCAGTTTACAGTAAATTAAACAGTATATCATGCCTTTATATTATTTTACTTCTTGTTATATGTTTTTGTTTTAATGAATGAGCCTTCAGGAGTAAGACAAGTAACAAAACTAGAACGAAACAGTTACTTGGTTTGAGGAGAGCCAGAGCAAATCACTGTCATCAGCACCTTGCCATATAAAGTGTTTCCTCAGTAGCTTGTGAGAATTCGGGTGACTTTAACATACTTAACACCTCATGGAGGTGATGATCATTTCCACCTTGAGGGTAGGATTACCTTTTTTTTTGAAGGATAATTGCTTTACAGAATTTTGTTGTTTTCTGTCAAACCTTAACATAAATCAGCCATAGATATACGTATATCCCTTCCCTTTAAAATAAAAAAAAAAAAAAAGGATTACCTTTTGATTGTGAAAAGGGATCTGTGTTCTGAGCAGTGAACTTAGGGACCTCTTTAAACTTGACTCTTAAGCATGTGTTCCCTAAAGCACTCTGGTTCAGCTGTATTCTCATAGAATGGCCTGACAGTGTTCACTTGGGTTACCTACCTCAGGCTGCAGTTGATGACCAGATGGAGGACAGGACATGACAGAACACTGGCCCTACAAATGGGGCTTTTTAGGCAGAAATTTCCCTTTGTCAGTGGTTCCCTTTCTGTGAGCATGGCCCTTAGAGGAGTACAAAAGTTGAGTAGTGAGTCATGTGACTACTTATCCAGGAAGTTAATTTAGTAGGGGAAGACAGCCTCATGTAGAAGTATAGCACTAGAAAGGTGGTGTCAAGTGTTGCTGCAGAGATCCAGAGCCTGGTGTGAGTACAGAAGGGAGAGGAAAGTGTGCCTGTGGGAAGGAGTCAGTGGAGATTGCATCTTTGAATAGGAGCAGGGTGGAAGCAAGTGAAAATGAACGGAGTGGGAGTAGAGCTGATTGACTGTGGTCAGGGGTTGGGGAGCTTCCCAGGTGGCTCAGTGGTAAAAAATCCACCTGCCAGTACAGGAGATATGGGTTTGATCCCTGGGTCGGGAAGATCCCCTGCAGAAGGAAATAGCAACCCACTCCAATGTGTTCTTGCCTGTAGAATCCTGTGGACAGATGAGCCTGGCAGACTACAGTCCATGGGGTTGCAAAGAGGCTGACACAACTGAGCATCTGGGCACACGGGTTGGGAGGCAAGAAGATGAGGGGCCTACACCTGAAACCGTTGTCCTGTATGACAGTGGGTGTGGGAAGATGAGAATACGAGAGAGTTTGGGCTTTTTTCTTTTGGGCCATGGTAATCTATTCATTCATTCAGCAGATAGTCACTGAACCCCTATGTTGTGTTAAGACACTTTTCTGAAGAAGTGAAGTGAAAGTCGCTCAGTCGTGTTCAGCTCTTTGCAACCCCATGGATTATACAGACCATGGAATTCTCCAGGCCAGAATACTGGAGTGAGTAGCCTTTCCTTCTCCAGGGGATCTTCCCAACCCAGGGATCAAACCCAGGTCTCCTACATTGCAGGTGGATTCTTGACTAGCTGAGCCACAAGGGAAGCCCAAGATACTTTTCTAGGTGGTTGGGATACATTAGTGAACAAAATTTGTAATGGTCTCTGCTTTTTGTTTACTAGTGTTTCCCAACTGCCTAGAAAAGTGTCCTAACGTATCACAGGGGTTCATTAGCTATACGCTGAATGACTCTATGAATGAATGAATGGAAGGAGGTATGGGAGTTAACATTCACGTCTGGGGCAGAGTGCTCTGGGTAGAAGAAACAGTGGGATGTGTGTCTGGTGTGTTCAAGGAGCTGTGAGGATACTGTTGTAGTTTGAGCCCATGTTTTTGAGCTGGTAGCTGTACAATTAAAGATTGCTGTGAATGATGTGCAGGAGCAAGAGTTTGAAAGTTGGGGCTTCTGTGGGTAAGTCCTTCTCCCAGGTCTTGGCTAACAAACAGTCGAAGTGGCCCTATGATGGGAGGGCAGTGGGAGCAGAGATGGGCCAGGTGAGATACCCCCAAATCTTGGGGATCTATGTATAGATTGTTAGTAACTATAGCTGTGTAAGCATTATGCTTTTTTTTCATTATGTATGTACTGTGTTTTTAGTTAGGATTTTGAAAAGCTGTTTACCATTCTTAAAGTTGAAGCCACCAGAAAAGTAAGAAATGAGGAAGGTTTTATAAGCAAAAGCTGCTTGTGGAGACCAGGTTTCTTGGTGGTATTGTATCTTGAAGGGGAGGCAGTGCAAAGGGACCAGGCTCTGGTGTCTATTGACTTTAGATCCCAAGAGAGCTCTGTGGCTTGGTTATCGGGATGAACAGACCCAGCAAAAGCTGGCTCAGGTCACTGCAACTCAGACATGATGCTCCAGGGAAACCAAGCCACTTGCTGAACCAGGTCAGGATATTTGTGGTCAGGGATATGCAGGCTCCCTCTGTGCGCAGGCCCCCTTTCTTAACCGCTTCCTGAGCTGACTAATGCTGGTCTTTAAGCTTCAATTCAGACCCTGTTTCCCCTGGGCAAGATCAAGTGCCTCTCCTGTGCACTGTGCATGCTTGTCATAGTGCTCTCTTAGGTCACGGAGTGATGTCCTTACCCATCCATCTCTGTACTGGGCTTCCTGCTTTTGTGCAGCAGGGCCACCTGACTTCTTTCATCCTTTGCTCCAAAGTACACACGCTTTAAGTGGGTGTCACGTGAACGAACATTAATAATCACTTAACCCTAAGAAGTCATTCTATACTTTCTGCATTTTCTTCTCCTCACATAGCAGAAATGTAATTTTTCCAGTTGTGGTGATGCTCATTTTCTGATAAAGTAACTGCATGAAACAGTGTGACTTTCACTGAACGGTTTTAAGAAATTTGTTTTTAAAACAGTGTTAGAATGTCAAAACCTATTCCTCTAAGACATATTTCAGAAATACAGTTCTTTTCCTGACTTTTCTGTGACTTCTACTACCTTTATTAAAATACATTTTATCAAAGTATGTATATTTAATACAGACTTTTTAGTAGAAAATTCTTTTATCGCTGCTTTATTTATTCTCGTGAATTTCCTTCTTTTCTCCCTATGCTTGTTTTTCCCTTAAACATTTCCCTTAAACATTAAGTATAATTTTTGAGAGGGTCTTTCATTTTTTAAATAATTTTTAATGGCTGTTTTATATTGCTTTGTATGATATGCCAAAATTAACCATTTCTCATAGAACATTTAAATTGCTCCTAAAGTTTCTACTATTAATACTGGGATAAAATCCCATTGATTACAATAGATGATTAAAACAATTTTTTTTAAAAAATTACATCTGGGTTCTTAAGTAAAGCAACCCTCAGAGCAAGAGGGAGATCTTTGGCAGGTTTTGGTGGCATGCTCACAGTTAATTTGTAGAAACATTTTGATTGTTTTTAGTTCTGTCTTTTGAAATAATTTACCTATAAAATATTTGGATCCACTGGGCCTTTTATAGCAAGGATGATTTTCTCTATTTCTTCCTCAGTTACTGTCTCTTCTTTTTTCTGTCAACATTGGTGGCCTAGGATTTAAAAATTACCGACTTCACTAAGATCTTTCACATTTCTTAACACACTGTTGGATATTTTATTGGTTTATCCTCTAATTTTTTTTTAATATAACTATTTCTGTGTATTTAAAATTTGAGTTACATTCCAGTCCAATAGTCCAGGTGGTTTTCCTAGCTTCTCTCCTTTCAATTTTATTAGACAATTTTTTCCAGCAGTGAGAAACCAGGCTCTCTCAGCATCCTCAATACATTTACTTATCTGCTCAGTGTTACTGGTATCTCAGCCATGCTAACCATTTCTTCCACCTGCCCTCAGCATTCTTGATACATCGCCACACCACCTTTCTCATCTCCCATGGCAGGGCTGTTCTGACTCTTCAACTCTTAAGAATGGAAGGCAGAAGAGAATTGTACAAAATGCAAGGGAGGAAGGAGAATCTGAGATAAAGAGGAGTAGAAGACTAAGTTGAATTTTAAATATTAAATCCATCCTTCGATTCCTCTAATAAACATCATTTGGTCTAGTCAAGGTATATTGTCCATTGATATGGCTGGAATTTTTTTTTTTTTAATTTTAGGATTTTGCACTAAATTCATAAGATAGTGATCTATAACTTTACTGAAATGTCTTAAAGGTTTTGGTGTCAAGGTTGTACTGGCCTCATAAGATGAACAGGAAAGGTCCCACCTTCCTTTCTCTGGAAAAGTTTATAAAGGTTTGGTATTCTTTTTTTTTTAAACATTTAGAATAACTACAGTGAGTGAAGACATCTGTTTCTATGAGTTTTCCTTCTAGGTAGGTTTTTAAATATGAGTCATGGATTGTTTGCAGTTTTGGTAAGGTACAGTCTACCTCTGGGATGACCTTGTGCTTTTATTGATAGCATGCTGTGTTCTCCAAGAGTCTGTTCTACTGGCAGTTTGTGAATTCTGTTCATTTTTTTTTCCCCCAATACTGTGTTTTTCAGCTTAGATTTTTCAAGTTCCTGCCCTGTGTCAGTATTCTGAAAATTTCAAGAAACTGGCTATGTGTTTGAAGCTGCTTTTGTTTAAAAAATTTTCGCTCCAGCCTTGACTGCCAAAGTTCTGCCATTCCCTGGTTTCTGATCTCCCTTAACCCCCACCCGTGACCCCCGCAAGCTATAGCCCTCTGCCCAAGACAAGCTCAATATTCAGGTTCCTCCCTGTAACCAAAATCGGCGAGTGCCCCCAGGAAAAACACTATATCTTGCCATATACTTTCTGTCATTTACTTCTCTCCTGAATTTTGACATTCTAGCTCTTTCTGTTTCTACACCAGTAGGTTGCATTTAACTAGATGCTTTTTGTGAATTGCTTTTCTTTTGTTCTGGTCTGCTGCAAACTGCTATATCTTACCCAGTGGTAGAATCTATTTGTGTTTTTAAAGCTCCATCTAGTGTATATGTTTGTATGTAAGTATTTTGCTTTTCAAAAAAAAAAAAACATTGTATCACATATGAAACCTGTTAATTATCTGGAAAAGTAAAGTTGGGCACTATAAATCACTTTACAGCAGGATGGCATTTGGCTAAACTGTTAAATACTGGTAGTGCAGAAACTGTGTTCCATACTCATTTCCGCTACACCTAGTAATCACATTCAAGACAACCTGTATTGCCCCTTTGATCTATCATTTCAGAACAGGCCACTCAAAATTAGTCTACCTCAGGGTTATTCAAAAAAAAATTCTGCTGGCAGGCTTCTGTCCTATATATATCACTAAAACAAAGGTATCTTTCTCTGTCCACCTGGACATCAGAAAATCTTGCTGGTGGGTCTTCTTGCTAAAAATCTTCCTTAGTTTGTATATGCCTGAGCAATAGACATTTGTAGTCCCTTATTTTAAATTTTATTTATTTTTATTTCTTCTTTCACTAGATTTGTAAGAGATTTTTCTGTTTGGCCAGCATTTGAGAGGAGCCAGCTTTTAGGTTTGGCTATTAACGCCATCGTTTTGCCATTTACCCCTGCTTTTTATAATTCAAGAACAGAATTCGCTAATTTTTATATTTTTTAATCCTCAAAATAACTCCTCATTTTCCTTTGGTAAGAATTACCCAGACTCTATTCATTTACTCAGCAGACATTTTTGGAATGCCTGCTCTGTGCCAGGTGGTATTCTTAGCCAGAGTCACCCTTCAGAACCAGTCAGGAGAAGGTACCTGCTTCCTGTGGGCTGGCAGTAAGGAGTCAGTGAGAAAATTTAGTGAGAGGGTGTGTGGGCTGTGGTGAATGCTCAATAAATGTTAATTGTTGCTTTTTTATGATGTATCACATGAGGGGCTTTTAAATGTTGCCTGGTTAGGGCCCTTCACGCTTGGCCAATTTTTATAAATTGCCCATGTGATTCTGGAAAATTCCAACATACATAGTTTTGGAAATACTGAAGTGAAAACAAGTCTGAGAAATTGTTGAGGGAGAAAAACATGAAAATAAGCTACAGTTCTGAAATGGAGATAGAGACCAAATACCAGAGGTGGCAGGGAGAGGATGCGGGATCTGGAAAAGCTTCAGAAAGGAAGAGACTGTTGAACTAGTTCTAGAAGGATAATTCAGAATTTTTCCTGTAGAGCTGAGGGAAGAAAATAAACGATGGTCAAAACAGGATGTGCAAAGGCAAGGAAACTTGAAAGAGTAATAATATAGTCAGGGCAAAGAGTCCACTTGTGGAAAGCATGGGATGTATGGTAGGATGCAAAATTATGAGAAAGATGATTCAGTCACCTAGAGAGAATGACCTGAGGTGGAGATCTAGAACAATTTAGAACAGTGTTATCCAGAACAAACATAATACAAGCTACATGGATAATTTAAAATTTTCTAGTAGCCACAATGTTAAAAAAAAAAAACAGAAAAAAAACGGGTGAAGTTAATTTTAGTAATGTATACTATTTAAACTAGTATAGCCAAAATCTTACCATTTCTACATGAATCAACGTTTTAAAATTATTAATGACGTTTTACTTTTTTTTTTGTACTAAGTCTTTGGAATCCATTGTTTCACACTTAACTGCATGTCCTAATTTGGACTAGCCACATTACAAGTGTTCAATATTTACATGTGGCTAGTGGATATCGTATTAGACAGCATAGATCTAGAGTGTTAGGGCATTGTGTGGCCAATTGTATATAATATACATAATTAAATACTACATTTTATATTAAATATAATAAAAACTACATATAGTATAAATATAATATTTTTAAATATATAACAAATAATTAAGATTATTTTTACTCATTAGCTGCCAGACTCTGGTTTTCAGTTTTGCAAAGTTTTAAAACTACAAAGTTTCCTGAGTATTAGTTTTAGGGGAATTCTCCCACAGGGTTGGTATAGGGTAGAATTGGAGGAACATGTCTCTTTACAGTTGTAAATGTCCTTTCTGGATATACTCTTTCACCCTTCTGCTGGTAAAACTCTTATTTCTTCAGTTCAGGGAGTCTGTGTCATAGATGAGAAAACTGGATCTCCAGGAGGTGTGTGTGATTTGCCCAAGGAAACTACACATATGTTAGTTGTGGAGCCTTTTAGGGGCCCATGACATTGGGCCTTCTCAACTTAGCATGTGCTGTTTCCAGTTCTTTGCTTTGGGCTCCATCTTTTGGCCAAGGTCCTCTTTATGTCAGCGTGAGGAAGAGGAATATTTAATACTCCTTGTTAATTTTTAAAATGTATTGATTATGAGTTCCGGTTATATCCGGAAGAAGGATAAGCAGTGTTTGCAAGACATCACTGGATCATTACAGTCTGAGGTGTGACTTGGTTGGAATGCCTTAAAGGTGATCTAATTCAGAGTGGCTGATTCACACCAAGGCTCTTTTTACCTATTTAGTCTTGCAAACTCTTGACTGTCCTTATGTCCTGAAATGGTTCTGGCCTCTGAAGATTTGGAGGTTCCTGAGACAAGGAACTTGACCTGCTAGAAGACCACTGAAAAATAGGTAACAGTCACCATAATGTAGTCTTAGGAGCTGTGCTGAAGAGAAGCCCAGGGAGGGAGCTGTGGTGGGGGTGGACTTACCCCAGACCTGTAGGTAGAAATAGAGCCTGGAGGAGAGAACTTGACTGAGTCTTGGTGGGAGAGTAAGTGTTAGTCAGGCGGAGGAGGGAAGACCAGCCTTTTGAAGCAGAACTTGCAGAAGAGAAAGAGATCGTTTTGTGTCAAGGAGGTGTAAATGTTCTCCACACTGAACCATAGTGTACAAGGGAAAGAGAAGCCAGAGCTGAGGCTGCGGAATTAGGTGAGGACTAGGTTAGGAAGGGGTCAGGAGCTCACAACAAGGAGTCTAATTTTTAATCTCAAGGAAAGTTTATTAAATATTTATGGAACACCTGCTATGTTAGCTGTAGAGAAAATAGCTACATTCCTACTCTCCTGGAATTTATATTCTGCTGTGGGATGCAGCCTGTAAACAAATGAAAATATCACATAACAGGTATAAGGACTATGAAAAGGGAAAAGAACAGAGAGTGACAGTTTAGGGTTGAGGGGGTGCTATTTTATATGATGTGGTCAGGGAAAGTTGCTCTGGTGAAGTGGCATTTGAACAAAAAGCTGAAGAAAGTGAGTGGGGAGCCATGTGCATATCTGCAGGAAGAGACTTCCAAGTCAAGGAACAGGCAGAGCAAAGACCTCAGGGTGGGAGCATGTGCATTGTGTTCCAGGAGTTGTTAGGAAGGTGGGGTGAGTGAAGCTAAGAGAGCAGTAGGTTGGAGATGAAGTTTTAAGATGAGGCAGGGAGATGGGGCAGGGGACGGATTGTGAAGGACTGTGTAGCTACTGTAGAGACTTGTGACTTTTACTTGGGATGAATTGGGATGCCATCAGAGGCTTTTAAGCAAAGGAATGACATGCTCTGAAAGGTTTTAAGAAGATGAATCTAGTTGTTATATGGAAAACAGACTTGGGAGGGGTGGGGCGTGAGTGGAAAAGGAGGGACAAGGTAGGAGATTGTAGCATTGATCCAGGTGAGAGATGATGGTGGCATGCGCTGAGTGAGGGCAGTAAGTATTGGGAAAAGTGGGAAGAAATGAAGGGTTTGTATGCATGATCAAATGTGTTTTAGAGAAGTGACTCCGATAGTACATAGGAAAGAATTGGTGAGACCATGAGTAGTAGAACAGGTTAGTTGTCCAGCCAGGGCAAGAAGTGATGAGTGGCATGGACTAGACATGTGTTTACTGGTCAGTACATACTTTACCATTCATTCAGCCTATTCGGGGAAATAGAATAAAGTCAAGAGTCCATGCGTTAAACATAAGGAACCAGTTAAGCAAAGGAATCCAGGTTGGTTGGCAACTCTGTTCCTAAACCACAGGGGCTGTATGTTTAGAGGACAGAGTAGGAATGGAAAGGTGTTACTTCTCACAACCTAACTTAAAAGGTCTGCTTTGGTCCAAACCTTTTCCCTGCTGGTCATCTGCATCCCAAGACCAGCCTCCCTTCTCTCATTTGTCAATCCCAGGACCGGATTCCCATTCTTTCTTCTCCTCTCCTAATGGTACTTACCCCTCAAGGCCCAGTACATAAGCTTCCTTAAAGTTTCTCTCCGGTGCCCAGAACATTGGTAGCACTTCACTTTACTGTGTATTGTCTCATACCATGCTTTAATAAATAACACATTTTAAAATAAACTGAAACCTATTCAAGGACTGCAGTGTTTTTCATTTGCATTTTTATTCTACCACAGTGCATATGGTAAAGCCAGGTACTTAATACATATCTAGTGTCTTTCTTTTCTTTTTTAATCTAGCAGCATCTTACCTAGCACAGTCAGATTCCTATCCTCTGTCGGAAATATCTACCACATTTCAGCCCTTTGCTGTTTTTGTCGAGACATAGCTGCAGTGTTGAGCAGAGATGTGATAGGGAGGAACCATTGTTTATGAATGTGATCATGCACCTCAGTCACTAGGAGATGGGGGCCACTCCCCTTTTCTCTAAAATTCAGATCTCAGCAATCTCCTTAAGGCTCAGCTCAGTCCGGAAACAGATATTTAGTGTTGGGTCAGATACTTACTGGATACTGGTATTTTAGAGTTAAAAAAAGAAAAAAATATGGCCCCTGCCCTCATAAAGCTCACCATCTAACTAGGAAGTTCAGTCACTCAGTTGTGTCCGACTCTCTGTGACCCCATGGATTGCAGCACGCCAGCCTTCCCTGTCTATCATCAACTCCCGGAGCCTACTCAGACTCATGTCTTTTGTGTCGGTGATGCCATCCAACCATCTCATCCTCTGTCGTCCCCTTCTCCTCCTGCCTTCAATCTTTCCCAGCACCAGGGTCTTTTCCAATGAGTTGGTTCTTCACATCAGGTGGCCAAAGTGTTGGAGTTTCAGCTTCAGCATCAGTCCTTCCAATGAATATTCAGGACTGATTTCCTTTAGGATGGACTGGTTGGATCTCCTTGCTGTCCAAGGGACTCTCAAGAGTCTTCTCCAACACCACAGTTCAAAAGCATCAATTCTTCGGTGCTCAGCTTTCTTTATAGTCCAACTCTTACATCCATACATGACTACTGGAAAAGCCATAGGTTTGATTAGACCTTTGTTGGTAAAGTAATGTCTCTGATTTTTAATATGCTGTCTAGGTTGGTCATAGCTTTTCTTCCAAGGCAAGCGTCTTTTAATTTCATGGCTGCAGTCACCATCTGCAGTGATTTTGGAGCCCCCCCAAATAAAGTCTGTCACAGTTTCCATTGTTTCCCCATCTATTTGCCATAAAGTGATGGGACCAGATGCCATGATCTTAGTTTTCTGAATGTTGAGTTTTAAGCCAACTTTTTCACTCTCCTCTTTCACTTTCATCAAGGGACTCTTTAGTTCTTCTTTGCTTTCTGCCATAAGGGTGGTAATAAGGATTAAATAGATTACTAGGTCTGTTTAAATAGTTGTGGATTTGCAGAGTGGCTTAAAGCACATCATATGGGCATTGACCCTCTGTTGGGAGATCAGAAGACCTCTGTGAAGATGTGCTAATCTACCTCTAAAGTGTGAAATATAATTAGCAAGGGACAGATGTATGGGAGGGTGGGAAGAGGATGATGTCTTCCAGGAACCTGAGAATTGCTGTTCAATTATAGCTCAGCACACAGGGAGGGCATGAAATCAGGCAGAAACCGTGTAACTTTCCCTCACTGCTCCAGCAATCTCATGGCTCTGCTTTCCTGCTGATTGTCTTTACATACTTTATTATGTACTTCTTGAGGTAGAAATTGGTTTAACCACGACCAAAGGACGTATTTCATACTGAGCATGATGACAGGTGTCTTAACAAGGCTTGGTGAGGCAAGACAGAAATCAACACATGAACAACAGAACTTGACTATTCAGAGGCATGGGAGTCCTTAGCCAGCCTGGTTTCAGTGGGTGGTGGTGAAGGAGTGACTTGAGGGGAGTACAGCATGCAAAATATCTCTGATCTGGCAGTTCTAATTCTAGCTAGCCAGCCTACAGAAATTCTAGCATATTTGCCCAAAGAGTGTATTGCAGTGATGCTTGTAACAGCAAAATATTGGAACTAATCCAAATATACAAAAGGAATTGTTCCATTTATTCATTCACCAAGTATTTTTTTCAGCATCCACTATGCTGGGCATCACTTTAGGCACTTGAGGGGCATATAACTGTGAATAAGATAGTAAAATCCCTATTCTCACAGAGAGTGCAGTCAAGGAGACAGAAAAGCTAACAAGAAATTCCAGATAATTACTAGAAGTACAAGCATCCTTTTAAATCTGCATCTGTTTGGTTCCTGAGTTAAAGTTCAGGTGGCAGAAATTTGGACAGTGAGAGATACTTGTCTGTGCTAGGAGGAAAATTAAGCATGGTAATATGATGCGTAGTAGATTAGAAGGAGGTGCTGAGACACCTTTTCTCAGGTGGCAATTCTGGATGTGACACCTAGAGGACTAGTGACTGGTTGTCAGCTATGTGGCAGTCTAGTGCCCAGGGTGGGAAGAAGCTTGATGTGTTCAGGGATCAGCAAGGTCAGCAGGGCCAGAGCCCAGTGAGGGATGGGGCGAGTTTGAATCTTATTCTTAGCACAGTGGAGGGCTGTGAGTTTTAGGTGATGGGTGCGTGATGGTACTCCAAATGTACTCTGGAGTGCTGTGAAGCAATTCAAAGTAATGAGGTGAAAGTATACAAAGCACTAAGGGAAGACTTCCAAGATACATAGCTAAATGTAAAAACCAGGATGTAGAACAGTATAAATGATAGTTCATAAAACAAGTCTGTGTGGGGGAGGGGAGAAGGTGAAGGAAACATGGAAAGGGGCGGCTTAGTATCTACACCAAACTGTTAATAGTAGTTACTTGTAGGGAGTTTAGTGGGATTGGCCATGGGGGTGAAGGGGTGCAGTCACTTTTTATTCCCTGCTGTATTTGGGTTTTGTAGCAAAGACAGTGCATGGGCAGTGAGGAATTGGTGATAATATAGAAAGACTTGGCTTTGAAGGGAACAAGAGGAAAGCTAAGTGGGCTTACAGGATTGTGGAATATATTGCCCCTCATGACTTTCCTGCATGCCATATTAGATTCTCTATAAAATTATGTAACAACTAGTATATTTAACCCACTTTGCCCCCTCAGGATATCAAACATGTGATCACCTTTTCTTATAGACCCTATAGTAGGTTCCTAGTATTGCTATGGGAACATTTGTGGGGTTGATCCCTACTTGAGCAAGAATGTGTTCCTACAGGAATCACTGACATTTAAGGATGTAGCTGTGAACTTCACCCAGGAAGAATGGCACCACGTGGATGCTGCTCAGAGGCGCTTGTACAGGGATGTGATGCTGGAGAACTATAGCCACTTGGTTTCTCTTGGTAAGGACCACATCTTCTTGTCTATGTATTGGCAGGTCTTCCCTTTCTCAGATGCTCAGGTTGTGGGGCTCATAGTTTGGGTGACTGTGAGCAGGGTGTTCAGGGTTAGAGTTTGTTCATTTTGTTGAAACCCAGCTTTATGGGTTTCTGAGCCTACCTTTTAGGTAAATAGGAACCAGAAATAGGCCATTTGATTGCATGACTCCTCAAGTTGCACCTTTTTTTTCCTCTTCAGAGTTGTTGAGGATCAAGTCCTAGTTCTGACTTTTAAAGGGCTCTTTATCAACTTTTATAAACAACCAAATCTTATGTGTTTACCTATGAGCAGGATATCAAGTTTCCAAGCCAGAGGTGATCTTCAAATTGGAGCAAGGAGAAGAACCATGGATAGCAGAGGGAGAAATCCAAAGGCCTGTCTGTCCAGGTAAATGAGGGAGAATTCAAGAATCAGTGCAGAATGTGGCACAGCTGAGGGAGAGGAAAGCACCTTCACTTTGCTGCCTTGGGAGCTCCTCCATCTGTAGAAGAGCTGCACTGTCTCCTGGATGACACCTCGGTGTGTCTCCCTTCTCTAATAGGGTGTGTTGCTGTTGATAGGTCTCAGAGGAAAAGGTACCCCTTTTTTCTTTTTGAAAGTAGCCCTTTGTCTTACTCAGAATGCCATCTCTCCGTCTTGTAACCCTACTTCTGGATCATTTTCTCCTCTAGTGTCCTCAGTCTCCCTGCATTGTTTGGAGATCTCTCTTCTTACTCATTCAGACATTAATTGAACTCCCGTGTCTCCCTTTGTTTCGTCTTGCTGCTTTCACTGTCGATGCCCTAGACTTGTAGGGGATACCCATAATCTTGATTCTCCCCCGCTCCAGACTTCTTTCCATGACTGCATTCCTGTTCCACCTGTCTGGGGAGCAATGCCATCTTCCTCTTGTCCTGCACTCCTGCCCATCTGATTCATTTCCTCCCTCCAAAGGTCTTAGAGTATCCTTCTCTCCTGACTTCCCCACTTGTTCAGTGCTTCTTGGCTTTAGGTCTTTGGCTTTTCTTGCTTTTCCCTCCTAGTGAATCTGTCTTAAGGAGCCTGACTTCTGGCTTCCTCTCCGTTCTTTCTATATTGTGCTTAGTTGCTCAGTCATGTCCAACTCTTTCCTACCCCATGGACTATAGCCCGCCAGGCTTCTCTGTTCATGGGGATTCTCCAGGCAAGAATACTGGAATGGGTTGCCATGCCCTCCTCCAGGGCATCTTCCCAACCCAGAGATTGAACCCAGGTCTCCCACATTGCATGGCAGATTCTTTACTGTCTGAGCCACTAGGGAAGCCCAAGAATACTGGAGTGGGTAACCTTATCCCTTCTCCAGGGGAACTTCCAGACCCAAGAATCAAACCGTGTCTCCTGCATTGCAGGTGGATTCTTTACCAGCTGAGCTACCTGGGAAGCCCATTCTATATTACTTCTCTATAAAAGGGTGCCTGCCTTCTGGTAGTCACAGGTCTTTATTCTGTGCTATAGACTCAGAATTGTCCTAACTTGTACCCTGGTCACTTTTTTTCTCTTCCCTTCCCACAGGACCCCTCTAATGCAAGTCCCACAGAGTTCTTATTAAAGATGTAAAATCTAAGTTAATCATCTTGCATCCCCAGTCAGCACATTTTGCTACCTTACCTATTACCCATTTCTCCTCTTGCCCATTAGGAATTATCATATTGCCAGTTCCTCAGGCCAGAAACCACAATCATTCTAGTCTTTTTCTTTCAATCCAAGTTATTTTCCTCCTTTGAGAAGTATCTTAGATTTTCCTGCCTTTTAAATTGGACTGGTGACATCCTAAACCACGCCTCAGATTTAGATTAGTATAATTCCCGGTTGAAATTGCTCACTCTATCCATAGAGGGTTTGTAATCCATATTGGGTTTTGTAAATCATAGTTTTATTGAGGTATAATTGACATATCATAAAATTCTCCCTTGTAAAGTGTACATTTCAATGGCTGTTTTGGGATAAATACAGAGTTGTGCAGCCATCACCACTATCTAATTAAGCAGAACATGCTCAATGTCTCCAAAAAGAAATCTTATACCCATTAGCAGTCACTTTCTACTCCTCATTCCCCCCAGCTCCTGGCAACCATCTACTTCTTGTCTCTATGGATTTGCCTATTCTGGATATTTTCTATAAATGGAATCATAATATGTAGCCCTTTGTGATTGGCTTCTTTCACTTAGCTTAAGGTTCATTCACGTTGTAGCATGTATCAGAACTTGATTCCTTTATATTGCTGAGTAATATTGCATTGCATGGATATATCACATTTTGTTTATTTATCATGACATGGACCATGTTGGATTTTAATGCTTTATCTCATAAACTACCATTCTCTGAAAGAACCTTTTACCTCAGTATAGGAAACAGAAACTCCCTTGATTTAAAGGTCCCCATCATACCTTCTAGTAATATCTTTCTGTTCCTGCCAAAGAGAGCTCCACCTAGGCTGAATTTCTTCTTGAAGTTACAGACCTGAGTACATTTCACCCCTACATACTTTCTGGTGTTCTCTGTAAGAAATATACAGTTTCTCTCATTAGATAATAGTTTCTCTCTGTCCAAAGCCGTCTTATAAGGTCAAGGTCTCTAATTCATAAAACCTAATATATGCTAATATACTTGTTTCTTTCTTCCCTGGTCACAAATACCATTTATATCATCTCTACCACACAAAATCAAATTTACTATATGCCATCTGTTGGTTTTTTTTTTTTAAGTCATAAAAAGATTGTCTCATTTTTATTCTTAGGTTTTTAAGCTCCTGGAGTGTCTATTTATTATGTTTCTAAATATTTTCCCTCTGTGTTGCAGAGCATATAGAAGGCAGTCAGAAAATTATTGATTGTTATGGAATCTTGCTGGGGAAAGAACTTTCTCATTCATTAATTTCAACAAACATTTCTTGAATGTCCCACTGAGAAATATTCTAAAAGAAATACGAAGTATTCTCTGTCTTCAGGATTTTAGAATTGAGTCTTGTTCCAGGGTAAGGAATTTGGGAATTTAGGGTTCTTTAGTTACTGTTTTTTTCCCCCTTCTAATGTTTATATGAAAATTTTCAAACATTTGAGAAGTTGAAAAGATTATACAGTGAACACCATATTCTACCACCATGATGCTATAATTGTTAACCTGTTGTTATATTACATAGTAACCTATTATATTTGCTTTATCACATATCTCTTTATCCATCTATTAATCTGTCTTACTTTTGATGCATTTCCTAGTGAGTTGCAGACATGAGTACATTTCACCCCTGTATACTTCAGCATGTAGATCGTTGACTGGAGTTCAATATTTGTTCATAGTTCTTTTTTTTTTTTTTAATTAAAAAAACATTAACTACAGTGAAATTTACACCTCTTATAAGTACCATCTATTTGACTTTGATAAATGCATTCTCGCATCTAACCCAAACTTCTATTGATATGGAACATCTCCAGCATTCCAGAAACCCCTCTCCCCTTAGTTTTTAAAAGATTGCCATTCTTAGAACCTGGACAGTAATTAATTTTCTGCTGTTAGTATTCAGAGGTTAAACAAAGGTTTAGAGGTCAATTTTTTAGGCAGATTAAAATAAATTGTTTTTGGTTAAGAGAGGTGATTAATGTGGAATCAGAACTCAAATAGACTAAAACCACAGCTCTAGTTATAAGGGCAAGGATGATTTGCTTCTTGAAATATTACTTGTTTATCTGCTTGGGAGGTATACCCCTCTATCTCCAGTTATGTCAAAGAATCATTTTCAGTTAGTTCACTGGCTACAGATTTTCTCAGCAAGGTTTGAAGATCTGAAGCCTCAGAAGTGACTTTAAAAAAATTATGAAATGAATGTATTAGGAAGATAGATTCCATGGCAGTTTGTAAAATGGACAAGAGGCATGAATAGCAGATAGGACTCTGCATGAAAGACTATGATCCTATTCTGTTTGTATCTGTGCCTGACTCTCTCATGCTCACTGGTTCCCTTACTCCCTAACAAGCCCTTTTATGTGGGCTTTCTCATTCTGGACTTATCCTTCATGATAGCTCTGTCATCTCTCTCCACTCTTCCTTTCTCCATTCAGGGTCTTCTTTTGAAGTTATTGGACTAATTTCAAAACAAAGTGATATATAATTGCTGTCTTTTCATTCCTACTGTAGCAGTTTGTTTTAACAGAGGGGAATAGGGAATGTTTGCACTTTGGGTTTCTTTCAGACTGGAAGACCAGGCCTGAAGCCAAATCTTCAGATCTGCAGCAGAGCATATCTAAAGTATCCCTTAGCACAGATGAGCTCTCACATACCACGGGAGAAGATGCTTGGGACCTTAGTGGCCAGTTAGAAAGGCATAAGGAAAACTGGAAGAGACATCTGGGGCCAGATTCATCCACCCAGAAGAAAATAATCACACCAGAGGAAACTTGTGAGCAAAATACATTTGGTGAAAACTGTAGATTGAACGCAGACCTGGTTACACAACTGAACATTCCTACAGGGTCTAGTGAATGTGATACACTTGGGAGCAACTTGGGACATAATTCAGACTTAATTAATCAAAATAATATCCTGGCAAAAAAGAAACCTTATAAATGTAATAAATGTAGAAAAGCATTTATTCACAGATCATCTCTGACTAAACATGAGAAAACTCATAAAGGAGACGGAGCTTTCCCCAACAGTACAGATCAGGGAATTTATCCTGGAAAGAAGCACCATGAATGTACTGACTGTGGGAAAACCTTCCTCTGGAAGACACAACTTACTGAGCATCAGAGAATTCACACTGGAGAGAAACCCTTTGAATGTAATGTGTGTGGGAAGGCCTTCAGGCATAGCTCCTCCCTAGGTCAGCATGAGAACGCTCATACTGGAGAGAAACCCTATCAGTGTAGTCTTTGTGGGAAAGCTTTCCAGCGCAGCTCCTCTCTCGTTCAGCACCAGAGAATTCACACGGGAGAAAAACCTTATCGATGTAATTTGTGTGGGAGGTCGTTTAGGCACGGCACATCCCTCACTCAGCATGAGGTTACACACAGTGGAGAGAAACCCTTCCAGTGTAAGGAATGTGGAAAAGCTTTTAGTCGATGTTCTTCTCTTGTCCAACACGAGAGGACACATACAGGAGAGAAACCTTTCGAATGTAGCATATGTGGGAGAGCTTTTGGTCAGAGCCCATCCCTTTACAAACACATGAGGATTCATAAGAGAGGCAAACCTTACCAAAGCAATAACTACAGCATAGATTTCAAGCACAGCTCATCTCTTACTCAAGATGAAAGCAGTGTCACTGAAGTGAAATCCTATCATTGCAGTGCCTGTGGGGAAGACTTCAGTCACATTGCAGACTTCTCTGACCATCAGAGGATCCACACTGGAGACAAGAACCCCTATGATTGTGAGCAGGCCTTAAGTCAACAACCTATTTCTCATCCTGGTGAGAAACCCTATCAGTGTAATGTATGTGGAAAAGCTTTCAAAAGGAGTACTAGTTTCATAGAGCATCACAGAATTCATACTGGGGAAAAACCCTATGAATGTAATGAATGTGGAGAAGCTTTCAGTCGACGCTCATCACTGACTCAACATGAGCGAACCCACACTGGAGAGAAACCCTATGAATGTATCGACTGTGGGAAAGCCTTCAGTCAGAGTTCATCCCTCATTCAGCATGAGAGAACTCATACTGGAGAAAAACCCTATGAATGTAATGAATGTGGGCGAGCTTTCCGAAAGAAAACCAATCTGCATGATCATCAGAGAATCCATACTGGAGAAAAACCCTATGCTTGTAAGGAATGTGGGAAAAACTTCAGTCGAAGCTCAGCTCTTACTAAACATCTGAGAATTCATACACGAAATAAACTCTAGGACCCTTGACATTAAGAAATACGAAGAAAGCGTTAGTTAAAATATTATTCAGTGTCAGAAGATTCTTACTGGAGAGGAAGCTTGAGGATATAATGAATTGTGTGTGTGTGCGTGCGCACATGTGTGCAGGTGTGTATGCGTGTGCGCATTGTGTGTTGAGAAATCTCTGTGCTGTTTTTTTTAATAAAAGCCACTTTCTCAGATCTGAATACATACATGTGAAAACAACCTCAGACGTCTTATATAACCTGTTAGAAATGACATGCCTATATATTGGACTTTGTAAAGCTTTTGAATATATGTATGCAGGGAATCACCAACTTTTACCAATTTGTAACTCAGCGTTTACAGCCTTTTTTAATAAATAAAACTCCCGCAGTGATGACCAAAACTCATTTTTAAATTGCTTGACAAATGAATTCAACTGCAGCTCTTACATTAAATTTACCATGGAAACCAGTTTCACCTCCAGGAATTCACTGTTCAAAGAATTAAATCAGCTGGTCCAGCCTCTTCCTTGTACAGATGAAACTGAAAGCCAAAGATGTGAAGTGGTTTGCAAGCCTGATACAGTTTATAACAGTAAAGCTGGGTGGAAAATGCAGGTCTTCTGGATCTTTGGCCCCATGGTCTTGCCACTGAAAAGATATTTTGGAATTCAGGGCTTTATAATAAGTTTTAAAATAAATCAGATGCACAAATATTTAACAAGCACTCAGGAGTTGAATATAAGAGGCAGCAAGACATATACAAATTTATCATACTTATTTAAAGCAGCTTGTTGAAACCTTACAACCAAAGTTGTAAATAGTTGAACTACTAATGACTTCTTTCCTTTTCCCACGTATCATATTTCAGGAAACATATGGTCAGTTTCAGAGAATTTATTAAATCTTCCTGCTGTGCTTTTCATGATCCTCCCATGGGAAAGCACTGCACCAAGCTTCCTATATTGATTTGATCAATGGGAAAACAACACAGAACTACAGAGAAAAAAAATCCCCCAATTTAATTTTACTGTAAAGTATCAATCCAGTTATCTCTTGCCATAAAATTTGCCTTTAAATTAGTTTAGGGAATCAGCATATAGTGGATCATTTTGTGTGCCAAGGAAATTTTCACCATTAAACAATTTAACTTTTGGCTCTGTGGTGCTTTTCCATCAGTAAAGCATGAGGTAAGCTTCAGGAGCCCACTCTAATCATTAATATCCCTTAAAGCCTCGCATAGGCTGTTCTAAAGGAATTTCCAGAATCTTTGTTCATTCATTGGCACCACTAGTGCAGATAAACTTGGGAGCACCTGTGGAAATCGACACTTTTCATGAAATAGCCTCTGCCCCTGCCCCCAGGATAAGCAGATTTTTCCATCCTAATGATGAATCATGGAGAAGAGTGATAAGGGTTGGTGTTGATGGTAATCCTTTCCTACTGGCTTCTCTGCATGCCAGGTAGCAGGAGCTATCCTTTTTGTCTCATCCTGGATAACGTAATGCAGCTCCGAAACATCCTTCATAATCCTCTGCAGGAAAAATGTGTGTGGGGTCAGAAACGTGGGATGTCTGGCCCAGTGCATTTATCACACACGAAGCAGGATGGGTTATTCTGTAGCAGTTCTGTCCTCCCAGAACTTTTTAACTGTTCAAAAATACCTTGTCTGTGATGTTCTCTGCTTAGTGCTTTGTGCACACACAATGCCAAGACCATGCCTATGTTGTCAGTAATTCTACTCAGAACCTCTTCCACTGATTGGCTTCTTAGCTGGGAAGCCTATCAGAAACTCCTTTTGCTTTTGATTGGGGATCCCCGTAGTGGACTGTTTGCAAGAATGGCATGAATTGTAACCAGTTAAGTGCAACGTAACTGTTACGGAAGTTTATAAAGACTTGGTTCCAAGATAACCTAAAGGAGACCACTGGTTTGTGTGTGGAGTCTGGCCTAGATCCAACCAGTCTCTGAATCTCAGCACATCGTCATTGGCGGGGGGGAGCCCAGGATGTATGTATGAATGGAGGATTGCCTAGTCCCAGCAACCACACACCATGCACTTACGAACATCGAGCTTTCTAGGCAATATGAAATACATCCTTGGAACATCATTGTATTATTTCAATAAATAGCCTTCTTAGTTGAATGGGAGTCAGTTTGTCTTTTTCCATTTTCAGAACTTGGCTAAGATTAAAGAGTGGTGCATCAAAGGAAGAGGGATTAACTGCTAAACTCATCACAGCCAGGTGAGTTAATAGCATTTACTGAATGCTTACTTCTTGAAAGACACTGCTAAGTATTTTACAGCCATCATTTCATTTGATCCTTACAGCTCCCCTAATAGGTCTTGTGGTATCATGTCTTTGCCCAGCTTTTGCCCTCCTCTTCCTCTTGTAACAATCCCTTCTGTACTGACCACAAGAACACAAGTCAGGACATCCCGGAGCTCAAAGATAATTTCAGCCAATTAGAGACTTTGGACAGAATTTTTTCAAAACAGACTTTAGCAAGGATACTTTGATTTGAGGTTGCTAGGCTGGTAAGGTGAAGGCCTAAAGTTGCTTCGAACCTGATTCCTTACCAGAGAGGGCAGGTCTGCTGTCGTTGCAGAGGACGAGGCGACATGACAGTATTCTCATTTCTCATTCCTGAAGTCCCTGGACTGGATTCAATTTCCAGAGCTCTTCCTGGGATTCAGTGGGTTCCCCAGGACCAGTGGAATGATTCCCCTTTTGTTATATTTCTGTTTCTTGCATTGAAGAAACAAGTGTATGTATTATATTTTTGTTTTCTAATGGGGAGAAAAACCCAGAGAGATATCAGACTTGGAACCCAGAACTACCTGGCTGCAAAGGCACGGCTCTTAACCTCTACTCTTCATCATGTCTTCAGAGCCATGTTATGTTCAAGGAGCTTCATATAACAGGCTTTTGAGGGTGAATGGAAGAAGGGATATGGTGATAGTTTAAACCAGAGACCCAAGTGGAAACAAAATGAAGGACCTTGGAAGGTTTTTCTTCACTATTTCAGTAAATTAAGTCCCCCCAATTCACCCACAACCTTCACCCCTTAATATATCAGTTATTTGTATTTGCCTGTTCTGTAGATAAAATCTTGTATCATACTTAAATAAAAAACCTTCTTACAAATGTTTTCATGTTGCTACATAGTCTCGTGATCCCCTTAACAAATCCACTACTATTGCAATAATATTTGGATAGTTTGGGGCATTGGTTTTATAATAATGACATTGAATACTTATACCTTTTGAAGCACCCTTGCCTTTTTATTTCCATAGAATTTTCTTAAAATACCCATAGTGAGTTAAATATCTAGAATGGGGTTACTGTGTCAGCATGTATAGGTAAGTATAACCAGATGGTGTGAGGTTCATATAAGAGTGAACTAGATACAATAGTGCAGGAATAATAGTCTCAAAATTGCAAAAGAGAAACAGGAGAAAACCAATCTTCCACTCCTGTTGCCTGGGTATGTGTGGGGAAAGGCCCCAGGGCAGGCATTATGTTCTACAAAGCCTCTTGCATTTTTCTGTGCAAGCATGGATAAGAAAACAATTCTTCTGTTATTAGGTATACTGATGCTGGTGCTCAGGTCTTTATAGCTACAGTGGGCCTTGATAGATACTAAATTAGTTAATTCCTTTTTGTTAAAAATGCAGATGTCACATCAGGGAAGGTTTTAATGACTGCCCAGCTAAATTGGTCTCCTTTTTTAAGTTCTAATGGATTATGTTGATATCCTTCACTTTACCATGATTTGTACTTTTGATTGATTGGTTTTTCTCCCCACCGCAGTAGATGGTGAGTTCCAGGAAGGCAGAGTCCACGTCATTTGACTAACTTTTTTTATTCCCTTGCTTATCACAATACCAGGGACACAATAGGTACTAAATGTAGTCTTGTTAACAGTACAGTGGAGATGTGTTGATAGTCAAAGCAGATTGGCTTTTCAAAATGAAAAGATGCTCCATCTTGAAATCAATACTGCAAAAGAAAGCAGTGAGATATTATTTCATATTCATTAGGTTGGCAAAAAGAAGTCTTGTGGGGGGAAATGAGAATTTGTACTTTATTGGCAGTATAAGGGAAGTTCTGTATCTTCCCTTGCTCTTGATATAGGACTTACAGGACTCTGTCTTTGGACCTCTTTTCTTTTTCTACAGTCCCTCTCACTGGGGCTCTCATCCAGTCTGAAGGCTTTAAATACCCACTTGAAAATTTTATCTCCATTCCAAGATTCCATACTCATAACCAACTGCCTACTTGACATCTCCACTTGGATTTCTAACAGACACTCCAAATTTAATATGTCCAAAGATGAACTAACTCATGATCTCTCCATCCCAATCTCATCTTTTATCAAGTTCCTCCCTCAAACTTCCCATCTGAGAAAAGGCAACCCTAGTTGCTCAAGCCCCAAACTGGGTAACCATTCTTGATTCCTTTCTTTCACATCCCATATCCAAGGTTCATTAAGTTCTGTTTGCTAACTTGCAGAATGTATGAGGATGGTCATATCTTGTTGCTTTTTACTCTTTCTGGAATCCTCTTCCCCTGGATATCACTTGGTTTGGTTCCTCACCTCCAGCAGATATTTGTTCAGTGAACCCTTCCTTAACTATTGTACCGAAATAGCAATTCATGGGACTTCCCTGGCAGTCCAATGGTTAGGACTCTCTGTTTTCACTGCTGAAGGTACAGGTTGAATCCCTGCTCAGGGGAACTAAGCTACCACAAGCTGTGTGGTGTCACCAAAAACTAATAATAGTAAAAAAGCAGTCCCCCTTCATGGCACACTCCCATCTCCCTTCCCAGCTTCATTTTCTCTGCAATTCCTACCACCACCTGACATAGTAAACATTTTACTTACTTTTTATATGCCCTTCTATTTTTGGGGTGTATGTGTGTGTAAATTTTATTGAAATGTAACATTCTTAAAGTACAAAAATAGGTGAACAGCTTGATGGTTGAGAACAGCAACTTACATGTCTTGTTCAGTGCCCTTTCCACAGTATAGGAGATAACACAAATGTTTAATGAATGGTTGAACTGCGTGCACATGTACTAACAAGGTTAACATCAAAAACAGTTGAAAATAAAGTTACAGAGGGATTATATACAATGTGATAAAATTTATTAAAGGTCCATATCACCTTTTTTTAAATCAACTTGTGCAGTAAAAGAAAAGTATTAAAATATTGGCTTTAGAGTGGTGGTTTCCTCCGGAGGTAGAGGGGAAAGGGATGGGGAAGGATAAAGCAAGACTAACTTTTATAGTTTTTTTTAATAAAAAAATCTCAAAATATTAATATTTGTTAAAAGAAGGTGATGCATATTTGTTGTATATGTGTGTCTGAATGTTAAACTCTTTTACAGTTAGTTTGCCTCCCTGCTCTTAATCTGGTCCCTCCTCACACACAACCAAGCTGGGGAATCGTGCTTGGTTCCCCCTTGGTACCATGAACCTATCTGACCTGTACATTCAGCATGCCTGAAGGATTTAGGAAAAGGGATAATGGGCAGTCATGTTTCCAAGGATGGGAAGTTGATCTAGGCCCAAGAAAGGGATGGTCTTCGTACTGTCAAAATCAAGTAGAGTAGTTCCCACTCTCTAGAAATGCCATTTGAGGGAATAATTAAAAAGAAGGGGAGGACAGGGGAGCAGAGGGCTTCCTATATATAAGCAGCATAAATGATTATTGGCAGGTGTTGGTGGAAGAAAAGAGGTAATTTTTGCTGGCAAATTTTGGTGAAAGCCCTATAATTTTGGAAAAACTTTTTTTTTTTTTTTTGGTAAACATTTTAATGGATAAAGGAGCCAAGAAATTTGGACCTGATAACGTAGATGGTATTTTATTCTGGTATGACCAGGTAAGTATTAGCAGTAATGATTAATGGGGTTTTTGTTTTACTCTGTGCATTAAGAAACTAGCAATTACCAGTTCTCAAATTTTAATATTCATTTTCAAAAGTTAAGAGTTGTCACAGGGTTTTGGCATGGACTTTTTGGTTAGCTTAGAGTTGCTGCCAAAGTCTGAAAGATGAAAAATGTCATGTTCCCCTACATTCTAAAGGGCACCACAAGAACTGGGCATATGCTCCCCACAGGAGTCACTAGGAGTTGGGAGATTCACAGCCTCTCACTCCTAGGGCCCCACTGACAGGTAACCCCTGAACAGAGTCATATCCAGAGGAGATGGTACCTCTGTTCATAGGGTGAGGCCTCTATCCCTTCCCCACGCACGGCGCTAGGGATATCAGGCACCAAGAGATATTAGGGGCATCTGAAATCACTTTATCCCCAGCAAAACCACAGGCCCACTATGCGGCTACTACCCCGAGTTCTTAGGTGAGCTCGCCATGCACTCATGACGTGTGTATTTGGTGGTAAGGCTGTGGGGAGTAATCTACCATCGATAGGTGCCTGCAACAGTCTGGAGATTTCTGAATAGAGGGGTGTGCTGCTGGAGTAACCTCTACCCGCTGAGTGTGAAGCCCTCTGAGGGTCCGCCTTTGTGGTGTTTGTAGGCGGAGTTCGAAACCGAGTGTCGGGTCAGACAAGCCCGCTCTCTTCGACTTCTTTGCCGTCAGCGTCACAAGACCAGGATTTCAGTGGATCTTGGGTATGGTGACTGCATATAGTGCGTTCCCAGTCGTTATTGATCCACTAAACCAGGGCCATTGAGCTCATTCTCAAGGGGGAGCTAACTAGATGGGAAGCTGGAATTGTGCTGGCACACCAGGGCATGTGTTTATCCTGTGCCTGAGCTCACCCAAGGAAAAAAGTTAGACGGTGGGCAGGAGCCATCGGACTGTGTCCCAGGGGCTGCCCTACCAAACTCGCGTGTGACCTACCTGGAGAGGGGTTGGAGGTGAGAACTGAAGTAGACCACTCCTCTATGAATGAATACAGTGAGCTGGGATGAAGCTGCACGCAGCTCCCAAACCAGCGCGCATCTCCCTGTGAGGAAGCCATCTATCGAGGCAAGCCACCGGCCTCGGGCCCAACAGGACTAACACAGCCTATCGACACCTTCCTTCTCAACCGTTGCTCGACTCATTCGGGCCTCTAAGAATTAAGGTGTGAATCGGGAGTTTTGAACTGGTCTAGACTAAGTTTTAATAAACCTAAGTAAGCACAAAATTGCTTTTTCTCAGGTTATGAGCTCCTAAAAGGTATTTGATAACCTGGTGAGAGCAAGAAGGCCTTTTAAAATGGTGACTCCAGTCACATTAGCTTTATAGTATAAAAGTTAGAATTAATAACAGGAAGTTCTGGGTGTGCCTTTTAAAGAGGTGTCAAAGAAAGCCCACTGGGACTTACCCGGGCGCTTCCACTGCAGAGGGCACGGGTTCCATTGGTGTTGATTGGGGAACTAAGATCGCGCATGCTGCGAGGCCAGAAAAAAAAAGAAAGGACGCCCATTTCCACCCAGGAACATTGTACCAGCTCTGGGTTAGGAGTGTAGTCCACGGAATTCGGCCACACGCGTGCGGACGGAGTGGCCCGAGGCTCGTTGCGCGGCTGGAGACTACATTTCCCGAAAGCCTTGGCGGTGGAACACTTCTGCTTCCGGTTTGACGTATTCTGCCGCCGACGGGGGCGCTCTTTGCGAAAGGAACGGGGTTGTACCCCTGACATATTCAGTTTCCAGCTGCGCGGGGACGTTTACACTCTGTATGGTGTTCATTCCCTTTTGAGAAAGTGCGGAGGGGGCAAGAGCTTGGGCGCGCGCATGATATTTGCCCAGAGCCAGGCTACCCTCCTCCTGTGGCCTCCACCGGTGTCCCATGGCTAGCCTAGAACACCCCAGGCCGGGACCTTGTGCTGCTTTCCCGCGCTCTGCTCATTGGCCGGAAACTGCCATCTCTGTCACGTGATCTCGATAATTTGGGAGACGTTGAATCATACTGAAAGAAAGTTACACGGTTCAATATAGCCTGGAGTTAAAACTCCCCTCTGGATCCTCCCCATCATTCTCTGCAAATCAAAGAACTCTCTCACCCAAAGAAAAAGAATGAACATTAAGGTTGATTAGCCCAGCTTCCAGCCAGTCCAGCCTCTGGCCGATCTCCAGAATTCCTTGCCCCAGCCCTTTAAGAGATAACTAATCTGAACAACCTTGGAGAAGAGCTGGCCCCTTTAAGACAGTAGATTTCCACATATATGTCTATATATACTTAATCTTTTCTTGGGTTAGTGCAGCAGCTCACTAATACTGCTGCCCCTTCTCGCTTCATTAAAGGTGATCTGTTCCTGTAAAGTGCGGGTCTCGTTCTTTTTCCGAACCTCGCCTTCTCTAACTCCCTTACTCTATAATAGGAGGTAGTCTAGGTAAGTGGAGAAATTTAAGGTAACTTACCTCCACTTTCTGAAAAAAGTGTAGCTTTTCCTGAGAAACTGTAAATTTCTACTTTGAAACAGAGCCATAAAACCAGAAACACCATCTCCTCTTCCCCTCTCCTCCAGTCAGCTCCCTTCCTTGGGACAGGAAGGGTCCTGTGCAGGTAGGCTGGAGGGAGAATGATGCAGCATTGAGTGAAGGGTTACACTAACGGTAATGGTAGTCGAGGTAATTAGGCCCGACTCTTCCATTTAAAATAACTTCAGCTGAATAAAACGTTGAAAAAGAAAAGCATTCTAATGAGCTAAGAGGAGAGTGAAGAATTAAGGATCAAACTCTAGGAGAAGCAAGGATGAAATCATAATCCCAACGCTCAAAGCTACTTTTGCCTGAAGGCATTTGCTGGTGGAAGGAGACACCTTGAAACTCAGGTGTAAAGTTGGTGGACTTGCAGTATAAGGGATACAAGTGTAAATATGTTGAAAGCTAGGAGTCTGAATAATCGCCCCACATTTGAACTGGGACCCCAAATGAAGACACCCTCAAGAAAATGTTAAACTGGAGATAAGCCCTGGCATAGACATGTCTCCCAAATCCAGCTTGTCTTGGAGGTGTAGAGATCCTTAGCCTTCAAACCCTATGCTGCTGCTGCTAAGTCGCTTCAGTCGTGTCCGACCCTGTGCGACCCCATAGACGGCAGCCCACCAGGCTCCTTCGTCCCTGGGATTCTCCAGGCAAGAACACTGGAGTGGGTTGCCATTTCCTTCTCCAATGCATGAAAGTGAAAAGTGAAAGTGAAGTCGCTCAGTCGTGTCCGACTCTTCGCGACCCCATGGACTGCAGCCTACCAGGTTCCTCCGTCCATGGGATTTTCCAGGCAAGAGTACTGGAGTGGGGTGTCATTGCCTTCAAACCCTATTAACTTTGACCTAGAGGTGTGCTCAGGTGTCTGATAAAAGCAAATGAAAATGATCCTTTAGAGAAAGGTATTATCGTCTCAGACATCAGAGTATTCACACACACAATTCTTTTTTAAATAACGTCCAGCACATTCTCAAAGATAATCAGACACATAAGGAAATAAATTGTGAAAGAGAACATGTAGAAATAATAGACAACAAATACAGACACAAACACGTCAGGTATTGGGATTAACAGGGTATAAAATAGCACTTCTTAATTTTTTCTTAGTATTTTTAGAGATAAAAGACCCTGTTGAAAACACCTATGAAGACAAACCTTAAAAAATTGACATAGCAGGTTTGAGAAAATAACCAAATGGATTTTTTTTTAAACTAATTAATTAAAAAAAAACTCCAACAGCTATATGTTTGACAGTAAATTAAATATAAAAGAAGAATTAATGAAATGAAATATAGGTGAGAATAAATTGTTCAGAAACTAGTGCACAGAGAAGTACAGAAGACAAGCACCTTAAGCTATTGGGTAGAAAGATCAACATAGATTTAATCAGATTCCCAGAAGGAAAATACAGAAAAAGGTATATGAAAGACATACCAAGGTACAGATTCAGGAAACTCAATGAAATTCAAAGAGGATAACTAAAAGTAAGTCCATGACAGATACATCATGGTGAAAAAATAGTATGTAAAATGTAAACAAGCAATTAGAACTTCTGACTTCCCAATAGCATCTATTGGGCTTCATAGGAAGCCCTATGAATGGGGAATGAAATCTTCACTGTACTTAAAGAATATGTCAACCTAGAACTCTGTATATAGCAAAATCTTTCAGAAATGGAGACACGAATATCTTTTATACAGCTAAAAACAGTCAATACTTGCTCTCTGAGTGACCTGCAGCAAACTCGTAAATGAGGCTACCTGTTAGGGCTTATGTGAGGATTGAGTTAATATCTGTAAAGCGCTTTGCCCTGTGCCGGCTCATAGTTGGTGTTCTTTAAAATGTTTGGTCCCCCGGTGAACAAGCTGGGATTGCGGGGGCGCTGCCCTTGTGTGGAACTCTCCCAAGGCGGGTCCCAATGGGAGCTAGTGCTGCAGGGTCCAGTCCGTCTCCCTTCCCGGACGGTGCAAGCATGATGGTGGCCACCAGAGGGCGGTGTCACATCGCAGAGGGTGCCCTGGAGGCTGCAGAACTTGCACCAGGCGAGCCTGTTGCAGGGATGCCTGGATCTGTCTTAACATCGCTGACGCTGATCTGCCCTATTGCCAGGTACTCCCTATCTCCTCCCCTCAGGTGCATCCCTTGCGGATAGAGGCCCTGAGAGCTAGTTTCTGGTTATTTAGATTCATGCAAACCCTTAGTTGTGGCGTGTGGAATCTAGTTCCCTGACCAGGGATGGAAACTTGGCCCCCTGCATTGAGGGCAAAGAGCCTTAACCACTGGACAGCCAGGGAAGTCCAACGGACGTTTATTTCTAAATATTCAACTAATAATGCTTTCATGGCACACACAGGTTCTATCAAAATTCAGCAAAAAAAAGATTTTAAATATCAAGACATAGAGCATCACCCAGACTTCTAGCAGTCCTGCCAACTGATTGAAGGAAGTGGTCCAGGAAGAGGGATGAGAATCTAAAACTTGATCTTGGAGCAGAAGACTGACTATAACCTCATTCTCTAACTGCGAGTGCGCGTTTGAGTGGAGCCACATGGAGCTGACAAGTTGTATTCTAGGCAGAACTAAGGTCTCCTTTGTATTTTGTGTGTGAGGTTTCTGAGGGGTAGGGATGGGGGTGGTGAAGAAGAGGATAAACACCATGACCAGTCTAAGGAAGCAAGAAATTTTGACAGTCTTTTGAGTCTCAAAGTCAGTTTCGCAGACTTCAAAATCAAAATCATGTCGAAAAATGGTTTTAAAAAAATGCAGGATTCTGGGTCCTATTCCATAGCTCCAGAATTTCAATCTTTGGGGGCCGGGGGCTTGGAACCTGCATTTTGGCAAACATCTCTATCTCTATTGCATGCTAAGTTTGCAGATCACAGACTCAACTACGGTAGCGACGGTGGGACTCATGGGGCGGGAGAACCCAGAGCTTCCAACAGGACTGGTCCAGCATCTGTCAACCACTCTTCTAACCACTAGCCCCACTGCAGGTTGCATCCGCTCGAACTCCACACACCATCACTCCCCACCCCTGCCACATCCCAGCTCTCCACGCCCCTTCCCCAGCTCTACAGCTGGTGGATTTGACACTAGACGCTATCCTCTGCGCCGCGGCCCCACGTGCACGCCCTCGCGTGCTCTGCCCCGGAAGTGCTCGCGCAGGGCTGGAAGTGCGCAGAAGTGGCGGCGCCCCAGAGGGACCCCTGGGGTAGGGAGCCCCCCCCCCCTTTGTGGAGTAGGAAATGAGTGGCTTTGAGTCGGAAGGCAGAGAAATGGAAGGGGGCGAACCGGACGGAGCAGGAGAAGCAGGGAAAGAGTGGCCAAGCGCGGGCGGAGGACGGAGAAGGGGGCGGCGCGGGCCGGAACCTCGAGGTATGTGCGGGAAGGGGCTCTTCCCTGGGTGGGGAGGGAACCCAGCGCGCGATGCTTGCGAGAGTGGGGGAGACCTGCAACCCAGAAAGTAGCGGGAACGTCAGAGAGGGGACTTAAAGGAAGGTAGGACTGTGAGGTTCTTTCGAGGGGACGTTTTAAGTCGCGGAGGGCGAGGCTGCTGGGAGCGGTAATTGGGAGGGTAGCTGGAAGGAAGAGACTGCAGCTTCTTTTGTGGGCGGAGTGAGAGACCCGAGAAGAGTGGGGTGGAATCGGGTCCTGCAGGAGCGAAGTACTTAAGGGTTGAGGGAAGTAGGGAACGGTTTGGAAGATTAGGGTGGTAAAGGAATAATATTTCACGAGTAAACTTTGGGAGGAGTAAACAGTTTGGAAAGACTGTTTCGGGACTGGTGGGGGGTGGAGGAAGGCAGTTTAAAGAGTGGTTTCCTTGGAAGATAGGAGAAAGAGTTAAACAGCTTGGTGAGATGTCCGAGAGAAAGTGTGTATGGGGAGGGGTGCGTAATTTGGAGGAGGGATGGGGAAGAGAGGCGAAGTCGATAGAGGTGTCCCAGAAAGTGGGCGGGGCTAGAAGTAGGAAATGTTTGTAGCTCAAATTCAAGCGAGAGGAGGAGGGGCTCAGGGGAGAGGGTGGAAAAAGATGGGGCTGGTGGGAGGGAAATCGAGTATAGAGGAAGACCTCAAGCAGAGCTATAAAAGAAGAGGCTTTGGTGCTCAGGGCAGTAAGAGAAGGAAGAGTAGATGGGGCTTCAGAGTAGCAGAAGATGGAGAAAACTGGAGTAACTCAGATCGACTGAAGCCATTTTTTCTACCCCTTGTCTGCAAATACCAGTAATTGATTCCCTCCATCGTGGGAATCTTAAGATGCGGTGGCCCAAAAGTTCATTTGGTTTTTTCTGCAAGATTGATCTAGTAGTTCTTAGTTGTATTTAACTTCATTGGAAACAATTTTGTAAGATTATATTGTGATAGCTGTCACATTAGCATGCATTAAAAAAAAAAACTTACCAAAATTGGTGAATTTTTGTGTAGCCATTTTAATACTGAAGATGGAAGAAAAAAAGCAACATTTTCCACATATTATGCTTTATTATTTCAAGAAAGGAAAAAATGCAACTGAAACACAAAAGAAGATTTGTACAGTGTATGGAGAAGGTGCTGTGACTGATCGAACGTGTCAGAAGTGGTTTGCGAAGTTTCGTGCTGGAGATTTCTCGCTGGACCATGCCCCGCGGTTGGGTAGACCAGTTGAAGTTGACAGCAGTCAAATAGAGACATTAATTGAGAACAATCAACGTTATACCACAAGGGAGATAGCCGACATACTGAAAGTGTCTAAATCAAGTGTTGAAAACCATCTGCACCAGCTTGGTTATGTTAATCGCTTTGGTGTTTGGGTCCCACGTACCTTAAGTGAAAAAAACCTTCTTGACCGTATTTCTGCGTGTGATTCTCTACTTAAACGTAATGAAAACGTTCCATTTTTAAAACAAATTGTGACAGGCGATGAAAAGTGGATACTGTACAATAATGTGGAACAGAAGGGATCATGGGACGAGCAAAATGAACAACCACCACCTACACCAAAGGCCAGTCTTCATCCAAAGAAGGTGATGTTGTGTATATGGTGGGATTGGAAGGGAGTCCTCTATTATGAGCTCCTTCCAGAAAACCAAACGATTAATTCCAACAAGTACTGCTCCCAGTTAGACCAATTGAAAGCAGCACTCAATGAAAAGCGTCCGGAATTAGTCAACAGAGAGCGCATAATCTTCCATCAGGATAATGCAAGGCCACATGTTTCTTTGATGACCAGGCAAAAACTGTTACAGCTTGGCTGGGAAGTTCTGATTCATCCGCCACATTCGCCAGACATTGCACCTTCGGATTTCCATTTGTTTCGTTCTTTACAGAATTCTCTTAATGGAAAAAGTTTCAATTCCCTGGAAGACTGTAAAAGGCACCTGGACCAGTTCTTTGCTCAAAAAGACAAAAAGTTTTGGGAAGATGGGATTATGAAGTTGCCTGAAAAATGGCAAAAGGTAGTAGAACAAAACGGTGAATACGTTCAATAAAGTTCTTGGTGAAAATGGAAAATGTGTCTTTTATTTTTACTTTAAAACTGAAGGAACTTTTTGGCTAACTCAATATTACCCACTTTATAGATAGGTAAACTAAGCTCAGAGGAGTGAAGTAATTTGGCCAAGGTCATGTGACTAATTGTGGTGGAGTCAGTTGTATCTGACACTCTGAGAATAAAGCCCAAGTTCTTTAGACAAAGAACTACCATAGCCTCTCTGATATAAGTCCTGCCTGCCTTCCTAATCACCTCCAACACAAGTTTATCCCTACGTCAGGGCCTTTGCACCTGCTATTTTTCCTCCAAAACATCTCTTCACTGGGCTAACTGCTTATTACCCTTCAGGTCTCAGTTCAAATACAAGAATTCCCTGATAACACAATGACTTTTTGTCTCTTTAACCGATTTTAGTTTACATATTGTATTTTTTGTTTGTATACTGTCTAATATCTGTTCCCACTACTCCCCCACCCCCTTATGAGGACAGGGGCTTTGCCTGTTTTGTTCACTGCTGTACGGCTAGTACTGGCACATAGTAGGTTCTCCATAAGTATTTGCTGGATGAATGAATGAATGAATGACTTTACAGGAAGGTAAAACAGTTAAAAACAATGTAACTTCTCTGAGTATCTTGAAATAACAATTCTTGCATGGTGAGCTTACAAAGATTAGAAGAAATAAAAGAAGTCACAAGGCCTAGAGCCACAAGATATATTTTTAAAGAAATGAGAGTTTCGATTCTCCCACCACCCACACATTGGACCTCAGGGCATTTGCAGACCTCTGCACTCTGAAAGCCCTTTGTCTCCAGAGAAGGAAGAACCCTGGCAAGAGGGGTGAGCAATCCACCAGCACCACTATTTGGGTAATAACTGGGGCTTTTCTTCCCAGGCTTGTTCTGCTGGTCCCCATGCCCCTTCCTGCAGGCAAAAATCTCTATTTAACCAGGAACTGAAACTCTGGAGACCCTACAGGACAACCATGAATTGAATAATGTGTGTCAGGCAGAGAGAGGGACACTTAATGAGGGAGGCTGGGTTCTTGTGATCTAAGAAATCAAGGAAACTGTTTTCTTCATTTCTCTTCCCTTTGTGGGAGCAGTACAGAGTAGGATGGGGGCTTGAGTAAAGAGAATTGAATTAATCATCTCATTTCCTAGCCCACTCTTAGTTGGTTTGTGCAAGGCTTTTCTCTGGTTTTGTTAATTCACTCTTACATTCATTTCTTGTCATCGCTCTCCTCCACTCCCATTACTCTCCTTCCCCATTCCATTTATAATAAATACCCTGAATTTGTACATAGCTTTGTCAAGTGTGTAGTGTTGTCTTATGTGACTGTGAATTTAATTTTTTAATTAAAAAGGATCTACTATAGGTCACATTGTGTTTCTTACTGTAGTAACCAGTCTCTAAGATGGCCCCCAGTGAGCTCTCCCAGTATTCATATCTTTGAGCAGTCCCTGAATAGAGCTGAATAGTTGCTGAATTGCACTGAATAGAGCTGACCCTACTCAACAAATAGGCTATTGGTAAGGATAGCAGTGTGCAGATTCCAAGGCTAGGGGATGGACAACATTGCAGTATCCTCTTTGCTGTCCTTGATTACCCACTCTAGGGGAAGCCGGCTGCCATGCTGTGAGGATGCTCAAGCAGCCCTATGGAGTGGTCTAAGAAGAACTGAGGCCTCCTGCCAACAGTTCCGACTTGCGAGCCATGTAAGTGAACCATTTTGAGTGATTCTCCCACCCCAGTAAAACCTTCTGATGATTGCAGCCCCAGTGACATCTTAACTGCAACTTCGTGACAGAGCCCAAGCCAGAAACACTCAGTCAAGCCGTTCCCAAACCCTTGACCCACAGGAGTCGAGGGAGAGAATATGTTTACTCATTTTCATATGTCACAACATATTCTTTTTTCCTCCACCATTTAAAAATGTAAATCATTCTCAGCTTGAGCCAAGTTGTACAAAAACAGGTGACATGTCACATTTGGCCCACAGGCCTTTGTTTGTTGCTGCTGCTGCTAAGTCGCTTCAATCGTGTCTGACTCTGTGCGACCCCATAGATGGAAGCCCACCAGGATCCCCCATCCCTGGGATTCTCCAGGCAAGAACACTGGAGTGGGTTGCCATTTCCTTCTCCAATGCATGCAAGTGAAAAGTGAGAGCGAAGCCGCTCAGTTGTATCTGACTTTTAGCGACCCCATGGACTGCAGCCTATCAAGCTCCTCTCTCCATGGAATGTTCCAGGCAAGAATACTGGAGTGGGGTGGCATTGCCTTCTCTGGATTTGTTTGTTGAGCCTCAGTCTATTTCATTGTTTTGCATTGCTGCATAATTGTTCTATAAGATGCCTTCATCTTATTTTGTGTCTCGGCTCCCAGTGAGGGGCATTTATCTCCTTCCCTGGTGGCTCAGACAGTAAAGAATCTGCCTGCAGTGCAGGAGACCCAGATTTGATCCCTGGGTTGGGAAAATCCTCTGGAGAAAGGAATGGCAACCCATTCCAGTATTCTTGCCTGGAGAATTCCATGGACAGAGAAGCCATGGGGTCGCAAAGAGTTGGATACGACTGAGCCACTAACACTACACTACTTAGCTTCCACAGACAGCAACTGCAGTGAACATCCTTGGCTGGTGGGAAGGTCCCTGGGATAATTGTCCAGAAGTGGAATTGCTGAGTTTCATGGTCTTAGTCTGCATTCTGCAGTGGTATACAAAGTCCCATTTCCCTGTGCCCTAGCGACACTTGGTTTTATCCAACTTCTTAATGTTTGCTACTCTGTGACTTGGTTTCTCTTTGTTTGGCTTGCATTTCCCTGATAACTAATGAGTTTGAACATCTGTTTGTCTAGTGGCACACATTTAGATTTCCTCTCTAAATTGCCTAGTCATGTTTTCACCCATTCTTCTATAAGATATTTCTGATTTTTTCTTATTGGGAAGACTTCTGTGTCCTAGGCCTCAGTTTCCCCCATGTGTACCACAGTTACCTACAGGGGTCTCCTGAGATGCCATCCTTGTTTCTGCTACAGCCATGTTTCAAATCATTAGAATGTGACTTGGGGTTGAGTTTTTACACATGTTATTTAGGAAACTTAGGGGACTTCCCCGGTGGCCCAGTGGTTAAAACTGCGCACGGACCCAAGTTCGACCCCTGGTCAGGGAACTAGATCCATAATGCCACAACTGAGAACCTACATGCTGCAACTAAGACCTGGTGCAAAAAAAAAAATGCGCGCAAGAGAAACTAAGGATTTACTTGTGGATGATAGCTGAGACTTCTGGGTTCAGAGAGGTTGATGACCAGCCTAGAGCCACCCAGAGAATCATAGGGTTAAGCAGATGCCTGAATTGAGTTCCATTAGGAAGAGTTGGGGCTGCAGATCAAAATATGGCAGCAAATAGCACTTCTCTTGGGTCAAGTTAGAAATGACGTTTCTAAATGGTAAGAGGAGACAAGGCCTTGGAGTGTATGGGGCCTTCTTTTCCAAGTTGGTGGAAGTGAAACTAGTTGTGAACTTTTCTTAGGGGCAGTTTGACAATTACGAGCCAAAAGCCTAAAACACCTGCACACCCTTTGGCTCAGCAAATTCCCTAGGAATTTATCCTGAAGCAGTAATTGGTCAAAGACAAGGAAGAACGTGTTTGGTCATGAGGAAACAAAGATCATACCTAAGGATCCCATTTCAGGAAATGGAATACTACATATGCATATGCTATCTTAAGAAAGATGTTCTAGGTAATTTCCTGGTGGTTTAGTGGTTAGGACTCTCTTTTCACTGCTGAAGGCCTGGGTTCGATCCCTGGTCAGGAAACTAAGATCCCAAAAGCCATGCATGGTGAGGCCAAAAAAAAGAAGAAAGATGTTCTATAGAAAGATTTCTAATGCCATGGAAAGATGTTAATTCAGTTAAGGTGAGGGGTGAAATCCATTATAAAATAGTGAATACAGAATGATTTCACTTTTGTAGGGAAAAAATAAGTATGAAGGAAATCACTGGGAAAATGCAATGATGTATTAAGTGCTTGCTAGGGCCATGCACATGTTTTTAGTTCTTTTTATTAGCCTCATTTAATTGTCACACAACTCTTTGAGTAGGTACCGTTATTATTCCCATATCATAGGTGAAGAAACTGAGGTCAGAGATATGAAATGAGCTGCCAGAAGTCGCACAGGTGGTGAGTGAAGAAGCCAGGATTTGAATCCAGGTGCTGAGTTTTTTCTACACTTAGTATTTTAATATTTTTAAAAGCCCTTCTTGTAGTAGTCAGTGCCTTTGAAAGTATGAAGTGGGGCAGGGGTCGAGGGGAGTTATGGGGGAATGTGTTGTGTGGAGAAAAATCAGGAGTGGGATGGAGCTTGGCTCATCTCAAACCCTGTTCTTGCCCCAGACCCTCTCTCTTCATTCTCAAAAATATCAAGGAACTCAAAGGTTCTATATCTGCTGTGTGACCTTGGACTTGTTCCTCACCCGTTTGGAGCCCTTTTCCAGATATGTCACATGGACTGGATTTCTGGAGAAGCCTCCCTGTAGTCTTCCCATTGCCCCCCTCCCCAGCACCCTGAGTAAAAAGTAGGGAGGGACAGCCTTGCTTAGTTGGTCTGGGAAGGAAAGGAGAGAAAAGGACTGGGAGGAGCCGAGGGGCGGAGAGGAGGAAGCTGGCATGGGGAACAGGCAGGGTGATGTGGAGGCATGGCAGGGAGGGACAGGTCTAGGGAGGCGTCCCCTCCCTAGATCTCGTCTCCTCTGGGGCTTTGAGGAGTGACATACTGGTTTCTGAATGTAACTCTGGGGAAGTCTGCTGCTGCAAGCACTAGACAGGGAATTCAAAGACCTGGTTCTGCTCACATCTCACCACTGGTTACCTGTGTCCTAGTCAGTTCTTTCTTTGAGCCTTGGCTTTCTTGAAAGCCTGACTGTTTTCAGGGCTAATCCATACTGTAACACGCGTATATAAAACTTTGGTCCTTTTTATAGTTGAACAATATTTCATTGGATATACCACATTTTGTTTATTCATTCATCAGTTGATGGACATTTGTATTTTTCTTCTACTTTGTTCTTTTGGCCGTGTAGCATGTGGGATCTTAGTTCCCTGACCAGGGATCAAACCCGAATCCCCTGCAGTGGAAGTGTAGAGTCTTAACCACTGAACTACCAGGGAAGTCCCTTACATTTTCATTTATTTTCGGTATATACTTAGGAGTAGAGTTGTTGAGTTAAATAGAAATTATGTTTAACATTTTGAGGCAATACCTGTTATTATATAGTCCAAGAGCTAAGAATGGTTTTTATATTCTTAAATAGTAGGGAGAAATCAAAAGAAGAATAATATTTTATAATGTGAAAATTATACAGAAGTCGAATTTCAGTGTCCACAAAGAAAATTTCATGGGACAGCTGCTTTCATTCATTTATGTATTGTCTGTGGTGCCTTTGTACTGCAAAGGCAGGGTTGAGTGCTGTGACAGACCTGCCAAGCTCAAGTGTTTAATTAGCCCAAAGACCTAATAAAAACCTAGTCTTTATAGAAAATGTTTGTCTACCCCTGAACTTTGTGTGTTATTATCAATTACTCTTTGGTGGAGGCAGCTTGGTATGTACTGCCTTGATAGGAACAGAACTCAGGTGGCCGAGTCCTGGCCTAAGAATGTAAAGGGATGAGAGCTCATATCCAGACCCATTTTCTGGATTAAGAAACTGAGTCGTGCAGGAGGGCTCAGGCTCATGCAAGCTGAGGGGGAAGTGAGGACCTTGATTTTTTCTACTCCTTGGCAGCCTCCTCCCCTCCAGCTAAGAAGACCCATTTGTGAATAATTCATGGCTGGTGTTTGCAGAGCACTCCATCTTGCCAGAGCACTTTGATCACCATTAATTAGAACCTGGCTCTGGCTGTCACCTAATAAAACAAAAACATAAGTGGCTTTGATATCTCCATTCCTAAAACCAGAAACTTCCATCTCAGTTGTGAGGCTTGGTATCTGCAGATTCCTTTTCTCTGCCCATTACCCCATTACCTCTCAAAGACCTACTGTTTTGGCCTGAAAGTCAGGTTTCCTGAAGGAAGGAGGGCAGTCCCAGGGTTGGAGCCCAGTCCTTGTGGCAGGGTGTCTTCCGAGAAGTCACATCCCCTCTCTGCCCCTCAGTCGTTGTTGGAAAGATGAGAGTAGTGATGCCCATCTCTGGGGTTGTTTCTGTTTGTAGAAGTGTTCTGAAAGTAACCCTCCTATACTGCTGGTGGGAAGATAAAATGGAACAGCCACTGAGGGACTCTCCCAGTCCCTCAAATGACTCGATGTAGAGTTACCATGTGACCCAGCAACTCCATTCTCATGTACATACCCCAGAGAAAGGAAAATGTGTCCTTACAAAATCTGTACACAAACATTCCTAGAAGCATTATTCAAAACAGCCAAAATATACTGTGCAGCACAGAGAATTATGCCCATTATCTTGAAATAACCTGTAATGGCAAAAATATTGAATCGCTATGTTGTACATCTAAAACTAACACAATACTGTAAATCAAATATACTTTATTTAAAAGAAAAAGAAAAAAGACAAAGATTGAGACTGTATTTCAGTTTAAAGGAGGCTAAAGTGATAGGACTGCTACTTGCAATACAGGATCCTGGTTTAGATCCTGGATTGGGGAAAAAAAATTATACACATAGACACAGACACAGCTGGTTGCTAAGTTTAAATATGGACGATAAATTAGATGATAGTATTGCTACAATGCTAAATATCCTGAGTTTGCTCTTTGTACTGTGGTTATGAATGGATATGTCTTTGTTTTTAGAAAATACATACTGAAGCATTGAGGGGTTAAAGACCATGATGTCTCCAATTTAATGTCAGATTGTTCAGAAAAATGTATACACACATATAAATAATTATGTGAAGAGAGAAAATGAGAAAACAAGTGGTAAACAACTGATTGATATAGAGTGTCTCATACTAGTCTTTCAACCTTTCTGTAAGTTTGAAGTCACAGCTGTCCCTTGGTATTCACAGGGGATTGGTCCCAGTATCACCTCCTGCCTTCCCCGCCACTGTGGATACCAAAATATGTTCAAGTCCCTTATAGAAAATGGCACAGTATTTGCATATAACACCATACTCACATCCTCCTATATGCTTTAAGTCATTTCTAGGTTACCTATCATACCTAATACAATGTAAGTGCCATTTAAGTAGTTGCTGAGCACATGGCAAATTCAAGTTTTGCTTTTGGAACTTTCTGGACTTTTTTTCCCCCAAATATTCTCAATCCGTGGTTGGTTGAATCCTTCATTAGGGAACCCATGGATATAGAGGGGTGACTATATATCAAAATTACAAATTACAAAAAAAAAAAAAAATGGGAAGGGGAAGACAGCCACATCTAACAAGTACTCATTTTTCAAATAGCCTTTGAAAAAGTAATAAAGTAGTGGTACAGTTTCCAGAAAGTGAAAGAAAATAGAAGGAAATATTCCAAGTGTCAGCTGTGCCCTGTAGGGACATGCAAGACTTCAGGCCCTAGGTATCTTGGATTGGAATCCAGGCTCCGCTGTTCACCAGAGCTGACAGCCTAGGTGAGTGACTTACATTCTCTGTGCTCCTGTCTGCCCCTCCCCTGTGCAGTGGAGCGAGCACATCTGGCTCATGGAGTTACCGCGAGAGTCATGGGAGTATGAAGCATTTGTGACAGTGTGGGCCACACACTGAGGCTCTTGTAAATATCAGCCATAATACCCGGTTGGTGGGATTAGGAGTGAAAAAGTCTGTGTATTTGGCTTTTGTTCTGTTTTGTTTTTATTGACATTAACATTATATTACTTCAAGCTATACAACATAATGATTTGCTGTTTGTATATATACAACTATATATATATTGTTATATTGTATATATTGGGCTTCCCTTGTGGCTCAGCTGGTAAAGCAATGCCTGCAATGCGGGAGACCTGGGTTGGGAAGATCCCCTAGAGAAGGGAAAGGCTACCCACTCCACTGTTCTGGCCTGGAGCATTCCATGTACTGTATAGTCCTTGGGGTCCAAAGAGTCAGACACGACTGAGTGACTTTCACTTTCATACATTGTTAAATGATCATTACAATATGTCTAGCTGATAGTCATCACCACATGTGGTGGTGGTGGTTTAGTTGCTACACATAGTTACACATTTTTTTCTTGAGAAGTTTTAAGATCTATTCTTAGCAATGTTCAGATATGCACTATAGTAAAATTAGCTGTAGTCCCCATGTTGTATATTACATTCCATGAGTTATTTATCACTGCAAGTTTGCTCCTTTTGACCCCTTTCACCCATTTTACCCACCCCCCCCACCTCTGGCAATCATCTGGCTGTTCTCTGTATCTGTGAATTTGGGTTTTTTGTTTTGATTTTAGATTTCACATTTAAGTGAGCACACATGTTATTTGTCTATGTCGGACTTACTTCACTTAGTGTAATGCTCTCGGTCTGTGCATTTTTAAAACTGTCAAGTCAACACACAGTAATTTTGTAATCAGAGCAGAAACAAAACATCAAATAAAAATGTCATTCACATTGTTTTTTAGGGGATCAGGGGAGACTCCTTTCCGACGGCTCAGCGTTTCCCTCATGGACGTCCGTTTATCTCTCCTGCCCCCATCCTCCTCCTCAGCCCCCTCCCTTCTGCCCACCAGATTGCATTCCTTACTTCTTTGCCCAAAGAACTATAATGAAACTCTTACTCTGTAACTGACATTTCATGGTTCCCAATATGAAATCATGCTCCTACATGGTCTGGTTTCCATCTCCTTCTCAGCCTTGGGAAGCCGAGGCAGGAGTCAGCAGAGCCCAGGATGAACCCTGTGTTCTAAGGATGAGATGAGCTCTAGTTGTTGACTGTTCACTCTGTGAGCATCAGGTACACTGGCCTGTGCTCAGCCCCTTCCCTGCATTCCCTTGATTGATCTTCACAACAACCCTATGAGGAAACTGAAGCTCGGGGAGGTGGAGTAAGGTGGAGTAAGTCACCCAAAGGCCTCTCCAGATGGTTGCTGGAGCTGGCATTTGAATCCACTCTGATCTGGCCTTAAAACTGGGAGGCAACACTCCTACTTCCTCAACTGACAAGTATATTCTGAACTCCCCACACCAGGCATCAATGCTCTAGTGCTAGTTTTATATCAAAACTAGCCACACTCAGCCCTCCCATCTCCATACCCTTTAAATACGACTTTGCTGCTCTTCCATCTAAAAGGTAGAGTCTAGTTTCCCAGGCCTTGAATAGGGACCAGTCTTGCTTTGGCCAATAGAGTGCTGCAGAAGTGATGGTGGATCACGCTCAGGCCCCAAGAAGCCTTACATGCATGACAGCAAGCCCAGGCTAGACTGCTGGATGATCATGGCCCAGTCATCCCTGCTGCCCAGACAGAAGCCAGCCAACTCCAGACATGAATGAGACTGCCCTAGCCCCGCCAGCCACCTGCTGACCTGCCAGCTGACTGACTGCAGATACATGAATGAGCCCAGGTGAGATAAGCCAAGCCTGCTCAGAGCAGCAGAAACATCCATCTGGCCCACAGAACCACGAGCAATTGTTTTAAAGCCACTGAGTTTCATGATGGTTTACTATACAATAACAGTTAACTAATACAGCCCTTTAAAGAGGAAATGAAGTGGGAGGCTGTTGAGTTGACGCCAGTATCCTAGAGGAAAGAATCCTGATTTAGCAAACATCTATTTAATATTTACTGTGTGCTAAGCATTTTTAAAATTATTTATTTACTTATTTTTGGCTGTGCTTGGTCTTCATTGCTGCGCACAGACTTCCTGTAGTTATGGCGAGTGGAGGCTACTCTTTGTTGCAGAGCGCAGGCTCAGTAGTTGTGGTGCATAGGCTTAATTGCATCGTGGCATGTGGGATCTTCTCGGACCAGGGATCAAACCCATGTCCTCTGCATTGGCAGGCAGATTCTTAACCACTGGACTACGAGGGAAGTCCCTGTGTCTGGATGCTTTCACTCAACATTATGTCCATGAGATTCATCCATGTTGACCGTGTCATTCCAGCCCATTCATTCCCATCACTGTTTAGTGTTCTGCTGGGTGAGCGTATCAGTTGATTTGTCTGTTCTACTATTGATGCCCTTGAAGAGTATGCATTCTTGGCAGTGGTGCAATCAATGAAAGAAACAGTGGACAGCAGACGCTTTTTCAGTGTTATTATCTACCCACCTGGGGGGTGAAACATTGCCTTGATATGTGCAAGACTCAGAATAGGGAGAATTTGGATGAGAGATGAGAACATGACCGGGTAGGCAGGTGCTTTCCCAAGTTTTCAGAGCTCCTTGGGATTGATTACCTTTATCCTACTGTTACCTTACAGAAAATACCTGTTCGTTGTCTCCCTCCCCACTAGGTGGTAGAGCTGAGTAAGTCTTGTTCATTGCTAAGTCTTGTCTGACTGCACACCAGGCTCCTCTGCAGTTATCGACAGTATCTCCCGGAGTTTGCTCAAATTTGTGTCCATTGAGTTGGTGATGCTGTCAAACCGTCTCTCTTTTTGCCTTCAATCTTTCCCAGCATCAGGGTCTTTTCCAGTGAGTTGGCTCTTTGTGTCAGGTGGCCAAAGTATTAGAGCTTCAGCTTCAGCATCAGTCCTTCCAATGAATATTCAGGGTTGATTTCTTTTAGGATTGATTGGATCTCCTTGCTGTCCAAGGGACTCTCAAGAGTCTTCTCCAGCATCACAATTCAAAAGCATCAATTCTTTGGTGCTCAGCTTTCTTTATGATACAACTTTCACATATGAAAATGACTACTATAAAAACCATACTTTGACTATACCAACCTTTGTTGGCAAAGTGATGTCTCTGCTTTTTAATATGCTATCTACGTTTGTCATCGCTTTCCTTCTGAGGAGTAAGTGTTTTTTAATTTCATGGCTGTAGTTACTGTCTGCAGTGATTGGAGCCCAAGAAAAGAAAATTTATCACTGCTTCAACTTTTTCCCCTTGTATATGCTGTGAAGTGATGGGACCAGATGCCATGATCTTAGTTTCTTGAATATTGAGTTTTAAGCCGGCTTTTTCACTCTCCTCTTTCACCCTCATCAAGAGGCTCTTTAGTTCCTCTTCCTTTTCTGCCATCAGAGTAGCATCATCTGTATATCTGAGATTGTTGATATTCCTCCTGGTAATCGTGATTCCAGCTTGTGATTCATCCAGCCCAGCATTTCACATGGTGTACTCTGCATAGAAGTTAAATAAGCAGGGTGACAATATACAGCTTTGTCATACTCTTTTCCCAACTTGGAACCAGTCAGTTCTTCCATGTCTCGTTCTTACTGTCGCTTCTTGACCTGCATAGAGGTGTCTCAGGAGACAGGTAAGATGGTCTGGTACTCCCATCTCCTGAAGAATCTTCCACAGTTTGTTGTGATTCACACAGTCAAAGGCTTGAGCATAGTCAGTGAAGCAGAAGTAGATGTTTTTCTGGAACTCCCTTGCTTTCTCCATGATCCAACAAATGTTGGCAATTTGAGGCTTATGTCTAAGCCTCAAATCCCCATCCCTGTGCTAAGCTTGAGGCTGGCACACAATGGGCCCTGAGGAAATGCTTGCTGAACTGGTTGAGATTTAGGTCAGTTCAGGAGAGACCTTCACTGCCAGGCTAAAGAGTTTAGACTCAATACTCAAAGGCAGTGGGAACCATTGCAGGTGCCTGAGCATGAGGAGGTTCTAATCTATAGATTGTCTTAGAAAAATTACCTGAGCAGCATCAGTGAGGAGGAGAGTGTTTTAGAGAGAGGGAAACTTCACATGGGGCAGGGTTGGGGGAGATGGTTATAGAAAGGACCGTTAAGAAGCTTTTGTAGAAAGTAGTAATGACCTGAATTAAGGTCGTGGAGCAGGAAACAGAAAGGAAAAAAACAATTTGGGCCACATTTCTCTTTTCAAAAGATGAACTCTGATCTCATTTTTATAAAACTATGTATTATTTGTGTGTCTTATAGTATATGCAAAGGGTGTTATAAATCACTAGGCTCAACACTAGCCAACTGGAGAGGCTTCTGGGGAAATGGCATTGTGTGTGTGTTTTAACAAAGTCATGAATTATTTTTTATCCTCACAAAAAACCCTATGAGGTAGGATGTTATTAGCTCCACTTTACAGATGGAGAAACTGAAGCTCAGAGGGAGTTTGAATCACGTGCTCAAGGTTACACAACCAGTACTTTTCCCACTCCAGGAGACCTTCCCCAGGGACACACTGAAGGAATAATCAAGGCACCTTCATCATTAATTGGATGGGGGATGGGAGGAGGGGACAAAGAGGAAGGGATTAAAAATGAGTAGTATGTTTTGAGACTGATCAAGTGAAAAATAATCAGCAAGTCAGGAGAGACTGCTGGGTTACTGTGGGAAGATTTAGGCCAAAGAAATGAATATCTAACGATGGAATTTGGTGCATCAGATCAGGGCTTAGAGGAAAGTCCATTAAGTACATTCCTTGCTCGCTGGCCCTGCCACTGAGCACCTGAAGCCCCTTAGCAACTGGACATTTTACAGAGAAAAAAATTTCAGCCCCACACTTCCAGGCAAATGGTGTGTTCTTCTGAGTGCTTGGATCCTTTGCATCAGCAGCTTGTACTTTTCTGTGGCTCCATGTGGCCTGATTGACTGACCAGTTTTAAAAGGCCTGCTGATGAATTTGAGATCTCAGGCTTTCATCCTCTTTGATCAGCAAAGACGAAAAGGCCTTGGCATGAACATGAGGCTGTTATTCATCGAGAAGACATTATGAACCTCAAGAACGCAAGCCCAGCAGGCAGGCAAGGCCATCCAGCTCACTAGGCACACTGTGTCCTCATAGGTCCATCCAGCATGATTCATTACTAAATCTGCAGCAGGCAGGAGGCAAAAGAGAATTTCATGTAAACTGTGTGGGAGAAGCACTTTGAATGCAACTTAAAGTTCTTAGAGCTCCAGAGCTTGAAATGCTTGTGACATTTCAAGTTGAGGTTATTCCTCCCTTACCCTTCACCAGGACCATCCCCGGGGAGAGAGAAGACACAAAGGGAGAAAAGTTGTGTGGTCATGAGCTGTATTAGGGTTCTCTAGAGAAACAGAACCAATAGGATGGATATAGGCACATAGAACAAGACTTACTGTGAGGGATTGGCTCATATAATTATGGAGATTGAGAAGTCAGCTCAGGAAAGCTGGAGATGTAGTACCAGTCCAAACCCAGAGGCCTGGTGGAGGAGGGGGGGTATTGGTAGAAGTCTTAGTCCAAGTCCAAAGGCTGAGAACCAGGAGTGCAGGTGTTCCTAGGCAGGAGAAGATGGATGTCCCAGCTCAAGCAGAAAGCAAATTCACTTTTTTTCTGCCTTTTTATTCTATTTAGGCCCTCAATGGATTTGATAATGTCCACCAGTATTGGTGAAGGCAGTCTTTTTCACTCATTCTGGTATAAATACTAATCTATTCCAGAAACACTTAGATGTAATGTTTTACCAGCTATCTGGGCATCCCTTAGCTCAGGCATGTTGACACAAAATTAACCTACACTAAGGTATAGGTTTGGAAATCTGTGACACTGAAGATGCCGTATGTTCAGGCCCTAATGTATGTTTTCAGTTAAATATATCATGGGGGAAAGAAAAGGCCAGCTTGTGGGCAAAGGATCTAAAGAATTCACAAAAAGAAATTAAAATTGTATGTAACTATATTACAGGCTCACCATGTTGCACAACAGCAGAGGGCAGTACTCCCATTGAATTCTGTTCAGAGAGGTGCACATTGTAGTGGTCTGTGAGAGAGGATACTCAGCCTCTCCCAAAGGAAGAGATGTACTCAGTCGTGTCCAGCTCTTTGAGACCCAATGGGCTGAGGCCACCGGGCTCCTCTGTCCGTGGGATTATCCAGGCAAGAATACTGGAGTGGGTTGCCATTTCCTCCTCCAGGGGAACTTCCTGACCCAGGGATCGAACCAGCTGTCTCCTGTGTCTCCTGCATTGGCAGGCAGATCTTCACCATTAAGCCACCTGGGAAGAAGTGCTAATTGAAACAATAAGGTGATGTTTTTCATGTATTGAATTGGCACAGCTCAAAGTATTGCTAAGATCCTGTGTTGCTGGGAGTGAAATTTGGTAACGCCTCTGTGGAGGGTGAAGTGAATACTATGGATTGGCTCTCTCCACCTGGGTCATTCACCCTCTTCTAGTTGTTGATGTAGGAAAGCTAAATCCTACACTTCCCAGACTTCCCTGCCCATAGGGTTCCACCTGCAATGACTGAGAATTCCTGTTGCCCCTTGTCAGCAGTTGGTGTTACAGCATTCTGGATTTTGGCCATTCTAATAGGTGTGTATTTCATTGTTTTAACTTGAGTTTCCCTCATGACATATGATATGGAGCATCTTTTAATATGCTTACTTTCTGTCTTCTCAGATCTTTTGTGCATTTCTTAATTGGGTTATTTGTTCTTGTTGTTGAATTTTAAGAGTTCTTGAATTTTAAATGTGAATGTGTTTTCATTAACAGTCCTTTATCAGATACATCTTTTAAAAATACAACCCTGACTTGTCTTTTCATTTTCTTTCTTTTTTTTTTTTTTAGTTCTACCAGTTTATTGCTACCAACCCATCTCCCTCCACCCTCATGCACGCATGCTCAGTCATGTGACCCCAGGGACTGCAGCCCACCAGGCTCCTCTGTCCATGGACTATTCCAGGCAAGAATACTGGAGTGGGTTGCCATTTCCTTCTCCTCATTTTCTTAAAGGTGTCTTTTACAGAGCAGAAGTTTTTAATTTTAATGAAGTCTCCAACTAATTAGTTCTTTCTTTCAGAGATCGTGCTTTTGGTGTTGTATCTAAAAAGTCATTGCCAAACCCAGGGTCATCTAGATTTTCTCATATGTTATCTTCTATTAGTTTTTACAGTTACCTTACGGTCTGTGATCTGTTTTGAGTTAATTTTTGTGAGCAGTATAAGGTCTGTATCTATATGCTTTTTTTTTATGTGAATGTTCAGTTGTTCTAGCATTATTTGTTGAAAAGACTGTTACTCTCCATTGTATTTTTTTTTTTTTTCTCTTCTGTCAAAGATTGGTTGGCTGTATTTATGTGGATGTATTTCTGGGCTCTCTGTTCTATTCTATTGATCTATTTGTCTGTGCTTTTGCTAGTACCACACTGTCTTGATTACTGTAGGTTAATAATAATTCTTCAAGTTGGGTAGTGTCAGTCCTCTAACTTTGTTCTTCTCCTTCAGCATTGTGTCGGCCGTTCTGGGTCTTTTGCCTCTCCATATAAACTCTAGAGAGGTTTGTTAGTGTTCACAAAATAACTTGCGGGGATTTTGATTAGGGTTGCACTGAATCTAGTGATCAAATTGGGAAGAACTGACACTTTGACAGTATTGAATCTTTCTATCCATGGACATGGAACTTCTCTCCATGTATTAACTTTGATTTCCTTCATCAGAATTGTATAGCCTTCCTCATTTAGACCTTGTACTATTTTGTTAGTCTTATACCTAAGTATTTCAGTTTGAGGGATACTAATGTAAGTGGTATTGTGATTTTAATTTCAAATTCCACTTGTTTATTGCTGATATATTGGAAAGTGATTTTCTTTTTAAAAAATAATAACCATGTGCCCTGCAGCCTTGCTATAATCACTTATTTTTTTATAATCACTTATTATTTCCAGAATTTTTTGCTTGATTCTTTCTAACTTTCTACATAGATGATAATGTCATCTGTAAACAAAGACAGTTTTCTTTCTTTCTTCTCAGTATGCATCCTTTTTATTTCCTTTTTTTGACCTTAGTGCATTATTTAGGACTTCTAGTATGATGTTGAAAAGCAGTGGTAAGAGGGGACATTTACCTTGTCCCTGATCTTAGTGGGAAAACCTCGTTTCTTACCATGAAGCATGATGTTAACTTCAGGTTTGTAGATAATTATTTATTCAGTTGAAAAAGTTCCCCACTATTCCTAGTTTACAGAGAACTTTTATCATGAATTTGTGTTGAATTTTGCCAAATGCTTTTTCTGCATCTATTGATATTATCATATGATTTTTCTTCTTTAACCTGTTGATGTGATGGATTACATTAATTGATTTTCAAATGTTGAACCAGCCTTGTATGCCTGGGATAAATCCCAACTGGTCATGATGTATACTTTTTATACATTATTTGATTCAATTTGCAATTGTTCTGTTGAGGATTTTTGCATTTGTGTTCATAAGAGATATTGTTCTAGGTACTTTTCTTTAATGTCTTTGTTTGGTTTTGGTATTAGATTAATACTGTTTTCATAGAATGAGTTAGGAAGTATTCGCTTTGCTTCAGTCTTCTGAGGGAGATTGTAGTGAACTGGTATAATTTTTTCCTTAAACATTTTATAGAATTCACTAGTGAATCCATCTGGGTCTGATGCTTTTTGTTTTGAAAGGTTATTCATCATTTACTCAATTTTTTTAACTGATACAGGTCTATTTAGATTGTATACTTCTTGTGTAAGTTTTGACAGATTGTATCTTTCAGAAAATCAGTCCCATTTCATTTGGGTTATCATATTTGTGGACATTGAGTTGTTCATAGTATACCTTGATTATTTTTAATGTCCTGGGGATCTGTAGTGATATTCCCTCTTTCATTTCTAATATTAGAAATTTTTCTCTCTCTCCTAGCTAAAGGCTTACTGATTTTACTGATCTTTTCGAAGTACCAGCTTTTAGTTTTGTTGATTTTCTCTATTGGTTTGCAGTTTTTAATTTCATTGATTTCTGCCCTAATTACTATTTTTTTCTCGTCCTGATTTTGGGTTTAATTTTCTCTTAGGGACTTCCCTGATAGTTCAGTGGTTAAAACTCCATGCTTCCATTGCAGGGGGCACATGTTTGATCCCTGGTTGCGAAACTAAGATCCTACCTGTGGCATGGCATGGCCAAAACAAAAGAAAATAATTTTCTCTTATTTTTCTGGTTTCCTATGGTGAAAACTTAGATGATTGAAATTAAATCTTCTTTTCTAATAGATGATTCCGTGCTCCAAGGTCCTAATACATGGTTCAGTGCTGCAGGTTCCCTTTAAGCATGAATTTTGCTTTATCCCACACATTTTGATAAGTTGTATTTTTATTTAGTTCAAAATGTTTTAAAATTTATCTTGAATTTTGACCTGTGTGTTATTTAGAAGTGTATTGTTTTTTATTCAAGTACTTGGGGATTTTCCAGCTATCTCTCTGTTATTGTTTTCTTGTTTAGTTCCATGAAGTCTGAAAGCAGACATTGTATGATTTCTGTCCTTTTAATTTTAGTAAGATATATTTTATAGCCTGCAATGTGGTTTGTTTTGGTGAATGTTTCATATGGGCTTGAGAAGAATATATATTCTGCTGTTGGAGGGTGAAGTAGTCTATTGACGGTGATTGATGGTGTTGTTGAGTTTATGTCCTTACTGATTTTCTGCCTGCTGGATCTATTTCTGATAGAGGTTTGTTGAAGTTTCCAGCTGTAATAGTGGATTCATCTATTTCTCCTTACAGTTCTATCAGTTTTTGCCTCACATATTTTGATGCTCTGTTGTTAGGCATCTACATGGTAAGGACTGCTATGGTCTTCTTGGAGAATTGACCCTTTTGTCATTATTCAGTGCCCCTCTTTACACCTGATAACTTTCCTTGCTCTGAAGTCCAAAATCAGTATAGCTGCTACTGCTTGCTTTTGATTAGTGTCAGTATGGTATATCTTTCTCCATCCATTTACTTTTTTAATCTATATGTGTCTTTACATTTAAAGTGGATTTCTTGTAGAGAACATATAGTTAGATGTACTGGCAACAAATTCTCTCAATTTTGTCTGAGAAAATCTGTATTTCTCCTTTCTTTTTGAAGGATAATTTCACAAGTATAGAATTCTGTGTTTGTGGAATATTTCTCTCAACACTTCAGCAATTTCACTCCACTCTTTTATTGTTTAAATGGTTTCTGAGGAGACGTCAGATTTAATTCTTGTCTTTGATCCTCTAAGTGATTTTTTTTTTTCCTTTCTTTCTTCTTTTAGGATTTTTTCTATTTTTGACTTCCCGTGGTTTGAAATGATATGCCTAGTGAAGTGTGGGAGTAGGGCAACATTTATCCTATTTGATGTTATCTGAGCTTACTGGCTCTGTGGTTTGGTGTCTTGACATTAATTTGGGGGAATTCTCCATTATTATTGTTTCAAATATTTTCTGTTCATTTTTTCACCTCTTTCTGATATTCCCATTACACATATGTGACACCTTTTGTAACTGTCCCACAGTTCTTCAATATTACATTCTGTTTTCTTATTGTTTGATTTTTCAGTTTTGGAGGTTACTACTGAAAAATCTTCAGGCTCAGGGATTCTTTCCTCAACTGTGTCCAGCCTACTAATAAGCCCACCAAAGGCATTCTTCATTTTTGTTGCAGTGTTTTTGATCTCTTGCATTTCTTTTTGCTTCTTTCTTAGAATTTCCAGCTCTCTGTTTATGTTGCCCATCTTTCTAACATGCTATCTACTTTATCCATTGGAGCCCTTAGCATAATTGTTGTAAATTCCTGGTCTGATAATTGCAACGTCCCTGTCATGTCTGAGTCTGAATCAGGTTCTGATGCTTGCTTTATCTCATCAAATTGTATTTTTGCCTTTTAGCTTGAGATATATATATACACGTGTGTGTGTGTGTGTGTGTGTGTGTGTGTATCTCCAAACTTAATGTATCAGGTAAAAGGAACTCCTGAAAGGAGGCTAAGTAGTGAGGTGGCAAGGTGTGGGTGCTGGAGAAGTGTGTTGTGTTCCTCTGATCAGGTCTCAGTCTTTTCATGAGCCAGTACATCTGGACTGTGAGCTTCACTACTTCTCAGTTGTTCCCCCCTCAGTTGGGACATAAAGGCTAGGGTGGACTGGAGTTGGGTGTTTCCTTTCTCTCACGTGGAAGGCTGGAACTGGCTGGAGTTTTGTTTTTGTTTTTAATTTTTTTTTTATTGAAGGATAATTGCTTTACAGAATTCTGTTTTCTGTCAAACCTCAATATGAATCAGCCATAGGGATACATATATCCCCTCCCTTTTGAACCTCCCTCCCATCTCCTGCCCCATCCCACCCCTCTAGATTGATACAGAGCCCCTGTTTGAGTTTCCTGAGCCACACAGCAAATTCCGATTGGCTATATATTTTACATATGGTAATGAATATTTCCATGTTACTCTTTCCATACATCTCACCCTCTCCTCCCCTCTCCCCATGTCCATAAATCTATTCTCTATGTCTGTTTCTCCACTGCTGCCCTGTAAATAAATTCTTCAGTATCATTTTTCTAGATTCCGTACATATGCGTGAGAATATGATATTTATCTTTCTCCTTCTGACTCACTTCACTCTGTATAATAGGTTCTAGGTTCATCCACCTCATCAGAACTGACTCAAATGTGTTCCTTTTTGTGGCTGAGTAATATTCGATTTTGTATATGTACCACAACTTCTTTACCCATTCATCTGTCGATGGACATCTAGGTTGTTTCCATGTTCTAGCTATTGTAAATAGTGCTGCAGTGAACAGTGGGATACATGTGTCTTTTTCAGTTTTGGTTTCCTTAGGGTATATGCCTAGGAGTGGGATTGCTAGGTCATATGGTGGTTTTATTCCTAGTTTTTTAAGGAATCTCCATACCGTATTCGTAGTGGCTGTATCAATTTACATTCCCACCAACAGTGCAAGAGTGTTCCCTTTTCCCACACCCTCTCCAGCATTTATTGTTTGTAGACTTTTTGATGATGGCCATTCTGACCAGTGTGAGGTGCTATTTCATTGTAGTTTTGATTTGATTTCTCTAATAACGAGCAATGTTGAGCATCCTTTCATGTGTTTGTTAGCCATCTGTATGTCTTCTTTGGAGAAATGTCTGTTTAGGTCTTTTTGCCACTTTTTAATCGGGTTTTTGTTTTTCTGGCATTGAGTTGTATGAGTTGCTTGTATATTTTTGAAATTAATCCTTTGTCAGTTGTTTCCTTTGCTATTATTTTCTCCCATTCTGAGGGTTGTCTTTTCACCTTGCTTATCGTTTCCTTTGCTGTGCAAAAGGTTTTAAGTTTAATCAGATCCCGCTTGTTTACTTTTGTTTTTATTTCCGTTACTCTAGGAGGTGGGTCATAGAGGATCTTGCTTTGATTTATGTCATTGAATGTTCTGCCTGTGTTTTCCTCTAAGAGTTTTAAAGTTTCTGGTCTTCCATTTAGGTCTTGAATCCATTTTGAGTTTATCTTCGTGTATGGTGTTAGGAAGTGTTCTAATTTCATTCTTTTACATGTAGCTGTCCAGTTTTCCCAGCACCATTTATTGAAGAGGTTGTCTTTGCCCCATTGTATATTCTTGCCTCCTTTGTCAAAAATGAGGTACCCAGAGGTGCATGGGTTTATTTCTGGGCTTTCTATCTTGTTCCATTGGTCTATATTTCTGTTTTTGTGCCAGTGCCATGCTGTCTTGATGACTGTAGCTTTGTAGTATAATCTGAAGTTGGGAAGGTTGATTTCCTCCAGCTCCATTCTTCTTTCTCAAGACTGCTTTGGCTATTCGGGTTCTTTTGTGTTTCCATATGAATTGTGAAATTTTTTGTTCTAGTTCTGTGAAAAATGCCATTGGTAATTCATAGGGATCGCATTGAATCTGTAGATTGCATTTGGCAGTATAATCATTTTCACAGTATTGATTCTTCCTACCCAGGAACATGGAATATCTCTCCATCTGTTTATGTCATCTTTGATTTCTTTCATTAGAGTCTTATAATTTTCTGTGTACAGTTCTTTTGTGTCCTTAGGTAAGTTTATTCCTAGATATTTAATTCTTTTTGTTGCAGTGGTGAATGGGATTGATTCCTTAATTTCTCTTTCTGATTTTTCATTGTTAGTATGTAGAAATGCAAGTGATTTCTGTGTATTGATTTTGTATCCTGCAACTTTGCTGAATTCACTGATTAGCTCTAGTAATTTCCTGATACTATCTTTAGGGGTTTCTATGTACAGTATCATGTCATCTGCAAACAGTGACAGCTTTACTTCTTCTTTTCCAATCTGGATTCATTTTTTTTTCTTCCCTGATTGCTGTAGGTAGGACTTCCAGAACTATGTTGAATAATAGCGGTGAAAGTGGACACCCTTGTCTTGTTCCTGACCTTAGGGGGAATGCTTTCAGTTTTTCACCATTAAGAATAATGTTTGCTGTAGGTTTATCATATATGGCCTTTACTATGTTGAGGTAGATTCCTTCTGTGCCCATTTTTTGAAGAGTTTTAATCATAAATAGGTGCTGAATTTTGTCAAAGGCTTTTTATGCATTTGTTGAGATTATCATATGGTTTTATCTTTCAATTTGTTAAAATGGTGTATCACATTGATTGATTTGCATATATTGAAGAATCCTTGCATTCCTGGAATAACAACTTGATCATGGTGTATGAGCTTTTTGATGTGTTGCTGAATTCTGTTTGCTAAAATTTTGAGGATTTTTGCATCTATGTTCATCAGTGATACTGGCCTGTAGTTTTCTTTTTTTGTGTTGTCTTTGGTGGATTTGGTATCAGGGTGATGGTGGCCTCGTAGAATGAGTTTGGAAGTGTTCCTTTCTCTGCAATTTTTTGAAAGAGTTTTAGAAGGATAGACATCATCTCTTCTCTAAATGTTTGATAAAATTCTCCTGTGAAGCCATCTGGTCCTGGGCTTTTGTTTTTTTGGGATATTTTTGATCACAGCTTCAATTTCAATGCTTGTAATTGGGTTGTTCATAATTTCTTTTTCTTCCTGGTTCAGTCTTGGAAGATTGAACTTTTCTAAGAATCTGTCCATTTCTTCCAGGTTACCCATTTTATTGCCATATTGTTGTTCATAAGAGTCTTTTATAATCCTCTGTATTTCTACATTGTCTGTTGTAACCTCTCCTTTTTCATTTCTAATTTTGTTGATTTGATTCTTCTCTTTTTTTCTTGATGAGTCTGGCTAAAGGCTTGTCAATTTTGTTTATCTTCTCAAAGAACCAGCTTTTAGTTTTATTAATCTTTACTATTGTTTCTTTCATTTATTTTTCATTTATTTCTGCTCAGATCTTTATGATTTCTTTCCTTCTACTAATTTTGGGGTTTTTTGTTCTTCTTTTTCCAGTTGTTTCAGGTGTAAAATTAGGTCGTCTATTCTATGTTTTTCTTGCTTCTTGTGGGAGGATTGTATTGCTATAAACTTCCCTCTTAGAACTGCTTTTGCTGTATGCCATAGGTTTTGAGTTGTCATGTTTTCATTGTCATTTGTTTCTAAAGATTTTTTGATTTCCCTATTGATTTCTTAAGTAACCTGTTGGTTACTTAGAAATGTGTTGTTTAATCTCCATGTGTTTGTGTTTCTTAGAGTTTTTTTTCTTGTAATTGATATCTAGTCTCATAGTGTTGTGGTTGAAGATGCTTGATACAGTTTCAATTTTCTTAAATTTACTGAGGTTTGATTTGTGACCCGAGATGTGGTCTATCCTGGAGAATGTTCCACGTGCACTTGAGAAGAGGTGTATTCTTCTGCATTTGGATGGAATGTCCTGAAGATATCAGTGAGAGCCATCTCATCTAATGTATCATTTAAGACTTGTGTTTCCTTATTAATTTTCTGTTTTGATGATTTGTCCATTGGTGTGAGTGGGGTGTTAAAGTCTCCTACTATTATTGTGTTACCGTCAATTTCTCCTTTTATGTCTGTTAGTGTTTGTCTTATGTATTGAGGTCGGGTGCATAGATATTTACAATCGTTATGTCTTCCTCTTGGATTGATCCCTTGATCATTATGTAGTGTCCTTCCTTATCTCTTGTAATCTTCTTTATTGTAAAGTCTATTTTGTCTGATATGAGGATTGCTACTTCAGCTTTCTTTTGCTTCCCATTTGCATGGAATATATTTTTCCATCCTCTCACTTTCAGCCTATATGTGTCTTGAGGCCTGAAGTGGGTTTCTTGTAGACAGCACGTATATGGGTCTTGTTTTTGTATCCATTCAGCCAGCCTGTGTCTTTTGGTTGGAGCATTTAATCCCTTTACATTTAAAGTAATTATTGATATATATGTTCCTATTGTCATTTTCTTAATTATTTGGGGTTGATTTTGTAGATCTTTTTTCTTCTCTTGTATTTCTTGACTATATAAGTCCCTTTAACATTTGTTGTAAAGCTGGTTTGGTGGTACTGAATTCTATTAACTTTGCTTATCTGAAAAGCTTTTTATTTCTCCATCAATTTTGAATGAGATCCTTGCCGGGTACGGTATTCTTGGTTGTAGATTTTTCCCTTTCAGTACTTTCAATATATCCTGCCATTCCCTTCTGACCTGCAGAGTTTCTGCTGAAAGATCAGCTGTTAAGCATATGGGGTTTCCCTTGTATGTTACTTGTTGCTTCTCCCTTGCTGCTTTTAATATTCTTTCTTTGTGTTTAGTCTTTGTTAGTTTGATTAGTATGTGTTTTGGCGTGTTTCTCCTTGGGTTTATCCTGTATGGGACTCTTTGTACCTCTTGGACTTGACAGACTATTTCCTTTTCCATGTTGGGGAAATTTTCAACTGTAATCTCTTCAAAAATTTTCTCATATCCCTTTTTTCCTCTTCTTCTTCTGGGACCCCTATAGTTCGAATGTTGGTGCGTTTGATATGGTCCCAGAGGTCTCTGAGACTATCCCCAGTTCTTTTCATTCTTTTTACTTTATTCTGCGCTTCAGAAGTTATTTCCACCATTTTATCTTCCAGCTCACTGATTTGTTCTTCTGCTTCAGCTGTTCTGCTATTAATTCCTTCTAGAGTATTTTTAATTTCAGTAATTGTGTTGTTTGTCTCTGTATTTTTATTTATTTATTTTAATCATAATACTTTCTAAAAATAAAGTAACCTTCAACTCCCCTCCCCCTCAAATTCGGAGAGTTCTTTCCTTTGTTCTTATTTTCCTTTCTGTCTCTTCCATGCGGATCAGCTCAGGGCATTGGCAGGCTTGTGGCTTGACTGACCTCTTTTGATGAAGTTTCTCTCTCCCGAAGTTTCTGTGAAATGAGAGGAAGTGGCCTCAGCAAATCCCCCAGCGCTGGTTTGTGAGAAGAGAGTGTGTTAGTCACGCTTCCTTGGGCAGCAGGGCTGACTCCTGCTTGCTGAGCAGTGAGGGTTTATTGCCGGGATGGCTGGGGAGGTCTGGGACAGCCAGAAATTGCTCCCCAGGCTGGGACAGCCCACAAGTGGCATTAGCCCGGAGCTCCACTTCAGGGGCAGCAGTGCCCTGAAGGTCTAAGCACAGCTGCCCTGCCTTCTTTTCTGGTGTCTTCCTCAGGGATCCTGTGAGGCTGCTCCTCCTCTTCTCAGTTATGTCAGTTCTGAGAGGCTCTCTGAACCCACTGCCTGAGCTGCCGTGTTGTCTCATGACCCCACTGTGACCACTCAGGCTGTGACTGACTGAGCCGGGAGTGAATAACAGATCCAGGGGGACACCAACTCTTGGGCTGGGTTGAGCCAGTCCCATTCCCTGTCCTGGAAATGTAGGACCTGGTGATGAAGTCAATCAGACAGCAACGTAACATGTGTGAAAGGAAAGGCTGTGGAGTGTGGGAGCTCCGGAGGCTGTGGCGGGTGAGGTGAGGGAAAGGAGCGGCAGCATGAGAGTGCATGGCATCCCCGGGTGCACAACTTTGATTTTTGACCTTCTGGTTCTGGTACCTTATAGCCAGCCTTATCATCTTCTCTCACTGGACTCCCTTTGCGCCAGCTCTGATTTCATCAAACTGTACCATCTTCTTCTCCTTACAGCAGACATCTGCAGACACTGGGTTACTTCCCTTTCCTTGAGGGTTTTTTAACTTCTGGATCATTGTCCTTCTCTCCAACACCAACAGTCACAATTTTTTAGTCATTCCAATGTTAACAAAGAGGATGACTCTCAAAAATATCCTGCCAAGTGAAAGAAACCAGTCACAGAGGACCACAGGTCATAAGATTCCATTGGTGTAAAATGTCCAGAGGCAAATCCATAGATACTGTAGGTAGAGTAGTGGTTGCCTAGGGCTGGGAAATGTGGAGAGATAGGAGTTGATGGCAAAAAGGTATGGGTTTCTTTAGGAAGTAATAAGAAATGTTTTTAAGATTGATTTTAGTGATGGATTCGCACAACTCTGTGAGCATGCTAAAAACCATTGAATTGTACACTCTCAATGGGCAAAGTGTATGAGAGGTTTATCTCAGGAAAGCTGTTTTTAAAAACTGCTCAGTTCCCTGATCTCTTTCCCCCCAATACCCTGTCCTCTACACCTCACCTCAGTCACTCACTCCCATGAACATGGCCTTGACCTTATCATTCCAATAAATTTCAGCCCCACCATAATCTCAATTTCCAGCATCCTGCTCACTAATTGCCACCCAGAACTCTATCTATTCTCTGACCCTTTTGGGACCTGCAGTCCATTTATCCCACCACCTTTCCATTGTCTCTTACCCTTATCATTTCCTCACTTCCCTCTTTGTGTGGCTTTAATTCCACTTTCCAGTATTATTGTCATACTTTCGTGTACATCCTCAACTTCTCTGCCCCTCTGCTATACTCACTTGGGAAAAAAATTTATTACATCTAACTCTTCGACTGCACCTGCACCCATGCAGCTGAACAAACTGAAAGCCATGTTGTCTCGTTTCAAATGCCTGACCATTAACTTCAGATGGACCCCCGGGGTTGCATGGCATTCTTCCTGTATTTCTGAGACAAATCACCCTCCCACTCTTCTAGAAGATTATTGCACACCTCTTTCCTTTCTCTTCTAAATTACAACACTTCTTCCGCCCCCTGTGTTCACTCTCAGCGGATGACTTCATTAGGAGATAATTTCCACAAGCTTCCACACTCGCACACACCTACCTTCTGGCATCCGTGCCTCACCTTTATTCCTGTAACGACGGCTATTCTGTCTGTGCTCCTTTTTGAAAGCCAACCCCTTCCTTAGCACTCGATCGCAGCCTCTCTTTCCCACCCAGCCCATTGTACTCATAATCCTTCCCCCGACTTGCTCTTGCCTCATCAATTTGTTCCACCCACTGGATTTTCCCAGAAACCTTCAGTCTTGCTATAATGTGTCAATGTTAAAAAAAAAAAAAAAAAATTAAAAGCCTATCTTGGGGATGGATAGGTAGAAGGACATATATGTGACAAAGCAAGTCTAGGAAAATGTGGGCAGGAGAATCCAAGTGGTGGCTCTATGTGTTCAGTGTAAAATTCCTTCAACCCTTTGGTGTTTGAAATTTTTCATTAATAAAATATTGGGGAAAAAATTTGATCTTGACCTATATCTCCCTCTTGCTGTTACCTCATTTCTCTGCTCCCTTTCCCATTGAAAGTTCTGAAAAACTGGCCTGAACATCTGTCTCCATGTGTCCCATCCTTTCTTTTACCAACTCCTATCAAGTTTTTGCCCCAGTGGACAACCAGAATGTCTCTCATAAAGCTCACCAGTGATTTCCACTGTAGAAAACTGAACAGTCATTTATCAGTCCCTAGTCTTGCTCAGTCTGTCAGCTGCAGAATTTGACTCCTCCTTGCTCCTTACAAAACTTTCTTTCCTTAATTCTAGAATGGCACTCTCTCCTCCATTTCTTCTTACCTCTTTAGTCAACTTTGTTGATCTCTCCTCATCGACCCAGCCTCTTAACATTGAAATGCATCAGGACTCAGGTTGTTTTTTTTTAGGACTCTGTTTTTAAACAATTTTCTCTGTCTATACTTTCTCTCTTGGTTATCTCCTACAGTTTTGTGGATTTAATTACTATAGGATTATTCCCAAATGTATACTCTCCCTAAACCCTTCTCCTCTACTCCAGACTCATGTATCCAACAGCCTATTCAACATCTCCACCCAGATATCTATGAGGTATCTCAGACTTAATGTGCCCACAAACCAATTCCTCATCGTAGTAACTGGTATAAGAATTGTCGTAGTGAATCACCCCACCCTTGTGTCCATGCCTGTTTGCAGTGTGAGCATTAATTTCTTCACACACATCCCTACCTCTTCCCCAAACCTGGGCTGGCTTTGTATTTTGCTTTTATCAGTAGGAAGTGATAGAGTAGAAATTTCAGAACCTAGGATGTAAGAGGCTTTGCAGCTTTTACTCTCCCATTCTGAAATCTTGCGGCCACTGTGGAAAAGAATCCAGACTCACCTCACTAAAAATGAGAGCCCACGTGGAAAGCTGAACAAGGCAGCCCATCCAGCAGCTGGCCCTGGATCCAGCTGTGTGGGGGAGACTCAACAGACTTACTTCCTATGTCTGCTCAGATGTTCCTTTATTGCCCACTCCTCCATCTCCACCCAAGCCTGAGCTCTGTCAGTTTCTAACTCTCACCCTCGTCCACAGTATTCAATACCACCTGACATACTGCATTTTTATTTGTTTGTTTTGTATCTACTTTCTCCCGCTAGAACATAAACTCCGTGCGGATGGGAACATCATCTGATTATTCACTCCAGAGTCTCCTGTGCCTATTACCTATCACATAGAAGGTGTTTGATACAGTTTTGCTGAATGAATGAAAGCAGAAGTGTATTGTCTTACTTTTCTATTGCTGCTGTAACAAATGACTACAAACCTGGTGACTTAGAACAAATGTATTATCTTACAGTTCAGATCTGAAGTCCCAAAACATGTGTCACTGGGCTAACATCAAGGTGTTGACAGGGCTGCCTTCTTGCCAGGGAAGCTATCAGGGAGAATGCATCCCCTTACTTTGTCCAGCATCTGGAGGCTGCCCATGTTCTCTGAGGGTGACATCCTTCCATCCTCAAAGCAAGCGATGATTGACTGAGCCTTCCTCATGGAGCATCACAGGGCTTCTATTGTCATATCTCCTTCTCCATCTCTGGCCCTCCCTCTTTCATGAATAAAGACCTTTTTGATGACATTGGGCTGACCCAGATAATCCAGAATAATCTTCAGTTCAGTTCAGTCACTCAGTCATGTCCGACTCTTTGTAACGCCATGAACTGCAGCATGCCAGACCTCCCTGTCCATCACCACCTCCTGGAGTTTACCCAAACTCATGTCCATTGAGTTGGTGATGCCATCCAACCATCTCATCCTTTGTCGTTCCCTTCTCCTCCTGCCTTCAGTCTTTCCCAGCATCAGGGTCTATTCCAAGGAGTCAGTTCTTCGCATCAGGTGGCCAAAGTACTGGAGTTTCGGCTTCAGCATCAGTCCTTCCAATGAATATTCAGGACTGATTTCCTTTAGGATGAACTGGTTGGATCTCCTTGTAGTCCAAGGAACTCTCAAGAGTCTTCTCCAACACCACAGTTCAAAAGCATCAATTCTTCAGTGCTCAGCTTTCTTTATTGTCCAACTCTCACATCCATACATGACTACCAGAAAAACCATAGCTTTGACTAGACGAATCTTTATTGGCAAAGTAGTATCTCTGCTTTTTAACATGCTATCTAGGTTGGTCATAACTTTTCTTCCAAGGAGCAAGTGTCTTTTCATTTCATGGCTGCAGTCACCATCTGCAGTGATTTTGGAGCCCCCCAAAATAAAGTTTCTGTTGCCATTGCTTCCCCATCTGTTTGCCATGAAATGATGGGACCAGATGCCATGATCTTAGTTGTTTGAATGTTGAGTTTTAAGCCTACGTTTTCACTCTCCTCTTTCACTTTCATCAAGAGGCTCTTTAGTTCTTCTTCGCTTTCTGCCATAAGGGTGATGCCATCTGCATAACTGAGGTTATTGATATTTCTCCCGGCAATCTTGATTCCAGTTTGTGCTTTATCCAGCCCAGCGTTTCTCATGTTGTACTCTGCATATAAGTTAAATAAGCAGGGTGACAATATACAGCCTTGATGTACTCGTTTCCCTATTTGGAATCAGTCTGTTGTTCCATGTCCAGTTCTCACTGTTATTTCCTGACCTGCATACAGATTTCTCAGGAGGCAGGTCAGGTGGTCTGGTATTCCTGTCTCTTGAAGAATTTTCCAGAGTTTGTTGTGATCCACACAGAGTTTGTTGTGACTATCAAAGTGAACCTTTGATAGTCAATAAAGCAGAAATAGATGTTTTTCTGGAACTCTCTTCCTTTTTCAATGATCCAGTGGAAGTTGGAAATTTGATCTCTGGTTCCTCTGCCTTTTCTAAATCCAGCTTGAACATCTGGGAGTTCACCGTGCATGTACTGTTGAAGCCTGGCTTGGAGAATTTTGAGCATTACTTTGCTAGCGTGTGAGATGGGTGCAATAGTGCAGTAGTTTGAGCATTCTTTGGCATTGCCTTTCTTTGAGATTGGAATGAAAACTGACCTTTTCCAGTCCTGTGACCACTGCTGAGAGAAGGATAATCTTACCTTCTCTTCAATTAATATCCTTAATTTAATCACATCTACAAAGTCCTTTGTGCCTTGAAAAGTAACATAGTTATCAGTTCCAGGGATTAGGTTAACACCTTTCATGCGGGCTGAATTGTTCAGTTGTTGCCTGACTCTGAAATCCCATGGACTGTATCCCACCAGGCTCCTCTGTCCGTGGGATTTTCCAGGCAAGAAAACTGGAGTGGGTTGCCATTTCTTTATCCATTTTCTTGAGCGTTTTAAGTTGTAAGAGGTTGAATTGGACATGGACAGAGATTGCATTAAAATAAGTAATGCTGTGTAAAAAATGTAGCATGAGAATTGAAAACATTTCCACCTAAAAGCTTCTCTGCATATTCACAGCAGCATTATTCACAATAGCCGAAAAGTGTCCATCAAATGATGAATGTATAAACAAAATGTGGTATATCCACACAATGGAATATTACTTGAAAATAAAAAGTAATGAGGTACTGGCACATGCTACAACATGGATGAACCTTGAAAACATTATTCAAAGTGAAAGAAGCCAGTTACTAAAGACCACATACTGTATATTTCCATTTAGGTGAAATACTCAGAATAGGCAAATCTGTAGAGACAGAAGCAGATTGGCAATTGCCCTGTAGTGAGGACTTTGGGAGAAAATGAAGAATAACTACTAAAGAGTTTAAAGCTTTTTGGGGTGATGAAACTATTCTACAATTGATCATAGTGATGGTTTTCAAGTCTGTAACTATACAAAAAATATTGGATTGTGCACTTAATTAATTTATTTTGAAACCTTTTATTTTATTGGCCATGCCATGTGACTTGTAGGATCCTAGTTCCTGGACCAGGGATCAAACCCAGGCCCCGGCAATGAAAGCTTCATTTCCCAACCACTGTTCTGTCTTGGAAGCCCCTGAATTGTACACTTTAAATTGGGGAACTGTATGGTAGATGAATTACATTTCAAAGCTGTTATTTTGTAAAAGCTTTTTTGAAAATGTGCACACTAATTTCCCTAAGGGAGATGTTACTGTAGAACACCTCATGTGAGCAAGTGTCATGGCCTGACATTGAGACCAGTTAGACCACAGATGATTCCAGCCCATCACGTGTGGCAGTGCTCAGTCATGCGCTGGTCACAGGGAACTGTCGGTGCTTAATACTGATCATGGGAGTTTGGGCTGACAGAGCTAATTAATTACCCACAGCATGTCCAACAGTGGTTAAGGGCACAGGCTCTGCAATGAAACAAACCTGATTTTGAACCTCAGCTCTGTCTGATTTTGAACCTAACCTCTGGAAGTTAGCCTCTCTCAGCCTCAGCTTCCTCATCTGTAAATTAGAGATGATACTTTTTTTTAGAAATTGGTTTCTTTTTAATTTATGTATCTGTTTTGGCCACACTGTGTGGCTTGGGGGATCTTAGTTCCCCAACCAGGGATCGAACCCATGCCCCTTGCATTGGGAGCATGGTGTCTGAACCAATGTACTGCCAGGGAAGTCCCTAAATGCAATACTTCTGTAAAACAATTACCTAGAACCAGGTAAAGTATCAGCCAATGGTAGCTGGAATTATTGTTAATAATGTATTAATATGAGAGCCCTAAGCACCGTGTCTAGCATATACAAAGTGCTCAGAACACAGAATGATTCAGTTATACTTTTCCCAGGAAAAAAATGTTCATGAGATAGAATAAACTTTAGAGACAAGGACAGAGAATTTGAATTCCATTGCTTAAGGACAAAAGTAGGTGACTTTGGGAGACTGCTACTTGCCTCCCACCTGACTTTCACCTGGTTCCTCTCCAGCAAATACTCACACGGCTGAAAGCACTGGCTTTGCCCTGGAGCCTCTTGGCCACCCCCACCACATTACTAATGAGCAAATCCAAGTTTCCAGAAGCTTCTGGGAGAACACTCATCTAAGAAACTGGAGTTTTTGATGAGGACCCAGACAGGAAATGCCATTGCCCCTCCAAAGCATAATCTAAGACATGGAGCTAGAAAAGGAATTCAGGGCAGAAAATAATCACAACTGGTTATTACAGGAATGCAGGGGCATTTCAACAGCCAAAAAAATAAAAGAAACTGTTTATGTAATATACTACACTTTATGGTTAAAGGAGAAAAATGTGATCATCTCAATACCTGCATGAAAAAGTAGGTGATAAAATTCTTACTTATTTATGATTAAACATTAGTAAATCAGAATGAAAGGGAAATTCCTGTTCTTGACATATCTCCCTACCTAAATGAAACCAAACTTAATGGTGAAACAATAGAACTATTCCCAAACCAGGAACAAGGCAAGGATGCTGTCATTCTTACTACTTGATATTGTAATGGTAGCAACTGATTTTCAACAAGGGTCCCAATGGAGAAAGAATAATCTTTTCCACAAATGGTACTGGGACAACAGGATATCTAAAAGAATGAAGCTGAACTCGTACCTTACACCATCCTCAAAAGCAAAATCAAACTGAATTGAAAGCCTAAATGTAAGAGCTAAAACTGTAAAACTCTTAGAAGACATAGGTGTAAATCTTCATAACCTTGGATTAGGCAACAATTTTTTAGATGCAACACCAAAAGCATGAGCAACCAAAGAAACAATAGATAAATTGGACTTCATCAAAATAAAAACTTTTGTTCTTTAAAGGACACTATTGTGAAAATGAACAGATATCCCACAAAGAAAGTATTTGAACATCAGATAATTCAAGTATTTGAATTAGGGTCTAGTATCCAGAATATATAGAGAACTCTTACAACTCAACAATAAAAAGACAAGCACCCATTTTAAAAATGGACAAAGGATTTGAATAGATCTGTCTCTAAGACATTCAAGTGGCCAACAACCACATGAAAAAACATTCATTAGGGAATCACAAATCAAAATCACAATGAGATACCACTTCACATCCACTAGGATGGCTGTTTTTTAAAATGGCTAATTTTTTAACATGGAAAATAACAAGTGTTGGCAAAGATATGGAGAAATGGAAACTTCATTCATTCTGGTAGAAATATAAAATAGTCCAACCATTGTGGACAAAGGTTTTGCAGTTCATCCCAAAGTTAAACATAGAATTACCATATGACCCAGGAATTCCATTCTGAGGTATATATATCTAAGAGAACCAAAAATGCGTTTGTGCAAAAACTTGTGTATAAATGTTCTTAGCAGTGTTATTCATGGTAGCATAAAAATAGAAACAACAGAGATGTCCATCAACTGATGAACGGTTGAATAAAATGTAGTTAATCAACACAGTGGAATATTATTCAGCCATAAAAGGAATGATATCCTGATACATGCTACAGTGTGAATGACCTTTGAAACCATTATACTCAGTTAAAGAAGCCAGACATGAATGGTCACATATTGTATAATTCTATTTCTATGAAATGTCCAAAACAGTTAAATTCTTAGATGCTTGCCAGAGGCTGAGGAGGGAGGAATGGGAACTGACTGCAGATGGGGTAGGGGTTTCTTTTTAGGTTAATAAAAATATTCTGGAATTATATAATACTGATGGTTGCACAACCTAGAAACTCTTGAATTCTGCACTTAAAAATGGTGAATATTATGATATATGAATTATGTATCAGTAAAAAACAAACAAACAAACAACTCTTCAACTAGTTAAAGAACTGAAGTTCAATAATGTAGCTCCAGCACTACTTCTTCTTGGTACACAACCTAGAGACACATACTCCCTGCGCACCAGGAATACATATAAAGATGGTTGCTTTAATGGATTAAAAATGGCCACGAATTCTCTGCAGTCCTCCTGTCAAAAGGTGGGGTCTCTTTTCCCATCTTTTGAATTTGAGCTGGTCTCGTGACTCACTTTAACCAACAGAATGCAACAGAAGTGATTATTGCCAGGTTCTGAGCTAGATCTCAGGGACCGTCTGCTCTTACTTTTTTGGAACATTTCTACCGTCACATGACAAAGTCTGGCTGGAAGGAGAAGGCCAGACATCCCAACTGAGGCTCCAGACATGAGAGTGAGGCCATTGTGGGCCAGCCAGCCAAACTGCCAGCTGACCACAGCCACTAAGTGAGTCCAGGTAAGATCAGAAGAACCATCTTGTCCACCCACGGAATCATGAGAAATAGCAAACTGTTACTGCTTTAGAAGACTACCTTTTAGGAATAGTTGGCTACCCAGCAGTACCTAACTGATCCAACACTGGGACCTCATTTGCACAATCAAAAACTAGGAAGCAACGCAGATGCAGGTTGGACGGTGTAGTGGGTAAGAGTCTGAACTTCAACCTCAGACTTGGGCACCAGATCCCACCCTGCCATTCAGCAGCTGTGTGACAAGAAATTTATTGGACTTACCCTCTGTCCTCCTAGGTCTCAAAAGAATTCAAGGGGTTAAGATACTTGGAATAGTTTCTGGTAGAGAGGAATGCTAATAAGTGCTGGCTGTTGGTATGCTTACCAGCAACATGTGGGTTATATACATGCTGAAGGCAACGAAGGAGTAAATTTCATGTATATCAACTTGGATATACTTTGGCCACCTGATGCGAAGAGCCGACTCACTGGAAAAGACCCTCTGCTGGGGAAGATTGAGAGCAGGAGGAGAAGGGGATGACAGAGGATGAGATGGCTGGATGGCATCACTGATTCAATGGACATGAATTTGAGCAAGCTCTGGGAGATGGCGAAGGACAGGGAATCCTGGCATGCTGCAGTTCATGGGGTCTCAAAAAGTCAGGCACAGCTGAGTGACTGAACAACAACAACTAGATAATACTCAAAAATATATGATCATCTGGAAAAAGCAAGTTATAGGACTATGACGTTTATATAAAAGTATTTTTTAAATGTACAGAGGAAGGCACCTCAGAGTCTTTGCCTCTTTGAAGGTGGAGATTGGAATGCCTGAGTAGGAATCAAGAAGGATTTTGGTTTTAATCACAATGTTCTTCTTACTTATTATACAAAAAGGATACTAGTTGTATCATTTTTTTAAAGTTATGCATAGGAAAAACACTAGAAGCAAAGAAGTTAAAATGGCAACATGGGTTAATTTGGTTTGGTAATTGTTTTCCTCTTCCTCTTTCTTTACTACCCGACCCCCTGCCCCAATTTCTGTATTAGTTTAATCACAATGGTTCTGAATGCTTTCTTTCTTGCAGCATCTGCTCAGGGATGTGGCCTTCCTGGGCCAGTCCTGACACCTGCCTTGTCACAAGCAGGCTTAGCTGGGTATGGATAGCACCTGGCACTGCTGCCCAGGGCCCCCCAGCTAGGGCCCACCCAGGCCCACAGATGGCTGTCTTCCTGCCAAAGCTTCAGATCTCAGGCTTTGATCCCTAACATGCTTGAAGAACAACTCTTAGTTTCACTCCTCTGAATTTAAGGGGGTTCCCCTTCCTCCAGCTCCCCCAGCAAGGGGCCCTAGCACTCTCCTGCAAGCAGCTGAGGGTAAGCCATGGAGAGAGGTATTTGGACAAGAGGCGTCTGGGGAAGGGAGGAGCACAAGAGGCATATGCCAGAGGCCGTTTCCTTCTGTGGCAGATGCTGAATGGAGGACTTATCAGGCTTTTTAAATTTTTAAAGACTTACTTGTCTTGCTGTCACTATTTTATTGAGGAGAGCAGACAAATCGGCTTTGGTGTTCTCAGCTATTGTGTATAAGGGTGTGAAAGCAAAAATACAGGTTAGTGGGGGACCAGGTGGAAATGGGGAAGCAAGAGAAATCATTTGCATCTCAAACAGAATTGTTCCTGGATCTTTCTGTTTGGACATTTCTGTCTTCTCAGGCTGGGTTTTATATCCAGAGGGAGATCCTGATGTTGCTATGATAGATTTTGACTGAGGTCCTGGATTAGACCCTCTAGAAAATTAGAGTTCAGATTCTACGTTAGACCCTCTTGAAAATTGGAGTTCAGATTCTGGATTAGACCCTCTGGAAAATTAGAGTTCAGATAAGACTGGTTTTTAACTCAGAAATAATACATATTCTTTATAGAATACTTGCAGTGTCCCCTCATAGCTCAGTTGGTAAAGAATCCACCTCCAATGCAGGAGACCCTGGCTCAATTCCTGGATCGGGAAGATCCACTGAAGAAGGGATAGGCTACCCACTCCAGTATTCTTGGACTTCCCTTGTGGTCAGCTGGTAAAGAATCCACCTGCAATGCAGGAGACCTAGGTTCTATCCCTGGGTTGGGAAGATCCCCTGGAGAAGGGAAAGGCTACCCACTCCAGTATTCTGGCCTGAAGAATTCCATGGACTGTATAGTCCATGGGGTCCCAAAGAGTCGGACGTGAGTAAGCAACTTGCACTTTCACTATAGAATACTTGTAGAAAAAAATATATAGATAAATAAGCTAAAAAGAGACAGACCACCTCCTATGTCCTAGCACTCTACTAGGCACCAGGTGTACCAGGAGGGGAAAACTGTCAATGCCATGAGGACACAGCCTTAGTCTGTTATGCTTTAAGCCTGGCCCTGGCCTTGCTGGACAATTCTATGTCTTGAGCTGAGTGGTGATTACATTGGTATATACATATGTAAAAATTCATCAAGCTCTACATTTAAGATTTGTGCACTCAACTAAGTGCAGGCTATATCTTAATTAAAAAAGGAAGTGTTCCAAGAGGTGTTTCCCAGAGGTTAGGTCTGGGAGTAGGTGATATTAAATCACACAGAGAAACAATTATTTTCCTTTCAATTCTCTTTCAGTCCTTCAAGGAGAAAGTTTCCCTTTGATGTTGATGTGTCTTTAACGTCTAACACTGCATGATTTCCCTTTTCAAACAGAGCTGGTCCCAGGATCAGTCCTCAGAAAGCAATAATAACCACTTAGTTTACTGACATTGTGCTTTATTTTCATTGTACTGATTTTTAAATCAGTTAACTTTTTGTTCATGGCAAGGGAAATTGGTTTCCCATTTGATGTACTCTAGTAATAATTGCTTCTTAAAGTATGTGTTCATGGTAAATTTGTTTAAATTAAGAGTGAGTTGATTTTAAGAAAAATTTTAAGTATAGAGTACCAGTGGTATAAGGATGAGACAAAAACAGAGGATTCTTCAATGACTGAAGTTTGGGGAAAATGACTCTAGTAAATTCCATTAAAAACAACAACAACAGGGACTTCCCTGGTGGTCCAGTGGGTTCAACCCTGGTGGAAGAGCTAAGATCCCACATGCCTTGCACTCCCCTCCCCCCAAAAAAAACACATAGAACAGAAGCAGTATTGTAACAAATTCTATAAAGACTTTACAAATGGTCCACATAAAAAAATCTTAAAACAACAGCCACCCTCACTTGACTCCACACACACCTGCAGCTACACCCTACTTCCTTACTCCTGTTAAAAGAAAATTTGAAAAGAATTGTCAAGACTGTACATGCTTTCTCACCTCCTCTGTTTAATCCAGTCTGGTTTCTGGGTTGATTCTCCAGTGAAACTCTTCTCCCAGTGACCTCAAACAGCTAAATTTAATGGACACATCTCTGACCACATCCTTTATAGCCTCTCAGCAGCATTTGACCCAGCCTACCACTTCTTTTCTGAATCTTTCTTCTGTTGATTTCAATCTTCTGGTTTTCCTTTGATTAGTCTTAGTCCCTGCTCCTCGACTCAGCCCTCGAATGTCAGAGTGTCTCAGGACTCATCCAATACCTTTAAGCATCATGTTTGGAGATACCCACATTTGTATCTCTGACCCAGCCTAACCTCTTAGCACCATATACAGATAGCCCATGACCAAGTCGATGTCTGCACCCAGCTAGCTCGCGACTCCTCCAGCTTCATGGTCCAGATGGACCTCTTCATTCCTCCAGCACTTGATTCTTCTCCAATAATTCCACCATTATCTATCCAAGCCCCAAACTTAAGAGAAGGCCTTGATTCCTCCTTTCTTCAGCCTCAGAATCAGTCTGTCACCAAGTCTTGTGACTTTTACCCCACACTCTATTGAGAATATGACCATTTTTCTTCATCTCCTTGGCAGTAGTCCTTTCCAGGTCCACCATCTCTCATCTGGACATAGCTTGTCTCCTCCATTCCTCCTGCCCCAATTCTCATTTTCATACAGCAGCCAGGATGATTGTTATAAAATATGAATCAGGCCATATTCCTCCTCTACTTAAGATTCTTCAATAGCTTTCTTTTTATTCTGCAGTAAAAGTCAGACTACTCGTGGCTCTAGAACGCTGTATGATCTGTGACTCTCACCTGTTTCCAACCTCATCTCCCTTTCTCTGAAGACTCACTCTGCTTCAGCCACACTGACTTCTGTGTTCCTGGTTTCTAGCGGTTGCCTACCTCAGGACCTTTGCACATGCTGTTCCCACCACCTGGAGTACTTTCTCTCAGCTTTTCTCAGTCTTGGTCTTAGCTTCACTGCTGCTTCCTCAGAGTGCCTACCTTGACCATTCTGTCAAAAATAGTTTCCCTAGTGACTATCTTATTGCTTTTTTTCTTTCTTAGCACTTTCAATAGTCTGTAATTATCTTGTTTGTTTACTTCTCTACATTTTTATTACAGAGTCCATGAAAGTAAAAGATTTTGTCTATTTAATTCACCATTGCATCCTCAGTGCTCAGAATAGCATCTGACACATAGCAAATATTTCTTGAATGTAACGAATGGAAAATGTAATAGGTGGAGACTAGACCAAACAGGCCCTTGACAGAGCAGTGTGGAGAGGCATTTAGGGATTTTAATCATAGATGGAAAGTGATCAGGCTTGGCAGTTGTAAACAATCAGTCTGACAGTAGTGGTGAAGAGATGGGAGGGTAACCAAGGAAAGCTACTGCAATGGTTCAGGTGAGAAAAATGACAGGGTTGAATGGAATAAGATGTACAGAGTGCTTAACACTTAACCCTAAGGAATGGGGGCAGTCAAGTTACTATTACCAATATAGCAGGTAAGCGAGGACTGCTTGAATTTAATGACAGGAAAATTGAGTCCAATGATAGAGGGACTTGTGTATCCCCTGGAATCTTTGAATCTCTAATCACCTTTTACAGTGATAAATGATAGAACTTCTTATCCTTATTGAGTTAATTTGACCTCTATCAGTGAATGGTAATTCATTTTGTGTTCATATTTACATTCTTCCGCCTGTGTCCCTTCTCACCACCATCAGCTGGGAAGGAAGAATTTCCTGGCGAGAGCTTCTGACACCTTTCATTAACCGTGTGACCTGGAAAGTCACCTCATCTCTCTGAACTCAGTTTCATTTTCTGTAAAATGAGGACTCTGATGTCTGTTCTGTCCATCGTGAAGATCAGTGAATAGCTGTACAGAAAATATTTTCAAAATGCAAGAAAAATATTATTCAGTAAATATTTATTAGGCACCAGCTGTGTGACAGGCACTGTTGATGGTACTGGGAATATGGCAGTGGCATGGGGGGAAAAGCAACAGTTCAACCCTTGTGGGGCTGACGCTATTGCAGAAGTCCATTCAGATTCTGGACATTTGGGGTTTCAATTTGTTTTTAGTATTTATTTGCTGCATTGGGTCTTCGTTGTAGCATGCAGGATCTTTTGTTGCAGTGCTCAGGCTCAGTAGTTGCCAGTAGTTGCAGTGCTGAGGCTCCATAGTTGTGGTGCTTGGGCTTAGTTGCTCTGTGGCATGTGGGATCTTAGTTCCCCAACTAGGGATTAAACCCACTTCCCTTGCATTGCATGGCAGATTCTTAACCACTGAACCACCAGGGAAGTCCCTGGACATTTTGGATTTTGACTGTATTTCTCTAATTGGCAGATCACTTTGGGCCCCTACTGAAAAATACAGATTCTTGGCCTGACCACAGTCTTGGTCAGAATCGGGAAGGTAGAATGAAAGGAGGGGTAACTGTCTCCCTGAAGTGATTCAGAAAAGACTGAAAATAAGAGATTAAGTGAATTAAACCGCCTCCCTGTTTCTCTTCCCAAATACTGATTAACCACTCAGCAGTCCTGCATACACATCTGTTTGTATACTGAATTTTCCAAAACATTTCTAATAAGAAGTGCCTTCAGATGGGGAGAGCAAGTGCAAACATCAGGACCAGCCATGTGACCTTGAAGGAGAAGGCAGTGGAAGTAGCCGAAAGCGCTGTCCTTGGCGGTGTTTTTGTCTGCCACAGAGCTTGCTGTACGACTGATCTGGATCTTAGTGTCCTCATCAACAAATGAGGTCAGGGTTTCCTGAGTACCAGTTCATGGAGGGGTGCTGGGTTAGTGTAATCAGAATCTCCTAGGGGGCTTATTAAGTCTCCAGATTCCTGGGCCTCATGGACTGATGAGTCCAATTCAGTGGGGCTAGAATAGCATCTATCACCTCCTCTGTTTTTTTTTTTTTTTTTTTAATTAATTTATTTATTTTTGGCTGTGCTGGGTCTTCATTGCTACGTAGGTTTTTCTCTAGTTGCAGCAGTTGGGGGCTACTCTAGTTGTGGTGTGTAGGCCTCTCACTGCGGAGGCTTCTCTTGTTACAGAGCACGGGCTCTAGTAGTTGCGGCTACTAGGTGCTCGGGCTTCAGTAGTTGCGGCTCTGGGCTATAGAGCACAGGCTCAGTGGTTGTGGTACATGGGCTTAGTTGGTCCATGGCATGTGGGATCTTCCCAGATCAGGGATCAAACCTGTATCTCCTGCATTGGCAGGGAGCCACCAGGGAAGCCCACCTCTTCCTGGGCAATTAGTTTTTGATACACATCCAGATTTGGTATCTCACTAGGGTAGGTCAAACTCTCTGTGCCTCAGCTTTGTCATCTATAAAATATAATCATTCCTCAGACAGTAAAATTAAATAAGTTAATCTACATCATGCACTTGGAGCAGTGTCTGTGCTCCAAGCAGTGTTAGGTACTGGGTAAGTTTTAACTATTCTGTCAGTCAAGGTCCAATCAGGAAGACAAACCACTGTGCATATTTAAAGCAGAGGGAACTTAATGCAGAGGTGATGGAGAGGCTGAGAAGTCAAACAGGAGGCAGTGAAACAGCCTAGAGATTAGGCAGCAAGAAGTCTTTGACCCCTTAGCAGGGGTAAGAGGGAAATGGTGTTTCTGGAGCCCAGAGTCTGGCCGAACCTGGACCCACACCAGGAGCTGTAGCTGTAGCTTAGACACAGCCACATTAAGACAGCTGAAGGAGCAGGAATACCCTGGCTTTCCCCTTTGTCCCACCCTCCAGTTCCCCTCTAGTGCCTCCTATTGGCTGAACCAACATCTCTCACGGTGAGCCTGGGAAACTCCATCTGCAGAGGTCACCACTGCCTTTCAGGGGAAGGATGAAGCACGACTCTGAGAACAGATTGTCATTATTTTGTTGTTAATATTTTCTCTAAGGTCTTTTGGGGCCCTCCTAATACTCCAATACTTTGGCCACCTGATGCAAAGAACTGATTCCTTGGAAAAGACCCTGATGCTGGGAATGATTGAAGGCGGGAGGAGAAGGGGACGACAAAGGATGAGATGGTTGGATGGCATCACCGACTCGATGGACTTGAGTTTGAGTAAACTCTGGGAGTTGGTGATGGATAGGGAGGCCTGGCGTGCTGCAGTCTATGGGGTCGCAAAGAGTTGGACATGACTGAGCATCTGAACTGAACTGAACTGAACAGATCTTAAAGTCTCTAGACCTTAGCCAACCACAGGGATTCAGGGCTTTATGAGTGCTTTGTGATTAACTGATTCCATGCCTTCAATGTACACGCATACATAAATGCTTGGCCTCTGATTTCTGGAAACTGACAGCTCGGGTCTTGACGAACATTCACCAGTGCCGAAGGCAGCAGAGCCCTGCCAGAGATTCAGGGAAAGGGAAGGTATGTGGATCAGGTTTCTGGCTGGGCATAAGCTGCTTCAGCACCTTTAAGGATTCAGAAGTGATAAATGGGGAAGCTGGCCAGAGATATCACTAGGGAGAACAGAGGGTCCCAGAAAGCTCCAGAAGAGACACAAAGAAGTAAGTCTGTGGAAGCATTTGTACGGGGCACTGGGCAGGGGAGGGGAGGAGCAGGAAATAGGACCTCACCCAGTTTTAAGGATACTTCCTAGAAAAGACTGCAGAACACCCGCTTGTCTTTGGGACATATCCCTGTAAGTGTGCTATGTGGGAGTGGAGCTCTGGGAATTTTGCTACCAAAAATGGGCAGAAAAGCTCTTTCTACATATTTCTTGGAGGACTCAGAATTTAACCTTGGACCAGAGGCAAATATGTTTATTTTAAGAGGTTCTTAAGAGAAAAGATTGGATATCATGGGATTCTTCCTAATATACCAAAGACCTGCTCCTCAGATTCCTTCTTTCAGCAAACATTGATGGGTAGCAGGTTGGCAACTGATTCAGGCAATGAGTTTTAGAGTGAGACAGAATGGATTGCACCGTGTCTTTGCCTCTGTCCTAGTTGTGTGGCCCTGGGCAAGGGATTTCACCTCAGTTTCCTCCTCTGTGAAAAGGGGAATATGTAATATGAAATAGTGTGTAGAGTTGGGAGGATGAGAATGAGATAATGCATGAAAATACTTAACATCTGAATCCAGAGCATGCTCAGGAAATGGTAGTAGTTCATTTTATTATGGCTTGTATTATTTGTATGACACAGCAAAACACTCCCTCCTCTGTTAGCTCATTGGATTTCACATCAGCTCTATGAGGCAGGTCAGGGAACCCAGACTGATTTTGCATCTACTCTGCATCCAGCACCCTGCCAGATGCCTAACAGTTATTATCTTGTTGATTTCACTCAGTCAATACATATTTTAGTATCTGTTTTATGCCAGGCTGTTCTGTGTCCTGGAGGTATAGCAATGAACAAACACAAAAATCCCTGCCTTGGGAGGATACACTAAGTGAGGGGAGAGTGGCAATCAATACAGTATAATGAATACTTACGTTTACTGTCTTCCAACTTGCTTTACAAATATTAACTCATAACCTGTGCTGCTGCTGCTGTCGCTTCAGTCGTGTCCGACTCTGTGCAGCCCCATAGACGGCAGCCCACAGGGCTCCCCCGTCCCTGGGGTTCTCCAGGCAAGAACACTGGAGCGGGTTGCCATTTCCTCCTCCAATGCAGGAAAGTGGAAAGTGAAAGTGCAGCCTCTCAGTCGTGTTCGACTCTTCACGACCCCATGGACTGTAGCCTACTAGGCTCCTCCGTTCATGGGATTTTTCAGGCAAGAGTACTGGAGTGGGGTGCCATTGCCTTCTCCACATAACCTGTGAGGAAGGTATTATTTTGCTTATTCCATTTTACAGATGAGGGTACTGAGGCACAAGGGAGTTGAGAGTCATTGGGCCAAGGTCTCACAACTCAGAAGAGCTGAATTAATGATTCAAAGCCAGACAGCATCACTCCAGAGTCCTTGCTCTTAATCATTACTGTTACCTCTTAAAAAAATTATATATGTACTAATAGATTATCACACCCTATAGATTAAGGTGTGGTAAGTGCTATGAAAAAAATAATAAAGCAGGGTAAAAAGGGAGGAGGGAAATGGGAGAGGGCTCTCTATGCAGGGAGGTCAGGGAAGGCTTCTCTGAGGGGCCACATCTGAGCAGAGACCTGAAGGGATGAGGGAGAGAGGTGGGTAGACGCCTGGGGAAGGGTGATCCAGGCAGAGAGAAGCACTGTGCAAAGGCCCACATTTGGTGTGTTCAGAGAACCACAGGGAGGCCAGCACTGGAAAAGCAGAGTGAGCAAGTGGTAGAAGATGAGTCAGAACCTGAAAGACAGCTCAGGCTGAGCCGCTGGAAGGATGCAATTGCTGAGATGGAACGATTGTGGGAGGGGTAGGTTTGCAGGGGAAGGTCAGTTCAGTTTGGGATAATTCTCACCATCACTCACCAAGTAGGAATTACTCATTCCAGAGGACTTCGAGAGATTAAATAGCTCACCCTAGATCACCCAGACAGTAGTTTTCAGAGGCAAGATTCAGATGTATGTCTTCCAACCCTAACTTAAATGCCACAGGCTGTTGACTGGTAGTGTGCTGTGGGGAAATCTACAGAAGTGATACTCTGAGTGTCCTGATCCCTGACTTCAGGAGCTTTCAAGGAGGGGGAAAGAGGTAGTGGAGAGTGAGGCAGAAGGAGAGTGTCTGAGTAAAGGAAAGGAATAATGCCAGAGATCCCACAAGGCAGTAAGTAGCATGTATTTAAATGTGAAATGCAGACAAGAAATACAGAGAAATTGTACTTCTTTATGAAAGAGCAAAATGAGTGAGACTCTCAACCCTGTCTGGGTGGAGGGCATCAGGGACAGAGCAAATATCTATGTCGAAGAAGGCTGTGCTCTGGCCAAGATGGGAAGCTCCTGAGGTTCAAGGTTCCACTTGGGCAAGTCTTTCTCCACAAGTTGATGCTTTTTCATTGTGACAAAGGTATATCCTGGGCCAGATGTCTCCCCTGGACCTGTGTCTCTAACCACAGCCTCCTCAACATGCCACCACTGGGCGCCTCTAAACATGCCCCAATCTGAAGTCCTGATCTTCCTCCAATCCCGAACTTGCCCTGCCTACAATGAGATTCCGAGAAGCCAACCCTGAAGGACTTATTAAATATGGAAGGGCTCCCAGGAGGAACTGGTGAAGGAGTGGAGGAACAGGATAAAGAAGGCAAGAAGCCAAGTAAGGGTGTGATTTCAGACCAAGTCCCTGGAGAGTAGCTTCATTCTGATCCAGCAGGGGAACGAATGCTGGATGTAAGTTACCCCTGGAAGTTTAGGGGTGGGGGCACTCAGCTTCCACACTCCAGCACCAGGTGGTTATTGGCTAAGGGCTGGGAAAGTGAACTCCTGGGCACTTCCTTGCAAGGGAAAAGGGATCCTAGTAACTAAAGGGCAAGCCTCTAGCTCTTCACATGTGTAGGCTGCTGGGAGCATCAGCACATAGAAGCCAAACAGGGGGCATTCAGAAGCCATCAATGGGATCCCAGGGGACCTGGCAGCACCCTGACAGTGTCCACTACACATGGCTTACCCATCTCAGGAAATGGCATTGCCATCCTGCTGGTTGCTCAGGCCCCAGACCTGGGAGTCATCCTTGACCTGCTCTGTCTCACACCCCCATCCAGTCCTTTAGCCAATCTCGTTGGCAATACCTTCAAGATATATGCAGAGTCTGATCACTTTTTTTAAGTAACTTTTGAAAATTGTGGTAAACTACACATAGCATACAGTTCATTGGCATTAAGTACATTCACGTTTTTGGGTACCCATCACTATCATCCATCCACAGAACTCTTTCTATCTTGCAAAGCTGAAACTCTGTACCTATTAAGCATTTTGTTTGTCCATTCATCTGTTGATGGACACTTGGGTTGCTTCTACCTCTTGACTGTTGTAAATAATGCCACTGTGAACATGGATGTACAAATATCTGTTAGAGTCCCTGCACTCAATTCTTTTGGGGTTATAACTAGAAGTGGAAGGGCTTCCCTAGTGACTGACTGGTAAAGAATCCACCTGCAATGCAGGAGACCCTGTGGTTCGATCCCTGGGTTGGGAAGATCCCCTGGAGAAGGGCATGGCAACCCACTCCAGTATTCTTGCCCGGAGAATTCCATGGACAGAGAGGAGCCTGACGGGCTACAGTCCATAGGGTCACACAAAGTTGGACATGACTGAAGCGACTAAGCAGCAGTGGCTAGAAGTGGAATTGCTTGATCATACAGCAATTGTATTTTTTTAAATATCTATTTATTTGCCTGTGCTGGGTCTTAGCTGTGGTATGTGACATGGGATCTAGTTCCCTGACCAGGGATCAAACCCAGGCCCCCTGAATTGGGAGTGCAGAGTCTTAGCCACTGGACCACCAGAGAAGTCCCAGTAATTCAATTTTTAATTTTTTTTAGTAACCGCTTTCCTATTTTTCATGGTGGTTCTACCATTTTACATTCCTATGACAGTGCACAAGTGTTTCAGTTTCTTCACCTCTTCACCAGTCTTTTTCTTTTCTTTTTTTTTCCCTTTTTTAAAAAAGACAGTAAACAACAAAATTCTGTAAATCAATTATCCTTCAATTAAAAATTAATTAATTTTTAAAAATCTGATCATTTTTTACCCCTTCCACAAGGAGCACCCTGAACCAGGCCATTTCAGTTTTTGCCTGACTGACTGCAGTGGAATCCCATCTGACCTCACTGGTTCTGCCCTCATGTCCTATAGTCTTTTCAACACCTCTCTTCCGCTCACACCCTCCTGGGCCTTCCTCCTTTCCCTCTCAGAGAAAAGCTAAAATTCTTACAATAGCCTACGAGGCTCTACAAGATTTGCTCCTCACCCTCCCGAATCTGACTCATTTCCTACTAGCTCACTGCACTCCAGCCACACTGGCTTTTTTTTTTTTTTACCCTGTCCGAAGTAATCTCCTGCCTCAGGTCCTTTCACTTTATTTTCTCTGCTTGGAAATACTACTAAGCAACATCTGGGCACTTGCTCTGTGCCAAATGCTGAATTTAGTGTTTTAAAAATATTAATTCTCATCTGTATGTATTAATTCGTTCAATCCTAGTACTTCAGCGATCCTAGTGTAATTTGCTCCCCACTGCCTTAAGGTCTGTATTCCTCAAGGAGGACTCGGGGCTTTCCCCATTGCTTATCAGCCCCTCCTCCATTTTTGGCCTTTCTCTTGAGAGGCCTGGCGTGCTGCAATTCATGGGGTCGCAAAGAGTCGGACACGACTGAGCGACTGAGCTGAACTGAACTTGCTTTCTTGCCCTCAGGCTTCTGCGTGGGTTTGGTCCATGGGAGGCAATGCCAGAAGATGAAAGGTGAAAGGAGAGAGACGTTGGGTTGTTTCCCTCCCCCCCACACACACATCCTCCCTGCTCTGCTCTGGGCAAGTGTCCTGTCCCTCCCAGACCGCAGCTCCATTTGAAAGGGGTGGTCCTCCGCACTCCAACTCCCCCTGCCCCAAGCCCCGACTCCCAGTGACAGCATTTCCTCCCTTTGCCATCCAGTCCTCCAAGTTGTAGCTGACTTTCTGCTGCTGCTATCTCCGGACCTTCAACACACCTGAACCCTGCCCATTCCTCTAGTCCCTTCACTAAGACTTCAATCAACATGTAGCTGGATTCTGTCTCCCGCTAGATCCTGACCTAAAACCACTTTCCGGATCACATTATTCATAGTTTTCAACTGTGCCTTCTGTCGCGTGAATTGGCACTTGCCATTCTGTTCTTTACTGCATAGCACATATTGACTAACATGCTATATATTTACGTATTTTCCTCACCCCTCACAATCTGGGATGGAAGCTCCAAGGTTGCAGGTGTGTCTGTTTCATTCGGTGTTGTATCTCCAGTGCTTGGCACACAGCAGGCCGTCAGCAAGTATCTCCTAAATGAATGAATGAACGAACGGACGACCAGGGGAGCTACAGGGAAACCAGCAGTGTGGTCCAAGGTACAGGCAGAAGAGCTGACTCTCAGCTTCTCTGCTCCCCTCCACTCCCCCGCCCGGAATGCTGAGTGCTCTGGAAGGAGACGGAAATGAGCGCGCTCAACAGCCCTCCAGTCGGGTGTTTACTTAATTAGGGCCTGTATCCCGACGCTCGTTGGTGTTTAACTGTCCGCCTAATGGCTTCATCTGGTTCCGGGCGGGTGCGGGGGAACCTGAGAGGCGAGGGTAGGCGGGGCCCCCCGGGTACAGTCTGGGGCCGGCGCCGCCTGGAAAAGCTTCTGCTCGGGTATCTAACCTCCCCTCGGGCAAGGAAAGCGACCCCTACGGGAGAGAGAGGCGCGAGGCGGGGGGGCTGGTGCTCAGCAAACGGATTTGGGTTTTAACCGCGCGTGGTCCCTCCCCAGCCTCCAGCTGTCGGGACCACAGGCCGGATAACCAAGCGCTCCCCTGATACCAGATCCAATTGCTCGCTTTACCATCAGTTGTGAACTTGAAGGATTACCAAGTTTCTTATTCTCTTAGTTTGAGGAACCTGAGAGTACTACAGAGGAGATAAACGGCTCGTGAGGCAAAGGAAGGGGACCAGTGAGCTGGATCCTAAAGCTATAATATCGGGCAACATTTGGGCACTTGCTCTATGCCAAGTGCTGAGTTTAGCATTTTAAAGGTGTTAATTAACTTAATCCTCTTCTATTTGCATTAATTCATTCAATCCTAGTACTTTAGAGAGCAGTTAGCACAATAGCCCCACTAGAGGCATGCAAAACTGAGGCTCAGAGGTGTTATTTCACTAGCCTGAGGCCACCGCGCTAATAAGAGGTGGAATCCTGGCTTAAGCGCTGGCGGTGCGCCCCCAGAGCCAAAGCTCGTTTTGAAAGAGAACTCCCACCTTCACAGCGCAGGCCTGGTGGCGAAGACAGGCAGGCTTCCAGGTTAGCCTTTGAGGGCCAAAAAAATCTATACTTAGAGACTCCAGTCTCTTCCTCAAACCTCTGAATGTGAGATGGGGAGAAGGGAGAAAAAGGATGAAGAGTCAGCCTGAAATTCTCAAGACAGCTAAGGAAAGTGGGAAGGCCTCCGGGAAAAAGAGGCTGGGACTGGCCAGGAAAGCTCAGCCCGGTGTGGAGACGGTCTGCACTGTGAAGCGACTGAGTCAGGACCGTTTCAGGGCCCATGGCCCCTTTGCGTGCCGCCAGGGGGAGGGCACTTTGGGTGTGAAGTAGAGAGACGAATCCCGCCCAGCTCCGCCGTCTGCTCCCGGGAAGGATGCAGAAGAGCTGTTTTGAAGGGAGGTTCACGGAAAGGCTGCTCCGCGCAGCCAGCAGTTTTCACTTAGATTATACTCAGTACTGCAGACCAATAAAAACAGTCGCGATTTAAAAAATGCCTTTATTTGCGTTTTCACAAGTTGAGAAATTGTTAATTATGTAGCTTAGGTGGAGCGGTGGGGAGGTTGCCTGAGATGATGGGGCTAACAACCACCTCTCTGCCTCGCACCTTTTGGTGTCACCACGGCTCGAACTCTGGAATCTTCTCTCCCAGCCTCCATTTGTTCGGCTGTGCCAGGGAAGTAATGAGTCTTCCGTGAGTTGTAGCAGATTTTGTAACGCGGTCCCTGGTGACCTCACTGCCAGTTTTAAACCCTGGAGTCCTGGGAGCAGGCTGATGTGGGAGGTTGGAGAGAGGCAGGAGGTACCACCTCCCGCGCGCGCCCCGCTGTCGCCGGGTGTGGGGCGGACACACCCGGCCTCCATCAAAGCTTTGGGTAACAGAGCCTCAGGGAAGCGTGAACGGGGCGCCTCTGTTTCCAGTCGGGTTCAGATGCATCTCTACTTCTTTTTCCCACTCTAGCCGCAAGGCACAGAAACTTTTTTCTTCACGTGCTGCGAAGGTTGAGGAGGGGGTGGTTTGGGGGGTTTTCCCCTCTCGAACCCAGAATCTGCAAGACAGGGCCTGGGTCCCTGCCGGGAGGAACTCCAGAAAAGCCAAGAGAGCGCAGGAGGGAACGGGAAAAGACGTAGTGTGTGTGTGTGTGAGTGTGTGTGTGTGTGTGTGTGTGTGTGTGCGCGCGCGCGCGCGCAAGAGGTGGGGGGTGGGGGTCTTGGGTGCTTCCACCGCGCCAACCACGGCCCCACCTGCGAGGGGGAGGGATCTTTCGGCGCTGGACCAATCAGCACCTACCTGCGCTCACCTGGCCCCCTCCCTCCGGCTCCCGCGGGCCGCGGTTCTCGAAGGCTCACGCTGAGCTTAGCGGAGCATTAGCCCGCTGTTGCGGCAGCTTTTCACCCCTCTCTCTCCAGCCATGGGGCTCCGTGGTGGGCATCTCGCGTCCCTCCTCCTCCGCTTCTTTCTCCTACTCCAGGTACTCCGTTGCCTTGCCCTGACCCCGGCCGGAACGCTCCTCAGAGGGCTGGCGGGCGGGGTCCGTACGCGGCGGTGGCGGCGTCGGGGAGAGCGCGGGGCTGGGCTCCGTGGGGCCAGGGCTGTCCGGGACAGCCTGTGAGGACTCCCCCGGATGGGTTTGCAGGGCCGGGCACGCCTATGACCCAGCCTCCCTCCTTTCCTCCTTCCCTCAGGCGCAGGTTTACTGGCTGCCGCGCGCGGCCTCGGAACCGTGCCGGGCAGGCTTCGGGGAAGCTGAAATGACCTTGGAGGCGCGAGGCGCGGAGCTGGAGCTGGGCCAGGAGCCGGGCAAAGGTAAGGACCCCCCACCCCCGGGCCCGCCTGTGGAACTGCGGGGCGGGGGCCGCACGTGGGGTGTCCAGGCTGCCGCGGGGAACTCCTGGCGCCGCCTCAGGTGTGGGGGAGGCGCAGACAGCATCCCAGGGACTTGAAGAGGGGTGGGCGGCCGAAGGGAAAGGCGGGAGAGCGTAGAGCCCTCTGACGTCCAGCCCCTCCTTGTCCCTCTGCGGCGGCTTACCTTGCCCCCCTCCTTCAGGGTGCGGGGTGGCTGGGCTACTCTCCCCGCCCGGCCCGGACGTGGGAAGCTTTCCCCTGCTGGCCCCAGTGGAGGAATGCGCCGTCCACATTCCTCCCCAGCCCCCGCGCAGGTGTGGGGATGAGCCGTGCCCCGGGCAGCCCCCTTCGCCCCTCTAGGGCCCCCTTTGTGTACCGTGCTTTGTGTCTCCGACAGACAGACCCGGTCTGTTTCTCTTCTTCTGCTCCGTCCCCCCGCCCCCCTTCTCCCCCGGCAGCTGGAATGCACTCTTAACCCTGCCCTTCCCGGAGGGCCTGCGCCCCTGCAGCCTGGCTGGAAACTGGGCCTGGCACACCTGAACTGGGGCCATTACGCCCTGGGGACACTCCCGACCCCCAGTGTCTGGGGACTGGAATGTTAGGGCACTTAAGGGAGTGGAGGTCCAGAAGCCGGAAAGTGTCCATCTGTAGGCGTGGTGGATGGGGAATCAAAGCTCATTTTTGATCTCACAATTACTTGCCCCCCCCACCTCAAGTTTAAAAACTTTATGGGGGGGGGTGGTACTTGGATGAGCAGAACCACCGTGTTATGAGACTCAGGCAGCTGAGGGGCAGATGGTGGCCTCTTTCCCTCCATCCAAGACAGTGGGGGCTCCTCCAGCCTTTCAAATCCAACTTCTTAAACAAGTGTATCCCAGGATCCTTGGGTGGGGTCCAGAGGATCCTTAACCTGTGAAGTTGTTTAAGAGTTTGTGTGTGGATTTTTCTGGGTAGGGGATCTACTGTTAAAAATTTCAAAGCAGTTTAAAAACCTGTGCCACCTAGCAATTTTCTGATTTCCCCTATCAGCCTACCCTTCACCCCAGGTACGGATTCCCAGAATTTGAATGTGGGGATGGCTGGGGAACAGAAAGGCTCTCCTTTGTCTCTCAAAAGAGGATTGAGGGCCTACAGTCTGTGGAAGCCTTTTTTCCTTCTTTCCCCCCCTAAATAACTCTGCAGATTGACAAAACAATTAACACCCAGGCTAGGCCAAGCTCCTTAAACTCTTGGCTGCAGGGAGCTGAGGAGAAGCATTAAGAGGCCATGCCTCATAAACTTTAAATTCTTGCATATGGGTTTATTACTGACTGGCTAACAAACTGCAGCTCAGCCAACCTGTAAAAATGTTAACTTGGGCAGGGCCCCAAATCCAATTCCGGCTCCCTGAGGAAGCTTTATTGCTAACCAGACTTCTGCCAAATCTGTACCCCCTCCCCCTCATTGTCAAGTTCTCCAGCTACACTCTGGGGGAGCAGGCTATGGCTTTGACTGTAGTCGGCACCTTATCTTTCTTACTGAAGGAAGAAATATCAGATTAACTGTCACTTCACTAAGCTTGAGGTTGTTGTGAGGAAGTGGTGATCAGGTTTTCGATTTCATGGTCCGGTTGCCAAGTGCTTGCTTCTCAGTGACGTCAATCATTTTAAACCTTTTGAGAAAATTCTGCTTTCTCAGATGTCTGGTTTATGGTTGTAAAAATGGTGGGTTCAGGCCAGGAGCACACCTGGGTTATAAAACAAAAGGTGGGTTAACGTGCTTGGCTAACCGTGAGTAGAGCTCCCTACAACATGCCGAGTTCTTAGAGGAGTCTTCCCATGAAATGGGATGCTGCCTTCTTTTTAAGTAAAAGCAAGTTTCTGGTCCCAACTTGTCCAATAAATTAGGACTCTGCAGCAAAAAATAGTTGTATTTCTCCTCTTAGTCCTCAACAGCTGATATCTTTTCTACCTCCCTCCTTCCATACCAGCTCCCTATCCTCAATACGTGGGAGCCCCAACCTGGCTCCAGCCATGTTGAAAGGGTTGTCCTGAGTGTACATACAAACTCTCAAGTTTGGCCAAGCAGACAACAGTTTCCCTATAGCCAAGGGACAATTGCCCCTGTTGTTTGCCCCCAGGTTATGAACTTCACAGGTGTCTATGAAGTTGAGCTCAAAGACATTATCTGATATAATTAATACCTTGTTTGTATGTGCACTTTCCTCTTCAAAGCATTTGCACAACTCTGAGCTTGCTTTATCCTCCTGACATTCTCTTGAAGCTGGTGAGGTACATTTAAACAACTTGAGCTCTTAATCCCAGAGCTGGGACTTCAGAAACTCTGTATCTCAATCCTGCTAGAGGTTTTAGAGGTGGAGAAACATAGAAACAGCTTAATGGATTCAATTCCCTAGTCTAAACTCGTGACTTTCCTTGGGGGTCGCAGATATGACTTTCACCTCTAGGTCTATGCCTAGGACCTGGTACTTTTAGGTCCCAGGAGGTATTTGCAAAAATTACGACAATCTTGTGAAGTTCTGCCCATTTTACAGATGAAACCTCAGTGATTGTTACTTCACCAAAGTCATCTCTGCAGTGACTCAGTGGGTCTTGAATGGAAGTTTCTGACTCCCAAGTTTCCTGGAATGTTTTTTTAAACCACCAGAAAGTGGGAGGTGGATGAAATGAAGAAGTGCAATGTTGGAGCACCAAATCCCACCAATAGCAGCCTTCTCCCTCATGAGGACTTAATCATTTATTCCTTTTCATCATAGAGTTTTCCAGAAACACACCTGCAGAGGAAACCAGCTTGAATGAAGTCTCTTAAGTGTCCTAGTGATGGGGGCTTGGGTCAGATGAAACCAGGCTTACAGAGACCAAGAGTGAGAGGTTAATCTGGAAGGAGGTAGAGCAGGAATGTTTCCCTGCCCCAACCCCACAGTCTTGGGTCTGCCTTCCTTCAAGTGTGGTCTAAAAGCAAAGACAAAGGCGATGTGGGAAGAAGGAGGTTGTGTGGTATTGGTGCAGTGATTAACAGGAAGTGACTTCAAGTGGTCTATACATCCTTCATGGTGAATGGTTGAGAGAAGCAGCTTAATTACAGTAAAAGAAATCCAGTACTTCATTATAGCCCCTGCACAAGTTCAACTCACCCTTATTCAGCGTTGGGTAAGATTAAAGGTAACCCTCATTAGCTCTGGTAGGAAACTTCAAAGTTCAGTAATAAATCTGACTGAGCAGGAGTTAACTTCAGGATGGTTTTGCTTATTTCAACTTGTATAAAAATCGCTTTTTGTTTTGGAGCTGCCATTATGGGCTAGGCCCTCTATTTACATGTTATTTTTTCAGTAAACATGTATTTAACAGCTGCATGTATCAGGCACTTCTCTTGAACTGTGGCTAAAAAAAATGAACAAAACTAAGACCCTACCGTGGAGGAGCTGACTGTCTGAGATTAGTTATTTTTTATGCTTATAAATGCCTTACCATGCAGGTGGTGATATCTCCCCCTCAGCTGTAAAATGAGGGTAATAAACTTGGCAAGAGGTCTCCAGGGAAGTCAGCAGTAAGGCCAGGGTTTACACCCAAGGGGATTCCATGGTGCCCAATAAATCTGCCTCTGTGGAATGAATAGTTGGGAACTGGGGCTTCTAGCCGACCTGGCTTGCCTTCCTGGCTCAGCAGCCAAGTAGGATTGGTTGCCAAAGCCTGACGTACATCACCGTTAGCTGGTGCCTGGGGACCAGGTCTCAAACCTCTAGTCTCCCTTCCCACCTCTTCACACGGCACTCTGTTCCTAGGTTACCCATGCAGGGTGCCCTCACCTCCCTGCTGCATGAGGAAGGCATGGCCTACCAAAAGCTTGAGTTTCTAGGAAGCAATAGTTCTGCAGAGCGTTTGGAGGATGATGGAGGAAGAGGAGAAGGGAGAGAAGGGCCTCTCTCCCCAAAGTAGTGGAGTCCTCCCCAAAGCAGTGGAGTCCTCTGTCCTGAGGCTGAACCATCTCCATTCAAAGAACCACTGTAACTGAACATGACACTTAAAACACCTGTGTCCCTATAGCACACACATCAAGAAACAGCATTATCAGCACCTCAGATGCCACTTCCCTCCCCATCTCTACCCTCCCCAAGAAAACCACTATCCAGACCTCAAATACCATGGACTGATTCGCCTGTATTTGAACGGAATATCCTCTTGGATCTGGCTTCTTTCATTGCACATTTGGGATTCTCGCATAGTTCTGGATGTGGTTGTGGTCGACTGTCATTCCTCCATAGTATTCATCATGGGACCATCCACACTCCTGCTGTTGATGGGCGTCTGAGACGTTTCCATTTTTTTGGCTATTACAGCTAGTGCTGCACAAACCCCATTGTTCAAGTGAAACTGTAGAGGCGGGCCAGTTAGGTACATACCTGGGAGCTTAATTGCCGGGTTGACTGAGGATTACCTGGGATCTCAGCACAGTGGCTGAGTACTGAGATGTCAGCTTTTCTGTGTCTTGAAGTTGCTGAGCCTCTTCTGGATTTTATCTGCCATCCCCTTCTCCCAACAGTCTCCTTACCAGACCCATCCCCTCTGGATTCCTGCTTCCCACCTGGCCCTGTGCTAAGAGACAGCAGTTCTTTATTAAGTTCTTTATTAAGTACCTGGTCACATCCTTTGTTTTGAGGGAGAAATCCTTTCCTTTATTTTTCCTTAAGCTCATGCTTGTCAACTCCCCCAAAGTAGAAGGGGAATCTGTAGAGGGCCCTGAATTTCTCAGGTGAGAACGTTTTCCTAGGTGGAGATGTCTGTCTTGACCTGCGTGTGGGTGGGTGGCAGCCTCCTCATGTGGCCAAGGTGGTCGAGTCCAGCTCCTCCCTCATCACAGAGACAGTGAGGTGTCTGAGACTCAAGGCCAAGCTGACTGGTTGTTATGCCGCCAACAAATGCCCGACTACCTGCTGGGTGCTCAGAGTTCACAGGCAAGCAAGGCCCACAGCTCCTTCACCTCAGTGAGCTCCCTAACTACAGGAGGAAGCAGATCAGTCACCAGGCAATTTTAATAGTGAATCCTTCATTCAGCAAATATCTATTGAGCACCTACCAAGTGTGAGGCTCTAGTCTAGGTGCCAAGTATCCCTTAGTGGGCTTTGCAGGCCATTCCACCTACTAGTGGGGGGTGATGGACAAAATAATATATGTAATCAAGGGAGAAAAATATAGAGTCACATATGAAGGGCTGCTGATGTGCTCTTGGAGGTGGAGGGCACCTGGAGGAAGTGATGTCCAAGGCAGAGGCTGGGGAAGGGGTTGGGACATGAGGGGTGGCAGGGAGTGTTCCTGCCAAGGGAACAGCATATGGGGTCCAGGAACTTAAACATGTTTAGTCTGGCTGGACCATGGAGTGTAAGGTGTGGAGAACAAGAGCGAAGTAGGAGGGTCCAGTCCAGCTCAGAACTTCCATCCCCCATAGGAGAGGCAGCATGGTGTTTGGGAAAGGCAGGAGATGTGGCTGGAGTTCCAGGTGTGCCCTCATGGAGGCCAGTGTCTTGTAAGTCTTCTCTGGATCCAGGACCCTGGGCCCACCTCCACCGTCCCTTCTCGACTCCCGACTTTTCCCAGACCCGAAGACGTGGTCAGCTTCAGCTGAATCTTCCCCCTCGTTTCATTTAGTTAGCTGGCATTACCAGGTAGCAGGGCTGGCACAGAAGGGCTTTCAAACAAAACAAATCAGAAAAAAAACAACCTAAATACCATTTACTGGAGTGCTTACTGAGTTCCAGAAACTACACTCCGTACTTTATGTAATAAGCCCCTTTAATCCTCCTAAAAGCCCCATGAGGGGAGTGGAATTGGCCCCATTTCACTGGATAGGAAATCTAGGCTTGTGACTTTGTAACTCCTCCAAGGTCACCCAGCCAGTAAATTGTGGAGTCAGGACTTGAAGCAGGTTGGACTCCTATGTGTGAGGTACTTGGGAGTCAGGGTTGTGAGTCCTCTGGTCTCAGCCACGCTGGGAAGATTGGAAATGGTTAACATCTGACCCAAGACCTCTGAATTCCTGTTCCCTCCACAGGCAGGCCTCTGTTAATCACCAGGATCTGGAGTGGTGGGGGCGGGGCTGAGGAGGGGAGAGTTCCATCCAGGCCCCCAGCCGCCCTTTTAGGATGTGGGGGAACAGGGAGGGCCCAGATACCAGGCCCCACAGCTGACAGTGCTCTCACTGGCAGTTCTGGTTGTTCATCTCCTCCCTCTCCTTATCCCATGTTCACCTTCTCCCAGCATCAAGGACCTCCCCTAGCCCTGCTCTGAGTGGAGGAGCTTGATATCCAGTACCCACCCTGCTCTCCCAGCCAAATTTGGGCACCCATGTGGTTGTGGTTCTCCTAGAACATCAGTAGCCTGCAAATTCCTCAAACTGACCAAAATCTCCCCCGGCTGTGGCTGCCAGGGTCCTGATGAACTTCAGGGTTCTGGGGTCCTGCTGTTTGCTCGGTGAGCCAAAACACCTTCTCCTGGGGAGGAAAGCCCAGTGAACACTTTCCTTCCTCCCTTTACCCCATCTTTGAGCTCACAGCTGGGGCTCTGTCACTGCCATCCGAGGAGAGGGCTCCGAGCCAGGGCCACACAGCTAGGAGGCGGGAGGGCTGGGGGCTGCTTCCCGCTCACAGAACCTCTGTGGGCCACACAGAACCCTAGGAGGAGGAGAGAGAGGCCCTCCCTCAGGATTCTGAGTGTCCCAGGGGCTAGATTGGGAGTGGGGCCAGGGAGGCATGAGCCCAGGCTTTCCTCTTCCTCTTCAGTCTCAGTAACCCCACTCTTCCTTGCTTGAAAGCACATGTGATTAGCTTGAAATTATGTCTCCCTTACCAAGAAGCCTCAAACCTGTGCTGGAGACTAGAAACAGGTTGATCTTGCCCAGCAGGGAGGTCAGACCTCAGGGTCTCACATTAACTTTAAGAAGTCTCTGCTTTCCCTGGAATTAATTGTATGCCTGTGTGTTTTTCTGAGAAGATTCCTCCCCCAAGTTTGGAAACTAGCATATTTCCCACTGGAACTGTCTCCCCCACCCCACCCCGCCAGTTCAGGTCCATTCAGAAGTTGTTCAGGCTCTTGTCAGACCTGGCAGTGAGGACACACCTGATGGCATCCGTCTGGGCACAAGCGAGGGAGACCGGGCTCCTGGGCCTGAGGCAGGTGCTCTGATCCCAGCTCCTTGGCCTTGCGGCCCTAACTCCCGTGTGTGGGAAGCATCTCCGTGGCTAGCCCTGGACATGGTCGGTCAGATAGAGGGCAAGGCTGGAGGGCTCAGCTGCCATCCTGGGTGTCTTGCTTAAGGCCGCCTGCCTCCTCCCAGCGAGCCCCATCTTGTTGTAGCTTCAGGCAGAGAGAGAAGACAGCTACTTGTGGGCTCCCCTCACACAAGCCAGAACAAGATGCCAGGTCCACACCCTGCCCTCACCCCAGAATCAGCTTCAGCCGGGGCTTCCCACCAGGGCTTCAATACCTACTATTTTCTGGTCTTTTATGGTCTTTTTCTGCTTCCAGAATGCTGCTTCATTCCCCAACTGGAACTCAACTGGTTTTGAGTCAGTAGTTTGCAAGCTTGGCTGACTGTCAGAATTGCCTAGGGAGCTTTCTATTTCTGTCACACCCCCTTTCATATATAGTATTTTATATAGTTTGTGTAGAGTTGGGCTCACTGGCTGGGATTTCACGTTAATATGTGAATATTTGTTCACTCTAAAGACAGTGTTTTTCAACAAAATAATAGCATGGACTATGTGACAGGTACAGCTTCTCAGCATTTTACATGTATTACCTTGTTTAATCACCATATTGTGCCTTGAAGTAGGTGCCTGGTGGCTCAGACAGTAAAGCGTCTGCCCGCAGTGCGGGAGACCCAGGTTCGATCCCCGGGTCGGAAAGATCCCATGGAGAAGGAAATGGCAACCCACTCCAGTACTCTTGCCTAGAAAATTCTATGGATGGAGGAGCCTGGTGGGCTACAGTCCATGGGGTCACAAAGAGTCAGACACAACTGAGCGACTTCACTTTCACTTTCATTACCACCCCATTTTACAAATGAGGCCACTGAGGCCAGAGAGGTTAAATAACTTGCCCAGGATTATGAAAATAGTAGATAGCAGAACTTGGATTCAAATCTAAGCTGCCTGAGCTTTAACCATTGAACTCCACTGCATCTCAACAGAAGCAAATCAAAAATAAACATGTGAAAGTGCTTCTCTTCCTCAGTTCTGCTCCTGTAGGATAAGCACAGTTAATAGTTGAACGTGAATCCTTGTAGACCTTTTTCTTGACAAAGAAATTAGGTGTACACACAGGAAGTTTTATAACAAGGATTGGACCTATATCACACTTACAATCATTCTCCAACTTACTTTTTCTTTTTTTTTAACTTACTGAGTCACAGACATCTTTCCAGACTGGTAAATACACTTCTAACTTGCTTTTGACAGCTCCATAGTCTTTCTACCTGCCAGATATACCATGATTTATTTAGCTAACCCCCTATTTTTATCTTCTGCAGACGTGGAAGTAGGGGGGAGTTACCGTAAAAATTGTGAGGTGTTTGGATTTTTAGAAATCTAACTCTCAGGAATCACCTTATTAGGAAAGACTGCTGCAGAAAGAAGATTGAATAAATTGTTCCTCTTGACCCCATTCAGATAAATTAAACTTTTATGTTTGAATGATACTTTCAAGACAGACTTTGCAGTAAGCCTAGTAAAGTTACTATAACATTTAAAAATCATGAGTTTTCACACTAACCATTGTTTTAAGATTTAATTATCTGAATGTTTCAAAACCATTTGAAATAAAAAACTCTAAAAATTTAAATTGCAGAAATCAGATGCGAAATATCAAATGTGTTAGCACTTGAATTATTTTCCTTGGATGTTAAAAGCTAGAGGGTGTGATATTTAGTCAAAGTGAAATGCACTTTTTCTCAAGTTTCTCTTTAGTTTTCAAAATCTAGTTAGCAAGCATTTTGAAGAATAAAACAATTTCCGTCCTTAAAGAAAATACTTATTTCTGATCTTATTTTCTAAGAGGCACTTATGGATTTTTTTCTTAAACCCAAATATCACTGCAATAAACAGTCTTGTACAGGGTGATTGCACTGATATTAAAGATTTACCATTGGAAACCTCAAATAATTCATAACTCCCATGATTCAAGACATGTCCTCTTACGAACATATGTGAAGTATACGTGTGTGGAATAAGGGAATTCAGTTCAGTTGCTCGGTCGTGTCCGACTCTTTGCGACTCCCATGAACCGCAGCACGCCAGGCCTCCCTGTCCATCACCAACTCCTGGAGCCCACCCAAACTCATGTCCATTGAGTTGGTGATGCCACCCAGCCATCTCCTCCTCTATCGTCCCCTTCTCCTTCTGCCCTCAATCTTTCCCAGCATCAGGGTCTTTTCAAATGAGTCAGCTCTTTGCATCAGGTGACCAAAGTATTGGAGTTTCAGCTTCAACATCAGTCCTTCCAGTGAACACTCAGGACTGATCTCCTTTCGGATGGACTGGTTGGATTTCCCTGCAGTCCAAGGGACTCTCAAGAGTCTTCTCTAACACCACAGTTCAAAAGCATCAATTCTTCGGTGCTCAGCTTTCTTCACAGTCCAGCTCTCACATCCATACATGACTACTGGAAAAACCATAGCCTTGACTAGATGGACCTTTGTTGGCAAAGTAACATCTCTGCTTTTTAATATGCTATCTAGGTTGGTCATAACTTTACTTCCAAGGAGTAAGCGTCTTTTAATTTCATGGCTGCAGTCATCCTCTGCAGTGATTTTGGAGCCCCCAAAATAAAGTCTGGCAGTGTTTCCACTATTTCCCCATCTATTTGCCATGAAGTGATGGGACCAGTTGCCATGATCTTAGTTTTCTGAATGTTGAGCTTTAAGCCAACTTTTTCACTCTCCACTTTCACTTTCTTCAAGAGACTGTTTAGTTCTTCTTCACTTTCTGCGATAAGGGTGGTGTCATCTGCATATCTGAGGTTATTGATATTTCTCCCAGCAATCTTGATTCCAGCTTGTCCTTCCTCCAGCCCAGCGTTCCTCATGATGTACTCTGCATATAAGTTAAATAAGCAGGGTGACAATATACAGCCTTGACATACTCCTTTTCCTGTTTGGAACCAGTCTGTTGTTCCATGTCCAGTTCTAACTGTTGCTTCCTGACCTGCATACAGATTTCTCAGGAGGCAGGTCAGGTGGTCTGGTATTCCCATCTCTTGAAGAATGTTCCACAGTTTATTGTGATCCACACAGTCAAAGGCTTTGGCATAGTCAATAAAGCAGAAATAGATGTTTTTCTGGAACTCTCTTGCTTTTTCGATGATTCATTGGATGTTGGCAATTTGATCTCTGGTTCCTCTGCTTTTTCTAAAACCATTAGATGCTTATAATTCACTAGTCTCTCTTGTTGTGAATTTATGTCACTTTTTACATTCTTCTTAATTTGGGAGATTTTAATTTCTTCAAACTTTGCTTGTAAAGTGAGACTTTAGTATTTCCAGCACCATTTCAAATTTTGACAACTGCAGTCTGCAAAAAATATAACTGTGTGGAGTTCCAGAGCCACTGTGCCTGTGTTCAGTCTGTCTACTTACTAGCTGTAGAAACTTGGGTAAATTTGCTTAACCTCTATGCTTCAATTTCCTCATCTGTAAAATAGGGATAATAATGAGGCTCTCATAAGGCTGAGTTAGTGTATAATAAAGCATGAAATAAATAAATGCTAGGTGTTAGCAGTGGTAATAATAGCCATGTCGGTACAGCTAGACTAGTTGTTATACATGTATCTTTAGACTGCATTCCTAGAGGCAAAATTGCTGGGTCAAGGGACTTTCGTAGTTCATTCAACAATTACTGAATGCCTACTTTGTGTCAGGCACTGTGCTAGGTGTTGGGATATAGTAATAAGCAGATTCTAACAATCTTTGCCTTTGGGCATTATGTAGACTAGTTAAGGGAGATAGGCAATAGAAGTGAACGTGTAATTACAAGTTGTAATGAATCCTATGGAAGAGAGTTAAATGGGCTTCCCAGGTGGCTCTAGTGATAAAGAATCTGCCTGCTAATGCAGAAGAGGCAAGAGACACAGTTTCCATACCTGGATCGGGAAGATCCCCTGGAGTAGGAAACGGCAACCCACTCCAGAATTCTTGCTGGAAAATTCCATGGAGAGGAGTCTGGCAGGCTACAGTCCTTGGGGCTGCAAAGAGTTGGACAAGACTGAGCACAGAAGAGTTTTTAACAGGGGAAACTGATGTACTTTGGGAGGGTTGAGGGAAAGTTTTCCTAAGAAAGTAATTTTTGAATTTGGATCTGGAAGATGTTGGGGGTTAACTGGGTGGCATTGGAATGGGAATGTAGGAGACACTGAAGGAGCAGGTGTGCAGATGCCCTGTGGCAAGGGGTTATGATGCACTTAAGAGGGCCACTGTGGCTAGACAGTGGAGATAGGGACTGGGTGCATTAGAGATTTTGGTTTTATCCAGAGGAGAGTGGCACATCACTGATAAGTTTCAAAAAAGGAAGTGATCTTATCTTCTCAAATGTATCATCTATAGAATTTTTGAAAGATCCTCCTTTATTAAAGTGGAGAATACTGTATTCATTTAGGCTAAAAATGATATAGTAAATACTAAGCTGGGAGAAGGAGAGATGGAGAGACATGAGTCTTGGTGACTGACTGGCAAGGAAAAGTCTGAGGGAGAAATGGTCAAAGAAAAGGATGCTAGATAACCATAGGCTAGGCACTATGCCAAATAGTAACTCCTTTAACTGAAATAGGTATTACTGGCATCCTTCCCATCTTACAGATAATGGTAACATATTTCTCAAAGTCTTGTCACAGAAACCAACATTTGAATTTGGGTACTCTAGACACAGACCTTGGGCTGCTTCTGAGGCCCAGATTTGGGGTTTGTGTAGCTAAGTACATTCTGTGCCCTTCCCTGGAGAGAGACTGGAAAAGGACCAGATTTAGGCCAAGAACAAAGAAGATCATGAATTTGCTCTTTGACATAATGATTTTAAGATTATGGATTATGCCTTTAAAGCATCAGGGGGTAGATATAGAAAGACAGGTATATATGTTGGTCAGAAGAAGGATCTGGACATTTGAAATTTTAATACATACTCTGAAGCGCCCTCAAAAATCCATACCAATTTACCTTACAAGAAATAAAGGTGAGAATCAGGAATTTTAAAAAACCAGCAAACTGTCTTCCCTGGATCCACCTCCAGAAACTGATTCAGTAGAAGTGATGGGTGGGCTGGAAGCAGGGAATCTGAATGTTTTTTAAAAAGTTCTCCAGGTGATTTTATCAGTTGTGTTTGGGAACCATTGCTCTGTGATATCATGAAGACCGTTGTGAAGAGCTAAGTGTATCTCTTTTAGAGAGGATATAAAAGAAAGGGACAGATTTGTGACATGTGAATGGAAGTGTGGCTCCCCCTGCCCCAACCTCCTTTGGCCCCTTGGCTTGCAAGGAGCTTAGTTCCCTGACCAGGGACTGAACCTGGGCCACCAGCAGTGAAAGCACCAAGTCCTAACCACTGGACTGCCAGGGAACATCTGAAAGTGTGGCATTTTGAATTTAACTTCCAATGCTTGTCTTAATGGCAGTTGATCCTTTTTTTTTTTTTTTTCCTTAATTTTCTGCTTACCTCAGTATTTCTTTTTTTTTTTTTACCTCAGTATTTCAAATGACCTTTACCTTCTTGATTTTTTTGTTTTGCTTTTTAAATCACTGTCACTAGTTTTGAATACTTAATTGTGCTTTGAAAAGCACAATGCATTTTATTTGGCTCTAACCAGAGCCTGGGTATGTATGTGTATGTGTGTTCCCATTTTAGAGACTAAAAATAATTTGTTGAGTGCTTAATTTTAACAGCTTAAATATGAAGTGACCTGCCCCAGGCTGCAGGGCCAGTGTGCAGCACTTTTGCCCACCAGACCCTTGATTGATATCCCAGAGGTCCCAGGTCAGTCTCCAGATCTCTGCTCTCATTCTTGGGGTGGGGATCACTGACAGCACACTAACACTGAGCTTTGAGTCATCTGTGTCTGGAACTGCCAGAGGGCTGTGGAGTACAACTCAGCTTGGGTTTCTCTCTGGAGAGTACAAGGAAGGACCCAGCTCCCAAGGGTGAGAGAAACCTGAGTAACATTATTTAGGTCTTTCCAAAGAGCTTTCTGCAGAGAGGGAAAACTTCTCTAGAAAGAATTGCTTCCTCCTCAACAACATGGAGTTGCCATATAACTTTACTAGTCAGAGGTGGGCAAAATCACATCTCTTTCTGATTGCAAAACATGTTTACTGTGAAAAAACTGGAAGAGGAGCAGAATGGAGGTCTACCAGCCATCAAGGACTTTAGTCATTTCAAACGAACATTTTCAATAGATCTTCCACATCCGTTTTCCTAACCAAGTCTGCCTTGAGGATATCTGAGGGAGAGGGCCTGAGTCCCATTGCTTTATCGCCCCACAGCTGGCCCTCCTGACTTGCTTTCTCAATGATCCAGCTTCATTTTCTACTTCTGTGAATCGGAGAAGGGCTTTGTAAAGCCATTCCTTGCACCAACAGCCATTTGAGAATGCCTTTCATCAAATGCTTCAGCTCTAGCCCTGTGCTTGACTCTTTAGCATTCCCCACGGTGGTGATCTTGTGGTGATGGGTCATCATGAACGCATCCAAGGCAGTGGGTCCTCTTGTGCTGCTCTCAGCATTTGGGAATCAGAGTTTGGCTTCTCTGAGAATGCCAAACAGCTATGGCAGGACACTTGGGATGCTTCATCTTCCAGCATACCACTGGACAGCCTTTGGGGCTCCCAGAATGCCTCACAGGCTCCCCATGTCCTACCCCTGCCACCCAGCATGCCTCTTGGCCTCTGCCTATTGGCCTCCTCAGATCAGATTCTGCTCACCCTCCTCTATCTTGGACCTCTTTGGCTTGGAAGGTTGTTGGTTGTGGAGAGAACTAGTCTGCTTTCCTGGCGGCCAAGACTCAGCTCCACCCCCACCATGTTTATTTACAAGTATAAAAATATTAATATTTTATGTTATAATTGTCAGGCTCAGGCTATAAGCTATAAATGGCTGTTTTTATAATGTGTTTTTTTCCCCTGAACAGACCACTGTTTTTCATTGATATTTTTTACAACATTGAAGGCTGTAGATGTGACTTTTGAGCTACTGTAGCACACGTACTTAAGTGTTCTGTTGAAAGTTAAGTTGTTGAGACTTTTTAAACACTAAGCAATAGTCAATGAACATCAGTGCAGGTATGGTTGGTTGATTTCCTGGCACAATTCCTTGATCAAAGGATTTCTTTAAGTCTTAATTGCCAAAAAGTTTCTGCCAATTTACATTCCTCTAACCCTCTAACAATATTTAGCAGCATCCATTCCCCAAGTATTTCACAACACTTGTCCTTTTAATTTGTATTTCTTAGTAAGTGAACTATTTTCCATGTATGATTTTACTCAGGAAAATGCCAAAATCTTCTTTAAAGGCAATTCCATACACTTTCCCTCTCACCTTTTTATCCTAATCCCTTAATAAAAGATAATGATAGCTACAAGGATAAATTTGTTTGCTTTATAAGCTAGAGGTGTCCCTAAAGCAAGCTAGAATGGAAAGGTCTTTGACAGTATCTCCCCCATTCCCCAACAAGATGCCTTTTGGCTGTAACACTTTTAAACTGGTGTTATTCTTTCCTTCTCATCAAGATGTCCAAAGATCAATAGGGAAACTGTCCAAGATTGATCATTTGAAGGACATTTACCCCAAAATGATGGATGGTTTGATTTTACCATAACATCCAGTAAGGTTGGACATTGGGACTACATAGCACCTCTGTGTCATGGCTGAGAAGACAAGCGTCTGACTTTCAAGGGTGTGCCCTTGAGAGTTTGGAGGCGTCCACTCAATTCCAACCTAAAAGCAGGCCTGGAATGAGTTATCAGTCTAGTATCCATTAATTCTTAGAAGTCTGTTTAAAAAGCAAAAGCTTTCTTCTTTCAATGGCTCTAGTACTCCAGGGACTCAACCCTTCTTGACCAGGTTTTACAGTGCTGCCAGCTCAGGATCTGAGGCCATGCTTGGCAGGATGGTCTTTAGAGAGGAGCTTTGAGCACAGGCCAGGGACTCCTGGTTCCACTGAATGTTTCTATCTAGCAGATATACTAGAGCTCTAATCTAAAAAAAAAAAAAAAAAAGATTTTTTTTTTTCTCTAGAGGCAGCCTCAGGTTACTAACTCCCTTCCTCAACAGTATTCTAGGAATTGCATGTGTTGTGTTTTTGTTTTTTTTTTTTTAATATTTATTTATTTGGCTGCGCTGGGTCTTCATTGCTGCATGTGTACTCTTAGTTGGGGGATTTTGGATCTAGTTCCCTAACCAAGGATCAAACCCAGGCCCCCTGCATTGGGCACCTAGAGTCTTAACCACTGGCCAACAGGGAAGTCCCTGGTACTGTGTATTTAGACTCAGTGCTGAAACCTAGCAATTTATATTGGTACAGATGCCTACCTCTTCATCAGGTTCATAGACTTTATGATTCAGAATCTCTGTGGGAGAAACAGAGTTTAAAGCAGTCAAATGACTTTAAGATCCTATGTGGGTGTGGAAGTAAGAGCTATGTTTAGGTCTCTTGTTTTGCAGCCTTACAATCTAAACTGTTGCCCCATGTGCTCATCAGTACTCACCAGCTTGCCCCAGAAACAGGTTGCCACAAGCCCATTCATGCCTCCATGACTTGGCCAAGATTCGTGGCCTGTGGAGCTAGACTGCAGTCAGGAACGGGAATCAGCTTACTTCATTGGCTGTTAGAAGGAAGGGGAGAAGGAGGATGAGTGATGATGAGACCTGGTTTCGGATCAATTTCATTTTGAAACCAGTGATACAAGCCAGTGGTGCCAGGAAGCATCTGGGAGGAAGTTGTAATGATCTGCCCTGGGGCTTATCGTTTACCAGCCTCTGTGTGACTCATGGCTTGCGGAGAAAACTGCTCATGTTTCTACAGGTGCCTCAGCAAGTTTCCCTGGGCAGGTCAGCTTGACTGTGAGATCTCCATCCTCCACCTCTCCCAGTAAACCCTGGAGTACCCCCTACAGAACAGTCCTCTCCAAGTGCAGACTGAGCCAGCACCCTGGGACACTCTTTGGTCCTGTGTGTCCCTTTCTCCTCTCGATGTTTCAGCCTTCGGGTAAAGCTACATGGCTGTAGCTAACCCCATGCCTGCTTTGAGAGATGGTTTCTCTACGGTGCAGAGAGAGGCCTAGACTTGGAGTCAGAAACCCTGGTTAGTTGTGAGTGGGCTAAAGGTCCCTTTTATTAGGGCTGACTCTGGTCCAGACACAGTGCTCATTGCTGTGTGAACATTATGCCACTTTATTTCTCCCAATAATCTTATGAGCTAGGTATTAGTCCCATTTTCCAGATGAGAAAACAGCTTCTGTGTGTTCACCAGATGGATGTGAACCCAAGTCTTTTGGCCTCCAAATCCCATATTTATTTATTTATTTATTGGCTGCACTGGGTCTTCGGTGCTGCACTGACTTTCTCTAGTTGCTGTGCGCAGGCTTCTCATCGTGGTGGCTTCTCTTGTTGTGGAGCACAGGCTCTAGGTGTGTGGGCGTGGGCTTCAGTAGTTGTGGCACATGGGCCTAGTTGGCATGAGACATGTGGGATCTTTCTGGACCAGGGACTGAACCTGTGTACCCTGCATTGGCAGGCAGATTCTTAACCACTGGGCCACCAGGGAAGTCCCCGAATCCTATATTCTTTTTTACTCATCTGCCTCAGCCTCTCAGATTTGAAATCTGGTCCTGCTGCTTCCTGGTTGTTGGGCCTCATCTACTTTGCTCTCCTCCCTGAAACTGTTTCCTGAGACACTTCAACCCCAGGGCAGTCTCTCGTTTCCTGAGTTGTCAGAATAGGATGGTAATAGCCACCTTGTGGGTTATTTTTTGAGGACTTGGATAGGAAAACACTTAGCTAGGTGTCTCGGGCAGAGTGGGTCTTTGAAGCTTGTTCCTGCCTGCCTGACTCCTGCCCCTTGGTTGTATTCTGCATCCTGCTGAACATGGGTGAGAGCCGATGGGATCAGGCCCGCTGGTGCCACTGAAATGTGCAGTCTGAGTGGGAGGCATGTACACCTGGAGTACATGACTATTGACGTCTCCTTGATTGTTGCCACTGTGCCCTCTAAGAACAGATGGACAGCCCAGATACAATGCTGCAAAAGTTTGGAACCATAAAACCATGGGAATGTGCCAGTAAACAGGGTAGTGAAGTGTTCTGTACATTCCTGGGGGGTGATTTTGTAGGCAGCAAGAAGAGGGTTTCTGGGTTTCTGGCAGCTTTTAGAGTTTGGGGAATTAAGGCATCTGAGTAATAGGAGAGTCAGTCCATTAGCTCCCTGCTGGGTAGGAGAAGATTGGAGAGTTCATTGAGAGTCTCTTACTAAGTGAAAAAGCTGACAGGCTTATCTGGCCGGCCCCTCTGCTAGCTGAAGACCTTCCATTAGAAAGTGAAAGTGTTAGTTGCTCAGTTGTGTCCAACTCTTTGCAACCCCATGGACTGTAGCCTGCCAGGCTCCTCTGTCCATAGAATTCTCCAGGCAAGAATACTGGAGTTGGTTGCGATTTCCTTCTCCAAGGGATCTTCCCAACCCAGGGATCAAACCCAGGTCTCCTGCATTTCAGGCAGATTCTTTACTGGCTGAGCCACCAGGAATGAGAGCTATTTTAAGAATAGGACAAGTGATGGTTAATTTTTTTTTTAATCAGTGTTTGAATAGCTAATGCATTCATGTCAGTCAGAATTCGGAGAGGTACACAGTAAAAAAAGTCTCTTTACTCTTTCTCAGCTACTGACCTCTCTACCCATAAACCCAGTTTTTGGGATCACCTTGCAGAAATATTCACTTTAAAATACAAATGTTAGCATAGACTATATTGTTCTATATATTTTTTTTAAATTAACAATATGTCTTAGAGATCTTTCCATATCAACACACAGGGGCTTCCTTATCTTTTATAGCATTTTTTTAATGGCTGTATAATGTTCTCTTGTATAGATGGTATCATAACACAAAGTTAATCGATGGACATCTAGATTGTCTCGACTTTAGCTATTACAATCAATGCATTATTGATTAGTTTTGTAGATAGCTGTGGAAAAGTCATTTTGGACAGGAGGCAGCATCCTGTAAGAACTTAAAGGTACTTGGAGATACATGTTTGTGTTCCCCAATGCATCCCTAGTATCTAGAAGAATGTTGGGCACTTAGAAAACACTTGACTTGTTCTTGAATGAATGCTGTGTTGAAGAACTTGATTTTAGAATATGACCACCCTGTGTTCCAATTCTCCACCACCACCACCCCCGCCACTGGTGAATTTTACCAATCAATTTTTAAAATTAATTTTTAATTGGAGGGTAATTACTTTACAATATTGTGTTGGTTTATGCCATATATCTGCATGAATCAGCCATAGGTATACGTATGTCCCCTCCCTCTTAAACCTCCTTCCCATCTCTCTAATTCCACTCACTAGTTGTACGATGTTGGGTACGCCATCTCACCTCTGAACTCCCATTTTCTCCGGTGGTATAAGAGTCCGTATAAAGTTCTGAGCTTTACACATCTGTGTTCTGTGGTTTTATCTTACTTGATATTCAAGATGACACTGTGAAGTCTGTCTAATTTTCATCTTCCAAATGAGAAAACCTGAATTCCTAATAAGTTAATTCAAGTTCTGCATCAACACACTGATGGTTCAAGCTACTGGAGTTTTGAAGAACCTTTGCATGTGTCCTTAACACCTCTTTAAGCAACACTGAATCACCTAGTGACTTAAAGTATTCCCTTTAAGCTTTTCTTCTTTTTACATCAAGGGGAAACTGTGTTTGGTCCTGCCATTCTTGAATACATCTTTTAATAGCATACTTCTCTCCTTTCAAACCAAGGGAAGGTAGGCTTTAGGCTCAAAGCTTTAGCAAACAATTGATTCTGGGGGTCCAGAGAAGTCAAGTGCCTTTCCCAGGCTCACCCAGCAAGTTAAGGTCAGTGCCTACACAAGAATGGGTCTTCATCTCCATTAATGATATTAACAGCAGGCTCAGCCATAATGCATTTTCCTATTTTTCAGCTCTTTGCATTTAGTCCTCACAACTCTAAGAGAGTTACTGTTATTATCCGCAAATCTAGTACTTTTCTCCAAATATCACATTGCCCCACTGGACATCTAAAAATCAATCTTTGCTATTTCAATAGATGGAGAAGGACAACAGGTAATGGGGGCTGGGGAGGAGATGAGAAAACATACTCTCAAGTGTATCAGAAAGATAATATAACCATAGTGGTTAAAAAAAATAACTCCATCTGGACAGGTCTAGGTACCACTTCTAACTCTTCCATTTCCTAGCCATGTAACTTTAGTGAATTTGCTTAACCTCTCATTTTCCCAATTTAGAAAATGAGTGGTAAAATCTACTTCATAGGGTGCTTGGTGAAGATTAAGTGAGAAAGTATAAACATATTCGCTGTAAATAATAGTAATTCATGACGGGAGGGATTCCTGACTCTCGATGGATGCCTGTTGTATTCTAGGCAGCTAGGGCTGCCGTAACAAAGGAACAAGGACTGAGGGGCTTAAACACAAAGATTTATTTTCTCACAACTCAAGAGGCTTGAAGTCCAGTATCAGCACGGGTCAGCAGGGGTGGTTTGTTTTGTAGAATCTCTCCTTAGCTTGTAGATGGCGGCCTTCTCTGTGTGTCTGTACATAGTCTTCTCTCTGTAATTGTCTTGTTTCCAAATTTCCTCCTCCTCTTAAAGGACACTCATCATGCTGGATTAGGGCCCACCTTCATGACCTCATTTTAATCTAATCATCTCTTCAAAGGCCCTTTCTCCAAATATGGTCACATTCTGCAGTACTGGGGGTTAGGACTTCAACATATGAATTTGAGGGAGTGGGGACACAATTCATGTTAAGAGAAAACTTGGACATAGAGAAAAATAAGAAAATAAGTTGCTGGTAACTCCAGCCATTGGAAAGCTTCATTTCCTTCCAGTGTTTTGTTTTTTTTTCCTGTGCAGATTTACATATACTATATATGCAGTTTCACATTCTGCGTACTAAATCTTCATAGCATAAGAACTTCTCTAGATAATTTAAAAACTCTTACTATAGGGACTTTCGTGGTGGTCCAGTGGCTAAGACTTCGCACTCCCAATGCAGGGGGCCCTGGATTCGATCCATGGTCAGGGAACTAGATTCTGCATGCCACAACTAAGAGTTTGCATGCTGCAACTGAGGATCCTGCGTGCCACAAGGAACATCCCACATGCCACAACTTAGACTCAGCACAGTCAAATAAATAAATTTGGCAGGGTCCCCGTGGGGATCTCCCTGTGCTTGGGGCCCTTCGGAGCTGACTTAGGCCTAGATCTCTTTTTCCCCGCCTCTCGCTGGCCGAGCATGTTGTCACAGCCCAGGACTCCTCAGTGGGGATGTCGTCAAGGAGGCAGGGCTGGTTTCTAAGTAATCTCCTCTTTCTCACGGGCACATTCTAGCTTTCCCATGAAGGAGCCTGCCTTGTGTATGAGCTCTGGGGCTCTGGGGTGCTGAAGTCAGGTCTGTATGCTTTTAAGACCATTTTCCTCCCCCTTCCATGTACAACTCCTCTCCCGGAAAGATGGCCAATGTCTTTAAGTTCTTTCACCCAGTTTTACCTGTTTTTGAACTTCATGTTGACGGAATAATACATGTATCCTTCTGTATCTGACTTCTATCAGTTAACCATGTTTGTGAGAGTCATTCATGTTGTTGTATGTCCTTGTAATTGATTTATTTCATTATGTGAATATTCCACCACATTTCTATTCATTCTACCTTGATGGACATTGAAGCTGTTTCCAGTCTTAAGCTGTGATAAATAACGCTGCTCTCAATATTATTATACTTGTCTTTGAGTGAGTGGATCTTTGTTGGGTCTATACCTCAAAGTAAAATTACTGGGTCTTGGGGTGCATGTATATTTAATTTCAGTAAATGCTGGCCAACAGTTTTCCAAAGTGACTATCCCATCTTGCATTCCTACTTCAGATTGCTTCTTTTCTTTTTTATTGAGGTAAAAATATGCATAACATAAAATCGACCATTTTAACTCTTTTAAAGTAAGCAATTCAGTGGCATTAAGTACATTTAAATTGTTGTGCAGCTATCACCATAGTCCATCTCCAGAATTTTGTCATCATCCCAAACAGAAACTCCATACCCATTAAACAATAACTACCCATTCCTCCCGCCAGCCCCATGTAACTTCTGTTCTGCTTACTGTTAATTTGAGGATTCTAGGTACCTCATATAAGTGCCAACCCACTCCAGTACTCTCGCCTGGAAAAATCCCATGGACAGAGAGGCCTGGTAGGCTGCGGTCCATGGGGTTGCTGAGAGTCGGACTCGACTGAGCAACTTTACTTTCACTTTCCACTTTCATGCATTGGAGAAGGAAATGGCAACCTACTCCAGTGTTCTTGCCTGGAAAATACCAGGGACGGCGGAGCCTCGTGGGCTGCCGTCTGTGGGGTCGCACAGAGTCGGACACAACAGAAGCAACTTAACATCATATAAGTGCAGTCACTTTTGTGCCTAGCAGGTGGTACAATGGTAAAGCATCCGACTGCCAATCCAGGAGACGTAGGAGGCTCAGGTTCGATCCCTGGGTTGGGAAGTTCCCTTGCAGTAGGATATGGCAACCCACTCCAGTATTCTCCCCTGGAGAATCCCATGGACAGAGGAGCCTGGCAGGCTACAGTCCATGAGGTCGCTGAGTCAGATATGACTGAGCATGCACGCACATGCATGACATCTTACTTAGCATAATGTTTTCAAGATTCATCCAAGTTATAGCATGTGTCAGAACTTCATTCCTTATAAAGAATGTATGTTTATACGTGTATGTATGTATATTCATTGTATGTTTAGACCATGTTGTGTTTGTTTATTACATCTTCATGGACACTTGTGTTGTTTCCATCTTTTGGCTATTGTGAATAGAAAATGAAAGAAAATGAGGTCGCTCAGTCATGTCCGACTCTTTGCAACCCCATGGGCTGTAGCCTACCAGGCTCCTCCGAACATGGGATTCTCCAGGCAAGAATACTGGAGTGGATTGCCATTTCCTTCTCCAGGGGATCTTCCCGACCCAGGGATTGAACCCAGGTCTCCTGCATTGCAGGCAGACGCTTTACCCTCTGAGCCACCAGGAAAGTGAATAGGCATACTGTGAAAATACATATATAAGTGTCTGTTTGAGTTCCTACTTTCAGCTCTTTAGAGTGTAAACCAAGAAGTAGAATTGCTGGATCATATGGTAATTTTATGTTTACTTTTTGAGCCACCAAACTTGTTCACAGTGGCTGCACCATTTCACATTTCCAATGCAGAAGACTTCCTCTGTCTTTATATCTTATTTACCTTTTTTTTGCCTCCCTAGTAGGTATGAAGTGGTATTTCACTGTGATTTTGGTTACTGGAGTGGGTAGCTTTTCCCTTCTCCAGGAGATCTTCCCAACCCAGGGATCGAACCCAGGTTTCCCGCATTGCGGTGGATTCTTTACCAGCGGAGGCACAAGGGAAGCCCAAAAATACCAGAGCAGGTAGCTTATTCCTTCTCCAGCAGATCTTCCCGACCCAGGAATTGAACCCAGGGTCTCCTGCATTGCAGGCAGATTCTTTACCAACTGAGTTATGAGGGAAGCTCTCGTATTTCCCAAATGATAATAGTATTGAGCATCTTTTCATATGCTTACTGGCCAATTGTATACCTTATTTTCACCTCCTTTGCCTTTTTCTTTATAGACTGGGTTGTGTATTTTTTGTTGTTCTTGAGATTAGGAATTCATTATATAGCAGAATATTATTTGGAATTCTATTTTTTATGTTATATTCTTATATATTGCTTTGAATACTTCATGATGTTCACATTACTTTTGCACTTTATAGTCCTCTATTACCCTTTCTTTAGGGAAGGGTTTTTAAAACAATTATCATCATCATCTGAAACTAAAGGACAATTTTTCAAAAAAGGACACTGGGGAGACCTCACCCTGACCTTTTCATGGCACAGGACTCTCCCTGTGGCCCTTGCAGTGCTGCAGCCTAGGAAGCCGACATAGGCCAGCATAAGGGAACCCCCGAGTCAGAGCATGGTGCTGACAGGCCCAGAGGTACCCCCTGGCAGTTTTCCTAATTACATGCTTGGCCACAAGGAAGAGTGGGTAAGAATACTGGTTGTGAATACTCTCTAGCATATGGCTTGGGGTCAGGCTTCTGAACCTCAGTTGTCTCTTCTTTGAAAAGGGGCTAATGCCTACCTTGGTAGCACAGTTGTAAAGATGAAATGGACCCAGTCTCTGGCTTAGCGAATGGCAGTTATTAACTCAGACTGCTTATTTAAAGGGTGGCCAAGCAGGGAGAATTTAGGAAGAACATGACAAGTTGAAATAGCCAGAGGTTATCAGAATGATCTGTGTGGGTGACTGCATAGCAGGAGGCATATGGCATGTGGCGAGACATGTAGCCTTCAGAAATGCGTCAACTCTTCTGCCTCCAGCTGTGACCTTGGGTCAGCTCTGGGTCTTGTGAGACTCCATGGGTCTCATGTTGCTAAATATCTGTGGTCTTAGTTCTTTGTCCTACAAACCTTGAAGTGGTCCTCCTTCTCAAGATCAAACTTGGGAGCCCATCTGAAACTCATATTTGGTCACACGGCTGGTCAGATGAAGTAAGTCAAGTCTGCTTCTGCAGTGGCCTGAAACAGCCTTTGATCCAGTCAGGGGGCTGTTGTCAGGTCTTGGTTCCCATGCGGTAGCTTCCAGAAGCCCGCTGCTTCCTAATATTCTTTTCCTCCCTTCCCCACAGTGGTCTTCACAGACTGCCCTGAGCAAGAGTTGGCCCTGCTGACTGACGATGACTTCATTGTTCTGAACGATGAAACAGTCCAGGTAAAACACCAGGTGCACCTGCAGGACAGAAGAAAGACGTTCTCCAGCTGCTGCTGGCCAGGAGCCCGAGGTTGCCAAGGCTCTCAGGAGCCACATTACCCCTGCAGAGCACGCAGGGTTAGCCATCAGTGGCCCACAGCTGTGGGCATGGGCAACCATCTAAGCAGGGCGGTGCTTGTTGCTGCCCAGTAGTGGGTGCCAGAGGAGCTGAGAGCGGCCTTGTGAGTAACGGCCCAGTGCCCTTCCTCCCTGGAATTCCCTGTCCCACCTCCCTTTTTGTCTTTCCCACATCCTAAGGGTAAACCACAAGTGAAGGCGATCCCAACACGGGACTGTCAATCCCATGACCCTCTGGGAAGATGGACCTGAAGCTCTGGGCCACATTTCTTTGTTTCTTTTAATTCTTTGAACAGCTGATATATCCATACGGTTCCAAAATTTTAAATATTGAAGTTACAGAACACATAACCTCACCTTGTTTCTCCTCACCTGCCTAATGCCTTCTCTACTCCTCTAACAGAATACACAGGTTACCCTGTTACCAGTTTCTTTCCTTCTAGAATTGATTTATGTATTTTTTCTATATTTATATTAAATATATTTATGTATATTATATATGTAGGTATAAAACAGACTTTTCCCTCTTTTATGAAAAAAATAACATAACATTTACATGGCTTCACTTTCTTTTTGCACTAAAATACATCAGTATGTGTATGTACAACTAAGTCACTTTGCTGTACAGTGGTAATTAAGACAGCATTGTAATTCAACTGTACTTCAATTAAAAAATAAACTAAAAAAATACATCGGTACAACTGAACATTGTAAATCAATTATAATCCAATATAAAATTAAATTTTTTAAATATTTTATAAAATAAATAAGCAAAAAAAAAAAATCAGTACAAGGCCTCTCACCTTCTCACTCATAACCATCATTGTTGGTTTCTCTAGTATCCCCCAAACTCTGTGTAAAGGCAGATATGAATATATGCCTTATTTCCCTACCCTTTTACACAAAAGATGGAACAATGCCTAGCACATATTAAGCCCTATATAAATGTTTGTTAAATAGACTACTAAACTGTTAATATATTAGTTTGTTCTGTACGGTGTTCTTTTTCATTTAAGTGTATATCAGAGATCTTTCCATATCAGCACAGAGAGACCTTCCTCATCCTCATTTTTCGAGCTGTATACAGTTTCCACTAGATGGATATATTACAGTATATTTAATTGGGCTTTCTCTGTAAATGAACACTTAGATTATTTCCAAGTTTTCTTTTGCAATACACCCATCTGGGCCTCTGGCCTCTCTCCTCACCCTGAGCTCCTGTAGGTGAGAGGATGATAGGTGTGTTCCAGGTGTGTTTACACACCTGGGTTAAGGCATCTTCTCTCCCTGCAGGAAAGGAAAGCACTGACGATCTCCCGACCCGCACCTGTCTTACGAAGGCGCAAGAGAGAATGGGTGGTCCCGCCAATATCTGTGCCTGAGAATGGCAAAGGTCCCTTCCCCCAGAGGCTGAATCAGGTATGGCTGTGCCTTCCCCCTGGGAGTCTTGGTGGCTGCAGGGACCCTCATTCAAAGGCCTGAGTGTGAGGTTTCTTGCTGCTGAGCCCTGGGGCCTCCAGAAGGAAAGCCTCTGTGATGGGAGCAATTTCTGATCAAGCGATGCCTCTCTACCCCTCTCCATGGAAGGTTCTTTGCTACAATTGTGAGATCATTGTCATTTTGTCAGCTGCCATTTTCTTTTGCTTCCAGCTCAAATCTAATAAGGACAGAGGCACCAAGATTTTCTACAGCATCACAGGGCCTGGGGCAGACAGCCCACCGGAGGGTGTCTTCGCCATAGAGAAGGAAACAGGCTGGTTGTTGCTGAATAAGCCACTGGACCGGGAGAAGATTGCCAAGTATGAGGCAAGTAACCTTTAGCATCCAGCAGGGCCCCAGAGCCTGTTGGGGAGGGGAGTGCCAGACTGACCGCAGACCTACGCACCCACAGCTCTTTGGCCATGCTGTGTCGGAGAATGGTGCCTCTGTGGAAGATCCCATGAACATCTCCATCATTGTAACAGACCAGAATGACCACAAGCCCAAGTTCACCCAGGATGTCTTCAGAGGGAGCGTCTTGGAAGGGGTTCTACCCGGTAAGGAGACTAGGGAGGTAAGGAGCTATAGAGGTCTCCTGGGCCCAGATCTGGCCTTGGGTCAACTTCTGGAACCATCTGGAGGTCAGCCAGACTCTTAAAGGCTGGAAGAACCCTTCATATGCGATTTCCTGGGCTGTACATCGGATCATCTGGGATCCTCTTAAAAATCCAAATTCCCCCACTCCATCCCAAAATCCCTGAATAAGAATGATCCTAGAGTAGGGACTTTCCTGATGGTCCGGCAGTTAAAACTGTGCTTTCAACGCAGTGGGGTGTGGTTTCGATCCCTGATTGGGGAACTAAGATCCTGCATGTCACGTGGTGCAGCTAAAAAAAAGAAAAGAGAGAAAATTAATTGGGGCAAAAGACTAGTGAACTAGGTACACATTAATGACCTCACAGACAGATGCTATTGGGGAGGACTCCTCCTCTTTCTTTAAAGTTGTAGAGAATTACAGAGAAATGTGAATTGGTGAGGCTGCCAATAGACATTTTTAAAAGAAAAACTACCTTCAGCAAGATGGAGCCTCTTCCCCCTTGTATTCCAAAAGCCTAGACATGGTCAGGCCAGGTTGAAATGGTGCTTTAAAGTGTGGGAGACCTAGGCTCCTTCTATCTCATTGCTCTGCTGTTTTGGCTTCTTTCCCAAGATCACCTCATGATTACTGCTGGAGCTCCAGCCATTACTTCTGGAAGGAGGGAACGGGTGGGAAGAGTAAGCCTCTTAATTCAGAAAAATGGTTCCCCCAAAGCTATTTATCCCATTCGTCACAATTCAGTCTCGTGGCCATAGCTAGCTGCAAGAAGTGGTGGGAAATGGCCTTGGTTCCTGGTGGGCCTGTGCCCAGCCTAGAGTGATTATGAGGATTATGTTTCTAAGGAAGAAGGGGAGAATGGGAAGTGGGCAGCAACTAGCAGTCTCTGATGAGAGGGGGAAGGTGGGTCCAAACTGGCACACAGGGTGGAACCTCTCAGGGTTCCAGAAGTGGGTGAGGCTGAAGTTGGCACTTGGAGGGCAGGAAGCTCACTCATCAGCCCTTCTCCCCTCCAGGCACTTCCGTGATGCAGGTGACAGCCACGGATGAGGACGACGCCATCAACACCTACAATGGGGTGGTTGCTTACTCCATCCGCAGCCAAGAGCCAAAGGACCCACACGACCTCATGTTCACAGTCCACCGGAGCACAGGCACCATCAGCGTCATCTCCAGTGGCCTGGACCGGGAGGTGAGTGGCCCTTCAAGAAGGGGCTGCCTGCCCAGGCCGGGCTTGACACTCAGAGCAGAAGCCCCTGCCCTAGAGCCCAAGTCATCCGGGAAGGGCTACAGCCGGGTCCTGTATCGATGTCCTGCAGTGCCCTTGGGCTGGTGGCACTCTGCCAAGCCATCTCATTAAGGCTGAGGAGGCAGCTGTGAAACACAGACATTTGATATTTTCCATAAGTTTTCTCATTTCCTCTTGGAATGGCTCACTTAGCATGCACATTGCTTAGATTTGTCCCACATGTACCACAAAGCAGTTAGCTCCATGGGTACTGGAGTTCCCTAATTCATACCTTTGCCAAACTCCTGCTCAGAGCTCCCCTTCTGGATCTGCCCTGAGTCAGGAGGCAGTGCCCAGGCTTCACACCACGACTGACTGGCCCAGGAGAACCATTTGGATCCACAGTTCCACTCTCCCTCCACCCTTGGCTCCTGGTCTTTCCTGCAGTGGGCGAGCAAGGAATCAGGAGAACACTGGAAGAGAGAAACATTCCCCTCCCTCCACGTACACTCAAGGCTGTGCCCTGCTCTCAGTGGCTTCCACTTCTGCTCTCCTTTTCTCCCCAGAGAGTCCCGGAGTACACACTGACCATCCAGGCCACAGACATGGATGGGGACGGCTCCAGCACCACGGCTGTGGCCATAGTGGAAATCCTCGATGCCAACGACAATGCTCCCGTGTTTGATCCCCAGAAGGTAACACCCTTTCCTTCATTCATTCTTTCCTTGTCAGATGATGAGGAACTAAGTCTCTACTTTCTGATGAAACTTCCAAAATCAGCCTGCATTGCTTCAAGTCCCAGCCCCAGCATTTGTAAGCTGTGTGACCTGAGACGAAGCACTTAACCTCTCTGTGCCCTATTTCCTAGTCTGTGAAATGGAGACTGTGTTAATACCTGCTGCATTGTTCTGAGTTTTAAATGAAACAATCTATGTACAGTTCTTAGCATAATCCCTGGTACCTAAGTGCTCAATATGAAAATCTTTGTTGGTATGGAAATTCCTAACTTGACTCACATCTACACCTTCCCACCTTCTGAATGCTTGTCACTTCATGTGACAGAAGACTTAGTGCCAGTCAAGATGATACCCACCCGCATCCATCTTTAGGTAACTTGGACTGCTAAATACTGTTCAGGCCTGTTGAAAATTTGTTCTAAATAGCTGATTTCCCCATCATGGCCATCTGTTCTGAATTTCCAAAAAAGTCCCTGGTCAGAGCAATCAGACACCTAGCCCTTCTTGCCACCTTCCTTGTGCCTTTCTGATCTCAGCTAGATACAGGTGACTACTCTCTCTGGGGGTTTGGGCACCTGGATGGCTGAGATTCTGGGACCATCAGACCATGGCATGTAGGGAAAGCAGGCCCAGGGTCACTGCGGTGTGTCTGTCCTAACAAGCTGTGAAGTTGACTCCTGGGGCATTCTGCATCTGTGCATGTCCCGGAAAGGGTGAGCGGCATGGGGCTGTCCTGGAGTTGGGTGGAGGACTCACAGCCGGTAGAGAGGAGAGCCGCCTCTTGGAGGAGTCAGCCTGTCTACTCTGACAGTGCTATGTTTTCCATTCTGACAGTATGAGGCCCGTGTGCCCGAGAACGTAGTGAACCACGAGGTGCAGAGGCTGACAGTGACTGATCTGGACGCCCCTAGCTCACCGGCATGGCGTGCCACCTACTGCATCGTGGGAGGTGACGATGGGGACCATTTTACCATCACTACTGACCCCAAGAGCAACCAGGGTATCCTGACAACCAAGAAGGTGAGTCGGTTTGGGCTTTGTACAAGGGCCACACCTGGTGCAGGGAGGTCTCCAGTCTCTAGGACTAGGGGTACCACCTGCCTGGGACACATACCTGGGACCACTCACCAGGGAGTTTACCAGGCCCGTGGCTTGCAACACTCTCCCATCCCTCTTATGTGGGGGAATTCCTTTGTTTAAACTAAATCTTTCCCAGGGACCCAGTTCATAAAACAGATGCATAAAACAGAGTCACTGATCTAATTGAGACCAATCAGTGGGGCCCCTCCTCCTAGTGTGTCTAGTGGCTGCTCCCAATCAGCCTTACACAGAGGGTCTGTTTTATTGGAATCCTTGCTAATTTTGCCTTTAATCCATAATAGTTCACATCTTGGTGTTTGGATAGTAAAATGTTTTAAATTACTTTAACTGTTTCAAATTACATCTAGGCATACCCTTGCCTCTTGAAAAATCTTGAGTAAAATTGATGCTTCAAGAAAATGGGACTAATCTTTCTTGATGTCTTTTACCTCTTGGTTTATTATAAAGAATGGCCCAGTTTGAGAAAGAAAGTGAAAGTGAAGTCGCTCAGTTGTGTCCGACTCTTTGCAACCCTATGGACTGTAGCCTACCAGGCTCCTCCATCCATGGAATTTTCCAGGCAAGAGTGCTGGAGTGGGTTGCCATTTCCTTCTCCAGGGGATTTTCCCGACCCAGGGATCAAACCCGGGTCTCCGGCATTGCAGGCAGACACTTTACCATCTGAGCCACCAATACTTTAAAAGCTGTTCCCTCCTTGTAACCAAAGTTTTGTAATGCCCCTTTCACATTTAAAATTAATTTTGTTTATAACTTCTCTAAGTTATGTAATTTCTAGAAAAATGGAATGCCCTAATTAAAATAAAAGAGAATTTTCAGGAAAAGTTACTGATAATAAAATGCTTCCCTGTGTAAACCTTTGGGCACACCTACACTAGAAAACATGATGAAGTGGTCAGTTTCTTGCCTCTGTTTGTGGACTCATCCAAGAGTAGTAGATACTGTATGTCGCTGTAGTGAGTCACACCACAAGTGGTATTGATGTTTTTCCAGAACCTCAAATAAACAACTTGAGGAAAGGCCTGAACAAATTATGAGCTCCCCTCAGAAGTTGCATTCCTAGGAAATTTAGTATAAATTAAAACCACACCAAAAACTTGATTTGTGTGGAAAACACATTCTAGATTATAAATATAAACAGAGCTTCACACCCAGGAATACATGGATATCCAGGGGGATATTGGCAAGTTCCATGGGACATGGGATAGTTCTTTGTGTCCCTGCCCCCACCAGTGGCATTCCCTGTCATTAGGACACCTAGAAATGCCCCCTCCAAGTTCCGACAACACCCACTATGGAGCGTCATCACTCCACTGGGAACCAGTTCTAGGCTTCAGGCTTACTAGTCTAGTTGCCTTTGGGGTGATGGTCTGAGAGGCCCCCACTGAGTATCCACTCCAGAAATGCAGGACGAAACCAGGAGGCTCTATGGGGCAGGGCAGGGGCAGCATTGTTGCTGGTGGGAGCCCCAGCCCCTTGTGGTGGGCCCTCTCTTCCAGACATCACAGCATGGCATGAGGCCTCCTCACAAAATGATGACACTGGTCCTCCTCCCTGTTCTCTCCCAGGGCTTGGATTTTGAGGCCAAAACCCAGCACACCCTGTATGTTGAAGTCATCAACGAGGTTCCCTTTGTGGTGAAACTTCCGACCTCCACAGCCACTGTAGTGGTCCATGTGGAGGACGTGAATGAGCCACCTGTGTTTGTCCCACCCTCCAAAGTCATCGAAGTCCAGGAGGGCATCTCCACTGGGGAGCCTGTTTGCACCTACACTGCGCAGGACCCAGACAAGGGGAGTCAGAAGATCAGGTACGCAGGGGCTCAGCTCGAGTTCAGCCAAAGACATGGGTACGTTGGATGGGTTGTTTATTATATGCAGCAGTATTTGTTCTAACTGCCATAAAGACTGTTAAATATTTTGACTACCACCCCTGCACAGGGCCTTCCCTTCTTACCCTCCAAACAGAGGAGGTTAAGTCCAGGGGACAGGTGTTCCCCACTCCCTCTCACATGTCCCTGCTGGCCCCCTCCCACCTTCTGCTCAGGAGCCCAATTAGGGGTGAGATGCATTTTCCACGTGATCCTGCCTAGAAACCCCAAGTCCCATGAAACCCTCTGCCAGTTGACATGAGGAGACTTTGAATGATGACACTAGAACTCTTAAGTATCCTGGGTGTGATTCTTTGCAACTTTTCTGCTCCAGTTACCACATCCTGAGAGACCCGGCAGGGTGGCTAGCGATGGACCCAGACAGTGGGCAGGTCACTGCCGCGGGAGTCTTGGACCGTGAGGATGAGCAATTTGTGAGGAATAACATCTACGAAGTCATGGTCTTGGCAACAGATGATGGTGAGAGCTCCCTCCAGCCCCTCCCTGTGGGCCCCTTTGGAGCCCAGGACACAGCAAATCCCCTTTGCAGGCTGAGTGTGATGTGGGGAAGGGGTGTCAGCAATCCTATCTGGGAGGTCAAAGTGGTCTCTCAGAGGAGACTTAGAGTGGTCGGTCTTAGGGTTGGCTGGTTCCAGTTTCCCTAAGACCCAGGAGTTATGAGGTATCCTAAAGACACCTTTCAGCCTGTTTGTGCTTCACTGAGCCTTGAATTGGCCTGTTGGTTTCCCCTTGTGATTGATTGAAAGGGGCTGCCTTACAAGTGTTATGATTGATGAGTGATGTCACCCCACGACAGTGTTGGGGGTAATGATGTAATGACATCTCTATTTGACACATACCGAACCAAGACCTGGAAGCAGGTGAGAGGTTACTGCAGGGCTGGGAAGCAAAACTTTCCTGAAGCTGGTCAGCAAACACAGCATCAGCCCCGAGGTGGCCAATCTTTTTCTCTTGGTGATAGATTGGTAGTGGCTATCTGGATGAAGTGGCTGTGCTGTGATCAGTTAGTAATGTCTGCTGTGGACACAAAATGAGAGTGATGGCATGGTTGCCATGCATTTGCCATTACTGGTTTGATCTATAATGAAGTGAGGGCAGGGAAACTCTTGAAAGGTTACAGTTGGACAATAAACAGGACCCTTCTGAGGTTTTTTGGGTAAGTCCTGGGGGAGCTTAATGTGGATTCATCAACCCAGCCAAAGGTAGATGCTGAAAAGGGATCATATGTGTGATTTGAACAGGGAGCCCTCCCACCACGGGCACAGGGACCCTCCTGCTAACACTGATGGACATCAATGACCACGGTCCGGTCCCCGAGCCCCGTCAGATCATCATCTGCAACCAAAGCCCTGTGCCTCAGGTGCTAAACATCACAGACAAGGACTTGTCCCCCCACACTGCCCCTTTCCAGGCCCAACTCACACACGACTCGGACATCTATTGGACAGCAGAAGTCAACGAGAAAGGTAACTGAGTGTTGGTGGCAGATGGGTGTCTCCCCTACCAAGATCCAGCATCTACCTTCCTGCTCCAGCATCTTGTGGGTCACTGAGTTACCAGTCTCCTCAAGAATGTCAGTCAGGGGAATTCCCTGGCAGTCCAGTGGTTGGGACACCTGGCTTCCACTGCAGGGGCCACGGATTTGATGCCTGGTCAGGGAACAAGATCCTGCAAGCCGCACAGCCAAAAAAAACCAAAAACGATGTCAGTCAAATGCTACTTATTAACTTAGTCTAAACCTTTGGGAATCCACAGGAATCCTTAAAGACCATTCTAGCCCAACCACCTTCCTGTACAGTTGGAAGCATTGAGGCCCAGAGAGAGATGGGACGTGCCTTTCTCACTATGACATAATGAGAGAGTTGGAAACCCAGTACAATAATAACAATTACCATGCCTGAGCGGGCTTGCTATGTACTATGTTCACTTCAGACACTTCACATAGATACAGCTACTGAATCCTCACAACAACCCTGTAAAGCAGGTACTGTTAATCATACATATACGTGTATGTGCACCTGTTTGACAGATAGGGAAACCAAGGCTTACAGAAGCTTAAATATCCTGCCAGGGGCATTATGGCTAGAAAATAATGGCCCCAGGATCAGGATGCAGACAGTCTGCTCTACCAGGATCCTCTGCTGCCTACCATTTATCTACCCCTGGCAATGTGAAAGATGCTTTTTATACTTTTTCTTATTTTAAATTTCTACCATCCTCTGTGGTCAGTATTTTTATCCCTATTTACAGATGAGAATGAGGCTCAGAAAGGTTAAATGGCATGTCCAAAGGCACAGTGTGGGTAAGCAGTGGAACAGAAGTTGAAGACAGGGTCCCTGGGCCTCACGCCCCTGCTTCCAGTCACCTCCCTGCCCTTTCTCTTTCCCACCCCATAACGCTTCTCAGCCTTCAGTGGTTTTTCAGTTGTCACAGGACTGAAGAGGGGACTTACTGGCATCAAGTGGGCAAGGACTCAGGTGCGTGAGAACAGTGCATCCAGGCCCAATTGCCAATAAGGCCCCTGGAGAAGCTCACCCTGGTTTAAAATGCCTCCCTCTTCCTCTTGGGGCTAGGGTCCCCCAGGAGGGGAGTGGGGAACCAGTACATTCAGGTTCTTCCCTGAAGTAACCAAATGCCTGGTGTCTACTGCTGCTGCTGAGCCTATCCAGAAAGAACTGAGGAGACCTGCCTCAGACACACACATTGTCCCGTTTTTATGATTGCTCTGATTTGGGGGTATATACCCAGCACCTTTCCTCGAGGAAGCCCAAGTTGGTCTCCTATCACCTCCTTGTGTCCTGGAAGCCGTTTTCCCCTCCCTGACTGGTTTACAGAGCATAGCCTCTGAAGTCAGAGTACCTTGGTTCGAGATCCAGCCCCTCCATTTGCCAGCTTGTGATTGTGGACAAGTTACTGAACCTCACTGTTTAGCAGTTTTCTCCACCTGTAGGATGGTGCCAGTCATTGTACCTCTGTACAGTCACCGTGAAGACTGAGTACATGACAGGCACCTCTTCTGGTGCATCAGTGTTCAGTCGATGCCAGTGGCCGTCTTCACCAACAGGCACAATCTGGCTCTGCCAAGAGTGAGCGTTACCTCAAAGCCCAGTGGTACCAACACCTGACACTACCATTGGTTCTTGGTTTTGACTTAGTCGTTCTATCTGTCTGTGTTCTATTGTCAGAGGAGTTAATCCCAACTCTACACCCGTGTGAACTGGGGCTGGTTACTTGACCTCCCTAAGCATCAGTGTCTGTATTTGTAAAATGAGGGGTAACAGAATCTTTCTCTTAAACTTGAGGTGAAGATCAGAGTTGGCACATAGTAAGTGTCAGTTGAGTTCCCACTGCCACCACCAGCACCATCATCAGCTGAGAAGTCAGCTCTCCAGCCTGGGAACAGGAAGGCAGGAGGGATGTTCTGGTGAAATGCCCCACATTGGCGTCTCCACTCGGTGGACCAGGCATCCAGCGTGCAGAACTCTCTCTGCCTGCCACTGCTGAGTGGGAACAGGGTGAATTCTCTCTCTGGCCTTTCAGCTAAGAAGGGCCCAGTGAGTGTGCAGAGCCTGTGAACTGAGAGTGGCTTGAGGTCAGTGCTGAAGTAGGCCAGCAAGCCTGAGGGCAGGTGGGCTAGAAATGTGGGGTTGTTTTTGAACATCCCAATGATGCGTGGGGTTGGGGGACACTGTTGGCATTTGGTGGTGAGGACTTGAGTGCTCAGGAAAGTTCCTCATGATGAAGAATAGTTCTATCCAAGCTAATAGCGCCCTCTTTGAGAAACTTGGGTCTAAACCGAAGGCCTTTCTTCAGAGTGGCCTCTGACCTTATGTTTCTCACCCACAAACATAGCCCCCCTCCCCACTCCATGATGGCCAAGCAGCCTCCCCAGAGTGGCTCCCGTTGTGCAGGCTGCTCCAAAGCTTGGCTTCAGCTCTGTGGCTGCCTGCTGCCTGCCCCAGGCCTTCAAGGCCGGTGAGCACGGTGCCCAGCACAGCCTCACTACCGGCACCTCTGAGCTTGTGTGCAGTTACTAACGCTCTGATCTGCTCCCAGCATCAGTTACATCACCAGCTCATATGCATTTGGATTTCTTAATAACTGATGCTCACTCAGAAATATCCAAGTTTCAGGTATATTGAAATTCTATCATAGAGTTGAGTTGAAGTATAAACATTATATATACAATTGAAAGAGCAAAATGCTGCCATGACAAACGGTAGTAAACTTTCAGGTAGAAAAACAGATGGCCAGTTAATATAAATATTAAAAGATTGTGCTAGCTGTTTCTTAGGAAGAACAGTGTTTGTTTGCTTGTTTGTTTTGAAGCAAAGAAAAATCTGGCAGCTAGTGATGCTGAGAAATTACTGGCCTTGCATGCATGAATTTTTTAAAATGTCATATTTAGAAATACTGTGATTATTGATTTTTTAAAATAGAATGATGACTTTATTCTTCTATCCAAATAATCCTTCCCTCAGTGGGGAATTTGGCTTGGACCAAGTATCCTCTTGTAACACTCAGCGTAAGTGTGCTTTGAAGACATTGCTCCCTGTGGCCCAGATGCAGTCTGCCTCCTCCAGCCTCCATCATGGTTGTGCTTGGCTCCCACCATTTGTGGCCTCCTGAGGTGAATAATTATCTGTCTGCTCCAGGAGACGCAGTAGCCTTGTCCCTGAAGAAGTTCCTGAAGCAAGACACATACCATGTGCACCTTTCCCTGTCTGACCACGGCAACAAGGAGCAGCTGACAGTGATCAGAGCCACCGTGTGCAACTGCCACGGCCACGTGAAGAACTGCCCGGAACCCTGGAAGGGGGGTTTCCTCCTCCCCATCCTGGGTGCTGCCCTGGCTCTGCTGCGTGAGTGCTGGCACCCTCCCTGCTCTGAGGTTGGGGTAGTTAGAAACCTGAGTCCACCCCAAACTTAGAGACTCGGGCCACTGACATTGCCCATCTGTTCCTTGTCCTTTTAATTCTGAAAGTGTCATTTAGTCCATGGATGTTTATGGGGCCTCTGGGAGGTGCCAGGCTTTGGGGAAACAGTAGGGAGCAGACTTGGCCCTGCTGTCACATCGTCTGGTGGCTACAGTGGTGGTTCTGAAAGTGTAGTCTCCAGACCAAGAGCATCAGCATCACCAGGAATTTGTTAGGCCAACTCCCTGGTCCACCCCTGACCTACCAAGTCAGAAACCTAAGGGTAAGACCTGGTAATCTGTTTTTTTTTACAAGCCCTTCAGTGGATTCTGATGCATGTTTCAGCTTGAGAGACACTGGTCTAGTGAGCAGAGTGTTTAGTTAGAAACTAGTTTCTTTGCTGTCATGGTAGAACCTATCACATTTACTTTTTTCACTCTCTGAATTGTCCTTACACAGAAAACACCCATTCAATCACGCATGAATACAGTAAGCACAAGCTTTAATTAATCATCGTACTTGCACTGAGCACTGTGTTAGGTGCTGAGAGTGCAACATTTATGAGACAGGGCGCTCAGGGCTGGTGCACTGGGATGACCCTGAGGGATGGGATGGGGAGGGACGTGAGAGGGGGGTTCAGGATGGAGAACACATGTCCACCCATGGCTGATTCATGTGAATGTATGGCAGAAACCATCACAATATTGTAAAGTAATTAGCCTCCAATTAATTAAAAAAAAAAAAAAAAAACAGACCAGCCCCTGCCTTCATGGAGCTTACTTTCCAGTGCAGAGAGCAGATAGCAAATAAGCCAGCAGAGAAATAGGTGTTGCTATGGATTAAAAGAAAGTGAGGGGAGGAGATCTGGCATTTTATGTAGGATCGGCAAGAACACACGCTTACTGAGAAGGGGGCGTTTGAGTAAAGACCTGAATGAGGTGAGGAAGCAGATCATGCAGATATCCAGGGAACACCCAGTGCAAAGGTCTTGAGGTGGCTCTGTGCTTTGTGTGGAAACAGCAATGACTGTGGTGGAAAAAGCAAGAGGGAGAAGAGAGGTGATGGCTGTGGCAGAGCATTGCGTTGGGCATTGTGGGTTATTGTAAGGACTCTGGGAGAAGGCAATGGCAACCCACTCCAGTACTCTTGCCTGGAGAATCCCAGGGACAGAGGAGCCTGGTGGGCTGCCATCTGTGGGGTCGCACAGAGTCGGACATGACTGAAGTGACTTAGCAGCAGCAGCTGGGTGAAATGGGAAGTCATCAGATTTGGAGCAGAGGAGCAGTGTGATCTGACTTGAATTTTGTAGGATTCCTCCTGAACAGACTGTAGAGGGCCGCTACTACCATAATCTGGGGGTGAGAGGGGAGTTGTGGCTCAGATCCAGGGTGGCAGTAGAGGTGGTGAGAGCTGGTTATATTTCAAGGTAGAATCAATTCAGATTCAGATGAGGAAAAGAGCCATCTATTCATTGGAAAAGACCCTAATGCTGGGTAGGATTGGGGTCAGGAGGAGAAGAGGACGACGGAGGATGAGATGGTTGGATGGCATAACCAACTCGATGGACAGGGGTTTGGGTAGACTCCGGGAGTTGGTGATGGACAGAGGCCTGGCGTGCTGCAGTTCATGGGGTCGCAAAGAGTCGGACACGACTGAGTGACTGAACTGAACTGAACTGACTGATGACTTCAAGGCCTGAACAAGTAGAAATACGGAGTTTCCATTAACCAGTTTGGGAAGGACCATGGGAAAAGTCCAAATGGAGGTAACAGTAGGCAGCTGAACACAGGCTTTGGGTGTAGGTAGGCAGTCCAGGTTGCCTCCTGCCTTTCCCTAAGCCAGTGGGGAGGAAAGGGGAGGGAAAGGTCATAGTCTGACCCACACAGGGTGTTCATCCTGAGAACCCAAGGACTCCCAAAGATGGCTCCATCAGTTTTGTCTGGCTAGAGAGGACAATGGTTCCCTCAGCAGGCGAAAAAGGGGGATAAAGCTGAGCAGTGGCTGTATCCTCCTCCATTAAACAGCCGCAGAGAGGACCAGGGCTGCCCTCCTAATGTGGAATTAACTGGGGGTAGTCACAGCAGTTAGGGGCAGCAGCTGGGCACTAAACAGCCAGTCCCCACTGTGTCCAAATAGACCTCCAGCCTTTTAGATCATATCACTGAAACCCAGTCCCTATCTTAAAATAGTGTTTGCACCTAAGTTCAAATTACTGCACCATATCAAAGTTGCATTGTCTTGCTTTTAACTTAAAGTCTCTGGCTATTACGGGACACCTTGTGACTGAAAAAGTCACATTGGAAAGTAACATCTGGAAATTCCCTGGCAGTCCAGTGGTCAGGACTGGATGCATTTACTGCCATGGGCCCAGGTTCAATCCCTGGTCAGGGAACTAAGATCCTGTAAGCCAGGGGCCCCCAAACTCCAGGATCAAATGCCTGATGATCTGAGGTGGAGCTGATGTCATAATAATAGAAATAAAGTGCACAATAAATGTAATGCACAATAAATGTAATGCACTTGAAGCATCTTGAAGCTATCCCCCACCTCCGTCTGTGGAAGATTTGTCTTCCGCAAAGAAGAAAGTAGCGCTAAAACTGATGCCAAAAAGTTTAGGGATTGCCGGTGTAAGCCAGCCAAAAACAAAAAAAAAGTCTACTGGGAGATTCCCCACAAAGGAGGATTTCCATAAGGACCAGGACATCAGTATGGGAAGACTAACAGTAAAATGATACAGAATTACAGGTGGGGGAATGAAGTCAGAATACCAGTAGGAGGAAGTGGTTTTAAGCTGAGAGCTGGAAGGTGAGAGCCATGTGTATGCATGGAGAGTGTTCCAGGTGAGAAAAGAGCCCGGATGAAGGTTCTGAAGTGGGAGACTGCTGGGTATATTCGAGGAACCCTGAGGAGGCCAGTGTAACTAGACTTGGGCAGAGAGGGAGGGTTGGAGACAGGTCGGGGCCAGTCCTGTAGCCTTGATGAGGAGGCGGGGGTTTTCCTAGGTGCACAGGGGCCACTGAAGTGTGTAAAGCTCTGGCCACTTGAGTGGAGGGATCAAAAACTACATGGGACTTCAAGAGTTTGGGGGTGCTGGCCAGCCATGTGGTTGTTTGGGGGTGAATATTCACACTGGCCAACTCTTGCAGTCCTCCTGCTGGTGCTCCTGTTCTTGGTGAAAAAGAAGCGGAAGATCAAGGAGCCCCTTCTCCTCCCAGAAGATGACACCCGTGACAACGTCTTCTACTACGGCGAAGAGGGGGGTGGCGAGGAGGACCAGGTAGGGCACTGGGGGGCCCTCCTGGGGTCAAGAGGTGGTGCCCCCATGGCCCCTGGCAGGGATGGTTGGGTCAACCAACTGACCATGTTAGCTGCGTCGCCCGGAGCCTGGCCTGAAGCGTCAGTCTTCTGAGAGGGTGCCTCATCCACTGCTCTAGTCTCTGACCCCAGCCAGCCCAACCTTGAGCCTGTGCTTAATCTGAGAGAACGGGGTGTGGAATCTAGGTCTTTCAGAGATCTCTGACATTGTCTTCTAAGACCTACTCTTGAACCAAAACATCCAAGTGGCACGGAAGTGGGATGAAATATAAATGGGGGGAGTGGGAGGGTTCTTCTCCATCCCATGTCCTCCTTCACTTTCCTGAAGGACTATGACATCACCCAACTCCACCGGGGTCTGGAGGCCCGGCCTGAGGTGGTTCTCCGCAATGATGTGGCACCATCCTTCATCCCCACACCCATGTACCGTCCTCGGCCAGCCAACCCAGATGAAATCGGCAACTTCATCATCGAGGTGAGGCATGGGGGCCCAGCCTAGGGCAGTCCTTTGTTCAAGCAGCATGAGAGAAAGAGCACGGGCTCTGAGTCTCAGCTCTGGGTTCAAATCCTGGGTCTGTCCCCAACCAGCTAGCAGTGTGACCTCTGGCATACATAGCAACTTCTGGGCCTCCTGTTTCCTCCTCCATTAAACCCAGTGTTTCGAAGTGGTTAAAGAATAGGTTAGGAATTCCTTCTTTTCTTTTAATTTGTTGATGTTTATCATCTTCCCTGGTGGCTCATGTGGTAAAGAATCTGCCTGCATTGCTGGAGACCCGGCTTCAATCCCTGGGTTGGGAAGATCCCCTGGAGAAGGAAATGGCAACCCACTCCAGTATTCTTGCTTGGAGGATTCCATGAACAGAGGAACGTAGCAGGCTACAGTCCATGGAGTCACAAAGAGTCAGACGTGACTGAGTGACTAACACTTCACTTTCATTTATCATTGAACAAAGGTAAGAGAGGACTGGGTCTGGCACAGCTGAGCAATTTGATCAATAAAAACCAATGAGGAAGAGCAGGATCTGTTGCAGTCTAGAGGAACTAGGAGTCAAGGCTCTTGACTTTTCCAGGTGATCTCTGGTTTGACAGGATTTTTTATTAGGAATTATTTCTTTATTCACACATCTAGTGGTTGTTAGGAGAAAACTCTGGAGCTGGACTCCCTGGGTTTGAGTTTGTAAAGATCTCAGGTGATTCCAGTGTGGAGCCAAGTTGGGGACCTCTGGGATAGGTTGCTTTAAGGGCTGGATGAGTAAGCACCTGGAGCAGTGCTGGCTCAGGGAATCTCCTCGGGAACTTCAAACACTGAAGCCTCTGACCAACCCCTAACCCTCCCATCCCACGTCCCCCTCCCCCCTCCCCACCAGACTGTGATTTAATTGACCTGCATGTGGGCTGGGCTTCAGAATATTTTTTTTAAAGATTCCCAGGTAATTCCCGTTGGCTATCTGTTTTACATATGGTAATGTAAGTTTCCATGTTACTCTCTTGGGAAACTCAAACGGGGGGCTCTGTATCAACCTAGAGGGGTGGGATGGGGAGGGAGATGGAAAGGAGTTTCAAATGGGAGGGGATATATGTATACCTATGGCTGATTCATGTTGAGGTTTGACAGAAAACAACAAAATTCTGTAAAGCAATTATCCTTCAATTGAAAAATAAATTAATTAAAAAAGATTCCCAGGTAATTTAAGTTTGGGAACCACTGGGCTGACACCTATCCTGTATTAGGTAATGACAGCTCTTGCTGCTATGTGTCCCCCATATTCTCAATTCTGGGCACATACTTCATTTATCTAAGGAATTTTAAAAAATATCAGTGCCTTGGACCCAGATATTCATTTTTTTTTTTTTTTCAGGCTCTGATTTTTTGTTGTTGTTGTTGTTTTTTGGCTGCGCTCCACAGCATGCAGGATCTTAGTTCCCCAACCAGGGATGGAACCTGTGCACCCTGAAGTGGAATCGCAGAGTCCTAGCCACTGGATCACCAGGGAATTCATAAGTTTTGATGTTTATTTAGTTCCCCAAGAAATAAAATATACAACCAGCGTTGTGAGAATCACAACCTAGGTACATAGGAGATAAACCATGTGAGGCTAGCATGGGCTGGTACCATGAAAGCAGTCAGTAAAAGGAGGTTTTTAATAAAAGGGAGGGAAGGAGGAGGGAGCAAGAGAGGAAAGAAGAAAGGATGGATGGATTTGGGGTGTTGGAGGAAGCAGCAGTAGGCACAGGGCTCGTGGGTGGTCAGAATACCTCATTTTGGCCTGAACCCTGCTTACCTTTCTTGCTTTCTCGAACTAGCCTGGTGGTGAGACTCTGTTCGTTACCCTTAAGCACATCTGAGAATCCTGTACAGAAACAAAGGCGTCTGGGGAAAGTTGCTCAGAGCCTCTTTGCCTTGGAGCCAAAGGCCAGGAGATCTTCTCTCCAGTTGAATGAAGACAGTTTTCAGAATATTTGTGTTGGACAGTTTGCAAATAACTGTCTCATTTAATGCCTGGCCACGTCAACTCTGCAGAGGAGGAATTCTGTTATGTTCCCCTGTAACTCTAATGTGCACTTTTATACTTACATACATTCATTTCTTCCTCTGAAACTATATGAAGTCTCCCCATTTTTGAGATGGGGGGCTTCCGAGGTGGCACTGCAGGAGACATAAGAGACGTGAGTTCGATCCCTGAGTTGGAAAGATCATCTGGAGGAGGGCATGGCAACCCACTCCAGTATTCTTGCCTGAAGAGTCCCATGGACAGAGGAGCCTGGCAGGCTACAGTCCACGGGGTCACAAAGAGTCGGACATGACTGAAGCGACTTAGCGCGCATTTTTGAGATGAGGGAAACAAAGGCATGGAGACTTTAAGAGGCTTGCCCAAGTCTACACACTCGTGTGTGAAGTCTGACTTCAGAGTCCCCATCCTGAACCGCTGGCCTGTGGCACTGAGCACTCGCTCTCAGCTGGGCCCTGTGCTAAGGATTTCTGTGCATTATTTCATGTTCAACCTTCAAAACCTTAAGGGAGTGGAGACAGGGCTTTGCAGATGAGAAAGCGCAGGCTCAGCCAGATGAGTTCACTTTCCTGAGCTCTCACAGCTGCCCACTGTCTGGTCCCGCAGCTCCTAACACCCTGCTCTCCATCCCCCAGAACCTGAAGGCGGCCAACACAGACCCCACGGCCCCACCCTACGACTCCCTGTTGGTGTTCGACTATGAGGGCAGTGGCTCCGATGCTGCCTCTCTGAGTTCGCTTACCTCCTCAGCCTCTGACCAGGACCAAGACTACAACTATCTGAATGAGTGGGGCAGCCGCTTCAAGAAGCTGGCAGACATGTACGGCGGGGGTCAGGATGACTAGGACTCCCTAAACGCCAGGCCACAGCAGCGTCTCCAAGGGGTCTCTGTCCCCACCTTGGCTAAGAACTTTGCAGCTTGTTGAGAAGTGGCCTTAGCAACTTGGAGGGAAGAGGCCTCGAAGCTGACCTCAAAGGGGCAGGTCTCTATGCCTTTCAGAATGGAGGAACGTGGGCAGTTTGATTTCAACAGTGAGCACCTCTTAGCCTAGGCCAGGGCTGCCCAATTTCTGGGAGTCTCCCTGCTGCCATAAAATGCTCAGCCCTGGGTCCTGGGGGTCTTGACTGACTCTGATTCCCGCATGATGGCTTTCGCTCTGGAATGGACCCTTCTCCTTAGTAAGAGGCCTCTTACCACAATCTGCATTTTTTTTTTTAATGCTATTTTCAAAAAGTGAGAGGCAGGTCCTCAACCACCTCTGGAGCCCTCCAGAAGCCCAGGCGTGCCCTCACGCACTTCTCTCTGGTCTCTTGGCCCCCAGGCCTCCTGTTTTATTGGATAACTACGTTTTTATACTGAGTGCGTCTAGGTGGCCCTTTATTTTTTATTTTCCCTATCGAGTGCTGTAGATGAAGAGTGATGACAATCCTGTAAATGTACTAGAACTTTTTTATTAAAGGAACTTTTTCCCAGAGGTGGCAGGGGAATGAACTTTTGGGTTTTTTTTTTTAATAGTTTTGTTGACATATAATTCACACACCATATTCACTCATGTAAAGTGTACAATTCAGTGGTTTTCTAGAACTTGCAGAGTTGTGTGGAGTTGTGCTTTTATCCCTGTGGGCTTCACCCCAGCTTCCTCCTGATAGTAGTGGAAGCTCAGGATTTGTTTACAGACCCCGGGAGGAGGCAGACGTCAGCTGCCTACCTACAGATGAGAGCTGCTGTCCCAGTGTGAGAACCATTAACTTCCTTACTCCTGACCGAGCCACACCACAGCTGCAGTACTGGGCGATTTCCTCTTTTCTGGACCAGCAGTATGGGGAGATTTCCTCTTTGTGCTGTGGGCTCTATGTCTAAAGGCAGGATGTTTGCCGGGGGTGGGTGGGGGTAGGGTCCAGCTCTACTACTTCCTAGCAAGTTGCTTAACCTCTACCTGCCTCGGGTTTTTCATGTGTAAAATGGAGAGTTTCTATGGAGATGAAGTGAGTTCATATCCGGCACATAGCAGGTGCTACCTGTGTTCATTGATAACAGCCATCATTTAGTCAATACTTTTTAGACCCAGACAGCACTTAACTTCCAATTATTTCCTTTCAACAAATCCTCACAGTCACCCTCTGAGGGAATCTTCCTCATTTTAAGAATGGCCTCATTTTATTTTTTGTTAAATGACGCCTGATTGTCACCAGAATCAAGCCAGAAAATTAGAGCACTCACCCAGGATGTCAATGAAATTAGAACATTCCTGACAACAACAGGGCACAGATGGCAAGAATAAGGATAAAGAGGCAGCAGGAATTCCATGTGTGCCCTTGTTAAAGCACAGTTTAAATTTATCTTTACAATGAGCTAGAAGAAAAGAATCTGAAGTGAAGCCGAGAAGATCACTGAAGTGGAAATAGATGTCTCCTTCTGCGAGAGAATGACCAATTCTGTGAAGCAATGGTACTCCAGGGGCCATCCCTAGACCAGCAGCATCGGCACCACCTGCTGAACCAGAAATTGCAAGCGAGCGGGACCCTGCGGTCTCATCTGACAAGCCTTCCAGGTGATTCTGATGCCCACACAATTTAAGGTTGAGACTCGGAAGAGTCTTAAAGATTGAAGGCAGGAGGAGAAGGGAATGACAGAGGGTGAGATGGTTGGATGGCATCACCGATTCAATGGACATGAGTTTGAGCAAGCCTCGGGAGTTGAAGGACAGGGAAGCCTGGCGTGCTGCAGTCCATGTGGTCTCAGAGTCAGGCACGACTGAGCGACTGATCTGACTCTGAACGGTGAGGCTGTGGGTGTCCTGAAGCCGCAGACCCTGGATGGGGAAGTTTAAAGGGAACAAAGTCTAATAAAGCATCTCACCCACCCTAGGTCCACGGCACCTCAGCCCACGCTCCTGGCTGCCTCCTGTCTCTCCCTGGAGCTGCAGCCTTTGGCTCCCTCAGCCTCAGCGTCCCCTCCCCTCAGCGGGCCCTGCAGCTCTTGCTGATCAGGTTGTGTGGGGAGGATTGGGTGTCTCAGCCAGCAAACACCTGCTGCCCACTATCTGAAACTCCTCCCTGAGGAGCCTGAATAACGCCTGAGACCCTGTGTCTTCGCTGAGACTAATAATAAAACCAAGCAGCTACTGTCCAGGCTGGTCTTCCTCCTCTGAGATTTTTTTTGGGGGGAGTGGAGGAGCAAAAGCAACCTTTCCTAGCCAAGCCTGCTCTCTGCAGTGGATCTGGATTCCCTTGGCAATGGAACTGCCCTGCAGCCTCTGAGTGATCTGGAAAGAAGGATCCTGGGCTCTGTGATGGGGATGGATGTTATGTCACCCTCTCACTTGGGACCTGCGTCTCTTCTGCAAAATTGACTCTGGTCTTTAGGACTTGTAATAAGTCAGAATGTTTGCAGCTAGTGACTCACCAGGGCTAACCACTCAGAGTGAATGCTAACTGTAGATAACCAGTGTGGCCAGCCATACCAGTGGGGACTACCTGAATGTTGGCCTTTGCGCACACTGAACGTTAATCCTTCACATTTTGATGTCCAACAGTTGAGTAGGAATCCTTCTATCCTTTACTCCCCCCACCCTCCAATGCACTACACGCACATTTTGCATTGTATCTTTTCTAACAGGATGTGAAATGATATATTGCCTTATTGTCTCCAGCACATCTAGGTTGGATGAGTTAGCATGGTGTTTTTTGTTGTTTTTTTTAGCCACGCCATGCAGCATGCGAGATCTTAGTTCCCCAGCCAGGGGTTGAACCTGGGCCCCCTGCAGTGAAAGCACAGAGTCTTAACCACTGGACACCACCAGGGAAGTCTCATGTTAGCAGGGACTTACGGACAGGGAGGCCTGGCATGCTGCAGTCCATGGGGTTGCGAAGAGTCAGACACGACTGTGTGACTGAACTGAACTGACTGAGTCTCACTGCCACCCATGGGCACTAGTGATTCTAGTTTTTTGCCCGTAACAGTGTTAAAATAAATTCCCTGGAGCATCCATCTCTGCAGACGCCTCAACGCCAGTCCTCCAATACCTGCAGAGAAGTGATGGGGCCCATGGTCCTGGTTGGGATCGAGGCTGCCTGATTCTGAGTGAAGGTCCAGAATGATGGGTTGGTGCTGAAAGGACCCCTCGGGCTCATTCTCTTAAATGATTTCCCCTCCAGACTTAAAGCCAAAGTTGCAGAACCCAAGTCTAACTGTAAAAAAAGATAAAACCATGGGAAGAAGGGGTTGGTTTGCTTGGAGACTGGCCTTTGGCCTTGTCCTCCCAATGTTTCTCCTTAAGAACCCAAATGCAGAGCATTTTGAAAATCTGCCCCGGTCATTTTTCAGATGGGAAAAGATAGAGGTTCCAAAACCAGGCACTCTCCAAGATCCCTCCAGTGGAGCTCAGATGGGCAGAGCCCAAGGCTCACTTCTCACCATGCCTTTTCCCTGGTACCTGACCTGACCTTTTTTTTATTTCCTTCCCAGAAAGGCTGCCGATAGGACCTGTAGGCAGGCTTTGCCCTGGGCCTGGAGGGGCCCAAAGGGATGGCTGTCATCCCTGGAAGGTTGGCAAGTAGCCGAGGCCTCGAATTCCTGGCTTCCTATGGTCCTAGACATGGACCTTCCTAACCGCAGGCCCACACAGGGATGCAGCAAGAAGACCCAGGTAGGGAAATGCTGAGGGCTGGGCAGTAAGGGAGGGGCTCTGAGGTCAGCCAGGCAACAGTCCTGTCATTGAAAGGGTGGGGCGGTCACCCTGGGAAGCTTCTCGGGCAGCCCACACCCTGTGTTTTCAGTTCTAGACTCACTGGAGGCCCCATGCCTTTCGGCTAAAGGCAGAGCCTACCTCTCACCTCCCACTAAAATACTTCCATCAGGGAGGCATGATTCAAGGCACAGGTTCACATCCTAGCACTTCTAGGAGTGACCCCTTAGGCTAATCACTTAACCTTTCTGTGCCTCACTTTTTATCGACTGGAAGATGGAGGAGTGAGTTATTATCTGGAAAGTACTTAGAAGGGTGTCTGGCACAGGAGTAGGTGTTGTTCTCATCACTACAGTGGTGGTAGTTGAGGGACTGACAGGGCCAGTTATCTCCACTCTCAAAACCTTGGATGGAAACCGCCCTTCCTTGACCTCAGGAGACCAGCCATAGCTGTTACTTCCCTGGAGGCACTTCCCCTATGCAGCCAGCAGAGGGCACCATTCGCTCAAACCACAGCATGGACAGCCCCACTCAACCTGGTGTCTGAGAGGGAACTAGGGGGGAACAGTCACACTGGCTGCCACGTGGCAGGAACTGCCTTGGACACTGTGATGGTGACGGTGATGATGAGAGTGGTGGTGGCGGTCACTGTTTATCAGGTGATGACTGGCCAGGCCCTTCACATGCGTGTAAGCAGTTACGTACATTCTGCCACCAGCAACCATGTGGGGAGAGGGTTTATGGTTCTCTTTTTTAAAGGAAATTGAGCATCAGAGAGATTAACGAACATACAGAGCCAGGAAGTGAGTTTTGGGGTCCAGGTCTCCTTGATTCCCTAGTATTACAGGCTCTTTTTTTAACTAATAAAAAAATTTTCAACTTCGTTGGGAGTATGAGCGCAGGCAGGCAGTGGAGGAGACCCTTCAGATATGGCATAGCCTCCCCTCCCGCTCCCACCACGACAGAGTTGGCCATACCTGGTCCTGAGACTCTAACGTCCTAACACAGAAAAGCCACAGCATTTCCAACTGTTTCTGGGGCACGTGGGACATCACCCCAGGGCTTTTTTATTCATTAATTTAACAACTATTTATTGAACATGTGTTCTGTGCCAGGCACTGTTCTAGGTTGCAAGGATTACAGAAATGCAGAAAATGAAAAAGTCCAGTCCTCATATATGGGGGTAGGGACTGGCGCTGGGGAAAAAAATGTGTGTAGGGTCCACATACCTATAAGTTAAGGTCATAAACTGTTAAGTAAAAGATCCTCTCTTCCTACATGGACAAGCATGTCTTCATAGCTATCTGGAAGGCCAGGTTTTAATCTGGATTCCCAGACACTTAGGGTACTAGGTGGGTAGAGTTAGCCCCCAGCCCAGGAGTGGTGGTCAGCCTGCCACTCTCCCCACCCCAGGCTCCATCCTATACCATGAGGGTCCTTGTGCACACGTGTATGTGTGTGTGTGTGTGTATGTACATATTCCCCAGCCCACCTGTCCAAGGTCAGTCCACTGATCTAGACAAGCAGCCTTCCACTGACCTTGGGCCTGGGAGTAACCCGGGCTGTGCTGGCTTCCCTCAGGACAGATGTGGGGAGGGCCTGGGACCATTTGTGCTGAGCAGGGTGGGAGACACAAGTTCTAGGAGTCATAGCTCCGTAGCTCCTTAGGAAGGGCAGGAGGCCCAGAGCAGGGCCTTCCTGCCCAGCCTAAGGGCCATCCTGCTGACATTCAGTGGGGGACAGACTCCATGGACTGCAGCATGCCAGGCTTCCTTGTCCATCACCAACTCCCTGGGATGGGTATAGGAAATAAGTGGCTGGAATGGGGGTTCGATTCTAGTAGTCAGGAAAGGCCTTGCTGAGAAGGGGGCATTTGAGCAAAGAATGAAGAATACTGGGGAACAAGTATGCAGCTGTGTCTAGGAAAAGTTGTGAATGCTAAGGCCCTGAGGCCGGAGTGCTAGGGGAACTTCGGCTGAGTCCCACAGGGAGGCTGCTGGAGCAGAGGGAGGAGCAAGAACACAGTGGGAGATGCGATCAGACGGGTACAAAGTGGGGCCCAGGTGCCCAGCCCTGAGCCGCCACCTCCACACTCGGCCTGCAGGCTGAGATCACGGCAGGGCCTGATCCCAGCAGCCCTGGAAAAGCCAACTCAGCAGCCTCGCCTCCATCCCAGAGTTGGCGAAACCTGATTCCTCCTCTGCTCCATTCTCAGCCACTGAGAAGGCGGCCTGGACCTGTCCAGGCCTGCAGGCAGCTGCACAGTCGGCAGGCCGGAGTGGCAAGATTCTTCTCTGTCGGGGGCCCCTGGACTGAGGGAAAGGAGCTGTCACAAAGAAACCCCGCATCTGGGGACACAGAGCCCTGGTAAAGAGCCCATAGAGGTCACAGGGGCAAAGGTATGGCTCACCAGCCTCCTTTCCCCCCAGACCACACCTCTCTCCAAGGGCTAACAGCAGGCCAGTGTGAGGCAATTTGTGAAAAGCACTCAGTTCTCTGCCAGACGGGCAGCTGGGGCTCAATAACTGGTAACCGCCACCATCACTGTTGTTGTTGCTTGTTAAACCTTCTGCAAGTCCGAGTGGAGTCCAGCCCTCAGCTGCCTCAGCATTCCTGTGCCCACTGCCCAGCACGCGGCAGGGGCGTGACGGGCCTGGAGAGGAATCTGAGATGGGTGGGTCAAGAATGCCCTGGCTCGCTTCCATCCATTCCCATCCCCACTGCCTTCCAGTAAACCTGGGCCAGCCGACAGGGCAGCGGAGCGCAGGCCTCTTATCACCCTGGAGCCTAACAACCCAGGGCTTCCGTTGAGACAATGCTAAGTAATTTTTGGAATTACTACCTTTAGAGTGTCTGTGAGTTATGCACACGTACCGTGTATAAGACGATACCCTGATGTTTCACTGCAAATCAAAACCAGAGTTTTAAAATGGCCCAGCAGGCTCTGCAAGATCTGATCCCTGTAGCCCTGAGACCTCACCTCCCAGTGCTCTCCCCTCACTCCTACCACTGTTCAGCCTGCTGTTCTTCTCGGAATCATGGAGGCTGGTTCCCACCTTGGGGCTTTTGCACTTGCTGTGCCCTCTGCCTTGGCATACCCCTCACCCCGGGTATCATGGCTCCTCACCTCCTTCAGGTATCACCCAAATGTTCACCGGTTAGAGATTCTGTCCCACTTTGGAAGTGGTACCCTGCCCCCACCCACCACACCTTATTTTTCCATAGTATTTATTACTTCTCACTGTATTGTACTATGGGGCTTCCCTGGTGGCTCAGATGATAAGGAATCTGCCTGCAATGCAGGAGACCCGGGTTCGATCCCTGGGTTGGGAAAATTCCCTGGAAAAGAGAATGGCTACCCACTCCAGTATTCTTGACTGGAGAATCCCATGGACAGAGAAAACATATTTTATCCATCTGTCCCCTGCCCTCCCTCCCACCCCTATTTAATATAAGCTTCATAGGAGCAGGGATTTTTATTTCTTTTTTTCACTGCTACATCTCCAACCCATGGAATAGTTCCTGGAACAATGTAGGTATTCAATAAATGTCAAATAAAGGAATAAAGGTGCTTTACAGCCCTCAAGGAAGGTTTTATAAACTACCTCCCCCACCATGGGGCAGGCAGGATCTTAGTTCCCTGACCAGGGATGGAACACATGCCCCCTGCACTGGAAGTGTGGAATCATGACCACTGGACCACCGGAGAAATCCTCTATCATTTCCCTTTTGGAAGTGAGGAAGCTGAGGCCCAGGGAGGCAAGGTAAGTCACCCATGGTTATGCCCAGATGGTAAGCAGCAGAGCTGAGAGAATCCAGGGATGCCACTTGTAACATTGCTTTTTTTTTTTTTTTTTAAACATCTCATTTAACCCTGCAGCAGTCTTGGGGTGGTTATGCTCATTCCATCCTACACACTGAGGCTAGAGAGAGGTGGAGATGAAAGATGGTGCTAGTTCTGTCTGTTCTGACCAAGTCATAGAGTATAGGCTTTGGGCCTGTGTGGAATGTGAGAGGGTGTTCAGTGATGCATGAGCAAGGTATTAAAGTCTTATGTGATCCTGAATCATACACAGAGAAAGTCATTCCATTTTCAGTTTTCTTTCAATCTTTTTTCTGCTTGGGTCAAGGAAAGAGTCCCCTTTTTTGTGCTTAGCAAGTCTTCAGTGACTTTAACCTTTATGGTTCTCTTAACGAGAGAAGCAAGGCCTAGAAATTAATGATACTGTTCCATCATCATTGTATTTATTTTCACTTTAGTTATGGCAAAGGATGCTGATTTTTCATTTACGACACTGTTAGTTTTTCATTTAAAATAAGTTTTTCTAAGTTTTAAATAGTGAGTCCATTTAAAGAAATAGTATTAAGTAAAGATTAGTGAAGGTGGAACTCATGTATGCCATAAACATGTATACAAGTGTATTCATGCACATGAAGGTGGTACTTCAAAGAATGAAGCTCTGCAGTTGAAATCCATGCTCTGCTTTTTATCTTATATGTTCTTTCAAAGAGTATCACTTTCTTTGTTGAGGAGGGCATGGGGGGAAATTTACAATCCAGAATATAAAAGAAGAATTAAGTGCTAATCTGAGTGTTAATAGTTGCCTACTTCAGGAAAGAGTGGGAGGGAACTTTAGGGGCTGGAGAAATCTGAGAAGACTTCTTGAAGGAGGAGGCTCTTTAAATTGTCCTTAAAGGATACATGAGAGTTGGATAAGAGGCTGAAAGAAAGGAGAGTGCCATGCTTTCCTTTGCCATTGACTTGTACAGATGAGAAAACTGAGGCATAGAGAGAAATGGCTAGGAGAGCCCAGTCTCGCTCAGGTCTCAGGATCTTGTTCCGGGAGAACCCAATGAAGTAGAAAATAAGCTAAGTCAAGCTGGGAGGGATGGAGATGACAAGAGAAGAAGCTCTGGGTTTGAGAATCAGTGAAGAGCCACAGTGAATTTTGGATAAGAGAGAAGCTGCCAAGACTAGTAGATAGCTCAGCAGAGTGCATAAGAGTGTGAGCTCTGAAGCCCCAAAGCCTGGGTTCAAGTCATCCTCTGCCATTTGTGACAAGTTATCAGTTTCTTTATGCATAAGATGGGGATGATGGGAGTACCTACCTCACAGAGTTGCTGCAACAATCAAATAAGTTAATTCATGTAACACACTTAAGAGTAGCACTTAGCACATAGAAATACTTGGTAAATATTAACCTTATAGTTAATGTTACTACTATTTTTGTTGTTGTTATTAACTATAAAGTGAGCTAGAAAAAAGAGATTAGAGTCAGGCTGATCCAAAGGCTGCCTGCCACTTCTGTGCCTCAGTTTCCCCATCTGAATCAGCTGCTCACTGGGGTTCTCCTCACTAGCTCCTTGGTTCGAGAGCCCATGAATTGCTGGAAAGAACCATTTGGTACCTGCCTCGTCATTCAACAAATATTTATTGGAGCCCTACCGAGTGCCAGGCCCTGGGGATACATGGAAAAACAAGACAGCCCCACCCCATGCATCCCTTATAAAGCTCCAGACTGAGGGAGGAGACCAGGAAGAACCAGGCAATTACAGGGCAGGTGATCTTAGTCTGACCTGATGTGGAGTCAGGGAGGCTTCCTGGAAGAGATGACATCCAAGCTGAGACCTGAGGGCTGCACAGGAGTTTGCTGTGGGCTGGAGAGGAGATCAGGAGGAGCAGTGTGTGCTCAGGAGGGGAGAGGCATGACCAAATTGATACTCTAGAATGATCCCTCATGGGTGTGTTCTAGATAGACACATGTTTACATGCAAAATTCCAGGTGGACAAGGCCATTCACTGTTGTTGCATTGTCTGTAAGAGCAAAAGATTGGTCACAGCCCTTAGTCCATCAGTGAGTGGGTGCATAAATAAACTGTGTCACGCTCACTGCATGGAGACAAGGAGACAGGAAGAACCAGGCAATTACAGGGCTGGTGATCTTAGTCTGACCTGATGTGGAGTCAGGGAAGGTTTCTACAACTGAAATATTCTACAACGGAAAACAAAAAAGAAAAAAAAAAAGAAAGCTCTTTATGCACAAATGTGGAAAGATCCATAAGATATCTTGTCAAGTGAAAAAACAAGTTGGAGAACAATGTGGAATGTGTGCTACCTTTTATATAAAAAAATGAGGAAAATGAGACTACATGAATTTTTTACCTAAATTTGCAGAGAGAAACTGTAGTACAGCCCCGTGCCATAGAATTTTTTCTGATGATGAAAATGTTCTGTATTTCAGCTGACTAACACAGCAGCCACCAGCCACAGATGACACTTGAATTGTGGCTAATGTGACCAAGGAACATAATTTTTTTTTTCTTTTTTTTTTTTTTTTTTCTTTTTAATAAATTTATTTATTTTAGTTGGGGGCTCATTACTTTACAATATTGTAATAGTTTTTGCCATACATTGACATGAATCAGCCATGGGTTTACATGTGTTCCCCTTCCTGGACCCCCCACCCACCTCTCTCCCCATTTAAATCTAATAGCCACATGTAGCTAGTAGCCACTGTATTGGACTGCACAGCTCTAGAAAAATATAAAGAAACTCCTAACAGTAGTTAGTTAACTGCTGGGAGAGGGCTGGGAATTAATTAGTTGGACAGCTGACAGGAGTGGGAGGGACACTTGTACTTCATACCTTTTGTGTGTTGTGTGGTTTTTTTTGGTTTTTTGTTTGTTTGGTTTGGTTTGATTTTTTTGGCCACACAGTGTAGCACGCGGGATCTTAGTTCCCCAACCAGGGATTGAACCCATGCCCCCTTCATTGGGAGTGCAGAGTCTTAGCCACTGGACCACCAGGAAAGTCCTCCTGTTATGTTTAAACTAGGTGAATGCCTTACCCATCTCAAAAGTTAGATTAAAAAAAATGAGAGTGAGAAATGAAGCAGCGAGGCAGAGCCCTCGGGCTACCTGTGTGGAGAATGAACTGGAGAGGGAGAAAAAGAAAAAGGGGAGATCAGTCAGGATGCTGGCAAGAAACAGAGACAAACTCAAAAGATCAAGTGTGCAGAGTTGCAGGTACTGTTCACAGCGCGGTGGGCAGGGTTGCAAGGTTTCTTAAGCTCAGCCCTGTTGACTTGTGGGAGGGATAGTTCTTTGTCCAGGGGTGGGGTGGGGGCTGTTCTGTGCATTCTAAGATGTTCAGCCGAATCCCTGGCCTCCCCCAATTAGATGCCAGTGGCGCCCCTCCCCAGCTGTGACAACCAAAAACCTCTCTCAACATTGCCATATGTTCCCAGGGAGGGGCACAGTCATCCCTGGTTGAGAATCACTGGGCTCCATCACCAGTGTGGGATAGCTGGACACCCCTGGGACTAGCAGATGGGAAGTGATCACTACCCTTAGGCCTGATGGGAAATAAGACAAGGGGAGGAAATGACTTTTCACGCCCCAGTGAGGTCTGGAACCACAGTAGAGGGTCCACATGACAGGAGCTGTGGCCGTACGTTGTAGAATGCAGCCACTGCCAAACCTCAGCTGGCAGGGACAGGAGAGGGGAGTCTGAACTCACTCTCCTCCCAGCCCCATCTCTTACGGGTTACTTGCTGGAAGCCAGAAAGCAAGGATGTGGGGCTGGTGCCTCCCATACAGACAGGTCAGGCTTCTGGAGCACAAAGCAGAGGTAGAAACAAGGAGAGTGCATTTGTGGACGAAGGGGAACCAGTGAGCATACAAGGCATTGTTGTCGTCTGATTAGGGGTGACAGTGGCTGGGACAAAGGTCAGGGGGTGGGGTGGACAGAAGTGGGTAGAGGGAATTCCCTGGCGGTCCAGCAGTTCGGACTCTGCACTTTCCCTGTTAGAGGTGCGAAATTTGATCCATGGTTAGGAAACTAAGATCCCGCAACCTGCACAGCACAGCCAAAGAAAAAAGAAATGGGAAAAAAAAAAAAAAAGAAATGGGTAGATTCAGGGATCTTTGGAAGGATTCCATGGCTGATCAGATGTAGGCAGTGAGCAAGAGGAAGGCATTAAGGACACGATATTCAGGTTTCTGCCCTGGGCAGCTGGGTTGATAATGGTGCCATTTTCTGAAATGAAGACAAGCAGAAGAGCAGGTCAGAGAAGGGCAATGGTGAGTTTTGTTCTGAACTTGCCTGTATTTTGGGGCACTTTGGAGTGCCTATTGGACATGGAAGTGGAAATGTTCAGGTGCAGTAGGTTCCATAGGTGTGGGGTTCTGGAGAGGGGTCTGGGCTGCCTGCAGGCCAGGGGACCCTGGAAGGTTGGGGGCCTTGGTGCCAGCTTCGCAGCATCTGTTCTGCTTCCTGCTAGAGATGGGAGAGCGAAGTCGCCACCAGCTGGAGAGGAAGGAAGAGGAAGAGTGAAGGAGAAGTGCTGACCCCTTATCATGAAGGGAACCCACATCCTGAACTTCATATCCCTCATCTCCTCCCATGGGTGGTTTACTGGAGAGAAGTAAAAGCTGAGGGGCGAGGCCTGAGCACAGGCCACGAAAGAAAGAGCTTCAGGACCCTTGTGTATGTCATTTCATGAGCTGCCAGGCAGTTGTGGGCGGTGGGGAGGAAGAGGAGTCACCCCATCGACCCCTGGCACTTCCTGGAAGCTGGGGATGGAGGAAGTTGCGAGCCACTGGACCTGGGGTCCTGAAGCTGTGAGAGCACCCCATCCGGGACAACCCCGTGAGAGAGGTTTCCAACAAGAGCAGCTGAATCGCTGTGGATGACATGCGGCCAATGAGAACTCCCGCACGGAATGGTAGTCAGTAAAGCTATCAGCAGCAACAACCCCTCATCTTAAGAAATTTCTTGGGAGTGTTTGAGAATTCCCTGGTGGTCCCGTGATTCGGGCTCAGCACTTTCACTGAACCCAGGTCCACGCTTTCACTGCCATGGACCTGGGTTCAGTCCTTGTTCAGAGAACTAAGACCCCACAAGCTATGCAGTCCAGCCAAACAAACAAAACCAAAACAAAAAAACTTTCTTAAGAAAGTTTTTAAAAGCCAGGTAGTATGCAGAGCGCTTCCTTTTATCGCATGCTATTCAGGTGGCCAAGACAATGGAATCTTTTTAAGATACAGATTCAATAACATTCATTGTGCCATATGAGGAGCCTGTTTTTACCCCCCCGTTTGACAAGAAATTCAGAGCTAAGAAAGGTACAAAACTTGGCTGGGCGTCCAGTTCCAAGGTTCATCCTCAGTCCACCTCCAGGCCCAGCGCATTAGCCTCCCTTCCAGGCCATCTTCCTCCTCCCTCTGGGCCAGATTCTCCCCTTCCTCCTCCTCCTCCTCCTGAGATCTCCCCACCCTTTAGTCCCTCCTCTCCCTCTATGTCTGTATGGAAACAAAAGTCAAGATTGGTTTTGGTGGACTGCACTTTACCATCCTTGAGAATTATTTTAAATGTTGATCTCATGTATTGTTTCCATTAAGGAAAAAACAATAAAAGCAAATCATTTCACTTTAATATGTCGCTCTATTTCCCCCTGGTAATTCCGTTGACCCTCATCCTAATCAACAAGCATATTGGGTTACTATTGCTCCCGCCTCCTGGGGTCAGGAGCAAGTTTATTTTTCCAGTGATATTAGCTCGGCTCAAGAGTCACCAGGGAATAACTTGAGGGGTTTGGATTGTAAGTGTTTCAGGAAGCTGCTTATACACATGCCGCCGCCGTCCCTCAACCCAGGGCTCTCTGTACCCACCCGTTTTGTTGCTTAGACAATTGCAGTGGCTCTTGGGCAGTGCTGCCTCCCAGGACTCCTCCCCAGTCTGTGCTAGGGTCACCTTCCCAGAACACAGATCTCATCACATCCCTTCTTTGATTAAAGACTTCTGTTCCGTTCCCATGACCTACTAGATGAAGTCCAAGTAGCATGTCATGTGACGCCCTCCAAACCCTGGCCTCAGTTGACCTTACAACCTTAATCCTGCCCACCCCTCACCTCTCCCCTGACCCAGGCCCCACAAGCCATATCTTTTTAGGATGCTGGCTTTCCCATTGCCTCACCTTTGCTTGGGCCTTTTTCTCCGATCAGGGGTGCCTTACTTCTCCTCCATTCCGCCCCCACCCCCGCCCCAAATCTGATCAATTTGTGCAAGCATTTCCTCTGCAAAGCCTTTCACAATCCTGGAGTCTCAGAATTAGTTGCTCCCTTGACACTGTGTTCCTTCCTCTAGTAGATTTCCTCGGAGTCCAGCGCTTGTACTAGGCTTCATGTTCCACTCTCTAGTTAGAGGGTAAGCTTACTGAGGGTCTCCGCCTGATCATCTCCAGCCCGCAGTCACCCCTGGCACTGAACGTAGTACCTGGGACCAGGCTGGTGCTGAGATGTTGCTGACTTAAAATCCAAGACCTCTGAATCCCATCTTTCTGATTCCTGGCTGGTCCCTCCTCTCTCAAAGCCACTTTGCCTCTCCTTTAGCCTACAAGTGACTTGGTTCTTGCCCTGATGACACTTCTTCCAGGAAGTCCTCCAGGTTTGGCATCTACCTTAATGTACTCATCACCTTGAATTGTAAAAGCTTCCATCTCTCCCACCAGTCTGAGGATGCCTTGAGGGGAGTGTTGTGAGTCTAGCCAAGGGCAGGTACCTAGGGGTAGTTCATAATTATAGAGCACTTTTAGCACCAAGTGTTCGCTTTTGTTTGTTTTTTTTCTGGCTGTGCTGGGTCTTTGTTTGGGCACACAGGCTTTCTCTAACTGCAGTAAAAAGGCTTATCATTGCAGTGTCCAGGCTTCTTTAGTTGTGGCATGCGGGCTCTAGAGCACTAACTCAGTAGTTGTGGTGCACGGGCTTAGTTGCTCTGCAGCTTGTGGGATCTTCCTGGACCAAGGATCGACCCCATGTCCCCTGCATTGGAAGGCAGATTCTTTACCACTGAACCACCAGGGAAATCCAGCCAAGTGTGTTTTGAATACTTTATGTATTTAAGTTCATTAATGTGTCAAAACATACATGAGCTAGGTAGCATTAGCCCCAATTTTAGGGAAGGGCAAACTTAAACTAGAGAGATTCTAAACTTCCCCAGAGTCACACAGCTAGGAAGCAGAGGAACAAAGGTTTTAACCCAGGCCATCTGACTCTCATGCTAACTTTTCCCAATGGCACAGTATTTATTGTATAATTGAGTGACCAGAAGTTGGATATAGCACTAAGGAGCCGGGTACACCCTGAGCTGTTGCTCATCTTCCCTCAGGAGACAGTCCCACACCAGTCCGGGAGAGTTGCCCAAATTCAAGGGCAAGATCTGTGCTAATAAAACATTCTTGGTGAATTGCATTTTAATAAAGACTCATTGTTCTTCTCTGTCCAGGGAGCCGCCCCATTTCCTGCTGCCCCATAGGGAGGTCCTGGGAATGGTTAACAGGGCTTTGCTGTTGAATAACCTCTGGGGTAGCTTCAGTAACAAAAGACCTCACAGCACCAGGCCAGCTGCCAGACCTCTCTGCTTGCTGGTGGGCACAATATATGGCTCAAAATCCTGAAATATGCACATAATTTTTGACCCAGTAACCCTACTTGGAGAAACTTACCCTAAAGACCTCTCTATACAATTCATCAAAGTCGTGTATATAAAGGAGTTCCTCATAACACTGTTTATGAGAATAAACACTGCGAGGAGGGAGGGGCGGGAAACCTAGGTCCATCAAAAAAGGAATTAGCTTAATAAAATATAGGCATCTTAAGTAGTGGAAAATTATGCAGCCATTAAAAGGCTATTAGGAATCTATGTTTATTGATGTGGTAGGTTGTCCATGAACTGCTGTTGAGTAAAAACACAGTTACTCTATAGTATAGGTAGAGTAAGGTGGTTTATTTCTGAGGGAAACACAGAAAGTGGTAACAGTATTTGTCTTTAGGGAGGGGAATGGAGTGGCTGGGGCCCAGAGAGGAAGACTTCCTTTTTAATTTTTAACGCATCTCATGTGCTCAGAATTAGTTGAATCATAATCCTAGATTCATGATACATTTGTATCATTGGTCTGTGCCTGCCCAGTTTTCAATTTGATTAATTGATTATATTTAAAACTTTTTTTATTTACTTATGGCTGTGCTGAATCTTCGTTGCTGTACTTGGGCTTTCTCTAGTTGTGGCCAGCAGGGGGGATACCCTTCATTGTGGAGCACAGGCTCTAGGTACATAGGCTTCAGTAGTTGTGGCACATGGGCTTAGTTGCTCCACAACGTGAAATCTTCCCCGACCAGAGCTTGAACCTATGTCTCTTGCATTGGCAGGCGGATTCTTAACGATTGGACCACTAGGGAGGCCCAATGATTAATTGATCATTTATTTTATTTTTTGATCATTTATTTTTAACTCTCCACCCAACACAGGCGATAGAAGGAAAGTACACATGGGCTCCTTCTCTATCGCAAGGTCTCTACATCCCCCAAAAGGTAACCCAATCTTCTGATGTTTGTACTTTTACTTGGCTTGCTTCCTTTGTATAGTTGATACATGTATACTTATGATCTGAATAATACATTGTGTGCTTGGAGTTGTTTCTAATCTTTATAAGAAGAATATCATGCTGTATGGAATCTTTTGGAGCTAGTTTTTCCACTCGACATCATGCTATGAAGATTCATTCATGCTGTTGTGTGTAGCTGCAGTCCATTTTTTCATTGCTCTGTATCCATCCATTATATGAATGTATTGCATTTTGAGGGGCTTCCCTGATAGCTCAGTTGGTAAAGAATCCTCCTGCAATGCAGGAGACCCAGGTTCAATTCCTGGGTCAGGAAGATCCGCTGGAGAAGGGATAGGTTACGCACTCCAGTATTCTTGGGCTTCCCTTGTGGCTCAGCTGGTAAAGAATCTGCCTGCAATGCAGGAGACCTGGGTTGGATCCCTGGGTTGGGAAGATCCCCTGGAGAAGGGAAAGGCTACCCCATCCAGTATTCTGGCCTAGAAAATTCCATGGACTGTATAGTCCACGGGATTGCAAAGAGTCGGACATGACTGAGTGACTTTTACCATTGCATTTTGAAAATCCATTATCCTGTCAATGGACGTCTGGAGTTTTCCAGATTTTTGCTATGATGAACAATACATCTATGAATATTCTTGTATGGGTATCCTGCTGCACAGATTGCTGCTGTTTTCTCTGGTTAAAGGCTGAGGAATGGGTGCTCTGTGATGTGGGGCTTGTGTGTGTTCAGTTTTAGTGGACTTGACATGGTTACATTTTCACCAGCACATCAAAGGGACGCAGTTAATACATGTTCTCTGATATCCCACATCTAGTTGGGTTTTCTAACTTCGGCAATAGAATGAAGGGCAGGCTTATTTCTCAATATTTACCCTTTCATTCCTTTCAAGCTTTGTATCAGGTGCATGTGTTATGTTCTCAGATAAATAAGTAAAATGCAATTTATATGTTTGTCTGAAGAGACAATGGTTGGATATAGCTCAAAATGTCAGCTGTGATTAACTCTAGGGTAACAGGTGATCTTTAATTTTTCTTATTTTTGCTTATCTTTACATTAATTTTTTTCTACTGTGGCTATTTACTACTTGTATAATTTTTGTAAGGAATAATGAAGATGTATGGTGCTCCACATCAGTCATTGAGTAAATACAAATTAAAACCACAATAAGCTATCACTACACAGCTAAAACTTAAGAGTGCCCATGCTGGTGTGCAGCAACTAGAACTCTGATGCACTGCTGATGGCATGAGAGCATGGCATAGTCACTTTGGAAAAAACAGTTTGGCAATTTCTTGGAAAGTTAAACATATGGTAACCATCTGATTCGGCTATTCTATTCATAAGTATTTACCCAAGAAAAATGAAAACATATGTCCACATAAAGGCATCTGAATATTCCCAGAAGTTTTATTCATAATAACCCATAACTGGAAATAGCCCAAATGCCCATTAACTAGTAAATGAATAAACAGTTTGTGGTAACCGTACAGTGGAATACTGCTAAGCAAAAATGTATATATGTACAACATAGATGACTCTCAAAAGTATTTCTGGAAAAGGCAAAACTATAGAGACAGAAAAGAGCTCAGTGACTGGATGGACTAGAGGTGGACAGAGAGATTGTCCCTAAAGGGCACGGGGAAATTTTTGGCATGATAGAAGCTGTCCTATATCTTGAGTTTGGGGGGTCGATACATGATTGTATATGTTTATCGAAATTCACGAAATTTCACACCAGAAGGAGTGGATTTTACTATATGTAAAGCATACTTCAGTGTTTAAAGATAGATTCCCTTCTACAAGGCTGGGTAACTGCCTTGTTGTGGCGAATGGGGCTTGTGTAACTCAAAAGCTATGAGCCACGCCTTGCAGGGCCACCCAAGACAGATGGGTCATGGTGAAGAGTTCTGACAAAATGTGGTCCGCTGGAGAAGGGGATGGCAAACCACTCCAGTTTTCTTGTCACGAGAACCCCATGAACAGTATGAAAAGGCAAAAGGGTATGACACCAGAAGTTGAGCCCCCCAGGTTAGAAGGTGTCTAATATGCTGCTGAGGTAGAGCAGAGGACAATTACTGATAGCTCCAGAAAGAATGAAGTGGCTGGGCCAAAGCAGAAGTGGCACTCAGTTGTGGGTGTGTCTGGTGGTAAAAGTAAAGTCTGATGCTGTCAAGAGCAATATTGTATAGGAACCTGGGATGTTAGGTCCGTGAATCAAGTAAATTGGATGTGGTCCAAGCAGTAGATGACAAGAGTGAACACTGACATCTTAGAAATCAGTGACCTAAAAACAGGGGAAAAGGTTTATGCAAAGAAAAAGAAGGCTTGAGATCTGTGGATTCTGAGCAGTGAGGAAAGGGGGTTTCCCTTGCTTTCCCTGGAATTGACAGTTTGTAGAACTTCCTTAAAGTCTGAGGCCTGATGCCTGAAGCTCTGTCTCTGACTTACTGGTGATCTTGGGCAAGTATCTTCCCCTCCTGAAAACTCTTTTTTCCCAGAGAGAGAGAGGAATGCTCTTATAACCTCCAAAAAATGCACAGATATCTCCTGAGGTCTGATTCTCTGAAGGCTACCCACAAAGTGTTATAGATGTTGTTTTCAAATAACAAAAATGTTTTTAAAAAGTTCTTCATGGAGCATGTAGAAGCATTTAGTGCTTTGCAGGCATCAATTCACTTAACCCTCACACCATTCCTAAGAGGAAAGAGTCATTTTTATCTCCATTGTATTAAAAAGGAAACCTAGGCACCTAGAGATTACATATAAATAACTTAACAGGATCAGCACAGGTCAGTATCCCTGGACTTGAACCCAGCCCTCTTCTGCCAGGGCCCAAGCTCTTATCCATCACACAAAATCAAATGATGGTTCTTAGGTGAGATTTATAACATCATCAGTGTCCAAGTCAGAAAAGACCGTATTTTTATCCAGTTCAGTTTTTCAACTGTGGGTCTCCAGAAGTTAGACTTCAAATCTATTCATTGGGTCGATTGAATTTTTTAAAAAATGAAAAAGGGTAAAATAGAGTAAAACAGAAGAAAATAGAATATATCAGAGTATATTGCACACAGGAAAGTAAGTGTTACCTTGTGAAAATTTCAATTTCAGTGTGTGTATGTCCCAGCACAATAATAATGGGGGCCCTGATTGGAAAAGTCTGAGTAACATTGGCTAATCTGATCTGTTTTACAGAACTTGAGACTGAGGCTCAGGAGGGGAAGCTGACCACCTAAGGTCACGCAGCCAGCCTAGATTCTGGTAGTCTTTGCTCCTATGGCACTAGTCATTCAATCATTCATTCATTCATTCATTCAGTAGTTATCTACCTTGGCCTGCTTTGATCAGGCTCCACACTGAATACCAGGAATATCGTGACAAACAAGCCAGACCAGGCCCTGTCTTCCAGGAGACTCGGTCTCCTAAAAGGAATAAAAAGCAGCTGATGTGGCACATAATAGCCACCCTTTATATATATATATATATATATATATATATATTGCTTATTCTGTGCAATATTGCTTATTCAGACACTGGTCTGAACAGGTGCTAGCTCACTTGGTTCCTAGACAACCCTACCTACATGTGAGGTTCTACTGTCAGCACCAGCAAACCCATTTAATATGTGGGGAAACTGAGGCACAGGGTCAATAACTTGCACATAACTAACTTTTAAGTGGCAGAGCTCAGATCTGAGCCCAAACAGCCTGTCTCCAGAGTCTGTCTTCTTAAGTACTACCCAGTTCTGCTTTTGGGGGGGTTCTGCAGTGTAAACCACAGCCCAGCAACAAGTCTCACCAGGGACAGAGTGGAGGAAGGAGAGGCTTACAAGGGGGGAGACCTTACTGCAAACACAGTCTCAGCATCTATCTTTGTGCTCTTGGCTTTTTAAATTTTATTTTTAAACTTTTTAAAAATTTTCGGTCACATCATGACTAAGTTCTGTCTACTAAGAGGAACGTCTGCAGGGAACCCAGCCTCCAACCCCAGCCCCAGCAGGCACAGGCCAAAACTTGGAATTAAGAAGAAGGGAAGTGGTTTTTGGGGGCTCCAAGCTGGACTGGAGCTCTCTGGCCAGCTCTAGAAAGGTGGAGCTCTACAGAGGGACAGGGTTCCTGACCCAGGGAGCAGGCACCAGGCAGACCATGCCCCCTACCTTTTTGAGTTCCTTAGTCGGAGAAGACCACCCTCTTCCAGGTAAGCAGCCTCCTCCTAATGCTGAAGGATCAGGCTGTAGCTTAAATGTTAGTTTCTATGTGCCTAGTACCTATTCACTCTTCTCTAGGTGACAACACCATCATTTTTCTTTAGGGGACCACACCTCCCCTGCTCTTCTTAGTCCATGTGGTCCTAGAAGGTGATTCATCTTGCATCATGCCAGGGCTGGACGCATGACCTGGGCTTAGCCAATCAGAACCACCTAGCTATCCCTCTGGCCACAGGCTTGGTTCATGTCTTCACATAAGCCAAGTCAGGGCATAAAAGTGAAACCTGAGACTTTTGCTGTACCTATTGGAAAAGTATGGTACTTAGTGGCTAGGATTACTAAACTGGTGGGTTAGTAGCCTGTTTCTGCCTTGATAGAAGAATTTAAGAAGAAAATCAACATAGAGGAAAGCAAAGACTGGGCAAGACAGATCTATGATGACATAATTTGACCACTTGGAGCTATCCATGCCTGAAGTCCACCCATCATGTGCTTTTTAGTATGTGAGCCCTCAAATTTTCTTTTTCTACTCAGGCACATATGTTTCTGGAGTTTCTTTAGTCTGCTTTGCAGACTCTAAAGCTCCATACAAAAGGGCAGCCTCTGATACACGTGGTATTCAATGGAAAAGGGGACCCAGAAGTGAGCAGTTCTATTTATGCTATATCCAACCTGCGGCATGTCATCTGATAGGTGTTTTAACCTTCCTGAGCCTTGGTTCATGTCTTTGGAAAAATGGGTTCCTTGGTGTTGCCTGGGGGATTTGCAGACTGGATCTGGTGACTCCCCTGATCCTAATTAAAATCCTTCGATGGCTCACTATTGCTCCCGAGATGCAGTCCAAGCCACTGAGCATGACAAACACGGCCCCTACCCCAAACCCTACAACACACACTCTCCTTACCTGCCTGCTGGGTCTAATCTCCACCTCTTTCTCCTCCAGCAAAACTGCTGCTGCTGCTAAGTCGCTTCAGTCGTGCCCGACTCTCTGCGACCCTATAGACAGCAGCCTACCAGGCTCCTCCATCCATGGGAGTTTCCAGGCAAGAGCACTGGAGTGGGTTGCCATTGCCTTCTCCGCCAGCAAAACTGAATCACCTGAAAATGCTGAGCACTCCTCTCCTGCCTTTTGCCCAGGTTCTGCCAGGCACACTCTGGCTAATTCAACTTAAATGTCACTCCCCCAGCAGAGCTTTCCCTGAGCCCCTGTGCCTTCTCATCATGGGCCTTGTTAATCTTGAATCATTATCACCAGAGCTATCCTCCAACCAGGATCACCGATATGGCTATTCTAATGGCTAAAATACAGTATTGAAATTTTTCTGCATCAGTTGATAATCAGCTGCTTCCCTGAGTCCCTCAAGTGGCCCCGAAACCCCAGCCCCTCCCACGCCCCCACGCCTCCCCACCACCCAGCAACTGAAAGGGTAAAGCCTGGCATAGCAGGAGGACTGAGAACCTTATGTCGGTGTGTTGATGTGTTGGCTGGTATTCATTTTTGATTGGCCCGGTTCTACCAGTTGTTAAATATTAATGTCATCCTTGCTTATTGCCTTGGATCATAAATACCTGGTTCCCTTGTCTTATTTCACCAGACTGAAAGCTCTCTGAGGACGGGAGGCACCCCCCTCACCAGCAAAGCACTAGGCACATGCTGAGTGCTTACTGAATAAAAGGATGGATGAATGAGTAAATCAATGACTGTCCTCTAAAATGTTGGAGAGTCTTTCTAGAAAATTACGGACCCCCATCCTCAGTCTGAACTCTGGAGTTTTCTCCTAGACTTCTGGTGAAAACCTTGCTCTTTGCCCAGGTTTTATTGCTCTGTTGGTCTCCACTCCTGCAGGAAGCTGTCTCTCCAACTGCCACAGTCTGGCTTCTGTCTGGTCAGCTTTACCTTCCCTTCCTGCAAAACTTGTACTCTCGCTGAGAATTGCTGGGCCCAGGACAACCAAGATGCACCCTTTTCATGAACTCACGAGTAGGTAAGCACATGTGTGTATACTATACACACACATATACAGTGCTCACTGACTCAGTCTCAAAAAGCTCAAAATCATAGTTTTTAGAGGCAGAAGAAAACTAAAGGATCCTTCCAGCCAAGCCAACTGAGTCATTTTACAGATAAGAAACCAAGACTTGGGGAAGGAAAGAGATTTTGCTTCAAGTCACAAGATCAATTCCCTACACTGTACTCTAGCTGCCTCCTGGAGTTTGGTATTAGGTTGGCCAAAAAAGTTTGTTCAGGCTTTTCTATAATATCTCACAGAAAAACCCGAATGAACTTTTGGGTTAGGATTAGGGTTGTTGTTCAATTGCCAAGTCGTGATGGACTATTCTCCACCCCATGGACTGCAGCACGCCAGACTTCCCTGTCCCTCACCATCTCCCAGAGTTTGCCCAAGTTCATGTCCATTGAATCGGTGATGCCATCCAACCACCACATCGTCTGTCTCCCCCTTCTTCTTCTGCCCTCAGTCTTTCCCAGCATCAGGGTCTTTTCCAATGAGTCACCTGTTTGCATCAGGTGGCCAAAGTATTGGAGCTTCAGCTTCAACATCAGTCCTTCCAAAGAGTATTCCGGGTTGATTTCCTTTAAGATCGACTGGTTAAGGTTAGGCCAGGCGGAATGTGGCACAGAGTGATTTTTCTGGCTGCTGGTCCTGGAGAGGGTTGGCCTTGTCCACCTGGATGCGAGACTAGAAAGAGCTCTCTCTCCACTCATCATGTGAACAGGTCACTGGCTCCAAGAGGAGGGATGGGGCCTTCTGTGCTTGAAGGTGGGAGGCAGGAGCCACAGGTCTGTGGAGCCTTATTTTGAGGTTCTATATTCTCTAGCTCTTCTGTAGCACCTTATCTTTTTATTTTATTTTATTTTTTTATTGTAGCACCTTATCTTGAGAGACCAGCTACAGAGGTGTTTGTGCCAAGAGGGGGCACCCAGCCAGCTATGGAACCCCGAGGCCATGGGCTCCCCCTCTCTCAGTGAACCAAGTGATCCTGCTGTTCATGTACTCAAGGACTCAGGGATTCTACCCAGTGAAAACCTAGCCCTTGAGCTTCATGAATGTGGAAATAATAATAGTTAATGTTTACTTAGGACTTCCTGCCTTCCACGTTTACCTAGGTTATTTCACCCAATTCTCACAGCCATCCAACAAAGTAGATGCTGTTATTAATAGTATTCCCATTTATGCAGATGAGGAAATTGAGGTCCAAAAGTGTTTTAAGTGACTCATTCAAAGGTTTAGAGTCAGCAGGGGGAAGAGAAAGATTCAGACCCAGGCAGGTAGGCACTAACTGTGCTGGGAACCATTTTGCTTTACTGGTCTTGGAGCCAGAGCACCTGCCTCAGGCCTGCTTCTGCCATGACCTCACTGTTCATCTTCTGAGCATCAGTTGCCTCCTCTGAAAAATGGGGAGAATACCTTTTGCTTTGTGGGCAAGTTGGAAGACCATATGGTTCGATCCAGGACCCAGCTCTCATTATTACCCCTACCCCACCCCTTATGTACTGGAAGCTCCAGCCTGGCTGAAAAACCAGTAAAAGTGAAACTGTTAGTTGCTCAGTCATGTGTGTCTCTTTGTGACTCCAAGGACTGTAGCCTGCCAGGATCCTCTGTCCATGGAATTCTCCAGGCAAGAATACTAGAGTGGGTTGCCATGCCCTTCTCCAGATTCCCAACCCAGGGATTGAACCCAGTCTCCTGCATTGCAGGCAGATTCTTGACTGACTGAGCCACCAGGGAAGCCAAAAAAAAACTGTTTGCCACCCCGGGGTCTGGAATGTCAGGTCAACTCGACAGACCATTTCTTGCTAAATTAAGCAAGGTTTGCCTCTCATTTCAAATGGCACCTGGAAATAAAAGGCTGTCCTGATCTCAGCAGTACAGCATGGAGATGAAAAGGCTTTGAACTCATCAGATTCCAGCCCTGTCAGTAAACATGTCACCTTGGGCAGACCTCTTTACCCTTTGAGCCTCTGCTTCTGAATGTATAAATGGGTGTAGTGAGAGCCCCCAAAGTGCTATATGTTGACTGATACTACTTAGAGTATCATGAGTTCTGATGAATGGTAGCTGTCACTTTTCTTACACACTATATTATAATTACTGGCATTTAGCACGATACTGGTACCTAGTTAGCATTCAAATAACATTTAATAAATAAGTGGATGAATGTTTACCTGTCTGCATCTCTCACCTTATGAGTTTCTTAAGGGCAGGAATCATATTTTGTTTATTTCTGTGTCCTCATTGTTGAGCAGAGTACCTGGCACATGGGATTGCTTAATAAATGTTTGTTGTTTTCCCTAATGATATAATAGATGTGGGCAGCCATCATCCATGGTGCTAAAACCACAAGGTGAAAGGCTGATGAAGAATGTGATAATAGAAGGATCAGCTGACCCCAGCTGAATCTTGGTATCCTAAAAGTGAGTCAGCCAATTTCTTGCTTCCTGATATGATGCTATAGGGAGGACTCCATACCAGTTATGAAATATTTTTGCCTGATATGATGCTATAGGGAGGACTCTATGCCAGTTATGAAATATTGTTGCCTAAAAAAAATTGAATCTGACTCAAATCAAAGCTCTAGATCCGAGTACCAGTTTGCATGACATATGGGAGAGAGGGACCTGGTAAGTGACATCATGAGGATGCATTCAGCCAAATATAAAAATGCAAGACCTCTAACAGGACAAATGACCTGGTATCTTAAAAAATAAATGCCACCTAAAAACAAACAAACTCTGTAAATCTGGAATTACATCAAAACAGAAACCAGCAAACAAACAAAAAAGAATCTGTTCATTTTCTTGATTGTGTTTATGGTTTCAGAGTATTTGTGTATGCCAAACCGTCAAATTGTCTAACGAAATACATGCAGTCAATTATACTTCAAAAAAGCTGGACAAAAAAAGGTTGGGGAGACTTTTACAAAGATAAAGAGATGCAAGGGACATACAGCCCAATGTAAAGTGTGACTCTTGCTTGAATTCTGATACAAAAATATTGTAGGGACTTCTCTAGTGGTCCAGTGACTAAGACTCCATGCTCCCAATGCAGAGCACCTGGAGTCTGATCTCGGGTCAGGGAACTAGATCCCACATGCCGCAATTAAGAGTTTGCTTGGGGCTTCCCTGGTGGCTCAAAAAATTGATGCTTTTGAACTGCGGTGTTGGAGAAGACTCTTGAGAGTCCCTTGGACTAAAAGGAGATCCAACCAGTCCATCCTAAAGGAAATCAGTCCTGAATATTCATTGGAAGGACTGATGCTAAAGCTGAATACTCCAATACTCTGGCCATCTGATGTGAAGAGCTGACTCATTTGAAAAGACCCTGGTGCTGGGAAAGATTGAAGGTGGAATGAGAAGGGGACGACAGAGAATGAGATGGTTGGATGGCATCACTGACTCAGTGGACATGAGTTTGAGTAAACTCCAGGAGTTGGTGATGGACAGGGAGGCCTGGTGTGCTGCAGTCCATGGTGTTGCAAAGAGTTGGACATGACTGACTGATTGAACTGAACTCCCTGGTGGCTCAGTGCTGAAGAATTCACCTGCAAGGCAGGAGATGTTGGTTTGATCCCTGGGTTGGAAAGATCACCTGGAGAAGGAAATGGCAACCTATTCAAGTATTCTTGCCTGGGAAATGCTATGGACAGAGGAGCCTGGCGTGCTATACGCCACAGGGTCACAAAAGAGTTGGACACGACTTAACAACTAAACAACAATGCCACAAATAAAGGTCTTGAGTGTCACAACTAAGACCTGGAATAGCCAAATAAGTAAATAAATATATTTTTTAAGTTGTTAAAAAAAACCATTTTTTAGCCTTTGGACAATATTGAGGAATTATTGGGAATTTTATCAGGCATTATGACTTAATTGGATGATGGTCATGTTCTCAGAGATGAAGACTGAAATATTTACAGGAGAAATTATGTTATCTGGGATTTGCTTTAAAATAGTCTGCAAAAATAAAAATGCAGGGGTACATACGTATTGGAATGCCCAAAATGTCTGGAACACTAACACCACCAATTGCTGGTGAGGATGTGGTGCAGTGGGAACTCTCATTCACTGCCAGTGGGAATACAAAATGATGCAGCCACTTTGGAAGCCAGTTTGGCCATTTTTTTTTTCAAAACTGAACAAATATTTACCATATAACCAGCAGCCCTTCTTCTTGGTATTTACCTAAAGGAGTTGAAAACTTACATCCACACAGAAAACTGCACATAGATGTCTGTAGCAGCTTTATTCATAATTGTCAAAATTTGGAAGCAAGCAAGATCCCCTTCAGTAAGTGAATGGATAAGAAAATTGTGGTACATCGTGACAATGGAATGTTATTCAGTACTGAAAAAAGAAATTAGCTATCAAGCCAGGAAAAGCCATGGAACAACCTTGAATACATATCACTCAGTAAAAGAAGCCAGTCTGAAGGTCTGTATACCTTGTGATTCCCACTGCATGACATTCTGGAAAAGGCAAAACTTTGGAGACCATAAAAAGATCAGTAGTTGACAGGAGTTGGGAGGAGGGAGAGATGAGCAGGCAGGCAGGGCACAGTGGATTTTTAGGGCAGTTCATCAGCTGGTAAAGAATCCACCTGCAATGCAGGAGACCTGGGTTCAATCCTTGAGTTGGGAAGATTCCCAGGAGAAGGGAAAGGCTACCCACTCCAGTATTCTGGCCTGGAGAATTCCATGGACTATACAGTCCATGGGGTCACAAAGAGTTGGACATGACTGAGTGACTTTCACACACACACATCAGTTTTAATAAATGCACTGTTACAGTAGGGGTTGTTGATGGGGAGGCTATGCATGTGGGGAGGAGGTATTTGGGAAATCTCTGTATCTTCTACTCAAATTTGCTATGAACCTAAAACTACTTTTTAAAAAATAGTCTTAATTTTTTTTCAATTTTAAATGTATTTCTTTTTTTTAATTGAAGAATAATTGCTTTACAGAACTGCCTTAGTTTCTGCCAAGCATCATCATGAATCAGCCATAGGTATACATATGTCCCATCCCTCTTGAACCTCCCTCCCACCTTCCTCCCCATCCCACCCTTCTTGGTTGTCACAGAGCCCCCGTTTGAGTTCCCTGAGTCATACAGCAAATTCCCATAAGAAATAGTCTTTTAATTTTCTTTTTAAACTCAAGGATGAAATTATGAAACAAGATTTGATACAGTGTTCACATGTTACAAAATTATACAAATTGCAAAAAAATAACTTTTGGAGCTGGATGATGGATACGTGGTGTTTTATTATACTATATGCTGATGTGCATTATACTATTTTCCTTGTGTTTGAAATAAAAATGTTTTTTTGTAGACTGAGCTGGAAGGGGTGGCACCCTTATCAGTTACAACATTTTAACAGGAGACTGAAGTGGGATACCCAGGCTTTTCCCCTGCGTGCCAGCAGGCGGCCCAGCAGAGGTGTCCGGAGACCCAGGAGCAGCTGGTATGGAGCCTCCTCTCCCCACTCAATGGGGAGCCTTATCCAGCTGCAGTCCCCAGCAATTCCATCTTCCCTGGGGTTCCTCCCCAGTGGGCTGGGGGTTGGGCTCCTCTTGGCAGAGGCCAGGGGAGAGGTGCCCCTCCCAGTTTGAGTGCCGTAATCAACACCCCTTTGCCAGAAGATGAAAGGGGCAGGACTGCCTAGGGAGTTAATCTTTAGCCTCCAGACTGACCAGTTGCCAGGACTCCCAGGAACTGAACGTCCTCGGAGACACACCCTGCAGGCACTAAGGAAATCTGATGTTGGTCGTGCCAACCATGAAAGCCTGGCTAGCACCAGCAGTTGTAGGGTCTGTTGTCCGCCTGGGGTGGTACCTGCAAGGCCCTGGTCAACATTTGTTTTCCCGGTTAATGCCTGAAATTCTACCATTTACATCGGTCCGGCCTTCAGAGAGACCTTGACTCCAACATTTTGATTTTTCTTCCCCCAAGTTGAGAAGCTAATGAATGCCATGGACCTTACCTCCTGCACCAAAAGATTTGCTAACAATCTCAGGGGTTTCAGGACCTCTCACCCCATGGCGCCCACGCACAGACACCAGGTAAAGAACACAGGGCGGAGTTTACTAACTAGTTTCAAAGTTTTCCTGCCTTTGAAAGAGTTATATCTCAGAGCTTTCTTTAAAATGCAAATGATTCTGGGAAGGTCTAAATGACTAAACAGCCCCCATGAAAGATTTTCCCAGGAGAAGTCAGGGATACCTAAGAGGCTAACAGCCTGGGGGTGAGGCATCTCCATGTGGGCTCACAGGTTTTCCTGGAACCTGGAGGGGAATGCATTGAGCCTAGAGAGCTAATAGTTGACTTCACTAGCACTTCCAAGAACCTTGTGAATTAAGTGCTACCAACATCCCCATTTTATTGATGAGGAAACTGAGACTGGACATGCTACCCAGCTAGTGGCAGAGCAGGAATGTGAACCCTCCATCAGCCTGAGATCGGGCAGCAGAGGCTCACTTTCAATTGCTCATTTGATCCCCACAATGAGGTATCCTTTTTTGATGGGAGAAGACATTGAGGCAGTTCACGGAGGGCCACACAATGCCCTGTCTCCACAGGGACCCGCTGTGGGTCCCCTGTTCACCCTGGCTCATCCCGGACAGCTGAGGGCAGGCAGCCCACTCCCTGGAGCTTGGAGAAGGGCTTGCCGAGAAGTCTGAAGCAAGCTCATGCCCAATCTGTCCTCACTGCCTCTAATTGTTCTCTAAAATCCTTTATATTGAATTATCAGAGTTTAATGGAGGAGTCGATGAGAGCCACTGTGGAGTTGCAAGGCCAGGGCTTGCTGAAAGGAGGAAAGCAAAGCCCTAAAGGCTCCCTGGGCCAAGTGATGGTATAAAATATGAGTTTTTACATAACTGAGGGAAAAAAAAATAAACGGATGAGCTACCCCATGGGGGAAACGCCTCTCTGTATTTCCATTATCTTGGTTAATGTGCAGTCCTGCTGGAGCCCCAGTGGGAAAGGAAGTACTGGAGCCTTTATCCTCCAAACCTCTTGGTGGGTTAACAGGCAGAAATCCAAATGGCCTGGGCGTGTGCTCAGAAGCCCATTAAAATGGAGGGGACAGGTGGGGGCTAGGCAGCTGTACTGACTTGAAACAATGTCTTGATTTGAGACAGTGCCCCCTCTCTGGGGTTGAGAAAGTAGCCGCAGTGGGCTCAGATTCAGCTTTAACTCTGGGTGAAATATTCTAAACATGGTCTTCCCCATGAGCATAGGGGATAGGAGCTGGTTCTTTCTAGAGAACAACCTCCACACTCAACATTGACTGAGCAGTTGCTACCAGGTGCCAAGTACTCTGCTTAGTGATTTTCTTTCTTAAAAAAATACTATTCAGCCTTCTATTATATTTTTTATAATTTTATTTTATTATTTTGGCCATGCTGGGTCTTCGTTGCCTTTCTCCAATTGTGCTGAATGGGGGCTACTCTCTAGTTGTGGGGCTCGGACTTCTCTTTGCAGTGGCTTCTCTTACTGCAGAGCACAGGCTCTAGGGTGCTCAGACTTCAGTCGTTGCGGCTCCATGGTTCTAGAGCATAGGCTCAGTAGTTGTGGCCCACAGGGATTAGTTGCTCTGAGGCATGTGGGATTTTCCCAGATCAAGGATCGAACCTGTGTCTCCTGCGATGGCAGGCAGATTCTTTACCGCTGAGCCACCAGGGAAGCCCCAGTGATTTTCTTATATTAGCTCCTAAGGACCCATTTCTACAGATGAAAACACTGACTTGCCCAAAGTCACATAGCTACACACTGTAGCTTTTGTTATTGTTGTTGTTACTGTATTTTTCCAGCTTTGTGTATTTGTGTGTTAGATGCTCAATCGTGTCCAATTTTTTTGTGACCTCATGGACTGTAGCCCACCAGGCTCCTCTGTCCATGGGATTTCCCAGGCAAGAATACTGGAGTGGGTTGCCATTCTCTTCTCCAGGGTATCTTCCTGACGCAGGGATTGAACCCAGGTCTCTGGATCTCCAGCGTTGCAGGCAGATTCTTTACCATCTGAACCACCAGGGTAACCCATTTCCAGCTTTGAGTAAGTGAGTGAAAGTCGCTTAGTCGTGTCCAACTCTTTGCAACCCTACGAACTATACAGTCCATGGAATTCTCCAGGCCAGAATACTGGAGTAGGTAGCTTTCCCTTCTCCAGGGGATCTTCCCAACTCAGGAATTGAACCCAGGTCTCCTGCATTGCAGGCAGATTCTTAACCAGCTGAGCCACAAGGGAAGCCCAAGAATACTGGAGTGGGTAACCTGTCCCTTCTCCAGCATTTCCAGCTTTATTGTGATATAATTGACATATAACATTTTATAAATTTATTGGGTATAAAATGTTGATTTGATACATACATTGCAAAATTATTACTGCCATAATAACTAACACTTAGCTAACACAAGCTGGAATCAAAATTACTGGGAGAAATATCAATAACCTCAGATATGCAGATGACACCACCCTTATGGTAGAAAGTGAAGAAGAACTAAAGAGCCTCTTGATGAAAGTGAAAGAGGAGAGTGAAAAAGTTGGCTTAAAGCTCAGCGTTCAGAAAACTAAGATCATGGCATCTGGTCCCATCACTTCATGGGAAATAGATTGGGAAACAGTGGAAACAGTGTCAGACCTTAATTTTTTGGGCTCCAAAATCACTGCTGATGGTGATTGCAGCCATGAAATTAAAAGACGCTTACTCCTTGGAAGAAAGGTTATGGCCAACCTAGATAGCATATTTAAAAGCAGAGACATTACTTTGCCAACAAAAGTCCGTCTAGTCAAGGCTATGGTTTTTCCAGTGGTCATGTATGGATGTGAGAGTTGGACAGTGAAGAAAGCTGAGCGCCACAGAATTGATGCTTTTGAACTGTGATGTTGGAGAAGACTCTTGAGAGTCTCTTGGACTGCAAGGAGATCCAGTCAATCCATCCGAAAGGAGATCAATCCTGGGTGTTCATTGGAAGGACTGATGTTGAAGCTGAAACTCCAATACTTTGTCCACCTCATGGGAAGAGTTGACTCATTGGAAAAGACCCTAATGCTGGGAAGGATTGGGGGCAGGAGGAGAAGGGGACGACAGAGGATGAGATGGTTGGATGGCATCACTGACTCGACGGACATGGGTTTGGGTAGACTCCGGGACTTGGTGACGGACAGGGAGGCCTGGCGTGCTGCAATTCGTGGGGTCGCAAAGAGTCGGACACAACTGAGTGACTGAATTGAACTGAACTGAACACATTCCTAACTCATTGCTAACACCCCCATCATATCACATAATTACCATTTCTTTTTAAACACACTGTAGTTCTGATCATGCTTCAAGGGTAAAAGGAAAGATAATGTCCCTTACATGAGACATTGAAGCAAGTTATTCGCAAATGACAGGTTTGGCTGATCTCTGATGGATCTCTTCCTGTCAGCATTAAAGGACAGATTGAAACCTGCAGCTCCAGCCAGAAGATTATGTGGGGCCACATGAGGTGAAGCCAATAGAAGAACAGGCGGTGGAGGTGGGTACCAGTCTTCTATCTTTCAACGTTGCTCAGTCGTGTCCCACTCTTTGCAACCCCATGGATTGTAGCCCACCAGGCTCCTCTGTCCATGGAGTTCTGTTGGCAAGAATACTGGAGTGGGTTGCTCTTCCCTTGTCCAGGAGATCTTCCCGATCGGGGGATCAAACCCAGGGTAGAAGGAAAGATAATGTCCCTTGCATGGGACATTGAAGTGAGATATTCTTGTAGACAGATTGTTTACCATCTGAGCTACCAGGGAAGCCCCCTACTACTTCCTACTGGCCTCAAATTCTTTATGCCCGGGTTGTCCCTCTATTAAATGGGAATAATAGCACAACTCTTGTGTTGTTTTGAGATGAGATGAAATAAGATGGTTAATGTCAAATGCTTAGCACAGAGCCTGTGGCACAGTAACTTTTAATGCCCAGTATCAATCGTTACTTATTATTGTCCCTCACATCGGCATAGAGCTTTTGTGGTGCACAAAACATTGGTCTTAATTAATTGTATGACAACTTCACAACACAGGAAGGCGTTTGTGATTATTTTACCCTTTAGTAGGTGAAGAAACTGAGGCTTTGAAAGGGAGGGTTCTGCCCAGTGAACTGGTTTGTCGGTTCAAGAACCGATGGAGATCTGAAGTTTAAAAGACAGAAGTAGTTAGAGGGTAAAATCCTCTCTGGCCCCAGATGTTAGTGAGCCACCGCGAGGCTGGTATTCAAACCGGATGGTAATAGGAATCCTGGAGCCCCTACCATTACATTACTCTGACTACTCTCAGGTCACCCGGTCTGCTCGCGGCTCCGGGGCGGGATCGGGGGCGGAGCATCCGTCCAAGTCCGCGGAGGAAGCCGAGGCCTTGCCGCGCCGCTCATTGGCTGCGGCCGGCAGGTGCATCCTCAGCCAATCCTGGTGCCGGGGGCGGAGCCGTCGAGGCTCACCTGGCTCCCGCGGCGCCCAGCAGCTCAGTGGCGACCCGAGCCTCAAAGCACCTGTGAGTTCGCAGAAGTTCTGCCAGACTCTTGCCCGGCCCAACTCAGCTAGCTCCTACTCAGCCCCCGCCCGGCCCGCCATGAGCCCTCGGTGCCACAACCTCTCTGCGCTCCTGCTGCTGCTGCAGGTACGTTGGGTGCCTTGACTGCGCTGGATGCCTTCCGGCCCCATAGCCGCGCCCCAGCCCCCAAACTCTTCTCTCTTCCTCTCCTGTCGTCCCCCGCTCCCTCTTATTCCAAAAAAGTTTGGGTCCAAAGGGCCTGAATGGCCCGGAAACTGCGCCGCGCTCAGGACTCCATGGGGAAGGGAGTGGGAGAAGGAACCAGTGAGGGTGAAGGGCGAGCGCGGCTTTGCGGACGGCCTCCCACAAATGCCGGAGGAGGGGGCGCGCCTCGCCGCAGCCTCCGGGGACTCGAGTTGGCGACGGGCGGGGAGTAGAGGTGGGCGTCGGGGTATTGGGATGGGGAGTCCTGGTGTAAGTCCGGGCGGAGCCGGGAGTAGTGGGAACGAGGTAAGGAAAGCGGAACCAATAGGTAAAGGTACCTGCTCTGTAAAAGGTAGTGAATAGGTATGCCTCCCACCCCCCGGAATTAGAAAGGATGTAAAGCGGTTGGAGCGCCGGTGGTCTGAGGAACCGGGCTTAGGAGTGCGAGCGGTCCCGGTATAGGGAGAATCGAATTGGGAAGAGTAACGATGCTGCCAATGAAATTGAAAAGGAGACTGAAAGGAAAGGGGTGCTGAGGTTGGAGAAGGTGAGCCAGCAGCCTTCCCTTCTGAGAAGTCCCGGAGGCTTGGCGGCCACAGGTTTCCGAATGAAAGAGTTTGACTTGGCTGGCTGGCTACCCTGTGTGGGGAGTAGGGGGAAATGGGGGTAGGGGAATGGAGGTGGGGGAAATGCTGGAGAATGGGGGTAGGCCCACCCCTCCCACAGTCCTGGCGCCAGTAGAGAGGGAAGGGAGGCACTGTTGGTTTCGGTGAGGGTAGGAGGGGACCCCCCCCAAGTCACCCCGGTTTCATACCTTTCCCCTACCCCAGGTTTCATCGTGGCTCTGCCAGGAGCCGGAGCCCTGCATTCCTGGCTTTGGCGCAGAGAGTTACACGTTCACCGTGCCCCGGCGGAACTTGGAGAGAGGGCGAGTCCTGGGCAGAGGTGAGGGCGCGCCGCCAGTGTCCCTGAGCCGGGAGGGATGGGAGAGGGCAGGGTCGGAGAAATGGCGCTCCTACGCCCGCGGGCTGGACTGGGCGAGCACCGTCTTTCCTGGCTCAGGTGTCACCTTTTGTAGATTACACAGATGCGGGGATATAAACTTTTGCCAGGATAGAGCGTTGGGTTTGAAAGGCTGTTTTGTATGGTTGACTTAGTTATGGGGGACACTTATTAGGGGCCTTCAGTGTGTGCCATATTATCCTGACCACTTTAAGACAGTCTGTCCTTTCCAACTTCTAAAACCTGACGTGCGGGAAGAGGGCGGTGGGGGAGGTGGTAATTCCCGTTTTGTTACAGATGAGCAAATGGGAGGCTCATGGGAGGCTCAGGAGGGTGGAGTACACTGGCCCCAGGGTCAAAGTAGGAATCTGATCTAGGTTCTGACTTCCAGGCCCCATTTAGCATCTCTGGGATGGCTGAGGAGTCCTCTCTTGGTTACTAGGCTGTGGCTTTTGCTCATAGAGATGAAAATATTTTTATACAGGTAGTATATCCCCAAGGAATAGTGGTGTGTGTATGTGTGTGTGTGTGTGTGTGTGTGTGGGTGTGGGTGTGGGTGTGGGTGTGGGTGTGGGTGTGTGTGGGGGTGTGTGGGTGTGTGGTTTTTTGGTGTTTTTTTTTTTTTAAGCCTGGTAGCCCTGACTCAGGGAATGAAAAACAGACACAGTGTACTTCTGGGTCTTATCACTGTGATAATCAGGGTTCTAGATTTTGCTTTGTTTCACTTTGCTATTGCCCGGGAGTGAGAGCGAGGAAAGGTTGGTTACTCTTCTGGTTTCACTGATCTGCAGGTGCTTATTTCCTACCAAAGGACTTTCTCCTCCCTCTTGATTTAGTTGATTGGAGTATCATAACAATAAAAGAAACATTTTTTGAAAGGACTCACCCACAATACCCCTAAGGGAGTTCACTGTTTATTCTTCCAGTCTTTGGCCACGTGAAAAATGCAGCAATCATGGTATAAATTTTTTTTTTGAACTTTGGAAGTTGTTCCAACACTAGGTGACTTTTTTTTTTTTTTTAACAGAGAAACTGCAGCTTGATTGATTAAATATATTTGTTTTTCTGAGGCCCATCTGTGTTGTGTGGAGCTTTCTATTGGGTCAAAAAGGAAAAAATGAAGTGTTGTCTGCTTGATTTTGCAGTAGGTCCCCCATTACTTGGCCTGTCTCTGCTTGATGTTCTGCTGGGCCCTATGCTGGACCCCAGGAGTGATTGAGGGCTTACAGGAATACCCCACCCCTGCCCTTGGTATTTCCAATTCCAGCAGGTTGCTGAGAAATGTCCCGAAATGTCCCAGGACCTGCTTAGAGGACACTGTGGTCTATGGGCACTTAGGTGGCAGTGTGGGTGGCAGGGGGATGTTCAGATGGGTATCAGTGGGGAGTGAAGACTGGCTTCTGGGAGGAGGCAAAGTTGATTGAACCTTGAATTCAGGGCAGAGTTTAGAAACTGTGTGTACATCTCTGTGTGAGATGTTGCAACACAAGTATCGGTCACTTTGTTTTCCTTCACCAAGACATCTGGTAACACCAAAGGTGGGCTAGTCTAGTCTAGTTGTTACATGATAATATTATTACATGATAATAGTACAAATATTATTATTATTAATAGCCACACCTATTCACTTTTGAACCAGACTCTGGGGCAGGTGTGTCACATATTTCACCTCATTGAACCTTATGACAGTGGGCACCATTTTTATTTCTGTTTTTTGAGATGAGGAAACTGAGGCATAAGGCAATTCCATACTCTGCTCAGGGATCAACAGCTGGCCTTTCTCCCATTCCTTCCTCCTCTCAATCTTAAAAAAAAAAATGAAAGTGTATTTGGGGAACTCGTGTCCATTGTGAAGTCCTCCTCCTTGAGTGCCCTGGAGAGCAGAGGTGGTGATAGAACTGGACCCCAAGGGGGGCTGGTGGTGATGGAGGTGGACCAGACCCGGTGGGAGGTGGAAGGAGCCTGTAGCTGGTGGTGTTGGTGAGAGAAGCAGCCTCTGGAATCCTGGTGCTTGTGATGTTGGTTCCAGTTCCCTTTATGTCTACACACCTGGTGGCTCAGCAGTAAGGAATCCATGTGCCAATGCAGGGGACCTGAGTTCAATCCCTGGGTGGGGAAGATCCCCTGGAGGGGGAAATGACAACCTGCTCTAGTATTCTTGCCTGAAAAATCCCATGGACAGAGGAGCCTGGTGGGCTACAGTCCAAAGGGTCAGACATAACTGAGCACAGACACCTAGCCCCACTCAACAGATTTCCTGACGTTTAACATTTTTGGCCTTTTTGGACCATAAGGTCTCCTTCCAACCCATTGTGGACTTGCCCCAAGATGAACATGCCCTTCTGGTAAAAACATGCAACTTCAGGGAACTGGCTTTGTGATTTTAAAAAGGCAACCAGGAATTAGGGAGGCAGTCTCATTCCCTTTGGACAGTCCAGGAAGACAGAGGCTTGGGATATTAGTGCCAGGCTTAAACATTGGACCTGTGGGGAATTTGCTGCATGGGAGTATGAGAACGAGGAGACTGTGATGTTATATCCACAGGTGGCTGAAGAATGTCAGGAATAGGGTTTTGACCAAACTCAGGGGGTCTTGGGGTGTAGTTTTCTGGGTCATTCCTGTGCCCTGTGAAATGGCTGAACCCCACCATCTCACTCAGCTTTGTATTTATTCCTTTGGTTTCTCTCCAGGTTTTAGAATGGAGAATGTTCAAACAAACAAAAAACACCAAAAGCACTGTAAATTGGTCTTTAGAGTTTCTGATTATTTTACTTTTTTTTAAATACAAACTTGTTTGCAAAACCCAGGAGCTAGTTTCGGGTCTCAGGAGTATTATCCTAGTGCACTCAGCTTTGAGTTGATTGAGGGGTGGTGTAAAAAAAAAAAAAAAAAAAAACCAAGCAGGCTTTCAAACTGATGATTTCTTTGCTTCGCTTCCTCCACCACCTGGCTTTAGGCAAACAGTGCTTATATTTTGCGTTTGAGCTCTGACTGCTTGATGGATGGCCCCTGCTCAAGGCACCCACCTGTGCGGGTTAAATACACCCATTTCCCTCTCCTTCTAAAAGATGTGCTGAAAGGTGATGGAAACAGTATGCAGGCCCCCTAATTAAACCAGGCTTTAAAAAACAAATATGGAAGCTTGTTTAGGGTTACCTTACATCATAAGATCCCCACTTCCCTGCCCCTCAAACTCCCAGACATCACTTCCCCTTACTGGCTCTGTGACAAGGGTTGGTGCCCAGCTCCTGGGGAAGGAGATTAATGGACCAGCATCCTGCCTTTGCCTTTGTGTCTCACGAGAAGTGGCAGGAAAGACCTGAGGAAGGCCACCTAAGGGAGGCTGGCAGCTGCTGCTTCTCTACTGGCCACTAGAACCGCCTTTCCCCTCTGCTAGGGAAATCCCTGTTTGCTTTTTGGGGCTTTTTATTGGGTGAACCTTTTTCCGGAATGCTCCTTCCAGCCTCAGATATGCCAGATGCTGAAATAATCAGCTCTCACATCTCCCAGAAGCTGCCAAAACCTGAAAATCCCTTAGAGGCAACCATCACAATCAGACTTCCTGGGTTTCCATTCTTCCTCCACCCCCATCTCCACTCAGGGCTGTAGGCTTTCAAGGAGGTGGTTGGGCTGGGGCTACTTGGGATAGTTCCAGGAGTTGAAAGACCAGACTTGAATTTCGGCTACTAGCTGTGTTCAGTTCAGTCGCTCAGTCATGTCCGACTCTTTGTGACCCCATGGACTGTAGCATGCCAGGCTTCCCTGTCCATCACCAACTCCCGGACCTTGCTCAAACTCATGCCATTAAGTGGGCGATGCCATCCAACCATCTCATCCTCTGTTGTCCCCTTCTCCTGCCTTCAATCTTTCCCAGCATCAGGGTCTTTTCCAGTGAGTCAGTTCTTTGCATCAGGTGGTCAAAATATTGGAGTTTCAGCTTCAGCATCCGTCCTTCCAATGAATATTCAGGACTGATTTCCTTCAGGATGGACTGGTTGGATCTCCTTGCAGTCCAAGGAACTCTCAAGAGTCTTCTCCAACACCACAGTTCAAAAGCATCAATTCTTCATTGCTCAGCGTTCTTTATGGTCCAACTCTCATGTCCATACATGACTACTGGAAAAACCATAGCTTTGACTAGACTAGATGTGTGACCTTGGATAAATCATGTTACTTCTATGAGCCTGTTTCCTCATCTGTAAAACTGGGGGGCCGGAGGGCAACAATACTTACAGAATTGTTGTGAGGGTTAAATTTGCATATTTGTTTCTTCACTTGGATTCTCTGGTCAACAAATGTGAGTTGAGCGCAGATTGAGTGTCAGCATTGGGCTGGACCTGGTATTACAGTCATGAATAAAGCTGATATGGGTTGAACATAAAGTGAGAAGGATGTAAGGAAACAGGGAAGAGTCATTAAATGGCTCATATTTCTTAAGGACAGAGTATGCATTCAGATATTATTTTGAACAAATGAATGAATAAATGATTATTCACTACCTCTCACCCCTTGGTTTATTTTTCTCCTCTCAAACTGTGGCCTGGGGCTAGTCTCTGGTATTGATTGTAATTGTCAGGGAGAGTGGGGTCTATTAGAACTTTCTCAAAGATGATGGTGAGGGCTTCATGCCCAGCCAGTGGCTCTGGAGGCTGGGGTATAGTGATAAGTGTGTCTACGGATATAGGGTACTGAGTGCTTCCCTCTGAGAGCCAGGGAGGGCACAGAGGGCAGACCTCAAACCTGATTCTGGAAATGGAAGGGCAGTTTTTAAACATTTAAATTTTTTTTTTTTTTTGTCTTTGGTCCATTAAAAAAAAAAATTGTGGTGTCTCTTTCTTCCCTCCCCCCTCTCTCCTTTTCTCTGTTACTAATTGAAGTTTTCCTTTTATATACTTCAGCTTTTGCTTGTTACTGTTGGGAGCGTTTTAAGCCCCCTCTTTCTGTTATTTTTCCTCTTCCCTTTCCTTCCTCATATCATCCTCAATCCTCCACTCCCCCACCTCTCAAGACCCAAGAAGATTCAGAAGGTTCTTGAGTCAGACTGCCTAGATTGGAATCAGGAATTCCTTGCCAGCTGAGGGACGTTGGCCCAGGACTTTCTAAAGCTTAGATTCCCTTTCTGTTAAATGGGCGTAATAGTTCGCGTGTCATCTTGTGTATCAGGTGCCCAATGAAGGTAACACATTAAAGCCCCTAGAGTATTTGGTGCCTTCTGTTTGAGACTCTCCCTTGTTTTACCTTTGGTTGAAACCTTTCCCTGTGTGCTCTCCCACGCAGCAAACCAGCCAAACCAGTTTCCTCACTCTCCCTGTTTCTGTATTAAAGCAAACACTGCTCTGCAAACAGCAAACAGTGACTAGACCAAAGTGCCCTTTGCTAGGAAAGGAAATGCTGCAGTGTTTTCTTGCTTGCTGCTGTGCAGTGTGCTGGGGGGTGGGAGGGGAGGCTGGGGTGGGCTTGCCTGTGGACCTGCCCATAAATGTTGTTCAGAATTGGAGTGGGAGGGGTCAGTGGGCAAGGGACAACTGGGTCAGGGCAGGGGCCAGAAAATCAGGATGACCTTGAACCTGGCAGCCTTTGCTTGGTTTTGAAACATATTTCATAATACACGTGGCTTAAGGATGCCCGTCTTTTCCTCGGTTTCAAAAAATGCTGTGCCCAGCCCCTGAGACTCTGGCTAAGCATCAGATTACCTGGGATACCTCAAAAACCCCCTGCAGGTTCACTGAACTACAGTCTCTGAAAGGGGCAGTTCTGACAGGGCATTTTAAAAAGCTCCCCAAAAGTCTACCTGATTCATCATCACCCCAGATGATTCCCATGGCTAGATCCCGAATGTCTGATGAGTAAATACCCAGTGGCAGCCAGGGTGTGGGCATCTGTTGTCCAGGGATCCAAGGGCACCCTTGATCCAGAAGGATAAAACTGATCTTTCCACCATGCCAGTGAAGGAGACCTCTAGGGGTGATGGGTAGAGCCCATGGGATGGAGATCGGGGGGCCTGGGAAGTAGCCAGTACACCCAGTGCTGGGGGTCTTCAGGGAGATTCCAGGAATTCTCTGAGACTCTCTGCCCCCCACCAGTGGCTATTCCCATTTATTGGAGAAAGTCATTGGTGTGGGAAAATATTCAGAGGATTGGAGCGGCAGTCAGTTTTACCCCTGGACCTTGGTGAATGAGATGGTGGTCCTTTGCTGGGAAGAGAGGGGAAAGAGCAGCAAGTTGGAGAAGGAAAATTAATTCTTGGTTAGGAGACTGTTCGTTGCTAAAGACCCAGAAGTGGCATCATCTTGGAGGCATTTGGAAATTTCAGGTCTGGAGGCTGAGAGAACAGCAGGCACCAGTATAAATGGGTATTTGTATAGGGCCGTGCTCCTTTTTCCTTAATCTCGTGTCAGCAGGTGCAGAGGTGTTACAGGGACCCCACACACCTGAGGAGAACATGATGGAAGGGCTATGCTAGAGGGTATTTATCTGGAGGCGGCCAACAAATAACAAAATCCTAACCAGTATTAGGAGTGGGATCTGCAAAAGTGGGGTCCTCACAGACCTGACAGCTGAGCTAATCCTCCCAGTGGCCCAAGGGAGGAAGTGTTGTTACCTGCTACAGACTCAGAAGTTGGACAGCTTGTCTGGGCTCACCCAGCCAGGTAGTGGCAGGGCTGGACTTTTATCTTCTGAAACCTGTGCCCTTTCCCACGCCCCTGACCGCCCTGTCGCCACACTGCATCTCCAGTGAAACTAATTCACCTTTAAAAAAAAAATCATTTTAGTTTTTTTTTTGGTTGCCCTGGGTCTGTGCTGCTGTGTGCGGGGTTTCTCTAGTTTCAGAAAGTGGTGGCTGCTTTTCACTGGGGTGCGCGGGCTTCTCCTTGCGGTGACTGCTCTTGTTAAGCTTGGGGTCTAGTAGTTTCAGCTTTCTTAGTTTCGAACCGTGTCCCCTGCATTGCAAGAGGGACTCTTAACCACTGGACCACCAGGGGAGCCTGCTAACTCACCTTTTTGAGGCGAATTCCTTCTCCCCTTTGAAAAACAGATCTTCACACCTTTTGCATTTCACTACTTTTAGTTGTGATGCTAGAATTCAGCCTGTTTTTTTGAGGACCTCTTTTGTCGTTCACCTCTGAGCCGTTTTCAGTCTCTGTCCCTTTTGACTTTCATTCAGAAAAATGCTAGGTGAACTGCACTTTTTTTCCCCTTTCTGTCTTTTCAACTTTCTGGGTCTCTGAAAGTGCAATTATACTGGCATTCCAGGCGGGTTGGGAGGGAAAGTGTCCTAAACAAACTCATGTTCAAACCCGGGACCAACTCAAGGTGTGAGAGCCAGGTAGAGGTCTGGGTGTGGATCTGTCCACACCAGGAAGAGGGAACACGTGCCTGGGTCCCTGTGAGCTCAGGTGTCACTGCTGGGACCGCCTGGGACCCACCTGAAGAGTTGAACCTGTTCCCCCTGAGGAAAACCATAAATGGTGGCCACCTCAGGATCCTGTGGGATAATTGGCCAAGATCTAGATAATCATTAGTGGGCTTTGTAATTAGAGGAGCATGTAACAGGCCGAAAGCCCTTTAGATTTACGATACCTGGGCAAGTTGAAGGCTAAGAGGAACACCTGTTTCTGTGGTTTGGCACTTAGACACACTGATGCACCTCCTCTGTTCCCAGGAGAGTTTTCCCAAAAGACATTTTTTTTCTCCCCAATATCTTCACATCGATATTGCAACAGCCTCCCCTCTGGTCTCCCTGCTTCCTCTGCACCTCCCCCAACACAGTCTTGTCTCTCTTTTTTCTCCCCTAACACAATCTTTTCTCTGCTCAGCAGTCGGAGTGATGGCTTTTAAAATTTAAGTTAGAGACCATCCCTCCTATTCAATATCTGCCAGTGGTTTCCCATTTTTACACAGGGTGAAAGCCAGTCTTTTCTCGAACTTACAAGCCTTCCACAATCTGCCTCCCTTACCTGTTGCCCTGACTGCACTTAGAACACATCAGGCACACTTCTGCCTCAGGGCCTTTGCACTGTCTATCATCAACAGTAGTTTCCCTCTGCCAGCTGCATGGCTCAATCCTTTATGTCTTCAAGTCTCTGCTCAAATGTCACCCTCTCAATGAGGCCTTTCTTGAACCCCATGTTTGAAGCAGTAACCCTTTCTCCCTTCTTTGCTTCATTTTCCTCTGTATTGCTTTTCACCATCTAACGTATATTTCACTTATTTCTCCTGTCTACTGTCAGTCTCCTCCCACTAGAACAAGAGCTCCCTGAGGCCAGGGGCTTTTTGTCTTGTTGAGTTCACAGGCTGTATTGATATTGCACCTGGAATTGTTCCTGGCACATATTTGGTGTCAGTAACTATTTGTTGAATGAATGAATGAATGAGGTTTCAGAGTGTGCATATAGGTCTGTACATATCTTTTGCTTTTAGAAGTTATTCCACTACAGTGCCTTTTTCCAAGCAAATTGAGATACAATTGACATATATTAGTTTCAGGTATTATTGTGCTTTTTATTTTTTTATTTTATTTTTTTTAATTAGTTTATTTATCTATTTTTTAACTTTACAATATTGTATTTGTTTTGCCATACATTGACATGAATCCACCATGGATGTACATGTGTTCCCCTTCCAGAACCCTCCTCCCACCTCCCTCCCCATCCCATCTCTCTGGGTCATCCTGGTGCACCAGCCCCGAGCACCCTGTATCATGCATTGAACCTGGACTGGCAATTCGTTTCACATATGATAATTTACATGCTTCAATGCCATTCTCCCATATCATCCCGCCCTCGCCCTCTCCCACAGAGTCCATAATACTGTTCTATACATTTGTGTCTCTTTTGCTGTCTTGCATACAGAGTTATCTTTGCCAACTTACTAAATTCCATATATATGCGTTAGTATACTGTATTGGTGTTTTTCTTTCTGGCTTACTTCACTCTGTATAATAGGCTCCAGTTTCATCCACCTCATTAGAACTGATTCAAATGTATTCTTTTTAATGGCTGAGTAATATTCCATTGTGTTTATGTACCACAGCTTCCTTATCCATTTGTCTGCTGATGGGCATCTAGGCTGCTTCCATGTCCTGGCTATTATAAACAGTGCTGCGATGAACATTGGGGTACACGTGTCTCTTTCAATTCTGGTTTCCTCAGTGTGTATGCCCAGCAGTGGGATTGCTGGGTCATATGGCAGTTCTATTTCCAGTTTTTTGAGGAATCTCCACACTGTTCTCCATAGTGGCTGCACTAGTTTGCATTCCCACCAACAGTGTAAGAGGGTTCCCTTTTCTCCACATCCTCTCCAGCATTTATTGCTTGTAGACTTTTGGATAGCAGCCATTCTGACAGGTGTGAAATGGTACCTCATTGTGGTTTCGATTTGCATTTCTCTGAAAAATATGGAACGCTTCACGAATTTGTGTGTCATCCTTGCGCAGGGGCCATGCTAATCTTCTCTGTATCGTTCCAATTTTAGTATATGTGCTGCCGAAGCAAGCACTATTGTGCTTTTTATTTTAAAGAAAAGAGGAAATTTTCTCAGTATTAGTCACAGAAGGGACACAAGGAGAAGAGGATGTTCTCAGGGCCTGTGTCTCCACTTGGCACTCCGCAGTTTCTCTGAGCCCTGCACATCCCTGGTGTAACCTTACCTCATTGTCTTGTCACAAAACAGCTTGCCGACTAGAGTGAAAAGGTCAGATGAGCCATTTCTTCCTCACACTTCTTGGTGTAAGAAAGCACCCGATCAAAATCTAAACAAGAGATCTGAGCCCTCCAGAGCCATCTGTTTGGTTTCCTATTGTCTGGGTGACACGTTCCTTGAGCAGGGCTTCTAGATACACCCAACACCTTCCCGGGTATCCTTCAGGCCCATTAATTGTTCAAGACTCAGTTTCCGTTCATCCAGTTCTTGGCAATGCACAGGAGCCTGGAGGGAGCTGGTAGAGAACTGGAGGATGCAAAAACTCAAAGACAATAATCCTCTCTTCTTATGATATAAGACTTGTTATCATAACACTGTATGGGTAGTACGTGCTATGTCTCCCGAACTCTTCCCCAATGCTGTCTCTCCCTTACACCTCACAAAGCCAGTGGTAAGTGACAGACCCTGAGTGGCTGCAGTTCACACAGACCAGAAGTGGGAGAGCCTGGCTGCTTGTTCGGTGGCTGTTGTACTCCAAAGTCTGCGCTCTTTACAGCAGGAAAAGCCAACTAAGCAGACGGTCTGTGAGCAGCCAAGTGAAGGCGAGGGATAGTTCCTGCTCTGAATGACTCGGAGAGACATCCTTCGGGATGACTGAGACATTCCTTTGTCCACGGAACAAGTTCACGTTGGGCCCTTACCTAGCACTATGCGACGCTTTGAGGATCTTGTTGTTCAGTTGCTCAGTCGTGTCCTGTTCTTGGGGATCTAGCAGAGGACAAAAGACAATCCCTGAACTCGTGGATTTCCTTCCCTTTTCACTGGAGGAGGCTGGGGGAGGCAGTTGGATCTTGATCTATGGAAGGGAAAGAAAATACTGCAGGAAGGGTGATAAGAATTGTATGTGCTGGGGTGGGGGGATTTGAGGGAGGTCTTCACTAAGAAGAAAGACATTAGTGTAAAGACCTGAAGAAGTGAGACACTGAATATGTAAGTAGAACTGGGCTGTTTCTTGAGAGAGCCGGACTTCGCACATTCTTTCTTTTTTTTTGGCTGGGCAGCATGAGAGAACTTAGTTCCCTGAATAAAACCCTCTCCCCTTGCCGTGGAAATGGGGAGTTAACCAGTGGACCACAAGGAAAGTCCCTCCCTGCATTCTTTAAGGCCACATTGGTGCCAGATAATGACCATACTCCGGGCAGGTATTTTTCTAGAAGAATAATCCTGAGAACTAATTGTCACCACACAGACCAGGATCCAGTTCTCTTTCCATGCTACCCACCCCGCTTCCCACCTTGGTATGTGGCCCAAGAGGAATATGGCTCTGCATGTAGTTTCTCCCTCATGGCAGAGGGGGCCAGGGGAGGGTTACATGTCTACCAGGGTCCCAGGACCTGACAGAATGAAGCCTGGTTTCATACGAGGGTTTTCAGACAGCAAACTTCCTCCCCCACAAATTCTTCATCACAACTGTGTGGGAGTCTTTGAAAAGGGAATGAGTTGACCAACTAGTTTGTGGAAAAGCTGTGGCTTTTCCATAGAGAACGTCACCCCTTGAGTCAGCTTGGTCTAAGAACCTGAGCCCTATTGACAGGTGGGGCAGGGCCCTGAATCACGGCCATCGAGAGGCCTCTCCCGGTGAGGTTATCGTATCAGAGACTGAATCAACTCCCTGACATCACCTCTCATGGTCACAGGTACTCTTGGTGCCAGCTCTTACTCATAAATCCTGGGAGATACGGGCCCTAGATCTCTGCATTCTTAACAAGGAGCCCGCGGCCTTGCGGGAATGACTGGGTTCAACAGCTGCTGGGGAGAGTCATGTGGTTGATTTCATTCCCATCCCACCTCCTGGGCCTGTCATCATGACTAAACTTTATAGAGAAATGAGAATTTGTGGGTGTGCTTCCTGTACCTTTTGCCTTCTCAAGTCTGCCTTTCTAAAGAAATACTCGTCTGTGCCTCGCAGATGGATATTTCAGAGCTTGTCAGTCTTTGGTTTTGAAACTTCTGTGTAAATTGTGCTGATTTTTCTTTGGACTTTGGAATTCAGTTATGGTTTCCTTCTTTTCTTTTCTCTCCCCTCTGCTAATCTTCTCGCTTAAGCCATGGGAGTACTTAAGACTTTGGGAATTAAATACCTGGGGAGGCTGTTCAGCCTAGAAAACTTACATCACTTAGCAGGTGTGAGGCTTGACTCTTAGTTTCAATAGAGACAGCCAATATTTGTGGCTTTCATCTTCAGCATTTATTTCTCTTTTAACCTGTGAAATGAAGGAGTCAGCCTCCCTGAGCCTCCAAGAGTGAATATGAATTGGGGAGGGTGGAATGAGAAACATGTTTGCCTGGGTTCAAATCCTGATTCAACTCTTGCCTTGTGTCCTTGGCAAGTTACTTAACCTTTTTGTGCCTCAGTTCCCTCACCTGTAAAAAGGGGATAAAATTGTAGTTCCTACCTCAAGGGGTTGCTACAAAGATTCAGTGAGTTAACGGACATAAAGTGCTTTCAGTGCCTAGCACACAGCAAACTCTCTTTTAAGTACTGAGTTTTTATTATTAGACGTTTCCACTTCAGACTTGTGTCAAGGGGGTAAAAAAAAAAAAAAAAAGTAAAGAGCGAAGGAGCCAGATAGAAGTACTGAGGATGAGGAGCACTACATCGCCTTGTCACTTGGCTTCCTGACATCCCCAGATCTAAGACACTCTTGACCCAGTGCCTGTTCAGCGGCTAGTTGTCTGTCCACAGGTCTTGATCCCTTGGGGATAACCAAGGATGTATTATTTATGGTTGGAAAGATAAGGGGTCTGAGATGGAGTGTGGATGTAATAAGACCACCGTGCAGTTAGTTGTTGGTGCTGGGCACTCAGTACATGGGGCTCATCATTCTATTTTCTCTGCTTTGGGATATGTTTGAAATTCTCCACTATAAAGCTTAAACAAACCATTCAAGGAAAACCTGAATAATCTGTAAGAGAAAATTCAAACACCCTCCCCTTCTCAAGTGGCTGACATTAGCGATTTGGCATGTGTCCTCCCAGACATTTTTCTAATCACTCACAGGACACATGTGCCCATATTTGTGGGTTTTTAAAAAACTGAAGTTTTCTGCAAATGGCAGCATAAGATGTGATCATCAGTCTATGGAGCTTTTTCCTCTCATTCTGTCTAACCTCAGGAAGGTGTTTTTAGTATCACAGAAGCCAACCAAGTCCCCTCAGTACAGTGTTTGAGTGCCTATTGTGTGCTCTGTGTTAGTCACAAAGTTTCTCCTGTCCCTGGGGGTTTGGAGGCCTGTGATGAGAGAGGGCTCTGGAAATGAGGTAAAGAGCATCAGAATGCTGAGATGCCAAGTTATCAGACAATGGGCGCATTCACAACTCAGGTGGGGGAAGACCTGTGAGGGCTGGAGCAGCTGGCGGAGCTTCTGTAGGGGGAGGCAGGTCTGGGGTGTTGAGTGGCATGTGAGCAGGAAGGCGAGGGGGAAGGAGGCGGTGGCGTGTCTGTTGTTGGCCAAGGGAGGGAGAGTGCCTTTAGCCTAGGTGGAGGGGGGGGACCTCTCCTGCAGACTCTTGGGGGCCAGGAATATGACACAGGGGATGTTTGGGTGGTGACTCAGGTAGCCGAGGTGAAACTGAGCTTCCAATCCTGGAGCCCCACCAGGGGGTAGGGGGCTACCAGGACCACTCTGTCCCCCATGGCTCTTCCAGCCTGGCCTTTGGCTGACAAAGGCCATAAAAGGACTATATAACAAGGCTGCTGCTGGCTGGCTGGGTGGGGCCCTGTGGGCAGAGACCTGGGCAGGCTGAGTGAACCCGGGAAACAGGAGCAGCAGGTTCTCCTCCCTGTCTGCCCTGGGGCCACTGGACTGACTCAGTCCCAACCAGAAATGAGCCCCACCATCCATGTGGCCCTCAGGCCAGCATGGTCTACCTGTCTGTCCCTCAGCCACTCCAAATGCTTATCTGAAATCCACTACTGTCCCCAACCTTGCTTCCCTTCTCAGCAAATGGCGACACTTGTTCTGTTCATCATTCATTCAAATGGCACATCTGTTCTACTCGTTCTTTCATTCATTTCGTTCATTCATTCGTTGAATAAATAATGGTAGCTCTTATGTGCTAAGCACTGATCTAGGACTGAGGATACAGCAGAGAACCAGAGACATAGGAATCTCTTTCTGTGTGGAGTTTGTATTCTAGTGCATTGGTGGGAACAGGCAAGAAACAATAAATATGTGAAATGTTCAGGGTATTTAAGAATGAATGAGCGGTTGCTGAGAAGTAGTGGGTGGTCTGAGAAGGGCCTCATGGAAGGGGTCCTTTGAGCAAAGATCCAGAGAAGTGAAGGATCAGGATATGTAGGTAAGTGTGTTCCAGACCCTGGGAGTGGCAAGTGGAGGCCTGGGGCAGAGCGGGCGAGTCCAGGGCCCTGTGAGTGAGGATTCCAGGGATTGGGGCAGGGGTGATGGGAGGGGGCTTTGTGTCTCTCCACTGCAGTCCAGATCCAGTCCCCATATCCTGCCAGCTCTGTCTTCTCACCGCCCCTGCCCCCACCTCCCCACCCCCCAGCTCTATTCTGGGCCCTGGGATAATCCGCAGGTAGTTTGAGGGACTCCTCCCTCGGGGAGGACTAGGCTGGTGGTTGTAGCTTGGACCTTGCCCTCTGACCGCCCAGGCTCTGGAGCTGAGCTCCGAGGAGGCCTGGGGCCTCTCCTGGGCTTCTCATTGATGTGGACCATGGGTCCCTCCCCAGGGTAGCTGGGCTCTCCCCGCCTCCACTGGCACACTTTTCCTGTGCTCCCTGCCCAACTAACTCCTCTCTCAGGGCCAGCTCAGTGGTTACTTCCTCCAGGAAGCCATCTCTGATCTTCTGTTCTCAAGACGTGAGTCAGGACATCCCCCTTTCTTCCCAACATCTTCTCAGGTTCAGATCCCCTGAGTTCTCCTTTCTCCCCACCCACCAGGCTGTGTGCCTTGAGACATGTCCTCAGCATGGTGCCTAGAATATAGTTGACAATAAGTAGTCCTCTGAGGAGCCCATTTGCCCTGGAGAATGGGGGTAGTGAATTATAATGTGGATGAGGAAGCCAGATTCCTAGGTCTCTTGTCTTTTCCATTGGATTTTGATCCTCCTCTTCTGAAAAACACACTAAAAAACCCCACTTTCAGCTGAGTTTAGATGCAATCCCCGTGGTCATCCTTTTAAACAATAATGGAATTTTTAAAAGTTTCATCTGCCCCTCCTTCCATGGCTGTTTGGTTCTTAAATCAATTGTAAAAAGCAGCTCAATTGAAAGTGTTCAATTCCTGCTTTTTACATGGAAGGGAATTTAGGGTGATCTGATCGCTACTGCTTTTTTTTTTTTTTTAAGGTGATATTTTATTTTATTTTATTTTTTAATAAATTTATTTATTTTAGTTGGGGGCTAATTACTTTACAATATTGTAGTGGTTTTTGCCATACATTGACATGAATCAGCCATGGGTTTACATGTGTTCCCCATCCTGAACCCCCCACCCACCTCCCTCCCCATCCCATCCCTCTGGGTCATCCCATTGCCCCAGCCCTGAGCATTTGTCTCATGCATCGAACATGGAATGGTGTTCTGTTTCACATATGATAATATACGTGTTTCAATGCTATTGTCCCAGAACGTCCCACCCTCACCTTCTCCCTCAGAGTCCATAAGACTGTTCACTGTTGATGTCGCTACTGCTTTTTTGAGTGTTTGCTTAGCATCAGCCAGGGACTGAACTCTAAACTTCAACTCAAGTTTGTAAACTGTTGCGCCTGCCCTGTACTGGGCATTCAGACCAGGCCTTGGGAAGACGAGATCACAGGTGAAAAATCCACCCACTGTGCAGATTGTCCATTCTAGAAGCGAAGGAGGAGGGACAACAAACAGAGTAAGAGTGTTAGAAGGTGGTTGGTACACACCTGGAAGACCTGAGTGAGCAGGGTGGGTGGGAGAGGAGTCTTGATGGGGGGGTTGCACCTGTAATTTTGCTGTGGATCCCAGGCCCCTTCCCATTGCACAACTCAGAGGTGGGGGTGAGAGAAGAAACGGTGGGCATTACTTGGGGTGTCTGGGCAGTTGAGGAAGTGGCTGGGAGGGTGAGGGAAATGGAGGAGGGGAGACGGAACTGGAAGAGGGTTGTGGGTGTCTGTGTGGGAGGGGCGCAGGGGGACTGGGAATGGGTGGGCAGGGGTAGGGGTGAGCCGATGTGGTCATTCAAGGCAGGTGTCCCTCGCTCCCCTTCCCCACTCCTTGGAATGTGGTCACCCAGGCTCTGCCCTTTGAAATGCTGATACATTAATTAACAATTGTTTACAGGCTTTCAGCCCAAAAGTGTTAAACCCTTTATTCTGGGAAACAGGTCTCAGTTTTTAACCTGCTTCAGAACCACTTGTGAAACTAATTAAAAATGCCGGCTGCTGGGTCTCACCCCCTCAGAGATGCCAGTTTATAAATCTGGGTGGGATCTAGGAATCTGCATTTTTAAATAAGCCCCACTCTGTGCTTGCTCTGGAGGTCCCGGGATGGCACTTCAGACCTGGACTAGAGTCAGGCTCTTCAGGAAGACTTAGAGGTATAGATTCAGTGAGTCCTTCCCTCTAGAGATGGAGTCAAGAGGGCTAAGGGGACTTGAAGGGATTTTTTTTCCCTTTAACACACTCTCCAAATGATTCTTGGTGGTGGTGGTGGTGGTGGTGGTGAAGGAGGCAGGGTCTATGAACCCACCCAGAGCTGTAGACAAGATGAGTGTGTGTGTGTGCAGTTTTTGGCTCAGAGGGTCCATAGCTTTTATCATATTCTGAGGCATTCAAGTTTCCCTAAAATAGGTGGTCAAGCCTTGGCTGTCCATGGAAGAATCAGTCTGAAGTGGGAACCAATATCAGGTCCACTGAGGCAGGGGTGAAGGGAAGTTAAGGTTGAGGGCTACAAACTCCCCAAGTATTCTTGGAGAAGCAAATATGAACAAAATATGTAAGACGTCTGACAAACGGCAAAAACATTGGAGGAAGAATTTCAGTTTATTTGGAGAGGAGAGCTTGGATGGCCAAGGGCCTCCTCCCTCCCTCCTTATCATCTATCCATCCAGCCATCCTGCCATCCACCCATTATTCATTCTTCCATTTGGATAGTCACTGGGCATCTGCTTTATCCAAGATCTTAGCCATCCAGGCTGCTGGAGCAGGGAGGGCAGCCCGGATAGCTCAGGCTGACGGATGACTTGACAAGTTAACTTATTTAGTTTTGGACCAAGGTGTCACTTATGAGCCTACAAACACAGCTCCTTAATTTATGAGTTGCCCAGCCCAGTATTAAAATGCCTTACAAGCCCTGCTGCTATCCTGGTGAAGCCTGCATGAAACTCAAGTGGAGCAGAAAACAGATCCAACACGAAGATAAGGCAGCTGAAGTTTCAGGTTTAGGTTGGGCCAAGAAATAGTTTTAGGGACTTTCCTAACTGTGGACAGGGAGTAAGGTTGCTTTTCTATTTTTTTGGGGGGGAGGAAGGAGTGGCTTATGATTAATCCATGTGGAGTTTGATAACAGATCCGGAGACTGTGTAAGATGTTTCAGATATTTTTATTTTGGAGAGGGCAATTGATCATGAACCTGAGGACTATTGGGTTGCCTTTGCTTGCTATTGAACAGGCTTCCCCTAAAACATGTGATTCATCTCCTTTTCTGTCTGTCTTCTTTTAATAAGATGTTACAGAATGAACTTTTTGACCAGCCCGATATTTCTGGACATGTCATGACTTTTAGATATTGAACACTTTTTAAAGATTGATTTTTCTCTCATGGGAAAGTTCCCTGTCGTAATTGGATCTGGTTTCTCCTTATATCCGGTGCCTTTTCTCAGCTAATCTACCTCAATGTCTAAATCACATAATTAAAGGGCATTATCAAGAACCCTTCAGTTCTTGATACAAACTTGGTATTATGTATTTTTCATACCAACCCTATTATAATTATTCCCATTTGGTGGATGAGCAGACTGATGCTCTTCAAATTGGGACTATAGAGTGTCAGGCATTCGCTGGTCACTCAGAAATAGTACTGTTTTTAATTGTTATTGATAATTGTAAAATATAATATCTATTTTTATTATTAGAATTGATAGAGCTCTTACTACTTGCTGGGCAGTGCCCTGAACCTTTGCAAAGCATTATATAATTCTCTCCACCACTCTTGAGGGAGTAGTAGGTTCTAGACTCCATTTATGGATGAGGAAATGAGGTTCTGTGGGGTTCATTTAGTTTGGGATCCAGTGAGACACAGAGATCTGCTACTTAGAAAGCCTTAAGTCTCAGCTGGTAAAGAATCCACCTGCAATGCAGGAGACCCTGGTTCAATTCCTGAGTCGGGAAGATCCACTGGAGAAGGGATAGGCTACCCATTCCAGAATTCTGGCCTGGAGAATTCCATGGACTGCACAGTCCATGAGGTCACAAAGAGTTGGACACGAATGAGTGACTTTCACTTTCACTTTTCAAGGCAATCTTATCCTCTTCATGATAGAAGCTGGTGAGCTGGATCATCTCTTTTCCATTTTAGGCAATGATCAAGTTAGGATCCCCCAGAGAAGGGGGGTTCTCTTTCCCATGGTGCTAAATCTTCCTGAAACAATTCCTTTTTCAAGACTACTTCTTCTGCTTTAGAAAAATCATTTTAATATCATTTTTAAATTTTTTGACCATGCCGAGCCTTGCAGGATCTTTTTTTTTTTTTAAATATTTATTTGGCTGTTTTGTGTCTTAGTTGCACATGCTGGATCTTTAGTTGAGGCATGTGGGATCTAGTCTCATGACCAGTAATTGAACCCGGGCCCCCTACATTGGGAGCACAGAGTCGAAGCCACTGGGCCACTAGGGAAGTCCCCTTCAGGATCTTAATTCTTTGACCAGGCATTGAGTCCCAGCCCTTGGCAGTGAAAGCGCAGCCCTAACTACCAGACTCTCAGGGAATTCCCTTTCAAAACTTCTTTAAGAACCTCTGGCTTCTGTTGGTCTCTTTCTTCTCTTTGTTCATTTTCACCTCATTCCAATGAAGAATTATAAAGATGTGGGACAGGTACCTAGATATATAATGCGTGTGTCTCAGATAGGAATCAGAAATGGATTAAGGAAAAATAAAGATAAAAGTGAGGAGAGTTGAGTAGCCAGATGCTTGCCACAAAGCCTCTGTCCCTGCTAAAACCAGGCTACTAATTTGACTCTGAGCTTCCTACCAGTCAAAACACAGAGCGAAATAAGATTAGTTGCATGATTGGGTTTCTGTGTGTTAAGCACAAATCAGTGCTTTAGCTGGGAATCTGGCTGTTCCAAAGAGCTTGAGCCTGCCTGAAATCCTGGCAGTGCCTCTTACACTTCCCTTATCTCTCCTATACCTCTTATATTGTAGTTGTCTTCATCATACAACTAGTACATGTTTGTTGTGGGGAAACATTAGACAATGTAGATAGCTAAGAAGGGAAAAAGTGTAATAGCATCACTACCTAGATAACACTGCAGGAAACGTTTTGGAGAAGGTTTCTGTTACTGTACCTTGTAGGTGGTGATATAATGTAAATGCCTGTTAAAGCAGTAATTTGCAGTGGTGGAGACTTTACCAATGGGTATCATTCCCCAGCACTCTGCTGCCTCCGGCCATGGTGCCTGCTGTTTCCTGAGTCTGGGACACCCCTCCTTCCCGCAGGTGTCCCTGGGGCTCTGTTCCTACCTCGTTCAGGCCTCTGTTCCAGGTTCACCCTCACCAGAGCCCATCCCGTGTAACAGTGCACGTCATACCCTATCACTGTGCCGCCTTTCCCTGTGTGTGTGTTTTCCCCCATGGTCTTGGTTACTGTTTAACTTAATATTGTACATTATTTCCTGGTCTCCTTTTCTTAGTATGCAAGTCCCTTAAGGATGAGACTTAATCAGGTGGTTTTTTTTTTAATTAACTAATTAGGCTGCATTTGGTCTTACTGTGGCACACAAGATCTTTCAGTTGCAGCATACTAACTCTTAGTTGTGGCATGTGGGATCTAATTCCTTGACCAGGGATCGGACCCAGGCCCCCTGCATTGGGAGTGCAGAGTCTTAGCCACTGGCCCACCAGGGAAGTCCTGAGACTTAGGCTGTTTTATCCTTTGCTGTACTTCTAAGGCTCAGAATACTACCACACACGTGGTGGTGGTGGTGGTTTAGTCACTTGGTCGTTTCTGACTCTTGCGACCGCATGGACTAGCCCGCCAAGCTCCTCTGTCTGTGGGATTTTTCAGGCAAGAATACTGGGAGTGGGTTGCCATTTCCTTCTCCAGGGGATTCCTGACCCAGGGATCGAACCTGGGTCTCCTGCATTGCAGGCAGATTCTTTACTGACTGAGCTACCAGGGAAGTCCACATAGTAGGTCTTATTTATCTCTTATTTCTGTATTCATTACATTTATGATCTCCATCAGTAACTACAGATAAAGGCCCGTGTAAGTGTTTTGTAGACAGAGGTGTGTGTACATGTGGGTAATTCAAAACCGTGATCTTGGTCTGCTGTACCTACTGAGCACCTCTTGGCTGCTTCTGGGTTCCTGTCAGGAGTCTTTCGTGCACCTGGCTTTTTTAGGTAATAGTCCATCTTGGAGACCTTTCCTCCCAATCAGTTCCATGTCCTATCTTGATCACTCTTTGGTTTTCTTCACCTCTTCCCAAGAATCACAATGTCAGAGGTAGAAAGGCTCTTGGGAGGCGAGTGGTCCAGCCCTTTCTCTGGCCTAGATGGTCAGGCTTCCTACCTGCTGGCCTGAGAGCCTTGCCTGCCGCCGCAAAGTGTATGCCCCGGGGAAGCACTGCCTCTGCCTCCTACTCTACAAAGGGCTTGCTTCCCATGGCATCACTCCTGGCTAGGCCCCTTCTGACCACATCCGTCCCATGGAGCTTGAGGTCAGGGCTTGGGTCTCTTTTTATCCCCTCTCCCCCCACCGCCCCATGCGTAGTACCCAGCCCTCTACTATTTATGGGTAAATAACTAGCTCCACACCCGCCTCAGTCAGTCCATGTGTATTCAGGGCCTGTGTGTGCCAGCTACTGGTCCAGATACACAGCTACTGCAGAGGGGACACACCAGGCCTCTGCCTTCAGGAAGTTCAGTTCTAATGTCTAAGTAGACATTAGCATGTAAATAGGATTTCGGGGAGTGGGTTTTCATAGCCGATTTTCATCTATCTATGAAGAAATAAAGTGGGAAAATGGGGAAGGGAGAAACTGGGTGGGGAGCGGTCCACTGTAGCTGAGTGGGTCAGGCAAGTGGTCACAGGGAAGTGTGCATGGTTTGTAATGTCAGGAAGGAGGACCCTGTGAAAAGAACTGTAGGAAGAGAATCTCCAGAAAAGGAAGCCCCAAGGACCAAGCTTCTGAGGCCAGATGGCTCAGTGAGTCGGAGGAGGCAAGGGCCTGGTGGACACGATGGGGTCACAGGTGAGGGACGACACTGGAGGGGCAGGAGGAGGCCAGAGCTTGTCTCTGGTCTGGATGGTCTCTTCTGGAGGGCAGAGAAATGTCTCCGCATCAGCTTCCACCCAGATGAAGTGCCGCAAACCAGTCCATGCGGCTGATGCATCCTTCTGGCTAATCAGGGAACCTTTGCCCTCAGCCGGAGGAGGCTCTCTGTCTGTTTCTTTTGGAAATTACCATCTGGAGACCAGACCATTAAGTTTGTTCAGTGAATGTGGCTTAGCTGAGTGTGGGCTCCATGTCAGAAGGGATTTAGGATTGGATGGCTGATAGAAATGAGTTTCTGCCCACAGTATCCTGCCTTTTCAATTCTAGCTAAATCAGACCTCCCCTTGCTGCTTGTTCATTCGTACGGTTTCCTGCCCCAACTCTGTTTCTGGTAGCCTCTAATTTTTTTTTTCTTCCTAGCTCTAAAGTAGTAGCTAATGTGCATTGAACTTTCTTGCTGGGTCTGTCACTTATTGCTAAGGACTTGACATCTCACCCCCTTAGGAAATAGGAACCATCAACCTCTCAGCTGTACTTGGGAGAGTGGGAGACAGGAGGTGACATTACGGGCCTGAGGTGGCATAGTTGATAAGGGTAAAGTTCAGATTGGACTCAGGTCATATGACCTCTCATCTGGGCTCTTAACCATTTAATACTGTGCCGGGGCCCTGAATTAAGTACTCAGAGTCTAGGCTCCTTGTCTCAAAATTGGCCCCGTATAGCCCTGTAGTCAACAGTCCTGGACTCTGCACAAAAGAGACACATAGTCATAACTCTTATCCTTAGGCCAGTCATGAAGGTCAGGGCTCCGTCAGCTCTTTGAAGCTCAAATTTACAGTTTGACAACTGCTGCCCCTCCCAACCTCTTGGGAGACAAGGATAAGCCTCTTTAATTAATCCACTAAGATTAGTGAGCTACAGACCTTTCAAGGAAAGGTTCACTGAGCACATTTTATACACCAGACTCGGTCTGCATTCAGAGCAAGAGACCAGCATTGACGAAGTGCTTACAGCATGCCCAGCACTGGGCTAACCTCTGCCTGTGTAAGTCTTGTATACACCTCGCCATGCTCTGGGAGGTGGAAACCCCAGCCAGCTCTGCAGTAAGGTGACGGAGGCCTTCCTAATACCACGCTTTGCAGAACTGCCCAGTAAAAACCAAGGTTTATGGGGAAATAAATGGCTAGGGGCATGACACTCAGAAACTTCATTGTGATACTTAAAAAGTTTGCTTATGGGAGTAAGTCTGAAGGGTTGTAGCTTGTGAGTTACTGTGGAAGGTGGATAGTCTGGAAGGAAATGGAAAGTTGTAACCTCAGATGGAATGGGTGTGGCACATAGCACGCCAGGAACTGAGGTAACTGAAAGATGCGTGTTGTGTGCATTCCTACACTTGCGCCATGGAGAAGGCAATGCCACCCCATTCCAGTCCTCTTGCCTGGAAAGTCCCATGGACAGAGGAGCCTGGAGGGTTGCAGTCCATGGGGTCGCTAAGAGTCGGACACAACTTCACTTTCACTTTCACTTTTCCCTTTCCTGCACTGTAGAAGGAAATGGTGGCAGCCCACTCCAGTGTTCTTGCTCGGAGAATCCCAGGGACGGGGGAGCCTGGTGGGCTGCTGTCTGTGGGGTCGCACAGAGTCGGACACGACTGAGGTGACTTGGCAGCAGCAACACTTGCGCCGAGCATACTTTTCCACATTCACCTAGTGCTTCTCAGATAAAATCACACAACATGAGCAAATTTGAAACTTTGAGTTATGCTCAAATTGTTTCCTATCATTCATGCTGAGAAAAACAATCTCATTTTCAAAACCAGCATTAGAGAATAACTGACAGTGAGTTCTTTTTTGCAGTGACGTAAGCTGAGTTTTGGCAAATTAAAGTGACTGGCCATAGGATTATGTATCTGAGAGGTGGCAGGGCTGGGACTTACACTGTGGTCCATCATACCATTTAACCTCTGTGCCACAGAGCTCTCCCATTCGTATTCCCGGGACGCAAGTTGTGTGGACAGGGTTGGCCAGGAGGCGAGATTCTGGAACCCCAAGGAGAGCATGGTCCGTGATGGCCAGTAGTTGAGATGATGCAGAACTGATGTTTTGAAATGTTTAATGATGCAGCATAGACCCTTTGATCAAAGGGAATGCCTGCAGTTTGGTAGTCAAGCAGGTGCCAGGGTCCTGAGCATCAACTGGAGGATGGGAGCAGCCCACTCGGTGGGGATGGGGGCAACCCCCAGGAGGCTCAGGGCAGAGGCTCCTCACCAACTGAAAGGGAGCTCTTTCGATATTTGGACCATTGGCGTATCTGTGTCAGTGAAAACTAGCTGAATATCAGCCCTGGATACATTTTCAGTTAATTTGGTTAATTCTTATTTTAGAATGTTCCCCCACCCCCGGAACTTTTAATTATTAAAAGCATTAAAAATACATAAAAGTTGAGAAATAGTACCACGAACACCTGAATACCCTGGATTTTATAACCAACACTGTCTTGTTGGCTCTATCTGTGTGAATGGTTGCTTTGTGAGCCACTTGAAAGTGTATTACAGACAATTCACCACTAAATACTTCAGCCTGCATTGTCCAAGAGTAAGCGTGCTCTCATTTTGAACTATTATCACAACAAAGAAAATTTACAATATCATCTAACCATCTGTCCCAGACGCCCCAAGAATCTCAAGAATGTCTCTTATTTATTATAGAATCTTACACTCTAGCTATTTAAAGCATTGGCTTCAATGATCATAGCTGCCCCTGTGTACACAGCAGGCAATGAGAGTAGAAAGATGGCTTCTTGCCTTCCAATCAGAGCCTGCTGGCCTCCTTTGATTCCCCCACTTTAGGGCAGGACTTGAAGCATCTGTTGGATGCTAGGAGGGGTGAGTTGGAAGTTTCTGTTTTGTGTTTATAAGCACACGAGTTTCATGTAAGCTCTAGCCACGTACACACAGCCATATATAGAATTCAAGTTTGTAATTTTAATTTTACAAACTTGTAATTTGTAATTTTAAAAGACCTACTATAGTTCCCTCCCCTGTAATATAGCTTAGCTGGCATTTCCAGCTCTGAGGCTTCTAAGGGTGAACAGAGCTGACGGTGTCAGCATGTTGCTTTCAAAAGGAACAAAGGGTTATGATTTAATAGACTCTGAAATTAGACCTCAAGTTCAAGATCGTATAAACTCAGATGTGAGCATTTTCCAGAGGTTTCGCTCCTGATACTTGGTCTTTCTCTTTAGCTAAACATCTCCCTTTCCACTCTTCATGTGTCTTCCACAGACCTCAAAGGAGGGTAATTTAGCAGTGAAAGTAAAAAAGTCCCCCAATAGAGCTATTTTATTACATTTCTTTTAATACAATGGCAGGTAACAAGCCCATTTCATATGATTCTGCTGTTTTCCATAGTCGTGATCTCCATTTCCTAAACATGAATGACTCAGTGCTTATGTGATGCCTGATACACACAGAGCTGGGTGTTAATCCTTGAACACGGCACTCAGATTCCGTGAATCTGAATCAGTCAAACTTGAAACTGCACTATAAGGTTTTGTGTAGGAAAGCCTCATTTTATTCTTTTGGCTGTACCACCAAAAAACTGGGATCCCATTTCTCCAACCAGGGATCGGACATGGGCCCCTGAAAGTGGAAGCACCGAGTCCTAACCACTGGACCGCCAGGGAATTCCCCGCATGGTAAAGTGTCATTTTATGTGCAACTTGTAAAGAATGGGAATCCTTCACATCTACTTTTAAGGGAAAACTTCATGCTTTTTGAGTGATGAGTGATTTTTTTGCAAAGCAACGTGTGGTCAGAATCCGAGTCTGCCAGGCTTGAATATCAGCAAGCCTGTTGGTCTCTTTCTTGTACTTTCTCTGATGTGTTTTGTCAGTCTGTCTTGCTACGGTCCTCTGAGGTCACCATTAGACCCCTGTTATGGATGAGGGGCTGGGGGAGGGCAGATGATGAGGAACTGGGGGAGGGCAGATGACTTCACTTTAGCTGGAGGTCTGGGTAGTCGAGCTGACACCTCAGCCCAGGTGTGTCTGCCTTCTGAGCTGCCACGCGTTACCACCATGCGGTCCCACATCCTGTGTTGATAGTCCTGCCTGTCACAGATGGAATCTTGGTGTGTACAGGCTTTGTACCTTGAGCTGCAGAATCATCCTGGGCTTATTTTGGGTGGTGCTCAGATATGTTGATACTGTGCTTCCTGTGCTACCTCCAGGCTTTCCCAACAAACTTTGTGCCAGAAAGTCAAGCATGAAAGCAGTGCTCCAGAGCTCTGGGGCCAGACTGCTCATGCTCAGATTCCAGGTTCATACCAGTAACTTGTAAGCTGTGTGACCCTGAGGAAATTGCTCAACCCCTCTGTGCCTCAGTTTTTCCATCTGTCAAATGGAGGAAATAATACCACTCAGTTCATACAGTTATTGTGAGGATAAAATGTTTAGTATAATGAGCCTTGCCACATAGTATGTTCTACAGAAAGTGTCAGTGGTGTTAATAGTAGTAGTAGTGGCTGTTGTTAGTATTATTATGACTACTATGACGACCATCAAAGGCTTTAGCCAGGATTGCCTTCAAAACAGTATTTGTTAGGTGATAATACTCAAAGAAGTATTTGTTAGGAAGTAAGATGTTCTGTTAAAAGGTCATTAATGGGAATTCCCTGGTGGTCAAGTGGTTAGGACTCTATACTTTTACTGACAAGGGCTCGTGTTCAATCCCTGGTCAAAAAAAAAAAAGTCGTTTTATTCAACTATACTTCAATAAGAAATAAATTTTAAAAAAAGGTCATTAGCAAAGTCACAGTGAGATAACACCTCACACTCATTAGGATGTCTATAATTAAAAAGCAAACAGAAAATGACAGGTGTTTTTGAGGATATGGAGGAATTAGGACCCTCATACACTGCTGGTGGGAATGTAAAATTGTGCAGCCACTGTGGAAAACCATCTGACATTTCCTCAAAAAGTTGAACATAGTTATCATATAATCCAGCAACTCCACTCCTCGGTATATACTCAAGAGCCTTAAAAATGTATGTCTACACAAAACTATTCATTACCTTATTCGGAGTAGCCAAAAAGTGAAGATAACCCAAATGTTCATCTGCCAGTAAGTGGGTAAACAAAATGTGGTATATCCATACAACAGAATACTGTTCAGCCACAAAAAAGCAATTAAATATTAATACACACTGTGACATGAATGAGTTTAAAAAACAAGTGAAAGAAGCCAGATACCAAAGGCCACATGCTGTATGATTTCATTCATATGAAACGTTCAGAAGAGGCAAATCCATAGGGAAAGAAAACAGACGAGTGGTTACCAGGGGCCAGGGGAAGAGAGGAACTGGGGCTGACTGCTGATGGGTGCATGGCTTCCTTTAGGGATGATGGAAATGTTCTGGAAATTAAATAGTGGTGCTGGGTACAACATAGGGAATAACTAAGAACCACTGAAACTATACACTTTGAATTGGTTAAATTTTATGTGAATTAATATCTCAGTTTGAAAATAAAATGCCCAGGGGGAGAAAATAAGCTCATCGGTGAAACAGAAAGCTCTTGGTGTGAGGAGAGCTTCTGCTCTGAGCTGTTAGTCACCAACCTCCAGCTGCTGGGTGGGTCCACACCACCCCGCTATCTGAAGAACCTTGGTTCGCAGGCTTCACATAAACAGAAGGGATTCCAGGAAGCCATAGCCACTTACCTGCCCAGGAAAATGGATGCTCAGATAAGTTTGACATATTGTGTAATCAAATGGCAGGCAGGCAGACTTTCCAGATGAGCCTAAGCTAATGGCTTAAAAGGGTGTTTAGAAGAGAAAGCTGTAGCCTGACTGGTTCTCCAGCCTCCTGCCCAGTCAGCAGAAATGGCGCATTAAGAATGAGAGGGGAAGTATGAAAGCTGGCATGAGTGATATGCCTTGGCCCTGTGGTATGGGGTTTAGTTGGTGCCCAGTCCTCCCGTAAGCTTGACCGACTGAGGGAGGGCTTTTCCCTCCAGTCCTGGCATGCTAGCTCTAACTCCTTTGTGTTAGAAAGCAGGAAGTTCTCTGGGAATTAACACCCAAAGGTGATGCTCTCGTTTAAGCAAATTAAGGCCTTCGCGTATGGCCAGGTGGATGTTCAGGTTTTGCTGGGGCCAGCGAGCCCCATTACCAGCCAGGGTGTTGAGCCAGCTTTATTTGCAGCTCTCAGAGCCAGTTCCTGTGCCATTGAAATTTCCCAAAGACCTCATCTAAAAGGGTCTTTTCAGATGTCTGCACACTGCCTGCCTGTCAGCACTTTAGCCTCCCACCTGCACTGCGGGTTTAATGAGATGCCCAATGGCTGTCTCAGGAACAAAGTGCTCCCATCTGGAACACGACACTGCCTTTCAGTGACTTTGTGCATGGAGAGAAAAGGCAGAGACAGCCAGGGAGGAGACATACCTACAGAACACATCAGAGGGGCAGGGCAAGATGGAGGTGAAGGTGACAGTTTTAGGATAAGCTGGCCAGTTTCCAGCTCTGCCTGTCTGCTGGCTCTGTGACCTTGAGCAAGTCACTTCACCTGTGTAAATCTTGTCTTGGTTTATTCACCTGTAAAATGGGGCCACAGTACCTGCCTGCCAGGGTGTGAGGACTGACTGAGAGTCTCCATGGTGCTTCTCGTGCTTTGCTGGTAACTGATCACTTGCTGATCACTTGCTGGTAACTATAACATGAAATCATTAGAGTCCTAATCTGCCTGCAAAGACTCGTGAAGATGTGTGGGTATTTCTGGCTCAATGAGCATCCTTTCCTCTCTTCTCTTGGGGCTGACTGCAGGTCCCTCAGTCAGTGGGCTACAGTCCATAGGGTCGCAAAGAGTTGGATACAACTGAAGCGACTTAGCATGCATGCACGCATACAGTGATGAAGTGACATTTTAGAGGCAGGCAAAACCCCTGTCCTCATGGAACTTACATTCTACTGGGAGGGTATACCAAATGAGTGAAGCAGGGAAGAAGGATGAGGAGGGAGTGCTGGCGGCAGCGGGGTGACCTGTGAGGGAAGGAAAGGAGAGAGGGTCATCTCTGGATGGCTGTGAGGAGAGCAGAGGCACGTCAGGCTCTACCTGAGATTTTAACAACTCACTGGGACTTATGTGCAGAGAAGAGGCTTTGGGGACATGGGCTAGACTTGGGAACAGTTTGGAGGCTACTGCAGTTATCAAGGTGCTCCCCAGTGGCTCAGAGGTAAAGAATCTGCCTGCAATGCAGGAGACTCAGGTTCAGTTGCTGGGTTGGGAAGGTCCCCTGGAGAAGGAAATGGCAACCTACTTCCATATCTTGCTTGGAAAATCCCATGGACAGAGGAGCCTGGCGGGCTACCGTCTATAGGATCACAAAGAGTCGAACACGACTGAGCATGTACACAAGCAATAGTCGAGGTGTCAAGAAATGAAGTGGGTCTATGGGAAGCAAAGAGTTGGGTGTTTGATGTGTCTCTCATGCCCCGTTTTAACCCCCCTGCCCATCACATGTGCTTTGTTTTTATTATTCACAGGACTCAAGGTTTGGAGGTTTGAAGTAAATTTATTACCTGGTGCTCAGATTAATTGGGGTTGGGAGGCATTGAAAGCAGCCAGTCATTGTGGCCTTGGCTGAGCCCTTTGATTCTCTCCTCCTCCCTCCCAGCACCCACAATGTTAAACTCTAAGCATGTCTAGTGCAGGGCTCCTCTTTGGGATCTCAGGCCCGTTTATCGAAGACCATGGAGCATTCTGTAGGTCTCCATGTCTCCACTCTAATTCCAGGGGCTCCGATTTTCTCTGATGCCCATTCACAGACCTGGAACCTTGGCTCAAGTCACAGGTGCTCACTGCTAATTCCTCAGGGAGGGTGTCAGACTGAGCAGAACAGTGATGTGGGAAACTTCCTTTCATGGCCACAGAGAGGTTTCCAGGTGGCATGTGAAGGGGTGGACATTGCTCCAGTTCAGTTCAGGTCAGTTGCTCAGTTGTGTTCAACTCTTCGTGACCCCATGGATTGCAGCACGCTAGGCTTCCCTGTCCATCACCAACTCCCAGGGCTTGCTCAAACTCATGTCTATCGAGTCGGTGATGCCATCCAACCATCTCATCCTCTGTTGCCCCCTTCTCCCGCATTCAATCTTTCCCAGCATCAGGGTCTTTTCCAGTGAATCAGTTCTTCACATCAGGTGGCCAAAGTATTGGAGCTTCAGCATCAGTCCTTCCAATGAATATTCAGGACTGATTTCCTTTGGGATTGACTGTTTTGATCTCCTTGCAGTCCAAGGGGCTCTCAAGAGTCTTCTCCAACACCACAGTTCAAAAGCATTAGTTCTTCAGCCCTCAGCTTTCTTTATAATCCAACTCTCACATCCATACATGACTACTGGAAAAACCATAGCTTTGACTAGACGGACCTTTGTTGACAAAGTAATGTCTCTGCTTTTTAATATGCTGTCTAGGTTGGTTATAGCTTTTCTTCCAAGGAGCAAGGGTCTTTTAATTTCATGGCTGCAGTCACCCTCTGCAGTGATCTTGGAGCCCAAGAAAATAAAGTCTCTCACAGGTTCCATTGTTTGCCCATCTATTTGCCATCAAGTGATGGGACTGGATGCCATGATCTTTGTTTTTTGAATGTTGAGTTTTAAGCCAGCTTTTTCACTCTTCTCTTTCACTTTCATCAAGAGGCTCTTGAGTTCCTCTTTGGTTTCTGCCATAAGGGTGGTATCATCTGTATATCTGAGGTTACTGATATTTCAGTAACCTCAGATATGATGGCTTCTCTGATAGCTCAGTTGGTAAAGAGTCCGCCTGCAATGCGGGAGACCTGGGTTTGATCCCTGGGTTGGGAAAATCCCCTGGAGAAGGGGAAGGCTACCCACTCCAATGTTCTGGCCTGGGTCGCAAAGAGTAGGACATGACTGAGTGACGTTCACTTTCAGATGTGATACTGCTCCCTCTGGGCCTAAAAGGTTGGAAAGAAGGTTGGGAGCAGATTGACTTCCCATCAATCTGGTTTAGAGCTTGCCCACAGGCAAGGGACCACCACACCCCATAGCAGGAGTGGCAGATCCTCAGAGGTGTGGATGGGCCAGAGGGAGGTGCTGATAGGGTTTTGGTTTCATGAGATCATCCCAGACTCTGCCTCCTTGATGGCCCTGTCTTTCCGGCAGGGTGACCTCAGACAGCTACAGAAGTTTCTAGTTCCATAAATCTATTGATATGTTGACCACAAAGAAGGCTCTGCTGAGCTCTTGATAAGAACTCTTATCTTGTCCAAAGATCCCATGCATAGGGACCATTCTTTAGAAAGAGGAAGCTGAAGTCACATGGCTCGAGGCATAGATGAAATTAAAATCCAGGTCTATGAAAACTTCAAGCTTATACATAGCTTGAAGTCCATATAGAGGCTGCACCCAAGGAAGCCTTCAGGGCATGGGAGGCTGGCAGCCCCCTTCTGTGTTTGGGGTCAGCTCTTAGCAAAAACATTTCTTTCTCTTCTCAGTGGTCTCACTAATTCTACTCTACTCTGGCCCTTACCTTGCCCTCAGGTGCCACCGTCACCGACCCTTCTAGAAGGACTCTGCCCTGTGGATCTTGAGGACCAGTCTGTCCCTCACTCTCCCACTTACCCTCTGGGCCCCTTTTCCTCTGGACCAGTTCCACGGGTCAATGTCGCTCTTAAAGCGTGACTCTTGGGGAAAAAAACAGCATCCGTCATTTAGACCATTAGATTGTAATCCAAAGAAGTGTACTTAGCAAACCGCAAATAGAATCAACCAGAGTGGGACCAGATGGCCTCCCCTATCCTGGGTGTCTTGTTTCGGATAATGCAACTGAAGTCAGCATTAGGGGTTTGGTGCACCTGAGTGCAGGGCTTTCCCATTGAAGTCAGTCAACCTAACACCTTCCCTCCTTCAGTTCAAAGAAAAGAAAAATGTCTGTTTATGTGAAGATGGGAAAGCAGACATGAAGCAATTCCAGTGGTACAGAAGAATATAAAGGCTAGCAGTCCTCCTATCTTGTACTTCCTCTACCAGCAGTCCATCCCCTGAGACAACCAGTGCTGGTGGTTGTTGTTCAGTTGCCAAGTTATGTCCGACTCTCTGCAACCCCATGGAGTGCAGCACGCCAGGCCTCCCTGTCCATTGCCAACTCCCAGAGTTTACTCAAACTCATGTTCATTGAGTTGGTGATGCCATCCAACCATCTCATCCTCTGCCGTCCCCTTCTCCTCCTGCCTTCAATCTTTCCCAGCATCAGGGTCTTTTCCAGTGAGTCAGTTCTTTGCATCAAGTGGCCAAAGTATTGGTGTTTCAGCTTCAGCATCAGTCCTTCCCGTGAATATTCGGACTGATTTCCTTTAGGATGGACTGGTTGGATCTCCTTTTAGTCCAAGGGACTCTCAAGAGTCTTTTCCAACACCACAGTCCAAAAGCATCAATTCTTCAGCGCTCAGCTTTCTTTATAGTCCAACTCTCACATCCATACATGACCACTGGAAAAACCATAGCTTTGACTAGACGGACCTTTGTTGGCAAAGTAATGTCTCTGCTTTTTAATATGCTGTCTAGTTTGGTCATAACTTTTCTTCCAAGGAGCAAGGGTCTTTTAATTTCATGGCTGCAATCACCATCTGCAGTGATTTTGGAGCCCAAGAAAATAAAGTCTGTCACTGTTTCCACTGTTTCCCCATCTATTTGCCATGAAGTGATGGGACCAGATGCCATGATCTTAGTTTTCTGAATGTTGAGTTTTAAGCCAACTTTTTCACTCTCCTCTTTCACTTTAATCAAGAGGCTCTTGAGTTCTTCTTCACTTTCTGCCATAAGGGTGGTGTCATCTGCATGTCTGAGGTTATTGATATTTCTCCCGGCAATCTTGATTCCAGCTTGTGCTTCCTCCAGCCCAGCGTTTCTCATGATGTACTCTGCATATAAGTTAAATAAGCAGGGTGACAATATACAGCCTCGACAAACTCCTTTCCCAATTTGAAACTAGTCTGTTGTTCCATGTCCAGTTCTAACTGTTGCTTCCTGACCTGCATACAGATTTCTTAGGAGGCAGGTCAGGTGGTCTTGTGTTCCCATCTCTTGAAGAATTTTCCAGAGTTTGTTGTGATCCACACAGTCAAAGGCTTTGGCATAGTCAATAATCAGAAGTAGATATTTTTCTAGAACTCTGTTGCTTTTTCAATGGTCCAACAGATGTTGGCAATTTGATTTCTGGTTTCTCTGCCTTTTTAAAGTCCATCTGGAAGTTCACAGTTCACGTACTGTTGAAGCCTGGCTTGGAGAAGTTTGAGCATTTACTTTACTAGCATGTGAAAGTGAAAGTGATGATCACTCAGTCGTGTCCGACTCTTTGTGACCCCATGGACTATACAGTCCATGGAATTCTCCAGGCCAGAATACTGGAGTGGGTAGCCTTCCCCTTCTCCAGGGGATCTTCCCAACCCAGGGATTGAACCCAGGTCTCCCACATTGCAGGCAGATTCTTTACCAGCTGCGCCACAAGGGAAGCCCAAGAATATTGGAGTGGGTAGACTATCCCTTCTCCAGCAGATCTTCCCAACCTAGGAATTGAACCAGAGTCTCCTGCATTGCAGGTGGATTCTTTACCAACTGAATTATGAGTATCGTGTGAGATGAGTGCAATTGTGTGGTAGTTTGAGCATTCTTTTGCATTGCCTTTCTTTGGTATTGGAATGGATTGAGTGGTTGGCCATTGTTTATTTCATCAGGCCGCTATTGATACTGTTTCCACGTTTTGCTACCATGGTGAGGTTCCTTGTGTATCTGTCTTGTGCACATGTGTGGGTCCCTCTGTGGGATGAGGTCCTGTGTGTGGGCTCTGCTGGATGAGAGGATGTGAGCATGTGACATCTATACATGTGGTCTGGATGCCCTCTGAAAAAAGTCATTCTGATTCTACTAGCCACGCTGTTCAACACAGCCTTTGAGCACCACTTCTTACACTTCAGCCTCTGTGTATCCAATGAGTAAATTAACCCTGAATGAATCAATGAAAGGGACTTGCCTGAGCACTCGTCTTCCTGACAAACCCCAGAGAGAATCCATCACCTGACTTAGTTCTTCCTAGACCAGCAGACCATTTCCCCCGCAGCACCTCTTCCTTCTCCAGTCATGTGTGGGTCATCCCTGCTCCACCACTCCCACCGAGCCCTCCCTATAGTCTCATGCATCTTGGGTTGCTGAGATTCTCAGAGGGATCGGGGTCCTCTGAACAATTGCAAAAATTAATGTTTTCCTACAAAGTAAATAGTGAGCAATTTGCCTGTGCTCCCTGTGAGGTTTTTGGTTTTATTTTTTAACGTTTTGAACAGATAATACATTTCTGGCTGGAAAATCAACCAATATAAAAAATTATACAGGAAAAATTTCTACCCCTACCCAGTCCTCTTTGGGTCCAACAACAGTCCCTCCCCCAGACTTGTAATCTCAGTTATTTTTCTGAGATGCAAATACAAGCAAAGGTGAACCTGTATTCTTAATCTCCCTACACTGCTTTGCACCTTGCTTTTATCACATTAATGTCTTAAAGTACATTCACAGCAATGCATCAGGAACCTTCTCATTTGTTTTAGAGCCACATCAGATTTCATTGTAAGAAAATTCCACAGTTTAAACTAACCCTCTCTTGATGGATGCTTGAGTTCTCTGCCTTGTTTTGCTAGTACAAACAATGCCTTAGTGAATAGCCTTGTACATAAGTCATTCTGCATGTATGCAAGTTTCCAATTGTTGATTGGAAAATGGGAAGAAGCCAGGTAGAGAAACCACTGAGTCTTGTAAGAACCGCAACCAGAAAAATAAAGTGTGAGAAGCACTGCTGGGGCAGGTGCCACAGGGCCTTGTGGCAGCAAATGTATCCTGAGAATTAGCCCCGGGACCCTGGTTGTGCCCAGCACGTGCTTGCATGTGGGACCTGTGGCCTGGGGAGTCTTCATGTAATTTTCTTCTTTTCGTTGTCTTGCCTACTTGGAAGTCTTGAGGTGAGCTCCCTGGCCTGAGACATTTCTGCTTTTCCCCAAGACTTGGATGGAAGGGAATGGTTGTGGGGCTTCTTTCCCAGGAGCCTGTGCACGTGGGGGCTGAGCATTCGCCTCCAGAGCCAGCTGAGCAGATCAGGCAAACGCTCTTGGAAGCAACGGCCTTTCGCATCAATACTTATTTGTTCTTGATGAGGAAAAACGATTCTGGCCTCCATTGAAAAAGAGAAAGCCTCCTCTTGTAAGTGCTCTTGGACAAGCGAGCACTTGTTTCGGAGTCATCTGCAAGTGCATGTGACCTGGAGACTCTGTGGGAAATGCCTGACTTGTGCAGCTTTGGTGTCCAGCTGTGCTTGGGAAGTGGTGCTCCAAATGTCAGAGGCAGAGGGCCCAAGCTTTTCCAGCACAGCCCACAGCTGGAAATGGTGCAAGCCTCATATTCGTTCTTTATGTTGGAGAAGAGGTTTCCGGACCTTGTTCATGACTTACTGAATGATTCAAAATCTCGAGCTCCGTGCTGGTGTCAGCATGTTTCCGCATCCACTAGTGCTGGGGAAATGCTGCCCCCAGACTGGAAACGTTTCTATCTGGGTTATATCCATGTTCAGAGAGTCAGTCTCTGGTTTTAGCAACCTGCCTTTGTGCCCAGCGTGGGTTTGGACCCATCTCATCTGGCAGTCACCTTCCCCTGGAGCCTCTCTCTTTCTTCAAGACAGAGCAGTTTTAGCCCAGTGGTTCAACCAGCATTGGCTGGTCCTGGGTGTGTGATTCTTGCTTCACAGACTGACTGGCTTTCTGACCTTGAACAGGTGACTCAAGCCTTTCTGGGCCTCAGGGGCTCATCAGGATGAAGGGGATTAAAAAACCCCACCTGCTTCCTAGCAGTTTAGGAGTCAGTGTTTGTGAAGTGCTCAGCGCAGTGCCCGCACATAATGACTGTCATTATATGGAATATTTACTCTTCTAATTATTATTCATTAAGAATGATTTATGGCCTCTTTTCCTTCCCCACTTTTTCATCACTCTGACCTTGTGTTTTTAGATGAATGGGTTTGTGTCTTTTTTGAACCCTGAGACTTGAACTCTTGGGGTCCTCCTCAAAGGAAATCCTAGTAATAACTATATTTTTACAGGTTCATTGAGATGTAATTTATATACCATAAAGTTTACCCACTGCATACAGCCAGGTCATATTTATAAATGTACGCAGCTGTGTGGTAGCTGCACAGCCCAGTTTTAGAATACTCTTGCATGCATGCAAGTTGCCAGTTGTGTCCGACTCTTTGCGACCCCATGGACTGCAGCATTCCAGGCTTCCCTGTCCATCACCAACTCCCAGAGCTTGCTCAAACTCATGTCTATCGAGTCGGTGATGCCAACCCGTCCCCTTCTGTCGTCCCCTTCTCCTTCTGCCTTCAATCATCCCCAGCATCAGGGTCTTTTCCAATGAATCTCTGGTTTCCTAGAATTTCTAGAACCCTGCTCCAGACTAACTGAATCCTATTTCCATGACTGGTAGTCTTTTGTCATTTTTTTAATTTAGCATAACGCCTTTTAGGTTTATCTATGCTATTAAATCTTTTTAAAATATTTATTTATTTGGCTGTGCTGGGTCTTAGTTGCTGCATGTGAGATCCTCCAGTTGCAGCATGCAGAATCTCTAGTTGTGATGTGCAACCTCTTAGTTGCGGCACATGGGATCTAGTTCCCTGGCCAGGGATCGAATTTGGGCTCCCTGCGTTGGGAACGTGGAGTCTTAGCCTCTGGACCACAAGGGAAGTCCCTATGCTATTGTATTTTGTTCCTTTCTATTGCTGAGTAGCTATACCATATTTTCTCCATCCTAATAACTATATAGTTGGATTTCTTTAATGGGAAAATGGGGAGAAAGAAGAAAATGGGGAAAATGTTTAAAAATATAGTAGTGTTCATACTCTAATTTTAGAAAAACGGAGGATATCATAGGATGGCGATCAGGGTTAAGTAAGCGAATCAGGAGAGGGGTGGACCAGGATCTGAAGGACACATCACAGAGTGTTGACAGCGGCTTCTCTGTGTGGTTGGGTCCATGAGTGCTTTGTGCTTTTGGCTCTCTCTCTTTGTTCCCCCTCTCCTTTTTAGTTTTTTGATAATAGCTCTGAGATATAATTCACACATCATAACATTCCCCCATTTTAAAATGTAGGATACAATGGCTTTTCCATATATTCACAGAGTTGTGCTACCATAGACAATTTTAGTTTGTTTTTTTTTAAAAAAAACCTAAAACCTAAGCAACTGCTTACTCCCTATAGATTTGCCTGTTTTAGATATTTCATATAAATTAAGCCATACAGTATATGGTCTTGTGTGACTGGCTTCTTTTAGCATAGTATTTTCAACATTTACCCATGGTGCAGCTTGTAGTAGTAATGACTTAATTATGAGCAGTAATTAATTAAATAATTACTAACAAAATAATTAATTCATCTTTTTTATTGCAGAGTGATTTCTATTATGTGGATGGATATACTACACTTTGTTTATTCTTCAGTTGGACATTTGGTTTGTCTCTACTTTTTGGTTGTCATAAATAATACTACCCCCTCTGTGCTTTGTCACTTTCTTTCCTCTAATGTACACAAGTATTGTTTTTGAAATTAAAAACAAAAATCTAAGATTTGGGGGAAAAATTGGTGTGGGTGACAAAGACTTTGATAAGAAGTAACTGAGGAATGTGAGGTGTGTGCTAACCTACTAGGTTAACATCCAACAGCCCAGAGTAAATGGAAGGGAGATCACCAGGTGGGCTCACATCTTACCATCAGAGAGACAGTGTTGGGGACTGAAGGAGACTCAGGCTGGAGAAGCAGAACAATCCCAGGGTCCCTAATATGGGTCTTGGGGTCAGCCAGACCTGGATTTGAATCCCAGTTCTGCTGCTCATTGCTGTGTGATCTTGGGAGAGTCACTTAACATCTCTGAGCCTTTATCATTAAAACCTGAGTGATAACTTCCCTCATTGATTATTGTGTTATTTTTGCCTTTTGTCTCTCCCTGGGGAAACCTTTGTAGGGCCATTCTCTACCAGGCCCTGCTCCAAGTGCCTGGGGGAAAGGTTTAAAATTCAATATCCTCTAGCCTCAGAGACCAGTTTGCCTGTGGCATAGCCCAAGCCTGGGTATTTTTAAGAAGCATCCTGGGGTAGTCTCTAGGATAGGCCGCCTGATGCTAAGAGCTGACTCACTGGAAAAGACCCTGATGCTGGAAAAGACTGAAGTCAGGAGCAGAAGAGGGCGACAGAGGATGAGATGGTTGGATGGCATCATCGACTGAATGGATGTGAGTTTGAGCAAGTTCTGGGAGATAGTGAAGGACAGAGAAGCCTGGTGTGCTGCAGTCCATGGGGTTGCAAAGAGGTCAGACACTACTGAGCAACTGAACTGATGAGAATAGTCTCTGTGCAGGGCACATTACACTAGACCCCAGATGGAGATGAGGTTGGGATATTTTGGTCAAAGTGCTTTATTTCATAAGTGGGCAGCCAAGACCTGGAGACCCCTTCCTGGCACATGGGGACCTAGGAGCCAGTCCCCCAGCCCAGGTCTGCCAGCCGCCCCTTCCCCTGAGGAGTCAGCAGCAGGTGGAGGGAGAAGGGTGCTCCCTGGCCTCTGCTCCCTTTCCAATAGAAAGGAAAAGTGGACAGATTCTGTGGTGTGGGTGGAAGTCTTTTCTTTCTAATCAATAAGCAAACAGTTCCTGGAGTTGCCCAACCTGGCCACAGGAATGTTTCCTGGGTTGCAGCCGTGGGAATAATCAATTAGCACCTCTATTCAGGCAGGCGGGTTGGGTGTTTGTGTATTTAACTGGCAGCCAGAAACTGGATAATAAAACTCCTCCAATTTAAGTGTGTAAGCCAGAGGGCTTCTTGTTCTCTTGGATGAAACCAAACCAGTTTCCCTCCTCCCTGTGACAGCAAAGAGGTCCCTGTGCACCTCTGCAGTGGGTAGGTGGCTAGCTCCTTCTTAACAATGGGGTTCACCTGCTTCACCTGCCTCCCTTTTTAAAATGAATGGCAATGAGATTCCTTTGCAGTTAGTGTCCACCCTGGAAACTGAAGCCAAGGCCTCGGTCTCAGACTTGAGAGAAGCAAGCCCTGCTTCTCCGGGTGAGACACCAGAGCCCCTCCCCCATCTAGGCAGGAAGATGGTGATTGAAGAGGGTGAGGTTTTTATCAATGGGTTCATTTTTGAACTGTCCAGGATAGGCCCAGAAAGGCAAAGGATTTCAAACTGAATTCTTTTCTAGCCCTGATCTCGAGGGCAGGTGGTCTGGGGAGGCCCCCTGGTCCTTCTAGACTGGAGGGACAGGAGCCAACGCCCTTCCCAGGCCTGTGTGGGACCCACGTGCTAGTGTTAACTCTCATTCCACTAGGACGTGAGCCCTGGGAGGGCAGCGATCACTACCTGGGTCTTCAGCCCTGGAACAGAGCCCAGTGAAAGTGGATATGCAGTGCTGAGCAGGCCACCTACTGCCCCTTGCTATGTGGCTCCGTCCCTTGGTCTGGCAAGCAGCCAGAAGCTGGGGCCATCTCTTCAAATGCTCCCCTCCTTTTTTTTTTCTAAATTATTTTATTATTCCTATTGTTGTGTGTGTGGTAGTCGCTCAGTTGTGTCTGACTCTTTGCGACCCCATGGACTGTAGCCCACCAGGTTTCTCTGTCCATGGAATTTCCCAGGTAAGAATACTGGAGTAGGTTCCCGTTTCCTTCTCCAGGGGATCTTCCTGACCCAGGGATCAAACCCGGGTCTCCTGCATTGCAGGCAGATTCTTTACCGTTTGAGCCACCAGGGAAGATTATTCATGTTCTGTATCCATGCAGTGGAATATTGTGTGTGTGTTAATTGTTATTTAGTTTATTTTTTGGCCACGCCTTTGTGGCATGTGGGATCTTAGTTCCCTGACCAGGGATCAGCCCATGCCCTCTTCAGTGGACACACGAAATCTTACCCACTGGACAGCCAGGGAAGTCCCTCAAGTGTCTCTTTTTGAGCCTTCCCTAAATGCATTTTAATTGTCCCCTCCAGCCCTGCTGCTGCAAAGAAGCTTGGAACCCCCTTTCCTATTTGTCTTTCTCTATTAACACTTTTCATTCTATTTGTTAATTATCTCTTCCCCACTGGAATGAAAGCCCCATGAGGACAGGATGTGTGCTTTGTTCATTGCTGTATTTCCCAGGCCTTAAAATGATGCTTGGCAACAAGTAAAGGCTCTGTAAATATTTGTTGAAGAAAGAATCCTGGAAGCAGTCCCTCAAAGGAAATGAAGCTGCCTCCTTCTACAGAAAGGGGAAAATGATACTTAGGGAGGTCGAAGTGACTTGTCTACAGTGGCACCTAAAAAAGTGAAGCTGGGGTTTGACCCTGTTCACACAAATGTAAAACTATACAAGTATTTGCACTGGCTTGTACCCAACTGTGGAAGTGCTGTTTGTGACATTTTTCACTGTGCTGATTGCGATGAGCATCCATGGTGTTTGCTGTCTGAGAATGTTCTGCATTAGCCCAAGCAGAAACACGATCTGGGAGCAAACATGCCTTGCTGGAGTGACCCAGGCAGCATGAGTGTAACCTTAAAGGTGGAGGAGTTCTCTGGTGGTCCAGTGGTTAAGAATCCACCTGCCAATGCAGGGAACACGGGTTCAATCCCTGGTCTGGGAAGATCCCCCATGCCACAGAACAACTAAACCCGTGTGCCAGAACTACTGAGCCTGTGCTCTAGAACCTGGGAGCCACAGCTACTGAAGTTCCATGCCGCAACTCCAAACGTTCGAGCGTTCCGCAACAGGACACACCACCACAGTGAGAAGCCCACACACCCCAACTGGAGAGTAGTCTCCGCTCGCTGCAGCTAGAGAAAGCCCACACGCAGCCGTGAAGATCCAGCACAGCCAAAAATAAAGAAATAAATACATACATCTTTAAAAAAGAGGGGGAGATCCAGGGTGATGATCACCCCTTTATCCTGTGGGCTTCTCTTCACAGGGCTCTGGGATAACTTGTCCTTCTAGCGCAGCCTCACCATTTTCTCTGCGCACGGTCGCCCCCTCCACCCCAGTCTGTTTGGATTGAAACAGAGAGGAGGAGACTTTGTTCCTTGCCTCCCTCCCCGGCAGCGCCAATTGTTGACATCTGTTTTTAGGGTGTGAGTTAAATAAAGACAGAGACCACTTATAATTTGTTCTGGGCAACAACATGCTGGGAGGCCAGGAGAAAGAACTCGATAAGCTTCACGAAAATAAACTTCCCTTGAAGATCCCGAACACCACAGATCTAGCACAGTCAAAACAAATAAGTATGAAAAATAAAATAAAATTTCCCATCCCTGGGATCCCATGGGAGCTGAGCTGCCTGTCGACAAGGGTGATTTGATGGGCTGCCGGCGCCCCAGCCGGGAACGCCCTGGGGGAGCACAACGCACAGACTCGTGGACACACCTGGGAGTTGTGCTTGTGCAACGTGATATTCCAAGCTGCTTATCTTCCCCAGAAAAAATGTCTGGGGGTTAAGTTGGCTGATCAAAGGAACTCTGACTTATTTCAACTTATGTAACGCAGTGACCTAAGGCAGAACATTCTTGAATCTTAAAACTTCCTCCTTTGCTTGGCTGTCTGGTTGTCCTTTTGTTTTTCTGAGGCCCCAGCCCTGGATTTCCAGGGTGTCACTTTCATCTTTCATTCGAGGAGGGGGTGGGGTGAGTGTGTGTGTCTTGTGGAGATAAGGACAGGGAAACTTGGCTATTTTTATTCCGGTTCCCCTCCACCTGTCCCATTCTGTCTTGTGAACTCGCTTCCCTGTGGCCATTCAGCTAGCAACCAGTCTCACAAATGGCTCATCAAAGCAGGAGGCAGGCTGCCTGGTGGTTAAGTGGTGCTGCCTGGTGGGGCATCAGACCACAGGCCCTGCCACTTCATAGCTAGTCTCTTGGTGAAGTCTCTTCACTGAGACTTCTAAGCCCACTTCCTCATTTAGAAGCCAGGGCTGCTGCTGGACTCTCTCCACCAGGGCTGCTATGTCTAGTCAGGCTGTTAGGTGGTGTTACTGCCCATAGTTCTCAGTAACAAGTGGGCACACATGAGTGTAGATTTATCGGGGCTGAAATGATAGTCTTCCTGGTCTAACTTGAATCTCAACATTGCCCGAGTGTGGACAAACTGGAGGCCTCATCATCCTTTCCAGTACTCTTGCCTGGAGAATCCCATGGATGGGGGAGCCTGGTAGGCCACAGTCCATGGGGTCGCTGGGAGTTGGACGCGACTGAGCGACTTCACTTTCACTTTTCCCTTTCATGCACTGGAGAAGGAAATGGCAACCCACTCCAGTATTCTTGCCTGGAGAATCCCAGGGACGTCGGAGCCCGGTGGGCTGCCGTCTATGGGGTCGCACAGAGTCGGACACGACTGAAGCGACTTAGCAGCAGCAGCAGCATCATCCTTTCTCTCCCAGTGTTTTTGAAACATTGAATTACATTTTCTGCTGAGCACGGGTGCCTATTAAACCTGGAATGGCTAGTAATTTCATGAACACCCACCAAAGGAAGACATTCCAGTCACCCAGTGCATCAAAGAAAATGGAACCTAGAAAGAAACTTTCTAGTTGGTGGTACCCATGGAGATTTAGGGCTTTGTGGTTGGAGTTAGAAACACTGTGGCTCTTTAGCAAAGCAAACACCTGCCCAGCCAGACATACATACATGTCTGTCTCCCAGGGTTCCTTTCATCCATCAAGTAAGACTTCTTGTTCCTAATCTTGAGTATTTAAGTTAGAAACCAAAGCCCTTGGTTTGGGGGTGGACAATGGCAGTGTGGCCCCCAGGATCTCCAAGAGCCTCAGAAAGCTTTTTATCTTGCCCTTGAGATCGCATGTAAAATTTTCTCATCTGATGCTTTGTTCCAGTGGTCCCTGAAATAAAAACAAATGCAGTGTTCTTTGGTGTTAGCCATAGAAAACGCCTCCTGCAGAGAGGGAGACATCCCAGAAGGCGCCTCTTTGTGTGTGTTGTGGGGAAAACCCTACTTGCAGGTAGTTGCTTCTGAGAGACCGGGTGATCCTGCTCCTTACCAAATAACTATGGGTAGCTGAATCTGATGGCAGGCCCCGTCCTTACATTTCCCTAAAATATATGGAGGCTTTGGAGACTGTCTTGTTCCTACCCACTCACATTCCAGTTGGGCGGGGGTGAGAGAAGAAACGGGAGCCTTCAGGCAGGACTGTTTGTGGCACGACGCAATTCCAAGCAAAGAATGTTGCCGCCCTAGGACTACAAAGCTTTTCATGGACTTGGGTTTCCTTTGTATTTGAACTTCAGGCATCTCTTCCAGGGGTCCTCAGGTTAAGCTACTACTTCTGCCGAATACCCAAGAAAATGGGGCACTTGTAGGATGAATGACAACTTACAGGAGTCACAGTGTGCTAAAGATGCTTTTTAGAATGTACACACATATATATTTTGTTTGTTTGGCTGCGTGGCTGCACCGGGTCTTAGTTGTGGGATCTTTTGTTGTGGCATGCAAATTCTTGGTTGGAAGCACAGAGTCTTTAGCCACTGGACTATGAGGAAATCCTTAAAGGTACTTGTTACGTCACTCTTCTTTTTGTCGTTTTAAAAAGTGACTCACTGTAATTGTAACATACCGTACAATACAAAAATGTTTCAGGAAGTTATGTTTTTAAAAACTGCCTCCAACTGTACCTCTTTCAACCTTCCCTCCACCTCCACTCAAATTACTGTCAACCTCCTGCTGTGTAGAATTCCAACTGCTCTGGAATGTCTTTTTTCATGGGTTTTTTTTTTTTTTTTTCCAACATAAGTATTCCATCCCCATTTTGCAAATGGAAATAGTAGTGAAGAACACTCACTCTGGGATCTGACAGCCAGGCCCCTCCTCCCACCAGCCTTTAATTCAGGGCAAAGAAAATGGGACTGGTGATACCTACACCACAGGATGGCCTGGGGTGGGGGATTCAATCAGAAAACTGGACATTAGGAGCACAGGACAAGAGTCTGATTTGTAAAGACAGGCCTGAGGCAGAGTGGTCTGGAGTGTGAACTCTCAGACTTACCTAAGTCCCAGTCCAGGCTCTGCCACTTAGTAACTGCCTCAGTTTCCCCATCTATAAAAAGGGGACACTGATGATAGCAAATTCACAGAGTTCTGGGATTAAATGAGTTAGTATTTGTGAAGTGCTAAGACTAGAACCTGACACATAATGTTCTCACATGTTTAGATATTAAGAAAATAGTGAATAAAAGGTAGTTGAAGCTGTTGAATCTAGTTTTTGATGGTGATAAAGATGTTATTGTGGTGAAAAGATCTTCCCATTTAGACATGGCCAGTGGGTTCTCGGCTCTTGTCATTAGGATCTAGTTTCGAAACCAAGTGAGCAAATAGACTGATTTAGGAAAGGACAACCTGCTGGTTTAATACTTAGTCCTTTGCTGTCTTTTTTATTTAACTTTTTATTTTAGAGATGCCCAAGTAGGACTTCCCTGGTGGTCCAGTGGTTGAGATTCTTCCACTACCAGGGACGAGAGTTCAATCCCTGGTCAGGGAACTAAGACATGCCGTGCAGTGCAGACAGAAAAAAAAACACTTTTTTTTTTTTTTAAAGAAATGTTCAAATACACCCAATCCTCATATACTGATCCTCTGGTTTCTACAGTTTGCCAGTCTTGTTTCCCCCTACATGCTGGCGTTAGTGTTCCCTGTGGCTCTGAGACACTCTCCAGCCCTTGCCAGGGTTGAAGCCAGCTTCCCAGAGCCTTCTCAGAACTGGAGATCCCCTCAGTCTTTTCTGTAATTTCTGGCTAATCAGCCCAGAGTCTCAGGTTGCACAGAAAGATAATGGGCCTTAATGAGCACCTGGAAATTCAGGTTGGGCCTGCCTGTGGCGCATACACTACTTCTGTCGCTTATCACAGGGCAGGGCTTAGCCACCATTAAGGCAAGATGCCCCACAGCAGGTTAAGAGCCTTGCATTAAGTTATTTGCAAAACCATTTTCATTTTTTCAGGCTGCCACCCTTGGCAAGTCCAATCATGCTCGTCCCAGCTCTCACTGCCCAGATCTGGGCCGGCTGGGAACAGAATTCAGTGTGGAAAATGAGGGCGGCTCTTGTTCCCTGATTATATGGTGAGCCCCCCAAACACAGCCCCGTGGCCCCATTGTTTCTGCTGGGGTGTGGTTGGGAGAAGGTTGTGATCACATTCACTGTCTTAGTTAATTTCACAAAAGCTTGAAGAGGTGGGCTTAGTCAGTGGTGGTGTCCTTCAGGTGCCAGTAGAAAGAACTGAAGCCCAGAGAGGTTAAGCATTTTGTAAGGTTACTCCGCGAGAACATGGCAGAATCTGGGTTTATATAATCAATCCAGTCACAGACTCGGAGACTCTTTCTTCTTGTCAACCTCTTCCTGTCATTTTTTAAAATCCTTGCTATGCTCACCCCTCCCCAACCCCTTCAAATTTGGGAAATCAGTTGTCGAACCAGACTAAAAGGTGAGGATAGGCATGTGGCATGGTTTTGATTTTTTTTTTTTTAAACAAACTGGCAAAGGAGGGTTCAGGGAGTGATTGAGACTAGGTTACTCATATTAAGGGCCATCCCAACTCTGCTGTTCACTAGTTATAGGGGTCAAACAAATGTCTTAACCTCTGTGAGCCTCAGTTTCTTCATCTACAAAATGGGAATAATCATGGTGCTTATCCTCCTGCCCGCTAACAAGGTCTTATTTTCTCTGGCAAGGGTGGGGCTGTTGGTGTCAGAAAAGTTGGCAATGGTGGCCCCTAGTGGAACAAATGAAAACTGCAGCCCAGGCACCATAACCGACTTGAGGGCTTTCTGGCAGGGACCTGATCCATGTCCATGTAGAAGTGTCTATGCTGTGCTTCATCTAGCCATGTAAAATAGGCAAAGAACAGGACTTTTTTTTTTTTTTTTTAATAAAAGATCTCTTGGAAAAACTAGAAATTGCACTGGAGGACTGAGGGACAATTATTTGAAAGGGAGAACAGACTGATTTGAATTTCCCAGAAGGAACTTTCATCGACTGTTCCTTCTGCCTGGAAGGCCCTTGAGCCAAGGTTTCTACAAGGCTGACTCCTTCAGGTCTCAGCTCAGACACCTAAAACTTCAGAGAGGCCAGCTTTCACCATCCAGTAAAAGTTATACACTCCCCACACTTCTTCTCCATCACTCTTCCCCCTCCTTCACTCTTATATTATCCTCTTTTTAAATTCCTTTATGTCTAGCATTTGTCAATACCTAAGATTCAGTTTTGTCCATCTTTCACAATTTAGTATAAGCTCAATGGAAGCAGGTGCCTTGCCTGTCTATTCACAATTTTGTCCTTACTGCCCAGCACAATTTCTGACAAATTATTTGATGGAAACTTGTTAAATGAGTCCTTTGGGACTCTGATGTTTAATGCAGACACTTTTCCCCACAGCTTCTCCAGCATTGGGCATTAATACTTTTTAAGTTTTAATACTCTAATGACTGTGAAGTTTTAGGTAGCTTTGTCTCTAAGCCACTGATCATAAGTTCCCTCATCCAAGTAGACCTGTCTTTTGCATTTGTCTCACTGTACTGTATGATCAGGTTGAAGATTTTTCTATGAAATCTTCACTGTCTCCCCTGACAGTGATGAGTTTCTCCACTGGGTGGTCTCAGATTGCAAGCAGGCATTACCTCTCAATGCCTCAGAAAATAAGCATATAATCAGTTCTAAATGAATATCTGCCATTATCAATGTATTTTGTGGAATACTGAATAAATGAAGTGTCTAGTATGTGCCAGGCACTGTTCTGTGTATCTTAAAACAACCCTAGGAAGTTCAGTTCAGTTCAGTCGCTCAGTCGTGTCCGACTCTCTGCGATCCCATGAATTGCAGCATGCCAGGCCTCTCTGTCCATCACCAACTCCTGGAGTCCACCCAGACCCATGTCCATTGAGTCAGTTATGCCATCCAACCATCTCATCCTCTATCGTCCCCTTCTCCTCCCGCCCTCAATCCTACCCAGCATTAGGGTCTTTTCCAATGAGTCAACCCTTCGCATGAGGTGGCCAAAGTATTGGAGTTTCAGCTTCAACATCAGACCTTCCAATGAACACCCAGGATTGATCTCTTTTAGGATGGATTGATTGGATCTCCTTGCAGTCCAAGACACTCTCAAGAGTCTTCTCCAACACCACAGTTCAAATGCATCAATTCTTCGGCGCTCAGCTTTCTTCACCGTCCAACTCTCACATCCATACATAACCCTAACCCTAGGAAGTAGTTGTTGTCAAATACCTTCAGTCTACAGATGAGTAAATTGGAGCACCGAGAGATTCAGTGATGTGCCCAAGGTGTCAGAGCTAATAAGCAGAGCTGGGACTTGAGCCCTATCCTTGACAGTAAATAAGACCATGTTTGAAGAGTGAGCACTATGATTATCCTCATTTTGAAGATGAAGAAAAGAAAGTGAAAGTCTCTCAGTCGTGTCTGACTCTTTGTGACCCCTTGGACTGTAGTCTACCAGGTTCCTCTGTCCATGGAATTCTCCAGGTCAGAATACTTGAGTGGGTAGCCGTTCCCTTGTCCAGGGGATCTTCCCAACCCAGAAATCAAACCCAGGTCTCCCGCATTGCTGGAGCATTCTTTACCAGATGAGCCACAGGGAAGCCCGATGAAGAGACTGAGGTTAAAAAATTTGCCCAAGCCCCTCTCTTCCCTTCTGTGGCCGTTGCTGTAGCTACAGCAGCCAAAATGAAATTCAATCCCTTTGTGACTTCTGACCAAAGCCAGAATCAAAAAAGGCATTTCAATGCACCTTCCCACATCCGCAGGAAAATTATGTCTTCTCCTCTTTTTAAAGAGCTAAGACAGAAGTACAATGTTCGATCCATGCCTATCCAAAAGGATGATGAAGTTCAGGTTGTACGAGGGCACTACAAAGGGCAGCAAATTGGCAAAGTAGTCCAGGTTTACAGGAAGAAATACGTCATCTACATTGAACAAATGCAGCGGGAGAAGGCTAATGGCACAACTGTCCATGTGGGCATTCACCTCAGCAAGGTGGTTATCACCAGACTAAAACTGGACAAAGACTGCAAAAGATCCTCGAATGTAAAGCCAAATCTGTCCAAGTAGGACAGGAAAAGGGCAAATATAAGGAAGAAACAATTGAGAAGATGCAGGAATAAAGTCATCTTGTCTACAGCTTTCATTAAAAACTGTTAAAATGAAAAAAAAAAAAAAATTTGCCCAAGCCCTTACTCTTAACCATTATGCCCTGCTGGCTTCCTCTTATTATCTGCCACTGTTTATTGAAATGTAAACTGTTTGCTTATTTATGCATTTATTTTTAATTTTGGCTGCACGGGCTCTTTGTTGAGGCTCAGTAGCTGTGGGCTTAGTTACCCTGTGACATGTGGGATCTTAGTTCCCCAATCAGGGATTGAACCTGTGTCCCCTGCATTGGAAGTAGATTGTTTACCCACTGGACCACCAGGGAAGTCCCTACACTGTTTATTTGAATGCAGTTAATCCATAGTATCTCACTGTACCTCAGTCTCTAACTTTTGGACTCAATAGGTATTCTGTCTCAGTTATTTTTCACATTATCAAGAGTCGTCTGAAGGAGAGGCCCTTTTTTGTTATTGAGAAGGAGAAGTTACTTTCTCAGCAGGTTGCTGTTCTCAGTCTCCAAGTAGATGAGGAAAGAATCACCACAGTTAAGTCGCCCTGGACGTGTGAAGATGGGACCCACTGCTTTGTTATCTTTGCTGTTTGTCACCAGACTGTGGTTTGTTTCCCTTGTGCCTGTTTTGTGTGAGTTAGACTTTTAGTGGGTGAATGAAGTTCAATTTCTAGAAAAGGAATGCTGTTTCATCCCCCCAGTTTTCTAATCACTGTCATTTATGCCCTGCAGTGAGTTTTGAAGGATGTGCTGGCCTACCAAGGACAGTCTATGTTTCTGACGACACCCGATTCAAAGTGCACACAGATGGCGTGGTTACAGTCAAACGCCCTGTGCACCTTCATCATCCAGAGCTAAGTTTTCTTATCCATGCCTGGGACTCTACCCACAGGAAGCTCTCCACCGAAGTGACACTGAAGGTGGCAGCGCCCCACCGTCACCACCACCATCATCATGTAAGTTGGAGTGTTTCTTGGAAGTTCACTGTTGTTTTAGTCTGCTGCTTAATCCAGGTTTCTCAGCCTTGGCACTATTTACATTTGGGGCTGGATAATTTCTGTGGGGATTACGGGGATGTCCTCTGTGCTCTGTGAGGTTTAGCAGCATCCCTGGTCTTAACTGCTAGAAGCTAGTAACACTGCCTGCTGTGACAACCAAAATTGCCGCCAGATACTGCCAGTGCCCCCTGGGGGTAGAGGGACGGGATGCGAAATAGCCGCATGGTCTAACTGAACTAATTCTTGCTGTTAATTTGTTATTGTTGTTGGGCTGATGGCAAAATACACTGCCTTATTTCTGCAGATAGTGTAGAATAAGGGTAAGGGCATGGATTCTGTCTGGGATTGAGTACGAGCCCTTCCACTGGGGAGTTATTTATTTTTAAAATATTTATTTATTAACTGTGCCAGGTCTTAATTATGGCACTTGAGATGTTTAGTTGCATCCAACATGCGAACTCTTAGTGGCAGCATGTGGGATCTAGTTCCCTAGTGCCCTGACCTGGGCCCCCTGCATAGGGAACATAGAGTCTTAGCCACTGGACCACTGGGAAGTCCCATGGGAGAGTTATTTAATCTGTCTGTGCTTGAATTTATCTGTAAAATGGAGATGATACTGACTACATAAATTAATACTTGTAAGATGCTGAAACTATGGAAGGCATATAACAAGTAGTCAGTCATTTTTAACTTTTCTGCTCATTGTCTACCTGGAGGAAGAATTTATACAAAGTCAGTTTTCTGGTCATTTTGCTCTTCATGTCTCTAGTGGGAAAGGTCTTGGCAAAGAAGGGGAGGAATCACCGCAAATCTTTGCCTGATTGGATTGCAGTCTCCACAAGTTCCTTCCCCACTGAATTTGCAATGCCTGGCCCTTGGGTCTGGCACATACCAGGAGCCCAGAGTGGACAGATGGGTGGATTGGCCACAGAGGAAAGGATATAAGTCTGCTCAGGTTCTTGGCAAGAATGTTTCTGAAATGTTACCCAAAGCCAGATGCCTTTGCCAGTTTCTAAACTGCTCGCATAGTGCTTCCTATTGAACGTCTCTCTAGGGGGCTGTTCTAGTTGTATCCTGGGATTGTGGAAGTGTTGTAAGTGCCAAGGCCTTTCGGACTGGCTCTAGTTTTTCTCCCTGAAGACTGCTGAGATTCTAAGAATTTAATACTCCTGGGAGATCTTGTTTTTCTCCCTAGTGTAATTGGACAGACCAGAAAAATGGGGAACTTGGTAGAACTAAATTAACATAGCTTCCTGACTCAAGTCTCCAACTGATGCCATCATTCATTTTAGTCCTATCTGGTAAGTTCTTGCTAGATAGTGGTGCATGGAGGCCACTTATGAGCCAAGATGGAAACAAGGTTGGTCTTTCAACTTTACTTCTCCACCTTTGCCATCTGTCTTCATGATTAGGTTCAAATACATATTATAGAAAAGCACAGATTGCAGTGGTTTATGTAAAACAATATTTGTCTTTCAAGTTTAGGCAATTCAGATGTAACTTGTGACCATTATTGAGACTCTTACAGTCATCAGGAGGCTAGGTTCATTCTTTATTTTTTATTCTGTCATCCTTAGCACATAAATGGCTTCTGTCCTCAATGGTACCTCATGGTCCAAGATGGCTGCTGGAGCTCCAGTCATCACATCTTTCCTCTGGACAGTAGGAAGTTGAACGGGATGAATTCCCAAAGTGTATCACTTAGTTGTCCACCTTTTAAAGAAGGCTTTGTGGAATTTTGAAGCAGTATTTCCTCTTACATCTCATTAGTCAGAACTTGGCTTCATGGTCATACCTAGCAACAGGTGTAGTACAGGAAATATAGTTTTACTTGGGTACATTGTTGGATTATATATTTAATCTTGAGAGAGAGCATGGGAGAAAGGGAAAGAAACAGATTTTTGTTTTTAAAAAAGAATAGATATTGAGTAAAAGTGAAAGTCTCTCAGTTGTGTCCGGCTCTTTGTGACTCCATGGACTATAACCTGCCAGACCCCTCTGTCCATGGAATTCTTAAGGCAAGAATACTGGAGTGGGTAGCCATTCCCTTCTCCAGGGGATCTTCCCAACCCAGGCATCGAACCCGGGTCTCCCACATTGCAGGTGAATTCTTTACCATCTGAGCCACCAGGGAAGCCCGGATGGTAAGGTGGCAAGTCTGCCACAACTGGTTTGAGGTTGACTTTGGTTTGTCTCTAGTCCAAAGCACTCTTGTGGTGCCAGGTGGCCCTACATTGCAAGGGGTGATAATCTTACCTCTCTTTTCATACATATAAGAATAGATCCTATATATCTATATCAAAACATCACATGGTATACCTTAAATAGAAACAGTTTTTTATTTTTTCAGTTATACCTCAAGAAAGCTGGGGGAGGACTATAAATAGATCTAACTTTCTAGTTCTTTCTCTTAGGTTGGATAAGTTTTCCGGTATGGTATCCTTTTTTTCCTGAGGGATGGATCCCATGTTCAGTTTGTTTATGCTTAGGCATGATTCCCTTTAATTTAACACATGATGGAAGTTCCCTGGTGGCCTAGTGGTTAGGATTCTGGGTTTTCATTGGCAAGATCCCAGGTTCAATCCCTGGTCATGGAACTAAGACCCTGCAAGCTGCATGGCACAGCTAAATAAATAAATAAATAAATATCTTAAAAAAAAATAATGATTTAATACATAAAGATGTTAATGTTATGTTTTGCCAGCATTCAGTTCAGTCGCTCAGCCGTGTCCAACTCTTTGCGACCCCATGAATTGCAGCACGCCAGGCCTCCCTGTCCATCACCAACTCCCGGAGTCTACCCAAACCCATGTTCATCGAGTCGGTGATGCCATCCAACCATCTCATCCTCTGTCGTCCCCTTCTCCTCCCGCCCCCAATCCTACCCAGCATTAGGGTCTTTTCCAATGAGTCAACCCTTCGCATGAGGTGGCCAAAGTATTGGAGTTTCAGCTTCAACATCAGACCTACCAATGAACACCCAGGATTGATCTCTTTTAGGATGCATTGATTGGATCTCCTTGCAGTCCAAGGGACTCTCAAGAGTCTTCTCCAACACCACAGTTCAAAAGCATCAATTCTGCGGTGCTCAGCTTTCTTCACCATCCAACTCTCACATCCATACATGACCACTGAAAAAACCATAGCCTTGACTAGATGGACTTTTGTTGGCAAAGTAATGTCTCTGCTTTTCAATATGCTATCTAGGTTGGCCATAACCTTCCTTCCAAGGAGTAAGCGTCTTTTAATTTCATGGCTGCAGTCACCATCAGCAGTGATTCTGGAGCCCAAAAAAATAAAGTCTGACACTGTTTCCACTGTTTCCCCATCTATTTCCCATGGAGTAATGGGACCAGATGCCATGATCTTAGTTTTCTGAACATTGAGCTTTAAGCCAACTTTTTCACTCTCCTCCTTCACCTTCATCAAGAGGCTGTTTAGTTCTTCTTCACTCTCTGCCATAAGGGTGGTGTCATCTGCATATCTGAGGTTATTGATATTTCTTCCGGCAATCTTGATTCCAGCTTGTGTTTCTTCCAGCCCAGCATTTCTCATGATGTACTCTGCATATAAGTGAAATAAGCAGGGTGACAATATACAGCCTTGACGTACTACTTTTCCTATTTGGAACCAGTCTGTTGTTCATGTCCAGTTCTAACTGTTGCTTCCTGACCTGCATACAGGTTTCTCAAGAGACAGGTCAGATGGTCTGGTATTCCCATCTTTTTCAGAATTTTCCACAGTTTATTGTGATCCACACAGTCAAAGGCTTTGTCATAGTCAATAAAGCAGAAATAGATGTTTTTCTGGAACTCTCTTGCTTTTTTGATGATCCAGCAGATATTGGCAGTTTGATCTCTGGTTCCTCTGCCTTTTCTAAAACCAGCTTGAACATCTGGAAGTTCACGGTTCACGTATTGCTGAAGCCTGGCTTGGAGAATTTTGAGCATTACTTTACTAGCATGTGAGATGAGTGCAATTGTGCGGTAGTTTGAGCATTCTTTGGCATTGCCTTTCTTTGGGATTGGAACGAAAACTGACCTTTTCCAGTCCTGTGGCCACTGCTGAGTTTTCCAGATTTGCTGGCATATCAAGTGTAGCACTTTCACAGCATCACCTTTGAGGATTTGAAATAGCTCAACTGGAATTCCATCACCTCCACTAGCTTTGTTCGTAGTGATGCTTTCTAAGGTCCACTTGACTTCACATTCCAGGATGTCTGGCTCTAGGTGAGTGATCACACCATCGTGTTTATCTGGGTCATGAAGATCTTTTTTGTACAGTTCTTCTGTGTATTCTTGCCACCTCTTCTTAATATCTTCTGCTTCTGTTAGGTCCATACCATTTCTGTCCTTTATCGAGCCCATCTTTGCATGAAATGTTCCCTTGGTATCTGTAATTTTCTTGAAGAGATCTCTAGTCTTTCCCAATCTGTTGTTTTCCTCTATTTCTTTGCACTGATCGCTGAGGAAGGCTTTCTTATCTCTCCTTGCTATTCTTTGGAACTCTGCATTCAGATGGGAATATCTTTCCTTTTCTCCTTTGCTTTTCGCTTCTCTTCTCTTCCCAGCTATTTGTAAGGCCTCCTCAGACAGCCAGCATAGTGTTCATCATTATTTATTATCACTCTCTGAAAGTGTTCTGTAATCTTGATGTCAGCAAAGTATGCTCTTTGCCTTCCTCTTCATATGGCAAATGAATTTGCATTCATACATCAAGGTCTGTTTGCTCACCACGGCTGTGCAAGATGGTCATTTTTAGGCTTAAGATACAGTATCGAGAATCAGTTTAATATTGGTTCCTGTCTTCAGGTCACACCTCAAATTCCATTTCATTAAAACTATAACTCTGTTTTCCAACCAGTCCAACCATCATCTTTGTTAGCATTTGTCGAGCACTTACTGTTTCAAGCACTATTCTTTTTTTTTCTGCACTGTGTTTTCATCTGCTGCTTGCAGGCTTTCTCTTGTTGAAGGAGCGGAGGTATCTCACTGCAGTGGCTTCTCTTGTTAGGGAGCACAGGATTTAGGTACTTGGGCTTCATTAGTTGTAGTGTATGGGCTTATTTGCCCCGCGGTATGTGAAGTTTTCCTAGACCAGGGATTGAACCCGTGTCCTCTGCTTTGACAAACAGATTCTTAACCACTAGGCCACCAGGAAAGTCCTCAGGCACTATCCTAAGTGCTTTATTGCAACACTAGTATCACATTTAATCCTTCCAAGCACCCTATAGGGCTTCCCTTGTGGCTCAGCTGGTGAAGAATCCACCTGCAATGCGGGACACCTGGGTTCAATCCCCAGGTTGGGAAGATCCCCTGGAGAAGGAAATGGCAACCTGGAGAATTCCATGGACAGAGGAGAGGGACAGACTACAGTCCATGGAATTGCAGAGTTGGACACGACTGTGCGACTAACTTTCACTTTTCACTTTTCAAGGACTCTGTGAGGCAGGTACTGATATAATCCTCATTTTAGACATTAGGAAGATATGGGACACAGAAGTTAAATAACCCAAGCGCAAGGTGTCATAGTGAGGATGCAAAGCCAGTCAGTCTGGCTCCAGAGCCTGCCTGTGGCCAGGGTGGGACTGCTTCTCTAGAAGATGAAGACAGAGCATGTGTGTGTGTGTTAAGGAGTGTGTGAGTGACTAGCACGAAGGAATGAGAAGGATTTTGTGATGCTATCTCGTCATGTTTCATGTCTGTCCTGTGCATTTTGAATCACATTTTTAAAGGTAAGAAATACTGTTTGACACGTACTTCATAGACAGGCATCAGTGAAAGTGTGGAAGATGGCAGATGGAATTGTCCTCTGGAGCCTTTACTGTATTACCACCAATCACTTTAACACTTAAACAATTCGGAAGATCTTTCCTTCCATCTTCAGCTATCTTATTTTGCTTTGTGTGCATAAAGCTATCTTTATCACACATGAAAACCATTCAATATGAGTCTCAAAGGGCATTTTTGGTTCCCATCCCAACAACTTCTGTTAGAGCAAATGGCAACCAAACTGATAGAATAACAGTGAGATTAAGGGATTAGTATTGATCACAAAGTAATACTTAGTATCAGTTCCCAAAACTTACTCTTTAGCCTAACTCCACTTTGGAGACCTATATCCCTAGGAAAAATATAAGAGAAAAAATTTAAAACACTGGAATATCAAATTGTTGCATAAGCTCTGATATTAAGTCATTGGGGGCATAATGTCCTTTAAAAATGACAAGTGTTGGGACTTCTCTGTGTTCCAGAGGTTAAGACTCCGTACTTCCGCTGCAGGGAGTGAGGGCTTAATTCCTGGTCAGAGAACTAAGATCCTGCATGCTATGCAGCCAAAAAACAAAAAACAACCCCAAAACAACACAGGTGTGAGATGTGGACTTGATATAACTTGTAAAATAATGTCAAACCCTCAAATCCTGTAATCTTGTATGCATAATGATTGCCTGAACTCTGGACACCAAGAAAGATCCAAAGAGGAAACCAACTTGGTGATATGGTAAAGGGTTCATTGGGTTTTGGTTTGGCTGTTTCTTTTGTTACTAAATGGAAACCATGCCCTTCTCTCAGAAGACTGAAGATTCTTATTGGGTAGGTTGAACTGTATCAGCCTGTATCATCTTGCCTAAATTATCCCATTTTTTCCCTCAACTTCTTTCCTTTCAGGATCCTCCTTCTGGAACCCAGAAGGAGAAGGAAGTGCTCACATTTCCCGGCCCCCACCATGGTCTCAGGAGACAGAAGAGAGACTGGGTTATTCCTCCTATCAGCTGCCCAGAAAATGAGAAAGGCCCATTTCCCAAGCAGGTGGTCCAGGTACAGAAAGAAGTTCCCTATTTCTCTGGGAGGGAATTTGGCCGAGAAGGACCTAGGGGAGAAAGGGGAAACATCCAATGTCAGGATCCTTTCTTGCTCATTCATCTCTTTCTGCTTTGTCTCCAGATCAAATCTAACAGGGAGAAAGAAACCAAAGTTTTCTACAGCATCACTGGCCAAGGAGCTAACACACCCCCTGTTGGTGTTTTTATTATTGAAAGAGAAACAGGATGGTTAAAAGTGACACAGCCTCTGGATAGAGAACACATTGCCAAGTACACTGTGAGTGTCTCTTAGAAGCTTGTTAACGATGGGGTTACATGTTTCCAAAATATTTTGGTCAACTCATGTTGATCGTAGATCAGATGCTCTGGACGTTTTAAGAGCTTGACTCCTCTAGACCTGTCAATAAGGAGAAATGACAGGAGAACCTGGGAAAAACTAGGGGCTGTTTTTGTTAGGAATAAAGTTGGGGAGAGTCTCGAGGCATCAAACATGATGGTAGACCCAAGAAGTCAACTTATTCTTGGGATTAAAAGTCCTTGACATAAAGGCAGACAAGCTTCCCTGCTGGCTCAGTGGTAAAGAATCCACCTGCCAATGGCAGGCGATGTCGGCTCAATCTCTGGGTCAGGAAGATCCCCTGGCGGAGGAAATGACAACGCACTCCAGTATTCTTGTCTGGGAAATCCCATGGACAGAAGAACCTGGCGTACTATAGTCCATGGGGTCGCAAAGAGTCAGACACAACTTAGCTACTAAACAATAACGACACAAAGGCAGAGACTGGTGATGATGTTGGAGAACAAAAATCATTTCTGGGCCTTGAGAGCAGTGTGAGCTCAGGGAAGTTGGGAGGTAATGCCTTGATGCCAAGTGCAGAAAGGTCTTGGGTAAACCCTGGACTCAAATGTCCAGAGCAAATCTGACCCTGCTTGGAGTAAGTCAGAGAGTCTCAGGTTTCCACTTTTGTCTCCTAGGCCTGGTCCTCAGCCCCCATGTGGGCAGTGGGGCCCCTGACCTGGTGGGTGTGTTCTCCAGCCCGTGGGTCTTCCCATGTCACGGTCTTAACCAGTGCCATGACCTCACTGAAGCAGCAGCACGTGTGTGGGATAAGTTCTGTGCTGGGGAGTCCTTACTTGAGTGGAAGGGAGTGGGGTCCGGTGGAGTCCATGCTGCTCTGGTCGGACCACTTCTCCCATGTCCTCTTCCCGAGTAACCCTCACTCGGCTCTTGCAGCTCTTCTCTCATGCTGTGTCTTCGAATGGAGAAGCCATTGAGGAGCCTATGGAGATTGTGATCACTGTGACCGACCAGAATGACAACAAGCCCCAGTTCACCCAAGAGGTCTTCAATGGGTCTGTCCTGGAAGGCGCTCTTCCAGGTGCGTCCAGCTACGAGGAGCTCAACACCCACCAAGACAATTTAGATTCTTTGGACCCTCCCCCACTCCAAGTGTTGGGGCTGGCATATGGGATCAGGCCCTTCATAGGCACAGAACTTCTTTGGAAGAAAGTGTGTGTGTAAAATAACCTCCCGACAGAAACATGTAGAAAATGTTTAAGCCCAGTTTAAGAAAGGAGCAATTTGGACTTCCAGATGGTCCAATGGCTAAGACTCCATACTCCAGAGATCCCACGTGCCATAACTGAGACCTGGGGCAGCTAAATAAACAAATATAGAGCAGTTTAAGAACAACCTTCCCTGATTAAGAAATAGATCCTTGGGGACCTCCCTGGTGGTCCAGTGGTTTAGACTCCACACTTCCAATGCAAGGAATGTGAGTGCAAACCTTGATTGGGGAACTAAAGATTCCCCACGCTGTGCAGCCAAGAAAAGGTAACAGATCTTGTTAGCAGTTCACGGCCCCTATACAGTCCTTCCTGATCACATTTTTCTCTCTGTCCCCTAAAGGCAGCCACTACCCTGACTTTTATGGGCTTCCCTTGTGACTCAGCTGGTAAAGAATCCACCTGCAACTTGGGAGACCTGAGTTGGGAAGATCCCTTGGAGAAGGGAAAGGCTACCCACTCCAGTATTCTGGCCTGGAGAATTCCATAGACTGTATAGTCCATGGGGTTGCAAAGAGTCGGACATACCTGAGCGACTTTCACTCTGACTTTTGTGATAATCATTCCCTTACTTTCATTCATCTTTTCTGATGTGTGTACTTAACACTGGGTAACATCTTGTTAGTTTTGCTTACTTTTCTACATGGTGACAAACAGTTTTCTAAGGTGGTTGAACCAATTTACACTCCTACCAGCAATATACATCATGGACTTGTTAGACTTCTTTTTGGCCCGTCTGTTGAGTATGTGATTATATCTTAGTGTAATGTAAAATGGCATTTCTATGATTATTAATGGGCTAAAGAAGCATCATATGTTTGCTGACCATTTGGGTTTCTTTACAACTTGTCTGTTCAAGTCTTTTGCCCTTTTTTTTCCTCTTGGGCTTTTTGTCTATTGGTTCTCTCCTTCTCCCCAACCCCCCGCCACCCCTACCCACCCCACTATTCGATCTGGGGACTTTTACTTCTCCAACCAGAGATTCAACCTAGGCCCTTGGCAGTGAGAGCACAGAGTCCTAACCACTGGACAGCTAGGGAATTCCCTGCCTATTGATTCTTAGGGAGTTATTTCAGTATCCTGGAAACTAGTGCTTTGTCATGAATGTTATAAATATTTCCTTCCACCTTGAAGGCAGTGATCTCAGATGACCATTCTCTCAGGTGGAAATGTGGCTAAGAAGCGAATTGTGGAAATTTCTGGGGTTTTTCTTCTCTTACGCACTATTTACTTAGTGTATGAGACAGAGCAAAAATGTTTCAGTTGAACCAGCTGGGTTCTGGGAACACCATTCATTCATTTGGTAGAATGCTTTCTTCCTCCACTAGCACTTTGGTCGGAATTTTGGAAACTATCAAGTGTAGCTTGACTGAATATTCTTTGCTTCCAGGAACCTCTGTGATGCAGGTCACGGCCACAGATGCAGATGACGACGTGAACACCCACAACGCTGCCATTGCTTACAAAATCCTCACCCAAGAGCCTGTACTGCCACACAACAAAATGTTCACCATCAACAGGGAAACAGGCGTCATCAGTGTGCTCACCACCGGGCTGGACCGGGAGGTCAGGGGTCAGGAGGATCCAGAGGGTGTGGAGGGCAAATACACATTAACTCGATTTCCTGGATGACTTAAAATTCTGCCAAGGCTGGTCGCCACTTAGCATGGTGATGGTCTGAGCTTTGCATCTCAGTATTTGTCTAGAGATTTGGGGCCAGGCAGGCAGGCGGGGTTATTGGCATTTAAGCAGATGGAAAAATAATCTGTTTCTCTGCTGGGAGCTGGGTGGGACCTGATGTAGCTGTGGGTCCTGACTCAGCTGTGTTTGATCTCTGCAGAGTTTTCCCACATACACCCTGATGGTCCAAGCAGCAGACCTTAACGGTGAAGGCTTGAGCTCAACTGCAATGGCCGTGATCACGGTCCTGGACATCAATGATAATGCTCCCAGATTCGACCCGACCACGGTAACCCTGCCACTTCCTAGACAGTCTCCAAAGAAAGGTCCTTGGTTGTTTCCCAGTATCTCAGGGGTGAACCCTTAGGTAACTTTTCCCAGACTAGTCAACTTCAAGCTAAAGAGTAAGTGGGTCAAGGTGCCAGTTGTGTGCCATCCTCAGCGTGGTGCCTGTTGGCCTAGGTTTCTGAAGTTGCAAAATGCACCTCCTGAATCCGTGTCCTCATATTGGGCATCTTGGTAGCAGATCTTACCAAGTTTTATCTATTGAATAAATATCCTCTGGGTTTATACTAGGCACTGTCTTAGACACTGGGCATATTATCACAAACACAGCAGACGATGATTCTGTTCTCATGGAGCTTAGAGTCTAGCTAGGGAGACATTAGACAACTAATTATTGTGTGTAATTTTATTAAATGCAGTCAAGAAGAAGGTACTGAGAACCTGAAACCTTGTTGTGTTCCTTAGAAATCAGCTTAATGGTTAGTAATAGGGATTTGACTCTTAACAGTTTAAACAAATAGGGTTGCCTTTTTCTACACTTGAAGACTCAGAGGTACATAGTCTACTCTGTCAATAGAAACCAAGCCTCCTTTATCCAGTCTCCCTCCATCCTCGGTGCATGGATTCTATCCCCAATGTCACTTTGTGGCCCAAGATGGCACATGGAGCTCCAGCTGTGTCTGTGGCTCGTTCAGAAAGAAGACAAAGGTGAGAGGTGCCTATGACTTTGATGCTAAGTCAAGTTTTATTATTTCTGTGGAGACCCAGCCCATAAATTTAATTTACCTCTCATTAGCTACTGCTGTCCGCAAAGGAACACTGGAAATACAGTCTTTTACCAGGGCATGTTGCCGCCATGAACCATGTATTAACATTAGAGAAGAAGAGGAGAATGGATATTCAGTAGACAGCAGTGTCTGCCACCCTACCCTAGGCTTTATGAGTTTAAGAGAAGCTTCGGAGAGACAGTTTGATGCCCCGAATCAAGAGAAAGCTTGCTGCATAGCAAGAACTGAAAAATAGTGTAGTGAGCCAAATGAAACTGCCTCCTACAGAACCTTGTGAACTGAATTTAGAATTTCAGGATGTATCCTAAGTGCAGTAGGATGTTATCAAAGGGCAGGAGGCTATAATGGCCCGACTTTTATGAAAATTACTGGTACCACTGAGAGCGATGGGAGCAGAGGGGAGTAGGGGATAAACGACAGTGTCAGCAATTGGGCCATAGTGTGCTGAGGGGTGTGGACAGGCAGGGCCCTGGCTCTTTCAGGCACTCACAGGGCACCTAAGTGCCGGCTGCTCCACTGACAGGAAATAAGGGTCGTGCTGGTAGAGTGGGCACTTCTTCCAAGACTCTTCTCAAAGCTTGGGCTCAAGAAAGGACTCCTTTAGCCCCCTGAATCCTGGCTCCACTGCTGGGTCTGAGTACATCCTAAGTGACCCATCTTTTCTTTGCTCCTCAGTACGTGGGTTCGGTGCCTGAGAACGAGGCTAACGTGGCCATCACCACACTCACAGTGACTGATGCTGACGTCCCCAACACCCCGGCATGGGAGGCTGTTTACACAGTATTAAACGATAATGAGAAGCAATTTATCGTCGTCACAGACCCAGTCACCAATGAAGGCACTCTGAAAACAGCTAAGGTTTGTATGGTTTCTTCAAGATGCAGAAATTGACCACCCAGCCAATGACCCTTGTCCCTGATACCTTCTCCAGTGTAGTCGGGCATGGCCTGGGTGGAGTGGGGGTAGATGGCTCTCCCAGTTTCCAGTGGGCCATTTGGGGTTTGCAGTGACTCTTTGTGGAGAAGGCAATGGCACCCCACTCCAGTACTCTTGCCTGGAAAATACCATGGATGGAGGAGCCTGGTAGGCTACAGTCCATGGGGTCACTAAGAGTCGGACACAACTGAGCGACTTCACTTTCACTTTTCCCTTTCATGCACTGGAGAAGGAAATGGCAACCCACTCCAGTATTCTTGCCTGGAGAATCCCGGGGATGGCGGAGCTTGGTGGGCTGCCGTCTATGGGGTCGCACAGAGTCGGACATGACTGAAGCGACTTAGCAGCAGCAGCAGCAGCAGCAGCAGCAGCATTGACTCTTTGGGCTCATGTGGGAAGTCAGGAAGCTCCCACATAGCACTCTATGTGCTTTTTTTTTTTTTTTTTTTTTGCCCACACCTCATGACTTGTGGGATTTTAGTTCCCTGACGAGGGGTTGAACCTGGGCCCTTGGCAGTGAGAGCCTAGGGTCCTAACTACTGGACTACCAGGAAATTCCCCAGGAAATACCATTTTTAAAACTACAATTTTTTTTAAAGCTGGCTTATTTTGTATTGGGGTATAGCCAATAAATAGTATTTGGTAGCTTCAGGTGAACAACGAAGAGACTTAGCCATACATATCTGTCTCTTTTAATACACTCTTTGTCTGAAACATTTGGCCATTTCCCCCCCAATTGTTTTACAGTTGAGAAGAAAAATGATTTATGGTTACTGCTATTTTGCTAGATGACTTTAGAAGTGGGACAGATATGCCTGTGAAAAATGTCTAGGGAACTCAAACCCTAAGAAGCTGAGTGATTTCCTTCTTGAAGTTAGTCAAAGAGTTAGCGAATGCCAGGATTAGCCCCAGAGGTTTGACCTCCCCTTGAGCAAGTGAGGAGCTGCTTCATTTCTGAATCACTTAGTACATAGTCTTTTCTCCCACTAAACATTTGATGTCAAGGTTTTCTCATGTTACTCTGTCAAAAAAAGAAAGAAGGTCGTCATTTGAGTTCCCTTCATGTACAAGGTCCTTCATAAAAGTTCCAGTTTATTCCTTGTTTTGAGGCCTCTGCAAGATAGTTTCTCTTCCTACCTATTTATATGTGGAAACAGACCCTGAGGTCAAATTGCTTAAATCACACAGCTGGGAAATGTCCTGGCCAGGATTTGAGCCCACTGCTGACTGGTTCTGAACTTCATGTTTTTGCCACTAAACTTACTGGGGTTAAAGAGATGGCAGGCAGGGTTGTCTGTCTATCTGCTGCCATGCAAACAGCTTGTCAGCATAGGATATGAACATTCTTACTGGTCTTGGGTTAGTAAATGACTCAGTGGGCTATGTTTATTAACAGAGGCTTCCCACTTGAGATTTCATGTAATTCATCTTTATTCTCTTCCTGGGGACCTCACCGTGAATCCGGTTGCATATTAGTCATTGGGAGCTTTTTAAAAATACCAGCATCCAGACCCCAGCCTCAGAGATTCCTATTCACTGGCTCTGGGGTTAGGACCCAGGCATCTGTTTTCTTTAAAAGTTCTCAAGGGAATTTCTTGGCAGTCCAATGCCTAGGATTCTGTGCTCTCGCTGCCAAGGGCCCAGGTTCAGTCCCTGATGGGGGAACCAATATCCCACAAGCTGCATGGCCAAAAAAAAAGTTCTCAAGTTAATTCTTTTCCTTTATAAAATTTTTTAAATTTATTTGGCTGTGCTGGGTCTTAGTTGTGGCATGTGGGATCTCATTCCCTAATCACGGATTGGACCCAGGCCCCCTGCACTGGGAGCTCAGAGCCTCTGCCACTGAATCAGCAGGGAAGTCCCTCAAGTTAATTCTTACTACAGCCATATTTCAGAACCACTGATATATTGCTAACCAAAAAGGATTTAATGTGTATGTGTTTTTTTTAACATAGAATGTATTTTTTTAAACTTGGTTGTTCTGTTCTTTAGGGCTTGGATTTTGAGGCCAAGCAGCAGTACATCCTGTACGTGGCGGTGACAAATGTGGCCCCCTTTGAAGTCACTCTCCCCACTTCCACAGCCACCGTCACTGTGGATGTGATAGATGTGAATGAAGCCCCCATCTTTGTGCCTCCTCAAAAGAGAGTGGAAGTGCCCGAGGACTTCGGCGTGGGCCTGGAGATCACATCCTATACCGCCCGGGAGCCAGACACGTTTATGGAACAGAAGATCACGTAAGTGTGAGGGGCTTTGCATAGACTTGGAGCAACTGGGTGTGTGCATATGTATGTATCTAAACTATTTTGTTCGTGACATTTTATCATCGTTTGTCTGTGTAAGACCTTTCTCTTTGACTTGCTTGCTTATTTATTAAATATTTATTTGGCTGCATCAGGTCTTAGTTACAATACATAGGATCTTTGTTGCACATGTGGAATCTTTTTTTTTTTTTTTAACTTTTTATTTTGCATTGGGGTATAGCCGATTAACAATGTTGTGATAGTTTCAGGTGAACAGTGAAGGGACTCAGTCATACGTATACGTCATATGTGAAATCTTTCACTGCGTTGTGTGGGCTTCTCTAGTTGGGGTGCATGGACTTAGTTGCCCCACAGCATGTGGGATCTTAGTTCCCCAACCAGGGATCAAATTGTGTCACTTGCGTTGGAAGGCAGATTCTTAACCACTGAACCACCAAGGAAGTCCCTGGCTTATTTTTTTTTTTTTGTCTGCTTTTTGCCCCCATTTCCCACACCTTTTCCATTTCTTCCATAGTCAGCCATTGTAGATTTACTGTGCTTCTCTCACAAAGTGTAATAAGGAATGTGGTTTTAATTTATATACATAGCATTGTGTTGAAAGTAGCTTACTGTTTCTTTTTTTCCTCTAACTTGGAAGATACCTCTGTAATGTAAATCACAGCCACAGATGCTGAAACCACACAGACAAATCAACCTACAACAATACTCTTGCGGCCGTGTATGGAAAAGAACGTTCTTCTTTTGAGGGCTGGGTCTGATTGCATGCTTGGTGCTCCAGTGTGACGATGGTGGAAGCACAAAGGGAAGACCATTAGCACAAATCCAAGCAGGGCACATCTGGGTCTTGTTAGTAAGGGCATGTTTTCCAGGGATAACAAAGACCTTGATCAGTATGCCCACTTCTTCTTCTCAGAGAGAGATTCCTGTCAGTTAATATTTACTTTAGAGGAAACTGTCAGAAAGCTCTGAACTACTAAGAAAAAGTTATGCAAATCCGGAGTAGAGTCAGGTTTAGTGATTAACTGAGAATATTCATGTTTAGGGGAGGGGTGTTTGTGTTCTAGTGTCATTGCCTGTAACTTGTATGTAAACTGGACAAGAAGAGTTTAAGTGCAACCTCAACTTTTGAGGTTATCCTGGCAGCCTTATTGGAATGACTCATAAATGCCTTTAAACTGTGCGTGTGCATGGTACAGGATGGACCAGGTAAAGGTTCCAGGTAGTGATCCTCACGGCTGCTAAAAGCAATGGGATTAAGGATAATGAGAAGTTTTTAATGGAGGAACTCAGCTGGGATCATCTAAACCTCCTGATAGATTTTAACATCTACTGAAAAAGCAAGGACAGCCCACTACGACGTGCCACTCAGTGTGATTCAACAGCATGTACAACTTAAAACTGAAACAGAATCTAATCAAGCCTTAGGATCTGATTTAGATGCAGTGCAGAGAATGAACAAGTTAAATGCCACAAGGAAGCAGTCAGTCAAATACAGAATATGGGAGCTCTATGTCCAATGACCCAGTTTCTTCAACAGATAATGACAAAAGGGTGAGGGTCTTAATCTTCCACAGATTAAGGATATTAATTAAGAGACAAATCAACCAACTGTAATGTGTAGACTATGCTTGAAGACAGATTCAAACAATCCAACTATAAAAAACAGCCTTGAGGCAAATAGAGAAACTTGCATAGAAATAGAAATAGAATAGACATTATTAAGTACTTACTATTTTTGCTAGGCATGTTAGTGACATGATATTGTAGGATTTTTGTTTTGCAAGTAAAGCCTGGGATTCTATGCTTTCCAGGCTATGTGGATACTTTAGCTTGTGGTAGCGAAACAGATGTTCAAAGCATCTATTTGAGGGGAGTTCAAGGACCAAGTCTTAATAATGTTTGCAGAGACCCTTACCCCTGGAATAAAGACCACTCTGTATATGTAGTTCATTGCTGTGTACTTCTTAGGTCTTGAGGATAAGTCCATGATTATCCAGGACCCTTTCGTCCTTCAATTTCTTTATTTCCCTTTCTGAGCCTTTCCATGACCCTGATAGGTAACTGGGCAGTGTATCTGTTTCTCATGCTTATGTTTCTTCTGATTCTGGTATTCCTAATAAGATGCTGCTTAACAAGATTTTCTTGGCATTTTTATTTATTTATTTATCTTTGACTGTGTAAGACCAGAAGGAACTTTACCCTCCCTGGCACCTCCCATTAAATACCAATAGTGCAACACACCTCCAAGTCACTGTGTCAACACAGATCTCCAGATGCTCATGGCAGAGATGCTGGGTGCCATATTGTGACCAGTTGAGAACTACTGTACCCTTTGGGGACTGGTCTGAGAGAAACTAAAGAAATGTGATGTCTGGGACTTCCCTGGTGGTCCAGTGGTTAAGAATCAGCCTTGCAATGCAGGAAACATGGGTTCAATTCCTGGTTGGGGAACTAAGATCCTACTTGGCACATGCAGAGCAGCTAAGCCCAAGTGCCACAACTAACGAGCCTGCACTCCACAGCTAGAGAGTCCACACACCGCAACGAAAGGTCCTGAGTGCCACAACTGAGACCTGGAGCGGCCAAGTAAGTAAATTAAAAACAAAACAAAAAACATGGCCACAAACTGTTTAAAAAGAAAAGAAAGAAATCTGACATTTAAATGCTGTGTCTGATCCTGGATTAGATTCTGAATTGGGCAGGGGTGAGTGGGGATGCTATGAAGGACAGTTCTGAGGAAGCCGACAGTTTGAATATGTACCATGTATGAAGTGATGTTTCCTGAAATTGAAAATCAAATTATAGTTACATAAGAGAATGTCTCTGTTATTAGGAGAAAACAAACTGAAGTATTCATCAGTAAAGGAACATGGTGTCTGCAACTTATTCTCAAATGGTTTAGCAAAACAAGAATTTATGTCTATATGTGCATCAACTTATGTATACGGCAAAATACTGACAGTCGGTGAATCTGGGTGAAGGGTACGTGGATGGTCCTCAAACCTTTCTGGCAGAATTTCTATAGATGTGACTTTTTTTTTTTTTAATGAAATAGGGAAGCAAAGTATATATCAACAAAGAGGAACCTTCACCTTCTTCAGCTATCTGCTGTTCGCTGTTCCTGTTCTAAACTAGAGCTTGTGTCTTTCCAGGTATCGGATCTGGAGGGACGCTGCCAACTGGCTGGAGATTAATCCAGACACAGGTGCCATTTCCACTCGGGCTGAGTTGGACAGAGAGGATGTCGAGCATGTGAAGAACAGCACGTACACGGCCCTCATTATAGCCACTGACAATGGTGAGGATGCCCCTACCATCAAGTGTTTGCCGTCTCCCGCTTCTGAATAGCTTACCTCCTTGCCCCTGTCCTTTTGGAGGCATGAGTTCTTTATTTTTCTTTCATTCTTAAAGCATTCTCAAAACAATTGTCCAAAGTGGACAGAATTTAGGTCAAGCAAAAGTTCCTTTTTACCACTGGCTCTGTAACCCCATGGGAGCCAGACGGCCTGGGCTTAGATCCTAGGACCAAAGCTTAATACCTGTGTGAACTTGAACTTATTACCTAATTTTTATGTCTCTTACTTCTTTTATCTGACAAAATGATAATATCCTATCTAGGTTAAATTTACGTAGAAGTGTTTGGAAGAGTGCCTGCTAATCTATTCTATCCTCTGTAAGGACTGTCATTTATTTGTATTATCATCACCATTAGTAAAGTGTGGCTCCTTCCAGACTCTGTGTATTTGAATACATTTATATACATATGGAAATATGGTTTGTTATAAAACTACTGTCTGGTTTATAGCCTAACTTTGTTTTTATTACAGAAAAACCCATTATCATATGCGTGTTTTAATTTTTTCCCCTTGAATATATGCCTTGAAGACACAGAGATCTATCTTGGCACATTGTAGATCTGCCTCTTTTCAGTAAAACGTTATGTGGATGATTCTTTACCAGCTGAGCTACCAGGGAAGCCCTATGTGGATATAGCATAATTTAACCGTTCACACACTAAAAAACAGTAGGGTTGTTTCCAGTTCTCCATTATTTCTGTGAATGATAGTAAACATCTTTGTACAGGCCTCTGGGGGGAAGTCTTTCCCTCAGATAAATATTCAGAAGAGGAATTACTGGTAAAGAGAACAGCTAGTTCCTCTGGTTAAGTGTCTTTCCCTCTCTCTCCCCAATGGACATTGTGCTTAGTGAAATAAACCAGTCACAAAGTGACAAATGCTGTGTGATTCCACTTAAATGAGATATTAATGTGGTCAGATTCATAGGAACAAAGTAGAATGGTGGTTCCCAGGAACTGGAAGGGGAAATGAGAAATTGTTTAGTGGGTACAGAATTCAGTTTTGTGAGATAAAGTTATGGAGAGCTGTTTTACTACATGTGATTATACCAACATTATTGAACTGTACATTTAAAAAATGGTTAAAATGGTAAATTTCTTTAATTCATAATTTTTTTTAAGAGGTTAAAAAAAATCACTACAGCCACCCAGGTATAAATATTTATGGATTTGAAATATATTCCTCTGGGCTTTTTTCCCCTGTGATTCCTTGAGGACCTTCCTTTTGTATTACCAAGTGCTATGTCAGGATGTGAAAGAAATACAAACAGAAATATGTACAAATCTCCAAATTTTATTTGAAAATCGATTTGCAGTGATTTTAAAAGGCTCAACTCTGTGATAATGACCCTAAAGCCTTGGAAGTTCAGAGAAGGTGAATGAGTAGGGGGTGATGAGGAATTTTTTTTTTTTTCTTTAATTTATTTATTTGGCTGCGTCAGATCTTAGTTTCCGCATGTAGGATCTTCAGTCTTCCTTGTGGCATGCAGGTTTTTAATTGTGGCATGTGGGATCTAGTTCCCTGACCAGGGATCAAACCTGTGAACCCCGCATTGGGAGCACAGATTCTTTGCCACTGGACCACCTGGGGAAGTCCTGTGATGAGAAATTTTTAGAGTGGTTTAAAATATATATTTTTTAAGTTTCATTGAAGTATAATTGGCTTATAATGTATTAATTTCTTCTGTACAGCAGAGTGACTTAGTTATATACATATATATTCTTTTTCATATTATTTTCCATTGTGATTTGCAATAGGATATTGAATACAGCTCCCTGTGCTATACTGTAGGACCTTGTTGTTTACCCATCCTATATGTAATAGTTTGCCTCTGCTAATCTGAAGCTCATCTCATTCCTTCCCTTCCCTACCCACCTCCCACCCTGGCATAGAGAGGATAAATTTAATGGATGAATAAAGTTATATATGAAGACTGAGGGAGTCCTTGGTGTGAGGAATAACTTGAGTAACTGTTATCAAAGTGAGGAATAAGCAAGTCAGAGGTCTGCCCATCCAGGAGTTGAGGATGGCTGGGGACCGGCAGGATGGGCAGCTCTGGAGGGCAGCTTGGGGTTTGGTGCTGTAGCCCTGAAGAGCTGGAGCAAGATTTGGATTTGGTCTAATGGGAGGCAGTAGGGATTCATTGGTGATCCTGAGCTGTGACATTTCCTCTGTACTAGGTTCTCCACCTGCCACTGGGACAGGCACCCTGCTCCTGTTCCTTGATGATGTGAATGACAATGGCCCCATACCAGAACCCCGGGCCATGGACTTCTGCCAGAGGAATCCCGAGCCTCACATCATCAACATCATTGATCCCGATCTCCCCCCGAACACCTCCCCCTTCACAGCAGAACTCACACATGGGGCGAGTGTCAACTGGACCGTTGAGTACAATGACCGAGGTGGGCACCGGAGTCTTTCTTATTTTGGAAACTTTGCTCTGACCCTCTGCTTCCCTTCCCCCCACCCTTCTGAATTTTGCTTCTCAGTATCCACTTGTCATCCCTTTTAAGGCATGTTTCCTGGACCCTTCTACATTTGTGACATTGAACCAAAGGTCCTTTTGTGTTTCTCCCATCTGAGTCTGTGACATGCTGCCCATTAAGCTGCAGCTCAAATAGTTGTCATCTTCACTCGGTTTTGGAATGTCTCTAGTTCCTTAATCATTTTAGTCTGGAATGAACTTTTTCTCTCCCAATCCCCTCATTTTTGTTGCTTCCTCCAGAACGTGAGTCTCTTATTTTGAAGCCAAAGAAAACCTTAGAGGTGGGTGACCACAAAATCAATCTCAAGCTCATAGACAACCAGAACAAAGACCAGGTGACCACACTTGATGTGCACGTGTGTGACTGTGATGGGATCGTCAGCAACTGCAGGAAGGCCACGCCTTTTGCCGAAGCAGGATTGCAAGTTCCTGCCATCCTGGGGATCCTCGGAGGCATCCTTGCTTTTCTGAGTAAGTACTGCTGGCAAGTGTTCCAGCCTTTTGCTTCTACAATGTTAACTGTATATAGCCCAAGATCAGATGAAAATCTTGAAAATTAATGAATAGATTTTAAAGCTTAAGATAAGGAGTTTGCCAAGTTATTTTTTTTGCAGTCATTTATTTTCAATTTTTAAATTTTTTGATGTTTTTTCATTGTGTGCTATGTGATTTTATAGTCTGTGCCCCACCCCCATAACTGAATAAGAATAATATGTACGTATCAATCACCTTGAGGCTGACACAGCCCTGGTCACAAACCATCAATGGCTCTAACTCACTCAGAATCAAAGCCATAGTCCCTCCAGAGGTCTGCATGAGGTCCCTCCGCTGACCACCCACCCCCCAACTTCTTTCTCCCTCGATGACCCTGCTACAACCACGCTGACCTCGCCTTTCCTTAATCACACTAATTTGCTCCTGCTGTAAGGCCTTTACCTGGACCATTTCTGCTCCTGGAGTACTTTGCCCCAGATTTTGAGAAATGACTGATGGGTTTAAGGTCCAATTAAAGACCACACTTGAGGTCACATGTAATTGTCTACTGTGTTATGCTGCATGTATTAACTTCAGGGTTGTGAGGACATGTAAGTTGCCTAACAGCCGTCTATCCAGTCTGTGCCGGCTGCTGCTTACAGCCTTTCTCATCTCTCTCTTCCCTACTCCAGTCCTTATTCTGCTGCTTCTGCTACTCGTTCGGAGGAGAAGGGTGGTCAAAGAGCCCTTACTGCCCCCAGAAGACGACACTCGGGACAATGTGTATTACTATGATGAAGAAGGAGGTGGAGAAGAAGACCAGGTAGGTGTTGAAAACCATGGGACAAAGCTTAATGGCAATCTCTTTATTTGGAGGAAGCAATGATTAGGAGAAGGAAGATATGTAAAATAGTTCCGTGTCCCTTTGTGTATTTTTTTTAAAAGACCTTACCCAAGAAAATAGATGTTGTCATTAACCATCATCATTAATAAACATTGTTAACATTTATTTTGTTCCTGCACTCAGATAAGTTCCATGTGATCCCTGCCTTCTTTGTCCCGGCAAAGTACACTTAACCTTTGCCTCTGTCACATGTTTTAATGTCCCATTGGTCAAAGCAAGTCAAAGGATAAAGCTCCACATGAATGGATTTCTGTTCTTTTCACAGAGGATACGATGGGAAAGGAGTGAATATTTGTTGAATAATAATCTAATAATCATACCCTTTGAAAAGTTCTTAAAACAGTCTCCATCTCTTCCCACAAGTGTTCCTCACAAGGCTTTTATGCTATATTTCCTTCCAGTGCTATTTTGGAGACTCATAGGTTGAGAACTACCATTTCAGGAAAAAAAAAACCCTGCCATTTCAGATTGCATTGGTACATGGTTGTAGATATCATACAGCTGACAGTTGCAGGCCTCATCCAGTACTATACTATGTAAACCATATATGACCCTGTGTTTATGACTGTTTCTATTTTACTCTTTACCTTGTTTTTACTTTTTTCTCTAAAGGACTTTGACTTGAGCCAGCTACATAGGGGCCTGGATGCTCGGCCTGAAGTGACTCGCAATGATGTGGCACCAACCCTCATGAGTGTGCCCCAGTACCGACCCCGCCCTGCCAATCCTGATGAAATTGGAAACTTTATTGATGAAGTAAGTAAGCACTGTCAAAAGTCAAGGCACAACAAGCTCATCTGTAAACTTGGAGAGGAGCAGTTGTGTCAAAAGTGAGAAAAGGTCTTTTAGGTTCTTTCCTTTACCGTGTTTTCATCTTGCATGATCCTCGAGCTACCTCCCTTCCTCCCACCTTTTTTTTTTTTTTTTTTTAATTTGTGCCTCATGTAAATTTCAGAACTAATAGCACTTTGAATTAGTCTTTGGGAATTTGCAAAGTCCATACTGAAAAACTGAGAATTGTTTGAAAGGATTTAATAGAATTAGGAAGGAAAAAGAGATTCAAAGTAGATTCAGTTTGGTTTCACTAATGGGTCTCTTTCCCTGCATTGCACTGGGATGTAATATTAAATGTGTAATCGCAAGGCTACTCGAGGACCAGAAAAATAGCTTCCATTCTGTACACATCAAAAATGCATTCAGCTATAAATACCAGAAGCTTAAATAGATATGATACCTTGTGCAAATAGAAGACTGAGTTAAGTAGTCTAGACTTGAGCATCAACCTTTTCTATGTTTCTGCTGCATGATCTAAGTATGTAGATCCTTGTTCTCATGCTTGTTGCCTCATGATCACAAGATGGCTGCCACGCTTCCAGGCTTTGGGCCTGTTTTCCATTCAAGAAGTAGGAAGGGCAGAACAGAGGACCAAAATCTTTCTAGCAAACTGTTAGGCAAGAAAGAAATTCATCCTACAGGTTGTTAGTCAGGACTTTTAAGTTAATTAGCTTCAGGTAGGATGAGGAAGGAAATGGCAACCCACTCCAGTACTCTTGCCTGGAGAATCCCATGGACGGAGGAGCCTGGTAGGCTTCAGTCCATGGGGTCGCGAAGAGTCGGACACGACTGAGCGACTTCACTTTCACTTTTTACTTTCATGCATTGGAGAAGGAAATGGCAACCCACTCCAGTGTTCTTGCCTGGAGAATCCCAGGGACAGGGAAGCCTGGTGGGCTACCGTCTGTGGGGTCGCATAGAGTCGGACACAACTGAAGCGACTGCAGCAGCAGCAGCAGGATGAGGAAGAAATGGTGGGATTAAGCAAAGAACCAGGGAAAATAATAGTCCAGTGGGATCTGTTTCCTTAAACTATGTTACCTGATTACTTGCTTGGTCACTGGAATGATTTTCAGGGCTGGTCTGACGGTCCACTGGCCTTCAGTGAGTCTTCATGGCTGGGGCTAGAAAGCTTTAGCTTTAGTTGTCATCACCAGGGACTCTAAAAGCACAGCTGTGTTGGACATGACCAAGCCAGATCCACACTAGCACTGGGTCTTACAGAAAACTGAGAACAGGAAGGGCCAGTTTAAACCATCCCTTTAGATACATCTGAATCAGGTCTTTTCCTCCATTTATGTTTATTTGTGCTTGTAGCTGCTTCTTAATTACGAAAATAAAATGTTTGCTATTTTAAAAATATAAATTACGAAAATGTATATAAAGAAAAGAATGCAAATCCTATGGACAGAGAATCTCATGGACAGAGGAGCCCGGTGGGTCACAAAGAGTTGGACACGACTGAAGCGACTTAGCACGCACACAAGACTATCCTGTATGACTGTTTTTAGTCTCTGTCCATTTGGATTGGCTGGTGCTCATCTCCCCTGCCTGCATGTAATTTACCACTTTAAACATTCCACTACATACTTTCTCCTTTCATTAGAAATATATCATGACCATCTTCTGTTCCAGGCTGTATTAAATTTACTTTGTTGGTGTTCATTGCCCCTGGCGTTCTGCAGGATAGTTGCATTGTTTTGTGTTAACATTTTGCTTTATTCACCAAGAGAAGGTATTTTGCTTAAGATGACAGGTGTGCAATTCCTCTCAATAAAAGATCCTATTGTCTTCTTTCTTTAGAACCTGAAGGCAGCTGATAGTGACCCCACTGCCCCACCCTATGACTCTCTGCTGGTGTTTGATTATGAAGGAAGTGGTTCCGAAGCTGCTAGTCTGAGCTCCCTGAACTCCTCAGAGTCAGACCAAGATCAGGACTATGACTACCTGAATGAATGGGGCAATCGCTTTAAGAAGCTGGCGGACATGTATGGAGGTGGCGAGGATGACTAAGGGACTCAAGACTGATGGGAAGAGAGATGGGTCCCTACACGTGTGTGATGGAAAATGCGGGAATCATACTCCTGGTTGTTTGCCAGCTCCCTTCACTTGGGATATGTTTCTGGAGAAGAGACTGATCAGTGATAGCATAGTCCTGATTTCCACTTTATAGATCTAATCTGTGTACTAGAACGATTTACTTATTCCTTGAATCTTTTTCCTTTCATCACTCTTGATGTGGTGATGATGTCCAAAAGACCCCTAAATTTTAATACTTAAAAAGAATGGTTTCAGTCTCAGAAGTTTCTGCTAGGAACTTGCAGGTTTCCTTAAGGGCTTTGTCTCAGTTTTAAAAGGAATGGGAGGGGTCAATTTCCCTATTGTGTGTGTATATATATATATATATAAAAATTGTGTGCTTTTGTTCCTCTCATCACTGCACTGATGTCCTGTGTTCTGAGATCCACTCTTACTCCTTCTGAATTCTATTACATTTCTCTGATGCAGACATTATTGGGCCCTTTTAGGGAAAGAGGATTATGTCTTAGGCTGGCCATGTACTGAGTGGGTATTGTGTACTCTTAAGACCATAACGGCTTAACGGTTTTTCATTTTTATCTTCTGAGTAGTAACTTGTAATGGGCATCTATCCAGTTAACTTATTCTGAGTAAGGATGTTGGTCATGTGAATGTCATTACAAGGTACTTTGGTTCTAAATAGGGAGGCTGGGCCAGAAAAGGTGGTGAGTTTCAGGTGCCACTGAACTTTTTTTTTTTTTTGACCACACTGCAGGACGTGGGGGTATCTTAGTTCCCTGACTAGGGATCAGACCTGCATCCCTTACAGGGAAATCAAGGATTCTTAACCACTGGACCACCAGAGAAGTCCCACTTCTAGACTTCTTATGTTTATTTATCTCTAAAACGAAAGAGTGATATATTCCAGGACTTAGAATAGTGCCTAAAGTGCTGTAGCCAAAGACAGAAGCTGGCAAGAGGGCACAGCAGAGGGCAAATATGAAAAATGGGCTTGGAGATGGCAGGGGCAATTGTCACTGAGGCTGGCAATTGAGCCAACTGAGGCTGAGGACAGTTGAGGTGGCTCTACCTCCACCCCCTGGAAATTCTGAACTAGAGGAATCTCAACGTGTGTTTCTTGCCAGGATCCTTGGGCTCAAAGCACAGAATCCCTGAGCCTGCTTTTGTTGATATTTATAGAAAATACTAGCTGGTCTGGACACATTTGCCCCAAATTCCAGCTATGAAACTTGAGAATATTTTTCAAATCCAATTTGAAAGGAAACAGAGGAATAAAAACACTCGCTGAAAGGGTGTTAGCAAAGGAAGGTGAGGGTAGGGAGTGCATTAATTTGGATCTTCTTTTAGTTGAAATGCATCTTTTAAGAAACTTTTGACAACCATAGACAAGAATTTTATCTAAATTACTTCCCTATCTATTAACTGTTTTTAGAAGAAAAGGAACATCTCTCAACCACTTAGAACTGTCTTGATTTTTCAGCAATTTAAACTCTAATGTAGTTCTACGTAGAGAATGTCACTGTAGTTTTGAGTGTATATGTGTGTGGGTGCAGATAATTTTGTATTTTCTTTGGGAGTGGAAAAGGAAAGCAATTCAAGCTGCAAAAATTATTCTTAAATATTTGTTTTTTATAAATTTTATTAAAGAATTTTGTTACACCATTGTCAAACTTCTTTTATTTGATTGCACAACTCTAGGTCGGACAAATGGTAGGTAAGCTTATTTGAAACATGGAGAGAAAAGCTTCATATTAAAATGTCTACTCCTGAACTTTGTGTCATTCTTTTGGACTGAATAGGGGGAAGGGGAAACTATGTTTCTAAGGTCAGTTTATTTGAAGGATATCCATCCATGTGGCATGTGGTTGAAACCAATAAAATCTCTTTGTCAGGGGGAAGCTACTGTGGGTTGCACTGAGGGATGGAAAGAAAGCTGGGGTTTCCCTGGCGGTCCAGTGGCTAACACTCCGTGCTGCCAATGCAGGAGGCTTGAGTTTGATCCCTGGTCAGGAGACTAGATCCCACATACTGCAACTAAAGATCCCACCTGCCACAACTAAGACCTTGTGCAGCCAAATAAATATTTTTTGAAAAATGTAGTTTCCAATTGAAAGATGTTTCAGTAGGTTTTATTTAAGGAAGAGATGAGGAAGGTCCAGGTGCAATTTATTAAGCATCCCCTCTGTGGCATACATTGCTAAATACTTGAGAACAGTATCACTTTGACTCCCCAAGATAGCCTCTTGAAAATGATTCTGTTACCTTTAGAGAGCAGGAAATGGCTGATGGCATAGGCCTGGAGTCCAGAGAAATGGGAGTGACTAGGAAGGGGCCTGACTCACTGAGGAGAGAGTTAAATGAACCATTTCTTCCCCCAGTGGCATGGTCTTGCATATGGAGCACATCCCATTTCCCAAGGCTTTCAGCAGCTAAGTACTGAAGAGCAGTTATCAGTCATGACCTCAGGCTAACTCAAGGGATCTCAAAGAGAAGTAGGACAGCCTCTTGGGAACAGTCTCACAGAGTGGGTGTTGGAGCCGGTTGTGACAATGGTAGGCGAGGTTACTGACTTAATGAAAGGAGAGGCAGGCACGCTAGTCTTGCCCTCAGAAACATTGTCCCGGATTTGTAGCATGCCAAAGAATGCTCAAACTACCGCACAATTGCATTCATCTCACACGCTAGTAAAGTAATGCTCAAAATTCTCCAAGCCAGGCTTCAGCAATACGTGAACCGTGAACTTCCAGATGTTCAAGCTGATTTTAGAAAAGGCAGAGGAACCAGAGATCAAATTGCCAATATCCACTGGATCATCGAAAAAGCAAGAGAGTTCCAGAAAAACATCTATTTCTGCTTTATTGACTATGCCAAAGCCTTTGACTGTGTGGATCACAATAAACTGGAAAATTCTGAAAGAGATGGGAATACCAGACCATCTGACCTGTCTTGAGAAACCTGTATGCAGGTCAGGAAGCAACAGTTAGAACTGGACATGGAACAACAGACTGGTTCCAAATAGGGAAAGGAATACGTCAAGGCTGTATATTGTCACCCTGCTTATTTAACTTCTATGCAGAGTACATCCTGAGAAACGCTGGGCTGGAAGAAACACAAGCTGGAATCAAGATTGCCGGGAGAAATATCAATAACCTCAGATATGCAGATGACACCACCCTTATGGCAGAAAGTGAAGAAGAACTAAAGAGCCTCTTAATGAAAGTGAAAGAGGAGAGTGAAAAAGTTGGCTTAAAGCTCAACGTTCAGAAAACTAAGATCACGGCATGTGGTCCCATCACTTCATGGGAAATAGATGGGGAAACAGTGGAAACAGTGTCAAACTTTATTTTTGCGGGCTCTAAAATCACTGCTGATGGTGATTGCAGCCATGAAATTAAAAGACGCTTACTCTTTGGAAGGAAGGTTATGGCCAACCTAGATAGCATATTGAAAAGCAGAGACATTACTTTGCCAGCAAAAGTCCGTCTAGTCAAGGCTATGGTTTTTCCAGTGGTCATGTATGGATGTGAGAGTTGGACGGTGAAGAAAGCTGAGCGCCGCAGAATTGATGCTTTTGAACTGTGGTGTTGGAGAAGACTCTTGGACTGCAAGGAGATCCATCCTAAAGGAGATCAATCCTGGGTGTTCATTGGAAGGACTGATGTTGAAGCTGAAACTCCAATACTTTAGCCACGTCATGCGAAGAGTTGACTCATTGGAATGGACCCTAATGCTAGGTAGGATTGGGGGCAGGAGGAGAAGGGGACGACAGAGGATGAGATGGTTGGATGGCATCACTGATTCGATGGACATGGGTTTGGGTAGACTCCGGGAGTTGGTAATGGACAGAGAGGCCTGGCGTGCTGCAATTCATGGGGTCGCAAAGAGTCAGACACGACTGAGCGACTGAACTGAACTGAACTTTCAGACAACATGAATTTTGAATGTCTCACCAAGATTCCTGTAAGTGAAAAGCTGTTTCTGATGATATATCTCCTACCCATTCTGTTTTACATATTAACACAATTTTGATTTGGCACGATTTTAACAAACACTGAATTTTCCAGGAATGTCTGTGAATATAGCAAAGATAGAGCTTTTATTGGGAGCTGTACCTAGTCCATTTAAGAAATCATATCATCAAGAACAATATTTGCAGCTATTTGCAATCGGTGTGTGTGTTTAGTAGTTATTTTTAAATATCACTAGTGAAGAAATTCAACAACGGAATATTATTTTACATACCAAACTTCATTATAAGAAGGTGCAGCATCTGATTACTTCACTACTTCAGTGTTTCGGTGACCAAATGTTTTCATACTGAATAAAACTCATATTATTTTATAAACTACTTCTCATCCTTTATACAGAAGTTAATCACGTTGAGTTTCTCAAATCGCGCAGGTTGACAGTTTGCGTTAGCTACTTTTACTTCCCCTACCCCAGGGAAATACAGGTGGCAAGAGAAGAGCATTTTTTCCCAAAGGGGGCGTTCCCAGCCAAGTCGATCCCGCCCCTAGTGCGTCCGCCACACGCCACCCGGCGGCGGCGCCGGTCCGCTGAGGCGCATGCGCAGGTCGCCAGTGGAGCTTTGCGCTTCAGTCATGGCGGCGGTCAGTGAGGCTGCTTGCAGCAGGGTTCTGGAAAAGTGTGGTCTGGAGCAGATTTTGGAGGCGTTGAAGCTGCTGCTGAGCCCGGGAGGTGAGAGGACGGAATTTGGCGCCGGGCTGCACCTGGGGCCTTTGGGCAGGGTCTGTCCAGCGTCATTTTACCCTTGAGGAAACCGAGGTTCAAGGAGGGATGGGAACCGTTGAATATTGATACGAGCCGAAGTATCTCGAGCGGTTACGTTGGGCCAGGCACTGTGTTAAGTAAGCACCGTGGGTACGTGTTTTCATCCGTCCTCACCGCAGCTCTGCGGGGACTGCAGCCACAGCCTCAGAGAGTCTCCCAGAGCTTCCTCAGAGAGGTCCCAGCCTCTTGAGGGCGCAGGGTCTGATGTGGACACTGGACATTTGTACCGAGTGCCAAGGAGTCCAGAGAAAGGAAGCAGTGATGTTTGAACTGCGTTTTGGGGAGAGGATTTAGGGATTTACAGTCACTTTTCATCTTTCCCAGTTTAGAATCAGAAGGGACCTTGGGAGTGGTGTAGCCTGGCACTCTCCTTTTACTCCTGAGGACACCCCCAACTCATCAAAGAGAATACATAACCTGACCAAGATCAGATGGTCAGATTAGAGGCAGAACACGAACTTAGAAACAAAGTCTACCGAACCCTCTTGTCAGACCAAGGCAGATTATTCAGTATGGAGCCTCTAATGTTATCTGGAGATTTGGGGAAGATACACAAGAAATAGGGCCCTACTTTAGAGTGTACAATTTGGAGGAGGGGGTTTGTAGGGTGAGGAAGGTAAGGTACGGGAAGATTATGTTCCCAGTCTCAGATTTTGAGATTTCCCCACCTCCACCCCAAACTGCAAAAAGTCAGGAAACATTAAGTATATCATACTAGGGGCAAGTGAAAGCAAGTAGGGGGAATTCCCTGCCAGTCCAGTGGTTAGGACTCCCTGCTTTCACTGTGGAGGGCCCGAGTCAGTCCCTGGTGGGGGCACTAAGATCCAACAAGCTGAGAAGTGTGAGCAAAAAGGAAAAAAAAATAGTATTTGAGTGCCTGCTAAGTGTCAGCCCCTATAGTGTGCTGTTTAAGTATGGATCTCTTTATCCTCACAATTCCATGATATAGGTGTTACTTGCATTCCATTTTACAGATGAAGGAACCAAGGCTCAGGTAACATTGGAAATCGCCCAATGCCAGTCGCCTAAGTGGTAGAGTTAGGATTTGAATTTCAGATGCCTTCAACTGTAGTATGGAACTATATATACTACTTTGCCACAGTGAAGAATTAAACTGCAAACTACATTTTTAACTTGTTAGTGGAGAGGTTGCTTGTCTAGCAACTGCAACTATGTAGAACATTACTGAGAAAAGGGATTAAATAAGTTAAACAGTCTGGAAGTAGTCATCTGTCGCAAAGCACATATGCTTCGTTTTTGGAAACCCTCTCTAACTCTCAGCGTATGCGGTGGAGTTACTGCATGTACTCCTTTAGCTTAAGAGAAATCAAGCATTATTATTTGAGAAAGAATAATTTGGTAAAATGATATTATTTTGCACAGATAGGTTATATTGTGTGAATCTTTCTGTTTTTCTTTTATCATATCAGTTGCTGAAGGAAGTACAAAAATACCTGTGCATAATAAGTATTCATATGTTCCTGATGGACAGAGGATGTTGAGACAAGATGAAAGTATTTGCTAAAAGTACCTCCAGCTAGTTTAACTTCTTTTGGTCTTTCAATCGACTACTTTTGAGATAATATCTACTGAGAGTCAACTGTATGTAGTATTCTGTCTTCAGAGATTTTGGAGATAGAAATATTATTTAACAGCTTGTGCTCTCAAGTATCTTGTTTGGGGAGATGGTATTCCAAATATAGTGTGCTCAGTCGCTCAGCTGTGTCCAATTCTTTGCGACTCTTTGGACTGTAGCCTGCCAGGCTCCTCTGTCAGTGGTATTTCCAAGGCAAGAATACTGGAGTGGGTTGCCATTTCCTCCTCTAGGAGATCTTCCCGACCCAGGGATCGATTCGGGGTCTCCTGTGTCTCCTGCATTGCAGGAGACAGTTCTTTACTGCTGAGCCCATGAGGAAGCCCCACTCCACATATAGGCCAAAGATATTCAACATAGCAGATAATATTAATACTAGTGGTGAATGGAGGGTACAGGTAGCAGTTGGTTAGTTAGTGAAGGAGTTATCTGAGGATGGAGCTGTGGAAGGATACAAGAGGAAGGAGAATTCAGTCTAGATGGAAATTGAATAGACAGAAAGGAAGGAAGATACCAAGTCTTTCCCTTTTGAGCTATTAAAAGGTCTACAGCATTATTTTCTCTTCACCTGCCTTCCATCTGTTCTCGGTTGTGGGGCAAGTAAGAGTAATAGCTCCACTTCCCTTATTAAGAAGGGTGTTAAGCAGAATTGGAAAGGAGTTCTTCAGTTTCAGTGAAGTTTTGCTTGAGGTCATCTCAGCAGTTGTTGTTCAGTCGCTAATTTGTGTCTGACTCTTTGTGATGCCGTGAACTGCAGCATGCCAGGCTTCTCTGTCCTTCACTACCTCCCGGAATTTTCTCAAACTCATGTCCATTGAGGTGGTAATGCCATTCAACTGTCTCATCCTCTGTTCCCCACTTCTCGCCCTTGGTCTTTCCCAGCATTTCAGCAGTAGTTTTCCTAAAAAACTAACTTGCCAAACTAAATATATGTTCATTGAACTCAGTCATTAAAATTGAATTAGGTGGTGGTTGGGGGACTGTAAATTTTGGTGATTTGTGTATAATGAAGCTGTGTCACATTATATATATTTGGCTGCACCAAGTCTTAGTTGTGTCACGCAGAATCTTTGATCTTTCTTGCGGCATGTGGGATCTAGTTCCCTGACCAGGGGTCGAACCTGGGCCCCCTGCATTGGGAGTGCAGCGTTTTAGCCACTGGCCCAGCAGTAAAGTCCCTTATTTTACAGTTTGAATTTACTAAAAAGTACCACACAAATCATGAAGTCTGCTTTTAAATGTCACAAAGCATAGACTTTTAAATTGGTGGTGGGAAGAAAAAAGAACTTTGTTTATGAGGGCAGCATTTCCCAAAGCATGATAGGGATGGTTGTAGGCAGTATGTAGAGAAACATTTTGAGTCTGAAAAGCTTCAAATAGTGATCAAGAGCTTGGGTTCTGGAACTGGGTTGCCAGAGTTGAATATGCTCTCTGGCAAATGCCTTAACCTTGGTCGTCTTATCTGGAAATAAGGATGTTAATATTACACTCCATACCTCACAGAGTTGGTACGAGAATTGAATTAAATACCTAAAGCCCTTAGGATAGTATATTAACTATTACTAATTTAATTTTTAAAAGATTTAATTTGAAGAAATAAATAAATAAAGCAAATAACAATACAGCTGGTGCTCAAAATAAATGGCCAAAAAGTTGTGGAAGCACTATATGACTCTAGTTTGAAAAACATTGTTTTAAGGCTGCAGATCTCAAACTTTTTGGTTTCAGTATTCCTACACTCTTAAAACGTGTTGAGGACTTAAAAGAGCTTTTATGTGGATTATGTGCATCAATATTTACTGTATTACAAATTAAGACTTTAAGAGGACCCCTTTAAATTTATTTAAATGCAACAGTAACAAACCTGTTACATGTTAACATAAAAATATATATTTTACGGAATTACAGTTAGAAGAGTAACAATGTTTTACTTTTGAATGGCATTGTTTTATTACACTTTTGCAAATCTTAAGTGTCTGACTTATTAGAAGAGAGCTGGGTTTTCATGTTTGCTTCTGTGTTCAATCTGTCATGACAGGTTGTTTTCATTGAAACAGATGGATATCTAGACTCACACATCTATATATGTAAGTGGAAAGGGAGGAAATTTCCGTCATCTTTTCAGATAACTGTGTATTCCCCTTTAAAACTCAACAAGAAAAAAAAAAAGAAAAAATAAATAAAAAATAAAACTCAACAAGAGGTAATTTCTTAAAAGGTTGATTTTAATATAGAATATGAACTCATATTAATGAATTTTCATACTTGGTACACTCAAGAAAGAATGAGAACATAAAAGGCAATGTCTTAGTATTAATATGAAAATAATTTTGACCTTGCTGACTTTCTGAGAGAATCTTGGGGAGGCCCTCAAAATCTGAGAACCCTATACCACACTTTTGAGAACTGCTGCTCTCAGAGAATGCCTTATTTATTTTCAAGTAGCTTTTATTTTTATCACCAGAAGAGGGCAGAGGAGACCACTTTATAAGGGGCTCTTGAGAAAAAAGGGCTGGTAGCTTTGTTTTAAATCACTTTCTTTGTGTCCCATGTTTAACTTCCAAGATCTTATAAAGTCACAGGAAGTTACTTAGAGATTGTTTAGTGATCTTAATCGTTAGTGGCAACAAGCTAGGAAAGCACTCGTTTCCTGTTTAGGTGTATATTACTCAAAGGCAACAGATACTCATGCCAGTGGGTCAGAACACTTGCCCTGAACAGTCTTAGAGAAGTACTGAAAAATCATACTCTTCTGATTTTCACTATTTTAAAAGAAAATGTTATTGTTCCTTTTTATTTTCATAGAAGTAGTTAATATTCCTTATAGTAAAGCTTTAAAAAAAAGTTAGAGAAGCTAAAAGAAGAAAATTAAAATGACCTTAATCCCACAATCCAGAGATTACATTTTGGAGATATATATATATATATATATATATATATATATATATATATATATGTATAATTTGTTTACCAAAATGATCTCATATACTACCTACTATTTTCTGACTTTAAAACATATTTTTAGTACAGAAACAATACATATTCACTGTGAAAAAAATTTTAATGAAGCAAAAAAGAAAAATCACCCAAAGCCCTACCATCCAGAGATCGTCACTGTTAACACTTTGAAGTATAGCTTTTGAGATCTTTTTCTATCTGTGTACTGAGGAACACACACATATATATGTTCATACAGTTAGGTTCATCCTGTTCTTTTATTGATCAGTTTTCAGAAGAATACATTAGTGTCTTAGTCTCCAAAGGTAGCCAACAGACTGATATTTTTTGGTTTTGTTTTATTATGTAGTCATGTTTTTGTATATATATGTTTGAATTTATTGTGGTGATTATTCTTGATACTCTCAATTGTTCCATCTGTGGCCTGGGGGAGTCAAGTTAGCTGTTGGACTGTGATGTGACCTTGTAGTCTTTGATTGCTTTTTTGCTTTCAGACATAAGATATTCAGATTCATCTTATACATTTCTTGCTCTATGCTTGAAAGCAATTCTTTTTAAGAATAAGTGATATTTAGGGACTACAAGATGGACACTAGTAATATTTATTGCCACTGAGATGTCATTGCTTCCAGGCTTTTTCAATGATTAGAGCCAGGAAATATGTGGATTTTCAGAAAACAAAAAAAGGCAAATTGAAAGTTCTTCCTGATATTCCCAATTAAAATGAAATGTTATAGAGTTTAAATTTTTCCTAACATTTCATTAAGAAAAATTTTAAGCTTATAGAAAAATTGAAGGAATTTTACCGTGAAAACTCGTATACCATGACCTAGACTCTTTAACATGTGTTTGTCCACCTAGCCATTCTTCTTTACTGTATTTTATATTTTTATCTTTGTATTTCTTTTCTCTTACCTATAAATATTGATTCCTAATAAAATTAATACAGTTATTTACTTGCTTCATATATATATGCATGCAAATATATAGTCACATATTCATATATATACTCACACATGCATATAATGTTTTAAAGTAAGAAGTCCAACATTAGTATCATCAGCAAACCTACTGTTTCTAAGGGATTTTGTTTGTTTTTGTCCTCAGGATGTACAAAGTTCTATATTTCAAGTCATTTGAAATACTTATGTGTGGTTACGCTGCTAATTTGGTTTAGAGTAAGAGGTGGAACATTTTTTCTATAAAAAGCAAGCAGTAAATATTTTGGGCTTTGTGATCCATGCTGTTTCTGTTACAGCTTTTCACATCTGCCATCATAGCTTGAAAGCAGCCATGTGTAATATGTAAATAAATGAGCATGACTATGTTCCAGTAAAACTTTATTTGTAGAAACAGGTGAAGGGCCAGATTTGACCTGTAGCTTGTATTTTGGCAACCTTGGACGTAAAGTATAGAATTTTTAGGTTCATTTGTTTTTTATCTTTAGGAATATTTTGAATTTTCTTATTGATTTGTTTTTTTAAAACTATGAAAAACGTGTGTGTGCTCAGTTGTGTCTAGCTCTTTGTGGCCACATAGACTGTAGCCCACCAGGTTCTTCTGTCCATGAAATTTTCTAGGTGAGAGTATTGGAGTGGGTTACTATTTCCTTCTCCAGGGGAATCTTCCCAACCCAGGGATTGATCCCATGTCTCTTGTGTATCCTGCATTGGCAGGCGGATTCTTTACTAGTAGCACCACCTTTGAAGCCCATAAGAAACATACACTGCTTTAAGAGGAAAACTCTAAAACTGGATACATTTATCCATGTCCATTCCCACTGATTTTTTTCCGTTTCTCTATAGACAGTTCATTGTAGTGAATTTTTAATTTGTTCTTCCACTACTTTTAAAAAATAAAAACAAATAATTTGTGTACCTTCCCATTCTAACACAAAAGCTAGCATACTATATACATTCTTCTATACCGTTTAAAATTCAATATGTCTTAGAGGTAGCTGCATAGTGGTACGTGGAAATCTTCCTCTTTCCCTTTTAACAGCTGCATATAGTGTTACATTATGTGAATATGCCACTACTTATTCATCAGTTCTCTGCTGCTGCTGCTAAGTCACCTCAGTCGTGTCCAACTCTGTGCGACCCCATAGACGGCAGCCCACCAGGCTCCGCCACCCCTGGGATTTTCCAGGCAAGAGTACTGGAGTGGGGTGCCATTGCCTTCTCCGCATCAGTTCTCTATGAATGGATATTTGGGTTGTTTTAAGCCTTTTGTTAATATAATAAAATACTTTTTACCAGACTCAATGGGTTTAACACTTGGGGTCCTTAGTCGGTGAACACACCAACTACTTTCTTAAAGTAGAAGCATTTATTACATGTGACAAGTAAGGAGTGAGGGAGATAGTGTTACCAAGTTCAAGCTATTACTGTTCACTGCTCTACCATGGCAGGGCAGTAAATTGGGCGACAAGGGTTGGAGCAAGAAATAACAACTTTATTTGGAAAGCCAGGAGACTGAGAAGATGGTGGTACCAGAAAACCATCTTAACCTAGTTAGAATTCAGGCTTATTTTATACTAAAAGGGGATAGGGTGTGGCTTGTTGCAGACCTGGCACAGTTGTCGATCTAGCCATGATGTTCCTATAAACCTCCACCCCAGAAAAATGTTCAATGGAGAAAAATGTCATTTTATTTTCTGCAACTTTGTAGCTCTGTGTAAGTGGAAAACTGTTATACCTTTAAAGGTCAAACCTAGGAGGTAGAGAAAAGGCTATGGTGTATTATTTCAGGCAGTAGGGCACAAAGGTTAGAGCTAAAGGAACAGACCCAATATGAAGTCAGGCTTGTTCTGTGTTAAATAGGCCTCAAAACACAATCTCCCCTAACCATTGGACCAGGGTAGTTTTAAGCCTGGGAGGCATGCATGTTCATGAAAGGGCAGGCATGATCATCCACAAGCATTATAAAGAGGCAGCGGTTACTCTAGGTTGCCCAGAGCTGAAAGCAAACAGGCGCTTGAGTGTTTGCTTGTACTACAGTGTCTTGTTGGATGTTTTGTAACATTTTGGGGACACCTGGTGCAATTTAAGGGTTAGCTTCTGCAAGACAAAGCACACTTGGATTCAGCTCCATCCCTTCCCTACTGCTGCCCATCTAACAATATGGCAATGAGTAGCTTTGTGTATATGTCACTTTGCATTTTTGCCTGTATATCTATCTAGCAGCAGCTATCTATAGGATAGATTCTTAAAAGAGGGATTGCTGGGCCAATGGTTAAATGCCTATATAATTTTGTTAGATGTTGCCAAATTTCTCTTCTTAGGGATGTACCATTTTAGTTTCTTACCAGCCATGTATGAAAGTGTGTGTTTCCCTGAAACACACAATGTGTTATAAAAACATTTGGATTTTAGCCACTTGATAGATGGGAAGTGATATTTCAGTATAGTTTTAATTTACTTTTCTCTTAGGAGCAAGGTTGATCATATGTTCATGTTTAAGAGCAATTTGCATTTCTTTTTCTGTAAACTGTTCATATCTTTTCCCCATGTAGTATTTCATACTCTGTTCACTTTAGAATATTTTTAGTGAACATGTCATTGAATAATGTTCATCATAGTATAATGGCTTCAAATAATCCATATGTCATTCATTCATTCAATAAATAACTACTTATTTTGAACAGCTACTGTGTCAGACAGGCCTTGCTCCAGGCAAGGAGAACACAGCAGTGAACAAAACAGAGCAATATCCTTGTCCTCAAGGAGTTTTTGTTCTTGTTGGTGGAGAGACAGTAATAAGCAAGACAAATGTTGCATATAAAATACAGTATGTTAGATACAGGTAGACTATATTTACTCAACATGTATTTCTAATTTTATACTATTATAAATAATGTGTTGAACACCCTTTTAGTTATCATCAGTTGCATCTTTCTTAGATATATTAACTTTAGTTTCAAAGTCTATTGCTGTTTGATTTCATTTATATTTTCAGCATTTTATTATAGTTTTATAACCATAACCCACCTTTTGGCATTGTATTTTTAGTAGTCATCCTAGAATCACAATATACATTGTAATTTTTCACAATCTGCTTAGAATTTATCTTGTACCACTTCACAGGACACATAAAAACCTTGTGACTGTAAGGGCTCTTTTATAGCTTCCACCCCTTTTGGGTTTTATGCTATAGTTTTCATGTTTATTGTATCTATATAAGATATAAACCCCATAATACAGTTTTATAGATTTTACTTTAGACAGTTATATATATTTAAACAAATAAGGAGGAAAAAAATGAATCTTTTATGTTTACCCACATATTTACCATTTCTGATGCTTTTCCTTCCTTCCTGAAGATCCAGGTTTCCAGCTGGTACTGTTTTCCTTCAGCTTGAAGAACTTCCTTTAGCGTTTGTTTGTATTCCAGATCTGCTGGCAGTCAGTTTTAGTTTTAATTGATCTGAAAATGTCTTCCTTTACCTTTCATTTTTGAAGGTTACTTTTTATTGGATATAGAATTGAGACTTGATAGGTGTTTTTTTTTTCTCCTGTCATCACGTCAGGTGGTGGTGGTTGTTTTTTGTTTGTTTTTTACCCTGTTACCGCTTTAATGTTTTTCCACTATCTTTTAACAGTCATTGCTTGTGATGATAAGTTCACAGTCATTCATAGCATTAGTCTCCTGTGCTGATTGCTTTTTTCTGAGTACTTTCAAGATTTTCTCTTTGTCTAATTTTTAATTTTAATTTATTTGTAATTGGAGGATGATTGCTCTACAGTATTGTGTTGGGTTCTGCCCTAGATCAGTGTGATCTTTATCTGATTTTAATGATTGACTATAATATGCCTAGATGTGATTTTCTTTCTACTCATCCTGATTGGGCATCACTGAGCTTACTGAATCTGTAAATTTATGCTTTTTCACTAAATTTTGGAAAATTTTGATCATTATTTCTTCACATCCTTTTGTGATCCATTTTCTCTCCTCTCCTTTTATTCTAGTTACTCTCTATTTTATTACAAATACATCATTTGATAGTGTTCACAGATACTAAGGCTCTGTTTCTATAAAATCTTTTTTTGTTGTTGTTCAGATTGGATAATTTCTCAGGGTATATCTTCAAGTTCTCTTTTTTTGGGGGGTCATCTCAAAGCTGTTAAGTCCATCCATTGATTTTTTTAAAAATTTCAGATATTTTGTTTTTAAATTGTAGTATTTCCATTTGGGGTTTTAAAAAATGCGTGCTACTTTTTTGCTGAGAGTCTGTATTTTGTTCATTCATAATAAGTACTTTGATCACATGCTTGAACATAGTTATAAGAGTTGCTTGAAAATCTTTGTCTGCTCAGTGTGACACCTGGGTCATCTTGAATCAGTCTCTATTTGATTGTCTTTCTCTTGAGGTGGTTCACATTTTCATATTTCTTCATCTGGTCTAGGACTTTTGGATTGTATAATTGACATCATGAAGGATATGCTGTTGAAACTCTAGATTCTGTTACAGTCCTCCGGAGAGGATTGGTCTTTTTTGGTTTGGTTTTGTTTTAAAGTAGGTTTTTTTATTTTTGCAATGCCATGTGACATGTGGGATCGTAGTTCCCCGACTCGGGATGAAACCTGGGCCCACGGCAGTGCTGAGTCCTAGCCACTGGATCACCAGGGAGTTCCCTAAAGTAGGAAGTTCATTTGACTAATTCATACTCTAAGCTCTGTCTCTTCTGCGATAGGCAGCAGCTCTTTTCAGTTCTTTCCATTTTAGCTGAGGTATTTAAAGTTCTTCCCATAGATGCTTAGTTCAAAGATTAGCCACATGTTTAAGCACAGTTTGTATTAGATGGTTGGATGGCATCACCAACTCGATGGACATGAGTTTGAGCAAGCTCCGGAAGTTGGTGATGGACAGGGAAACCTGGCATGTTGCAGTCCATGGGGTTGCAAAGAGTCAGACACGACTGAGCAACTGAACTGAACTGACTGTATGCAGAACTGGGAGCTCTTCCTCTCTAGTTCTGTACTTTCTGAGATGTCTTATTTTCCACCTGCTGTAGTTGCCCTGAATTCTGTGCTTTGGTTCTCAAGTCAGTAAGATGAGTTTCTTCTAGTGCTTTTGCTATGCAAAGACCTAACCCCAGACTGAAAAGCAAGAAACTTACTCAGTGCTGTTTTTTTCCTTCTGAGTGCCTTCTCTAGTTTTTGTTCACTTTCATCACCTTCAGGTACCTTCAGATATTTGCTTTTTACTCTTTGTTCAGAGTTGATAGTTATCTGTGAGAGGCTTGGTCTTATAGGAGTTCTAAGGAGATCTTTATTATCACTCTTCATTCATTCTTTTACTCAGTCAACTAACAGATACTTGTTTGGGGCTTACTTTATGTAAGCTGTGCAAAGCACTGACCAAACAAGAGAGATGTTGTACCCACCCTTATTAAGTTTAAATTCTAATAGAGAAGGAAGAAAGTAAATACCAATAAGATAATTACTAATTATGATAAGTACTATAGAGAAAAGAAATTGGGTGTTATCACAGAGTTAATAGTGTGGGGGATGGCTTTTAGAGTGGTCAAGGAAGGCCACCTCTGAGGAGATAATATTTAGATTGAGATTCTGGATACCTCTGTCTCAGAATTTCCGCATTTAGGTGTATACACATCAGGAATGTGTGTGTGTGCTTCCACCAAGAGAAATCTATTTTATTTTTTATTTACTTATTTTTAATTTTTGACCATACCTTGTGGCGTGTGGGAATCTTAGGTTGTTCCCTGGCCAGGGATTGAACCCATACTCCAATATTGGAAGGCATAGTCTTAACCACTAGACTGTCAGGGAATTCTCAAGAGAAATCTATTTTAAATATTAAGAGGAAAAGTAAATTTCCTGATGTGTGAAAAGTAAATTTTTGGGAGAGTGAAAGTAGGGAAGCCAGTCAAGAAGGTGCTGCTGTACTTCAGTTTAAAGATGTTCATGGCTTTGACAAAGGTTGTAGTCATGAGATGGAGAAAAATGAATAAATTTGAGAATGATTTAGTAAGTAGAACAGGAAAGACTTGGTGATGGGTTGGATAAGAGAAAAAGGTGGAGATGTAACCAGTTAGTAACCAGGTTAGACTGTACTTGGGAGTGTAAGGTACTTGTGAGAATCAGTAATTTGTTGAATTTGAAAAGCCTAAGAAATATCCAAGTGAAGATTTCATTCAGCAGTTGGAAATATGTCTCTGAAACTTAGAGGGTAGTCATGGGCCAGGCATGTAAATTTGGGAGCTGTTGGCTTATAGCTCATTTTTAAAGACCTAGGGCTGAATAAGACTGTCGAGGAAGATAATCCAGAGTTCAGGACAAGCCCTGGAGCACTTCGATATCTGGTAGAGGAAAAGAACCAGTAGAGGAGACATTCCGAGATGGCCGTTGAGGTAGAAGGGGAAAACCAGGACAGGGTGCTTGCTGCCTCAGAACCCAAGAGGAGCGTTTCAAGGAGTCAGCAAGGATGTCAGCTGCTGAGAGTGTGCATGAGCTCCTTCACCAGCAGAGGGCAGTAAAGACCATTTTGGGAGAGTTCAGGAAAAATTGAGACTAGATATTAGGGAGTGTGTGTGATTGAATTAATTTCTTTGCATCCCATGTCCATATTCTGTGATTTGCCTCACTGGTTGTAATTTTATGACGGAAAGGACTTTGTTTGCTTCAATGCCTTATCCCTGGGATCTAGAACAGTTTGAATGAGCCTTCTGTGGTAAATGTTTAGCTTTTTAGATTTCTATTCTCGCTATAGTTTCAGTCCAGTAAGTTGATTAAGATCTGGCCTCTTGGTTCAGGGGCAGCAAGCACCCTGTCCCCTCAGAACCTGTGGGGAATGGAAACAAACTCCATGAAGTATTTGGTTGGCCAAAAAGTTCGTTCAGGTCTTTCCATAGGACGCTATGAAAAACCCAAATGAATTTTTTGGCTAACCCAATATGATATGTTATGGACATAATTCTAACTACATACAAAGTGCTGTGGTAAGGCAGGGAATGTGGTCTAGAATTCTGCCTTGGCTGGGGAGGCACAGTTGGGGGCCTCTTTCTAGAAGTAGCAACATCTGAGTCATGCTTCAGAAGATGTACTGGAGTGGGCAAGGCATTCCTCATGGAGGGAAGCACAATTTGTTTTCCATGCATGTAATTTGGCTGATTTTTCTTCAGAAGGATCAGACTCAAATTCACTGCAGATCACGAAACATGACGTCTTATTGGCTACTTTAAAATCTAACCTGTCTGCTTTGGAGGACAAGTTTCTGAAAGATCCTCACTGGAAGATATTGAAACTCCTACGGGATGAAATTGCTAATAAGGCAGAATGGCCTCAAGACTCTATGGACATCACCTGGCATTTTACCTCCCAGACCTTACTGCTGCTGCTGTGCTTGAAGGAAACCATGCTCCGCCTGGCAGCTGATTTCAATCCAGGTAAACCCAACCCGAAGACCCCAGAAACTGCTCCTGCCCTGAGTCCGGACACGCTTAGCGTCTCCCAGCAAAAGACTGTCCAGTCAGTTTTGCAGTTTGTAGTGACCTTGGGTGTCTGCCCCTATCTCGTGCCTGGTGTTGGAGTCCCTCTAAGATACAGGACTGAGTTTGGGGCCGTTGTTCAGGACTTGGTGTGTCTCAGTGCTGCTCCCAGCGCAACCCGAAGGCTGTACACGAGCTGCAGGGTCCTCCTCAGTGTTGCTGAGCATGCGTCTCTGGGGAGCCTGGTTTTCTGCCGCCATTTTGGGGATATTGCAGCAGGTCTGTGCCAGCTGGGGTTCTGCCCAAGCAAGAGATCACCGCTGAGTCCTGAGGAAGAGGTAAGCATCCATGGAGAGAGAGAGAGTGTGTGAGAATCTATCTGTTTACTTGTGTGTGGTTGCTATAAGAGATCATCTCAGTTCTTTGGGAAAGTGCTGATGGAAAGACCTAGAATTTTTACTAAATGCCTAAGCATCTCTGGTGGATGGACGAATCTTTTTAGGGGGTTGGACCTTTCATTTATTAAATACGAGTCCTTTCACTCCTGAAGAGTCCATTTCACCTGTTCCCTTCTTTCCATTTTTTGAAACAGCTGTTGCAAGCTATTTCTTTGAATCTCTTTTTCTTTCCTCCTTTGTAAAATGTGTTTATTAATACCTGCCTTGAGAAAAAAAAACAATACCTACCTTGGAAGGTGACTGTGAGGATTAAGGATAATGTGAGTAAGTTACCTGGCCCAATACCCAGCAGTGCTCACCAAAAAGTTACTACTACTAATATTAATATTAAACTGTGTACGCCTCCTTCATTAAGTTCTTGGGAAGATTAAGTGAGATGAAGTATGCAAGCACTGGGTGCCCTGCACAATCCAGTCAGTGTTGTTTGTTACTATTAGGTGTTAAGGTTACAGGCCTGTGTTTTGTTGACAGTCAGTAGGGATTTGAGCATCTGGATGATAAAGTGATGTGAAGGATACAAAAGCATTAGATGTGGCCATTTTCTCAAACAGCTCGCGCAGTCACTGGGGAGACAAGACTCACAAGTGTAACATAACAGGGACCACGGCTTCCCCATGAGAGCACTGCCAGCCTTAGCACAGGAACCTAAACAGAAGACGCTGTTAAGGTATAAATGTAACCAGGGTCACATGCAGTGTAATTCCTTTGCTCCTGCATCCAGATTTTATCACATCCACTCACATCATCTTTCTGTCAACCTTTCTATGTCACCCTCCAACTTGTTCCTTTTCTGTTTTTTCTGCCTGTGCTCACAAAAGAAAATAAAATATTTAAAAGCCATTGTCACCTGAGTAGTCACATGAAATTATGGTCTCCTCCAGTGCCTTTATGTTTTGCGGAGCAGAGCTCTGTGCTCTTTACAACAAGGTGTGCGTCTTGACAGCTCTGTCAGTGCCTGTTGCCTGCACTTCCTTGAGATAAGGGGTCTGGAGCAGGTCTTTGACTATTGTTTGAGCTAAGCAGTACCCAGAGGTCTCAGGCAGAAGAGAGAAAAGAAAAGGGAAACAGAGAAAGGACCAAGTTATGGGGTGGAAGGAGAAGGGGAAACATGGTGGGTGGACAGTATGAAGCTGGACGAGTCCGGCAACGGCTCTTGCTGTGATCAGCATCTGCATCACAATTTACTAAATTGTAACGAGCAGAATTCTGAGTCTTGACTGTGAAGCTCCCAAAGGGGGTCAGTCTGTTGTGGCTTGGAGCAGGGACCCAATTAAATAGCACCCTCTGCTGCCCAAATTCTGAATGAATGAAAAGACTGTTAACAGAGTAAGAGATGACAAGTCAGAATGTCACCTTTATTACTCATCAAGGCAGAGCTGGAAGGTCTATAGAGAGAGACCCATGGGTCTCCTAACAGTGCATTCCACGAGATGCACTTCTCACCCAGTTTTAAAGGGTGCCAGAAAACTGCAGCTCCTTCTGTCCCAAAGCAGAGGACATGCCCCTGAAAAATCTGTGGCACAGAAGAGCAGAATAGACTGTGCGCTCACGCCCAAGAGACCGAAGAGGAGCAGGCTCCTCTGTGTGTGCCAGAACTCAGCAATCAGATGAATGGATGCAATCTCCTGCCCAGAAGTGGGTGAGGGAATGGAGAGGGGGCCAGGAGTGTTTCCTTATTATAGCATCCTCTGAATGGAAGGAAACCAAGAGGCAAAAGAATTAAAATGGATAACCAACAAGGACCTAGTATATAGCACATGGAACTCTTCTGAATGTTATGTGGCAGCCTGGATGGGAGGGGAGTTTGAGAGAGAATGGATGCATGTATAGAAATGGCTGAGTCCCTTTGCTGTCCACCTGACATTATCACTGCATTGTTAATTGACTATACCCCAATACAAAATAGAAAGTTAAAAAAAAAAAAGGCAAAAGAAGTCGGCCTCCTGCTCCCCTCACAAGCATCTTTGTTCACTGTTGCAGGACGTTACCTTCTATTGCTTGCCTGGTTTGTATCTCACAGAAGCCAAGGATGTGTTTCTTTTAGGTGTTAACTGAAGAAGAAAGAGCCCTATCGAGGAAGGCCCTAAGAGACATCTTGGATCAAGTGTATCAGCCATTAGCAGTCCGAGAATTACTTATCCTCCAGGGAGGACCGCCCCAGGTATGCCCGCCTGGGGACTCTTGTGGGTGAAGCTTTATTGATAGAGTGTAGCTTTATTGTAGAGTGTACTGTCTTCTTCTCTGGTAGCTCAGCAGTAAAGAATTTGCCTGCGATGCAGGAGACCCAGGTTTGATCCCTGGGCAGGGAATATCCCCCAGAGAAGGAAATGGCAACCCACTCCAGTATTCTTGCCTGGGAAATCCCATGGACAGAGGAGCCTGGCTGGCTACAGTCCATGGGGTCGCAAAGAGTTGGACATGACTGAGTGATTAAACAACTGTCTTCTCCTGGAAATTAGTCTAGTTGAATCCTGTTTCATCTTTTAGATTGTTAAATGGTTTTTGCTAAACTAAATTACACCAACCTCTGAGATAATTTTAAGGGATTTTTCTTTTAATGAAAAATTGACATTTTTCCCAATAATATTGTGATAATTTTTTAGGGCTTATGACAAAAATATATATTATTCATTCTCAAACTGGGTCTTTTTTTTAAACTAAAATTTGGCTATTTGACAGTATTCTTCTGGCAGAAGTATTTGGACATCTTATTCTTTGAATGAAGTATTTGAAGTCAAGGAATTAAAACTAGAGTTATTAATGGACTATTCTTAGATCTTTTTTTTTGGAAAACGTAATAGTATATATTCTACTCAGCATAATATAGTTTCTTTTTTCCTTAAAAGTAATTATTTATCAAAAATGATTCAATTTGGTGATGTAGCTGGAATTATCTATTTTTTTTTAGTACCTAAATGTTAGTTACGAGTTTAGGTGAGTAAAGCATGAAGGTCCAAAGGATGGGACTTCCCTGGTGGTCCAGGGGTTAAGACTCTGTGCTCTGAATGCAGAGGGTCTGGGTTCGATCCCTGGGCAGGAAACTAGATCCCACGTGCTGCAACTAAGGCCTGGTTCAGCCAAATAAATAAATATGTATTTTTTTTTAAAACATGAAGGGTCAAAGCAATTAACTGTAGGACCAGCTGAAGCTGACTGCAAAGACATCTCCTTGTTGAAGTCATTTTCATCTCATCCCTAGAATATTACTAGAGCCTCATGTTGGGACCCTCTTGCTCATGCTCCGCTTCTCTGAGTGAGTCCACATTTTGCCAGATGAAGCAAAATACATTATAAGGACATGATGGAAAGCAGAGGCTCAGGAGTTAGGCACACTGGAATTCAACCCCAGTGTGCAATTGTTTGAATTGGTAAGCCTTTCCATCCCTCACTTTTCTTACCCATAAAATGGGGATGACAACAGTACCTTCCTTATGAAGTCCCTTTTGAGATTGTGTGGCAGGGTGCTTAACCCAGTGCATGGCACATCAACCCCCTCAAATTTCTTTAATTATTAATAATTATAAAATAATTATAAAAGAACAGGCTAGTTGGGGTTAAATGTTTCCTGCACTAAGTTTTATGCTCACACAGTTAAACACAATGAATGACCACACTATAATTTGCACTCCAGCCCCAAATAAGGGACAGCAAGTATGTTTTGTTCATGGTGGTGCCACAGAACTCTCAAAAAGGAGTTCTTGAGGAAATCTAACTCTTCCTAAAACTGCTGTGTCAAACAGAATCAGAGTAGCTACGACCTTGGGGGCCAGGACAGGAGTGCCCTCTCACTGTTGTGGACTCTTCTCTTAGTGGTGAGTCTTCTTTGGAGCTGCATTTGATTGGAAGGACTGCGTTCAGATTGGTTACATGGATCTTGTGTCCCCCAAATCTATATTTTATTCACAAACATTTGTATATTTCTGGGTTTGAAATTTCACTTGATACTTTACTTGAAGAAGTTTCACTGTATTTTTACTTCCTTAAAAGTGAGGCTGAAGAAGATTTTATAAATGTTTACAAAAATTTTTTTTTTCTTTAATGAGATTTTTTTTTTTGCCATGATGGCTTTGCAGGATCTAAGTTCCCCAACATGGAATTGAACCCAGGCCATGGCAGTGAAAGTCGAAGGAATCCTAGTTGAAGGAATCCTAACACTGGGCCACCAGGGAACTCCCCCTTTCCCTTTTTTTTAAAAGAAAAAATTTTGCCCTTTTGAAGTCTGTATAGCGTACTAATGTTAATTATCAGTCTGACTCAGTATATTTGTATATTTATAATTTCTGTAAATCCTACCTGAAAAGAAAAAACATCCTATCCATTGCACTGACATTCATTCACACATTTCTCTTCGTTTTTCAGTCTTGCTCAGAAGGGAAGATGCAAGTTAGGTGTCGGGCCCCAGCTTGGCTCCGGCGTCTGTGTGGGCAGCTGCTCTCTGAAAGGTTGATGAGACCCAGCGGTGTTCAGGCAGTAGTCCGGGGCATTTTGGAAGGAGCAGGTGGTAAGAAATAGACGTTTGTTACTTTGGCATCCACTTTTCTTTATTAGTCTCTAGCTTTTGACTGTAAAACCTGATGGAGACAAGACTTTGTTTGTGCCTTTGTGGGGCGTGAGGATGTTAAACTTGAATGAACTCCTTTTCCAAAAAACTCACTTTCTTGCTGTTGCCCCCCAAAATAGTTGTGATACACTGCTCATGTTGCATAATATTGTCAGCTGTTTCAAATAAGGTATAATATCAGAGGAAAACATTGTACAGAAAGTTTAAGTAAACCCTGTAGAAACCATGAAATTCTCTGTGGAAAAGGCCAGAGGTCCTAAGAGTACTTCACCTCAGGACTTAAAATATAAAAGCATTCTCCTCAAGCTGGAGATACCCACGAGATACAAGCTTGGGAATGAAATTTTAGATTCGTTTCCAGTTATATTCTCTTAGAATATAAGAGAAGAAATGTTAATTATCATACTAAGTATGGTAGTAGTTTTTAATTTATATTTTTTGACTTTTAAACAAATTATATATGCACATAATTTAAAGAATAAATAGGTCTACAATGCTTTTAGGGAAAAATAGCAGTCCTTAGCTGCCTTCCACTCCATTTCCCATCCCCAGAAGCAGCCACTTGGAACATTTCGAGTGGATTTCTTCTGATATTTACCTCTCTTTTCTAACCATAATCTTTGCATTAAAAAATATTTCACTGGAGTGGATGTGCCTGGTAATTTTTGAATGGATAGCAGGCATTTTAATTTAACACTGCCAGATGCTATATTTTGTTGTGTTCCTTTGTTGGGCTTTGTGCTAGAATGCAGTTAGTTTTCTTGCTATCAGTTTGAGTCCTTCAATTCTGGCTCTTAAACCTTGTTACTGTGGGTGGATAACAGCCTTTAACCTAAGGTAATTTGGTACCAATGCTAAGGTAATACCTTTCTGGGATTTTACTTGATTCTGTATGTATTAAGAGGCTTCTCCATGCTCACTAGTAGGAACACTAACTATTCCAAGCCCTGCATGAACTCTGGAGATTGTTCTCCCTACTCCTTTCTGGTGTTTCTTGCCTTGGATTTCTCTCTCTCTGTTGCTTTTCCTCTCTCTCAACACACACACACACACACACACACACACACACACCATACTCTGCAGAAGACTTGAGAGAGGATTCCTCTACTGATCTCTGGAGTTGCCTATTTGTGTAGCTTTCTCCTCTCTGCTGTTTTACCCTGAAAGCTCTAGCTGTGTTGATGTCCCTGAATTCTGAACTGTGTTTCTTCTTTAATTCAGCAACATAGCAGGGTTCATTGGGTTCTCCTTTACCTGTGGTGTGGCCTCAAAACTCTCTAGGGACTTGCCTTGGCCGTCCAGTGGTTAAGACTCCCAGTGCAGGGGCACTAGGTCAGTCCCTGGTCAGGGAACTGAGTTCCTACATGCCTCATAGTATGGACAAAAAAATTAAAAAAAAAAAAAAAATCCTCTCTCAAGGTAGTAGGCTAGGGTGTTCATGGGGCTCACCTTGTTTGCTCCCCTTCTCTTGGGACCAGTGTCTTGGGCTGCTTTTGTCCAGTGTCTGAAAGCCACCGTTTACATGTTTTTTCTAAGGGGGTAAGGTAAATCTGATACCTGTTACTCCGTAACTCTAGTTTAAGGCAGTTTGAATGACAGGATGCATACAAAGAGACAGAATAATAGAAATATTAATCATTTAAAACATGTCAGTAATAAGCACAAAGAAGAAACTAGTGTTCAGATAATATGAATACTCTCATTACAATGGTTAAGTGCTATTTTTTCCTCGGAACTTGCCAGAGACAAACATCAAAAGGAAAGTATGAAGAGGTAGTTTATCTTACAGAAGAAATTAGCAACTTTCAATAGGGAAAAAGATAGTTTCTCCTCTAATTTAAGGACCTTATGTGGTGAGGTGCTATGAATTTTTGATGTCTGTATCCATTGCTGACAGCCGGCGCGGCTGGAGGGAGTGATGCTGAGGCCACAGCTGCTGACTGGAAGAAGTGTGACTTGATTGCAAAGATTTTAGCTTCTTGTCCCCAGCAGTCTCTTTCACCAGAGGATTATTATAGAGATATCTGCCCCCAGGTAAATCATGTTTCTTTTGTCTGTTTGAGGATTATCTGCTTATTTATAGAAAGAGGACTTTTAATGTTCACCTAATATTGAGTTAGGGGCTTTTCCAGTGGCTCAGCGGTAAAGAATATGCCTGCAGTGCTGGAGACGCAGGTTTGATCCCTGGGTGGGAAGACCCCCTTGGAGAAGGAAATGGCAGCCCACTCTGGTATTCTTGCCTGGAAAATCCTGCCTGTCCATGGTGTTGTAAAGAGTCAGATACGACTTAGTCACTAAACAACAACAACAGTATTGAGTTAAAACAATATAATGTTTATTATTCAGTGAAGGACTTTCTTAATAACATTAAAAACCTGTGGGAGAGACTGATCTGTTAGGCTTCCCTGATGGCTCAGTTGGTAAAGAATGCAGTGCAGGAGACCCCTGTTTGATTCCTGGGTCAGGGAGATCCCCTGGAGAAGGGATAGGCTACCCACTCCAGTAGTCTTGGGCTTCCCTTGTGGCTCAGCTGGTAAAGAATCTGCCTGCAGTGCGGGAGACCTGGGTTTGATCCCTGGTTTGGGAAGATCCCCTGGAGAAGGGAAAGGCTGCTGCTGCTGCTGCTGCTGCTGCTAAGTCGCTTCAGTCGTGTCCGACTCTGTGCGACCCCAGAGATGGCAGCCCACCAGGCTCTGCTGTCCTTGGGATTCTCCAGGCAAGAATACTGGAGTGGGTTGCCATTTCCTTCTCCAGTGTATGTAAGGCCCCATTACTGTAGCCTACCAGGCTCCTCCGTCCATGGGATTTTCCAGGCAAGAGTACTGGAGTGGGGTGCCATTGCCTTCTCCGAAGGGAAAGGCTACCCACTCCAGTATCCTGGCCTAGAGAATTCCGTGGACTGTATCAATGGGATTGCAAACAGTCAGACACGACTGAGTGACTTTCACTTTCACTTTCATCATTAGTAACTGACTAGCTTGCCCTCAAAACTGGAATATGAAGCTATAGTTTTGTCATATTTATTATCTTTTCTGTGTTTTTAATTATTTTTGTAAAAATATGTAGTAAATAAAAAAGGTTAATTAGCATGGTATACAATTTTAAAAAGGACAAAGGAATAAGTGGAAAAATAAGTCTCTCTCCTCTCTCTGTACCAGTTTCTTATTTATTTTGCAGAGACAATCTGTGAATCATGTGTATACAATTATATGTGTATATATTTGTTTTTATATTCTAATTTTTACCCAAACGATAATATGCTGCACACACTATTTTTTGGTTTTGCTTTTTTCACTTAACAATGTACCTTGGAGATCATTTCAATTAAGCAGTCTCATTCTTTTTCTTGGGTGCATAGTATTTCATCATATTACTTACCATAATTTATTTAACCGGCTTCCTGTTAATGGACATTTAAGTTGTTTCCATTGTTTTGCTGTTACAATGCTCCAGTTAATAGGGAAAATTTTTAGAATTGAAATGATTGGCTTAAAGAGTATATGTATTTAAATTTTTGATTGATATTATATATGTATTTGTTTTCCCACACCTTTGCCTACACAGTGTGTTACAAAACTTTTCTTGGTTAATCTGGTAGGTGAAAATGTGGAAGGAGTGTTCTTAGTCACCATTCCACGTGCTTTTAGATGTAAGATATGCCTTTTGGAGTACAGTGTAAAGAAAGTCATTCAGCTGTTATGCTGGTCTTCATGTTCTCATGGGGAAGCATGCATGGGAGCAAATATGATGTAAAATCTTACACTGGAAGATATTGAGTAGAAATTATCTTACAGGATAAAGTTATTTGTAATGATGAGTAAATATTTTCTAAAACTAGTAGCTATAATTTTGGCACTTAAGGAAATAAGACCATCAAGTCATAGGTTTTAGTCTTGCTGAGCTTGTTTTTGGCAGCATCACAGGTCACATACAGTTTTGGGACAGCAGATTCTCCTGTCTACAAAACGTTTGAGTCACTTTTAAGCCAGGAACAGAATGCACTTTTCTGTTGGGTATTTAGACTCAAACATTAGAGATCAGTGGTTTTTTTGTTTGTTTGGTTTTTGTTTTTTAATGTTTATTTTTTGAGAATAAAGTAGACCCTTGGTCAGATCTGACAGGCTCTTCAGAGTCTGAATATATTTATATGCCTTGACCCCATAATTCCTATTTATCATAGTAAAATTTGGGGGGAAAGCTGAATATCTGGAAATAATATTTTTGAGGAATTTATAACAATATGAGAAGGTTTTAGCAATACACAAAATTGAATATTAAGTATGGTCTCAATTGAAAAGAGGAAAGAATTATATGAGGAACATGTTGGAAAAAATACACCAAAAGTGTTTGTAGTAATTTGGAATTTAATTTTTTTTCTTAAAAATTATTCTCCAAATTTTCTACAAATAGCACATATTTTATAAATCTGATAAAATTGTTTAACAAAAACATAGCTCTTTCAGTTCTCATACCCTTTGGTACTGGGTTGTTAAATTAATAAAAAGAAAACAAAACAGTTCTGTTGAATCAGTGTTGCTGCAGTGAATTTGTTTTTTGGTGTTAAGAAATTCATGTGTAATGTGTTCTTTTCTTAGTTATTATAGTGCTTCTTACAAAGAGCCTGGTATTTACCTTATGGAATTTTTCCTTTAGATTTTGGATTTATTTCACTTTCAAGATAAATTGGCAGCTCGACAATTTCAGAGAGTTGCCACCACAACCTTTGTAACTATGTCAAGAGAACAGCCACAACTGGCAGCCAAGTACCTGCTTCAGCCCATGTTAGCTCCTCTTCATCGATGTTTAAATACAGCAGGTAAACAAGGAAGTCGGGTGGTTTGGGGTCCCTCTAAAGGACCTTCTTCCGTGTTTTGGATTTAAATGACTTAAGTCTACGTAGTTTAGTGTCTTTTGTTTTTTTCTCCTCAACTTTTTAGTTTGAAAAATCCACTTCGTGAAAGTTCTAATAAGAATACGTTGTGTCATCCCTATACTTCACATAATTAACATTTTGACATATTCACTTTCTCTTTCTCTCTTCCTACACACATACATATTTTTTTTCCTGAAGCATTTGAGAGTTAGTTGCAGACATCCTCTAATATATAGACTTTATTCAGATTTCTTACTTATCCAAAGAATTTCCTTTATATGTTTTTTTAAAATTACATTGCATTTACTTGTTACATTAATTCTTTAATGTACAATAGATCCCTAATGGTCTTTCACTCTGACACTTTTGAAGCCCAGGTTATAGACTGTTCTTTAGTTTGTATTTGTCTAATTGTTTCCTCGTGATTAGATCCAGGTTAAACATTTTGGCAGGAATACTGTATACGGTTTTATTTTTTAGTCCATCAGATTATGGACACATGCCATCAATTTATTCCATTAGTAAAGTTAAATGTGATTATTTGATTAAGGTGGTAGCAACCAGATTTCTCCACTGTAAAAATACCTTCCTCCTTTTTGAATTAATAATAATCTATGGGATGGTCGACATATGAGACAGTGTGAATATCCTGTTTCTTTATACTGTGTCCTTCATACTGTGGTTTGGTATCCCCTGATAATTTCTGCCCCTAAAATGGTGACGTTCTATTTTTTTTTTAATTGTTTCTATTTTGTTAGTTGATATTCTTCTGTAAGGAAGAGCTTTTCTTTTCTCCTGGCTTCATCTCTTTAAAAAAAAAATTTATTTAAATACCCATAGAGATTCAGATTCTTCTTGAAGTGGATGACTGAATATTCCTATATTCATTTTGATGCTCAGATTTTCCCAGATTTGGCCAGTGAGTTTAAGTGTGTGTGTGTTTTTTATTTTTAATTGGAAGATAATTACTTTACAGTGTTGTGTTGGTTTCTACCCTACAACAACAGGAATCAGTCATAACTGTATATATATATCTCCCCTCCCTCTTGAGCCTCTCTCCCTTGTGTTTTAATGTCTTTTAACCACTTCCCTCTGTATATTTTCATGCTTTATTGAGGTTAGTGCTAGGATACAGAGTATCATTTCAGCATTTTTAGTGGGTTTTTAAAAAAACAAAAACCTTTCCATAATAGTATTTTCTGAGGTTAAAAATAAAGAGAAATATTGATGTGTGGTTAAGCTCAGTTTAGTTCTGTGTAGACTTTGTATTGAAGTCATTTATAGTATAAATGTTTCTGAGTGTATGTAGAGGGGTTTAAGTTCAGTTCAGTTCAGTCGCTCAGTCATGTTCAACTCTTTGCCAACCCATGGACTGCAGCATGCCGGGCCTCCCTGTCCATCACCAACTCCTGGAGTTTACTCACACTCATGTCCATTGAGTCGGTGATATCATCCAGCCATCTCATCCTCTGTCGTCCCCTTCTCCTCCCGCCTTCAGTCTTTCCCAGCATCAGGGTCTTTTCAAATGAGTCAGTTCTTCGCATCAGGTGGCCAAAGTATTGGAGCTTCAGCATCAGTCCTTCCAGTGAATATTCAGTGGGTGAGAATAAAGAAAGCCTAATTCTTATGCTAGTAAAGCTTCACCAAATTGAGCTTTGGTGAAGTGAAACTTGTGATTATTCAAACATGATAAACATGATATTTGAATAAATAATTAAAATTCCTTTATGTATTTAATAGAAATCTAGTCTGGGATTAGTGTATTCCTCAAAAAATGACTCAAAAAATGAAGTATTATTTCTATTGGCACTTGTCATTAAGGCCTAGGACTTCATTTATATCTAATTTCATGTGAGACCATACCTCATTCCTAATCTATTTATCTTCTTGCCTGTGACTGACCAGGTATTTCCTTTAGTCTGGAGCAGTTGTTCTCAGTGTGTGGTCCCAGGACCAGAAGCATCAGCATCACCTGGGAATTTATTAGAAATACAACTTTTTGGGCTCTGCCTCAGACCTACAGAGTTAGAAACTCTGATGTTGGGCCCAGCACTGTTTTGACTGGCCCACTAGGTAATTCAAGTGTGTGTTACAGTTTGAACCCTGGTCTAGAGCACTAGGGCTTCCCAGGTAGCTCAGTGGTAAAGAATCTGCCTGGAGTGCGGGAGTCCTGGGTTCAGTCCCTGGGTTGGACAGATTCCCTGGAGGAGGGCATGGCAACCCACTCCAGTATTCTTGCCTGGAGAATCCCATGGACAGAGGAGCCTGGCGGGCTATAGTCCATGGGGTCGCAAGAGTCAGACATGACTGAGTGACTGACACTACTGCTAGAGCACTACGCTTGGGAGACCTAGATTCAGTCCAGTTGTGGGTCAGTTATGTCCTGGGCCTTGTTCATTCATTCAAAGAATATTTATTTGGCATCTCTTTACCAGGCATTCTCATGCGTTAGGTTACATCTGTAATGCCAGCTACATGTTTTGCATATAACATCTGTTGATAACAAAAAGGACTGAGTTAGAATATGACTGATCTTATACGTAAACCCTATCATTGCCACTGGAAAAACAATCTAATGTATATGCTTTCTTATTTTGTTTTTCATATTGCAGCACATTTTTTAGGGATATGTAGCAAGAATGATGAATTACCATATTTTATCAATTCCAAGATGCACTGTTTTTTCACATTAAAAAAACTTTATTTTGGAAATCTCTTTCACATTGTAGCAACTCTTAATATCTAGATGCGTCTCACTATCATTGTTGGCCAGGTAGCAACTGTGGTATTGTCTGTGCCTGCAAGTGAGTGTTAAAACTTGTAGAATGGATGTCAGTGAATTTGAAGAAAATTGTGATGACAGTAATAAAGCCAAGGGCTCTTGAGGATATCACATCGCTGTACTCTGTGGCTCGAAGGGCAATATATTATGGCACAACACAGATACCTAAAATGTTTCAGAAGAGTTCAACACTAATTAATGTGAAGTTTTAATTCTTTATCCTGTTTATTCCAATTATTTAGCTTTTATCAGGAATGATAGGGACTTCCCCTGGTGGTACAGTGGCTAGGGCTCCATGCCTCCATTGTAGGGGGCACAGATTCAATCCCTGGTCAGGGAACTAAGATCCTGTATGCCATGCAGAATAGCAAAATATAACAAAACTGTATAAAATAAATCTAAGTTCTCTTAATACTTTTTTTTTAAAAAGCTCTGTTTTAAAAGTTGAGCTTTTAAATTTTAAATTTTTAAAATTTAAATTTTTTTTTAAATTTTTATATTTTTAAAATTTAAATTAAAAAAAAATTAAAGTTAAATTTTTATATTTTTAAAATTTTAAATTTTATAGGGAAATTTTCAAATACATGTACAGAGATTAGTGTAATGAACATTTGTGTACCAGTAACTCAGATACAACTATTGATTCTGCCATTGTCATTTAATTTAATCTCCAACTTCCCATTCATTAATTTAAAATTAGAATTCTAAGTGATAATGTTTCATAGGTTACCTGGAAGTGCTTTTTTTTTTTCTTTCTTATTGATACATAAAATAACAATGCATGTTTGTAATCAGTGAAACATTCTGTGAAATATTGTATTTCATTGGTCCTGTGTTTTAACCATGTTGATTTTCTAATTTTAGCTGTTACTTCACAAACTTTCTAGTAAAACATTTTTCCTTAGGCCCATTGAGATGCTGAGCATGAGTAATTTTGTTTTTTGTCCTTTAGAGATTCCAGAGAGTGACATGGTGCCAGGGACCATTTTGGTGACAGAAGAACAACTTAGTAGATGTATTGAGGATATATATAAGGTTGGTAATTTAAGTCACTGATATTTTTAGTTAATATTTGTACTTAGTCTTTTAAAATAATTTTGTTTTTTAAACTGATACTTTAAGATTAGAATTACTAATCTTAAATTCCAAACCATCAAAATCTTTTTACTTTGAAAATTAGAAACTATAAGCTGTTAATTTTATCATTTACTTTGAATCTTAAGCAGTTCAGATTCTTCTAAGTGCATATGCCACTGATGAAAGCATATGCCACTGATGAAAGCATATCCTTAGAAGAAATTGACAAAGGCATTTGCAATACTGTAGGCTTTCTAAACATGTATGATAATATTGAATCTACTTTATAATTTTTGATAGAATCGTCATCATGAAGAAGTAAGTTTGAGTAAATGAGTTATGGAAATGACTTCCTAAATATACAGTAAAAGTGAAAAAATATTTATACAAATTATGTGTTCTCTATGAGTACAATCTTAAATATATATGAAATACATATTTTTGACAAAAATGAAATCCATTACTGTTAGGCCCAGATGACATTGGGGTAAAGACTCTTCTTTAAAGTTTATTTCAGTACATTTATAATGATATCATACTATTAAAAACACTTACAAGAGTAAATAGCTTTCAGAATTATATTTCATGTAAAAAGGTACAGCTGCATTGGGAATGTAGTTTGGCAGTTCCTTAAAAAGTTAAACATGGAGTTATCATAGGACTGAACAATTCCACTCATAGTTATGTACCCAAGTGAAGTGAAAATATGTTCATATGAAATCTGTAGGCACATGTTTATAGCATCATTATTCATACTAGCTCAACTGGTAAAGAATCCGCCTGCAATGCGAGAGACCTGGGTTCAATCCCTGGGTTGGGAAGGTCCCTGGAGAAGGGAAAGGCTGCTGCTAAGTCGCTTCAGTCGTGTCTGACTCTGTGCGATCCCACAGACGGCAGCCCACCAGGCTCCCCCGTCCCTGGGATTCTCCAGACAAGAATACTGGAGTGGGTTGCCATTTCCTTCTCCAATGCATGAAAGTGAAAAGTGAAAGTGAAGTTGCTCAGTCATGTCTGACTCTTTGCGACCCCATGGACTGCAGCCTACCAGGGATTTTCCAGGCAAGAGTACTGGAGTGGGGTGCCATTTGGACACAACTGAGCTTTCTTCTTCTATTCATAATAGCCAAAATGTGAAAACAACTGAGATGTCTATCAGTTGATGAATGGATTAATAAGTGTGATATATTCATATAATGGAATATTTTTCATCCCATAAAAAGGAATGAAGTATGGATATACATGTTTCAGCATGGATGAGCACTTTAAAATTGTGATTTTTTAATTTTTAAAGAAACTAGATACAAAAGACTATCCATCATGTGATTCCACTTAAATGAAATGTTCACACTAGGCAAATTCACAGACACAGAAAGTAGATTAGTGGTTGCCAGAGGCTGGGTCTGGGGAATTAGGAGTGGCTGATAATGGGAATGGAGTTTCTTTCTGAGGTAAGGAAAATGTTCTGGAGTTAAATAGTGGTGATGGTTGTGCAATTTTGTGAAAATACTAAAGATCACTGAATTGTACATTTCAAGAGTGAATTTTATGGCCTATGAATTTAATTTCAATAATTAAATAATTTTATTCCAAATTTATTTCTTTTTTATGGCAGTGAATTAAACATTTTAGAGTAAATTTTAAAAATTTTAATTTGTAGTGAAATGGTTCAAACAAACCAAAAAATTATGACGAATCAAACCTTTATGCACCCACTACTCTGCTTAAAAAAATTATATGTTACCAGTTCAGTTGAAATCTTCTGTCAGCCCATCCCTGATCACATTTCCCTTGCTCCTCACCCTAAGGGATCACTATCCTGAATTTGTATTTATTTTTCCTTAAGCTATTTTTGGTATGGTTGTGCATGATTTTATATTTTATTTAACTGGCATTGTAATATATATATATGTATGTATAAATTAAATCCATTCATTTCCCCTTCCAGATATTATTCTACTTTATGATCATATCATCTGTTTGTTTATTCTTCTCTTGATGGATGGACATTTGAGTTGTTTCTAGGGAGTTTTGTCTATCTGTTGGGTGCATTGTGGTTTTAGTTTGTAGCTAGTTCTCTTACTAGTGAGGTTAAACATTTTTTTGTCTTTTGGTTCATTCATATTTTCTCTTCTTTAACTTGCCTGTTCATATATTTTACCCATTTTAATAATTATTTATCTCTTTAAAATATTTTTAGAATAAATTTTTTTTATAAAACAGCCTTATTGAAATATACTTTACAGATCAAAAAATAATGTTTTAAGTATATGACTCAGTGATTTTTCGGTAATTTTACAGAGTTGTGAGACTCATCACAGTGCAGTTTTAACATTTCTGTCATCCCAGAAAGATCCATTGTGCCTACGTATAGTCTCTTTTTGTTCCCACCTCTAATCCCCAACAACCACTAATCTGCTCTATATCTCTGTGGATTTGCCTTTTGTGAATATTTTATATGAGGGAATCATGCAACATGTGTTCTTTTGTGACTGGCTTCTTTTTCTCTCTTAGCATCATGTTTCTGTGGTTCATCCAGGTTGTTGCATGAGTTAGCATTTTGGCCCTTTTTATTGTAAGTAAAATATTTTAACTTATGAATATTTAACATACTCTATTTGTCGTCAGTTGATGGTCTTTTGCATTCGAGTAAATCTTTTTTTTAGACAACTTTATGTGGTATATTTTACATAATATACATTTACCCATTTACAGTGTGCAAATCAATGGCCTTTTAGAATATTCACAGATATGTGCAGCTGTCATCACAGTCAACTTTAGGACATTTGTTACCCCAGAAGAAATCCACACCACTCCCCATAACCCAGCCCTAGGCAGCTGCTAATCTACTTTCTGTCTGTATAGATTAGCCTCTTCTGAACACTGCATATAAATGGAATCATACAGTATGTAGTCTTTTGTGATGACTTTCTTGCTTCCCTGATAGCCTAGTTGGTAAAGAATCTGCCTGCAATTCAGGAGTCCCTGGTTCAATTCCTGGGTTGGGAAGATCTGCTGGAGAAGGGAAAGGCTGCCCACTCCAGTATGCTGGCCTGGAGAATTTCATGGACTGTATAGTCCATAGGGTTGCAAAGAGTCGGACACAACTCAGTGACTTTCACTTTTACTTTTCTTTCACTTAAAATGATGCTTTAAAGGTTCATCTCTATTATAGCATGAAGCAGCACTTCACTCCTTTTCATTGCTGAATAGTATTCTGTTGTAGGTTGTACCTTATTTTGTTTATCCATTCACCATTTGGTGGAAATTCGGGTTGTTTCTACATTTTGGCTATTATGAATAATGCTGCTCTGGACATTCATGTATAAGTTATTGTGTGTCCATACGTTTTCATTTCTCATCCCTGGAAGTGGAATTGCTGTATCGTATGGTAATCCTGTGTTTTAATCATTTGAGGTACTGTCAGATCATTTTCCAAAGTGTCTATACCATTTTACATTACTCCCAGCAGTGTATAGGGGCATAAAGTTAATCCTAGGTCATGTTCTTTCTGATAAGAAGGCAGATGTGGACTTCCCTGGTGGTCCAGTGATTAGGACTCTGCACTTGCAATGTAAGGGGCTAAGGTTCAATCCCTGGTCGGGAAACTATGATCCCAAATGCCATGTGGCATGGCCAAAAAAACCCAAGAGGAAGGCAGATGCTTTTAGTTTGGTTTGGTTTACACTTTATGTGTGATACTAATAAATTGGTAGATATAAACACATGCTGCTTAAAAATTCAAAACTCATTCTCTGTAACAGTCACTTTTTACTAAAGTTTTACGTTTACTACCCTTTTGTTAAATTTTGCAGTTGAAAAAAGTAGAGTATAACCTTCATAGCATTGACCTGGCACACAAGTACAGAATTAAATTGTTCATGGATAAAACAAGACATGATGATTTAGTGGCTATAATACTGTTTGTTTGTTTTTATTTAATGCCTCATTTAGAGACTTATGAAAAGGAAGTTCTTATATCCTGTTCTACCTGTTAGTAGGCAAGTACTTTTCAGATAACATGAAGACAAGAAATTATACAACAGTCTAGAAAGCAGACGTTCTGAATTAGAGAATAAGGCCCAAATAACTTTTAGAAAGATTATCTTCAGTCATATTCCAGCTAAGAAATTCTATGATTAAAAATAGTAAAATAGCCAGGTGTGGAATGTTAGAAAGACTTGAAAGTGCTGGTAGGGATAGGACTAATTTTGACTAAACTTTGGTGCAAACTCCTCATAGTGTTCAGTAGAAGTCAATAAATTGCTTTTAAAAGAAAAAGAAAGCATGACAACTTCTTTCTGGCAGGTGAATTAGCCTCTAAAACTCAAAGAGATGGAGAAATAGTGAGTCCTGTCCATTTCTCCTATTCTTGCCCCCCATGAGGGGGGAAAATCCCCTCATAGCTCAGTGACAGTTGAGTGAAATAAAAGCTTCCTGAAGAGACAGGCAAAACATTAGTTTGCTGTAGACACTTGATTATGCACAAGGACTGGGACCGTCTTGAAAGCAGGAAGGGGTACAGAAGGGTAATTATTCCCTTTACAAGGTTTTGGCAGCTCAGCTGCAGAGGGAAAACAGAGGAAATGTGTATGTTGGAGGAAAATGGTAAACATGGTGTAAAATTGAGCAACAAAGAGTATGTTGTCTTTATTAACTTTCTGCTAATACTAAATTATAGAGTACAGCTCAAAGGCAGGAAATAAGGAAAACATCTGGGGTGGTTGAATTGATCCAGCAACTCACTCGGAAACAAGAGAGGGTGCAAGAGGGTGTTTTAATTTTAGAGAGGCATTTGGGAACAATGCCAGCTCTGGTGTTCGCTCTCTTTCTCTTGTTTCTTTTTAACAGACTAATTGAGATGGCACTCACATACCACACAGTTTACCCATTTGCATGCTCGGTTCAGTTTTTTTTGGTATATTCACAGTGTTGTGCAGCCATCACCACAATCTAAGTTTAGAATATTTTTATGCCCCTAAAGAATTCCATATCTATTAGCTGCTACCTCCCATTCTCCTCCCTTTGCCCCTAACCGTAGGTGACCACTAATCTACTTTCTATTTCTATAGATTTGCCTCTTCTGGATATTTTATGTAAATGAAATTATATAATATGTGATCTTTTATAATTGACTCTTCAGTGTTTGATCGTTTTTTAAAAAATATTTATTTGGCTTTGACTTATGTTTCCCTCATGGCTAATGAGGCATACTTCCCTGGTGGCTCAGTGGTAAAGAATCTGCCTGCAGTGTAGGAGACACAGGTTCAATCCCTAGGTCAGAAAGATCCCTGGGAGAAGGAAATGGCTACCCATTCCAGTATTCTTGCCTGGGAGATCCCGTGGACAGAGGAGCCTGGGAAGTTACAGTCCATGGGGTCGCAAAAAGAGTCAGACCCAACTTAGCAACTAAATGACAACAACATGGCTAATGATGTTGAACAGCCTGTCATGTGCTTATTGGCCATTTGCATGACTTCCTTGGAGAAATTTCTATGAAGAACCTTTGCCTATTTTTAAATTGAGTTATTATCTTTTTGTTATTGGTGGGTTGTGGAGTGGGACTCACTGTCACCAGCAGCTTTCCCTGAAGAAATCCTCCTCATCAGTCTCTTCTCGGTCTCCACACCTTTGATCTTTCCTTCCCTCTTTCCGAATGAGGAGTTTTTTTACAGTCTTGATCGCATCATAGTCTGGTGTTTTACTTTGGAGTTTTAAGTCCATTTTATCTTGTTGTTTTACTTGACATTTCCAATTTAACATCCTGTGTCACCTATGTTATGACAGATGTCCAGCTGGCTGCCCTTTTAGTCTTACTCAGAGTCCCTTAGTCCTCAGAGCCAGTTTCATCTCTGCTTTATATGCAGTCCTGATCAGACTGGTTATCTTTTAAAGACCACAGCAGAATTAGAAGTAACAGAAGTTAGACTGACTAAGGCACAGTGACAAGAACATAGAAGATCAAGAAAGGAGACTCAAAAATATACCCCCAAAGGGTATATAATCAGTTGAAAAACAAGTATTTTGTGTTCAGTGTACTTTGTTTAAGAAGGCAAGGGTTACACACAATTCATCTTAGCTATAATTCTTTCCAAAATTGTTAGAATATAATACATTTTGGTATTTAAAGGAATCAGCTACCAGCTCTCTGAATGAAAATTTTATGGCAGGAACAATGACAAGGCCTGCTTACACTTGCATCCTTCACATACAGCACGGGCTGGAGCTGGGTGACCCTTGTGGGCAGGTGGAAAGTTCTTAGCAGTACAGGTAGTATATATACAGGTGCTGGTTGAGCTAAAGTGGAAACTCCGCATAGCCACTTGTACTTAATCTGCATAAATAATTCTTCTCATTTCTATGTGTGTGCTTTATTTCTGGTAAAATTAAGCTAAAAAAGGTATATGCCTCTCAAATAGCTTTTAGTTCAGTGGCATCCCTTTCTGTCTCCTGCCTCTGAGTGTCTGGAGCCTGATCTCTAAAATGTTTATGTTCTTTTGTCCTCCCTGGTATGAAAGGGATTCGTGTATTTTTCTTTACCTACAGAGGTGAAGAGAGGCCCAGATGGCGTGGAGATTGGTTCTGGGTAGGATAGGATAGAAGAATTCCAGTTCTGGGAACTCCCTGGCATTCCAGTGGTTAAGACTCTGCACTCCCAATGCAGATGGTTTGATACCTGATAGGGAAATTAAGATCTCACATGCCATGTGGCACAGCCAAAAAGAGAGTTCCAGTTCTTTCTGATTAGCACATTTCTTGCTAAGAGAACTGGCCAGAATCCAATACTGGAGGTGGAGGGATGTTGCCTCTCTGTATTCCTCACTGTGCTTGCCCAAGACTCCCTAATGGCAGAATAAGTTTTAGGATTGGGAAGACTAGAAAGGACCTAGTTTATTTTTCTACATTCTCATTTCCATTTTATCTCTCTGTTTCCAGGTTTAGGAAATCTTTAATTATCCAAGTCTTTCTCCCACTCCACCCCTGCATCTAATCTTAATGAATTTCTAATGAAAGATTGACCAGTTTATTCCTCCTTCTGAATTTTTAATGATTTGTGTAGAGTAAATTAGAATATTGCAATCTTAGAGCTGGAGGAGAAGGCAATGGCAACCTACTCCAGTACTCTTGCCTGGAAAATCCCATGGACAGAGGAGCCTGGTAGGCTGCAGTCCATGGGGTCGTGAAGAGTCAGACACGACTGAGCGACTTCACTTTCACTTTTCACTTTCATGCATTGGAGAAGGAAATGGCAACCCACTCCAGTGTTCTTGCCTGGAGAATCCCAGGGACGGGGGAGCCTGGTGGGCTGCCATCTATGGGGTCGCACAGAGTCGGACACGACTGAAGCGACTTAGCAGCAGCAGCAGCAGAGCTGGAAGGAATTTTAGAAATTATTTAGTGTAATCCTTTTTTCTTAACAGACTTTATGTTGTAGAGCAGTTTTAGGTTCACAGAAAGACTGAGTGAAAAGTACAGAATTCCCATGTATCCCCTGCCCCCACATGTGCGAAGCTGCCCCCACTGTCAACATTCTACACCGGATGGTGTATTTGTCACGGTGGATGAACTGACATTGACATGTCAATATCACCCTAAGTCCATAGTTTACCTTAAGGTTCACCTTAGATGTGGTACATTCTTTGGGTTTTTTTCAAATTAATCCCTCCTTTTACAGTAAAGGTAACAAAATCCAAAAGACTGTGAAGTGACTTGTCCCAAACCATATGAGTGAGTGGCAGAGCTGGTCCAAGGACCAATGTTTCCTTCTCTGTTTCTCTCTTTCTTTGTTTAGAAAGATAATATTTGCACAAGGTACAAATTTAATAAGTGCCAAAGGCTCTGCAGTGAGACATTAGTCTCCCTTTCACCTGTGGACGCTCCCTAAAGGCAGTCATTCTTTCTGGATGTTTCCGTCTCCTGTTGAACTGTACCCTTGAATAACATGCAGAAGACTGAAAAAAAAAAATCCTTCAAGGATGTGGGAGATTCAAGCAGTAAATTTTTTAAATGCTGCAGTTCAGATTCTGTGCTATAATGTAGTGAAAAGCACTTGGCTTTTTGAGTCAAATGGACTTAGATTGGAATTTGGCTCCAGGGTTGACTATCCCTGTGATGTTAGGTCACTTAAATTTGACACTTGAGTTGCCTCCTGGATGAATCAAGTAACTTTTGGTAGGCTCATTATATTCTATAATAGGTGCTCAAAAAACACCAGTTCCTTTTTGGTTCAGGGAAACTCTTTTTTTAAGACTATTTTATGCGTTATGCTCTGAAAGCATGCACAGTGCAAAGTACTATATTAAGTAACTTGCTTGGTTCTTCTGCTTCTTACAAGTCTTAATTAAACTCAGTAAGTACATTAGAAATTTTGGAACACTACTAATCAAAAGGATCACTGGGATATTTTAGAAGCCAGCATTTGACTAGTTTAATCTTTAACAGGGGTAAAATCAAGTTCCAGCCTGTACTGAATTTCAGTGTTAGAATTTAGTCAGCTTGATTCTGAATAGCCTCATCATGTTTGTATTTCCATACACGTACATCCCTGCAGAAGATAAGGCCATAAATTAAGAAAACTGTTCCATTTACAGGAGCAGCAACAAGAATAAAATATTTAGGACTAAATTTAACATTTGCACGTGGCTATAAATTTTAGAAAATATTTTAACATGAATTATCTTAATCAGTCCTTATGCTAAAAGCTTAATGCCTACGTTATACATGAAGAAACTGGGATGTGGAGAGGTTTAAATGTGTTCACTTACTGTGTAGATTTGAGCAACCGTATAGGTGGCAGAAACAAAGTTCACACCCATGTTTCCTTTTTTTTTCAATTAAAGTTTTTACTGAATTTGTTACAATATTGCTTCTGTTTTATGTTTTTTTGGGGGGGTGGCCATGATACATGTAGGCTCTCAGTTCTCCAACCAGGGATTGAACCCACACGCCCTGCATTGGAAGCTCGGAGTCTAAACCAGTGGACCACCAGTTGCTCTTTCAGTGCTTCCCAGTGCTCTTGCAGCTGCTCTGCAGGGGTGTCTAAGGGATGTGTTTAACAACGTGATGAAAGTCTATGAAATGAGCACAGGAGAGCTGCTTTCTGTTTTGTTTTGCTTTGAAACAGAAACACATATTTATTCTTAATACTTTTGACTGTTTTGTTTCCTCCTAGTTTTTCCTTTCTTTTTAAATTCAGATTACCAGTCAGTCTTCCCAGAGAAACTCAGTCCCCCAGACATGAAGCTAGATGCTGAACAAGTCAATAGAATAAAATCAAACTTCCTGTTCAATCTGCTCTTATTTCTGTGGCTGAAGTTCTGTCATTCTGTTTAGTTAATTTGCATTGACTGATAATTTCTAGATGCTGCAGCTTTTTTTTAAATAAAAAATGAAAATAGGGCATTTTCATTTTTCCACAAAAAAATAGAACTTTTGAGAAAGTAGACGGCATCCGATCTACTTTGTTCATTCTTTGATTCAGTCAATCAGATGCCAGAAAATTTACCAAGTACCTACTGAATGCCACTTTGCTTGGTTTACAAGTAGGGAAATGATTAAGAATCAGCTGCTACCTTCAAGGAGCTCCCAATCAAGCAAAGAAAGAGTTACAGTAGAGTGTGACTTAGAGTTAAGAGCACCCAGAAACATGCCTCTCTTACTTGTCAGAGCAGCAGTCCTCTAGATTTAGATGAAGGATTGTGAGGCTTAACCACAGACGCCTCTTCCCAGGGCTGGATCTGTAATAGTAGGCCAAGATGCATTCCTAAATGGATGTGGAAATCCCCAAAAAGGAACGAGGAAATCCTGAGGCTGCCAGTGGGGTCATTGGTACCCATCTGTCTCCTTGTCTAATCTTTTCTGAGCTGTTTTGGTTTTACTAGATACATACTGGTCTCTTATTTTGCCCCTCTGTCTTGTCCTATGCATTTATACTGAAAAAGTCACAAGTAGTTATAGAAATCCCACTTTTCTTCAAAGAACCGTTTCACTTATTCTCAGAGAGGCTTTTTCACACCAAAGAATTAAAAAGATAGCTTGAGAGTCTGCCTCTCCCTTCCCTGCTTTAGCTTTCCCATCTCTTGGTATTTTGTTTGGTGATCCCTAGTTGTACAGATACCTTAAGTACCCTTGAGGTACCAGGAAACCTTTCAGCTAAACAGGATTTCATCTTTAGAGTATTTACTTCAGAACTGATGGAACAGAGAACATGTGAGGAAAGGTTAGAAATTTATTACATCTTAGTCAAGTTGAAGAGTCAGTGTTGCAAATATTTGGGGGAAGGGAGGAATGGTTCATTTTTCTCAACTAGTCTTACTGCTCAATGGCTGAGGTACCAGAAAAGTATAGACCACCATGAGCAAACTTGCAGTCCAGTGAGAGAATGCTAGATAAGATAGGAAAGAGTTTTAAAGCGTGCTAATCCAACCTCTTGATTTTTCTGAATCTGCCTGCAATGCTGGAGACCCGTGTTCGATCCCTGGGTCAGGAAGATCCTCTGGAGAAAGGAATGGCAGTCCACTCCAGTATTCTTGCCTAGAGAATCCCCTGGACAGAGGAGCCTGACAGGCTACAGTCTGTGGAATCACATAGAGTCGGACATGACTGAGCGACTAACACCACTACTACTACTACTTAGATAAGGAAACTAAGATTCAGAGAAGTCAATTGATTCATGTTAAATCTCTCAACAGGTCAGTGGAGGTATTTATAAGCAATCCTATGTGTAACACACCTGATAGTTTTACTGCTAAAAAAATGAAACTTCCAATTGATATGGAACATCTTTATCACAGGAAGAAATAAGATAACAAGTATTAGATTGTGTTTCAGAACTTGAATCCCCATCCTACTTTGCCTCCTAGTGAGCAGGGAAGACTGTCCACTAGAAAGAGACTGCACATAAGCATAGTCCAAGGAAATTCCACAACATTTGGGTATTAGAGCACATAGGTAGGGCAGTCATATCCTCCCCTTGGTTGAGCAGAAACAACTTACCTATTGTGTCTTTGTTGCTTCTTCAGTTGGTATTGTCACCAGCCTAGTGTGCAGGTGATTAGGAGGAAAACTGGCCCCAACAGTTTTTTCCATCTGTAGTGTGACTTCATTGCAAGGGTTTTTTTCCCCTAGTGCTGGCACCAAGAGATCGTTTTGCCACATTGGCTGCATCAGTCCAGCCTTCTGTGTCCCTCTGTGGGTCACTGAATTCCGGATACAAGTCAGGGATGTGGAACATCTGCATTAAGGGGAAAGTGACCAGATTTCACTTTAGGAGTGTAAGTTAAAGGTAATGTTAGATGTTAGGTGCAGACCACACTGTTAACCTGCATGTGAGGCAAGAGGTTAGAAGGAAGGGGCTGTCCTTGGAAGAGACTGGCTACACTGTGGCCCTGGAGATTTATGGAAACCTTGGTAGAAAGGGGCTGTATACGATTCTCAGTAGGGGGAAGAGGAGGCCACGCATGTGCTGTCCATGGTGCCACTGGGAGATTCAGCCCTACTTTGCAGAGGCTGCAGAAACAGGGCCATTAATAGCCTAACAAGCTGGGATCCACTGATTCTGAGGGGCTCCAGCAGGGATAAAGTTGGTACAGGTTAGGGATTGAAGAAAGAAAAATATTATGCACAAGAGGAGATCAGTATTGGGAGGCCATGGGGTATATGCTTTGCTCTTTTTTTTTCACTGTGATAAAATACACATAACATAAAATTATACATTTTACATTATACATATTAAAATGTGTAATTCAGTGGCATTCACAGTGTTGCACAGCCATCATCACCACTGGCTAGTTCCAGAACTTTTTCATCATCCCAAATGGAAACCCCATACCCATTAAGCATTTGGTTCCCACTTCTCCCTCCCTTCAACCTTGGGAGCTGCTGGTCTGTTTTCTGTCTCTGGGTTGTGCATGGATTTTATGTTAGACAGGTCTGGGTTCGTCCTGGTCCTGCCATTTTCTAACAGTCTTACCTTTTCCCAACTAACTTCTCTTCTCTGAGCCTCACTTTTCCACGGTTTTAGAATGAGAATAAAATGCTTAACTTGCAAGACTCGTGTGAGGATTGATTATATGTTAAATGTTTAGCTGAATACCTGGTTCATTTTTGAGCAGACATGCAATAAATGGTTGTTATTGATTGCTTAATAAAAGCGGTAAGAGCGGGGTGCCTTTAAATTGTATACTGCTGTGTTTCAACTGCTTATTCACCAAAAATTCAGGTAACACAACTTAATCATCTATTCTTACAGATGCTAAAGTAGGAAACTTGACTTCTGCCTTCCAGGCTAGTTGAAGAGGTCAGAGATAACTGTATATGCAAAGACCGATTATATGTTACAAGCTCTAAAATGCTCTTGGAATTTATAGAAGAAAAGTCATTAATGGAGGTTAGATGCTTGATGGTTATTTGAAATAGAGAATGAATGAATGAACTGTTGAACAATGAAATGATATAGCAGGCCTATAGAAGAGGTAGAACTTAAGCTGGATCAATTTCATAAGTACCACTGCCTGTCTTTCATCTGTAAAATGCTGTCTGGTCATTAGGATACAGAGCAATCGTAGGGTGGATTTAAAAAAATAGATATTGATGATTGTTTTTAGATGGCCAGTCCAAAACTTTTGGACGATAGATATACTTCCAGTAAGGACATTTAAAGAGAAGTAGATTGGAGCTCAGTCCAAGGAAGAATTTTAACTATTAATGTTGGAAGGGAGGTGACAATCCTGTTTGTTTCAAGCAGAAGTCATTCAAGTTCTTTGAGCTCTCATAGAAAAAGCTAATTGATCAGTTTGAGCCAAAGGAGACTTTAAATCTTTCTACTTTGAAAAAAAGTTTTTTCTCTGTTCTTATCTATGAACTGAATGTTTTATTAGTTGGTGACATGATAAGAGTTACTCTTAATTTCTCCCTCTTTTCACATAGTCTTCCCCCATCACTCTCTGTCCTTTTAAACTTGTTTTTCTTCCTAGCATTTTCGCTACCTGATATTGTATATTTATTTAGTTTCTGTCCTCTCGCTAGAATGAAGGAGGTAATTTGTTTTCCACTATATCCTTGGAACCACGAATATGTCTCACAAGTTGGCACTCAGTAAACATATGCTGCACCTTTACATAAAGATGGATAACATTTTTGTATGTATAAGTAACTACAGTTTTTTCTGTTCCTTCTAAGAAAATACAGACGACTATTAGAAGAGAATTTAAGGACTGGAGGAATTTATCAACAACAGCATACTCTCTGAGAGATGTGCTTGATACGAATTCATGTTAAAGTTTGAAGTGCTTTAGCCCAGTAAATAATACAGGTTTAGTTTCATTTGTGTTTTTTGTTTGTTTGTTTTTTGTATTGAAGATGCTGGTAAGGAAGGATGGCTCCACAGGGATTACCTCTGGGAACACACAATCCAGAGCCAAACAATAGGCCCTTATGTTATCTGGGGGATCTCCTTTTTTACCTCCTGTAATTTGTGATATCATAATTAGGCCTGCATATTATTTCTGAACACTGCCATACAATGTACCTCATTTAGCTGGGCTTATGGAGATTAGATCATGCACAGGAAGCTGGCTCCTTCGTTATCAGGCTCCACAGAGGAGTTGGGAGGCTTAAGGAGTATGAAAAATTAGGATTGATTTAAAGGGACAGGGTTCTCTGGAAAAGCACAGAGTTGTTTCCAGCTTGTGCCTCCTTGACCTTTAGTTTCCCATAAACATCATTGATTTCCACCTCACTCCTCTTTGTGTTAATTAGGGCCTGTTTTAAGTTTTCCTTTCTTCACTGTTTAAAATAGGTCTGCTTGTAGAGAACAGACATGTGGACACCTTGGAGGAAGGGGAGGGTGAGACAAATTGGGAGAGTAGGATTGACATATATATACTACTGTGTGTAAAATAGCTAGTGGGAAGCTGCTGTATAGCACAGGGAGGCTCAGCTTGGTGCTCTGTGATGACCTAGAGAGGTGGGATGGGGAGGTTGTCAGAGGGAGATTCTCAAGAGGAAGGGGATATATGTAAACATATAGTTGATTCACTTGTACAGCAGAAACTAGCACAATATTATAAAACAATTATACTTAAAAAAAAAAATAGGTCTGCTAATACAGAATTTGTGCGATTGTTATAATTTCAGTGAGCCAACTCTTTAAAAGAATCTAACCTGGTACCTGAAAGATAAAAATCCTAGCATAGTTCCTGGAACACATATTAAGTGTGTAATCATTGTCAGAGCCTCTTTTTTCTTCTTTTACTATTATTACCGTTGACACCATCAGGTTTTAGTTAATTTATTAGAACAGAATTAAGTGCATTTTTAAATCCTATTATGCTTGATTGGAATTTTGAATAGCATTTTAGCACTTCATAAGGTATTTTAAATTATCCACCTTGAACAATAATTACATTAATATTATTGGTTTAACTCATTTTATTCTTTCTGTTAGATCACAAGCAATGAAAGAGAACAATTCTTCTTCACTTTGATATTCAGAATAGTGCAATGCCTAGAACAGTTCTTTGATTCCAATACGTATTCAGAAAAGTTCGTTGAATCCTTTTTGAAAGGTACAAATAAAATATTTAATATAATTATTGTTAATAAGCTTCAGCATCCTTACACGCTTAACCCTATAAAGCCAGTGCAGATCTAGGTGCACGTTGATTGAACTGGAGAGAATAGGATTTGCCCATGTGGCAGTCACATCTGGAGAATGACAAATCTAGAGACTTCCCTTGTCATCCAGTTGCTGAGACTCTGTGCTCCCGATGCAGGGGGCCTGGGTTCAAATCCCTGGTCAGAGAACTAGATCCCACATGCCACAGGTAGAAGATTCTGCATGCTGCAACTAAGACCCAGCACAGCCAAGTAAATAAATAAAAACAAATACTAAAAAAAAGGACAAACCTAGAGCAAACTTTTGTTTTGCTTTGTTTTCTTTCAAATCTAGTCTTAAGCTTTTCTGTTTGCTTGTTAGTCCTAGTAGCAGGGCCTTGAACAGTAAGATAATTATTGTATAGATGAATAGTAGATGAAGAGGCTCTGAGCTAGTCAGAAGTAGGAAAGGAAGAGGTCAGAAAATGGGTCCACCTACCTGGTTCCCCAGCAGTTCTTCAGGCTGCACGCATGAAGAGTGATGCTTCATTTCAGTCTCCCTGTGTTTCAACCTGTCTGCCAATCTCAGGTGTTTTCCTTAGCCTTAGACTTAAAAGTGTTCGCCTTAGGACTAGAGTGTTGCTTGAGGTAAGCCTTCAGGCCCAGCTGATATGGGTGCGGTGTTTGACTCCCATTCCTCAGGCCTTGCACTCACTGTACCACTGTGTCCTTTGCCCTAGGTGTACGTGGTCGGGAATGAACCTTTATCAGTTTTGGTGGATTCTCTGCTTCCTGTCCTGGGAGTCCTCTTCTCTCTCTACTGTTTTGCCAAGCAGAGCGTGTCTCACATAAGGTAAACAACCTAGAGAACCTTCTTGTTTGTAAACAGTGAAGTCTTTCTTGCATGTTGTTCTCATTTTGAATATGACTTGTGCCCTTTCGTAGTTTTTTTTTTTTCTTTCAAAGTCAGAAAAACTTCTGACAGTCCTCTAGAGAAGAAAGAGCACTTTGCAGATTGCAGGGGAATTGGATCTAGTTTCTAGAATGACTTTCCTCAGTCTCTGTGTTTTAGACATCAGAGAGAAAATCTGTTTACACGTATGAGCATGTCTCTGTTTGGCCAGTGAACAATACTGGAGCTATATGTCTGGGGAGGAGGAAATAGAGGTTAGACCATAAACACACTGTGAGCAGTTAGAAATCAAGTTTGAGAAACCTGGATCTGAATGTGGCACTCTGTGATTTAGGCCTGGATTTGGTGTTTGTGCACAGTGTTAATGAGAATGAAGGAGTTCCTCAGTCATCCAGAAAATAATCTTCTGTATTAGAATTTAAGTGGGACTCATTTTGTATCAACTCTATTCTCACAGTGATTTGTGTTGTTTCTCCCTCCTTATTAGACTTAAATTGGAAGATTGGGATTGACACATACACACTACTAGGTATAAAATAGATAATAAGGACCTGCTGTATAGAACAGGGAACTACCCAATACTCGATAATGGCCTATATGGGAAAAGAACCTTAAAAAAGGGTGGATATATGTATATGTATAACTAATTCAGTTAGCTATACATCTGGAACTAACACAACATTGCAAATCAACTATACTCCAATAAAAATTTAAAAATTTTCTATCCTTTCCGAAGTCCTACAGAATTCTAATTTTTGATGTTTGGAAATCCCCCCATATGTAATCTCATATACAGTAATAGTATCTTCTTCATAGGGTTATTATGAAGACTAACTATATTGAAGTAAGTGTATAGCACTGTCCTTGGCAAATTACAAGCTCAATAAATAGTCATTATCATCATCATTGTTAATTGATAAAGGGAAGTACTAGCCTGGCATATTATTCACAGCTTACATATTGCCTTTTGGTTAGGGTGTCACTGAAGCCTACAGCCATGAGGGAAGTTACAAGAGAAAGTGCATTGGAAGATGGAGGGTATAAATGTGTGAATATGGCTTCTGAAAACCATTCCTATAATAACTCTTGTTCTAGTTTTGAAATTGAAGTCCTCACAGCACTATCTTGTCCTCATCAGACTGAGAAGGAAGAAGCAAACGTTTATTCCACTTCTATCCTGGTTGATTGGCACAGATAAGAGGGGGTAAGGAATCAGCAAGAATTTGCTGGTGTACTATTTCTTGGTCACCAGTTATTGGTCCCATTGACAGTAGATGGTTTGATCTGTGCCAACTTTCTTTCACAGTGCCTAATCCAAAGGCAGTGAGTAGACTTGGAATTAAAAAAAAAATCATGTGGGGCTCATGTGTCACGTCAGAGCTGCTTCTACAGCCAGAGATTAGTCAGTCACTCATCAAATTTCAGGATGTTTGCTTTCTGAAATTCTTAAGAAGCATAGTTTCTGCTCCCACACGTCAGTAATACTAGGTGATTGTCCCAGCGTTTAGAATGCATAGAACCTGACAGTCATTCTTTCTTTTTCTGTGTTAAGTTGTTAGACATGTAGAGTAAGATGACAAGTTCATTTATAACTGCTTTTTTCTGCCAGGTCACTTTGCCAAGAGATCTTATTATGGATTCTGGGGAAACTGGAGAGAAAGAAGGCAATTGCTAGCCTGAAAGGATTTGCAGGGTTGGACAAATCTGTGCCCTCTGTCCATTCTCTGTGCCACTTTAGAGCTGCCACTCAGGGTGGCATTATGATCACCATCAAAGAGACCGTTTGGTGAGTCCACCCATTCTTTGCTATCTCTTCCGATTTGATTGTACCCGAAAGACTGTTCTATGACTTGTCCACTAAGGGGCGCTGATAGAAAGGAAACCAGAAATCAGCAGCCAAGGTGCTATTTATATTCTCTAAGTGAAAGGTAAGCCTTAAATGATCCTCCAGGTTTTTCCTAGATGCTAACCTATAGGTGCAGTTTACTGCACTCTCACAGCTCTGCGTCATAACAAGCCCACTTAGTTAACAAAGTCTTTGCCAGTTCATCAGAGTAATTGGCAGACACCTTTCACCCTCAACACTCTAACAATCCAGTTGTCTGACACTCAAAATGGTATATGTGTGTTCAGAATCAGACTTATTCCTAAGGAAAATTCTCTCAGAGCACTCTACGGCAATTTTGTGATAGAGATTTGTTTCTCTTAGGGATTGTTTAGAAAGCAGCTAATTGATGTTAGTGAAATGGATAATTTATTTCTCCTATGTCTCACCAATGTATTTCACATGATTTCCATTTTCTGGGTGATATGTGTAGGTGTTACCACTTCAGAACATAAGTTCTTGTTGATCAGAGTCCATGTAATATTTAACTGGTGACAGCTGCTGTACTCAAATGTCACATCACATTCAAAGTGCTGCTGTTTGTTAAAGTGTTTAAGTCTAATATTTTTATTCACGGTTAGCTTGATTAAATGGGTTTTTTTTGGGGTTAAGTTTTAAAACACTTATTCAATCAGAAGAACTTAAGAAAAATAGAAAAATATATTGATTGCAAATAGAACCATCAGTGTAGGTTTTACAGTTATAACTATGCCCCTTAACGAAGGGAGCTTGATATTTTTTGTCATGTTTATTTAAAACCACTTTGGAACAGTGTAGCCTGGAACCAATTTAGTGACTGCATAGAGAATTTCATAGTATTTGACTTATCAGCAGTTAAAACTTACTGCTATCTTAACAAGTCTTTAGTGCAAGTATGTCAAAATCAATAGTTTCTATTGAAACTATAGTTTCTCTCCTTGGCAGGAAAAAAAGTAAATAGGCAGTGATTGAATGAATCTCCATTCACTGCCAGAAGTGATAGATCCTTAACCAGGGGTCTCTACATGGACTTCTGGGACTCTATAATACCCTTGAAATTATACACAAGGGATTTTTTATATGCAAATACAGATTCTTTGCTTAAAATAGGGTCCATAGCTTTCATTACATATTGAAGACACTCCATGTCCCCAGTAAGTTGACACTGTACCAGACTGGGGTGGTGGGGTGGTGGGGTGGTAGGGTGGTGGTGGTGTGTGGTGTGTGTGTGTGGTTGTGATTTCTTCTAAAACTGCTCATGGTGTTCATCCCCCAAGCCCGTGGTCTTTCTTGCCACTTACCTTTCACTCCACCATTCTGCCCAGCAGCACTAGTTATCAATAAGAAGTCTGATTAAAGAAACTCGAAAAGAGCAGCTTAGATTTTATCATCTTTGGATCCAGAATTTTCACTTTCCTGGAGCTAAATATGATTATTTGAAATTGATTCTTCCATTGCAGTTTTAAGAATGAATAATAAAACAATGCTTCTTAAGGTTATTGTTAGCATGTCTTTTTTTAAGTTTTTAAAGAATATCTGAATATGGTATTTCATTTTGATAGGATGGTTCACAGAAGCTTAGACGCAATTTCAGCTTTTCTTCCAACTTAAAATGTGTTGGAGATAACATGACTGATCTCTAGAAGATTCTAGAATAATACAGGAAGTAATCCTAAACTTAACTTCTAGGTGATTCATTCTACTAAAGGAGTAAAAATACTATGTTACCAGTGAACCAGCAGATTGGGACATACTGTCCAGTGAGACGGTTTGCTAAATTAACTTTAATAATTGTACTTTTCACTGAAATGAAGCAACACCTGTCATTTTTTTCCCCTCAATTTAATCTGAAAAAAGTTTTGTTCTTTCATCACAAAAGTAGTAAATGTTCTTTGTATAATATAAAAAAGCATAAAGAGGAAACAAAGATTACCAACTATCCTAATCACAGTTTACATGATTTTAGTGTCTTGTTTTTAGTGTATCTTCTGTACCTTTGTATTTATTTACATGATATAGTATAAGAATATTGTATGTTGGCTTTTTCACTTATCTGATGAATGAAAACTAGAAGCCTTCGTACCTCATGAGAATTTTCTTTAAACTTTTTGTAGAAATCACAGCACTGTTTTTGATAATTTAGGCACATTTTATTACTTGGAAATTCAGCCTACTCAGTTTTCTGAATCTGTGTATTTTCACAAGTCAACAATTGGTTCACTGAGATTGACTGAATCTCTTCCTATGAAGATTATGTCTTTTTTCCACTGCTCATAACCCTTAGCAGCTCATTGAAAAAAAATCCAAGTTCCTTTGAATGGCATCCAACATTCTCTGTGGTCTGGCCTCGCTTTTCAGCCTTCTCTTGTCTCTTCTCTTCTTTATGCATAAACCTATACTTCAATTCCTCCTTGCGTTTGAAGCTTATTGAAATAATATCAATAGTGATCTTTCAACATCCATCTTCAAATGAATCTTTTCCCCATTTGAGCAAATGACTATACAGGACATGATAGCCTAGCTTCTGAGAATAAATAACTTTTTCAGCATGGAGAAACAGGAAAATAATTTAAACAAATTTTTGAGCTTTTATAATGATTTACTGTATGAAATTAACATGTTACTTTAGAAGATTATTAATGGGGTCTCCAAAAAACAAAAAGAATAACTCTGGGTTATAAATCTCCCTTTGCATTGCAGTGATGAAGATGAAGATGAAGATGAAGCCCTGTACCAGAAGGTGTCCTCAGAGCAGTGCCGAGTGGAGCACCTTGGGGGCTTGCTGTCCCATTGCCAGGAATGTGGTTTAGCAGGTGATTTCTTCATCTTCTGCTTGAAGGTAAGAACTGTGTATAGCTCAGAGTCATTTTTATTCTAGGGTAGTATCAGGAGCTCCTTTGAATTTGCCAGGCAGTCATAATTTTAGGTTCTAAAATTAGGTCTTAATTTAGGAGAAATAAAGTCCATAGGGTAATTTATTTTTTAGTAGCGTTTGGTTCAGTCAAAAAGAAATTTACCTTCAATAGTACACATAGGATCGAACTACTTTGCGAGGTAATCTCCACTGAATTTTTAGAGATGACCAAAGTAAAGCGATTGATCTACGAAAGGGTTAATCTTTGCTCTGTGTTGACAGTAAGAACTCTTTTGAAGTTAATAGCAGGTTTTACAGCTGTGGAATAATCCCTCATCCTTTCTGACTGTTGTTTTGTCAGGTATTTGCAAAGGAGATTTAGCAGTTCAGCCTCTCTCATTTCATTTTGTAGCCACTTGAAACCTTTTCCGGGTTTATTTCTTAGTCTGATGGCTTTGTTTTCTTTTGCTCTAATGTCAGTAACTTACATCCTACTGTTACTCCTTATTTGCATCGTTAGAGACTATGAGCCAGCATCTCTGATTCCCTGTCATTGATCTCTGCCTTCTTTGGTATTTTCCCTAAAGAAAATGTCCACTGTAAGAGAATGTCTGTGGAGTTTAAGGTTGTTGTAGGTTGGGAGAATGCAAGGAGGAAATCAGGGCTAACGTTCCTAGAATTGAAGTGGGGGATACTTTTTTGAGGTTTCTCACCTCTTATTCACATTCATACCCCTGTGCAGCCACTCACTATAAATAACATCCCAAGAAAATACTCTCCTAACTGGATCATTTCTTTATAATTTGTTTCAAAAAGTCAAAGGGCTTTGCTCTAAACCAAGGTTCCTCTCCCTTGGTGCTATTGACATGTTGGGCTAGGTATTTGTTTCTTTGAGTGGGGGCTTCCTGTCCATCGTAGGATGTTTAGCAGCATCCCTGACCTCGACTCATAGTCGGTGTCACCTCCCAATTATGACAACCAAAAATGTCCCTCAACATTGCTAAGTGCCCACTGGAGAGCAAAACTGCCCAGAAACAGTTGGGCACCACTGCTCTAAACTGTCAGTTATTAATACTGTGGTAAACTATTCATTGTTATGGAACTTGAGGTTTTCCTTTCCCAAGGAAATTTACAGATGAAAGCTAGGGAAAATCTTATAAAACCCACAGTAATGAATTACCTGTTAGTAGAAGTTCAGTTCTGAATATCCTAGGGAAAAAGGACTCTGGTGGTGAAAGTATCTAATAGTCTCTAAAAAGGGTTTAGAAATGTTATATGACCTCAGTTCAAGGGAGGCTTAGTGGTAGAGATCATAAAAATAGTGATAAAGTAAGTAGTTTGTCAGGCTACTTCTTTGTGTGTGTTTATGATTTTTATTGTAAAGTTTAACATTTTCATATACTTGGCATCATGATATATGTATTACTCTGCAACTTACCTCTTTCATTCAGTTGTGTTTTTAAGATTATATTGATATCTGTGTAGATCTAGTTCATTTATTTCAACTGCTGCAATATAGTAAATCAGTTCAGTTCAGTCGCTCAGTTGTGTCCAACTCTTTGCGACCCCATGAATTGCAGCACGCCAGGCCTCCCTGTCCATCACCAACTCCCGGAGTCCACCCAAACCCATGTCCATCGAGTCAGTGATGCCATCTAACCATCTCATCCTCTGTCGTCCCCTTCTCCTCCCGCCCCCAATCCTACCCAGCATTAGGGTCTTTTCCAATGAGTCAACCCTTCGCATGAGGTGGCCAAAGTAGTGGAGTTTCAGCTTCAACATCAGACCTTCCAATGAACACCCAGGATTGATCTCCTTTAGGATGGATTGATTGGATCTCCTTGCAGTCCAAGGGACTCTCAAGAGTCTTCTCCAACACCACAGTTCAAAAGCATCAGTTCTGCGGCGCTCAGCTTTCTTCACCGTCCAACTCTCACATCCATACATGACCACTGGAAAAACCATAGCCTTGACTAGACGGACTTTTGTTGGCAAAGTAATGTCTCTGCTTTTAAATATGCTATGTAGGTTGGCCATAGCCTTCCTTCCAAGGAGTAAGCGTCTTTTAATTTCATGGCTGCAGTCACCAGCAGCAGTGATTTTGGAGCCCCAAAAAATAAAGTCTGACACTATTTCCACTGATTCCCCATCTATTTCCCATGAAATGATGGGACCAGATGCCATGATCTTAGTTTTCTGAACATTGAGCTTTAAGCCAACTTTCTCATTCTCCCCTTTCACTTTCATCAAGAGGCTCTTTAGTTCTTCTTCACTTTCTGCCATAAGGGTGGTGTCATCCACATATCTGAGGTTATTGATATTTCTCCCGGCAATCTTGATTCCAGCTTGTGTTTCTTCCAGCCCAGCGTTTCTCATGATGTACTCTGCATAGAAGTTAAATAAGCAGGGTGACAATATACAGCCTTGACGGACTCCTTTTCCTATTTGGAACCAGTCTGTTGTTCCATGTCCAGTTCTAACTGTTGCTTCCTGACCTGCATACAGGTTTCTCAAGAGACAGGTCAGATGGTGTGGTATTCCCATCTCTTTCAGAATGTTCCACAGTTTATTGTGATCCACACAGTCAAAGGCTTTGGCATAGTCAATAAAGCAGAAATAGATGGTTTTCTGGAACTCTCTTGCTTTTTCGATGATCCAACAGATGCTGGCAATTTGATCTCTGGTTCTTCTGCCTTTTCTAAAACCAGCTTGAACATCTGGAAGTTCACGGTTCACGTATTGCTGAAGCCTGGCTTGGAGAATTTTGAGCCTTACTTTACTAGCATGTGAGATGAGTGCAATTGTGCGGTAGTTTGAGCATTCTTTGGCATTGCCTTTCTTTGGGATTGGAATGAAAACTCACCTTTTCCAGTCCTGTGGCCACTGCTGAGTTTTCCAAATTTGCTGGCATATCGAGTGCAGCACTTTCACAGCATCGTCTTTCAGGATTTGAAATAGCTCCACTGGAATTCTATCACCTCAACTAGCTTTGTTCGTAGTGATGCTTCCTAAGGCCCACTTTACTTCACATTCCAGGATGTCTAGCTCTAGGTGAGTGATCACATCACAGCTTATTGAAGGACATGTCTTATCAAAGGACATCTGTTTCCAGTTTTTCGCTATTGTAACTAATGCTGTAATGAATACAGACTGGTTCTCCATATACACATTTTAAACGAGTTTTCTATCTGTTTTTAAAGTCTTTAGTTCTGCAGGATTTTTCTTCACTTTTTCTTTTCTCCCACACTGGTAGGAGTTGACTCACGTGGCTGTGGAAAATGAAACAGAGTTAAAAATGAAGTCTTTCTCCAACAAAAGCCTTTTGGAATTAGAGCAGCACCAGACTCTTCTGGTGGAAGATCAGGAGCGGAAGCTGCTGGTTCTGCAACTGGTGGCACTTCTGTGCGAGAGAATGTCTGAGCAGATATTCACCAACATCACTCAGGTCAGTGGCTGCCACATAACAGATCCCAGCCTGGTGGTATTTGTCTGTTTTGGTTTCTTTCATTCTTTCCCAAAGATATTTTTTAAAATGTCACTCAGAGTGTGTTTTGATGATGCTTGTATCAGTGCTACCTGAAATTCTGGTTAAAAGTAGATTACTGAGCCCACACCAGTCTAAGAGAATCAGTACTTTCATAGGTCCTGGGAATCGGCATGTTTAACAAGCTCTCAAAGTGGTTCTCGTGCACATAAAACGGAACTGTTTTAAATATTTATATATCTAAGTGGTTTTCAACTTTTGGTGCAAATAAATTGCCTGGGATCTTTTTCCTAATATTGATGCCCAGTCCACTTTTAGAGATTCTAATTCAGCATGTCTCCATTAGAGTCTGGGCATATATATATTTTTTTAAGCTCCATAGATGATTTTAATGTACACTAAAAATTGAGAATGAGGGACTTCTCTGGCAGTCCAGTGGTTAGGACTCTGGCCTTTCAATGCAGAGTGCACAGGTTCAACCCCTGGTCTGGGAACTAAGATCCTGCAAGCTGTATGTCGTGGCAGGAAAAAAAAAAATGTTGAGAATGATTAAAACTCAAATTTGAAAAAAAAAATCACTAATGATAAGATCACATTGAATTTTATAGGTCTTCTAACTCATAGCTTATCACAACCTGTGAAGTGTTTTTGTTGCCTTTTTATTTTGCCTGTGAAGTTTACAGATTTTATTTAGTGCTTTCAGGGTCAAGTAACTGGATCGGATCAGTGCTTGAATTTAATGGCTCAGCCTTTTTTTTTAGCCAGCTTTTTTTTAAATATATATATATATATTTGTTTGTTTTTGGCTGTGCTGGATTTTTACTACTGAAAGGGCTTTTCTCTAGTTGCAGCGAGCAAGGGCTACTCTTCATTGCAGTGCACGGGCTTCTCATTGTGGTGGCTTCTCTTGTTATGGAGCATGGTCTCTGGGGACTGCAGGCTTCAATAGTTGCAGCACATGGACTCAGTGGTTGAGCTCAGGGGTTCTAGAGCATGGCTTAATAGTTGTGGTGCATGGGCTTAGCTGCTCCACAGCATAAGGGATCTTCCTGGACCAGGGAATGAACCTGTGTCTCCTGCATTGCCAAGCAGATTCTTTACCTGTGAGCCACTAGGGAAGCCCTTTGCCAGCATTTTTTAAAAGTAGGAAATGAAAGTACTAAAGCATAGGCAGTGTAGTCATATTTTACCCTTTTACCACAGTTGGTTGTGGCTTGGTTGGTGAATAATCAGCTGTAAGATGGTCTGATTGTCACACTTAAATCTGACACTCCAGTTCTTTGTATCATCGTCATTGTCCTCTGCCTTCGGGTGTTGCTAAGCAGCATTTCACTACAGCTCCTGCTGAGAACATTTGCAGCTGCCTGTCAGCTCTGACGTATCATGCCTGTTTAATGAGATTTATGCTCATGATTTCTTTTCTGGCCTCTTACTCCTTCAGTTCATTGACCCTGTATTACTCAGTAGGGTGATTTGTTTCTCCTGTGTTTATATCAATTCGCTAAAGAATTTTTCACCCAGACCTTGTTGTTGTCTTAGAATGCTCGTTGGAAAGGGAAATGGTTTAAAAACTGATATGACTTAAGGTTTCCCACTTATCTCCCTTTACTCCTAATTAAGGAGCAATGGCTGATACAAAAGTGATTTGTCCCATTAAATTTTCCTTCATCTGAGGATGAACTGTATCAGGACAAAAAGTATGGATAAATTATAAGTAATAAATAAGTTATAAGTAATTTTGTTAATATCATTAGGAATGAAGACTTTCAGTATAAGAAATAAAAGAATTTAATGAATTTAAAATTAAGTAGAACCTCTATCATATTAAATTTTAACTGGAAGTGTTTGTATGAACTCATAGTTTATTTTTCTCGTTTTAAGAAACAGATATTTCCTAGGGTCGGTCCATTGTCAGTGCCAAGAAGCAATGGCAGTCCAGTAGCCCTAAGCATCACTAGTACCCGATTATAGTTTCTAATCACCACTTCCCACCAAAAGAACGCAAAACTCATTGGGTTAAAGGTTCATTCAAGTCCAGGGCAGAAATTATACAGTGTAAGCCTCAGGGCATCTTGTGCCTGAAAATGAGGAAGCAATCTGAGATTAACAGGCTCATGTCAGTAGCATTCAGAAGTTAACTTGGAGGGGCTCCTACTGACCACAGGTAGGACAATTTGAGCATGAAAAAGAATAATGCCTGCAGTGGATTGAAATGCATCAAGTTCCCCCCCAAAAGGTATCTCGTAGGACATCTTTGGAGGTTCCTAGATGATCAGTTCATTACTTTGTAAATCGATAAATGCAGGGAAAGAATAAGACATTTATCTTTCCTGTGGGAACTATGTTTCCATGTAATTAGTCAATGAAGAAGTTTTTTTCTTTGTGTAAGAGCCACAGCTGGAAAATTCAAAATGAGAACTAGAAAATTATATCAATATTTTGCAATTCCCTAATGAAATAATCAATTGAGGTAGCAATCATCAATGTCTGCAAAAACCATTAGTGATACTTTATAATGAATATATTAGGCCGAATATACCCAAACCATCTGATCCTTTCTTCTCCCAGCATTTAATTATAAAAACTTTCAAAGAATTTTATAGTGATTATCTGGCTATCCACCACCTAGATTCTGCCATTAAACTCTTACTATACTTGCTTTATCACATTTTTGTCTATATCTCCATCTGCCTGTCCATTTTTGGTGAATTTCAGGGTTAATGCTAGTATCAGTATGTTGTTGTTCAGTTGCCCAGTCATGTCCGACTCTTTGACTCATTCCAGAGAGTCAAAGAAAGAGTGTCAGTATATGTTTCCCTATATATTTCAGCTTATTCTGATTAATCATTTTTTTTTTTTGGTTGCACTGTGTGGCTTGTGGAATCTTAGTTCCCCAACCAGGGATTGAACCGGCACCCTCAGCAATGAAAGCAAGTAGTCCCAACCACTGGACTGCCAGCGAGTTCACTGGACTGAGTAATCTTAACATCACTATAAGAAGAGAAGCAGACATTATTATGTGCTTCTCATGTAATGCAGTACAACGTATGCCATACCACCAGAAAGTGTTCTTCCTCTCCAAACCCCCAAACAATATAAAACACCCCTCCCCCGCACCCCACAGGATAAAGGAGCAAATTAAGTGCGATGAAGAAACAATTAGCCAAATCCATGATGAAGGAAATTCCATAGTACAAATGACCCAGTTTCTTCATCAGATAAATGGCATTAAGGAGGGACAGGGCTGTTGCAGCTTAAAAGGGACTTGAGTCCTGTCAGGGAAGTGTAATGAGTGATTCTTGATTCAAACAAACCAATTGTATCAAGACATTTTTGTAAAAGTCATGGACCCAGTATTGGAAGATATAAGGAATTTGTATTTTGTGTATTTGTAGTATGGTAGTTACGTAAAAGGGGGCTTCCCGGGTAGCTCAGTTGGTAAAGAATCCGCCTGCAATGCAGGAGACCCCAGTTTGATTCCTGGGTCAGGAAAATCCCCTGGAGAAGGGATAGGCTACCCACTCCAGTATTCTTGGGCTTCCCTGGTGACTCAGACAGTAAAGAAGAATCTGCCTGCAATGCAGGAGACCTGGGTTTGATCCCTGAGTTGGAAAGATCCCCTGAAGGAGGGCGTAGCAACCCACTCCAGTATTCTTGCCTGGGGAATCCCCATGGACAGAGGAGCCTGGTGGGCTACAGTCCATGGGGTTGCAAAGAGTCGGACACGACTGAGCGTCTAAGCACAGCACAGTTATGTAAAAAGACACATCTCTCTCTTTGTTGCAAATGCATATTGAAGGATTCCTGGATGAAAGATGAAAAATTTTAAAAACTGTGTTGGCAAATGGCATATTAGTATGTGAGATAATGCAGAGAGGAATGAGGCATGGAATGGTCTTTACTGATTCAGAGCCCTGTTCCAACTCCCAAGTTCTTTTATTCCATAAATATGTATTGAGGGCCTACTATGTGCCACATACTCTTCTGGTATCAGAGAGATAGCAGTGAACAAAACAGACATATCTGTGCTCTCATGGAGCTTATATTCATATTTACAGAGAGAAAGACAGTAAACAAGCAGAAATACACAGCATGTGAGACGGTGATAAGCACTAGAGAGAAAAAAATCAAACAAGGAAAGGGGATGGTGAAGGGAGTGTAGTAAGGTAAATAGAGTGGTCCTGGAGAACCTCACTGAGAAAAGTAACTTTTGAACAAAGATCTGAAGCAGGGAAGGAGGGAGCCATTGATATACCTAGGGGAAGAGTGTTCCAGATGAGAGGGAGTATGCCCAGAGTGTGGCAGGATCAGCAAGGGGCCCAGTGTATATGGAGTGGAATGAACAAGATTGCCTTTTTCTTGCCCTTCCAGAAAACTGCCACCCTCTGCACCATTCTGTAACTGGATCACTGTAATTGGCAGAGAAAAAGGGGTTCTATTTTCATATGTTACATTTTTTAACATAAGTAACACCTGCACCTGCTCACTGTAAAAATATTTAAGCCACATGGAAGTACACATTTTTAAAAAAATAGAGACTTCTGATTAAAGATGCTATATTGAACAAAAATGGTGTTTATCTGTTCCCTCTGGAAACCACAGTGACCAGCAGAGCAGTAGAGGAGATACAGTGGATCAAAGAGAGTAACAATATTTGGAAACTAGAAGATAGTAGCAACTTCAGAAAATGGAAAGCTAAGTGCTTGCATGAGAGAAGTCAGGAAGCAAAGCCATGTGCCTCTAAAGAGCTGTTAAAAGTTTTTTGAAAAAAAGGGAAAAAAAGCAAACCACTTCTCCCTGCAGAAGCCTGGAAGGACTGGGGGCACCAGACGAGCCCTAAAGATGGAGCTGAATTTGAACCATGTTGACAAGCTCCGCAAGAGTCAGTAGACTATTTGATTCCTTCTTTAACTTTGTACAACCACCTCCCCTCCCCAGAAAAAGACTAGAGGTTTATTCTTGAGAGAGGTTGAACCCAAACACTTTGAACTTGGTTGATGGCAGCACGCTGCAGAATGGGAGGATTAAGTCGAAGTCTGCAGACTCAACAGTGAGGCCTCAGCTCCCTTACAGTCATCTGTAAGGGCAATGATGGCAACAGGTTTACGTACCCCCAAAGGATCATTGTGACGATTTAAGTGAGTAAATACCTATAATACATTCAGAACAGTACCTGGTGAATTGTAAATGCTTACTATTATCACTAAAATAGCTAAGTAAAACCAGTTGCCTCTGTAGAATCAGGTGGAGAGAAATGGGGTAGGGAACTGCCATTTTTTCATTATAAACTTTCACGAGTATTTGGCTTTTAGAATTACATAGCTTTACAAAAATGTTTAAGTAAAAAATAAAGGTGTCTTCCATTGTCTACTCAATATACATAAATTGTAGAACCAACAGCAGTCACATACCTACCTATTCTGTGGCTGACAGTTCATAAAATCACAGGAAATGATTAGTGGGGGAGGAGGTGTTGTCAAAATGGGTATAGAGGTTTTGTTACAGGAAAGTTTAGGGGGAAAGGTACTTCATAAATAACAATAGCAGCTGGCTGTCATACCAGTTAACAGCGCCCAGGTTTTTTTTTTTTTTTCCTTTAATACACATACAAACTGAAAGTCTCTTTCCTAACAAAAATAGGATCATACTGCTTGTTTAGCAATATTAAGCATAGTAGATAGATCAATCTATAGGGGGGTTGATAGATCAGTAGGTAGTTAGGCTGCCTGGAGAATCCCAGGGACGGCAGAGCCTGGTGGGCTGCTGTCTATGGGGTCGCACAGAGTTGGACACAACTGAAGCGACTTAGCAGCAGCAGCAGGTAGTTAGGCAGAGAGATAGAGAGATAGAAGAGAGGAATTTAGAAAAAGTTGGAAGGCTGGATAATTCTGTTCCAGCATTTTAACAGTGTATTTGTGCTGAAATAGAAGCTTCCTATAATCAAGGAGTGCTTTCAGAAGACTCTTCGAAGGCAAAATAGGTGGGACTCAAGACGGTAGATGGACCAGTTTCTCTGGGAAAAGCCAATGTCCTTAACTTCTAGTAATCAATAAATTTTCAGGCTTGAGAGGGTGGTGAAAATTGCCATAACCTGTGTTGTTTATTCCAGTAAGTAGAACTTCTAATAACCTTTCTAATTTCCTGCCTTAGCTCCAAAAGACAAGTGTTAACAAGCCACTCTCCTGACTTTAAGTCTGCAATAAAGATTCTAGCATAGCATGTGATTTGCCTAGAGAGTTGAACATACAAGCTTGCGTGTTATTTAGAGGCTTATTATGACCTATCTCAGCCATCCCATTTTCAAATTGATTTTTCCCTCTTGAGCCATTAATCCTAAATGTAATGTGAGTGTGTGCACATGCATGTGTGTGTGTGCACATATATGGGTATGTGTAGGCATCTTTTATTCAAATGTGTTTCTACTTAAGATGATTAATCAAAGCACAGTTAAAATAATGCAGACCAAATTAATTCCATTTAAGGCTTAGTTGTTATCTAGATGCTGTGTAAACTCTAATATATGAATAATCTTAATCCTTTAAAACTATTCAGTACTTTAAAAAATGACTCTGGATTGGTCGTGCAGATCATTTGGGGACATTGAATTCTAAATAAAATGAATGCCTTTTTGCATATTCTTTGCCTACTGGAACTAGACTGTCAAAATGGGAGTAAGGAATATTTGAGGAGGAATCCTCATTAGGAGAAGCAGAACTAAGACACTTGGAGATGGTCAGAAATTTAACAAATCATCTTTCATTTAAATTTCCCAGCAAAATTCACAAAAAGTAAAGGAAGGTAAGATTGGTGTATTAAAAGATTTGAGAAAGTGTAAGTGGACTTTCTCATTTATTGACTATATGGCTTTGAGCGAGCACCTCTTTTTAAAATTTTATTTATTTACTTATTTTTGGCTGTGCTGGGTCTTTGTTGCTGCTCAGGGGCTCTCTGTAGTTCTGGCGAGCCGGAGCTACTGTCTAGTTGCGGTACACGGGCTTCTTACTGTGGTGGATTCTCTTGTTTCAGAGCTTGGGCTCTAGAGCCCAGGCTTAGTAGTTGTGGTCTAGGGCTTATGCCCCGCGGCATGTGGAATCTTCCTGGACCAGGGTTTGAACCCATGTTCCCTGCATTGGCAGGTGAATTCTCAACCATTAAACTATCAGGGAAGTCCCCCGAATCACCTCTTTAAGTCTGAGATTCTTCATCTGAAAATGAGGACAAGAGTACATCCTAGAGTTGATATGACACCTAGGTGAACTTGTGCATGTAGAACACCGAGCACCATGCCTGCTACACAGTACCGGTTGTACTTGATGATTCTTGCTATTGTGACGTTGATGAGGGAGAAGATGAAGATGTAGACATCAGATGTAAAGAGAATTTTGAGGTTTTTTTTTTCTTACTCCTTGCTGATTCTAAATTTCATTTCTGTGGTAGGTTGTGGACTTTGTAGCAGCAACCCTGCAGCGAGCATGTGCAAGCTTGGCCCACCAGGCAGAGAGCACTGTGGAGTCACAGACACTGAGCATGTCCATGGGGCTGGTGGCCGTCATGCTGGGAGGAGCTGTTCAGGTGAGTTGGAGAAGTGAGCCACACTTGAAAGGAGGGAGAAGAGAAAAACGTGTTGCTTCCCATCCATACCCTTGTGAGAAGTCAGAATGGCTACCGCACACGGGAGAACTGGGGTAAACATAAGAATTCTCTCCAAGTAGAAGACAAGAAAATGGTACCACTTCCTCTTTGTTGCCTAGATAGACTTCACCATCAAAAGGGCAGGGCCCTTTCTGACCTGGCACAAACTGGATTTGGAAATACCTGTTTGCATCTGTGGTGAATACTGGATTCTCTGGCCTTCACTGTAGTGGTTCTCTGATGCTCAGCCCTCGTCGCTGCTGCTGTTGTCAGGGAAGAATTTTTGTAATCTACTGGCTGCATAGGATTCCATGTTTTCAATAGTTCCATTTTGACACAGGATCCAATGTTCCTGTGGATATCATGTGGCATGTTAAAATTTTGTTTCCAGTGCGTGTATCTTTTACATACTTAATTTATAATTTTTTTAACTTTATTCACTCAAAAAATATGTATTGCCTACTTGTTATGTGCCAAACGCTGAGCCAAGGTGCTGGAAATGGGGCAGTGGATGAAGCAGACATGGCCCTCCTGCCATGAAGCTTAGAACCCATGAGGGAGTCAGGCATTAAATAATTGTGTCAAAAAATAGAATTGAGTGAAGTACCTCAAACAAGAAGTGGAAGGTACCAAGAGAACATAACATCTAACCTAGGCTGGAGAGATTTCCATAAGGACTATCTATAAGTTTAAGCTAAGACTTGATGCATAGAAATTTGGGAGTGTGTATAGGGCAGATGGAGGGGCCTCTTTCAGTGACAGAGCATCATGTATGAGGACTGGAAGCAGGAAGGAGCTCTGTATACTTAAGACACTGATAGAAGGCTGTGTAGCTGAACGGTAGAGACCAGGGGTCAGAACAAGGTGGAAAGGTAAGCACCTGTGTATGTGGCATGCCACATTAGGTTAGAAGACTGCAAGAAAGTGGAATAGGATTACTGTGAGTATTATGAAATCTGCCCTGAAATCCAACTGGACAGAACTCTTAGCACAGAGTAGAGAACTCCTCTGGGAATGGATTTTTGAGTTTAAGGATTAAATTCTGATACTGATTCTTGATCTATTAGAATTTGCCTCTCTCTAGTTTGTCCTTTAGGAGAAAAGAAATTTTATTTGGGCCTGTTGTTAATGTGAAACCCATTTCTTGGTAGAGTTACTTCAGTTCAGTTCAGTTCAGTCGCTCAGTCGTGTCCGACTCTTTGCGACCCCATGAATTGCAGCACGCCAGGCCTCTCTGTCCATCACCAACTCCCGGAGTCGACCCAAACCCATGTCCATCGAGTCAGTGATGCCATCCAACCATCTCATCCTCTGTCGTCCCCTTCTCCTCCCGCCCCCAATCCTACCCAGCATTAGGGTCTTTTCCAATGAGTCAACCCTTCGCATGAGGTGGCCAAAGTATTGGAGTTTCAGCTTCAACATCAGACCTTCCAATGAACACCCAGGATTGATCTCTTTTAGGATGGATTGATTGGATCTCCTTGCAGTCCACAGGACTCTCAAGAGTCTTCTCCAACACCACAGTTCAAAAGCATCAATTCTTTGGCGCTCAGCTTTCTTCACCGTCCAGCTCTCACATCCATACATGACCACTGGAAAAACCATAGCCTTGACTAGACGGACTTTTGTTGGCAAAGTAATGTCTCTGCTTTTCAATATGCTATCTAGGTTGGCCATAACCTTCCTTCCAAGGAGTAAGCGTCTTTTAATTAAGGCTGTATATTGTCACCCTGCTTATTTAACTTCTATGCAGAGTACATCATGAGAAACGCTGGGCTGGAAGAAACACAAGCTGGAATCAAGATTGCCGGGAGAAATATCAATAACCTCAGATATGCAGATGACACCACCCTTATGGCAGAGAGTGAAGAAGAACTAAAGAGCCTCTTGATGAAGATGAACGAGGAGAGTGAAAAAGTTGGCTTAAAGCTCAACGTTCAGAAAACTAAGATCATGGCATCTGGTCCCATCACTTCATGGGAAATAGATGGGGAAACAGTGGAAACAGTGTCAGACTTTATTTTTTTGGGCTCCAAAATCACTGCAGATGGTGACTGCAGCCATGAAATTGAAAGACGCTTACTCCTTGGAAGGAAGGTTATGGCCAACCTGGATAGCACATTTAAAAGCAGAGACATTACTTTGCCAACAAAAGTCCGTCTAGTCAAGGCTATGGTTTTTTCCAGTAGATTTACTTAGCACTCCTAATTTTTTATTTTTTTGGAAAAAAGCACTTTTGGTTCAGTTGCTGTATTATATTCCTCCCGTTAGAACTGTCAAGGAGGAGTTCACCAATGAAATTGTTTTTCTCTTTGGCTGCACTAGGCAGCATGCAGGAATCTTAGTTTCCCTGACCAGGGATCAAACTTGTGTCCCTGTCCCCACCCCCCGCCTTTGGAGCGTGGAGTCTTTATCACTGGACCACCAGGGAAGTCCCTGGAATAATTTTTCTTAAGTTGTACTGTTAATGGATTTAGTTGACCTGGTTGATTTGTGTTTTTCTGGTTGAGTATTGATTTGGATAGTCTTTATTTCCATAGTTGAGAGTGTGTTTTTTTGCTTATTTGACACTTAGAATTTCAAACCATGTTGCAAATGGAAAACAGAACACAGAAATCTCCAGTTCCTCTTTGAAGTCCATCATTGTGGGGCTGGCTATGCAGATTAGTCCTGTTCTAACAGATATTCACCTGACTGATGCAGATGTAGTATAGCCTTTACCGTGACCCTGCCCTTCCATGAGCCATCCTGACTCACCGACTGTATCCTGAATTCTTCTGACTTTGCAGTTAAAGTGAACATAAACACGTCACCCCATACCTTTGCCCTAGATCTGTTAATTTTTTTTTCGGTTTGATTGAAGGATTTATAAGTGGCTTCTATAGTAATGCTAGGTTTTCTGTTTTTGTATTAGAAAAAAAGTCATGATCCTGAATTATGTTTTCAGATGTTCATTGTCAGGCTAGGCTAGGTTTTTGCTTCAAAGTTGCATTGTACCTATCCTTGATCATGATTCATTGTTTTAGCTAATGAAACAGAATCTAACAGCTTTTGAACCTTTCTTTCCTTTCTAATTTATGTAAATAAAATGATTATTAGAACATAGTGTCTAAGAAGAGGAGTTGATTTGGAGAAAGTATAGTTTTAAGGCTGCTAGCTAGACAGCTGTAATTCCAAACATATTTTCTAAATGTCAAGATTGATCATCAGTAAAAGTACGGTGTTGATAACTTCCCTGTCCCCTCAGGAAGCAGTTTATGCGTGATGTTCCAGGGCCCATAGAGTCTTCTGAAGCCCTGCTGCATGGAGCAGACATGGTCTTGGGAGGGCTGGGACTTGAACCCAAACCTTGAGATTTCATGCTGTTAATATAACTTTTTCAAGAGTATCATAGGATGAACTCATTCAGGAAGTGTTTATCAAGTGTCTGTTCCCTCATGGAGTTTACCTTCAAGTTCCACTTCTAAGTAAATTCAATAACATTATAAATAAGGACCTAGACATATAAACTGCTCAGCTAAATATCTGAAGAAACATAGGTGATATACAGAAATGAGAACACAAGATAAATGTAAATATTTTTCAGGATTAGGACTTTTTCGGTCAGCATTTTATTGCTGGAAGAGACTTTTGGATTCTTCCAAAATAATAATTCTCACTGCAGCAGGTAAGGCAGAGGGAGAGTGTGTTTGTCCCCCAGGGGAGCTTTGTAAAGTCTCCTGTGGGGGTTTTTCAGGTACATATGCCCTTCTATGGCTGTCCACCCAAGTTCTCCTCTGTTGCAGGGGCCCCCAACCTCTAGGCCAAAGACCAGTATCTCCTGTCAGATCATCAGTGGCATTAGATTAGAAATAAAGTGCACAATAAATGTAATGCATTTGAATCATCCCTAAACCATCCCTCCTACCAAGTCCATGGAAAAATTGCCTTCCTGGAGAAACAGGTCCCTGGTGACAAAAAGACTGGGGACCATAGTCTTAGAGGACATGGCCTCTCCCACCCCTCACCACCCTTAATCCCACCCCTACTGATCTAACCACCAGTTTCTAAATTTGAGAATTTGCAGAAATTTAGAACAAGTCATTAATGTAACTTCCACTCCAAGCCATTACCTAACTTCCATTCCTAAAGGAGATTGTAGAAGTGGGCTGATATAGCACTGCTTGTTCTGTTCCTGAAACATTCCAGGAACTGGGAAAGAGGCAGCCAGAGGAAGGAGTCTGTCACTCACTTGTGGGATGCTCTTTCCAGCCTCAGGGCTTTTACACAGAGTTCTGAGATGTAGATGTGAGATCTATGCTGAGAAGCAATGGCAGGAGGAAAAATGAGGACTATAGTCACTTCTCAATTTTGGTAGTGGCCCTTGGTGACCCTTGAAAAATAATTGATAATTACTTAGTGCTTCAGTTTTCTCATTTATCAATTAAGGAAATATTACTTTATACCTCAAGAACTTTTCTGAACATTTATGAACAAATAGTTGGGACTTGTAGTCTTAGATTTCCCTGGTTATTCTCATAGTGAGAAATCTGTACCCTTGTGAAGCTGAACGAATACATAACTGATTTCCTTAGAAACTATTTGGTTCAGAATCCACCTAGCTGCCCATGGTGATTAGAGAAGTTACCTAGTGGAATAAGATGAATTGCACAGTGACCAAGTTTGAAAATAGGGAGAAAACATGGCTATTTTTTAAAAATAAATTTTATATTTTAGAGCAGTTTTAGGTGCAGAGCAAAATTGAGCAAGAGGTACAGAGATTTCTTGTACACCCCCTGCCCCCACACAGGCAAAGCCTCTCCCGCTGTATCAACATCTGGCTCCAGAATGGTACCTTGCTACAATCCATGAACACACATTGACACATCATTATCACCTGCAGTCTGTGGTTTCCGTTAGGGTTCCCTTTTAGTGTTGTACACTATGGGTTTTGACAGATGTATAATATCCACCATTATAGTGTTGTACCTAATAGCTGGTCTAACTCCAGAATCCTCTGCTTATTCATCCCTTCCTCCCCCTAACTCCTGATCTTTTACCATCTCCCCAGTTTTGCCTTTTCCAGAGCATTGTGTAGTTGAAATCGTGTACTCTGTAGTCTTCCCAGATTGACTTCCTTCACTTAGAAATACACATTTAAGGTTCCTCAATGTCTTTTGTGGTTTGATAGCTCATTTCTTTTTAGTTCTGAATAATATTCCATTGTCTGGATATGTCACAACCTGTTTATCCATTCACCTACTGAAGGACATCTGGTTGCTACCAGGTTTTAGAAGTTATGTGTAAAGCTGCTATAAGCATCTGTGTGTAGGTTTTTGTGTAGACAGAAGTTTTCAGCTCGTTTGGGTAAATACCAAGGAGTTCAGTTGTTCAAGTGTATAGTAGGAATATGTTCAGTTTTGTAAGAAGCTACCAGACTGTCTTGCAAAAGTGGCTAAAAAGTACCATTTTGTTGCTACCAGCACTGAAAGAGAGTTTCTTTTGTTCCGCATCCTCATCAGTGTTTGGTGTTGTTAGTGTTAGATTCTAGTTTAATGGTTGTTTCATGTTGTCACATTGTTGTTTTAATTTTCAATTCCATGATGACATATGATGTGGAGCATATCTTCGATTGCTATCTTCTTTGGTGAGGTGTCTGTTCAGGTCTTTCACCCATTTTTTAATTGAGTTGTTTGTTTTCTTACTGTTGAGTTTTAAGGATTCTTTGTGTATTTTAGGTTACTGTCCATTATCAAGTGTATCTTTTGCAGATACCTTCTAGTCTGTGGTTTGTCTTGTCTTTTCTCTTGACATTGTCTTCAGCAGAAGAGAAGTTTTAAATTTTAATGTAGTCCAGCTTATCAGTTATTTCGTTCATGAATTTCTTTGGTATTTCACCTAAAAAGGCCATCACCATACCTGAGGTCAGCTAGATATCTCTTAGTTATTTTGTAGGAATTTTATAGTTTTGCCTTTTACATTTAGGTCTGTGATCCATTTTTAGTTGATTTTTGTGACAGTGTAAGATCTGTGTCTAGATTCATTTCTTTGCCTATGGATGTCCAGTTGTTCTATCACCATTTGTTAAAAAGTTGATCTTTTCTCCATTGTAGTGCCTTTGCTCCTTTGTCGAAGATCAGTTGACTGTATTTGCGTGTAGGCAATGAAGAGAAGGCAATGGCACCCCACTCCAGTACTCTTGCCTGGAAAATCCCATGGATGGAGGAGCCTGATAGGCTACAGTCCATGGGGTCGCGAAGAGTCGGACACGACTGAGCGACTTCACTTTCACTTTTCCCTTTCATGCACTGGAGAAGGAAATGGCAACCCACTCCAGTATTCTTGCCTGGAGAATCCTAGGGACGGCGGAGCCTGGTGGGCTGCCGTCTATGGGGTCGCACAGAGTCGGACACGACTGAAGCGACTTAGCAGCAGCAGCAGCAGCATCTCTGGTCTCTCTATTCTGTTGCATTGGTCTATTTGTCTTTCTTTTTTTTTTTTTTTAAGAAGAAATTGTTTCGCATACTAGAAATGAAAAAGAAGCCATACACTATAGGTATAAGTAGATATTCTCATTTCAGATACTTAAAGAAAAAACAAAGACACATGATACTACAGAGGCACTGAATGAAGTCCAGCATGGTGATAATGTTACCACAGTTATCCTAAAATATCTTTTCCAGTACCACATAGATTTTTGATAAAATGGACCTTTTTCTTAGGTGACATATATTTTTTAATGTGAAATGCTAGATACAAACCTGACATATATATCAAGTTTTCATTTACTTGGGAGGAAAGTGGTAGAGAAAATGAACAATAACAATTCTGTGAAGCTGAAGTGTAATATGAGAATATTATGTAGGTCCTATGAAAACAGTTGGTTAATTGATTGGTTGGTTGGATGATGAAGTGCGTGAATGAGTGAATAATAAATACCGTGCCTTGTTCTAAAAAGGATTTAAGATGTGTAAGGTTTTCAAATGATCAGAGCTTCATGAAGCTTCATATGACAGTTTTTCTAGTATTTTCAGACAGAAAAGGATCACCACTGATTTTTCTTCACTGACTGCTGATGCACCTTTCCTAGTAAGGCTTTATTAGAACAAAACTTCTAGAGAGAATAAAATCTTAAGTAGTTTTCACTCTCATTTTCTAGGGGAACTTCCCTTCTGCCAGTTACCATCACAGTCCCTTCCAGGCCTGAGGTACCCTTGTATGCTGACCAGCTACTTTAGATCTTGTAGTTAAGAATAGCTTTACTCATTCAAATGAGACAGTGTAGGGTTTAATTAAGAGTGTGGACTCTGTAGCCAGACTTACTAGGTTCACATCTTACCATCTTTCAGCTGTGTGACTTTACATATGTTGCCTAACTGTTCTGTGCCTCAGTTTCCCCCTGCTTGTTTATTTATTTATTTATTTATTTTAATTTAATTAAAAAATTTTTTTGGCTGCACCACCCTGCATGTGGAATCTTAGTTTCCTGACCAGGGATTGAACCTGCATCCCCTGAGTTGAAAGTGTGGAATCTTAACCCCTGGAACACTCAGAAAGTCCCTCCCCTGTTTAACATATAGATAATAACAGTAACTGTTTTATTGGGCTGTGAATATGTGTGTGTGTGCTTTGTTTGTTTATTGTATTTATATTTAAAACATTCACATAGTACTTACTGTGTGTCAGGCACTAAGTACTTTGCTAATGTGAACTCATCTTTTTATGGCAAAAGGTACATCCTAGTAAAAAATATAATAATACAATACAAATCAAAATATAAAAGAATTTCACCATATGACTGGGTATTAAAATATGTCATGGTAAGAATAGCTGTAGATGTTTGACAGAAAACAACATAATTCTGTACAGCAATTATCCTTCAATTAAAAAATAAATAAATTAAAAAAAAGAAACTGTAGAGACAAACAGGTCTAAGAGGTAAGTGGGGTACAAAGGATGAAAACAGGCTGTTCCCAGAAGAAGAAATGTAGACCGTTGATAAACATGGAAGGATGCTTAACAGTGCTGTTAGTCTGATAAATGCAAATTAAAATAATAACAGCCATGTTTGCCCATCAAATTATAAATATTAAGAGTAATAATATGCAAGGGAGTGGGGAGGGGGAGAAAAGAGTAATAATATTTGTTCCTGATGTACTTTTTAACTTAGAAAAGTACTTGTACATGGTAAGTATTCAATAAATGTTAATTATAATTATAAGACCATAGTGTTGGAGTGCCAGATTCAGGCTATCTGCAAATTACACCAGGAACAAGGTTTGCTTCCAGCCCCTTTTTCTTAGCGTCTGTTGCTTTGTGCTCAGGTCATATTAGCATCTGCTATGTTAATTTGGGTTTGCGTTGTTTAAATTTCATTTTGTAGTTGAAGTCATGTGATTTTGCTGTCCTGAAGCAATTGCTGCCTCCGTTGGAGAAGGTCTCCAGCACATACCCTGACCCTGTCATCCAGGAACTTGCTGCTGATCTCTGCATTACCATCTCTACTCATGGAGCCTTTTCCACTGAGGCTGTCAGTGTGGCTGCCCAGAGTACCCTAAACAAAAAGGATCCAGAAGGTAAAAGGGAGGAGCAGCAACAAGCCAGTTATGAAAGATACAGCGATATGTCTTATGGCCACCTTGAACCACAGCAAAGCCATGTTGCTTCTCAGGAAGTCTGCGAGCCCAGCACCACTGCAAACCAAAAATCAAGAAGTGTAACCACAGAAGAGCTCCAGGAAACTCTTTTATCAGCTTATGATCCTCAAATTCCAACACGGGCTGCTGCCCTGCGAACTCTTTCTCTCTGGATAGAACAGAGAGACGCAAAAGTCCTTGAGATGCAGGAGAAGCTTCTCAAGGTGAGTAGAACACACTCAGACACATACACACACGGTGAGGCCACTGTCCAGGAGCCTTGACTGTGTATCAAGCCACCCTTGGGGAAATTGTAATTGTTCTATAGAAGCAAGACTCAGTTGAACATGAGCAGAAGGCCAGAGTTTTTACAGGCTGTTACTAATGTTAGTTGAAGAGCTAGAGTTTGGAAAAGATTTTTTAAAATAAATTAGAACAGATTCAAGGTTATCCCAGTAATAACATCTCTGTCTTGCCCTTGCATTTCCATATGCATTCTTGAGTGCAAGAGAAAAGGATTGAATTACAGCAGATATGCCATTCATTGAACGTAGCCCCAAACCTGGCCTCTTGTGTGTCAGGGCCTCTAGTCTGTCATGTCTTATCTAAGAATGGGCTGTCTACTATGGGCTGTAGCAGAAAAAATGTTGAGAATTGTTATTCCAGGTTTTGGTTTCTATGCCTACTTTTAATGTATACTAGACAACTTCAAGAAGTATCTCCCCCTGATCGCTACCCTTTTTTAACCATTATAAAAATGGAACTTCAAACATATATACTGTTTTCCCCACAAGATTCACAGTCAGACCAGTATCTAACTACAGTAAAGAGGAATACAAGCATTTGTTCCTTTGAGTCTGCTCTAAAGGTCTCTTAAATCTCACTTGCTGTTTGTGAATCATGTCACTGCTACATTTTGTGGTTTCAGATATTCTTGGAGAACTTGGAGCATGAAGACACCTTTGTGTATCTGTCTGCTATTCAGGGTAAGTTAGTCCTGGTTAAAGGACTTTCTGTGGACCAAAAATTATATCATGTATTTTCACAAAATCTTTAAAGTCATAGAATCATAACTTGCTGGTCATTTTGTCCTTTTTCCTGCCTTCTAGCTAGGACTTAATTTCACTCATGATAGTAGTATTCCTGGAGGATACCTAAAGGGCCCCTGAAGAGTTCAGTGTCTCATAATGATGGGGAATCCTTTATTTATGTTTACTTATCATTCTATAGATTAAATCCCATTTCCTCAAATTCAAGGAGATAAAGAATGCCTCACATGTGAGCTCTCATTACTTTGACCTTTTAGGTACATGGCTACTGTCACTGTGCACCTTTGCTCTCTTGTTAAACTAAAAGAATCTCAGAATATATTTCATTATCAAAACATTTTTTGCAGTCATCTTATTTCTCATTTATGATTCTTTGTTGTGATTCCGTCTCCTGTTAATTTGTGGATTTTAAATCTAGAGAGGGCCTTTATGAAAAGGGGTGTGGAGAATTAAGCACCTTTCCCCAGAAGGGTGAGAGGCAGACCTGGTGAGAAGGCAGAATTAACTCATAGTCTCTGGGCTCCGTAGTGTAGTATATCCTTAGGAGCTGGTGTCTGGAGATAGATCACCAGGATGCACCAACCTTCCCCCACCCCCCTGCTTTTCAGCTGTATGAACTTTGGCAAATTACTTAATCCCTCTGGGCTTCGATTTCTTACCTATAAAAAAGTGGGCTAAGTAGGAATGTAAAATGGTACAGTTGCTTGCTTTATTTGACTACGCCAGGTCTTAGTTTTGCTATGTGGGACCTAGTTCCCCGACTAGGAATTGAACCCAGGCCCCTGCATTAGATGAGTGGAGTCTTAGCCACTGGACTACCAGGGAAGTCCCTACAGCTGCTTTGGAACAGTCGGGCAATTCTTTGAAAAAAATAAATGCAGAGTTGTCACTTGACCCAGCAATTCTAAGTATTCACCCAAGAAAAATGAAAACATGTGCTCATGCAAAAACTTGTTCATTAATGTTCATAGTAGTCAAAAGGTAGAAACAACCCAGATGTCTACCATTTGATGAACAGATAGACAAAATGTGGTATGTATATACAGTGGAATATTATTCAGCCAGTGAAAATGAAGTACTGAAATATGTGGGTAAACCTTGAAAACATAAATGAAAGAAACCAGTCCCAGAAAACCACATTTTGTATGGTTCTTTTATATGAAATGTCCAGTATAGGTAAATTTATAGAGACAGAAAGTAGATTAGTAGTTGTCTAGGGCTGGGGAGAAGGGGGAAAGGTTTGGGAGGTGATGGTCAAAGGGTACAGATTTCCTTGGTGGGGTGAAAACTCACACAATTCTAAAATTGACTGTGGTGATAGTTGCATAACTCCATCAGTATGGTAGAAACTATTGAATTGTATATTTTAAATTGGTGAATTTTACAGTATGTGAATTGTGTCTCAATAAAGCTGTTGCCAAAAAAATATTAAAATTTAATGATGAGAGGGATAAAACCATCAGAGCTTAAGGAGATTAAATATGATGTGGTGGATAGGATCCTGGAACAAAAAAAGGACATTAGGAAAAAACTTAAAGCATATGAGTAAATTATGGACTTTAGTTGATAACAAAATGTCAGTACTAGTTCATTAATTGTGATAATGTACCATGCTAAAGTAAAAATTAATAATAGGGAGCAACTGGGTATGCAGTATATAGGAACTCTGTGTGCATCTTCTCAATAAATCTGTAAATCTAAAACTATTCTATCAGTAAAAGTTTATTTATGAAGGGGGCTACCCCCTGGTGGCTCAGATGGTAAAGCGTCTGCCTACAATGCGGGAGACCCAGGTTCGATCCCTGGGTTGGGAAGATCCTCTGGAGAAGGAAATGGCAACCCACTCCAGTACTCTTCCCTGGAAAATTCCATGGACAGAGGAGCGTGGTAGGCTACAGTCCATGGGGTCGCAAAGAGTCGGACATGACTGAGTGACTTCACTTCACTAACATTAGCTGAGTTAATACTTTGAAAGTGCTTAGTGCATATTAAGTGTTCAATATGTGTTAGCTATTATGATTTTAATGTTATCATCATCACTGTCATATCACTACTATTTCTTTTCTTTAGATTTAAACTTTTATTTTATACTGAAGTATAGCTTATTAACAGCTGATTAACAATGTTGTGATAGTTTCAGATGGACAGCAGAGGGACTCAGCCATACATATACATGTATCCATTCTCCTCCCAACTCCCCTCCCATCCAGACTGCCACATAACATTGAGCAGAGTTTCCTGTGCTATACAGTAGGACCTTGTTGGTTATCCATTTTAATATAGCAGTGCATGTCATTACTATTTCTTTTGTTAGATTACTAGGTAATAACATGGTGATATGTATAACTTCTCAGAGCTAAAGCTTGAGTAGGTGGATTCTATCAGGTAGTTTCTTATATGTAACAGATTACCTCAGCATTCAGTATTATTTATTTATTGTCACTCATCTATGATCACTCGCACATCTATAGACCAGTGGGGTTCGGCTGACCTGGGCTGGGCTGGGCAGTCCTGCTGTTCCCTGTACCTCTCTCTGCTGTACTTGTTCCTGATCCTTCCTGGTCCAGGGCCTCCCCAGGTACATCCGCATGGTGATGGCCGAAATGCACAAGAGCAAGAATAAACTCAAGAGGCCATTCTTCAGAGGAAACAAAAATAACCACTCATCAAGGAAAAAGGACAGCTAGGAGAGAGCAGAAGAGTGGAGTGTGTTGAGAGAGAAAGTAATTACTGGCAGCTGAGAGATCACAGAGGCCAGGAATTGAGATAAGCCTGAGGACTTGATGGGGCTCAGGATTCCACATGACAGTGAATGGCACTTATGGAAATCAAATAAATCAATGAGGCAAGGACCTGAAATGCTGATAATTAGTAAGTCTCAGAAACAAGTCATCCTGTACTTTTTCCAGGAAACTGTAATACTGTCAAGGAGATGTTTCTCACTGATTTTTTTTTTTTTTTTGGACAGGGTTTTTGGGAAGTGGCGGTGTGTCATTCGCATACATCAACGCTGCTGTTTGGAATAAGCCTCTTAGCTGTTTAACCCACTGAGCTCATTAGCCTCTAGGGTCTGCTATAAAAATCACAACTGCTGGTTTTGTGTTTGTTTATAGTACTTTTAATTGGTGTGCTAATCAGTTAGTAGCTAATTTGGAGATGAAGGAATGTGGGAGGTAGAGGTCTAATTTCTGTTCTCAGTTCCCCCCAGCAGACAAGTTTGAATTAATTGATGTTTTTGGTGTTTGTACCATGCACTTCAAGGCCAAGGCCTTAGGTGAATTTCCCATTAAGAAAGGAAAGAGCTGAATTTTCCCACCTGCATGTCAGTGTCATTTGCTTAGGCCTAACACTCCAGAGCCAAGCCATTCTGGACTCCAGTCAGGCAGGTAGACAAGAGCAGTCCGCATGTAGTTATCCTGTAGTGCAAGGGGGCTGCATTAGAAGACGGGTGCTTAACCACGGAACCACCAGGGATCCCAGAAATTTCTGATGTACATATTATCTGTACATCACAACAGCCTGAGAACTAAATTCCCCATGAGTTAAAATTTAATTTTATGAAAGACCACATCTCTTTTTATTTCTACTGAGAAAGTGATGGTTGACTTAATTCTCATAGCAGCTGCTCCCAGACACTCTACTAGTAGCAGCTTCTTCAGGCAGAGAATTCTATACAAGTTGCTGAGTTCCAGTTACAATCCAGAGTTTATAAATAGAACACTTAATCTTAGACTGTGTCCTTTAAGTGTCTCTCCTTTTCAGACTTCCTTGTATGTTCTTTTTCTCCTTGTTTTATCATCATTATAGTACAAGTTAATAGAGTCTTATTGTTTTAAAAAACATTTAAATGCCAAGAAAGTGTATAAGATAAAAAGTAAAAGTCTTCCTCTTTTCAAAAATAGGAGATGAAATATGTCCTTAAGAGTCCCATAATGTATATTTGATGTTTTGAGCATTTTTCACATTTCAGTCTTGAAATAGACGTTCAGTAATGAATGTGATAAACACGTGATATTCTTCAAATAAGTTATTATGGCCCAGTTATCTTAGTATGGATCTACTCATGGGTCCTCATGGTCACTTTTAATTATTTAAAGAACATTTTGAAAGCAACACTAGCGATAGATGCATTTCACAGCTCCAAGTGATCCCCATCCGTGTCAAAAGAATCTTTGGGCGAAACTTCTTGGCTCATTGAAAAAAAGAAAGAAACTGTAGGCTCTGAGCCAAGCATGAGAGGTGAAAGTATGCCAGTGAGTGTGGTGAAGAGAATCTAGTCATCTCAACATAACATGCCTGAACAAATTGCACTGACTCTTCCACCCTTTTCCTTTCACAGAAGAGTTTTCATTTCTGGCAGAAGAGCCAAGAGGAGGGAAAGGCAAAAAGCCTGGAAGGCAGGAAAGTAGATACAAAGTGAAATTGTTTTTACAGAGTTTCAAACTGAGCAGGATTACATGTCTTAACTTGTCAGAGACTGAACTCACTATCTCATTCTCAGATTTCTACTTCAAATAAAGTAAGTTGGGCAACCATTAACTGAAAATAATTCTACTCCTTGAAGGACCACCTAATTGAGTCGGGCATTGAAATGTGGTCCTGGAAAGTTTATCATCTCCACTTATTTCCTTGAAATGAGAAGATTCCTTTTGTGTTCTGTACCACCTAATTAACAAATGGGCATTTAGCGAACATCTCTCATATATGCTGCTGCTGCTGCTAAGTCGCTTCAGTCGTGTCCGACTCTTAGTGACCCCATAGACGGCAGCCCACCAGGCTCCCCTGTCCCTGGGATTCTCCAGGCAAGAACACTAAAGTGGGTTGCCATTTCCTTCTCCAATGCAGGAAAGTGAAAAGTGAAAGTGAAGTCTCTCAGTCATGTCCGACTCTTTGTGACCCCATGGACTGCAGCCCACCAGGCTCCTCCGTTCATGGGATTTTCCAGGCAAGAGTACTGGAATGGGATGCCATTGCCTTCTCCGCTTATATATGCTAGCTCAGTAAATTCTTGACGTTCTGGGAAATAGGCATTATCCCCATTTTTTAAACTTCTTGAGATTTAATTTACACACCTGAAATTCACCTGTCTTACAATGTGCAGTTCAGTGGTTTCTAGTAATTGTACAGTCATCACCACTAATTTCAGAATTTTTCATCATTTCAAAAAGAAACCCTATATCCATTATCAGTCGGTTCCCATTTCCTCTTTCCTGGGAACCACTAATCTCCTTTTTGTCTCTATGGATTTGCCTATTCTGGATGTTTCATAATATAGAATCATACAACGTGTGGACTCTTGTGTCTGGTTCTTTTCAATTAGCGTAACATTTGTGAGATTCATCCCTGTTGTAGCATGTATCAGGGCCTCATTCTTTTTTTATGGCTGAATAATATTACATTGTACTACTAATTAACCACATTTTGTTTATCCATTCCTCAGTTGATGGTCATTTGCATTGTTTTCACTTTTAACCTGTTATGGGTAACAACTAATGAATATTCATTAACAGGTTTTTGTGTGGACATACGTTTTCATTGCTTCTGGATGTACACGTTGGAGCAGAATTACTGGGTCTTATAGTAATTCTATGTTTAACCCTTTGAGGAGCTGTCAAACGGTTTTCCAGAGTGGCCACACCAATTTACTTTCCCAGGGGCAATGTATGAGGGCTCCAGTTTCTCTGCGTCCTGACAAGTACTTGTTATTGTCTATCCTTTTATATAGCCGTATTACAGTGTGAAGTTGGTATCTCATTGTGATTTTGATTTGCATTTCTCTAATGACTAATGACGTTGAGCATCTTTTCATGAGCTTATTGTGCATTTCTAATCTTCTTTGGAAAAACACCTAGTGTCATTTGAAGCACTAAACTTCTTACTGTTGATGAAGTCTGACTTATCAGTTTCCTGCACTTTTTATTACTTGCACTTTTGGTGTCATTTCTAAGAAATCATTGCTTAATCCAAGATAAGTGAGATTTACTTCTGTGTTTTCTTCCAGTGGTTTTATTGTTTTAGCTCTTAATGTTTAAGTCTGTGATCCATTTTGAGTTAATTTTTGGGTGTGATGAGAGATACCTTCTTTTAATAGCTAAAGATCCTGAGACTTACACAGGTTAAGTCCCCTTTCGAAGATTACATAGCAAGTAATAATTTGAACCTTGTTGTTGACCATCAAGTCTTGTCCCTGCTTCCCCAATACACTTAGTTACTCTAGAACTTTCCAAATAATGGTAGAATTTGCTCCTATTGTGCTTTTTTAAAGATGGAAAACAGATATGATTATGATTATCAATATTTATTAAAATTGAATAATGCTTAATCATCTAGAAAGCTTTGATTCTTTCAACAGTCTTGAAATACAATAAAAACTGATATTAAATTTTTTTTATAAATGAAGAATTGACTTGCCTACAGTCATAAATGTTGGGAGAGTAATGGAACACCAGACCCATGTCTCAGGGATTCCCAGTCCACTGTACCTGATTTTACTGCAGTGCAGATGAAATATGTCTTCTCCAAGTCAGAGATTGTATTTTATAGCCCCAAATACTTGCATTTTACATGAGCTCATTTTTGAAATACCTGTCCAGTGATTTCCTCTATCAATTGAAGATTGACTCACTCATATTTACATCAGAATATTTAGCAATTTGGGCTTCTCAGGTGGCACTTGTGGTAAAGAACCCACCTACCAGTGTAAGAGACGTAAGATATGCGGGTTCCATCCCTGGGTCAGGGAGATCCCCTGGAGGAGGGCATGGCAACCTACTCTAGTGTTCTTGCCTGGAACATCCCATGGCCAGAGGAGCCTGGCAGGTTACAGTCCATAGGGTCACAAAGAGTCGAACACGACTGAAGTGACTTAGCATGCATGTACACATTTAGCAATTTAGTACTTTTACCTACAAGTAGAAGATAATTGACTACTTCAAGTTTAGTTATTTTCACCTTCTAAGATTTCCCAGGATAACTGCCATATAAGAGAGATGGAAATAAGCATTATAGAAGTCACCACTTATTATTATGTGCCTGTCATAGTAACTCTACGAGTTAGACATTTTTATCCGTTTTACAGATGAGGGAACTGAGGCTCAAAGAGGTTAAGCAGCTGGCCCAAAGTGACACAGATACCAAATGTTAATACCATGATTTGAATCTTAAGTCTCTCCATCTCTGAAGACTGCTCTTGCCACAGGGAAAAATAATTAATACTAAAATAGTGGTTCCTGTTTCCAAGGCACAAGGGCTGAGTTCTCAGATGGTCAAAGGTATGGGAGAACAAGGTCTGTGTATGAGACATGGTTTCACTACAAATGAACTCTTCCTATAGCTTAATAATATGCTGATCTCATGTTTGCTTGATTTTGTGTGTGTGTATGTGGTTTTACTCATTTGGCAGTGAGTACTGTATTTTTTTTTTTAAGATTTATTTATTTTTTTTGGCTAGGCTGGGTCTTCATTGCTGCATAGGGACTTTCTCTAGTAGTGGCGAGCAGGGGCTGCTCTCTAGTAGCCAAGCGTGGGCTTCTCCTTGCTGTGGCTTCCCTTGTTGTGGAGCACAAATTCTAGGGCATGGGGGCTTCAGTAGTTGCAGGGCCTGGGCTCAGTAGTTGCGGTGCATGGGCTTAGTTGCTCTGTGGCATGTGGGATCTTCTAAGAGCAGGGATGGAAACTATGTTCCCTGCATTGGCAGGCGGATTCTCAACCGCTGGACCACTGGGGAAGCCCAGTACCATGTTATTTTTTATTTTGTAAGCAATTTCTATGTGTATCTTTGAAACTCATCTTCCGTTAGTGGCATATGTATGTTACCTCACACTGCCAGTCCTTCTTCCCACTGTTGGTCATTACTGTTTCAGCACTGGGGACACCAGCCTCATTTTAGGAGTGTCAGGAGAGAGCCTTCAGAACAATCCTGGGATATATATAATTTACTGAGATTGTGGATTAGAAAAATAGGTAGCTTTCTGTATAGGACTTTTAATATTTGTTACATTTCTGATGCCAATAAATTGCATTTTAAAATTACTTACTTTAAAATAATACAACTTATGAAAGCAATGCCCATACACTGCTGGTAAAAACATAAAATGGTGCAGCTTCTCTGAAGAACAGTCTGGCAGTTCTCAAAAGGTTAAACATAGTTACCATATGATCCACCAATTCCACTCTTAGATATACACCCAAAAGAAATGAAAACATATGTCCACACAAAAGGTTACATATGAATACTCATAGCAGCATTATTTGTAATAGCAAAAAAAGTAGTGTCGACTGAAAAAAATGCACAACCTCCTAGTTAAGAATTATGTTTTATTTGGCAGACTTTCTGAAGACTTCAAGCCTGGGACACAACATCTTAGATAACTCTGAAGAGGTAAGGGAGGAACCAGGATATATAGGAGTTTTTGCCACAAAGACCAGGTAGTCAGAACATCAAAAGATTACTGTTAATTAAAGAAACCAGATATGTCAAGTTAAGGAATTTAGTGCTTTTCTGTGTATGGGAAGATGTGAGAGTCTGGGCTCACTGAAGTGATTCCTTTGTTATGCTCCTCAGCTGTCTGGGGCCTGCATCCTGTGCCTTCTCATCCTGGGTCTCCTTAGGGGGCACTGTCAGGGTGGCTGCAGTCAGGGGGTGGCTGACTGCTAGATGACGGGCATCCTATTTCATCCTGAGTTCCCCCAGAGCTCACCATCAGAGAGACTCTAATGTGATGGCTTAACGGCTGTAACATCTTTTGTTTATTGTTACCGCAGGCAATATTTTTCATTCACAGTAGAAACAACCTAAACTTCTATCACCTGATGAATGGATAAATTAAAGATGGTATATCTAAATAGTGGAAGTACTGATTCATACTACAAAGTGAGTGAACCTTCAAAACATGGTAAATGAAAGGAGCCACACAAAAAAGGCCACATTTTGTATGAAATGTCCAGGGTAGGCAAATCCATAGAGATAGAAGGCAGTTTTGTGGTTGCCAGAGAATGGAAAGAGAGGGAAACAAGGAGTGACTGATAATGGATATGAGGTTTCTTTGGGGAGATGATGAATTGTTTTGGGCTTAGATAGTGGTGATCATTGCACAACCTTGTAATACTAAAAATCACTGAGTTACATACTTTTATTTTTTGTTCTCAGTTTAATAGCATTATATATACTTTAAAAAATAAACTTAGAAAAATCCAAAACAGTTTTTCATGGAGTTCTTAGGACTGTTAATAGGGATGAGCAGGATTTAGAATGTGGAGGTAGAGCAAGGGGACTGAGGCTGAAAGAAAAGCAAAAGTAGGAAGGTGGTCAAGAGCAGGGCAAGTATAAAGTCAGGTAGTACTGTAAGCAGTTCAGATTGTTAGTGGAGCAAAGTGGGCAGGATGGGGAGAAGGGGGACTAGGCTGGAATCCATAAGCTGTCAGAATGCCAAGACAAGGCAGCTGAACTTTCCATGTGGGCTCTAGGCGGGCTTTAAAGGCTTTTTGTTGTTGCCAGTCCACCAGTAATGTCTTGGTGATGGGCTGCTTGGATTTGAAAGCATCATGCTTGTTGATGGTTGTTATTTTATCTCCTTGTTTGTGTTGGATTGGCCAAAAAGTTCGTTTGGGTTAAGATGTTGGAAAAACCTCAAACGAACTTTTGGGTCAACCCAGTATATACTCACTCATGATTTATTGAGCACCAACCACATATCAGATGTAACTTGCATTAATTGATTTACTCCTCATAAAAACCCTGTAAGAGTCAATATCTTTATCTACTCATTTTTCAGGCAAAGAAACCAAAGCTCAAAGATTGTTGCCAGTAAAAGGCTAACCAGTGAGTGATGAAGTCTAGCATCAACTCCAAAGTCAAGGCCATAGACCTCCCTGTCTTTCCCTCCTCTCTCTCCATTCCTTTTTCTCACCACCTCCAATCACCATGGCCTCTGCTCTTACAGACAGTAGAATTAAGCCATGGAACCAGTGGATCTTGACATTTTCTGCTAAGCAATTACATACGTCTTAATTTTTTGGTTTCCAGGGCCCATTTCAAATCCTTTACCTCCTATTCGTGTTAACTAGCTGTCACGGAGGCAGAATTTATTACCTATAAGGCACTTATGAGACACCTAGGGATAAAAACTCAGTTGCTTCAGTGTCTACAAGCTATTAAGAAGGTTGTAAATACCTTCCCTGTAGAACAGCTATTTAAATTTTGCCCTGGAGCCGTCCTTTCTTTAGTCAAGTTGATATTTGAAGACAAGTTAAGAAGGATAAAAGAGCAAGAGAGCTCACAACTAAAATAGCAAGTTACTCGTAAGACTTATCTTTAAGTACAGTATTCCTTTAATCTCTAAGGAATTAAATCTTTTTTTTACGTTAAATTTTTTTTAATTGGAGTATAATTGCTTTACAGTGTTGTATGAGTTTCTGCTGTACAACAATGTGAATCAGCCATAAGTATACCTATATCCACTCTCTCTTGACCCTCCCTCCCAGCCCCCCCATCCCACCCTTCTAGATCATCACAGAACACTGGGTTCAGCTCCCTGCACTATACTGCAGTTTCCTACTAGCTACCTGTTTTACAGTGAAGTGAAAGTCACTCAGTTGTGTCCTGCTCTTTGCGACCCCATGGACTATAGAGTCCATGGAATTTTCCAGGCCAGAATACTGGAGTGAGTAGCCTTTCCCTTCTCCAGAGGATCTTCCCAACCCAGGGATCAAATGCAGGTCTCCCGCATTGTGGATGGATTCTTTACCAGCTGAGCCACAAGGGAAGCCCAAGAATACTGGAGTGGGTAGCCTATCCCTTCTCCAAGAGATCTTCCCAACCCGGGAATCGAACTGGGGTCTCCTGCATTGCAGGTGTATTCTTTACCAACTGAACTATCAGGGAAGCCCTTGTTTTACTCGTGGTAGTGTATATATGTCAATGCTACTGTGAACTCGTCCCACCCTCTCCTTCCCTTCCCGTCCTGTGTCCACAAGTCCGTTTTCTATGTCTGTCCCATATTTTACTGGAACTTCTTTGAGGCAACAGCTGGAGGGTCACCTTCTCTTGCTCTTCCCTCCCAAAATAAAGTGTTTATCTTACCCTTCATTTCAAATACAAATTAAAATTCCTAATCACACCCAGTGTGATTAAGATGATTCTTGAAGTTATTCACACACTTAATAAGTCCAATTATATTTTTTATTCACCTTGACATAGTTACTTGTGTTGCTGAATCATAGGTTTAACATTTTTAACTGATTGAAACATCAATTTCCCCCTCTGTGGTCATGTCAAGATCTTGGGCGGTGGTGGAAAAATGCGCTTAAACGGTGTATTTTTCAGCAACTCACTTTTAGATTTTTGCATTAGACTTTTACACTTGATTTTTTTTCCTGACCTCTACTAGTAGACAGCATCTCTACTGTCCCTGAGGAGGCTGGAAGATAGGGAATGAACTGAACCTCAGGGAATGCAGATCACAGACTCTGCACTACCAAAGACCTAATTAGGTCATCCTTCCGTCCACCTGCCAAGACACGATTGATAAAGTTTTCTTTCTTAGGAGAAGGCAGTTTCTGAAGCACTTTTTTTCTTTTCTTTTTCTTAAATTTAATTTTGCCTGTGCTGGGTCTTCGTTGCTGTGAGGACTTTTCTGTAGCTGTGGCAAGCAGGGACTACTCTCTTGTTGAAGAGCACTGGTTCTGGGGCACTTGGGCTTCAGTCGTTGCTGCACGTGGGCTCAGTAGTTGTGGCTCCTGGGCTCTGGAGCACAGGCTCAGTAGTTGTGGCGCACAAGCTTGGTTACAGGCAGATTCTCTGCCACTGAGCCACCAAGGAAGCCCCTCTGAAGCACTTTTGTATTTGATGTTCAACGTCTGTTTTCCTCATCTCACATGCTAGTAAAGTAATGCTCAAAATTCTCCAAGCCAGGCTTCAGCAATATGTGAACCGTGAACTTCCAGATGTTCAAGCTGGTCTTAGAAAAGGCAGAGGAACCAGAGATCAAACTGCCAATATCCGCTGGATCATCGAAAAAGCAAGAGAGTTCCAGAAAAACATCTATTTCTGCTTTATTGACTATGCCAAAGCCTTTGACTGTGTGGATCACAATAAACTGTGGAAAATTCTGAAAGAGATGGGAATACTAGACCACCTGACCTGCCTCTTGAGAAACCTGTATGCAGGTCAGGAAGCAACAGTTAGAACTGGACATGGAACAACAGACTGGTTCCAAATAGGAAAAGTAGTACGTCAAGGCTGTATATTGTCACCCTGCTTATTTAACTTCTATGCAGAGTACATCATGAGAAATGCTGGGCTGGAAGAAACACAAGCTGGAATCAAGATTGCCGGGAGAAATATCAATAACCTCAGATATGCGGATGACACCACCCTTATGGCAGAAAGTGAAGAAGAACTAAAGAGCCTCTTGATGAAAGTGAAAGAGGAGAGTGAAAAAGTTGGCTTAAAGCTCAACGTTCAGAAAACGAAGATCATGGCATCTGGTCCCATCACTTCGTGGGAAATAGATGGGGAAACAGTGGAAACAGTGTCAGACTTTTATTTTTTTGGGCTCCAAAATCACTGCTGATGGTGATTGCAGCCATGAAATTAAAAGACACTTACTCCTTGGAAGGAAGGTTATGGCCAACCTACACAGCATATTTAAAAGCAGAGACATTATTTTGCCAACAAAAGTCCATCTAGTCAAGGCTATGGTTTTTCCAGTGGTCATGTATGGATGTGAGAGTTGGACGGTGAAGAAAGCAGAGCGCCGAAGAATTGATGCTTTTGAACTGTGGTGTTGGAGAAGACTCTTGAGAGTCCCTTGGACTGCAAGGAGATCCAATCAATCCATCCTAAAAGAGATCAATCCTGGGTGTTCATTGGAAGGTCTGATGTTGAAGTTGAAACTCCAATACTTTGGCCACCTCATGCGAAGGGTTGACTCATTGGAAAAGACCCTAATGCTGGGTAGGATTGGGGGCGGGAGGAGAAGGGGACGACAGAGGATGAGATGGTTGGATGGCATAACCGACTCAATGGTCATGGGTTTGGGTAGACTCCGGGAGTTGGTGATGGACAGAGAGGCCTGGCGTGCTGCAATTCATGGGGTCGCAAAGAGTCGGACACGACTGAGTGACTGAACTGAACTGTCTGTTTTCCATTATTGGTAGCTTGACTTTAGACAGTGACAGAAAGACTGTAAAATATCTTTGGCTGTTGGTTTTTTCCTTAATAGTTTTAAATGGTCATTCACTCAACAAATATTCATTGACTGCCTACTCTGTGTAAGGGTGCTGTGCTCAGTATACTGCTGAGGAAGAACAGTCGTGCCCTGCCTCCGTGGAATATATAGTCTGAGGCAGGGAGGAGATGGAGGGGACAAATGCTAATCAAAAAGTCACACAAATGGGACTTCCTCACAGTCCAGTGGTTGAGACTTCACCTTTCAATGCAGGGGGTATGAGTTCAATCCTTGGTTGGGGAGCTAAGATCCCATATGCCTCAGGGCCAAAAAACCAAAACACAAAACAGAAGCAGTATTGTAACAAATTCAATAAAGACTTTAAAAATGATTCACATCAAAAAAAAAAAAAAGTCTTTAAAAGTTAAAAAAAGTCACACAAATGTGAAATGTGGCTTTGACAGATGCTGGGAAGAAAGGTACACAGTGATATGAGAGCCTGTGTTAGGGACATTTTAGCTGGCAGAAAGGGCTAGGAGGAAGTGACCCTTAAGCTGAGATCTGGTGCTTAGTGAAGACGGGAGGAACCAGTGATCCAGACCGAGGGCACAGTGAAGTAGCAGTGCTGTACCAGGGGAGGAGCCTGCAGATTGGAAGGACCCCAAAGATCAATGAAGAAGGGGTGGGCTGGATAGACTCTTTTCTTTTTCTCTCTTTCATTGAGCCTCCTCTAAAAAATATCATGGGAAAACAAGATTCTGCTGCTTTAAAAACAACAACAAAGGATTTGAAAAATCACTGTCCTGGGCCATCTGCATGACCTTACAAGGAAGGTTTATAATCCATGTCACATGTGATATGTCATGTGACACATACCTTTCGTCACCTTCTCACCCCGTCAGAGATTGTCACTGAATGTTCTACTGTCAGAAATCTCTCAGTTCAGTTGTCCAACACACAGCCCCTAACCATTACAAAAAATACTCTCATTGCAGATGACAAAGGCAAAAACATATGGAGTTATTTTAGGTCAGTGGTTTTCAATTTTTTTTTTTTATAGCAGCAGAATACATTTTTCAAGTGAGATCTAATACGAAGGCATCAAAAATTCAAATGACTTTTATTTTCTTTGTGCCTTGTTTCTTACAGGTTTCATGTTCGCTAGCATGAACATTTATTGCTTTTATAACCAGAAGATAATGGCCTTTAAATTATGTGGCTGTTTAGAAAAGCTGGTAACAAGTTTCAGGGACTATCCCAGATTGAAACAGATGGCTCTCTGTTGTACTACCCTCTGTTGACCTTTTCACAACTAGGGATTACTAACGCACAGGGTGACCATGGCTTTTTCACTGTGAAATTATATGATAACAGCAGAAACCTTACTGACAAACAGATGTTTTTCCCAAGTGGAGCTTTTCTTAATGAAATGGTTGCTTAGGAACCAGACCATAATAATAACTTTTCTATATTTAGGTTGCAAAGTGATTCAGTTTTCAGAATTACTAAGTCTAGGAATACTAATTAGATAAAATTGAATATATCCATTATTTCTTGTCTTGCAGTTGAGCGACCAAATGGTTAAAATAGAAGTAAAATTTTGTCCAGATATGTCTTATCTAGATGCTATTCATAACAAGAACATAAAAGGAAAACTATAGCTCATAGAGGCACCCTGCTCTGCTCTTAAATATGATTCTCTGGTGGCACTGTGTGTTTGGTCTTTCATCAGTTCATATTAGAAGTTGTTGTATGTGATGCTTGTCAGGTTATTGAGTGGGTCAAAAATTGTGCATGAAAAATGTGAAAATAACTTCAGGTTAAGCTCAGAGAGACAGCAGTGTAAAGGAAAGGCACTATCACTTGTTCAGGATGACAGATTTGATAAATGGAAAATCTTACATGCTAACTGTTACTAACAACAAAGAAACCTCAGTATGTACCATGTTTGTCAGGTATGTTAAAACATTAAATCTTCTATTCAGACTAGGACAAAAATCTAGAAGAAAATACAGTTCTCTCTTCCATTTCCAATAATGGTGAGATGTATGCTCAGTATGTGGTCAGACTCTTTGTGACCTTCTGTACTGTAGCCCACCAGGCTCCTATCTAAGGAATTTTCTAGGCAAGAAGACTGAAGCGGGTTGCCATTTCCTCTTCTAGGGGATCTTCCTGACCCAGGGATCAAACCCACATCTGTTGTGTCTCCTGCATTGGCAAGTAGATTCTTTACCACTGAACCACCAGGGAAGCAAATGATGAGATATTGTTGTTCAGTCACTCAGTCATGTCCGACTCTGGGACCCCCATGAACTGCAGTGCGCCAGGCTTCCCTGTCCTTCACTATCTCCCCGAGTTGGCTCAAACTTATGTCCATTGAGTCGATGATGTCCCATGATGAGATACCTCAGCTGAAACAATTTTATGCAGGTTAACATATTTAAGACATACTCCAGTACTCTTGCCTGGAAAATCCCATGGACAGAGGAGCCTGGTAGGCTACAATCCGTGGGGTCACAAAGAGTCGAACACGACTGAGCAACTTCACTTCAAAAGCATAAAGAGCTAACAAGAAAACAGTCAATTACCAAGCCAACATCTGAAGAGAAAGTGAAAGTGGCTCAGTCATGTCTGACTCTTTGCAGCCCCATGGACTCTACAGTCCATGGAATCCTCCAGGCCAGAATACTGGACTGGGTTCTTAAGAGAAAGCCAGATCCTAAAAGGTAAATGGAGCTTAAGAACCTGCATTTTTACCCTCAGGGCATTTGCTGAAATTAAGTTTTAGTTTTCTGCTCTTGAAGGTCAAACCTGTAGAAATGAAAGCCTGGAGAGTCCCAACTTGAAATGGGGAGTCTGATAGAAGACCTCTAGCGTTAAGCTCAGATCCCAAAGGAATACACTTTCAGGTGAATAAAAAGTGAAAACGGTATTCCTTCACCTTATCCCCAGGGACTGGGAAGGGCGTTGTCTTGGCACTGGAGAGATTGTAATCCCGGAATGGTCCACGTCTCTTGCAGATTTGTATTACTGGGATTCAGGAAAGTTCAAACTGGAAATTAGAGCTTTGAATATTTATATACTCATGGTGTCTGTGGATGTCTTATAAAAAAGCATATCTCTATAGAAGAAGAGACCTTCACCCTAGACCCGAAAGAATCCTCATAATAATTTTTTAATTTTTAATGATTAAAAATTTTATTATGGTAAATTTATCATAAAATTTGTTATTCTAACCATCCTTAAGTGTACAATTTAGTGGCATTAACTATATCTACAATGTTGTGTCACTTCTATTTCCAAAACTTTTTCATCAGCCCACCCAGAAACTCTTTTAACTGTTAAGCAAAACTGTTAAGCAATAACTACCCATTCCTTCTTTCAAAATAATTATTGTATATTTAGTTATGTATAATAATTAGAACATAGTCACGAAATAGCCAAGCACAAGGAAACAATGTCCCAGAAGACTTTGGATGTTGGACTTGAGTTCAGCTCAGTTGAGTCGCTCTGTCATGTCCAACTCTTTCCTTCCCCATAGACTGCAGCACACCAGGCTTCCCTGTCCATCACCAGCTCCCAGAGCTTGCTCAAACCCATGTCCGTGAAGTCAGTGATGCCATTCAACCATCTCATCCTCTGTAATCCCTTTCTCCTCCTGCCTTCAATCTTTCCCAGCATCAGGGTCTTTTCCAAGGAGTCAGTTCTTCGCATCGGGTGGCCAAAGTATTGGGAGTTTCAGCTTCAACATTGGTCCTTCCAATGAATATTTAGGACTGATTTCCTTTAGGATTGACTGGTTTGATCTCCTTGCAATCCAGAGGACTCTCAAGAGTCTTCTCCAGCACCACAGTTCAAAAGCAAATTCACTGATTAGCTCTAGTAATTTTCTGATACTATTTTTAGGGGTTTCTATGTACAGTATCATGTCATCTGCAAACAGTGAGAGCCTTACTTCTTTTCCAATCTGGATTCCTTTTATTTCTTTTTCTTCTGTGATTGCTGTAGCTAGGACTTCTAAAACTATGTTGAGTAATAGTAGTGAAAGTGGACACTCTTGTTTTGTTCCTGATCTTAGAGAGAATGCTTTCAATTTTTCACCATTGAGAATGGTGAAGAATGTTTGCTATAGGCTTATCATGTATGGCCTTTACTATGTTGAGGTAGGTTCCTTCTATGCCAATTTTTTGAAAAGTTTTAATCATAAATGGGTGCTGAATTTTGTCAAAGGCTTTTTCTGCATCTATTGAGATTATCATATGGTTTTATTTTTCAATTTGTTAATATGGTGTATCACATTGATTGATTTGCATATATTGAAGAATCCTTGCACTCCTGGAATAAAGCCAGCTTGATCATGGTGTATGAGCTTTTTGATGTGTTGCTGAATTCTGTTTGCTAAAATTTTGTTGAGGATTTTTGCATCTATGTTCATCAGTGATATTGGCCTGTAGTTTTCTTTTTTTGTGTTGTCTCTGTCTCTTTTTGGTAACAGGATGATGGTGGCCTCATAGAATGAGTTTGGAAGAGTTCCTTCCTCTGCAGTTTTTTGAAAGAGTTTTAGAGGGATAGGCATTAGCTCTTCTCTAAATGTTTGGTAGAATTCTCCTGTAAAGCCATCTGGTGATGGGCTTTTGTTTTTTGGGAGATTTTTGATCACAGCTTCAATTTCAGTGCTTGTAATTGGGTTGTTCATAATTTCTATTTCTTCTTGGTTCAGTCTTGGAAGATTGAACTTTTCTAAGAATCTGTCCATTTCTTCCAGGTTATCCATTTTATTGCCATATGCTGTTGCTGTTGCTGTTGCTAAGTCGCTTCAGTCGTGTCCGACTCTGTGTGACCCCATAGACGGCAGCCCACCAGGCTTCGCCGTCCCTGGGATTCTCCAGGCAAGAACACTGGAGTGGGTTGCCATTGCCTTCTCCAATGCATGAAAGTGGAAAGTGAAAGCAAGGACACTCAGTCGTGTCCGACTCTTAGCGACTCCATGGACTGCAGCCTACCAGGCTCCACCGTCCATGGGATTTTCCAGGCAAGAGTACTGGAGTGGGTTACCATTGCCTTATTGCCATATAGTTGTTTATAATAGTCTCTTATAATCCTTTGTACTTCTGTATTGCCTGTTGTAACCTCTTCTTTTTCATTTCTAATTTTGTTGACTTGATTGTCTTTTTTCTTGATGAGTCTGGCTAAAGGCTTGTCAATTTTGTTTATCTTCTCAAAGAACTAGCTTTTAGTTTTATTAATCTTTACTATTGTTTCTTTCATTCCTTTTTCATTTGTTTCTGCTCAGATCTTTATGATTTCTTTCCTTTTGCTAATTTTGGGGGTTTTTGTTCTTCTTTTTCCAGTTGCTTTAGGTATAAAGTTAGGTTGTCTGTTCGATGTTTTTCTTGTTTCTTGAGGTAGGATTGTATTGCTATAAACTTCTCTCTTAGAACTGCTTTTGCTATATCCCATAGGTTTTGAGTTGTTGTGTTTTCATTGTCATTTGTTTCTAGAAATCTTTTGAGTTCCCTTTTGATTTCTTCAGTAACCTGTTGGTTATTTAGAAACTTGTTGTTTAGTCTCCATGTGTTTGTGTTTCTTATTGTTTTTTTTCATGTAATTGCTATCTAGTGTCATAGCATTGTGGTTGGAGAAGATGGTTGATACAATTTCAATTTTCTTAAATTTACTGAGGTTTGATTTGTGACCCAAATGTAGTCTATCCTGGAGAATGTTGCACGTGCACTTAAGAAGAAGGTGTATTTTTGTGCATTTGGATGGAATGTTGTGAAGATATCAATGAGATCCATCTCATATCATTTAAGACTTGTGTTTCTTTATTAATTTTCTGTTTTGATCTGTCCATTGGTGTGAGTAGGGTGTTAAAGTCTCCTCCTATTATTGTGTTACCGTCAATTTCTCCTTTTATGTCTGTTTGTGTTTGTCTTAAGTACTGAGGTGCTCCTACGTTGGGTGCATAGATATTTACAACTGTTATGCCTTCCTCTTGGATTGATCCCTTGATCATTATGTAGTGTCCTTCCTTATCTCTTGTAATCTTTATTTTAAGGTCTATTTTGTATGAAATGAGGATTGCTACTCCAGCTTTCTTTTGCTTCCCATTTGCGTGGAATATATTTTTCCATCCTCTCACTTTCAGTCTATAGGTGTCTTGAGGTCTGAAGTGGGTTTCTTGTAGACAGCATGTATATGGGTCTTGTTTTTATATCCATTCAGCCAGTCTCTGTCTTTTGGTTGGAGCATTTAGTCCATTTACATTTAAAGTAATTATTGATATATATGTTCCTATTGCCATTTTCTTAATTATTTGGGGTTGATTTTGTAGGTCTTTTTTCTTCTTTTGTATTTCTTGACTGTATAAGTCCCTTTAACATTTGTTGTAAAGCTGATTTGGTGGTACTGAATTCTCTTAACTTTTGCTTGTCTGAAAAGCTTCTTATTTCTCCATCAATTTTGAATGAGATCCTTGCCGAGTATAGTATTCTTGGTTGTAGATTTTTCCCCTTCAGTACTTCAAATATATCCTGCCATTCCCTTCTGACCTGCAGAGTTTCTGCTGAAAGATCAGCTGTTAAGCATATGGGGTTTCCCTTGTATGTTACTTGTTGCTTCTCCCTTGCTGCTTTTACTATTCTTTATGTTTAGTCTTTGTTAGTTTGATTAGTATGTGTCTTGGCATGTTTCTCCTTGGGCTTATCCTGTATGGGACTCTTTGTGTCTCTTGAACTTGACTGACTATTTCGTTTTTCACGTTAGGGAAATTTTCAACTATAATTTCTCCAAAAATTTTCTCATACCCTTTCTTTTCCTCTTCCTCTGGGAACCCTATAATTCAAATGTTGGTGCATTTGATATTGTCCCAGTGGTCTCTGAGACTGTCCTCAGTTCTTTCCACTCTTTTTACTTTGTTCTGCTCTTCAGAAGTTATTTCCACCATTTTATCTTCCAGCTCACTGATTCATTCTTCTGCTTCAGATATTCTGCTATTGATTCCTTCTAGAGTATTTTTAATTTCAGTAATTGTGTTGTTTGTCTCTGCATGTTTATTCTTTAATTCTTCTAGGTCTTTGTTGGAGAAGGCAATGGCAACCCACTTCAGTACCCTTGCCTGGAGAATCCCAGGGACGGGGGAGCCTGGTGGGCTGCCGTCTATGGGGTCGCTAGGAGTCGGACACGACTGAGCAACTTCACTTTCACTTTTCACTTTGATGCATTAGAGAAGGAAATGGCAACCCACTCCAGTGTTCTTGCCTGGAGAATCCCAGGGACGGGGGAGCCTGGTGGGCTGCCGTCTATGGGGTCGCACAGAGTCGGACCCGACTGAAGCGACTTAGCAGCAGCAGCAGCAGGTCTTTGTTAATTGATTCTTGCATTTTCTCCATTTTGTTTTCAAGGTTTTTGATCATCTTTACTATCATTATTCTGAATTCTTTTTCAGGTCGTTTGCCTATTTCCTCTTCATTTATTTGGACTTCTTTGTTTCTAGTTTGTTCCTTCATTTGTGTAGTTACCTTCCTTTTCTGTCCAGACTCCCTGCTCTAGGCAACAGCAAATCTATTTTCTGTCTCTGCTGATTTATGTTTGTCCTTCTGATTGCAAATTTTTTTTTCTTTAATTATACTTTGCATTTTAATTAAGGTTAAATTATTTTGACATTAGTGAGCTTTAAACTTTTACGAGATGACATCTATTAATTTTTTCTTTTTGATTTCTCCATCCAGAGACAAAATACTGTCTCTCTGTGCTGCATTCTGCATAATGTCTTCCTTTCTATCTTCTGGTTCATCAACTCTCTCTTAGCTGTGTCTACTATAAAACTCATTCATTGAAGTTTTAATTTTATCCTACTCTTTAAACATTTTCTTTGGTTTATTTTTCAAATCTGCTACATCGGATTTGGTTGTTTTCTATCCCTGAAGATATTGTCAAGCTTGTCTTATTTTTCTTTGAGTATAGGAAGCCACGTTACTTAATAATTTGTGCATTTTACGTCCAACATCTTAACACACACAAAAGTCCAACCTTTGTTCATTGGAAACATCACTATGAACAAAGCTAGTGGAGGTGATGGAATTCCAGTGGAGCTATTTCAAATCCTAAAAGATGATGCTGTGAAAGTGCTGGACTCAATATGCCAACAAATTTAGAAAACTCAGCAGTGGCCACAGAACTGGAAAAGGTCAGTTTTCACTCTAATCCCAAAGAAAGGCAATGCCAAAGAATGTTCAAACTCCTGCACATTTGCACTCATCTCACATGCTAGTAAAGTAATGCTCAAAATTCTCCAAGCAACGTTACAGCAGACATTATTCTCAGTGGTGAAAAACTGAAAGCATTCCTCCTAAGATCAGGAACAAGACAAGGGTGTCCTCTTTCACCACTCTTCAACATAGTTTTAGAAGTCCTAGCTACAGCAATCAGAGAAGAAAGAGAAATAAAGAAATCCAGATCAGAAAAGAAGTAAGGCTCTCACTGTTTGTAGATGACATGATACTGCACATAGAACCCCTAAAGATTGTATCAGAAAATTACTAGAGCTAATCAGTGAATTTAGCAAAGTTGCAGGATAGAAAATCAATACACAGAAACACTTGCATTTCGGTATACTAACAATGAAAATTCAGAAAGAGAAATTAAGGAATCAATCGCATTCACCATAGCAGCAAAAAAAAATTAAGTATCTATGAATAAACTTACCTAAGGAGACAAAGAAACTGTACACAGAAAATTAAAAGACACTAATGAAAGAAATCAAAGACGATATAAACAGATAGATATTCCATGTTCTTGGGTAGGAAGAATCAGTATTGTGAAAATAATTATACTACCAAACGCAATCTACAGATTCAGTGTGATCCCTATCAAATTACCAATGGCATTTTTCACAAAACTAGAACCAAAAATATTTCACAATTCATATGGAAACAAAAAGACCCTGAATAGCCAAAGCAGTGTTGAGAAAAAAGAACGGAGCTGGAGGAATCAACCTTCCTGACTTCAGATTATACTACAAAGCTACAGTCATCAAGACAGTATGGTATTGGCACAAAAACAGAAACATAGACCAATGGAAGAAGATAGAAAGCCCAGAAATGAACCCATGCACCTATGGGTACCTTATTTTTGACAAAGGAGGCAAGAATATACAGTGGGGCAAAGACAGCCTCTTCAATAAATGGTGCTGGGAATACTGGACAGCTACATGTAAGAGAATGAAATTAAACACTTCCTAACACCATACCAAAGATAAACTCAAAATGGAATAGAGACCTAAATGTAAGACCAGAAACTATAAAACTCTTAGAGGAAAGCATAAGCAGAACACTCCATGACATAAATCAAAGCAAGATCCTCTATGACCCACCTCCTAGTAACAGAAATAAAAACAAAAGTAAACAAGTGGGACATGATTAAACTTAAAAGCTTTTGCACAGCAAAGGAGACTATAAGCAAGGTGAAAAGACAACCCTCAGAATGGGAGAAAATAATGTCAATGAAACAACTGACAAAGGATTAATTTCCACATTATACAAGCAGCGCATACAACTCAATACCAGAAAACAAACAACCCAATCAAAAAGTGGGGAAAAGACCTAAACAGATATTTCTCCAAAGAAGACATATAGATGGCTAACGAACACATGAAAAGATGCTCATTATTAGAGAAATGCAAATCAAAACCAGTGAGATACCACTTCACACCAGTCAGAATGGCCATCATCAAAAAGTCTGCAAACATTAAATGCTGGAGAGGGTGTGGAGAAAAAGGAATCCTCTTGCACTATTGGTGGGACTGTAAATTGATACAGCCACTATGGAAGATGGTATGGAGATTCCTTAGAAAACTAGGAATAAAACCACTATATGACCCAGCAATCCCACCCCTAGGCATATACTCTGAGGAAACCAAAATTGAAAAAGACAAATGTATCCCATTGTCATTGCAGTACTACTTACAATAGCTAGAACATGGAAACAACCTAGATGTCCATCGACATCTAGGTGGATAAAGATGAATGGATAAAGAAGTTGTGGTACATATACACAGTGGAATGTTACTCAGCCATAAAAAGGAATGCATTTGTGTCAGTTCTAATGAGGTGGATGAACCTAGAACCTGTTATAGAGTGAAGTCAGAAAGAGAAAGATTAATGTTGTATTCTAATGTATGTATACAGAATCTAGAAAAATGATACTGGAGAAATTATTTACAGGGCAGCAATAGAGAAACAGACATAGGGAACAGACTTATGGACATGGGAAGATGGGAGGAGAGGGTGAGATGTATCGAAAGAGTAACATGGAAACTTACATTACCATATGTAAAATAGATAGCCAACTGGGAATTTGCTGTATGGCTCAGGAAAATCAAACAGGGGCTCTGTATCAACTTAGAGGGGTGGGATGGGGTGGGAGATGGGAGGGAGGTTCAAAAGGGAGGGAATATATGTATACCTATGGCTGATTCATGGTGAGGTTTGACAGAAAACAACAAAATTCTATAAAGCGATTATCCTTCAATAAAAAAATAATTAACAAAAATTGGCAACTCATGGTAGAGGAATATGGAAGTTGCTCAGTCGTGTCCCACTCTTTGAGACCCCGTGGACTGTAGCATTTCAGGCTCCCCTGTCCATGGGATTCTCCAGGCAAGAACACTGTAGTGGGTTGCCATTCCCTTCTCCAGAGAATAAAGATTTAAGGAACTTTTCTAATAGGCAAAGAAATGTAGATTAAAATAATAATGAAATACAATTTGTTACACCATTTCAAAAAACAGATGTTTTTTAAGATGGGAAGATTCATTGCTGGCCAGTTGTAGTGAAATAGGCACCCTTGAACTCTATTGATAGGAAAAGTAATTAGAACATATTAGGAATGCAGCTTTGAAAATGTTTTTATACCCTTGGAGCCTGTTCTTTATCTTTGGGGAACTCTACCCTAAGAATATAAATGGGAGTTTGGTGCTTATACTAATTCTGTCTAAAAAGGTCTATGAAATGTTTTCCATCGATGAATAATTATGCAAATGGCTCTTGGTCCCAGGGACAGCTCGCAGTTGAAGAACCTTGTGCTTTCATAACTCATTTGTCCCCTTCCCCAGGAAGCCCCACCCCTTCCTAAACCCTTTTTTCACTTTTCTCTCCCTGTGTTCTCATTACACTCAAAAATGCTCTACTAACCACACTGTCTTGTAATCATTGTCTGATTTGTCTCTCTCTAGATAGGCACTGTCGTATTACATTTGTAACACTTAGTACCTGGCACATAGTTCAGTTCAGTCGCTCAGTCTTGTCTGACTCTTTGCGACCCCATGAACCACAGCATGCCAGGCCTCCCTGTCCATCACCAACTCCCGGAGTCCACCCAAACCCATGTCCATCAAGTCGATGATGCCATCCAACCATCTCATCCTCTGTCATCCCCTTCTCCTCCTGCCCTCAATCTTTCCCAGCATCAGGGTGTTTTCAAATGAGTCAGCTCTTTACATCAGGTGGCCAAAGTATTGGAGTTTTAGCTTCAGCATCAGTCCTAATTTCCTTAAGGATGAACTGGTTGGATCTCCTTGCAGTCCAAGGGACTCTCAAGAGTCTTCTCCAATGCCACAGTTCAAAAGCATCAATTCTTCGGTGCTCAGCTTTCTTTATAGTCCAACTGTCACATCCATACATGACCACTGGAAAAACCATAGCCTTGACTAGATGGACCTTTGTTGACAACGTAACATCTCTGCTTTTCAGTATGCTGTCTAGGTTGGTCATAACTTTCCTTCCAAGGAGTAAGCATCTTCTAATTTCATGGCTGCAGTCACCATCTGCAGTGATTTTGCAGCCCAGAAAAATAAAGTCAGCCACCGTTTCCACTATTTCCCCATCTATCTGCCATGAAGTGATGGGACCAGATGCCATGATCCTAGTTTTCTGAATGTTGAGCTTTAAACCAACTTTTTCACTCTCCTCTTTCACTTTCATCAAGAGATTCTTTAGTTCTTCACTTTCTGCCATAAGAGCGATGTCATCTGCATATCTGAGGTTATTGATATTTCTCCTGGCAATCTTGATTCCAGCTTGTGCTTCCTCCAGCCCAGCATTTCTCATGATGTACTCTGCATAGAAGTTAAATAAAGCAGGGTGACAATATACAGCCTTGACGTACTACTTTTCCTATTTGGAACCAGTCTGTTGTTCCACGTCCAGTTCTAACTGTTGCTTCCTGACCTGCATACAGGTTTCTCAAGAGGCAGGTCAGGTGGTCTGGTATTCCCATCTCTTGAAGAATGTTCCACAGTTTATTGTGATCCACACAGTCAAAGGCTTTGGCATAGTCAATAAAGCAGAAATAGATGTTTTTCTGGAACGTTCTTGCTTTTTCGATGATCCAGCGGATGTTGGCAATTTGATCTTTGGTTCTTCCGCCGTTTCTAAAACCAGCTTGAACATCTGGAAGTTCACATAGAACTCTGTTAATGTGTGAATGTGTGGAAGAATGATTTCCATTGCCTTTATTCTAAAGCTGTTTTCCAAGCTTTAGGATTTATGCCATAGCTGCAGATTACTTCTGTATGCTCTTATATAACCAATTTGTATTTTTTTAATTGACTCCTTTCTCCCCTCTTCTTAAAGTAAAATTGAAAAGAATCCTTACTATTTCTCCATGCTAAATAATAGTATTGCTATTAAACTTTTCATTATTATTGTCAGACCACTGCAAATGACCTAGTGTGAAAGCCAAGCCATCTAGGGGAATACACAGCCTCCCCAATCTTCCCAGAAAAAAAAGACTGTTAAATAAAATCGTTCACTATAAAAAGTGTGTATGTATATGTGTGTGTGTGTGCATGTGTGTATTTATTCACAAGAGTGATGTATGGATGAGAGGGCACTAAAATGCCCATGTTGATTTCAGGTTTCAAGTTTTTAAAGACAGCTTTATTGAGATATAATTCACACGCCATACCATTTGCTTTTTTTAGGTGCGTAATATAATAGCTTTGAGTGTATTCGGAGTTGCACATCTATCACCACAATCCATCTTAGAACATTTTCATTACCTTAAAAAGAGACCGGTTCCCCGTAGCCTTTATTCCTCAATCCTCCCATACATCCATGGGTGACTTTTCTTTTCTTCTTTATGTTTTTCTCTAGTATTTGAATCTTTTATAGTGACCATGTATTTTTTATGTATGGTCGGGGGGAAAAGTCACGTTCTTTTGATTGTAGAAATAGTTTTTCAAGGCTTCTCCTTTTCTCGTCTGTTTATAGATGCCCTGCTTAGCAGAGTGATTTTAACCTGAGGGCCCTAACTAGAGGTCTGGTCACTTGCCAGGATTGTAGGCAGGGTGTTTAAGTATATATATGCATTTTTATCAGGGCAAATTTATAGCAGCGCTGCCTGGTTTTCATATGAAACTACCATTTATATCCTACATGTCATGGTTACTGATTTCACAACAGTCACTTTTTCTAAGCCAGTCTTGGCCCAGAGCACCTAAAGACTTACCTAATCATCTTATCAGGATATCTGCTACGTTCCACTGAAGGAAAAAAGGGAGAACTCGGGAGTTTCTATCTTGCCTCTATCACTGCTTGATACCCAAAGCACAGAGCACATCTCCGAGCCTTAAGACACTGGATCATGAGAAAGATCAGCCCTGTCTTGTTAGAGCTTCAGGCCAGGTGACCACTCCCCTGGGAGGCCTCGACTCTCGCATAAGTCAGCTTTGCTGATTCTGCAGCTTCTCTGTGCCTAAGTTTGAGGTGAAGTGTCAGTAGAAAACTTAGAAAGAAATGAATCTGGAGTTCAGGTGGTACTCCCTCTACTGGGACCACCTAGCCTGGGGTCTTCTCAGACTGTTTCTTGCCTAGATTTAGCTAAAAGAGAACTACAGACTGTTTTCTGGAAAATCAGAAGGCTCTCTTTTCATATTATCAGCAATTGTTTCTTTTGATAGCATAAAGAGAATGTTAATGTTTGAAAGCTACCGTAAAGAGAACTCAATAAATAACATCTTGCTGCTTTCTCACCCAGAATCAGCTGAAATGCAAGTTTCTCTGAATGCACAGGGCAATGATTACTCTCAAAGCAGCACTAATTGCTGTTTTCTCTTCCTTCCTTCCTTACGGATGCCTTCAGTCAGTATTAGGGCAGCTTTGTTTGTATTTCTGTACTTACAATAGAGCCCTTGATCATCATTTCTTAAGGCTCACTTTTCTCAGGTCCGTTCTGTATCGCCCAGAAGTATTTGATAAAGGCAGTCCTAACAAGGTAGATTCTAAGCTTTTTGGTGCTGACTTGGGTTTTACTTATTTGGGGGGTAGGTAGTAGAATAAGAGATTTAGGGGAATTGCAATAGCCCATAAAGAAGTGACATGGAGATATTTGAGAATCACTGATTAAAAACAGAAACTCACTAAAATCCAAGTTTCCCTGTAGGTCTCCTCTGTCATCACTAATGTCAGCAGCATCTCAAGTCAAAGTCATTTGTGAATTTCATTAACATTGCTGTTTCCCTTTTCCACATTAAGATAAATATAAATAAATAAATATACCAATTAAGAACAAAGCAGTCCTTATGAAGCCCAACTGGAACCCAAGAGGATTCTGCGTGTTCATACAGGATGCAGTGTGCAGAGTGCCTCTCCTTCCTCTGACCTTGGAGTCTAATAGAAAGTAAATCTTATGGCTGAGAAACACTTGAAAATGTTAAGATTTGCTGTCTTTAGGGTTAGGATTTGCAAAGCTGGTACTTTGTTGGTGGGATAGCAGATGTGAGTTTGCGGTCCTGCTCTTGTCACCTGGCAGCTCTGTGATCTGGGACCATGTTTTTCACCCTTCTGTTCCTCAACTTCTCCCTCAGTAAAATCAGGAATGATAGTATCAATAGCATCTACTGCAAAGGATTGTTGAAAGCATTAAACAGACGAATGCATATAAAGTGCTTAGGACCATGCCTGACATATTGAAAACACTCATTAAATGTTAAGAATTTTTACTGTCTCTGCTACAAGATTTTCATTTATTGTAATAAGTAAATATTTCATAACTCAAATGGCTTCTGGCAAGTACAGTTAACTGTCACTAACTATAGATTATAGCTTTTTTCCTTCCAAAATGGGAATTAGAGAACAATGTAAATAAATATATTTGCCTGATTTTAGTGTTTTAGTATATTATTTAGATCTTGGTTTAAAGAGGCAGACTGTAGGTACCGTACTGCCATTCTTACAAATCTTCAACTTATTAGTCTAACCTTCTTTTTTCCTCAGGCCTGAGTAACACTCACTCACCTTAAATCTTTATAGATATGTTGGGGCTTGTCCATACTTAGCACAACTTTGGAGCTTTAGAGAAACTGAACATTATGTTGGCATGCTAGACATTATCATTTACTCTAATTACAAAGACAACCTGGCTATTCAGTTGAGTTCCTCATACTTCCTTGATTTAATAACCAACTTCCCCAGTTTGTGCAGCTTCCTGGATTCTTGGAGCTGAAATGATTGTTAATCTCCATTATAATAAGCAGTCTCTAATGTAACAACTGAAGTATCTGCTAGAGGGTAGCAGTCTCCTTCTCTCCAGGGTCAACCTTTCTTCTCTTTGTGTCCTTGAGCTGCAGCAGGAGAGGACGGTCACAGGCTGGTGATTATCTTTTTTGGAATCAGAGGAAAAGTTTCTTGTGCCTTACCTCTTTACCATCATTGTTCTTTCAAACTAGAGCTTCTTCTAAGGTTAATATACATTCTACCTTTTTTCTAGTTTTTAAAATTAATATGTATCTGTTAATTTCTTTGAACATCCTTTATGAAGAATCGAGAAGCTTGTCTCCTTCCCAGCTTACCCCTCACAGTTAGTCCTCAGTGATAATCGTCCCCTCCACCCACCTTAAGTAGTTTGTTCTAGTCATTACCTCCCTATTTCTACGGAAAATGCTTTCACAGATCTCGATGTTAAAATTTCTGCACATTATCTACTCATTTCCTGTAGGTTGGATGGAGGTTTAACATCCACATGCACGCACATGCCCGTACACACATGCCTGCACCCCTTCTCTTCTTACCACTTCCCGTTCACAGTTTTTGGCTAAATCACTGGACAGTGTTTGCTGCTGACTCTATGAATATTATTCATGGCTAAGCCTAGTTCAGTTGTCCTTTCTTGTGTATTTGCTTAGTTTTCTATCAAATAATTGCTGTTTTTCTCCAAATGATCCAACAGCTCTATCAAATGCATGTCATTATTTTGTCCCATCTTTGTTCTCTTTACCCATTCTTCAACCTTTGATACCTATATTCTTTTTATTCTTGTTTACCAGTTTATTCCTTTTTTTCTCCTTGTGGTCTTCAGTTACATCTGATTGAAAATTATTTTACATTTTCACCTCTAAAAGAGGCTGTTCTACTTTAAAAGACCTTGCTCCTTACCACAGATTTTTAACTTATATTTTATTTATTTATGTTTGATACATTACATGGTTCAAAATTAAAAAGGAATACAAAGATACAGAGTTAAAAAATCCCTCTTATCTATCCCCTAGTTACTCCTTTTCCATCCCTAGAAAGAACCAATATCATTGGTTTCTTGTATATCTTTACAGAACTATTCATGAGTGAGTATTTCCCCTTTGTACACAAATTGTTGAATTTTTATACACATTGTTTTGCACCTTGCATTTCACTTAACAATGGACCTTAGAATTTATTCCATAAAAGTTCTTTAAAAGCTTCTCATTTTCTTGTGAATATCATTCTATGTCTGACTTATTTTATTTAACATAGTTCTCTCAAGGTCCATCCACGTTGAAAATTTTCCTTTTTATGGATGATTAGCATTTAGCATTGCATTCGGAGAAGGCAATGGCACCCCACTCCAGTACTCTTGCCTGGGAAACCCCATGGACGGAGGAGCCTGGTAGGCTACAGCCCATGGGGTCGCGAAGAGTCAGACACGACTGAGCGACTTCACTTTCACTTTTCACTTTCATGCACTGGAGAAGGAAATGGCAACCTACTCCAGTATTCTTGCCTGGAGAATCCCAGGGACGAAGGAGCCTGGTGGGCTGCCGTCTGTGGGGTCGCACAGAGTCAGACACGACTAAAGTGACTTAGCAGCAGCAGCAGCATTGCATTGTATTTATTTACCAATGTCTTCTTTGTCCATTTATCCACTGATGGACAGAGTGTTTCTGTATCTTGGCTATTGTAAACAGTGTTGTAATGAACGTAGGAGTGCACGTATCGTTTTGAGTTTGTGTTATATTCTTCAGATAAATGCCTAGTGGTAGAATTGCTAGGTCTTATGGTAGCTCTATTTTTGATTTTTTCATGAACCTCCATACTGTTTTCCATAGTAACCAATTTACCTTTCACCAGCAGTACAAGAGAGTCCCATTTTTGCCATATCCTCTTCAACACTTGTTATTTGTTATCTTTTTGATAATAGCCTTCTGACAGGTGTGAGATGGCATCTCATTGTGGTTTTGTTTTATATTTCCCTGGTGATTAGTGATGTTAAATATCTTTTCATGTGTCTCTTTGCCATCTGTCTGTCTTCTTTAGAAGAATGCCTGTTCAGATCATCTGCTCATTTTTTAGTCAGATTTTTTTTTTTTTGCTATTGAGTTTTGTGAATCTTACAGTTTTTAAATAACAGGTCTTTGAGATATAATTCATATTTCATACAATTCACCCACTTAAAGTATACAATTCCGTGGTTTTTATTATACTCAGAGTGTGTGTAACCATTACTGTAATTAATTTTAGAATGTTTTTATCTATCCATAATGAAATTCCATATCATTAGCAGTCAGTCTCTATTTCTTACCCAACTCCCACAGCCCTAAGCAACCACGAAATCTACTTTCTGTCTGCAGATTTGCCTATTTTGGACATTTTTATGTAAATAGAGTCATACAGTATGCAGGCATTTTTGTTTCTTACAGTTTTCAGCAGAAATTCAAGTGAGGAGGTGGTTTTCCAAGTTGATGTGGGTATTTTGGGAGGTAAGTTGTTATCTACTCAGGAGAGTAAGTCAGTTCAGTTAAGTTCAGTTCAGTCGCTCAGTCGTGTCCGACTCTCTGCGACCCCATGAATTGCAGCACGCCAGGCCTCCCTGTCCATCACCAACTCCCGGAGTCTACCCAAACCCATGTCCATCGAGTCGGCGATGCCATCCAACCATCTCATCCTCTGTCATCCCGTTCTCCTCCTGCCCCCAATCCTTCCCAGCATTAGGGTCTTTTCCAATGAGTCAACTCTTCGCATGAGGTGGCCAAAGTATTGGAGTTTTCAGCTTCAACATCAGTCCTTCCAATGAACACCCAGGACTGATCTCCTTTAGGATGGAGTGATTGGATCTCCTTGCAGTCCAAGGTATTCTCAAGAGTCTTCTCCAACACCACAGTTCAGAAGCATCAATTCTTCGGCGCTCAGCTTTCTTCACCGTCCAACTCTCACATCCATACATGACTACTGGAAAAACCATAGCCTTGACTAGACGGACCTTTGTTGGCAAAGTAATGTCTCTGCTTTTCATTATGCTATCTAGGTTGGTCATAACCTTCCTTCTAAGGAGTAAGCATCTTTTAATTTCATGGCTGCAATCACCATCAGCAGTGATTTTGGAGCCCAAAAAAATCAAGTCTGACACTGTTTCCACTGTTTCCCCATCTATTTCCCATGAAGTGATGGGACCAGATGCCATGATCTTAGTTTTCTGAATGTTGAGCTTTAAGGAGAGGAAGTCAGGTTAGTTGTTTTTTTTTTCCCTCCCCCCGCGCCCCTAAGGTTAGTTTTAAAGTGGGGATGACTTAGCAGATTCCCAGGAGAGAGCTAGTCAGCAAAGATATTTGGGATTAGACTATCTTTCCTACAATGTAAAAGCCCTGTATAAAGTGAGACCTAAACTACTGTGACTTTCCAAGATCTACAGAATCACTGAACAATATGCTAAGGGATCATCCTGAAGTCAACACTGGATCAGAATACGTTTCTGGCTTTGTAATGAAAGTCTTTGGGGGGGTGGGGGTGGGGAACAGTTGTTTTACAAAATTGACCATCTCTATTTTGTTGTATAATTACTTTCAGTAATATTTTTTCAGTTGGTTAATTTGCCTTATCCTGTGCTTTGCCTCCAAACACAGATCAGAACATTTTTATGAACTCTTGCCAGATCTGGTTCACCTTTGCCTTCTGTGTATCTTATCTGTTCCACCACATCTCAAAATGCCTAGTCATTTTCCTGTGATCAGAGCAGAAGCAGGTATCTCTCACACAATCATTTGGTCCTTATTGCCAAAGGGATTGATGTGTCATGTTTCCTTAAAGCCTAGACTGACCCAGAAATTACCCCATTTTTCAGATTACAAAGGAGGGGCCAAGGGTCATCGGAAGGTTAAGGCCAGGTTTCCTCCGTTGTCAAAATTTTAAAAATCTTATCTTTTTTAAAAAAAAAACTGTTCTGTAGTCTTAACCATCATGTGATTCTCTTCACTGCTTCGTGTAAGAGTAAGGAAGGAACCAGTGTTCTCTAGGGATTTATAAATTCATAGGTAGCAACTGTATCCTAGAAGGTAAATTCAAACAGAGAGCCATTTGGCAGCCCTCAGCGGAGCAGGCCAGCAGGAAGATAAACAATCACTAACCTGGGACTGTGGGAAGCAAGGAAACTGTACTGTGCTGTCGGCACCCTTTTTATGAAAGATTGGAAGAATTAAAGCTCCCTGGTAGAACTACAAGTCTAGCATTATGGGAAACTTTTTTTTTAACCTGGGGTTGTTTCTTTAATTTGAAGAAAGATACATTAGGATTCCTTTGGGTGAAAAAAAATCAAATTGGTGTAAACGTAAAAGGATATTTATTGGCTTATGTACCCTAAGGTTCTAATGAGTAGAAGTATAATTGGATCCAGGGGCTCAAAGCATGACGCAGTTCTCTTTTCCTCCTTCCTTTCTTGGTTCGACCCTCCTCTGTATCGGCACCATTGTGGGGCACTTTCTCCCAGTGATGGCCACTGGGAGCTCCAGGTAAATCACATCAACAGGCAAAAACAAAAAAACAAAGAGCCAAAATAACCATCCACACAAACACACAAACTCCAGGAGCTCATCTTCCCTAGCAGTTTCAAAATTGGTTTTAGGGTTGAGTCTCTTTCCTCATTTCCTGAACCAGACATTGTGGTAGTGATGGGATGGAATATCCTAAGGCACCCTTGATATATGAGTATGTTCACATAGGAAGAGAGAGAAAGTGGGTCATTAACCCAACTCAAACAACGTAGACTGAGAATAGGGAAGGAATAGTTCCTAAAGGAACAACAGGTGTCGCTACCAGAAGAGAGAATAGATGTTATGTGCAACCAAAGTGTCTGTTTGCTACAGAGAGGAAATCAAGAGCTCACTTGGGTTTTGTTCTGTTTTTTAATTTTGGCTGCACTGGGTCTTCGTTGCAGTGCACTAACTTCTCTAGTTGTGGTGTGTGGGCTTAGTTGCTCTGTGGCATGTGGGATCTTAGTTCCCTGACCAGGGATCGTACCTGCACCCCTTGCATTGGAAGGCAGATTCTTAACCACTAGACTACCAGGGAAGTCCCAGTTCATTTGGTTTTGAAGTATACAGCAGGATATGCTCACAGAAGTAAATAACTTCTCTGCTAAAGATTAGTGAGAGAAAATTAGGCATAAATGACAGTAGAAGGGACTCTGATAATATATATTTTTCAGAGAAGCTAGATACAGATCAAAGTTTTTTAGAGCAAAAAACCATCCACACAAACACACAAACTCCAGGAGCTCATCTTCCCTAGCAGTTCCAAAATTGGTTTTAGGGTTGAGTCTCTTTCCTCATTTCCTGAACCAGACATTGTGGTAGTGATGGGATGGAATATCCTAAGGCACCCTTGATATATGAGTTTGTTCCCCACCGGTTTTCATTATAAAGGTATAACTATATTCCTAAAAGGAGACAGATCCATGGAATTACTGAGTTGTGAACTTCTGATGAAGTAGGAGTTATGGTTGCTGCAGATATATACTAGGCCTTGTGATGACATCAGTGATAGAACACCTGCAGATATTTCTTTTTCCTCACTATTCTTTAGAAGTACACAACCTCTCCCCAAACCTTCCCTCACCCCAAAGTAATGGAATTTGTATGTATATAGCTTTGAGACTAGGGTTTTTATTTCTGGTCCTGTCTTGGTCTTACCGCCCTTCTCTCAACCTTTGTGAAGTTTGCTTGCTATGGGTCTGGGCTCAGATAGTGTTACCACTATGCAGATTCCACCTCTAGGTGTGCTGTATGAGGAGAGAGGGTGTCGGCAAGTACTAGGAAGGAGGAATGAGGAGCAGGATCTTCTCTCCTCCTGATCGGGAAACTCAGCTGGAAGCATAGGTCTCTACTCATCATGCCCAGAATTTGCATTCCTTATTTCCTTACGGAAATTGCTCTCATCATTGTCAGTTTTACCGAGAAAACTCGTTCTAGGGTAAAGAACTGCAGCAAAGACAGGAAGCACTGCTCCAGGCTGATGGGTTGGCAGGAGCGATACTAGCCTTAGAACCTTACTGACTCAGACCCGAAAGACTCCCTCCAGGGCATTTGATCGAGTCTGTTCCCACTGCTGTATGGATCCCTGCTATGTTATGTAATCATAGCTTCCAGAGTCTAGAATCCATAGGTTATAGAATATCAGTGCTGAATATGATCTTAGAGATCATATAGGGCTGAGACCAGAAGAATCCAGGAGTGTAAACTCTAAGACCCATGTTCTTTCCACTACCAATGTTGTCATTCCAAATGAAGGGCAGCCCTTGCTGGTGGAATTACAGAGGTGGATTTAAATGTCTCTATGTTCATCCCATCACAAGCTGTCTGGACTTATTTTCCTTTCAGTGCTAAACAGTAATGAATCCTTTCTTTCTTTTTTTAACCCTAGGGGTTGCCCTCCTCTCAGACGTGTACCCTGAGAAAATCTTGCCTGGCCTGCTGGCTCAGTATGACAGCAGTAAAGACAGGCACGCACCAGAGACCAGAATGAAAGTGGGGGAAATCCTGATGCGAATCGTCAGGGCATTAGGTGAGTTTTCTTGTTCCAGCCTCTGAAATGGGTTCAGGGAGTGGTGTGGCTGTGGAACCAAAGTCTGTGCACTTTGGAGGCTTGTTAGGCTGGCAAGGGTGTCCTCCCCTTGGGATGAACTATTTTATGTTTGAGGATTTAGCAAATGTTCAGTGCACACCAAGAGATTGGCCCAGTAGTGCCCATGCTCCTGCAACTGCTTAGTCTTCTCCCCTGAGCTATGTCAGGGCCTGATTTTCCTCGGAGCTGAGATGAGAAGTTTCCCACTTGCTGAGCAGCAGTGAGCATGGAAAGAAGGGGAATGTCAGAGAAGGAGGGGTGCTAACTCTGGTTAAATGGCTCTTGTGTACCTGGTTGTCTACATTTATGATCTCATCTAATTTTCCCAAGACATTCTATAAAGAGGCTGTTGTTAGGTCCATTTCATAGATGAGGAAACTGTGGCACAGAGAACTTCAGCAGTTTATTCAAGACTCATTCAGCTGGTAAATAGTAGTGCTAAGAACTGAATCTGCTGGCCCTTCCTTGGTGCTCCAATGGCTAAGACTCCACGCTCCCAATGCAGAGGGCCTGGGTTCCATTCCTGGTCAGGGAACTAGAGCCTCCATGCCCCAACTAAGAGTTCACATGCTGCAAACAGGAAACACAGAAAGGATGTTTCAACACGAACTCAAAACAACAAAGTAAATGGCAACGGGATCATACTTATCAATAATTACCTTTAATGTAAATGGGTTGAATGCCCCAACCAAAAGACAAAGGGTTGCTGAATGGATACAAAAACAAGACCCCTATATATGCTGTCTACAAGAGACCCACCTCAAAACTAGAGACACACACAGGCTGAAAGTGAAAGGATGGAAAAACATATTCCATGCAAACGGAGACCAAAAGAAAGCAGGAGTCGCAATACTCATTTCAGATAAAATAGACTTTAAAATAAAGGATGTGAAAAGGGACAAAGAAGGACACTACATAAAGATCAAAGGATCAATTCAAGAAGAAGACGTAACAATCATAAATATATATGCACCCAACATAAGAGCACCACAATATATAAGGCAAATACTAACAAGTATGAAAGGGGAAATTAACAATAACACAATAATAGTGGGAGACTTTAATACTCCACTCACGCATATGGATAGATCAACTAAACAGAAAATTAACAAGGAAACACAAACTTTAAATGATACAATAGACAAATTAGATTTAATTGATATTTACAGGAGTTTCCACCCCAAAACAATCAATTTTACCTTTTTCTCAAGTGCACATGGAACTTTCTCCAGGATAGATCACATCCTGGGCCATAAATCTAGCCTTGGTAAATTCAAAAAAATTGAAATCATCCCAGCCATCTTCTCTGACCACAATGCAGTAAGATTAGACCTCAATTACAGGAAAAAAACTATTAAAAGTTCCAACATATGGAGGCTAAACAACACGCTTCTGAATAACCAACAAATCACAGAAGAAATCAAAAAAGAAATAAAATTATGCATGGAAACGAATGAAAATGAAAACACAACAACCCAAAACCTATGGGACACGGTAAAAGCAATACTAAGGGGAAGGTTCATAGCAATACAGGCGTACCTCAAGAAACAAGAAAAAAATCAAATAAATCAACTAACTCTACACCTAAAGCAACTAGAGAAGGAAGAAATGAAAAACCCCAGGGTCAGTAGAAGGAAAGAAATCTTAAAAATTAGGGCAGAAATAAATGCAAAAGAAACAAAAGAGACCATAGCAAAAATCAACAAAACTAAAAGCTGGTTTTTCGAGAAGATAAACAAAATTGATAAGCCATTAGCCAGACTCATCAAGAAACAAAGGGAGAAGAATCAGATCAACAAAATTAGAAATGAAAATGGAGAGATCACAACAGACTCCACAGAAATACAAAGGATCATAAGAGACTACTACCAACAGCTATATGCCAATAAAATGGACAACTTGGAAGAAATGGACAAAATCTTAGAAAAGTATAACTTTCCAAAACTGAACCATGAAGAAATAGAAGATCTTAACAGACCCATCACAAGCACGGAAATTGAAACTGTAATCAGAAATCTTCCAGCAAACAAAAGCCCAGGACCAGACGGCTTCACAGCGGAATTCTACCAAAAATTTAGAGAAGAGCTAACACCTATCCTACTCAAACTCTTCCAGAAAATTGCAGAAGATGGTAAACTTCCAAACTCATTCTATGAGGCCACCATCACCCTAATTCCAAAACCAGACAAAGATGTCACAAAAAAGGAAAACTACAGGCCAATATCACTGATGAACATAGATGCAAAAATCCTTAATAAAATTCTAGCAAACACAATCCAACATCATATTAAAAAGATCATACATCATGACCAAGTGGGCTTTATCCCAGGAATGCAAGGTTTTTTTAACATCCGCAAATCAATCAATGTAATACACCACATTAACAAATTGAAAGAAAAAAACCATATGGTTATCTCAATAGATGCAGAAAAAGCCTTTGACAAAATTCAGCATCCATTTATGATAAAAACCCTCCAGAAAGCAGGAATAGAAGGAACATATCTCAACATAATAAAAGCTATATATGACAAACCCACAGCAAACATTATCCTCAATGGTGAAAAATCGAAAGCATTTCCCCTAAAGTCAGGAACAAGGCAAGGATGCCCACTTTCACCACTACTATTCAACATAGTTTTGGAAGTTTTGGCCACAGCAATCAGAGCTGAAAAAGAAATAAAAGGAATACAGATAGGAAAAGAAGAAGTAAAACTCTCACTGTTTGCAGACGACATGATTCTCTACATAGAAAACCCTAAAGACTCTACTAGAAAATTACTAGAGTTGATCAATGAATATAGTAAAGTTGCAGGATATAAAATTAACACACAGAAATCCCTTGCATTCCTATACTCCAATAATGAGAAAACAGAAAGAGAAATTAAGGAAACAATACCATTCACCATTGCATCAAAAAGAATAAAATACTTAGGAATATATCTACCTAAAGAAACAAAAGACTTATATATAGAAAACTATAAAACACTGATGAAAGAAATCAAAGAGGACACAAACAGATGGAGAAATATACCGTGTTCATGGATTGGAAGAATTAATATAGTGAAAATGAGTATACTACCCAAAGCAATCTATAGATTCAATGCAATCCCTATCAAGCTACCAATGGTATTTTTCACAGAACTAGAACAAATCATCTCACAATTTGTATGGAAATATAAGAAACCTCGAATAGCCAAAGCAATCTTGAGGAAGAAGAATGGAACTGGAGGAATCAACCTGCCTGACTTCAGGCTCTACTACAAAGCCACAGTCATCAAGACAGTATGGTACTGGCACAAAGATAGAAATATAGATCAATGGAACAAAATAGAAAGCCCAGAGATAAACCCACGCACCTATGGACACCTTATCTTCGACAAAGGAGGCAAGAATATTCAATGGAGAAAAGACAATCTCTTTAACAAGTGGTGCTGGGAAAACTGGTCAACCACTTGTAAAAGAATGAAACTAGAACATTTCCTAACACCGTACACAAAAATAAACTCAAAATGGATTAAAGATCTAAATGTAAGACCAGAAACAATAAAACTCCTAGAGGAAAACATAGGCAAAACACTCTCCGACATAAATCACAGCAGGATCCTCCATGACCCACCTCCTAGAATATTGGAAATAAAAGCAAAAATAAACAAATGGGACCTAATTAAAATTAAAAGCTTTTGCACAACAAAGGAAACTATAAACAAGGTGAAAAGACAGCCTTCAGAATGGGAGAAAATAATAGCAAATGAAGCAACAGACAAACAATTAATATCAAAAATATACAAGCAACTTCTGCAGCTGAATTCCCGAAAAATAAACGACCCAATCAAAAAATGGGCCAAAGAACTAAACAGACATTTCTCCAAAGAAGACATACAGATGGCTAACAAACACATGACAAGATGCTCAACATCACTCATTATTAGAGAAATGCAAATCAAAACCACAATGAGGTATCATTTCACACCAGTCAGAATGGCTGCTATCCAAAAGTCTACAAGCAATAAATGCTGGAGAGGGTGTGGAGAAAAGGGAACCCTCTTACACTGTTGGTGGGAATGCAAACTAGTACAGCCACTATGGAGAACAGTGTGGAGATTCCTTAAAAAACTGGGAATAGAACTGCCATATGACCCAGCAATCCCACTGCTGGGCATATACACCGAGGAAACCAGAATTGAAAGAGACGCGGGTACCCCAATGTTCATCGCAGCACTGTTTACAATAGCCAGGACATGGAAGCAACCTAGATGTCCATCAGCAGACGAATGGATAAGGAAGCTGTGGTACATATACACAATGGAATATTACTCAGCCATTAAAAATAATACATTTGAATCGGTTCTACTGAGATGGATGAAACTGGAGCCCATTATACAGAGTGAAGTAAGCCAGAAAGAAAAACAACAATACAGTATACTAATGCATATATATGGAATTTGAAAGATGGTAACGATAACCCTATATGCGAGACAGAATAAGAGACACAGATGCATGGAACAATTTTATGGACTCTGAGGGAGAAGGTGAGGGTGGGACGTTCTGGGAGAATAGCATTGAAACATGTATATTATCATATGTGAAACAGAACACCATTCCATGTTCGATGCATGAGACAAGGGCTCAGGGCCGGGGCAATGGGATGATCCAGAAGGATGGGATGGGGAGGGAGGTGGGTGGGGGGTCCAGGAGGGGGAACACATGTAAACCCATGGCTGATTCATGTCAATGTATGGCAAAAACTATTGCAATGTTGTGAAGTGATTGGCCCCCAACTAAAATAAATAAATTTATAAAAAAAAAAAAAAAAAGATCCTGCATGCCGCAACAAAGACCTGGTGCAGCCAAATAAATAGATACTAAAAAAAAAAAGAGAGAATTGAACCTGCCAACTCAAAGGAAGTTGCTCAAAGTCACAACCACGAGGTGAGAGTATTAAGACTGTGGGCTCCAGAGTTGCACTGCCTGGGATCAGATCCCAAGCTGCTTGCTAGTGGCTTTTGATCATAGGAATGGTTCTCAACCTTGTGATGCCTCAGTGTCCTCATATATAAAAAGAAGATATTAATAACACTTAACCTCATATGCCTATTGTAAGGGTTAAATTCTACTCTTCACTCACTAGGGGAAGATTTTGGAAAACTAACTAGCTTTTTTGCCTCTGGTATCACAAAATCTCATTGAGTTCTTCCTTCACCAGTACTTCCAAGAATTTCAAAAGATTTCACGTAGTCATGCATCATGTCTGTGGATATAGCTATTAATTTTCCTAATTTCTGGGTGACCCTTCTGGCTAAAGAAGATAAAACTTAGATCTCCAGCACTTAAATTCTTTCATAACTGAAAGGGAAATCTCATGAGAGTGAAATTAAAAAGATAATTTTTTTCTCTCCTCTGAAGAATGGCAAACTTTTTATATTTGCCTTTGTCTTAAATATGGGTCTGAAACATACCAGGCAAGTGAACCATTATGAGCGATGATTCTCTCACAGTAGGTGTGAGTATTAAGTTTAATGTACTGCAGGATCGAATACAACTTCTGATTTCCATTTGTGTGTACCATTGTGACTGATGATCTGAGGAAGAATGTGTCTGATACATAGATGGCATCAGTAGAACATATCCTTTCTCTGAAACTTCTGGTAGACCTCTACCATTGGGAAGATAAACACTGAAAATACATACTTCTCTGTCTCCACAGGCCAGTCCAGATCACTTCCTGTGGTGAGAGTGAAAGTGGGGATGAAGGACTAGGTTGAGTGGGAGACGCTCCTCCTTACATATTCCTATAATTAGCCCAATTTCCAAAACCACCTTCTGGCATTTCAAAGCATATTCCATCAATGCTCAAAGTTCTAATCTTCCTGATGTCTATTCCAACAAGTATCCAGCCGTAAACATTGCTTTAGCTTTAACTGCTACTTTCTAATTCATTTTACCAACTTGTCCAGGTGCATAGATGAGATGGCTTATTGAAATCCTTTAAGTGAAATTAAAACCCATTTTTACAACGTAGCCAATATCCTTAGTTTCCTATTGGTGTGGAAATCCTTGTGACAGCCACTTTATAAGGTTTCTTTAATACGTACCCTAATTTCCCAGTGGTCCAGGCCTTGTGCTCTCCCCACCCTCCAGCTCTTCTTTGCAGAAGGGGGAGTTCCGTGGGAGCATGAGGCCCGCAGGTAGCAGCCAGGTTCTGTACACCACCACTTCTTGGCTTCACTTCTCTAACCACCCCTACTTTTCTTTCTACCACTAGACAATAGTGAAAAGTCAGCTGGAACTTTTTTTTTTTTTTACTTTCCATTAAAACAATTGAACTATTATATACATATAAAAAAGTATATAAAGTATACTAATTTTAATAGTGTAGTTTTATTATTCTTTACACATTTGCCACCACCCAGATCAATACAGAGAAACTTCTAATAACCCATAAAGTTTCCTTTTTTCCCTTCCTAGTCTATACCTGCCCCAGAGGTAAGCACTCTTCTGACATTTTATCAGCATTAGTTTATTTTGATTGTCTTGTGAATCTCATTTTAATGGAATTAAATCCCCATATTTCCAGTAAGTTGATAAATATAGGCACTTGGGTAAATTTGGGTCAGATTTTAAGGGGCAAGACTATATCACAGGCTATGTTGTACCTTTTGTTTCCTGTTATCTCACATTCTGAGGTGTGTGATGTCTGGTGTCCTCTTTTAGTGATGTGAAGATTGATGAGTGATGTTAAGATTGATCAGTGATGTTTCCCATAGGATAAATCCATAATAAACTTCCCCATCAACCTTCCCTCTGTTGGCTTTAAGTAACCTATGGTGATTGTTGCCTCAATTGTTGGTGTTATTTCACAGAAGTTACCTTTTTTACACATTAGGAGACAGCTTGCCTAATGTTACACAGCTAATTAATGATGGATCCAAAATTTCAGACAGTCTGACTCCAGATCCAGTCTCTTACCCACTGCATAATACTGCATCCTGAAAATTTTCCCATGTCAGTAAGCATCTTTTTCCTGTCATTAACCTGCACATTTTCCACATCCTCTATAATTTTTAATGATTGCATGATAATATATCATTTGAATGTATCATAATTTTTTTCAACTGACCAGCTTACAGTTGTTCTAATTTTTCACTATTATGAATTATATTAAGATGAATATTCTTATAGCTAAATGTTTGTGCAGACCCATGACAATTTCCTAGGAAAATTTTCTAAAAGTAGAATTTCTTAAAAGCATGTGCATATTTTCTAATGTATTTATTGCTAAATTGTCTTCCCAAGAAATTGTGCCAGTTTATATCTTAATGTTTGAGAATATTTTTGTACCTTCATCAGCACTATTATGCTGTGTGTTATTTTTATCAAGCAGATATATAAAGAAATGCTATTGTGTTTTTATTTCCATTTATGCAATTGATAGGGTTAAATAGTTTTCATATTTTTATTGGCTAAATTTTTGTGTGTGCATGTGCAAGCGCATATGAATTGCTTCTTCCTATCCTTTCTTCATTTTTCCATTGTGGTGTTGATTTTGTTATTTAATTTTTAAAGCTTTATATACTTATAGATCTTGAATCACTAACATTTATGTTGTAAGTATTTTCTTTGGGTTTACATTTTAGTTTTGTTCGCATTTCCTGTTTAACTTGTTTTGAATTGCAGAAGCTTTTTATTTTGATGTAGGCAAATCTATCTTTTCCTTTATGGTTTCTCTCTTATATAGAAAGGCTTTCTTAAAGCAACATCATGTAAGTATAAATCTGTATATTGTGTTGGCTGAAAAGTTGGTTTGGGGTTTTCTGTACAATCTTATTGAAAACCACACATGAAGTTTTTGGCAAACCAATATTTTAATCTCTATTCCTTAATGTAGAAAATATGGTAGAAGAATTTTAGTTTCATTTCCTTTTTTCTCCATTTCTTCGTTTTTGGTTTCACTTCTTTTATTTAAAGAACTATTTAGTTTTTTATTGTACTTTTAGAAATTTAATCTTAACACATTGCTAAATTACCAGTCACTCCAAATGTTTCTCCATCTGTTTCCTCTTATATGGCCCAGTGTCAGCAATAACCTGTGGGTTGTCATTGCATTTCTTAAAACTTCTTTTGAATATATAGAATTAAATAACTGTGCTCAAGATATTGAATTGATAATTGGGACAACACCTTGGAAGTGCAATTAAAGCAAAAGGTATTGAGTTCATCTGTGAGGATATTTCCTTCTGAGATTGCCTAGTGTTATTCCTGATCTATTGTAGACTACACTCCTTGCTCACATATGGCAGATACAGTGTATTCTTTCTCTTTAGCAGAGCTAGACCAACACTACCCAATTCTTTGTTCCTCTAGACCAGTGAGTCTTAAATGGGGGAGTGGAGGGAAGAATTTTGCCCCCCAGGGGACATTTGCAATGTCTAGAGACATTTTTAGTTGTTACAGCTGGGGGCAAGGAGGATGTTACTGGCATTAAGTGGGTAGACACTAAGGAAGTTTGTTAACATCCTGCAGTGCCCAGGATGGAGAAGGCAATGGCACCCCACTCCAGTACTCTTGCCTGGAAAATCCCATGGACGGAGGAGCCTGGTGGGCTACAGTCCATGGGGTCGCTAAGAGTCGGACGACTGAGCGACTTCACTTTCACTTTTCCCTTTCATGCACTGGAGAAGGAAACGGCAACCCATTCCAGTATTCCTGCCTGGAGAATCCCACGGACGGCAGAGCCTGGTGGGCTGCCGTCTATGGGGTCGCACAGAGTCGGACACGACTGAAGCGACTTAGCAGTAGCAGTAGCAGTGCCCAGGATAGCCCCCTGCAACCAAAAATGACCCGGCCAAGAATGTCAGTAGGCTTTCTGTTGATGTGCCCTGTTCTAGAGCTCCTGTTTCTGTTTCATAACATCACAGATGCGTTAATTAAATCCAGGACTGCCACATACAATTGTGCAGGTTGTTCACAGATTCAGAAAGTCTGAGAGACATCATTGTATGAATGGCATGCTCTGGAGCTGTCCCCATACTCAGCTGTGCAGTCATCCTCATGGCCTTAGCTGAATTCCAGCCTATCACCCATCTCAGTTGCAACCTAGATTTCCCTCTCACTGGAGAGAGTTGGAAAAAGTTATTCATTCATTTTTGTAATGTATTTACAAATCCTTTTGCATATGGGAGTTTCTGCACATGGCTAATGTTATGTATTTTATACCAATCTTAGGAGCATAGTTTTTAGTGGATAGCCTTTTCTCATTTTTGCTAACTACAGGAGTGTGTCCTTAATAGAGCTTGTATCCACCTTTGAAGCAATTACATATGTCTCTTTTTTTTTGCCTTCTGTTTACATTTAATGAACCATAATAAGAACTAAAGTGTATTTTAAAATTATCTCTTGTATTTAGGGAATATTTTATATCCTTTGTTAATATTTATTTCTCATTCTAAGGAAAAAGGGGGAGAAATAAATGGAACTGCTTTTTACTCATGTGTGGCTCTCATTTCAATCTCGAGCTTGGATCAGAAGTCTTTGGTGGAAGAATAGTTTCCACCTCTGCCTGTAGTAATACCCGAACATTCTCTGAATGCTTGTTTAATTTCCTGCTTTTGTCAAGTTCTAAATCATATACATTCCTGAGTTATTTGGTAACTCTTCCTAATGCTCGAAGTTGGGTTTTTTTATCTTGAATATGGTTCTTTTTTTTTTTCTTAATTTGGAGCGTAGAGTCATCAGTGTAGTTCAGTTTAAAAATATTTTTTGAGTATGCACTTAATGGTGGGTTCCGTGCCTGAGGCTGGAGCTAGAAGCACAGAAAATCCGCAATCTCTTCCTTCAAGGAGCTTATAGTTTAGTCAGAGAGGTCAGCTCATACACACACATTGTGAGGTGCCTGCTAATTTATGGAGAGGCCTGTGTGGAGTGTTGTGGGAACTCAGAGGAAACAGTCTCGTCTGCCCTTTTTCTGCTCAGACCCTGCAGTTACATGTGGCAGAGTGCTATGGGGCTACATCAGTTCCACATCGTTATCAAATACAGCAGGTCAGTTTTTGAAAAATAGCTTTTGTATGTGAGATTTTCAACTAATGGCAAAGCCTGATCTGTGAAAAAGTATGTTGAATGTGTAAATAATTGAATACCAGCCTGGGAGTTCAGTATTCATAGATTTCAGCAGCAATGAATGACTGTCAAGTATTAGAGTTTACATATTTTGAAAGGAGAATTTTTCAGCAGAATTCAGAAAATCAAATGAAATGCTTCTTGCCAAGTTTGCCTAGGTTAGCATCAGTAAAGTTCAACAAATACTTACATTAATGTGAATTAAAAATATTAATCTGGCCAAAATTAAAAGTTGGAGCTCAGGCTGAATAATTTTTTTCTTCACTTCTTTCTGTTTTTTTTCCTCATGTCAATTTTTTTTAGAGGTATAACTTTAAAAGTTACTTATAGACCTTTCCTTTCCTAATTGTATTAGTAATATGTAATAATTCTGGACAATTTGGAAAATATTAAAAAGTATATAAAAGTAATCACTGATAGTTTCAGAAGTAACCATTCTTTTGTTTATATTTTGATGTTTCCTTTAGTTTCTTTTTCTTTCTCAGACTTGTAATTATACTGTGTGTATGCTGCCTTTTTTCCATTTAACATTATTTATAAGCACTTTTCCATGTCATTAAATATTTCTTGAAAATATAAGATTTATTGGTTATTATAATTAATCACCTGAATTTATCATAATTTTATCCAATTATCTTCTCAAAAGACGTTAGTGTTTAGTTAGGTGGTTCTGGTTTCTTTATGGGGAACTTTATGAGGATTATGAAAAGTGCACTATTGATTATTCTTATAGATAAATCTGTTGGTGAATCTTTGAGTCTTTCCTTAGGGTTGGTTCCTACAGGGAAATTACTTGGTCAAAGTATATGCATGTTTATACTTTAAGGCTCTTGATATTTAGTGCTAAGTTGCCCTCCAGATATGTACACTCTTGTCAGCATTGAAAGAGACTGCCAATATCTCACAGAGAAAAATTATTCCATGGCTTCATACCTATCCTCTAACCCTGAGCTGCTGCTCCTAAGTTGCTTCAGTCACGTCCGACTCTGTGTGACCCCATAGACAGCAGCCTACCAGGCTCCTCCATCCCTGGGATTCTCCAGGCAAGAACACTGGAGTTGGTTGCCATTTCCTTCTCCAATGCATCAAAGTGAAAAGTGAAAGTGAAGTCGCTCAGTCATGTCTGACTCTTCGCAACCCCATGGACTGCAGCCCACCAGGCTCCTCCATCCATGGGATTTTCCAAGCAAGAGTACTGGAGTGGGTTGCCATTGCCTTCTCTGCTAACCCTGACCAGCCATCTCTAAAATGTGTACCTTTGCTCCCAGAATGAACGGCGGAACCGGTCGGAGAATGTTGGAGGGAGAGGGGGTGGATGAAGGGAAGGAGGTCAGGGAGGGACTCATGGATAGAAGGGTGGGTGCATGACTCAGAGCTGCCCTGGAAGAGCAACTCAGATCTGGTAGTGTCATCATGACATACAAAGAACAGCACTTTATTTTTAGAGGCAGAACGTAGTCTTCTAATCAGCAAGCTTAGACAAGTTCTAGTTTACTCTAGGTCAGAAACATCGAAAATTGAGAGCAGAAATAGAAAGTCAGATTCATGCTGTTTCATCTGAAGAGTTTACCTTCAGGGAACACTGTAAGAAAGACCAGGAATTAATATTGGAATGAGGAATGAGAGGAGAGAACTAAATTTCAGGTCTCTGTTAGACTGTGCCATGGCAGCTAGTGACACTGAAAATACTGGGGCACAGCAGCTTATACTTCTTGGTTAGAAAGCACCTTTTCTCAAGTTACTCTATATGCCCTGAGAAGGGTGGGTCCTGGGCTTTTAAGAGATGTATATATATGTGTAATATATATATCTCTCTCTTACAGCCTGCATAACACTCATTTAATGTGTTTTGTCAACACTTTCTGTATCATCTGCTTTTGTTTTAGTCCAGTGTTGCCACTTCACAGTTCATCTACGTGATAAGTAGCCCATGATCCCATCCAACTGCAGGGTGAAGCCCATAGTCTGATTCTAGAAAACCTGACGATCCTTGCCCATAGAGGAGCAGATTCAGCACCAGGCTCTGCTCTGACAAACACCTTCTAGCCAGTGGTAGAAAACAAAGGAAAATGAAATAATTGGATTTGTCCAGCAAGCTACTGTGAGTTAACCCAGTTGGGTTAGCCTGGGATTTGAGATGAGGAGAGGAGCTTTTAAAAAAATTTTTTTTTTAATTTGAGTCAGTTTTTAAATTTTTTTTAACTTTATTAATTTATTTATGGCTGGACTGGGTCTTGGTTGCTGTGTGAGGGCTTTCTCTAGTTGCGATGAGCGGTGGCTACTCTTTGTTCTGGTGGGAGGAATTCTCATTGTGGTGGCTTCTCATTGCGGAGCCTGGGCTCTAGGCGCTTGGACTTCAGTAGTTGTGGCGCATGGGCTTAGTTCCTCTGTGGCACGTGGAATCCTCCTGGACCACAGAACAAACACTTCTCCCCTGCATTGGCAGGCAGATTGCTACCCACTGTACCACAAGGGAAGTCCAAAGAGAGAAGCTTTTAAACAGCTGCATAGAATTTTATAGTGTAGATGCACCACAGTTCGCTTATTCAGCTGTTTGTCTGTGGCTAAAACGTCATTTTTTTTCTATTTTTTTCCTATGACATGCAGTGCTGCAATATAAATTCTCATGTATGTGGGCCAATGGAAATATTTGTTAGATATATATATATATATATATGCACAGTTCATATATATGTACATATTAAAGTACTGGACCTTTATTTCTGTGAGATTGATACTTGCTAAAGTGGATTCACTCAGTCACTGGCTGTTTTTATTTTAAATTGTTTATATTCTAGCAGATTACTTCCTGAAATTGTAGGTGAGGTAGGGCTTTTTGAACCCCCTGCTATGTCTATTGTCAAATAGAGAAAAATATCTTTTGAAAATTGTTTTTCAAAGAGAATGGACTAAAAATGTCCTCTTTTGTGTTATTTTGTTGTCTTGATTGCGATGGGAGCAAAGGCATTTTAAGTAATAAATTCCTGGGAATTCCCTGGTTGTCCAGTGGTTAGGACTCCATGCTTTCATTTCCAAGGGTGTGGGTTCAATTCCTGGTTGGGGAACTAATGTCTTGCAAGCTGCATAGCAGCAGCCAAAAAAAGTAATAAATTATTAATGCGTTTTGCTATTAAATAACGTATAATACTAGTCAAGGAATGACAAATCACTTTTAGAAGTATCTTGCTCAACAAAACTTGTTTAAAGGTGCAGCGTTATAGTCAATCACCTTAAGGGCATTCTAATTAAGTAGTTTCCAGAAATATTTAAACTTTTAATTTACTAATTTTAAAATGTTAGTTCATAGCATATGTTGTGGTTCCCTTATATGTAGTAAAAGAGCTCAGAACACAATGGCTTAAAACAACCACCATTTAGGGACTTCCCTGGAGGTCCAGTGATTGAGACTCTGCTTTCCAATGCGAGAGGCACAGGTTCAATCCCTCGTTGGGGAGCTAATGTCCACTTGCCACAGGGTATGGCCAGAATTTTAAGAACAAAACAAAAAACTACCACCATTTATTTGTTCAGAATTCTGTGATCCACATAATACTTGGCAAGAACATCTCACCTCTGCTCCACATGGTGTTGTCTGGGCTCAGCTGGTGGCTCTTTTACTGCATACGGAGTCGGCTAGGCTCACCCAGGAGGTTGCATTCGGCTGGGACCTTGACTGGGGCACCCTAGTGCTCCTCCATATGGCCTCTGTCTGTTCTTGCATGTGTATGGTCATCATTCAGCAGTCTAAGCCAAACTTCTTTTCAGTATGGTGAATGGTTTCCCAGAGAACAGAAACAGAAGCTGCCAGGCCTCTTAAGAGCTAAACCTAGAATTGGCTTAGTATGACTTCTGCCACAGTCTGCTGTCAAAGTCAGTCCCCAAACCAGCCCAGGTTCAAAGGAAAGTAGCCTCTGATTGTTGAGAGAAGTAGCCTCTGATTCTTGAGAGAAACCATGTTCAGGGATGGTGTATTGGTAGGCATATCTGCATACTAGTGCATGCTTATTGTGTTTGTTGACAGAAGCCTAACAATACATGGGTATATATGGGTATATAAAGAAAAATCCAGTCTCTCCCAAATATTACAGTTAATACTCTCACCTCCCGAGGTAAACAATGATAATAGTTTGGTATGTATTCTTTCACACCTCTTCCTATGTTCCTACAGATATATGCAAACATACGTGGGCTTTTTACATGGGCTTTCTTTTACAAAAAACAGAGTCTTAACATACTATTATTATTACTATAATTATATACTATTACATATTATTAGTCTGCAGTTTGCTTTCTTTGAAATCAGCTTTACCAACTTGTAATTTACATCCAATAAAATGCCCCTGTTTCAAGTGTACATTCAGTGAGGTTTGCTGTAAACTCATGTAACCATCACTACAGTCAAAATATAGAACATTTCTGTCACCTTAGAAAGTTCCTTTGTTCCCACAACATCTCCCAGTTTACACCCCAACTCAGACAACCACTGATATGCATTCTGCTGTTCAAACTAGTTTTAGAAAAAGCAGAGGAACCAGAGATCAAATTGCCAACATCTGCTGGATCATTGAAAAAGCAAAAGAGTTCCAAAAAAAACATCTACCTCTGCTTTATTGACTGCCAAAGCCTTTGACTGTGTGAATCACAATAAACTGTGGAAAATTCTGAAAGAGATGGGCATACCAGACCACCTGACCTGCCTCTTGAGAAACCTGTATGCAGGTCAGGAAGCAACAGTTAGAACTGGACATGAAACAACAGACTGGTTCCAAATAGGAAAAGGAGTCCGTCAAGGCTGTATATTGTCACCCTGCTTATTTAACTTTTATGCAGAGTACATCATGAGAAATGCTGAGCTGGAGGAAGCACAAGCTGGAATCAAGATTGCTGGGAGAAATATCAATAACCTCAGATATGCAGATGACACCACCCTTATGGCAGAAAGTGAAGAAGAACTAAAGAGCCTCTTGATGAAAGTGAAAGAGGAGAGTGAAGAAGTTGGCTTAAATCTCAACATTCAGAAAACTAAGATCATAGCATCTGGTCCCGTCACTTCATGGCAGATAGATGGGCAAACAGTGGAAACAGTGGCTGACTTTATTTTTCTGAGCTTCAAAATCACTGCAGATGGTGACTGCAGCCATGAAATTAAAAGACACTTACTCCTCAGAAGGAAAGTTATGACCAACCTAGACAGCATACTAAAAAGCAGAGACATTACTTTGCCAACAAAGGGCTGTCTAGTCAAGGCATGACCACTGGTTTTTCCAGTAGTCATGTATAGATGTGAGAGTTGGACTATAAATAAAGCTGAGCACCAAAGAATTGATGCTTTTGAACTGTGGTGTTGGAGAAGACTCTTGAGAGTCCCTTGGACTGCAAGGAGATCCAACCAGTCCGTCCTAAAGGAGATCAGTCCTGGGTGTTCGTTGGAAGGACTGATGTTGAAGCTGAAACTCCAATACTTTGGCCACCTGATGGGAAGAGCTGACTCATTTGAAAAGACCCTGATGCTGGGAAAGATTGAGGGCAGGAGAAGATGGGGATGACAGAGGATGAGATGGTTGGATGGCATCATCGACTCGATGGACATGGGTTTGGGTGGACTCCGGGAGTTGGTGATGGACAGGGAGGCCTGGCATGCTGCGGTTCATGGGATCGTAAAGTGTCAGACATGACTGAGCGACTGAACTGAACTGTAGATTTGATTTGTTTTTTAGAGTTTTATGTAAATGGAATCACAAAGTGTATACCCTTTTGTGTCTGAATTCTTTTGCTCAGCAAAAGTTTTTGTGATTCATCCTTGTTGTGTATATTAGTAGTTCACTACTTTTTATTACTAAGTGGTAGTACTATATTTGAATGTACCACAGTCGTTCATACATTTACCTGTTGATGGACATTCAAGTTGTTTCCAGTTTTGAGCTATTCTGAGTATAGTTGCTGTGAATGTTCTGGTGCAAGTCTTAGTGTGAAGATATGTGGTGGTGGTGCATGCTCAGTCGTGTCTGACTCTTTACTCTGGACTGTAGCCCGCCAGGCTTCTCCATATAATTTTCTAGGCAGGAATACTGGAGCAGGTTGCCATATCCTTCTCCAGGAGATTTTCCTGACCCAGGAATCAAACCTGCGTCTACTGAGTCTCCTGCGTTGCAGGCAGATTCTTTACCACCTGGGAAGCCGTGTGTGTGTGTGTGTGTGTATGTGTGTGTGTGTGTGTCTTGTGTAGGTACTAGGAGTGGAATTGCTGGATCATATAATAGGTGTATAAGAATCTACCTGAATGTTTTCCAAAGTAATTGTACCATTTTACATTATGACCAGCAAGATATGAGAGTTCCAGCTGCTCCATATCCTTACCAACACTTAATATCATTCTTTAAAATTTTTTGCCATTTTATTGAATCTGTAGTGTCATGTCATTGTGGTTTTAATTTATGTTTCCCTGATGACTAATTATGTTGAGCTCTTGTCTTTTCGTGTACTTAGTTTCTACTCTTGTATCTCTTTCTTGAAGCAACTGTTAAGATCTTTTTCCATTTCTTAATTGGATTATTTCTCTTTATTTCTCCAAGTATTTATTGATTTGTAAGAGTCCTCTGTATGCAGTAAATACAAGTCCTTTGTCATATATATGTATTGCTAATAGTTTCTACCAGTGTTTTCTTTAATGGTGTCTTTTGAGGAGATAACTACTTTTTCTGGTGAAAATATTTATCATAATATTAATGATGATATTAAGTTAATATGAAAAAACATAAAATTAGTTATATATTTTAGCTCATTTATAGTTTAAGAACAAATTTAAAATTTTAATGTCAACAAAAAAATCAAGTAGACATTATTTTGATATGATACATCATGTGTTGCTAAAATGAGAAATGAGATGAAGTCACTGCTCACAGTGTAAATATGGTTCTGATGTTATGGTGAAGAATTTTTTTTTTTGGATCACCATGCCCAAATTATTATATGTTGTATGATGAATCCTTACTCCCATATTTTTCCTCTATATGTACTGTTACAAAACTCTTGTTTTGAAGTCAGGCTGCCTGGAATCAAATCTGAAAGCTGCCACTTCTTGAGTCTTGAATATGTGACCATAGGCCAGTTACTTAACATCTCTGTGTCTCAGTTTATTCATTTGTACAATGATCATTGTAATAAGACCTATTTCCTAGAGTGGATCTCCCACCTTGCAGGCAGATTCTTGACCGTCTGAGCCACCAGGGAAGTCCCATTAGTAAATTATCCTATAAGAATTGCTTTAGTTGAGCCCCATAATTTTGATATGTTTTCATCTCAAAATATTTTCTAACTTTGCTTGTGATCTTTTTTTCTACCATGGCTTACTTAGAAATGTGGTGTTTTTTGTTTAAACTTCAGGTCTTTTTCCTATCTTTTCATTCATTTATTTTTCTTTACCTCACTGAGCACAGCTATAGTTGCTGCTTTAAAATCTGTCTCTGATCATTAAAATGTCTATATCATTCAATCCTAGCTTCTGTTGAGTATCTTTCTCCTCGAGAATGGGCATTTTGGATTACGTCCTGGACATTATAAAATTATGTTGGGAAGGCTGCGGATTTTGTTATAGTCCTTCAAAGTGTTAAATTTCTGTTTTAGCAGGCAATTAAATTAGACTCAAACTTCAGATTTTGTCTTACCTGAAGCAGGCAGTAGTTCAAATCTCACTTCAGTTCTTCTAGTCTTAGCCACAAGCTGCTTTGTGTCTGGTCTACACATACTTAATTTCAGCACATTTCCCTGAGATCCAAGAGAAACAATGGGAGACTATATTCAGCCACTTGAATACTTATCTTCCTCATAATCTGTCCTGCTTTTTTGTTGCTTTGGGAGAAAATAACTTTAAAAAAGAAGACGCCATCATTCTCATCCTTTTTTAAACCCAGGCCAGGTTGCTATGGCCTGGCTTAGCTCAGGAAACCAAAATCATAAAGAGCTATATGTGCTGTGTTAAGGGATTTGGATTTATGTTGACTTTAAATGGAAGTCATTGAGAGATTTTAAGGAGGGAAGAATTGATCATAATTACTTTTTAGCAAAATCATTTTGGCTGCTATATGAAGGATGAGAATGAGACAAGACTAGAAGGGAGACTGATAGGATGTTGTTGGACAGTCTGTTAGAGGTAGTGATGGATATTGAGTGAGGGTTTACATGTGATAAAGAGGGAAAATGATGTCCCCAGATAGGAAAGAAAGAGTGAGAACAGAACAAAAGTGGGATGCCTGTATTGCATATGGAGAGTAGAGACTTGACCTGTCTCCCTACAGCAAATTGTGTTGGGTGCCTTGGGGAAGTGAGGCTAGATAGAGGTTGGGGCAGGCTGCAAAGAGCCTTGAAGACTGGGCAGAGGAGTTAGGACTTTATGTGATGGGCATTTGGGAATCACTGTGGATTCTTAAGAAAGGAAGCAACGTGATGAGAGATGTGTAGGTGTGGTTGGCAGGGGCATGAACCATGAGTGAAGAAAGGAGAGGCTGGAGCCAGAGAGATAGCTGAGAGGCTGTTGTGGTATTCTCTGGCATAAAGAGATGAAGACTTTGATTAGAGGGATGTCTGTGAGAATGGTGAGAAAAAGTAGATATTATAGGCAATTCAGAGGAAGAAATGAGAGACTGTCATCTTTTTTAACATTTAGTGGAGATGAAGTTATAATCCACCCAGCAGTTCCACCTAGTGTAGTCCACCCAGTTATTCTCATAGAAATGTTGAGAAGCTCAAATGAAATAAAATACACACACACACACACAAAATCACTTACAAACATTTGAGTATCATTATAGAGATATATTTATGGCTATATTAATTCCTATACTGAGGTTGCCAGAGACCAATGAAGAGAGGTAGGACTGTCTACAATGGCAGCCATTGGGGTAGGGAAATAGGAATTTGATGTATAGATTTAACCTTTCTCTGTCAGAAGTATGCACTGTGACCCCCAGAGTCATAACTTCCTCAGTTTTGATCTTGACTTTTAACATTTAATAGCTATGAACAAGTTCCATAACCTCTCTATTCCTTTTCTGTAAAATGGGAATAATTATGGTAGCTTCCTGATAGCATGGTTATGAAATTAAAAAGATAATATATGTAAAGTGTTCACAACAAGCATCTTTCATGGTAAGGAGTGAATAAATGTTGATTGCTATTATTTTCTTTTTGTTATTTTTGAGTTAGTACAACATATTCCTCCTTTCTCCCATGGCCAAAGCCAACCCTGAATAAACAACCCTTTAGACAAGTAAAATGTATGATCATCCTGTCCTGTTCAAGAATACAAATCATAGTTGAATACTTATTTTATTCCAGGCTCTCCATTAATCACTTTATGTACATGTTCTCACATAATCCTTGAAATGACCCTACAAGGTGATTCCTTTTATTATCATTACCATTTTATAGAGAAGGTAGCATGTTCAGAGTACTTAGTGCTTCCCCAGGATCATAGCTAGTTGGTGCTCAATCAGGGACTCAAAGCCTGATTTTGCTGATTGCAAAGATCATGCCCTTAATCACAACTGTTTATTAAACAGTTGTTTGCTTTAACCCAAATTTTTGTTTGAATTAATGTGAAGACTGTAAAAGCCAAATTTTAGTGTGAAATTAGAAAATCAGCTGTCTGGTATTGGCATGAATTCTTAGAGGTAAAATATACCTTGGTGACTGCAGTAGCAACACAGAATTTCTGTAATAAAAAACTTACGGGGACTTTTAAAAATTGAATTATAGTTAACTTACAATGTTACATTATTTTCAAGTATACAGAAAAGTGATTCAGTTTTATATATATAAATATATTTTTAAAATATATACATATATATCTACATTCTTTTTCAAATTCTTTTCCATCATAGATTAGTACAAGATGTTGAATATACTTTCTTATGTTATGCAGTAGGTCCTTGTTGTTCACCTGTTTTATATATAGTAGTAATTGTTGTTCAGTTGCTAAGTCGTGTCTGACACTTTGCGACCCCATGGACTGCATGCGGCATGCCAGGCTTACCTCTCCTTCACCATCTCCTGGAGTATGCTTAAACTCATGTCTATTGAGCCGATAATGCCATCCAACCATCTCATATGCTGTCGTCCCCTTCTCTTGCCTTTGATCTTTCCCAACATCAGAGTCTTTTCCAGTGAGTCACCTTTTTGCATCAGATGGCCAAAATATTGGAGCTTCAGCTTCAGAATCAGTTCTTCCAATGAATATTCAGGGCTGATTTCCTTTAGGATTGACTGGTTTGTTCTCCTTGCTGTCCAAGGGACTCTCAAGAGTCTTCTCCAGCAGCACAGTTTGAAAGCATCAATTCTTTGGTGCTCACCCTTCTTTATGGTTCAGCTCTCACATCTGTACATGTCTACTGGAAAAACATAGTTTTGACTATATGGACCTTTGTTGGTAAAGTGATGTCTCTGCTTTATTAATATGCTAAGTTTGTCATAGCCTTTCTTCTAAGAAGGAAGCATCTTTTAATTTTATGGCTGCAGTCACTATCTCAATGATTTTTGAGCCCAAGGAAATAGAGTGTGTCACTGTTCCCATTGTTTCCCCATCTATTTACCGTGAAGTGATGGGACAGGATGCCATGATCTTAGTTTTTTGAATGTTGAGTTTTAAGCCACCTTTTTCACTCTCCTCTTTCACTTTCATCAAGAGGCTCGTTAGTTCCTCTTCACTTTCTGCCGTTAAGGTGGTGTCATCTGCATATATGAGGTTATTGATATTTCTCCCAGCAATCTTGATTCCAGCTTGTGCTTCATCTAGCCTGGAATTTCGCATGCCATACTCTACATATAAATTAAGTAAGCCGGGTGACAATATACAGCGTTGATGTACTCCTTTCCCAGTTTTGAACCAGTCCATTGTTCCACATCCAGTTCTAACTGTTGCTTTTTGGCCTGTATATAGGTTTCTCAGGAGGCAGGTAGGGTGGTCTGGTATTCCCATCTCTTTAAGAATTTTCCACAATTCATTGTGATGCGCACAACGGCTTTAGTGTAGTCAATGAAGTAGAAGTAGATGTTTTTCTGGAATTCTCTTGCTTTTTCTGTGATCCAACAGATGTTGGCAATTTGATCTCTGGCTCCTCTGCCTTTTCTAAATCTATTTTGTACATCTGAAAGTTCTTGATTCCCATACTACTGACGGCTAGCTTGAAGTATTTTGAGCATAACCTTATAAGCATGTGAAATGAGCACGATTGTGCAGTAGCTTGAACATTCTTAGGCATTGCCCTTCTTTGGGATTGGAATAAAAACCGACCTTTTCCAGTCCTGTGGCCACTACTGAGTTTTCCAAATTTGCTGGCATATTGACTGTAGCACTTTAACAGTATCATTTTTTAGGATTTGAAATAGCTCAGCTGGAATTCCATCACCTCCACTAGCTTTGTTCATAGTAATGCTTCCTAAGGTCCACTTGACTTTACATTCCAGGATGTCTGGCTCTAGGTGGGTGATCACACCATCGTGGTTATCTGGGTCATTAAGACCTTTTTTGTGTGATTCTTCTGTGTATTCTTGCCTTTTTTCTTAATCTCTTCTGCTTCTGTTAGGTCCTTAGCATTTCTGTCCTTTTATTGTGTGATCTTTGGATGAATTGTTCCCTTAATATCTCTAATTTTCTTGAATAGATCTCTAGTCTTTCCCTTTCTATTGTTTTCTTCTATTTCTTTTCTTTTTTCACTGAAGAAGGCTTTCTTATTTCTCCTCTCTATTCTTTGGAGCTCTGCATTCAGTTGGGTGTATCTTTCCCTTTCTGCTCTTTAGTAGTGTGTATGTGTTAATCCTAAACTTGTAATTTCTCTTTCCCACTCCCCTTACTGTCTACATTGATAACTACAAGTCTGTTTTCTATGTCTGTGAGTCTCCGTTTTGTAAATAAGTTCATTTGTATCATTTTTTTAGATTCCACATATAAGTGATATCATATAATATTTGTCTTTTGCTTTCCAATTTCATTTAGTATGATAATATCTGTTGTTCAGTCACGAAGTCAGATTCTTTTGCAACTCCATGGACTGTAGTGCGCCAGGCTCCTCTGTCCATGGGATTTCTCAGGCAAGAATACTGGAAGAGGTTGCCATTTCCTTCTCAAGGGATCAAACCCACGTTTCCTGCATTGGCTGGCGGATTCTTTACCACTGAGCCACCTGGGAAGCCCATGATAATCTCTAGGTTCATGCATGTTGCTGCAATGGTATTATTTAATTCTTTTTATGACTGAGTACTATTCCATTGTATGTATGTATAAACATAACATATATGTGTGTGTGTATATATATCACACATAACATGCCATATCTTCTTTGTCCATTCCTCTGTTGATAGACATTTAGGTTGCTTCCACGTCTTGGCTATTGTAAATAGTGCTACTGTAAAAATAGAAGTACATGTATCTTTTCAAATTATTGCAGAATCATATGGTAGCTCTATTTTTAGCTTTTTAAGGAACCTCCATACTGTTCTTCCTAGTGGCTACACCAGTTTACATTCCATGGAACTTTTATGTTAGGGAATTGTAGGGGTTGACAAACCTCTGCCCTTGAGCCAAATCTTACCTACTGCCTGTTTTATATAGCCCATGAGCTGCTAATGGTTTTCACATTTTTTAAATGGTTTGGGGGAGGGGAGGTAAAAGAATAATAATGTTTTGTGACATGTGAAATGCAGATTTTAATGTCCATAGAAAGTTTTGTTAAAACAGTCATGCTTATTTATGTATTGTTTATGGCTATTTTTGCACTCCATTGGCAAAATTGAGTAGTTACAATGACAAACATAAATTGGTCCTTGAAGCCAAAAGTATTTATTTACTGTCTGGCTCTTTATAGAAAAAGTCTGCTGACCGTTTTCTAAGGTAACCATTATTCAAGTAAATAAATATGTATATATTTCTTTGGCAACCCTTCATTGCTTGCTCATCAATGAAGTTTCTTTGAAAGTATAACTCATCTTTCAAAATCATTCTTAAGTTTATCTTCCCGTTACATCAAGCTTTGTGTCTTACTTTAAACAGCAGAAACCTTACCCTTTATAATTAAAGCTCTTTAAATAGATTTGGATAGATATTACTTTTCTTTTCTAAAATCACCAGCTGCAGTTATTAGCTCAGGAGATAGAAGATGTCATTGGCAAAGAGTCTTTGCTTTAAAGATGACACAGTTACAGCTGGCCCTGTTTCTGTAAACCTGCAGATATGAAGGACCAGCTAAGAAACTTGAGCATCCATGGATTTTTATATTCTCAGGGAGTCCTGGAACAAACTTCAGTATCCCCACAGATATTGAAGGACACTGTATACTTGAATGTTTCCATTTTTTATTCTGCCGTTATTTTTATTTTCCCAGTCTTCATACTTTTGTTTTCTCATCTCACACCCCTAATTCCAATTTTGTTGTTATTGTTGTTTAGCCGCTAAGTCATGTCCAACTGTTTGTGACCCTATGGACTGTAGCCCACCAGGCTCCTCTGTCCATGGTATTTCCCAAGCAAGAATACTGGAGTGGGTTGCCATTTCCTTCTCCAGGGGATCTTTCTGACCTAGGGATTGAACCCTTCTCCTGCTTAGCAGGCAGATTCTTTCCCACTGAGCCACCAGGGAAGCCCCAATTCCACTTTAGAGAAATTAAAGCAGTAATTTGGTTTCTTTCTTATGGCTATGAAACAACATAGGACAATGAAACATCTCATCTTTTATTTACAAGTTTTAAAATAGATTCTTGGATTCAAAATAGATTCTTGCATTCACTTTTACTTACAGACCTGCAAGAGAGTAAGCCAGCAATCTGATTGGAATATAATATTCCCTTTAGAAAGAAGTTGTAACTTAGTTTTCTTTTCGCTGGACCTGATGTAGTAAAGACTAATTTCATAGCGCTTGAGGGATTTTCTGTTAAGAATTTATGCATGAAGTTTTATTGTTAGGCCACAGGCTTCCTGATTTCTGTTTGTCAATATTATGAGGCTCACTAACTCTTGAGCATGCTTTAACGAGTTTGAACATTTAGGTAGCAAATTAAATTAATTAAGTCACTGGAATGGTTTTAATACTTTCATCATTACAAAATCATAAAGAGAATTTACTTCACTTAAAATATCTAGTTTTTTTTTTTTTTTTTCCTTCTTCTTTCATCTTTTAAAATAACTTACTATAAACCTGGAACTTTTCCTCCCTTGTGATCACATTTCTGGCTTTACTTTATTAATTCCGCCCTTCAAGAAAATTCCACCATGTTTCTGAAGTTTGTTACTGTCTCAGTACAGTTTTCAGAAGAATTAATCTCTGTCTTGTAAGTAACCTGGGGTAGAGTCATTTGTTGTAGATTCTCCTTGTAGGGTAACTGTGTAAACTGAAAGTTTATACACTGGTTAAACCAATCTTGGAATTCAATGACTTGTTGAGATGGCGTGAGTAACCTAGTTAATACACAACTACAGAAATCTTGGCATCCTCTGTTTCAAGCTGTCTTTTCTTTCTATATTACCTTAGTTCATTCGGTTGCCAAAAATCCAGTGGTACAAAGCATTTCCTGTTCATTGTTTTACATTGTCCAAAAGATATTTATCTATGGTTCTTACTTGCACATTGCTCTTATTTGAAGACATGAAAAGAGTCAGAGTATACAGTCTTTCCCTCTCCTTTCAGTGCCCATCGTTCACCTTTTTCTTCTCCCCTCTCACTTAAAACTTTCTTCTTGACCATCTCCAGAAAGTCATTAAATTTCAGAAATCATTAAAAATCATTCTTGTTTATCCTAGCTTGTTAAATGTGTGTGTGATTGATAGCCTCCTATGGTGCTGCCTTCTTGGAATGGTTTGCATTTCGAATAAGGAGGTGTTTTAGGCTAAAGAAACATAGTTCTAATGATTAAATAGACTCTGACGCAATACAGTTTGCAAATAGAGATATTTGGAGACAAGACGGTCTCTGTATCTCTTTAAAGCACACTTCGTAAGTCACTTGCACCAACAATAGTCCTACTAACAAGTTTGTTTGTTTTAAATGACTTGTCCCACAGAAATCTTCCCTTGGTTACATCTAAGCCTGTCAAAGTCTGTCTCCCTACAACTTGTATCCAGATCATTGAGTCCTGTGTAGACTGTGTGATGAGGTACAATGGAACTAGTCCCTCAGATCTTTGCTAATCTATTCCTAGCTCAGGGTCACCTTTTGGTTACATTACCTTAAAAAGGATAACAGTATGAATGGAAAAAACAAAAAACAGCAAATCAACAATTAGTCTGAGGGAGAAAAAGGGTCCTGACGTGTAGACACCAGTAGGGGAGAATCAATCCAGGGACTACCCAGCATTCTTGCCCAGTGACTCCTGCAACCTGCCTCCCTGGCAAGCCCCATCAAGACCAGAAGATGGCTTTGGCTCCATCCCTCTAATGCCCTAATATGTGCATCAAGCATAGAGCTTTAGCAGCTTTCACAAGGCCATTTACCAGTCATCTCCTACTGTTAGGAAACCTGAAGTGTTACCACTTGGAAGATTGTAAAGAAGAGGGGAATTTTTTTTTGTTCTCCTCTTCAGGCTAGAATTAGGAAATTATTCCCATTATGCCCTGTTGCTTATGCCCTTTTATAAGCCATAAATCCCTGGCTTCTCTTCGACTCATGCCTTATAAGGTTAAACAAGAATGAAAATTGGTGATGACCGTGAAATGTCAGAGGTGTCAGGGAATCAGCGGGCCACACTGATATCCTTTGTTTTAGAGCGGAAGTTCCTGCTGTTGTTAATGAGCAAGTAAATGTCCTGATGGCAGTAGAAAGAGCGCTCTGCCCGGGAGGCTAGAGAATGTATCTGTCTTTCTGTAGCTGTGTGACCTGGGATCAGCCTGTTAAAATTCATTCTTTCCTTAGGACGGAGTTAAGAACATTTTTTTTTCTACCAACGTCAAATTCTTATGCACTTATAGGCACACAGGTGTTTTGCAGATAAAGAGGCTTACAAATGCACACACCATTTTTTTTCCCACTGTACTGTAGCTGCACATTTTATCATAACTAAAATCTCTTCTGTGTTTGTAAAGGGCTGTGTGGAGAAGGGAAACTAAAATCAGAAAAGAAGTGATTTCCCCAGAGCTGTAGAGAAAATTCATGGCTGAAAAGTAATTGTTAATAGATCAAAATTTACCTATGAATTTTTTTAATGATGAATTTCATAAAAAATTAATTGCATTTAAATTATTTAATTCTCTAAACGGCTGTAGGATCTGCTGTGTCAGTCTAATTTCCTTCTGACCTTGATTGAAATTATTGTCTCTGTTGACTCTGGTCCATATGTGGCAATAAGTTGTAATCATGAAATGTTAAAAGAAACCAGTAATAATTCTACTATATTTCTTTCAGTAGTGAAATAGAACTCCAGGCCCTGAAATGCAGGAAAAATTAATAGATGTCCTGAAGGACATAAAAGGGTCCATGAAGAGAGTCAGATCTGTATTTTGTCTCCTATTTCCTCACTGACTGGGTCAGCAGGAGTATTTCTGTGAGCGCATGTGGCTCTCCACCATGTACTTACCCCAACAGTCTAGTCACTTTAGTTCCCAAATAATTGGGAGAAGAAGTAGTTTTTCTGGATCCCTTTTTCCAGTAACAGATTTAGTGAAGTCAAGTGTGTGTTGTGACAGTTGACCTCTTTATGCCTTTATTCTTATGTTCTCCCCAGAATATCTAATATCAAATCTAAAAGTACTGTCTTGGAAAAGGAAGAGACTGCTTGAACTGGTTAGATTACAAAGGGGATTCAAGCAATGTAATTGAGATCCTGGAGCCTGGAAAGATAAGATTCAAAGATATGCACACAAAGACCCCAGTTCTCCATCGCCAGTCTGGCCCCTAAGAGGAAATGAAATAAAAAGAAACGATTGGGACAGACTTAATAAAAAGGCTGGAGCACAAAAGCTTTAAAACACTGGCAGGAGGTCTTAACTGTCCCTGGATTAATGTTTGTCAAATGTGGTTTGGCATACCCAGAGATGGAATATTGGTCCAAATGGCTATAACAATATGTAAGAACCTCTGAGTCTATCTCTTCAATATTTTCCTTGCCTCTTTTAAGAGACTTATATTATACTAATTTTTTTTTTAAAACTGATGCAGTGAAAATTAAAAGGTTTAAAAAAATGTTACCCGTTAAACTGCCAGCTATGAGGTAGTGAAGACTGAATCTGTATTGGCACCATCTTTTACTGGCAAATAAGGAAGCATAGAGCTAGCAGAAGCAATGCCATTCGTAAAGCAGTGGGAAAGCTCTGGGTTCTGCTTGACTGGCAGTCAAGGGCAGGACCTGGTTCCTGTATTGGGCATACCATCAAAGAATCCAGATCTCCTGCTTCATGTTTGAAGGGAGCCACTATTGTGAATTGTCTGTGAGATTTGCCTCAAGCCTTTGATCTCTGAGCTTTTGGAAGGCAGAGTTATGTTTCATATCAGATTCTGCTTATACACATACACCTCTTCTCTTCTAATATGTAAAGATTTTTCTGTTATATATTTTTCCAGCTTCAACATAAACTAGATTCTGCAGCCTTACTTTTACCCCTCTCATTCAAAAACTTACTTTAAAAAAAGCTTTATTGAGATATACTTCATCCTACAATTCAATAGTTTACAGTGTACAAATCAGAATTTTTTGTATGTTCACAAGGGTGTACAACCATCACCACCACAATCAATTTTGGAACATTTCACTACCCCTGGAAAAACCTATATCCATTACCAGTCATGCAGTCACTAACCTACTTTCTCTCTTTGAGGATTTTCTTATTGTGGATATTTCCTATAAATGAAGTCATACAACATGGGCCTTTTTTTTTGAACTGGCTTCTTTTTTTTTTGGCTTTTTATTTCTTATTTTATTATTTGAGTATAATGTTGAGTTTCTGCTGTACAACAAAGTGAATCAGCTATGTGCTTGTGAATCTGACTTATTTATGTCTTTTTTAATTGTGTTGTCAGAGTTCTTTGTATCTTTCCGTGGTGACTCAGATGGTAAAGACTCTGGCTGCAGTGCAGGAGACCTGGATTTGTTCCCTGGGTCAAGAAGATCCCCTAGAAGAGGGCATGGCAACCCACTCCAGTATTCTTGCCTGGGAAATCCCATGGACAGAGGAGTCTGGCAGGCTATGGTCCATGGGGTCGCAAAGAGCCGGACGTGACTGGAAAACACACACACACACACACACACACACAGAAAAACACACACGTGCACACACACATACACAACCTACATTGAGAGTGAAGGCGGTATTAGCGCTTCTGAGCTGATGAGGCCGCACCGAGCAGTGATTGTGTTAATGACCCGATTCATCTGTGACTATCATAGAAACACTTTCTCTTGCTAAAGAATGTAAAAGTTTTCAATCATTCCATGCATCTTAATATTTTATTTACTACCCTTATTATGTAGAGAAACCCCTTACTATTTGAATCATTGTTCATTGCGGGGGGGGGGGTTGATCCCTAAAAGATTATTATATCCTTTGTCTGACTGTGACTTTACAAACAGTTAACAGAGTAAGAGTACACTGAAGGCATTGCAGTAGAAGTGATCTATCTGGAGATGAATTACTGCAATGCAAACCTCACTCTCCATCATATAACAAAGACTTGTGTTCTTTGTGAACACACATATACAATCAGATTCTCCAAACTCAGTCTCCAGTTAAACCATTCCTTTCCTCAAAAAAACATTATCAGTCTTTTCAACAAATGGTACTGGAACAACCGGATATGTATATGCAAAACTTCCTTCACTCCTAAATCTCTTCCTTGGTGACTCAGCTGGTAAAGAATCCGCCTGCAATGCGGGAGACCTGGGTTCCATCCCTGGATTGGGAAGATCCCCTGGAGAAGAGAACAGCTACTCACTCCAGTATTCTGGCCTGGAGAATTCCATGGGCTGTATATAGTCCATGGTGTCACAAAGAGTCAGACACAACTGAGCGACTTTCACTTTCACTAAATCTCTAGTGCCCTGCAGAGTCCCTTGTGTGTAGTAGTACACATTAAATGTTTTCATTGAATTGGCTAGATGGAAGGGCTGGAGTATGGAGATTAAATTCTGATATAATTCAGGGATCTGTAAATTCTTTAAAAGAATTTTTTAAATGCTGTGTTTTCATTTAATGATAATTCTGAATCACCTGGATCCACATTATAATCAAGTTGGACTGTGCAGTTTCAGTGCCCATGTTTGTGTTTGACAAACATTGATCTAAAACATTACTCAGAATGTAGGTAAACTTCTGATTACAGAAGCCAGAGGAGGCCTGACTGTATGTAATCATTCAATCTTTGGAAAATATAATTGCTTTTACCCAGCAGCACCTTCACTAGCAGGATATGGTATTTCTTAGTTACTTCCTGTTGGTAGATAGAAGAGAGTAGTTAGAAATGATTTTATCTGTACTCACTTCTATGTCTCAAAAAAAAAAAAAAAAAACAAATGAGGAGGGAGAGAGAGAGAGGCAAGAAGGAAGGAATAGAGGCCCTCCAGACCTTCCCAGGTGGCGCGGTGGTAAAGAATCTGCCTTCTAATGTAGGAGACTTGGGAGACACAGGCTCGATCCCTGGATTAGGAAGATCCCCTGGGGTAGGAAATGCTAACCCATTTCAGTATTCTTGCCTGGAAAATCCCATGGACAAAGGAGCCTGGCAGGCTACAGCCCATGGGGTCGCAAAGAGTCAGACACGACTAAGCACACACGTTAATAATAGAGGTTTGAAAGGATGTTGTAAAGATTTGACCAAGGATGGGATCTTCTTTCTCACTTAATTCTTCTTGGTATCACTTCTATGACATGTTTCAGTGAACTAGAAGAGCAGGTGAGCCCTTGAAATCAGTAGATCCCCTGACTACAGAAGTTCACTGTGTCAGTTCAGATCTGATGGTGCTCTTTCACTGTGAAAGTGTCTCTTGTTTCAGATGATCATCTCAGATCCTTTATGAGAGAAGGAAGGATCTGATCGGCATAAATGAATCTATCAATCTAGACTTCAAAGTACCATAGCAAAACTTGATTAAAAAAAAAACAACAACTTCTGAATCCTAATTTGTTGAAGGAATCTTTTCATGTAGATGATAATTGATACAAACAAGTCATAGGCAGGTGAAAATTCTTTCAACTCTCTCTTTTCACTATACACTTGATTTTTTCACCTTCCAAAGAAACTCGTTTTTTAATTGTTTGTTCAAACAAATCTAGATCCTTCATTTGCTCCCTTGAAGCACAGCTGTTTGCTTTAAAATAAGGTTGATTATTGCTGACTTCCTGAGAAGAATACAGAGATGCAAATAGCCAGGTGTTATCATTGTCATTGCACAAAGTAAAATCCATTAGAGCTGAACTAGGATAAACTCAACTAAAATCAACTTGAAAAAGTTTCTAAAAGTTGATCTTGAGTTTACTGTGTTCATTTCCCTGAAGCTGTTGCTAAATGCCTAAGGAAAAGATAGTGGCCTCTCCAACTTCAATTCCATGGGTATATCTTAGTCTAAATATTGTAGTCTATGACGAATACTTACTGAAAATGGGGGTTAGGGAGTTCAGAAATCAATACTATTTTTTGTAAAAGCCATACAGTATGCATACTTTGAAGGAGATAGCAGGATGGTAACAAATACTTGCCCATGTCAAGAGGCAAGTGTATGCCACCTTTTCTAACAAAAGGTGAACTAGGATCTTAGAACCTTGTGGTTCAGGTAAGTTCAAACTGAAGAAATACAAACATCTCATCTGGATAAAGAAGAGCAGAAAAATAAGCCAAAAATATATATTAACCAACACCCTCCCAGATGGGATAATTGAGGTTTTGTTGCTTAATCAGAAACTAGGAAATAGCAGTGAATGTCCCAGAGCCTGAGGTTTTAGTTCATAATGAAATGGGTGGTTAGTCAATAGTTGTGAAATACACTCAGCATGTAACCCCTTTACATGAACTCCTATTGTAAATAATTACTCACTTTTCTTTATTTAATAAGTTGGCAGATGTATAAAAATGACTCTGCTCTTTGGTAAAGCTGTATATATTGGGTTGGCCAAAAGGTTTAATGAAATTTATGGACTTGTGGACACAGCGGGGGAATGAGAGCGTGGGAGGAAATGGGAGAGTAGCATTGACATATATACACTATCATGTGTGAAAGAGCTAGTGGGAAGCTTCTGTACAACACAGGGGGGGTGCAGCCTGGCTCTCTGTGATGACCTAGAGGGATGGGATGAGGGGGAGAGGAGGGATGCTCAAGAAGGAGGGGATAAATATATATTATGACTGATTCACGTTGTTGTACGGCAGAAACCAACACAACATGGTAAAGCAACTTTCACCCAATTAAAAAATAAATTAACAAAAAAAAGACGTTACAGAAAAAAGCCCAAATGAACCTTTTGGTCAACCCAGAATATATATACATTGATATTTTGGGTCATGCTGTATACTAGGCTATTGTCGCAATTAAAATTGTAATTAGAAGAAAGAAAATTATCGGGCTTATTTTTTTTTCTTTTATGTATTATAAAATTGACTTCTGAATCCTTTTAAAAACATACACCATCTTAAGTTTCTTTGTTTTGGAAAATCTAACTTTTTTGACTTTGTGTTGATAGACATAGAACTGATACAGAAAACCTCTACACTGTTAAATTTTCATATGTCAAATTAGTTAGAATACTTTTGGCTACAGGTAACAAATTCTCAACTGGCTTAAGCAATAAGGAATAAATCATTACACATGACAAAAAGCCCTGAATTGGTTAATTCTTTGCCTCCATTACATCATTCAAGACCCCAAATCTCTTCATCTTTCTTCTCTGCCAACCTCATCTCCTAGTCCCTCATAGTTTCCATTGGCTGCAGCAACTCTGAGGTGTTATGTTCTTAAAATCATTTGTTGTTGTTTAGTCGCTAAGTCATGTCCAACTCTTTGCAACCCCATGGACTGTAGCCCGCCAGGCTACACATAACCAGAGGCAAAGTATTTTCTTAGGGTCTTCCATCAGATTTTCCTTCACGTGTCTTTGTTCACACTGGATCACATGCCCAGAGCAATTAAGACAAGAAGATATGTCCACCATGATTCATTTAGAGCAATAAAGACCTTAGCCTGAATCAGATAAGTGGTGGCTGGACAGGGAGAAGATGGATATTTGCAAAATTATAGAGTGGTTTTACAAGGAAGAAGGAGAGAATGCCAGTGAGACATACACAAGAAAATTTGACACATAGGGATCTCTTAAGCTAAAATTAAGAACCCTTTTTGTAGGATCTTTGAATTCTGTGATGGTGTCACATGTAGCCCCGGAAGCTGTATTCTCTGTTCACATGCATTCATTTTGTTCTGCATAGAAGCCTGGTCAGGGTGACTGGGATCCAGTACAGTCTGAAGAAACCAACCACACAGCACGATAGGAGCAAGGGAGAGCGAAGACCGTCAGAGGTTAACAGAGCCTCCAGGAAATGGGGGCTGAGCTGTAAATCCCCAAAGACCAGGTTTGAGCAAGGTGTGACATGTCCTGGCTGTGTATATGAGGTCTAAGGGAGTTCAGGTTGTGGAAAACATGACGGCGAGGCACTTTGAGAAATGCAGAGTGGGTGCAGGGAGTGTTCCAGCTCGTCCAGTCCAATACCTGGAAAACAAGGTAGCAGGTGGGCCCAGAGCCAGCTGACTGGATTCAGTGTGGGGCTCTCAAGATTCCGAGTCTCCACTAGCTCCTCCTGGTTCTTAGGTACGCTTGGGAGTGGGCTTGGTGGAGCATGCAGTTAAATGGATGCTCATTTGAAAAGTTGTAATGAAGCTCAGGCAAGGCAGGAATTTATATAAATGGAATGTTAAATTTTGATTTTGTTAATGTAATGGTATGCCCTTAACTTTCATGGTGAGAAAGTGTAAGAAGCAGCCATATGATTTTTACATTGAATATAAAACTTCTGTTGTCTGTTCTGTTCTTCAGTTTCCCCCGGTCTTCACATGACTTTTTCCTTCAGCTCTTCTTTGATACCTTTTCCCTGAGCCCTCACCCCTGACTCTTAACTGCTCCTCCTTCCTTATTTTTCTTCATGGCTCTTATTGCTGCTGAAAAGTTTATTTACTGTTTATTGTCTTTCTCCTCCAGTAGAAGTAGGCTCCATAAAGATGGGAACGTTGCTTTCTTGTTCATGCTATATATTATCTCCAGTACTGAGATCATACTTGGAACATTTTAGGCACTCAATTAAGATTTGCTGAATGAATGAGTCAGATACCTCTTGGTATTCTTCCTAAAGAAGGAAATAGATGTACCTTCTTTTATTGACTAATGGGAACTGTTTTCTGTTTCCTTTTTTGCCTTAGCTATTAGAATTGCTAAACTAAATTTGGGGTTTGATGGCAATAACCATTCTTAGCTTGGAATATCGGTACTTCCTCACTTACTATAGAGCTTTTAAAAAATATTGATTTCAGTTTCAGTATTGTTTATTGAAGGTTGCCTTAAATCCCATAGGGAAGTAAATGAGGGTTGAAGAATAATAAATGAACTGCCTGACTGACTGAAGGGTGACAGGGAGAAGTCAAAAAAGAACACCAGGCTTTTGAGTCTGGATGAATAAGAATACTGGAGCTGTTGTTAATGGAAATTGGAACCAGATCAAAATATTACTCATAAAAGTATCTTTCTCTGTCACCATTTTGGGGACATCTCACTCCAGTGTTGTTGCTTGGTCAGTATTTTTCCTCTTCCTCAGTATGCTTTGAATACTATGAGAGGAGGGACTCTGTACCTGACACATAGTACCTTTTCTTTACCACTTTTTTAATCCATTTTTAAATTGAAATATAACTAATTTACAGCACTATGTTAGTTTTCCACTTATTTTTTTATTTGAGGTATATAGTTGCTTTACAGTTTACCTCTTATTTTTAACTTTAAATCCCTACGTTAATAAATAATAACTAGTTTGCCATCTGCTCTTACCTTTTCAACTTGCAATTTCCCCTCCTTATGGATTACAGACTTCTGTCATTTCTCAGTGACTTCCTTCCCAACAGAGACCTTCATTCCTTTAACCACAGCAGCCTCCCACTCTAGGGCTCATGAATAGATGCTTTTTCTTCCCTTCCTGCTCTCCTGAATCTCATTCCCCTGATGGCTAAGCCAAAGGTGACTCATCACCTCATAGGCTTCCAACTGGAAGGGGCCAGAGAGACCGTCTCGTCTGATTGACTCATCTCCAGTTGGTCTGAGGAGGTGAAGGGATTTGCCCTAAATCACACTGCTAGTTGGCATCAGGGAAGAAATTAGAACACAGAGGGACTGCCCCAGCAGTCCAGTGCTTAAGACTCCACGTTTCTACTGCAAGGAGGTACCTATTCGATCCCTGGTTGGGTGAACTGAGATCCTGCATGCCGAATGGTGCTGCAAAAAAAATAAAAATTAAACAAAATTAGAACATAGAGCTCTTAATTCTAGATGCACATGTCACTGGAGAACAAGCAAGCTCCTTTCTGACTCCAGAAAGGGACAGTGTTATACCAAAAGTAGAGAAATATGTTTTCTCTTAGTTGGAAATATCTTAAATGCATTGTATCACTGGAGTTAAGTGTAAGACTACCTACATTTGATCTTGGTTGTTTTGGACAAGTTATCTAACCTTTCTATTTCAGTATATCCTTTTTCTCTTCTTTCTATGCATTTGTATACTTAATATACATATTTAAATCTGTAGATGTGGTTTGTTAATATTGAGAGAAGTTATGTGTGTGCATTTTTATGTACATACATGGAATGATACTGGTTCTGTTAGTTTCTTTCACTTATTATTGTCTTAAGAAAATATTTTAGTAGTTTTTCTCTTTCTTTTTTTGGCCGAGAGGCCTGTGGAATGAAACTCAAGCCCCCTTCAGTGGAAACACAGAGTCTTATTAATCACTGGATCACCAGGACAGTCCCAGGGATACCTTTCCAATTCTGTCTTGTTCCTTTTAATGACCATGTAGTATTCCACAATATGTATGGTTATTTAACCACTTTCACGCTGATTCATTTTAATTTATATCTTCTCATTTTTCACTATTACAGCTCTGCAGAGAAGCCTTTATGCAAATTCTTGTGTATAACATGTGACTGCATTCACACTAGGCCTCATATTCAGAAATGCAAATACTAGGTCTAAGTAGGCGCAGAGTCCCCTCTTTTCTGTTCTGAAAACAGGGTGTGACTAAGTCATCACTGGTTCGATTTCTGCGTTATATGTTGATGTTAACTGGGCAGGGGGGTGAGTCTCATGCTGCATGTATTATATTAGGAACTGGGAGCATTTTAGAGAAATTACCCCTCATCTTTTTCTTACAGTGTAAGGAAAGTACATTGTGTTCCTGACTTTGAGGGAAAGCAAAAAATAAACTTTCTCCTCTTCCCCCTTCCAAGTGAATAAAATTAGTGAAATTATACTAAGCAACCTCTGCTTGACTCTATGACGGCATTAACCACACAGGACTATAATTGTTGGTACTTATCTGTTTATACCCACCCCCTAAACTTTGGGCTTTTTAAAAAGTAAAGATTATGTTTTATCAATTTTTGTATACTTTGAACATGAGCATAATACCAGTGCACAATATATTTTGTTGAAGAAATGAGTGAATTCAAGTCAACATTGGCATTTGTTAAGTATCTAGGATGTGCAGAGATTACTAAGAACTGATAACAACAGAGATAAAGCAGTCAAAGTTCTCCTTCAAGGAATTTAGAGTCTAATGTGAGAAATAGATATAGGCTGAAAACATCTAGGAATCAAGGTGTTAGTAACAAATGTGATTTAAACCAAAGTATTTTGGGGCTTCCAAGGAGGACTAATTAAGGCTAAGAGAATATTAAGGAAGGTTTTCACAAAGGAAGTAGAATTTGAGGCATTTGAGCTGGGACTAGAGCTTCCCTGATGGCTCAGATAGTAAAGAGTCCGCCTTACTCTTTGGGCTTCCCTGGTGGCTCAGATGGTAAAGAATCTGCCCGCAATGCGGGAGACCTGGGTTCAATCCCTGGATTGGGAAGATCCCCTGGAGAAGGGAAGGGCTACCCAGTCCAGTATTGTTGCTGGGAGAATTCCATGGACAGAGGAGCTTGGTGGGCTACAGTCCATGATGTTGCAAAGAGTCAGACATGACTGAGTGACTAAGCATAGGACCGCACAGAGCTGGGCCTGACAGAGCAGGTTGTTGATTTTTCTATGTAATTATCATTTTGGTGACTTTAAACATATGTTTCAGAAACCATTGTCACTGTTTAGATGTCAGGTAACTTTAGGGCTACAAATAGGCTGGAAGTGAAGTATTACACTTGGGTTCTGGAACTAGGGCCTCAGAGCCAAGATCAAGCCAAAACAGCTTTAGTTCTCAGCATGTCTATGGAGGAAGAAGTTGTTTCTGTTTTGTTTTTAAAGTCAATTCAGAGTGCTTTAGCATTCTATTTCTCCTCTCTTTAAAAATGAAACACAAATTTTTCTTCCTTTGTTTTGGCTGCATGGCATGTGGGATCTTAGTTCCCTGAGTAGGGATCAAACTCACACCCCTTGCATTGGAAGCGCAGAGTCTCAACCACTGGACCACCAGGGAAGTCGCCCCAAACTTTTCTTGACCCTACTTCCTTGACCAGCTATCACCCCATTTCTTTGATCTGCTTTGCAGAAAAACTCCTTGAATGATCCAATTCTTTTTCTCCTTTTCTATCTTAAACCCACTTCTGTCATGTGCTCACCCCTGCCAGTCCATCAGAACTGTTCTTGTCAAGGTCAACAGTGACCTCATTGTTGCTCAATCTCATCGTCAATTTTCAGTCTTCTTTTACCTTACTTATTAGCAGCATTTAATGGTTTTAGAAAAGGGAGAAGAACCAGCGATCAAATTGCCAACATCCGCTGGATCATCAAAAAAGCAAGAGAGTACCAGAAAAACATCTATTTCTGCTTTATTGACTATGCCAAAGCCTTTGACTGTGTGGATCACAATAAACTGTGGAAAATTCTGAAAGAGATGGGAATACCAGACCATCTGACCTGTCTCTTGAGAACCTGTATGCAGGTCAGGAAGCAACAGTTAGAACTGGACATGGGAAAACAGACTGGTTCCAAATAGGAAAAGGAGTACGTCAAGGCTGTATATTGTCACCCTGCTTATTTAACTTCTATGCAGAGTACATCATGAGAAACACTGGGCTGGAAGAAACACAAGCTGGAATCAAGATTGCCGGGAGAAATATCAATAAGCTCAGATATGCAGACGACGTCACCCTTATGGCAGAAAGTGAAGAACTAAAGAGCCTCTTGATGAAAGTGAAAGAGGAGTGAAAAAGTTGGCTTAAAGCTCAACGTTCAGAAAACTAAGATCATGGCATCTGGTCCCATTACTTCATGGGAAATAGATGGGGAAACAGTGGAAACAGTGTCAGACTTTATTTTTTTGGGCTCCAAAATCACTGCTGAAGGTGATTGCAGCCATGAAATTAAAACAGCCATGAAATTAAAAGACACTTACTCCTTGGAAGGAAGGATATGACCAACCTAGATAGCATATTGAAAAGCAGAGACATTACTTTGCCAACAAAAGTCTGTCTAGTCAAGGCTATGGTTTTTCCAGTGGTCATGTATGGATGTGAGAGTTGGACGGTGAAGAAAGCTGAGCGCCGAAGAATTGATGCTTTTGAACTGTGGTGTTAGAGAAGACTCTTGAGAGTCCCTTGGACTGCAAGGAGATCCAACCAGTCCATCCTAAAGGAGATCAGTCCTGGGTGTTCATTGGAAGGACTGATGTTGAAGCAAAACTCCAATACTTTGGCCACCTCATGCGAAGAGTTGACTCATTGGAAAAGACCCTAATGCTGGGAAGGATTGGGGGCAGGAGGAGAAGGGGACGACAGAGGATGAGATGGTTGGATGGCATCACCGACTCGATGGACATGGGTTTGGGTAGACTCCGGGAGTTGGTGATGGACAGGGAGGCCTGGCATTCTGCGATTCATGGGGTCGCAAAGAGTCAGACACGACTGAGCGACTGAACTGAACTGAACTGAATGCAGACCATTCTTTCCTCTCTGATAGACTTTCTTCTCTTAATTTCTAGGATACCATGCTAATTTTCCTCCTATGTGGCTGGTTATTTCTTTTCAGTCTCCTTTACTGGTTCTTCCCTTCCCAGACTCATCCCAGACTTAAGGTTGAAGGAAGCATACATATTTGGTCCTTGGTCTACTTGTCTTCCCTCACTCCCTTGATTATATATCTAGTTTCAAGGTTCTAAGTATCATCTATATTCCCTTGACTCAAAAATGTGTATCTTCAACCCAGACTTCTTTTCTGAACACTCTGTATATCTACTACTTGCTCAACATATTAAAACTGAATTCTGACTTTTCTTTCTGCCTTAAACTTGATTTACTTGGAGTCTTTCCCATCTCAGTTGGTAGTAACTTCATCCTACCACACAAAAGCAAAAATCCTAGGAGTCATCATTGGAGTCATCCGAAAGTCATGTTGATACAATCTTTAGAAAATATGCAAAATCTTTCTCACCCCCTCTACTCAAGTTACCATTCTCTCTCAAGCAGCTTCCTGATTTGTACCCTGTTTCCACAAGACATACACAGTCACTTACACTAGGGTGTGTTGTTAGCACTGCAGCCAGAGTGATCTTTTTATACTTTTTTGCTCAAAGGCCTCTCATTTTATTCTGAAAAAGTCCCAAGTCCTTACAGAGGTCTATAAAGCCTTGCAAGATCTGCACCACCACCTGCCCTTGCCATCTCCCCTCTAGCCTCCTCTTGGGCTTTCTCTTTTTTTAAAAAAATTGTTCAATTATTTGGCCGGTTGCATCATGCAGGATCTAGTTTCCTGACCAGGGATTGAACCCAGGCCCCTTGCATTAGGAGCGCACAGTCTTAGCCAGGATTTCCAGGGAAGTCCCATCTTGGGCCTTCTTGATGCTCCTCCACAGGGTTTTTACACTGGCTGTTCCCTCTTCCTGATGTGCTCCTCCCCACCATATCCACATGGTGACAGCCTCACCTTCTAGCCTTTGACTAAATGTCTCAACCATCTCAACAAAGAAGTCTGGGACTTCCCTGGCCGTCCAGTGGTTAAGACTTTGTGCTTCCACCACAGGAGGCAGAGGTTAGATCCTTGCTTGGGGAACTAAGATCCTGCATGCCAAAAAATAGTAATAATAAAATAAAAACAAATCTGCCTCCATCCTCATTCCTTCTGATATTTTTACCCTGCTTTTCTCCTGCTGCCCCTCATGGCATTTATTACCTTCTAACCTACTGTATAGTTTACTGCAGTGGAAACTCCAAGAGGACAAGGCTCTTTGTTTCTTTTGTTCACAGGTGTATCCCAAGTATCAGCAACTGTGCTTAGCACATAGTAGGTCTCTCAGGAAATAAATATCTTCCAAATGAGTGAAGAATCATCGAGCTTTCCTTGATAAGGATCCAAAATGCCTTGATTGTCTTTCACTCACTTTGCTTGAGTAGGTAGGGTGATAGTGTAGGAAAAGTACTAGGCTGATGACCGGGGTCTAACCTAGGACCAAACTTGCTATTTGTGTGACTGTGACAGTTGTATTGAATTTGTGAAAGTTTATTAAGCTATATATTTAGGATATATACATTCTTCTTTCATATATATATATATATATATATATATATTGCTTTTTCACAAAATAATCCATCCATCCATCATGCATGTTTTCCCTAACATTATTCTTCCAGATATGATTTTTTAATGGTTATATAAGTACTTTGAAAAGCATAAAACACCATACACTGTTCACTGGTGATACATTATTCCTTCTTTAAGAAGTTGAAAGTTTGTTTTAAAAGACTGTGATTTCTTCCCTTTTGCTACAGGAGACATGGTCTCAAAGTACCGAGAACCTTTAATCCACACCTTCCTCAGGGGAGCAAGAGATCCGGATAGTGCTCACAGGGCCAGCAGCCTGTCCAACCTTGGAGAGCTGTGCCAGCAGCTGGACTTCATGCTGGGCTCCGTGGTTCATGAGGTATTGCAGATTGATTCCTTTCTCTATAGCTTGTTTTCACTTGGACCTATAATGTAGCTTGGCCCTGGGAATTAGGAGACTTGTCTTCTTTTTCTAGATCCAGAAAGTCATTTAACCTCCCTCAGCCTTGATAGTCTCATATGTATGTTGAAAGTTGTATTAGTAAGAATTTTTTAATTGCAAGTGACAGGAAGTCATCTTAACCTACTTTAAGCCATAAAAAGGGATATACTGTAAAGATTCCAAGGAAACAGAACAGAAGAAACTTTGAGGAAGGGCAAACAGAACTTTCCCCTAGATCTCTGGGCCATCTATGAGTGTCATCTCTGTTCACAGAAACATCTCAGGCAAATACATATTCTAATTGGCCCCCACTGGTCAGAGATATCCTGTGTCCAGGGAGACAGGGTCTTACTAGAGGAGACTAAATAAGTTCCATGTTTTGTTCACCACTTTATACCCAGTGCCTAGTACATAGTAGGTAAAGGATAAATGAACAGCAAAAAATAATAGCCATACAGGATGTCAGCACTGGATGCTTGCTTCTCCAGTGTTTGGAGTTTAAAAGACTAGTGTTAAGAGTTTCAGATTTAGTGAAAGGTACATCACACTGTTGTCTTCTATGAATATCTTTCTTTAGCCTCTTAAATTTTATCTTTGCCTTTGTGTTTACTTAGTCATCCGTATATTAACATGTATCTTGAACACCTACTAGGTATTAGACATTCTGCTATTTGAGGATGATGGACAAAAAGACTAGTTAATATGTGACCCGGAGTCTTTTTACTACTAATGGGCTTCACCATCTTAAATCTTTTATGGAAGAAGATAGCTTATAAACTATAAATACGTAAATAGAATACAGTTTATATTATCTTCTTATTTATGAGAGACTAGATTTTTCATATGGAGCACATTACTTTACAAGAACAAAAACTTAGAAAATTTGTGATACTGGCTTCTTTCACATTACTCAGTGTCCTAGGACTGACCATGTTGAACATCAAATCTTAAGAAGTACCTACTGAGAAGGAATTTTCTTCAGTGTCTGGTGATTATGTCTTATCAACAGGCAGCAAAACACACTCATGGATGTTTACATATAGTTGAATTTATGGTATTTCCTGATTCCTCAGCTTATATGCTTTGTTGAATTGATTGTAAAGGCTACTCTTATTGTTAAATTCCAACTTAGGATTTTTAGGAAGTTATACATCAGTTGTTTCCTTTAACTAACTCAAGAGGCATAGCCCTATGCCCAACCTTCTGTATTTGGTTTTTTTTTTTTTAATCTAATTATGTTTATTTTTTGGCTGTGCTGGGTCTTCGTTGCTGCAGGTGGACTCTTCTCTAGTTGTACTGAGCAGGGACTACTCTCTAGTGGCAGTGTGCGGGCTTGTTGCAGTGGCTTCTCTTGTGGAGCATGGGCTCTAGGTGCACAGGTTTCAGTAGCTGCGGCTCACGGGCTTAGCTGCCCCACAGGATGTGGGATCTTCCCACATTGAACCGATGTCCCCTGCATTGCAAGGTGGATTCTTAATTACTGGATCACCAGGGAAGCCCCTTTGTATTTAAGTTTTTAATAACTTAAAAACAATGATTTTTACCAACTTAAAATCTTTCAGTGTGCTAATACACAGGAACCATTGGGCATCTGATTTTGACTTTTTTTAGATGGCACTTTGCACTCTCTTACTGTTTAGTCTATTAACTTGTAACACTTAAGGACTTTGCAGGTCTGTTTTGTTATATCAACTAAAGATTTCAGTCTGTTATAAATATTCTGGGTCCAGTATTGAAATCGCTCCCATATTTTTTCCTCTGTTTATTTGATCTGATCATGTGACTCAACCCAAACTGAACCGTAAACCATGAACTGAAAAATACTCCTGGACCATGATCTGAACCAAACCCAAATACTATTATTACTGATAACAGAGATAGGGTTCACATACTGTACATAATTCACCTACTTAAAAAGTATGGTTCAATGGTTTTTAGTATATTCAGAGTTGAGGGAGCATCCCCCAATTTTGTTGAACATAGCCATGAGCTGAATAGGTACTTCCCTGTAGCTCATACGGTAAAGAATCTGCCTGCAATGCAGGAGAACCAGGTTTGATTGCTGGGTCGGGAAGATCCTCTGGAGTGAGGCATGGCAATCCACTCCATGGGGAATGGAGTATTCCCATTCTTGCCTGGAGAATCCCACGAACAGAGGAGCCCACAGGAGCCTGGTGGGCTACAGTCCATGGAGTTGCAAAGAGTCGGACATGACTGAACGACTAACAATACAATATATGACCTGAATAAAAATTTCATCCAGATCTCAAAGTGAATCAGTTCAGATTTGACCATATCCCATACATTTTCTAAAAGCAATGAACTCTGACATCATGATCTTCTCTGAACCCAGAAACTGAGACCTTACTTCATTTTGAGTTCCTAGTTTCATCTTTCCTTTCTTCTCTTAAGGAAACTATAACATGCTGATGGCATATGATTTCCTGTTGAAAGTGTTAGAGAAATTTCTTGGTTTGGTTAATTAGAAAGATTGTGCCAAAGCAGGTTTTGCAACATTTAAGAAGTGTCAAAAAAAAAAAAAAAAAAAGCATCATCTTTCTGGAGACCCACCTGACCTGTTGGAAGAGAACCAAATTTCCAAGCATACTTGGGGATGGGAATAAATGAAGCCCCACCCTACCACCCACTTACCTGTGTGTTCACTTGGTCAGATGACTTAGACTCTGAGCTTGGTTTCCTGACCTAGAAAATGGGATTAAAATATCTATAATACAGGATTGTACAAGGATCTAGGGATAATGTATATGCCTAGATACAGTATACAGTGATACATTCAACAATTGCTATTGAGAGCCAAACAGCTTATATGCTAAACAGCATTCTGGACATCTATCATTCTTCAAAGTAGACATTGACTCCCATCATCTTGGATGGGATGTTCTAGTGAGAGGAGACAGACAATAAGTGATATACTTGTTAAAATATATAGTATGTTTGGCACTTCCCTGGTGGTCCAATGGTTAAGAATCCACCTTTCAGTGCAGGGGACTCAGTTTCAATCCCTGATCGGAGAACTAAGACCCTATGTGCTGCGGGGCAGCTGAACCAGCATGCCACAACGAAGAGCCCATGCACTGCAGCTAAGACCCGACACAGCCTAAGTAAATAAATAAAATAAGAGAGATTAAATTTGTTGCCAAGGTCATGCCAGGCTGGGATTTGAATACAGGCAGTCGGTTCCTGAACCTGTGCTCTTAACGACTCCTCTGTATTGTCTCTCAATGAATGTTTTCATTTTGTTTATAAGATTGCATTTGTGCCCTTGAAAAAAAAGGAGAGTTGCCATATGAGAAAAGTTTCCTGACAGGAAGGGTCATGCAGTTTTGTTTTAACAGCACTTGCTTTTGGCAATGAAATTTCAGAAGACAATGTGTTCCCTCTGATTTGAAAAACCAGGTGTTTCCATCCCACATAATTCGTGTCTCTTCTTTTTAGATGCTCCTTCTTATGTTGTACTCCATGCTTGCTGTGTCATCAGTGCCAAACCAGCTGCCTTGGGTGGACTGCAAGTTTGAACATGATCAGACACCTGACAGTCTTAGTATTTCAGCCACCGAGTCCTCCTGTAGTCAGACTACTTTTGTCCATTCGGATCAAATAAGTGGGAGATTTGGCCTGGGTTTTAAGTAGTTGTTCATTCATTTGTTTTTTATTTGACAAATACTTCCTGAGCACTTACTCTGTGCCAGTTACGAGACTGGACCCAAGCCACATGCTCGGGATCCAGCTCTGAACAGAACAGAGTTTCTGTCCTCATGAAGCTGACATTCTAAAGAGGACAGTTGGGTGACAAGCAAGTGAACAAACAAATATGTACTGTGTCAGATGGAGTAAGTGCTAAGGAAGTGAATCTAGTCAGGCAAGGGCATAGAGGGAGTTTGCTATTGTATGTGAATCTGTGAACCAGGATGAATAGGGAAAGCTTCAGTGATGAGTGACTTAAGCACACATGAAAGAGCAGGAGCAGGAGCAGATCCTGGCAGATACATGGGGAGAGGGCCTTCTGGGCTTTGACTTTTACTGTGAGTGAGATGGGAAACCAGAGCAGAGAAATGAAATTATCTAACTTATTTTTTAAAATTATTTATTTATTTTTGGCTGTGCTGAGTCTTCATTGCTGCATATGGACTTTCTCTAGTTGCAGTAAGGAGGGGCTGCTCTCCATTGCAGCACACAGGCTTCTCATTGCAATGACTTCTCTTGTTGTAGCCACAGGCTCTAGAGTGTGGCTGTGGCACGCAGGCTTCAGTTGCCTTGCGGCATGTTGGAGCTTCCAAGCCAGGGATGGAGCCAGCCTCTCCTTCATTAGCAGACAGATTTTTATCCACTGGACCACCAGGGAAGTCCTATCTAACTTATTTTAAAACTTTATTGTGTCTTCTTCTACAACAATTTTTTCACTGTCTCATGAAAGCTCTTGAAGTCTTTTGTAGTCTGAGAAATGCTTGACCCCAGCATGTACTAGTGGAGAAGGAACTTTAACTCTGGGGAAATGTGTCTTTGGCTGCAAACTGAAGGAATTCTTCTTCATGGGCATTTATCATGTGTCAGGTGTATGAAAGGACACAAAGGACCCAATCTCTTCCCCCAAGGAAATCTCAGTAGACTGTGGCACACGGGAATAAATAGACAATGGAATAGAGTGATATCCTGTGACAAGCCCAAGGTCCTAAGGGAACACAGAGCTGGGACCCTCAGATAGGCCTGTCGGGGCAGCGAGGAAGTCACATTGATCAAGTATTAGGCAGGCAGAGGAAAAGGGAAGTGTAATCTGTTTTAATATAAAATTGAACAAACCAGCCTCCATAGGCTCTTCTAATGTGATCTGATCCAGGGGTCATAGCTATGGCTCTCGGGCCTCTGAACAAAGCTGTCCACCCTGTTGGGTAGTCCAGACTTGGGTACTGTCTGTGCCGTGACACTGCTTACAGGTAGGGAAGGAACATAAAAGGATATGAAAGGACCAGCCCTTTCACAGCCTCTGCTGGGAATTCAGGTTTTTCCTCTCTGTTGATGTCAAGATGTAACCTGTCTGGAAACCATTATTATTTTTCACCAATTTCTCCTTGTTCTTGTCAAGAACTGTCTTGCTTGAAACCCAATCTTGATAGTCTTTTTCATCTTTATCATTCTCCATGAAAAGTAAATACGATTTAAGCGAACTGCAGTGAGAGGCCCATCCTCAGAACAGCAAATAAGATATGCCCCAGGTGACAAGTGCAGGAGCAAGCCACTTGTAAGGTGGTGCCCAGAATTCCACAAACCCAGGCTTTGAAGGCTGATGCAGAGCTGTCACCTCTGATTCCACTGAATGATTTGATTTGATGACCAGATTTGTCACCATCAGTGCAGTTTCCTCGATAACAGCTCGTGCACTGAGATGAGGGCTCGTGTAGATGTCCTGGGAAACCTCAGGGAAGCGAACGGAGCCACCACGGTTCTGTTTCTCATCAGGTTACGTGAACAAGCAGAACACGGCTGTTAAAGTTTCTTTTTTTTTTTAATTGCAAGATGATTTTTATTTATTTTTAATTAGAGAAAAATTGCTTTACAATGTTGTGTTGGCTTCTGCCATATAACAACGTGAATCAGCTATAGGTACACATATATCTTCTCCCTCTTGAGCCTCCCTCCCACATTCATCTCCATCCCATCCATCCCTCTTGGTCATCACAGAGCACCAGGTTGAGATCCCTGTACTATACAGTAGCTTCCTGTTAGCTATTTTACATATAATAGTATATATATGTCACTGCTACTCTCTCAATTTGTCCCACCTTAAAGTTTCTTAGTTGACAGAAAGACAAATGATTTCAGTTCAGTTCAGTCGCTCAGTCGTGTCCGACTCTTCGTGACCCCATGAATTGCAGCACGCCAGGGCTCCCCGTCCATCACCAACTCCTGGAGTTTACCCAAACCTATGTCCATCGAGTCGGTGATGCCATCCAACCATCTCATCCTCTGTCGTCCTCTTCTCCTCCTGCCCCCAATCCTTCCCAGCATCAGGGTCTTTTCCAATGAATCAACTCTTCGCATGAGGTGACCAAAGTATTGGAGTTTCAGCTTCAACATCAGTCCTTCCAATGAACACCCAGGACTGATCTCCTTTAGAACGGACTGGTTGGATCTCCTTGCAGTCCAAGGGACTCTCAAGAGTCTTCTCTAACACCACAGTTCAAAAGCATCAATTCTTCGGCGCTCAGCTTTCTTCACCGTCCAACTCTCACATCCATACATGACCACTGGAAAAACCATAGCCTTGACTAGACGGACCTTTGTTGGCAAAGTAATGTCTCTGCTTTTCAATATGCTATCTAGGTTGGTCATAACCTTCCTTCCAAGGAGTAAGCGTCTTTTAATTTCATGGCTGCAAATCACCATCAGCAGTGATTTTGGAGCCCAAAAAAATAAAGTCTGACACTGTTTCCACTGTTTCCACATCTATTTCCCATGAAGTGATGGGACCAGATGCCATGATCTTAGTTTTCTGAACGTTGAGCTTTAAGCCAACTTTTTCACTCCTCTTTCACTTTCATCCAGAGGCTCTTTAGTTCTTCTTCACTTTCTGCCATAAGGATGGTATCATCTGCATGTCTGAGCTTACTGATATTTCTCCCGGCAATCTTGATTCCAGCTTGTGTTTCTTCCAGCCCAGCGTTTCTCATGATGTACTCTGCATATAAGTTAAATAAGCAGGATGACGATATACAGCCTTGACGGACTCCTTTTCCTATTTGGAACCAGTCTGTTGTTCCATGTCCAGTTCTAACTGTTGCTTCCTGATCTGCATACGGGTTCTCAAGAGACAGGTCAGATGGTCTGGTATTCCCATCTCTTTCAGAATGTTCCACAGTTTATTGTGATCCACACAGTCAAAGGCTTTGGCATAGTCAATAAAGCAGAAATAGATGTTTTTCTGGAGCTCTCTTGCTTTTTCAGTGATCCAGAGGATGTTGGCAATTTGATCTTTGGTTCCTCTGCCTTTTATAAAACCAGCTTGAACATCTGGAATTTCACGGTTCACATATTGCTGAAGCCTGGCTTGGAGAATTTTGAGCATTACTTTACTAGCGTGTGAGATAAGTGCAATTGTGCGGTAGTTTTAGCATTCTTTGGCATTGCCTTTCTTTAGGATTGGAATGAAAACTGACCTCTTCCAGTCCTGTGGCCACTGCTGAGTTTACCAGATTTGCTGGCATATCGAGTACAGCACTTTCACAGCATCATCTTCAGGATTTGAAATAGCTCCACTGGAATTCCATTACCTCCACTAGCTTTGTTCATAGTGATGCTTTCTAAGGCCCACTTGACTTCACATTCCAGGATGTCTGGCTCTAGGTGAGTGATCACACCATCATGATTATACGGATCGTGAAGATCTTTTTTGTACAGTTCTTCTGTGTATTCTTGCCACCTCTTCTTAATATCTTCTGCTTCTGTTAAGTGCATACCATTTCTGTCCTTTATCGAGCCCATTTTTGCATGATATGTTCCCTTGATATCTCTAATTTTCTTGAAGAGATCTCTAGTCTTTCCCATTCTGTTGTTTTCCTCTATTTCTTTGCATTGGTTGCTGAGGAAGGCTTTCTTATCTCTCCTTGCTATTCTTTGGAACTCTGCATTCAGATGGGAATATCTTTCCTTTTCTCCTTTGCCTTTTGCTTCTCTTCTTTTCCCAGCTATTTGTAAGGCCTCCTCAGACAGCCATTTTGCTTTTTTGCGTTTCTTTTCCATGGGGATGGTCTTGATCCCTGTCTCCTGTACAATGTCACGAACCTCTGTCCATAGTTCATCAGGCACTCTGTCTATCAGATCTAGTCCCTTAAATCTATTTATCACTTCCACTGTATAATCATAAGGGATTTGATCTGACCTGAATGGTCTAGTGGTTTTCCCTACTTTCTTCAATTTAAGTCTGAATTTGGCAATAAGGAGTTCATGATCTGAGCCACAGTCTGCTCCCGGTCTTGTTTTTGCTGACTGTATAGAGCTTCTCCATCTTTGGCTGCAAAGAATATAATCAGTCTGATTTTGGTGTTGACCATCTGGTGATGTCCATGTGTAGAGTCTTCTCTTGTGTTGTTGGAAGAAGGTGTTTGCTATGACCAGTGAGTTCTCTTGGCAAAACTCTATTAGCCTTTGCCCTGCTTCATTCTGTACTCCAAGGTGAAATTTGCCTGTTACGCCAGGTGTTTCCTGACTTCCTACTTTTGCATTCCAGTCCCCTATAATGAAAAGGACATCTTTTTTGGGTGTTAGTTCTAAAAGGTCTTGTAGGTCTTCTTAGAACCATTCAAGTTCAGCTTCTTCAGTGTTACTCGTCGGGGCATAGACTTGGATTACCGTGATACTGAATGGTTTGGCTTGGAAATAAACAGAGATCATTCTGTCTTTTTTGAGATTGCATCCCAAGTACTGCATTTCGGACTCTTTTGTTGACCATGATGGCTACTCCATTTCTTCTAAGGGATTCCTGCCCACAGTAGTAGATATAATGGTCATCTGAGTTAAACTCACCCATTCCAGTCCATCTTAGTTCGCTGATTCCTAGAATGTTGACGTTCACTCTTGCCATCTCCCGTTTGACCACTTCCAATTTGCCTTGATTCATGGACTTAACATTCCAGGTTCCTATGCAATATTGCTCTTTACAGCATTGGACTTTGCTTCTATCACCAGTCACATCCACAGCTGGGTATCGTTTTTGCTTTGGCTCCATCCCATCATGGTTTCTGGAGTTATTTCTCCACTGATCTGCATTAGCATATTGGGCACCTCCCGACCTGGGGAGTTCATCTTTCAGTGTCCTATCTTTTTGCCTTTTCATACTGTTCATGGGGTTCTCAAGGCAAGAATACTGAAGTGGTTTGCCATGCCCTTCTCTAGTAGACCACATTCTGTCAGACCTCTCCACCATGACCCATCCGTCTTGAGTGGCCCCACACGGCATGGCTTAGTTTCATTGAGATAGACAAGGCTGTGGTCCGTGTGATCAGATTAGCTAGTTTTCTGTGATTATAGTTTCAGTGTGGCTGCCCTCTGATGCCCTCTCGCAACACCTACTGTCTTACTTGGGTTTCTCTTACCTTGGATGTGGGGTATCTCTTCTCAGCTGCTCCAGCAAAGTGCAGCCGTTGCTCCTTACCTTGGACAAGGGGTATCTACTCACAACGGCCCCTCCTGACCTGGAATGTGGGGTAACTCCTCTCAGCCCTCCTGTGCCCACACAGCCACCGTTCCTTGGACCTGGGGTAACTCCTCTCGGCCGCCAGCCCCGACCTCGGGCGCGGGGTAGCCCCTCTCGGCCGCCGCCCCCGACCTCTGGCCCGGTGCTGTTGGAGAATTGAAATCATGCTTTCTTGATACCTGAACCCTGCTACCTCTCTTCTGAAATTTTCTAAAGTTGATTTTTGGCCCTCTTGCCATTTGTTTTATCTTTATTTATATAGTTCTGATCATGCTTGGTGTGTGCCAGCTATTTGGGGAGTGATATTTTTCCATATTTCTGTTGGCTCCTATCAAGTGTCAAATTAGTTAAACTGACCTTTAGCATCTCCAAAGCGATCGTCGTTTTTCTCTCTGCATGGCTTTCAGAAGTGGAGATGATTTACATAGTTTAGCCAATTAAAAAAAAGCCTTCCATAGTTTGGTTTATTAGAATAGGTGCATTGGCCCGTAGCGCAGATGACATAAAGATACCATGGAATGGGTTTCTGCCCTTTGGGAAGACTTAGAAGAGAAATACTATCCCAATTCATAAATTAGTAAAGACCTTACATCATCTATCTGTTCTCCAAAGCTTTTAGTGCGGTGGAAGGCAGTGTTGAGTATGTCCTTGGGGCTGGAGGTGAGAGTGACCAGCCATGAGAGTGACTTGTTCAGACTGGCCAGATGGAAGAGAGTGGCCAGGCATCTTCCCTGCTTGTAGTGTTTGACGAGGAGTCTGCCCCAACTGGCCTGCAGAAGGGCAGCGTTCCGAGTTGATTATGGGAGCTTGACCTGAACAGAAGAAGCTGTTTGTATCTTTTGATGGTATGTGGAAGACCATATTAAAATTCTGATGCTTTAAAAAACATTATGCACAACCGAACATTGTATACATGTCATGAGATTTGGTACTGTGATGAAGGTGTTGAGGAAGGTCCAGAAACACTTCTGGTCACAGACCTCTGCCTGGCTGTCCTGAGTGGCTGATTGCAGATGGGCTTGGTACAGTCTGGTCATAAGTCACCAAGAGCAGGAGGCCATTACGGCTGATCTCAGCAAGGTGTGGAATAACTGGCTCCTCCCAGTCACATCTTTAAGGTGGCACAGGGATTCAAGGGCTGGCCTTACAGCAGAAGCCCTTTACCAGTCAAGATGCTTTTGCCTGTCCTGACTGTGGAATAAATGCCTGACGGTCAGAGCTGATTCTACACTGAGCCCTTTGAGGCAGAAGCATTGGACCAGGTGGGGTTCCAGGCCAGGAGGCTTTTGTCCACCAAATGTAGAAACGTGGGTCAAAACTGAACCTTGAATGAAGCAGACAAAAGGCTTTGGAGAGTCTGTGTATTACATGGGCCTGGTCTGGCTTTTATACTTCAGTTATCAGACTGAATAAGCTAAACTTTTATGTGTCAGGAAGGCCTCGGACCTAGCTCCAACTTGTTCTCTGATTTTAGCTCTTACCTCGTAAATACTAAGCCTGCAAGTGGAGGTACCTATTATACTGTTGCCTTTTTGGAGGTCACCCAAGGGACTCCTCTGAGGACTGAATTGCTTCTATCGTTAGTGCCAGAGGCATGGAAGCCACTGATGGCATTGGGTTGGGGTCCCAGGTCAAAAGCAGAAGCAGCTTGCTGAGTCTTATTGAGAAACAGCCCCCAAAGAGTTGAGTTTTTCTGGGATTTCCCTTCACTTGTAAGCGTCAGGTTTGTCTAATAGATGTACAACTTGATTAAATGCCAGTGCATTACAGATGCAATTATATTTAAGAACAAGCTACTTCTTCTAATCCCTTTGCCATCGCTGATTAATTAGACACTTTGAACTATGCCCAACTGTTTGAAAGCTGTGAAAAATACAACCTGCATAGTTAAAATTTCTGCACAAGCTATTTCCTCATTTGTGCCTATGTGCTTTTTTTAAACCTTTTTAAAAAACCATTCTTTAAATGTAATATGTATTTATACATGTTCCCAAGCACACAATCTGGCTATTTTCTTATCGTGGTTAGCAATCCTTCCAGTTGGCCAAGATACACACTCACACAGTAAATCACGTAACAAAGTATGTAAGAAACCAAGTGAATAATTTAGACTTACCTTCAGATTTTTGCTGTCATTGGTTACACTTCAAAATGTTTGTTTTTTCCTTCTCAATCTTGCACAAATACCTCATAAAGGATCACTGCTGCTGTTTCTAGTGGTATCTTTTTATGGAGGTTTTAGAATATTTTTGTTGTGCCTACCAGGACCAGGGTGGGAGCAGGATGGCTATTACAAGGTATAGAAATTTTTCATTTTATGACGTATAATTATTACTATATATCTTGTACCATGTTTTGCAAATAATTCCCAAGTCTTTTCTGTTATAGAACTGTCTTTTAAAGTAAATGAGCACTAAAAGACCCATTCCACAAGTGAAGATGCCCAGGCAGGGAGTCTCAGAAACTGACCCTTGGTGATTCCCATGTGCCATACACTGGATTTGTAGGATGGGGTATCTGGACGTGCTAGAATATCAGTTTGAATATTTATGTATTTCTCTATCCCTGGACTGAAATTTTCATCAGTTGGCACAATGATCCTTATGCCAGGCCTTGAACTCAAAAGCCTGCTTGGCTCAATCTTCAGGATCCTCAAGTCCCTATACACCACTGTGTTTCAGACCAGTTTTTCTTTCTTCGACTTGATGTCCCCAAAGTGGGGCAGGTAACAGTTTCTCCCACTTTGGAGGAGATATTTACTTCTGACCATGCCTTTATTATATACATGTATATTTCCTTCCCACTCCCTAATCTCCCTCCTGAATTCCAAACCAGATTTTGCCCCTTTCCAGAAAAGCCAGACTAAATCAAGGTCTCGACCACTAGATCTCTCCCTCTTCATGGAGAATGAGGAAGCAGTCCACCCTGGCTAAGCCAGATTGTTTGCAATGAATGTATAGAAAGTAGAACACAGTTGAAAGGCTTTAGGTAATTGTGCAACTCTGATTTTTATTGACTTCTTCTTCCCGCACCCTCCTAGGTAACAGCTTGTCTGACTGCTGTGGCGAAAACAGACCATGAAGTTCAGGTGCGCAGAGCTGCCATCCACGTGATTGTGATGCTGCTTCGGGGACTCAGCCAGAAGGCCACTGAGGTAAGTCAGTCTCTTACCATTTGCAAATTCCCTCCCTCTTTGTTCTTTATTTGTTCATCAGTCTTCCTTTCACCAGGACAGGCCTGGAACCTTTTTCCTGGGTGAATTCATACAGGTGAATCAGTCAGCAGGGATTTTTATAGCAGGAAAATTCTGTTATTTGCATCTTCAGTAAGAGTCTCTATTTTCTCTGTGTCACATTAGGCAAACTGCACACTAACCTCCAGAAAAACCAGGACACAAGTTTATAGGTTGAGGTCCTGGGCCCCGGCGTTCCCTTCAGAGGTACAGGTTCCAGGGTGAGCTATGGACTGCACCAAGCCTGCTTTTTATAGTGTGAACTTGAGTGATTTGTCTTCCTGACTCATTTCATTGTTCATATGGAATCACTAAAGGGCTTCATTTCAAATGTGTCCTTTCTAGCTGTGAGTACAATCCATGAGATTTTAGTCGTTGCATAAATTAAACTTTTATTCCTCCTCCAAGTGGGCTTGGCTGGATTTCTCCCCAGTGTGTGGCCACTCTAGGAAGAAAGTATATTTATTCACGTGTGTGCTGAGAATGAATGACCTCTAAATTAATTTTCTGATTGATTTTATTGGAAACACATTCCCAGTTGACTTTATAAAGAGAGTTTGCATTAATAATTCACTTCCTGGCATCCACAATGCTTGTCTACGGCCGGCACATCAGTATTTAACCAAGTGTCAATGAAGCCATTAGGAAAGTGTTTTGTCAGACACTTGGCTTTGTGAATGCTAGAATTTTGCCAAGTCGAGTTCCTGACACTATTTTTGTACAAGCATTAGTTATCCCCCAGTTACGTTATCTAGGACCTTGATTGGAGTGGGAGACAGAGAGACCATAACTTGACATTTCAGATAATGGTTTTAGGGTACTCACTGCTCTTGTTGAGAATCTGCTGTACAAAATGGAATTTAAAAAGTCAGTGTTTTTTTTACCCACTGTCAAAATCTACAAAACTCTTGACAAATATAGCATTGTTATGTAAGTTGTTAACAACAGGGGAAACTGGGTAAGGAGTATACAGGAATCCTCTGTATTGTCTTTGCAGCTTTTCTGTAAATGTAAAATTATGTCAAAATAAAAATTTATTTTGAAAATTGAGTTACAACACTATTAAACTAAATCTTAAAAACTCTGTGTAAGTGCACATACCCTTACTCAGTGAGAGAGAGAAAGTGTGTGTGTGTGTGTGTGTGTGTGTAGCAGAGCAAATGTCTGGTTAGTAGTGCAAGAAGAAATAGAAACGCTATCCAGATTTTTTTCACATCTGTATGTAGCCACTGAAAGCAACACTGCTTGTCTCACCAGTACTGAAATAATTTGTGGCCATGGAAGGTTTGTGTCATTTTCAAAAAGCCATGTGAATGAAAAACCTCTGTTCTCCAAACTGTCCCCAGTCTGTACTCACTGAAATTTATAAATTGTGCTTACTCAGTGAATAAAAAAAAGGAAATGAGATGGGATGAGTGTACAATTCCTCTTCCTGTGCGCCCTTGAGACCAGGTGCATTAAGTCTTGTAATCGTAGGTGTGATTATCATCCGGGGCACTTTAATGAGAAGCGGAGGTAACCACAGAGCTTTCAATCTAAGATTTTCTTCACTGCTCGGTTTTGCCCCCAGGAACAGCTGAAATGAAAATGCCACTTTGTTGGTGAAGTTTTGTTTTGTTTTGTTTCCTGTTAATCACCGTCTCTCAAGCTGCAGAGTGCCAAAAGATAATCCTAGGTTTCAGTGAATTCTCTGTTTGTCGTGGATGTGCCGGCCTGCAAACTGTGGTCTGGGCAGCTTGAAAAGAAAGCAAAGAGTCCAGTAAGAAGTGGAGGTCCAGAAGATCAGGAGATAAATTGGAATCCTAGAGGGAAGACATTACCACCCCCACCGATGGGGTAGCTTTTACCTCTTTCCCATTTGTACGTAGCTAGAATAGCCACTTTGGAGGGAAATACAGCCTTCTCTTTCTTAATAAAACACTTTCTCTGCTTAGCCTTGTTTTGGCCTTATGATCATATCTGTTTATTTACTCATTCCCAAGTATAACCTGCAACCAGAAGGGAAGCCCCTTTATAAGCTAATTCTGCCTTACCTTTGCTGAAAATTGAATTTACAAGGAATACCCAGGAGTGGAGATATGTTTAGACCTGTGCTTTCTCTTGGCCTCAGAGTTAAGTACGGCTCTCCTTATCATGGAGATTATGAGACTGGAGACAGCATGGGAAAATTGTGCCTAACTCTCCAACTCTTCCCAAGTTAAGTCTCTGCCAGGTGACTTGTTTATTCTGAGAACTGTAAATGTTTAGAACATCCATATTATTAGAACATCCATTCATTCCAAAGACAGTAATGAATAACTGGAACAGTAATGGCTGAGCAACAGCCTACCAGTTGTATCTGGGAGGCATGCAGTGCATTAGGGGTGCTGCTGCTGCTGCTGCTGCTTAATTGCTAAGTCGTGTTCAGTTCTTTTGCGACCCCATGGACTGAAGCCCACCAGGCTCCTCTGTCCATGGAATTTTCCAGGCAAGAATACTGGAGTGGAAATACACCACTTCCTTCTTCAGTGGATCTTCCTTCAGGGATCATACCCTCATCTCCTGCATTGGCAGTTGGCTTCCTTACCACTGAGCCACCAGGAAAGCCCTTTTAAAGATTTTTGAATGAGTGATTTGGTGTGACCAGAGGCTCTCAGAATCCTGACTGTATAATTCCCTTAGGAGCAATAGTTCAGTATCCATTAATTCAGGATCTGTTAATTCAGTGTTCACACAATTTTATAGAATATAACTTAATATTACAAATAACAAGAATCAACTATATATACGCTGGGGAAAAGATTGAGTATCTTAAGAAAAAGAATGAATGATTTGGGGTTGACTATAGTTCTAGATTTATATAGGTAACTAATACCACAGTCCTCTGCATAGTTTACTGAAAGTTGACTTAGAAGGACTGTAAGGGACTTCCCTGGCAGTCCAGTAGTTAAGACACTGCCCTTCTACTGCAGGGGGCATGGATTCGAGCTGCATGGGTTTGATCCCTAGTCAGGAAACTAAGATCCTTCATGGTGTGGTCAGAAAAAACAACAACTGTGAAATACTTTAGAACTTTGCACACAGGTTTGTAGTGACTAAGTATGGTGACATTTTAATATTGAAACTTTCTCCCTTGTTTTTTAATGTTAAAAAGTAATTACAGCGCATACCATTTCTTCCTTCTAATCCCTAATTTTTAAGTGACAAAAGAATAATCTGTACTCTAATGGGAGATAAGTAAGTAGGCTTTAGAATTTATTCCTTCAAAATGACAACCAACCCTCTACATCATCTTGTATCTTCAAAAATAAGCAAAATCTGGAAGCATCTTCAGGGAGGAGAGTTTGAGATTAATTATTAATTGATGGTTGAGTCAGGTTCATAGCCAAATCCAGGCCTCCACCCAGGATTTTTTTTTTTAATATTTATTTATTTATTTGGTAGTGCTGAATCTTAGTTGCAGCTTGCGGTATCTAGTTCCTCAACCAAGGATTGAACCCAGGCCCTCTGCATTGGGAGCACAGAGTCTTAGCCAGTGGACCACCAGAGAGGTCCCAGGAATGGTATTTAATTCCTTCTTTTGAGTCCAGTGTTGGACTCTGATACTAGAAGTCTCTTCCCAGTAACATTAGGAGTAGTGGGTTCACTAACTTTTGTGCAGTTGGAAGTTGCTCTCTTACTTTTTTGCGAGAGAGAAGGCAAAAACCAAGGCTTTAAAAAAAAAAAAAAAGATTTGTGTATGATGTTGTGTTTTTTAATGACAGCAGTCACACATGGTCCGTCCAAAAGGTTAGCGAATGCGCCCTGGGTTCACCTTGTGCCTGTCTGACCAGACTGAGAACTAGAACCCAAGGGGGATGTGACAGTCTCTGACACAGCAGGTTATAAGTGAACTGACAGACTACATGGAATCTTTTCTTCATTTTATTGGCTTTGCTTTATCCCCAAAGTTATTTTGACATTTGTTGTGGGGTTTTTTGGTGCTATGTATGGGTGCAGTTAAATGAGCCCAGTTTCCTTCCCAGAGCTGGTTCCACAGACACTACTCCTTTTAACAGATCAGAGGTTCCATATGAGGAGCAAATGAAAAGAACATTTATGTAAAAATGACTGGGATCCGGGTAATAATTACTCCTTTGTAAACTTTGAAAAAGAGCTAGGGAAAGCCCTTTCAAGACTGAAATTAAGAAGCATCACCCCTTCCTGGGAGCATAAAGCCACTGCCAGTTGAGCAAGGCAGGAGTTCTATCAATCATCCACTACTGGCCCAGACTTAGGTGTTTACCTATTGATAGTATTAATAAAAGGCATTTAATAGGAATTCAGCATTTTGGGACATCGTTTATGATGCCCTGGAGACAGAGGCATAGAGGGGTTTTAAAGTATGTTGTATCCCCCACAGACACTTCCCTTAGACGTTCTTCTTGTTGTTGCTCCGTTTCAGTCGTAGAGAAAAAATCCTCTTATGCCCTGTATCGGTTTCCTAGGGCTACCATAACAAGTACCTCAAACGGGGTGGCTTAAAACAACAAAACTTTACTGCCCTGGGACTCCCCAGGGTGGTTCAGTGGTTGGGACTCTGCACTTCCACTGCAGGGGCGCATGGGTTTGATCCCGAGTGAGAGAAAGAACTAGGATCCCACATGCCACAGCCAAAAAAATGTAAAATGAAATAATTTTAAAATAATATAATAAAGTAAAATATTTACTGTCCTATAGTTCTGGAGGCCAGAAGTGTAAAATCAGGGTGGGCCGTGCTCTCTCCAAGGTCAATTGGGAAATTCCTCCTTGCTTCTCCTCAGCTTACAGTGGTTTGCCGGAAATCCTTAGTGTTTATTGGCTTGACACCGCTTTATTCCAGTCTCTGCCTCTATGGTGGTCTGCATGCTCCCTCTATGTCTTTCATTACATGGCTTTCTTCTTGTAAGGACACCAGTCATTTTGGGTCAGGAGCCCACCCTGCTCCAGTATGACCTTATCTTAACTAATTGTGTCACTCCAACTCTGTTTCCAAATAACTTGGGGTCACATTCTGAGGTACTGGGCTTTAGGACCTAAACATAGGGGGAGCGGAAGACAAAATTTAACTCATAACAGGCCCTTAGGATTCCATAGTCCTTTCTGTCTTGTGCTTATGCTTCTCCACCTGTTCATTATTGTTGCGTCTTGAGAAGAGCCTGTTCTGTGTGGAGTGTCTCAAATATCAGAGACAACAATGATGAGGATTATAGTGGGGATGTTGTTACTATTATCATTACCACCATAACCACCACTAATGTCTGATCCATAGATTTGCTGGGTTGTTGAATGACTGTTAAAAACCCACCAAAGATCATTTTATATTCAATCCAGATGAATAGGAAATTTCTTTCATGGCTGGAACTTTAGAACCTTACACTTTCTGTCATGTCAGACCCTCACCCTCAGTCATCTCAGATTTTGCAGTTGAGCCTTTCAACTCTGCAAGCATCTCACAACTGCATACATCACCTCATTCCTCCTCATGATTGGTACCAACTTGACTGGGAAAATGCACAAGAGCCTAGAAACTTTGTAGTTATTGAACCAAAAAGGACTTATATGTTTGGACTTGATTAACCTCCAACACTGTTGTTTTCCCCCTTTCTTGCCTACCACAAGGAAGCAGTGGATATTGCACCACAAAATAAGAATCATGCTATCTGCTCTCATAAAGCAGGCACTGAGCTAGTATGTTGCTGTATTGTCTCACTTGATTCTCTCAGGACCTCTGAGGGGTAGGTGTTGTTACCCCCATTTTACAGATAGCTAAAGGAAGCCCTTCAGAGGTTAAACAAACCTCTCAAGCTCACACAGGTAGTATTGTGTGGTAGAGGTTTAAGCCCTGGCTTCATTTCTCTAAGGCCCGTGCTCTAGCTGGCTTTACTGTTCGGAACCTTAAACTGCTTATTTTTTAAAAACAAAGAGTGGATAAAGATTATTTTTTAATGCAAAGAATTATACCAATAATATGTGAAAATATACAATAAGCAGTCACTGGTTTAATTTCCCATGCTGAAAATGTTTAAAGCAATGTTGCAGTTTATTGACTGGAGACTTGGTACCAAGTTTCAGTTCCTGTTTAGCCATATACTTTCTCTGTAAATAGCAAGTTCTCATCCCTTCCCTCTAGCAAGGTGTTGCCAAGAAATTATGATGACTTTCTTTACTTCCTAAGACCCGATCAGACCAGAAGCACAACTTTTCAAATGTTCATTCCCACACATTAAAAATTAAATGTTTAGTCAGTAATGAATGCTTGTTTTTCCAAGGATCTCTACCATCTCTCAAGTATTAAGATTTCTATATGGGATAGTGATTCAGAAGTCATGCCTCAAAACCCCTGAGTTAAAGAGGGTTTGCAGCTAGATAACCCTGGAGATTGTCAGGGACATTCAGTGGTGTGTTCGTCCCAGACTCTGAACCAGGGTCTGAGAGAGCCGCTGGAAAGTTGTCAGGAGAGGAGTAGGACCAGGCTGGAGACAGACCCAGCCTGAGGGAATCTGGTGAACAGAAGAGAGGCAAGGCCACTGCTGCTGACCCAAAGGAAGGTAAAATGACCGTGCTCTGTCCATCAATAGCACAGTAGCCCCTTCTCCCCTCACCTTGTAGGTTTTTCTGACATAATTTCTAAAATTGAGATACAACCTACGTAACTCATATCTATAAAATTAAAGTCTACAATTAAAGGTTTTTAGTATATTCATTAAGTTGTGCAAACATCACCACCATTTAATCCAGAGCACTTCATTACTCCCAAAAGAAGTTTTGTACTCAATAGCAGTTATTCCCCCATGACTCCCTCCAACCCATGGCAACCACTACTGCCTATGGATTTCTACTATGGATAGCCTAGTTTCTGCCTGTGAATTTGCCTTTTCTAGATATTTCATATAAAAATGAACCATAATATGCAACCTTTTGTGTCTGGCTCCTTTCACTTAGAATAATGTGGTCAAGATCATCCATATTGTAGCATGTATCAGGATTTCATTACTTTTTATGGCTGAATAATATTCCAGTATGTGAATCTAGCATATTTGTTTACCCATTCATTCATTCATTGATGGACATTTGGGTTATTTCCACTTTTCGGCTATTTTAAATAATGTTGCTATGAGCATTTGTGTACAGGATTTTGTGCAACATATGTTTTCAGTTTTCTTGGATATATACCTAGAAGTGGAATTGCTGGGTTGTATGGTGCCTCTATGTTTAGCTTTTTGAGGAACTGCCAGACTGTTCTCCAGCTGCACCATTCTTGATTTCTACCAGCAACGCATGAGGGTTTCAAATGTTCCACATTCTCATTAGCTCTTGTTATTGTCTATCATTTACCAGATTTATAGCCATCCTACTGGGTGTAAAGTGGTGTACTTTATTTATTTTAGATTTTATTGTAGTTGATTTACAATGTTAAGTTAGTTTCTAATATACAGCACAGTGATTCAGTTACATTTATTATTTTTCATTGTAGGTTATTACATGATACTGAATATAGTTCCCTGTGCTGCACAGTAGGACCTTATTGTTTATCTGTTTTGTATAGAGTTCTTTGTATCTCCAAATCCCAAACCCCTCATTTATCCTTCCTCCCCTTTGTCCATTTTAGCAACCATATGTTTGTTTTCTGTGTCTGTGAGTGTTTCTGATTCATAAATAATTTCTCTTGTATTTTAGATCACACATGTAAGTGGTATCATATGATACTTGTCTTTCTCTGTCTTGGTTACTGCACTTAATATAATCTCTAGATCTATCCATGTTGCTGCAATGGCATTATTTCATACTTTTTATAGTTGTGTGGTATTCCATTGTATATATGTGACCATATCTTCTTTATTCATTTATCTGTTGATAGACATTTAGATTGCTTCTGTGTCTTGGCTATTGTAAATAGTGCTGCAGTGAACATACATCTTTTTGAATTATGGTTTTGTCCAGGTATGTGCCCACAAATGGGATTACTGGATCATATGGCAACTTTATTTTTAGTTTTTCAGGAACTTCCATACTGTTATCCATAGTGGCTGTACCAGCTTACATTCCCATCAGCAGTTTAGAAGGGTTCCCTTTTCTCCACACCCTTTCTAGCATTTATTGTTTGTGAAATTTTTAATGATGGCCATTCTGACTGCTGTGTATTTTTTTAACTTAGTAATTTTTGTTTGATTTCTCTGATAATTAATGTTGTTGAACATCTTTTCCTATGCCTGTTGGCCATCTGTATGTCTTCTTTGAAGAAATATCTATTTACATTTTGTGCCTATTTTTTGATTGGGTTATTTGTCTTTTTGTTATTGAGTTGTATGAACTATTTGTATATTTGGGAAATAAAGCTCTTGTTGGTTCCATTGTTTGCAAATATTTTCTCCTTTTCTGTAGGTTGTTTTCTTTTTGTTTATGGTTTCCTTTGCTATTCAAAAGCTTATTAGTTTGATTAGTGCTCATTTGTTGTTTTTGTTTTTTGCTTTTCTTTCTATTGCCTTGAAAGACTGACATAAGAAATATATGCATTCCTCGTCCCAATTCTCCTTATACAACTACGTTACAGTTTTTACTATATAGCATTTAGTGTTTATATTATTATGACTATAACTATTATCTGTAGCTGAGCCATGTAATATGATTATGTGACTTATGTGAGATTTATGATTTATGTTCTTTTTTAAGAGTTTTGTGGTGTCATGTCTTATATTTGCCTTTAAGTCATTTTGAATGTATTTTTGTGTTGGTGTTAGGAAGTATTCTGACTTGCATGCCACTGTCCTGCTTTCCCAGCATTACTTGTCAAAGAAACTGTCTTTTCTCCACTGTATACTCTTGCGTCCTTGTCAAAGATTAATTGACCATAGGATTTGGGTTTATTTTTAGGCTGTATTATGTTCCATTGATCCATATGTCTGTTTTTATGCCAATACCATGCTGTTTTGATTACTGTAGCTTTGGAGTAATGTCTGAAGTCTGGAAGGATTTTGCCTCCATCTTTGTTCTTTTTCCTCAGAATTGCTTTGGCAATTCTGGGTCTTTTGGATTCCATATAAATTTTAAGGGTATTTGTTCTAGTTCTGTGAAAAATGTTGTGAGTAATTTGATTTGGATCACATTAAATCTGTAGATTGCTTTGGGTATTATGGTCATTTTAACAATATTAACATTTCTAATCCAAGAGCAGGGATTATCTTTCTGAATAATTTTCAGTTTTCTTTTTCAATGTTTTGTAAAGTTCTCAGCATATAAGTCTTTCACCTCCTTTGTCAGGTTTATTCCCAAGTGTTTTTTTTTCAATACTATATTAGAAGGGATTGTTTTTTACTTTCCTTTTCTGATATTTCACTATTAGTGAAAAGCAATGCAGCAGGTTTCTGTATATTAATCTTGTATCCTGCTGATTAGATGCTTTTTAAAATGTTTACTTTTACATTTCTAAGTAGCATACTTATACTTTTATTTCTTGATTTTTCAGTTCATTTAATGACTTCCTACTAGATCTAATATGTACAAGTGGGATGTAGTCATTATGTTCCTCAGGTATAAAAAACTGGCCTGCAGTGAGAAGGAATGAAACAGCAGAGTATATGTGGCTTAGACTTAGAGCATGAACTCTAGGACTAGAATGTCTAAGACTGAGTCCCCATGGTTTCCTCGTCTGTAAAATGAGGATAATAATAGTACCATTTTATAGGGTTGTTGTGAGAATTAAATGAACTTCTTTATATAAAGTATTTGGAATGTATAGGTTCTAAAAACTCATTATGTATTAGTTATTATTAGTGTGCCCCCCACAAATATATGCATTCCTATTCCCCATTCTCCCTATACAACTACATTACAGTTTTTATTGTATAGCATTTAATGTTTATATTATTCTGACTAGAACCGTTATCCATAGCTGAGCCATGTAATATGATTATATTTCCTTTCTTATATGAATTTCAGCTTTCTCTGAGGTTAATAAATGTCTCAGGTTTACACTTGTTCCTTTTCTATAAATCTATTATCAATTCATCCCCAATCTCTGCTAAAAGTTTATAAATCTCTTAAAAGTTTCAAGTACATCAAGTACTCTGATATCTTCACATGACTCCTACAACCCTTCATCCACTTGCTCTTCTCTGGACCCATTACTTTCTAAACCTGTTGCAAGATTTAAGAATAGAACACTTAAAAGCTCATGATGCTCTTTGTACATGGGCAATACTTATGAACAGGTGGACTTCATAGGAGGATAATCTGGCCAATTCATTGGGAGATTCCGACTTATTTTGAAGTCTTGTCTTTGAGTCTGGTTAGAGAAGAACCGTCTTGTCTCCTTCCTAGAGGATGTGAGCCTGGCTGCCAGGGTTCTGAAAGACGGGTGGAAGGAGGAAGATGGCAGTCTCACCATTAGTGTGTGTACTTTCACATAATTGTTCTGTTTTCAACATGGCAACCTCATCCTTATCTATATCTGACGTCCATTTATCCAGAGTCTCTCTAATTGGACCTCAAGAGGATAAAACTCTAGACTTCTGCTGTGGTTGGGGAGGGGCAGTCACCTGGATACACAGAGTGGAAGGCATTAGGGGACCTAATACTACTCATAGACACTTCTAACCAGAGCTTCTGTTCATCTCCATGTTAAGAAGTATAGCCCATCAACTCCTGAAGTTTTTTGCATTTCTGTGGTGCATTAGACTTGCTTCTGGGCTTCTTAGATTTAAGAATCAATTTACCATCCAAACCAGGACACTTTTTTTTTTTTTTTTTTTTAATTATTTATTTATTTGACTGCACCAGGTATTCGTTGAAGCATATGGGATCTAGTTCCCTGACCAGGGATTGAACCCAGGGCCCCTGCATTGGGAGCACAGAGTCTTAGCCACTGGACCACCAGGGAAGTCCCCAAACCAGGACACTTTTGAGAGGACACTATTAATAATTATAGCATCACAGTAGATGTAATCTGTACTAACCTGAGCAAATCAGAACCATGACCCTAGGATTCATCCAGCTGCTTTCTAGCATCTAAACTTTTGTTGCCATGGTCTTGTTAGTTCCTTTTGTTCTGACAGCAGCATGACCACTGATGGTAGCCCAGTGTGGCATCTTACATCTAACACTGAGATATTCTCTCTCTGGCCTCAAATGCAAAAATTTCAGGGAAGAAACATAATGTCCCAGCTAAGATCGGATACCCATCCCAGGTCAGCCAGCGTGGCTGGGCCAAGTGGGGTGTATGGGGTTGCTGATTTGTATAAAACTAGGTTCAGCCTCCTCTATAGCCATTTATGAGAGAAGAGGCTGGAGCCAGTGCCTGGGAGTAGGGGATAGTCCCGTAGATTTCCTCAACAGTAACTTGGCCAAATCAATATGACATTAGTGATGGATTTAAAAAGTAAAACTGAAAAGATTGAGACTCAGTAGCATACTATTTCTGCTAAAATATAAGTGTACAACTTTTTCTAGTGATAACATAAATGACAGTTTGGAAGACCTAACATTTAAAGATTGCTCCCTTTCTGCCTCTTCTGCATAATCATTTACATAGATTTACATATGTTAGAACCTGAGTTGTCTTCCTCTTCTGCATCAGACTTAAGCTATTTTATTTTCTGTAGGATAGCTTTATCCTTACCCTTCCTAATCTGATCTAAAATCGCCTAGAAGATACTGTCATTTAAGCACAGAATTTTGAAATGTTCATGGTAGGAAAGGCCTTAGAGACTATTTCATTTACAATTCACAAAAAATTTCACTTTGCTTATTAGCTCCGTGAGTTGTTCCTTCAACATGAGGTGTCCATGGTCAAATAACTTTGGAAAATGCTGTGTACTGCTGTATACTCCCCTCCTGGAGATTCTGTGTACGTTTGCCTATTAAGGGGTTTGAGAAGTCCTGAAACGAAGAAAACTAGCAGCTTCCTCAGCTCCTCAGCCATTTACCAAGGAACCCTGTTTTCATTATAAGCATGCCAAGTAATAATGTTCCATGGGACATACTTTGGAAAATAATCCAACCATCCTATTTTATGAATGAAGAAACGAAGTTCATGAAGAGACTGCGGTTACAATTTTCCGAAGGTAATGCCAGGAAGGATTAGCACTGTTTCCAGTTATTCTTGGGAGCTTACACTGGTCAAGGGCTCATGAGAATATAGTATCTCCTCCTCTTCTTCCTTAATTCTCTCACCCACTTGAACAAGGTTCACCTTTTTATCCACAGTGTCTTAGGTCACATCATGAAGGTGAATTGGAGCACAAGATAACCATCAGATGTGGAAACATCAATGTCAGCTCCCTTTCTCTAGATCAAAACCAACATACTTTGATTACAACAAGTTATTTTAACAAATATTTTAGAGTTCCCCTTTTTATCCTCCTGAAAGGAGGATATAGCTCCTTAACCTACCTATATTTAAAAATCAATGTAATATTCAACTATAATATAAAGAAGTAATAAAAGAATAGTATTTTATAATAACATATATTTTAATATAGAAATATCTAGGCCAACTCTAAAGATACAATGAACTGTTCAGTTCCTCTTCTATGTAGAATCATCATGAATGTAATGGCTACAAATACAAATCAATAATAAATATCTTATACCAGCTACTGAGACGTTGAATAGCCTGATTTTCCAAACTGGAAACTGCTCTCTGTAAAATTCCAAACAAGTAAAAATATTATCTTCTCTCAATTTATATAGTACTTGCATTCTTAAAAAATTCAGTGTATAATACAACCTAGTGAAAATACTTATATTGAGCATTTATTATATGGTAGCACATATATTTAAGTGCTTTAAATTAATTCATTCATTTAATTTTCATAATGATCCCACTTAGGTATGATTAGTATCCCCATTTTATACATGGGGAAACTAAGACAGAGAAGATAAGTAACCTGTTCAACAACTATTTAATAGAAAGGTACAGCCCAGCCGATGAACCCAGGCAGTGCAGCTCCTGAACTTGTGCTCACAGGTTCTGTGACTGTCATCTGAAGGACTCAGAAACTGAGTCACTTGGGCATTTCCTACATAGAACACAGCTAATGGAAGGTGGCTTCGGATCCTGGAAACCAAAAGGAAAACAGGCCAGAGTCTCTCTTTAGTGTTGGTTTACTGTCTACCCTGGAGAATGACAAAGAGGGAGAGCAGAGTGTTGGGACCGGCCTCGGACCCAGATGCCCTGCTCCTGGGACCTGCCAGAGTGAACTGTTCAGAGAGCAGAGACAGGAAACAGCCCAGGCTTCATTTTTATTCTATCTCATGTTCCTCTAGCCCTTGGCAAAAGCATAGGCCAACCATGGACTATGCCATCTAGCAACTTCTCATAATAGACCCAGAACTGAAAAGGAAGGGAGCTGAAAAAAACCGAAAAAGACACAATACCTCTGGGGCTGCAGGCTGGGAAGTGAGAGGCTTGGGACTTCCCTCCTGCCCTGCAGCCTGATTGAGAATCTGCTCTTCCTCTAAGAGTGATTGTGCTAATAATCAGATAGGCCTCTGGGTTGCAAAACCTACTTATCTTTGTTCCATCCTCTGAAAGGGCGAGGTTCTGACTAAGGGTAGTCTCCTTGGAGTAACTTAAAATGACAGTTTGGATTAATGCTCTGGGGTCTGTTCCAGCTCATTGCTCATCACCCCACAGTGTGTTTGCTCTTGGCAAATCTGCTCCAAACAAATTGTGTGTTCTCTGAGGATTAGTATTTAATAATGATGTAACTAACATGTATTACAGAGAAGGCAATAGCAACCCACTCCAGTACTCTTGCCTGGAAAATCCCATGGCCAGAGGAGCCTGGTGGGCTGCCGTCTATGGGGTCGCACAGAGTCGGACACGACTGAAGTGATGCAGCAGCAGCAGCAGCAACGTGTATTAAGGGCCTAATATATGCCAGGAAAAGCACTAAGTTTTTTTTTTTTTGACTGTGTCAGGTCTTAGTTGCGGAATGCAGACTTAGTTGCTCTGTGGTATGTGGGATGTTAGTTCCCTGACCAGGGATTGAACCTGCATCCCCTGGATTGGAAGGTGATTCTTAATCACTGGACCACCAGGGAAATCCCAAGCACTGAGTTCTTCACATGCTTTATCTCACTGAATCCTGACAGTGAGAATCCCTTTGAGATAATTATGCTCATAACCCTACTTATGGGTAAGAAAATTGAAGTCTGGAAAGTTTACATTTAGGTGCCCAGGTCAGACAGAAGAGAGCTGAGTCAAACCCAGGCTGCTTCATTGCCAGCTTGGCTGTTCTGAAGAAACTAAGAAAAATAGGCCTGAGATTATACTTGAGGAAGAGGTAAACTGTTACAAGTGTACTGGGACAAACCTGGATTCCTAGGACTTCTTTCCTTCACTGTGGGACTTCTGCTCTTTAATTCTCCTGATTAGCAGATATTCAGTTACTCAGTGTGGTAAGGGAGCAGCCAAAGAGATCTTTCTGAAATGCAAATCTGAAGACCTGTCCTCAGCTAACATTTTTTTCAAAGGTTCCCTGTGGTCCCTAGGATAAAGGCCAGGCTCCCTAGCATGACAGGCAGGTCCTTTATAATCTGGACCCCTCTGGACTTTATAACTCTCTCTCCTATACTTAACCCCAGGAGCCCTGAGAACCTCGCACAAGCCCCACATAGTCAGTGTACTATTTCCTGCCTCCAGATATTGGTCCATACTGTTTCTTACGGCTCAAATGCCTTCTCCTGCCCCAACCTGTCCACCTGATAAACTTGTATTCATCCTTTAGAACTCTATATGTTAATGTTCCGGTCTTTGTAAAAGCCTATCCTGATTTCTCAGGCAAATTTAGTCCTCCTTTTTCCAGGCTCTACAGTAGTTTATGTATCAGCTCAGGACCACAGTAGATATTGTACTTCTTTGTTCACCTCTGTTGTCAACAGGGGGCATCCCCTGAACACACCGATCATATATATATATATATATATATTTTTTTTTTTTTTTAAGAAAATGTAGTAAGGGGACTTCCCTGGTGGCCCAGTGGCTAAGAGTCTGTGCTTCCAATGCAGGGGGACTGGTCAGGGAACTAGATCTCACATGCCACAACTAAAGACTAAAGATCCCACATGTTGCAGCAAAGATCGAAAATGCCACAACTAAGACCCAGTGCAACAAATAAATAAATAATTTTTTTAATGTAGTAAATATACATGACACACACAGCACATCAGTAGCATTAAGTACATTCACGTTTTTGTACTACAACCACCGGCATCCCTCTGCAGGACTTTTCATCTCATAAAATGGAAACCCTGTACCCGTTAAATACTAACTCTCCCCTTCCTTGAGCCCCTTCCAACCCAGGGATCGAACCCAGGATCTTCCCAACCCAGGGATCAAGCCAAGGTTTCCTGCATTGCAGGCAGATTCTTGACCAGCTGAGCCACCAGGGAAACCCAAGAATACTGGAGTTGGTAGCCTATCCCTTCTCCAGGAGATCTTCACAACACCAGGAATTGAACCGGGGTCTCCTGCGTTGCAGGCAGATTCTTTACCAACTGAACTACCAGGGAAGCCCACTCTTCAGCCCCTAGCAATCTCTGTCCTGTCCGTCTTTGTGAATCTGACTACTTTTCCACTCACTCTTGTATTCCCCAAATCTGGCACATTGCTTTGCACAGAGTAACACTTAATAAATGTCTGTTGAGAGTGTGCATGAAATCTTTTGTCTAAGATGCACGGAGCAATACATATCTTAAATTTCTTTGTACCCATTTTTGCAACAAATAGACTGCTTTGATCTTAAACTGGAAATTCTGGGGCTTCCTAACTTCGCCAGTGTTCACCTTTCCCCAGATCAGAAGTTGCCCAAATAGGTGTTCTTGTTAGGAGGGAGTTTTACCTTCCTTACTCAGAAACGCCTACAGTTTTATTGCAGTTGAGTTGTAGACGTGTTGTCCCCAGATCAGCTGGGAGGAGTCTTGAGGCACAGTGACAGAAAGAATACTGACAAGCAGCCAGAACTGGCTGCATTTCATAACTTGGCTTCACGCACTCACACACACTTGTGTGTGTGTGTGCGCGTGTGTGTATGTTGCTGTCAGAATTGTAGCATATGTATTTTCCTTAATTCCTTCCATCTGAGCAGAGGTTTTTTGCCGTAATTACAGCTAACTTAGTAATGGAGGCAGCTGCATACATTTTGGGGGAGCCTATAACTTTCTCTGTCTTCAGAGTTGCACTCAAAAAATAAAAAAGAATTATATTCCAATGTATCTGTTTAAGAACAAAGTTTTTAAATATTTCAGGAAAAAAGAAGCAGTATTAATTTGTGGATCAAAATGTTTTTGACCCAGTCCCCTTGCTAGAAAATGCAAAACCTAGTAGTTGATAGTTAAGAAAATTCTATAAAGTGCCACAGGTCATGTCTTGATCCCATCACCCTTGCTCTTGACACTTAGATTTTTCATGGCCAAAGTTGTCATAGTGAGCCTTCTTTGGAAACCATGACATGTCTCTTGCCGAAATAGCAACCCACTCCTGGGAAATGGATTGCCTGGGAAAATTTCATGGGATACCTGGGAAATCCCATGGACAGAGGAGCCTGGCAACCTGCTCCTTGGGGTTACAAAGAAGTTGTGCGTGACTTAGTGACTAAACAACACCACCACCACCACCCAGTATTTTTGCCTAACATGTTGTATTGCTACATCCTGGCTGCTCATTAGAGTCACGTGGGGAGCATTAAAAGAAATTAAAAAACAATTCTTTTAAGCTTTTAACCCCATACCCCTAATATTCTGATTCTTAGGTGTGAGGTGGGGGCCCACACATTGTAATAGTTCTCCAGGGGATTGTAATCTGCAGCAGAGGTAGAGAATCACCATGTTAGAATGGTGGTGTTGCTCAGAGGCAGTCTGGGCTGTGTAGCAATACTTAAGCATTGGTGGGCAGGTTGCTTTTTCTGCTGTAGTCCATGCCGTGTATATATGAACACATACTACCAACCCCGCCAGGACTTCAGTGACTATGGTTTTCTTTGAGCTTTTAGTGTAACTTTATAACCTTTTGTTCCTGAGGCATCTTGCACAGAGTGCTGAATTCCACTAGTGTGTGTGCATATGTGCTCAGTCGCCCAGTCGTGTCCGACTCTTCGCTACCCCATGGACTGTAGCCCACCAGGCTCCTCTGGCCTTGGAATTTTCCAGGCAAGAATACTGGAGTGGGTTGCCATTTCCTCCTCCAGGGGATTTCCCAACCTGGGGAAAACCACCTCATCTGCATTGACAGATGGATTCTTTACCTCTGAGCCATCTAGGAAGCCTGAATTCCACTAGGCAGACCCTCTAAGCAGGGGTCCCCAACCTCCAGAATCTAATGCCTGATGATCTGAGGTGGAGCTGATGTAGTAATAATAGAAATAAAGTGCACAATAAATGTAGCGCACTTGAATCACCCTGAAACCATCCCCCAACACCCCAGTCCATGGGAAAACTCTTCCACGAAACTGGTCCCTGGTGCCAAAAAGGTTGAGGACTGCTACCTTAAGGGGAGTGGCCTGCACTTCCCTGATGGTCAATCAAGCTGGACATGAGGCTGTGTGAGCCACAGGAGCCTGGGGTGCTGTGAGATGCCCCAAGCTAAGCAGTGCCCCAGAGGAAACCCACCGCCTGCAGTCAGTAACCCAGCTGCAGTTCCTCCTCCTCCCTAGCCAGGCCTCATCCAAACCAGCTACTTTGAAAGTGCAGGAAAAAGGTCAGATTCTCTCCAGAGCATCCGCCTGTACGTTGGATTTCCTAGTAAGAGCAGGGTTTGTAGTGAGACCTGATGGATGCAGGGTTGAATTCTAGCTGTGTCCTTGAGCAAATCACTAAACCTCTCTAAATCCCCTTTCCCTATTTTGTCAGCTGGGCCTCATAACACCTACATCATAGGATTAAATGAGATAATGCACGTGAATGGCTTAGCAGTGACTGAAGCTAGTAAACACTCAGTGAATGGTAGTAGTGAGCCTTCACAGGCGCTGTCTAATCCCACGTGGGAGGCATGAGTGTAGAAAGGGAGCAGGCCGGTGCTCCCTCAGCAGGGTATCTGCATGGGAAGCTTCGAGGGCCAAGGAAAATGAAGCCCTTTTCCCCCAGACACGGTAATTGAGTACAGTTTGAAAGCTGGGATTGTAATCCCCTTCCACAGACACAGCGCCCCATCTCCTCTCCTGCGAGCAGCAGCCTGCTGCCTCTGCACATCCTCCGGCCATTTTTTCCTGCCTTCTTTGTTCTATTTCCATGCCTGTGAGGATGTAGGAAAACTGCAGCCTTCCTCAGGTTGCTATTTAAAGACATTCTGAGAGTTGCTGCCACCGCTGCTCCTAGCGCCACAGTGGCGGCTGCTCCTAGCGCCGCGGCGGTGGCTGCTCCAGTCCCTGCCACAGCGAGTGAACAGTCTCATTGCCTACTTTTTGTTTAGGATCCCTGAGCTGTTACCTCTCCCAGGGATTCACCGTAAAGCCCGCCTTAGTCTTTGCCCCTCATCTGCCTAGCCTGTCTACATCCCTGTAGCATTTTGAGTACATCACTAGTTACAAATTTCCCCTTATTCTTCAATGAAAATCATGCCTGATACCCCCTCATCCCCTCCCCACCCATCTCCACCTTGCTCTTGAGATGCCCTTCTTATTTAATAGCCAGACACAACCCAGAAAGGGTAAAAATGCCATTTATCTCTAGGCCTAGCAGAGAAAAATACTTTAAGAATAAAAGGTTTTGAAAAGCTCAGTAACCTCCAGCATTAATAAGAATGCTGCCCTGAACTTCAGCATGTTTGAGATGATCTGTCAGGCACAGATAGTAATCCTGTCTTTCTCTGCTGACCCACCCAGCGCTTTTCAATGAAGTGTCTCAAAAGCCAGGTCTTTCTGTTTGAATTGGGCCTGATTTCTTTTTCCTAGAGCCATCAAAGTGAAGTTTTAGGTTTTATCAGTAAAGCATTTATCCTTCTTTGGACCAAACTTCCTCAGTGAGGTTCAGATTGTCTGCCTCCATCCTGCTTCCCCAGTTTGTTTTGTTTCCTGCCCATTATCCAAGGGATACCTCAGAGCTAGGCTGCTCTCTGCTTGCCGAGAAGAGCCCTTGCTGGTACTCTCAGCTCTGTGCAGGGTGCGCACTGTGTTCCCGACCACCAGAACTCTACTCTGGCCCCAATCCCATGCTCAGACTGCATCAGACCTGTTTCCCCTCTCTTCAGCCCTCTCTTTGTCTTCTGACTCTCCTCCATTTATTCATCTTCCTGACTGCTCCTTCTTTAGCTCTTGCTCTCTATTTTTCTTTTGCAGAGCTGAGCTTTTCCCCTTATTTTCTTAGCCCCTGTGTGGTAAATCCAATTACCTCAATGTCAGAATAATAGTACCCCTGATACTTTGAATTATTGATCACCACACTGTGATAGCAAAGTACCCTCACCTGCATTATCTCTTTTACTCTCAGTAAACTTGTAAGGTAGGCAATATATGTGCTAATGCTCCCCACTCTGTAGTAGTGAAAGTAATAACCACTTGGAGAGGCAGGATAATCTAGTAGTTAATAAAGAGCATTGACTCAGATCCAGACGGCCAGAGTGTGAAGCCTGCCTCCTGCTGTCACCAGCTGTGTGGACAAATTGGAGATAATAGTATCTCTTTCGTGATGTTGTGAGGATTCAGTGAGTTACTAGAGATAAATTACCTAGAACCACACCTGGCACATAATAGATACTATGTGGAGATTAGCTGTTGTTATCACATGTTCATTCATTCTTATGTTCGTCAAAGATTATAACCTGCCAGGCCCTGCTTGAGGTCTCAGTGATGCAAGAGCAGCAAGATGGACACAGTCTGGCCTCAGAAGGGTCGCAGTATTTTTTAAAATATTTATTTATTTGACTGCGCCTGGTCTTAGTTGGACAGCACATGGGATCTTCAGTCTTCATTGCAACATGCAGAAACTTTAGTTTGCGGCAAGCTGGATCTAGTTCCCTGACCGTGGATGGAACCTGGGCCCCCTGCATTGGGAGCTCAGAGTCTTAGTCACTGGATCACCAGGGAAGCCCTGAGATCACAGTATTAGTGCCACCTGTGTAGCAGCCACCACGTGCAAATCCTTGTGCTTGGATCTTTACAGATAGTAATTCTCACAACAGCTTTAAAAGGAGGCAGTGTTATTCCCATCCCGAGAGGAAATCTTTGGTGTTCCAAAACCCCAAGTGGTTTGCTCAGGATTCCCCAGCTGGTAATCGGGGTGCCAGGATTCACTTCACCCAGTTCACCTGCCAGCAGACCATTAGGTTCGACTCTACATGTCTGTCTCCCCCAGACAGTGGTGAGCTCCTGAGGGTTGGAGCTGGCCCTCAGCACCCAGCTTGCTGAGCTCAGTCTCCTGCATACAGTTCGGGAAATGTTGGCCAGTTTGTGCTCTGTTGTTGATACTTGACTCTGTCCCATAACTAGTCTCTTCTGATCTTGCTCACTTCCCTCAGACATCAAGCTGACATTGGTTTTTGGTTTTAATTTATTTGGCCGCACCAGGTCTTAATTGCAGCGTGTGGGATCTTTAATCTTAGTTTTGGCATGCAAAATCTTTAGTTGTGGCTTTCAAACCCTTAATTGTGGCAAGTGGGTTCTAGTTCCTTCACCAGCGGTCGACCCTGGGCCCCCTGCATTGGGAGCATGCAGTCTTAGCCACTGGACACTAGGGAAGTCCCCATACGTTGGTTTTAACATGGAAGCACAGGGGTCAAGATGAGGATTCTCAAAGGGTGACCTAACTTCTTCATGCCACACCTGATGCTTATTTCAGGCTGTCTTTGAACAGAACTAATTGGATTCTGGGGTTGCCTCCTCTTCTGGGCCCCAGTCAGAGAATTTTTTGTCTGCCAGGTCATCATCCAGCGACCAACTCCGGTTCCCTTATTTCTCATGTCAGCTCCCGCCTTTTATTTCAATGTCTGACTTCCCTGTTCTTTCTCTGCTTTTGTCTTTGTACCCAGCACTTATTTCTTAACCACAAAAGGAATCACAATTCTTCTAGCTCTGTAGAAGACTGAATTTCTAAATACAGTTAGTGTGTGCTAACGTTTAACTTTTTAATCCTTTCATATTTAGTAATCCATTTTTTCCTTAAATATTACAAACATATAGGTGGAAAGTCCTCCTCTAGATCACGCTTTCTGGAATTCTTATTTCTGTAAATGTCTCATCTGTGACCATTTGTATGTCTTACTGATCTCACATAATAATACAAAAGAATAGCAATTTCAGTTACTTTAGTTTCATTTGTTAAATCACCTGGAAGTGTGACTTTTAAAATAATTTTAAAATGTATATGAATACTAATTGCTAAATGTATTTACTCATGGAGTTTGTGTTAGAGAGGTAGTTTGACTAGAGACTTTTTTTTCCTTCCCAGATATTCTGGATTGTGGTTATATTGTCTTTATAATCAAATATATAAATAAGCTTAGGAATTAAAGTGAAGAAAGCTATTCACCATGTATTTCTTCTTTTGATCTTAACACAGAGGTATAACCACCACTCTGGGCATGTTTGGGGTCAAGCTCATTGAAAGAGTTAAACAGTTTTCCTGGTTTGCCATTGAAAAGGCACCTGTGCGCCCAAGGCAGTCTTTCGCTCACACAGTCCCTTTTCAGTGGGTCGTGCCTCATCTGGCTTTTCTAAGCCATGTCTAACCCTAAAGGCTGCCTGTGTCCCTGAAACATCAGCTTTGTGCGCTCCAGGGAACTGGCCCCCGGAAGGGCGAGGGTGGAGGGGGAGGAGAGGAAGTGTGTGTGTTGCACCCACACTCTTAATTCTTTTCTTAAAAGCACCTGAACCCACCCCTTTCCAAAGAGCTTTTAGACTAGGAATCTGGGTGCTTCTTGGAGCCATCCCTGGCCCACCCCACTTGCACCCTCCACCACCTCTCCCTAGAGTCCTGGGGCCTTGCTGCGTGGGGGGATGAAGAGCAGGTGTGTTGAACTCTTAATGAGAGGTTTCCTCTGTGGGATTGCCTGTATCCTGCCCACCACAGAGGCTCCTGTGAGTAACTTTACCTTTGAACTCTCCTTGTATTCAGCCCCTGATCCATGGGATTTGGTGACAATCCCTGGCTGGCGGAAAGCTTTGATCCTCTGGGAGTCCAGAGGAAGTCCTGTGATGTGTGGGATCCTCAGTGCTATAGGGATTGGGGAGAAGTCTCAGGGCGGGTTCCTAAGACAGACCCATTAATTAAGAAGGAGCCTTTTCCCTAACACTCAGTTACCTTAAAAAGGAGATCCGGTAACTGATAACAAGGGACTCAGCACCCCTCAAGTATGAAGTGGTGTTTGCACAAGCATTATTGTTGTTTTAAGGACACAGCAGTGCCAAGAAAAAATTCCTGCCCACACCAGGAAAAAGCACCTTAGCAACCAGAATGCCTTAGAACTCTCCTTTTTAACAAAGAAAAGCTCATCTTACTCTGTTTTTGTCTTCTTTTTTTAAATTGGAATACAATTGCTTTACAGTGTTGTTTTAGTTTTCTCCTGTACAATGAAGTAAATCAGCAATATGCATACATATAAGCCCTCCCTGTTGGACTTCCCTCCCACTCTCCCCATCCCACCCCTCTAGGTCATGACACAGCAATGAGCTGAGCTCCCTGTGCTATACCACAGCTTCCCACTAACTATCTGTTTTACACATGGTAGTGTATATATGTCAATCCAAATCTCCTGTTAGGAGGCTCTAGCAAAAAATCTTTAAGGTATTTCTGTCTAGGTGACAGCAGAAAAGAGATGACCTTATAATAAACAATGGGAACACTAGAATTTCTATGTAAGAGACACTAGGCTACAATCCATTGAAGAGAGTATTGGGAGATTTGTCTTTAAACTTTATTCACAAACAGGCATGCTGGTTTGCTTAGACTCTGCATGTATTTGAGGTGGTTTGAGGGTGAGGGGGCAGACAGTAAAACTTCCCCAGGCCACTCTGTGGTGCCACCCATTGGCTACAAATAAAAGTCAGAGCGAAGGCCTTTTCGCATGGCAGGGAAATGTTCCTCCTCACGTCCACAGGCAGAAATCACTTCCTTTGCTCCCATGGAATCATGTACACTTATCTCTTAGATTGAGGATCAAACTGGTGTGCGTGTCTGCCTCCCCACTGGGCTATAGCTGCTGGAGGGCTTGTACATTATTCACCTTTTATCACCAGCACACTGCCTGGGCATGAAGTAGGGCCTCCTCAATAACGATTATTGAATGAGTGAGTAAGCATGAGGCAGTCGCTGTGGGGAGTCATCCTCTTTCCAGAATCGTCTCTCCTTTTCACACTGGCAGCCTTAGGGAAGGAGAAAGCTAGGTTATGAAAGGGCAGCAGGTGATAGTGCCAGAGTCAGACACCTGCGCGTCATGACCCAGCAGCTCCGGAGAACATCCAGAGACAACCGCTCGGCAGAGGTGGGGTGGCATCTTTGTGGACTTTGCCTGTAGGATTCAGGCATTTAATGCCGAGACATTGGGCAAAGAGCAGAGAGAGTTGTCTGTAGGGCCAAGTGCATAATATGTGGGGCCCAGTGCAAAATGAAAATGCAGGGTCACTTGTTAAAAAAAAAAAAACAAGGAGAAAGTACCATTCAGGGTTTTTAAATATCAAGTTGTTTTCCTTTCTTCCACAGTCTCTCTGTCCTTTGACTTGTCAAGGTGTTTATTTGCTGTTAACACTGTTCTAAGTTGACAACCTTTTATGTGTTAGACCGTTAGCATGGATTTTACTGAACATCCATATATTGTATGATGCCAGTTTCAAATGTTTAACTCATTTAAACCCACACATGTTTAACTCATATGTGGGATCACCAAAATTATATAATTTGTATTCTGTAGCTGGTACATGCATATGTATTTCCTTCCTAGCAGAACAGTGGAAAGTCTGCACAAAATTAACTTTTTATTTCACATCTTGATACATGCTCATCTTACCAACACCCTTTATCTTCAGTTTACTGATGGATAAGAAAAAGGTGAAAGAACAAGAACTGTGGGCTGTCCTGTTTCCTTCTATGTCATCATTTTCAGCATAAATGGCTGGCTAACATGGAAAATCCACGTAGAGGATATGATGGGCTCCTTCCTCATCCATGTTTCTTAGAAAGTCGTCGCCTGCTTACTATGTTTGAAGCAAGTGGTGGTTTCGACGAAAGTGTGGCCTCTCCAGGCTTTCAATGCGTTCACTTTTCAGTCATGAATGTAACAGATACCCTTCCCTGGTAAAAGCTTAAGGCTTCAGGACTAGCTGAACTCCCACATATCGTGGGTGCATCAGAGCTGAGCTCATGGGGCACCAGCAGGAATGGGGGACACACGTATGGGGCAGATCTCCTCTGCTCCCTGTCAGGTTCCTGTGTCCTATTGAACTTCACTTATAAAATACAAGCTGAAAGTTGCAATTATTAAGTGTCAGGTTGCAGCAGCAGACCATTAAACCAGGCATGGGGCCCTCTTGATCATGGGACCCTGTGTGGGTGTACAGGTCACACACCTGTGAATCAGGCCTGATTTCATGACACTGTTTCAGTGGATGTTCTTAGAATTTTAGCTTTTACCAAGTGACAGACTATCCAGGAATAGCATGCATGTGTGCCTTCTCTCATTTATAAATAGTTTTTAGATACTTGCCATGTGCCAGTCACTTTATGAGGCATTGAGACTACATCAGAGTGTACAAGGCAAGACATGGCATCAGCATCAGTAGTACCTGTGAGCTAGTGAGGAAAATATATTTTTAGTTACACAGTGAATATTTAAATTCCAATTGTGAGAGAGGCTACAGACATAATTCGAAAGGCTTACCTAGGTGGGAGCTAGGATGTGGCATTTCAGGCTGAGGGTGAGGAGGACTTGTAGGTGAAGAGAGAGCAAAGGTGGTCTTCCAGGCTGAGGGAATGGCATAAGCAAAGGCCTTGAGCTGGGGAGGGGCTTTTCTCAGACAAGGAAAGAAGAAGGCCTACACAACTGCAGCCCAGGGACAAGCGGGAGACCAGCAGGTGGCCTGGGGAGCTGATTTTGTGTCCCCCACCCGCTACCTACCTCCTTCCACTCTCCAGTGCCCATGCTGTTTGACAATATCAAATGATGGAAAGGGCTCTGTTTCTATTCTTTTTTTTTTCTTTTCATTAATTTATTTATTTGACTGCCCCGGATCCTCAGTTGCAATGTAAGGAATCTTTTTTTTTAGTTGCAGTATGTGGGATCTTTAGTTGAGGCATGCAAACTCTTAGTTGGAGCTGCTGCTGCTGCTAAGTCGCTTCAGTCGTGTCCGACTCTGTGCGACCCCATAGACGGCAGCCCACCAGGCTCCACCGTTGCTGGGATTCTCCAGGCAAGAACACTGGAAAAAAAAAAAAAGGAAGAAAAAAAAAAAAAGAAGAACACTGGAGTGGGTTGCCATTTCCTTCTCCAGTGCATGAAAGGGAAAAGTGAAAGTGAAGCCGCTCAGTCGTGTCTGACTCTTAGCGACCCCATGGACTGCAGCCTACCAGGCTCCTTAGTTGGAGCATAAGGGATCTATTTCTCTGACCAGGGATTGAACCCAAGCCCCCTACATTGGAAGCATGAAATCTTAGCCATTGGTCCACCAGGGAAGTCCCTCATTCTCTGTTCTTCAACAAGTTCAAGATGTGTGGTGCTACATGGTTAGTGTACTTGTGTAGAATGTTCAGGGGATCGTGGGACCAGACCCACCCCCAAAATTGATAAATTTAACTACATTACAGATGTAAGTGTACTAGCTACCCACTGAATTAACCACTTCCCATCATTTTTGTTCACCATTTCCAGTTCACTTCCTCCTCCTAAAATATGACCTCTGTTTCCTCGAACCTCTTTTCACACACTTTCTGCTCTCAGGAACTTTCCATGTTCTGTTCTATATTGTCTTCGTTCACCACCAGAGGGTAAGCTTTTAAAAGCAGGTTCTGTGTCTCCTTTACCTATTAAATAGCCTTAGAAAAATCTTTGTCTAGTAGTTAATTCAGTTCAAAAAAGGCATATTTATTTTTAATAGATTATATATTCATAAAATACAATATTAAACTGGCACAAAAGGGTATGTGATCCCCCCATCTCTCTCCAGTTTCCCTTGCTGGAGGCAACCAGTATTTTGCAGAGATAATCTGTGTCTATTGTATATAAGCTATTATATATATATTTAATATATAATATATATATATATATTATATATAGCTATTATATATATATATTTATTACATGGTTTTTATGAAAAGCCATAGAAGCAAAAGAATGAAAGAATTTCTCCATTCTCCTATTCCTTTTTTTAATCTATTAGAAAGATGCAAATTTAAAATAGCAAGGTGCTATTTTTCCATTAATTTAATTAGCAAAGATAAAGAGTTTGCAATAGTTATGAGACTATGGGGAAATAAGAGTTTTCAAAGTGATAGGTAAAAATATAAATTATTATAACCTCTCTGGCCAGCTATCAAAATTTTTACTACACATTACCCTTTGACCTTGGAATTCCATTTCTGGATATTTGTCCTGCAGATACACACTTGTGCATGTCTGCAAAGATTAGGTATCAGAATGTTTATTGCAATAATTTTTGTAATAGGAAAAGATCTTCAAAATACGTTGGGTGGAGTGGGAATCATGGTATTTAGCAGTGTACCATGTAATTTTGTGCTTTAAAAAGGGGAAGGGAAAAAAAGCCATATATATATATGTGTTTATAAACACCTAGAATATTTCACACAATTAAGAATGATATCCTCTGAGAAGAGAAATTAGGAGTCTTGGTAGAAGAGAGACTTATTTTTAAATATGGTCTTCTTTATACTGTATCACCTCTTCAATAAAAATAAACAAGAACACAGACTCTGAAAGTTTAAAAACTGGCTTCTCCTTTCTTTAGCCAAATGATCTTGGGAGTTTACTTAACCCTCTAATCAACTCTGTTTCTTCATCTGTAAAGTGGGGCTAATAAACTTCCCTTTCTTTATACGACTGGCATAAAAATTAGATAATATAAAGAAAATATCTAGTACAGTACCTGAACCAAAAAAAATGTAGCTTTTGAGGCAAAGAGTCCTAGACCAGAAGTAATTTTGCAAGTAGCTGCAGACAAAATATGTGACCCACTGTGACCTGGAGTCTTCAGTCCTTTGTCTGACCAAATGATCCCTAAGTCCCCTTATACTGAGTCTCCCTGCTCTCCTGCTGGAAGAACCCATTTCTTGCTAGAAGTTCTGACTTCCAAGCCAGGAGGATTTGGGACAAAATTAGAAGCTCCTAGAAGGAGGTGCTTTGTTCTTTGGCACCCTCCCAGTTCCATATGAGACCATCAGATCAGAGTATTGGACAAGAAGAAATGGGTCTGACTGTGTCTATGGAGTCCTATCTTGTTTCCCATTGCAGAGTTGGAGTTGAAAAAAAGTTACAGAGTGACTGAGAGAACTGCACCAGAATGAAACTGGTGGAAAATTTTTAAAGGAGTGGCAAGGAAAAGCATGGTTGCCTAAGAATAGCCTCCTGGGTTTCATAAGCTAGATGCCAGTTCTATGGGTGTCACAGAAGGCTTTGTGGGAGGTGGTGGGGGAGGATGCTAGGAACACCCACATCGGGCAGTACTGCCTGCCTGTGGTCCTGAGGTTGGTGCCATGCTTTGGGACTGAAGGGGAAGGGGTCTGGGATCTCTACTTGGGTCAGGGGCTAGAAGGGAGTAGCAACCACAAAGGCCAGCATAGCAAGGGGTCAAGACTGCGTGAGAAACCCAACTGGAGGCCTATCTCAGTACAGCTGCCCCACTCCCATCTCCCACCTGAGAGGAGCACGTTTTATCTTCTTAAAGGAGCCTGTGGGTTTCCTCCCAAAACGCCTCTGATAGGAGAAGGCAGTTAGGTCACTCAGAGAAAATTTGGCACAGTAGACAGATGGCCTTGACTCTGTCTCTCCCGTCCAGGTGCTGACGGATGTCCTCAAGGATCTCTACCACCTGCTGAAGCACGTGGTGTGTTTGGAGCCTGATGATGTGACCAGGCTTCATGCCCAGCTGGCCCTGGAGGAGCTGGATGAGATCATGAGAAACTTCCTGTTTCCGCCACAGAAACTGGAGAAGAAGATCACGGTCTTGCCATAGACCAGCCTCGAAGGACTTGGAGGAGGCAGAGGGACCAAGCAGCCTGAGCAGTGTCCAGGCTTTCCAGCAGGTGGCCCCACCGCCCCTTTGGAGCTGGCAATATGGCTGCCCCTGGAGGTGGCTCTCTGTCTCTGGTCACGTGTGTCTTCAGGCAGACCTTCCTGTGTCATCTATTTAGTCACACTGCATCCAGCCTAAAGTGTGTACCGATAGAAGAGATTACAGGTCTCATTAATCTGAACATTTTTCACTGTCCTGTAGCATTCAGAGAAGGACATCTACCTGATGGAAGTATGTTTTTAACACAACCGATGGAATTTGGTTAATTAACCATTCTCTTAACGACTTGAGTATAGAAGAGGTTGACCACTCACCTATCACATATCTGATATTCTTCCCTGGTAATGGTCCCTTTTGTGATGAGCAGTAGCCAGGGCTAATCATCCTTGGCTGCTCAGGAGGCATTTCAGAAGATGGAGATGTAGCTGGTGGTAGGGAGGGAAAGGAATTTGTTATCAAAATGTGCAAAAATGGAATAAAATAATCTCAGCTGGAAAGAATAACAGGTCTGAATCTGGTCCTCTACTATTGAGATGAAAAGCTGTAGCATTGAGGAGGATTTGATCTCCAGAAAAAAGAATCAAACTGGTTGAATCTTCCAGAGAAGAAGGGTAAGCACTGTGTTTGCCCTCCCAGGCCATTTTCTTAAACTTCCTCTGCTACTGTTTGCATAGAGTTGCCCTGATAATAGGAGAAAAGAGCCATGAACATCTCAGATGAGAGTTTATATCCTGCCTTCAGTCTTACGCCCCTTTAGATTGAGGAATGTTTAGACAGCGTGTTCATACTGAATGCCTGTTGGAAGTGCACTGTTTATTGGTGACCTGATGCCATGTTTACTGAAGCCATTTCACATGTAGTGCTATAGATGTCTTTTTACCAATTTACATATTTGGACCTCTGAACTTTGATTGCAGCTGAAAAAGAAGACAAAAAGGAGAAACTGGATGACTGCTTCAGACAAGCCCTCTCTGTCATCAGCACCTTGGTGAGGCTAACCCAGAATCTTGAACCAGTCCTCAAGGATGAATTTTGTCAGAGTTTTATACCCACTCTCTGGTGACCAGGCCCAGCAGAAGGAAAACAGTTTCCCAAAACTCGCAAGTGACTGAAGGATCTGTCTGCAAGCAGGTCCATTTGCCTGTTAACCTCAGACTGTTTCCTTCTGGCCAAGTTACAGACATGGTCCTTAGCTTAGAACCTTTGTGGTAAACAGTGAATTAGAACATAGGCAGTCAGGTGTTTTTAAGGAATATTTCCATGCAGCTAGGGTATCGAGATTATTCCATTCTCCAAATCAAAGATGTCTAGAATATCAGGATTGGACTTTCAGATCAGAGAAGAATCGCCTGTGGACCAGTTGGATAGACACTGGAAGTTTTGATTTCTTGGCCTTCCTCTAACTAAACTCCATAACACCCTCTTAAGATAATCAGATGTATCAGACCATTGGTTTAACTTACACCTTTATTTGCATTAAATGCATTGCAATTCTTAGGACATACCCTAATGGATCAACTTGATTAGACTTGAGAAATTCTCCAGTCTAAACACCCATCTAGGGAGTGCCTCACAGAGCATCCTGGTCCCTTTATCTCCATTTAGAAGTTGCCTCTTAATTTGAATTATTTGGCAACTGGCTAAAAGCATCTGTTCTTTATTGATTTTGATGGATTCAATTTCAGAGAGTGACTTTTCCTGTCCTTGTTACAAAACTCAGAGGGTCGTTGTGTGTGCTTAGTTGCTCAGTCGTGTTTGACTATTTGTGGCCCCCTGGACTGTAGCCCACCAGGCTCCTCTGCCCATGGAATTTTCTAGGAAAGAATACTGGAGTGGAGTGCCATTTCCTACTCCAGGGGATCTTCCCAGCCCGGGGATTGAACCCATGTCTCTTGCATCTTTGCATTAGCAGGTGGATTCTTTACCATTAGCACCACCTGGGAATCCCAAACTCAAGGGGAGGGATACCTTAACATCACCCTCCTAAACACCAAATACGACTAAAACATTAAAAGTTTCCAAATTATAATCTGCCGTGTTTATCTATATAGATGTTATATAGATATGTGTATCTATATACATCTCCATCCTTGAGAAAGGGCATGAGAATTTATAGAGCTTTAGGATAATAAAAACACAAAACTTAAAAAAGAAGAAGGTACGGAACTCCAGGGGCAGATGGCAGGAGCAGTGGTGACAGTTCCCTGCACAGGCCTGTAAGGTATGTCTGCTTCTGTGTCACAGCTGCGTCACTCTGGGGCCATCTTCTCCTGCTGCTCCTCTGGGCTCCTCCTTCCATCTCTGCCACTGAAGCTCTCCTGGCCTCTCACCTCCAGTTCCTCCACTGCTTAGTGGTCTGCCCCAAGCTCCCCTGTATCACTCATGGGTCTTTCACTTGCGCCCCCTTCCCTTCCCTGCTCCTTCTTCCTCTTCCAGGCGCACTGGCACAGCTCCCTTGATCTCCAGAGGATGGGTCTGTGGCAAAAGACCAGCAAGGGGCCGAAAGCTGTGGCTGCAGCCAAACCCAGGCACTCTGCCCAAGCGTCAACTGCTTCATCAGGTTAGACTTCTTGGACACTCTGGATAGCTTCCCTCTCTGGTATGCTCTCCTTCCTCCTTGGCACATACCTGCCCTTTTACACACCCTCTGTTATTTATTTTTTTAACTATTCATTCATTCATTTATGCTGCACTGTGTGGCATGGGGGATCTTTAGTTTCCCAACCAAGGATCGAACCCTGCATTGGGAGTGTGGAGTCTTACCGCTAGACCACCAGGGACGTCCCCACCCTTTGTTATTTAATCAGAAATCTCCTAACTTGCACTTTGCTCCATATCATCTCTCCAAACACATACTTTTCCATATTTTCATGTTCTTGTTCTTTCTTCACCTCTCTTGCCCATTCCTTCACTTTCCTATGGCTCTGCCAATCCATCCCTGGATAACAGCCAACCAGGGACGGTGGGTAGGAAAGCAAATCACAATGACAACAGTTTGTTGAGCACCTACTATGTGCCAGATGCTGTACCAGGCACTGAGAACACAGCAGTGAACAAAACCCTGACCTTCAGGGACAGCTGACACTATAGCAGAAGGAGGCAGACAAGAAATAAGATAAAGAATAGAATGTCAAATGGTGATAAGTGCTATAGGGAAAAATGAGGTCAGGAATTGGGCTGCATATGGGCTGAGAGCTGTAAGTTTGGAGAAGTTGTCCAGAGAAGGCCTCCCTGAGAAGGTGATATTTGAGTAAAGATCAGAAGGAGGTGAAGGAGCAGACATAAAGATACATGGGGGAAGAGCAGTCCAGGCAGAGGAAGTGGCGAGTGCCAGGGTCCAAGGTGGGAGAGGAGAGAGGTGAAAGAGGAGGGATGGTGTGAGCCCACTGGAAATGGAGGGGAGGGATGTGGGATGCATAGCCTGTGGACCATTTTGAGTGAGGTAGGGGCAGCCACAGACCTATTTCCACCTGAAGCCCCTTCAGCATGTTTTTGCTGTTTTTGCTTTTTTTTCCCTTTAAATGTGGACCATTTTAAAGTGTTTGTTGAATTTGTTCAATATTACTTCTGCTTTATGTTTTGGTTTTGTGGCCAGGAGGCATGTGGGATCTTAGTTCCCTGACCAGGGATCAAACCCACACCCTCTGCATTGGAAGGTGAAGTCTCTTTCAGCTTGTTTTTGGAAAGTACTTTGAGGCCAAGGTGATAAAAGCTGTAAAATGGGAAATACATTGAGGCAAAGGGAATTCATACCCAACCACATGTTTTTTTACCCTCCATCCTATGGAAGCAGTGAGCCCTGTCCCCTTTCACCACCCTCCTTCTTTGGCAGCAGAAGAAAGAGGACAGCAGCCCTGTGGGTCTGGCCTCCATCCCCGCCCTGCTCCAGCTCTTTGTCTGTGAGGCTGTGAGTGAATGGAGCCTTGCCTGCCACCTGCCTGTGACTCGCAGGCAGTCCCTCCGTGGAGGGACAGCCAGGGCGAGTGAAAGTTGATCAGTGGGTGGGAGGATAATTCATCTGACCTGTGCACAATCAGACTGGCCTCTGCAGTCTCTGCACAGAATCAAAGGCTCAGCTGGAATTTCAGTGCAAAGCGGGGAGTCAGAAAACGGGAACTGAGTTTCAGGGTGGGCTGTGAGAGGCAGCCACTCTGTCTGACCATGGAAGAGAGGTAGGCATTGGCTTCTTCCCCTGCCCCCTGGACAGCAGCAGGCATGACCTCTAAGGGCCCAGCTGTGTCCTCCAGCAAGTTCTGCAGCTACGGAGCTTCTGCAGTCACACGCAGCAGCCTCCCTGCAGTGCACGCTCCTCTCCCTTCCATGCACCACTTGCTCTGAGCTGCCTGGCCGCTTGGGGGTTGGGGAGTTGTCTTCTTAGAACACCGGCTGCTGCCAGGGCTCAGGGCTGTGCTCAGTGTACCTGTGTAGTACACCCAGCCGTGTAGAGGAAGCACAGACCCACACCACCAGCCCTGAAAGGGCCTGTTTCCACTTACTCAAAGGGTCTTCCCTGTGGTCCCTCCTCACTGTCCTTCATGCTGACTCAGGGGGTCCATGCTCCCAGGAGGGCTCAGGTGTTACCTGTTCCCACCCCCAGGACACTGCATCCCTGGGCATAGAAGAGCAAGGTCAATCCCTCTGGATTTCCTTTAGTTTGAAGGTCGTTTTTTATCCATGAAGTTGTTTGATTCTCAGGACAGCATCGTGGAGCGGAGAGGCAAACTATTGTTACTCTTTTTTTGTGGAATTTGGCCAAAGTCTCCTGGGGGGTTGAAGCAGACTCTTTTGAACATCCGTTGAATCCTAGGGAGCCTCTCCCCACAAAATTAGTATAGAAGGAAAACACTTCCAACTAGAGCACAGTTTGGGAAACACTCAGTGGCTCATGTACATACAGAAACCCCAGCATGTGAGTCCCACGAAGCAGTGGTTGGATCTCCGAGGACCTGTGCTGAGGGATGCTGGCCCTGTGCTGTCCCCTGCCCTCAGAGTGCTGACGAGCAGCAAAGCCAGCTCCTCAGGTACAAATGCCCTGGCTGCATCTGTCTGTCTGTGCACGCACATGTATGTTACATATATTTTATGAATTATAACAGACTTAAAGTATATGTGACAAAGATACACTCACCTCCACTCCTACCCAAGGTTACCACTGATCAGCAGTTGGGTGTATATCCCTAGATCTTTCCTTCCTTTCACCCTTTTCCCAAATGAACACTCAAATGTACATTACTGCTTTCAAAAGGAAAAATGGGATTGTCACCATAAAGACTGTCCTGTATATTTTTTTCTTAGTCACATATCTTGGAGACATTCTCAGTACTTACAGACTCTGCCCTGTGATGTGGTGTGTCTTCCATTGTATAGATGAGCCACAGCTGGTTTAAGCATTTGCCTCTTGATGGTCAGCTGACTTTTCTCTGATTTCTAGTGCTTCTCAAACATAACTCTTTGCATCCTGAAGTGTTTCTATAAGTCCTAAGAGATTGGAAGACCAGATTCAAAAGATACAAGTGTTTCCAGTGTTTGTACCAAAATGTCCATCAGCCAGCTTGTGCTGATCTACGTTCCTCCGTCCTCAGCTGACAGTGTGTTAATAGCCATGCCATACAGGTTCAGTCACCACAGTGCAGTGTTAACACCATTCTCTAAAAAGTTCCCGCCCAAGGAGTCTTCAGAGGATGGAGTTTTCTGTGGATCAAAGCCACTAATAGGGACACAGTGACACACTTTGCAGCTGTGCTCACCGGCAGCCAGCTATGAGTACTTATCCTGGAGAGAGAGCCTGAGCCCCCGCAGGTCTGTTCAGAAGTGCTTGGATGAGGCTCTCCACTCTGAGACTCAGTCCTATGTGTTCAGGGTGTGCCTTCTCACGGGGTTAAAAGTGCCCCCTTGATAATGACCGTTGTTCCCAAAGCAGACTCAGGACCTAGGGTCTAACGGCGCCTCAGAGTATCAGGTTCATCCTGTAAAACCCAGGTGAAATGATTGCTGGAGCTCCATATCACCTTAACACTATAAAGAGCTTATTATGCTCTTCTGTATACCTGACTTTTATTAATCCACTAAATCCTCACACTGGGCCTAGGAGGGAGGTATTTTTATTATCCCTGTTTTATAGATGGGAAAACTGAGACATATAAGAGGCTAATTACTTGCTCCAGATTACATAGTTAGTGAAAAGTAGCCAAACCAGTATTTGGACTGTCAGTCTGACTCCCAAGGCTGGGCTTTTAGCCACTGTGCTTTGCTATCCAATAGACAGACACTATGTTTCCAAGTGGTAAAAAAAAAAAAAAAAAAAAAACCACACACACACTTTTTTTTCCTTTCCTTTTTTAATGTTTGTTTTATTTATTTGGCTGTGCTAATCTTAGTTGTGGCTCGTGGATCTTCAGCCTCTGTTGTGGGATGTGAATCCTTACTTGCGGCTTGTGAGATCTAGTTCGCTGTCCAGGGATTTAACCTGGGCCCCTTGCATTGGGAGCGTGGAGACTTAGCCACTGGACCATCAGGGAAATCCAAAAAGCTGTTCTTAATATCAGTGAGAATAAAGACAGTGGTTCCCTGCCTGTTCAGATGGAGCATGTGTTTCAAGGTAAACCTCAGGCCAGACTCCCTCCAGATAGTGTCCTTGTACATCAAAACCCAACTTCAAACACCAGAACTTGTTACACATATTGTATTTGACCTTGTCCTTTGTCCAGCAGCTGGACGTGAGATTTGCTCAAGCCCCCTAGCCTGTCTGCTCCTGTACTTAGACAGCTTTTGTAAATTGCTCATTGAAGGACCTGTTCTTCTTTCTGGGGTGGCTAAGGCAGTAGATCTTTGAGGCTCCGGAGCTGTGTGTAGGGGCATAGAAAATGTAGCAAGTCTTCCCATGAACTCTAATCAGAACCCAGAAATGTCTCCTTAAAGGTTTGTTGTTTTTTTGGTTTGTCTTAACTTTTCACCTCCTATGAGCAGGGTTTCAGTTCTCAGATTTCAGTACCGCAGAATGATAACAATGGATGGTTTTAATTCTGGGGTATATATTTCCTGCTTATATACATTGATACCTCTATTCCATACCATTCCTTCAGAGAAGAGAAAATGAGACTGGAATTGATGGGCCTGTTTTACAGAAGGGGAAAATAGGGTTCAGAGAGATAAGTTCTTAAAAATGGAAAGAGAAACAGGGAAAGAAATGAGTGAGTGCACTAGAGCAGAGAGGCTTCTGACGTTATTTGCTAGTTTTTCTGTTTTTTTTTTGCTCTGCTGGGTCTTAGTTGCGGCACATGGGATCTCAGTTTCCTGATCTGGATGGAACCCTGGGCCTGCTGCATTTGAAAGCGAGAAGTCTTAGCCACTGGACCCTGGGGAAGTCCCTATTCACTGGTTCTTATAGGAACCAGGTAACCAGCACCTAACTCCAGCACAGAGATGCAGGGGCGCCGAGGGTGGAGCTGCTGTTGTGAGGAGCCGCTTCAGAGCTGCAGGAGCATCCTCTCTGCCGGGGGACTGGGGGCAGCTACTGGGCCTTTAAGTGGTTTATTCAGTGATGTAAGATTTAGTCTCCGTTGTCTGCCTTAAGAGCTAAAGCCTGCTTACCACAGTATCTGGGTGGGGCTTTTCAGAGGTACAGCCCTAGTCATCACACGCATAGGTAGCTGAGCGCTGGGGAGAACAAAGCTGCCTGCTCCAAGCTTCCAGTGTCTCTAGAGCTTGAACAGGCTCTCCCACCCCCACCCCGCCCCACCCCCCACATTCACGCACACCTTTATTAGACCACACACCCACTTTCCACACTTTAAAACCTATGGTGATCATATTAATCCTAGGGAAGGGCCAGCCCAAAATTAGGCTGTCTGTACTAAAGAAATGTGGTGCTGATGCTTCAGAGAGCTGGGCCTGGGGTGAGTCTCCACCCTCCCACCACCACTTTCCAAAAAAACTGTATCAGTGTTGTTCAGAGATTGCAAAGACTAAGGCTCCAGCATCTGCCTTGTGGGAGTTTCTCTGTGGCCAGGGCCAGGACCGTGTGAGAGAGAGTCGTGGGGACTCTGTGCCCCAAAAGAGAGCAGCCCAGATCCACCACCCTAACCCATCCTTCAGGGAGGAAAAGCCCTCCATGCACAGAAGTCCTGTCATTTGTGAAACAAACGAATCCTGGTTGCTTTTTGGCAACTTGCTCCTCCCTGGATTTGCCCTGGTTATCCTGGAAAAAGCAGGCAACACTTTTGCCAGTGGAAAGGTTGTATCAACCCCATTCCAGGTAGATTCAGAGATCTGGGGACAGACACGCCTAGGTGGTCCCATCCACCTCTGTTTATCTCCTCGGCGCTTCCTGCTAATTTCTACCTCAAATTGATGTATTTTCTCCTTTTCCTTTTTACCTCGTAGTTCAGTAGTTCATTGGTTCACTGTTAAGTCTTTAAGATCACTTCATTCAGACCAGTGCGGCAGGCAAGGTGTTGGGTAGATACTCGTCTGGTCTGAAGCTCAGCTCCAGGACTGGCTGGTTGGTTGCTGTCCACCTGGTGCCAGAGATGTGCTTGCAGACCCATGTGAGGAGAATCCATGGGATGCATGCTCAATGTTGGATGCATAATAGAATCTCCTAGGGAATTCAATAAAAATTCAAGCCTGGAGCTCACCCCCAGTGATTGTGACTAAATTGATCCGGGATAGGCTCCAGGCATTCATGTTTTTAAAAAACCTCCTAGAGTTTTAAAAGTCTAATGTGTAGTAGCCAGACATGAGAACCGCTACATTAGCTTATCTGGTGAGAAAAGGGTGGCAGGGGGCAGGAAGAGAGAATGACACAGAGTGTGTGTGTTAGGGAGGTGTCCTAACAAAAAATATGAGTGGGACGTATTTGGGGGGGTCTCTCCCCACAGAGGACTGATGGGAACTTGCCCCTACCATTGGCTCTTTTCCAATTGCTTTTATGGATGATGGAGCTTTGGACCTCCTCTTTGACAGTGACTAACTGTGTCTTTAATCAAGAAAGAGGACATGAAGCAGAAGTACCATCACATTTAAGGACTGTAGTTGACAATACTGTAACAAAGCCCAGGTGAATATGGAACAAGGTTACCTTAAGCAGTTTGTTCCCCTCCTGTTGATCCTTGATCCTGCAACTGGGGCTCTAGGCTGGGATTGTGTCCCGATCAGGTCTGGGAAAAGTGAGTGTGTGCTTGTGTAATGAACGAGTGTTCATGTGTTGGTTCTGTGTACAGTATGTTATGTGCACGTGTGGGTGTGGACATGCTCACGGGTACCAGCATGGGAGTCGGTTTACAGCACCCGGAAAAGACAGCCTCTCCCCGGGCAGGAGTGCGATGCTGTTGACATAATCATTCTTGGAAATAAGTTTTTTTCAGGAAGACATCCTCTTAGGGTGCTCCTAGAGCCCACATTTAGAGTGCCTACCTCTCTTCCCCAGGATCACCATGACCCTGGATGAGGGACTGAGTTGGAGGTTGACACCAGCTGGGTTGTGCCAGGCAAATCCTGTGCCCTGGCTCAGGGTTGTGTTGCCAAGAGGAAAGAGTCTTTTTGGAATTCACTCAGAGTTGCTGGATGAGCAGGCCCAGATCTACATACTCCCTTCTTCCCCGCAAAAAATCTCTTGAACAGTACGAGGGATTTAAATAAAGCAAATTACTGGAGTTTTGGCGACCACTAATCCTGTATGCTGCCCTCCCAACTTCCCTGCTTTTTCATTAGACTGAAGTTGCCAGACCTTTTGAACTTGAACCCATATATGATGCTATATCCCATCCAGCACCAGTTTCTGTGAATTTACAATTTATATAATTTTATTTTATATTATTATTTTTATTTATTTACTTAATTTTTTGGATGTGCTGGGTCTCCACTGTTGCACGGGCTTTCTCTAGTTGCAGAGAGCAGGGGCGGCTTTCTCTAGTTGCAGAGAGCAGGGGCGGCTTTCTCTAGTTGCAGAGAGCAGGGGCGGCTTTCTCTAGTTGCAGAGAGCAGGGGCTGCTCTCTAGTTACAGTGAGATGGCTTCTTGTTGCAGTGGTTTCTCTTATTGCAGAGCATGGCCTCGAGGGCACGCAAGCTTCAGTTGTTGTGGCTCATGGGCTTAGTTGCTCCAAGGCATATGGAATCTTCCCAGACCGGGGATCGAACCTATGTCCCCTGCATTGGAAAGCAGATTCCTATCCACTGTACCATTAATAGACTATTTGGAGAGTACAGAGAAAACAAGCAGAGAAAAATTCATTGATCTACCACCCAAACCTGATATTAATATCTGAGTGAATTTCTCTCCATCCTTTTAATTCATATGATTCAAAAGAAAACAGCAACGTTAAAGGCAGTCATTCATACATGATGATTTTTGTATCCTGCCTTTTCATTTAACATTGCATTATAAGTATTTTTTGCATATTCCTACATTCTTTTCTTGAACATTATATTTAGTAGCTGCACAATATTCCACCAGGAAGGTAGATTATGCTTTAAAATCGCCTTCTGGATTTCTTTCTGCATTCACCTGGGGGAGGGAGAGGAAGAAAAGCATCTCCAAGTCTGGCTTGATACTTGGTTATCGTTCTTGTGTGCCCTTCTAATCCTGACCTTCAAGCCAGCATAAAAGAACCTGGCCCCTTAGTAGGGGCTGGCAGCCCTGCCTCCAGTCGAGCAGAGGCCCCTTAACTTGAAATGAAAATGACCCTTCCATACAAGGAGAGAAAGACTATAGAGTTAAAATCTAACCACTCTAACTGCAGGACAGAGAAGTCCTTAAGCCTTCTTCTTCAAACGTAGCACCTAGAAATGGTACTGATTACAGACTACTTGTCGGTGAGAGGGGAGAGCTATGAAAGGATAACTTTGTTTGACGGTAGCTGCCTGGCTGCTGTCAAGGCACACACCTTCCACTTTGAATTATGTATTAACTAGTATTGCAGATTAAGCTGCCTTGAGGAGAAAGCCCTGTTTAGTCACCTGGGAGACATAGCCTGATGCTCTTTGGTCACCAATTTAAATTTCACCTTTATTAGCTTTGAGAGGTTTTGATTGTGGTCAGCCCAGAGGAAGTTGATGGGATGAAACCTGGAGAGATTGGAGGAGACCTCGTGGCTTGATTGCCATCCTCCATTCTGCTTTGCTTTGCTAGAAGCTGTGGGCTGGATGCCAGGGTGGAGCACTGCAGCGTGAGGTGAGAGGGCACGGGGGAGCTGTGGAGCTGGAACATCCCTCTACCTCTCCTCTGCCCAGTGACTCACTAGGCGACCAGTGGAGCAGAGCACCACCTGGCAGAACTATCCCACAGCTTCAAGCATGAGTGAGGACAACAGGGATCGAACAGTGGGCTCCTATTGGCACAGGTATTTGAATATTTCATGGGTTTGGATTTGAAAATTAGTTGAAAGGTGAGATATCTGTAGTAGTGTCAGATTCAGTCACCTCAGACCCTCCAGAGCTTTGAGAATGGCCTCTTCAGCCCTCCAAACTCTAGAAGTCTCTTTCCCTTGGTTTTTCCACCTGTAGTCTCACTTGTGCCCTGGTAGTTGACACTGCCAGCCCTCACCTCCGCTTCCTGGAGGCAGCACCAACAATTCTCACAACAGCCCTTTCTCGCCCATTTGTTGTGATTTATCTGCCTCCTAGGGCTTCCAGGTGGCACTAGAGGTAAAGAACCCACCTGCCAGTGCTGGAGACATGAGAGACTCGGTTTAGATTCCTGAGTTGGGAGGATCCCTTCTACCTCCTAACAGGTCTCCTACCCCACTCCTAGTCTTTACCCCAAAGTACCAAACAAGACTTGTAACCACTTACTGCTTTGCTCTGACATCTTCAGTAGTTCTCTGTTACCTACTGGATAGGTAGACCATTCTGTCACCCAAGGTCCTCCGGAATCCATCCCCAGCTTCCTCCTCTGCAGGTAGACTGTATCAGGCGCTTTCTACGTGGCAGACAGCGATGCAGGTTCTTCAGTGTAAATTTCTTGTTTCATCCTGACTGGTCTTTGCTAGACTTCGAACACACCTCACACATTCCTCTGCTGCTGCTGCTGCTAAGTTGCTTCAGTCGTGTCTGACTCTGTGACCCCATGGACTGCAGCCTACCAGGCTCCTCCGTCCATGGGACTTTCCAGGCAAGAATACTGGAGTGGGTTGCCATTGCCTTCTCTGGACGCATTCCTCTACCTGCTGTTTTTCAGAATGTTTGTTTGTTTGGCTGCATCAGGTATTAGTTTGTGGCATGCAGGATCTTCATTATGGCTCACTGGCTTCTCTAGCTGCTGTGCACAGGCTCAGTAGCTGTGCTGCCATGAGGGCTCAGTTGCCCTGCACCACATGGGATCCTGGGCTTCTCTGGTGGCTCAGACGGTAAAGAATCTGCCTGCAATGTGGGAAACCTCGGTTCGATCCCTGGGTTGCGAAGATCCCCTGGAGGAGGGCATGGCAACCCACTCCAGTATTCTCGCCTGGAGAATCCCCACAGACAGAGGAACCTGGCAGGCTCCAGTCCATGGGATCACAAAGAGTCAGACAAGACTGAGTGACTTAGCACACATGTTAGTTCCCCAACCAGGGATGGAACCCATGTCCCCTGCTTTGGAAGGCCAATGGATTCTTAACCACTGGACCACCAGGGAAGTTCCTCCTCTATATACTCTTATTTGTAAATGATGCCTTCTGTCTAGTGTGCTCCTGCTGCTTTTCATGGAATTCTGCCCAGCCCATATCAGCTCAGAGATCTCTTTCCTGAAAAAATCTTCAAATTCTTCTAATTGGAGTCTCTCAGCAACATTTAATTATAAACTTTCTTCTGTGGTAACTTAAGGTTTCAAGTGTATTTGTCTTCAAAATGGATAACCATTTAGACAGCAGAGACCAGCCTGAGACTTTGCAGTGCCAAAACATTCTTCTCGGCTAAGAGCAGGTCATACATGAATGTTGAAATACCTCATGAACCTTCAGCCACAGAACTGAATAGGAGGCTTACCCTCTGGAACCTGGGTAGCAGCCAGTTCAGCACCCTCTGAAATCACGTTTTTAAGTAATTGGGTATGGAATTATTCCTGTTTCTAAATCCCCAGTGGTAAGCAGAGATAAATGGGAGCTTTGTTGTATCAGCCCCTTAAAGATTCTCCAACCCACCTCCCCCTGAAGAGACTAATGCAAATAGGGCCCAGCAAAGTAGATGTTAATCACAGGCAAATTCTGCCTGGCCACAAGGGTAAAGCCCTCCTAGCTTCCTGATCACACTAGGTCGCCTGGCCCTGAAGACCAGAAAAAGAGAATTTGCTCCCCAGGGGAAGCCATTTAGGGGGCCAAGCCAGTGGATATGGGCAGAGTGTTTACTGTTCTCATAATGGTGCCCGGGGCCTGCTGTTTATTTCGGAGGTTTTAATTGACTGGTGAGGTGGTGCTATACCAGCGCACCACCTGTAGACCTCCCTGGAACCAACTGAGTGAGTTAGGCACTAAGCCTGTGGGACAAATTTGGAGTCTTGGAAATTAACTAGGCATGAAGTGATCCCGGAGCAGCCCCAGGAAGCTTGCGCCCAGAGAAGTCATGCTGCTGTGTCGCTGAGGGCAGAAGGGATCTTTCCAAACTGGCTGCTCTGTTCCTTAATCGTCTAAACAGGCCACTTGCAAGCAGCCAGTTGGCCGGATCTGACTCAGACACACTTGGCCTGACCTGTGGAGTGTTTTTTAACGTTTGAATTAGTAGCTAACACTTCAATAGGAGAAGACTTCACATAAAAATCTGAATTTCTGGCTTCTAACAACAGAGCACCTGGCCACGCTGGGCCGTCCCTCTCAAAGGAACATCTCCTTTAAATGGGGCATTCACTTCCCACCAAGCTGATCACTCATTTTTGTTGCTGCCCAGCCTTTGCTTGTTTCCCCTGTTCTAAAAATTTGTAGATTGCAAATTTGGGTGGGAGGTAGAATTAGATAGCTCTTCCAGTCCGGCAACTCCAGGCTCTGTAATGCCCCTGGGTGTAGAGGCAGTAGTTAGAGCTCAGGGAGTCCGTAATGGAATTGAGACAAGGCATTTTTCATGAACACTGAACTTTCTGCCACCAAGTGTCACACCCTGGAGGGATAGGTATGTAGAATCCATAGCATTGGCAAGCAGATGCCATTCTCTGGTTGAAGTTGGCTGGAGTTAACCTTTAATGAGCACTTACTCTGAGTCGATCTTTTCAGTCGTTACGACAGTCCTGTCAAGTCCCATCTCTGGGATGAAGACACTGAGGTTAGTGCCACATGGCTAGTGACAGAACTTACTCCGGAAGGGCTTAACCAAGGTCTTCTCTCTCCACTTGAGCTTCAGTAGCTGTGGTGCATAGGCTTAGTTGCTCCTTGGCATGTGGGATCTTCCCGGATCAGGGATCAAACCCATGTCCCCTACATTGGTAGCCAGATTCTTACCCACTGGACCATCAGGGAAGTCCCTGAACACTTGTTATAAAAAGCACACAAAAAAGAGTGTTCAAACTATGTAGCATGTTAGTGATGATTTTCTCAAGCAAGAGTCCAAAATGATTTGGTTTATATACTGCAGGATAGGAGTGGGTGGAGATGTGTCAAGGGTCTGTTTACCTGGGGGACTGAGAGGTGAGCTCTGTGGCCCAGCGTGAGTCATGGTGAGCCCCTAAGACTTCTGAGAGGAGCAACTTGCAGACTGCAGCTCACATTCCTATAAATTTTCCTAGCAATTGTCCCAGGAGTATCCAGGAGATATGTAAATTCATTTTTTACTAGTCTTCAATTATAATACATCCAAGATTTTCCAAGATTTAGAAACCATTGTGTTCTGCAGATTGTAAACTTCCTTCCTTGAATGCTAAGAACTCCCCACTTCTCCCCAACCCTACCCCACCCCACCCCACCCCACCTCACCCAGGTCTAGCATCAGCTTTGGGGAACTTGAAAACCTCTGGTGATAAGGTCAGTTGAAAATTTAGGAAGTCGTGGGTGTCGGAAGTAAAGGTGTAAAAAAGGGGAGGAGGAATTGGTTTTGGCTCTAGGACACAGGGAACTTGAAAGGTTCTTGCAAAACCGTTGCAGCTCTTGAAAGCCTTAAAGTCATCAGCGCCCCACTGCGGAATTCAGAGCTTGTCACAATTGTTAACACCTTCTTTGACCAGTTTTGTTTTGTTTTTTTTTTTTTAATTTAACGAGTATTGTCTTCTGAGCCTTTTTTAACCCCAGCAGGAAGGTTCTGCTGTTTTGGCTTTAGGGAGTGTTCTACACAAAGCACAGCCCCTTCGCGTGCAGCAGTCGGGGGGTTTCTACCTGCTTGCTCGCTTTGCAGGGTGAGTCGAGTTCGAGGCTTAGAAGACGGGGCGCGAGGCAGAGGGCAACTGAGAGTCACAATTTTGGAAGCCTCTATGGGTTATACTTAACTGCGCTTCAGGTTCCAGGTTGAGCCCAATGACCACCTCTTCCCGGTGCCCAGTTGGTCCCGGGCCGAGCGCGGAGGAACTCGGCTTTTGGCTTCGGTTGGGGAACTCAATTTCGGAGTGTGCGGAGACTGCGAGTCTTTCCGAAAAGGAGGAGCCGCGTCCACTCCGGACCCTGTGTCCCACCGCGCACCGGCCGCGTGGGGCTACCCCCGGCCGAGCCGGGAAGGGGATGCTCCCTCGCAGCCCTCGGGGGAGCCCTCCCACTCTTCCCAACTTTCCCGGCCCCTGGGCCGGAGGAGGGCGCTTCTCCCAGCGGGGGCGCGCTCGGTACTTAAAGGCTGCTCGGCGGGGCCAGCGCTCGTCAGTCGGAGCGCGCGGCAGCAGCGGCGCACCGTGGAGCGAGGCGCGGCGGCGAGGAGCGGGAGGAGGGGCATGGAGCCGCCGCGGGCCTGCTGAGCACCGGAGCGCGGGCAGCCGGCGGCACGGTGAGCGCGGGCCTGGCCGGCCGGCCAGCCCTCTCGGAGGGGCGGGCTGCCCGAGGGACCCGGGCGCGCCGGGCTCCAGGGGTGCCGCTTGCTGAGCCCCGCGGATCCCGCCGGCTCCCCCAGCCGTGTGGGCGCTGCGTGCAGCGCCGCGAGGCAGGCTGAGGGCTGCGGCATCTCCAGGCTTCCTGGCGGCCGTTCCTGTAGCCCCCTCCCCACTGACCCCTCCTCCCTTTCTTCCTCCAGCCTCTCCTCCCTTCCTCCCTTGCGGCTCCTGTTTTGTGAATGGATTAGGAGGTGGACGACGGTGAGGGGCACGAGGCTGGCTGGAGTCTCTCGCTGCCCCAGGCCCGCCCGGGTGTTCGCACCTGTCCAGGCACCAAGATGCTCGGCGCCCCGGTTACTGCGGGTCAGCCGGGCCATGGCCGCAAGTACCCGCGGCCTGGGCTCCCCTTCCCTTGCGGGCTCGGAGGGGCTGGGAGGGCGGCCGGTCGCAAAGGAAAGAGCCCCTGCCCCGCGCACAAGTTTCCGTCCCGCCGCTTGTGGGCCCCGCAGCAGGGCACACCTGTCAGCTGGAGAGGCTACAGACTGGGCAGCCCCGCGCAGTGTCGGGAGTAGATTGGCGGCATTCGTCTTTGGCTAGAGGTTTTCGCTTTCCCACGTCTCTCGGGGTAGGGGGAGGGCTTAGGGAGCGTCCCCAGTCTCTTGCCCTTGAAACCGGGTGCGCATTAACCTACAGGGGCCGATCTCTTCTGGATCTCCTCTGAGCAAAGGGGGTGGAGGGGGGCAAGAGGCTCCTCTGCGCCGGCTTGAGGGGTGACACGGCCCTCTGTCTGGGCAGGGCCACTTGAGGCGGAGCTGGTACCAGAGCCTGATTTCACATGGGGTCTCTGGCTGCGGGACCTTCTTGGGGCCTCTGTGGAATAGGGGTGCCAGGATAAAGCCTCTAGTTCCTGAGCGGGGGAGGAGGGTCCTGCTCGGGAAAGGAGGGGGGCCGGCGACACTGAGGATGCCGCCTTTGTCTGCAGGCACACTTTGCCAAGGTAGCGCCCGCCCCCTCGCCCCCCAGGAGGTGAGTGGGGCCTGGTCCGACTGATTCCTTGGCGTTTTCCGTTTCTTCACGGCAGGGTCGTGGGAAACGGGCACGTGGGTGTGGCCGGCACAGCCTTCGTTAGAAAGCCAGGGTCTGACGGGGGTGAGAAGCGTGGCCAGTGCCTCCCGGGCTGCGTTAACCTGGTGGGCACCGCCTCTGGCACTGCACCGAGGTGGGGCGCCAGCGCCGGACCGGTTGCTGGGTTGGCCTCGGCGCCCCCTGCTCTTTACCAAAGCGCAGGCAGGCAGCATTGCCCGCAGCGCCCCCATGGCATATAAGCTCTAGAGGGGGGTGGGGGCGCTCCTGGGTGGTGGATGCAGGGCCTAGGGACCCGTGGGCTGCAAGGGCGTGCGAGGGCTCCCGGGGGGGTGATGGGGCGGGGAAGACAAGGACGGCTGGGAATCCTGCAGAGGAAGCACGCAGCAGGCTCCCCGGGACAGCGGGGCAGAGCGCCCGGAGGCCGAGCTTCCCGGAGAGGTGAGGCTGCCAACAGCACTTTCCGGACCGAAGCTGCTGGAATGCTGCCGAGGCCCGAGTCTCCGAGTCTCCGGTTGATTTAGGCACCAACTGCGTGTTCCTCACCCCTCCTGTGTGAGAGGTGGCAGGGGAGCCAGCCCCCTAGCAATAAAGTGTGTTTGTGTTGAGGTGGCAGTCAGGACTCAGTTTGAGTGAGACCTAGACTTGCAACAAGCTTGGAAGTGAGACCCCTTTGTCTGTAAAGGGTGGGCGGTGGTGGTAACAGGATTCTCCGTATCAGGCAGGTGGCAAGGAGAGGAGATGGGGAGAGGGCCTCAGAGTGGAGGGCAGGGAGCTGTCCTCATCAGCCTTCCCCCAACCCCTCCCCTCCCCCACTCAGATAGTCCTTCAGGGCTACTAATCAGTATAATGGTTTACCTGGGACCTATGGAACAAGAAACCATTGGAATCCCTCCTGGGGGGAGTTGCTAAGTCCCAGAGAATTTGGGCAAGATCAGGCAGCAAGGGCGATAGTAGGGCTGTGTCTCCAGCACAAGGCTTCAAGTACCAAGTGCTAGACTCGGCTCACTAAAACACAGCTCTTTCCAGATGGGCAGATGCTGGAAGTCCTGAGTTTTCCTAACAAAACCTGCCAGCATTTCTGGAGTAGCGGGGCAGGGGTACGTGGACAGAGATTCCATGCGGGCACTAGGACCAAGTGGATGGGGCTTCCCGGGCAGGCACCCCTCCCAGGCCGCTGGGCTGCTGCAGTGGTAGCTGCAGTTCCCCCTGGTGCCCCAGTGCTGGGCTTCCAGGAGGGCTGTCCACACCCCAGCTCTCATTTCCTTTTCTTTCCCTTGTCTGCTTTTCCTGGTTACTTTCCCTTTCTTTGCTGCCTCTCAATTCAAAGAGAAAAAGGTGAGAAAGCAGAGAATGTTGGTAAACTTTCTCTTACAGATTTAGTTGTTTTGAGAAAGGGAAGCTGTTTCCTCCTTTTTTTCCCTCAGGCACCTCTTTATGTTTCCTGCTCTTTCTCATTTTTTTCTTCCCCACTTTCTTCGTGGTGTGACCCCCTGGTGGGTGTAGGGCATAAAGGCTGCCTACCTGCCCTTGCCCCTCCGCTTCCTCCCTCTTCTTGGCTTCTCAGATGCTCAGAGCTTCCTCTGGCCTCAGGCTCACCCCTACTGAAGCTTGCCTATGAGAGCTTTGGGTCAGGTAGATCCCAGTTCTTCCACCAGCTAGGTCTGTCTCAGATCTCTCTAGCTTGGGTTTAGCTAACGATAATAAATGCTCCCTTAAGTGCTTTATGTATATAACCCATTTAATCCTCAAAGAAATTAGGTTAGTGCTGCAACACACATTTTACAGATTAATAAACTAAGGGGTAGAACAGGCACACAGTAAGTGGCAGAGCTGAGTATTTTTGCCTGGAGAATCCCATGGACAGAGGAGCCTGTCCTCTGTCGACTACTAAACTACTAAACTACTACTACTACTAGTCTGGCTTTCAAGTCTCCAATCTTAGTCATGCTCAATAAATGGTGATGGTTGTTATTAGTGGATCATTTCCCCAGCTCTAGGCCAGGCCCAGAGAAAATGCCCTCATGGCCACTGACCAGAGAAGCTGTCTCCCGCTGACCCACCTCTCCCACCTTCTCCCACCAGATGCCGGTGCAGCTGACAACAGCCCTGCGCGTGGTGGGCACCAGCCTATTTGCCTTGGCAGTGCTGGGTGGGATCTTGGCAGCTTATGTGACAGGCTACCAGTTCATCCACACAGAAAAACACTACCTGTCCTTCGGGCTATACGGTGCCATCCTGGGCCTGCACCTGCTCATCCAGAGCCTGTTTGCCTTCCTGGAGCACCGGCGCATGCGGCGGGCAGGCCGGACCTTGAAGCTGCCCTCCCCACTGCGGCGCTCAGTGGCACTCTGCATCGCTGCATACCAGGAGGACCCCGACTACCTGCGCAAGTGCCTGCGCTCAGCCCAGCGCATCGCCTTCCCCGACCTCAAAGTGGTCCTGGTGGTGGACGGCAATCGCCAGGAGGATGCCTACATGCTGGACATCTTCCACGAGGTGCTCGGTGGCACCGAGCAAGCCGGCTTCTTTGTGTGGCGCAGCAACTTCCATGAGGCGGGTGAGGGTGAGACGGAGGCCAGCCTGCAGGAGGGCATGGACCGCGTTCGGGATGTGGTGCAGGCCAGCACCTTCTCGTGCATCATGCAGAAGTGGGGAGGCAAGCGAGAGGTCATGTACACAGCCTTCAAGGCCCTTGGTGATTCGGTGGACTACATCCAGGTGAGGGTGCCTCCCTAGGTGTGTGTGGATGTGTGGATGTGTCCAGCCAGCCAGGCATACTCTCCTGGGGAATTTTAGGTCCAGTCTAGGTGCCTTGTGCCGTGTACTTTCCTCCCCTACCCTTCAGAAGGCAGTAAGCGCAGTAATTTTCAACAGCTGTCCTGGGGTCAAGAAGACCTAGGCGGGAATCTTGGATCTGCTGGTACTTACCTCTGTGAATCTGGGCAGGTCTCTGGACTCTGGGCAGGTCTGTGAATTGGTATCCCCAGAGTGGCAAAAAGTGTATAGCATTTACTTTATACCAGACACAGTTGTAGGTACTTCATATGTTTTAGTTCTTTTAATCCTCATAATATTCCTAGAGGATAGGGACCATGCTTATTTCTACTCACAGAAACTGAGCCTGAAGTGCAGTTGCCTAATGCCTAACTTGTCTGATGTCACACAGCAGTAATGAGCAGAGCCAGGAGTTAAGCCCAGGCCGTTTGTCCTTGTGCAATATTGCCTCACCACTGGCAGCATGGGGATGAGCCTCTTCATAAAGTGTGGGGAAGAGCAAAGAAGAATCATGCTCCAAAGCACTCAGTTTTAGTTATGGGTTGATTAAAAGTCTCACTCTTTCTGGTGTCAAGTTCTTGTCTGTGAGGTGGAGGGACACAGGTGCGAATCACTCCCCAGCTCAGGGCTGCAGCCATCTTGGCAGGGCCAGGACCCCAACAGACCCTGCCTCGCTTCCAGCTGAAGCGGGCATTGACACCTTCTTGGAAATTTTATTATGTTGACAAGGTAACACGGCTCCAGTTTTCATATAACAAAACCTAGAGAAAACTGATCAAAGATTATGCATCTCGGTACCAAGTAGAAACTGACACCCAGGACCCAGCTTTGTGGTCCAGCATCTGTTTCCCCTTCTCTGTTCCTGCCCTTCTCCACATATGCCCATCGCTTGAATGAATAGAAGCTGCTGTGGTCACCCACCTACGTACCAGCACAGTCTTGCTGACAGCATGTTGTGTACTCCAATATTTAAATTTTCTATACGGTACCCACCTAAAATTAGCTTGCTGCCGATTTTTTTGTCTTAGCTGTTTGGAAAGTTGCACCCTCGCATAAGAGTTGGTACACCTGTCCCTTCCTGCCTTCCTAGGCCCAAGGGCCTCCTCAGCGCCAGAGAGGGAGGGCTGTGAGACAGGTCTTGATTCTGCGGTCCGTCTGGGATCAAGGGGCCTTTGAGACTTGCCTGTGGACTCAGATGACTTAGAAAAAGCCCTTGAGCCCTGGCACAGGCTCAAGCCATAGTGACTGCTGTCTATTCCCTCGAAGCACAGAATCTCCTCAACCCTGCCCTCCCACACCTCTTCCTTTCCAGCGTGTTCTGGTGGGTCAGCACATGGGCTCACTGCCTGGGGCAGCCCTGGGCCTGCCTGTCGGTGAACACTTTGGATTTCAGTTTGTCTTCACGAGCCCCGCTGAAGGTGTCTTTCCCTCTTAAGGAGATAACCCTGCTTCAGCCAGTGGGGAAGCCCAGGTGGCCGAGAGCACTAGCCTTTCCTAACCTTGCTCAGTTGGAAAGACCTCCCTGGGGTGAAGGAAGTGCCACAGTGTGAGGAATGAGAGAGTCAGGGCTGGAGTAGTTGTGTGACCAGCAGCGCTGGGAAGCTTGGCCTGTCAGCTGAGGAGGTTCTGGGAATGTGGCCTGAGGCTCCTGCGACCTTCCCAGTCTGGGCCAGTACTGTAAGGATGTGTCAGTGGGGAGGCAGGAGAGAGTGGCTGCGATGACTCTGCCTGGTTCCCCTTTGCCCTCCGCTGCTTGTCTACAGTCACTGAGTGTTCCAGCATGGAAAGAGAGAGAGCAGAGGGTTGGAGTGCAGCCCCCTTCCTGCAGGCTAGTGGGCTCTCACTCAGCAACTTTAGTAGAAGAATTCTAGGCTTTTGCAGAATAGGTTCTGGGCTCATCTGTGGATACTGTTTCTTGCTCTGTCAGGGGTCAGGAAACCAGTTCCCCTACCCAGTGGTTATCTGGGGTTTTTATACCATCTCAATAATTTTCTAAAATGTAGACAAAGAGTCGCAATAGGGTAAGTGTTTGTAGTACAGGTTCAACTATTAACAGTAATGGGTCACCTAACAGAATCAAACCTGGAGTCTCCCATGAAGAGGAGGGTGGGTAGGCAGGATTTGATCCAGGTTCTGAGTGGAGGAGCTGCTAGGCCCATCCAGAGCTGGAATCTAGGTGAGAACAGCCCTTGGGTCTGCTGGGCCCTAGTCTGGGAGACGTGGCCAACAGGGCACAAATGGCCTGGCAGCCACACTGGTGGGGCTATGACTGGGCTAGATACACCCTCCACTTGGGCTGGCTGTCTAAGAGGCTGAAACAGGGCAGCCCCGTTTGTGATGATCCCGAGAGCAAGCTTTGGTGGTAGCTTCTGGCAGGAGCCATTTCTCAGCCTTCTGAGCAATGTCTGCTGGCCTTGCTTGAGCCACAGTGCCTGTCAGTCTGATTTCAGTGACATTTTCCTTTCTTCCCAAGGACCCCAGAGAAATATATTAAGACCACTTCTGAGGAGCCTGGCTCAATCAGGGCTAAAGACCTGTCCAGTACTAGACACTTCTCCCTTTCTGGGCCCACCACTTAATGTCCCCTGGGTTCCTCTCTCAGCCAAGCAGCTATCAAGTCGGTACCTGAACTCTCCCGTTTCTTACTTCCCTCGGTAATTCATTTCACCCCTTCTGTTTGGCATAGATCTCTTTGTTAGTGGTTTGAAGTGTGTCTGGTGAAGGGGTTATGTCCCTCAAGCAGTGAGCCACCAGGGGTGGGGTGGGTGGGTGTGTCTGTGTCAGAATGGACTGACAGTGCCTTCCTTCTGCAGGTATGTGACTCTGACACCGTGCTGGATCCAGCCTGCACCATTGAGATGCTTCGAGTCCTGGAGGAGGACCCTCAAGTAGGGGGAGTCGGGGGAGATGTCCAAGTAAGAAGTAACCAAGCATTCCTGGGGGTGGAGGGTCTGGATTCTTTCTGCTTCTTCATCTAATTGGATATACTGAGGAAGTGGGCATTTTGTTTTGGAGGGGGGTTTCCTCTTTGACAGTTTCATTGGTATTGAAGGGCTCTTATGCTACCCACCCCCTTTCCTATTCTATTTCCACCAGGGGGAGGGGGGCAGAAAATTACTTAACTGGTATGTAAAGAGCCTGTGCTGCTGGGAGAGGCACGGTGTTCTGAGGCCATCCATCCTAGGGGTGCTTCCTTTTTGGTCAGTGGTGCAGCAAGCACCTCCAAAGTTAGACCCCTTGAAAAACGCTTGCTGTTGGGGACATTGCACTGAAGAGCTCTGTGCAGTATGGTATGAATAAAGGGCCAGATATTCTTCCAAGGGAACTGCTGGCAACATATCATGTCTTCCCAAGAAGCTTTCCAATTGCAGAAAGGGTCAGGATGGGGGGCTGGGGTGTTACTTTGCTTCTTTCTCAAGCCTTTCAGCCACCACCACAGGCTGCCTCCTGAGATTGAAGGTGGCTTTGGCTGCTAAAGCAACTTCATTGGGACAGTCGGTGCATATAACACAGAGGAGAGGTGGGGCTGGTGCTGAGAAGAGTTGACTGGGTGTGGTTGCCTCCTTTCAGCCTCTGGTTTCCCAGCTCTGAGTGAGCTGGGACTCGTGGCCAGGAACTAGAGCAAAGGGCTATGGATCTGAGTGTAGGGAGGCTTCCTGGTCTCTGGTGTCTGTCTCCTGGGGCTCTTATCCTCAGGCAAGGAGGCCCAGAATCTCTGGTTCCCTTGCAGATCCTCAACAAGTATGATTCATGGATCTCCTTCCTGAGCAGTGTGCGGTACTGGATGGCCTTCAACGTGGAGCGGGCTTGCCAATCCTACTTTGGCTGTGTGCAGTGCATTAGCGGGCCCTTGGGCATGTACCGTAACAGCCTCCTTCAGCAATTCCTGGAGGACTGGTACCACCAGAAGTTTCTGGGTAGCAAGTGCAGCTTTGGGGATGACCGGCACCTCACCAACCGAGTCCTGAGTCTCGGCTACAGGACTAAGTATACAGCTCGTTCTAAATGCCTCACAGAGACCCCCACCAAGTACCTCCGGTGGCTCAACCAGCAGACCCGCTGGAGCAAGTCTTACTTCCGGGAGTGGCTCTACAACTCTCTGTGGTTCCACAAGCACCACCTCTGGATGACCTACGAGTCAGTGGTCACGGGTTTCTTCCCCTTCTTCCTCATTGCCACGGTCATACAGCTCTTCTACCGGGGCCGCATCTGGAACATTCTCCTCTTTCTGCTGACAGTGCAGCTAGTGGGCATTATCAAGGCCACCTATGCCTGCTTCCTGCGGGGCAACGCAGAGATGATCTTCATGTCGCTCTACTCCCTTCTCTATATGTCCAGCCTCCTGCCGGCCAAGATCTTTGCCATTGCTACCATCAACAAGTCTGGCTGGGGCACCTCTGGCCGAAAAACCATCGTGGTGAACTTCATTGGCCTCATCCCTGTGTCCATCTGGGTGGCAGTCCTCCTTGGGGGGCTGGCCTACACAGCTTACTGCCAGGATCTGTTCAGTGAGACAGAGCTGGCCTTCCTGGTCTCTGGGGCCATCCTGTACGGCTGCTACTGGGTGGCCCTCCTCATGCTGTACCTGGCCATCATCGCCCGGCGATGCGGGAAGAAGCCAGAACAGTACAGCTTAGCCTTTGCTGAGGTGTGATGCAGCCCCCAAGCAGAGCGGGAAGAGTGCAATGGGCAAGGGAGGGAAGGGGAACGGAAAAGACAGGGTGGGAGGGACAGGGAGTGCTGTTTTAGTTTCTTAATAGTCCAAAGTGCAAAGAATGGTGACTGTCATATGGCCTGGGACAGCTCTGCTTCGAGGAGGCAAGTCCAGTGCAGCAGAGGAGAGGCAGAGGAGGCATACTGTTTTCAGGCCACTTGTCTGTTGCCTCTGCACATACAGGTGGCCTCTGGGCAAGATTCCACTTCCTCCCCTGAGATCCAGAGGGAACTCAGAAGTGTGCTAAAGCAAACAGTAACTTCCATTCAGTGGCAACTTCTCACGGGTGAGTGAGCAACGAGGGCCTATGGGAAGGGGTTCTCTTAGTCCACCTGAACACAATCAGAAGTGGTGGGAGTACTTCTGAGTGATCTAGGCCAGCTAGTAACATGTCCCCACCTCAATCTAGTTATCAATGCAATAAGATTGTGCCTGAAATACAAGGCCCAGAAGCCTGATCTTTGGGCATCAGAAAACAGGGTCCGGGAATGGTGCTTTCTTAATGTGAAGTACCTCATTCCGCATCTCAGCATCCCAAGGATGAGCCAGACTAGCAGGGAGTTAGCACTGTACTGTTTTTAAGTGTGTGTGTGTGTGTGTATGTTAAAAAGGAAAGCTGGCCAGGAGGAACAAACATTGGTGGTGGTGCTAAAAGCCATGGATTACATTTACATGGAGGCTGGGAGCTGACTGTATTCTACCTGGAAATTGCCCAAACATCTAGATTAGCTTGTCTGTGATCTCTTCAGAGGAGGTAAAATGTTTTGGTCATCTACCAAGATTAAACCCTAACGTAATGAGAAAGGAAGTGAGGACTTGGGTATTACAAGCTGTATACTCCTGAATTCCTCAAATTCAGCTCTGAGTCTAAGCCAGCCTCCTCACTTGGCTTCCCTTCACGGTGATAAGTCACCTCTCCCACCCTCCTCCTCACCAAGTTAAATTTTTCAAGCTAGCGAGTGAGACAGAGCCTAGGGCTCTCATCGGCCCCTCTGCAGTAGGCCAGCCTGGCGTCAGCATGTGGTGGGAAAGCTATTAGGAGTCTCTGACCAAACTGGCTGCAGCCTGGAACTGCCTGGACAGGTTCCTTGGCAGCTGGACATTCAGCTGTACATGACATTCAGGCTATAGTTCTTGACAATCACCTCTAATGGAAAGCTTTTCAGCATTCCCTAAGTGAGCCCTCAGTCCAAGCTGGTCATCGTTGAGACTGTCCATTCTCCTCAGTGGCTTCTCCAGGGAATTCTTACAGCCAAGCTGTGGATAGTCACTACCGCACTTGCTTGCTCCTGTCCAGAAACCAAACAAGGGGATGGAACTGGTATCTAAATCCTAAGGTTCTTGTCTTCTCTCACGCCTCTTGAGGATGTTTGATTTTCCTCTTTTTTGGAGGGGGTGTGAGGGAAGGCCATTTTCTACAGATTTGCAATCCACAAGACTGCTCTGAGCTCTTAGGTTTAAAACCTGGAATACTAAGCCTTTGACTTAGGGGTTGCTTGCTCCAGTGTGCTCTTTCTCCAAATTCCACTCCAGAGGGCCTGCTGACCTGTCAGAACCAGCACCAAGGTGGAGAGTAGTTGAGGGGCAAGCCTTTAGTGTGCCCAGGTGCTGCCCACAAAGGAACTAGGTGCACTCTGAGCCAGACTGGTAAATCCTGGTGCTTCTTCATCGCCCGCCAACTCATGGGTTTTCCAGGTGTGCCAACACTGTTGCATCACACAGGCCTTGAGTTTCTGAGAAGACTGCTGATTGACATCAGGCCTAATCCATGAAGGCTGGGAAGAGGCAGCAGGCATTTGCTAAAGGCAGTTGTTCCGGGCTCTTCCGTGTTTTTGCTGGCCAAGAAGTAAACTATTTTGAGCACTACAATGGAGGAAATCCGGTCAGCCAACTGCAGAGCTCATACTTCACTAAGGGCTTGTTTTTCTTCAGCTTTTACTTGAAGGTTAACGTGGGATGGACTCCCAGATGGAGAACTCTCGGCAGTCCTACTCTCAGCTCTGCCTTGCACTTAAGAGATTATCAACTTTCCCCAGGTCGAGCAGGCAGGTACAAGTAAGTGGGCTCACAACGTTTGACCTCGACTGGTTTTTCTAAGTTATTTTGTACATTTTTCAGCAGCCAAACCAAACTGGGTCTTCAGCTTTATTCCTGTTTCTTACAAGGGAAGAGCCTTTATACAATTGGACACATTGTTTTTTCCTCAATGAGAATTTTAACCCTCTTTTGTATTGTTTCTACAATTTGTAAACATATTTATTTTTACCTTTTTTTTTTTACTTTCTGGTGAAATTTTTTATACTGCACTCATTTGTCAAAATAAAGAATCTCACGTAAGGCTGGTATCTCTGAACTCCTCCTTCCCTCTTTGAACTAATGAAAACTCTTTAATTCAGTTCCAAGATGGGTATTTGAGGCAGAACTAGTTTCATCAAGGTAATTCCAATGGAACTCAGAAGCAGGTTAAGTTGTCAAAGCTGCCTCTGGACCTGGGGAATACAGTAGGCCTGCTTAGTAACTGCACACCTATGGTGGCTTAGTTTTTACTGTAGAGGATGCATAGGGTCTTTGGAGAAATTACTGAGCCAATGAGTTAGCCCTAGCTAACCAGTTAAGGCTAAAAACCAAAGCTTGCTTCCTCCTTGAGTGAAAGTATATCATCTGAGAGGTCATGGAGGATTGTGGCCAAGCTGAAACAAGAAAAGCAGTGGGTAAACTTCCTTCCCTGTGGAACAGGTAATAGAAAGGGAGTGAAATCAACAGCCCTCTCATCTCATTTATTAAAGAAACAGTAAGAAAAGATACAATGTGGGAAAAACACCAACCATCCTTTCACATCAGGCTGAACAAAGCACAGTGATTTCTCCCCTTTATCCTCCCACCCCCAACCCCAATTCCCATAATCCCATCCACATCAGTTTAATCTTGAGGTTCTTTGATTGGGAGTACCAGTGGAGAGGGAGTTGGATGAGCAGTGGAGCCTTGGTTCTGGCTTCCTCTTAAGTCCCAGGAGAAGGAAGCTGCAGACCCAGTCAGTCAAGTGGATGCTGTATTTGGTGGCTCTCTGAAGTGGCTGCACGTCCCTGTTCTGTGTTCAAGCCCCCAGGGGAAGAAGGTATGGCAGTAGAGGATGACCAGGTCAGTGTTGCAGAAGCATGGTCCTTTCACCAACGCAACATTTCTAGAGAGCAGTGAGCTCATTCTCCAGTGGTGAACAGGGGACTATGTATGAATTGGGACCTGCAGGCCAATGTATCCCTGAGGAAAGGTCCACAAGAACAATTCAAGAAACTAGTAAGAAACAAAGGGCAGAAAGCTGTGGGACAAAAGCACAGAAGGCTCCTGAAAGCTGGAGATTCCTTCTCTCAAGGTGGGATCATTCCCACCTGCCAAAGTCCACATCCCACAGGTAATATTTCCTTCAGTCAAGAAAGACGCAGAGTGGGGAAAAAAGCTCATTTGAACTTGAGCCCGTTATGTACTTCCGACTGTAGTTCCGTATCTATTCCTTCACCTGCCCAGAACCACAGTGCCTGGAAACCAAGGTGGTCCTGGAGAGGAAATGGTGTTTAAGGGGGTAACATTCCATTTGGGTACACTGCAGCCATTGGACCCCCTGGCCTGGGGAAAGCAGCTGGGTTTGTGCCAGGGAGGCTCCCCACTCTAGGAAATGGAACCAAAGTCTTGCTCACAGGGCCATTCATTCTTGGAAAAGAAGCTGGGTTTACACCCAGGGTCCCAGTTGGCCTTGCAAAAGGAGCTGGGTTGATACCCATAGGGCCTGCTGGCGAAGAGCCTAGGGGCCCTGGAGCTGGCCTGGGGAAGGTAACCTGACCAGGGCCTAACGGGCCAGTAGACCTGGGGAAGGTAGCTGGACTTGGACCCTGTAAGCCAGTGGCCCTTGGGAAGTTAGCTGGGTTGGGGCCTAGTGGCCCAGAGGCTCTTGGGAAAACTGCTGGACTGGAACCCTGGAGGCCAGCAGACCTCTGGAAGTTAACTGGGTTTGAAGCCAATGTGTTAGAAGACTGAGAGAAGGCAGCTGGGTTCAACCCCCCTGAACCTGTCCCTCTTGGAAAGGGATTAGCATTTACTCCCATAGGGCCAGAAGGCCTTGCAAAGTGAGCTGAATTAGGGCCAACGGGGCCAGGAGCCCTTGACAAGGGAGATGGATTTGGCCCTGGAAGGCCAATTCCCCGAGAGCCAGGCCCTGAGTTTGGGCCTATGGGGCAAGGAAGTCTGGCCATGGAAGATGGGCTTGTGCCCATGTTTCCAGAAGCCTGTGAGAAAGAAGCTGAATTTGCTCCTAAAAGACCTGCTGCTCTTAGAATGGGAGCAAGATCTAGGCCTTGAGGCCCAGCCATTCTTAAGTTAAGACCAGATCCTGTGCCCAAGAGGCCACCTGCTCTGGCATCCAGATTAGGGCCTGGGCCCAGGCCACCTGCCCTTGGATTAGGCCCAAGGCCTGGGCCCAGGCCACTTGATCTTGGGTTGGGCCCAAGGCCGGGACCTGGAAACATACTTGACCTCGGGGCAGGGTTTGTACCTACAAAGCCTGACCTCAGATTGGGACTTGGTCCAGGGCCCAGGCCAACAGGTCTAGGATTGGGAGGACCATTCCCAGAAGTCAACAGGACACCTGCTCTCAGGCTGGGTCCAGATCCAGGGCCCATGGGGCCACCACTTCTGGGGTCAGGACCTGTTCCCAGAAGACCACTTGGCCTTGGGTTGGACACGGGACCTGGCCCTGGGAGACCCCCTAGCCTTGGGTTAGACAGAGTCCCTGGGCCTGGAAGAGCCCCTGCCCTAGGATTCAGAGTTGACCCTGGGCTTGGGCCCAAGAGACCACCCGGCCTTGGGAAAGAAACTGCACCTGTGCCAGTGGGGTTCATCCCTCTTGGGAAAGAAGCCAGGCCCGGGTCACGAGCACCAGCAGGGAAAGGTGCTGGATTTGAAGCCAGTGAGCCTGATGAAGTGGGAAATGGAGAGGGGTTCCTCGGAAACGGGGCCAAATTTCCACCAAGAGAACTGCTTGCCATAAGGAAGGGATCCGAGTTCAGACCCAGTGGGTGGCCTGTGTTTAGAACAGGACCCCCCTGGGGTCCCAGGGAACCATCCAGCCGTCCTCGAGGTGGCAGGGGGGCACGAGTCCAAGGAGTTGGCCGCTCTCGAGGGAAAATCCGAGGTTCTTTCATACTTTCTTGGGGACGTTGGTGATGATGGGCTTGGGGCGAGTTTTGAAAAGGATCTTGTTTTTGATGAGTGCTGTCACCAGGTACCGGGTGCCACTCTCGCAGCCAAGTTCATCACAATCCTGCTCCCCGGGAGTGTGTTTAACAAGGACGGCAAAAGGTTTCTCCAGGTGGATGATTTTCCCATACAGGATATGATGCCCCACGATCAGCACAGGGATTCCCTTTGGCAGAACAAGAATGAGATGCCTGAGGTTCAGGGTGAAGTCATAATATTCAGGTGCCTTCCAGAGATGCTCTTAGGAGATGATGCTGGCACCTCCACTCCCTCTGCCACTGCTGAGAAGCCACAATGGACAACCCACCCTCATATCCTTTTTACTCTTTCCAGCCCCAGGTAAGAGAATTTACTTTTAGAACTGTGACCTTTCCAGATTCCCCAAAGCTAAATTACCCTGCTACTGCAGAAGTCAGGGGTGGGGAGGAGAACAAGTGGGGCTTGGCTAGACCCTGAATAACAAACCTGAGGGCAGTCCTCACTGTGGGTCCTGGGAGCACCACCTTGGTGTAGCTTGCTTTCCTGAGGCATTAGGCAGGGAAAGAAAAGTCCCCTCACCTCAGTGGTGTAATGTAGGTCTCCCAGGAGGTTTCCAGCTAATCCAGTGCTGTGGCGAGCCTCGATCTCCCCCTGTAGCTCCATCAGCACCCATTCTGCCAGGCCTCCAGCCCCAGCACTGCAAGCAAAGGGCTGGCGGTTACACTATTTTGCAGGGGTGAATGATGAATCATAGTGTTCTACACCACCATTCAAGGCCCAAAGGAACTCCTTGTTGAGCACAAGTTCTTGGGAAACTGGGCAGTGCCAAGCACTGAACTCAAAGCTGAAAGGCTGGGATTTGTGCTGGATGCATCTGAGAACCCCAGTTCTTCCAGGGGAATTCCAAACCTATATAGACTTGATCATTCAAGCTAAATTAAAACTCTCAAAATTTACTCACCTGGAAATAACAATCTGCACCATGAGCTTTACGTCTTTAAAAAGCAATGGAAAAGAAGCTGTAGAGGAAAAATATATTTTTTAGGATAATCATAACTAATATTGTGCGCCAGGCACTTTCTAAATGCTTTAGACACATTTAATTTCATTCCCCTAACAACTCCATAGCATGTACATTTTTTAAACTGGTATTAGAGAATTGCTTCAACTACAGTGTGAAAAGTTAATAGGTACCATAGTTGTGTTCAAAGTCACATAGCTACTAGTCAACCAGCCAAGATTTGAACCCAAGACATTTACTGCAGACTCCACCCTCTCGTCAGTATGCTAACTTGCCTTTCTCAGGGGCGTTATATTTTCCATTCTGTGTATGTCTAAAAAACTAAGGAATTCTTTTAGATTTTACTTTTTCCTTTGGTGATGGTGTAAGTGGATATCTGCCACTTTCATTTTCTTATATTTCAAGATTCAAAGGATCTCTCTGAACTAAAAGCTGAGAGAACGGAAAAGGTCCTTCAGACTTTAGTGAATGGTAAGCTTATTTCTAACGTGGTTCTCATCAAACACATTGCCCATCTTTCATTTAGACACTAAAACAACCCTGATGCTTAATCTTTCATGTTATACAATGGCCCCACCTGCTGGCAAGTTTGCAGTACTCTACAAGAATGAGTTAAAATGGGACATTTTTGCCTGAAACTGGCTTCTTATACTTGTCTTCCTAAGAAAGGTAGATTAATGGGGGGACTGAAGGGATGGGGGATCTGAACTATGACCTCTGTACAAATCTTTCCAATGAATAGATGAAGCCTAGTGCAAGCTTATCAGATCAGTGTTTACCAACTGTAGAACAAGTTAATAGGTATTATAGTTGTGCTCACAATTAGCAAACACCTGCTTAAATAGGTTTCCTTATTGACATGTCAATCTTTGTTTTGGATCTCCAGGGAAAAGTATCAATATACTGCCAGCAGCCCTGTAAGACAGCAGAACCTCTTACTCTTTGAGCACCAGACACACTTTGGAATCACGAGGCTCGTCAATTACTGGACTTCAAGTATAAATAGCAGCTAGTATTTATTCAGTTTTTACCGTGAACCAGATGCTGTGCATATATATTATGGGTGGTATCTCATTCAACTACTGTGAGACAGGGACTTACCCGTTATTTTGCAGATAAAAGTTACTGAGGGGTATAGTCTTGCTTATATGTGGTACCAACACAGCTAGCAGGTAGCAGAGCCAGCATAAAACCTAGGCCATCTGACTTCACACTTGTAATCAATACCTCTCAACCAAGGAGAAAACCAAGTGAGAACAAAAAGGCATTAAGGCATCAGGCAGGCACTGCTTACATGCATTTAGCAAGAGCTAAATCAAGAAGGCATGCTTGCATAAGCCAGACCTTCTACAGCACTGCCAAGTGTGGTACCCCTTGACCACAGGTCACTGGCTCAGGTGAGTAAAGGTCTGACAGGTAAGAAGGCCCTACCTCCACCATCAACAGACCAACCAAAGCACTTTTAATATTCTCCCAAGGTCTCCTGAAGGAAAAAGACTAACAATTTAAAATTAGAAGCCCTAAGTTCAGGTTCCAGCCTCAAGTGTGGACACTCATCATACACAAGTCACTGTGGGGCTAAAACCTAGATTGTCGGCTTCATTTAACTATTAGGAAGACCAAATATTATAAGACATGTGGAACTGCTTTAAAAGATTAACATATAGCTAATTTTTCCAAGGATAAGTAAATCAGCATTTCCACATTATAAATATAAAACTTAAGAGCATGGTAGGTACATTTTAGCCATAAATCAAAAAAGACTCTGAAACTGAAGTTGTGAAGTTTCTAAGGGTTAATAAATGCATGTAGATCGAGAAAGAGTTCTTGTAAGTGAGTTTTTAAAATTGCATTTATTTTTTGATTGATAACTGCTTTACAATATTCGTTTGATTTTTTTGGTGACTGATGATACAGTGTATTTTCCTTGATAAGTATAAGTGATAGTAAAATACAGGTAGTTTCAGAGAAGCAATAAAGTGTTCACACAGATACACATTTTAGGAAAATCACAGCAGGGAAGGAGATTAATCTTTAAGACCTCTGCCTTTGAGATAGGAACGTACAGACTGTTTAGAAAAAGGGGATGTATTAATATTAATAGAAATATTTTCGGTGCATTCCCTATTTCCTGGACAGTCTCCTGCCAGAACAAGAATTCAAAATAGTGGCCTACTTAGGGCTTTCTCTGCCATGGGCCTGGGTCAGAGAACTAAGATCCCACAAGCTGCAAGGTGTGGCCAAAAAAGCTAAATAAATAAAAACAAAAACCAGAAAAAAAAGTGGTTGAAGTGGATAAAGGAAAACAGATGCCTAGTAGCTGGGTCAGAGTAGCTGTACCTCCATACTTGTTGCTAATGCTTCAACAAGCCCACACAGCTCTCTATCCACTTATGTAGGAGGCCCTGCTTGAGTACACCTATTGATACAGGCAGACAGCTAGCAATTCTCCTAAAAATAAGAATCCTGTGGCCTAAACACTTGTGCTAGACCTAATAAGGCTGGAGATGTGACGACAAATGAAGTTCACACCCAGCTTGCAAGAGTCTAGCTCATAGGAACCCATGGACTGACATGGCTAATTTTATGTACATGGGGGTGTATTTACCAAGTTAGTATTAATAAATAATGTAGGGGTATGCATCCCTTTGAATTTTAAAATTCTCCTTTAGCACCTTAAAATATCCTATTGGCTGAATCAGATTATTCTTTTTCTTGCTCCATGCTCTAAACAGCTGGTGTTAAAGCGAGGTATGTTTACCTGGGCACTTCACTAATAACACACCTAATGGAGGTGCATTTCACTCAGTGATAACTAAAAAAAACATGAGAAGATGCAGTCCAATCTGTCCCCATCCCCTTGAGAGCAGGCAGAGCAAGTTAGCAGGAAAACAAAGAGGTGAAGCAGTGAAATACACGTCAAATCCTGTTGGTAACAAGTAACATTATAATGAAAAATTTCTGTAAAACAAAGAGATTTCTAAGTCTTCAGTCTCAACTCATTCTAACATTTACAAATAACCAAAGCAATTTTTAAGTGTCTGTTCTAAGGTACTGCTTGTGTAGAAACTGCAGCTGTTATCAAGAGCAATATCTGAAGGCACAGTTTGACCAATGTACCATATCAAATCACGAAACTAAAAGTCAGTGGAAAAGATTGCCCAGCATCTCTCTCTCAACAGCCTTGAGTTTAATCCCAGATTTAGATAGGATCAACTGTCTTTGGTTAAGAATAACAATTCCAAGTTCCTGTAGAGCCAGGAAGAATTTTATGATCTCACTTTTCAAAAAGATGTTTAAATTCAATGTATTTCAGAGTGGAGTCTCAAAGGCCACGACTACAGTATGGACTTGGAGATGGAAGGTATGGAAAAAAACCAAACACCTTTTCCCTGCAATGAATTATTTTGACTCCCTATCCTCTCTTATACAAGGGGAAAATTTTTTTTACCTAAGTTTTTGAGGCTGTTACATGGCTAAATAAATACATATGTTCTGTACTCATTACTCAAATGACTTTAGCTATGTAAAAGAAACTTAAAACATTATGTACATTTTAACTATTTCTTTCCCTTGTGGAAAGACAAAAACAAAATGTCTTTTGGGGGGCCTTCAAGATTTCTAGAAATAGTATCTAAAATTTTTTTAGAAATATCTGAGGTTACCCCCAGATCATTCCCAATATTAAGACCTGGAGTTATTTTGGAGGTTGCAAGTAAAGCTGAAACACTGTTGTTTCTCAAGACAGTAGACCAGATGACTTCAAGAGGCCTGAACAAACTACAGAGTAGCAAAGGAATCCCTTCTTCTCAAAATAAACCCATACTCACAATGGGAGCCCTGATCAATACTCATAAGGTTTGTCTGAAATCAGACCAAATCTGGGATATATCTTAACTGTCATTTTGAAGTCAGTTACTATTAGTTATTAAACCTTTCCTGCGGTACTCACATAGCACCCCCACTCCGCCATGCTTGATGTCTATAGAGGAACTTGCTTTATAAACGCTGCCTTTCTCACAGCATCTACCACAGGATGGCAAATAAACCACCTATGAGGAAAATCTTACATACTGCTACTATGACATCTGTGGGGTAGGCAGTTGAAATCAAGTAAGCCTGCTTTTCATCATATCCAATTGATGAGGCTTAAGTTTCTGAAATTCCTAGAGATGTACTCAAGGTCAGCTCCAGGATTCAAAATTACAGCCCAAACCCGTTTCCTTAATGTTAGACAAAATAAGTCAAAAGAACAGTGCATTTTTTGTCACTGATTCATTTAATCTACAAAATTTTTTATCTATTGGTTTCTGAATTGTTAATATCACTAAGCGCTTAACAAAGAACAGCATGAGCAAGGATCCTTAATAATGGTAACAGCTCCCAAAATAAGATGTAGCAGAAAGTGTGGTATGTATGGTATTAAACAGAACATGCAGCTTTTATGGAAACAATGGGCTCTGACTCAATGGTTTAATCTAACTACCCAGAATTAAATTTTATTAGAGCTAAACAATCTTTTTAAAGTTGTTTTCATTAGGCTCTTTCAATTTTTTTCTTTTTAAAAAAAGGGGAATAAAGACTTCCACTGTATTTTTTTAAATTTCATCATTTTTATTTAAAAAAATTAAATATGACAAAACATTTGCAAATTGCTGGGCCAACAATTAGCATTTATTGAGTCCTTCTTCAGTCCCAAGGACTATTCTGTGTTCAGTGACTTAGTGAGAATTCAGTGTTAGACCTGCCTTCTGTGATTCTACCATCTTTCTAGCCCATGTATGATGGAGGTAACGTAATCTTATGTCACAGTTTCTCCACCAATAATCTGAGCATAAAAAAGAACCTATCTCAAAAAGGTTGTTTTATTAAATGAAGTTATGAATGTAAAGTCCTTAGCACGTGCCTAACATATGGTAAAACTTAGGGTCAAGCTATTGTTTACCTGGAGGAACATGGCATTTTCCTCCAATAGAATGTCTTTACACTACTCTGTTTAATTATTATTTTAATCTTTATAGTGGACTAAAACATCCTATAAAAGCAGCATATTGTAAAAATAAAATCAAGTTTACACAATGGGAGAATAATTCAAACATGGCAGTCAGGGTTTACCAAGCTGCTTCAGGGATTAAGTTCTGGAAGGTTTTCTTCTCTAAGCATGGTAACCATTTCTCTGTGTGCCTTTCCAGGAAATGAACAATTCATGAACTTTTATATACAACTGGATACAGATTACTTTTATTAGCAGTGTTACTGTGGTTTTGTGACTGATGGGGACAGTCTAAGTTTCAAGGGAAGACCTTGTCTCTTGACAGACTTATTAAGTGCTAAAATCCAGTTTCTAAATGAAAAGCCTGCTCTCCTCCGAAAAGGGGCCATGGAGGGTAGGTGGAACTGAATGCTTCCGAACTTTTCATTAGTGAACAGTGTGTTCAAAAACGTGTGTGGACACTATGCATACATGTGGGACTTTCCCATCACGTTTTAAGATTCCCATGATGGAGGGAATCAATTACTGGTATTCGTAGACAATAGGCAGAAAAGATGGCTTCAGTCGTTCTGAGTTACTCCAGTTTTCTCCATCTTCTGCTACTCTGCGGCCCCATCTACCCTTCCTCCTCTTACTGCCCTAAGTCCCTCTCTTGCCCAAAGTCCCTTCCTGTCTAGCTCTGCTTGAGTTCTCCCTCTATACTGGATTTCCCTCCCACCAGCCCCATCTTCACCATCTCCCCTGACCCCCCTCCTCCTCTCCCTTGAAATTGAGCTATAAGCACTTCCTATTTCTAGCCCCTCCCACTTTCTAGGACTTCTCTGTCCGCTTCCCCTCTCTTGCCCACCCCCCATGACCCCCCCCGACTTTCTCTAGGACCTCTTACCAAGCTGTTTAAGCCTTTCTCCTACCTCCCAAGGAAACTATTTTAAACTCCACCCTCCAACCCCAGAATGGTCTTTCCAAACCGTTCACCCTCCTAAAGATCGCTCTAAACGTTATTCCTCTACCACCCTCATCTTCCAAATCGTTCCCTATTTTCCCCAATTCTTAAGTACTTCGTTCCTCCAGGACCCGACTCCACCCCACTCTTCTCCGGCCTCTCACTCCACCCGCAAAAGAAGCTGGATCACTCTCCATACAGTCTCTTCCTTCCAGTCACCCTCCCAACTACCGCTCCCAACAGCCTCTTCCCCCCAAGATTTAAAAATGTCCCCTCCAAAGAACTCACAGTCCTACCCCCCGCTTAGACCCTTTCTGATGTTCCCGCTACTTCCTGGGTTCCAGGTCTCCCCCACTCTCGCAAGCATCACATGCTGGGTTCCCTCCCCACCCAGGGAAGAGCCCCTTCCCGCACATACCTGGAGGTTCCGGCCCGCGCCGCCCCCTTCTCCGTCCTCCGCCCGCGCTCGGCCACTCTTTCCGCCCTTCTCCCGCTCCGCCCTGCTTGCTCCCTTCCCTCCCCTTCCGACTCCGTACCGCTCCCTTCTCCGCAATTCTCGGCTCTCCTGCCCCGGGGGCGCCTCTGGGTCGCCCCCACCTCTGCGCGGCCCTCCCCACTCCCCTCCCCCTTCCCGGCTTCCCCTCCCCCACCCACCGCTCCCCGCCCCTCAGCTCGCCATTCTTCTCCTCGAGCCGCGCGCCCCGCCCGGCCCCAGCTTCCTAGCTTCCCGCTCCCTCGCACCCTCGCCCCCCCATCCCCGGCTCAGGTCTCGCTCCCCGCGGCCTCCCGCGCTCCCTGCCCGCGGCCTGACCTGCAATGGCGGCCGCCGATCGCGGCGCCGCGCGGCCAACGGGCGACAACCGAACCTCCCGCCGCCGTCGCCGCCGCCGCGAGCACTGCCTGCGCACTTCCGGCCTTGCGCCGCGAACACTTCCGGGGCAGAACACGCGAGCGCGCGCACGTGGGGCCGGGGCGGAGAGAGGCGAGCTCCCTGAGTGGCGAGCCCTTCCACCGGTGAGTTGGGGAAGGGGCGTACAGAGCGGGGATGGAATGGGGGTGTATCTAGCGAGTGCGGCCTGCTCTAGGTCGGCCCCCCGGGAAACTCGCCGATTCCCCTGTGCCGAGGCCGGGTGGGGCTACTCCAGAGATCCCCGGAGAGGGAAGGGGCGGCGGAGCCCTCGCGCGCCTCGGAAGCACGCATAGCCTAGCTGGGCCGAACGCGCCTTCTCTCCTGGCAGATTCTTCACCTTGAAGGGAGATGAGTAAGGGGCGAACCTGACCCGAGTGCGTCTTTTGGCGGCGGCGGAGCTGGGAATAGAGAAAGTAATTGACAGATGCCAGATCAGTCCTGCCGCTTCTTCCCGCTGAGAAGCTCTTGGTTCTTCCTGCCCATCAGCCCCACCGTCACCACCGTAGTTGAGTCTGTGATTTGCAAACTTAGCATGCAGTGGAGATGGAGATGTTTGCCAAAATGCAGGTTCCTTGACCTCCTCCCGCCCCAAAAGACTGTAATTCTGGAGCTATGGATTAGTACCTGGAATCCTGCCTTGTTAAAGATCGTTTTGGTTTAGGAGTTCTGCGGACCTGACTCTTGAGAGATTCCTTTAGACTGTCAACATTTCTTGCTTTCTTAGAATGGTCGAGGTACTGATCCTCCTCTTCTCCACCCCCAACCCCAGAAACCTCACGCACCAAATACGAAGGAGACTTTAGTTCTGCCTCGAATACAATTCCTGGAGAAGGAAATGGCAACCCACTCTAGTATTCTTGCCTGGAAAATCCCATGGATGGAGGAACCTGGTAGGATACATACAGTCCATGGGGTCGCAAAGAGTTGGACACGACTAAGCAACTTCACTTTCTTTTCTTTTCAAATACAGTTGGTCAGCTCCTTGTGGCTCCATTCAAGCGCACACTCCCAATAAAAAAATGAGGTTATGTTCAGTCTTTTGCTCTAAGATCAAGTTTTAGATTCTCACCTCTCTTCCTGGAGCACTTCCTTCAGGCAGTTGGCAGGATTGCTAGGAGGCTGAGTGTTGCTCTGTGTGTTGATCTTTGAATTTTTTTGTGTGAAAGAATCCTCAGCTTCTGGAGACTATTTGATAGATTCTTTGTGGGCCATGAAAGCATCTTTAGTTGAATATTTTAAAATGAACCTCAGTCAGACTTCCCAGGCGCTCCAGGGGTTAAGACTGGGAGCTTCTAGTGAAGGGGGCAGGGGAACTAAGATCCCACATCCTCCCCACCCCCAGTTCCTGCCTGGCCTTCTCCCCACCTCAGAAAAGGGGGAAAAAATAGAAATGAACCTCAGTGAGATACATTTGGAGTCTGCCACATAGAACAACGGTACTGTGCTGTGCTTAGTCAATCAGTCAAGTCCGACTCTATGCGGCCCTATGGACTGTAGCCCACCAGGCTCCCCTGTCCATGGGGCTTCTCCAGGCAAGAATACTGGAGTGGGTTGCCATGCCCTCCTCCAGGGGATATTCCCAACTCAGAGATGGAACCCAGGTCTCCCTCATTGCAGGCTGATTCTTTACCATCTGAGCCACCAGGGAAGTCCAGAACAGTGGTAATAAAAAACAATAGATGTGACATACCGCTGTTTAACAATGATTCTTTTCTCCCTTCCTAGGAATGGGTGAATTTAATGTCCATCGAGTGCGTTTCTTTAATTATGTTCCATCAGGGATCCGCTGTGTGGCTTACAATAACCAGTCAAACAGATTGGCTGTTTCACGAACAGATGGCACTGTGGAAATTTATAATTTGTCAGCAAACTACTTTCAGGAGAAAGTAAGTCATTTGGGAGCCTGATTTGGTGGTGTTGATGTTAATTTTTTTTTCTTAAGTTCAATTCTGCAAAATCTTCTATGTCTTTTTTTGTATTCAAAGAGATCCAGAAGAAAATGACTCCCCTACTCTCTCTGTTGTTGAGAAACACAGAACAAATATACAATCTCTTGTCTGACTGATGAGCTTAGAGCTTCAATCTATGTAATGTTCGTTAGAAAGATCCTACCTAGGAATTGTGGTGCTCACTGCCATTTGGAAACACATGTTTACTAGATCTGTTGGGCACAGTATTCTTATTGTCAAGATCATTGCTTCCTATCAGTCTCTGCACCATTGTAACTTTAGTAAAGTGGCATTTCCTGCTGTGTTAGTACCCATTTCACTGTTAATTCAGAAAAAAATGATGAGACATTTTAATATCAAACTTTTTGGTGATGTGATAGCAAGAAGATGAATTCCTAAGTTATCTATTTGAAAGAAGGTAGATTTATATACCTAACATTTTGAAGTAAAGATTTTAAATTAGGTAAAATATCATTTGAGTATACGCAAAAGGCTGTTATAGCAGCATATTTTTCAAAGTCTCTGATTACGGATTTCAGGTGCAACAAAATAATTCAGTTCACATTTATTGAGTGCCTTGCATGCCCTCAACACCATGATACAAATGAATGGAAGGAAAAATGAATGCAGTGTCTAGCAGCTTAGTACTTGGAATTTAGGTACTCTGTAACTATTTCTAAATGACCGCAAGCATTAGGCATTAAGATGAATGTCAGAGGCCCTACCTTCAAGGAGCTCAAAATCCAGTGGGGGAAAGAAGAGTATACAGTTTTGAAATAGTGTGGTCAGTTTTATTATAGACCTAAGCATGGGCATAGAATCTTAGTGGAGAGGTGCCTTGCTCTGATGAGGTGGGTTTAGGATTCCTGGACAGGGATGACTTATCTGAGCTGACCCCTGAAGCACTAACAGGAGTTAAGAAATCACTGGTCACCAAAAATGAGTCTCATTCTAGAACATAAAAAAAATGCTGTGATGCACACTTGTTGCATCCTGTGATTTTTCTTGTTATTATCATTGCAACTATATAATTGTTTATATATTTGTTTAATGTCTTCTTCCCTGCTGAACTTCAGATTTTATGAAAAAAGGATCTTGTCAGTGATATGGCTGTATTCCCAGCATTTAGCAAGTGCTTAATACGAAGACATCACTGAGTTAATACGTGGTCGACCAGTCTTTACCTAGTACATCTTCTTTTCCACTCCCATTGGTTTTCTTTTTTCTTGAACAAATTAATTCAGTCTAGTCTTCCACTTTGTTTCCTTGTTCCCTTCCTGGTTATTGGAGGTTGATTAGCTCGGGTGATCACTCTCAAATCATAAAAACATTGTATCTGTCAGAGTGAAGAGTAGGGACTACTAGTAAGGAGAGTTATCTTCTATTCATGTCATTGACTTTGGCAATTTGGGCAGACCATTTACAGGTGCTTTGCTTTTCCAAGTTCAAAGAGGAAAAATTGTATCTCTTCATTCCCTTTGGTAGCAAGCAGCTATAGGAATAAAGTTCCTTGATTGTATGAATGCTTTTTAAGCAAGAAGAAAACACTTAGAAATCTGAGACTTGAATGAAAAGCTGGAGTGAGCTGCATTCATTTCTTTTATTTTCACTTTTTAAACAATGTTTATTGGTGAAATTGGCCCACAATAAGCAACATGTTTTCAGAGTATACATATTGATAACTTTTGACACGTACACACCTTTGAAATCATCAATCAAGATCATTGCAATGACTTTTAAAAATCAGATAACATCAAATACAATTACTTGCAGACTTCATTGTCTGAAAACATTCTGCAGAACAAGTCCTAGAAAAAGAAACAAAACTAACCGTATAACTAAAATGGGAGCCTGAAAAAAAATGAAAGTATCAGTATCATGATCTTCAGATAGTGTGAAACTCCACACTAAGTCATTTCTAGAGAGGCGTTTTAATTTTCCCCTTCTGACTGTGACCACTCAGTGCTGGTAGCTGGTGAATTCACTGTGGGTTGAGAAGTTATGGTATTTCTGTAGTTTTTCCCAGGTCATGAGTCTCGGGCCACAGAAGCTCTGTGCTGGGCGAAAGGACAGCGACTGTTTAGTGCTGGACTCAATGGAGAAATTATCGAGTATGATTTACAGGCATTGACCATCAAGTATGCTGTGGATGCCTTTGGAGGACCTATCTGGAGCATGGCCGCCAGCCCCAGTGGCTCTCAACTTTTGGTCAGTACACAACTATTGGTAATCCAAACCGAGATTTCCTCTTGCGCCCATTTACACTTGCTTCCCTATGTTCATAGGAAAGTGAAGTTATATCGTGGCCAGTTGCAATTCCAGTCTGAGCTGAATTCCAGCAACCAAGCAACCAATTGTACCTAGATTCCAATAGGAGATACACGATTGAGGTTGTTACTGGAGATGTAAAAATCCCTTGTCCTTTTGCACCCTTACTGCTTCTACTTTGGATCTAGTTTGTTCATTTATAACACCAGAGGTTTCAGTTTGGTTCAGCATCTCCCAAACTGTGTCCTTTGGAATTGGGAGACATAGACACTGTCTTTTATTTTTCTGCGCTTTGTGTTTTATGATACATTTTTGTTTCAGAATCACCGCGTATTAAATCCTTCTGTAGATTTACAACACACGTTAGTATATTAAAAGTTCTGATAGGTCTTTTTACAAGTTGACTTGTGGAACCATGTTTCTCAAAAATTTTTTGAGCACAGACAAAATTTCCCTCCTCCACGTGTATTCTTACCATTAGTTTTCTGTGATGAGTTTCTGATTTTTTTTTTTTGTACTATTTTGCAGTATCTTGACATATCTCCATGAAGGTGACAGTTAATGGGTCTTTAATTTAGGCCATCATATCTAGCACAGACATGCCGTGAAATCCTATTTCTCCTCCATGTCCTGTGCAGGAATTAGGCCACTCATTGGCCTGGTTTCTGGCTGGGATGTGAAGGCTGCCAGGAACCAAATATCTTGATACCAGTACTTTTTTCCTCTCACAAACTATTTTTCCTCTTTCAGAACAAGTGTTAGCTTGAGGGAAGAAATGTGTATATTTTAAATATGTATATTTAGTTCTCTAAAATGCTTTCTCTGTTTTCCACCCCCTTTTCCATGATAGGTTGGCTGTGAAGATGGATCTGTGAAATTATTTCAGATCACCCCAGACAGAATCCAGTTTGAAAGAAATTTTGATCGTCAGAAAAGTAAGGGTTATTTGTCATCAGGGCAGTGAGTAGTGTTAACAAGAAGTTACGTTTCTGTGCCACTGGAGATGGGATACTTTACTGTGGGTCCAGGGAATATTTTAGCTGTGTGCCAACTTTCTGTGATGCAGGGTATATGCTAGATGCTGTCCTTAGCTCAGGTTCTCTCCACTGTGTAACATAGCATAGCTGTGACTGCCTGGTTAATAATAATAGAGAAAACTGGCAATCCAAAATAGGAAAGGGAGTGTTTCTGTGCGAATCAGTTTGTTAGTTCTCACTCACTTAGAGAAATTTTGATAAATGTGCATAAAGTCTCAAAACTAGGACTTTGCTGTAGGTAGGAGCTGTGGTTCTCAGTCCGGCTAGTACTTGCAAGCTGAATGTGGGAATTTTATAAACAATTGCCCCTATTCCAGCTGCACCTACGGACACTGACTTACAGATCAGAGGTTGGCAACCTGTTTCCTTAAAGACACCAGCTAATAAATATTGTAGACTTCAGCAAAGTAGCCCTAGATAATGCTTAAACAAATTGACATGGTTGTACTCGCCTAAAACTTCATTAACGACAACAGGTGGTCACCCTGAGTTGGCCTTTGGGTTACAGTATGCTGACTCCTCTTGAGAGTGGTGTCTGAGATGTTCTCTGTGTCCAATAGTAATATTTAGTCTCTATTCATCAAATCCCTGTATGTTTGTTTTTAATATCTTTCAGGTGTTCTGTTTTTAATTACAAAGGTGACACGGTGTTGTTAAAAATTTCATGTGTTTGGCTAAGTGTGAGAGAAAAAATAAGTGGCTCATTTCAGTCTGTAGGCAACATTTTTAAAGGAATCTAGACCTTTTTGTATCTTCAAACAGATGGATACATTTCCAAGAGTGCTTGCACTTGCTTTTTAGCTTATTTTTTTTTCATTTGCTATATCACAGACATCTTTCTGTGTGAGTTGAGTTGTGCCCATGTGAGTAGCATTCCATTTTACGGTGTTCCATAATTTATTTGACCAAGCTCCTATTGATAGATATTATTATTATTATTTTTTTTTTTTTTTGCTACTCAAGCCAGGGCTGTAACGAACATTCTTTTCTTCACTTGGGCACTCCAGTAATATTTCTCTGTGGTGAAATTGCCAGTGCAGTTGCTGTAACATATGCACGTTTAAATTTTGTTTGGTTACTGCCGGATCACCCTCAGAAGGTTGTGCTTGTTTATACTCCTATCAACCGTTTATCCATTATTAAAAGCAAGCATATGTTATGTGGGTCCCAGGAAAAAGTTGTTCCTCACCTGTAACAAAACAGTTCTTCACAAGAATGCAGTAGGTGAGCGCTAAGACTATAGAACACTAGTAGATCACTGTGGAAAGAGAACTCAGTTACCGTTTGCTGTATATTTACGTGTATGTCACTTTCTCTTTGGTTGTGAAACTCCCTAGATCGAATCCTGAGTCTCAGCTGGCATCCTGCTGGTACTCATGTTGCGGCTGGCTCCATAGACTGTATTAGCGTGTTTGACGCCAAATCAGGTGACTGTTTTTCTCAGTTCATTTGGGATGTGGGTCTTGTTTGTCAGATTCACATTTCTGTGTTTCCAAAAGCTTGTGACCTTGTGCTTTCACCAACCTTCTGAGATGTCACCATGAATTTCATATCTTTCTTGGATTCCTACTGCTGCTTTTGGGAGAATCTTGATTCTTCAATGGAATACAGTATTTTTCATCATAAGAATTCACAGTAAAATTTGCCTTTAACCAGTAAGCCACTTACTGTAAATAGTCAGTAGATACCTATTTATATATACCAGTTCTTCGTAAAAGAAGGTGTCTGTCTTTGAGGAACCTAAGTTCTTGGTAACACAGTAACGTATTTCCTCTGCTCTTGGCCTGGAGGATTGGCTGATGGATTCCTTCAGTGATGAGACTGACTTCAACCTGTTAGGTGGCCGTCTGTACTCCCCTCTAAGATGAGAGGATACACAAGGCAGGGATGTCGCCTTTTTCTTTCTCTGTACTGCTTAAGCAAGTTTTTTTATTGTTATCAGTCATATATGCATATAGTCAAAGAATTCCTTAAGGCTTTTTGCAAAAAAGCAGGACTCCCCCGGTATCCCTTCTCATGCTCCTCAAAGGCAATAGCCTGCAACTCTTAGCTGTTTCTTTTGATATGTGTCTCTGTGCTATACATAGTATGCTTAAAATACTGTATTTTATTTTCCTTAGTTTTAGCCTGTTATTTATTGACTTCTACTGTATTAACCCTCTTTCTTTGCCCTTTGCCACATGTACTCATATTTCTTCATGATCCTCCCAGTACAGTTATATTGTAATTTTGTTCAGATTAGCAGTTGATGCTTTTATTCTTAGATTATATAGGTACTACTTGCAAAGTAAATGTCTTTTCCTTTCCTGTATGCTTTTTTTAATTTTATTTTTAATTGGAAAGTACCCTATATTCTTTTCGTTAATATTGTGTGTGTCTCTCTCTCCTGTGTGGTGATTGATACATGTATTAGTAATTGATCTCTACATTCTTCTAGTTGTATAACGTAGGTTCAGCTACATCTGGTTTTCTTTCTTATTTTGGGTGGGGTGGGGTGGGGGGCATTGCATGGCTTGCAGGATCTTAGTTCCCTGGCCAGGGATTGAACCTGGGCCCCTGCAGTGAAAGCACCAGACCGCCACTAACTACGGACCACTAGGTAATTCCCACTTCTGGTTTTCTTTCTACAACTTTTATCTCCTCGAAGGATTCTCTCCCAGAGCCTTCTGCCGTGCCTCAGTCGAGTTAAGCCAGTTTCTGGGCCTGCTGCACAACTCTGAGATCTTGAATTCTGGTTTTTCAACCATTCTGGGAATTCCCTTTGCTTGTCTCTCATGTGGAGTTCCCTGTGGCCATGTCATGCACTTTCCTAGTTTATCACTTTGTTTTGTGGATCCTGAGAAAGGGTTTGTGAGAAAGAATTCTAAGTTAGAAATTATTTTTCCTTGGAATTTTGAAGCCATGGTTCTGCTGTTCAGCTTCTAGTGTTATGAAGTCTGATGCCTTCCTGGGAGTAGATCCTTTGTGTGGGTTTTTATGGTTTGTTTTTCCTGGGAATTTTTAAGCTCTTCCTTTTATCTTTACTGTTCTGAATTTAATAATTATGTTCTTTGTTGTGTAGATCTGTTAATTTCGATTATATTGGACAACTTGATAGGTTCCTTTAATCCAAAACCCATGTTTTCCATTTCTGAGGAAAATTCTTATAATCATTTTGTATATGTGTTTCTTTCCATTTTTTTCTAGAATTTTATCATTTGAATGTTGGCTTTTCTCATTTATTTTCTTTCTTTCTTTTCCCTGTTACTTTTCTTTTTTTTTTTTTTCCCCAGGGAGCAAAAGTAATTTTATTCATTGCCATTAAATATAAATTGACAGAAATAGTCTTAGATTTAGAAAACAAGGATCACTGAGGAGCAGACACTTGAATAGAAAAGAGTAATAACTGTGATGACTGAAAATCTGGGAATCACTGTAGGGCTGAGGTTCCCAAAGTTACTGTGAACCCCACTACGGTTCATTTTTCTTTTTTTTTTTTATAAATTTATTTATTTTAGTTGGGGGCTAATTACTTTACAATATTGTAATAGTTTTTGCCATATCCCTGTTACTTTTCATCTCTAACTTTTTACTCTGCTTCCTGGGAAAGTTTGTCATCTTTATCTTAGTCCTTTTCTTGAGATTTTCCTTTCTGCTGTTTGCTTCTAGACTTCTTTGTTTCCTGCATGTTCTTTTTTATAGCATTCTCCTTTTATTTCACTATATAGCATACTATTCTCCAACACTATTCTCTTCTCCAACTGTTATTTATTTTTCTCTACTCATCTCTTGGGCCTCTGCCTTCCATACTGAGGCTGTCCTCCAGGGTCTAGGGGTTCCTTTCATCACCAGACAAGTTTATTGCATCTGAGCTTCACTGAGGAATGGTCTGGCTTGACTGTCATTATGGGGAAGCTCTAAAGACAGACTGTTTAGGTCCTTTGTCTTGTACAAGTCATGTTTCCCAGAAATGTTTTTTGTTCTCTTGTGGGGTGATAACAAGCAGGGCCATCAGCATTCTAAGAAAACTGGTTTTCTTAATGTTGAGTGACAAGTTTTAACTTAATCTTTGTTCCATATAGCACTCCCACCCTCAGTTGCATTGATACCCCTCTTCAGAGAATAAGTTTCTGGTCTCCTCTGAGAAGTGGAGTTTGGGGAGTTGCCTGGCTTCTTAGCTGTGAGGCAGGACCTAAGGGATATCATATCAGTTCAGTCACTCAGTCGTGTCCAACCCCAAGGACTATAGCACACCAGGCCTCCCCATCCATCACCAGCTCCCAGAGCTTACTCAAACTCATGTCCATCGAGTCAGTGATGCCATCCAACCATCTCATCCTCTGTCGTCCCCTTCTCCTTCTACCTTCAATCTTGCCCAGCATCAGGGTCTTTTCCAATGAGTCAGTTCTTCGCATCAGGTGGCCAAAGTATTGGAGTTTCAGCTTCAGCATCAGTCCTTCCAATGAATATTCAGGACTGATCTCCTTTAGGATGGACTGGTTGGATCTCCTTGCAGTCCAAGGGACTCTCAAGAGTCTTCTCCAGCACCACAGTTCAAAAGCATCAATTCTTCTGTGCTCGGCTTTCTTTATAGTCCAACTCTCACATCCATACATGACTACTGGAAAAACTATAGCTTTGATTAGATGCATCTTTGTTGGCAAAGTAATGTCTCTGCTTTTTAATATGGTGTCTAGATTGGTCATAACTTTTCTTCCAGGGAGTAAGCGTCTTTTAATTTAACGGCTGCGGTCACCATCTGCAGTGATTTTGGAACCCAAGAAAAGAAAGTCTGTCACGGTTTCCATTGTTTCCCCATCTATTTGCCATGAAGTGATGGGACCGGATGCCATGATCTTAGTTTTCTAAATGTTGAGTTTTAAGCCAACTTTTTCACTCTCCTCTTTCACTTTCATCAAGAGGCTCTTTAGTTCTTCTTCCCTTCCTGCCATAAGGGTGGTGTCATCTGCATATCTGAGGTTATTGATATTTCTTCTGGCAATCTTGATTCCAGCTTGTGCTTCATCCAGCCCAGCATTTTGCGTGATGTACTCTGCATATAAGTTAAATAAGCAAGGTGACAATATGCAGCCTTGACATACTCCTTTCCGGATTTGGAACCAGTCTGTTGTTCCATGTCCAGTTCTAAGTGTTGCTTCTTGACCTGCATACAGATTTCTCAGTAGGCAGATAAGCTGGTCTGGTATTCCCATCTCTTGAAGAATGTTCCACAGTTTGCTGTGATCCACATAGTCAAAGGCTTTGGGGTAATCAGTAAAGCAAAAATAGATGTTTTTCTGGAACTCTCTTGCTTTTTTTATGATCCAATGGATGTTGGCAATTTGATCTCTGGTTCCTCTGGCTCTTCTAAATCCAGCTTGAACATTTGGAAGTTCACGGTTCATGTACTGTTAAAGCCTGGCTTGGAGAATTTTGAGCATTACTTTGCTAGCATGTGAGTTGAGTGCAATGGCGTGGTAGTTTGAACATTCTTTGGCATTGCCCTTCTCTGGGATTGGAATGAAAACTGACCTTTTCCAGTCCTGTGGCCACTGCTGAGTTTTCCAAATTTGCCGGCATATTGAGTGCAGCACTTCCACAGCATCGTCTTTTAGAATTTGAAATACCTCCACTGGAATTCATCACCTCCACTAGCTTTGTTCATTCATAGTGTTGTTTCCTAAGGCCCACTTGACTTCGCATTCCAGGATGTCTGGCTCTAGGTGAGTGATCACACCATTGTGGTTATCTGGGTCATGAAGATCTTTTTGTATAGTTCTTCTGTGTATTCTTGCCACCTATTCTTAATATCTTCTGCTTCTGTTAGGTCCATACCACTTCTGTCCTTTATTGTGCCCATCTTTGCATGAAATATTCCCTTGGTATCTAATTTTGTTGACGAGATCTCTAGACTTTCCCATTCTGTTGTTTTCCTCTATTTCTTCACACTGATCACTGAGGAAAGCATTCTCATCTCTCCTTGCTATTCTTTGGAACTCTGCATTCAGATAGGTATATCTTTCCTTTTCTCCTTTGCCTTTAGCGTCTCAGGTTTCTTAACCTTTTTTTCAACCAGTCCATCCTTTTAACCCCTCTTTCACAGTGTGTCTGGAGTCACCAGTTGCTGGGTCTTCCGAGGATTCCATGGTAGAAATCAGGTGGTTTCTTGGCTCTTCCTACTGCTAATTTGGGACTTAGTTTTCAGGTTCTACTAAGTCAGTTACTACTCTGTGTCTGCTTTCCAGTCCCCAAATTTTGACACTCTTGTCTTCTGTCCCATTCTCATGGAGATTTGGAAAAGAGCAGAGTAGCATATGTATGTGCAGCTGGCCATTTTTAAGTGAAGTCTCAAACATCTCCTTTCCATCTCACCTCCTCACCGCAAATTTCTTCTGTCAACATGCCCCCACCCCACCCTCCTTCTCTAGGTAACATTTTGGTGTTCCATTCCTGAGTTCACCATAACCACTGTTTATTGGCTCTCTGTGGTCTGGGCTCAAGCAGCTGAACTTACCAGATGCCAACACAGGCAGCTTTTCAAGACTAAGGAGAAATGAGTGCTGTTCAAATGTGGGCTTTGCTTTTTTTTTCACCAGGGAGCGCTATTGGTAAGATGCTGGTGGATAGGCAGTACATGGGCGTGTCTAAGCGGAAGTGCATCATTTGGGGTGTGGCCTTCTTATCGGATGGCACTGTCATAAGCGTGGACTCTGCTGGGAAGGTACAGATCTGGGACTCAGCTACCGGGACCCTCGTGAAGAACCATCTGGTCTCGAATGCTGACGTGCAGTCCATTGCTGTATCCGATGTGAGTATAGCCCTTGTTGGAGCAGTTCCTGTACACCTTGGGCAGGGAGGGGAGAAGGCTGTGTCAGTGATGTGCCACCAACACTGAGTGTTGTAGTGGAGGAAGATGAGCTTAGGACAGTGTGTCTCAAAACCCACAAAATTTGCCTGAACTCTTATTATCCAACAGTTAGAGAATATTCTCTAAAAGGTTAGTTAGCTGAGAGGTTTTTTTTCAGATTCTCCTTATCCCCGGTTAACCCACCTTTTGACAGAACGGGGTTTTTTTAATGTAAAATTCGTATTTTATAAACACATAATATAAGCTTTTACAATATAAACTGATACAATGCTTCTTAAAATATTTAACTGGAGGATAATTGCTTTACTATGTTGTCTTGGTTTCTGCCATACAACAACATGAATCAGCCATAAGTATCATATGTTCCCTCCCTTTTGAAACTCCCTTCCACCTCCTACCCCATCCCACCCCTCTAGGTTGTCACAGAGTTGAGCTCCCTGTGTTATATAGCAAACTTCCCACTGGCTGTTTTACATATGCATATGTTTCAATGCTACTCTCTCTCTTTGTCCCACCGTCCTCTTCCCACTCCCACCCCGTGTGTATAAGTCTGTTCTCTCCATCTGCATCTCTATTCCTGCCCTGCAAATAGGTTCATCAGTACCGTTTTTCTAAATTCCATATATATGCGTTTATATTACAATGTTTGTTTTTCTGATTTACTTCACTCTATGTTACGGGCTCTAGGTTAATTCACCTCACTAGAACTGACTCAAATTCATTCCTTTTTATGGCTGAGTAATATTCCATTGTATCTATGTACCACAACTTCTTCATCCATTCATCTGTGGATGGACATCTAGGTTGCTTCCGTGTCCTGGCTGTTGTAAGTAGTGCTGTGATGAACATTGGGGTACATGTGTTTTTTTGAATTATGATTTTTTTAGGGTATATGCCCAGTAGTATGATTGTTAGGTCATATGGTAGTTTTATTCCTAGTTTTTTAAGGAATCTCTGTACCGTTCTCCATAGGGTCTGTATCAGTTTACATTCCCACTAACAGTATAAGAGGGTTCCCTTTTCTCCACATCCTGTCCAGCATTTAATGTTTGTAGATTTTTTGATGATGGCCATTCTGACTACAATGCTTTTTTTAAATGTAAAATTTATGTTTTCTTATTGAAAAGCTTCTTGAGACTTCAACATAAATTTTTGTCATATTACTCTTATGCATATATAAAATGGGAAGTGTGTGAAATAATGCAATGAGGATATTCCTAGAACTTCTTTACATTCAGAGTTGGACTCTGAATCACTTGGATTCAGTTCTCAGGGTCCATGGTTCCCACATGGGCCTCTCGGCCACCCACGGTGTTGGTAGAAGATGCTCCACTGTGGTCACAAAGTTTTCTTTTAGGCTTTTGACAACTCTTCCACAAGTTTTGATATTTGTTCTTTATCTAAAGATACCACACATACAAAGATTGACAGATACAAGATATTTTTATTTCAGAGATGTTAAAATGTAGGAAAGTGTGTACCTGAGAATCAAGGGATTTTGGTCCCTTTTTTTTTTTTTTTAACTGAAAAAAATGCAGTGATACAAATTCCCCGTTCTCAGAAATGCTTATCCCAAACTCTGGAACTGGGCAGACTTGGGTTTGAATCCCAGTTGTGCCACTTAACATAGCTCCGTGTCTTCCTTAGGCAGGTTGCTGCTTTCTATGCCTCAGTTTCTTCCTGTGTGAAAACAGGGATGTTCATAATACGTTCCTCATAGCTGTCTGAGGAAAGATTAAATGGGTTGCACTTGTGAAGTGCTAGGTACAGTGTCTGGCACAGTGAATGTGCTATTACCATTTTTATGTCTCTTTTAAAACCAATCCTAATTTCAAGGCTTTTCTCCACACTCTCTCGCCAGAGCAGATGATTATTTTTAGGTTTCTTTTTAATGGTTTTTTTCATTGATTAAAGAGTGAATTTTGGCAAACACCCAGTCCTTTGATCTACTTGGAGACTTTGTGTGTGTCCACACTCACACATACCTCTTCCAAGTCTGTTTTTCTCTTGCTTGGTTCCTGCTGCACTCCAAGGAACCCCCCCCTTTTTTTTTTCAGTTTAACTTTTAGTTTGCACTGCTTTCATTGCAAAGCATGGACTTTCTCTAGTTTTGACACAAGGGCTTCTCTCATTACAGTGAGCAAGCTTGTTTCGTTGTGGAGCATGGGCTCAGTAGTTGTCGTGTTTGGGCTTCTCGTAGGCTACAGTCCATGGGGTTGCAAAGAGTTGGACACGACTGCGCAACTTCACTTTCACTTTTCACTTTCATGCATTGGAGAAGGAAATGGCAATCCACTCCAGTTTTCTTGCCTGGAGAACCCCAGGGATGGCGGAGCCTGGTGGGCTACCGTCTATGGGGTCGCACAGAGTCGGACACGACTGAAGCGACTTAGCAGCAGCAGCAGCAGCAGTTGTGACCCATGGACTTAGTTCCGCCACCAAGGATTGAACCCATGTCCCCTGCATTGGCAGGCAGATTCTTAACCACTGGACCACCAGGGAAGCCCCCAAGAGAGCTTTTGTTTGCTTCTCAGTGCTTTTATGATTCGACCTCAAGGAAAGAGAATGTGGAGTGAACTTGCCTTCCCAGTTATTCTCTGTAGGTAGGACTTCGAACAGATGGCCATTTGATCTGTTTAGTGGAGGTAGAGGCAAAGAGCGTGTGAGTTCCTAAACAGCTCAGTATTTTCACTTTTGCTCTGGGCTGATGCTTTTCAAACTGTACCCTCAGAGGAGGTAAAGGAGAGGCCTGTGCCCAGAGCAGAGGCTTTGGCAGCAGAAAGCGTGTAGCTTTGTCAAGTCTGTACAGCTGCAGACTGGGCAAGCAGGTAAACTCTTGAAGTTCCAGCTTCCTTAACAGGGTAGAGGCCTATTAAATAATGATTAGGCAGGGGGGGAAAAAAGGTAAAATCATGATTCATACAAAGATGAAATGGACGTATGTCTGAGATTTTCTGTAACTCATAAATTATTGAGGGAGCCAGTAAGACGTCATAAGCAGTTCAAAGGGAGAAATCCGAGAACACAATTAATGTCAGGCCATCAGGAAGGTGAAATTTTACGATTTTGTTGCAAACTCAGTGTCCACAGGGCAGTCATCCACTGCATTCTACCAAGCAGAATCCCTTTGCATCTCTACGCAAGAGAATCTTTTGCATCACTCTCAGCTTTTCACAATCTGTAGAGTTGTGAAATAGCTCTCTAACAATCAAAGGGCTCCCTTGACAAGGACTTGCTCTGCTCATTTCAGTCCTTTACAGTTTCTCCCAGTAGGGCAAATGATACTTAACGCTGCAAGCTGTTGAAAGATTAGAGGTGATGTGACTTAAAGTTCCTAGCATAGTGTGTAGTTGACAGCAGCTCCATGTTTGTGTGTTCAGACGTCTCACTGTTCTTGACCAGTTCACCTACTCTTTACACTATTTGACTGGTTTAACTACTTATCCAGGTTCCTGATTTTTTTCTCACTACCCTATCAAGTATCCTGTTTTGTTTTTTTCTTACTCAGAATTATGTGCAAAAAACAAAATTACAATGAAAATGATTTTAGAGAAATTTTAAAAAGTAGTTGTAGACACAGCAGGACCTTTTAAAACTAACAGAAATCCCAGTGCTCAACATACTGACCAGAAAGAGCCTTAAACTGAGGAACCAGGGAACCTGCATCTTTGTGATATTGATCAGGCCACTTCCCCTCCTCAGCCTGCCCTTGCTTCTCTAAAAAGAACGGTGAATTTTAGGGTTTTCTGAACTTCTGTCTTCTGGCTGCCTCTTTTGAGGCCCCTCTTTTGCCCAATATTATTGCTATTCTGTTGAGGTCCAGTTTCCATTATATGAAAGCATTCTTAAGTTTAAAGTACTTCCTGTTAATTTTGTCAGTAGGGAGCGCGTTGTGACCTATTCATGGAATTGTTAGCTCCTGGAGGAAAAAAGACCCCTGCAACCTCCTGTCCCCAATTATGGGCGTTTTCCCCCATAAGCTTTCTAGGTAGAAAACCTCGGGGAATATTTTGTAACACTGGGCCTTGTTTTGCTCAAATGTACCTCCCTGATGATTTCCTTTCTCAGCAAGAAGACAGTTTCGTGGTGGGCACAGCCGAGGGGACGGTGTTCCATTTTCAGTTGGTCTCTGTGACTTCCAGCAGCAGTGAGAAGCAGTGGGTGCGGACGAAGCCATTTCAGCATCACACCCATGACGTGCGAGCCGTGGCTCACAGCCCCACCGCACTGATATCTGGAGGTGGGTTTTGCTCTCCACCTGGCTGCTGCTTTACTCTGCCCATCTCCAGTTATGTTCATGCGGAGCTTTTCCTGATTCCGATGCATTTTCCCCTCTCCTTCTCACTGCAGGCACTGACACCCACTTAGTTATTCGTCCTCTGATGGAGAAGGTGGAGGTAAAGAATTACGATGCTGCTCTCCGAAAAATTACTTTTCCCCACGTGAGTATCATCCTCTTAACTGCGACCGCCTTCTCACCTCCCTGTCCATCTGTCCCACAAGACAGCACCACTCACTCTTGGGCGAATCTGTAGGTCTTCTGTAGTTACCTGCCTTCTTCTTTCTTCTGTCTGTTTCTCAAGCAAGCGTCTGGCAAAGATATTTACAGGGGCCAAGAGATTTAGGGCAGCATTCCTAGTTCATCTTTTGGGGAAATCATTCCTTTTTCCAGTTTATGTAGATTTTGTTTGTTTTTGAGGCTGGGATCTTTATTATTCTGGATGGGAGCAGAAAAATCCAGGCTTTCAGTGTTCTTTTCTAGGTAAATTCATCATCTTTCTAGGCTAGAAACTCTTCTGCCCACTACCTGCTTCTATGTTCCATTCAACCAGTAAACCTTACCGAGTCTGTCTCCTCACCCTCCCTCGAATCTAGCCATTTCTCTTTGTGTACACTGCCGTTATCCTAGTTTGGATCTGTGTCTTTTCTTTTTTAACAATAGCTTGTTAATGATCTCCTTTTATTTAGTTTTGTGTCATTCCAGCTTATTCTCCATATGATCTGTTCAGAAAGCAACTTTATTCATCGCTCCATGCTTGAATGCCTTTGGTTGTCCCTCGTTGCCTTCAGCATAACGACCTGCTTCCTTAGCATGGCTCATGATACCTGTCTTGATATGGAGAAGAGAGTTTCTTCCCTCCCCTCTACTCTCACACCCTTGCAGCACCTCCCTCCCCACCCCCACCCAGTCTGGCAGTTCTGCAGGACTCCTCTTTACTCCCACAATGCTCTCTTATCTTTGAGATGGCTCCCAAGCCGAGCTGCTGCGTGTTTGCCTGGAATGTCCTGCCCCACTTTCTTTCCTGAGTGATCTTTACCAGTGAACCTCGTCTGGACTCCTGCCTTTACTGCCATGGGGTTAGACTAAATATCCTTTCTACATTTTTTCATCAAATATTGTGCTTAGCCGTGTTAAAATTCTTTGCACCCTTAGTGTAATTGCCTGTTTAATTTTACGTCAATCCTTTAAACTGTAAGCTCGAGAGCAGTAACTAGGTTTTTCGTTTGTTTGTTTGGTTCCGCTGGATCCTTGTGGCTCACGGGCGTCCCCTGTTTCAGCACACAGGCTGTAGAGCGCATGGGCTCAGTAGTTGCCCCCTGGCATGTGGGATCTTAGTTCCTTGACCAGGGGTCGAACCCACATCCCCTATGTTGAAAAGTGGATTCTTAACCACTGGACCGCCAGGCAAGTCCCAGTAGCTAGGTTTTTATTTACCACTGTGACAGTGCCTGGTGTACGGTAGTACTCAGGAAATACTTATCAAGTCAGTGGATTTCAACAGTAAAAGTGTTCTGAGGTGTTACTGCACTAGATGACCCCAGCCTGTTTCTGTCTTTTTGTTTTTTGGACTGGTACAGCGACGGCTTGTTTCCTGTGCAAAAAAGAAGCAGCTTCTCCTCTTCCAGTTTGCTCATCACTTGGAACTCTGGCGACTGGGATCCACAGTTGCAACAGGTAAGCTGGGAGAAGGTTTTTTTGCAACAAGAAAACTGGGAGAGAGAAGCCAGAAATTGCAGTTGAAATTCTGCTTGTGGAAAAATGGAAGTTGGTTATTTTTCTGTCTGTTTGACATCCTTACGGTTTCCCATCCACTAGACAGAGCAGAAGAGTTCCTCAGAGTGTTAAAATTGTTACCTGGACACCGAATCACCTTTAGAAAGTTTGCAGTTCTGTGCAGTGCACTGCAGGGTATAGGGAAGGCAAGGGTAGTGGAATAGTTCGCCCTGGATGGACTGGGATCAGAACAGGCTGTTGAAAAATGACAGACTTTCATGTTGAGTTGTGATGAGCCTTCATGAAAAAGAAGGTCATGCAGATCTTACCAGGGTGACAGCCTCGTGGTCTTAGATAAGACACACATGTGTGGGTGCTGTTGTTTTGTAGTCTAGGCTTTGGCTTTAGGCTTCACGATGAACAAATGGAGTTGAGGCCACACAAACTTCACTTCCATCCACCTGCATGCCTGGCTGTGGGGAGCAGCTTGAGAGGAGTGTGTGCCATGGCCATATTCACGGCCCCCACAGAGAGGCTAAGAAAGTGCTCACTGTTCTCGTCTTCGTATACATACCCCCAGAAAACTCTTAAGCTCACTCTGTCAGACATGTTTCTGATTTCCCAGTGGTAGAGATTCCATTCTACCCAGGAATGAGTTTTTAAAAGAAAAAAACATTTGTATAGCCTTCCTTTGGGAAGAAAAATATCAGAGATGTTTCTTGTTTCAGGAAAGAATGGGGATACCCTTCCACTCTCTAAAAATGCAGATCATTTACTTCACCTCAAGACAAAGGTAAGAAAGTTGAACTGGGTGTTCAGACTCTGAAATCCAGAACATATTTCCCATTCTAAATTTGGGTGGGGGTCTTTAGCTGACATCCTAAACTGTGTAAAATCTAAAATTATTTGAATGGAGTACTATATCAACAGAATTGGGTTTCCTGTGAGTATAAGTCAGGCATTCAGAATGTACTAGATGAATGAATACAAGAAATTGGTTTTTCTTGTTTTGGTATTATTATGAAGATAACATGCATATTCTTAAAAAATTCAAATAATGCAAAAAGAGTATGCAGTGAAAAATAAACCTCCTTCTATCCCCCTGCTTCCCAGAAATGATTGCTGCCAATGGTTTCTTATATATTCTTTTAGAAAAAATGTTCACCTGTGTGTATGTGTATATATCCTTTCTTTCAATACTAATGGGACAATGCTATACAAACAGCTTTGGTATTTTCCTTTTAAAACATCTTCAATTGCACAAATACTTGTGAATTACAGTCTTCCTATAAAGAATTCAAACAACAGTGATAGTTCATATTTCTGTCCAGCTCTTTAATTCTAGTCACCCCTCCTGAAATGATTGCTGTTAATTGATTAGCTATATATCCTCCTTGACCTTGTTCTGCGTATGAGAGTATGTATGTGTGTACATACATACTTAACATGTTTTTTCCTTTTTTTGGCCATGCTGGGCAGCGTGGGGGTTCTTAGTACCCTGAGCAGGGATTAAACCTGTGCTCCCTGATTTGGGAGCATGGAGTCTTAACCACTGGACCGCCAGGGAAGTCCCCTTACCTACATTTAGACGTTCTTTGAGTTTTTTGAATGATAACAAATGTTACACTAAACTTTTCCTGTGTTGTGCAATTTTTTTTTCACTTACTATTTCTTAGAGGTCTTTAAAGCAGGTTGTCATTGACAAAACAGAAAACCAGTCCCCAAGTCACTAGGCCTCCAAAGCTTCTCTGCATTCAGTGCCTGCCTGGTCAGGTTTTTAGAGTTAGGTTTAGTAGGAAGCTACCTATGAAGTATGCGAAGGGCTGTGATAAGCTGACATTATTCAGAGACCTCTGTTCTGGAAATCAAAGCAGCACCCCTCAGATGCTCCACCTGTGAAATAATCATAGTGATGCACAGCATATGACTGTCGGGATTACGTGTGGGTATTTGTGAGTTCAGAGTGGCAGTAGCTTGAGGATCCATGTCACAGTGAACCTTTTATGAAGTGTTACTTGACCGTTTGTCCTGCTTCCTCACTCTGCCAGGGTCCTGAGAACATTATCTGCAGCTGTATCTCCCCATGTGGTGGTTGGATAGCCTGTTCTACAGCTTCTCGGTTTTTTCTCTATCGACTGAATTATGAACATGACAACATAAGCCTGCAGAGGGTAAGTGATAACCCAAGATCTGGTTGAATAAGAAGAAACCTTGTAAGTGGGTGATTTTTGTGTGAAGTGGAAATTTTCTGGATATGAATCCTTGTTCAGTGAGAAAACTATTACAAAATGGTCTCTTATTGCCAAATTTAAAATTATGTTTTTGGAGGAGTAGGTAAATGCCACAAAATGGCAGTAAAAGGTTAGGCTTTTGAGGAGATGACAGTGGGAGTGGAGGGGTTACAGTAGGCATGTCAGTGTTCCAGGCCCTTGGCCAGTGGGCCTCCTTGGAGATAGGAAGTGAGCCTGGCGCTGGTAATTTTTTTATGGGCTTCGGGTCTAACTTCTCTCTCCTTCTGACCTTTACCACTGTTTCCCCCAAGGTTTCCAAAATGCCAGTGTTCCTTCGCTCTGCCCTCCAGATTTTGTTTTCTGAGGATTCAACAAAGCTCTTTGTGGCATCACATCAAGGATCTCTGCATGTCATTCGGCTCCTAGAAGGAGGCTTCAAGCACCTGCATACTTTCCAGCCCCAGTCAGGTGAGAAGTTGGGACCTGACCTCAGGAGAGAGTTGCCAGTCTCCAGTGTTTCTATTTTTCCACTTAAATCTCAATTGTCGGGTGTTCGCTAATGCTCCTCTCAGCCCTGCAAAAACTACACACTCACTCACGTATCTGCTATTTAAACCAGGAGGAGATACCTGGCAAGTGAAAACACTTGATGAGATCTGAAGTGTTGCTCACACCTACTCTTTTCTCTCTGGGTTTTTGATTCCTTATTTAGGGCCAGAGAAGTTTCATCATGCTTCTTGGAGTTTTGTTAGTAGAGCAAGAAGAAAGTTAAAATCATTTGGGATCCTGATAACCACCATTATTATCTGTGTATATTTCTAGGAGGTGCTTGTATGTAGGTATTTTGTGGACACGTTAATCTTGGGTTTGTTGGTTTTTTTTATAAAGATGAGCTTATGCATACAGTTTCACTACCTGTCCTAATGTTTTTGACTACGTTTCTGTATGTTTTGAGAACATGAATGTGTGACTGTGGGTAGATAACTTTTAGTGAGTTGACTGTTAAGAACTTAGTACTCAATACTTACCATGGGTCTTTTTTTTCCCTCCCTTGTCCAGGATTGTAATGACTAAACTGTTTATTTAGACGCTATCTGTCTGGATAATCAACTTTTAAGTTTGTTGTTTTTTTTTTAATGTGGACCATTATCAAAGTCCCCATTAAATTTGCCACAGTATTGTCTCTGTTTTATGCTTTGGTTTTTCTGGCCACCAAGCATATGGGATCCTAGTTCCCTGACCAGGGATCAGACCCACACCACCTGCATTGAAGGTGAAATCTCAACCACTGAACCACCAGGGAAGTCCCTGGAAAATCAACTTTTTAAAATCAACTTAAAGTCTCACTGCTCATAAGCTGCCCCAGAAGCAAACAGGAAAAGAAACAAACAAATCAGGAGTCAGATGAAGTAAACTGACAGTATTTATTGAGTACCTATATGTGGTTTTATTATGAAACTTAGATTCTTTACCTTTAGCACTTTACCTTAGATTCTTTGCCTTTAGCACTCATTTAAAATTGTGGTCTGCATTATGTATGTGACTTTATATGTTGTCCTCCTCTCTCATCTTACTTCCTCTGATGGTCAGGCTGGTTTCTTCACAGGCCTCAAACCTGTGTTTTCCTGCCCTTGTCACGTAGCTCACAGTGTTCTCCACCCTTTTCTACCCACCTCACTCATCCTTTAGCATCTAGTTTATGTCTAGTTGTAAAGCTTTTTCATTGTTTGGGGATGTTTTACAGGCAGCACTTACTTTGGCATATCACATCACTGTCTGATTTTTATCCCACAAGAATCTTCATGTTGCCACATTGGTTTAAAATTCTTTTAATGACAGAGATGGCTCCTCTGTGCCCATGCTCCCTTAGTGCTAAATATATAGCAGGCACTTTGTAAATTAAAGATCTGCCTCAGACCTATTGAATTTGCTGCTTGTAACTTTCATTAAAAACATTTGATAGGAAAGGAGTTTAGAACAACTGAGGTATAGATTTTGGTGACAGCTCTTACTCTGATTCTCCACTCTCATAGTTGAGAGCTCATCTCCTTCCCGAGCAAGCGCTGCTTTCCGGTTTCTCTCTCTCTGGCTCCTCTTTCCATGAAGGATGTAAATTACAGTAGTAGACAGATTAGCACCTAGAACTTATTTGTAAAACTGGCAAGAAATTGTCCTGTCAGCAATCAAAAACTGAGGTGGCTTTTGCCGTCATACTCAGGGCAGGGCTGGCTGGCTGTGGACACTGAATTCAGAGACTGAGCTGCTCTTCTGTCCTTACAGGGACTGTGCAGTCCATGTGTTTGCTAGCAGTCAGTCCAGACGGAAACTGGCTCGCTGCCTCAGGCACCAGTGCTGGTGTCCACGTGTACAACGTGAAACAACTAAAGGTGAGCATAAGGTTTGGTCGCAGCAAGAAGGAGGAAGTTAGCCCTGCAGTTATAAGACTCAGGGAAGACTGAGAGAACCTGGAAAATTACTGGCCTTTTTTTTTTTTTTTAAACGAAAAATTTTTCCTGTTTTACTTGTTTGAAATTCCAAAGCTATAATCTTAAATTAAAAATCAGTCAGTAGGAACAGTGAAGCCACTTGTGCTCAGAAATTGGAAATTAAGGATTTATGAGTAATGAAATCTGTATCAGGTTTTGTCTGTATTTTGAGGAGGAAAATTCTGATCTACAGAGGAATAGATACAGAGAGAAACAATTTCCTTCAATAGCTTGCCTTGTAATCTGAGGATATTTTCAAATTAAACAGAACTAGGAATAGCAGGAAAACATTTTTCACTAATTAGCAATGATATTGTCATCCCCAGATTGAATTACAAATATTCCCTTACAGGTTGTCATCTTCATCTGAAAGTCAGAAAAGAATTACCCTAAACTTAAGGGGGGTGGGGATGGGGAGAAGAGGGTGAGATGTATGGAGAGAGCAACATGGAAACTTACATTACCATATGTAAAATAGATGCCAGTGGGCTTTTGCTGTATGATTCAGGGAACTCAAACAGGAGCTCTGTATCAACCTAGAGAGGTGAGATGGGGGGAGATGGGAAGGAGGTTGAAAAGGGAGGGGATGGATATATGTATACCTATGGCTGATTCATGTTGATGTTTGACAGAAAACAACAAAACTTTGTAAAGCAGTTATCCTTCAGTTAAAAAAAGAAAAAAAAAGAATTACCCTCAACTTAATCTTTATTGCGCTGTGGCAAGAGCATGTACTGCTCTTTGAGCCTTGCCTGGCATTTAAAAGTGTTCCTGTGTACCAGTGCACATGCTTTGTGATGGACGTATATGTCCCTGCCTAGGCATTCATTTCTTTTTTTTTTTAATTAATTTTTATCGGCGTATAGTTGCTGTATAGGCATTAATTTCTTTTAAGTTCAGTGTAGAGCTGTAGATCCCCTGTTCAATGATGTGTTTAGGAGCACTTCATACCTGTGTAGAGACAGCAGGGAAGGCTTTACCTCCAGGTCCTCTGTGAACACTGTCATTTTTCTTGGCAGTGAAGCTTGCACTTTTTAAAAAAATGAAACTAAAGTTTATTGTTTGGGGAAATACCTGACGTTTACAGGAACTTCCGTAGAATAGAATGTTTTGAGTTCCGAGGAACACTATTTTAAAACTACTGACCTAGACCATCCGGTCTTTCCTGGGGGACGGAATCCCGTTTTTGAGTTTCCTGTGTCTTTGCTTTGTCCCCAGCTTCACTGCACAATGCCTGCTTACAGCTTCCCTGTGACTGCTCTGGCCATCGCACCCAACACCAACAACCTCGTCACTGCTCATTCTGACCAGCAGGTAAGGATCCCAGTGCTTTCTAACTCCCTCCAAATGGATGGGAACTAAAAAGCTGAGATGATGACAATTTTGGAGGAGCTTTTCTTTGCAAATACTGAATGATATAAAAGTAGTTTCCTCTTGTGTGTAGTAAAGCTTTCACATAAAACAATTCCTTTTAAAATCACATAAAAAACATCAGATACTTAGGAATAAGCATCACCAAGGAAGTGAAAGACTTCTGTGCTGAGAACTATAAAACATTAATAGAGGAAATCAAAGATGAATCTGAGAAATAGAAAAGATATCCCCCGCTCTTGGACGGGAAGAATTAATATTGTTAAAATGACCATACTACTGAAAGTAGTCTGTAGATTTAATGTGATTCTTATCAAATTACTTGTGACATTTTTTCACAGGACCAAAACAAATAATCCTAAAGTTTATATGGAATCATAAAAGACCCAGAATTGCCAAAGCAGTCCTGAGGAAAAAGAACAAAAGCAGGAGGCATAACCCTCCGAGACTTTAGACATTACTACAAAGCCACAGTAATCAAAACAGCTTGGTAGTGACACAAAAACAGACATATGGATCAATGGAACAGACTAGAGAGCCCAGAAATAAACCCACCCACCAATGGGTTAGTTTATCTTCAACGAAGGAGATAAGAATATACAATGGACCAAATTAATGCTTTATCTACCACTTTTTTCCATACCAAGTTGTAGTGAGAATATAATTATAAGAAGATCTGTAGAATATCTAAGCTACAGAACACATTATGCATGAATTTATCAGTACTTATAAATCCTCTCTGGTCAAATAGGCTTGATAATACCTGCCTCACTGAGCTATTATACAAAAGATTAAATGTGATCCAAGAAGCACTGTTTTAAAAAACCAAATTATTATAAATTGTATTAAGTTTATAAATATTATATACAGATATACATATGACTTTATAAATTACCATAAAATTCAGAAACATCTTAAAAAGCTGAACCATCTCAATGCAGGGCTCTAAGAAGCACGCTTGAGTAGACCACTAGGCAGATGATGCTGGCTACTTTGATTAGCAGTTTTTACACAAACATATCCATTACATGAAGAAAATGGAATCTCATTTTAACTTCTGTTGTTAAAACTAGTGGGAAATTTTTTGTACCTGTTTAATTAGAGATTAATAGCGTTACTCACATACTGCACTGAGGATACCAGGAGACAGCACTTCATATATTGCATAAGTTAGTATGTCCCCCTTAGGGAGCATTTGGAGATACCTAAAAAAAAATTTTAATCCACATCATCTTTGATTCAGGAGTTCCAGCTCTAGAAGTTCTCGCCACAGGTATATGCTTTCAGTTGTACAAAAAAGACACTGATACAGAGAGAATCATTACAGCCTCATGTGTAGTAGCCAAAGATTAGAAATACTTCAGTGCTCATTAAACAGAGTAGATAGAAAAATCCTGCTACATCCAGGAAGTGAATAGATTATTACTATGTGTTCTTCAAAGGGAGCATGAGTGACCTGTGTGGACATTGATATGAGTCAGTCTCCATGATACAATGCTCAGTGAAAAATGCAACATGCAGAACTGCGTGTACTCTGTGCATAAAGTATCTCTGAAAAGATGTAAATAAGGAACAGGCTACTTTTGTCTTGGGGAAAAGAGATATTAAGATTGCAGGGTGATTTTTCACTATGTAAACCTTTCTGTGCTGTTTGAATTGTTTATTGTTCTGTAATTTACCTTAAATTGTTTTTATTTTTAAAAAACAGCAGTCGAGACTTCCCTGGTGGTCCAGTTGTTAAGATTCTGTGCTTCCACTACAGGGGTCATGGGTTTGATCCCCAGTTGGGGAACTAAGATCCTGCATGCTGTGTGGTGCGACCAAAAAAAAAAGTAGTGAAAATGCGTACCCTGAATATGATACAGTCAAGGTTTATATAGCTATTTTTCTGGTCAGGGCTGACCTTCTGGTTTTCTGGATACCAGCCTACATTTCCTCTGCATCATATCCTTTCGCAGGTATTTGAGTACAGCATCCCAGACAAACAGTACACAGAATGGAGCCGGACCGTCCAGAAGCAGGGGTTTCATTATCTTTGGCTCCAAAGGGACACTCCCATCACACACATCAGTTTTCATCCCAAGAGACCAATGCATATCCTTCTCCACGACACCTACATGTTCTGCCTTATCGACAAGTCACTGGTGAGTCCTTCACCACTGCAACCTGTACTCTGGGTTCTGCTTTCCTTAGGAATCTTTCATTCTGAAAGCAAAGGAGGATCATTAGTTAGAGGAAGGAGAATCAGAGTAAAGGTTGCTAGTCCTTTCTTTGGAGGAAAGGAGTTTTTGTTTTGCAGATTTCCTCATTTTTCTTCCCAGTCTCTGGGGGCTCTGAGGGAAGGGGCAGGCCCTGGTGTGCTGGTTTTTGCTGATTTGACTATTTCCTTGCTTTGCCTCTGAGCACATAAAATTAAGTAGGAAAAAGATGAGGTCCATATTCAGAAAGTAGCCATAATCAGGCACTCAGTCCCTTCTGCTTTTGCACCCTGGGGTGACTGACACGATTTCACTGAAGGATATACAGGCTGGGGTTTTGACCGCCTGTGCCTCCCCGGGTTGAATTTACTGACACACTATCTGCCAGTTTGAGAAGCTGTTGTTAGCGTCTTGAGAAAAGGCCAGTTAGGAAAATTCCATCCTTTGTGGCTGTGATTTAGGTGGGATGTGAACATTTTTTTTTTCTGTTCCAGATTCCAGTCTCTGCCAGCTGCTCTTTTGATTCACCCTAAATTTCATGTCTTTTTCTGGGCAGGCATTTTCTTCCCAGCAGCGGTGTGAGCTGTGGCCATGCCTGTAACGCAGTTTGGGCTTAGAGCACAGCCAGCACACAGTGTTTTGGTGTATCTGTGAAGGTGGGGTAGGAGGAGCACGGGGAGAGCAGCAGATGGCTCTAAAGGAGGTGTGCGTGGTGATGTGTCACTGGAACTCATCTTGTGGGCCCCGCGTGCTCTGGGTGTGGAAAGCAGAGCTGGCTGACAAGTGCCTTCTGTGAGATGATGATACAGGAAGGGCCCCTCCCACTCAGTTGCCTCTTTATAACTCAACCCAGATCAGCCCAAGTTGTTTTGTTCCCCCAGTATTGGTGATAAGTCCATCACTTCCTCATGAAGGGCAGAGCTATTTCCCAAGGAGGTCAGAAATGAAATAATCACTTGCTTGGCTACACGTCGTCATCTCTCGCAGTGTCAGTGACATCAGTGGGGGTGTTTTGTGTCACTTGGCCAGCCCATGATCTGGTTGGGGGAGAGTCTAAAAAGCAGAGCCTACACGGGCTGAGCTCCTATGCATGCCAGTTTGTTTCTGTCTCACAAAGTGTTACTGACGACACTGGCCAGAAGCCCCGGGCCAGCCCTTTGATCTTGCTGGCATAGGGTACCAAGCTCTCTTTGCCACATATTCCCACTGCTATACAGTAGAGCTGGGGGTGTGGCTCTAGCTTTCTCCTTGAAGTAAGAAAAGTCAGGAAGGGGGACTTCCCTGGTGATCCAGTGGTTAAGACTGTACTCCCAACGCAGGGAACGTGAGCTCAGTCCCTGATCAGGGAGCTAGGGTCCCACATGCCATGCAGCACGGACAAAAATAATTAAAAAAAGAAGAATCAGAGAGGTAGTAAGTATATAATATGATTTTTATAAGATGGGGTTTTCCTAAAAAATCACTCGAGTCCCTTGGTCTATAGAGGCCCAATTTAAAAAATAATAAAGATTAAACAACATATTTTTGTCTTTCTAGCCTCTTCCAAATGACAAAACCTTACTTTACAACCCACTGCCTCCCAGAAACGAATCCGATGTCATCAGGAGGCGCACAGCTCATGCCTTTAAAATTTCTAAGAAATATAAGGTAATACCTCTTCCATCATATTCTGAGTGGTTGGTTCCCTGTGATATTATCAAAATATAGTAAGTACTGCAGGAGGAAGACAAGAGTGCCTTCATTGTACATGCAGGGAACCTGGTTTGGGGAAATAAGTTGCCTTTCTGAGGCTGTTTGTCCCTTAGGTTTGTAGTTCATTGATCTCGCCTCAGTATATTAGAGGCAGGCACATCATACTTGACAAAAATGAAATACGTAGGTTGTGAGAAATGATGGTGGAGCTCAGTTGGGTCTTTGGGTTAAAGCTGGGCTTTTAAATTTGACTTCCAGTGGAGAATAGTTCTTCCACAAGATAAGTTTCAAGCAAGTGGAAGTCATTGAATTTATGATTCCCTTTCTGGGCTAGGCTTTCCACTCTGATAGAACAGGTATTCACTGAATCCTAGAACATTTTCTTGGGGGTCTGCAGAATTTTTTAGAGGAGGAGGTGTTTTAAATTATTTTAAGTAATTTGTAACTTGCCATTTGTCAAGTTTAGGCTCTAGAGCCCTCTGTTAACATCAATTCCTAAGAAATTAGAGGCTCACAGACCTTCTTTACAGAGAAACATGAAGAATCCTGCTAAAATCTTAAATGATTGGATTCAGTTATAAAAGCTCCTAACTTTTGGCGTTCTAGGGCAGGAAGGCTCATCAGAGATTTACTCCCCTCCAGCTCGCACAAGGCTAGCCATTTGGCCCTAGATAGTCAGTTGAGAACTAGCGCTGGAATCTAACTCCTGGTGAGACCCTTACCATCTCTCTCCAGCCTCTGCTCTTTGTGGATCTCCTGGATGAAAAGACCCTGGTGGCGGTAGAACGGCCTCTGGATGACATCATCGCTCAGCTCCCACCACCCATCAAAAAGAAGAAATTTGGAACCTAATAAGGGCACCATCTGTGTCCTTCCTTGAACTGTCTACCCTGTTTTCACAAATTATGATAATAAAACAAAGTTATTCTTTAGGACTAGTCATTATGAATATTACTCTCTAAAACACTGGACAGTAATTTCCCTTCATCGACTGAAAGGGAACAGAAACTGCCAGGTATTTGTCATTTGGATAATGTTCCAGTTAACCACAAATTCATCCAGCTTTTTTAAGTATCCTGTTCTTCAGACCTTACTCTCCATGTGGGGGTGGGGGGGCGGAGGGGAGAGGCGATAGTTGCCATCTAGTCCCTAACACGTGCTCGGGGCTTCCAAAGGCTGACACCTTTCATTGTCTGCCAGCCTGCAGCCCACAGCCTGTCAGAGGTGTGGGGACTTGGCCCAAGTTGCCTTCGAGGATAGGGAAACTGTGTGTGCTTATTCAAGCCGGCCTTACTGCCAAAAGCCATAATCAGGGTTATGTTTCAAAAGTGAATTTTAACCATAATGCTCCATCTGAAAAATAGATGCCCTTGGCCTTTGAAATTTTATTTGAAAGGAAAGAATCATGTTTGGGGATATCAGCCTCAGTAACACATCTTTTTATGTTCTATGCCCATTCCAAAGGTTAGGGAAAACACTGGGCATTTTCTTACAGAGCAGGAGTGGAGGTGGGGACCCGAAAGCCTGCTGTATAATATTTCACCCTTTCTATTCTCTTCTGCTTGCTTTGACATTGTTATTCTTATAGGTGTCATCAGTTGACTGGTTTTAATGTGATCTTCGAAGTTAGAACATGAAGAACTAAAGTTGACCTGAATGAAGCAGATAGATTTCTTTCCCATCTAGGTGGATGTATTCTGTTGCATGCCTGTGGAAACCCAGTATGTGTGGCTTTGTTTGCGGTAGGTAAAAGGCTGTGGTACAGACAGAGGAATATGAGGGCTCTGATGACATTATGAGTAAGTAAAGTGCTGATGAGAAACATTTTTGCTGAGATGAACCCCACCCTCCAGCTTCACTTCAGTTCAGTTGCTCAGTCGTGTCCAACTCTTTGTGACTGCATGCCAGTCCTCCCTGTCCATCACCAACTCCTGGAGCTTACTCAAACTCATGTCCATCGAGTCAGTGATGCCATCCAACCATCTCATCCTCTGTCATCCCCTTCTCCTCCCACCTTCCATCTTTCCCAGTGTCAGGGTCTTTTCCAGTGAGTCAGTTCTTCCCATCAGGTGGCCAAAGTATTGGAGTTTCAGCTTCAATATCAGTCCTTCCAGTGAACACCCAGGACTGATCTCCTTTAGGATGGACTGGTGGGATCTCCTTGCAGTCCAAGGGACTCTCAAGAGTCTTCTCCACCACCACAGTTCAAAAGCATCAATTCTTTGGTGCTCAGCTTTCTTTATAGTCCAACTCTCACATCCATACATGACTACTGAAAAAACCATAGCTTTGACTACACAGACCTTTGTTGGCAAAGTAATGTCTCTGCTTTTAAATATGCTGTCTAGGTTGGTCATAACTTTTCTTCCAAGGAGCAAGCATCTTTTAATTTCATGGCTGCAATCACCATCAGCAGTGATTTTGGAGCCCAAAAAAATCACGTCTGACACTGTTTCCACTGTTTCCCCATCTATTTGCCATGAAGTGATGGGACCAGATGCCATGATCTAGTTTTCTGAATGTTGAGTTGTAAGCCAACTTTTTCACTCTCCTCTTTCACTTTCAAGAGGCTCTTTAGTTCTTCACTTTCTGCCATAAGGGTGGTGTCATCTGCATATCTGAGGTTATTGATATTTCTCCCAGCAATCTTGATTCCAGCTTGTGTTTCTTCCAGCCCAGCGTTTCTCATGATGTACTCTGCATATAAGTTAAATAAGCAGGGTGACAATATACAGCCTTGACGTACTCCTTTCTCAATTTGGAACCAGTCTGTTGTTCCATGTCCAGTTCTAATTGTTGCTTCCTGACGTGCATACAGATTTCTTAAGAGGCAGGTCAGGTGGTCTGGTATGCCCATCTCTTGAAGAATTTTCCACAGTTTGTGGTGATTCACACAGTCAAAGGCTTTGGCATAGTCAATAAAGCAGGAATAGAAGTTTTCTGGAACTCTCTTGCTTTTTCGATAATCCAATGGATGTTGGCAATTTGATCTCTGGTTCCTCTGCCCTTTTTAAATCCAGCTTGAACATCTGGAAGTTCACAGTTCACATACTGTTGATGTCTGGCTTGGAGAATTTTGAGCATTACTTTACCAGCGTGTGAGATGAGTGCAATTGTGCAGTAGTTTGAGCATTCTTTGGCATTGCCCTCCAGCTTGGAAAGGGGGAAAAATGAGAATTTATAGTAGGAGAATTAACAAAGGTAATAATATAAACAGAGCCGTATAATTTATAATATAAAGGAAAGCCTATTTCGGTTTTGCTAAGAGAGAACAGATATAACAAGGTTTATAATGGTTGGTTTATAATGGCCTCTCTGCCCCACTTATGTATGTTTTTTTTCCAGTGAGAAGAGTAAACAAATAAATGCAACTTTTCAGGTCATTTGTGTAAAATAACTTTCCTCTCTCTTAAGTACATCTTCTTAGTGAGACGTATTCTTCCAGTCTGCATTTGACTGGACTAGCCCAGATTTCCAGTAGACTGGAATATCCTGCCCTTCCTAAGAAATCTTTGAGGTCGTCTTTTGTGTGATTAAAACCAAAGTTCAAGTCACTGAGCTACAGTGACTGACCAGAAGGAGGCTAGGATGCCTTAAATATTAACTCACTCGCTTTTCCCTGACTGTAGAGCTATAAATTCAGAGACTCTTTATTAAACATATTCTGAAATCCCATGGATGGTGGCGGGTGTAATTCTGTCAGAGAAGGCTCACAGATCATCTGAGTGAAGAAGTAAAACTTTTCTGAAAGTATAAAGCATTCCTTTGCAACATTTCCAGCCAATGACTTGGACTTCCATAAATGGTATGGGAAGTAAAAGCCTTGGGCCTTGAAATTCTTCCTAAGCGGAGAATTTCTGAATTACAAATGAAGCAGAAAGTTAGAGAAATCGGGGGAAGGGAAAGGGAAACAGTGTATGTAAGGGACACTTTGGGGCCTGCATTTTAGGGTGATTTTACTTAAGGAGTTTGTGTAACCTAGACGCATTATGTTTCTGTTGCAGGCATTTTGCAGACTGCTGCTCATACTCGAGTGCCACAGAAAAATTTTTTGAGCTGAGACCAACCTGAGAAAGGTCATATTTGCTAACCTGACTCAATAGCTTTAAAAATTCACTTTTCTCATGCAGTAACTAGTAATTGGATCTCTGAATGGATAATGAAACCTTTACCAGGGAGATTACGCCAGTTTAGACGGAGAGAAACTGAAATTTTGGAATATTGGAAGAAAGTTAGAGATCATGTACTTCGAGGGTTTTAAAGTTTGTTTTTTTAAGTATCAAAACTTTCTTCAAATGGAACTTTGTTCTGAACTGAAATATATGCTACAGATAAAAGTGGAGCTGTTTAGGCTTTTGGGGGTGTGGATGGGGGAGCGAGGCCCAAGATTTTCTGAAAGAAACCTGTGTGGCTCTTGGCCTCATTTTTATACTCACACTCGGCAATGGCACCCCACTCCAGTACTCTTGCCTGGAGAATCCCATGGACGGAGGAGCCTGGTAGGCTACAGTCCATGGGGTCGCTAAGAGTTGGACACGACTGAGCGACTTCACTTTCACTTTTCCCTTTCATGCACTGGAGAAGGAAATGGCAACCCACTCCAGTATTCTTGCCTGGAGAATCCCAGGGACTGCGGAGCCTGGTGGGCTGCCGTCTCTGGGGTCGCACAGAGTTGGACACGACTGAAGCGACTTAGCAGCAGCAGCATGGAAATGGAGAACAAGAGAAGGTGATTTTTCCCATGGTTACACAATGATTCATTAGAAGCCAAGGTAGCATCCTTAATAATTATTCCTCTACTGTCTCTTAACAGCAGGGATGCACTCATAAATAGGATTAGCAGGCATGGTCTGCAAAGGACTTTCCATTCCACAGGCTGCAGAGAAGGTGTTTAAGCATTTCTTGCTCTGGATGAGCACTTGATTTCGCTATTATAATGAGTTCTGTGGGGAGTCTTAGGTATAAACCAGAGTGTTGTAGTGAACAACCTAGCATGTCTGCTGGCTCTCATGGGGATGTTACTCTAAGGTTCATTCTTAGGGCTGGACTTGCTAACTCATATGGTGCTCATTTTCTTTCACTTTTAGTTGCCCTTTGGAGTTGAATATATGTCCAAAGGAGGGTTTGAAAGCACTTACTTATTTCCTTAAAACTTTGACAGTGTAGTGGTAGACTTTAGATTCTGCCTGTCCAATGGGTGAAAAATAATATTTTGCCTTTCCCTGTTTACTCATGAGTTTGCTCACTTTTTAGTGTGTTTTGGCTATTTGGCTAATCGTGTAAATGGCATGACCTCTTCTCCTTTCCTCCTAATGTGTTGTCGTTTTCTTTCATATTTCAAGGCATTTTATGATGTAGTATCCAATAAACTCTCCGTGGTGGTGGAAATGTTCTGTATCTGTGCTGTACCATAGCCATGTATGGCTGTTGAGCACTTGAATGTGGCTGGTATGACCAAAGAACTGAATTTTTAAATTTTAATTGACTTTAATCTGGGAGTTCCCTAGCTATTCAGTGGTTAGGACTCTGCAATCACACTGCTGAGGGCCCAGGTTCAGTCCCTGGTCAGGGAACTAAAATGTCATAAGCCACATAGCACAACCCAAAAAAAAATTAAATAGCTATGTGTAGCAAGTGGGTTTCTTAGTGGACAACACAGATCTAGATATTAAGGCTTAGCCTGTGTCAGTTCTGTCTTTAGAACTTAATATCTATTTAACATACATTTATTGAGTGTCTGCTGTATACTTTGTATCAGCCAACAGACAGAAGATGGTGTTAGCGCTCAAGAACTTCACTGCCTAGTTGAGGAGAGAAGCCCATCAACATTAGAGATGAGCACAAAGAAGGGGCACCTAACGAGGTTGAAGGTAGGAGACAGTCCTTGAGAATTGGGTAGGAATTAGCAAGGTGGAAAGGAGAAGAAAAGAGGCCTTCCTGCAGCATTCTCCATGCAAAGGTCTGAAGTGAGAGCATAGCCTGTCCAAGGGTTCACCAGTAGTTCCATGTTGTTGAAACACAGCTTAGATCAGAAATGGAGGAAAAGGAGGCTGAAGGGTACCATAGTACTGGGCGCACCCTGGAGGGTGACAGCTTCCCCAGCTGATAGTAACAAGAAGCAGATGAAGTGCCTAGGAAAGGTGAGAGTAGAGAGCGCAGAGGAGAGCTAAGCATCTTAGGTAGATTTGGATCAAGAGCCCTTAAGCCCACGTGTAGTGAAAAATAGGGCCAGATAGGAGTGGACCTTGAAGTCTGCAGTTAAGAATTATCATTCAGTGGAAGACACATTTACGAACCACTCATATTCAAAGGGATGGCACAGTAAAAATTTCCACTTGTGTTAAGTAAAGGGCAGAAGAGACTGGCAGTTAGAGAGGCAAATCACAGTCTCGTGTGTAGGTTCTTAACTCGGGGGTTTGTATTAGTTTGCTAGGGTTGCCATAATGCATCACAGTCACTGGGTAGCTTAAACAACAGAAGTTCATCCTCTCACAATTCTGGAGGCTGGAAATCCGAGATCAAGGAAATAAAAGGGTTAGTTTCTTCTAAGCCCTCTTTCCTTGGTTTGTAGAGGGCCCTTTTCTCCTTGAGTCTTACCTTTGTGTCTGTGTCCTAATCTCTGTTTATAAGGACAGCAGTTACACTGGATCAGGGCCCACCCTAATGACCTTATTTTAATTACCTCTTTAAAGACCCTGTCTCCAAACACAGTGTCACTCTGAGGTGCTGTGGACCTGGACTTCAGCCTATAAATTTTGAGGAAACACGATTCAGCCCATGACAGTGTGTGGAAGGGCTTCAGGGGCTTTGTGAGCCCCCAGGTTTGAATGCTGAGTTTTACACAAATGTGCATTTGTCTGAGGTGGGTCCCCAGCAGGCAGTTGATTCCCAAGGGGATCCGTGTGTGCGTGATAAGTCACTTCAGGCGTGTCCAACTCTTTGCAACCCTGTGGATGTGGACTATAGCCCACCAGGCTCCTCTGTCTATGGGATTCTCCAGGCAAGAATACTGGAGTGGGTTGCCATGCCCTCCTCCAGGGGACCTTCCCCACCCAGGGATTAAACCTGCATCTCTTTCGTCTCCTGTATTGGCAGGCAGGTTCTTTACCACTAGTGCCACTTGGGAAGCTCAAAGGATCCATGATCCCTCCCCAGTTGGCTGTTTATACGATGTGAGATGAAGGCCTTACTGGAAACGCCATAGGCATCGATAAACATGATTTGTTGTTCACTTGAATATGAAGAGAGGTTAAGCTGACTAGAGAACTACAGGTGTTAACTGCGAGGCACTGGAAATTCTGTTAGAACTGGTATGGAAGGAAAGTGGATTTTTATTTTTGGACCTTATTTGAATTTCATGGGAAATGATGTAATTTCCATGATTGTCAATAAAAAACACTGGTGATTTTCCGTAACTTAAGTGGATTCAATGAACTAACCTTCTGCTTGTTAATGTCCTCACTAATATTTTCCTAAAAAGAAAGTTGCAGAACTACAAAACGGTCACCAGCTGCTTCTCATTAGGAATGTGGTTAACAGATGTGGGTTTTCATATTTATAACGCTTGAGATAGTTAATCCATTTTTGTGGGTTTCAGATGGATAGTGATTTATCTTGGTGGGATGAATTTTAAAATGCGCTTTCATCAGCTAAAGGGTGTAGGCACCTTTTCCTCTTGCACTTCATGTTTGTGCTGGAGAGAAAAACACACTCTAGGATATTTCTCCTGGAAGACAAAGTCATACTGTCGAAAGGGACAGTTGATCTCACTGTTCCCTCACGGCGGTGGATACTTTTTCAGAGTTGGATGTTGGATTGGTTATCTTCCAAGCTGCTTTCTCCCTCTGGCCGCTTCGTTAGTAGTGACTGAGTAGCTCTTGCTTTTGTTTCTCTGGCATCAGGCCGCCTTTGTGGTGCAACCTTCAGGCTTGCTAAGGGCTGCAGTTTTGCCTGAGGCCCTCCTTCCTCATGAAATTACACAACACTCAAACCTTGGAAGCAGCCCCAGATCCACTAATTCTTTCCTTTGGTGGACTTTTGGCACTCTGTACTCCCTTTTAGCCGAAGTGTAGCTTTACACAAGATCTGTTCGTCACCGAAATTAATTTGGCCATTTGCCCTTTAAGCCTGGAATCAAATAATAACGATGGACTCATTCCTCGATAAAGTAGAGTCTCCGCTGGAGAATTTCTTCCAAAGGTTTTATTGTGGCTGCTGCTAAAGGTCAGCAGGTAATGAGAACAGCAGTGGTACTTTCCATGGAACTCTTGCATCAGGTACAGTGCTGCTAAGCACTTCGCAGCCATCATCCCGGTCAACCCTCCCAGCCGTCCTTTGAGGTAGAAGATGTCTGAAGTTTTTCGAAGACGACTCTGAGGCCTGTGACCTCAGGCCCTTGACCATTGTCATATAACTAGTAAGTGGCCAGACTGATTTGAACCTTGTGCTTTTGTTTGTTTTGAGGCAAGCACCTGATACAGGTTTATTTTTAATTTTTTTAAATTGGAGTATAATTGCTTTACAACCTTGTGTTAGTTTCTGCTGTACAAAAACATGAATCAGCCATATGTATACATATATCCTCTCCCTCTTGAGCCTCCCTCCCACCCCTCTAGGTCATCACAGAGCTGAACCTTGTGCTCTTAATTACTATGCTATATCACACATCTAGTATGAGAGAAAAGAAGGGGGAAAAAAGGCCATTGTCTTTTGAGAGAGCCTAGAATCAGAGCCTGAGTCAGAATTGTAGGAAATTATGGAACTGAGAGAGCTAACCCAACCCCCTCACTTTAAAGTATTGTAGCAACGATGCCTGCCTTGTTCTGAGAAAACGGTAAGATAACAGCTTGAGCAGAGAATACCCACTGATAGGTGACAGGAATGAAAGGTGATTAGGAATTATCAGAGCCATTCCCTTTTTTAGAGGCAGATAAAATAGCATGCTTGTTCAAAGAATTATGTGCGCTTGTCTTGCCATCCCTTAGAAACTATGGGAACAGATGTGTACTCTTTTTAATTCAGATTTCATTATCCACAGTAAGTAGATTTCCACTGACTACTTGAGATTTCCTAGATGGCAATTTTCACTCTGCAAGGAACCAATAACCTTCAGAGGGATTATTTGAAATGACTGCAGCGCAGGAGGCACTGAATTTCAGTCAATCACATGTTTAATGAGTTCCTTCTCTGCAAGGTGGTATTTTTGGAAGAGTGGGGAACAAAAGGAAGTCGATGGGTGGTTCCTGCCCTCCTGTATTCTGTAACCTACTTGGACAAACAAGCAAGGCATAGAATAAAGTTGTTCAAAGGAAAAAAATCCCAACAAATTGGGAAGATGGGAAAACTGAGATGAGATCTTGCAAGGTGGTTAAGTGGTTAAAAGGGGCAGGAAGCGTTTAGAAGGATGGCCTCCAGCAGGAATGTGTGGGGCATGGTTGGGAGACTTGGGGTGAATTTGGCCAGTCTGAAGTAGTGATGAAAGAGAGTATGGAAAATTAATTTAAGTTCTGATGGAAGAGCTTATAAAACCAGTTCAATAGTTTGGAATTCCACTATCAATCTCCATTACCTTCTCTCTTCCTAGGGTTATTTTGTTATATAACTTATGTAAGTGCCCTCACCTACTATTTAGTTGTAAAATCTATGACTTCCTTCCATTCTAACCAAAAGGTCATGACATTTTTGGAAAGAATTTCCAGCACTTCCTTTTTGCTCATCAGGGTGTCTTCAAGTGCCCAACCTCTGGATGATTATGTACGTAAAAGGTTCAAAACTGTGCTCATACTCTAAGGAATCAGCTGCCAAGTGCTCTCTAATAAGCAGAAATTTCACATAACTCAGGCCTCTGGGGGCTCATGCCTCAGCTGGAGCAAAGCCAGAAACGTCTGTGACTGCAGGTACACATGGGCACATCGGGACCTGCCGGAACAGTGAGCTGGCCTCACTGCAGTTGATTTAGGAGAGGCTGGAGGGTTGAGCTTCTGCTGACACTTGCAGCTTGGAAAATCCTGCTCTGCTCATTGCAAAGAGGATTCTGCTGTAATGATTTTTTAGGGGTAAGATACTCTTCTCATTGTGAATTCTTCTTCACTTGGGCTCTGGGTGATTTCTAGTCTCTATTTTTATTGTTTTCACTTCTGGTATAGGAGGCTCTTTGAAAGTTTCTGCCCATACTTGAATGTGCATTCAGAGTGGTGCATGGACACAGCTTACGAGCTTCAACATGAACTTCATGAGCAAGCAGGTATACAAACCCCTTTTACAAGAATTGGTGTACACTCCCTCTGCTGGCATCCCCCCCTCTCCCTCCCTTCCCCCCCAACTCCCCTCCTGCCCAAATGAAAATAGGGGAATTTTGCTTTTCCTGCAAAAAAAAAAAAAAAGGAAAGTTAGAGGGCACGGTGATCTCATGTTTTTGAGATCGATCTTTCCAGCATGATTTCTGGACCCCCATCCTTGAGGTCTGGACTTCTTTTAAAAAAAAAAAACACACACTGGACCAGGAGGGTGGGAGATGTGAGTTGTCTATGTCTTCACTGTGGGCTTTGGGCCAGAATCTTTGACTTTCTGGGCCTCAGTTTCCTCAGCTCTCTTTTTGTTTTGTAATTTTAAGGTGAGATAGCTGATTTATTCTCCCCATTCTACTAAATCAATGTCTTTTTTTCCTTTGAGTATAATTGCTTTACAATGTTGTGTTACTTTCAGCTCTTCAAGCCCATGAAACTGGAAGAAGCAAGTGGATTATATCACCTATGTCTTTGGATAGAAGCTGCTGCAGGCCCTGCATTGTGCATTGTTTCTGGGGAGGCCGCCCATGTGTACTTGCCCCAACATAAGGCCATGGCCTCCAGGGTGAGAAAGATCTACAAATTCAAGTCCAAACACTTCCAAATATGTGGTTATATGCGGCTTTTTACACTTGTATCCTGTCACTGCCACTGACCCTATCCTCTGTTCACATTGGATTCTGGCATTACCCTAAGTAACCATCATTTTACAGATATCTTTGAGACTTACCTATTGTGACTGCAGGGCTAAAGATACCTTTCCTCTGACATTACTGGCAACTAAACGGGATTACAAAGCAGAGTGACAAATGCTTGGACTTTTGAGTTTCCATTGTCACCTCTGTAAAGCTGACCCCAGGCCCAACTAAAAGTTCTCTTCTACTCACAGGGCATTTTCTACTTGACACTTAACTACATACTATAACATCAGGTTAGCTGATTCTCGTTTTCCTCCCCAACTAGACTCTCAGCTCTCAGCTGTGGTGCATTTTATTCATCTCATCTCCAGGCCTCAAAAAGGATCACACTTGGCGGAGAGTTCTGTAAACCAATCAATGCAAAAGTGTACCTGCAACTGGGTCTTGCAGGCTTGCAAAGTGCCTCTCGAAGCTGATTTTACTCTCCGTGCCCAGGCAGCTCTGGCGAATTGCACGGTAGAGGTCAGGAGCTGGGGGTGGGGAGATCGGAGGCGTACGAGGGAGAACGTGAGACAGAGCCCAAACCACGCGAGCTACCCACGTCCGGTGAACTGTAACCCACTGGACTGCGGGCAACTCCTTAATCTCCCGGAAGCGGCTCGGCTGTCCTCTCCCCGCCCCTCCGGAAGGTGGGCGTGGCCTCATGAATAATGAATCACCGCCGGGGGCGGGGCAGGACCCGCCCCCACGGGCGGGAAGGGGGAAGCGCCGAGGCTGCCTGACTGGAATGAAGGTAGCTGCGGCGGGAGCGGGGCCGGCCATGGCGGTGTGGACGCGGGCCACCAAAGCGGGGCTGGTGGAGCTGCTCCTGAGGGAGCGATGGGTCCGAGTGGTGGCCGAACTGAGCGGGGAGAGCCTGAGCCTGACGGGCGACGCCGCGGCGGCTGAGTCCGAGCCCGCTCTCGGGCCCGCGGCGGCCACCTTCAACGGCCTCCCGAACGGCGGCGGCGCCGGCGACTCGCTGCCCGGGAGCCCGAGCCGCGGCCTGGGCCCCCCGAGTCCACCCGCGCCGCCGCGAAGCCCGGCGGGCGAGGCGGGCGCGTCACCGCCGGTGCGCCGGGTTCGTGTGGTGAAGCAGGAGGCGGGCGGCCTGGGCATCAGCATCAAGGGCGGCCGCGAGAACCGGATGCCGATCCTCATCTCAAAGATCTTCCCGGGACTGGCGGCTGACCAGAGCCGGGCGCTGCGGCTGGGCGACGCCATCCTGTCGGTGAACGGCACCGACCTGCGCCAGGCCACCCACGACCAGGCCGTGCAGGCGCTGAAGCGCGCCGGCAAGGAGGTGCTGCTGGAGGGTGAGCGGGGCCGGCGGGCGGGCGGCGCTGGGCTGGGCTGGCTGGCGTTCACTTTGTTCTGCCACCCTGCCCCCTTTGCGGGGCCAGCCCCTTCCCTCCCACCCGGAGACCTCACCTTCCCCTCTGCTGGCTGCCGGCTTCCCCACAACCCCGTTGCCGGGGCTTTGAGGATGGAAAAACTGATGCTCCCTGCAGGAAAAGTTGGGCAGCCGCCGAAGTGTGGCTTGCAGTCTCCTAGGAAGGTTTTAGTTTGGAGCAGCCGTGCTTGAAGCCCCGCCTCTGCACGCTAAGCTGACACTAAGAACTAGAGCAGGACTTCTGAAGGTCTCCGTTTGCCTCCTGAGTGGCGCTTTCTTCACTCACCTCTGGCTTCTCGGGGCAGGGGGGGCGCGGGGGACAGGTCTGTTTAAAAAAATAATAATAGTTTCATCCACACCGATGCCAGCGGTATGCTTGGGCAAACCACCAAAACGCTGGTTAATTTATGGGAATTTAACCCATCATTGGCTCTCAACAATAACCAAAGGAGATCATAGCACTTCATCGAAGCCAGAAAGCTGAAACAGCAAGTTTGTGTGGTTAATGAGCCTTGTTTAACAGTGGAGGCTCACGTGTTTGAACATTTACTGCCAACTAGAGTTTTGCCCCTTTTTGCAGGAGACTGGGTGCCAGCTTCCTACCATTCACAGGCTTCAAGGCTTTAAGCTTATTCAGAAGCCTGAAGTGTTAAATCTCAAGTTATGTTTGAATAGCCAGGATTATTCTTTTAAGTTTGAATGTGATCTGTTACCTGGGTCTTTTATGAAACTAAGGCAAAATAAATTTTATCTTCTTGAAGGACTCATGCATGTTGGAGGTAATATTACTTCAGAAATTTTTGAGCAATCAGCCTTCTTTCACCCATTCAGTCATTTAAGAGGCATTTATTGCTGGCTATATAGAAGAGAATATAAAAAATGATGTGTCTCTATTTGGTGTTTATTTGGGAAAATGATGGAAAAATGCAAAACAACTTACAAATTATAGATTGTGGAGTGCAAACTATATGAATACCAAGGGAGTGCAAAGTTAGGAAGTAGTGGAAATCAGGTTGATGAGGGAGGAGTTTTTCAAGAAGATGAGTCTTGAGCCAGGTCTCCAAGGAAGTGATGGACATAGGCAGGGATGAGTCAAGGGGGTATTCCTGGCAGAGGAAGAACAGAAGGGAAAGGGTGGGGAGTGGAGGTAGAACGGGGCCAGTAATCAAACAGGGGCCAGAAGTCCAGCTTGGCAAAGTGATTTTCACTTTTTTCTAAAGCTGCTGGTAAACATTTGGGAAAGTGTTAATTTCCAAGTAAATATTTTAATGTGCTCTTATTGTGAAATTCCAGTGCCCCACCTTATAATATGCTATTTATAAATCTTATTTATATTTCGCTTAGGTGGGGCTAGGCACTACTCAGAAATTAGTGTTAATAAAAGGAGTAAAATTATAAATTGTGGCGGTGTGGGTGGTATGTGTGTAAAAAAAGAAAAAGTTGCCATAAATGTGTATCTTGAAATTGTGCTAGCTAAGAATTTGGTTATAAATTCTTAGAGCCAGAATACTGACTGTAGTACTATTTATGTGGTGCTCAGTGGTGATGGGCAGATGTTTCAGCTCTTAACCCCATATCTATATTTTTTAAATCCAGTTTTTGTTTAGATGTAATTTGAACCTGGTATTCATACCACTTAAATAAAAATCATCTAGTAAACACTTCAAAGTATTCATTAACCTAAAATAGGCCACATGTGCTTTTAGAAGAAGGCTTTACAAATGGCAGCATAACATTTAATGAATGTCTGTTTACCTAACACAGGTTCTACCTTATTTTCCCATTTTTTAAAAGACAAGTCATTTTTGTTCTTATATGTGTGGAGAGGTATGAAACTGAACTTTAAAAATCAAAGGTTATAAAAATAAAATTGCTTATAATATGCAGAACCACTGCAAACAGTGATTTCATAGAATCAGTCAAACATTTAAAATTGAGAACTAGTGACCCATCCAGGAAGACTACTTTCAAAAGATAGATTTTTATGCTTAGCTCTTAGAGTTTTAGAGCTGAATGATCCTTCCATTTGATGTCTCAAAACTTGAAAAACTGCCTTAACATAGCACAGTGATGCTCTTTTGTGGTGCCGGCAGGGAATTTTAGGCATGCCTCTATCACCCCCAAGCAAAGGAAAGCTGTAGTCTCTGGTTGCCTGTGGTTAGGGAACCCAGTTAATGAAGGGGTTTTTTTTTAATCTCATGGATTTGTAGGGATTATTCATTCATACATCAAACGTTTATTCATCTCTTCCACTTGCCAGACGTGCTTAAAGATAGTCTGATTTCTGCCCTCAGAAAGTTTGGAGTTGAGATAAGAGAGAGTTAAGAGATAATACAGCTAAGGGCTAAAAACAGTGTGAGACTACAATCTGGAGAGGGTGCAGCACAAAGAAAGACCCTTGTGGGCATCAGAGGTTGAGGATGTCCAAGAAAAGGTTGATGGAGAAGTTCAAGTTTGAAGCAAGCCTTCCCCTAAGGAGAGAGCTACCACCAGTAAAGACAAGTGAGAGACCTGAAGAAGTCATTTTTCCCAGGGAGGTTAGAGCACAAATGAGGGCTTTGTGGTCAGCTAGACCAGGGTATGTTTCTGGCTAGTGGTTTGTAACCCCTAGGCAAGTTACTCAACCTTGCTGCACCTTAGTTTCCTCATCTGTAAAACCAAGATGGTCATAACACCTCTTCACAGGGCTGTTATTCATTTGACAGTTTATGTGCCGGGAGCCTTTTGGGGAACTGGGAATAGAAGCAGTAAGCAACAGTAATGAAAACCAAGTCTGAATAAGGAAGGTAGGACTGGGTCGTGAAGGTATGCTGTGAATTAACAAAGACACTCAGAATAGCCAGAATATCAAGTTGTTAAAATCCAGGGCTCCATTTTACTTGAAAAGAAATACATGATAAGAATAAGTTATTTTAGGTGAACAGGTCAAGAATGATTTTGCATTTCTTGCATGCAAACCCCTTTTTCTAATCTTGTTTTCCTGTCATCCCTTGTGTAGGCCAACTTTTTTATCCTTAAATTTTGCATTTACTTTTCCATTCCTCTGATTGTTCCTGTTCCTTCACACTTGCTGCTCAGAACCTTAAAACTTGCTAATAACCTTGTACTTGTAGTTTTGACTAATGTCTGATGTTAAGATATGCAGAGATACACAGATTCTTAGCATAAAGGGGTGACTACTCTTCCATCATATTGTATGAGTTTAACTATATCTGTGTGTTAGAGATAGTCTATCCAGAAAGCTTCTAGAGTTTATATTTGAATTAGACTACACATCGTAAAGTGTTCCAGAGGAGGTTAGGAAAGACAGAATGGTGTTCAAGTAAGATCTGAAATTTGAGAAAAGAATCAGTAAATTTATGAAGCAATTCTCGTTGGAATATTGCTGGAAAATCATCATCTTTTTTTTTTTTTTTTATAAATTTATTTATTTTAGTTGGGGGCTAATTACTTTACAATATTGTAATAGTTTTTGCCATACATTGACATGAATCAGCCATGGGTTTACATGTGTTCCCCTTCCTGGACCCCCCACCCACCTCCCTCCCCATCCCATCCTTCTGTATCATCCCATTGCCCCGGCCCTGAGCCCTTGTCACATGCATCGAACATGGAACGGTGTTCTGTTTCACATATGATAATATACATGTTTCAATGCTATTCTCCCAGAACGTCCCACCCTCACCTTCTCCCTCAGAGTCCATAAAATTGTTCTATGCATCTGTGTCTCTTATTCTGTCTCGCATATAGGGTTATCGTTACCATCTTTCAAATTCCATATATATGCAGTAGTATACTGTATTGTTGTTTTTCTTTCTGGCTTACTTCACTCTGTATAATGGGCTCCAGAAAATCATCTTCTATTGTGTAAATATTATTCTAAAATTATTGTTATCAAATCTATGGAAAATAAAGTAGTTAAGTGTATAGAGGAAGTAGGCTGATGTGAAACTTAATTTCAGAGTTGAAAATAATTTTTATATCCAGAATAGTTTGAGATTTTGAGTGTCATATATGGCTGATTCTTTGTATATGTTAAAGGACATGTAACTACTGAAGTTATTAAGCTGCTCATTTGGAGAAGCTAGTTTGGGTTCTTACACTGTTGTTTTCTTCACTGTATGTTGGAAAGTTTGAGAGTCTTCTAGAGACAACATTTTGCATTTTCTTTGAGACTTTGCCATATATATTCATCAGTCTGTGTCTTAAAGAACCATTAAATTGTCAGGACATTTTATGTTTTTGTGTTTTTTTTTTTTTTTTTTTGACTAGCCTCATTGTGTTTGATTTGAGTGATTAAGCATGTTTATATAAGCAGCCATATCTTTATAACCAGATTATTTCTTATAGAGTTCCCTTCTTGCTAAAATATGCTCTCTAAGTTATTAGCAAAGTATGAGAAACTTATTGGTTCTAATACAGAGTGATTATGAAAATTCTAAGAGCATTTTTGGAAACTATACCCAGGCTTTAATTTAGATCTCAACTGTAACTCAGAACTTCAACTGATGTATTCCCTGGTCTATAGTCCTTCAACGATAAACGTTACTTTACTTTGTGATCAGATGTGTATCTTTGTACCTGAGGGATGAGGACCTGTGGCTGTGGAACAGTGTTCTGCTGGGCTTAGCGGACTGAGTCATCTGAGGATCCAATCCCTGTCCTTGGCTAGGCTAGCATACTCCCCTCACCAGCTGAACAAATGATGCTGCTTGCTTGCATTTCCCACTGTGACAATGCCTTAAGTTTGTTTTTACCTGGGTTTTAAAATTATATGTGCATTTTCTCATTTGACTTTTACACCATCCTTTGAAGCTGATGTTGATTGCACTGAAGTTCATTCATGTTAAGTGAGTTACTGAATGTCTCAGAATTTCTCTTTATTTTTAGGAGGAAAATGTTCATGTTTCTTTTGAGAAACTTACCTGGAATTTTAAAAACTGTAAAAAAAAAAGTCTCATTTTGCAGATGAAGACTTAATGACCAAAGAGGTCAAATAAGCATGTCTAAGGTCATCTAACTAACCAGTTATGGAACTTGGACTAAAACCCAGTTAGTTCACTGCTCTCTCCCTTGTACCATGATATCTACAACCAGTCAGTCAGAACTTCCGGCATCTCGTGCGCATCATCATGTTGCGGTATGTTGTGAGAGATCAGTGTGCAAAAGAAGTTGAAGGTGGTCGGTCCCTGGCATCAGAGAACTTAGACTGAAATTGGGGAGAGAAAACCACCCAATAGAGAGTAATTGCTGCAATGTATAGTACCCACTCTTCAAGAATTCTCTGAAGAGGTGATCCACTAGGGGATGGAAGAGTCAAGTGTGACCTCATGGGGAAAGGATAATTTTGTCTGAGCTTGAAGGATGAGTTGCTTCTCTGTTGTTGGAAGGCAGTTCAACGTGAGGAGGTAACATGCGCAGAAGCCAAAACAAGCATGACTTGTGATAGGAAGTGAGAATAGGAATGGACTTGGGGGAAGAAAATTAAGCCAAGTAGATAAATTGAAACCAGATTATGCAAGGCCTTGAAAGCAGGCCAAGGAATTTGGACTTTTTCATTCTGTCAACCTTAAGTACCTACTGCAAATGAGGTGTTGTGGTAGATGCTGGGAAATCAAGAGTAATCCCTGCCCTTTAGGCTTGTAGGGAAGCAATTATAGCAGGCTGTGATAAATGCTTTAAAAGAGATGAGAACATGGTGCCCTGGAAGCAGAGGTAGAAGTGCAAAGGAGAACGCCTATCAAAGGTAGGAAAGTGATAAGTAGCTGGTGTGTTGAGAGAAGTGACACGTGGGAAGGTGTGGGAAGGGTGTAGCAGCAGAGCGGGCTGGAAAGGTGGGCAGAGACCAGATTGGGAAGAGTCTTATGGGCAGTGCCAAGTAGTGGTCTCTAAGTAGGGTTTATGTTTGCAACGTAAAACCTAAAAGAAGAACTTTAGTTGTATTAGTATTTAATGTATAGATAACCCTGGTTCTCTTCCTCAGTCTTAGAAGACAGTGACATTTCACACTTGATACACAGGGTGATGTCTCCAGGGAAGAGTGAAAGCTTCACAGAGCACAGGAATTGAGAGTGGTGATTTTATTCACTTTTCTGCTATCATTGCAACTTATTCTTGAGCCTGGTTGAGTGGATTTATGATATATTATCTGCTTTTAACGCATTTATCTTTACAAAGTGAACAAGTGACTTAAAGATTTGCACAGAGAAACCTTCGATTCACGATAATTCTAGCAATACAAATAATAACAAAAAAGTAGAGTTTTACGTTTCTCCTAGTAGGAGCTCTTTGTCACATTTCAGGGTTATCCTGTCTGTTAAGACGTCAGCCTAAAAAATGAAATCATCAAGAAGAGTATTTGAAATGTGGATTAACACATTACCATTAATAATGAACCTTAATAATGAACTATATAAGGCTGTATTGTACTTTGAATCATACAGTAGCTAATGATGGCATGACTTCATCAGGGATATATTTAGTGTATTTATTTCATCTTTATCTCATTCATTCTTGATGTTTACATCTTGTATATGCTTTATAATGCATATGCTTCAACGAATATTTGTAGGATGAGCACGTAGACTCACATGTTTACTGATGGGTGTGTACTATCAAGAGTTTTAGACCTGGCAAGCCACCCAGGTTGTAAAGTGCTTTAAATAAGGAGTGCTTTAAACAAAGCAATCTGTCAGAAAGAGTGGCAGATGCGGAGTGTAGGACCTCAAGACTGTGAGGTCAAGGAAAGCACTTAGGAGCCTGTTGTGACACCATAAGGCTAGTGAGACTGGGTAGGACAGTGTGAAGCTGAAAGATATTAAGTAGATAGAAGTGGCGGTTCTAAATGATATTTGGAGACTGAGGGGGAGAGGAAAAGAGAGGGAGGATAACTCCTAGATGTCTGGCCTGGGAAAGTGGATAACTGTGAAACCAGAATGAATGGGGGAGGAACTAGTTTTTTTGTGGGGAAGAGAAGTTTGGTTTTGGACATGTATAATTTGAGTCAACTGTGTGACATCCTGGTGCAGAAGGCTGGTACAGGTCTGCAGTCAAGAGAAATGTCAGAAATGAGCTGCAGATTCATGAGATGTTAGTGTAGGAGTGGTGATTGATGCCATAAGTGTCGATGTAATCGTTAGAAGAGTGCAAATTAAAAAGAGAAGTAGGGACAGGATGGAACCCTGCAGAACTGCTCTATTTAAAAGCAAGAGTGGAGGAACAGAAATCTGGAAAGAAATGGTTTCAAAAAGGAGGAGGTGATCAGCATCTTGGGATGCTGGAGAAGTCAAGAAGGAAACAGAAGGCCATTGGATTTGGTGATTAGAGAACAAGATCATGAGAGTTCTCTTAAGAGCAATTTCAGCTGAGTGACAGGAGCAGAGAGCAGTGAATAGACCATACTTCTCAGCTTCTAAAGCTTCTCAGAAAAATAAACGCCACAAAAGTGGTAACTAGAATTGAATAAAGCATCCAAGAAGGATCCTACTTTTGTAGTTGATTTTTATTTTGTTTTAAGGGAAAGAATTGTGACCAATTTGTACAGTAAGGAGAAAAGGCCGTCCGAGAAGGGAGAGGTTGAAGAGATAGAAGCGATGGGGAACTGATGCAATCCATTCTCAAGCCAGGAAGTGACATGATGGGAACAGAATTTTGGGTTGGCAGCAGTGGATGCACTGGATGCAGTGTGAGAGGAAAGAGCAAAGGTAGGAAAAAGCACAGCTGTTGCAGAGAAGAGGAATCCAAAGCAGAGACGGTAACCACTGGAGGGGGTGACAGTGGTGGCCCTGAGAACAGGGGCGGGTTCAATTCAAGAAACATTTTAAAGCAGGTGATTTCTTGCCAGGGTACAGCAGAATCCACTAGGGACCTTTTCCTGCCCAGATAACCTTCTTCTGACTGCCCAAGACACCCAAAGTTTGGTCACTTGTAGAGAATCTCTGGCCTCTGTTACTAGCACAGGAATTTGATCCCTCAGAGTCATTGGAGTGGAAACTAGAGAGCCACTGTTTTGAAGGAAGAAATGACAGGATGTGGGGGAAGGTTGGATATAGTGAATTAACTCTGGGACAGGAACAGCAGAAGCACTCAGCCATGTTATAAAGCCCTTAGGCAGCGTAACTCGTGTCAGCTGGCTGTGGGGGTTGAGAAGAAAAATTAGTTTATAAACATCACATCTAGTCGCACGGCATAAGAACATATTCTCCCTTTAAAGGTTTTATCCCCCTAGACTAGTGAAAGGAGTTTTGGGCTTCTTCTGGAGAAATGATGGTATATTTGTGTGAGTTTAATATTTTGTATCTGGAGAAGTAACAGTTGATTTAGTTACTTAAGTGCCATTCTAAGGAATATGCACTGAGTCCTTCATAAAATGTGTGTTTGATTTCAGTGTGAAAACAAAAATTTGTGAAATAATTCTGTGTATAAACAGAGTGCCAATGATCATGATATCAGTAGATTTAAAGAATGGAGTTACAAAACTCAAATTTGGTTTGATTTCTGTGTTACGGCTCCCATGACATTGCTAGAATGATACGACATGTAACTAGTTAAGGATATGTGAAGTGCAACCTTTTACTTGGGCCAAACCTCATGGCTTGCCAGATCTTAGTACCCCGTGAGTGAAAGTGCAAACCCTAACCACTGGACCGCCAGGGAATTCCCAAAGTGCAGCTTTTTACAAAAATTACTTTGACTTTTCTGCCACATTTTTTTCTTTCTACTATCTTCTACTCTTGTTTTTAATTTTGCAAGTATTTCAGAATGCTTTATGAAAGTAAAGTTGATGGGATAGAGAGATGAGAAAGTTGAATCTTTATCTTTCAATTTAATTAAACTGTCATATATATAAAATATTTACACCTCACACTTGGAAATTGGGAAGTTTTGATTTTTCATTGAAAGAGACAAAGGTTTATTTTTGGTAAAACCTGTTGATAACGAGTTTAATAATGCATGTGCGTTATTCAAGGCTTTTTTGGTTTCACCACCAGTTCAAATTGAAGGGTGAAAGTATTGGGAAGATACAGACAGGTCTCAGGACTCCAGGAAAAGCTGAGCAGCCAGGCCTCAGACATGTCAAGGAGCCAGGCAGTGCTGAGGACCACGCTTTCCACTCTCGCTCATGTCTCCTCATCTCAGAGCTTCTCTGTTTCTCTCTGAGAACGTTCTTTTGCAACAGCTTTGTTCTAGTCCTTTTACGGTTTCACTTTTACATTTAACTCCTTAATCTACATCGAGTTTATTTTGACATAGATATGCAAGAGATTCCACTTTCTATGCTTTTCCAAATAGTTAATGATTGTCTCAGCATTTGTGAAATAAACCTCTTGTATGCACTGTCTACTAGATTGATGGGGCTGCCTGGAGTGCCATGTGGGGAAAGATTCCAAAGTCATATCTGGGTGCAGCAGGAGAAGTCTATGCTTAACCAGGGATGTCTGCAATGAGTGTGCTGCTTTGAGGTGTACAATACGCATGCTACATACCTGTCACCGTAGGAATGACCCATTCTTCCCTCACTGATTTGAATTGCACCATTGTTTATATATTAATTTTTATACTCTGCAATCTGATTCTGGACTTTTTATTTGACTGTTTTATAACCACACTGTATGTTGTAACTTCAACAGTTAATAACTGATCATTCAAGTGGATTATACCAGTCAAGAAGAATTTGGAAAAATAACAATGAATAATTAGAGGCTGGTGTAATTACTTATTTATCCAGATAAATTTTGGAGTGATTTTATCATTTCTTAAAGAAATCCTTTGGGATTTTGATTAAAATTGTACTAAATCCATAAATTAATTTTTAAGAGAACTGAGATCTTTGTAATATCTCTTTCCCAGTCATTTTGCCAGAAGTATTGGACCTCACTCACATATATATTCCAGGCATGTGGCAGGAGATAACGGGATGTTCCAGTTGGCCAGGCCTAAATCACATGGGAGTTTCTCAAAAGATAATCAGCTGATGTTACCAAAAGAGGAGGGAGTGGATGGTAGACAGACATAAGCAACCAACACCCACTCCAGTGTTCTAAAACCACCAGAGGTTCATATTAGAGATTAAATGAGAAACTACCATATTAGTTAAGAGATTTAGAAACTTTATAAACAACTGTAAAAGGAAAGCAAGAAGAATACCTTTGCTTGGGTACAGGCGAGCTAGTTGGAGCATTTCAAAGATTCTTGAAACTCCGAAGTGCATAATAAATTATTAGTCTCAGCATTCTCTTTTGAACATCAATTTTATATACATTTCAAGCGACTTCTCAAGATTGTATTATGATTATCATTTTATAACTAGAGCAAGAAAACTACCTAGAGCTTACAGACGGGCCCTGACATTAGAGGTAGACTGTGATGGAGAAAAATCTTTGTCTATCAGAACAGACATAAACAGTTTTTTCAGTAAGAATTATTTTGGTTTGCAGAAACCCAAACCAATCGGAGCAGAAGTGGAATGTATTGCCTCATATAACTGCCAAGACTGGGGGTGGATCTAGGTTTAGGTCCAGAGGGATCCAAAGGCTCAAATTATCTTGGCTGCAACATCTGCTGTGGAGAATCTAATTCTGTGTAGTCAGCTAAGATGGCGCCAGCAGTTGTAGAAATGTATTACCCTAACTTAATAACCCCTTTAAAAAAGGAAAGTTTTTATTCTAGCACCTGCAGTTTCTGGGAAGGACTCTGATTAACTCTACTTTGTCTACCCTTGGGACATATCTCTCTTTCCACAATGGTGAAGACTATAATCTAGGCTTGCCTCATGTACCCATACTTGGTGTGTTGAGATTGGCAGCATCACCAAACTATGAAATGTGGAATGGAGTGGATGCTAAGCAAACTTATGTCCATGCTAATAATGCAGACTTTGAAGCTAGAGTGCTTGAAATATTTTTGTAGCTAAATTGTAAAGTTTTTAAAAGTAAAACAATAGAAATAAGTAATAATGACATTATTGAGACCTTTACTCTGCTAAGCTGTTTACGTGCATTGTCACAGTTTAACAGCCCCGTGAGGCAGGTATCATCATGCCCATCTTAAATATGAAGAAATTGAAGCCTGCAGAGATTAAATAATTTGCCCAAGATTGCAGCACTTGTATGGTAGAGGCACAGATTTATCAGACTCCACAGCTGCTGCTATTTACTGTTTTAATAGATTGCTTCTCCGATGAATCAGTTTAAGAAGCTAGCAAGCCTGAAGGCCAGTAGAATTTATCACTATCATTGGCTTCATGTGCAAGAAGTCATGCTCTGGATTCTGGGTTGTTGCATTGGTCCTCTGAAGGTTGTTATTGTTAGTGCCTCCCAGTCTTTGATTTTCCATGCCAGGCACAAATAGATAGCCATATGTGATTAATCAGTTCATTGAATACGCATATTTCTGCTGGACACTCGGAGAAGTAGAAAGAAAACATGAGCCCCACCACCCTTACTTCCAAATGGCTTCATAAATGCTAATAAACTGACATAAGTTAATCTAGATTGTCTCATACATGTTATACCAATGATAGACAAATGCTGAGAGAACTTGCAGTGCAGGAATGATGGATGTTAGAAATGTGTTTCTCTCAGGTGTGAGAGGGGCAGGCTGTGGAATGGGCGTGGGAGGTCTGCAGAATGAAGGTATTATTAATTTCTTCAAAGACTATTGATTACATGCTAGAATAAAACTGCATTTATTTTTATTTATTTTGGCCACACTGTCGGGCTTGTGGGATCTTAATTTCCTGACCAGGGATTGAACCCAGGCTCTGGGCAGTGAAAGCAGAGTCCTAACCACTGGACAACCAAGGAATTCTGTGAACTGCATTTATTTTTACAGTGAACATAAAGTAAAAGTAACTGAAAAAATTAAGCTGACTCTTTGTTGTTCAGTCGTTCAGTCATGTCTGACTGTTTGCGACCCCATGGACTGCAGCACACCAGGCTTCCCTGTCCTTCACCATCTCCTGGGACTTGCTCAAACTCATGTCCATCGAGTTGGTGATGCCATCTAACCATCTTGTCCTCTGTCGTCCCCTTCTCCTCCTGCCTTCAATCTTTCCCGGCATCAGCCAAAACGGCAACAAAAAAGACTAAAGTGAAATTCTAAAAATCATTGCTCACAACAGATGTTTTAATATTGATCTACTTTGTCCATTTACAGTACAATAGAGTTGATTTTTATACTTGTTAGTTTCATCTTAGGATGCAGAATAATGACAGTCCTCACAAGATGAGTGTAAAGCATTTATACTGGAAAATAAAGAAGTATAATAGTTTTAAATGCTAGCAAGCTGGTTTGTAGCAGCCAGGTCTGGCAGGTATTCTCAGAAAGCCAAATTTATAGGGTTTTTTTCCACAATATATTTTGATAAGAAACATGTTTTCCTTGAATGTTTTTTCTCTGCTCTCTCTCTAAGGAGATTGTGGTTAGAGAAAGATCTCAATTTGCTCTCTACCACCCACCAGTTTCCTCCCACTAGTCTCCATTTATTTCTCATATTCCCTCCTACTTCTCTGTGCTTGGGACTCAAGAGAAGTCTTTGGGATCTTTAAGCATCTCCACCCTTAGGGATATAGTCACAGAAACTGAGTCTTGTACCAAAAATGCTTAGGTCCCAAACTGAAGCATGAGAGGACAAGATACTTAGGAAAAACAAAAAAAATACAGCAAAGCATTTCTAGTGGTCAGTAGCTCCCTATGTGATGTTGAAAAAAATATTAGCATTACAAGCCTTACATTTCTTATCTATTAAAAATAAAATGCCTTTTAGTTCTCATATTGTATAGTTCTAATATGAGATGGAGAATGCACAGTTATAGTTACTATAAACTGACTATATAAATAGATGGATTGTCAGGATATAATCCAATTAATTTTAATAGTAAAGATATTCTAAATATAGTGAAGCTCTCTGATCATTCAGATGGAACCTCAGCATTTATAATACTTCATTCTGGACTTTATTTATTTATTGAGTGTACCTGAGGGCATGCAAGATTTTTTAGTTCTCCTGACCAGGGATGGAATCTGTGTCCCCTGCAGTGGAAGCGTGGAGCCCTAACCACTGGACTGTCAGAGAATTCCCTCAACTTTATTGTTGAGAGAGAGATACACAGAAGTGCCAGATAAGAGATTTGCAGAAAAATCAGCTTTTGCTCTTCTGATGTTGTTTAGTCGTGTCTACCTTTCATTATAACTAGTAACTAATCTCCTTAGTAGAACAACGTAGGCAACACTTATTAAGCTATCTTTTACTCCAAGCAGAGGAGAATCACTTAAGGAAAAAGGAAAACTGAGCGATCTAGATTACAATTAATTCTGCCACTGATTACTGTGTAACTTCAGGTTTGTTCATTGTTCTTTAGTGAGCAAGGGCAAGACTATCTTAATGAATATTGCAACGAAAAACCAAAACCTGGGACTTAGATGCCAAATAATTCCTTCTTCTTTGCCCTTTTTAGTATGTCCTTTTAGAGAAAGGGGTAAATTATTTACACATGTATTATATTTATTTGTGTTGACCATTACTGTCAAGCAAATTTATTCATGGAATAAATTTAGGAATTTAGATGTCAAAGATTAGAACACAGTTGACTGAACAACAAGGAAGATGAATGGAGTTGGGGAGAGGTTCTTGGGGGCTTTTTTTAGGAAATAAAACTGAACAAATAGGACAGAATTTTAAGATTGATAAAGCTGAGTTATGTGAATGTTCATTATACGGTACTCTGTGTATTTAAGCATATTTTAAATATTTCACAGTTTTTAAAATTCAGATAAAATTTAGAAATTGTCCAGTTTTTCTTTATGCTGGATCACTTGACTATCACTTTGATTCTGACTTCTTAACATTTAAAAAAACTTGAAGTATAATTAACATACAATAATGTGTTGTTAGTTGTTCATTTCAATGAGTTTTTACCATTGTATACACCTGTGTAACCACTACATAAGCTATAGAACATTTCTCTCACCTCCAGAAAGTTCCCTCGTGGCCATTTCCAGTCAATTCCTTTCCCCACTCCACCCCTAGGTAACCATTTTTTAATTTCTTTCACAAATTAGTTTTGTCTATTCTTTTTTTTCCAAATTTCATTTATCTATTTTTGGCTATGCTGGGTCTTCATTGCTGTGTGTGTGTGTGTGTGTGTGTGTGTGTGTGTGTGTGTGTGTGTGTGTGTGTGTGTGTGTGTGTGTGTGTGTGTGTGTGTGTGTGTGTGTGTGTGTGTGTGTGTGTGTGTGTGTGTGTGTGTGTGTGTGTGCGCGCGTGCGCGCGCAGGCTTTCTCTAGTTGCAGCAAGCGAGGGCTTCTCGTTGCAGTGGCTTTTCTTGTGGAGCACAGGCTGTAGGGCACACAGGCTCACAGCCTCTAGGGCGAGAGCTCAATAGTTGTGGCGGCACATGGGCTTAGTTGCTCTGAGGCACGTGGAATCTTTCTGGTTCGTGGATGGAACTCACATTGCCTACATTGGCAGGTGGATTCCTATCCACTGTGCCGTGAGGTAAGTCCCAGTTTTGTCTGTTCTTGAAATTTATTGGAATGGAATCAAAAGTGTCGAAGTCTTTTTACCTGAATTTTTACTGGGTTGTTTATCTCTGTTGTTGGTTTGTAGAACTCTTTATATATTTTGGACACTAGTCTGTTGTCAGATGTCTATGTTGTGACTATTTTTTCAATCCTGTATCTTGTCTATTCAATTTCTTTTTTTTTTAAGCTGTAAAATTGCCAGTTTTATTCCTCTGGCTTATAGATCGAGAGGTAATTTGAGGTTTACATTTTTTTTAAACAATTCTTTCATCAAGAGTTTAGGTGCTCCAGTTGCCCTTATGTAAACTGATTTCAAATTCTTTGGTTGACTCTTAATTATAGGAAAACCTTTAATTCTTTTTGTGTGTTTGATGTGTTCTTTAAGAAAAACATATAAGCAAAACGAAAAAAATACCACACAAAAATAGGCACAGTTAAATTTTTGATATATATATATATATGTATGTATACACACGTGCACGCACACACACACAATTTGAGATTTTCTTCTACATATGTAAGCTGATACTAAATACACTGCCTTGTAGCCTGTTAAATTTTACTTTATGATATGCGGTGAACATATTTTCATGCATATGTGTGTGAAACTTCCAAATTGAAAAATAGACCTGGAGAATGTGTCAAAATAGAAAATCCAGATGCTGGTAACAAGGAAACTAGCTACAACAAAACTCCACCAGATGATTAAAAATAAAACAAAAATCAGAGACACACCAGAAAATGCTAACAGAAAGAAAGCAGAGGCCAGTTTTTAATGTTAGACCAAAAAGAATTCAAGGCCTAAAGCAAACAGGATGAGGAGGGCAGTGTGAATGTCTTTGTTTTCATTTCAGTTCAGTCACTCAGTCAAGTCCAACTCTTTGTGACCCCATGGATTGCAACACACCATGCTTTCCTGTCCATCACCAACTCCCGGAGCTTACTCAAACTCATGTCCATTGAGTCGGTGATGCCATTCAACCATCTCATCCTCTGACATCCCCTTCTCCTCCTGCCTTCAATCTTTCCCAGCATCAGGGTCTTTTCCAATGAGTCAGTTCTTTGCATCAGGAGGCCAAAGTATTGGAGTTTCAGCTTCAGCATCAGTCTTTCCAATGAATATTCATGACTGATTTCCTTCAGGATGGACTGGTGGGATACCCTTGCAGTCCAAGGGACTCTCAAGAGCCTTCTTCAACACCACAGTTCAAAAGCATCAATTCTTTGGTGCTCAGCTTTCTTTATAGTCCAACTCTCATATCCATACATGACCACTGGAAAAACCATAGCTTTGATTAGATGGATCTTTGTTGGCAAAGTAATATCTCTGCTTTTTAATATGCTGTCTAGGTTTGTCATAGCTTTTCTTCCAAGGAGCAAGCATCTTTTAATCTCATGGCTGCAGTCACTACCTGCAGTGATTTTAGAGCCCCCCAAAATAAAGCCTGTCACTGTTTTCATTGTTTGCCCATCTATTTGCCATGAAGTGATGGGACCGGATGCCATGATCTTAGTTTACTGAATGTTGAGTTTTAAGCCAACTTTTTCACTCTCCTCTTTCACTTTCATCAAGAGGCTCTTTAGTTCTTCTTCACTTTTGCCATAAGGGTGGTGTCATCTGCATATCTGAGATGTGAAATATTGCTATTTCTCCTGACAATCTTGATTCCAGCTTGTGCTTCATCCAGTCCAGCGTTTCTCATGATGTACTCTGCATATAAGTTAAATAAGCAGGGTGACAGTATACAGCCTTGACGTACTCCTTTCCCAATTTTGAAGCAGTCTGTTGTTCCATGTCCAGTTCTAACTGTTGCTTCTTGACCTGCATACAGATCTCTCAGGAGGCAGGTAAGCTGGTCTGGTATTCCCATCTCTTTCAGAATTTTCCACAGTTTGTGGTGATCCACACAGTCAAAGGCTTTGGGTTAGTCAATAAAGCAGAAGTAGGTGTTTTTCTGGAACACTGTTGCTTTTTTGATGATCCAACGGATGTTGGCAGTTTGATCTCTGGTTCCCCTGGCTTTTCTAAATCCAGTTTGAACATCTGGAAGTTCACGGTTCACATACTGTTGAAGCCTGGTTTGGAGAATTTTGAGCATTACCTTGCTAGTGTGTGAAATGAGTGCAATTGTGTGGTAGTTTGAACATTCTTTGACATTGCCTTTCTTAGGGATTGGAATGAAAACTGACCTTTTCCAGTCCTGTGGCCACTGCTGAGTTTTCCAAATTTGTTGGCATATTGAGTGCAGCACTTTCACAGCATCATCTTTTAGGATTTGAAATAGCTCAACTGGAATTCCATCATGTCCACTAGCTTTGTTCATAGTGTTGTTTCCTAAGGCCCACTTGACTTCACATCCCACGATGTCTGGCTCTAGGTGAGTGATCACACCATCATGGTTATCTGGGTCATGAAGATCTTTTTTGTGTAGTTTGTGATTCTTGCCACCTCTTCTTAATATCTTCTGCTTCTGTTAGGTCCATAGCATTTCTGTCCTTTATTGAGCCCATCTTTGCCTGAAATGTTCCCTTGGTATCTCTAATTTTCTTGAAGAGATCTCTAGTCTCTGTTGTTTTCCTCTATTTTTTTGCATTGATCGCTGAGGAAGGCTTTCTTATCTCTCCTTGCTATTCTTTGAAACTCTGCATTCAAATGGGTATATCTTTCCTTTTCTCCTTTGCCTTTAGCTTCTCTTCGTTTCTCAGCTATTTGTAAGGCCTCCTTAGACAACCATTTTGCCTTTTTGCATTTCTTTTTCTTGGGGATGGTCTTGATCACTGCCTACTGTACAATGTCATGAACCTCCCCCCATAGTTCTTCAGGCACTCTGTCTGTCAGATCTAATCCTTGGAATCGATTTGTCACTTCCACTGTATAATCATAAGGGATTTGATTTAGGTCATACCTGAATGGTCTAGTGTTTTCTCTACTTTCTTCAATTTAAGTCTGAATTTTGCAATAAGGAGTTCATGATCTGAGCCATAGTCAGCTCCCAGCCTTGTTTTTGCTGACTGTATAGAGCTTCTTCATCTTTGGCTGCAAAGAATATAATCAGTCTGATTTCAGTATTGACCCATCTGGTGATGTTCATATGTAGAGTCTTCTCTTGTGTTGTTGGAAGAGGGTGTTTGCTCTGACCAGTGCATTCTCTTGGCAGAACTCTGTTAGCCTTTGCCCTGCTTCATTTTGGACTTTGAGGCCAAATTTGCCTATTACTCCAGGTATCTCTTGACTTCTTACTTTTGCGTTCCAGTCCCCTATAATGAAAAGAATATCTTTTTTTGGTGTTAGTTCTAGAAGGTCTTGTAGGCCTTCACAGAACCGTTCAGCTTCTTCAACATTACTGGTTGGGTCATAGACTTGGATTACTGTGATATTGAATGGTTTGCCTTGGAAACGAACAGAGATCATTCTGTCATTTTTGAGATTGCATCCAAGTACTGCATTTTGGACTCTTGTGGACTATGAGGGCTATTCCATTTCTTCTAAGGGATTCTTGCCCACAGTAGTAGATATAATGGTCATTTGAGTTAAATTCACCCATTCCAGTCCATTTTAGTTCACTGATTCCTAAAATGTCGATGTTCAATCTTGGCATCTCCTGTTTGACCACTTCCAATTTACCTTGATTCATGTACCTAACATTCCAGGTTCCTATGCAATATTGTTCTTTACAGAATCAGACTTTACTTCCATCACCGGTCACATCCACAACTGAGTGTTGTTTTTGATTTGGCTCCATCTCTTCTTTCTTTCTGGAGTTATTTCTCCACTCTTCTCCAGTGGCATATTTGGCACCTACTAACCTGAAGAGTTCCTCTTTCAGTGTCCTATCTTTTTGCCTTTTCATACTGCTCATACTGTTTCCAGTTTCTAGTCCATCATCACAAATTTGTTTCTTACTCTTCTTATCTCTTCTCTAAGCCTTTCCAACTCATCTGCTCCTCTTATCATTTCTTCATGGTCCAGATGCCCAATGAGTGTGTCCCTGACCAGGCAGAGTCAGCCCTCCTCTAACGTTTCCTTCTGCTTCCTGGCTTACACCTTCTTTGGAGAGCTGAGGATTTCCTTCTGCCTTCTGTGGTACACCATCCCAAAACCTGTCTTCCTCAGCCTTTGGCATGTTCTGTGGTTTTCCTTCTTTTTCTTCACAAGACTTTTGCATGTTGAGTATTTTTCTCTAATTTTCTTTTTGAGTAAACTAATTGTGCCGAGATCTAAGGAATTTTTTTTCCTCCCTCTTCCCTTCTACCCTTTTGTGTCCCTCCTGAAAGACCAAGAGTCCTGAAAGGATCCGAGACCCTTCTCTCCTTCTCCAGCGATACGGAGCTGCCGCAGGTCAATAGACCCTGAACTGTAAGACCACTCAGTTTCTTAATGGTGGATTTAGATGACCTGAAATTTTTCTTTCATGGTAGCATTATGTTTCCTGTCCAAGAAATCTTTGCCCACTTCAAGGGCACGAAGATCCATGTTTTCTTCCAGAAGCTTTGTGATTGTGTTTCAAATTTGGGGCTACAATCCATCTTGAAGTAATCTTTTGTATATTGACTACTTTTCTTTGCTATAGATAGCCCTCAACCTGACTGCTAAAGGTTCATCTACCTTTAATATTCTCACTACTTCTCTTTGGGGGTAATGGCAGGGAGCTCTATACAACTTTTACCAAACCCTTTAAACACTGCTGCTGCCTGTTTATTTCTGTATTTTCCCTCTTCAGTGGTGTCTCACTGAAATCTCAGACAAATTGAGTCATCTCTCTCTCTTTTCTTTTTTGTAATTACACCCCATTACACCTTCAGGGCCTCCAAGGGCCTAATTTTATAACAGTGTATTTAGGAAAGCCATAGGAAAACAGCATCCTGGCCTAAGGGTTACCATTGGGATAATGAAGTATTACATGTGACTTCATGATTATTTAAGGATTTCAATGCCTTACCATTTATTTAAGCCTCTTGTGCAGTATTAGCATTGTGATGGTATTAATGTCACAGAACTAGAAGGACCATTCATTAACAGTAATAAATGGGAGAGAATGCACTGAGCCAAAAGTAGCAGTCTTAGAACCTAAGGCTTTCTTAAATGCAGATCTATACTTAAAGCAGCAAGCTAACTTATTTTTGTAATGTTGATATACTGAATAGGGGAGGGGGCTGTGGCAAAATAGAAAGGATTAAGGAAGCAAGGACACAAAATCCTTTAATACTGCTTAGTAAGGTATTCATTTTATCCATTTGTAGAAATCTGAAATTCTTTAAGAAAGGAGTATATTTTTAAGTTGGGGGTGGGGAACAGTTGCTAAATCATTGGATATTAACCAGATTAGGATACAGATTACAGCTAGAAGGAATGTTAATCCTGTTAATCCTGTTCAGTTCAGTTCAGTCGCTCAGTCGTGTCTGACCCCATGAATCGCAGCACGCCAGGCCTCCCTGTCCATCACCAACTCCCGGAGTTTACCCAAACCCATGTCCATCGAGTCAGTGATGCCATTCAACCACCTCATCCTCTGTTGTCCCCTTCTCCTCCTGCCCCCAATCCTTCCCAGCATTAGGGTCTTTTCCAATGAGTCAACCCTTCGCATGAGGTGGACAAAGTATTGGAGTTTCAGCTTCAACATCAGTCCTTCCAATGAACACCCAGGACTCACCTCCTTTAGGATGGATTGATTGGATCTCCTTGCAGTCCAAGGGACTCTCAAGAGTCTTCTCCAACACCACAGTTCAAAAGCATCAATTCTGTGGCGCTCAGCTTTCTTCACTGTCCAACTCTCACATCCATACATGACCACTGGAAAAACCATAGCCTTGACTAGACGTACTTTTGTTGGCAAAGTAATGTCTCTGCTTTTAAATATGCTATGTAGGTTGGCCATAACCTTCCTTCCAAGGAGTAAGCGTCTTTTAATTTCATGGCTGCAATCACCATCAGCAGTGATTTTGGAGCCCAAAAAAATAAAGTCTGACACACTGTTTCCCCATCTATTTCCCATGAAGTGATGGGACCAGATGCCATGATCTTAGTTTTCTGAACGTTGAGCTTTAAGCCAACTTTTTCACTCTCCTCTTTCACTTTCATCAAGAGGCTCTTTAGTTCTTCACTTTCTGCCATAAGGATGATGTCATCTGCATATCTGAGGTTATTGATATTTCTCCCAGCAATCTTGATTCCAGCTTGTGTTTCTTCCAGCCCAGCGTTTCTCATGATGTACTCTGCATATAAGTTAAATAAGCAGGGTGACAATATACAGCCTTGACGTACTCCTTTTCCTATTTGGAACCAGTCTGTTGTTCCATGTCCAGTTCTAACTGTTGCTTCCTGACCTGCATACAGGTTTCTCAAGAGACAGGTCAGATGGTCTGGTATTCCCATCTCTTTCAGAATTTTCCACAGTTTATTGTGATCCACACAGTCAAAGGCTTTGGCATAGTCAATAAAGCAGAAATAGATGTTTTTCCGGAACTCTCTTGCTTTTTCAATGATCCAGCGGATATTGTTAGATTATCTTTATTGTCAACAACACTTCCAAAAAAAAATACCAACCTGAAATTATTCTCAGACTTTCAGGAAAAATTTTGAGCAGGTTATTTTAGATTTCTTATTTGAAGGATAATAATCTTGAATTTGTCTTAAAACAGTTCTTTGCACAATCAACTCTTATTTATTCATGTGAGATTTATCAGTTTTGCTATTATTTTCCTAATCTATTTCATCTCAATTGAGTTTCTCTTGTCCTGTTTGGCTCTGAGTGAAGAGTGAATTACCATAATCTGCAGCATTTACAATGAGACGGAAGGTGAATTTTAATATTTGCTTGAAAGTAAAAGAAAGTGAAAGTGAAAGTCGCTCAGTCAGGTCTGACTCTTTGCGACCCCATGACTGTACAGTCCATGGAATTCTCTAGGCCAGAATAATGGAGTGGGTAGCCTTTCCCTTCTCCAGGGGATCTTCGGGCAGATCGTTAGGATCTCCAGGCATATTCTTTACCAGTTGAGCCACAAGGGAAGGCCAGTATTTGCTTGAGCAAAATGTAATTGGAGATAAAGCTGCTGCTACAAAATAACCAAAAAATCCCGTAAATTTAGATTATTTTGGGAGTATCCACTATTATGAACTCTTTCCTTATCTCTTCAACTAGTGAGAATGGTAGAATTGGAGGTCTTGACCCCCATAGAATCCTGCTTTCACATGTATTTAGCTTCCTGGCTGTTCATGCATGCCTTTTCATGATCCTGTCCCAGCAGTGTCTCCTCAGCAGCCGCAGTAAGTTGTACAGCTGTCAGCCAGTATAGGCACAGCCCAGGAGCTTTCATCAAGGCAGGAGCTAGGGAATCAGTGGCTCACTATGGTCTAGAAACCTGTAGGTCCACAAAATGAGGTGATCAGAAGGCCACCAATTTTACTGTTGAGCAGAATACACTCGACTGAATCCATGCAGATGATTGTGTTATAGAAATAGCATTGGCTTTGGAACCTAGCAGACCTAGAACTCTGCATGTTGTGGGGAAAACAGTTTATTTTCTTTAAGCCTCTGTTTCTTTCTCAGTCAGATGATTCCGAAGGTTACATAAACTATCTTATATGAAGGTGTTGTTGTTCAGTCACTAAGTCATGTCCAACTCTTTATGACCCCATGGACTATAGCACACCAGGCTCCCATTTCCTTCACTGTCTCCTGGAGTTTGCTCAAATTTATGTCCATTTATATGAAGCACATAACAGGTGTTCAAATAATGTTAATTTTCCTTCCCTTCTATGCATTATACCTGGATGGAAAATTCTTTTAGGATCTCATTCTGCCTGTCTGGAGAAACTGGTGCTAGCTAATTTAGGAGCAGGCCCTTGTTTATCTCCCTCGTATACACCCAGTGTTTAGGTCATCTGCTCATGTAATTTCAGCAATTACCTGAATATCTATAATGTTTAGCTACAGCTCTTTGTTGCCAGCCTTTCTGTGATCCCTTACCAGCATATCAGATTTAACCCTGACCTAGGCAAACTTCTTTGCAATCACTTATTATTTGTTTAAGGGTGTACAGCCTCTGTCCCTGTCTCCTTCCTCTCTTCTCATTGGCTTAGAGGCTTTCTCCTTAGGTTTGTCCTTCCCAGTTTTTACCCTAAGGCTTATGAAGAGCAGGAGTAAGTCTGTGAGCCTCCCTGGTTAGTAGGAATTATTTTCAACAAAGAAAAATGTCTACCTTTAAAGAGCTTATAGTAGAAGGTAGTGTGATGGTTCCTATTCATAGAACATGTAGATTGTGAATTTTATGCACTATTGGAATTTCTAAAAATATTAACCTTTGGATTTTTGCCTTTTCTATTTAAAACAATTCCTCAAACCCTTTCCTCCTGCTTTTTTTTTTTTTAAACTCCATTAGTAATCTGTTATTATTGAGATTCTTCTCTTAATGTTGTATTATAAGCTAGAGACTGGTGAGGACTGTCCTCCTTGGCTCAGAGTGTGAGGAAGCAACAGTGGATAGCATTGCTGTTTAGGGCTTTTGTTTCCATAGGAGCACCAGGAGCATTAGAAATCTCCCACTGAGCACCAGATTCACTGGTTGTATTTGTGCCGTAAGGTATTATTCCAAATATGGGATTTTTAGTGCTCCTCAAAAGAAAAACATGTTGAGACAGTATTTTCTAAGAAGTCAGACTTTGCCACAGTTCTTTTAGATGTAACACCTCAGGCCTTTCCTAGCTTAGATTTAAAATTCTTTCAGAAGTACAGATTTTTCACAGGGACAGATGATTCATTAATTTTGCTCTATGGAAAGAAAGGATCTCAGGTTAAATACACCCCCCACAACCTAAATGAACTGACTACAGATTTAAGCTTTGGGAAACCTAAAACATATTTAGGAACATCCAGTCTTAAACTGAAGCAAGATATTTTCAATACTCTACCAACATATGGAAATTGGCAACTTCAGCCCCTTCAATAGTCTATCTCAATTGAATAGCTTGTAGCTTAAACAAGTATTTTTCTGCTCATCAGCTTACCACATCTTTCTTGGCATCAAATTACATTTTTACTTAGTTCAAATCCTCAGTTTGACCATTGGGCCAAAATCAGTTATGGAAGTGGAAATGTAAATTGTTTGTGATGTTACTGCTGCGTTGGCCACATATGGTCATGGTATGTATATAGTTTGTTTTCCTGAAGTTATATTTTTAATTGCCTATTTACAGAATCATGAAGGGAAGTGAAGTTGCTCAGTCATGTCCGACTCTTTGCGACCCCATGGACTGTAGCCTACCAGGCTTCTCTGTCCATGGGATTTTCCAGGCAAGAGTACTGGAGTGGGTTGCCATTTTCTTCTCCAGGGGATCTTCCTGACCCAGGGATTGAGCCCGAGTCTCCCACATTGTAGGCGGATGCCTTACCACCTGAGCCACCAGGGAAATCTTAGCAAAAGGAGAATTCTCATATGCATGGCATAGTTTACTTTCTTAGAACTAAAGGAAGTTATATGAAATACTTTCTCTACATTTGCCCTCAGATCCATCCCAGGGAAGATGGATTGATATTTCACAGGCTCCTAGTAAGGCAGAGAGTAAGATCTCCAGTTTTATCTTTCCTTTTTCCTTCCTTCTCTTGCCTAGTGATCTTTGGGGTGTGTGGAAGGGTGGTTCTGGTGTCTTGTTTGTTGAGTGTAACATAATGGCTTTTTCTTTTAATTGGATAATATTTTCCTTCCCATTTCTTCTTCCCAGTATCTAGCATTTCCAGCCTACTTCTTTCAGATTTTGTACACATAGGTGTGTAGATTAGGCTAGGGACAGATTTGAGATATCCTATGCAGGTGTCTTTGGAGTGTAGACAAACAGCCCTTTGACTTGATTACATTTTGCCACCTGAGGACAGAAGCTCCAGAGCACACAGTTTATACTAATCCTGCTCACAACTCAAGTGATGTGTTGAGTGACATCTAGGTTCTATCCTTTCTGTAACTCAATTCTTTAAAAATACGTATTTATCCATTTTATTATGAAGCTTGTGATCTGGGTTTCAGTAGTGACCTCATTTTTTTCTTTTTGAATATTCACCTTGGTAGATCCATAACAGCCAGGGCTAACTTTCACAGTATCTGATCACCCTTAACTAAATATCAACAACCTCTCAAGAACAGATCACAACATTTTATCTTGACCCTGACTCTGGCCTTTCCTAACCGCTTACATTTCTCTGAATGTTTCATGTCCTCGACTGGATGCTGTAACCTCAGCCAGGCACACTCACTTCCACCTTGTCTGCCTGGGGTACTTCTGCTATCTTTCAGTGATCAAGTCTCCTATTACTTTGTGTAATACATTCTATATATAGTTCTATAATGGAGCTTAATATACTGAGTTGTTATTACTTATTCATTGGTAAAATATAGTAGTGAACCGTGAACTTCCAGATGTTCAAGCTGGTTTTAGACAAGGCAGAGGAACCAGAGATAAAATCGCCAACATCTGCTGGATCATCAAAAAAGCAAGAGAGTTCCGGAAAAACATCTATTTCTGCTTTATTGACTATGCCAAAGCCTTTGACTGTGTGGATCACAATAAACTGTGGAAAATTCTGAAAGAGATGGGAATACCAGACCATCTGACCTGTCTCTTGAGAAACCTGTATGCAGGTCAGGAAGCAACAGTTAGAACTGGACATGGAACAACAGACTGGTTCCAAATAGGAAAAGGAGTACGTCAAGGCTGTATATTGTCACCCTGCTTATTTAACTTATATGCAGAGTACCTCATGAGAAACGCTGGGCTGGAAGAAACACAAGCTGGAATCAAGATTGCTGGGAGAAATATCAATAACCTCAGATATGCAGATGACATCATCCTTATGGCAGAAAGTGAAGAACTAAAGAGCCTCTTGATGAAAGTGAAAGAGGAGAGTGAAAAAGTTGGCTTAAAGCTCAACGTTCAGAAAACTAAGATCATGGCATCTGGTCCCATCACTTCATGGGAAATAGATGGGGAAACAGTGGAAACAGTGTCAGACTTTATTTTTTTGGGCTCCAAAATCACTGCTGATGGTGATTGCAGCCATGAAATTAAAAGACGCTTACTCCTTGGAAGGAAGGTTATGACCAACCTAGATAGCATATTTAAAAGCAGAGACATTACTTTGCCAACAAAGGTCCATCTAGTCAAGGCTATGGTTTTTCCAGTGGTCATGTATGGATGTGAGAGTTGGACGGTGAAGAAAGCTGAGCACCGCAGAATTGATGCTTTTGAACTGTGGTGTTGGAGAAGACTCGTGAGAGTCCCTTGGACTGCGAGGAGATCCAGCCAGTCCATCCTAAAGGAGATGAGTCCTGGGTGTTCATTGGAAGGACTGATGTTGAAGCTGAAACTCCAATACTTTGTCCACCTCATGCAAAGGGTTGACTCATTGGAAAAGACCCTAATGCTGGGAAGGATTGGGGGCAGGAGGAGAAGGGGAAGACAGAGGATGAGATGGTTGGATGGCATCACCGACTCTATGGACATGGGTTTGGGTAAACTCTAGGGGTTGGTGATGGACAGGGAGGCCTGGCGTGCTGCGATTCATGGGGTCTCAAAGAGTTGGACACAACTGAGCGACTGAACTGAACTGATTTACATGGTTGGTCTTTCTTTCTGTCGTTGTTATTTAATGGTAGAGTGGCACATGCCAAGTTTTTTTTTTCTCTAAAGTCTCAATTTCCTCATTTGTAAAAGGGGAATAATAAATGTCCCTACCTCCTAGGGTTATTGTGAGATTCAGTGAAATTATTCACATAAAAACACTTAACTCTGTTTTTGAACATTGAGTAGTGAGGACGGTGATTGAATATTTGTGTCCTCTATTATATCTTGAGACTTGTAGAGACGTGTGATGTGTTTTATTCATCATTCAGGGATGGTGGTGCTGAGAGGGGCCTGTTTCCTCCGAGACCAGGTCTGCTCTGTGAGCTTTATTCATTAACCCTCACGGTAGTTCTCTGCCGTGATTAGGGCAGACGCAGAAAGGCACAGTGGTCATTTTCTGAGTTCACACCACATGTAATCCTTTATGTTCTATGGTAATGCTCCTGGGGAGGAGGTTTTAACCAGTTTGTACACTCATTCATTTAACAGATGCTTTTTACCATGTGCTGTGCTAATTTCTGAAACTGGTGAAAATGACGGTCAGGTTCTGCACTAGGTCATAATAGTAATATTTCAAATTTGTATGGCTGTTATAATTCATAAAATCCTTTTCCAGTCCGTGCTTTATTTAATCTTCACAATAACCCCCTAAGGGTAGACTTTATGATTTTTACATATAAGGAAGCTGAACTCCAAAAAAATGGAATTAAGCCACGAGCGTGGATGTAAATTCTTCTGAAGGATGGACACACGGAAGCACACTCTTTTCCAAAAAGTAATCATTTTCTTTTGAAAAATAGCATTCTTGACTCGTGCTTTTTATTTAGTTTTGTCTCGGCTGGGGCTTTCCAGCCGCTTTTCCGCCCCCCGCCCTATCATTGCCGCACCCACGGCGGGGATGGAGACAGCGGCTCTGACTGTTTGGCGCCTCTGTGCTGCTGCTGGCTCAGAGCACCATGTGCCGTCAGTGTGGGCAGGCTAGTGAGTTAAATATTGATCCCTGGTTGTTATTATTAAAGTCTTGTGTCTGATACAGAAAAAGTGAATTACCACAGGGTGAAAGAACTCTGACCTGAGTTTTTAAAATATGGTAATGGAAAGGTCATCATAAAATACACCACCCTTCTGCAAGGTTGTTGTTGGCCAGCCCTTTTTTCTCTTTTTTTCCCCCATTCTTGAAACATGAGATGAAATGCTCACTTGCTTGCACACACGGTGAGATTATCCTGTTAATCTTAGATAAGACCTGGTTACTCCACTTTTTAACTGTATAGACCTAGTGAGCAAGTTTGAGTGCTGACTCATTTGTACTGGTGGCTGAGGGATCTATACAAACAGTGTTTTATGACTTTCCACTATCTCAAAAGCCAAACTGAAAGTTGAGAACATATTCAGGAAAAGATGACATGAGTTTTTAGCCGTTGCTTTGCCACAGACTGCAGCTTGGAAGAAATTTTCTAAATTCTTTGAACCTCCGTTTTCTTAGAGTTTCAGTTTAGCACCCTTAAAAATGAACAGTTTGTACAAATTATCACCGAGGTGTCCTCTAGCTCTGCAGTTTTATAAATTATTTAGATTAGTATTTGTCCACAGGACACTCTGGACGGCTGTGTGTGTGTGTGTGTAAGGGGTCAAAACATAGTGCACGTGAAATTGATAGCTATTTCATTCACCTCTAAATGTGATCATTTATTTGGGCTATATTGACTATAGCTCTATAATTCAAGGGTACATACTACACTCTACACTTGTGTATCTTTCTCCTTTCCCAGAATAATCTCTGGGAGAGAGGTGGATTTAGAATGCATGAAGATAAACATAATCTCAAGATAAGCACTCCTACTGATTATAGGAAGCTAATATTAACACAAATTGACTGTCCTTTGCAAGGGCAAACTCTCACATATCCAAAGCTGCGCTATAATATTACTTAGTATTATTTGACAGGAACGCTTGGCATGAAATTTTGGAATTACACATACATGCCTTTAGAATGAAAAGGGCTTCCCTGGTGGCTCAGCTGGTAAAGAATCTGCCTGCAGTGCAAGAGACCCGGGTTCAATCCCTGGAGAAGGGAATGGCCTCTAGAATGACACTGTTCTTTGGTTTTGTTATTATTCTGACCTCTCAAATTTACTCTGATTTGTTAAGAATAAAGTAAAACTAAATATGAGTGGAGAGAAATGCAAAGTGGTGTTTGATCAGAGTACAAACTTCCAATTATAAGGTGAATAAGTTCTGGGGATCTGATGTTCAACCTGGTGACTATAGTTAACAAAACTCTATTATATACTTGAAAGTGGCAAAGAGAATAGATCTGAATGTTCTCACCACACTTAAAAATTGTAATTATGTGAAGTAATAGATGTGTTAACTAACCTTATTGTGGGAATTGATTTTGAACCATTTGAATGATTTTGTAAAATATCTATCAATTTGGATTTGTGTCACATTTTATCATGAACAAATGGACCTTGTGTATTTTTTGAGCAAGAATACTACAGAAGTGATATATCCTTCTCAGTATATATGGGAGGGTAGGGTGCATGATGTCAATATGTCTTAAATACTAGTAAAGTTAATCTTGATAACTATTGAATCTCTCCACATAAAGTTACCATTTCCCCCTTTGTAGTTAATAAATATCTTGGTGAAGATCTGTTGAGACTGCAGGTATCCTATTAATATTTGAACTTTTACCCTTTATTCTTTAATGTTTTCACTAATTTTAGTGTTCATTACTGGTTTGGTGTACAACAGTTATTACTGTAGTGTCCTAATGATGATTTTCTTTTTTTCTCATTTCTTTAACACTTGCTAATTGGAATTCCTCTTCTTTTCCTTCTGCTTCTTTGCTGCACCACATGGCTTGTGGAATCTTAATGTTCAGACCAGGGATTGAACCTGGGCCCTCTGCTGTAAGAGTGGACCTAAGCAGTGGATGGACCACCAGGGAATTCTCTAATTGAAATTCTTCTTTAAGAGCTATCCCTTATCCCTCATTTATTTATTTATTCAATTATTTATATCTGTGTGGACTCATGGATATTTATAATTCCATACCACTATTATTTATTTTGATGCTCAAATTGTTCCAGCTTTTTGAAAATTACCCTTTAATTTAAAAAGTTAATAAAACAAATTATAAGTGAAAGCCGTTATTTGTTGTGGGTTGATCAGTGCATTGCATTGTTGCTTAAATTCACTACAGTAGTTGATGTCTGTGCACTCTGACAATTCTCAGTCTACCACAGCTGAACTCTTCAGTCATGTGTTATATAAAAATGAGGGAAAAAAAGACGGAGGAGGAAAAGAAAATGAACACATCTTTGTCTTTTCTCCTCTTCCTGAACTCAGTTAATTCTGCCAATTTGGTCAGAAAAATCCCTCGTGACAACAAAAGCTTGGCAGTTACTAATAGCAGTTCTTTTGTACAATAAAAAAAATTATGAAGTATTTAAAGAGATGGAAACTTGGATGGCATTCTTGTTCCCCAGTGGTAACTGACTGGATGTTCAGGATGGAATGCTTGCTGACCCCTTGAGCACAGCTATTGTGCTGGGTTAATACTGTGTTTCCGTCTATAGTTTATCACTTGGAGTGCCTATCTAAAACAAACCATCCGGTGTATCCAGCTAGTCCAGGACATCCACTTTGCAACGGATAAGGATTTCCTTGTGCTTAAACTGCTAGGTCTTTTTTTTTCTGGTCTAGTGGAAAAACATTACTTTATTAGTGTTTTTATTAAGTATTTTTCAGTTATTTAATTTTGTTTGCTGTTGTTACATCCAATTTTGTTTAACATCTTATTTCTGCTTCTTTAACAGCATTCATCATATAGTACCTTTTCTCATTTCTCCTTTATTAATTGGTCTTTTTGGGGGCGGGTTATATGTCTTTCTTTTCCTTGTCAACTAAACAACTTGAGGTCAGTGTGTATATTAAACATTTTAAATAACCTACATGCTTTGCACACAGGAGAGAGTTCGTTGATGTTGAAAAGGGGGAAACATTACAATCTTTTTTTTTTTAAGAGTAAAAATTGTTTCCTGTCATTTATGTTCGTGGTTTAGTTGCTATGTTGTGTCTGACTCTTGCGATCCCATGGACTGTAGCCTGCCAGGCTCCTCTGTCCATGGGATTCTCCAGACGAGAACACTGGAGTGGGTTGCCATTTCCTTCTCCAGAGGATCTCCCAACCCAGGAATCGAACCCGCGTATCCTGCGTTGCAGGCAGATTTTTTACCAACTGAGCTATGAGGGAAATCCTATCATTTATGTTAGTGAAAGTGAAAATGAAAGTCGCTCAGCCTTGTCCGACTCTGTATAGTCCATGGAATTCCCCAGGCCAGAAACTGGAGTGGGTAGCCTTTCCCTTCACCAGGGGATCTCCCAACCCAGAGATCGAACTCAGGTCTCCCACATTGCAGGTGGATTCTTTACCAGCTGAGCCACAGGGGAGGCCCAAGAATGCTGGGGTGGGTAGCCTATCCCTTCTCCAGCAGATTATCCGACCCAGAAATCAACCCAGGGTCTCCTGCATTGCAGACGGATTCTTTACCAACTGAGCTATGAGGGAAGCTCATTTATGTTCAGTTCGGTTCAGTCGCTCAGTCGTGTCCGACTCTTTGCGACCCCATGAATTGCAGCACGCCAGGCCTCTCTGTCCATCACCAACTCCCGGAGTCTGCCCAAACCCATGTCCATCGAGTCGATGATGCCATCCAACCATCTCATCCTCTGTCGTCCCCTTCTCCTCCCGCCCCCAATCCTACCCAGCATCAGGGTCTTTTCCAATGAGTCAACCCTTCGCATGAGGTGGCCAAAGTATTGGAGTTTCAGCTTCAACATCAGACCTTCCAATGAACACCCAGGACTGATCTCTCTTAGGATGGATTGATTGGATCTCCTTGCAGTCCAAGGGACTCTCAAGAGTCTTCTCTAACACCACAGTTCAAAAGCATCAATTCTTCGGCGCTCAGCTTTCTTCACCGTCCAACTCTCACATCCATACATGACCACTGGAAAAACCATAGCCTTGACTAGACGTACTTTTGTTGGCAAAGTAATGTCTCTGCTTTTAAATATGCTATGTAGGTTGGCCATAACCTTCCTTCCAAGGAGTAAGCGTCTTTTAATTTCATGGCTACAGTCACCATCAGCAGTGATTTTGGAGCCCCAAAAAATAAAGTCTGACACTGTTTCCCCATCTATTTCCCATGAAGTGATGGGACCAGATGCCATGATCTTAGTTTTCTGAACGTTGAGCTTTAAGCCAACTTTTACACTCTCCTCTTTCATTTTCATCAAGAGGCTCTTTAGTTCCTCTTCACTTTATGTTAGGAGTAGATAAAAGCATATATCTTGGGTTTGTGAGACAAGGGCTTTCTTATAAAAGTATGTTTTAATCCATTATTGACTGCCTATAATATTATCTTTTTATGTCACTTCAAGAACAAACTGCTCATCCGTAAACCATGTGTTTAAGTAGATAATAGTTTATTAAGTAGAATATTGTTCTAATGGCTAATATTTTCTAATAACAAATTTAGTTAACGAGAACCTCAACAAAGATCATTCATATGCATTTTATGTGATAACCTTCAGTCTGTGGAGTGACCAGTTTCCACATAATCAAAAAGATGATGGTGTTGAACATGGATGCTTTATTCAAATATTTGCAAAAAATCCTTAATCTAGAGCTATTAGCAGCAGTTTTGAACTGGATTTTACTACCCATGCTACAAATATTTCTCATGTTTCCCTCAGGATAGGGAAATTAGGAGTATAAAATATATCTATATTTGTGACAGAATTTTTCATAGTTCATCCAGCCAATATTTATGGTTCATCTATATGTTCATGATCCCTGTTGTGAATACTTTATCAATATACTGCCAAATTTTGACCAGTGTATTACATACATTTGTACTAAAACTAAGTACATATATTGTTACAGTGATGTCATATAGATTGGGGTAAAACTTGCTCTGAAAGGTTGGAAGCAAGTGTGATGTCAAGCCAGAGTCACAAAAAGATTGTGTATGTGTTACAAAAGTACATGAATTTCGCCTCATGAATATGCAAGAGCACGTATTCAGGACCTTAAGTAGTCCTGTACAGACAGCAACACAGTTCTGAGGAGCGACTAAAAAGAGTGAAGAACCATGGACAGATAAATACTATAGAAGTGATGTGTTGTAATTATTGTTGACTTATGTAGTCTTGGCTTTTAATCCCCTCAGTGACCCTTGGTCAAATGGAAAAGATGAGCATAACAGAAACTGTGACATATGTTATTGTTGTTCAGTTGCTAAATTGTGTCCAACTCTTTGTGACCACATGGACTGCAACATGGCAGGCTTCCCTGTCCTTCACTATCTCCTGGAATTTGCTCAGATTCATGTCCATTGAGTCGGTGATGTCATCCAACCATCTCATCCTCTGCTGCCCCGTTCTCCTTTTGCCTTCAGTCTTTCCCAGCTTCAGGGTCTTTTCCAGTGAGTCAGCTCTTCAGGTCAGGTGGCCAAAGAATTTGAGCTTCAGCATCAGTCCTTCCAATGAATATTCAGGGTCGATTTTCTTTAGGATTGACTGGTTTGATCTTCTTGCAGTCCATCAAGATTTTGCAGGATCTTCTGAGCCCCTGAGACTTTGGGGCTTAGCCTTCTTTATGGTCCCACTCTCACATCCATATATGACTACTGGAAAAACCAGCTTTGACTATATGGACCTTTGTCAGCAAAGTGATGTCTCTGCTTTTTAATATGTTGTCTAGGTTTGTCACAGCTTTTCTTCCAAGGAGCAAGCAGCTTTTAATTTCACGGCTGCAGTCACCATCCACAGTGATTTTAGAACCCAGGAAAATAGTTAATCTTATTTAATCCTTTCAGTTTTTCAGGATAGTTGGTATTAAGGTTAATATTAAAGTTTTGTGGACTAGAAATTGAGATTGAAAAGTTGAATTATTTGTCCAAATCATGAAGTTTATAATTGACAGAACTGAAATTCAAATATGGTCTGTTCAATTTCATATCTTAGTCTCTACCTACTTTGTCCACAGTATATTGTATTAATTGCACACCCAAATACACACTGATATTCATTGTGTGCTCAAGCACAGGCCTTGGCACTTTTCTTACATTTCTCATTCAACTGCCATAGCCATTTGAAGTTGGTATTTAATGTTTTACAAATGTGGAAACTGAGGCTTAGACAAGAAAATTATGTGCTTCAAACCTCTCAAAAGGTAAATGGTAATATCAAGGCTTGTACTGAATTTCATTTGACTTTAAAATTTGTTGCTCTGTTTTTATACTTAAATGACTTTACAAAAATTATCCAAAGAGCATCAACTGTAGGTTAGCAAATGCACTGGAGGATGTGAGATACAAACATACAACAACTGCACGCTGATACTCTTGTTCTTTCAGCATTTGTGGAACAGTCACTTTTACCCATCGTTGTTGTCTCTGCTCTTGAATCTTTTTCTGAAATTGCCTTCTAATCCATGTTTTTCTTTGTTATTTGACGGCATGTATTAAGTTGCTCAGTTGTGTCCGACTCTTTGTGACCCCATGGACTACAGTCTGTGGAATCCTCTAGGCCAGAATACTGGAGTGGGTAGCCTTTCCCTTCTCCAGGGGATCTTCCCATCCCAGAGATCAAACCCAGGTCTCCCACATTGCAGGGGGTTTCAGCTGAACCACAAGGGAAGCCCAGAATTAACTTTAGTATTATTTATTTAATAGAACACATGCTTATTTAAAAGTTCAAGCATTGTAGAAATAACTTTCAAAAGAAGAAATCACTGTAATTACAATACAGATATAAGCATTATTAGCAAATGGGCATATTTTCTTGAGTACTTTATGAACATGCTAATTATATATAATTTTTGAAAACATAAAAGCTTTTTTTTTTTTTTGAGAACTTACTTTTTTCACCTAGTAACTCTGATATACCCTGAGTTTTGCCTTTGGTTTTATAGTGTTTGAGTCATTTTACATCGTTTTTCAAAATCTGATAAGGTTAATTAAAAAACAAAACAAAACTAGCCTCTACTTTCATTTTTTAGCGGAAGATTAAGAAGCAATATAAATTATTCCTTATCAGCCTTATGCAAAGTGCCTTTCTTATTGCCTCTGCTTTAGTGAAAATAAAAGTCTTCATCTTTCCATTTTTTCTAATGCTATAGGTGGTCAAGACTTTCTTACAGTTGTCAACAGTCCTCTGCTTTCTTTTTATTTTTTTTTAATATTTATTTATTTTATTTTACTTATTTGACTATTTGACTGTGTCGGGCCTTGGTTGCAGCATGCAGAACCTTTAGTTGCGGCCTGTGTGAGCTAGTTTCCCAACCAGGGATGGAACCTGGGCCCCTGCATGGGGAGTATGGAGCCCTCGCCACTGGACCAAAAGGAAGTCCCTGCTTTCATATGTTTTGCGTGACACAGACAGGAGCACTGCCTCACCTAAAGCAGTACTTCTTTTTAGGGGAGGGAGAGGTACTAAGTTAGAATTGACTTACGAAAACAGACATGTCATAGAAAATAAACATAAATGTCAACACCAAAAAGAAAAGAAAAGTATGTAATTTGAAGTAAGTTTTCCAATGCAGTGTTTTCTGGTTGTGGGCAAGTTATATAAAGGATTTTTAACACACATCTACTTACTGTTTAGCAGTTTCCACAAGGAAATTTGCTGGTAGCTGTCTTCCTTACAAAAACATTTAAAAATGCAAACCTAAGATGTTTAAAACATTTTTTTTGTGAAAAATTGAAAAGCTTGCATATTCTTTTGCAGTTTGAAGAAATATTCCAAAGAAATTCACTTTTTAAATTCATTTTTTAAATATTTACTTTATAAATGACCCACAGTGGGTTTTACCATAAAAGATTAGTAGTGGAAGAAGACTACCAAGGAGAAATTATACAGTAAACAGTCCAAACACCCAAATTATTTCAACCATTTGTTCTATGTTCATACATATAAAAGCATGAAAGCTAATACTTTTGAATAAACGTAATAGATAGCCATGTTAGAATTTGATTGAGGCCTAAAAAGTATCCTTTTTTGGCAGTTTGCATAAATTTATTATAAAAGGCCATAATTTTAAAATCCTAAAATTTTAATTGTTGGGGATGAATTTCAGAGCTACCTTATTTCTGGTTTGTTTAGATTTATTCCACTGTCGCTTAGAGGTTTGAAAGGAAATTTGAGTTCTCCTTTGTCATCTCAGTAGTAATTTGAGATCCTCAGAAAGGATGTATCTCCTACTTCTATGGACTTGGACAGGTCTTGGAGTGAAATGGAGTAGGAAGATGGGTGCTGTTCTTAGTTACTCAGTCATGTCCGACTCTTTGTGACCCCATGAGCTGCAGCCTGACAGGCTCCTCTGTCCACAGGATTCTCCAGGCAAGAATACTGGAGTGGGTTGCCATTTCCTTCTCCAGGGAATTGTCCCAACTCAGGTTATCGAACCCAGGTCTCCTGCATTGCAGGCAGATTGTTTACCCTCTGAGCCACCATGGAAGCCCAGGAAGATGAGTAATGAAATTAATTGAAAATCTCAGGACAAACACAAGCGATAGTTACTTTGTTTTAAAGCAGAAATCACATAAGCCCGTGTACTGCTTCTCAGGTAAATTAGATATCTGTTCATGGTTCTCCAACCATTGTGGATGGCCAGTTAGATGGGGGTATGGGTGCCATTGTCATCAACTCAGGTAAAACTCATTGCTCCTTTAATAAGGCCATGCAGTAGGCTGTATGTTTATGTCTGTTTCATTTAAATATGTATAGTAATAAGCTCATTGATACTACTCTGTGATCAAGTGAACTTCTGAGTATGTCATAAAGGGGGCTTTTCTAACACTCTAGTATTTAAGAATAGTCATTTAGAATGTCTTTAATTTCTCCCAATTGTGAGCCCAAAAGTTAGTATACTGCTTTAAATGTTTAAAAAGTAAGTCTCTGCCATTAGCAGTGCCTGGAAACTATAAGAATTTCTGCCAAAGTTGTTGTGATCTTATTCTCTCTTGAAAGCACAGAGCTAAACTGAAGCTTGTATTCAAATGCCTGAGTCAGCTGCTCAAGGCATATATTAGGTGCACCCCTGCTCTTTTTTCTAGGATGATAAAGTCTCCTTGGTAACCTGAAGCAGTTAACTCTTACTCTGTCCACCTAGAAAATTCACATATTATAACTAGACATAGAAAGCACCCACATAAACACACATAAATCTTTCTAAACGTTGACATTAGTATTATTGTATCTTCTAGAATTATGTTTAACTTTAGCAGATCTTGTTCAATAACTTATGAGAAAATAATTTTGCCTCTTCTACTGATGGCTGTTAAATTTTTTTAACTTTTCTAGCTTTTTAATTTAGAGAAGAAAGGCACCTACTATTTATTGAATGTTTAGTATATGCCTAGAATTTTTACTTGCTTGCAACTAACAAACACACATACGTACAATCTATTTATTAGTAAAGTTTTGAAGGCTTGTAAAGCTTCTAATGCTATAAAATATTAATACTAGCTATTATGACATTGATAAGCATTGATAATGATCATATCTTTCTAGTTTCTCAGTTCCCTTGATACTACTCTAATGACCTACCACAGTGTAATTTGAGAGGAGGTAGATTCCTGAAGTAACATATATTGATGTTAGCAGAGGAAATGGCTACTGATTTATGTATATTCAACTATTTATTGACATTTTAATGCTTTTTAAGATTTTAATAATGTTCAGTTTATCTAGTTTTTGAAATAGAACACCATGCCTCAAATGACAGTAGTTGCCAGTCATAAAGGAGGTAAAAGAAGTATATGTCTTAAAGTGAACTTAAAAAGAAAAATGTTTTCCATTGATTAAAAGCCATATCTTAATTTGGGACTACCATTGATAGAAAAACCCTTTAATATCATTAATAGAAAGCTACCAATAATAGAAAAACAAGTACAATATCTTTGTACTTGTTTTTCAAAGCTATGATGGTTTGTTTTCATAACTATCTCTGTTACTAGACTGGGCATTCCTGAGGGCAGAGTCCATGCCTAAGCTGCTCTTGTATTCTCAGTGGCTAGCCTAATGCCTGATACTTGGAAGGTAGCTACAAATGTTATTGAGTTGAATCTAATTGAAGTAGAGATACCTAGCCTGGAGAAGAGAGAGGTAATCTTGAACTTCAGATGTTTGAAGGGTCCTCATGTGGAAGAGATAAAGTTTGTTCTGTATGACATCTGTTGGAGAAGGCAGTGGCACCCCACTCCAGTACTCTTGCCTGGAAAATCCCATGGATGGAGGAGCCTGGTAGGCTACAGTCCATGGGGTCGCTAAGAGTCGGACACGACTGAGCAACTTCACTTTCACTTTTCTCTTTCATGCACTGGAGAAGGAAATGGCAACCCACTCCAGTATTCTTGCCTGGAGAATCCCAGGGACAGGGGAGCCTGGTGGGCTGCCATCTATGGGGTCGCACAGAGTCGGACACGACTGAAGCGACTTAGCAGCAGCAGCAGCAGTATGACATCTGTAGACAGAAAACCAATGAGTGAAAGTTTCAAGTTTCTAAATGCTAAGAGTTGTTTAAAGCTAGATGGGGCTGTCTCAGGAGGTAATGAATCTATCTCCAGATTCATTCATGTTGTCCAACTACTGAGAGGATTCAAGTATTTAATTGTTCATTTTTTTTCCTTTACTCATGTATTCAGACATTTGCTGAACAGGCACTGGTCTGGATGTTGGACATCAAGATTGAATAAACCATAAACCCTGCCTTTGGGGAACTTGCAACCAGCAGGGGAACTGAAGTGTTAACAAAGGATTACAACCCAGGGTGCTTAGAAGTTATTACAGAGGAGTGAGTAATGGCAATACCTTGGAGAAAGTAAACAGGATAGGCTGCTGAGGAGGTGAGTTGACCAGACAGGCAAAGGGAGAAGGGAGTCCTAAGAAGCAACAATATGCAAAGACTCAGAAGTCAGTTTTTAGGATAGAGTAGTGGTGTATCATTTGGATTACCTGTGCTCTTAAAGCACCCTCTAATCCTAAGGTTCTGTGTGCGGGCTCTTTAACTTTGTGTGTTTTTTCACTTCATGCCAGATAGTTCCTGTATGTATATACTTCAGTTGTTATTTTTCATAGGAAGCAAAAATACTGACCTTCTTCTTTGACTTTTGTTCGTAGTTAAATTCATACGAGAAGTAACGCCATATATCAAGAAGCCATCGTTGGTGTCAGATCTACCCTGGGAAGGTGCCGCTCCCCAGTCACCCAGCTTTAGTGGCAGTGAGGACTCTGGTTCTCCAAAACACCAGAACAGCACCAAGGACAGAAAGGTCATCCCGCTCAAAATGTGCTTTGCTGCTAGAAACCTAAGCATGCCGGACCTGGAGAACAGGTGAGCTGTACCTAAGGAGAGCATCCTACTCACAGCTTTGCAAACTGAAATGGATATATTATAATACTGCTTTTGCATATTTTATGCAATATTATGACTGTTGACTAAATTAGATAAAGAAAAACATCAATCTGAGGTGAGAGAATCATTTCTGGACTTCCATATTTAAATTACTTCACACATATATATGTATTGTTGTTGTTGTTCAGTCTCTCAGTCTTGTCTGACTCTTTGCGGCCCTCTGGACCGCAGCACGCCAGGCTTCCCAGTCCTTCGCTATCTCCTGGAGTTTGCTTAAACCCGTGTCCATTGAGTCAGTGATGTCATCCAACCATCTCGTCCTCTGTCGTCCCCTTCTCCTCCTGCCTTCAATCTTTCCCAGCATCAGTGTCTTTTCTAATGAGTCGACTCTTTGCATTAGGTGGCCAAACAATTTTGGACGAACACACAAGAAACTTCATGATGGTTATCCCTGGGGAGTGAAGTGGGATTAGAAGGTAGAAGGAAAGAAGAGGCCTTTACTTTTCATTATATACCTTTATGGAGTGTTAATATCACTCCTTCATTGTGATTATGACTTAATAACTGAATAAAATCTTGTTCAAGAAACTTCTAAAAATATCTCCATAGAAGGAAATTCTTTATACTATGAATAGTGTAAAGAATCAGAGATCTTCATTATAGATCAGGTTGCATCAACTACTAATGTCACCCTTGCAAGTTAGCTTCTCTTGACCTCAGTTTCCTCATTTGTAAAATGAGAGCATTGGATTGGATAATTTCTAATGTCCCTCCTAGTTCTATCACCATTTGGTTTCTATGATTTTGTCTGCATTAATGCCATGAAGTGGTACCATTAAACTTAGTGTTAGAATAGACATTAGGGGAAAAAAGAAAGATAACGATAGTTGGGAAGATCCCCTGGAGAAGGAAATGGCAACCCACTCCTGAATTCTTGCCTGGAGAATCCCATGGACAGAGGAGCTTGTTGGGCTACAGTCCAGGGGGTCATAAAGAGTCGGACACAATTGAGTGACTAACTTTCACTTTAACAAGGACAAACTTTTTATAATGTACTTTGACTTTTATGGTCTCCTCTGATCTGATTGCATAGCCAGGTGCCTAGTCAGGATGGGGTGGTTCACAGAAGACAAGAAGAAACTGAATGACCTTCTTGACCATTTTAGGCCATAGAGACATAGAAGCTCCTGCTCTGTAGTATATTGTGTATATGCTGGAAACAGCTGAGCTCTGCAATCACACAGGCCTTGGTTTGAGTCCCAACTAGGTCACTTGCTCCAAGGAGGGCTCTGAGCAAGTTCCTGCACCTCTATAAACCTTCATATTCTCACTGATTAGGAAAAAAGGCTTAATTGTGCAGATTAAATGAGATAACCACTTGCAGCCCTTTGCACAGAGTCAAACACACAGCAGGATCATAAGAAATAGTAGCTTAAAAGGTCTTAACTGCTAACTTTAACTTTGTGTGTGTACATTGCAAGCAGATTCTTTACGTCTGAACGTCTGAGCCACCAGGAAATCCCATATACATATATATATGTACATATATATGTCCCATATATATATATATAGATGAATCCCATATAGATATAGATATACACGCACACACACACACATATACAGACACATACACACATTTTGTTTGGCCTTGCTGTGTGGCTTGTGGGATCTTAGTTCCTGAGTCCACAGAGGTAAAAGCGTGGAGTCCTAACCACTGGACCACCAATGAATTCTCATATATACATATTTTGAAAATTACATTCTGATATGTTTGTATTGTTTTTATTTGCTTTCTTTTAAAAGTTCAAGACATAGAAATTACTTTGTGTTACATACAGGCATACAGGTTTATTTGTGAAAGATTATGTGTATATTGGATCATATGTAAATACAAAACAGCTTGATCTTTGAAGAAACACTATGTTTATTTTTTTTCATACAGTAAGAATCTAATTTGTAAAGTGAATAATCACCTCTTAAATCCAAATTAAATTTTTTTTCTCAAGTAGATAGGTTTATGTAGAGACTTTGATCTGTTAATCAAGGACTTAAAAAAAAATTAAATAGTAAGGGCTAGAGTAGAGTTACAATGTCATTAAAGAAGAACAAATAGCCACTAAATTTGTCAACTGATTGTCAGGCTGAGGAAAGCATTCAGGCTATGTCCCTCCATTATAAATCATTTCTGAGAATGAGAGTGGACTGTTATCTTAGTCCATTCAAGCTGCTGTTAAAAAATTAAAAAAAAAACAACCCATAAACTGGGTGGCTTATAAACAACAGAAATGTATTTTTCATGGTTAGGGCAAAGGAGGGAAGTCCAAGATCAAGGCACTGGCAGACTTAGTGTCTGGTGAAGGCCCGCTTCCTGATTCATAGATGGTCATTTCCTTGCCATGTCTGCAATGGCAGAGAAGTCTAGAGAGTTCTCTGGGGTCTCTCTCACAGGAGAGAACTAGTCCCATCTGTGAGGGCTCTGCCCTCATGATCTAATTGCCTGCCAGAGGCCCCATTTGCTAATCTTGTCATATTCGGGTTAGAATTTTAACATACGGATTTGAGGCGGAGACACAAGCATTTTGTCTATAGCACTTAGAGTGCTTCTGCTATATCTGAGTATTGTAAGAAAAGAAAAAGTATTACACAGTTTCTGTAGAATACTGGAGTTGTGGGAGTGAGGAAAGAAGGAAGGAGGAAGATGAAATGACTTGGCTATATTGCTGAAAGCTGTGCTAGTTTATCATCCATGAAGACATCTTTCAGAGCTCAATAATCTTGACCTTTATTGAAACTTGGGGCTGCATCCTCTTTAGCACATATGCTAAAGACATTTGATCGGTGGTCAAATTTGAAATAGATTTTTAGAACCAAATGGAGAGGGCAGTTTGGGCTACAAGAGTGTATCACACCATGCTCTTTACTAAGACGATCGGTCTACTTGACCTGAGTGTACTATGCAAGGGAAGTTCTTAGAAGAGTCAGGCTGTTGCAGATTCTCAGGCTTAATTCTGCAAAGTAATTCATTTCTGATGTTGCTTGAAATACCAAATTTGGAGACTTCCCTGGCAGTCCTGAGGTTGACTCCATGCTCCCAGTGCAGGGGGCACAGTTTCAGTCTTTGATTGGGGAACTAAGATCCAGCATGCCCCACAGTGCAGCCAAAAAAAGAAATACCAAATTTGCAAATGATCTGCTTTTTGTAAAGTATAAATTGAAAGAGATTCAAAGTTATTCTTATGTCACTCTTACTTGCATTCCAAGCGTGCTTGCTAGAAAAAAAGAAAAGCAGTAGAATTGCAGGTACCTGGAAAAATTGTGTGTGACTTTGGTTATCCCCACAGGAATGTGGATATCTCTCCTATGTGTCTTGGTTAAAAAAAAAAAAAAGTTCCAAACCATTGACTTATTAGGCTGAAGTTAGGGTGATGGACTTTGACACTTCAGCCAAGCTATTTGTTTTCCATAAGCCATGGTTTCCTCTTGTAGAAAATGAAAGCTTATGTGAGGATTAAATAAGAGAATGATTATAAAATTGGCAAAGAATGCTCTCAGTATATTCTTATACCTGTTGCTGGTGTCCTTGTAACCTTAAATAAGTCCCTTAATTTTTCTGTCCTTCTATTTTTTTCCTTCCATAAAATGAACATAATAATACATGTTCAACTTGGTTTTTTAGAACTACTTCAAGAATAAATAAGATAGCATCTATAAAATTGCTTCGAGCTCATTGATCCTTAAATTTATCTCAGCTCTGTCAAAGGAAATGTCATGACAGGTAACACAACTGCAATGTTTAAAGCTATGGAGAGAAACAGTTCATTTAGGAACAACAAAAATAAATTTTATTAGGACATCTGTCACCAAGACATTTATCACATTGTAGCCCTAATTTTTCCCTAATGTTTTATTGTGAAAATCTTCAAACTTATAACAAAGTCGAAATAATTTTATAGTCACACTCATTTTTCCACCACCTAAATTCTACCATTAACATTTTACTGTTTGCTTTATCACAGATAGGCCCATTTAGCCATCCATCAGTCTATCTTATATTGTTGATACGTTTCAAAGTGAATTGCATACATTACTATGCTTCCCTCTACTCAAGCATGCATATAGAGTTCAGTGTTTTTGTTGTAACTTTTTTTCTTTTGAGATAATATCTACATACAATAAAATATACAAACCATAAGTTTTGACAGATGCATTCAATTGTGTAACCCAAGCCTGTCAAGATACAGAACATTACTCTTACCCTGGGAAGTTTTCTTTTGCCCTCCCCAGTCAATTCCCTCTCCCACCTTCCAAGGCTACTCCTGCTCTGACTTCCTGTCATATATTGGTTTCAACTATTCTAAAACTTCATAAAATTATAGTCATGTCATGTCCTTTTTTGTGATAGAATTATTTTACTCAGTGTAAGATTATTTTTTAATTTATATTTATTTTTTAATTGAAATAAGATTGCTTTACAGTGTTGTGTTGGTTTCCAGTGTAAGATTCTTGAGCTTCATCCTTCCAGTTAATGTGTAACAATAATTCTTTCTCTTTTATTGCTAAGTAGTAGCATATTTTATGGATATACCACAGTTTCACAGTTTCTTTATCAATTTTCCTATTGATGGTTACAATTCTCGTGGGCATACATTTTTAGTTCTTGTGGATAAGTTCTTAGGAGTGAAACTGCTGACTCAAAGGATAGGTGTATGTTTAGTTTTTTCAAACACCTGGGAGACTTTTTTCCAAAGTGAGTGTGCTGTCTACATTCCTACCAGCCACATCCGTACCAACACTGATAGTGTCAGTCTTTTTAACATTAACTGTTCTGATGAGTGTGTAGTGGAATCTCTTTGTGGTTCATCCTTTGTGTTTATGTAAAGACTTCTTTGACAGGAGAGGAAAGCAGCCTTTTTCCCCTCTCTGGTTCACTACATTGATTGAGTTTGACTATCTAGAGCTGGAAAAAATGCTATCAGAATGTGTAAGTGAGGAGGGGGAAGAAATTTATTTGCTTTTTCCACCTCTCCTCTTTCAAGACCTCACTAGATGCTTCTGATCGTTATAAGCAGTTCATTGTGAAAACTGAAAGCTAAATAAATAATGACAAACTCCAGGGAGAGAACATGAGCCTGTTCCTTAGCAAACAGCATTATGGACAGTGCAGAGTTTATCGAGAACAAGGTGTTCTTAAACGCCGCTTTTCAGAAATGTAACTGTTATCATTGAAGAGGTTCACAAGGTCTGGGTCATCTTCCCTTTGGCCGTTTCCCATGTAAAAGGTAAATTTTGGCTTTATGACATACAAAACAACATGATTATTACTAAATTGAACACATACTTTATGACAAAGACATTTCTGAACAGAAGAAATAAGCAGGCTAGACTTACAGAATCTTATGCTTCGGTGGACCTAACCATGATCTGATTCATCTGGTCAGAATGTAATTGCTTTTCTCAGGAAATCCTCAGTGGTTTGACTGGAGGCCAGACCTCTTCACACTGTAGCTGTCTCCTCCTCTCTCCTGTGGGCCCAAACAATGACTGGCAGACTGCCTCCAAACTCTTAGTAGAGTTTTCATTTGAATTTGTCTTTAAAAACAGCAGTCAACATTAGGAAACACTTTGTTCCCTTTATCAGTTCCAGGGGCCGCTTCTTCAAAGTCAGACTTCGGGATCCTAGAATCATTAGTCCTGTTGTGGAGTTTATGTTCTGTTTCTTCTAATTTAATTTCCTATTTTACAATCACATTTGAAGAAACACTGCAAATTTTCTCTTTTGATGAAAAGTTGGTGATTCTGTCCTGGGAAACTGTTTTACTTCCTATTTTCCCCTTTTTTAGCCTATGATTTTTTCCCCTTTTTTAGGTCCCATGATCTTCTGCTTAATCAGGTTAAGTTTATTTTATAACAGACTTATTTTCCTTTCTTTCACTTATTAATAAGTAGGAACTTTAACATCAGGATTTTCACTGTTTTAACTATGGCCAAGGACCTGTGTCTGAGAGACTCTCCCAGGAACTGTATGAAGTCTGAAGGCTTTTGCAGAAGGTGAACATTTTGTGCCCAGAGAAGGATGAGCTGATTCCTGCCTTTAGTGTTAAGTAGGTCAGTAGGAGGAGTGAAAGAAATTTTTCATCATGGTTTTGCGACTGAACTTTTAGCATGTGATTAAGGATGTTAAGCTGGTTACAGTGCCAAAGCAACCAGGTAGAAATGAACAGCCTCTGTAGAAAATGGTCAGCCCGGTAGAGGGTCTAAACTAAGGACATCCCTGGCTCTTGCGTTAAGTTTGGTGGGATGAGGGTGGAGGTCAGGCTTCTGCTGGGTTGAGGGTGGGGCAGTCACTAGCTCCTGAGTGCGGGGAATGCTGAACCGGTCAGCTGGCCTCTATTTTAGCTGCGTGCTTTACTCCCACTTCCAGAGGTAACGGTGCCTCCACTTCCTCGGCCTCTTCAGAATTCTGCAACATGGACTGGCTCGGATTTGACTCTCCCCACTTTTCTTAGGTTTGCTAAATCATTTAACTACTCTGTCTGCTTGCCAGCTTCCAAAATTTTGTTGTAAGTCGCTCCTCTCATCTTCTCCCTGAGCTTGTAGGACTATGCTTTTTAAAAATTCCCTTTAAATTTGTGAATGACTCCTTAGATAAAATACCAAAAGCAGAGTACATTAAAGAAAACTTTACAAGTTGAACTTTATTAACAAGGAAAGCTTCTGCTGTGTAACTGACACTGTGTACTAGGGTTCTCCAGAGAAACAAACAATAGGATGGATAGATAGGTTTATTTACTTATTATAGGAATTAACTCATGCATTTGTGGAGACGAAGAAGTCCCATGGTCTGCAAGCTGGAGAAATAGAAAAGCCAGTCTTAAAATTCACTCCAGTTTCAAAGGGCCAAGAACCAGGAGCCCCAGTGTTTGAGAGCTAGAGAAGATGAATGTCCCAACTTAAGAAAAGAGCGAATTTGCCCCTCCTCTGCTTTTTTTATTCTATTTATGCCCTCAGTGAATTGGATGATGCCCACCCTCACTGGCGAGGGCCATCTTCTTTACTCAGTCTACTGATGATGCTAATCTATTGCAGAAACACCCTCACAGACACACTTGGAAATAATGTTTTACCAGCTACCTGGACATACCTTAGCCCAGTCAAGTTGACACATAAAATTAACCATCACACACTGTTAAGAGAACAAAGAGATAAGCTGAGGACTGGGAGAAAAAATCTGTGTAAAATACGTATGAAATAAAGGACTGACATCTGAAATATACAAAGAATTCTAAAACTCAGTAATAAGAAAACAACACAGTTTTAAAATGGGCAACAGATCTGAACAGACACTTCACCAAAGAAGAAATATAGATGACAAATAGCAAATGAAAGGTGCTAAAATCATATTCCATTAAGGAATTGTGAACTAAAACAATAAGATGTCATTGTACACATACTAGAATGGCCAGAATCCAACCAACAGTACCACATGCTGGTAAAGATGTACAACACCGGGAAGGCTTATTCATCAATGAGGGGAATGCAGAATGGTACAGCTACTTTGGAAGACAGTTTGGCAATTTCTTACAAAGCTAAACATAGTAGTCTTACCATGTGACCCAGCAATTGTGCTCCTTAGTATTTACCCAAAGGAGTCAAAAACTTAGGTCCACACAAAAACCTACACATGAAAGCTTTAATCATAATTGCTAAAATTTGAAAATAGCCAAAAGGTCCTTCATAGGTACATGGATAAACAAACTATGGTTCCTCCAGAAAGTGGAATATTATTCAGCCATAAAAAGAAATAATCTCTCAAGCCACAAAAGTCATGGAGGAACCTTAAATGCATATTGCTAAGTGAGAAAGTTACATACTGCAGGATTCCTTGGAAACAGATCAACAGCTGCCAGGAGTTCAGGGCCAGGGAGTGGGGGTAATGCACTGTTTTAAATCTTCCCATAACAAGTGTATAACTGTTTTTCTTTTAGAGAATATAATCATTTTTTAGCCAACAAATATCAATATTTATGTTAAGGACCATGACAGCAACAATTGATATAGTGAAAAAAACATTAAAAAGAAAAAAAAGTTATAAAATAGTATAGAAAACTAAATAAAGGTCATTGTGAATATTAAGCTATTTGTCAGAAATCTCTTTTCTTCTCTCTACTTTTTCTGGGCTTTCTGGATGGAGGAGTTCCTCCTGCCTAGGAGTCTATATCCTGCTCATGACTCAGCAGGTAGTCTTATCCTTTTTGGGTCCAATTAAATCTCCCCAGGCCATTTCTCTATTGTAATCCATCTTACATCCCACCATAAAATTATTTTTTAGCTTATTATTTTTAATTGTGATAAAATACACATAACATGAGATTTACCATCGTAACTATTTTTCTGGAGGAGCAAATGGCAATTCATTCCTGTATTCTTGCCTGGGAAATCCCATGGACAGAGGAGCCTGGTGGGCTATAGTCTGTGGGGTTGCAAAGATTCAGACATGACCGAGCAACTGAGCACGCACACACACACACACACACACAACATAAAATTTACCGTTTTAACTATTTTTAAATGTATAGTTCAGTGGTATTAATTCTATTCATATTGCTATAATACCAGTCTTCAAAATTTTTTCCTCTTGCACAACAAAAACCGTACCCATTCAACAGCTCTCCATTTCCCTCTCCTCCCGTCGCCTAGCCACTACCATCCTAGTTTTTGTTTCTGTGACTTTGACTACTCTAGGTACCTCATGTAAGTGGACTCATATAATATTCGCCCTTTTGTGATAGATTTGTTTCATTTAGAATAATGCTCTCAAGGTTCACTCATATTGTTGCATGTGTCAGAGTTTCTTTCCTTTTTAAAGCTGAATATTGTGTGTATGTGTGTGTGTGTGTGTGTGTGTGTGTGTGTGTCAAGTTTTGTTTATCCATCTCATTGATGGACATTTGGGTTGTTCCCACCTTTCGGTTATTGTGAATGATGCTTCTCTGAACCTAGGTGTACAGATATCTCATAAAGTTAATTTTTTAATTCATTGTCTTGATCATATTTTCCCCTTGTTGAGAATCCTCAGTGATTCCATATTGCTTACCAGTTAATATCCAGACTTAACCTACTATTCAAAACCCCCAAAGTTTTAATCTCAAGCTACTTCTTGCTGTATTTAGCTATAGGATAGGAAATCAAATAAACTCATCAGAACTATAACTAAAACAGAAGCAAAATAGCTTGTGACTTGCTATCTAAAGATGCTTCAGGTATGGGCTTTGTGAAGTGTTTCGACTGGTCACAGATCTTATTTTATGTTTTGACTTTTTTCTAGAACTCTCTGGCCTATTTGGCCATTGCTGTAAAACTGTGAAGGCATATGAAACATGGATAGACTGGTGGGTAGAACTTCAGGTAGCTAGCAGGGTAGTCTAGTGGGAGGGCATGTCAGTGTATAAGTAGGTAGGTAGCATGGATAGATGTGTTTATAAGCTGTATACCAGTTTGGTAAGTGTGCCCCAGTGGTGAAGAGGCCCCCATTGCAGTCCTGCTTTGCTGCTAACATTTCGGGAGTGCCTTTTTGAGCCAGGAATTTTGTGGTAGTCATCACAATTCTTTATAGAAGTAGTTTTTGTAACTTGTATATTAGTTAAATACAAACTTTCTGCCTTCCCTATTAGACGATAGGCCCAGTGAGAGGAGAGACTAGTTTTTCTCTATTTTTTTCACTACTGTATCTCTAAGACAGTGTCAAGCATAGAATCTAGAAAACAGTAGGTTTTCATTAAATGTTTATTTAAGAAAAGATGGACTGACCAGAGCTCAAATGAAAGTGAATATTTGCCACATTAAGTATGGCAAGTTAAAATATGTGGAATTATAAAGGAATTTCTAAATATGACCAAAGAGAGGGATGCAAGCTTCAAGGCAGACATGCTGGTGTACCTGTAAACCAGTCATGTTTGTCAGATAGTGTGGGATCTCGTGACAAGGCTGCAAGGAATCGAAAACTGTCTTCAGAAAGATGAAAGAATAACAAGTTCTTTCCTTGGTCAGTGGCAGTTTGTCAGTTTTCAGCCTACCATGAAAAACACTCCTAAGAGCTTTTTATTTTTTCCCTTTTAAAAGATATATATGTTCACTGTTAAAAAATAAATAAATTAAAGATATATATGTTCACTGTTAGAGCACAGCAGTGAACATATGTTAGTCATTTATTGATTGATTTTTAAAATTCATCTTGGCAAAAGCTTTGATCAAAACACAAGATAGTACCCAGCAAATTGCTTTATAAGGAATTGGTTATGTGTACTTTTAAAAAATTTTAAATAAGTCCTAAAGGTTACTTTTGAAGTAGAGATTGTTCTCAGTTGAGCATTAATAAATAATAGTCATATAGTTGAAGATTTCTTAACTATTTTTCCTCCACTGCTTGGAGGATGATTTAATCATATGACATTACCCAGACTCTAGAAAACAATTCCAAATTTTCATAGAGAGTCATAGTCTTCAGCTATTTTATTTCACACAGTGGAAATTTCAGTTCAATTTTTGGTAATAAGTTTTACTTACCTAGCAATACTATATGCCAGAATTTTCTAAGTATTTAAAAAAAATTATTTCATTACAATGTGCCTGTGAGATTCCACAAGCAGGCTCTCCATTTCTTTGACTTGGAAATGAAGGCGGAGTGAAGTGTTCTTACTATGGGTTCTACACTAGGTTCTCTCATTTCAGGTCATTCCATGAATACTGAAACAGCAGATCCAGCAGTTAGTCTTTCTGATGATGATCCTTCCACATGTAGATTTCTCTGGGATTGGACTCTTAAGAAATTAAGAAAAAGCATTTATATTCTGGAATGTAAAATTGAAGTTGGTTTTCAGTTATGTATGTTAAACCATGGCAGTTTTGATGGCTTCTGATCTAGCTCATTTTCTTTTTTCTTTTTCCACACAGATTGATAGAGCTCCATTCACCTGATAGCAGGAACACGTTGATCCTCCGTTGCAAGGATACAGCCACAGCACACTCCTGGTTCGTAGCTATCCACACCAACATAATGGCTCTCCTCCCACAGGTGTTGGCTGAACTCAATGCCATGCTTGGTGCAACCAGTACAGCAGGAGGCAGCAAGGAGGTTAAGCACATTGCCTGGCTTGCAGAACAGGTAGGCTGGGAGGCAGGGCAAGGTCTCACCGGGTCACCATTCAGAGCCAGGATGGTTCCCCCATTTCGTATGCCTGGAATATTTATCACACAGTCAGGTCTCCAATGTCTAACTGGTAGATCTTTTGTTTCTCCTCCTCTAGTCTTTAGCTATTTATTGCTAATTATCACTTCCACCAGAAGAATTGACTGTCATGATAGTCATCATCATAATATAACTATGAAGAGATTCTTATAATTTCTATCCTTAATAACTGGAGATAATTTTCATGATTTTAGAATGGAATCAGCAACTTATTTTGAAAAGGGCTATTAGTGCTACGACTACTTAACTCGGCCATGATAGCAGCAAAACAGTCATAGACAACATGAACATGAATAGATATGGCTGTGCTTTAATAAAACTTTATTTACAAAAACAGATAGTGGGCTGTATTTGGGCCACAGGTCATAGTTTCCCAATTCTTGCTTTAGTCTATAGACAGAGTTTCAGAGACAGCAGGCTTACTACCCTGATCTGGGAAAAGTTTAAAATATACAAAATATTTTACAAGCTATTAAACACATGTGCACTTGTCTTCTACAACTGACAAATGAAAAAGAAAGAAACCAGAAAACTTAAATAGAGGTTGGGTGAAAGGAAAGGAAGAACATAACCCAAGTTAGTTTAGATCCAGAGTTTGACAAAAGGGAGACTGAAAGTTCTACCTGATGTTACAACACATCCTTTTTCTTTCGGTGCCTTCACCGTGAGCTGGGCCAGAGGGAACTGAAAACAAACAGGATTAGGGGGTCACAGATGAGTGTTCAAGTGCTAACTCTGTTTTTCATTGGTTTTCTTTTTAAAAGTTCCTTTTTATCTTTGCACCCTAGTTCCATCGTGTGTGCCAGGGGGGCACACATCAGCTGCATCACTATCAGCCCAGAAAGGTTTTGTTCTTTTGTGTTGTTTTGTTTTAAATACAGTTTCAGGGTCGGGCTCCCCATGGTCCCTCTCAGGAGGCCCCACTTGGTAGACTGATGGTGGGGCCTGGCAACCTAATCCACTCCCCCAGGTGATAGTGTGGTGGATCAGTTTTGAACTCCACTGATCTATTTATTTTCAGCCATGAAATTTTATGAACACTTCAAATAATGATTCTAATAAATTAGAACACAGAATTAGTCCCGTGATGATTTCTAGGAGGCATGACTAGAATAAGCAGAAGAATAATGAAAATCATGGTATAAGTACTTATGACTTTGAAATTTTTAGTGTTTTATCATTGTTTCTATATTTTTATATGCTGGTTGAAAAACTCAAAGGAGCGGTAGTTGTTCTGTGCTTTTGGCAATGTTAGAAAGCTTCATGAATTAAAAAAATATTTTTGCAAGGTTCTAAGATTAAAATGAGAAGTTAATAGGTGAAGTCTTACCCTCCTTCTGGTTCCCCATTCACCTAATTCCCACCCCTCAGCCCCCAGAAAGGTAATCACTTTGATTCCTTTATAGTGACTCTTGAGAGTTTCTTATGCAGATAAAAGCAAATATGAAATATGTTCTTCTTTTTCTCTTTTATAAAAGAAGAAAGCATATTATGCATACTACTTTATATCAATACTTTGCTGTTTTTTTTTTTTGTGAAACAATATATCCTGGAGATCTTTTTTTTTTTTTTTTTTGGAGATCTTTTTATATCAAAACATATGGAGCATTCTTTTTTTACAACTGTATAGTTTTTCATTGTGTGGCTGTAGTTAAATAAGCATTTCCTCCAGTGTTGTTGTCATAATCTTGTGCCCTTACAAAGAATGAATAACCTTGCTATAATGAATAACCTTGTAGTTTGTCCTTTCACACATGTGCCCTTTCACACATGTGCTGTCCAAACTCTCTGGTTCCAGAGTCCAGATAGAGCAGATAACAAGAGAACACACATTATCTGAATGTATTTGGTTCTTAAGTTTCTGGTGGTAAGCTGTAAAACTGGTTAGGAAAGGATTTATCCAAAATTTTAACATCATTTCCTGAGCTTTGATCATTCATAGAACTGAATATTTGTATATCTGTAGGATACATCTCAGAAGTGCTGTTTCAAAGGGTATATTAATAACCTATCTCTGTAAGGCAAATTACCCCCAAGACTTAGTGTCTTTGGAATGACACTTATGTCCCACAGTTTCTAAGGATCGCGAATCTGGTAGCCATTTAGCTGGGTGGTCCTGGCCCAGGACCCTTCAGGAAGTTGCAGTCAAGCTGTCAGCCAGGGTGGCAGTCATCTGAGGGCTTCATGGGTTGGCAGGTGCACCTCCAACATGATTCATCTCTATACTGCTGTTGGCAGGAAGTCTCAGTTTCTTGCTGCTTGTAGGCAGAAGTCTTCAGCTCCTTGCCATGCAGGCCTTTCCACAAAATTTCCTGAGTGTCCTCAAGATACAGCTGTGGGTTTCCCTCAGAGCAAGTGATCTGAGAGAGAGAACAAGATGGACATTACAATACCTATGTGGTTATGACCTAGCTCTTCTTCTCTCTTCTTTTCATTAGAAGTGAGTTATTACTAAGTCCAGTCTATACCCCAGGGCTCCAGCTCTTAAAGGGAAGAATGGTAAAGAATGTGTGGATATCTTTTTAAACTACCACAAAAGATATAGGCATTTGTAACAGTGGGCTTCCCTGGTGGCTCAGACGGTAACGAATCTGCCTGCAATGCAGGAGACCCAGGTTCAATCCCTGGGTTGGGAATATCCCCTGGAGAAGGGAATGGCTACCCACTCCAGTATTCTTGCCTGGAAAATTCCATGGACAGAGGAGCCTGGCAGGCTGCAGTCCATGGGGGTCGCCAAGAATCAGATGCGACCGAGCGACTAACACACACAACCACAAACACTGGGATTAACACTTTGTATCAATAATTTTGATAGATATTGTCAAATTGCCTTCCGTCAAGATTGAACTAATTTAAATTCTCACCAGCAATATATGAGAGTCGCCAGACCTTTAAAGTGGAGTTAATTTGGCTTATGCTACATACAGACCAGTAGAAAGGAGAAAAATGAAGCCATAAATTCATCACAGTCTGCCCTTGATGGACTATATTGTATGTGTGTGTTTCCTCCCCTCAGTTATGAGCTCTTCAAAGACAGGAGCACATTACTCTCAAATCTTTCGCCCCAGAGAACTTAGCCTAATGCTTTGTATATAGTAGATGTTCAGTAACTTATTCCTTTGTCTACATACATACATGCAAAAAGCAAGTAGACAAGTCATTAATTATAAAACACTCTCCAGAAACACAGACTCAGGGTTGGGAAATAATACTAAGTTGAATAGTTTCAAGTTCTTTAAAAAATAGTACTACAGAACTAATCCAAAGTGCTGTTTTTAAATTATTCATGATTTTTACTTTTTCCAAGTAGTTGTTTGGGTCGCCCAAATCAAATACACTTAGAATAAGGTGTTCAAGCAAGATTGGATATCGTTTCTCAGAGGAATTTTATAATGAACTTACATATCTGATAAAAGTTGAACCAGGTAAATGCCAAAGCCTTCTTTAATTGTAATATTATTTAAGTCTATGAGTATGAAAATGGTCAATATATTTTCAGATCATGTAATCTTTTTAAAATAGGTAAGCATTTCTTTTAGCAATAGACATATTTCCTGAAAAGCATACACATAAATGAAACTGTTTCAGTTGTACCTAGAAAAGATAGGCATTTGGGGCAGATAACTTAAGGAAGGATTATTTATTTAACTTTAAGTGATCTTTCCTTAATTTATCTGTTTGTTATTTCACATTGCCATAAATTGAGTTTGCCTAAGATAGGGAAAACCTAGGCTATAGATGTTCTGTAACTAATAAATAATTTCTGTGCAAGGGACTTATCTCTTTATTGATGCTGATTTTTATGTGACTGATAACTATAACTTTTATATTCTTATTTTTTATATTATTATATTCTAACTATACCGCTTATATTCTTAAGAACTATATATTCTTAGGAGGGAATTTTCTTTAAGTCTGCCAAGTAGGGAGACATACGCTATCTACAAAATAAGTATTTTAAGCATTTGAGTATTGATGGAAAAGCCAAGATAGCCAAAGAAAGCTTTGTTTTTACAGTTTCTACTTTGTCCCTCATTATTCTCAAAATGTGTAAAGACTCAAATTAGAAACATATACATTAAATCAGGATTAATGGCACAGTTTATTCTTTGCTCGATGTTTTCTATTGTAATACTAAAATGCATAAAGAACAGAAGTATATCACCTCTTAAAAAGATTTGTAGGATGAAGAGATTTAGGGAATGAATAATAACTGATTAATTTTTTCATCTTTAGTGCTATTCAACTCTAGTTGTTAAAAAATAAAATTTGGAGAGGACTGTTGTTTGGCCAGGTGTACGCATGTGTGGGTGTTGAAACACAAGCAAAGCAGAACCCTAACATTAGTATCCTTTTTTTCTCTGGCCAAAAACTCGATAGCAGGGGGAAAAAAAACCACCTCAGTAGTTGAGCCCCAAGGCTGCTTGTACTGATACCACAACCGAAAACACACGCTATATATAGCCGGCAGCATTCTGATCCCAGTGTGGGCAAACAGAATGACTGAAACTGAGGTTTCATTTTTCTTCAGTGATTAAGTAGAAGAGGGAAAAGATATTCTCCAAAAGCGAAGGACTTGAAAGAGCTAAAGAATAAACACTTTTTAAAAATTGTTTATTGAAAACAAAAGCTCTCTGTCTTTAAATTGGATATTGTTTCTATTGACATTAGCAGTTTTCCTTTCTCTTCTTTGGGAAGAAATACATTTAATTTAGGTTTTCTAAATGCATATACTGTGACCTAGCATTCACAATCTGTCTTATAACTTAGCAAAAAAAGTTAATTTAAAAAATCAGGTTATGATTTTATCCCTTTGGGAAGATAGATTTTTATATTACTTTCTCTATGAAATATTGTCCATAACAATCTCAGAGACAAAGACTTAGTAGTGCATATAAACTGAAAATCCCTTTGGAGTATCTGTGACCCCAAAATTGAAGAATCCAAGAGAGCCTTTTTACACCTGTTACTTTCCCTCCAGACATCACAGTCTTAGTCTTTCTCCCAGACATATAAAATCTTAGAAAGATATCACAATCTTTACCCCTAGACATATAAAGTCTTAGAAAACTCAGGTTCACCAGTAAGTAAAGAGTTAATTATTTCTCTGGTATTTTGCTAGAATTCTCAGGGCTGGGTCATATATTTTGGGCTTTCAGCACATGGTTGAACATGGGTAGCTTCATTGGCTGGAATTCATTTCCCACTTGTGGAATCCAGTCATAGCTCTAGCAAGAATAGAGGCCCAGTGTAGATGTTACACGGAGAAGGCAATGGCACCCCACTCCAGTACTCTTGCCTGGAAAATCCCTTGGATGGAGGAGCCTGGTAGGCTGCAGTCCATGAGGTCGCTAAGAGTCGGACACGACTGAGTGACTTCACTTTCACTTTTCCCGTTCATGCACTGGAGAAGGAAATGGCAACCCACTCCAGTATTCTTGCCTGGAGAATCCCAGGAATGGCAGAGCCTGCTGGACTGCCGTCTATGGGGTCGCACAGAGTCGGACACGACTGAAGCGACTTAGCAGCAGCAGCAGCAGCAGTAGATGTTACAGCACAGAAATGAACCACTCAGGCTACACTTTTCATATTATAGATGTCTTCTTCTTCTTTTTTTTTTTTTAATTTACTTATTTGTTTGTACCAAGTCTTAGTTGTGGCATATGGGATCTAGTTCCCTGACCAGGGATCGAACCCAAGGCCCCTGCGTTGGGAGCAAGGAGTCTTAACCACTGAACCATGAGGGATGTCCCTATAGATGTATTCTTAAAGTGCTCTGCCATGTTTAGATTACCTTCAGAAGTCATTAAGGAAGAGAAGATAAAAGGTGGATCTGAAGACAAGTGAGAGAAAACTGATTTATCAATTTAAATTTACCTCGCAGCCATCAGTGATAGTGAGCTGAAAAGTTGAGGGTTGAAATACTCTGTTGTTAAGCGCTCCCTGCTCAAAGGTCTCATCTTAGGAAGGCAAACATTTTGATGATACCAGGGCTTTACTTGAACATAGTCTTTTGCTTTTTGGCCTTGGATCCTTGACAATATATATAAATAGTGGTTGTTTTCCTACGTTTTTAAACTATCGCAGAGATAACTGAGCTTTATGCAATTAAATGCAATGGTATATTTGAAACTGAAGCATAAACTTCCTGAACTATAATGAGGAACTCTTTGACAGTAGTTTATATCAGTGTTTTCCAAAATAGAACATAGTTGGTCATTTTGCCATTTTAAAAAGATAAAATAGAAATTATCAGAGTGCATTGTACAAAGGATAGGAATTATGGTTGTTTAGGAAATTTTTTAATTCAGTATTTATATATATGTGTTGAGTTGCAATGTAAAATGTATTTCTCACAGCAGGTCTTGATCAAAAATATTTGAAAAACACTGATGTTTAAATTACACAGACTTCCTTGGTGACAGTTTCTATCTTGCACTTAGAAGATGTTACTCCCACATCAGACATACTAAAACTATTACCATTTTGAACTCAGTGCTGTGTATTTAATTAGAATTGGAGATAATTAGTTATTGTGGAGTAGGAGAAAGAAACTGTGTCATATCATTAGAAAATGTGTGTAATTCACTCAGGGAGCACTTTCTCCAGCTATGCAATCTACTTCACACCTCCCAGTGAAGAGTTCCTGCCAGTGGGAAGGAACCTGTGGGGCATTTCCTTTGTCTCACATGGGTTAGGATGGGGAGGCAGAATGGAGACCCACTGTCTTAGGTGGTCACTGACGGAATTTTCACAGTTACATATCATTATAGTTAGCTCTACTTTCTGGATTTCACCTCTATAACAGGCAAAGCTAGATGGTGGAAGGCAGCAGTGGAGACCTGTCCTCATGGCCGTGACTGAGAAGGACCTGCTGCTTTATGACTGTATGCCATGGACCAGGGATGCCTGGGCATCACCATGTCATAGCTACCCTCTTGTTGCCACAAGGTAAGACTAAAGACAACAAAATATCTGTCCTACTCTGAATCTACTAAGGAATTTTAAAACGACTTCTGTTATCTTTTATGTGCCTAAAATAGCATTCAAACAGCTGATGTAGACAATTTAGACAAAAACTTTTCTTTCACAACCCTATTGATCATTTTTGCAGCTCCTAGCTCAGAATATATGGTTTCTATCACTAGTATTTTTGTGTGTATTTTTTAAGTTGTCGAAGCAGCTCCCTAACTGCTCTTTTCAAGACTTGCTTACTCATGAAGATAAGTAAATTGTGTTTTGTTTTGTTTTTTCTTATTGACTGTGACTAGAAAACCACTGAAATTGTGGCAGCATTTTGACTGAGTGATGAAATCATTTAAACCAGAATGTGGTACTGTGGATAAACTACACAACTCAGCCAAAATATTCTTCAACTTCTCTTTCTAGTATAAGAGTACATTTGATTCCATCAAATAAACATTTATTTGACCTGAAGCAACAGGATGTTTCTAGTATGCCAGATGTGGGGAGCCAGAAGGGAAAAGAATGGAGAAATGTAGATTTGGAGGCCAATATATCTTAAGAAATAACCAGAAACTAGTTATCTAGTGTGAAACTAGGAAACATATTCACATTCAGTGTTAATTTGGGCTTAAAAAAGAATCAGGTTTTGTCTAGCTCAAAAACTACACATTAAAAAGGAGTCCCACAAAAAAATACTTGGTAGTCAAAAAGGCTAAATGATGGAGTCATCTGGTATGTCCCACAGGAAACTGTGTGGGGGTTCCTGCTTTCAGGAGACAAAAATTCATATGAGGAAGAGAATTCTTAAATTACAGGAAGACTTTTACGTTATATAGGATTTCCTTCAATTTGCCAAGTTCCCTTACATATATCATTATTTTTATAAAAATATAATTTTCACATAGCTTTTCAGGAGTTTCTTTGTAATTTAGAGCTGTAGCCCTTAGATCACAGAATAGAGATGAAAGGTTTATTGAGCCTCAGAGTTAGAGAGGTGTGCCCTCATTAATTCCTTCAGGATATAAGGGTCCTGCAGAAAGGACCTTGATGATTCAATAGCAAAGGTAGATAGTCTCTGATAAATAAATTAATTATAGTTCAGAAATCAAAGAACACTGTTAGGGTGATACAAATTAACACGAGTTACTATTTACATTGGCTTGCACATTTACAGATTTTTGGAAACCAAAGCTGTATGTGTGTGTTTACTTAATAGTTGATATTTTGGGATGGTTGTGGAATTAAGTAAAACATGATAGTGATAAATGAAGAGGATTTTTATTTTATTCTTTCTATTTCATTTGACACATTTCCTGAGGTTAACGCCAAGTGCCCGATACAGGTAGAGAATTAGATACAGGAGCTGTAGATTTTGCAGGATGTGCATTTTGTAGTCTTTTCCTATATGCCTTCTTTGACTGGAAAAGAAAAAGATCCAGAGAAAGCGTGGCTACTTGACAATGTGGAAAATTGAGTGGTGGTGTGCTTATGGGATTTATGGGGCCAAAGCCGCTATACCGCCTTTGCATGAGCTCATCAGGCCTCCCCACTAAGGGGGCCTTTTGGCAGTATGTTCTAACCAACTGCTGTGCAGCAAGAGTCCAGCAGCTGGTTTGAATTAGATTCCCTCTGCCAAATATTTCATAATCAAATCTGTAGGAAAAATTCTCCTGGACTTTATATTTTTTAAGGTCTGATTTGAGATTAGCAATCAAACTGAACTTGGGGAATACACCCTGACACTTTGCTCACACTCTGTATTACTTGGATTGTATGTGGAGTAGTTTTGAAACTCATTTAACTCTTGCTGAGGTAGCTAATGTGTAATTGGCATGTTGGTTCTACAGCGATCAGCTCAGGGAGGTGGTTCTCAAATGATACTTTCGTGGATCTCTGTGGATACCCTCTTCAGGGGGTCTGTAAGTTCAAAACTGTTTTCATAGTAATACTAACATGTTGTTTGCTTTTCTCACTGTTGACATTTGCACTGAGTTTGGTAAAATTGCTTGTACCTTATCATGAATCAAGGCAGTTGGCACCAAACTGTATGGCCTTGCAGGGAGAAAACATGCCAGTTTAACCTCAAAATGCCTTTGTTGAGGCAGAAAATTGCTAGTTTTATTTAATCTCAGCCCTTGAGTATTCATCTTGATAATCTGTGAAATGAAGTGGGAAGTGCTTAGAGTCCATTTCTGCTGCATATGGAGGTGTGATGGTTTGTTGCAAAGAAAAGCATGTATGGTTTTTGTGAGCTGAACTCACTGATTTTTTATTGTTTTTTTTTTTAATGGAACACCGCTTTCCCTTCAAAAATAAAAAACTGGCTGACAGACTATGGCTACTCAGACTTGAGTATTTGTCAAACTTTTTATTTTTTCTAAAATAAAATGCAAAATGCATTTGTCATTTAAAGAAAACACTGATGGTATTTGCTAACAATTATAAATTTCTATCTTTCAAACAAAAAATTAGAATTCTGGATAACTTGTATCCCTCATTATGAATTTTGACAGCTTCCCAGTACTTGAAAGACTTGTCTGATGAGATCAGTGGCGATATTAGCAAATGTGACTTTTTTATATAATAAAATGCTTTTAACATTTGGAAAACGTGCAGAACTCAGTGAAAAAATATATTCCAAATGACCAATACATGATGCTGCAAAATTATGCAAGGGGGAAAGAGATCTATTCAACTGCAAGAGAGACCATTGGATTTTTTAATGTAACAAGATTTTGGGGGCTTCCTGGTGGCTCAATGGTAAAGAATCTGCCTGCAATGCAGGAGCCACAGGGAGAAGCAGGTTCGATCCCTGGGTTGGAAGGATCCCCTAGAGAAGAGCATGGCAACTCACTCCAGTATTTTTTCCTGGAAAATCCCATGGATAAAAGAGCCTAGAGGTCTATAATCCATGGGGTCCCGAGTCCAACACAACTGGAGCAACTTAGCACACATAAAAACTGTATTGATAAGGTTTCAGATCTTACCTTGCAACTACCCTTTAAGGAACTAAAAGTTGTTGATTTTTGGTTTGCTGGACGGAAAGATAGCCACAGTTATCTGAAATGGCTATTAAAAGACTCCTTCCTTGTCCAACTGCATATCTGTGTGAGGCTGGGTATATTTTAGCTACATACTGTGGCAGAATCCAGACACACATAAGAGAATTTAGGTGTCTTTTATTAAGCTGTATATGAAAGAGATTTGAAAAAAATTAAAACAGTGCCAGTCTTCACATTCATTTCGTTTTGAAAAATATTATTTTTAATAAAAGTATGTTATTTATATTAGCACCTAATAGCTTTGTTATTTTTATTTTTAAATGAATTAATATTTTAAAGATTTATCAGTTTTAATTTCTCATTATAGTAAATATACTGTATTTCTTAATATAGTAAATATAGTGCGAAGAGCGGGTGGTGCATGAGGCTTCTCATTGCCATGGCTTCTCTAGATCTAGAGCACGGGCCCTAGGTGTGTGGGCTTCTGTAGCTGAGGCACATGGACTTACTAGCTGCAGCTTCTGGGCTCTAAAACACAGGCTCAGTAGTTGTGGCACATGGGTTTAGTTGCTCTGCAGCATATGGGATCTTCATGGACCAGGGATCAAGCCTGTATCTCCTGCATTGACAGGCAGACTCTTTACCACTGAGCCACCAAGGAAGCCCTAAAGTATAAACTTTAATGCTTTTTAATATTTTCACAGTTGTGCAATTACCACAGTCAATATTAGGACACTTGAATCACCCCAAAAAGAAACTCCTTACCCACTAGCATTCACTCTTTATTTTCCACTCCCCCAGCTGTAAGCAACCCAAAGTTAGCTATGGGTTTTATAGGTACACTTCATCTGAGTGAGGAAGTTCCCTTCTATTCCACATTTGTTGAGTGTTTTCAATTTTGGATTTGATTAAATGATTTTGGATTTGTTAAAATGTTTTTTCCATGTCTATTACAGTGATCTTGTAGGTTCTGTCCTTTATTCTATTTATATGGTTTTACTTATCAATTTATAAATCAATTTCAAAATAATTCTAAAATCGAATCAATTTATAAGTAAATTACCATATTGATTTTGAATATTAAACCAACCTTGTACTTCTGAGATAAATCTTATTTGGTCTTGCTAGATTCAATTTGCTAATAATTTGATGAGAATTTTTGTGTCTTGTATTTATAAATTATCTTGGTCTGTAGTTTTTCTTTTCTTGAGATGTCTTCGGTATGGGTATTAGGGTGTTACTGGGCTCATAGAAAGAGTTGTGAGGTATTCCCTCCTCTTCTGTTTTTTGGAAGACTTTATAAAGAATTGGCACTGATTCTTCTTTTAATTTTTGGTAGAATTCATCAGCAAAGCCATCTGGGATTAAGATTTTCTTTGTGGGAAGCTTTTCACTATTAGTTGAAGGGATTTTTAAAATGCTTTAACAGTCATGCTTTCTTAGATAATATTCTGCTCTTTCCCTTTTATTGAAAATATTCTTTAGTTCATGAATGTCACATTTCTTATCTTTGACCTCGAAACCCTATTCTTATGAGCATCTCGTGGGGCAGAATATGTAGGACACATTGTAGAAACTAAGGTTCTTTCTTGCTTATGTTTCTCATGTTTTTTCTCTTCTCTGTTTTGTTTCATTGCTATTCCATTCTTGATTTGACTCTTCTCCCCAGAATGATTTTTTTGGGCCATGCTGCACAGCCTGTGGGATCTTAGTTCCCTGGCCAGGATTTGAACCCAGGCCACAGCAGTGAAAGTGCCGAATCCTACCCATTGGACTGCCAGGGAATTCCTGGAACTCACTTTTTCAAGTAAAAAGATGCACATCATTTTTTTTTTTTTTTTTTTTGTAGTAGAGTAGTAGCAGCAGCAGCAGCAGCAGTATCATATTTTAAGTGAATGAGAGTCAAGAGTTGTAGCCAAGTAGTTCCAAAGTTTCTTTTTTATGACTGAATAATATTCCATTGTATGTACATACCATACATTTTATCTACTCATCAATTGATGGATATTTGAGCTATTTCCACTTTTAGGCTATTAGGAATAATGCTGATATGTACATTTGTGAATAAATTTTTATTCTAATATATGTTTTTATTTCTCTTGGGTACATACCTGGGAATGGAATTGTTGGATCATATGGTACCTCTGTTTAACTTTTTGAGGAACCAGTCAGTTAAAAAAAAAAAAGAAAAAATCATGGTCTATCTTTGGCCAATAGTAGCCTCTTCAGCTGGACTTCTGAGTCTTTTTGATAGGGCTTTTATATAAAAGTATTTGAGGACTTCCCCAGTGGTCCAGTGGTTAAGATTTCATGCTTCCACTGCAGGGGACATGGGTTCAATCCCTGGTCAGGGAAGTTCTGCACTGTGTGGCCAAAAAAAAAAAAGATATTTGAGAATTGCCATATTAGCTGTTATGATAGAACATTCTGGACTTGTATATTTTCTGCTCTAGATCTGACATTCTCCAAGAGACAAAAAAAGATCAGATGTTGTCCGGGGAGAGATAGGATAAGTAGGCAGTATACTGAGGATTTTCAGAGCAATGAAAATTCTCTGTATATTATAATGATGGCTGTGTGTCTTTAGATTGATATATTTGTCCAAACCTGGATTTTGACTGATTATAATGTATTGGTATACATTTATCCTTGATAAAAAATTACCATTCTGGTGATACTGACAATGGGGGAGGATATGCATGTTTGTGGCTTATTTCTTAATCAAAATTGAGTCTTTTTTTTTTTTTTTTTTGACATGCCTAGCCTCTTGGGAGGGCTTCCCTGGTGCCATTGCAAAGAGGTGGACATGACCAAGTGACTAAGCACAGCACAGCATTTCATGGGAGCATGAAAAAAGCTAATGGGAAATTGGGGTTCTTGGGCTATCTGGCCTAGTGTTCTGCTTATGACACCAGGAGTCATTTTTATGGGAAAACAGAATAGTATCTATGTCAAAGACTATAATCTTGTTTTGAGATATACTTACCTAAAAACTGCTGATGATGTTTATAATTTTCTGCATATTTATCAGCATAAATTGCTCAGATTGTCCTCTGACAGTGCATTAATGACTTTTGAACTGTGTTTGTGGTCCTAGGCTGGTTCATTCTGGCTCTGGGTGTCGCTCACCCTCCCTTGGATCTGACCTGACGTTTGCCACCAGGACAGGCTCTCGGCAGGGCATTGAGATGCATCTCTTCAGGGTGGAGACACATCGGGATCTGTCCACCTGGACCCGGATACTCGTTCAGGGCTGCCATGCAGCTGCTGAGCTGATCAAGGAAGTCTCTCTAGGTATAGGTCCTGGCATTTCATTCCTAACAGTAATTAAATGGAACTGTCATTCTTTATTTTAAAGTAAAAATCATTATCCTGTGTGCTAGACTTAAAAATGTTCTGAAATAAGACACCTGAAGGTGATCATGATGGAAAGAAACTGAGTTTCTCTATTTCAGTAGCAAAGTTCGTAAGTATTTTATGTGACTCTGAACACATTCACAACAGTTTCTGTACAACATAACATGGCAGTTTTACTCTTCATTATTTAAATATTTAATAATGTGAGGACTCATTTACTAAATACTAGGTGTATTGACCCTCTTGTTAAGATTTGGAACATGGATAGACACCCTTAAAAGTGTGACCATCTGGAAGACCTTATAGCTGTAGAAAAGTGAAGAATCTGAAATTGAGGTTTCTGTTGCAAAGTTGGATAGAGGTGTGCCCAGTAAGTACTGAAATGAGTATCTAAAGGAAATCACCCTGGTGGTCTCTTTCCATTGTTGAAGCGCCCTCTTGTGGCTTGTCTGTATGAATTTGAAGGGATGGGTTCATATGTGTCTATCTGTGTATATGGTTATGTATAGTTATTTCCAAATTGCTTTTCATTTTAATGAGAACAGAGAGTTTTCAAAATTAAGACACAATTACAGTTTCTAATATGGTTTTAATTACTTTGAACATCTTGCCTGGAAGTTGGTTTAGTTTTGCTCCTGTTTTCTAAGTATTTTGTTTCCTAAACCTAGTTTTACAGGATTTATATAAAAAGAGAAAATGTTTTGAGAGCAGGGAGTCTTGTGATTTATCATCCTTCCCATTGCTTTTGCAAAGTGAGGGGTCTCTATGGCTTTAGAACTGTATGAGCAGCATTTCCATGGGTCATCTTCTAACAGTGACACCAGACAGCTTTTTCAGTGTTGTCACAATTCTTCAGCTGTTTAGGACGTGCTCTGTATTTCCCTTACAACCACAATGATGGTTCAAGCAATGACACCAATGACTAGATCCCGCCTTGGATTTTGACCAAAGTCACCACACCACACGGTCTTTCTCACTTGCCTGTCCCCCACCCATTGTGATTGGTCACCACATTAAGGACTGTGGGGCTCTGGTTTTTGCCTTGGCCACAGAATGTGATTTCTGGGATGGAGAAGTCTTCAGCTGGACAGGCTAGATGCCCTGTGTCCTTGTGTGGAGTCCCAGGGGTCTGGCCAGCACACTCATCACTGGCACATGGGGGTCACCATATCTTCAAGTATCTGGAGAGATATGCTTCCCAAAACAAAGAGTACAATGTGGCTTTTGAACATTTTTTAGTTCCGTGTTGTTCCTTTGGTATCTGTAAACTTCATATTACAGGAAACCAAAATCTATTCAGTCTTTGGCTCACAATTGTTTAAATACAAATGGCTTGAGTAGAGAGAAAATAAGGACCACTTGGTTCCTTATATTTTTAAATGGACCAAAAAAAAACTTATTTTTTGGTAATTTTGAATTTTTTTGTTCTCATTCACAGCTCTATTTCAATATTTTACCTTGGTAATACTTTCATTTCCACAGTTCAAGTCAATTGATGTACTTATTAATCACTTATTCTGTATTTAGAGCTTTCCAGACATACTAAACTGGCTGAAAGTAAATCACTCGGAAAAGAACGAGGATTTCTTTAAAATGTGTGTGTGTGTGCACGCACTCATGCATGGTGCAGCTGCTTAGTCTGTTACATCTTTAATAGGATGTGTGTGCTTAGTGTGCACATACACATACATACGATACATAAATAAGCCGGCATGTCCTTCAGATGCATGTTACCACCTTCTGTTAAATTGTTGGCTCCTTTTCTGAAGTAATTAATATTCAGAGTTCATTGTTTAAAACTCTCCTCTGTGAGTTATTCCTTTTCCTTACTTCTTGAACATGCCAGCTGCCTTGACTGAGTGTTTTTCATGTCCAGTGAAAGGATACATTGGTCTGGGTATGAGGACTTGCTTGTTGAGGAACCATTCTTCCTGCTCACAGCCATTCTCCCTCTCTCGGCTCTGGCTCTCTGAGTGATGATAAACTCAGCTCTCAGAGGACTATTTTAATTCCTATGGGGCAGAGGGCCTCTCACCAGTAGCCCCGTACTAACAATAAAACAGCTTAAATGTTGGTGAAACAGGGACTTCACCAGTCTTGACAGCAGACATTTTGCCAGTCTGGATCAGTTCTTTTGGTCCCATCAATTCAGATGTATCTTTTTGAATTTTATCTTTGGTAGGACTGACAGCATGACTTCCCAACTACTAACCATGTTACTGCCCCTGTCTCTGCCTTTTCTCATTTGGTTGTTCCTCCTTCTTGCCCACTCACAACCTTCTTCCTACTCCTTGCTGCCTATCAGGTTTGACCTCGTTTTTGGGCCTTTCTCAAGTCCCATTCCTCCAGGAAACCACTCCTCAACATGGGCCTTATTGAGTTTGGTATTTAGTCATGTTCTCTACCCTTTACCTTAAGCAGTTAGGGATTTCATGTCTACGCCTGTCACTTATGAGGTCTTGAAAGCAGAGACCATGCCTCTTACTTCTCCAGCACCACACACAGCCTACTGTCTGCACAGTGTTCAGTTGATACTCACTGAATTGAACTGAATCAGATGAGATGTCAAGTAAAGTTATGGTAGTTTCTTCCTCATCTCAATCAAGATGTTGACTTGAATGACCAAAACAGAATTCACTTCAGGACATTCCAAATAGGTTAGGTATCACACATTCTCAGGAAGATTCTTTTCCCTTTTCCCTTTTTTGAAGTCAGAAGAAGTCTTTGTCATTCTCTAACTGAAGTAGGAACTTCATTAGTGATGTCTGTTGCTTGTCTTCAATAGGCTGCACATTAAATGGCCAAGATGTGAGACTCACCATCCACTATGAAAGTGGGTTCACTATCTCCAGGGAAAATGGAGGTTCCAGTAGCATCTTATACCGCTACCCCTTCGAAAGGCTGAAAATGTCTGCTGATGATGGCATCAGAAATCTGTATCTGGATTTTGGTGGGCCCGAAGGAGAACTGGTAAGCATGTTTCTGAAAAACATGTTTATTCTAATAGGTATTCTCTTTCTTATCATTTCTTACCTCTTGTTATAGAAAATTATGGACTTAGCATCTAATATTCCATTTAGAGCCAAGGAAATTCTTCTTCAGGTTTCAAAGATGCATGGGTTTGGCTTTGGGGTTTTGTTTTGTGTTTTCTCCACATTAGGGAATCATCGTCTTTTTAAAGTTTTGTTTGAATATCAGCAAGAAAAATTAGATAACCTTATAAGAAACAGGCTTTTGTCAAATGTAAGATATAAAATACTAAACCTGGCAAACTTTAATAAATGAGTTCTATCCATTGCTGTTATCAGCAATTTGTTGGGATAAGAGTTAAAAGTAATAGTGACTTAGTTGCTATAGAAATTCTGCTGGTCAGAAAAAAATGCAAAGATATGTCCATACACCCATCATCTGTTTTGACTTCCTTGTCCTTTAAAGGAAATACCCACAGGAATTCTTGAGTCCCCTTGGAGAACTAGAGAAGTGTGTCAAGGGTACTTCAGAAATCAGAAATTATGATAAAGAACTCAAAAAGTCATGCCTCTGTGTCTTAACAGTATTGAGCCAGTAGTTCAAGTCTTATCTTATATGTGAAATCTTATGTCTTTTGATACAGTCACAACAGGTATAAATTTGGAAGACAGAATCTTGAAGTTTTAGAACTAACAGAGATCTTAGGGATAATATAGTTCAAACTCCAAATGAGAAAACTGTGACTAGAAATCTTCTTTTAAATGATGAACCTTTAGGAAACTGTGGATAGCCATGGACTTCAAAAGCCTATTCATCGGGTGTCAGCTGTCCAAATTAGAGGCCTGTGCTTAGGAAGGTATAACTAGCCCTCCCAACTAGCTTCAAGATTTGCCATTCCCACCACAAACTGATAAAGGGTGTCAAAAATCTTAATAGATGATCACACTTAAGCTGAATGCGCTACCATTCCCTGTGGGAAATATACTTACAGTTAGTGGTTTCCATATAGGATATTCCTCTTTACTTTACCTCTTCTACTTTTAAGTTCTTCCTACCTGGCATGGTGGAATCTAGTACACCACTAATAGTGTCCTAATTGTGGATGTGAACTCTCACGCTAGTGTTTAATTATGCTATGGAATAGCCTTACTTCTGAGTATACTTCCATTTGCAGCTCTAATTGCCCAAGTGTGGCCATAAATCTGGCACATCTTTTACCCAAGTTCTTTTTAAAAAGTAGAACACAAAAAAGTAGTTTCCCTGGTGATCCAGTAGTTAAGAATCCACCTTGCAATGCAAGGGTCACAGATTCAATTCCTAGCCCAGGAAGGTCCCACATGCCAGGGACCAGCTAAGCCTGTGTGCCACAATTAGTGAGCCAGCACTCTAGAGCCTGCGAGCTATGACTACTGAAGCCCGAGCTCTCTTTTGCCCATGCTCTGCAACACGAGAAGCCACCGAAATGAGAAGCCCGAGCACCACAAGGATGGGTAGCCCTCACTCGCCACAACCAGAGTTTTCCTTCTCAAAGAAGCGAAGACCCAGCGCAGTCAAAAAATTAATGAATAATTCTTTTTTTTAAAAGTAGAATATCACGTTCAAATTTGTTTACTTTGCATGTTTGTGTATTATAGCATCTCTGTATAGCAGTGATAATTAATGTCCTTTCTCCACAGACCATGGACCTGCACTCCTGTCCGAAGCCGATTGTATTTGTGTTGCACACATTCTTGTCGGCCAAAGTCACTCGCATGGGACTGCTTGTATGAGCAGCAAAAAAAAAAATCAGTTAAAGAGCCTTGAATGTCATAAGAAGTATTTCCACCTCAAAAAAAAAAAAAAAAAGCACAAAAAGAAAGCTCTTTGCTCTCTCCTCCAGCACAGTGCCTTGACAAGGACCCGCAAATCACTGCTGAACTGTAACCGTGTTTAAAGAAGAGCTTGCCTTTTACAAGCTACCTTGGCCAGAAATTCTAGGACTCTAATAAGCTCCAAAATGAATCTGTTAATTTATTGTCTAGTCTCCTAATTTGGTTTCTAAGTAATTAGGTTTATTTCCCTTGTTAAGAAGGGTGGCTCATTCTTTTTCATTTTGGGCATAATCAAACATCTGAGCATTTTCTTCTTCTCCTCCTTCCAATAGAATTTGTTTCAGGCTTAACCTTGACCACTTATTTAGAACAACCATCCCTTCAGAGGTGCTAGTTTGCAGCGGCCTGGGCTTGGTCACTCCATGTAGATTAGACATTTGGTTGGAGTTTACTGTCCTCATTTACTCCTCCTACCCTCAGAAGTCCTTGAATTGCATCACCAAAGGGTTCTTCGCCTGTCCTGGCTCTCCCTGTATCCCACCCTGACCATCACGTCCCACCACATCACCGGCTTTGCCACTCCTGAGTGCTCACTTTAGGACTTAGAACTTAGGAGATTTTATTTGCCTTGCTTTCCACTCCCTTTCTGGTAGTGACCAACTTGAAGAGCAAGTTGGTAACCACTGCTCTGAAAGCAAAGTTTTGCTTGTTTTAGGATTTTCTGATTTTTATCTTTGGTAGGAGCCAGGGGATAAGATTTCTTTTAAAAGAAAATCCTCATTTTAGCTGAAGCCATTTTTTATTGCTGACCAAATGTGCCTTTGGTGAGGGTTAATGGAGCTTTATTAGTCACTGTTTGAATAACTGGATATCACTGCCATTCCAGGGAAGTCATCTATCCTAATTTTGAGGAAGTCTTTGAGGTGGGTTTCCTTAGTGTGGTATGTTTTCCAACTGGTAGATCATCTGAAGCAAGATAAATCCCGTAGAGCCAGCTTGTTTTAAAGAGTACACATCAGTGAAGTCAGCACACCTTCAGCACAAACACCGTATCGCGTCGCTTTGGGCTGTGTGAGCCCAGGCAAGATCCAAGCCCAGGCCCTTTCCCTCCGGGGCAGCAGAGTGGCATCCATCAGCATTGCTCACTCAGTGACGCATCCTGCAGTGGGCAGGGCAACGGGACCATGGAACAGCTACCTGGGCTTCGCTCAGCATCACCAGATGTGTCATCAGGAGTCCACAGCAGCAGTGAAAGTGCTGGTTCTGCAGTACTGGAGAATCTCATTCTGCTTCTTTTTCCTAATTATGAAGGAGGTCTATATCTGAAACCATTTACAACAGTACAACAGCTATATAAAATGTCAAGGTTAGTACAGTCCCCAGATCCAAAAGAAAAGATAACACTGACTACCTGTTCTCTGTGCTCTCTGGGGAAGGGTCTAGGAATAGTTCTCATTTACTAGAGTTATCAAGAATGCCATAGAGGATGTGTGTACTATGGAGGGTGTTGGAGGATAGCAATCCAAAGATAAGAAGAAAAAAAAAAACACCCACAAATGTACTATTTGCAAAGAGCTATTTGGTTGAGTGCAGACAGATCTATAGGCAGGACATATAAAAGAGCAGACCAATGAGCAGTGACTGTTCAAATTAGACTTTGTAAACTCATTGTCTTCCCTCTGCCCTATAAGTTAGTTCTTCTCCCAGCTCCAGTCCCCAAAATGTTCTACTTAAAACTGGAAATTGAAATCTAGGCAAGAATATAACTTTTAAGAGCTTTTCTTATGTTTTGAAATTTCATAAATCTAAGTTTGGTTCCATCTGGGATATGTTGCAAGTCAGAGAACAAAGAAAATATCTTGAAGATCCAGCTAAGATTTCCGGAAGCAGAACGTCAACACACAGTACCCTCAGATAAGTGAGCTTAGACACTTTTTGCAGTGAGAGTATTATTAATCTGAGAAGTTGAACAATACAGTCATCGACTTACGCAGCAAAGCCACTTGGTGAGGTTTTCTGTGTTAGTATGAAAGGCTAATAAGCCACTGAGGATTTTTTCTGGGGGAACTTCTGAGCTACCCTGCTCATTCCTTATATGAAAAAGATCTGTTAAAGAGGTGTGATTTAAATGTGGGCAGGAGAGGTAAGGCATTGTGTGCATTTTGGCTCATTTTTCTCAGGCTTTAACTGTCATTTAACTAGCACCAAGATCCCTAGAGTTTCTTAACATCTTTTGAGTCTTGATGTGAAATAAAAGTGTTTGAGGAGTTTCCTTTGACCACAAGCACTCCCAAGAGCAAGAGCCCTTTAGATGCTTGTTTAACAAATGTCAGCAGCTTTCCAATCATGGGTGACCAGGTTGTTCTTCAAGTAAGTGTGTTTGTGGGACTCTCATACCACAAATGAACTGCTTTTTATGAATAGGACAACCTTGATAAATAGGTATTTTGTATCAAGATGCCAAAATGTGGCAAATTATCTTCAAATGGTAACTGCAGATGGGCAGTTTTGATATTTCACCTCTTTTCTAGAACAGCTGACTTTTCATTTCTCTTTCATTTTGAATTAGGAAGACTGTTGAGGATGTGGTGGGCTTCCCTGTGTCAAGTGGAAGGGAGCCGCGAGTAGCATCCCCTCATTCCGATGGACCCATCCTGTGTCCTCGGGACCCACTTGAGGGTGTAGACATCTTCTCCACATTCCACACAGATGCCTACAAGCAGCTAACTGGGGTGTGAGCTTTCCTCCTTCTCATTTTCTAAAATTTCTCCCCTCCCTCTCCAAAAAAAAGAATAGGAAGAAAAGGCTCAATTATACTTTTTCTGGAAAATGTGAGTCCTTTCCTCAAGTCTTCAAACAAACCTTACCTGGAAATTAGTATCTAATATTTTATATGAAGAAATACTTTAATGTATGTTTATACAGTATTTATTAGGTAGTCATAACTGTAAACTCACCTACCTAGAAAAGTTTCAGATTAAATATTGGGACATGTACAGGAATCAAAAATATTACTTTGAAGGTCATTTGCCTATTTTAAAGCCATGTTTTAGCACCTTTTAGGCTAGGTGAACTCTGATAGTGCCTGTTCCTGTCATCTGTACTCTCACAAAGTTATTGAAAATTATTGCATGCAGGAGAGATCAAACTGTTTATTTCCTATATTTTTATAAGCGGAAAAATCTCTCTGACCAACAAATGATTAAAGCTGTTACTGATTATTCTCTGAATTTATCATTTCAGCTGATTACATGCACTTAGCTAATAAATCAAAATTTATTCTTTAAAAAAAAATTAAGCTGTGTGGAATCTGGACAAGACTACATTTCACTGTCAATGGTTTTGATGGATAAAAGTGTGTCTACTTTTGAGAAAAGGTTATAATGGATTGTTTTTAATTTTGAGAGAACCTCCAGTCTTCTTGTTTAATTTATATCCATATTTTTTAATTCACATTATCTTGTAAGCTGCTATGCAAAATCTATTAAAAACCCTACCTACTTAAAAAGTTAAACATTTTTGAAGTTTTCAGGGAAGACCTGTAGACTTAAGCACTTTCTCTGCTTTTTTTTCTTATATCTTAGACACGCTGAATTATGTTCTTATTATTTTCACTTGTTATAAGCTATTGATTGTACATAATATTTAAACCACCCGAATATCCAGCATACATTTCCATGTCACTGCCATTCACTACTGACGCCGTGAATGAAATGGCTGGTTAGAAAGCCAAAGGCCATTTTTTTTTTTCCAATATCCAATGAAGAAGTAAAATGCCAGATCTCTTTCGTCTCAAAGCATACTGAGAAAACAATTTAAAAAAATAAAAAAAATTAAAAAAAAAAGCATACTGAGATCTGCATATCTGTGTAAGGAAAAGAGACTGATATGGGATTCTGCTTAAACTTTAAGTTGAAATTGATAATAGTCATATTCATTTGTTTTACCGATGTCTATCAGATATATTACATGCCAAGTGGTACTACATCCTATTGGAAATATCTTTCATTTAAATTTGAATCCTTATCATGGCTTTTTTTTTCCCCCTCCATTAGATCAAAGTAGAGGAATCTGCCATTTTCTACCATTCTATGTACCAATTTTAATGACTTGGTGATCTAGAATTTTGTTATACATACTGTCTTTAAAAACTGACAACAGCAGTCCTCCCACCCCCGCCCACCTTTTTAAGCTATATGTTTCACTGTGCTGGGTATGGAGACACTCATTAAATGTGTGATGACAGACAATTCTAAAATAATTATGCTGTATATCAGGATTATGTGTTTTTGAGCAATATAACTACTTCTATGGTATAACGATATTAAGTGAAATTTATTTTACACTAGTAATAGACTACATAGGTGGTTGATTTGAAACCCTTTCCCTAAAGCGCACACACACACAAACATACATCTAGCAGATCGGTGATAATTTCCAGTTAAGGTAAGGTACAATTAATAGACACATAGAACACATCTATCTCTTCAACACTAGCTAAACTGCTAACTGGAAGAATGGTTGTTATGTATTAACTTTAAAAAATATCTTAACAAGATTTCTTCTTTTATAAACTTGAGCTGAATTTCTTGTCACCTCTATTCTTACTTTCTACTTTAGCTGACTGAACCAAAGCTTATTCTGGTTTTAAAAGTAAATCTACACTTGATGTAATGCATAAATATGCCATTTATTGCTTGCTGTCCAATGAACATTTGATTGTATTCAACTATGACCTGTAATCTTTGAATTGCCACAGAATAGATTGATTGAAACTAAAAAGATGTAACAGAGAAATGATACATCATTTTATTGTAAAATTAGGTATCCTGGTAGATTTCTAACTTCTGAGTCCTGGAAGTACCTTGCTCAGTCTAATAATAATCCATGCCATTGACACAAATGCAAAAATTTTTGAGTCCCTCTTTATCCTAGTTCCATATAGACCCTTGGATCCTGATTATCACCTCTTCCAAGGTGACAGAAGTCCCTAATGAATAGGCAAAAGGTTCTTTGGGGCCCTAGAGAAACTTTTGAAATGGCAAATCTAGTTAATTATATATTAATTCTTTCATCTAATAAGCGCTTATTCATGTGCAGTTCTTCACAGGCACTCTGAAGTGTCCAAAAGAAAATTCCTGCCCTCAAGTAACACCTCATCCATTATTTCCGAGTCATACCATGCCATCTATTTATCAGTCAGAGGTTAAGTCATTAATCACCTCATATTTTACCAAAGTAAACCTCCAGTTCTGCTCATCTGGCAAACTGGAAATTGTTTAAAAGGATGCTCAGTCATTGGTCCATGCTAGCATGAAAGAACTCCAAGCACATTTAAGACAGTTGGTCTTTTCATCATGCATCTTTTTTTTTTTTTTAATGCAAAATCAGACTTAAGTTTGGGAAGGAGAATAGTGTAGAATATTCTTAGTAAGGCAAATCACAACTAAAAGTAAGCTCTATTGCCCTAAGTGGATGAATGAGAAAGTCTTTTTAAAGAAATACTTGTCTATCAACAGGAGAGATCAATACTTATCTATCAACAGAAGAGATCAATGTATATTTTGTCTACCCCCCCCCCCCGCTGTGTAGAGTCTGCTGATCCAGTCATTTCCACACTTACAGCCTTTAAATATCTCATTTGCTCAAACTCCTTACATGTGGTAGATAGACTGTTGCTTCATCTGAGAAATCAAAATAATGAAGATATTTTAAACTTTGCAAAATTTCACTTACTCTAGAACACTTGGGCATTCAAACTCAGTAAAAAGGGTACCTTACAAAAATAAGGGAGGTTGCATGAGTTTTTCCATTTTTTCCTTCAGTATCAGTCCCTTTCTATCCAGCCTGCCTCCCATCTATCACTAGAGGCAGCCTTTCGGCCACAGCCTTTGTCATGCCCAGAAAGGCGCTGAAATGTTAGTGACTGGAATGGCATAGGGAACACAGTCTCCTGGGCTCCTTCTCCACGGTTTTCAGTGTCCTGTAGTTGTGCACAGAATTTAGGTCATGCCTTTAATACCTTGGTCTTTAAACCGCCCCCTTTGACAATCAGGTGCTAATGATTCTATTGGAACCAGCATGTATTGTGTGAGTGTCTGTTCTGCCTAGGTTGGAAGAAGTGCTTTCCTTCTCTCTCAGTCCTGTTCAGGTCAGTGTCAGTTACATTTTCTCACCTCTTGTTTTATGAATTAATAGAATTTGGAGGAAAAGAAATGATTTAAACTACAAGTTTGGGGTTTGGCACAGTCATCAACCTTGATGACACTCTTCATACTTTAAACCAAATCTTCTCTAGCATAAGAACCAATTTCCAATTGTTTTTCTCTAGTTTGGACTCCAGCGTTATGTGTTACAGTCTGGGTAACACCGTAACACTGATGGGTTCAGCGTGATAAGACCTGGGTACCCAAAGAATCTGTTTCCTTTGGTACCAGACCAAAGGTCTTTTAGAAACTAATGTGACAAAACTCTGCCTATAAAGGCCTGTTTTGGCTGATCTGTGCAAACTCTGATTATACCCTCTTGTATGTATTCTGTCCCACATAACTCTCGTTTTTTTAAGTATTAAGACCTAGAAAGCTAGGATAACACTTCTACAAGGAGTTAAAAGTATGTGATATTCTGGTTTTTTCCTTCCTTTTGGAATCCTGTATTTAAATAAGACTTCTTTTTAAGTATTGTTTAAAATTTAGGTCTCAAGTCTTCTGGCATTACCAGACTACCAAATCAAAACCCATGGTGTAAAACAGGGCAGTATTTGTGTTCTTAATAATGAAAAAGCTTTATGTGTACTCTGTAAGTATAATGCATAGACAACACTTTCCCTTGAGTTGCACATCAACATAGAGCATTGTACATTACAATGAAATTTGTAACTTAAGGGCATTATATATATAAATACATATATACCTTTGTAACCTTTATACTGTAAATAAAAGAATTGCTTTTAGACTTGTTTTTTCACTTTTTAATATTAAAATAGTTTCAAACTTACAGGAAAGTTTTAGGAACAGTACAAAGGGGCTTCCCTGGTGACTCAGCGATAAAGAATCCATCTGCCAATGCAAGAGACACAGGTTCGATCCCTGATCTGGGAAGATCCCACATGCCAGTGTGCCGCAACTACTGATCATGTGCTCTTGAGCCCGTGAGCTGGAATTACTGAGCCCATGCACCACAACAACTGAAGCCCATGTGCCTAGAGCGAGAGAAGCCACTGCAATGAGAAGCCCGCACACCACATGAGAAAGCCCAAGGGCAACAATGAAGTCCCAGCGCAGCCAAAAATAAGTAAATCTTTAAAAAAAAGAAGTACAAAGAACTCCTGTATCCCCATCACCCAAATTTCCTAATTGTTAACATTTTGCCACATTTGTCCCATTACCCTGTTGTCTTTTTCTGACATGATGCTCATCACCCTTAAATTCTCTAGTGTGTACTTTGCAAACACAAGGACACTTTCCTGTACTGCCACCCTACAGCCCTCCCAATCAGGAAGTCAGCTTTGGTTCAGCACTACCACCCAACCACAGACCCCATTTAATGGTGCCAGTCTTCCCAACAATGAATGTCTCCATTTCCTTCCTGGCACAGGATCCTATCCAGTCTCACGTGTTTGGTTGTCACATCTTAGCCCCTTCTGATGCCATTTTTAAACAGATTTAGGGCAACTCCAAACTCTTAAAAACTTAGTTTTTGTTCTGCTTCTACCACTGACGATCTGTGTGATGGGAGCTTAATCACTGGATCAATCTGAGCTTTATCATACATTCAGTCGCACAGAGGAAAGTGAGGTGAGAGCTCAGAAATCTCGCTAGGAGATCAGTGCTCCATTTATTTTGGTATCAGTCACTTTGATATCTCAGCATAATTTTGCCCTGGCCCTACCTCTCCAAAATGTTACAAACCTAAACCATTTTTTTGTTCCTCCTCCCCCACACTGTTCTTGCTCTCAGCCAAGAAGCTCCTTAACAAATTGCTCAGAACCCATTCCTTGGCATGAATGAGCCAGTCTGATTCTATGAAGTTGTATGGGCTAAGCAGAGTTGACTTACTGGTCCAAGCTTGGGTTTACAGCAAGTGTCACATTCTCAGCGTCATCAGAACCCAATATAGTAAAGTGCTCTGTAAGAACAAATTAGGCAGCCACTGTAGAGGACAGTGTGGAGGTTCCTTAAAAACAATTATAGATTTACCATATTATCCAGCAATCCCACTCCTGGGCATATATCCAGAAAAGATGAAAACTCTTAATTTGAAAAGATATGTGCACCCCAATATTCATAGCACTATTCACAATAACCAAGTCATGGAATCAACCTAAATGGCTGTTGACAGAGGAATGGATAAAGATGTGGCACATATATACAATAGAATACTACTCAGCCATAAAAAAGAATGACATAATGCCATTTGCAGTAAAACGAATGAACCTGATGGACCTAGAGATGATCATGTACCTTCCAGGTGACTCAGTAGTAAAGAATCCACCTGCAAGGCTGAAAATGAGGGTTTGAACCCTGGGTCAGGAAGATCCCCTTGAGGAAATGGCAACCCACTCCAGTATTCTTGCCGGGAAAATCCCATGGACAGAGGAGCCTGGAGGGCTACAGTCCATGGGGCCACAAGAGTCAAACACAACTCATAGACTATACAACACCAACAGAGATGATCATACAAAGTGAAGTCAGAGAAAGACAGATATACTACTTATATGTGGAATCTTAAAAAATGGTACAAGTGAATGTATTTACAAGACAGAAATAGTCATAGACATAGAAAACAAACTTACAGTTACTAAAGCAGGAAAGGGGGATGATAAATTAGGAGTTTGGGATTAACAGATACACAAATTGTCACCTCTGTACATTTATAGAGTTGCCACCCTTTACCAGCTTTGTTCACTTGAAATGATTTCAAACCATTTTTATTCTCCTCAAGCCCCAGGCCTCCCACGTTCTCTCCCTCTCTATCAGCAGATTCTCTTTTCTTCTAATTCACCAAGAAAACAGAAGCCATCCAAAGGTACTCTCCTAACTTCTTGTTATCTTCTGCCCAGCCTAGGAAGGCGTCTATCTTCTCCGCTCCTACTTTACTGTCTGCAGCCAATCCACCCACCTAGGCTTTGGTCCCATTCCCATTGGCTAGCTTTCTTTACTGGATTATTCCTATTGGTTTTTAAACACACTGCGCTTCTGTTAATAACCAATCTGCTATGCTTAAGATCTCCTGGGTAGAGCCCCCAGTTTTGGAGACCTAAGAAAATCAATCGCCGAGGGAGAAAAGTAATATAAAGGAAAACAGAACTGTCTTTAGACAGAGCCACTGGCATCTTAATAACAGTTCAGTTCAGTTCAGTTCAGTCGCTCAGTTGTGTCTGACTCTTTGCGACCCCATGAATTGCAGCATGCCAGGCCTCTCTGTCCATCACCAACTCCCAGAGTCCACCCAAACCCATGTCCAACGAATCAGTGATGCCATCCAACCATCTCATCCTCTGTCGTCCCCTTCTCCTCCTGCCCCCAATCCTTCCCAGCATTAGGGTCTTTTCCAATGAGTCAACCCTTCACATGAGGTGGCCAAAGTATTGGAGTTTCACCTTCAACATCAGTCCTTCCAATGAACACCCAGGACTGATCTCCTTTAGGATGGATTGATTGGATCTCCTTGCAGTCCAAGGGACTCTCAAGAGTCTTCTCCAACACCACAGTTCAAAAGCATCAATTCTGCGGCGCTCAGCTTTCTTCACTGTCCAACTCTCACATCCATACATGACCACTGGAAAAACCATAGCCTTGACTAGACGGACTTTTGTTGGCAAAGTAATGTCTCTGCTTTTAAATATGCTCTGTAGGTTGGCCATAACCTTCCTTCAAGGAGTAAGCGTCTTTTAATTTCATGGCTGCAATCACCATCAGCAGTGATTTTGGAGCCCCCAAAAATAAAGTCTGACACACTGTTTCCCCATCTATTTCCCCTGAAGTGATGGGACCAGATGCCATGATCTTAGTTTTCTGAACGTTGAGCTTTAAGCCAACTTTTTCACTCTCCTCTTTCACTTTCATCAAGAGGCTCTTTAGTTCTTCTTTACTTTCTGCCATAAGGGTGGTGTCATCTGCATATCTGAGATTATTGATATTTCTCCCAGCAATCTTGATTCCAGCTTGTATTTCTTCCAGCCCAGTGTTTCTCATGATGTACTCTGCATATAAGTTAAATAAGCAGGGTGACAATATACAGCCTTGACGTACTACTTTTCCTATTTGGAACCAGTCTGTTGTTCCATGTCCAGTTCTAACTGTTGCTTCCTGACCTGCATACAGGTTTCTCAAGAGACAGGTCAGATGGTCTGGTATTCCCATCTTTTCCAGAATTTTCCAGTTTATTGTGATCCACACAGTCAAAGGCTTTGGCATAGTCAATAAAGCAGAAATAGATGTTTTTCTGGAACTCTCTTGCTTTTTTGATGATCCAGCGGATATTGGCAATTTGACCTCTGGTTCCTCTGCCTTTTCTAAAACCAGCTTGAACATCTGGAAGTTCACGGTTTACGTATTGCTGAAGCCTGGCTTGGAGAATTTTGAGCATTACTTTACTAGCATGTGAGATGAGTGCAATTGTGCGGTAGTTTGAGCATTCTTTGGCATTGCCTTTCTTTGGGATTGGAATGAAAACTGACCTTTTCCAGTCCTGTGGCCACTGCTGAGTTTTCCAAATTTGCTGGCATATTGAGTGCAGCACTTTCACAGCATCATCTTTCAGGATTTGAAATAGCTCCACTGGAATTCCATCACATCCACTAACTTTGTTCATAGTGATGCTTTCTAAGGCCCACTTGACTTCACATTCCAGGATGTCTGGCTCTAGGTGAGTGATCACACCATCGTGATTATCTGGGTCGTGAAGATGTTGTTAGTACAGTTCTTCTGTGTATTCTTGCCACCTCTTCTTAATATCTTCTGCTTCTGTTAGGTCCATACCTTTTCTGTCCTTTATCGAGCCTATCTTTGCATGAAATGTTCCTTTGGTATCTCCAATTCTCTTGAAGAAATCTCTAGTACTTCCCAATCTGTTGTTTTCCTCTATTTCTTTGCATTGATCACTGAGAAGGCTTTCTCATCTCTCCTTGCTATTCTTTGGAACCCTGCATTCAGATGGGAATATCTTTCCTTTTCTCCTTTGTTTTTCGCTTCTCTTCTCTTCCCAGCTATCTGTAAGGCCTCTTCAGACAGCCATTTTGCTTTTTTGCATTTCTTTTCCATGGGGATGGTCTTGATCCCTGTCTCCTGTACAATGTCACGAACCTCTGTCCATAGTTCATCAGGCACTCTGTCTATCAGATCTAGTCCCTTAAATCTATCTATCAATCTATCTATGTCACTTCTACTGTATACTCATAAGGGATTTGATCTAGGTCATATCTGAATGGACTAGTGGTTTTCCCTACTTTCTTCAATTTAAGTCTGAATTTGGCAATAAGGAGTTTATGATCTGAGCCACAGTCTGCTCCCGGGCTTGTTTTTGCTGACTGTATAGAGCTTCTCCATCTTTGATTGCAAAGAATATCATCAATCTGAGGGTCTAAGACCCAGTGTGGGGTACGCTGTTTACATTAGCTTGCTCATTCATTTCTTCCAAAAGGCAGACAAAGCAGATACAAATTATTATTAGTAGTATAACTTACTAAGCATCAGGAACTCAAAGCTCTGAGAAATCAGGCTTATTGTGAGAGAAAAACCTGCCCAATAGATGATGTTTTATTCCACGCGGGATTCAGAACTTGATTTCATTCCGGTCCGATTCTGGCCCCGCCCCCTGGGGGCAGTCCCGCCCCGCCCCCGACACGCTCCTTTGCTCACGCTCTGGTCCTACAGCCTCGGCTGAGAGCGGCGGCCTGCAGTGCCGGCCGTGGCCGCCAGGAGGCAGCCGCACGGCTCTGGCCCGACCGCTCTGGGCCGCGCTCCTCGCTCGCCCTCGGACTCCGCTCCGGCTGTGAGCGGCCGCCCTGCCCGCGCCCAGCGCCGACCCACCGGGCTCTCCGCGCCGGACCAGCTCCTCGGCTCCCGGGGCAGGACCGAGGCCGCAAGCAGCGCCGCGGGGTGTGGGGCAGACCCAGGAGATGAAATGACAACGTCAACCCTCCAGGTACGTCGGCGCGGCCCAGCTGGCTTACAGAGGCCGAAGAAGGCGCGGCGGGGCCTGCGGGCGGGCGGGCGGCCTCCTCCTAGCCGCGGCCTCGCGCCCCCGCCCAGTCGCCCTATGCCCGTTTCTCTTTTCTCGCGCTCTGAACCGTGGGTCGCTTCGCGTTTAGAATGCCCGCCCCGCTAGACCGGGCCGAGCCCCGAGGTCGCCGTATGTAGCTGACGACCCGGGGCTGCCTTGGGGATCAGCCTCACCCGGGCCTCACAAGCGACGCCCGGGAAGCTCGGGCCCGCGGTCGGGCTGCTGGATCTCCCTCCTTCTCTTCCTTCCTCCCTTCGAACAGACCCCCGTACCTTCCCCGATCTCCAGTTTCCTCTTCTCGGCCTAAGACCCTTCATTCATTCCTTGGATCGCGTCGGGTGGTGCTGGGGTGGCGCCACCTGGATGCATGACTGACCCGTCCTCCAGGTGCTGCCGGCCCTATTGGGCCGAAAAACAGGAACGCGCTCTTCTTGTCTCAGACCTGAGTTTGAATCTCTGTTCTGCCACTCACTAGCATATGACCTTGGGCTCGTTAGCTGATCTTGGAGTCTCAGGTTCCCTGTCAGTGAAAGGGGTAATGCCCTGTAGGGTTGTTGTGATAGTGGCTCTAGATCGAGTGATTCAGGTGAAGCATTCTTAGCACAGTGCCAGCTACATATTAAGTGCTCATTAAGTGGTGACAGGTACAGTGCTTGGGGGAGCTGGGCAAGAGGTCAAGGAAGAAGAGGCATTTGGGTCGGTAGTCAAAGAATGGGGGGATGGCAGATACCAGCAGCTGAGGGAGGGATAGTTACTCCTGGTGGAGAGAAAGAGGGGAACAGAGGCATGGAATACAGTGGATAGTAGGCCAGGAATTTGCTGGTGTCCAGAGCCAAACCTTAACAGCCACCAGTAGAAGCTGTTATCACAGGGGTGGACCAACATGGCTTGCAGATCTCACCTTCCCAGGGCTTGTGAGCTAAGAATGCCTTTTCCTTTTTTTTTTTTTTAAAGGAAACCTTTATTAAGATATAATTCACATGCCATACAATTCACCCATTTAAAGTGTACAGTTCAATGCTTTTAGTATATTCAGAGGCTTCCCTGATAGCTCAGTTGGTAAAGAATCCCCCTGCAATGCAGGAGACCCCAGTTCAATTCCTGGGTCGGGACGATCCACTGGAGAAGGGGTAGGCTACCCACTCCAGTATTCTTGGGCTTCCCTGTGGCTCAGCTGGTAAAGAATCTGCCTGCAATGTGGAAGACCTGGGTTTGATCCCTGGGTTCGGAAGATCCCCTGAAGAAGGGAAAGGCTACCCACTCCAGTATTCTGGCCTGGAGAATTCCATGAACTGTATAGTCCATGGAGTCACAAAGAGTCGGACGTGACTGAGCGACTTTCACAGTATATTCAGAGTTGTGCAGTCATCGCCACAATCGCTTTTAGAACACTTTCATCACTCCAGAAAGAAATGCTGCCTCCTTTAGCAGTCACACTTCTTCAGTCACCAACTGTCTATTTCTCCCGACCCTAGGCAACCACTAATCCATTCTCTGTCGCTAAGCATTTGTCTAATCTGGGCATTTCATATAAATGGAAGTATATATCAATAATATGTGATCCTGTGTGATGGGTTCTTTCATTTTTGGAAAAAAATTTATTTCATTTTTTTTTTTGGCTGTCCTGGGTTTTCCTTGCTGTGTGGGTTTTTCTCTAGTTGCAGACAGCAGGTGCTACTCTCTGGTTGCAGGGCACAGGCTTCTCACTGTGGGGCTTCTGTTGTTGCAGAGCATAGGCTCTAGGGTGCGAGGGCTTCAGTAGTTGTGGCTCCCAGGCTCTAGAGCACTGGCTCAATAGTTGTGGTGCCCATCGCATGTGAGATCTTCCTGGATCAAGGGTCAAACCCCACATCTCCTGCATTGGCAGGCGGATTCCTTAACCACTGAGCAACCAGGGAAGCCCCAGTTTTTACATTTTTAAGTGTCTGGGAAAAGGGATGTTTCATGATATGTGACAGTCATGAAATTGAAATTTCCAGTGTCTGTAAAATTTTATTGGAACCCATCCCTGCTCATTTCGTTTACGTATTGTCTCTGGTTGCCTTGGAGCTACAAAGGCAGAGTTGAGTAGTTGCAACAGAGATTATATGGCAGGAGAGTCTAAAATATTTACATTCTGGTCCTTTATGGAAAGTTTGCCACCTGTTAGCATGTCTTTGTTACCCTTTTCTTTCATCCTTATCCTCTGCCACACCTAGAGATTCCACAGAGCTGATAGTTTTGTCACCTTTCCCTCCTGTTAAGCAAAACTGTTTGACTCTAAATTGCAGCTCAGGCCTCTTGTATGTGAAAAACTATGTATGGTTGCCAGAAACAGTGACTGTGCTCTGAGGTGTGCTGAGGATCTAGAAAGAGGGAGGGGTGGGCCTGCTTTGCCACCTGAGAAGCAGAGCATTCCTAGAGTATCGCTCTGAACCCTCCCTTTCAAAAAAAGACCCAAGCAAAGTATGTAGAGTGGAAAAGTCCAAGGACCTGGGAGTGTGTTCTGGAGATGAGAAGCCACTGGTGACAGGAGCACCCTGTTTCCTGTCTGTCTGAAGGGCGGCCTCATGGAGGACAGTAAACACATGAAGTTTGTGATTAAGCTGATCATCCGGGAAGGTTCAGGGCTCCCAGCCATTATCTGTTTGTAAGGAGTGTAGGGCGCTGAGGCTAGAAAACAGTAGCCTTTCCTCATCTCTTCAAGCTGGTGAGCTTGTGTAACATCAACCTGGCCTGACCTGTCCCAGTCTGTTAGTTCTATAGAACTTTCTGTGTCTGAGACTTCTTACTTTCAGATGAGAAAGGGCTGCACAAAGGCCCTGGGCCCTGCCAAGAGCTAGTCAGGAGGCTTATTGTTCGCTGTGTGGCCAGTGGTTTCTGCCTGCCTGCTGTCTAGTGCTGTCTCAGTTTGAGGAGGATAATTCTGGTAGTTCTTCCCGGCTTGGTGAAACCATGGTTTCTAAAACTGGATGTGTAGGTGTGGGGCAGCTGCCTGAGAGATCCAGCAGGCTTTCAGTTCAGACCAGAGCACAGCCTGAGGGATTTAGGAGGTTCACAAAGACACCCTTGCAGAGTTCTTAGGAGGGCCTGGAAGGTCACTCCCCACCACTGGCAGCACATAGATACCTTTGAAGTAAGCAGGCGCTTTTCTTCCTGGAGGTATCTGTGTATTGAGTCATGTGGCTAAGCATCCCGGAATCAACTTTAGTGAAACTGTCTTCTCTTTTCAGCCTAGAGAAGTGAGTTGGGCTTATACAAAAAAGTAGAGATCCCTTTAAGTCCACATCATAAAACTCTTGGGTTGATGAAGGACTTTCCTAGCTGGCTGGGTCCTTTCTGGCCCACAAGAGCAAGGGCAGTTTCTGGCCTCCATGCTGAACAGTGCAGCCATCAGTTGGTTTTGCTGTTTCCCCTGTTGCAGGCTCTCTGTCCAGCTCTATTTCTCTTTCCCCTGAAATGGCGAAATAGAAAGTGAACTCTCCTTTTGAGCCCTATCCTGAGATACTTGATTAGGCTTCCACTTGACTGAGAAGGCAGTTGCTTTTAACTGTATGAGTGTATTGTGAAGCGGGACAGTTGTCTTTTAAAGCTTCCTTTCAAGGCCCTTCTAGTTGATGTTGGTCAAGTAGGCCAACATAAAGGTCTACAGCTGATGGATTCCCAGGCCTGGCAATATCTCTTATCAGTGTACTCCTGCTGCTCTGAACCCAGGGGCTTTCTGGATCTCGTGGGAAGCACTGGGTTGTGTGTTTTGCCTTTCCAGAAAGCCATTGATCTGGTGACAAAAGCCACAGAAGAGGATAAAGCCAAGAATTACGAGGAGGCGCTCCGGCTCTACCAGCATGCCGTGGAGTACTTCCTGCACGCTATCAAATGTGAGTCCCCCACAGGGTCCTCCCTGGCTTCAGAGCCCCGGCGAGAGGAGGGCGGGCACATGGGGCTCACAGGGGTCCCTCCGTGGTTCCCCTTCTGCAGATGAAGCACACAGCGACAAGGCCAAGGAGAGCATTCGAGCCAAGTGCATGCAGTACCTGGACCGGGCGGAGAAGCTGAAGGATTACTTACGAAACAAAGAGAAGCATGGCAAGAGGCCAGTCAAAGAGAATCAAAGCGAGAGTAAGGGGTGAGTATGGAGGAGGGGAGGACCGGCGGGGGTCAGGGTCCATTTCCTCTGTCGCCGTCATCTTGGCGCCATCCTTTGGGGAATTCTATTAGTAATAGAGATGATGCCTGCAGCTGCCTTCACTGAGCTCTTTACAGGAAACATACATCCGTTGTCTCACTAGATCTGTGTGGAAAAGCTGTGGGCAGGGTGGGGAGTCAGCCCTGGACTCCGCAGCCAGACTGTCAGGATCCAGCCTGGCTCTGCCACTTCCTAGTTGTGTGACCCTGGACAAGCGCCATGACCCTGCTGGGCCTGCAGGTTCCTCATGTGTAGGAGGAGGAAGGTAGTGGGACTTCCCTCCAAATGTTGCCCTAAGGAGCAAATGAGATGATGCGCGAAAAGCCTGGAGAAGAGAGCTTGGCACGCAGTAAGGATCAAATAAGTGCCAGCTGTGTTATCAGAGGCTCTCATCTTCATGCGATGGGCAGCAGCAGGCTCAGAGAGGTTCAGGGATGGCCACGGTCATGGAGCTGTTACTTGATGGAGTCTGGACCCAGACCTGTGGCCTCTGTTTTGGACTCTAAAGCCAGCATTCCCTCCACAGCCTGTCACCTCACATCTGTGGTTTGAGCACAAAGGCCAGTGATATCCTGGAGGTGAAGGGAGGGTGCCCAGCCCAGAGGTGGTGGAGTAGGAGAGAGAAAGGTGATGTGTCAGCTCTGCCCCCGACCCCCGAGTGGGGAAGCTCTGCTCCTGGGTTGAGAGGACCCGCCCAGGGGTCTGAAGGAGTTCTAAGGATGACACGTGACTTGTGTCCGGATCAGGCTTGGCCCTGGAGGCACAGCCACATACTGTCCTGCTGTGAGTCCCTGTGATAAGCCAGGAGCAGCTCCCAGTGCTTGCCTGGCTGCTCTTGAAGTCCAGCCAGAGCACAGGGCCCTCACTGGCCTTCTTGAGAGCACACACGTCTCAGTTCTCGGCCCTTCATGAAGAAGCAAGGGTGGGTGAGGCGAGTGTTTCCTGGAGGATCCAGAGGGGATTGCTGACGATGTGCAGCCCCGACAACCTTGGGGTGCCTTGTCTGTGGACCTCTCAACCACTGTCGAGCAGGGAAAGTGTCTGCTTAGCACCATGCTGGCCGCCAGAGCCTGGCCTCCCTCTCTGATCCTCCTCTCACTCCAGCCTGTCGTCTTCTGTCTCCTTTCCCAGCAGCGATAGTGACAGTGAAGGGGATAATCCAGAGAAAAAGAAATTGCAAGAGCAGCTGATGGGTAAGCAGCTTGCGGCCCGTGGTGGTGGAAGGGGGGTGTGGCAGGGACCTCCAGATGGGTCGGGCTCCAGGTCGAAGGCTCTGTCTTGGTCCTGCAGGTGCCGTCGTGATGGAGAAGCCCAACATCCGGTGGAGTGATGTGGCTGGGCTGGAGGGAGCCAAAGAGGCCCTCAAAGAAGCTGTCATTTTGCCAATTAAATTCCCGCACTTGTTCACAGGTAAGAGTTAAGCGACTTTAGGCCCCAGTGCACAAAAGTCAGGCCTCTGAGGGCACCAGCTCAAGGCCACTGTGATGCAGGCATCCAAGGGGTAGGTAGCAACTCGGCACCCTTCGCCCCTAGCAGGCGAGGGCCTGGCCCTCCCGAGTGCTCTCCATCGAGGGAGGGTCCAGGGCTGGCTCACCACGGTCACTTACTCCTTTGCTTCTCTCCGTGTCAGAGACACTTTTGTGACTAGAACTTTGAATGATTCCAGTGGTAGGCAGGGTCAGGAACCAACGCCAGCCAGCGTCACTTTGCCAGGTCCTGGGGGTCAGGAGCCAGGGCTGGGACCAAGTTCTTGGCAGGTGATTTAGTTGCCTTGCCTCCTTTGCTCCTACAGCAAAGTTGTCTTGTAGAGCTTTTTATTCCCAGCCGTATTTACCATGACTCTGGCCCCTCTGCTTTTTTCTCTCCCTTTCCCCTGTCAGGAAGAAGCTCACTCGAGTTCATTCTTTCTCATAGGCAAGCGCACCCCTTGGCGGGGGATATTGCTCTTTGGACCGCCCGGCACAGGGAAATCCTACCTGGCCAAAGCAGTGGCAACGGAGGCCAACAACTCCACCTTCTTCTCTGTGTCCTCCTCAGACTTGATGTCTAAGTGGCTGGGGGAGAGCGAGAAGTGAGTCCACCGCCAGGCTCCGCTCCCACAGCAGCTGCAGTGACTGCTCATGGTCCGGCTTCCCTGCCTGTGGACTCGCCTCCCAGAGGCGCCGCTGTGGACGGCAGGGAGGAGGGACCGGGAGAGGGGTATCTTGCTAGCTTGTCAGGTGGGATGCTGTCCTGACAGCCAGCCGAGACTGGACGGTCACTTGGGAGCCATGAGTCCACATGAGGGGAAGGAAAGGCACTCACAGTAACTGGGTTTCAGCTCAGGGGCCTCTGTTGGGGACTCGATACAGTTAACTTATTCCCCACACTGGCTCCCATTTTGCAGATGAGGAGACTGAGGCTGAGAGGAAGGGAAGGGACTTGTCCTTATCCAGAGCTAATGAACGGGGCTGCCAGGATTCGAGACTGATGCTGAGGCTTGCTCTTCCTCCCAGTGCAGGGCTGCCCAAGGACTTGTTACCACTGTTTTTTCTGTCAACTCAGCCTCTCTGAGGGGAGGGCGAGAGGAGGGTGGCGCCGGGCACCCGGGCTGGGCCAGTATCCCACCCGTGTCTCCCCTCACAGGCTAGTCAAGAACCTGTTCGAGCTGGCCCGGCAGCACAAGCCCTCCATCATCTTCATCGACGAGGTGGATTCACTCTGCGGATCCCGCAACGAGAATGAGAGCGAGGCTGCCCGCAGGATCAAAACAGAGTTCCTAGTCCAGATGCAAGGTGTGTGCCAGTCCCGGGTCCCCTCCCCGTTCCTTGCCCCACCTGAAGCCAGCCCCGGGCTTTGGTATTTAGCTGTGGCTGAATCTGACTGCCCTTACGGTGGAGGGACTAGCAGAGAAGCAGTTCTTAGCTCCCTCTCATTGAGGCCTTGGCTGGCCGCCTCTCCACCCTTCCTGAGGTGGGCAGGGCTGTGGGGCTTGTACCCTAGTAAGGCTTGCCAGGGCCCTGCTGGGGGTGTCAGGGGACAGCCCCAGTTCAGGACACAGAGCTCCTGAGGTCCTCCCCCCACCTCCCACCCCCGACCCCGGTCCTGACTGAGCCTGGCGGTGCTGAGTTGGCATCTGTTTCCCTTTGTCCACAGGGGTGGGGAACAACAATGATGGGACTCTGGTGCTAGGTGCCACAAACATCCCGTGGGTGTTGGACTCGGCCATTAGAAGGAGGTGAGTCTTCCCTGGAGGAGCCCAGGGCCAAGGTCTGCCTCCAGCCGTGGTCAGCCTGCAGCTGGCAGCAGGCATGTAGCTGGACCCTGTTTCTCTGGTGGCTTCTCCAAGTCTGCAGAGCCCTTAGTGAGGCTGGCTTCTGGAGGGCCCCCGAGCCCTCCGTTGAGACCATCCCACCTTCTGCTTTCAAGTCCTGCCGTGTGCTTGGCTCTCTAGGTTTGAAAAGCGAATTTATATCCCATTGCCAGAGGAGGCTGCCCGCGCCCAGATGTTCCGATTGCATCTGGGGAGCACTCCTCACAACCTCACGGACGCCAACATCCACGAGCTGGCCCGGAAGACGGAAGGCTACTCGGGCGCAGACATCAGCGTCATTGTGCGGGACTCCCTCATGCAGCCCGTGAGGAAAGTGCAGTCAGCGACACACTTCAAAAAGGTGAGCAGGCCCACAAGGAGCTGCTTAGAAAGTGTCACAGGAAAGGGCATGTTGGCTCTCTGGCTGCTTGGGTGACGACGCATCTTGGGAGCCGAGGTTAAGTGCGTGGTGGGTTCTTGGCCTTCAGGGGCCAGGGCTGTACCTGCTCCCACCACCCCTGCAGTGCTGGCTTGAGGGCGACCACCTCAAATCGGGTGATGCCAGAGGACAGGGCGCCGTGACCACCACCCCCGCCACCTGTGTCAGCCCTGTGCTGATGCGTGTGGTGGACCCTGCTGTGTGTCTGAAAGCGAGGGGCACAAAATGGCACACCACGAAGAGGAACTGCGTTCACGCGGTAGATGTCTGTCAGGGTCACCGAGGGCACTGCTGGCTCTGCTCTGGGTGTTGGAGAGACACCTGTTACCACAGCAGACAGAAACCCTTACAGGAGCCTTGTTTCTAGTGGGGGAGACAGACAGCAAAGACTCCTTTCTTAGAGGGTGATGGGGGAAACAGAGCAAGGGAGGGAGACCTGGTGTTCTGAGATTTGGAGGGGGTGTGGGTAGGTTGCATTCTTACTGGATGGGCATCCTGGGTGAACTGAGTCAGGAGTTGAAGGACGTAAGCGTTGAGCCCTGGAGATACTTGGGGAAATGTTGCCAATAGAGCAGGCAGCCTTCGGTTGGAAAAACACTTTTGACATCACTGCGTTCATGGTGAGATTTGATGGAGTTGATGAGGAAAGGGAGCTTTCTAGGCCTTTGGGTCACAGATTGCGGGTCTGGAGAACAACAGCTGGAACAGCATGCTGATCGCAAACCTCTGAAATCGGATTTGGAGCCACTCAGACTCCCAGAGCCCAAGAGTTTGAAGGAGCCCATCACTCAGATCAGACTGCTGATCTAGGAACCCAGGCCTTCGTCCATATCACACTGTCACCTTCTCCTCAGGGTTCAGAAACCCGAGGTATCCCACTCCTTCCCCAGATGCCAAGGGGCAGCCCCTCCAGCCAGTCAGGCTCCTGTTTGGTTTCAGGTCTGTGGCCCTTCCCGCACCAACCCTAGCATTATGATCGATGACCTTCTGACCCCGTGCTCACCAGGGGACCCAGGGGCCATGGAGATGACTTGGATGGACGTCCCTGGTGACAAACTCCTAGAGCCTGTGGTTTGCATGGTAAGTGGCTGGGAGAGAGGACTACAGAGAGCGCAGGAACCTGAGGGTTTGGGTCCAAGAATAAAATCTGCTCCTCCCCTTCCATGTTCTGGGCTGTTGTGGCTCCTCCTAGACAGAATGGTCTTTGGGGCTCTGAGGAGCTGGTGCTCCTTATACCAGACTTAGTGGGGACCCAGGATGGAGGCCATAGTGTTAGAATTGTATCTCCTTCAACAGGAAGAGTAAAGGCCAGGTGAGGACTGCTTCTTTGGTACCTTTGGGGTTGGCCTCCTTACCCAGAAAGAACCATTAACTGTCTTCAGCACTGTTGATTTGGTGCAGTTGCACAGGCAGCCACTCAGTTGCCTCTCTTTATCTCAGCCTTGCCAGTAGTCTTGCCTGTCCTGTGAGGCGGTGTCAGGCAAGATCCCTGGGCCTGGTGTGGTAGGCGTGCACTTACAAAGAGCTTCTCACAGGAGTTAAGAGATAACAGGAACTTAAGATTCCCTCAACCGGAAGTAGGCTGGCTGTCTAAAAGTATGGGTTGCCCCAGGAGGCCTTCGGGCAGAAGCCAGGCAGTGGGGGTTCTGCATTTGGGACTTGGGGGTGACCTCAGAGGCAGGGCTCTTCCCACCCCTCTTCCCACACTGGACTGCGTGGGGCTGAGACTAAGCTGGACTTGGAGCCCAGCCCCCCTCACCTGCCTGCATTTCTCTTTGCAGTCGGACATGCTCCGGTCTTTGGCCACCACTCGGCCCACTGTGAATGCAGAAGACCTCCTGAAAGTGAAGAAATTCTCAGAGGACTTTGGACAGGAGAGTTAAAAGCTTCTTCACTTGCCTGATGGTGAAGGTGGGAGGTTGATTGGGGTCGATCCACGGTACTCCCCGGGTCAGTGGCCACACAGAGCTCCAGGGCTCGTCCCAAGGCCGCTGCAGCATCCCCCTGCTGACCGGCCGTCAGTGGGGGAGCAGGAAGGAAGGGCCTCCCCGCCGTGGAGTCGCAGAAGCACATTCGGTACCTGGGGGTTACTGGCTCTTCCTGCTTCCTGCTCCGCTTCCTCCTTCTCTTCTGGATGCTCACCATCTCCTTGTCCTGCCCCCCTCCCGTGTTTTTTTTTTAAACCATTCTTTGTTCCCCTAAATTAATGCTGCTTGGATTTTTGACTTGTTTATAAATTTAAAACCTGCCCGAGGCGTCAGGGAGTGGGAGCGGCCCCCGGCCTTGGGGTTGGTGCCGCAGCCCTTCAAAACGGCTGCCCAGCGCCGCCCGCTGCCCCTCCCTTCCAGATCCAAGTATTGCTACGCGTGAACAGAATGGCTGTTGCCCGGGGTCCTCAGCCCAGACTCTGCCTGTAAGGGCTACAAGTAGAGCCAAGCCATTCGCTCCCTCCGGGCCCTGTGTCCTCCCTGCAGGAGGAGAGGATGGTTTTTGTGAGCACAAAGCTGTGTAGATCAGACTGAGGGAAAGCAGTCAGGCAGGCGTCACTGCTGCCTTTTTTTTAATCCCTCTGAATGTGAGAACACTGAGCCCAGCCACTGCCCCGGGTCCCCGTCCTGGAAGCGGGCTAATAAACCCTTTTCATTTCTTGAGCCACCTGAGAGTGATCTCATCTTTGACTCCTGTCTGGGGCTCCTTGAAGGCCACACTTGCTTCCCCTAGAAAGACCCTCTGGTCTCTGCTCTCTTCTCTTCAGTGGAGCTGCAAGTAAACAGGAATGTCACCAGCGGCTGCAGTTCCAGGCCTGTTCTCCCATCGCATTCACGAGACCTTTCTTCCCCTAAGGCCTTGGAAGTGGTGGGTGTGTTTCAGGGACCTGGGCAGTTCTTGTTCAACCTCCAGATGAGAGGCTGCAGGCTGAGAGGCCTGTGGTCTAGACGCGGCCTGCGGTTGTGCTTTGCTTTGGTCTGCTGCCAACATTTAAAAGTCAAGAGCTGACAAAAATTGAGATATCTGGCTTCTGAAGCAGGTTAGGGAAACACTGGCCCTGTGTCCAGGATCTGCCTTCTTCATCAGGGGACTGCCCTCTGGCTCACCCTCCCCACCTGGACTGCCTCACTCCTTGGCATTTCCTGTCCAGCCCCGGTGGCCCCTTGAGTTTGTGATTCCTGGTAGTGAGGCAGCCACGGCTCCAGAGCGGGTAGCAGGCCTGGGAGTACTGTCTGAGGGGCAGCAGGAGCAGCCTGGCATCCGGTTGCTGTAGCTCTCTTCCCCCTCCCAAACTTAGTGTCAGTCCTCAGTATCTTCAACCAGAATGGCCCACGACTGATGAGACGTGGTTGCCTCTTGATGTTGTTAGCATTGCACCGTGGTGTTTCTTTGATCTGGGTAGGGGTGTCTGCTGAATTGAGCCAGCTTTTGCTTGGTTCCTTGAAGGCTTCGGCACAGTGCTCCTCTCCAGTGCAGTGGGTCAGCCCCGCTCTCGTTACCTGGAGCATCAGCAGGCCTGACCTCCAGATGGTGCTGTGCGGGGTCAGGGGAGCTGTGTCACTTGCTGGAGAGTTTCCACATCATGTTCCTGATTAGTTAGTTATGGACCCTCAGCCACCAGTTACCATTTGAAAATACCATTCGAAAACTAACTACTGGCCACCCCTTCCCTGTACTGCTTCATTTTAGTCAGTTGTGTTTCCTTACCTTTATTTAAATCGGAAGGCCCTTGCCTTTTTTTTTTTTTCAACCTGCTTCCTTCTTGCCACTGCTTGAACACATTGGCAAGTCACAGGGGTTAGCAGAAACTGGAGGGCTGCTGGGGTTCATCTTCACAGTTCTCATCACAGCTGCCCTGCCTTCCACTTCTCTCTCTACCCTGAGTGACAGGGCAAACACATGTCTTGTTCACTGCTGAGCGTGGCACAGTGGTGATGCTCAACATGGCTAGTAAGTGCAGAGGAACTTCCTTCCCTAAGCGCTTACTCTGAAATTCACTTTCTCCCTACCTGGGGATTCCGTTCTAAACCCTCTGCCTACATTGATTTACACTGTAGAAGTTGACTTATAAAACTTTTATTAGCTCAAGGTGCTGAATCATGTGTACGGTTTTGCAGCTGATCTATCTCTCCAAGGTGGAAGAGAGTTTCTTCCTCGTAAAAGCAAGGATTTGTTGTCTTTGGGTTGTACTGTCTTGGGTTAATTGATCAAATCCATCCTTGTTTATTACAACCATAAATCTCATCTATTGTCAGCAACAGAATCTAAGGCTTTCCCTGAGGTCCACATTGAGCAGTCATTTACTTTTGGGCCTTAAGTCAGGAAGCATCCAGGAGATACTACCAATCTGTATAACAAAGGCATGATTAAGGACTATTAATCTCAGGGCTTGTAAGGAACCTTCAGAATGTTTTAATGCCATCCTGCAAGGGAAAGGAGGCTCACTGAATCCTAAGTTTCCTAAGGAGCCATGTTTTCAGTATAAATGAGAGCTTACTACAGATTCCACGAGGGCTGAGTCTGTCCTCACCTCAGGGCAGTGCTAGGCCCTGTTCCTCCCTGAAGTGTGATGGACACAAAGCCAGACTTGGCTGGCTTGCTTGGCCTCACACACCCCCAGACTTGGCTGTTTAGAGAAAGCACATGGGGAGAGTGGATCTTTCCTGGGTCATTTCATTAACTACTGTTTAAGATTCATTTTCTCTATAAACAGCTTACTGGACTTCTTACTATACCTGTACTTGGATTTTGGAGGACTTCAGTAAGAGTACCTGCATGGCAAAACTCAACATAAAAATGAGTTCCTTCACCTCTTGACAAAGCTCTGACAGAATCTTAAAGCTAAAACCATGGTCGCCATGACACAGGTTTATTTTTTCAGAGTAAGTGTGGTTATGAGGAAGCAGAAGTTCTGCTTTCTGTTCTTGCCCTGATTGTGACAGAAAGAGGCTCATTGCTCCTTCTCAACTACAGGCAGTCCCCACTTGTTGAAACCACTTTGCACTGCTTCACTTTTATGAAAGACCTACATTAGTACCTGTTTTCACTAATGGAAAGAAACTTGAAGAGGACTTTCACTTTTAAAAAAAAAGGCAAAAGCTAAAACAGCATTCAGCTTCTGTTTTGCAGCAAGCTCTTACAGAAGCAGCGAGCACTCAGAGCAGCCAGAGTGGCACCACCAAGCTCGTTTCCCAGGAGCTACACTCAGCATCAAGCCACCATCGCTTTGAACTGTGTCTGTGAGCATCTGTGCTGTATCCCGATTTATTTTGTGCATCTGTTAGCATGAAGTGTCCTAAGGTAACTGCTTCTTCCATGTATGCTATTTCAGCTTAGGAAAGGCTTCATCAGAATGTTCTTTCAGATCATGGGGAAACCTGTATCACCCCCTTCCCAGTCCTGCTCCATGGCCTCCACCCAAAGAACGAACCATATACCAGCTACCTAAGAGATCTCAGCAGAAAAATCTTCCCCAAGCCTGTTAAAGGTGGAAAGCAAAAGCCCGAAAACTAAACTGTATCTGAACCTTGAAAAATGTATGACTACTCAGTTACGTTAATACTGTCATTGAACTGGGGATATTCTGTCCCGTGTTTTACTTCCACAGGCAGACTGGTATCCAAAAGAAACAGAGACTATGCAAGTAACACACACAGACCCTTTGTAACATAAGAAATTGGTGAAGACAATCAACCACATCCTTAATCTGCATTTTAAACACAGATTTCAGATGTTCGGGGGTTACATCATTATCTAATCTTGGCTTGGGAATAGAAGGCTACACTCTTCTCAAATCACGTCTACTGAGAGTGGCTATTTATTTGCATCCCTCACCTCCCATCTCTATACAAAATTGCCAGGAAATGTCCACTCCTTTAGGGGAGATATTTTTCTTCTCAAGTTGAAGGCAATATATTGTCCATAGCTCATTTCAGGGTACACATTTTTAGCATCTTCCTCCAACCCAGTTCGGCAGCTTTGGCAGTCTGTTGTTTTCTGTCAAAGCAGAGCCAGCACCAAGTCCATCAAGGAAGATGTGCCCAGCTCAAAGCAGGGGTGTGTGCGTCTTGGTTAGTCATTCACCTCCATCCAGTGGATGTTTGTAAATGTCTTGCTGTCCATTTTGTCAATGAACAGACAGCCCTGCAAGTGGTCCATCTCGTGCTGGATGATGCGGGCTGCCCACCCACTTGCCTGCCACACCACCTGCTCTCCTCTAGGGTCCAACCCTGCAAAGGAAGGTACAGCCTGGGTGAGGACATGCTGGAACTGCTCAACCTACTGAGACTTTCCCCGCCCCTGGCTGGGTTTACAAGAGGCAACATCGGAAGAGAATGCAGAGGGCAGCCCCTCTCCATCCTAAAAACAAAGTCTGAACTTTGACTCTACCAAGTATTCAACCAGGTTCCCAACCCTGACAGGTGGGTTGCTAGGCTCACTATGGGGCTAAAATGAGAAATCATCTTCCAAAGTGGCTTGCTCAAGAAGAACCACCATCCCAACCCTTCAGCAAAGAATCACATTCTGCAGAATATCCTGTGGTACGACAGACAGGTACTGGCTTATCACCCTGAGCTAGGCAAAGCTGGGTTCCACTCCTCCCAAGCCACCACGACAGATCTAATAGCAGGAAAGGTGTGTGTGTGTGTGAGAGAGAGAGAAAACAGAGGGTGAGCGACAGGGCAGAGGACGGGGTGAGAGTTCACAGCGACAGGGCAGAGGACGGGATGAGAGTTCACAGCGACAGGGCAGAGGACGGGGTGAGAGTTCACAGCGACAGGGCAGAGGACGGGGTGAGAGTTCACAGCGACAGGGCAGAGGACGGGATGAGAGTTCACAGCGACAGGGCAGAGGACGGGGTGAGAGTTCACAGCGACAGGGCAGAGGACGGGGTGAGAGTTCACAGCGACAGGGCAGAGGACGGGGTGAGAGTTCACAGCGACAGGGCAGAGGACGGGATGAGAGTTCACAGCGACAGGGCAGAGGACGGGGTGAGAGTTCACAGCGACAGGGCAGAGGACGGGGTGAGAGTTCACAGTGGAACCAGGCCACCCTTCCAGTCCCCACCCCTGTGCCCCAGTTGAGCTGGCTCTGCTCTCACAGGCACCTCCTGTCCCCCCCGCCCAAATCAGTCCTGAATTTCGTCCACTCTAGGGTCTGCTCTTTGTTCATGTCGGTAGGCTCCTCAGATCAGCCATCATCATGTTTACACTTTAACTCCAACTTGGCCTAAACTGTTTCGTGGGATCCGAGCCCGCCGCCTACACAGGTTGAAGGGAAGCACACAGGCACCCAGTCGCCGCCCCAGGGACCCCACCTCTCCGCACCTGAGATCTGCACCGCCTGGAAGCGGGGCACGCAAGCAAGGAAGCCGGCGACGCTCTCGCAGCCCTCGGGGAAGGTGACAAGGCGGCTGTCCAGCACCCGCAGGCTGGGGTTAACGAACACGCGCAGGGGGAAGGGCTCCATCTGACGGGCCTCGCGCACACGCGGCGCGCAAGCGCCGAAGAGCGCCTCGGGGAACTCCAGCGCCAGTACCTGCAGCGGCACCCCGAGTTGCGGCGCGCTCAAGCCCACGCAGTGCCGGCGCCGCATCACTTGCACTAGCCGCTCCACCAGCCGCTGCAGCTCGGGTCCCGCCAGCTGCGCCGGCTCTACCGGGGCCGCCACGGCCCGCAGCGCCGGATCCCCGACCTGGCACACGCGCGGGTACGGCGGCTCCGGCGTTCCCTGCACCAGACGCCGCACGTAGCGCCAGTAAGAGCGCCGGCGCGCCGCCCCCTCGAGGCCATCCCGGGCGGGAGTAGAGCTGTAGGCCCGGGCGCCGCCGGCCGCTACCCGCTCTCCGCACAGCAGGGCCGACCCCACGCAGCGCGGCACCTGTAGCCACCGCAGCAGCAGCCCAGCCCCCAGGTGACCCATGGCGCGTGGAGCAGACCCGCCCGCCCGGACGCGTCCCTCACCGGCGCCTGTAGCCGAGGCTCCGCCGCCAGGGACACCGGAAAGGGAAGTTTCCGTGCACCTTCCGGGAGCGCCAGCGTCGCTTCCCGTACGCAGCCTTCTTCTCCCCAGAGGCTTTCAGCCTTTTTAAGTCCCGTTTCTGATAGTTTAACCAAGCATTTACAAGAATAACCAAGAGGTTCACTATTTTTGTAAGTTTAATTGGAATATGGTTGCTTTACAGTATTGGGGGTTCTCTCTTGAATTACGCCTTTTGCAGCCTCTCCCACGCGCGGCAACACCCGTTCCCACTGAGGTTGCGTAACCTTCCCCGCGCCCGCGCCCGGGTACCCGCCACACCGTTCTAGGGGGCAGGCAGCGCCGGTCAGATGCCCGCACTAGGCTCGTCGGGCTGCGGGGGTCCCGCGGACTCCACCTCCTCCTGCCCCGCGTCAGGGAGAGCCCGGGTGACGGGCTCGGAGCTCGGCGCCTCGGGGGGCAGTGCTGGCGCTGGAGCCGGGAGCTCGGGGACTAGCTCCTTGTCCAGACAGAACACCGGCTCTCTCTTGGGCAGGATAAAGGCCAGAGGCTCCTGGACGACGCTGACGTTCACGTGCCCCAGGTTTCCGTACTTGGAGAGCTGAGTGGGTGGAATGCCTGACCCAGAAGGTAAAGAACGTAAGTGAAAAAAGCGTTTAATAAGTTTAAATATTGATGTATCACAAGGGAAAAAAACCCAAAACACATTGAGAGTAACGAACAGTTACCACATTTCAGTACAGTAAAAGTCACCTTTGTGATAGGGGACAGGGAGCTGTGCCGTAAAGCCAGACTGTGAAGGTAATCGGAACAGTGCAGGGCGGATGGAGAGACAGTGCCAGGAGAGCCTGGGCAGGCACCGGCTTCCCCGGACAGGGCCAAGGAGAAGCTGGGGGAGCCAAGAGCAGCCACTCTGCTTGTGGGACCACTGCCCACTGCCCTCCCGCATGCCCTTCACCGCACAGAGACAGTGGACAAAGGGATACGAAGACAAATTACAAAAAATACTTCATGAACACCGTCTATAAACATTTCATGGCAATGGAATCATACATTGTGGTTTTTTGTGATTGGCTTATTTCACTTAGCCAGATATAAACATAATGAATGATTCTATTGATAAGAAATGGAGAAGGAAACGGCAACCCACTCCAGTATTCTTGCCTGGAGAATCCCATGGACAGAGGAGCGTGGTGGGCTACAGTCCATGGGGTTGCAACGAGTCGTACACGACTGAAGCGACCTAGCATGCATGCATTGATAAGAAATGTCCAGAAAGGGAGAATCTACTGCAACAGAAAGTAGGTTAGTAGTTGCCAGGGGCTAAGGGTGGGATTGGGGAATGACCACAAATGAACACCAGGGATCTTTGGGGTGATGGAAATGTTCTAAAATTAGAGGGTAGCAATGGTTGCACACCTCTGTACATTTTTACTAAAAACTTTTGAATTTTAAAAATAGGTGAATTACTTAGTATGTGAATTATGTCAATAAAATAGTTTTTAAAATCTTTTCTTCTCCTTTCTCTTACCTAAGGTCTGTGCTATCTGAGCTGGAGGAAAAAGGACTTGGAGACAGCGATTTAAATAAGGAACAAGGTCTTCCAGGAAGATAGTGCAGAACTGGACAAAGAGCTCTTGCTCCCCACTGCTGAAGGCAGCCTCTTCCGCACGATGGAAGGCCAGGATTACTTTAGTTACCTAGGAGAAAAGGGCACCACCAACTACCTGTTAATCTATCCCCATCAGCAGTGACAAAGATGTGCAGCCCTCAAGTTTTCTGCAAGAACAGTCCTTCCAAAGAGTAAGTCATTAACTTGTTTAAATTCACAATTGTGATCAGTCTTCACAATTCTGTCACTTCAATGATGTATTTCTTACCCAACTAGTTTTATTATTGGAGCAGTTTCCAATTCCAGTGCAGGAACATCATGAAATATACAGAATACATCATTTTTGGCTCCCGTGGGAGATGGACTAGAACTCTGGTGGATCCAGGAAAATACCAGCAATACCATAAAAGGTTTTACTGAGTAAGGCCTCTGAAGTTTCAGAATGCTAGAACCACTAGAAAATTGTAGAGGAGGAGGAAAACAGAGCTAGAAAAGAACATACGTTATTTCCACATACAAAGAACATTCATTATTTCCACATATAAATAACAGAGCATGCCTAGCTAACGTTACAGACAGGTGTCACAGTGACAGGTTTAACAACAGACTCTGGGAAATTGCCTGGTGGTTCAGTGGTTAGGATTCTGAGCTTTCAGTGCTGAGAGCCTAGGTTCAATCCCTGGTCACAAGCTGCAATGTACCACCAAACAAACAAGTAAATAACAAAGAGCCTCTGGTGCTAGATGTTCTGGGCTCTAGCTCCAGCTGTGCACTCAATGCTTCTGTGGCCTCTTAAGTGATTACTTAAGTACCCCGTGCCCTGTGTCTGAGAGTTCGCTCATCTATAAAGCAGAGCCAGCAAAAGGACCTAACCTCATAGAGTTGTGAGGATAAAGGCTGAATATGTATAAAGTATGATGAACTATCGGAGAAGGCAATGGCACCCCACTCCAGTACTCTTGCCTGGAAAATCCCATGGATGGAGGAGCCTCGTAGGCCACAGTCCATGGGGTTGCTAAGAGTCAGACTCGACTGAGCGACTTCACTTTCACTTTTCTCTTTCATGCACTGGAGAAGGAAATGGCAACCCACTCCAGTATTCTTGCCTGGAGAATCCCAGGGACGGCGGAGCCCGGTGGGCTGCCGTCTACGGGGTCGCACAGAGTCGGACACGACTGAAGTGACTTAGCAACAGCAACAGCAATGATGAACTATGTGACATAAGGTAAGCTCTAGATGGATATTAGCTAATTACTATTATCTGAATTTCACTGACCCTAAAAAGCTTCATTGCTCATGCTTTCTTGCTGTTTCTTACAGGATATCAACAGAAAGACTTGATGCAAGCACGTCACAACTGCCACCTGATTGACAGGGACTATAAGATGTCATTAATTATAAGAAGCACCTCAACATCTCAAGATTTAATGTTTAAAAATGTGCACCATACTCAGATGTTAGTAGGATCAGTAGTGTTACTTATATTAGGCAGAATTCTAAGATGGCTCTTGTGATCCCCACCTCTTGGTACCCACTCCCTTGTGTTTTCTCCTCCTCGAGTGCAGGCAGAACCAATAGGATATGGCAAAGGTGAAGGATTCTGCAGTTTTCATTAACATCCCAAATCGGCTGACTGTGAATTAATGAAAAAGGAAGTCATCCTGGGAGGGCCTGACTTAATTAGATGAGCTTCTTAAAAAGAGGGTTGAGGAAGAGACTCAGGCAGGAGAAATGCTCTCCCATTGGCCCTGAAGAATCAAAAGCTGTGAACTGCTCATGGAGTGGGGTGGTCTCTAGGAGTTAAGGGCCTCAGTACTACAACTGTAAGGAACAGGAATCCACTGTGAATGAACCTGAAAGGAGGGGATCCCGAGCCCCGGATGAGTCCACAGTCGGGCCAACACCTCGATTGAAACCTTGTGAGCAGAAGGTCAACCCGGTTATACTGTGCCTGGACTTCTGACCCACAGAAACTGAGACATGATAAATATGTGTTGTTTTAAGCTGCTATGTTTGTGTGATTTTGTCATGCAGCAACAGAAAGCCAATACATCAAAGAAAAATTACTACAGGTGAGCCACTTCATGAAGGAGGACTAACTAGACCTTTTCAACTACAAAAACCTCTAAAACCACACTAAACCTAAGTCAATAGGCACCCCGTCACATGGACTGGTGTATTACAAAAGTCTGGCTGCCTGTTACTAAAGGAGTCCCCTTCCCCCCCGCCCCAAAAAAGGAGGCCCCAGTAGAGAGCCAACAGTCTGAGCTCACCTTGTCAAGGGCGTCCTCCAGGGCCCTGGTCACATCCTGCGCCAGGGCCACGGGGCAGCAGAGGCGCAGATCATTGAAGGCGACCAGAATGTTGTTGAGGAAGCAGGCAAGGGGCGGGAAGTCTAAGAGCACCATGGGGGGCTGCAGGGTCCCCGGCTGAGTGACTGGAGCAGCAGCCGGCAGGGTACTGCTGCCCAGGACAGCTGGAGTCGAGATGAGGGTGTAAGAGTTCATTTCATCCTGGAACTTCTCGACGGCCTCCTGAATTGCTTTCTGGAAAGTGCTGATAGCCACCTGCTGGAAAACAGGCGCCAACTGACCCCGGAAATCAGCCCCTACTCGACTGAAGGACAGCCCAAAGTACATGCACTGGCCCAGCAGAGAGTCCAGACGGCTGCCAATCCCTCGGTTAAGGTCGGTCGCCAGCACCTGCAGGAACTGTGAGACTTTCTGCAGCACCCAGCCGTGGAATATGGCACTCTCGTTCACCATGTGCTCACCCATGGCAGGAGGCAGCAGAGGGTCCTCGTCTGAGAATATGGCACGGTACTGGGTGATTATATCGAACAGATGGACACGGCAGGCCTCGATGGTTTTTGTGATGTGGAAATAGGGATCATCATTAGGGATGGCCGTCAGGATGGAACGGAGCCAAGCATCTCGGGCCTGAAGAAACTTGACCCTCAGTTCAGCCTCGGTGAAGACATCCATTTGCCGTAGAAAACCAATGACACGGAGGCAGGCAGGGAGCTGGATGTTGGTCCTCAGTTGCTGGATCAGCTGGCTCAGCATCAGCTGCATGGACTGGCGCACTTCGTTCACAATGCCCTGACAATATGGAGTGAGTCAGTACGCTGGGCAAGACACTCCCCAGAACCCATTCCACTAGCCCTGAATATTGCCAACCAACATTCCCACTGCTGTCCTGACATAGGAGATAGACCTAAAAATGATGCATCCAGGCTCACCAACAAAGATTTGGTTCACTGTGGCCTACAGGCCCTGTCTGGTTCTGGCCTCATCTGTGTCCTAATGCTCTCCTCTTGCTCACTGCAGACCAGACCAGCCAGAATGGCTGTCTTTTTTACTTCTAAACACTCCAACTTCTCTCCTTAGCCTGCTATACTTGGTTGGACACTTTCTGGTTTGGTCTCTCCCCACATCTTCATTGGCTGGTTTCTCATCATCTGGGTCTCAGCTTAAATGTTACTTCTCCAGAAAAGCCTTTCCTGACCACTCTTCCTGGAGCAACCCACCTAGTCTCCTACCCTGCTCCCTGGTATATTTCACTATCTGAAAGAATATTATTTATTTGCCAGTTAACAGCTTATAGTCACAAGAGCCACAGTCTTTGTTCACACTGCATCCCCAGCACCTAGATCACTGCCTGGCACATGGTTAATATTTATCAGCTGACTGAATAATGAATGTATGTTTTATGATCAAGCCTGCCTGCCTTGCAGTAACTGATGTAAAACATGCAAGGAGTTTCCCTAAGGTTGCCGCCTAAAGGGTCAGTGATGACCACAGAATTACTGACCATAAGAACATCAGTTTGAGTCTTCTCTGGGTAAGTTGGCTACCTGGATGACAGGGATGGAGGAGTATTTCCTTTCTAGTCGGCGTACATAGGCTGCCAGCTCCAGGGCCTCTTCATAATAGCTGTTCCGGACACAGGTGTCCATGAGCTGAGGGATCTCCAGTATTTCCAGGATTTCCGTGTGCCGGTTTAGAGTCAGGGTGTTCATCCGGCGATTGGAACTGATCTCCTCAGCCTCTTTCACAAAATTCCTAGTAACAGTCAGGAGAACATTTGGTGGTTCACTGCTCTGCATCCAGTTACCAAGCACTTACTATGAACTCACACCAGGCTAGATGATTAATCTGATTTAATCTTCACACCAAACTCATCAGGTACTTTTATCCCAGAGATTTTAAGCAACTTGTGTAAGATCACACAACTAGTAAGTGATTTAAAAAAAAAAGATTTGAATCCAGATATGCCACTTAACAAGCCATGGCAAGGTACTTAGTGTCTCTGAACTGTTTCTTCATTGGTAAAATAGTACTATGACCCACCTCATAAGGATGTGAGAATTAAATGAGCTGATGGGTATAAACCATTTAACACAGAATCTGATATGGAGTAAATGTTCCTTTAATAGCAGCTGTTCTTATTTGTGTGATGCCCCAAGTAGCTTTGATCTACAACCTAACCCCCAAGTTCCCTCAGCCTCTTAATCTCCTCTGCTATTGTTGAAACTTAGTTCCTGCTACAGTCTCCCTTTCTTCTCTGTAACTGCAGAGGCCTGCTTTGTGAAGCCCCCTCTCTATTCTAGAGGACCAGAAGAACATGAAAGCTATTCTCAAATACTGAAAGGCTCTAAATAAAACACTTTCTCATGAAAGGCTGGAAAACAGAATTAGGGATGAGATGGAGAGAGGCAGAATATGGTTCAAAAAGGAAGTTTGGTGGGGTTTTTTTTTTTTTTTTTTTTTGAGGATTATTACTGCTCCCAAATGGGATTTCCTTGTCAGTCTCCTGTCAATGAAAGTTTTGGATCAGATGATCTCTGATCCAAGCTATCGTATATACGTGTGTGTTGTGTTTATGTGTGATGTATGTTTACGTAAATATGCACATATATTAACCTGACAGTTGTAGGGTGTTAATTATGATATGTCAGACCCAGTGGTGTTTTGTATGCATTCCATTTAGTGCTCACAACAGCCCGGTAAGAGGGACGTGCTGCAGCAATTCTGAGTTCAAAACATTCTGGGACGGTCTCAACTTCCTTATACACAAAATGGGAATGGCGTACCTACCTCGAAGGCTGCTGTGATGCTTAAAAGGATTAATAAAATGCTCCGAGGAGAAGCTGGCATATAGTAAGCGCTAAGTGTTAAGTATTTCTATCATCATAAAGACAGCTATTGTAGTTACTAAAAGCCCCTCTAGCGCCGGGATCGCCGCACCTGCAGCTCTGTTGGAAGCTGGGCAAGCGGTCGAGCAGGCGGCCGAGCGACTCCTCTACATCCCCAAAGAGGCGGTGGATGCGCTCGGTGCACTCGGCACCGCGGATGAAGGTCTTGTAGTTGGCGAAGGCCAAGTCGCGCGTCTGCTGCAGCAGCTGCGCTCGCTCCTCCGCCAGGCGTTCGGGCTCCCGCCGCAGCCGCTCCAATCCTGAGCCACTCAACTCCCTGAGATAGCGTCCCACATCAGGCCGCTCCCGCCACTGGGCCTCCGGAAAGCGGTCCCGGAACAGCGACGCCAGGAGCCCTTCATCCTCCACCTCCCCGAGAGCAGCCGCGGTGGCTGTCGTCGTGGCCGAGGCCGTAGTTGAAGATGGAATCGTCGCCGTCGCCGCCATCTTTTCGGCAACAGCGTCACTTCCTCTCCCGTCCAGGGAGGGCGCTGACTTTCTAATCTAGAACTGGAAGCAGCTGGGGCTCACTTCCGGTCTCTATGGTTTCTCGTCAGGCCGGCTTTCTTTTCCCGAGAGTCCTCCAGATTACGGGGCGCTAGCGTGGGGAACGATTAGAAGCAGCTAGAGAGGCCGGCTTTGAGGTTGCCAAGGAGCGGCCGCCGGCTGGGCTTCCGTTTCCGCTAACTGAGGCACGAGGATCCGGCGTTCTAACCCAGCGGGAAAATGCGGCCGCTGACTGAAGAGGAGACCCGAGTAATGTTTGAGAAGATAGCAAAATAGTAAGAGCGCTGGAGCAAAAGAGGGGGTGTGTGGATGGCGGGGACGGGCGTGGGTGGGGCGGGGTCGCGGTGCGTGGACGAGTCCGAGCACGGTCTCCAGCCCCCATTTTGCTCTCAGCATCGGGGAGAATCTTCAGCTGCTGATCGACAGGCCCGACGGCACCTACTGTTTCAGGCTGCACAACGACCGGGTGTACTACGTGAGGTGAGGCGGCGCGGGGCCAGGTGGGCAGCGTAGAGCGGGTGCGGCCCTGGGTCCCACTGTACTCCCTCACCTCCTGCTTCCCTAACTCTTCAGTGAGAAGATTTTGAAGTTGGCCGCCAATATCTCCGGTGACAAGCTGGTGTCGTTGGGGACGTGCTTCGGAAAATTCACTAAGACCCATAAGTTTCGGTTGCATATCACGGCTCTGGATTACCTAGCACCCTATGCCAAGGTTTGTTGGGGTGGTTTCAGCTCGCCACTAGGAATGGAGGCAGTCTAGGCTGAGGGCCACATCAGAACGCAGAATTAGGCACATCTGCTATGCAACGGAGTCCTTGACCGTACTTAGGGTCAGTGTCAGCACCTGAAGCTGTACTTCTGCTACCTGGGCTTGGTTGGGGCTGGGGGGTAGGAGCTAACCCTGTGGGGCTGGGTAGTGGTCCTTATCTCCAGCAAAAATTGAAAAGCCTATGCAGACGCAGCTCCAGACCGAAAAGCAAATAGGTGGCTATGAAGAGGAACACAGTGGGATACAGAAAAAGAGCTGTTAAACTTTTAGCCCACGGGAGAAATTGAAGAGTTGAGGAAAGAATCTCTTGGTAGTTCTCTTCATGACGTGAACGGTTTAAGGGAAACAGGCCTCTTTCCTTGAAAATTCATGTTACAAAATAAGTGATGTGTAGAAATAACAATCACTATGTTTTGTACCTGTAACTGACATAGTATTGTAGGTCACGGTATTTCAGTTTTGAGGCCACAGAGTCGGGCACGACTGAGCAACTGAACATACACATGCACGCACATAATTCAATGTAAAAGTAAAAAAGCTTAGTTCATAAGAAAAAAAAAGAATAAATTAACCACAGACGTAGTAGCTAGCTAATCTACAAGGGTGTAACTGTTAGCATTTTTATGTCTTTTGGGTTTAATTCTGTTTCTTCTAGTATAAAGTGTGGATAAAACCTGGAGCAGAGCAGTCCTTCCTGTATGGGAACCATGTGCTGAAATCTGGACTTGGGCGAATCACTGAAAACACTTCTCAGTACCAGGGAGTCGTGGTGTACTCCATGGCAGATGTCCCTCTGGTGAGTAGAGATGGTGGCTGTTAAAAAAATCAAGTATCTTTTCTTTCAAGAAGGATGTGTTTTCAGTCTGTTCTTGAGAGGCTAAATTCTTGGCACCTTTTGAATTTTTCAAAGAACTGTATTTTTTCATCTTTGTTGTTTCCAGACCTCAATGCGTATTTATTGAATGACTTGAGTGAATCAGTGTCTCTTCTTTTGAATCCCAGGGTTTTGGGGTGGCAGCAAAGTCCACACAAGACTGCAGGAAAGTAGACCCCATGGCGATTGTGGTATTTCATCAAGCAGACATTGGGGAATATGTGCGGCACGAAGAGACATTGACTTAAAGCAAAATCGTCGCAAGGACTTGTGGCTGTGTGGAAGGGCCTAGTTTTGTTTCCTGTGTCTGTGTAGGCGCCACCGTCATGTTGAACTTTTGTCAACACTGTGACCTCTTCAGGGACTTCTTAGCTTAATATTCTCTCTATAATGGACAAATGCAGGCTGGAGTCTTACTATGCAGAAATGACTCAAAAATGGGGTTTTGGATCTTTATGATTGTGACTGAATAGATTACTGTGTTTTATATTTGAATCAGAGGGCTTCTTGTTTTGAGTAACAGGTTCTAAATTGTTGGAACTGAGGACAAGAATAGCTTGTTATTGTTATCTGTGATAACACTGTTTTCCAAACACGTGATAAGAACATAATGAATTTTCTTAACTATTTATTAATATTATGAAAGATAGATATTGCCATATCAGAATAGTAGGTCATGTTTGGGATTTTATAAATGAAATATAGATAAAATAGTTAGGGCAGTTTATTCTGTGGCTTTTCCATATGATAGGTGGTGTGTGGTGTGGAAGAAAAAACTCTGATTCAAACACCATTTCTCATATTTACCAGCTATATGGCCTTCGATGAGTTATTAAACCTCAGTAAGCTTGATTTCCTTCTTTCAAAATACGTTAGCCATCTTTCTAAGAATAGTTTTTAGAATTCAAAATCATGACTGTAAAGCACCTAACACAGCGCTTGGCAAATGATGGTGTTTAATACATGCTAAGACTTGTTTTTGTAATGCTTATACTGAGTATTTCTGTTACTAAGAATAGGATATTATGAATATAATTCGATTATATTGCCCTGGCTTTAACAAGCGGTTTTCTTGATCTTTTTCTTGAATGGTATGATCCCAGGCTGAATGTTATTTTTATCACCTTGATTTCTATTATAAATCTTTTGGTTTTTTTAATTAAATTTTTTTTTCTTGAAGTATAGTTTATGTGCAATATTGTGTTAGTTTCAGGTATACAGCAAAGTGATTCATTTATATGTATATTCTTATAAGTCTTTAATTACCTCACTGGATTGGACAAAAAGCACTAGTCAGAGACCCTGCAATAATAATTCAGCTCTTCCGTCCTCCCCCATGCCTTCCAAAATTACTTTTAGAATTATTAAAGTATTTTTTAGCAAAAAAGCGTATCATAGAAAAAATTTAACTCCCTGTATTATAGTTTCTTTAGTGCAAATACTGCTTATTTTAAATTCCGAAGATGACATCTCTAAAAAGAAAACATTTTTCAGTTATAGCAGAGCACTCTACAACTCCTGTTTTAGTATGCGACATATAAAACCCAGTTTATGTATTTTTGTCCCATTTGTTTCAACTCTTTTCCCTTCCAAGGTTCTCTGTTAATTTCTAAATAGATATAGTGAAGGTTAAGAGGTTGCAATTTGATGGGCAGTATTTTGATGGTAGCATTTTGTGCATACTTTAGAAATAGCATCAGAACTTACACATTTTATTATTTTATTGCTGTTTTGCCTGTGTAGATGAGAGCCATAGAGTACAACTTTCTAAAATTGATTTTTTTCCCCCAACAACTTTACAAAGGTTTGACAGAGCTTGTGCCCCAGAAGGAAAGAGCTAGGGCACTGTAGTCATTTGAGCTTAGCATCTTGGCTTCTGTGTTTCTGTAGTCATTGGGATATTGAAGAGACGCTTCAAGAAATACAGCTGCAGGATCCCAGAAAGAACAATGACAAGGCTCTGGGCTGTTGACCACCAATTCACATAGTTATAGTTTGATTGGAGAAGGAAGAAGTCAGCTGTTTTCCTCATGCGAGCGAAGTTGTAGTGTCGCCACATGTGAAAGATATTGTAATGCACCTTTCGTGTGCTCTCCTGTGAGACAGAAAATGAAATACAGAAAGAGTTCCTCTCTGCCTCTCATCTAGCCTCACCTGGGTACCCACCAGCACTAACCTCCTATATTCACATGATTTTATGATATGTAAAAGTTGGCTGTTGAGGGTGCAGAACAAAAAAAAAAAAAATGGGCTATTGGAGTTGTTGGTAAATGGCTAGTTTTGTTGTATATGAAAAAATTACCTGGACTTCAGTCTTTAAAAAATAATTTTTACAATGAAAAACTTCAGTGTTGAAACGAGAAAGCTCTTTCAGAGTATGTCTAGATGTAGACGTATACTCAGCACATTGTTGCCCTTCTGGGCCGTGTCTTCTGTTCTTTGTATATGGTAAAAGATAGAGCCTGCAAATTTTTACTGAAGGGCTGGACAGTAAATATTCTAGGCTTTACAAGCCATACAGTCTCTGTTGCAGTTACTAAACTCTGCCACTGTGGCCCAAAAGCAGCCACGGACATGTGTCCAGTTAGCTGTCCCTCAGTATCTGCACGGAGATTGGTCCCAGGACCTGCGGAGGATGCTCTGGTCCCATTGTCAGCCCTCCATATCTTCAGATTTTCCACGTGCAGATACAGAGGGGGACCAACTGCAATTGTCAAATGAGCACTGTCTTGTTCCAGTAAAACTTCACTTAGAAAAACTGGGCTTTTGTGCGTCAGGGAGACTGTCTGGAAAGTGGAGAGAGATCCCAAACAGTGGGATAAAATATTGTATTGGCTGAAAAGTTTTTCTGGAAGATAGGCTAGAAAATCCTGAACAAGCTTTTTTTGGCCAACTCAATATTTGCAAACCATATATCTGATAAAGGGCTGTATCTAGAATATATAAAGGACTCTTAGAACTCCACCATTAAAAAAAACTAGATTTTAAGATGAGCAAAGGATTTGAATAGACATTTCTCTGAAGTAGATATACAAAAGACCAAAAAACACATGGGAAAATGTTCAGTGTCATTAGTCATTGGAGACACAACTCAAAAACCACAAGATACCACTTACACCCACTAGGATTGCTATAACAAAGACAACACATTGGCAAGGATATATAGAGAAATTGCAGCTCTCAACAAACACTGCTGGTGGGATGTAAAATGTGTTACCCACAGTGGAAAAGAGCAGTTCCTCACCGAAGTTAAGAAGTTACCATGTTAGCAGAGTATACCACTTTTATGTGTACAGAAATAGAAATATCTTCACACAAAAATCTGTATGCAGGTGCTCACAGGATCATTTATGATAGCCAAGAAGTGGAAATAACCCAGATGTCTACCAGCTGATAAGTAAAGAAACAAAATACGATGCATATATACAATAGAATATTATTCATCCAGAAAAAGGAATGAAGTACTGACGCATGCTGCAATGTGGCTGAACCTTGAAAACATGCTCAGTGAAAGAAGCCAGACACAAAAGGCCACATTGTATGATTCCACTCATGTGAAATGTACAGAACAGGCAAATCTACAGAAACAGAAAGTAGATTAGTGAGGGATTGCCCTGGACTGGGGGGGCATGGGGAACAGAGAGTGAATAACAGGCATGCAGTTTATTTTTGGAGTGATGAAACTTCTGGAATTAGATGCTGGTAATGGTTGCAGGACCTTGTAAACCACTAAACGGTACACTAAAAGTGGTGGGTTGCATCTAAATTAAATGTCTGCGAGCCATTATTTGCTGATGCCTGGTAGAAAACAAGTGAGGAATTTCAAGAGCTCCAAGTCACAAAATTAATTAAAGGCTTCAGTCTTTTTGCCTGTTTGGTTTTTACCCAAATGAGCTTTCGCTAGTATGATATTCCCACTAATTCGAATCTTTCCTCCAAATTTAAACTTAGTTTCTGTGGATGTTTCTCTCCCAGTTTCTGTGGATGTTTCTCTCCCACGGAACAGTTACCTCAATTGCATCCAGAGTATCATTCAGTTGTTTTCTTTCATTCTCTTTGTGGTCCATCTGAGGCCCCTCATAGAAGACTCCAAAATTGAGGTATACTTGCACGGAACCAAAGCGATTTTGCCGGTTTGCTAGACAAAGCTGATAAAAACCTGTACGAATTCCGAGATCATTACCAAGTTCTTGATCTCCTACTCTCCCACCCTCTAAATTTCCCTGGAGATAACTGTTCTCCAAAGTTAAATGTGCTACTGTAGACAAAACTCCAAAGATTCAGTTTTTGATGTGGAAGATCCTGATCTTACTTGAAACGTATTTTACTAAATACTCTAATGTTGTTTTGCCAAATTTTAGTAACTTGAGCTCTGTATTGGATAGAAAACGTTTTCATCTTTTTCAACCTGGAATTCTCACATCTTCTAAGCAATTTCTAACCACAGGCATATTAAGAGCATATTGTTTGCCTGCTTGTACACCATTAGAGTTGGGATATCATCTTGATCTTGAAAGTAGGAAAAAAATAGATGCTGTGTTACTGAAAGAAGCTATCCAGGCGTGACTTCCTGCAGGGTGGTCTGTATGGGGTCTGCTGGTTTGGGGTATGTACTGATGCTTATTCTCAGTTGGGGTCACTGGCACGTGGCAGTGGGGGAGCAGTGGGGAAGAGAAGGGTTCGAAAGACGTGGCAATGTATTTGATTATCTAAGTGACTGGAAGGAACTACTGGCATATTGGGGCCGAAGATGTTAAATAATAATGCTGATATCCTGTGTATGAACTGAAGGATTGGCTTATGTACCTGTTGAGAAATACTGTCTTTTTTTGTGCACCTGGCTGGTACAGAGAACAGTTCAAACTGACTAGTGCTGTCCGGAGTGAGGATAGGCTCGATCTGGCTGTGGGAATTTTCTGGTGACTGGAGAAGTGCTTTGTTGTAGAATGTGGATATCTGTCATGGCTGTGCATTTCCTTGTATTCTGAGTCTGCTTTTTGGTAACTGGCTCAAGTTGTTCTGATGACTGGAGTACTATCCCATAATAAATTTATTAATTGGAATTCTGTATCATAAATGGGTCTGCCTGTTTTGATCACTCCCATAATCTGGTTCGCTGGAGATGATGAGATAAAATCGAGCTTCTGGAGCCTAATCAAGGACATCTGATTGATGTCCTTGGCCATTGGCAGTCTACAGATCTGGTTTCTGGTGTTCAAGGTTAATTTTTTTCCCCTACTGTTTCACCATCCATATGTGGAAAAGTCAGGGCTTTTGCATCTCAGTACTTATTAATTTCAATATTTCTTCATTATTTTCCCAGTTTCAAAGAAATACACGATTATTACAATAGCTGTGAGAATGAAAACAGACCTGTCTCGTGGGTAGAGAAGTTAATCTGGCCCCGAACATTCTTAGAGGTCTCTATAAGGAAACCCTGTGGGGTATGTGCAGTGGCAGCAACATGCCGGTCATGTGACATTCCCAGTGTCCGCTGAACCTGCCAAGACACATTAAAGAGGGAGAAAAGCCCTTGCTACATCATCAGGAAGCTACCTGAGTGATAAGATTGACATCCAGTGACCATCAGCACAGTGGTTCTCAGTCAGGAATGGTACTGCCCAATCTCCACCTTGAATTTGGGTTGAGATAGCGCAGTGATGTTGTGTGCAAATAGGGGAGGGCAGGGAAGCAGCAATGCTGAACATCCTGCCATGTTAGAAACAGTAAGCAAGACAAAGAATGGTCCAAAATGCTAATAGCACCCCTGGTGAGAAAATATGAGAAACCTTGAATCTGGCCATGTAGTTCTTGGCTGAACTCAGTTGGTTTTGACCTCCCCAGTGGTATACCAGACTTGGACTTATTTGATACTTGACAGCAGGTAAGGCATTCAATAGGTACTTGTCTCCAAGCTGGGTCTTGATAAGCCCAGGCTGTGAGCTATGTGGTAGCTACTATTCTATTATCAATTCAGAGAGAAGGGAAACCTCTGATAAGTTAGTGTAAAATGAATTTTAATTTACATTGGAGTAATATCAATAAAGTTTTTTAATATGTAAACAAAATTTAAGAAAGTTAATAGGTTTTCAAGATAAAGAATAAAGGAAATGAACAGCTTCTAAGTTACTGTTGAGCAGACCATCCTTGGGCACAGCATGGATTAAAGTACTTGGCTTAAAGTACTTAAGCAACAGGACTGACTACATAGAAAAACCTTGAGTCAATGATTCTCCAATTTGCTGGAATTACCCCTAAGGGCAAGAGAGTAATATTGTTCCCCCAACTTCATAAACTGAAGTGTCTTTGAAATCTCTGGGTCTGTCTCCAAAGTCCACATGATTTTTTTTCATTCAGCTTGGTACCATATCCATATTATTTTAATATTTAAAAAATGGACCCTTTCTTTCCCCTCTCATATCCAAATTCAAGTAAATGTGATGATTACCTCTCCAGAAAGAGGCACCCAGTTTGTCCCATGACTGAGCACACTGCCACTGCCCCCGATTTGAGAAGCCGAGGCCATATGTTTTAGTGATTATTCATCCATCAGGAGTTTCCATTTAACTGCAGACCCATTTCATTAAGAGGTGGGGAGTCACAGCATAATAAAGACAACTAGAACCTTGTGTTTATTTAAAACCTGACCCCCTTTATAAAATGAACAAACAAGAACAACAAGTCCCCAGTATGACCACGTACCCACCTCATAACTGAAATAGAAGTAGCCAGTCTGGTGGGCAAATTGCCAGAAGCATTCTGTGCCTCCTGGAGGGATCACAATGGCAAAGTCATGTCGATCTGCTCCACGGAAGAAGGGCTGGTCACCAGTGCCACTAAGGGGTTCTGTCTTCTGGCTCCTAGCAGAGCTCACTAGGTTCAGAACCACCAGTCCAGCCCCAAAGAGCAAAGGGAACATGGTGCTCTCTGGAGACTCCTGACTGTGCAGCCCAGTGGAATCAAGCAGTTTATATGTGCTGTCGAACCAAGCACAGAGTCAAGCAGTTTAGACAACTGCTGGGGTAATGATTAACTCTACAAGTAACACTCAGGCCAGTCTCAGGGCCATGCATAAGATATTCCAGAATAGAATTGGCATGATACCCCATGTTTGGCTCGCAGGAAGAATTTTTGCTTTAACTTCAAAAACTCAGTGGCTTACCAAACCTATTTAATGGGTTACTACATAGAATTTATTACTTCAGAAGAGCAATTTCCACCCTTCCTTTGGGTTGTCATTTTTCAGTTTTTGCCTGTTGGGAATAAACATTAGGCAGGTTTATTTCCAACTATGTGAATGTATGGACTTATTTTTCAGTACACAGTGGCTGGGAGAATTTTTTTCATTTGTATCAAATTGCTAGATGATACCTGTTGCACCTGTAAGATTAGAAGGGGCAAAACCTGTTTCATTAGACTTCTTTCTGCCCAGTGCTACAGCATAGGAGAGCAAAACAAAGCATGGAAGTGTGTAGAAACATTTAAATAGATGAAGAGTGAGCAAGAAACAGTGGTCAAACTCCTCCACAGATAACCCTCTTCATTCTGCTACCATCCACCTGACTGATAACAGTCACCTAAAGCTATCCAAACCCACTGAAAGACTGTTCTGTTGTTCAAACATGTGATACGTCTTCTTTTATCTGTGGCTTCTTTAGCACCCACAGGGGGAAAAAGACTTATTGAATACCCACTGTCTTCATGGAGGAGAGATTTACCTGCATCTTATTATTCTCACATCAGCCTACAAGGGAAGTACCATTACCTACCACATTAGAAATGAAATGGACATCCAGAGTCCAGAGGCTAACTCACCATCTACAAGCACAGCTGGGGCCCTGAGTGGGCCTCACACTTTTACCCCTCAGGATAGTGTGTCTGTCAGTCTCTGAGTTCTGACAGAGTCTACATGTTTTTATCTCAGCCATCATCTTAAGGATGAGTACCTTCTAACCAAGTATTGCTTCAGAATGCATCACGATGACTCCGAGTGGTAATACTTTTAACTGTCACCAAGTATGTGCTGTTATGAAGAACGTACTTCATAATTGTGTTCAGTTCCAGCAAAGGCCAGATGACATCACAGCAATCTGGAGGCACAGTGGCTGCAGTGTCGCTAAGGTAGGACACACTGGGATCATTTCCCAGTGACACACAGTGGCACCGGCACCTCCACTGGAGTCCCACCACTGCCCCAGTCCTACCACTGCTCACCAATATGTGGTAAGCAGTGACAGATTCACCAAAACAGTCATCAGTTCATGGTAAGTTGTCTAGTTCCATAGCATAGAAACTATAGGCAGAGTTTTTTCTGTACACATTCCATAACATTATAGTAAAAAATAACATAGAAGTTATATTAAAAAAAAATAGGTGGGGGCGCTAGTGGATCTATGCATTTCTCAAATTGGAGAAACACTTACTGGAATATTTTGCTTCCTTAAGTATATCCCAGTGTCAAGTCCATCCTAAAGGAGATCAGGCCTGGGTGTTCATTGGAAGGACTGATGTTGAAGCTGAAACTCTAATACTTTGGCCACCTGATGTGAAGAGCTGACTCACTGGAAAAGAGCCTGATGCTGGGAAAGATTGAGGGCAGGAGAAGGGGACGACAAAGGATGAGATGGTTGGATGGCATCACCGACTCAATGGACATGGGTTTGGGTAGACTCTGGCAGTTGGTGATGGACAGGGAGGCCTGGCGTGCTGCGGTTCATGGAGTCGCAAAGAGTCGGACATGACTGAGCGACTGAACTGAACTCTTTTACTTAGAGAGTGCCATCTAACAATGTGAGAGTTGAAAATAAAGAAGCTACTGGATCCTAAAGCTTGGTTTGGAGGGAGACCACAACTAGCTACCACCACATCAAGTGGAGATCAAGTTCTCACCTTCTCACTAGTTTAATTTGGAGTTAACTGTTAGAAAAACAGCAGTACCAAACCCCCAAACGTGTATTAAATAGGTAATAAAGCTGTACAAAGTTTCCAGATTTTAACTACAGGATGAATTTTTAAACTTTAACATTTGTTTTGTCAAAAGAAATGGACAGAAGGGAATTATTTTGTCCCAGAGGTATGGTAAATGAGGAAATGAGACAGATTAAGAAGGAACTTCCACATCTCTGTGCGGCACAGTTTCTAAGGATTAGAACATTCAATAGAGTTTGACATTAGTTTCTTAACACAGACAGCAGGGTTTGCCAAAGCTTGTTCAGCATTTTGCTACCTCCGTTTTTTCAGCTGCAATTAAACAGCTACTTAAATTTGAGAGAAGCAAGACTTTAATGAAGAATGCTACAAGTTATGGACAATAATTAGTTCTCATTTTAAAAAAAGATTACAGAAAACACTTTACTGAAATTCTTTTTTTTGCTAAAAAGACAGTCTTTAAGGATCTGAGAGACAGCAAGCACAACACAGTACAAAAGGAGAAGGGAATGTTGAATTCCAGTGCAAGACACTAACACAGCACAATTAGGGTACCAGGCGAAAGCAACCATTTCACAAAGAATGGAATTAGGCATTTATACTTAATCAGGATTTTTTTAAGCTTTAAAAGTCCAGCATAAAGAAGGGAATTGGGAAGAGTGTATGGGACAGGGGCTAAGCTTATCTACAATCACCATTTTACCAAAAAACACACTGGTTCAACCACGTGAGAAGTGGAGGTTAAACCTGCCTACGGAGGCCAGCAAATAGAGCAAATGCCAAGGCAGTCACGTTTCTAGGTGTTGATGTCACAATTGGCTGAACAATGTTTAAAGGGACTCTGATTCCATCAGGACTGGTCTCTCATCAACTTGGGCTCACGACAGTTGAAGTTCCTTTGCATTTGCATCAGAAGGCCAAAGCTTTACCTGGAAGAAGTTCACTCCAAATAATGCTCATGTTGCTGGTTTTAACAGGTCATGGAGTCAAAAGTGGCTCCTAATAGACTCCACCATTTCCTAGGAGAAGGTTCTACTGATTACCGGGGATTTAAATTCAAGCAAACCACTAAAGAAGGGAAATACTAATGGTATTCTGGCACTGTACAAGCTATGTGCCTGTCATCTCTGCCAAGGACATGGGGTGGACTTGGCTTTGTTTCTCAGCTCCATGATCTCCAACTGTGATGAAGTGGAACTGGGACCTCCCCCACATGAGAGGAGGATGCCCAAAATTCTCATCCCAGCCCAGCTTCTGAAAGAAACAGCAGACTACCAGGGGCTATTATTAGGAACCATGCTCCTGTGAATTCTGTGGAAATGAAAGCCTGTTTCAGTTCATGCCAAGTCTTTTCATGGTCCGCCAGCGATCCTTAATCATCACAGCTGTTCGGTTAACAAATGGGTAGTTTTTAGAAATGGCAGCCCAGTTTCCTTCTCCATACTTCTGCACTCCAGCCTTGACCCACTCACTTTCCTCTACAGTCCACTTCTGCAAGAAAAAAAAGAGAAGCAAAGGATTTATCACCACCTGTTCTTTCTACTTACATTTTCATATAGTGAAGAAGTCTAGGAGAATAATCTGAACCCAAAGGAAGGATTTATACTCTTAAAACATGATACAGATTATAAGTTAACACCATGGATTCGAACATTTACTAATTTTCAATGTCTTACTGTTTTGTCCTCAACTAGTAATCATTTCTGCATTCAGAACTTTAAACACGTATTGTTCATGGTTGGGAAATGTGTCAGCTTTCTGACCTAGATTTTTCTTCTAGAGAGTAACTATTACTTAGTTTGGATTATCTGAAAATCACAAAAATTTTTTAACAGGTGCATGGGTAGTCTATGCCTGTGAAATGTGGGTACTTATTTTACCTCTCTTCTACCCCTACAACCAGAAAAGATTAGAAAAGACAGTTTAAAAAATTACCTGCTTTTTTGTTGTATTGGTTACACTCTCTTCATCTGGTGCTGCTGGAAAACATTAGAAGCAGACTCATGTCAGAGCTCACCTTTCTCAGCACAACCCACAAGAAAAAGGCACAGAACATCCCCAAAGGGAAAACTTGATTCAGATTTTACAAACTTTGAGAGAATAAAGGATATCATTAAAGGATAATTTGTTTTTGTCCTTTGCTTGCAAGATACCAATCATTTCAGTCCATGAGAATCTGTACAAAGCAAATACTTCACAAACAGGCATGCTATAAACGTTGGTCAGGATTTCAGGATCTTTAGTAAAACAAGTATCATTTTCTAAACTTAACTGAGGAACTGTGGTATTTAAAATCCTAATATATATATATTAATATATTAAAATCCTAATATATATGTTAATATATGTATATACTCCTAATATACACATACATACATATATATGTGTGAATACGTAATATATGCATGTATTTGTGTATATACATACACCTAGATATGAGGGTGTGTGTGTATGCTGCTGCTGCTGCTAAGTCGCTTCAGTCGTGTCCGACTCTGTGCGACCCCAGAGACGGCCGCCCACCAGGCTCCCCCGTCCCTGGGATTCTCCAGGCAAGAGTACTGGAGTGGGTTGCCATTTCCTTCTCCAAGGCATGAAAGTGAAAAGTAAAAGTGAAGTCACTCAGTCATGTCCAACTCCTAGCGACCCCATGGACTGCAGCCTACCAGGCTCCTCCATCCATGGGATTTTCCAGGCAAGAGTACTGGAGTGGGGTGCCATTGCCTTCTCCAGGGTGTGTGTATATATATATAAAATTTCTGTTAACTCCTTGTTAACCACTGCTTTGAAATAATCCAGTTTTATTGTTTTTGAATTTCCAAAATATTAGATGTAAGTAAAATTTGGCTCAATTCCTCAAACAAAAAGAATGGGGTAATAATTATTGCTTCCCACTCCAACAGACCGTGTGAGATCTATTCAGATTCTACCTTTCATCTTTATGGATATAGGTCAGGCTTCATCAAACAAGGACCAAGATAATTTTTTTTAAAGGACCAGAGGGCTACAGGAGGGTATACAAGTGTAATGGACATGCCATCTCAAGCCAACAAGAGCCAGTTAAAAAGCTGCATAAGGCAAAGCTGCATAAACGTGGAACCTGCTGCAGTGTCTGCCTTAGCAGATATCACTGTCCCAGGAATGCTTCCTAAAGAATGAAGGGAGGGTGACACAGAAGGGGTACTTACAGGAGCAGATTATTTATTTTTAAATTATGAAGTATTTCCTACTGTATATAGTAGAAGCAGATTTATGAAACTGACAAATCTGGACTGCATCAGAAGTGGATGTTTTCTAGAACTTCTATATCCTGTTTTTAAACATATTTAATGCCACTTTTATTCATCATTATTTCTCCCATTTTTTGTGTAATCTTGATTTTGCCAACTATGTTTTTGCCAACAAAAGGTAATTCTTAAGGACAAAACCTTTGAGACTGGCAAAAGATTACTGGTTGCTGCTGTGTTACAAAAGTCTTCAGCATCTGCAAGACTAGGTTTAGCATGTAGATATTTTCATTAGAGTGCAAAGTATGTGGTGGGGGGGATCCTAATGTAAATGCTATGAAGCTTAGTATTCATTAAGGGAAAGTAACATTTCTCATCTTGGAAGAAAACATTTATTATACAGAAACTGGTAAGAGACCATTTAGTTAAATAAGAAATGAACGACCACTTCTACCTTTTCTAATTAAAATACTTTGGAGAAAAAAAAAATAAAATACTTTGGGAAGAATATCAACTATCATTAAATACAGGATTTATTAAACCAAACCAGGAATTTTCTTTACCTGTAAAATGTTGTTTTGATAGTCTCCATTGTTTAATGGGAAAAGACATAAAACTGATTCCTCAAGAATCACAATGTGGAACTTTTTAACTTTTTTCTATTTTGGAGACAAGCAGCTTCTGGAACATTGATGTGACAGTAGCATGCATCTATACTTCAGCAAGTGTTAAGGAGAGAGACCAGTGAGAACCTTCTGGCTTACCCTGAACTTGAAACAGCTCGTCCTCTTCCACCCAAGTCTCTTTTTCTTCAACCCCATTAGAGCTGTTCCACTTGCCTTTGGGTACTCTGAGGGGAGATCAATGAGAGGACAACGTGTAAAACAAAGTCATCCCAAACTCAGCACTGAATACATCACCATCCCCTTTCAACAACCTGTTCATTTTCCTGAGGCTTTTTGGTTGGTTGGTTTAGACTCATAAGGATTTCAGCATTATTCTAACCTAGAAGCTGCAAATTCCTTCCCCTCTGTCATAGAGATGCTCTGTTCCTATCTCTGGAGTGTTCTCCTTTTCTTGCCCATTCCTCAAGCCCAAGCCCATGGTCCAGTACCTTTCACCAGTATCACACTAGCCTCTTAATTGGAATCTCTCCCCTCCAGCCCCTTCTCCTTCCAAAGCCACCTCAACAGTCATCCTAAAATTACCAGATCCATCCTCTATTCAGTGATGGCTTCTCACTGTGTAAACAGTTAAGACTAAAGGCCCGTATAAGGGAGCCAAGATCATCCAGTCTGGCCCATCGATTTCTCATCAGTTCCTCCTCTCCCAACCAACATCCCTGCCACACACCACCTGCACACCCACACAAACAGGACAGCCTCGCTCTCTGCTCCTCCTTCCTCCTATAAGCTCTGCTTTCCTGCCTCTCTGTTTACTGTTCTCTCTGCTTGGGATTCCCTTCCATGCCAAGTGAAGTCTTTCGAGGCCATCATTCTCAATGAAGACTGCTCGATACATACAAAAAACCCTTGCTCCTCTGCTTCCACTGTATTACACAAGCATTTCACAACATACCCGTAACTGTAAGCACCTTGACATCAGAGGCCATTATCCTCATTTGTCTACCCCAAACACCTTGCACTGTAACACATACCCTAACAGAAGCTGGAGAGAGATTAACTAAACTAACAATTGGATTATCAAAGAGCCATAAAGGAATTATACTATCAAAGATTAGAATAGTAAGCAAACAAGAATCCTCCCTGTGAACATGAAATTTTTAGTACCTAGGTGCAACCAAGAACAGTTCCAAAACTAAAATATAATCCAAAATCCAAGTTGCTAAATAAATGAAAATTGTATTTATGTTGTCTTAGCAAACATAGCACAAATCCAACCTCAGAATTATAACATCCTTTAAAAAACAAACATGGAAAGTATCTGGACTAAGTTTTGAAGTATTTATATAGCTCAAAATCACCTGAAAAACCTGACAAGAGAGTACAGACAAACTGCTGTCTCCTTCCCCACTATGAAATTTTGTTGCAAAGCCTGTCTGGGTATTTTTTAAAATGAGTAATGAAAGCAATTTGCTTAGTAAATGCATACACTTGAAAAAAAATTTCATAAGTTTTCTATACAGTTACTTAACTAAGTAACTGAGACAAATAGTGAACTCTTTTGTCTTTAAATTAGATCATAACCTCCAAAAGGATATCTCTAAGAATGACTGATTTGAGACAAAGTAAAAATTACATGAGGTTTATCCATCTCAGGATGTTAGCTGTGTTAAGTACTACTCATAAATAAAAGTCAGGATCAGAGTTTAAGTTTTCCATCAATTTATCCAAGTCCTGGGATAAAACTGGTTTTTACCTCTGGGTCCATCATTTTCACCTAAGTGGCTGGTCACTCTTCCTGTAGACTGTCTTTGCAGATCACTTTGGTAACTTTCTACGCCTCCTCTGAACTCAGCATTTATTACATGTATAAATGTTTCAGTATTTCCTAACTTCTCATGTTGTAGAAGGGGCTCAGACCTGGTTCTCATCTTGACTGCTAGCTGGCTGTGCAGACTACTGGCTCACTGAGCTCATAAGTGGTGAAGTTATAACAACTTAATGGTCTTAGAGGGGTTGGCAGACTAGTCTGTAGCTGCTGGTTTTTGTACAGCCCTTGAACTAAGAATGGTTTTTATATTTTTCAAAGGGTGGTAAAAAAACAAAACAGAATATGCAACAGAGACACAAGTAGCCCACAAAGGATAAAATGTTTCCTTTCTTACCCTTTTGTAGAAGTTTTGCTGGTGGCCCCTTAAATTCCAAGAACCAAGAACTGTTACTTTGTTTGGTTCATAAAATACCTCTATAAGCACTAGTTCTGTGCCAAGTACCATGAGGGATATGAAAGCCTAGTAGTCGTGGCCCCGCCATCAAGGTGACAGACCCTAAGCCTGCCTTTCCTGCCTCCGATTCCACTGGCCCAACTTCCCCTGTGTCCTGACTGCTCACCAGGCAGCAGGCTCCACCACCCTCCTCTCCTTTCCCTCAGTGTCAGTACAGAAGCTGTCAGTGATGTCTGCTCAGAGGCTTTCAGATTAAGTGTATCAGATTTATCTGGGGCACAGTTAGCAAAGCAGATTAGAGAGCACTCCTCGTCCCTTCTCATTCAGTAGTCAGGAGCCCAACACTGCAGGTAATTGACGTGAAGCCCCCCTTGAGAACCTCTGCCTGATAGAACGTAATAGGGGCTCAAAATCTGGCCCATCTACCTTCCAGACCTTTCTCCCTTCATCCTCTCTGTGCACTGTATTCTGCTGCCATACAGACTGCACGACAGTTTCCGGAGCATACCAGGCTTTCTTGAGCTGTTAAGAGGTTCCCACTGCCCAGAACCCCACACCTCCCAATGTGCTGGATGACTTCCTACTCATTCTCCAAGGCCAGCCCCTCTGCAAGGTTGCCCCACCCACAACTCTGCTGCCCAGGTCAGCTCTTCTTCCCTGCAGCTCCCAGGGCATCTCACATAAGCTTCTTCTAGAACCAGAGTCAGGGAATCCCTTTTTTCTGTAAAGCACCATATAGTATCTTAAGCTTTGCAGGCCTTACTGTCTTTGTTGCAACTACTCAACTCAAGGTGGCAGCCACAAACAATACATAATTCATAAGTGTGGCTGTTCCAATAAAACTTTATTTACAAAAACAGGCAACAGGTTGGATAGGCCAAGAGGCCATAATTTGCCAACCTCTGCTTTAGAGTACCCATCATACCTCATACCCTTGACAGATCCTTCCATTTATCCAGTGTAATCATACTCTTTCTAGTTTCCTCATCTGTTCATGGGAGCAATACCTATACTTCATAGAATTGCTGTGAGAGGCAGAGATCAGGTATCAAATGAGAATAATTGTGTGTTATTCAGCTTGCCCAGCCAATGACTGACTCACTTCCAAATGCAGATAGTGTTATATAGTGCAGATCTGTGCCAGAGTATAAATCACTTATCTATCAGATGCCACAGCCCCACAGAGTACCTAGCACAAGTATGCTGGGGCATAGGTCCCCAAACAACTACAACAGAGTGTAGAAGTAGAGATGGTAGTGACCTTGGGAGATCACTTATAGCAGAGTGACCAGGGGAAATTTATGGAGGTGAGGCAGCTTGGTGTACACGGTGTATAGACATGGGTTTTTGTGTCAAGACTAACTAGGATTTAAAAATCCCAAAGCCCGATTTTGCCGCTTTTTAGCTGTATGACTTCAGGTAAGTTAGTAACGTTTCTGAACCTTCCTCACCTATAAAATGGGGCTGATAAATCACTCAGAGTGAGGAATGTAGATACTAAGATAATAATTGAAAGTGCTTGGCCCACAGAAAGTATTTCGTTAACATCGGCTTCTCTTCCCTTTGAAAGACAGATGGGATTCTGACAAGCGGCGATAGAGGAATGACAGTCCAAACGTGGGGAATGAGAGGCAGCAAGAAGAGCACAGGGACAGATACAGCGTTAAGGGGAGCAAGCAGACCAGTCAGCCTAAAGGAAAGATCCACAAGAGGGCACAAAGGCAGCAAAACTGAAAGCCAGGTTGGGGTCATGAAGTGGAGCGAAATGAAAGCACTCTAACCACTGCCCCACAGAGCCTAGCAGAATGTGAAAGATTAGTATTTACTGAATTTGCCAAGTTTCAAATGTCCATTGAACGTACAAAACTATAAATATTCATAAATCTGTTTTAAGGATCAGAGTATAATGTGGCCCAATTCAAACAAACTTCTTGTAAGAAGACTACTATTTAGTAGTCAAGGCACTCAGCAGTTCACTAAAAATGGAAGCAGTGGTGAGCAGGAGGCTCTGACACCCTTCCACTCCCACCTAGTGCAACGCCGGGAAGCCCAGCACAGGGCTTCAGAACTGGCAGCATGGCTACTACATCCCTCCCCACCCTGAGTCACACTCTAGCAGTCTGAGCAAGCCTTGGTGGTGAATAACGTAGCTGAAAGTTACTTCATTCATGGAAGCAATACCAGGCCTAACCAGGACCACCAACCAGCCCCCAAACTTCTACAAAGAAGGTCTTCATACTTGGGATTCTTCTCCCCAGGGAGGGGGTTGAGGACAGTGGGCTTGGATGGTGATGCCGGTGTGACCTCCTGGGAAGAGTCGAGGCCTGAGCTTGGCTCAGTACTCTGGCTGTCCTCCTCCAAAACCAGTCTGCTTATTGTCATGCGCTTGGTCTTGGGCTGCAGTTCAGAGCCACCCTCACCCTCAGCAGGGGCAGAACTTCCGTTGTCATCTTTTCTTGTTCTCTTGTTTTTGAGGGCTGGTGATGGCGGGCACACTTTATTAGGAAATACCATATCCTTCTGGTCCAGTTTTGAGAAGGCTGCCTCAGAATCTTGTGCACTGGACAGAGTCTTGAAAGCTGCTTTCAGAGTCCTAATCCCAATGGTGGTTGGTGTGCTCTGTAGCTGCCTACAGACAACGCAAACACACAGAGATCAGTTTCACCACTGCCAAGGCCCGTCCAAGCAGCCACAACTTTTTCAAAGTGTGAAGCTTCAAATTAGAGACTCCTCAAGTTGAGAACTCTTCATTTAAAAAAAAGAGAAAGTGCATGATACAGCCTTTATTTATAAGAACTTCCATTTATAAGTGTTAAGCCGAGGTTTTAAATATGATATGTAAATTGAATTATGGAGCTTAAACTTCAAGAGAACCTTAAAGGAACTAGGGCCAATGATACTCCCTCCAGAGACCTCTTCAGCGGGTGTACTAATCCATTATTCTGCATGGACTAAAGCGATGCTTTCCGTTAATGCAAAAGCTCTGCAGCATGCCTACCAGCTATAAGTCCATCTGGACAACCAACCGATAATCCAGCAATCTCACCTTCAAATCTAAATTCTTCTTCCAGCTGTCCCAGTCAAACCCTCATATGAGAGTAGTAAAAGAGTGGTCTCCATTCTGCCCTCTTTCTCCTACAATACACTTATAAATGGGATCTTGAGAAACTGCCTTTTCAAAATAAAGTTCATCGAGCATTTGGAATAGCTAGTATGTTTTAAGTAAACACTGTAAGGAGAAGGCAAACTGGCAGCCTGCATGGCAACCCTAGCTGGCAGATGTGTCTTGTCTAACCTTTTTCTTTTCCTTAATTGGACTAACCCCCAACATTCAAAAATTGGGAAATCTCAAAAAATATTTTTTGGACATCTCACATAAGAATTTGAACTGAAGTTTGGACCTTGAACATAGCAACAATTACACAAAGCTGGAAAGCATGCTTTCTCTGGGTCCCAGTCCCATGCTCTAAATTGTATTATCCTGTACCCACTTTGCTCCTTTACATCTCTTACAGGGCCCTCAAAGAGATCTAAACGTGTGACCTCTGCTTTGTTAACTGGTCTCAGGAATCTGATTCACAAGTCTCAACACTATTAAGAGATAACATACCAACAGGGAAGTACTGAGGCAAAGACAGAGGAAACGGAAGGAAAGAGCCTTGGAGGAATAGCCAGTCAGGAACTTCTGCCAAGGACCTAACATCCTGTTTTCAATATTCCCATTCTCCCAGGGTGTGCTCTGTGAATCCTACAGTGCCTTCCTTGAGTAATCCAGTAACATGTTAGGAGATCAAATCACCAGAAGAACTAACTGACTCTGCTCTAAGACGATGACTATGCTTCCAACTACCTCTATGTTTCATCCCAACATCACAAAAGTGCATCTCTCTTACCTGGCAGGTTCTCTGAGTGGCTTTTCCACGGGCTCTGGTGCTGGCTGAGGTTGTGGTTCTTTCACCGTGGCTGAGGTGGAGGACTCAGATTTCAAAGCCTTTTTGGCCATCTGAGAAAGGAAAAATACTGTCAAAAAGAGGAAGTCACAGATCATTAACTCTCTGCTTTTTTTTACCATGAACATATTCATATGCAAGCACGTTTCACTTAAAAACCCAATTTAGGCATAGACTACAGGAGGACATAAAAAGGGAGAGTACTTGTCTCACATTTCTTTCTTCTTTCCTTTCCCACACAATGGCTCATAGTTTTCTATACTAAAGGAGAATTCAATCTGAGTGGTGCTAAAAGGATCTTGATGTTGCAAGAATTCCAAACAGTTATTCTGGACAACAAACTAAGTGATTTTACTTTGTGTCTCCTCTTCTATCCTTTCAATCTCATCCCTAATCTAGTTTCTGAATCCCACATACACCGTTGGGGTCACATGCAAAAGCCAGACTTTTGGTTTTCTTTGAAACTTAGGATGACCAATGTTTCCAAGCCCCACCGTGAGGAGGTAGGGCTCTGCATCATCCAGGTGACTCTCCAGGAAGCGCAGCATCTTCTGCTGGAAGGTCTCATAGGAGAAGTTCTGGATCACAGGGTGGGCCAGGTTCTTTTCACGGATAATGTTTAGGAGGTCATTTCTCAGCTTCTACACAAAGGACCGATAGTTGCAACATGAGAAAGGAAAACTCCAGTAAAGATTCAGTGATGATGAGTTAAGACAACACTATCAGAACTTTCTCAGTGCTGTCAATGAATAGCACTGGGGGAAAAGGAAGCCTACCACAGTGTAGAACAGGTCAAAAATTACTGACCAGTCATGGTTGGTTACTATGTAGCTATACAAAAGGAAAAAAAAAAAGGATGAAGAACTTAGGATCTCAAGTACCTTTCTACTTTTACATATAAAGATTTTTAAAGTTTCAGAAAAGAAAACTGAAACAGATGAAAAGCTCCCTATATACTAATATAAAAAGATCTCCAAGATACATTAAGTGAAAGTAGCAATTTAATGGTCAAGTTAGTGTGTAGAATATGCTCATGCACACTTATTTGCCTGCATATGCACAGAATCTCTGCACTAAGGAAAAAAAAAGCATTGGTTGCCTCTAAGGAGAGGAATGAGATAGCCGAGTCAGAGATGAGAGAATTTTCACTAAGCTCTTTTGTTGTATTGGAGAAGGCAATGGCACCCCACTCCAGTATTCTTGCCTGGAAAATCCCTTGGACGGAGGAGCCTGGTAGGCTACAGTCCATGGGGTCACTAATAGTCGGACATGACTGAGCGACTTCACTTTTACTTTTCCCTTTCATGCACTGGAGAAGGAAATGGCAACCCCCTCCAGCATTCTTGCCTGGAGAATCCCAGGGATAGCGGAGCCTGGTGGGCTGCCGTCTATGGGGTTGCACAGAGTCGGACACGACTGAAGTGACTTAGCAGCAGCAGCTTTTGTTGTATTTATGAATGTTATATTATATACATATATTAACTCTTCAAAAATAAAATTTATATTTATATATAAAAGAAAAAAAGAGCAGGGTACCAGCAGAGTTTTTGACACCAGAAAACAAAGGCGTTGAGTCCTCAGTAAGGCAGATCTCAAGCCTGCAGGATCAGCATTTATGTAAATAAAGTCAGATGTGTTAGTACTGGTTCTGATCACTAGAGTTGTCACACACCTGGCAGAAATGGGCAAGTAAATGATTTCTGCAAATTTCTCAAATTTTTGAAAAGCCATTCTAACAGTAAATTATCCTAGATATAAAAGACAACATGTTCAAGGTACTGAATATTAATATTCCTGACAGAATCCTTTCCATTTCCCCACAAAAAGCAATGAGCTGGATATAGGTAATGGAAGCAAAAGTATATCAAATTTACCTGAGTTGCAGGGTCCTTGGACATATGTTTTTTCAAAATTTTTGAAGCCTTTTCAAATTCTTTGTTTTTGATACAAATAATGACTGCCTAAAAAAGGGGGGGAAAATTTTTTTAACTGTTGTAATAATGAAAAATATAATCAGAATATCAAATATCAAAATAAGCTCCAATGAAAAGTAAAACTGAGTCTTATATACCCAAGAACTTTTCCAGATTCTATCAAATTCCTGTTTAAAAACTAACAATTATTGTTCAACCATATGAACACCCATATACTCTCCTTCAGCGTGTAAGGTACTAGATTTTCAGTATTCAGTTCAGTTCAGTTGCTCAGTTGTGTCCGACTCTTTGTGACCCTATGGACCACAGCACACCAGGCCTCCCTGTCCACCACCAACTCCCGGAGTTTACCCAAACCCATATCCATCAAGTTGGTGATGACATCCAACCATCTCATCCTCTGTTGTCCCCTTCTCCTACCCTCAATCTTTCCCAGCATCAGGATCTTTTCAAATGAGTCAGCTCTTCACATCAGGTGACAAAGTATTGGAGTTTCAGCTTCAGCATCAGTCCTTCCAATGAACACTCAGGACTGATCTCCTTTAGGATGGACTAGTTGGACCTCCTTGCAGTCCAAGGGACTCTCAAGAGTCTTCTCCAACACCACAGTTCAAAAGCATCAATTCTTCGGTGCTCAGCTTTCTTTATAGTCCAACTCTCACATCCATACATGATGACTGGAAAAACCATAGCCTTGACTAGATGGACCTTTGTTGGCAAAGTAATGTCTCTGCTTTTTAATATGCTGTCTAGTTCGGTCATAACTTTCCTTCCAAGGAGTAAGCGTCTTTTAATTTCATGGCTGCAATCACCATCTGCAGTGATTTTGGAGTCCCAAAAATAAAGTCTGTCACTGTTGCTATTGTTTCCCCATCTATTTGCCATGAAGTGATGGGACCAGATGCCATGATCTTAGTTTTCTAAATGTTGAGTTTTAAGCCAACTTTTTCATTCTCCTCTTTCACTTTCATCTAGAGGCTCTTTAGTTCTTCTTCGCTCTCTGCCATAAGAGTGGTGTCATCTGCATATCTGAGGTTATTGATATTTCTCCCAGCAATCTTGATTCCAGCTTGTGCTTCCTCCAGCCCAGCGTTTCTCATGATGTACTCTGCATATAAGTTAAATAAGCAGGGTGACAATATACAGCCTTGACGTACTCCTTTTCCTATTTGGAACCAGTCTGTTGTTCCACGTCCAGTTCTAACTGTTGCTTCCTGTCCTGCATACAGGTTTCTCAAGAGGCAGGTCAGGTGGTCTGGTATTCCCATCTCTTTAAGAATTTTCTACAGTTTATTGTGATCCACACAGTCAAAGGCTTTGGCATAGTCAATAAAGCAGAAATAGATGTTTTTCTGGAACTCTCTTGCTTTTTCGATGATCCAGTGGATGTTGGCAATTTGATCTCTGGTTCCTCTGCCTTTTCTAAAACCAGCTTGAACATCTGAAAGTTCAGAGTTCACGTATTACTGAAGCCTGGCTTGGAGAATTTTAAGCATTACTTAACTAGCGTGTGAGATGAGTGCAATTGTGCGTTAGTTTGAGCATTCTTTGGCATTGCCTTTCTTTGAGATTGAAATGAAAACTGATCTTTTCCAGTCCTGTGGCCACTGCTGAGTTTTCCAAATTTGCTGGTGTACTGAGTGCAGCACTTTCACAGCATCATCTTTTAGGATTTGAAATAGCACAACTGGAATTCCATCACCTCCACTAATTCAGTATTAATTAAAAAAAAAAAAAAAACAGCTGATACAACAGAATCTGATCTACTGAATTACAGACCATTTACTCAATCTGAATAGGGCCTCCTACGGAAAGGCAATATGGACAGGAGTCATTCTAGACCCCCGGAACAGTTGGTTTTGTTCTTTTGGGATGCACAACTTTTGATGTAATGGGGGAATGAGAGGAGGATATACTGGGGGGCGGGGGAAGTGGGGAGGGACTTGCTGACCAGAGTCCCACTAGTGGAACTCAGACCAGTTCAGTAGGAGAACCAGCACAGCCTCGCATACTATAAACCCCAGGGGGCTAACTCCACAAGCAGCAAAGAAAACAGGGCAAAGTTCCACATAGGATAAGAAGGTCTCCTCAGCCACAGAGAAAAAGGGAGAGTCCTTCCGTCAAGAAACCTATGTTCTATGTTCCAAGAGCGCACACACAGAGGGCAAATAACAGTGATTGAAAATTAAAAAGGATATTTAAAAACGTATGTGCACATTTTTAAAGAAATGAGGAAAGCCAGGAAAAAATTGGTACCACTTGGAGTTATCTAATAGGATAAAGTAGCTACTTTAAATACAGTGTCAAAGAAACATACCTCACACACACAAAGAAGGGAAGGAAAACGGGTCCATAGATATTTTCAGTTCTTCACAGGGAAGAGTTTAAGGAGATACATACAGACCAAGGGAAGGAGGACTAGCAAGGGAATTCAGAAAATACAAATTTCTGGTGCTTTTGTCCTCAACAGGCTGAGCACAACCATACGGGGCAAAGGAAACTGGTGTCACATGCTTCTGAATAGCAGTTACAACACTAAGTTCCTGCTGCCAGGAAGGGGACAAAGTAAGTCTTTTCATTTTAGTCAGATCATCATATTCACTTTTACATCATTTTCAGCAGAAAAACTATACTAAGACTGTACTTGCTTTCTTGAAGAATACAAAGGTTTTACTTTTTATAAATCATTTAGGTCCTATTATGTTTTAACTCTCTTTGGGCGTACCGTTCTAACACGTGTCGACTCCTGTGGCCACCACAATGATGCCAGAGAGCCACGGATCCAATAAACCTCCCTTGTGCTGCACTCTGTAGTCACCTCTTCCTCGCCCCTAACACCTCGTCTTTTCACCGTTTCATCTCTTCAGAATGTCATATAAATGGCATCATATAAATGGAGTCACTCAGCTTAATTTTTAAAGGATATAGCCTTGAGTCTGGCTTCTTCCCCTTAGTGTAATGTGCTTGAGACCTGTGTCTTTCCCTTAGTATAATAATGCCCTTGAGATACCTTTCTGCATCCCCATCAGCAATGTATGAAGATTCCAGTTGCTCCATATTCACACTCACACTTATTGGTGTTAGAGGAGTTTTAAAGTTTAGCCATTCTAATAGGTATGTGCCAGACTTTCCCCACTGACTAAATGGTGAGCCTCTTTTCATGTTATTTGCCAACAGTATATTCTCTTTAGTTGTTTTGGTTGGGGTGTTTGTTTTCTTGTTCATTTTGAGAGGTCTTTAGATATCTTGGATACAAATTCTTTGTCAGATATGTGATTTGCAAATATTTTCTCCCACTCTATAGCTTGTCTTTTCATTCTCTGAACAGTGTTTTTCTCAAGTTTTAATTTTGATGAAGTCTACTTCATGCTCTTGTAGATCATGCTTTTAGTGTCGTATCTAGAAGCCTTTTGCCTTAAGTCCATGATATAAAGGGTTTTTTTTTCATGTTTTCTTCTAAAAGTTTTATTGCTTTACATTTAGATTATGATCCACTTTGAATCAATTTTTGTATGAGTTTTAGGTCAAGGTTCATTTATTTTTGCATATGGACATCCTGTTGTTTTAATTCCATTTATTGAAGACTATCCTTTTCCCACTGAAATACCTTCACATTAAAATATATATATATTTATTTGGCTGCATCAGGTCTTAGCTGTGGCATGCAGGATCTTTCAGTTGCAGAATGTGGGATCCAGTTCCCTGACCAGGGATCAAACCCAGGCCCCCTGCATTGGGAGCGCAGAGTCCCAGCCACTGGACCACCAGGGAAGTCCACCTTCACATTTTTTTGTTAAAAATTGAACAGTCTATTGTATGGGTCTATTTCTGGACTCTATCTTCTGTTCCACTCATTTGTCTATAGTCATGAATACTGTAGCTTTATAGTAATTCTCAAAATTGGGTGTGAGTCCTCTAGCTTTGCTCCTCTTTTACAGAATTGTCGTGATTTTAGTGTTGTTTTTTTTTTACCTTAACATATGTCTTCTAGAATCAGTCTGTATCTAACAGAAAATCCTGTGGAGGCTGTGATTAGAATTATAGTAAATCCATAGTTCCGTTGGAGAGAATTGACATCTTAACTATATTAGGTCTTCTAATCCACAAACAGAGTATTTCTTTCCATTTACTAGGTTGTGATTTCATTAGCATTTTGTAATTTTTCCACATACAGATCCTACATTTTTTTTTTAATTTGTTTTTGGCTGGCTGGGTCTTCGTTGCTGTGCGTGGGCTTTCTTTAGCTGTAGTAAGCAGGGACTACTGTCTGATTAAAGTGTTCAGGCTTCTCCTTGCAGTGGCTTCTCCTGTTGTAGAGCATGGGCTCTAGGGCACACAGGCTTCAGCAGTTGTGGCACATGGGTTTAGTTGGCATGCGGCATGTGGGACCTTCCTGGACCCAGATCAAACCCACGTCTCCTGCATTGGCAGGCAGATTCTTAACGACTGAACACAAGGGAAGTCCCACCTACACGTTTTATTATTAGATTTATACCTAAGTATTTTTCTTTTCTTCTTTGGAACTATTATAAATGATACTGTTTTGATAATTTAATTTCACTGCTAGCATTTCACTGATTTTGTGTGTTGATCTTATATCCTGCAGTCTGGCTAAACTATTTATTATATAGCTTTTTGATATATTCCATGGAATTTTCCATATGGATAGCCATGTGATCTGAAAAAGGGGACAGTTTTATTCTTTTCCAATCTGTTATTTTTCTTGACTTAACTGCACTGGCTAGGTCTTCTAGTATGATGTAGAATGTAAGTGAGAACAGACATCTTTCCCTCATTTTGGATCTTAGGGTCAAAGCATTCTATTCTTCACCATTAACTATGATGTTCCCTGTAGGTTTTTTGTAGATGCCTTTTGTCAGGTTGAGTAAGTTTCCTTCTGTTCCTAGTTTGCTCTGTGTTTTTACCATGAACTAACGTTGAATCTTGTGAAACACTTTTTCTGCTTCAATTGATATGATCATATGATTCTTCTCTGGACCAGCAGGATAAAGTACATTCATTGATTTTCAAATATTGAACCAGCCTTGCATTCCTGGGCTTTAGTTTCCCCATTCTGCCACATAATAACTGTATCTGCATCCAGGACTAGGCATCAGAATAGACAAAAAAAAAAAAAGAGGAATCCACTTCAAGTTCTGGAAATCACAGCTCCACTGCTAAAGTAAAAAGGTTCTCTTCCTTTGGTTTTAGGTGCCTACCCTCCTGCCACTGTAATCATTACTGTCTGCAGCAGTGTAATACTGCCTGGGTGCTAGGATAGAGAAGGGAAAAAGGAAGAAAAAAACCCCCTGAGATTTCTTCCACCCTCTCTGACCCTTAGCTGATCCCCCTTCCTGCTCTTCAGACCAGAGAGAGCCTCTCTTGCAGTTATTTCTGTTCACACCTGGAGTGAACTTTCCAGGTTTTAGAATCCTTCAAGTCCAGGCCTGGTGATACTAGAAAGGCGAAAAATGGTCATCTACCCATCAGCAGTTTAGTAGACCTTCATACTCTGGTCTTCCATTTGCTTACTGCCCTTTACATTTCTGAGTTCTCAGACAGCTGCTCCATTCATTCTGTCCAAGATTTATACTTGCATTAAGAAAGACAGAAGAGTATGCTTATCTATCTTTCCTAGAACTGGAGTACAGGCCCAACTATGTTTAATTTGTGAAACAAGAAAGGAAATGTGAATGCTTTCAAAATCTAAATTAAAAGCTTGCCTCTAAAGTTTGTACTATGAGCTTTTAAAAAACTATGCATTAATTTGATTCCCGGGAAGTTTTTGTTTGTTGTTGTTTTTTGTTTTTGTTTTTTTAAGAGATGAAACTTTGCTTTTTGAAAACTTGGAAGTTTTCAGAGATAAGGATAATTTCTTCTCTTATGTATCTGTTAAGGTTCTTACCATGTAAGCAACATTAATGGTCTCTGGCTAACTTAAACAAAAGCAAAATTCCAAGCACAGATTTTCAGTATAGCTGAGATAGGTTCTGTGTTGGAGGAAATGCCAGAAAGGACCTAAGAAGAGAAAGCCAAACTCACAGAAGTGAAGAAAGGCTAAAGAAGCAAACTCGAAAAGAAACCTGGCTGTTAAGGAAGCACAAATGCTCAAAAAGCCTTGGCAAAGCCTTCTGTTTCAAGAAATTTAAGCTTTAAGACAGTGTGAGATGCACCAGTCCCTCAAATGGGGTAAGTTCCCCCCCAAAGAAAATCAAGGTGCTATTACCAAAGGTGCACAGCAAAAGCAACACATAAATGCTTCCTCAAGGACATGCCATATATGTTATTCTCCCATGTTCACAAAAACCTGAGGCCTCTCTCTTTTAGTTATAAAAAGAAAACCAACATAGGAAACCAACATAGTCTCAATATCATTATCAGCTTACAGAAGCAGTTCTCAAACTTTTGGTCTCACGATTCTTTATACTGTTAAATGTTCATGAGGACCCCAAAGAGCTTTTGTTTACATGGGTTATATCTATTGATATTTACTGTTATCAGAAATATAAAACTGATAAAAATTCAAGATATTTATTAATTCATTGAAAAATAACAATCAACTTATTACAGGTTAACATAAACAACATATCTTTATGAAAACTAATTTTCTAAGACAAAAGTTTAATGAGAAGGGTGGCATTGTTTTACATTTTTGCAAATCTCCTTAATATCTGGCTTAATAGAAGAAAGATGGTATTCTGCTTCTGTATTCATTCTGTTATGTTGTTTTAGTTGAAGGATATTAAAAAATTCTAGCCTCACACAAAGTTGGAAAATGGATGGATTATTTTAAGAGCTCTTTTAGAAAATGTGGATATTCTTCTTTGACTCTGCACCAAACTTGGCAAGTGAACTTTTCATCATTATTATGTTAAAATGTGATAGTCTAGCTTGCACTTGTAATGGATCTGTTACCCTTGAATGATTTTGCAATACAATTCATTGATCATTTGGAAAATATTGGTTTACTGAGCTATGATCTTCCACGTGTTTGATACATTTATTAAAAATCTTTTCAAAATCAGTTATTAATATTACTATCAATCATATCAGAATTAAGTATTGGAAAGATACCCAGCACATGAATGTAGGTTTTCCAAAATTCTAATTTTCACCTGAAAAGCTTGAATTTTATCTCTGGCAACACATGCTACCAGCTGTTTTCATTGACAGGACAAGTTCACTCTGCTTTCTCAAGAAAATGACTACCATATTACCACATCCAGATAACCAAAATTTGTCAATTATTTCAAATAAAAACGGTGTTCCATTACAAAAGCAGCTAGGTCAGCATGCAGCCCAATCACACAAGTACTTTTCCTAAAGAAAACCATCATGTTTTGGTACACAATAGAAATGCTACAGGAAAATTTCCTATTTTGTCAGATGAAATACTGAAAAAACATTTTGTTCAAGGCTTAATAAAATTCTAATTTTTACTGCTTCATCAGACATTCTTAGGTGTATTAATAAAATTAATTAGGCTTAATAAAATTAATAATTTTTACTGCTTCATCAAAGACATTAACTGAAACTGGCTTTTTTTTTTTTTTTAACTGTAAGCATGTGCCAATGAAGACTACAATGACTACTAATACAGTTTATTATTGCCTTGACACCAGAAATTTTACCCATCACTGCTTTTGCATCATCAGTGTAAATGTCAGTGCACTGAAAACCTCAACTAACATTTTGGCATTATTATGAATATAGTTTTGAACCCTGAAAGGGTCCCGAAGACCTGCAAAGATCCCCAGACCACACATGGAGAAGTTCTAACTTAACAAATAACTTATTTGATAAACTTTAAAAAAAATTTTAATAAACTTTAAGATAAACTGCTGTGATACTTTATAAAGTTTAAAAATGCAACAAAAAGCCTCACTGAGCCTAGGCATTCCAAGATATTTTCCTAAAGATGACCATTAACAGATTTTATGACTAAATAAGAAATTAAAAAAAAATAAATCGAAGAGACAAGTGATACAATATCATTTAATAACTTGGATATTACTATGGTAGCCGGCCTCTAAGATGGCTCCCAATGATCCCCACCTCCTGCCTAGTCCCATTCCATACACTAATCCAGTTGGTCAGGTCTATGTGAACAAGAGCATATGGCGGAAGTGGTATGTCACTTCTGAGATTAGTTTATAAAAGACTACAGCTTTCTCTTCTCTTCCATCACTACTGCTCTAGGGGAAGCAAGCTACTGTGCTCTAAGTAGCCCTAAGGAGAGACAAGGACCTGAAGTCTTCGAGCCAACAGCCAGCGAGAAAGTGAGTCCTGCTAACAACCAACGGAGTGACCACAGAAGCAGACTCATCAGCCCTGGCTGAGTCAAGACTCAGATAACTGCAACTGTAGCAGGCAGCTTGACTATAATCTCATGAGAGACCTCCAGTTAGAAACACAGCTAAATCACTACCAGATTCCTGACCCTTGGAAACTGAGAGATAGTATTTATTGTTTTAAGCTGCTAAAGTTTTGGCTTACTCTGTTACACAGCAGTAACAAGAGAACTGGCACCTGGTGGAAAATGAAAAAGCAGAAGGGAGTCAACCTAAGAAAACGGTGGACTGTTTGAAGGGAATCTAGATTTTGCTAACAAATTTTTTCTAATGAAGCCTCCAAACAAGAGATCTGTGAACTTAAATAATAAATATGCAGCTGAAGATGAAAGCCCACAGGCTCTTCCAGAAGACAGAACTATAACCCTTGGGTTCTGAAAGAGTTGCATGGCTGAATTAGCTGGCCACTTAAGAGTAGTTACATGAATTACCCTGAACTGGCACCATTTCTTCCCATTCAAAGGATCCTTAAGCTGTTTTCCAAGTAGGCATGGATTTCTCCTTTGCTAATGTCTTTTCTGGCATTTTATCTCCGACACAAACCTGACTCACCAATACTAAAAATCTATTCTTGTAATCATTCCTCCTTGGAATGGGAATTTTCTCAGCATTCTTTGCAAGACCAAAAGTAGATCCTGCCCCAAGGTGCTTAACTGAATAAATAAAATATTGGCATCCCACACAGTTTTTTAACTTTTTTTAACAGGGTGTCTGACTGAGTACCCAGCACACAGCCAAGAGACCAAATGTCTTCTTTGCTAAGCAAGGTTTTATCTCCTACCTCTCTGCCCTTGAGAGCTCATCCTTTTAGGAGGTGCTCTTATCTTTTCTTACCAATTTCCTTACTTTCACCACCAAGACAATGCTGAGCTATTGTTTTTCAGTCCCCATCTCTGCATCTGTTTCCACACCCCTAGCCTTGGTTATTGGAGAAGAAAAAGCTTTTTCTGACTGGTTTCCATGGCCACTTCAGTGTTTTAAATATAAATAAGTTCCACTACTTAAAGCTACCTGAACCATGACATAGTTCCAGCCCCAAATTCCTAGACACTCTACAAGCTTTTTTCTTGTCAAGAACGCTGCCTGCGCCAGCCTCCTACCATTACTATTTTTCTAACTGGCTGATTATCTCAGCATCTCTGATTCTGTCTGCTCAAAGGGAATGTTCCCTAAGCCTCTCAGTAATTGCATGAAAGAGCGCAACACGGTCCCACATTTTCCAAGGCACCAGCTCTTCTCCTTGGTCTATAATAAACAAGGGTGACCAAATCCTAAGCCAGTTACTTTTAGCACTTTCAACATGCTGCTCTGAATGGTACACTCTCCAAAATGTCATTCTTCAATGCCAACTCACTTCCTGTGTACTGTGGCCCCTCCTGTCAGGGCCACAAGGAAGACCATCAAAAATCACGAAAGCTGAGCATGTGCCTCAACAGTCCTTTCCAAGACTGGGCTAGGAAGAAGGGTAACCTGATGAAGTAACACTTATGTGTGTGAGTTAATGTGTTTTGAATTTGCTCACTTGCTCTCTCTCCATCCCTGTCTGTCCTCCACCCCACACAGGAAAGATAAACACTGATTGCTCAAAGAACTCTGATCTTTGTTAAAAGAAAAAAGAAATTAAAAATAGAGCCTTACAGCCTCCTTGACCAGTTTTCTACTGGATTCGATCACTGCCTCTGTCAGTGTAAATTCCGTTTTAATCATCTCCAGCACATTGATAGCTGATTCCAGTGGTGTGAGCTCAGCTTCCATATCAAAGGAACAGTCTAGGACAAAGAGTACAGTTTTCACTTTTACCTATTTTCTAAAGAGCAGAAGAATTATGTCTATATATATTTATATAAAAAAGAAAACACAAATACAGTAAGACTTGCATTTAGTTTGTTAATATACTGGCTACAGGCTTACAAACAGGTTAAGGGTCCAAATTCAAATCCTTAAATTTCAAGTGACCTTCAGTAATTTTCAGGACAGGTAACAAACTGTTCTTTTAACACATGCATATGCATCTTAAATGTCAGAATCAGATACAAACAGAAACTATAGATCATTTTACTCAACAGCTGTCAAGATCAATTTAGGAAAAGAAAAAAAGTGCTCATACTTTTAAAAATGTCCATCTTCACATAATTCAATTTAGACAGCAACAAAGTTGGGGCGAGCAAGAAACAGGTGGGAGGAAATAAACACAGAAAAGCAGCCAAGAGAATACTAAGTAGTAGAACCAGAGAATAAACTCGTCCTAGAAGGAAAAAGACCACTGTGACTGAAACAAAACAGCCCACCTTAACCCTGAATCCTTCAGTCCAGGATGTAAGTTTGAAAACAATGTAACCCTAAACAAGTAAGCCGTGAGAAGAACATAAAAAAACAGCCATACCTAAATTTTCCCCTTCTTCAATGCGCGACAGACACTGCATAACCCGCAGCAGCCGAGACACGGTATGCTCCTTCCCCAAGGGCCTGACAAGCAAAGCTGGGAAAGAAGACATCGTTGACTCGGCGACCCCCAGCCGCGACACGTGGGGGCGAGGTGTGTGTGCACAGATCCCCTTCCCAGGAGCCCCCAGCCTCCTTCCCCAGGGCCGGCCCTCACCCTGCATGATGTCCCGGATCTGCCTGAAGTCCCCGTACCGGCTAGCCCGAAAGGCCCGCAGCGCCTCGTGGAAGTAGAACTTGAGCACCCAGCGGTTGACCGCCTCCTCCAGCCGCGCCTCCCCCGCGCCGCGCTCCGCGGCGCCCCCAAGCCCGGGCGCGTGGCGCCCCCGCCGAGCCCGCCCGCCGCTACGGGACGCCCGCCTGCCTGCCGCCCGCCCGCTGCTGCCGCTGCTCCCGCCTCCTCCCGCCATCGCGTCTGATCGCCGCGCGCCCTCCCCGCCCTCCCTGCCGGGACGCTTCCTCGACTGTGACGCCGCTGGGTCACGCACGACGCCCGGGCCGGAAGCGGAGCCCGCCGTCCCGGCTCCCGCGGCCATGATACGGACGGCGTTCCGAGCCGCCCGCGGGCTTCTGGGAGGGAAAGAACCGAAGGCTCCCAGCCTCCCTCTCGGACCCCGTAGAGGCCGCAATGCCTGCTGGGACTTGAAGTCTACGTTGCCAAGACGGATACGCTAACCACGGTTTGCGGTTGTCGACTCCGGAATTACGGAACATTAGAGACGCGGGGCTGTGTGTAAAGAGAAATGCGTGCGTCTTATTAAGCATTTTTAAAATAGTGAAATGTAATGTGCAGGGAGGAAACTTTATTCTAAAGTTTACGTTTTAACAAGTAAAGCAAAAGGCCAGTGTTAACCCAGCAGGGATCAAGAAATAGGATATGATCGGCACCCCAGAAATGTCTAAACATGTAAGACATATAATCTTTAAAATTTTTTTCTTTTCTTTTTAAAAATTTTATTTTTAAATTTTTTTGTTTTTTCCTTTTTAAATTTTTTTCTAAGACAATTTTTTAAAATCACAAAAGTAGCACATTTAGAACAATTAGAAAAAAAATAAAAGATTACAGTTTAAATCAGCTATTAATATTAACATTATCCCACATGAAAAGAGAGGTTGACATTTAGGTTTATAGCTTTCCAATGTTTTGTGTACCTATTTCGCTGTGTGTGTATGTATGTATGTGTGTGTATATACAAAACTGAGATTATACTATGTATATTTTATATAACCTTCAATTTGCATTCAACATGTAATGAACATCTTTGCATGTCATTGTTTTTTTTTTCCTATGGTATCTTTAGCAGCTACGTAACATTTTACCAATGAACCAAAGTCTCATTTATCTAAACAACTACTGTAAGGGGGCTTACCTGGTGGTTCAGATGGTAAAGAATCTGCTTGCAATGCCTGAGAAATCCCATTGACAGAGGAGCCTGGCAGGCTACATTCCCTGTGGTCACAAAGAATCCGACACAACTGAGAGACTATCACTTTCACCACCGTAAGTTATTCAGTTTATTTCAAAATTTTGTAATTCTGCACTATCTCGATATTAGAAACATCCTTTTAAATGTATCATTGCACAAATTCATAATTATTTCCTTAGGATAATTTCCTTAAAGTAGAATTTTTGAGTCAAAGAATATATAGTGTAGAACACTGATCAGAATTTCACTCATCACTCTTCCCTTTTACTTTTGAACATGATGCAGACTCCTTAAAATGGCTTTTAAAGCCCGAAGAAGTAGCCTGTTTGCCAACTTCATTTTGGGCTCGTGTTTCGTGTGTGTGTGTGTATGTGTATACAACTTCTATCATTTCCCTTTCACCTACTACTCAGTTTGCTCAGAGCCTTCACTTGGGCTTCCCGGTGGCTCACTGGTGAAGAATCTGCCTGCCATGCAGGAGACCTGAGTTTGATCCCTGGGTTGGGAAGATCCCCTGGAGAAGGGAAAGGCTACCCACTCCAGTATTCTGGCCTGGAGAATTCCGTGGACTGTGTATAGTCCATGGGGTCACAAAGAGTCGGACATGACTGAGCGACTTTCACTTCACTTGTCCATTCCAGCCTTACTAAATCCTTCCTGTCCTTCAAGTGTCACTTAAAAGACATTTCACCCCTTCTTGGTTTTCTGGGTTAGGTTAAATCCCATTCGTGCTGTGTCCTGAGCACCTCATACTTCATCCTTCCTGAAATACATTCTCCACAGTTAGCTCATTTGGGGGCTGGCACTCTGTCTTCTTATTTACCGTGCATCCCAGAGCCTCACCCAGGGTCTGCCACATGAGGTTGGATAGAATTGAGTAGGCACATGAGTAAGGCTTTTGATACATGTTGGAAAACTGTGCCACCAGTGTATTATTTTTACTGAAATTTAATTCTGTGTCCACCAGGAAACTATATTTACTCAAACAGGGACATTCTTGTAACTGCCTCCCATTTCTTAAATATTTGTATTATGATTTTCTAGCTACAGAGTTGCTGACTGCATAATCTTATGACTTTATAGGATACATACCCTGAGTTATTTTCTCCTTTTCTATCCTTGTAGATAGGCCTGGAGAGGTCCATCTCTTCTTTTCCAAGTCTTTTCTTGTCCAACCCCAGTTCCAAATCCACTTCCAGCTTGGGGTTACACGAGCTGGGTTCCTGCGCCTTACTTACTTCTTTGCATTTCTGTGCTGGGTTTGCCACATTGACCTTGAAGAGCCTTCTTCATTGCATGTGTCACTATCTTCCACATCTACCATATCTTCCACAGGCAGGGGAGTTAGTAAATAAGGGGCATTTCCAAAGGACTAGGTGGGCTGCGGGTGTAGGTAGCAAGTAGGTAGCAATGTGAGCCACCTATAGGTGTCTCTGATGCTCTTGAAATTCATCACCCATCATCAAGACTAAATAGAGAAATCCCAGTTCTGGTGGATACATGTGCCCCTTCTCTGGGAGGCTCAGTAATTGGTCTAGCTTCAAACATTTTTCTGCTAACGCCACTGGACTAGAATCAGCAGAGATCTATTTTGGGGCCACTAAAGGAGAACTCAGGAGGACAAGTGGCAGCATCATTGAGGATATGACATGACATGCTGGATCCTTGAATGAATTAGACCTTAAACTATTCAGTATCCTGGTCTGACAAAATCTCCTCATGGTGGACATTCCAGAATAGGGGAAGAGGTCTCTCATTCTGTCAGATCTTTGTTGACTGTGGCTGCTTTGATCCCAGCCTGCCTGCTTTATTTATTTATTTTTGGCTGAGTTGGGTCTTCATTGCTGCGCAGGCTTTCTCTAGTTGCAACAAGTGGGGGCTGCTTTCTGGTTGCGGTACACAGGCTTCTTATTAAGGTGGCTTCTCTTGTAATGGAGCTCAGGCTCTAGGTGCACGGGCTTCCGTAGTTTCAGCTCATGGGCTCAGTAGCCCCACAGCATGTGGGATCTCCCCGGACCAGGGATCAGACCGGTATTATCTGCGTTGCAGAGCAGATTCTTAACCACTGGACCACCAGCGAAGCTCTAGCTTACCTGCTTCTAACCAGGAGCCAAATTACCTGCCTCAAATCCTGACTGTTCATTTTGCTAGACGTGTAACCTTGAGCAAGTTACTTAACCATCTCTGTGCCTCTGTTTCTTCATCTGTCAAGCATAAATAACAGAGGTACCACATGGGGGTTGTATAAAAATTAAATCAATTAGTATTTCCAGCACCCTTGGTGAGGGGTCTGGCTTGTAGTGAGGACTCCGTAAGTGTGAGCTACTTTTATTAACTTATCTATTCATTGCCTGCCTGCCTGAAAAGCCTTTCCTTTTCTTCTATATCAAAAATCTTCTCATTTTTTGTTTTCTTTTTTTTTAAGTTAATGTATAACGCATAAATTGCATGAATATTTAGGGAAAAGCTTTATGAGCTTTCTCATTTTTCAAAGTCCCACTATTATGTGGTTGTCCCAGCATCACTCTCTTCCTGACCACAAATACTCAAATCTCATCTAAGGAAATCTGATTTGAGGAGTTTCAGGACTTCTTGCCCTCTCAATGGGCACCAGCAGGAGGCAGTGTGATATAGGGGAGAAGCCATGGTCAGCATGTGAAAGTCACTCAGTTGTGGTCAACTCTGAGACTTCATGAACTATATAGTCCATGAAAGGGTAGCCATTCCCTTCTCCAGGGGATCTTCCCAATGCAGGGATTGAACCTAGGTCTCCCACATTGCAGGCAGATTCTTTACCAGCGCAGCCACCAGGGAAGCCCCATAGTTAGCATGTTAAGGACCAAATAGGTTTATCCTGGCCCAATGACGTAGGCATACCTCACAGATATTACAAGTTTGGTTCCAGGCCACTGGGATAAAGTGAGTCACGCGAACTACCTTCAATTTGTTAAAAAAAAAAACAAAACAAACTCAACATCTGTGACCCATAATAAAATGAGGTATGCCTATACTGGCTTGGCTAAGACCTTAACCTCTGGAAGCCTTGTTTTCCTAATCTTCTAAGGACACCAGACTACCAAATGGACCCTTCAGAGGGTTGCAGTGAAGAGGAAATGAGATAAGGCCTGTAAACAATGCCTGATACACTCCAGTTAAATTATTATAGTAATAGTAAAATTTTAACAAATAATAATACCCAGTGTCAGGGAGGGTGCTGTGAAATAAGCGGTTTCAGCCAGTGCTGGTGAGAGTAAATCAGTACAGCTTTTCCAGAGAGCAACTCAGAAAAAGAAAAAGGAAAAAAAACCCAAAAGCCATACAAATTCCGTTGTTTAGAAATTTACTCTATGGAAATAATCATGAATGAGAGCACCAAGATTTAAGTACAAGGATTTTCATCACAGAATTACTTGTTATGTAAAAAAAAAATTAGAACTGAAAAGATCTGATAATAAAATTGTTAACTAAGTCATTGTGTGTTCATAGTAAGGAATTTTTATTGGTAATAAAAATTGTACCTCACCATAAAATAAATCAATAGTTATGGACCCAAAGATTATTTTATGCTCAAGATGTAATAAGAGAAAAAGTATAGAAACATATAATGTGACAATAAATTTATAGAAATAATACTCATAAAAAATTTTTTGCATGTTTACTGTTTATCACTTACTATACTAAGGTGACTTAGATCTGCCATTTCATTTAATCTTAACCAAAATCCTGCAAAAGAGGTCTCATTTTGCCAGTGTTACTGTTGAGTGAACTGAGTCTCCAGGAGGTTGACTTGCCCAAGATACCATAATGAATATGTTTAAGTCAGATCTTAGATCAGATATGTTTGAATTTTTTTTAATATTTATTGATATGGCCGTGCCAAGTCTTAACTGAGGAACGAGGGATCTCTGTTGTGGCACCTGGGATCTCTAGTTGCAGGGATCTTTAGTTACCACATGAAGGAATCTTGGGACCTCCCAGGTGGCACCAGTGGTAAAGAATCCACCTGCCAATATAGGAGACATAAGAGATGCAGGTTCAATCCCTGAGTTGGGAAGATCACTTGGAGTAAGAAATGGCAACCTGTTCCAGTATTCTTGCCTGGAAAATTCCATGGGCAGAGAAGCCTGCTGGGCTACAGTCCATGAGGTCTCAAAGATTCGGACACAACTGAGGGAATCTTTAGTTGTGGCATGCAGGATCTAGTTCCCTGACAAGAGATCGAACCCAGGCCCTCTGCATCAGTAGTGGCAAGTCTGAGCCAATGGACCACCAGGGAAATCCCCATATCTTTTTATTTTTAAATGGATGATGGTAGATATCAAATCACCATTGTATTTATATTTCATTGGATATATTTATGACAGTGATATAATTTTATTTTTAAATGATAAGATCTGTAATGTGCAGAGGTTACATCTTTTGTATCTAGGTAACACATGATGAACCACTCCAGACTTATGCCCCTTTCAAGCCAATCCCCATCCCCAGCTGCTCTTTGGGTTTCAATGCCTTAGTTTTGTCTGTTCTTGAATTTCATATAAACAGAATCATGTAGTATAACAGATACTCTGTGCTGGACTTCTTTTGTATCACCATGTTTTTGAGATTTGTGCCTGTTGTTCCTTTTTATTGCTGAGTAATGTTCTGTTGTACGAAAATCTACAATTTGTTTATCCATTCTCCATAGATATTTGGGCTGTTTCCAATTTGGCAGTTACAAATAAGGCTGCTATGAGCATTATTGTACAAGTTTAAAAAATGTAAATAAGATGAAAAACTTTTAGATGTCAACTTACTTATTTTTTAATTGGAGTGAAATTGCTTCACAGGATTATGTTACTTTCTGCTGTACAACGCGAATCAGCTCTAAGTATACATATATCCCCCCCTCTTGAGCCTCCCTCTCAGATATCAACTTTAAAATTGACAAGGGGATACATATTCTTAGGCAGTAATTTCTTTTTTTTTTTCTTGTGAAATATAACATACATTCAAAGAACGCCTGTTTTCCAATAAATCCATTTAACCATGCTGCCTAAGCTTAAAAATGCAACAGTCTGTTAGGTATATGGTTATGTATTGCAAATATCTTCTCTCACTCTGTGCTTTATGTATTATTGTACTCTTTAGAGAGTATACTTAAGAACTACTGGTTATCTTAATTTACTTATTGAGTATAATTTAATTTATCATTCTTATATCATGAGAGCTGACAGGGCTTGTTAAAGAAATCCTTTCATTCATAAGTCATAAAGGTATATATATATATATATATATAACATCATCTTCTAAAAAACTGTAGATTTTTGCCTTTCACATTTAAGTCTTTATCCAGCTGGATTTTATGTTTGTATATGAAATGAAGAAGGGTCCAATTTCATTTTTTTCCAATAGGTATCCAGGGATCCTAGTGCTATTTTTTAAAAAGATCTTTTCCCACTCTTGGTAGTGCCTCCTTTGTTTTAAGTTACATGTCCATAGAAGTGTGTCTGTTTTTAGGGATACACCATTTTTCAAAATTATTTGATGGCATTTGTTATTGTTTAGTCACTAGGTTGTGTTTGACTCTTTTGTGACCCCATGGACTGTAGCCAGCCAGGCTCCTCTGTCCATGCGATTTCCCAGTCAAGGATACTGGATTGGTTTGTCGTTTCCTTCTCCAAGGGACCTTCCTGATTCAGGGATCGAACCGAAGTCTCCTACATTGGCAGGCAGATTCTTTACTACTGAGCCACCAGGGAAGCCCATGTGATGGCATGTACAAGCAGAAAAATTATGATGACCACTCCACTAAGCTTTTATCTAGTGTGGCTTTTATCTAGTCATTTAACTTCCCTGAGTTTCCTGCACTATTGGTTGAATATGATGGGGTCGCCCAGTAAAGCAACTAGAAGTTTTGACATAATAAACCTCAAGTGGCAGTAGTAGCAATTTTTTTTTCTTTCCATTGTTATATTTCCAGTGCTATGAAGTATGTGGAAACAAACCTGCTTGTGGCAGGAACTGCCAAAGGATGTGACATTTGGGTGGGTCACGAATGACGTGGAATCTGTCATCCTTTTCTATGACCCCGATCTGTTGGCTGTCCATGGTGCATTTCCCATGTGTGTTTCATCTGTATTCTATTTTATCTCCTTTCGAAGAGCCCAGGGAAAAGGACTGTGCCCCGCCCCACACATCACTTGTAGGGAACCCCAGTAGCAGTCGCCTAAGAGGACCTAGAATTGGACTGGCTCCGTGTTTGTCAGACACACAGACATGTCACCGAGGCCTTTTAAAAATTCTTGCCACTGTAGTGCTGCAGGATTCCTGAGTTTCACCCACATGCTGCTCCCTCCCCAAACCCAGCCACCGGCCAACACAAGTAGAGCCAACAGACTCACCCACTTAACCCAGCACCACCACCCATGGGAGTGGTGAAATCCATACCACACCTCCTGTACAGTCTTGCCTCTGGGAGAGGGAGCACAGGGTCCTGCATACAGTAGGCTCTCGATAAGCATCAGGTGCATAATAAATGAGTAACCATGTTATGATCAGGATATAGGAGAGCACATTTCCATCTGCTGCAGTGTAGCAAGAAGTGGGTAAGGTGTTCCCGGTCCTGAGTATTCCTTGGCATCACGGTGTTGTGGAGGGGCTATTCAGTATATATATTCCCTCCACACACACACACACACACACACACACACACACAACTGAATTAGAACAGAAAAGGTATACACAGAAAGGAGTTATTTTAAATTAAATTCTCTGGGAGAATCTGAATTTTGATGCCCAGTCAGGGATGGGAATGATAGAATTATTAAACTCCTGGATCCATTGTTCATTAAAAGTACCAAATTGGCCATCAATCAAAATTAAAAATTTGCATGCCTTTGAACCTGTACATCTTCCTAGATTCTATCCTGTGCCCCAAAATATAGACACAAACATATTCAGGGCAGCATTTCTGAAACAGAAAAATACTTGAAACTAGGAAAATGTCAAATCATTCATTAAACAACTTTTATTGAGCACAATTCCCATTATAAGAGACAGCACTATCAAGAAAATAATAAAGTCCTTACTTTTAGAGAGATTTATGTTTTATTCCATCAAAGAAGTACTGAATGAATAATTTATGATACACCCAAGCAGTGAAATAAGTATTATTGTGCCATGGAAAGGAACAAGGTTTGTTAATATATACTGCTTTGGAAAGGTGTTCAAGACAGTTCTTTTTTTAAAAGATTGAGGTATAATTGAAATAACATTAGATTAGATTAGTTTGTATTATTCAAAATCAGTAAATAAAAAAACGTGTTGGAAAACAGTGCACATAGTATTGTCCTATTTGTGTGTAATACATATATACACATATGCATACATATCTACATAAGTAGAAAAAATGTGGAAGAATGTTCCCAAAAAATTGTTAATGACAGTTATCATTGGGAAGTATGATTGAAGGGAAGCAGATTTCTAATTTCTCTTTATACCCTTTCATGCTTTTTATTTAACTTTTTATTTTGTATTGGGGTTCAGCTGATTAACAATGTGGTGATAGTTTCAGGTGAACAACTGAGGGACTCAGCCATGCATATACATGTAACCAGCCTCCCCCAGGCTCCCCTCCCATCCTGCCGCTGCATAACATTGAGCAGACAAAGTTCCATGTGCTGTAGGGTAGGTCCTTGTTGGTTATCCATTTTAAATACAGCAGTGTGTGCACGTCCATCCCAAACTCGCTAACTGTCCCTTCCCCACATCCTTTCATGCTGTTTAAACTTCTTAACATAAAGAAACATTACTTTTACCATTTTTTTGATTAAAAAAAAAAATTCCCTATAACCTGGAAAGCCTATGAGATTTTAAACTTCCAGCAGGGGGCAGCAGTGATTCTCATATCTTTCTGATGTCAGCGTAAAACAGGATCAGTGTCCATAGATTTCCAATTCCAGGCCCGAACACTATACTTGAATTACCAGATTACAGAGGAAACAAAAAGCAATATCACAGAAAGCTTAAAATTCTGTAGAAATTTGTGACAATTCCTCTAGGGCTCTTTCTTCCTTAACATCTGTGCGTGAGTCTACACTACCTTTTTCCCCTCTGAAGCTCAGTTTTCTCATCTTGTTTTAACAGATTTTAACCGTCTGTTAACATCAGACAGTTTGACGAGCTAATCTTAAAAGATCTCTTTCCAGCTCTAAAACTCTATGACTTTAAGAATCTAAATCGGCATCAGGAAGAAACAAGCCCCAGTGCCCTCTGAAATTAATTGGCTTATCAAAGAATCTGCTTTATAGCTCTTAGCTGATCAGGATGAATTATTACTGGTTTATCTGTAGTGCAGATCAAAGAATACTTTTGGGGAAGGGGTGGGAGGGGAGGATGTTGGTATTTACTCACTCCACTGATGGAGAAAAAAGGAGAACTCTCCCACTCTATAAATGTTTAGCATGTGTGTAAAGGTCGTAGGTCTGGTGTTTAGAAATTACACACAGGCTTACGAAAGAATCTTCACTGGGTTGGCCAAATTAAACAGCAGGCAGTTGTAGAGAAATAAACACAAGTTAACATTTAACCATGAGTCCCTGTTCTTGCTGCTGGGTCTTTCTCAATAGGTGGGGCCCGCGAGAGTCAGTAGGCCGGCCAGCAAGACACTGAGCTCTTCTGGGAACACAGCCACCTACCACTTTTATAAAACACATACTTAATATATATATTTAAATACTGAATCACAAACTTTCCTAGCTATTTTTCATGCCCCAACAGCAGTGCCTTTTTTTTTTAAAGGATAATCCTTTATAAATTATAATTTTTTTAATTAGTTTTATTTAGTTTTTTGGCTGTGCCGGATCTTAGTTGCAGCATGCAGGATCTTTGATTTTCATTGAGGCATGCAAACTCTTCGCGATGGCATGTGAGATCTAGCTCCCCGACCAGGGTTTGAACCCGGTCTCCCTGCCTTGGGAGCGTAGAGTCTTAGCCACTGGACCACCAGGGAAATGCCTATAAATTGTAGTTTTAATTTATTTTTCCTATTAACATTTGCCTGAGATTACACCACTAAAGTGTCTGAGTCAAGATTTTAGCCTGTAACTGTCAGGATCCAAGAGCCTTGACTGTGGTCCTGTATGAATGAGGATTCATTCCTACTTGGTCTCTGGAAGCTGTGAATATCTGCAATAATTGATGAATATAAAGTGAATGATCATTGTGTCACAAAGCTCTGTCTTGCTTATGTATATTAAGCACTCCCTGTGTGCTGGTCTCTGTCAAGTGCTGGGGGTAAGGGTATCAAAGGATGATTTAGTAGACTTGATCATTGCACTTTAAGAAACTTCTAGTTTTTGGAGCTGACAAGTATATGAACATAACACGTGAAAAATAATAAGAAAACACAAATGAGGAAGAAGAAATCAAGGCAGCATAGCAGGATAGTTAAATCCATGGGCTGTAGAGTCCGGTTCTTAGCTGTGGGACCCTCTAAGCCTCATTTTTCTCATTTGTAAAATGAGGATAGCTTTGTGTTGGTAATTGCTATGAGGGTTAAATGATTTAATATATTATTAAATGGCTTAAGATTGAACTTGGCCGGTGGAAACACTTGTTAAAATGTATTGTTTGGTAAAGCTTAAGCACAGTGAGAATCATGCATGCCACCATATGTCTGGGGTGTTGACACCCCTTTCTTAATTTTTTCTGAGTTGCCCAATTCCAAGAGTCCCATTTCCTTGAGCTGTATTCTCTTCCCTGATGTAGTTATCTTTTGATCCTACTAGAATGTCTCCAGGAAAGAATGATGTGGCAAAGGGACCCCAACCCCTGCTCACCAAAACTTGAGCTGCATCGCAGAGAAGGAAAGCTAAGACTGGGAATAGTCCTCAGGACAGGCAGATCAGGAGAATCAACCCAGGAGTGTTTGTTAGAAAATGTCTAGGACCTACTCCCCGAGATTTTCTTTCTGCTTCAAATCCAGTTTCAATACATACTTTACTAATATTTGAATTTAATTATTATCATAGGAAGGGTTTCACATGATTTTATCCTGCAAATCAACTCCCTTCCCAACCCTGCTTATTTATTGTTTTCCCCCAAACACTGACTCACCTCCTTCATCCTCAGTCAAGGGCACTGCTTTGATATGCTACAGTGGCTGCCCCCTTTCAGCCTTGGCATGAGTCTTGGCATGAGGATGGATGTGCCCTTTCCTCTGAAACCCTCTGCCTTCTGACAGCTGTGCATAAGCTAACACATATCCACTCAAACCCACTAAAAACTCACCTCCTTCTGGAAGCCTCCCCTGCTTGAGTTCTTTACTTTTGTACTCCTGTCCTGTGCCACAGATGCATCTGGGGTTGTTGCAGACAGACAAGTTGTGGACAGACAAGTGTCCTTGTGTCTCGATTGTGCGTAAGTTATGGTTCTTCCCATTGGGGGCAGCATGGGTTTGTGGAGAGGGCAGGGACTCTGGAATCTGGCATGAATTTGTATAGCAGCAGCACTCGTAAGTTCTCAAATTCATTCTGGCTGTCCTTTGTCACCTTGGAACTGCTGCTTTTTTTCTCCTGTGTGGTCATCTTCCATCTCTGCTTCTCCAGGCACCTGTCCCCTTCTCGCTCCACTTTCCTTCTCTCCCAGAGTGAACAGAGGGCCCTCTTCTAACTTCGCAAAGCACAGCTAAGACTGTCTGTGTGCCCCACCATTTCCTGTAGTGTCCTCTGTTAAAGGGGGTTGATTACAGGCCCTTCCTCCCTGAATTCCTATAAGAAAGCAGTGCCATCAGGCATGTTCACAGGACCTGGCATACAGTGGGTTGTGGCAGTTACTTTAGACTGACTCGTTTGCTCCAAACCCATTCCAGCCCTGTCTTAGCTCACTTTCTGAACTTCAGGAGGCTGGAGGGGTAAACCTGCATAACATATCACAAACTCCCTTGCAGCTCCAGTTCTGTTTATGACTTAGATTCCATTTGTGTTGAGTCTTTAGAACTAGAAGCTACATGGAGGAAGAGGCAGGTGTGAAGCATCCATTTTGCTGAGGCCGTTCATGGCCAAGGCCTCGTGATTCTAGAACCAGCAGCTGTGTTGGCAGCTTAGCAGTTCTGAAGCTTCCGGATGGTGACAGAGGCTGTGGCTTGCTTGTCAACGAGTTCCACAGTATCATTTTGGGAGTGGTTCCTGGATGTTTAGCCTAGAGTCTGTTTCTTGACTGTCTTACTGATTCTGTGAGCTAAAGCCATACCCTTTAATAAGTCCCTTCATGCTTAAATTAGCAAGAGAGAAACCTGCTGTCTGCAACCAGGAGAACTGACGGTTATGTAAGTGTTCAATAAATATTAAATGTTATTATCATCTTAAAACTGTGTCGAAAGCTTGGTAATAAGAGCACGTAATTACATTTCAGGAAAGGGAATTTTAAACTACCAACTGGATAAGACCATGTAAAATGATGTCTACAGTAGTGCTGCCCCAAAGAGCTATCTTTGACAATGGGGATGTTCTATGTGTGCATCCAGTATGGTAGCCACTAGTTATATGTGGCTATTGAACACTTGAAATGTGGCTACTATGACGGAGAAACTGAATTTTTAATTTGATTTAATTTTTAATTCACTTATATTTAAAGACAAATAATGGCATGCAGATGGTGGCTACTGTGTTGGACAGCACAGTCCTCAGGTGTCTAAGCCTCACCTTCCAGAAGAGTCTGGACAACCTTCTCAGTCTCTAGCCAAGAAACTTCTTCATCGGTTCTTCCTCAGTTCCCAGTCTCAAGCCATGTATTGATGATCTACAGAGGTGCAACATTCCCCAACAGTGACAACTCTGATACAAGTTTAGGGTCTCATTGTCCCCAGGTTTCATTCCAGGATTGCAAATTGGCTTTTTTTATTTTTTAATATTTATTTATTTATTTGACCACGCTGGGTCTTTAGTTGCAGTATGTGGGACCTAGTTCCCCAACCAGGGCTCGAACCCAGACCTCCTGCATTGCACTCCTCCTGGAGTGCAGAATCTTAGCCACTGAGCCACCAGGGAAGTCCCGCAAAATGGCTTTTTATTTGCAAAACACAAAAGTTTATGGAAGTGCTTTTGCTAAAATACAGTCCATATTGAAAGGGAAATTTCACCTTTCACTTAGAGAAAGAAAACCATTTATTATATTAAATATGTATTTTTTCCATAACATCTAGGTATTGAGTTTTCAAAAATATTGGAGTCCTTTATCAGTTAGACAAGTGGTTCTCATACTTTGCATCATTGTAAGAAAGTAACTGTTAATACCTGCCAGCCACACTCCAGACAATTAAATTAGCATTGTAGGAAATGATTAAAGAGAACCAAAATTTTATCTGCAACAATCTAATTTTTTCAAAATTAAATTCCTATGTTAACTAGTAATTAAAAGTTAATAAAAATATAAGAAAAATAATGATAGGATTTTTTAAAGGGGTAATTTATTGTGAGATAAGATAATTATAGACCTGTTATTCAAAGCCAAACTTTTTTTTCCCATTTTGGTTGACTGGAGGTCACACGGAGACAGTAGTCATAGAGCCATCATCCAATAATTCTGGGAAGCTTCTGGAATACAAACATTCACAAAGGGTACAGATTTCAGGGACTTCCCTGATGATCCAGTGGCTAAGACTCCACACTCCCAACGCAGGGGACCTGGGTTTGATCCCTGGTCAGGGAACTAGATCCTACATGCTGTAACTAAGACCTGGCACAGCCAAGTAAATATTTTAAAAAAAAAAGATTACAGAGTTCAGTCAGGCTCCTTTTTCAGATTGCCACTTTCACATGAATAAACCCAAACAATAATCTTTATAGGACTTCCTTTCCATACAACCAAACATATGGACAACTCAAAGGAAGCTGAGAAAAAAGATGAGGTGTCCAAGTTCAGTGTCAGACAGTCTTGCTCACTTTTTTTTTCCCAGATGGTCCTTTTATTATGTTCCCATCCCTCCACTTGCCCACACACAGATGTTCCCTGTGAAAAAACTTGGCTGTATGCAGTTCATTCCAGAATGGGATGGTCCCAGAAAGTTTAAAGAGAGGAACTTGCATTTCCTGAGATGACTTGCTCTTGACATTAATTCATATTTAGGAAGGAGCTGCCTAAGCCTTTCATAAATACCCGTGAAACATAAGTGACTCAAGATTGATTTTATTTCCTTCTGTCCCCCTGATGCCTCTTTAATCTTCCTGGAGTGATGCTATGACTTTGGTTCATGACAGCAGTGAGTGACAGCCTGGAGCTAGCCCTTTCCTCCAGCCCTGATTCAAAAGCAGTTGGGCATTTCCCACAACTTGAGGGCCCAGGTGCTTGAAAATACTGCCAAGTACTTCTTCCAACTTTAAAAAAAAAAAAATTGTAACTATATCCATTAGTTCTGGGTTAGGTAACATTCAAAATTTTGAAATTCATAGGGTACAAAGAACACAAAGTGGTATTTGTTCCTCTGGCCATGTCCCCCAGCTTCCCAGTTCTCTTCCCCAGTGCTACCAGTTGGAGTATCTTCTTCAAGACAGAGATTTTATGAGTAGTTTTAAAAAACACATTGGGAATCCCCTAGTGGTGCAGTGGTTAGGGCTCAGAGCCCTCACTGCCCGGCCCAGGTTCACTCTCTGGTCAGGGAACTAAGATCATGCAAGCTTCGAGGCATGGCTAAAAATAAAAAATAAAAGAATGCCTTTATGTTTTCTTTTCCCTTTTTTTTCTACCTTTTGGCTGCGTCTTGCAGCCTGTGGGATCTTAGTTACCCAAGCAATCAAACCCGCGCCCCTTACAGGGGAAGCACGGAGGCTTAATCACTGAACCAGCAGGGTTAAGTTCCTCTTCCCCCCTTTTATTCTTTTATTTTATATTAATGATAGCACACCCTACAAATATATTTTTCATCTGTTTATTTTTCCTTCTACTCCTGCCACTAGAATGGATGCAGCACAAGGAGAGGGACTTTAATGGTATAATGTTACATCCTCAGCATGTAGAATGGCACCTGGCATACTGTAGTTTCTTCATAAATATTCATTGAATAAAGTGAATGTACACACTATCCCACTTCTTGCCCTTAGGAAATCATCTCATTTCTGTCCATAAGGAACCTTCTCACTTATTTTCCTGACTGGATAGGGTTCCATTTCCAGACTCATTATTATTTAATCAGATCCCTACTGATGGACATTAGTTTGTTTCTAATCTTCAGCTATGAAAAATAGTCCTGGCATTCATATTCTTGTACAGACATCATGTTGTACATGCGTGAGTATATTTAAATGTAAGAGATACTCCTAAATGTAAAAGAGCTGGGTCAAGGATAAGCTTTGAGTTACATTTTACCAGCTTCTTTTTAATCAGAAGCACCTTCCCACATCTAAATAGTGCTACATGGTCCATGGCAGTTGATGTAAGCATGTTCTAAGAAAATCCATCATTAATGAAATTGTTCTGGTTAGGCCTGAATTTATGACTTCCACTTACTCCTGCAAACCCAACAGAAACCCATCACCCAGGTGAGAGCTGTTGGAACAACACAGATGTATCTCAGAAACACAGTGTAGAAAGACAAGTGCACACTGTACGATTCCAAGAACAAACGAGACAAATCTAGGTAACAGAAATCAGAACAGTGGCCACCCAAGGTTTGGGGGCAGAGACTGGAAAAGGGATATTAGACAACTTTCTGAAGAGAGGGAAACATATCTTGAGTTGGGTGGTGGTTTACATGAGTGTTTGCAGTTGTCAAAACTCATTGACCCACATTACAATATAGATATTTGATTTTTGTAAAATATGCCTCAATTTTAAAAACTTGAAAAAAAAAGTAAAAACTTGAAAGAACTAGACTTTGAGGGTATAACATGTTACTCCCTGCAGACTCCAGTCATGCTGGCCTTTTTTCAATTCCCCGAGTGCACTGTGCTGTTTCTCACCTGTCAGCATGCATGTATGCTATTCCCACAGCCTGAAATTTCTTCCTTCCCTTTTACCAACATATAACTACACCCATTCACCCATACACACACACATGCACACGCACATCTGTCTTTTTATAATTCACAGTGCATCAAAAATATAAAGTAAAAAAATATATATATACAAAATAGTTCCCTCTTATACATGGGGTGTATGTTCCAAGACCCTCAGTGGATGCCTGTAACCTCGGAGAGTACCAAACTCCATATATACTATGTTTTCCCCTATACATACATACTTTTGTTGTTCAGTCACTAAGTCATGTCTGGCTTTTTGTGACCCCCATGAGCTGCAGCATGCCTGGTTTCCCCGCCCTTCACTATCTCCCAGAGTTTGCTCGTCCATCGAGTCGGTGATGCCATCCAACCATCTCATCCTCTGTTGCCCCCTTCTCCTGCCCTCAATCTTTCCCAGCATTAGGGTCTTTTCCAATGAGTTGGCTCTTCACATCAGGTGTCCAAGTATTGGAGCTTCAGCATCAGTCCTTCCAATGAATATTCAGGGTGATGAAGTTTAATTTCTGAATTAGGCACAGTAAGAGAATATCCAAATTGCCAGCATCACTACTCTTGAGCCTTGGGGACCTTACTAAGTAAAATAAGATTTACCTGAACACTGTGATATGATGACAGTCTGACAACCTAGAAGACTACTAAGTGACTAACGAATTAGCATATATATTGTGGATACTTGTCACAGCCCTGGTGGGATGAAGCAGGATGGCATGAGATATCATCAAGCTACTCAGAATGGTGCACAATTTAAAACTTATAAGTTGCTTATTTCTGGAATTTTCCATTTAATATTATTGAACCTTGGTTGACTGTGGGTAATAGAGATGGTAGAAAGCAAAACCATGGGAAAGGGGTGGAATTAGATAGAAAATGGCTGGAATGATACATTTACTCTATGAATTACTTTGTAACCTGTATGAATTGCTTTGTAAAACTCAGGCATAAGAAAATGTACATTTCTCAATTTGGGGGAGACTCAAACTTAAATGCAACTCTGTCTCTACCTTCCAAGGTGATGGTGGGTGACACAGTGTTGATCTTTTTGGCCACACTGCCAACTTGGCCTCGTGAGCCAAGAAATACCTGGAGCTTGGGAAATTCAGAAAAATTAAAAGGGTCTTTGGTCCACATGGTGGTCCCTGAGATGCTCATTGTTCTGTGTGGTTTACATGAAGGCGAAAGGCTCAGCATAGTGTCGAGCTCAATCATCAGGAGCCTCTCGGAGGGTCCCAAGACCTAGGAGGTGTTTAGCACTCAATCTTTGTAAGGCCACCAGCCACCCCCATCCTGCCACCTGCCGAGGTTCCATGTGGGGCTGAGGAAGGAGCCTCTGTTGCTCTGAGCTTGCCTTCCTTTCAACCCCCAATGGGTTTGCACTTCAGAAAACTATCCTGCAGAGAATGGCAGCAGATAGAGTGGCTTTGGAGAGACCCCTTAAAGCTGGTAAATCCCCATGTTGGAGTCAGCCTCAGCTTTCATTAAATAGCAAATGGGAAAACTGGGAAAGGAGAAGCAACTTTTTTTTTAAGCTTCTAAGGATTTTGCAAACAATTGAAGTAATTAAAAGTTCTCAGAAGTAGCCGATGGTGCCCTTTTCACCGAGGGAATGTGGGCCAAGCATGATATATTAAAAGAGAGGGAGCTGCTCTATTGAAGTTAAAAATAATCTTCTGTCACATGGCTAATTTGTTGGAATGCAGCAATTAAAGGGCTCTGGGCAGATCTAGAGCTGGAAGCAGCTGGGGAGCTTGCAGGCAGAGTGCACGCCCTGGGGACTGTTGTTTGCAGAGAGAGAAAACACTGTCACAGCTGACTTAGGGCACCTTATCAGAAAGCCCACAAAGGAGCCAGGAAGAAGGAAAAGTGGGGTTGACTTTAGACCTGTGACCTGTGGGTTTATCAGACAGTGTAGGGATGGGTCAGGACTTGTCACCTGTGCTCTGGGATGGTGATTCACTCAGCAAGGATGAAGGCTTTCCAGTTTCCCCTGCACTTTGAAAACGCATGCCTTTGAATCCATTTCAAAGGAACACATAACCCGAAGGAGCCCTTTGATCCTAAATCCATGGGAAAAACCAATCTATATGATCTTGAGGGGCAAAGCTCAGGCCAAGAATATAAATCTTAGATTGGGGTGTTGTGTTTTAAAAGGTTTTGATTTTTTTTTTTTTCCCTGAAATTTTGAGTTGAAAGAGGTTTTTTGTTTGTTTCCGCTTTTTGGCTGCCCTCCATGGCATGTGGGATCTTAGTTCCCTGACCAGAGAGTGAACCCATGCCCCCTGCTGGACCACCAGGGAAGTCTCAAAAGAGCTTTAAGAAAACCAGAGCTATCTGAATCTTTTAGAATACTTGATCAATTTTCAAGTTTATAAAGGGCACCATGAAGGGGCTCTGAATGTCCGATATATGTTTGGGCTTCACAGCCTAAGCACCCCTGGAAAGTGGAGGCCGAGTTCTGTGTGTGTGCATACATTGCAAGGGACGGACAACCTACCTGACTCTAGCTTGAGCCAGAAATGGGCAAGTTTAGTGGCTCATGTAACCACAAGACTAGATAGATTTCATTTCTGACTAGATCTAAGGGTCAACAACATCCCCAGGGCACCTTTCTGCTTTGTTGGGCTCTATTCTTTAGATTCTTGCTACTTATGTAGACAAAATAGCTGTGGAGAGCTCTGAGCTTTACTCTTTTTCCAAGTCCGATGTTCATATTAAGCAGTCTTCCTGCCTTTAGTCCTGTTTCCTGATTGGGTTCCTTAGATCAAGTGTCCCTTCCTGAAACAGTAGGGCCAGCGAAATGAGCTTCTTTGATTGGACAGATTGGATCACATGCCCCAACAGCATCTGATTGGCAGCCCCACTAACTTTGCATACACTACAGCAGGAACAGTACCTCCTGGGAAGATGGGGTACAGAGACCAGAAGAAAGGGAAAGGCAGATAGAAACCATTAATACCAAAGCCATAGGCACTTATGTGCACTTTTCTGAAGTGGTGGTTTATAACTTGCTTCATATCTTCCCAATGTTCTATAATCCAAGAAATAGTAAAACTTTGGGAGAGGAAAATGCTTTTTCCCCACTCCAAATATTTCCTTCCTGTAGAGGGTCATCAATTAGCATTAACACTCCCAGCTCCCCTCCATGTCTTCCTTCTCCTGCACTTAGGGAAGAAGGAGTATTAGGAGAAGCTGGACATGAGTCTCCCAGTGTCGTCCTCTTCCTGGGCTCTCAGGGTCGAGATGCTGGGAAGCAGCATTCCTCCACCCAGGGAGGGCACCCTGGTCCAGTGTTTCCTGGGACTGTTGGAAAGTCTGTTTAATTAGGATTCAAGAAAGCCTACTGGGCACACATGCTCAGCCACATCCCTTAATATAGCCTTATCAGAAGATAATTCATCTCCTGACCACCCAGACCCCCGTTTGATTCAGAGCCTGAGTAGGGAGGAGGTGTCCTTTTTATGGAGCCCCTTCTCAAAAGTCAATAAGAACCATCCACTTTGGTTATTAGAGACCCACAGATTTCATCCTTTCATGCTCCCCTTCCTGGCTGGGTGCCCCACAAGAGAAGCTGTCCACAGAGACAGTGGAGTGCTGGGAGCAGACTCAGAGGGTGGCCACAAAATGATAAGAGGCAAGGAAGCTAGATTTACAACAGCAGGTGAGAAAAACTGGGATTATTTCACATGGGTGGGTGGGGGGAAAAGCCAGAGGAGAGGTGATTCAGGAGTAACTTGGACCTTCCCAGGCGGTCCAGTGGTTAAGACTTCATGCTTCCAATGCAGCGGGTGTGGGCCTGATCCCTGGTCAGGGAACTAGGATCCTGCATGCTGCATAACATGGCCAAAAAGTAAAAATTTTAAAAACAAAATAAAAAACACGGATTTAAAAAATAGTAAAAATAGTAGCCTTGACCAAAACTGTGCTAAGGGTGTGGCATCGCTGGTATTTTTCCACAACCTCACCCTGACCCTGAGTGTGGTCACATGTGTGTCTCTCACCTCTCCCATCCCACTCGGGTCCTTCCAAGCCCACCTCTTTGAAAATAAATTGTTCCACTTCCACAGAGGTGCGGGAAGTTGGGGCACACAAATCAACTTAAAAAATAACACTATAATTTCTTTTTGATTACAGAAGTAATACGCAATCTGTGAAAAGAATGGAAAAAGATACAGAAAAGTATAAAGATGAAAACTAAAATCCAAGCCCTCAACCCTGAGATAGCTATCGCTATGATTTTGGTCTGTTACTGTCCAGCCTTCTTTCTATACATATTTTTTAATGTATTCTTCATTTCTTTTAAAAAATTATAAAAATATTTCAAATAAAATAGCAGCATGTAGTGTAAAAGAGGAAAATATTATGCTATTTCTTACAATATTATTTCTCTTAGTATTATGATCTATGTATACTATTAAGTGAATATTTTCTATTGTTCACTGCTTCTTTTTCTCTCTCCTGGCCTCAGCAATGGTTGACACTATGGCACTTATCTGAGAGGAAAGTACTAGTGTCATCACACCCACTTTAGAGACAGGAAACTGTGACTTAACCACAGCCACACCCAACTCCTGCCTTGTGGCCAGGATCCCAGGGGACACAAACAATTTCCTAAAGTAATAGATACCTTTGTTGAGAAAAGCGAGTGAAAAAGGTGGCTTCCATAACCCAGGATTCTTGACCTTCCTTCTCTATTCAGAAATACCCATCACATCAACCGTAATAGTCTCCAGAGCCCCAGGATTTTGATTCTAGGAGCATATAGCTACAAGTGAACAAGGAGCTGAGGGAAAGTTCTTTATCAGCAGGAGAATTATTTTACTCCATGTGTTTCCTTACATGAGTTGGGACAATAAGGGAAAAGAATGAGAAGAAATAAAAGGCTAGTTACTCAGGCTACTTTTAATGAATCACACCCCCCCACCAGTGTCATTACCATCCCCAGTCAGGAAAGGCTTGAGTTTTTCCATGCCAAGAAAAACAGAGGGCAGGAAGAAACAAATTATGACCTTGTTTGTGTTTTGTTTCTTGACTATTTGATTTATAGGCCCAGATCCAATGATTATGGATGAAAGAAAATATCCCAGTGTCCCAAAGCTAACCTGAACTTAACCGGGGTGGATCTCACGTACACTGCTCAAAGTTAGCACGAAGTTAAAATACTTTTAAGAATAAAGCCTCAGGGTTTGAGGCTGCCTGATCAGCCCAGTAGCAAAGCCAGATTCCTTTCCTATTGCCCCAATTCAGATGAGTACTATGAAAAATTTAAAAATACTAGGTATTGGTGAGAATGTGGAGAAATTGGAGCCCTTGTGCACTGTTGATAGGAATAGGAATGTAAAATCGTACAGCTGCTATGTGGAAAATAGTATAGCAGTTCCTGAAAAACTTAAAAATAGAATTACCATATGATCCAGCAATTTCATTTCCAGGTACTCAAAAGAATTAAAATCAGGGTCTCAAAGAAATGCCTTATACCCAAATATTATTATTTTTGGTTGGTCTGTTGTTTGCTCAACCATTATTTCTTGTTCTGGGAGGCAGTGACTAATACATTTGCCTTTAAATCTATCAAATGCACCCCCCGCCCCCAGTAGCTACCTCGTACTTGGAGGAGTTCTGAGTTAAGCAAAATGAAGATAAAGTTTTTGAGCTGGCCCGTCAGAGAGCCACCAGACTGGTTGAAATGAACAACCACAAGTTTTGAAGAATGAGGTCACTGCTGCTACCTCCAGGAGTAGGAACTTGTGCTAGGAATGGGGGCTGCCATGGTCAAAGCTTTCTGCTGAACTGGAGAGTAGGGGATGGAGACAGGGCAAGTTAAAACATCAGAGTTCTCTGACTGAGATTCATCTGTTTTTTTTCCTTGATTAAGCATTCACCTGGTTGCTGTAATTTTTGCTTAGTTTCCAGAATGCCAATAAAGTTGATTTTGAGAGGGAAAAAGGAAAGAAAAATATCATGTAGCCATGAGCTCTATAGAAAGAAAACACAGTGATGTTTTGGATGGAGCAGCCACTCAGGATGTGGTGGCTCACCGAGGCCTCACCCAGGGGTTGACATTTAACCAGAGATTAGACTGATAAATCTAAATGTGAAGTTGGGCAGAGAGAATATCCCCAAAGTAGGCTTGTGCTTGGCATATAGAAATCAAACCATCTTGACTCAAAAAAGAAATTTTTGGCCATTAGGGTTTTTTTTTTTTCAGATATGGATCTAGATGGAAGGTTGATAAATTCCTCTCTCACTCTTAACTGTAGAAAAAAGATGTTTGACCTCACTCATAAGAAGAGAAATGAAAATCAAAACCACAGTGTGATATAATTTTTAAAATGTCTCATCATTTTGTTTTGCTGGCTGTGCTGGGTCTTCATTGCTGTGCTGGCTTTTCTTTAGTTGCGGCGAGCAGTGTACAGGCTTCTCTTGTTGCAGCTCTAGGGCTCACGGGCTTCAGTAGGTGCCGCTCCCAGGCTCTAGAGCCACAGGCTCAATAGTGGTGCCTCATGGGCTTAGTTGCCCCACGGCAGGTGGAAATTTCCCAGACCAGGGATTGAATCTGTGTCTCCTGCATTGGCATGCGGATTCTTTAACACCGAGTCCACCAGGGCAGTCCTAAAAATGTCTCACTGTTATAATCCAAACACTTTGATAACGTGCACTCTGGGACTGTGAGGAAACCAGCACTCATGTATATCGCCAGTGAGAATATAAATTGGTGCAATTGCTAACATTATAACTGCATGTGCTTTTGACTTAGAATTCCCATTTCTTCTTATACATGTGTAAAGTGATGAAAGATCAAAGTTTTATTAATTGCAGCATTATTAGCATTTCCAAAACACTGGAAACCCAAATCTCCGTCAGCAGGAGGCTAGTTAAATTATGATATATTCATACCAAACTGCGAATACCAAACTATAGAAAACTATGCAACTGTAAAAACTATGTAAAAATAAATGAGAAGGTACTTTATGTATCATTATCTAAATATTTCTAAGATGTCATTATGTAAAAAAGGCAAGATGCCGAAGGGTGATGTTCACTACCTTTTATATGTAAAGAAAACTTACGTATAAAAATGTTAGTTGCTCAGTTGTGTCTGCGACCCCATGGACTGTAGCCTGCCAGGCTCCTCCATCCATGGGATTTCCCAGGCAGGAATATTGGAGTGGGTAGCCATTCCCTTCTTAAAGGGATCTTCTTGACCCAGGGATTGAACCCACATTGCAGGCAGATTCTTTACTGTCTGAGCCACCAGGGAAGCCCTTAAAACTAAGTATAAATATGTGTATTTACTTGCATTTTGCATGGAGAAACTCAGGAAGGATACACACAAAAAATTATTAAATGGTTTCTGTGGTGGGTGAGTGGAAGAGAATGGAAAGTAGGTAGAAAGGCGGTGGGCAAGATATTTTTTATTGAGATGTTTAATTTTTTTTTGTTTTAGTTTGGAGCCATGTGAATATATTAAGACTTAAAAAACTGGGAATAGAACTGCCATATGATCCAGCAATCCCACTGCTGGGCATACACACCGAAGAAACCAGAATTGAAAGAGACGCGTGTACCCCAATGTTCATCGCAGCACTGTTTACAATAGCCAGGACATGGAAGCAACCTAGATGTCCATCAGCAGACAAATGGATAAGGAAGCTGTGGTACATATACACAATGGAATATTACTCAGCCATTAAAAAAATACATTTGAATCGGTTCTACTGAGATGGATGAAACTGGAGCCCCATTATACAGAGTGAAGTAAGCCAGAAAGAAAAACAACAATACAGTATACTAATGCATATATATGGAATTTGAAAGATGGTAACGATAACCCTATATGCGAGACAGAATAAGAGACACAGATGCATAGAACAATTTTATGGACTCTGAGGGAGAAGGTGAGGGTGGGACGTTCTGGGAGAATAGCATTGAAACATGTATATTATCATATGTGAAACAGAACACCATTCCATGTTCGATGCATGAGACAAAGGCTCAGGGCTGGGGCAATGGGATGACCCAGAGGGATGGGATGGGGAGGGAGGTGGGTGGGGGGTCCAGGAAGGGGAACACATGTAAACCCATGGCTGATTCATGTCAATGTATGGCAAAAACTATTACAATATTGTAAAGTAATTAGCCCCCAACTAAAATAAATAAATTTATTAAAGATTAAAAAAAAAATTAAATTTAAAGCTTGCTCCCTTTACTACCTCTTACCTTAATTTATTAATTTATCATTTAATCCATAACCATTGTTCACTCCTCCAGCCACTCTCCTGAGGAAGTGTTTAGTTAAATGAATGTGGATGATGGTTATAAAAAGTAAATTAGTGTGTATATATTATATTTTTAAAAAGCTGACTTAAAAAACACATTAGAGATTAATCTAGTCACGAAGGAGATTTCTGTGCTTTTTACCCCTCATCCACCACAGATTAAAAAAAGGTCATTGACCAAAGACATTTGGAACATTCTGAGGGCAAAACCAGCCTAAAGGAAACTTCGTGTTTATGGAAATATTATGATTTTTCAAAGTGGCCTTTGGTTCAGTAGATTGTAGTAAAAACAATGACATCATCCAGTCTCTGAACTGGATCATCTTTATCAAAAAGAACACTTTACAGGGTAAAGAATTTCTAAGTGTTAACATCTTTTTACATCCATTTTTTCATTGGCTCCACGTCTGGGAAGTATTGTAGCGTTTCGGTGTTTTTTGATTCCCTCCTTATACCCTTCCCCTAACAACTAAATTAACTTTGTCTGTTTTTTCCTTAACAGCTTTATAACTCACATACTATACAAATTATCTATCAAAAGTATACAATTCAGTATCTTTTAGTGTAGTTACAGAGTTGTGCAGGCATCATTGCAATCTAATTTTATAACATTGTCACCATACACAAAAGAAGCTTCATCCCCATTAGTGGTCATTCACCATTTTTCCCAACCCTTTCAGCCATGTACAACCACTAAATGTACTTTCTGTCTCTATAGATGTGCCTTTTTAAAAACTAAATAATTAATTAATTAGGCTGTGTGGGGTCTCAGTTGTGGCAGGTGGGCTTAGTTGCCCTGTGGTGTGTGGGACCTTAAGTTTCCTGACCAGGGAGGTCTCTAGATGTGCCTTTTCTTGAAATTATATATATATTAAGTCATACTGTATGTGGTCTGTTGTGATGGGCTTCTTTCACTTAGCACAATGCTTTCAAGGTACATTCATGTTTTAGCATGCTGTTTTTTTACTGCTGAATTATATTTCATTGTAAGGGCACATACACATTGATTTATGTGCATATGGAATCCCATGGACAGAGGAGCTTGGTGGGCTACAGTCCATATGGTCGCAAAGAGTTGGGCACGACTGAAGCAACTTAGCAAAGCATAGCTAGATGATCATATAAAATCATATAATCATCATCCTGATAGAGGCAGACAAAATATTTGACAGGCTTTAGTCTCCTTTTACGATTTAAAGAGAAAAAAAAGACACCTCAGGAAACAAGGTAGGTAGGGGAATTCTATCAGATGAAGAGTATCTGCTGAAAAATCTACAAACATTATATGTAATTGTCAGAGACAGAATGCTTTCCTACTAAGATTAGGAACAAGCCAGAGATGCTCATTTTACCATTTTTATTCAGTGTTCTACTAGAAATGCTAGTGTGAAATACTCCTTGCCGGTGAAATAAGGCAAGGAAAAAGGTATATAGATTGGAAAGGAACAAGTAAAACTGTCTCTATTAGCAGATGATATGATTGCCATGTAGAGTTTTCTAAGAAACCTACAAACAATCACTAGAACTATAAGTGAGTTTAGCAAGGTTATAAGATACTAAGTCAATGTACAAAATCAATTATATTTCTCTATTATAGCAGCAAACAATTGAAAATGAAATAACTCCATTTGTAATAGCAGAAAACCATAAAATATTTAGAAATAATTTTGACAAAAGATGTAGAAGACCTCTACGCTGTAAACCACAAATGAAAAAAGATTCAAATAAATGGAGCAGTGTACCATGTTGGTGGATTGTGAACCTCAGGATTATTGAGGTGTTCATTCTTTATAAATTCATCTATAATTGCTTTTACAGAAATTAACAGGCTGATTTTTAAAAGTAACCTTATTATTTTGGGATACGTTCAGATTTACAGAAAAGTTGCAAAATAGTACAGAGTTTTTATATACCTCTCACCCCACTTCCAATAATGTTAACATCTTGAATATACCATAGTACATTTGTCAAAACTAAGAAATCAACACTGGTATGTTACTGTTACTTTAATCTGAATTTTACTGTTTTCTTCCCCTGGTATCCTTTTTCTTTTGTTCTAGGATCCAATCCAGGTTGCCACTTTGCATTTGAGTTGTTCTGTCTCCTTAGTCAAAGTGGGTCTGTGACAATTTCTCTTTGTTTCCTTGTTTTTATTTTTTAAAAAAGTGTGATGGTTTTGATTGCTATTGGTCAGGTATTTTGTAGAATGTTCCTCAATTTGGGTTTGCCTAATGTTTTCCTCCTGTTCAGACTGAATTATGGCTTTGGGGGAAGAGTGCCACAGTGGGGAAGTGCTTTTATAGCACATACCAGGGAGTACATGCTATCAACATGATTTGTCACTGGTGATGTTAACCTTGATCGCCTGGCTCAACAAGCTGATTTTAAAACTTTGGTGAAAACATAAAGGGTCTAGAATAGCAGAAACAATTTTGAAAACTCAGAAAAGCTGAAGTACTTTCATCATTTGACTCTAAGCCTTACAAAGCTATCATAACCAAGATAGTGTGGAACTGGCATAAGGCTAGACAAATTACTGGAACAGAATAGCAAGTTGAGGAAAAGACCTACACTTACATGGTCAGTGAGTTTTTGACAAACATGAAAACAATTCAGTGAGGAACTGTTTTCATCAAATAGTGTTGAAACACTGAGTATCCACTTGGAAAAAAGAGATTGAGAAAGCCAGCTGAGGTCACCAAGTTTGTGAGTAGCAGGGACATAGATTTCAAGCTAGACTTTCTGGCTATCATGGGCTATCATTGTGAATATGAATTTATTTAAGCCATAGTATTTTCCTGAATCAAATTCAATTTGAAACCATATTCTTAAAAAATGCCTATGTCATGAAAAAAAAAAAAAGCAGAGGCTGAAGAATCATTCCTGAATAAAGGAAACAAAGGTGACATACATAAATGCAATACATTATCCTGACTTGGATCCTTAACCACATAGACATACCAAAATTTCACAAAGAACAGTATTATAATGATTGGAAAATAATGTGGACAGCTTGTTAGAAGATAGTTTTATTTGCATGTTAAATTCTCTGAACTTGAAAATCATACAGGGGCTTTTCATAAAAGACACGGAATTATTTGGAGGTAAAGTGTCATGAGGTCTGCAACTTGCTGTGAAATGGTTTGGTTTAACAATATTAACGACAATAATAAAAATAAATATAAATGAAAGAAAATACGGAAAAATAATAATCATTGGTGAATCTAAGTTAAAGTGGGAATTCATTGTATTATTCTTTCAACTTCAGTTCATTCGCTCAGTCATGTCTGACTTTTTGCAACCCCATGGACTGCAGCACGCCAGGCTTCCCTGTCCATCACCAACTCCCGGAGCTTGCTCAAACTCATGTCCTTTGAGTCAGTGATGCCATCCAACCATCTCATCCTCTGTCGTCCCCTTCTTGTTTTGCCTTCAATCTTTCCCAGCATCAGGGTCTTTATCCAATAAGTCAGTTCTTCGTATCAGGTGCCCAAAGTATTGGAGTTTCAGCTTCAGCATCAGTTGTTCCAATGAATATTCAGGACTGATTTCCTTTAGAATTGACTGGTTTGATCTCCTTGCAGTCTAAGGGACTCTCAAGAGTCTTCTCCAACTCCACAGTTCAAAAGCATCAATTCTTTGGCGCTCAGCTTTCTTTATGGTCCAACTCTCACATCCATTCATGACTACTGGAAAAACCGTTTGAAATTCTAAAAAAGAAATTTAAATGTTAATTTTATAAAAACCACTTTAATCTGATTCTAATTCCAATCGCCATGATGGTGGCAAATTGAGTCTCAGTCATTTATGAGCATTTCTCTCCTCTGCCCCAGGGGTTTTACATAGTGCAGAACATTCAGGAAGGGCCCTCTAGTCTTCATTCCACACTGGTCACTTCCTGAAGATTGGGCAGAGCTGACAGCCTCTGCACTGATGCTCAAATATGTCTGCTAGCTGGGAGTGTTGGCTCCAAGGGTCCAGTCTTTCTGCATGCATCAAGTAACTCTTCCACTTCAAAATCCTGTCACTAACCTAGGTCCCTTTGGCAAAGCTTATAGAGTTCTTGCTCCTGGAGGAATCCCAAACTGCTTTCTTCTTCCCAGACTCAGGAAGCCAAATTTAGCTTTTGTGGTACTCCAAATATATTTGTCCAATCCCTCCCTTTGTGGAGAGTTTCTTCCATGCTAGCTTCTTAGGGTCTTCAAAAACACTATTGCACTCAGTTTCTTAGAGGTGGAAGTAGTAAAGGAAATGCTGTGTGACTTTGCTAACTCACTGTATGAAAGATAAACACATATTAATATGCTTCAAAACAGACTCACAAGGAATTCCCTGGCAGTCCAGTGATTAGGACCCTGTGCTTTCACTGCCAAGGGCCAGGTTCAATCCTTAGTTGGAGATCAAAGATCCAGCAAACCTAAAGGTGTGGCCAGAACAAAAACAAAATAGAATGGCTTAAAAAAAAAAAAAAACAGACTCATAGATAATAGAGAACAAATTAGTGGTTTCCAGTGGGTGCGAGTGGGTGGGAGAGGGGCAGTATTGGGGGGAGTGGCAGGTACAAATAATTGGGTGTAAGATAGGCTACAAAGACATATTGTACACCACAGGGAATATAGCCAACATTTTGTAATAACTGTAAATGAGTGAAACCTTTAAAAATTGTGTAAAAATGTTTGGTGTTTCCCAAAGTTACCCATAGATCATGTGCATCAGCATCATTCAAAATACTTGCTAAAAATGTTAACTTCTGATTCTGTATCCAGACTTGCTGGACCTGAATCACTGGAAATGGAGCTGGGAATTTGCTTTTTAAAATCTTTTGTGTCTTAAAACAATGTTTTATTATCTCATAATTTTGGGTTTAATGGGGCTGACCTGCTGATACAGCCTGAACACAGTCATGGTTTGCATTAAGTTGATTAAGGGACAGTTTCAGCTGAGACACCTTAAGTAGCTGACCTTTGTTGACTGGGGAAAAAAAAAAAGAAAGCACAATGTGTGAGCTGTGTTTTGCTTCATTTGGGACAAAATAGGCCCAAAGAGACAGCATTTCTATAGCCTAAGAGATAGCATTTCATATAGCTCTGAGAAACTGCAACAAAGAGGTAGGGGGGAATGTCAATATATATATGTGATTTTGGTGAAGGGAAAGTACATGCAATGAAACACATATTTTTTGTAGATTACTGCTAGTCATGAGGAGCATATGTCACCATGAAGGATTTTAGTGCATTTCTAGATTCTAGGAGATGCAAAAATTGGGCTCATAAAATCATCTCCTGAAAATCCCTAATTAGCTGAAGACTTGTTCTGCCAGTTTTTCCCAGAGCACAGAGTGCCTCATTCCTATCTCCACCTTAACTCTTTTCATGGGGTGTGGAAGGTCTGTAGCTGCAGTGGCGAATAATTTGATCCTTGTAGAGGTAGGTGGCAAGTGCCAATGTACAGGTAACATCTTTAATCCAGGACTTCTTCACAGCATCATGAAGTGTTCTAAGATAGTGAAGATGGAAATTTCAAGGTCTCTTGAAGTCTAGATGTTATAACTTGCACAGTACCATTTCTGTCACAATCTATTGGCCAAAATAAGTAACAAGGGAAGCCAAGATTTAAGGTGAGGAAAAGTCTCACCTTCAAGATTGAAGGTGGGAGGAGAAGGGGACGACAGAGGATTACATGGTTGGATGGCATCACTGACTCAATGGACATGAGTTTGAGTAAACTCTGGGATTTGGTGATGGACAGGGAGGCCTGGCATGCTGCAGTCCATGGGGTCTCAGAGTCAGACACGACTGAGCAATTGAACTGAACTGAAAGTCTCTATCTCTGGACTGGAGGAAATCTGCTTTTTTGTTGTTGTCGAGCTGCGTGACTTGTAGGATCTTAGCTCCCCCAACCAGGGATCAAACTTGGGCCACTGCAGTGAAAGCTCAGAGTCCTAACCACTGGACTGCCAGAGAATTCCTGGGAATTTGCGTCTTTAACATAGCCTTCTAGTTGACTCATGCACACCAGGGTTAAGTATGAATCATCATTTAACAGATATGTTTACAGAGCTGTGTCCTTTTCTGCTACAAATCTCTGTTGCTAGCACTTAAATTTATTTACATGTAAATGTTTTTTGTTCTTTTCAGAAATTTCTGAAATAGTAATGTGCTTAAGTACCATACGGAGATGGGATCACTGGAGCTCAAAACGGTAGCAGAGTTTGTGAAAAAGAAGGAATTCAAGGAGCTTGAAAGGTGAGTAGGCATCAGAAGGAAGAGGGTATCATTCAGTGGGTGGACCTGATATGACCACAGATGTGGGCTTATACCACTGGGTTTAGAAGTCAGCGGCTGGTGGACAAGGCTTGTAAAAGGGAATGGTTGGGGATGGATTATGGAGAGTAATGACATGACTGAAGTGACTTAGCATGCATGCATGCATGGAGAATATGGGAGAGTGACACGATGAAAACAACATCTCACCATGACCAGTTTGTCAGTTGTAATGGCAGTTAAGAATGCGTAGCTCACAATATTGCGTATTAACCAAACTTATAATTCCAAAATGCTGGGACCTCTAACCAGCCACAGTTGAGGCGAAAGTCTATTTTAGAACACGTAGAAACAGTGTAGTTCTCCTGGTCACAAGAATTCACTTAAAAACAGATCCCTCCCCCCACCTCGCCCTGAACCTTATTTGAGATAATTGACATACAAGAAAATCAGATTCTCAGTAGTAGCACAAACTTGGGATTCTCCATATCGTACCCCCAAACACTGTCTCAAGGTCCCGGTTCACCGGGACCTAGTAATACACTGATTACTAGGCACCAAGCGCTCTGCAGGTACACTCTCTCTCTCAGTCGGCCAAATTTCTCTATAAAATAGAGATTATCATGCCCATTTTACTGGTGAAGAGGAAACTGAGCCTTCAAGAGACTGGATTTGGCAGGTCATAGCCCGGAGAGTGCAAAGTAAAAATGTACATCTGGGGCTGGAACAGAAGCTGCGCAGGAGTTGGGGTGGTGGTGGGGGCGGAACAAGTTGTTCTTGACTCAAGACGGATCCTCTACAAGGGGAAGGAAAACGGGGAAACCTTTTCCCCGTCTTCCAGAATTCTGCAGGTCTGTAAGCTGCTTCCCTGGTGGCTCAGACAGTAAAGAATCCGCCCGCAATGCGGGAGACCTGGGTTCCATCCCTGGGTTGGTAAGATACCCCGGAGGAGGGGTCATGGCAACCCACTCCAGTACTCTTGCCTGGAGAATCCCCATGGACAGATGAGCCCGGCGGGCTACTGCCCATGGGGTCGCAAAGAGTCGGACACGACTGAGCGACGAAGCACAGCATACGAGCCGACTGAAGAAGAAACCTCTTTCTCAGACGGACGTGTCTCTTAGGCACCGTTCCAAAATCACGGTATCTGATTGGTGGGATTGGAGGGGCTAGATGATCCTGATTGGTTAGTTGCACCTCGAACCAGGCCTAAGCCCCTAGGGTCTGGCGAGGAGTGGGTGGGATTTGAAATAGAATTCCTCGTCTCATTGGTGAAAAGAAAACGAACCAGAAACTATTCGCAAGCGTGATTGGCTGTCGACAGGTTGGTCCTGGTTACGGAAGCCGGTGAGGACGGAGCGGGCGGTGAACTTCCAGGAAGTTGGTAGCGGAAACCGGAATAGCGGTGGAAAAGAGGTTATCTCAGGCCCAATGGCGACTGAGGTAGCAAGCGGCAGCGATGGAAAAGAGCAAGGAGTCGAGACATCCGTCACCTATTACCGACTGGAGGAGGTGGCGAAGCGCAACTCCCCGGAGGACATATGGCTGGTGATCCACGGGCGAGTCTACGATGTCAGCCGCTTTCTTAACGAGGTGGGGCCCAGGAGGTGGGCTGCGCTGAGGGGGTGTGTGTGGGAGGGAAGTGAGGCCTAGCTGAGGACGAGGAGGCGTACGAAAAGGGACCGCGACCCTTCGAGACGGAGTTTGGTGGGGTTGGGGGGGAGCCTTAGGTCTGCGTGCATTTCTTCCGGCACTAAGTTCGGGTACCTTCGATAATATGCTTCTGTCACATGTTGAGCACTTACTCTTTGCTTGGCTAAACTTTGAGGCACCGGTATCACCATTTTACAGAAAGGAAAGCCGAGCCTCAGAGTTTCTCACCTAACAGCCTAGAGTCATTCGAACCTAAGTCTGAAAGCGGCAAATCTCTACTTATTTTTTCACTGTGCCTTCTGAAGTAATACCAGTGTTTGGTTTTAATTTTCTTGCGAAGAAGCTGAGATGCCTTCTCCCTTCCTACCGTTATGCTGCCTTGTTTTTTTCTGTTTTGAGCAGACCTTGAGGCCAAAGTTATGAGTTGATTTTTTTTTTTTTTGGCTTCTGACTCAGATTCTGTTACCTCTTTTGTAAATCAAGCCTCTGTATTAGGTTTTACAAGTTCTCCTTGAGACTGGTGCAACTGATTTTTTTTTTTTAAAAGAAATACACTTTTAATTTGTTTAACTCTATTGAGGCGTAATTTACATACAATAAATCCTGCATGTTTAAAATGTACACTTTGATGAGTTTTGACAAATGTATTCACCTATGCAATCACAACTCCAGTTGAGAAAGAACATTTTCATTACAGTAAAAATTTCCCTCTTCTTTTTTTGCAGTCATTCCCCTCACTCCCAATCCCTAAGGGTTTGGGATATTTTAAATGTAAATGTGTTTGGTTGTTTATTTTTGATGTGTATTTTTTTATTTTGAGCAGTAGATTAATAATCTAATGGTTAATTTCTTGGGCATATTTGTATAATATAAACCTACTAACACTGAGAAAAAGCTTAATTTCTCTTAGTTCTCTTTATGAAACAAATATACTAGTAAAAAAGTTTTTTTTTCTATTAATTTGGGGCCTACGGCATAAAACTCTACATCCTGATTCATAAATCTCTTTAAAAAATGTTTAAAACCTAAAATTCTCCGTCCAAACAACATTGATTTTAATAAATCTTCCTAGTGGCCAAGAAGTTAACATCTTAGCATTTTAGTAACTTCTTGTATTTGTGGGGTTTATGGCAGTTAAATGCTTTTAGAAGTGCTTTCCTGTTATTTCGGCCTCGAAATAACTAATTGTGAGTGAGTTGGATATTATTGATCCTTTAGCAGGGATGTAACAAACAGGTTCAGAAAGATTTTGGTCAGGCAGCTGATTGGTGGCAGGGTGTGTCTTAGATAAATTCCTTGTTTTCTCTTGTCTGCATAGCAATACTTTGGAATTCTAGTCTTAGCTATACTTTGGTGTATGCCTCCTAAGTTTCCAGTGTGGCTTGTAGCACAGTAAAGCATAGTTCAAAATGGGTAGCCAGTATGGGTTTTTTTGTGGTTTCATTTCCCCGCCAGTTTCTTCTTGATTGATTGAAAATAGATAATAAACTTGGAAGGAACACTCAGTGCATGTAGTCGACATTAGTTTAATCTTGAACAGTTACTAGCTTGCTTCACCACATGTTGATGGAGCCAGAGACGTCATAGGTGTGCCAGCATGGCCTTCCAAGCTTGACTTGCAGATCTTCACCTGCAGTTCGCCATTCTCACTTAACCCTGTTCCAGTCTCTGTCCCTGTGTTCTTGTTCATTCCAAGTCAAGTGCTAAGGAGAAAAATGGAGCAGAGAAGAGGACTATGGACATGTATGGAGTTCCAGCATGAAGTTGAAGGGTTGAAATTTTAGGTACGGTGACCAGAAATGGCTTTATTAAGAAGATGACTAAAGTAAAGGCCAAAGAGAAGTTAAGGGAGCTGGCCTTGTGGATATCAGCAGGAAGAGCTTGTTCAAAGCAAGTTCAAAGGCCTTGAGGTGCGAGTATGCCCAGTGTGTTGAGGAACAGTGAGGGAGGTTGTGATGGCTGGAGAGTAGTAGATGAGGTCAGCATGATCAAGGTGAGGAGCAGGTCAAGTACAGTTTTGCTGGTTTCAGAAAGGACTTTGACTTTTGTTCTGAGATGGGTAAGCATGGTGGAGCAGAGGAGCAGTAATATGTGACTTCATGGTTTACTATTCAAGCATCACTGACTGCACTGTTGAGAAGAGACTGAAGGAAGACTCGAATCCAGTTAGGAGGCTGTGACGGTAACTCGGGCTAGAGATAGTGGCTTAGGCTAGGGTGGTGGCAGTGGGGGTAGTGAGAAGTGTCAGATTTTGGATGTGCTGTGACGGTAGAGCCAATAAATTTAATGATGCCATGTTTTGTTTTGTTTTTCTAATGATGCCTTGAATTTGAGAGTCAATGGTGACTGAGGTTTTTGCCTTGGAGATCTGGAGGAATTGGGTTGTTAGATCAAATCAGAAAGAAACATCAATTTTCATCCTTTTCTTTTCAATCTGAATTCACTTTGGGGCTCCTCCTTAGAAAGAGGTTCCTCATTTGAATATCTAGCATTTATAGATTGCTTTCTTTTTTGATTAATGAATATGGTTAGAGTGTTACTCTGGACTTTGAATGTGATAATTTAGGATTGATAATATAATTGAATTATCTTCTAATAGATTAATTTAGTAGTTTTCATTCAGTGGTATTGATTTAATTTATTGAAATTACAAATGAAAAACCAAAACATTGCAGTCGTACGCATCATATTTCTGTTACTTAGTGGTTTTGAAAAAAATGACGTAGAAATGGTTACCATATCTTATCCCATTGACTATGAAATATCGAAGTGCATCTGTCTTAGCAAGGGTAAATATGATTTTGTGAACTTCATTTCAGTTTAGAGTCTTACTACTGTATCACAAGTGGGAAAGGTTGGGAAACCATTGTCTTATGTATAATTAACCATTTCTGACAACAGTAACCTAAAATAACCCATTATGCTGTTTTAAAGCTTTCTATGTACTTTTTTAGCGACTGTTGGGATGAGTGGGTATACTGCTTTAGGATCTGCTTCACAGATGGGATAGCATTTTATTCATGCATTTTATTCATTTGTTTAGTGCTGACTCTTTTCAAGTGCTGTGGTACTAGGTCCTGGTAGTATAAGAATAGACATAGATCTGCCCTCTTGAAGCTACCCTTCTAAGGGAGACAGAGCAAAAACAGCCAAGTGTTTTCTTCCTGGGAAGGAAACAGGCAAGGAGTTGAGAAAGTAAAATGGCCATGGTGGGGAAATCTACTTTAATAAGAGTGATCTGGGAAAGCTTCTATGAAGATGACTTTTCGTTGATGAGAGGGAACTAGCTTTGGGAAGATCAAAGAAAAGAGCATTCCTACGGCGTTTGCAGAGTCAAGCAAGAGTTTGGCATGTTGGTGGGACTGAAAGCAGCTGTGGCTTTAGTGTATCCAGTAAAGGTCAAGAATAGCCAGAGAACTTGGCAGGAGCCAGGACAGGCAAGGCTGGGTAGGTGGTATGGATTTGTGAACCATACCATAAGTAAATGGAAAACCACTGATGTGTTTTAAGATGGCGGTGACATTGAAGGAATTTATTTCAAATATATTATTTTCGCTGAGGTTTTGAGAATAGATTGAAGGGAAAAACCATACAGAAGAGAAGAAAGGAACTCTTTAAATCCCAAGAATTTGAATCCTCCATCTTCCATGGAGTGCTGCAGTCCGTGGGGTTGCAGAGTCAGACATGACTGAGCAACTTAACTGACTGATAAACAGAAATAGAATCACAGTATCCCTTAATCAAGTTATAGTGTTTATTAATTGATTCAGTGTAATAGTAACAGTATGTGTTAGGTGCTTATTGTTCTAACAGCTTGCATATAATTTCTTTTTTAATCCACTTAATAGCCCATTGTAGAGATGAGAAAACTGAGGAGCAGAGAAATAACTTTCACAAAGTGATAATGCTAAGTCGTACAAGCAGTCTGACCAGATAGCCTGTGCCCATGATATTAGGATTTGCCTCTGTTTTTTTGGTTTTTTCATGGCTGTAGAATATGGAATTAGATCTGTTTCACAGCCACCTTCTTCCACATCTTAGATGTAATTTGGAAGAGTGGGAATGTGATAGAGGGAAGTTAGAACTAGCACCTTTTTTCGGAACCCAGGTAATTTTTAATTTTTTGAGTAGGTCATATAGGTATACTGTGCAAAGCCTTCTTCCCATCTGCCCACTTCCACCTCCTCCTCAAATTAACTACTACTGTTTGTGAATCTTTCCAGAGTTTTGTTTTGTGCCTGCAAGCAAAAGTGAATGTAGTTCCTTGCATTCTTTTTTTTTTCCCCCACCCATAAGGTAACTGATACATGCCTTGCCTTTTGCACATAACTGTATATCTCAGGAGTCTTTCCATATCCACATTCCTTATTATTCATAGAAATTGTTGAACTGATTCTAATTTATTCAAGCAGTCTCCTATTATAAGCATTTGGGTTGTTAGTAATATTTTGCCGTGTAGATTTTTTCCCCCATCTAAGTCAACTCTATTGACATATAATGTCCATACAACAGAACATACAGATTTTATATGTGGAGTTCCGTGAGCTTTGACAAAGGTCTCCCCTGTATAGCCCCCATCACCATCACTGTTTAGAACATTTCTACCATCTGTGTTCCTTTGCAACCAGTGATTGATTCCTCACTGCAGAACAGTATGCTTTGTTCTGTGTCTGACATCTTTTACTTAACATATCCGTGAGATTCATCTATATTTTTTCTATGTGTCAGCAGCGTGTTCCTGTTTAGTGCTTACTATTTCATTGTAGGTATAGTAAAATTTAGCTGTTTACCTGTTGATTGACACTGGGTTTCCTCTTTTTTTTTTTTTTTTGGCTATTATGAATAAAGCTGTTGTGAACTTTTCATGTACAAATCTGGTGCGTAGACACATTTTCATTCCTCTTGGGGAAATACCTACAAGTGAGATTGCTGTGTTTTTTTTTTTTTCCTGGCTGTACCACATGACTTGTGGGATCTTATTTCCCCAACCAGGGATCCCTTGGCAGTAAAAGCTCTGAGTCCTAACCATTGGATGCCAGGGAATTCCCATAGGTCATATTTTTTTTGTTTTCTTTTGTTTTTGTTTTACTTTTGAAGCAGTTGCCAGACTTTTTCCCCAGAGTGGCCCCATCATTTTACAGTCATACCAGCAACGTGTCAGTCTTCCAGTTTCTCTACATCCTCACTGACACATGATGTATTGTCGGTGCTTTTACTTTTAGCCATTCTGATAGATGTGTACTGGTATATAATAATGGGTTTAACTTGCTTTTCCCTAATGACTAATGATTTTGAGCATCTTCAAGGGCTGATTTGCCTTGTTTATGTCTTATAAAGTGTGTGTTCAGTCTTGCTCATTTTTAATTGTATTGTTTTCTTATTCCTGACTTGAAGGCAGTCTTTATGTATTCTGGATGCAAGTCCTTTCAGAAGTATGTATTGTGAATATTTTCCCACAGTCTGTATTTTGCCTTTTCGTTTTCTTAGGTGTCTTTTGAAGAGAATTTTGGTGAGATGTATATATATATATATATATATATATATATATACATGCACACATATGTATATATACACACACATTTGGTATATAAAACTTTATAATGACTGGATGTGTGCTGTGGGGTTAAAGAGTCTTGTTCAGTTTCCTACTTTACTGTAAACTTAGGAAAATGTGCTCTGTAAAGACCTTTTCCCATCTGTTCAAGGGAGATCATAGTACCTACTCCACAGAGTTGTTGTTGAGACAGTTAATTTAGGTAATTCATACAAAGACTTACCATGGTACCTGACATAAAGAGCTCAGTAAGTGTTAGTGGCTATTTTTTATTAATAATTAAAAATTATGTTGTTTCCTATAGCATCTTTTGAGTGCATAGTAACTAGCACATGCCCTGAAGATGTAAAGGTGAATTAGATGCTTTGGACTTGCCGGGAAGATGAGATCTATGCACAAGCAATTGTTGTGCATAGTAGAGTAATCTTGCCTTAGGAAAGACAGAATGTGGGCTCTGCCTGGTGCCACCCTAGGGTACCCCCTGAAAGCTTCAGAGTTTGACTAAGCACAATTCTTACTTTCTCCAAGGCTGGTCAAATGAAAGTGCAATTCAGTCGTTATCTATCTAGCTTGTGGAATTAACAAATCTATAGAAAGTATGCTTTCTTTCCTTGAACAGGCCCATGTGGCTAGTCCTAGGGAAAGCTAGAAATAACATGAGGCAAAATTTAACCTCCAGTACTGTCCAGGTGAGCTGCCCTGATCGACACATCGACTTTGGTGTGTGTATTTGTGCGGCATACATGCCAGAGAGGGAGAGAGGGCAGGTGGGAGTGGAGGAGGTCACTGTGAGTGCCCCCTAGATCTCACTGTGTTCCAGGTTCTGTGCTATATTCAGGAATATAGCCGTGAGTAAGACAGCCATGGTTCCTGTTCTTGGGGAGCTTATAGTCTAGTGGAGGAAGAAGACATTAAATAAATAATTGCAGTTGTGATAAATAAACACCATGAAGATACCTAAGGAATCATGAGAATCTGTAGCAGTAGGACCTAACATGGTGGGGTATAAGGGTATATCATCTGGTGGGGATGAGTTATGTTTGGATCTGCAGACCTGATATTTAGACACTGAGCAGTTGAAACTGCCAAAGTTACACCCTTTCTGGCAGCCATCAAGTTAACCTCTCCTAGGTGCCTGGAGAATCCTGGGGACGGCGGAGCCTGGTGGGCTGCCGTCTATGGGGTCGCAGAGAGTCGGACATGACGGGTGACTTGGCAGCAGCAGCAGCAGCAGGTGACACCCCTACCTTTCTAGGTTCTTTCTAATCCAAACGCAAATACCTATGGACCTGCACCATTTCCTGCTGTTCACCACCCAGGTCTCTTATCTTTCTTTGAGTTGTCAGACTATTTTTTAGGAAGTAGTTTTTATCCTCTCCAAAACTTTAACCTCCATATCTTATTTTGATGATGAGTATTTTGCTAATCTGTTTGGCTAGCCTGGCCTAATTTTGCAGCTTCCGTAATCTTAATGTTTCTGGATTTCATTTTCCAAGTCAGGTGATCTTTAGCATATCCTATTGTTACATTTTTATTACATCACCATGGAATTTCCATTCACAGAGAATTTGTGTAATTTTTTTCCCAACAAGATTTTTATTCTGTAACTGTCATTCTTCACATTCTCTTTTCTGTTCATCTGTTCCTTATCCGTTCCATAGAATTAGTAATTTAGAAGTATTTGTTAGCAATTTGTCCTCTTTCTTTTCTATACTAAAATATAAATTTTCTGTCCTCCTTTCAATAATACTTAGTACATGCACTTAATGAGAAGCTGAAAGATTTCCCCCACTCCCTGCCACATATTCTGTGGACAATTGAATTTACTAAAACCCTTCACGGGAGGACATCACAAAATTTCGTTTGTATCTGTAAAGTATTTAACTTGATTATTGCTGGACTGAAATAGAAATGAATCCATCACAGGCATTGTTTCATCAATTGAAAGTTTATGATCTTGACTGCCATATAGTTTATTTGAAATATTTGTAATGTTATTTAATTGCTTATACAATAAAAGCTGAGACAAGATCCATTAGTCTTAAAACATAAGGCTGTCAAATTCAGAAGAATCTTTTTTGCAAATTCATATGAGATTTAAAAGCAAAGCAGACAAACGTGGGAAATGTGTACCACCTTATGTTCAGTCAGTTCAGTTCAGTTGCTCAGTCGTGTCCTACTCTTTGTGACCCCATGAATCGCAGCATGCCAGGCCTCCCTGTCCATCACCAACTCCCGGAGTTTACCCAAACCCATGTCCATCGAGTCGGTGATGCCATCCAACCATCTCATCCTCTGTCGTCCCCTTCTCCTCCCGCCCCCAATCCTTCCCAGCATTAGGGTCTTTTCCAATGAGTCAACTCTTCGCATGAGGTGGCCAAAGTATTGGAGTTTCAGCTTCAACATCAGTCCTTCCAATGAACACCCAGGACTGATCTCCTTTAGGATGGACTGGTTGGATCTCCTTGCAGTCCAAGGGACTCTCAAGCATCTTCTCCAACACCACAGTTCAAAAGCATCAATGAAATGCAGTACTTGGATGCAATCTCAAAAACAGCAGAATGATCTGTTTGTTTCCAAGGCAAACCATTCAATATCACAGTAATCCAAGGCTATGCCCCGACCAGTAACGCTGAAAAAGCTGAACTTGAACAGTTCTATGAAGACCTTCAAGACCTTTTAGAACTAACACCCAAAAAAGATGTCCTTTTCATTATAGGGGACTGGAATGCAAAAGTAGGAAATCAGGAAACACCTGGCGTAACAGGCAAATTTGGCCTTGGAGTACAGAATGAAGCAGGGCAAAGGCTAATAGCGTTTTGCCAAGAGAACGCACTGGTCATAGCAAACACCCTCTTCCAACAACACAAGAGAAGACTCTACACATGGACATCACCAGATGGTCAACACCGAAATCAGATTGATTATATTCTTTGCAGCCAAAGATGGAGAAGCTCTATACAGTCAGCAAAAACAAGACCGGGAGCTGACTGTGGCTCAGATCATGAACTCCTTATTGCCACCTTATGTTAGGTCTACTTAATAAAAACAGGGAGAAATTTATGATTGTGGGATAGATTTGAATAGCACTGGTAACCAATCTAGTTCACTAACCTCCAGACTCCTTTGGTCTTACTTGTTTTATTTTTCTGTGATTCAGACAAAAGTAAATTTTTGGGTTACATTAATTATAGGTATGTAAACCAAGCTTTGTATGTGTGTGTGGTAAAGTACACATAAAATTTTCCATTGTAACCATTTTTAGCTGTACCATTAGGTGACATTAATTGCACTCACAGTTTGTGCAACCAACACTGCTCTCTGTTTCTAAAGCTTTTTCATTACCCCAAACAAACTTCATAACCATTAGGCAGTAACTAATCTACTGAAACCTGTGGGCCTAGAGCCTGTGCTTCTCAGTAATTGTGGGCTCATCAGTTGTGGCACATGGGCTTAGTAGCCCCGCAGTATGTGGAATCATCCCAGACCAGGAATTGAATAATCGTCTTTCCTTGGCTTTCTTGACTTTGATATTTTTGGTGATCACAGGCTGATCACTTTGTAGAATGTCTCTCAGTTTGTGATTTTTCCTACGTTTCCTCATAATTAAACCCACAGTGTGCATTTTTGGCCAGAAGACACAGGAATTATGTAGTGTTCTCCCCATTGCTCCTGTCACAGGGTATACAGTGCTGGTTCATCCCATTGCTGCCATTTAAAGGAGAAAAGGGAAAAGAGGAGGGCAGCGGGGGAGGAGCTTATATCAGTTAGCTTTTCAGAGAGCCCTTACTTTAATAAATATCTTTTTCTTGTAGCATCCTGGCGGAGAAGAGGTTTTGATGGAACAAGCTGGAGGAGATGCAACTGAAAGCTTTGAAGATGTAGGCCACTCCTCTGATGCCAGAGAAATGCTCAAGCAGTATTACATTGGTGATGTGCACCCGGTAAGAACCAGCCGAGCTAGGAGTGCTTGTAGAGAGAGGAAGCTGTCTAGCAGCCACAGATCGTGATGAGGGAATGAATGACTAACATGGAGATTCATTCAGCCCAGCCATCAGGCTAAATTTTCTCCAAAATCATCCAGCCTGGCTGTGCTAAGCTGGAGCTTCTTGTTTGTAAATCAGCACATAGAGTATCTCTGAAAAGGAACTGATTTTGGAAGTGGGTTTTTAGTTGATTAATTTCTTTGCAATGAGGTTATTATCATGATCTAAAATAATGCTTTGATTGTTCTTGTAAATTCTTTGCTAAAAGTGGTAACTGTGGACCATGCCATTCTAACAAGGGACTATGATGTGCTCAGAGTCAGGGATGTGGGGGGGAGTGGGCAGGACCCTTCTATAGACTCTGACATTTCCTAGGGAATTGCTAACAGAAGGTAGTCTCATGTCCCAAAGTTAGAAATAAGCACGTAATGAGAGTTTGTTTGGATGTGTCTTAAAATATTATTTGTTTTCCTCTTTAAACAGAACGACCTTAAACCAGGAGGTGGTAGCAAGGTAAGAAGTCCTCTATTTCTCTTGTGTGTTTCAAGTGTTATATATTTCTATTTACTCAAATGGAATTGCTTCTTTTTTTTTTGAAGTATTTTAACGAGAAATGTTTACTTTTCCCTCTAAGCAAAAATCCCATTTTTCAGGAATTTGCTTCCTGTACCATCTCAGAAAAAAGTAGTGGAGTCTTGAACAATAATAGGAACATTTCGTTCAGGCCCCTATTCATTTCTTTAAAAAATTGAAACTCTAAAGCTATGACCGTGTTCTTACATTCAGTAGTATAGGCGATAATAATTGCTTCTGTGTTGGAAAAAAAATTGGAAAGTTGATTTACTCTTGCAAGTCTTAGAACAAGTTGTAGACTGGAATAATTGAGTAACTGGCTGGAACAGGCCTTTCTGTCCCCATTACCCTGTTGTCTGGGCTCAAATAGGTCTACACGCCCTTCCCATTCACTCACTGATACCACAAAAGTAAAAGATTAAATATTTGAAAACTTTAATGTGAACTGCATAATGTACCAGGAGGAAAATTTGAATGCCTTTTTGTTTCCCACAAGCTGGATGCCTCACTTCCCTTATTCCCTCATTTTTTTTTTTCTGTTTTCCTCGACTGTTCTACTCTCTTAATTTAAAGACACAGCAGTTAGTTGTCACCAGAACTTCATGGAGGCAATGCTCCTTCCCCTTTTCCTCCTTCTAGCTTCCCTTTCCGCATTGAGCTGGAATTACTGAACCTGTGTGACAGCAAAGTTGGCCAAGACACACAGATTCTTTCAGCTCAAGAGGTTGCTTGACAGATTCTGCTACCTGTTCCCCCACCATCCAGAGTGTTTGTGTAAATTAACTCTTCCATCTTGTTGCACTCTGCTACTCTGAACTGTTGGATTGTTTATGAAGGGGATGTGAAGTGGTTCCTTAAATGCTTTGCGAGCACTGGTAGTTGTTTGTCCTCCTCTCCTAACACGTGTACTATCCTTTCTTGAATCTTCACTTGTGTAATTAAGGTAAAATTTGAACTAAGCATGGCTTGTGTGGTATATTGAACATGTCCAGAAACCATTGCTCTCAGAGGTCAACATCTGACTTGAGGGATATGTATGTTTGTATAGGAGATGCACCTGATACTCAGGAGCCATAACCCTCTTGTTCACAGCACCCTGAGAGTACTTTTTATATTAAAACAAATAAAATCGATGTGTGGGGGGGAAGTTCCAGTGTCCAGAAGTCTTACAAATTGCTTGTTGTTGCCATTTTTCTTCCTTGGTGGTATAGTATGTAGTTAGGACCATTCTTAGGAATGGAGAGCAGTGTTTTTCCAGTTCTGTTCTTTGTACCGCATGTGTTGGAATCTCTTGGCATGTTTTCTGAAATGCATATTCCCTGGGCTTCCATTACTCCTACTGATTCATGCTCTCTGGAGGTGGGAGTTTGCATTTAAAGTAACCCAGGTAGTCAAGCGCCAGACATTTGGCTGAATGACATGCCCATCTTTTCATGGGAAAACTTTTAGGGAACTTTTAATTCTCTTCTATGGAAAGCACTGTCTGCCTTCTGTAGACCAAAGAAGTAACTAGAGATGTCTCAGATAAATTAAAACTGTTGAGCCTTGAACTTTTTATAAGAAATAAAGAAAAAGAAACCCTTTTAGCTGGTGAGATTTGATGAAATTTGATAAGAATTTAGAAGTCTCCAAATGTAGTTTGGCCCCAGCCCGGCTTAAATTAAACAGTGATTAAGGGCAGTGTTTTCAAGGCTCTGTTTTCCTCATGTCTGCTGTACTCAAAGGACAGTCTCCTTTAAAGAGAGAGTCTGATTATTGAGTGTTTCCAGTCACACTGCTGTACTTCAGGCAGACCCGCCAAGGGAAACCTTTGGGAAAATTTTCAAGACCACCTACATAGGTTGTCATAGAGCTTATATAGTCCAGCCTGATTTTAGTTCCAGGAAGAAATTCTTGAGCCTTCAGATTTATTTCTTACATGGGTTTTAAATAAGCCCTTCTGCATCTAGTGGAGAAGGAAATGGCAACCCACTCCAGTATTCTTGCCTGGAGAATCCCAGGGACGAAGGAGCCTGGTGGGCTGCCGTCTATGGGGTCGCACAGAGTCGGACACGACTGAAGCGACTTAGCAGCAGCAGCAGCAGTCTGCATCTAGGCTGCCGGTATCTCGTTTCTTAATTTTTTTTACATTTACCATGAAGAAGGAAATGTCAAGGTCATTTCATTACTATTCTTTTGGTTAAGGTTTCAGAACCTCTGTAAAGAATTGATTTTTTTTTGCAGTGCCTCATTTAGAGGTTTCTTCCACCTTATGGACACAGTTTTCATTTCCCTTCCTTTATTTCTCTGCTTCTCTCCTCCCTCCACAACTCCATATCTCATCCCCGTCTGAAACTACCCCCGCACCACTGAAAAAAAAAAAACAAACTTTTTTTAAAGCACCTGAAACATGCTATTCCAGAGTGCAAATCAGGAACTTTTTCCCAGTTTTTTAGAAACTACTTTTCATGCTACTTTTGCTTTGACACCGATGGTCGCCATTGTTTCCTTGTTAGACTGATAATGCCTGATGTTCAAGACTGTGAAGTGTTTGTTACAATACCAAAGCTTAAAAGCTTAGAGACTACGGATGTTTTTCTTACCTGCTTCAGTTGAAGATAACTAGAATTAAAAACATTTTTATCTCTTAACTTTCTTCTCAGCTGAATTAGTCCCCATGCTGAGAGCTATCAGTCTTCTGTTCACATTTGAGTTAACATTTTTCTGGTCTGCTTTTGAGTTATGGGAACTCACCTTAGAAACTGTTTTCTATGCCCATTTGCCTGTCTACTGTGCTGCAAGTAACCAAGATACATTTGTGGTCAGTGACGTCTCTTGATTATGCATTTCATTCTTGGTTAAAATCTTTATCAGTCAGAGTCTACCTTCAGTTCAGGAAATAACGTAACATACAGATGCAACCTGACCAAAAAGTGTGGTACTGTTTCATTCATTTATTCAGCAGGTTTTTTTTAGGTTACAGTTCCCAACTGCTTCACTAGTCAAGTCTCATTGCAGTGAATAGACCCAATAACTTGACCATTTTTCCATTTAAATTTTTTGAATGGGAAGTTTGTGGTGTACATAGTTAAAAATTCAAATAGTACAAAAAAGTATACTATAAAAATGATTCCCATCGCCAGCTCTGTCTCCCAGGTCCCCTTCTCCTGAGGTAGCCAGATGCCATTTTCCTCGTTTACTCTTCCAAAGAGATTCTGTGCATACATAAATGTGAATAGATGGATGGAAGGCAGATGGATTGACCAACAGACCAACTACCCCATCCTTTAAAAATCTCACAGGTGTTGTTCTGACCCTTGATTCTTTCTACTAAAACATTTTACCTTAGTGACTGTTCCCTATCAATTTATAAACATCTTTTTAAGCAAGTAAGGTTGTCTCTATAAAAGCTTAGCATGTTTCTTAAACTTCATTTTTCAACTTAAGAAATCTAGTCATTTCCGTCTATGTTAGAAATAATTTGTAAATTGCATTTAAAGGCAGATACAGGGACTTCCCTGGCAGTCCAGTGGTTAAGACTTCGCTTTCCAATGCAGGGGGTGAGGGTTCGATCCCTGACAGGGAGTTAAACCCCACATGCCTCCAGGCCAAAAAACTAAAACATAAAACAGAAGCAATCTTGTAACAGATTCAATAAAGACTTTAAGAATGGTCCACATCAACAAATATCTTAAAAAAAAAAAAAAAAGGCAAATACATTTTTCTCTCCCAGATGCTACAGACTTTTGTTATACAGAGTTTTCTATTATAGGTACATACAGGAACATTCATAATGTTTCTTTTACCTTCTTGTTAATGAGAGGGAAACTAAAAAGAACATGTACTTTATAGTTTTTTTGTTTGTTTGTTTGTTTTTTCTTTTTCTCTTTTTTCTTTTTTTTTTTTCTTCTGCTTTTGACTTCCTCTTCTCTTTTCTTTTTTCCATGTGATGTAGGCCACAAAATAGTAATGAACTATACTAAGTGGTTTAGCTCACTGTGGAGCGTGGCCTTCTTTTTTCTCCCAAATAGCCTGAAAGTACTTTATAGTTTTGTGATGCAGTTGGTTGCATCATACTAAGAATTTCCTTTTAAGAATTGTTAAATATTCCTATCATACCTACAACCCAATTTATTAATATTTGAAATGGATATGCCTTTGGATGAGTAGTGCTTGCTATTTACCAAAGAATTTTGTGTGGTTGTTTCATTGTTGACTGTTTTTTAACCTAATATTTGTATTTTGTAACATAATCTTTTGAAATAAAGCAGACTATAATGGCAAGGTCACTCTTGAAAGACAAAATACCCTTCTTGAGAAATCTCAAGGGTTAGTGCCTCTCCTTGTAATGCTTTATTTAGGAATGATGGATAGTTTTGCAAAACAAGATGTCAGAAGGACAAGGGTAACATCTTTTTCAAATCAGCCCTCCAATGTGGTGATAAGTTTTTCACTTCTTAGGTCCCAGTAGAATAGACTCTTGAGTGTTTTAATTTTTTCCTTCCGTGTTATCTTCTATATCTTGTCACAATGGATTCTTGAGAAAGTCGTGTAGAAATTTGTCTCAGCAGGTGGTTTTCATGTTTGCATTTGCCCTTATGTACAGGGTACTATTTTCTGTATGACTGGGCTGACCAGGCATTTATGCTTTACAAGACTGTAGTTGTTAAGACTGTATTCTCATCTAGAAAGAAATCTTAGTACGTTGGAGCTTCATGAGAAGGCTGTCCTCAAGATCCACACCCCATGGCCATGAATATATTGACATCATGTACTTTCAAAACTCAGACTTCCTAGATTGTACGATGAACCTAACATTAGAATTCATATAGTGATAGCTAATGTTACATGCAGTTTTTTGTATTCTGAGGGGAGAATCCTTTGCAGTAGTTTGAAGCCCAAACTTCCCAAGTTGTTTTTCATGTTTCTGGCCACATACAAACCAAACTATTCTAAATAAAAAGCTACAAAAACTACCAGGACACCCAAATACTCATTAAATTTGTTGACGGTGTCCTGTGGCTTAAAATCTACTTCTTCCAATTTTAAATACTTGGAATCCTCTAGGAATGGCAAATATTCAATTTAGGAATTAACACATAAGCTTCCTATATACCTTATGTTTCCTTTTTATTTAAATCTCTGAAAGTCTAAATATAAGCTATTTAGGCTTGAAGGTATACATATAATGCCCTGTCTATATATTTGAATGCCTCATAACCATAATTTTGACTCATTGCTTCCTGTGTTTATATTCTGGTGACAAAATACACCATTCCTTAAGCATGTATTCTGTTTTTTTCCCTAAACAGGGTTCATAGTGAAATCACCTCCCACTGATCCCTAAATCCTTTCCCATATGTTTGCCAGTTATGAGATTTCTTTATCATTCTTTTAACCACATGAAAGCATATCAGAAGAGCATCTGGAAGAAGCATCTTTATGTTCTACTGTGAGATAGAAGCATCTCTTTGTGGTTGTGCTCCTTCAGTCTTCCTGGATGTGGGAGCATGGTATTAACATCTCTCTAATCGTTAGAAGTCTGTCTGCTCTTGTAGGTTTTGCTGCAGTGCCCTTGGGTCAGAGAAATGTGTTGAGTTAATTGAATATGACTTTAGAATTCAGGTTCATCTGATCTGAGCTTTTCAGTTCACAAGTGAGGAAACTGATTTAGCATGGAGCCTGACGATATCAGATGTAATTTCAGTTATAATCGGCATTAATAAAAAGGTTACTCAAAAAATATGAAATATTTCCTTTGTTTAGTATTTATATGTATGTGCATGTATTTATTTATGTATTTATTTTATGGGGGAATTAAAGCCTTAGTGAATCTTGAACTTGAGGAACCACCTTGTTTAAACAGTTAATTTCTGTTAATTTTGAATTAAAGTTAGAGTAGACTTAGAGCGATGTGGTTGTTTGGGAGTGTTTTCCGGGCTTGTTGGAGGAGAAAGAAACATGGATGTTAATTACTTGAGAAAGCTTTTGGTAGAAGAACTCTGGATTTGAACTGCTGTTTTGTAACTAAAATCATACGGTGTTGTAGTTACTACTCTCTGTGCCAAAGATGGAGACCAGTGCCTTCTCCTGACCAATCTTGCATGTAAATTAACGTGTGGGCAAGAACATAAGCAGCCAAGATATGCCTGAACACCCACAGGGGTAAATTAAAGTCAATCATAAACTGTAGGAATTTCACCTAAGCATCTGTTAGACTCAGCACAGAGCTCTGGAGTGGAAATGAGAACTATGCACTGTGAGAACAGAAAGGTAGATTTGAAGAAAGGTTTTGTGTTAATAGAACTTTTTTCTTTTTAATTTTGTTAAATTAAAAATAACTTCTTTGGCTTCTTTCCGAAGTTGGATGAGGCACTTGGCTACCATGAGCAGTGCCTTAAACAACTCTTTCATTTATAGTTGATTAAAAACAGAGTAACTGTACTTTGGCATTTATTTGGCTGTCAGTATTCTAAAGAGGATATGCTGCTTTCTCTTCTCTTTCCTCCAGTGTTAGGGTAGTTGTTCTTTTTGCCTTCATGGAAAGCTTGATCTTAAAACGGGTTCAGATACTTGGTTAAAAGGAGGAATGAGCAGTAGAAAGGAAGGACGTAAACCATATATATTTAAATTTTTAAAAATTGCCTGTTAGGAACTATTACCATTTCAGTGTATTATGGTCTCGGTATGTCTCCTCTCTTCCCTGCCTCTTTCTTCCCTGGGTTGCTCACTGCATTGTCTCAGGTTCACTCGAGTTAGCACACACCCAGTGCTTGTGGTTGTAAAAGAGGCTAAAAACTTCTAGAGAATTCCTTTATATGAACTAATGGCTTTTAATGTTTTTATAGCTTAAGCAAAGTAATACATATATTATTCATTATGCTCTCATGTAAGCCTTTCAGATTACCTTCTTTTTTTAAAAAATGCTTATTCTACATTTTTTGTTTTATAAATCATTGGTATATTTGTGGATAATGAAAGCATAAAAGACCGTGGACATTTTCTTCATAGAATTCAATCATTTTTTGGTTACTGTAGTGGAATATTTTGAAAGGCAGTGTTATAAATGAGATGCAGACACAACCATCAGTACCACTCCCACCTTTCAACTCTGCAAAACATTTGCTGTATTTCTCAAAGATTGACAGTAACATGTTTTAACTAGCTTGACTCATTCTACTCAAGGAGAAATGTCTCAGATTGTTATCATCAGAGTCTCAAAGAAGTGTAATAGTAAAGTAATAAGATTTATCTAAAACTTATTAGAAGTTTTACTTGCCTGTAGGTGAATTTCTTTCAGGTTTGAGGCATGGTCTCATTTGCATTACAATGTTTTGGATATAGGAAGCTAAAACTCACCTCATGGTCTGCTCTAAAGTATCTAGGCCAGTATGTATGTAGGGTTGTTGGAATTCTTGGAGATTACTGAGAACTGTAATTATGTGTTCATACCCTGGCATACTGCTGACTATTGGCAGAGATGATCTTTCGGGCAGCAGTAACCTATGCTAATGGGTTACTGTCCTCTGGCGGTAAGTTAACATGCTTTTTTGTACTCTACAACTAATTAATGAAATCCATAAGTTCATTTGATGTTTACGTAAATTGAATTTAAAATTTTGGTATCAGCTTTATTAAGATGTAATTCACATGTCATCCAATTCACCTATTTAAGATGTACAGGTAAAGGGTTTTTAGTATATTTAGAGTTGTGCAACCATAATCACAAATCAATTTTTGAGCATTTTCATCACTTGAAAAAGAAACCCCATAACCTTCAGCAGTCATTTTCCGTGTTCCTCCAGATCCTCTTCTCCCTGCCCTAGGAAAACACTAATCTATTTTCTTGCCTCTTGGTTGCCTGTTCTGAACATTTCATGTAAATGGACTTACGTAATACATAGTCTTTTTGTCTGGTTTTGTCAAGTAACATTTTCAGGGTTCATCAGTGTTGTCACTGATGTATCAGTACCTCTTGATTAGTTGCTGCCACATTTTTTAAAAAATTTATTTTGGTATTTTCTTAACCCTAACCCCATTTTTCCTGTTTTTGGTGTGAAATAAGCCCTAAGATCTGTAATCGTAATTATCATGATTTCAGAGAGTAAACCAGTTTGCTTCTCTAAGCCACAGAGCAGTCATCTGCATGCTTTTGAGCATTTCCCAGTTGATTTCTATGTTACAAGAGAGGAGTTTTTATTTTTTAAATATGTTTTCAGGAAATGTGATTTTAACTACTGCCAGTGGCAAGTCCAGCTAAACTAGGCTTATCATTGTGACTGCAAATTAGTTCATTAGTTTATTGTAATATAGTTTGTATCAATGACATTTTTTTTCCCCAATAAATAAAAAGAGTTTAGGTCATTTCTGTATGCTTTCATTAGTGGTTGTTTACTAGAGAATGCCAGTATATTATCAGAAAAAGAATTGCCCATCTTCCCATTACATATGGATACTTGCGAACATCAAATGACGTGAAAGATAAAGTTGTTATTTAGTTTCATAGTTTACATGACTATTCATGAGAAGTTTTATATACTCTGTGTTAATCTTTTTTTGTTTTGTTTGTTTTTAAATATGCATCTTCTTCAGGAGCCTCCGAAAAGCAATACGTGCAAAAGGTTGGTATTCCCTTAATAGACTTTCTTATGCTCCAACATACTATGTGGCAAAGAGGTTCCTTCCATAAATACACATATGTAACATAACTTAAGAGTATAGTTTGACAGCTGATTCTTTTTTTTTTGGTCAAAATTATTGCAAATCAGTAGTCTCTTAGCTTTAGCAAAATTAATTTTTCCAGTTTCAGTCATCTTGAATAATCTCAAAAAAGTTCTTGCCTTGAATAATTTTTAAATCTCGTTGTGACGTAAATCAGAGTCATATGTAATGAGAGGCAAGAGTGCATGGACAAGTATTACTCCTGTCAGACCCATAGTCTCTGCAGCTCAGCCCAGCTATGCAGTTTCCCCTAAAAACTTATTCTCTTTTAATCCTCACAACACACCTATAATGTGGATGCTATTATTACATTTTACAAAAGAAAAAAATTGTGTATCGCAGTCATATTCAGGAGTTTGAGTTTTCTCAAAGGTTTACCTAGTAATATCCCTTGCAGTAATGTTGCTAATACAGTAGTAGTAGCCCTGAAAAGTATACATTTGTCATCCCTTAAATAGTGTCTCTACTTGAGATAAGTGTAGCATCCTTGGCTTATAAAAATTTACAGAGATTACATAGAGCTGTTTCTGAGATCTCATTTAAGGCATTTCATAGAAAGAGAAAATGTGTCTTCCCCCCCATAAAAGTACCATGTCTTTTTTGTTTGAGATAATGGTTAGAATATTTTTAAAAAGTGGAAATTAAAGGAAACTGTTAGTAAATTCAGCTTCCTTGATAGTAAAGATTTATACTCAGCCCAAAGCCCCGTAAAGAATTTGAAAATACAGGCCATAAACTTGCTGTAGACTTTTACAACACTTAAAATTGGTTAAGAATTATTACGTAGAATACATAAAGAATTTTTACAAAGCAGTTAAAAAATAACTTTGTAGAATATGAGAAAAAGACTTAAGCACCTTACAGAAGACGAAGCACAAATATGAGCATATTAAAAAAAAAGAGGTTTGATTTCATTTGTCATCAGAGAGATGCAAATTAAAATCATAGGGTATATTTCACACCTATCAGATTGGCCAAAATTAAAAATTCTAAAAATAAGAGGAGTTGTTTAGGAAGTGAATTACCAATATTCTGAGGCCCTGTTAGGGTCTTGAAGAAGTTTAAATGGGTACAATCACTGTGGAAAACAGTTTATGCATCATCAAGTAAATTTGATAATATAGTAACTTTTGATCCAGCAATTCCATTTCTAGGGATATATATATATATGTACACACTCAAGGAAAATGTGTATACATATATACCAGTGAACACATTACAGGAATGCTCATAGCAACATTATTCAAGATATTAAAATATTGGAAACAACCCAAATACCCATTCATTAGTAAAATGAATGAATTCGTTCTGGGATATTCATACAGTGGAATACTACAAACCAGTAAAAATAACAGTCACAGCTACAGGCAATAACCTGGATAAATTTGAATGAATAGAGTTCTGTCTTATGGGCAAGAGGTTGTTGTTGAACCTGTATCTCCTTTGCTGCAGTATAGATGCATTTCCTCTACTTCTGTTCTCAATGGTCATAAAGTTACAAAGGATTATCTGAGGATTGATGGCCAACCATTCTTAGCCTTTTGCACTGAAGGCTTTATCTTCTGTGTTTTGTCAAGGGTCCTGCTTTTGATCTCTTTTGCCTCTTGGACTGCCCTGGAAGGTTCCTGAAATCATTACTCTTCTGGGGAGATTACTTTTGTGTTTCCCTGTGCCATATTGCTGTTGTACATACTGACCAACTTGCTTATGTCTTGAAGCAAAGCTACCTGGCTGACATTCTAAACTTGTCCAGAACAGCTTTCTGCCATACTTTAATGTACAAAGTGCTTGACATGTTCAGGCAAAGAGAATCATTTTTATTATCGAACCGCAGCTGGTTTTTGTGGACGTCAAAGCCTTTTAATACTAAGACTGCATATGTCTTAAGTGGAGGGGCAGCCAGGTCATTTGGATTAAAACTAGCAGTGTTAATAAGTTCTAATAGAGAGGAAGGATTTTTTTTTTCTCTTCTTTTTGACTGTGCCATGTGACTTGCAAGATCTTAGTTCCCCAACCAGTGATTGAACCCAGGGCCACCGCAGTGAAAGTGAGTCGTCTTAACCACTGGGCCACCAGGGAATTCTCTTTATTTTGAGGAGAATAATGACTGTCCTGAAACTGAGGAAAGTTTCTTTGTAGGACTTCTTAAGCCAGCTACCATTTGCCTAACTTTATTAGCACAATCAGTATGTTCTGTGTGTGTTTGTGTGTGTGTCCTTATTAGTGTCCAAACAAGAGGATAGGAATCAAGCTGCTTGACTAACTCCATTTGTGATTTTGGGTGCAGAGCTTGTGTTTTCTGTGTGTAAAATGAGAATAATAATAGTACTCATTTCATAGGATTGTTGTGAGGATAAAATTTTAAAAATATATTTGGGGCAGATAAAATATCATCAGCAATTGTATTAGGTATCATTGGTTCTACACTGATAATTATATACATAAAATGGTGGCTTTTTCCTGTTTAAGGATGTTAATTGTAGAATATGTGAAAAGGCTTGAAGAAAAACTTAAACTATCTGTAATCCCGTAACCCAGAAATAACCATTTATGTCTTTGTGAAAACACATACTGAGGTGTGTGTGTGTGTATTATCTTTTTTTGGTATCATGCTATGTGTTCCATTTTTAGTGCTTTTAAAATTATTGTTGAACTTTCACTTTAATTAAAATCTTTGTTTTTTTATTTCTCCAAATCAAAATTCTTTGATTTGGAGAATATTAAATGTGGAAGTATTTAAATACTTTAGTATTAAAATGTGAATGTTGAATGATAGGGAACGTTTGGTATGAAATGTTCACAATTTTATTGCTTTTTTTCCCCCTTGAACATCTAGCTACTGGTCGTATTGGATCTTCCCCATCGTGGGTGCTATTCTCTTAGGTTTTCTTTATCGTTACTACATGGTGGAGAGCAAGTCCTCCTGAGGAGACCTGTTGAAGTCTGGAAAGCATTTCCACTTGGGAGCAAGAACTAGAGACTTGTTTGGAGCCTGCAGCGGTGCCCTCTTCTTGAGTCCTGCCATTTGTATTCTTACCCCTTGGAACCCAGACGGTTGGCCAGACATCCACCTCAGCTCCACGGCCGTGTCCAAGTCATTTCTCAGAGCCTTGCTCTCAAAGCACCTGCTCATTTTTCTGTATCCTTTCCTTTGTTTCCTCTGTTTACTCTTTTCCATGAGTGCCTTTATGTTTCAGAACTGTCTTCTATGATTACAGTCCACATGTCATCGTGGCATTCCCTTTGGTAAAATTGCCTGCTTTTCAGTACTTTGAACGCACATTAGAATATTTAACGGTGTGTCACGTTCTGGTTTTGAAGCTTTTCTTTTTCCCTTTTTCTTTTAAGTAAATGTTCCTATTTTTTAAATTATGACTTAATTTTATTGTTTATCATAAGAGGTTTTAATTCATGGCATCAGGTTGCACATCTGTGACTTAAAACACAACTGCAGAATTATCCTGTTCCTTGTTTGTATTTGTTAAAACTGACCAAGTGTAGCAAGGAGCCCTTGCCACCCTCTGAGGCATCAGATGGTGGGGCTGAGCAGAACTCGGCTTCCCTTTTGTTCATGGGGAGTGGAGAGAAACAGGGAGAGGGAGAGATGAATTAGGATGATAGAGTGAATTCACAGTAATCTTTCTTTTGAAAAATATTGAAAAACACTACTTTAAGGGCAAGAGTTCCGAAGAAGCACTAAAACTTGCATCCTTTATTTTGATTTGGAACCAGTTCCTAACCATCTTTTTTTTCTTCTTTTAAAGTTACCATCTTTTATTGGTAAAATGCAAGTAAGTATATCTTTAGAGCTTTACAGTTTTGTAAAGGATTTTGCTGTTTTTTTAATCAATTGGCAGTTTTTTATTTCCCATTTTATAGAAGTAAGAGACTCCAAATTGATCAAAAATACAGTATTTGATCTTTTGCTTGCCCCAGTAAAGTAATTCCCATGGTAAAGCGGCATTTGGAAGCAGGAGAGCAGGACAAGAGTGTTTTCCACTTCATCTGTATTTTACCTCCATGGCTCCAATTTGTGGTTTTGTTGTTTTTCCATTGAGAAGGGGAAAGAAAAAGTGGTACTTTTTTTTTTCCTTGGATAACTGTTTCCGTGAGGAGTAGGTTATTATTCAGAATTATATTACTGTTTCTCCTCAGTTCAGGCGTTTCTCTGGTATATTTGACTACTTTCTTCCTCTCTGTGGAAGCACCTGAGGAGACCGTCCACTGGTAGTTTTCTGCTGACATCTGTGGTGATTCTTCCTCCCTCTCCTTTGAGGATGACCAGTTTGCTCTGAGCCATTGTCACGTACAGCAGGGAACCGCGTGGTTCAGGAAGGACCATGGTCACTGCTCAGCATCTCCTCCCCTCTTCCTGCTTGCCAGAGACTTGACAAGACAGGAAACTACACAGCAAACCAGTGTCTGCCCATGCAAACTACTTAAGAAAAAGTTCAACCCAGGTCTTGTATCCTGTGATTTAGCAGTTGAGCGAATTCAGAATTCATAAAAATAACATTAACCTGGTAATTGTGCACTTGGTTATGACATTATGGAGTAATTTTAGGGGATTTCTGGCCAGCTTTTATATGTCAGGGATGCGGGTTAACTTTTAAAATTTTATCTTTAGAAAATATTTTGTATGCATTATAAGATGCCACTTTAAGATAATTTACTGAAAGAAAAATCTTTGATGATTATGTAACAGAGGTGGTGTGACTTGATTACTCCTCAATTTGAAGGCAAAGAAGGGTTGCCTTGAATAAGAATTGATATTTAATTGCTGTAATCATTTAAGTCACCTGATGACATGGGCCCACACTGGGGTAGAAATGAAGAACAAAGGAGTATTGAGGAGCTGGAAAAGGGAACATTCAAGCTAAAACTAATCCAGAAGATAACTTGGATCAATTAAAAATGTGTTGGCAGTTCCCAAAATTGAATAGAAAACATCTGGCTTAGAAGAAATGTTAAAGAACAATATTCTTAAGTAAAATTTGTGTTTTTTGTTGTTTTTTAAGGTAAAGACCACTGCAAAAGGTTTGTTTTTCTGTTTCATATTGGTTGTCGTTTCCTGTTTACATCTGGACTTGTTTTTATTCAGAGCCAGAGGAATGAAATCCATCCAATACCCAGGGCTCTCTTTTGATCTGCTAATGTGATGTCACTTTGTGTTACAAAAACCACTTTTGTGTCTACTTATTATTCTGCTGCCTACATAAACAGCCAGGTGAAAGGTAGAGCTTGTGTGAGAGCTTGCAGAGGTTTTTTTCTAGGCAATGAAGTAATACAGTATATTAGCCAAATCTATCAAAAAGGACTTTTGTTTTAAGACATAAATGGGAATTCTCGAAACAGCCTTGACACTGATGGGTCGTGAAAAATCCCTCTGCAGAGCCAGTGGAGCCAGTCCCTGTTGTCCGGAGCCTCCTGGGGTGTCTCTGGACTGTTGGGTTGTTTATTCCCAAGGAAGACTTAACTGCCGGCGCCCACCATACTGTCAACATAATGGCTGGAGATCACAGAAGAGGAGATGAGGGGAAATTAGTGCCCCCAAATAAGGATGTTAGTGCTGGGTCCCAAGATTTCCTGCCTCTGTCTCTCAGGAGTTGGTTTTGGTTTCCAAATGACTTACGTTTTGTAAAGACAGGAAAGTGGTGGGGACAAAGTTTATACTGTGTTTAGTTCTCATGTGACCACTTAAGCTGCAACAAAAATCCATTGGAACCTATAATTTGACCCTGTAAAGTTCTTTCAGCAATTGTCGTAAGTGCACATGTTGTGAAATAAGAACATTGTTGTGTTTACACTCACTCAGTTCCCATGTGGAGCAATGAAAAATGCTTTTCAGGCAAGATATATCATTACTTACAGAGTATCTCATGTTTAAAATCTCAAGTGATACCCATCTGATTAAATTCCATTTTAGAAACACAGAACAGTAATGTTCATTACTTCCTTCCCCAGGAGAAATGGATTCAGATGTGTCTTGTGTCAACAAGAGACTGGTGTTTTTTTTTTTTTTTTTCTTTCAACCATCTTTTTCTTGTGCCAGATATCATGAAAGTAATGAGGAGTTTAGTCCCATCTGGCAGTTGTGCTCTGAGAGATCTGGGTTTGTAATTTGTTGGGGGTGATCTCAGAGGGAAGGTTCCAAGAAACAGGTATTTTTCAGGTTACCTACTCCACACCTAGCTTCTCACTCATGACCTTGAGGGGCCAGTTTGCCCCTGCACCTATATTCTCCATTTGCTGTTTAGGCAAAGCACGATGATTTCACTTTCTTTCTTTTGATTTTACCCTCCACTCTAAGGAAGTAATATTAACATTCCTTTTGTGTATTCAATAAATGGAGTTTGTTTACCTATTTCATTTCAGCATATTTTGAACAAAGATCTTTGTCTGCTGGAATGTGCACACAGTGAATGTTTGTTTAGAACTATACACAATAAAGATACTGTTTTCCTTTTCTTGCCCTGACTACAGTTATTTAAAATAAAAAAAAAATCTTTTTTTAGTAGAAATATTGGTTCTGTAGTTCTCAGGTGTTCTGGAAGAAAAGAATTGGAGAGCATAAAAGCCACCTGTGTCTGTGCTAATACTGGGTTTAGTGTAACTGGAGAGAGTTCTGCAGTTCTTCAGGATTCTTGCTGCCGTTGCTCTTTCCTTGATGTGTGTGGCTCATTTGATAATAACAAGAGGCACAAACCAAGACTTTTGCTGTATTAACAGATGTGATATGGCAACGAGGTAGACAGGTTTTTACTGAAACCATCTGGTAAAGAGAAATCAGTTCAAGGTAATAATATTTGTTATCTATAATGCCAGTCTTCAAATGGTTGTTTTTCTTGGAAATAGCTAAACTGTTGGGGGAAATTAAGCATTGAGATCGAAGTTCTAGTGACTGTTAATAAAACAAGGTAAGTAAGCCATTTTTATAGTTACCTTTAAAACACACTGATAGCCTTCTAACATTACCAATGAGACATCGTTCTTTAGGGCATAGTTATTTCACTATCATATGAATTGAGGGTTACTAATAGAGAAGTCCCATTCTTGTTGCTAGTGTTTGAGTCTAATGTTTAATCTTCAGTCCTAATAATTCACTGTTCCTGATGCCTAATAATTCACTGTTCCTGATGCTGAGTGTTTGGCAGGTATTTGACAAATCCTGGTCGATCCTGAAAACCTGAGAAGATTGTGATTTCAGTTGTGTAAATTTAAGGGACCAAGCACCCACACAGTCTGCTAAATGATTGGTAATTGCAGGTACGTAGGTAACCTAACATTAATTAGCTTAATAGATATCTGTATACTCTGCAGGTTTTCCTCCATTTATGAGATGGTTACGTCCCAGTAGTGAGTATCGTACTGGATATCGCTGGCCCAGGTAAAGATCAAAATTCAAAAGTGTGATTTTTACTGAATGCATATCACTTCCACTATCATAAAGTAGAGAAATTATAAGTTAAACCACACGAAGCCTGGAACTGTATTTCCAGGGCCAGTCAGCTTAATCACAAACTTAACAACATTTTAGAAAACAATTCTTGTATGAAGCATTCAGGAGAGACTAGGGTTGGATTTCAGGTAAAACGTGAGAACACAGTTGTAACACTAATTTATGTGCCACCTATTCTGTCATGCAGTATCTTAGGCTTCCACACATTTCTGATTCTGCAGCATCTTTACATGGAAATCGAGGATATCCAAATTTTACCAATGACTTGAAGCCACACAGCTAAGAGGTGAGCTAGACTTTAACCCCAAATCCAGCCCTACAGCTCTCAATGTCTACTGTTGGTTGTTCCCATATGAAAACTAAGCTCTAGAATCTTCCCTGTTGGTTCAGCGGTTCAGACTCTCCTTGCGCTTTCCACTGCAGAGGACACAAGTTCAATCCCAGGTGAGGGAACTTAAGATTCCACAGGCCATGCAGTATGGCCAAAACGACCCCAAAACTGAGCTCTAGCTGTACCAAAATAATATGCCTGGTATATCTACTACTGACTCTCATTTATGTATATAGGTATTTCTGTGTATGGTCAATAAAATAGAATCATGAATACAATCATTTTTCTTAATCAGTAGATACCAGAAGATAGGTACTATCTTAGGAGTCCACCCCCAAAGTCTTCATTGTTGAAGAGAATCATATTGGTTCAGTGTGAACAATTTAAAATGACCCTCACTCCCTTCCTTGCAAAACAGTTTCTTGATGCCAGTTAATGAGGATTTAGATTTGAACTGTATTAGAGTCAACTTTGGAGAAAAGGTAGCCTGTAAAACAGACTATTGATGAAATCCTTAGGCAGCAGAGATGAAAAGTTCTTACATAACTTCTTCCATCCTATAATCCTGTCTAGGGTTCTGGATGAGATTTAACTTGGAAATATATGTACGTGTAAACTTACAGTTATTAATGATGAGTAATTGTTAATAGCTTGGCTTGACTTTTGCCTCTTCTGAACCTATCTATAAATCATCAGGAAATCCGAAAAATGAAAGTCTTCCACTTCATGCCGTGAAGCACACAAGACTTGGAAACTGTCATTTCTGGGTTTTTTGGTTATATCATTGCAAAAGATGATTCAAGGTCATTGGAGGAAACACAACATAATGCAAATACAAATGCTGTTTGTTACAAGTGTGACAAGTGGCATTTTTGATCCATCAGTGCCAGTCTCAGAGCAGTTTCCTATTGTTTGCTCCCGGTCCTAAGCTCTCTGCCTGAAACATCAGTGTGATGTTAACTTCAGAACCACATGGACCTAGTAAGAGAAAAATTTAAGAACCCAGGTGCCTGAATTTCATTTCTCCTTAGAGAAGCTTACTTTGGGGATCTTCCCCACCCCACCCCCCACCCCCCAGGTTCCTCATTTAAGTTTTTCAGGAAGGAAGGTGACATTACCTTACAAAACAATAGGGAGATGTCCACAATAAAAAGGAATCTTCTCACACACTTGTCCACTCTATCCAAGAAATCGAATCAAGAGCAATCCAGGAAAATGAGTTTTCCAAGACTCCCAATCTGACATACCACCACCCCCACTGTTTTTTTTCCCTGAATCTTTTTTTTTTTTTAAGCCTTTTTAGTTTTTAGACTTTTTTCTACACTTCATTCTGCTCCATCTGGCCCCCTTAAACTATAGTGCTCTGGCTCATGTTTTACTAATAAGTGACAAGGTTACACCTCAACTATGCATCTCTTCATTTTTAAGTATTATGGTCCAAAAATATACCCACTAGCCTGTCTTAGAAAACATTTGGAAGAAATAAAGCTGATTTGTTTATAAGCTGGGCCATCCATGTAAACTAGTGCAGTCCTTTTGAAACATCTTTATTGACCTCGCTCAGGGCTAAAGTCTACCTCTGGACCTTTCATGTATGAGTCAATACGTTTGGTTTTTGTCTTAAGCTAGTTCAAACTTGGTTTCTAAAACATATCCTAAATACAGTGGCCTCTGTAGCTTACCTGACCTTAAAATCCCTGCCTCGGTAGCATCTTTGAAAAGGTTCAGCCTCTCCAAGTATACCTAGCTCCTGTAGGGCAGAGACTCATTTTCTTATTCTGTGCCAAGTCTTAAGTATCTTTGCAAAGAAGAACTATTCGTTACTTTAAAAAGATACACACTCAAAAAGAAAATGCAAGTTTATTTTTGTCATAGAATAAGATACATAAATAAGAAATGTATTTAAGATAACAGTTGCAAAGGGAACTTAACTTGTTATGCATCAGTTATGAATGAGCATCTGATGGGACCTAGGGGTAAGGAGCACAACTGAACCTCATGTGCACTAGAACCAGTACAAATCAAGGTGGCTACACTGGTTTCCAGTACAAACCTGTGAGGAAGACTAACTCTTAGAAGTGAGAATGTAATTAGCCAGATAGTATCAGAGTGTCCATTTCTGGTCTCATCAAAGACAGCAGGACACATTCCTCAGGTTTGAATGGGAGAAGGATCAGGGGGAAGCAGATAGCCAAGGCAGGTACTGTTATCATATACTTTGTGTATTTTGTCTGAGTGCCTTCATGAATAGACTGTATGCCCCCTGAAGGAAGCATCTTCTGCATCTTTCAAGTTGCCCTGCTTTATACTGGACCATAGGAAAGACTAAGTAGATTCTGTATGGTTTATCATGCTGTGTCTAAATGAGCAACCTATCCAAACTTGTTGCAGAAGTATCTAGGACTCCCAAGTAGAATTTTGAGATGAATTCTAATTCTGCCCACATCACTAACAACCAAGAACCCCATTCACTCCTGTGTCCCTACAAATCCATTCTGTCTTTGTAAATCAGCTGCCAGCATTTATTGGTTTCATAGATATATTTTAAATGAACTTTATTTTTTAAAGCAGTTTTAACTTTAGAAAAATTGCAAAGATAATACAAAGAGTTGACATAAACTTAGCACCCGGTTTCCCCTATTACTAGCATCTTAAACATTAGTATGGTACATTGGTTACAGTTAATGAACCGCTATCAATACATTATTGTCAAAGTCTGCAATTTATTCATGCTTCCTACTTTTACATAATTTTTTTTTCTGTTCCACTGTTAAATTTAGTCATCAGCTCTTCTTTGCCTCTGCTTGACTGTGACAATTTCTCAGACTCTTGTTTTTGATGACCTTAAAAGTTTTGAGGAATGTTGGCTAGGTACACTGAAGGATGCCCTGAATTGGAACTTAATGTTTTTCTTATAATTAGACTGAGGTTATAGGTCTGGCTAGGGCCCAGGGAAGCTCTAGATGTAATTTGTTATTATCGTGTCATGTCAGGGGTTTATACTATCAATATGATATATGATTGATAAGGTTGTCCTTGATCACCAGGTCAGCCTTGATTACCTATATAAGTCCTGCCTGCCATCATGGAATCGGTAAAGAAGTAGGATTTGTCCTAAGAGTATACTGAAGCATTATGTTCTGTGCTCAACATAACTGGTAACAGACACCATCCCAGTAACTTCAAAAAATGTTTATGACTGTGCCCAAATGGGCAATTCCAAGAGGAAGGATCATTGACATTCAGAGCAGAGGAAGAGAGGGCAGAAGGCCGCTGTGTTTCTTTTGCCACAGTCAATTTATTCTCTCCTCCTAAGAGAGTTACTTACCTCTAATCTTGAATCTCTTTAACATTAGATTCAGCCACAAATCTCCCCTGTTTATAACCCTTGCTACCACTGATCAATATGAAGCATGTGTATACATGAGTGGAGGCAGGCATTTTCGTTTTCATTCTGTGGCTTGCTGTAGGGAGCACTGGTGTGGGCTTCTCAACATCCATCACACCCGAGCTGATAAGTCTAGGACAGTTGGGCCTGTCTTCTGTCCCACGTGGTTCTACATGTGACCCAGTTCTCACCAGTGGGATGAAACTTGTGGAAGAAATTTTCTCTCCAAAGACAGGGGTCACAGAAAGAACTGCTATGGCTGTTTTGCCACCATCTTGAGAAGAAAGCAACACACCAAGATGGCTGAGTGGAGGAGATAACAGGAGACTGTTGCCAGCTGCTGGCACAGTGAACCCTGAAGCACACCCTGCAGCAAGACTTCCATTTAGGTGGAGATTGTAAATTTCCTTATTGTTTAAGCCATTTGAGTTGGGATTTCTATTACTTGCTGCTGGAAGCATCCTCACTGATAAACCGTCCCTAAGAGGAATGACTCATGGGGAAACAGTCCTCCCAGCTTCTGATTAACTCTGCCCTCCAGAGATAATTATCTGGGCCATCAGATACCCAAAAAGTATGAAGGTCACAAGACTAAAAGGAGAGTGGTTATATTTAAGGAGAGGGTGAAGACAGTGGCTGGGAGGGGACCTCAGAGGGGCTTCTGGAATGTTGGTAATTTCTTGATCTGGGTGGTGGTTTGGTGAGTATGTTTACTTTGGGATAAATTCATTGGACTGTAGACTTACGGTTTGTGTACTTTGCTGCATAGAGGTTATACTTCAATTTTTAAAAGAAAGTTTTAGTAAACTTTTAGTAGAGATATTACCTTGTAACCAGACCTCCACACAAACTGTTTATATCTTGAGTGGAAGGATATGAATGCCATATTGTGGTCATTTTATTAGGCAGCCAAACTCAGCTGCAGCGATGTGCTTTCTTTGATAGGCTTCCAGAATCTCATTGTGAAGACCCCCTGTCTCTAGTGTGTGGACAGCCTTGTCTAATCTCAGCCAGAATGCTTCCCCATAGGGTCTGGATGGGAGGGTGTCACATCCTTGCAGATGAAGTACTTCATTGTTTTTAGAGTTCAGTCACAATGACTATTAAAAATAAAATGAAAGCTAACAGGCTGGCGCCTGTCCACATAAGGCTTGGTCTTTCTCAGAGAGGCGTTCTAGTTACAGGAGGGTCCACTCCAGAGAAACCACAGAGTTTGAAGACTGCAGCCAGCAACCTCATGCAGCCTAAGTTGAGACCTCTGGTTCATGGAGGAAAGGATGGAAGATGTTGAGTTAACTGTTTGTGGAAGAAGAATATATAGGCTTTGGGGACCAAATTATCTGGAAAAAGACTTGGCACCACTAGAGGAAAACCAGGTAAGAAAAGTTACCGTAGGGACTTCCCTGGCAGTCCAATTGTTAAGACTTTGCCTTCCAATGCAGGGGGTGCAGCTTCAATCCCTGGTGAAGGAGCTAAGATCCAACATGCCTCTCAACCAAAAAAGCAAAAACATAATAAATGGAAACCATATTGTTAAAAGTTCAATAAGGACTTTAAAAATGGTTCACGTTTTTTTAATTTTTTTTTTTTTTTTTTTAAGATAAAAGTTACCATAAATCATAGGTTGCAGAGTGGAATTGGACCTGGGATAGCAAGTTGCTGGTAATACAAATCCTCATGAGGGAGTGGATTTGGAGAGTGATTACATCATGATACTAAATGGGGAATCTGGTTGGTGGTCAGACCCATGGAATTCAAATCCCTTAGCTCCTTATAGCCCTGTCCTGATTGAGGAGTTACGCTGACCTGCAAAACTGGAAACTCATCAGAATGTGGAGACATCATAATTTCTGTCCCACCTAACTCATCAAGGCACTTACACATCCAGTATATCCTCGCTGAACCTTGTGAGGTAGGTAATTTAGATATGATCATAAAAAAGACAGTGACTAAGAGAACAGACCTTAGAGTCTCAGACCTGTGTTTCAATCCTGTCTCTGTCTTACCAGTGGAACTGTGTTGTGAAATGTACTCAAGCTGAGTGGTCAGTTGTTCTTACCACCATGTGGCAACCTATGGAGACATTTTTGATCGTCACAACTAGAGGAGTGCCCTTAGCTTCCCATGGACGCTGTTAAACATTCCGTGACACACAGGACAGCTCCCTACTGTAAAGGACTCTGCAGCCCAAAATGTCAGCAGTGCTGCTGCTGGGAAACCCCTGACTCTAATCTGATTTTTAGTTTCTTCATCCATACAGTGGGGATATTGACAGTACCTAGTTGGGTTGTTATGAAGAGTAGATGAAATAATAGTAGATGTTGGATTGTCTGTTCTTTCATTCTCCCTGCCATTCTCAGAGCTGCCCTCTTTGGATAGACATCTCTCCAGAGTTACATTTCCATAGGCTGAACTGCCGACTGTCCATAGTTCCCATTTGGTTTCATGATGTTTGTCCCTGGCAGGCGTTTTGTGTGGTGTGTCTCTGCCTCTGTGCCACAGTTGATTGGATCAGGGCAGAGGCTAGATCCAAACTAGAGCAGTAAGAGTTCTTTCCCCAAGGAACTGTGTAATCTGTACTGAGAGATGTCGAGGCTCTGTCTGGCTGGTGTCTTGAATCAGTTCAGTTCAGTTCAGTTGCTCAGTCATGTCCAACTACTCTTTGCAACCCCATGGACTGCAGCACGCCAGGCCTCCCTGTCCATCACCAACTCCCGGAGTCTACCCAAACCCGTGTCCATTGAGTCGGTGATGCCATCCAACCTTCTCATCCTCTGTCGTCCCCTTCTCCCACCGTCAATCTTTTCCCACCTTCCAATGAATATTCAGGACTGATTTCCTTTAGGATTGACTGGTTGGATCTCCTTGCAGTCCAAGAGACTCCCAAGAGTATTCTCTAACACCACAGTTCAAAGGCATCAGTTCTTCCGTGCTTAGCTTTCTTTATAGTCCAACTCTCACATCCATACATGACTACTGGAAAAACCACACCTTTGACTAGATGGAACTTTGTTGGCAAAGTAATGTCTCTGCTTTTTAAGCCGTCTAGGTTGGTCATAACTTTTCTTCCAAGGAGCAAGCATCTTTTAATTTCATGGCTGCAGTTACCATCTGAAGTGATTTTGGAGCCCCCCAAAATAAAGTCTGTTACTGTATGGAGAAGTTATAAACCTGGCAGCTGTGGATGGTCATTTTCTCACATGTGAGTGGAGTGCAAAAACAACCAGTTTACAACAAAAGAGAAGAATGCAACAGTTCCAGAGAGAAGAGCTGCAATAAGAGATTCTGTTCCCTGCTGCACCCTGCCCTTAGGTGATTGAGGCCATTTCTGCAACCATGTCATACTTCTTGCTTGAGCTGGCTTCAGTTACATTTGTTGTGCTCTTGGGACATATTACCGATGACGTATGTAAAAACATTTAGCATGGTGCCCGGGAATAGTCCTAAGTAAGTGTCAGTTGTTATCATTGTTCCCATTTTAGAGATGAGGAAGTCAAGGCAGAGAGATGAAATAATTGGTCTTATGTCACTCGGCTCTTTAGGGGTAACCCGATCTAGAATCCAGGTATCCTGACCCCTCGACATGGGTTCTGTTCCATCTGTCCTTTGAATTGTGAAATAAAACTTTAAGAATAGTGTATGAGTAAGTAAGTACCTATGTACAGTTAAAAATAATTCACAGTGAACCCTGGTGTATCCATCACCCAGGACAAGAACTCAAAAATTGGCTGCCACTCAGAGGACCTTCCTGTGTCCCTCCCTGACACGTCGTCTCCTGCTCTTCCTGCCAGAGGTAACCAATATCCTGTTTTTTGGTTGAAATAATTTTTAATAGTTTTTCCACCCGCATTTGCATCCATAAACCACATGATTTCACTTTCTTTGTTTTGGAATTTTATATAAATGAAACTGTACTCTACATAATCTCTTGTGACTTGTTTCTTTCAACACCGTGTTGGTAAGGCTCATCCATGCTGTGATGTGTAGCTGTAGTTCATTTATTTTCTTTGATGTATAGTCCACAATGTGTTTATGCAAGGTACTGTGAATGGGCACTGGATTATTTCTGATTTTTGGCCAACAGTATGACTGGAAGCATCCTTGTTTGTATGCTGGTGCACATGTGCAAGGCTGTCTCGTGGGTGTGTAAGTAGGAGACGACCTGCTGCGTGTGACTTGCTTTGCTCCACATCCTTGTCAGTTTGGGTTCTCTTTCATGCAGATGCCTGTACCTGGGGCCACAGGACAAGGAAATGACTATGTAGTGCTGTGGGATACACGGATTTAAAATACAGAATCCTGGAACTTCCCAGTTGTCCTGTGATTAAGACTCCAAGCTTCCAATGCAGGAGGCGTGAGTTTGATCCCTGGTGGGGAAACTAAATTCCCATGTGCTGGCAAAAAAAAAAAAAGAATAAAACAGAATCCTTCCTCAAAAAGTTACACATAGAATCACCATGTGACCCAGAAATTCCACATCTAGGTATATACCCAAGAGAACTGAAAACGTGTTCACACAAAACTTGGGCATGAATTTTTGTAGCAGCATTATTCATAATAGCCGATGTGGAAATAGGCCAAGTGTCCATCAACTGATCAGCGAAATGTGGTCTGTACCTATGATGGGATATTATTCAGCATAAAAAGGAATGAAATGCTGATTATACTTCAACTTTGTGATAAGTGAAAGAAGTCCAGACACAGAAAGTCACGTATCATTCTGCTTATATGAAATGTCCAGAATAGGCAAATTCATAGAAGCAGAAGTAGATTACTGATTGCCAGGAGCAAGGGGGCAGGGAAAACAGAGAGTGACACTGATGGGTACAGGGTTCTTTTTGAGGTGATGAATATGTTCTGAAATTGGTTTTCCTGGTAGCTCAGATGGTAAAGAATCAGCCAGGGTTCGATCCCTGGTTCAGGAAGATCCCCTGGAGAAGAAAATGGCAACCCACTCCAGTATTCTTGCCTAGAGAATCCCATAGACAAAGGAGCTTGGGAGGCTATAGTCATGGAGTCGCAAAGAATTGGACACTGCTGAGGGACCAACAGTTTACACTTGACACTATATGTTCTGGAATTAGTGGTGATGGTCTGACCAATTTGTGAATATACTGAAAAAACCACTGAATTGTATGCCTTAGGGGGAATTTAACAGTATGTGAATTATACATACATACATACATACATACATATATATATATATATATATATATATGTTTGGGGGTATTTTATTATTCAGCAGTAGATAAACAGACTTTCAACTAAACAAAAAAGTTTCAAATATTGCTTAATTAGAGGTATAAGTTAAAATTCTTTCTGCTATACTGCCATTTCCCTCACTTATGATAACCTGTTATTAATTTGTGATGGAATTCTATGTGAAGAGTCCTTCATTGGGGTTCCTTATTACTCCTATCTGACGTTTAGGCTGCAAACCTTAAAATAGGTGTGTTTCTAACCTTCTGTTAAACCTTCTGAGGTATTGGTCTTAGCTGGACGTTCCCCCTCTTTGATAAACTCCCGATGTTGAACCTCAGACAATGGTCATGGGAGTGGAAGCAGTTTTTTTTTTTAAACAACTATTTATTTTTGGCTGTGATGGGTCTTCATTGCTGCAGGCAGGCTCCTCTCTAGAGCGTCAGGCAGGCTTATCATTGCTGTGGCTCCTCTTGTTGTCGAGCTCGGGCTCTAGGGCACATGGGCTCAGTAGTTCTGTGGCACACGAGCTTAGCTGTCCTGAGGCATGTGGAATCTTCTCTGACCAGAGATCAAACCCATGTCCCTTGTGTTGGCAGGCAGATTCTTATCCGCTGGACCATCAGGCAAATCCTAAGGGGAAGCATTTTTGTTTTACTTACTGGAATCACCAACTCTTCTAATTCTCTTTAACTTTTCTTTACTTATCAGTGATGTGTTTAGTGTTTCCCTCGGGCCCTCCATCATTCTTTGATTCCTACACTTTCTATGGCACACTAAGTATTACAAGCATGTTCCATTTAATCAATGGTATGTGAATTATATCTGAACAGAAATGTCAATACAAACACAGTTTCCTTATTGTTCATTAATTTATTCAAAACACATGTGTTGAATACCTAGGACATGCCAGATGTTCCTTAGCACATTGTTGGCAAAACTGTGGTCAAGGAGTTAGATATGAACCTTGTTGTGGTCAGAACCACCGTTGGGTAGCCAATGCACATTCAGGTGGGCTCACCAAGGAGACTTTAATGCAGGGACAGTTTGTAGAAGTGCAGGCAGGGCTAAGAGATCCCTGGTGAAGGAATGGTGGTGAGGTACCTTGGGGTGGCAACAGCTGGCAGCCAACGCCACCTGGGCCTGGGAAGACAGCAGGGTTAGGAGAGCCCAGCAAGACCTGAGGGAGGAAGCTGGACAGTGGCCCTGCAGAGGCAAATGGGGAACTGCCTAGGAGCCCCTGTTGTCACAAACTTTAGGTTTTGAGTGAGGAGACAAAGAGAAAAACAATTACAGAAGGTGATTAACAAACAGGATGACATGAAGGAGAGCATCCTGAGGTATGGGTGGCTGTCTGGGAAGGTCTTTCCAGGCAGGAGACACTGCTGAGCTGGGACCTAAAGGGTAGAGCCCCAAGGTGACGAAGGTACTGCTGACCGAGATGGGGAAGCTCAGACGAGAGTCAGGTTTAGGGGAGGAAATTCAGACAGCTTGGCACAGGGACGTATTAAAGATAGAACCTATACAAACGCAGAAGAATAACAAATCAAGGCCAAGCAAGAGTCCATGGGGTGCACAGAGAGGCAGAGGAGGCGAAGCGATGGCTGCAGGCTGACACCCAGCGCCTGCCTCGGAAGCCAGGACGTGTGTGGACTGCACCCTCCCTGGAGGTTACACCAAGTGCTGGCACAGCACTCTGGCTCCCAGCCCGCCCGCCTGCTCGTGGGGCTCCTTCCAGTGTTTATTGGGCCTTCTGCCACATCTGAGGTCCTCCCCTTACAAAGGCAAGAAGGGCCAGGGGAAGGGAGTGTCCCTTCTGAACACCAGATGGGACACATAGCCTTAAATAGGCAGTGGCCACAGGGAGAAAAGTGGGCTTGCTAACTATAAAGGGTCCAAAGTTTGCTTGGAAATAGGCACCCAGGCCCCTGATGAGTACCAGAGCACCTGGAGGAAACAGCAGGCCTGACATCATGGCTGGAGCCAAAGCAAGGCATCAGAAGAAAACTGAGTCTGAACCGGCACCTTTTTCCTCACCTGGTGGGTCCCATGGCAGCAGCCAGAGCCCACCTTCGGGTGCTTCTAGCCCACACAATTTGACACATCTCTATATTTTCTTCCATCAAGGTCTCTGCCCTCTGGCTCTCTGCCCAACCAGTTGCCCACAGACTGGAAAACAAAGGCTCGAAGCCTTCCCTGGAGACCTGGGCTTAAGGGATGGGCCTTGGGCAGGCTGGGCGGATGCTCTGTTGATTTTTTTTTTTTTTTTCCAAGTGCAGAGAATGTGACAGCCAATTCCTGTTGGAAATAGCTTTTGTTTTCTTTGGAGCACAAAGCACTTTTCCTTTCTCGTGATTGTCTCAGTTCAGGTCATGTTTAGGATGATGATTTGCTAACCTAATTGCCTGCCTTCCAGATCCAGAGTTCTTAACCTTTTAGGGTAGAGACCCTATTGCAACTCTGATAAGAATTATGGACCCTGTCTCCCAAACGTACATACACACAGATACCCCCAATTTCACTTTTAATATCAATCCTAGCAGGTTAAAATCCCCTGGGTGAAGAAGAGTGTGTTCTTCCTACCCCACACCCCCCCACCCCCAGCTTTTTTTTTCCATCTAGATCTTAAAATCCCCCAGCACTTCTTGCCTGGCTCCTGCCTGAATTAATCACCCCTGCTGAGGAGCAGGGACACTGGCTGGATTTGGGCTGCCTCTGGTTTCAAGACTCCAGGTCCATGGTGCTTCAGTTTTTCAGGCAGCAGGATATTCCAGTGGGGTTTGTAAAATCTCTGTCTCATCCATGCCTGGTTATTATGGAGGAGCTGGGCAGCCAGAGTCTCGGAGATTCTAGAGGAGGTGGCACAGCTTTGGGTGAGACTAGGGAGACAGGCGTTGTCTGGTTTTGTTAAATTCCAGAAGCAAGTCATTTTGCCAAAAATGCCAAAAATAAAAGGACTGTCTAGACACACACTAGAAGCTCTCCTATGAAGAGAAACCTTCCTGAAGATCATTGATTTATACTTAAATGGCGAGACTAGAGGGTTCATTTATTTATTTATTTATGGCCACACCGTGCAACTTGTGGGATCTTAGTTCCCTAATCTCTGGACCGCCAGGGAATTCCCTGGGTTCATTTATTTAACAGGCATGGTTTGCGTCCCTGGGGTGCACTGTGAATCAGACAGACAACAAACCAGAGAGTTTTAAAGGTAGTGACAAATGCAAGGATGAAAATAAAATAGGGTGAAGTGATAGATGTGAACTGAGAAGGTGCATTGGAGCCAAAACCTACATATTGCAAAAGAAGCTTCCGTCTGGAGGAGAAGAGCTCCAGGTGGAGCAAGCAGCTGCTGAAAAGACCCTGAGGCTGAAACAAATTGGGCTGCTTAAGGGAAAGGAAAAACACCTATGGCTGGTGCAGCTTCCCAGAGAAGGAAGCTCCAGCTTCCTGGAGAAAGGAGGCCGGGACGGGGACAGGAGTGGTAGGTGGCGGGTGGGCCGCGTTGGGCTTTGCAGGAAAGATGATGGAGAGGGCAGAGCAGGGGTCTGTGACTGGATTTGCAGATTTGCATTTTGAGATTTGGCCTCCTCGGAAGAAATGTCTTCAGGGGGAGCAAGAGTGGAAGATGGACCGAAGCAAGGCTGACGAGTAGCCCAGGTGAGTGGGAGATGGGGGCTCTGACCTCTTGGTGGCCATACAGATGGCAAGACAGAACCATCTTCCAATGAACGCACGTGGTTCATATTATGAAATATATGACAGCTCCAGGCGGGTGAGACTCTGTGGGAACCTTTAATTACTGCACAGAAGGACCAAAGTTAAGGTGCTCTTGCCAGTCTAAGGTTTCCTGTTAGCGCCCTTCCAGGAAAAATGTGAACAAAGAAACGAATCCTCTTTTAAAGAAAGTTGCTGGCTGTTCTTGTCTCTGCAGAATGTTAATCATCTTGGCAGGCAGGAGGAGGGGGAGGAGAACTGGTATGTATTAGGTACCAACTGTATACCTTGATTTCATCTAATCCCACAGTAACCCTACAAGGCTCATGGTTTTTTGTTTTGTTTTGCTTTGGTGTTTTCTTTCTTTCTTTTTTTTCTTGAGATGAGGAAACAAGTTCAGAGAGGTTAGGTAAATTGCCCAAGGTCACAAAGATAACAAGTGATAGAGCTTGTTATCTGGACCCAAACCCAGGCCAGTGTGGTTCCAAAACTTTCTACACCATCCCAGGTGAGCACATTGAGGAGGACTTAGTAACCTCAAAGCTCTCAGGGTTTTAGCTACTCCTTGGATGAAAACTGGCCTCTGTTGGGGAGTCCCCTGACTGTTCCAGAACATGGGGTGTGCTGAGCACGGTGATGTCCAAGACTTGCATCTAGAGACATTCTCTAATGTTTAGAAGATTTAATGATGCCAGAGAATCTAAGGGAGAAAGAAGGATTTGAGTCTTCAGATAAACAGGCTCATTAACTAGCAACAACTCAGTAAGGGTGAACTCAATTAGGGCTTACTGGAAGGTGGAATTTATGCCACCTGGCTTGACTCTTAAAATGAGAGACTGATGGCGGCTACCGGTTTATCATGGAGGTGTAACTCAGGGACAGAGACCCTACTGAGAAATTCTGTGTTTTGAATCCTTCCCCTGCTGCTCTGCAGCCAGTTGCATGGCAGGAGGACTCTGGAGGGTTCTGGAGGACTCCAGTGTTTCGAGCAGGACCCCTGGCCCGGGGTCCTTGGAGCCTCAGGACTCTGTGTGTCATGAAGACTCCTTCTGTTCTTGCAGAACAACCCAGAAGGGAGTGGGCCTCGAGGGGTCCACCTTGTCTGACTGCCTGGGATTGTCTCAGAGAAAGACTGGGGCAACATTCCCAGCAACTGGACACAGGAAAAGCCAGCCCATCACACCCAGGGTTACACCCAGGGTTACAAAGAGAAACATGACCCTGTGTTCCTGTCTTTGGTGTTTCAGGCTCTCTGGTGGGCGTGCACACCTATGATTAGACTGCAAGCTCCGTGGAGGGAGGACTATGTCTTCTTTTTATTGTTTTTGCTGTGCTTGAATGAATGAATGGAGGCTGACAGATACTGTCTTCATCCTCTAGGATTTGACATTTCAGCTGGAATTATAAGCCCACAAAGAGAAAACTGAGGCTTCCTTGGTGGCTCATTGGTAAAGAAACCTCCTGCAATGCAGGATATACGGGTTCGATCCCTAGGTCAGGAAGATTCCCTGGAAAAGGATATGGCTACCTACTCCAGTATTCTTGCCTGGAGAATCCCATGGACAGAGGAGCCTGGCAAGCTACGGTCTGTCGGGTCGTAAAAGAGTCTGACACAACTTAGCGACTGAAAAACAAACAAGAGAAAACTGAGACATTAAGGGCAGTACATTTTGAAATCAGATCTAGCTTCCAGCAAAGATCGTAAAGTCTTGGTTTCCTCATCTGCAGAAAGAGGTGATGAAGTGATTGTAGAAAGTGGCTGTAAGTATTGAATGAAGTCGTGCATTTATGTGCTGAGCAGAGAGCTCAGCTCATAGCAACCTCAGAGCAAGTGCATAACATTTCTGCCACGACCCCCTACACCTTCCATGGTACTTCTGTTTCAGTAGGAACTTTCAGATCTTTTCGCTGTGATTCACATCACAACCCTATAATGTGTGTGTGTGTATACCTTCAAGTATAAGTAAAATGTAAATTTTATGAATTAACACCCCTTACTATGTGTGATGGATTCTGATAGTTTCTACTCTATTCAATTTTGTGGGAAAAAATAATGCTAAAGGGGCACAGGAGAACTTTGGGGTGATGGACATGTCCTATATTTTGATTAGGGTGGTGGTGGCGTGGGTGTCTTTGTCAAAAATCGTTGAACTCTACATTAAGATAGGTGCATTTTAGTGCTTGTCAATTATATCTTAATAGATTGGCAACCCTCCAAGTTACTTTTTTATTGAGACACAATTTACATTCCATAAAATTCATCCTTTTAAAGTGTACAATTCAGTGATTTTTAGCATATTCACAGAGCAACCATCACCACTAGCCAGAATATTTTCATCACCGTGAAAAGTAACCCTGTACCCACTGATAGTCACTTCGCATTCCCCCAATTCTAGCTTCTGGCAACCATTAATCTACTTTTCTGTCTCTGTGGACTTGCTGGTTCCAGACCTGCGGGGCCAGGATCAGAGTCTTTGAAGCTGGGCTGGTTACTGGGCCCCTTGGGGAAGGGGCACACTCACCCCCCAGAACTGGGATTTCTCTTTTTGGTCCAAGTTTTGTGTGACTTCCAAGGGCATCAGCGACACCTGTAGGTAACTCACCATTTGCCTCTACTTCTTTCTTTAAAAATATTTTTATTTATTTATTTGGCTGCACCAAGTCTCAGTTGTAGCACACGGGATCTTTCGCTGTGGCCCCCCAGGCCTACCCAGTCCTCTGGAAATACCCCTTCCTCTCCTGTGGAAGATGATGAACAAGGATGCACCCAAGCAGGGGTAAGGGAGGGATTCTCCAAGGTCACTGTGGGAAACCCATCACAGAAATGCAGAAAAAGATGCATGTTCAGGCATATCATGTTCAGCAAGGCAGCGTCTAGAAGTGGATCCGAAATGGGGCTGTTACTGGCTGCCTGGAGAAGGAGAGGGGGCACCTGGAGGTGACTCATACCCCCATGTCCCTGCCCCTTTCCTGCCCTGACACTCCATCCTGAAGTGCTCTTAGTCCCTTCACTCCCACTGCCTGGGAGAGGTGTGGACCAGGAGATACTTGAGGAAGGGAGAGGGTTGTGAGGGGGAACTGACTCTGCAACGTCAGTGAGGGTGGGACTGACCTGGACCAACTGACGCCAGTTCTGTCATTGTCGGGAGCCACGATAGGCATTACTGACAAAATGGAGGCACGGCACCAACCCCCTCTCCTCATCCCCCAGGCACGGTCCCGGGATGAAGGAGTTAGGTCTTGTGATTCTGACTTGTCCTTTCCTTCCTCCAGTTGAATTGGCTGGAAAGAATGTTATAATCCATAAAGTTAACTATTGACATTTGTTCAAGGATCTTTACAAAGAATGCTCCAGGATGAGCACATAGGCTGCAGCTTGAGACCATGGGAAACATTGTTATCTGAAACCTGCCTGTAAGGGGAATGTTTATGGCAAAAGAAGTTTTCTGAGTTTAGGGGTTAGGAATAATTAAAAATAGTTAGAAGCTAAAAGTTTAAGGTATGTTGTAGTGTTGGCATATTTTACTATAGCTTATGGAAACTAGGTATTTTAGAGATACTAATAGCTATAAGCTTTTTTAGGAGATGATGAGCTTAAGTTACTAGGGGATAACAGGATTTAAAGAGATAAGGAATAAACTGAGGAATGTGATATACAGCCCAGAGACAAACTTGAGTTACAATGTTATCACAAGGACACTTAAGAGGGAACTCTGAAGGACAACAATGATTTATGGAGACAGTAAATATGGGTGAGGGGAAACTGAAGATGTCATACCTCTGACCTAATGCTTTTGTAAAAGTATAAAAGAAAACCTGATGCTTAAAATAAACATGCAGCCCAGTGCTTTGAGCAAGAGACTGCATCATTTTCTCCGCCGAGATGCCGTCCAAATGAGTGAGAGGCTGCATCATTCGCCGACCCTATTTATCCCTTCAGGGCGATTCCCTGACTGCCGGAGCTGGGCTCCGGCATGCCATCGTCTAGAAACGGGTCTGACAGATGAGCTTTCCAGAGAGAAACTTGGAGGTGTTATCAAGGGCCACCTGGAGACGTAAGAGAAAAAATTCCTAGAGCTCTAAAAGCCCACTTTTTCCAGCTGTCAGGAAGGAAAAAGAAGGCTCTGGTGATGTCTAAGGAGTGAAATCACACTGACAAGATAAAATTTTAGAGCTATGTTAAGCAGCTGAAGAGCATAATTACCCATGACCCTGTTTATATAAAAAAAGGGTATTATGTATGATTGTTCATAATAGACCCAAATCTGAAAGGAGTCTCACCAGCCTCCCATTAATAACCTTCAGTGAAAGGAATTTCACTGTCTAGTATTAATTTTTTTTTACAGTTGTATGCTATTTGTGTAATTTAATGAGACATATTTTAAATTTATTTTTGATCTATTTTTAAATAGGTGATACATTCACATGGAAAAATCTCCTTCCCATTTTTGTCTTTATCTGCAAAGACAGGTGCTATGCATGCCATAAAGAATGTAAGTTACATTCCTAAGGTTTTTTTTTTTTTTTTCTGTATCCCTCTAGAATTTCTTTATGTATATGTAAGTAAATTTGGATAGAGATTCTTTGTGTTTATTTTTGGCTTCACTTTGTTTTCATTGCTATGTGTGGGCTTCTCACTGTGGTGGCTTCTCTTGTTGCGGCTCTCGGGCTCTGGAGTGCTGGCTCAGTAGTTGTGGTGCACGGGCTTAGTTTCTCTGCTGCACGTGGAATCTTCCTGTATCAGGGGTGGAACCATGTCCCCTGCATTGGCAGGCGGATCATTTACCACTGGACCACCAGGGAAGGCCCTGGATAGAGATTATTAAGGCAACTCTTTTGGATATCTGTCTCTAGGAAGGAAATCAGACTCTAAACCCAGTGACCAAACGTAAGGGCTCTGAGGTTTTCCCATAGTTAGACATATCTCCAGGGGACCAGTGAGCAGAAGGTACACCTTTCCAAAGAGGAGAAAGCTTTTAAACATGATATATGTAAAACAGTAATTGGTAAATGCTCATTATAAAGGGACTCAAGAGGGAGTTCCCTGGTTGGTCCAGTGATTAGGACTTGGTGCTTTCACTGTCAGGGCTCAGGTTCAATCCCTGGTTGGGGAACTAAGATCCCACAAGCCTCATGGCCAAATAAAAAACATAAAAGGACCAAGAAATGCAATAAAAAGGAAAATCTCCAGAAAATCCCCCCAAATCTCTGTATCCCAAACTAACAATAATTGACATCAATAAAACCTCTCATCTGGACCAGTGATGTCCAGTAGAACTTTCTGCAATGATGGAAATGTTTTCTGCACTGTCACGGTAACACTACATATGCCCATGGAGTGCTTGAAATGTGGCTAGTGCAACTGAGGACCTGAATTCTTTATTTTAATTAGTTTTAACTTAACTATCCACAGCCTTGTGTGTCTAGTGTTTGCTGTAACGGGTAGCAGGGGTTGTAGACCCTTTCAATGCAGATGTTTGAGTGGAAGGGTGTAAAGAGAGGCTAGGAGGCTGACTGTTTTGGCTTCACCTGCCAGAGGCTTCATAAGGGTGATTACTAATTAATCTAGGATTTCTATGTGTGGGAATTATCTTAAAGTAATGGCTATGAATTTGTTCAAAATCTTAACTCTGAGAGTGTTCATTAACGTGAGAAACTGGAACATTGTAGGAAAATATTTACTGACGTGAGACTATGTTCACAACTGTCTATTAAGTGAAAGGCACGTTTCAAAGCAGGACAATTTCATTAAAATATGAATCTCCTAGAAAGATACGTTTCATATGCTGCTCGGTACATGGCAAACACTCAATAAATATGTGTTAATGAATAACTGAAGGTTAATAAGGGTTAGCACTGGGTGACAAAATGATGAGTGATTTTATTTTTATTTTTTATTATTTATCTATTTTTGGCTGTGCTCGATCTTCGTTACTGCCCACAGGTTTTCTCTAGTTGCGAACAGCAGGGCTACTCTCCAGTTGTGGTGCGAGGGCTTCTCATTGCAGTGGCTTCACTTGTTGCAGAGCATGGGCTCTAGAGCGCGAGCTCAGGAGTTGTGGCTCACAGAACTAGTTGTCCCACGGCATATGGACTCTTCCTGGACCCGGGATCAAACCCACATCCCCTGCATTGGCAGGTGGATTCTTAACCACTTGACTACCAGGAAAGTCCAATGAGTGATTTTATATTTTCTTCAACTCTCTTATTTACATTTTCTAACTATGGTAAATACATGTACCTTGGTAATAAGAAGCAGCATGAATTGAAAAAAGAAGTATAGTCGCTGGGTCATAATATTTCACAGCTGGAAGGAGCTTTGGAGACAAAGGCACACATGGCTAGTTAATGGCAGAAGCCCAGGTTTCCCAACTATACACAAACATCTCCCCACGCCAAAGAGGAAAGATTGCTGGATGGTCTCTTGTACTGGTGTGGCAGTTCAGGAGCGGATTTAGAAAGGAAAAAACAAAGGGTAACAATGATCTTCAATAAGACATAATAAAACATCATGAAAAATCTCACTAACAAACTCTGGGCATTGATTTTGCTCCAGCTGCGTCTGCCCCACCCAAAGTGTCCTTAGTTTTGGCCCCAGCAGGGACACCCTGCTGGTCTCCCAGTCCGGCCAGTGTGTTGGAGAGAAGTCTCCGTCCCTTGCAGGGGGAAGTCTCCTGGTTGTCTTTACACATTGGCTCTTCTTCACAGCCTATTTTGCAAATTTCTTGACTGAATCACCTAATTCCTACCTCAGATGTCCTTTCTTTTTATCCAGGCTTTGCTGTTGGCATTTGTGCTCAACTTTGGAACTTTATGGAATGCACTTTACTATATGATTATTGCCACCTAGCAGCTCTTGGTTCCACCACTCAGTTAGTTTTATCACACTTTTTTTCGAGTAGTGACTAGCTCGTAAACATTGGTGGCTACAGAAACATACAAAAAGGTATTTATCCACGAGAAATGAGAACATACACCCCAAAATGTACAAAAATGTTCACAGTAGCTTTATCACAGTAGCCCAAACTGTTAACCATCCAAATGCCCATTAACAGGGGAACAGATAAACAAGTTGCAGCAAATGCATTCAATGCAATGCCACTGAGTAACAGAAAGGGATACAATTCCGACACACACACAACAGTGAGGGGAAACCTCAGAGACGCTATACTCAGTGAAAGAAGCCTGAAGAGGGGGCATGAAAAGAAAAGGGGAGGTGTGGGCTGTAAGAAAATAGTAATGAATAGAGTAGAAGTGGGTAGAGAGATAGATGAAACAAGAATGACAGAATGTTGATAATTGTAGTATAGGTCAGTATCCCTGTTGAACATAGATGCAAAAATCCTCAGCAGAATATTAACAGACCAAGTTCAACAACACATTGAAAGAATTGAACACCATGATCAATTTATTCTAGGGATGCAAAATGAAGGATAAAAGCCACATGATCATCTCAATAGATGCAGGAAAAACATTTGACAAAATTCAGCATCCATTTATGGATGAAAACTCTCAACAAAGTTTATAACAAAGTTATAAAGGGAATGTACTTCAACATAATAAGGCCATAGATGACAAGCCCACCACTAACTTTGTTTTCAATGATGAAAAGCTGAAAATTTTTCCTCTAAGATCAGGAACAAGACAAGGATGCCCACTCTTGCAACTTTTATTCAACATAGTATTGAGAGTCCTAGCAAGAACAGTTAGGAAACTCTGTATTATCTTCATAGTTTTTCTGTGTATCTAAAACCATTCTACAAAATAAGATATATTAAAACCTAGATGTGTTAATAATCTAGGCTGTTCTCTCAAGGAATGTAGTGGCTGGGGGCATGAATTCCTAGTTGATCTCCTGGGTCCAAACCTTGACTCCACCATGACCTTGAAAGAGCCCTTTTGGAGGCCAGTTTCGGCTTCCGAAAAGTGGGTATAATACTCAGACCTACCTCATGGGGGCACTGTGAGGAGCAAATGAGATACTTGATACAAAGTGCTCAGTGCCACCGCTCCCTGGTTAGAAATCAAGGCAGATAAGATAAAAGTGATTGAGAGAGAGTGCATTTCTGGGCCAGGCAGTCTGGATTCAAATCCTGGTTCCTCCAGGGCCTGTTCATAAAACTGTGGGCCTGTCACTTGGACTGAGCCTTAGTTTCCTTAGCTATAAAATGGGGTAAATAGCATCCACCGAAAGGGGGGGATTGGAGGATTGACTGGGCACATATAGGTGCAAAGCCCCAGCACTGTGCACAGGGTAAGCACTCCATCAGTGCGAGCTGTAGGAGGAGAGTATTTAGATGTGCGGGAAGAATTCAGAGCAAATAAAACGCCTGAGCGTCCAAGAAGGCTTCCCCGGGAGACTGCGGAAAGGGGCCCTGCTCTGGCTTCTGCGCTGAGGCAGCTGATTGGCTGGCTTCATGATCCTCCAAGGTCCTGTGTGACCTCCTCCTCCACCCTGTGAGGTCCTCCCAGGTCCTGAGCTTTGGAACAAAGCCTCTGCCTGCTGTTCGCTACTGTTCTCTGTCTGAACTCTGATTAGGTCCTTATCTCAGCCGGCTTTGCCCTGCTTGGCTGCCTGTCACATTCAATTTCACTCCAGGGCTTTCATTCTGCCTTGGCCTGAGTGTCTCTGAGCGTGAGGCTCCGGGACACAGGGCCTGGGCTCCATTGCCCTTGGTTCCCACAAGCCTGAGCACTGTGTCTGGAACACAGCAGTGGAACAGAATAAAATTATCTCGAAGCCAACTTTTGGGTCTTGATGTAGTTGGATTTCAAGGCCACTGAGATGCACCAGCACACTTCCCCTGTCACAAAGTACCTTCTGTCTCTGGACTCCCTCTGGCCCCAGGTTCCACGATCAGAACTTCATTGCTTTGGCTTAAGCCAAGTTAGGACCTTGTACCTGATAAAAAATGCAGCATTCTGTCCTAGCAGGGAACAGATGGTCCACTCAAAGGGTTTAACTGAAAAATAAAATCAAGTAAGGTAATTGGTGACAGGACTCCATCCAGTGAAGTGGGGAGGACAGAAAGAAATGGCAGGGATGGCGAGGTGCCTTGGGACTTGTGACAGCAGACAGCTGTTAGCATCCTGGGGTGGCGAGGCTGAAGGGAGCCCAGTGAGTACTGAGCTGTGGAGGAGTCGCCTTGAGGGGGATGAGGCTGTAGAGATGCAACACTGCCCAGGTGTGTGAGTCTGCAGTGAGGATGAAATATCTCCATGTTTGTTTTTTTTTTTTTTAATATTTATTTTTTTGGCTACACCAGATCTTAGGAGGAGAAGGGGATGATAGAGGATGAGATGGTTGGATGGCATCACCGACTCAATGGACATGAGTTTGAGCAAGCTCCACAAGTTGATGATGGACAGTGAAACCTAGCATGCTGCCGTCCATGGGGTAACAAAAGAGTCGGACACAACTGAGAGACTGAACTGAACTAACATCTAAGTTGCAGCACTTGGGATCTTTTCAGTTGAGGCATGCAGGATCTCAGTCCCCTGACCAGGGATTGAACCCCGGCCCCCTCCACTAGGAGCATGGAGTCACTGGATTACCGTGGAAGTCCCTCCATGTTCTTTTCTTGCTCTCAGGTCTCCTAGCAGTGACCCCATTGGCCAAAACCAAATGGAAACCACAGGCTGAGGAGCTGAGGCAGTGTGAAGGGCCTTAAGAGAAGCACAAGGGCAGAGGAAGGGAGTCCTAGGGTGGAATGAGGCTCTCTTGGGGTGGGGAGGGGCCAGAGATCATCGAGGGCCCCATAACTCAAAGTGAGGTCCAGGGACCAGCAGTATCCACATTATCCATATCACCAGCAAGACTGTAGGAAAGGAAGACTCTCAGGTTGCATCTCATACCTGCTGAGTCAGGATTTGCATTTTCACAAGATCCCTAGGTGATTCTCATGTGCCCACGTGTTGAGAAACACTGCTCGAACCCACCCTGCTCAGATGAGCCTGCTTGCTCCTTTTCCCTCAGTATCCTTACGGGCTTCTTTTTCCCTCACAAGTATGTTTGTGCCTTCTTCATTCAGAAAGTCATTCAACAAATACTGAGTAACTAATCCCAAGCCTCGCACAAGGGATACAGAAATTAATAATGGGCAGGAAAGCAGATAGGCAACTTCAACTCAGTGTGGGAAATGCTAAAATCAGGATACTGAGTGTGGGTGGATACGGGTAGCCTAAAGAAGGGGCCCCCCTCAACCGGTGAGGGCGGTGGTAGTGGTCAGGGTAACACTTCCAAGACTTGTGCCCCTGCAATTTGCCCAAATTTCCTTTCCCAGTCCCACCACTCACTCTGCCTCAAATCCTCCTTCCCTGATTATTTCACTATTTGTGTGCCCAGGTTTCATTTCATTAACTAAAGTGGACTCCTCTTGTTTCCTCCCACCCTAACATCTAGCAGGTTCTGAATCCTAAATATGAGGGGGTGAGTGAGTAATGAATTGGCAGATGGATGGTTCAATACAGATGATGAGTGTACTGGGGAATGGTGAGACCCACTCCCTTTATCCTATCACCTATCAACCTGCTTTGCAGACCCCTTATCCCTCTCTTCCTGTCGTATATGATTTTTGAAATATGAGTGTGTATTTCCTCACTTATGGGTTCTTTAGAAGCAGCTCGCAGAACAAGCCAGGAGGCCTCACGTAAGGAAGTGGCTAGAAGCACAAATGCAAGCCAGACACCAGAGTTCAAATCTTGGCTTCATTATTTACTAGGTCCGTGACTTGGGGCATGTTGCTTTACCTCAGTTTCCACAGCTGCCAAATGGAGGTAATAAGAGAGTTACCATGTTCATAGGATTACTGGGAGGTTACACGGGTGTTATCTGTAAAGTGACTTGCACAGTGCCTGGCACTTGGTAAGCGCTATGACAGTGTTTGCCGTTGCTGAGAAATTGTGTGTTGGACCTGTGATTCATTTGCCACGTCTCGGGTGGTCAGGAAGGCTGAGAACATCCTGGAGACTGGTGAATAGACGGAGGCGGATCTTTTCCACAGACACAGCAGAGAATTCAAGCTGGAGGTGACAGGTCTTTGTCCCCAGCAGGTGGCCACCGGGCTCTGGGCTCACCAGGGGCCATCACAGTCTAGTAACCACTTTTATTTTTAATTAAAACAATTAAAAAATTTTTTTTAAATCTTTTTTTAGCCACACTGTGCAGCACGTGGGATTTGAATTCCCTGACCAGGGATTGAACCTGTGTCCCCTGCATTGGAAGCATGGAAACTTGACCTCTGGTCTGCCAGGGAAGTCCCAGTAGCCACTTTCCTAGGAACTGGAAATGCTATATTGTCCTGTCCCCATGGTGGGTGCTGTGACTGGGTCTTGTCAGGGAGCTCCCTGACCACCTTCCCTCTGAAAGCCTTGGGACTGATGACATTTCCACTTCTTCTCACTTCTCACTGGAAGTCAGTGGGTTGGCTTTGGCAGGTAGATGATGATACTCAGATATGGCTGGTATTGAGAGTATTTGGTAGAATTAGGACTTATGAGTTTGCCAGGCCAGAGGGCCAGTCCGTTTCACTAGGGCATCCTCTGGACCTTGATTGAATCTGTTTCTTCTAAGTAAGTGGAGCTCCTGGCTGCCTCCTACCCACCTAGTAGAATGGGAATCAGATTGTGCGCCCTATATCTGAGACTGAGCATTTCTGACTCTGGGCCAGCTCTGAGACATTTGGCTAACTCTGTGGCTCTGAGATGTTTTTGGAAACGTGGGGGATTCTGCACTATGGCTTTCTGGCTAGGCTGCCTCTGATTTGGAGGGAATGGGAGAGATTTCTGTCTTCCAACTCAGGGCTCAATAAACTGATTCTTGGGGAGCAAGGGGCCAGGTGGTGCCACTGGCCAGCCTGGGACATGATGGAGGAGCCATGCAGATGGCTGTCAGACCAGAGGTCAGGGATGGAGTGAGCTGAAACCACCACTTCCAGGGGCTAAAGGTGGGGTCACAAGCACCATGCAAAGCTGTGGTAACGCTCAGGTTCCTAGTAACTGCCAGGAGATGTCAGCTCGGACAGAAGTCACCTCCAGCACCCTCGCCACAATGTTGGCTGGGTCATGTGGGGAGTTGACACCCATCTGACCTCGATTTGTCTTTGCATATTCCTCGAAGGAGCAGTGGCACCCCAGTAATCCTGTTCTTCGCAGAAGACCCTCAGGAGCTTCCTTTTTTTAAAAAAAAAAAACCTTATTTTGAAATAATTTCAAACTTAGAAAAAAGCTCCAAACATACTACAAAGAATTCCTACATATCTTTCAGTCTGTTTGCTGCATATATTCTGTCTCTTTCCATGTTTGTTAGTTGCTCAGTTGTGTCTGACTCTTTGCGACCCCATGGACAGTAGCCCACCAGGCTCTTCTGTCCATGGGATTTCCCAGGCAAGAATACTGGAGTGGGTTGCCATTTCCTTTTCCAGGGGATCTTCCCACCCCAGGGATCAAACCTGGGTCTCCTGCATTGGCAGGCAGATGCTTTACCATCTGAGACATCAGGGGAGCCTTATATATATGTGTGTGTGTATATATGTATATGTGTGTGTGTATACAGAATTTTTTTTTCAGAACCACTTGAAAGTATATTGTAGACACACTTGCCCCTTAATAATTAAGTTTGTGTTTCCTAAGAGCAAATGTATTTTATTACATAACCACAATATAATCATAAAATTCAGAAAAGAGAACATTGATCTGTCACTGTTATCTGCTCTCCAGTTTGAATTCCATTTGCACCAATTTCCGATTATGTATTTTATAGCTATTTTCCCTTTGTCCAGTATCTCATCCAGGCTAAGCATTTCATTTTAGAGATAGATGTCTTTAACTTCTTTACTCTAGAATCCTTCCCCAATCTTTGTTTCTTTTTCATGTCCTTGGGAGTTTTCTAAGCAAATTTAAATCTAAAAGCATTTTCACGACTGTGACTTCTCTAAATGCTAACTCAAAAAAAAAAAAAAAGCCCTTTTCAATTCCTTGCCTCTGAAGCCTCAAGACAGGTGGGTTTGACAACAATCTATTTTGGTCATGCCTGGGTATTTTTTTGGCTTCTCCATCTACACTGGTCTCAAATGATCCTGGAGTTTGCTCTTGGGTAGACCGTAGATGCTAATAAGTACTTGTTGATTTGCCAGGAAAGAAAGTGGATTTGACTTCTGGATTAAATAACCCAAATGACATTCCAGGAAGGTTTTGCTGGTGTGGATAGAGAGACAAAGTGTTGGCACTTCCAGAAGTGAATACCTAGGGCATTAACCCAAGGTCAGCAGCAGGCTTGGAGTTCTTTATCTTATTTCCACCAGGCACTAAGTATACTGAGGTTCTCCGCCTCAAATTCCCCTGCAGGGGAGTCAGGAAGCTCCACTGCAGGTTAAATGCATCACATGGAAGTAGTGAATCACAGAGCTGTTAGGATCCTACAGATTTTGATGTGTACTTTTTTGACCTCCTGCCTGGAGTCTGTAAATTTGGATCATCTCCTTAGGAGCAACAGAGAACAGATCTTCAAAGTCATTCTGTCCAAGATGGCAGCCAACTTCCAAGACAGTCTCCAACCTTGCCTCCTCTGGTATCTCCTTTTATGGAACTAGTCCCCACCCACATGGATTTGGGCTGGCCTATGTAGAATATGGTGAAAGCAACACAGTCTAACTTAGGAGGCTAAGTCGTAAAAGATGAGGCAGCCTCTACCTTGGTCTCCTGGCTAGCTTGTTTTAGAGGAAATCAGCTATTAATATTTTGAGGACACTCAGTCATCCTGATGGGGAAGCCCAGATAGGGAGGAACTGAGCACCTCCCTGCCCCCTAGCCAAGAACCAGCACTAACTTGCTGTTTATGTGAGTGTCATCTTAGTGGATCTTCTGGCTCCCGCCAAGCCTTCATTCGACTGCCTCATTGACCAGCATCTAACTGCAACCTTATGAGAGACCTGGAGGCAGAACCTCGTATTCCAGGTGCTCCCAAATTCCAGACTCACATAAACTGAGAGATAAGAAGTTACTGTTATTTTAACGCATGAAGCTTTGGGGGTTATTTCCTGTGCAGGAATGCTAATTGATACATTATTCCATTGAAAAGTATAGAGAAGCACACGATCCAGCAATTCCATTCCTAGATATATACCCGAGAGAATTGGAAACATATTCCAACATGTTCATTGCAGTATTACTCAAGATAGCCAAAAAAAAGTAGAAACAACCCGAACGTTCACTGATCAATAGATACATGAAATGTGGTATATTTTTTCTGTGGAATATTATTTGGCCATAAAGTGGAATGAAGTACTGATACATACTGTAACATGGATGAACCTTGAAAACATTTGGCTAAAGTGAAAGAAGCCAGTCACAAAAGACTACATATTGTAAGATTCATTTATAGACCATATCCAGAACAGGCAAATCTATAGAGACAGGAAGTGGATTAGTGATTGCCCAGTGGTTGCCTAGTGCTACGGGGCATGGGAGAATGAGTGGTGAGCACCTGTGGATACAGGGTTTCTTTTTGGAGTGGTGATGAAACTGTTCTACATTTGATTGTGGTGATGGTTGCAGAATTCTATGAAATACACTAAGAGCCACTGAATTGTATTCTTCAAACAGGTAACTTGTATATGTGAATTACATCTCAATAAGGCTGTTATAAAAAAAAAATTGTAAAGAAACAAGCTATCCTAGGAACCTCATGGGGTTTAGTTCTTGTTCTTTTCGAAGACAGTGTTAGTGTCTCTCATGTCAGGTGTGTGGAAAAGGTCCTAAGAGATTCACCTGGCTACATGGTAGAAAAGAACTTCTGGAATTGGAAGCAAGGAGCAAATATATGTTCTGCTAAAATCATTAAAGAATAATTCTAACCTACCAAATGCTGTACAATCAGAATCATGAACCGTAACCCTGACAAGATTAGACTTTGGGGAGGAAATTAAAAATAGAACCTGAATTCCTAATTAAGTCCTGGTGAGAATGTGGTTTCCACCCTCTATGACAGTCAGCCGCTGTCAAGAGCAGTTTTCTTCCTCTGCCTGCTGGAGCTTTAGCTCATATGTTAAGTGGCCCCCCCTCATTTTTTTTGTCATCCTAGATCACTGATGTTTTAGCCCAGAGCGTCTACTCTCAACTCTCTGAAGTTTCGGATTAGAAGTGGTCATGGGACTTCCCTGGTGGTCCAGTGGGTAAGACTCCGAGCTTCCAGTGTAAGGGATGCGGGTTGCATCCCTGGTCTGGGAACCAAGATCCTGCATGCCCTATGGCAAAAAAAAAAAAAAAAAAAAGTGGTCTCTGCTTTGCCTCTGGCATATGCAGACCAATATGTTGGGCCCCCGAAAGTTTTGAAATTATTCAGTCACTCAGTCGTGTCTGACTCTTTGTGACCCCATGGACTGCAGCACACCAGGCTTCCCTGTCCATCACCAACTCCTGGAGCTTGCTCAGACTCATGTCTATCCAGTCGGTGATGCCATCCAATCATCTCATCCTCTATTGTTCCCTTCTCCTGCCTTCCATCTTTCCCAGTATCAGGGTGTTTTCCAATGAGTCAGTTCTCCTCAGGTGGCCAAAGTATTGGAGCTTCAGCATCAGTCCTTCCAATGAATATTCAGGACTGATTTCCTTTAGGATTGACTGGTTGGATCTCCTTGAAGTCCAAGGGACTCTCAAGAGTCTTCTCCAACAGTTCAAAAGCGTCAATTCTTTGGCACTCATCTTTCTTTATGGTTCAACTCTCACATCCATACATGACTACTAGAAAAACCATAGCTGGAAAAACCATTGAAATTATTACTTTTATTTATTTGTATATGTTTATTTTTGGCCACGTCTCATGACTTTCAGGATCTGAATTCCCCGACCAGGGATTAAACCTGGGCCCTCGGCAGTGAGAACACGGAGTCCTAACCACTGAACCACCAAGGAACTCTCATTACATTTTTTTAATGATTTTATTTATTTATTTTTGGATTACTGTATCTTCGTTGCTGTGCGGGCTTTTCTCTAGTATGGTGAAGAGGGCTACTCTCTAGTTGTGGTGCAAGGGCTTCTCATTGCAGTGGCTTCTCTTGTTGCAGAGCATGGGCCCTAGGGCATGCGGGCTTCAGTAGTTGTGACTCATGGGCTTAGTTGCTCCACAACATGTGGGATCTTCCTGACCTAGTGATGAAACCTGTGTCTCCTGCATTGGCAGGCAAATTCTTTACCACTGAGCCACCAGGGAAGCCCTTCTTCTTACTTTTAAAGCAGTATCTGACTCTGCTTAATCCTGTCTCCTTTTTCAAAATGTTCTTTTAGAAATAATTCTTTGTTTTTCGGAACTTTATAATTTTTGTAAAATTTTGAGATCTCTTTTTATAATTTTTATAAAATTATAATTTTTGAGATCAAGCATAATCAAGGTGGCCAATAGTTATTTAGCATAAATAAAGAACAGGGCAATTATAGTTTCTTTTTTCACACTCTTGTAGAGATTTTTTGTTTAGATGTCATTAACATTCAGATGACAATTTTTTTCCAGTTTATTGAGATATAATTAACATACAGCCCTATATTAAGTTTAAAGTGTACAGCATAACAATTTGACTTACACTTGTTGTGAAATAATTACAATAAGTTAACGTTCATCATCTCATATAGATAAGTATCATTGTTGTTTTATGTTTTGGGTGTGTGTGTTTTGTAAATTCCGTGAACTCAAAGTCCACGTGTTTTTTTTTAGTATTTATTTATTTATCTGTTTATTTTTGGCTGCACTGGGTCTTTGTTGCTTCATATGAGCTTTCTCTAGTTGTAGCAAGCGGGGTCTACTCTTCATTGCAGTGCGCAAGATCTCGTGCATGGGCTCAGCAGTTGTGGTTCCTGAGCTTAGTTGCTCCTCATCATGTGGGATCTTCCTGGGTCAGAGATTGGACCCATGTTCTCTACATTCTACCCATGCTCTCCACATTAAGGTGGATTCTTAACCACTGGACCACCAGGGAAGTCCTTTTTGTTGTTGTTGTTTTTAAGTGACATGATATTTAAAGTCAGTTCAGTTCAGTCGCTCAGTCGTGTCCGACTCTCTGCGACCCCATGAATTGCAGCACGCCAGGCCTCCCTGTCCATCACCAACTCCCGGAGTCTACCCAAACCCATGTTCATCGAGTCGGTGATGCCATCCAACCATCTCATCCTCTGTCGTCCCCTTCTCCTCCCGCCCCCAATCCTACCCAGCATTAGGGTCTTTTCCAATGAGTCAACCCTTCGCATGAGGTGGCCAAAGTATTGGAGTTTCAGCTTCAACATCAGACCTTCCAATGAACACCCAGGATTGATCTCTTTTAGGATGGATTGATTGGATCTCCTTGCAGTCCAAGGGACTCTCAAGAGTCTTCTCCAACACCACAGTTCAAAAGCATCAATTCTTCGGCGCTCAGCTTTCTTCACCATCCAACTCTCACATCCATACATGACCACTGGAAAAACCATAGCCTTGACTAGACGGACTTTTGTTGGCAAAGTAATGTCTCTGCTTTTAAATATGCTATGTAGGTTGGCCATAACCTTCCTTCCAAGGAGTAAGCGTCTTTTAATTTCATGGCTGCAGTCACCATCAGCAGTGATTCTGGAGCCCAAAAAAATAAAGTCTGACACTGTTTCCACTGTTTCCCCATCTATTTCCCATGAAGTGATGGGACCAGACGCCATGATCTTAGTTTTCTGAACGTTGAGCTTTAAGCCAACTTTTTCACTCTCCTCCTTCACCTTCATCAAGAGGCTCTTTAGTTATAAATTGTAGCAATCTTGTACAGATGAGGAAAGTGAGACCTAGGAACATTTAATGACTTGCTCAAATTGATACAGGTAAATACAATTGGTATTCTCAATCTCAAATTCTACTTTTATTCTGTGTTACCTCTACCCACATGCAGTGGCACTGAATAAAAGGGATTCAGTTCCTTATGAATGGTACACATGATGACCATACTCAACTACTAAGTATCTCACCTGAGTTTTAATTTTTCTATCCAACTGAAGCCATTCCTGAATATATAACAAATACATTAATGTGCACTGTAAGAAACGTAATGAAATATATCCAATTTCTTGAATTTCTCAGCCTCAACTCTTAGTCTTTTTTGTTGAAATGAGAAAATTTAGGATCATTTTTAGTTGTGAATTTTTACTCTGAGATCCAGAAGTCTTTTAGAGTTTCCAGTTTTAAAACTGCTAAACGAACTGTGCCAACAACTTACCCAAATTCCTCATTTGGCTGTTATTAGTGTCACCAGTAAGCGTTTTATTTTTATATATGAAAAACAATGCCTTCTTATCATCATGGTATGCTGGCGGGTTTCTCTTAGGGGTATGGGAGTGTAGAAGGAGGGATTTTAAAGAGTTTCTCACTGATACTCAATGCTGGTACAAGGATGAGGGAGATGCAAAATTTAAGGGCTTGCCAAAACCCACAGCTATCAAGATAAATGCCATTTTAATGGTATATTTTTTAAAAAATCAAAATTAATGCAAAGAATCCATGATGAACAAAATGCTAGTATTTTAAGTAAAGGCAAGACCCGGCAGGGTTAGAATCAGAAAATGATGAATGACGTGAGTTCTACAAGTGCAGAGTCAGATTCTGTCTTATTTAGAATTTTGATATTCATCATGGATATTTCTTTTTTGGAAGAGAAAACATTGCACTAAAATATTATTTATCTTGATTGCTGAATTTTTGGCACCCCCTTAAATTTTCTGCAGTTGAGACAAATATCTCTCTTGTCTCACCCCAGCCCTGAACATCTTTGCCAGGGAAAGCTGGCAAGAAGCTCCCACACCACCCACCCCGTGTGTGCTTGGCTTTGTGAGCTGAAATTTCTCTCCCTGGCATCACCGATGGCAGGAGAAAACTTTTTTTCAACTTTTTCCATTTGGACACATTTATCTGTTCACAGGGCACGTCCTGCAGCCACGTGTTGTCATGGGGTCAGCTGACCCGACAGACCAGTGAGGGAGGGTGTCTTCCTGCTGAGTGTCCACATTCCCTGGATGAAAAGTAAAACTTCTGAAAGTCCTAACGAAGGCACAAAGGCACACATCACGCACTTAATACCTGTCAAATTGAATTCAACTTCTCTTTGGTGTCACCTGAATGTTCTCAAATGCTCCATGTTTCTGACATTGGAGGACAGAGGAACCTGGCATGCTGCAGTTTATGGGGTCGCAACACGACTTAAAGACTGAATAACAACAAAATCTGAGGTTATTTTCCCCCTAATAATCAAACAAGAGGCTTGAGCATCATTGCATAGAGTTTGGGATGCTCCCAAGGGGAAAGGAGAAGGGTTTGTACTGCCTCTTTCCACTCCTGCTTTCAGTTTCTGCTACCCTGACTCACTAACCCTCAAAAAGTTCTTGTCCATGCAGCTGTGATCCTCTCTGGGGAATGCTTTTCGCTCCATGCAGACACTTCTTTCCCCACATCCCCAAAGTATCAGCAACAAGGCTTTTTGTGTAAGAGACTTTTCCTGAAGGTTTGTGGGGAACAAAGAGACTACAGCACAGTTCAGGACAGGAAACATTAAATTTTTTAAAAAGATATGTTTGGATGAGCAAAGTCTAAGATCATTCACTGACAGCAAATTTACACTGTAAGAAACACTAAAGGGGTGTTTCTCAGAGTGAAATGAAATGGTCTCTGATAGAAACTTGGATCTTTGGGAAGAATGAAGGGCAAATAAAAAGAGTAATATTAAGAACCATTTGAAAATACTTCATTTCTTTAAAATACTTATGAAATAATAAGTATTTTACATTAAATGGCACAATATTAATTTTAAATAGACTGTGAAATGTTAGGATATATATATAATCTAAGGATATATATATGAACTAAGGATATATATGTTATATATATAAACTAAGGATATGTATATGATATATATATATATAAATTAAGGACATATATATAAACTTAGATCCTGAAATATATGTATATATTTTTTCTGGCTGCACTACATGGCTTGAAGGATCTTAGTTTCCTGACCAAGGATTGAACACAGGGCCTAGGGTGAAAGTGCCAAGTCCTTACCTCTGGACTGCTGGGGAATTCCCAAGGATATATATTTTAATTTCTACATCGACTACCTCATTTTTTAATTTTTTAATCTAATTTTTATTTTATATTGGAGTATAGATGATTTACAATGCTGTATAGCAAAGTGAATCAGTTATACATACACATATATCTATTCTTTTTTAGATTTTTTTCCTATATAAATTGTTATAGAATATTGAATTGAGTTCCCTGTGCTTATTCAGTAGGTCCTTATTGGTTGTCTATTTTTTTATATTGTGTGTATACGTTAATCCCAAACTTGCTAATTTATCCTTCCCTCTTTATCCTTTCCTCTTTGGTGACCATAAATGTGTTTTTGAGGTCTTTGAGTCTGTTTGTTTTGTAAATAAGTTCATTTGTAACTTTTTTTTTTAGATTCCACAGATAGGTGATATCATATGACATGACTTTTTCTTTATCTGACTTACTTCACTTAGTATGATCATGTCTAGATCCAACCATGTTGCTACAAATGACATTATTTCATTATTTTTTATGGCAGAGTGATATTTCATTGTGTATGTGTACCATATCTTCTTTACCATTCCTCTGTCCATGGACATTTAGGTTGTTTCCATGTCTCAGCTTGTAAATAGTGCTGCAGTGAACATTGGGGTGCGTGTAGCTTTTCAAATTACGGCTTTCTCTGAATATGCCAGGAGTAGGGTGCTAGATCATATGGTAGCTCTATTTTTAGTTTGTTTGTTTTCAATTTTTTTTAAAGAATCTCTATAAAAGTTTTTCAAGTTATCCATAGTGGCTACACCAACTTACATTCCCACCAACAGTGTAGGGGAGTACAGTGACCACTTTAAAAGTGCAAAGAAGCATAACAAAAAGCTGATAGACAAAGTAGATTTCTGAAGAAATATTTAATCCAAAAGAAGACAAGATAGGAAGAAGAGAGAAGCAAACACATACCAGAGGACAAAGGAAAAACAAATAATAAAATGGTAGACATATATATCCAACCAAATCAATAACAACATTAAAAGTTAATAGTCTATAACACTTCAATTAAAAGCTGAAATTGTCAGAACAGATAAAAATGCCTGTTCCAACTGTACCCTGTCTACAAGACACATGAGAACAGTGACTATTATCAGAGATAAAAAGGGTAGTAAGTATCACCAGGAAGGTATAGCAATCATATATAACAGAGTTTCAAAGAGTTTTCACGAAGGAAAAGCAGAGTGACAGAATTCAAAGAAATACAGAAATCTGCTTATCATAATTGGATATTTTAACACCTATTCAGCCAAGACAAAATAATCATAAAAGATATAGAAGATTTGAACACTACTATCAACTATCTTGTAAAGCATCTGCCTACAATGCAGGAGACCCAGGTTCGATCCCTGGGTTGGGAAGATTCCCTGGAGAAGGAAATGGCAACCCACTCCAGTACTCTTGCCTGGAAAATCCTATGGATGGAGGAGCCTGGTAGGCTACAGTCCATGGGGTTGCAAAGAGTCGGACATGACTGAGAGACTTCACTTTCACTTTTCATCAACTATCTCTGTCTTCCCAGGTGGCACAGTGGTAAAGAATCCGTCTGCCAATCCAGGAGATGGAAAAGACTCAGGTTCAATCCTTGGGTCCAGAAGAATTGCCTGGAGAAGGAAATGGCAACCCACTCCAGTATTCTTGCCAGGAAAATCCCATGTACAGAGGATCCTGGCGAGCTATAGTCCATGGGGTTGCAAAGAGCTGGGCACGACTGAGCTCGTGCACACACACACATCAACTATTTTGATCTAATTGATATTTACAGAACAGTGTACTCAACCAAATGCACATTATCTTCATGTTCAAGTGCCCCTGATGTATTCACCAATGATCATATGCTAAGCTGTAAAACAATTCCCAGTAAATTTAAAGTGGCTAAAACTGGGACCTCTCTGGTGGTTCAGTGGTTAAGACTCAGTGCTTCCACTGTAAGGGGCACAGGTTCCAACCCTACTGGGGGAACTAAGATCCTGAAAACTGTGTGGTGCAGCCAAAATAAAAAATAAAATGAAATAAAATGGCTAAAATCATATAGAGAATGTTACCTGACCACAATGAAATGATGAGTCAGTAATAATAATGTATGTAGAAAAATGCCAAATATTTGGAACTTAAATAGCACAGATCTAAATAATTAGTGGGTTTCCCAGGTGGCACTAGTGGTAAAGAACCTGCCTGCCAATGCAGGAAATATAAGAGATGCGGGGTTCAATTTCTGCATCAGAAAGATCCCCTGGAGGAGGGCATTTCAACTCACTCCAGTATTCTTGCTTGGAAAATCCCCATAGCTAGAGGAGCCTGGCGGGCTACAGTTCATAGGGGCACAAAGAGGAGTGCATGACTGAAGCAACTTAGCATGCACACAAATAATTAATACAAAAAGCCTCAGCGAATATTAGAAAGTATTTTAACTGATTGTTTATAAAAATAAAATATACAAGCTTTGTGAGATCAGACAAAACAGTTCTTAGAGATATATTTATAGCTTTAAAACCAAATGGCAGAAAAAAGACTTAGGTTTCACTTTCAGAAGCTAGAAAAAGAAGAGCAAAATAAACCTAAAGTAAATGATGGGAAGGAAGTAAGAAAGAGAAGGACAGAAGTTATAAAAGAGCAGATAAACAAATTTAACAAAGCCAAAATTGGTTATTTGAAAAGATCAACAGAAATAACCCCCAGCTGTACTAACTACTTCCCCCTCCACCCCCTGCAAAAAGAGAAGACAAACTACCAATGTTAGAAATAAAAGAAAGGATATCACTACAAATGTGGAAATTCAACAAGTCTCGTTCATAATCCTAGCAACCTTTTAAAAATGACAACCTAATTCTAAAATTTATATGGAGGATCTATTGATAGAATACCCAAACTGAAAGAAAAAGAAGCTGAAGGACAAGATAAGAAGGACTCATGCTACTTGATTTCAAGACCTACTGTAAAGTTATAGTAGTCAAGACTCTATATCAAGATTCTATTATAAGGATCAACAAATAGGTTAATGGAACAGAATAGGAAGTTCAGAAATATCATGATTTAATTTTTGACAGAAGTATTAAAGCAGTCTAACAGAGCAAGGAGACTCTTCACTGAATTATGCTGGAACAGCTAGATATGTGTAATTAAAAAAAAAAACCTCAAACATTATCTTATATACAAAAATTATTTTGAGGTGGAGCATAGACCTACATGTAGAAACTAAAACTATAAAGCTTCTCTAGGAGAATATCTTTGTGACTGGTTGATAAGCAAAGTTTTTTTTTGTTTTTTTTTAGGAAAATGCAGGCTATGGACTAGGAGATATTCTTTGTAAAGAAAGCATGTATCTAACAAAGGACTGGTATTTGGGATTTAGAAAGGACTCCTCTAAGTCAAGAGTACAAAAGACAAACAACCCATTAAAAAATGGCAAAAATTTGAAGAGACACTTCACAAAGGATGCTAGATGAATGGCCAGTAAGCACTTGATAACATGCTCCATGTCATTAATTATCAGTGCGTGCATGCTAAGTGGCTTTAGTCATGTCCGACTCTTTGTGACCCTATGAACTGTAGCCCTCCAGGCTCCTCTGCCCATGGGATTCTCCAGGCAAAAATACTGCAGTGGGTTGCCATTTCCTTCTCCAGGGGGCCTTCCCTATCCAAAGACTGAACCTGTGTCTCTTGCGTCTCCTGCATTGGCAGGTGGATTCTTTACCACTAGCTCCACCTTGTTGTTGTTCGGTCGCCCAGTCGTGTCTGACTCTTTGCAACCCCATGGACTGCAGCACCCCAGGCTTCCCCGTCCATCACCACACCCGGAACTTGCTCAAACTCATGTCCATCGAGTCAGTGATGCCATCCAACCATCTCATCCTCTGTCGTCCCCTTCTCCTCCTGCCTTCAATCTTTCCCAGCATCAGGGTCTTTTCCAATGAGTCAGCTCTTCTTTCAGCTTCAGCATCAGTCCTTCCGATGAATATTCAGGGTTGATTTCCTTTAGGATTGACTGGTTTGATCTCCGTGCTGTCCAAGGGACTCTCAAGAGTCTTCTCCAGCACCACAGTTCTAAGGCATCAGTTCTTTGGTGCTTAGCATTTTTTATTGTCCAATTCTCACATCCGTACATGACTACTGGAAAAACCATAGCTTTGACTATACGGACCTTTGTAAGTAAAGTAGTGTCTCTGCTTTTTAATACTGTGTCTAGGTTTGTTATTGCTTTTCTTCCAAGGAGCAAGTGTCTTTTAATTTCATGGCTGCAGTCACCATCCACAGTGATTTTGAATCCCAAGAAAATAAAATCTGTCACAGTTTCCATTGTTTCCCTATTTGCCATGAAGTGATGGGATTGGATGCCATCATCTTCATTTTTTGAATGTTGAGTTTTAAGCCAGCTTTTTCACTTTCCTCTTTCACCTTCATCAAGAAACTCTTTAGTTCCCTCTTCCTCTCTTCCTTTGCTTTCTGCCATAAGGGTGGTGTCATCTGCATATCTGAGGTTATAGGTATTTTTCCAGGCAATCTTGATTCCCGCTTGTACTTCATCTAGCTCAGCATTTCACATGATGTACTCTGCATATAAGTTAAATAAGCAGGGTGACAGTATACAGCCTTGACGTACTCCTTTCCCAATTTTGAACCGATCTGTTGTTCCATGTCCAGTTCTAACTGTTGCTTCTTGACCTGCATACAGGTTTTGGAGGAGGCAGGTAAGTGGTCTGGTATTCCCATCTCTTTAAGAATTTTCCACAGTTTGTTGTGATCTACATAGTCAAAGGTTTTAGCATAGTCAATGAAGAAGAAGTAGATGTTTTTCTGGAATTCCCTTGCTTTTTCTATGATCCAACGGATGTTGGCAATTTGATCTCTGGTTACTCTGCCTCTTCTAAATCCAGCTTGTATGTCTGGAAGTACATTTGGAAGCTCCATCTGGGAAGCCCTAAAACTGTGTGTTGCCTCCCCATCGGGGAATCAAACCCCGGTCTCCTGCATGACAGGTGGGGATAATCACCACTATACTAACAAGGATGGCTTAGTTATCAGAGAAATGCAAATTAAAACTACAGTGAGGGGACTTCCCTGGTGGTCCAGTGCTTAAGACTTCACCTTCCAATGCAGGGAGTTCAGGTTCGATCCCTGGTCCAGGAGCAAATTCAATAAAGACTTTAAAAATGATCCACATTAAAAAAAAAATCTTTAAGAAAAAGCACCACCACAGTGAGGTGTCACTACACACCCACCATAACAGCTTAAATGAAAAAGACAAACACCATCAAATGTTAGCAAAGGTACTGAACCAGTATTAACTTTCCTGTCTTGTCGCTGGGAGTCTAAAGTCATAAAGCCACTTTGAAATGAAGGTATGGCAGTTTCACATGAAGCTAAACATACCCCTACAACCCAGCAATTTTGGTTTTAGGTTATTTACGCAAGAGAAACGAAAGCATATGTCCAACAGAAAGACCAGTATGAGAATGGTAATAGCATTTTTCTTTATAAAGCTCCAAACTGGAAGCATCCCAGATGTCAATCAACAAGAGCATGGATAAACAAATTGTGGTACATTCATGCGATGAAAAGGAACAACTACTTATTCATGCAACGCCATGAATGAATTTCAGAAACATTACGCTGAGTGAAAGTAGCCTTAGACAAAAGAGTCCATATTGTGTGATTTCATTTATATGAAGTTCTAAAGCAGGCAAAACTAATCTTTGATGGGAAAAAAAAGGAGAATACAATGACTGTAGTGGGGAGTTGGGAAGAGGCACAAGGGAACTTTCTGGATGATAATAACATTTTAAATTTTGTTAAAGATTTGGATTACAGGTGTATGCATTTCTCAAACTCAGTGAATTATATGCTGTTACTGTGAATGCATTTCTCTTCATGTAAGTCTTCCCTCGAAGGAAACCCCATAAATAAACAGTAAACTTTTGTCGATGATACATATTCTGAAATGCTAGGGAAAGTGCAACTTGCTTTGAAATACATCCAAAGTCATATGTGTATAGATGTTCACTATATAATAATTGCAGTTTCCTATGTTTGTAGTATTGAAAATAAACAGGGGAAAAAGTGAATACTAGATAATGTCCAAGTACCTTTGTAGCAGCACAGTTTGCAGTGGCCCCCATGTGGAAATAACATCTCTGTCCATCAGCAATAGAGAGGATAAATCAATTGCATTACAATCATTAAAATGGAACAGTCTACAGCAATGAAAAATGAAAGATATATAACTGTATGCACCAGTATGGTTGAACCTCACAAATACAATGTCAAGTGAAAGAAGGCAGATACTAAAGGGCATGCCCATCTTGATAATATACAAAAACAGGCAAAACTAGTCCTTGCTGTTCAAAGTCAGGATAGTGACTGCCCTGGGGTGGAGTCACGACTGGAAAAGAATACAAGGGCAGCTGCTAAATTGCCTGACTTGAGTGCTGGTTATATGGGTGTGTGTGAAAAGTTAGCAAGTAGTAGACATTTTTCTCTACATCTATTATTACTTCAATGAAAGAGTTCCAGAAAAAAAAAATTAATGTTAGACCTCACTGCTCTTAAAACAGGTTCCTCAGCCCCACCCCACCCCTGGGAATTCTTTGCCAGCCATTTTCTCCCATTTCTCTTCTCCCAGTTCCCGGCCTCTGACACGCCTATCTCCCTCACCTGCTAGGGGAAAACTCAGTGCAGAGGAATTTAGTTCTCAACTTCTACCCTATTCTAGGTTCCAGGATGGAGCCAGCTGGAAAAGGCTCACCAAAGACTTTACCTAACCTGAAGAGCTGTGCAGCCCCAAGATAAATTCCTTTGCTTCCTGATGGCAACAACAACAAAATTGCTGCAGGCATTCTTTAAAAACAAAGTTGTCTTCCCTTTACATGGGTGTCTGTGTCTTCCCTTTCTACCACCTTCAGTTTATCCCTCTTACTGCCCCCCCCCTTTTTTTAGAGATTTCTTTTTTTATGTGGACCATTTTAAAGTCTTTATTGAATTTGTTACAATATTGCTTTTTTTTTTTTTTCAGTGTTTTGATTTTTTGGCCACAAGGCATGTGGGATCTTAGCTCTCCGACCAGAGATCAAACCCACACTTTCTGCATTCGAAGGCAAAGTCTGAACCACTGAACCTCCAGGGAAGTCCCACACCCCTTCTTTCACTTCAGTCGTGTCGGAATCTTTGCGACTCTTTGGACTGTAGCCCGCCAGGCTCCTCTGTCCATGGGAGTCTCCAGGCAAGAATACTGGAGTGGGTTGCCGTGCCCTCCTCCAGGGGATCTTCCTGACTCAGGGATCGAACTCACATCTCTTATGCCTCCTGCATTGGCAGACAGATTCTTTACTGCTAGTGCTACCTGGGAAGCCCTTTTAAAGTGAGATAGTAGCTTACTCCTTTCACCAACTCTGTGAATACTTGCCTCAGAGATTGTTCTGGTGTTTCAGCTAAGGCCCAAGATACCCCTGGCTTAGGTAAGTCAACCCCTACCAAAAGCTGGAGGTGAGGTTAGAGGTGGGGGGGAAGAGGTTAAGGGATGACAGGGGGGAGGGGAGGAGAAGAGGGAGGTGGGGAGAAGAGTAGGGGACAGAAGCATAGTGGGGTGAGGATCCAACTCTGCTCTTCTCACCCTTGTGATTGGTTGAGAAGGCTAGATGAATGCACATCTAAACAAAACAAGAAAACTATTCAATTAAACATTTCTTCTTTTGCTCGGATGGGTGAATTTCTCTCATCACTTGACAGATCAGAAGCCTTTGCCAGTTGATCTTTCCTTCTTCCTTGAAAGACTCCTCCAGGTGGCATCTTATCTCCCTGTCTGTTCCTTCTTGGTCTCCTGCTGACTTTCTCTTCATCTCTTTGACCTCCAAATGATTGAGCACCCTAGGGCATGGTCCTTACACCCTACCTCTTTAGCTACCTTCACTCTCTGTGACTCCACTCAATTTTGTGGCTTAAAAAAATACTATCCACACCCTAATGACTTCCACATTTGTGTGTCTAGCCAGATCGCTCCCCTGAATGCCAGAACTGTTTATTTAACTGCCTGTTCACCTAGATCTCTAATAGGCATCTGACATTTATCATACCCAGTACCAAGCTCCTGCTTTCCCTCCTCCAAACCTGTTCCTCCCACAGAGAGCTCAGTAAATGGCACCTCCGTTCTTCCAGATGCTTGGGCCAGAAACATGGGTGTCATTCCCGACTCCTCCCTTTCTCTCACCTCCCACCTCCAATCTGTCAGGAAGTCCTGCTGACTTTACTGCAGAAGACACCCAGTCTCTGACTGCTCTCACCACCTTCGTTCCATTCGAGCCTCCAGCATTCCTCACCTGGATTATCAACAGCCTCCCAACCTCGTCCCCTTTCAGCCTGATCTCAACACAGCAGCCAGGGTGATTCTGTTAAAATGCACGTCTGCTTGAAACACTCCATCAGCTTCCTGACTCACTCAGAGTGAACGCCAGCATCCTTACCATGGCCTGCTAGGCTCCGCACGGCCTAGCCTCCTCTCCTTACATCTCTCGCCTCACTTCTGACTGCTCTTTGCCTCACTGGTCTTACTCCAGCCACACTGGGCATTCCTCAGACACACTCCTGCCTCTGTGCCTTTGCACATCCCCTTCACTCTGTTTCAAATGCCCTTCCCCCTGCACGGCTCAATTTCTTCTCTTGTCTATGAGAGCTTAAGTCTGGTATCACTTTCTCAGAGAGGCCCTAGCCCCCTTGCCTAAAATTGTACATTTTCTTATGTCTTCTCTCTCTCCTTTCTCTGCCTCATTTCTCTTGCTGGCACTCCTTGCCATCTTAGATACATGTATTTTCATGTATGTATATTTTTAAAATCTATCTCCCCCCACTAGAATGTAAAGTCCATGAAGGCAGGGATTTTTATATGTTTGGTTCACTGCCAAGTCTTCCAGAACAGTGCCTGTCAAGTGTAAGTGTTCAGTATTTGGGGGGTTTTGTTTGTTTAAATACTTATTCATTTATTTATTTAGCTGCATGCAGGACCTTCATTGTGGCATGAGGGATCTTAGTTCTCCTACCAAGAATTGAACCCATGCCCTCTGCATTGGTAGGTGGATTCTTAACCATGTTGGACCACCAGGGAAGTCCACCCCTTCCTTTCCCCTGCCTGCCCCCCCTCCAGTTGTGGCATGTGAATTCTTGGTTGTGGAATCCTTGCTGTGTCATGTGGGATCTTCTTCCCTGACCAGGAATGGAATCCAGAACCCCTGCATTGGGAGTGCAGAGTCTTAGCCAGTGGACTACCAGGGAAGTTCCCCTCAGTCTTTGTTGCATGAGTGAATAGTTTCTTCCGAGGGCGTGAGAGATGCTAACAGGTAAGAGGAAGTCAGTCAGATTAGAGAAGGCCAGAGGGGCCTACAGATACCTGGGAGGAGATGGAATTTTCTTCAGTCTTTGGGAATGGGGAGTCCTTGGAAAAGTGAGGAGAAAGAGGACTTTTAGCATAGTGAGTAAGAACTTGTGGAGTCGGCTACTGTGGGTTCAAATCCTGCCTTGGTCAGTTACTAGATGTGGACAAGCCACCTCAATTCTCCGGAACTCAGTTTCCATGTATATAAAACAGAGATAACCATAGCACTGACCTCATAGGTTTGTTGTTGTTGTTTTAATAGGTGTTTTTTTGCTTGTTTTTGTTTTTAGGAACTAATGACATACAAATGACATTTAGCAAGGGCAGGGTACTTAGGAAGACTTGGCTCAGAAATTGCTAGTTATTGTTATTGTGAAGAAATACCTATAAAGTAAGACTTCCTGTTGAAGGCACTGATGAGCGTTCAAATGGGACAGAGGGATGGAGCTAGTTGGGCTTGACTTTTCGACTCAGGAGGAGTAATCCCTCATGGGTACACAACAGATTCTTTCTCAGAACTCTCAGTCCCTGGCCTCAGCTGGTTGGGTTGAACCTAACTCCTGACCTGCATTGGCTAAGATGGCCCTGCTTCCAAACAAAAAGGCAATCAGAGTTAGATGCAAGTGTGGTGTGAGGCCTCTGCTGGGGACCGAGCAGCTCCCAGACATGTCTGCCTGTTGCCCTGTCGCTGATGCAATCAGAGCAGAGAGAAATGATTCACTTCGATCCCACCATTGACCTCAGGATTCCAGCCAAGTGCAGGTTTAGGGGTTGCTCAGTGGATTAATTTTTTTTTCCCCCTTCCTGAGTTGAAAGAGTAACTTTGTGTTTCAAAAAAGGTACTTTCTTTATACAGAGAAATTCTGTGGTGAGGGCTTGCTGGGCTTGGTTTGGGGATGAACCACTTTTGCTTATGTCTGGGGAGAGAATGAAATCTACTGCCCCTGGTTTTTTTTTTTTTTTTTTCCTTTTTCCCTCCCACCCAGTAGACATGTAGAGCTGAAAGATGTCTTTCAGAAAACCTGGAGACGAGGGAGTTGACTCGTAGGTAAAAAGGGTGCCCGTTCAGGAGGCTGCCAGAGAGAAGTGGCTTCTTGTTTGTCATCGTGGGTTTGTGGTAAGGAGGTCGGTGAAGCCCTCCCCAGAGGACCTGGCACTAAACAGAACAAATGAAACCTCTATTTGTTCCTCTCGCCCCTGGATTTAGATGGTGCTTTATGGCCAGGGTTATGGGGATCAACCAAAACCCAGGCTAGTGTTTATTCCTGGGACTGCAGAGACAGATGCCTCTCTGTCCTTCCATTTTCCAGGCCAAGAGGGCAGGAGACACTTTCAATCAAGCAGCCAGGCAGTGAAGAATATTTTCGAGGTGCCCATGGTGTCCCCAACGCTGAGCCTCATAAATATAAATAGAAAAAGTACAGAATTGAGGCTCCAGCCCTCAAGGCACATAAAATCCAGTGAGCAGGAGTAGGCGTGATGGGCAAAACTGACTCCAAGAAAACTGAACTGACAGCAGTTTCGAGGTACTAAGAATTAATCTTACAGGAAGTATGAGAAGAGGGAGAAGGTGGGAGAAGCCTTCAGAGAGAGAGACCAGACGCACCATGGTGACAGAAAGCCTCTGTCTTCTGTTCCCTGCTGCAGTCTGGTACTTAGTATAATGCCTGATACAGAGTGGGGATTCAGTAAATATTAAAGGAAGGAATGCAGAAGGAGGGGGCCGATATTAGGAGGATAAATAGGTGAGGAAGAGGGAGGAGGGCATTCCAGCATGAGGAAAGGCCCCGAGAAATTAGTCGGATGTCTTGGTGAGACTGGTTTAACCACAGTGAAGGGTGTGTATTGAGGAGTAGTGGGGAATGAGGTTAGATATGGGGCCAGGCGGGCAGGCTGGAAAGCTAGGCAAAAAAATGTAGAGATCAACCTTCCTCCATCAGGCTTTTATTGAACGCGGACCGTTTGCTAGGTGCTGAGGCCAAAGAAAGTGGTAGAGATCTAAAGATGAATTAAAAGGCATCAGCATCTGTTGGGGATGGACAGAATGGCTGCGCTTTATTGTAATAATTGTGCACGTGATAGTAGGGAAGAAACCTTTTGAGGGTCTAATCACTGTTTGGATGCAAGGAACTGAAGCCATGTCCATCTCGCTCAAATTAGTTTTGAGTCTATGGAAAGGTGTACCAGATATCCAAGGCTAGAAAGTAGAATTCTTTCAAAAGGGAAACCAGAAGGTTCAGTCTGGTACAACGGGCTGGTTCTTCTCCTTCCCTTTCCCCTTGCAACGCCTCCTGGATTGTCTCTGACCTCTACCACTTCTCCACACGCGGCTCCCTTCCCCTGATTCTCTCTCTTGCTAGGATTTTACTCGATGCAAGCTTCATACCTTAACACCACAATACCCTCCTGCTCCAGGGCCAGCCATCCCCATCCGCTTTCCGAGCTTTTTAGGTCAGAACATCAAGGGAAGAAAATCTGATTGGCTCAGCTCAGCCTCCAGATGGATACCCTGGGTCAGGTGATCCCTCAGAACCAATCAACTGCAGTCAGGAGGCAAAGCTCGTGATTCAAACATGGCTGCCTAAGCCTACTAAGACCTGCAGTTGAAGGCTAATTCCAAAGAAGTGTGAACCAGGAGGCAGTAATAGATTAAAGATACTGGGAGCAAATCAATTCACTTGGTAGGAGTGGAGAAGAGAGAAGGCTATCACACTGCTAAGCAAGGCCTGAGTTAAAGGTCTGACTTAGTGTTAGGGGAAAAAATAACACCCCAGTTGTGGATGAAAGCAGGATTTTAAAGCATTTAGGCTGGCTGTGGTCCATAGGACTTTTCCAAAAATCGAGAAACTGAAGGGACCCAGAGAGTCAAGAAAGCTTTTGCCTAATCCAGAATGGAGCCGTTTAGGAACAGGAATTAAAAAACAAAAATGTAGCCTGAAAAAATTTTTAAGGGCAGAGTCTGCTTCTCATTTAATTGCTCTAACCCTGGCCTCATAGTTAGGCTCAGGGTAAGAAACTACGCATTTGTTGGACTGAATCGAACTCCCCTAAAACCCAAACAAGGAACACATTGTTATTTGTATTCTGTTTGAGTCAAAGCCAGGACCAGGAACACAAAACAAAAATCAAAATACGATTTTTCTGACTCCTGATTCAGGGCTTGGGTCACTGGAGAAAGACTTGATGAGGAACAAAAATGCAGCAGAAGGAAAGTCTGGGCCAAGGTGCCTGGCAGAGGGCTAGATGAACAGATAGCCTGTGCCCAGTGGCTCAGAGGCAGATCAAAGCTGGCTTTCCCTGCACAGGCAGTAAGCGTAGCAGGAATCCAGACCTCTCACCCAGTCCCCCACCCACGCTCACAGATGGAAAGCCACCCCATTAGTGGTCACACCTTTGAACACTGCCAACACATGGGCATTTGTGACAAAAATTTTATAGTCTAGCAGGTAGCTCTTTCCAGATAGGTGGCTGTGATACAAGCAGGTCACGTGATTTCTGCCCTGATTCCCCAGGTTCACAGCACACTTGGGCAGATTGCTTAACTGCTTGGCATCTCAGTTTCTTCTCTTTGTAAAACCAAGAATGATTAAATCCTTAATGAGGGTCAGTGAGGAGATTAAATGAGAGAATATAGGCAAAGCAGTTAAGTCAGTACCTGGCACAATCATCATCACCATAATTGCTACCAAAAAACTAAACTGCACCTAGGCCAGAGTCTCCTAGCTGGGCAGAGCCCAAGTTTCTGAGTCCTATTGACCCTAGATCCAAACCCCTACTCCCACTTGTCTGCAGTCTGATTACAGTAGCCATTAAATTAATCTCTCTTTCCTGCCTGATTTTGCTTTCTTGCTCTCTGCTCATCCCCCACCTCCATTCTCTTTTCCTTCTTAAACTGCTTTAGATTACTTTCCTGTTACTTGCAACTAGAATTTGTGCTTGAAGGTCAATTCAGGAGGAGAACATCTGAGTTTGCATTTTCTTTTACGTTAGAAAACAACAATACATTAAGTTTCATGGCAAAACAATATAGGTTATTACAGTTTATATTACTTTGTTTTTAAATAAAGAACACTAGTGAAAAAAATTGATGGTGATTTGTAGCCACCAAAATGTTGAGATTTGGATGTAATACTATCTGGACCATTTGAAAAGAGCAACCAAGGGGCAACGTTTACAAGTTACATCTATTAAATTTTTGAGTTCTTCTGAAGTTAGAGTGAATTTACACCAAGGGTTGCAAACCTCAGTGCTGCAGGAGCCAGGCAGGTAGTGTCAGTAAGTGAGGTGCATGGATAGTGAAAGACAAAAGGGAGTCGTGGGGACTGTGGCAAAGTAGTGAGTGCTTGATCTGTCTTAAAAAAGCTGCTACCACTCAGCCCCAGCCTATTGTTTCCATGTACAAATAAGGGCAAAGAGTTGACAGAGCCTCTAGTTTTTAAGAGATTCTGAACATTTGGGATGTTTAACGTGAGCTTCTAAATTTTGAACTTTGGCTGTGATTTCAACTTTAAAAAGTGGGCGTGTAGGTAGAATGACCAACTATCCCAGTTTGCCTAGGACTCAGGGATTTCCTGGGGTGTGGAAGTTGCATTGTGAACTAGGACAGGTTGGTTACCTTACATGCAGGCCACACAGAACTCTTGTGAGACCTCTGGCTCACATTTCATGGTGTGAAATGAAATGGTCTCATTTCACCCCAGAACGATCTAGTGAAGTAATGTGTGATCAGTACGATTAAGGCCTCTCCCTACTGCTTCCCCTCCATAGCTCTAAAATCTCCTCTCTGCTTGGAGAGGACAGGGCCTCTGGGCAGCCAGGAGATTAAGGAGTTTTTCTCCTTAATCCCTCTTCTTTAGGTTTAAAGAAAGGCTCCATTTATAATTACATTCCATATAGTGAACTTGGATGTGGTCCACTTGTATGAATGTGGAGACTGAAGGCTCAGAATTGGGAGGTGCCTTGCTTGAAGTGAACCGTATGTTGGTGGCAGAAATTAACCCCGAGTGTCTCATTTGCTGGCTCGGTACCTGTCTTCTCTGTTAGGGAAAGGGAAGGAGGCCAGCATTTGCTGACAGTCTTCTGGGTGCCAGGTCCCATGCTGGGTACCCATATTAGCCCTCCTAATTCCCAACAGATTCCTGAGAGAAGAACTGGAGTCCCAGACCCGCACCCTTTCCAGGCCACCACACTGCCAATCCAGGTGTGCTGGGAGAGCATTTGGGATTGCCAGGTTGTCACTGCACAAAGGGAGGGATGTGCGATTCAGGGTAGAGTGAAATTAGGGTGAAAAGAGGATCCCTCTGCCCAAGGCTCACCAGCTGTCGGTGGCTCTGGGTGGGTTACAGGAAGAGACAGGTCCACTCGTCATGAAATCATTCCCTGATGAGATGATGCATGTTAAGTGACCTATAAACTTTTAAGAACATTCCAGACCCACTCATAAGCATTAGGAATCATTCCCTTTGGGAAAGCTGGTGTTCTTGAGGCAACAGAGCGTATACCAGCCGAGTGCGGGGGGTGGGGCATTAGGATTTCCTCTCAACTGGAAGTCTGAATTCTTGTAAAGGAGCCGGAATTAGAAATACGGTTTGTGTCTCATTAATATCTGGAGCCTTTATATCTTATATGTGTCTCTGACCTCTTTTAACAAGAGAAGCAAAAATAACTGTATTATATCACAGTTACCAGAGGAGGTTTTTTCAGATATGAGTTCAAGTTGCAGCTCTTTCACTTAACCTGATGGGTGATGTGGGTCACAGGTGGCTAAACCTTTCTGGCCCTCAGATTTCCCTTCTGAGAATGAGGCTTAACAAGATCAGGACATGGGGCCACCGGAAGGATTAAAACAAGATGATACATACTTTCCATATGACCCAGACATCCCATTCCTATATATTCATCCAAGAGAAAATGATAATGCATGTTCCCGCATGCTCACACACACACACACAATTGTATTTGAATATTTACAGCAGTTCTACTCATAATTGCACCAGATTGCAAACAACCCAAATGTCCTTCAACTGATGAATGCATAAACAAACTGGTACATCCATACAATGGAATAGAACTCACTGAAAACAAGGAATAAACTACAATGGACCCTTAATCAGCATGGGTTTGAACTGTACTGGTTCACTTGCATGCCAGTTTTTTCCAATAATAAATACAGTATCACATGGTCTGCCATTGGTTGAATCTGAGGGTGTGGAACCATGGATACAGAGGAACCTCATATACATAGGGTGAACTGTAAGTTATACATGAATTTTCAGCTGGGCAGAGAGTTGGTGCCTCTAACCCCTGTGTTGTTCAAGAGTCAACTGTATTGATACACACAACATATACAATAGTGGGGATGAATCTTAAATGTATTCTAAGTGAAAGAAGGCAGACATAAACGGTTACAGTATTGGATTATTCCATTTATATGACATTCTGGAAAAGGAACAACTATAAGGACAAAAAACATATGAGTGGTTGCTAGGGGCTGGAGAAGTGAAAATCGTTCAGTCCTGTCCAACTCTTTGCGACACCATGATCCCCATGGACTGTACAGTCCATGGAATTCTCCAGGCCAGAATACTGGAGTGGGTAGCCTTTCCCTTCTCCAGGGCATCTTCCCAACCCAGGGATCAAACCCAGGTCTCCCGCATTGCAGGTGGATTCTTTACCTGCTGAGCCAAAGGGAAAGCCCATTGTGGCTCAGGGGCCAGAGATGAGAGTGTAAATTGAGTGGCAGAGAGGGTGGGTGGTGAATGACTACAAAGGATCGGGAAAGAATTTTTGAAGGTGGGGGGAGGTGATAAAATCTTTAAATATCTTGATGGCAGTAGTGGTTAGATGACTGTATAGATGACAGTCAAAACTCACAGGACTGTCCACTGAAAAGGGTGAATTTTCCTGTATGTAAGTGATGCAAAACAGGGACTTCCCTAGCAGTCCAGTTCAGGGGGTGTGGGTTGGATCCTTGGTTAGGAAGCTAAGATCCTGCATGTCTCCTCACCAAAAAACCAAAACATAAAACAGAGGCAATATTGTAACAAATTCAAACAAAGGAAGAGGGCCTGGCTCAATGCTCCCCAGGAAGAAAATAGCTAGGGACTCCTTTGCACAAAAGTGTTAGTAACGACGTGTTCTTCTCTCCAGCATTTTTACTTTTGTAGAAAAAAAAAAGGGGGAGGTGGCAGTCTGTGCATGTGTATTTATATTTATTTGTATGTGTGAAAAGATATACAAGAAACTAGTAACAGTTGTGAGGTGACCTTGGGAGTGGGATAGGAACTGGGCAGATGGGGGATCCAATTGGAGAAGGACTTTTAAGTGTAACTCTGTGTGTGTGTGTGTGTGTGTGTGTGTGTAAGACATTCACATGGTTAAAAATGTATGTCATTGTATATGCATTTATATAAATGGTATGTAGAGAAGGCAATGGCACCTCACTCCAGTACTCTTGCCTGGAAAATCCCATGGATGGAGGAACCTGGTAGGCTGCAGTCCATGGGGTCACAAAGAGTCGGACACGACTGAGCGACTTCACTTTCACTTTTCCCTTTCATGCACTGGAGAAGGAAATGGCAACCCACTCCAGTGTTCTTGCCCGGAGAATCCCAGAGACGGGGGAGCCTGGTGGGCTGCTGTCTATGGGGTCGCACAGAGTCGGACACGACTGAAGCGACTTAGCAGCAGCAGCAGCAAATGGTATGTAATTTTTGAATTATGTGGAAGTATTACCCATATAAACATAAAATTACAAAAAAAAAATGTTTAAAAGAAGGGGAAGTCTTTAATCCCCAGGCATGACTCCCCTCCAGTGGAATCTGTGAGGGGGTGGCATTCTGTGGCAGTCACATCACATGAGCGTCTGCTTTCTCGGCCTCTGCCCCACCCACCCTACTAATAGACTGAAGACAGGACTTGGCTCCTTGGGTTGATGGGGTTCTCGAGAGGGAACAGAACTGAGAACACCCTTGTTCTCCCTCAGACCTCTCTCCCACATGTCTCCCAATGGTAGAAATCTCTTTTTTTATGTTTTCACCCCACAACTGCAGTAGGACTTCACCTACAGATTCTCCCTGAAGGAGTAAATTATAAGCCTGAAGTCATGCTTTGGTCTATGTGTCTGGTATCAGACTTTTAGATGCTTTCCCAAAGACATATTTTGGGAGAGAGCAAGCAGACCACCTGTATTTCAGGTGCCTGGGCCATTTCAGAACACCTGAAATATAGGGCAATGGAAAGACACAAGTTGCTTACTTCTCAGTCTTGTCGGGGGTGGAGGGGGTAGACCTGGCTGAGAGCTCTAGGAAGGGCCAAGCCATGGGGTCTGTCATGTTTGGGAGGACTGGCTTGGGTTGGAGTCGGGTCCGATTTTGAATCTCACTTTGACTTCTTCCTGTGGGTGAGCCCTTGACTCAGGATCTCTGTACTTCAGTTTCCTCATTTTTGAGGTGAGAATGCTAACAACACCTATGTTGAAGGGGTGGCCACGAGGGTGAGAGATGAAGAGGGGACCCCAGGTGAAGAATGAAGGAAGGGTGAAGGACACACCTTAGGTGCTCACACCCAGATGCCCTTCTCAGCCAGCTCTGCCTGGGCCACCTCGAGGCCTCACATGTGGTTTAGGGGGAAACGGTGACAGACAGAGAGGAGCAGTGAGGTGGAACAATACCAAGAACGAAAGCCGAGCCGCGGGGCTGACTCACTGGCTGACTCATTTCCTTGCCCAGGGATGATGTGAGCCTCCACTGAGCTGCTCCTCTCATCCTCACACTCTCTGTTCCCTTTTTGTGGGGAAGACCCCAGAAGGATCGTCCTGCCTTCCTCTGGAGAGCAGGAACAGAGTACTGGACCTTCTCTGTCATAACCAGGACCAGGGGAGAGGTCAGCTAGCTAGCTACCAGGTCATTTTCCAATCCACAATACAATAGTCCCTGCACGATGCAATCATTTGAAGAAAGGACAATTTTTGTCTTAGAATGTGTGGGAGATTCTCTATTCTTTGTGCCCGTTTCTAGATTATCACAGGGGTATCTGCACCCCACGGAACACTTGGAAAGCTCAGAAGAGTGTAAAGAAGCTGAAAAAAAAAATCACCAATAGTCCTATCATTTAGACTCAGTCATGATGGTGAATTTGGTATTTTTCCATTCAATTTTTTTTCTCAGATTCTACAGTCAAGTTTATGCTGTTTATATTTGAGACAGTGCTATTCAAAAGATATGTGACTGTTTTAGTAGCCTCATTAAAGGAAAATGTAAATAAACAGGTAAAATTAACTTTAATAATTATTTAACCTTTTCAATATAAAATCAGTCTACTTTTTCAATACAAAATCAATATATAAATTTTGAAAATTTAATAATTTCATTAAATTATTAATGAAAGATTTTACATTCTTTTTAAGTCTTTGGAATCTTTTGGGGGGAATTCCCCAGCAGTCCAGTGGTAGGACTCCACACTTCCACTGCAGGGAACGTGGGTTCAATCTCTGGTTGGGGAAGTTTCTGCATGCCGAGTGGCATGGCAAAAAAATAAAAGAAATATTTATTTTTCTCCTACACTACAGCACATCTCAATTCATGGTAGCCACGTTTCAAGCATTCAGTGGACACATGGGGCTAGTGGCAACACTGTTGATAAGCCCAGCTCTATACAATTTCTATCTTGCCTTAGTTACTGCTTACATTGTATCCTAAGTGTTTCTTCATATCATAAAATATCTTTTTGAAGGAAAAGAAAACTTTTAAGAGTTTAATCAACATATAGTGGCAATAGATTGCTTTCTATTTTGTTTTTGTTTTATTTCTCTTCACTCAGGCACAATGTGTGTTAGCCACCTGTTACAATTATCTCCAGACTCTTTTCTCCTAGGTATTCATATTGAGCAGAAATTGGACACATACTATATGTTCTATTTTATAACTGTTCTTTTCACTCAAGGATACATTGTGAACATACACACAATAATGATGACAGTGTCACCTTTGAGCCTCTGAAGAGAGCCAGGCAGGTTCAAACACCTGTGCTCATCTCCTCAGTGGGAGGGGTATTACTTGCATTCCCACTTCTCAGAAGTGATTTTCAGTACTGCAAAGTTGGGATTCCACCCAGATCATATGATTTTTGTCTCTGGAGCCTTTCATTTGGACCATATGGTCTTCTCCTGTAGGGAGGCAGGCAGGGAATCCAAGATATGCCAAAGAAATATTTACAAATTAACTTTTGCATTAGGATTCTCAATAAATAGGAGCTGTCTCTACCCTTGGGTTTGCCTAACGACCTCTGAAATCACCCAGGTAAATCCTCTCTGCCGTCCCGCCCACCCCCCCACCTCCCCGCCGGGCTGTCATCTGCTTGTGGGATACCCTTCTGCTTCCATGTTTCTCCTCCTCTGTGACTTCCAAGGAAGAATCCTGAGAGTCTCTCTAAGTCAGAGTTTCTCAACCTCATCACTGTTGACATTCGGGTCAGATAATTCTTTGTTCAGGGAGGGAGGGAAATGTGCAGCTGTCCTGTGCACTATAGGTGGTTTAGGGCATCCCTGACCTCTGCACACTGGATGCCAGTGGCACTTCCCTCCAAACTGTGAGAAACCATTCCTTCCAGATGCTGTCGGAGTGAGGGGGCAGGGGAAACATTGCCTCTGTTTGAGAACCACTGCTCTAAATATTATTAGATGGAGGAGTCTTTGCTAACCCAAGTCATTTGATGTGACCCTGAGATAAGGTAGGACAATTACTTCCTATAGAGACTGTTGTTCTCACTAAGATAGTGAGTCTTTTCCTCCGCCAGTAAGTCTCCAGTATCTGCATCTAGTAAGGACTTGATAAATGTGTGCACAATGAAAGATGCTGGTGATTTGTTGTTGTTGTTGCACTTTATAGTAGGTTTTTCAAGATTGAACTAAATGCACCCAATATATGTCCTCAGTGATAGTCCTTTTTACAGATTCATTTCTCCTGAAGTTCTATGCCTTTCAGATTCTGATATTCAATCTGTTGTTTTCCTATACCAAAGAGAATAATATGCAGTCTTAGCATTTACATTTCTGACTATCACATTACATTTGGACTGTGCACGTATGTCCTATGCTAGACTGACAAATATTTCTATGAGGCAAAGGAAAGATGAATTTTAGCATTTGCATCATATGCCATCTTTTGAGCATACTGTGATCAACTGTTTTTCTAATTTAGAGTATTTAGATTGTTTCAGATTTTTTCCTATTTTAAATAACACTGCAGTGAACATCTTTGTGTACATATCTCTGCTGTACACTTTTTATTTTTATTTTTTATTTTTATTTTTTAAATTTATTTAGTTGCAGTATGTGGGATCTAGTTCCCTGACCAGGGATAGAACCCAGGCCCCCTGCATTGGGAGAAAGAAGTCTTAGCCACTGAGCCACCAGGGAAGCCCATGCTGTACACTTTTTAAATAAAGAATTCAAAAGAACAAACCTCTTGCTGCTCAACATATAATCTCCTTTGCTGAATTTTATACCTGGAAACTCCTTCCCTGATTCAGGAAACAAACCTCCAAAATGAACTGAACTAGTAATATTCCATTAAATTCAGCTCAAGTTAGCTTCCCTCTTTATGACTATAACTAGAATCGTGGCTTTGGAGACAACCTCATTGTCTGTCACTCCAATTCTTTTAACTTCAGTGTCCTCATCCATCAAGTGGGAGTAATAGTAGTACCAACTTCATGGCGTAGCTGAGGTGAGGTGTGCAAAGTTCTTGGCACCTATTAAAACCAATTAAAAAAATGTTAAGTATTAAAATGTTAATGGTAGAATCTAGGTGGTGGATATATATGTTCCCTATATATTAATAATAATTTCAACTTGTCTATGTGTTTGAAAGTTTTCATAATAAAATATTGAGAGGGGACAACTTCATAGATTAATGTTAACTGATCTCAGGATTGTTTACTAAAAAGAGAATGGGACAAATCTTAGAAAAAGTCAGGCACAAGGTAAGCACGTTTTGCCAAATTTGAAATGTGTAATCTGTTCCTTGGGTATCAGACCCAATGTATTTAGATCTTTCTTGAGTAGAAAAGTGTGAGCAGAGCTTGTGTGAGTGCTGGAAAGGACCGTTGGTTATTTTACCATCTGGTCTCAGAATATAAACCACAGTGTGGGAATAGCATATGCTGTAGAAATGGTTTAGTTTTTTTTTTTTTTTTTTTAAGTTTAGGAGATTAAAAATATATATATATATATATATATATATAGTTTGTTTGCAAAGTTACTTTTAAACATTTAGAAAAAACACATGGTTCCAAGTCGAACGCATCTGAATTGCAGTTCTTTTTAAGCTGCTTAGTAGTTGTGTGACATTTAGTGGAGTCACCTCTCCTCCTTGGGTCTCAGTTTCCTCCCCTGTGAGATGGGGATGATAATAGTACATTCATCACAGAGAGATGGGAGGATGAAATAAGAGCGCATAAAAGTGTGTGATGCTGGACTTGGCACAGGATGAAGGTTAATACCAGTGTAGTTTCTTCTGTTCTAAGGGTCAACGTTTATATATTGTTTTGGCAGTGAATTTTACAGAATGCTGCTCTGATAATGTAACCAAAGGTGATTTTGCTGTTGGGAAGGTCACACAGGGCTCAGGAACTGCCCACAGGCAAGCGTTGAAAAACTCAGCATATTGTTGTTCCGATTTCCTGCTATTCAGAGGCCCTGCACGTGGTGACTGGCTTTATGATTCACTGAGATCCCTCCCAGAAATTTCACTTTGACCTTAAATGTGTGAAAATTCCATTCCTGGCAGGCAGAGCACACTGCTTTGGGGAGGAGAGCTGAACCTATTTTGTGTTTTGAATCTTCTGCTATTGGTTAACATCGGAGGATCCAAAACGTGAGCCCATGATGGGCAGAATATGGGCTGGCTATTAACCTGTTATGAAATGCCATGCCCCTGTGTTTCCTGATATTTACAGGATACGCCCCTCTTTGTACGCTTCACCACTGGCAACGCAAAACACATTGAAAATTACACTCATTATTTTCTATAAAAATCATGGCCATGGCCAGCATCACCATCCTCTTGGCATAGGAGAGAGGAGGATAAGCCTTCATGTCAAGGAAATGAGGCCTCCACCCCACAGGCAGATACAGCCCTTGCCAGAGAGCATGACTGACGGAGCATATAGTGGGGCTCCCCTGATGCCATGCACAGCCTCATGGACCCTGGGAACTGCATGGGTTTGGAGTTAGGTAGAATCTGCTTTGAATCTAGTCCCAGATATTTACTTGCTGTTAGAGAAGACTCTTGAGAGTCCCTTGGACTGCAAGGAGATCAAACTAGTCAATCCTAGAGGAAATCAGTCCTGAATATTCACTGGAAGGACTGATGCTGAAGCTCCAATACTTTGGCCACCTGATGCGAAGAACTGACTTTATTGGAAAAGATCCTGATGCTGGGGAAGATTGAAGGCAGGAGAAGGGAATGACAGAGAATGAGATGGTTGGATGGCATCACTGACTCAGTGGACATGGGTTTGAACAAGCCCCAGGAGTTGGTGATGGACAGGGAAGCCTGGTGTGCTGCAGTCCGTGGGGTCACAAAGAGTTGGACGAGACTGAGCAACTGAAGTGTCTGACTGTGACCCTGACCCAGTTACTTAACCTCCTGAGCCTCAGTTTCCTCATTTGATTGTGATTTCATACGATTGTTTGAAGGCTTAAATGAGATAGACTATTTAAATACTGTATGTGTGTGTTTCGGTTCAGTTCAGTCATGCAGTCGTCTCCAACTCTTTGAATAAACATAAAAGAAAAATGCCTGGAAAGAGACACAAGGAGCTATTAAAAGTGGTTAGAATTTAGGGGCAGAATTACAAGGCCTCTTTTGGTATACATATTATATTTTTATTTAATTTAAGTATAGTTGATCTACAATGTTATGTTAATTTCCACTGTACAGCAAAGTGATTCAGTTATATGTGTATGTGTATATATATATACACATTCTTTTTTAAAAAATTCTAAAAAAAATATTCTCTCCATTATGGCTTATCATAGGATATTGAATATAGTTCTCTGTGCTGTACAGTAGACTTTGTTTATCCATTCTGTATATAAAAGCTTACCCCAACTTCCTACTCCATCCCTCCCCCAAACCTCTCCCCCTTGGCAACCACAAGTCTGTTCTCTATGTCCATGATTGTTTGTTTCACAAGTATTCATTTGTGTTATATTTTAGATTCCCCGTGTAAGTGATATCATATGGTATTAGTCCTTTTCTGTCTGACTGACTTCATTTAATATGATAATACCTAGTTACATCCATGTTGCTGCAAATGGCATTATTTAATTCTTTTTTATGGCTGAGAAGTATTCCTTTGTATAAATGTAGCACATCTTCCTAATCCATTCATCTGTCAAAGGATATTTAGGTTGCTTCCATGTCTTGGCTCTTGTGAATAGTGGTGCTATGAACAGAGGGGTGCATGCATCTTTGAATGGTGGTTTTGTCTGGGTATTTTCCTACAAATGAGATTGCTAGATTGTATGGTAATTCTGTTTTTTTCCTGAGGAAACTCCATACTGTTTTTCATAGTGGCTACACCAACCTACATTCCCACCAACAGTGTAGAAGACTCTATGAGGTCTCCTTTTGGTTTGTATTTGAACATTTCTGTTTTGTTTGAACTTGTTTTAATGCCCCTTTAAATATAATATTATTGGGGAATTATTTAAGATTTACAGAAAACATGCAAAAATAGTGCTGAAATTCTTTATCCTCCTTATCCACTTTCCCCTACTGTAAACATCTTATATAATCGTGGAATATTTGTCAAAACAAAGAAACCAATATGGTAAATTACTACTATTAATCTTCAGACTTTATTTAGACTTCACTGGTTCTCCTCTAGTGTCCCTTTCCTGTTCCAAGATCTCTCAGACCCACATTGCATTTAGCTGTGTCACTTTTGAATTTATGTATCTATCTGTTCCCCTATATTTGGGAATGTATATATATATTTCCATACATTCTCTTGTGTGTGTGTGTATGCATATATATATATATATATATATATATACACACACACACACACACATATATATATATATACATATTTAACCCAAATATAGGTGAAAGAAGAGTTCAAGAGGATTGAGAATGCCTCTGTCATAAAGAGCTGTGCAACTGTGAGTCAGATGCTTCCCCTCTCTGGGCCTTGGTTTTCTCATCTATAATATCAATGGGTAGGGCAAAAGATCACTAAGCTCCCTCTCTTAAGTCCAAGGTACCACCCTTTTTCAGGGGAGAAAAAAATTAGGAAGTTAAAGTGGGATGCAAAGGTGCTTTCAAAACGCAATTGTCAACATGTTAAAATAGATGCCTCAGCTCCAAGGAGTCCCTTTTGGCCTCATTAAGAAAAGGAACAAAGATCTGATCACATCTTCCAACCAGGGACTCCCGACTCCCGTAGTCACTGGGGATGGAGGTATTTGGTGATCTAACAGGTCTTTTCCATTTCTCTCTACTTGGTTGTATTTTTGTTGTTAAGGCTCTAAATGGAGGAAGCCTTGTTCAAATTTTGAGGGAGAGAGAGAGATTCTGTTCAAATTCTTAGAGGAATATAAAACATGGTAAATGTATGGATGTGAGAGTTGGACTATAAAGAAAGCTGAGCACCGAAGAATTGATGCTTTTGAATTGTGGTGTTGGAGAAGACTCTTGAGAGTCCCTTGGACTGCAAGGAGGTCAAACCAGTTCGTCCTAAAGGAGATCAGTCCTGGGTGTTCATTGGAACGACTGATGTTGAAGCTGAAACTACATACTTTGGACACCTTATGCAAAGAGTTGACTCATTGGAAAAGACCCTGATGCTGGGAAAGATTAGGGCAGGAGGAGAAGGAGACGACACAGGATGAGATGGTTGGATGGCATCACCGACTCAATGGGCATGAGTTTGGGTGGGCTCCAGGAGTTGGTGATGGACAGAGAGGCCTGGCGTGCTGCAGCTCACGGGGTCACAGAGTCGGACACAACTGAGCGACTGAACTGAACTGAAATCCTGAATTCTCTTTTTGCTTTATTGTTTATGACCTCCAGACCTCTTGTGAGGAGGACAGTGCCTATAGCCGGGCTCCATTTTTTTTTTTTTTTTTTTACCAGCTGGTTTAGTCTTTTTTTTTTTTAAAGGGTTTTGTTGTTGTTGTTGTTGTTGTTGTGGGCCATTTTTAAAGTCTGTAATGAATTTATTACAATATTGCTTCTCTGTTACGTTTTGGTTTTCTGGCCACAAGGCCTGTGGGATCTTAGCTCCCCAACCAGGGATTGAACCTGCACCCCCTGTGTTGGAACGTCAAGTCCTGAACACTGAACCACTAGGGAAGTTCCCTAGCTGGTTTAGTCTTAGGTTCATGGCAGACTGCCCAAGATATGCCTGGGGAGCAAGCTTTAGATAATAGAAGTCATATCTGATGTCCTTGTCACAGACCACTGGCATGAACTTATTTATTCAGAATTGTGCCCGTGGCAGACAGGTGCTGTCCATGTTTGGTGAAAAAGAACAGGCCATATTGTCACATGATCAGGGAAGCTTTCCTCATCTACTCCTTAGAGATGAGGTCAGGCCCCTAGTAAGTACATTCAAAGCATTTGTTTTATGAATTTTTATATAAATGTATTTCCCACAGTTGTATGCAACTTAGCTCTTGGATTCACTCTGGTTTTGACATCTGTCTACTTAGATCTAATGCCTTCCTTTTATCTGCTGCATAATGCTTCATGGTATGACCATTTTATGTTTTATCAGCCATTCTCCTACTGATGAATATTTTAATTGTTTCTAGCTTTTTATTTTCATTTTGTTACAAACAATACTGCAATCAACATCTTCTTGGTTGCTCTCAAGAGTGGAATTGCTGGGGTATAGAAAATGCTAATGCTGCTGCTTAGTCACTTCAGTCGTGTCTGACTCTCTGAGACCCTATGGACTGCAGCTCACCAGTCTCCTCTGTCCATGGGATTCTCTAGGCAAGAATACTGAAGTGGGTTGCTTTGCCCTCCTCCAGGGGATCTTCCCTACCCAGGGATTGAACCCAGATCTCCTGCAATGCAGGCAGATTCTTTACCACTGAGCCACTAGGGAAGCCTGATACAGAGAATACCTAAGTTTAATTTCACTGGTTCCTGCCAAAATTATGCCCTAATTTCTTCATCTGTAAAATGAGAGGGTTTCAGTGATTTCTATGGTTTCTTTCCGCCAGCTTGTAAAACACAATCATCCTGAGACAATAGAGGGGAGAGGCTGACTTTAAACTCTTGGCAGTGATCTCATATATACTGTGCTCAGCCAGATGCAGTGGAAACAGATAATATCCAGGGTCATGTGTTCCCCGTTGTTGCCTCTCTACATCCCTGGGAAGTGAAAACTCCATAAAACACCAGATCAGATTTTCTTTTAATCCTCTAAGTAATGAAGTGGATAAAAGTTTCTGACAGTGGAAAACTCCAATTATTCAATTACATTAAAATAAATCTGTCAGTAGACTTGGAAATGCAAGCTCTGCTTGCTTGGATAGTTACAAAAGTAAAAAGGTTTCCATACTATGAACAGTTTTCCTAACTTCCGCCACGTGATTGTGATTTAGGGTCATTTTACCCGCTTCAGTTCAGTTCAGTTCAGTCGCTCAGTCATGTCCGACTCTCTGCGACCCCATGAACTGCAGCACGCCAGGCCTCCCTGTCCATCACCAACTCCCGGAGTCTACCCAAACCCATGTTCATCGAGTTGGTGATGCCATCCAACCATCTCGCTTACACCTCCTGTTACCCAACTGTTAATATCAATGCAGTGAATGATAAAACAGTTTGTAAGGGGAACCCTATCTAATTCCAATAAATACCTCACTTCTATTTATCTTGAATGTGTCCATTGTCTCTGGGCAGTAACCACAATTCAGGATATCAGAATACCCACATGTGCAGGCAAATATACATTATATTCCTTAGAAATTAAAGATTCAATAGACATTGACATCATGTCCATGACTCATGTCCTCATGACTCCAAGCTCTTTGAGAGGGCTTTCACCTACTGATATGAGTTAGGAATAGTATTAATACAGTATGGACTTTTCCTATTTAATTGTAGCTACTCAGTCCTTGGGATTATATTAATAAGAATGTATATAAAAATGCATAAGATGATAGCTCAGTGTTGATTTTATACTGAAACTACCTCCAGATATTAGGATCATGTCTGCTAGAAACAAAACTTTAGAACAAGACAAAAATGATGTGGTAATTTTCCTCCCAGTATGGATGTGCTTATTACAAAAGTTTGGAAATTATGATAGAAAAGCAGAAGGAAGAATGAAAGGATGATCACTATTACTATTTTGGTGTAGTTCCTTCCCATTTTTCTGTAGAAATTCTTTTATATTTTGAGACGTTTCAAAAATATGGAAAAATGCAGAGTAACAAAATAAAAACCAGACCTATGTTCTTACTGCTGACTCAGGAATAACCATTAACATTTGTTAATGTTTGCTACCAATCTTTGTTTTGTTTGTTTGTTTAAAGAAAAAAGAAACACTGAAGATAAAGCTAAAGGCTGATTTAACCACCATCCCGTATCATGAGGTTGGGATTTTCCCTTCCAGTTTATTTTTGAATATGTGTGTATACATATAGAAATACGTACATAAATTTTATATGAACGATATATGGTATTCTTTTGAGTAGGTTTTTTTTTAATGTATTCCTATTTATAGGTTATAAAAATTGTCTGGTGACATATAGTGTTGTTTTGAGGTATCAGTACTGGTACTATAACCATTGTTCTGCATCTTAATATTGACCTTGAGGCATGGGAATCCTGAGCAGGATAGGAGAATAAAACCTTAGTTCTCTCATCTGCAAAATGGACACAATAGTAGTAGCTGCCTCAGAGTGGATGACTGATGAGAGTTAACAATAATAGGAATATCAAGAACTCACCCTGTGCCTGGCACACATGCTCCCTGCTGTTTCTCCCCAGCACTGAGAGCCTCCAGCTATTGAATGAGGTTCCATTCCAACTACTGTGTGACCTTCAGCCACATACCTGACCCCTTTGAACCTCACTTTTCTCATATAACGCAGATCAAAATACTATGTATCTCTAGGTTGTTTTGACAAGGACATGAGAGAATAATGTGCCTTGCATGGGACCTCCAATGTTGTAAACACTAAGGAACTGACAGCTGTTATTATTATCTCTTTATCCTTTAAAATGAAAATGTTTTAAAGTTGAAATATGATTGATTTACAATGTTGCATTAGTTTCAGGTGTACAGCATAGTGAATCAGTTATACATATACAGATATCCACTCTTTTTTGGATTCTTTTCCCATATAAGCATTATGGAGTATTTGAGTAGAGTTCCCTATGCTATATAGTAGGTTCTCACTTACTAGTGAGAAAACTACCTGTTTTATACATAGTAGTGTGTATGTTAATTCCAACCTTCCAGTTTATCCCTCTTCCTTCTTGCCCCCTGGTAACCATAAGTTTGTTTTCTGCAGCTGTAACTCTGTTTCTGTTTTGCATGTAAGTTCATTTGTACGCTTTTTTAAGATTCTACATATAAGCAATTTCATACGATATTTGTCTTTATCTGAGTTTAGTTCATTCAGTATGACAATCTCCAGGTCCCTCCGTGTTGCTGCAAATGGCACTAGTTCATTCTATTCTCATTATTGCTATCTCCTTATCCTTTAAAATGAAAGCTTGATCCTGCTTAATCAATCTTAATGGCTGAAAATAAATCCATGGAAAAAATGTTCTGTGGTCAGATGAGTTTGGGAAACCCTGTCTATTCTAGCTAGCCCTTGATTTACAGTGCATAGTAAGATATCAAAAGTGAAGAAGTTAAAAAAACAAAGTCCAAAGTAAAAAGAATTTTAACCCAACATTTCCCACATATTTGATCACAAAACTCTCTTGTTCCATTTACATCTGTAAACATCCCAAAAAAGTAATGTCCTGTGTGGAACACATTTTGAATATTAGTTTAAGATATGACTCCCTCACATTACATAGAAGCATCTGAACTGGGGGCCTACTTTTTGTGTCCACTCAAGAAAACTTAATTCACTCGAGGAAGTTTAGTTGGCTACTCCAAAAAATCTGTGATAAAAGAATACTGGCATAAATTAGAATATGTGTTGACAACCGTGTACTAATTCTCAGATTCTCAGAAAGTTCTGAGAGAGTTACAGATTATTGATCCTGAAACAAAGAGCTTTCTTTAGTTATTTTAGAGGCAGTTGTCCATTCATATATTGGACAGAGTTTTGTGACTAGGAGCAAATCTCTAACAGATGGAGACCCACCTTACCCAAGACTTGGCTTTCAAGTCTGAGGTCATTCAGATGTTCTTGAGACACCATAAACCAAGGCAAAGACCAACTATGGATAGGGAGGAGAAGATATTTGCAACACACATAACCAACAACATGTTTGTATCCAGAATATATGAAAGACTATAACAAAAGACATGCCACCCGAATGAAAAAAAAAAGCGACAAAGGAAATAAACAGAAGAGGACATTTATTAGTCAGTAAATATCTGAAAAGATGCTCAAACTCATTAATAATAAGAAAATGCAAATCCGAACAATGAGATAAATATATGTAGTAAAAGTACATAACCAAGCATGGGATGACACACTCCAACTTCAGAATAGTGGTTACTGTAGGGGTAGAAAAAGGTAAAAAGGATGAGAAAGACTTCTACATTATGTATAATGTCTTCTGTCTTTCTAAAAATTATGAAATATAGGGAAAAGTTGAATTTGTTAAATCTGGGTGATATATGGCATCTATTCCCTGCACATTTGAAGTATTTCCTATTTTAAAATAAACAAAAGGAAAGACTTCACTTTGATTACATGAATGTCAAACTTTGTAAGATATCACTTCATAAAAATATTTTCTTCAATTTCAAGTATTATTTTTATTTCATGTCTTTCATTTATTGATTTTGCACTTTGAGCAAGAACTGTCTGGAATAGTTTATGCACTGTAAACCCCAGGGATGTTGATTATTGTGGTTTAATTATCCTCTTAGGGTCTAGCATCTAGGCATTTAGTCTTGGCTTAATAACTGTTGCCTTTTTCCTTTTTTTAAAAAAAAAACTAGGCATGGATTTAGATGTACTTGACAATAATATTTAGGTGTATCAGTTAGGTCTCAATAAGCTTGCAAGTGACAGAAAAACCATTTCAAACAGGCTTAAGACGGACTTTCATTTGGCTGTGTAAGTGAAAAACTCTGGGTTGCAGGAGATCTGGTCAGGCTTCAAGCACCAGTGGATCCAGGGTCTTAAATGATGACATCTATTCTCACTTTCTGGTTTTTTCTACATTACAAATAATATTGCAATAAGCATGTTATTGCATGCTTATATACATGAGTGAAAGTTCATCAGATCTAGAGGGGGAATTGTTAAGTCAAGAGTATAGAGATGTCCTACTTTCCAAACATTGTTGCCAAATTTCTACACAAAGTTAGGGATTTGTTCATTTGTTTATTTTTTGTTTTGTCAATTTATATTTCCACTTGGATCCGCAGTGTATGAAAGTTCTCACTTACTTTTTGTCTGATTATATTTTGAATTTTAAGATCCCTAAATATTTCTACTCTTTAGCCAGGTGTGTAAGATCAACATCATAAATCATGTTGATAGTATGTTCGCTTGATATGATGTGATGAAAGTGGCATTTTAACTCCGTGGTCTTCCTTTAAGAAATTCATTGCCTCAGTATAATCACACGAATAATATCAGACAAATTCGAATAGAGGAGTATCCCACACTATATCTGTGCAGCATTCCTCAAAACTGTCAAGGTCATCAAAAACAAGGAAAGTCTGAGAAAATGTCACAGCCAAGAGAAATCTAAGGACACACGAGGACCACACGTAAAGGTCCCAGATGAGAGATCCTGGAACACAAAAAGGGTGTTAGGTAAACTAAGAAAATCTGGGACTTTAATGAATAATGATATGTCATTAATTGTAACAAATATACCACACATATTAACGTACAGGGAATCTGGTCATGAGGTACATGGAAACTCTATTTTCTCAGATTTTCTGTAAATCTAAAGCTATTTCAGAATGTAATGTCTATTAATTTTTTGTACTCCTCAGTTCAGTTCAGTTCAGTAGCTCAGTTGTGTCCGACTCTTCACGACCCCATTGACCACAGCACACCAGGCCTCCCTGTCCATCACCAACTCCCAGAGTCTACTCAAACTCATCTCCATTGAGTCAGTGATGTCATCCAACCATCTCATACTCTGTCGTCCCCTTCTTCTCCTGCCCTCAATCTTTCCCAGCATCAGGGTCTTTTCAAATGAGTTAGCTCTTCGCATCAGGTGGCCAAAGTATTGGAGTTTCAGCTTCAACATCTGTCCTTCCAATGAACACTCGGGATTGATCTCCTTTAGGATGGACTGGTTGGATCTCCTTGCAGTCCAAGGGACTCTCAAGAGTCTTCTCCAACACCACAGTTTAAAAGCATCAATTCTTCAGTGCTCAGCTTTCTGTATAGTCCAACTCTCATGTCCATACATGACCACTGGAAAAACCATAGCCTTGACTAGATGGACTTTTGTTGGCAAAGTAATGTCTCTGCTTTTTAATATGCTATCTAGGTTGGTCATAACTTTCCTTCCAAAGAGTAAGCGTCTTTTAATTTCATGGCTGCAGTCACGATCTGCAGTGATTTTGGAGCCCAGAAAAATAAAGTCAGCCACTGTTTCCCCATCTATTTCCCATGGAGTGATGGGACCAGATGCCATGATCTTAGTTTTCTGAATGTTGAGTTTTAAGCCAACATTTTTGTCCTCCTCTTTCACTTTCATCAAGAAGCTCTTTAGTTCTTCTTCACTTTCTGCCATAACGGTGATGTCATCTGCATATCTGAGGTTATTGATATTTCTCCCGGCAATCTTGATTCCAGCTTGTGCTTCATCCAGCCCAGAGTTTCTCACGATGTACTCTGCATATAAGTTAAATAAGCAGGGTGACAATATATAGCCTTGACGTACTCCTTTTCCTATTTGGAACCAGTCTGTTGTTCCACGTCCAGTTCTAACTGTTGCTTCCTGGCCTGCAAACAGATTTCTCAAGAGGCAGGTCAGGTGGTCTGGTATTCCCATCTCTTTCAGAATTTTCCACAGTTTATTGTTATCTACATAGTCAAAGGCTTTGGCATAGTCAATAAAGCAGAAATAGATGTTTTTCTGGAACTCTCTTGCTTTTTAGATGATCCAGCGGATGTTGGCAATTTGATCTCTTGTTCTTCTGCCTTTTCTAAAACCAGCTTGAACATCTGGAAGTTCACGGTTCACGTATTGCTGAATACTGGCTTGGAGCATTTTGAGCATTACTTTACTAGCATGTGAGATGAGTGCAATTGTGTGGTAGTTTGAGCATTCTTTGGCATTGCCTTTCTTTGGGATTGGAATGAAAACTGACCTTTTCCAGTCCTGTGGCCACTACTGAGTTTTCCAGATTTGCTGGCATATTGAGTGCAGCACTTTCACAGCATCATCTTTTAGGATTTGAAATAGCTCCACTGGAATTCCATCACCTCCACTAGCTTTGTTCGTAGTGATGCTTCCTAAGTCTCACTTGACTTCACATTCCAGGATGTCTGGCTCTAGGTGAGTGATCACACCATCGTGATTATCTGGGTCGTGAAGACCTTTTTTTTACGGTTCTTCTGTGTATTCTTGCCACCTCTTCTTGATATCTTCTGCTTCTGTTAGGTCCATACCATTTCTGTCCTTTACTGTGCCCATCTTTGCCTGAAATTTTCCCTTGGTGTCTCTAATTTTCTTGAAGAGATCTCTAGTCTTTCCCATTCTATTGTTTCCCTCTATTTCTTTGCACTGATCACTGAGGAAGGCTTTCTTATCTTTCCTTGCTATTCTTTGGAACTCTGCATTCAAATGGGTATATCTTTCCTTTTCTCCTTTGCTTTTTGCTTCTCTTCTTTTCCCAGCTATTTGTAAGGCCTCCTCAGACAACCATTTTTCTTTTTTGCATTTCTTTTTCTTGGGGATGGTCTTGATCCCTGCCTCCTGTACAATGTCACGAACCTCCATCCGTAGTTCATCAGGCACTCTGTCTGTCAGATCTAGTCCCTTAAATCTATTTCTTACTTCCACTGTATAATTGTAAAGGATTTGATTTAGGTCATACCTGAACGGTCTAGTGGTTTTCCCTATTTTCTTCAATTTAAGTCTGAATTTGGCAATAAGGAGTTCATGATCTGAGCCACAGTCAGCTCCTGGACTTGTTTTTGCTGACTGCATAGAGCTTCTCCATCTTTGTATTTGTAAAGGTATTTAATTTTTATTTTAATTTTCATTCCTCTTGTTACTGGTAAGGTTGAGCATCTTCTCATATATTTATTGACTATCCAGGATTCTCGTTGATGAATTTCTTGTTTACAACCTTTGCCTATTTTTTAAAATGTGTTATTCCATGGACAGAGAAGCCTGGTGAGCTACAGTTCATGGGGTTGCAAAGAGTCGGACACGAATGAGCGTGTAACACTGATTAACACACACGCATTTGTTTTCTTTAAATGATTTGTTGGAATTTATATATATTCAGTGTATTAATCTTATATTGGGTCATCTATTAATTTTTTTGTTGTGTTGAGTTGCAAATATCTTCAGTTGGTAAATATCCTTTGATACTTTATATGGTATATTATGATCTGGGCAGATATTTAAAATGTTATTAGCATCAGATGCTTTTGTTTATACTTGTATTTTTGAGTCTTGTGTAGAAAATCTTTCCCTATTTTGATGTTACAAAGATATTGCTTGCTCTCTTCTAACAAGTTTTGCAAGTTATTTTTTTACCTTAAAACTTTTAAATTCCCTTGGAATTTCTTTTTCTTTAGTGTAAGATAGGAAAAAAATTTATTTTGTTTCTTGTGTAAGTAGCTAATTGTTCCAACATCATTTATTGAGTTTTTAATCTTTCCCCACTGATTTATAATGTGATTTCTATTTTATGCCAAGTTTCCATATGTATTTCAGCTGTTTCTGGGCCTTTGTCCCTTTAATCTGTTTGTGTATCCTTAAATCAGTCTCAAATTGTTTTTTTTAAATATGTCTTTATGATAAATCTTTCTTATCTGGTAAGTCAAGTTCCCTCCTCCATATTTTTTCCCCTCAAAATTATCTTGGCTATTTTGGGCATTATGTTCTTTCATGTGAAATTTAATATCAGTTTATCAAGAGCCATAAAATGTCCTTTTGGAATTTTGATTATTATGATGAATTTCTAGACTGACATTATAGACTAATGAATTTACAGGCTAATTTTGAGTCCTTCTATTCACTAACAAAGTATAGTCTCTGTTTACCTAAGTCATTTTTTCTATTCTTCAATAAGATTTTGTAAATTTCTTCTTAAAGGTCTTGTCCATCTTTTGTCTGTTTTTTCATGGATATCTCATAGTTTTCGTTGCTCTTATTATATTTTTTGTCATTACCAACGCTTTTGATTCTTGGATGTTGTTTTTACTAGCAAGTTGCTGAACTGTTTGAATGTTTTTCTTGGACTTCCTACATAGACAACCATTTCAACTGCAAATAGCAAAGATTTTTCTGTATTATTTTTGAATCTTTACTCCTCTTATTTATTTTTTTCTTATTGCATTGGCTAGGACTTCTAGAACAATGTTGAATAGTAGCATGGAGAGGAAAGCTTATCTTGTTTCTTATTTTAATGAAATGTTTGTAATTTTTCAGCACTAACCATGGTGTTTGCTGTAAATTTGCTGTAGATTTTTGGTATATAGTTATCTTCCATTATCTGTTTTATTCTTCTTACAGTGATAAGACCCCAGATTTTTAGCTGATCAAATAGCTATACAAAATGCATACTATATTTCTCAGCCTCCCTCGCAGTAAGAAGATATGGTCCTCTCTAAGCTTTGGCCAAGAATGTATAATCGAGGTGGTCCATATCCCTTAAAGTGAAGGGGGGAGTGCTCTCTCCTTTCCTTTTCCTCCTCCTTTCCATTGACAGATTTACCTTTTTTCTTTTTTAAAGTATGTGAAGTTTTAAAATTAATAAATTAATTTTTTGGCTGTGAGGCATGCAAGATCTTAGTTCCCCAAACAGGGATCAAACCCACACCCCCTGCAATAGAAATTCGGAGTCTTAGACTCTGGACCATAAGGGAATTCCCAGGTATACCTTCCTGATAGCTGATCTTGTGATGATCATGGAGCTCTCTTGCTAGCCAGGATTGCCCATATTCACATGAGTAAGAAATAAATTCTTGTTTGACCCACTGTTTTTGTTTTGTCATTTGCAAGTAACCTTATCTTAATTAAACATTTATTGGATAAAAGAAGTTCCTTTTTATTCCTAGTTTGGTTGGAGTTTTTGTTGTTGCTTTTTTTTTGCCTCATGACTGAGTAATAAATATTACACAATATTTTTTCCTACATTGATTGAGATGACTGTAAGTTTGTCTCCTTTAAAATATTATTTCCATCTCACCTGTAACATTTATTTATCTTGTGACTTGTTTCAAACCAGGGTAGGAAGATTGATTTTATTATTTTAGAACATAGATTAGAAATATGTTTTCTGCCTGATTATAAATATTTTGTAAGTTGGATAAGAATAAACTGATTAAGGGACACAGAACTCTAAGAACTGTTAACTTGAAATACATTTCTTTAAATCAATTTGCCCATGTGATTATAAACTTTAAGAAATAGAAAAGAAAAAGATAAGACAAAGAGGAAAGACTTTATTCTTTATACATTCAAAATTTTATTTGAAATGATGTAATATGATTAAGGGGAATTTTAAAAAGAAAAATCTATAAAGCTGCCATCTAGGTGCAGATATTCTTATTGTTGCACAAATATTGTTGCAAATATTCTTATTGTTCCCTTAGCTCATTTTTTCCCCTATAATAACTCAGTGAGTGGCAAAGGTACTATTATAAGCCCATTTTGCAGAAGAAAAGATTGAGGCTTCAGAGTGATTAAGAGATTTATTTATTTACTAAGTGGCAGAGTAGAGACTCAAACTTCTGCTTTTCCATCTAATAGTTTTTGAGCTCCACCAAATCAGACAATGCCAGCCATTTTTCAGTTTAGAGTAGAACAATAATTAATGGGCCAAACTTTCTCAGTTACAAATTTTTCTCTTATGTGTTTTTCTTAAATGGATACCTCATGCTTGTCTGTATAAGATGCTGAAATAGATGGTTTCTGATGTAGCATGAAGTTATGTGTCTTGTGATTTTAAGTTTCCCCATCAGCATTTCTGCAGTGTTTTGGAGAGAGCTCAGATTTCCAGGTGTTGAGCCACAGGAAAATATTTTAAAATCATTGCATTATGTTATGCTGAGTAAGCCCTGGAACCCGCAAGCCAAACGCATTTTAGGTCCCAAAATAATGATGAAAAACTACTATGAACTTGCTTCATTCTCTCATTTCATACATTTTTTTTCCTTACTGCCCATCAAAGTAAAGCTTACGGAAGGATATATCCAAGGAAAATAGTTAAGATAAGGCTATAAACACAGATTAGCTACAAGGATTTTTATCTCAGTTCATTCTTATTGTTGCCTACTATCTTTCAGCCTTTGTCCATATACTCTTGTTTTTTGCACTTAAGATTATAGTATAGAGACACTTTTACTGAATAATAACAATAAGAGTTCATAGAATAAGTGTTCCTTATTTACAAAGGTTTTCAAAAAAAGGAAGTAAACTAAATGACAAAAGTAGATGATTGCCTAATTAAGATAGATTCTACAGTTAAGTACTTCTTTGTCATCACACACTCAGTTCAGTTCAGTCTCTCAGTCGTGTCCGACTCTTTGCGACCCCATGAACCGCAGCATGCCGCAGCATCCATCACCAGCTCCCGGAGTCCACCCAAACCCATGTCCATTGAGTTGGTGATGCCATCCAACCATCTCATCCTCTGTCGTCCCCTTCTTCTCCTGCCCTCAATGTTTCCCAGCATCAGGGTCTTTTCCAATGAGTCATCTCTTTGTATCAGGTGGCCAAAGTATTGGAGTTTCAGCTTCAACATCAGTCGTTCCAATGAACACCCAGGACTGATCTCCTTTAGGATGGACTGGTTGGATCTCCTTGCAGTTCAGGGGACTCTCAAGAGTCTTCTCCAATACCACAGTTCAAAAGCATCAATTCTTCAGCGCTCAGTTTTCTTTATGGTCCAACTCTCACATCCATACATGACCACTGGAAAAACCATAGCCTTGACTAGACGGACCTTTGTTGACAAAGTAATGTCTCTGCTTTTTAATATACTGTCTAGGTTGGTCATAACTTTCCTTCCAAGGAGTAAGTGTCTTTTAATTTCATGGCTGCAGTCACCATCTGCAGTGATTTTGGAGCCCAAGAAAAGAAAGTCTCTCACTGTTTCCATTGTTTCCTCATCTATTTGTCATGAAGCGATGGGACTGGATGCCATGATCTTAGTTTTCTGAATATTGAGCTTTAAGCCAACTTTTTCACTCTCCTCTTTCACTTTCATCAAGAGGCTCTTTAGTTCTTCTTCACTTTCTGCCATAAAAGTGGTGTCATCTGCATATCTGAGGTTATTGATAATTCTCCTGGCAACCTTGATTCCAGCTTGTGCTTCCTCCAGCCCAACGTTTCTCACATTATTAAGAATATTTATTGATGTGTACTGATATCCACAGTTATATCAAGAAAACAGGATAATAGTATACATGGTGCAGCTAATTCTTGTATATATAATGCAAATAAACATAGAAAATTTGATCTTCTCTAGGTGGTGGTTTAGTTTTTGACTAATTGTTAATTATTACCTTCTTATTTATATATATATATTTTTTTACAGTGAACACATTGTTTTTGCAGTATAAAACCTCCATATAACTTTTTTTAAGTGAAAAAAAACCCTACTCAGGCCTTTATAAAGCATTAGTGAACATGTGATTTACTGCTACGTTCTGTCAACTTAAAGAGTGAAGGGGGAGGAAATGGCTGTGTCCAGAATTTAGTTTAGATCTAAGAATTTCTTCAAGGTAAGTCCTTCAAATCTGTTAAAATGGTAAGAGTCTAGGGAATCTCCTGGTGCTCCAATGGTTAGGACTCTGCTTTTACTTCGTGGGCCAAGATTTGATCCGGGAACGAAGATCTTGCAAGTTACAAGAGTGGTGGGAGGAAGGGAAGGTAAAGATACAGGTGAAACACTTAAGTGAAGGGAGGTGATCAGATTGCTGACTCCTGGGGCTGACCTGAATGTAGAGTGCCAGAGACATTTAAAGGTAGAAAACTGAAGACTTTCTAAAGCTGGCTTCCCAGGATACAAATTGCCTTGGTAATGACTCTGAGATGTAGTCAGTTAACAAGCATGCATTGTGGACAGGAGTTCTGAGGAGAGAAAAGAAATAGAAATTCATATTTCAATTATTCATTCATCCAGCCATTGCTCAGCCATTATCGATTACTCTCTACACACCCTGCATTGTGCTAAGTGTTGGGCTCTATTCTGTATAAGTTTATAATTTAGTTGGAGAGATAAAAGATGAGCCTCTAAATCATTTGAGAAGTACATACTGGAAACTAGGAGGGAAAACCAGAGAACTTAGTTCAATTAAAGGAGACATCAGAATAGTGGAGATGAGTAGGAACAGGCTTCCTGAAGATTGAAATAAAAAAGTTGAAGGAAGTTTCACAAAAGAGAAAGTAAACATGAAGGGTTTCTGACTAATAATCTGATAGCTCACATGGACCTATAGTCTTTTCATTTATGAGATGTACTGCTACTTCTCCAAAATTTGAGATTTTAAAAATGTGCTCCCTTTCCACAAAACATTCACTTGTTTTTTGTTAAGAAAAGATTAGAGGGAATTCCCTGGTGGTCCAGTGGTTAGAACGCTGCATGTTCACTGCTAAACCTGTGGGTTCAATCCCTGGTTGAGGGCAACTAAGGTTGCACAAGCTTCGAGGCACAGCCAGAAAAGAAAAAGGAAAGAAATAGGCAAAATGAAATAGAAGATTAGAATCACAGAATTTCAGAGAGGGAGTTTACCTTTGTTATTATAAAGTCTGTGGAAGGTGCTGTGGTCGTTTGTAATCGTCTACCCAACATCTGTTCTCCCCTTTTTCCTTGCCAACTGACCTGCAATTGAATTTAGAGCATCAGTGTAGCCATCTAGTGTACCTACACAGTTCTCAGGCTTCTTTGAGCTGAGATGATCATGTGACACCATTCTGGCCAATGATATGGAAGTAGAAGCCACTGTGTGGGTGTTCCAGGAATCAGAGTTGCTCTTTTTACCCTTCATCTTTCCATTTGCCTCTCACCTAGAATGCAGACAGGATGCCTAGAGGTGACAGTCATCTTGCAAACATATGAACAAGGGCCCAAATCTCAAACTCTGGCAGAGGGGAAAGCCTGTGTGCCTGATGGCATTGCAGGACTTCAGGACTAGTCCTGGATTGCCTAATCCAGACTCATTGCATGATAAAAATAAAATCTGTGAGCCACTGGTTATGTTGTTGTTCAGTCACTAAGTCACATCTGACTCTTTGCAACCCCGTGGACTGCAGCCTGCCAGGCTTCCTTGTTGTTCACTATCTCTTGGGAGTTTGCTCAAACTTATGTCCATTGAGTTGATAGTACCATCCAAACATCCCATCCTCTGTCGCCCTCTTCTCCTGACTTCAATCTTTCCCAGCATCAGGGATTTTCCCAGTGAGTCAGCTTTTCACATCAGGTGACCAAAGTATTGGAGCCTCAGCTTCAGTATCAGTCCTTCCAATGAATATGCACGGTGTTTCCATTAGGATTGATTGGTCTGATCTCTTAGCTGTCCAAAGGACTCTCAAGAGTCTTTTCCAGCACCACAATTCAAAAGCATAAGTTCTTTGGCGCTCAGCTTTCATTATGGTACAACTCTCATATCCGTACATGCCTACTGGAAAAACCATAGCTTTGACTATATGGACATTTGTTGGCAAAGTCAGGTCTTTGCTAAATCTGCTGTCTAGGTTTGTCATAGCTATTTTTCCAAGAAGCAAGCATCTTTTAATTTCATGGCTGCAGTCACCATCTTCAGTGATTTTGGAGCCCAAGGAAAAATCTGTCTCTGTTTCCACTTTTCCCCATCTATTTGCCATGAAGTGATGGGACCAGCTGCCATAATCTTAGTTTTATGACTGTTGAGTTTTAAGCCAGCTTTTTCGCTCTCCTCTTTCACCCTCCTAAAGAGGCTCTTCAGTTTCTCTTCACTTTCTGCCATTAGAATGGTGTTACCTGCATATCTGAGGTTGTTGATATTTCTCCCGGCAATCTTGATTCCAGCTTGTGATTCATCCAGTCTGGCATTTCACATGATGTACTCTGCATAGAAGCTAAATAAGCAGGGTGACAGTATACAGCCTTGATGTACTGTTTTCCTAGTTTTGAACCAGTCCATTATTCCATGTTGGGTTCTGCCTTTAGCTTCTTGACCTGCATACAGGTTTCTCAGGAGAAAGGTAAGGTGGTTTGGAGAACCAAATTCTCTTGAAGAATTTTCCATATACACAGTCAAAGGCTTTTGTATAGTCAGTGAAGCAGAAGTAGATGTTTTTCTGCAACGGCCTTGCTTTCTCTATGATCCAATGAATGTTGGCAATTTGATCTCTGTTTCCTCTGCCTTTTCTAAATCCAGCTTTTATATTTGGAAGTCCTCAGTTCATGTTCTACTAAAGCCTATTTTGAAGGATTTTGAGCATTACCTTGCTAGCATGTGAAATGAGCACAATTGTATGGTGGTCTGAACGATCTTTGTCATTGCCTTTCTTTGGAATTGGAATGAAAACTGATCTTTTTCAGTCCTGCGGCCACTGCTGAGTTTTCCAAATTTGCTGGCACATTAAGTGCAGCACTTTAACAGAATCATCTTTTAGGATTTGAAATAGCTCAGCTGGAATCCCATGACCTCCACTAACTTTGTTTGTAGTAATGCTTTCTAAGGCCCACTTGACTTCACACTCCAGGATGTGTGGCTCTAGGTGAGTGGCCATACCATCATGGTTATCCAGGCCATTAAGGCCTTTTTTGTATAGTTCTTCTGTGTATTCTTGTTGCCTCTTCTTAATCTCTTCTGCTTCTGTTAGGTTCTTGATATTTCTGTTCTTATTGTGCCCATCTTTGCATGAAATGTTCCCTTGGTATCTCCAATTTTGTTGAAGAGATCTCTAGACTTTCCCATTCAATTGTTTTGCTCTCTTTCTTTGCATTGTTCACTTACGAAGGCTTTCTTATCTCCTTGCTATTCTCTGCAGCTCTGCATTCAGTTGGGTATATCTTACCTTGTCTCCTTTGCCTTTCACTTTTCTTCTTTTCTGAGCTATTTGTAAGGCCTCCTCAGACAACCACTTTGCCTCTTGCATTTCTTTTTCTTTGGGATAGTTTTAGTCACTGCCTCCTGTACAGTGTTATAAACCTCCGTCCATAGTTCTTCAGGGACTCTGTCTACCAGATCTGATCCCTTGAATCTATCTGTCACTTCCACTGTATAATCGTAAGGGATTTGATATAAGTCATACTTAAATGACCTAGTGGTTTTCCGTACTTTCTGCAGTTTAAGTCTGAATTTGCAATAAGGATCTCATGATCTGAGCCACGGTCAGCTCCAGGTCTTGTTTTTGCTGACTGTGTAGAACTTCTCCATCTTTGGCTACAAAGAGTATATTCAGTCTGATTTCGGAATTGACCACTTTGTGATGTCCATGTGTAGACGTCATCTCTTGTGTTGTTGGAAGAGAGTGTTTGCTATGATCAGTGAGTTCCCTTGGCAAAACTCTGTTAACCTTTGCCCTGCTTCCTTTTATACTCCAAGGCCAAACTTGCCTGTCACTCCAGGTATCTCTTGACTTCCTTTTGCATTGCAGCCCCCTGTGATGAAAAGGACATCTTTTGGGGGTGTTAGTTCTAGAAGGTCTTGTAGGTCTTCATAGAACTGTTCAACTTCAGCTTCTTCATCATCAGTGCTTGCGGCATAGACTTGGATTACTGTGATACTGAATGGTTTGCCTTGGAAGTGAACCGAAATAATTCTGTCGTTTTTGAGATTGCACCCAGGTACTGCATTTTAGACTCTTTTGTTGCCTATAAGGGGTACTCTGTTTCTTCTAAGGTATCCTTGCCCACAGCAGTAGACATAATGGTCATCTGAATTAAATTTTCCTGTTCCCATCCATTTTAGTTCATTAATTCCTAAGAGGTCGATATTCACTCTTGCCATTGCCTACTTGACCATGTCCAATTTACCTTGATTCATGGACCTGACATCCAGATTCCTATGCAATATTGTTCTTTACAGCATCGGACTTTTATTTTCATCACCAGACACATCCACAACTGAGTGTTGTTTCCGCTTTGGCCCAGTCTCTTCATTCTTTGTGGAGCAATTTCTCTGCTCTTCCCCAGAAGCATATTGGACACTTACTGACCTGGGGGGTTCATCTTCCAGTATCCTATCTTTTTGCCTCTTCACACTGTTCATGGGGTTCTGGAGGCAAGGGTACTGGAGTGGTTTGCCATTCCCTTCTCCAGTGGACCACGTTTTGTCAGAACTCTCCACCATGACTCGTCTGTCTTGAGTGGCCCTGCACAACATGGTTCTAGCATCTAAACACAATGCCTGCTTGATAAATAATCTGACCCACTTATTTCACAGAGAGGAGACAAAGGGCCAAGAAAGTTCCATAACCCTGGAGAGAGTGTATCAAGTTAAGACTTTCTCTCTTTGAAGTGACTGAAGACCCAATCCCATACCTCCCATGGAAAAAAAGTTTAAAAACGGATTCATCAATTCAAATCATTGAAGTCAGGCGTGGTTTCCTCCAGAAACTCAAATGACTTTTTTGGGTTGTCTTTTGTCCCCCCCTCTCTCCACTTCTTGGCATCACTTTCTCTGTTCCCTCCATCTCAGACAGGCTCTTTCCTCTGTGTGGCAACGTGACGCCAGCTGCTCCAGCCTGACCCCACCCACGATTAAGTCCAGTGGGCAAGCCAGAACTCCTCCACAGAGGAGAGTCACCCCGCTCAGGAGAAGCGTGACTGCCTGCTAGGCATTCCAAAAGGGCACATCCTCTGCTTAGTATGTGCTGAGAACTAGAACTTAAAGGACCCCTGGTTCCAATTCAGTTTACTTGCCACTTTATCAAATACCCTCTGCTAGACTTAAATAGGCATATGTGACATCCATGAGAAATACAAATCTGTCCCATAGTCCCTCGGATCATGTGATCACATGCTCCTTAGGTAGTTTTTGGCCACTGATGTATATGTGAACCCTGACGAGAAAATACCAAGTCTATCTAGAAGCAATTAGAACTCTAAAGATTGCCCCCGACTCTGAAGACAAAGTCACATTTGGACCTTAGGGTGAATCTGCTCAAGAGCAGTAATAAAAATTACGTCTTCCTTTTTCATTGTGGAGGGATATCTACTAGATCACCTCTCCATGGGTTTTTCTCTCATGTTTTTCTCTTCCTGAATTTCCCCCCTTTTCCTATCTCTTGCACCCCCAAAAGGATACTTACTTAATGACTATGAAGGGCAGACTATCTATTTGTTCCTTAGGGCTCCAGTTCAGGCAGTCAGGGCTCAGTTCAGAGTTCCTGCACCTTCTTTTGTACCTGGCTTTCAAATGCTTTTGTCTTGGTCCAGACCTCACAGAGTAAACCTTAAGTCCATTATTACCCAACTCTTCCATGAATGGAATGTTTGCAAACTGATCTTCTTTAAAAACATCATGGTTGCTTTTTATTTCTACAAGCCTTTTTGTTTATTTCCTTTTTTTTTTTCCCCAAAATTGTTGGCCTTTAGGATTTTTTTTAAGCAATAATTTTATTTATTTATTTATGACTGTGCTAGGTCTTCTTTTTCTCTGCTCTCTAGTTGTGGTGCAAGGGCTTCTCATTGCGGCGGCTTCTCTTGTTGTGGAGCACGGGCTTCAGTAGTTGTGGCTCTAGAGCTCAGGCTCAATAGTTGTGGCGCAAGGGCTTAGTTGCTCCGCAGCATGTGGGATTCTCCCAGATCAGAGATCGAACCTGGATCTTCCACACTGGCAGGTGGATTCTTTACCACTAAGCCACCAGGGAAGCCCTAGGATTCTTGAAATTCTTCCAAACATAGATACTCTGAAGGTGAGGATTTAAGGGCTTCAGTGTTAATGCTGATGTATGTTTAGAGTGAAAATTGGAATGCAAGTTCATATAGATTTGTTTCTTACCAGTTTACTCCTTAACTGAGTTTCAGCAAATTGTGTTTACTTGGATTTCCTATTGGTAAGAAGTAAATGTAGGATAATTTCTTTTCTGGTTAGAGTTTTTGCTGCTCTGGATAACAAAGTGTAAAGTCTCTTGAGGGTAGTTCACATTTAGTGGTATTTGTATCTCCATTAAATATTATTTTTTTGATAGGTTAAGCTCCTGGGCTGCAACGATGAAGAAACTGTTGGTGGATGTTTCAAACCTTTGTCCCATTATCTTCTTTTCTTGAATATCTTCAGACTGTTTTGTCTCCCTCACTCATCCTTTAAGCATTTTTGAGTTCTTCTGATTCTACTTTCGTACTATGTACACAAAGCCTTCCTTCCATTTTTTTCAGGCTCTTCTTTTTCAGGCCTTATTCGTCTTGGCTGGGTTCTCTTTCCAGCCTCTCAGCTGCCAATTTACTCTCTACACTGCTACCTCTGTTACTTTCTTAAAATACAACTCTGGGCAGGTCATCTCCCTTCTCAAAAAAACCTTCAGTGGTTCCCCAGTACCTATAGGATAAAGAACAAAATGTTTGGCATAAAGTTTAAGGCCTTTCACCTCTGTCCTTTTTTCTTTTTTTGTTTCTCCTTTCAGTCTATCCATCTCTGTACTCAGCATCAAATTCCTATTAAAATATCTATAAATGGTTTATTAGAGAGTTTGTTTCATTTTGTCTTGGTGCTAAATTATGTGCTCACAGTAAATTATAAGTTATTTAAGGCAAGGAGGTGTTTTATCTATTTTGATCTTCTTATTGACTGTACAAGCAGTGTTCACAATATACTAGAGAGAGACCCATGAAATGTAATTCACTGTGTTAATTGCTCTACTAACAGTTTGAACAAAATGCTATGGGAACCCAGAGGGGAGAAAAATTAATATTGCTTGGAATGGTTCAGGATGGATTCACAGATGATCTAATATCTGAGGTGGACTTTGAAGGATAAGTAGGATTGGTGCAGGTAGAGAAACTGAATAAATAAATGAATGAATATTCTCTCTAAGCCTCATATTTTATAATTAGATCCTAACACCTGTGGGTAGATCCCTTTGTGTCACTTCCCCATGTCTGGAGCAGTCCACATTTCTTTATTCAGCTGAAAGACATGTTTCTCAGGTGGAATATGTTATTTCCAAAGCAGTCTAGTTTATCCTATAACTTCAGCTTAGCCCTTCAATTCTGGAGCTTAGATGTGGATGACCAATTCAACTATTTTGTCAGTGCATCCTTAACCTAAGTATTTAGCCACAATCCTCAGCAAAGCTGAGAAAAACACATTCTGCTTCTTTGACCATCTACTGACAAAGTCCAATGAAGCCCAGGTATTTCTTGGAATACTTGTATCAACACAAAATAGCTGTGATGCATCACAATATAAACATTGGTATGTTAGAACTTTGCTCAGCAATGATCTAGCCTCTTTTAACCACTTTACAAAATTAGGGTTGGAGTGAAGAGATATCAGCCGTGGAGGATAGTGGGGGAGGAGAAAGAGTGACAGGTGCCATTCCTTCCTCTTCCCCTCTATCAGCTTAAAAAGCAAAAGGATAAATCATTTCTAGATACCTGTACAGAATTCTAGCTAAGCACCTGTCACAGTGTGAGCTTGTTTACAGGTCAGCTCCTCCATTAGACTGAGAGTAAATTTCTCATAGGGCTTCCCTGGTGGCTCAGACAGTAAAGAATCCACCTGCAATGAGGGAGACCTGGGTTTGATCCCTAACTTGGGAGGATCCCCTAGAGGAGGGTAACCCACTCCAGTATTCTTGCCTGGAGAATCCCCATGGACAGAGGAGACTGGTGGGCTACAGTCCATGGGGTTGCAAAGAGTTGGACATGAGTGAGCCACTAAGCACACACACACACACACACACACACACATATTTCTCATATTCATCTTTGTAAAAATCTTCATGTTTCTTGTACCTAGCATGGTTCCCAGAACCCATTTGTGGAAAGACATAAGAATAGATAGTATTCACACAGAGGAATGGTTTTTCATTTTTTTCCAGGTTAAGTATATTTCTTTTTCCGAAAATGTAGAAAGTTAAAGACTTTCATCCTAAAGAAAGAGAGATATGTAGGTACATACTTAGAAAAATTTGTATACAAGTTTAAGGAGATCACAGATGTCTTGAAGAAAACCAAGGGACTTCAGGTTAAAATTCCATGAATTGAGAGAGGGTAATAGGAGATTGTAATGGGAGATTGTAAAACCACTTCTAATTTGTACTCTTGGTCAAACTAATATCACAGCCAAGGTGGGGCTACTAGACTCAATATATATTATAATTAGATGTGGAAAGAGCACCATGGCAAAGATAGGTGGTGGTATCAAGGCCAGTGTGAATAAGGACTTGAGCAGTTTGCTTAAGTCTAATCTGCCTACTCTTGGGATGGGATGACCTAGAGATGTCTTCCTTCCTTTCTTGGTTTAAAGGGATCAAGGATTTCTATTTTCCCATTTAAGTTACTCCTCCCTGATCCACCCTTTGAATTCCTCTGGCATTTACCTCTTTCCTCACTGCTAAATCCTCTGGATTCAAACTGATTGCACTGTATCTCAGAACTTGCAATTATTCTAAATCTTGAGAGACTTTTGTCTCCATTGGGTCTTCAAATGAAAACTCTGACCCAGACCAAGCAACTCATAAAATGCCAAAGTACTTCATCAAAGTGAATGAGATGCCTGATTATCAGATTTAGGTGCACTTTGAAAGATGTCAGAAGTGAGAACATTCTAAACTCCATGGCAAAACTATCAAAACAAATTTCACCTTCAGAAATATTTGCTAGAACATGTTCTAGGGGTGAAAATTGATGCATAAACATCATCAAATAAGAATTCAGTTACAGTTTCAGCACAAATGCTGTCACTGCTATTTCCCACCACTATCAATTCTCCATTATTATGAAGGAGTGCTCCCAAGGTGGGGCAAAGATTATTTGCACTCTAAAGTTTTTTTTGTCTGTTTCTTGAATTGCTCTGGAAATTTTCCTTTCAGGTTTTGTGTTTGTTTAGCAGGTTCACTACAATATACGTGTGACTAAAATTATTTTAAAAGCCTTAATTGTATTAGAATGACGAAAATTCTGAAGATCTTGTGACAACACATGCCTCTATTCTGTATGAGTTTATTTAATTCCTTTTCAGTGGTTGATATTTGAACCTCTTTCAGTGAGAGCAGATCCAGCTATTCACTAAGGTGTTTAAACAGGTCCAGGAGGGGTTAAAGAACACACCGTCAGTGTAAGAACTGCCACTCTATTGCATAATCTACACAACCTTGTAGTTGAATCTGGGCTTCTGGGAACATCTTAATCAAATAACTAGGGAATATGATATAACAATTAGGAAGTAATATAAAGAAATTCTACAAACTATTAAGTCTTCTTTATGTTTTGTCCCATGATTCTATTGTAATTTCCAGTGAGAGGAAATTTCCAAATTTTATATGCTTAAAGTTTTACTTCATGTTGTGCATAGAAAAAGTTTTATGAAGGTGTATGTTCTGGTGAAAGTGTTAGTCACTCAGTTGTGTTCAACTCTTTGCAACCCCATCGACTGTAGCCCACCAGGCTCCGCTGTCCATGGAATTCTCCAGGCAAAAATACTGGAGTGGGTTGCCATTTCTTTCTCCAGGGGATCTTCCCGACCCAGGGATCAAAGCCGGGTCTCCTGAATTGAAGGCATATTCTTTATAGTCTGAACCACCAAGGGGGTGCTAATATGTTCTAGTAATAGAGTGGTTTTTAAAATATAAAATGAGACTACTTCAAATATCAAATAAAATATCAAATAATCAAAATGCTGCTGCTAAGTTGCTTCAGTCGTGTCCAACTCTGTGCAACCCCACAGACGGCAGCCCATCAGGCTCCGCAGTCCCTGGGATTCTCGAGGCAAGAATACTGGAGTGGGTTGCCATTTCCTTCTCCAATACTCAAAATATCAAATATAAATAAAAGGGAAAGCAAATGAGATATTAATGACCAGAAAAGGAAATACCATCGGAACTTGAGGGTGCATGTAATTTACTAAAAACACAGTGATCAGATAATTGATAATTATTTTTGGTAACCTTGAATATTAGGAAGGTCATACTGTATTTTTGTGATCAGAGCAGAGCAAACACTGTTTACTAGTGAATCTGTATTTTTAGTCACTGAAAATCTGCCTGTCTATGTTATTGCAAAGCATGACCATGAAAACTATCCATTTAAGCGTTTTTGGTGGGTTTTTTTTTTTAAGTATCTCTGCGAAAGGATGGGAGGTGGAGTTAACCACTGAGTTTTCAAATGTTTGTTTAGATATAATCACTGCTTGATGCAGGGCTTGATGGAGTGGGTCTTGAGCCCAAAGAATCCCTGGAATTCAGTTGAGGTCAAGTTACTCTTTAGGGAACCCTTATTCACTTTGCTTTTACTCAATCAGGGAAAATCTGATTAACATAAACAACAAAGCTTAGCACAGTACTAGGAAAAAAGTCATAAAAGGGCAGAGAAGTATTAAGGGAAAGGGGAAGGAAGAGGGCTTGCTAATTCTTGACTTGTTAATTAGGGTCAGGACAGCAATGGGGATTTCCTATACCCTAAGTTTGTTGAATGATTACATAGGTCTGGGGGAGAGGGATAAGCTCAGAGTGACTCACTCAACTTTTTTTTTTTTGTATTGGGGTTCTGCCTGGTACCTTGCAATTTCCTCTTCTCACATTATGTATGGACTCATGGAGTGGGGAGGTCTCCAACAGGTGTTCACACCCACTTAGATTCAAAAGCTTTGGCCTAAGCCTTGGACTGTTGGGCAATGTGGGGTTTGAATCTTCCTCTCTCAAATGAATGGGACTTTGGCCCATTTTGAAGTGACTTCCGTTGGGACTTGTTACAACAGCATACAGCGGTGATGTACATTTGAGAATAATTTCTGGTTCTGCTTTGCCATCTTGGGGTGGCTCTGAAAAGCTTTCTTACCTCTGACAGGAAGAGAATGTTCACAGGGTTGATTACTACACAGAAGGCAGTGAAGAGAATTGGGCAACCTGACTCAGATGGAAAGATGGAAAGATAGGTAGACTCTGGTGACACAAGTTTAAATTCCAGGTCTGCAGGTAAAGCTTTGCAGAGGCCCCCACCCCACAGACACCTGCACAGGGGTCTCCTTTGCTTAGGGCTTCTCCCTTATCCCCACCACTCCAAGTCCAGATGAACTGCTCAAACTCTTAGGGGAAAGGTTCTACAAACCTTTTGTGTGCATGTCTGTATATACACACATATATGTATATATATATAAAAGACCAATGTTTTTTATGATTTGTAACTATCTTTGTAAATAATAGAAACTAAACCAACTCAAATAGCTTAAAAATATTGCCCCAGTGGCTGCTGGCATTACTATTCCACACAAGAGTAAAATTATTTCCTATGTAGCATACCTTGCACTCCAATTGATATGATTTGATTGATTTTTAATAACTTGATTAAAAATTTCTCAGAAGTCTATTAGAGTCAGGAAACGGTCTGCGGTGTACGTGAGAATTTTCAGTTTTTGCACCGGAAACTTCTGGTCTCCTGAACAGAACAGCAAAAACTCAATTAAATTTGTCCTTCCTCCATTCTTGTCTAGTCCACAGGTTAAAAAAAAGAAAAACTGTAAGAATGGTTTTTAAATTTGCTTTTTTCCCTCTACAACAGTCATGTGGATTCATAGGACTCAGGTTTTAAATTGACTTTTATCTCCCAGCACACTGAGAGACTTAAATTGTTTTTTTTTTTCAGCCTCTAAAAGTTGGGGGTGGGGAGGAGAGAAAGAAGGGGAAGGGTAGAGATGGGAGAGAAGGTACTTTAATTTAAAAACAACCAATAACTCGAGGTTTTCAGGATATGGTCTGCCATTTCCTAATTAAGAAATGAGTTTGATAGTCTTTCGGCCAACTCAATTCAGACATTGCTATGAAAACCCCAAAGGAGTGGTAACTCCAACGGACGAGACTCCACTCCCCTCTGAGACCCCACGCCTGCCCGCACGGGATGTCCCGGGTCTGGGGGAGGGGGGTCTCTCCCCTCTTCCCGGAGACACCTCGGCTCCCCTAGGTCTGTTCCTCCTGCGCTCAGCTCGGAGCTGGGCCGGCCGCCTCCGGCTGGCCGCCACCAGGTCGGTGCAAATACCTTTTCCCTCCCCGGGGCCCCAGGCGCGGACACCTCCCAGCCTCCCTCCCTCGCGGCAGGCGGGGCCGTTTCCCAGCTCGGGAACAGCAGCCTGGGGCCGCGGCAGCAGGAAGCGGAGCCCTTGTTGATGCTGTTCCGTGGCGCGCCTCCCCGCCCGCCGGTAGTCGCCTGGGCTATTCCCTGCTCTGGGGCGCCCCCCTCCGCGCATGCGCAGTGCCTCGCGGGAGGCGGGGCTCAGATTCCTGTCAGCGGCGGCGGCGGTGGCGGCGACCGTCAGTTTTCGCTGAGGAGAAGCACGAAGCGGACCCGTTGGCTCTCCCCCTCCCTTTCCCCCGTCCTGAACCCCCCCTCCTGGCTCGCCGGGAATTAGCCCCCGTGGAGTTTCCCCTCCACCCCGCCGCTGTTTCCTCGGTTCGTCGGCTCGGTGGAAGTCACTGCCCTCGAGGAGGAGGCAGCGGCAGCCGCCCTCGCCTGCTGCCCCTGGTTCGGTGCCCGCGGTCCCGGAGAGGAGGTGCCGCCGCCACCGCCGCTCCCCCCCTCCCGCTGCCCTCGGGCCGGGCTGGGTCGAGTTGCGATGCCCTCGGACTTCATCTCATTGCTCAGCGCGGACCTAGACCTGGAGTCGCCCAAGTCCCTGTACTCTCGAGGTGAGTCAGGCTGGGGGCTGGGGTGTGTGTGGGGGAAGCGCGGAGGCCCGACCCAGGGGGAGCCGGAGGGGTCCCAGTTGGGGGGCGGCCGAGCCTCCGCCGGCATGGCCTGTCTTGAGCGGGTGGTGAGGAGAGGCCGAGGGGCTGGGGGTGGTGGTGGAAGGGGCCCGAGAGGAGTGGTGACCCCTCCCCCGTGGAGCCGCCTGCCGCCCGGGGCCCAAATGCCGTCGGCCCCCGCGTCTCTGCGGCCCCCGGTGGCTCTGAGCGCCCCTCGGTGGTGGGCCTCTCCCCTCTCCCCGAGCGGCCGGCCCCGGCCTCCCGGGCTTGGGGATCACCCAGGACTGGGCCCCGCGCTGGAGCCGCCGCGATCTGGGCGCCGTGGCTCCTCTTACCAGGACCACCCTCCCCAGCAAAGTTGCCTCCAAAGGGGCAGTGTATCCTGGAGCTGGTTCTGGGTTCAGGATCACCATTTTTCTCCCCTTCCAGGTTGTTTGTGCGCCGTGGTTCTCCCCCCTCTCTCTCCGGCCTAGTCCACTCCCTCCCCTTGTTGGGACGGCCCCCCTCGACCAGGCGTCCTTCTTTCCTCGTCATCTTATTGCTGGGAAGAGCCCGAATTTTCTTTTCTTTTCTTTTTTCTCTCTTTCCACCTCTGTGGCATTCTAATTACTTACTTCTCTCTCTGTTTTACAAAGAGAGGGGTGCTCTCTCTGCATTAGTTTTATTCCTCTCCTGTCCCAGGGGTACCAGCTCAGGGCACAGAAGCTGTCCTTTGAGAATTTTCTTTCTTTTTTGGGGCTTGTTGTAGGGAGGGGGCATTGGACAGAGTTTCCAGTTTTAAAACTCTGTTGGCTAAGGCTTGGAGGGGATTCCCGGGATATAAAATATTAACACTTGAGCTGATCTCTACTGGGGTTAAATTCCTATACTGGACACAAGAATGTGTTAGGACAGGTTCCTTGTGCGAGGGCTATCAAACCAAAATTCTCTCACTGCACTTTTCAACACTTTTTAAACCATTGAGAGGGGCTAAAAGATATTACCGAGCTATTAGCTATTTATTTTGACGTATTAAAAAAATGTATACCAATGTGGACCTCTTTACCGAGAAATTCAGGGTTTCTTTAGTTTTGGATTTAAGGTATCCACTCGCTGATCTCACCTCCCCCGAAAAGGGCGGGTTGAGCCTCACCTTCTTGTATCTAAATCGCTTAAGTGAATCCGAGTGCGATGGTTTACTCTGGAAGGTACTGGGCTTTATAGACTGACGTTTGTAGAGTCCTACTTAGTGACTGTAGCCATTGTCTTGTTGTTGCTCTGATGACTTTAGTTGGCAATCACCATCCTGTAGGATGTTTTTTGGCAACATTACCTGAAGTAGCTTGAAAATATTGTAATTTTGAGTGTCAGAAGGAAGAGACAGTATCTAGAGGTGATTCTTAGAGGAGGGCTAATGTGATACAATTGGGTGTTAAAAATAGTCAGGACATTAACACCATTTGTGCAGTAATCATCAGATAATTTTCCATGAAACAAATGCTTTATGAAAATCTAAGTTTAGCATGAAGACCAGTGTAGAGGCAATCCAGCCTTCCTCTGCAGAGAATATGTTCACAAATATGGACTTTAGCTGTTAAAAATACGTGACAATTATATAAGAGATGTATGCTATCCTTGGCTTTTTTTTTAGTCATTCAGCATAAAAAGTACTTAATGCTTTTTGTGTTTTTCAGATTCTCTGAAGTTACACCCATCACAGAATTTTCATAGAGCTGGACTATTGGAAGGTCAGCAAAGTGCCATTTTAAAGCATATTGTGTGAGTATGCAAAGGCTTTCTCTAAAATGGAGTTTAAATGAGAAACTTTGCAAACTCATACAATGTAGTTTTCTCCTGAAGAGCCTGATCCTTCTTTTAGAGCAGCTGAATGTTTTAGTGGATTTTATTGCTGTGTTTGATGTCTTTGTTAGCTATTGTATCTGTTTTGAGAAGCTTTGGGAAAAAAACCCACAAAACTTAAAAATTATGTGTTGGGTGTTCTACTTTAGAATTCCGTATCTTGATTCAAGTTTTTTACAAAGCAAACTGAATGTGAAAAGGCTCTAACATTAAGTAAGATAATTAATATAACTAAGAGTGACACCAAACACATGTTTAGTTTGAAAAGTCAAAATTTAGAACTTCTATAGGCCGAGCATTTCAGAATGGCATATTAGTTATTTATTACAAAAGCATTGATGTCATTACTTTGCATCATTTTTAAGGATGAGGAAAGCCAAGTAATAGAGATAATGATTGAGTTATGCTTAGGAAAAAGAGTTTTAGAAAGTTCTGGAAATGTTAATAGACTGTAGAACAAACGGCTGACAGTTACTTTAGAAAACTTTATTCTGTGTTGCCTTCAGCGTTTTAAGACAAAAAAAAAGGACTACTTGTTTTATTTTTGTAGTTTTTGAAGTGATTTCACATATATCATTTTTGAATCTTATAATCCTGGGAATTGGACTACAAGGACATTAACTTCCTTATGATGAGTAACCTGAGACTGAAATTAAGAGACTTGGGGAGGGGGGAGAGTCATACAGTAGCAAAGTAAACAGTGCTTTTGTGTTGTAGTTGGTACTTTTTACCCAAAACCAAGCTGCCACTGTAATATATATGTAATCCGTAACTTAAGCATTTTATGGTCCACTTAAAAAAGGCCCTAAATATTTAAGTTTGACTTGAGTGTAGGTTTTTGCCTCCCATATGGTCATCTGGTATATATAGCAAGGGAAAAAGTGTGTTTTGTATGTAAGCTTAAATTTGAATACCATTTAACTACTTATTAGCTCTGTGACCTTGGGCAAGTGATTTTATCTCTCTAAATCTTAATATTCTTTTGTTAAAATGTATATAATCTCTTAAATTTAGTGAGCTAATGTGTATGAAAGTGCTTAGTATAGTGTCTGGCTTAATAAATGTTGTATATTTGTTCCTTTAGTATCAGCCAAGTTGTCTTAACTGTAATTTAAAACATATAAAATGTTCTCAAATGAATTATGTATTATATTTATACTTATAAAAAGTCCATAGATATATATTAGTATAAAAATCAACTACAATCTGAGGCAAGGAATTTCTGAAGTGTCTCTTAGTGAAGCATATTTGTTGTTTTTATTTGTAATGTTCAATTTGTGACCATGTTGTGAAGTCATATTTGCCTGTATAAATATGGGCAACAAATTAGAGTGTTATAATTGTAGAGATATCAGGCAGGAGAAAGAAAAGAAAAAAATGTTAATTACTTAAGCAAATGTTTTGAAATGCAAACATCAATTTAATATGCATATTTATATGTTTAACCAAAATGCTTTTACTAATTTTTCATTTTGGTTGAGAGGATATTCACTTATTTAAAGTAAGATCACCTTTTACAGATTATATATAAATTGTAAAATGTATAATATCAAGTTTGTCATATCCTTTTATATCTTTGATACAAAGTATCAAAAGAAAGTTGTTTGCTTGTATGATAAAAGAGTTTAATCTATGTACCCTATTCTATTTTCAACCTTTTATTATGGAAGTTTTAAAGAATATACAGAAGTGGAGAGAATAAAATGATGAAGCCACATAGACCCATGACCAGACTTTAACAATTATCAAAGTATGTCTACTCTTCTTAATCCTCTCTCCTCCCTCAAGCTGTATTAAAGCAAGTATCAGACATCATAATTGTTTCATGTATAAATACCTCTGTATTAGAGTGATATTTCTTATATTACTTCTTAAAATACTCTTTTATTCAAGGAAATACATATTCTAATTTATTTCAACAAGATATAATATAGCAGGAGGCTACTGCTTAAAGTGTATAAGAAAATCTAAGCTGAATTTGTAGGTTATGTGGTCAGACTTAGGTTCAGATCCTTGTTCGACATTTGTGTATGATCTCAGCTTAGTCATTTAGACTTTCTGTGCTTCAGTTTTCTCTGTTTTTTAAATGGGGACAATAACAGTATCTTCATAGGTGTTGTTAAGATTATTTGAGGCAAATTCATGTAAAGCATTTAACCTGGCACATAGTAAACACAGTAAATGTTACCTAAATTTAAAAAATTTGAACAGTCATCTACATAGTTTTTACTGTGTGCCAGGAACTTTACAAATAGCTCAATTCTCATAACAGCTATTTGAGATCAGTATTATTACACCATTTCACAGATGAGGAAACTAAGGAGGCATAGGGAGTTTCAATAACTTATATAGAAAGTCACACAGCTGATAAGTTGTAGAGACAAGATTCTAACCCAAGTAGTCTCACTTTAGAGTCTGTGCTCTTAAGTACTAAACTGTACTGACTAGCTATGATATATAATATGAAGTATTGTCTAGTAATATTTATTGTATGCTCATGTCAGTAGTCCAAATTTCCATCTGATAACTAAAAAATCAGTCTTAAGTGGGGTTTCCCTGGTGGCTCAGTGGTAAAGAATCCGCTTGCCAGTACAGGAGATGTAGGAGATGCAGAAAGATCCCCTGGAGGAGGAAATGGCAACCACTCCAGTATTCTTGCCTGGGAAATCCCATGGACAGAGGAACCTGGTGGGCTACAGTCTCCTGGGTCTTAAGAATCTTGACATGTTCAATTCAGTTCAGTCACTCAGTTGTGTCTGACTCTTTGAGACCCCATGAACTGCAGCACGCCAGGCCTCCCTGTCCATCACCAACTCCCTGAGGCCACCCAAACCCATGTCCATCGAGTCGGCGATGCTATCCAGCCATCTCATCCTCTGTCGTCCCCTTCTCCTCCTGCCCTCAATCTTTCCCAGCATCAGGGTCTTTTCCAGTGAGTCAGTTCTTCGCATCAAGTGGCCAAAGTATTGGAGTTTCAACTTCAACATCAGTCCTTCCAATGAACACCCAGGACTGATTTCCTTTAGGATGGACTGGTTGGATCTCCTTGCAGTCCAAGGGACTCTCAAGAGTCTTCTCCAACACCACAGTTAGTAACTAAACACGTGTGCACAGCCCAGAGTGAGGGAATTTAGTTGTTATCATACAATTTGTTAAGCTTTTTAGAGAACTTAGGTTTTACAAATTAAAGTTTTTTTGGTGGGGGGCGGGGGATTTGAAACTAAAGTTGGAAAACCTACAGTTGAATTTTTAGCTTTAAAAATAGTTTCAAAATCTCTTTACTATTCATATGTTTGCATTTATCTTACATATCAGTGATGGACCTTTCTACTCTGTCTCCTCCTTTTTAAGAACAGGAAATTAAGTTTTGCTTTTTTTATTTGAGATATAGTTGACATATATTAGTTTCAAGTTGACAACAAAGATTTGATATTTATATATATTGGGAAGTGATCACCATAAGTCTAGTCAACATCTGTCACCCTACATAGTTCTGCTACTGTTGTTTTAATGTAGTAGTTGCCCAACAGTAGGAAGACGGTCTAGCTAGCTAATATAATGATTCATACCCATTAAAATAATTTTTCTGATGACCCCATGGTTACATGTGAAACTCTTAATAAAATAAGTAAATAAAAGACGTTGTAATTATATTAAAAATAGCTTGCATAGAAAAAGTCCTGGACAAAACTATATTCTGCAGATTTTTACCTTTTGATTCTATTTTTGCATTTTCCCTACCTTCTTTAAAGAAGGTAATTTGTATATATTTTTTAAAAAATAAAGTGGTTTACACTTAACAGTGTTCAGACGTTAAGGCTAAGATTCTTCTTTGTTGTGCCTGGAAAACAATGTTCAGCTACAAAAAAAGGTACCATTTCTTACATTTTCGATATTAAAAAATGTTGATTTTGGCATATATAGTTTGCTATGTAAAAACTGACATACTAAGTTAAATAAGCAATAAGAGGTCATTCTAGATATACCTATAGAGATGTAATATAAGATGGTAGAAAATCAGATAAAACAGGAAACATAAGCAAATTAGAAAAAATAGAGTAATAAAAACAGGGAATTAAAATTTTAAAATGCTTCAAAAAGTATGAGTTAAGAGATTACATTAAAATACTTTTAAAAGTATGAGTCAAGAAATTACATATGGATCAAATTAAAGAACTGGTTAGATAAGAGCTAAACAACAATATGATGTAATCCTGATACAACTTAAACATTTAAGACTGGAAGATTTTTAAAAGAAAAGATGCAATATTGTAGTGAGTTAGGGAAAAATAAACTACTTAAAAAAACCATTACTCTAAATCTATTAGATATTGTACCGTGCAGTAATTTTACTTTATAGTTCAAAATTGAAAATCCTAAAAATAGTAGCAGGTTTTTTTTTTTTCTTTAACAGATTTTAATGGGATATTACTGGGATATTTAATTACCTTTAAGTCTGGTTTATTTTTTTCCTAGGGCTTGTGTTCATAAGATAATTAGGGCATACACAATGATATGTATTAAGATAACTTACTGGAAAGGACTTTTTGGAAATATTTAATGTTAAAAGTACTCTATTGAATCCTTTTCTGGTTTAAAATCTATTAACCTCTATTTGTCTATACCTAACAAACTAAAAATATTATTATGGAAATAATTATAGAAATGAATTTTAAACATAACAAAATTATACCTAGTTCATGCCAACTTTTTGTTTCTAGGATCCATCTCTCTAATTTCCTTTCATTTGTTTTTTGTCTCTTCCTAAACTTTCTCTCTTTTTTTTAATTTTAATTTTTATTCAGTACTATAATTCGGTTGCTTATTACAGTGAAAGGATAGAAATGCATATTTAATCAGATGGTTCTTGGTCTGCTCTTAATTCACTCTTGACTCTACTGTATTTATTCCAGGAGTCCCCTAAAACTTGAAAATGAAAGTACAGAAAGACATTTCTTATTGTGATCAATAAGTACATAAATAGCCACTTTTTATTAGAAAAAGTTGACTCATTAGATTGTTTTCTATTAAGGATAACATGTAATTAGAAAAAATAAAGCTCAAATTAATCTGAGCCATCAGTTGGGCCTGATTATATAGTGACAGAGGATAATTCTGTTAAGTGTAGAGAGGTAAAAGATGTTCTTCAATAGTAATGTTGCTTATTATACTCTTTTCTTGTTATTAAGATTTTATTTCAAGTTGCGTGAAAGAGATTCATGTGTCTTTTATTTCCTGTTGTCTTAGTAAAAATCAAGGTTAAAAAAAAAAGTATAATACACTAATTATAAACATGTACTTGAATGAAAAGGTAGAAATCATCTTTATGGACTAACTGATGATTTCAGCTTCCAAGTATAAATAAAACCTCATGTTGTGATGAAGAATCTATATTTTTGGTTTAAACTAAAGATGCAATGCATGAGATTTTTCAGTTACTTTTATTCTTAGTAACTATTAAAATAGATCTTTTCCTTTTTTATTTTTAATATTTACTTGATAAGTTGTTGTTTAGTTACTAAAGTCGATAATGGTTACTATTGCAGGCCAGCCATGAATCCTTATCCTGTCTTTCCCATTTATAAATGTTGTTATTAGTCCTTTAGTAAATTTGGTACTTGGTTTTTAAAATGAGACAAGAACAGAAAAGTTACTAATAAATAGTGAGCCAAGTTGTTGATTACTCTTTACAAATTTAGTTTTAGTTTAAAAAAAATCTACATAAAACCATCTTTGTAGGACATGTTAGAAGAAACAATGTTGGTAAAGAGAAGGAAGAGTAATAAATTCAGTGTTAGTAATAATTGAAAACATTTTTTGAGCAATTTGTGTTTATCAGCTTTTACAGATATTTTCCACATTTAATCCTCAGAAAAATCCTGTGAGTATCCCTGTTTCATCAGTGAGGAAACTGAAGTATAGAGGGATTCACTGATTTTCTAAGGTTGCGTAGCTAGCTAGTAGAGGAGGCTGGAATTTGAAACTTGGCTATTTTACTCCAGAGTTTTGAGTTTTTACTTACTCTCTTAACAGTACAAATACTTGGTAATTGGCATTTATACTTCAGGCCCTAATAAGATTATACCACTGTTCAAGTGGTGTAAAAAGAATACTTTGTGTAGATTTCTTTAGCTTAACAGTTCCCATAAAATAATGAGAGAAATTCTATAAGCCACACATAAAAATCAGTAAATATTATGATGATGACCCTTTTGAGGAATATTTTAACACTCAAAATTAGCAAATCAATGCCTGACTTTGGTGGGTGTCTTTAAGATTTATCTGAAGCACACTGCTGTTTGAACCTCTGTCTTGACTGATGATAGTGCTCAAAAGTGAAAAGAAAGGGGAGGGGTAAGCAAGCCACCACCTAAGGAGAACTGCTTTAAAAATGGAGGATGCTGTTGGTCTCTTCATTTCTTTGGCAGTAATTTTATAGAAGCATAGATGTCACTGCACCCTATTTCTGCTGGTATGTTTCAGAGCCTAACTAAACCCAAGAAGAAATGAGCAATAGAAAAAGCAGTACTCATAGAGTACTGGGAGTTAGTTCTGTTTCTTGCTGTGGTTGGGTTAGTTTTTGAGCTTGCTGAAAATTGTTAGGCAGTAGAAAATCTGGATATTAATTTTGATTAAGCCTTTAGACCACGTGGAAAATCGTATAAGTGGTCCTTTTCTTCAGCAGGGACATTATCATCAGACTTGCTTACCTAAGAGTTTTGAGGAAGAATAACTGAAATCATGTTAGAGGATTTTGAAAAAAATAGTGATATTTTGCAAAAGGCCCTATTAAATTTACTTTGGTTCTTCTTTCCATTGTCTCACTCTCTTTTCCCCCTGGTCTTCCCATTTTACCCATGCCTCCATTTTCTCATGGTTCTCTCTACATTTTGCTTGTTGGTTCTGCTGTTACTTGTTGTATCCTTTCTTTCCTCTCTTTTAACAAAAACAAACCATCTTTATAGAGGTACACAGGTATACCCATTTTAAGTGTTCCTTGAGTTTTACAGGTACACCCATTTTAAGTGTTCCTTGAGTTTTTAACAAGTGTATACATGGTGTAACCACTACAGACAAGCTATAGAATGTTTTATTCATCCCATAAAGCTACCTCTACTCTTCTGTAGTCAATTCTGCCCACTCCAGCCCCTCAGGCAACTACTGATCTGTTTTTCCTTACCATAGATTAGTTTTGCCTTTTTTAGAATTTAGTATAAATGGATTTATACAGTACATACTCTATTTACAGTATACAGTGTGTACTCTTCTCTTTAATTTTGTTTTTCAACCATTATAACCTTCTAAAAAGGAAAACTAGTTTTCTAAAGGACATAAAGTTAGTAAGGCATTTTTTATTTCTGTATTCTGAATGTAGGCAAGTGTAGTTTATTTTAGAGATAATTTTTTTATGTCTATGTGCAGGGTTATAGGTTATGTAGTCATATTATTGTTATAGATATATTATTATAGTAATATTATTATTATTCATTCAGTCAAAGTGAATTTATTCCCATGTATCCTGGCCACATATTGCTTATAGTTTAGTAACAGAGATTGTATGTAAATAAACAGTGATAACACAGAGTTTTAAAGGGTTTTATAATTCACTCTAGAATGGAGGATGAAGTTAATATGAAGTTCCTGTTTGTTAATAGGAAAATACTTTTGTGCAGAGTGTATCTGAGTGTTATTTGTCCCTCTACTTAATAACTGTAAATTGAGGTTTAAAACTTTAAACTTTCTTTTTGAAACCGTTTAAGTCTTCAGAAGGTTATAAAGTTGAAGAATATGTAGAGGGTATGTACTTATCTATACTGATCATAAAGGTAAAAACTGTGAGCTTTCTGTCCCATGTGAGTACTATCTTGTGCTTGATTGTGTATTATAAATGCTAATTTTGAGTAAAATTCATGTTTGCCCGGTAATCATATTATACTACTAGTTTGAACATTAGACATTGAAATACTTTTGTTAAACAGTGTAACAGAACAATTAAATGTTTGTTGATGAAGGTGTGATTAACCTTAACTATTTGCTTGAATTAAAGTTTTCATAAAGCAGTTATCCTTCAATTAAAAATAAATTAAAAAATAAAAAAGTTTTCATTACAATTTTCTAGGGAAGTCAATTAAAACCTTGTGTTTAAAAGTGTCTGATAGCAGTAAAAAATCCAAACATAGTCTTAACAAGCAGCTATCCTTCACTGTAGATTAGTAGTTAAAAGTCTTAGAGAGTTTGTTACTGTTACTGTTTTTTCCAGTTTTTAAGTAACAACTTGCTTGTTCGGTTTACATTCTGAAAGGAAGATTTCTACTTAAAAAAATACTACTGTAAATTGTAATTAATAATAATAAATGAATGTTCACAAGTGTAAATGCTCAATTTATAAGTACCTAGATGATGGGCAGTTATAAGTGCTTGAGAAACACTGTAAATTAAAAGTTTACTTGAATAAGGTTTTATAAAATTGTTTTGTGAACTCCAAAACTGTTTCCTTTATTCTTTTAAATTTTTATTGTTAGGTTATATTCTAGTCTGTACTTTTAGGTAATGTAAAGTAAATGAATGGGAAATATAAACATACAGCTTGAATTTTGTAATTTTATAATTATTTTTGAAGCACTTTTCATTTTCTTAGTTTACTTTTGCCTATGATATTGAGTATAGAGTGAAAATTTATATATAATAATTGAATAATGTGCCTTGGATAAAATCACCACTTAATTCCTTTAAAAACTCTTTATTGCTTAAAAAAAAAAAAAAACCTGGATAATGAAGTTATTGAAGAACAGAAAGTCATTAGTTAACCAAATTACTGCTCTGTTATAGTAAGCATAAATAACATGTTTATAGTGTAAAATATAGTAAATAAAAACTAAAAAATAACTTTTTTGAGAGTGTTTCCCAAACTTCATAAGAGTAGATAACACTGTAAATTCTGCATAGGAAGAAAAAATTAGTGCATACTGAATTGAGAACAAGTAAAAAGAAGAGTTGAAATCGAAGAATATGAAGTGATTTTCTAATAAATTCATAATAAATTAAAAGTGGTAGAGATGATAATAAGTAAATCAAAGTCCCACATACTTATCTGAATTGTGAATGAAAACACAATTTCAAAAACATATATGATTAATAGCTGTGTAATTTTAGGCAAGTTATTTAACCTTTCTAGTTTGTTTTTCTATGAAGTGAAGCTAATAGATTCATATATTTGTTAGGAGGATTGGATTGGATATTTGTTAATATTTCTAAAGAGCTTGAAATAGTGCTTGCTTTGTAGTAAGCACTATATAAATATTTGTTAAATAAAATTCATATGTAGAGGTAAGTTATTTGGCAAACATACTTACTCAAGATACATTAAGGAAAACAGGGTTCTATTATTATGCATAAGCTTCTGAACACCCAAATCAGATGTTGTTAAATTTGTATGCTAAAGCTTAGATATTCACAGCGGTATGTCTTGCAGGATTTATCTTCCTAAAATACAAATCTAATCATATTCCTTGCTTAAAAAAATCCTATAATGGTGCCCATGGGCTTTAGGATGAAATCCACATTCTTAAAGACCTACCTGTTTCCTGATTATCATTTTGTTTTAATTATGAAATTCATAGAGCATAAAGTTTATCATTTTAATAGTTTTAAAATGTATCATTCAGTGAGTTTTAGTCCATTCATAGTGTTGTGCAACCAGCACCATTATATAATTCCAGAACATTTTCATCACCGCAAGCAGAAACCCCTTACTCATTTAGCAGTCATTCACCATTCCCTTCCCCACCCTCAGCCCCTGGTAGCCACTCATCTGCTTTTTGTCTCTATGAATTTGCCTATTCTAGACATTTTGTATAAAAGAAATCATATAATATGTGGTCTTTTTTGACTTCCTTGCTTCACTTATAATGTTTTCAAGGTTCATTCATGTTGTAGCATGTATCAGTAATTCATTTCTTTTTACGGATGGATAATATTCCATTAAATGGATACATAGTTTTTGTTTATCCATTCATTTATTAGTTGATGGACATTTGGGTTGTTGTGGCAATTATGAATGTTTATGTACAAGTTTTTGTGTGTACGGATGCTTTCATTTCTCTTGGGTATATACCTGTGAGTACAAATGGTGGGTCATATGGTAACTATATTTATCTTTTTGAGGAACTGCCAAACTGCTTTCTACAATAGCTGTACCTTTTTACATTTTCAGCAGCAGTATAGGAGGGTTCTGATTTCTCCACATTGTTGTCATTCTTACTGTTAATCTGTCTGTTTGATTATAGATATCTCTAGTGGGTATGAAGCAGTCTCCTGGGGTTTTGATTTATATTTACCTGATGACTAATGATGTTGAATATCTTTTCATGTGTTTATTTGCCATTAATATCTTTGGAGAAATATCGATTCAAGGCTTTTCTCATTTAAAACTGAACTGTCTTTTTGTCGTTTAATTGTAGGAGCTCTTGTTATATTCTTTTTACAAGTCTCTTATTAGATATGTGATTTACCAAAACTTTCTCCTGTTCTGTGAATTGTCTTTTCACTTTCTTGGTAGAGTCTTTTGAAGCACAAATCTTTTTAATTTTGTTGACATCTACTTTATCTGTTTTTGTTGTTGTTGCTTATGCTTTGTGTCATATTTATGAAACTGTTGCCTAATACAAGGTCAGAAAGATTTACACCTATGTTTCCTTCTGAGAGTTTTGTAGTTTTGGCTCTTACATTTAGATCTTCAATCCATTTTGAGTTAGTTTTTGTCTATGGTGTGAAGTAGGGGTCCAGCTTCATGCTTTTGCATGTGGATATCCAGTTGCCCCCTGTACTATTTGTTGAAGAGGCTGCTGTTTCCCATTGAATGGCCTTGGCACCCTTGTTGAAAATCAGTTGATATAAGCATATGGATCCTCAGTTCTTTTCTATTCATCTCTATGTTTATTCTTATGTCAGTACCATACTGTCTTGATTACTGTAGGTTTGAAATTAGGAAGAATGAGTCTTTAAATTTTGTTCTTTTATGAAATTGTTTTGGCTATTCAGGGTCCCTTGAATTTCCATTTGACTTTTAGAATCAACTTCTCAATTTATGCAAAAAAGTGAGCTGTGATATTAATAGGGGTTGCATTGAATCTATAGGCCAGTTTGAGAAGCATTACCATCTTAATAGTATTCAGTCTTTATGAACATGGGATGTGTTTTCCTTTATTTAGGTTTTCTTTCATTTCTTGCAGCAATGTTTTGTAGTTTTCAGAATATAAGTTTCACATCTTTTAAACATTTATTTTTAAGTATTTTAGTATTTTTAATAAAACTATGGAAATAATTTGAAGAAAGATCTCTTAAAACATAGGAGAGCGTTAGTATTAAAGTAATAGCTTATGCATGTGATCAGGAAATGAAACCCAAACCACAATAAGGTAACTGACTATATAATATTAGAATCAACCATGGAAATTAAAGCTGCAATAAACCATAAAGAGCATTTAGTAAAGTCCAGTTTTGTTTAAAAAGTTATACTGATACCTTGTTTCTCAAGGACAGGACTATACCTCACATTCTCTTATGTGGCACAAGTGCCTTATATCTGAAAGGTGCTTGAATGAATGAATGAATGAATGAATGAATACCACATCCAAAAAAGAAGGAAGGAATGGTCTTGGAAGTCTGAGGATTGTGCTCTAGTTATATAAACCATGTAGAAGGCATTGATTGGAATAATAAGCAAATTAAAATTATTACAGGTCGAAGGATGCCTAGGCCTTTAAAGAATTGGAGCTATTTAATCTGTTAAGACAAAGGTTTAGGTAATTAAGATGAAAATGGAGGTAGATTTGATCACTAAATCTAGGATACTCAAATAAGAAGGAAAGTTATGACCAACCTAGACAGCATATGGATGTGAGAGTTGGACTATAAAGAAAGCTGAGCGCTGAAGAATTGATACTTTTGAACTGTGGTGTTGGAGAAGATGCTTGAGAGTTCCTTGGACTGCAAGGAGATCCAACCAGTCCATCCTAAAGGAGATCAGTCCTGGGTGTTCATTGGAAGGACTGATGTTGAAGCTGAAACTCCAGTACTTTGGCCACCTCATGCGAAGAGCTGACTCATTGGAAAAGGCCCTGATGCTGGGAAAGATTGAGGGCAGGAGGAGAAGGGGACGACAGAGGATGAGATGGTTGGATGGCATCACCGACTCAATGGACATGGGTTTGGGTGGACTCCGGAAGTTGGTGATGGACAGGGAGGCCTGTCTTGCTGCGGTTCATGGGGTCGCAAAGAGTCGGACACGACTGAGCAACTGAACTGAACCGAACTTGAAGCTTGACCACCTTCACCCATTTCATTTACAACACCCACCCTCCCCTACCCCCAAAACCACCAGTCTATATCTTTGAGTTCCGTTTTTAAGAAAAAATTTTGATTGATGATATAAATGAGATCATACAATACTTGTCTTTCTCTGTCTGACTTATTTCACTTAGCATAATACCCTCAAGATCTATTCATGTTGTTAAATGGCAAGATTTCCTTCTTTTATGGCTGAATAATATTTCTCTGTGTTTGTGTGTATATGTATCACATCTTGTTTATCCATTCATTTATCGATGGACCCTTAGGTTGTTTCCTTGTCTTGACTGTTGTAAATAATGCTGCAGTGAAAATGAGGGTGCAGATACCTTTTCAAGATAGTTGTTTTGTTTTCTTCAGGTAAATAAATACCCAGAAGTGGAATTGTTGCATCATATGATTCTACTTTTAATTTTGGAGGGAACGTTTGTACCATTTTCCTGGTGGCTGCACCTGACTGACATTCTTGAGCACAGGAATTTATGGTATTTAAATAAAAACATCTCAGTTAAATGAAAGAAATACATAGGTGATTGGCTATAAAGAAACACAGTATGAAGAGTCTAACTATACTTCGTTTTATTGATTAGGTTAACTGCTCCCGTGTATTTAGTTTAATAGCACAATACTGCTCGTGCTGTTAAACATTTATTTAAGTTATATTTAAGAGCATATTGACTTTAATATATTTTTTATAAGTATTGATAAACATAAATGTTTTAAAATAAAGGCACTGATTTAATAAAAATATATTAAATTGATAAGCACATGAAAAGATTTTCAACATCGTTAGCCATTATGGAAATGCAGAAGAAAACCACGGTAAGATAACCACTTCAGATGTACTAAGATGGCTATAATCAAAAAGGTAAAATTAGTGTTGATAAGGATATGGAGAAATAAGCTCATACATTGCTGGTGGAGTATAAAACAATACAGTCACTTTGGAAAATAATCTGATAGTTCCTCAAAAACTTAAACAGAGTTACCATATCCAGCAATCTCGTTTCTAGATACATGCCCAAGAGAAATGAAAACATCTATACACATAAAATCTTGTATGTATATGTTCTTAACAACATTGTTCATAATAGACAAAGTATGGAAACAACACAAATGTCCATTAACTAATGAATGGATGGATAAACAAAAGGTAGTATGTCCATTTAATGGAATAGTATTTGGCCAAAGGAATCAGTTACTGATACATGCTGCAACATGGATGAGTCTTGAAAATATGCTTAGTAGAAGAAGGCAGTCATGAAGGACCACATATTGTATGATTCCATTTATATAAAATCTACAGACTAGGCAAATCTAGAGAAGCATTAAGTAGATTAGTAGTTCCTAGGGATGGACAGTGGTATGCAGAATTATAGTTAAACCATTTGGAGTTTCTTTGGAGAATGATAAAAATATTCTAAAATTTATTGTGATGATGGATGCACAACTGTACTGAAAGCTAAGTTTCCATCAACAGATGAAAGGATAACTAAAATGTATACAGTGGAATATTATTCATTCTTACAAAGGAATGAAATTCTGATATCATCTTACAACATGGATTAACCTTGAAAACATATGCTAAGTGAAATAAGCCAGACACAGAAGGACAAATATTGTCAGTTTCCTTGGAGTATCTAGAATAAAGACAAAAGGTAGAATAGTGGTCACTAGGGACTATGGGAAGAGGGCAGTGAGAAGTTATTTTTTAATGGGTATATATAGAGTTTATGTTTGGGGTGATAAAGAAGTCCTAGAAATGAATAGTAGTGATGATTATTGTACAGCATTGTGAATGAACTTAATGCCATTGAATTGTTGACTTGAAAAATGGTTACAATGGTACATTTTATGTATGTATATTTTACCCCACATGTGAAATGTTTAAAAAAGTAATTTTAAGAATAAGATATAGTAACTTTTTTGTTGTTAAAGTTAATGAAACAGGTAATTGTGTGGTGGCACATGGAAGGGAGACTGTTTCATTTTCCCATTTAACACAGTGTACTTTAGCTGTCTGAATAATTTAAATGTGCTTTAAATGTAAATGGGATAATCTCAATACCAAGTGTGCTACATTTTAAATAATCAAAAACAAAATTTTGATGAGCACATTAGACTACAGATGAATTTGTGAAAAATTCATGAAGTAGATTAACCTCATTTAGATTGGAAATTTTTTTGACTATTAATATGCATGGTTGATTCATTTTGCTAATTTCTCGAAAGCAAATGTTTATATTTAACAGTAGCATGAGGATTGCAGTTTTCCAATAAATGTCACACAATAATGACAGTGAGCTAGGAGGAAGAAAAACTGCATAAATTAAGTGAGATATGCTTCTATAGCTATGGAAACTATTTTGTTGTTGTTCAGTCGCTAAGTTGTGTCCTACTCTTTGCGACCCCATGAACTGCAGCACCCCAGGCTTCCCTGTCCTTTACCATCTCCTGGAGTTTGCTCAAATTCATGTCCATTGAGCCAGTGATACTGTCTAACCATCTCATCCTCTGCTGCCCTCTTCTCCTTTTGCCTTCAGTCTTTCCCATTGTCAAGGTCTTTTCTAAAGAGTGGGCTCTTTGCATCAGGTGGCCAAAGTATTGGAGCTTCAGCATCAGTCCTTCCAGTGAATATTCAGGGTTGATTTCCTTTAGGATGGATTGGTTTGATCTCCTTAAAGTCCAAGGGACTCTCAAGAGTCTTGTCCAGCACCACATTTCAAATGCATCAATTCTTTGGTGCTCAGCCTTCTTTATGGTCCAGTTCTCACATCTGTACATGACTACTGGAAATACCAAAGCTTTGACTATACAGGCCTTTGTCTGCAAAGTAATGTCTCTGCTTTTTAATACTCTGTCTAGATTTGTCATAGCTTTCCTTCCAAGGAGCAAGTGTCTTTTAACTTTATGGCCAAACGGTGATTTTGGAGCCCAAGAAAATGAAGTCTGTCACTGTTTCCATGTTTCCCTCATGTATTTGTCATGAAGTGATGGGACCAGATGCCATCATCATAAGTTTTTGAATATTGAGTTTTAAGCCAGCTTTTTCACTTTCCTCTTTCACCCTCCTCAAAAAGCTCTTCAGTTTCTCTTCACTTTCTGCCACTAGAGTGGTAACATCTGCGTATCTGAGGTTGTTGATATTTCTCCCAGCAACCTTGATTCCAGCTTGCGATTCATCCATCCCAGCATTTTGCATGATAAACTCTGCATATAAGTTAAATAAGCAGAGTGATAATATACAGCCTTGTTGTACTCCTTCCCAGTTTTGAGTCATTCAGTTGTTCCATGTCTGGTTCTAACTGTTGCTTCTTGACCCTCATACAGGTTTCTCAGGAGACAGGTAAGATGGTCTGGTATTCCCATCTCTTGAAGAATTTTCCACAGTTTGTTGTGATCCACACAGTCAGAGTCTTTCACATAGACAGTGAAGCAGAAGTAGAGGTTTTTCTGGAATTCCCTACTTTCTCTGTGATCCAACAAATGAATGTTGGCAATTTGATGTGTCTCCTCTGCCTTTTCTAAACTCAGCTTGTACATCTGGAAGTTCTCAGTTCGCATACTGCTGAAGCCTAATTTAAAGGATTTTGAGCATAACCTTGCTAGCATGAAGAGTGAGCGAGTGAGCACAATTGTCCTGTTGTTTGAACTTTCTTTGGCACTACCCTTCTTTAGAATTAGAGTGAAAACTGACCTTTTCTAGTTCTGTGGCCACAGCTGAGTTTTCCAAATTTGCTGACATATTGAGTGCAGCACTTTAATAGCATCATCTTTTAGGATTTGAAATAGCTCTGCTGGAATTCTATCACCTCCACTAGCTTTGTTTGTAGTAATGCTTCCTAAGGCCCACTTGACTATACTATCTAGGTTCACGTACCTAACATTCCAAGTTCCTATGCAAAATTGTTCCTTAGAGCGTCGGACTTTAACCACCAGACACATCCACAGCTGAGGGTCATTTCCGCTTTGGCCCAGCCGCTTCATTCTTAGAGCTATTAGTAATTCTGGAGCTGTTAGTAATTGCCTTCCGCTCTTCCCCAGTAGCATATTGGACACCTTCTGACCTGGGTGCGGGGGGCTCACCTTCTGGCCTTTTCATACTATTTATGGAAACTGTAAACCCTACTAAGGTGTTCTTTTTGTATTTATACTAATAATTAGTAGAGGATAATGAGGACCCTGGATAACTGCTAGATTATCACTAGTTTTGTTCATTTTCTTAATGATCTCTTTTATCTTTTTATTATTTTTTAGCTTTTATTTTATATTGGAGTATAGTTGACTAACAATGTGTTAGTTTCAGATGTGCAGCAAAGTGACTCAGTTATTCATATATATGTACCTATTCTTTTTCAAATTCTGCTATATTAATAAAAATGTAATTGTATTCCTCAGAGGACCTGGGTAAAATGCATTGTTGGCTAGTTCAGTATTTGTTTTGTGTAAACATTAAAGTGCTTAATTTATTTTCTTTTGGTCCTCAAACTACTAAAATGTTCTCTATTTAAAAGGACGTTCTCTTAAATTATTGCCACAGCTCAAAGTTTAAGTTTGAGAATAAATGAGAGAACTTAAACATGATTCAGTTTAATGAAGTTAAATTTATCTTGACTAGTACTTGCAAGTTTACTGGTAAATGCTTGGTAATGTTTACTGGTACAAGTATGGTTTATGAATAAATAATGTTTTAGGTGTAAATAATTTACACTAATTTTTGTAGAATGATTAGTGCTTTTACTGAGTACTGATTTCATCACAGATTCCCCAGCTACCCTGTAAGCTTAATATTGCCCCTAATTACAGAATCTAACCTACTCCTAAGAATATGTAAGATTAGGTCTGTAATCAGGCTTGGGTTTACTCATTTGGTGAAGTTATGATGGGCTGCTTGAGGTGGCAAACTTCAGAAGGGAGATGGCCACTAATTCTAAAAATAGAAAGGTAACCTAAAGCTGAAAGGTAGCTAGTGAGTAACTGTGTTCTCACCATACTTACTTGCATATTTAGTCTAAATCCAAAGTGCATTTTCTGTTAAATTTAGATGTGCTTTGTTCTCCTATGCATTTATACTAGTATTTCTTGAACTAACTGTTAGGCCTTTTCAGAACATCAATTATCAACCAATATAGAAATAAACTGTATGTTGGAATTTCCCAAGTCAAATAGATTTAAAAGTGAAATTTAGTAAACCTTTATTATGTGAATAAAACAGAAAAAGTGAACTATGAAGAGTAAGGTCTTTTGGAAAAAAATCACTGTAAATTGGAACTTATAATGTTGCCCAGAAGAGAGAAACCATTTGTTGGATAGGTCAAATTAGAGGGATTTTGGTGGAAAGGTTCTAGGCCTTCTGTTTAGAACTGTTTGAATATTCACCACTGTCTAGTTCTGGAACCAAAGATGGAGCAGAGCATTACAGGGAGGGTCCTTCAAAACTCTGGGAAGGACCCTCCCTGTAATGCTGTGCGCCATCTTTGATTTCCTGCTTCCTTTTTAGTAGGACATTATTCATCTACTTGTGTGTTAATTGCATAGGGAAGAGATCATGGATTGTAGTAAACATAGCTTTTCATAAAGGGACTGGTTGGGGTATACTGTGAGAAAAGTACCATTTAAGCAATTCAAATGTGGATGTGCTATATTAGGACAGATAAGCAAATCCACATTTGGATTGCTAAAAATCCTTGTATGTAGATAAAACTTCAACGTGGAAATTCAAAGGATAATATTTGGTAAAAATAAGAGAGTAAAGAAGTTTTTTGAATTAAAATAGCTAGGAATAGACAGTAAAAAGCAGTATCTCTAATTTTAGCATTCAGCTATGACTGAATAGAAACTTCAGGATGATTCAGATAACTTCTTTGAGTCTTCAGGGTAAGGCTCTTGCATTCCAAATCTTTCTTATCTTCAGCAGGAAGGTTTTTTTTTTTTATACTTTGTTAATTTTTCACTATTCTTTTTCCATATATTCTGTCTATCATCATAGGTAATTCTTTGACACCCCAGGTATCTAAAGAGCCTTCCTTACTTTGACATTTGTAAGTCTTCTCAGTACAGATTTAAATGAGTGGTAAATACCAACTGGCTTAATACTGATTAATTATTAATTAATAAATAATTCTGAATGAACCAATAAATTGACAAATCTTATTTTAGATGATTGGCAATGGGATATAACAAAATGTTTTCCTAATAATTTTGGGTTTGAGCATTTATTTAAAAACAAAAACCATATTAGCCAAAACTCAGGATTTTTCAGGAGAGGTGTTTCATAATTCAGAACAGTATTATTTATTCTTTGTATCATTAAAATAAAACTCAGTTGAATTTCAGCTTGTAAATATTAGAAAATTCTTGTTTACAGTTAACTTTGTCTCAGGTTATATGGAGAAAATAACTTCTAAAGTGGTTTAGATAGTAATACTTTAAGTTTAATATTCTATAAATTTCAAGTTGTGTTCTCTTTTTCTGGCCTTTCCTCCCCTTAGTTGTTGTTCAATTGCTCAGTTGTATCTGACTCTCTGTGACCCCATGGACTGTATGTAGCATGCTTCCCTGTCCTTCACCATCTCCTGGAGTTTGCTCAAATTTACGTCCATTGAGTCAGTGATGTTATCTAACCATCTCATCCTTTGCTGCCCTCTTTCTCCTTTTGCCTTCAATCTTTCCCAGTGTCAAGGTCTTTTCCAAAGAGTTGGCTCTTCTAATTAGGTGGCCAAAGTATTGGAGCTCAGCTTCCACATCAGTCCTTCCAGTGAATGTTCAGGATTAATCTCCTTTAGGATGGACTGGATGGATTTCCTTTTGATGTCCTTGCAGTTCAAGGGACTCTCAAGAGTCTTGTCCAGCACCACAATTCAAATGCATCAGTTCTTTGGCGCTCAGACTTCTTTATGGTCCAATTCTCACATCCGTACATGACTACTGGAAATACAGTATTTGACTATACAGGCCTTTGTCAGCAAAGTGCTATCTCTGCTTTTTAATACTCGAGCAAGTGTCTTAATTTCATGGCTGCAGTCACCGTCTGCAGTGATTTTGGAGCCCAAGAAAATAAAGTCTTTCCCCATTTTTTCCCCATATATTTGCCATCTATAGCTCTTGTATTGGACTAAGGACACAATATAAGAGGGAATCACTCTAACAAAGTTCACAGTTGAGAGAAAATAAAATCAGCAAACTTTAAAATAATGCACTATGTGCTTTATTAGAAATAAGGGGGGTTATGCAAATAGAGAAGAGGTAGTCCTTAACACTGTTTGTAAAGGATCAGCGAAGGCTGCACAGGATATGTGACTCCAGAAGTCAGTCTTGAAGACTGAAATTGGCATTTAGCAGACATTTTTAAAATTAAAAATTATTATTTTATTTTTTTGTGGAGAGTTGAGAAAATGCCAGATTTAACTGCATTTTTTAGTTATATTAGTGTCCAAAATGAATAAACTAGTTTTAGATTACCAGTGTGTTTTGAATATTATAGATTATGTGTATACCTTTACTAAATATGAATAAATGCATTAAACAAATCTTTCTGCAGTGTGCAGTATCTTAGTTCCCTGACCAGGGATCCAACTCATGCCACCTGCAGTGAAAGTGTGGAGTCTTAACCACTGGACCGCCAAGGAAGTCCTTAAACAACAAATCATAGTCAGAATTTTATTTTAATTGGTCAAGTTTTTAAAAATATAATTTTTTTTTTTTTTACTAAGTTTCTGTATCTCTCTGTCTCTCTAGAAGATGTTATAGTGAAATACCTACAGAGGAGACCGAAATGGCATTTGCCATCAGAATAACTTTAAGTCACCTCTAATATTGCAGTACAGTTACCTTTTTAACAAAGTAATTTTGAGAATACAGATATAAATGTTGTAATTCTAAAACTAGTAGGTATGTAGAATAGGATGAGAAAAAGGAAACAGGAGGAAATGAATTGAGTTTATTATTATATGAAACTATGCCATTTTTGGTACAATGTAAGAATGTAATATTATCAGCACTTTTTAATAAAAAACCCTTATATTTTAACCTGTTTTTATGTTAGAACTTTTCCCCCCAGGTGCTGTTTTCAGCTGTAGCTGTTAGAGGGCTGAATTTATCCTTTTCTACCTAGTTGTTTATTAACCTATTAGCACTTGACCAACAGGTTCAGAAAAACCTACTGCAAGTTAGGTGAAACTGCTAAGAGATGGAATAGGAACCATTCTGCTTCTAGTGTATCTTCCAAATCTGGTTTCTTTTAAAGATAAGTTCCTTTTAAAGAAAAGTTCCTTTTAACTTTAATAAACTGATGTAAAATGTAATGATAAGTAAGATTATTTCTGTTGTTGGAGAATGGACAAGTAGACAGCTTACACTCGTATTACACTTTGCCCACAGCTTTGTAGAGCACTTTGATATACATTACTTCATTTAATCTTTTTGCACCTGGGAGGTATAGTTATCATCCACATCTTATAGAAAATAAAACCAAAACCCCAAATGATTGAGAGACTTGCCTAAGTTTGCACTGTTAATCAGTAGAAGAGCTAGGTTTTGAAAGGTATTCTGACTTCTGATCGGTTCTTTTTTTCCCCCTGTAATCTTGGCTAATATCATGTATTTACCAACTGACTGCAGATGTAATAGTAAAAGAAAAAAATGTGATTCCTACCCTAACTTAGCTTGCCTTCTGATTGGGGAAACAGACTAACAAATAATCCATCAAAAATAGTATGTTTAAGTGCTCTGAAAAGGGAAATAAATACAGATTGATGAGGTAGGACATGAGAAGGTGCCAGTGTGCCAGGGAATTAGAGAGGGGCTTTTGATAAAAGGTGAAATCCAGACTCAGTTCTGAAATGATAATTCATCAAGTAAAGGTGAAGGTACTTTGTTGGAGGAAGAATGTTTTAGGCGAAGGGGAGAATATCATATTGGAAAATATTGAGATGAGTATGTTGGAGAATTGAAAGAAATTCAGTACAGTTGGATCATAGAGCTAGAGATTGGGGAAGGGGCAAATAAGTGAGAGAAAAGGTATAACAGTGCAAGATGTGGTAAACCAAGACTGGATATGCTAAGAACCTGAATTAGTGCAGCATAGATGAAGTGAAGAGACCCTCAAGTATCATAGAAAGCTGAATAAATGTGATAGAAGTATCATAGTCAACTAGTGACATTTTATACAGTTATTACATGTCTTGTGTTTTTTTGTACAGTAAAAGTCACAGTATCCTGATAGTTGAAAACAGGTAATTGCACTATTCACCATGGTGAATCTTGGAGATTAGCTCTGGCTACAGCCATTTCTACTTTGGCTTCACTACTCTGGCATGTGTAGGTTAATCTTCCTCCAGTGTGTTCTAAACTAGGTTTTAGACCCAAAGTTAATTGAGGATGAATAAGTAAGTGAGCATTACCCTTGATAGACATTAATAGTCTCTGTTGTCTGGAGAAGATGTTAGGGAGAAAGTAGGAATGGAGGGGTAGGAATTATGATTTGTTGCCATAATGGTTTTTAGTTATTAATTTTTAAGCAAATTTTAATCTTTAATACACTGAATATTAAGGTATTTGGGAAAGTGACCATTTATTAGTTTATTTAATGTATTTTGTTCTCAGTGCTTTAAAGAGACTTACCATTGTTAATAATAGAGCAGACACAATTTTAGCGTAGTTTGGTAAGTGCTGCTTAGAAATAATTATTTCATGCTAAAAGTAAGGCTAAGTCACTTCAGTTGTGTCTGATTCTTTGTGACCCTATGGACTGTAGCCTGGCAGCCTTCTCTATCCATGGGATTCTTCAGGTGAGAATACTGGAGTGGGTTGCCATGCCCTCCTCCAGGGGATCTTCCTGACCCAAGGATCAAACCCAGGGATCTCTTACATCTCCTGCAATGGCCGGTGGATTCTTTACCACTAGCATGCCCTGGAAAGCCAAGCAGAAGATGATGAGTTTCATTTTGAGTATGCTGAAAATAAGATGCTTGTGGGATATTGAGCACCTCCTATATTCTAAGCACTAATCTAGATGCTGGGGCCACAGAATTAAAGAAAACAAAGTTCCTGCCCTCACCAGTTTATATTCTGGCAGTTGGAAAGAGACAGTGAACAAATGAATATCAAATGTTAGAGGGTAAAATCAGACAAATCCATAGAGACAGAAAGTAAATTAGTGGTTGCCAAAGATTTGCAGCATGAGGGAATGGGGAATGACTTGCTAATGGATATGGCATTTCTTTTTGTGTTATGAAAGTGTTTTGGAATTAGGTAGTGGTGATGACTTTAAAACTTTGTGAATATAACACAAACCACTGAACTGCACAGTTTAAAAGGGAACACTTTTGTTACGTGAATTATATCGATTAAAAAATGATGGGAGTGACAAAACTAAGTAGCATTAGGAAAGATAATACAGTGCTAGTGGGTGCTATTTTATATAAGGTGGTAGGAGTGCCTCAAAGAAGTTGTGCTTCATTTGTACATGGACCTGAAGGAACTGAGGGAGTAAGCTATGGTATTATCTAGGGAAAGAATTTTCCAGATAGAGGAATGGTTAAGTTCAGAGGATTTGAGATTGGGAAGGTGCTTGGCATGTTCAAGAAACTACTAGTAAGGAGGCTAGTGTGCTGGAGCAGAGTAGATAAGGAGAAGAGTTGTAGGAGATAAAGTGAGAGAGATGTTAGGGTGCTAAGATCACATAAGAACTTTAGGTTTTACTTTGACATGGGAGCTAAGGAGTGATGTGAATTAGGTTTTGCTTGTGTTTTTATTTTCCAGTTATTTCTTTGAATTAGATTTTAAATGGATTATTCAGGCTACAACGTAGATAACAGTCCAGGTGAGACAGTTAGACCAGGATGGTAGTAGTGGAGGTAGCAAGAAATGTAAGAGTTCTCGATATATTTTGTAGGAAAAATGGACAGGAATTGCTTAAAGATTATGTGTAGGGTGTGAGAGAAGAAGGTAAGTGAAAGATGATAACCACATTTTTTGAACTGAGCAGACTGAAAAAAATGGAGTTCTCTTTTAACAAGATGGTAAAAGACTGATGGGAGGGTGAAGTAAATAAAGAAATTGGGTTTAGACTTACTAAAGATAAAATGTCTGTATAAGTATCCAAATGAAGATACTGGTCAGTATTTATATCTAACAATCTGGAACTGGAGGCAGACTTTGATAGTCATCGATTTATGAATATTATTGAAGTTATGGTTGAAGTTGAAATTAACAATCAAGAAGGAAAATAAGAAAGAAGAAGGTTGAAAATTCTTTTCCCAGAACAAAACACTCAAAATATTTAAGAGGAATGGAAAAAGTAGTGGACTGAAGAGGAATCAAAGAGGGAAGAAGAGAAACAAAAGATGATGGAGAGAGGCGTTACTGGTAATAGAGTCAGAAGTTGCAAATAAGTCAGTTAGGAGTTTATTGCTAACAAAAAATTTGATGGACTAGTGGGAACAGAAGCCAAATAGTAGCAGGCTGAGTAATAAATGTAAGTAGAGGAAGTGGAAGCAGCTAGTGAAGACCACTGTTGTACTAAATGTGATTGTGAAGGGAAGGGAAGTTGGAAACTAGAAAGAGATACAATAGGAATGGGAATTTTGTGGAATGAGGGAGTTGAAGATAAAGAATAGGAATTTATTAATAGAAGAAACTTTTGAAGGACTGAGGAAGGAAAAATGGATCTAGTACACAGAACTGCTTCTTCTCTTGGACCTAAAGGGACAAAGTAAGGATAATTTGTATCTGGGAAAGGAAGTATGGGGAATTCGTGTCTTACAGCCTGCCTATTTTCTTTGTGGAGTAGTGAACACTCATTTACCAAAAATGATAGATATGAGTTGGTGGCTTTAAGATGGGAGAGCTGAGGGAACTCTCTGGTGGTCCAGAGGTTAGAACTCCATGCTTTCACTGCTGAGGGTGTAGCTTTGATCCCTGGTTGGGGAACTAAGATTCCACAAATCATGTGGCTTGGCCAAAAAATAAAACAAAAAACAAACAAAAAAGACTTCCTGAGCTACTTTGAAAATCATGAATTCATAGTGGTACTAATCTGTTTGTTTTTATTTTCTCCATTGAAACTTAGATGCTGTGGTTCAGGAAGATGAATGGTTAGTGTTATTGAAGATGAGTGGTTAGGGTTATTGAGGATTGTACAAGATTAATAGAATGAATATGTTAGAAAAGCAATAAGGGCTGGATAAAGAAGTTCTCAAGACACAACCTACAAACCGTCTATTCCTTGAAGTTATTCTCCATTGGTCTTTTTCATTTTGTGTTTCTTTTCGCTGTTGATACTGCCTTGTATTTAATCTATATAATGAATATTTACATATTTATTTATCTTGAATTTTTAAAATATAGAAAGATATAAAACAACAAATTACATGAAAGTCTATTGTCTCTCTATATGGCCACCATTAATATGTTAATTATTCTTTCAGACATCTCTCTCTATACTCTATGTATGTATTGTTGTTTAGTTGCTAAATTGTGCCTGACTCTTTGTGATCTCATGGACTGTAGCCTGTCAGGCTCCTCCCTCCATGGGATTTTTCAGGCAAGAATACTGGAGTGGGTTGCCGTTTCCTTCTCCAGGGGATCTTCCTGAACCAGGGATTGAACCTGCATCTCCTGCATTGGCAGCTGGATTCTTTAGTACCACTGAGCTACCAGGGAAACCCCATCTACTTTACATTATTTGTTCTTATTGTACATTTCTGCATAAATGAGATTTAGTACATCCTGTTTTCTTATCTGCTTCCTGATATTATTATGTATTGATCTATTATAACTATTACAATAGCTTCAAAGTACAGTAGTCCCTTAGTATCCACCAGGGATTGGTTCAATCCTGGATTCGACCTCCGGGGATACCAAAATTTGTAGCCTTTGTGTAAAATGGCTAGTATTTGCATATAACCTATGCACATCCTCCCATATACTTGAAATCATCTCTAGGTTTACTTAATAATATCTAATACAATGTAAGTGCTATGTAAATAGTTGCCAGCCTGTAGCTGTTGGTTGAATCCAAGGATATAGAACCTGAGGATACAGAGGGCTGACTGTATTCCATAATGTAATAACAAAATATACTTAAATCAACTAATCTTTGATGGGCTTTTATTTTATTTTTTAACTGTTAAAAACATCACTATGTTTTATTTTTTTAACTGTTTTAAACACACCATGCAATTTTTTTTCTGCACTAGTATGATTATTTTCTGTGAGTGATAATAGCTAATACTTATGTACTGTTTTCTCTATGGTGACCTCTAGTCTACCCATTTAAATTTGTCTTTTATTTTTAAATTTGTTCTGTCAAATTTCAAGGGATTTCCTTCAGAGGTGCATCTTTTAGCTTTATCTTGAGAATGGAGTAACTAAAGGAGACTACTCACTTGTAATTGTAATTAGATAAAACCACACCCAGGTCATCCTATAATGTTTTGGTTAAATGCTTATTAGGGGATTCAAATCCTTGTTCTGCTACTAACTGTAGTTGTAGAACTCTAAACTTTAGCTTTCTGGTTTGTTGAATGAAAGGCATTTAAAGCATAAAACCTTTTTTTCTTGGGAAAATTTTATATCTAAGAAGAAATAATTATTTTTTTTAATTTAGCTAATTAAAATCCTTCAGGATGCAATTTAATGTTAGAATTTCCTTTTCTATGTTAGGAAAGGTAAATAAATCTTCATTATTTTTTGTCTAGTAAATGTTCATAAAACTAAATCTATTGCTATAAATCATGTGTTCAAAGAATACTTATTGATCAAAGAAAATGTCCATGATGAATGTTAAGGAAAATATAAAATTATGATCCCAATTTTATTAAAGAAAGTCTAGTAGGAAATAGATTAAAATGTTAGAATGGTTATCTCTGAGAACTGGAATTTGAAGTGGCTTTATTTTCTTCTTTATACTTAAAAAATAATTCTAATTTTCTATAATGATGTATCTTTTTTATATCTTTTATCACTTTTATAATTTAACAAAATGTTAAAATAGGAAGCTTCATGTATTAGAACGTTGTAACTAAATGAAACTTTTAGGATACCATCTTTTAAATTTTTCCTCACAGATTTTAATTTTCAGTGTTTGCATTTATTTCAGCCCTCTAAGTCCTCTTCATGTTTTTCATTTATACAGAGCTTAGAACATATTTCTCTATTAAGGTCTGCTTCTGTGATGTGGATAATTTCAGGATTGTCTTTTCTTTCACATACATTCTAAATCAAAGAACTTGAGATTTGAACAGTTTACTTGTCAGTACTATTATATACAAGCAGTTTTTGGTGATTGAGAGACCTACCAGTTATAGATTTCCAATAATATTAATATTAATTACTGAAATTAGCTATATTATATTAATGATTAACTATATAATAACAATAGCTAAAATTCTTTCAAAGAAGCTGGGTCATTAAATTCTTGAATTATCTCATTTAATCCTTAGAACGACCCTCTGAAGTATAGCTAACATTGTAACTCATCTATTTTACAGTTCGGAAAACAGGCTAAAAGTAACTTGTTCTGGGGTACCTTGTAGCAAGCAGTAGAACTGGCATTCAGTTCAGTCCAGTTCAGTTCAGTCGCTCAGTCGTATCCGACTCTTTGCAACCCCATGAATCACAGCATGCCAGGCCTCCCTGTCCATCACCTCCCGGAGTTTACCCAAACCCATGTCCATCGAGTCAGTGATGCCATCCAACCATTTCATCCTCTGTCGTCCCCTTCTCCTCCTGCCCCCAATCCTTCCCAGCACTAGGGTCTTTTCCAACGAGTCAACTCTTCGCATGAGGTGGCCAAAGTATTGGAGTTTCAGCTTCAACATCAGTCCTTCCAATGAACATCCAGGACTCATCTCTTTTAGGATGGATTGATTGGATCTCCTTGCGGTCCAAGGGACTCTCAAGAGTCTTCTCGAACACCACAGTTCAAAAGCATCAATTCTGCGGCGCTCAGCTTTCTTCACCGTCCAACTCTCACATCCACACATGACCACTGGAAAAACCATAGCCTTGACTAGACGGACTTTTGTTGGCAAAGTAATGTCTCTGCTTTTAAATATGCTGTCTAGGTTGGCCATAACCTTCCTTCCAAGGAGTAAGCGTCTTTTAATTTCATGGCTGCAGTCACCATCAGCAGTGATTTTGGAGCCCCCCAAAATAAAGTCAGCCACTGTTTCCACTGTTTCCTCATCTGTTTCCCATGAAGTGATGGGACTAGATGCCATGATCTTAGTTTTCTGAATGTTGAGCTTTAAGCCCACTTTTTGACTCTCCTCTTTCACTTTCGTCAAGAGGCTGTTTAGTTCTTCTTCACTTTCTGCCATAAGGGTGGTATCATCTGCATATCTGAGGTTATTGATATTTCTCCCAGCAATCTTGATTACAGCTTGTGCTTCATCCAGCCCAGCGTTTCTCATGATGTACTCTGCATATAAGTTAAATAAGCAGGGTGACAATATACAGCCTTGACATACTCCTTTTCCTATTTGGAACCAGTCTATTGTTACATGTCCAGTTCTAACTGTTGCTTCCTGACCTGCATAGAGGTTTCTCAAGAGACAGGTCAGATGGTCTGGTATTCCCATCTCTTTCAGAATTTTCCACAGTTTCTTGTGATCCATACAGTCAAAGGCTTTGGCATAGTCAATAAAGCAGAAACAGATGTTTTTCTGGAACTATCTTGCTTTTTCGATGATCCAGCGGATGTTGGCAATTTGATCTGTGGTTCCTCTGCCTTTTCTAAAACCAGCTTGAACATCTGGAAGTTCACGGTTCACGTATTGCTGAATCCTGGCTTGGAGAATTTTGAGCATTACTTTACTAGCATGAGATGAGTGCAATTGTGCGGTAGTTTGAACATTCTTTGGCATTGCTTTTCTTTGGGATTGGGATGAAAACTGACCTTTTCCAGTCCTGTGACCACTGCTGAGTTTTCCAAATTTGCTGGCATATCGAGTGCAGCACTTTCACAGCATCATCTTTCAGAATTTGAAATAGCTCAACTAGAATTCCATCACCTCCACTAGCTTTGGTCGTAGTGATGCTTTGGTACTCATTTGGTACAGAAACTGCCTCTCCCATTTATCTGTCTTGGTTGTTGTGTGAGATTTGCTGGGATAATTTGTATTTAAAACATTTAGCACTGCATTTGGGTACCTAATAGGTGGTTACATGGATGTGGGACTTTGTTTTGTCCTAATAGGAAGAGCAATTACTTTGTATTAGGTGGCATATTCCACCTGGTGGCCAGATAAGGAATTGTTCTTTAAAATGTCTTTATTGATATGAAATTCACATGAATTAACCATTTTAAAGTAAGCAGTTCACAGTATTATGCAACCACTCTCTCTGTATCTAGCTTAAAAATATTTTTACCACCCTCAGAAGAAACCTTGTACTCATTAAACAGTTGTTCCCTATCTCTCCCTCTCCCTAGCCCCTGGTAACCACCAGTCTATATTCTTTCTCTATGGATTTATCCTTCTGGTTACTTTACGTAAGTGAAAGCATACAACATGTGACCTTTTGTGTCTGACTTCTTTCACTTAGTGTGTTTTCAAGATATATCCACCTTGTAGCATCTATTAGTACTTCATTCTTTTTTATGGGTGAATACTATTCCATTGTATGGATACCATAATGTATTTTGTCCATTCATATATTTTAAAAAAATTTTTGTTTATTTATTTTTGGCTGTGCTGGGTCTTCGTTGCTGAGCAGACGTTTCTCTAGTTGTGGCAAGTAGGGGCTACTCTCTAGTCGCAGTACACGGGCTTCTCATGTCAGTGGCTTCTCTTGTTGCAGAGCACAGGCTTTAGTGCAGGTGGACTTCAGCAGTTGCAGCATGTAGGCTCAGTAGTTGCAGCTTCTGGGCTCTAGAGCACAGACTCAAAATAGTTGTGGTTCATGGGCTTAGTTCCTCTGTGGCATGTGAGATCTGGGATCAGGGATTGAACCCTTGTCTCCTCCTGCATTGACAGATGGATTCTTTAGCACTGAGCCATCAGGGAAGTCCTATCCATTTATTTTCTGATGGACGTGTAGGTTGTTTCTACCTTTTATCTCCTGTGAGTAGTGCTGCTAGTCACATGCTATGAATATGCACACACATGTATTTGTTTGAGTACCAGCTTTCTATTCTTCAGGATATAGGAAGTAGATTTTTTTTGTTTGTTTTTTTAAAAGTAGCCTTTAGGGATTCTTTAAAATTCTATAAAAATATTAACAAAAAAGAAAGTGAAAAAGCAATATATTAAAAAATACTATTGTACATGTTTATGTCTTTATTATCTTACATGGAGCCTTATAAATATTAGATGTTTGGTAAATGTTAAAAATGAACTATTGGTTTTGAGACTGCTTTCTAATTCTGATTTAGCTGTCAGCTGTCTGATTTGGGGCAAATTCTTAACCTTTGGCCCTATATAGATGAAGTTTAGGTATCTATGACCTATATAGATACAGTTTCTATAAAGTAAGAAAGTAGACTAAATAAACTCTAAAAATCAGATTATTAAGTTCTGTAAAAGTCTATACCTTTTTAAAAAAAATATGAAGTGTTTTGGTACTGCATCTTATTTCACACTCCGGAAGATCAGGTACTTCCCAGCCCTTGACTATCATATACAGTTTCCTTCTCATTAAATTTGCCTCTGGAGAGGGATCAAGAAGATCATTCACATGATCAAGAAAGTTGAGATCACTATTTTAGTCTTTAAGCTCTTGAAAAGTTTCTTCAGGAAAGATTCATCGTTTGTTTTTTCCTCCTCTCATTTCACAAGAAAATCTCAGCCATAAAACTCCTAGTGTAGAGATTGAAAACTTAGATGCCTACAGGACTCGGTGTAATGTAAAACAGTGAAATTGGCTGGGTGGTACTCTCAGTAACTGGAAATCACACTAAATGAGTTTTCCTTGTGGGAATATATACTTAATGTTGCCAGGTCTTGTGATTTGTCAAGAGAAGCCAGAAATCTGGATTATGTAAAATCCCATTATTAAATGTTGACTACTAATTCAGAATGTTTTAGAACACTGTGCAGGCCAGACAGAACACTTTTGCCCTCCAGATATGTGCTTTAGAAGGTGCAAGACCTGCAGAAAGAAAAGCTGTGCATTTCAAAGTGAAACTAGTCATTTTAAAATGGTCATGAATATTCACTTGATTGCCTTTGGAATGAAAGAAATAATGCTCGGGGAATGTCTCATATCCATAACAACCTCCTCATTGCATACCCATTTGAGGACAGAAATTATGACTTTTATTTGTGTTATTAGCTCCAGTTAATATCTCCATAACTCAGTGGCTCCTAGTAATCCTTCAGTGAATGCATGTAGTTTTAGCAGCTGTGGCTCCCTTTATAACAAAGTTTATAGACTTATGGTAGAGATAGCCGTAGATTATAACCAGTTCACATGTAAACTTCTGGCACATTTTAGGTTGGGAGATTTTAGGTTGAGGAAACAGCTGTAGTACTGTGTTGTTAGTGTATGTTTAGCTCTTGTTTACCTTCAGATTTGTATTTTTAGCTTTACTAGGACGATAGTAATTATTTCTGTATTTTTACTTTGTTTCACTTCCCTAAAAAATTAACTGATTTGAATAAGTGTACTTCCTTGTTTTTATTTTTGTTTTTTTAAAGATGCTGCCACATCATTAGGTTTTTCTGCCTTGCGTCCTTTGTATGAAGTTTGAATTCTGTTTCATACTTCTGTTCATTTATCCATCCATTTAATAAACGCTATATTGACCTAATCAAAGATGCCAAGGTCCTGCAAGAGGTGCCCTCTACCATCCCTGCCTTATCTCATGCTAGGAAGCACATTCTCTTGGTTACTCTGCTTTTGCCACACTGTGCACCTTTCGGTTACTCAAACAAGCCACGTCTTTTCCTGCCTGTGGACTTCTGTACATGTTTCCTCAGATGATTTTACTTCTCTTTCTGCTCTTTTTGAGTTGCTGATTCACTTATACCCAGGAACCTTTCAGAGAGGCCCTCCCTGACTGTCTTCTCTTATAGTAGTTTCCACTTTGTTCTTTATTACAAATTCTTATTTGTCTTTTTCATAGCATTCGTCCCACTTTGAATTGTTAAAAATGATTTCTTGTTTTCCTGTTTCTCTCAGTACAGAAAAATTCCTTATGGACAAGGACCTTTTTGTCTTATTTAATTTTTGTATCCTTAGCTCACAGTAAATTACTTCTGGTTGAGTTAATTACTTGTCAGCATAATAATCATTGTATGCCTGCATTATGCTGGACAGTTTGTTTTAGGTGTGTTGTATACATTATTGCTAGTGCTCACAACTCTACAAGATAAATAGATGTCATATTATAAGCTTACTGTCATATTATAAATGAGGCAGTCAAGGCTTACTATGATGAGTAAAGACAGAAAGTCAGAAAGTAGAGCTGTAATGAAAGCCCAATTCTCACTACCTTTGCTTCTTCATTATGACATGCTACTTACCTCTTATTTATGGTAAACAATATTGGTATCCTGACACAAGGATCATACTGCTTTTATACATTTCTGTGTAACCTTGTGGTTTTCTCCTTCCTCCCTACCCCACTTCATGCAAAAACGATTACAGTAATATTTGAAATACCTAATAACTATCTGCTATGTATAGTGTCTCTTGATACTGACTTTCTGATTGAAGTCAAATGAAAATTCATATATTTTTGTTTAATAATAATAATGACAACCTCTAGTATTAGAAGTTTTGTACCTTGAGTCTTAATCCCTAATTCCTCTATGTAATTAGCCCTTTAAACATTAATAGATATAGAAGGATTTCTTACATGCCTCTTAAGCATCTACTTCTAGAGCACAACCACTGCCCAAAAGAAATAATTGAATTATCTTTGAGCACTTTGAAGTGTGCCCTCCAAAGTCCCTCAACTTTTTGTCTTTCTCTCTTTTTTTTTAATAGTGAAAACTTTTATATTTGGAATTAACCGGCTGGACTCACCCAAAGCATCATAGTCAGGAGCCATTCAAACATATGCCTTCTTCTCCATCAAGCTTGATCAAGGTGTTGACCTTAGCTACAACAGTGTCATATAGCTTCTTCACAGCCTATTTAGTTTGGTGCTCTTTGGCCTTGACATCCACAATGAGTACCATTGTGTTGTCTTCTGTTTTCTTCATAGCTGACTCAACAAGGAGGGGGATTTTGATGATAGCCTAGTGGTCAAGTTTGTTTCTCCTAGGGTCACTCTTCTAAGGATATTTGGGGTGCCTCCTGAGCCACAGTGTTTTGGGTTGCTGGAAGGTGGGTGACATGTGGATCTTTATTTGTGTGTGTGGCTGTGGATGCCTTTCACCATTGCTTTCTTTGCCTTCAAAGCATTTTCTTTGGCTTTGGCAGGGAGGCGCAAAGGCTTCCTTCTTCACTTTCGGTGCCTTCTTCATGAAAACGCAACTTTTTGCTTCTTTATCTCAAAAATTTGTTTGGGTCTTCTTATTTTTATATTTTCTTTTTCTTTCATGTTAGTAGAAGAAATGCTAAGGCACCCTCAAATCTCCTGGACTTGACTCTGCAATGTACTGCTGCTGCTGCTAAGTCGCTTCAGTTGTATCCGACTCTGTGCGACCCCATAGATGGCAGTCCACCAGGCTCCACCGTCCCAGGGATTCTCCAGGCAAGAACACTGGAGTGGGTTGCCATTTCCTTCTCCACTGTGATGTACTACTTTGCTTTAATAGTTTTCAACTCTTGTTTTTCATTATTTACTATTATGTTTTTTTTCTTCATGGGCTTCCCTAGTAGCTCAGCTGGTAAAGAATCTGCCTGCAATGCAGGAGGCCCTGGTTTGATTCGTGAGTAGGGAAGATCCCCTGGAGAAGGGATAGGCTACCCACTCCAATATTCATGGGCTTCCCTGGTGACTGAGATGGTAAAGAATCACCTGTAATGTGGGAGACCTGGGTTCGATCCCTGGGTTGGGAAGGTCCCCTGGAGGAGGGCATGGCAATCTCTTGTTTTTCATTATTTTCTATTATGGTTTTTATTTCTTCATAGTAGTAGTTGTCAAACTGTTTAACTACGATTTCTCTGGAATTGCTGCAGCACATGATAATACAATTCTAAAAGAAATTATACTTAAAAAGAAAGTTAGAAAGCAGACTCCTTATAGTAGTATAATTCTATAACAATGCCCTAGAAGACTGTTTTATTATATTCATTGCAACACTAATTTCAACTTTACCATCTAATTGTCCCATAACCCTCTATTAGCACGCAAGCATTCTTCTGGAAATTTAGTTGTGACTTCACAGTTGTCAGATATGGTGGTGGTGTTTCAATTAAATCTCTTCTGTATGTTCTCTCTTGGGTCTTCAAACTTTTCCTCACTACTGGCTGTTTTCCTTATACTGTCAAGCATACATATTTCTTCTTCCACATAATAAAATAACATAAACCCATTATTTGGCCCTGTCTCCTTAAGTATTCTTCTTTATCTCCTTGCAAGGACTTTGTGACATAGTTGTCTATATATCTGCTTACACTGCATTTATTTCCTCACTTCTATTTGGTTGTCAACTCTTTTCCTTCTGGCTTCTATCCCCATCACTCCCTTGATACTTCCTTGGCAAAGGTATCAAGAAATATCTTTTGCCACATCAAATAAATACATTCTTTCCAGTTTTTCTTATTCGAACTAAATGAGGCATTTTCATTTTGGGGCATCTGCTTCCAAGACTGTTCTTTTTGACACTTTCTCCAAGCTATCCTCTGACTCTTTCTCTAGTTTTTTTCCTGGCTGTTTTTTTTCCCTCACTCGGACCCTTCTGCCTCTTCATTCATTATATGGTTTGTCAGCATTCTTATGTATTCCCACAGCTTCTGTTTTCTTCTTCATTTGTCAAATAAATGCCTGTTTGTTCCAGGCACTGTGCTGTTGCTGAGAAGACAGTATGAATGAGATGGTCATGTCCACTGTTCTCATGACATATGTAGTTTAATAAGAAGTACATGGAGGTAAACTGGTAATTGTGAAACAGTGGGTGGTAAGTGTTCTGGTAGAGGAAGTACAGAGAAAGGATACCTAACTAAGACTGGAGTGGTTAGGAAAAGCTTTGGGGGAAGAAATAACAGTCAAAAGGGGCTGTGGGAAAGTCAGTATTTCAGGGAAAAACAATAGCATTTGCAAAGAAATAAAATAAGGGAGTGCATGGCTAAAGTATTGAAAATCATTGTATCTTGAGAGTGAAGGGAAAGAGAATGGAGGAAGGGTAAGGGTGCATGGTCATAAATTATGCACTCATGTAAATATTCATTCAATAAGTATTGGTGCTATTATTTTATAATTATAATGTCACATAATTATACATTTTAATAGCCTAATTTTCACTCTTGTTGCTATGAACAATCACAACTAGGTTTTAGAAGATATCTGAGTCTGATAATTGCTTATTGCTATAGACTGGTCTTATGATAGGTTTTTGCTGCCTATTTTACTACATCTGACTTGAAAGTCTATTTTATTGATTATTCAAGACCTTGGCCTACGATCTATTTATGGCTCCTCAGGGTCTTAGTTGCTGTGCGCAAGCCTTCTCTAGTTGCAGTGAGTGGGGGCTATTCTCTAGTTGTGCTTGGGCTTCTCATTGCCATGGCTTCTCTTGTGGAGCATGGGCTCTAGGGTGCTTGGACCTCAGTAGTTGTGGTGCACGGGCTTAGTTGCCCCATGGCCTGTGGAATCTTCCCAGACCAGGGATTGAACCATGTCCCCTGCATTGGCAGGTGGATTCTTAACCACTGGACCACCAGGGAAGTCCAGATACTCAGTTTTTGGGGGGCATAGCCTACTGTGTCTTTATTTTCTTTTACATATTCCTTTGTGCATAGAATACAAAGGGTACATTTGTATGGGTCTTTATGTACAGAGTATTTTTGTAATTTTACAAGATTCTCATTTTTTTAAAACCTTGAAGGACTTAACCCAGTATTTTTTACATGTGGCACATTATATTATTTATCAGATATTTAATTGAATAACCTAAAAAAGTTCTTTAAATCCCTGGTGGTTCAGCTGGTAAAGAATCTGCCTGCAATGCGGGAGACCTGGGTTCGATCCCTGGGCTGGGAAGATCCCCTGGAGAAGGGAAAGGCTACCCACTCCAGTATTCTGGCCTGGAGAATTCCATGGACTGTATAGTTCATGGGGTCGCAAAGAGTTGGACACGACTGAGTGACTGTCACTTTCACTTCACTGTCACAAGTAGAACATGATGATATTAGTTCTAAGTTCTTTCTGAGTAAAGAACATACTACTATGGGTTAAAATTATAATGACTTCTGTGTTTAGCCAAGATGAGGCTAAACACAGGGACCAGATTTACTTACCCTCTTTCCTGAAGCAACTAAAAAGCCATATAAATATATGAGACAATGATTCTCTTCACATTTAACATCAGGCAGTGAAGGAAAGTGATCCTTGAAGAAAAAAAAAAAACACAAGAAGAGCCCTGCAAGAGCTTTACTCCCTGGAGAAAGTTCCAGGCTTTGGTGTGAAAGGGGAAGTACAAATAGAGTCCAGTAATCTCTGAGTTGAGGAGGTAGAACTAGGAGTCTGGGAAAGCCAGATAGCTAGAGTTCTCAGGGCAGAATATTAGAAAGGAGGGAAATGGAGACAGAGAATTCTAGAGATCTGCAGAGGGTGTCCTTTGAATATTCAGCTAAGTGGTGATCATTACATGCAGGTGGAAAACCACCCATGACTGAGGAAAGAACTACCTAAAAGGATGAGAGGAAACAGTGTTCAGATCTCACTGAGGGCTGGATATGATGCCTGTTTGCAGCAGCAAGAGTAGAATACTTTCTTTGTTTTATTTATTTATGAATGGGTGCACTGGATCTTCATTGCTGCATGAGGGTTTTTTTCTAGTTGCAACAGGCAGGGGCTTCTCTCTAGTTGTGGTACACGGGCACTTCTCATTCCAGTGGCTCCTCTTGTTGCAGAGCATGGGCTCTATGCGCGTGAGCTGCAGTAGTTGCAGCATACAGGCTCAGTAGTTGCTGCGCAATGGGTTAGTTGTCCCTCGGCATTTGGAATCTTTCCTGATCAGGGATCGAACCCGTGTCTCCAGCATTGGCAGGTGGATTCTTAACCACCAGACCAACAGGGAATCCATAGAATACCTTTTTACACATGAGTAGTGTTAAGAAGGATCTTGCCTCGGTAGTAATACTGGACCAAACATGCTCTGGTCACGGCTAACAAAGCTTTAAAAGCAAAAGCTAAAACTGTTCCCTAGTAACTTAACCATAACCCAAAGTAAAGCTCAAGAATATTTATAGGAATATGAAAATATAAGGACACAAAGTGAAATTCTCAATGTTTGGCATCAAATCAAAAATCATTACCATGGTTCTAAAAGTTTGTTTTATTTTTATCGAAAACCACCAGTCATGGAAAGAGGCAGAGAATTACAAAATGTAACGAGGAATATCAATAAATTGAAACTGATTTTAAAATAACTTGTGGCTTTTTTAGCCTGTACCCATTGGCATTACCAGATTATCGGCCTCCCCAATACCCAGTCTGGTATATATGAGGCAAAAAGCAAATTCGTGGGTCCCACCATCCCTGGCTGTGGCCTACTTTCTTTTTATCTCACCTTTCAATCTTCTTATTTTTGTGTTTTTTTCCTTTTAAATGTATGTAGTGTTCAAGGTTTTTAGCTGAACTTAGTGAAAGGAATAGTGAAAAGTGTGTCTACTCCATCTTTCTGAAAATGAATGCCTTCAAGACATTTCTTTCTGGAGTATAAACAAATGTTCCTTGATGAATCAATTGAATATCAATGTGAAAAACAATGAACTTTGAGTTCAATAATATTGATAAAACCAATTCCAGATGGCTCATAGATATGAATATGGAAGATAAAGCACAAAGACTTCCAGAAGAAAACAGAATATGTTCATGTTCTTGGGGTATGTAAATATTTCTTAAACAGTACGCAAAAACCACTAATCATAAATGAAAAGATTCATATATTGAACTTGATTAAAATTAAGAACTCTTGTTTATTAAAGGTAACTATGGAGGTGGAAAGGCAAACCATATGTGGGAGAAAATATTTACAGTATGTACATTTAACATAGGATTTGCATCTAGAAAATATAATGAACTCCTACAAATTAATATTTTTAAAAAACAGCAACCAAATATAAAAATGGGTAAAAGACTCGACAAACCATACCTTCTGACTCAGCAATTTCAACCTACATATATATCCAATGGAAGTATATATATGCACATATAAGAATGTTTATGGCATTATTTTTGTAAAAGGTGAAAACTATAAACATTAATGATTTAACAGCAGAATGGATTTAATTATTGACTATTCCGTGCACTTTGCCTCACTGGACTGTAAATGTTTGAAAACAGATACAGGTCACTTTAGTGTCTACACTTACACACACAAAATAAATTAGTGGTGATAAAATTATGTTTTTCTTCTTTTAGAAAATAAACTCCTGAGGTACCTTGTAATCCAAAGTCCGTGCAATTAGAAATAACATTGAAGTTAAGAACTCTATTTTATTTATTTTATTATTGTGCCTAGCACATAATGGACAGTTAAATAATGTGCTTATGAATGAATGAACAGATTATCATTTATTAACTGTCTTTTCGGAAAAGGCAATGGCAACCCACTCCAGTACTCTTGCCTGGAAAACCCCATGGACGGAGGAGCTCGGTAGGCTGCAGTCCATGGGGTTGCTAGGAGTTGGACACGACTGAGCGACTTCGCTTTCACTTTTCACTTTCATGCATTGGAGAAGGAAATGGCAACCCACTCCTGTGTTCTTGCCTGGAGAATCCCAGGGATGGGGGAGCCTGGTGGGCTGCCGTCTGTGGGGTCGCACAGACTCGGACACGACTGAAGCGACTTAGCAGCAGCAGCAGCAACTGTCTTTTCAACTTCAAAACCAAATATGCATAAAATAATGCTCTGTTTATTTCATTTTCATTGATTATTATATACATTGATAAGTACATGGTTATTTTAGTTTATTAAATATATGACTATTTAAGATGGTTGACTATCAAGCAATGGAACAGATTTCTATTCAGTGTTGGTTTTGGAAACAGTAAACTAAATTGCAAGTGTGTATACATTATTGTATGCACTGTGTTTAGTCACTCAGTCATGTCTGACTCTTTTGGTTGAGATGCTTCTACTGCTTATATTCCAGAAATGAACTTATTTTGCTTCTCTGGTAGCTCAGTTGGTGAAGAATCCACCTGCAATACAGGAGACCCCGGTTCAATTCCTGGGTCGGGAAGATTCCCTGGAGAAGGAATAGGCTACCCACTCCAGTATTCTGGTCTGGAGAATTCCATGGACTGTATAGTCCATGGGGTCGCAAAGAGTCAGACACAACTGAGTGACTTTCACACACAGTTACATGTGAGTTTAGTAAGGACAGAAAATTACGGGATACTGGAGCCTCCTTCTCTTTTTAGCAAGCAAGCTGTCACCAAAATTTAAACTTGAGTGAAAGATCCGTGACACAGATTGTCTGTTTTATAACTGGTGTATCTCCAGGAACCAAGAGAGTGCTTGGCTTACATTAGGCATTTAGTAGATGTTTGTTGAGTGAATGAATAAATAAATGAGAATATTTATTCACCTGTGCTTCATTCTATAGCAGGTACAATGTTGTCACTGCTGATATGTCATTTATTATTTCTTTTATATATTAGCAATGTTTCTGAAATAATATGAAAATTAGAAATTTTCATTAAGCTTATTTTATAACTAAAAATTATTACCCAGTAACTTTCTTTAGTATTTTGATAACCTCATCAGCACACATTGAACTCCCATTGTGAGTATAGTACTGCTAAACTTTAGTCATTCAAAGAAGACATACCACAGTTTCTGCCCTTGAAGAGTTTTCAGCTAGTTGGAGAGAGAGAAAATAGACATAAGGATGATACATAACAATATGAGGGTGTCAGAGTTATAGTACACATGAGAAATTAATGTTATGTTCAATGAAAAGTTTGATACTAAGTTTATGTACATTATTCAACTTTTTAAAAATATGTATAGAAAAATAGGGAAAGAAAACATAAATATACTACTATGTTTTGGGTTGTGAGATCATGGGCAAATTTACTTTTCCTTCATACACATCTGTATTTTCAAAAACAAGCAATAACTTTAACAATTTTCTGCCCCAGTTCTAGCACAAGATGTGTATTAAAGCGAAAAATAAAGCAGTCATGTACCCAGTATCATCAATTGTAGATCCCTCTCCTGTTTATACATTCACTAGGTAGTCAGCCTCATCATTTAAAACTAAATTCATTGACTTTCCAGTTTTACTCCTAAACTCTCTATCATGGGACACTGTACCACCTTACATTAATTTTTCGTGCCAGAATTTCTGTGTGCTGCTTGGAACTATTTCTGTCTCTCCCTCTCCAGTCATCCAATTCAGTTAGTTCATCAGTTTCCTGAACATGTTTAAATTTGTGTTCCATTTGCCATTATCACTGCCTTGGTTCAGGACCTCATTATTTCTTACTTAGAGGATTGTAAAAAACTTAACTCTTAACCACCTGTAGGATGTAGTCTATTTTGCATATACCTGGGCAGGTCATCGTCCTCAAATATAAATCTGAGCTTATCTTGTGTCTTCTTGAAACACTCAAAAGCTCCCTGTGTGCTGAGGGATAAAATCGTTATTGCTTAGAATGATTATACAAGGCCTTTCATGATCTTACCCCTGCATGTCTTCAGTAGACTCATCTCTTGCTACTTCTCCATGTAACTCCTGTATTCTAATTTAACTGAATTACTTGAAAAACTGAAATAAGCAAAATGCACTCTCCTTGTTCAGATTTTCTTTTACAGTTTCTCCTCCTTCTTCACAAATATGTTTGTCAAATACCCAATTCAGTTTTCGCATACCCCATGCACCCTTCCCTGACCTTTACAGACAGTGTTTAGGATTCCCTCTTCTCCAGTTGCATAACAGTCCATATTTCTATTAAAGCACATATTATATTTTTTATTGAAGTATAATTGATTTATAGTGTTGTGCCAATCTATGCTGTGTAGCAAAGTGACTCAGTCATACACATATATACATTATTTGTACATTCTTTGCCATTATGGTTTATTACAGGATATTGAATATAGTAGGGAATGGTAATCCTCTCCAATATTCTTGCTTAGAGAGTCCCATAGACAGAGAAGCCTTTAGGGCTACAGTTTGTGGGGTGGTAAAGAGTTGGACACAACTGAGCGACCAGCACTAACACTTACTGAATATAGTTTGCTGTGCTTTACTTTAGGGCCTTGTTGTTTAGCCATTCTGAATGTAATAGTTTTGCATCAACCAACCCCAAACTCCCAGTCCATTCCTCTCTCTCCCGGCAATTTGGCAAACACAAATCTATTCTCTATGTCTATAAGTCTGTTTCTGTTTTATAGATAGTTTCATTTGTTGCATGTTTTAGATTCCACATATAAGTGATACCATATGGTATTTGGCTTTCTCATTTTGACTTCACTTAGTATGATAATCTCTAGTTGCATTCATGTTGCTGCAAATGGCACTATTTTATTCTTTTTTATGATTCAATAGTATTCCATTGTATATTTGGACTACATCTTTTTTTATCCATTTGTCTGTTGATGAACATTTAGGTTGTTTCCCTGTTTTGACTATTGTGAATAGTGCTGCTCTGAAGATAGGGATGCATCTGTCTTCTTGAATTACAGTTTTGTCCAAGGAGTAGAATTGCTAGATCATATGGTAATTCTGATTTTAGTTTCCTGAGACACCTCCATACTATTTTCCATAGCCACTATACCAACTTACATTCCCACCAACAGTGTCAGAGGGTTCCCTTTCCTCCACACCTTCTCCAGCATTTGTTATTTGTAGACTTTTTAATGATGGCCATTATGACCAGTGTGAGGTTGTACCTCATTGTAGTTTTGATTTACACTTATGTAATAATTATTGATGTTGAGCATCTTTTCATGTGCCTACTGCTATCTGTATGTCTTCTTTGGAGAAATGTCTGTTAAAGTCTTCTGCCCATTTTTCATTTGGGTTGTTTGTTTTTTGTTGTTAAGTTGTATGGGCTGTTTATATATTTTGGAGGGTAAGCCCTTGTCTGTCACATCATTTGCAAATATTTTCTCCCATTTGTAGCATATTGCATTATTTTAAACTTGATTAATTTTATTTTCTTTCAACTGTGAATTTCTTAAGAGTGATTTCCTCTTATGTTGTGTCCTTAGTCCAGTACAGGAGCTAAATATATGATGAATGCATGTTTAAATTAATTGTTCTGTCAGGTTGAGGGTGTTAGTGAAGATGAGATGGCATAGCTAAAAATACTGCGCCAGTGAGTGTGGAATATAAGGTGTCAAACAAGTTTGTTGGTCTTTCCTGGACTTTTCACAGTTCTGATACTTTTGAAGACTACAGGTCACTTATTTGTGGAATGTTCCTGATGATTGCATTCAAATTATGCATCTTTGGTACAAATACCACAGAAATAATGATGTATTCTTCTGCATCCTAGGGTGGCATACAATTTTGATTTCTATCATTACTGATGATACTCACTTTGATCACTTGATTAAGATGATACCTGTCAGACTTCTCTAAAGTTACCCTATTTCTCCTTTGTAATCAGTAAATATTTTGTGAAGTTGTGCTTTGAAACTGTATAAATATCTCATTCCTCATCATACTTCCAGTTTATTCATTACTATTTTATGTCAGTATGGACTTTTATTTTTTCATTCTATTTTAATCTGTTACTATTATTACTCTCTTTTTTGGCCATGCTGTACGGCTTGCGGGATTAGTTCCCCAACCAGGAATTGAACCCAGGACATGGCAGTGAAAGCACTGAGTACTAACCGTTGGACTGCCAGGGAACTTCCATTGCTTATTTTCATGCTCATGTTGGTTAGTGAGAGCCTGGTCAAGATAGTTTCTGTATCCTTTTGACATGTCTCCTTAATTCTTTGAGTACTTCCTTACTTTAGCAAAACAATATATATATCAGGCTAATTTTGTACTTTTTGTATCCCAGTCCTGATAACAGCTATTTCTCAAAGAAGCCCTAACTACTTTCAGTAGAAAAGAGTATTTAGAAACCAGGATCTAGATACTAGGTATGCTTATTTTCCATGAGTATGCTTTTGAGGTTGTGCTTCTTACAGAATCTTTGAGAAGACAGAGCTAGGGAATATATGTATGCTTATAGACCCTGATGCTGGGAAAGATTGACAGTGGGAGGAGAAGGGGATGACAGAGGATGAGATGGTTGGATGGCATCACTGACTCAATGGACATGAGTTTGAGTAAACTCTGGAAGTTGGTAATGGACAGGGAGGCCTGATATGCTGCAGTCCACGGGGTCACAAAGAGTCAGACACTACTGAGCAACTGAACTGAACTGAACTATACATATATTGGTCATTGGTCATCCACCAATCTCAGTCTCCCAATTCAGGAAGTTACAGACACTGGTGGTTTAGTTGCTAAGTCATGTCCAACTCTTGCGATCCCATGAACTGTAGCCTGCCAGGCTCCTCTGTCCATGGGATTCTTCAGGCGAGAATATGGGAGTAGGTTGCTGTTTCCTTCTCCAGAGGATCTTCCCGACCCAGGAATAGAACCCGGGTCTCCTCATTGCAGACAGATTCTTTACCGACTGAGCTATGAGGGAAGTCCTTATATACCTGTATACATTTATATTTTTATTTTTCTTTCTCTTATGAGTCATGCTGATACTTCCAGTTGCAGTTTAGTACCATACCTCCTTGTTTTTCTCCCTGTGTTTGTAACTCCTTTGTTCAACACTGCAAAACTTTATTCCCTTTAATTTTAATATATTTACTTATTTGAGCAATCTCCCTCTGTGTAATCGGAGAAGGCGATGGCACTCCACTCCAGTACTCTTGCCTGGAAAATCCCATGGACAGAGGAGCCTGGTAGGCTGCAGTCCATGGGGTCGCAAAGAGTCGGACACGACTGAGCAACTTCACTTTCACTTTTCACTTTCATGCATTGGAGAAGGAAATGGCAACCCACTCCAGTGTTCTTGCCTGGAGAATCCCAGGGACAGGGGAGCCTGGTGGGCTGCCATCTATGGGGTCGCATAGAGTTGGACGTGACTGAAGCGACTTAGCAGCAGCAGCAACAGACTGTGACTGCTTTCCTCCTTCATCCTATGTATGCTGTGACACCCAGAGCTGCCCTCCTGCTTATCTGTTGACACCCTCCTCACCCTCCTTGGGTTCTCACTCCCCATTTTGGGCAGCCCTGCTAGGCAGATAGCCTTTACCGTACTAAGATTTTGATATTCTACTTAAAAGATGCCCTTTGCTCCTGCTCCCTCAACCTCATGAATATCTTGTTTACCCCACTGGGACTCCAACATCTTATGCTGGGCTGCCCATCCATGGGAATGTCCTCTTGATCCTGCTCAGGCTTGAGGGCCTCACATGAATGACCTCCTCACCCTGCTTAAATTTCTAATTCCCATGCTGGTCTTCCACACTCCCCTCATGGGTACACTCTACTTCCTGCTTAATCTTTGATACCCAGCCTAGGCAGCCCTATTATATGGACATCCTTCTTACTGCTTGGGTTCTTACACCCAGAGCTGGCTGCCCTTGCATGAATACCCTTTGTACCTTGCTCAAGCTTTGTTTCCCTGTGTTGGCTACCCTCCGTCACCTCACTGGCTTCAGCTGTGATATCTTGTGCCATCCCCTTAAGGGTACATTTCTCACCATGCTCTGACTCCGACACCCTATGCTAGACTCTCTGCCTTTCCTTCTCTGCATACCATCCTCATTCTGTTTGGGCTGCCCATCACAGGAGACCTTGACTTTGCTTGGACTCTAACCCAGTAGGTTGTCCTTCTGTGTGTCAGGTGAAATTTCCTCTTCTCATCCTGCTTTCTTGGGTTCCATCCCACCCTTCCACTCTCTCCCACCTTTCCCCACCCCCACCCCTAGATAAGTTATTCATTATGCTTGGGTTCTGACACCACATACTAGGCTGCAGATATTTTATTTACATTGCTTGGACTCTGCACCTGGTAATCTTTTCCCTTTCCCTCCCTCTCCCCCTTAATACTTTCCTCACCCTGCTTGGGCTCTGAAACCATTTGCCAGGCATCCACCACCCCCACCTGCACCCTTCTCATTCTTCACTTCTGACACTCAGCCCTAGTCCTCCTTACTCTTCTTGAACTCTGAACTCTACAGTTCTTTAAAGCTGTATTGAAAAAATATTCTTATAAGATGTTTGGAAATTATAAATTGATAAAGGTTGTACTCAATAGTCAGGTCATAGGTAGGACTTTGAAAGTGTTTATTCTAAAACAGACTTAAATAGCTTCTTTTGAAAATAATATAAATAAATTAAGGAAGTATAATATATAACAAAAGTGGTTAAATAGAATACTCCATTCTGTATCTCATAAGTGTTACTAAGTTATGTTGAAAATAATTGTGAAATTTTAAAGTGAAAAATAATACCTATTAGAAAAAATAGAACTCAGGTTATTCTTCTTATTTCCCAAATTGCTGCAATCTGTGCTGCTGCATATTGTTTAAAATTATTATAGACCACTAGCTTGAGGAAAACAGTAATAAAATATATTCAAAAAGAGGTGATATGATTAAATAAGTAACAGCAAACTAGTAAATTGATTTAAACTTAAATGAGAAAAAATTTATTAAAACAGAGATCACATGCAAGTTATTCTTGGACTTAATAATCTTTTAGAAACCAAATATCCAGTAGACCTGCAGCCAGTACATTTTCCAGTGGAGATGCCAAGTATGATGACTGTCAAGCCCAAAGTGTTTTTAACAGAATGAATGCTGTCTCTCTTCAATGCAGAAGTATGTTGGCACAGTGGAGGTGCCAGGCATTTTGTTTCAGAATGGCTGATGTGAAACCATAGCCTTGAGATTCACCAGCTTATTGAGGTAGTTAATAAAGATGTGGAAGAGTAAGGCAATTAGTTCCCAAACCATTTGCAAGAACTCTTTGTAAGTCTTTTTTAACTCTTCTGGATGCTAAAGTAGCTTTGTATATAGAGTTAAAAAACAAAGTGAAATCCCATTTTAGAAACAAGACACAAACCTTTATAAATACATTTCCACTATTATTAGAGTGTTTGCATCTAGTATCAGGGAGCACTCTTTATTTGAATAACTAATATCTGTGCTGAGCATTAATTTACTTTTCATTAATTTTTTAAAGCATTTCCAACACAAGGTATTTTTTTTTTTTTACAACAAATACTTCCATTTAGCTGATTGCTTGACAGTTGAATAGAAACATTCATTTGTTTACACCACCACCACCTTTTATATTGTTCATCTCTGCGTGAAGATAAGTCTCTGGTATTAGTTGTGTACAGCTATGATTTGTTTGGCTACCTGAAAGTTAATTAGTGTCTTCAGAAAAGTTCAAGAGTGGGTGGACTCTTAAAATTCTGATCTTTACTTTCTGACTCTGAAGCAGCTGAATATTGAATGCTAGCTGTCAGGTCAACAAAGGCAAAATGGCAATGTTGTTGTTTAGTCCCTAAGTCATGTTCGACTCTGTGACCCCATGAACTGTAGCCCGCCAGGTTCCTCTATTCATGGGATTTACCAAGCAAGAATACTACAGTGAGTTGCCATTTTCTTCTCCAGGAGATCTTCCCAACCCAGGGATTGAACCCTTGTTTCCTGCATTGGCAGGCGGATTCTTAACCACTGAGCCACCAGGGAAGCCCCAAGAATAATTTACAGAGTTCTTTTTAACAGATCATCTTAGTTAAGCCTTATAGCAACTCTGAAGGCTATGCACTGTCCATGCATAGCTTTAATTTTTATTGTATTTATTGATTAGATTATATATTTTAGTAAAAAGAATATTCTTGAGCCTGCTGTCCAGACCAGCTTATTTCTGCTACTCCTTTGTCCTATATCCTGTCTCCCTATCAAAGGAAATTGCTGTCCTAAACTTTATCATTCCCTTCTTTTGTTGTTTTATCACATGTATTTTTCTTTTCCTTTTTTTTTTTTTTTTACTATTAAACAAGTTTCACATTCTTTACTGGTAAAACCGACCTCACATAATTATTTTGAAATTAAGTGAGTATGTATATAAAAGACCTGTGCCTGTGCCAACAAACAAGTGCTCAATAAATGGTAGCTATAATTGCGTTACTAATGGTGTTATTTTGCAAAGGAAAAAAACTAGAAAAGCATGTCTTTTCTCAGCTGTTTCATTTGTTTTTTTCTTCCTCGATTCTTCTGTGGGAAAGTGAGGCATATAAGGGTTTGAAGTCTTTCATCTTTTTTGAAACTGGGCAACATGTAAAATAGTACAATGGGATTTGGTTGATCAGCAGTTAGGAAACAGAGTTTTTAATTGAGAAGAATAAAAAAAAATGCTTCACTATTAAGTTACCATTTTTTTCTTCTCTTTCACTGCCTTGTGCCCTCAGGATAGGATTTCTGTCTCCTTGAATTTGATGCAGTGTGATGGGACTCCTCCTATAGCCAGTGTTGCAGAGTTGAAGACCAAATTGGCCCAGAAATAACTAGTGATATAAAAGGGTCAATTAGAATTTATTGAATGACTGACTGAACACACACACCAACCAGTTAGCCAATTTTTACATTGTTTACCTTCCCACCAAACATTGGGAAGCATTAGTTTGCTTTTAATATCTGAAAATGATTTCATTCTTCTAATCGCTGTAGGCTCTGCACTGTTGCACTAACGTAAAACAAATTCTTGATCTTCTGAGCTTGTTTCCTTTTCTGCCTAACTACTTTTTTTCATATACTTATGTTAATAATTTATGGTAACTATTCTGTTGTACTTGATCTAAGTCTGTTACATGGATACTTAATCCCCACTTATATTGGGATTTTGGTCAACTAAACTTTATAATGAACCATTAAATGAGTTGATTAACATTATTGCACAAATTATTAGCACATTAATGGAAAAAATATGATCACTCCCATTCTGACAGACCAAGGAAAGAATTCTTTTTTTTTTTTTTTTATAAATTTATTTATTTTAGTTGGGGGCTAATTACTTTACAATATTGTAATAGTTTTTGCCATACATTGACATGAATCAGCCATGGGTTTACATGTGTTCCCCTTCCTGGACCCCCCACCCACCTCCCTCCCCATCCCATCCCTCTGGGTCATCCCATTGCCCCGGCCCTGAGCCCTTGTCTCATGCATCAAACAAGGAATGGTGTTCTGTTTCACATATGATAATATACATGTTTCAATGCTATTCTCCCAGAACGTCCCACCCTCACCTTCTCCCTCAGAGTCCATAAAATTGTTCTATGCATCTGTGTCTCTTATTCTGTCTCGCATATGGGGTTATCGTTACCATCTTTCAAATTCCATATATATGCATTAGTATACTGTATTGGTGTTTTTCTTTCTGGCTTACTTCACTCTGTATAATGGGCTCCAGTTTCATCCATCTCAGTAGAACCGATTCAAATGTATTTTTTTTAACGGCTGAGTAATATTCCATTGTGTATATGTACCACAGCTTCCTTATCCATTCGTCTGCTGATGGACATCTAGGTTGCTTCCATGTCCTGGCTATTGTAAACAGTGCTGCGATGAACATTGGGGTACATGCGTCTCTTTCAATTCTGGTTTCCTCGGTGTATATGCCCAGCAGTGGGATTGCTGGATCATATGGCAGTTCTATTCCCAGTTTTTTAAGGAATCTCCACACTGTTCTCCATAGTGGCTGTACTAGTTTGCATTCCCACCAACAGTGTAAGAGGGTTCCCTTTTCTCCACACCCTCTCCAGCATTTATTGCTTGTAGACTTTTGGATAGCAGCCATTCTGACTGGTGTGAAATGATACCTCATTGTGGTTTTGATTTGCATTTCTCTAATAATGAGTGATGTTGAGCATCTTTTCATGTGTTTGTTAGCCATCTGTATGTCTTCTTTGGAGAAATGTCTGTTTAGTTCTTTGGCCCATTTTTTGATTGGGTCGTTTATTTTTCTGGAATTCAGCTGCAGAAGTTGCTTGTATATTTTTGAGATTAATTGTTTGTCTGTTGCTTTGTTTGCTATTATTTTCTCCCATTCTGAAGGCTGTCTTTTCACCTTGCTTATAGTTTCCTTTGTTGTGCAAAAGCTTTTAATTTTAATTAGGTCCCATTTGTTTATTTTTGCTTTTATTTCCAATATTCTGGGAGGTGGGTCATGGAGGATCCTGCTGTGATTTATGTCGGAGAGTGTTTTGCCTATGTTTTCCTCTAGGAGTTTTATAGTTTCTGGTCTTACGTTTAGATCTTTAATCCATTTTGAGTTTATTTTTGTGTACGGTGTTAGGAAGTGTTCTAGTTTCATTCTTTTACAAGTGGATGACCAGTTTTCCCAGCACCACTTGTTAAAGAGATTGTCTTTTCTCCATTGTATATTCTTGCCTCCTTTGTCGAAGATAAGGTGTCCATAGGTGTGTGGGTTTATCTCTGGGCTTTCTATTTTGTTCCATTGATCTATATTTCTATCTTTGTGCCAGTACCATACTGTCTTGATGACTGTGGCTTTGTAGTAGAGCCTGAAGTCAGGCAGGTTGATTCCTCCAGTTCCATTCTTCTTCCTCAAGATTGCTTTGGCTATTCGAGGTTTCTTATATTTCCATACAAATTGTGAGATGATTTGTTCTAGTTCTGTGAAAAATACCATTGGTAGCTTGATAGGGATTGCATTGAATCTATAGATTGCTTTGGGTAGTATACTCATTTTCACTATATTAATTCTTCCAATCCATGAACACGGTATATTTCTCCATCTGTTTGTGTCCTCTTTGATTTCTTTCATCAGTGTTTTATAGTTTTCTATATATAAGTCTTTTGTTTCTTTAGGTAGATATATTCCTAAGTATTTTATTCTTTTTGTTGCAATGGTGAATGGTATTGTTTCCTTAATTTCTCTTTCTGTTTTCTCATTATTGGAGTATAGGAATGCAAGGGATTTCTGTGTGTTAATTTTATATCCTGCAACTTTACTATATTCATGATTAACTCTAGTAATTTTCTAGTAGAGTCTTTAGGGTTTTCTATGTAGAGGATCATGTCATCTGCAAACAGTGAGAGTTTTACTTCTGCTTTTCCTATCTGTATTCCTTTTATTTCTTTTTCAGCTCTGATTGCTGTGGCCAAAACTTCCAAAACTATGTTGAATAGTAGTGGTGAAAGTGGGCATCCTTGCCTTGTTCCTGACTTTAGGGGAAATGCTTTCAATTTTTCACCATTGAGGATAATGTTTGCTGTGGGTTTGTCATATATAGCTTTTATTATGTTGAGATATGTTCCTTCTATTCCTGCTTTCTGGAGGGTTTTTATCATAAATGGATGCTGAATTTTGTCAAAGGCTTTTTCTGCATCTATTGAGATAACCATATGGTTTTTTTCTTTCAATTTGTTAATGTGGTGTATTACATTGATTGATTTGCGGATGTTAAAAAAACCTTGCGTTCCTGGGATAAAGCCCACTTGGTCATGCTGTATGATCTTTTTAATATGATGTTGGATTCTTTTTGCTAGAATTTTATTGAGGATTTTTGCATCTATGTTCATCAGTGATATTGGCCTGTAGTTTTCCTTTTTTGTGACATCTTTGTCTGGTTTTGGAATTAGGGTGATGGTGGCCTGATAGAATGAGTTTGGAAGTTTACCATCTTCTGCAATTTTCTGGAAGAGTTTGAGTAGGATAGGTGTTAGCTCTTCTCTAAATTTTTGGTAGAATTCCGCTGTGAAGCTGTCTGGTCCTGGGCTTTTGTTTGCTGGAAGATTTCTGATTACAGTTTCGATTTCCGTGCTTGTGATGGGTCTGTTAAGATCTTCTATTTCTTCCTGGTTCAGTTTTGGAAAGTTATGCTTTTCTAAGAATTTGTCCATTTCTTCCAAGTTGTCCATTTTATTGGCATATAGCTGTTGGTAGTAGTCTCTTATGATCCTTTGTATTTCTGTGGAGTCTGTTGTGATCTCTCCATTTTCGTTTCTAATTTTGTTGATCTGATTCTTCTCCCTTTGTTTCTTGATGAGTCTGGCTAATGGCTTGTCAATTTTGTTTATCTTCTCGAAAAACCAGCTTTTAGTTTTGTTGATTTTTGCTATGGTCTCTTTTGTTTCTTTTGCATTTATTTCTGCCCTAATTTTTAAGATTTCTTTCCTTCTACTGACCCTGGGGTTTTTCATTTCTTCCTTCTCTAGTTGCTTTAGGTGTAGAGTTAGTTGATTTATTTGATTTTTTTCTTGTTTCTTGAGGTATGCCTGTATTGCTATGAACCTTCCCCTTAGTATTGCTTTTACAGTGTCCCATAGGTTTTGGGTTGTTGTGTTTTCATTTTCGTTCGTTTCTATGCATAATTTGATTTCTTTTTTGATTTCTTCTGTGATTTGTTGGTTATTCAGAAGCGTGTTGTTTAGCCTCACGCTTTAAAGAATTCTTTAAAAAGCAAAAGTAAAATCATTTCTAGATTTTGGAAAAAAGAATGAGAAAGAGAGTGAGTGCATTTGAGTACACTGCACAAGAACAGTTTTTTACCAGCTGTTACATTGGTCTGTATCAAAGTTCACTTTATTCTTTTGGGCAGCTATTCCAGCTTTTCGTTATCTGTGATGAATTATGACATATGATATATTCCTCTTAGGCCTGTGTCATTTGCGAATTCCTTATCTTTGTTCAAGTTGTTGATGTAACAACTAACTGCATTTCTCAAGGTGGGGAACCCATACGTTTTTGAGTGCTGTTGCTTAGAAACATCTGTTTTATGAAGTCTGCATTAATTCATCTTATTTATGAGAACTTTTAAAGATTTTCATCAGGTTATTTTACTGAATGTAGGAAGGGCCTTAAAAAGCAAATTAAATTAGTTGGCAGTTTAGCCTTCACAGTTTCACTTTTTACAAACAGAAACTATGTGAAGAGGTATTTTGTCCATGAAGTTTATTAGGAACATTGAGAGACCTAGCTCCCTCTTGTGCAGTTGTCAGTTATCCTTATTCTATTCCTGTTTCTCTCTTTTTTAGAAACAGCTTTACCCATGTAAAATTTGCATATCATAAGATTCACCCATTTAAAGTGTACAGAGTCAGTGGTGGTTGGTATATTTTATAGAATTGTGTAGCCATTGCCATAATCTAATTTTGGAATTTTTACTACCCCAGAAAGAAACCTTGTAACCATTTTCTCTCTCTAAAAGAAAAATCTTGAAAATTCTTTTAAAATCTAGTAGGTTCTTTAAAAAAAACCAAACTGTAGTACAGATTATAATTTTGTTTTCTAAGGAGGTCTTTTCTCGGCAAACTGCTTTTCCATTTGAGGCTTCACATTCTCTTTCTTCATATCCTATGCTTATAAATCTAGAATTTCTTTCCTCACATATTTATTTAGCTAATTTAACAGATAATGCAAGGAAAATAGATACGGCTACTTAACATGAGGCGGGACTGTTTGTTGTTTCATGTCTTTAAAGAGCCTGTGCTCTTCTTTGGGCTTCCCTGGTGACTCAGACGGTATAGAATCTGCCTGCAATGTGGGAGACCTGGGTTCAATCCCTGGGTTGGGAAGATCCTTGGGAAGAGGGCATGGCAACCCACTCCAGTATTCTTCCCTGGAAAATCCCCATGGACAGAGGAACCAGGTGGGCCCCAGTCCATAGGGTTGCAAAGAGTAGGACATGACTGAAGCAACTTAGTACACATCCAGGCCTGAGAGTAAGACCAGTGTATGTGGTCAGGTTGTATAGTTTTATCTTGGAGGGAGTCTGTTTGAGGTAATGCGCTAAAATAAAAGCTTCATTGAGGATTTAAGTTGCTTAAAGTAGTGGAGCCAACAGAGTTCTGTCTGAAGTCAGAGCCTGTGTTGGTAAGGACTGTTGTTAACTGCTGTTTTCCTTGGAAAGATAGGATAAAACTTCTGAATTCTGTAATTTTCAAACACTTGAGTCAGTTAATCAGAAATACCTTTGGTGAAGGAATGAATCCATGTGTCCTACACCTTGCACTTGACTTACTTGATTTGGAGGGTAGGCTGTGGAGAAGACTGACATATAAGAAGTTCTATATTTAGTTACTTTCCAGTGTATTTTTACTAACACTGCTTTTATACTTCTAATTTAGACTCAACTTTGTATTCCTCTTTAGGAAAGTGAAATGTGGTTAGTGATTGGGCTGTTTCTAGGGTTTGTTTTTTTTTTTTTTCCCTTGACATAAATGCATTTTGGCATTTCCTTTCTCTTTTTATCTAAGCAAATTTTACTTTCATATTTCTTTCTGTTTATCTCCTCCCCCCAAAAAAGATCTTGGGTATGCTTTTCTTTTATATATAAGAATCTCTTGTTTTCAGCATGGATTGAGAAAAATAATTGTATTAAAATCAATATTTGATGATGTGGCATTTCTGTTTTAATTAGTTTCTCCCTACTCTTTCCTCTGTATTATTTGAAAGATGGAAATAATTTACTTAAGCCTTCTCAGTTCAATTCAGTTCAATTGCTCAGTTGGATCTGACTCTTTGTGATGCCATGGACTGCAGCACGCCAGGCCTCCCTGGCCATCACCAACTTCTGAAGTCTACTCAAACTTACCTCCATTGAGTCGGTGATGCCATGCAACCGTCTCATCCTCTGTCATCACTTCTCTTCCCACCTTCAATCTTTCCCAGCATCAGGGTCTTTTCAAATGAGTAAGTTCTTCGCATCATGTGGCCAAAGTATTGGAGTTTCAGCTTCAGCATCAGTCCTTTCAATGAATATTCAGGACTGACTTTCTTTAGGATTGACTGATTGGATCTCCTTACAGTCCAAGGTACTCTTGAGAGTCTTCTCCAACACCACAGTTCAAAAGCATCAATTATTTGGCGCTCAGCTTTCTTTATAGTCCAACTCTCACATCCATACATGACTACTGGAAAAACAAAAGCTTTGACTAGATGGACTTTTGTTGGCAAAGTAATGCCTCTGCTTTTTAATATGCTGTCTAGGTTGGTCTTAACTTTTCTTTCAAGGAGCAAGCATCTTTTAATTTCATGGCTGCAGTCACCATCCGCAGTGATTTTGGAGCCCTAAAAAATAAAATCTGTCACTGTTTTCATTGCTTCCCCATTTATTAGCCATGAAGTGATGGGACCAGATGCCATGATTTTGGTTTTCTGAATGGTGAGTTTTAAGCCAACTTTTTCACTCTCCTCTTTCACTTTCATCAACAGGCTCTTTAGTTCTTCTTCGCTCTCTGCCATAAGGGAGGTGTCATCTGCATATCTGAGGTTATTGATATTTCTCCCAGCAATCTTGATTCCAGCTTGTGCTTCATCCAGCCCAGCGTTTCTCATGATGTACCCTGCATATAAGTTAAATAAGCAGAGTGACATTATACAGCTTTGATGTACTCCTTTCTCGATTTGGAACCAGTCTGTTGATCCATGTCCAGTTCTAACTGTTGCTTCCTGACCTGCATACAGATTTCTCAAGAGGCAGGTCAGGTGGTCTGGTATTCCCATCTCTTTCAGAATTTTCCGCAGTTTGTTGTGATCCACATAGTCAAAGGCGTTGGCATAGTCAGTAAAACAGAAGTAGATGTTTTTCTGGAACTCTGTTGCTTTTTCAATAATCCAGCAGATGTTGGCAATTTGATCTGTGGTTCCTCTGCCTTTTCTAAAACCAGCTTGAACATCTGGAAGTTCACGGTTCATGTATTGCCGAAGCCTGGCTTGGAGATTTTTGAGCATTACTTTGCTAATGTGTGAGATGAGTGCAATTGTGCGGTAGTTTGAGCATTTTTGGCATTGCCTTTCTTTGAGATTGGAATGAAAACTGACCTTTTCCGGTCCTGTGGCCACTGCTGAGTTTTCCAGATTTGCTGGCATATCGAGTGCAGCACTTTCACAGCATCATCTTTGAGGATTTGAAATAGCTCAACTGGAATTCCATCACCTCCACTAGCTTTGTTCGTAGTGATGCTTTCTAAGGCCCACTTGACTTCACATTCCAGGATGTCTGGCTCTAGGTGAGTAATCACACCATTGTGATTATCTGGGTCGTGAAGATCTTTTTTGTACAGTTCTTCTGTGTATTCTTGCCACCTCTTCTTAATATCTTCTGCTTCTGTTAGGTCCATACCATTTCTGTCCTTTATTGTGCCCATCTTTGCATGAAATGTTCCCTTGGTATCTCTAATTTTCTTGAAGAGATCTCTATTCTTTCCCATCCTATTGTTTTCCTCTGTTTCTTTGCATTGATCACTGAGGAAGGCTTTGTTATCTCTCCTTGGTATTCTTTGGAACTCTGCATTCAAATGAGTATATCTTTCCTTTGCTCCTTTGCTGTTTGCTTCTGTTCTTTTCACAACTATTTGTAAGGCCTCCTTAGACAACCATCTCTTTGAACCAGAGATCAAAAACCATTTTACCTTTTTGCATTTCTTTTTCTTGGGGTTGATCTTGATCATGGCCTCCTGTACAGTGTCACAAACCTCTGTCCATAGTTCTTCAGGCTCTCTGTCTATCAGATCTAATCCTTGAATCTATTTGTCACTTCCACTGTATAATCGTAAGGGATTTGATTTAGGTCATACCTGAATGGTCTAGTGGTTTTCCCCACTTTCTTCAATTTCAGTCTGAATTTGGCAATATGGAATTCATGATCTGAGCCACAGTCAGCTCCCAGTTTTGTTTTTGCTGACTGTATAGAGCTTCTCCATCCTTGGCTGCAAAGAATATAATCAATGTGATTTTGGTATTGACCATCTGGTTATGTCCATGTGTAGAGTCTTCTCTTGTGTTGTTGGAGGAGGGTGTTTGCTATGAACAGTGCATTCTCTTGGCAAAACTCTATTAGCCTTTGCCCTGCTTCATTCTGTATGCCAAGACCAAGTTTGCCTGTTACTCCAGGTATTTCGTGACTTTCTACTTTTGCATTCCAGTCCCCTATAATGAAAAGGGGACTATAATGAAAATAAAAGATGATGCTGTGAAAGTGCTGCACTCAATATGCCAGCAAATTTGGAAAACTCCGCAGTGGCCACAGGACTGGAAAAGGTCTGTTTTCATTCCAATCCCAAAGAAAGGCAATGCCAAAGAATGCTGAAACTACTGCACAATTGCACTCATCTCACATGCTAGTAAAGTAATGCTCAAAATGCTCCAAGCCAGGCTTCAGCAATACATGAACTGTAAACTTCAAGATGTTCAAGCTGGTTTTAGAAAAGGCAGAGGAACCACAGATCAAATTGCCAACAAAAAAGCAAGAGTGTTCCAGAAAAACATCTATTTCTGCTTTATTGACTGTGCCAAAGCCTTTGACTATGTGGATCACAATAAACTGTGGAACATTCTTCAAGAGATGGGAATACCAGACCACCTGACCTGCCTCCTGAGAAATCTGTATGCAGGTCAAGAAGCAACAGTTAGAACTGGACATGGAACAACAGACTGGTTCCAAATAGGAAAAGGAGTACGTCAAGGCTGTATATTGTCACCCTGCTTATTTAACTTATATGCAGGGTACATCATGAGAAACGCTGGGCTGGATGAAGCACAAGCTGGAATCAAGATTGCCAAGAGAAATATCAATAACCTCAGATATGCAGATGATACCACCCTTATGGCAGAAAGTGAAGAAGAACTAAAGAGCCTGTTGGTGAAAGTGAAAGAGGAGAACAAAAAATCGGCTTAAAACTCAACATTCAGAAAACTAAGATCATGGCATCTGGTCCCATCACTTCATGGCAAATAGATGGGGAAACAGTGGAAACAGTGGCTGACTTTATTTTTTAGGGTTCCAAAATCACTGCAGATGGTGATTGCAGCCATGAAATTAAAAGATGCTTACTCCTTGGAAGGAAAGTTATGACCAACTTAGACAGCATATTAAAAAGCAGAGACATTACTTTGCCAACAAAGGTCCGTCTAGTCAAGACTATGGTTTTTCCAGTCGTCATGTATGGATATGAGAGTTGGACTATAAAGAAAGCTGAGCACCGAAGAATTGATGCTTTTGAACTGTGGTGTTGGAGAAGACTCTTGAGAGTACCTTGAACTGCAAGGAGATCCAGCCAGTCCATCCTAAAGGAGATCAGTCCTGGGTGTTCATTGGGAGGACTGATGTTGAAGCTGAAACTCCAATATTTTGGCCACCTGATGCGAAGAACTTACTCATTTGAAAAGACCCTGATGTGGGGAAAGATTGAAGTCAGCAGGAGAAGGGGACGACAGAGGATGAGATGGTTAGATGGCATCACCGATTCAATGGACATGAGTTTAGGTAAACTCTGGAAGTTGGTGTTGGACAGGGAGGCCTGGCGTGCTGTGATTCATGGGTCGCAAAGAGTTGGACACGACTGAGCGACTGAATTGAACTGATAATGAAAAGGACATCTTTTTTGGACATCAGATGACCATTATATCTACTACTGTGGGCAAGAATCCCTTAGAAGAAATGGAGTAGCCATCATAGTCATGAAGAGTCCAAAATGCAGTATTTGCGTGCAATCTCAAAAACGACAGAATGATCTCTGTTCATTTCCAAGGCAAACCATTCAATATTAGTAATCCAAGTCTATGCCCCTGAAGAAGCTGAAGTTGAACAGTTCTGTGAAGACCTACAAGACCTTCTAGAACTAACACTTAAGGCTTTTAGCAACAGTTTAACAAGCTGCAAATTTTTATTATATTCAGACATATATAAAATTTGCCAAATGCTATGAAGATGAAAATTTCAAGTGTTAGGTAATAGGTTTTCAAAAGAAAATTTTGAGTTCATTCTTTATTGTGAACAAAGATCATTTAATACTACAACTTCTAGTTTTAGCTTTCCTTCATGATATTCTTTCTTACTCCTAGCTTTGTGAAATTCAGGATACATATTTTAACTGGGAGGATCAATGTCTTTTTGAATTCAGTAAACAGTTAACTAGCAATATTGTTTGCTACCAAGGATAAAATGTCTTCTAGTGCTACTTTTATTTTTTTAATCACTTAGTACAAATAATAATCTTCCTTAATTGTTGGAATGTTGCTTTTCTTGGAATACTCGGCAAGTCCCTTAAATTCTGTGCCTTGATTCTTTAGAAAATGAACATAGGATTCTTTTTTTTTTTTAATTAATTTTTTTATTAAAGGATTGAACATAGGATTCTAATTGGTCTTCTGAAGTTTTTTCCAACATTGATTCTACTATCTTTAGAGGATATCTTGATTATTATTTCCATCCAAAATGCATGTAATAATAAGTATAAAATAATTTTTGAATAGTAGATATAAATTTGATTTTATGGACAATTATAATATTATAAAATATATTTAAAAGATACAGTATTCTTTAATCTGGGATACAAAAGTAATCATAGTCTAATAAAGGCATTTATGCTTTTTCATTTCAGAGAATCCTATGCTTGTGCCTTTCTTGAGTTGGAGATACCACAGAGTAAGAAGTAGTTCCTTGAGTCATAACATTCCTCTTTATAGCTTCTTTAGGAGGGAAAAATTCAATATGATAGCAAATTAAAATACTTGATGAAAGTGCTGGATAAAAGAGTAGGAGTAGACTAATGGTCTGTTTGAAGAAGCCAATTTATAGCTGATATGCACTAGTACATGCCATCTTACATGTAAAGGATGATAAATAATACTTTTTTTTTTAACAAAGAAAGGTGTTGGAGCATCTTGGGTTATTTGACATCTCTACTGTCTAGTTTTATATGGTTTAAAAATTTTAGTAACTTTTTCTGTATATCATCAGCATGAAAGGAAAAGCCAAGAAGAAAATGGGAGTCAGAATGAATGGAAAATTCATTGTGCAGTTCACTAAAATTATAATAAAAGAAAAATGTTTGCTAATAATTTTTACAACAGTAATTACATGAAGTTTAGTGTGTGCGTGTATGAATAATATAATTCTTGTGAGTGGAAAGACATTAATTTTGTGCTCGTAAACATTTTTTCTCTTTCTCCCAACAGAATCTGTCTATGATCTTCTCCCAAAGGAGTTACAGTTACCACCATCTAGAGAAACATCTGTAGCATCAATGAGTCAGACAAGTGGTGGTGAGGCAGGCTCGCCTCCTCCAGCTGTAGTTGCTGCTGGTATGCATTTCATTTTACTTTTTAAAGAAAACTAAAGCATTATCTGGTCAACATGAACAGTGCTGGCAAAATTCGTATTAAAGAGTGTGTGTGATTTGAGGGTTTGTTTCAGGAGGTTTTAAAATACATACTTTTAACATTAAAAATTTTCTATAAAATACTCTTGATACATTTATTATTTCTTAAAATTTCACATTGGCGCATCTGTTAGTGCCATCTCCCAGAATCGATCTTATCTTCAACTATGGGAGTGAGTTTAAAGCTCTTTGGTTGACTGCACATAATAAAGTTATTAAATACCAAGTTGTGGATAGAAAATTACATTTGAGTCTATAAAACAGTTACTTTTGAAAGTATGCTCAAAGGGGAAAATGTTTTGTGTAATCTGAAAAAGGACTCAAGCACTCAAGTGTTCTTTTTGTTTATATCATGTTACTATAACCTTTTCCCTACATTTAAAAACATGTGTGACCTTACACTTATTTTAAATTCAATCAAAAGTAATGGAAGATTTGAATGTAATGTTATATAAAGATACTTTTTTGTATCAGTGAAAAAGTATGGAAAGTAATGTTTGAAATTTATCAAGTTTATTTTTGATCAGCTCTCAAATCATACACTTTATAATTATATAAAATTGGTTCAAATTTTTATTGAATTAAAAGAAAAGATTGACAGATAAACTAATAGGAAAATGTCTTGATTATGATAAATAATAAGAATGCTTCAATAATACTAGATTGCCCAACTGTAATTCTTTTTTTAGTTGGGTTTACAGTTTACTAAGTGTGTTTGGTTTTTTAAAAAAGCTAGAAAATTATATGTACATACTCTGAAGCTTTATCTGTCTCTTACTAATTAGAGGTTTCTTGCCCGATATGATACCTCTCATCTTTTAAAATGCTACTTAAAATCCATCAGAGTATAGTTTTCAGTAAATTCTTTTTGTTTCAAAGAGAACAGTGAAGTGGAAGGTTGTGATTTAAATGAGGATATTGGTACTCTAGTAGAACTTTGGGTATTTTTCTTATTTGCATTAGCCTAAGCCCAGTCAACTTTGTGTACCAATATTTCCCCTGAGCCATACAGTGTAATCTGCAGCCTTCTTGGTTGAGGGCAGGAAAACTTTAACCATGGCCAAGAAACATACCAGCCCTGCTCACTGTTCATGTGTTGCCAGACATTTTCTAACAGATACTGTGGATTTAATTGTGAACTTTTTAGTAACTGAATTGTAAAGATAACCTGGTTTCACTTTATATGCACTGAGTATTTTTTCCTGGAATTTAAGTATTTAGCTTTAAAATAGTATCAGATAATAAAATATTTTTTAAAAATTTTAAATGAAATATTTCACTTTAAATCCACAGGTAGAAATTGACTAACTGATTTCTTTTGTATCTTTTGAGATTTTTTTTTAAAGCCATGTTGAATCTGTATAGAACTAAAAGTCTGTTTCTTCTGTGCTTTTTAACATCTGTTGACAGTAGATCCAGTTCCTTTTAAAAGCTGAAAAATGTTAGCTAGGTTTGGAAAAAGAACAACACTTCCTTTTAAATAATACCAAAGTCAGTTTTAGAAGTTTTTATATATAAATATTGAAAGTTTTTGAATTTGAGTCACTGATGGAATGTTGATCCTTCCTCCCTCTCTCCCTCCCTCCCTCCATAATCCTCTCCAGATAAATTAGAATGAAGGCTTTGAGTTGAAAAATCATGAAAGTAAGAATTCACTAAAGGAAGTATTCTGAAGTAATGAAGTCTTTTATTAGATCAAGCAGTTATTGACATTGTAAGATTATGAAAAGAGTAAGGAGGTAACCTTGACAATTTTCATATATTCACACACAGAAAGTTTCTGTGATCTAAAACCCATTTGTAATTTTTTTTTACACATATTTACTTTTAACCAACATAAACTTATTCTAGAATTCTAGTCCCATATTGGTAGAGCCTTCGTCATACAACATTATAGGTAAGAGAGTTTAAATTGCAGAATAATTATTGTAGGGAGTTCAGTTAGTATGTATATTTAGAGTTGCTTTTTTAAAATTTGGCATATTAATATCCTTAGCGACATAAATGTCAAAAAGAGTTTTGGAGTAAATTACCAGTTACTCAGTGTTTCCTGGCCAAAAGACTAGATATTTAGGGAAAGATACATTAATTTAGACTTTTCTGATTTTTTTTTTAATCTGTAGCATTTGCTGTTTTAATATGAAATGCATAAAAATGATGACTCTTGATGTAGTTAATTCTTCAGAGTTTTGAAGGAGCTGGATTGGCTGCTATCAGGTATGAGGGCCTGGTGGGAACAGACTTCTAGTTCTGCCATAAAGGTTTGTGTTTCACAAATTCTGAATCAATTTAAATTTTAAAATTTAGAGATTGGGAATATAGATATTCATGTACATTTTAAATTATTTAATTATTAAAAATGTGTTTCTCAGATTCGCCAATCTATATTTTTTTCCCTTTACGTATTACTGAAGGATTGAGTAAACATGATGCTGCTAATCCACAATCCAGAATATTGGGTAAAAAATGCCTCTTAAACCTCCTTTTATGTCTCTACACTATACACACTTTTAATACTGTCATTTATAATATCTTTAGTCTGGTAAGACCCTCGATTGGGAGTAGGGGAAAGAGGGCTTCCTTCCTCACAATGTCACCCCTCTCCAGAGGACCAAGAGTCACAGTCTGGAGGTATAGTTGAAAATCAGCAGTCTGGAATTTGTATTTTAAACCATTTTTAAAAAACAGCTGTTTTTATCCCACCAGAAAGTTTCTTAGTAGTTTGAGATTCAACATGTGAATGTATAAAAGTTTTAAAGTACAGACTTCCTGAAGAATATTGTAGGTTTCTGGTAATTAAGACAGAGGCCATTTTTCTAACATAAAGTTATCCAAATGAATTTATTATATTTTTTGGCAAAATAAGGAGTTGTTCAAGGAGTAGATAAAAAATGCAAGTTGTGAAAGGATTCTTTTTGTTGTTTCTTTAATCCTATAGTATAGGTTATAAGACACTAAAATATATTAGTAAGAATTACTAAGAAGAACTAAAACAGTCACATTAGAATTTAGGGGTTTTAAAGAGATATGGCAGATATTTTTCTTAAATAACAGCTTTATTGAGATATTGTTGTTGTAAACTGAAAGGTGAATTGATCTTGGTTATTCCATATGATCAATTCCTACTTTTCCTAGAAAACTGGACCGCTTCCAAAAGGAAGTCAGTTACAAACATGTTGCCAAGTAGGTTTTAAAACTACTCCTCATTCTGTCTTTTAAAATTACATATAAATACATACATTTATACATACAGAAATATGTGTATGGATCTATGTATAGATGTTTACTAACATCTGCATTATTAGAATGAAAAAAACATCAGCAGACTTGGACCATAATGGTTAATTCAGAAACAATTACCAATTTGGGAGACTGTCCATATTGTAAATTTTCACTGACAAAAAGTACACATGACCTATTAATGATTTATTTCCTAAATGTTTACCTTTTTTTGTCCTCTTAATTTTTAGCAACTTTTATAAATATTGTGATTTATTCATTTTCTGATAGAATAAGCACATTTTTGTGTCACCTGAGTTTTAGAATAGCATTTTGAAACTGCACAGATTCTCAACCATTCATGGACAAAATACATATATCAAATAGACACGGTTTCTTTTTTCCCTGTGTTTTGTAGAATTTCACATTAATAAGTTAATGTACAGAAGTGGGCTTACTTTTTTTCTGTTACCAATAAGATTGATAATAAGCAAAAGGTATTACCATAACCGTTTTATAATAATTAGTTATATAAATAATAGTAATCAAGTTATATAAAGACACTCCAACTGTACTAGAGTGAGGGGAATTGATAAGGGTAGGATATAACAAGAGACTTCAGCTATTTCTATGACATTATTTTTCTTTTCCTATATGTGAAATACAATAAAATTAGCTTGAGCTTTGGAATCATAAAGAACTAATATGAATCTGATTGCTATCTTATCATTTCTATCATATAGACAGAATCTTGTGGAAATTCAGTAAATATTTCATATTACCCCTGTAACTGGACAGTAATGACAACTTTCTTAAGGCTACTTTGAAGGTAGATACTTAATGTTGCTTGATGATTAATAATGTTTAGATGAACATTGACCTCCCTCCCACATGGATTTCTCCTTTCATTTTTTAGTAAGGTTTTTAAAAATAGATCTTATTTTTATAAAAACAAGTTTTTAAGCTTTATTTTGCTTCTTTCTTTCCATTCTCACTCTGTTTTTTACATTATTTTGAAGTTTTGTGTATCAGACAACACATGGGCCGTGGGATTTCCTCTCTGAGTTAGTCTTTAATGTTGACACTCTCTTACTAGGAACCTTTGTAAATAAAAAAAAACATGGATGGAGGATGATGAATCATAGGGAGAACAGACACTTCCCAATGAGATGATTCTGCAGATTTGACTGATTAAGTATTCTTCCTAGAATTCTCTTCTTACTTTTAAAAAAATTAAATGATAAAGTTGGGTGATCGATTATCAAAACTTTTTAGTAGAGCAATTTATTGCTTTTGGTTTTTGTCTAGATGTTTTATTTTATCTACAGTTGGATCTAACATACACTCTAATCCAGATCCAGTTGTGAAACCATTCTGAATAATTAAGTTAGAAGATTTTGATGATACAAAAACTATTTTCTTTTCCTTTTTTTGGTCACTTCTAAAAAAAGAAATGTGAAGACATTGGACTGGTGTTAGCAGGAGTGCCTTTATTATTTAATCTAAACTATATTAAAATGTATTATATGATAAAGCATTGAAGTGACCTTCAAATAGCATCCCTCAGAACTGCTTTTTCTCTCCAGTCCTTAAGTTAATGTGGTAGTAATCTCTCTTTTTGTCTTCAAGTAACATTACCTTTCAGGTAGTATAATTGCTGTCTATTTATTTTAAACCTGTTCTTCCTGGGGTCTTTGACAGCAACAAATACAGTTGTCAGCTAGTATAGTTCCCTATTGTGTTTAAATTATTTGAGGGTGAGGATAGTAACAACGACTGATGCTACCTAGTAGTATTTAAATCACTGGATGATAGAAGACATCTTTCTCTTTGAGAAGATTTAAAAAAACAAATTGTATAATGTGTACTTAGTACCTGTTTTACCCTTAGGGTTGAATAGGACAAAATACATACTTAAAACACATTGCTTTAAGTGTCAGGACACTTGCAAATGTTGTAAGCATTTTATTTTTCAGTAACATTATTTAATAAATATTCTGTGAATATATTTATTAATGGCACTCAGACAAGGTAAAAATAATTATTTTAGGAGAATTTAGATTAAAAGTGGGAAAGTAGTTATTGTGTAGTATTAGAATTCTGACTGGCAGTTTGATGAACTGGAGGAGAAAAGGATGGTCTATAGTAAGTCAGTAACAAACCTTTCAGTTTCAGCAGTAGAGCTAATTTTTTATAAAATAGAGCCACTGGGATCAAGCATTGTATACACAGTAGCATATCTAATTTAAAAGTGTAAATTAGAACTTCTGTGGCAGTTCAGTGGTAAGACGCTAAGCTTCCAATGCAGAGACATGGGTTCGATCCCTAGTTTGGAACTAAGATTCCACATGCTGTGTGGCACAGGCAAAAATTTTTTTAAATTAAAAAAAAATTTTTTTAAGTGTACATTAGTAACTTTTGGGGGGAGGGGTATGAAGAAGTGTTTGGAAGCTGGCCTGAGAAATGAAAATACTCTTTTGCTGTAAAACGCAGATTTTTTTTTCTGTTTTTGTGTATTTGTCAGAACATAACATTTTCTGCTCTTTAAGGAAATTTGGGTAAGGGAACAGTTTAAAAACACTTAGAGCATTCTGGCTTATGGATTAGATTGCATTAGTAAACAAAAGAGCAAATTGGTGAATATGAGTTAACAAAAATTTTGAATAAGAAATTTCCCCTTATGCATTTATTTGGGTGTTAATAATTTAATTTTTTAAAGTTTGTTTTAAAACATTGCTTATTGTAGCATATAAACTCATGTTGGGTGGGAAAAGTACAAATGAGAAATTGAAACTGTTTTAAACATGTAAATTAAATGATAGACACTACAATTTTGGGGTTTTGTTTTTTTTCTTTTGTTTTATTTTTATTTTTGTTTTTTGGTAAAGTAATCTGGATTGCTTATTTTATATGCTGGGATGCTAGTTGTTTTTTCTATTAATACACTTAACTTGCATTCTAGCTTCGCCATTCAGAGACAGGCATCGTGTGGTGGGTTGTGTGACAGTGTCTGTCAATAGTGAAGACAAATAGTGCCAGAGACACTTAACCCATCCAATCTCACCCAGGGTATAGGTCGGTCTCGTTTTCAGACTTCTTCATAAGTCTTTTTTTCTTTCTTTCTTTCTTCCTTCCTTCCTTTCTTTTTTTGTTTCTAAATAGTGGATTGATACTGATTGAAACTAAAGCTTTATGTAAAGTTTTAAACTTTACGTTAATATTTAACGAAGAAGAAGAAGAAAAGTAGAAAACGAAGGTTGGCATGTAAGGTGTTGACAAAGCAGGTTTGCAGCCACTTTGTGTGTTGTAGATTTTTCAATCCCTTGGCAGCATGAATGTTGGCCTTTTAAATTTTTTCCTGTCAATATCTTTCTTCTTTGATCTGAAAATATGTTCTTATATCTGGTGACTTTTATCAAACAAAATGTTTAGATTTGAAGTCATTGTTACCAGTAAGAAAAATGAAATACTTACAAAGAATAACTTAGGCTGAACAGTAAATGTTTTAGACCAGAAATGGTTTCCGGATAACCTGTGTTGTTTTTTATTACTATTTTCTGAACAGTTTTGTTTACTCCTTCTCTGTTCCACTATTGGTTCACTTAGCACACTTGTAAATTGTTATGGGGTTTTTTTCTTTTAAGGAAACTCAACTGATTTTGCACTGGTGTTGAAAAGTTATAAAATATAAGTGCATATTTAAATACTAGGGACCACATTTTTATCTTGAAAGCTTAGTTAAATGTCATTTCTGTTATATTTTTAAAAATCAGTGAAAGGTATTTGTTACTGTTGAGGACTTTAAAGAATGTTTCTAATTTCACAGCTTACTATAAAAAGTTTAGTTAGGTCCACAAAGTATCATCTCTTTTTTATGATATTTAAAGCACTAAAATGATGTGATAATTTAATTTCTTGTTTACAAATCTAGAACTAATAGTTCTTAATTTTAAAATGTAATTTAAGCAAACTGTATAAAATATACATGGATTTCTCTATGTAGTATCATTTAAAACTCCATTTTCATCTTTCCAAACAAATTAATAATATAGTTGACCCTTGAATGACAGAGGGTTGGAGTGAGTAGAGGTGCTGTCCCTTAGCACAGTCAAAAATCATGTATTACTTTACAGTTGGCATTCTGTATCCTTGGCTCTTCATCCACAGATTTGAAATCTACAATGTTCTTGCTATTATTTTATGCATTTATTTTTAATAGATAATATTAAGAATTTGCTAAATTTTTTAGTAAATTTATGGATTAATACACAAGTACGTAGGGGCTTCCCAGGTGGCTCAGTGGTAAAGAATCTACCTGCCAATGCAGGAGATATGGGTTTGATCCCTGGGTCAGGAAGAGCCCCTGGAGGAGGAAATGGCAACCCACTCCAGTATTCTTGCTTGGGAAATTCCATAGACAGAGACCCTGACAGGCTACAGTCAATAGGGATGCAAAGAGTCATACATGACTGAGCACACAGCACACAAGTAGGTCACTTGACACAGCTGAGTTTTAAGAAAGAAGGTTCTTAGCACATTTTTGTAGAAATAGTAAGTTACCTCTAAACTCTTTTGAGTTACTCCCAAACTTTCCCTGTAGCAGATAATGTTGTTATAGTAAGATATAGTCTAAGCATTTTAAGTAGTAAATCTTTTTTTTTAAAACCTGATATGTGTCTATTATGAACCCATCGGTCCATTTATTTACCAGTTTAATGTAACTCAGCATACACAGGAAATTTTGACCTTCCCATAAATCAATTTAATTAAAAAGTAGAATTTTTACTACATGAAAGTCATAGTATGTTATGTGTCTGGGGAGTCTAAGATGAGAAAGATGTTGTCCATGCTTTCTAGGGGCCCATAGTTCTTATCCCTTACTTTACCACCTCACTTAGCCTTATTAATGCACTTAGCCGATGTTTTCCTAACCAAAATGTAACATGCTTTTGTAAAGGGTTTTATATACCATCTTCATCAGTATCAGAGGAACAATGATACTATTGTAAAGAGTTTTATAGTTCAAAAAATTGTCTTATATTCATTATGTTCTTAAAATAAGTAGAACTTTGGTAATTTAGGATCGAACTGAGGTAACTTTTAAAAAGTAATTAAAAAAATTAAAGAATGCTTACTACTGTCTTTTGACAGTTTATGTTTTCAGCTTTAATAGTTTTGTGCTCATGAACTTTTTAATTTAATAAGTATATCCAGGAAACTGCAGGTATACTATTCAAAATGTGTGTTAGATGTCCATGGAAAATGTAGAGAATATTTTAACTTACGTAGGGTATGATATCACAGTTTGGCATACCTGTCCCAGAACAGAGATTTATGTACAATTATATCAATTGGGTTTTATAACCATGATTTTTAAATAAGACTTGCAAGATTTAATCACGCATACTTTTAAAGAGCAATACTAGATTATATCTTGCATATTAAATTCATAAATATCACATAACTTACTTTTGAGTTCATGATTACATTTTACCTAACTTTGCATCTTTCATGGACAGGGATCCCTGAGATATTCATATTCTGCATTCTCATGTGCATGGCACTTAGATTCAAAGAGTGGGTGGGAGAAAACGTCTTTTTAGAAATACAAGTTCACAGCATTCATGTTGCATGCCTTGTGTGTTCCACTGCAAATACTGCATGCTGCCTACTTGTATTTCTCTGAAAATGGTGAACATAGGCTCATACACACAACAACATGTAGTTTCTTTTTTGCCAATAGTTGGAACAGATGGAGGAATGTTAGACATAATACAATTTTTATCTTTTCTAAAGTGAATTCTGTCATATTTTTCAAAAAAATAAGGAAAAAACCTTGTTATTTAAACCCAAAGTGGCTACAAATCAGCTCCTAAACTGTCACTGACATTAGTATCTAGAATTTTGTAGTGTTTACAAATCTTTTAAAATATTTATTTACTAAGAAAACATTGCATTAATGCATGATACAAAATTGATAAAATTTTTCTTTAAATTGGAATGCAGTTTAAAGTGACTGAATTTTTCCAATTTCAACTACTGCATTTGACAAGGATACAAACTGGAAAATGGAACTGGTATCATCTAATTGCACTAAGTGCCTTAACTCATGGTAGTTGAGAAAAATCTTTCCATGTGGCATTATGTAGATTACATTATTTATGGCTAATATTAATAACAGTACTCTTCAGCCTTGACAGCAGTGAAAAATTGTGGGTGAATTTAATTCTTTCAATGATTTGAGTGTTCTGGTGCATTTTTTCAATTTAAACATAGATCTTTGGCACTTGGCTTTTGATTATCTAAACATTGGCATTCTTACATTTCACTCTACATAATTGATGTGGATGTTGCAATTCTAGTAACTGCACATCACAGTTTTAAATTTTATCATGCCACTTTAAAATAGTAGCATACATGCTATAGATGAAAATTAATTTCAATTTAAACATATTGTTAGTTGTCACATGTTGCCTATTTTCATTTTTGTATATGTTTATGATTATAAACCTTTCTGTATCTTATACAAGATAAAATTGTATAGGACTGATAACTTCCAACTGTAATATTAGTGTGCTTCCGTAGATTATGTTGTTAAAGGGTTTAGTAATTGTATTTTTCAATGAACTGATCTGCCAGTGGCCACATATTTTGAAACGATCCTGCTTTCGACTTCTTTGGTTAGGCATAGGCAAGGGAAATTATATTATGAAAAACCTTTTTATAAGAACTATTGATAATTCTGGTTCTTTGCAGAGATTTTTTTTTTCTGTTCAACTCTTTTTCATTAGACTTCAGTCAATAAAATTTGCTGTTTACTCACCTGAAGAAATTCCCTTAATAGTTAAAATCAAGTAGACCTTTTAAAGAGAGAGTAAATGGACAGTGGTAACCAAGTGCTGAATGTGTATAATCAAGTACTTTACAAGAAAAATCCTTCCATTAATAAATCCTTCCTCTGCTTTTCATTCTGCTATAAAGGATGGATTTATTAGAGATCATGGTTTTGAACTGCCACTTCCAACGTCTGGAGACCCTCAGTAGTTAACTTGCTTATCTTCTGCAGCCCAGCCTGTTCCAAATCAAACCTTTTTCATTTTTATTCTTTTAGATTTTAAAATAATCATAGTGACGGTACCAGTTCCATTTTGCCTCCGATTCAGTTGATTATATATTTTTTCTATTTATTTCTCATTTTATAATTGATATCTGGAATAATCAGCAGCTCTTTTCTCATTTATTTTCTCATATTTTTATTCCAGGATTTGCCTCTGAAGCAGGGAGTGTCTGCATTAAAAATGACCTGTAGTTCTCTGCTTCATAGGTTAGAAACTTATTTTAATATTTTGTGGCTAAGCACAGTCCCACTTTTCAAATTCTATAATGGATTATTTAATTGGCATTGAATGTGGACCACAAGCATATATTTCATATTGGGGTTTTTTTTTTATTATTTTAAATGATTAAAATTCAATAGAAATATCCAGCTGAGGCAATAAAAGCTTTATTCTTGCTTTACAGCTTAAAATATTAAATTAGATTTTTAAAAATCTATCAATTATACCAAGTAAAATAATGCTATTTTGGCATTTTTTTAAAATTGTGCTTTTTTAGGCCTTGTATTGCTTGAAGCATTTATATTCTAAAACTTAACCAAATTCCAACTATTCATTATGGGGAAAAACAATCAGTTCACAAATCACATTTCAATGGGACTGCTAGCCAGCGTAGGTGAAAACATGTATAGTGTATTTACTCTTAAATTGTACACTGCAGATGCTTCTTCAGCTCCCTCCTCTTCCTCCATGGGCGGTGCTTGCAGCTCCTTTACCACCTCTTCCAGCCCTACCATTTATTCTACCTCAGTCACCGACAGCAAGGCTATGCAAGTCGAGAGCTGCTCCTCAGCCTTGGGGGTAAGTAACCGAGGGGTAAGTGAAAAGCAGTTAACCAGTAACACAGTTCAGCAGCATCCATCAACACCGAAGAGGCACACAGTCTTGTACATCTCACCACCACCTGAGGACTTGCTGGATAACAGTCGGATGTCCTGCCAGGATGAGGGGTGTGGATTGGAATCTGAGCAGAGCTGCAGTATGTGGATGGAGGATTCCCCCTCCAACTTCAGTAACATGAGCACCAGTTCCTACAATGATAACACTGAGGTACCTCGTAAATCACGAAAACGAAATCCAAAGCAGAGGCCGGGGGTCAAACGACGAGATTGTGAAGAATCTAATATGGATATATTTGATGCCGACAGTGCCAAAGCACCTCACTATGTGCTTTCTCAGCTTACCACGGACAACAAAGGCAACTCAAAAGCAGGAAATGGGTTGGTATTCACATTTTTTTTAAAGTTCTCTCACCATTATGCAAAACAAAAAAATAAGTCATTCCTCATTTTTCTTAATTGCTCAGCTCAATTTGCATCTAAAGCAAGGATACTAATTTTATCATTGATATAACATGAAAATTTTAACTTAAAATGATCAGGTTTCACAAGAGAAGATAATAAATACCAGCAGATTTTGCCAGTAGGTATCTTAGGGTATGATTAAGTAGTAGAAAATGAAAATAATCTGTTTAAGAAATAACTTAAATTTCAGATGAATTTATACTTTAAAAGATTTTTAAAATATTTTTACTCATTGAGATAGTAATGTAATGGCTAGTAATGTAATGGCTCTAGCTAAAACCGACTTTTACAGAGGGCTAATTTGTTTTCTCTTTCACATTGTATTCCCCATATGATTCAGTTTATTTCCATTTTTGTGAAGACCTTATTTTCCTTTTATTTGATGAAAACAAAAAAACTACATTGATAGTTTGAGTCTCAATTTAGATTCATGTATTTATTTTAAGCTTTTTGTTTAATATATTTTGCCAGTTTAGGATTTCTTTAAATATATCACTTTTTTTCTGTGATTCTGGGTTATGTATTTAAAGGATAATAGAACAGAATCACGGTACCTATTTTGAGTTTTCATTCATTTCTGCCAGTTTACAACACATACTAAATATATTTCAGTAGCTATATTACAGAACGTTCACTTCTAAAGTACAGAATACTATGACTTAACTTTCTAATTCCTTTGATACTTTCATTGTAACATTTAATTGCTAGACTTCTGATTACATTTTCCTACAATATATTCAGCGTAGTTTGATAAAGTTTAACTTACTGGATCTTGAGAGATTACTTTTTTTGGATGGTCCTTTAGTTGACCAGGATCTCCTACACTTTTAGGTTGTCACAGAATACGATGGAGATGCTTTTGATTGGTTCATTATTTGATTACATCATTGGTGGATTTTTTTTAGTTAAAAATCTAATTGAGAATTACAGAGAATATCTTTAATGTTTCTTAAACTTGTCCTTAAATATTTTCTCAGTATATTTTAAAAGTAATATCTACCATTTAAGCAATGGTTATTCTATACTACTCTCTTCTCTACTCTCATCTAAAACTCCTTTGGGGTGATGAAGTTAAATAAAAATGCCCATTTAAATATTTTTCATTTTTAGAAAGTCCAGGTTAGGAAATTATCTAAAAGATATTTAGATACCCTTTCCAAAAGTATTTCTGTTACCAGAGTCAACAGTTGTAGGACATTTTGTAGAAATATTACCTATAGAATAATGCTCTGAAACATAGTAGCATAGATATAAAAGGTTCATATGTGTCTATCATTAAATACAGGTATGTGTTTATTTGGGCTTCTGTGGAGAAAGTGGTTTTTTTTTAAGTTCCATAAGAGAGATTTTCATTTTTGTACTGAAATAAATGTTAAAGTTCAGATGAAGAACAAATAAAATTTTGACTTAACAGTTAGTCAACACACATGATTTGCAGTTGCTGTTAAAAAGATATCTTGACATACATCTTTTCTGCTTCTGCTTTTGTATGATAGATATATCTTAGAAATGATTTGAGGTTACCCAGGGAAAGTATAATAACATTTGTCAAGACAAAATCTCTCATGAAATAATTCATGGAACAGAAACTCATCAAGCAGCAGAAGAAATGTCCAGCTTCTTAGGTAATGGAAAAACATTTGACACTAGCCTATGAAAATGATGCAAGAAGTTTAAACTTTGAATTTATAAGAACTATATTGAGGAAAGGATAAAACCATATGTAAATATAAAAAAAATAGGTCTTTGGAAACAGTTGTTAAGAGAATCTCAAAAGTTCATAGATGTTAGAAAATGAAAGAAATTTTGCCATAAAATTTCTATTTATATACAGCTACATTATAGAAAATGCACTCTCAAATATTTTGGTACAGCAGTTTTTATTTATCTTCAAGATGGAAATAGCATTTTGTATAATTAAAATGTTAAATGAAAGACTTTGCTAAGAAAACAGAACTATTTTTAAAAAACTACTCAGTTATTTAAGCATTCCTAGCCATATTTTTCTTAAATTCTTCACCTAAATATCCTGAGAATGAGTAGCTCAGTGTCTCTTCTGGATATTCCTAGAAATTAAGATATGATATATGTGAAACTGTTTTAGGCATTTTGTAGTAAAAATTATTTTTGTAACAGGCAACCAGAAGGATGTGCAGCACAAAAGAATTAAAGTGTCATTTTAAGACTTCTGAATGGAATATCGAAAATAGTGGATTTTCTTTTTAGATAGTCAATTTAAAAGTAAAATCCCATACAGATAGCTGCTATTTTCTTGTTTTTTCCTTAAGTCATAATGCATTAAAAATTAGTAATTTGAATGAATACTTTTCTAACAATTAGTTGATGTTCTGTTTTATACAGCTTGAGATCTAAATATGTGTGTATACCATTTTTACATTTAAACCTAGAGAATAAAGTTAGTTTTAAGGGCTTTTAAAAGTATCATTTCAGAAACTGATTACATGTATTGTTCTTTAAACCATAATGTGTATACTTCATTAACTTAATAGTTTTCATCCCAAATGAAATGTTTTATTGAAATAATCAAGCTCAGTATCTTATTTATCCTCATAAATATTACTTTGGCTAGCATAAGTGAATACAAAAGCCATATCTTGCCAAATTAATGATGTGCTACAGTTTTCTTATATTTCAGACTGAAGTCTTCCATTTTTCATTGTAAAGTTAATAGATATTAGTTACAAACATTTGAAAAATGCAGAAAAATAGAAGATAAGAAATAATCTATAATCTAGTAAATCAATATAACTAATACTAGAATTTTGTTATATTTTCTTTTAGTCCCTTTCAGTGCATATTTGGGGATGTTTTTATATTGTTTGAGTGAATATTTTTGCTTTGATTTTTAAATTAAAAAAAAAATTTTTGACCACACTATGCAGCATGTGGGATCTTTGTTCCACAACCAGAAATCAAACCCTCACCCCCTGCATTGGGAGCACAGTCTTAACCACTGGACTGCCAGAGGAGTCCCTGCTTTGATTTTTCAAATGATTAAAAAACAGTATCACTATAGAATTTCATATGCAAAATACTGTATTCACTGCAAAGGTTTGAGTTTCTACCCAGAATGATGAAAAAATAGAATTTATTGCCCTTTGTTTTGACTTTGACTCCATACTTATGTTCATAGAGTTTTTTCTTACAGGGCCTTTTAAATTACTTATACAGGTAATCTTTGACTTAATTATGTCAAACTTCATCAACAAGTTTGCCTTCATCAGCAAATACTTTTTTTCAGCATCTTTTGTTTCGGGAATTGTGCAAGGTTTAAGGAATATGAATATGATTGAGCAAAGTACTTCCGCCTCAGAACCCTTTTTCTCAGTCAGTCTGACTGCATTCCTTTGCATCCCTTCTTCCCTCCATTCTTCTGTCCCTTTCTAGCCTTACATGAATGTAAGGCCCAAATTCCCAGTCCCAAATTCCATTGAGAATGTAGCCTTTCCCTCTTCATTATTGACTACTGAGACAACAATTTGATTAGAAATGGAGAAGTAGGGACTTCCCTGACAGTCCAGTGGTTAAGACTTCACCTTCCAATGCAGGCGATGCAGGTTTGATCCCTGGTCAGGGAACTAAGATCCCACATGCCTCAAGGCCAAAAAAATAAAAACCCAAAATATAAAACAGAAGCAATAGTGTAACAAATTCAATAGAGTTTTAAAATTGTCCACATATTAAAAAAAAAAATTATTTAAAAAAAAGAAAGAAAATGGAGAGGTAAACATTGGAGCTAGGTTTTAGGCTGCTTAGCCACCTGTGTTGAAGTCATAATATTTCTCCTGGGACCTGTTTGCTTTTGGACAGGATTTTGGCCACAGTCATCTCTTGGATTCTGTATCTTCAATATGAGTGTAAACTTTAGGACTGGGAAAATCATGCCAAAAGCATTATAGGCCCTGATTCTGTTTTTAAATGTACATAGGTAATTTTTAAACTAATAGTATTGTCTTCTATTTATTTTTATCACAGATTTACAGTACTTCAGATTAAATGTGTTGACCTGAAGTCCTAACCACCACTTGAAATATTTCTTCAAACATACATTCTGCATAGGAAATGCATGATACATCAGTAAACACTGGAAACCCAACTTAAAAAAATAAGTTAAACTGCCTAACTGTAAAGCCCAGATTATACATTTTTTTATATGCTAAAGGCTTTACTTATTTAATCACAAATGAAAATACTCTGAAAAATTGAACTTCTGGGAAAGATTGTTTAAAATGAAGCTAATTTCCAAATAAAAATCGAATCACTTTTTTTTTTAGTATAACTTTCTCAGTTTGATATACTGAGGAAGATATCCAAAAGAATATGCATGTGTACCTTTGGTTTTTTTAAGGCCTTTTATGTTTTTTTGTTTTTCTTTTTGCTACCCCTACTTTTGCATTGCAAGACCTATTAGAATATAATGATAATCTTGTAACTTTATGTAACACTCACACATATATGTAATTTTTAAACTTTATTTTGACTGAAGTACAATGTGAAAGGTTACAGTGACATTAGCTATTCTCTTTCCTGTTATGTTTGGTTTATTGCATTCAGTCTTCCTTCCTCTTGCCACGCAAATGCATTCTTTGTCTTCCCTGTCCAACTTTATTACAAAATTCAATTTTCAGTTTTTTTAATTGAAGTATTTAGTTGATTTATAATGTTGTGCCAATCTCTGCTGTACAGCAAAGTGACTCAGTGTGTGTATATATATGTACACACACATTCTTTTTAATTACAAAGTTTTAAAAGATACTTTGCTTATGGAATGTATCATTCCTTAGGCTGTATTTATTTTGTCAGTAAGGTAATTAGTTGTTTTTAATGTTATTGCCTGTTCTCTTTCTTCCTTTATCTTGGATGACTTTTGTAGAAAATTCTTTTTGATACTTTTTCCACTTTGTGCTTTGATTTCTCAGAACATTGGAAAACCAAAAAGGAACTGGAGTAAAGAAGAGCCCTATGTTATGTGGACAGTATCCTGTTAAAAGTGAGGGAAAGGAGCTGAAGATAGTTGTACAACCTGAGACCCAGCACAGAGCTCGGTACCTGACTGAGGGCAGTCGTGGCTCAGTAAAGGACAGAACACAGCAAGGCTTTCCTACAGTAAAGGTACTTATTTTATTTAGCTGTAAATGAAGAATTTTATCCACTTTTATTTATTAGTTATTTTGTTTTTAACCAATAAAAGCTGTCTAAAATAAAGCTAATCGCTGTATATATTAGAAATTAAAGTAAAAGTCTGACTGAATCATAAGCCAAATATTGTTACTCTGATGTCATTTGAATTTTAGTTTAAATGGAAACAGAATGTGTTCTAACAAGTAAAATATATGGCAATCATGAACTATCTTCCCTTTATGTTTGACATTGGTAGCAACTCTTTTACATTCTTTCCAAACCTATATTTTAAAAATATTTTAAAGTGAATTCAAAGAAATATTGTATAAATCATTGTGGACTTGGAAAATAAGGTTTTTGAGATGTCGAAAGCAATCAGGTCTACTCAACTCTGAAAAGAGTTGGTTGATAACTTAAGTTAGTCTTCAGTTTAGGAAACAGGATATCAGTTGAGTCTTTAGCTTTTCAGAACTTAGGCTAAAAGGAAAAAGAGGGAGCAGTTAAATTTCAGCACCTGGCCTACCTTATTACAAAGACTTTCTCTCTTTTAAGACAAACCAAAATAAAAGTGGAGTTCAGTTCAGTTCAGTCGCTCAGTCGTGTCCAACTCTTTGTGACCCCATGAATCGCAGCACGCCAGGCCTCTCTGTCCATCACCAACTCTCGGAGTTTACCCAAACCCATGTCCATCGAGTCGGTGATGCCATCCAGCCATCTCATCCTCTGTCATCCCCTTCTCCTCCCGCCCCCAATGCTTCCCAGCATTAGGGTCTTTTCCAATGAGTCAGCTCTTCACATGAGGTGGCCAAAGTATTGGAGTTTCAGCTTCAACATCAGTCCTTCCAATGAACACCCAGGACTGATCTCCTTTAGGATGGACTGGTTGGATCTCCTTGCAGTCCGAGGGACTCTCAAGAGTCTTCTCCAACACCACAGTTCTAGGGGATATTTAACAAGTGTTCCTACCCCTTGCAAATTACTAAACAGGGAGGAATTTTGGCTAGTCACAGGGTAGATTCTTGTAAATACAGTTTGTGTAAATGTTTTAGTTGAACATCATTTCATTGAATTGCCTTTCTTTTTATACATGAAAGAAATAATGGCAGAAACTTGAAATCAAGAAACTTACTCATAACCATTATAAGGTTGGTAAATAGTTACATGTACAGTCATTCCTACCCCTCTACTGCTCACCACACCAATCCTTCTTTAGTCCCCCAAACTTAGGATAAGTAACAGGCAAGTGAGACATTTAAATTATGCTTTGTATAAATATTTGTTTAACCAGACATTTTGATAGTTTGAATTTTTTTAACCTAATTGCTCTGGCTTTAAGTAAGTTTTGTCTAAGTACTTGTCTATGGAAGTACTGTTAGATTAATTGCCTGTAATAGGGGATGAATTGCCTGATCTTAAAAGTTTACTTATTCACTCATTCAACAGATATGGTACCCTTCCATGTGCCAGACACTGTTCTGTGGTACTGCTGACTAACAGTTTGGGTAGACTGCTTATTTGCCTGCTTATTCAACTCATTATGATACCGTAGATACTGAGATATAGCTATTCTTGAATAAAAAACATTTATGAGTTATTTTTAAGCACTTTGATGTGCATTGTACAAGTTATTTTGTGATTTTCTATGTTCTGTATTAGCAGCTTCAATGTTTAACTATAAACCTTATCAAGAACCCAATTTATTTATTAGTCAGCATACAAATTGTAATTTAATTTATGAAGGCTTGCTAGAGACCTGTAAAAGACCCATAGGTCCTGGTTTGAACCAGCAGTTTTTCAGATCGTAATGTTCTGGCCCATGATTTTATGATGTTGCATATATGCATCTAGTCTATGAAAATGAGCCTCATTCCCCTATTATTTATATAGCTGAAGATCAAATGCTTTCCTACTCAATAACTTTCACAGAGTAAAAATTTAGTAGATGTACTTTTATTTGATGATGATGCTACTAACACGGTTTAGTGAATTTTCCGTTAGTGGTGGTGGTAAATCCTGAGTAACCCACATGCTTTGGCAGTCCATAAATTTATAAATACCTCAAAGGATTGTGTATTCATTCTCATCTGGTTGTAAAAATTAGTTACAAATAATAATTTTTCATTACACATCTAAAATTTTAATTAAAATGTAATTGTTGCAGAACTAAAACTTACAGTTTTCTTCAAAAATTTAGCTAATTCCCCTTTATGAAAACATTTTTCCTCTGTTTCTCTGGAGGACTTATTTCTTTACTGTAATCCAGTTATAAATATAATAATATAAGACTTGACTCTGTTTGATTTTTACAGTTCGATTATTTGAAATGCTAATTGGTGTTTATGCTCCATGTTATCTCATTCCAGCTGGAAGGCCATAATGAGCCAGTGGTGTTGCAGGTGTTTGTGGGCAATGACTCTGGTCGAGTGAAACCACATGGATTTTATCAGGCCTGCAGGGTAACTGGGCGAAATACAACTCCCTGCAAAGAAGTGGATATCGAAGGCACTACTGTTATAGAAGTCGGCCTTGATCCAAGCAACAATATGACACTGGCGTGAGTACTTACTAAAAATTGTTTTGTTAATTCATTACACTTTTGCAATAGGAGGAAAAGTTTTTAGTTTCTAATGTAAATATAAAAGATTTTGAGTTTTAAGCATTGCAAATAAAAAGAATAGATTATGGCAGAATTGTAGTGGGGGAAATGAATTCTTGTTCTTTGCTAGAGAATTCGCATGGTGCAAGACAAGGATATAAAAGCAAGGTGGAATGCTGGCTTTTTGGAAAATAATATAGACTTATATGTTGGTTTTATAATATTAACATTAAAAACTAAAATTACAACCAATGTGATTTGCTTTCCTAAATTCCACTTTTGTAGTGTTTGCAGTCAAAACTGACAGACATCATTCATGGTGTCTTTAACCAATCTTGGAATGAAAAAGCATATTGTTAGTCTAAATTTACCTTCTATTTCTGTTTTCCTGTGTTAAAAAAAAAATTATGTCCCAGGATTACCTATTTTTCATGTTATGCATTTTCATTTCCTGAAATATATTACAAGTGTCAAGGATTTAAATTAAATTTTTTTTTCCTTAACCCTTTTGTTGAGGACCTTTAATCTGAAAGATAAACTTAACAGCAGCAAATATTGATATGGGATAGACCTTGTTGTAATTACTTGTATTGGATAGCTAAAGACTTTTCTTTACTTGGTGTTTTTTTTTTAATGTCTCTGCTTTTTATTTTATTTTATTTTATTTATTTATTTATTTTTAATTTAAATTAGTTTATTTATCTATTTTTTAACTTTACAATATTGTATTTGTTTTGCCATACATTGACATGAATCAGAGGGAAATAATAAGTTGGAAAAGGGAAATTTTGAAACAAATTTAATAAAGGTTTTTTTTTAACTTTTGAAATTATAAAAGTAAATGTATATGGTGGAAGATAGAGAGTTACTGATTATAAAAATAGTACTTATTCCTTATAAGTTGAAAACAAGAATAAATTTTAAAAGTTAGCAAAAATTAGTAGTAATAGAAAGCTAAAAACATATTCCTCAAATGCCAACTTCCAAATTAATAGAACTAATTACTATTTTGACGTTTATTTTTCCATCCTTTTTTCTGATGAAATGAGATGGTACTATACTCACTGCTCTGTAACCTACTCTTCACTTACTATGAGCATTTTCCCATAACATTAAACATTATTTAAAGCATACATTTTAATGGCTGTACAGTGTTCCATTTTGGGGAGAGACAGTTGCTAGTTTTTTTCCAAGTAAAATCTGTTCCTTATTTTAATATCTGAATTAGGTACAAAAAGGAAGAGGATAAATTTAATTTTTAAAGCAAAAATATCTCTTGTAAACCGTTACTTATGTTCAGATTTTGAAATAGTGATTTCTGTACTATTTTTCCCATTATTATTATAAATAAAAAGTTGACCGGAGAAGTTATGAATATTTAGAATTTACCCTTCTCTATTTTTTAAAATTTGGAACCATATAATTATATTACATATTCAAAAATTAATAAAGAAGGAAATTAAAAAGAAAAGTTTTAAGAATATATTACTATTTATTTATACAGCAGAAAATATCAGTTAATATATTTTTTCTGTATTAGGGTTGACTGCGTAGGGATATTGAAATTGAGGAATGCTGATGTTGAAGCCAGAATAGGAATTGCTGGTTCCAAGAAAAAGAGCACTCGTGCCAGATTGGTTTTTCGAGTTAATATCACAAGGAAAGATGGCTCCACTTTGACACTGCAAACACCCTCTTCTCCGATTTTATGTAGTAAGTAAGAAAATATGAAGATATTAAGTATATAGAGGTTTTTTTTTTCCATTTTCTGTTTATCGTTCAGATATCTCTAAATTTCAGTTGTATTACATACTCGAGCTTATGATCATGCAAACTTTGCAACATTTTAAAAGCTATAGTCAAGTTTTCTAGACTAAACTAAAGGTGGGTAATTTCTAATAAAATTCAGAAGTTATGTATCATTTTGTAGTTTTCTGTTAATCTTATACTGATTTAAAAAGTAATTTGAATAGTTTGCCTAAGTAAATTACAAATCTGAAGGATTTTCACAGCATCTTCATTTTGTGGTAAATTGCTGTGATCCTAAGTGTTTTATGTTAGAACAGTAAGATAAGAACTGTTAGAACAGTAAGGTTAGAACAGTAAGGTAATAGTAAGGTAACAGTAAGGTAAGCAGAACTTTGTAAATATATAACAGTGAGAATTCTGATTACAAATTAAAGTGCTGTAGTATAATGGAAAATTAAATTCTTACTTTACTAACCTTGGCATAGAAAATAAATGATGTGTATATGTGTGTATTTAAATTCAGTCATGTTATATGTGCCTCACCATATAGTCTGGTTTCCCTGTAATGAGTATTAGTACAAGTAATACATAGGAAAATTTTTTCCTTTGTACATCCCTTAAGAAGATTTGCGTTAAGTGTTATGTTCTTTGACCTTGCTTCTGAATTCAAAAGAGCAGAAGAGACTGAGTTCCATTCACTTGAATTTCCTGTTGGATGGTTATGAGTATTATGACCTTGGTACTCCCAGACACTTACAAAGCCTTTGTTATTTAATTGTAGCTTAGTTTTGTCAAATTATTCACCCTTAGTAAATCTTATTTTTCCCTTCCTTTTACTTCATTTCAGATATGAATCCCTAAACGTTAGCTTGTCAAACACCCTTGTTTTAAAAGGGTAGTAGTAAATATATTTGTGATCTCAAGAGAACTCAGAAGACTTCTATTTTTCATTATTATGAAAAATTTGTTACGGTATTAGTGTTTCCTTCAACTATTTCTGGATAATGTTCACTTATAAATATGCTCCTTTTAAAGTTTGTAGATTCCCTGTCCATTCTGTTGTGTTCAGATAGGGACAGAATAAATAATCTGTAGATAGTTTATTGAATTCTAAAGTTTTTCTAATTTGGGTGCTAGTTTACTATAAATCACAATATGCCTCAACTTGAATATTATAAGGATGGAATTTCAATTTTAGTGGGGTACATGCAGTTCTTCTTTTATGTGATCTAATAGTTTGAGCATGACCATAGCCACTCTCTGAAGACCAGATCCAGGAGATGCTGGATAATTCAGATCATACTGCCTTAGTAGGAACTGGGGGATGGTTGTCAACTTTATTTTATTTTATTTTTTAATTAATTTATTTTAATTGGAGGCTAGTTAGTTTACAATACTGTGGTGGTTTTTGCCATACATCAGCATGAATCAGCCGTGGGTGTACATGTGTCCCCCCCTCCCCGTCCCAAACCCCCCTCAACTTTATTTTATTAATAATTGTTTATTTCTTCTTTCAGTAGCTCATTTCTTTATTTCCTATTTAAATGAAGTATTGTTAAAATATAAATATAAATGTGTCCAGCCAAAGATAGAAAATATAAAAGAAACAGAAAACATGATTTTCTCAAATTTTTCATCTATAGGTATAATTTTCATTTGTTAATTAATGGTAACATATTAATATGTTCATGTTGCAAAAAGTGTTATCTCCCTTTGAAGCTGTGTGAATATGATAGTCCTAAGAAGCAGCAGCATATAGTGGAAGGCATATAGAGCTAGTAATAAAAATTGCCATTTTTGAATTCTTCACAGTATGCCAGAGATTTTATTAACAATTTTATAAGCATTATGTCATTTACCCTCACCATTGCCTTTTATTGTTTCTGTTCTACAGTTGATGAAACTGAGACTTAAATAACTTCCTCAAGGTCACGTAGCTAGTAAATAGTAAGACCAGGATTAAAAGCCTCCTTTTTAGCCATTGTGCTGTGTTGCCACTACAGTCACTTAGAATTTAGCAATGCTAAAACAAAATTTGAATGATTCATTTTATCCCAGCTATAGTCTCCGATGGTTAGGACTGTAGTTACTGTATGAAATTATGTTAGAAAACTATTTCCTCTACCTATGAGATTTGTGTTGTGTAGTTTAGATTTTTTTATGAATTTAGAAAGTAGGTCTCAATTTATATTAGGGGATTTTGCTTGGATACCTATATTATCCCTTCCATTTCCTTTTGTAAATGTCATTTGTTATGGAGGTGTAGGATATATATTTTTATTCCTTTAGTTGACTATTTGGCATTTATATTGCCATCTGCTTGGTGAAATTGAATTAGATAAACTTGAGCAATACTTTTTTTTTTTAAAGAAAGAGGTGCCTTTGCAATAATAATTCGTTAGAAATGGAATGGGAGGTAGAAGGAAACAGGAAGATGAGAGGTAAGTAGAAAGGAAGAGGGGCCAAAAGGTGCTAGAGGTGGAAGGGAGGAGAGGAAACAGATACTTGATCTTCCCTCTAGAGTCACTCAGTGGAAAGAGGCCTAATGCCAGAATTCATGCTGTGCCTTGTGACCTTAGAAAAACAATCCTGCTTCTACTTGTTGGTTTAACAGTGGCCACTGGATCCATTTTCTTTTAGTTTGTTTATTTTTAAGGGGATAGAAGAATCCTCTCCTTTCACACATTTAGATTTCTCCAGAAAATATATATATACTAGATCAAAGTAAAAATATCAATTTTCATACTTTTTTAGTATCTACCCTTCTATGATAATTTTAATGTGGCAAAATTAATCATAGCTTTCTTCAATATAATGTATATTAGGCTTTATCTTACTAATACTTACTGTATTAAGTCTTACTGAAATTAACAAGTTCTTCCTTTACTTATCTCTGGCTCTTCCACAACTTTAGTTCAGTTCAGTTCAGTCTCTCAGTCATGTCCGACTCTTTGAAACCCCCATGAATGCAGCACGCCAGGCCTCCCTGTCCATCACCATCTCCCGGAGTCCACCCAAACCCATGTCCATTGAGTCGGTGATGCCATCCAACCATCTCATCCTCTGTCGTCCCCTTCTCCTCCTGCCCTCAATCTTTCCCAGCATCAGGGTCTTTTCAAATGAGTCAGCTCTTCTCATGAGGTGGCCAAAGTATTGGTGTTTCAGCTTCAACATCAGTCCTTCCAATGAACACCTAGGACTGATCTCCTTTAGGATGGACTGGTTGGATCTCCTTGCAGTCCAAGGGACTCACAACTTTAGGGAATGGGTAATATCATTCAGTAAACTTTTGTTGTATCTTCACAGACGTTAAAAAGGCTTTCTAATTCTTTTGACAGGTTGAAATATTTGCTTTGTTATTTTTCAGTATTCAGATGTTCATTTTCTTCAGCTTTATTTTTGAGGCTGCTATTTGAACAGCCTCTAAAAACACATTGTTTTTTATAATACCAGAAAAATGGCTGCTTTTTTCTGTTATAATTTTTTAAAGCAATGTGATCCCTTTCAAGAGACAGCTTACTAATTACTTAAAGGTAAAAATAAAGCAACTAATGCTTAAATAATCCTGGCTTCAGTTCTATTTGGTATAGAGTATGTCCTGTTAGGTAACCACCAAACTTTTTAACAGATAAGACCTTTTAAGGTCAAAAGTTAAATTATCTTGAGCAGACTAGTTCTTTGTGTAATGTAAATACAAATATATAAAAGATAAATATACATTGTACCTTCAGAGGGGCCTCATTTGGCAGTCTTATGCCTTTTAATGCATAAAAGGGAAAAAGGAGATAGGAAAAAGTTTTGATAATCATGAGCAAAGTGGAGTTTCCATATAATATTTTATAAGTGGGTGGGGGGAGATTATAGACTTTCCATTCATTTTGTTACTATAATATATCCATATAATTTTGCACCTCTTACTGTTTTCTAATCAAAATAATATTTATCATATTTTTCTTGAATGTCATTTAAAAAAGAGTATCTAGTTCCAGTGTTACTCCAAAAAGTTATAAATTGGTTCAGTTAGTTCTTTGTTTTAAAAGGGTGTATGACCGATAACTGTTTCCATCTGTTCATACATTAACCCTGTGGTTCTAGACAGTATATATGTATATACAATCATAATTTTTTTAAACTCTTAGGCATTGCTGAAAGTATTATTTGGCATTTAATTAGGATAAGATACTTGTTTGTATCAATAAATGAAACTAAATGATACTACAGTAATAAATAAACAACCAAAAAAATCTAAGTGCTTATACAACGCAGTTTTACTTTTCCCTCATTTTATGATAATATTGGCTGCAGTTGAGGAACAGCTCCATTTTCTTCAATGTGGGAACCAGGCTTTAGAAGCTGCCTTTTTCTGGGATATTGCTATTTTTTTAGTGGAAGAAAAAAAAGATGGTGGAACCATGTGGAGATGTTAAAGCCTGGAAGTGGCACATTACTTCAGTTCACATTTCATTATATAAACAAGTCACGTGGCCAGTCTTTACATAAGTGGGGCAAGAATGACCTTGTGTGGAACAAGAGTCTTCTCACAGAAAGGGCAGGCCTAGGGAAAACGGGGCAATAAATACTTTGACAATAGTAATTTCCCACAGTATTTTCTTGTAAAGATAAAATTGATTATCAAATATATAAGTACCTAAGGAGAAAACAACTTAAAAAATTTGGTTAAAGTTTAGTTATTGTTGTTCAGTTGCTAAGTTTTGTCCGACTCTTTGTGATCCCATAGACTGCAGCATGCCAGGCTTCTCTGTCCTTAACTTTCTCCCAAAGTTTGCTCAAACTCTTTTCCATTTAGTCAGTGATGCCATCCAATCATCTCATCCTCTTTCTCCCCCTTCTCCTCCTTCCCTCAGTCTTTCCCAGCATCAGTGTCTTTTCGAATGAGTCCGCTCTTTGCATCAGGTGGCCAAAGTATTGGAGCTTCAGCCTCAGGCTTTCCAATGAATATTCACGGTTAGTTTCCTTTAGGATTGACTGATTTGATCTCCTTGCTGTCCAGGGAACTCTCAGGAGTCTTCTCCAGCAAAACATTTCAAAAGCATCCATTCTTTGGTGCTCAACCTCCTTTATGGTCCAACTCTCACATCCATACATGACTACTGGAAAAACTATAGCTTTGAATATACAGATCTTTGCTGGCAAAGTGATATTCCTTCTTTTTAATATGCTGTCTAGGTTTGTCATAGCTTTTCTTCCAAGGAGCAAGTGTCTTAATTTTGTGGCTGCAGTCTCTGTTCATAGTGATTTTGGAGCCCAAGAAAATACAGTCTGTCACTGTTTCCACTTTTTCCACCTCTATTTGCCATGAAGTGATGGGACCAGATTCTGCGATCTTAGTTTTTTGAATGTTGTGTTTTAAGCCAGCTTTTTCACTCTCTTCTTTTACCCTCATCAAGAGGGTCTTTAGTTCCTCTTGTTTTCTTCCATTAAATTAGTATCATCTGCAAATCTGAAGCTGCTATGTAATTCTCCTGGCAATCTTGATTCCAGCTTGTGATTCATCCAGCCTGGCATTTCACATGATATACTCTGCATAGAAGTTAAATAAGCAGGATGACAACATACAGCCTTGTCGTACTCCTTTCCCAATTTTGATCCAGTCCATTGTTCCATATCCGGTTGTAACTGTTGCTTCTTAACACGCATGCAGGTTTTTCAGAAGGTGGGTAGTCTGGTACTCCCATCTCTTTAAGAATTTTCCACAGTTGTGATCCACACAGTCAAAGGCTTTAGTATAGTCAGTGAAGCAGAAGTAGATGTTTTTCTGGAATTCCTTTGCTTTTTCAGTGATCCAACAGATGTTGGCAATTTGATCTCTGGTTCTTCTGCCTTTTCTAAATCCAGCTTGTGTATCTGGAAGTTCTCAGTTCACACACTACTGAAGCCTAGCTTGAAGGATTTTGAATATTGCTAGCCTGTGAAATTGTACAGTAGTTGGAACATTCTTTGGCATTGCCTTTATTTGAGATTGGATGAAAACTGACCTTTTCTAGTCCTGTGACCACTGCTGAGTGTTCCAAATATGCTGACATATTGAGTACAGCACTTTAACAACATCATCTTTTAGAATTTTAAATAACTCAGCTGGATTTCTGTCACCTCTACTAGCTTTGTTCATAGTAATGCTTCCTAAGGGCCATTTGACTTCACACTTCAGAATGTCAAGCTCTAGGTGAGTGTCCACATCAGCATGGTTATCTGGATCATTAAGACCTTTTTTGTATAGCTCTTCTGTGTATTCTTGCCACTTCTTCTTAAACTCTTCTTTTTCTGTTAGGTCCTTGCCATTTCTGTCCTTTGTTGTGCCCATCTTTGCATGAAATGTTCCCTTGGTATCTCCAATTTTTTTGAAGAGGTCTTTAGTCTTTCCCATTCTGTTGTTTTTCCTCTATTTCTTTGCATTGTTCACGTAAGAAGGCTTTCTCATCTCTCCTCACTATTCTCTGGAACTCTGCATTCAGTTGGTTATATCTTTCCCTTTCGCCTTTAACTTCTCTTTCTTTCTCAGCTTGTAAGGGCTCCTCAGACAACCACTTTGCTTTCTAACATTTCTTTTTCTTTGGGATGGTGTTAGTCACTGCTTTCTATAGTGTTAGAAAACGCCATCCATGGTTCTTCAGGCATTCTGTCTATCAGATCTAATCTCTTGAATCTATTTGTCACCTCCACTGTATAATCGTAAGGGATTTGATTTACTGAGCATGGCCCTGCCCACCAAAGCAAGACCCAGCTTTCCCCACAGCCAGTCTCTCCCATCAGGAAGCTTGTACTAGCCTCTTAGCCTCATCCACCAAAGGGCAAACAGAAGAAACAAGAACTACAGCCCCACAACCTCCAGAATGAAAACCACAATCCCAGAAAGGTAACCAAAATGATCGCATGAACCAGAGCTTTGTGTAACTCAATGAAGCTATGAGCTATGCTGTGGAGGGCCACTCAAGATGGATGGGTCAAGGTGGAGAGTTCTGACAAAATGTGGTCCATTGGAGAAGGAAATGGCAAACCCCTCCAGTATTCTTGCTCAAGAACCCCATGAACAGTATGAAAAGGCAAGAAGATAAGACACCAGAAGATGAGTCCCCCAGGTCGATAGTTGTCTGACATGCTACTGGGGAATAGCAGAAAAATAGCTCCAGAAAGAATGAAAAGGCTGGGCCAAAGCAGAAACAATGCCGAGTTGTAGATGTGTCTGGTGGTGAAAATAAAATCCGATGCTGTAAAGGAACCTGGAATCAAGGTAAATTGGATAAGGTCAAGCAGGAGAAGGCAAGAGTGGACATTGGTGTTTTAAGAATCAGTGAACTAAAATGGATGGGAATGGGCAAATTTAAATTCAAATGACCATTATGTCTATTACTGTGTGCAAGAATCCCTTACAAGAAATGGAATAGCCCTCATAATCAACAAGAGAGTCCGAAATGCAGTACTTGGGTACAATCTCAGAAACAACAGAATGATCTCAGTTCGTTTCCAAGGCAAACCATTCAACATCACAGTAATCCAAATCTGTGCCCCAACCACTGATGCCAAAGAAGCTGAAGTTGACCAGTTCTATGTAGACCTACAAGACTTCTAGAACTAACACCTAAAAAAGATTTCCTTTTCATCATAGGGGATTGTAATGCAAAAGTAGGAAGTCAAGAGTAACCTGCCTGGAGTAATAGGCAGGTTTGGCCTTGGAGTACAAAATGAAGCAGGGCAAAGGCTAACAGAGTTTTGTCAAGAGAACACATTAGTCATAGCAAACACCCTCTTCCAGCAACTCAAGAGACAACTCTATACATGGACATCACCAGATGGTCAATACCGAAATCACATTGATTATATTCTTACAGCCAAAGATGGAGAAGTTACAGTGAGCAAAAACAAGACCTGGGGCTGACTGTGGCTCAGATCATGAGCTCCTTATTGTAAAATTCAGGCTTAAATTGAAAAAAGTAGGGAAAACCACTAGGCCATTCAGGTATGAACTAAATCAAATCCCTTACGATTATACAGTGGAGGTGATGAATAGATGCAAGGGATTAGATCTGGTAGACAGAATGCCTGAAGAACTATGGACAGAGGTTCGTAACATTCAACATGTATTAGATTATCTCATTAATTTAGAAGTTGATGAGTTATACAGCCATGTTTAAAATTACTTTTGCAGTATATATTTTATTAGGATTTACTAAAACAACAAATAGTGTAATCTGTTTCAAAGTGCTTAATCTTACGGGAGCAGTTTTCTGAGTACCTAAAAGGTATGTATTTGCATTAACCAGTATTCCAGGGAGTATTCTGGTGGAAACCTAGTCCTTAGGTGTTAATATAGAAGAATGTTTCTGGGGTCAAATATATTGAGAATACTGTGTACTACACCCACTTCTTGGATATTTATAGTGTACCTAAGAATGTGAAATGTTCGGGGAAATTTTGGAACCTATTTTACTAAACAGTACATATTAAATTTTCTTAAGAAAATCAGGAAGATTAGTAAGCCAGTTATAGTTTATTAGATCTGGCTCCTCCTCAGTACTTCTCTACCTCTTTGTTAATTTACTAGTGGTTAGTTAGTCTTTATAATTGAAAAACAAGTGTGTTTTATTTTTATCCTCAGGGTATCCTAATTCAGGGAGATCCTCTGGTAGAAAGAATTATTCTGAAATGGCTTCAGTCTGTTTTCAGGCGTTCTTTTCATTTAGGGCCTCTAAGTCCTAGGTCTGGATCCGTAAAGATAACTCTCAATACCACCCAGAGGCTCCACTTTGCCTCAGGAGTCTTGTGAAGGCGTAGCACAGGTGACATTTTTAAGGTTAGGATTGTGAGATGTTTGTTATTAAATTGATTTCTTTTGAATGTTAAAAGAACAAAAACATGACCAAGTTCATATTTTACACCTTTTTTTTTTCATGTAATGAGAAAACAAAGATGACATGTAACATTGCTTTCTGTTATGGTAAATTTTAATTTGCAGAATGAAAGTGAAAGTTGCTCAGTCGTGTCCAACTCTTTGCAACCCCAAGAAGCCTGCCAGGCTCCTATATCCATGGAATTCTCCAGGCCCGAATATTGGAGTGGGTAGCCATTCCCTTTTCCAGGGGATCTTCCCAACCCAAGAATTGAACCCAGGTCTCCCGCATTGCAGGTGTATTCTTACACCCTCTGACCCACCAGGGAAGCCCAAGAATATTGGAGAGGATAGCCTATCCCTTCTCCAGCAGATCTTCCCAACCCAGGAATCAAACCAGGGTCTCCTGCATTGTAGAATAAAAGAAGGCAAATTCAGGGGTCAACAAAGACAGCTTACAGAACTGAATAATTGAGAGTTGATTTTAGATAAGAAATGTGTTGGTGGTTCTTCTTATGGAATGCTTATATATACCTACAGCTCAACCGGCAGGAGTGCCAGAAATCTTAAAGAAGAGCTTACATAGCTGTTCAGTGAAAGGAGAGGAAGAAGTATTTTTAATTGGCAAGAACTTTCTGAAAGGAACTAAAGTTATTTTCCAAGAAAATGTTTCTGGTAAGTAGGCATAACACTGCCTTAGAAATTGTTGGGTGTTTCACTTTGTTATAGAGATACAGTTGTAGCTACAAAGTAAAAAATTTTTCATAATTTTAGTAAGTCACTGTTTTTTATTTCAATCAGATGAAAACTCTTGGAAGTCAGAAGCTGAAATTGATATGGAATTATTTCATCAGGTATAATTTAAACTTTTTATAGTTTGATTGTTTATTCTCTAAGAAACTGAGTTTTGCTCCAAGATTTTCCTAAATCAACAGATTAAATTTCTTATTTATATGGAATTGATGTAAATCATTTAAAGTTTCTTTCTTGAGTTTCTTTAACTGAAATAGATTTATTCCACTGATGCTAGAAATGATAGTTCTGTATTTGAAAAGTTAAGAACATGAGCAAATCACCATTATTAATAAATGAAACATGTCTTTCCTAATATTTATTTGCTATCTTTACCTACTTTGGATTATCTTTGGATTATCTTCACCTACTTTTTAGTAAGAGAAACTTATTTATTGAGTACCTGCTATGTGCCAGGTGTTTTATATTTGTTCATTACCTTTTGTACTCAGAAGTACTACTTGTTACACTTAGAGTCTGTATTACAGGACCTTGGTGTATATTCGTTTTTGGTTTAAAATATTTTAAAATTCCTTTGTGTTCTGAAAAAATAAATAAATTTAACATTATATATCCAATATATTATATCCAATATATTGCCAAACTCAAAGCTAAAGGTACAATGCTGCCTAAGAGTGCCCTCACTTCAGACACCAGCTGCAAGTTCAGGGGTCCCCTGAACAGGTCTCACTTTTGAACAGTTGACTTCAAATTCAAGGGTTTCCACTACCCCCAAAGATTTGCTAGTAGAACTCATAGAACTCAGGAAAGCACTATACTTAACAATTTCAGTTTTATTACAGCAAAAGAACACAAATCAGATTATAATTTCTCAACTTCTAGTCTTCTGGGTTCTTTATGTTGTATTTTTTAGAGAGTAAGAATAAAAAAAATAAGGTGGAGCTTTGAAGAAGATGGAATTTTCTATTTTTAATAGGCTAATGTCTATTTCATGTTCTATAAAACAAGTTATACAGTGGATTAATGTAGAATAATCTTAAAAACTTGGTGGAATGGAAAGGAATTATATCCTCATTTGGTGGCTATATATAGAGGCCCTGGGGTTTTTGCAAGCAAGTATGTAAACAGGCTAAATCATAATATGATCTTTCATTAATTCTGTGGTTCTGCTATTTATTAAAATTTTTTGATCTTTTTCAGAGAAAACTTTCTTTTTTTCTTTCTTTCTAAAGGGCTTTCTGGGAAGTGTGTTAGAGTGGAATCAGAGCTGAGATATACAAAATAAGTCCTAAAGATTATATTATATTAAAGAGAAAACACAAAAATTAAACATTTAGAAGAAAGTATGATCAGAAAATACATTAAAAGTAAAGAAACTTTGAGTGTGGTCAGTAAAGAAATTACAGGCCTATAATGAAAAGTTAAAAGGGCCTCTATAATAATAAAAAATGACCAGAAGATGGTACAGTAGAAAAGACCATTTAATGATGACTTTGCAAATTGCAAATATAATTGTGATAGCTATTCATTTGAAACTCCAAAAATCAACTCATCAGATATTAAACTTTTTTCTTACTTGAAAATTGAGGCTAACAAAGTCTGGGAGAATAATTCTTTGTCAATATTTGGCTCTTCTAATCAGTGCCATAATATAACTCATACTCATGTATACCAAAAACAATAGGCACATGGTCATTACATCTACTCCCATTTTAACAACTTTAGATGAATTCTGTAGGGCCTTAATTGCCTATTAAATGTATATATAAGATACATATGTTAAAGACAGATCTCTCTCTACATATATATAGTATATATATATGTATTGTTTTTAAAGATAAGTTGGTTTTAAAAGAAAGAAGGAGAGTTTAGCAGCTTGAATGTGGAGGTGATTTTAAAAGGAAACTAGAAGCAAATATTTCAGAACCTGGGAGAGCTCTATTTTTTTTTTTTTTTAGCTTCTTTTGTTTTTTTATTTAATTATTTACTTTATATTGGAGTATAGTTGATTTACAATGTTATGTTAGTTTCCAGTGTATAGCAAAGTGATTCAGTTATACATATATCCATTCTTTTTTCGGATTCTTTTCCCATATAGATAATTATATGGATATATGTTATTACAGAATATTGAGTAGAGTTCCCTGTGCTAGACAGTAGGTTCTTGTTGATTATCTATTTTATATATAGTAATGCCTATATGTAAGTTCCCAAACTTCTAATTTATCCCTCCCTCCCACCATTCCCCTTTGGTAAGCATAAGTTTATTTTCAAAGTCTGTGAATCTGTTTATATTTTGTGAATAAGTTCATTTGTATCAGAAGTCTATAATTTGATTTAAGTATAACTTGTTTTACAGAACATGAAATAGACATTAGCCTATTAAAAATAGAAAAATGTATAGATTATAATTTCTCAACTTCTAGTCTTCTGGGTTCTTTATATTGTATTTTTTAAAGAGTAAGAATAAAAAAAAAAATAAGGTGGAGCTTTGAAGAAGATGGAATTTTCAGTAGAAATATGTAAAGAAAATTCTCAGAAGAAATGCCCAAAAGATCCTCAGAATTTTGGGGAACAACTAGGCTAAACAAAGACTTGAGAGTTTTGAGGTTATATGTTTTCAAATTGGTTTTATTAGGAATTTGTTTTGTGTCCCCAGTTATTTTTATGTATATATCCCCAACTGCAAGATGACAATTTTGACAATGATAAATTATTCCTTAGGAAAGTGAAAAATATCTAGCACCATTGCTTATAAACTTGAACAAAAGATTATCTGCTGGGGTAAAGAAATCGTTATTTTCAATCCAACCAGATTTTTCTAAGAAATTAAAATTTAAATATTCTTCCCTTTTTACCTCAGAGAACATTCTATCTGCTCCACAGGCCTCCCAGCCCTTTGTATGTTCTGTGTGTATTATACTCCTAGTTCAGTGGTAGTTAATTGCTCTTAATTTTTGAGATTAGGTTTTTTTAAAATTTACTGTCAGTACTCACAGTTTACTTAGTTTTTAATTCAAATCTTTTGTAGAATTTCTTGATTTCAGATTGAGGATGAGTGAATAATTTGTTCATTTGGTTTTTAAAAAGTTTCAAATTAGGTTTGTTTAACTACGCTCTCTAAAACAAGTGGAGTAAAAGATTTAAAAAATATATATATATGTTCATCTGACTTTTAGATACTAATACTGTTACTAATTACCAAGAACAAATTTTTATTCAGAAAGATAATTTCAGTTATTGAGTTGGTCAAATAATCTTAAGACTGGGAAGATACTTCAGAAGTCCATCCATTCCGCCATCTCCTTAACTGTAGGTAGAACTGCTTTGTGATGTAGTTGCAGTGTTTAAACAAAGGAGGAAAAATGAAGGTGGGCAAGATTTTAAAACTCTTATTTCTTAGAAGTTGACTCAGTACAGATGCATTTTTTGATGGCTTCATATACAATTGAGTATGTGCTTTCAGATTTTTGCCCCCTAATTCCTGTGGATGTATATACATTTATATGTTTTTTCACCTGAATTAGAAGTGTGATTTTTTTGAGATAGCTAACTGGACTCAGAAAGCATTCTACTATTGCCATAAGTAAGAAGCAGTTTTTAAATTTATAACATGACTGTTTCGGAGCATGTTTTAAGATGGCTTAGAAACAAATTAAGTACTCAAAAATCAAAATCTTGGCCTCATTTGTCATGTTCTGTTCAACTGAGTCAGCCAACTTCCAAAGTCTGACTAAGTAAAAAATGACATTAAACTCATTTCATCCTCAGCTGTCACCCTTGGCCTCCTGCATATTGCATACTCAGTACAAAAGCACAGTCACTACCCTTTGCTGTACTTTTCCAGTACTATAACATAGCAGGGAAGAAGAGAATAAGTCAGATGCAGTTCATGATATCTTCTAAGAAGATGTAGTCCCCTTGAATAAGTGCTGCTGAAGCATTTATGGAACTCTTCCCTTCTCTTAAAAGGATGCTTCTACCACTATTTTCACACACAAAAAATGACCTTGATTTACTGGGTTTTGGGTAAACTGAACCCTGTTGACTTTAAATGAGAATTAGTTACTAGTTTTAAATACAAATTTAAATATTTTAAATTTAAATAGACTAGATGAGAATTAGTTATTAGTGGTTAGAAAGCAGTGAACTGCACTGCAAAGTACATCTCACCGTTAAGGTTTACAAAACATGGTAACTGACATTGTGCTTGGTGGGCAATTTTTTTTCTTGAAAATATATTCATTCTTTTTTTCAACAAATCTATTTGAGTATATCCTGTGTGAGGTGCTTAACAGTGGAGATAGGATGAAGAACAGAACATCCTAGCTTCTCTTGGAACTTGCATTCTTGTGGTTGTAGAGGGGACAAAAAAACAAGCAGATAATCACAGTAATTTTAGGTGATGATAAGAAATAAACAGGATTCTGTGATCAGATTGGAGAGGGATGCCACTTTAAAGAAGATGGTCAGAGAAGGCTTCTCTGAGGAGATGACATTTGAATGAGACCTGGAAATGGGTAAGAAGCTGGATATTTAAAGAGATAAAAGAGAAGAGTATTCCAGTGAAAGAGAATAGCAAGTTGTAAAGGCTCTGAGGTAAAAATGAATTTAGTGTATTAGTGTAAGAAGGTCAATGTGACTGGAGTATAACAAGCTAGAGGAGAATGGAAATGAGATAAAGATGACAGGACAGGGACCTTTTATGCCATTGCAAAACATTGGTGTTTTACCTTAAAAGCAATTTTAAGATTAATGTCTTGATGCCTATGAACCTGAACTTTTAAATAATACTTTTTTCCCCCTAGTCAAACTTTTTAAACTTTACAGCTAACAGGAAAGTACTTAATTATAGTATTTTACTTCAGATTTTTAATTTATATATTGCTTTATTTCTGCCTCTTGTAATTTTCTTTCAATTAGAATCATCTTATTGTGAAGGTTCCCCCATATCATGATCAACATATAACTTTGCCAGTAGCAGTGGGAATATATGTAGTAACCAATGCTGGAAGATCTCATGATGTTCAGCCATTCACTTACACTCCAGACCCAGGTATGTCAAAATAAAAAGTTCTGAATCAAAAGGAGTAATCCATTTCTGCTTCTTCAGAAGAATATGAAGACCAGCCAATTTAAAAGAGGAAGTTGTGTGTAAAGGTAAATTGATACCAGTATTTTTTGGAGATGGCATTATTTCCCAAGAAGATAGCCACCAAACTCTGCTTTTACTCTTAGTTAAGAGAACCGTTTCTGCCTTAGGGTCTAATAATAAAAGAAATGTTAGGAATTCTCTGAAGTCAGGCTCTCCAGAGTTATCATACAAGTACTCCTTATATGATAAGGTAAGAATTACCATTCATTGAATACCTCTTATGTACAGAAAGGTGAAAGTGATTACTTTAGGAAACTGCTAGTAATTTTCAGTCTGGCTGTCTTACAGGATGCATTTTGGGAGAGGTGAGAGAGAATCTCAGAGAGATAAGTGATAATATCACAAGTAGAGTCATATGCCTGTAACATTTTCTAATTTGTGTAGTCAAAAATATCAAAGACTTCTGATGAATAAGTATTTTAAAAATAATTTTAACCATTTAGGTAAAACAGGTGCTTTAGAAACCAGAGCAGTTGTTTAAAAATTTATATCTCTGGGTAAGAAGTATCTTATGAGATTTTTGCCTACATCCATTTAGTTGCCTGGAGAAGACTTTTCCTGGAAAAGTAGAGAAAACATTTTGGAAATGGAAACGCTTCACATGTTTTGTTGACCTAGACTCGGATGCTGCCATGCTGCCATTGATTTATCCCATTCGTATCTCAGGCATGCTCCAGAATTAGAAGTTCTTCCATATCTCCAAGTTTACTGATAACATTTTTCCTAAATTGCTCAGGATTCAGTGAGGTGCAAAGTGAAAAACGGTAGCAAGGAAAGAAAGCCCTGGTAACAGAAGTGATGAACACAGTAGCTAGGACAGAGTTATAATTAGTCTTGATAATTCTTCTCTATCACTTAATGTTATCTCTTCCCTTTTTCTTTTGTAAATCATGTCCAACTTCCATAACATTGGTTATTTCCCACCAGTTTGTTGCAAAAGTATGCCATAATGGAGAAGGAAATGGCAACCCACTCCAGTATTCTTGCCTGGAAAAGTCCATGGACAGAGGAGCCTGGTGGGCTGCAGTCCATGGGGTTACATGACTGAGCACGTGTGCATGAGGGTGGAGAGAGATGGGTTGGTAGCAATAAACTGGTAGAACTAAAAAAAAAAAAAAGTATGCCATAATATAGCCCTTATGAAATTCTTTTAGTGTTTGTCTCAGAATAAAAGATCACGTGTAGAAATTTCAGACAGAAAAAGGCAAAGTTTGGGAATAATATACTGGCTTCAGCAAAATTAGGAAAGAGGGTACTGGTTTATACTTAAAAATCAGTTGATTGTTTTCTTTCTATAAAAGTCTCAAAAATCCAAGAAAATTTGATTTAAAACTAATGGTAGTCTGGAGAAGGCAATGGCACCCCACTCCAGTACTCTTGCCTGGAAAATCCCATGGACAGAGGAGCCTGGTAGGCTGCAGTCCATGGGGTCGCTAAGAGTCGGACACGAATGAGCGACTTCACTTTCACTTTTCACTTTCATGCACTGGAGAAGGAAATGGCAACCCACTCCAGTGTTCTTGCCTGGAGAATCCCAGGGACGGGGGAGCCTGGTGGGCTGCCGTCGATGGGGTCGCACAGAGTCAGACACGACTGAAGCGACTTAGCAGCAGCAGCAGTGCCTAGCTCAGCAATGTGTTAAAGAACTTTTGCCTTATCCAGGTAAAAGAATAATACGACATCAGGAATGTTCTTCGTTGGCCACACTTGGTGATTCGATGTGTAGTTCAGAAAATAAAGATGGAACCTTTGTGAGTCCTCTTAGGTTTACAATAAAAAATGTACCATGTGAGACACCAAAAAAAAAAAACAAAACTAATGGTAGTTAAAGCATTTTAGTAATTGCTAGAATATTTAAGTATTTTATGTGAAGAGAAGCTTGCTCATAGAGGGAGAAAAATGGCATACAGTAATTAATACATTCGTATGGGAAGGGCAGAAGGAAGTGTGTGTGGGGGGAGGGGGAATAGCTTTAAAGTTTTCACCATCCTTAAAATACTTAGATTTTGTTGTCTTTGTTTCTTTTTATTGATCAATAATAAAGATCTTCAGGACTTTGAAGTGCTTAGTATCAGCACTATGAACCTTCATTTCTTAGTGATGAATGCTCATTATTAAAAATTTTCCTTTGAAAAATTACCAAATACAGAGCCTACACTAATTGGCTATATTTGGCCACATTTAGACCATCACTGACATATGTTTATTCTTTTATGTTTTTCTCCCTTGTATTTGATATATACTAGATAGCAGTCGCTCTCAGAAACTCTTATCTGAATAAATATATTTTGTGCAAATTTTATAGTGAGATCTAATGCTTCAGTTTCTGCCTTTATGATATAGCTAATTACAGAATCTTCCCATAATTTCACTTTTTTGTATTTTATAAAATGTGAATGTCTTTTTAGGTGTGCATATGAGAGAATATTTCAGGAAAACTTGGTTATAGATAATTTGCACTGTCTCATTATGATACACTAGTTGCTGTTGTGACTCAACTAGGGACTGTGGTTAAAGATTTGCATATCCAGTGGCATATAGTAATTATAATTATAGGGCTTCCCAGATGGCACTAGTGGTAAAGAACCCTCCTGCCAATGCAGGAGATGTGAGAGATGGCGGGTTCAATCCCTGGGTCAGGAAGATCCCCTGGAGAAGGAAATGGCAGTCCACTCCAGGATTCTTGCCTGGAGAATTCCGTGGACAGAGGAGCCTGGTGGGCTACAGTCCATGGGGTAGCACAGAGTCAGACACGACTGATCAGACTTAGCAGTTAGCACATAGTAACTATAACAGCTAAAACAAGACCCACCCTCATTTTTGTGAGTTAAGAGTAGAAATGGTGACTGCTACACCATTTTGTCTAAATATTTAAGTTACAGATAAAAAATTAACAAATAAATATATTTTATCCTATTTGACCTAGATACCTTCACCAGATTTGAATTTAGGATTTTCAGACTGCTTGTAGGTCCAAACTGGAATATGGCAACATGAAGAAAGAGGATTTCCCAGCCTGCCACCCTTCTTTTCCCTCTCCTGGCTCCATCCTCCACCTGGAGGGCCTTGATGCACCAGCTGATGCTCCTAAGCTCCGTTCACCCTATAGGCTTAAGATGGCACACATAGTCTATAGAGTAGTTGTGCAGAACATTTTGGTATCTTATGTACTTGGTATGTAGTCTAAAAGTAAGATTGGGGCAGGGGCTCAAGTGAACATAAACTGGCTCTGCATGCTTTGCCAGACACAAGCCCCTCTAAAGCCCTTTGAGTCTATACTGCCAAAAATATATCACATGTGCATCCTTTTAGACTGTTGCTTTGCAGACTTAAAAAACCTTTTGTTTCATTGCTAGTTAGTCACTGAACCATTGCTTGACCATTAATTTGTTTTACTTCCATCTTTTAAGACACAGAAATCATATTAGTTGTTTTTTGCAATGATTCTGCAGTGGTAATTGCTATAAGAAATGGAAGATAAAATATTTATTCATAATTTTTTGTTGCTTTAAAAACAAATGACTAAAACTTGTGTTAAAAGTAGAAATTTAAAAATTTTTCGAAGATTAGTTTCCATTCTTAAATCTGTAATTGTAGAATAAATGTTACACTTTAAAATTGTCTATGAATTTCTTTTCCAGTCAATTCTATTCAGTTTGATAATTTCACTCAATTAACAGTTCGTTCAGATTATCATTTGTTGGCCCTTACATATAGCATGCTTAGATACATTTTTAACCTCATTCTTAGGAGACATGTACATTTTGTCTTTTTATTCACAGTTAATTATCTTTATATTCTCTGTAACTATCATTTTGCATTATGATGTCAAGAATAAATTGATAATAAATTGGCTCAGTTCTTATTCTGGACAAGTTAGGGAATATAAATACATTGAAAAATAGAATTAGCATCTATTTAAATAAAATTATTATACAGTCATTTTAAGAAAACCTTTTATTTGGAATTTAACTTTACCATTCAAAACTGATCTCTACTCTTATGCTCATGACATTGAAAATTTTCATAGTAGGTGTACTTGATATGTGTAGATATAATAATGTAGTAATTCTTCATTAATAATAGCAAAGATTATTATTTCTAAGGCTTTATTAAAAAGTAACAATACTATATATTTTGTATATTCAGCACAGTTTTTAAAAAAAATTATCTCAATTATGTTTCTGAATCAGTATTTTTTAAATCATTTATGTAAGTGAATGGTGAATTTTTTTCATGCTAGTGTTACAGTATATTTGGTATCAATACGTTTTTAAAGACCTCATGTCAGTCTTCTACTCATTTGTGCTGTTACAAGAAAGATTTTTAAAAGTTGCTGTTATTTTTATTTTGTTTTAATAATAAGCATATGCTCCTGCCCACTTGGAGACTGGTGCATTTTAGAGGGTAGACTACTACCCTCTAGTGATTATAAAAACTCATCTGAACCTAGAATTTCTGTTGAACAAATAATTTAATAATGCTTTGTGAGAAAATACTCCTGTTAAAGAATTTTAAGATACATATTTTTCAGGATAAGTTTAAATAAATACATTAATCTTTTTTGTTTAATAACAGCAGCTGTTGCTTTGAATGTGAATGTAAAGAAGGAAATATCTAGTCCGGCAAGACCTTGCTCTTTCGAAGAAGCCATGAAAGGTACCAAGTTAATTCTGCTCAAAAACTGTAAATCAGTGATGCTATATATTTTCTCTAACAAACCTTACTATTTTATTTACTGTTGTGTACTTGAAACAGCAGATTATCTTTGATATTGTAAAATAAATACTTGTTTAACTTCACTGAATGCAGAGACTTGCTTCCCATCTTGATATTTCCCTTCATTTGCCATATAAACAACTTTTTAAAAAACATATGTTACAGTTAAGGAGTTTTTGTTTTGTTTTTTATTCCCTAATATTAAAAATCTTTAAAGTATATATAGAGTACAATAAGGTATGCAAAATAGCTGTATAAAGTTTCTTGCTGCCAGTGAGTAGGACTTGACATTGAGGCTGAAGAACCAAAATAAGAACTATTGGCATTTGAAAAAGTTGCTTTAGGTACCATTCTTTCTTCTGATATCATTATTTCCAAGCAGACAATGACGATATCTTCAGGGTGTTATAATGTGTTAGAGTAGACTCTTTTCTTAGCAGATTTCTCATACATCTGTGATGCTCAATTATGATGCTTTTGTGCCATTGTATGTTAAGATGTCAATTACATAATGGTCATTGATTTATTCTATAATTCTAACTTTTTCTTACACTTTTGCTGTTAAATTCATGACTTAAATTTTTAAATTTTATATACTTATATTTTTAAGGGGCATAATATCCTTAATACATTTTATCAAATACCATGGAATTTTTCCCTGTGTCATCGTAAAATTCAGCATTCACATATACAGTTCAGTATGGCTTGCCATTATAATTTCTGACCATCAACACTTCCAAAATAGGTTAATTAGGAATTATGCACTAGTGTGAAAAGAATAGAAGAGAAAACCAAAGGAGAAAAGGAAAGATATAGCCATTTGAATGCAGAGTTCCAAAGAATACCAAGGAGAGATAAGAAAGCGTTCCTCAGTGATCAGTGCAAAGAAATAGAGGAAAACAATAGAATGGGAAAAACTAGAGATCTCTTCAAGAAAATTAGAGATACCAAGGGAACATTTCAGGCAAAGATGGGCTCAATAAAGGACAGAAATGGTATGGACCTAACAGAAGCAGAAGATATTAAGAAGAGGTGGAAAGGATACACAGAAGAACTGTACAAAAAATCTTCACGACCCAGATAATTACGAAGGTGTGATCACTCACCTAGAGCCAGACATCCTGGAATGTGAAGTCAAGTGGGCCTTAGGAAGCATCACTACGAACAAAGCTAGTGGAGGTGATAGAATTCCAGGTGAGCTATTTCAGATCCTAAAAGATGATGCTGTGAAAGTGCTGCATTCAATAAGCCAGCAAATTTGGAAAACTCAGCAGTGGCCACAGGACCAGAAAAGGTCAGTTTTCATTCCAATCCCAGAGAAAGGCAGTGCCAAAGAATGCTCAAACTACCGCACAATTACACTCATCTCACACGCTATCAAAGTAATGCTCAAAATTCTCCAAGCCAGACTTCAGCAATACGTGAACCATGAACTTCCAGATGTTCAAGGTGGTTTTAGAAAAGGCAGAGGAACCAGGAATCAAATTGCCAGTGTCCACTGGATCATTGAAAAAGTGACAGAGTTCCAGAAAAACATCTACTTCAGTTTTACTGACTATGCCAAAGCCTTTGACTATGTCGATCACAACGAACTGTGGAAAATTCTGAAAGAGATGGGAATACCAGACCACCTGACCTGCCTCTTGAGAAACCTGTATGCAGGTCAGGAAGCAACAATTAGAACTGGGACATGGAAGAACAGACTGGTTCCAAATAGGAAAAGGAGTACATCAAGGCTGTATATTGTCACCCTGCTTATTTAACTTATATGCAGAGTACATCATGAGAAACGCTGGGCTGGATGAAGCATAAGCTGGAATCAAGATTGCCAGGAAAATTATCAATAACCTCTGATATGCAGATGACACCACCCTTATGGCAGAAAGTGAAGAAGAACTAAAGAGCCTCTTGATGAAAGAGGAGAGTGAAAAATTTGGCTTAAAGCTTAACATTCAGAAAACTAAGATCATGGCATCCAGTCCCATCACTTCATGGGAAATAGATGGCAAAACAGTGGAAACAGTGTCAGATTTATTTTGGGGGGCTCCAAAATCACTGCAGATGGTGACTGCAGCCATGAAATTAAAAGACGCTTACTCCTTGGAAGGAAAGTTATGACCAACCTAGACAGCATATTAAAAAGCAGAGACATTACTTTGTCAACAAAGGTCCGTCTAGTCAAAGCTGTGGTTTTTCCAGTAGTCATGTATGGATGTGAGAGTTGGACTGTGAAGAAAGCTGAGGGCCGAAGAATTGATGCTTTTGAACTGTGGTGTTGGAGAAAACTCTTGAGAGTCCCTTGGACAGCAAGGAGATCCAACCAGTCCATCCTAAAGGAGATCAGTCCTGGGTGTTCATTGGAAGGACTGATGTTGAAGCTGAAACTCCAATACTTTGGCTACCTCATGCAAAGAGTTGACTCATTGGAAAAGATCCTGATGCTGGAAAGGATTGGGGGCGGGAGGAGAAGGGGACGACAGAGGATGAGATGGTTGGATGGCATCATCGACTCAATGGACATGAGTTTGGGTAGACTCTGGGAGTTGGTGATGGACAGGGAGGCCTGGCGTGCTGCGATTCATGGGGTTGCAAAGAGTTGGACAGGACTGAGCGACTGAACTGAACAATAAGATTTAGAACTTGATACACAAATGTGACATTATATCCAGACATGAAAGCATTCATTTCTTCGTTCATTCAACAAATATTTATTTATTCCCTAGTATGCACCAGGCAACAACAACAAAATCTCTTGTCTTCATGAAACTCACATTCTAATAGAATCCAAAAGTAAGAATAGCAGTTGATGTTACAGGATCAACGTAAGACAATGCTAATTGTCTTTCAAATTATCCTGTGAGGTGGGCCTGTAATACTTTTAAATGCCTGCCTGTATCTGAAGCTTTGACTCAGACAGAATTGAGTTGTAAGTTGAATTGTGTTGGTATTGATAGAATCTAGGTGAAAATAGATCCAGAGAACTCACGCATAAATGATTTCTTAGAGTAATGAAAGCAGAATATCAAAAGTAGGCACTTTTTCCTCCCCCAGCATAATCAGTTTCCATAGTGATTGTTTCTAGCCAATTGGCTGTGAGAAAGGTTGAATAAAGACCAGAAGATTTCTAGTAATTTTAAGTCAAAATATTTACAATAATAACTATCCTGCTTATATACCATATTCCATTTTAAAACCCTCTTTGTGGCCAGGATTTCTTTTCCAGTATCATGTATAAAAATATTGAATCACCTTTTTGTACACCTGAAGCTAATATAATATTGTGTTAGGTTTTTCAACTAAAAAAAAAAGTTTAACAGCTAAGCTTTCTAAGGAATCTGTATTTCTTTACACAGAGTCTCAAAGTAGTGATAAACCTTGAGCTCAGAATTTGGCTTGTGTTCAGCTCAGAAGCCTGCCGTCAGCGACACTTCATCAGTGTGCCCCACTAAGTGCCAGTGGCAGGCTTAAATAGACAAAAAAGAAAGAGAATCAAGGGGAAAAGTAGGTAGCATGAAGTGGTAGAACCTACATATCTGCTACATATTGCCTCTCCTTGGTTTCTAATCTGTAACTACTTCTGAAAATGGAAGTAGGTGGAAGTAGAAAAATACTTGCTGGTTTTGCTTTGGAAATTTAATTGGTAAACCTAAAATATTAGTTGTACTTAAATTTCTGAAAAGAAGAAAAATTAAGTCCTATCTCGAGAAATGTGTTCATATGTCAGTTTGGCAAATTCAAGTTTTCTAAGACATTAATTTAGAAAAGTGAATCTATTTGATTAGTTGATGGGATCTTCTAATGAGAAGCTTGAGTTTTGTTGAGGAGAGAAATGTTCAAGCAATCCTATAACCCCCAAAAGTTTGACTTTGTAATTTCCAGGCAACCAGATACTAAGAGAAGACTATAACAGTTGTGACTGAGTAGCTTTAACCTCCTGGAGATTTCCAGGCTGCATGGTCATGTTAAGCAGTGTAATTCAGGGCCTTTTGAAGAGTGCTGAGAGGTATAACTTGATAACTGAGTGCTCAAGCTTGTTGATATTTAACTTATCCTCAGGCTACTACCAGGAGTCCTCAAGGTACTGCTACTTACTTAAAAAGAGGGAGGACACACTTTGGACACATTTTGTATCTCATGCTACTATCAGAGCATCAAAAAACTAATGTTTTGAGTCATGACTAAGGTGTCAACACACAGTAGAATGATACAGTTGATTTCAGTGATTTTCAACTTTTTTTTTTTTTTGGTGTGTGTGCAGCAATGAAAACTACTGGATGTAACTTAGATAAGGTAAATATGCTTCCTCCTAATGCTCTGATCACTCCACTCATATCAAGCACTATGATTAAGAGTGAAGACATTACTCCAATGGAAGTAACAGCAGAGAAAAGATCGCCTTCTATTTTTAAGGTGAGCTACATTGACTAGTGCCCTGTCACATCTTAACCTCAAATATAAAAATAGTTATATTTTGAGTAGTTTGATTTCTTTTCCCTGATTATGCTTTTTACTTTTCCTATTTCTTTTATACCTGTTTCTCTTTGGATGCACTTAATGAATTTTGCTTTATAGAGTAAATGATTTTACTGCAGAGCAAATAAAATAGAATAGCCTGCAGAGCAACTTCCAATATACATTTTTGACAATAGAGGAATTAATGCATTAGCTGGACCTTTGTGATGTTTGGTATAATAAAAGTACAGGTTTAACATTTTCAAAACTAGAGACATTTTGTTTCCTTTTTCTTCCCCAGTCTTTTCGTATAACTCCTTTTCCATTTTTCTCTTATTTCTCCCTCCCAATAATGTTATAAGTGATGCACAAATGGAGATATTTTAAAATTTGCTAGTAATTCATGAACCATAGAGTTAATGTGTACTTACTGTCCTAAGCATATCTGCTGCTGCTGCTAAGTCGCTTCAGTCGTGTCCGACTCTGTGCGACCCCATAGATGGCAGGCCATCAGGCTCCGCTGTCCCCGGGATTCTCCAGGCAAGAATACTGGAGTGGGTTGCCATTTCCTTCTCCAGTGCGTGAAAGGGAAAAGTGAAAGTGAAGTTGCTCAGTCGTGTCCGACTCTTAGCAACCCCATGGACTGCAGCCTACCAGGCTCCTCCATCCATGGGATTTTCCAGGCAAGAGTACTGGAGTGGGGTGCCATTGCCTTCTCCCCTAAGCATATCAATAGCTGATTATTCGTCTATGTCTACTTCTGTTGTTTGACTGTCTTTGCTTATATGCTTCTTTAAAAATCCTGATGACAGTAAGACATAATGTTATCACTTATAATCATAGTCTTACACTTGTTTTCCAAATAATAATATAGACTGGGATTGGTCCTGCATATGTTTTTATAATAATAATTTTTGAAGAATTGTATGAGCTCATTTATACATATATGTATTATTTGGCTTTTATTTTTTAGACTACAAAGACAGTTGGATCAACTCAACAAACATTAGAAAATATCTCTCACATAGCAGGAAATGGGTCTTTTTCATCATCATCTTCCCACTTAACTTCTGAAAATGAAAAGCAACAACAGATTCAGCCCAAGGCATACAACCCAGAGACGCTGACAACTATCCAAACACAGGACATTTCACAGCCTGGTACTTTTCCAGCAGTTTCTGCATCTAGTCAGCTGCCCAACAGTGATGCACTACTACAGCAGGCTACACAGTTTCAAACAAGAGAAACTCAGTCTAGAGAGGTGTTACAGTCAGATGGTACAGTGGTTAACTTGTCACACCTGACTGAGACATCACAGCAACAGCAGCAGTCTCCACTGCAAGAACAAGCACAGACTTTACAGCAGCAGATTTCATCGAATATTTTCCCTTCACCAAATAGTGTGAGTCAGCAACTACAAAATACGATACAACACTTGCAGGCAGGGAGTTTTACGAGCAGTACTGCCAGTGGCAGCAATGGAAATGTTGACTTGGTCCAACAAGTTTTAGAAGCACAACAACAGTTATCTTCAGTTTTATTTTCTGCTCCAGATGGTAACGAGAATGTTCAAGAACAGCTTAGTGCAGACATTTTTCAACAAGTCAGTCAAATTCAAAATAGCGTAAGCCCTGGAATGTTTTCCTCAACAGAACCAGCAGTCCATACCAGACCAGATAATTTAATAGCTGGAAGAGCTGAAAGTGTTCACCCACAGAGTGAAAACACATTGTCTAATCAGCAACAGCAGCAACAGCAAGTGATGGAATCCTCAGCTGCAATGGTGATAGAGATGCAACAGAGTATCTGCCAGGCAGCTGCCCAGATTCAGTCAGAGCTGTTTCCTTCATCTGCTTCAGCAAATGGAAACCTTCAGCAGTCTCCAGTTTACCAGCAGACTTCTCATATGATGAGTGCGTTATCAGCCAATGAGGACATGCAAATGCAATGTGAATTGTTTTCTTCTCCTCCAGCAGTTTCTGGAAATGAAACTACTACAACTACCACACAGCAGGTTGCAACTTCTGGCACTACCCTGTTTCAGACATCAAATTCAGGAGATGGAGAAGAAACTGGAGCACAAGCAAAACAGATTCAGAACAGTGTCTTTCAGACCATGGTCCAAATGCAACATAGTGGGGACAGTCAGCCTCAAGTTGGCCTTTTTTCATCTACAAAAAGTATGATAAGTGTTCAAAATAGTGGTACCCAGCAGCAAGGCAATGGTTTATTCCAGCAAGGTAATGAGATGATGTCACTTCAATCAGGGAATTTTTTGCAGCAGTCTTCTCATTCACAGGCTCAGCTTTTTCATCCTCAGAATCCTATTGCTGATGCTCAGAACCTTTCCCAGGAAACTCAAGGTTCTATTTTTCATAGTCCAAGTCCTATTGTCCACAGTCAGACTTCTACAGCCTCCTCTGAACAAATGCAGCCTCCAATGTTTCACTCTCAAAATACCATGGCTGTGCTGCAGGGCTCTTCTGTTCCTCAAGACCAACAGTCAGCCAACATATTTCTTTCCCAAAGTCCAATGAATAATCTTCAAACCAACACAGTGGCCCAAGAAGAACAGATTTCATTTTTTGCAGCTCAGAATTCAATTTCTCCGCTTCAGTCAACATCAAACACTGAGCAGCAAGCTGCTTTCCAGCAGCAGGCTCCAATATCACACATTCAGACCCCTATGCTTTCACAGGAGCAGGCACAACCCTCCCAGCAAGGTCTGTTTCAGCCTCAGGTTTCCCTAGGCTCCCTTCCTCCTAACCCAATGCCTCAAAACCAACAAGGAACAATCTTTCAGTCACAGCACTCAATGGTTGCCATCCAGAGTAACTCTCCATCCCAGGAGCAGCAGCAGCAGCAGCAACAGCAGCAGCAACAACAGAGCATTTTATTCAGCAACCAGAACACCATGGCACCGATGGCGTCTCAAAAGCAGCCACCACCAAACATGATATTCAATCCAAGTCAAAATCCAGTGGCCAGTCAGGAGCAGCAGAACCAATCAATTTTCCATCAACAAAATAATATGGCCCCAATGAATCAAGAGCAGCAGCCCATGCAATTTCAGAACCAGACCACAGTTTCCTCACTTCAGAACCCAGGCCCTGCCCAATCCGAATCATCACAGAGCGCCTTGTTTCATAGCTCGCCTCAGATCCAGTTGGTCCAAGGGTCACCCAGTTCTCAAGAGCAGCAAGTAACACTCTTCCTCTCTCCAGCATCCATGTCTGCATTGCAGACCAGTATAAACCAACAAGACATGCAACAGTCTCCCCTTTATTCCCCTCAGAACAACATGCCTGGAATCCAGGGAGCCACATCTTCACCTCAACCACAGGCTACTTTATTTCACAACACTACAGGAGGTACAATGAACCAGCTACAGAATTCTCCTGGCTCTTCTCAGCAGACATCTGGAATGTTCTTATTTGGCATTCAAAATAGTAAGAAACTCTTTCTAATCTCCCATTTCTTAAATGTTATTGGTTGAAATGGTCACGTTTTTGTTACTAGAAGGAAGCACAATACAGTGGTTTTAAGAGCATAGGTTGTAGTTGGACAGAATTGAGTTCAAGTCCCAGCTGTACCACTTATAGACTGAGACCTTGGACAGGTTATTTCACATGCATGAGAGCCTCCATTTCCACATCTAAAATGGTAGTAATATTACATACTTGACAAGGATATTGGGAGGATTAAAGGTGGTGATATATATAAATGTATGTGTCTGCCATTTTGAGGTATAACCTTGAAAGGAAGATGAAGTACAAATGACAGAAAATTTTTCAGCCAGTTAAAGCAAGTAGTTTCCAAGGAGGTAGAAACCCATGTTTCTTTAATGTTTATGTACCAAGGACATTATATAGGACTTATGTTGATAACTAAGCAATGTTGTATTTTTATACTGCTTAGAGAAAACTGAGGATGCATTCTACTACTGTTTGATGAAAACCTTTTTGGAGGCTGTCAGGTTCCTCACTTTTAAGTCTCTAATGAGTGAACAAAGTAATGCATTTATAGTAAATACCTAGTAAATACCTTCTTATGAATCTAAACAGAAAATAACTAATCAGGTAGTTTCTCTGTTTTAAATATCTTTGCAGACTGTAGTCAGCTTTTAACTTCTGGACCAGCTACATTGCCAGATCAGTTGATGGCCATAAGTCCACCAGGGCAGCCACAAAACGAGGGCCAGCCACCTGTGACAACACTTCTTTCTCAGCAAATGCCAGAGAATTCTCCACTGGCATCCTCTATAAACACCAACCAGAACATTGAAAAGATCGATTTGCTTGTTTCATTGCAAAACCAAGGGAACAACTTAACTGGCTCCTTTTAACTAGATATGTAAGTAATGCATTTTGGCTTCTTTTTTATTGACAAGCATCAATAAATTTTATTATTCTTAGCATACTTGGGTTAAATATTAATACTGTTTAGATTCTGATCTTTTAAAATATGGCTTTATCACAAAATGGTACCTTTTTTATCCTGAATTGATTGCTCTGAATGATAGCTTATAGTCGTATTGTTAATACTGGGCATTCCTCTGGCTCGTAAGTTTCTTTGCCCTTGAAATGACAGAACATCTTATGAATGTACTATATATTGGATATAATTACATCTCATATTTCACTTCCTCAAGAAGTAAACCTTGACTCTGAAAAAATATGACAGTATAAATGTGGTAAAGTATCATTTATAGTACTATAATATACTTTGAGATCATTCAGGGCAACAGGAACTTTGTAAATGCTTTCCCTCCCTAGTGAGTTATATTAAACATCTTCTTTTTTTAGAAATTCCATGAAGAAAATCCTGATTTCAAGATATCCTGAGATCTTGTGATTCCATGAGGATTATTGAACTGTTACTTTAAAAAGAAAACAAAATATGAAAAACTGTGATTGAGTAAATGGATAGATTTTACTCTGGCTGCAAAAGAGCACACCTTGGCTACCTATTGCAGTGATTAACCACCATTGTTAACATCTTTATGTTTTATGTTCCTAATAACAGTGATGACTGAGAATCTATTTGAGTTTCCAGCTGACAGAATTAATTATTGCTATTTTCGTAGGCACTCTTTCTTTAAAAGTACAGTTTAAATTGACAAGCTGGATCACTCAGTTATTATTGCTATTAGAAAATAATTCATGTTTCATGTTTACTTTTGTTCATTTGTATTTTCTTTTCTGCATTGTTTAGTCAAGTAGCGGCTTATAAAAAAGAGTTCAAATAATAACTAAGGCTGTGATTTTTCAGTATAAAAAGCACAGCTATTGGCTATAGTGAAGGAATCTTTTCTCAGTTTTTATGGAGAAACTGAAGGGTTAACATTCTGACAAGTAGGCTGTATTAAGAGCTCTGCACGGATAAGAGGTCTCTATCACAGACAACACACTTACAAATAGGGAACAGCTGGAATGCTATTGATTTTATTTTTCAGAGAGTCGTTAGTTCTCTATGTTTCTGTTAAGGGTTTTAGCCATAACTGTGCATAGAAAAATAAATATCTTGCTTTATTAAAAAAATTAAGGGGACGATATATGGTAAATTATGTTCTGATAGCCTCCTACAGTAGTTAAAACTGACAGCAATTTGAGTCTGTTTTCTTCTTTTCCCAGTCTTGGACTGGTATTCCCTTTTTATGTTCATCTGTGTTATTCTTCCCCTCTTCACTTTATTTTAGACAATTAGTAATATGATACTAGCTTTCTGACCCTGTAGTAACTTAAATGAAAAGACCATGTTGATCTAGGGTAATCCAGCAACTCCTGCAGCACAGTCAGGGGGCTATCCTTTCAGGAATGAGGGGAACTGACTCCTGAGAAATAAGAAACAATGCATTTTTTTCCCATGAACGGTGCTGTTCTGAAGTCTTCAAATTTTTCCCTCTTGTAGGAAGCAGTGTAAATGTTAATTAAAAAAAGAGAGGCAAATTAAAATTTCTTGAAACATCACTTCTCCCTGAGCTGTAGTGAGTGTAATTCACTTGTCACCTCAGTGCTTTACAGTTTGAAGTGGTCATTTACCTGATGGTTCCCACAAGCCTTAGGCTTTACCAGGGTCATATCATTGACTTAAAGTAAAGAATTCATTTGTGTTACATCTATAGAGAGCAAAATAACACACTCCAGAACTTGCAGTTGTAGTATTAGTTATACAGATTTGGGTGTTCTCACCACCCATGGGATGCCTGCTTCTCACTACAACCTGTTCTCTGGACATATGCTTATGTCTTATTCTCCTTTTGGCATGTAGAAAGCTGTTAATACAGTTTAAGGCCAAATTGTGTGTGGCTTCTATATGTAGATAAGATGTTTTGGCATTCTTGTCTGTTTCATTTATTTTTTAAATGTACAAAAAATAGCCTGTTAATTGTTCGTTCAAGGCTACATTTCTGTTCTTTATTTTTGTCTTTTCTATCCTGTACATTTAGTTGAACTTTGTGGAATTGTGGTGTTGGTTTTGTTTATACAGCTGGATTTTTCCCCCTTTTTGTGATGGTCTTCCTTGGTTCTTTGAATGTACCCTTCTTTAATTTGTTTTTTTCTCTTTGGTCTCATTTATTCTTCCCTCCACCCCCAACCCTTTCTTTCTTTCTCTCTCTGATTGAGAGGCATTGAATTATGTTTTCAGTAGTACAGGCTTCTTGCCGATATGAAGGGAACTTTTCAGAAAGAGACCTACTCTGGGTCATTTAATTTTGAATACAGTTTTCAATCGTTCAAGTTTTGGATGGTTTATATCTAATGTGTGTTTCATTTTTTTGGAAAGCTATATTTTGTATTTAGGAAATGGTATACTATTTTGCTATTTGTACTGAGTGAGTACATTGGCATAAATATAGAAATTTATATATATACATATATATAAACTATTCTTTTTTTGCCACACATTTTTGTGGTAAATTTGTGAGTTTGTCTGATGTTCTACCACAACGTGGCGTCTGATAAAAGTGAGGGGGGGGGTTTGTTATGTCTTTATTGAGTATTTAAGTATCTTTTGAAACAAATGACCTGTTCATCTATGGCCATTCCATCAGGCAGTTATGTGATTAGTGGGCTAAAGTCAGCTTACTATGTGTTCGCTGGATCTTACACTCAGCAAAATGTTAAAGTATGGAAACCCATGTAGGCAGTTGTGTCAAATGGTGTTTCACAAGAATGAGCCATCCAGTCTTTGCTCACTATATATTTAATATTTTATTATTGTTGTTATTGTTATTATTAATTGGCTTTCTGTATTCTATGCCTTTTATTTATAAAGACACTAAAAAAAACATGTTTGTAATTTTAATAACATTTTCCCCATCTTGTAATAACCAGAGCTACTTTATAAATTCTCTAAACCAAAAGCATTTTCATATATATATATATATATATATATGTATGTATGTATGTATATATATATATCTCCCCACCCCATTAGGAAAAATTACCCAGTATAGTTCAGGTTATGAGAAGGACCAGCCACACAATCCAGTGCTTCAGTTTTAAAATGGATAACTAATTACAGAGGGCTGACTGATGTTAGAAAGCTTATCCACCAGTATAAAAATAAGTAGAAATAAAATGCTGTAAGTTTATTTCTGAGTTTTCTGAATTTTTTCCCAAGAGATTACACAGGAGATTCAGGAAAGTCTATTTGTTCATCAAGTTCCACTGTTAATGCTGCTCTATGGATGAAGTGGTGGCAAGAAGACTGGCTTGTGTGCTGACTTCTGTTATTTAGCAAGAAGTTTATCATTGTAAAATGCTGATTGCCAATGCCAAGTCACCAGGGACCAATTTTCTGTTTTGTAATATCTCAGTTTAGAACAGAACATATACCTGAACTGTAGTGGTTTGATTGGATGGAGGCAGAAAACCCAACTTTTATTTTCATAAATTTTGTGGTTATTTGTACAAGGGCTGTGCTAAGATACCATATTCTTAATTCAGTAATGATTTTTTTTTTAACATTGTTAAATGTTCCTTACCGCTAAAAGGTCAATGTTAAGTACAGCATTCAGAACATATTATTTGGTTACAAAAAGTATTTGTCTTCTTATTGAAGAGTTAGCTTAGTAGTCAGTGGTTGATACTTGTGCTAATAATACAGATTCAAGATTACTGTTACAAGTTACATCTATATAAGGAGAGATTCCAAGAGCCAGCAGAGTCCTTGGAAACAACAATTTATTAAATTTACTTATGGCAGAAGGACTTAAGTGAACTATAAACCACATTTTATTCCTTTATATTGTTACATTCAATTGTTCTTGCCCTTAGGAACTCACATGAATGCTTGGAGCTTATCTGTATGTCTGCATGAGTGTGTGTGTATGTGTGTGTTTGTCCTTTATTCCTTATTGTCATTCCATTATCTATCCACACCAACATGGGAGAAGTTGCATACAACAATTAGAAGTTGTATTTTGCTTCTTAACTTTATTTTGTTACCTTTGTAATTAGAGTATTATGTTGTTATTTAACCAATGCAAATCTGTTTTCACCAGTCTCCCTAGAACAGGTTTTTAAAGGGCTTTGTTTATCGTAGAAGCAGTATTAGCGAGGGACCTTCCTTCCTTTCTTTTTTGTAATATTGCTTATGCTGTAGTTGGGAATTTCATTACAGTGCGTTTCTTGCCCATCAGAACCTCAGTTAATCCACCTAGGAAAAACTGTCAAAGGGAATGAGAAAGAAACTGTATCTAAGTCCCCCTTAGAACTAAGAGAATAATTCATTTTGACCATTTAAGCCATTATAGATACTTATTTTGGAAAAGTATAACCTGTTTAGATGCATCAGCAATTATAGACCAGAAATTAAATGCTTAAATCAAAATTAAGCAAAGCCTCAAAATTCAACATGGTTTTATAAATACTCACTGGGAGTACTTGAGAATTTTTTCATCTTGTGGGAATTTCTGTTTTAGTATTTGTTTTCTAGTTGATTTTTTTCTAGTTAATTGAAAATTATATTAGACCTATTAGCTTCTGACCACTCTGCTTCATGACCACAGGCTTCATCCCTTAGCAAGACAGCTGTGTTATATCTGCATGCCTTTGTTTTGTGGAGGGACTTAATACAAGAGAGCGTGTATAGTTCAGTGGCTTTATTAGAAAAATGACTCAGAATATATATACCCCAGTGAATGGGGTAGTATAATCTCATAACATGTATTAAAAAGAGGTTTTCCTGTCTGCTTATTTGTGTCACTAGAGCTAAATAGTGAAGATGATGTTCATAATGTAGTAAATACCAGAATAATACCTAGAATATCATTTGTGACTTGCCCAGCGTTCTGATTACTTCTTTAATTCCCCTTTGTTTTTGTGTCATTCTAGCCGCATTTATTAATATAACTATTTTTATTCCACTTTCTCTTTCAGGAAATTTTTTAAATTAATATTTTATATCTAGATTAAATGCTTATGGAAAAGTGCCTTTTTACCATGATAGTGCCCCTTTCTTATGATTTCATTTTTCATTGTTGCCAAAAACACATAGGCAAATGACTAATAGTCTAGACTTTCATTTTTTCTTTTTAGTAATTCTTTTCTCCATTTCTTGATCACCATAGAAAAAACCGTTTCAAACCCTCCTAACGACCATTGGCAGAAGAGGAACAGAAAAGATACATAGCTAGGATTGTTTCTTTGAAAGAGGATAAGTAAAAGATCCTCTTTTAGACTTTATATAAATTAGCTAAATTTGTCTTCATCTTGACCAACTAATAATAAGTCTTAATCTGAATGCTATCAACAATTTTACTATATGTGAGACTATGGCTCAAATGTGTATGGTTAACTTTCAGAAAGGAAGTGTTTGAAGCACCTGCTCTGCTCTTAATTATAAGATGGATGAAAATAAATCAATAACACATAGTTTAGATAAAGCTTGGTAATGTCAATTTTTCTAATGATAGAGAGTCAAATAATTCATTGTTTTGTGCCTCTTGCCCATCATAACCTTAGTAATCTGCCCATGAAAAATAGTTGCAAAAGAAATGAAGTTATATCTGAGTCCCCCAGAACTAAAATAATTCCTTGCAGCCAGACACAGTTGGATCGGATGTCCCTCTGTTTTTTTTGTTGTTGTTGTTAATTTTGCCTATGTTCCAGCTCCTCACCATAGTGGTGGTGCCTAAAGAAAGGGCCGTTAGCAGCGAACAGGTCAGGATGGTAGTAACTTAGAGATAGAGCTGCTTTCCCTATGTGAGTTTTTCCATGACTGTTGGTGGCTCTAAAGACTGCAGATCTTTATGCAATATTCTCAATACCCTAATGATATTATGCACTTTAATCATTCCAAAGAAGTAAAAAATGCTGTATAGTGATGATTCCTTTTGATGAATACATTTTAACTGTTTAGAATATTTTATGTCCCTTTTTATTTTGGATATCCAACTTGGTATGTTATGGGAATATTTTCTAAAATGACTGTACAGTAGGACTTACTAAGGCTTTGAGATGTAACTGACTATAAGGGGAAATGATTACACTTCAGAAAATCATTTTAGAAACATTAAAATGTTCAGCTTTCTAATCTATATGTTTGAGAGTTAATTAACCAGCTTTCTTCCTATATTTTTTGTTTCATATTAATAACATAGTATATAGTTTTCTACATGTGCATATAAACCAATGGTTCTCAAAATGTGGTCCTCAGCCCACCAGCCAATATCTGTATCACCTGGAAACTAGTTAAAAATACAAAATCTTGGGCCTTATTCCAGACACAGTGAATCAGAAACTCTGGAGTGGGACTCAGCAATCTGTTTTTAACAAACCTTCTGTTAAAGGTGATTCTGATGCATGCCAAAGTTTGAGAACCACTGGTTTATAGTGTATACAGTAAAATGTATTACTAGAAAGGGCTTTTTTTCCACTCACACAATTATACATTGTTCTAAATGTAAATTCAGTTTAACCTGGTTATCCATAATCATTTACTGGTAATGATAATTTATTCTCAGTACTACCTATAGAAATATATTTTATGTACATATACAATTAGTCCAGTTATTGATAATTCAGTTAACTTAGTTTGGTGTATTCCTACCACATACTAAAAAGTTTACATTAAATGACTGATTTAAATATATAGGTGCAATGGTCTATATTTTTATTTTAACTATGGTGACATTTAAGTAGCTAACATAATTGACGGGTGCTAAAGTCTCCTGTTTATCCATAAAATGGGTACATTGTGGGCAGTGATAATACAAGCTTCATTTTCATTGCCTCTTACCTTACCAGCAGACGACAGTTTTGTCCTGGCTAGACCAACTCTCAGAACAAAATTATTTGACATTCCTTATATTTACATTTGTATCTGAGCTATTAAACAACATGGCTAGCCAGGTCAACAAAGCACCTTATTTAATTTCTTTTTTTAATAGATAAATCTTCTTTTAAAATAGCTTGCTTTTTGACACACTGGAAATATAACTACCCTTGGTTGGAACTTATGCTTCAGATGAGATGTTAAATAAGACACTGTGTTATTTAATTTAGGCATTTCTCCCTTTCCAATTATATGCAACTAACCATAAGATAAATAGATTTATTTATTCATTTTAATCTCCCTCTATAATTCAGTACCTCCATAATTGCTGGTGTTTACAAATCACCAATTAATAAATTCATGAAAGAAAAATGCACATTTCAAAATAAAAATCACCACTGCTGTCTTTGCTTAATAGTAGCAGTGGAAATTTAAGTGGCTTACTCTACATACTTTGGTGCTGGAAATACATAGGCAAACTGTTGGGAGATGCTCTAGCTACATTCCTGCTTTCTTGTTCCTGTTACCATCTTTACCACCTTATTGCATACTATATTCTTATTACATAAGGCATTCTACCATACCACAATATTATTCAACTCCAACTTGTAATATTTTCTTTAAAAGTTCTGTTTTTAACCATATCACCATGCTTTCTTTTCCCAGAAGTAATTTGTCTAATTTGAGATAGTTTGTATAACTATTATTATTTTAGCTAATGAGCCTCAGGACAGCACACACAAACACACACACACATGCCATCTCAAATGTTTGAGAGTGACTTTGGAATCAGATTAAAGAACTGTCCTGCACAGAAGTGTTTATGACTTTGAGTGACAAACTGATTCCAGTGACATTGAGCTAATTTCTTTTGATCTAATGAATGTATATGCTTCACCTTGTTCCCTTACTTTGAATTGATAAGCTCCAAGTATTTATTACTTTTTTGGGATACTTTTTACTGAGTTCATTCATTTGTTTTACTTAGGCTTTTAATAAGTATACTACAGTTATTTCATTAACCTGTTCTTAAGTGGTTTAGCTACCATTCTGCCATTTAAGTTTTTTATTTAATTTTATTTGCTTGAGTACACTGATCAACCACTGAACTGCCTTCTTCCATTGTCCTGCAATGATATAAGGGTTACATTTTTGTGTATATGGCTTTCATAGTTGGTATTTCAGAGCACTGACACCAGATACTTCAGTTTATTCTCTGGGGGAATTTCATTTGCATCTATGTTTTTAGCTATCTGTGATAACTTGTTAAATATTAAAAAGATATTTTGCTTCTATTGGAACATTTGTATACTCGCAACTATATTTCTGTAAACAGCTGCAGTCAAAAATAAAACATTGAAAGTTTTCATTTTGTAGTGGTTAACTGTCTTTTTTCGTCAGACTTTGCAAATGAAGTCATATCTAAGAATGTCAGTTTTGAACAACATGAGTATGTGACTGAATTTTAAAAAGGTCATTAGGAAAAGGTATGAAATACAGAAATATTTTTAATAGTGACATTGTACCTACTGTTTTACCAGGTAGTGTACAAAAGTGACTTAGTGTGATAGAATTATTTATTTTACTTAAAGTGTTTCATGTTTAGTAAAATAATGCATGTGGTGACAAATTATGAATTGTGGAGGTGCTTTTGATGAAAACAAAGTCTCCCCAGCCCTCAGTCCCACATCCAGAGGCAGTCTCTTTTTATTCTTCTGTAAATTAATCATTCAGAATGATTTTAGGTGATTTACATGGGTAAACATTATTTGTAAACATATATGTGTGTGTGGATGTACATTAGAAAAATATATAATGTGTCTACCTACTAGACTATGGGGAAATGTGAGTCAAAGCCAAAATTCTAAATAAATACTAATACAGGTGATATATGAATATCATGTATGTGATGTATAAATAACTGAAGCTTCAGTAGTGCTGCTTTAAACAATATTCTTATACTTTCTTATCAAATATAGATGGTATCTGTTGATTCTGTGAAAGTGACTGAATTTTTTTAACATCCAAATGTATATAATCCATCTAAATGAGTTTTCACTTTAGGGGTCTAAAGTAATAACACTGCTGCCATTGTTCTAAATACGTTTAAAAGTTGTCTTTTAGCATTTATGGACTTCAGCAGCATTGGAAAGGCGTAATAACCAAATGCAATTTAGTAAGTATAGATATCAAAAATATTTGAGTATTTTTGATCTGAAGATGGGACTACAAGTGGCTGCCAGAAACGTTAATGTGGTCCTGGGTTACATAATCTAAGTTACAGTGTCCAGAACAAGGGAGACAGTTTTCTTGCTTTACTCCGAGCTGATAAGAGTCCTGCTTTGTCATCTCATGAGGAGCAAACAATTCTCAGCAGCCATATAATTAGGCCTGTCAGAGAACTGAACATCATTTATCCCTGCTTAGGGACACAGGAGGACTTTAGAAGTGTAAAAGCAGCTACTGACAAATATATACTACAATGTGTAAATTAGATGGCTAGTGGAAAGCTGCTGTATATAACACAAGGAGCCTGGCCTGGCGCTCTGTGACAACTTAGAGGTGTCGTGGGAACAGGGAGAGGGTGGCTCAAGAGGGAGGGGATACACACACACACACACTTATGGCTGATTCACGTTATACGGCAGAAACCACCACAACACTGTAAAACTATTATCCTCCAATTAAAAAATAGCTATAGTTTCTCAACAGCAACACTTATGGTCTTTCAGGAAGACAGCTGATTACTGCTCTTGTGCTCTATTTCATGGTGTCATTGTCCCTGCCTGTACTGAGGCACAATAGTATTTAAAAGCATATGCTCTTGAGTTTGCCTCTTGGGTGAAGTTCTGGCTCCTATACCAAATGTTTAACCTCTCCATTCCTCAGTTTCTTTATAAAGTGGAAAGAAAACTAGAATGATCCCCTAAGGGTTGCTATAAAAATTACATAAGTTAATCAGCATAAAACTACTTAGTTCCTGGCACACAGGAAGGAGCTAAGTGCCTAGTAAATGTTAACCTTGTATTAGTCATACTAATCCTGATACTGCTTTGTTCTTCTGCCCCTGGTGCACTAGATCCATATCCTTTTGCTTTTTCAAATACATGGTCCTTTAATTATCCTCTTTCTTTTTTTATTTGTAATTTAATTTTTAATTTTAATTTAATTCTTATTTTTATTTTCTGTTGGAGTATAGTTGACTTACAGTGTTGTGTTTCAGGTAAACAGCAAAGGGATTCAGTTTTATATATAAAATTACCCTCTTTCTCCAGCATCAAAACCTTTTCTCATACCCACTAGAATATGAATTTTCTGTAATGTTCCTCATCTCTTAAAAAACAATTTTCTTTGACCACACATCCCACACATACACTATTTCCACTTCCTCTTCTTCCATCCCAATCAGGTTTTATCACCCCACTCTCCAGAAATAGCTGTTGACAGCTATCACCAATGGCCTCTCAAAAGTCAATTCCATGCCTGTTTCACTCACTCAGCTTATCAGCAGTATTTGATAGTCTTTGAAACACTTTCTTCCCTCAGCTTTCAGGACACTATGCTCATGTCTCTCGCTTTATTGGCCTTTTCTCTTCTTATCTTCTTGACCTCCTAACGTTAGAGACCTCTAGAAGTCAATCATTAGATCTCTTCTCTACTGTAACTCAATTTCCAGTTGATCCCATCCAGTCACATTGCTTTATATACTTCTACGTGTTGACTTTACTCCAAGTTCCTATTACCCAACTGTCTACTTGACAGTCACAACAGGCATCTCAGACATAACATGTCTGAAGTCAAATTTTGATTCTCCCCTTCCCATCTCCATCTTCTGCCCCCAATACTCTTTCCAGATTCTTCCTTATCTGAGCAAAATGAAATCTCCATTCTTCCAGTTGTTTAAGCCAAAATACCTCTGAGGGTTTGTTTTTTGACCTTGATATAATCTGTCATCAGATCATGTTACTCTGACCTTTGAAATATATCCAGAATCCAGCCACTTCTCAATACAGCTATTGCTATCACTTTGAACCAAAGCATTTGTTGACTTGTCATAGCAGTTTCCCAACAATTCTCCCTACTTCTCTCATTGCTCCTCATACTTGATTCTTCACATACCAGCCAGATTTAAACATAAGTCCTGTGTAACCTTTTCTCAAAACCATCCAGTGACTGACTTCCTATTTCTACATTTCACAATGCTTGTAAGGCCCTTTGTGGTCTGTCCCGGCTGTGTGTCTGACCCATCCTTCTCTTGCTTTCTCTGCTTTGGTCACACTAAGTTCCTTTCCCTCCCTAAAACAGACTGATCATGCTGGTACCTCATGGGTTTGCACTCACATCACTACAGGTATGCCTTTCCTTCAGGGATCCACATGTCTCAGTCTCTTAACGTTATCAAGTCTTTGCTCAAATATAACCTTATTAGATCTTTCTTGATCACGCTGTATAAAACTCGGATCCCATCTCTAACCCTCTTTCCTGCTCTTCCTTTCTAGCATGTATCACCTGACTGACATTTGTTCTTCTATCACGGAATGCAATCCTCCATAAAGATAGGTATTTTGTCTGCTGTATTCCCAATGCCTAGAAGAATGCCTGCCCCATTGATTAATCAAGAAATTCAGGCAAGTCACAATAAATATTGCCCCATGGCATTTATTAATTACATTCTGTGTTTTTCTTGATTTCTATACCACTCTCCTGATCCCTGGGTTGGGAAGACTCCTGGAGAAGGAAATAGCAACCCACTCCAGTATTCTTCCCTGGGAAATCCCATTGACAGAGGAGCCTGGCCAGCTACAATCCACGGGGTCACAAAGAGTCAGACATGACTTAACGACTAAGCACTCCTTCCTGGATCTTCTTAAATGTTCTTTAAATCCCTGAGAGAATCTTAATTGGTTTCATTACCATTCAGAATGAAGCAGCCCTATTGGGCAAGCTCTCAAGCCAAGTTACCCTTTAGGCTTCTGGCCACAGTTTATCACTGAATCCTCTGATCCCTTCCCCGGTAGATTCTACTTTTGCCTGAAACCAGTGAATTTGAGTTTGTTTTATAGAAATGGATTTTATTTCATTTGGAACTTTTAGAAATTTACATAAAACTGCAGTGAGGATAAAGGCAACAAACATTTTCATATGTTTTCAAACTGAAGCACCCAGCCATCTGCCATTGTGGATATTGTGGAAAGAATACCCAGTGCCTGCTGGCGTCTGGCACATGAGGTTCTCCTGCCTGACGCCATCATTTCCTTGGCAGGTAAGAGGCAACCTTGCTTTGCATCGTTTCTCATGTTTTCTTTCTCTGGACCACAAGAGGGCATTCTTTCATCATTTTCAACTTGGATTATACCAACACTTAGTAGAGATGCACCTCAATCATTTATTTAAACAGGAAGTTAGACTATGAATGCCAAAATCGTTCACCAAAGTTAGTGAAACTCTAGGCTTACAATTTTGCCCCCATATTCATGGAACCAAAACACATCCTTGAAAGGAAAGTCATCAGTTTATAAATGATACAGGGAAAATTTCCAGGTTAGTTATATGGATCAAAAAATGAAGTACTATTTGTGGAAGGCTCTTTTTAGGTATTAGGAGTACTATTTCCTTTTGTGAATTCATTCGTCGTAGCAGATGTAGTTATAGATGTATCTGTTTATTTGCAGATACTAAATCAGAAGATTGAAGTGAAAAAGATTTTTATTAACTTTTCATTTCAAGGTATCTGTGTTAACTAACAACAAAAGTTGAAGGAAGAAGGACATTCATATAGGCATGGTAGTCATTGTATAGTAATAAAGCTAATATATATCACAAACAAGCAGAGAGTAGCAATTATTAAATGAGTCCCTTAGGTCAGACAGATTCTGTCATTTCTTCCTCTGAGCAATTCCCTTCTGCCATAAACCACAGAAAGGTAATTAAAGAAAAATAGATCATTGAGGAGTTGGATGCTTTCTAGCCAGATTTATTCCTAAAAATATATCCCTAAAGAGAGAGGAATTAAATTGTGTAGAGGACCTTAAAGAATACTGTCTGGCATCTTTCTACTTTTCTGTCTTTCTTTACATCCTAAGAGCCCTTTTGAGCCTAATCAGATTTTGCCATGATAGCAATTATAAGGATTGGTTACATTATTTAATAAAGCTATCCAAAAACATATGAATTTAGTCTGTTCTCTACTATCCATTCCTCGTGGAAAAAGAAAAACACAGATCTTAAAAACTAAAGCAAATCAAGGAAGCTCAAAATAGAAACCAAGATTTGGTTACATTTTTAGAAGGAAGTCCAGTCTTGTGAATCTTATTTTATGGCTTTGATCTGGTTGTCCGTTGGGATGGACTTGCCCAAGTGATGGCCCACAGAAAGGCCAAATTTCTTACTTTTCTGCTCATCCTGCACCTCCTTTTTCATTAAGAATCCTGCCTGGAAGTTTAGGTCAAAGAGGCTACTTGGAGCAAAATACAGTGGCATCTCATCCCAGATATTCTCCAGGCGTTTCTTCCATCCTTCCAGGATCTGAACTCGGGCATCCTTGGGAGTGTGCCCAATGCTGTATGTCAGCTGAGGTTCCAGGACTTGGAAGCCACAGAAGTGCAGAGTGCCACTCTGGGGATACACAGAGCATAGAGGTGAGTCACAGGTCAAACGCCACACACCTTGTACCACAGACAATGAAAGTTAATCTAGGTTTCCCAATAGGACACCCTGATACGAAGGCCTTGAGAATTAGTTCATAGCTCCATCCTCTCACCTTGTGCTCCCTGTACCTAGCTGTTAACCTATTTTAGCCTATTCAGCTGTACTCTTCTCTTGATGAATAAAGCCTTTGAAACTGTGCCAGCCTGGCACTATCTGCCAAAAGCGCCCAAAGTTCTGTTACCTCAGGGAGGGTTTTAGCTTCTCAGCAGCTGACTGTTGCCAAGACCTGCACAGGTGCGTTTCTCTGCCTCTCCACATTACCAGGCGAGTCTTCATAAACTATTCTTGCCATTTGTTCTCCAATGTTATTACTAATACTGATTCCCTCATCCTGTAGATGGCCATCTCACGTGCTCTTCTTGCCAGCCTTAGGAGGTTACCCTGAGGGTCCAATGACCGCCAAAAAACCTGCTTCAGGCTTCAGTTTTATTAGCTGAACTAAATAATTTCTTAACTTTTCTTGGGCTCTGATAGTCTGTGAGACTATAGCAGCAACTTGGAGGAGGACAGGGAGATTGGCGAGAGATGCCAGTCACGTGGCTGTGCAAACCTGGGGGAGTCATCCATGCTATCCTCTGGCTAGGAGAGAGAGTGGTATTTGACCATGTGCACACATGAGTTATTCTATAAGCCTGGGGTCCTGGGAAGACAGGTCAGTCCTAAAAGGAAGCCCCTTCTATAGTTCTTTCATCTTCATACCTCAGGTCTGTTTCCAGATGCTATCTGGAGGATTTGGACCCAATAGAAAATTCAGTTAATACCCATGAAGGTCACTGAAAACAAGATACCTGAATTGGCCAGAGAATGATGTTCATGTCCCCATGGATACCCTGCAGAGAATACATGGAGCCGCTGCCACCGGTGGTGATGGAAAGCACTGCCTTCTTATTCTGTAAAAGAAAAGTCATTATCATCCACATCTCTTTGGTGACAGGAAGTTAATGAAACAGCCCCAGGGAAAAGAATATAAAAGTCCCCCCCACCCCCTGCTGCCTAGATATATTACTTCATACATTGGCTCTTCTGAGCCGTGCAGTATGACTCTGCAGAAGTACCAGCCTGGAAAGTGGTACGCAGAGGGGCAGGCCCAGGATTCCACACTCCTGCATGTGGCAAGTCAGGTGAAGGCTGTCACGGTAACGCAAAATCAGTGCTGACTGCTGATGCCTAGGTGGATGGAGTTTTTTAAATCTGTCTGTCTCCTCACAGTACTAGGCATGTATCGAGGCTTGTGATCTAGAAGGTCTCAAAAATGCTTCTTGTATAGTTTTGGGTGTCTAGAAAATGAAGACAGACTCCTTTTTTTAATGGACAAGTTCAAACATATCATTACATAAAGAGAAAATAGTATAATGATACATCCACCATCCTGCTTTAACTCTCAGTATTTTGCTATTCTAGGTTTATCTAATCTCCATACATCTCTCCCAAAGGGACCTGGAGCCTGATTGTGGTATCTAACTGTACTCAAAACTCTGCCTCAAGACAGAATCTTCCTAAAATCCAGGCATTAGAAAAAAACAAACAAACAATTATCCACCTACCCGGAAAGGCCCCTTATCATACATGGCAGCATACGTGTAAGCGAACTCCCCTATGAGCACCCGCTCAAACCAGCCTTTCAGGATGGCAGGGACTCCAAACCACTGCAGGGGGAACTGAGGGACAGAGGACAGAGAGGTTAGATCGGGAACACCCCCAGCACAGAAGATTCAGTGCTTAGCTGCTGTCCATGACATCACTGAGGGGCAAACTTTCTTCAGGCCCTGTCATTCCTCTTGGAGAAGGTAGAACATTCAAGAAAAGAAAATTCTAAAGAAAATCATTGTCCTTGGTCTGTCAACTAGACACTCCTGTTCCTGCGTTCAAATAACAAATATCAGGTGGGTGTGAAGAGAGCCACGTGAAATAAAGACTTGTTTCTGTGAAATCTCGTTTGGCAGCAAAGTCTAAACAGCAAGGATTGCAGGCAAAGTTGGCCTCAGTGTGTGACACCTAAATCAATATTTTGTCAAGAGCTTGCTTCAGTGGGTGTGGTATCACAAATATGAAACCTGTACCTTGTGCTCACGGATATAAAATCCTATCATTGAGAATAAGCAGAACCACTCAGAAATGCTGTCAAATGATCAGTGTAACAAAGGTTCATCAGGGAATTCTCACAAGAAAGACCTACTGGGGCTCTTGTCCTGGTAAAAGTCGAGCAAGGCCATACCAGTATTTCTTCTTGGCTCACTTAAAGGCTATGATGACAGGAACATGCCCAGAGGTTAAAAGAAAAAGCAAGGACAGAGAAGAAATTCGTAGGACTTGGTAGTTCTCTCTGAAGAGTGGTTGACCTACAGGAAAGAGAGTAAGGAAGTAAAGTTTTAGGACATGATTGAGAATGAGACCTGCATTCTTACCCTGAATCTGCCAATAATGTGAGGCATGACCTCTGCCACACAAGCCCCTTCCTCATCCATAAAAAGAGGGGCTTGAGGGGTCTCTAGTAGCTTCTCATATTCTCACATTTAAGATGCTCCAATTGTGAAGGGCCATATCTGCAGCTTTTAGGATGTGTAGGTTATTCAAGCAAGTAGATTTGGTCCCCTGTGAATGTTCTACAGTCAGGGCTGATAATAGAATTGGTTGGCTTGCTTGATATTAAAAGTTTACTCTCTCACATTCCTTTTGGAGAAGTCAGACAGCTGAGCAGGGCCTAGTCCATGAGGCATGTTGGTATGAATGAAGGCAGTCCTTCCTCAGGACATTTATTTTAATGTTGCCAGACTATCATTTCTAGCACACTGATTTTGCTGGAATAAGACTCTTCCTGTCATCTGTTGCAAAACTGATATAATAAATATGCAAATCTGTGGAGTTTACATTGCCCTTCATTGTGTTGCTACTTTGCAGTGTGCAACCTATACAGTTGTACTGGTAGTAAAGAAAACGTATGCATTGGATAGAAGCTGAATTTAAAGGCTGTCCTTTCCAGTTCTAAAATATGGTGATTCTTACAACTGAAAGTTGCTACTGCTGCTGCCTTGGCTGTACTGCAATAAGAGAGAGTAGAAAATGTAGACCAAAAAGGGATCCTTTGGGACACTGGCTAATGTTATGTGGCTTTCATTCATAGCAACAGGTAGAATAAGGGACATCAAAGGTTAGAGTCTTTGCAGCTGATTGAATAATTGCAAAAATCACAGCCAGTATCAAACTTCTTATGAAGTTTCCAGTGTCGCATACATTCCATGTTTAATACCAAAAAGCTGGTTGGGATTGGTAGCAGCAAAGTCACTGAGTACAGTCCGGCGTCAGGAAAGGTGACTTACAAGAAGCATACCCAGTTTCCGTACTGACTGCTAAACGGTGAGGCAGCTTCCAGGAGGAGAAAGGCCATGGTTTTGCTGCTAGAACACATTAAGCAGGGCGGTGCACACTGCACTGGGAGCTCCCATCGCAGAGAAGTCAAGCTCTCATGCCTTGCTCCAAAAACTGTTTTCAGGATGCTTATGGAGATGGGGTAAGAACTGCAAACTTGAGTGATTCCATGAGAAATTACTAATTGAAGAAAAGACTAAACACTCTCGGAAAAAGAGCTCAAGGCTCGCGTATCATCTCTGCGGTCACAGTCATACTTTCAAAGAATATACAGCCAGCTTCATAACATCTATAAATCTGTGTAATACTGTACCTTTGAAGTAATTATCCTTCTTTAAGGAGAGTGGTCAAGGGGCTGTGACTTACCTAAGAGCACATAGCTAATTAGGTGTCAGGTCTAGGACAAAACAACCAAAGTGTCTCAACACCCCTTCTGATGTCTTACCACACCTGAAAAATCACAAGGTCTGCAGCTTCCAGCTTCTTTTGTTCGGCCACAATATCTGGGCTCAGACGGCCTTCTTTATAAGCTAAAACAGTCTCGGCAGGATACTGAAAGTTCCCGGGGTCCTTCAGTTTACCTGCAGAGAGGAAAAGAGAAGCTGACGCCAGACGGCCAAGGCGGGGCCAGAAAGCCCACAAGGGAGAAGTTCCACAAAGACCTAATTAAAGGGGAGAGCCGCTCCCACCTGTGATGTCCTTTCTGGAGATGACGGGATTGAAGTTCATGGCATACAGGTCCGACACAGTGACCTCCCATCCTTTTCTCTTCAAAGCCTCTATGGCGGCCTCCTTCATGGCATAGTTGAAGGACGTCCTCTCTGAGTGGGCCAGTATGATCAGTGCTTTTCTGACTATTTAGACACACACAAGTCACATGGAGAAAATCAGTCACCAACCAGCAAAGCTCAGGCTGCAGGGGAGCCCAGCTGGGCTCCATAATGGAAGATGTGACTTTGTTAGACACTGCGTTATGCAACCCATCCACAGCATCCAGAAATATATTTTCTCCTTGTAAGTACCATTGATCAAAGGAGTGATTTTTAACTCACTGTGAAAACAGGTGCTAATTTAATAAATGGTGTTGGCATACTTAATCAACCATCTGCATAAAAATAAAATTATCCCCTTAGAAATCTAATATAAGGTGTTAGAGGTCAGCACAGTGGTTACCCTCCATCAGGGAATAATGACTGGAAGGAGACAAAGTACCTGGGGTACTGTCTGTCTTCTATTTTTTAAATATTTATTTGGCTTCGCTGGGTCTTCATTGCAGCACTTGGGAATCTATGACCTTCATTACAGGTTGGAAAATTGTTGGGGCATGTGGGATCTAGATCCCTGACCAGGTATTGAACCCAGACCCCATGCATTGGGAGCACAGAGTTTTAGCCACTGGACCACCAGGGAAGTCCCCTGTTCTATTTCTTGAAATGGATGCAGATTATACAAGCGTGTGTTCAGTTGGTGAAAATTTCACTTAGAACTTGTGCGCTTTCCACTGTGTCTATTATATTCAATACAAGTTTCCCACTAACACACCACATACAGCAACAATTTACTGGCGGCTTAAAGATCTAAATTTTAAAAACTGAAACTATTAGACTAGTATGGGATGCTCTATATACTCTGTTGGTTTATGTCTCATTTTTAATTGAACATCAAGGGACTCCGTATTTAAATTATAACTCTGCCAATACCTTTATCTAGGGGCTTGTTGTCATTTTTGTCTTTTATGAAATTTTTGTTGCCAAGAAAGGCAGGATTACATTTTTCTCTTCTAGATTGAGTTGGTGTAGTGTATCAGTGGTTATCAAAATACTCATAGCTTTGGGACTTTGAAATGGTAAATATTCACGATTTGTGAAAAAAGCATAACACATAACTGTATGACCTTAATTATAAAAAAAATGATGCTTAATTGTATAAATATGCAAATTGGACCTCGGAAGGACACATCAAAAGGTAAACTATGATTATGGAGAACTTTTTTTTTTTTGCTTCTAGTGTATTTTGGTTTCCTATTATGCACATGTTAACTTTTAAAAAATGTTATTTTTAAAACCTTAAAAAAAAAAAGTATGGGACAAAAGGGAGAAGTTGTATAACCTCTGGACAGAGGCTACTTTTTAAGAAAGACTGCAGCTTCAGAAAAAGCTTGACAGATAAAGCCCCAGAAACATTAAAAATTGTGTTTAATGAAAGGTTCCATAAACAGAGTCAAAAGACAACCAGGAGAAGATATTCACAACTCTTACCACAAAGAGTTAAAATCCCCCCAAAATGCCTACAAATAATTAGAAAAAGACAATGCAATAGAAAAATAAGGATATGATTCAGAGAAGGAAATTGCAACAATAATAAACAAATGAGAAGGTGCCCTGCCAGGCCTGTGAGGAAAAGCAGGTTAAAATGAGACATCATTATTTACTGATCGACTGGCAAAACAACTTAAGACAAATTACATCAAGGGCTATTAAGAGTGCAGGAAAACTGGCACATTGCCAGTAGGAATATGTGTTGCCTCAGCCTTTGGTGGGAGTAATCAAGCTGAAACTTTAAACGTTTTAAAGACACATAAATCTTTGATCTAGTTGTCCAACTTTGGGGAATCTGTCCTACAGACTGAAAGCATCAGGATAGACGAGCAAGGATGTGTGCTGAACCATTGGACCCTTGTAGTCATTAGCAAAAATTAGATGTAACCTCAATTGCCTATTTATGGAGCACATTTGAATAAATTTTATGATACATACTACTGGAATGCGAAGTCAAGTGGGCCTTAGGAAGCATCACAACGAACAAAGATAGTGGAGGTGATAGAATTCCAATTGAGTTATTTTAAATCCTAAAAGATGATGCTGTGAAAGTGCTGCACTCAATATGCCAGCAAATTTGGAAAACTCAGCAGTGGCCACAGGACTGGAAAAGGTCAGTTTTCATTCCAATCCCAGAGAAAAACAATGCCAAAGAATGCTCAAACTACCCCACAATTGCACTCATCTCACACGCTAGTAAAGTAATGCTCAAAATTCTCCAAGCCAGGCTTCAGCAATACGTGAACCATTAACTTCCAGATGTTCAAGCTGGTTTTACAAAAGGCAGAGGAATCAGAGATCCAATTGTCAACGTCCACTGGATCATCGAAAAAGGAAGAGTCCCAGAAAAACATCTATTTTTGCTTTATTGACTATGCCAAAGCCTTTGTGTGGATCACAATAAACTGTGGAAAATTCTTCAAGAGATGGGAATACCAGACCACCTGACCTGCCTCCTGAGAAATCTGTATGCAGGTCAAGAAGCAACAGTTAGAACTGGACATGGAACAACAGACTGGTTCCAAATAGGAAAAGGAGTACGTCAAGGCTGTATATTGTCACCCTGGTTATTTGACTTATATGCAGAGTACATCATGAGAAACACTGGGCTGGAGGAAGCACAAGCTGGAATCAAGATTTCCAGGAGAAATATCAATAACCTCAGATATGCAGATGACATCACACTTATGGCAGAAAGCGAAGAACTAAAGAGCCTCTTGATGAAAGTGAAAGAGGAGAGTGAAAAAGTTGGCTTAAAACTCAACATTCAGAAAAATAAGACCATGGCATCTGGCCCCATCACTTCATGGCAAATAGATGGGGAAACAATGGAAACAGTGATAGACTTTATTTTTGGGGGGCTCCAAAATAACTGCAGATGGTGACTGCAGCCATGAAATTAAAAGACACTTACTCCTTGGAAGAAAAGTTATGACCAACCTAGACGGCATATTAAAAAGCAGAGACATTACTTTGCCAATGAAGGTCCGTCTAGTCAAAGCTATGGTTTTTCTAGTAGTCATCTATGGATATGAGAGTTGGACCATAAAGAAAGCAGAGCACCGAAGAATTGATGCTTTTGAACTGTGGTGTTGGAGAAGACTCTTGAGAGTCCCTTGGACTGCAAGGAGATCCAACCAGTCCATCCTAAAGGAAATCAGTCCTGAATATTCATTGGAAGAACTGATGCTGAAGCTCCAATACTTTGGCCACTTGATGCAAAGAGCTGACCCGTTTGAAGAGACCCTGATGCTGGGAAGGATTGAAGGCAGGAAGAGAAGGGGACAACAGAGGATGAGATGGTTGGATGGCATCACCGACTCAATGGACATGAATTTGAGTAAGCTCCAGGAGCTGGTGATGGACAGAGAAGCCTAGTGTGCTGCAGTCCATGGGGTCACAAAGAGTCAGATACGACTGAGTGACTGAACTGAACAGAATATTATGCTGTTAACAAGAATGAGTTTGCTGCATGCATTGATATACTGTCACCCTGAAAGATATCCAGGATATATCATTAAATGATAAATTGAGGACTTCCCTGGCGGTCCAGTGGTTAAGACCTCCTTCCAATGCAAGGAGTGTGGATTCAGTCCCTGGTGGGGGAGCTAAGATCCCACGTGCCTTGTGGCCAAAAGACCAAAACATAGAACAAATAATATTCTAACAAACTCAATAAAGACTTTTTTAAAAATGGTCCACATTTTAAAAATCTTTATAAAGTGAATGTGAATCTACTTTTATAAAAAAGACAGAAACTCCATATTTGTAGGTAGATCTGCAGTCTATTGCTCTGAAGAGAAAAAGATGTGGCATGATCACATGACACTGTTAACAGTTTTCTTAGGTAAGTAAGAGATGGCAAGGGGGTAGACGCAGAGGGGAAGATGAGCTTTTTCTTGGACCCGCTTTGTATTAATAAAGTCATTAGAACATGCCTACTTCTGCAACAAGAGCTTGTAAAGGGTGCTTACTACATGCTGAGCATTGTTCTAAGTACTCTGTATTCTTTTTCAGTTGTCACAGCAACCCTGTGAGGTAAACAGAATTAATATCATTATGGATGGGAAGACTGAGGCACAGAAACTTTAAGCAAGTTACCCAAATTTACCTATTAAGTGGTGAAGCTGGAATAACTTGAAAATATAGAGAGATAAATCCAGACAATAACATGCAGGGCATGGGGAAGAGTACCAGAGAAAGGAAGTTTACCACCACCATCCTCCTGAAATTGGAGCTACAATTTCATACCTTACTAACTCTTTAAAAGCAGTGACTGTGGGTGGAACTGAGCAGAGAGTACACCTGCAACTTCTTATAGTATTGTTTGGAGAAAATTAAGGCACCTGTAAGCCTTTAGTTCTCTCCCTGATTTCAGTATTAACCACACCTGGCGGAGGCCTCTCCCATTGGCTTAAACTCAGTCATGTGTAAGTTTTAGGTTCCCGCTTGTCAAAAGAAAAAAGAGGATTCCCAAGCTTGGCCTCGGCTTTTGGACTCCATAAACTCAGATTTGGTGGGGTATAAATTTGGTGAGGATTTAAATGCTACAGAAGTGATTTAGTTTCTTCTGATGAAGCCTGGGAAAATGGAAAGGAATTCCTGAGGCTGCTTCAACAAATTCCCACCCGATTTCTTATCAACTCATGGATTGAACATTACTGAGAGCAACGTGAGTATATTAAACTCTAACGTGCGTTTTCTTTGTGATTTATCTTTGCATTAGTCATATCAGTTTACTAAATACTACTTGGTCAGTTTTTATTCTCTTGGCTTACTTCTTACCTACATATGTGTATTTTAATTTTTAAATTTATATATATATATACAGTTTAACTTCTTACCAACATTAACATTTTATAAGTAGTAAAACATAAAGGTGCTTCCCAGAAAATGAGAAAGTCAAGACATCTATCTCTTGCTTTCAGAGAGCTTACATCTACTAACTACAGTACAGCCATGTTACCTTCAAAGATAAAAAAAGTAAGACGATACTCAAACAGGAAGAATATATTCACAAGAAATACAACCAATAGGGTTCAAAATCTGAAATATATAGATTTCTTAAAAACAACCCAGTAGAAAAATGGTCAAAGGTTATAAATGGGCAATCAAGAGAACAGTTGTGCATATTTGCTAAAGGTAAGGGTAAAGCAAGAGATAAGCCCACCTCTCTAATTTTCAGATCATTTTTCATGGCCAAATCTGAGTTTTTTGGACTTAGAGGGCTCTGTTGCCCTTCCTGCCATTTAACTAGCTACACAAGCTTGACTTTATCAGACTTTACTCCAAGAAAGGCATAAGACACATACACTGGTAACTATCAGAGGAAAACTGTTCACTTCAGGGCTGGCCCCTCAGGAAAGGCCTTGAGAAGGAGCTGCATTTGAGCTGAGTCTTGGAAGACAAATGGGGTTATTATCAGCACCTCTACTTTACCATTCAGTTTTGCTTGTCCTGCAGGTGATTAACCCATCTGCTAGAAGCAACTATGTAACATAGCTAAGCACATCTTGTTAATACCTTTCTCTTCCTGCACCAGTTCCTCTTCAGGTCTCAGTCCATAAGCAGTATGCTCCTAGGCACCCCACTCCAGTGTTCTTGCCTGGAGAATCCCAGGGACGGGGGAGCCTGGTAGGCTACAGTCCATGGGGTCGCTGAGTCGACACGACTGAGCGACTTCCCTTTCACTTTTCACTTTCATGACTTGGAGAAGGAAATGGCAACCCACTCCAGTGTTCTTGCCTGGAGAATCCCAGGGACGGGGGAGCCTGGTGGGCTGCCGTCTATGGGGTAGCACAGAGTCAGACACAACTGAAGTGACTTAGCAGCAGCCATCCTCATTTCTCTGTGTCCCCACCATCCTACACCTTCTATTTCCACTCCATATCCACACCGGCCAGCCTTCTTTCCCCACCTTGAAATGCTAACGTTCTCACTAACCCAGTCTCCCCACCGTGGTTTACTGAGCACTTAGGATGCACCTGGCACCTCTCTAGGCATTTGGGATACATCAACATATGAACACAAAACAAATCTTTGCCATTTCCTACTCCAGAGGATCTTCCCTACTCAGGGATTGAAGCCATATCTCCTGCATTGGCAGGCGGATTCTTTACCACTGCACCACCTAGAAAGCTTAATACTAGTTATACAAGATCTAAATCTTCCCATTTTCCCTCACTAGCTCCCCCAAGTCCCACATGTTTTTTTTGGTCTAAGTTACACATAGATACCTAGAATGTCAACGTTCACTCTTGCCATCTCCTGTTTGACCACTTCCAATTTGCCTTGATTCATGGACCTAACATTCCAGGTTCCTGTGCAATATTGCTCTTTATAGCATCGGACCTTGCTTCTATCACCAGTCACATGCACAACCGGGTGTTGTTTTTGCTTTGGCACCATCCCTTCATTCTTTCTTAAGTTATTTCTCCACTGATCTCCAGTATCATATTGGGCACCTACCGACCTGGGGAGTTCATCTTTCAGCGTCCTATCTTTTTGCCTTTTCATACTGTTCATGGGGTTCTCAAGGCAAGAATACTGAAGTGGTTTGCCATTCCCTTCTCCAGTGGACTGCATTCTGTCAGACCTCTCCACCATGACCTGTCCGTCTTGGGTGGCCCCACACGGCATGGCCTAGTTTCATTGAGTTAGACAAGGCTGTGGTCCATGTGATCAGATTGAATGGTTTTCTGTGATTGTCCTTTCAGTCTGTCTGCCCTCTGATGCCCTCTCAGCGCTTACTCCTTGGAAGGAAGGTTATGACCAACCTAGACAGTATATTAAAAAGCAGAGACACTACTTTGCCGACAAAGGTCCGTCTAGTCCAGGCTATGGTTTTTCCAGTAGTCATGTATGGATGTGAGAGTTGGACTATAAAGAAAGCTGAGCGCTGAAGAATTGACCCTTTTGAACTGTGGTGTTGGAGAAGACTCTTGAGGGTCCCTGGGACTGTAAGGAGATCCAACCAGTCCATCCTAAAGGAGATCAGTCCTGGGTGTTCATTGGAAGGTCTGATGTTGAAGCTGAAGCTCCAATACTTTGGCCACCTGATGCGAAAAGCTGACTCATTTGAAAAGACGCTGATGCTGGGAAAGATTGAGGGCAGGAGGAGAAGGAGACAGACAACAGAGGATGAAATGGTTGGATGGCATCACCGACTCAATGGGCATGAGTTTGGGTGGACTCTGGGTGTTGGTGTTGGACAGGGAGGCCTGGCATGCTGCGGCTCATGGGGTCACAAAGAGTCAGACATGACTGAGCGACTGAACTGAACACATAGATACAGAACATTCTATAGGATTGGAGAATGGGAAAATAGTTCTTGCCCTAGTATTTCAAGAGGGGTATTGATGCCCTCCAGACAGCTGAGGAACAAATAACCTAGAGGGAAACAGCCACTAATCTGAATGCAGGAAGCCTTGTCAGCCAAGCCCTACCCCTTAGGCCATGAAACCTTGGGTGGACTTCCAGTCCCCAGCTTGGCCCTTTTCTCTTGAGCACCTAACTAGTCTGTCAACTCCAAAAGCAATGTCTTCCCTCACCTGCTTACTTTTAGCAAGATGAGGTTGTGTTGTGTGTGTGTTTTTAGAAGGTAGAACTAGGTTCATAGGCAAGGAAATTACAAAAAAGGTAGAATTCTACCTTCTAGGAAGGAAGTAGATATCTAGATTTTAGCTCTTTATCCAATCTCAGAGCAAGGCTCTCTGGAAAACAGGGATTCCAGTCCCAGCAGGTGTTGCAGCTGGTCCAGTATGTGTGAGAGGCCATCTACACATTAGATTCAAGTTGTGGTGACCTCCAAGGTCTCCCTACAGTTGACGGTGGAGAAGGGAGGCTCTGTCACTTGACAGCACCCAGATCAGGTTTGCCCACTCCACCGGTCACAGTCTGAAAATTCTCCTGGCCCAGCAGCCTGGAGCTGGGTCTGGTATCCATCAAACTAAAGGGAGCAGCTTCCCCAGCTCAAGCACCCCCATCGCCAGATCTTCCAATTTTCCTCCATAAGTTGGGAACCCACGTTTTTAAGTGAAATTGCCTATATTTATTTTAAATGTTAGCAACTTATTCCAAAAGATTTTAAATACTATTAAGGTCAAACAGGGCGTGCAAGTGGGCCAATTTGGTCTCTGACGGCTGATTCCGACCCCAGAGGGAAGGAACCTTTTGCTTCCAAGGTCAGTTCTCTCCTAACCGCCCACCCACCGTAATTCCTGGGGGCGGGGTAGAAACAGGAGCCCCTCCTCTCCCGGCATCTGGCAGGGCTCATCCAGCGATCCTAATGCCTCCACGTTTCCAGTTTTAAGTCGAGCAAGAAAACTACAAGCTCGTGCTGAGGAACGAGGGCTGGGGACAGCAAGGCTCCTGGAGTGGTTGGGGGCGGGGGGCGGACACTCACCAGCCATGGCTCCGGCGGTGCGTTGATTGGCTGGTCTGCTGGTTGCCCGGGTGATTCAAGCTGGGGAGGGGTGGAAGGCAAGGTCTTCAGGCTGCTTAGCGAGTGAGCTGCCGCGTAGAAGGCGTCACTGGTGCTGCCCGCCGCCGAGCGCCTGCTACTTTATACCCAGTCTGGCTGGCCCGGCCCATAAACTAGGGAGGCAGCAAAGGCGGAGCCGCCCCTCAAGCCCTAGGGTGCAGGGCGGAGCACGCCTTGGCTGAGGTTCTAGGAAGAACTGGCAGTCTGAGTGCAGGTATAAGGACCCATGTGGAAGAAGGGTTCCTAGGGAATAGGGAGTAAGGAACCCATGGGTCTGGGTGGGTGTGGGAGACATGTCCTCTGGACCCTGTTCTGAAACCACCCTGGGACAAAAGGAGGAAGTGTCCGATGGAGTCCGGGATTCCGTTGGGCGCGCCATCCAGGCCTCTCCTAGTCCCGCGAAATGGCTCTGAATGGAATGGGCCGGTCAGAGAGCCAACTGCAGTTCTTTAGACTCAGATTCGCTGAGTCACTGTGACTAGACTTAGGTTTCGAGGGGTGATATGACCTGCGAGACTTGCTTCTAGAGAAATGAATTTGGTCCTGCTTTTGCAAGGTTCACATTTTGCACTTGGTGGGGCCGGTGGCCGAGAAGGGTGGGGGGAGTGGGAGGTCCCTAGAATGCACTACCCGGGTGCAAACCCCTTCTCATAATCTGGAGAAGAACTTTTTTTTTCCTGAAGAGCTAGTCCAAGGCTTGTTAGCATCGTCTGGGAAAGCATTTAAAGACTAGCCAAGACAGATAAAAGTGTACTGCTTTTTACCCAAAGTCCTACTTAAGACAATTGATCGGAACAGAGCAAAAGTTTTAAGTTTCTCAAAGTAAAAGTTACAGTAAAGTCTTCATCCTACAAAAGGAAGACACTGTCAAAAGGCGAAGGAAAAAGAAATACAACTTTAAAATACTAACATAACCTTCAGAGGGACTTCGCTGGTGATCCAGTGGTTGGATCACCCTATGCCTCCATTGCGGTATGAACGGGTTGGATCCTTGGTCTGGGAACTGGATCCCACATGTTAGCACTGTGCTGGTGGAAAGAAAAAAGTGTAACCGTCCGAAAATTTACAGGTGATAACTAAGAAAACTCAGAGGGAAGAAAGATGGGAAGCACACTAGGGGAAGAAGCAAAATTTAAGGGGTGAGAAAACTCAAGAAGTAATCAAGATAACTTTTTAGTGCAATTTATTAAAAATCCATTTGAAGGCAAAAAGCTTGAAAAGATGAAAAATTAAAATGTTAAATATAGATGGGCTTAGTACTTTTACCAAGCCAAGCCATGTTGCACCTAAAGCAAAAGGAAAAGTTAGTTGAAACGGATTGTTTTGTTTAAAAACAACATTCAGTCGAGTAAGTTTTAAAGCTCTTACTAGCTTTATTCAACAGTGCAGGAATCCAGCAGCATTCAAGACCTAGCAGACAGAAAGGAGTTCTGAGGAGCTGTCCAAGTTGAAGAATTTTCTAGGTGAAAGGAAGCAGGAACAAGAAGTTATACAAGGCAAAAAGTGGGTTAATTCTTGCAAGATTACTTTCCTTTAAGGGATGGCAGGAGTCTCTCAGACAGATTACCCAAGATTCCAGATTGACTAAATTTAAGAGTTCATTTCTGTGAGAACCAAAACTAATTAAGTTGAGGTGTAGTGAACAGAAACAGCCTAGGCAACTCCATTTTGGGCCTGTTTTGTTTTAAACAATGTCCTCCTTTTGATCAGACTCTCAGCCTGAGAGATGTGACTTAAAAAACATTTTTTTTAAGTTTTAGTGCTACTCCCAGCAAAACTCTGGAATTCTCACAGTTTTTGATGAGTCTCTGTGTTGTATTCACAATATGGGACTCACATTTTTTGGCTGCACTGTGGACCTCGCGAGATCTTAGTTCCCAGACCAGGAATTGAGGCCAGTGAAATCACTGAGGCTTAACCACTGGACTGCCAGGGAATTCCTATCAGGTTCACTTAAAGTCGGTGTTTTTCTTTGATTCTCTTCTGAGATTCTTTGGGAAATCCTTGGTTTGGTGGTTAGCAGTTGCAAATATGCATTTAAAACTTTTGAGAAAATACAGCACATGAAGGAGATAACTATGATTTTTATAAGGAGGAGTGTCTGGAGTGCATGAGAGCCATAGTCCCCAAGACCCAAACCAATCAGAATCAAGTAAGTCAAAGAAAGACACTATTGAAGGAGGGTCTCTTTTCAAACTCATCTGGCTTATCCAGTGATCTTACGTAGCTGAGTCTTAACTTCCTCTGAAGTGTCAGTCCAAGTATAGTGAGTGGTATGGGCTTCATACGGCACAGTTACTCCCTTGCTCAGCAAAAGATACTTGTCTTTCTGACTTACTTCACTTAGTATGACAATCTCTGATTGCATCCGTGTTGCTGCAAATAGTGTGAGCACACACAGACTCTTTAGGACTTCTGCCCATTTTTTGATTGGGTTATTTGGTTTTTTGTTGTAGAAATATTCTTGACCCGACATCTTAGGAGGAAACAGTCCACCTTGCAGTCGGCTACTTCTCTTCCTAGTCAATTTGATTTTGAGGTCTCCAATGTTTGCACAGGACCATATGTCAGGTAGAGTCTTCTTCAGTTGTGAAATATGCACCCAAGGTTCAACACCTTGTAATTTGACAGGGGTATCAGTGATCAAAAGCTCTTGGTAGCACTCTTTTCTTGAATCTGGCTTTTGCAATGCATCAGAATAAAACAGTAGTAGTCTGTAGCCAAAAGACGCTAAAATGCCCATGATTAAAGATTTGATGAGAATTTTTTACAGTGGAATTAACAAGGAAATTTGGTCATTTATGTGATATACAAATTTTAAGATCATAACTGGAATTAGGATTAATAACATTATACTCAGTTCAGTTCAGTCGCTCAGTCGTGTCCGACTCTTTGCAACCCCATGAATTGCAGCACGCCAGGCCTCTCTGTCCATCACCAACTCGCAGAGTCCACCCAAACCCATGTCCATTGAGTTGGTGATGCCATCCAACCATCTCATCCTCTGTCGTCCCCTTCTCCTTCTGCCCCCAATCCTTCCCAGAATTAGGGTCTTTTCCAATGAGTCAACTCTTCGCATGAGGTGGCCAAAGTATTGGAGTTTCAGCCTCAACAGCAGTCCTTCCAATGAACACCCAGGATTGATCTCTTTTAGGATGGATTGATTGGATCACCTTGCAGTCCAAGGGACTCTCAAGAGTCTTCTCGAACACCACAGTTCAAAAGCATCAATTCTGTGGCACTCAGCTTTCTTCACCGTCCAACTCTCACATCCATACATGACCACTGGAAAAACCATAGCCTTGACTAGACGGACTTTTGTTGGCAAAGTAATGTCTCTGCTTTTCAATATGCTATCTAGGTTGGCCATAACCTTCCTTCCAAGGAGTAAGCGTCTTTTAATTTCATGGCTGCAATCACCATCAGCAGTGATTTTGGAGCCCCAAAAAATCAAGTCTGACACTGTTTCCACTGTTTCCCCATCTATTTCCCATGAAGTGATGGGACCAGATGCCATGATCTTAGTTTTCTGAACGTTGAGCTTTAAGCCAACTTTTTCACTCCCCTCTTTCACTTTCATCAAGAGGTTCTTTAGTTCTTCTTCACTTTCTGCCATAAGAGTGGTGTCATCTGCATATCTGAGGTTATTGATATTTCTCCTGGAAATCTTGATTCCAGCTTGTGTTTCTTCCAGCCCAGCGTTTCTCATGACGTACTCTGCATATAAGTTAAATAAGCAGGGTGACAATATACAGCCTTGACGTACTCCTTTTCCTATTTGGAACCAGTCTGTTGTTCCATGTCCAGTTCTAACTGTTGCTTCCTGACCTGCATACAGGTTTCTCAAGAGACAGGTCAGATGGTCTGGTATTCCCTTCTCTTTCAGAATTTTCCACAGTTTCTTGTGATCCACACAGTCAAAGGCTTTGGCATAGTCAATAAAGCAGAAACAGATGTTTTTCTTGAACTCTCTTGCTTTTTCGATGATCCAGCGGATATTGGCAATTTGATCTCTGATTCCTCTGCCTTTTCTAAAACCAGCTTGAACATCTGGAAGTTCACAGTTCACGTATTGCTGAAGCCTGGCTTGGAGAATCTTGAGCATTACTTTACTAGCATGTGAGATGAGTGCAATTGTGCGGTAGTTTGAGCATTCTTTGGCGTTGCCTTTCTTTAGGATTGGAACGAAAACTGACCTTTTCCAGTCCTGTGGCCACTGCTGAGTTTTCCAAATTTGCTGGCATATCGAGTGCAGCACTTTCACAGCATCACCTTTGAGGATTTGAAATAGCTCAACTGTTGGGATATATCAAATTTCTCGGAATTTCTAAAACACCACCTATATTAATAACATGCATCATACAAATGTAATCTAAGAAGGTTTAACATCACTTCTTTTTTTTTGATAACGCTTACCAAGTAATATCACAACTCAAATAAATGTAATTAGCTCCACATCTTATCTGGTGAGCGACAAATCCTTTAGATTTTCCAGGGGCCTTTTGGAAAGCCTTAAAGTACTTTTGAACTTAAAAGACTCCACTTAGGGACCTCCTTGGTGGTCCAGTGGTTGAGACTCTTTGTTCCCAATGCAGGGGGCCTGGGTTCAATCCCTGGTCAGGGAGCTAGATCCCATATATTGCAACTAAGACCTGGCACAACCAAGTAAATAAATATTTTTTAAAAAAGACCCCACTTAGAATTTTTTAATTGAAGTGTACTTGATTTACAATGTTGTGTTAGTTTCTGGTGTACAGAAGAGTGATTCAGTAATTTGTGTATACAGTCTATACTTTTTCAAATTCTTTTCCATTATAGTTTATTATAGGATATTGAATATAGTTCCCTGTGCTATACAGTATGACCTTGTTGGTTATCTATTTTATATATAGTAATTTGTATCTGCTAACCCCAAACTCCTAGTTTTTCCCTTTTTTTTCCCTAGTTTTTCCCTTTGGTAACTGTAAGTTTGTTTTCTGTATCTGGGAGTCTATTTATGTTTTGTAAATAAGTTCATTTGTATTATTTTTTAGATTCTACATAAGTGGTATCATGTGATATTTGTCTTTTGCTGTCTGACTTCCTTCACTTATAAGAATCATTGGTGCAAATGGCATTATTTCATTCTTTTTTATGGCTGATGAGTATTCCATTGTATATATATAGAACACATCTTTTTTATTCATTTTGGCTATGCTGTATCTTCACTGATGCACTGGTTTTTCTCTAGTTGCAGGGAGCGAGGGCTTCTCTCTACTTGTGGTGTATAGGCACCTTACTGCGGTGACTTCCCTTGTTGTGAAGCAGAGGCTTTAGGGTGCCCAGGCTTCAGTAGTTGTGGCTTGTGGGCTCAGTAGTTGCAGTTCCCAGGCTCTAGAGCACAGTCTTAGTTGCTCTGCGGCATGTGGGATCTTCCCAGAAGGGGGATTGGAACCCATGTCTCCTTCATTGGCAGGCAGATTCTTTACCACTGAGCCACCAGGGAAGACGGGAAGACCCCTGCATCTTCTTGAACTGTTCATCTGTTGATGGGCATTTGGGTTGTTTCCTTGCTTTGACTGTTTAAATAATGCTGCGATGAACATAGGGGTCTTCTTTTGTGCTATGCTCAGCTGTGTCCGACTCTTTGTGATGGCTTCTATGTCCTTGGGGTTTCCCAGGCGGAGATACTAGAGTGGGTTGCTATTTCCTACTCCAGGGGATCTTCCTGACCCAGGGATCATACCTGTGTCTCTTGTGTCTCCTGCATTGGCAGGTGGATTCTTTACCACCGAGCCACCTGGGAAGCCCTAACATTAACTTAACTTGACTTTTAATAAACTTAGGTAGAATAAAAGTATTATATTTAATTTTGATAACTGTAAAGGCATGCCTGTTTTCATCAAAACACAAACTAGCTTTTATATACCAAAGATTATTCTTATGACATGAATATGAATAGCTGCTGCTGCTGCTGCTAAGTCGCTTCAGTCGTGTCCAACTCTGTGCGACCCCATAGACGGCAGCCCACCAGGCTCCCCCGTCCCTGGGATTCTCCAGGCAGGAACACTGGAGTGGGTTGCCATTTCCTTCTCCAATGCATGAAAGTGAAAAGTGAAAGTGAAGCTGCTCAGTCATGTCCGACTCCTGGCAACCCCATGGACTGCAGCCTACCAGGCTCCTCTGTCCATGAGATTTTCCAGGCAAGAGTACTGGAGTGGGTTGCCATTGCCTTCTCCGAATATGAAGAGAGCTCTTTATAAATAATACCTTCTAGAGATAGAAAAGAATGACTCATTTATAACATATAGACACACATAAACCTGCAGACAGATGCAAATAGGATCTTATGGCTTTTGTTTTTCAATTTTTTATCTGGGACAAGTACAATGATGCAAAATCCACTAGTTTAAAATAGAACAGTTGGATCCAAATTGTATTTCTGGCAGATGGACTAAAGTTTTCCTTCTCCAATAACTGAAGCTTTTCACTAATATTTGTGGTGAAGATTTTTAAGATTTTTTCACAGGCCTAATTTCCAAATCTGCCTGCAGTGCAGAAGACCAGGGTTTAATCCCTGGGTCAGGACGATCCCCAGGAGAAGAGAATGGCAATCCACTCGAGTATTTTTGCCTGGCGAATCCCATAGACAGAGGAGCCTGGTGGGCTACAGTCCATGGGCTTGCAAAAAGTCGGACACAACTGAGCAACTAACACACTAATTTCCAAATCACCTCCCCCCACGCTCCTTCTGGTAAGAATTACCTTTGTTTCTAGAGGAGACCAGGTAGAACATTTACATCTCACATGGCACGGAAGAAGAATTTAAGTTTCACCAAGAAAGACTTCTGTTCCCCAAGTCCAAATGTTTTACAATATCAGCAAGCCTTTTAAGATGGATAGGAAAGGTTTGGAATTGGAAGAAAGAAAAGGTGTGGTTTGAATTGCTTCTAGAGGTACTTTTCAGTTCTTATAAAAACTCAACTTGCAATGTAAGAACAGTTTGTTTTTTTAAAATATTTATTTATTTTGCTGTGCTGAGTCTTAGTTGTGGCATGCCAATTCTTAGTTGGGGTGAGTGGGGTCTAGCTCCCCGACCAGGGATCAAACCCAGGCCCCCTTCATTAGGAGCAGAGAGTCTTAGCCACTGGACCACCAGGGAAGTCCCAGTTTTTCACTAATTTTGATTTTAGTTTCCCACTGGATATTTAAAGAAATAACTGGTAAAGTTCACCATAGAATCTCTTGGAGACCCATCAACATGGGAGGTGTCCACACATGGGCCTCCTTCAAGGGTGGAAATGGGGGCCGTTAAGTTTGGTGTGGAATGATTTTGTTGCAGTGAAAAAGCCAGTTCTGACTCCATGTTGGAAACTGTTTCTTTGACTTGCTTTCCATTTATTTTGTTATTGCAATTACACTTAATAGCTATTTCCTTTGGGAAATGGCAAGTGTCTGTCATACAGCTTATCTAACTAGTGCTAATCAGGCAATTCATGATTGACTACCATAAGGTTCTGTTTCTGGGAGAGCTGAAACTTTATTGTTTTGGTGATGTGGGACATAGCAAAAGCTATTGTCATATTTTAAACAATTCAGTGTATTAATTTTTTTTCATCCTGGATTTTCTTCTTCACTAATTTTTTTTTTTTTTAATATTGCATGATTAGGACTTCCCTGATGGTCCAGTGGTTAAGGTTCCGAGCTTCCACTGGAGGGAGAGCCGGTTTGATTCCACAGTCAGGGAACTAAGATCCTGTATGCCTTATAATGTGGCCATAAATGAATAAATAAAAAGTAAATAAAATATTGCATGATTTAGGGAATTCTCTAGCAGTCTGATGTTAGGACTCCACTCTCTCACTGCTGAGGGCCTTGGTTTGATCCTTGGTCAGGCAATTAAAATCCCACAAGCTACATGGCACAGCCAATAATCATAATAATAAATAAAAATAAGTTAAAATACTGCATGACTTATACTGATACCGTCTAAAGTTAATAAACCAAGAAATAGAGCATATTATCAGAATGTAACCACCAGAACCATTAAACACAGTGTTTCAAAATATTTCTTCTAGAAATGAAAAGTGACAGAAGATTATTTGTTATAGTTAAGAATTAAAACTGTTTTAAGGGGTTCAGTTCAGTTCAGTCACTCAGTCATGCCTGACTCTTTGCAACCCCATGAACCACAGCATGCCAGGCCTCCCTCCCACTAGAAGACAGTGGGTTCAAGTCCCAACCCAAGGGTTCAAGTCCCAGTCAGATTTGGCTGGGTTCAAATCCCATCTGAGTTGTGCAGTTTCAGTCAGTTCAGTTCAGTTCAGTTGCTGAGTCGTGTCCAACTCTTTGCTACCCCATGAATGCCAAGCCTCCCTGTCCATCACCAAGTCGCAGAGTCTACCCAAACCCATGTCCATTGAGTTGGTGATGCCATCCAACCATCTCATCCTCTGTCGTCCCCTTCTCCTCCTGCCCTCAATCTTTCCCAGCATCAGGGTCTTTTCAAATGAGTCAGCTCTTCGCATGAGGTGGCCAAAGTATTGGAGTTTCAGCTTCAACATCAGTCCTTCCAATGAACACCCAGGACTGATCTCCTTTAGGATGGACTGGTTGGATCTCCTTGCTGTCCAAGGGACTCTCAAGAGTCTTCTCCAACACCACAGTTCAAAAGCATCAATTCTTCGGTGCTCAGCTTTCTTTATAGTCCAACTCTCACATCCATACATGACTACTGGAAAAACCATAGCCTTGACTAGACAGACTTTTGTTGACAAAGTTAATGTCTCTGCTTTTTAATATGCTATCTAGGTTGGTCATAACTTTCCTTCCAAGGAGTAAGTGTCTTTTAATTTCATGGCTGCAGTCACGATCTGCAGTGATTTTGGAGCCCAGAAAAATAAAGTCAGCCACCATTTCCACTGTTCTCCATCTATTTACCATGAAGTGATGGGACCAGATGCCATGATCTTAGTTTTCTGAACGTTGAGCTTTAAGCCAACTTTTTCACTCTCCTCTTTCACTTTCATCAAGAGGCTCTTTAGTTCTTCACTTTCTGCCATAAGAGTGGTGTCATCTGCATGTCTGAGGTTATTAATATTTCTCCCGGCAATCTTGATTCCAGCTTGTGTTTCTTCCAGCCCAGTGTTTCTCATGATGTACTCTGCATATAAGTTAAATAAGCAGGGTGACAATATACAGCCTTGACGTACTCCTTTTCCTATTTGGAACCAGTCTGTTGTTCCATCTCCAGTTCTAACTGTTGCTTCCTGACCTGCATACAGATTTGGGAGTTTAATGGCGAGTTTGCTACTCAGTAAGAGTTTTTGGGGGGACATGAGGATTTCATCTGGGCTTTTTTTAAAGTGGTGTGAAACTAGCTTTAAAAGGATTTTGTTTTTTAAAGGTCTAGACCTCACAGTTCAATGGAATTTTCTGTATCTGGGCTGCCCAAACAAGGTAGTGACATGCCACGGGTGGCTGTTGAGCACTTGAAATGGAGACAGTCCAGCTGAGGAAGTGTTCATTTTATTTATTTAGTTGTGCTGGGTTTTAGTTAGGACATGCCAGGATCTTTGATCTTCATTGCAGCAGGTGAGATCTAGTTCCCTGCCCAGGGATCGAACCCAGGCCCTCTGTATTGAGAACACAGAATTTTAGCCACTGGACCACCTGGGAAGTACACCCTTTTCCAAATTCTTGATGCCTTGTGGTATGCCGTGTTTTAAAGTAATGTCTTGTGTGTGACTTTTCATTTTAAGACAGTGGTCCACAATGTTTCTGGCACTATGGATGGATTTCGTAGAAGATAATTTTTCCACAGATTCGGGCCGGGGCAGAGATGATTCAGCGATGTTGGTGATGGGGAGAGAGGCACATGAAGCCTCGCTCTCTCACCTGCTGCTTCCCACCTGCTCTGCTGCCTGGCTCCTAACAGACCACAGATGGGAGCAGTCTGCGTCTGGGAGTGGGGGACCCCTGTTTTAAGACAGTACTTATTGGCTTGCTATTATGAAAGATGAGGATGAATACTTGGACAATATCCGCCAACTCCACATTTTCTCCCTTCTATTTTTCCAAAATGGTGATATAAAAAACTCTGACTAAATCAATACTTAGTATTTATGCTATTATGACAACAGACCAAGCAATGAATTATGATTACATTTCCTCTCTTCTACAACTTCATATCTTTCTAGAGTAATATTTGCCTCTCTTTTTTCATGATTTTTCTCTACTGCAAACACTCATGGTTCCCAACCATGCCATCTAATGTGTAAAAAAAGCAAATAGCATACATACCATGAATGCTATTTTTTAACTTGGTGAAATTCATCAGATTTCTTGCCAGTTCTAGTCGTTGGAGAAAGGCATGCTGGATGTCTTGTCTTCCACGTTGGGCCGATCGCTCTCTGAGGTTTGCTGCACAGCTATCTTTCTGGGATTCTTTTTACCTCTGTCCTGTGTTAGATCCCAATTGTTTCCCTTTTGTTTACTCTCCCCCACCCCACTCTGGATTACTTTCTCCAGTAGTTTCCCCAGAAAGGATAAATGAAAGGTAAATTTTTGGATATATATCTGGTTAGATATATATATCTAGTTAGATATCAGACCATTTGGCTGTGTGTAGAATTCTATGGTTGTCGTGGAAAATCTGATACAATTTTGCTTCGTGATCATTTTGATGTAGATCATTTACATTTTTCTCTGTAAGCACCCGAGATCTTTTTATTCCCAGTGTTCTGAAATTTTACCAAAATGAACACTATAGGGGTAACCGCCTCATATGCCCTTATTCTGTATATTACTATGAAATATAATATATACATTTAAATATTACTATGAAAACCATATTGTATTAATTTGTGCTTTTCTTTTTTTTTTAATTTGTGCTTTTCTAAATGATCAAAATATACCATGCTAGGCTTATCAGTGGACAATTCTTCTAATTTCATTATCCTTCATGGAAGAAAAGTCAACAGGTTTAATTCCTTCATCCCTGTAGAGTAGGAAATAATGATCATGCAATCACTGAAGACTTACTATGCATCAAGGACTGTTCTAAATATAGTTATATATGTATTAGTTCATGTTAATTCCCAATGAAACCCTTTGAGAGAAGTGTTATTATAACTCATTTTTTAACAGCTTTATTAAGATATATGAGCCATAAAATGTGCCAATTTAAAGTGGCTAATACAATGGCTATTAGTATGTTTTTAGAGTTTTGCAGTGAGAACATTAATGTCATTTTAGAACATTTTATGACCTTCAAAAGAAACCTGGTACACAGCAGCAATCACTCTCTCATTTCCCTGGCTGTCCCTGACTTTTGGTGCTAGGCAACCAGTAATCTACTTTCTGATTTGCCATTCCAGGCATCTTATAAATGCTATCATCATATGGTCTTCTGAGACTGGCTTCTTTCACTTAGCATAATGTTTTCAAGTTCATCTGCTACTGAGTCCAAGTTCGTACTGCTCGCTGCACAACAGGTCAATAAATTGGGAGACAAGTTGTTGGGGCAGGAAAAGTGATTTTATTCAGAAAGCCAGCAGACCCAGAAGATGGTAGAATACTGTCCCAAAGAACAATCTTACCCAAGTTAGAATTAAGGCTTCTTTTATGCTAAAAGGAGAAGGGGATGTGGCTCATCGTTGCAAACCTTTTGGTGCTGGAATCCTTTGTTTTTGCAGCTGTCCACAGAGGTCTAGTCACAGTGTTCCTATAAACATCCAATAAGACAATTTTTATTTTCTGTTCTGCAGGGATTTTTTTTTCTTTATATATGAATGGGAAAGTGTTAAAGGTCAGAGCCTTGAGAATGGGCTGTCCTATAAATGTCAGGCTATAGGCAATATTCATTTATAAAGGTGCAGAGCCAGCATGACTAAGCATAGGCAACAGAGCGCAAAGATTAGAGCTAAAGAAATAGGTTCAGTATGGAATCAGGTTTGTTTTCTCTGTTACGCATCCATGTCAGTACTCCCTTCCTTTTTATGACTGTATAATACTCCATTGTGTGGATAAACCACATTTTGTTTATTCATTCATTAACATTGTTTATTCATTCATTTGTTTATTCATTCAGCTGAAGGACATTTGTGTTGTTTCCACTTCTGGCTATCATGAGTAATGCTACTATAAACATTTGTACACAAGTCTTTGTGTGGACATATGTTTTTTATTTCTCTTGGGTAAGTATATATGAATAGGTATAGAATTGCTAATAACTCTATGTTTAACATTTGAGAAACTCCCAAAACCATGAGGTCAGGAATAAATCCCCCCATTTACAGATGAGGCACAGACACCAAGTGATTACCAGCTTGTCCGTGGCTATACAGCTTGTCAGTGGTGTAGTCCAGAATTTGACCTCAGGCTCTCGGACTCCAGAGCCAGCTTCTATCTCCTTGTTACCAGAGTTAGAGTCAAAATTCCTGAGTCTAGCTCCAGGTCAGCTGCCAATGCTTGTCTCTCTGCACCCTGTTTGCCTTATCTGTAAAAATACAGGTTGGGGCTGCATTGTCTTAAAGGTCTCTCTAGCTTTAATTTGCTGTCAGTTTAAGATTGTACACTTCCCATGATTTTCGCCAAGCAGGCCTCTGTCCCAGGTGTAGGTATGTACTGGGCATTGTGTATCAACTGAAAACAGTGTCCTCAGGGCCTTCCCTGCATCCCCAGGGAGTACGCCAGCACCATGGAGCTGTAAGAAGCTTTGTTGATTGTCTTTGTTATCTAGAAATAAGAAGCAGGGGCAGAACCCTCAGGAGTCCCCCATCCTTCTCTCGATGAAAGAACACAAACAGCCTCATTAGTCACCTGCCAAGGCCCTGCATTCAGAAGTCCCCAAAGTCCTCTTGGTTTTTTCCAGCTGCAGGTGATGGACTTAGCACAGCAGCTCAGAGCCATGTTTGGGCCTGTCTGGGGAGCCAGGCGTCTCTTGTCCTCAGTGGTTCCCATGGCTACCAGCCAAGTATCCGTGGAGGGAATAGGTCCTTGGTATTAGGAGAGAGATGGTTCTTCTACTTTAAGCCCCATCCCATTTTGCCCTCCTGTCTCACAGTCACAATCACTGCTGCACAGAACACACACTGTTATGTTGGACTCCCTGTGTTCCTGTGTGACTTGCTGGAATTTTGTCCTGTTACATATTGTGTGAAGTAGGTCATCTTCTGTTGGACTTAGACCTTCCCTGGTTAGTGAAATTTCTCTTCAAATGGCATGCATGTGTTGTGAAGAAATTTTATCTGATGTAGCAAATTGAGTTTTGGTCCCTGATAGATCAGAGAACATAAAGTATAGAAGGGACCCATTTCTTTTTTTTCTTTCCTTTTATAAAAAATTGTTTATTTTGCTGTGCTGGGTCTTAGTTGTGGCAAATGAAATCTTTAATCTTCCTTGCAGCATGTTGTGGCATGCGAGCTCTTAGTTGACGCATCTGGGAGCTAGGTTCAAACCCTGGTCCCCCTGCACTAAGAGTGCAGTCTTAGCCACTGACTGCCAGAGATGTCCTGGGGACCCATTTTCAATGCTTGATTTTTTTTCACATCACTAGTAACTCTTGAGCTTTTGCACAAACACCTTCAGGATGGGGAACTCATTTGTTTTTTCCATGAGAAAATTAAAAGAAAACTTTTGAAAAAGTATTTCTAGCCTCTTGAATTATCTTCTCCAAAGTGGTCTGAGTCATATATTCAGCTCCACAAGCATTTGTTGAATATCATTCAAGATCCAGGCACTGAGCTTCATGAACAGTGTAGAAAGAGAACACCCAGTGTCTGAAGAGGTATAAGCAGCTGTTAGTAAACATGCACAATGTCACTGTGCTTCACAGAACTAGTTTCATCAGTCTTACTTACACAAAAGGTTTCATTTATAAGAATTTACCTCCAAATACATGAACACAAAAACATAGTGATGTGGACATGTTGAATGTTTCCACTCCAGATTCCTTCCTGTCCATAAATACCGGGGTAGGTAGGTAGGTTTAGTTGCTCAGTTGTGTCCAACTCTTGTGACCCCATGGACTGTAGCCTGCCAGGTTCTTCTGTCCGTGGGATTTTCCAGGAAAAAATACTGTAGTTGGTTGCTATTTCCTTCTCCAAGGCATCTTCCTGACTCAGGGATCAAACTCGGGTCATTGCTAATAATGTATATGGGGTATTCTTCTAGATCCCCCAGACTGTTGCTGCTTGGCTATGAATTAGGATAATACTGCTTCCTTGGGAGAGTGTTTTGAAAATGTGAGAACACTGAACTTTCTCTTTAAAAAAAATTATTTTTGGCCATGTCTGGTCTTAGTTGCAGCAGGCAGTCTCAGTGGTTGGGGTGCGTGGGCTCTCTAGTTGAGACACGGAATTTCACTTGCCGCAAAGCTTGTGGTGTCTTAGTTCCCAAACGAGGGATCAAACCCATGTCCTCTGCATTGGCAGGTGCACTAGACCAGTGGGGAAGTCCCAGGGATTATTTCTTGTTCCAGTGGGATTGGGTGGGGCCACAAGACTGGTTTTGGCATTGAACTAGGAGTAGGATTCTTGCAAGGTTGGCTTTGTTGGGTGAGACCAGAGTAGCCTTTAGTCTGGAAAATAATTGTTTCCTGATCTGGAGTACCTGCCTGATGCCTGTGAATTAGGAAGTTTTCCACTCTGTACAGTGGGAGTGTGAAGCATCCCTGGCTTCGGGTGAGCTTTGAGGATTATCTCGTTTTGGTGGGGAGGGGTATTTCCTTCCCCAGCCTCAGGAAACTCCTCATGTAAGTGCTCATCAGTCTGCAGGGGCCCCTCTGCAGACGTGGAATGCTTGCATGCACTCAAGCGCTGTGACGGTTGCTCCTTTCCTTTGTTTGGGCCCTCCTGGACTCCCAGCACTGTTGGTCCACCTCTTCCTTCTGGAAATTCTCTAAATACCAAACCAGTGCAATTATGGAGCTCACCTGTCTCTTCTCTTGGGGATCACCTGCTTGACCTCCAGAAGCTGAATACTGTGATTTTCTGTGTTTTAGCTCTCTTTTTGTTTCAAGTGAAAGGGTAAATATGAACACTTTTACTTCCTGTTGGCCAGGAGTGAAACTGTATGACTTAAAGACAACCCTAAAGGGCCTCCACAACCAAGCTAGTATTATGGCTCTGTCTTCAGCAATTGAAACTCTTAATCAGTCAGTAGAAAGTTGTGATGCATGGCCAACTAGTCAACACACTTTTGAGTAGCAGGTGGTGAGTTTGGTTATATATATATATCCGTTTTTAAAAAGCTAGTATTAAATGCCAAATATATGCAACAAGTATTTATTGGGCACCCACCATGTTCCAGGTACTGTTCTGTGTGTGTGCATATGAGCAGTGGACGAAATACTGCCTTGCGTCTTCCAAAATGTAACACATACCCACACACTTTTTTGCAAAAGAAAACACAAGGATAAGTCAGAAACAAATGAAACGGATTAGCCAGAGGAAGAGAGGAAATGGGGATGAGAGGGAAAGGCCATCTAGTTCTACACACACCTCTGTTTCATATAGTTTAGTTTATATAGTTTTTACTTTTGAAACTGAGTTTTCATATTTAAAAAATACACAGGAAAGGAAATATCTTAAATTGAATTTAAGTTCCCCCCCAAGGCAATGGCAACCCACTCCAGTACTCTTGCCTGGAAAATCCCATGGAGGGAGGAGCCTGGTAGGCTGCAGTCCATGGGGTCGCAAAGAGTCGGACACGACTGAGCGACTTCACTTTCCCTTTTCACTTTCATGCATTGGAGAAGGAAATGGCAACCCACTCGTGTTCTTGCCTGAAGAATCCCAGGGACGGCGGAGCCTGGTGGGCTGCCGTCTATGGGGTCGCACAGAGTCAGACACGACTGGAGTGACTTATCAGCAGCAGCAATTAGCTTTATACTAAACAGACAACCATACAGGGAAAAACTTGATGTAACGAACTTTTGAAGCTAGCACTCTGTGAATACACTGTTAATGTAAAGAACTTAAGAAATCTACTCGGCAGGTTTATTTACCACGTAATCTGTTACCATCATTTAGGGTGATGCACTGAGAACCAATGATCATGTATGTAGCTTTCTTGTCCCATGTGGATCACCTCCATCTAATTACAAGGAAACATCCTGTCAAGCCCAAATAGAGGGGCATGTTGAAAACCTGGCTTATACTATTAAAAAGGTCAACTTCACAAAAGACAAAGGCGGAGAGATTGTTCAGATCTGGGGGAAAATGTTATGAAGGACAGTATCGGGGCGAGTTGGTAAAATCTGAAGTGTTATGTATTAGGTAATAGTATTGTATCATGTTAAATTTCCTGAATTTGACCACTGTGCTGTGGTTATGTAAAAGAACATCACTGTCCTAAGAGACATTTTGTGTGCTTGTATGTGAAGAAAGGGAAAAGCAAATAAGAAATGTTAACAATGGGAGAGTCTAGGTATTTTCCTGGATGACTGAAACATTTCAAAATGAGTTAAAATTAAGAGCTACAATTTTTTTTTTTAAAATAATAAAATTAGTACCTAGTATACTTTCTGGCAAAAAGAAAACCTAAATGCTTGATCCTTGAGTGCACACCTTAAGTGTTTCTCTCAAATTAAAGAAAAAAAGAAAATGCACAAAAACTTATAATCACATTTATTAGAAAAATATTACCACTTAGAAGTTCCTGTCTTTAAAGGTTGAAGAACTGTTCCAGGCACTGTTTGCTCTGTTTTCATCAAACTCCCTCAACATGGCAGGAATCCCGGTTCTCTGGATGTGCACAGGTCAGGGGTTGGCCAGGCTCCACCATAAACCCAACCCGAGGCACTACAGCAAGTCCCAAGGCAGCGCTGAGAAGTCAGGCCCCTTCTCTGTGTCTAGGGAGTTGAGGGGCCAGCACAGTAGGGGACCTGAGACAGGGTCTTCTGGGCAGCCATCCAGTTTGCCTGTGGAGCTCATGCTTCACCTTTTCTTCACAAACTTCTTTCTGGAAGCATTGGGATTTAACCGTCTCCTCCCGGCTCCCAGGGTGCTGTCTCGGACCTGCAGGGTGGCTGAGCGGCTGGAGATGTCATTCTCTGCAAAGGGAGACACCCCAGCTATGTAGTCAGGGGCAAACACGTCGGTTTTCTGCCTGGCCTTTCGGGAGAGTCGCAGCTGAGGGAAGCGCTGATCCTCGGCCAGGTGGGGGTTGATGGCGTACTTGCCCCCTTTGGGAGTGGGGAGAGAGTACTGCAAACAAGAAGGGGAAAGGCCGTTAGAAGGACGGGGATTCATAGTCATACACACCAGATCCTGCTAACCTGATACTCACCTGATAACTCTGCACGCAGGCCGACGACACCAGTGGAGTCTATCACCACTGCCTGCTGTGCACTAAGCCCCTGACACGCATCTTCCCACTTGAGCCTCACCTCACCTCACAGATGCAAAACCCAAAGCGGTATTCTGACTACATACTCTCAGCTAAAGAAAGACTGCAGACCTCAGACTAACTTTCTCTAAGTTACTTATTAATTACAAATAATAACCTTACGGGAAATTTGCTCATCTAAGTTTTAGTTAATTATATTGGCATTACATAAGAAACTGCCTTAACTAAGTGATCAAAGTTATTATCACCAGTAAACTGGACAACTAGTTATCATTTACCCCCTGACAGGATGCACTGGGAAGATCCAGCATCACTTCTGGGTGTTCCTGCCAACACTGCACAGCCTGGATCTAAGCAGGAAGAACAGCAGACAATCCCAAGGTAAGGGATGTTAAGGAACTGCTTTTAACTCTTTAAAACCATTTAAAAATGTCAAGGTGTGAAAGACAACAGACTTGACAAACTACTTCAGTTTTAAAGAGACATGACAAACACAACGTGTGATCCTAACCCTTTTCTTCTTTTGCTGTAAAGGAAATCTGTGTCAAAGTTTGAATATGACCCGTAGACAGCAGTACTGCATGCTAGGTCGCTCAGTTGTGTCCGACTCTTTGTGACTCCGTGGACTGTAGCCCACCAGGCTCCTCTGTCCATGGGATTCTCCAGGCAAGAATACTGGAGTGGGTTGCCACTTCCTACTCCAGGGGATATCCCTGACCCAGGGATCGAACCTGCATCTCTTACCATCTCCTGCACTGGCAGACCGATTCTTTACCACTAGTGCCATCTGGGAAGCCAGGACAGTAGTACTGAAGTAATGTTAACTTCTTTGTTTCAGTAATTGTACAGTGGGTGTGAAAGACAAAGTCCTTGTTTCAGGAAACACACACCAAAGTATCTAGGGGCCAAAGGGCATCAGGTAGCCTTTACTCTCAGATGGTTTTTAGGGGAAAAGAAAAAATATATATAAATGACAGAGCAAATGTAGTAAATGATTGAATTGGGAAATTTAAGTGAAAAGTAAAATGGGAATTTGTACTATTTTTTGGCAACTTTTCTATAAATCTAAAATCATTTCAGAATAGAAAGTTTAAAAATGAACAACCCTTCTCAAGTTAGTGGCATCTGCCTAGAGAACTCAGTCCTGGGTCAGCCAGGCATACCTGCTGGTCTCTCAACGCTTCTCTCCTGATTCCTCAAGACAAATCCATTTGGCTGCGTGTCCAGCCAGAATTCTTGTGCTGAGCACTTCACACCCCTTCCCTTGTGGTTCTTGGAGCTTCTGGAAATTCTGCCCATCCTCAAACTCCTGCACACAGCCAACCTCCACCACCTTACAACGACCTCTCTGTGACCCCACATGTAATTTATTGTGTGGAATTACTGGTGATTTCTTCTTAGACTGCAAACTCCTCAAACAGCTCATGGGGAGGCTGAATCATGAGCCTTCCCCATCTGGATCACAGGCTTTCACGAACTATCTTGTAGAAACCATGAGGGTTTGTTCTTCTCTCTGATCATTTTGCTCCTGATGCTAGGAGGTCTAGCTTCCCCAACCCTGGGCCCTGCCGTCAGGGCAGCAGGAGCCATTCCACTCACCCTCAGGCCGCGAGGATTTAGCACCTTCGGGTTGCGGGAGAAGTGCATGTGCAGGGTCCCGTCATCGCTGACGGTCACGGACACCTTCTTCAGTGTCTTGTTTCCACAGTGTGCACAGAACACTCGGCTCATGTCAGACGTCGTCCTACAGACACAAAGGAGACTCACTGCACTGGAGCCTCAGGCAGCAAACCCAGTCTCCGGGGTGCAAGGCGAGTCTTGGGCCTCAGGGGAGGAGGAGGCACGAGAAGTGGAAGGGGACAGGCTGAACTGCACTGCCATCCTGGACCAGGGCTGCCCAGCTGTATCACGCTGCTGACATATGCACATTGCTGCCCTACGGTTCCAGAGAAAAAATGACATAGGTAGTAAGTAAGAAAACTGAGCAGAATGTTGTTATGGTGACAGTGAACTCTTTAGCGAATTCTGTCCGGCATTATGCTACAAGCGTACCATGGAAACAACCCTACGAGGCTGGTATATCTCCATTTCACAGGTGGGGAAATGGCGGCTAGGCAAGGTAGCTAGCTGCTCAAGGTCACAGAGCCAGTAAGAGGCAGGCATACGCCCAAGGAATATGGCTCCAGAGTCAGTGTTCTTACCACCCCGCCCTCTTCTCCAGGGGCATGCTATTACATTATTACAACTATTACTGAATACCTTGGCCCCAAATGTCATGTCACTGGGCATGATGCCAGGAGGTGGCTCTGGAGATGCTGAGAATTTATTAATGAATCATACAGGAAGCACTATCGAAGCTGTTATGGTTGAATGGGTGTGGGCATTGAGGCCGACCCCCAGGCCTTGCTGCTCTCCTACCCTCTCAAGCCCCAATGCTGCTGCTGCTGCTGCTAAGTCGCTTCAGTCATGTCTGACTCTGTGCGACCACACAGACGGCAGCCCACCAGGCTCCGCCGTCCCTGGGATTCTCCAGGCAAGAGTACTGGAGTGGGGTGCCATTGCCTTCTCCAATGGTGGATTCTAAACAGAAGCTGCTGCTCTCAAGGACCAAGCAGGAGCCCTAGTGTCTGTCCTTGAGGAATTCTCCCTCAGTTCCCAGGGCTAGGAGACAAGAGCTGCGTGCAACTGCCAGAGAAGCCAGGCCCCTGACCTGAAGTCTCTTAACAGGAGCTAGGAAATAATTATTCTGTGCAAGAAACCATCTGTCACTGGGGCTAATCTGAGGTGGAAGGAACACCTGTACAGAAGCCAAGGCCCCCCTTCAAGAAGTCCACTGAAGGTTTAGGAAGAGAGGGGAGTTCGACAGAGGGGCACTGGCGCCCACACTACCGGCTACGTACTTGAAGCAGCCGTGGCAGCGCAGGATGTAGCTCCGGGCCTCGCGGATCAGCATGCCATTCACGGCCAGCACATGCAGCCCCATCTGCAGCAGGACGTTCTGCAACCAACACATTAATGGGGAACCGAACTCAGAGCAAAACCGACATTATCTTTAACATCTGCATAATCACAGTTAAGAGAACTTCACAAACCCTGGTCTGGCTCATGACAGGCTTCTGCTCAAGAAAAGCAAGCATAGGATGCCTCTCAAGACAGGTAAACTAGAACAAGGACCCAGATTCTTCTGATGGCAAGTGCCACTGACTGAGCATTAATTAGCCAAGACCTCCCATGAGTAATCTCTTTTTTTAAAGCAATCTCTCTTAACAGAGACATTCATTGTATCAGAGAAAAATTTCTCATTTCTGGATTGGAAACCTCTATAGTCTCCAAATACTGAACACAGCACAGAACATCACACACACTGAAAGAAAAACAGCAACAGATTGTGAATGTTGGACATTAGAAATGTAATGTACTATTATTTTGTCAATATATTATGATTCCCCAACCTCCAAGCAAAACGGTAAATTACCAAAGAGCATGACAAGTTTCTAGAACCAGGAAAAGAAGCATTATACAACAGTTGTGCACACCTCATTTCCAACCTCCGAGGGACCACTGCCCGTAACAGGTATGACACTGAGCCCAGGCCAACAGATACCCACTCCACCCACCTGCATGGCGAAGTCTGTAGTCACACAGCCAACCCGCACGTCCTTGGGGACAGCACACTGCTTCATCTCCTGCTGGATCTGCTTGATGTTGCTGGGGGTTATCCACCCGCCCCCGTCGTCATCACTGTCTTGGTCCTTTCTTTCTTCAAGTCCATTCTCTTCATCCTCCTCCTCACTTGGAACATCCTCACCTCCATCCATCTGAAACATTAATAAAATTCAAACTCCCTGCCCACGGGTGCAGCTGGAAGATGCTAGTCTGTGATCATCAGATCATAAGGCAGGGCCTTACCAGCAGCTCCTGCAGTTCACAATCAATGTTAGGCAAAGGATTTCTCCAGAACATGAAGGAACTGAACTCGAGGTCCTCAGGCTCACTGGCTGGGTGTCTGTGTTCTACTGTTCCTTGTGGGGGTTTAGGCTGAGATTAAAAGAAAAGTAATTTTAAAACCTGAAAACTGAGAGAGAGTTATAGATGAAATGATATACAATGTACAAGTCAGATCAGACAGGGCTGGACATACTGCAGCATCTCTAAGGATAAATTTGGTTCCCTGGAATCACACAATTTGTGGCGATCTGACATGGAGCAGAAAAAAGCATGAAGAGCCTGGCCTGTCTCAGAAATTACCTTTGAGGGCAGATAGAAACCAGAAATGTGCAGAGGAGTTTCCGGGTGCTGAATCGATGAACTCACTTTAACCTTTAAAAAGGAAAAAGAGACAGCACTGAGCAAAGAAATACAGGTTGAAAATTCAACATGGAAGAGTAATTAAAAAAAACGGAAAACAAAGTATTTCCCCCTGGTTATCGAAATAAAAAGATTTAGTCAATGTTTTTTAAAAAGTGGGAAACATAAAAATACATATGAAGACTTATTCAGGGATTCCACTACCACCAAATAACCATTTTAGGATGTTTCTTTTTTGGCCCTAGACATAAAGCTTTAATGAACATCATTATGTATAAAACTTGGAAGTATCTTTAGTTGCATCCTTAGGATAAATGCCTAAAAGTGGAATTGCTGGGTCAAGAGACAGGCAGTTTTAAAGCTTCTGATACAAAACAGGTTAACTCCTGCCCAAAAGACTGCAGGAAAGGGTGGTTTTTAGGAATCTCAAGTTGACAGATGCCAAAACAGAAACCCAGCTCAGCCACAAAGTCAGCCTTTATGTAAAACTATCCCCTTGACTCCCCATCCCCTCAAAACATTCTGGTGACACTCAGAATTCTGTACTTTAGGCATCACTTTCAGGCTTTTCGGATTGGAGGACTCTAAACCTCTCAACTTTTTGGATTGGAGAACAAGTGAAGGCGGTTCCAACTAGAACAGGAACATCAGTCCACTCCAGTGGAGTAGTCAAAAGAGTCTACTAGTTTTGATGACTTTAGACAGTGGAGATCACGTACTTCTTTGTAAACACTAGTTGAAATTACTTATTATAGTATAAACTATCTATCTTCCAAAATCCTCTGGCCTGGAAACAGTCAGTGAGGCCCAGGGACAAAACCATTAATCTCTTCAACTTAACCAACTGGACAAATCCATCAAAGCACAACAGGAACCCAGAATTTTGAAGGTTAGTAAGAGTTGAAAAAAATGGTAAGCATTTTTGGTGTTCTTTCTTGCTTGTTTCTGGAAAAGAATTCTATTTTTTCAAAAGTAGTGAGCATATAGTCGATTTTTACTCTTTCTGCATTTTTAAATTAAAAAAAAAATTTACTTGGCTGTGCTAGGTCTTAGCTTTGGCATACAAGATCTTTTAGTTACATTATACAAACTTGCTTAGGTGCAGCATGTGGGATCTAGTTCCCTAACCAGAGATTGAACCTGGGACCGCTGCATTGGGAATTTGGTGTCTTAGCCGCTGGACCACCAGGAAAGTTCCTCTTTCGGCATTTTTAAATTTCACCAAGACCTTACAGGTCAAGATGGAGACACATTTGCTAACTATAATGTATAAACCTTATCTGGATCCTGATTCAAACAAATAAACTTTTAAAAACTGATAAAATAATTAAGAAATGTGGGGACCTCCCTAGTGGTCCAGTGGTTAAGAATCTACCTTGCAGTGCAAGGGAGACAGGTTTGATCCCTGGTTGGGGAACTAAGATCCCACATGCCCACATGCCGCAACTAAGACCCAGCACAACCAGATAAATAAATAAATATTAAAAAAAAAAAAGAAAGAAATGTGAACAAACACACATTTGGATATTTGATGATACCAGGGAATTGCTATTAATTTTGTGTAGGTATAATATTGATTTTGTGGTTATTTTTTAAAAAGAAATAACTTATCTCTTTCGAGACACACCAAGAAACATCTATCAGTGAAATAAGATGTCTGAATTCAAAATGCTCACGGCTAGAGATGAGTACAGATGGGTAGAGGTGAAAACAGACAGATGATGAGTTGATAACCATGGGGGCGGAATGGTGGGGACACTGGGTCCATTATATCACTCCCTCTACTTCTGTACATCTGATAGTTCTCATAATAAAAAAGCAAAAATGGATGAAACCAACAATCCTTCTAATTTACCTTCTCTGGTTCTTGTTTTAGGTGAGACACCCCAACAAATTCTGCTTCCAGCTGGTAAGTAAGTGCCAGTACTTGGATATCTGTAGCAGAAAGGCTAGGATAGTCTCCAGTTTTCTTTGAAAACTCAGTCACTGTAAAAAGAGATTCCAAACTTCAGTTAAAAGCAAAGAGCCATATGACTTTGGGTAACTGTAATGAAAGTATGAAAAGAACTTTGGATCAGTATCCCCAAAAACACCTCATTCATTCATCTCCTGATCTTTTTCTACTCAGAACTGAGACATTTGTATCTTTCAAGATTTATGCCAGTTAGGTTTACTGTAACGTCCTTAGTGAATGCAGATGAAGGGACAGGAAAAAAGTTAATAGAAAACCATTGAAAGTTAGTATAATATTTGCAAATGATGAGAGTTCCTTTTCTAGGCTCTGGTATTATATTAGAATAGAAAGTCTCTCCTCCCTCAGCAATAAAGTTCTCTGATTCTAACAATCTTTTTTAATAGAATAGATGATCACAGTTCAAAGTGGGAATGGAAAGGTGATTCAACCAATAATTATTGTCTATGATGAGACAAAAATACTGGGTAACAAATACTGAACAGTTTTTGTATGTAAACCCACCCCAACAAGAAAACCCACATCCCTATTTAACACAAAGTTATCTCCAGCTCTTGTGTTGTTATTCGCCTGAGACATCAATAATAAACATATACAATAATATTTTGACACATTAACAGAAAGATGTCTTCTGCTACATTCAGTTCAGTTCAGTCGCTCAGTCGAGTCCAACTCTTTGCGACTCCATGAACCGCAGCACGCCAGGCCTCCCTGTCCATCACCAACGCCCGGAGTTTACCCAAACTCATGTCCATTGAGTTGGTGATGCCATCCAACCATCTTATCCTCTGTCATCCCTTTCTTCTCCCACCCTCAATCTTTCCCAGCATCAGGGTCTTTTCGAATGAGTCAGCTCTTTGCATCAGGTGGCCAAAATATTGGAGTTTCAGCTTCAACATTCGGAGAAGGCAATGGCACCCCACTCCAGTACTCTTGCCTGGAAAATCCCATGGACAGAGGAGCCTGGTAGGCTACAGTTCATGGTGTCGCTAAGAGTCAGACATGACTGAGTGACTTCACCTTCACTTTTCTCTTTCATGCACTGGAGAAGGAAATGGCAACCCACTCCAGTATTCTTGCCTGGAGAATCTCAGGGATGGAGGACCCTGGTGGGCTGCAATCTATGGGGTCGCACAGAGTTGGACACAACTGAAGCGACTTAGCAGCAGCAGCAGCTTCAACATCAGTCCTTCCAATGAAGACCCAGGACTGATCTTTAGGATGGACTGGTTGGATCTCCTTGCAGTCCCAGGGACTCTCAAGAGTCTTCTCCAACACCACAGTTCAAAAGCATCTCAGCTTTCTTTATAGTCCAACTCTCACAACCATACACGACTACTGGAAAAACCATAGCCTTGACTATACGGACCTTTGTTGACAAAGTAATGTCTCTGCTTTTTAATATGCTGTCTAGGTTGGTCATAACTTTCCTTCCAAGGGGTAAGTGTCTTTTAATTTCATGGCTGCAGTCACCATCTGCAGTGATATTTGAGCCCCCCAAAATAAAGCCAGTCACTGTTTCTCCATCTATTTGCCATGAAGTGATGGGACCGGATGCTATGATCTTAGTTTGCTACATTAGCACCAGAAACAATAAGTATACAGCTCACATTTCCTAAAAATGCAGCTATTAATTAACAGCAGCTAAAATTTATTGGGTACTATGTACCAGGTGCTATGTTAAAAGTTTTTCATTTTATCCTTCAGTCAAATCTTTACAAAAATTTTTCAAATTGAAATATAGCTGATTCACAATGTTTGTTAATTGCTACTGTACAAAAAAGTGATTCAGTTATACATTTATACATATATATTCTTTTTAAGAATGTTCTTTTCCATTATGGTCTATTATAGGATATTGAATATAGTTCTCTGTGCTATTCAGTAGAACCTTGTTGTTTATCCAGTCTATATATAAAAGCTTACATCTGTTAATAACCCCAACCTCCCTCCCTCAACTACCTCCCTCTTGACAACCAAAAGTCTATTCTCTATGCCTGTGATTCTGTTTCTGATAGGTCATTTGTGTCATATTTTAGATTTCACATGTAAGTAATATCATATGGTATTTGTCTTTCTTAGTACAATCTCTAGTTGTATGCATGTTGCTGCAAATGACATTATTTTGTTCTTTTTTTATGGCTGAGTAGTATTTCACTGTATATCTCTACCATATCTTCTTTATCCATTCATCAGTCAATAGACATTTGGGTTGTTTTCATGTCTTGGCAAATGTGGATAGTGCTGCTATGAATATAGGGGTGCATGTATCTTTGTGAATTACTATAGCTTTGTCTCAATATATCCCTAGGTGTGGGACTGCTTTAGCCAAATCTTGGGAAGTAAATACTATTAGTATTTCCTCAGAAAGATTAAGCAACTTGTCAAAGATCACAAAGCCAGTATGTTAGAGAAAGCTGAAGAAGTCACAAGTAGCGTAGGTAACATCATCTCCATTATCAGCCTTTAAACCCTAAAACACTTTCAACCACCTAGGTCCTTTCCAGGGCAGAACTTCTATTTTTAACCCAAACAATTTTAATATTTACAAAACGCTGGACACTGTGCTGAGTGACATTATTCTTCCTTTAATGCTCCCAACAACAGCGCGCATAGGTACTACTGTTAATCCCATTTTACAGATGAGGAAACTGACGCCTACAGACTGAGTGATACACCCAAGGGCACATAGCTAGTAAGCAGCAAGGCCTGGTTGACTCATGACCCAGGAAGCCTCTCTGCCACCACGATCTTGATCGTGGGGTTTCTAAACCAACTCTGATAAAGTAACCAGGCTCCAACTAGCACCAGAGCAGGCTCAGTCAGCAACCTTGGACCCAGCTTCACCATCAACATCGTGCAGAGGTACTCACTCAGTCGCACGTATTCAGGGAAGGGCTCCTTGAAACGCAGCTCATAGGGCAGCACGGCGAGCCGCCTGCGCGTGGCCTTGTCCCGAATCTCGCTGACCACATCCCGGATGGTGTAGATGTTCTTCCCGATGTCCTGCGGGGAGACCAGCCCAGTTCGCACCAGCCCGCACCATGCAACGTGCTGCCGGACTTCCCACCCTCCTTCAGGGGCAACCAGCCCAGACCCCGCTCCTCTCCACAGGAGCACCCTGTACCTGCAGAGCCGCATCCAGCAGAAACGCCCCGGCATCCGCTACAACGTGCTCCACTGGCGCCATGTTGGCCCAACGAGGCCACACCGCGCATGCGCGCGGAGCTTCCCCGTCGCTCCGTACCAATCCGGGCCTCTGGGAACCGAGAAGAGAAGCTGCAACTAAGCGGTGACTCCTGGCGGGCGCGCCGGCCTTTTCCGGCTCTCGGCCACCCGCGCGCCTGCGCAGTACAGCCGACCGCCTTGCCTGGGAGGCGTGGGCGGGGTCAAATCTTGGGCGTGGCCTGGCGGGAGGTGATCACCTGAGGAAACTCGCTTTGGCGTCAACTATTGCAATGGCACCCCACTCCAGTACTCTTGCCTGGAAAATCCCATGGACGGAGGAGCCTGGTAGGCTGCAGTCCCTGGGGTTGCTAAGAGTCGGACATGACTGAGCGACTTCACTTTCACTTTTCCCTTTCATGCACTGGAGAAGGAAATGGCAACCCACTCCAGTATTCTTGCCTGGAGAATCCCAGGGACGGCGGAGCCTGGTGGGCTGCCGTCTATGGGGTCGCACAGAGTCGGACACGACTGAAGCGACTTAGCAGCAGCATTGACCCTTAGACACTTTAGTTGGCCCTTAGGACTTCCCTGGTGGTTCAGCATTAAAGTATCTACCTGTAATGCAGAAGACCCAAGTTCGGAACCCTGAGTCTGGAAGATTCCCTGTAGAAAGGCATAGCAACCCACTCCAGTGTTCTTGCCTGGAGACACCCCATGGGGTCATATTCTTGCCTGGAGATGCCCCAGCTTCTTCTGTACACTTGAATTCAAATAGTCTGTATTTGGTTTTATTGTTTAGTCAGTCGGTTCAGATGACCTCATTTAAAGATTGGTCTTCCTTGGTGGCTCAGTGCTAAAGAACACTACCTGCCAAGGTAGGAGACTCCAGTTGGACCCCTGGGTGGGGAAGAGCCCCTGGAGAAGGAAATGGCAACCCTCTCCAATATTCTTGCCTAGAAAATTCCACGGACAGAAGGAGATTGGCAGGTTACAGTCCATGAAGTCGCAAAAGGGTCGGACGTGACTTGGTGACTAAACAACTCTATGAAATACTATTTTATAGGCAAGGGGTGGTTGCTCAAGAAAACGAGGCCAGGCTAACATTGACTAAATGGTGTATTAAGATGAACACTGAAACAAACCAACTCAGAGCCACTTTCTTACCTTTATGCCAGGCCAACCGCTGCTTTCTTACTCACCCCTACTTCATTTTGAGCAGTTTGGAGCGGAGATATCTCTCTCTCAATTTTTTACCTTAATATTCTTACTCCATTTACATAAAGCAAGGCTCATAATTCCTTGCTGAAATTCTGTAATTATGAAATTTGGTCTGTTAGAAATTCATGCTGGTGAACTTTGGCTGAATAATGTCTTTAGTTTTCAGTCATCTATCTTCAGTGGTGTTGAGTTAATTCAACACTGTCTTTCTAGTCTTCACTCCAGTTTTCACCCCTTGATTATAATTTAGCCCTTGTACCTCCAAAAAATCATTCACATCTCTGGGGGTCTTAACCACTGAACTACCAGGGAATTCCCTATCATATCAATTTTTTTGTTGTTCTTATTTCTGACATTCTCAGTTCCTCTGCAGAATTTTACATTGCTGACCATCTCCTCTTTCTGGACTGTCCCTCCTCTCTTCACTCTTGTGATGCATCACTATCCTGGTCTCCCTGCATCTGATGATTTTTCAGCCTCCTTTAGTGCACTGTCTTCTGCCTTGCACACAGGGCACCATCCACAGAACTGTCTTGGCCTCCATGTCTCTCTAAGTTTTCTCCTTCACCAGTACTGTCTATCCTCAAAGCTGGTCACAATGATCACGTTATATGACTACCTCTGGAATCTGTAGGTCCAATCCCTGTTTATTCCCTAACCTAGTCTTTTGGCCACATCTTTATGAAAATTTTTGGTATTGTTACTCAGGAGGAAGGTTAAAACTAGGTAATTGTCTCTCCTGCCCCCGCTTAAAATTTCTTCACTGGTTGAGTTCCTATTTTTACTAATGGTATTACCAAAAAAGGCATTCAATGTAAGAATCTGAGTCATCTTTATTTCAACCCATACTCCTCTTGCTCAACTTGATTGATGTCACTTCTGAAAGAGTTTGAGGTGCCTGGGTCCCTTCTCCATTCATTCCCATTACTCTAATTAAGTTTTTATTTCATGCCTAGAAAATAGAGTCCACTCAACACTAATATTCCTGTCTCTAATTTTTTCCTTAATTGACTGCTCCTGCTGCCTGAAAAGGGAGGGATTATATAGAAACTAGACCCCACAATAAAAGAGGTTTATTGAAATTAGCAATAATTCTGTGGACACTATGGTGAAGAAGAATGACCTGGATCAATGTTCTCCAACTTGAGGGTAAATGAGAATCACCTGGAGAGATTGCAAAACTAGATAGCTGGGCTTTGTCCTCCGTTTCTGATTCAGTAGGTCTGGGCAGGGCTGGACAAGCTGTCTTTCTATAAGTTTCAGGTGACACTGATGCTGCTGACCTGGGGTCACAGTTGAGAACCACTGATTTAGGAGAATAGTCAGGAAAAGAAAGATCAGGCTTTGAGCCATTCATTTTCTAGTAAACATTAAAAATACTTGTCAGTATAGTTTTCTTGACACTTTGTAGCTTTTGTCATTTTTTGGTAATATTTTAATCCCTTTTCTCTTTCCCTGTAATGTTAGTCTCCAAGTCCCCTGAAGCCTTGGGACTGTCATTTGGTGAAAAAATACATATTGAGAGCTAATTTACACCACCACGATTTGGGTGATGTAATAGCTACAAACAAAGTGATATCCTGTGTAGTGTTGAGGGGCAAGTTTGAGTTTAGAGGCCTAAGCTTTGGAGCCACATCTTGAAGGATGATGAGGGCAGAGACTCATGAGGTCTGAAAATCCAAAGGGAGTGTTCAGGGAGTTGAGGGTAACATCTTTGGTAGCAGAGGGTGTCTGGGGACAGGTTCTCTCAGAAGTGAAGGGAAGAAATTCCCTGGTGGCCTAGTGGTTAGGATTTGGAGCTTTCACTGGGAGACCCCAGTTCCATCCCTGGTTAAGAAACCATCCCACATACTGCCAAAATACAACCCCCCCAAAAAAAACCCCAAAAAACCTCAGAGGATCCAGAAGTGAAGTGAACCCTGAAACACGTTGTTTGAAGCTCCTTATTTTTTAAAAAATGAAGAAAATGAAGAAATCTCAAACATTATTATGAAGATTATTGTCACTGGAAACAGTTTACCTAAAACTTTCAAACATATGTAGAAGGACTCCATGTATAACTCATTTGGAGATAATGACAACTTTAACATGTGAGATCCTTTATGAAAGAGAAAAGGTCTTGATTGTGTGCCAGTGAAGATCTGACTTCACTTCCAGGACTGGAAAATTTACAGGCTATTCAACTTTTATACTTAACAGTTGGGTAGGGGAGAGAAAAACTTGATGCAGAACAAACACGACTTGAATTCAGTAAGTATATCTAGAATTCCTCTGGACTTTCCTGGGAGTGTCCCGGACTTTCTTGTCTCTGCCTTTGACCTTGTTTTCTCTTCTGCCTGAAAATTCTTCTTGCCAACCCCCACTTACTTAGTCTCCAAGAAGCCACTCTTGTTTTTCCCTCTGTAAACTGGTCCTGATTACCCAAATCAGAGTTTTCTCCAAGGACAGATTTGGACCCTTATTTCCCACCATGCTTAAGACATTTCAAATCTAGCCCTCAATAAGCAGTTATTACTTCTGCTTTGCATTGCAGTTACTTGGTTGTCTTCTTTAAGTAGGTTGGAAGTCAGGGACTGTTTTAGGGGCCTTTTTCCTTAAATGAACATTTCAACTTCTTTTTAATTTTTTTGGGTGCTTTCATAATGACATAGTTCAGATTTTTTATGTGTCTTAAAATATCTCCTGTATTGTAGAACCTATAGCAGCCAGTTCAATGCTCAATAAAAGTTGATGAAGTCTGTTCATTCAATGGATTATTTAAAGAGGCCTCCTATTGGCCAGGTACTGCTTTGGAAGCTGGGTTATGGCTCCTGTCTTCATAATTTTTTTGTAGGGGGTAAAAGATTATACATAAACACATTCATGTGAAAGGCAGATAGTGCTAAGTTGAGGAAATACGGGGAGAAAAAACAAAGCAGGAAGGGACTGGTAGGAGGGGAAGAGATGAGTTGCGATTTTTAAATAGTGTGACCAGGAAAGGCTTCACTGCAAGGGACAGTTAAGCAAACATCTGAAAGAGATGAGGGGGTGAGCCAACTGACTACCCAGGAAAAGAGCTTTCCAGGAAGAGGGAAAACCAAGTCCACAGACTCTCAGGCTAGAGTGGCTGAAGCAGGGTACTGAGTGAAAGTGCAGTTGGAGATGAGATAAAAGAAACAAAGGGGAGGGGTGGAAGGGACCAGGGACTTTATGAAAGAAAAGTGAAGTCGTTCAGTCGTGTCCGACTCTTTGTGACCCCATGGACTGTAGCCTACCAGGCTCCTACGTCCATGGGATTTTTCCAGGCAAGAGTTCCGGAGTGGGCTGCCATTATTCAGGATATATATTAAGCTTTTACTCCTTTAACGCACAGTGAGAGACTGCCTTGCCTAATCCCTTTTTTCTTTTTGGTGAACACCTACTCAAACGCCACCAAATCAAAGAGGCTTTCCCCTAGAATAGAATTAGTGCAACGCCCAACTAGAGAATGTTACTAGAGAAATTTTAATAGTTTTATAGATGGGATTAATGTAAGAATTAAGGTGTTGAGAGGACTGTAGCTCCTTAAAAGGCCATCTCCTGGATGGATTTGGAATGGGAAAAGTAGACACTAAATGCTCAACCAGTTTAATTTGTATGCATATCTGATCCCTCCAACTGGAAGACCTAAAAATAACAGAATAACTAGTGCACAGTGCTTAAGGCTAATTAGGTGATTAATACTAATTTTAGTTAATGGTTATTGAAAGTGAAAAATTGAGCCTTCATTCAACTTGTCAAAGCTGAAGTTGTTGACCATCGGTAAAGAATACTGACTTAAAATGCTTTTTTTCCAGTTCATAAAGTTCTATCTAGTCTATTATCGAAATGGGGTTAGTTTGGTGTGCTGGGGCATCTTATGGACAACAGCAAAGGTTTCGGAGTTTTTCTACCTTTGTTTTACGTCACAAGAACAGATGCTCCACAAAAGCTACTTCTGAGTTTCTAGAGCCTAGAAACGTGCCTGGCACATAGTAGGCTTAGGGTTGTCAGATATAGCAAATTAAAACGTAGGATGCCCATTACATATGAGTATCAACTAGGTTTTTTTTTTTTTTTTTTACTATAAACATGTACTGTACCAGACAATATTCTGGGGCACACCTCCGTATTAATGGCTGTTTAAAATTACAATTTAACTCAGCGTTCTGTAGTTTATCTTGTCTGTTAACCCTAAAGAGTTCAATAAATATCTGCTGACTTAATAGATTGAACGCCTCCGCTCACCTGTAAAATGGGGCTAAGATAGACCCGCCCTCAGCGTTGATGGGAGGAGTAAACGAAGCTCCTGGCACTCTGCGAGACTTCAGTTTGTTTGCTGGGAGACCATCTAGCAAGTGGAAAATCCTCCCACTTTTAAATATACAAAGGACAAGAAGGCCTTTTGGCCAGAAGTTCTCAGGCCTGGCCGAGGTTGCCCACACCTGAGGCCCGGCCAGCCTCTTCCGGGTCAGGTGACCGCGCGTGGTCACGTGACCTGGCCCGAGAGCCGTCTGTGGAAAGCGGAAGTGGGAGAGGAGTTGGGCGCCGCTTCTGTGGCCGCTGCAGGTAGCCAGCGCCGGCACTGGGGACGCAGCGGGCGGGCGGGGGTTCGGGGAAGTCCGGGGGTGGCGGGCGGCGCGGAGTGGGCCGGGGGAGGCGCGGCCCCGGCGCCGGGGGGCGGCGGCTTCCTGTGGGAGGGGCCTGGCGCGGCGGTTCCGGCCTCCGAGGAGGGGTGTCCCGACTCCCGCCCGAGCGGGGTGGGCGCGCCGCTGGCCGTGCGCGGGGGCTGCTCCGAGGTGGGCGCGAAGGCCGTCCTGGGTGCGGCGGCCAGCAAGTCGTCCCAGAAAGGGAAAGTATTATAGGTGCCAGGCATGCAGAGGAGTGACCTTTGTGGAGGAAGCGGGGCAGGGGGAAGGGGCGACTTGGGGGATTGAGTTGCAGTGGGTCGCCTGAGAATGGGCGAGTGACATGGTGGGGGAAAAAGGAGAAATTAGCAAAAAGATGCAGCGTGAGCCTCACCTGAGAGTCTTTTCCTTTCTTCCTCTTTGGAAATGATTGGTACTCCAGACTTTGATTTTGTTCCCATTCAGTTTTTAAACTTCAGGAGGGATCACAGAATTTTGACCATCTTGCTTTCGTCACACTCACTTAGTCCTGCTTGGGTAGGGTTTCCACTTCTTGGGAACCTAGTCCTTCAGATCATCTTCCTTAGAGGTTTACTCAAATCAGATCAACTTCTAGACTTAAAAACAGAGTGTGGGCAGTTTGCTCTGGCCTTAAAATGGCTTTTAACCTCCGGTGTTGAGCAGGACCTAATCCCAGCATTACCTCACCAATATAGATACTGCTGTAACCTTGGACAGTGTCTACCTACACTACTTTATAACTTTTCCTCTTTCTTCAGTTTAAATTATTCAGTTTGCTTTACCATGTGACTGCTTATCTCCACGGACTAGTAACTAGGTAGCAAGACTGAACTGTGACCTGGATCAGGATTTTGAGATAAAACACCTGTGCTAAAGCTGTTCGTCCTCTTTTTCTTCGTGTTTACTAACATTTGCAAAAGTGGAATGAATTTCACAGACGTGGTATTATTGGAGTGAATGTGTAAACTGGACATTAACAGGAGCCAGAGTTGTTTTGGATTACAAGTAGGAAAAAAAAAATACTTTTCTAATGAATAATGAGTTCAAGTTTTGGAGTACTTGACAGACATTTAAAAATTGAATTTTGTGGCAGCTCTGTGAGTTAGGTTGGGAAGGTGCTATTCCCATCTCACAATGAACAAACAGACCTGAGAAAGATGACTTGATTTTTTTTTTTTTTGACAATTTTTTGCTTTTTCTTATCTACTGATCTCTTTCTCCCTGCTAGACTGCAAATTCCTCAGGGGTAGAGTTCATATCTTATTTGACTTATTTAACTACTAACCTAGTTCCTGGCACATTGTGGGCACTTGGTGAGTGTTTGGTAAATAAATGAGTTTCTAAAGGTCACAGACCTGTAAGTGGAGGACAAAATTTGAACCTGAGCCCTCGGTCTTGTCAGATGTGCTTGCCATGTTCTGTTATTGATACATGTGAAAATGATGGGCATGAGATAAGGCTTGAGTTGGCTTCTCAGTCTCCTTCATTTAATAACTGCTTTCCCAGTTGCAAAGAATTTATGACAGGATCTCATTTAATCTTTACCATGATCCTGTAAAGGTTGGAATTGTCCGTATTCTGCAGATGAAGAAACTGAGGCTTAGTGAAGTCCTTGCTTTAGAATCTGGAAGTAGAGAGTGACTGAGTAGGGACTCAGGCCCAGGCATTTTATCCTTAAGCGCATTCTTTTCTATTTATAGAAGCAACATAAAGTTTTATTTTAAAATGTTTTTTGAAGTGTATAAAGGATGACATTTTAAGGGAAAGCTAGTACAGGTTACAGCAAAAATTGTGAACGTGGAGTGTCACTGAAATTTAGAAAATCCTGTGCTATACCATAGCTGCCTCTTCCTGGGAAAACATTTTTTCATTCAGTGAATATTTATAAGTGCCCACTCTGTGCCAGGCATTGTTTTAGAGTCACATTGTCTAGTATGGTGATCACTCTGCACTGTTGAGCCCTGGAGTTAGGCTATGAATATAAAATATACACTAGATTTTTGAAGTCTTAGTATGAAGAAAAAAGGCAAAATATTTAATTGACTTTTAAAAATATTATAATACATGATACTGTAAATATAATAAGAATATTATACTTAAATGCTGAACTTGGCCAAAGGCCATCAGTACAAAGGCCAAGCACATAAAAAGAGAGGGAGGGACAGGGGAGGTCATAGCACTGGAAGCACAGTGGAATTGTAAGTTAGTAATAAAAGAGACAGGGATACAAATGATAGCATTTAAAGTTTATTGGGTTAAATACAATAGGATTGAAATTTCTTCTGTTTTTAGTTTTTCAAATGCTTCCTGAAAAATTAAAAATTATAGTGCACAGTGCTATTCTGAGCACCAGGACTATGTTACACAATGAAGGCAAAAACCCTTGCCCTTGTGGATCTTTAATTTTAGTGGTGAAAGGCACATGAACAAAATAACCAAGTAAAATGCACATTATGTTGTAATAAAGGAGGGAGGCGGAATGTGGAGTGTTGCCTGGCATTAAAATTTTATTTATTAATAAAGTAATAAATATTAGCTGTACCAGATCTTAGTTGTGGCACTGGGAACTTTCGTTGCAGCCCATGGGATCTTTAGTTGTGGTATTTGAACTCTCAGTTGGGGCATGTGGGATCTAGTTCCCTGACTGGGGATTGAACCTGGACCCGCTGCATTGGGAGCTCAGAGTCTTAGCCACTGGACCACCAGGGAAGTCTTGGCATTGCAATTTTGAAGAGAGTGCTTAGGAAGTCTTCCTGAGAAGGTTAACAGTTGAGTGAATATCTGAAGGAGGTGAGAGGAGCCAAGTGGCTAAATGGGGACACAGTGGTCCACGCAGAGGGAAGAGCAAGCTCGAAAGGATGGACCACCCCTGGCAGGTTGGTGGAGTGGCCAGGAGACCAGTATGATTGGAGTGGGAGGGTAAAGGGGAGGAATGGAGAGGATGAGGTCAGAGAGGCGTTGGGGGTAAAGGGAGAGATGAGCAGGTTGTGGGAACCTTGCAGACCACTGTGAGGATGTTCGTTTTCACTCAGAGTTGAGTTGGGCCCATTGGAGGATTTTGTGCAGTGGATTGGATACATTTCATCCTGTTTTTTAGCAGACTCATTCTGGGTGCCTTCTGGAGAAAGCAAAGAGGAGTGAGGTAGAAGCAGGGAGACAAGTTTAGAGGCTCCTGCCATGATCTAGGTGAAGGATGGGTGGGTGGCAGTGATGGAGGTGGCCAGCAGCGGTTGGGCGTGGGTTTATTTTGAAGTACAGCCAACAGGGGGTGTGGTTCAGTTCAGTCGCTCAGTTGTGTCCGACTCTTTGCGACCCCATGAATCGCAGCACGCCAGGCCTCCCTGTCCATCACCAACTCCTGGAGTTTACCCAAACCCATGTTCATCGAGTCGGTGTGGAGGGGATGTGAAAGGAAGAAAGAAGTCGTGGCAACATGATCTGTGGTTTGAACACGTGGAAGAATGGAGTTGCTACTAACTGAAACAGGAACACTGTAGGAGGAACAAGGCTGGGGCTCAATTTCGTTGACACTGATTATGAAATGCCCAGTGATGATGTCATGGGCAGTTCAATAGGGAAGTCCAGAGTCAGGCTGGGCTGGGGATGTCCTTGTGGAAGTGGTTAGCGTGAGGAGGTGAAGAGACTGGGCAAGGTCACTTAGGGCATAGTGTGGACATCATAGCCAGGAGGAGTGCTAGAACTTAAATTTTGAAGCAAAAATCTTGGTTTATACTAGCAGGTATTTTAAGCATTGCAGTGTGCCTTGGGGAGCTTGATTTTCTCTCCTCTTCACTTTTCATCTAAAGACCCTTTTGAAAAACCACAAACTAATGGGTTTCTTTTCTTCCTAAGGAGGCTACTCTTCCAAGCGTGTCTCTGTAGTGCCGCCGAAAATCAATTTGAGTTCCAGTTTTTGGAATTAGTTGGGCTTTCTGGGTTGGCAACCAATTTAGAGACCTCCAAGAAGGATGGGAAAGAGACAGACAGCCTGCAAGGATGGGTAATGGCTTTTTAATGTTGGAAATGTTGGTTCTACCTAAGAGGTATTGAATGCATGTTGTTGCCAGGCATCCTGCTGTTTTATAGATTTAAAACAAACAGGACCTCTCTGCGGCGAAGTGATCCATGCATGAGGTGGTGTAACGTAAGATGTGAAGGGGCTGACGTTTGAATCTTGGTCTTCTGAACTCAGGTCTGATGCTTCTGTCAGCAGGACCTGTGGTAGTGGATGCATGAATGTCAGCTTCCACTGGAATCAAGTCAGTGAACTGCTTTTGATTGACTTTGAGTCGCTTCAGACAATTTTAGACTCTTGAATTTCTGAGAGGTAGGGACAAAAGGGAAAATCGTGTTTCTCTTAAAAAGAACCAACTGAATCTTTTTGAGAAGGTTACAGTCCCCTGCTCCTGCTTCTCCCCCAGCAGCTTGAAAACAAACATTCAGTGCTTTCAGTCCCCATGTTAATCACTCCTTCCAGGAAAATACCAGATATCAAGACTTGGCAGCCCTGACCTAGGGCAGGTCCTCTTTCTGTGTCACCCATGCCTTTTGCTTCCTGTTTTGTCCTTGGAACCGCTTTCCAGTCTCCTCTCTCTGTTTTATTTAGGCCAGCTGTGCAGTTTGCAATTCCCCAGCCAGGGTTTGAACCTGGGCCACAGCAGTGAACACCCAGAATCCTAACCACTAGGCCACCAGGGAATATCCCTGTCTCTTTTATTACTAACTTACAATTCCACTGTGCTTCCAGTGCTATGACCTTCCCTGTCCCTCCCTCTCTTTTTATGTGCTTGGTCTTTGTATGGATGGCCTTTGGCCAAGTTCAGTTCCATTTGATTGCTTTTCAAGATGGGCCTTTGGAGGAGGAAGGGAACTCAATGCTGGACAGAGGAAAGAGGTCAAGAAAGAAGCGTAAGTGTTGGAAAAGCATCAGAGGGTGGAGGAAGGAGGAATCTTCTGAACAGACCTGTCTCATCCACATCTTTCAAGAAGTGGATACAGAGTGGATCTGTACTTATGAATAAGAAGCTCTGCCTGTTTCTACCTGTTTTTTAAAAAAATATTTATTTATTTATTTATTTTTGGCTGTGCTGGGTCTTCAGTGCTGCATGGGCTTTTCTTCAGTTGCGGTGAGTGGGGGCTACTCTCTAGTTGTCGCGAGCATGGACTTCTTACTGTGGTGCCTTCTCTTGTTGTGGAGCATGCACTCTAGAGTGTGTAGCTTCAATAGCTTCAGCTTGCAGGCTCTGGAGCACAGACTCGAGTTAGCTATGGCGCAAGGGCTTTGTTGCTCTGTGGCATGTGGCATCTTCCTAGATGAGGGATCAAACCCGTGTTTCCAGTACTGGCAGGCAGATTCTTTACCACTGAGGCACCAGGGAAGCCCTTCTACCTATTTTTTAATTAAAAATAAAATCTTAGCGCTGATGAGTTGTCTTTGCTCTTCCCTACCTCATCTGCTGTGTAAATTCTTCTGTCTCAAGATCAGTGTTCAGTGGTTCCTTGAGTCAAACCTGGGTCAAGAATTTCAGGAATCTCAGAGCTGGAATTTCAAAATCAAGAACACATTTAGCTTGTAGTAATCCTTAAAGAGCACTTGATAGTATTTGCTGGCTACTTTACCTGAACTCGTTTATTCGCTATGATCATCTTACAAGGTAAGTATTAAATGCTATCATTAGGTTCATGTCACAGACTAGGAAACTGAAATTTAGAGAGGATGAGAAGTAACTTGTCCAGTGCCACTTGATGGCTAGTGACTGATGAAGTAGTTTGTTTCCAAAAGATTTGCTTACTGGTCTAAAAGGTTCTTGCTGAAGTTGGCTGATGAGAATAATCAAATACTTCAGACACTGCAGGAACTGTCACTTGCTAAATCTGATGTGTGGTTGCTTTCTCCTGCCAAAAGCTCTCTGAGGATTTATTTAATGGGAGTCTCCTAGATCAAGATATCTGAGTCCCAGAGGGCAGGGGCCTCATGGCATTCTGTATTTCCAGGGCCTGGCACAGACCCGGGGCTCACCAGGGGTCTGTGAGCATCAATTGAAAGACTGACCCTGGCTCAGGACTGGTTGGGGTGAATCAAAGGGGTTTGGAATGGGTACAGTCAGAAGGCCAGATGCCCTCTTGCTGAAGGTGCCCTTGACAGTTATAGTCCCCTGCCATGACCCCTGCAGGTACCAAAAGCTGCCAATGCTAAGTGAGAGGTGTCAGTCACTCAGTTGTGTCCGAATCTTTATGAACCCGTGCTTCAAGAATCAACCTATCCTGGGAATTCCAGTGGTTAGGACTGGCACTTTCACTGTGGTGGTCCACGTTCAGTCCCTGGTCAGGGAAGTGAGATCCTGCAAGTTGTGCGGCCCAGCCAACTGCAACAACATAAGAATCAACCCATCCTAATAACACAAACATTGAGTTGTCCATTGGCTGATGAATGGGTAAACAAAATGCGGTCTGTTCTTACAAATGGAATGTTACTCAGCTAGAAAAAGGAATGAAATACTGATACTTGCTACAGTGTGGGGAACTTTGAAAACATTATGCTAATGAAAGAAACCAGATGCAAAAGACTACATATTGTTTGATTTCATTTATTTGAAATATCCAGAATAGGCAGATCCAGAGAGACAGAAGAGGTTAGTGGTTAGGGACAGGGGAGCAAAGATGAGTGAGAAGTGACTATTGGTTTCTTTTGGGGTGATGGAAATGTTCCAGAATTCAATAGTGGTGATGCTTGTACAACTCTCTGAATATACTAAAGCTCACCAAATTGTACACTTTAAAAGGGTGAACTTGTGGTACATGAACTATATTTCAACAAAAGCAAAGAGTCAACCATGCATTTTCATCTCTGTATTCTGTCCAGGTCAAGATTTTTTTTTTCTATTTTGATTGTACTGGGTCTTCGCTGTGGCACTTGGTCTTCTGTTGCTGTGGGGCATGGGCTCAATAGTTGCCCTGAAGCATGGGCGATCTTAGTTCCCCCAACCAGGAATTGAATCTGTGCCCCAAGCAGTGAAAGTGCGGAGTCTTAACCTCTGGATCGCCAGGGAATTCTCCAGTCACATCTCTTACCACTATCATCCTCTTTCTCTGCCCTCCAGCAGCACTGGCCCCCTTTTGTTCCTTACACTCTAAAGGCACCATCTCAAGAGCTTTTGTTCTTGCCCTTTTATCTGCCTGGAATGTTATTTATTTGGTTGCTTTGGGTCTTAGTTGCATCATGCAGGATCTTTTGTTGTGACGCACAGACTCTCTAGTTGTGGTGTTTGGGCCCAATAGTTCGATGCTCTGGCTTAGTTGTTCCATGTCATGGGAGATCCCTGCATAACAAGGTGGTTTCTTAACCACTGGACCACTAGGGAAGCCCCTGTCTGCTTGGCACGTTCTAAGGCAGATATCCTCAGTTCCCTTCTTCAGATCTTTGCTCAGAAGGGGAAACCCCCTTCTCAATGAGACTTGCCTTGTCTGCAACCTTTAAAATTTTACTTCCAGCTCCCATCACCAAATCCCTGTGTTCCTTCACTGCTTTGTTTTCCCCCATATCTCTTGTCCCTTCTCTAGTTCTCTTGTTTGTTTCCTATTTGACGTCGCCTCCCCACACACGCCATTTTCCTCAGTACCCATCTTTTACTGTATAAAGAAGCCAGTGGGTGGAGCTACATTTATTCCTTCTCTCATGCTCTTTCCTGGTAGCTCAGTGGTAAAGACTCTGTCTCCAATGCAGAAGACACAGGAGACTTGATTCGATCTCCGGGTCAGGAAGATCCCCTGGAGGAGGAAATGGCAACCCACTCCAGTATTCTTGCCAGGAAAACCTCATAGACAGAGGAGACTGGCAGGCTACAGTCCATGGGATTGCAAAGAGTCAGACATGACTGGGCATTCACACATGCACGCACGCACGCTCTTTCCTGTGTGTAGATATAAGTCTCTGACCTATAGCGTGTTCCTTCTTTCTGAGGAACTTCTTTTCAGCATTTCTGGCAGAGCAGGTTTTTGTTTGAGAACATAATTTTTTCTCCTTTACTTTGAATGGTAACTTCATTGGATAGAAAATTCTAGGTTGGTGGGTTTTTCCTTTTAACACTGTAAATATCCCATTGCATTCTCTTATTTCTTGTTTTTTAAATTTATTTTTTGATTTTTGTATTAAAAAGTCAAATTGACTTTGGTATTTTGATTCTTGTGAGCTTCCTGCATCTGTAGCTTGGTGTATGTTGTTAATTTTAGGAAATTATTGGCCATGTTACTTCAGATATTTCTTTTGCTCCATTCTCTCTTCTTCTAGTATTCCAGTTATGTGTATTTTATACCTTTTAAAATTGTCCTACGGTTCTTGGCAGTTTCTGTTTTTCCCTTTTTCTTTAATTCTTTTTTTTTTTTCTTTTTGCATTTTAGTTTGGAATGTTTCTGTTAATTTATTTCCAAGCTTACTGATTCTTTCCTCAGCCACGTCCAGGCTACTCATGGGCCCATCAAGGCCTTCTTCATTTCTGTTACTGTGTTCTGCATTTTCTTTGTATTCTTTCTTAGAGTTTCCATGTCTCTGCTTACTGTTACCCCTCTGTTTTTATGTGTTGTCTGCTTTCTCCATTAGAGCTCTTAAGATATTAATAATAGTTATTCTAAATTCCCTGTCTGATCATTCAAAAATCGATGTCATATCTGAGTCTAATTCTGATGCTTGCTTTGTCTCTTCACACTGTTTTTTCTTGCCTTTTAGAATAGCTTATAATTTCTAGTTGAAAGCCAGACGTGATGTATTAGGTAATAAGACCTGGGGTGAGTGAACAGGCTTTTATCTAGTTGGACGTTTTGTGTAATCTGGCTTGGAGTTGGCTTGTATTTAATGACTGAAGTAATTGAAGGTACCTGAAGCTCATGTTATGCTAGTATCCTTGTTTTTGTTTCCCTTGTATCTCTGGTCCTCCTTAAGAACTTTTTCTTAAATCGAGTGTATACCTTTTAGCTCTTTCAACTGTAATTCACTGTTATTGTTAATATTTTGGACCCTTGATATAGTGGCTGAGTGTGGGGGAGGGGAAGAGTTTTATAATTTTATGGTTGAATCTCGTTTTTCTGTTGGTGTTGGGCTGCGTGACTTGTGGGATTTTACTTCCCTGACCTGGGCTCTTGGCAGTGAGAGCACAGAGTCCCAACCACTGGACTACCAGGGAATTCCTGAAATCTGAGTCTGTTGGTGGGTCTCTGTCCCTGGGCTGTGACCTTTACCAGTGTTTAATTAATTAATTAATTATTCATTCATTTGGCTACATCTGATCTTAGCTGATCTACATTTGATCTAGATCAAATCCCTTATGAGTATACAGTAGAAGTGACAAATAGATATAGGGACTAGATCTGATAGAGTGCCTGATGAACTATGGACAGAGGTTCGTGACATTGTACAGGAGACAGGGATCAAGACCATCCCCATGGAAAAGAAATGCAAAAAAGCAAAATGGCTGTCTCAGGAAGCCTTACAGATAGCTGGGAAGAGAAGAGAAGCGAAAAGCAAAGGAAAAAAGGAAAGATATTCCCATCTGAATGCAGAGTTCCAAAGAATAGCAAGGAGAGATAAGAAAGCCTTCCTCGGTGATCAATGCAAAGAAATAGAGGAAAACAACAGATTGGGAAAGACTAGAGAGCTCTTCAAGAAAATTAGAGATACCAAAGAAACATTTCATGCAAAGATAGGCTCGATAAAGGACAGAAATGGTATGGACCTAACAGAAGCAGAAGATATTAAGAAGAGGTGGCAAGAATACACAGAAGAACTGTACAAAAAAGATCTTCACGAGCCAGATAATCACGATGGTGTGATTACTCACCTAGAGCCAGACATCCTGGAATGTGAAGTCAAGTGGGCCTTAGAAAGCATCACTACGAAAAAAGCTAGTGGAGGTGATGGAATTCCAGTTGAGCTATTTCAAATCCTGAAAGATGATGCTGTGAAAGTGCTGCACTCGATATGCCAGCAAATGTGGAAAACCCAGCAGTGGCCAGAGGACTGGAAAAGATCAGTTTTCATTCCAATCCCAAAGAAAGGCAATGCCAAAGAATGCTCAAACTACCGCACAATTGCACTCATCTCACATGCTAGTAAAGTAATGCTCAAAATTCTCTAAGCTAGGCTTCAGCAATACATGAACCGTGAACTTCCAGATGTTCAAGCTGGTTTTAGAAAAGGCAGAGGAACCAGAGATCAAATCGCCAATATCTGCTGGATCATCGAAAAAGCAAGCGAGTTCAAGAAAAACATCTATTTCTGCTTTATTGACTTTGCCAAAGCCTTTGACTGTGTGGATCACAAGAAACTGTGGAAAATTCTGAAAGAGAAGGGAATACCAGACCCTCTGACCTGTCTCTTGAGAAACCTGTATGCAGGTCAGGAAGCAACAGTGAGAACTGGACATGGAACAACAGACTGGTTCCAAATAGGAAAAGGAGTACGTCAAGGCTGTATATTGTCACCCTGCTTATTTAACTTCTATGCAGAGTACATCATGAGAAACGCTGGGCTGGAAGAAACACAAGCTGGAATCAAGATTGCTGGGAGAAATATCAATAACCTCAGACATGCAGATGACACCACCCTTATGGCAGAAAGTGAAGAAGAACTAAAGAGCCTCTTGATGAAGGTGAAAGAGGAGAGTGAAAAAGTTGGCTTAAAGCTCAACATTCAGAAAACTAAGATCATGGTATCTGGTCCCATCACTTCATGGGAAATAGATGGGGAAACAGTGGAAACAGTGTCAGACTTTATTTTTTGGGGCTCCAGAATCACTGCTGTTGGTGATTGCAGCCATGAAATTAAAAGACGCTTACTCCTTGGAAGGAAGGTTATGACCAACCTAGATAGCATATTGAAAAGCAGAGACATTACTTTGCCAACAAAAGTCCATCTAGTCAACGCTATGGTTTTTCCAGTGGTCATATATGGATGTGAGAGTTGGACTGTGAAGAAAGCTGAGCACCGCAGAATTGATGCTTTTGAACTGTGGTGTTGGAGAAGACTCTGGAGAGTCCCTTGGACTGCAAGGAGATCCAATCAATCCATCCTAAAGGAGATCAATCCTGGGTGTTCATTGGAAGGACTGATGTTGAAGCTGAAACTCCAATACTTTGGCCACCTCATGCGAAGAGTTGACTCATTAGAAAAGACCCTGATGCTGGGAAGGATTGGGGGCAGGAGGAGAAGGGGATGACAGAGGATGAGATGGCTGGATGGCATCACCGACTCAATGGACATGGGTTTGGGTAAACTCCGGGAGTTGGTGATGGACAGGGAGGCCTGGCGTGCTGCAATTCATGGGGTCGCAAAGAGTCGGACATGACTGAGCGACAGAACTGAACTGATCTTAGTTGCAACACTCAGGATCTTTAGTTGCAGCATGTGGGGTCTAGTTCCCTGACCAGGCTTGGGAGCCAGGCCTACCTACCTGCATTGGGAATGTGGAGTCTAAGCCATTGGACTCCCAGGGAAGTCCCTGAACACAGTTTTTGTGAAATAACACTTTCCTTTATGTATGATGTACTTTTATATTTTCTACTCTGTTATTTTATATTTTAAAAAGTGCTTGTTGAGATTTACATAGAGGTTAAGTTCAGAAGACAATGTTTTTTATTTTTTAAGGAAATGTGGGTAGATCTACCACACTTACTTCCAGCTTCCTTTTCTCCCAATAAATCCATCACTCCCTTGAATAATGAGATTTTTTATGCATCTATAACCTTTAGTAATATTTTAGCATGTTCTCCCTTCTCCCTCTGCCTGTCCCACATTTATGCTAACTCAGTTTTCTTGGGAATGACTTGAATGCAAATACTTTCATCACTTTTAGCAGGGGAAAAATTTACTTGAGCATGTAAAGGGTCATTTAGTTGTGTTGCTTAGACAGGCAAAGTGTAAAATCTGGATCTCAGGTTTCATAAACTTCCTAAAGTGGGTGTTAGGAGTTTGGACCTCATGCCCATTAGAACCATGTCCAATATGGGGCTCTGAGACAGAAATTGTAGGTACTTTGGGGTAAGGATCTGACTTCTTCAGTAGTGATGGTTATTTGTCTTTATACATGAATCGGAAAGGTTCAATTCAAGATACCTACCTTGTAGTTTCAGAGTGGTATCTTGCTAATGGATCTGGAGAGACAGACAAAGCCCTGCATAAATAACATGAGTTATTGTTAGTAAACAGTGGACTGTAATTATGAAAGACATTAGAGAAAGAAAACATGGTGGTCTCATCTATTTCTACTGCTTTCCCTGTTGGTTTTGTTCTGAGCTGCCTTTGGAATTTATCTGATTGATTTTGTTTTCAGGCCATGAAGTATAGATCAAGAGGTTTGGTCTTCCTCCCATTTAACAGAACATGTGAGGGCTTTGAGTTTCATCCTCCAGAATTCTCTCGAGTTCCGTCCAAAGGCTAAAAACAGCTAAGGCTCAGGAAGAACAAGCTAGTTTAAAAACTACACTCAGTTGAGTTGCTTTAGGAGAAAACGAGTCCCAGTAGATATAAAGATTTTTAAATTATTCTTTTCTTTTTAAAGTCTACAAATGATGGATTTCCAACTTTTAGTGCTTGAACTTCTGTTACTAAAAGCCCTGAGGCTTAATTTACAATCATTAATCTTTCCTTCATTACTCAAGATATCATCTTTTTTTTCCTCCTTATGAAAAAAAGATCAAACATATGCAGTGGTTCAGAGAGTAAGATAACAAACAGTCATAAAAGCCACCATCTGGATTTAATGAATATTAACATTTTGCCATATTTGCTTCAATACTTTTTCCTTTAAAGAATGAAATGTGGCAGATACAGTTGAAGTTCCCTTGCTCTGTCTCTGTTTGCGCCAGTTCCCCTGCTCCCTCCTCTGCTTCCCCAGAGGTAACTTCTGTCCTCAGCTTGATGTGGTTCCTTCACATCCATGCTTCTGTACTTTTATTCCCTTTATGTGTGTCCACAACAGTAGACAAACTTGTTTTGTGTATACCAATGGCAAATGTATACCAATGACATTGTCCTATTGGTATGCTGATACTTTTTTTTCTTAGTTCTAGTATTATAGTTTGGTGTTTGTGTGTGTAGGCTGAATTCCTATATTTCAAGAAGTATATAGCCTTGCATTTTATATCTATTTCACAATTTATTCATTCCTCTCACTGTTGGGCATTTGTGTTATTTACAAATGTTTGCTGTTATAAACATTGCCGTGTTGAACATTTTAAACATGGTTTCTCCTGCACTGGTTGGAAGATTTTCCCCTCGGCAAATACCTAGGAGTGGAATCCTGGGAGGTGCATTTATTGTTGTTGTTCAGTCTCGTAGTCGTGTCCGACTCTCTGCGACCCCATGGACTGCAGTAGGCCTGGCTTCCCTGTCCTTCACCATCTCCTGCGGCTTGCTCAAACTCACATCCATTGAGTCGGTGATGCCATCCAACTACCTCGTCCTTTGTCGGCCCCTTCTCCTCCTGCCTTCAATCTTTCCCAGCATCAGGGTCTTTTCTAATAAACTAGCTCTTTGCATCAGGTGGCCAAAGTATTGGAGCTTCACCTTCAGCATCAGTCCTTCCAGTGAATATTCTGGATGCATCTTTAACTCAATTAGAGGTTGCCAGATACCATCTAATTTGCACTGCTTCCAGAAGTATGGATGGAAGGAGTTGTCATTAAGACACAGAACAGAATTGAGGGCAAGTGTCAGAAGCTCAATTTTGTCAATGGACAAAGAGGACCTGAGGTCCAAGGGTGAGGTTCATACTGGACACACGCATTTGGGATTGTCCACAAAGAGATGGTAGCTGAAACCATAAGATGTGCTGAGATAACCAAGGGGAGATGTGCAAGGGCTAAGCTGTGGGACACTCGGGTGGCTGAAGGTTCGGAAGCAGAGAAGGAGCCAATGAAGGAGGCTGAGAAAAAGCAGCCTAAGAGTCAGGAAGAGAATCAGGCAGCTGTGGTGTCCTGGAAGAGACCAGAGGAGAAAGCATTTCAAGGAAGAGTCATCCATCCATTGTGTCTGAAGCTGCCAGTAGGTCATCTAAGACAAGGATTGAGAATTCACTATTGGATTTAGTCTTGATAAGAATAGTTGCAGTATTGTATTCCTATATGTTACCCATAATATTTCAGAAGTTTCCACTGCTGCTTTACATTTAAGATCGAAGTAAAAATGCCTGTTACAGACTAGTCTAGAAAAACAACTGGCCCCTTAAAAATTTTTTTGGACTGAATATATCTCATAAAGAAGGCAAATGGTTTTGTTTTGTTTTGCTAAAATCTTGAAGCATAGAATTCATCTGTGGAAAATGTCAAAGTCGATGTGACTTAGCTGTAGCTACATTTAATTCTCAAACAAAGGACTTCCATTCTTAGAATAATATGGTGCATTCATAACCACGTTTTAAGGCTAAACAGCTCTTCAGAAGGAGTTAAGAGGAGAGATCAGATACAAATAGAATGAAAGAAGGTACAAATGATGTTGACTAGAATAGGAATTTCATAGTGTTCTTTTTTTTAAATTGGGGTATAATTGCTTTACAGAGTTGTATTAGTTTCTGCTGTACAATGAAGTGAACCAGCTTTATATATACATATATCCTCTCCCTCTTGACCCCCTCCATCCCAATACTTTGGCCATCTGATGCAAGGAACTGACTCATTAGAAAAGACCTTGATGCTGGGAAAGATTGAGGGCAGGAGGGGAAGGGGACAACAGGGGATGAGATGGTTGGATGACATCACCGACTCAATGGACATGAGTTTGAGCAAGCTCTGGGAGTTGGTGATGGACAGGGAACCCTGGCGTGGTGCAGTCCATTGGGTCACAGAGTCAGACACAACTGAGAGACTGAACTACTGAACTGAACTGATCCCACCCATGTAGGTCAGCACAGAGCACTGAGCTGAACTCCCTGTACTGTATAGCAGGTTCCCACTAGTGATCTATCTTACACATAGTAGTGTATCAACTCCAGTCTCCCGGCTCATCCCCTCCCCCCACCCCATGTCCGCACATCTGTTCCCTATGTCCACGTCTCTATTCCTGCCTTACAAATAGGTTCATCTGTACCATTTTTCTAGATTCCACATATATGCGTTAATATACGATATTTGGTTTTCTCTTTTAGCCCTACTTCACTCTGTATGACAGCCTCTAGGTCCATCCATGTCTCTACAAATAGAATATTACTCAGCCAGAAAAAGGGATGAAATTGGGTCATAGTGGGTGTTTTTTCTTTTTTAAATAAGATTTATTTATTTATTTTTGGTTGTACTGGGTCTTCATTGCTGCACACAGGCTGCACAAGAGTGAGTGGGGGCTATTCTTCATTGTGGACCACCAGGGAAGCCCCAGTCATAGTGTTTTTACAGTAGCTGTTCTTGAGTGTGGTCCTCAGGCCCCTGGTGGCCCCTCAAGACTTTTAGGGTTTTGCAGGGTCAAAGCTATTCTCATGATAACTTTGCCTTCTTTCACTGTGACACATCCAGACTCATGGTGCAAAAGCAAAGGTCAGTGAACGTGTTGGTGCCATAGTGTAAATCAGGGCAGTGCAACCAGCCCGGGCTACTGTCATGGTGCCCGACCCACTCAGGAAAGAGGAAAGAAAAAGCCAGTTTCACTTGAAAATGTGCTCAATGAAGCAGTAAAATGACTAATATTCTGTGTGATGAAAATGGAAAATATGCCTAAAACACCTTTTCCAGTGTACCGCAGTATAATGGTTGTGTTGGGAAAAAGCACTTGTATGATTGTTTGAATCGAGAGCGAAATTGTATAGTTGCTTTTCTCATGAAATACCATTTTTGCTTTATAAAAAAAATCAACAGACAAACTAATGTTAATAGATTTGGTTGTTTGGCAGATATTTTCCTGAAGATGAATGAAGTGGGCCTGTCACTTCAAGGAAAACAACTGACGGTACTTGTTGCCAATGATAAAATATGAGTTTTAAGTGAAATTAGAAATTTTGGGACCCTTGCATCTACCACAAAGAGCTTGGCAGCATCCTAATGCTCAAAAACTTGTCTGATGAGATCAGTGGTGACATTCACAAATGGGATTTATTTGGATAGAGTGTGATGAAACATGTCAACATTTGGACTATCTACAGGCCTCAGTGAACCAATATTTTCCAAATGACGATGTTATGCAATTATATAAGAGTAAAAAGATCCATTCAGAAGGCAAGATAGACTTCTGCTTCTAGCCAAGATGGAGCGACGGGTATGCCTTATGGCTGATGTTGTCAATCAGGAATGATTTTATGTGCTCATTAGCCTGGTTCATGTGCACATGCAGGTGATCACGGGGTAGTTGACTGAGTAACTGTGGGGCTTTGGAATCAGAAGATGTAGATTGAATCCTGGCCTGTCACTTCCTTGTCCAATAGGCATATTTATTGGTATATCTTCTTTAGAGAAATGTTTATTAAAAGCTCCTGGCTGTTTATTTATTTTTGGCTGGACCAAGTCTTTGTTGTGACATGGGCTTTCTCTAGTTGTGGCAGGCAGGTTTTTCTTGTGGACCACGGACTCTAGAGCTCGAGGGCTCAGTAGTTGTGGTGTGTGGGCTTAGTTGCCCTGCGGCATGTGGGGTTTTAGTTCCCCTGCTGCAGCTGCTGCTAAGTCGCTTCAGTTGTGTCCGACTCTGTGCGACCCCATAGATGGCAGCCTACCAGGCTCCCCTGTCCCTGGGATTCTCTAGGCAAAAACACTGGAGTGGGTTGCCATTTCCTTCTCCAATGCACGGAAGTGAAAAGTGAAAGTGAAATCGCTCAGTCGTGTCCGACTTGTAGCGACCCCATGGACTGCAGCCTACCATGCTCCTCAGTCCATGGGATTCTCCAGGCAAGAGTATCGGAGTGGGGTGTCATTACCTTCTCTCTTAGTTCCCCTACTTTTTTTTTTTAATTGTTGAACTGTGACTTTATTTTTAGAGATATTATTTTAGGCTCTCTCTCCTTAAGATTCGGATGTAGCAGTGCTGTGTCCTTCTCAGCTCATCCAAGTCATACCCAGATTCAGTAGTCAATGCAAGAGAGACAGACAGACATCACTTGGCCGGTAGCAGCATGGCTGCTGATGGCTGCAGTTGCTTGGATGTTGCTATTTTCTTGCTTCTGTCTCTTTAAACTCAGATATTAAAATTGAGCTCAGTTCCTCAGTCTCTTATCACATGTCCTCTAAACCTACTGCTGTGTTTGTCTTTCAGTGTCCTGGTGATGACATGGCATCTGCCAGCTCCAGCCGGGCAGGGGTGGCCCTGCCTTTTGAGAAGTCTCAGCTTATCCTGAAAGGTGAGTGGCATGGTATGAAGTTTATCATTTAAGGCCCAGCCCCATCTTTGGGAAAGAGGTAGAATTATACCACATCTTGGCTTATGAGCAAAACTATTCATTCTTACAGAGTTGTCATATTATAGCTGGAATTCTTAATTTTTTTTAGAATTAAATTAAAACATTTTTTTTGGCTGCACCGTGGCATATAGGGTCTTAGTGTCCTGACCAGGGATTGAAATTGCACCCCCTGCATTGGAAGTGTGGAGTCTTAAGCACTGAATTACCATGGAAGTCCCCTAAAGTTGGAATTCTTGCAGAGGAAGGAAAAAAAGGAACTTTTTGGAAGAATTATACAAAATGGCAGTTCCTTCCCTCCCCAGGGCTCTTTTCTATTTACACTCATCCCTTTGGTGAGTTCATCCAACCTTTTCACTTTAAGATGTCACCAATAATAACATTACTGCCACAGTTTTACCTCCAGCCTGGCCTTGTTTCTGACCTCCAGGTTTGTATATCCAGTAGCCCATTTGTCATCTCCACCTGAATGCTTAGTAAACATCCAAAATGTGACACGCCTGCAACTGACCTCCTGATTTCTTTTTTTCCTTAAAATCCTGTATTCAGCAAATATGCTTGTGTCTACCCTCAAAACATGGGCCATGTTCAGCCACTTCTCACCACCCACACCGTCCCACCAGCTGGCATCATCTCCACCTTAGATTAAGGCAGAAGCCTCCCAACCTGGCTTCCTGCTTCTTTCCCTTGCCCCACTTCATTCTGTTGATCACACAACAACCTGTGATCTCCTTAAAATGGAAGCCAGCTCCTGTCACTCCTCTGCTCAAACACATTAAGGACTGTCTCCCTCATTCAGCGTACAAGTTGAAGATCCCACATGATACGACCCCTGCCACTCCTCATTTCCTGTTCCACGCTTACTCCGCTCTGGCTAGACACACAGGTCCATATGGACCTCCTTTGCTATTCATTGCCCCTGCCAGGCACACTCCCACCCCTAGGCCTTTGCACTTGCTGTCCTCTTTGAGTGAAATAACCATTTTGGCCCAGTTATCTACCTGGTCTACATCCTTACTTTCTGCAGGTCTTTACCCCAAAGTCATCCTGTTCAACTAGGCCTTCCCTGACTCCCCCATCTGAAGACTCCTTACCTTGATTTCCTCATGTCTCTCCTCTTTTTGCTACTTTATCTTTTTCTTCTCAGCCCCTGGTAATATTTAACATTCTACCTATTTTATTTTTTTACGCTGCAGAGGGTCTTAGTTATGGCACCCGGGAGAAGGATTAGAGTGAACTGCCAGGGTTTTGAATTTGAGATTACAGCTTGTACTGCCTTAACTAATAATTAGCAGGACTAGGTCAAAACAGAGGCCTGCCCATGGAAACTGGCAATATCCTGAGGTCCCTGTTTTGGGGCCATGTTATTCAGGAGCACAACAACACTGACTTCTAAGGTTTCTCTACTGCCTTTCCCCAGTGTGTATTTTCTTACTAGTGTGGCGAGAACTAACTTGATAATACAGGTGCATCTCATCATACATGCACTTAACCTATCAGAGAAGGCAATGGCACCCCACTGCAGTACCCTTGCCTGGAAAATCCCAGGGACGGAGGAGCCTGGTAGGCTGCAGTCCATGGGGTCGCAAAGAGTCGGACACGACTGAGCGACTTCACTTTCACTTTTCACTTTCATGCATTGGAGAAGGAAATGGCAACCCACTCCAGTCTTCTTGCCTGGAGAATCCCAGGGATGGCGAAGCCTGGTGGGCTGCCGTCTATGGGGTTGCAGAGTCGGACACGACTGAAGCGACTTAGCAGCAGCAGCAGCAACCTATAGGAACTTGGTAATACCGACCAGGAAAATGGTGGGGGAAAGAGAGAAGGATAAAAACAACCATTTAAACAGTGTGGGTGGTTCTTCCTCCTGTGTGTTTCATGGATGGAGCCTCAGGTGTAATTCGGGAACTGTGGCCGGCTGTCCCCTCTATCCGCCTTAGTTCTCTGTGCCTCTCCATAGTGCGGCCCTAGAGATTTTTAAAAAACTGTATCAGAGTGTAGTTGATTTACAATGTTGTGTTGGTTTCAGGTGTACAACAAAGTGAATCGGTTATACATAAACATATATCCACTCTTTTTTTTCCTTTTAAATTAATTTCTTTATTTTAATTGGAAACTAATTATAATATTATGGTGGTTTTTGTCATACATCAACATGCATCAGCCATGAGTGTTCATGTGTCCCCCCATCCTGAGCCCCTCTCCCACCTCCCTCCCCACCCCATCCCTCTGGGTTGTCCCAGAGCACCGGCTTTGAGTGCCGTGCTTCATGCATCGAACTTGCACTGGTCATCTATTTTACATATGGTAATATACATGTTTCAATGCTGTTCTCTCAAATCATCCCACCCTTGCCTTCTCCCACAGAATTCAAACGTCTGGTCTTGACATCTGTGTCTCTTTTTCTGTCTTGCATATAGGGTCGTCATTACTGTCTTTCTAAATTCCATATATATGTGTTAATATGCTGTTTGACGTTTCTCTTTCTGACTTACTTCACTTTGTATAATAGGCTCTAGTTTCATCTACCTCATTACAGCTGACTCAAATGCATTATTTTTTATAGCTGAGTAATATTCCATTGTGTATATGTACCACAGCTTCCTTATCCATTCTTTCTGCCCACGGACATCTAGGTTGCTTCCATGTCCTAGTTATTGTAAACATTGTTGCAAAGAACATTGGAGGTACATGTGTCTCTTTCACTTCTGGTTTCCTTGGTGTGTATGCCCAGCAGTGGGATTGCTGGGTCATTTGGCAGTTCTATTTCCAATTTTTTAAGAAATCTCTACACTGTTCTCCATAATGGCTGTACTAGTTTGCATTCCCACCAGCAGCATAAGAGGGTTCCCTTTTCTCCATACCCTCTCCAGTATTTATTGTTTGTAGACTTCTTGATGGCAGCCATTCTGACCAGTGTGAGATGGTACCTTATTGTGGTTTTGATTTGCATTTCTCTGATAATGAGTGATGTTGGGCATCTTTTCATGTGTTTGTTAGCCATCTTTGGAGAAATATCTGTTTAGTTCTTTGGCCCACTTTTTGATTAGGTCATTTATTTTTCTGATATTGAGTTACATGAGCTGCTTATATATTTTAGAGATTAATTGTCAGTTGTTTCATTTGCTATTATTTTCTCTCATTCTGAAGGCTGCCTTTTCACCTTGCTTATAGTTTTCTTTGTTGTGCAAAAGCTTTTAGGTTTAATTAGGTCCCATTTGTTTATTTTTGTTTTTATTTCCATTACTCTGGGAGGTGGATCATAGAGGATCTTGCTGTCATTTGTATCAGAAAGTGTTCTGCCTATGTTTTCCTCTAATAAGAGTTTTATAGTTTCTGGTCTTACATTTAGATCTTTAATCCATTTTGAGTTTATTTTTGTGTATGGTGTTAGAAAGTGTTCTAGTTTCATTCTTTTACAAGTGGTTGATCAGTTTTCCCAGCACCACTTGTTAAAAGGATTGTCTTTTTGCCATTTTTTTTTTTTTTTGCCTCCTTTGTCAAAGATAAGGTATCCATAGGTACATGGGTTTATCTCTGGGCTTTTTATTTTGTTCCACTGATCTATATGTTTGTCTTTGTGCCAGTACCATACTGTCTTGATGACTGTAGCTTTGTAGTATAGTCTGAAGTCAGGCAGGTTGATTCCTCCAGTTCCGTTCTTTCTCAAGATTGCTTTGACTATTCAAGGTTTTTTGTGTTTTCATACAAATTGTGAAATTATTTGTTCTAGTTCTGTGAAAAATACCATTGGTAGCTTGATAGGGATTGTATTCAATCTGTAGATTGCGTTGGGTAGTATACTCATTTTCACTCTACTGATTCTTCCAATCCATGAACATGGTATATTTCTCCATCTATTTGTGCCATCTTTGATTTGAAAAAATATGGAATGCCTCACGAATTTGCATGTCATCCTTGTGCAGGGGCCACGCTAATCTTAGTATACAGGCTGCTAAAGTGAGCACTATCCACTCTTTTTAAAGATTCTTTTCCTATATAGGTCATTACAGAGTACTGAGTAGTATTCCCTGTGCTATACCGTGGGTCTTTATTAGTTATCTATTTTATATATAGTATGTATATGTGTCAATCCCAATCTCCCAGTTTACCTTTCCCCCAGTCCTAGAGTTTTAAGATCTAGTTTTTAAAGATACCAAGGCCCTCAAATGTAAGCCAACTATTTTATCTGATATTTAGCTGAAGGAACACCAAAAACTGCACAGCAAAGCAGAAATCTGACTGTTTAGAATCTATTGAAGGATAATATGCCACCCTCTCTTCTGTTGTCTTCCTAAGAGCTCTTCAGGGATGTCATTTTGGAAATATGTGATTTTTACCTTATTTATTCACTTTAAAATTTAAATCCTATGTGAAGATGTAATTCCATGTATAAGAAACTGGCATTTTATGTTTCCTCAAATAGTAAATAAACTCTAGATGAATGTGAGACCTTTATTTTGACTTATCTTTTAAGAACAAGAAAGATTCAAAATACCATTTTAAGCATTCAAAATTAATTATAAATTATTGAAAGGAAATGTATCTTTACAGTGAAGTGACCTGGCTAACTGGGCCCACATTAACCACAGGGTCAAAATTAGCGTCCCCAGTAAGGGGATTGCCTGGTGTATACAGTAAGTCTGCACCCTAACCTGCGTGGTTAGTATTCTTGCCAAAAATGTTTAATGTGCATCTAACCATGAGGGAACAATCAGAAAAATGCAGGATTCAGTGCGTTCTATGAGACATCTGGTGGAAGTCTTTAAAAATCATTGTCATGGAAGAAGAAGGGATTGCATTCTAGATGTTAAAAGATTAAGGAGACAGCAACCAAAAACAATTTATGCATCTTGATTGGATCCTGGGTTGGGGGAAAAACAGCTTTAAAAACATATTTAGAACAGTTGGGGAAATTTGAATATGGAATGGATATGAAATGAAGGAGGGAGTGACTACATTTTTTTTTAGGTATGACAGTGGTCAGCTGGAGGTGGGCTGAGAGAATGTCCTTGTTGTTAGCCGTTGCTTTCTGAAAGTAATTTGGGCTGATCTGTCACGAGGTCTACAAATTACTTTCAAATAGTTTACCAAAAAATTAAAATATGTGGATATATATGTATATATGTACACATACAGACAAAGATGTCATACATCTGCATCTTGTTCTATCCAATAGGTTAGAAAGTATAGCCACAAAGAACTATTTACATTAAAATTAAAATTAAGTAAAATTGAAAGCTCAAATCCTCAGTCTCACTAGCATAGTTCAAGTGGCTTGTAGCCATGTGTATCTTGCAGCAGTGCATTGAACAGTGATAGGTGGATATTTTCATTGTAGAAGTTCTCTGGGTAACATTGGTGATGGTCACAGAGAGGGGGAAAAAGTGAATGTGGCAAAAAGATAACAATTGGTGAAGAATATGCAATTAGTTTTCTTCAATTTTTCTGTAAATTGGAAACTTCATGGTAAAACCACTAATTACACTATGTGATCTAAGCTTGTATCCAGGACTAGAAAAAAGTCTTTCCTTTTCTTGCTATAATGGACATCGATAAGATAATTGGCAAAATTTGAATAAGATCTGTACCCTAAATAATAGTATTAAAGAATGTTGAATTTCCTAATGTTGATAATTATACTATGTTTCTGTTAGAAAATGTCTTAGTTATTAGAAAAGACACACTGAAATGTTTGGGACTAAAGGGGCGTAGTGTCTACAACTCACTCTTAGAGTTTTAGTTAAAAATGAATATGTGTATGAGAGAAAATCAAGGGAGAAAAAGAGAATGATAAAGCAGATACAGTAAGAAGTTAATGTTTGGTGATTCTGGTTGAAAGGTTTATAAGAATTCTTTGTATTAGTCTCACAACTTTTCTAAATGTCTGAAATTATATATATGTGTGTGTATATATATATACACACACATTATATATATTTTAAGTAAATACTAAAAAACAAGGACCAGAACTTCTCTGGTGGTCCAGTGGCTAAGACTCTTTGTCCCCAGTGCAGGGAGCCAGGGTTCCATCTCTGATCAGGGAACTAGATCCCACATGCTGCAACTAAGACCTGGTGCAGCCAAATAAATACGTATTTAAACAAACAAAAAACAAGGGCCGAAAGGAAACATGATGGCAGAGTTCACAGAACTGGCCTGGGAACTGGGAGACTTGGTTCAAGGGTGAGCACTGCTCTGACTAGCTCCATGATTTTGGATACATTGTCTTACCTCTCTGGATCTTAGTTGGCCCAACTGTTAAATAAAAGGCTTGAACTTGTTGATTTCAAAGAAACTGTCTCGCTCAAAATGGTAGGACTCTGCAAGTAGTCCCTTTTTTCTTTTTAGATTTAAGGGTCTGCATGCAGAGCTACTCTCTTACCACTAGGTGGCCTCAGTTAACCTCGATCTTTGTGTGGCGTGGTCTCATTTTCCCACTCTGGGCCACGTTTCCCAGCACCACAACCTTTTTTCCTAGGACCATCCGTTGTTGCTTCTGAAACTTCACCACAGCTTTGTTGCTGTTGTTCCTTGATTTCTCTCTTCTGTTTTTTGGGGCCTGGAGAAGACAAGGATTGCTAGAAGAGAATCAGAGGTGGCTTTACCCTGTCCCAGGTTGTGGACCCTTGTAGGACTGTCACCCCTCAGAAGGATCTGGGAGAGAGAAGTATGCTAACTTTTGGTGGGAGCTCAGGCTCAGGCAGTCTTGTCATCACTGGTGAGGATTGTCAGTTATATCTTCTGATTTGGGGCATAGGATAGAAGCCGTGTAGATGGGTTTTGTCCTAGTGACCTGGAGTTTCCACTGTGGCTGATACATAGTACAAAAGGAGCTTGTCTAGCATCCAGCCCTGGACATATGCTTGCTTAGGTGTTACTGAGTCCCAGGCTAGCCGGTACTGCGTGAGCATCAGAAATGCTGCCACACAAAGGAAACGAACAACAGAGGAAATGCACATGGTTAACAAGTACATGGAAAAAATATTCAATCCGGCTAGTGACTGAAGAAACAAATAAGAACAAATAAGCAAAGTCCGGTCATGACGTACAGCATGGTGTGGAGTGAGGCAGCCAGAGGCACATCCTGGCTCGAAGCTCCTGGATGTGTAGCCTGGGGAAGTGACCTAGCTTCCCCAAGCCTGTTTCCTCGTGGGTGAAAGGGAGTGATGATGTTATTTCCTGCCTCACTGTAAGGATTCGGTGAGATAATGTGTGCACAGCATAGTATCTGTAATAAGTGCTCATTAACTCTTAGCTGTTATCTTTATGCTTTTTTTGGTTTGTTTGTTTCACCTACATGATTTGTGAAGAGTGGAAAAAAACCATAGTATTCAGTGCTATGCAGTGTTTGGTGAAATGGCTATGTTCCTATAGTACTGATGGATATCTACGTGGGTTTAGAAAGGAATTGAGCAGTTTTAAGAACTTTAAAAAATGTTCGTGTCCTTTGGAAGAATACTCAGAAATGCATGTAGATACTTTATACATTTGTGGTCGTTTTCCCTGAGCCAAAAGTTGGAGGCAGTTTATTCAACAATGGAAGAATAGTTCACTAAATTATGGCATATCCTTATAAACGGGCTTAGGTTGTAGCTTTTGAAATGAATTTTGGGGGGAGAGGAGTTTTTAAGGTATTAGGGACATAAGAGATGAAAGTCTAGAAAAAGTCTGTATTCACTAGATATCAGAAAAAGTCTGATATGACTTAATGATAATCATCCCAGTGTTTTCAGGTTAGGAGTGATTTTTCTTTCTTATCTTCTTTTCTTGTGCTATATATATTTTTATATCCTCACATTTTTAAAAAGTCTTTTTAGAATGAGGAAAAAAGCAAAATTTACTTTTTTAAAGAAAACAACAAAAAAGAGGGAGAACATGTGCCACAGGGGGGCAGCTGGGAGCCCTCTGACTCATCCTTGACTTTTTCTGTCTTTCCCGGCCAGTGGTGTCAGCAAAGCCCAAGGTGCATAGTCGTCAACCTCGAATTAACTCGTTTGTGGAAGTGGCCGTGGATGGACTACCCAGCGAGACCAAGAAGACTGGAAAGCGAATTGGGAGCTCCGAGCTTCTCTGGAACGAGATCATCATTTTGTAAGAGAAAACCCCTTTTCTCCGAATGCAGCTCCCCTGAGGGAGGTCGAAAAAGGGGTTGTGGGTGGGAGATCCAGGTTTCGTGTATCAGCCTCTAGTCCTCTGCCTTGGGTACCTGAGGCACCTTCTCTTCAGGTGTTTTTGCATCTTCGAGCTCACAGAGCATTCATTGTTTGCTAGAAGGTTACAGGGTCAGCTTGGGTGGGGGTGGGGTGGGGAAGAGTATCTGTGACTGTCTTCCTCTTTGGGGTTCCCCCCTCGTCTCCAAGATGACAGCAGTATAATGTCTTTGCCTTCTTCTAAGTTACAGGAATCACTGGTCTGCTTGGATGTGATGAATCAAGTATTTGTTTTCCAGGAATGTCACAGCCCAGAGTCATTTAGACCTGAAGGTCTGGAGCTGCCACACCTTGAGAAATGAACTGCTAGGCACTGCCTCCATCAACCTCTCCAATGTCCTGAAGAACAATGGGGGCAAAAGTACGTATGATGCAAGGGTGGCTGACGTGGTTCATTTGTGGGTATGGGGAAGGGATATGAAGGCGGGGATCTCTCTCACGTGGCGGATAAACCTGGTTGATGCCGTTTCCTCCCGGACCAGGGGCTGCAGTGACTCTGCTCCCTGTGCATGCAATTACTGGAGTTCTAGGAAAGCAGAGGGCTACCCTCTGCCTCTACTGTGGGACTCAGCCCCCTTGGTCCAGGGCCCTTCGTGGTGGGATGCAGTGACATGTCCCTCTTGATCTTCCTCAGGGACGCGTGTACTCACCGTCTGCCCCTGCCCTTCTTTTCCTCATGTGTGACATGTAGAATCAGACTGTTGAATGCCTCCAGCCTAAATCATTATTTTCCCAGTCTGATCCCTCAAACAGAACAAAGGAGCTCCGTGCGTGTGTGTGTGTGTGTGTGTGTGTGTGTGTGTGTGTGTGCGCGTGTGCGTGCGCGTGCACATGTGCGTGTGTCTGCATGGGATGGTGTTACAAACGGTGCCCTGTGCAGGCACTTGATAAACATTTCCTGGATATTGGAATGTGATGGAAGCTCCATCATGATTATTCAACGTGTCTCTGCTACACAGAGATCTAAATCTGTTTATTGCTGTTTGTGGTCAGTGGAGTAGCTCGTGGTTGTGGCATCTGGACCCTCCCTCATAAAGCCTCTATTCAGAGCAGCACCAGATGTGGTGAGGGAATGCCACAGAAAGAAAGGCTCCTTCTTCTCTTGATGTCTGCTGTCTAGCAAATATTTTCTGAACGTGGATGTAGCTTGAGAGAGAGGTGGGGGTGGGGAGCGCTGAGATTCAAGGGTCTCACCTTTTTGAGCCTGTCCTTTCTGATGGGCCTCTTGAGTGCTGTGCGAGGCTCCCCCAGTCTCCTCCTTTGTGCTGGGCACACAGTGGCGTGGTGCATCCACTGTGAATCCGGGAATCTTCTGAAATCAGGGCCTGCCTCTGTTCTAATTCTACAGGGAACTACCTGCTGCTCTGTCTTCTGAGTTGGTCTTTATTTTCCCAAACACTAGTCTACCTTTTATAATTTGATTCTCAAGGGTAATTATGTTTACTATGTCACTTGGAAATATACTTCTGGGCACTCTCCCATTAGGATCATCAGCTGACACGCGTGTGCTTTTCTCTCCTTTTTCTTGTGTCCAGTTTGCATACCTTTGCTTTCAATGGCAAAGGTAATTGTAGAAAACTTGGGACTTACACAAAAGCACACACAAAGAAAAGAAATTATCCTGGAAGCACAGTACCTAGTGGTAATTATTGTTAACTTTTTGATATATACCATTGTGAGGTTTTTTTTTTTCCTGTATACAGTGTCTTAATATTTAAGATGTCAGTGAAACAAAATTGAGATCATACATGATCATATTATTTTGCAACATCCCTTTTTTTTTCCTTAAAAATTAATTAATATAGAGACTTCCTTGATGGTTCAGTGCTTAAGACTCTCTGCTTCCACTGTAGGGAAGTCTTAAGTAAGGAGGCATGGGTTCAATCCCTGGCCGGGAAACTAAGATCCTCATGCTGAGCGGCATAGCCATAAAAAAAAAAAATTAGAATGTGTTAATATATCTTTATTTTAATTGTGATAAAAAACACATAACATAAAACTCACCTTCTTAACCATTTAAAAATGTAGAGTTGAGTGTCATTAATTTCGTTCACATGATTCTGTAGCTATCACCTCCATCCATCTCCAGAGCTTTTTCATCTTGCCAGACTCGAACTCTGTATCCATTAAACAGCAACTTTCTCGTTTCCCTCAACCTCCACCATTCTACTCGCTGTCTCTTTGAATCTAGATATTGCCTATAAGTGGAATCATGCCCTTTTGTGTCTTTCTTCTTCCACTCAGCATAATGTCCTTAAGGCTCATTCACATGACATGTATCAGAATCACCTTTTTTCTCTTTTTTTAAAATTTATTTTATTTTATCTTGGTCATGCTGTGTGGCTTGCAGGATCTTAGCTCCCCAAGCAGGGATTGAACCCGTGCCCTCATCAGGGAAAGCGCAGAGTCCTAACCACTGGACCACCAGGTATTTCCCTGGAATCACCTTTTTAATGTTGAATAATATTCCATTGCATGGATACACCACATTCTGTTGATCCATCCATCCTTTAAAGGACACTTGAACTGCTACTTTTTTCCTGTAGTGAACAGTGCTGTTGTGAACATGGGTGTGCAGACATCTCTTCAAGTCCGTGCTTTCAATTCTTTTGGAAATATATTCAGAAGTAGAATAGAGGGATCATGTGGTAATTCTCTTTAATTTTTTTGAGAAACCACCATACTGTTTTCTGTCACTGCTGTACCATAAAATATATCAGCATAACGTTAGTTGTTCTTCAAAAGTCAATTTTTGACGTCTGTCTGGTAGTCATCTGTCAGATGGCTGTGTGAAAATTTAAGGTTGAACACTTGAGTAATTTTCAGTGTCACAGATAATTTTCACAGTCACAGATAACGCTGTGATGGTACTCTTACGAGTTCACAGATTTTTGTACCAGTTGTTGAGAATTTGTGTTAAATTTCTGAACACTGACTTTCTGGGTTTAAGCATTTTTCAAGGCTTTGGACACATGTTGCAAGATTACTCTCCAGAGAAGTTCTCCCCATTTATCCTGCCATCAGTTGTTGCCAACATGGCTGGTTTCTATTGTACTTTGGCATTTATTGGATTTGTTTGTAAGAAGAAAAAATATGTGTGTGTGTGTGTGCTTGATAATTAACATTAAGTCAGATTTGCTTCATCTATTTGGTTTTGGCTGCAGTATTTTATTATTTATTTATTTTATTATTATTACTTAAAAAATAATTTTATTTATTTTTGGCTGTGCTAGGTCTTTGTTGCTGTGCAGGGGGCTCTAGTTGTGATGAGCAGTGGCTACTATCTAGTTGCAGTGTGAGGGCTTCTCATTGCAAGGGCTTCTCATTGCAGTGGCTTCTCTTGTGGCTTTAGTAGTTGTGGAACACCGGTTTAGTTGCTCCTTGGCACGTGGGATCTTCCTGGACCAGGGATTGAACTTATGTCCCCTCCATTACAAGGTGGAATCCTAAACACTGGACCACCAAATTAGCCTTGGCTTCAGTATTTTAAGGACTTCCCTGGTGGCTCAGAGGTTAAAGCGTCTGCCTCCAATGCAGGAGACCTGGGTTCGATCCCTGGGTCGGGAAGATCCCCTGGAGAAGGAAATGGCACCCCACTCCAGGACTCTTGCCTGGGGAATCCCATGGATGGAGGAGCCTGGTGGGCTGCAGTCCACGCGGTCGCAAAGAGTTGGAGAGGCTGAGAGACTTCCCTTTCCTTTCCCTTTTCCTTTCGGTATTTTAAAGTAAATTACACGTTTCAAGCTTTTATCCTAGATTCTTCAGCATGCATCTCATTAAAAAAAGGGCTTTTTTAAAAAAATATAGTTACTTTTTTTCTTTTTACAAAAGTACCATTGTCACATCTGGCAATATTTATATGAATTCCTCATTATCAACTAATACCCAGTTCACATTTGATTTCACCATTTATCTCAAGGTGTTGTTTTACAGTTGGTTTCCCTGAACCTGGGTTTGAGCAAAGGTCCCCTCACTCATTTTGGCTGTTATGTTTTCAAAGTCCCTCTACCTCCACTCCACTTTTTTTAAGGCTGTGATTTACTCCAGGAGACAGAATGTGTTTTAAAAGTGTGTTTGTTGCCTTATTAATGTCCTTTGCTCATTTTTGTACTGAAATTTACTTATACTGCATTTATTTTATTTATACTGCATTTTAAATTTATTTATACTGCATTTTTCTCTCTTGATTTTGAAAGAGCTCTTTATATATTAAGGCTGTTATTCTTTGTCTTATAATTTTTGTTTTCCCAGTTTTTCATTTGCATTTTAATTTTGCAATCTTTTTTAAAAAATTTTTTCCATACAGATGTTTTAAACATTTTGTAGTCAAATCTGTCACCTTTTATGTTTTCAGCCTTTTCTTTTATGTTTTGAAAGGCTTTCCCTTATTCTGAGAACAGGTAAATGATTACCTCTATTTTCCTCTAGTTTACTGTGATTTTGTTTTTTTAACGTAATTCTCCATCCACATGAATTTATTTTTGTGTTCACTGTGAGTAGGGGTATAATTTTTTATTCTATTTTTTAAAAAAACTGGAATGTAATTGCTTTACAATGTTGTGATAGTTTCTGCCATACAACAACATGAATCAGCCACTTGTATACATATATCCCCTCCCTCTTGATAAGGATCTAATTTAATTTTTCCAAATATTTAACTGATTACTTTCGCACTGCTTATTGAATCTATATCCCCAGTGACTTGAGTTGCTACCTTAAGCATATATTAAAAACATATGTATATCTGGGCCTGTATGGGGACTTTATGTTTCATTTGTTGTTTAGTTTCTTAAATATCTATTTATGTATTTGCTCTGATCTTAATGGCAGTGCATGGAATCTTTTCGTTGTGGCACGTGGGATCTAGTTCTCTGACCAGAGATCAAACCCGAGTCCCCTGCATTGGGAGCTTGGAGTCTTAGCCACTTGGTCACCAGGGAAGTCCTTGTTTGTTTTTTTAATTGGCCTTTTTAAATCACTTTGTCTTAGCTGTTATAACTGACAGTTCAAGTTTCTCTTCTTTTCAAAATCTTCCTGCCTTTTTTCTTTGCATGGATGATACCATCACATGAACTTTATTTTATTGGGTTCTCCCCTCTTTCTAGTCTCCTACCCCAAATCCCTTGATATTTTGTAGATATCCTGTCATGTGTAAAGTTTCCTTTATGGAGAATTTTCATACTGATTCTTCCTACGCAGGAACATGGAATGTCTTTAAATTCACTCAAGTCATTTTGAAGTTATCTTCAGATAGATTCTTTTAATTTTTAAAGAAGCTTTGATATTATTTTCAGAGGGATCATTTCCTATTATGTCTTTTGACTTAATGTTTATTATTGGTATGTGACTATTAGTGTCTGTATTTTTTATAGTCAGTCAGTTGCTGACTTCTTAGTATAGATTTTCAACAGTTTCTTTTGGATTTTTTTGGTAGACATTTTTTTTTAATGTGGGCCATTTTTAAAGTCTTTATTGAATTTGTTACAATATTGCTTCTGTTTTTCTGTGTTTTGGTTTTTTTGGCCATGAAGCATAGGGTATCTTAGTTCCCTGACCAGGGATCAACCCACACCCACTGCATTGGAAGGCAAAGTCTTAACCACTGGGCCACGAGGGAAGTCCTTTGGTAGATGTCTATATGGTTTCTAAGATGGATAATTTTGCTCCTCTTGGGAGTTAATTATACTTCTTTTTCTTGTCAGTTGCTTTGCATACAACTTCCTGTTTTAGTGGTGATGAAATAGGTGTCCTTTCCTATTGGTTAAATAACCAAGCTTATAGTGACTTCTTCAGGTATGAGGGTGAGGATTGATTAGTTGGTAACCTGTCTTCTTGGTTTATTAATCATTGTTGTCTTAAAAAAAAATCTAGATGGGGTTTGAATTTTTAGCAAATAGTTTTTAAGCGGCCATTGAGATAATTACATGATTTTTCTCCTTTCGATGTATTACGTTAATTTCCATGTAGTAACAACCTTAGAATTTCTAGAATATACCTAATTGCTCATGGTAGATTATTCCTTGAAAATTTTGTTAGAATTGCTTGTTCATATTTTCTTTGGGAGTTTTCCATCTATATTCATGAGTGACATTTGTTTGTAGTTTTGTACTATTTTTGTCAGCTTTGGAATTGAGGCTAGGCTAATTTTATAAAGTAAATTGAAGTGTTTTCCACCTTTGGGAATAGACTCTGTAACATGGGAATTATCTGTTCCATGAGTGCAGGAAAGAGCTCACCGATAAAACCGACTAGGTCTGGCAGCTTTCTCTGAAATAATTCTTTGATGACTTTTTCAGTCTTTTTCCCCCATAATGATTGGTTTGTTCGTCTTTTCTGATTTATCTTGTGTCAATTTTGTTAATTCATATTTTCTGAGAAAACCATTTCATGAGATATTCAAATTATTAATATAAAGATTTTAGATAGCATTCTCATTTTTAAAAATGTTTCTAATTTTTCTCCCTTAAAAATGTTGATATTTGTGTGAAAGTGAAAATCGCTCAGTTGTGCCTGACTCTTTGTGACCCCATGTGGAATATACAGTCCATGGAATTCTCCAGGCCAGAATACTGGACTGGGTAGCCTTTCCCTTCTCCAGGGGATTTCCCAACCCAGGGATCGAACCCAGGTCTCTCACATTGCAGGAGGATTCTTTACCAGCTGAGTCACAAGGGAAGCCCAAGAATACTGGAGTGGGTAGCCTATCCCTTCTCCAGGGGATCTTCCCGACCCAGGAATTGAACCGGGGTCTCCTGTATTGCAGGCGAATTCTTTACCAACTGAGCTATGGTATTTGTGTATTTTTTCCCAATGTTTTTCTCTTGCCTGGCATAACATTTTTGTTTTAATTTTTGGCTTTTGATTTATTTTTTCACAGGACAGCTATTGTATTTGGACTTACCAATTATATTGTATTTTCTAATGTTAATTTCCATTTTTAATGTTAACTTTTTTCAACCCTTTGCTCTAGATTTGCCTTATTTATTCAGTCAATCATTTATAGCTGTTTGAGTTGAAAGCTTAGTGCCTTTACTTTTGTCCTGTCTTATTTACTAATGAAAACAGTCTTGCTTTAATCATGCTTTTGATTTTCTTTCCCCCTTGGTATTCAAGTTGTTTTTTTCTCTTAAAAGCGCACAAATCTTAAGTGAGACAGCTCAGTGAGTATTTACGTATGTCCGCCTCTGTGTAATGACCCCTCAGATCAAGAGAGAGAACCTTCCCAGGACTCTAGGAGTCTCCCCATGTCCCTTCCTTGCCCTGCTCTGAGATAACCACTATTCTGAATTTTATCATTATTGATTCGTTTTGCCTTTTCTTGAATTTTGGTATCACTGAAATCAGCTAGTATGTTTTCTTGTGCCTGGCTCTTCATTATATCTGTAAAATTCATCTGTGCTTTTGCGTGAAATGAGAGTTGTTTATTTTTTTCTTTACTGGAGTGTGGTATCCTACTGTATGAATATACTACAATTTATTTGTCTTGTCTCCTGTTGGTAGACATTTGGGTTACTTCCAGTTTTTAGACATCATGAGCAATACTGCTGTGAACATTCTTTTTTTTTTTTTTTAAATTTTATTTATTTATTTGGCTGCACATGGTCTTAGTTGTAGTACGAGGACTCTTCAGTCTTCGTTGTGGCATGTGGGATCTAGTTTTCTGACCAGGAATTGAACCTGAGCCTGCTACATTGGGAGTGTGAAGTCTTAGCCACTGGACCACCAGGGAAGTCCCTGCTGTAGACATTCTTCTACATGTGTTTTGGAGGACACAGACACGCACTTCTGTTTATCTACCTGTCTGTCTCTATCTTGTGGACTTGGTTCATGGGGTGGGTGTATGTTTAGCTTTAGTGGAGACTGTCTGCTGGTGAACTGTTTGCCATCCCCTATGTTTTGCTGGTTCTGCTCCTTTTTTTTGTAATTGCTATTGAGACTTTCTGTTTGAGCCCAGAGCGATTCAGGAGGGTGTATTCTGTAGCTCCCAGGAGCTGTGTTGCTTATGGCAGTGGCTGCAGCTCCTGCTGCTCTTGCAGACACCAGCCTTAGCACTTTGAGTGTGTGCCTGGGTTGAGTTGTGAGGCACATCAGATCTGAATCTGATGGAAAAATTTGGGCACTGGGCTGCTTTTTCTTAGAAAGACAAACCTAAGCTGGCAACGGCATAGCTGATAACAGATAACACTCTGGCCCTGTTTCATAATGCCTTCTGTGCAGAGCAAGGCTGCTTCTGGTGATTGCAGATCTGTTGTGTAGAGAGAAGTGGTTAAGAATGTGTAGACTGTGGAGTCAGACTCCCTGGGCTTGACTCCTGATTCCCCCAGCTTTGTACATCAGTCAGTCACTTCACATCTCCATGCTTCTGTTTCCTTGTCTGTAAAATATTGTTTTGAGGTTCAGTGAGCTAACAACAGTACCTGGCATATGTTGGTACTATATTAGTAGTAGCAGTGGTAGTTATTAATATTATTCAATCTCCTCTGATACTTTCCTTCCCAAAGATTGGAAAGTTCACATCCCAGAGATGGAAAGGCCGAGACCCAGTTTGCTGATACGAGACCTCCTTGCCTAAATGGGAGGCAGCCCTGAAGTTGTTCCAAGAGAGAATGCAAAGAGTGGACAAACGCAAAGTCTTTGCAAGTGTGAATGCTGAATGAACACAGGACGTTTCAGCACTGTGGTCTTGGCATCTGTTCTCTTCTGGGAGCTGCTGGGCCAGAAGTGCTTCCAGAGTGACATCTAAGGTTTCGTAGGGAAGTGGCTCTCAGTAGGTGAGGTGACTCTTCTCTCACTGTGGCTGGGTCTTCCTGGAACCACTTTTCCTGGGAAAGTGCATGAGGGTGGTGCTTGCTTCACCTGGTGTTTTTCTGCTGCATGGGACATAATTCACCCTTTCATTCTCTCCCTTGTTTTCCCCCTGGTGGACTTGGAGGTAGACTAGGAGACCCAGCCCATGTTTCCTGTGTCCCGACTGGCCAGCAGTGCTACAGTGGAGGGTTTTACTCAAGTCCAGCAGTTACGTAATGGTCAGCTTTGGCCAACTCAGCGGGGACATTGACCTAGCTGCGGCTGCACATAGGACTTGACCAAAAGTCCTGGTCTGGCTCTTAAGGATGGTTCTAGTCATTTCTGTGTGGAAGCCAGCTTTTGAGGTTGAATATTGATTTTTAAAACCCTTTTTGTTCGAGGTATTTTCAAACATAATCCCTACCCGCCCAGCTTCAGTGACCATCAGCATATGTTTCATCTGTACCTGCCCTCTGGGTGATCTTCGTTTCTTTCTAGCTTGGTAGCAGGTAGGACCTGAGACCCACTTTTCTCTTGTAGCTTACCTCTCCGGCACCTGGCCTCATCAACACTGCAGAACTTGGCTACCAGATTGTCCCAGTTTCGAGGAGGGAAAATGGCTTGAAGTAGTTAAAAAAACAAGCAAACAAAAAAAAACACCCAAACCCAAGCTTCTTTGTTTTAAAATAATTTCAAATTCAGAGAAGTGTTACAAGACTCGGACAAAGAATTTCCTAGACTCTCATCCATGTGCTAATATTTTGATGCATTTGTCTTAAACATCATCTGTATATCTGTATCTATGTGTGTAGTGATTTGTTGAATCATTTCAAATTACAAACCTTATACTTTTTTATACCTGAGTATCTAAGTGTGTGTTTTCTAAGGGGGCTTCCCTGGTGGCTCAGCTGGTAAAGAATCCGCCTGCAATGCAGGAGACCCCGGTTTGATTTCTGGGTTGGGAAGATCCCCTGGAGAAGGGGTAGGCTACCCACTCCAGTATTCTTGGGCTTCCCTGGTGGCTCAGTTGGTAAAGAATCTGCCTGCAGTGCAGGAGACTCGGGTTCGATTCCTGGGTTGGGAAGATCCCCTGGAGGAAATTAAACAAATCAAGAAATCTGATATTTTTACAATATTATTATATAATTCATGTTTTCCAGTTGTTGCAAAAATGAACTTCAAGTGACTTCTTCCCCTGTCCCCCACCCCATCCAGGATCCCATGCAAGATTATGCATTGGATTTGGTTGTCCTTAAATCTGGGGTCAGTTCCTCAGCCTATTTTTGTCTTTGAGAGCAGTGTCCTTTTTGAAGAATTCAGGTCATCTTTTTGTGGAATCCCCTCAGTTTGGATTCAGAGTACACATGTTTGGCAGGAACACTAGAAGTGATGTTGCATCCTTGTTATTGTGTCAGACCAGAGGGCACCCGACTCAGCTTGTTTCATTATTGATGACGTGAACTTTGTCCATCGGGATAAGGTGGGGTGTGCTAGGTTCTCCACTGTAAAATGACTATTTTCTCTTTATTTAAATTAAAAAAAAAATTATTTTTGGCTGTGTTGAGTCTTTGTTGCTGCGCACAGTCTTTCTCTAGTTGCAGAGCATGAGGGCTACTTTCTAGTTGTGGTACTCCGGCTTCTCATTGTGGTGGCTTCTCTTGCTGTGAAACTCAAGCTCTAGGGTGTGTGGTTTCAGTAGTTGTGGTGCATATGGGCTTAGTTGCTCTGAGCATGCAGAATCATCCTGGACCAGGGATACAACCCGTGTCCCTTGCTTTGGCAGGTGGATTCTTTACCACTGGACCACTAGGGAAGCCCTGTTTTTCTCTTTATAACTGAAAAGTTATTTCTGGGGAGATACAATACTTTGACACTATGTAAATATAGGTTCCTCATGGCGCCTTCACCTACTAGTTTTTGCATTCGTGAACGATTTTTGTCTGAATCAGTTAATACTGTGCTGTTTGCAGAACTTTTTTTTTTCCAATTTAGTCATTCCTTCTACATTTAGTATTTGGTATACTGCTAGGGAGAAGGCAATGGCACTCCCCTCCAATACTCTTGCCTGGAAAATCCCATGGACAGAGGAGCCTGGAGGGTTGCAATCCATGGGGTTGCGAAGAGTCGGACACGACTGAGCGACTTCACTTTCACTTTTCACTTTCATGCATTGGAGAAGGAAATGGCAGCCCACTCCAGTGTCCTTGCCTGGAGAATCCCAGGGACGGGGGAGCCTGGTGGACTGCCGTCTATGGGGTCGCACCGAGTCGGACACAACTGAAGTGACTTAGCAGCAGCAGTAGGGAAGAGCTTTTCCTTTTCCTTTATGTAGGTGTGTATGATCAGTCTCACGGATTATTATGTAGGTATGTATTATTATCTCATGGATTCTTCTTTTATTCATGTGTTGAATTTATTATTTTGGTGTTCAAGTTATCCTTGGTTTGGCCAGTGGGAACCTCTTTAAGCTTGCTCCTGTATCCTTTTGATAAGTCCCCATCATATTCTTTTTCCCAAACAACATCTAATATACATAGAATTTACTATGTGATAAAAGTGGCGTTTAAAATCAGTAAAGGACTTCCCTGGCAGTCCAGTGGTTAGAGACTACATGCTTCTACTGCAGGGGGCCCAGATTCTATCCCTGGTGGAGAAACTAAGATCCCATATGCCACATGACACACCCAAAAATAAGTAAACAAAATCAGTGAAGAAAGGTGAACAAATGGCACCAGGACCATCAGCTATCCCAGCGGTTTCAAAGTGTGGTCTCCAGATCACCCGCCTGAGGGACACCTGGAAACATATTAGAAATGTAAATTCTCAGGCTGTATCCCAGTCCTACAGAATCAGAAACACTGCAGGTAAGGCCCAGTGATCTGTGTTTTAACAAACGTTCCAGAGGATTCTGAGGCCTGCTCAAGTCTGAGAACAGCTGAGGTACCACGTGGGAAGAAGTGCAGTTGGAGATACCCTCCTTACGTAACACTTGCGATGGTTTTCTTTATTTAGTTTTTAAGATGTTTCACTCTTTAACCAATCTGGAGTTTACTTTGATGTACGGTGTAGGCTAAGGATCTGGTTGTACTTTTTCCTCCTGGGTTTTACACAGTGTTAAACTCATTTCACTGGAGGGAGTGTCAGTCTCAGGTTGGACATCTCTCTTCTTTTATTTATTTATTTGGCTACATCGGGTCTTAGTTGCATCATGTGGGATCTTTTGTTGCAGCGCACGGACTGTCTAGTTGTGGCACATGGTCTTAGCTGCTCTGCAGCACGTGGGATCTTAGTTTCCCCACCAGGGATCAAATCCATGTCTCCTGCATTGCAAGGCGGATTCTTCACCAGTGGACCGCCAGGGAAATTCCTGGACATAATTCGTCTCACTGCTCTTTTTCTTCAAAATGTTCTTGGCTTTTGAGCCTTCAGTTTTCCTAAAAGACTTTATGTACACACACACACACACACACACACACACCTTTGAGTCTTCAGTTTTCCTAAAAGACTTTATGTACACACACACACACACACACACACACACACACACACCTTTGAGCCTTTAGTTTTCCTAAAAGACTTTATGTACATACACACACACACACCCCTATTTCTGTGCCCATACACACACACACACACACCCCTATTTCTGTGCCCACACACACACACACACACACACCCCTATTTCTGTGCCCGTACACACACACACACCTATTTCTGTGCCCGTACACACACACACACACACCTTTGAGTCTTCAGTTTTCCTAAAAGACTTTATGTACACACACACACACACCTTTGAGCCTTCAGTTTTTCTAAAAGACTTTATGTACACACACACACACACACACACACCTTTGAGTCTTCAGTTTTCCTAAAAGACTTTATGTACACACACACACACACACACACACACACACACACACACACACACACACACACACACACACACACACCTTTGAGCCTTTAGTTTTCCTAAAAGACTTTATGTACATACACACACACACCCCTATTTCTGTGCCCGTACACACACACACACACACACCCCTATTTCTGTGCCCACACACACACACACACACACCCCTATTTCTGTGCCCGTACACACACACACACCTATTTCTGTGCCCGTACACACACACACACACACACCTTTGAGTCTTCAGTTTTCCTAAAAGACTTTATGTACACACACACACACACCTTTGAGCCTTCAGTTTTTCTAAAAGACTTTATGTACACACACACACACACACACACACCTTTGAGTCTTCAGTTTTCCTAAAAGACTTTATGTACACACACACACACACACACCTTTGAGCCTTCAGTTTTCCTAAAAGACTTTATGTACACACACACACACACCCCTATTTCTGTGCCCGTACACACACACACACACACACACACACACACACCTACCCCTATTTCTGTGCCCGTATATTGGATTGGCCAGAAGGTTCTTTCACGTTTCACTGTAACATCTTATGGAAAAACCCAAATGAACTTTTTGGCCAACCCAGTATTCTACATGATGAATTCATGCTGCAATTGGTAATTCAACCTCACAGGGTTCTTTCTAACTTTCCTCCTTTCCATAGAGAACCCTGGCTCTCACCGTCATCCATACATTTACTCACTTCCTCAGTTCTATATACATAGGAGGCGGTTTGAGAATTGCTGAACCCAGACCTCTGTGACAAATGAAGTGCCTGAGGAAAGCTCCTTGCTTATGCTCTTCCTTTTCAATGTGTGTCTGTTTTCTTTCCCCATGTGTGTCTCCCAGATTAAAAAAAAAAGAGAGAGAGAAAAAGCAAACAGCTCCCTATTTATTTAAAAATCTTAAGCAGAGCGCTGTTACTGCACTTTATGTTCCGAGAACAGATAGGCCAGTCACATGGGCTGCACTGCCTTCCTCCCTCTTCTATGAGGATAAAGTGTTCTGGTGGGTGGGCATCTCAAGGAGGCAGGCCTGACAGACAGTGCTTGCATTTGTTTCAAAGTAAACACACTGTTTTTCCAGTTTTTCAACTGAAATATAAATAAAATCACTGATTCTTGGAACCTGAGTCAGAGAAGAGAGAAAATTTTAAAAAATTGCTCCTCAGTTAAAAACGGTTTTAAGTTTGAGAAATTATTCCCAATTTCTTCAGATGAGGAGGAGGTGGGCAAGAGACAAAAGTGAAAGGGAGGATGTGACAGTCCTGTAAACTGGTAGGGAGCTGTTATTTAGAACATAGCTACAGACTCCAGTGCCTTGATTAGGCCTGATAGGAGAAATGGCCAAACCAGTCCTGGCATAGAGAAGTAGTTACTTTTAAGAACCTGGCAAACCACTAAGACTTAGTTATTTCAGTCTTATGGAATGCTCACAGAAGACTTCTGAGAAATTCAGTGTTGCTCCCAAAATTGAAAATATAATAACTGTCCCTCGGTATCTGTGGGACCCCCTTCCCTCAATACCACAGTCTGCAGGTGCTCAAATCTCTTCTATAAAATGGCATAGTGTTTGCATATAACCTGTGCACATACCCCCATATACTTGAAATCATCTCTCAATTACTTATAACACCTAATACAACCTAAAGAAAGAGAAAATGAAGTCGCTCAGTTGTGTCCGACTCTTTGCAACCCCATGGACTGTAGCCTACCAGGCTCCTCTGTCCATGGGATTTTCTAGGCAAGAGTACTGGAGGAGGTTGCCATTTCCTTCCCCAGGGGATCTTCCTGACCCAGTGATCGAACCCGGGTCTTCCACATTGTAGGCAGATGCTTTACCGTCCACCAGGAAAGCCCTAATACAACCTAAGTGCTTTGTAAACAGTTGCTGGAGCACAGCAAGTTCAAGGTTAACTTCTGGGAACCTTCTGAAATTTCTTTTCCCTGAATATTTATTAAAAAATCAATTGTTTATTTATTTAATCTGGCTGTGCTGAGTCTTAGTTGCAGCTTGCAGCATCTTCGATCTTCATTATGCCATGCGAACTCTTAGTTACTGCATGTGGGATCTAGTTCCCTGACCAGGGATCAGACCCGGGCCCCCTGCATTGGGAGTGCAGAGTCTTAGGCGGTGCCACCACCAAGAAAGTCGTTCCCTGAATATTTTTGATCCACACTTGGTTGTATGTGCTAATGGGGGACATTTTTTTTTTCCATGCTTATTGAAAGAAAAGACAAAACCTTTGTGAGTGCTAAGTATGTACCAGGTATTGTTCTGAATTCTTAAGATTACATATACAACATACTATAGTATAGTACAATATAATATAATATAATATCAGTTCAGTTCAGTCGCTCAGTCATGTCCGACTCTTTGCGACCCCGTGAACCGCAGCATGCCAGGCCTCCCTGTCCATCACCAACTCCTGGAGTTTACCCAAACCCATGTCCATTGAGTCGGTGATGCCATTCAGCCATCTCATCCTCTGTCGTCTCCTTCTCCTCCTGCCCCCAATCCTTCGCAGCATCAGGGTCTTTTCCAATGAGTCAACTCTTCGCGTGAGGTGGCCAAAATATTGGAGTTTCAGCTTCAACATCAGTCCTTCCAATGAACACCCAGGACTGATCTCCTTTCAGATGGACTGGTTGGATCTCCTTGCAGTCCAAGGGAGTCTCAAGAGTCTTCTCCAACACCACAGTTCAAAAGCATCAATTCTTCGGTGCTCAGCTTTCTTTATAGTCCAACTCTCACATCCATACATGACTACTGGAAAAACCATAGCATTGACTAGACGGACCTTTGTTGGCAAAGTAATGTCTCTGCTTTTAAATATGCTATCTAGGTTGGTCATAACCTTCCTTCCAAGGAGTAAGCGTCTTTTAATTTCATGGCTGCAATCACCATCAGCAGTGATTCTGGAGCCCAAAAAAATAAAGTCTGACACTGTTTCCACTGTTTCCCCATCTATTTCCCATGAAGTGATGGGACCAGATGCCATGATCTTAGTTTTCTGAATGTTGAGCTTTAAGCCAACTTTTTCACTCTCCTCTTTCACTTTCATCAAGAGGTCAGTTCTTCACTTTCTGCCATAAGGGTGGTGTCATCCGCATATCTGAGGTTATTGATATTTCTCCCAGCAATCTTGATTCCAGCTTGTGTTTCTTCCAGCCCAGCATTTCTCATAATGTACTCTGCATATAAGTTAAATAAGCAGGGTGACAATATACAGCCTTGATGTACTCCTTTTCCTATCTGGAACCAGTCTGTTGTTCCATGTCCAGTTCTAACTATTGCTTCCTGACCTGCACAGAGGTTTCTCAAGAGACAGGTTAGATGGTCTGGTATTCCCATCTCTTTCAGAATTTTCCATAGTTTCTTGTGATCCACACAGTCAAAGGCTTTGGCATAGTCAATAAAGCAGAAATAGATGTTTTTCTGGAACTCTCTTGCCTTTTCGATGAGCCATCGGATGTTGGCAGTTATATAATATAATATTATATATATTCTTTCCATTTAATCCTCCTGTATACCTATCAGGTAGGTTGTACTGCCTTAGATGATAGGTAGATATAGGCAGGTATTATGTAATAGGAGGTGGTGGCAGAGCTGGGATTTAACCTAGGAGGCCTTTTGGTCTCTGAGTCTTTGTCTGCAACCTCTGTTAATTACTGCCTTCCAAAGAAAGTGAAAATGTCAATCTCTCAGTCGTGTCCTACTCTTTGTGACCCCATGGACTTTAGCCTGCAAGGCTCCTCTGTCCATGGAATACTCCAGGCAAGAATACCAGAGTGGGTTGCCATTTCCTTTTCCAGGGGATCTTGACCGACCCAGGGATGGGTCTCCTGCATTGCAGGCAGACTCTTTACTGTCTGAGCCACCAGGAAAGCCTTCCAAAGAAGGAGAAGGTTAAAAATCACTGGAAATTTTATTTTTCCCCTACAAAGCTAGCAAATCATGCTCTGTTATTATGAACTCCGATGGATGTTTGTGTTTTTTAGACTTTTTTTTTATAACCAGTTAACAAATAGTGTTGTGATAATTTCAGGGGAACAGTAAAGGGACTTGGCCATACATGTACATGTATCCATTCTCCCCCAACTCTACTTCCATCCAGGCTGCCACATAATATTGAACATAGTTCCATGTGCTATACGGTAGATTCTTATTGGTTATCTATTTCAAATATAGCGGTGTGTACATGTCCATCCCAAACTCTCTTAACTGTCCCTTCCTCAGATCCTTCCCCCTAGCAACTATAAGTTCGTTCTCAAAGTCTGTGAGTCTCTGTTTTGTAAGTAAGTTCGTTTGTATCATTTTAAAGACAATTTTTTAGAGCAATTTTAGGTTCACAGCAAAACTGATAAGGTACATGGACATTTTTTTATTCAGAGCTAACCTGGTTAATATTTTGTTATATATCCACTCAGCTTTTTTGGTGTGTCAATCATGTATGTATGTATGTATGTATGTGTGTATGTATGTATGTGTGAATATATAACTTTTTTCCCAAACTTGGAACTGACTATACATATTGCCGTATAACTTGCTTTTTTCCACCCAGTTTTTCTACTTCAATGAAACTAGATCCTTTTAATGGTTCCAATAGCATTTTTTTGCTATGAATGTACCGTAGTTTAACAGATCTTTTATTGTTGGCCATTTCTCCTTCTTTACTACTATAAGCATGACTTTTCAGTAAGTTCTTGTAAAGATACCTTTGTTCTCCTGTCCTTTTTCTTAGGGTAGTAAATTCCTAGGCATTCATTGCTGGGTCAGAAGGCAGGCAAGTTGCAAGATTCATGATCCCCACGGCCTGGGTCTGCTGCAAAGACTGGGCCCCTTCACACACCCACTGTCTGTGTGCGCGTGTCCTTGTTTCCCTTACCCCCAGTGGCGACGGGCATTGCCAGTCTTGTAACCTCTGCCAGTCTGTTCGGCTGCAACAAGTGATTTCTCTTTGTTATTTTAATTTGCATCTCTTTTCTTTTCTCCTCTCATTTCCTTCTTGAGGAATTCTCAGGTAGGCTTTTAGTGTCGCTGCCCTGCTGCAAATATTGTACCGAGTCTGTGGTCCCCTCGGTGTGGCTCATTTCTCATTTCTTGAGTTGGAATCCATCGCTTCTCCCTGACCTACTCTTGTCACTTGGTTTTCAGGACACCATGCCTGGATGGTGTTCTGTCTCTCCGGTAACTCTTTTCCAGTCTCCTTAGCTAGTTTCCTCCTCTCCAGTCTGAAAACATTGGGATACTCCAAGTGACCTAGTCTTACATTCACTTGTTAATTTATACCTCTTCCTTTCACGATCTTATCTGACCTCATGGCTTTAAATTTGGTCTACATACCTATGACTGGTACCCTTGGCCTTTCCCTGGGCATCCCTGTGTTTCCAGCTGTCTAATCAGTATCCTCAAATTAACGTGGTAAAAGCTGAGCTACCTGCTTTCCTGGACTTCCCGGGTGGCTCAGTGGTAAAGAATCCGCCTGCCAATGTAGGAGACATAGGTTCAATCCCTGGGTCAGGAAGATCTTCTGGAGGAGGGAATGGCCTGCCAATGTAGGAGACATAGGTTCAATCCCTGGGTCAGGAAGATCTTCTGGAGGAGGGAATGGCAACCCATTCTAGTATTCTTGCCTGGAAAATCCCATGGACAGAGGATCCTTGCAGGCTACAGTTCATGGGGTTGCAAGAGCTGGACATGACTGAGTGTCTGAGCACGCACATGCCATATAATATCTATTTTACTTATTTAGCTGACTTACTGTCCTCTATAACTGGAATGTTAGCTCCATGAGGGCAGTCATTGTTTGGTTTTTATTAACTCATTTTTTTTTTTAATCTTAGTGATTACCTGATATAACATGTTTGTTTGTTTTATTTTTGACCACACTTTGCGACTTGCAGAACTTCCCCAGGGTACAAACCCACGTCCCCTGCAGTGGAAGTGTGGAGTCTTAACCACTGGACCACCAGAGAAGTATGGTTTTTGTTAACTCTTGTATATCTCCTAGGCCTGTGACTAAAGCACAGAGAAGATACTAATATAATATAATACAATATAATGTAATTTGATAATATTTAGTATTAGTATATTACATATATAAAATAGGCACACTTAATTAGATTGGTGAGGATGAACATCTCTTTGTGTGACTTAGGTTTTGTGGCCCGTGTCGTGGCTGAAGCAGAGGTGGGACCAGGGTGGTGCTGGGTGCCCTCTCTCAGGAGACATTGGTCAAAGTCCGTCCCCAGCCTCCAAATGCAAAAGACTTTGTTTCATTTTTGCCTCCTTCCGGTCGCAGTTACATCGATGACTTCTGTTTTCCTTGATTGGCACCAGCTGCCAGGCAGAAACCTGTCTGTAACAGTCTCTGAAAAGCTCCCTGTGTGTTGTTTTCCATCATCGTGCACCTCAGGACAGATATGGCCGAGCCAGAACCTCAAGGAATTCCCGAAGAAGCCAGAAGCCACCCCCTCCCCCTCCTCCAGACTTCCCCTCCCCCCGCCGGCTTCTCAGAGTTACAGCCGGGCCCATCCGTGGTTTCGGTGTCAGTGGAGAGCTGGTTGAAAGAAAAGGTCCTTTTAGCCAGGAGTCTCAAAGAGGAAACACACAGGCCCCAGCAACGCATGTGAAAACAGACCCGCTCTCTGTGTCACTGGCTGAGAGGCTCCCTTGTGAAGCCTCACTTGAGAAAAGAAGAAAAGCTTTTTCTGTCAGGAAAGCCTTTCCTGCGGTACGTGGCCGCCTCAGTGTAGCCTGGCGTTTCAGGCCGCCTCCAGAGCGTTCTGTAAACTTATCGGCTTTGGAGGGCAGTCAGCCTCATGAGAATGTATATTTAAGCAAAGAGTGATTCCACTCCTCAAAGCATGAATGCCTACCAAGGCAGTCCCCTTTTTTCTTTTTCTTGAGATATATTGAGAACTTTTGCATTTTAATCCATAGTATGTGTCAGACAGTTTTCCCCTCTCTTCTTTTTTTTCTCTCCTTAGACTTGCGAATTTGTCAGTGTTGGACCAGAGTTTTGTGGGACAGGGAAATTTCCGTCTTCTTTTTATTTATTTGTTTTTTACCCGTACCGTGTGGCATGAGGGATCCTAGTTCCCCAACCAGGGGTAGAACCCCTGCCTTCTGCATTGGGAGACGCGGAGTCTTAACCACTGGATCACCAGGGAAGTCCCCCTTCTTTATTTATCAGCGTTCGCACAGTAAGTCCCTTTGAGCACCAGCTTGGATGCTGGAGATGCAGCAGTGAACTAAGGCAGACATCTTAGAATTTAGGATATAGAAAGGAGAGTGGACAGACTGGACAGGTAACCAGCGCAGACTGTTGCAGTTGTGACAGATACAATGGAGGAAAAGTACAGGGTACTTAACCCAGCCTGGGGACAGGGGCTGTTGAGGAAAGTTTCCCAGGGGAGGCCACACCGGGACTGTAGAAGGATGAGAAATGATTGTCGAAGCCAATAGTAGAAAAGCATTCCAGGCTGAAGGAAGCTTTGAGGCAGGAACGAACTTGGTTCAGTCAGGTCACGCAGAGAATGCTGGCTGGGCCTGGGCAGTGACAGAGCCACTCATGATTATGGACCAAAAAATGGCAGGAAGGTGGCACCTGAGTAGCACTGTCAGAAGTGAGCCACATACCTAACCTAAAGTTTTCTAGTAGCCACGTTAAAGAGAGTCAAAACAGAAACAAGAGGGTCAAATCGGTTTTAATGATCCGTTTTCTTCTGTCCAGGAGAAGGAAGTGGCAACCCATGTGAGTGTTCTTGCCTGGAGAATTCCATTTACATAGGAATCTGGTGATCTACAGTCCATGGGGTTGCAAAGAGTCAGACATGACTGAGCAACTAACACTTTTCTTCAGTCCAGTATATCCCAAGTGTTACCATTTTGATATATAAAACCCGGTGTGTTGTTTATACCCCCAGGACGTCTCAATCTGGCGCTCAGTAACCATGTGCAGCTTGCGGCTGTCACATTGGACGTTGCTCATGTCTAGAGGTTAAGTTATTCAAGGAAGATTTGGGAGACTTTTCTTCTAAACCAGGTTGCTAGTTTGTACTGTGCGTGCAGTTCTAGAAACTTCTGCCAGTCCTCAAGCCTGTCCCACTGTGGTGCTGAGCTGTCTCCTAGAGGGCGCATGCTGTCTCTGATCATTACAATCCGCTTCTGAATTGACTGCTGTTTCAGGCGTGAAATGGTAGCCTTGCAGAGAACCTGGAATGGGTGATAGGAAAACAAGACTGTTGCCTGGATATGAGCTGTTTCCTTCTCCTCGCCAGAAAAAAAAAAAAACCAACAAAACAGCCCTGCATCATTGCATTTGATGGTGCAGTCTCTGTCTCTGTCTTAGCATCTTTCCAGTAGGCCATATAGCAGTGTCAACTGTAGTCACCATGCTGTTCATTGCACCCGCAGTCTTTATTGATCTTACAGCTAGAGGTAGTTACTTTTTGACTGCCTTCATCCAATTCCTCCTCTATGCTAATTTTAAAAATTTATTTATTTATTTATTTGGCTTCTCCAGGTCTTAGTTGCAGCATGCAGGATCTTCAGTCTTTGTTGTGGCATGCAAACTCTGTTACTGCATGTGGAATCTAGTTCCTTAACTAGGGATCAAACCCGAGCCCCCTGCATTGGGAGGGTAGAGTCTTAGCTACTGGACCACCAAGAAGTGCTCACTCTGCTGATTTTTTTAAAAGCAGAACCTAAACCATGGAAGTTCTCATCTAGCTGGGCTCCTACATTTTGCTGTTCAGATGTGGTTGAAAAGGTTTGTTCGTTGAAAACCAATCTCTGCTGTATTTAAAACACAAGGCCTAGATTCTGTGTAATGGAGAGGGGTGATGTGGTTGCCCAGGTTCCCTGAAGGTGCAGAGAATGGATGAGCTGCTAAGCCAGGCCTGGTCTAGGACTCCTAGGAATTAATGGGTGATGAGGACTTTCCCCAGCTTGGGGAAGAGGACTTCACTTGGTGACAAGGCAGCAATAACTCATGTAAACTGACAGTTTATTATAAAGACGTACCTTTCCCAGGTCTGTATTTATTCCCTCTAAATCACTTTAAAAATAGGTGATAGCTTGGCAGACAGTGAGATTCACCAAGACAGATGAGGCATTTTTTTTTGTTTGTCTGTTTCCTGTGTTGAGAAGACACTCTGTTGATTCAAGAGGGACTCTTTGTCTATAATGTACTTGTTAGATAGATGACTCTGATGAATAGCTGGTTCTGGAGTGTTTACGCAATTGCTTTTTTGTTTTTTTTGCAAGTAGAGAAAAGCATTTGTAGCTTAGGGGCTTGGACTTTAGAACACTGAGACCCTACATCTAAAAAAATAAGGATGGTGAGTACCTTCGCTATTCACTTGAAACTACCACGACAATGTTAATCAGCTATACCCCAGTACAAAATAAAAAGTTTAAAGCTACCAAAAAAAAAAAAAATAGGGCAATCATGATTGATGAATCTGTCATAAACTGAAATGAGGATGTGTGTGCTTAACCTCTCACCCCAATTCTTCTGGTTGAAGGAGAGCTATCCCTCTTCCTCCCATCTGAAGGGCACTCTCCATCCATGCTTAGGAGCCTACCCTTTCCTGCCTACTCAGGACTCCTTTCTGACTTTCCTGCTGCTTCTCTGACTGTTTTTCTCTGTCCTCTTTGCAAGGTCATCTTCCTCAGTTTGACTATGACCTGAGTTTCCTACCATTCCATCGTCTTCTTCTGTTTTCACATTCCTGTCCTCTTTATGCATAACTACCCTGTGCGGTGACCTATAGGTTTGAATCTCCAGCCTAGACCTTCTCTCTGAGCTCTGTACCCAGTGCCTGACTGCTGCCTTGCTGTCTCTTTGTGGATACATTAGAAACACCTCAGATTCAATGTGTTCAAATCTGAACTTATCCCCTCTTCACTGGACATAGACCTCTTCTAGTGTTTCATATTTCAATGTATAGATCCTCCATTTGCCCAGTTAAGTAAGTTAGAAACCCAGGAATTGTCTTTGATCCCTCCACTCCTCTTGGTGGTTTAGTCACTAAGTCATGTCTGACTCTTGCAACCCTGTGGACTGTAACCCGCCAGGCTCCTCTGTCCATGGGATTCTCCAGGCAAGAATACTGGAGTGGGTTGCCATTTCCTTCTCCAGGGGATCTTCCTGACCCAGGAATTGAACCCGGGTCTCCTGCATGGCAGGCAGATTCTTTACCAACTGAGCTACAATCCACTCCTCTTGTCCACCTTCTTTGCTGGTGTGTTTACCGGTTCTCTTGGTTTTTACCTTTGCAAGTCTGCCCACTTCTAAAACCTCCACCTCTACCAGTCTGGTCCTTCCCTCTGGCCTCCTGTCTGCTCTGCCTGCATCTACTCTTACTCCCCTCTTGTCTTTTTTCCATGCTGTGGAATGATTTTTAAAAATCATGAAGCTGATGGTGTCACACCTTGATTAATTAAAAACTGTTAAGTACCATGCTGCTGCTGTTAGGATAGAGAAAGACTGCAACACTGGGGCCCACAAGCCACTGCCACATGTGGTCACCACCTGGCTGTCCTGCCCCATTCAGATCACATCCCATTCCACCCACACACACTCATCTTTGTTCAGTTTCCCGGATGCATCTCCCTGCCCGTAGATGTGCCCGTCCAGCCTGCTTCACACCCACCCCCTAAACCTGCTTGCTCTCTCCCTGAGACTTCAGATCACAGCTGAGTTGTCAGTTCCTCAGGAACCTTTTCCTGATGCTCTGACCAGGTCAGGTATCTAGCACTCATGGCACCATAAGGTCTCCTGCATGAAATCTGTTTTACAGCTGCAGCTTTACATTTCTCTGTGAGGTTATTTAGTGACTTCTGTTTTTGTCACTGACTTGGTGAGATTCCTAGAAGCAGAGATTGTGTCTATTTCCATTCTTCATGATAACACAACTTCTAGCACAGTGTCGATAGTGGATGCCCAGAAAATGCTTCTTGAATGAATGCACAAGAAAAAAAGAAAAGTTCACACACTTTGTGAAACGAAGCTCTTCTCATTTCTGGAGGAGTTAATGCAACCCTCTGTCAGCCAAGACTTTAATTTATCCCGTGCATTCCTATACTCCAATAATGAGAAAACAGAAAGAGAAATTAAGGAAACAATACCATTCACCATTGCAACAAAAAGAATAAAATACTTAGGAATATATCTACCTAAAGAAACAAAAGACTTATATATAGAAAACTATAAAACACTGATGAAAGAAATCAAAGAGGACACAAACAGATGGAGAAATATACCGTGTTCATGGATTGGAAGAATTAATATAGTGAAAATGAGTATACTACCCAAAGCAATCTATAGATTCAATGCAATCCCTATCAAGCTACCAATGGTATTTTTCACAGAACTAGAACAAATCATCTCACAATTTGTATGGAAATATAAGAAACCTCGAATAGCCAAAGCAATCTTGAGGAAGAAGAATGGAACTGGAGGAATCAACCTGCCTGACTTCAGGCTCTACTACAAAGCCACAGTCATCAAGACAGTATGGTACTGGCACAAAGATAGAAATATAGATCAATGGAACAAAATAGAAAGCCCAGAGATAAACCCACGCACATATGGACACCTTATCTTCGACAAAGGAGGCAAGAATATACAATGGAGAAAAGACAATCTCTTTAACAAGTGGTGCTGGGAAAACTGGTCAACCACTTGTAAAAGAATGAAACTAGAACACTTCCTAACACCATACACAAAAATAAACTCAAAATGGATTAAAGATCTAAACGTAAGACCAGAAACTATAAAACTCCTAGAGGAAAACATAGGCAAAACACTCTCTGACATAAATCACAGCAGGATCCTCCATGACCCACCTCCCAGAATATTGGAAATAAAAGCAAAAATAAACAAATGGGACCTAATTAAAATTAAAAGCTTTTGCACAACAAAGGAAACTATAAGCAAGGTGAAAAGACAGCCTTCAGAATGGCAGAAAATAATTTAGAGATGATTATTAAGAACGAATTCCCAACATTAGCCTACAGAAGAGACTTCCAGGCTGCGGTAGGACTCTTACACCCTGTGCTCTGGGAAGAGAGCATGAGTGATGGGGGCTGCTGGAAGGTGGGGTAAAGCAGAGTCAACATTGGTACCCCAACAAGAATTCCAGTGTTTATGACCTGCTGCTAGCCTGGTAGAAAAGGCTTTCTCTTGTTAGGCTCCAACTGAGGTTGGAAGCCAAAGAGACATCGTTAACAGTAAATCCTGGAAGCCCCTTCGCTTCCTTTACTGTGTAGGGAACGTGAAAGGGTGTTCTCTTTAAACATGGGGTAGTCTCCAGCCTGTGTGTGTCTGAGTTAACAGGGAACCAGGGAAGGGAGAGGAGTCTGTTTACTCTCTGCCCTTCTGGAATTTCCTGCAGTTCCGTTTCTCTGTGCACCAGTGTTTCACAGCTATGTGCAGAAGGAACACTGACCTGTTAATGAATGCCCTGCTTATTTTCACTTTCTTCTGATGGGCCTGTGGGATCGAGGGCAGAGAAGGCAGGAAGAAGGAGGTTTGTTTGCTCCGCTGAACAGCTCTGTTAAGGCCAAGTTAGTCACATCTTCATCAGGCTTCTTCTGAGACTCTTGGCCCAAGAGGACTTGGTCTCCCCTAAAAGTATCCTACTTTGTGTCCTGTTTGGTTTTTCTCAAATTTCCAGGTTGATCCTTCCATTTGTATTCTGAGTCAGGAAGAAAAAGGGAAGAAAATATTTTTCCTCTTAAAAGATAGAAGTGTATATGTGCACATGCATTTTGGCGGGTGTGAGGGGAGGGAGGGACAGTCATGATAGAAGATGATTCTAAAGTAGAAAGTCCTTTTGTACTCGGTGGTGAGACTGTCCAGGTAGGGGTTCTGGATTTAACTGAACTGCATTATAAGGGCACAGTTTGGCAGTTCTGGTGTATGTAATTTCTTTTGTCTTCTGTGGGAATGAGGAAGGTAGCTTCCATGCTCTATTTATCTATACTTATTGGTACCATATGCAAAAAACATATTAAAAAGTCCAAGTCAGGAAAGGGAAAAAGTAACTCTTAGAAAAATATTACTCATCCTTGTTGGACGTAACAACTCTTCCCAATAGGAAATTATTAACCTGAAGCCACTTGCAAATCTGAGGCTTTGCAAGCTTCTCAAAATAAGAGTCAAGAGCTACTCCTTAAGCAGCTTGATTGTATATTTTCCTCCTTTTCGTTTTTCAAAATGTGTAGGTAATGTTAAATTTGTGTTAAGTTTTTTTTTTTTTTTTTTTAAGTTTACAATCTCTGTTCTTTAGTATGCAGGCTTAAAAAAAAACAACAAAAACTATTCTGGAAAATGTCAAGTGTCCACAAAAGTGGAAAGAGTAGTCCATGAATCCCTACATGCTGAGGTGGTGTGTGCTTCCACTAGGAAGCACCTAATGTCTTCTTGTCTCTCCCAGTTTTCCAGCTTTTAAAGAGATCTCCTGGCACAGTACTTGAGGATTTTCCTAATTCTTTTCCCCTAGCTTCTAATATCTAACCCTACTGCTGTCCTTGACTTCCAAAAAGTAGCATCACAAGGTATTGGTAACCAGAGGGTTCTTGTAGAACAGAAGAGAAGAAATAGGCTTGCTAAAGTTCACATGCACTCAGGGCCTTAGCTTTCTTTAAGGAACTGAAGTCTCTTGCCAGTGAAAAATTTTCATGATATATGTTCCACTTGATTATAATTGAACCTGACTTCTTCCAGCCATGCTCTAAGTGGGCGCTTTTTGCAGCCCCTGCCAGTGATGTGCCCAGAGCTTTGATTCCAAGATTCTGGTGGGCCAGTGGAGCTTAGCTGGTGTGCTCAGTGGGCAGCCATGGGGCTTTCCTAACACATGCTGGCAAGGAGGAAAGGGGTGTCTCCCTTTGGCACCCCATACCCGGGAGACACTGCCGTCACTTGGACTGCCCGCCCGCCATGACCTCCTCCCTGGTCTCATTTGCTTCCTCTCTCGCTCCTCCTGCAACCAGTGTGATGGTGCTGCCACAGATATCACCTCCCTTGTTTACAACCCTCTGGTGGCTCCCGGTCTCATGCAGAGTAAACGCCAGACACTTTGCCAGGGCTCTAAGACCTTCCTTGTGAGTTCCAGTTTCCCACCGCCCTCATCTCCTGCTTCTCTCTTTCCTCATCCACTCCAGCCACAGTGGCCTCCCTGCCCTTGCTCAGTCAGGTGTGGCCCCCATTTGGGGTTTCTGTGTCTCACTCTCTCTCTGCCTGGAATATCCTTCCTCCAGATAGAGACATGGCTCCCCTGCCTCATTCTTCTTTAAGTCTTTGCTTCACTGTCACCTTTCTGGTGAGACTTTCTCACCACCCCAGGGCCTCCTTCTGCCTGTGTCACTCCCCATCTCTTTCCCTCCTTTCATTTTTTTTCCTACTGCATTTGCTGCAATATAATGGATTATGTGATGTACTAAAAAAAAAAAATGGACAGTGTCTGTTTGTCTCAGCTAGAATATAAACACCCAGGGGCACAGCATTTTGTCTCTTCTGTACCTGTTGGATCTCAGAGACCGGAAGAGTGAGTGCTCGCTTGCCACACATGTGTGAATGGCATGACCGCAGATGGAGCAGGGCCGCACGAGGTTGAGGGAGGTGGGTGAGCCTCTGATGCTGAATCTGGTTCCAGTTCTGGAAGTTGACTTATAGCACCCATGTTTTCATCAGCTTTTTGATTTTTGAGCAGTGCCTGAAAAGGCCCGGGGAAGACCTGGTGCAAGAGAAAGGCCCTTTGTGGAGTGCACGGCATGGCTGGAGTGAAACCTGAGGGCCCCAGAGGCGAGGTGGCTAAGGCTGCTATTTATAGCTCGGATTCCAGTATATGTTTTCCAGCCACACTTACTTCTTTCAGCCTCCCCTGTATGCTCGAGTCTGTCACTCAATTAGCTAATGGTTTCTTTAGTCCCATTATGCATTGTAGGGCTCCCCTGGCTCAGGTGTTTTTTTTTTTTTTTTTAAGAGAATAATAGAGTGTTCTGTTCTCAGAGGTTTAATTTTGTAATAGCCTTGCCAATTAAAAAAAAAAAAAAAAAAAACCCTTTCCCAACTTTTTAACATGCAGTTTTTTCAACATATGAAAGAATTGAAAGAATAACATAATGAACACCCAAATGCCCTCCACCAAGAACCAACACTTGTTAAGAATTTGCTGCATGTTTCACCTCTGTGTGTGAGCCTGTGAGTGTGTGCATTTTTTTTTTCTCCCTGAACTGCTTGAAGGTAAACTGCGGATATCATGACACTTCACTCCAGAAAACTTCAGTCTATTCTCCTACAAAACCGTAAGAGTGAGTGCAAAACCACGAGAGTAAGTGCAGATATCACCCTAATCTACTCTTGGATCTCCCAAGCACGAAACCATTCCTAAATACAGACATAGTTCATTACTGAACCTAAGGAAAGAAATGGTAATTAAAGACATCACTCAATATCCAACCTGGATGTGAATTTCTCCAATTGTCCCAAGAATATATTTTTCAAACTAAGACTTAGTCAAAATTCACACAAGACGTTTTTTGGTAGTTATGTTCCTTTAAATCCAAGAGTCTTCTTCCTGCCTGTCCCACTTCCCATTTTAAATGTTTTTAATAACACTGGCTTTTCAAGGAGCCTGGGATAGTTGCCCTATAGATGTCCCATATTCTGGGTTAGTCTGATTGCTGTCTTGCGGTATCGCTGAATTTGTTCCTCTATCCCCTTATTTCATGTAATCTGGGAAGGAGGTTTAGTGGCCTGATTGGATTCAGGTTGAATGCTTTTGTAAGAAGCCTGTATTTATTTATTTATTTGGCTGCGTTGGGTCGTTATTGCTTCCCAGGGACTTTCTCTAGTTGCCCCTCGGCATGTGGGATCTTCCTGGACCAGGGATTGAACCCATGTCCCCTGCTTTGGCAGGTGAATTCTTAACCACTGGACCACCAGGGAAGTCCTGTAAGAAGACTTTAAAAGTGCTGTTGTGTACTTCATCCTGTAACACGTCAGGAAGCATGTGGGTGTTGGCTTGTTTTACTCCTAGTGATGCTCAATTCAATTACTTGGTTATGACAGTAACGGCTAGAGGTCTCTCTGAACTGTTTCTCTTTTAGTGAATAAAGCACTAGAGAGTTATGTTCTTAGTTTAAAGGGATTTTCCCTGGTGGCTCAGCATTAAAGAATCTGCCTGCAGTGCCAGAGTCCTGGGTTCAATCCCTGGGTTGGGGAGTTCCCCTGGAGAAGGGAATGGCTACCCACTCCAGAATTCTTGTCTGGAGAATTCCATGGACAGAGGAGCCAAGTGGGCTATAGTCCATGGGGTTGCAAAGAGTTGGACACGACTGAGCGACTAATACTAAAGAGAAAAACCTCCCCCGTCACTGGCTCTTTTTGAAAGTCAAATGTGTCTCCAAGACTTGTAACTTCTGAACCTACGTGTGTATAATGACACTGCTGGACAAGGTGAGCAGGAAATTGAGTTGGCACCTTGACATGAGCCCAATGGAGAGGAAAATGCAGTCTGTGCCCCTGGCTTTGTCAGAAGACCACAGCGGGGTGGCTGTCAGGAGGTAGAAATTAGCAGCAAGTGGCCCTGGGCTCCTCTAGTTTCCTGTCAAATATTATCATCCCTCCAGGAGGGAGGGAGGAAGGTGTCTACGCTCTCTTTGTAAAGTGATGGCCTTTGAGATACCAAGAAGGGAATTGAGGAACCCTTCTAGAATGCATATCCCAGCACATTTCCGACAGTGGCATGCCGGACATCTTTAGGAAGTGTCCTGGAAATAAGATGGAAGACCATTTGTCCTTGTGATGGATATGTGACTGACCTTGGAAGACTTTTGTTGACTCTTTAGCCGAAGCCTGAAAAAGGCTTAGAAAGGTCAGGAGAAGAGTGAATATACAATGAATGAGTTAGATCAAGAGAAATTTGGACTCTCCAGCCTAAATACGGGAGCATCAACAGGGAGATAATAGGAACTTCCCTGGCAGTCCAGTAGTTAAGACTTCATGCTTCCAGTGCAGAGGGCTCAAGTTTGATCCCTGGTCAGGGAACTAAGATCTCACATACTGTATGACGTGACCAAAAAAAAAAAAAACAAACCAAAAACTTTCTTCTAAATTAAAAGTGATTAAAGGAACAACACAACAGGGATGTAATAAAAATGACAGCTTACCAGGAACCTACTAGATACTATTTAATTCTTATCATATATTCTCTGGAAAGTGTGTTCTTACTCCTGTTTTGCAGGTAGAGAGACCAATGCTCAAGGTAAGTAATCCAGACTGCCTAACTGGTACTGTGTTTGAATCTAGTCTGCCTAACTGGTACTTGTCTTAGACTTCTGAGCTCTACTGCCTGCTAGGGACTTATGCCCTAGATCTCAGCTCCTTGATGAAAAAAAAAATAAACATTTATTATCTCATAGTTTCAGTGGATCAGGTTTTGGGAATGGCTTAGCTGGGCAGTCTGGCCTGGGCTCTTCCATGAAGTTACACTCAATACAGTGGGTGGGCTGCAGTAATCTGAAAGCTAGACTGAGGCTGAAGGGTCCATTTCCAAGGTGGCTTGTTTGCATGGTGGCAAATGATGCTGCTGGTTCAGATGCCTCGGTTCTTTCCCCTTTCTTGGACTTTGTTTTTTAATTGGAGGATAATTGCTTTACAATATTGTGTTGGTTTCTGCCATACATCAGCACCATTCAGCCATAGATATACATATATCCCCTGCCTCTTGAACCTCCCTCCCACCTCCCACCCCATCCACCCTGCCCCAGGTTGTCACAGAGAACCTGATTTGAGCTCCTTGTGTCATATAGCACATTTCCAGTGGCTATCTGTTTTACATATGGTAATTTATATTTTTCCATGCTACTCTCTCAATTCGTCCCACCTTTTTCCCTGACTGAGTCCACAAGTCTGTTCTCTGTGTCTGCGTCTCCATTGTGAAACTAAAAGTGTTAGTTACTCAATCATGTCTGATTCTTTGCAACCTCATGAACTGTAGCCCACCAGACTTCTCTGTCCTTGGTATTCTCCAGTCAAGAATACAGGAGTGGGTAGCCATTCCCTTCTCCAGGGGATCTTCCCAACCCAGGGATCGAACCCAGGTCCTGTATAGGAGGCAGATTCTTTACTGTCTGAGCGATTTGCTGCCCTATAAACACGCTCATCAGTACCATCTTTCTAGATACTGTATCAATTCAGTTCGGTTCAGTCGGTCAGTCGTGTCCGACTCTTTGTGACCCCATGAACCACAGCACGCCAGGCCTCCCTGTCCAGCACCAACTCCCAGAGTTTAGTCAAACTCATGTCCATCGAGTCAGTGATACCATCCAACCGTCTCATCCTCTGTCGTCCCCTTCTCCTCCTGCCCTCAATCTATGTATGTGTTAATATATGATATTTGTTTTTCTCTTTCTGACTTACTGTACTCTGTGTAATAGGCTCTAGGTTCATTCCCTCATTAGGACTGACTCAAATGTGTTCTTTTTATGGCTGAGTAATATTCCATTGTATATATGCACCACAACTTCTTTATCCATTCATTGATGGATATCTATGTTACTTCCATGTCCTAGCTATTGTAAATAGTGCTGGAATGGACATTGGAGCACATGTGTCTCTTTCAATTATAGTTTTCTCAGGGTATATGCCCAGTAGTGGAATTGTTGGGTCATATGGTTCTATTCCTAGTTTTTTAAAGGAATCTCCATTCTTCTCTTGGACTTTTGAAGGAACTAGTTTTCAGGTTACAAGTGTTCTTTTATAGGAATTAAAAGAAGTTTATTTTTGGTGTGCTGGGTCTTCATTGTGGCGTGCAGGCTTTCTCTAGTTGCAGCAAGCGGGACCTACTCTTCATTGCAGTGCAGGCGCGTCTCTTGTTGTGGAGCACAGGCTCTAGGTGCTCTGGCCTCAGTAATTGTGGCGCATAGGCTTAGTCACCCTGCAGCATGTAGAATCATCCCTTACCAGGGATCACCTGCATTGGCAGGCTGATTCTTAACCACTGTGCCACCAGGGAGGTCCTATAGAGATATTAAAAGAATATATATTTATTTGGCTGCACAAGGTCTTAGTTGAAACATGTGGGATTTAGTTCCCTGACCAGAGATCAAACACTGATCCGCTGCATTGGGAGCATGGAGTCTTAGTCACTGGACCACAGGGAAGTCCCTCTTGGATTTTTGAAGGAACTAGTTTTCAGACTACAAATGTTCGTTTCTAGAAATGTTTGGAACTCACCACACCCCCTAGAGAAACTGACTGAAAACAGACTCAAAAGGATTCGAAGAGATCCATTACAGGGAAACAAAGTTAAAGGAAGGGAGAGATGCCTTGAGAGCTTGAAAACCTGAAGGATAACTGATTTCTACCTTAAATCCTTGAATTGATTGAGACTTTTTTGGGGGTCTTAAGTTCTTAAAGGACAGTATGTTTCTTAGAGAGATGCAGGGCAGAATTTTTTTGGTGGGGGGCAGTTGTCTCTAGGAAATGCTCATGGAGATAGTTATTTATACATACCCTGCCTTGTTCTAGAAAACCAGCTTATAATAATACAGTAGCAACTAAGAGATAAAATGAAGTGGTGGTTTGATGGGTAGTGTGGGCAGGGAGGGAGGTTGGAATATGTGGCATTTTCCTGGTCTGGTTTTTTAAGATGTGAGGAGGCGTGGAAGGACTGCATACTCTTTGGAAGTTCTCATAAACGCCGCCCTTTCTTGGTAATTATTGAACAGCCCTGAGCTGGAGGCTGTGGGTCCCAAGCAGTAACTGGATGGAGGCCATTCCGTGTGGCTGGTCTCAGTGGTGGGGTTGGGTGTGTGTATGCAGCAGTTTCCAGCTCCCCTGGGGTTTGGTGCCTCTGCCTCGTGTCGGCTTGTTCTGTTTCTTCTTTGCCCATAGGGCTGAGCTTGCCTAGTGTTCTAGGGGCTGGGTGACTCTGAACTGCCCTCTCACCTCAACTCATGGAGCCAGGTGTCCGTTAGTCTCTCCTGATGGAACTCAGCCGGGACCATGTAACTATGGGACTAACTTGCCCGTACTGAGCTTTTGTTGTAAACTTTTTTTACCCCTTGTTTCAAAGCAAAACATTTCCAGGATTGAAAATTAAAAAACAACTTTTTTAGGGCTTCCCTGGTGGTCCAGTGGTTGAGACTCTGTGCTTCCAATGCAGGGGGGTTGCAGGTTCAATCCCTGGTCAGGGAACTAGATCCCGAATGCCTTGAGGCATGGCAAAAAAAAAAAAAATTAATTATAAACCCCAACTTTTTAGCCCAAATAATAAGTCCCTACAATTGTTTATGTAGAGATGACTCCTGATGACTTTTCCTTAGTGTCTCTTGACCTGTTTCGACTCTTTTCGCTCCCACTCTGTACTGGTTGGGGGATGCTGCTTGGAACTGCTCTCTTCCTCTGCATACCATCAATATCTCTTACTCTTTTCTTTCAGTCCTGCAAATACAAGCAAACATATAAGTAATATAGAAATTACCTAGCAAACCTATTGCTCTAAAATGTTTAGAAGAAAAAGCAAGCACATCCTTCCCCACCAGCATGATACAACAGTGACAGTTAGGCATATTCCTCCGTGTTCCTTTTTCCATGCTACAAGACAAGTTTGAAGATGCAGTGAAAAATGTTGCCAGGGAAGCCAGAGTTGGTGAAGTGGGAGCTCATAACTTACAGAATCTTAACCTTGGGTGCGTTTGCGTTTGTCCATCCACATTTCTTTTTGTGTCCAACAGTGGAGAACACGCAGCTGACCCTGAACCTGCAGACAGAGAACAAAGGCGGTGTTGTCTCGGGTGGTGAGCTGACAATTTTCCTGGATGGGCCGACTGTTGATCTGGGAAGCGTGCCTAATGGCAGTGCCGTGACGGATGGTGAGTGCCGCCCTGCTCCCCAGGGCTGTGCCGGGACAGGGCAGGGTGGGGCGGGGCAGGGAAGGGCAGGGCTGACGAGGTGCCCAGAGTTTGGTTCTCTATCAGATATCTGGGTTCAGGTACTGCTCAGCCGGCCCTAACTCTTCTGAGCATTGTGGATCCCAATCATAACATGATTTTTCAAGGACTGCTTTCTGATAAAGGACCAAAATAAATGTCAAGTCTTTGTGAGTGTGTTGTTGTTTTGGTTTGAGAGCAGAGAGAAACATCTTTTCATCCCACACGGACTTTGGAAAATAAAACATCTTTATTAAATGTTACTTGGGCCCGTTTTTCTTCTTCCCAATGCACTTAAACTCCCTGGGGAGCTTGAGAGTGTCTTTTATGAGATGGTCTTGGTTGGGAGAGAGGAACTGTGTATCTCAGAGATTCACACCAGCAACATACAGGCGAGAAGCAGGGAAATGGGAGAGTGGTTCCTGCCTCATCCTGAATGTGGGCGGTTTGTTTCTTTTCATCTAGTCTGAAATTAGTCACCTTTGGATCTAGCAGGAAATTATTTCATGACGTCTGAGGTCTGAAATGTGTTGGCTCTCTGCATAATTTTTTCTTGTTAAATGTGATGTAACTATGGTGCTTTCCAGGCCCCAACCAGGCTTTCCGTAGCTGCAGGGGGTGAGATTCAAGTTCTATTTCAAGGGCATTTGGGTGGAGTCTCAGTGACTGGATGGGCCTTGACTGCTGCAAATCCTCCCTCAGCTGGGCTGCATGATGCTTGGGGCACTTGAGGTGCACCTAGAGAACACGCATCATTCACTCATTCAGCACATAGGTCCATAATTGAGCACTGGGTGTGTACTAGCTCCTGGACCAGGTGCTGGCCAGATGGCAGGGGCAAAATTCACATGGTCTCTGCTCCCTAGAGCTTGTGATCTACTTGGCACGGGCAGGGGATGTTAGACACCAAATGCGTAAATACACAAATAATTATATAATCATAACTGACCTGAACTATGAAGGAAGAGTTCTGGGTGGTGTGAGGTTCCTCCACTTTAGCAGGAATCTCATCTAAACTAGGGACCCAGAAAAGGTTTTCTTTGAGGACGCTGAGACTCGCTGGAGCATGAGTTTGGACAGGCCAAGGTGGGGATGTGAGGTGTTAGGGTGGCTGAGTAAGAGGTAGAGGGGTCTCAGGCTCAAAGGGTCTCAGATGGAAGCGAGTGTGGCCTTTCGTAGGCGCAGGGACGGCCAGTTGGATAGTGAGGAGTGAGAAAAGTAGAGTGGTGGGAGGTGAGGCCGGTTGGATCACATAGCCTCGAAGACCTCGATAAGGATGTGGAACCTCAACGTAAGAAGCAGAAAGCTGTTGAAGGGTTTTTAATCAGGAGAGTGTCATGATTTGATTTAGATTGGATCTGATCTGACTTTATTAAAATTTTTAAATTTTATTTTAAAAATATTTAATTTTTTTGGCTGCATCAGGTCTTCATTGTGGCCCACGGGCTCTCTAGTTGTGGGCTTAGTTGCCCTGTGGCATGTAGGATCTTAGTTCCCCAACCAGGGATGGAACCCACGTCCCCTGCATTGGAAGGTGGATTCTTAACCCCTGAATTTCCAGGGACGTCCCTGATTTGGCTTTTCAAAAGCTCACTGATTGCGATGTGGAGAGATGCCCCAATTCCTTGCCCCCACTTTGCATGGCCAGCATCTGGCCTCTGTCTCACGTGGTGTGGCTTCATTTAATGTATAAGGCAACATGCTTGTAAGTGCCTGAAACATTCTTGAAGGTCTTGAGGGGAGAGAAAGTGTTTCCCAGTTTGAGCCCCTCTGTTCCTCGGCCCCAGTCAGGTCTCACGTGGCCGTCCCTGTCCTTGTCGGGCTGGCAGCTGCAGCTTAGTGGACACTCGCTGTCCCTCGGGGGTGGAAACACACAGTTAGCAGTGTTGCCGTACCCACATCTCAAACAGAGGTGTGAGCTTCTCAACACTTATTTCTTATGATGGATCCCTCTTCCAGGTTCACAGCCACTTTCGAGAGAATCCAGCGGGACAGCCGCTGCTCCAGAGAACCGCCACCAGCCCCCCAGCACAAACTGCTTTGGTGGGAGATCCCGGTAAGACATCATCCTCCTGCCTTGTGAAGGAAGGGGAGCCAGGAGTTGCTCAGAGCTCCTGAAAACATGTGGGAAAGTGACGGGGAACAGTTTATGTTAGAAACTGTCGGAAATTTCCAGAGAGCTTGTAACTGACTTGCAAGACTTATAAGTATGTTAATATGGCCCAGAAGGGAATACACAACTTAGGATTCTCAGAAGGGTCAGTGGTTCCTTGACAAAGATGGGAATGGACCAAGTTGTTTATTACTCAGTTGAGCAGAACTTGACTGCTTTTTGATGATCAGGTACCATGGCCACAGTTATCCAGGAAATACAAAGGAACACTTAGAGCAGTGGTTCTTTTTTTTTTTTTTTTTTTTTTCCTTTTTATTTAGGCTTGCTGTGCAAAGATTTTCTCTAGTTAACGGCGATCTGGGGCTGCTCGCTAGTTGTGGTGCACAGGCTCCTCATTGCGGTGGTTTCTCTTGTTACAGAGCGTGGGCCTTAGGGCACATGGGCTTCAGTAGTCGTGGTGCACGGGCCTAGCTGCCCCAAGGCCTGTGGTGTCCTCCTGGACCAGGGATCAAACCCCTGCGACCTGCATTAATTAACAGGAAGATTTCTAACTAGCACACCACCAGGGAGGTCCCCAGAGCAGTGTTTTTTTGTATGTGACATTTTCTCTCTGTACATTTTTGTTTGTGGGGATGATCCATGATTCCCTTTGGAGTGCTGATTCAGACCTCCTGCACTCAGAGTCTGAGCTGTATTATACTTGTTATATACATGTCACAAATAATGTTATTTTTAGACTTAATTTTATTTATTGACATCCCCATCTTATACCTGTGTTAATGGTGCATACTCATCTCCACGGCCACTAAATTCCCAGGCAGGGGAATAGTTTTAAGTATATTAGATAAGGATGAGTTTTTATTACATATTGCTTATTGTTTTATTGTTTGTTATACTGTACAAAATTCCTAGACATTTTAAAGAAATTTTAAGGAAAAGAATCATATGGAATGTAGTTTGTAAACCAGAGAGCAGGTGAATAACTGGTAAAATCTTTCCAAACAAGTCCTGGAGCGTGGGGGATAATGCTTTAAGAAACAGAGTATATAGTTAGCTAGGGCTGCTATATACCCACAGTATCTGGGAAGACTGCACTGAGGACAGTGATCAGCCTGTCTGGATTTTGTGGTTTTGAGGGTTTGTGAGGTCTCAATGGCTGGCAGGCGTCAGGAACAAGAGAGGATTAGATGTTTGGATCTTCCATCTATAGCATCATTAGGAACAGAGGTACCATTTCCCTGTTGTCTTTTCTCCAAGCTTCTGCAGAGCTCTGGCCTCATATCCTGAAGATGGGTCATCTAGTCTATCACGGAGAAGAGAGACTTTAAGTTAGGAAAAGTGGCTGGGTCTCACAAGGTTGTTGTTGTTCAGTTGCTCAGTTGTGTCTGACTCTTTGTGACCCCATGGACTGCAGCACGCCAGGCTTCCCTGTCCTTCACTATCTCCTGGACTTTGCTCAAACTCATGTCCATTGAGTCAGTGATGCCATCCAACCATCTCATCCTCTGTCGTCTCCTTCTCCTCCTGCCTTCAATCTTTCCCAGCATCAGTGTCTTTTCCAATGAGTCAGTTCTTTGCATCGTGTGGCCAAAGTATTGGCGCTTCAGCTTCAGCCCTTCCAATGAATATTCAGGACTGATTTCCTTTAGGATTGACTGGTTTGATGTTCTTGCTGCCCAAGGGATTCTCAAGAATCTTCTCCAGCACCACAATTTGAAAGCATCAATTCTTCAGCATTCAGCCTTCTTTATGATCCAACTCTCATATCCGTGCACGATCACTGTAGTCTCACAGGGTTAAGGAACAACAATGCAATCGGCAAATCTTGTATCAACAGAGGCACCATTGGAACCCAGAGCTAGAAAAACAGAATCTCTTCAGTGGCAAGTGGCTGGTGGAAAGGAACACCTCAGGTGCTCACTGTGAGAATGCTGCCTCTGAGCCCTGGTGCTCATCACTGCCATCTTGGTCTTTGAGCGACTTGGAAAATTTGTGTCAAGCACAACTGATGTCACTTAATTTGGGGCTGGAAGGCAGCATTCAGCTCTTAACAGGTTCTGGCTTAAGTTCTTGAGGTATTTGTTGCTCTTGTCAGTTCTCTGGTTGGTAGACCTTGAAATTCACATATCTGGATAGCCCTCCTTTGTGCTCTTGTTTGTGTTGAGGGTTGTTGATTGTTAGAGCAGTAGCCAGACTTCAACAGAAAATCAGTCGCAATTTTGCCCATGACACATAGTAGACATTTAATGCTAGTTAATTGTCAGTGGACAGAGTGCTTGTAGGTAATTGAAGCCGTGTGGGAGCCTCCTCCATCTGCCTGGCTACTGCTGCATTTTCCATGTGTGGTCTGTGAATTTTCACAGGCCTCTGCCATCTAGGTATTCACTATGTGTGCACATGGAACCCACTGCCATTTGGTGGCAAACACTTTTGGATGTATGGCCTTTATGAAGTCACCGTGCACACAGGGAGTGGCAGGGTGGTCTACTGGATGAGTGTGAGGCTCTGGCAGCAGATGTAGACTGACTCCTGGCCTGTCATTGACTTGCTATACATTATTGGGCAAGTCATCAAACTTCTCAGCCTCTTAGTCTTTTCAGGTGTAAAATGGGGGTATCACCTGCCTCACGGGATCACTGCAGGAATTAATTGGGATGAGTTAGGTGGCTCAGATGGTAAAGAACCTGTCTGTAATGCAGGAGAGCTGTGTTCAATTCCTGGGTTAGGAAGATCCCCTGGAGAAGGGAATGTCTACTCACTCCAGCATTCTTGCTGGAGAATCCCATGGACAGAGGAGCCTGGCGGGTTACAGTCCATGGAGTCGGAAAGAGTCAGACATGACTGAGTGACTAAACACAATACCATCTGAGGGCCTTTCACACAGGCATCGCGCAGTAAAGACGGCCAGGAGTTGCATCTGGAGACTGTCTTTCACGCCCCACTTCCCCACCCCCAAACCTGGGACGTAATGCACGATGAAGCATTCCCGTCCAGGAGTCTGTAGTTAGGAGGGTGATGAATCAAGCCTTCAGGACTCAGAGACAATCCTCCACTGTCCTTGGTTTCCTGTGGCAGAGAGAATGACGGGCTTCGGCCCGCTGCCTCCTAGACTAAATATTTAGCTTTCGCCGTCTGAAAGGGTAGGTTTTTCTTGGACTTGGGTGATATTCTCCATGATCAAAGGTGCTCTGATGTGCCCGTGAAGGTGAAGATTGCAGTGTGAAAGCAGCCTTTTCCTCTCCTGCCTCTGCTTTATAAAGCTATAGAACTGGAACGGTGTAAGAGCTGCATCTTAAGGATTCATCTCCCCAGGTTCATCCAGCAACATTTCCAGGTGCTTGCTGAACAGGACCTCATAGCTCCGTCTCTTAGTGGGATCTTTCCCACTCGTTACGGATCATCAGGTGAAACATCTCTAGTTGTTTTGCCATTTGGGCTGCCACATGGAAGCCAGCACGGTATCACCACCCATGGCATAAAGTTATTAGTAGACCAACCACGTTAGTATCCACTCAGTGGGTCTGGTTGATTAAAGAAAGAGTTAATATCACACACTGTTGTATAGTCTTGCAATGAAATGCTGTTTGGTAGCAAAAAAATGGGGAATAGATAATTAATATCAATGTGTTGGAATCTCAGAAACATAATGTTGAACAAGAGCTGCAGATGACAGAAAAAATATATAGTATGATGTCATTTCTATAAAGTTTAAAAATGTAAAATGAAACCATGTGTATGTATATATATATATATATATATATTTTTTTTTTTTTATATAGATACCTTTGTAGGTGGTAAAACTATAAAAAACAGAAGGGAATCATTAACCCTGAATTCAGGAGGATGGTTGTCACTGGTGGGTTTAATGAAGAAAAAGCACAGTGAAAGCTTCTGGGTACTGGGAATGCTATTTCTTAGCCCAGGGTTTTTTTTCTTTAACTGAATATTTAATATATTCTTTCATTTGCATGATATATTTCACAATACAGAAACTATCATCTGCCAATCTAGGTAAGCTGAACAGGGATGGTGTTCGGTTGCAGAGATTGTCGTCTACCGTTGAGGCAGACACATTTCAGAACTTCCGGTTTCTCCAGGCCGGATGACAAGCACTCATTTCTCTTCCACCCTGTTCATCTTCACAGCAGTGGAGCTGGTGATTCTGAGATGATGCTCCATGCTGGCCTTGCCGGCTGCGCTTCCGCCACTTAGAGATCTCAGGTGGGAGAATGTCATCTGGGCCTTGGGAACGGGATCCAGATGAAAGCTGGCCACTGCCAGACTATGTGTCAGAATAGCAGTAATCTTGGTGGCCCGAGAGGGCCAGTCTGGTACCATTTTGTGCTTGGAGTGAGGACCGTTATGTGGGGTACCCAGGGCTCTGTCTGCGAGTGTGCCGTCCTGGCCTGCGTCCTCAGCCCGTGTTCCCTGTTCCAGTGTTGCAGAGCCCCCTGGGAGAGTGTGGGCTAGTTGGCACAGGGAGGGCCTTCCACACCCTCCAGTAATCCCCCAGTGTTTGTTTTATTTTGCTGGAATGAGAGCTGACTTGGGAACTGTGCCTAAGTCAATTCAGGTTTTGCAGATCTCCTGTGTGCCCGGTGTCGTGCACACATCGCCTTGCACAAGGCTTCCCAGAAGTGTGGTGTCTGCTTTCCACATGCAGTCTTCATGGCATGCACAATGTATGTGAAGTTTCACACCATGGGAGGCTCTGAGAGAGAAGAGATGAGTATGTGGAGAGGAAGACACTGAGGAGAGGGAGGGCGGAAGTTTGCAGAGAGACTTGTCCACCGTCCAAGGGTTCAGTACAGTGGCTTAGTGGCTAATGGTGGTAACTAGAGAAGCTAACAGTGGGGTGAGCATGGAGGGAAAAAGAACCCAGCAGGGAGATCCCCGATGGTACTGGCAGCCCTCTTCAGAGATACCGTCAGGTGAGAAATGGTTGGGAAATTCCAGACTGATGGTGGAAAGCCAGGGCATCGGAATCCCTCTGTGGTTTGCTGATTCTTCATCGCCTGTGATTTTACCCCTCCTCCTTGGCTATTACATGAAATCAGGGAGTTAAGGTGGTGTCAACTGATAGGTAAAACCATCATAGGACTGTCTGTGAGCTATGCTGTTGCTCCAAGCACAGACTTAAGATTTCTTCAGACTTGCAGACAGAAAAAGATAAATATCCTTTGACATCTCTTATATGCAGAATCTAAAAAGAAATGATACAAATAAACTTACAGAACAGAAAGAGATTCAGACTTAGAGAATGAACTTATGATTGTGGGGAGGTGGGAGGGAAGAGATAGGGAGTTTGGGATAGGAGTGGACATACTGCTATATTTAAAATGGATAACCAAGACGGACCTACTGTATGGCACATGGAACTCAGTTGAATGTTATGTGGCAGCTTGGATGCAAGGGGAGTTTGGGGGAGAACGGATACATGTATATGTATGTATCAGCCATAGACTCCCTTCACTGTTCATCTGAAACTATCACAACATTGTTAATCCTTAATTGGCTATACCGCAAAACAAAACAAAAAATTTAAAAAAAGATGAGAAAAAAAAAGATTTCTTCCAACTTGAACAAACAGCTCCTCTGTCTAGAATCCCTATAGATTTTCCATCGTCATACAGGGAAATGGTATGAGCAAATGGAAGAATGTATTGAATTTGCTTTTGGGTTCATAAATTTTTCACTTATAGGTCTGAAATCTGTGAAAGAGATCTTGGTTAAGAAGATATAGGGGCTTAAGTAGTTAATTTTTCTTTATTATGTACTATATACATATTTATTGTAAGAATATGTGTGAATGTGCATGAGCGTGTTTGTGTGTGTGTTTGGTGTGAAGGGCTGGAGGCCTCTGTTCCCCATCAGTCGTCAGTATTGGGCTGTGTTGGTCAGAATCTGCATGTTAACAAGCTCCCACACAGTTCTTTGACATGTGAAAGTTCATACCTCCTATGGTAGAGTTTTCATCCACCCTCCTTCCCTCTCTCCCTTTTTATCCTGCTCTGATGAAAGCATATCAGATTTATTGACTCCCTTGCCTTGGCATTAATGACCTCTGAAGATTTAAAAGCCCTAATCTCGGAGACATGGAAAGGCCCAAGGTCTCTGGTGAGCTCTAAATAGCTCATCAGCTGTGTCTGCAGACAGCCTAGCCCAGAAAGGAAAGAAAAATAAACTTCACTGAGTGTGAGGCTGCTGGGAACACTGCTGGAAGTCCTTGTGTTTGGGAGGGGGGGCAGCAAAGACCAGGAAGCAAAGCTAATGGGAGCAAGGGGCGGATGGGAACTGAGCCTTCAGGTGCTGGGCCACTCTCTGTCACTGTTGGCCACTGCCACCTATCCTTCCACTGAGATGACTAAAGGTGCTTGATTCGGAACTGTAGTCAGTTAGTTATTTTTGGTCACGCTGTGCCGCCTTGAGGATCTTTTTCCCCAACCAGGGATTGAACCTGGGGCCCCAGCAGTGAAAGCACTGATTCCTAACCACTGACCACCAGGGAATTCCCTTCGACCTGCAGTGATGTGGCGATGTCACCCTGTGAGCATGACACTGATCCAAATGTCTTTATGGTCTCCATTCAGGCCTCACACCCAATAACTTCTACTTAAAATCTAGCTGTAGGCTCATTACAGTTGTTGGAGAAGAGATAGGAGTAAGAAAAGGAATATGAGTCATTTGTTTACTTGTATACTAATAACTGAGACCTGGTTCCTGTGCACAAGGAGCTTGCAGGGCTCTCTTCTGAGTAGATGGTATGTAAGGAACAGGATTGGGAGAAGGAAATGGCACTCCACTCCAGTACTCTTGCCTGTAAAATCCCATGGATGGAGGAGCCTGCTAGGCTGCAGTCCATGAGGTCGCTAAGAGTCAAACACGACTGAGCGCCTTCACTTTCACTTTTCACTTTCATACATTGGAGAAGGAAATGGCAACCCACTCCAGTGTTCTTGCCTGGAGAATCCCAGGAATGGGGGAGCCTGGTGGGCTGCCATCTGTGGGGTCACACAGAGTCGGACACAACTGATGTGACTTAGCAGCAGCAGCAGCAGCAAGGAATAGGATTGAGACTGTGGACAAGAGCTACCCTGCATTCTCAAAGCTAGACATTGAAAAGTCATCATTGAGATGATGATTTATTTATATGTTAATTTATTAATTCTGCACTGATTAAAATTATGCATTACGCATTATTGTACTTTTTTGTTTTGGGGTTTTGTTTTTGTTTTTTTGGCTGTGCCATGTGGCTTGTGGGATCTTAGTTCCCTGACCAAGGATTGAACTCATGTTTCTGGCAGTGCAGGCACAGAGTCTTAACCACTAGACCAGCAGGGAATTCCCTATTGAATGTTTGTTTATTCAGATCCGTTTTATCTCATTGGTCTTTATTGGAGGCAGTTTTTGTTGGAGGCAATATTTGTTCCACAGACATGAATGCCAGGCTGTGAGCTGGGTTGTAGATAAAAAGATAAAAAGTCATGGCCCTTGACATTGAGGACTGGCATCTGGTGGGAGACAGACAGAGGTGACAGTTCCAGTGTAGTGCGATGGAGCCCATAGTGGTGGTGAACGAAGCTAGTGGAAAGTTTACTTAAATCCACCAGGGGATAATAGGGGACGACCTCACACGTTTGATCTGTATTTTGAAGGAGTTTGCAGACCAGTGCAGTGGAGGAAAGGGAAGTCGCTCAGACTGAGGGAACAGCATGGGCAAAGGCAATTGAGAATAAGAGAACTTGGCACGTTTGGACATATTAGTCATTTGGTCATGTTGACACAAGATATTCAAGATGATAGCTGAAGCCAGCCATGGCCTGCAGGTCAAATCTAGGCTGCCACTTGTTTGTTTGTTTAGAGCAGTGTTCGGTTCACAGCAACACTGAGCAGCAGGTTCAGAGATTTCCCACCTACCATATACACACAGCCTCCCGCAGGGGGGAGCATGCCGTCAGCATCCCACACTAGAGTGGGATGAACCTACATTGACACATCATCATCCCGAATGACAATGAGAGACTTTGTCTCCCAGTGTCCATAGTTTATATTAGTGTTCACTCTTGGTGTTGTGTACTTTATGATTTTGACACATGTATATTGACACGCATCCACCATTAAAGCATTATACAAAATAGTTTCGGTGCTCTAACGATCTCCTGTATTCTGTCTGTTTATTCCTCTCTCCCTGTTAACCATTGATCTTTTTACTGTCTATATAGTTTTGCCTTTTCTAGAATGTCATCTAACTGGCCGAAGAAGGCAATGGCACCCCACTCCAGTACTCTTGCCTGGAAACTCCCATGGACGGAGAAGCCTGGTAGGCTGCATTCCATGGGGTTGCTAAGAGTCGGACACGACTGAGCAACTTCACTTTCACTTTTCCCTTTCATGCACTGGAGAAGGAAATGGCAACCCACTCCAGTATTCTTGCCTGGAGAATCCCAGGGACGGCGGAGCCTGGTGGACTGCTGTCTATGGGGTCGCACAGAGTCGGACACAACTGAAGCGACTTAGCAGCAGCAGCAGCAGCATCTAACTGGAATCATAAAATTTGTAGTTCAGATTGTAGTCCTTCACTTAGTAATATGCATCTGAGGTTCCTCTGTGTCTCTTCATGGTTTGATAGCTCATTTGTTTTTTAGCACTAAATATTTCTGGTCCCATCACTTCATGGCAAATAGATGGGGAAACAATGGAAACAGTGACAGACTTTATTTTTGGGGGCTCCAAAATCACTGCAGATGGTGACTGCAGCCATGAAATTAAAAGATGCTTGCTCCTTGGAAAAAAGTTATTACCAGCCTAGATAGCATATTAAAAAGCAGAGACATTACTTTGCCAACAAAGGTCCATCTAGCCAAAGCTTTGGTTTTTCCAGTAGCCATGTATGGATGTGAGAGTTGGACTACAAAGAAAGCTGAATGCTGAAGAATTGATGCTTTTGAACTGTGGTGTTGGAGAAGACTCTTGAGAGTCCCTTGGACAGCAAGGAGATCCAACCAGTCCATCCTAAAGGAAATCAGTCCTGACTGTTCATTAGAAGGACTGATGTTGAAGCTGAAACTCCAATACTTTGGCTACCTGATGCAAAGAATTGAGTCATTTGAATAGACCCTGATGCTGGGAAAGATTGAAGGCGGGAGGAGAAGGGGATGACAGAGGATGAGATGGTTGGATGGCATCACTGACTCGATGGACATGAGTTTTAGTAAGCTCTAGGAGTTGATGATGGACAGGGAGGCCTTGCTGACTATAGTCTGTGGGGTCTCAAAGAGTCAGACACGACTGAGCAACTGAACTGAACTGACTGAAATAATATTTCATGATCTGGACATACCACAGTTTATTTATCCATTCACCTACTGAAGGACATCTTGGTTGCTTCCGAGTTTTCACAATTTTGAACAAAGCTACTGTAAACATTCCTGTGCAGATTTTTCTATGGACATGTTTTCAACTTCTTTGGATAAATACAAAGGAGAGCAATTGCTAGGTTGTATGGTAAGAGCAAAAGAGTACGTTTAGTTTTGTAACAAATTGCCAAGTTGTCTTCCAAAATGGCTATACCATTTTACATCCCCATCAGCAATGGGTGAGAGTTTCTGTTGTTCCACATCCTCACCAGCATTTGGTGTTGTCAGTGTTTTAGATTTTGGCCTTTCTAATAGGCATGTCATGGTGTCTCATTTGCATTTCCCTAATGACATACAATGTAGAGCACCTTTTCATATACTCATTTGCCGTCTATATATCTTTTTTGGTGAGGTGTCTGTTCAGGCCTTTTGCCCATTTTTTTAATCAGGTTTTTCCTTTTCTTGTTGTTGAATTTTAATAGTTCTTTGTATATTTTGGATAACAGTCTTTTATCAAGATATGTTTTTACAAATATTTTCTTCCAGTCTGAGTCTTGTCTTCTTATCCTCTTGACCACCTCTTTTTGTAAATGAAATTTTATTTGAATACAGAACATATTCATTTGGGCTTCCCAGGTGACACTAGTGGTAAAGAACCCGCCTGCTAATGCAGGAAACATGGGTTCAGTCCCTGGGTTGGGAAGATCCCCTGGAGAAGGAAATAGTAACCCACGCCAGTATTCCTGCCTGGGAAATCCCATGGACAGAGGAGCCTAGCAGGCTACAGTCCATGAGGTTGCAAAAGAGATGGACATGACTTAGCAACTAAAACAACAAACTGCTTCCAGAACCAAGCTGCCTTGTTGTCAGAGAGTCTACTAGCCCCTGTAGTGAGGGGGTAGGAGAAGGGACACAGGAGAAGGCAGAAGAAGGTAGGAATGTCTTGACACAGTGGAGGTCGAGGCTAGACTCAGGGACCAATAAGAGAATTGATATGGGAACTGGAGAAAGGAGTGGAGGACTTGCTGCAGGTGGTGGCTCCATTGCAGTATGCAAACACTTAGTTGCAGCTTATGGGATCTAGCTCCTGGACCAGGGATCAAACCCGGGGCCCCTGCGTTGGCAGTGTGGAGTCTCAGTGACTGGACCACCAGGAAAGTCTGAAGCTATCACTTTAAAAGGACTTCCCCCATAATGGTAGTGATTGGTGCTTAGTAGGTTCTGTGGAACAGTGGTACTGAGTGACTCTGGGGCAGAGTCATTCCTCTCAAAGTGTATCCATAGGAGGAGAATGCAAGCCAAACCCAGGAGATGCAGAGGACAACAGAGTGTATTCCTGACACTGAACAATGGTACCAGTGTAAGGGTCTCCATGATTTAGGGGACAGGGGTGAAATTTCTGCTTTAACCAGACCTGTATCTGGATTCTAGGACTCCTCAGTCCTAGAAAATTGTAATTGAAAGGGCAACAGTTGGGACTTTCCTTGTAGTCCTATGGCTAAGACTCCACACTCCCAATGCAGGAGTCTGATCAGGGAACTAGAACCTGCATTCTGCAACTAAGACCTGGAGTACCCAGATAAATAAATAATTAAAAAAAACAAAAAAAGACAACGAAAGGAAAAATGTTTAGAGAGAAGCCAGTAAAGAGTATGGATCTCAGAGAAAAGACTTTTGAGTCACGGTAACTAGGGCAGTTTGGGTATGTGATGATCAAAAATTGGAACAGAACTGACTGAAAATGCTTTGGACAGATGTGGGTGGCGGGGAAAAGGACTGCTGAAGCCATGGTGTTTGTGGCTGTGGTTTGGTGTGATGAGGTTAGACGTTTCCTTTAGGAGTCTGTTGGCCCTGGTTGGCTCCTTTCGAAAGTGCCAAGGTCTGTGGAAGTGGAGATTTAGGGTTTGGTTTAGCGACTGTCTTTATGATGGCATACTCAATAACCTAAATAGAATGACTCTTTTTATACGCTGGAATAATTCTATATTTAGGTTTTTCACTTTGCATTAGGTAAAAATAGTCACAGAACTAAAGCACAGAACACATCATAGGATTTCCTGAAGTTGTTATGTACCCATACCTTATTGAAAATATAGTGAAAATACTAGTCTCAATATTCTTTGAGTCTCCCATCCTTATTCCTATTTATGTATTAATTCACTTCATTCTGGCATCCACTCCCTACCATTCTGCCAAAATTACAGCCGCAAAGGCCCAGCTGACCTTGTCTGCAGCTTTGACCTTGTGGACTCATTACATAGCAACAGGATGCACTATTAAATAATGCAGTTGAGAGAGGTATGGTTAAGAAGGCGGCCTGTAAGCAAAGCCTTGGAGAAGGTGAGGAATTTCTCCATGAGGCTCTCTCGTCAGGGAAGACTTTTGGGCAGAGGAGTGGCTCTTGCCAAGGAACCCAGCTGGGAGTGGGCCTTTGGAGTTGAACAAGGCCAGTCTGGCTGGAGTGGAGGGAGTGATGGGAAAATAGGAGGAGGTGATGGCAGTTAATAGGTGGGGCCAGGTTGTATCCAAGAATTTCTGCTTTGTGTATTTAAAGGTTATATTCTTGGACCCACTATACAAGTTTGAAATATGTCTTATGGGTGAATTGAAACTTTTATCTTGTGATCCTCTCTTTTTCTAGCACCTTTTAAATTTTATTTGTTCTGGCAATAAAAAGGAAGAGCATTAAACAACATGGATGACTCTCAAAAGAATTATGCTAAATGCAAGAAGCCAGATATACAAAAGACTTCCTTGGCATTCCAGTGGTTAGGAGTCCACGCTTTCACTGCCTGAAAAGTGAAAGAGAGAGTGAAAGTCTCTCAGTCATGTCCGACTCTTTGCAACCGCATGGACTGTACAATCCACGGAATTCTCCAGCCCAGAATACCGGAGTGGATAGCTTTTGCCTTCTCCAGGGGATCTTCCCGACCCAGGAATTAACTGGGGTCTCCTGCATTGCAGGTGGATTCTTTACCAATTGAGCTATCAGGGAAGCCTCACTGCCTGGGGCCAGGTTCAATTCCTGGTTGGGGAACTAAGATCTTGCAAACCAGGCGGTGGGATCAAAAGTAAATAAATAAGTAAAATAAAATGGTTAAGATGGTAAATTAAAAAAAGCCAGACACAAAAGGCTGCATTCTATGTGATTCCATTTATATCACATTCTAGAAGAGGCAAAATGATTGGGACAGAAACCCTGTTAGCAATTGTTGGGAATTGAGAGGGGGGATTGACTACCAAGGGCACCAAGAAATTTTGGGGGGCAGTGGAAGTGTTTTATATCTTGATCGTGGTGGTGATAACATGATTGTATATGCTGATAAAACTCATTTAACTGTACCCTTCAAAGGGAGTGAATTTTACTATATGTAAATTATGCCTGAATTTTAAAAATCATTTAAAAAGTTTGTTTAGTTTGGTATTAGCATAGCTTCCCCAGCTTCCTTTTTATATTTTCTTGTCATATTTTCTGCATCCATTTAGTTTCCACATTTTTGGTGCTTATATATTAGATGGTGTTGCTTGAAACATCACTGAACTGGATTTTTAACAAACAACACGAGGAGGGTGGCAAGTTGGAAGAACTAGGTGAAGGGGACTAAGAGATACAGACTTCTGGTTATAGAATAAACAAGTCATGAGAATATAATGTACAGCGTGGGGAATATGGTCAATAATTTTGTGATCACTTTGGTGACAGATGATTGCTAGACTTTATATGTATCAGTTCAGAATGTATATAAATGTTGGATGACCATGTGGCATACCTGAAACTAATACAGTTTGTATGTCAGCAATATTTCAATTAAAAAAAAAAAGATTGAAAAACAAACCCAAACCAATATACTACTTTGTATCTTTAAACTGTCATGGTTGGTCCTTTGTTTCTTGTGATTCATGATATCTTTTCATCTTCTTGCCTTTTAAGTGCTGTCTATTGTGCTTTCTTTGTCTCCCTTTGCTAAGCTAACTTGCCACTTTAAGCCTGTTTGGCCTGCCTTTTCTTTGTCTTTATGAGTTGAAGGTATCTTTGGCTCACAGATTATTTGATAATGGAGTGTGAAATTCTGCACCTAACAGCGTAGAGAGAACAAGAATTTCTTCCCTGGCTCCCTGTCTGAAGATTTTCTGTTTGGACTGGGACTTCTCTTGGACTTTCATGGCATGTCTATGTGTCGGGTCTATTTTGGGTGCTCATAAATGGCCTTTGAAGGTACAACTTTCAAATAAGAAATTGACAACAATTTTTAACATGAGATTAGTGAAAGTCTAGAGTAGGAGATGGTGTGAATCACTGCTGTTTGGTGAAGGAGAAGGGGAGATGAGGATATGGTTGGTTTTGTTCTTTCTCTTTAAAATTTTTCCCTTTAAAAAAGGTAAGCAAAACCTTTATTTGAAATCACACCCCACAGTTTTGCTTTATGTGTAGAGAAGAATGATGAAATGGGGACTGGGAGTCGTTTTTTTCTCTCCCATCTACAGCACTCTCGAAGGTGGGGAGGGGTACCGGGGGAGTTCTCAGCCAAACTCTTCTGGGCCTTATTCATCTTTATGTCCCCACCAGGGCCCCGAATAGTGCTCTGCTGCACGTAGCAGCAGCTCAGTGAATCCTTGTTGAGTTGAAAGAGTCTTGTGTTCCTGCTTCTCCCTTGCCAGGACTTCAGGGTGGGTCTTGCTGCTGGTTTACATTCCTTGGCACCTTGACTCCCTGAAAAGTGATGGTTTCAGGGGCACAGAGTACAGGGGAGACTTTTTATCAGGACAGCCTTGTCTTTCTAAAGCTTAGCGAGAGAGTGTGGTGGGTTCCCTCTGGTTTTGTTTTTGTTTTCTTGGCCGCGGTATGCAGGATCCTAGTTCTCCAACCAGTGTTCCAACCCACGCACCCTGCAGTAGAAGCATGGAGTCCCAACCACCGGACCACCAGGGAAGTCTCTGCTCCTTCTGTTTTATTTATTCTTCATGATTGATACTTCCACTTTGAACCCTTTTCTTGGATTGTTCTTTTCAAGTCCTTACAACTTCGATGGTTAGCATTGGAGTCAGAGATAAGCTGACACATAAATACATCTCATTTGGAAAAGCATGTGTATTAACGTCCGTGTTCCTGAACTCTACCAGGAGAGAATGTTACTTACTCACCTTCTGAGAACAGTGATGTCCCACATATAGATAACTTCACATCCCCAAATGATGGTTGAATGTCAGGAGTGTATGTATCATGAAGGATATTTGGATCACAGAAATGGCACCCCTGTGAGATGAGCACTGATTCCACAGGGCATCTCCATCTCTCTGTAAAGCCCTCTAACTTGAGTGAGGCCATGTGCTCAGCAGGAATTCGGGCTGTGTGATATGTCATCATATTCCCTGGTTTTATGCATTGAGGTAGGGTGTCTTTGGGAGGAGGGGAATTTTAGAAAATATTCCTGCCACACAAGGTTATCTCTCTTAATTCCCATGTTCAATCACTTGTCTAGTCTTGACCTGTTGGAGAGTGCTTGAAAATTATAGCTAGAACAACAACAACAAAAAAACCATGATAAATAAAATTTGGTTGGATGTGGAGATTGTCTTGCAATTTTAGTATATGCAGCACGAAAAAAGTGTAATGAAATGATTTTTATTTGTAGACCTTGGTTTGTAGACTAGAGAATGTTCTTACATGATGTTGAGGGCTAACCCTCAACATCAGAGCTAAGACACTAGCTCTGACACTTCTCAATACCTACTACCTTGTGGATTCCATCTCTTGGCATAGATTCCATTCTTTAAAGAGGTGGCTGGAGACAGGGAGGTGAGGAGTGACTGGATTGCCAGAAACATGGGAAATATTAGAGGTTACAGGCCCAAGAGTGCTTTTGTACTTGAGAGCTTGCGTCTTTTATTCATTCAGCAAATGTTTCTTTGTGCCTGCTGTGGGGCCAAGCATGTACTAGGTGCTGGTTATACAAAGTTACACCTAAACAGACATGGCTTCTGCCTTCATGGGCCTTGTTGAAGTTAGACATTAAACAGATAAACAAACATAAACTACAAATAGAAAGGCTGAGTTCCTTCAGCTGTTCACAACAACTATCACAACATTGTTAGTCGGTTATACCCCAATACAAAATAAAAAGTTAAAAAAAAAATGCCATTAAGGAAAAGGATAGAATGCTGTGCCAGAGAAGTCAGGGAGTTTAGTGCAGCCTGGGAGGTGAGGGACATTTAGACCAGGATTTGAATGAGGAGCCAGCTGGGCGAAGAGTCCAGAAGAGGATGCCAGCGAGTCGATCAGCAAAAGCTCTAAATTTTCCTTGGGAGGAGTTTAGAGGGAGGTTTGGAGGAACGTCTGATGAACATATTCTTTTAGGAGTGTGCCTCCCTCCTGCCTAATCCCTGCCTTTGTGATTTGTTGCGTCAGAACACTTAGAAATAATGCCCTGGGCACTGTCATTCTGGTACCATGTGGTCCTTTCAGGTCTCGGCTGTCTCAGGGATGCTCTGGAATGGGCCAGGTTCAAGCAAGAGGTGATGCCAGGGGGAAGAAGGTGGAAGAGCCTTTTCTGGCCCACCTATAGCAGAAGCTGGAGCCTCGTGTTCAGGGTTAGCCCCCTACAGCTTCCTGCTGTGTGTCAGTGGAGGTTGATAGCCCCCCATGCGTGTCTCCTGAGCTGCTGGAGCGTCCTATGCCCTTGTACCATCTCAGGACATGGGACAAATAAGTGAGGGGCTGCCTTCTGTGTTCAGGGAACCCCAGGTCGTTCCCTGTTGCCCCAAGTGGGAGTGGGGTGGAATGAGACATTGTCCGCTTCCGCTAGAAGCCCAGCATACAACCTGGAATGAGATGAGTGAAACGTAGTATATAGTCTCTCTTAAAGTGAATTTTTCAGTCTCAGAAAGCTGCCACCGTTGAGAATGTTTCTCTGTTCTTCAGATTGGGCAGAAGTAAATCACTTGTCTTTCTGTCATGTAGAATGGACTTGGCAGTTGTTTTATTTTTACCTTTCCTGTCATTTCTGAGGCTGGCAGCCAGAGGTAGGGTGTGGAATGGAGCCGTAAATTACCCTCAGAATGATTCCAGTGGTCCCATTTTTAACTCTTAATTGCGCCTTTCCCTTTTCACCTCCCCTTTTACCCCCTTCCCATTCCCCCTCCTCCTCGTCCACATTTGAATGAACAGGAAGAATTGAGGAGGCTGCATGTAGGTGGGAGCAGGTTTGCTTAGTGACGCCTCTCTGAATGATGGAAACCATTTCTTTTCCCATCACTGCTTCCCATTTTTCCCTCCATGATTCTATTTTAAGTGACTGTTTCTTTTTTTTTGCTGATTCTTTTACTGGAAACTGGCCCAGCCTCACTCAGTTTTGTTTCCATGCTGCTATTAAAAGACAATGCCCAGTTAAGAGGACTTGGAAGAGGGGCAGGACGGCCACCCTCTTGCTCCTAGTCATCTAGGCAAAAATCAATTCCCTGGATTGGGATGTGAGAACAGTTTTAAGTTATCTAGGCAATTTTAACTTCTGTGTCTGGTTGTTTTTTTTTTTTTCCTTTAATAAATTTAAAGGGAGGAAAAACCCCACTATCAGTGGTTCTACCCAGAAACTTCTCTTTTGCCAAGCTAATGGGCTTGAATTCTGAGGTCAAAGAACTTCCCTTTAGTATTCTGGGCTTCTTTTACCAAGATAGAAAAATATGCTTGGCACCCAGTATCCGGTCAGCCACGAATTCTTGACATTTGGAAGAGATGTGTCCTTGGGTGTTGAAGAATCCCTGTATTTATTAATACAGAGTGTTTGTAGAGTTCTGAGTATTGCCTGAATCATATTCCTTTCAAGATTCTTGTTTTTTGGGTGTTTTTTTGGGGGAGCAGATCCCCTAGAGAAGGAAATGACATGACAACTCACTCCAGTATTTTTGCATGGAAAATCCCATGGACAGAGGAGCCTGGCGGGCTACAGTCCATGGGATCACAAAGAGTCGGACGTGACTGAGTGACTAACACACACATATCCTCATACCATACCTAAGTTTTCTTTTAAAACTTTTTGATTACTTTAAAATTTTTTCTCATGTGATGAGTTGTTTTTGCAGTGACTGAAACACACAGATTGCTTTTTAAAATGAAGATAGGTCTATGGAGGTATAATTTGCATACAGTAACATAAACCCTATGCAATGTACAGTTCTGTGGGTTTTGACGGAAGTATAGAGTCTGGTGTGTTCTCAGTCACTCAGCTGTGCCTGAAACTCTTCCTTACCCCATGGACGGTAGCCCTCTAGGCTCCTCTCTCCATGGGATTTTCCGGGCAAGAATACTGGAGTGGGTTGCCATTTCCTTTTCCAGGAGATTTTCCTCACCCAGGGATCGAAACCATGTCTCTTGCATCGCCTGCATTGGCAGGTGAATTCTTTACCACTGTGCCATCTGGAAGCCCATAGAGTCTGGTAACCACCACCATAAATCAAGATACAGAATGTTTCATTTTCCCCAAAAGTTCCCTCTTGCCCCTTTGCAGTCAGCCCCTACTTCTTTCTCCAGCTACTGGCAGATACTAATTGTTTCCTGTCCCTGCAGTTTTACCTTTTCTTAAATGTCATAAAAATGGAATGATGCACTCTGTAGCCTTTTGTGTCTGTCTCCTTCTGCTTCGCATAATTCATTTGTGATTCATCTATGTTGTTTCGTCATCAGTAGTTCATTCCTTTTTTTGCTGAGAAGTGTTTCACTGTGTGGATGTACCACATTCGGTCTGCTCATTCATGGATTTGGGTTGTTTATGGTTTTAAAAATTATGAATAGTCACCTGAAATAGTTTGCCTACAAGTTTGGTATAAACATGTTTTATTTTCTCTTGTATAAATACCTAGGCGTAGGATTGCTGGTTGGTGCATGTTTAACTTTATAAGGAACTGCCAAACTTTTTTCCAAAACGATAGTACCACATTGCATTCCCTTTAGCAGAGTTTGAGACGCTTGGGTGCTTTGTGTTCTTCCTAACACTGTTTACTGTCAGGTTTTTTGGTTTTGTTTTTGTTTGTGTGTGTGAGGCTTTTTTGTCTTGTTTTTACTTTGTCTATTCATATAGCTGTGTGATGGTATCTCACTGTGGTTTTAATTTGCATTTTCCTAACGACTATTGATATTGAGCATTTCTCATGTGTTTATTTGCTGTTTGTAGATCTTCTCTTTTAAAACTCTTTGGTTACTTTTATTGGTTTATTCTTTTTATTATTGAGTTTTGAAAGTTTTTTCTTATATATTCTAGATAGAAATCCTTTATCAGATACATATTTTACGAATAACCTTTCCCAGTTTCAGTTCAGTTCAGTCGCTCAGTCGTGTCCGACTCTTTGCGACCCCATGAATCGCAGCACGCCAGGCCTCCCTGTCCATCACCAACTCCCAGAGTTTACCCAAACCCATGTCCATCGAGTCGGTGATGCCATCCAGCCATCTCATCCTCTGTCATCCCCTTCTCCTCCTGCCCCCAATCCTTCCCAGCATTAGGGTCTTTTCCAATGAGTCAACTCTTCGCATGAGGTGGCCAAAATATTGGAGTTTCAGCTTCAACATCAGTCCTTCCAATGAACACCTAGGACTAATCTCCTTTAGGATGGACTGGTTGGATCTTCTTGCAGTCCAAGGGACTTTCAAGAGTCTTCCCCAACACCACAGTTCAAAAGCATCAATTCTTTGGCATTCAGCTTTCTTCACCATCCAACTCTCACATCCATACATGACCACTGGAAAAACCATAGCCTTGACTAGACGGACCTTTGTTGGCAAAGTAATGTCTCTGCTTTTAAATATGCTATTGAGGTTGGTCATAACCTTCCTTCCAAGGAGTGTCTTTTAATTTCATGGCTGCAATCACCATCTGCAGTGATTTTGGAGCCCAAAAAAATAAAGTCTGACACTGTTTCCACTGTTTCCCCATCTATTTCCCATGAAATGGTGGGACCAGATGCCATGATCTTGGTTTTCTGAACGTTGAGCTTTAAGCCAACTTTTTCACTCCTCTCTTTCACTTTCATCAAGAGGCTCTTTAGTTCTTCTTCACTTTCTGCCATAAGGGTGGTGTCATCTGCATGTCTGAGGTTATTAATATTTCTCCCGGCAATCTTGATTCCAGCTTATGTTTCTTCCAGCCCAGCGTTTCTCATGATGTACTCTGCATATAAGTGAAATAAGTAGGGTGACAATATACAGCCTTGACATACTCCTTTTCCTATTTGGAACCAGTCTGTTGTTCCATGTCCAGTTCTAACTTTTGCTTCCTGACCTGCATACAGGTTTCTCAAGAGACAGGTCAGATGGTCTGGTATTCCCATCTCTTTCAGAATTTTCCACAGTTTATTGTAATCCACACAGTCAAAGGCTTTGGCATAGTCAATAAAGCAGAAATAGATGTTTTTCTTGAACTCGCTTGCTTTTTCTATGATCCAGCAAATGTTGGCAATTTGGTCTCTGGTTCCTCTGCCTTTTCTAAAACCAGCTTGAACATCTGGAAGTTCACAGTTCACGTATTGCTGAAGCCTGGCTTGGAAAATTTTGAGCATTACTTTACTAGCGTGTGAGATGAGTGCAATTGTGCGGTAGTTTGAGCATTCTTTGGCATTGCCTTTCTTTGGGATTGGAATGAAAACTGACCTTTTCCAGTCCTGTGGCCACTGCTGAGTTTTCCAGATTTGCTTGTGTATCGAGTGCAGCACTTTCACAGCATCATCTTTGAGGATTTGAAATAGCTCCACTGGAATTCCATCACTTCCACTAGCTTTGTTCGTAGTGATGCTTTCTAAGGCCCACTTGACTTCACATTCCAGGATGTCTGGCTCTAGGTGAGTGATCACACCATCGTGATTATCTGGGTCGTGAAGATCTTTTTTGTACAGTTCTTCTGTATATTCTTGCCACCTCTTCTTAATATCTTCTGTTTCTGTTAGGTCCATACCATTTCTGTCCTTTATCGAGCCCATCTTTGCATGAAATGTTCCCTTGGTATCTCTAATTTTATTGAAGAGATCTCTAGTCTTTCCCATTCTGTTGTTTTCCTCTATTTCTTTGCACTGATCGCTGAGGAAGGCTTTCTTATCTCTCCTTGCTATTCCTTGGAACTCTGCATTCAGATGGGAATATCGTTCCTTTTCTCCTTTGCTTTTTGTTTCTCTTCTCTTCCCAGCTATTTGTAAGGCCTCCTGAGACAGCCATTTTGCTTTTTTTGCATTTCTTTTCCATGGGGATGGTCTCGATCCCTATCTCCTGTATAATGTCACGAACCTCTGTCCATAGTTCATCAGGCACTCTGTCTATCAGATCTAGTCCCTTAAATCTATTTGTCTATTAAATCTATTTGTCACTTCCACTATATAATCATAAGGGATTTGATTTAGGTCATCCAGTTTTAGATTTAGGTCATTCCCAGTTTAGGGACTGGCTTTTCATTTTCTTGATAGTGTTTTTGGAAGGGCGGAAGTTTCGAATTTTAATGAAGTGCTTTTTAAATCCATTTCCTCGTAAGGGATATGATAGACTTACCAATCCTAAGTTCTGAGCCACCACCAAATTTTGAGTTTCATTTTTTAATTTAGCAGAGAGTTTTGTTTTTCTGTCTTGTGAGCTATTACTTCTTTTGCCTCTTCATTTTGTTTTAATTTGCATTACCGATAGTAAGGTTGCCTTTTTTTTTTTTTAAACAAAGTTTTGTTTAATTGCTCCACATAAACTATTGCATATGTGATGATAATCAACAAAGCTGTACTGGGTGACAGTAAAAGTTACCCGCCAGGCTCACTCACTAGCCAGTGAGTCCCATACACCAGCATCATAGGGAGTGATGCAAATTTGTGTCTGAGCAGAATTATTGATCACTGCATTTCCCCTAACATGTAGGTCCTTGAGGTCAGAGACTCTTTTTATTTTGTTGCCAGTTCTAGAACACGGCCTAATAGGTCAGAAAATAATGACTGAATGCAAGTTAGTGGCTCTCATGAAGGACAGTGCTGAATGTCTCACAGCATTTGAGGCTGTGGCTCTTAGGGTTAGCTGAGGACTGAGGCCAACACTGAATGTCAAAGGTTGAATGGCAAGGGACAGCCAACAGCCCTCTCCTGGGGGCCTCACTTGCATCAGATCATTTTCTGGAGCATGGAGAGAGAATCCCAGGACCCGGACCTTGACTGGTATTCCTTAGGGAGGCCTTAGTTTCTGACCTGAGAGAGGAACTTAGGTACGTTAACACCAGCATTCTGAGAAAGCACATACTCTAGTGAGAGCTGAATCTCGGTAACTAGAGGACTCAAAACCATTTGTGGAGTTTTGCTGTTCCGCCGCCTTTGGACTGCCCTGGGGTCTGCATAGCTGTTCCCTCCCGCCCCAAAATGGTGGAGGGATCAGGCCAAGGTTGAAGTCATTGGCAGAGCCGAAGCCAGGCTGCCTGTGGTGTGGAGCCCAGCTCATCTCCACCCCATCACCCCACTTGCATCCTGGTACTATTTTGGCTTATGGTGTGTGGTTTCGGCATTTGGGCCAGCTTTTTAACCATGACACAGTCCCATCTTTTAAGGATTGAGTGAGTCCTCCCATGAGTTTGAGCAGGCTCCAGGAGTTGGTGATGGACAGGGAAGTCTGACATGCTGCAGTCCATGCGGTCACAAAGAGTCAGACATGACTGAGCGACTGAACTGAACTAAACTGAGTCCTCCCAAAGAAACAACTGCTGAAGAGAAGATTTTCCTCAAATGTTCAGGCCTTCTCTTCTTTCTAAGAGTCTTATTTTAAAGATAATTCAAGGGGAAAAGTAGAAGGTCCAGATTTAGGGCAAGGGAAGAATCTGGGGGAAGTGTGTGTGTAAGCCTATGTGTTTGGGGGAAGGGTGTGTGTCTATGTGTATGCGTGCGTGTGTGTATGGTGGGCGGGTAGTGGGATGGCCTTGTGTGTGTGTATGTGTGTGTATGTCTGTGTATGCTTGTGTGTGTGTATGGTGGGTGGGTAGTGGGATGGCCTTGTGTGTGTGTATGTGTGTGTGTTTGTGTATGCATGTGTGTGTATGGTGGGCAGGTAGTGGGGTGGCCTTGTGTGTGTGTCTGTGTGTCTGTGTGTATGCGTGTGTGTGTGTGTGTGGTGGGCGGGTAGCGGGGTGGCCATGGGCCATGGGCAGGGAGGCGGCAATTCATCCAAAGTGGTCCCAGCTGCCCCTGGTTTATGGGCTAATCCCAGCGCTGCTCCAGCCTGTCATTCAGGGTGTGCTGCTGTCATTAGTGGTTGAACATTTCTGAAAGTGTTCTCTCTCAACTCTGACCACACGCCCTTTTGGGGAAGGGAGGGAGGGGCCAGGAGAGTAACAGGACCCACCCTGTTGTCCTGCCCGGCTGCCCTGCAGAGGATCAAGGAGCCCAGGGGGCTGGAAGGAGTCACAGGCCTGTCAGAGCCCGTGTGTGTGACACAGCTGGTGTCTCATTTTCTGTGCTGCCCCATGCAGCTGGCCCCACCTGGAGGGCCCAGCCCTCTACTGTGGGCTCTGAGCACCCAATCACAGAGGCTTCTTTCTTTTGTCCTTTTAAGGGGACTCTTGGCTGAAATGAACCTTCTATTAACCAATTTGATCTCTCTCAAGCTCTCAGCCCTCAACACATACACACACATTCACCAGCAACTAACGACCATCTTCCCCTCTTGAACTAGTCTGCATTCCTGCTTTCGATGAGGACTTGTGGTAAAATGCTCAATGCTAATATTCCTTCCCATGGAGTGGGGACTCTGAAATATTTTTCTTGACTGAGGTGTGGCTGACAGCTTTGATTTATGAAATTAGCTCAGGGAAAAATAAGATGGAAAACCAGTCCAAATTAAATCTTTATTTCCATAGCTCAGTTGTGCTCTCCTATCCATTTTTAACTGCCACGCAGTCTTAGGTACCAAGGACTCCAGGGTTTGCTAGGTTGCTTTTTTTCTTCTTTTTTTTTTTGTAGTTTTGGCCCAAGAAGACCTTTTTCTTTTTAAATAAATGTGTTTCTTCTTCCCTCAAAAGTAGGCGAACTTAATGAAGAAAATCAGAAAAACCTAGGAAAGCACAAAAGGAAACATCCATATTCCCAGCGTCAAAAGATAATCACTGTAAACATTTGGGTGTGTACCCATCGTGGTGGAGAAGGTAGTCATGGGGCCACTTCCTTCCCCTGGGAATCTCCTAGTTAGTTGTGCTGCAAGTTTTTCCCAACATCCTGGACCAGAATGTCTCACCAGCAGAGGTGTTCTGGTGGGTGTGGAGCTTTCCCATGGGGGAGCTTTCTGTTCAAGGTCTTCACCTCACCATTGGCCGAGTGACCCATGAATAGCCCGAAAGCGATTCAACTTAAGTCGAGGCTTCCCCCCACCCCTACCCTAGCCTCCAACCAGAGAGTGTGGGCTCTTGATCTTAGAGTACCTAGATTCAAATCTCTGCTCCATTGCTCACTTTCTTCGTGTCTGTTTTCTCACCTGTAAAATGGACATAATAATAGTAGGCGACCTCTGGGGTTGCCATGTTAAATGAGATAATATGTGCAAAATGGATAGCACACCACGGGTACCTGGAACCTGATATTCCAGCCGAGTGCATATTAAATACTTCCTTCGTCCTTCAGTCGTTCAGTTGTTTCCGACTGTTTGCAACCCCATGAACTGCAGCACGCCAGGTTTCCCTGTCCATCACCAACTCCTGGAGCCTGCTCAAACTCATGTCCATCGAGTCGGTGATGCCATCCAACCATCTCATCCTCTGTCGTTCCCTTCTCCTCCTGCCTTCAGTCTTTCTCAGCATCAGGGTCTTTTCCAACAAGTCAGTTTTTCCCATCAGGTGGCCCAAGTATTGGAGCTTCAGCTTCAGCATTGTCCTTGCTTCTACACTTATTGTAGGTGGTATTCTCACTGCCCCTCGTCCCATGGTTATAAATTGTCCCCTGGACCTCTGTTTCTCTGCCTGGACAGGGGTGGTGTTTTCTTCCCTGGGTAGTATAGATATCCTCTCACTGTTGAAAAGTTGCATGTAATGATGGAGTAGTAGAATAATCTCCTTTGACAAAACGGAAACTGAAGAGCAGGGAAGCTCAGTCATTTTCATTGAGTGAAGGAAGTCAAGCTATGACAAGACTGTGGAAACACATACTGCCTGTTGCCTTGTGTTCTCTGAAGATGTCAGACGGTCTCTGTTGCTGAATTCCACCACTTTTCCTGTACAGATCCCTCTCTGCTTTGTTCCTCATTTACTTGCATAGACTGTTGAGTCACCTTTTCTAGGTAAAACATGGCAGCGTGCACATTGGTTGAAGTTGTCTAATGCCCTTAACATTTATTCCCAAGGCAGGCATGTTTCTAGCTATAGAGCAAATGGATTTGGATAAGTTTGGGGCTGCTTTTTTGGCTAATGGGAGAAATATGTTGTCTGTAGCCTGTCCAGTGATTTTCTTGTTTACTTCTTACGGTCAAGCCCAATAAAAATAATGTGATGGTCACAGGATATTTTGCCAGTTATTTCAGATGTAGGGGCAATTCACTCTGGATTTGTTTACTTCAAGTGGAAAATTTTACCCAAAGTTACCTTCTGTACTTTTTACCAAGAAGGACGCTTACCTGGGTTTCTCCGTCTGGGGCCAGCTTCTGTCGAGTCAAAGAGCAGAAAGACTATTACAGGGCTTATTTCCCATAAATAGTGAGAGAGGAAACACGGTGACTTAGGTGGGGGCACAGCTCTTTCTCCTTCATGGTAACTTATGTCTGTCTGTTTTATATTTTGAACCTGCAGGACGCACAGACATTCAAGTGGTTCAGCCAGACCAGCCACAGCAGCCGGCGAGCAGAGCCCCGGTGCTAGCAGCCGGCACCACCAGCCCGTCAAGAACCCGAGCCACAGTGGCTTGGCCAATGGCACAGGTGAGTGACAGCGCAGAGCACCAGCCCGGACTAGAGCTGTGCTCACATGGAGCCGGGACTCTGCCTCCTGGGTCAGAATGCAGGGTGGGTGAGAGAAGACTCCCAAACTAAGGTGGAATTTGAATTCATCATTCTTTCCATGACCCATCTTCTTTTCTCTCTGGCATAGTCTGTACAGCCAAGGTCATTGACTGCACTCTTCTCAAACCTTCCTTGGCACAGAAATAAGAAGCATTAATTTTTAAATTCATTTCTTATCAACCTTGGATTTCTTGAGAGAGGATATCTTTTTTAAGTGACACTTTTTTTTTTTCCCTTTCCCTCATTTATGGAAATGATCAGACTAAGGAGAAAGAAGGCCAAGTATTATTGTTAAGAGCTGGCTTAGAGAAGATGGTGGTGCTGTTGAGTGGGTTGGGGTGCTGAACTGGGGCAAAGCCCTCGTGCCACCAGGGGGCCTCCTGTGGCTGTTCCGTCGAGAATATTTGTCCCATTTGAGAGAGGAGAGCCCTTCCACATCCACACCGAACTTCTCTGCACTTGATCCTGCTTTCCCGTAAGTGGGAAGAGAAGGACCTATTTCAAAACAAATCCATTTTTGTCCTGCTTTCCTTCTGTCTCATCAGGACAGTGCTGAATGTAGAAGGGAAAAGCCATCCCCCAAAAGTCTATTCCTCTAAACATCTTGAAGATTGTCAAATCTTTTGTGATTTCTGGTCGTTTGGTGATTTGTCTTAATTTGGGGCAGTTAGGGAGGACCATGGCCGTTTGCTTTGATAAACTGTAGGTGGGGGAATGCAGGTGTTTAAATCAGAAAGTGACAACTGAAATGATTTTGTAGGTGCTTGTAGCGGCAGAGGTGTGTCAAGGACAGGAAATTCAGAGCAGCAAAGCTTCTTCTGTTTAATAATTACAAAATTGTTTTATTCTTTTTTTATGTTTACAACATTTAATTTCTAATCTTTATTTAGCAAGATCACTATTTAATATTTCTTTTACTTACTGAAAGTATTAGATTAAAAATTAAGTGTCATTGGATTGAACATGCAGCATAGCTTCTTCTTTTTTTTTTTAATATAAATTTCTTTATTTTAATTGGAGGCTAATTACTTTACAAGATTGTAGTGGTTTTGCCATACATTGACGTGAATCCCCCACGGGTGTACATGTGTTCCCCATCCTGAACCCCCCTCCCACCTCCCTTCCCATCCCATCCCTCTGGGTCATCCTAGTGCACCAACCCCGAGCACCCTGTCTCATGCATAGAACCTGGACTGGCGGTTCATTTCACATATGATAATATACATGTTTCAATGCCATTCTCCCAAGTCATCCCACCCTCGCCCTCTCCCACAAAGTCCAAAAGACTGTTCTATACATCTGTGTCTCTTTTGCTGTCTCACATGTAGGGTTATCCTTACCATCTTTCTAAATTCCATATATATGCATTAGTATACTGTATTGGTGTTTTTCTTTCTGGTTTACTTCACTCTGTATAATAGACTCCAGTTTCATCCACCTCATTAGACCTGATTCAAGTGTATTCTTTTTAATGGCTGAGTAATATTCCATTCTGTATATGTACCACAGCTTTCTTATCCATTCATCTGCTGATGGACATCTGGGTTGCTTCCATGTCCTGGCTATTATAAACAGTGAGCAGCATAGCTTCTTCATGTAAGCATTACCCTGGTATTGTTACTGTCCTTTCTGTAACAAACTTATTGTCCAGGAGGCATCGTTTGGGACTACCTTCTAATGGCTTTCAGTTCTCTGGCTGCACCATCTGAGGGCTCCAGAGCCACTGTGACCGCTTAGGGTGTTGGCCATGACATTGTCTGTGGCGGACTGCAGGACAGAGCGGCCTGTGTCCTGCGAGATTCACTGTCTTTGTGGCAGCCTGACTTTCTCTCTGGAGTTTGGGACCTGGCTGCGGGAACTGAGTTGGCCAGCTGGCCCTGAGCCTTGAGGAAAAGAACGCACTGGAGGTGAGGAGGATGAGTGGCTGGGCTGCTGTCTCGGCCCACCTGGCGCTCCTCTGCCAGCCACTGTGTCCAGGCGCTGGCATTGCCAGTCACAGAAGCCAAGGGTGACCTAGTTTCCCATCTGTGTGATGGAGACAGCAAGGTGGTGGCCATGGGCCACGCTGGAGAAAACCGTGTGAGCACCATGAACACCAGTAAACATGCTTCTCTTAGAAAAATAAGTCACCCTTAGAAGGAGGCTGGTGTTCACAAATGGGCAAGGGGAACTGGCTTTTGAAATCAGTTGTTACCTTGATGCCACGGCCATGATACCAGCCTTTGTGTCCTTCCAGGGGCCTCCATTCTTGTGGTGCTGGTCTCCCTCAGCCATCTCTGCTTGTCTTATAAAGACAATTCCCTACTATGGGTAGGTGTAGGTCCCTACTATGGGCACCCTACAGGGTGTGGGCTTGATCCCTGGTAGGAGAGCTAAGATCTCGTATGCTTTATGGCCAGAAAACCAAACCATTAAACAGAAGCAATAATGTACCAAATTCCATAAAGACTTAAAAAAAAAAAAAATCCACATTAAAAAAAAAAGAAAAAAAACCAAAACAGCTATGGGTAAATTGCGTTTCTATGGTTACGGTCTTTGAGTCACTCTCCTTGGACGTTTAAACAGGTCTGTGTTTCCCCTTGGCTTATTTTTAGGTACCTTCGCGTATTGTCCTTATCTCCAGGAACATTATGTATTTCAGCAGACGAGACAGGTGCCAGCCACGTCTTCTGAAAGCCAAGTATCTGTAACCCCAAACTGCCTTAGAGATGTTTTATGGTGCTGTGTCTGAATGTCCAAACCGCTCCCAAACCCATCTGTGAAGGACAGTCGTTGCACGTTAGGGATTTCTGCCTGTTCAAATACCAAGGCCTTGGCCCCTGTCTCGTCTCTCTCTTTTCTGCTCTGAAGATGGTTCACCTTGCCTCACAGCCAGCCTGGACCTAGTAGGCTTTTTAGTGTGTAGCCAAAGGGTACAGAAAGATCTCAGTTTTCCTTTGGGGAGTAGACAGGGGTCCCCTCTCTTTGGCAGCGCAAAACGAGAAGGGGGTTGTGGCTCTGACTGAGGACACCTCCATCCCTCAATATGTCTCTGTTCGAACTGTGAGGACCAGTTCCAGAATGGTGGTGGTAGTGAGCCGTGCCTCCAGGGAAGGTTTCCAGAGACCCACAAGATTTATTTAGCAAGCCTGTTTTTGGCTGTGCTCTGCAGCTGTGCATGAAAAAGACATCTGGGGCAACAAGGGAGCTGAGTTCCAGGTGGTTTTTTCACGTTGTCACAACTGTAAAGTATCCATTTTTTATAAAAAGAAGGTGAATGGCAGCCTGTCTGTATAAATATAATATTTCTAAGTATTTAGAAGTGGTGGAATCAGGGTCTAGGATAATGGCATAGCACTTTATTGAGACTTGTGTGCAATGATTTACTTTCTAATTTTTTTTTTATTGGAAACTTTATCCCCCTCAAAAAATTACATCTCTCACTCAATTCTCCCTTAAATGTGATTTCCATGCATATAAGGTCAGGAGTCACACAGGCTGTGGTCAGATTCTACATCCCCATGTGTAGCATGTGTATAATGCCCAGGGACTTGATGGCCCTTAGTTTTCTAATTAATAAAATCAGGACAAGAGTTTATATCTCCTAGGGTTGTTATAAGGAATAAATTATGTAAGACATGTAGCATGTCTAGCCCAGTGCCAGGTACATAGTAAGCTCTCAAAGTTAGCTTGGCAAATAATTTCATATGGTTATAATTATGTAGCATGGATAGACATTCTTTTCTGCATTTTGTTATTTTTTTTAAAGATGTTTTTGTTGTGGACCATTTTTAAAGTCTTTATTGAATTTGTTACGCTATTGCTTCTGTTTCATGTTTTGGTTTTTTGGCCGAGAGGAATGTGGGATCTTAGCACCCTGACCAGGGATTGAACCCGTATCCCTTCATTCTCACCCCTTCACTCTCACCTTCGCATTGGAAAGCAAAGTCTTAACCTCCAGGGAGGTCCTCGTTTCATTATTTTTGATATATGTGTTCATATTTCAGGGTCTTTCTGTTTACCTTTTTTTAGTGGTTTCATACTATTTATCAGTTAACATGTCATAACTCATATAACCACTTCTCATTCTTGGTGCATTTCTCTTACATAAAACTAAATCCTGATGTAAACATCTTTACACATAACTTGGTTTCTTCTGGAATGAAGTTCTTGAGTCAAAGGATGTGAACTTTTTAAAATCTGAAGTGTGTTACCAGATTGCCTAAATCTGGTGTTATAATGATCACATATGCCAAGGCATTGTAAAATTTTCCCCGTGGCATATGAGGCTTATTTTTTCCTTGACCTTGTAAATACTAGTGTGTCATTTTGCTAGCAGATATAGAGTCCCACCTCATCGTTTAAGCTCATCATGTTTCTACAGTTATCAGCTGCTTTTCTCTTATGTGACTTCTTTCATAGTGTTCAGTTATTTGACTTGTGGAGTTACAGAGGTTAACTTTGGAGATTTATATAATCTTTTTAGTAAAACTGTGGTAAAATACTCATAACATAAAAATCACCATTTAAGCCATTGTTAAGTAGATAATTTAGTAGCATTGAGTGCATTCCCAATGTTATGCAGCTTTTATCACTATCCTTTTCCAGAACTTTTCATCATCCCAAACTGAAACTCTGCACCGTTCACACAAAAACATTCTCCCCTCCTTCTGTTCTCCAACCCTATCCCCTGGTAACCTCTGTCCTATGTTATTTTTGCTTATTTATCTATGACTGCCCTGGGTCTTTGTTGCTCTGCATGGGATTTCTCTAGTTGTGGTGAGCAGGGTCTACTCTAGTTGCGGTGTGTGGGCTTCTCATGCGGTGGCTTCTCTTGTCGCAGAGCGCAGGCTCTGAGTGTGCGGGCTTCAGTAGTTGCGGCACATGGGCTTAGCTGCCCCTCAGCATGTGGAATCTTCCCAGATCACGGATTGAACCCACCTGCATTGGCAGGTGGATTCTTAACCACTGGACCACCAGAGAAGTCCTCTGTGTTCTACTTTATGTCTCTATGAATTTGCTTATTCTAGGTACTTCATGTTTTACGTGGAGTCATTTGTCCTTTTGACTCTGGCTTATTTCATTTGCACAATGTTTTCAAGATTAACCCATGTTGTAACAAGTATCAGGGTTTTGCTCCTTGTCCAGGCTAAATAATATTCCACTGTATGTGTTTACCACGTTTAATTTATCCATTCATCTGTTGATAGACATTTGGATTGTCCTCCCCTTGGCTATTGGGGCTAATGCTGTGGTGAATGTGGATGTCTGAGTATCTGTTTGAGTCTATGCTTCTGATTCTTTTGGCTGTATACCTTGGAGTAGAGTTGATTGTTCATATGGTAATTCTATGTTTAGCTTTTGAGGAACCCTCAAACTGTTTTCCACAGCAGCTGCACTGTTTTTCCACTGGCAGTGAATGAGGGTTCCAATTTTTCCACATCTTTGTGAAGACTTGTTTTTTTCTTTTTAATACTAGTCATCCTAATGTGTGTAAAATATCTAGGTATACAAGTTTTATTGATTATTTTTATAGGTTTTTATTATATTTTTATTTTGCCTTTTATCTCATTTTCTGTGGTTTTTCTAGAAAAGTAGTTAAAAACTTAAAAATTGTGCCTGGGCATTTTTTTTAGTGTTTGTAATTTCAACTTTTGCTTCCATAGTGAAAAGATTCTCTCTTGTCTCTAGATGGAATAAATATTTCCTTCTGTTTTACTTTTGTTTTATGTTTATCCCACCACAAATTATAGTGGCATATCTGTATATGCATATGTATGTATACATACATATTATATGTAAAATGAAGGCTGAGTTTCAATTAATTTTTCCCTGTAGCGAGATCCTATTATCCTGTGAACATTAGTTGCTTTTTTTTTTATTATGGCGATACTTCGTGTTTATCACTTACTATATTCTTATATTCTTATATGCAGTGAGTATTCATTTCTGGACTCTTTACTTATCCCGTTTGTTTCTGGCTTTAAACCAGTCTTGTGTGATTTCAATTATCAACATGTTTTTTTAATGCCTGGAAAGGCTGGTCCCATCTTACTGCTTTCTCTCCATGATATTCTTTGATAGCTTATATATTTTCAAAACAAATTTCAGACTTTGAATGCTTAGGAACTTGAAAAAAAAGTGAAAGTGTAACTCGCTCAGTCATGTCCGATTCTTTTGCAGTCCCCATGGGGACTGTAGCCTGCCAGGGAAGCCTTTAGAAACTTGGTGGAAGGTAAATGGAAATTGTTTAAATCTATGTACTGACCAAGGAAAGATGGAACTTTCCCATCAGGTGACATAGTATGACTTTATCCATTTTCAAGTTTTCCTTTTTTCCATCTAATTTAATTGCTTTTCTTTATATAATCGTCATCCACCTCCATGTCATGCTAGTTATGAACGGTTTTTCTAGTTTTGGTTGGTCTCGTGAAGAGCTGAGTTGAACAATTGCATTGGAAGGCATTGCTTGGGTTTCATGGGTGAGAGATACTGACTGCTTTATTGTGTGTCATATGTTATGAGCTGGTCTTCCACTTAAAAAGCTTCCATTGTTGGCAGGCGCCTTTTCCACACCCGAGTGAGGGGGCTGAAAATACGTGTGTGTACAGTGAGAGTCTGTGCTGCACCACACACACACCTAAAGATCTTGGAACACACAGTGAGCTGGCAGCGTGTCTAGGATTAAGCAGAAGAATTTCCAATTCCTGATCTCTTTTTGGCTAACTGTGACTAGAGTATGTTTGAGCCCTCAATGAATATCTAATTCATAAAGTTACAGTGTTTAACCGGCATCACAGAGGGAACTTTGTGAAATACCCACAGTTGCATAAATCAGGCATTTTGCCTCCTTACCCCATTTACCCTCTCATCTTGGTACCTAGCTTTTCTTCCCATACGTGAGAGCCAGCTAAGCCATCTCTGTTTCTCTTTCCCCCAACCCCTTCCATTGTGTTTGTTTAGTGGTGTTCTGGATTTGAGTGCTGATTCTGCTACTTGCTTGCCACCTCTCTCAGTGGTACTTCTGGGAGCCTCTGTTTTACCTTCAGTAAAATGGGGATAATACCACTTTTCTTATAGGGTTATTAGGAAGATAAGTGAGCTGTGAGAGTGAACTTGTGAAAAGCAGCATGGAATCCTGGATTAGATCTTGGAATAGTGAAAGGACATTAGTGGAAAAGCTGGTGAAACCCAGATAAAGTCTGGGATTTAATTAATAGTAATGTACTAATGTTATTATTATTTTTTTTAGCTTTGGCAAATGTGCCATAGTTAAGCAAGGTAACAATATTATATAGCATGGATGAAGGGCATGCTATCTTTGTACTGTGTTTGCAACTTTTCTATAAATTTGCAGTTATTCCCAAATTTAAAAAATTTAAAAAGAACCTGCTTTGCAATGATAGTGTTATCCAAATGTGAGGCACATTTATTTCAGATATCTTTTGCTAGATTATTAGGCCTATTAAATAAGTACTTGTTCAATGAATGTTTATCAAATGCCATTTTACTAAGTGCTATGACAGGGTAAAGAAGTATAAAATAAGCCTCTGCTCTATAGTCTGTTTCAGGGAAAGAAGCTGAAAAGACACAGTCTGCCAAGTGCTAACACAGTAGATGTCACAGGGGCTGTGTGGTTGAGTAGCTGAGACCACAGGTACTGTGGGCTCTGCAGAGGGACCCGTCTGGGCTGAAACAGTAGGAAGAGCCTGTTAGAGAAGGGCGGCTGAGGTGAGCAGAGGGATGGAGGCAAGGACATAGGAGGTAGAGAGTAAAAGTAGCAAAAAACAAAGGAAAACCAATTTTCCCTCATTCTCAAGAAGGATACCATCTTTTGGGACAGATAAGTTGTGTACATCAAATAATTAGGATTAAGAGAGAACACTGGCTATATTGAATAGAGCTTAAAAGTGACATACAGCATTTCTCTAAGGGGTGGTGAAATTGTAGCTCCTTGTCTTTGACGATCCAGTTTTTCTCTCTACTTTAAGTCATGGCTCAAGGATTGTGCTCTGTCACTGTTTTACCAGGGTGACCATGGAGCAGTAACCGAATTGTCTGAACTTTGGTTTCTCCTGACTATAAGCTGCGACGGGGCAGATTTACTTCTGAAATTTCAAGCCCTTATGTTCTAAGAACATGTGTATATATACACGCACGCCTTGTCTTATCACTCTTTGCTTTATTATGCTTCATTTGTTGTTTAGTTGCTAAGTTGTGTCCAAATCTGTGTGACCCCATGGACAGTAGCCTGCCAGGCTCTGTCTGTGAGATTTCCCAGGCAACAACAGTAGAAATGGGCTGCCGTGTCCTTCTCTAGGGGATCTTCCTGACCCAGGGATGGAACCCATGTCTCCTGCGTCTCCTGCTTGGCCAGGCGGATTCTTTACCACTGAGCCACCAGGGAAGTCCATGTACTTCACGGATAATTAAAAAGTTTTTTTTTAAAACAAATTGAAGGTTTGTGGCAATGTTGCCTCAAGCAAATCTGTGGCACCATTTTTCCAACAGCATATGCTCATATTTTGATAATTCTTGCAATATTTCAAACCCTGTACCAGCAAAAGAGTTGATGGTTAGCATTTTAGCAATAAAGCGTACATTGTATTTTAAGACAATACTATTGTACACTTCATAGACTATAGTATAGTGTAAATATAACTTATATACCCTTGGCAAGCAGAAAAATTATGTGACTTGCTTTATCATGATATTTGCTTTATTGTGGTAGTCTGGAATCACACCTGCAATAACTCTGAAGTATGTTTGTACATACACACACACACAGAGTTTTTTTGAGAGCAGAGTATAAGCATGGACACGTAAAGTTTCAATGCTAGGATATCTGGCTTTCATATTTTGTCTCCAATCCAAACTTGAGATAGCACAAAACTCTTAAACAGATGAATGACTGGTAAATCACAGGCTCTCAGATAGCTCTGTAGACAGACTCAGTCCTGGTGGGAACCCTTGTAACTAGATTTGTAGCTGCATGAATGGTCAAATCCAAATAGTATTGACTGGACAGTCTTTTCCACTGGCATGCCACAAGGCTCTGGTTTTATTCTTTTCCTGGTTAACAATTTCACCATAATGTTTTATAGGTGGTACATACACGTTGTCAACACTTTATACAAAAGTAAAAAAGTTTAAACAGTGTAAAAAAGTCTCTTTCCTGTTCTCGTCCTCCAGCCTCCCCTTCCCTCCCCAGAGGCAGTCCCTGTTCTGTTTCTTATAATTCTTTCCAATTTGAATATATAAGCATGTCCATATATATTATTTGAATGTATACACATAAATGTTAGCACAATATACCTGCTGTTCTTCACTTTCCCATTTAAATCATCTTAGAATTTTTTCCAAAAAACTTGAAACCAACTTGAAAATCTTTGCCCCTTCCGTCTCCTGTTAACCCCAGTCAAAGAAGGAAACAATTTTAGTTCCAATAAGAACAATAATCACAGCAGATTGAAATACTTTTTGTTGTTCAGTTGCTCAGTTGTGTCCGACTCTTTGTAACCCCATAGACTGTGGCACACCAGGCTTCCCTGTCCATCACCATCTCCCAGAGCTTGCTCAAACTCATGTCCATTGAGTCAGTGATACCATCAGACCATCTCGTCCTCTGTCGTCCCCTTTTTCTCCTGCCTTCAGTCTTTCCCAGCATGAATGAAATACTTGAAACATATTTAAATTCAAGAATTCATAATGATTTTTTTTTTTCTTTTTTTTTTCATAATGATTTTTAAACAGAATAAAATTTCACTTTTTTGGGAGGATGTGAGAGTATCAGCTCATTTTTCTGAAAACTGGTAAATAAAAGGAAAGACTCCAACAATTCTCCTTCTTTTTCTTCACAAACTGAACCTTGAGGTAGACAAATAGTTTTTAAAAAAATACATTTATTGGTTAATTTTTGGCTGTGCTGGGTCTTCGCTGCTCTAGTTGCTGCGAGCAGGGGCTCCTCTCTAGTTGTGCATGGGCTTCTCATTGTGGTGGCTTCTCTTGTTGCCAAGTACGGACTCTAGGGCGGGTAGGCTTCAGTAGATGCAGTGTGCAGGTTTGTTGCCCTGTGGCATCACCAGGGATTGAATTGGTGTCCCCTGAATACCAAGGTGGATTCTTAACCACCAGGGAAGTCCGCCAAATAGTTGATAGGGGAAATTCCTCTTTAGAGACATGATAGATTATTACTGTTTTGCAGTCCCTCACCAATTAGTGGATTAAGGCAATAATCATCAATGGCTGCTAACATTGCAGTAGAGACACCAGACATTCTGTGCCTCCTGATGGGAGTACTTCATATGTATGGGGTAATTTGTATTTCCTTCACTGTGGAGTATCTCTGTGCATTTTTTTTTTTTTCTTGTTGATTTGTTGAAGCTCTTTTCATATCAAAGAAATTAGCCACTGGTCTGTAATATGAGTTGATAATGATCTTTCCCAGTTTGTTGTTTTCTCTTTTAATTTTGCTTTTGCTTTTTTTTTTTTTTTTTGGCTATTTCAATTAAAAAATGAATGTAGTTGAGTTCATCAATCTTTTATGACTTTTAGATTTTTGGAGGTCATTTTGTAAATTAATTAATTTATTTTTGGCCATGTCTTATGGCTTGTGGGATCCAAGTTCCCTGACCAGTGGAAGTGCAGAGTATAATTTTATTGATAGATTTTGTATGATACCTTAAACAATCTTTTCTGCTCTGAGATTATAAAAGTATTCTCCTCTATGTTCTTTAGTTCCTTCATGGCTTCCTCTTTATTTCAAAATCTCTGGTCTATCTGGAGTTGATTTTGATGTAAGGAGTGAAATCGGGATGTAACTCAGTTTTTGTCTAGTACACTACCCGCTTGTCATAGTACAGTTTACTGAATAGTCTGTCTTTTCTGTAGGAATTTAAAATGTCCCCTTTGTCATATACTGAATTACTTAATTCCAATGTGTATTTAATTCTGTTTCTGAGCTTTCTGGTTTATTTAATCAACATCTGCCTATTCATTTATCAGTGCCACATTGTTTTAGTTGTTGTAAGTTTATGGTATGTGTTAGCTAACACTTTGGAGAACACCCCTGCCCGTACTTCCTCATACACATAAGACTCTTCATCTCTAGAATGTTTATGGCTATTCTTCTGTATTTAGTTTTCCTTATAAATTATTGAATAAATGTATTTGGTTCTCAAAAAAGTCATGGTTTTTAAATTGAAATTGAGTAAAATTTATAGATTTTGTGTAAAGTGACTTGCCATCTGTTGTGTTTTACTAACTCAACCAAGATACTGGGAATATAAATAAAAATTCTTGCATTTACGCTGGGGAAACATCAGTTGCACAAAATACAGTTGTTTATTAACTAATTTACTCTGCATGTCAGACAATATTTCATATATTGGAGAGAAAGCAGATTATTTAAACTAATCGTAGGTGGTTCCTAGGCTCTTTGCTGTTTGTTAAGATCAAGCTTGGCATCATATCATGTGAAGAAATTATAGTTTCAGCTGACAACCGATCTTATGTTAGCCGACAGCATCATGTGGTTGCTTCTGAGTTATTGTAATCCTGGGTCACATCAGAGGATGCGCAGAGAGGGAGAAGTAGTGTGTAGCAAGTGAGTGGTTCAGGCTCTGAAGGCAGGCAGCAGGGTGCGAATTAGGTGCCCTACGACCTTGGAAGTTTACTTAACCTCTTTGAGCTTCAGTTTCCTCAGCTGTAAAATGGGGTCGTGTATGAGGCTTAAATGAGATCATCTGAAAGACTTGGCACTTTGTCTGGTACATGCTGGTGTTCTTTAAACATTGCTGTTATCATTTATATTGGAAATCTAACTCTGCTGGTCTGATATTATCTCATTTATTATGTTCGGTTTGTGATATCATTATTTAGAAATAAAGACAATAGAAGACAACTAGAAAAGGGCAGCCAGGCCATTAGAACAGGGCGTGACCTAGAGACATTAAAGAAATAGTAGGCCTTTTACTGGCACAGAGAAAGTGAATGAGAAACAGAGTGGCCAGATATTTATTCTGTATTGCTTGAGAGCATGGAGATTAAAACCATCTAGTGGAATTCAGTTTAACATAAGAAAAGTCTTTCTGGTAGCTACTTCTGTTCAACAGTGGAATGGCTCTCTGGACGGGAGGGGAGTCTGCGGGAGAATGGACACATGTATATGTATGCCTGAGTCCTTTTGCTGTTCTATCAGATACCTGAAACTGCACAGCATTGTTAATCAGCTATACCTCAATAGAGATAAAAATGAAAAAAAAACAATGGAACGGCTCTATAGTGAGCTGTTTCTTAGAAGAAATGTTCAATAAGGATCTGGATGGCCATTAGGAAACACCAAAAAGAGTTTCTGAATTACGAAGATGAGGCTAAACCAAGGGGGTTTTCCTGTGGAATTCTAGTGTAAATGTACATATATGTTAGTCGCTCAGTTGTGTCCGACTCAATGCAACCTCATGGACTGTAGCCCGCCAGGCTCCTCTTGTCCATGGGATTCTCCTGGCAAGAATACTGGAGTGGATAGCCATTCCTTCCTCCAGGGGATCTTCCTAACCCAGGGATTGAACCCAGGTCTCCTGTATTGGCAGGCGGATTCTTTACTGTCTGAGCTAGCAGGGAAGCCCAAATCACATATGTAGAAAATTCTCTGTATATTTATGGCTTATCCATTTTCAAAGAATTTTAAATGTTTGAGACCATGTTTGGTTCCTTTCTGAGTGAGAATATTGCAGTGTCTTGGGGTCCTTGTGAACATGAGTGATCATCAAAGATACGGAGAAATGAGGAGACTCAGGAATCAGCACATTTCACTTCTATCTTTGTCTGTTGTTACCTTGGAGACAAGTCCCTTATCTCTGAATGCCATCTTTTCTGTGTAGGCTGTTAATCTATGCTCCCCACTTTGAGTATGTATCTTTAAAAGAATAAGCACATTACTCAAAGTTTACTACCTCTTCGTGTGAATGGAGCTTTTTGAAAGAAGGTGATCTTTATTTGTACCTAGCAGACAAGTGACAAGTTTAAAGAAAACCCTATAAACTTGACTTTGGCCTTGACTATGCTCCATGTGTCACTGACACACTTCCCTGGTACCTTACTTTTCCTGCTACTTTATTGCAATAAATGTAACCGTAGTATGTTAGAAAAATTTAATAAAGTTATATAAAGGAGGTAATATTTAATTATTTATTTCAGATCCATCTTCCATTTTTTTTTTTTTTTTCCTCACAGGCTCTTACTGACTTGCTGTATTTTCCAGTATTATGTTCTGTAAAACCTTTTGCTGTCACCTGGTAACATTTGTGGTACCCTCATAGGTACTGTGTTATCCCATTAAGTGAGAAACCTGGTAAATGTGAACACAACCCTGAATTGATCTCTAAAATACCATTTCTGTATTTTCAGTGAATGACGAACCCACTGCAACCACTGATCCCGAAGAACCCTCTGTTGTTGGTGTGGCGTCCCCGCCTGTTGCAGTGTCCAGTGTGACCCCGAACCCCACGACTGTGGCTATCCCTGCCACGGCCACGCCGGCTGAAGGGGAGGAGCCTAGCACTTCGGGCACTCAGCAGTTCCCCGCAGCCGCCCAGGCCCCCGATGCTCTGCCTGCTGGGTGAGTAGCCTTCTGTCCCACCACAGCACCCCTAACCCCCTAAAAAAAAACCAACTGGGGCTCCTTCACCAGGCCAGAAACAACGTGGTTATTTATTACCTGGTGGCTAGCAGTCCCTGGGGAAGCTGCCATGCATAGGAGCAAGGAAGGTGTGGAAGGACTGCTCGTTCTACATAAATCTTGAAAAAGACCTAAATCATCTGGGGCCGAATCAATGCTACCTTATACAGTGACTTGAAATGAACAGCTCGACTCAAAGAGTGTGGCTGTTATGGAACAAGGAGCTCATTTTGCCCTCCCAAATCACTGGGTTTGCCCAGATCCTGCCTAGAAAACAGCTTTTCTCCCTCGCATTTTATCTCAATGGCCCATGGAGGACTTTAGGCCCTGAGTATTACTGTATGTTTTTCCATGACTGGGGCTGATGTTAACATGGACTCATAGTTTTCTTGCCACCTTTTGGTTCAGAATGAAATCTGATGCTAAATGCCTTGGGTGACAGGAAGATGGCCCCAGTAGGCCAAAAGTGAGAGGAAATGAAGCGCAAGGACCTTGGAATCAAATAGATCTGGATTGGAATCCTAACTTGACCTTTTATGACCTTGCCCAAGTGACTTACCATCTTGGTAAGGTAGAGGTGATAATCGTGCATAACTGTCTCCCCAGGAAGTTGTTGTTGTTCAGTCACTCAGTCATGTCTGACTCTTTGTGACCCTGTGAACTGCAGCATGCCAGGCTTCCCTGTCCTTCACCATCTCCTGGAGTTTTCTCAAACTCACGTCCGTTGAGTCAGTGATGCTATCCAACCATCTCATCCTCTGCCACCCCCTTCTGCTCCTGGCCTCAGTTTTTCCCATCATCAGGGTCTTTTCCAATGAGTCGGCTGTTTGCGTCAGATGGCCACGGTGTTGGAGCTTCAGCTTCAGCATCAATCCTTCTAATGAATAGTCAGGATTGATTTCTTTAAGGGGCTCCAATAAGACAGTGTATGTGAAGCCCTCACCCGATGGTGAGTGTTACACCTGGTGAATGATATTTTTGAAGTGGTTATGAAAGAATCATAAAAAAAGGGAATGGTTCTGAGCTGGGAAATAGTCTTATCTCAGGGTTCCCAATCACTTGTCAGGGCCAATTCCATGCGGTCCCACTGCCCATCCTGGTTATCAGGTTGGAACCAGGGAAGCCCTTGTGATAAAAGGGAAGGATGGTATACTGATGTATAACACGCCATACTGTTCTTCAGCCACTTTAGAAAACCCCATTGTCCAAACAAACAAAAAATCCTAAATCTGAAGGCATTTGGGATTTTTACCACTTACATCTTGCATCCCTAGCATCTGGCACACAACTCGACTTACATTTCTTATCAAAACACAATGAACACATGAAAAATATTACAAATGGTTTTTAACCCCCCAGACCCATAGAGAATCAGGGGATACTGAGAGGTGGCTCCAGAGTCTTCTGTGAAGTTTTTCCATTTTGTGAAAAGATTTATTGCTACTTGCTTGCGTGCAACTCCTTCCTACAGAGGTTTTTTTTTTTTTTTTCTTTTTCTTGTGTATGTGGTAAGGAATACTCGAAAGACCTTTGTTTGGTTTATAATTTGAAATCTGTATGTAATTTGGGAGGAGCAGAGTGGGATCATTTTGGCAGGGAGAGAAGATGGCCGCCCGGGTGCCTCAGGAGCCTGTTTGTTTGCTTTCCGCTGAGCAAAGCCTGGAAGGCGGGCTTCCCTCCGTGTGTCAGTCACAGGCAATTAAGGCTACTGGTTCAAGGCGTCTTTATGTAGGGCGTGTGTGAGGGTTACTGTTCTCCTGGATTGGGCCCTTCCTGTTTCCAGGCAGCTGGAAAACTCCAGGCCCTGAAAACATTCTTTATTCAGAGTCTGGCGGTCAGAGCAGCTCAGAGAAATTGGTTTTCCTACTTGGCCCCCCAACTCACCCCAACCAGAGGCTGAACCGCTTCTCTTGGGTAGAGTTTGAACAGCATCTTCTCCCTGGAGCGTTTAGAATGGGATAGTAGGTCTGAGGAGTTTGCTTCCCACTTGAACATGAGTGATGGTCCGGAGAAGGGCATTGAGACCCAGTTTTTCTGCCCAGAGGGGCTTCCAGGTGCCCACTGGGAGCCCTGGTACTTTGTGGGCTGTCTCGGAGCCTGGCGATTGACACTGACAGTGCTGAGTGCGTGGTGGTGAAGATGGCAGGCTTTCAGTTCTCTGCTCTGTGATGGCAAGCCAGAAAGGGCACACTTTCCACCCAAAGCCTTCCAATTCACAGACCTGCCGTCTCCACCCTAGCAGCTTATTTACAAGTTTAGGAGATCCAGAGAAGATGGATCATCCCTCCCTTCTTGGTATCTTACATTCAGGAGTCAGGGGAACCAATTTTAACCTTTTAAATAAAATTCTGAACATAACATTTCACCACCTAGAATGCCTCACTGGTTTCATCTTGTCTTTAGGAGTCAATTCTCAAATCCTTAATAAGACCTGAAAAAGCTCTGCAGGACAGGGCCTCATCTACCCCTTGAACCTTCCATGGAAGACATGCTTTGCTTTGCTCTCTAAGCTCTACCCATAATGGCTTATTTTAGTTTGACAAGTATACCACCCTTTCTCTGGGTTGGGGACCATCTGCTATGCTGGTTACCCCTCTCTGAAACCTTCCTCACCATTTTGTCCATTAATTTCTATCCATCTTCAAGTCTCAGATTAATCAGCACTTGCTCTGGGAATCCTTCCTCAATCCCCGGTAGACAAGGTCAGACCGCTCTGTGTATTGCAGTTCTTCTCACACGCATAATTGTGTGTTCTGCGTCCCTCTACCCAGCTGGGCTGTAAATGCCAAGATGGCAAGGAGCCTGGCACAAAGTCAGCTCCCAAGACATACTTGTAGTGCATTAATGAACCAGTTTTTTGAGGGTTTCCCACGTGGCTTTGGAGAAGGAAATGGTGACCCACTCCAGTATTCTTGCCTGGAGAATCCCATGGACAAAGGAGCCTGGTGGGCTATAGTCCATGGGGTCGCAAAGAGTCAGATATGACTGAGCAACTGACACACACGTGGCTTAGTGGTAAAGAATCCTCCTGCCAATGCAGGAGATGCAGAAGACATGGGTTCCACCTCTGGGTTGGGAAGATCCCCTGGAGGAGTCAGTGGCAACATACTCCAGTATTCTTGCCTAGAAAATCCCATGGACAGAGGAGCCTGGCGGGCTGCAGTTCGTGGGGTTGCAAAAGAGTTGGACATGACTGAATGACTGAGCAACAACAATGAATCAATTTAAATGCCATATATATATGTGTATATATATATATATGTATATATATATATATATACACACACACACATATACATATATATATATATATTTTTCCTCCACCTGGATGAATGTTTTCTGCTGTTTTGATGCCTCAAATAAAGAGGACCTATGACGGGAATTACATTTTCTTCCTAAGAGCAAGACCTTAATGGGTCCCTCACTAGGTTGTCTAGCTTTGGGTTCATGTATGACTCTCTCACAGGGTCGGGATGCTCCTTCCTGCTCACTAGGGGTCATCATGCCTGGGAAACACTGCAGAGCATGTCTCCCCCTTTGTGTGGCCTTTGTGAGCCACACTAGACTGCTTTTTTTGAGACATCCAGCTGACTTTGTCTCTTTTCAGCCTTACCTTCTCAACTCCTTCATCTCCTTCACAGAGCGGTCGGGCACAGTTCACTTGGGGATGCCAAGAGCTTATTTTTCCAGTTGCCACATGGCCTTTCTGAAACTTGCAGCAGATGAAACTGGTTATAAAGATGTCACATCCGCCTGTGTTTTAGTGACTGAAGGCCACCGAAACCTGGGCTGCCTCAATCCAAACAGAACACCCTTTATCCCTTTCCTCTCTCCCGGTCTCCAAACCCTCCTCCTGCCTTCTGTACCTTTTAATTTAATTAGCGAGAAGGAAGCCAATTGGAAGGGTGTGGCACTTTCAGCCTATGAACGTCTGTCAAGGGAAGGGGTGCCAGCCAGGCTCAAGAGACGTGGTGAGATAGTGGCCCGGGCGAAGGGCAGTGGGGAGGGAGGCCTGCTTTGATCAGCTGGCCCTGCATCTGGTTTTTATCAGCAGGGAGCCCACTTTCGGGACCAAATGCTCATTAACAGACCGTGTGTACATGGCTTAGATAAACTCCAAGCGCGTCCCAGGCCCTGCCGCTCGCCCAGGCCCTCGCGCACAGAGGCGCATTATTCCAGCCTGGCAGCCCGTGCTGCGCTGTGGTTTCTTACATAAGGGAGGCCGTTGTGTTTGGACTCTGCCGGCTTACCTCAGCGCTGCCATTTCACACCATCCCTCTCCTCCCGCAGTCATTGGCTGCCCTGGCTGTTTCCTGCTTCAGAGGAGAATTAATTGAGGAGGGTGTTCTCTGGATCTGTTGGATTTGCCATCTCTCCCCACCCCCAGGTCCAATTCTGCAGACCTAGAGGTCCTTTCTCCAGGTGGTCCTTGACACACTATCAAGGATGACAACCTGGTAAGAGTTCTTTGATGTTTTCTTTGTGGAGACACTTTAAGAGATGTTGGAATTTGCAGCTTCTTTCCTAAGTTATAAACCAGCCGCTGCCGTTGAATTTCATTCCAAACTCAATTTTGTCGCTAGCCAAAGATTCTTACCCAGGGAGTTTTAAAACAGTGCTTCTCAAACTGTCTGTGAAAAACTAGTCCTTTTTTTCCCCCCACTGTTTTTGTTTTTTTTTTCAGTCTCTTATGAACTTTTACTTTAGTCCTCTATTTAATGAAACATATCTACAGATCATGTATTTGGATGTGGCAATGTCAAATTGGTACAAAAATTTCTAAAAGCCTACAAACTTCTGAACTTTTCTGGTCACTGAACAGTAACAGTGTGAGCCGTGGACCACACTTTGAATAGCAAAGGATTAAAGGATTATACTGGGAGAATCTGTCCCTTTGTGCTAAGTAGTATGATTTAGTTCTTGACTCGGCAAGGATTATTACATGCTTAGGTAATGCCAGATAGTACGGCTTCCTCCTCCTCATCTCAGAATGAAATCCTTGTTTCCAAAGATTCTACTCTGTCAGGGCTGGCTCATGAGAAGTTCTTGCCCTGCTCTATGGATATTTTCGTGTGTAATTAGGAATTTTCATTTTACTACACTTTCTTAAGCTGGTGTTACTACACTCAGGAGCTGGTGTTACTGTGTCCTCCATCTTTGTATTCCCAGCACCTAGCATAGTACTTGGCTTCTAGAGAGATGGAGTGAGGAGTGGTTGTTGAATGACTAGATAAGTGTTTTCATTCTCAAAAGCTGTTACGATTTTTTATAGTTTTTGTTTTTGAAAAATTGGAAAAAAAATAGAAGAAACAGAACAACAACAATAACAGACACCCACCTAGATATAACCATTGGCACTTTTCATGCACCTTGTATATACTTTCGCCTGATCATTAGTAATAGTTAACACATGTTAAATGCTTACAGTGTGCTGGGAGTGCTTGGTTTCATAGGTGGGTTATTTCAGTCTTCATGGCACTCTGTAGTAGCTACTATGCTTCTTTTACCCTTATTTTGCAAATGAGGAAATCTTAAGTGGTTTGCCCAAGACCACATATACAGACATGTATACGTAAACATTAAACACACATCTACCAAAATTTAATAATCTTAGGGCATGTGCTTTTAAATTTTATTTTTTTAATTGTAAAGTATTTTAAGCATGCAAATAAGAATAGAAAGTAATATAAGAAATACCTGTGGGCTCCCCAACTCAGTCTTATCAAACTTTAGCATTATGCTGCATTTAGGATAAATCTCCCCTTCCTTACCTTGTTATTTAACCTCTTGATGAAGGAGGCATTATAAATAAAGTTGAAAGTCCTTGTGAATGCCTCCTTGATCCCATTGCCTATATACAGAGATACACGGAACTGGAAACATTCATTTAAACTGCTCTATGGTATTCTGTTGTATGAATAGGTAAAATTCTATTTGTTATAATTAAAATTTATATGTACCATGTATGTGATAGATATATAGATATAAAAATAACATTTTATGTTTGTGTTTATTTGTATTATAATTACCTCTTCGCGTTTATTAACAATGCTACAATGAAGTGTTTTCTGTGCATGCCCTTTTGTGTGCATGTTTGTTTCTTTAGGGCACGTACTCAAACTGGAATTTCTTCTTTGTAGGAGGATGAAGGTTTTCACTTTTAGTAGATGCTGTCAAATTGCTTTTTGAGTCAGTTCACCAATTCACACTCCCATGAGCATGCATAAGCATTCCTGCTAAAACAAAATTGTCAGATAGTTTTCACTTTGGCCAGTCTGGCAGATGTGAATGGGTGTCTCTTGCTGGTTTTACTTTGAATTTTCTTCATTGTCCTTGAGATTAAGCCAGTTTCTATATTTTTAAAAAATTTGGTTTTTGTGTTTCTTTTCTTGTGAATTGCCTGTTCATATATTTCTGTCAATTTTTCTGTTTGACTATCTGCTGTTATAATCTGCAGGATTTCTTAATATGTGCTGGGTACCAATTACCTCTCAGTTACGTGCATTGCAAATATTTTCTCCTTGTCTGTGGCTTGTCTTTTAACCTTTTTATGTTGCTTTTTATTGTACAGGAGTTCAAATTTTAAGTAGCCCAATTTGTTCATCTTTTTCACAGGCCTTTTGTGTCTTGTCTGAAATACTTCGTTACTCTGATCATGTAAAAATTTTACATGCATGCTTGACTCCCCCTGAACCCCGTGTTTTGTAGATTCTGATATGTACGTTATTTAACACTTAATTTCTTTAAAATCAAGATGTGATTTACAAGCATTAGAATATTATAGTTTAATTGACAGAGGTTTTTTTTTTCTTTCGTGGTGATATGTTAAAAATCTTATAATTGGTGGCATTTTAGATTTAATGAACAATAGTGTCTTTTGCCTGGAAAATCCTGTGGACAGAGGAGCTTGGTGGGCTGCAGTCCATGGGGTTGCTAAGAGTCGGACGACTGAGTGATGTCACTTTCACTTTTCACTTTCATGCATTGGAAAAGAAAATGGCAACCCACTCCAGTGTTCTTGCCTGGAGAATCCCAGGGACGGGGGAGCCTGGTGGGCTGCCGTCTATGGGGTCGCACAGAGTCGGACATGACTGAAGCGACTTAGCAGCAGCAGCAGCAGCAGTGTATTTTTATAATTTTTAAACAAAATTTTGTTTATCTTATGCATGTTATTTTTTCTGCTCAGCATATTATAAATACTATTTTAAATGACTGAATATTCATTATAGAATTAACATAATTTACTAATTTTCCATTTTAAAGCATTTAGGTTTTTTCCAGTTTTTCTGTAGCATGCTACAACATACTGTGACAGATACACTTACAGCTAAATCTTTGACACATAATTATTTCCTTAGGATATATCTTCGAAGTAGAATTGCTGAATTAAAGGAGGTTCATGTAGGAGAAGTTTTTAACCAAGTTGCAAAATTGCCCTTGGGAGCGTATATATCCATTTTTGCTCCTATCAACTATGTTTTTAAAACACTTAAATTTTTTTTTTAATTTAATTTTTTTGGCCATGCTCTGCAGCCTGTAGGATCCTAGTTCCTTAGCCAGGAATTGAACCTGCTCCCCCTGCATTGGAAGCATGGAGTCCTAATGATTGGACCACCAGGAAGTCCCCCACCAACTTTTTTTTTTCTACTAGAGAATAATTGCTTTACATTGTTGTGGTGGTCTCTGCTTACATAAACTCGAATCAGTCATAATGATACATATCTCTCCTCTCTCTTGAGCCTCCCTACCCCCAGTCCCCTCCATTCTACCGCTCTAGGTCATCACAGAGCACTAGGCTGGGCTTCCTGTGTTATACAGCAGCTTCCCGATAGTTATCTGTTTTACACAATAGTGTATGTATGTCAATGCTACTTTCTCAATTTGTCCTACGCTCTCCAACTATTTTTTAAAAATAATTTTATTTATTTATTTTTGTCTGTACTGGGTCTTCACTGCTGTTTGGGCTTTTCTCTAGCTGTGGTGAGCGGGGGCTACTTTCTAGTTGCAGTACGTGGGATTCTCATTGCAGTGGCTTCTCCTGATGCAGAACACAGGTTCTCGGGCATTGGGGCTTCAGTAGTTGCAGCATGTGGGCTCAGTAGTTGTGGCTCCTGGGCTTTGGAGCACAGGCTCAATAGTTTGACCCATGGGCTTAGTTGCTCCACGGCAAGTGGGGTCTTCCTGGATCGGGTATTGAACCCTTGTCTCCTGCATTGGCAGGTGGATTGTTTATCACTGAGCTACCATGGAAGCCCTCTCTAACTATTTTTTAAGAGTGACTATTTCCCTACATTACCAAACTTATCTACAGTTTTTAAAATCTGCAAATTTGATTTTTAAAAATGTTTTTATTTTTTTAGTAGACACCATCTCTAGGACTTGTCTTGCATCTCTGTGAAAGCATATCTTTTAATGTTGCCATATTCCTTTGAAGGGCTTTGTGGACTTTTCCAAGGCAAAAAAAAAAATGGTTGAAAAAGGAGAAGAAAAACAGACCTTAATTCAGAGTCCTCAGTAGCTACTACTGTGCCCCCCTATGCTTAGGGGGCATAAAGTGCTGGTTGTTGATAGTTTTAAAAGGGGGGTTAGTGTGCTTGGATTTAAAGGGAAGCTCAGTGTTTCAAGAAGGGTTCTTGGGGGAAGGTCTGAGTTTAACATACTTCTTACCCAGTTTACAGAGGACCTCCTGAAGCAATGAAAACAGTGAAGAGGAGATGTGTTCCATTGCACACAGATTTTTGACTCATAAAACAGTCTGACAATGTCCCTACAGAGGAAATAAATCTTATGGTTCACCCAGGAAGTGGCCAGAGCTTGGGGAATAAATGGGATTTGGTTCAGAGTTAAAATTTATTATAGGATCATAAAGTAATTTCCTGTAATGTTTGCCGGAGGGAAGTTGAATCTCTACATAGGCAGCTTTAAGAATACCTGAATACTTTCAGTGTATTTTTCTGAAGTTTAGTTTGGGTCTAAGTAACCAGCAAGGCATCTTTTGTTTACTGGTACCTAAGTATTCTGGCAGCACTTTGTTTTCTGATGAAGAGAGTGTATTTTGAATGAGAGTCAGCTTCACTAATGCCCAGTGCTTGTGTTAATAAAATTTATTAACAAATTATAAATAACGCAAGTTAATAATGCTCTTAGTAAGAATTTGTGATTCATCTCTGATCCTAAACCAAAATCCTTGGACTGTCGGATTTAAATTCCTTCTCAATTTAATTTGACTCTTGGTGAAACTGTGATTCTGTCCAAACTTATGGGACTCTGACCAAGATGTGTGTTAATCATGATGGTTGAATATACACTGTAACGGCAAGTAACTGAGAACTCATTTCCTGAAGACCTTTTAGGAAACTTTCCACAAGAAAATGTGGTTCAGGTGACCAGACAATTTCTTTTCAGGTAACATAGAAATGATTGCATGCCATCCTAATAATGGAATTGAGATTTTCTGCCTTTACCTTTTTAATAGTGATGGTGGTTTGGGGGAGAACTGGGGCATGGAAGAGATACAACTTGATATTAATACCAAACACAAGGTCGTGTGTTTGATGCACAGTGAGGCCAGACAATACCTAAACGTTGTGGTTTGGAGGGCAGAGAAAGGTTTATTACAGAACCATACAAGAAGATGGGTGGCTTGTGCCCCCTAAAATCCCAAACTCCCCAAAGTGTTTCAGCAAAGCACTATCAAAGGCAAGGTGAGGAAAGGTCGTGGTTAGTTGTTGCAGACTTCTTGGTGTTGGAATCCTTTGTGCTTGCAGCTGTCCACATAGGTCAGGTCACGATGTCCCTATAAATCTCCAACAAGACAAACATTATTCTCTGTTCTGAAACTTTTTATATGAATGGACTCTTAAAGGTTAGAACCTTGAGAATGGGCTACCTTGTATATTTCAGACTATAGGTAACATTCTTTTACAAAAGGTGCAGAGCCAACATGACTAAGCACACAAAGTTTAAAGTAAAAGAAACAGATCTAATATGGAGTCAGATGTGTTCTTCCCTATTACAAACTGAATAAAGGACAGTTAAAATCCATAGGAGCAAAGGGAATTTAGGTTTTTTTAAAAAGTACAGAGATTAATTGAAACTGGAGACTGTTTTTTAAGTCCTTTCAAATAGAAAGACCCTGTGTAGTCCATGGTCCAACTGAATGCTACGCATTGAAGGCCAAGGAGCAATGTGTTGGGAAGGGACCTGAATCGAGCTTGGGCTTTTGAACACTGTTTCTGAGAGCATCAAAGAAAGCTTTTCAGTGGGAGAGGATGTGACCCACGTGACCAGGATGCAGTATCGAGACCCATGGGTAGTTTCATTGAAAAGCCTTTTAATCTCAGCATGAAGAAGATGCTTATAAGGTTCAGAAACCTAACCCCTGCCAGGGATGCGCTGATGAAAGGTCGCTGCCAGTATCACTTTCTTGGCATGGAGAGACCAAACTAAGACAGTCAGAAGGCTTAATCTATGTGGGTCAGCAGCTACAGAGGGGAGAGGAGAATCGGGAGGCTTGTTTGATTGGCGAGAGAATCGACCGACTCTGCCACAGGAATGGAGGGGAGGAATTTGTATGAATTCTGAGGAGCCGTGCAGGTAGGGAGGAGTTGAGAGTTCTCTAGGAAAAGCAGCTAGGCCAGGTCACAGATCAGGGAGGACCCATATGGACATTTAATCCAAGCAGGAGTCCAATTTTAAAAGAAAGAATGTATATATCAAAAAAAAAAAAAAAAAGCAGAAAGGTAATGGAAGAAAGGTCTTATTCCTCTTGGTAACTGTTTTTCTAGCTAAGCCAATTGAGAGGGTTCATAGAAGGACACTGAGATTCACCGGACAATAATAATGCCTGAAAGAGAGCCTTTCATTTCTAAGGATCAACTGGGATCAAAGACAGGATAGACAGGTCTTGTCTAGGCTTGGGAGGAGCTGCCATAACTCTTGAATATAAGCAAAGAGGACTTCACGCCGATTTCCTTCTTGACAGTGCAGGAAGACCACTGTGTCAATTAAAGGCATTTACTTCATGGAATTTGAAGAACTATCCGTTCTTCAAATGAAAATAGTAGTCAAAGTATAATAAAACCAAAGTTCTCTCCTTGCCTCAAATGAAATAAAAAAGAAGCCAGAAGTTGAGACCACTTATGAGATGAAAGTTATAACAAAAGAATTGTTGGAATAAAGAAAAATGTGTTTTAGCACCTTTTCTCTCCAACTACAACAACATGTATTTTGTCTTTATTCAAGGGACAGCCCCACCCGCCTATTATGGTCAGTTTTCCAAACAGTGACTGCAAAATGAGCAAAGTTGTTTTATTGGGGCTTTTGTGCCATGAAATTGCCAAGGACAGGAAGGATAGAGCTAATTTCTTAGGAAATGCTGAGGAATTCTCGGCTCCTTAAATCTTTATTAGGAGCAAATGTTATGAAAGAGTGGTTTGCTATCCTTGCCTTGAGGAGCTTCCATATTTCAGTACTTATCCTTAAGCCAAGTATCTTTCTCAAGACTTTCTTTATTTCCAAATTCAGATGAATAAAGAGAGTATCAAATTTGCTGCTTGATTACCAAGCAGACAGGAGGAATTTGGAGAGATGGTGTGAAGTCACTCTATGTTAGCCTCCTTTGTGGCTGAAAAGTCCCTACTTAATCCCCAGAGATGGGACATTAGCCTCTTGAACTTGCAATATCTGTTACTCTTTTATCTTTAATTCAAAAGGCCATCGAGAGGGAGAAGAGCTGTAACTTCACCCTGTGTGTCTTTTCACCTCATCACTTTTGCCAGAAGATTCTCCCCCCTGCTCCTTTTTTTTTTTTTTTTTCAATTTGGCTGTGCCAGGTCTTAGTTGCAGCACTCGGGGTCTATAGTTATGGCATGCGGGATCTTTTAGTTCTGCCCTTTTAATAATATACCAACTAAAGTGCATAGATCTTCCTTTGCAGTGGGAGGAGCCAGGGCACTTGGGCCAGGTTACCACTTGCCCTTCCTTTCTCCCTTTCAGGAGGCCATGGTAAAACTCAGAGGCTAGAGAGTCTGAACTGAGTTTTATTTAGCCCCTCTGAGCCTCGGTTTCTTCGATGGTGATGGCATGTTCCCCTTTAAAGGATGCAGGCAGGACTGAATGAGGTAAAACACGAGCCTGCAACTCATTGTGGATGCTCAGTGGGTGATGGTTACCCCTTCCCATTTTTGCCTTGAAAACCTTGCATGTATCTCTATCTGAATTAGCCTCAGAGGGGCTCATCAGTGCTGTCCACTGATCAGATGTGAGAAACGGTATCAAATAAAGCTCATATCTATTTGAGTAGACACACCAGGCTTAGTGATAGAAGTTAGGACATTTATTTCAGTATGCAGTCAACTCTCTGCTATAACATATGTGTCCCTAAAAATCACCACGCTATGCCAAATCATGTAGCAAAAACCACAGGGTTTATGGGAAGAAATGGGTTAAGGACATAACAGACAAAAATTTGTCAGTGACACATACACAAACAAGAATGTAATAACATAGTAGCACAGTTTTACACACGTTAAATGGTTGAGACCATAGTACTTCCCTGGTGGCTCAGAGGGTAAAGTGTCTGCCTGCAATATGGGAGACCTGGGTTCGATCCCTGGGTTGGGAGGATCCTCTGGAGAAGGAAATGGCAACCCACTCCAGTACCTTTGCCTGGAAAATCCCATGGACGGAGGAGCCTGGTATGTTACAGTCCATGTGGTCGCAAAGAGTCGGACACGACTGAGCAACTTCACTAATACTACAATAAAGATGCAGGATTCCACGAGAAAACCTGCAGTTTGCTTGTGGAAGCAGGTGCCTGAGGATTAGAGCTTGTTGAGTGTTGTCATGAAGTGGTACAAGGAGGGTTTTCTGAACTCAGATGGGAGTTGTAACACCAGATGTGGGTGAGTGTGGTATGTAACACGCCCCAAAGTGAGGTAGCTGGTAGATGTGTGTGGTTTTTTTGTATTCCTACACTACTGGGTTCAGCCCAGGGAAGTCTTCTGTGTTCATATAGTATGTTTAGAAGACAAATACATGCACAGCAAACACAAAATTCACATCATACTCACGTTGTTCCCTTAAGTATCAAATCACACTGGCATAGACCTATGTCTTTAAAATAAGCATTTCAGCAGAACTGACTGTACTATCTTCTTGGTAAAGGCCACCTTCCTCTTGGCAGCACCCAAAAGTAGGAGTAGAAAAAATCAATGTAAAACATAAAGACTAAGGGACCATTCACATCCTTTATAAAATGGTAGTCATTTTATAAACAAAGATAAATCTTTGCTTCCCTTATATGTAGGTTACTAGGTCAGTGGAGTTACTGTCAGACTGTGTTGAATGTGGGAATAACAGGAGTATGGGGATGGGTGGTCCTTGTCTGTATTTTGTAGTGATTTTGCCTTTGGATCCACTGTTTGGATCATCTGCTACCTTGTCTTTCTGCCATTGGCACAGGTGAGCCGCCCTCAGCACCCACATACAGAGACAGGAGTGGAACAGCCAATAAATAGCAGTTTGCTGTGTTTCTTGGTTCATCCAGATCTCTTTTAAAGACCTTCTGTAAATGAGTCCTATATTTTAAAAAGAAATGTGATCTTGAATGTATATGATGCCAGGAGAACAACGGGAATTGTATGATTTGTGACTTTAAGAGGTAATAGGTTACAAGGGCTGGAGGGTCCACGGGTAAACTTTAGGTGTGGGGGTCTATGAATCCCAGAAACTGCACACATTTTTGATGGTAAGCCCATTTTGGAGGGAAAGAGTCTTCAGCTTTCATTACCTCCCTAAAAGGATCTTTGATCCCAAAATGGCCAGTAAACAGTGATTTGGAAAAATCCATGGGAATGTAGATTCATAGGGATTATGTAGAGGAATTTAGCACTATCTATGGGATATCTAACAACCTTGAGTCCGTAAAGGGGAGTTCTCATAGTTTTCTCAAGAAGCAGGCATGGGTCCCATTGTCAGGCTCGGCGTGGAGCTGGTCTGACCAGCAGGTTGGTCTTGCATGTTGTCTTTGATGTTTCCTGTCAAATTAGCCACATCAGTAGTGAAGGACTCCATTGAACCAGGACTTATGCCTTTCACCAGCGTGTCTCATGCCTCCCTTGACTTTATTTTGCAGATGGGAGCAGCGAGAGCTCCCCAACGGGCGTGTCTATTATGTTGACCATAACACCAAGACCACCACCTGGGAGCGGCCTCTTCCTCCAGGGTAAGACATGGACCAGTGAGCCCCGAGGCTCTAGAACTGGCACCAAGAGTCCCCCATCGACTTCTCCACCACTATGCCATGATCATCTCTCTATTTCCCCCACTCCCCTCCTTTCTCTCTCTCTCTTTCCCCCTCCTCCCATAGTCTTCCTCTTCTGTGGTCTCTGCTCTCTCATTCTACTTTCCCTTCTCCCTCCATTTGTTGCCTTGGCCATGGAAGTTCTTTTCTTTCTTATTTATTTATTTGACTGCACTGGGTCTTTGTTGTAACATACAGGATCTTTGATCTTTCTGGTACATCTGGTACACTTTCTTTTAGGTGTGTCATGTGGAATCTAGTTCCGTGCCCAGGGATCGAACTTGGACCCCCTGCTTTGGGAGCATGGAGTCTTAGTGACTGGACCACCAATGTAGTCCCTGGCCCTGGGCTTTCTTAAGTGATATGCAGAGCCCCATGGCTGTTGGGTTCTGGAGGAAGGAGGGCTTTGGAGGCCTCTGAGGCCATTGGTGTCTCAGTGACTTCAGACATTTCACCTACAGAAATAACCTGTAGGGTGCGGTTTTCAGTTTCAGCAGATGTAGCAAAGTATAGGGACATTTATCTTGGGTCTCTTGATTGTTTTTCCTACCCACTTTAATTCTGTTCTCATTTCTTAGGACACACTAGGATATTTAGAGCATCTATGGGGGGAACAGAGTGCACAAGGAAGCCAAGATAGAGAAGGTATTGATGAGTTTCGCAGCACCCTGCATCCCGCCAGCCCCCAGAGACAGTGTGCTGCGGCATTCGGCTGGGCTTTGTGAGAATGCAGCTAAGTTCTCCAAAACCCAAGGATAAGTGAGGCTTCCAAGTAAGGGAAGACTGTCCAAGTTCAAGGAGAAGGGGTTTGGTTCCCTCTCTGCCAGGGACAGAAAGTTCTTTCCACATGTGTCTCCCGGTGCTGAGAGCTTTCGAAAGGGAGTGTATTCTGCTCTCAGGAAAGAATCACCAGTAGAGCAGGCACGAAGGCCTCCTACACAGAACATGAACACTGACTTCCTCCTCTGAAGCTGGCGGAGGGAGAGGATGTCAGAGTGGGCAGGAGAACCCTGTGCTCTGTTTTGTTCACCTGTCAGGCATGTGCTGGGCAGATACCACCTCATTTCCCAGTCCTACAAGTTTCCATGCATGGACTGCTTTTGGTTTCAGTTTCCCTAGTAGAATGCCTGTGTTTTCCTTTCCTTCCTCGTCCTTCTGGAAATCACACTCGTAGTACACCATCCTGAGTTCTCATGGCTCCCCCTTCTCTTTTTTTAAACGAAGGAAACCTCATTTATTTTGTTTTTTCTAATATTTAGTTATTTGGTTGTGTCAGGTCTTAGTTGTGTCACAAGGAATCTTTTGTTGCAGCACACAGACTGTCTGCTTGTAGTGTGTGGGCTCAGTTATTCCACGGCATGTGGGATCTTAGTTCCCCAATAAGGGATCAAGCCTGCATCCCTTGCACTGCAAGGTGGCTTCTTAACCACTGGACCACCAGGGAAGTCTGTGTTTTCTCCTTTGACTAATGAATTGCCAATCCAGGTTTGATGCATGATACAGGGCACTTGGGGCTGGTGCACCAGGTTGACCCGGAGGGATGGGATGGGGAGGGAGGTGGGAGGGGGGTTCTGGAAGGGGAAAACATGTACACCCATGGTGGATTCATGTCAATGTATGACAAAACGAATACAATATTGTAAAGTTAAAAAATAGATAAATAAACTAATTTAAAATAAAAAAAAATAATAAAAAAAAGATATAATTGGGACAAAAAAATAAATAAAGTCCAAGGAATTTACCAAAGTTAAACATTGACTTCTTAGAAAAAAAATTAAACATTTTATTATGGAAATTCTAGAAATGTTCATATTGAAGTTTTCAAATGTGCACAAAGAATCCCCACACGGTCAACACCTAGCTTCAATAATTATCAACTCAAGGCCATCCTTGTTTCATTTGTACCAGGAGTTGGCAAACTGTGGACCTGTTGGCAAAATCCGCCTGCCACCTGTTTTCATAAATAAAGTTTTATTGGAACATAGCCCCTCTCATTTGTTTACTTATGGTCCATGGCTGCTCTCGTGCTTATTGGGAGAGTTGAGTAATTGTGACACAGACTGTATAGCCAGCAAAGACTAAAATATTTACTTTATGACCCTTTGTAAAAGACATTTGCTAATTCCTGCTCTGTCATCCTCGTTCACCCCCCACCACCCCAATCTTAGATTATTTTGAAGCAAATCCCAGACATCATATTATTTTATCCAAATTTCAGCAATATGTCTAAAAAATGGTCTCTTTTAAAAGTAAAATCACTGTATTTTTAAGTGTTTACCTACTACCATCAAATACTCAGTCAGTAGTCAGATTTCTCCAATTGTTTCATAAATTAATCATCAACTTTTAACAGGATGCGTTGCACACTTGTACTTTGTGTGTTTACAGCACATATAACTCTTTAAGTGTGTTGATTGCTTGCTTCTTAACCTCTCTGGTTTATAAGTTATGGAAACCTTGACCTGGTGAACATATGATGAAATCTAAATGAAGATATTTAATGGTGTCTTCTAAGAATGGCTGAGGATTTACTCTTGTTTAAGTGTTGAGGTGGGATACTAGAGCCAGCTTTCTTATTTTCAAGATAGTTATAAGTTTTTTTAGAAAACGATTCATTTATTTATTCTTGGCTGTGCTGGGTCTTTGTTGTTGTGTGTGGGCTTTCTCTAGTTGTGATGGGAGTGGGCTACTCTTGTTGTGGGGCACAGGCTGTAGGTGCTTGGGCTTCAGTAGTTGCAGCATGAGGGCTCTGTACTTGTGATGTGAGGGCTTAGTTGCCCTGTGGCATGTGGGATCTTCCCGGACAGGAATCAAATCGGTGTCTCCTGCATTGCAAAGTGGATTCTTAACCACCGGACCACCAGGAAAGCCCTATAATGTTTTATTGACTCAGCTCTGTGCCCTCTGTAGCCCATGAGTTCTTCCTGAGTTTTAGGCCCTTTGAACTCCTGTCACTTAGTTCTACGATGTAATAGGGAACCTGGAGAGAACAGAATTCTCAAGCTTTCATCGCTAACTACTGGGAGAAGTTCTGCTCTAGGGAAGTGTTACCATGGTGAGAGCAATCTTGAAACTACAGATGGAGCCATTGCATTGTATCAGCAGTCCTAGTCATCCAGGAGCAAGACTGAGCTGAAAGATTCACTTTATTGTCTGTCCCCTCTGTCTCACCCACGGGACTCTTGTATAAAGACCGGTCATTTACATGTTTTATCCTCACTTTGAGAATCATTATTCCAGTTAGAATAAAGGTTGAAATGCATATTGTCCTAGCTTGTTCATAGCTTACAAAAGCTCTTGCCACTTAATAATGCTGCGAAGTCACTTCAGTCGTGTCCGACTCTGTGTGACCCCATAGACGGCAGCCCACCAGGCTCCACCATCCTTGGGATTCTCCAGGCAAGAATACTGGAGTGGGTTGCCATTTCCTTCTCCAGTGCATGAAAGGGAAAAGTGAAAGTAAAGTCGCTCAGTCGTGTCCGACTCTGCGACCCCATGGACTGCAGCCTACCAAGCTCCTCCGTCCATGGGATTTTCCAGGCAAGAGTACTGGAGTGGGGTGCCATTGCCTTCTCCACCACTTAGTAATACCATATTACATATTTGAAGGTTGCTAAGAGAGTAGATCTTAAAAGTTCTCTTCACAGGAAAAAAAAAATTGTAACCATGTACAGTGACAAATGTTAACTACACTTACTGTGGTGATTGTTTTGCAATATATACAAATATTGAATCTTTATGTTGTAAAGATAAAACTTAAACCTATTATAATGTTACCTGTCAATTAGATCTCAGTTAAAAAAAAAAAAAAAGCAATCAGTCATTTTATCCAGGAGCAAAAAGTGTTGGACCTGGTAATTCAGGATGAGTGCAATAATTTGTCTTCAGACACTCTTAGGTGGTTCTCAGACCAGAGGTGAGCAGGGGGAGTAGGTGCTATAGAGCATGGTATTGGGGACCACTGTCACAGAGGACTCCAACTTGGTCTTTAGGAAAGGCTGGGGGTGGACTTCAGGGAAAAGAGGAAGGTGATCCAGGTTAAGGGAACAGTGTGAATGTGAAAGGTGTATTTAGGGAATGATGCATGGAGCAGTTTTGGTGAAGTGGAGGGTTTGTGTGAAACAGAGATGATCAAAGTGTGTCTAGTAAGGCCCTTGGGTTTGGTGCAGTTGCCCCCTGGAATCAAACAGCATGAAAGGGCCTCCAACTGCTGCTCTGTTTTTATCGATTATAATTCTGCGTAAGATTTCACCTGCTATCAAGGGTGTGATTATGCTGTTTGACAGTCTGAAATTCACCAATGCAGAGGACTTCTAGTTAAACATATGGATCAAACATGTTTATTTCCATTCCTTCTTGAAAACCCATTAAAATGGCAATAAAGGTTATTTTAAAAAGTATAATGATAAAGGCATGGAAGAGGAGAAAAAGCATGTGGGAGATTGTAATCAAAGTTTAGTTGCTGATGGATAAATGGTAGAACTGAGAAAGCTGAAACCCAAGCTTCCAGTGTGGGGTTTCCACCTAAAAGGCAGCCAGTTTGCACCATGGAGCCCTAGAAAGCCTCAGCCGTCAGGGACATATGGGGTATGTGTGTGTGAATGTGTTATGTGTAATGAGACTAAAAACCTGAAGTTTAAAACTTGTGCAGGGAGCAGCTAGATTCCTAGGTTGTCAGCCATCACTCCCAACCCCTGCCACATGCATGCAACCACATGGCTGCTGCTAGTGTAAGAAGTTCCTGGTAGAACAGAACCAGTGTGATGAACATGGTCATAGCTGAAGGCAGAGATGAACTCAGGAAAAAGGGATTAAGTGAGAATGCTATCCTCAGGGAAAAGATTGGAAAGTTGTTTTTTTTTTTTTTTTTTCCTGGGGTAGTGACAGGTGGCTCAGTTGGTAAAGAATCTGCCTGCCATGAGGGAGACCTGGGTTCGATCCCTGGGTTGGGAAGATCCCTTGGAGAAGGGAACGGCTACCCACTCCAGTATTCTGGCCTGGAGAATCCTATGGACTATATAGTCGATGGGTTCACAAAGAGTCGGACACGACTGAGTGATTTTCCCTTTCACTTTCTTTCAGTGACCAGTCTAAGGGCAGAAAACTACAGATCATGATATTTGAGGATCTTCTAATGAAACAACTGAGCAAATCCAGAAATCAACTTTTAGACATTTTAGCACTCAAGTGTGAGGATTGATATAAAGCCATCATCAGATACGCAGGGTTTCAAAAAATTAACTTTGGTCCATCACCTCTCAGAAACTCCTAGCTGTTTTCTTCCACCAGACAAGAGGAAACAGAAAGAAATGGTGAGATGCAGGACACAGGAGACTAACTCAGCTCAGGGGCCAAGAGGAAGATGAAGGAGGATGCTTAGGACAAGAATGTAGAGCAGGCCTGGAGAACAACTGTCTGCCCCAGACAAAGGGTACTGGACAGATGAGGCCAAGAGTTAAGTGACCCTGAGTGGCACCTGCTCTGTCAGAGTCTGGGGCTGAATTAGTGGCAGGTCCTTGAAGTCCAAGCCGAATAAAACACGCAGTTCTTAACTCTAGAGAAAAAGAAAAAGTTGTACAAGTAAGGACGTGTATGTATAGTATTCTACAAAGTTATAATCCAAACTCCGAATATTGATTTAATGATGCTTTTCTAAATTGGGAGGACAGGAAAGGAGAGAGCTTTGTGTGTGTTAGCTGGTAGGGTACAAGAACTAATTCTTCAGTTTCGATAGTGGCAAGTCCATAGTAATCTCTGACTTGGCAGAAATCAAGAAATTATGGAGTAAGCATTTATTTAGAAGATAAAATCAAGAGTTGAAGGTAATTATTGCCCCTGGGAAGCAGAATTCAGCAGTGGGGAGAAGGAGAGCAGAAGACACTGGTTTTCATTGTCTCTCCCGTAGTACTGTTTGTGTTTCAAGCTATAGAGACACGATTCCTTTGCTAACAAATAAAAATAAATAAAGATCACCCGTTGGGAGAATTTATGAGAAAGGTGGGAAGATTCCAGGTTATTGTGAGCCTTAAATACTAATTTGACATTTTGACTCCAGAATTTCATAAAGGGTCAGTCTGCTGGGGTTTCCCTGATGGCAGTTTATGGGCTGGATTGCATGGGAAGGTTCATTCAAGGATACTTGGACATGGAAATGGAAAGTCAAGGACAGGGAGACAAAATAAAAAGAAGCCCTGGGGCTGAGCAGCTTACTGACATTAGTGGGAAAGGGAAAGTCAGGAATGATGGTGTGGTTGCATTCCTGGTTGGAGGACTGATGGGAGGAAGACTGTGGAAGATTCAGGTGTGGGGCGAGAGCAGTGGCGTTTAGGTGAATCCAGAGTGATGGCTGGTCATGAAAGCAAGGCAGTCCAGCAGGCAGAATCCAGGCGCAATCCAGGAATGGGCCTTGGGAGGTGAAGAGAAGCCATTTTTAGGGAGGCTTTCAGTTTGAAAGAATCATTGAAGAAGTCGCAGCAAAAGTCAGCTAGGAGGCTAACCCTGAAAGCTGAGGAAAGTATCAGTCAGCCCAAAGCATGATAGTCTTGTGAGTAAGATCAGAATTCAGAGATGTTGTGAGAAGGTAGTCAGGGAACAGAGACTCTCTGACACTTTGGAATCATCCAGTGTAATCCATTGTGGGTTCCTTTTGCACTGGGTAAATCCTTTTTTCTTCAGCAGTATCTCTGTCTTATCTTCTTGAAACTCCTTTTCTCCCCCTTCTCGTTTCAGACTTATAATGGAAAATTCAGGCACACACCAAATTTGAGAGAATAGTACAATGACTCCCTTGTAACCATGGCCTGGTTCTAACAGTTAGTAAGATTTTGTTTCATCTGACCTCCCACTCTTCAGGGGAGGTGACTGATGAATTGTCAAGCAAGTCCTAGTCATCCTATCCTTTAATCTATAAATACACCATATACACCTCTAACAGAGGAGATTGAAAAAAAAAAAAAAAAAGATCAGAATACCATTATCCCAACATAATTTGCAGGACTTCCTTTACCTCATATCATATGCAGTCTGTGTTCCATTTTCCCCAATTGTCTTAAAAACATTTTCACACCTGATTTGTTTGAATCAGATCCAAACTCAAGATTAACACATTGCTTTTGGCTGATATTCTCATAAGTCTCTCTTAATCTGTAAATTCCTTCAACCTTTTCTTGTTTTTTTTTTTTTTTTTTATGACTATATATTTGTTGAAGATCTTGGACATCTGTCTTGTAGAAATTCTCACATAATGAATGTGGCTGATTGTGATTCCTGGTGTTGTGTTACATGCTCCTTTATTCCTTATCTTTCCTGGCAAACTGGTCATTAGATGTGGAGGCTTAATTAGATTCAAATTCATTTTAAAAAAATTGAAATATAATTTACACACAGTGAGATAAACTGATCTCTGTTATGCAGTTCACTGAGTTTTGACAAATATATACATTCATGTGACGCACACTCCATCAAAATGTAAAACATTTCTGTCACCCTGCAGAGCTCCCTTTCTTATTTTCTTTTGATCACTTCTTCACTGTATATGTGGAAATCAAGCTACACCTACCAAGCACAGCTGACAATTTTCACTTCCTGTTCTAGCCCTGCCTTGCCCGTGGATATTTTAGAGCCAACTTTGGAAGATTGCTTCCTCACTAAAGATAACGCGGAGAGTCCTACTGTCTTTTACACCAACTCTTCCTATGACCAGTCAATATATTTTTGCTAGCATCTTATGTCAGGACAATTTCAGTTGCAAGGAACAAAAATTGGGATCCAAATTGGCTTGAATAATGAAGAGATTTCACTGCCTCATGATCCTGAAAATTCTAGACATAGATCCTGGTTTCAAGGGAACCATGATCCAGTGGTTCAAACAGTATCCCCAGGAGACTGGCTTTTTTTTCCCCATTTTTCTGCTCTGCCATCCACTGGGTCAACTTCATATTGTGTTTGGGTCCAGGATGTTAGCCAGTCCCAGGACTGCATGCTTTCTCAATCACATCTGGCAAGGAAGACTATATTTTTCCCACTGTAAGTACTAAAAATTATGAGATTCACCCTGACTGGTTCAACATAGGTCACATTCCCACTCTTGGTCCAGTCAACCATTCAACTCCAGGGTCAGGAGTATAGTCAGCTGCCCCAGAGCCACTTGGATCTCTGAAATGGAATTCAGGGGCTGTTGGTAGAAGAAATTGGTTGGGGCTTCCCTGGTGGTCCAGTGGTTAAGACTTCACCTTCCAGTGCAGGGCGTGTGGGTTCGATTCCTGGTCAGGGAGCTGAGATCCCACAGGCCTCATGGTCAGAAACCCAGAACATAAGCAACAGAAGCAGTCTTGTATCAAATTCAATAAAGACTTTAAAAATAGTTCACATTAAAAAAATCTTTAAAAGTTAAAAAAATATTGAGATTGGTTGCTGCAGGGGCAACCACAGATGTCTGTTAGAATCATCATGGCTCCAAAAGCCTCCGTGACTGGGGCCCACCTGGCTCTGCCTCCCTGGAGCAGCCAAGCTCCTGAGCCAGACCCTACACCAGACCTTTCCTCACCATCCTCCTTGCCAGCCTGCCCGAAATTTCTCTATGTGAGCATAGGGGTGAGGTGGTCACTGTGTTCACTCGGAGCTTGATGTTTTCAGCTGGGAGAAACGCACAGACCCCCGAGGCAGGTTCTACTACGTGGACCACAATACCCGGACCACCACATGGCAGCGCCCCACAGCCGAGTACGTGCGGAACTACGAGCAGTGGCAGTCCCAACGCAACCAGCTCCAGGGCGCCATGCAGCACTTCAGCCAAAGATTCCTCTACCAGGTGAGACATGGGGACCGGCCACAAGGCAGAGGGGGAGCCTGCTGGCGCTGTGAAACGGGCAGCCTCACAGATTCTCCTTCGACCTGTTCGGTTGAGTAGGGAAAATTGTGGGTAGAAATGCCAGTGCTCTGACCCTGGAGATTTTACTCATCGCAGCAAAATTCCTCAAAACGCCAGCATTTCTAACTTAGTGACTCAGTGTCTAGCTTTTGTGTTTATGGACTCAGTCCCTGTGTCTGAAACCGAATTTCCCATCTTCCTTCTGAGATTGGATTTCTCGTCCGGTCCTCCCATCCAGGTCCATTTATCCTGCCTTGAGACCTGAAGGTCACTGTGACCTCTCCCATACCTCACTTTTTCAAATCAAAGCAGTCACCCAAATCTTTCCCTTTCCATCACTGCTACTGGTTTTCTTTAGATCTTTATTATCTGGCAGGTTCTAAAAGCTGGAGGGACTTTAATGTTCACCTGGATCTGGGATGGGCAAACTATGGCCTCTGGACCAAATTGGCCCCCATCTGGTTTCGTAAATAAAGTTTTATCAGAACACATGCACACTCAGTAGTCAAGGTATTGACTGTGGCTGCTTTTGTGCTACGGTGACAGAGCTGAGTAGCCACAACAGAGGCCAGGCGGCCGATAAAGTGTAAAGTATTTTTTTTTATGGCCCTTTATAGAAAAATTGTATGGACCCACCAGTCTAGATCAACTTTCTTCTATCTGATTCCTGATTTTCCCCTTCTCCTTCCACCTGGAAGGTGAAGGCAGCCTTGGAATTGTCTCTTTGCTGGTGTTCTCTCCTCTCTGATCTGTACTGTTTTGAGCAGAGCTATCTTCAAATATCACTGTCATTTTGTCACTTTTTAAAAAATCGCTGTGGAGGGTTTAAGGGACGGGGGCTTTGCTCTGAATTGATCACTGGTTCAAAACCTTCTGTGGCCATTACCTTCAGAATAACATTTAAATTTTCTAGTCCAGGATTCAGAGTTTTGTGGTCCTGTGTCCCTTTAGGAACCTTTCTTCCTGGGTCTCTGTCTCACTGAGCCCTTCCCAGCAACACAGTGCTTGGTGGGGAGCCTCTTTGGCAGAGAGGTGGGATTCTCAAGTTGGAACTCTGGTTGCATTCTCTCAGAGCCCCTTGAATTTGAAGCTTGGGATCTGCAGTATAGAACCTGCACAAGGTTTGGTATATTGGAAGTTGGAAACTTGTTGAGCTGGTCTATGATACTACCATGTTTAACAAACTTTATTTCTATTTGAAATGAACTTTAACCCCACAACTCATGTCTAAGTGCTCAGAAAACCTGTAATTCCAGTTAACTGAATAGCATTCATCATCATCTTTGCCATCATTTCCACCTCTTTCTCTGTTTACCCAAAGCAGGAGCCACCCCATCAACCATAAGGCATGGTGGCATTGCCCTTGGCTGGCTTGTTACTTCTTCTGTCCTTGGGGCTGACTGCTCGCCATATAGTGTTTCCTTGGTATGAATGAGCAGAAAGTCTGCTGTTTGTCACACTGAGTTGCCTCCAAGGTCAGCTTGATGTCTGTCTACACCTGTGCCCCGTGGTGTGTACCTAGTTCAGAATCTATACTGCTGGGCATCTGGCCACCCGCTCCACAGCCCCTCTACATATGCTGGATATCACATTCAGGCATGTTTCAAAACTGGGTGGAATCTGGCCCTTCCCTGCATTTCAGAAATTATTCCTCTTGAGTTGGGCCCCAAGGACTTTCCCTGCCATTTCCTTGGGTGGTCATGGCTGCAAAACTGGGATGGTCTGGAGCAGCTTTGTCCTTTGACTTAGAGACAAGGATGCGTTTTAGGAGCCTTGCATAGTTTTGTCTCCCTGCTTACCCACTTTGTCAAATTGAAAAAGAAAAACCCACTGAAGGACTCCTTCTCCCCCTTCCCTTCCCACACACTGTGTGGGTTCTGTTGGTTGGCCCAGATGTTTGGTATGCGAAAGGGAAGATTCTGGAACTCACATCTGCTTGGGCTTTTGGAGGCCTCATCCCCCTCGCCTGCCTCTCTCATTTCAGCAGCACCATTCCGGGCCTGCAGAGGTAGAACTTTGACTTGGAGTGTCCCCTGAAAGTAAAAGTTCAATGTTGAAAATAAAGTTCATTCTGAGTCCTCTAACACGGTTTCCTCAGCATGGCTGGGGATCCAGGAGGGTTCTAGATGGAGTGATGATTCCCTTTTCTCCCTGAAACAAGACTCATGTTGAAAAATGTGGTAGGCCTCTTTTTTTGGGTCAGCTCTCAATGTCTCTCTGTTGACTTCCCTCCTCTTTGGAATTGGTTTACCCCTCTTGTTTGCTGTGGTGCCATGTCCTGGTTACAAGTAAGAAGAGTCGCTTTCATAGAGTTATTTTGGGGTTTGGCCTTGTCCCAGGGTTTGACTCGGAAGACTTAAGAGCTGATACTATAGCAGTGGCTTCCCCTCCTCCTCTTCTGCCCCTGCTGCTGCTGCTGCTGCTGGGATAAAACCAGACCTTGTTCTGCTTTGCTGCCCTGCAGAGAACATGAACGATACAGTTCCACGTGGGAAGTCTAGGGAATCCCAGATGGCAACCTCCTGCAATTCCTTCCAGCCTCGACACACACCTTTTTCAATCTCTCTGTTACTGTTCCTTTCCTTCTTTTTTAAGATTAATTAATTAATTTTGTTTAATACATTTCTTTATTTGACTCCACTGGGTCTTAGTTGTGGCATATGGGATCTAGTTCTCTGACCAGGGATTGAACCCGGGCCTCCTGCATTGAGAGCACAGAGTCTTAACCACTGGACCACGAGGGAAGTCCCAATCATTCTTTTTTTTTTAAAAAAATATTTATTTATTTTGGCTGCACCAGGTCTCAGTTGCAGCATGCAGGATCATCAATCTTTGTTGTGCCTTGCGGGTTCTTTAGTTGTGGCATGTGGGATCTAGTTCCTTGATCAAGGATGGAACCTGGGTCCCCTGCCTTGGGAGCGTAGAATCTTAGCCACTGGACCACCAGGGAAGTCCCTCGGTCCCTTATTTCTGACACGTTACCCTCTCCTGATGCCCCAGCGTGCCTTTGTTACTTGTGATCATCACTTGCACACTTGTGTTTGACCCATGCCGTCTTGCTTTGCCATCTGTTTTCGTGGTCCTGCTGCCGTCCGCAGAGCAAGCCCAGCCTGTTCCTGCGCATCTTCTAATTGCAAAAGGACCGTGCTCGCAGCCTGCTGCCATTTCTGTGGCCACTCCTCCTCCTCTGCTGCCTCAATCCTCCCCTAATAATCAGAGGAGAACAGCCAGTGTTGGCAAGACCGAAGCACATCACTCTGTGGCTGCTAACATGTGGACGCCAAAGTGCTCTATCCAGAAACTGTTTCTTACTCTGTAAAGAGTCCCTTGGATCAAATTCTCAAGCCACCTGAGGTTTGTTCTGTGCCTACTGGTTGCATCTTTTAAAAAAAAAAGAAAGGAGCCTGTCTTCCACACTGTGTAACCTCTGTGCCCTCCCCATAGTTTGTCTTGCCTTCGGCTGTATTTGCTAGACATTCTTTATTTCTGAGTTGGTATCTTAAAATATTACTGGAACTTATTGCTCAGTCCCTGAGGGACTTGAACTCACGTGAGCCCTCTGGCTTGAGGCCTGCACCCCAGTTCTCCCCACCCAGGGATGGTTACCAGGAAAATCATTCAATAGCGTTCCTTTCTCTTCCTGATAGTAAAGGAAACTGTCTTGGTCTTTTGGGGTCGCCGGCATACCCCAGGGTCCCTCTTCTGCCAGCAGTCTCCCCACGCCCCTCTCTCTGTGCTCTCCTGGCTGTGCTCCAGGTAGCACTAGCAATCTCTCGTTTCAGGGGAAGGTGTGGTAGAAGAGAAGGGGCAAATGATTGGCTCATTGCAGACATGGGATTTTGGAGTTTTGATTTGCTGGCCAGCAAATATAGATTTTAATTTTTTTAATGTCTCCTTGGCGTCCTTTCATCTTCTCTAAACATTTTTCAAGTTGTACTGTACACATTAGGGAAGAAATATCTGAAATAATCAAGTGCTTTGCTTTAACTGTTAAGAGGTAAAATCATGAGCGTCAGCTTCCACTGACCTGTTTCATATATTTGCTGACGTTTATCAGCCTCTGGCCTCTCTCCTTTCCTCTCTCTCTCTCTCCCCCTCCTGGGGAGGGGGTGATCTAATAGAATGAGAATGAGAGCATACCGAAGGCATTTGTCAAAAAAACCACCTGAATGAGAGAGAGCTAACATCCTATAAAGTTTCTGACATTAAAAGAAGGCAAAGGTTAAGAAAGGGGCCTGTAAACATTTTTTTTTAAACTTTATTTACTTATTTATGCTGTAGTGTGCAGTATGCAGGGTCTTAGTTTCCCGACTAGGGATCACACCCATCCCCCTGCATTGGAATTGCAGTATCTTAACCACTGGACCACCAGGGAAGCCCCAAACATTTTTCGTTTCTAGTTCAGTACAGGTCACAGAGGCTGTGAGGAAAGACCTTTTGGTGTGTTGATTTGTAGAGTTAGACGGGAGATGACTGTAAGCCCACTGAGGCCTGGTTAGTACCAGTAGGGAGCTAATTTACCATCAGAGCTCCTGGATGCTTTGCAGATCATTTGTTTACTCTGCAAACAAAACAAACAATAACAAAAACACAGAAAACCCAAATCAGCAAAAAGAAAACCCCAAAATTACACCAAATGCTGCTGCTTTTTATTTCTTAAAATAATCTTTCCTGTAATCCTTCCCTTTTGCAAGGACATTCATTGCTCCAGCTCAGTGCTCACCCACTGCTTTCTGTTTGGCTTCATTATCTGAAGCATATGTGTGTTTCACAAGGTGGTTCCTTTCCTTCGTTGCCGAGTATAGCTACGAAAAAGTCAGAGGAGCTTGGATTTTATGAGATGCTGACTTTCCTCATCCCCCCACCTCCACACACACACACACCAAAAAAAAACACCTCTGTGAATTTGGGAGGTGTTTTTTTCCCCACAGTAGCCATCAGACAAATCTGAATTGTGGTCACAAGCGTAAGGTTGAGGGCAATGTGCCCCAAATCGAGGACAGCCTATCGCCCCACGCCTTGGAGCACTCTCACCCTGCCTCTGCTGAAAGGCGACTCCGTCCCATCAAGGGACCTGTGGTTTCCAGACTTTAAACATCTTTGTTGCGACTTGATTTGGAAGAGTTGCCTGTGCCACCACCTCGGAAAGAAAGTTGCTCTGTCCTTTCAGCTGGGGGTGGAAGGGGTTTCGTTGGCTGTTGAGTTCTACCAATGTTTTCTCAAGCTAAAACTGAGCTCCATTCATTCTCCTGCCCGTGTGTGGCTCCATCGGCCCCAGACGGGACCAGCCAGGCAGCCCGAAGTCTGCGCTGAGAACCTGATCCCCCTAACATAGCGATTAAATTTTAGTAAGTGAAATAAAAATGCTTCGGCGAGAGAGAGAGAAGAAAAAAAAAAAACAACACACAACAGAAACAGAGAAAGCAAGCAGGGAACAATACTTGTTTTATTTCACTCTGAAGAGTCTTTGACAGTGCCCCCCCCCCCCCCCCCCCGCTTCCCCGCAGGATATGAGAACTCTCGGCCGCTGCAGCCTGGCCCCAGGGAACCCACAGCAGAATTAGGTAGGGGGTGGGGGGCTCTAATGTAAACAGTAACCCTCAAGGCCTGGAGTCAGCCCCCCCAACCCCTGCTTCTTTCTTTCTCCTGTCTCCCCTTCTCTCTCGCCACCTCGCCCCCAGCCCCACCTCCTCAGACAGGCGCCCACAGAACACTGAACAACTTCAGGTTCAGGCCGGAGGAGAATAAAGGTGCTTTGTGAAGGGAAGCCAAGCGTTCCTGGGGGAGGTGAGGGGCTCGGGGCCTGAATGTGCCCTCAGTCTGTCGCACACATGGCTGCTCCCTCTCCCTGCGCACCCAGGAGTGGGGTGGAGGGAGGAGGGCCCAGCCCCCAGCCAGGAAGCTCTGGGCGTGGGCAGGGCTTGTGGGAATGATTTCATTGGAAAGGCCTGCGATATTTTTTCCCCTCCCGTGTGTGGTTCTTGGAGAAAGTTGGAGGTGGTGGTGGTGATTTCAGTCGCCTTGGCCGCCCTGAGCAGGAGCTGAGCGGAGGCACCAGGCCGAGCTTGCTGGGCAGCCCTGCTCCGAGCCTTCCTGCCATGCCTGGGGCCGGCTCCGGGCCTCGGCGCCCTGGCCCACCTTCACCTGAGAACCTCTCCCTCCCCCTCGCTCCACCCTCTCCACTACCTGTCCTGGCCCTCAGTGTCCAGGGTTCTTTTCTGGTTTTTTCCTTCGAAGAAGAAGAAGACTTTGGAGAGGAGCAGATGCCACCTAAGGCCCCACTGTTTGCTCTGCAAAGTGCTAAAATGTGGAAACGAGTCCTTGGCAGTTTTTATTTTGATCAATTGGTTTATTTTTATCCAGCGGCTTTTTTTTAACCCCTGTGTTTTGCTGTGTTTCTGTGTTTAGTCTTCGAGTGCTTCCACTGACCATGACCCACTGGGCCCACTCCCTTCTGGCTGGGGTAAGTATTGAGTTCTCTGCTCTTTACTCTCAGGGCATCAGCTGATGGCTCCATGGTGCTCTGTCCTCGTTCCCCATGCGTCTTCCTCATTCCCCTGCCTCCGTTCCCCTGTTTCGACTCTTTGCAGTACACCCTTCAGGGATGCCCAGCTGGAACAGTTGCAGGCGATGGGGCTGGAAGGTGGGGAAAATAGCCGAGTTCTCCTGCACCCTTGGAACACCTCCTCTGCCATCACTGCAGGGGCCTGACCCTATACGAGAAATGTCCCAGTAGCCTTGGGACTGTTGGGTTATAGTGCTGACTTTCAGGGTGCCTCCTCAAGAATCCATCCTATGTGATGAAGGCGTTGTGACACTGGCTGATTCCTAGATGCATTTGTTTCAGGTCTGAGACACCTTACCACACCTTTCTTTGCAGTTGAGATGGTGGAGGACTTCAGCTCAATTTTGAATCGTGGAAGCCATCTTTTTACTTGTGATAAATGGCTGTGAAAGGGGCCAGAGGGAAGCAGATGAGAGAGTTGAGCGTGGGCTGTTGACATTAGGAAAGTGCACCATTGCTAGTTTATAATGCTATGCTGGGTTCTCCCTGTCACTGGAGAATCCCAAGTCCTTCATGTTGTTGGCCAGTAATGAGTTAGAGGGATGGACAGCTGTGACCTGAGAGAGATGGCGGGCCTTATGACTATTTTGGAAAGGAGTGGCTGTGCCAAAAGCAGTCATGAGAGATGGTGGGACTCAGTGCATTCTGCAGCTCTGATCTGGGTCAGGGTTTTGTTCAGTATGTATGCTGAGAGTCCCTGGGAGCTGAAGAGGGCAGCCTTTGCAAAAATTGGCATATGTTGGGTTTAATTTGTTTGTTAGGCCTGCAGGAGACAGTGGACGCTGGTTCGCTTCCCAACAAAGATGAAGGAGCTGACAATGATAGGATGAGCATTGCCTGGAAGAGTGCACCTTGTGAGCTGGATCCTGTTGATGCAGACACAACTACTCCCTGGTCGTAATTTATGGGGTTACATCAACCCCCATGGACCCATAGGGTATCATTTAGTCAATTACCACTGCATTCCAGGGCACTGCAAAGACCCTCTAGTCCTTCTAGTGGGATATATCTGTTAGTGAGGTCCCCCCATTTAGTTCTTGATTTTCAGCTCGGGAATCCCTTAGGCACACAGGTGATCCACCTGACTCCCTGAAAGGATGAAAGGTCATAGTTCATCATTGTCTCAGAGATCGACGGCAAGTCAAACATGAGAGGGTCAAATAGGTTCCCTGGCTAGGCAGGAAAGGACTCATCAGATGAAATGAGAATTGTGTAAGGCTGTCTGGCAGACCCAGCGACCTACAGTGGGGATCCCAGAGTTGTTCCTGGATCTCTAGAGTCAAGTGGTTTGTTTCTGTACCAGTTCTGCTAAATGATGGTCACCAAGTAGGAGCCGTGATGGGGTCTTGAGAACAGCTCCCAGATGCCAGGTGTGAAATAGCCGAGATGGGAATAGGAGCCATGGCTGGAGTCAGTGCTGTTTTACGAATGATCAGGAAAACACACAAGATTGTGATGATGTGAAACTGAGAGGAAAAGGAGCATCTGGCCAAGGGCCCGGGAACCTTCCTGATGGAGTCCTCTGGGCTTTGTGTTGGCTTCCCCAGGGCCCATCTCCCTAGGGAGAGTTAAGAGTGAACAGAAAGAGTAGCAAAACCAGAGGAGATTTGCGTTTAGGGCAAGCCTGCTGTTGAGTCTACTGTGCTCAGTCCCGGGTCCCCTTCTGCTCCAGCAGAGATTCCACATTCTCCCCAAGCACTGACCCAGGGGTCCGGACACCTCGGGTTTAGATCCACGTTGTCTCCGCTCCCCTGACCCTGGGTGTGTGATTGAATGCTCCCGAGTCCCTTTCTTCCTAGATGAAGTTGGGCTAGATGTTACCTAAGGACTTTCCCAGCCCTCAAACTACCATATTGTATGCAGCAAGGTGGTTCCCGTGGGCCGTGGGAGGCCCTCAAGTAGTGACAATGGCATTGGCCGGCTGGACAGATCCCCCGGGCTTGGCTTTGGTCCTTGGCCAAGAATACGTGGACAATCTAGTTCATAGCAGAACCTTCTGGGCTGGGAGTGTTCCCCCATCCCTTCACAACCCTGTCGGGAAGCCAGTCCTCTGTGGAACGGTCCCACAGGCTGTTCTGAGGTGATGGGAGCTCTGTCATGATTCCAGGCACCTTCTTTTCTTTCTTTTCCTTTTGTCTGTTGTTTTTTGAAATTTCCATCAAGTAATGGATACCAGGTAAAGCAGACAGGGACCAGGACCCTTGGTTGATACTGTGAACATTGCAGGCTGCTGCTCGAGGGGAGGGGGCTGGGCTCCCTAGTTCTGGATCTTTTTCAGCTTTCGGGTTCCCTGTAGCTTCTGGAACTGATTATTTTTATTTCTTTAATTTCTCCCTGTCATCAGTAAAGAGGGAGGGCCATGCGCATTGTTTGTTTTCAGGACAGAAACAGTGTTGAAAGCTGAGAAACTTTTAAGTTGGGAAAGGTGAGCGCTATCTTGCCTGCCATCTACCTGGAGCCAGTGGGTGCCCCCTTCAATCCCTCTCAGAATCACCAGCTAGAGTTGAGCTTGCCCTTGCAGCCCATGCTTTCTCCCTCAAACAACTCAGAGCCATCGTTAGTACAGCAGTAAAGGGCCAGAGAGTAAATATTGTCCAGAGGAGAAAGTATGTCTGAGCTCACCAGACACTGCCTGTCTTGAAGCACACACTTAGGAATAATACCAGGACGCCCACAGCCCCAGGTGTCTGCATGTATGCACAACATAGTGATTTTGCTGGGATGTGGGAGTTTGAGAACCAAACTTTGCCTTTAAGCATGAGGGTACAGAGGCCCAGTGGTGCTGAACAGAGAGGGATGAGGGAAAAGGCAGCTGCCCCCCCCCCCCCCGCCCCAGTGCCCCTGCCTGTGGGACAAGGATGCCTAGGTTGGCTGCATCCAGTGAACGGAGGACCAGAGAGCAGCCGTGATGGACTGGGGTGGGCACCAGGGTCGAGGGGAGGCTGGGCTGTGCCTCCACTTTGCGCACAGCTGGATGCAATTACGCCTCTGGTTTCAGCTGGCCTGCTCCCCCTTCGTGTTGCCACACCGCCCCCTTCCCTCCAGCAAACCAACCAACCGACCAACCAAAGACGGTGCTTCATCTTGAGTTGAAAACGTGTATACCCCTCCCCTGCTCCCCAGTAGGGAAAGATTCTCTTTGTCCTTTTTTTTCGCCACTGACAGACATGAGTGAGCCAGGCTTGCACTGGTTAAACTTCTCTAACAGGGTGGGGACGGGGCAGAGACGCAGACCTAGCACCCAGGAGGCAGGGGCCCGAGGGGAGAGGACATGGGCTCAGTGTGCCTCAATCTGAGCGTCCACTTTTCTTTCTCCTCCCCGGCAGAGAAGAGACAGGACAACGGACGGGTGTATTACGTGAACCACAACACACGCACAACCCAGTGGGAAGACCCTCGCACCCAGGGGTGAGGACTTAGGCCGCGAGGGCTCTGGGTGGGCCCTGTGCACTTCCGTTGGCCTAGTGGCCTCACACTGTGTTTGGCCTGCATGGCTGATGTTCTGGGACCTTTAAGCACACACAAGTGCCCCCAGACCCTCACGATATAGTGAGAGCTTGAAAGTGGCACCTTATGTTGGCCTTCCTCATGGCTGCAGCGTGGCCTGACTGGCCAGTGTTGCTGGTCTCTGTTGTTCAAGCTGCTGATGAAGTGATTTCAGAAGGGTTACGTGAGAACTCCCCCTGACCCTGACACTCCTCTACTACCCATCCCCCAGAAGCTAGTCTGGGACGGGGCGCTTGATGTCTTGGGATTGCTGGTGGCCGCTCAGGCCACGGCCATCCAGCCAGGGCAGGGATTCTTTGGGCCTTGGGACAGTAAATGATCTCTCTCCGCTGCAGACCTTGGATATTGCCAAATACATTTCCTTGAGGCCTCTGCAGAGCCTGGGTAAAAGCAGAGAGAAGGCAGCTCCAGCCTTCTGGGGACCCCAGCCCCCTTTGCATGGAAGCCCAGAAGGTGAGATATGAGGCCAGCCTGCAGCCCCTCTCTTCCCATGTTTCCAGGATGATCCAGGAGCCGGCTCTGCCCCCAGGGTGGGAGATGAAGTACACCAGCGAGGGGGTGCGCTACTTCGTGGACCACAATACCCGCACCACCACCTTTAAGGATCCTCGCCCGGGGTTTGAGTCAGGGTAAGAACTTTGCACGTAGGGCTCCCCAGGTGGTGCTAGTGGTAAAGAATCCGTCTGCCAACGCAGGAGACGAAAGAGACATGGGTTCAATCCCTGGGTCAGTAAGATCCCCTGGAGAAGGAAATGGCAACCCACTCCAGTATTCTTGCCTGTAAAATCCCATGGACAGAGGAGCCTGGTGGACTACAGTCCATGGGGTCACAAAGAGTTGGACAAGACTGAGCACCTGAGCACCAGCACCAAGGACTTTGTGCGGGTGACATCACTGTTAGCACAGGCCTAGTATAGCTGCTCTTACCACCCTCTAGTGGCCAGTTTTGATGCCTTGCCAGTGGGGGTGGGGAGGGAAGGGGCTTCTCTATTGAGACTAACACTGGTGGTCTTTCCCTAAAAGCAAGTGGTCTGGCTTTATTTCTAGCTTTTCTTTTTAACCTTCAAGTCTGCAGAAGATCTTAGTGGCAGTCCCTTCCTTTCTTTTATGCTTTACTTTACTCGTCTCTAAATTAACACAGCAGTAGCTTTCCTTAGGGCTAATATGTTGCCAGGTTTTGAGAAACCTCGTGAATTCCAGAACATCTTTGCTCTTCCCAGGACGAAGCAAGGTTCCCCTGGTGCCTACGACCGAAGTTTTCGGTGGAAGTATCACCAATTCCGTTTCCTCTGCCATGTGAGTTCTGGTACTGGGGCCTCCCCCTGGAGATTGGGGTTACAGAGTCATTTCAGCAGTTTCCGAGCCTAGTTGCAGGCGTTGGGATGCCTGTGTCTTAGGTGGGAGCAGATCACTTGTCTCACTCTGAGCAGTTATGTGACATTGTCTTCCATTCCTAGGGGACCAAGTTCTCCCCCCAAAACTTGGGGGTGGGGGGTACGGGAAGCCTATTCAACAGACAGGTGATCAGATTGAATAGTTACCACCAATGTCCCAATTTGAGGTCTCTGTTTTCCTTTTCTTTTCAGTCAAATGCTCTCCCCAGCCATGTGAAGATAAGCGTTTCCAGGCAGACACTTTTTGAGGATTCTTTCCAGCAGGTTAGAGAATAGTCACCAAGTCTAAGACCCGGGGCAGGGAGAAGGCCCTCTGCTACCACCCTGTCTTCTCTTGGGTGGCCCTTTAAGCCCACATGACACGGTTTTCAAGACGTGGGCCTTGGTTATGGGGGATCAGCCGAAGAGCAGGCTTGGCAGTCCCCGGTTGCCTGCCCCCAGCCTGCCATGGAAGGGAGAGTGGCAGGCTGGCCACGACTTTCTGTCTCCCCAGATCATGAACATGAAACCCTACGACCTGCGCCGCCGGCTCTACATCATCATGCGTGGCGAGGAGGGCCTGGACTACGGGGGCATCGCCAGGTGAGCTGGGAGCCCCTGAAGGCCGTGCTGCACCCCGTTTCCCCAAGCTGCAGGCACCTGGCCAGGAAGCTGCCTCCTTCTTGATCACATAGTTGCCAAAGCTCTCCTGCACCTTCAGGAGTGGGCAGGGGTGTGGCTGGTCTGAAGGGGCGCCGAAACTGGGTCCTGGGGTCCCCTTCTGGGCTAGGCATCAACCCTCTAGTTGCTGGGTCAAGGGGAGGCCGGGGGGATTGTTTCTAGAGGAGGGGTTCAGGATGATGGTTCTTTTTAAAAAAATTTGTTTATTTTGTATTGGGATATAGTCAATTAACAAACTGTTGTGATAGTTTTAGGTGAACAGTAAAGGGACTCAGCCGTCCATATACATGTATCCATTTTCCCTCAAACCCCCCCTCCCATCCAGGCTGCCACATAACATTTGAACAGAGTTCCCTGTGCTATACAGTAGGTCCTTGTTGACAACAATGGGTCTTTACCAACCAACCTGTCATTATTTCTTTACCCCATCTAGCTGCACCAGTGGGCAGTGGTTAGATATCGGTGTTAAGTGATTGTCCATTGGAATTGACCCTGGGCTTCACTTCCCCTTGAGGCAGCTGGGGCGGGTTCAGTTGGGGGTCTTGGCGTAGATCTGGCATATATAAGCTGTGTCCCAATCCAAAGGGCATTGATCAAAACTCAGCTATATGTCATGTACACAGTGACAATAAAATGAAAACAAACGATGTACTCCTAAAAAGAACTCAAAGCATTGTCTTGCCCTCACCCCAGTCCTGCTACAAAAGTTAACAGATTCTCTGGCAGAATGTTGCCATGGACGATGGGGCATAGGGGCCCTGGCAGAGAGGAGTGTCTTGGCTGTGGTGACCGTTCAGCCTGCTGACCTCTCTTGGTGTGGGGACATCTTCTCGCTTGGTGTTGGGTTAACTTGCTCCTGGTCCTGTGTGTGCTGGTGGCGTTGCCCTCTGTGTTGGCCCCCGTGGATCGATTGCTCTTTTTTTTCCGTGGTGACCGTGGTGACCTCCTCTCTAGGCTCTCCTTGGTGGTGTGGCTCCCGCCCCGTGTGTGTCTGTCTCTCTGTGTCCTGCCAGTGGTTTTACCCTATGGTAGGTTACGTCATGCTGTTCTACCACAGGGTAGAACCACGGACAGGATACCGGGGCACCCTCTGCATCGAAGAGACTCCTCGTCTGCCCGGCCACAAACAGCCCAGCAGCCAGGGACTGGCCCCCCTTGGGACATCCCCCTGCTGGTGTAGCTCAAGCCTCAAAGGACTCTGAATTCTGGCTTGAGGCTTGTACCTAGGGTGCAAAGAGATGCTAAGGTGTGGGCATTGGTTCAGATGAATTCGTGGACATATGGGGAAGGGTATGGTGGTGGGTCTGGGGTGAAGGGATGGTGGGGTGGTGGGAGTGAGGTGTAGACACAGCCTAATGAACAGAATTGTCTTGCATCAAGGATTAGGAACACATTACTGTGTAGTCATATTAGATTGCTTAGGTAGAGCGGACACAGGGTGACTGCTGGTCATAGAGCCCTTTTGCAAGATTTAGAAAAAAATGTCCTTTCTCAAGACATTTCTGTGTTGGAAAATGGTCACAATATACTGGTTTTATTAGAAAAAAAAAAGCAGCTTGACGCTATTTGCAGGAAATTTGTTGTGACAAATGTACACATCTATGATATTTTAACGTCATGTCCTTGTGCAGTGTACAGTCTATACAACTGTGCATGGCAGCCCAGAATGCAAGGAACCCCTTTGCCATTAGATGCTCTGGATATCAGATGGGAAGCCCCAGAATATAACACCTGGAGTCAACACTCACGCACACGGGTTTGCCTGAGCATTGTTGTCAAGTGCAGTTGTTGTTCTGATTCACCCTAGGTCTGACCCTGCCCTGTTCACTGACCAGCTGCTCACAGAGGTTAGCCCAGGGCTGATCCCAGTGGGGCTGCCTCCTCAGGATGCATGTCTCCAGATTGTGTACTGTTTGACGGCAGAAGAGACTCATACCTACAGAGCAGGCGAGCAGGGTGCGATCCATTAGTCCTGTTTTCCTCTCTCTTCTCTCACAGAGAGTGGTTTTTCCTCCTGTCCCACGAGGTGCTCAACCCCATGTACTGTTTATTTGAATACGCCGGGAAGAACAACTACTGCCTGCAGATCAATCCTGCCTCCTCCATCAACCCCGACCACCTCACCTACTTCCGCTTTATCGGCCGATTCATCGCCATGGTAAGGTTCTCTGTCATCAGACCTCCAGGGAGTGTCTTAGGTGCACCTGTGGTTAACCTAAGTGGTCTGTTAACTTTTGTAGCAGGACTGGGGTGAGGGCAAGACAATGCTTTGAGTTCTTTTTAGGAGTACATCGTTTGTTTTCATTTTATTGTCACTGTGTACATGACATATAGCTGAGTTTTGATCAATGCCCTTTGGATTGGGACACAGCTTATATATGCCAGATCTACGCCAAGACCCCCAAGACCTGTAGACCACCAGCAGCTCTGAAGACTAGGTGCCTGCTCTCTGAGCTCTACCCTCATCCTTACAGAACTCCTTACTAAAGATGCAGATGCTAGTGAGAGTTCTGGAAATAGTCCAGAGCTCTCTCAGTACCCACCCTAGGGCACTGAGGAGGTTTTCACGTTGACTTGTGTAGGAATTGTCAAGAGAAAGCCCAGGGTCCCCAGATCAAAGTCTTCACTTAACACTCAGTGCATGCGCTGTCAAGGGTAGGGGATGACGGGCCCCGTCTCTGGGTGTTGCCATGAGCTGGGTGGCAGTGTCTGGGTGTGTCCGACTGAGACTTGGGCCTTCTGGAAGGGGATGGAATCTACACTAGCTGAGAACAGGGCCCTAGTTGATCGGCTGCTGCAAGATGTTGGAGTCATCTGGCAGGAGGAGGGCAGAGCAGGGAATGGGGAGTCGAGTGTTTGTATTTATGTAGAAACGGGAACACAGTGTAAATTTGGAAAGGGCGTCACCTCGTGTGCATCCTGTTGAGTACCTCGTGAGCACCAAGACCCGGGATGGAAAAGGGGGAGCCCATGGAAGGCTCTGCCACGTTTGGTCGTTGGAGAGCTTTCACTGCTCATTTGCCTTTTCTTCTTCCCCTGACTTCCTGAGTGAGCATCTGCCCTGCTCCCCTCTCAGGAGGACCCAGGAGCCCATGACTAAGTATGTCCCTTCCCTTTGTCTGGAGGTTCTTGGCCAAGGTGCTGGGCTCAGGAAGTGGGCACATTCTTCCCAGGTCTAGAGACCCGCCTGGCCCTGTGGCTGACAGGACAGACCAGTAAAACCCTAGACTATTACTCACCACTGGCCCGCCAGCAGCAGCAGGGGCGTCTGCATTATTTTTGGCTGCCTCTGCTGCCCAGCTCTGAGCAGCAGTGAGTCAGGGCCGCCACCTGGGGCTGTGCTGAGCGAGTCTCCTCTGTGTGCGTGGGGGCAGACCTCTGCTAGAGCGAGGGGCTGGTGGGCATGCAGTGGGCCAGAGGTGGGTCCTTGTGGTCTGCAGGTGGGACCAAGAGGGCTACAGACCTAGCCTTCAGGCCCCGGGAGAACTGGGTGCTCAGGACTGCAGGGAGCAGTAGCTGGGCTCTGATATGGGGCATCCGAGGAAAACCAGACACCTCTCTGCCGTGTCTCTTCTGTCCCCAGGCTCTGTACCATGGAAAGTTCATTGATACAGGCTTCACACTCCCTTTCTACAAGCGGATGCTAAACAAGAGACCGACCCTGAAAGACCTGGAATCCATTGACCCCGAATTCTACAACTCTATCGTCTGGATCAAGTGGGTCCCCTCTGTTGTCCTGTGCTGGGAGAGGAGGGGTCTCTGGGTGGGTAGTAGGCGGGTGGAGATGCCCAGCTTCTAGGTCCTCCTGTCCTGGGACACCATTCTGGGCTCTAGGCCACCTGTGAGTCCTCGTGTCCCACGCACTCTGAAAGTGAGTGACGGGGCAGGACCGAGGGAAGACCCTTCTAAGACAGACACTTTCCCTCTTGGTCTCTTGTGCCCCCAGAGAGAACAACCTGGAGGAATGCGGCCTGGAGCTGTACTTCATCCAGGACATGGAGATCCTGGGCAAAGTGACAACCCATGAGCTAAAGGAAGGTGGAGAGAGCATCCGAGTGACAGAGGAGAACAAGGAAGAGTACATCATGTGAGTCTAAAGCGCTAGGGAGCCAGGGGGCCCAGGAAGTGGAGGCAGAGACACAGCTGGCCACAGAGAAAGAGGCTCACGCTCTTAGCATCTTCAGCTAGGCCCCCTCGTGTGGCCCGTGGGTCTCCAGGGATGGGAATAACCTTCTGTTTTTCACTGACCTTAGATGACTGCCGTGGCCAGTCACATGCTGACCAGAGCCGGGTAGCCAGAGCCCGAGGCCCTCTGTTCCAGCCCTTGGGCGCTCCTTGTTCCCAAGTCGTAGATTCATGACTGCAGGATGGAATTTCTTTGAAGAGGCATAAAAGTTCGATGACTCCTTCTTTGTTCTCCTAACCGAAAAGGCATCTATGTTCTGTCTGCTTAAACCCACTGTCGCACATGGGATTGTACACGAACATGCCCGTTCAGTTCAGATCCCTTGGGCTAGTCTTTTAACCCCCGCTCATCTGAGCCTCAGTCAGCGGTGTTGGGAGGAGCAGGAGGAGGAAATTTTGAAGATTCAAGTGTCTGTGGGTTACCGTGAGGTTCTAAAGGCCATGCTCTGGGGCCGAAGTTGCCCAGGTGTCCTGCCCGCCCAGGTCGACTCTCAGCTGCCTCCTTGCTGCCGACAGTGGCCACCTCCTGGCAGACCCTGAGCTGCTCCAGAGGAGTGGGTCTCGGGCTCCACCGATGGTCAGTCTTGGTTTCAGGCTGCTGACCGACTGGCGTTTCACCCGGGGCGTAGAAGAGCAGACCAAAGCCTTCCTGGACGGCTTCAACGAAGTGGCCCCCCTGGAGTGGTTGCGCTACTTTGACGAGAAAGAGCTGGAGGTGAGAGCTGAGGTTGTGGGGACTCTGAACCCCGGCCCCTGGGGCTGTCCTGCCCTTTGATAGCCTCGCCGAGCACCCACAGCAACTCACCAGTAAAACCCCACGCTCTCCCAGGATGGCAGCAGCAGGCAAATATGGTTAATTTGGGTCTTGCACCTGCCCTAACGTGGGCTCTTGTTTGCAAAGGGTCGTCATGCAAGACTTATGCTACCCATACTGTTAAAACTGCCGACAGAGATGTGTGGGGTGCTTCCACCTGGCAGGGAGCAGACGGGGCCCTGTGTGCCATGGGGATGGGGCTAGTGCTGGGTGCCTGACACCCTCTCTGTCCTCCGTAGCTGATGCTGTGTGGCATGCAGGAGATAGACATGAGCGACTGGCAGAAGAACACCATCTACCGGCACTACACCAAGAACAGCAAGCAGATCCAGTGGTTCTGGCAGGTGGGCCCTCGATTTGGTCCCCTCAGTAAGAGCAGGGGCTCTGGGCAGGCATGTTTGGGCGGTACCCCTAGGAAGCGAGACCAGATTGAACCCCAAGCTTTTGGACGCTTGTTGTGTCACCACCTTCCTCATCTTTGACACTCTCCTCGCCTCCCCCAACTCCCAAAAGGATATGAGAAACCCAGCCTTGGGACAATAGGAGCTGGGTTGCGGCCACTGCATTCGACAGGAGGTGTTGTTGGCAGTGGGTCAGCCTCACATGCTGGTGGGCGGGCTGGTGCAGAGGGGGCTGTGAGCAGGGAGGAAAGTTCTTGTAGGTCACACGGTCTCCTTCCAGCCAGGTGGGATGGAAAGCATGGGCTTGGCTCCAGAGAAACTGAAAGAGCTCCTTGTCCTGCATATAAGGAATCAATTGCTTTGTATGTGTGGGTCTTGTCGTTGTTACCATTGTGCAGTATAGCATACATAAAAAAGAACAAGCAGAGGTAGGTTTTCTGTGGAGGTGAAGTTCACATATCATAAAATTTGCCACATTAAGTGTTTGGAGTGGCTCTTATAATGGCTTCTGACAATGTTGTACCCACCATCACCACTGCTGAATTCCAGTGCATTTCATTTCCCTCAGAAAGAAATCTCACACCTATTACAGCAGTCAACCTCATCCTTAGTATGCTTTTAAAGATGGAACTTGGGGGACTTCCCTCATGGTCCAGTGGTTGAGAGCCCACCTTATGGTGCGGAGGACGCTGGTTCAAACCCTGGTATGGGAGCTAAGATCCTGCGTGCTGCAGCACAACTAAGCCCACCTGCCACAACTGGAGATTCCGTGTGCCACAACGAAGGATCCTGCATGAGGCAACTAAGACCCGATGTAGCTAAATAAATGCATATTTTTTAAAAAAACGGAACTTGGATGAGGAGGAGAATTTCTGGCCTGAGGCCAAGAGATGTCACATAGACTGGTGGGAATGATGTACACACACAGCCTCTTAGAGCAGCTTTGGGGTTTCCCAGGGAGTAACTGTCACCCACCCCCACACACCACACTGGGGCTCCATGTTCTCAGCCCCAGAGAGGGGCCCTGGCTCATTGCAGAGTTACAGGTCAGGGCAAAGTGCTGGGCCAACTGGGCCCTGACTCTGCCTGGGCTTGCGGGGCTCCAGGTGGTGAAGGAGATGGACAACGAGAAGAGGATCCGGCTGCTGCAGTTTGTCACTGGGACCTGCCGCCTGCCCGTTGGGGGATTCACCGAACTCATCGGTATGTTTTCCCTGCCCTGCTGGTGCCGTTGGGTGGAGGTGAGGACAGCTCAAAGCAGGGACAAGACCTCATGTCATCCTAGAAGCAAGTCAGTGGGAAGCTGTCTGTGGTGGCATCGGAGGGTCCTGCCTCAGGAAGGGGCCGACTTGTCATAGACAACATGTGTTCCTTTGGATAACAGGTAGCAACGGCCCACAGAAGTTTTGCATTGACAAGGTTGGCAAGGAAACTTGGCTGCCCAGGAGCCACACCTGGTGAGTGTGCTGGTTGTGGGGGGAGGTGGCTGGAACCGGAGACCCGATGAGCCCCCAAGGGCAGCCCTGTGGGCAAGGTGGCTTCAGCACCTTGATCCTGGCAACTTGTGTGTAGTACCGCGGTGCTTAGGTTTGGGGAGGTGGGGCTGAGGTGTTCCTGGGCCTCTGATCTTTTGGGAGTTGTGACAGTATCTGTGCACCCTGACTGCCATACCAGGTATGAAATACAGTAAGTCCCCTACATAGAAACCTTCAACTTGTGAACTTTCAAAGATGTGAACGTGAGTTCGTGTGTCTGGTCATGTAAGTTCGCTCACATATCTGGCGTACATTGTCACATGCATGCATCCTCTACAAGTGGAGCAGGAAATGGCAAGGGGATTTTCTTTAGCTGAGGAGGCACCGTTAGTTTTTGAGGCATAGGACTCAATTATAGAATGGTATATGAAGGTTGCAGCAGCCGTTCAGAATGTAATCCAGTGGTACTGCGTCACCTATGATGAGGAAAAAAAGAGCTACCACCCAGACATCACTGGATCATTTTTCTTCAAGAGGGTAGACAGAGTTGAATCCAGCAAGGAACCAGAACCTGTGGCATCGATGTCAGGAGTGCCGCTTGCCTGCCATCTCCTATTGCTGATGATCCTTTAGCTCTACCGTCTTCCTTCGCCAATCAGTAATTCTTCTTGCCTGTTCACTAGATGCCAAGCCCCTGTATTCCAGCTATTGTACTGTATTTTTCAAAGCTCTGTATTGTAAGATTAAAAATGCTGTTTTTTATGTATTATTTGTATGAAAAGTATTATAAACATATTACAGTATGAATTTGAGCAAACTCTGGGAGATAGTGAAGGACAGGGAAGGCTGGCGTGCTGCAGTTCATGCATGGGGTTGCAAAGAGTCAGACACGACCTAATGACTGAAGAACAACAACTGGATAGCTGACTGTGTTAGTTGAGTACCTAGGCTAACTTTATTGGACTTAAGAACAAATTGGACTTACAGACATGCTGTTGGAATGGAACTCGTTCATATGTAGGGAACTTGCTGTATTGAAACACTCCTATTCCAGTCGGCAAAGAGCTGCTGTCCTTGGTCTTCTGCAGTTCCTCATTTCCCCTGTAGCCCTGTCCCCTCCTCTAACCCCTTTGTGGTCCAGGGACACAGCAGGACCTTTGAGGACCCTGTTCTGTGTGGCCAGCTGGCATCATGGTTGAGTCACAGTATGGGATCTCTCAATACCCCTGTGGCTGTTAGAGCTCTGACCCGTGCCCCATGCTGACTGCCCTGCTCTCCTTTCTTGACAGTTTCAACCGGCTGGACCTGCCGCCATACAAGAGCTACGAACAGCTGAAGGAGAAGCTGCTGTATGCTGTTGAGGAGACCGAGGGCTTTGGACAGGAGTAACTGAGGCTGTCCCCCACCCCCAACCCCCAGCACATGTATAGTCTTGAGTCCTCCCTGCCTGAGAGGCCGCCGGCCACGTAGCCCCCGGGAGGCCCCTGCGGATGGTAGTCCCGCATAGGACCACACTGTCATCAGGCTGGTGGCAGCAAAGCCTGACCTCAAGAGGCCCTGCCCTTCGCTCCTCCCCACTGGTGGCAGTCTAGAATAAAGCCCCCATGTCACCCTAGGCCCCGTTAGCCATTGCAAAGTCTGGAGGGCTGACTCTCTGCAAAGCTCATCTTCCTTCTCCCTTGAGACCAACCCTAGGTTCATGTGAGTGTGCAAGGGAGGGCGCCCTGTGCTGAAGCCCTGGGCCTCACAGGCTGGTTAGGTGAGAGGGAGAGTGGCCATTTGGGGTAGCTGTTCTGGGCTGAGGAAGCCCAGGGTCTTTGCCAGTAAAAGAGGTTCTATTTTGTATAGAACTTTTCCAGTGATCTATATAAATGAAGGTCTGAGGGAGGGGAGCTCTGGACTAAGGTCACCTCTTGTCCCTGTCTAGCCAGCTCTAGCCACGGAGGCTGAGCAGCACGGCCCCTTCCTCCACTCAGTGCTGGCCAGTTTGTTCCCTCCAGCAGATAAAGGGTCGTTACCAGCTGCTTGGATGTCAGGGGGATGGAAACTCCCTCAGATTTTCTTTTTCCTTTTACATAAACTTGAAGCATTTTGCGTGTAGGGCCGCTTTGTGTTCTGTGGTTGGTATGCTGTTGTCACTTCCTGCCAAGGATCTGGTGCGCCAGGCATGGCTGGGACGCAGAGGCACCCAGCACCATTGGTCCAAGAATTTCCCAAACAGCTGCTCCTCTTAGGAGCCTGCTTCGCAGTTCTGTGAGCTCGGGCAGGCCTGACCCAGTGGCTCAGCTTCCCAGCAGCCTTGTCCCCGAGCCTTTGACAGAGAAGGGGGGAAGGGGATTATTGTCCTGAGTGTCACCCCAACCTCGCTGCCTTCAAGAGAGGAGAACTCCCTTTGCTAGATGGAGTGATGGGGTGCGTGGGGCTGACCTGCTAAGACCCTGGACTTCCAGGCGGTCTGTGCGTCTGGGTGGAGAATGAAATGTGTTCCCGCCACTGTAGAGTGTGTTCACTCTGCCTCGAAGTGTGGCTTGACCTGCACGAAAGCGATGATGCTCTTGGAAACCAGCAGAAGGGCCCTGAGCTGCTGTGCACAGTCTGACTTGATTGCTGGAGCTCCTGCCGACCTCTGCTGTGGGCATCCTGCCATGTGTTCAGATTTTCCAGGCGAACACACTCCTCTGGGATGCGGGAGTGGTGATTGTCACTGGGTCCCCGTGCGGGTCCTCAGACCACCCACGGGGTTGTCTGAGGACGGTCTCGTGGTCTCGTGCTCCCAGGTCCTCGTCCTCTCCCCTGCCACCCTGGCCCGTGTCTGCTCTGTTGTGTGTACTGATTCGAGCGGCTCAGCTCACCGCAGCCCAACCTCCTCCTTCCCTCAGATCGTTGGCTGTGTTTCCCTGCGGTGTCTCACCATGTTGGGGATTGGGGCGCAAGCCACCATGCCATGCAGGGTTTGGGAGACTCAGGCTCATGGGTGTGCAGAGTGCATTCATGTGGGTGTGTGTGTGTACATACGTGTATATAACTGAGCTGTCTGTACGGAACGCCCTTTGGTAGCGCTGAGTTGGTCACCAGATTGTTTTGTAATGCCCACCCCCTTGCCTTGGTATTGCCAGTTTCTTGTGCAATAAACAATCAGCAGCTGTGGGCAGTGTTGGCGTGGATGTGTCCAAAGTCACTGTCCTCCAGACAAAAGGTCTCTGGGCCCCATGGACCCTCCAGGTCCACACAGGGGTGGAAATGCTATGACCTTGCTGGTTTTGAGAATTGTGTGTCATTAACCAAGACAGCCACACTTCTAATGGGCGGCCCAGTCTTCATCCAAGGATCACGGGCTTCAGCCCTCATTCATTTGCCTCACAGCCACCTTTGGCCTGGGTTTCTCTGAGCAGTTGCCATGGCGCCAGAGCATCAACAGCCCGAGGCTGCAAGTTGGACAGGTTTTAGGAACCAGCTCCTGGGTAGCCATTCATTTCAGAAACATTTCCTGTTTTCTTGAATTCCGTGATGATAGAGGGATACCCTGGACTTGAGCTCATGGTCAGCCAGGGGCTTGCCGCCCACTTTTTTGAACTTAAAGGTTCTGATGGGACCCATCAGCACAGTCTTGATGCTTTTGACATGGAAGTGATTTTTGTCCTGATTCAAGCCTTGCTCTGATCTGGCTTCTTTCTGGGGTGGGGTGGGGGGAGGCAGAGGTGTGCAGAGCATCTTTTCCTGGTAGTTCATCAACCGAAGTCACTACCCCCAACACCAAAGCTGTTTCTCACTTGACAGGGCTATGCTGTACTTTGAGGAGGTTTTGACAAATTTCATATGTTATACAGACGTCTCATAATAAATTCAAATAAAACATCTCTAGTCAAAATTGTTCTCCCCTTTCCTATCTCCCGAAGTAGCTGCTGTTCAGTTTGCTGTCCTTCCAGACTGTTTTATGTGTATAAATCATATGTACATATAATTTAAAAGTATATAAAAAGTGAGATCTTACACATGTTTAGCAACTCATCTCATTAAATGAGATAATAGGGACACCTTTCCATGTTCTTCAGCCTAGGTCCAGTGAATTCTTTAGTGCGTGATATTCCATGTCATGGTTGTTCTGTAACACACCCACCTTTGTCCTAATGGGCACTGCATTTGTGTCCAACAGTTTGCTGGTGAAGCCTCTTGGCCAGGTCTTGTGCACTGATGCTGCTTTTCTGGGAGAGGGCAGTCCTAGAGTTGGACTACTGAGTAAAAATTTTAAAAAGGTTTAAAATTCCAGGATAGGAAGGGTTCACAGTGAAAGCCCCCCTCTTTTGTTCCTCCAGCATTCTGATCACCATCTGGAGGCAACTATTGTTGCTGGTTTCTTTTGGATCCTTCCGGACAGACTTTAAAATCCCAGCAAATTCTACTCAGTTGCCCTTCAAAAAGGTTCTTGTTTTAACAGCCTTAGCAGTGGACAGGACCCCTTGCCACCTCACTCTGGGAACTGGATCTGTGAGCTCCCCTGTCTGTTCTTCCAGTCCTTCTTTCACTTTTCCATCTCCTAACTCTGGGCATCTTCCCTCTTACTTTTATATGATCAAAGTTTTTTGTTTGTTTGTTTTTAAACATTTATGTTCTATTCTGTAACCATAATGAGCTACTTTTTCTAAAGGTTTATTTAGAAAACTGAAAAGCAAGAAAAATGTTAATATTACTATAATGATATAAATGCTGTTTACTCCAGAACTGAATGGTATAATGTAATACAACTATGTATTCTTCATACAGCTCTTTAACTCTAGGGTTTCTAATTACTGATCTTTACTTTTATTATATCCTCATTTTTTTTCTTACTCCGAAGTGTTTCAAGTTAAATTAGTCAGGAAGGGTCCCCACCTCTACATGCTATAATCAGCCCCTGATAAAATAGCCAAAGCTACAAAATTATTTTGGAAGTGAAGAGCAGATCTGACTCTGTTTGTCACCCAAAGTCCTAAGTGGGGCTCAAGACTTTACATAAGTAAGACCTCACTGGATTTGGAAAGCTCATCTGTTGCTCCCCCACCGTCCTTCTATATCAGGGCTCATGGCAACCTTCTAGAAAAACTTACACTAAAGACCTATGTGCTTCCATTCAGGGGGATGCTTATAAACATTAGGCTGTCCTTGGTCTTGAGCTAAACTTAGCAACAAGGCCCCAGTCTCATCTTGGGGAAGAAAATTGAGTCAGTGCCCAGAATTATTACCTCTACTCAGTTCCCATCAGTCTCCCCCATGAATCTTTTTCTCCAGGTCCCTCTGATTCTGAGGTTGGTTCAAGTTCCACAGTCACAAACTCACTTTCCTGTGGTCCATGCTGCAAGTCAAGCACCAATCAGCTGAATCAGAGAGGTGCACGTGATTTATCTTTGGCATGCTGTTATTTGTATCTTCTGAACATCATCCTGGACTCAGGGCCTCGCTCCAACTCAGTCAGTCCCAGTGACAGTGATCATTGTTTTCTTTTTGATGGTTGTCACAATTTTGGCCCCTTCACCTTGACTCTCTTATCACCTCTCCAGATGTCCTTGATGGTCTCCATGACATCGAATCCCAACTCTAGTTCTCTTGCCCAAACACAGAATCAATTCCTCCACCAAGAGCCCTGGTTCTTTTTGGTGTACAACAGTACTAGAAACCAAAATGTGGGGGTTCCATCAAAATGGTACCATGAACTCATGACTCGATCAGCTTCTTGGCTCCAAAACCATAAAAGAAAAAGAGAACACAAAATATAAAAAAGAGAGAAAACGCTGGCTCAGAAACAAGATAAACAAGTTCATGGGTTATAAATAAAACAAAAATGCAGAACTTTGGGCAAGAGGGAACTGTTTGGGTCTGCCGCACCTAGAGCCTGGCAGTGGTCGCTGACGGTTCAGCTGCTGTGGAGTAAAGGATCCAAGTATGCTCCCGAATAGATGGGGGTGGGCACCAGTTGTGTACCTGATATGGATGGCTTTGAGAAAGATGGAGGCCCAAGGAGGCAAACCCCTTAAGCCAAACCATCCATCCCACTGGTTGTGGCCTGGATCGGTGACATTCCCAGGTTACGCTAGGCTAGGGCCCCAAACTGCCATTCAAAGACCAGGCTGTAGAATGGATGGACAACAGGACAGGACGTGGCAGCTGCAAAACCATCAGACAGGAAAGAATGAGTGCAGATGGAGAAGGAGGAAAAAAACAACTCCCTACTGAAAAATTTTGGCTCCGTATTTCCGAGAACACTCATGAGTGGTCTCTTGCCTGATGGTCTTTGCTGTAAGGGTAGTAGGTGGCTATTGGACTCTTTCATGGGAGCCTTAAGTGTCATTGTTTCCTGGGGGGTGGTAAGTTTCTCCAGAGATGAGTCCTCTGCACCTCACCTGAGTGGGAGACTATACCTGAGTCAGGTGGCCTGCCTATAGGCTTCCTGGGAGTAAGAAGCAGGAAGGAGCCAGGGTTCTCGGAGTCCTGACCACTGACCTTTTCGTTCCCCCGGCCTTCTGCTCTGGCTCGAGTCCTTGCAGCCAGTAGAGTGGAGGGAGCCAAACTGTACAGGGCTTCGGGGGCAGGGACCCACTCTTCTGTGTAGAAACTTTTCTACTACGTTTTCAACTTTCTTCCTGCCTTCCTGCTGCCCGTAAGTACTGAGTCTCTGAGGACTCACTCATTTCCTGTCTGCATCTCCCTGTGCAGTGTCTGAGGTTAAGATTTCTCCTTGGTTAGTTATACTCCTCCATGTCCAAACTCTTGGTTAAACGACCTTGTCCATCGCTGAATCCTCCAATGTTCTCTCTGCCCTTGTGGATTAAGACTTTTTATAAAGCTTTCTTCACAGTTGTTTCAGCGAGGCTGGAGACGGAGAAGAGCTGCTTCATCTTCTGTCTCAGTTAACTTCCTCTCTTTGATAGGTCTGCCTGTGGGCAGCTCGCAGCTGTGCAAAGAGGTCCCCACGAGGGCTTAGCTGTTCTGTTATATTGACTTTTGACTAAGCTGCTGTGTTTACCCCCGTGGCACTAACTCCGATCTTAAGCCTGAACGTTTCCCAGCTCAGAACCCTGGTTGGCTTAGCTCCTGCCGTGTGAATTCTAGGCTGGGGCTCCTGCTGCTTGGTCACCACTCCTAATTTCCTCCTTCCAGAAACGTGTCGAATTCCCTCGTCCACCTCTCATCTGCTGCCTCTCAAATTGGGTCAGTTGGCAAGGGGAAAATAGGAAATCTTTGACATTCATTCACTCTCGTTTTAGTACAGTCTTGGGAGCGAGGAAGGATAAATATTAATACATATATGTCAGAACTTTTTTTGTTTATTTTTTTAATTGGAGGATTGTTGTTAATTGGAGGACATTACAATGTCATGTTCGTTTCTCCTGTACAACAATGTGAGTCAGCTCTATGTATACATATATCCCTTCCCTTCTGAGCCTCTCCCCCATCCTGGTCTTCTAGTCATCATAGAGCACCGAGCTGAGCTCCCTGTGTTACACAGCAGCTTCCCACTAGCTAGCTATTCTACACATGATAGTGTATATGTGAGTGCTACTCTCTCAGTTTGTCCTACCCTCCCCTTCCCCTGCTGTGTCCACAAGTCTGGGTGTCTATTTCTGTCCTGCACATAATAGGTTCATCAATACCATTTTTCTAGATTCCACATATATGCATTAATACATGATATTTGTTTTTCTCTGACTTTACTTCACTCTGTTATGTCAGACTGTAGGTTCATCAACATCTCTAAAAACAGAACTGATTTTTGCTAATCAGCCATGATTTTGCACCTTCTCTCTTAAGAGCATCGACCTGGTTCCTAACTCTAGGGATTTTATTTTGTTTTGGTTTGTTATCGCCAAAGCCACTGGGGGCAATAGGTAGTCCTGCTTATAAACAAGAGGGATGTTTTGCTTCTGCATTTTCTATTAACATCTTTATTCTAAGGTTTTCATTAAGCACTGAAATTTAAAATGAAAACCCCATTGTAGTCGATTGTGGATTACCCTGGTGAATTCTTATTTTTATCTGAAGGGGACAGGCTTCTTAAGTGGCCCCCCCATCACCCCCTCCTGATATGCACACCTTGTGGTATAATTCCTTCTCCTTGAGTGGGAGTGGTCTAGAGACTTGCTTCTAACAAACAGAATATTGCAAAGGTGATGGGCTGTCTTTTCTGTGATTAAATTACCAAAGATTGGAACCTGCTTCTTGCTTACTGACTCTCCATTGCCTTCTTGGCTTGTGTACTTTTCTTTTTTTAAAAAAGGTATGTATGTATTTATTTACTTATTTGACTGTGCTGGGTCTTAGTTGCGACACAGTGTCTTCAGTCTTTGTTGCAGCATGCAGGATCTTTAGTTGCGGCATGTGGGATCTAGTTCCCCGACCAGGGATTGATCCCAAGCCCCCTGCATTGGGAGTGTGGAGTCTTAGCCACTGGACCACCAGGGAATTCCCTTGGCTTGTGTACTTGGAGGAAGCAAGCTGCCGTGGTGGGGAGGCCCACATGGCAAGGGACCGAGGGCCTCTTCGTGTCAGTAGCCAGTGAGGAACCGGGGCCCTTGTCCGACAGCCTGTGAGGAACTAAATCCTGTCAACAGCCACATACTCCTGGAACCTTGAGATAGCAGCAGCACAGCCGACACCTTGATTGCCACCTGTGAGTGTCGGTGAGCAGCGGACCCAGCTAGGCTATGCCTGTGCTCCTGACAGAAACTGTGAGAACTAACGTGTATTGTTTTCAGAAGCTCAAGCTTATGGTAATTCGTTATGCAGCACTAGATAACTAATACACTATCCTAGGTCAGGTGAAATGGTCTTGGATTAGCATGTCTTCCACGTCCCAGGTCCTGAATGTGGCCATGATTTTTTGTCTTTTTTTGGCTGCGCCGCACAGCACGTGTGGATCTTAGTTCCCTAACCAGGGATTGAACCTGTGCCCCCTACAGTGGCAGTGGGGAGTCCCAGTCACTGGACTAGGGAAGTCCATGGTCATGATTTTTAATAATGAGAGAGCCTTGGCATGTAGTTCAAAAACAATCACACTAACTAGGAATAAAGGCAGAAAGGTACCAGCATCACTCTCCTTCCTTTTCTTGGGGAAAGAAAATACTGAGACGTGGGAGTCCTTTCAATCCCCACCCTGAGTCCATGGCCTGACATCACTGCCCAGGTGGCGCCGATGGCCTCAGAGGCCTTGGGTCTGGCCGAGCCTGCAATGGTGCTTTGTCTTGGGTTGTCATTCGTTCTTATTTGGGCAAGAGTCGGCAGGAGTCTTGTCCAGACTCAAGGACAATTTTGGGTCCGTTTTCTATATAATTACAGGGTGAGCAGTAGGGTAGACGATGCCAGTACAGCAGTGAATACACTTGGAGGATAGGCTCTGCTGTTCCAGGACTCCCACTGGGGTTGGTTCAAGGGGCACATCTCCCACCTCAGTGATGCCTCCCTCATGAGCATCTGGGCCTTGGTGAGTTGTGGGTGTAGAAGCACTCTTTTCTCCTGGGATGGAATGCATTTCATCCTTGAACTTTGGTTTTTATAGTCATGGTTGTTTGCCAACCCTTGTGATTGGTTCACATTGGTTAAAATATGGGGCATATGGGGTGGGGGAGGAGTAGCTCATGCATTCAACTTTGGCTTTTATCCCATCCCTACTCTTGAACAAGGGCACAGATCCCTGAGGCATCAGCTGTCTGCCTTGAGGAAGCCCCAGGTTTAAGTATATTTTTCCCCAACTTTATTGAGATGTAATTGACATAATGTGTTAGTGTAAGGTATACAATGTGATGATTCATGTACATGTGGTAAAATGATTACCACAGTGAGGTTCATTGACACATCCATCACCTCACAGAGTTCCCATTTTGTTGTGACCATTTAAGTCTGCGTTGTGGTGAGAACTTTTAAGTTCTACTCTGTTAGCAACTTTCAAGTGTAGGATACAGTCCCAGAGTCTTATCTGCTGAGGGGATAAAGCCAGGGTTGAAAATGAGGCATAGGGGATAATGGATGAACTGAGGCTGTTGGTTGGTTATTTTGGTTAAAAGTTTAGCCAGATTATCACTGATCAGACACTGGCTGTAGCATATAGATATAGATACTGGTGCTATGTTGCAGAGAAGGACGACGCTTCGTGGATTGTAACAGACACGTATGTATGAGAAGAGATCTTAAGCTGGGAAAGGACTGATCCACCGAGTGCTGATGGTAAGGCAAAATATTAGTAGTTTTATCTACATTAAATAAAGGCTGTCTAACTTGCATATATGCAGAAACTACCGATTTCTTAAAAACACAGATTCCCAGAGATTCTAATGCAGTAGGTAAATTGTATAAATTTATAAAGAAATAAATGATATCTGAAAAGGGGTAATAAATGCTCACTACGCACTGTAGCTTAATGATTTTACTAGTTTACTATCATCTGTTTTCTTGAGGTTACTTTTATCTATTGTGTCTATATTTGGGTAACACTATGTAATGCTGTGCTAATGTGCATCTTTTCCCAATTCATGTTTGCCTTGAAATCAGCTGTGTTGGGAGTATTTACACCACGGAAATTGGCAAAGGCCACAAATCAATACCCTTCCTCCTCTTTTTTAGAGACCTGGTTGTTACACATTTACCAGCCCTTCATTGGATATGGTCCTTAAAGAAACCAGGAGTGGTATCAGTAGTGAGGAAAATCAAAGCATGAGCTATCTGAAGGGCAGAGAAAACTATCTGTTTATCATAGAGTATAGCAGGGGTGAAGGTGTGGCAACTTGACCCAATCTTTTGCAGCAAGATGCTCTCCAGATTCCTTCAAAGCCTAGCCTAGATGGTTGCAGCCAAAAGCAGAAGTGGTGGGAAGCAACTTTGGGGAAGGTTCCCAATTCCATGCTGAACTGGAATGTGAACCAATATGTCTCTTGCTGAGATGATGTTAGTCAATGGTGCCATCTAGTGTTGAAGTACAGATTGGCTCCAAAGAGGGACACTTAGAGGAAGCTTTCTCTTGACTTAGGCCTTGGAAACACACAAACAGTTTCCTCTATTTTCTTTTTCTACTTCATTTCCCTACTTCTGGAGTCATTTTCTACCCACTCCTCCAACAAGAATAGCCACTGGTTTTTTCTTGTTGTTATTTATTTTTTTGAAAGGTATGAATTCGGTGTGGTTTCCAAGCAAAAGAGAGAAATGCTAAGAGTTGAAAGGCATAGATATGGAAATCAGCACTTTCCTGTATTATGTATAATTTGGAATGAATTTGCTTAGGGAAGTTGTAGAGATCTTCTCTTGTGGGTCATATAATTCAGATGCTTCTCTGCTTTTCCGGCATGGCCCAGATATCCTTCCTATTTCCTGTGACAGGGGCATATGAAGTCGTCAGCATGTTGTAGCGTAACAAAGAACCCAAATTCATTCTTAAGTCTTTCTGCTTCATAGATATTTTTGTAGAAAATAGTAGAAGGAAAGTCCTGTTCATGACTTCCAAGTGAATAGGATCTTTCATTCTTTTATGAGAACTTGTGTTAATAAGTCTTTTATTTGAAGTGAAGGTAATTGTATATGATTAAGTTCTCAAAGCTGGAGAGTCCTCCAGAAATTAGAGTAAGATTCTGGGATTGTTAATTCCCACTGGAAAGGTTGACTGCATCATGAGCATTGGAGAAAGCAGTATGGTAGTCCCTCAATGAATATTACTTCCTTTTTTCCCCTTTGGTGATTGAAGATCTGTGTAAAATGAAAGAACATTTAACTAATTAGTGGGCTCAAAGCTGTTGTTCCACCCTGACAGTTTTTATCTTTTCACTAAGGATAACTGACCTGTAAGTTTGGGACTATTTCAGATGTTAGTTATCAAACAGAATACCAGTAAGGAATCAACGCTATCCTCTGTAATGTGTGTAGCTGGAGCAGCCTGAACTGTCATCGTGAAACCTTTCAAAATGGAAGGAAATGTCACAACTCTAGATATGAAGTCCAACAATGGGATCAGACTTTACCCAGGATACTTTTTCAGTGTTCAGAGAACAACAAAAGTAGTTTAGAAATCTCACCTTGATATTGCTAAGCTGTCTGAACACATGACTTTATTTTAGGTGAGGGCCATGGGTTTTGCAGTCAAGTCAGCTGCTATTTATATAAGCAAGCCTTCATCAGCAGTCTTATAAAGCTCACCCTCTTATATAGGATGGCAGCAATTTTGCCTGAGAAAATGAGCCTATGTGACTCTAGAGGCTACAGACACTTTTTGTTAGAAGAAGGAATTGAAGATCCTGTTAGTAAGGTAAAAGTCAATTTTATCCATATGCAGGTCCAACTGTTAAATATAACAAGGCCTGGGTATTCCCATGTTCTTACATGTTCAATAGACGTTCAAATTTATCAAATGGTGACAAACTTAAAAGCGTGTGACATTGTCCTATTAGACCCTGGGAAAGCTTTTTAAGTGCAGATCATTCTTCTAAAGGTGGATCTGATCCTGTGTGGTCTTGAGTTTCCCCCACCCCACCCCCACCCTACATAAAGGACTCACTCTTTGGGATAGCTTTCTCCTTGCCCCTGCTTAGCCTCAGGTCCATGGCATCTCTGGTCTTTGCTGCCTACCCTGGAGAAAGGTTCCCTTTCTCACACCAGTCTATTCTAAACATGGCAACAAAATCTCAAAAACTGTAACACACTTTTTTCATTTTAAACGCATCTCAAGCTTTGAACTATGTATTTCAGATTTTACTTAGATGTATTGGTAACAACCATCTGACTTTTGACTGCTACAACCGACAGAAAACTTCTCTAGTTTTTTTCCCTTTCCTATTTCTTTTTATCTCAGCATCTTAATCAACTTTGAAGTGACCACTGATATGGGTAGTTCTATTTCTGTCAGATAAAAATCAACCCCCACATTTCCACTAACTCATTCTTTGGCAGGCAGGTCTGTCAATTAAAAATCGATGCTTCTGGCAACTTTGAGGCATTGTAACATTATGAAGTGGTTTATGAGATTCCACTGACTTCATTTTAGTGCTATTTTATTGTATTCTTCAATAGTTGAACACCGATAGTCCATGTAGTACATTAGGTTCTAACTACTCAAAAAAGGAAGTTAGTATCCAAGTGACAACTATTAAGTCAAATGAATAAGTACCTTTACTTACTTTGGGAAGCTTTGTTCCATCCCACTGACATCGTTGTTTGATGTACCTACTGCTGCTGCTGCTGCTAAGTTGCTTCAGTCGTGTCCGACAGTGTGACCTCATAGACGGCAGCCCACCAGGCTCTGCAATAGTAAGTAAATGTGTCCCTTATGAAAGCTTAAGAAAGACTGCTCTAGGGACTTCACCAGTGAGGAATCTGAGGCATGAACTATGACCCAGGTCTTCTGGGCTCAGTTGAGAACTCTCATTACAGCTCTATTTTTAAAGGAATGAAATTCTCTTTTTCATAAAGGATCCAGTCTAAAATAATTCTTTCAGGCAGCTTCAAGGATTAAAAACTGTCTTCGTTGCTTCTGAAAACAATGGATCACCACTCCCAGAGTCAAATACGACCAGAACACAGACTTAAAAACCAAGCCATTTAATTGTGTCTTTGAAGGTAAACAATATCTTGATCCCAAGCCCCGAGAATGCCAGAGCTACGGGTCTGAGAAGTCCCGTGGGGCAGTATTCTCACAGAGTCCTGAGGGTCAGAGGGCCTCAAAGTGTTCTAAGGCAGAGCACTTAACGGAATTCATGCATTCCATTCTGCAGTTTTGCAGATGGCCAGAAACAGACTCCGAGAGTCTCTTGAGACAGGAAAAATTCAACTCCTGGTCTCATAGATAAAAGTAGGGAGAGTACCAAAAATGTTATGCTTACTTCTCTTCACTTTTCTCACACAGTCTGAAACCTGAGCTATCACCTCCCCAACTCACAGTAGCCGAAGCTGCAGTTTAGGTTCAAGATCAGTCCCTCTATCCAGAGAGCTCTCATCAATACAGCTTTTTAACAAGCACTTTAAAGAACCCTCTGGCGGCACAATGAGTTAGTTTACAAGATTTTAATTTACAAATTAAAAAGCTACATGTTTTATTTTTTCTCCTTTTTCTCTTCTTTCTTTACATCACTCTTTTCCTTCTCTTTCTCGTCTTTTCTATCCTTTTTGCTGTCTTCCTTTTCTTGCCCTTCTTTCTTTTCTGCGTCCCGGTTGGCAATCTTGTTGTTGATGAGGTTGTGCAAGGCGACCACAGAACGGATCAGTGAGGCCAAATATACCACCACCATCTGATCGTTGGTCTTCAGGTAAAAGGCCTTGACAAACTCCTGCAGGCTGACATCTGGTAGCAGGTTGAAGACGTCCTGCAGCTGGTAGATGATCTGGTGGTTGATGGGCAGCTTGCCGGTGGCCACCTTCTCCAGGTAGCCCCTGATGTCCAGGAGCTTGGAGTTGAGTCCCTTCAGACCATGGACCTGGTTTGTGATCCGCTGGGAAAGAGTGCCCACTGTAGTGTCTTTGATGTCTCTGTAGGAACCCACAAGAAAGAGCAGGGGTATCCATCAGTGTCCTATACCATCACACAGATTTTCACATTCTAAGGAAATAACTCAGTTTGTGAGGAGGGGCAAGTTTTCTAAAGCAAAAATGTTACTTCTCCATTTGATAAAGATTTGTGTATAAAGTGCCTTAACCTTGTTTTCATTTGGAAGCATATGTTTTATCTTTCTCATCACAGGACATCTTTCAAAAGAAAAGAGAGCTAAAATGAAATCATGTTCACTAAAAAAATTTAAAAAATCCCCCTATACTTCAGTTTCTCTTGTTCCTAAAGAGGGTAGCATTCTTTTCACCTGCATCTATAAGATGTTTTGAGATGCTTTTAAATCAGTCAGTAGTAACTTTCTGAACTGAAAGGAATCTTAATGTTTGAGAAAATCTATGACCCTTTCAAATAAGTCAGAGTTACGTAAGTATTTTTCTTTTTTTTCTAAAATTTGGCCCGCTGGGTCTTAACTGTGGCACTTTGGGTCTTTAGTTGCAGCATGTAGGATCCAGTTCCCTGAGCAGGGATCAAACTCGGGCCCCCTATATTTTGAGTGTGGAGTCTTAGCCACTGGACTACTAAGGAAGTCCCCTAGAGTGTAAAAGGCCTTGATGCAGATTCTCTGCAGAAAACTGGCTACTACATTCATTGAAAAGGAGGTACACTTAAAGAAGACACACTTGCTTTTAACACGCATCTGTTCCTGTCACAGCCAGCATTATAGCTTCCAGACAAGGTGCGCTATCCACCGAGTCATAAATCATAACTCAGGACACTTCATAGATGATCCAGGACTAGACGCCAGGTATCTGGACTCTTGATATGGATCTTTTCCTTACACTGAGCAGCCTCTTGGGCAGCTTCTGATTCTGATGCTGTCCTAAAGTCTCACCGTAACAAGTGTTCAACTCCAACTTCCTCGGCTTCCTCTGCTCCAATTTCACTGGTCACGTGCTCAAATGTTTTTGAGGTTGGAGTTCCATCCTGGGAGAGGAGATTTAACTATAGTTATTTACTCACAAACAAATGAACAAACTAGCACATGTTTCTTTTCACACACTGATTCTTCTGCTTTAAGTCAGATCACTTCAGGGGTGTTATTACTGGGTGTTCTGTGGCAAGGGTGGGTAAAGTTTGCTTTGAAAGCTGTCACAGCGGTCCTACTCAGGGTTGAGCTGTACTGGGGCATCATCCTTAGCTTATTTCTGAGGAAAATCTTTATATTATCTTAAGTCTGCAGTAGAGATGGACACTCAGAGAAGTCTCAATTTGGCTAAATTTTAAGGACTGTAATAGTTCATTCTAAAATAGGCCATATTCTGCACATTGTGCCTGAGACAAGCTTATGTTAGAAAATATAACTTTGACCATCTACTGTCCATTGGGTCAAATGATCAGTGCACCAAACAACGTGGTGAGAATCACTGATTTTCTGGTGGCCTGAATTAATCAAGGAACCCATTAGTGGATGTGGTTTGCTGTATCACCTAGTGATTTCTTGAACGGGACTCAGGAGAAACTTTCCTCAGATCTAGTACCAGAAGAGGCTGTGCATCTCCTGTAAAGGCTGTGAATCGTTTGCAAGCAGGAGCGCATTGCAGTGTGTGCACAGGGTGTAGGCAGATGGCTTAGATGCAAAGCCTGGTTCTGCCGTGTGTGTGCTAAGGGAGCTGTGAGATCTTGGGGAAGTCACTTCACTTACACCAAGTGGTATAAACATCAGCTGTTGTTATTTTATCCAGGATAGTGTGAATCCTGAAAATGACATTTTCCTCTTGGCTTTGTATGCTAGGATGGTCAAAGCCTTCCAACACCTGTGTAGGACTTCATGGCATGTCTTTTCAGGTACTGATTTTTTTCCTGGCTTCATCTTATAATATGACCCTTGTATCCCCTCTATCTTTTATTAAAAAATCCTGTTTCATTGGGGGGTGTGTGTGTTTGTGCATGCATATATGCGTGTGTGTGTGCAAGGAGCCTCAAATTCCTTTTTGAAAGAGGCAGAGTAAAATTTAACTTGTAACAACCGTATCAAGACCAGGGATGAAAGCCTTACTGCAACTAGGCAACAGATCTGGATCTAAGTTCTCTAGTAGTAAGGCAAAGAGAAACAGGGGCACAGAGCTCAGTGCAAGGAATATCTGCAGGAAGCTAAGTTAAAAAAGCCTTTTCCAGATTTTAAAATTGAATATATGGATAACTATAAGGAAGAAAGACAATATTTACTCTCTCTCTCTGACTTTTGTCTTTGGAAATTCAAGATTGAGCTCTTTGTATACCCTAAATGCAAATACTTTATGCTCAAAACAAAACTCATAATAGTTTCACAACAAATCTTATCCTCGAGTCTGCGTTCAGTTCTGTTTCCTGGAAAAAGAGAAAAGCTATTTTGGCAGCTTGTCCTGTCCATACCCAAGGCATAAGCTAACAAGACCACACAGAGGTACTGAATACCACGGAGCCAACTATATAGGTGTCAAATTGTACAGGTGGGTTTTGCCATCTAGCTCCTGGCAGTTCTGACTTACTCTATTTGAAAACCTAGTAACTTCCAGGACAAGACTGTCAGAGGTGGGCCAACAGTGGAAATGGCACTAGATTAAGATCAAGCTCACCAGGCTCTGCATTTACTCTGCTGAGAACATCTCTGGGTGATAATTTGACTACTTTGGCCTCAATCTCATTTGTAAAAGGAGACTTTAGATTTCTATGGTCCCCTCCATTTCTAAAATTTGGTGATTCAAACACTCAAGGAGGAAAAAACATAATATCAAACTGTTGACAGAAATCAATAACCTTTTGTTATAAAGTATTTGTTGACTTGAAATGGAGGAAAACCCCAATGGCCCTAAAAGTAGCAAATCTAATCTCCTAGGCTCATAACAAGATGACTTACATCATGAACTTCTTCCACTGAAATATATGCTTCTGTGGGCAGTCCCAGGTCCTTTGGTTTCACATCAATGATGACCAATACCTAGCAGAAAAACACATCTTAGCAAACCACCTTGTACTAAGCACATAGGGAATAACTGCAGCCATCCTGAAGATGATTACTGAAGGTTTTTCATTCATTTAACTAGATAATGTGCCAGAATTTTCAGAAAAAAAAGACTTTACATTTCAAATTTCTTATCATTTGCTCTTCTACCCCATCCATTAACAAAGTGAAAGGTAGTACAGTGAGGAAGGAATCAAGCAGAAGGAAATTAGAGTCAAGACAGCCAGTATTTTAATCCCAGCTGCACCCTCAGAAGACCTTACTAACCATTTTGAACCTCAATTTTCTCATTTGTAAAAAGGATAACAATTCCATACAGTTGAGAGGATTAAGGAAGGTAATTTACATACTTAGCACTGAGCAGATGTTTAATTTACTAAATACAATGGGTTACTGTATACTACACAAAGCACTGCAAATTAACACAAGTTTATAGAGAAAAAGTGGTGAAATGATTCAATATCCACTAGGAGGCTCTTTTTCTTGAGTTAACTGGCGAACAATTATCAGTCAAGGTTTTAAAGATAAAGCGCACTTACTGAGTTCGGGCAGTATCTTTTCATGAGCTCATTGATGGCGATGTCATTCTTGTGTAGTTTAGGGCCTGTGTGGTACCACCCAACTATTCTTTCTCTGGCTGTGAAGGAAAAAAATAGTGGCTTTGAACTGTTACATAAAGATCTATATATTTCCCTCAAAAACAGTAAGAACTTCAGTAGTTATGTTCTCTACCTTTTCAAAAACTCCAGACAGCTAAACCTTGACATGCTTATGAAATCTTAAATTCAAAAGCAGGAATCTCTGAAAATAAACTCAGACTAGTTTAGGAAACCAGTCATACACGAAGCAACTAGACAACAATTCCAAGGGAATATATAAACAAATGCAAGTTCATCTCACATAGATTACAACAGTGAGTGTTGTGGGAATAAACATTTCCAAAGCAATGTGGCTGCTGTAATGAAATGAAAACGATACACATGACAGAGATATTTACCTTGGTGGTACTAAAGCTCTAGAGGCATGTGGATTTTATTTGATAACTTTTTGCTTTTCTGCTGCAGAGGGCTATCTCTCCCCTGAAACCTAGGTGGTCTAGCTGGCCTTAAATTGCTACTCCAGTTTCTCATTTATTCTGCCTCATTTGTCTACTACCATTGGCCTTACTTTAGTCTAGCTAAGTGAAAGGGTCTTTGACATTAGACAAAGAAAAGTGAATACTTAGAAAAGGCATTAGGGACATACACTGTACATTTACACACCACACCACACACACATATACCAGTGCCACAATGCCACCTACCGTTGACCTTCTTAAACATTCCATACATGTTTTCCAAGTAATCATGGTCTAAAAACCAGACAGAATCATCTTTGTCGTCTTCATCAAAAGGAACTAAAGAGGAGAAAAAAAAAAAAACAACAACCCAAAAACAGTTTAGGGTGCTAGATAGAACTCTAAAGGCACATACCACAACTGTGGACCTCTAGGCCAGATTTGACCCATGTCTTTAGCTTGTCCGATACAGTATTAAAAATATTTTTGAGTTGCTTTTATTAAAAACTGGAAGATTTCACATACAAATCTAGACCTCCAGGCTCTCTTGAAAAATTGGACGACCTGGCAATAACTGGCTATAGCCATACAGAGGTCACCTCCTTTGAAAAGGATACATGTTCTTCAGTTTGCTAAAAGCTCCATCATTTCCTAATACTTCTGTTGGGCAAATTACATTACTGCCTGATCCTTGTAGACAGTGGAGTTAGTGACCTCTAGTCTAGCAGCTATGCCAGCAATTATTTTGTTGTTCATTATTGTTGCTTTAATCATAAAATACATAGATACATTCTTCTGAACATTCACGAAACAGAGTGAAAAGGTTTTTATCTCCCCCTTGCCTGCCCATAACCATGGTTAATAGTTTAGTGCAGGGGTTGACAAACTATACCCACTGCCTATTTTAATAGTTTTATGCAATATGGCTATTAGTTTGTCTACATACTGTTTTTAGTTGCTTTCCTGCTACATTAGCAGAGCTAAGCAGTTGTAATGGAGACCATATGGCCTGAAAATACTTAAAAATATTTACTATCTACTTCTGTGTGTGGCCTCTGGCCTCCCTGTTCTATACTTAAGTAATTCTGAAATAGAATTGCTTGGTTGCAGTAAAAAATGGAGACCACAAAATTTTCTTTCTTTTTAAAAGTTAACTGACATTTTAACCATGCTCAGAAAATGTAAAATTTGTCTATTTATTTTTTTAAAAAACTGAGGTATAATTGACAGATTTTTCTTTTACCTGCAAAACTGTTGGAAACATCAAGTATTTTCTTTTGCCACGACCCCAAAAGCACACCAACAACACGTTTTTGGTTTCCAACCTTGCCTATTCTGAATGAGAAAACAAAACATCAATCTGGATAGGCACAGACTCAGCAATAAGATACCTAACACGAAATACCAATGTACCGACACAATTTCGCTTTGCTGGGAACTGATCCCACTAAACAAATGTAGTAAGTTAGTCTTAAAAACCTCAAACCTTATAGAAATTTAAAATGGAGAAAATGAAAACTCTCCAGATCTTACAGTTTTAAATGTTATCTGGTTGGTGTTTGAAAATACATTTAACTTTTTATTTTGATAAGAGCTTACCTTTCTTTCTTAAACTTTCTCTATCTTCTCTATCCTCCAACCTTTTCAGGGATAAAGATGCTAAAGTTGGACCAGTGTTATGGTCCAGCTTGCCAACTCTTCTCTGAAACAAGCCCAACTAGATGGTATAAACAATTCTTTGTATCATCTAGGGGCTGAGAAAATGACTCTGACCTAGAAGCATGTGTATGCCATTCGCGATCTCTAAATTAGGCAGAAGTTGGAACTGAGCTGGTGACTAATCATACTGGGAGGAGGGCTCAGTGAACAAGAAAAACTACCTCAGAATTTCTATCTGCAAATCAAACCCCCTTGGTAATTTTGTGCTAAGGAACGACAAGTGTTTCACTTATTTCATTGGTCTTTATGTAGAATTCTCCTTTAACCGCTAACAAATGTGACATAACAAACAATTCTATGTTCAAAGGACAGACAAAAGTCATTGTGAAATGAACCACAATTTCTTAACAGTTGCTGGTTCACACTGATTGAACTGTTACTTACCTAAACACATGATTTGGCAAACTTATAAATGCTTACTATGTCCAGGGCTTGGATCAGAATTATATTCTGTATTCTGATTTTTTGGGGAAATCTAAGTTCAAAGGAAATTTCCACACACATGGGCTTTTCTTATCTATAAAAATTCATTTGTGTTTTAGAAAACCCTACAATTGTCTGACACAGCAGCTTGCAGTGTCTGCCTTCACTCTGACCTTAAAAATGTTTGTTGAATTGACTGAACAGAACTGAAATGATGCTTGCCTTCTTATCACCCATAGTATCCTATGGGAGAAAAACAGTAATTGTACAGTGGAAAAGCTCACATTTCTTGTTAGGCTAAGGGTCCTACAAAGAAATGGGACTAAACTGGGGACCCTAAACCTCACAGTAGTCTTTGAGTTTGGTTTTGGCTCTGGTTGAATTGGGAGTTGTACAAAGCAAGAGAATGGGCACTTAGCAACTATGACTTTATAGCAGATGCTCCCAACTGGGTCTTACAACTTGCCAATTCAAGTAACTACTGTAAAACTTACGAATACGTGTAACAAGTCCCGCGGAATGAACAGCTCGAAAACAAGCAAGCAAAGGCAGAAGAAACATCTGTGGGATGTTTTATTATTCATTAACGCCTACACCTTCAACTGGTCTCGTTTTTAGAAGAAAAACTTGACTTTAAGACTTAATACAGCTACGTTTTAAGCTATCGTCAAACCAGATTCCCACTTCTGAAACTTCCACAAGTTAAGAGCACAGTTCTTGCAGGGAGCCCTTTAGGACCAGACTTTCGGCGACAGTCTTCAGAGCCAAAAAGCGCGAGTCTGAAGGGCTTTCCTACCACACACCGAGTCTCTTAGGCGAAAAGGGACGGACAAGGCGATAGATGGGCAGCAGGACTGGGGATCAGATTCAAATGAAACCTGCTCCCGATACTCTGGCATCGTACGGACTGGGTAAAGGGAAGGATTAGCTCAGTTCCCGGGAATGCCGGCTGGGCAGAAGACTCCGGGTAACTTGGGCTTCATGAATGGACCTAATCTGGGCCCCTCGGCGACTCAGGGCCACCCCCGGTGCGTCAGCACCCCCGCGGCCGCCGCGCCGTACCCAGCGCGCCCGTGACTCAGCAGCGGCGGCGCCACCGGCCCCGGTAGGCCGCCCCGTGCCGTCCGCTCACCGATTGAAATGATCCACCACACTGAGCAGCACCAGGGGGTGGACCACCACCTTCTGCACCGCCAGCTCCGGCATCACGACACACCCCGCCCGCCAGGCCCTGCTCCCCGCGACCCGCAAACACCGGCAGCCGGAGAGGCAGTAACTCTCGGCTATCCTCCAGGCCTGGCTCCTCCTCTTCCGGCTAAGCCGCCGCCGCGCGATTCCTTCTTCCGCTCCCAGAGTGCCGCGCGCGTCGAGCTGGTTGTGTCACTCCTGCTCCAGCCTTGAGGAGGGCAAGTGCTGGGGAAGGCGGGACCTGGCTCGGGTGACAGGCTAAGAATTTCCCAGGTCAAGAAAGCTAACAGCTCACTAGAGACTGATAAAGGTTGACCTCCTGGTATTTGCCCTGTACTGTCACCGCTGTGACTTTTCACCTCAGAATCTTCTTAGCTCCCCTCCCCCACCCGAAGACTGGAGAAAATGCTGAGAAAAAAATGTAAATAGTAGTGTTTCCATCATTCAGAAAATGTTCACTTTCAATTCTAGTCAAAATCCTCCAGAATTTCTTAAGAGGTTGTTATTATTCAGTCGCTATGTCGTGTGCGACTCTTTGCGACCCCATGGACTGCAGCACACCCGCCTTCCTTGTCCGTAAAAGGCGCTTCTTAGAGAACTAGTTTTAAATCTCTAGCATTAGGGCATTCCCTTAAAATAGCTTTGGTAATTTATCTTATTATTATTTTATTGTCGGAGAATTTCCTCTTAATCTTTGCTGTGGGCTCTTAGCAAATAGTCAACCTGGCTATATTTTCCCATCTGTCTTTATATTACTTACCATTTAACAAGAGCTATAAGAATGAAAACTTATAAAAAGATTGACGGAAAAACTGGAAAGCAGTAAGGGAATACGTTTTCATATTTAGCTGGAAAAGAGAAAAAAGACTAAAAGAGGAAATGTAGGAAAAGAAGGCTTGAGCTTATTTGCGGAAGGAGGCAAATTTAAAATCCTTACCAGTCTAGTTTGCTGTCAACTTTGAGTTGCTGTTTCTGTAAGCAAAAATAGTACTTCAGCAACGTGAATTATTTATTGTTTGTCCTATTTCTAGGGCTTCCCTGGTGGCTCAGTTGGTAAAGAATCGCCTGCAATGTGGGAGACCTTGGTTCCATCCCTGGGGTTGAGAAGATCCCCTGGAGAAGGGAACGGCTACCCACTCCAGTATTCTGGCCTGGAGAATTCCATGGACTGTGTAGTTCATGGCGTTGCAAGGAGTCGGACACGACATAGCGACTGAATAATAACAACCAGTTTTTAAGCACCTTCCACCTTCCCTGTAACACCAGAGAATCTGACCTTGAAGAATGATCAGGAGACTTGTTCTGAACCTTAGCCTTCTTCCAGTATAATCAGGAAGCTTTTGATAGTCTTTTTTTTCCCTTCAATTTTTAAATTTTTAAAATTGGAGGATAATTGATTGCAAACTTTTGATATTCTTTCTGAGCCCTGCCTCTCACTTTCCTTTCATGTACTGATCCGACTTTTGGGAACACTGTTTTGGATTTTCCTCATTTCTTTTAATAGTTTTGATTTGGCTGTCAGGTAATTGCTGCTACTTCTTAAGATATTAAATAATAGAAATTTTAAATTAAGGAAATTTAAGTCAGCCCCATTGTGTGATGTGTTAAAGCTTGCTTGCTGGTTTTTAGTGCCTTGTTCAAAGTAGATGTTCTTGTTTCATCTTTTATATGATGCTATTAAACACGGGGTAGACATGTAACTGTTACAAAAAGATCTTGGAAGGGTTTTTTCCCCTAATTTTTTCAGATCAAAGGTTGATGTTAATTTTTCTTATGTGTCAGGTAAGGCATAAGACTTGAAGTCTAAAAGAAGCACGTTTTTGGACTAAATTATTTAAAGGATATAAAGAAGACAGCTTGAAACCATAAGTAAGGTATTTTTCATGTCCTATTTTTTTCTTTGTTAATGAAGCTGACTTGAAATAATAACTGATTTTGTAGCCACTAGGGGCTAAATTCATTCAGAGGAATGTAGAAGAAGACATAAGAAATCTACTTTCTTTTGTTCATTTAATTCTAGACTTTAAGAGGCTCTGATGAGAGCATGAGTGTAGTACATTTTATTTTCCTTTAACTGATTTATTCTTTTTTTTAAAGAAATAATTTTTAAAATTTTATTTATTTATTTAATTTATTCTTTATTGACGTATAGTTGACATATTATATGTTACAGGTGTATGATATAGTGATTCACAGTTTATAAAGGTTATACTCCATTTATAGTTAATATAAAATATTGGCTATATTCCCTGTGTTGTATAGTATAGTTTTGTAGCCTATTTTATAATAATAGTTTGTGCCTTTGAATCCCTTACCCCATGTCTTTCTTTTTTAGTGTTAAGTTCGTTTCCCAGGTTTATTGAGATGTAATTGATATGTAACGTGTAAGTATAAGGTGTCCAATATGGTGATTTGATACATGTTTGTATTGCAAAATGATTACCACAATAAGGTTAGTTAACACTTGCATCATTTCACATAATTACCATTTTCTTTTTGTGATAAGAGCATTTAAGAGCAACTTCAAATATATAATCAGTTCAGTTCAGTTGCTCAGCCGTGTCCGACTCTTTGTGACCCCATGAACCGCAGCATGCCAGGCCTCCCTGTCCATCACCAGCTCCCGGAGTTTACCCAAACTCATGTCCATTGAGTCGGTGATGGCATCTAACCATCTCATCCTCTGTTGTCCCCTTCTCCTCCTGCCTTCAATCATTCCCAACATCAGGGTCTTTTCAAATGAGTCAGCTCTTCGCATCGGGTGGCTAAAATACTGGAGTTTCAGCTTTAACATCAGTCCTTCCAGTGAACACCCAGGACCAATCTCCCTTAGGATGGACTGGTTAGATCTCCTTGCAGTCCAAGGGACTCTCAAGAGTCTTCTCCAACACCACAGTTCAAAAGCATCAATTCTTTGGCATTCAGCTTTCTTCACCGTCCAACTCTCACATCCATACATGACCACTGGAAAAACCATAGCCTTGACTAGACAGACCTTTGTTGACAAAGTAATGTCTCTGCTTTTTAATATGCTGTCTAGGTTGGTCATAACTTTCCTTCCAAGGACTAAGCGTCTTTTAATTTCATGGCTAGAGTCACCATCTGCAGTGATTTTGGAGCCCCCCAAAATAAAGTCACCACTGTTTCCACTGTTTCCCCATCTGTTTCCCATGAAGTAATGGCACCAGATGCCATGATCTTAGTTTTCTGAACGTTGAGCTTTAAGCCAATTTTTTCACTCTCCTCTTTTACTTTCATCAAGAGGCTCTTCAGTTCTTCTTCACTTTCTGCCATAAGGGTGGTGTCATCTGCATATCTGAGGTTATTGATATTTCTTCTGGCAATCTTGATTCTAGCTTGTGCTTCCTCCAGCCCAGCGTTTCTCATGATGTACTCTGCGTATAAGTTAAATAAGCAGGGTGACAATATACAGCCTTGATGTACTCCTTTTCCTATTTGGAACCAGTCTGTTGTTCCATGTCCAGTTCTAACTGTTGCTTCCTGACCTGCATACAGATTTCTCAAGAGGCAGGTCAGGTGATCTGGTATTCCCATCTCTTTCAGAATTTTCCATAGTTTCTTGTGATCCACACAGTCAAAGGCTTTGGCATAGTCAGTAAAGCAGAAATAGATGTTTTTCTGGAACTCTTGCTTTTTCGATGATCCAGCAAATGTTGGCAATTTGATCTCTGGTTCCTGTGCCTTTTCTAAAACCAGCTTGAACATCTGGAAGTTCATGGTTCATGGTTCAAATATATAATAATATAGTATCATTAACTATAGTCACCACACTGTACCTTAGATCTCCATTTTATAATTGGAAGTTTGTACCCTTTGACCAACAACTCACATTTTCCCCACTGCCAGCCTCTGGTAACAACTAACTATTCTACTCTATTTCTGTGGATTCCATTTTTTTCAGTTCTGCATTTAAAAGAGATCATATAGTATTTGTCTTTCTCACTGAAAAATTTTTTTTTTTAATAAATTTATTTATTTTAGTTGGGGGCTAATTACTTTACAATATTGTAATAGTTTTTGCCATACATTGACATGAATCAGCCATGGGTTTACATGTGTTCCCCTTCCTGGACCCCCCACCCACCTCCCTCCCCATCCCATCCCTCTGGGTCATCCCATTGCCCCGGCCCTGAGCCCTTGTCTCATGCATCGAACATGGAATGGTGTTCTGTTTCACATATGATAATATACACGTTTCAATGCTATTCCCCCAGAATGTCCCACCCTCACCTCCTCCCTCAGAGCCCAAAAGAGTGAAGTAAGCCAGAAAGAAAGACAACAATACAGTATACTAATGCATATATATGGAATTTGAAAGATGGTAACGATAACCCTATATGCGAGACAGAATAAGAGACACAGATGCATAGTATTTGTCTTTCTATGTGACATTTCACTTAGTATTAATACCCTCAAGATCCATCCATTTTGTCACAAATGGCAGGATTTCCTTCTTTTTTATGGCTGAGTATACATACACCACATTTTCTTTATTGACACTTAGGTTGTATCCATGTCTTGGCCATTGTGAATAATGCTACAATGAACATGGGGGTTCAGACATCTCTTTGAGATAGTAATTTCATTTCCTTTGAAAGTGGGGTTGTTGGATCATATGGTGGTTCTATTTGTAGGGTTGTTTTTTTTTTTTTTTTTTTTTTAGGTACTTTCATACTCTTTTCCATAGTGGGTATATCAATTTACATTCCCACCAAGAGTACACAAGGGTTCCCTTTTCTCCATATCCTCACTAATGGTTCTTATCTCCTATTTTTTTGATAATAGCCATTCTAATAGGCATAAGGCAATATCTCATTATGGTTTTGATTTGTATTTCCCTGATGATTAGTGGTGTTGAGCATCTTTTCATGTACCTGTTGGTCATTTGTATGTCTTAAAAAAAAAATCTCTATCAGGTTCTTTGCCCATTTTAAATTGGATTAGGTACTTTATTCCCTTACCTGAAATTCTTAGTGCTTGTGAAGTTTTTTTTGCATGTGGATGGTTGTTCCAATTGATGTTTCCAGGAGAGGATGAGTGCTAAAAATTCCTATGCCACCATCTTGTTCATATCTGTCATTCGTAATTCACCTTTGTCTTTCAATTTAGGGAGATAGCTCCCAGAGACCTTAGTATCTTGAAAGAGTTCTTATTTTTGTTATGTCCAGAACATGGAATAATAGTCCTGTGAGCGTGGCAGCAATACTTTGAACTCTGCAGCCTCTATTTATCATCTTATTAGATTTGGAAGAAAAAGATAGAAGATATGCCACCTTTAGTCTAAGCTGTATTCAGTGCTGGGGTTCGCACATCCTGCAGGGGTGCTGAACGTTCACCATTTTCTTTGGTGGTGTCCTGTTTCTCCGATTCCTTGTGTTTCCTATAGCCTTGCACAGATACCTCTGCATTTGAAGAAGCAGTCGCCTCTTCCAGACTTTCTGGACTGACTTCAGAAAAAAATAAACACCTTCATTTGTGAGTGAAGGCAGTCTGGAGTGTGCTATGGCTGTGGCTCTAGTGGTGTGGGGTGCTAAGTATGGGTGTGAGTAGAACCTCTGGGTTCAAGGGTGTGTGACTTGTTGGCTCAGGTAGGGGTCCACCACATCGATATTTGCATGATTTTTGGGGAGATCTGTGAGGGGTCTGCAGTAGCTGCAAGGGCTGTTGAGGTACTCAGTGGTGCCTTTAGGTCTGGTGCCTAGGTTCCAGTTCAGGTAGCAGTGGTGGTCAGAATCTGGTGGTATGCACATGCTTGGCAGAAGGGGCCAGCTGCAGGTGCCTGTGTGGGGGCAGGGCCTGCTGTAGACACACACGCAGTGATGAGAGACAGGGCCAGCAGCAGAGGTTGGAGCCAGCTGCGAGTTCATGAGTAGCCGAAGGGACCCTGGCTGTTGGTGTAGACCCATGTGACTGCATGGGTTAGTTGTAGGTGTGTGTTCTAGCTAGGCCATTCTTAATTGCTAGTAATGGTACCCTACCCTAATCAGCTGAAGCAAAGGGAAATTCATTATCTCATGTAACAAGCACATTCAAGGGCACTGCTTATTCCAGGGGCTCAGTTTCTCTTTCTACCTTTTAGCATCTTTCAGTGTTTTGGTTGCATTCAGACAGTTTTCCTCCTAGTGATGGGGAAACATGTTGATGGCTACTGATAGTCACAGGTTTAAATCTTTAAGGGAAGGGGGACTTTGGTCTCCAAACCTTTGTTTATGAAATTTGATTAGCTTTGCTGGCACTGGGGGCCTTTCTGAACTGACTGCTGTGCCCAAGGGAATATAGTTCTCTAAATGTCCAGTTTAGAATCAGTTTGGAGATGGTACAACTATGATGGATTGGTCAGCTCACCATGACCACATTGAGTGGGGAAGGAAAAAGGGGATGCTGTAATTGGAAGAGGGGAATGAATGCTTAGCCAGCAAAAACAAGTCTGTGATATAAAGAGCTTAGTGTGGTTCTTGGAACATAGTAAGAACTCAGCAGATGTTAGACATGGTTGTCATTAGATTGTAGGATCATTATTATTATTATATATTATAGCAGACTATAAGAATATTTTCTTGGAAATTCCTTGGTGGTCCAGTGGCTAAGATTCCTGCTTTCACTGTCAAGGACCTGGGTTCAACCCCTGGTTGGGGAACTAAGGTCCTGTAAGCTGCATGGCACAGCTTAAAAAAAAAAAAAAGAGCTTTTTTTCTTTTTATTAGCTGATGTTTATATTTTAAGTAATCCAGCAGTAAAAGAATTGAAATTGATCTTTTGCATTTGCTGAGTGTTTCTTTCTTTTTTTTTTTTTTGGCTGTGCCTCATGTGGGATCTTAGTTCTCTGGCCAGGGATCGAACCCATGCCCCCTGTACTGGGAGCATAGTCTTAACACTTGACTGTGAGGAATGTCCTTGTTGAGTGTTTCTTTATCCTTCTTTAGCCTCAGGTATATTTAGTTTATGGAAGAGTGTTTAAAAAATTCCTTTTTGTAAATGTCTAGGTGATCATTTTGATTTTTCAAAAGGCTAATTGTTGCAGAAAGACTGGATTCGTTTAAAGAGGTTTTCCTTGTTTTATGCTTTACACAAGTGATGGCCCTGTATGTTAGCCATGGACACCTGCATGATTGTTATTTCTCTTGTTGTTGTCATATTTCATGTAACTGCAAATTAAAAAGGACCAAAAAAATTACAGCAATTTCTAGTTTATATCCAGAAATGGAACTCTCCACAGGAACCCTTGTATGGTACAAATATGTTAGAAAACCATTTTCCATTGTGCTTTGAAAGCCTGTAAGGAGGCCACAGTGGAGCATAGTTCATCTGTCTTGGATGAAGCCCAGAGAGACTGCAGACTGTAGGAAATCTCCCATCTGAAGAGTTAATTTTCTTTCAGGATCAGTGTTAGTGGCTGCTGCGATTAAAACAGGACACTTTAAGATTGGTACAGGAACACTTATAACAGTTGATTATAAAAGAAAACCCAGGAGGCCAGATTCAGCCTTGGGAGCTACTTTGGTTTGAGCCTCAAAGACCTTTATTTTAAGTTTACCTTTTCTTTGATTACACATGTATTCAGCTTTTTTCTTTTTTTTTTTAGTATTCATTAATAAATATAAGCAAGCAACTAGTTTCATCTATGTAATATTTTAAAATATCTTGAATGCCATTTTTGTCTTTTGTTCCTATTCTTTTCAGAGCTACTCTTTTTATTATTATATATTGGAGCATAGTCGATTAGCAATGTTGTATTAGTTTCAGGTGTACAGCAAAGACATTCAGTTATATATATGTGTGTATATACTTGTGTCTATCTTTTTCAAATTCTTTCCCTATTTAGGTTAACCAGAATACTGAGCAGCTTTCCCTGTGCTATACAGAGGCACTCTAGATAACCGTGTAAAATTAAACTTTTTTTTTTAACCGGATTTTTAATTTTTATTTATTTGGCTGTGTCAGGTCTCAGTTGCGACACATAGGATCTTTGTTGTGGCACATGGACTCTCTAGTTGTGGCGTGTGGGCTCAGTAATTGCAGGACACAGGCTTAGTTGCTCTGCAGCATGTGGGATCTTAGTTCCAGGAACTGAACCCATGTTCCCTGTGTTTCGAGGCAGATTCTTAAGCACTGGACCACCAGGGAAGTCCCTTTACCAAATTTTTAGATGCAGATTTATGAATGTAGTGTGGAAACAAGTATATAAGGTTTGAGGACAGATCCTTTTAAAGTGAAAGTCGCTCAGTCGTGTCCTACTCTTTGCAACCCTGTGGACTATACAGTCCATGGAATTAACCAGGCCAGAATACTGGAGTGGGTAGCCTTTCCCTTCCCCAGGGGATCTTCCCAGCCCAGGGATTGAACCTCGGTCTCCTGTGTTGCAGGTGGATTCTTTACCAGCTAAGCCACAAGGGAAGCCCTTCATTATTTTAAGGACAGATATATTTTCCTTTATTTTCTTCAAGATAGTAAATCAAAGAAGCATTTTTTAAAATTAGAAAAACTGGGGCAAAAATATTAAATAACAGCTATTGGAAGGAAAAAAAAGCAGCCATAATCCTAATCTCAAATGGAGCAACTAATTTTGGTATTTACCTTTCAGTTTTGGGCACATGCACACATACTTCAGTTGAAATTGAAGTTTTAATGCAAGTAGAAAAGCTATTGAGAAATTTATGGTGAGTTGAATCAATTTGAAGTTGCTGTACTTTGTGTTTTAAGAATAGAGCAGTGTTTGTCTTTTTTTTGCTTTCAGCAAGAACAAGAAAGGGCAAAAGTCAGTGCATTGTTCATATAACATGAAAGATTCTTCTTGTAGACCTGAAAGTCAGAAGTAGGCATTAACCTGGGTTTGTGGTAGTACTTCATTATTATTGACATTCTCTCAAGTTTTCCAAATTTCTGCAGTTTGTTCCTTCAGGTACCTCTTCCATCCTCCAGCCAGGACCTTCAAGCCATCTTTCAAATTGCTGACATTGTTTTTTTCTCCCAATGCAAAGTGCTGATATAACTTCCTTAAAATCCTTCAGAACCTTTCCAGTGCCTACCAGATAAAATCTGAACTATAGGAAGGTGTCCAAGACTCTTCCTAACTTTGCCTCAACCATCCCCTCAGAGCCTCATCCCCTATTGCTCTCTCTTCTGTGAAACCAGCATGAAGTTCCAACCGTTTAATCTGTTTCCAAAGAAATGTACTGTTCCCTGTGCTCATCATTCTGTTTCTGTTTTCTGAATTGCCCTTGACCTCTTAAACACCAGAATTTCTAGGTATCTCTCAAGGACCACACTCAGTAGACCATCTCTTCTGGTTAGTTTTCTTTACCTTCCCCAGCAGTGTTGGTTCCTTTCCTTGAAGTCCCCACAGCACTTGGTACATATTTCTGTTGTATTGCTCATCATGCTCAGTAGTAATGATTCATTTGACATGCATCTCTTTAGTCTTAGTGTGTATGTGGAAGCCAGGACCATAGCTTAGTCATCTTATTAGTGTCTGCACCAGAGTCATACACTTGCTAACTGTATTGTGTAGCTTGGGTAGTGTGTTACACAGTACATCCATAATGTTGGTCAGTGATCTTTCAGCATGCAAAAAAGTAACAGTATTCTCTGTAGTTTCCTGTTTAGTCAGTGATCTTTCAGCATGCAAAAAAATAACAGTATTCTCTATAATTTTCTATTTTAGTCTCCCTGTATGCAAAACCAAAACAAAACCAAAGTTTTGGAATGAGCAAAGCTCTTTGATTAAAAATTTCCCATCATTGCCATGTCATTTTAAATATACCCGTTGTTTTGAATATAAATGAAGTATGTTGAAATATGAGTGAAAAAAAATTCATGGACTATTATTGATGAAACCATTCAAAACCAAATGGTATATTCTGGGTAGCTGTAATTTTTCAAAAGGTACTATGTACAATTTTAGGTTAGCGTCAGATAACCTCTTCACCTTCATTTCTCTCTTAACACCTTTTATCATAATTTCGGAAGCTCCCCTTTGTAGTTCGAGTTAAAAGTCCTGAGGCAAGCTCTTCAGAAGTCTAACACCTGCTTAGGGCTGAACTGGCAGGGGGAGAAATTGAAAAGCAGTGAAGAGTCTTTTCAATAAAGTACTTAGCATTTTAAATAGTAGATGTTTGAAAAAAAAATAATGGTAATAATAGTATTGGAAACTCTCATACCACCCCACGCAGAGAGAGGAATGTGAAGCTGTTTAGTGGATTCTTACTTTGAGTTCTCAAAATCCTTCATTTGCAAAGATACTTCAAACTTGATTTTGATCAAATTAAACTACTAAGAATGTGGACTTTTCCTTGAGCACAGATTTATACTTTTTCTTTTAAAATTCAAACCCTTTTCCTTCCAACATCAAAGAGAAAGGATTCAAGGCTTTTAGAATCTTATTCTTAAATACCAGAAACCCTGGGATAATGGTTAGAAAATTAAGAAGGGGGTTTTGAAATAATTAAATTTTGATTCTCATCTGCTGTTTCATCTTGACTCTCTAAAGTACCATATTCCAGGTTAATGACAAAGTTTTAAAAAGGTGCATGTGTTTTTTTAACCCTTAATGATTTTGTATTGTCCTCATGAATTCCTGGAGCCTTTTAAGATTCAGAGTCCCGTGGTGGACTTTTTGAGGTTACAAATTTTAATATTTTATCTTTTTGTTCTGTAACTGGAGGAAATTTAATTTGTTTTTCCAGCAGAGGGAGACATCTGACCATGAACGTGCTGCTGCTACTTGCCAGGGGTATTCTGTAGCCCGTTTTATCAATATACATAAAAAACTCAATGTTCAAATTAACTAGTTCAATAAGTAATTTAGCTCATTGATTTTTGGGCATATCCTAAGTGCCATTACAAGCTATGGATATTTTAAATGCCATTACCTAATAGAAGGAATGTTTTAAGCACCTTTTATTGATTTTATTACTGCTTTATTTTGCTGTCTTGGTTTAAAATCATTTTAACCACTCTGTAATCAAGAAGAAATATATCGTTGGTGAAATACAGTCAATTTCCTAAAAACCTTTGACATCGTTAAATAAGGAATTACAGTTGTTAAATCATGTCAGGCAATAACTGAGGGACAGAAGAGATATAAAATTTGGAGCAGTGGGCCAGCATACCAGTAAGCTGCATTGACCTCTAACATTCAGCTTCTGCATGTGACAGTCACACTTCGGGTTTGCTTATGGTTTTTACATCAGCAAGACAGATTTAAAATCTCAGGTATCAAGAAAGATGGAAGAACTATAGCAAAGTATAATACAGGGGCAATTATAGTGCTTTTTAATGACCTTTTGTAGCTTTCGGTAAAAAATGATTCTCTAAGCAATTTTTAAATTTCATTTGCTTTACTTGCTAGATTATAATATATTGATATTCTGCATAAAAAGGAATCAGAGGGCTCATAGAGCTTTTTTTTTTTTTTTTAACACTTTCTTTTTCTGCTCATTTGATTTTCTGTTAGCAGTATTACTGAGCTGATCAGCTGGTAGATAGGCAGGGACACCAGTCCATACACTGCTTAATCAAAGAGGTGCAGAAGTGGGTAGTGACCACTGAAGCTTGATACAAGCCTGCTAATGAGTTGATTGCATTGACATTTGATGTAATTTAGCCGTAGAGTGGCAAATATCAATACCTGTGTATGATTTGGCAGATGGTTGTTGAACTGCGATTAGAAATTTAGAATGATTCTCGGTAAAAGACCACCTGGCAGTAACCCAGGAACAGAGAACTGAGTTTTCACCATTAAATGGAATAGGTCCATAAAGTCAAGTGTTTTGATCATTAATAGAATCTTCCCTTTTCTTTTAACAAATGTTAGCTTCAAGGGGGAATTGATAATTATGCATAGGTCTATTAAATGATCTTAGGGAGAGCTCTTTGCATTCCTTCAAATGAGCTTGTATCTATAGCGTGGCGGTTATTCACCAGCAAGGAAGAAAACTAGTTAAAATGCTGATAGGTGTCGTTTCAAATATAGCAGGCACGTTGGAACCATCTTTGTAGAATTAATTTCTTTGAGGCTAAAAATCAGATTAGATTGTAACATTATAGATTATTCTATATTAATTTATATACTATATGACTATGTTATGAAGTAATTTAAGGTATACTGAGGATTGTTGTATGTAAGACACTCCTATAAGTGTTTGAAATATAAAGAGCACCAAGATGATGCCCTTCTTTCACTCAGTGAAGGAAGGGTGGTAGATGAACTCATACCGTGCACGTCCCATGGAAAGAATGGAATAAAGGTTCAGGAGCTGTGGGATCATAGAGCAGAGTAATAGGTTCCTCTGTGGCAAGAGGAGATGTCAGGAAGGGCCTTATGAAGGTGTCACTTAAAATAGATTTTTAACACAGATCAGCATTCAGAGGTAGGGGGACTAGCAATACAAAAGCTGTTTTAAAAAAATAGGTTTCAGTTTTTAGATCAGTTTTAGTTTCACAGCAAAATTGAGCAGTGAGTATGGAGAGTTCCTATATGCCCCCTGACCCCACAGATACTCAGTCTCCCCTACAACCAACATCCTGCATCAGAGTGCTACATTTGTTACAGTTTATGAACCTGTATTGACATGTAGCTATGACTCAAACTCCTTAGTTTATATTAGTGTTCACTCTTGGTGTTGTACATCTATGGGTTTTGACAAATGTATAATGCCATGTATCCACCATTGTAGTATCACAAAGAGTAGTTTCACTACCCTAAAAATCCTCTGTGCCCCGCCTAATTATCCCTCTTTCCCTCTGATCTTTTCACTGTCTCCGTAGTACAAAAGCTTTTGAAAGATTTGAACTGTTTCATACACCATTATATATATATATATGTATATATATATATATATATACAAATAAATGTGATGTATAAAGAAAAGTGAAATAAATAAAATGTATTCACTTTCCAGCTGAGGTGGTAGAATATTACCAATATTTCCGAAGCCCTGGTGTATTCCTGTCCAGCTGCTTTCTTCTGCCCTAGCAACACTTCAAATTATTTAATATTCAAAGTACACCTAGTTGCAAAGCACACAAAAACCTGAAGGCCCACGTCCCCCTTATTCTTATCTTTGGTTAGGTCCATGCAAGATGAAGTGAAGAAATGGGTTGATATTTGCCTACTGAGTTCAAATTACATGGAAAGCTATTTTGTGTGTGTTGTGTGTGGAAAGAAAGGGGGAGTCTTGGATAACCTAAATGACTGTCAAATTTGAAATAGAGCATAGTCTGATTTATTCAAATTATGATATCTGCTTCACTTTGAGCTTTCCAGACCTTTCTTTTCTTGCTCAGTATGTCCAGATTGAATGACTAACCTCAGTGCCATATGGTAGAGCCACATACTTGGATGTGGAGACTCATTCAAAATTTTCATGCATATAAACATCCGTGACAGCATGGAATACTCATCTTTAAATTTAGCAGCAAGTATTTTCAGAATTATTAGGTATTTTTATAATTTGGCTGATGTCCACGCTCTTATTCCTTTGGTTTCATTTTCTAGTTTCATAGGACTTATAGGTGAATATGTTTTATATTAAAGTCAGTGGTATGTTGAAAAGTAGACCTCTGTAGGATTCTTTCCTTCCCTCTCTGACCCACCCTATAGGCCAGTTCTTCACCTACACCTGATGATATCTCAGACACACCGCTTAGGTTTTCCAGCTACTCTTAGATTTAAGAAGATACATTCTGATTACCTCTAGTCATTATAACAGTCTACTTTTAGTAATAAAAATGACCAGTCCAGTGTAACATTCTGAACTTTATTACAGTCCAAACCACTCTTCTTGCCCAGCTTGGTGATGGGTTAGTTTGAGAATCCCACAGTAGGAAGTGGGGATGGGGTGACTTCTCCATTTTCCTTTTGGAGCTTCTCCTCCCCACTTATCCCAAACCCCGGGCAGGGCTGAGAGAAGTGAGGGAGTCTGGCAAGCGCAGGAACGTCTCCCTTGGCAGTCTTGTAACAGGTGGTGTTTTCTGGGCGTGGCAGATGATCTAACTCTGGAGGCACACTCCCCCGGGTGCCCCCTCCAGGAATGTAGGACAGCAGCTCACATGCCCCTCCTCTGCATTCCAAGGTCCATCTCTAGCCTCTTTCTACTGGGGCTGACCCTCTTGAGTTGGGATCTCTTTTTAAATGACCCCCTGACTGCCTCTTTTACATAGGGGCCAATCATGCAATTGCTGTGGGGATTAAATGAAATAACATATGTAAAGAGCTCTTCCTGGCACTTATCTGTTGAATAAGTTGATTTGTGTTTTACTGGGTACCTTCTCTCTAGGGGCACTCTGCAAGTGCTTTATAAACCTAATCATAAACCAATCCTAGGAGATAGATTTGAGAAACTCCAACTCATTAGGTTATTTGCAAGGTCACGAAACTAGAAAGTGGCTAAGCTTAAATTTGAACCCAACTCTGATGCAACACAGGAGTCTCAGGTCCTTTGGACTATGGTCTGTTGCCTTCTGAAATAGCCTTGCATGGGCCATATTGTTCTAGATCCTGGGAAATCTGGTTAATACTCTTGGATTCTAGTGCCCGTTCTACCTTATCAGTTTCTTAAATGTCAGGTATGCTATAAATCTACAGGAATTTAGATTTATCTTGTACTCTAGCTTGGATACTTTCACTTGACTATGTGATATTTGAACAACCTTAGTTCCTTGACATGACTCCTTTATCTCCAGAGATGTGGGCTATGTTTCTGATCAACTCAATCAGAGATTCAAAGAAATTTATCCTGATAATCTAGAAATGCTCCAGTGCTTCCTTGGAGTTCATAGCACATGTGGAGTTTTGAGCCTCACAGAATAATCTCTGCTAGGTAACCACACATCTTTCTTTTGCCTCCGGTAGTCTGGGGATGACAGAGGATGAAATGGTTAGATGGCATCACTGACTCAGTGGACATGAGTTTGAGTGAGCTCCGGGAGTTGGTGATGGACAGGGAAGCCTGGCGTGCTGCAGTCCTTGGGGTCACAAAGAGTCGGACATGACTGAGCAACTGAACTGAACTAAACTGAATATGAGAACTGATAACCAAGACAGCTCTCCAAGCTGCTGTGCTGACTGCTGCAGATGACTCCAGGTTGACTTGTGCAGATTGGAAATCTCAACAGAGAGCCCTAGAAGAGTTTGGAACCTTGTTTATTCTTATTCACTTGGGACAGTGGGTTAAGAAAATCTACTTTGGAAAGAATTGCCCAGAGTTAGACTCGTATAGAGCAAACCATAGAAAAGAAACAAAATCCCTAGAACATTAGTTCTATTTTGTTTTAGTAAAGTGTCATTTACTGAAATCCTAATGGTAAAGCCAGGTCCTGGATATACACTGCTGCGAAATGTGTACTTAATCTGTATGTTCTAGAAACCTACATTGAAATTAGCTATTGTTTAGCTCCTTTAACTTTTGTAGCCCACCAAGCTGCAAACTGCCACAAATACGTAATTCGAAGATCTGCTTTTCATTTGCCCTGTTGCTTGCAGCAAAGAGAAGTTGAACCCCACATTGTAAACTGGCCAGTTTCTGTATTCAGCCAATTTGAATGGATAGCTGTCCCTTCTTTACTCTGCTGTGGAGATATTGTCAGAGGGAAATGCATTCAAAAATCTTATTTTGTGTGCTGTAAAATAAATGAGGTCTTATGATAAGAATACCGAGTCTAGTTAGTCCTTTTTTTGGCTCTGTGGAGAACTTAGTGATAATCAGGAAAAGACATTTCTCATTTTTTGTGCCTCAGCTTCCTCTGCAAGAAAGTATAAGTAATAAAGCCTGCTCTTGAGGACTTTGTAAGGCTGTGTGGCAAAGTATTTTAAGCTCCTTGGAGAAAAAGCCTACTCAGTGAAGTTGCTATTCCTTTTAACGTCAATTATGTTCTGAAACACGATTTCAGAATTTCAGGATCCCAGGACCTATGATTGAACTGGCAGCTGATCGATTCAGTGAAATTCAGCATTCTCTTTCTCGACAACACACCAAACTTTGCCTTGGCTAAAAGAGGTAAAACAGACGATTATGGTCAGAAATGTAATAATAAATCTACTGTAACAACCTTCTTTCCACCACATATCTTTTCTGGTATTTATCTGAATATCCATGCTTATGAAAACTAGAAGAGGTTGTAATTTCAATAGTACCAGCAACTCTGTGAGTATATAAAGCCATTTAAATTATGAACTGCTTTTATTTTTCCAAGGCGCATGTCTGAAAAGAAAGATTTTCATTTTTTTTTTTTTTGGAAAGTTTAAAAAAGGAGACAAACAGTTAAAAGTATGGAAGTTCCACGCATGCTGCTTTTTCTGCACCTTGAGGACTAGAAAAATCTTTAATATGAGACTTTATTTGTACAAAGCAAAACTTCAAAACCACTCAAAAGCTTTTCTTATTAACTGCTGTCAGTCCTGTGATTTACAGAGGCAATAAAGAACTAGAGGGGGCACATTTATCATGGAGTTCAGCACACCAGGAGCCATTTTCTCCAGCGGTAAAGGCTAGTGATAAAACAAATTCTTTTGTTCTATAACCAAGACACATTCTCTGTTCCCTGCTCTCTAAACTTGGGCACGCCAGGCTTCTCTAGTGGCAACTTGGCACCACTTCATCCACACCTAATGATAAATTGTTAACATGAAAACATTGATGACACACCTGGAACACCTGGCTGTGAAAGGTGCTATGTGTTTACCTTCAACACACAATAGTTAGCTCCCAACATATTTGTAGTATTAATTCCTAGTTTACCTTGAACAGTGCTTCGTGTGTGTATGTGTGTGCACACTTTCTTTGGTTTCAGAAGGGAGTAGATGGAAACATTAAATAATGTGGGTTTTATTTGTTCAGTAAAGAGCGTATAAAATTTGGATTTTGGGAACTGGACATTTCTTATTGTATTAAAGAATGCCTCATCTGAATTTTGATACTGAAAAACAAAATCAGTTCCAGTACACATTTTTTATTCAATTTTCTTTGTGTTTGATTTTGATTTTGTATTTTGTGTTCTAGGCAGGTAGGTGTGATACACTTTAAAAAAGTTATTTATTTTTTAATTGAAGGATAATTGCTTTACAGAATTGTGTTGGTTTCTGCCAAACATCAATATGAATCAGCCATAGGTTAAGTTGTCTCTGAGCATTGATTGTAACATTTGTGGGTTTTTGAAGTGAATATGTCAAGACTTTGAGCTAAGGTGGACGTAAAGGCTACAACAGTTTTGCTCTTTGGGAGACTTACAAAATGGAACAAAATGGAGCATTTTGGAATATTCTGTAATTGAGTACATCCATCATTCAGTAGTATTTATTAAGCGCTCACCTGTGCATGACAATGTTCTGGGCACAAAGATTATGGGGAAAAAGGTCAATGACATGGAACCAGAGACAGTGGTAGTGTTTATACCTTTGGGAAAATGAACACAAATATTAAATTGTGAATGCTATTCCTAATGGAGCAAGTTATGTAGTTAATTTAGTCTCAGAAAAAGACAAGGACACTCAAATAAAATCTCCTGGCCTTTCCCTATTATACAATCAACTATGCTCTTATTGGTGTATTAATGAAAAATAGTGTGTTTGAAAGACAGTAGTAAGGCAGAAGACGGAAAAAATTCAGGAAAAAAAATTCAAGCCAGGTGCTTTTGTGACTCATTGGCCACTCTTAAAAACTTGTAGCTGGGAAGGAATTTGGAATAGACTTATGTGGGAGTTTCATTTATCCATCTGCTCTTTGCAATGTATGATTTAGTTGTTAAAGTTGTTCGCTTGCTTCTGTCACTATCAGTTTCTTTTCAGAGGAAGGAGAAATAGGTCCTTTTGTCAGTAATTTGGCAGAAGTGCTGAAAAACCCATTATCCCTGTTGGAGAGAAAGCAAACCACCCCTGATATGTGAGGGCCTGGCAGGCTTCATAGAGAGAGATGAGCCCAGCAAGAAGGTTCTAGTGAAAGGTTTTTTTTTTTTTTTTTTTTTTTTTTTAATTTTCTGGAAGATACTGATTGTTAGACATTCTTTTTGAAACCGTCTAACATTTTCTCAAAGTTATCTGCCCCTTACTCTCCACTCCCAAAACAAATTCGTTGGTATTAGAAGATATGGGAGAGAGAAGGGAAAAAAAGCACAGTCATTTGAATAAAGAAGTCGTATCTTTTATGTACTTTATGCTATATTCTGTGTACTTGGGAAAGGGCTGCATCTGTCCAGAGGATGGTGGAAAATTGAATACTATGCTTCATAGTGTGCTTCTTCTAGTATTTCCTTAACCAAAAAGGAGCAGCTGTTGGGTAGCAGAGAAAGCACTGTTACCAGCCTGAGCATATGGAAGTTTGAAGCTTTGGCTGATTTGGATGTCTGGGCAACGGTTGCAGAAAGACTGTCATAATTGTTTGCTGTGATTTTTGGTCCACACTTCAATGTTGGAAGGGAAAACTTTTTACAGACGCTTATTTTTTTTTATATGGCTTTGAAGGGAATTATATTTTACTTCTGACACTTATTGTATTGTAAAATCTCTCGTCTCTGATATTTAAAGGTGGAAACTTTTAACTTTCTTAAAAATCCAACTCTAGGGACTTTTTAGTACTAAAGCCTCTCAAATAATCTTAAAGCTTTGAAAAATGAAATACTTTATTTTATGAAGCAGTTTTGGGGTCAATTTTTTTCCCTAAAATGTATGCTTTTATGTTGGGTATTTTAAAGACCAGCTGTTAACTGAAACCAACCGTCAACGAAGTTACATAAAGTTGTGTTTCCTATTAGTCTTGTATCTTTCCTATTAGTCATTTGTGAAAGGATATAGGAACATCTAAGAGAACTCTAAACAACAATTGAAAAAACAGATGTCAAAACCATATTGACTTTATAGTTTGCTATTTTTTTTTAAATAGGAAAGGAGCTTAGTAATTATTAGTGGATTATGAAATAAGGCTTGTGTTGCTAATTTATCAGAGGATTATTTGTAGTATTTTGCAGTTGAAAGTTGGTGTTTATCTAGAATTTCAGAGAATCAAAAAAAATCAGTTGAAGTTTATGCCTGGGAGGACCATGAAGGAGGAACTTTGACATTTTTAGTAGTTGGGCATGCATGGGCCTCTAAAGGTGTGTTTATTATGTCGTCATGGTGAGCAGTGAATTAAAAAAATAACAAGACTGCTCCTTGGGTAGTTGTGACTTATTGGTAGTTATCTTTACAAGAGTTCCATGCTGACTTAAGTAAAAATCTTTGGGGGAAAAACAACAACAACAGCAACAACAAACTTTATTTTTCCAATAAATTCAGCTAAGAGCCCATAGGCTTCCATGACACTGCACTGAATTATTATTAATGTGCACTGCTGTGAAAATAATGCTTGCTGCTGTTTAACAGTAACCCCGTCCTCTGGAATTTTAGGCAAGTGGTAGGAAAATGAGAGGCAGATTTAAGTACTGCTGCTGAATTAAACGTGCTGGTTGATGGGCACAACATTTTTATAGTTACTTGTACAAGGGAGTGTAGAAAGAGATCTTTATTTGGGGTCAGGTCACATGTGGGACCGGTTGTTTGAGAGGGAATTTTGGCAAGCACGGGCATTGCTCCTGTTCAGCCTATTGCCTTGGATGTCCCAGTTACAGCCTTCTCTTGAGGGTTATATATGGTGTTTCTTGAAGGCAGGGATATGATCTTTTAAGGATCTCCCTTATTGATTTTAGGAGTCTGGTGTTAAAATCAAATATTGGATACATCATTTCTCATTAGTACTTTTTAACTTGAATGTTTAGTAGACTTGATTTGAAGTTCATTATTATGATTACAGATACCTTATCTATTTGGAGTTATCTTTAAGTCAAGGTCCTACATTTTCAAACGTGTATTCCACTATTCCTGATAATTAATCTTCCTTCTCCCTACACTCTCATCTTCTAGCCATGCCAGACTATCTGCTGTTCTCCACATATGCCCTCTCATATGTTGCCTCTCTAGCACCTAATATCTGTGTGCCTTTTCCCACACTGTGCAGACGGAATACTTATACACCTACCTCTGTGCATTGTATAAGGTCCAGGTCATAGTATATTACTACTGAGAGTGATTTCCAAAGCCGTGCATATACTTGCATGGAGTAGACTTCTCTCTGTCCTCCTCCCCTACCACACTCATTTGTTACAATGTTAGTGTGTTCCCCCTTCTTCTGTGGATGGTGGGCTCTGGAACTTAGGGGCTGCTGCTGCTAAGTCGCTTCAGTCTTGTCTGACTCTGTGCGACCCCATAGACGGCAGCCCACCAGGCTCCGCCGTCCCTGGGATTCTCCAGGCAAGAACACTGGAGTGGGTTGCCATTTCCTTCTCCAGTGCATGAAAGGGAAAAGTGAAAGTGAAGTAGCTCGGTCGTGTCCAACTCTTAGCTTTGTATCCTACATGTGGTCATGTACAGCACCTCACATGGTTCTACAGGGTAGGTAGTAGATAAACTTTTAGCAGTTAGAATCCAGTCATGGATGATTGGAGATCCCTTATAAAGATGAGATAGTCAAGGAGTTCTGGACACTATTAATTGGTCATGTAAGTGTAATTCTAATGGATGGAATTTAATTTTATTTCATTAAGGAGACCTCATGGCCAAGAGGGTGACAGATGTCACTAAAGGGTGGGGTTGCATACTTCAACTCAGTGTGACTTTCTGTTTAGGTGGAGAAGCCTCAACAATGTAGTATTTTGGAGGACATTTAAAATATTATCTAAGGTGCTTTTGGTACATTTTCAATTAATCCTTAGTTTTCCACAGGTACATAGGAATCTTAGAGATTGCCTAAAGTCACCACCTTCCCTAGGCAGAAGTCTCTTTCTAGACCTTCCTCATTGTGTTTCCTTCAAGACATCATTGTCGTGGAGATTGCCACTCTGACCATTAAAGGAAAGCTGGGGAGAGGGTAGAAAGTTTCTTCCTGTGATGGCTTGTTCATAGTTGAAGTCACTTTTCGGCTTAAGTGTTCTCTTTTCTAGGCTGATTATCTCTAATTCCCCCACCGTGTGAGTCCATCTTGTCATCCAGCACAGCTGATTGAGATGCACACCTTATCAAAGTCACCTGCCAGTGACTGATCCAGTTTTCTGTCTCTGGAATCTGACTCAGAGACAGAAACTGTAGTTAACTCTAGGGAGCTGAGCTAAAGGGACATGTTGGAGAGGAGGCCTGAGTCAACACATGGCAAACCAATGTCAGATGAACTAAAGTTATGGTACAGCCATAACCACAGGTCAGAGGGAGCTTAGTGTATAGAAGATGGAGCAGAGCCACACAAACAGAATTAGACACAAGACTCGTGAAATTCCATAGAGAGTTGGAGAGAGAGCCTATGTGTGTCCCAAAGGTGGGCCCTCGTGGCAACTGGAACTGGGAGGCCTTCTTCCAGTGGCATCTATCATACTGATGTGTGGCACAGGAGAGGGAATGTCAGCAGTTACTCAGGAGGCAGTTTAGTGCTCATCTTCTGAGGCAACAGTGGTTTAGATCATAGATGCTGATATGAGACTGCCAGGGTTTGGGTCCTATCTCTGCTACTTACTACTATGTGACTTTGGGCTAGTTACTTACTCTTTCTTGGGGCCTTAGTTTCCTCATATGCAGGGTGGACACAGTACTAAGACCTACATCATAGCATTGTTGAGGAATCAGACAAAATGTGTAAAGCATTTTACTTGAAAGAATACCTGGCCTCCAAAGTGTTAGCCATTACTATCATTAAAAATAATAATAGTTGCGGTTGTTTTAGTGTCTGAAAAATTGTTCAGACCTTATTTTTGAAAGTAAAATATAGTGGTTAAAATGGTGGACTCTAGAGGCTGACTGCCTGCTTGGTTTAAAATACCACCATTTCCAGCTTCTTCAAGTTTTATAATCTTCTTGTGCCTTGGTTTCCTTATTCATCTAATAGTGCTAATACAGAGTTCATGTGAGTGAAAGTGAAAGTATCTCAGTCATGTCCGACTCTTTGCGACCCCATGGACTATACAGTCCATGGAATTCTCCAGGCCAGAATACTGGACGGGGTAGCCTTTCCCTTCTCCAGGGGATCTTCCCAACCCGGGGATTGAACCCAGGTCTCCCACACTGCAGGCAGATTCTTTACCAGCTGAGCCATAAGGGAAGCCCAAGAATACTGGAGTGGGTGCCCTATCCCTTCTCCAGCGGATCTTCTCAACCCAGGAATCGAACTGGGGACTCCTACATTGCAGATGAATTCTTTACCAACTGAGCTCTCAGGGAAGTTCATGTGAAAAATAGTGCTAATACAGAGTTCATATGAAGGTTAAATGAATTAATATGTGCAACATATTTGGAAAAGAATGTATATAGAAAGGATCTCAATAAATATTTTTACTACCTCTTGTGACTTCAGCATGCCTTTGGATTTTCACTAAGACATTATTTTAATGAAGCTATAGGAGACCTAAGTATATTTACTTGTATGACGTTCTGTCTCATTTTCCTCTAGGAGTAATAGTCACTCTGATAGTCATATCCAACTGATGTAGGATTTCACCAGCAGTCTACGAGGTAGAGCCTGAAGATGTCTTGAGGTCTGTAGAAAGTGTGCATTTGGAGTTCAGAAAGAGGTCTAGAAAAAAGTTATCGATTTGAGTAGGTATAGCAAAGGTGATGGGCTTCCCTGGTGGCTCAGATGGCAAAGAATCTGCCTGTAATGTGGGAGACTTGGGTTCAATCCCTGGGTTGGGAAGGTCCCCTGGGGAAGGGAACAGCTACCCACTCCAGTGTTCTTGCCTGGAGAATTCCATGGACAGAGAGCCTGATGGGCTACAGTCCATGGGTTTGCAGAGTCAGACACCACTGAGTAACTTTCACTTCACTTCAGCAAAGGTGATGGGAATGGACAAGGTCATCTTGGGAGAATTTCAGAATGAAATGAGAAAAGGCTTGAGACAGATCCCTGAGGTTTTGGGGGTAGTGGAGATTTTGGAGTGGGGTAGAAGGTGACAGAGGGACATGAGCCAGCAAATAATACTCAGTGTAGTCAGACAACTGGTACTAATAATGAGCATGGTTGAAAGCATACTGTGTGTCAAACATGGGTCCAAGTTCTTTTATTCATTTATTTAATCTTCTCAACAACTCTTAGGTAGATATTATTATATTCTCACTTTACAGAGATACAGAGAAATTAATCTGCCCAAGGCTGCAAAGCTAGTAATTGATAAAGCCAGAGGAATTTGAATCTACAATCTGAGTCTAAATCTTACAATCTTTTTTTCCTTTTAATATTTTTCCCTTTTGTTTGGATTTTAAAAAGTGAAGTATAGTTGATTTACAATGTTTTGTTAGTTTCTGCTGTGTGGCAAAGTGATTCAGTTGTGATTCAGTTATATATTATTTTTCATATTCTTTTCCATTATAGTTTATTATAAAATATTGAATGTAGTTAACTGTGCTATACAGTAGGACTTCATTGTTTATTTTATATATAATAGTTGGTATCTGCTAATCTCAAACTCCTAATTTATCCCTCCCCACTCATTTCCCCTTGGATAACAAAGATTTGTTTTCTGTGTCTGAGTCTGTTTTTGTTTGTAAATAAGTTCATTTGTATCACTTTTTAGATTCCACATATAAGTGATTAGATCTTAGAGTCTTAATGACTATACCAGATGGCCTCCAAAGGCAAGTAAAATAAAAATAGAGACTAAAAGTTGTCCCTGTTGGCATTTAGATTGTTGATGCTTTCTATTTCAGCTTATTTCTTTCATTGTTTCAAACCAACAGCACATGATGTTGTCTAGTAATAGCAACTTCATGGTATATTTAGAAGGTAAACAGTTGTGAATTGAGAAATGAAAGTGTGTTGGTCAATTTTTGCTGCAGTAATAATGCATAACAAGCAACCCAAAGATGTCAGTGGTTTACAACCATAAGTGCTATTTCTTGCTCATGAATCTGTGGGTTGGCTCTGCTTCAGGCTATAGGATGGGTTAGGTTGGTTTCACATATGTATTAATTTGTTATGGCTACCGTAACAAAATACCACATCCGTGGTGGTCTAAACAACAGAAGTTAATTTTCTTAAGAGTTCTGGAGGCTAGGAATCCAAGATCATGTTGTCAGCAAGTTTGGTTTCTTTTGAGGCCTTTTTCCTTGGCTTGTAGCTGTCAGCGTCTCACTGTGTCCTCACTTTGTCCATTCTTTCCTCTATCCCTCTGTGTATGAAATTTCCTCTTCTTATGAGGACACCAGTCAGATTGGGTTAGGGTCCACTCTGATAGTCTCATTTTAATTTACTCACCACTTAAAAAACCCTATCTCTAAATACAGTCACAGTTTGAGACACTGGGAGTTAGGACTTCAATATATGAATTTGCTGGAATGGGGCCCCAATTCAGCCCACATCAATGTTTCTCCTTCTTCTGGGACCTGTGGCTAAGTGGGACAGAAGCACAAGATACCTCTTAAGGTAGCTTGGAACTGGCAAACTGACCCTTCTGTCCACATTCTGTTGTTTAAAACAGGCTTCATGACCAAGCCCAAAGTCAGTGGGATTGGGTCAGTACTCCATCCACAATGAACCTGTGGGATTAGTGCAGAGGAGAGGAAATACTGAAGACCAAATATAGAATTCACTACAGAGCACTAAGGGCTTCCCTGATAGCTCAGCTGGTAAAGAATCTGCCTGCAATGTGGGAGACCTGGGTTTGATTCTTGGGTTGGGAAGATCCCCTGGAGAAGGGAAAGGCTACCCAGTCCAGTATTCTGGCCTGGAGAAGTCCATGGACTGTATAATCCATGGGGTCGTAAAGAGTTGGACATGACTGAGCGACTTTCACTTTTATTCAGGTGTTTACACAGAGTTAAACTGTTTAATTGAAAACCACAGTCCGTACAGAGCAACTTTCACTCATAAACCAATAGCAAGTCTTTTCCAAGAGGTTTTGTTAAGGAAAGTAGAAAGATGGGGTAGTAGGTAGATGGGACACCTGTTCTCAACAAACGTAGTTGGTGTGTAGCTAACAGATTTCGGTGACGGTCTTTCAGAGCAAGCCTACCAGTGGCATGAAATGGGGCAGGAGTGCCTTCTCTACCAACCTTGACTTCTTGGTTATCCCTAAATGCCTCCTTTTTGTTCCTATTCTTGTATGCTGAGTGCCTTTCCCCATTTTTATTTTCTTGAATAACCACTGTTCATCCTTCAAGGCTTAGTTCAAAAGTCACTTTCTCTGTGATGCTTCTGTTTCCCTGAGGCAAAGCAGGTACTTCCTTTTCTATTCTCTTACAGCATCTTTGTTTTAGCTTTTATTACTTTTTAAATTATAACTTTGTGTGTAACTTAGATATCAGCTTTTCTCTTGTCCTCCGGGTCCAGCATCATCACAATCAGTGTGTGCCCTGGGTCTACAGGATGCGAACTTCAGTGCTGCTTTGGGCTCACAATCCTAAGTGGCCATCACCACAACAAAACCTGAAATGATAACTGCCACCCTTACCCCCTGCACGGAAACAAAAACTAATACTAAAAATTTAGGTTCACTTGTTAAAAGTCTTAAGGGAAAAGATGTTTTTGGAAGGGAGGTGGTAGAAGAGTTTACATCATACTCTAAGGCAAATAACTACAAAAATCCCTTCTGGACATTTCTACTCTTGTTTCGTATTTCTTCTTAGTCATTAGAGATTCTTTGCCCAGCACTGCCCAGTCCCTCTGGCTTCTGCATGGCTGCTGGCTAGATCAGTGCCATTCACATAGAAAATGATGTATGTGGTGCTCCCTGGAGTTGTGTGTCTTGGCCCTGGGCCAGTTGTGTCTTCTGCCTTGCACATCTGCCTATAACCTTGGGACTTTCAGTTGCTGTTCCCTGTTACGCAAAACAATTCAGCCTGCTCCATTTAGTCATCCAAATGCATAGTGATACTCAACCCAGAAGAAGGGAAATAGGAACCACTGACTGTAGAAGGAGGTTTAGTGACTATTTTTGATTATTTTAGGAGGCCCTTTGGTGGACCATACCCTTAGGGGCCCATCAAAACATTTTCTAAACCAAGTTGATGTTCCCGATAAGAAATTTTTATTGTAGTTTTTGTGATACTGCAGTTTTCTCCATATCACTATACATGTTCACTTAACTGTTTACTATGATATTCTTTAAGACAAGAATTTTGCTCTATTTGTTTTTGTATTCGACATCCACAAGAGTCCCTGAAACCTAATAAGGGCTTAAAAATGTTGGCTAAAAACCTAAATGAGTACAATTCAATATTCTTTATTTTAAATCATAATCAGTAAGCCAATGGAATATGAATTAGAAACTAGTAAATATATTTCCACATTCCCAGAATTGAACTAGAACTGTTATTTTATTGAACCTGAACTAAATTGAAGTAAAGCTTCTTGATATTTTCAATGTAAGTCAGTTAGAATTGCTTACTGGCTTGAACCAGAGATAAGCTGCTTCACTGCTGAATGCAAAAAGGGGACTAATTTGAAAAAATTACCAGTTAATTCGTATTTAGTAAGGTACTTAGACATTCTCTGAATATGAAATTACTGTTTCATTGACAGTAGATCTAAATATATTAACTTGTAGATAAGATCTTTTCCTCTTTCTTCCAGTGAGATCACAGAATTTCTTATAAGATTCTCTGATCTAACTGGAATTATTCTAGGGCTTGCCAAAATACTGTGAGTAGTCTTCTCTTTGTCTGTCTCTGTCTCTCATTTACTCAGTTATTCCATGACTGCTTGCGTTATTGCCAGAAACCCATTCTAGAGTAAGATGAAGATCTGTTAGGAAATTAGGAAATGGGAGTAGAGAACTTTTATTTTGGCAAGGGGAGGTAGGAAAAATAAAATAACACTAGGAAAAGCTTCATATCAAAGTATGTACCCAGAAATCTTACACATTTTGCTAAATAATATTGTAAACTTTAATAACAGTAATGACAGTAATATATAGTTAATTTGGATCTGGTAGAAGAAAGTTGAGTGAACTGTGAGAAGAAAATCTTTGTATTTAAATTTTACCAAATTTCTTTTGCCTTCCTGATTTGTGATGAATTTATATTGGCTTACCATTCAAAAACATAATTTCCTCCCCTTAAGTTATTTGAATTCATTTGCAAGACAAACTAAAATCTGGTGAGTAATTTCAGAATTTTGCCCTTTAATTTGGCTGTATGAATTGGTCCATAGAAAATATTTCTTGAAAGTGTTTTCCTTCTGCTAAAAAATAATATGCATGGCTCCAAATAGTCTTATTTTATGATGAAATGCTGCATTGTCTCATCTGTTATCACAATCTAGTGATAGTACCTTTAATTTCCCCAAGATTTTATTAGAATTTAGAAAAGGTTAATTAGTTATCCACTGATCTTAGTTGAAGAAGCTTTTAAAAAAATATAATATTACAAAACATTCTAGTAGGGTATGAAGGTAACACCACAAGGGGGTACTATAATTTTATCAAATTTGTCCTGGTAAGTTGGCCCAGAAAGTGAAATGATTAGAGCTTGCAGAGTTAATTTTAATATGCTAATACATCACAGCAAGTTGGGAACTTAAATAAGATGATACAATTAATATACTTTTATGGGATGTGGAAAGACTTAGTAAGGTCATTTGTAGATTATATTAGAGCTACATTTAGAATTATTGGGTTTAAGATTCAGCATTCTTAAAAGAAATCAGCAAATGTCTGACGTATGCATTTTAGTGACCTTTGAATGAAGAAGTGAATGCTGAATTGTGTGGATCTTGTTCTGGGTTCTTAAAATAAATTAACTCTCCGGGCTCCCCTCTAAATACAACTTGGATCAAGTCTTTAGATTTTAATTTCTTTAGTGTTGCAACATAGAAAATGTTGCAGTATGTTAATCCTGGAAGGGATTTTTTTAAAAGGATATTTAATCATAGAGGACTCCAGTTTCTTAATGTGTCTCTGAAATGATTCTGTAATTTTGCTTGGTAGTAAATTTGAGTGGCTTGTAGTCTCTCTTGGTTGGACAATTCTCCTCTTTTATTTATACCTAAGTATATATTTTTTGGACATGCTGCAGCATGTAGGATCTTAGTTCCCCTCAAATCCGTGTCCCCTGCAGTGGAAGCACAGAGTCTTAACCACTGGACTGCCAGAGAAGTCCTTAGACTGAAATCTTCGAAGATGCTTATATGGCAAAGAAAATATTTTTTTATATATATAACATCTTGGTACTCTGTGTTTTTGTGCTAATTTTACCAGGTGTTGCTCATTTGCTGTCAGGGTAGACCAGGGGTGTTTAAATTAAGCTTATGATTCATCTATGTGGAAGAAGAATTACATGTTTACAGATTGCAAACAGAACTGCTAGGTATTGTCTTTTATCACATACTTACCAGTGGCACATTGGTCCAATATTTAGTATCGTGCTAGGATTAAATGAGATAATGTGTGTAAACTGCTTAGCTTAGTAGCCAGGGCAATGATGAGGCAGCTTACAGTTTCAGGGCTGCTGGGGGCCTCCTTGGCTCTGCCATATGCTCTCCATCTCACCGCAAGATGCAAGATTAGAAAACTGCCTCAAATGAGCACAAATGCTAGAATTTAGTGACTAAAAAGCACAGTCATTTTTCTTGATATTCTTCTACTCAATAAAGTAAGCAATCTATATTTTTATAATTTGTAATTTACTCTTCCACAGGACTAAACAAAATGCATAATTTAATTTTGTATTTTAAAAAAAGTAATCTTCAACTCTTTTGATGTACTTTAAATTATCCTAGCCTAAAAATGGTTGCTCATGATATCCAAGGACATACTTTGGTATTTTCTTTCTTTTTTTTCTTCTTTTTGCCAGTAAGGGACTCCTGTTTACCTGAAGGCCCTGACTTGCCTCCACCCTTATAATGATTCTGATCACTGAGCAGTGGCAGCTGTTTCATAAGATATTTTCATTGGTATCATATTTTCTTCTTGGCTGTTTAGTCCTCATGCTTGTTTCTGAAATCCTTTGTGTAAATTCAGTCTTTTGTAGTTCGTACTGCCTCATATAATTTCCCTCTGCTCTCTGTGCGTGATTTCCTAATGCCAATATGTGTTATTTCAGAATCTGGGCTCTGGTTGCCCATCTTCCTTTCTGTTCTGTCTGGTGATGGTCAAAGTTGACTTGACTGGAAGACTCGGTTCCCAGTGTTACTAAACTCTGAGCCAGTGAGAATCAGTCTCTTCTTCTTTCAGAACTTTGATATGTTAAGCTTCATATAAGCTTATCTTTATGGCTAATAAATGGACTTGCCAGGTGGCTCAGATGGTAAAGAATCTGCCTGAAATGTGGGAGACCCGGGTTTGATACCTGAGTCGGGAAGATCCCCTGGAGAAGGAAATGGCAACCCACTCCAGTATTCTTGCCTAGAGAATTCCATGGACAGAGGAGCCTGGTGGGCTACAGTCCATGGGATTACAAAGAGTTGGACATGACTGAGCGACTAACACACACACGGCTAATAAATAGATTATACAACAGCATGCTCAGCATCAACCCATTAAAAATAGTGCCTTTTACTGTCAAAGTCACTTTTTAAATGAGTGGCTCTTAGGAGGAAATGAGATACTAAGAAATAAATTCCTACTTCTGATGGAAGATGCAGTGGAAAATAGAGGCCCCTGTGGGGAGCAATCTTTTGCTTATGATGGCAGAATTTTAAGTATTGATGTGGAAACCAAACATCGTGACAGGAATTGTGTCTATTTTCTTCACTATTGTTTCTCCAGAGCCTAGGATAGCACCTGTCATGTAATATGCCCATAAAAAATATTTGCTGAATGAATGAAATGAAGAACTGGGTCCTGAGCACACAGTGGGACTGTTGCATGATGCACCCAAGCTGTTTGGATGACCTGACTCTTTGGATTTCCTGAAACAGGTGCCTTTGATGGTGACCTTCAGCATCATCTGAAGATCACTAAGCTGCCATCTTCCATTAGCTATATCTTTTGCCAGATAGGATATTCATACAGGTGTTGCTACCTCTAGACAAAAAGCCTTTTTTTGTTTTTCCTGAAAGGGACTGATTTATTTGACCTGTTCTGAAGATGGATTGTAGGGGTTGGGATAAACTATGTCCTTGAAGATTAGGAAAAATTAAGGAAAAAAACCCATCTTAACTCCTACTGCTAACTCAGGGATTGACTGACATAGAGTAGATATCTAATCTTTGCTTTTGTGATGGGAGAGGCTTGCGTGTCTTACAGGTTGTAGCAAAAGAGCCATAGGAATGAAATGGGGTAATTGATGGGCAAAGACTTGGCCAAGCATGTGGTGATGGGTAGACATCACAAGGCCAGAGGAGGGACCTTTTTCCTGGAATCTTATAAGTCAGAAACTAGATTGTTTCCTGTCCTCTGCCACATCCAGTTGGACAACATGAATGAAGTATCTTCTTCTTGAATCATGAGGTCTAGTCCCTTCTCTTTTTTATCTGCTGCTGTGATGGTTCAGGTTCTCACTTTTTGTAGCCTAGACCTGTAACATGGTAAGGTGCTGTACTGGGCTTCTGTTTACAGCAAAAATGCTGTTCTGGACTGTTGTAAAGTGGTCCAGTGCTGTCTGCAGTATTCTAACAAGTGTCTTTTCCTTTATTCTAGTCTGCCTCAATTGATTCCTTTATTCCAGTCTGCCTCAATTGATTCCTTTATTCTAGTCTGCCTCAATTGACTGTTCACCTTGCTGCCAGAAGGATCTTTTTGAATGGATGTTTTTAAAAGGATCTTTTAAAAATCTTTAAAAAGTCTGATCCTGACTATTTTCTATTAAAAAAAAAAACAACCCACAGTGACTCCCCTCTGTTTTCAGGATCAAATTTCAGATAAAAATCCCTGAATTCCAGGCTAAGGATCTGGACTATGCCTACTTGTTTAGCTTCACCTGTTATAACTCCTCAATCAGACCCTAGACCTCAATCATATATCCTGAAAGTTATCAGCTCTTTTTTTAATCCCTGTACCTTTGTTTTAAAATTTGCTTATTTATTTATTTTTAAATTAAAAAATTTTAATTGAAAGATAATTGCTTTACAGTGTTGTGTTGGTTTCTGCTGTTTAACATTAATTAGCGACACGTATACATATGTCCCTTTGCTCTAAAGCCTTCCCCCCATCCTTGTACCTTTTCCTGTGCAGTTCCTTGAATTTGAAGCATCCTTTCCCCTCCTTTCCATGCCTTTGTACTTGGTTATGGTTAGTGAGGTCTTGATGGTGGAGCCATCTTTCCTTGGGGCCTGATTTACATTATCTCTGTGCCCTCTGTTGATCAGAGGCAGTATGCCTGCCGCTTCCTGTTTTAAGGTGTATGCCTTGTTTTGGGATATTCACATTGCTTCTTGTTTTCTGTTCTGCTTTTAAAACTTTGATGATTTTTATAGTTCACTGAAGAAGTAATATCTCTTAATTCTACTGTAATCATGTAATGTCAGAAGTATTAATCAAACAGTAAAAATTAAAGAGATGATTTCTGCCAATTTTAGAAGCTGTTCTGTTATGTTCAAACCAGTTAATCCTAAAGGAAATCAGTCCTGAATATTCATTGGAAGGACTGATGCTGAAGCTGAAACTTCAATACTTTGGCCACCTGATGTGAAGAACTGATTCGTTGGAAAAGAACCTGATGCTGGGAAAGATTGAAAGCGGAAGGAGAAGGGGATGACAGAGGATGAGATGGTTGGATGGCATCACTGACTCGATAGACATGAGTTTGAGTAAGCTCTAGGAGTTGACGATGGACAGGGAGGCCTTGCTTACTGTAGTCTGTGGGGTCTCAAAGAGTCAGACACGACTGAGCAACTGAACTGAACTGAACTGATTGTCATGTTTGCTGTCAAGGAAAGGCCTATTTAGAGTCTTCCTAAAGGCAGACTAAATGAGACTAACATGGGGTCTGATATTTGGTGGAAAAAATGCCAAGAAGGGAGAATGGGTAGAAATGGAGAGGTGATGATTTAAAAGCACTTGCAAGATGAATATACTGACTAGATAACTTTCTTATTAAAAATTCTTTTGTGCCTCTTTCTGGAGATAGGTGTACAAATAAAGTATCTCTTTTTGAATTTCTGTGGAGTCTTGATAAGTATCGTGGGGCTTATTCTTGATTATCTGTGTGAAGCTTTAATTAGAGTATAGTAATATATTTTTGAAGCAGAAAAAGCAAGAATAAAAAAATACTTCAGATAATTCTCAATTTCTATTTGGCAGGATCTGATATGAGCAGAAATAATTAGAGTGATAAAGTCTAACCAGCACTAGTAAATTTGACTAAAAGCCAAGAGCAGCACAGCCAGGACACTTATGTTCATGTTTAAATTACTCAAGTGCTTAATTGTATAATTTCAGTTTCAATTACTAAATGCCTTTACTTTTAGAATTAGTCCTTTGGGTATTAGCTGCATGATGTTGTTATTAAAGTTGAAAATCTGCTATTATGGTTTAGAGGATTATTGTAAAGTTGTTGGCATATGTCTTGTTTAATAAATAAGTTTAATTGTGCATGTAATCTGGTAATTTAATAATGATGAATTATATCTTAGAGAAATATAGAGTGACTATTTTTTTTCTTGGGATAAAACAAAATTACTTTTTAGGATTTATTTTTTAGAAGAAATATTTTATTATAAAAATACCTAAGTACCTGTTGTACCATGTAAAGTCCTGTGAAAAGTAAGACCAAATGGAGATTTTACATTAAAAAGCCCCCTTCCCATATAAAAGAGGTTAGCAGTAGAGAAATGAAGTTTGATTAACAAGGAAGTGTTGTTTATACATTTAATGCTTTCTCAGTTTGTCTCGCCTCTAGAATATTAAGAGTATGACAAAGTACCCCATACAGCAAATTAGTGAATCTTTGCCCCGTGAGGCATATTCCTGTTTAGATGTGAACTTGCAGCTGCTATTAATGTTAATGAGCTTCACTATTCAAGAAAGTCCCTTGAACTCATCCTGAATTACCTTGGGCAAAACCATCTGATTCGCATTATATTGTTCATGCTTCTGTCAGCTCTAGTTGTCTCTATTGGATTCCAGTGGCCAAAAAAAGCCAATTGTTTTCGACCTGTATGTCAGAATAAGAAATTTCAGAAATTTAGAATTCAAGTATATTCTCTTTTCTAAATGATATTGTCCTGTTTGTTGATTTTTAGTTGAAGTCATTGCATCAAGAAGGGTTGCTTTTTTGACCTCTACCTTTATTTGATGGGTAAAGAAACAGAGGAATGAAAGGTTTCTTCATCTTTTGTAAAAGATTGTATAACTAATGGTAGAGAAAGGACTAAAACCCAATTCCAGTTAAAAAATTCAATTGATACATTACCTGATTTGTTTCAACACATTGAGAGGAAATTGAATGCTTTTTAAAAAACTGGGTATAAGCTTGTGATGGGTACATAGAATATTAAACAACCAAAAAAAATTTCTTGCCTGTAGGTAAAACAGTAAGTTGTATTAAAAAAGAAATGAAGTCAGTTACATTGTGAAGTTCAGTTATAGACTATTTATATGATCATGTTAACTTAAACACTGATTATTGATTTAATGAAAAGTTATGATACAGTTATGTTGGGAAGAAGTGGTAGGAGGAATTGTGTGTGTGTGTGTGTTTGTGGTGTGGTAAGTATTAATAGATGGGTGGATAGTGGTATAAATCTTTATTGTCCATAATAGAAAATCAATAGATAAACATATTTTTGAAACATTTTTTATTATTTATATTTATTTATTTATTTTATTTTTTGCTATGCCAGCATTTGCTGTGTGCTGGCATTTCTCTGGTTGTGGCAAGCAGTTGTACTGTAGTTGTACTCTAGTTGTACTGTATGGGTTTCTTATTGTGGTAGCTTCTCTTGTTGCAGAGCACAGGCTCTAGGGTGCAGGGCTTCAGTAGTTTGAGGCTCTAGAGGAACAGGTTCAGTAGTTGTCAGTGCATGGGCTTAATTTCTCCTCAGCATTTGGCATCTTCCCAGATCAGGGATTGAACCCGTGTCTCCTGCATTGGCACTTTACCACTGAGCCACCAGGGGAGTCCCAATGATAAGCATATTAATTAAAATACAGATGTAGATATTAGAAGAGCTAAAACAATCAAAAGTGTGTGTCTATGAAGAATGCCCACCAATTCTTTAATATTCCTCTCTTCAAGAGGTAAGCTAGTGTCCCTGTTCCTTGAGTATAGGCTGGACTTAGTGACTCTCATTTAATGAATAGAATAAGGCACAGTGATAGTTTGTGACTTCTCAGATTAGATTGTAAAAGTCATTGAGGCTTTCTTATATCACTTGCTTTGGATAAAATCAGCTACCATGTGTAAGGATGCTCAAGCTGTCCTATAGAGTGATCTGCATGGTGAGGGCCATGTAGTTGCAACAGAGTGAAGCACAAGATTGAGTCTGGGGAAGTGGCTATACATGGTTTGTGTCATTTAATGGTAGACTGAGTGATCATTTCTAAGATGGAAAATGGAGACTTTCGTATCCTGAACCTTTTGTTGTTGTTTAGTCGCTAAGTCATGTCCAACTCTTTGCGACCCCGTGGACTGCAACATGCCAGACTTCCCTGTCCTTCACTTTCTCCCAGAGTTTGCTCAAATTCATGTCCATTGAGTCGGTATTGCTGTCCAACCATCTCATCCTCTGCCGCCCACTTGTCCTTTTGCCTTCAGTCATCAGGGTCTTTTCTAATGAGTCGACTCTTCACGTCAGGTGGCCAAAGTATTGGAGCTTCAGCTTTAGCATCAGTCCTTCCAGTGAATATTCAGGATTGATTTCCTTTAGGATTGACTGGTTTGATCTCCTTGTTGTCCAAGGAAGTCTCAAGAGTCTTCTCCAGCACCACAGCTTGAGAGCATCAATTTTTTGGTGCTCAGCCTCCTTCATGGTCCAACTCTCACATTCATACATGACTACTGGAAAAACCATAGCTTTGACTATATGGATCTTTGTCAGCAAAGTGATGACTGTGCTTTTTAATACACTGTCTAGGTTTGTCATAGCTTTCCTTCCAAGGAACAAGCGTCTTTTAATTTCCTGGCTGCAGTCACTGTCTGCAGTGATTTTGGAGCCCAAGAAAATAAAATCTTTCATTGCTTCCACTTTTTCCTCATCTATTTCCCATGAAGTGATAGGATAGGATGCCATAATCTTAGTTTTTTTGAAGGTTGAGTTTTAAGCCGGCTTTTTCACTCTCTTCTTTTACCCTCATCAAGAGGCTGTTTAGTTCCTCTTCACTTTCTGCCATTAGAGTAGTATCATCTGCATATCTGAGGTTGTTGATATTTCTCCCAGGAATCTTGATTCCAGCTTGTGATAGATCAAGCCCAGCATGATGTACTCTGCATAGAAGTTAAATAAAGAGGGTGACAATATACAGCCTTCTCATACTCCTTTACCAGTTTTCAACCAATCAGTTGTTCTATGTCCGGTTCTAACTGTTGCTTCTTAACCAACATGCAGGTTTCTCAGGAGACAGGTGAAAGTGGTCTGGTATTCCCATCTCTTTAAGAATTTTCCATAGTTTGTTGTGATCCATACAGTCAAAGGCTTTCTTGTAGTCAATGAAGCTGACATCTGAAAATTGAGCTCTAAAATATTTTAGCTTTGTGGTTGTCCCTATAAATTTTGGACAGTGAGCAACTCTAAATGGACTTCATTAAGATTTCTAATATTAAAGTAGAACATATTATTTAACTGTTCTGCACAAATGTTATATGGCCTTCTAGGGTTTAATTAATTAGTTAAGTAACTGATTCTTCTTGCTTCTATTTCTGGATTTCAGCTTCCACTTTACTTTTGTCCTCAGAGGTGTCCTTGGGCTTCCCTGGTGGCTCAGACAGTAAAGAATCTGTAATGTGGGAGACCCAGGTTCAACCCTGGGTTTGATCAGGAAGATCCCCTGGAGGAGGGGATGTCAACCCGCTTTAGTATTCTTGCCTGGAAAATTCCATGGACAGAGGAGCCTGGTGGGTTACAGTCCATGGGGTTGCAAAAGAGTTGGACACAATTGAGCGACTAACACTTTCAGAGGTGTCATTTTTTTCTTAGTAGCCCAACTCTGCATTTGAGTTTTATTTGAAATTATTATACCCAGCATTTTTAGTTGTTTGCAGTGGGAGAGTTACTCAGGGTCTCTAGTTTGTTCCATTGGCAAAGATTCTGATTTAGTTATGCCAGTGTTTGTGAAGAGTCAGGTCTGTGATGACCAGCTTGAAAAACAAATTCCATACTCAAGATGAGACAGCTCAAGAAAAACTGCTCATTACCAGCCATGACAGGCGTTGTTGATACCCAATAGTATTCTATCAGCCCATCTACATTTGCCTGCACTGAGGTCAGTCCTGGGTATGCCAAGCTTTTCATCTTAACAGCTCCCACCTGAGGGCTTTCTCTGGCTCTGTAGTATCTGGGCTGGGCACAGGTGCAGCCTATAAGGGTGGGATTGGTTTTGTGCTCAACCCTCAGCCAATGAGGGCTAGAAGTTAGTAGATAAATACCCTTCCTCCCAGGCCTCACACACGTAGGTTTTGGGGCGTGTGTTATAGAAGTCTTGGAGGGTCTCAGCAGCACTGTGCTCCCGGCATTTGTCAGGTAATCTGCTCAGCAATGCACCCTTATGTAATTTTTTCTTTTCCCCACTTCCTCACTGGTGCCTTCTGGGACCGCTTCTCAAATTGACTGCCTATAGATTTATCTTAGGGCTTGCTTTCGGGGTAACTGTAAGATGCCATTACATAGCTATAAACTTTTTTTTTGACTCTGTGTATAATGGAACCAGTCTCCATCAATTTTTAAAAAATTACCTTATTATTTATTTTTGGTTGCCCTGGGTCTTTGTGGCTGAGTGCGGGCTTTCTCTAATTGGGTGAGTAGGGGCTACTCCATGGATTTTTAAGGTTTGAGACTTCCCTGCCGGTCCAGTGGTTAAGACTCCAACCTCCCAATGCAGGGGGCCCAGGTTTGAACCCTGGTTGGGGAACTAAGATCCTGCTGGCTGCACAGCATGACCAAAAAAAAAAACAAAAACTTGCATGTCAGTTTTTCTTGATAAAATACAGAAATGACTTCTCTTTGAATTTAGTCTTAATAAAAAAAGGTTAACTGCTTAGTAACAATTTTGGGTTGATATGTGGAGTGTGGTGTTTTTGTGGTCTGTTCTTATTTTAAAAAATGCTATAGGAAAAGTGTTGGTAAAGCTACCTTTTCCTTTGTATTCTTTCCCCTGATATTTAAATTCAATTTTTGTCTCTTAAAATGATTTAGAAGTATTGCAAACTATTCTGTTAATTGACCCAGAAAGAAAAGTGATAAATCTTTCTAGAAATTCCACAGACTCAGAAGTGGTAGCACCAGGTGATAGCAGTGATTACTGCTGCCTAAAATGTGAGAAAATTAGTAAGAATAAGTATGAATTCAAACCTCTGTAAATAGTAGAGAGGCTATGATTAATGTTGGTAAGAATTCCACTGTTATATGTATGTTTCTTTTTTGTTTTTAATTTCTTATTTATACTTGATGTAACACAGAATTGTTTTAATTTGCATGTTTTGTGGCTTTTTCTTTTGTTGCTCACCATTGAACATCCAAAGTAACCTCTCATTAAGGGGTTTTCAGAAAGTTTCTAAAGATGGAAATAATTGAAAATAATTATATGTGCAGATAGGTTTTATTTTTGTTAGTTAGTGGTGATTTGAGCTTTTCTTGGTGATGCTAGAAGGAAGTTTTGAGCAAGTTGGAGAGTCATTGAGGGGCAGCATAGCAGAGTGGAAGACATGACTTTTGAATTCAAGTACCCATCCTAGCCTTTTGCTAACTTTGTGCACCTAGGAAAATGGTAGTTTCCTCATCTGGAAAACCCACTTTTGTGAGGTAATTATAAGGGTTAAACAAGGTAGTCAGTATGAAGTACTAAACAGGTTGCCTGGCATATGTTGCAACTGTGTAATGCTAACTTATTGTAATATAGAAACCTGAGCAGGATGACTGTCTCCTATTTCCCACTTTTTTGTTGGTGCCTAATTTCTGAAGAAATGTGGTTTTATTTATAACTTTGCATGGGAGTTTTTTAGATTGTCTCATTTAGTCATCATATTTTTGCACAATTTATTTCTCCTCTTGAAATAGCTCATCCTAAAACATGGATCTCTCTCAAATTGTAATTTCAGCTCTGGCATCATTTCCAAAATGGCTTGGTCTGTGAGGTTGTATTCCAAGTACTGTAACATCACATGTTTGACCTACCTCATTCTTTTGAAAATTTACTCTGGGCTCAGTTCCAGGATAAGTATTTTATTTTGGGATTCTCCTGGATACTGTCTTAGGCCCCAAATTGTTGAGAGTGATTCCCAAATTGGAACATAGGCCCCAAAATGTCATATTAAGGTACCAACATGACTATTCCATCATAGCATCATATTTGTGGAAACAGTTTAGTTACCAGGAGAGTAAAGAATTAAAAATTGGTCCCAGTGTAATATTCCCTTCATAAGGCATGTTGAGTAGTGCTCACTGCATGGTGAGTGTTTGCAGCCAAAAATCTTCTTTCTTAGGCACTTCTGTGCTAGTAATTTGAGTCGTATACTTATGGTGAATCAAGTCTGTTCTCAAGCCTGTTTATGCCAATTTTACTTGATATTTTAACTATGCACTGTGGTTAAATATTATGTAAACTGATGAATTATGAGCATAAGTAAAGAGTTGTTGTTTTATGAAAATTACATTGAATACTTTAGAAAAACTCAAAGGCACTCCCAATGCTGTAAATTAGATGTTTAGTGTTAGACAATATCACAAGTCCAGAAGTGTTCTCTTCCTAGAGTGCTGGCAAGTTTCTTTACCTTATTTTACTTTAAGAACTGGAAAGCATAGACAGTGTCTTAGGTGCAGCTCATGTGAGTGTGATACTCTAGTTGGTGGATTTATATCTAAAGAAAAGTCTTGGTTTTATATCAGAAGTTTGGCAGCAAATATTTTATAGCAAATAGATGGCTTGGATAGAGGAAGAAAATTAAGATGTCGCATATTGGGCAATAGAAGGGAGAAATTATCCAATGAACAGTCTGTTGATTAGTAGTCTACAGGTTAGTAAATCATTTATCAAAATATTTTATAGGTAAATATTTTTATAATATTGATAAACAGGCCCGAAGTATAAGACACTGCTTATGAAAGCAATTACATGAAAAGTAGAATGTGCATCATGAAGATCCCAAGAAACACCAGGGCAGTGGTAGGCAGACTACCACCTGAAGCTTAAAAATTGCTGCTTGAGATTACTGACCAAGCCACAAATCCTAGAGCATTTAAAACCTATGAGTTTACTGGTTTACAACAGCTCACAAAATACGGCATGGATGAATTCTACAAAGAGTTTGTTTTTTATGAAGTTGTACATTTTCTAAAGAAAACTACCTGAAAAAAAAACTAAAAGAACTATATTCTTTTAGCTATCACTCCTTTACATTCCCATTTTAAGGACTGTGTTCAGTTCAGTTCAGTCGCTCAGTCGTGTCCGACTCTTTGCGACCCCATGAATTGCAGCACGCCAGGCCTCTCTGTCCATCACCAACTCCCGGAGTCTACCCAAACCTATGTCCATCGAGTCGGTGATCCCATCCAACCATCTCATCCTCTGTCGTCCCCTTCTCCTCCCACCCAGCATTAGGGTCTTTTCCAATGAGTCAACCCTTCGCATGAGGTGGCCAAAGTATTGGAGTTTCAGCTTCAACATCAGTCCTTCCAATGAACACCCAGGATTGATCTCTTTTAGGATGGATTGATTGGATCTCCTTGCAGTCCAAGGGACTCTCAAGAGTCTTCTCCAACACCACAGTTCAAAAGCATCAATTCTTCGGTGCTCAGCTTTCTTCACCGTCCAACTCTCACATCCACACATGACCACTGGAAAAACCATAGCCTTGACTAGACGGACTTTTGTTGGCAAAGTAATGTCTCTGCTTTTCAATATGCTATCTAAGTTGGCCATAACCTTCCTTCCAAGGAGTAAGCGTCTTTTAATTTCATGGCTGCAGTCACCATCAGCAGTGATTCTGGAGCCCCCCAAAATAAAGTCTGACACTGTTTCCCCATCTATTTCCCCTGGAGTGATGGGACCAGATGCCATGATCTTAGTTTTCTGAACGTTGAGCTTTAAGCCAACTTTTTCACTCTCCTCCTTCACCTTCATCAAGAGGCTCTTTAGTTCTTCTTCACTCTCTGCCATAAGGGTGGTGTCATCCGCATATCTGAGGTTATTGATATTTCTCCCGGCAATCTTGATTCCAGCTTGTGTTTCTTCCAGCCCAGCGTTTCTCATGATGTACTCTGCATATAAGTTAAATAAGCAGGGTGACAATATACAGCCTCGACATACTCCTTTTGCTATTTGGAACCAGTCTGTTGTTCCATGTCCAGTTCTAACTGTTGCTTCCTGACCTGCATACAGGTTTCTCAAGAGACAGGTCAGATGGTCTGGTATTCCCATCTCTTTCAGAATTTTCCACAGTTTATTGTGATCCACACAGTCAAAGGCTTTGGCATAGTCAATAAAGCAGAAATAGATGTTTTTCTGGAACTCTCTTGCTTTTTCGATGATCCAGCGGATATTGGCAATTTGATCTCTGGTTCCTCTGCCTTTTCTAAAACCAGCTTGAACATCTGTAAGTTCACGGTTCACGTATTGCTGAAGCCTGGCTTGGAGAATTTTGAGCATTACTTTACTAGCATGTGAGATGAGTGCAATTGTGTGGTAGTTTGAGCATTCTTTGGCATTGCCTTTCTTTGGGATTGGAACGAAAACTGACCTTTTCCAGTCCTGTGTAGGGGATATAAATGCCACGTTTTCCCCAACAGATATCATCTGTTTGATCTAGTCAGTGATGAGTTAAGGAATTCTGAAGTGTTTATCAAATAAGACAAGTGGAAGCTCTTGACTTTTATTTTGGAAACAATTTAAGATAAAAATGTAGGTAGTGCAGAATTATTGAGTCATCAATGTGATAGATACTATTTATAATATAATATAATGTAGAAAAATAGTTTCCAGTTCAGCATATGTTGCATCTTGGAGAAAACTGGCCTGAACTTGACAACCACTGCAGATAATCTAAATGTATAAGAAAATAATAAAGGGCGTTATTTATTAGTTCCCTGATCTCAAACAAATCAAGGGTTCTAGTGATTTTTAGGAGGATGATATATAACACAGGGTTGAGGGTGACAATTTATAGGAAAATGAAATTGTGAATGATGCAGAAATTATGCATGCCAAAAGAAGAAGAGATGGAGCTGAATATGAAGAAAAGAACAAATCAAGAGGCAAAATTTCTCATGTTGTAACCAAAAAAATGTCCCTTCATAGTATACTTAACCACAATCTGAACTAACAACAGTCAACAAACATGGAAGAACTAGATATGAAAGTTGCATGCCAATTAACTAGTGTCTGAGAAATTATTTTAAATTTATTAAATGAACATATATTTGCTTTTTAAGGTAAAATGTTTAACATACGAATTTAAAATTATTTTTCTTCCTTTAACCTAAATTAAAATATTTTTTAAAAATTAGCACATCAACCATCAACTCTGAATAAGATAATAAGATTTCTACTGTTCTTACATATGGTCTCTGAGCTTCTGTTGCTGCTCTTAGCTTGATTCTTCTCAAATTGGATTCAATAATGTGAGATGATGCTTTATCAATTGAGAGTTGAGAGGCATCCAGAGTCAGCAAACTTAGCTCCAGTGTCTTCCAAGTGACACAGATATTATACCTTCAGAAGGGCAAGGGCAAAGTGACCACTTAGGTCACTTTGTATTCTTTATAGGCATTTAGGTGACTTGGAAGCTGTGATCTTCACTCACATCTCTTAGCATCGGGACATTTCCTGTACTGATTGGTCATATAAGTAGATACCCATAGATTTGGGAACTAAACACTTTTAGTATAGACTCAAAATTAGCTGTCTTTGAAAATCTGACTAATGCATCAGCACCATGCATCCCATAACTGCAGTTGCACATTCAACAGCTGTAGTTTGCTGTGATGCCAACAGGTTAGGTCACAGGATTGGTGGCAATTTTGTGAGCTAATGAAATTTTGGGCTTATAAAGCTCTATATGCAGGGCTTTTGTGTGCTTCTATTTTAGTTACATTTTGTCTTTTTTTCCTCTTTTTCCCACTCATCAGCCTTTGGCTATTAGAGTTGAGGGGGAATCCCTTGTGAATTGTATGAGCCTCAGAAAAATAAAGCAAACATAAAGACAAAAAAGACTTGGTTCTCTGTTCTTACTGCCTACATGAATACCCACTCACTGTTTCCTTTTCACAGTGAATAGGGTCTAATATGCATCACATTATGAACCTTAGAGTTTCAATTAAGTGATTCAATCACTCTGTTTTGGTCATTATGCAGAATTGACGGAAAGTTTTCCTCTTGCTCCCAGAAGTTGCTGATATGCCTTTGGGAGAACTAAATAAAGATACTATTAAGAGGAACATTAAGAAACCTGACAAATGAGAACAACAGACAGCAGAAGTCAGCACATGTTCAAAGGAAAGTTACTACAACCTCTGTCACTGCATTTTCAAAAAATCCCCTTCTCAGATGATTAATACAATGCTCACGTACTTCCTAATGTGTTTTGCTCATGACGTGATGTATTTTAGGCACATTTGTGGGTGTAGCAGGCTTTCCTTTTACAAGAGATTTGAATCACAAGATGGACTGTCTATTTAAGTGGGTTTTTTTGGTTGTTTAAAAAATGCAGTATTAAAATATAGCAGTAGTAAAACTGTACACTAATAACTCTCATTCTCCCCAGCTTTGGATCAAAATAGCAAGCTATTGCATCATCAGTAATATAGATATGAATTTAATACAGTTGACAATATGGCTACACCTCTCTTGGAGCTTTGAGGAATGAAGGATACAAAAACAAGCCAATAGCTATTATTTTCCTATATCCCTGTGCATCCCTTTAACATCAAAATCCCTTGCTAATGTCATAACACTCTTCCTGTTCCCCTTTTTCAAACTCTTCAGTTTAACCACTTTGTAGTCCCAGACCATCATATTAACACCTGGCCCTTATTGTTCTAGGAACTTCTCTACTGGATTCAGCAGTTTGATAAGTTAGGCTCTTGGTTAATGTTGAATGAGTACATGATATCTCTCCCAGCCAATCTTGTCTACCAGTCTTGCTTTTCTCTGCCCTTTACTGGTACCTCCAGCCATCCCAGTGTCTTTGTTTCATCCAGGCTTTTTAGTAGAATTCTATGATTATCCATCATAAGAGTGCCCTTTCCAGTACCTATTACAGATACTTTACTACTTGCAGTTTCTTAGTTTTGCAGTTTTCCTTATTCTGCCCCGACCCTGCCTTTCCCTAAACACACACACACTCACACTCTGCCTCCTAAATCCATAGCATGCAGTCAACAGTAGTATCCAACAAGCTCTGGCCTCTTCCCTCTGCTTTTTTTCTATATTCCTTGCAAATAATTTATGGTCTCTATCAGAGGGTGACTTGATCTAATTTAAGAGAGATTAGACTACCCAATAAAACTACATATCTTGTATTTGACACATTATTTCATAGCCCTTCTGACATTCCTTTTGTACTTCTCTAGCAGTCTCAGATGATTCTTTTCCCTAAAGCTTATTCTTGTATTTTGGCACCTCAGCCCCACTGTTAGTCATAGTCATTGCATCCTTGAAATCTTCGATTGTTCTAATCATATTTCAACTTATTTTGCCCTTGGTTTTACATTTAGTATTTCTCTTTCAATTTCGTTTTCTCAAAGTAGGTTGTTAATTCATTAATTGCGTATACATTTTAAAGAGACGCTACCTTTCGTTTGGTTCAAGTAAGAAAAGTAGGATAAATGCTTGACTCATTTTTGATACTTACCCACTTTTAAGATAATGAATTAGTTTCTAACTATACTTTAAAGGTGACCAGTTAATTTCTTTAAGCAATTATTTTGTCATGAACTCGTAAGTTGAAACATACTCGATAGGTTTCAACCCTTATTGAAGCGTAAGTTATCCCAGGTTTGATCAGTGGGAGTCTCTTTAAATTGGCACTTGAATCTTTTTGGCATCATTCTGGTAGACTTTGCTAGCTTTCCTGCTATGTGAGATAACAAAACTTTCAAGCTCATTTTACTCATTTCCTGCCAAAGACTTAGAGTCAGTTATTTCACCAAGAAGCCTATGTTCTTTTGATAGGAAATGCTATTCTGTCACCATGATCTGGGCACTAGAGAGGTTCATTACTTTATTTCATTGTATTGTGTCTGCAGAATGTCTGCTGGAATTTTGATTGAGATTGCATTGAATCTATAAATGAATTTGGGGACAACTGATGTCTTAATGATATTGAATATTTCATTTGGGATATAATTTCATTGATTTATGTATTCTTAAATTTTTCTCACAGTGTTCTGTTGTATAGAGAACACTGTATAGACATTTTTTGTAAAACTTATATCTATGTATTTCTTAATCTTTGATGTAATCGCTAATTGCTCTTTAAATATATTACAATTTTCCCCCTTCCTAGTATATAGAAATATGACTGACTTTTGTATATTGATCTTGTATTCTGTAACCATTTTAACACATTTATTCTACTTTTTAAAAAATGGAATCTGTAGGATTTCCTGCTTATATGAGTGTTAACAGTGTAAATAAATAGTTCTGTTTATACTTTATGGTCTGGATGCCTTTTATTTCTTTTCCCTGCCTTATTCACTAGCTAAAAACCAATAGCATAATGTTGAATAGAAGTGGTAAGGATGGATATCTTTGCCTTGTTCCTGATCTTAAGGAGAAAGTATTTGTTAGTCTTATGCTGTTAACTGTGCTGCCAGATACAAGTTTACATAGATGTCCTTTATCAGGTTGGGAAAATTCTATTCCTAGTTTGTTGAGAGATTTTATCAGGAATGGAGGTTAAATTTTGTTAAATTTTCTTTCCATATGTTGAGATGGTCGCAGGTCTCTTTTTTAATTTAACGTGATGGGTACATTGCTTGACGTTTAAAAATTAATTCAGTTTTGTATTCTTGGGTTAAAACTCACTTGGTTATGCTCTGTTACGCATTTTATGTATTGTTGGATATATGTTAAAATGCTTAGAATTTTATCATCTGTCTTTATGAAGCATGTTGTTTTCTGATTTTATGTTATTCTTTTTTATAATTAAATTATTTTTAATTGAAGAATAATTGCTTTGCAATACTGTGTTGGTTTCTGCCAAACATCAACATGATTCAGCCATAGGTATACCTATGTCCCTTCCCTCTCAAACCTCCCTCCCACCTTCCACCCCATCCCACCTCTCTAGGTTGTCACAGAGACTGGGTTTGAGTTCCCTGAGTTGCATAGCAAATTCCCATTGGCTATCTATTTTACATATGGTAATGTGTATTTTTCCATGTTACTTATCATGTTATTCTTTTTTGGTATTAAGGTAATACTAGCTTCATAAAATATGTTGGGAAATATGTTGTTTTTTGTGTGTGAGGTTGTTTATATTTTTTATTATACTTTTCCTATCTCTAGGATCTATAGTGATATCACCTCTCATTTCTGGTATTGTGTTGATAATTTGTGTTGTCTTTCTCTTGACCAGCATGGTCAGTAGATTTTTGAGAATATTCTGAGGGATAAAAAGTTATTTTATAAATAAAGTGATAAAGCTGTCAGTTTTATCAAGAGGATATAATAATCCTAGATGTTTATGGACCTATTAACAGATTTTCAAGTTACATTAAGCAAAAACTGATAGACATGTAGGAAAAATAGACAAATTGACAACCATAGCTGGAGATTTCATCACTTGTCTCTTAATTATTGATGGAACAAGCAGACAAAAAAGGAAGGACATAGACTTGAGTAACATTATCAACCAAATTTACCTAATTTACATTTATAGAACATTCCATCCAACAACAACAAAATAGACATTATTATCAGGTGTATATGAAATATTTGCCAAGATAAATAATCAGTTCAGTTCAGTCGGTCAGTCGTGTCTGACTCTTTGCAACCCCATGGACTGCAGCATGCCAGGCATCCCTGTCCATCACCAACTCCTGGTGGTTGCTCACACTCATGTCTATCAAGTTGGTGATGGCATCCAACCATCTCATCCTCTGTCGTCCCCTTCTCCTCCCACCTTCCATCTTTCCCAGCATCAGGGTCTTTTCCAGTGAGTCAGTTCTTCACATCAGGTGACCAAAAAATTGGAGCTTCAGCTTCAACATCAGTCCTTTCAATGAATATTCAGGACGGATTTCCTTTAGGATGGACTGGTTGGATCTCCTTGCAGTCCAAGGGACTCTCAAGAGTCTTCTCCAACACCACAGTTCAAAACCATCAATACTTTGGCACTGAGCTTTTTTTATAGTCCAACTCTCACATTCATACATGACTATTGGAAAACACATAGTTTTGACTAGGTGGACCTTTGTTGGCAAAGTAATGTCTCTGCTTTTTACATTTCTTTAAGGTAGACATTTTTTACATTACTTTAGTACGATAGACAATATTATAGTCTATAAAAAAAGTCTCAATAAATTTAAAAGGAATTTAAATTATACAAACTATGCTCTTTGACTTTAATGGAATTAATTTAAAAATCAATAACTGAGAAAATATGGAAAACCCCCAAATGTTTGGACACAAAACAGAATAGTATTAAGTAAACTATGCATCAAAGAAGAAATCAAGGGGAATTTGAAAGTATTTTTAACTGAATGAAAATGAAACCAAAAAAATACACAATTTGTGACTACAACTAAAGCAGTGCTAGAGGACATTTATGGGGCACTAAGTGCCTATATTAGGAAAGAAGAAAAGTCATAATTCAATGACTTTATCTTAAACTTCTTTCACTTCAGAAACTAGTGAAAGAGAAAAACTAAAAACAGGTACAAGAAAAAAAAAATAACAAATCATTGAACAGAAAAACGTAGAAAAATAATGAAACCAAAAACTGGCTTATTGAGAACCTGCCTTCATTCCCCTAGAAGATGATGAAACACCATAAAGATCCCTGCTCACATGGAGCTTATGTCTTAGTGCAATAAGATTTAATAAAATCAAGAAATTGAAAAAAGTTATGAAGAAAATATAATGGAGATGGTAAGAATAGTACACTTTAGGAACAGGTCAATAGGCCTAGCTGGGTGGGCCTAGTGTCATATTTTATCCAGGCCTAAATGACAAGAAGGTGTTGTTGGATCAGGATCTAGGGGAAAACTATACAAGGCTGGCTAGAAAAGGCCCTGTGGTAGGAAGAATAACAGGAAGAAATATACTTCTATCTTGCTTAAGCCACTGTTCCTTTAAATATCTTTTTCTCAAACTCCAATACTTTGGCCACCTGATGCGAAGAGCTGACTCATTTGAGAAGACCCTGATGCTGGGATAGATTGAGGGCAGGAGGAGAAGGGGACAACAGAGGATGAGATGGTTGGATGGCATCATCGACTCAATGGACGTGGGTTTGGGTTCCTGCAGTTGATGATGGATGGGGAGGCCTGGCGTGCTGTGATTCATGGGGTCACAAAGAGTCGGACATGACTGAGTGACTGAACTGAACTGAATATCCTTTTCTTCCTCCTCTACCCGTGAAAATTTATTTTAGGTATGTCTCATTTACATAGTATATAGCTGGATTTTTAAAATCTGGCATGAAAGCTTCTGTTCTTTAAAACTGGAATTTAACTAACTTATATGTATCAAATTATAGACACATTTAGTTCTATATCATCCATTTTATATTTTTTCCCAATATGCTATGCTTTCTTGTTTCATTTTCCTTATTCTTTTGTGGAATTTATTACCTTTTTGTTACATTTTTCTCATTCCATTATTTTTTATGTTTTGTAATTTTATATACTTTATACAGTGGTTTTCTATTAAAATTTTTTATTAGTATAGTTGATATACAATGTTAGTTTCTGCTGTACTATATAGTGGTTTTTAAATGATCGTATTCAAGTTTAACATTTTTGTTCGATGCCTAAAATTAATTACTGCATATTCATTCAGTTCAGTTCAGTTCAGTCACTCAGTCGTGTCCAACTCTTTGCGACCCCATGAATCACAGCACGCCAGGCCTCTCTGTCCATCACCAACTCCTGGAGTCTACCCAAACCCATGTCCATCGAGTTGGTGATGCCATCCAACCATCTCATCCTCTGTCACCCCCTTCTCCTCCCACCCCCAATCCTACCCAGCATTAGGGTCTTTTCCAATGAGTCAGCCCTTCGCATGAGGTGGCCAAAGTATTGGAGTTTCAGCTTCAACATCAGTCCTTCCAATGAACACCCAGGACTGATCTTTAGGATGAACTGGTTGGATCTCCCTGCAGTCCAAGGGACTCTCAAGAGTCTTCTCCAACACCACAGTTCAAAAGCATCAATTCTTCGGCACTCAGCTTTCTTCACCGTCCAACTCTCACATCCATACATGACCACTGGAAAAACCATAGCCTTGACTAGACGGACCTTTGTTAGCAAAGTAATGTCTCTGCTTTTCAATATGCTGTCTAGGTTGATCATAACCTTCCTTCCAAGGAGTAAGCGTCTTTTAATTTCATGGCTGCAATCACCATCAGCAGTGATTTTGGAGCCCCCCAAAATAAAGTCTGACACTGGTTCCACTGTTGCCCCATCTATTTCCCATGAAATGATGGGACCAGATGCCATGATCTGTTTTCTGAATGCTGACCTTTAAGCCAACTTTTTCACTCTCCTCTTTCACTTTCATCAAGAGGCTCTTTAGTTCTTCTTCGCTTTCTGCCATAAGGGTGGTGTCATCTGCATGTCTGAGGTTATTGATATTTCTCCCGGCAGGCTTGATTCCAGCTTGTGTTTCTTCCAGCCCAGCGTTTCTCATGATGTACTCTGCATATAAGTTAAATAAGCAGGGTGACAATATACAGCCTTGACGGACTCCTTTTCCTATTTGGAACCAGTCTGTTGTTCCATGTCCAGTTCTAACTGTTGCTTCCTGACCTGCATACAGGTTTCTCAAGAGACAGGTCAGATGGTCTGGTATTCCCATCTCTTTCAGAATTTTCCACAGTTTCTTGTGATCCACACAGTCAAAGGCTTTGGCATAGTCAATAAAGCAGAGGTAGATGTTTTTCTGAAACTCGCTTGCTTTTTCGATGATCCAGCGGAGGTTGGCAACTTGATCTCTGGTTCCTCTGCCTTTTCTAAAACCAGCTTGAACATCTGTAAGTTCACGGTTCACGTATTGCTGAAGCCTGGCTTGGAGAATTTTGAGCATTACTTTACTAGCATGTGAGATGAGTGCAATTGTGTGGTAGCTTGAAGATTCTTTGGCATTGGAATGAAAACTGACCTTTTCCAGTCCTGTAGCCACTGCTGAGTTTTCCAGATTTGCTGGCATATCGAGTGCAGCACTTTTATAGCATCATCTTTGAGGATTTGAAATAGCTCAACTGGTATTCCATCACCTCCACTAGCTTTGTTCGTAGTGATGCTTTCTAAGGCCCAGTTGACTTCACATTCCAGGATGTCTGGCCCTAGGTGAGTGATCACACCATCGTGATTATCTGGATCGTGAAGATCTTTTTTGTACAGTTCTTCTGTGTATTCTTGCCACCTCTTATTAATATCTTCTGCTTCTGTTAGGTCCATACCATTTCTGTCCTTTATCGAGCCCATCTTTGCATGAAATGTTCCCTTGGTATCTCTAATTTTCTTGAAGAGATCTCTAGTCTTTCCCGTTCTGTTGTTTTCCTCTATTTCTTTGCATTGATTGCTGAGGAAGACTTTCTTATCTCTCCTTGCTATTCTTTGGAACTCTGCATTCAGATGGGAATATCTTTCCTTTTCTCCTTTGCTTTTCACTTCTCTTCTTGTCCCTGCTATTTTTGTTTTTTAGAACCTAGCAAAGGACACAGACATAGTTGGGCATCTTCAGCCTGAGGGAGTAACTGTGTTTGTTTTTGTTGTTGTTCCTAGTGATCATTAACATTTACTTTCATCACCAATAAGAAATGACCAAGAAGACAGCTCAGCTTAGACTTTTGGAAGGATGCTGTAGGAATATGGGGTGTGTTTGTGTGAAATACACTTTGCCATAGTTGCATGTTCAGGCCTGCAATTAAGTAGCCTGATAGTTGACAGAATTTTTGCTTTCCTCTATGGAATTTTCAGTCTCCGAACTGAACTATGTAAAATATTCAAGCATTTAAAATATATACTCATATGAGATTTCACTTAGAATAGGACTCTATGAATATTCATGTTGAAGTATTTAGCCTCAGGGTGTGAAATATTAATCTCTTACCTGAGTTTTACATCTAATTCTTTTTCAGTGACACAGAAGAAAATTAAATGTTACCTGCCACCAGGGGCATCATTAGGACAGGCTCTTTAGGTTAAAGCTCTAAAAGAACTCAGTCTCAAATAAATTTTTGCTGATTCCTATCATGTGACAGACACAATTTATAAGACTATTACCCTTATTTTTGTGCAATAGTGACCTATTTCTCCAGATTTGACAAGCACATAATATTAAAGATCAATTTTTATTTTAGTTAAAGTGAATAGTACAAGTTTTCTTTTGTACTAGAATTTGCCATGAAGAGAGCATGCCTAGAGATTACAACATCAATAGAAACTATAAAGATAGATTCAATATGATGAATAAGCAATGAAAATAAGTCCTCTACATTGAGTAGGAAAAATTAAGGTATAGTACTGGATTACATTTCTGTTGTGGTACATGTTTGTATTTGTGTTTTTATTGTTAGTTGGATAGTTTCAGGGTTTTTTTTTTTTTTGAAGGGATTAGATGGGTAAGGAGTGGAGGGGAAAAGGCAGCTGAGGGGTAGTTTTTTGTATTTGTTCTATTTTTATTAGAAAAATAAATATTCACTGAGGAAAATTTAGAAATAATGGGTAAATAAAAATAAACCAGCCCCAAGCACCCTGTATACACCCATGGTGGATTCATATCAATGTATGGTAAAACAAATACAATATTGTAAAGTTAAAAAATAGATAAAATAATTAAAAAAATAAATAAATAAACCAAAAATACTTCTGACCCTATTAATAGGAAAAACCACCACTATAATTTCAATTTCTTATAGTTTATTTGGTCTTTCATTCTATATTAAAAATTTAAATAAGTATATTTTACAAAAGCAGAATCATACTGTTAAAGTCACTCAGTCATGTCCGACTCTCTGTGACCCCAAGGACTGTACAGTCCATGGAATTCTCTAAGCCAGAATACTGGAGTGGGTAGCTTTTCCCTTCTCCAGGGAATCTTCCCAACCCAGGAATTGAACCAGCTGAGCAACAAGGAAAGCCCATAACTTGCTGTACTTCAATAATTATAACAGTTTTCTTGGCATCATTTAAAATAGCTGCATAGGATTCTATTGAGTTTCCCTGATGGCTCGGATGGTAAAGAATCTGCCTGCAATTCTGGGAGACCCGGGTTTGATCCCTGGGTTGGGAAGATCCCCTGGAGAAGGGAATGGCAACCCACTCCAGTATTCTGGCCTGGAGAATACCCATGGACAAAAGAGCTTGGTGGGCTACAGTCCATGGGGTCACAAAGAGTTGAACATGACTGAGTGACTAAGCATATACACCCACTCCGGTATTCTTGCCTGGAGAATCACATGGACAGAGGAGCCTGCTGGACTACAGTCCATGGGGTTGCAACGAGTCGGACACGATGGAGTGACTAACACTTTCAGGATTCTATTATATGGATGTACTATAATTCATTTAAATTGATACTTTTGATATTTAGGTTGTTTCCAATTTTAGGTTGTTACAAGTGGCATTTCAGTGAACATCCTGAGACCTTAACTTGTAAATAGTATTCACTTTTAGTACTTTTGATATATATTGTCAAATGGCCCTCCAAAAAGAAGATATCAGTTCATGTTCCCTCACCTTCCCTAATGCCAGGTATTTTCATTAAAATATATATATATATATTTGTTAAATTTTATAGGGAAAATTCAATAACTTTTTAATTTTAACTGAGTTAAAATTCTACCTTTATCACATGAAATATATTTTTAAAGGCTAAGTTCTTAAAGAATAAAAGAGCAAAAGAAAATTTTCCTTTGTACTGGAAGGAGATGGAATATCTTCAAAAGAAATGATTTTCATTTCAAGGATTAGTAATAATTACAGTTGTGGAAATCATTGCAATGGTAGGACATCTCTCCCTTGAGACACAGATCTTTCTCCATAGCCTTTTATTGCAATTAAGTTCATTGTGATGAGATTTTACCTGTATATAATTCAGCAAATTTACATATAAAAAACTAACCATGGGTTTGAGATTGATACAGTCCCATGAATTTAATGACTGCAAGAGTCTGATTCAGGGTTATAATTAAGAAGCACATGGGTGGCCTTGGATATAGGCTAGCCAGGAGTAAGTAGATTGCTTTCATATTTTGAGTTTAGTCCTAGGTGGGGAGAATAGTGCCAGATAGCATGAAAGGATAGTATTCCAACCAATAACAGTATTTATATTCTTCTAGAAGAATTGGTATTATAATAATAAAGATGTTGGTTTAGGCTGAGATACTCACTAATAAAAGTTCACTAACATGTCCATGGATTGACCTCACTAGCTCAATTTTGAACTCAAAGGTTATATCCATTTATTTTGGCACCTTTGTTGAAAGATTAGCTTGAGTATTGGGAATTCCAATGAAAAACTGTAGCATGGAGGTATCCTGCTTGTGTCTCTTTATTTAAATGCTACTGGAAGTCTGCGTTTTATCCCCCATATTTACTAGATTATGAGAGGTAGTTGGCAAAAGCATATTAGATCATCCAGTTTATTTGTTTATCATTGTTGTTCTAAGATTATCATTGTTTCTGTTATCCCTACTCAACTATTGCAATTCTCTTCTGCGGTTCCCCCATCCCAGACACATTATTGCTAGATTAAATATCTAAAGAACATGAATTTGCTGAATTATAGACAGATCATATCCCATCATGCCAAAATCCTTTTGAAATCTTGAGTGGCTGTCTTTCCGTTTAGAAATTAGTAGGACTCAATTATCTGCCAGTCAAAGCCCATAGTTGTAAATGTTATTGCCTGCCTTTCCTGTTTCATGATTCATCTGCAGTTTCATACCCTGAATAGAACTCTTGCTCTCTTACCTGCTTACTTTTTTAAAAAAGCTTCTATTTTGAACTGGGATGTGCTTTTTCATTTACACAAGAGAATCTTGGGATATAAAGTATGGGAGAGACTTTCAACATTCATACTTTGTGATTTTTCAAGACTCAGAACATATATTCCTGACCCTGATTTCTAGTTGAAATGATTTATTTCCTCTGATTTTCTATGTTCTTTATTCATACTCCCTGTAAGACATCATTGATCACATTCTGCCCTATTTTATAGTTGTTTATGTACTTGTCTTATTCCTTTAATAGATTAAAAATTGCTTGGGATCAGGGACTGCATTTTACTTTCTTGTTCTTGAATTCTTTGTAGCACCTAGTACAGTGCTGAGCATACATTATTGATACACTTATATGGATAAATGTCTAAACAAAGATACAGTGAGAAATTGTTGGCATTATTATTCATGTGATTTTGAGGGTATTTAATTATGATAGATAGTAAATTTTGATGACATCCAAAACTTCCAATTTTTGTGCATGGAAATAAAGACTTTATAGTATAGTATAGTTGTAGTTCAGTATAGTTATCTATACTGAATCTTTTGGAGGACAGATTAAAAGTTTTAATTAAAAAAAAAGCTTTGGTATAACTTGAAGTTTATTTGAAAAAAAAAAAAAAGCAGCATGGAGGCAAAATTATTACCCTTATAAAAGAGTAGTTAAGGCTGACTTAAGAGACGGGAGTGAATGTAAAACGTGTGAATTTTCTATTCACTTAGTTTCTTGATTCTGTCAGTGCCCTGTTCAGTCATCCTGAAGGAATTTAGACTTAAGGCATTTTTTGAGTTCTCAGCCAGTCACTATATTTAATCTTTTTAGAGAACAGTTTACAGACTTGTTGCCTCTGCTCCAGCTCACAGTGAATCACTTGAACAACTGCCTGACCACCTTTTTCCTCAGGCATCCCCACACTCAGGGCACTGGAAACACTCTCTACTTCGAATCATCTGCAGAAATGTTGTCAGTGAACCCGTTCCCTAACATCATTCATGACTTCCTGTTGATGAAATTCAGACTGGAGCTTTGCAGTCTGTGCTCTGGCTAATCTGGTTCCATTCTACCTGTGCAACCTATCTTGCCTTGCAAATGGCATTTTTTTTTTTTTTAACTTCAGTTCAGTTCAGTCGCTCAGTCATGTTCGACTCTTTGCGACCCCATGAACCGCAGCACGACAGGCCTCCTGTCCATCACCAACTCCTGGAGTCCACCCAAACCCATGTCCAACGAGTTGATGATGCCATCCAACCATCTCATCCTCTGTTGTCCCCTTCTCCTCCTGTCCTCAATCTTTCCCAGCATCAGGGTCTTTTTAAATGAGTCAGCTCTTTGCATGAGGTGGCCAAAGTATTGGAGTTTCAGCTTCAACATCAGTCCTTCCAATGAACACCCAGGACTGATCTCCTTTAGGATGGACTGGTTGGATCTTCTTGCAGTCCAAGGGGCTCTCAAGAGTCTTCTCCAACACCGCAGTTCAAAAGCATCAATTCTTCGGCACTCCGCTTTCTTTATAGTCCAGCTCTCACATCCATACATGACCACTGGAAAAACCATAGCCTTGACTAGACAGACCTTTGTTGGCAAAGTAATGTCTCTGCTTTTTAATATGCTGTCTAGGGTGGTCATAACTTTCCTTTCAAGGAGTAAGCGTCTGTTAATCTCATGGCTGCAGTCACCATCTGCAATGATTTTGGAGCTCAGAAAAATAAAGTCAGCCACTGTTTCCACTGTTTGCCCATCTATCTGCCATGAAATGATGGGACCGGATGCCATGATCTTAGTTTTCTGAATGTTGAGCTTTAAGCCAACTTTTTCACCCTCCTCTTTCACTTTCATCAAGAGGCTCTTTAGTTCTTCTTCACTTTCTGCCATAAGGGTGGTGTCATCTGCATGTCTGAGGTTTTTAAACTTGGGGAATCATAACTTGGAGGTCTTTCAAATCCACCACTCTTAATCTTTCTATAAGCCATGTGTGGTTGGTGCTGCATGGAGCAATTTCTCTCTTCCTCCTTTTTCTTCAGACTTTGTCTCTCTGTCCAGGTGGTCTTTCCTACACAGGAATTCCCTCCATAGGTGCTACAGCCTCCCCTCTCTGGCTTATTGATGGTCTGGTTTGCCCAGTTGGGCCTGGTTACCCAGCTGCTGCATTTGCCTGGTTTCTCTTAATATACTGAGCACTGGCACATACTTGGTGCTGGAGTAAATATCTAGTGATAGAAAGTGGAAATCATGATGTGTGTATCTCTTGTGTTGCTGTGGTGCTTGTAATGTGCTAGGGAACCTTCAGTGAACATCTGAGGGTCTATAACTTGGGCAAAAGTTCTGTCTGTAGTACAATATGCTGCCTTTCAGAAAGTCTGTGATGTTTTCATGATAATTTTATCTTTTATAATTTTTTTCTTTTCCCCCTACTTGTTGTTCAGTCGCCCAGTTGTGACCAACTCTTTGCAACCCCATGGACTGCAGCATGCCAGGCCTCCCTGCCCCTCACCCTCTCTCGGAGTTTGCCCAAGTTCATGTTCATTGCATTGCATCAGTGATGCTGTCCAGCCATCTCATCCTCTGATGCCCTCTTCTCCTTCTCCCTTAATCTTTCTCAGCATCAGGAACTTTCCAATGAGTTGTCTGTTCACATCAGATGACCAAAATACTGGAGCTTCAGCATCAGTCCTTCCAGTGACTATTCAGTGTTAATCTCCCTTAAGATTGACTGGTTTAATCTTACTGTCCAAGGGACTTTCAGGAGTCCTCTCTAGCACCACAGTTGGAAGGCATCAATTCTTTGGTGATCTGCCTTCTTTACCATCCAGCTTGCAGAACTGTAAGTGACTGCTGGGGAGACCATGGCCTTGACTATACGGACCTTCGTTAGGAGAGTAACGTCTCTGCTTTTCAACAACTGTCTAGATTTGTCATCACTTTCCTGCCAAGAAGCAAGCATCTTCTGATTTCACTGCTGCAGTCACCATCCTCAGTGATTTTGGAACCTAAGAAGAGGAAATCTGTCACTACTTCCACCTTTTCCCCTTCTATTTGCCATGCAGTAATGGAGCCGGATGCCATGATCTTAGTTTTTTTAAATATTTAGTCTTAAGCCGTCTCTTTCACTCTTCTCCTTCACCCTCATCAAGAGGCTCTTTAGTTCCTTTTCGCTTCCTGCCATTAGAGTCGTATCATCCGCATATCTGAGTCTGTTGATGTTTCTCCCACCTATCTTGATTCCAGCTTGTAACTCATCCAGCCCAGCATTTCTCATGTGCTCAGTGTATAGATTAAACAAATGGTGACAGCAGACAGCCCTATTGTACTCTTTTCTCAGTCTTGAACCAACCAGTTGTTTCATACAGGGTTCTAACTGTTGCTTCTTGACCTGCACACAGGTTTCTAAGGGTACAGGTAAGATGATCTGGTATTCTCATCTCTCTAAGAGCTTTCCACAGTTTGTCGTGGTTGTCCGTTTGCTTGAATTCCTGTGGAGGAAAGAGGACCTGGCCAGAGATACAACTTCAGTTCAGTTCGGTCGCTCAGTCATGTCTGACTCTTTGCGACCTCATGAACCACAGCACGCCAGACCTCCCTGTCCATCACCAACTGCTGGAGTCTATCCAAACCCATGGCCATTGAGTCGGTGATGCCATCCAGCCATTTCATCCTCTGTTGTCCCCTTCTCCTCCTGCCCTCAATCTTTCCCAGCATCAGGGTCTTTTCAAATGAGTCAGCTCTTTGCATCAGGTGGCCCGAGTATTGGAGTTTCAGTTTCAACATCAGTCCTTCCAATGAACACCCAGGACTGAGATACAACTTATAAAACCCTACAGAAAATGTTGGATTTCACTGAAACATCTTTCATATGATAATTTTAAAACACATGATAAATATGTAAAATTTAGCATCTTCTTATACATGACCAGAGTAGACTTATGCTGAAATAACAGCATGGCTGTTGGCAGCATGGATGTTGGCTGCCTAAGTAACTTATGCCTAAATAACAGTGGCTATTGGCTGCAGTTGGGCATTGAATGTGGAGGTCAGGACCATCAGCCCCTGTCTCCATGTATAAATTTAAGCCAACTTCTACAGAATTTTCCTAAAAGCAACCTAAACAACTTGGAAAAAAACTCTCTGATTTTATAGAACTTGCCAGTGGAATTTGTGTTCTCTGTCCCAAGTTTATCCTCCCAGGTGACAATGTGCAGTGGCAGTTCCTGTGCTCCCAGACAGAGAGGATAGCCCATTCTTTGAGTAGAAAAATGAAAGGACTGAGGCTTTCTGATGGCTCTTTGAAAACTCTGCTCTTTCTCTTTGCCTTCTTGTCTAAAATATTTGTTTGAGTATTACTAAAAACTAATCATTGCAATTTTCTCCTTGTTTCAGATTAAATGGTTCCTTGCAGTCTAACACTTGATTTAGCTCTGCCTTGTTATTCAAATTTTACATTTTATATCAATAAAACAGTTAACAGCTAGTAAAGCTCTGTGAACATCAGGGGATCTGGCCATGACAGTAAATAACACATACCATGGAAGAAGTCATCTGCAAGTTTTAAAAAGCCATTGTCATATTTATATAGAGAGCTCTGTATTTTCTCCACAAGAGGGCAGGAAAGTCTGAGCTGTAAATATAATTTTTCCAAAAAAAGTTTTTATGGGAAGAAGTGTTTTACTTTATCTTCCATACATATTTGTTAAAATATAAAAATGTTTCCACTTAAAAGATCCACGAGTAGATTTTTTTTTAATGTTTCTTTTATCTTCTGGGCAGGTACTCTTTAGCTTTACCTCTTCTAGATTCTAATCTTAGGTTCTAATTGCTGAAATGAGTGTTGTTAGGCTACTGTTATCAGTAATCAAAGTAACTCCTTTTCATCTACTCTTGATTTTAGACCCTTAATAAAATGTGGTGGTAAGGAAAAGACCAACATTTCACTAGCTGTTTCTGCCAACAAGAAAATAATACCCATGTCAAAGGAAATCAAAAATCACATAATATGTTTGAGGCCAGTCCTGAACATCCATAGGCGTTCATACATTCTCCTGCTCATATTAAATTCTATTCTTCACTACTTCCCACTGGCTCCCACCCCCACACCACTTTCATCTGTTTTGTTGTGAGAGATTTAAATTATAGACCATGCTACAGAATCCATCTAAATCTGTGATATCAAAAACTAAGTGCTTCTTTCTTCTGATGATCACAACAGGGTTGGCCTAACATGTTAGGTCCCACTGTGCTGACATAACAACAGGATATGCCATGAAGGAGGAGACATTTGACAAGTTCAGTTTATTTTCATAAACATATACTTGGGGAAATATTTGTAGGATTCACATTTGGGAGTTGAATGCTCCTTGAATATGCACTGCCAAGTGAACATTTTTTTCTTTCTTTCTGCTTATCTTTCTTATTTTTTTAAAAAAAGAGCTCAGGCAATTTGAAAGATAAATTGTATAAACCAATAAGGCATTAAAGACTCAATTTTTGTTTAAGGCCGATAGTGATTCCCCCCTGTAGGGCATGAAATTAAAATGTGTGCACAGAACCAAATGATTGCTTCAGTACCATGTTTTTAGTGGCAGTTGTCCTCTCGAAGCAGTTAGTGCTGCTAAAAGGAAGCGAAGTGGAACAATGCAGGTGGCAAAAGATTGATTCAAAGAGGATGTTTATACAGAAAAATTATTGACAGCTACAGACGTGATCAGTTGGCACAGCTTGATGATAGGCATGGAGAAAAGATGTGAGAAAGATATCACAGAAGTAACATAGGGGCTTTTTTTTTTTTTGCTTGTGAGGTGCAAGTGTAACTATTGCTCACTTGTATACCACAGGTATAAGCAACATGGCCACCCACATGCTCTGTTAGCTGCAGTATGACTGTCCAGAAATTCCAAGTCATTTGGCACCCCTTCGTTTCAGTGCCATGGCAGTTTGCAGCCCTACGAAAGGTTTACTGGAAAAATCCCTTATTGTCTCACTCCTCATTATAGATACAGATGGCCACATGGGTTTGGGAAAAAGAAACTGTAGAATATGTAACAGTCCTAAAAGTTCATTTCAGTCCTATGAATGCTTCATGTCTTTTTTTTTTCATAGTTTGTCTTCTTTTCAAAACACAGACAGTGGGAGTTAACTATTTTTCTTTAGAAGTAGTGTAATGGGTGGGGTGTATATGTATCTGTATGTGTATCTATATATTTTTTTTATATATATATATATAAAATAATTTTTCTTTTCCATTGTAACTCATTTTTGCCCGACTTTAACATAGTCAGTCTTGGTTGAGTGAGTGATCCCAGCATTTCTGGCTTCCTTCCAGCAGGCAGCCCTTTGCAGAGGGAAAAATGACAAAGTTTGACTAAGAATTCCATAGCACAATGTAAAGAGGAATGTACTAAACAGACTTTACCCAAAGGAAACATGAGGAAAACATCTTATTATAAGATATATATTTAATATGTTTTTCATATTGGGAAAGAGAAGTTAATGTCTGGGAATGTCCTTTGATTCACTGGCCAGAAGGATTTTTGTTACTCTATGTACCTCTCCCCTACCCCCAAGTCTTTAGATTAGGAATGATTTATTTACAGAGAAAAGAACAGTACTTTGATATGTTATACTAATGTTAAACATTTATAGGGTTTAAAAATATTTATGAATGTGTAAAAGTTATTAAAGCGAATGTGCTTTAGGTTACCTTGTGATCAGGTAGTATGAATACAGAAACAGGAATTTTTATGAGAGAAAAAGACAAAGAGAAAATATTTATGAGTAAATTTGTAAAAGTTTAATAATCTTAGGGTATATGAATGTGTCTCTTTTGTATATAATTTAAAACATATATAATAATCTTGTTTAATGTAGATTTAATATATATGTACTTTTGTAGAGTCTTGATAAATTATAATCTTAAAGCTCCAGAAACGTTTCCTTATAACTCTTCATTTCTGTTTATTCAAAAAATGAAAAAAATTTTCAATAAAAAACATAATTTGCTCTTCATTAAAAATTATTTGGAGAAACATTGCACTGCTTTTTTGGGCATTAGTTTTAGAGGAAGAGAATTTTTATTTGTTCTGTAAGATTATTCAGGCCTTGTGTTAGTTCGCAAGAAAAATGTTCAATACATTTACTTGAAATTGCATGTACAAGTAGGATACAAAGATAGAGGCTATGGACTATTTCAATGACCTAAAAATAAAGTGAACCTAAAAGTAAAAGTTTACTTTATATCTTTATTAACTCCCATTTTTCTAAAAGCATCTACTTGTCCTTAAAAGGATAAACGCCATTCTAGCAAAGTTAATGGCACACCTAACACAAAGCAAGGCCCTTCCCCCACCCCAGTTTTTCAAGTAAACCCCCAAGTTTATTACTCCAGAATTTTTCTTAGGTTTCTATTTTGCATCTGAGACTTGTAAGCATTAAATGATGCTTAAAACACACACACACAAAATCCTGGTCTTTATGTAGTCATCAAAACAGGGGTTAGGGAGTTAATGAGACCAACCTAAACATGTTGAAGAGATACCATCTTCCTACTTCCCTTTCTGTCAATGTTCAGGCCCCTTTTGTGGCTTTGTAGCCAACTAGGCCAACCCACCCCAAATTAAAGCCTCACAGATCTCCTTTCACTGTGGAAGAACTGGAGACGATCCCAGTGCAGCTAAACTTTATGTACTTCATTATTATTTTACCACCTTAAATTCTTTCTGCCTTGTTGAAGCTTATGTTGAATTTTCATACATATCTACAATTGTGATTACTTAGTTTAAGCAGAAAATGAATATTTTGATCCTAATCCTAGTATTGATGGCAGGAGATGTGGGAGATGAGACAAGAGGACCCATTATAAAACCTTAAGTTTTATGCTTTGCTTTGGTGTAATAGCTGTGGTTTATAAATTTTAATTATAGTGAAAATGAGTAGGACATGCAAGGTAAATTTTTTAATTAAAATTTTAACTAAAGAATCACTTGACAATTTGGTTTATCAAAGAATTGTAAAAACCTGTATAAAATTTACTTATTTTTCTTACTAAAGCTTGCATTTTATATCTGTATAGCCATTTAAAAATATTTATTTGGCTGCACTGGGTCTTAGTTGAGGTATGTGGGATCTTTTTTTTTTTTAATTTTAAATTAGTTTATCTATTTTTAAACTTTACAATATTGTAGTTGTTTTGCCATACATTGACATGAATCCACCATGTGGGATCTTTAGTTGCAGCTTGTGGAGATTAGTTGCCTGACCAGGGATTGAATCTGAGCCCCTGTGTTGGGAGCTTGGAGTCTTAGCCATCGAACCACCAGGGAAGTTCCTGTATAGACATTTTTAATTGTAGTCAGTGACTGTCAAGATCTTGAAGATTTTTATACTCAGTGTTTACGGTGGTTCTGTCACTTGGGGAAGTAGGTAATAAAGGTTTAAACTAGTTAAATTGTTGAAATGGAAACTATATGTAAGTGCCATCTTTATGAAAATGTTAAGTAGGTGAGTATTTTTTTATTCCTGTAAACAAAGATGCCATGGTTGTATCATTAATTGAAGCACAGGTTTCACAGTGTTGGGGAAAAGGCAAAAGGTGAGAACTAATAACTCAGTGCTCAGCTTTGAGCATCAAATCAAGTTATGGAGGGAAGTTGCAGTAAGACAGTAGTCTTGAGAGTCAGGCTTTGTCAAGAGAGAGAAGGGACTTCTGTTTTTCAGAGCTCCTGTTGCATTGTCCAGAGACAATAAGCATAGGCTGAGAATGCAAAAATGGAGATATCTACTGGGCTCTAACAGTGCCAGAACAGATTGAAAGTTCTATCAGCGAGGGACTTCAGCAGGGAATACTTCAGGGTGACCAGGAGGGAAAGAGCTATCGCTCTGGAGGCTGCAAGGCAGTGAGGACCCAGAGGACAGCTCAGGGTCTGGCCCTTGAACCCCAAATGCTATAAAAATAGTACAAAGAGCTCCTCCGTATTCTTTACTCGGAACTACCAGTTTATAACTTAAGCTTTAGCAGGCTCTAATATTATTATATATAATATGTATGAGATAATTATATCTAAAAACATTATTTTATAGTATATAAAATAATAATATAAAATTATTTTTTGAACCATTTGAGAGTAGGTTGCATAAATTGTGCCTTTTTTACCCCTCAGTCTTCCAGAGTATGTTTTCTAAGAACAAGGATATTCTCATACATAATCATATCAGATTCAGTACTTCTATGTACTCTATGGTACATACTCCAATTTCATCCTTTGTCCCAGTGGTATCTGTTTTAAGCAGGTTTTTTCTACTCCAGGATTCAGTCCAGGGCTACCTTTTGAATTTTGTCTTGTGAGATGGAATTAGCTTTAATTGACAATTTCTTGTCCAATTTCTCACTCCACACACTCAACCTCCACCTCCCAGAATGGGAGCTTCGGGGCAAGTTTTTTCTTAGTTTTACATATTTATCTGTAACATGTGTTGATTGTGCTACACATATCATCTGTGTACCCATTACTGTTTCCAAATGCTTCCAAATGAGCCCTCTATGAGCAGTTGAGAGATTTTTGTCTTTATTCTGCATAAAATCTGCATCAAGTAGACTGTCAACCCAGTGACAAAGGGATTGTTCTCACTTCTCTAGCCTTGTAGGGTGCTTTAATGAAGTTAGAAGAAAGTCAGGGTCATATATATTAAAATACAATAGCTACATTTTATTACATGAACTAGGTACTTAATATTTACACTCTTACTTGATCTTCAAACAAGTCCATGATGTAGGTTATATCCTTCATGAATCGTAAGTCCAGTGTTCTCTAGCCTTTGTCTGACTTCCCACCACTCTATTGATTTTCAACTCACAGAGACCTTCAGGTTTCTCAGAGGGTTGTGTTCTTCGCCATCCCAGGGTCTATGCAAACACTCTTCCCTTTGCCTGGAAGATTCTTCTCAATATTTTTTGAAGAAGCTTAGCTGTTACAGGAAGATGAGAAAGAGGAGGGTCAAGGGGGAGTTTTGTGTGTGGTTCTTGTTTCTGATGTTGTATGTATATTTTAATGACAGCCACATATTTATTTTAGTAGCTGAGGGGAGAGAGTAAAGGAGATAGGATAAAGATACAGAGGATGGCAGTTAATGGAGGGAGATTCCTAAAGAGGAGAGTGGGATGAGAAATGGGATACAAGTGAAGAGATGAACTTAGTACAGCAAGAAAAAATCAGTGGCGAGTGTGCCAGAAGTTGAAGTTTGGCTTTGTTTAAGAGTTGTACTTGAAGGGGAAAACATGTACACCCGTGGTGGATTCATGTCAATGTATGACAAAACAAATAAAAAAGAAATAATAATAAAAAGAAAAGAAAAGAAAGAAGAAATATATATCAGTTGAAAAAGGGATATAAAAAAAAGAGTTGTACTTTTCACTGTGTAATGGGAGGTTAGGTCATCTGCTTGGCTGCTCTGAGTAAGGAGGCTGGAGGAGAGAGGGAGGATGAAGGGTGAGAGGGGATAGACAGTAGGGCCAAATCATAAACTGAGGAACCTGGGGACAGAGTTACCTGTGCCCTCATTCTTATGCTGGTGTTCTGGAAAGCAGTATGATTTTAGAAGCCTCTTAGATGTAGCGTAGTGTAGGAGCAAAAGGAATGTAGGTATAGGGTACCTGAGAAAGACTCATGGAGTCCTGGCCTATAGGAGGAACAATAGAGTTTTATTATGTGGCTAGAGTGGCACAGATAAAAATACGAGGGGCTATGGAAGTGAGGAAGAAGCAGAAGTGATTTGTGAAAGGAAACCAGATGGAAATAAAAGCATTTCAGAGGACACCAGCCTGACTGATAAAACTGATGACCCAGTTGTTCTTCCCTAAGCATTAGTCTAGTACCCCTAATGGAAGATGGTAAAAATCTGAGCTACACAGAAAGGTTGTCTTCTGAACCTACATGCCCTAAGAAAATATAATTGGCTTATAAATAACATCAAAAAAGTCTTATAAAACAAACCCTAGTTCAGCTATCTTATAAATGGGAGACACTTATAAATGTTAGTGTTACAAGGACTGAATTGGCTGAGGAATTTCCATTGAGAATTGGAACTGAAAGAGATGTGCAATGATGGAAATGGAAATCTTTCTCTTATGAGCCTTTGGAATATAGACCTTTTTACTTTCCAATAATTTTCTGCCTGAAGCAATGACATGTCTAATTAATAATAATATTCTGTTAAACAGTATGATTAATCTGAGAGACCATTATGAACAAGTAGATTAAAAAAGCAACCTAAATCCCCTTGGTCTGATTTAAGATAAAATAAACCTGAATTTCTTATCCAGAGAGATTTTTTTCCTTGTGATATAACTTGAGGGTATGTTCTATTTCTTTGATTCTTTTGGTGTGTGTTCTTTATTATCTGATTAACTTAAAGGAGACTTTTTGAATAAGTAGCACCTATTCAGTTGGCCCTTAATTACCCTTTTGTGTAAGCTATTTGCATGCGGATATTTTTGCAGAATATATCAGTTACATAATGTCTTTCTGTTGTTAGCTTCATGTGGGGCAAAGCTGTTAATCTTAATATTTTACTAATAGAAAAAAGATTTGAGAGAAATAGGCAGAGAAGAACCCCATGAGATATTTCAGCATAAATTCTAAAGCTTGAAGCTTTGTCTGATTCCTAAGCTAGAGAAGTGGCAGTAGCGCTGTTTAGCAATTTCAGTGATTGAAAACCACATAAATGGTCTTGATTTCTTAAAGGGCATGATTTTAAGCAAGTCCAGATATTTTAAGAATTGTTATTCCTTAAATCTCTTAATTCATACATGAAAAGGTTACTGATAAACTTTCCCCCAGCAGGCATTGGGATACAGCCATTGAAACTGAGGTTTGGAAACTGCTTTGCTTCAGGTTTCAGTTTGCCACTTAGAGGCCATGAGATCTTTGACAAGTTGGTTAATGCCTCAAGCCTCAGTGTGTTCATCTATAAAATTGGGAAATCACTGCTTTGCTAGGCAGAACTTCCTCATTTGTGTGCCTTTTCCACAGAAGGTGTGAGTGTTGATCTTCTTGGCCCTTTCACCTTAGGCCTCCAGCAGTGGGACAGGCTTCATGGGTTTCTATACATACTGAGTAGTGGGAAAGTTGAGGAGGCAAAGCCAGTTGTGAGAATTAAAAATAATATATGATGAAAGTAAAGCCTTTAGCTTTGCCTGGGACCTCATAGTTGTCCAATGAAAGTCAGCATCTATTATTACTTATACTTATTACAGTTGAACATTCATCAGATTTTTAGACTACCTATGTTATTTTCAGTGAGTCTTTTGACTTTTAGTCAATTGTCTTTCAATGAATTGTCTTTCACCTGGAATTTTAACATTACAAAGATTTATCTATCAGCTGAAACTTGGAGCCATATGACAGCTACCTAAATTTCCTAGTAGTACATGGACTATATATTTTACATTTTACAAAACAGCATATTACCATTTTAGTATGTGATCAATACTGGAACCATTATGATCAGTTTCAACATTTGATTTTGCCTGAACTGATTATCTCTGGACATCACATAGACCAAATTCTGAAAGTTCAAGAAAATGCTACTCACATGTACACATCCCTCCTATCTGTAGATTGTTTCAGTAAAACACACACACTGCTTAGATAGTAATACTTATAAATGTTGACGCAGTTGTAGTAGTTTGTACTATTGTGTAATAAAACTTGATTGGCATTGGCAATACTTCTTATAATTCCTTCTAATAGCTAAAATAAGGGTGAAAATGTAGTAAACAAAAATGACAGAAATATCTCGTAACGTAGGTAACATGAGTGAAGTTTTAAAGTGTCAATGGAGAATTAAAAGAATTTCTGGGATGCCAAGAATTTAAAGATGCAGCTTTGAAATGAAAACATGTTTTAAACTAAATATATTAAGTGGAAGTTATCTAGAAGACAATTGTTTAGTTGCTAAGTCATGTCTGACTGTCCTGCAACCCCATGGACTGTAGCTCACTAGGTTCTTCTGTCCTTGGGATTTCCCAGGCAAGAAAAATGGAGTGGGTTGCCATTTCCTCCTCCAGGGAATCTTCCCAATCCAGGGACTGAAACCTCATCTCTCATGCCCCCTGCCTCCTGCATTGGCAGGTACCTTCTTTACCACTGAGCCACCAGGAAAGCCCCTAGAAGATAGTAGGATGAAAACTCAGTGAAGGTATATGCTCTTAAAGTACATTGTATTGATAGTTAATCATCATCTCCATGATGGTTTTCATGTATTTCAAATATTTATCAATAAAGAGCGTATGCTGGGCTTCCCAGGTGGTGCTAGTGGTGAAAAACCCACCTGCCAATGCAGGAGACTTAAGAGACGCAGGTTCGATTCCTTGGTTGGGAAGATCCCCTGGAGGATAGAAGAGTCAGGAGAGGAGCCCGTGGACTCTAATGCATTTCCACTATTGAGTTCTCCTCTGTAGGTAATTTTAGTAGCCCTTGAGAAAATCAGAATACCTCCTGATCTGGCTAATTGATTCTCTAATTTCTATAATCAGAGATGCATACCTTTTTGGTCTTATCAATACTTAGTGTAGTGTGAGTAGTTCAAACTTTAAGCAGGGGAACCTTGGCTTCAAAATGTAGCACTGCCATACTGTGCAGTGCCAGTAGGTACCATAACGAAGTAGTTTATGTTCATAGCGCCTAAGTAAACAAAAGGCACGGAAAGGGTCAATCTTCTACATACCTTAATTCTTTCGAGTAGTATCAGATGCTGTTTTTAATTTTGACAGGTCATGTGAATAAAATTTTTCCATAGTAAGGACCATGTGCAAAAACCCATTCCGTTCAGGGACCCATTTGTGCCTGTCCCGTGTCTTAAGTAAAGTCTCTTAAGTAAAGTTACTTAAGTCTCATATGTACACATAACAAAAATCATGTTAATTCAGACCCCACTAGATTGGAAGTTCTGGTAATGGTGATGAGAGCTAGAGTAGCCTTTCCCATCTTCTTTCTTTCACTCTGCTTTGGGAGGTCCTGGCCCTATACTTCTCTTCCTATTCAATATCCTGGTTGGATGCCTTGCTACCTCTGTTAACATGGTGATCAGCTAATGAAGCTTAAAATGGTTAATGAAGGAGTAGATGTTATAAGTTTGACCTCTGTCATCACCCATAGGGCAAAAATGAGGAAGGGCTACTCCTCTCCACTAGACAAGCATCCCATTCCATTTCTGCTCTCTATTCATCTGTGAGTTTGGTGAGAACTTGCTGAGACTCTTGTAGAACTTCTTCTATTGTCCTTCAGCTTATTTACAGAACTGCTGTGACCTGAATCTGGGTCTTGGAGTCTTGCAATAAGCAGGGTAGATTGGATTTTACTTTTGGAATGTTTATGATCTATTGAGCAACTTATTAGCATCATAAAACTGCAAGTTTCTTCCATATTAAGAAGGTTAATTTTTTTCAGACAGTTTTAGAAGAACCATTTACACATGGACAGGATACTTACAGTGTGACACAAGCTTGTATTATTTAAATTGGTAGTCTAATTTAGCTGGTGTCCGTAGTAGGTTGTTATAACAGCCTCTCAGTGAATCATACCTTTCTGCTCCACACCTGCTTTGTTAATATGATGTCATTGTTCTTGCCATCAAGAAATGGAGTCTCTTTCTCTACTCCCTTGAGTCTGATCTGGCTTTATGACCTGCTTTGGCTGATAGGATGTGATAGAAGTGATATTTTAGACTTCTAAGCCCAGGTCTCATAACTTCTGTTCCCATAGCAGGGGGACATAGCTGTTAAGGAGTCCAGGCTATCCTCCTGGAGAAGGAGGCCACATGGAGCAGCCCTAGGCTGAGCACCAAGGCCACAGACCGTGAGTCAGGCAGTCTTGAATCCTGAAGTCCCAGCTGAATCACTGCTCTGCCAAGTCCTTCCCAGATTCTTGACCCACAGATTTGTGAGCAGTTAAAATTGTTGTTCTTTCAAGTCAGTATACTTTGAAGTGGTTAATATGCAGTAATAGATAAATCAGTTGAACTACAAATCAAAACCATCATGGGGGCTTTTATAAAAAACAGATTCCTAGGTCCCATCTCCAGAGATTCTGATTTAGAAGGTCTAATAAGGAGAGGGTTACCCCAAACCTCTGTAATGTCCCCATGCAACTTTAATTTGGGAAAATTTCAAATCAATGGAGAAGCTGAAAAAATAGCACAGAAAGCACTCAACTACTCCTAAGTCTACAGATTGTTAATATTTTACCTATTTGGTTCATCTATCTTACTAGATAAAAGAATCTGTCTTATTCATCTCTTTTTTCTAAAATCATTTGGAAGTAAGTTGCAGATGTCATTCATTTCATCTGAATACTTCAGCATTTATTGCCAAGGAAAAGAACACTTTTACGTGACCACATTATCATTCTCATATTTAAGAAAATTAACATTGATTCAATAAAACCACTTAATATAGTCTGTATTCAAATTTTTTAAATTTGGAAATGTCCTTTACAGATTAAAAAATATCAATTGCCTACTCCTATCAAAGGAATTCCACTTCTTATATTCTGGATCAAATCTCCTTTGGCCTTCTTAAAACTTCACTTCTTTGCATCACCAATTTTTGCCTTTGTACAGAATTGTTACTATCAGCAAATGAACACATGCCCTGTCATCTCCCTTTCCTTAGCTTCTCATCTCCTCACTCCCCATCTCAGCTAAGGCCTCATCTCTAGGTTGCCTTTTACAACAAAATTTAAATCATAAAAGTTGCTGACACTAGCTGTTTGTTCTTCCTTACATCTTATTATCTTTTCAAAACTGTTGTAGGTACTCTGTCCTCTCACCTGCACAGAAAGTCTCTTTCTGAGGTTACCAAAAATTTTAATGATTTCAAATCCAGTGGTTACTTCTCTATCCTCACATTCCTTGACCTTTCAAATGTTTTTCCCATAGCAAACTACTCCTTAAAAAACTGTTCCTTTGGCTTTTGTGACATCACACTCATCAGGTTTCCTTCTTATCTCTGTAGCTGCAACTTCATGGTCTTTTTTTTTTTTTTTTTTGCTTATTTTCGTAACCTTTTCTCCCTGACCTCTAAGTGTGGGAGATCCTCAGGGATCTCTCACCCATTGACAGTCCATCCCACTAACACCCTTGCTCCAAGCCCCATGATCTTATTCAGTCCTAGGCCCTTTGCATGCATATCCTGAGAGGTTCCCCAGTTCATATCCAGCCCTGATCTCTCTTCTGACTTCATCTCATGTAACCAACTGCCTACTTGATACCTCTACTTCGATGTCTAAGACGTGTCTCAAACCTAACATGCCCCCAAATATTTTTGATTCCCTCCCCTGCCTTACTTCTGCCCCAGGTCTTCCCCATCTCAGTTGCTTTATTTACCCAGTCCCCCAAGCAAAGCCCAAGAATAAACTTGCTCTATTTTCTTCACCCTGCACAGCTAATCCATTTGCAAGAACTTCCAACTCCACCCCTGAAAGGGACCCTAGGAATGCCCAACTTTTCTCACCTGGTCCAAGTCACCTTCATTTCCAGTCTAGATCACTGAAAGACCTTTGAGCTAGCCTCTCTGTTTCCTTTCTTATTCCCTGATCTATTTCCCCAGGATCTGTTGTCACTTCTGCTGAAAACCTGCAAATTTTTTTCTTTACACTCAAAATTCTTACCTGGCCTGTAAGTCTTTTGTAACCTGACCCTGCTTGCCTGAATCTGCAGTTTCATCTTGTTCACCTGACAAAGCTGTCTTGGCCTTCTCTAGGCAGATTCTTTACCATCTGAGCCACCAGGGAAACCCTGTATATTTAAAAGACACCAAAAGACACAAAGGGCAAGAAAAAAAATATTTTCTAAAACTTGTGTATAACATGGGGTTCTTTATTTTTATATCTCTGTAAGAAAAAAAATGGAGATGATACCTTTTTAATTTTCACATATAAAATTATCTAAAAAAACATTAAGAGTTAGAACATGAAGATATTGGAATGCAAAGCATGGTAATTTCAAAAGCAAGTTTATCAATCATTACTCACTGAGGCTTAATTATAATGGGTGAATTTGAGTTTAAAATTTTAAATTCACAAGTTAAACATCATTATCTATATATCTAAATTTTAGGAATTTTACTGTAGCTATTTTCAAATGGCCCCATTTAGCCAGACTCATCCATTTGTATTTACTGATTTTCTTTCAAACATTTAGTGGATATCTACTATATGCCAGGCACTGTGCTAGGTGTCAGGAATAAAAACACCAGAAAGATGTGGTCCCTGTATCCAGAGGGATTACAATATTGTAAAAGGAGGTGAACACAGTAAAAGGTAAGTGTGACCAAGCCTCAGAGGTCCTATTGCAGAAGTGGGGATATCATAGTAGCACAAAGAGTAGCTGATTGGTTTCTCCCATAGGAAGAAAAAAGTTCTATGCAGGATCAGTCCTTGAACAGAGTCTTAGAAACCACATGAATACTAATGGTATAAACCAAGACAGCAGTAGTAGAATGAGGGAAGAAGAGACAGATTTTGGAAAAAATCAAGAGTAAAAATTATGCAGGACTCAGCTACTGATTAGAAATAAAAAGCAAGAGCATGAGAGAATCATAGGATGAGTCCCAGATCTCTAATATTGGTATCATCCACCATTTCAACAATTATTTACTACCTAATAGGTGCCAGACACCATTCTAAATACTGAAGACATAACAGTGCCCACATAAGAATTCAAACCCCTAAACTCAGAGAACAAATGGAAAGCTACAACGAAAGAGTACTATTAGAATTGATAAGTGCCGTGAAGAAAATAGAGCAGTTTCAAGGAACATCAGTTCAGTTCAGTCGCTCAGTCGTGTGAAGGGTTGACTCATTGGAAAAGACCCTAATGCTGGGTAGGATTGGGGGTGGGAGGAGAAGGGGACGACAGAGGATGAGATGGTTGGATGGCATCACCGACTCGATGAACATGGGTTTGGGTAGACTCCGGGAGTTGGTGATGGACAGAGAGGCCTGGCGTGCTGCAATTCATGGGGTCGCGGAGAGTCGGACACGACTGAGCGACTGAACTGAACTGATGTTCCTTGAAACTGCTCTATTTTCTTCACGGCACTTATCAATTCTAATAGTACTCTTTCGTTGTAGCTTTCCATTTGTTCTCTGAGTTTAGGGGTTTGAATTCTTATGTGGGCACTGTTATGTCTTCAGTATTTAGAATGGTGTCTGGCACCTATTAGGTAGTAAATAATTGTTGAAATGGTGGATGATACCAATATTAGAGATCTGGGACTCATCCTATGATTCTCTCATGCTCTTGCTTTTTATTTCTAATCAGTAGCTGAGTCCTGCATAATTTTTACTCTTGATTTTTTCCAAAATCTGTCTCTTCTTCCCTCATTCTACTACTGCTGTCTTGGTTTATACCATTAGTATTCATGTGGTTTCTAAGACTCTGTTCAAGGACTGATCCTGCATAGAACTTTTTTCTTCCTATGGGAGAAACCAATCAGCTACTCTTTGTGCTACTATGATATCCCCACTTCTGCAATAGGACCTCTGAGGCTTGGTCACACTTACCTTTTACTGTGTTCACCTCCTTTTACAATATTGTAATCCCTCTGGATACAGGGACCACATCTTTCTGGTGTTTTTATTCCTGACACCTAGCACAGTGCCTGGCATATAGTAGATATCCACTAAATGTTTGAAAGAAAATCAGTAAATACAAATGGATGAGTCTGGCTAAATGGGGCCATTTGAAAATAGCTACAGTAAAATTCCTAAAATTTAGATATATAGATAATGATGTTTAACTTGTGAATTTAAAATTTTAAACTCAAATTCACCCATTATAGTTAAGCCTCAGTGAGTAATGATTGATGAACTTGCTTTTGAAATTACCATGCTTTGCATTCCAATATCTTCATGTTCTAACTCTTAATGTTTTTTTAGATAATTTTATATGTGAAAATTAAAAAGGTATCATCTCCATTTTTTTTCTTACAGAGATATAAAAATAAAGAACCCCATGTTATACACAAGTTTTAGAAAATATTTTTTTTCTTGCCCTTTGTGTCTTTTGGTGTCTTTTAAATATACAGGGTTTCCCTGGTGGCTCAGATGGTAAAGAATCTGCCTGCAGTGTAGGAGACCTGGACTCAATCCCTGGGGGTCAGGAAGGTCCCCTGGAGAAGGGAATAGCAACCCAGTCCAATATTCTTGCTTAGGGAATTCCATGGACAGAGGAGCCTGGTGGACTATAGTCCATAGGGTTGCAAAGAGTCGGACACATCTGAGTGACTAACACACACACACACACACACACACACACACACACACATTTCATATATCTAAAATAATTTAGGAAAACTGTAAATAAAATCATTCACAAATCCTAAGACCCTAATCTAACCATGGGTGATTTGACTTTTCATTCTTATTTTTGCTACAATACTCACTCCATGTGTATCTTTTGTTTTTTAAAATATTGAAATCAATATATAAGTCCTTATTGGTTACCAGGAACCTGTAACTTTGTACTATTTCCAGACAATGAATATACAGTATATTTTGCATGTAATTTTTATCTCCTTCCATCAAGTGTAACAATATGTTGTATTTGCCGTGGGCCTTTAAAGCTTCAATGTTGTGAAGAGCTCTGCATGAAATTTTAAAGAGACTGGACCTTTCATCTGCACAGCAGCAGGGCACCTTGCTATAGGGACAAGAAAGGGGGAGAGAGAGAGAACATTTCTGAAGCAATAGCAAAAAATAACAGCAGAAGCAATTATTTCATCAAAGGTTGATTTTTTTCTTTATTCCCTATATGTGTGTGTGTGTGTGTGTGTGTGTATATATATATTTTTTTTTTTTCAAATTTCTTAGCTGGAGATTGCTGTATTTCCTTCGTCTTTGTCTCCTGGTGTATGTTTAATTTGCAGGTTTCGCATGGTCAAAATGGGCATAAATTCATAAATGAAAAATATTTGTTTTAGGAAGTGGTGTTATTGATAACAGTATTTAAATACATCTGCACGAGATATGCAAGTTGGGAATGATGCAAAGAACTAAATTTGGCATTCCCTAGGGTTCTTAGTGTGTTTATTCGCTTGGGGATGTGAGTGATAAAGATATGTTTTCTTCTTGACTTCATTTTTTCTCTTTTTTCTCCCATAAACATTAGCATAAACTGACTGCCCTGGGAGGGTAAGAGAGTTTTCTCTCCGTCTCTGTGGCTAATATTGACATACTTTTTATTTGGGTTGGGACTGGACATTCCTGGCTGTGAAGTGAATGAGTACTAGCGCTTACAGCAAGGACATTATTTTACTGGCAGTGAGAAAAACCAAATATAACCCACCATTTCCTTTTATTGTGACCCTGAGATTGCATCAAAATGAAATGCCTGGGCTTTCCTGTGTAGAGGACCTGAGCTTCTCACTCAAACGAAGCTTGGTAGTCTTCCAGAGAGCTTTCTGCATTTTTGGAGTTGGAAGAGTCATGTTGTGTTCTGGGTATTAAACTTGGTAGTATTTTCTTCCCTGTTCTGCTGTTTAGTCTTGGATGACTTGCTGTAACTTCTCTCTGTCTCGATTTTCTTTCTCTTCTCTAAACTGTTGAGAGGATTAATAAAATACTTACCTGAGCTTTGAGGTCTCTGGAGGAAGCCCCGTCTCCCCATATTACTTTCCTATTTATTTTGTAACTAACTACAAGCTTAGTGACTCAAAAAGAAAGCACATTTATTCTCTTCCAGTTCTGGAAGTCAAAAGTCTAAAATGAGTCTCATGGAGCTAAAGGTGTTGATGGAGCTGTGTTCCCTCTGGAGGCTCCAGGGGGAGTATCTGTTTCCTTGTCTTTTCCAGATTATAGGAAAAGACTACCTTCCTTGGCTCATGTCCCCTTCTTCCGTCTACAAGGTGCATCACTGCAACCTGAGCTTCTATCACCCTGTATCTTTCTCTAGAGCCTTAATCACACATGAAAAGTTCTCATTAGCAGGTAAGGTAACATAGTCACAGGTTCCAGGAATTAAGGCATGGACATCTTTGTCAGGGGGAGATATTATCCAGTTTATCACCCCTTCAACATTAAACTGCTTAAAATTTTTGTAATCCTTCTCTTGTTTCTTTCCTCTTCATCCCATCCTCAACTGACAATGATGGTGAAATTCTTAAATGTACAAGAGAAAAGTTTTGTTGACATCCTCTCCATAGTTGCTCTTAAGAATCAAGCAGTGATTAGCTTCAGAGGAGTGAACTTCTTTCTGAGATGACTCCCCAAGTATTTGAGAGTGTTTTCCCTGTATCTTTGAGAGGCCTGTGGACTATGAGGAAACAGATTTTTAGGATCCATTGCTTTAGGTTCAGCCTAATGCCTAGAGGTGCAAATGTTTGAATTCCAGCTATTCTGTGCTTTCTCAGTGGGTGGTTATACTTCATCCTCTTATATTTGTGATAAACCTCTCATTTTTTAATCAACCCACATTCTGACCTGCTGCTTATACTTTTAGGAAGATCTCCCCTTCTCTGCCAAACTTAGTCATCTAAACTTCGCCCTCTCTTTTCCATAGCACTTGGTATATACTTTTATTATAACTTCCATCTCTTAGTATTATAAGTCTGTGTCTCCTAAAAAATGGACATGTTCGAGGGCAGAAATCCCACCTTACTTACTTTCTTATTTCCTTCACTAAAATGGTGATTGGCACAGAGTAAGCACTTAGCATGTATTTTTCTGAACAAGTGAATTACTAAACAACTTTCAGTGGATCCCCATACCCTATAGACTGAAGCCCAAATCTCAGCAGATCATGAAATCTTTAGTTTCCCTTCTTCCCTCTTCATGTTCCCTATTTACTGTTCAATTCATGGCCTCCCTGTGTTGTACTGCTTTCTGTTCTCCAAATTACTTTTGATTTTATCTTCAAATCTTTGTTTCCAATGAGATAATATATAAACTAACATTTGAGGAGATTTGATCTGAGCCTCAGTAAAAAGCACTTTACTGATATTTAATCCTGACAATACTCCAATGTAGTTTGTAGTTTACATCTTGCATATAAAAATTCTGATGTTTGGAGAGATTACACAACCTACCCTAGGCCACCTGGCTATTAAGGAGTAGCTCTGGGGTTTAACGGAGAAGGCAGTGGCACCCCACTCCAGTACTCTTGCCTGGGAAATCCCATGGACAGAGGAGCCTGGTAGGCTGCAGTCCATGGGGTCGCTAAGAGTCAGACACGACTGAGCGACTTCACTTTCACGCATTGGAGAAAGAAATGGCAACCCACTCCAGTGTTCTTGCCTGGAGAATCCCAGGGATGAGGAAGCCTGGTGGGCTGCCGTCTATGGGGTTGCACAGAGTCGGACACGACTGAAGTGACTTAGCAGCAGCAGCAGCAGCTGGGGTTTAAACTCAACAGCTGAGGTCTGGAGCCTATACTGATTATTCTCTCTGCCTTCTGAAGGGATTGCTTAGCACTTTCCAGAAAACTCTGCCTACCTTTTGTGCCCAACATAATGCTTAAAAAACCTACATCTATTTAGGATTGAAGATTGGGGTGAACGTTTAATTATGATGGATGTTTTATGGCTGTAAATCAAAAAGAGCACTGGTAGAGCCACTCTGGAAAACTTCTTGGAATCCATTCTCAATCACATCTCAATAAGTGATAGTCACAAATGCCTGAGAATTAATTTTCAAAGAAACAGTAGTCATTACATGACTGAACCTAACATCAGCCGTCCCTTCCTTCTACCTCACTGGTGTCCAAGCCTTTTTTGTTTGAAGCAATGGAATCCATTCTTGAAAAAAATCTCATGTAGACCTCTAATATACAAAATAGGTAAAAGTGTACATGAATTTTCAAAATATTAGTGGCTCCTTCCAGAATTTTTACATAAATCTCTTTCTCAAGCTTAAGGACACAGCATCCTTCCCTGCGACTCCTTTCTTGCACCCCCACTTGCCCCAATTCTGTATGTGTTAATGCCAGGTCTGTGGGGAGAAGCCAGGTGGCCTAGTTTTATGATGGATTTGTGATATATATATTCTTCAGCAATGGATTGTGTCATTCACTTAGATCATTTGAATTCAAAACAGGCTTAAAATATCCAAAAAGAGTGGAAATATACCTGAAAGACCATAGAAGTTCTTAATAGAAAAGAAGCTCACTTAGGGCCCATGGAGGGGGGCCCTAAATGAGGCATTCTGGAGTGACATTGCCTTGGTGAATCCGCAGCCTAGGCACTGGCCTTTATGCTGGAAGACTGAGAAATTTCAGTTTGTCCATATAGTATGTGGCCCTGTTGGACTGTTGGTGGAACCAAATGGATCCCTGGACCAAAGTCCTTGTTGACTCTTTGAATAGGCACTATCACCTGTGCTTGTCTGAAACCTTTGTTCTGTGCTTCCATGGCTAAGCTATACTTGTTTTACTTGACCTGTTATATCCTTAGCTATATTAGCACATACAGCAAGAATATCATCCAGTATTGCTGACTCTGAAGACTTTCTGCTTCTGTGACAGGAGAGGGCATACCATCCATGATAGTTGAAAACTTAGGTGTTGAATTAAACAGGGCTGAACTCAAATCCTTGTCACTACCATGTGCATATAGGCTATGTGATCCTTGCTAATTTCCTTAACCTCTCTAAGCTCATTTTCCCTTCAATAAAATAAAAACAACTGAGGGTTGTTGTCGAAATTAAGTGAGATACGATGTGTGAAAAGTCACTGGGGGTTGGCCTAGGAGATTGCTTGGAGATTGGTAACTGTGAACTTTGTTACTATTTTAGGCAGCCTCTCATGTGTCTCCTCTGATCCTTTCTGTGTTGATTTTCAAGTTTAACTTTCTTCTTGCTTTTTCTTAATTCCAGATTCCAGGAAGGATGCCCCACAGTAGTCTTGAAATGCCAAACATGGTATCCCTGGCACAGCTAGCTGCCCAGTGTCTCCTCTCCTCTGCCACTGAGGAAATCATGCTACTGGGGCACCCGATGCCAGTCCTGGCTCTCATCTGTGTGCAGTGCTGACCATTCCATGGCTGTGAACCAGGATGTAAGTGGGGATTTCCTCTGTGAAAGTGCAGCTCTTTCTTTGACTCCTTGATTGAATGAGTCTGTGCTCTGCCCCTTTCTCCTGATCAAGTATGTGTAGTATAAACAAATTGTATACACATCACATATATCTATGCTTGTGGGACATTCAAGTGATACATAAATATGTAAAAACTTTGCTATTTTCCTTCATTCTCTCAGCTGCACTCCTCCTGTTAACTGAGCATAGCTATTATTTTAGTGTATATCATTCCAGCCTTTTAAAAATATTATTCTAGCCTTTTTTTCTGTGCAATTATATACTTAATAAAAAATGGGGTTATACTCTTCTTTGGCAACCTGCCTTTTAAATTTAACATTTCTTGATCTTTTGATGTCCGCATATACAAATCTATCACATTCTTCTAAATTTTTGCATAGTTTTCCACAGATAGGTGAGTCAGTGTTTACCTGAGAATATTGATGAATACTTATTCAGTTTTTTAATATTAAAAACAAGATTTCAGTGACTATTTTTGGGTTAAAAGGCATGTGCCCAATTAACATCCTAAAAGCCATGCCACACTACTGTGAAAGAAAGCCTATTTCCGTACACAGTGATCAATATTGGATTTTATTTAATCTTTAAAATTTTTAATAATCTGGGTAAAATCCTTATTTAAACATACTTTTTTCTGATTATATGTGAGACTAATCTTTGCACATTTTTCATTTGTACTTATGAATACTGTCAATGCATTTTTCTCAGTTTTATTGTGGGTTGTCTTTTTAAAAATGGCTTTATAGGAGCTCTTTGTATGCTATTGGTTTTTAGCTCTTTGTTGGATATACCATGATTATTTTCTCCTAGTTACCTTTTCAAAATGGTGTTCTTTGTATCTTTTACTATATATGGAAGTTTTAAATTTTATCTAGTTCTTGTTTTCTTACTGTGACACTTATGATATGTTGTATTTGTAAAGGGATATGAAAGCGTAAAATCAGTCTCCTTTGTGGTGAAACAGGCTAATATTAATCACACACCACAAGTTAGAAAAGCAAAGCAGAAACAGTTAAAAGATCTTTTGTAAATTCCATCTATTTTACTTTCGAATCAAATCAAGTATTTATGGAACGCCTGTGTGTTTGTGTGTTAGATAATGAAAAATATAAACTGTGGACTCTAGAGAGCATTTGTATGTGAATCACAAATACTTAGCTACACTCTGAGAAAACCATACGGCATTATTTAGCTTAAGTGCTAATTTTTTTTACAGAAAGAAGTAATATCAGAAGTCAAAAGTCAACAGAGTACATATACTAGTACCTGTTAAAGGCATGAGCATAGTAGAATACTTGAATTGAGGCTTTACTATATGGAGGTAAGGGAAGGTGGCCAATAAATCCTTTCTCTAATAAGCTTGTCTCCCCTAAAGTGACCATGATAGCTTCTCAATCCAGACAGTTATATGTGAGGTTTAGACAGAGCCAGATAGACCTACTGGTTCATGTCTTTGTTCATGTCTTTATGGTTTCTTGGTCAAACCTTTAACTCGGAATGAAACATGAGTAATGTCAGGGTGTAACATTAAAGGTGAAATACTAAAGATGATGCTTTATAAAAACTCAAGGTTATTTTTTGTTGTTCTCAGTTCTTCCTTACTTAAGGACCAGTTACACTTTAAGATTGTTACATATTTATGCATAAAAATCCAAGTTTCCTTTGATTCTTGTAAATGTACCAAATGATGCTAATTAAAATAAACACGCTGTTCAGCAGAGAAACAGTGTATTATAGTAGAGCTGTCTGTGAATGCTAGAGCCAGAGTCTTGTTTGAATTAGGAGGATGTCTGCTAAGTTAAGGCGTCCTACAGAGATGTATAAGGTCAGAGCTTCCAGCAGTCCATACTGTCTTTATTGAGAGATGTATTTATATCTTCCAGACTAGTAATTAATCACTCAGTGGGGTTTTTGGGGGGACATCATGCTCACAGAGAATCTTTTTGTGCTGCCAGGAACCACAAAGCATGGGCACAATTAAAATGCTGATTTAATTTATTGTATTGAGGCATGGAACAGGAATGTTTAAATGATGTTGACAGGGCCAGAATTTCAGAACTACCCTTTTAAAAATAGAAAACAAATGCCTACCCCCTTAAATTAAATTATATTAATAACATGTTTCTCTAAGTTGCTTAGAAGCAAAATAAAGCTCTTGACATTAATTAAAATTTAAAGATATTGTATCATTTGTTGTTAATATGCAGTCTTTGTTAGGGGAAATAAATTTCAAAGTGATCTATTTATGAAAATTAAATGGAGTAAAATTGCCTATTGAGCAAATGTCATTTAATAAGGCTGCTTTTCTTAGAAATGTGGATTCTAAAGTAACAAATGTTTTTATATTCTAATAATGGTTTCTATTTTTGATCCTCTAAAAATTGTCTTTGTTACTTGAATTTTAATATTTCCACACAGAACTTCATTGTCAGGGGGCTTGTAAACGCTAAAAACCAGGAAGGCTTTCATGTATTTTGGGTTATTGGGTAACATGCAATTGCAAAGAAAATTTCATCTGAAATTGACATGGTTAGGCACTTGGATCTCATTCAAAAATCACGGCAGGACCAGAAACCAAAGGGTCCCATTAGCAGCCTCTAACTAGCTTTCCTCTAATGAATACTGTGTTCTGTGTCTTTAAGCTACACTTTCCTGGTGCCACACAAGCCAGAAACTGCCATGAGATAATGGATAGATGTTGTCAGCAAGGGGGAGCTAATAGTCACCTCTGTGTGGACCTCACATGAAGATAATGTACTGAGAAGTTGCACATCTCTACTGTTATGGAAGAAAGGTGGTTTTTCACTCTGATGCAGGTTTATTTTTTTAGTGGCATCGGTACAGATGCGTTTGACTTGGGCTTAAAGTTCATTATAGAATAAAACTGTTAGAAAATGTTAAAATTTTGTGTTCTTCAATGAATGAAATAAAGAAACCATAAACCATGCACATTGTTCCTTATCATGCTACTGCCTTTTTTTTTTTGTGGACTTTAATAGTCCAATTACAGTATAGGAATTAGACAACCCCAGTTGGTCTTGATAATTCTGGTGATAGGAGTGCAAATTGAATGGACGAAAGGGAGTAGTTGTTCTATGTGGGTTCCCCCACTGGTTAAAATTAAAGCCCTTATAGTGAAGTCAATATTTATTTTGTGAGCACTTACACGGTGTGAGTTTTCTTCTGGGAAATATTCCTGTTTTTATGGAAAAACTCTTTGACTTATATGCCAAATAATAATTAACCATTTTTAACATTTTGTTTTCCTACCACATCCATTTAGCTACCAATTCCTGTGGCTTCTACTTTTTAACATCGAAATGTTTTGTTCCCTGCCCCTCCACAGGCTCCCATACTGCCATCACTGCAAACGTTGGTTTGTTTATCTGTCTCCTTTACTAGATTATAAACTATTAGAGGGCTTGAATCACATCTTATTTGACTTGGGCACAGTGTCTGGCACATAATAGGTCTATATGTATTCCATGTATAAATGAAGGCTTTATATAAACCATTTAATTCAGTCAGTCTCAACTGAGTGTGGGGGTGATTTTTACCCCCTCCCCACAATGGACTTTTGGCAATGTCTGAAGACACTTCTGATTATTCTTACTAGGGTGTATGTGTATACTACTGGCATCTGGTGGGTAGAGACCAGACATGTGGCTGAACATCCTACAGTGCCCAGATTTGCAACAGGTAGGTGGATAGTTTCTTCACTCAAGATATGAGAAAACACACTTGGAGAGATTAAATGATCATTCCAAGTCTTCTCAGTGGAAGGTAGTGATAGGACCAGGAACTTAACCCTAGGCCCTTGATTCCACATGTTAATAATAACTAAATTATTTCAGTTACTTAGATGAGTTACTTAGATGAGTACTGTGATATTTCACTTTAATTATCTGGACATTTGCCTTAGATTTTAGCCTTGAAAATCTGTCCATGTTGAGTGTTGAGTGTAACATTAATCATTAGAAAATAAGGCAGAAAATATTTGTGTGCTTATTTGAAAGGTATCTCTCCTGGAGATTCCTTTGGATCTTATATAAAAAATTTTTGATTTTTCTGGGCTTACTGAGAGTGGCTTTCTCTAGTGAAGTGACTCAATCTGTGCCTGGATCTTATTAACAGTTCTGAATGATTAGTAATACAAGAATATTTAATATGGTTAAACTTGAGACCTGAAACATCTGAGATGGCCATTAGCTCTTTCGAGCTAATACCTGATTTAATTTTTCACATAGTACCTACATACATTCCGGGATTACACAGACCACAGAAGCTGTAAGCACATGAATCTGTTTACCACCTGAGTGTAGCTCTGAAGTAAAACTAGAGTGTGTTTGTGGCTAGACCACTGTATGTTGTTTAGTGCTTGCCTCTCTAGAAACAGCAGGAAAGATAGAATAGGAAAGATGCCGATCAGAGGAACTAATTGGTCTAAGGGGAAAAATAGTTGGACAAGAGATGGGAGCTGTGGTGTGCAAGGATATTTCCAGTAGACAAGATTTTGAGGGAGAAACACAGATAGATATTTGAGACATATTCTCTCTTCTCAAGGAGTGTTCAGATAGTAGATGAGATGTACGTAGGTATCAAAGCTAACAGAATAAGATAGCAGGAGGGTCAGATGATGGTAATAGCAGGGAACACAGAAGACAAAATATTTTATATTGGTGAGATCTTGGAAGGAATTAGCCTTCTCAGATGCAAAATACACATATTTAATCCAAGTTGGAAAACATAAGTTAAAAGCATTGGTTACAAAAAATATTTCATAATAAGTTATTAGAGATAATATCATTTTAATACTGTCAAAAGAAAAATAACTCTTTCCTGGAATTTCTGTACAGTCTTTTTGATATCCAGATGTTCAAAAAGTAAATATCTTTATGAAAGATTTATTTGCCATTTAAAATTCTTTTTATACTATCAATTCTTCATATTTGCAGTTTCTGAGTATTTCTGGGTTCTTTAGGGCACAGTACCACATTGCAAGAGAATTATAAGAACCTTCTACATAATAATCCTTGAAGCCACTTGAAGTAGAATTTGAAGACTGTTTAGAAGAACATAAAATACCCTTATTTCCATCCTACCTTTGAAAATCTGCATTGACATTGCATTTAAGTTTATGGTTCCCTCAAAGTTGGAATGGGTGGCTATTCAAGAACAGCTGAATCAAAACAGCAGAAAGATAGTCTTAGAGGCAGATTCAGGTATATGTTTTCAAAATTATGAAAAATATCCAGGACAGAAAATTATACTTTAGTTCGTAGTAGAAAGGAAAGTGTCTGAGAATCATTCCAGTAAGAGGCAGAAGTAAAACTGCTAATTGACAGTACTTGTTTTACCTTTTACCTTAATTCCAAATTTAGTATTAGACGGAACCATTTTGGCCACCAAAAATGGCAGTTTCAAAGTTAAAACTAACAGTGGCTAAATATGCTGGGAATTGTGGCTAAATATGCTGGGAATTGTGGCTAGATATGTTGGAAATGGAGAATTCCAGTTTTGAAATCAGCAGTTGAAGAAATACAGGAATATGTTAACATGAATACATGAATAACATCAATACATAAAAAATTGTGTCCCATTCAAGAATACCAACACTTGTGGAAGTTATATTAATGGCATCAAAAAGTTATACTGTCCATCTGATTCATGGCAGAGTACAAAGATAATTCATGTAAAAATTATAAAATTGAGAAGTCTTAAGAGAGACTAGAGGAAAAACAGGTAACTTGGTGATTTCATCCCCCAAATCTTATTAAAAATCTTTCAATTTAGCTTGTTTAAAATTCTTCATTAACAGGAATGTTTGAACATATTACTCAAAAAAGCAAAATTAAACAGACCTCGACGTGATGTTTTGTTACACTGAGATATTACACAATTTTTTTTTTTTTAGCTCATGAAATATGGCAGCTGAAAGGATTAATTTTCAATTTCAGTCAAACATATCTAAATTGTAAATAGTAGAAACTATGCTTTCCAAATCATTTGAACACTTTCATTCATATGAATAGAGGAACACACTATCTCCTTTTAAATAGGACTGGTGTCAGGTAGAACTGTGAAGTAGCCAACGGTTGTTCTCTATTTGGTTCCAGACTCTTCTTTGTATGTTGTTTCATGTCCACTTCTGTCAATACCTACTTTCAGAAAAAGAACAAACCCATTCACAGCAGAGTGAAATGCCTGAGGTTCACTTTGTGACCGCTTTCTGAAAAGTTGGCAGGCTGAATATTCCATCTATTTAAACATTCTGTTAAACTATTAACTTTGGAATTCAATTATTTGATTTAACGATTTTTTTGAAAATTTGCTGATTACCCTTGAATATAAGGAGAAGGCAATGGCAACCCGCTTCAGTACTCTTGCCTGGAAAATCCCATGGACGGAGGAGCCTGGTGGGCTGCAGTCCATGGGGTTGCTAAGAGTCAGACACGACTGAGCGACTTCACTTTCACTTTTCACTTTCATGCATTGGAGAAGGAAATGGCAACCCACTCCAGTATTCTTGCCTGGAGAATCGCAGAGACGGGGGAGCCTGGTGGGCTGCCATCTATGAAGTCGCACAGAGTCGGACACGACTGAAGCGACTTAGCAGCAGCAGCAGCTTGAATATAATCCTAGTAAAAAATGCCTTATGTGTGGGTATAACCATCTTTTTACTTGGGCTTTATATAAGATTTGTTTTCAGAACTTTTAAGATGACTCTTTATATAGAATCTGACTCCTGGGGCTGATATTAGTACCTGGTATGTAGCTTATAAGGAAGGTTCTAAAAAGTCTGTGTGAACAAATGCAGTGCTTGGAAGAAAATAGGCCATGTACTGGGCAATAAAGTGATGGTAGAGGAATCAGGTAAAGAAGTAGACCAGGGAACCTCACATTTGACCATGGGCTGAGGCAGATGTGAGGCCAGAAAGGTGAAGCTGAGGCCAGCAGGGTACAAGCAGTGGAGAAGATGGATGAAGGTGAGGGTGAAGCTCAACCGAGGACTCCGTATCTGCTTACTTGTGGGTCAACCTTCTTGGGCCTGGGACCTAGAAGAAACAGGGCAGAGCTGGACTTTCCTAGATGGTATAATCATATTAACCTTAGTAAGCAAGCAATTTGTTATGTATTTGTTGTGTACAGAATATAAAACAGACATTACAGATGTTGTTTTGAAGAATCAGTGATCTGTAGGGGAAAAACGAAGTACACATAGGAAATTGTGGGTACGAAGACAATTCATTGGTGACTGTCTTATCTAAAATTAAGTGTTAGAAATATTAAAATTCAGTATTTCAATTCAAGTATTTGACAAAGGAAATATCAAAAGTGAAGAGGATCCATGACCTCATTTAGGTAAACGTAGAGTAAAAGTGGGAGAAGGCAATGGCAACCCACTCCAGTACTCTTGCCTGGAAAATCCCAAGGGCAGAGGAGCCTGGTAGGCTGCCGTCTATGGGGCCGCACAGAGTCAGACATGGCTAAAGCGACTTAACAGCAGCAGCAGCATGAAAAGGGGTAAAGGTAAATATTAATAGAAGGGTAAGAGTTAGGCCTCCTTCCTTAACGTCTATGCTCAGATCAGAGGAAATTCTGCGGAAACATCAAACACACTCTGTTAGATGCCAAGATGAGTATCACAGCTTATTTTGATGACATTAAATTATGTAAGTGATGGTACTCCAGATTTTCATTCAGCTTTCTTCTTCTAAATGTAATGTTTCTTTTTTCTCCATCTGTCTTCAATATTTTTTTCAGCAGTGTGACTATGTTGTGTCTTTTTTTTTCGGTAGCCTGTTTTTCTTTTTTTTAAAAAAATCCCAGTTGAAGTTCTCTGGGATTCTTGGATATGTGGTTTGTTGGTTTTCATTAATTTTGGAAAATTTTCTCTTCAAACATTTCTTTCTATCTCTTCATTCTGACTTCAGTTCCATATATGTTAGGCCATTTGATATTATCCTATAGCTCTGTTTTTTCTATTTTTTTACTTCTTATTTTCCTTCTTTGCGTGTGTGTTTGTGTTTTAGTTTGGACACTTTTTATTAATCCATCTTTAGATTCATTGTGTCCTTTCTGCTAATGAGTCCATCAAAGGAATTCTTCATTTCTAATACTATTTTTTTTTTTTTTTTTGTACTTATGGCATTTCCATTTGAGCCTTTTTTGTAGTTTGCATCTTTGCTGACATTTCCTGTTTGTTCATACATGTTCATCTTTTCCTCTAGATCCTTTAAGATTCTAATCATACTTATTTTAAAGTCCCTGATTGATATTTCCAATATGTAAGTCATCTCTGTGTTTACTCTTATTAGTTGGCTATTAAACAGTGACTTGCCTTATTATTTTTTAATGTCTTTTACTTTTTATTGGATTCTTGACACAGTGTGTAGAAGAATTGAAGAGACTGAGTTAAATAGTATTTTTGCCTGGTGATAGACATGCCTTCTCTTCTTTCATGCCAGTAGTGTGGATGTTGCATGGATCTATTCAGGAGTTGTGCCAGATTAGGGCTTTCTTGTTGTTATGGTTAACTTCAGTTCTTTACTGGCTTCGGATTACCCCAGTGGTGGCTGGTTAAACACCTTGTGCTTAGAGTGGGGCCTAGGAGTGCCCACAGTTTTTTCCTCAATGTTCCCATTCCACCCTGTCTACCTGAGCCACAGAGGGGTGTCACTTTTTGTTTCGTGAATTGGTATTGGGCTCTTGGTAGGCACAGGGAGTTCTCTATTGTGTTGGTCCAGACTCAGTCTTAAGAAGCTGCTGTGTGTCTCGGCTTTGGGGTTAAGGTTTTCTCAGCATTCCTTCCTCTCTTCCCACGGCAGCCAAACTCTGCCTTGAGTATGTGGTTGGTCTTAGGTAAGAGAGAATTTGTCTCTCACCTAGCAGAAGCTGATCTCTGCTTAGCATCAGTCCGGAATCCTGGAAGATCTCCTGCCTCACTTCTGCTTCCGTCCCTTCCTCATAAACAGTGCATCTTGGCATGGTTGCTGAGGGCAACTGGGTTTGTTGTCCCTCCTTTAATCTCTCTGTGTAAGTATTATCATACTAAGACAAAATTTGAGGATTGTTAGGAAGCACTAAAATGCTCAGAGGAGACATCACCATCCTTTTCTCCTTTACAATAGTAAGATATTTGAAATAGTTGAAACAATATTAATAGTGTTAACCTTGAACTTCCTGAAGCTGTTTCTGAATCCCAAGTCCTTTCACCTTTGAGTTTTAGTCAACACCCCTCTCTCCTCCATCTTCCTTCTTCAGAGTAATGGAATGGGAGGATTGAGGCTGCATGTCTCCTACTGCAAGTTGGGAAAGGCTCTAGAAGCTGGGTGAGCAAGGTAGGGGTTGAAGGGAGCTGTAGCAGCAAGTATAAAAGCACCTGTGTGTGTAGGAAGAGACCATATAGAAGTAAAGAACAAAACAAGAGAAAAAGAGAAAGTTTAAAGAAACTTTTGAAGTGTTATTTATTTTTACAGTGCCTATGTTACAGATCAAAATCAGGCTTGATCTTTATCAGGATCCTTTTTTTCCCATTTTTTCCTAAAGTTTTAAAATTTAAATTATAAATACTTTTATAATCAGCACTAATGTTAATGTAAATATGTATGTAAGGCCACAGTGGAAAAATATATTGAAAAGTTCAAACAGATTTTTGAATCTGTATAGACAAGGTAACTTAACATGCTATCTGTGAATTATCTTTCTTTCTTTATTTAAAGCATTTATTATACATTCTATTCATATATCCCTCCAAAGTAACATTGTATTGTGTTTCAGAACTAGAGGTTTTTTTTTTCTATGTGAATATATGGAAAGGACTTTATTATTGTATTTCTCCAAATGTAAGATGCACACGTTTTTTCACATTTTAATGTCTCCAAAATGGGGATGTATTTTACTACTGATGGAGTATCATGATAACTAAGTGGCACGATTTTTTTCTTGGTAAATAAAATAGTATGTTTTATGATTAATGACATCTTAAATTTGAGGAAATATGATATACTATTTTACAGATGAAGAAGCTAATAACCATTTGACTTTTTGGGTAGTGATCCACCCACAAGGTATTACATGCTTGTGTTTGAGATATTTAAAACCTTAAATTTGAATTTTTTAAAAATAAATTATATTAACTTTTAGCTATGGTATAAAATAAAATACCTTTCTTCCTACAGATTAAAATTATTTTTATTTTGTTTCCTCTGCTCTTCAGTTTATTCACAATCTCTGTAGGAATTTGACCACTCTGTTTTCACTCCTATTTTCAGAGCAACTGGTCTGTATTTTATGTTCATAAAAGGATCTTCCAATAGTATATGTGCTTATGTGCTTCGTTGCTCAGTCCAATGTTATATATGCATGGAGAAATGAGACTAAAGTACTTAATTTCTCTTGTTTCTTTGAAGGGGATACATGTCCAGAGGACAATATTTTAATGTAATTACTATGTAAATAGTGGCAGAAAAAAACTCTTGAGTTTTTAAATTCAAGCTTGTTGGGTAGATCATAATTTGTTGTCTTTGCCTCATAGGAATCCAGTTGTCTTGATTACAGTGGCTGGATATCAAAAGATGACTAAATGAAATGAATGACTTGTACAATAATAATTTTAAAAACCCTTAAGTTATCCATAACTGTTAGCTTTAATTAAGGGCAGAGAATCTTAGTTACACCTTGACATCAAAAAGTATAGTCAAGTCTTTACTAGATTTGTTCATTGTCTCTATTGGGTCATATATGTATATAGCTTATGGGTTAGATAATTTGAGAAAGTAAAGATCCTTTCTCACTATCGACATAGTTAAAACTCTTCTTTGAAGAATTGTCACTTTTACATAGGAAAACATGGTGATGTAAAGAAAACTGTTTCCTTTCCTAATTTGACTTAAAGCATTTTATTTGATTTGGTGGCTTCTCTTAGACCCAAATCTCAATCATCCCCCCTTATATATTCATTCCTCACTCCAGTAACACACAACTTCTTTAACCCTTGAATTCTGAATAATCACATGTGGAAGAACAATAGGATAGAATTCTGATAAAGCAAAATAAGCACCATCAAACCAGAGTTTTGGCATGTGTTTTGGAACAACTACAAGGAGCCATAATGTACTCTCTAATCAAGCCAGTTGGTCTCATTTGGGGGTCATCACTGAGGAGATACTAAAGAACTGTACAGAGGCTCTTTTTAGTATTTGAGAGAATTCATCTAGACCCATTTGTACTGAATCAAAGATAAAAACAACTCAAGTTAATATTTATGATATTTTAACACATTGAAATGAAAAAAAAGGTAAAAATGAACTCTGCCAAGTGAATGTAATTTAAAGGAAATGCTTCTCAAGGAGCAATACAATTGGCTGGACTTAGGAGGAGATAAATGTTTGATAAGTTTTGGACTTAGGTCTGGGAGAATGTAGCTTGATTCTGGGCATATGAAACAAAATGAGGAAGGACCTCATTAGAAAATTTCAGGATATTGATCAATCTGGTGACCTTTGGGTTGGTTGGAGGGGTGGGATTATAAAGAAACTGTGTACGTACTAAGCACTCATGTCAAAATTATTAGAGATCAGTAGAGAATCTACCACAAATTCATAGAAGTACATTTCCACCAGAAAAGCTGCTTTCACCCCCTTATATTTAATAATTGAAGTGTAAATGTAATTCATGGGTCCTCCTGGGTGGCACAGTGGTAAAGAATCTGCCTCCCAATGCAGGAAATGGAGGAGACGTGGGTTTGATCCCCCTGGTTGGGAAGATACCCTAGAGTAGGAAATAACAACCCACTCCAGTATTCTTGCCTGGGAAATCCCATGGACAGAGGAGCCTGGCAGGCTACAGTTCATTGGATTGCAAAGAGTCAGACATGACTGAGCATGCACACACGCAAATGTAATTCATAGTGAATGTTTATATATAATCAATTGTTCTTTAGTTAAATAAAAAAGGAAAACCAGGAAGAATGGATCCATAGAGGAATTAGATGTATATGGAAAGGATTTGGGACTAATGGGGGTTTTAAAAGGAATTCAAAAGGATAACATGTATCAAGACATGATACCAGAGGAGGAAAGTATTATTTAAAAGCCTAGTCACTATATATCATGCAATAATTCTAGTATTTCTGAAATGTGTAAGACTGTATTAAAAATAAGTTACAAAGTTCTATGGCTTCAATGCAGATTCATTCAGAGAACGGGAAAAAAGCCCTTTGTAAAATATGGAAACCATCTTGAGTTCAACAAATGCCAGAAAAATTATAATTGTAAAACTGAGATGTCGACTATCGTTATTACAGTGGCTGTGTTGTTTCCAATAACAATTTGGCGTTTTATTTAGTCTGTAACAATCTACAATTGAAATATAAAATAAAGATTTTTCTTTTATTTCCCTCTGAAGTTCTGTGCCAAGCTAAGCAGAACTGAATGAAACATCTGTGGATGATTAAAGCAAGCTTTCCTATGAGGTTTTGAATAGAAAGTAAACATGGATTTTATCCATAGTCAACAGTATTTACAAATGTAAAGGGAGGAAGCTACTGAGTTTTTGAAGAATGAGCTGTTAGAGAGGAAATAGAAGTATGGAACGGCAGATGGTGATAATTAGTTCCATATGGTGAAAGGCTTCTATTAGAAAAAAAATGACAATGAGCTGCTCTGGTTGGGTGATATTTTATTGAAGCAATATTTGTGTCTAGTTTCCTATCTTTGTCTTTCCAGAATTGTCCCATCTCACAAAACCAATCAACTGTGACTAACATGTGAGGGATTGTTTGGGAGTGTACTTTGGTATTCATGAGTGAGAAAAACTCGGGTTAGGGTGTTATCCAGTCTGGGAGAATGTCCCATTGGATGCCCACTCATTTCTTCTACCTGGGATTTTCAATTCTCCAATCTATTACTTAACTATTTTGGAACAGTCAGAGTTCCCTAACTTCTTGAGACTGTGTTGTATAGTGCTTAAGAACCCTGGCTTTGGTGCGACTGCCTGGATTTGAATTCTGTTTCCCTTCCTCACTAGTTACCTGAACTTGGGGCGTAACCTAACCTTTCTATGCTTCAGTTTTCTTATCTGTACAGTGGAAGTAGTTACAATACCAGACTTGGAGTATTGTACAACCTAATGGTACAGTTGTTGTAAGGATTAAAATTAATATATATTAAAAATGACCACCAAGTCATTTGGACCCCCCCCCAGACCTACTGAAGCAGAATCTGTATTTTTGATCACATACTCCTTCTCAGTAAACAAGTTTTGATTATTTATCTTCACTATAGGCTTGTTAATATAGGTAGTAAATTATGTGTACTATTGTTCTAATATAAAACATACGTTTTATAAGCTCTACAAGATAGATTGTTTAAAAGAGAGAGAAAATTAAATATAAAAATTTGAGTATCATTTTTCCCATATCCTGGTAGATTAGGATTTAGAGGTCACTGGTTTAGAATATATTAATAACATAAAGAGAGTAGTACTGACTTCAACTAGCCAAAATCTTCAGGCAGCAACAGCAAACAACATAGCACACAACCCCAGAGCTTTGGTAATCAGTTTCTCCATCCCCCCGGGCTCATGCCAAGGCCAAATGTGAAATCCTGTCCCAGTTCCCTGTGTTTTGGATTTCAACAGTATTTTTGTTTACTTTTATCCCTTTGTTCTTTGTGCTTTTTTATATTGCCAACCAACTCACTTTTTGCAGTTGTGACCTTGATGGTATTCAGAATCCTCTGTTCTTAGCCACAAATGTCAGTAGCTTTCAAAAAAGATGAAGTAAGCTCCTTGTTTTTAATTGTTGATAAAGGTTTCCTCACTGGCACCTTATTTCAATTTTCTAACCAACTGGCAGCAGTTGCAGGAGCTTTCTTAGTTCTGGATCACTGGCAACCCTGTCTAAGTTATGCTGCATCAACATGCAGAGGTGTTAATCTTCTTTTGTTCCCTCTCACAGCCTTTCTCTAGCTTCATAATTATCTGAGGTTGGTAACAACTCTTAAGAACATACTCTGTCACCTTGAAATCAAGAGGGTTTTAGCTGAAAACTCAAAGTCTTTTAAAGATGTTGTTTCTCTCAGCTATGAATAGTGAAGGGAGAATTTGAACATGACAGTCCTTAGTTGTAATGATATTTAGACGATGGGTCCCATTACTTTGCATAATGTGGGATGCTGACATTTTATTCAAACATGTAATCCTTGTCATTGAGTGTAGGAAGGAGAGAGATTGCTACCTGAAGTAGGGGCAATATAGGATGGCTCTACAGAGAAATGACATAAAGCCCCAAAGAATAGCAATAATCATTTTCCATTTCCTATCATGTCATTTTTATAATTCACATGATGTCCTCTGGTACTGTTTTCATGATTCTGAGCAGCTGCTGCAGTTCTGAGCAATGTGTAGAGCACTCCTTATATAAATGCCTTACATGTTAACATTGATTATATTGAAACAAAGTAATTTGTATCATTAGAGTCATATCAAAACATCACAGAATTACTTACAGGTAAGCTTGCATTTGAATGCTTATTCTTTTACATTATTATTATCTTGAGAGAGAATTCATTGCTGCTTTAATGACACCAACTTTGTGGTAAACATTCAAGAACAAGAAAATAGTAGTATACATTGCTATTTATTAGATTTAAGAAGAGTTTTATTTAATTTGAATATCCTATATGTATCATACCCTGATTAACAACTTAAAAATAAATTGAATGCAGCTAAATAGTAGACATAAAAATACAAAGAATTCCATCTTTAGAGTTCTTGTAGGAACATGGTAACAGCCTAGAATTTTAAGTTCCTGCCTCCCTTCCTAAAAAATCGTACAAGGAGAAAGCAACATATAAAGCATAAAATTACCATAACATAGACTCAAAGAGAAAGGAACACTTGGCCTGAGTGATGAGTCACCATTAAAGATCTGTGAGGAAGACCATTCCAGATTGTCAAAGGTAGTGCAAAGGCTCTGGGGAAGAAATGAGATTAGGTACTGAAAGAACAGAAAGATCTGTGAGGTTTGATTAAAGTCAATGAATGGGGAGAGTGTTAGGAGATGATGATGATGATGTTGGAGACATAGGCAGGAGTCTGAACATGTAGGGCCTTATCCATCAAAGTAAAGAATTTAGTTATTATTAGAATACAATAGACAGCCATTGGAGTATTTGTAGCAAGAGGGTGACAAAGTTTAATTTACTCTTTAAAAAATCACTTTGTTATTGGGACAATTGTGAAATTTGAGTAGGGTCTGTAGATAATAAAATTATCCATGTTAATTTCTTGATTTTTGAAAAGTAGACTTTTTTTATAATGATACCAGAAGTGATATTACATTCTTTATTGTTTAATTAAAAGCAACCTTTAGCACTCATGCAGTAACTGTCAAGACATCACAACATAAAAGGCTTTGCTTATCAATAGGATGAGAGAGATACAATTGACTTTTTACATTTTTTATGATTAAATGTTAATTGTGATAAGTGTACTCTTCATTCAAGAGAAAGTTATTGCTTTGAGGAAATACAGCTGAAAATATTGAGGGGTAAAAAGGTGGAATTGTTACTGAATTGGTCACCTGGACCCATGCTGGGGTCCTAGCCTGGGCTGAGACCCGTTGTTTCTGCTGGGAAAATTCTTTTTCCGCTTGGATTTGCGAAACCAGTAACAAAACGAATGCTGAGACTGAAACAGTGCAAGCTTTATTCAATGGCCGAAGAGTGGAGATGTGGGAACTTACTGAATAGTTCTCAAATCAACTTCTCAAACTGACACTATATATATGACACCACATATAAAAGAGGGTCGAGGTGGGAATTGGAAGCAACAGTTAGAACTGGACATGGAACAACAGACTGGTTCCAAATAGGGAAAGGAATACGTCAAGGCTGTATATTGTCACTCTGCTTATTTAACTTATATACAGAGTACGTCATGAGAAACGCTGGGCTGGAGGAAGCACAAGCGGGAATCAAGATTGCCAGGAGAAATATCAATAACCTCAGATATGCAGATGACACCACCCTTATGGCAGAAAGTGAAGAAGAACCGAAGAGCCTCTTGATGAAAGTGAAAGAGGAGAGTGAAAAAGTTGGCCTAAAGCTCAACATTCAGAAAACTAAGATCATGGCATCTGGTCCCATCGCTTCATGGCAAATAGATGGGGAAACAGTGACAGACTTTATTTTTGGGGGCTCCAAAATCACTGCAGATGGTGACTGCAGCCATGGCTTGCTCCTTGGAAGAAAAGTTATGACCAACCTAGACAGCATATTAGAAAGCAGAGACATTACTTTGCCAACAAAGATCTATCTAGTCAAGGCTATGGTTTTTCCAGTGGTCATGTATGGATATGAGAGTTGGACTATAAAGAAAGCTGAGTGCCAAAGAATTGATGCTTTTGAACTGTGTTGTTGGAGAAGACTCTTGAGAGTCCCTTGGACTACAAGGAGATCCAACCAGTCGATCCTAAAGGAAATCAGTCCTGACTGTTCATTGGAGGGACTGATGCTGAAGCTGAAGTTCCAATACTTTGGCCACCTGATGCAAAGAACTGACTCATTTGAGAAGACCCTGATGCTGGGAAAGATTGAAGGCAGGAGGAGAAGGGGACGACAGAGGATGAGATGGTTGGATGGCATCACTGACTCAATGGACATGAGTTTGAGTAGACTCCGGGAGTTGGTGATGGACACGGAGGCCTGGTGTGCTGCAGTCCATGGGGTCGCAAAGAGTCAGACACGACTGAGCAACTGAACTGAACTGAGAGGAATATCCATGACTTATCTGAGAACAGGGGTGTGGACCTGCAACTGAGGCAACATTCCTTTTCAGTCCTTGTATGGGTTTCTTCAGTTGTCATGGCAACTGTCTGCTGTCTCAGTGCTGGTGGGTGTGTCATTTAGCTAATGTAATACAATGACTGTTTAATGAGGTTCAAGGTCTACTGGCAGTCAAATGTTGACCATCTTGGGCCTCACTGGTTCTAACTAGTTCTTGTCTTTTTGCAACTTCCTCCTGAAATTTAGATAAGAGCAATTGGTTTCCATTTGAGAGAGGGCCAGGGGTATAATTCTGGGGCAACAGCCTTGGTAATGGGATATCTAAAATGCTTCAGAAAAAAAAATGTGTATGGAGAGAGAGAATGATACACAAATGTGGTAAATGTTAACTTGGGAATTTGGGGAAAAGTTACATAGAGCTACTTTGTGCTATTCTTGTAGTAATGTCACAACTTTTCTGTAAGTCTGAAATAATTTTGAAATAGTAAAGGAAGGAAACCAATGCTGACTTGTACAAGGAATGATTTCAGTTCAGTTCAGTCGCTCAGTCGTGTCCGACTCTTTGCAACCCCATGAATTGCAGCACGCCAGGCCTCTCTGTCCATCACCAACTCCCGGAATCCACCCAAACCCATGTCCATCGAGTTGGTGATGCCATCCAACCATCTCATCCTGTGTCGTCCCCTTCTCCTCCCGCCCCCAATCCTACCCAGCATTAGGGTCTTTTCCAATGAGTCAACCCTTCGCATGAGGTGGCCAAAGTATTGGAGTTTCAGCTTCAACATGAGTCCTTCCAATGAACACCCAGGATTGATCTCTTTTAGAATGGATTGACTGGATCTCCTTGCAGTCCAAGGGACTCTCAAGAGTCTTCTCCAACACCACAGTTCAAAAGCATCAATTCTTCGGTGCTCAGCTTTCTTCACCGTCCAACTCTCACATGCATACATGACCACTGGAAAAACCATAGCCTTGGCTAGATGTACTTTTGTTGGCAAAGTAATGTCTCTGCTTTTAAATATGCTATCTAGGTTGGCCATAACCTTCCTTCCAAGGAGTAAGCGTCTTTTAATTTATGTATTTATGTACAAGCAAATGTGGGAGCAGGGAGACTAGTAAAAGAAGTACGGCAGTGGTCTAGGAGAGCAGTGATAGTGGGTGGATTGGGACAGTAGCAATGAAAAGAGAGAAAAGTGATCAGATTCAAGACATACATGGTTGATTAAATGTGGCCGGTGAAGGAAAGAAAGGAATGATATATGACCTTAGGTTTCTTGGTTGAAATGATGCCCTTTTCTGAGAAGGGAAGACTAAAGTTGTTCAGAATATAGTAAAAGTTAGCCTGATTATTTGAGGTTTTGAGTTAGTATAGTTCATGGTGATAGAACGTACAACTTACACTTCATAAAAGTTAAGTTCTTAATCTGACAAAACCAGAGGTTAAGTTCCTATAAAGAACAATTAGTTTTGCTTCATTTCGTTGGTGGCGTCTCTGTCTTTGAAAGAATATACCACTTATAAGAGAGGAAGCATTTGAGTGGGTTGGTTAAAAAAAAATCCCATCACCACATTTGGCTAAACAACTCAGTAGTTCCTCACCATTACCAGTCAAGAACATGATACAAGGATAATTATGCAGAAAAATTCCCAGAAGAATTATATTTAGACTATGAACATTGTATGGGCTTATTGTAATAAATTCAAACATTATGGAAATAAAAAGTACAATTTTTCTTCTCTCCTAATTCTGTATATGCCAGCAAATATGGAAAACTCAGCAGTGGCTACAGAACTGGAAAAGGTCAGTTTTCATTCCAATCCCAAAGAAAGACAATGCCAAAGAATGGTAAAACTACCACACAATTGCACTCATCTCACATCCTAGTAAAGTAATGCTCAAAATTCTCCAAGCCAGACTTCAGCAATACATGAACTGTGAACTTCCAGATGTTCAAGCTGGTTTTAGAAAAGGCAGAGGAACCAGAGATCAAATTGCCAACATCCACTGGATCATCGAAAAAGCAAGAGAGTTCCAGAAAAACATCTACCTCTGCTTTATTGACTATGCCAAAGCCTTTGACTGTGTGGATCACAATAAACTCTGGAAAATTCTGAAAGAGATGGGCATACCAGACCACCTGACCTGCCTCTTGAGAAACCTGTATGCAGGTCAGGAACAACTGTTAGACTGGACGTGGAACAACAGACTGGTTCCAAATAGGAAAAGGAGTATGTCAAGGCTGTATATTGTCACCCTGCTTATTTAATTTACATGCAGAGTACATCATGAGAAACAGTGGGCTGGAGGAAGCACAAGCTGGAATCAAGATTGCCGGGAGAAATATCAATAACCTCAGATATGCGGATGACACCACCCTTATGGCAGAAAGTGAAGAAGAACCGAAGAGCCTCTTGATGAAAGTGAGAGAGGAGAGTGAAAAAGTTGGCTTAAAGCTCAACATTCAGAAGACTAAGATCATGGCATCCGGTCCCATCACTTCATGGCAGAGAGATGGGCAAACGGTGGAAACAGTGACAGACTTTATTTTTTGGGGCTCCAAAATCACTGCTGATGGTGATTGCAGCCATGTAATTAAAAGACGCTTACTCCTTGGAAGGAAAGTTATGACCAACCTAGACAGCATATTTAAAAGCAGAGACATTATTTTGCCAACAAAGTTCTGTTTAGTCAAGGCTATGGTTTTTCCAGTGGTCATGTATGGATGTGAGAGTTGGACTATAAAGAAAGCTGAATGCAGAAGAATTGATGCTTGTGAACTGTGGCATTGGAGAAGACTCTTGAGAGTCCCTTGGACTGCAAGGAGATCCAACCAGTCTATCCTAAAGGAGATCAGTCCTGAGCGTTCATTGGAAGGACTGATGTTGAAGCTGAAACTCCAATACTTTGGCCACCTGATGTGAAGAGCTTACTCATTTGAAAAGACCCTGATGCTGGGAAAGATTGAGGGCAGGAGGAGAAGGGGACGACAGAGGATGAGATGGTTGGATGGCATCATCAACTCAATGCACATGGGTCTGGGTGGACTCCGGGAGTTGGTGATGGACAGGGAGGCCTGGTGTGCTGTGGTTCATGGGGTCGCAAGGAGTCAGACACGACTGAGCGACTGAACTGCACTGAAGTCTGTTGTGCAGAAAGTCCAATAGTGGTTGCATTGTTGTCCTTCCACACAGCTATCCCTGTAGTTCCCAACCCTCTCCATATGTATATAACATAGTTTAACTTTTTGTATATATAAAAATAGGGTTGTATTAGTTATATCTTGCTTTGTATAAAATTCCACCCCTCAAGTGTAGCAACTGGAAAAAACAAACATAATTTCAAAGATTCTACGGGTCAAGAATTTGGGTGTGAGAATCCAAGACCTGGATTCTCTGCTTCCAGGTCTCTTTTGCGGCTGCAATTAGGTTGCTGGCTGGGGCTGTGGTATCAGATGAAGGCTCACCTGGGAAGAATGTGCTTCCAGATCACTCATGTGGTTGTTGGACTAAAGCCTCACTACCTGGTTGTTGGAGACTTCCCTCAGTTCTTTGCCACAGGAATCTGTCTATGGGGAAGCTCACAGTATGGCTCCACATCATTGCTAGCATTTGGGCTTGTCCTTATTCAGGGTTTTGGTCATTCTAAGAGGTGTGTTGTGTTATCTTATTTTTCATTTGCGTTTACCTGATGATATAGGGTGTAGAACATATTTTCATATGCTTATTTGCCATCTGTATATCCTCATCTTCTTTGAGATGTTTGTTAATATTTTTGGCACATTTTTAAAATCAGGTCATTTGTTTTCTTATGGTTGAGTTTTTAAGAGTACTCCAATATTTGGATAATAATCCTTTATGAAATGTATTTTTTGGCTGTTATTTTCTCCTAGTTTGTGGCTTGCATGTCTTTTACAGAGCAGAGTTTTTCATTGTAATGAAGCCCAGTATATCCATTATTTCTTTCATGGATTGTGTCTTTGGTATTGTATCTAAAAGGGCATCAATGTAACTAAGGTCATTTAGGTTTATTCTATGCTATTTTCTAGGAGTTTTATAGTTTTGTGTTTTACATTTGGGTCTATGATCAATTTTGAGTTAATTTTTCTGGAGAATGTGAGCTTTGTTTCTTGATTCATTTTTTTTTTTTTTTTTTGCATGTGAATGTCCATTTATTCCAGCATCATTTGCTGAAGAGACTATCTTTGCTCTGTTACTTTTGTATCTTTGTCAAAGATCAGCTGACTATCTTTATGTGGGTCTATTTCAGGCTCTCTGTTCTGTCCATTGATATACCTATTCTTTTTCCAATACTAAAATGTCTTGGTTAATGTAGCTTTTATAGTAGGTCTTGAAGTCAGGTAATATCATCCTCTAACTTTGTTGTCCTTTTTCATTATTGTATTGTTTATTCTGGGTCTTTTGCTTCTCCGTAAAACTTTAGAATCAGTTTGTCTATCCAGAAAAAAAAAATAACTTAGGATTTTGATTGAGATTGCATTGAATTTATAGGTCAAGTATAGACATCGTAACAATAATCGGTTTTCCTATCTATGAACATGAACTATCTTTCCATTTTACTTCTTCTTTGATTCTGAGTATAAACATTTCTGTAGGATGATTCTTAGGAATGTAATTAAAGGTATGAATATTTTAAAATTTTATAACTGTCACCAAATTTCCTTCCCAAAAAGATTGTACAAGTTTCAAATTCTTTCAAGCATTTAAGAGATTGCCCTTTATCCAGACACTCAACTGTGTTGGATGATAATAATTAAAAATTTTGTTTATCTGTTAAATAAAATTTCATTTTTATTTCCATTTATCTCACTACTGTTTAAATTGCATAAATTTTCATATGCTCATTTGCCATTTGTACATCATCTTTCCTAATTTCCTATCTGTGTTGTCTTTGAATTTTGTTCATGATTTATTTTATTAAATAAGTAAAAAGTAGTTTATTGTACTAACTTTTTATTCTGTGCCCTGGTACACTATATAGCAAGGCTTATTAGAACTGAGACTTTAAGTAAGTTGTACTCCCTGGCCAGTCCATGCCCTTACTCAGCTTTACTTATTTTTTTCATCTGTGTTAGTTTCCTATTGCTGTTGTAGTAATTTAGCACACATTTAGTGGCTGAAACAATACAGATTTCTTCTCTTATAGTTGTGGAGATCAGAAGTCCTAAAATAATATGTTACTACTGGCTCCTTCTAGAGGTTCTCAGGAAGAATCTTTCCTTGACTTTTGCAGCTCTGAAGGGCTGCCTCTATTTTTTGGGTCTTAGGTCTTGGCCCTTGGCCCTTGGCCCTTTCTTCCATCTTGAAACTCACAGAACTCACAAGGTAGCCTATTCAAATCTGTCTGACTTTAACCCTCCTGCATTCCTCTTATAAGAACCTCTGTGATGGATGAAACTGGAGCCCATTATACAGAGTGAAGTAAGCCAGAAAGAAAAACAATACAGTATACTAATGCATATATATGGAATCTGAAAGATGGTAACGATAACCCTATATGCGGGACAGAATGAGAGACACAGATGCATGGAACAATTTTATGGACTCTGAGGGAGAAGGTGAGGGTGGGACGTTCTGGGAGAATGGCATTGAGACATGTGTATTGTCATATGTGAAACAGAGCACCATTCCATGTTCGATGCATGTGACAAGGGCTCGGGGCCGGGGCAGTGGGATGATCCAGAGGGATGGGAGGGGGAGGGAGGTGGGTGGGGGGTTCGGGAAGGGGAACACATGTAAACCCATGGCTGATTCTTGTCAATGTATGGCAAAAACTATTACAATATTGTAAAGTAATTAGCCCCCAAGTAAAATAAATAAATTTATAAAAAAATAAAAAAATAAAAAAAAAAAAAAAAAAAAAAAAAAGAACCTCTGTGATTACAACAGATCCACCTAGTTATCCAGGAGAATTATCCCAGTTCAAGACTCTTAATCATATCTGCAAAGTCCCTTTTGTCATGTGAAGAAACATAATCACTTGTTTTGGGAGATTAGGATGTGGGCACCTTTGGAGTGGGGAAGAAGGGTTTTATTATTCAACCTATGTACTCTGTAACATATGATATATTTTACTTCAGTCAGTTCAGCTCGGTTTAGTTGCTCAGTCGTGTCTGACTCTTTGAGACCCAATGGACTGCAGCATGCCAGGTTTCCCTGTCTTTCACCAACTCCTGGAGCTTGCTCAAACTCACGTCCATCGAGTTGGTGATGCCATCCAACCATCTCATCCTCTGTCATCCTCTTCTCCTCCTGTCTTCAATCTTTCCCAGCATCAGAGTCTTTTCCAATGAGTCAGTTTTTTGCATCAGGTGGCCAAAGTATTGGAGTTTCAACTTCAGCATCAATCCTTCCAATGAATATTCAGGATTGATTTCCTTTAGGATTGACTGGTTTGATCTCCTTGCAGTCCAAGGGACTCTCAAGAGGCTTCTCCAACACCACAGTTCAAAATCATCAATTCTTTGGCACTCAGCTTTATTTATGGTCTGGCTCTTAAATCCTTTGACTAGATAGACCTGTGTTGGCAAAGTAATGTCTCTGCTTTTTAATATGCTGTCTAGGTTGGTCATAGCTTTTCTTCCAAGGAGCAAGCATCTTTTAATTTCATGACTGCAGTCACCATCTGCAGTGATTTTGGAGCCCCCCCAAAATAAAGTCTCTCACTGTTTCCATTGTTTCCCCATCTATTTGCCATGAAGTGACGGGACCAGATGCCAGGATCTTAGATTTTTGAATGTTGAGTTTTAAGCCTACTTTTTCACTCTTCTCTTTCACTTTCATCAAGAGGCTCTTTAGTTCTTCTTCACTTTCTGCCATAAGGGTTCTGTCATCTGCATATCTGAGGTTATTATTTCTCCTGATAATCTTGATTCCAGCTTGTGCTTCATCCAGGCCAGTGTTTCGCATGTTGTACTCTGCATATAAGTTAAATAAACAGGGTGACAATATACAGCCTTGATGTACTCCTTTCCCAATTTGGAACCAGTCCATTGTTTCATGTCCAGTTTTAACTGTTGCTTCTTGACCTGCATACAGGTTTCTTAGGAGGCAGGTAAGGTAGTCTGGTATTCTCATCTCTTTAAGAATTTTCCACAGTTTGTCATAATCCACACAGTCAATGGCTTTGGCATAGTCCATAAAGCAGAAGTTGATGTTTTTCTGGAACTCTCTTGATTTTGATGATCCAACAGATGTTAGCAATTTGATCTCTGGTTCCTCTGCCTTTTCTAAGTCCAGCTTGAACATCTGGAAGTTCTCAGTTCATGTACTGTTGAAGCCTGGCTTGGAGAATTTTGAGCATTACTTTGCTAGTGTGTGAGATGAGTGCAATCGTGCAGTAGTTTGAACATTCTTTGGCATTGCTCTTCTTTGGGATTGGAATGAAAACTGACCTTTTCCAGTCCTGTGGCCACTGCTGAGTTTTCCAAATTTGCTGGTATATTGAGTACAGCACTTTAACAGGATCATCTTTGAGGATTTGAAATAGCTCAACTGGGATTCTATCACCTCCACTAGCTTTGTTCGTAGTGATGCTTCCTAAGGCTCACTTGATTTCGCATCCCATGAGGTCTGGCTCTAGGTGCATGATCACACCATCGTGGTTATCTGGGTCATGAAGATCTTTTTTGTATAGTTCTGTGTATTCTTGCCACCTCTTCTTAATATCTTCTGCTTCTCTTAGGTCCATACCGTTTATTGGTTTTCAAAGCTAGATGTTTTGGGAATACATGCCTCAGGTGGAAGTTGAGCACCAGATGTGGGGTCCAAACCCTTCAATCCTCAGGATGTGAGAGTTGCAAATTCCTTCCATGTGTGTGTCACCAAGCTGGGGGTGAGGTTTACAGTGAGTTTGTGTCTGAGCATCTCCTCCCATTTTGATGGGAGTTTTTGGAGTATTAGAGTATTTAAAGTATTAAAATATTCTGAATTTGATTTTATACTTATCTTTATCACTGTGTTGTATATTTTCACAATACTAATTAGTATCCTTTCCCTTCAGTTTGAAATACTCTTTTCAGCATTTGTTGGAAGGCAGCTCTAGTGATTTTGAATTCCCTCAGCTTTTGTTTTTCTAGGAAAGTCCTTAACTCTCCATTTTTGAAGAATAACTTTGCTGGATGGAATATTCCCGATTGTTGGTTTTGTCTTTCAGCACTTTGATTCTATCATTCCACTCTCCCCTGGCCTGTAGACTCTTTGCCTAGAAACCCAGTGTAACCTTATGAAGGGTCCCTTGGAAGTTATATAATTCTTTCTTCTTGATGCTTTTCAGATTCTTAGTCTTTGAATTTTTTAAAGAAGTTTATTTTATTTTAGTTTTTGGTTACGTTGGGTCTCCATTGCTGAGCGTGACTTTCTCTAGTTGTGGAGAGCAGGGGCTACTCTTTACTTGTGGCACACAGGCTTCAGTAGTTGTGGCTCACAGGCTTAGTTGCCCCGAGGCATTTGGGGTCTTCCTGGACCAAGGATAGAACCCTTGTCCCTTGCATTAGCAGGTGGATTTTTAACCATTGGATCACCAGGGAGGTCCTAGTGTTTGATTTTTGAAAACTTTATTTCATGTGTCCTTAGAGAGGATCTCTTTAAGTTGATTTTGCTGGTGACCAGTGAGCCTCATGAACTTGCTTGTCCAAATTTCTCAACATATTTGGGACATTCTCTACCATCATTTGTTTAAATAAACTTTCTACCTCCTCCCCTCTCTCTTCTTGAACTCATTAATTCACACACTAGTTGTTTACATGATATGCCATAGATATTGTAGCCTTTCTCTTTTTCATTATTTTCTTCTCCTTTGAATGGATACTTTCAGAGTTCCTGTGTTCTATTTCATAGGTTTTTATTCTGGTTGGTACATTCTGCTGTTGATAATCTATGTGTATTTTTCATTTTATTCATTATATTCTTCAGCTCCAAAATTTATTTTTAGTTCTTTTTTTTAAATTTCTATCTCTTTGTTAAACCTCTCTTTTTTGTTCCTGTTAATTTTCCTAATACATTGAATTACCTTGCTGTGTTTCTTTTAACACATTGAGTTTCCTTTAAACATTTAGAGGTTTTTATTTATTTATTTTGTTAAATCACACATCTTCATGACTTTGGGACTGATTGCTAGAGCTTTATTGTTTTCCTTTGATGTTATGGTTCTGTGACTTTTTTTTTTTAATGTTCCTTGAAGTTATTGCATTGCATCTTCACATTTGAAATAGTAGTTATCTCTTTCGTTTTCACTCACTGCCTTCAGGAGAGAAATACCTCCTGTCAGTTCTGCTGGTGATTCTGAGGTTTTCTCAGACCTTCTATGGATATATGTGCTGCACAGTTCTTTCTTCCTTTTGTCAGAATTCTTAAGCTTGTATGTTGTCTCTTGATCCTGCAACACACTGGCCAGGTGCTGACATCCTCCCTTTTGTTTTCCAAAAGATGGCACTAAGTCTCAAGTTTGTGGCCCCTCCCTGCCTTGAAGATTTGGGCTGGCTTTCTGTGTGTTCTTACCAGTCATCTGCCAAAGCTGACACCCACCGCTGTAACTGGGAACATGCACAGGGAGCTAGCCACAGGGTCAGGGTGTGGTGGGTAAGGCGTGCTAAGCCCTGGCAGTGCCCATGGGCTAGTGGGGGGAATCCACAGGTGAGGCATTCCCAGGTGGTCATAGGTGGGCTTCTTGATGGAGCTTGTGACACAATTAGTAGGATTTGTGTCTTTTCAGTATCCTCTGAGAGTCCTATCTGGTGTACATTCCTAGCTCTTCCTGCCACCAAATCATACAACTCATAATTTAGTACTCTGGATGGGGGAAGACAGAAATAAGCCTCTTTGGCAGTATCCGACAGAGTTGGAGAAGCTGGGTGTTCACTTAATTTGCTTTCACTTTCTCTGGCGAGAGCAGTCATGGGTGGAAAAACTATCTTGTGTTTAAGCTATGTTGTCTTGGGAGAGGGATATCACAGGTTAAGTCAAACTGCTCTTACCCTTTCCAAAGCATCCAAATTTGGTTTTGTTTTTTTCCCTCCAGTGGGATACTAGAATCTCTTTAGAGACCTGGCCTTCCAAAACGGCTCTCTTGTTTGTGCCTATTTGTCTAAGAGAGTGTTTTCCAGGGACTCCCAGACTATAATAGGCCAGAGTGGCTGGAGCCAGTTCATGGGCCACTGCAGGTCCACAGCCAGGACTCAGATCTGTGTATATGTCTATCAGCTAATGCTGGGTGGGTGAGACGACTCCTAGGTCTGTTGACATATAGTGCTGAATTTCAGATCTCCCACAAGGCACTTTTGTTTGTGTATAAATGCTGAATTATTATTTTTGGCAGGGAGTGGTGGTGACAAGGGGGACAAAACGGTGGATGTCTTTGCTATGATGCTGATGTCACTTTTCATCTTACACATTTTGATATGTGGTATTCTCATTGTCATTTATATCTTTTAAAAAACTTTATTATGAAAAATTTGGATAATGAAGAAAGTAAAATATAATTTCATACCACTAATTTCAACAAATGTGTCCATTCTTGTGTATCCATACCATGCTCTCCGAACCTTCTGATTTACTTTAAAGCAAAGTCAGACATACTTTAAAAAAAATCTTTAAGTACTTTTATTTGCTTCTCTAACAGACTTGAACTCTTAAACATCATCATCTCCAAATGGAGAAAGTAACTAAAATTCCCTGTATCATTTAATAGCCAGTCAGTATTTAAATTTCCCCCACTTATCCGTGAATATCTTTTTTCACTTGGGTAAAATTTGGCTGATTTTATCTCCATGGTGTTAACATGTTCACCCTTAACTAAAGGCTTGATCAGATTCGGGTTGAGTTTAATAATTTTGACAAAGATTTCTTACAACTGGCTTTCCCTTGTGGCTCAGCTGGTAAAGAATCCGCCTGCAATGTGGGAGACCTGGGTTCGATCCCTGGGTTGGGAAAATCCCCTGGAGAAGGGAAAGGCTACCCACTCCAGTATTCTGTCCTGGAGAATTCCATGGGGTCACAAAGAGTTGGACACGAATGAGCGTCTTTCACTTTCACTTTTCTGATAACTGGTGCTGCATGCTTCCTATAATATTAAGAGGCTGTAATGTTTGGTTGTTTTTCTTCATGTTATATTATTAGTGGGCTCACATGCTTTCAGCCTAATCCATCCATTATAAGGTTCCGCATTACTCTTACTTAATGGTGTTAGCAGTCATCAATGATCACTGCCCAGATCCATTATTTCATTAGATGTTGTGAAGTGGGGAGTTTCAATTTTATAAGTTCTTAATATCAACTAAATGATTACCCTGAGATAGATTTCATAGAGAAGGGCAGGATACATTCTGGAGTCTCTTATTTGTAGTTTTTTCAAAATGAGTTGGTGTTCTAGAAATCTCTAGAAGTAATCATTTTGAATGTGTTACTAAAATGCATTTATTTTAATGTTTGTGTCTCAATCTATTGTATTCTGACTTTTTCAGTGTTCACAAAGTCTGTCCCATATTTGGCCATTGGAAGTCCTCTGCACTGATCCTTGGTCCTTTTCATGTGACCCTTATAGTCTTGTTTTCTGGGACAAGTTATCAGACTTACATTGTACAAACTTACATTGTACAACTCTTGCTCCTAATCTGGACTGTTATGTCTCCAAGAAGTTCTGGGTTTTATTAATGGGAACTATCATTAGTTTCTAAATAGTCTATAATTTTATTCTTAGGTGTTGAGTTATTCAGAAGAGTGTTTTAAAATTTCTAGGTAGTTAGTTTTTGGTTTTGTTATTAATTTCTTCATTTCCCTTCATTTCTTCTGCTTCTATAGCAGAAAATATTACTGTATGATTTTCTTTACAACTTTCCATTGGATTAATTAAAAAATGTTTTATGAGCATTTGAAAAGAACTGTATGGAGTTACTAAATCGATTCTTATATTGTATTCAGAAACATCCCTTATCTGTAAGTTTTAACGGAGCTGTGTTAAAAACAACAAGTTATTATAGAGGTTTGTCAATTATTTCCTTTCTGAAAGCATTTCCATGTACTTTGAAGGGCTGTGATTTAGAATGTAAGATTAGGGTCTAGGGAGAAAATCTAATTCTCATCTGTAAAATGGGTAATTTGAAACAGCATAAAATTAAATTTTCTTTTCTTTATCAAGGATTAAGTTCCACAGAGAACAAATGTAGATTTTTGCTCTGTAAAAAAGTACTTGGATTTTGTTGGTAGCTCCTGGAGGAGTTGAAAATGTCATGTTTTGGGAGCTGTGGTGCTAATTAGTATATGCAGTAATTTAATCATACAGTGAAATGCAAACGAGCAGATAAATGAGAAATTAGTGGATAGAGGACATCATAATTTTTGTCAGCTGCACATATTTTCTTTTAATACTTCTTCATGATAACCTGTTAGCCTGAAGAAAACGAAGATATGTGTAGAATATGAGTACAATGCGGATGCCCACGGATTGTGCCTTTTCCCTCCCTGGAATACTGTGAAATTATAAGGGTGTTTACATTAAGAAGGCCCAACATATTACCTGAACACCCCATGGGAGGGCCAGCCTCACTTGCTCTGGGATGACATCTGTGACAGGCAATGTTCACGTGACACTTCAACACACTAGGTTGTGGCCTAGTCAAGAGAGCCATCCATCTACGAGTCTCCTTCCATTTCAGCTGTTTAAAAATACAATGTCACACATTCTTTCATTTTATTAATGAAATGCTATGCTTCAAACCAAGGGGCTTGCCTGCCAGGTAGAGCTATAATTATGCCTGGGCAGTCTGCAGCTGTGCTTTGTTATAAAACTTTAACTAAAGAAAATAGAATTCAAGTTGCTTTTCTGCATCTCATAATATTTCCCCCAAATCAGTACATTTATATGACAGTTAAATAATTTTTAAAGACATTATTGGCATTAAAAAATATATTTTTTTCCCTTTGGCCAGGACATTGAAAACCTGGTACTTAAGATAACCTATTTTTTGTTTATTTTTCAGCAAAACTAACCCTAAAATGATTGTTTTGTTTGCTTAGAAACAGCATAATACACCTCTTTCTTGACTCCTTTTTACTTCCTACCCACTACCCTCACTCTATTGGCAAATCTGCTGGTGCTGATTTTGAAAAATATCTAGGATCCAGCCACTTCGAACCCTCTGACAACCACAGCCTGAGTCCAGGCTGTATCACTTCTTGGCAAGACTGCCACCAAAGCTGTAGATACAGGCTCCTGCTTCCCTTCCATGATGTGTTCTACACCCACCCACCTGATCTCTTGAAAAGGTAGGTTGGGTTATGCTTCTGCTCTGTTCGAGACCTCTTTTAGTATCTTCTCACTTGGAATAAATCTAAAGTTGTTGCTGTGGCCCACCACACTGTACCTGACAGGGACCCCTCTTGCTCTCTGCTCTCATCTCCTATCACTCTTCTCACTGGTGCCTCCATCCCAGTTGTACTGGCCTCCCTGCTGGTCATGGACACAGTGAGCATGATACTGTCTCAGGGCTTTTGCACTGATTGTTTCCACTGCTTGGAATGTCTTTTCACATGTATATTTATAGGGTTTGTTCCCTTCCTTCAGATCTCTACATAAGTTTACCATATCTGAGAGGCTTTCCTCCCCAAAATCTTAGCCTCCTGCTTACTGTCTTTTTCTTTACCTAGGCTTATGTATTCTTTTCTTAACTCTTACCAGCATGATAACATGTCTCTAGTTATGCAAATAAAAGTTGCAAGAGAGCCCATATTTTGTTTCATTCATGTGGTTGTGTTCCTGTGACTAGAACAGTGCCAGTTACATTAATGCCAAATCAGTATTTATTGGATGAATACACAAAGATCAGTGCCTGTTGAATCTCCTGCAGTTGAACTGGGTGCCCTTCTGCCAGAAAAACCCCAGCCCGAATTCATACTTTCATAAAGTTGGATATAGCAACCCATAGCCCCTTCTATTTGGCACTGCAGTCTTACTGTGTACAAATGGCCTATTGACTGTCTCACCCGTTTTTGTTTTTTTGGTTTTTTTGCACAGTGACTTACCATTTACAAGCCTTTTCCCACATATTATCTCACTGAATTCTCATTTTTCAAATTTTAGTGGTGAGAAGATGTAGATGTAATATGACAGAGTGGGATTGAAACCCAGGTGTTTTAAGCTCAGTGGACTTTTCCTGCCCAAACAAATAAAATTATATTCAGGCCCTTTTTATAAGGATAGCCTTTTCAGAATTTTAAGGAACTTGATATACTTTTAAAGGAGAATTACTCTAGGCATTAAAACTTACTGCTGTTGGGATTTGAAGTGGCTCTAGTTATTTGAAACCATCTTCAGCAAGAAATAAGGTAGGAAGAACATATTCTAAGGATAGGTTGAACTTGCTCACAGCATGGCAGCTAGTTCCATATGGGGCATATTGGAGGTCAGACAAAAGCTGCAGATCTCTTAAGGCCTGGACTATGATTTTTTTTTTTTTTTTTTACTATCACTTCTACCACATCTGGATTGATCCTGTGATCAAAGTGGGTCACAGGGCCAATCCACATTTCAGGAGAAGAGAATAAACTCCACCTCCTGACTGGAAAGTAGAAAGATTACCATTGCAAAAGATGTGTTTTGGCCATTTGTCAGAACACGACCTACTTCCGACCTACTTCCAGACGTCATCCTGAAAAACTCTTTGATTTTGTTACCAGTAAAGAATTGAGAGCTTTTAAAGACAATGATGATAATTACCCTTTCGAAAAACTATGGATTTTCCTTGGTGTACTGGTTATTGAAGAAAAGTTTCACCTCTGAATAGTACCCTCCTCACTGGATCTGCCATTAGATCCAAGAGATTTATTGTCCCTGTTGATTGTGACAGCATTGATAACACCTTCAAAAGTAAGAACAAAAACTTTATTATGGAATCTCATTGAGTTCTCTGTATTTCAAATACATAGCCCCTGTTTGTATTTTGCAACAGGAGATAATGAAGCTGACATACTATTTGTCACAGGGAAGCTTGGACAAGACAATGTAGACCAATCATTGCAATGCAATTCTATTAGCAAAATAAAATTTGAGGTAATATTTTAATCTTGTCTTTCAAAGTAAAAAAAAAATACAAGTATATGGATGGTTTTAAATTACTTTTCTTTAACATTTATTTAGATATACTTCTACCATAGTACTAGGTACATGGTGAGCACTGAATAAATACTTGCAAATGTTGGATATTATAACAACTGCAAAATCAGTTTTGTCTGAGAAATTTCTTATGAGAAAGAAAGAAAGTACTCTGCTTAACTCTAACGGTAGATTCTTACCAGGTGTTACTCTTTTACAGACATATGTAAACTATGTGAATATAGTATACCTAGTCATTGTTTTAACTTTCACTTTATCACTATCATTTTCAATTTTGTGACATTCTGGTCTCATGTTTTAATTTCCTACCCTATTCTGTCTTCCCCAACTCACCCTCTGGTGCTTGGCAGGACAGTCTGTCTGGAATTGCTGAGTTAACAACTTCCTCTGCTGTGATCATGTAATTCTAATCTTTCCCCTCACGAGAGGACTTTTGTGAATTCTAAGCCCATATGCTGCATATTCCCACTTTCCTCTGAAGTAAGTTCCAGACACGTGACAAATGTGGTCAAACTATTTACAACAAATGTCCACAGGAGCATTCATACTCAGTGACTGGGAAACTAGGGTTGATTCACAGAAAAGTTTCTGTTTGACTTGACTGTCATAAACAATGAGATCACAAAAGTAAATACACCACATCTGGCTCTCTGGATCCTTGCTTGCATGGATACTTCTGGAAAGAAAAAAGCCATGTGGATCAGGCAGCATCATATTGTCCACATAATTACAATATTTTCTAAGAAGTAAAAATTTGTGGGTGGGGGTGATTCTGAGAGTAACTTTCACTGTCATAGTAGAAAACAGTCACTGTGTTTCAGTCAGCACTATTGTATAGGCAAATCAAAGCATTTGGATGGTTCGGTATGCCATGGAAATACTTGTGGTAGAAGCAAACTTAAACTAAGTTCACAGGTTACAGTCTTGGCTTAGTGCAAGAAAATAGTTGACTAGCTGCCCAGAATGTATAGATATCTTGTTTTTTTTTCTCTTTTTAAGAAGTATTTTCTTAAGATGCTCTTTAGTTAAAAGAACTTGTCCACATTCAGATGTTTTTTCAGTTACTTAATTTTATAATAAACAAATTAGGTACAAATAAACTTCATAATAAATTAGGTACAAAAATGCCAACTTGATTATCTTCTCAAGAATTAACCAAGCACTCAAATAATTAAAACTGCTGATAATTGTTAGCCATGAAGATATATTTCAGTTAGAGGTGAAAAGAAATACATTCCCCTAATGGGCCAGAATATTTGTTAAAATATATGTTTTTCTTGAAATGTGTTTGTATTAGGTATAACCTATATTTGTTGATTCTTTAGCATATTATTTGCACTTCAAATACTTTCTCTCTCCTTATAATGCACAGTAACAAAAGGTATTATTGTATTTGAAAGTATGTTGGCAAGGGAAACTGGTAGAGTTAATCCAATAACTTGAAGCTTCTTGGAGAAAAGATGCTATAGAAACGCAGGTATTATTATTACTGTGTGGAGCTGGACACCCTACCTGATGTTTATGAAAGCTGGCCATTTAAGAAGAACTGCAGAATTGGCATAGCTGGAATTGAAGGTGTTTCAAAGTTTGAAAAAGTTAAACCGGTGGTAGAAAAACATTTTTTTAATTTAAAAAAATGGTTTGCTTAGATTTCTTGTTACTACTCTCTACTTCTAAAGATGATGCTATCAATGATCATTTTCCAGATAAAACATGAAAGTGAAAAATCCAATTCTGGGAGGTTCTAGTAGTCAAACTGGAAATATGATTCTTTAAAATAGAATTTGTAAAGCACTGACCCTTGAGATGTAGATGAAAGAGAATCCAGGATGCACAGAATGACATATAGTTTTACACTGATAACTGAACAGTTGTGAATGGGAATCATCAGAGTGTGTCAGTACTGGGGAGGCAATGAGTGTAGTGGAGAGAGGGTCATCTCTGAAGTTAGACTGGCTTGAATTTAAATTTTGGCTTACTAGTCATGTGACCTTAAAAAAAATCATGAATCTCTCCAAGCCTCAGTTTCTTCGTCTATATATTGGGGATGGTAAAATCAAAACAAAATTAGTGCTTTGCACATAGATGAGTTCTCAGAAATGGAGGCCAACATACCAACTAAGTGTTACTATCATCCTAGTTAAAATTGACCTAGAATTATACTGGAAGCTCTTAACTGAGTTATTAGTAAGATATTTATATAGTTTCTGCATAATTAAGATCTCTTAAATTACTTTTACTTTCAGCTGCTCACTTTAGAGAATGAGATGGAGAAAAGAAAGGTCACAGAAACTAATTCTCCTGTTTTAGTAGTTATAACTCATTACCTTTGGAGGTGAGAGGGAAGTAATTCATAAAATAAAAACATTGGTTTGATGTAAGTTTTTACTACAAAAATAGCAGTTAAGAAAATAAGTTAAAATTTTGTTGGTTAATTAGCCAGATACCTACATGTTTATTTCATTGCTATCAGTGCTATAGTTAAAAGTTTTCCTGGATATCATGTAGTAAATGACCTCTTTAGGGGTATATTTTAAAAATTGCTTTAGCAATATTTCAGAATATTTCTACCAGGTATATTTGCTTATTCCAATCATTTCAGTTATTCTGTAATTAACAAAACAGAGGAAATATGTTTCAACTTTTTCTTTCTGTAGATATGTGTCTCAGAAGAGGATATTTTAGTGTTACTAGTTAATTTTAGTTAAAAGGTAAATATTACCTAAGTTCATTTGCATATCGGATCCTGTGTCTGAAAAGAATTATTGAGTGCAAACATTCTGCATTTCCAAGTATGATGAAGTATATTTAGGGTGTCAGAGCAATGATTTACAACTATGTTTGTCCAGCTACAGCATTGATGAAAACTCTGGGCTAATATCAGAAGCAACTAATTTTATTGCTGTGGACTGCTCAGTAGACGTGTCTTTATTCAGCTGAGAAAAATGATTACCTCAGTTCTTCTTTTAAGATGGTGTTTAAATTGGACCCAGATGAAAACTTTAAGGTGGCCTTATTTCACTGAAGATCAACACGTTCTCATTTCTTAATTTTTAAAAAATAACATAAAAAATATTGGCTCCTTGGTGCTCCTCTTCCTATACAGTTTGTGTCACCCTATTTATATATATGTGCACATCCGCATATAACCATTTACTTTGTTCCTGCTATTCTCTTTCATTTAAATTGTTTATTCATCCTCCCTTAATTTTTCCTTTGTATTCTCCTTGCTGGTTCAGAAATGAATTCCTCTTTCTGCAGAAGCTCAGCAGGAACTGTATTAATGCAGCTGGAACACCACTACTGTGGTGTCAGGATGCTGAGGTGACCTCTGTATTTGAAAAATAGAAGACTTGAAAAGTATGCAGCAGCTAAAATTCAGGAGGAAAAAAATCTTGATGTATTTTGTTCATTTCCACCAAGGAAGTGTTTGCCACATCTCCAAGGTATCCTGTGAGAGAAAAATCATGATTAAAAAAAACTTCAAATGAAGATGAAACAGGCAGAAAAGCTGAGTCTGGGATATGTATTATACTTTCAAGTTGCAACTCATAAGAAACCCTGGAATATTGAGGTGCATGATTGATATGAACAGAAATACAACATTGCCCCTACCCCATTCGCTTAAACTGTGTTATTTCCAGGAATGAGAACCACCTCAAAAATTTATCTTCCAAAGATAAAAATGGTTTGTGTTTCTAGCTATCCTTTATCAATGTCAGGCTGTGATGGTCGGCTATTGCCTGGGTATCCTTGTTACTGAGGATCCTGTGTCAGGATCTTAGTCAGGACTGACAGGATGTCCATTTCTCTCCTGCTGGGTTACTTGCTTGCCAACATTATTTTTTTTCCATGAATAATATTCAGTGAAGTATCTGATATTTGAAAACAAGATGCTTACCCTTGCAATTGTTATTAAATTCTTTTCCTGGCCAATAATACATAGACTTTGATCTAAAGTTCTACCACTGCTAGAAGGACTTGTGTGATTACGATAATGGCACTGCTCTTTTTGCTATTCCTATAGGGAAAATAAACCCCACATTAGTTCCATATTAGTACCTGACTTGGAGAAGTTAAAAAGCACCAGAAAAAGGTTAAACAGAGTCAAGTACACATAAGAGAGCAGGGGTTATTAGTGTTCAGGGAGCCATTAAAAAATTCTGCTTATACAGAAGAATTTATTGGTACTCCTGCTTCTGGCCACTTTATGCATTTTAATAAAGAGGGTGTGTGTGTGTGTGTGAGAGAGAGAGAGAGAGGGAGGGAGGGAGTGCGTATGTGTGCACTTGGGTGCATTTTGTGGTAATGATTGAACAAGGACTTTAGCTATTTAGTCTGTTGCTAATTTTATCTTTTTTTTCTTCTTTCCCCCAAATCTCTCTCTTTAACTTTTGGCTTCTGAAAGTTCTGAAAGTCACTGTTACATTTTTATTAAGGCAATGCATGAAGAATATGCCTATTGACTCTATGGATATTTATTTTTCTGATATACCTGTATTTGGGAAGGCTTTTTACTTCAGCTACATGTTTGAAGACAATTATCTAGAGAAAAAAAGTAAATTTGCAGTTATATGAAACAAAGAGTTTATGAAATTCTATATTTCTTGGTGCTTTGAAACAAAAAATGCAGTTTATTAAGATACATGGATCATGACTTAAAGTAGTGTGAGCTTACACATTTTACTATTGATTCTACATTCTCACTGAAATGATCAAAGGAATATAAAATTAGAGAAAAAGGCAGGCCAGTGCTGGAAATTAGAATAAAATGTTACCAACACTTAGGAGCTTGGAGAGATATTTGCAAAATCTTCTATGGACAAGATTGAACTGTGAGGAGAGCGAGCCAACCAGAATGTGAAAGAAATGTCTTTTTTTCTAAGAGGAACAGACACTGAGGCAGACCCAGTTGTAGACTTGATGAATCCGGTACTAAGAGAAGAAGAGTCTTTATGAATGGAAGGGGAAGACAAATATTGGTCTGAACATATGCACCAGATAGAACACTGCACAGCACTTACGTCTGACTTATACCTGGGACATATATCAGGATCAATTATGTAGAGCTTGATTTTACAGCTAACCTCTACACTTTTTTGTTTTTTTGATGTGTTCCTTTTAATGTTTTTTCACTGTAGTTAGCGAACACGCTTTGTATGACTTGAATTGTTTTAAATTTATCAAGATTTGTTTTATGCTGCCAAATATGGTCTGTCTTGGTGAATGTTCCATGTTTAATTAGGAAGAATGTGTATTCTGCTATTGCTGGATAGAGTTAATTAGGATATGTTGGTTGAATATATTGTTCAAGTCTATATTCTTACTGATTTTCTGTTTGTTCTATTATTGAGATGGGCATTGAAATTCCTAACTATAATTGTAAATTTTTCTATTACTCCTTGCTTTTTTTATCAGTTGTTGCTTTATGTACTTTGAAACTTTATTATTAAGGGAAAAAAGTTTAAAAGTATTATTTTGTCTTGGTAAATTGATCCCTATGTAGCCATGATATTCTTTACTTGGAAATCTAATAATAGTCTGAAAAATACCATCACTCTTTCTTTTGATTAATGTTAGCATGGTGTATCTTCTTACATTCCTTTATTTTTAACCTAAATGTGACTTTGTATTTAAAATGTGTTTTTGTAGGCAGAATGTTAGATTTCACTTTTATATCCAATCTGACCATCTGTGCCTTTTAGTTATGATATTTAGACCATTTACGTTTAATGTGATCATTGATATGGTTTGGCTTAAATCTATCACCTTGCTATTTATTTATCCTCTTTGGTTTTTTCTTATTTTTCTTATTTTTTCATTTAATTGAACTTGTTTTATGATTCCATTTCATTTCCTTTTTTGATTCATTAGCTATAACACTTTGCTGTTTCAGTGCTTGTTTTACAGTATACAATACATAGCTTTAATTTACCATGGTTTACATTCAGGTGACTTTATCCTGTGTCATGTTTACTATAAAAATCTTACAATGGCATACTTCTTTCTTCCTTCCTGACTTTTGTACTACTATTGTCATATATTTATGTTTTACATATGTTACAAATCGCATACTGTGTTGTTGTTTTTATTTAAATAATCATGTTATCTTTTTAAAAGATTTAAATAATGAGAAAAAATCTACATATTTACCTATGTTATTATTTCTGGTTATCTTAATTCTCTTCTGTAGAGCCATATTTCCATCTGATATTATTTTCCTTTGTCTACAGAGCTTCTTCTAACATTTCTTAGAATGCAGGTCTGCTGGTAATAAATTTTCCAGCTTATATATATCTGAAAAGTTTTTATTTGCTTTGTTGTTCAAAGATAGTTTCACTATGTATAGAATTCTAGATCTCCTCAAATCAGGAAGTTCACTGGGTTCTGCCTCAGTTTTCCTTCCCTGTACTATGGTTAGAAACTCTCTAAGCAGTAAGCTAGAGAGGTCTTAGGGCTCATCGTGTTTGTTTTTCACTGTTAGGGTTCACTGTTTCCACTGCCTGATGTCCAGTGTCCTGAAAACTGTTACTCATATATTTTGATAATTACTTAATTGTTTCTGGCAGCAAGGTAAACCTGGCTCCTGTATTTCCATCTTGTTTGGGAGGCAAAGTCCCTTTACTTGGATTATAATCAAATTAAAAAAAACTTCATGTATTTAGCTCCATATGTTTAGTGAATGTGAGTCTATGAATGTTTAATCATCTTTGAAAATTCTACCATTTATCATCACATAATTTTACTTTTTATTTTATTTAGTACTTAAATTTATGTTTCATTTTTTGTTATTAATATTGCTATTCCTGCTTTACTTAAAAATTTTATTGGAGTATTGTTGATTTACAGTCTTGTGTTAGTTTTGGTTGTACAGCAAAGTGAATCATTTACGCTACACATTTATCCACTCTTTTTAGATTCCTTTCCCATATAGGCCATTACAAAATATTGATTAGAGTTCCCTGTGCTGAAGGTCCTTCTTATCTATTTTATATATAGTAATATGTATATATCAATCCTAGTCTCCCACTTTATCCCTCCCTTCATTTCCCCTTGGTAGCCATAAGTTTGTTTTCTATATCTGTGACTCTATATTTTGCAAGTAATTTGATTTGTACCATTTTTTTTAGATTCCACATATAAGCAATATCTTATGATATTTGTCTTTTTCTGTATGACTTACTTCACTCAGTATCTAAGTCAATTCATGTTACTGCAAATGGCATTATTTCATTCTTTTCATGACTGAGTAATATTAAATGGTATATATGTTTACTTTGTTTTATATCTGCTTTGAATCTCTTTGACCATCTCTTCAGTTGGTTTTCTTGTTTTAAATTTACATTTTTAGTTGAGATCTATAATATAACAAAAATTGCAAGGCTTATAATACATAATATTATAGATCTCAGTCCTGAGGCCTGTTCCTTGTTGGTAATTACTTTAAAAAACTTTGGCTCTTTTTTCTTATTTCCTTGCATACTTAAAAGAATACTGTAATGATTTTTTTTCCCTATTTTCAGAGATCACCAATGGACTTCCTATTAATTTCATGAGATTTAGTTTATACCTTCCCTCACTCCCAGTTATACACACAGTTTTATTCCTTCAGTCTTCCCATTATAAATATATCATGTTTGTTTAAATCTATGATCAGAATTTTCTTTATATGAAAGTATATGAATCATATTTTTGTGCTCATTATCTTGTTTAACCTTTTGTTTTTCCTGCATTTCATAATTGTCTTATTTATTTTTACTTTATTATGTTCAGTTCAGTTCAGTCGCTCAGTCGTGTCCAACTCTTTGCGACCCCATGAACTGCAGCACACCAGGCCTTCCTGTCCATCACCAACTCCCGGAGTTTACCCAAACTCATGTCCATTGAGTCGGTGATGCCATCCAACCATCTCATCCTCTGTCGTCCCCTTCTCCTCCTGCCCTCGATCTTTCCCAGCATCAGGGTCTTTTCCATTGAGTCAGTTCTTCGCATCAAGTGGCCAAAATATTGGAGTTTCAGCTTCAGCATCAGTCCTTCCAATGAATATTCAGGACCAATTTCCTTGAGGATTGACTGGTTAGATCTTCTTATAGTCCAAGGGACTCTCAAGAGTCTTCTCCAACACCAGAGTTCAAAAGCATCAATTCTTCTGTGCTCAGCTTTCTTTATAGTCCAACTCTCACATCCATACATGACCACTGGAAAAACCGTAGCCTTGACTAGATGGACCTTTGTTGATAAAGTAATGTCTCTGCTTTTTAATATGCTGTCTAGGTTGGTCATAACTTTCCTTCCAATGAGTAAGCGTCTTTTAATTTCATGGCTGCAATCACCATCAGCAGTGATTTTGGAGCCCAGAAAAATAAAGCCAGCCATTGTTTCCACTGTTTTCCCATCTATTTGCCATGAAGTGATGGGACCAGATGCCATGATCTTAGTTTTCTGAATGTTGAGCTTTAAGCCAACTTTTTCACTCTCCTGTTTCACTTTCATCAAGAGGCTTTCATACTTTATTATGTATTTGTCACTAATTCAGTTTCATATTATTTACCAAATTGAAAGATAAACTATGGTTTATTTTTATTTATTAATAGTAATCTGAGTGCCAATGCTTTCTTTAGTTCTTTCTTCTGGAACCTTCCATCATTGTGTTACTGTTTGTTTTGCGAGTCTATTGAGTAGTTATCAGCCTGGGACTTCTCTCATCTTCCTGTGAATTCCTGTTACCAATCCTTTTTGTTGAATCACCCATTTTCTGTATTCTTGGTTTAAGTTCAGAATTTTGTTTGTCACCTCCTCAGGTAGCTTCCTAAGATATGATGCATGGGAGATAAATTTTTTGAGATCTTCATACCTGGAAATGTCTTTACTCTCTAGTTTGATTAAAGTTTGATTGGGTTTACATTTCTAAATTGGAAGTTCATCTTTCCCTTAGAATTTTTCAGGGGGACACTAGCTTTTAGAGTTGCTGTTGAGAAGTCAAATGCAATTCTCACTTCTTATCCTTGGAACTCAACCTGACTTTTCACTTTAAAAGGTGTTTTTTTGTTTTGTTTTGTTTTTTTTAACAGATATTGTGCCCCTGAAGAGTTCTCCTTATATTCATTGTATTGGGTACCAGCTGAGCTTTTTAAATCTAGAAACTTGTGTCCTTTAGTTATGGACTTTTAAGATACTGTTGCTTGATAATTTCCCTCTCTTCTTTTTCCTTTGGTGTTCTTAATACCCAGTTTTCATTCAGAATTTACTATGGGCAGGTACTGTTCCAATGGCTTTACGTGTACTAGATTGAAATAGGTTTCACTAGCTAATTCATTCTTCAGATGAAGAAACTGAGCTCAGAGAGGTTAAGAATTTGTCTCAGGTTACACAGGTGATACACAGGGCTTCAAACCTTGACTGCTGGTGGGAATGTGAACTTTAATTCTTTCTTAGGCATACACTCAAGTGTCCCAAACTCCAGTCTTTAGAGTCACTGGGTGCCTCACCAGAGGTTGTACAGCTAAAGTTAGCTTACTTGGTTGCTGGCCTAGCTTTAGCTTTCTCTCATCAGCCAAGGCTACTAGTCTGACAGATTTCCAGGTTAAAATACCTGGTAATATCTTTTTTCTTAATCATTACCTTTTAATTCTCTTTGTCAGTATGTCTATATACTTTTTATTTCTTATAATTGCTTTCGTGGGTTTCAGGAGGGATGAGGGATAAGAGGTAAAGATAAATATTTGATTTACTTTCTTTAATAAGAATTTCTATCCACTTATTTTCAGTTTTCTGTTAATTTTGTATTACATATCACATGACTAAGTTTGTTTTCTGATGCATTCTGACAGTGTCTTTTCTCTTAGGGTAAATACCTGGTTAACTTGATTATATTCCTTATATTTTTATTTATGTTAATTATTTACTTTTTATTTTACTTGGGATTTTTGTGAGAATTAAGTAGCTTAATATGTAAAATTCGTGTAGAATAGTGTGTGATACATAATCACTAGAAACATCAACTATCCCTCATGCAATGCTGGTGGAGTTGTAAAATGGTGCAACTGCTTTGGAAAACAGTTCCAGAAAAAGTTGAATAGAGTTAGCATATAACCAAGCAATTCTACTCCTAGGTATATATCTATGAGAACTGTGTTTATGTTCACCGAAAAATTTGAACATGAATGTTTGTAGGAACATTATCCATAATAGCTAAAATAATGCTGCTACTGCTGCTGCTAAGTCGCTTCAGTCGTGTCCGACTCTGTGCGACTCCATAGACGGCAGCCCACCAGGCTCCGCCGTCCCTGGGATTCTCCAGGCAAGAATACTGGAGTGGGTTGCCATTTCCTTCTCCAGTGCATGAAAGGGGAAAGTGAAAGTGAAGTCGCTCAGTCGTGTCCGACTCTTAGCGACCCCATGGACTGTAGCCTACTAGGCTCCTCCGTCCATGGGATTTTCCAGGCAAGAGTACTGGGGTGGGGTGCCATTGCCTTCTCTGGCTAAAATAATGGAATCAGCTCAATTGTCCATTAACCAATGAATGGATAAACAAAATGTGGTGAGACTATAAAATGGAATATTGTTCAGCCACAAAAAGAATGAAGTACTAATACATGCTATAGCGTGGATGAACCTGAAAAATATTTTGTTAATTGAAAGAAACCAATTAACAAAAGGCCGAGTATATATGATTTCTTTTATAGGAATTGTCCAGAATAGGCAAATTCATAGAGACAGACAATATATTAGTGGTTGCCAGGGGCTTAGCAGAAATGGGGATGTCTGCTAATGGATGTGGGTTTTTTTTGAGGGAGATGATAAAAATGTTCTGAAATTAGATATTGATGATAGTTGTACAACCTTATGAATGTACTGAGAGCTACCCAATTATATGTTTTATTTTTTTTTTAAATTTATTGGAGTATAGTTGATTTACAATGTTGTGTTTCTGCTATATAGCAAAGTGAATCACTTATATACACACATGCATGTATATAATCTAATTTTTAGATTATTTTCCCATATAGATCATTAGAGTATTGAGAAGAGTTACTTGTGCTATACAGTGAATTGCATATTTTTAAAGGGTGAATTTCATGTTATGTAAATTTTATCTCAATTTTAAAAACTCAGAGAAAGTTATGTTCATTGATTGGAGAACTCCAAAGAAACAGCTGTCAGTCTTCCATAAAGCTATAGAGTAAACATAATTCTAATAAATTTTCTGGATTTTATTTGTGGAAAGTAACAAGCTGGTTCTAAAATACATGTAGATACATAATGGGCTAGAAGTAGCCAAAGCAACCTCAAAGAATGACAAACTTGTGGGTTTTACAAAAACATCTAGAATATAATCTAGAAATATATTATTGCTATAATAAAGACTATGTGGCCCATATATATTCAGACTTATGGAATGGGGTCAAGAAGCAGGAAGAAAGCTATGCTTAGTTTCAACAAGTTCTTAATTTCCTGTGGATGATGTGTGTCCAGCTTAATAAATGCTCAGTAAATCTCAATTCCAGAATCCTTAAAGGGTACAGTGAGCCATGTGTTCAGCAGTGGTTTTCATGGAGAAGCTCAGGACAGATAATACCAAAGGATGGGTAGCAGCTTTTGGTCAGTATTTTTATGCAACATATTAAAGATAAAGAGGAAAACAGTTATAAATGGCATTATCTTGGTATCTCTGTAGGATGTTAGACCAATTCTTTACATTGATATGTTTCTGAATTAATACTGTTTCAGACTGCATTTCTGCCTTATACATATATTTTCAAACAAACATGCTCCAACATGTTTTACTGTCTTTCTCAAAGAGTAAGTAAAAGGAAAATGTCCATGAACAAAGGTATATCTTGGTGTTGGATCTCAGCAGTCCAGGATTATGACATCTATCTATAATCTACCCAAAAAAATCAAAGAAAAGCCAAAATGTACATATTAGCATATGGAGTTTTTGCTTGTAGGTGGACACCATTATTAACAGCCCCACACAATTAATAAACTTGACCTAATGGACATATTTAAAACAGTCTACCTGACAACTGCAGAGTATATATCTTTTCAAGCACACATGGAATATTTATGCAAATTAACCTTATTCTGGGCCTTAAAGCAATTTACAACTTATTTTAAGGCATTCAGATAATATAGTCTCTGCATTCTCTTATCTCAGTGAAACATTTTTTTAAAAACTAGAAGAATCCCGTATGTATTTGTCAGTGTTTAAGAAGGAATAAGAGACCACTTTGGGTATTTCAAACAGATGACATAGAAAATTTGTTGCAAAAGTTTTGGAAGAGCTGGGAGAACAAAATGAAAAATACGGTTACATAGACCTGATGGTGGCTGTTCTTCTGGGATGCCACTGTTGTACCTTTGTTGTTGCTGCCAGCACTGCCAGAGGCACAGCCAAAAGGTCTATTAGAGGCCAAGTAAGAGTGGCTTCTTTCTCTCTTCTGCTTTCTAGTCTCTTATTAGTGCCTCCCACTAAAAGAACCAACAGGAAGACAGTTGGGGAAGGAGTCCAGAAAATGTAATTGCAGGTTCTTAGCTCTGGCATTATAGGGGAAAAACTGAAGAGCAAATGGAGGACAACTGATACTATACAGAATGCGTGCATGCTAAGTCGCTTCAGTCGTATCCTACTGTTTGCAATCCTGTGGACCATAGCCTGCCAGGCTCCTCTGTCCATGGGATTCCCCAGGCAAGAATACTGGACCACTCCTTTAGGTATATGTACTCAGCACCCATATGTACTCTCATCTTTAAGCCCATGCAAATAAAATAAATGTGTAACGTTATGCTTCTGCCTAACAGGTTGAAACTATTTCTTGTACAAACAAAATGGAAGATACAGAATTCTGTCACTGAATTCATCACTAGATGATATTAATTACCCTTCTAATTGAGTAACAATCTCACTTGGATATCCTGTAACTTAAGTTTTAGTTTTAGTCACTTCCAACATAAAACACAATGACAGGGGAAAGGGAAAAGGGAGAAAAGATTAAAAGATACAGTTATGCAGATAATAAGCAAACAAAAATATGTTTGTCTGCTATAATGCAATTAACATAGAAATAAATAACAAAATTGAAAAAAGCATGTTAGGAAATCAAAAAAGAGCTTCTGAACAGTTAGAGTCAATGAAGAAGCCATCATGAGAATTAGAAAGCACTTAGAACTGTCAAAACTGAAATGCAGCTAAAGCAGATCTTAGAGGAAATTTTATGGCATTACATGCTATTATAAAAAGAGATAAAAACCAAAATTCAGTAAGATTCCATATTAATTAAATGCAAAGAAAGTAGAAGGAAGAAGGTAATATGCATAAAAGCAGAATTCAATACAATAGAAATTAAGATATTAATGAAGAGGATCTATAAACCTAAGTTATCTGAAAAGATTAATATGACTGAAAAATGCCTAGTGAGACTAATTTATAAAATAGCCATTATTGGGATTGAAAAATAAAGTTTAAGTATAGATATTCTGGATGTTGTAATGATAAAGCTGGCTGTAATAATAAATATTCAGGCTGTAACTTTGAAAGTTGATGAGAAATGGGCAAAACTTTGGAAAATTTACCAAAAACAGACTCAAGAATAGATAGGCAACCCAAACAATAAAAAAAAGAAAGAAATGTAATTAATAATAAAAAATGTTCCCACAAAGAAAACTCTAATTCCAGCAAAATCTGCAAATATTCAAGGAAAATAAGTCTAGCATATGCTATTCCAGAACATAGAAAAAAAGATTAGCATATTCTTGATATAAACACTTGACATAGATAATATAAGAAACAGTATTATAATGAAATACTGTTTTAGAACAGTATTATAATGAAAATATGTTTTAAAAAACCCTGTACAAAATATTGGCAAATCAAAACTTGTGATATATATAAAGGATAAAGACTCGAGACCAAACAGTGTTTGTCCTAGGAATACTAGGTTGGTTTAACTTTAGAGTATTAGTGTTATTTACTACATTGTTAGATTAAAAGAAAAATCAAACTATCACCTCGATAGACACATACAAGCGATTTGAAATTTACTGTGCAATTAGGAAATATTTTCAGCAACCTGAGACCAGTAGGGAAATCCCTTTAATTGGTCAAGGGTTTCTAAAAAAAAAAAGTAATTGGCATACTTATTGGTGAAACTTTGACACCTTATATATGAGATTAGCAAAAGATGAGGATGTCCCTGTAGCTATTAATACTTTTATTTGGTAGTTTATAGAAAATTTTGATGAGCACCATGAAGAATAAGAAGTAAAAAGTGTTAGAACTGGATGGAAGGAGGAAAAAAACTCACTATTGACAGATGATATAGTTGCATAGAAAATACAAAGAAAGCTACAGATAATTTATTAAAATTAATGAGTTTAGAAAAGTATAATTGAATATAAAAATCAATTTACAAAAATCAATTGCATTTCTACAGGCCAATAACATTCAGAAAATGGATAGAAAAGATGTTTATAGTATTACAAAGATGTGAACACCGAGGAGCAAATATAACAAAGAAGATGAAGGAGCTTTATGGAAAAATTATAAAGTTTAATTGAAGGATATTAAAGAGGACATAGCATGGCAGCCCACTCCAGGATTCTTGTCCGGAGAAGCCTATGGACAGAGGACCCTGGTGGGCTACAGTTCATGGGTTGCAAAGAGTCAGACACAACTGAGTGACCAACACACACACAGAACCAAGAGAGAGCCAAGCTAATGAATCAGAGGTTTCAATATTGTAAAGCTGTCAGTTGTTCTATAACTGATTTAGATTCAATGCAGTTCTGCTTAGGATCCACATAGGATTTATTTTTCTTTTGTGAAATTTGAGAAGCTTCTTATATGGTAATGCAAGGGACCAAGAATAACCATAATACTCTTAAAGACAAAGATCAAAGTTCAGGAAATTGCCTGGCTAGATCAGGATGTATAAAGCTCTAATAATTGATACACTTTGGTGTTATAGGGACAGAGCTATAGGAGAGCATGAAGGAGCCCAGAAAGAAGACATCCACACAAATAATGATGTTTGATGCATGACAGATGTTATAAATTCAGATCAGAGGAGAGTCAATGGTGATGGGACATCTGGCTATGTATATGGGGAAAAAAAATGTGCCCCTACCTCACACTACACATAGAAGTCACTATCAGACTTAACACCTAGTGAGTTTTTAAGTTACATTTTTTTAAACAAGATAGCTTTTAGAAACTAATACAGAAGATTATTTTCATGACCTTGATGTAGGGAGAGATTTCTTAAATATGAAACACACACTTGAACCATAAAGGAAAATGTGGATGAGTTTGTATATTGAAATTGAGAATTCATTGAAAGCTAGCCAGAAGAGAGTAAAATAACAGTAAGCAAAGAGTTCTGTAAATTTGTACAAGGTATTTATAACATATAATCTAACACTGGATTAATAATCAGGGAATACAGTGAGCTCCTCTGTGGCTGGAGCTGAGACTTCCCAGACTTTTCGCCCAGGGGCTTCTGGCTAGTTTCTGCAAATGAAGGCCCAGGAGGAAGCTCAGGAGGACCTAGATGAAGTATCTCCTTTCCTTTCCTTTCTTTGTTCCTGCCACTGTGGCTCCAGCTACAGCATACAGTTGACTCCAGCTTCTAGCTTCTTTCATCACATCCAGCTGTTACTGCCCTTCAGCTATGTGAGAGGGCCCCTGTTCTCTAGATAGCCCCGTCTTGAGCTCCTTCTGTCTGCATTCCTGCCTGTGGAGCAAGGAGTCTGCAGGCCCAAAGCAGTGTGACTACGTGGAGTCTGTTGCCTGCCTACTCCAGGAGAGGTAACACAGAACCCTGACATTCCCTGTGCAAAACACTCAGAGTCCCTCCTTCCAAGGGTGGACCATGCTCATTGGAGTGAGCACATTTCAGCTTAGGGATGGCTAATTTGTATATGATTGTGTTTATGACTGGAATTTGCAAGGGTGTGCTTGGGAGATCACATGTATGTACCTGACGCCCCTGATAGAATAGGATGTTCTAGATGAGAGGGGCTGGCTCATGGTCTGGGACTCTGAGCCTAGAGTATGGTCAAGTACTGCCACAGACTAGCCAGAAGCTTTGAGAGGTTGAGAAGTTTCAGTCAATGCTTCTCAAACTGGTGAAAATACAGTTTTTCTTTCTTAATTTTAAACTTCAGATTTATCGGAAACTAATATGTTTGTTAAATACAATAAATACAAATTGCAAGAAAAATCAAATTTAACAAAGTGTACAACCAACACAAAATGACTGTCAAATTGCTCTAAAAATTTCTAAACACTCAGTTTCTATACTTACTTGGCATGGACCAATAACAAATAATTTACATCCTGGTATTGTGGGCCCTACTTGAAGTACTAGTCACCTAAGTTAATTCCTGGCCCCCTTTCCCCCCCGCCCCGGACATTGCGAATATATATCTGTTAAAGTGTGATGATAGCACATAATTTAACTGTTTAAATGTAGACAACATTTATTGAGTCCCTACTATGTGCCAGGCACTGTTCTACGTACTGGGGGGACCTAATGGAGTTTACATTCTAGTTGGAACAGCACATAGAGAACAAAGAACATATTAAATAAATGCAGTGTCAAAGTGGTGAGTGCTGTGGAAAATAAAAGGAAAGTGTGGAAAATGAATCAGGAATTTCTGGAAGTGGTGTAGAGTGTGTGTATAATTGCAAATTTAAATAGAGAGGTCACATAGACTTATCTGACCTGAGAACGTGACAGTAGAGGACTTGAAGATGGTAAGGTATGAGCCACAGGAGGTAGACATGGAGGAATCCCTCAGGATATAATGTGTAGGCACAGGTAGGGGCATTTCTGGAGAGGAGGTAGAGAGGAGTGAAATTAAATCAGAGAGGTAACTGTGTGCTCAGATTGTGGAGAGTCTCACTGGCATTATTGCTCTTACTGAGTTGAGCGACCACTGCTCTGACAGAGCAGAGTCAGTTTCCCAGCTTGACTTACATTTAATAGGATTGCTTTGGCTGCCACATAGGGAATAGACTTGGAGAATGGACCATATTGAGTAAAAGAAGCTTGTCACTGAAAGTATACACACTCAGGTAGTAAAACTATAAAAAAAGCCAAAGGAAGAGCAAAATAAGCATTCAGTTCAGTTCAAGTCGCTCCAGTTATGTCTGACTCTTTGTGACCCCAGGGACTGCAACACGCCAGATTTCCCTTTCCATCACCAACTCCCTGAGCTTGCTCAAACTCATGTCCATCGAGTTTGTGATGTCATCCAACCATCTCATCCACTGTCATCCCCTTCTCCCGCCTTCAATCTTTCCCAGCATCAGGGTCATTTCCAATGAGTCAGTTCTTTGCATCAGGTGGCCAAAGTATTGGAACTTCAGCTTCAGCATCAATCCTTCTAATGAGTCTTCAGGACAGATTTCCTTTAGGATTGACTGATTTGATCTCCTTGCAGTCCAAGGGACTCTCAAGTGTCTTCTCCAACTCCACAGTTCAAAAGCGTCAATTCTTCGGTGGTCAGCTTTCTTTATGGCCCAACTCTCACACCCATATTACTGGAAAAATTACTGGAAAAATCATAGCTGTGACTAAATGGACCTATATAAGCATTAGGGTACAGATTACCTCTGGGAGAGAGCAGATGATTTTATCGGGGAAGGGCTCTAAGTGGCCATGTTCTCTTTCTTCATCTGGGTGGGATTTTTAGTGGTTCAGTTCAGTTCAGTCGCTCAGTTGTGTCCGACTCTTTGCGACCCCATGAACCACAGCATGCCAGGCCTCCCTGTCCATCACCAAATCCCAGAGTCCACCCAAACCCATGTCCATTGAGTCGGTGATACCATCCAACCATCTCATTCTCTGTCGTCCCCTTCTCCTCCTTCCCTCAATCTTTCCCAGCATCAGGGTCTTTTCCAATGAGTTAGCTCTTCGCATCAGGTGGCCAAAGTATTGGAGTTTCAGCTTTAGCATCAGTCCTTCCAATGAATATTCAGGACTGATTTATTTTAGGATGGACTGGTTGGATCTCCTTGCAGTCCAAGGGGCTCTCAAAAGTCTTCTCCAACACCACAGTTCAAAAGCATCAATTCTTCGGCGCTCAGCTTTCTTTATAGTCCCACTCTCACATCCATACATGATGACTGGAAAAACCATAGCCTTCACTAGATGGACCTTTGTTGACAAAGTAATGTCTCTGCTTTTTAGTGGTAGTCACTTTATTAACACTTTAACTTTTAAGAATATGTTTTAGACATTTATTTCATACATACAAGTAACAATAAGAAAGAGAGACAACAGAAAAAGAACATTTTTCTTAGTAATAACCTAAACTGTTTGGCCCTTCAATTATACAACAGGTTACTGTTTTTCTAGATTAAGATAACAGTTTAAGTTGTACTTGAATACTCTCTGGGGAATTAAAAAAAATGTTGATGCATTATTTGGGTGTGAGTTGTCCCTGACTTGTAGATATCAACTTTTGACTATGAAAAATAACACAATAAAATGGAGAACTGGATGTCAGCCAATATGTTTATAGGCTAGACACCTTCAATTTAGATAAACATGCTAATCAGTCGGTATTTTTTGAGCTGCTACATGTGCAAAGAAATTTGGTAGTACAAAGGAATATTTAATCTGGTTAGCAAGATGAGATCAATATAACAATTAATTACCCAAGACATTGTATTATTAATTGCTAAATTGTGTGGTGCCAGATAAAAATGTGCTGATAGTATCATCTGAAAATTCTAGCCATAGCAACAGATACAGTCCATGCCTTTATTTTAGAATGAAGAACCTGAGTACAGAATTTTATTGTCAGTTTTTATTATCATATTAACAGAAAAGATTATGGAAAGTAATTTGCTATTGTGTGTCTTTATGAATGTTAGTTATCTTTGATGTTTAATAATTTCACACATACTTCAGCCAATATGCTCAGTTTTCTTTTCATGATTCTTCATCTGCCCAGAGTATTTCCATGTTTCTCTTTCCATATTAGAAAGTTGCAAATAGTCCTAGGAAATTGGACCACTCTTGCTGCCTTTGTCTTTCACATATTCTTTAGTGTGAATGAGATTACTAAGTATTTTAGCTTAAAACACCCCCTGCTGGGCTGTATACAGTATAAGTAATTAAAAGATAATGAATACTATAACTTCAGGAATTTTTAATTTCTTCTGGTTAATTATTTCAATAAGACCTTAAAAACAAAATAAACTGGTAATTGGGAACTACCTTAATTAAGCAAATTAAAGAAAGTATTTAAAGTCACTTTTGGGGAAGATTTTATGTTTAGTAGTGCTTTGCTGTGTTTTAATATATTGATGAAATATATTAACATAGCTTAATATCTTTATTTATGAGCTACTATATTATATATTATGAAGCTAATATATTTGTTGCCAAGTGTTGATAATTTTCCTTTGGAGCTCTGGAAAGAAAAACTATTTTAAAATTTTGTAGTCAAATGGACTCTCACTTTAGGTGTCCACCACTGTCAAGATCCAAGAACAAAATTGGTTATGTTGAATGCTTGACATGACTCTACTTCTCATAAATACATGTGGAGAAACAAAATAGTTGTCTTTGTGCTGTGCTTTTATGTGTGGCTAGAGTCTAAAATAAATGGTATATTTCGAGAGACTGTTGAAAAGTCTGACTTTACTGTAATGGTGATTCAGTTCTTTTTTTAATGTATGGATTTGCCTTAGAGTATTTTATCCCTGGAAATATTTGCATACCATATAGTTTCAGGGGTTTAGTAGTCCCATTTGCTTTTCTTTCCTAAATTCTATCCTAATTCCAGTCACTCATTCTCCCAAGCTGTGTTAATATTGAGAATTATCCGGGAGGGAAGGTGGGAATGAGGAAAGTGTGGCCTCAGAGGTATGTGTTTATCTTTTGCTTTATTTTATTTGACGTTGTTTTGGCCTTAAGCAAAGAGAGGAAATTTGCTTTTGTGATTCACTTGCTTATGTAAAGGAAAAAGAACCGCCTGCCCTTTTTTTTTTTAAAAAGAGAAAGACATCTTTAATAATTCTGTTTTAGGATTTCTTCAAGGTATGACATATATCCTAGATTAAAGGCATTCGTGTAGTCAGCAGGAATCTAGTCTCAGTTCATATTAATGCCTGTAAGAGTCGATTCTGTGCCAACACTATTTCTAAGGATGAAATTAACAGCAAGGTGCAACAGCTCATTGATGTCAGAATAATAACTTACCATCTGAATGTCAGGAGTTGGTAGAGCCTTATCTGCTTGGGGATTTTAAATGTCCTGAAAGGTCTGAGAAACTTGGGTAAGTCTAAATTTGACTTTGTTCCTTATCCCCAGGTTGCTTTCATTGGGGAATTTGAGCTTCAAGTTCTGTTCTGTGTTTAAGTGGGTGTTCCTTGCAGTGTACTGAAGTGACTAGCAACTGTATTGGAAGTTTGTGTGTGGGAAGATAGTTGAAGAAGACTATAGCCTGCCCTGAGGTAAAGATGTTTAGATACATGGAAACTCTAGTGAGAGTGGAGAGTTCTTTGGCACCCTTCCAAAGGCTCTCCTAGTTTTAAGCTCCCTGAGGTATTTGGAAGGTAGGCAGTATTAAAATTGACATATTAAATACTTCTCATTCTGTAATGATTCCTGAGTTTTTGATTTATGTTAACCAGGCCTGGTTAATATTTTTTTCCCATACACAGACTGAGTTCCTTAATAATCTCCTTGAAGTCAAGGATAGTGTCACTTTTACTATATGTCTCTAGGGTACTCAATAATATTTGCAGAATATAAGACCAAACGAGAGTGCTCATTTGGATTAAGGTAATGCTTGCTTTTCCATTTTAATGTAACTACTACTGAAATAATTATCCCCATCTCCCTCCATTATTTCCAAAAAAACCATTTATTGAGTGCTTGTGTTAGATTTTCACAAATAATACCTTTCCTGTTGGCCACATTGTATTCAGTTCAGTTCAGTCACTCAGTCGTGTGCGACTCTTTGTGACCCTATGAATTGCAGCACGCCAGGCCTCTCTGTCCATCACCAACTCCCGTAGTCTACCCAAACCAATGTCCATCGAGTCAGCGATGCCATCCAACCATCTCATCCTCTGTTGTCCCCTTCTCCTCTTGCCCTCAATCCTACCCAGCATCAGGGTCCTTTCCAATGAGTCAACTCCTCTCATGAGGTGGCCAAAGTATTGGAGTTTCAGCCTCAACATCAGTCCTTCCAATGAACACCCAGGATTGATCTCCTTTAGGATGGATTGATTGGATCTCCTTGCTGTCCAAAGGACTCTCGAGTCTTCTCCAACACCACAGTTCAAAAGCATCAATTCTTCGGCATTCAGCTTTCTTTATAGTCCAACTCTCACATCCATACATGATTACTGGAAAAATCATAGCCTTGACTAGATGGACCTTTGTTGACAAAGTAATGTCTCTCCTTTTTAATATACTATCTAGGTTGGTCATAACTTTCCTTCCAAGGAGTAAGCGTATTTTAATTTCATGGCTGCAATCACCATCTGCAGTGATTTTGGAGCCCCCCAAAATAAAGTCTGTCCCTGTTTCCACTGTTTCCCCATCTATTTCCCATGAAATGATGGGACCAGATGCCATGATCGTAGTTTTCTGAATATTGAGCTTTAAGCCAACTATTTCACTCTCCTCTTTCACTTTCATCAAGAGGCTTTTTAGTTCCTCTTCTCTTTCTGCCATAAGGGTGGTGTCATCTGCATATCTGAGGTTATTGATATTTCTCCTGGCAATCTTGATTCCAGCTTGTGCTTCTTCCAGCCCAGCGTTTCTCATGATGTATTCTGCATATAAGTTAAATAAGCAGGGTGACAATATACAGCCTTGACATACTCCTTTTCGTATTTAGAACCAGTTTGTTGTTCCATGTCCAGTCTAACAGTTGTTCCTGTCCTGCATACAGGTTTCTCAAGAGGCAGGTCAGATGGTCTGGTATTGCCGTCTCTTTCAGAATTTTCCAGAGTTTATTGTGATCCACACAGTCAAAGGCTTTGGCATAGTCAATAAAGCAGAAATAGATGTTTTTCTGGAACTCTCTTGCTTTTTCGATGATCCAGCAGATGTTGGCAATTGGATCTCTGGTTCCTCTGCCTTTCCTAAAACCAGCTTGAACATCTGGAAGTTCACGGTTCACGTATTGCTGAAGCCTGGCTTGGAGAATTTTGAGCATTACTTAACTAGCGTGTGAGATGAGTGCAATTGTGCGGTAGTTTGAGCATTCTTTGGCATTGCCTTTCTTTGAGATTGGAATGAAAACTGACCTTTTCCAATCCTGTGGCCACTGCTGAGTTTTCCAAATTTGCTGGCATATTGAGTGCAGCACTTTCACAGCATCATCTTTGAGGATTTGAAATAGCTCAACTGGAATTCCATCACCTCCACTAGCTTTGTTCGTAGTGATGCTTTCTAAGGCCCACTTGATTTCCCATTCCAGGATGTCTGGCTCTAGGTGAGTGATCACACCATCATGATTATCTGGGTCATCCCAGAAAGAAACTTTGTACCCCTTAGTAGTCACTTCCAATTCTCCTCTAATTACAACCCCTGGCAAACAAGAATTTACTTCTTGTCTCTATAGGTTTGCCTGTTCTGCATGTTTAGTATGGAACCATACAACATGTGGCCTTTTGTGACTGAATTCTTTCAGTTAGCATAATCATCCACATTATAGTATGTATCAGTACTTCAGTTTCATGGCTGAATGATATTCCCATTGTATGGATATACCACATTTCACTTACCTATCCATTCATCAATTGATGAACATTTAGTTGTTTGCATTTTTGGGGCTATTATGAATAATGCCGCTATGAAGTTTCATTTGTCAGTTTTTGTGTGAACCTATGTTTTCAAGTCTCAGATTGAAATTCTCAGTTCTCTTAAGCCAAAAGAGAGAGACCTAGGAGTAGAATAACTTGAATCATAAGGTAACTCTACATTGAACCTTTAAGGAACTGGACTGTAGTTTCGTTGTACTGCCTATCTCTGCATTACTGTCCTCTTTTTGGCCATTTGGCTTTTCCAGCCCCTTTATTACTAGTTTCTTTCTTAAAAAAGATTTAAATTAAAAAAAAAAATTAATTGAAGCATAATTGCTTTACAGAATTTTGTGGTTTTTTGTCATACATCAATAAGAATCAGCCATAGGTATCCCTATGTCCCCTCGCTCCCAAACCTCCCTCTCATCACCCTCCTCATTTCACCCTTATTTTTCTCTATTAAAATAGACAATTCTTGTGTAAACTTTGTCTCCTTGACTGAACTTGACTGAGATGGTTTCACAGAAGTCAAGGCTATTTCTCTTCTCAACTTTCTTCTCTTTTGCATAACCACAGTTATGCCAAGATAGAAGAAACCACAAAGTTGTTAGCACTATCAGGGAACAAGGTATCTGGTTAATTAGATTTTGCAACTTTATTTGGTAATTTGCTGCTGTCTCTAACCTGGTGACAGTTCTTTTGAACTTCTTGTTTCCCCATAGTCACCAACTTTGAGTATAAGTAATTTATTTGGAGAGCAATTCCAGAACCCTTCAAGAGAGTAGGGAAGTGAAACAGGAGGGAAGAAGCCAGTAAAAGGTGCCTTGATGAGCAGGTGACTGTTGAGGTCAACTGGGGCTCAGTTCTGCTGAGGACCTTAGAGAAACTATAGTACATGTCCCAGAATTGTCTAACCTGAGGGGTGTGGAAACTGGAGGATTTCTTCACTGTATTTTGTCATTGCTTGATGGCTGCTCCCCGGAATTAATTCCCCAAGCACTTCAGACATAGTCCTGTGGACAGAGAAAGACTGGAGGATAGGGTCCCGGATGCTTGCAGGAAGCATTGCTCGAATGTTGACAGAGGTTGGGAGATCTGTAAACTCCTCTAGGGTAGAGATCTTGCATTTGTATCTTTAAATTTCACTTGTGAATAATAAGGATTAGTTGATTTTATGCATGTGTGAAGGAAACTACCCAGGGAAACTTCCTGAAGCTTTTATTTATTTATTGAAGCTGTCATCTTAGGTTTATACATTGGAACTTTCCTTTCAGGTATTGGTTGATCTCGAAATTGTGTTTTTAGAAAGAACCACAAGTTCTCAGTTTGTAGCCAGACCATCAGCTCTATTGTCACATCTGAAACGAAGCCTCATAGAAATACATACAAAGTTAAAATTTCCTGGATACTTTTAGCTGTAGAGAATAAAATCTATAAGGGAAAATAAAGTCTTTCACCCCAGGTTTTCATAGACAAAAAGCAGAAGTTTGTGACTTATGGATTTTGTGATTTCAGAAGTCCTGAGAAATGACAGTATTAAAAAAAAAAAGACTGATTAAAATCAGGAATGTTTGAAGAGTTTCTTAAAACAATGGACCAATAGACAGAACTTGTTTAGATCAGGTTTAAAAAGGCAGTGATAAAAATGTAAATTAGTAATTGCCTCTGGATCTCTTAACTAGCTGAATAAATTTAGATGTAATCAATTCTCCTCCCTCAGATTAAAGCTGTGTTTTCATTATGTTGAAAGCAAAGTGATAGGAAAGTGGAGAGTTTTAAATTGAGAAATTATATGTAAATGGGTTAAAGCCACTGGCATTTGGGAAGCTTCTTTCCTATTCTTGAATTTATCCCAGGGATCCCTTGGGGCAGGGCTGGGCCACATCTAAACCTTTTAAAGAATTTGCAATGTCTCTTGGTCATCCAAATGGGTCATAGTGATCACTGTTACATAAGTTATTACAGAACCTTCACTGTCCATGCCTTGATCCCTACTGTCTGGATCAGGAAGTGGTATTTAATCGTATCTGGCATGGTTTGTCCCCCCATTTGGGAAGTGACAGCAATTTATACTTTGCCTTTAGCGTCCTCCACTTTCTGTTTCATGCCTTCAACTCCTCTCTCTACAATCCTGCTTGTTTTCTTTTGGGTAATGTGAAAGTGAAAGTCCGTCAGACATGTCCGACTCCTTGTGACCCCATGGACTATACAGTCCATGGAATTCTCCAGGCCAGAATACTGGAGTGGGTAGCCTTTCCTTTCTCCAGGTGATCTTCTCAACCCAGGGATCGAACCCAGGTTTCCCGCATTGCAGGTGGATTCTTTACCAGCTGAGCCACAAGGGAAGGTCTTTGGGTAGTGTATGCTTCAGCAAACTTTATCACCTCTTGGAATCTAAGATTTACCAGCTACAGATAATAATAGTGGCTACTTCACAGTTGTAAGAGTTAAATGAGAAAATACATATTGATGGCTGCACAGAGTGGTACTGAATAATTGGTAGCAGTTATGATTACATCCAGGCCCCACTTGTTAGGCGAAGCACACTGACTGAAACCACCCACCCTGGCCAGGCACCATGGTAACCATTTGCATGAGTTGTCTTACGACAGGAGGTCCTGGTAAGGAACACAGAACTATTAAGTCACCACCAACTGGAAGAGTTCGGGAAAGGTCAAAGGGAAGCACCACATGTCCGACCACCTCCCAGAATCCTTCTCACATTCATCTTGGCTGAACAGGCATGCACCACCAGGAAGGACTCTTGAGTCAGAATGATTGGCTAAAGACAACCTGGAAACTAATCCCAACAGCATAAAACCAGAGACTGCCAGCCATGTGGCAGAGCGATTCTCCTGGGTTCCCTTAACCTACTGCTCTCCACCCGGGCACACTTTCCCAATGAAATCTCTTGCTTTGTCAGCACACGTGTCTCCTCTGACAATTCATTTCTGAATGTTAGACAAGAACCCGGTTTCGTTCCCTGGAAGGGGTCCCCCTTCCTGCAGCACACTCATCTGTCTGTTTTCTTCTTGAGTGACCCCTATTAGCTGCTGCTGCAGCGTTCCACCTATCCTCTTTTACATCCTTGGGATATTTTCCCAGAAATTTCTTTCTGTCTTGCTTTCTAAGCCCTCTCCTCTCCCCTACTGTATTTTTGTAGTTCTTTCCTTCCTCTGCTGCCCCTTGCTAAATTTTTTGGAACAGTTGTCTGTACCTGCTACATTCACTTTGTTTCCTAGTTACTCTGTATCCCTTGTGCCCTGGCTTAGACATTTTCTTCCAAATGTGACCCTTCTCAAGGTCATTAATAAGCCCCTGCAGGTAACATCCTGAAGCTTCTTTTATTTTTTTTTATAATCCTCCACTTCTTGGCTGTATTTTGCACTGTGCTCACACCCTCCTTGAAAATGTCTGTGCTTTTGGCTTCTGGGGCCTTGCTGTCTAGGTCCCCTTCCTTTCTGACCACTCACTTTCATTTCTCCCATTCCTTTCCTGTTTCTTAAAGGCTGGTGTTGGCAAGTTTTCTGTGTCTGGGACTCTTCTTGCTCTTCCTGAGATTACTGTGTGCATCCATATCTAAGGCTTTGATGTTCATTGTCTCAGGGTAAGAGCTCATTCTGAACTCCATTCGCTTACTAGTCATTTCTAATAAACTGGGTACTGACTCCCAAACTGAATCAATTACTTTCTGACACACCCTCTTCCTTTTTTTATTCTTGTGTTTAATGGTGTCAGCATCCACCCAACTGCTCAACTGGAAACCTATCTCCCTTGGACTCTTCAGCCCCTCACACTAGGTTCCATTTCTCCATTTTACTTTTTGGTGTTCAGATCTGCTCCTTCCTCTCTGTTTCTCCTGCCACTAAGACTTTGTGGTCTCCCAGATTAATTGTTATGGTAGCAACTTAAGTCACCTCTATACCTAAAAACTCTCATTCCTCTTCACATTTCTTAAACACAGATTGTATCAGGCCACTTCCCTACTTGAAAACCTTTGATAGATTTTCATTGCCTACATCAGTGACTCCCACTTTGTGCCTTGGATGGTACTTGAGAAGGATTAAGCGTTAGTGGAATGGACCTGGCTGGGAGGCAAAGTTGCCTAGAACTGAGTTCGGGGTGCCGGCATGGAGGATGAGAAGAGTTTGGCAAGGGAGGAGGGGAGCCTTTTATCAGGTTCATTGGTGATGGTCCTAAATTAGGCACATTTACTCAGGCCCCATCCTTCTCCTCTACTCTCCTTCCCCCATCAACTTCCATGGGCCACTCTTCCTGTGATGAATTTCCCTGCAGCCCAGCTGTATGTATGGCTTTCCCAGGCAGAAACACCCTAGCCTTGTGCCTCAGGCTGGACCAGGTATCCTAGGAAAGGTGAGAAAGGGCTGTGGTCCCAGTTCCAATTCATGTCCCCAGGAGGCCACAGGGTACTGGTGCTGGAAGCTGACCCAGCTGGGTTGGAGCCATGAGTCTTCCCTTACAGATAGTGTAAGCTTCAGCAAATCTCATTGTTTTGAACTTCAGTCTCCTCAGCTATACAGTGTTAGAATACAGTGTATTATACTATAAACAGAGCAGTTACTTTGAAGAAATTGTGAGTTAAATGAGGAAAAGCATGTTGATAGCTTCATGCAGTGGCTGTACATAGTAGTGGTGAATAAATGGTAGCAGTTTATTTACACTCAGGGCCCTTTAGGCCCACTCATCTGCTCAACAGTACTGAAAGCCTTGTCTGAGAGACCTGGTAATGAAACCTCCTAAAGAACCCATCTGAAGAACTTTTGTCATCACTATTTGGGATATTATGAGGAGATAATCAAAAGATTGCTAGAAGATCCTTATAAAAATTTTCTCAGATTATGAGGTGGGGTGGATGTTATGGAGAATCTCTTTTCCATTATTTTTCTGTTATTATCAAATAACATGAAATATACTGAAGTAGAATGGGTTCTAGTGCTCTGATCAGATGGCTTCTGGTAACAAGAGATTGTTGAACAGAAGTGATTATCATTTTGGTTAGGAACTGATTTTTAGGATGCAACCATATCAGTAAAGGGGTCAAATTTCTTTGGCTTTTTTCAATTATGTGTACAATAAATCAGGATTTTCTGTGCTTGAGGGGAGAATTGTCCTATTGATGTGGAACCTCTTCTTTTTAAACCTAGTGAAAATAAGCCAATTTTTTTTTATTTTAAGTAGTTACCAACAGTTCTGTTCTCATCACTGCAGAATCTGTTTACAGATACACATTTTTACACATCAGTCAGATTTATTATTTGCATATTTAATTAAGATATTTTCATTAAAACTTAGTGTTTTATGGATGACTTAGTTATAGCACGGAGAAGGCAATGGCACCCCACTCCAGTACTCTTGCCTGGAAAATCCCATGGACGGAGGAGCCTGGTAGGCTGCAGTCCATGGGGTCGCGAAGAGTAGGACACGACTGAGTGGCTTCACTTTCACTTTTCATTTTCATGCATTGGAGAAGGAAATGGCAACCCACTCCAGTGTTCTTGCCTGGAGAATCCCAGGGAAGGGGGAGCCTGGTGGGCTGCTGTCTATGGGGTCGCACAGAGTCGGACATGACTGAAGTGACTTAGCAGCGGCAGCAGCAGTTATAGCAAGAAAGATTTTCATTTAGAATACTGATAGGATGCTTCCTTTTAAAATAAATGTTTACAAAGAAAAAATAAGAGAACTGACCTAATAACATTTTTAAATACAATGAAGTAAAATAGAAGAGTGGGTGGCTCACAGATATGACAAAAACATAAACCTTACAGCATCTGAACTCCTTGACATGGCCTCTTTACCGGGTTCAGCAGTGTTTCCCAAACTAACTTTCATGACCATCTGGAATATCAGAATGTGACCTTATTTGGAAATAGTCTTTGTGGATAGTTAGCTAAAATGTGGTCATATTGACTTAGGGAGGCCCTAAATCCAATGACTTCCTTATGGGAAGACCATGCATAGACACACGGGGGGAAGGGTCCGTGACAATAGTGGCAGAAATTGGAATGATGTGATACAAGCCAAGGAACCCCAAGGATGGCCAGAAGCTAGGAGAGAAACATAAGACAGATTTCCCACAGAGCCTTCTGAAGGAATCGACCCCATTAACAACTTGATTTTTGACTTCTGGCCTCCAGAACCGTGAGAATAGATTTTTGTTATTGATATTTTCAGGCACCTGGTTTGTGGTAACTTGTTAGAGCAACTAGTATGAAAATCATACAGCCTCCCTTCCCAGATCTGCCTATTATACTCATTCTTAATATTTTCTGAAGATTCATGGTGCTTCTCAGGCTTCTGTTCAGGCCTTTTCCTCTGATTGAAATGTACCTTATCTTCTCCTTTTTCTTCTTCTCTCGCACCATTTTTGTAGACCCTGCATAAGATTTCTCGCATATTTGTAGACCCTGCTCAAATTTACTGCCTCAGAATCCTTTCCTCCTTTGCTCTCCTACTTCATCTGTGCACAGTCCATCCTTTGTGTCCTGTTGTATTTTCTCTTCCCAAGATGTTGTAGATAGTTTGTTCTGTGTCTGCCTTTCTATTAACTCATATTCTTCTTGGGAGCTAGGGCAGTTTTATCTTTATACTTTTCCTACTTTGGCTGTGATGAGCACTTAATTGACTTCCATTAAATATTCAATTAGTGAAAGTTTCTCTTTTGTTGTTGCTGTTTCTTTCTTTTAAAGTAAAAGTGAAAGTGAAGTTGCTCAGTCCTGTCCGACTCTTTGAGACAGCATGGACTGTAGCCTACTAGGCTTCTCCATCCATGGGATTTTCCAGGCAAGAGTACAGGAGTGGGTTGCTATTTCCTTCTCCAGGGATCTTTCCGACCCAGGGATTGAACCTGGGTCTCCCACATTGCAGGCAGATGCTTTACCCTCTGAGCCTCTAGGGAAGCCCTCTGTCTTTTAAAATCCAAGCCTATTTCATTCATTTTTTTTGGAATATGTGTACAGAAATGAATGTTACTTTGAGAGATAGAGACACAGACATAGAGAACAAATGTTCAGATATCAAGGAGGGAAGGGGAATGTGGAATGCATTGGGAGATTGGGATTGATATATATGTATACACTAATACGTATAAAACAGATATGTATAATATGTCCAAAACTAATATGTATAACTAATGAGAACCTACTGTATAGCACAGAGGATTCTACTCAATAATCTGTGGTTACCTAAATGGGAAGGAAATCCAAAAAAGGAGATATATGTATATGTGTAGCTAATTCTTTTTGCTCTACAGCAGAAACTAACACACCATTATAAAGCAACTATACGTCAATAAAAATTAATAAAATGATTGTTAAAAAAGAATGCTACTTGGATATAAAAACAGGCCATTTTGAGATACAAAGTTAGCCTTTGCTGTTAGAAACTAGCCTTGCTGTTAGAAACTACTATTTAAAATTTGTTTAATTTAGAACTTAATTTTATTTTATGAGGTTAAATGGTAGAGTAAAAGGAATAAGCCAATAAATAACTGTCTTGAAATTCTGGAGATGACTTCACTGAAGGCTCTTAAAAGTAAGGTCACTGTCAGCAAATCAGAGAAATATTGAGATGAGTTCACCATATTAAAGACATGAAAAGCCTTTATGCTCAGAATTCTTCATGCTGTTTCTTACCACAGGTGTGGGAAATGGGTTAAGGGAAAAATTTGTGGGAAGAGGTTGAAAACATTTTTTAATCCATAATCAGTTGAGAGTGATAATAAGATAGCTGTCATTTAAAGACTGAGAAAGGACTTTAATCTAAGGAAAGAAATAGAATTACAAAAGTGGAAGACCAAGCATTTCAAGGACTGTCTATTTTATTATCTTGTGTTTTTAGAACTATCTTCTGGCATCAGAGCATTGACCACTAGTTATGATAATTAATTTATTATTCACAAAAGGGAGGGAAAACATTGACTCCAACAGGTTCTTAAACCATAAGCCAAAATCCCAATGAGTTTATGCATTTGAAAAAACTGACTGTGATTGTGTTCTTAAATACCAATTTTGTGTAGGGAAAGAAAGCATATTACCAATGTGGCTTTTGGTAATAAATTTAGGTTTCCTGAAAGTTAAATGTAGTTGCAAGATGGCTCTCTATGGGCTCTGTAAGAAAAAGTTTTTACAAAGTGTGTGTGTGTGTGTGTGTGTGTGTGTGTGTGTATTTTATCTTTAGGTGAACTGGTAAGGAACCTGCCTGCTAATAAGTGGGAGACATGGGTTCGATTTCTGGATCAGAACGATCTCCTGGAGAAGGAAATGGCATCCCACTCTAGTATTCTTGCCTGGGAGATCCCATGAACAGAGGAGCCCGGTAGGCTACAGTCCGTGGGGTTGTAAAGGTCAGACATGACTTAGTGACTAAACAACAACAAGAAGAAAGGATCACTCCTCTGCCAGAGGTGTTCTAGCTGCTTTCACTGGCTTGGTTCTTATATGTAGCCTCTACCAGTGAGTCTGGGATTATCCTGCAAAAATAATATTTCAGGAATTGCAGTTCTCCTTTGTACTTTTGGGGATGATGCTCATTTCTAGCATTATCTAAAACTTCTAGTGCATACACCCCAGTAAAATTTGTTAAGAGAGGAAAGAATTTGACGAGCTGCTTATGACAGGCTAAGGCTACAAATAAATACAGTTGATGGTTTTTGGGTGTAGACTCTATTAGTTATCTATTGCCCAAAACTTTTTTTTTTTTTTCCTAAGATTTTTTTTCTTATGATTCTATGGGTTGAGGGAGTGGGCTTATTTAGCTGGGTGGTTTTTCTTCCTCGTAATGTCAACTATGGTTACTCAGTTCTCTGCATTCAGTTGGCACCTTGGCTAGGCTAGAAGTTTTGGGGAAACTTCACTCCAATGCCTTATGCTTTGCTGTTTCTCCATGTGTCCTCTTCAAGTGGCTATCTAGGGTCTCCTTAACAGCATGGTAGTCTCAGGTTAGTCAGACTTCTTACACTGAGCTGGCTTCAAGAGGAAAATCAGCAGTTGCCAAGAGTTTAGAGTCTAGGCTTGGATCTAGCACAGTGTCACTGCCACCGTAGGTACAAGCCCAACCCAAATTCAGGGAAGGGAAGTAGACTTTCCTTTCTGACAGGAAGAGTGACTTGCTTTTTATACAGGAAGGGAAAAAATTGAAGGCAGCCATCTTTGAAGGCTATCTAACACAGGCTCATTGCTACTTAAATTAGTCCTATTTAATTTAGTAGTTTAATTTTTCTCATACAAATTCAGCTCCCTTTTAGCAATTTTACATTCAGTTGCCAATTTCAGTCAGCATATTCTGGTCCTTTAGGAAAGGTGGTCCTAATTATTAATAATTGATATTGTTTAGTTAGACCTTACTAAGTGCTCAGCTGTGACTTCAGTTCTTTATGTATATGATCAAGTCCTTAAAACAACTCTGTGAGAAAGATATTATTATTTTTTTTTAATTACAAAGCTACTTTTAATACTTTGGGGTGAGCCCCACAGGAATAAAAACCACTGGGAAAGGGTAACCCCCTCACCTCCAGGAGTGGCCCAGGGGGAGAGAGGCTACCTGAGGGGTAGGAAGCACAAAAGGGACCCACTGCAGACTCAGAGCAAAGGGAATGCCATCGATGCTGGTACCTGTGAGCACAACAGGAGAAAACGCGAGAGTGGTGGGACTGGCTTCAGGCACACAGGCAAATTCTATTTTAATAAAAAACTGAAATGTTGAGCAAGCAAGAGCAAGCAAGCAACTTGGTCAAGTTCTCACAATTTATAAAGTTGTAGAGCCAGGTATGAAAACTACAGCATCTTTAAGCTTGGTGATTTTGCACTGAAAAGTGACAGTTTTTTTAGGTCCATTTTGAAATTTCTATTCGAAACTGCTGTCAAATCCTGCTGCACCGAACTTGTTGATTTCCCTGAATTCTGCTCACAGAATTTCCTTGAAATAGATATTTCTGTTCTAGGCATGAAGACCAGGACAAAGGTCTATGAGATGTTTTCATTAATGGAAACTCCCAACCTTTTTGATTTATGGAGTCTCTAAAAGCAAAATTATTTTGGGGGGACTTCTGCAGTTCTTTACTGGGCTTTCCTTGTGGCTCAGACAGTAAGGAATCCGCCTGCAATGTGGGAAACCTGAGTCAATTCCTGGAATAGGAAGATCCCCTGGAGGAGGGCATGGCAACCCACTCCAGTATTCTTGCCTGGAGAGAATCCCCATGGACAGAAAAGCCTGGCGGGCTCGAGTCTGTGGGATTGCAAAGAGTCAGACATGACGAGCAACCAAGTGCAGCAGCTCTTTACACCAGTGCCAGACTCCTTCCCGTGTTCACGCACTGCCCACCTGAGCAGAATGGGAGATGCTTCCACATCCCCAGGTCTTACTATTTTCTTGTCCAATATTAGCATATCTTAATTATATTTTTTCTGCTGAAGTATTAGACTGAGGCTGTCCAGAATACAGAGAATTTTTCAGTAGGTTAAACAAATATAAGACTGGCTTTTACTCTTTTGAGTGTTAGATTCTTGTCATGTTCTCTTGTGAACTTTAGTCTGTTAAATTCTCTACTACATTCCTTTAGGCCGTTAGTACTTTCTGAGCCTTTCTGTAATTCACTTTGATGTTAATATTTTATGTTTCTGGTCATGTATTTACTGTTCATCATCATTAAAAATAGTTAAATTGCTCAATCACAGGCTTTGGATTTTTATTATAATTCTTTAATTCCCTGAAACCTGTTTCTGTGATAAAAATGCCAAATATATCCAGAAACTGGTCAAATTTGGATGTTTAAATATTGCAATTCTCTTACAATTTTTTTTAATTTTTCAGAGGGTACAAGAATTTAGAACTGGTAAAGATCATAAAAAGGCCATTGAAAGTTTGACTTCCACCTTTTATACCATGAGTAAAAGAGTTGGACAGGCATGATGACATCATATTCTTATTTCAATGCCTGAGTAGAGATTTTAATTCAAGGTTGAAATTGATGCTGTATCTTAGACCTAAAATACTGGAGGATGAAATCCACTTTGTCTGATATTAGTATAGCCACTCCTACTTTCTTTCAATTTATATTAGTACAGAATATCTTTTTCATCCTTTACTTTTTTTTGCAACAGCATAGAGTTTGGTATTACCTCTTTTTTCTCCTAATGTAATTATGTCTGCTTTTTAGTTGTGTGTGTGTTTTTTTTTAGTTGTGTTTTTAAAAACTATTTACATTTAATATGGTTCTTGGTATAATTGTGTTGAACTGACCATCTTGCTTTTGTTTTCTGTATGTCCCTTCTGTTCTATGTTCCTTGTATACTCCTTTTCTGCTTTCTTTCAGATTAATATTTTTATGGTTCTTTATTATCTCCTTTGTCTTATTAATTATATCTTATTTTACTGGTTGTTTTGGAGTTTATATTATATATCTTTAATATTTCATAGTCATTCTTTGCTGTTGTACACTTACACTACAAGAGACTGACAATAGTATACTTCCATTTTTCTTTCCTTTCCTGGCCTTTAAGCTATTGTCATACCTTTCATTTTTATGTATGTTGAAATGCATACAAAATCTTGTTACTATTTTTTTTTGGCTTTAAACAGTTGATTATCTTTTAAAAATATAAATTTTAAAAGTCTTTATATTTACATTTGTAGTTTCTATTTCTAATGCTCTTCCTTCTTTTGTGTATATCCAAGCTTCCGTCTGGTATCATTTTCATTCTGTTTGAAGCACTTTACTATTTTTTGTCATGCAGGTCTATTGGTGATTAATTCTTTCAGTTCTTTATGTTTAGATCAGTCTTTGTTTCACCTTCATTTTTCTATTTTCGCTGTCTCCGCCTTGCCTTCCTCTTCCCTACCCTAGTCTGCACTTTAAAAATATTGTACTGTTTCCTGGCTTACATTGCTTCCGATGAGAAATCTGTTTCTCATCCTTTGTACATATGGTGTCTCTTTCCCCCCCTCCTCTGACTACTTTTCACATTTTCCTTTTTATCACTGATCTTAAGCAATTTGCTTATGGTGTGTCTTAGTTTTCTTCACTTTTCATAATTATGGTTGGAGTTCACTGAAGTCCTTGGGAGTTTCCTTCCTGCAAGGAATTTATTTTGGCAGACCAGGGGATGGGGAGGGCCTTGTATCTAAAAGAAAGTATTGGGCTTCTTGATGGTGAAGCATGACTGATGCTGGTGATGTAGGACCCTGTAAGGGGCAGCAGCAACTTGATCTTGTAGTTGTGGAACTTCTTGGCCATTGGCAGGTGGCACCTCTTGGCTGTGATCTCCTCCATCATCATGATCTCAGTTGAGTGCTGGACATCCATGACCTGATAGCATTGAGTGACATTGCCTGTGGTAGTCAGGTCCCGATATACCTGGTACATGTGGGTGCAACTGCAGGAGCTGTAGTACAGTCAGATGCTGAAGTTCCTCACCTGCCTGGGGATTTCTTGAACATCTGCCTATTTCCCTGAAGTTGACAGTTTCCCTGAAGAATTCATCTTCTTCAGTTGAGACACAAAGTATCAGAACTTGGAACTTGGGATAATTAGGTGCAAAGATGCAAAAATTTTTATTTGATAAAGGGGTGATAAGTGGCATTTGAGGGTGGACAGGGAGGCTCCCCCCCAACCTTGTACTCTCATAGTGTGCCTGAGGCCTTCATGACACTCTGTCCATGCTGGCCACCACACACAAAAGGCTTATAATTTTTTCAAATTTAGAAAAATTTAGCCATTATTTTTTCAAATATTTTTGCTCCCTACCCTCAGGGATGCCAGTTACATTTAGCCATTTGAGGTTGTCTCATGGTTCACTGATGCTTTGTTCATTTATTCCTCATGTGTGTTTTTTCCTGTCTGTTTCATATTGTATGGTTTCTATTGCTATACCTTGTAGTTTATTAATGTTTTCTAATCTCCTGTTAATCCCATACACTATATTTATCATCTCATGTATTACACTTTTCATCTCTAGAAGTTCAATATGTGTTTCTTCTTAACACCTTCTAGGTCTCCATTTAACATGTTCAATCTTTCCTCTATCACTTTCCCCTGATAATTCTGTCAGTTTTTTATTTTTATAGTTTGAAGCTATATTGTATTAGGAACATACAGGTTAATATTTTGTGCATGCATTTATACATGTGTGTGTCCAAGTATGTATTTTTGTGTTCACACATGCACATGTACATATACCTATACACACACACACACACACATATAAATGAAATCTTCTTGTGGAATTTTTCTACTATTTCTTTTAAAACTTTTTTGCTTTAATTTGTACTTTGATACTAAAATTACTAAAAATCACTAAATTACTGTTTTCCTCTGGTTAGTATTTGCCTTGCCAATCTTTCCTATATTCTTACTTTTAATCTTTCAAGCTCTGTTTTCTCTTCTAAGCACTATAGAACTGAAATTAACTTTATTTCTAATAATTAGTCTTTGAATTAGAAATCTTATCTGTTTATGATGTTTTAGTCATCACAAAGAATCAGACGGAGTTGTAAAAATAGCTATGGTGGGAGAAGCAAAGACGTTTAAGAACTTTTATAAAGGTCTTGTTCTTAGGTCCCAATTTTGATTTTTTCTGGCTTTCTTTCTTGAATAGAGGCTTGAATTCAAGTGATTCGCATCAAATCATCTATCTTCTTGGCATGTAGGCCTGAAGATGCTAACGGAGAAAAATGATCTTACTTTTCTAAGGTTTTCACACTTTCCCAACCTCCTGTCTCACATGAGAACGGATCTTTTAAAACATTTATAAACAGTATTATTTTGTATTTTGAAAGTTAAGTTTAAACAATGTCAATTTGTAAAAAAAAAAATATATATATATTTCTTAGTGTATTGATTTCTGATTGTCTCCATTTTCTTAAGTTTATGAAGTTGCTCCTTTTGGACATTTGTTTTTAGTTTACTTGATCAGTGTTGGGGTGAAATTTTTTATTCTGATAGACTATATACTGTTCAGGGTCATTTATAATAAATACAGGGTAACATGCCTATTACATAAAAATAAAATAGTTTTTGTGAAATCAATTGGAAGATGTGGCATAATTAGACAGTAGGCATTTGTATTCTATTATCACTTTAGAGCAGCAAAAAAAAAAATGGAGGTAATTTATTTCATCTTGGTAATGCTCCTTCTTTCTGGTCCAACAATTTATCAGAAATGTTAATCCAGCAAGCAGTAAGTTGTGGGGGGGCAGTGAGAGAGGAGATTTAAAATTAGCCTGGAAATATTGCACAACTCATTAAAAATGTAATCATGCGTAAAATGAGATCAATGAAAATTTATCTAAAAGTGCAAGGAAAAGGCATTTTCTAGTATGATACTGGATTTAATAGACTGGATTTTAATTTAGTCAGTTTGCTACAAAAAAATCCCTCTAGGCTAAATAAAACAGTTTTCCCTCCCAGTTATTGTACAGACAGCTAATTTTCAGACCCTTTCCTTCTGATATTCAATCTTATCTCTTGCTGGGTATGGGTTTCACTATATTGCAGAATTTGTTTTCTTTACATTTTCCATTACTGCTTTCATTTGCATGATAAATGATTAGAAGTAGAAACAGGAAAAAAAAACAACTATGCAGAACACTTCTTTATTAATTTTGTTTAAATTAGAGTAACTTATTTTATTCATCCTCCTCCCTCCCTCCCCATTTAACAACCAGTGCGTCTGAATTATTTTAATATTTTATTGTAGAGGTAACGAATTGGGTTGCAGTGTTTTCCTTGCACTTTCTTCATGTAACATTTTATTTTTTTCTTATGTTTGTAGTTTACATTTTGGTTCCTACCTTATGTAATTAATGATATTGATGAATTCTTCTCTTAAAAGACATCCTTGTGTCTGACTCTGAGTCTAAGGTATAGGTGTGTAATTTATGTTGACATTGATGACATTAAGTGCTTTGAAGATTTATTTTTGCAGACAATATCATCACAATTCTTAAGCAATAAATACGGTTTTTAAAATTGGGTTTCGTTTATGTCTTCTCCCCCTTCTATCTTAGCTGCTCTTCTAGTCTGATAATTTAGAATTGTGAAATGCTATAACTAACTAAACACATCAATGAAAACTTTCTATTGTTTTTCTTTCCCCCAAAGTTGTAAATGAAAAGAGGCTAGCTTTATTAATAAAAATTTGTCTGGGCAAAACTTGCCTGAGCAAAAATTAGTTTGTAAGCCTGAATGAATGGTTCCAGCAATATTTGTTTGTAACAGAAGAATCTTATGTTCATTTTATGATAATTCACATAGCTTTTCTTTTCTTATTACACAAACTTTATGTAAATACTGCCCTGTTAAAAAAAATTCAAACATTGTGGTTAGTTAATGTTGTCTTGATTATTCTTCTTATCCTTCTCTTACCTAAAATTAACACACTAGTCCTCAGCTATTCTTCTTGACATTTTTCTCTGTAAAATAGACCTGTACTTGAAGAAATGAAAAGTGAAAGTGTTAGCCACTGAGTCTTGTCTTACTCTTTGTAACCCCATGAACTGTGGCCCACCAAGCTCCTCTGTCTATGGGATTTCCCAGGCACGAATACTGGATTGAGTTGCCATTTCCTTCTCTGATAAATTGGTTTTAATTTCTGTTAAATTATTCTAATATGAATGATATTACAATATTTTAATTTTTCTGCATTTTCTTATTTTACTTAACATTATGTCTTAGATAATTTTCCATTTCAATATGTACAACTCTATTCTGTTGAACTGTTGAGTAGTATTCTATGACATGGAGCTAGGAAGATCTGGAAGAAACCTAAGTATCAATCTTTAAGAGAGGGTTAACTTTGACAAACAATGGGGCAATAAGAACTTTGTGCATACTTCTGTGCACAGTGGAAATGCTTTTCTGGGGAAGACACCAAGAAGTAGGAGAGCAAGGTCTTTGAATGTCCCTAAATTTTCCTCTGAGTACTGTTAGAAGGTGGCTCAGTGGTAAAGAAGCTGCCTGTCAATGAAGGAGCTGACAGAGATGAGGGTTTGATCCTTGGCTCTGGAAGATCCTTTGTAATAGGAAATGGCAACCCACTCCAGTATTCTTCCCTGGAAACTGCCATAGACAGAGGAGCCCGGCGGGCTACAGTTCATGGGGTCACAAAAAGTCGGACATGATTGAGCATAAACGTACTGTTTACCTAAATCCTATGCTTTAACAATTGTCTCATTGTCATTCATTTCTAAGTAGTTTGTGAATTCTATATTGATTTTTCTCTTAAACATGAGTTATTGTCAAGGGGAAAGTTTCTAAGTCTATAGATTTTTGGAGCTATCTTTTTGATGATGAATCTAATTTTACTACTACATTGTGATCAATCAATATGGCTTTGTATGATTTCTGCTTTACGGGAGTCAATGAGATTTTTCTTCATGACCTAATATATGATCAATTTTCTTTTGTCAGTGTCCCTGACTGAGGAGAATGTTCTTTATTGTATTCAGTCTTCTATTTTATACTTATTATATCAAACTTGTTAATTATATTATTCAAATACTCAATATTCTTACTTGGTTCATCTGTTGTATATGCTGGTTCCTGAAAACTGTGTTGTTAGATATGCCCAAAAGTTCACGTGTTGCATTTTATTGTCAAATATCTCTTTTTGTCCTTCTAGTGCATTTGCTTAAAGTTTTCTTTTTTCCTAATACTAAGAATTGCTTTGTGTATCTTTTCTTATACTGTTATCTTCACTGTTTCTATGTTGTCTTATTTTAGATAGGTCTTTTAAGTATGGCCTTGGAGAAGGCCACTTCTTGGTGAACCACTCCAGTATTCCTGCCTGGAAAATCCCATGGACAGAGGAGCCTGGCAGGCTACACCCCATGGTATTGCAAGAGTAGGACACAACTTAGTGACTAAACCACCACCAACCATGGGTTTTCTACTGGAATATTTAAGTTTCTGTTCTTAATAGATAGAAATCCTTCACCCAGATGTTAGTTACCAATGTTTTGGGCTTATTTACGTTTTCTATTTTATGGTACCTTTTTTGTTTTTTCCCCTTTCTGCCTATCTTTGGTTGGTCAGTTTATTTTATTCCATTTTTTCCCTCCACTTGTGGTTTGTCAGTTATATGGCCCACTTCTTTCTCTTTTTTCTAGTTGTTGTTGTTTAGTTGCTAAATTACGTCCAACTCTTTTGTGTTCACATGGACTATAGCCCACCAGGCTCCTCTGTTCATGGAATTTCCCAGGCAAGAATACTGGAGTGGGTTGCCATTTCCTACTCCAGGATCTTCCTGACCCAGGAAGACATGACTGAACCCATGTCTCCTGCATTAACAGTTAGGTTCTTTACATTGAGCCAACAGGGATGCCCCTATTTTTTCTAGTTGTTGTTCATTCTCTCAGTTGTGTCTGACACTTTGCAACCCCATGGACTGCAGCACACCAGACTTCCCTGTCCTTTATCATATCCTGGAGTTTGCTCAAACTCATGTCCTTTGAGTCGATGAGGCCATCCAACCATCTCATCCTCTGTTGTCCCCTTCTCCTCCTGCCCTCAATCTTTCCCAGCATCAGGATCTTTTCCAATGAGTAGGCTCTTCCAGTGAGTCATCTCTTCGCATCAGGTGGCCAGAGTATATTGGAACTTCAGCATCAGTCTTTCCAATGAATATTCAAGGTTGATTTCCTTTAGGATTGACTGGTTGGATCTCTTTGCTGTCCAAGGGACTCTCAAGAGTCTTCTCCAGCACCACAGTTCAAAAGCATCAATTCTTCGGTGCTCAGCCTTTGTTGTGGTCCAGCTCTCACGTCTGTACAAGACTACTGGAAAAATCATAGCTTTGACTATATGGATCTTTGTCAGCAAAGTGATGTCTCTGCTTTTTAATAAGCTGTCTAGGTTTGCCATAGCTTTTCTTTCAAGGAGCAAGAATCTTTTAAATTTCATGGCTGTAGTCACCATCTGCAGTGATTTTGGAACCTAAGAAAATAAAGTCTGTCACTGTTTCCATTGTTTCCCCATCTATTTGCTATAAAGTGATGGGACCGGATGCCAGGATCTTCGTTTTTTGAATGTAGAGTTTTAAGCCAGCTTTTTCACTTTCCTCTTTCACCTTCATCAAGAGGCTCTTGAGTTCCTCTTTGCTTTCTGCCATAAGGGTGGTATCATCTGCATATCTGAAGTTATTGATATTTCTCCTAGCAGTCTTGATTCCAGCTTGAGCTTTATCCAACCTGGCATTTCACATGATGTACTCTACATGTAAATTAAATAAACAGGGTGACAATATACAGCCTTGACGTGCTCCTTTCCCAATTTGGAACCAGTCTATTGTTCCATGTACAGTTCTAATTGTTGCTTCTTTACCTGCATACAGGTTTCTCAGGAGGCAGATACAGTGGTCTGGCATTCCCATCTCTTTAAGAATTTTCCACAGTTGTCATCCATACAGTCACAAGGATTTAGGGTAGTCAGTATAGCAAAAGTAGATTTTTTTTTTTTAATTCCCTTGCTTTTTCTATGATCCAGCAGATGTTGGCAATTTGATCTCTGGTTCCTCTACCTTTTCTAAATCCAGCTGGTACATCTGGAAGTTCTCTGTTCACGTACTGTTGAAGCCTAGCTTCAAGGTTTCTGAGCATTACCTTGCTAGCATGTGGGGTTTCCCAGGTAGCTCAGTTGGTAAAGAATCCTCCTGCAATGCCAGAGACCCCAGTTTGATTCCTGGGTCGGGAAGATCCTCTGGAGAAAGGATAGGCTACCCACTCCAGGATTCTTGGGCTTTCCCTGCGGCTCAGGTGGTAAAGAATCCACCTGCAATGCAGGAGACCTGGGTTTGATCCCTGGGTTAGGAAGATCCCCTGGAGAAGGGAACAGCTGCCCACTCCAGTATTCTGGCCTGGAGAATTACATGGACTGTATAGTCCATGGGGTCACAAAGAGTCGGACAGAACTGAGCAACTTTCACTTCACTAGCATGTGAAATGAGCACAATTGTGCAGTAGTTTGAACATTCTTTGGCATTGCCCTTCTTTGGAATTGGAATGAAAAGTGACCTTTTCCTGTCCTGTGGCCACTGCTAAGTTTTCCAAATTTGCTGGCATATTGAGTGCAGCACTTGAACAGCTCATCTTTTAGGATTAGAAATAGCTTAGCTGGAATTCCATCACCTCTACTAGCTTTGTTAGTAGTAACACTTCCTAAGGTGCTCTTGACTTCATACTCCAGGATGTCTGGCTCTTGGTGAGCAACCACCCAATATCCCCTGGATAACCATCATGGTTATCCAGCTCACTGAGACCTTTTTTGTGTAGTTCTTCTGTGTATTCTTCCCACTTCTTCTTAATATCGTCTGCTTCTGTTAGGTCCATACTGTTTCTGTCCTTTATTGTGCCCATCTTTGCATGAAATTTTCCCTTGGTATCTCTAATTTTGTTGGAGAGATCTTGAAGAATATTAGTAATGATATTGAAATCCTTCAATATGGTCACTTTCCAGGATCAATGCTACCTCCTTTGAGTTTTCATTGCCCTCTGAAATGTATTTAGCTAATTTGTAGATAGTAGCTTTCAATGTGCTTCCTTGGTGTCTCAGTGGTAAAGAATCTACCTGCTAATTCAGGAGACCCAGATTCAATCCCTGAGTTGGGAATATCCCCTGGAGAAGGAAATGGCAATCCACTCCAGTTTTCTTGCCTGGAGAATTCCATGGACACAGGATCCTGTAGGGCTACAGTCCATGGAGTCACAAAAGGGTCGGACATGACTTAGCAACTAAACAATAACAGCAACTGCTTTCAATGTACCTTAAATAATATGTGCTTAGTCTGTGAGAATGTAATAAATGTTTCAGAGGTGTTTCAATCAAATAGTCACTAAATAATTATAATAGGTAGTAGTCAAAGAGTTATGTGGTTTCTAAATTACATGAATTCCACTGGTTTTAATAAATGTCAAAGTACTAATTAAAATTTTTTACTAAGTGATGCATGAGGTTATGTTGTAAAATATTTCATAAAACTAAGTTGATTGGCAAACTGTTAAAAACTAGGCTTTGGTGAACCATCTGGGCCCATTGAATTTGACGCTACGTCAAACTTGAGCTGTTCCTATGAATCACCTTTAATTTCCCTCCTTGGTAATGGCCTTCCCCTCAAAATCTTATTTTGCCTTTTAATAACCTAATTCATATCCATTTTGAAACATCTTTTTCCAGTAAACTTTACTTCCAATCTGCCTACATGGCAGAAATCTTGGGATTTTATCATTTCAGTCTTATACAGCTTTTTCATTTTATATTCTGTAAGGTTGTACCAAGATGGCTTCAAAAAACTGGTGTGCAAGTAAACAATTTCCTGCTCAGGAGACCTAAATTTCTATCTACTCTGAACCATTGGATCGACATATTAGCTCACTCATGTTTCATGGAAACATTTACCACTATGAGGTTGTCTGCATATTTCCATGTGTTCTTTTTTCCCCCTAGTGTAAGCACTTCCTTTATGGTCAGGAAACCCCTGACCTAAAGTTAATGTCAGAAGATCTCTAATAGGGGAAGTTTATTTCACAAGACCTCTAATATTACTCTACAAAAGTGATGTTTCTTCACCTTTGTTATTTCCTTGGGGCACTACAAGAATATGAGATAACAGTACTTTTTATTTCCACTTTAGATCGTTTATACACCTTAATAATTGTTGAACAAATGGATTCCTCTGTTTTGTGGATAATTTCTTTTTCTCCCCCTGAACACCTTATCCTGGTGGCTGTCTTATTGTTTCATTTGTGATATTCCATAACACATGCTTCCGTATGACTCAGCTCTCAGAGTCTGAGTGCCTCAGGTCTGAAATATAGGGAAAAAAAGGAATCTCACCTTTCAGTATCATTTATGACCATCAGCATTTTACCTAAGAGTTGGCAAAGTGCTTTGGAATTTTTTGAGAACAGGCTTTTCATAATAAATATGTGGTGTCATTATTGTCATCTTTTGATTTATATAATGTCACAGTGAATAGCAGTTCAGATTATGTCTACTGCTTTCCTCATGTGTTCTTTTTACATTGTCTCCTTAAATATTGCTCTGAATGGGCTACCCGGGGTTTGCCTTCATAACACTATGTGCTCACTTTTATTTCTCTATCAGTCTGTCTTTCTCCAAATGGATTATACTCTCACTGCCTGTTAAGATCTCCAGATACAGGTTGCTTTTACAGTTAGATTTACTACTAATTACTAGTCTGTAACATTCTTGTTTCCTAAAAGAATGGAAAAACAATTTTTGCCAAATCATACAATTATTTAAAGACAAAGCCTATATGGTCTAGTGCAAGGGGAAGACTTTTTGGTTCATGCATGGGACAGTGTGTTTTATGTGTACATAATTAGGATACTTATTAGAAAATTGTATTTAATCTCTACATTATATTTGTTTTCAGGTAGAGTCCCTTATCGGAGAAGGCAATGGCATCCCACTCCGGTACTCTTGCCTGGAAAATCCCATGGACGGAGGAGCCTGGTAGGCTACAGTCCATGGGGTCGCTAAGAGTCGGATATGACTGAGCGACTTCACTTTCACTTTCCCCTTTCATGCACTGGAGAAGGAAATGGCAACCCACTCCAGTATTCTTGCCTGGAGAATCCCAGGGATGACGGAGCCTGGTGGGCTGCCATCTATGGGGTCGCACAGAGTCGGACACGACTGAAGCGACTTAGCAGCAGCAGCAGCAGCAGTCCCATATATGATGTATCACAAAGATGACATGCTGATGACCTATTACAAAAATGAAAGATGGGGACAGAGATAGAAGAACTTATTTTAAAAAAGCATGTTGCTGAGGTTTTCTTCTGCTACAGATAGGAATATATATAACTCCTATGTAGTTTCTTCTAAGGTGATTCTATAAACGCATTTCCTTTTAGTTGAAAAAAGATTCACACTAATTCTCTAAGAATTTAATTGTATTTCTGTTCTATGGACACTCAGTAGATTTTCATGGAATTTTTGTGATTGAAGAATGTTATATCAACACTGTAGTATCAAATGGGTTATTAGACTTTTTTTGTTTTGATTGAAAGGAACAGAAAAGACAACTTTAAGCAAAAAAGGAGTATATTGTTTCAACAATCTGAAGAGTACAATAGGCTTCAGGCACAATTTGATCCAGGAGTTCAAGCTGGGCCACCAAGATTTCAAATCTCTACTTCTTTACTCTGTTTCCTGTGTTGATCTGTTCTCAGCACCTTTGTTGGCAGGATGGTGCCCAAAGTCTCCAGGCTGACAAGTCTTTCCTATAGAATCTTTTGTTTACTGTTAGTCTCTAAGGCAGAGAACTTTACTTCCCTGAAACAGGTTGTGCTTCTTAGAAGCAAATTTGTGTTTGTTGCTATTTGATTTTGAATAGAATAAGGTAAGCTTGGTATGGAGAAATTTGACACTTTGCAAAATACTGACATTTGCAGAGTGAGCTGCTGAAAGCTGTACTTAAAATTCATCTGTGAATGCAGTGTCCTCATAATGGTGTCTCAACACACAAATATTGTCAAGATTGACTGTCTTGTGGATTTGGAGTTATATAATGATTTGGTGAGAAGGAAATAAAGGAGAACATCATCAGTTAGTTTTGACCTCTGTTATTGTTGCCCACCACCAGCAGGGAAAGTTTGGTTTGCTTTCCCCAGTGTTCAGGGGGTGTAGGAAAGAGTCAAACTTCTTGATGAGAGGAAACTTTTCTTTTTTTAAAAATTGAAATTAACCACAGTTAATTTACAATGTTGTGTTAGTTTCTATTTTTAGTTTTTTAAGGAAACTCCATACTGTTCTCCATAGTGACTGTACCAATGTGCATTCCCACCAATGGTATAGGAGGGTTCTCTTTTCTCTACACCCTCTCCCTCATTTATTATTTGTACTCTTTGATGATGACCATTCTGACCCTCTTGAGGCGTTACCTCATTGTAGTTTTGATTTGCATTTCTCTAACAGTTAGTGATGTTGAATATCTTTTCATGTGCCTGTTGGCCATCTTTGTCTTCTTTGGAGAAATGTCTATTTAGGTCTTCTGCCCACTTTTTGATTGGGTTGTTGTTTGTTTGATATTGAGCTGTATGAACTGTTTGTATAGTTTGGAAATTAATTCCTTATCAGTTGCATCATTTGCAATTCTTGACAGTATAATCATGGAATCACAGAATGTTAGAGGTGAGAGGGATTTTTGAGATCATCAAGTCCTGCTTGTCACTTCATATAGAAAAGAATGAAGGAAATGTTTAGAGATGATGTGACTTGTGCCGGTCAGTTTTTGGTCCCTGTCAGTGGTAGATGGTAAAGTGGAGAAAGCATGACATTTGGAGGCAGACAGGCCAATGTGTAGTTTCTCTTCCTCCACAAAATGTGCAGATTTGATCCAGTTACTTAATGTCTACATGGTTCAGATATTAAATTGTTGAGTGATATGTAGGTAAAGCACCTATTAGAGTGCCTGGCACTTAGTGTGTGCTCAGTAACTGTAAGTAGACTTCCTCCTGCAGGGAACATATGCCTTCCTTTATTTCATCCCTATCTTAGAGTGCCCTTATGAGCCTTAACTTTATCAAGTCTATCACAATGTCATCTATGAGTGCAAACTATCCACTCATTTTTTGTTGTTGTTGTTGATTTCTTTGTAACCAGTCCTTTCCCTTGAAGAGGAAGGGCAGGTCTGAGTTCATATTTACCTGGTAAAATTAGGTGCTTTGTGTATTAAACAACTCTGTCTTCATGAACATTTCACATTATAACACAAAAGTCAATACAAATAAAAATATACATGAATATTGCTACATGTAACACGAAGAGATTCTAGAGCTTGATTTGGCCCTTGCCTACCTTTCTGCCACCCATCTACTACTTCTGTCACCCTTATTATCAGGTTCTAGTTAAGTTGGCCTTCAGGACATTCCTCCAAAAGGTCAGATTGGTTCCTGCTCTGTAGCCTTGGCAATGGCTGTTACCTCTAGTGTGTGGAATGTTCTTTCCCTATTTTGCTTGGCTCCTTCTTGTTACTCAGATTTTTTGAGTCCTTAGCTGATCAGCCAATCTGAAATGCCTTTAGTCCTCTATTGTATCAACTGGTTACATTTTCATTATTCAGTTCAGTTCAGTTGCTCACTTGTGTCTGACTCTTTGTGACCCCATGAACTGCAGCACGCCAGGCTTCCCTGTCCATCACCAATTCCTGGAGTTCACCCAAACTCATGTCCATTGAGTCGGTGATGCCATTTTCATTATAGCACTTCTTATTTGTTTGCTGATTTATTTTTTGTGGATTGGCTGTGTCCTTCCGTTAGACTAGTTAACATAGTTAGCTCTGTTATGAAGATAACTACATAGTTACTTTGTAGTTAACTATGTAGCTATCTCTCTTGTTTCCCATTGTATAATGTCTAAAGCAGTGCACTGTACACAGTCCATAAATATTTGTCAGATGAATCAGGGAGTGTATTTGAATAACCCATTTAGGTTGCACTGTGTGTTGTGAAAAGGAGTCCAGGCCAGTATTCTAAGCTACTTTTATTCCAGACTATGTGATCTTGGGAGAGAATTCTGCCTTTTGGATGTTGATTACTTTTCTGATAAAATAAGTTTAACTAGATCACATAAAGCTTCTTTCTTCTCTTCCAAATTGTAATTCTGTGACTGTTTCCTTCCATGCTAGACAACTGATAGGGCCCAGGACATGATATCCTCAAATATGGTACCTTGGCATATTGAATATTTTAAACTGAAGGAATTTGAGAAACAGTATAGGAAGGACCTTCTCACCTTCTCCTTCTTTGGTGAAGCAGATTATAACACCTTCATCTGAGATGCCCTTCCTGTGTTTATTATCTCCGAATGTGGAGGAATGCTGAGAAGAGTACAAATGTACAGGGTCTGTTAAGTTTTCCCCAGTTATTACTTTTAGCCTGTACCCTTTTGTCCTATCACATGTTCCCCCAACTTTGCACTTTGCATTACACCTAGTATCAAAAAACTCAGGCTTAACCTCTTCTTCAGGTCTTTGCTTCCTTATAGGAAAACAACAGAATGGGAAAGACTAGAGATCTCTTCAAGAAAATTAGAGATACCAAGGGAACATTTCATGCAAAGATGGGCTCAATAAAGGACAGAAATGGTATAGACCTAACAGAAGCAGAAGATATTAAGAAGAGGTGGCAAGAATACACAGAAGACTGTACAAAAAAGATCTTCACGACTCAGATAATCACGATGGTGTGATCACTCACCTAGAGCCAGACATCCTGGAATGTGAAGTCAAGTGGGCCTTAGAAAGCATCACTACGAACAAAGCTAGTGGAGGTGATGGAATTCCTGTTGAGCTATTTCAAATCCTGAAAGATGATGCTGTGAAAGTGCTGCACTCAATATGCCAGCAAATCTGGAAAACTCAGCAGTGGCCACAGGACTGGAAAAGGTCAGTTTTCAGTCCAATCCCAAAGAAAGGCAGTGCCAAAGAATGCTCGAACTACTGCACAATTGCACTCATCTCACACTCTAGTAAAGTAATGCTCAAAATTCTCCAAGCCAGGCTTCAGCAATACATAAACCGTGAACTTCCAGATGTTCAAGCTGGTTTTAGGAAAGGCAGAGGAACCAGAGATCCAATTGCCAACATCAGCTGGATCATCGAAAAAGCAAGAGAGTTCCAGAAAAACATCTATTTCTGCTTTATTGACTATGCCAAAGCCTTTGACTGTGTGGATCACAATAAACTCTGGGAAATTTCTGAAAGAGATGGGAATACCAGACCATCTGACCTGCCTCTTGAGAAACCTGTATGCAGGTCAGGAAGCAACAGTTAGAACTGGACGTGGAACAACAGACTGGTTCCAAATAGGAAAAGGAGAATGTCAAAGCTGTATATTGTCACCCTGCTTATTTAACTTATATGCAGAATACATCATGAGAAACGCTGGGCTGGAAGAAGCACAAGCTAGAATCAAGATTGCCGGGAGAAAATATCAATAACCTCAGATATGCAGATGACACCACCCTTATGGCAGAAAGCAAAGAAGAACTAAAGAGCCTCTTGATGAAAGTGAAAGAGGAGAGTGAAAAAGTTGGCTTAAAGCTCAACATTCAGAAAACTAAGATTATGGAATCTGGTCCTATCACTTCATGGCAAATAGATGGGGAAACAGTGGAAACAGTGTCAGACTTGATTTTTCTGGTCTCCAAAATCACTGCAGATGGTGCCTGTAGCCATGAAATTAAAAGACGCTTACTCCTTGGAAGGAAAGTTATGACCAACCTAGGTAGCATATTTAAACGCAGAGACATTATTTTGCCAACAAAGGTCCGTCTAGTCAAGGCTATGTTTTTTTCTGGTAGTCATGTATGGATGTGAGAGTTGGACGGTGAAGAAAGCTGAATGCCGAAGAAGTGATGCTTTTGAGCTGTGGTGTTGGAGAAGACTCTTGAGAGTCCCTTGGACTGCAAGAAGGTCCAACCAGTCCATCCTAAAGGAGATCAATCCTGGGTGTTCATTGGAAGGACTGATGTTGAAGTTGAAACTGCAATACTTTGGCCACCTCATGCGAAGAGTTGACTCATTGGAAAAGACCCTAATGCTGGGAATGATTGAGGGCAGGAGGAGAAGGGGACGACAGAGGATGAGATGGCTGGATGGCATCACCAACTCGATGGGCATAGGTTTGGGTGGATTCAAGGAGTTGGTGATGGACAGGGAGGCCTGGCGTGCTGTGATTCATGGGGTCGCGAAGAGTCGGACACAACTGAGTGACTGAACTGAACTGAACTGAAGGCTCCAGTGTAACTAGAAACTTATTTTAATTAAATTTTTATGTCTTTATCCTAATTTTTTTTTAATCCTAATTTTTTTAGTCGATTGAATTTTCAGGTCTAGCCAGGGAACTAAGAAATGTCAAGGAAAAGTTTTTCTTTCTTTACACAGTCTGATAAGAATTTACTTTTATAGGTTAAGGTACTCCTTTAGATGGTGTCTGTATATCAAAACACAAATCAAATACCAGTCAGTAGCTGATGGTTCTGGAGAATCAGACAATAGGTGAAAAATAGGCATTACCTAAGGTAAAAAAAAAAAAAAGCTTTATATGGAGTGAAGTATTGTACTACCTGTGGAAGGTAGATTTGTAAATACTTAAGAATCTTCCTGATAAATGGAAAAAAGGTGATAGTAATCAAAACATAAATACCCATCTGAATTATTCCTTCCTATATAATTTCAGGGAAGTTATATAAAATTAACATTTAGGCCTTTCCTTCTGTGATTACCTTTATAAACAAACTGATAGTTGGCAGAATTCTTTTCCTTTCCCCACATTATTTGCCTTTCAGAATAGAAAGTGGTAATTCAGTACTCTGCATTAGTTTCCTATTGATGCTTTAATAGATTACGCCAAACTTGGGAGTTTAAAATAACACAGATTTAGTATCTTACACTTCTGGAAATCAGAAGTCTGAAATATGGGTCTCATTGGTCTGAGATCAAAGTGTCATTGGGCTGCACTCCTTCTTAAGACTCTGGGGGAGAATGTTTTCTTGCCTTTTCCATCTTTTAAAGGCTGCCCACATTTCTTGGTTCATGACCATTTCCTCCATCTTCAAAAGCCAGCAGTGGCCAGTTATGTCTTTATCTCATACTGTATCACATTGGGACTCACTTGTCTGCCTCCATCTTCAACTGTTAAAAACCCTTGTGATTAAAAACCCTGGATTATAACCCAGGATAATGTCTCTGTTTTAAGGTCAGCTGATTTGCAGCCTTAATTCCCCTCTGTCAGGTAATATATTCACAGGTTCTGGGAAATAGGACATGGACATCTTTAACTAACCACATGTACTCAGTCCTGTCCAACTCTTTGTGACCCCATGGACTTCAGCCTGCCAGGCTCCTCTGTCCATGGGATTTCCCAGGCAAGAATACTGGAGTGGTTGCCATTTCCTCCTGCAGGGGATCTTCCCAACCCAGGGATCAAACCCAGGTCTCCTGCGGTCCTGCATTGGCAGGCAGATTCCTCACCACCAAACCACCTGAGAAACCCATGGACATCTTTGAAGGAGTATAATTCTTTTCTTTTTAAAAAATTTTTAGTTAGAGGATAATTATTTTACAGTATTGTGTTGGCTTCTGCAATACATCAACATAAATTAGCCTACACATATGTCCCTTCCCTCCTGAACCTCTTCGTGCCACCCTCCACCCCATCCCTCCCCTCTAAAGCACCAGGTTTGGGCTTGATGCATCATACAGAAACAAATTGGAGGAAGTGTTATCTTGCCTACCACACACTACTTAAGAAAAAAAGAACAGTCCCCAAGAAAAACAAGTTCCAAGGAATCTGCCAAAGTGAAAACAATGTATGTATTAATATGTGAAGATAACTGTATTCCTTTTTCAAATGTTTAAGACAAAATGTGGCGACATCTATCTTCGGGTTTATTGAAGAAGAGCTACCATGTAGGTCAAGCAATATCCCCAATGATAGGTTAAAAATATCAGCAGCTGGGGGTTTGTAACCCAGATTCAGAAAACCATCTTGATCCTGGAACTCTTTCTTTAATCTACCAGCACCATCTTTTATGTGATAAGTTGGTAGAAATTGTACAGTCCCATTTACATAGATTTGCTGCCCACGGAAAATGTTCACTGATGTAGTTTGGTTGAAACCCCTTTGCCTTGCAACTCTGGCTTCAAATGATTTGGGAAAGAATCTACAGATATGACCAACCACACAACAGAAACCTGTAATATTCTCTTGTGCAACAGCAGACATAAATTTCTACTTTGCTTAACTGGAAGCCAAGTGTACAGAGGGAAGGGAAGTTAACTTCTGGCCCTGATTCATCAGTTTTATTGAAGTTAAATTCTTTTGTTTTAATGCACACTTGATTGAGCAAGCATTTACTGAGGCAGTTATGGTTTGTAGGCGAAAGAGACAGTTGAAGAAAGAACAAATGAATCTAATGTAAATCAAATACTTAGTCCTTTTATAGGGACTACAAAGACTTAAATCTGTGTTCTTAATGGTAATTTTTACAAAACTCCAATAGGAGACTTTGACAGTGATTGTTTCGGTGGGGAGATGGGTTTTTCCTTTCACATGCTAATCACCTGCTCCTGGTGATATTTCTCTCCTTGACTGCAGTCATGGAATTGAATAATTTATGGAATGAATTTTGTTGTAAATTTATTGTGTCACAAGCAGGTTGTAATTTCACTAACAGTTCACTTAAGTTATTAAGTTAAAAAAATGTGTTTGATAGGATAGTGCATTTGGAGGCTTTTTTTTTCCTCTCAGCAAGTTCACATCTTATATATTTTCAAAACAGAGTACTTGCCTAATTTTTATTCAGAATCTGATATGCGAGAAGGAAGTACATATTAACATAAGTGGAATCGCATTTGCACCCTATTGTTGAATTTTGGAAGTCATAAACAAATTATTGAAGATTTTATAGAGACAGAAATAGCATTAAATCCACAGTGCTGTGGCGCCGCTGCCATTGTTCCCTGCATAACTGTCCCCAGCTTGCTTATGACGAATGAGGGGCTGGCGGTATAAAGGTGAAGATGTTCCTGGGAGGGGGAAAAAGCCACATTAATCCCTTCATATTTTGCTTCAACTCTGAGGTTAAGATAATGGCACACTATCACTCCCCCAAATCTTATCCAATTCTAATGGACTACAAAGAGAATACGAAAGAAAAAAATCTTTAAATATCTCTCGCAGGGGTATCTGATTGGCCTCTATCTACATTTGCTACAGTCTCAGGACTTCTCTTTTAATGGCCATTCCACTGTGATAAGAGGCAACATTTGGCTACTGCAGAAACCTCTGCTTATTTCTGCTCCCAATGCTTCAGCATTCAGCAAATACACATTTAAGGTCACCAGTTATTTACATTGAAATTTTTCTATTGACCCTGCCAGTGTGAATGAATTTCAAACAAGTCATTTCTTTCTCTGTATAGATGATTCCCCTAGGTTCCTGGTGGGGGTTACTTTTAATTCCTCTAGGAGTTCCCTCTATTCTTGTTAGCACCCTGAGGATTTGCTTTCTGTTTATCCCCCTGTTTCCCAATGTGTGGCCCCCTCTCCCTGCACCCTACCCTGGGTATTCCAACCCTTGCATGGAGGGCGCTGGATAATAGCCACTATTCTTGAACAGGAATAGTTTTTAGGCCTTTAGAATAGACATTTTCACCATCTGTTACATAGAATCTAGAAATGTGATGAGAAAACAGGTTGTAATTAGTTAAAAAAAATGGTAAAACTCGGTGTGTCTTAATACATTTAGAGTTGATGAAATAGCCTCTGAATTTCCACGAAAAAGAAATGAAGCTTGTACTTTAAAAAAAATCAATAGGGTTTACTTTTTGGAGCAGTTGGGATTTTTAAAAATTGAGCGGAAAGTGCAGAGTTCCCATATGTTCCTGTCTCCTTCCCCTTCTTGCCTTAGTGTTGTTAAAAAGCAAAATTTAACTGAGTAAATTGTAAAGTCTTACTGGTTTTATTCAAGGATAAACAGGCAGCATCCTATCTAGCATACGGAAAGGAGCTCTGAGGAACTGTACAAAAGGAAAGACTTTATAGGCAGAAGGGAGGGGGACAGGAATGTATACAAGTTTCCCCCTCAGTCTGAAAGTAGAACCTTCTTAGGAAGTCCTTCATAAGCCAAAATGGTGTAAAGTGAAGAAGCAGTTACCTTAGGACATATCTTGCTAACAGATGCACAAAATAAATTGAGATAAAGCACAGATGCTCACAGACACAGTTCAGAGTTATGGCTGCTTGATGCTGAGATGCTGAGTGTAGTTCCTGGGGAAGGAGCTTGGTGGTGCCACTCTTGCTCTTCTGGTTGCCTGCTGCCTCTCTAAAGGCTCACTGCAAAATAAATGCTGAACACTTTTCATTTTTTGCCTTTTTTAAAATAAAAAATGAAAATCCTCTTCAGATTTCTTTTGGTTAGTCAAAAAAGGTACTAATGCAGATCTTTTGTCAAAGCAAAGTGGCACAAAGCAAACTTTAAAAAAGCAGGTGATACCAGTACTAGCAAAAAGTGGATTGGTTATGGCAAGGTCACTTTCCTTTAGGGGATGGCAGGGGCCTACTAGGCAGATTACCTAACTAGGGCTGATCAGGTGATTCCTGACTGACTGGCTTATGATTCCATTTTTGTGCTAAGTTGCTTCAGTCATGTCCTATTTGTGGACTATTTGTGACCCTATGGACTGTAGCCTGCCAGGCTCCTCTGTCCATGGCATTCTCCAGGCAAGAATACTGGAGTGGATTTCCATGCCCTCCTCCAGGGGATCTTCCTGACCCAGGAATAGAATGCACATCTTGTGTCTCCTGTTGTTGGTAGGAAGGTTCTTTACCACTAGCGCCACCTGGGAAGCCCAAGATTCCATTTTGGGGAGAGGCCAAAACTGTAGTCGGTTTGGTGTGGTGGGGCTTGAAAGTGAAAGTGAAGGTCGCTCAGTCAAGTCCGACTCTTTGTGACCCCATGGCCTATACAATCCATGGAATTCTCTGGGCCAAAATACTGGAGTGGGTAGCCTTTCCCTTCTCCAGGGGATATTCCCAATCCAGGGATCGAACCCAGATCTCCTGCATTGCAGGCAGATTCTTTACCAGCTGAGCCACAAGAGCAGCCCAAGAATACTGGAGTGGGTAGCCTTTCCCTTCTTCAGCAGATCTTCCCAACCCGGGAATCGAACCAGGGTCTTCTGTATTGTGGGTGGATTCTTTACCAACTGAGCTATCAGGGAAGCCCTGTCATGGGGCTTAACATAAGTGATTTCATCTTGGGTGTGTTGTTTTGTTTTGAAAAGTGTGGCACTTTTATTACAATTGAGTCAGTGTTGATATATCACAACTAACTAAAGTCCATTGTTTACATTAGACTTGGTATTGTACATCATATGGATTTTGATAAACATATAACACATCTCCACCATTACAGTTTCATATTGAACAGTTTCACTCTCCTGTGCTCCATCTGTCCCTGTCTTATCCATCCTTATCTGCTCCCCTCACCCTGTAGTGGCAACCACTGTTCTTTTCACTGTCTCCATAGTCTTGCCTTTTTCAGAATGTCATATAGTTGGAATCATACAGTAAGTAGCCTTTCAGATTGGCTTCTTTCACTTAGCAATATGCATTTAAGAGTCATCCAGGTGTTTTCATGGCTTGATAGCTTATTTCTTTTTAATGGCTGATTAATCAGCTTGTACATATTGGGTGACATTGAGTAGGAATTCATATTTTCTCATATGGAAGAAAAGATAAGAAAATTCACCTTTTGCCCTTCTGCGTCTATCCTGGCATCTTGTATTTTCTTTTCATTGCTGATAACGTGATAGTTAAGTCATCATTATAATGTATGGCCACAATAATGAGAATGATTAAACAGTACACACAGGAAAATCATACTCATTCATTTGATCATATTTCATATATACCTGTTAGCATTTTCCTTTGGTTAATTATATATAGCATAAATGTCTAGTCTCTTGATAAGAAAAAGAGACTTGTTTTTAATGCTGTAGATATATACTTGATCTGAAACCAACTCAAGTAAATTATCATTCTGTGTGCCTATACATGCCTACTATCAGAGACATATTCAATCCACAGATTTTTTTTTTTTAACACATACTGGGTATTTGGTACCAATCTGTATACCAGCAAAAGATTGGTGAACAAGATGGAGCTTACAACATCTTATTGTAAGCATCTTGATGTAAGCAACAAAAAGGCGATAAACAAATGGTTAACATTAATTTAGGTCCTAAAAAGTTCTATGAAGAAAAACAGGATAATGTGGTAGAGTGTAAGCATGTGTATATGTGTGTGTGTGATGCATTAATACATATGTGCATGTACACATTGTGTGTGTGGTGTATGTATGTACACTGTGTACATGTGCAAGTGTGTCCTAACAGGCAGGTTGCAGCTGCTTTTGCTAAGTGTGTAGGGAAGGCCCCTCTGAGGAGATGGCATTTAGTGTGATAACCAGCAGGCATCCGTGTGAAGATCTAAGGAAGGGCATTTAGGCAAAAAGTACAGCAAGAACAGTAGTCTTGAGTTAGAGCTGGATGTGTCACAGGAACTACAAGAAGGCTGGTGTGACTGGAGTAGGGCAACCAATGGGGAAATGGAGATGTGGGAAAGGCAGGTTGGAGCCAGATCTTATCTGGGTTTGCAGACTGTGGTAGATTTTTGTTCTAAGTGTATTGGGAACAATTAAACTTACCTAAAGAGAGGTCTGGCTTTTGCCCTTGGCTCCTGGCAGCTCCTTGTGATGTTCTGCTTGATTAGTGTGTCTTTGTTTGCCTGATAATCTTGAGCCACACTGAATAGTGATTTATGGTGGTGACTTTAGGCCATGCAGGACCAGCTCAAGTTCCAGATTAACTGGAGACTGAAGATCAGCCATTTAGGGAATCAACTGTATCTGAGTGACTGAACCCCAATAAAATGTCTGAATATCAAGTCTTGAGTGAGCTTCTCTGGTTGGCAGTACTCCATGAGTACTCTCACACATCACTGCTGGGGTAAGTTACTGCTTTATATGACTTCCCTGCAAAGGACAACTGAATGCTTTGTGCATGGAATTCTCCTGGCATTCCCACACTCCTCTACACCTTCAAATTTCAGTTTATATCTTTTCACTGTAATAAGCCATAAATATGAGTATAAGAGCTTTCAGTGAGTTTTCTGAGTCCTTCTAGAGAACTATCAAACCTAAGGGTAGTTGTGGTGACTCCCAAACTTGCAGTTGATGTCTTAAGTATGGGCAATCTTGGAGCCGCCTAAACTTTGTAGTTGGTGTCACAAGTGAGAATGATAGGGAGACTCCCTCAAAATGCAGAAGACGTTGGATTTCAAGCAAGGGAGGAACAAGGTTGGACTTCTGCATCAGGAAGATGACTTTGCTCTGTTAGGAGGCTATCATGGAGACTATCACAGAGGTCTAGGTAAGAGATGATGGAGGCTTAACGTGGATGACAACAGTGGAGATGGTGTCCATGGTATTTTCCAGGCCAGAATAATGGAGTGGATAGTCTTTCCCTTCTCCAGCGGATCTTCCTAATCCAGGGATCGAACCCAGGTCTCCCGCACTGCAGGCAGATTCTTTACCAGCTGAGCCACAAGGGAAGTCCAAGAATACAGGAATAGGTAGCCTATCCCTTCTCTAGCAGATCTTCCCGACCCAGGAATCAAACCAGGGTCTCTTGCATTGTAGACGGATTCTTTACCAACTGAGCTATGAGGGAAGCCTGAGATAAAGCATATATTTGGTCAGTAAAAATGACAGTACTTGTTGATGAATGAACCCTCATATTTTTGTCACAGACAAATATCTGTGACTTGAAGACAAATCCCACTATTAAATATCAGCACACTTTAAGTTGCATGATGGAAAGATTTTCTGAGAAATTTAGAAAACTCTACTTGAGTTTTTCAAGCCCTTTGAACTCATTGTCTCCCAAGGACTGTCTTTTTCTTTTTTTTTTACTGGTTAAACATAAATCTCGGTTTATTTGGTCTAATGTTAGCCACAAATTATTTCTTTCCACACAAAGCATGGACTGTATCTTAAAGCATGTTTAGTAACATACTATTAGTGTTCAAAACTTTCCAGTATTAGTTCTCTTTGTGTGTAATTCAAAGATGTGTAGTTTAGGAAACATTGACAATTACATGGGTTTTGTATACTGGGTGTGAATTTGGAAGCAAGTACTTTCCTTAAGGTTGTTATACTATTGTGCCAAGCCAATGTCCCAGGTCATTCAAAAACTTTATGAAACTTTCTTTTATTCTTTTGTATCACCCCAAAATAAATGCTGACATTGAAGAAATGTGCTCAGTGTCTAGTGCTGGGTCTGGCTAGTACATAAAAGATACTAGACAGGTACTGGCAGGATGGAAGAATGAATATAAGGCATTTGAGTATTGACATTATTAGAGAATAACAAGCACATGGAGAACTCACAAGTCTTTCAATATTTAGTTTTTGGGGCAAACAAGTGTCCTCACTACTACAATCTATCTTCTGGGTAAGAATCTAAAGTTTGGCTCAGTTGAGAAGAATGTCATATGAATAATACTCTACTATTACTATACCTCCATTGAGTTCCTGAAGAAGTGAAGTGAAGTCTCTCACTCATGTCCGACTCTTTGCGACCTCATGGACTGTAGCCTATGACGCTTCTCCGTCCATGGCATTTTCCAGGCTGGATGCCAAATACTAGGCTGGCTCTGGGGATTATAAAAGCAAAGAATACTTACCCTCAGTAATTTCATGTTCTTGGTGAGCAACACTTCTTAGGGGTTAAGGAGAAGAAGTGGATGGGATTCATTTTCTGTAGAACAAGACATCTGGGTGTTGATGCTCAGATGGCATGCCTAGCGGACAAAAAAGAAAGCAGGAGGCAGAAGTCCTCGATTATCTTTTATCTTTTCCATGACTCATTTCTACTTTGGGTAAATGAGCAGAATCTAACATTCAAGGGAACAAGCTGTCAGTTCTTTCCTAGTAAAAGATAAATTTCATAATATTACTTCTGAGCAGGTACAATTTGTCCTTGATCATTCTCGATAAATCTTTGTTTTTTTGTTCCATCTTGCTCTGGGCCTTGGGAATTTGATGCTTCAGAACCCTGTCATCCAGGCCCTTTGCCCAAATTCTGTATGGGCTTCAACAAGGGGAAAAAAAAACACAATGAAACAACCCTCACATAGTTTCTAATCTGCAGGGAGATAAAGCAAATTCTTGAAGAAATATATGATGAAGAGAATAATGCAAGTTAAATACAGAGTGCTCTAAGGAGAGAGGAAGTTCCAGGGTGGCTCACGTCATGTTTACTGGGGGAAGGGGAGCTGGGACATGACAGAGAGGATTAGGAAGGATGACAGGCTGAATCAGCTTATATTGCCTCTTTGCAGTCCATTGTTATATTTTCAGAAATTTTGTTGTGGGTTAATGTTGCCTTAATGAGTTGAAGTCAGCCACTGTATTTACACCTTATTAGGATGAAATCAACCACTGTATTTCTGTGAAGTATTTGCACCACAGAAATTGGCAAACACTATAACACAGGGCTCCCTCCACCCAGAGCTGGTTGTTAAACACTCGCTAGCATCCTGCTGAATGTGGGGAAACCATGGCTCTGACAGGGACCTGGGATGCAAAAGGGAAAACTCTCCAGGTAGGGAACCTAGGCAGGGAAGTAAGAAAGGAAACATTGTGTGTGTGTGTGTACATAAGCATGTAAAGATCAGCATGATTGAGGGATAAGAGAAACATAGGGGAGTGTTAAAAATGAGACCAAAAAGTAGGTTAGGGTCTTGAATATCACAGTTTTCAGTGAAAGGATTTTTTATTTCATTTGATAGTAAGTAGAGAGTCTTGGAAGGTTTTGGATCTTGAGAGTGAGATAATCAGAAGATGATGCTATATAGGCTGTTGAATCATCATCCAAGATTAAGGTCCCAGAGCCCTCTGAAACGTACCTCATGTCCTTCATATTACAGCTGTTACTTTCACAGTTTCTGTTCCTTCCATCTCTTTGTTTCCATTGTCAGTAGGAAGCTGAGGAGCTGACTTTGGGGTTCAGGAATGAGCTTTCTTTCTTTGAAAGGTCTTTTCTACATCAAAATTACATTTTTGGCATTTGTAGGGGTGTGCAATCTGAGGTAAGTGGTCTAATTTAATTCCCCGCCCATAGTTAGCTAGTGGTTTCAATTTATTGACTAGTTCATCATTTCCTCACTGATTTTAAAGGTCAGGACACATACAGATGATAAAGGTTAAGATCCAAACTGATATCATCGGAGTGTCTGATGCTTTTCCCAATGAATTATAATTATATTACCATCTCTAACATGATCTAAAACCCTTTGCTTTAATTGCAGAGCTTTCTAACTTGTCATATAAATGGGCTTGCTTTAATATGGGTTCTCCCAGAAATTGAATCTGAGGCACAGTAGTAGAGTTTTGGGGAAGTGATGAAAGGAAGGGAGGGTATCCAATAAACATTCCTTTGTGATGCAAGTTACCATTGTGTGTAATTAGTTTTGGTCTTAATCTGTGTAATAAAAATTTGAGCTACTAACACTTATATAGCGCTTGTTATATACTAGGCACTGTTCTAAATCCGTTACAAATCTTAACTCATTTATTTTTCATAACAACTTCATAATTCTTCCATTTTGCAGATGGAGAAGCTGAGGCAGGGAGAGATGTGATCAGGGCCAATAGCTTGTAAGCAGCAGGTCCAGAAATTTGCAGGACTTTAAGAGATTACAGGACTGATTATCCAGGGGAAAATGTTCTTTATAGTGAAGTGGGTGAAATGCTAGGGCTTCTGAAATTACATCAGTGGTGAAAATTGGCACGAAGTATTGCTTCTGTCCCTAGGTAAATATTTGTGGAAACCCAGACCTGACCCTTACATACGCCATTCTATTTTGAAATAGAGTAGACAATAATTTCCCAAAGAAAGCTGTTTTAAAAAATACTGATTAGATTGTCCATTTGAATGATACTGAAATGCATTTGTTAAACTGCTGTGTGTAAAATAAGGAATGAAGGAAAATGCAAAAACCAGAATCTTTTGTTTTTTCTCGCATTGGTTTATATATCAACCCATTTCCCCCATCACTGTGTATCAAAAACCAAAATGTAAAAAACATTTTTATCTTTCATTTTTTATTAAAAATACTGTTAGGACTCTAATGTTGTAAGAATATATTTAAGTTTTAATTTGCATTTCATTTATCTATCCCATTGGTGTAACTGGTGCTCAGTCACCCCAGGATGCAGGTTAATAACCTCCTAACCTAAGGAAAAAGGAATGATAAAAGAACATCCTGTGGTTTAGGTAAACATTTAAGTCACTGTCTTTTTAAAAAATAACCTCTTTATTTCTTGCTTTTTCTGCTCATACCATTTTGTGCATTCCAAAGCTTTGTTGGCCGTTAAAAAAATTAATTACATTAAGGCATTGTTTTTAACAGAATTATAAATAAGTTACTGTAAAACTTTGGTTTATACCATAATGGTAAGAAGACATATTTATATTTCATATATCTGTATTAAAATTAGAGTAGTGTTTGTGATTTGCAATACACTAAGGTATTTTTCTTATTCATATCTTAATAACAGCATTAGTTAATATGCTTCTGAAGCACATAAGCCAATTAATCTTGAAGAAAGTTATATAAAGACATCAACAGAGTTTTAAGAAATGTGCTAAAGTTGTAGGTCAAAAAGCATGCCAAACCAGTGTAGCTCGCCTCATTATGTGTTATAAATAAAAATGTTAGTATAACTACTTAGCACAGTGCTTTGCACATTGTAGCATCAAATAAAAGCTTTTTGAATGAATGGATGGATATGTGATGGCTAATTTATGTGTCAACTTCACTAGGCTGTGATACACAGATATTTGGTTAAACATTATTCTAGATGTTTCTGTAAAGGTATTTTTTAGATGAGATTAACATTTAAATCAGTAGACTTTGAGTAAACAAGATTACCCTCCATAATATGGATGGGCCTCATCCAATCAGTGGAAAACTTTAGTAGTAAAAGACTGACTTTCCTCACAAAGAAGAAATTCTACCTTTAGACTTGAGATGAAGTAGGAACTTCCTTGGGTCTCCAACCTGTTAGCCTGCCCTGCAGATTTGGGATTTGTCAGCCAGTATAATCATGTGAGTCAATTCCTTAAAATCTATCTATCTATCTACACACACACACACACACACACACACACACACACGCACGCACCCTGTTGGTTCTTTTCTCTGAAGAACCTTGAGTAATATTGGATGAAAGCTATTGGATAAATATATTAAGATATGTACAATTGTATTAGAATTGTGCAGGTAAAAAAAAAATCTATCCTCCCAAAAATCTTGTGTTGAGATGAACACCAACTTGGTTATTACCACTGACAATTTTTGAAATGAATTTGCCTTTTGGTGAAATTCTCCTTTTTTCATTTCTTTACCAAAGCCTTCTCATATTCTTTTTTTCCTTTTTTCCTTTTCCTCTCCAGAGACTCTTTGGGTTTATACTGGCTTGTATCTTTAAAGGTGTTGGTGTTCACCCCCCATCAGAATTTGCTTAGCCTCTCAATCCTGTCTGTTAAATGATGATCTCTAAAATGTATTAGAGCTTTAAAAGTTGACTGTGTCACTAATTTATTCAGTTATCTTTAAAGAGGAATTACTAGGTCTTTGTGGAATGCAGCATAATGCTTAATTTTTTTTTGTGAAAGCAGTCATGGTGACAGTAATTCTTTTGGTGTTTGTTACTTTCTATTACAGCTTGTGGGATTTTAAATTAGAATAGAGAAAGTGAAAGAGAAAAGTGAAATGAATCTTGTGTCCATTGTACAGGCATCTGTGATTGTAGAATAAGGGAATGTAGATGGCACAATAATAGAACTGTGCCCAGTAGAGAACAGAAACCCAGAAAGCAGCCTTGTGGAAATTGTAAAATAACATTCAGGAGAGATACTTCACTGGTATTTCTGCCCAGTTGCCACTTGCCCCAACCCATTGTAAGACAAGGGTGTAGGTGCAAGTAAGAGTGAAGATTTAGGGCCAGTCGTTCAGTGTATGCCCTACTGTGTGTGCTCAGTGGCTCAGTCATGTCTGACTCTGACCTCACGGACTGTAGCCTGCCTGGCTCCTCTGTCCATGGGATTTTGCAGGCAAGAATACTGGAGTGGGTTGCCATTTTCTCTTCCAAGGGATCTTTCCGATCCCAGGATTGAACCCTAGTCTCCTGCATTGGCAGGAGGATTCTCTACCATTGAGCCACTTGGGAATTCTAGTACATTCTGTACCACTATGTGAAAAAGTAAAACAAAACAAAACAAAACAAAAACCTTTACAATATATTGGGTAAATCAAAAGGAATTTCTGTTCAGAGGATTTCCTTTTAGTCTAGCAAAGTTTGATCTGTCTAGATTAGTGTTCCACTGGATGGATAATTAATAAGGATATTAATTGAAGAGTTGATGAAGAGCGCCTTTTCCACAGAAGCTGTGGTGGGTTCTCATGTCTTATTTGATTAAATGTTTCATGGACGTGAAACCTTCCCATTGGGAGTTAGACATGTTACCTTAATTCTTCGAGCCAGTTGTTTCTTCTGATGTGACATCTTTACAATGTTCTCTCAATTGAGGAAGTATTGATCAGTTTGCCAGCATTATAGATTTTCATTCAGCAACAGTGCTTCTGAAACAAATGCAGAGTTGTCTTTTAGAGAAACGCCTGTCCCATAAAAATTTTAAGAACTAGAGCAATGACCATCTGTTTTGATTATTTTAAGAGCAGTTCTTTTGGCAGTCTGGTACAGGAGATGACCTCTCTGAGCCCTTTTCAGTAGTGTGATTTTAAGATTCGTTGCTGGAAAAACTTACCGAAGCTCTTGCAGAAACAGATCAACAAGGGACTCATAAGTGTTCATTGTTTTACATTTTAGAGTCTTTTGCTGCTCTGAGGATAAAGACGGGCTCATTGCTGAGGATTAAAGGGTTTCAAGGCCGGCCAAATGATAACCAGCTGTCTTACAGTAAAGTTTATATTCTAAGCCTCTTTCTTATAACCCCCAAAGATTATATGTTTACAAAAGCATTCAGAGTGAATTTGTCATTAGTGCATGTTGGTATCCTCTTAAGACTTACTACGTAGGAAACTGAAGAGGAAGTTTAGGCAGACAAAAGGAAGGAGGTATAACATGAGAAATGTGAATGAGAACCGAAGAAATTTTACAGGACTGAAAGCAATTTGGACCTAATAATATGTTTGAATATACTGAAGGCTAGGCTAGTGAAAATTCCACTTTTTCAATAACCTAAACAAAAATCCAGAAATAGGAAAATGAAGCTTGAGGTTTGACTGTCCCATACTTTTTTTCTCCATTAGTAATTTTTAATAAAGGAAAATTGTGCTTCAGAAGGGGAAACATAACCTGAACAAGATGGTTTATTCACAATCCTTCAGATGTGATGATCTGTGGTATTTAACTGAGGATCAGCACTGCAACAGTTGAGAGAGCAGCAATGACTCTTGATTTCTAGATGAAGACAAAGATTGCTGTTGGTTTTTTTTTTTTTTTTCTGGGGGTGGGGTGTAGATATTCACTGAGATTCAAGGTCAGCCCCACTTTCATGAGGAAGTTTCACTTTGATACTTACTGCAGCTATGCATTTTACATTCCCACACATGTTCTACAAGCATTTCATACATTCTGACAGTATCCTCTTAAGGTTAACAGCTGATTAACTTGATTGTATTCCTTGTATTTTTCTTCATGTTAATTAAGAAAAAAATAAAAAAATTTTTTACTCGAATTTTTGTGGGAAGAAATACCTGTAGAACAGTGTGTGGTATACAATAAGCACTAGAAACATCACCTATCCCTCATGCAATGCTGGTGGGATGTAAAATGGTGCAGCTGTTCTGTTTATTTTTTGCTGTTCTGAGTCTTGGTTGCTGTGCAGGCTTTTTCTCTAGTAATGGTAAGCAGGGATTATTCTAGTTGCAGTATGCAGGCTTCTCATGGCAGTGGCTTCTCTTGTTTCAGAGCACTGGCTCTAGGGTGTGCAGGCTTCAGTAGCTGTGGCACATGGGCTCAGTAGTTTTGGCTTGTGGGCTTAGCTGCCCTGTAGCATGTGGGATCTTCTCAGAGCAGGGATTGAACCTGTGTACCCTGCATTGCAAGGCAGAGTCCCAACCACTGGACCTGGACCATCAAGGAAGCCCCAGTTAACAATTTTTTTAAAAAAAATGTTGATGCTTAGAAAAGTTTTTGTTAGTGTCCTTACTCTTTATTGGTAAGGCTATGTAAAATTTTAAGAATGTTTATAATTCAAATTTAGGAAAATTATCCCCAGGTTTCTTTTCTTTGTGAATTATGAAATCTGAAGGCATTTCTTAGACAGTGAACAGTCTTAGTCTTTGAACTGACAACATTCATTGTTGTGGATGTCCTTGTACATTGCAAGGTTTATGTTATTTTCATCAAAATCAGAACTTCCTATGGAATCAGGAGGACATTTAATCTTTACCCAGTGTGTTCATTTGAGTTCCTCTTCTTTTTTAATTTAGCAATCAAACAATCCAAGAATGTATTCATTATGACTAGTCAACATTTATTTCTTCATGTAATAAATTAACTGCTTTTGGTGTGATTTCAGCAGTTTTGATACAGTTCTTTTCTTGATATCAGAGTCACTTCTATTGATTTCACCTCTCATCTTTACCTCTTTTGTTAAATATTCCATTATTTTTAATCTGAATTTTCATCTCTTTAATAAATAAATTTAAAGAAGCCCAAAGAAGGTGCCCTTAAATATACATCCAAATCAAGGGTCTGAAATTTCTTCCTTATTCATTGAAATCTTACAAGACATCTTTCTAAATTATGGTTAAAATGGTAGTTTCAAGCTTTCCTATTAAAAAGAGAAGAAAGATATGTATGATGTGTTTCAAATTGTACACACTGCATCATTTTTGACAAGAGAGAGCTTCTGTTTTGACTGTGCATTTATGAGAACTAAATCCTCTGCTTACAATTTTATGTATCTGACGATTGGAAGAATTTTTTACGGACTAGTTTCTGACTTGATACCTTTCAAACCTTGTCATATCATGATACAACTTGTGACCCTGCTCCTTCATGTCATGTAGCTGGGTGAGTGGGCACAGTGGGGAATAAGGAGTATTCCTGGAAGCCATTCCTCTGGGAAGATGAACAATATTTTAACTATGGAAGGGACAGCAAGACACATCACTGAACCCATAAACCCCAAATCAGTGTATCCCCAACTCCTTTACCAAACGTCCGAAATGCCTGCAGTTGGTCTAATGTCATCTGACACAAGGGGAGTGTGACAGGAAAGTCAGAGTGGAGAGAGACAGTGTCTTAACTAATTATAGTTAAAAAACATCTAGGCTTTAAAATTTTTTTGAAAATATATTGCTAAGGTCTGTCCACAGATTTGGAAGGGGCTGTACAATTGAGAGGCCCCAAAGTTCAAACTTCATTAGCTTCACAGTAAAGATACCTTAACTGTAAAGACAAAACACAATTTTGCCTGTCCCACTGAGGTATTCTCTTGGTCATTGATATGTCTTTCTGGGTCGCACATTTTTCATATGTTACTTAAGTATTCTGGAAAATATATACATGCAAAAATTATCTCCTCTTTCTGTTTTTTTTTTTCCTCTTCTAGTTCTCTCTACCAATATGTTTATCCTGAAAGAAACATGTCTCTGGACATATGTAGCCTCATGCACTTACATGATTTTAACTTGATAGTAAAGCCAAGTATTATTTTCCATGTCCTTCACAGATATACTTGAAAATGGTTATTTGGTTGAATTTCAAAGATTCCCTGGAAGCTACCTTAATCATCATAGACGTTGGTTTTCTTTGCTTATTCTCAAGTGAAATTTAAAGATACTTCTTCCAGTTTAATTTTGTGGTGAATTTTTGATTATAGCTATTAACAAGTTACATATACAAATGGCAAGCCCCCATCGTGTATGAGGATAGGACAACTGGAATGACGGTCCTTCAACGATTTGCCACATAATCATAAACAAGTGGTCTTTCTCTGTGAACCATGTGATTGTGACTATAAAGGCATTTTGTAAAGAATCTTCTAGGGGTGATATGAGAGTATCAGGAAAGGTTATGAAAGTACCACTGATGGAGATTTATGATACTACTAGCGAGCAAAACCACAAACTTCAGAGAGCCCTTGGCTGCCTATTGCTTGGCCTTTTGGTTAGTACTTTTGTGATCTAACTCCACCAGTTTTCACACTAAGCTCGATGGTGGCTAAGTGTTATCATTTTCTTTTGTGAAGAAGGTTTTTTTTTCCCAATGTAGTGAAGTTACTCTTTATAGAGGTAAGTTTTTCATGTCTACTTGTCCAGGAGAATAATAGCTAAAGATTTTTAAACAGATAATCTATAACTAAGGAAAGCAATATCTGATTATTAAAACTTTTTTTTGATGTTACATTTTTAATTAAGAAACTAAAATTCTCTTATTTTCTAGGAAATTCAGTGTAGTTCAGATGTGAGAAGCCAAGTGAACAGTGTCTATTTTCTCACTGTGTTATTCTAATCTCTGTCTTTAGGTCAAGGTTAAGTGGGTCTAGCAAAACAGACAACTGTGTTTGTAATGCAATAAAGTGTAATGAGTGTGGTGACTTTTTCTAATTTACCTCAGCTGGATATGCAAATGAAATGATTAAACTTATAACCCATAACTCTATGGGGGAACTGATGGGTAACGAAAGTGCAGAGTATTTACTGTAGCTAATGGGAAAGTTGTTAGATGATAGGAATGTAATACGTTCTATTTGCAGATGTACTAAAGAGCTAGTTAGCAGTATAAATGAGGATTTGGTTATTTAGGAATAACCTTCAAATTGGCAAAATTAGTCCCAACAGCACGATTTAAATTAAAAAAAATCAATCATTTTATGGTGTTTGAAGTTACTAACTACAGCTTGTTATATGTATTTAGAGATCTACTTTTATAAACAGGAAATTAGTCTTAACATGACATAACACATCTTTGCAGTATGTAGTTCTTTATTTTTTATATAATATTCTTCTGTAAGAAACTCAACTTCTTTACAAGGGTCAACTGGTTAACTTCATAACATATTTGTTAGGAAGGCAAGGTTCAGGGTTATAATAATAACTTTATAGATAGAAAAATTATAGATGCAGTCATTTGCTCCAATTCTATCATTAAAGACACTGAGTGAAAGTTAGGTATTTTGTCTGTCAAATATAGATAATACAATGATTTTCTTCCTATAGCCAGTTATAAATATTTTCATTTTATAACCTATGTATTTACAAATTCTCCAGCCTTCAGAGTCACCTTACCCCTTTACACCCACATAACCTGCCCTCAAATATTCTATAGAGGGATAAATGAGTAAACAATAGCAAAGCGGTACGAAAAAGGTAACTCCATGTTAAGGAAGCAGAGAGAACTCCCTCTTTGGACTCAGCCAGAAAGAGGATTGCATAAGCCATTCACAAAAATGTGGACTCAAGATTAGAAGAGGCACCACAGTCTATTTTGTCCACTTTCCTCATAATGATGCATAGATTGCTTTACTCTGTAATATTCTCCATGGCTAGGGATCATTTGACTTAAGCACTTGGAATGTCAGGAAGCTAGCAGGTATGTGAAATTGCTGATACACAACCATTTTTGACACATACAATGGCAACATCATATAATTTAATAACTTCTTCCTTACCATAGACCAAAACCTAACTTTCTGTTTTATTATTACATAGGAATATTATAAAAACTGTTCAGAAGAAGATATTTAAACTCTGTTGTTAGTACACTATTCTGTTGTTTCACATTTCCAGTTTTTTTTTTACCCTTGGTGAGTACAAGAAAAAGCAATTAAAAACTTATACTACTTCAAAATTATACCTTTTTAAATTATCTCATATCCTAAATAGAATTGTCTTTTGCCCCAATTTGCTTCAGTTTTGTTTATATGCTTTTGATCTGATACACTCTGCTGCTGCTGCTAAATTGCTTCAGTCGTGTCCGACTCTGTGTGAGCCCATAGACGGCAGCCCACCAGGCTCCGCCGTCCCTGGGATTCTCCAGGCAAGAATACTGGAGTGGGTTGCTATTTCCTTTTCCAGTGCATGAAAGGGAAAAGTGAAAGTGAAGTCGCTCAGTCGTGTCCGACTCTTAGCGACCCCATGGACTGTAGCCTACCAGGCTCTGTCCATGGGATTTTCCAGGCAAGAATACTGAAGTGGGGTGCCATTGCCTTCTCCATTGCCTTCTCTTCTCCTGACATACTCCAGTGGAGATAAAATGAGGTTGCAGGGGTTCCACCACCAAACTCTTCCCTGAATTTCCCTAAATAAGAACCATGTTCTCTCAATAAAACTGGGGGAAAAAAAGAATCATGTTCCTTCCTATGTCTCTTTATTTCTTAAAGCAACTTTTCAATACCTGTAAGACAGCACCACAGTATAAAGAAAGCTCAATGGATATGATACGGAAAATAAATAATCGCTAAAATAAAATAGGATCTACTGAAATCTTTCTTGAAAATGTTTTATACTCACCTGAGTCATAGTTTAGTCCAGAATGGTCCACGTATGCTACAGACTATTGGGACAAAGTTTGATGGATATTTACATGGTCTCAAACTCTCTTCCTACAAATTATAAAGGGAGAAAGAATAACTTTTTAGAGTGACGAAACCTGACAGACATCACCTTAACCAAGTCATCAAAGTTAATATTACCAATAATTGGATAAAGTGAATAAAGTGATAGGGTGTGCCTCCTGATATGTGACACACTTAGGACACCACATCAGTTCAATGGCATTCCTGCCAAAAATGTATTCTATATAAACTAAATCTAATCTTGGTGGAGGAAGCATCATCTAACTCAAACCAAGGGACATTTTGTAAACTAATTACTCTGTTATCTTGAAAAATGTCTGTATCAAGACAAAGATGAATCTCCATATTAAAGGAGACTAGAGAGGCATGGCGGGCTTCCCTGATGGCTCAGCTGGTACAGAATCTGCCTGCAATGCAGGAGACCTGGGTTCAATCCCTGGGTTGGGAAGATCCCCTGGACAAGGGAAAGGTTACCCACTCCAGTATTCTGGTATGGAGAATTCCATAGACTGTATAGTCCATGGGGATGCAACTGAGTGACTTTCACTTTCAGAGAGGCATGGCAACCAAATTGAATGTGCAAGATGGGATTGCATCTCATACTGAATGCTATTCAGGATAGTATTGAGACAATTTGAGAAATATGAATAATATGAACTAAGTAGTTAATGATATTAATGTTAAATTTCTGACTTTGATAACATCTTTGTTCTTTGGGAATACAGTGTAAAGTATTTAAGTGCTAAAGAGGCGTGATGTCTGCAACTTACTCTTAAATGGTTAAGAAAAAAAATTACGGAAGTTCTTTATACTACTCTTGCAACTTTAAAACATTTTTCAGAATAACAACTTTAAAGATGTTTTCTATAAAGTCTACAGATTTACTGGATTTTTCCCTTTGATTTTATATAGGTGCTTATAAACATGAAAACAATTAGTATGTTAGCTACTCTAGGAAAGCATAGTAACACATAAAGAAATGATCCCATATATTACCAAGGCCAGGGCACATTTTTATACTGTTGTATTGATTCTAAGATCATATTTTAACTTTTTAGAAATCAAGATCCATCTTAAAATTGATGATGTGTACCACAGTTTGTAGCTTTCTTTTTTTTTCCTTGGTGTTACATAAAATAATGATTTGAGGAATGTCAGATATTATAAAATATGATAGTTGTTGGTTCAGTAGGTCCTGGGTTAATTTAAAAGACATTAAGTTGGCAGATTTTGTTTGTGAAATCATTGGGAGATCCTAACCCTGTGTATCACCTCCAGCTTCTCAAAGAATGATATATGTATTATACCAATAATTCTTGAACCAAGAGTAATACACATATAACCAAGTCCTTAACTAAGCACAACACTTCAGTCTGATGATTTCAGCCCTCCAACACTACACAGTCTCCTTCTTATCCTCCATAACACAGAGGGCATGGGGGTGAGGCAGGGGAAGAAAATTATCAGGAGAGACAAGAACAACCACTTGGCCATGCAACCTTCATTTTGAAATTGAAAGTTTGCATATTTTCCCCAGTGAGCTCCTGGCTTCTTGTGACTTACCAAACGTAACTCCTAAAGAGTCTATATGAAAAAGAAAGTGAAAGTGAAGTCGCTCAGTCGTATCCGACTCTTTGCGACCCCATGAACTGTAGCCTACCAGGCTCCTCAGTCCATGGGATTTTCCAGGCAAGAATACTGGAGTGGGTTGCCATTTCCTTCTCCAGGGGATCTTCCCAACCCAGGGATCTAACCCTGGTCTCCCACATTGTAGGCAGACGCTTTACCGTCTGAGCTACCAGGTGGGCCCTAAGAGTCTATATACCTTTACTAAATAGTTTGGTGCTTGGGTCCCTTCTGCAAGTCCAGGTTCAATAGGTCAGAGACTATACACATTATCTAGTGCTATGGTTCTCAGTGTGGTTCCCCAGACTAGCAGCATCACCATCATTTGGGAACTTGTTAGATGAGCAAGTTCTTAGGACCCTCCCTGTCCCCTCCCCCTCTAGACCTAATGAATCAGGAACTCTGGGGCTAGAACACATTATCTGTGTTTTCACAAGTCCTTCTGGGGATTCTGAGGCACACTGGACAAACTTTGAGAACCAGTAATCTGGGAAAATGAGAAACACAAAGGGAAATAGATTGTCATGGGTGATTCTTTTTAATAGAGAAGGAAATGGGAATGTGAGAAAGATAATAAGTCTGTTGGTTTCTAAGCAGTTATGACCGTAGGCCAGCCTATGCTTATTTGGTGGCCCAGGGTGCATAATTTAGGTGGAGGAACAATCTGAGCACTTGTTTGCTTGGGTTGATAGTACATTGCAGGTGCTTCACTGAGGTGAGAACAGTGGCAGTTGTCTCAAGAAACACTTGCTCTTGTGAGTGATCCCAGCCTGTGCTGGCCATCAGTATTTTGAAGTAGCTCTTCCGTTTTTTACCACTTTGATCTTTAAAAACCACTAAAAAATGTGACAGTTATTTATTTTCTATAGTGCATAGATGTTGTGCATTACAGAAGCTTAGTAGGTTTGATCTACTAGTGGTTTTAAGTTTTCTTTCAAAAAGGAGAAAACTTTACACTCTGCAAACTAGTTGGTTTCAAGGATTCTCATGAAAATTTAGTCCCTCAGTTGTTTCTGTTGCCACAGATTTTAGTTCTGGGTTTCAGTGGATTGGTGTTCTCTTCATGGGTCCCATTTCGTCACTTTTTTGCATGCTTGGTAATTTTTTGGATATAGACATTGAGAATTTTACTTTGAGTACTGGATATTTTTGTATTTATATGTTCTTGAGGTTTTGGACAGTTTGTTAATTGTGTTTTGGGATACAGTTACTTGGAAATTGTTCAATACTTTAGGGTCTTTTAAGGTTTGTTAGGAAGGACCAGAGTTGTATATAATCTAGGTCTATTTTCTACTACCGAGGTAAGACCCTCTGAGTTCTCTGTCTAAAGCCCCTTAAGTGTCCCAGTTTGGTTGATGGTAACAGTCTTTGTTCTTGACCCTGTGTGAGCTCCAAGTTTTGTTCCCTCAAATTCTTCAAGTGGTTTTCTTTCCAGCCATGGTGTGAGGGTAGCCTCCTCATACCATGTCCTAGCCGGTTCTGTACTTACAGCTTAGCAGAGCGCCTGGAGATCTCTGCAATTCTCTCTGGCAGCTCTCTCCTCTCTAGCATCTGTTCTGAGAACTTGAGCTGGTTGGCCTCCTCAATTTCCAGTTGCATTTCTTCAACTTAGCAGATCACTGGGCTGTACCTGGGTTCTGTGCTTCATTCTGTGTGGCCTGGAATCTCTCTCCAGGCTCCTAGCTGGGGCAGTTGTAGGGTTCACCTTGTTTGTTTCTTATCTGTCATGGATCATGGACTTCTGCTCTCTCATATCCAGTGTGTGGAGCACTTTCGCACATTGTTTCTCATTATAATTGTTTCAGGTGGGAGGGTAAATCCAGTTCCTGTTACTCCATCTTGGTTAGAGGTACAAATTCTTAGTGATTTTATATATAATCATAACAGTTATAACAATTCATAATTTTCAAAAGATGCTGTCTCCATTTAAAAAATATCCAAAAATGCTTGTTCAAGCTTAGAGGGATGCAAGATAAAACACTGTAAATGAGTGATCAAACAGGTGTGTGTGGATGTGTGTGTGTGTATATATGCACACACATATAAAATTCACCGCTGTGGTTAAGTGATACAAGTGCTAGAACTCTGAATTATATATTCATTGTAGCAGAATCCTGTGTGGAAACACACCTCCCCCCCTTTAGCTTTTTGTTTAGTGATGCTTTCTTCAGGCTATATTTGGATGTACAGTTGTGTCAGGTTCCTGAAACTGAAGTCACAGCAGAATGAGAATCACAGACCCTTCATAATTCTCTTTACTTTTGGTTGTAGTGTCCCTTTTTAAGTAGTAAATCTCAAATAGCAAAATTTTCCAAGTTTGAATAAAGAGACCACATGTCAAACTATTAGTAAGACAATCTTTGGATCTAAATGGAGGTCATGAAGTGGGCTGAAAAATTCAGATGAGAGCTTTGGGAAACACCTGAGGCAAATTAAAAGTGAGAGAAGAGGATACAAACATTTTAAGTGAGAAGAGGATACAAACATTTTAAGTTCAGATGGCTAAACTCTTTAAAAGGAAGAATATACAGCTAATTCTACTTATAAGTGGATTTTGTTCTTCATCTTTGTTTTAATCAGGAATTACATTACTTGTAAGTGAAAACAGGTATGTTTCAAAACACATTATTATGTTAATCAAGTGGTTTGTTTTTAGTGAAAACTGCCTGGTGAATTGATGAGGTGTTTCATGTATTTTTGCTATTCAGGTATTCACATCCGAAGTACAACCAACCACTGAATTTTATTGTGGTAAATAGTCACTAAAATTTGCCTAGAGGCAGTTTCTTAAATCCAGACATATTGGTTGGAGAGAGTTAATTTACTTCTTTAAATACTTGATTTGACTACTAATTCAGGATGTAAATGTCACAGTTTGCCAGCTTTAGGGGTTACAGTGATTATTCCTTGAGAACAATATTTGAATAATCATAACTTTTTTTTTCATTTTGGAAGAGAACAGATGATCATTGAGCCAGCCATAAGTACCAGCACCTATGCTCCTAGTTTCAAAGATAACTTGAATTCATTGTTTTCAGTAAAATAAGTAGGTATAATTATATATTAATTACTATATAATATAGTTTTCCAGTTTTGATCTTTGATATTTGACCCCATGCATTTGCAGAGTTATATGCTAAACGATGACTTATTTTCTTAAAATTCACAAAATGGCACTTGAAAATAAGAATTTTAAACTATATCCAACTTAAGACAAATATTGACTATTTTGTAGGTGTTTCCTGTGCTAATGAAGTTTGATTATCTGAATTGTCTTATGAAAGATACTCAAGTAAATTACTCATATGACTTGCTTTGAAAGCTCGTTTTACTAGATTAAAATTATTTACCCAAGATAGATATAAACCTAAAACATTCTCAAAGTATTCTTCAGATCAGCTATATCAGTGTCACCTGAGATACCTGTTAGAAATGCAAGTTCTCCAGCCCCACCTTAGACATACCAAATCAGAAACTTAGGAATGTGGCCTAATCACGTGGGTCTAAGCAAACCCAAGGTGATTCTGATACTTGCTCACATTGGAGCTCCTGTGATCTGAAAGAATGCTTCTCCGACTGCAAACACAAGGCCAGAAAAGCTGCTTTTCACAAGAATTTTCTCCAGTGTTCATTCTCATCTCTGAAACTCCTGTCATAAATCTGGGTTTGAACTGTTAGTTGAAGCTAATTAGGATTTGAACCTATTTAGAGTGAATAAGGGCAGTCTCCTCAAACTGTTTCTTCAATTTAATGCCCAAATGATCATTTCATTGCCCAAGATGAAAGTACCTAATTTGTCATATGTTTCCAAACTGTAACTAACTCAAGTTAACCAGGAGAGTTTCATCTAATTGGATGAAGTTTTGATGGGTAAACTCACCAGAACTAATCTGAATGCAGAGATTTTCTTTTTCATTTGTCTTTCTCCACCCACAAAAGGGGGAAAACGACTAACTGCTGATAGTTACTGCTTTCATCTGTACAATTGCCAGCTTGCGTTTAGTTTCATGAAATACACTTAGATTTGCTTCAAAGTAGATTTGCTTCGACATCTTTGAGTAATTGCTGCAACCTGGAAGACTGGGAGTGAGTTCTTACCTCTAGGAGAACCCAAGTTTATAGGCTATTTCAAAGCAAGGAGGAGTGAAAAAAACTGTGCTACCCTCTGCCAGGGGAAAAGAAAGACCTTTGAAAGGTGAGTTTGAGAATTTTTCCACCTTGTAGGACAGAAATTTCTTAAATTAAATGTCATATAACCTTAAAGGGTTGAAGTATTATGAAAATATATAGATGTGTGCAGAAAAACACTGCTTGTGATGAGAAATTTCTCCTGTGAATTACAATGAAGGATATTTGCTCTGTTTGAAACTTGCAATGAGTATTGGGTTATTAATATTATGAAATTTAATTTGAGATTTAGACAGTGTCAGTGTCTTTAATTTATTCTTATTTGGATGGCCTCATGAGATTCATGCTCTGATAAGCATTGAAAATTAGTGGTGGCTAAATCTTAGCCTGAGTTTCAGACATATCTACGATTTGTTCTTGTACTCAGAATTAGCTGGTGTGTGCAGGTAGCTTCTGAAAAATGGCTTAATTTTGGTAGTCCTCTGCCTTTTAGATGAAACATTTCAAAGTAGCCATTAAAAAGAATGAGGCTGAAAAAGCAAATCTCTGGGAGACAGGGAAAATGTGTAGGTAATTTTTTCCTCATACTTCATATATGATTATCACTGGATGTATTGCTGGGTTTTTTTTCCAGGTTTATTTTCCCCCTTTATTAGAGAAAAGGTTAAACTTAATCATTTAAAACAATAAAGTCAGATCAGGGTGGTAAAAGGAAAAAGCCATCTCATTATTAAGGAAGACTCTATGCTTTGTCTACTGCATGAATCTAGTACACAGATTTTTAAGCGTTTACATTTTGGTTAAACCTGTCAGCCATGGTAGTCCATCAGTCCTCCATCTCCCTTTTATCTTCCAAACTTTTAGGACATCTTTCACTTGTGTTTTTTTCACCCATTTTCCTTGCCCTTATCACTATATACATATTTTAAATCTTCTGTTAGTGTGTCACTTTAATGGACTTTTAGGAACAGAGATGGTAGGGCATCTTAATCAGACACCCTCCATACAGAATACCATCTGGCCTGTCTGCCTCTGCAGAGTTGGTTCTTCACCTTGAATGTGTCAGAATCATCCAGAGCACTTGTTAAACAACAGTACTGGTTTCATAGTACAGAGTTTCTGACTCAGCAGGTCGGGGGTGGGGCTCAGAACTGCATTTCTTGCAAGTTCCCAGGTGATGCTGAGGCTGTTGTTTGGGGATCCTACCTGGAGAACCACTGCTCTAGACTCCATCCCAACCTACTGCTTGCTGCAGGTATTAGTTTTCTAAAACAAATCTGCTTGTTGCAATGCCCTGCATAAGTATTTCAGTGATCCCTGATCATACATGGGATGATGTCCAAATTCCTTGGTGTGTCCTGGGTTGTAATATAATTTGAGAAATTGGTTTGGCTTTAGTTGGTCCAGAACTTGCCCATGCACCCTGAGGGGATGGTACCCAGACCTCTGTTTTCCTTTGCATCAGCGGAGGTTGGAGTTGTGGCCCAAAAGTAAAAGATACACATACACAAAGTTTTCTTTCTAACTTTCATTTTCTTGAAATGGATATACTGGAAGAGTACGCCAGGGGAAGAGAAGAGAGGAGGAAAGGGAAGAGATGTTCTTATAGTCTAGGAAGGTATTGTATGGAGGCCCACCCTTTGGTCTGATGACCATCAGGTATCTTTTGACATTTATTGAAAGGTGCATTTTAATTAGAAGAATATCCAGTGTGAAACAATATGCGAATTGTCATATATAGTGTCAAATACAGTGGTTTTAAGAATTTGTGACTACCTTACTATTTCCAGGGACGGGGGTAAGTGCTTTGAATGATTACTTCCTATTATTGATGCTCTCTACTTATAGGAGAAAACACAAAGAGGCATCACTGGTCAGAGGCACACTCTGATGTGATTCATCTCACCTGTGTCATAAAATCTGCCCAAGAGTTTTATCCCTCTTCTCCTAGCACATCAACCCACTTTTCCACCTTGCCCTTAAAGCAATGGGTGCTTACATGCATCTCCATTTCCTTTTGGAAAATTCTGGTGTACGAGTTATATTTCTGTTTCACTGTTAGCAATTGTGACAATTGCTAACATACAATTGAGTGTATGTAAACTGTAAGTTACATACAGTAAACATACAATGTATGTTAACATACAATTGAGTGTATGTAAACTGTAAGTCATTTTTGTTACTGGTATTTGAAAAAGTGGATACTGGGGGTTAGGAATAGAAGTTGTTGCAAACAAAAGTTAGAAGACATGAGAGAAGCTGAGGAAAGAGTAATCTGGATCTTGGGGCTGCATCTTTGATGCTGTGGGAGGAGGGACAGGGGGTTAACATGGGCACAGAGTTCCTGAGGACTAGGGGAGGAAGGCTTAGAAATAGTTATCCTTGCTGCAGATGCATGACCTAAGAGAAGCTATATTCTATGTAAGTCATTACACAAGAGCTTTTTGCAAAGTGATGGTTGCTGCTGTACTTCTTCCTCTCTTCCTCTTCCTTTCTCCATTTTTATTCCTACTCATCATATTCTAAGTCCAGTAACTCTGTGGAGTCTGGGGAGAAAGAATTTATTTTCACTTTTAAAATAAGGAATAGATTGAACACTGTGTATTGGACTTACACAGAATATAGTTTCTCTTAGGTTATGCATCTACAGCAAAGCGGAATGAATTTACATGTATAGAACTTCCATAGGAATTCTGGCATTTATTCTTGCCCTCCTGGGTCTACTCCTTTCTGGGCCCTATTTAACCACGGGACTTGCCAATGGAATAATAGCAAATATGATGTAGAGGATGGAAAAGTACTTGTGATTAGGACTTACTTGGTCTAGTTGCTAAAAGCCCTTCTGCCATTGTAAGGATAAACCCCACCAGCCTTTTGGAGGATGAAAGACTATGTGTATTGACACCCAACCATCCAGGCCATCCAGTGAAGGCCACAGACATGAGTGAAGCCATCCTATATCACTTGGCCCTGGCCAAGTCACTCCACATCAGTCATGAGAAATAATGAATGTTCATGTCACTAAACTTTGAGGTGGTTTGTTCTATACCAGAAATTGGGCTGAAAGAAACACAAGCTGGAATCAAGATTGCCGGGAGAAATACCAATAACCTCAGATATGCAGATGATACCACCTTTATGGCAGAAAGCAAAGAAGAACTAAAGAGCCTCTTGATGAAAGTGAAAGAGGAGAGTGAAAAAGTTGGCTTAAAGCTCAACGTTCAGAAAACTAAGATCATGGCATTCGGTCCCATCACTTCATGGCAAATAGATGGGGAAATAGTGGAAACAGTGTCAGACTTTATTTTTGGGGGCTCCAAAATCACTGCTGATGGTGATTGCAGCCATGAAATTAAAAGACGCTTACTCCTTGGAAGGAAGGTTATGACCAACCTAGACAGCATATTTAAAAGCAGAGACATTACTTTGCCAACAAAAGTACGTCTAGTCAAGGCTATGGTTTTTCCAGTGGTCGTGTGGATGTGAGAGTTGGACGGTGAAGAAAGCTGAGCGCCGAAGAATTGATGCTTTTGAACTGTGGTGTTGGAGAAGACTCTTGAGAGTCCCTTGGACTGCAAGGTGATCCAATCAATCCATCCTAAAGGAGATCAGTCCTGGGTGTTCATTGGAAGGTCTGATGTTGAAGCTGAAACTCCAATACTTTGGCCACCTCATGTGAAGAGTTGACTCATTGGAAAAGACCCTAATGCTGGGAAGGATTGGGGGCAGGAGGAGAAGGGGATGACAGAGGATGAGGTGGTTGGATGGCATCACTGACTAGATGGACATGGGTTTGGGTAAACTCCAGGAGTTGGTGATAGACAAGGAGGCCTGGCGTGCTGCGATTCATGGGGTCGCAAAGAGTCGGACACGACTGAGCGACTGAACTGAACTGAACTGAACCTCTACTATGGTAACCTAATATCTCTACTATGTGAAATACTGTTAATTTTAATTTCATATGTAACCTTTGTTGTGTCTTAATCAGGTTCTATAGATCAGTAATTAAGACTGTGGGCTCTGTAGCCAGACTACCTGAATCTAAATTTTGACCTGTTAGCTGCATGACTTTTGCACAAATCATCAAATCTCTTTGGGCTCAGTTTTTTTTGTTTTTGTTTTTTTCCTGTTTTTTAATCAGTACTGTTGGGAGGATTAACTGAGAATACAGTGAAAGGCACTTCATATTGTTCCTGATATGTAGTTAGTACTCATTAAACATGAACAATTAGAAGTAGTATGCAATATTTCTAGAAGTGCTCATCAGTTCAGTTCAGTCATCAGGACAGGGAAACTTGTCCATCACCAACTCCCGGAGCCTACTCAAACTCATTTCCATTGCATTGGTGATGCCATCCAACCATTTCATCCTCTGTCATCCCCTTCTCCTCCTGCCTTCAATCTTTCCCAGCATCAAGGTCTTTTCCAATGAGTCGGTTCTTCACATCAGGTGGCCAAAGTATTGGAGTTTCAGCTTCAGCATCAGTTCTTCCAATGAATATTCAGGACTGGTTTCCTTTAGGATGGACTGGTTGGATTTTCTTGCAGTCCAAGGGACTCTCAAGAGTCTTCTTCAACACCACAGTTCAAAAGCATCAATTCTTTGGCACTCAGCTTTTCTTTATAGTCTAACTCTCACATCCATACATGACTACTGGAAAAACCATAGCTTTGACTAGACGGACCTTTGTTGGTAAAGTAATATCTCTGCTTTTTAATATGCTGTCTAGGTTGGTCATAACCTTCCATCCAAGGAGCAAGCATCTTTTAATTTCATGGCTGCAGTCACCACCTGCAGTGATTTTGGAGGCTGAAAAAAAAAAAAAAGTCTCTCACAGTTTCCATTGTTTGCCCATCTATTTGCCATGAAGTGATGGGACCAAATGCCATGATCTTAGTTTTCTGAATGTTGAGTTTTAAGCCAACTGTTTCACTCTCCTCTTTCACTTTCATCAAGAGGCTCTTTAGTTCTTCTTCGCTTTCTGCCATGAAGGTGGTGTCATCTGTGTATCTGAGGTTATTGATATTTCTCCCAGCAGTCTTGATTCCAGCCTGTGCTTCATCCAGCTTGGCATTTTGCATGATGTACTCTGCATATAAGTTAAATAAGCAGGGTCACAATATACAGCCTTGATGTACTCCTTTCCCTATTTGGAACCAGTTTGTTGTTCCATGTCCAGTTCTAACTGTTGCTTCCTGATCTGCATACGGATTTTTCAGGAGGCAGGTCAGGTGGTCTGGTATTCCCATCTCTTTCAGAATTTTCCACAGTTTATTGTGATTCACACAGTCAAAGGATTTGGCATAGTCAATAAAGCAAAAGTAAATGTTTTTCTGGAACTCTCTTGCTTTTTCGATGATCCATTGGATGTTGGCAATTTGATCTCTGGTTCCTCTGTGTTTTCTAAATCTAGCTTGAACATCTGGAAGTTCATGGTTCATGTACTGTTGAAGCCTGGCTTGGAGAATTTTGAGCATTACTTTTCTAGTGTGTGAGATGAGTGCAATTTTGTGGTAGTTTGAACATCCTTTGGCATTGCCTTTCTTTGGGATTGGAATGAAAACTGACCTTTTCCAGCTAAAGGCAAAGGAGAAAAGGAAAGATATAGCTATTTGAACGCAGAGTTTCAAAGAATAGCAAGGAGAGGTAAGAAAGCCTTCCTCAGTGATCAGTGTGAAGAAATAGAGGAAAACAATAGAATGGGAAAGACTAGAGATCTCTTCAAGAAAATTAGAGCTACCAAGGGAACATTTCATGTAATGATGAGCACAATAAAGGACAGAAATGGTATGGACCTAACAGAAGCAGAAGGTATTAAAAAGAGGTGGCAAGAATACACAGAAGAACTGTATAAAAAAGATCTTCATGACCCAGATAACCACAATGATGTGATCACTCACCTAGAGCCAGACATCCTGGAATGCAAAGTCAAGTGGGCCTTAGGAAGCATCACTATGAACAAAGCTAGTGGAGGTGATGGAATTCCAGTTGGGCTGTTTCAAATCCTGAAAGATGATGCTGTGAAAGGGCTGCACTCAATATGCCAGCGAATCTGGAAAATTCAGCAGTGGCCACAGAAGTGCTCATAGGTAACTCAGTACTCTGACTCTATTTTTCCATAAACTTCTGAAAGATATCTTAAATGTCACTTCTATTGTGTAATGAATTTTCATGAATAAACTTCAGAGTTGGTGAAGGACTCCAGCTTTGTTATCATTCATCACATTTTTTCTTTGTCATTTCTTTCTGTAGGCTGTGGTTTCTTTAGGACAGGGGCCAGGAACAGCTGTATTATTAGCATCTAGCATGCTTTCTGTCATGCTGTGGAGTAGACAATATGTAGCGGTTGAATGACTCAACATGCTTTTGGCAGTACCCCTCCCCTGTCAATACTTACCACCTTGGCAGCTGAGGCCCTCAGGATCATTCTCATTGAGGCTTTATCCCTGTTTATGACGGTCATAAAGCCAAAACATAGAAGGCATTTGAGTTTGTGACCCCTGACCCAAATCCCATCAAACATGAAAAATCAGTCACATCTCTAAACTTTCTTGTACCTTATGATAAAAGCCATCATCGTATTCCATTTAGAGAAAGGCGTCTAAGATAGAGGGCTCTATAGTGATGTGAAATCTGATATCAATCAGGAGGAACTGACAGGACCGTTAGGAGACACTAGATTCCTGGAGCTGTTGGCTTGACTCTGGTGTTGAAGATAGATGAACTAATGCACGAAGCAGTTGCAGCTGACATTCTGTCCTATGTCTCCTTGGCTTACAATTGAGTCCACTTGAAGCTACTGTGGTTGGTTTCTATGCACTGTGGAGGCTTCTACCTCCAGTCCTGTGTCTCTGCTTCTCCACCTAGGAGCTTTCTATTGCACTGTGCCTGGATGTCTCAAAGCTGGGGAATTTCCTAGGAGCAACTGAAGCTCCTGAAGGATGAGAGGCAGTGAATGCATTTTCCTGCTTTCCTATCGTTGGGAGAGACATTTCTGATTTACCTGCCAGCTCAGAGAGTCCCTAGTTACCTATTGCAATAGCCCCGTATAAACACACACCTTTTTTGTCTTTTCCTTCCTTTTTATTTCCCCCTTTCCCTCAGTTGTGCTTCCTGGGATCACCTCCCAAATAAACTACACATGCTTGATGACTTGCCTGCTCAGGACCTGTTTCCCACATCAGGACTGACTGCCTTGCTTTTTCCCAAGGAACATTTAAGTCAGAAGTAAGAGTACTTATTTCTCCATAATGAAGCATGTAAAAGGTAGATTTTTGTACACAGCAGAAAAACAAGGAGAACAGCTGGCAGTATTATGGGCCAGTGATTTCTGCAACATTTCATAGATTTCAGAAATCTCCAGAGCAAAAAAATCCCAGGATGGCAGACATGTTCATTTATTTTCTGGATCTCCTCCAAGCCTATCCATACATCGCACCAGACTTCCCCGCCCATAGGAACAAATAAGCTAAAAAATACTGCAGTGGAGCCAAGTTAAGAAATCTTTCATATTCAAAGTGACTGCTATTAAGTGTCAGGTAATGTGCCAACCATCTAGGGAGAAATCTCTGTCCTTATATTATTCCTTGAACCCTGTGAATACTTAATATATTTTTGTTGAATTATGCTTGAGGATCTTACATCCTAATTAAGGAGGCAAGACATGAACTCAGTGGTTAAGCACTTCTGAAAGGTGTTATTTAATTAAGGACAATAATTAACAGAATAGGTAATAAATGCTTAGAGTAATTCCTCTAGGGTTTGGAGGCTGGAGTGAGTAGAAGAAAATCATAAAACTGGTTTAAAATTATCCAGTCTCTTCTCTTGATTTTATAGATGCTGAAACTAAGAACATTCATTGCAGAGTCCCTTCTCTTAGTTAACATGATTATGTGATTAAATCTGTTTAAAAATAATATTTAGTGCTGTACTTTGAGCATAAACCCAAGTCAAAGGATGGAACTAGGATTAGTTCTAGGAGTAGTAGCCTAACCCTCTTTATATATATCTGTATTTCTTATTCTTGTGCTTTATATAAGAGTCTCTAACAAGTCAGGGAAGCACCAGAACTGGCTATTAGTGTCTTGATTTTTTTTCCTATTATTGACTCATCACCAAAAAAGAAAGAAGGTATGCTTTTCCTCCTGTGCTCTCATTCTAACAGGATGGTAAATAAGCCTGGATGTTCTGAAAAACCCCAGCATCTCAGTGGCAAAGAAGTGTAATGACTATGGAAAAAACAGTGGAATTTGGGAGTGTTTGTGACTCTTTTACAGAACAGTATAATAGGATTGCTTCTTCCAGGTCCATATTGAAACCTCTCTACTGTTCAGGGTTGTTGAGAGATTCTATATATCATTTTTTTTTCTTGCGCTGAGTCCAGGGCTTCTGCCATTCAGGACAAAAAGGGTAGAGATCTCTGACCAGGTCCACCTTAGGTGCTGCTGAGACCATACCCTGGGGCCATTCACAGATGAGCTTTCTTTATTATTATTATTTTTTTTTTTTATTGTATTTGTTTTGCCATACATTGACATGAATCCACCATGGGTGTACATGTTTTCTTTCCTTGTGGTGTCCACACCAAGTTTATTGATTTCTTATTGGCTCCCAAGACTGTGGCACTGAGTGTGGGTCATAGAAATCCAGATAGCCAGTGCTGTTTGAGGTTTGCTACTTACAAGGTTCTACCACCCATGTTACCTGCTAACCCTTTGCTTGGGAACCACTTCTCAGCTGGGAGGAAGTAAGTCTGGACATAAAAGATTTGGGCTGGTTGTCTGCCCTGAGAGGAGACAAATGCCTTTTAATTTTTGCTGAGTTGATAGTAGGAAAAGTTAAGATACCATACTAATTGCTCCATATCTCCCAAATGGGAGCCTCTTTTTACTGAGTAAATGAGAGAAGTTATGAGGAGGCCAGATTAGAGAAAAACTTTTGATTCCCTCAAAAAGTCATCTGAACTGTTTTAAGAGTGGTGCGTGTTGAATGGGAGATTGACAGAACAAAATAAGTGTTTCAGGTGTTTTTCAGGATAAATTAAGAGTGTAGATTTATTTACCAGATAGTAAGGGTTATAGAATTCTAGTTATATAAACTAGAATTACAGAAACTAGCTAATCTGATCACACGGACCACAGCCTTGTCTATCTCAATGAAACTAAGCCATGCCATGTGGGGCCACCCAAGACGGATGGGTCATGGTGGAGAGATCTGACAGATTGTGGTCCATTGGAGAAGGGCATGGCAAACCACTTCAGTATTCTTGCCTTGAGAACCCCATGAACAGTATGAAAAGGCAAAAGGATAGGACACTGAAAGATGAACTCCCCAGGTCAGTAGGTGCCCAATATGCTAATGGAGATCAGTGGAGAAATAACTCCAGAAAGAATGATGGGATGGAGCCAAAGCAAAAACGATACCCAACTGTGGATGTGACTGGTGATAGACGCAAAGTCCGATGCTGTAAAGAGCAATATTGCATAGGAACCTGGAATGTTAGGTCCATGAATCAAGGCACACTGGAAGTGGTCAAACAGGAGATGGCACGAATGAACGTCAACATTCTAGGAATCAGCAAACTAAGATGGACTGGAATGGGTGAATTTAACTCAGATGACCATTATATCTACTACTGTGGGCAAGAATCCCTTAGAAGAAATGGAGTAGCCATCATGGTCAACAAAAGAGTCCAAAATGCAGTACTTGGATGCAATCTCAAAAACGACAGAATGATCTCTGTTCGTTTCCAAGGCAAACCATTCAATATCACGGTAATCCAAGTCTACTCCCCGACCAGTAACGCCGAAGAAGCTGAAGTTGAATGGTTCTATGAAGACCTACAAGACCTTCTAGAACTAACACCCAAAAAAGATGTCCTTTTCATTATAGGGGACTGGAATGCAAAAGTAGGAAGTCAAGAAACACCTGGCGTAACAGGCAAGTTTGGCCTTGGAGTACAGAATGAAGCAGGGCAAAGGCTAATAGAGTTTTGCCACGAGAACGCACTGGTAATAGCAAACACCCTATTCCAACAACACAAGAGAAGACTCTACACATGGATATCACCAGATGGTCAACACCGAAATCAGATTGATTATATTCTTTGCGCCAAAGATGGAGAAGCTCTATACAGTCAGCAAAAACAAGACTGGGAGCAGACTGTGGTTCAGATCACGAACTGCTTATTGCCAAATTCAGACTTAAATTGAAGAAAGTAGGGAAAACCACTAGACCATTCAGGTATGACCTAGATCAAATCCCTTATGAGTATACAGTAGAAGTGACAAATAGATTTAAGGGACTAGACCTGATAGACAGAGTGCCTGATGAACTATGGACAGAGGTTCGTGACATTGTACAGGAGACAGGGATCAAGAAAATCCCCAAGGAAAAGAAATGCAAAAAAGCAAAATGGCTGTCTGAGGAGGCCTTACAGATAGCTTGGAAGAGAAGAGAAGCGAAAAGCAAAGGAGAAAAGGAAAGATATTCCCATCTCAATGCAGAGTTCCAGAGAATAGCAAGGAGAGATAAGAAAGCCTTCCTCAGTGATCAGTGCAAAGAAATAGAGGAAAACAACAGATTGGGAAAGACTAGAGACCTCTTCAAGAAAATTAGAGATACCAAAGGAACATTTCATGCAAAGATAGGCTCGATAAAGGACAGAAATGGTATGGACCTAACAGAGGCAGAAGATATTAAGAAGAGGTGGCAAGAATACACAGAAGAACTGTACAAAAAAGATCTTCATGACCCAGATAATCACGATGGTGTGATCACTCACCTAGAGCCAGACATCCTGGAATGTGAAGTCAAGTGGGCCTTAGAAAGCATCACTACGAACAAAGCTAGTGGAGGTGATGGAATTCCAGTTGAGCTATTTCAAATCCTCAAAGGTGATGCTGTGAAAGTGCTACATTCGATATGCCAGCAAATTTGGAAAACTCAGCAGTGGCCACAGGACTGGAAAAGGTCAGTCTTTGTTCCAATCCCAAAGAAAGGCAATGCCAAAGAATGCTCAAACTACCGCACAATTGCACTCATCTCACATGCTAGTAAAGTAATGCTCAAAATTCTCCAAGCCAGGCTTCAGCAATATGTGAACCGTGAACTTCCAGATGTTCAAGCTGGTTTTACAAAAGGCAGAGGAACCAGAAATCAAATTGCCCATATCCGCTGGATCATCGAAAAAGCAAGAGAGTTCCAGAAAAACATCTATTTCTGCTTTATTGACTATGCCAAAGCCTTTGACTGTGTGGATCACAATAAACTCTGGAAAATTCTGAAAGAGATGGGAATACCAGACCATCTGACCTGTCTCTTGAGAAACCTGTATGCAGGTCAGGAAGCAACAGTTAAAACTGGACATGGAACAACAGACTGGTTCCAAATGGGAAAAGGAGTACGTCAAGGCTGTATATTGTCACCCTGCTTGTTTAACTTATATGCAGAGTACATCATGAGAAACGCTGGGCTGGAAGAAACACAAGCTGAAACCAAGATTGCTGGGAGAAATATCAATAACCTCAGATATGCGGATGACACCACCCTTATGGCAGAGAGTGAAGAAGAACTAAAGAGCCTCTTGATGAAGGTGAAAGAGGAGAGTGAAAAAGTTGGCTTAAAGCTCAACGTTCAGAAAACTAAGATCATGGCATCTGGTCCCATCACTCCATGGGAAATAGATGGGGAAACAGTGGAAACAGTGTCAAACTTTATTTTTTGGGGCTCCAGAATCACTGCTGATGGTGACTGCAGCCATGAAATTAAAAGACGCTTACTCCTTGGAAGGAAGGTTATGGCCAACCTAGATAGCATATTGAAAAGCAGAGACATTACTTTGCCAACAAAAGTCCGTCTAGTCAAGGCTATGGTTTTTCCAGTGGTCATGTATGGATGTGAGAGTTGGACGGTGAAGAAAGCTGAGCGCCGAAGAATTGATGCTTTTGAACTGTGGTGTTGGAGAAGACTCTTGAGAGTCCCTTGGACTGCAAGGAGATCCAGTCAATCCATCCTAAAAGAGATCAATCCTGGGTGTTCATTGGAAGGTCTGATGTTGAAGCTGAAACTCCAATACTTCGTCCACCTCATGCGAAGGGTTGACTCATTGGAAAAGACCCTAATGCTGGGTAGGATTGGGGGCGGGAGGAGAAGGGGATGACAGAGGATGAGGTGGTTGGATGGCATCACCGACTCGATGAACATGGGTTTGGGTAGACTCCGGGAGTTAGTGATGGACAGGGAGGCCTGGTGTGCTACAATTCATGGGGTCGCAAAGAGTTGGACACGACTGAGCGACTGAACTGAACTGAAGGGTTATAGTAAGTCTTGGAATGAGATGCCTGACTGGTGGCAAATGATTAGAAGTAAATTCAGAGAGAGATGGTTGAAATACAGTTGACTTATTACCTACTCTGTCAAAAGCACAGGATGAATAAGGCCCATAAGGTCCCTACTGTCATAGAACTTAGCTTTTAGAAAGGAAGACAAGTAAATGATAAACCAATAAGAAAAATACAAAGAAATAAGATTTTTGGATGGTGATACATATTCCAAAGAAAATAAAAGAAGATGATGTAACAGCAATGGCAGGGGTGTGGGTGAGGATTTCTACCTTATATTGTGTGGTCACCAAAAGTCTCTCCGAGGAGATAACCTTTGAGTTGTGTGCCACCTTTGTCCCTTTCTGTCATGTGTGAACTCCAGTGCACAAATTCCTGCACTTTAGCTTCTTCCATCAGAGCACTTAATAGGCTAAGTTGTGAAGATGCATTGGCTATTATGAGGGCAAGAATTTGTCTTTATAACCTTAGGACCTCCTGCAGTAGTTGGCACTTCACAGACATTTAGTAAGAGTTTGTTGAATGAGTAAATGAGTGAATCAACTTACCAAGAGAAAGAGGCTAAAGAGGACAGAGAGTGAAGGATGGAGCTTTGGGAAACTCCCTCAGTTGGGGATGGAGTCAGAAGGAAGAGGGGCCAAACAGGGGAGTTTGTCTCTTTCCCCTGTCATCCCTGCCCAGTTAGCACATTATCCTGTGGCTATCTCATTTGCTTCTCCTTGCAGTTTTTTATCTGTCTGAAACTGAGCTTTTCAGCATGGTAGCCACTAAACAGGTCTTGGGTATTCAACATATGACATACGATTAATCCCAGTTTAGATATGTTGTAAGCATGAAACACATACCAAGGCTCAAGACTTAGTTTCTTAAAAAAAAAAAAAAGACATAGTTTCTTTCTTTTTCTTACTATCCTATAAAAGTGAATACTTTTATGTTGATTGTGTTAAAAGATGCTTTAGATATATTGGGTTAAATTAATATTAATGTCACTGTTTAATTTTGCTTTTTAAATGTGGTTACTAGAAAATTGAAAAATAACAGTTGGCTCAGATTATATTCCTATTGCATATCATTGACTTATTATGTTGTTGTTTAGTCGCTAAGTTGTTTCCAACTCTTTATTACCCCATGGACTGTAGCCCACCCGGCTCCTCTGTCCATGGGATTTCCCAGGCAAGAATACTGGAGTGGATTGCCATTTCCTTCTCCAGGAGATCTTCCCAACCCAGGGATCAAACCCATATCTCCTGCATTGACAGGCGGATTCTTTACCACTGAGTCAGCAGCGGAGCCCAACATTGGTCTATATCCTATATAAGTAGATTAATTTGATATTAGCTGGTCATCTCTGAAATGAGTGGTACAAACAAGAGTGATGACTGTCACTTCCCTCTCAACAATAAAAAAAATAACCAACACAGTGTAAAAAATTGGGACCAGATATAGAAGGTGTCACATTTTCTAGCCAGTGAGACATGACCCAGTGTAAAACATACTTGGGAAATAACAGGTTACACTTACAAATTCATAAGTAAATTCTGCCTCCTTTATTGGAAAATGGCTTTTAAGTTTTGGAGTGGAGGGGAACCCTTATAGCATTTATGCTAAAACATCCCTTTTCTAATTTCATTTCTGATTTATTCCTACTCTTTGATATTTCAGCCACATGATAACTGTATAATTTAAGATGTGTTTTTTTTTTTTCCTCTATGATGGAGTACAGTCCCCAAAGATGAAGTCAGTGATGTCCTGGCTTCACATAAGTGATAACAATATGAAGATACTTAAGAAAGAAAAGCAGATGTTAGTTAGACACTCTACTTTTATCCTACCAATAACTTTTTTTAAGATTGAGCTCATAGTGCCCGGATGTTAAAGTTCTTTCACAGATCCCAAATTAGGAATGTTCCATGTTGCTTTAATCCATTCCATTGCAATGGCTTTATTAGATGAAACACCCTGCTGAGCATCTGAAGAACAGTGGGATTATCACATTTCCCTTTGAAAATCCAGTAAAGACAAAATAAATGGTTAACAAAACAGAGCAAATTCAGTTTGCAGGTGTTCATAGGCGATGCAACCCCCTGATTGAATGAGTGTCTGTATTCCTCTGTGCTTGCAAAATGCCTGTTAAGCAGGCCAGAGAAATCCAGAGAAAAAAGAAATCATAGGGCAAAAGTTGCTTTTCTCTCCTTTTGATGTGTTGCTAATTGCATTGTGTTGACTGCAGGGATGGAGTATCGGAAATCTGAAAACTTTATTTTGTTTTACTTTTGACTTCACCCTGGGTGTGCCAATAACAGTTCTTTATCATCTGTATCTCCTAGAGTGTTGACTCTTTAACGATTGATTTTTTTTTCTTGGCAAATCTAATTAACTGTTTGAAGAACTTCATCCAGCGACACCCCAGTCACTACACACACTTGGTGGGTGGCTCTTCGAGGTTCTCTTAAAAACTTGGTTACGTCCCAGCACTCTAAAAATTCTCATCTGTGAGAGCAATTTGAATTTTGTTATTAGTGTCTGCTGGAAATTGTAATTCAATAAAGAGTAACTCATTTAAAAATGTTTCATACTGGGCATGTATTAGATAACTTGGGCAACTTAGGAGACACAGAAAAATATACAAACATTCAGGTCTACACAGGAAATTGGAGTGGTAGTGAACAATTTGAAGGAGGCATTTTGTATTTTTAAAGAAGCTATAGGTAGATTAGGAGTGTGTGTATATGTGTGTGTCTGTGTATGTGCACGCATAATACACACACACATTTAAATCAGTGGACACAGCAGTCTTTTCTTTTGCTCTCCTAATTTGCTAGCATTTTCTACCAATCCCCAAGTGCAAGGTGGTGGATATAAAAAGAGCTTCTTCAACATTTAAAATAATCATAAACAAGGACTCCTGCCTCTTCCTTTGTGTAATGTGTGTGTGACCCTTGAATGAGATTGTATCCGTCTCCTGTCCTCTCTCTTTCTCTCTTGTTCCTTTTATGGACATAGGATTATTGCTATAGAAAATATGGTCATGCCATAGGGGAATGTACCTCCTGCTCAGGGTATTTTTTTCAGCTACATCTGCAGACTGCAGCTGCTGCAGCCTTTGGAAAAAAAAAATCTGTGTCCTTACGAAACTGTAATTCTTGAACAATTAATTCTTCCTCACAGGACACTGTACTTTTTCACCGCTATTTAGCACAGTCTGACATTAGTCTTTCCTGCGGTTTATTTGCTGCCCAAGTTCACCATTTGACACATGTAGGAATATTTAAACAAATTTTTTCCCCCAGAGAAGTTTGTTTCATCTTTGGAACCACGGGGCTTCCTGCTGACTTCACAGGACCCCTCGTACTCTTCCCTCCTTTTTTACTGCGTGCTGCTTATCTGTGCCCACCCCCACGTGTCCCTTTTCTTTATGACGAGGTCCCTCACACTGTTTTCCATTTGCCTTCTGAGCTGGATTCAGAAAATATCATCCCTTCCCCATCCCCCACTTACTGACTATATGCCAAACCTCTTCATCTTTTGCAAAATATCAGCAGAGTTGAACTTCCAATTTCTCCTTCCTTTTTTTTTTTTTTTTTTTTTTTACTGTTTCAGTACATTTTGTCCTTTCATGAATTGTAATTTCCCTTGCTCTTAAACCCAGTGCGTAGAGAGATTATGGAATTTTTTTCTAAAACTGGGTAAAAATAAATAAAAATATATGTACTTTATTTTGGTATATTTCCTTCTTTTGTCCTCTAAACATTATTAGATACTTAAAGCATAAGAGGGACACACCTTTATTTGATAAATGGAAGTCTGCAGCCTGTAGGCAAATAAAAAGACAGCTAGATTATGGTTGATAATTCCTCATATAGAGAGATACATTTTTGTTTCTTTAACTTTTTGCTTTTAAAGAAGTAGGCAGGGGTCCTTGTTTATCATTATTATAAATATTGATAGAAGCCCTTTTTGTACCCACCAGATTGCATTTGGGGATTGCTAGAAAATGCTAGCAAATTAGGGAAGCAAAAGAAAAGACTGCTGTGTCCACTGATTTAAATGTATGTGTGTGTGCGAGCACACGTACACAGATACATGTATATCAGGTGAAGTCAACCTTGATGTGTGATTTTGTAGCTTAATTTAGCAGTTTTTAAAAATGGGTATTTTCAGAGACCAGTTAGTTCTTCTTCCTCCTTTCAATTCAGAAGCAAGTAAAACTGAACTGTTGATTGTCCTCTAATGATTTTGAGGTGTTTCTTATAAGCCCTTTAAAAATAAGAATTAAACTGAGAAAGAAATCTAAAGTGGTTACTTTCTGATTAGTACAGATATCCATGCTAACATTCAAGCTTCTCGTCAGTTAATATTTTTATGGGGAACTTTTGGTGCCTTTTCTTTTTAAAAATAATATAGAGAAAGCAGTTGGCACGTTGACATTAAGCTGTATTGGGGAAAGTGGGTCCCTACTCTCCACATCTGTTCAGTGTTTCTGTTGCCTTTCATTTTCTAAAGTGTTACATATGGAATACATATGTCTTTGTGTTCTGGTACCACAGGAAAAAAAAAAGGGAAGAAATAAAAAAGAAAAATCACAAAGAAATCAATAAACACCTGTTATTCCCAGATCTGCAGTTATTTGGGCTCAGAAACGCCTGCAGGCAAAGTTAGAACAAAAATCCTTGGATGTCTATATGCCTTCATAGATTTCTCTTGACCTGTATGAGAGTTTTTAAAATTTTATTTTATATTTATTTCATTTCGTTTCATCTTATTTTATCACAGAGTGTACACTTCACCTTCTGTTATTTTACCACCCTGGATTTGTTCTCTCCAATGTATATTTCCTCTTTCCCTATATGCCATAATTTTGTATTCAACAAAGTGGAGAATTTTTTCCCAACGACTCAAGGATGCAGCCTTACTTTCACCACTTCCACAGCAGGTTTCCTACGTTAGATTGCCCCCTGCTGCTTCCGGAGCATTAAAAACAAAGCTCAAAATAAAATGTTTGGGGACATACCATTAAAAAAGTATACAGTGAAATATACTGGAACCTAATCATTTGAAAACATGTTCAAAGATAAGTAAAATTGATGTTTGGTGGAAGTTTTAAACTTGAGAGATTGAGCTCACATGGTTGCACATATACTTGTAGCCAGTTCACACATTGCCTCTTCTTATTAGTTATGACTTAGAAGGTATTGTTTTAAATAATTATGAATCATGTGATATGCTTTTTCTTTTGTCTGTTGCAGGCAATGTAATTAATAGTTCCCACAAGTAGATTCTGACCCAGTTGTACAATTTTTTTTTCTTATAAAAAGTATACTTTTCCTTAAGGGCAGAGACCATATCTTGTTTGTTTTTGCATTTTTGATCCAATGCCTGACATATAAAAGACACTAGATTAAAATCTGTTAATTTCACTAGATTCATTCATTCAACAAAGAGAGAGTAAGATCACTAAGGTTTAATTCATCAAAATAACTTTTGTTGGACTTAGGATCAAGAAGAGTAAATAATGTAGCTAACATTTTTAAAGAAATAACTCCCAGCAAAGATACAAAAAAATTTTAGTAATCCCTACTGTCATGGCAGATTCCACGTTACTGGCTTATATTGTTGGCCTTCAGAATTTAGTTTCTCTTTATTTCTGTTTCTTTCTCAGCTCACATTTTATATATAGATTTGACCTACTCTCCTGGGTGCTCCTCCCTGGCCCCACGTGTGTTTCCTGGATACCTCATTCAAGACTTTGGTTATTAGAATTTGTCTGCATTCTCTGATAAACCTGTGAGTGACTTGAGGGCAGGAACTATCTAGGATTCATTTCTGCATCCCCAGCATCTATGCCAAGAATGTCCATTTGCTATTGAATAGTTGACACTGAAATGGATTTATATAGCCTCCAAAGAAAACAAGCATTAAAAATATGAATAAAATAATAAAAATGGAACTAAAGCAATATTACTTGTAGTATCTAGTTTTAGGGGTAATCCAACTAAAAACAAAGGACAGCACTGAGGTATAAAATGACTATGGTGCCAAAGTCAAGGGTTGGATAGTGATTGGTTGCCCTAATCTCTATCCTTCTTCCCCACATGTAATCATTACAGCATCTCTGTATATATGTTCTGATATTTCTTCCTTCCTTCACCCCAACACTTGAGTCCACTAGGTCTGGCATTTTGATTTGATCAGCACTATGATCGATGACTTGGTTTTAATAGTCATAAGAATTTTGAGATTCTAGGGTAGGACTGAGGGATCTTGGCTCTCTCACTTCAGTTCATTTCAGTTCAGTCGCTCAGTTGTGTCCAACTCTTTGTGACCCCATGAACCGCAGCACGCCAGGCCTCCCTGTCCATCACCAACTCCTGAAGTCCACCCAAACCCATGTCCATTGAGTCAGTGATGCCATCCAACCGTCTCATCCTCTGTCATCCCCTTATCCTCCTGCCCTCAACCTTTCCCAGCATCAGGGTCTTTTCAAATGAGTCAGCTCTTCACATCATGTGGCCAAAGTATTGGAGTTTCAGCTTCAGCATCAGTCCTTCCAATGAATATTCAGGACTGATTTCCTTTAGGATGGACTAGTTGGATCTCCTTGCAGTCCAAGGGGATCTCAAGAGTCTTCTCCAACACCACAGTTCAGAAGCATCAATTCTGCAGCGCTCAGCTTTCCTTATAGTCCAACTCTCACATCCATACATGATTACCGGAAAAACCATAGCCTTGACTAAACGGACCTTTGTTGACAAAGGAATGTCTCTGCTTTTAAATATGCTGTCTAGGTTGGTCATAACATTCCTTCCAAGGAGTAAGCATCTTTTAATTTCTTGGCTGCAGTCACCACCCACAGTGATTTTGGAGCCCAGAAAAATAAAGTCTGACACTGTTTCCATTGTTTCCCCATCTAATTGCCATGAAGTGATGGGACCGGATGCCATGATCTTAGTTTTCTGAACATTGAGCTTGAAGCCAACTTTTTCACTCTCCTCTTTCACTTTCATCAAGAGGCTCTTTAGTTCTTCTTTGCTTTCTGCCATAAGGGTGGTGTCATCTGCATATCTGAGGTCATTGATATTTCTCCCGGCAATCTTGATTCCAGCTTGTGCTCCCTCCAGCCCAGTGTTTCTCATGATGTACTCTGCATATAAGTTAAATAAGCAGGGTGACAATATACAGCCTTGACATACTCCTTTTCCTGTTTGGAACCAGTCTGTTGTTCCATGTCTAGTTCTAACTGTTGCTTCCTGACCTGCATACAGGTTTCTCAAGAGACAGGTCAGGTGGTCTGGTATTCCCATCTCTTTCAGAATTTTCCAGAGTTTATTGTGATCCACACAGTCAAAGGCTTTGGCATAGTCAATAAAGCAGAAATAGATGTTTTGCTGGAACTCTCTTGCTTTTTCGATGACCCATCACTTACCTGGATAGTATTAGAGACTGTAACCGTATTCTAGACCTTTTGCTTCTGTTTGATCCTTGGCCTGGAAAGGGTGAGTTCCTGGGGCTTAAGTATTTACTGGGGTAGTATGTAGAGAGGCCAGACCCCTCATGCTCAGTCAAGAAATGTTCACCGTCTAAGACACCAGGAATGTTCTCTATCACCTTTGGTTTCAAGTGTGTGAAAATTAAGTTCATAAAAACCATTTGAGTTTTAACCATTTGCTATCAAAATAAAGAAGAGCTTATTTAAGAAAATTCCTTCAGGACTCATTCTCCTTCCCAGCTAGAAGTAACTAGCATCCTGAAAAAATTTTCTCTCATTATGTTGTCCCTTAAAAAAATAAGTTTACCACTGTGTGATATGGAGGGATCATATGTATGTGTACCTGCAAATATTCTTTGTTTACTTTGCAACTTTTTAAGAATGGTGTCTTTTAAAGATACTTTCCGGCAGCTTGCTTTTTTCAGTAAAATTTATATATACTGCTAAGGTTTATTCATGTGATTGCACAGAGCTATAATTCATTCATTTTCACTGTTACAAAATATCTCATTGAATGAATATAACCCAATTTATTTATCAAAATCTCTAGGTGTGTGTGTGCTCAGTTGCTCAGTTATGTATGATCTTTTGCCACCCCATGGACTGTAGCCCACCAAGTTCCTCTGTCCATGGGATTTCTCAGGCAAAAATACTGGAGTGGGTTGCCATTTCCTTCTCTGGGAGATCTCCCTGACCCAGGGATTGAACCTGCATCTCCTGCATTGGCAGGTGGATTTTTTACTGAGCCACCTAGGAAACCCCATCAAAATCTCTACTGATGGACAGTTGAATTCCTCCCACTTTTTGCTATTTCTAACTTTGCTACAAGGGACATTCTTGCCCACATGTAAACATTTCTTTAGGGTATTTATCTAACATAAGGATTTCTGGATTGTATGTACATTTTCAACTTCATTATTCCATATTGTATACCAAGATGGTAGCACAAATTTATATCCCCATTAGTAGGGTATAATCTCATTCTTCTGTATTCTTGCATTGGCAGGCTAATTCTTTACCCCCATTTGACAGGCCTCGTTTTTGTTATCGAAATCTTTATATGAACTATCTAGTTTCTTGATATTGCAGACTCTGTAAATCTTGAGTGAGTTTTTGTAACTATGATTCCATTTCCTAAGTGAGACTTACGGAGCTGATGGATTTCACTCTTTTGTATCTCTAGGCAGAAAAACACAGAAATGATGTTGCTTCCACTAACAAAAATTCAGTAGAATCTTATTATGATACTAATATTGTAAAATGAGTGTAATACCTGTTCTGTTGTAGACTCTCTGAATCATAGTGTGAGGAGCTATGTGTATAGGGGAAACACGGTGACACTTGATTTGATTCATTTGAATCCTTGCAATAGCAAGATGCATTGATTGTTTTTATTTTTACCATATATGTGACATTTTAGGAAATAAACTTCAGATTTAATTTTGAAGGGAAATGACTTCCTAAAAGGGCTTCTTCCATTAAAAAATTCATCTGGCTGCTTTGAGGAGTGTTTCTCATCTGAATTTTAATAAAAGGAACACATTTTTATTCCAGTTCTCCTGTGACCGGTATGTATATACTTGTATTCTTTTTAATAAATCAAAGGAAAATGGTAACAAAGGGATCCACACATTTCAAAGATCCAATGTAATCATAAACTACTCAGTCTTGACTCTGTAGCTATGATGATATGAACTGAAAATTCATTGATGTATGTTGCATTTCTGTCTTAAATCATAGCTGTAAATGTACAGGTGCAACCATACAGATTTCAACAGATTATAATATCCATGTATTCTGTATATTCTATAAAATTTATGCACCAATTGTTGTGACTTCATGTACCACTCGGCCTATGAGTTGAATTTAATTATTTTTGCTTGCTGAAGATATTTTGATATTATCATCATCCTTATTTTAGATATGCTGGTCATTTTAACAAAGGCATCATTAGATGTATGCTCTCTGACTTAGAGCCATAAAGATAGAAAAATAATCCATTGCTGGGAATCAAGGAATATGGACTTATATCCTTGCCAGAGGTGCCACTGTTCTGATCTAAAATCCTCTCTTAAATTCATTCATTTCAACAAGGAAATATAGCTGAAGCATCATTTTGAGTTCCTTTTAAAAGTGAAGGACATTACCAGACACCACTAAAGCCATAAACTGTTAAATATATTATGTTTCTTTATAAATTCCCAACTTTTCCCAAACAAAGAATTTGGGTGAAGGGAAGACCCTAGTGGTAGGCAAAGGGCCTTCCTTTAGCTTTGAATAAAGGTCAAGGAGTGGGAGCCTAGTCTTGGACCAACATTTCCTGTTCCATGTTTTGACATCCTTAGTGTAATCAAGAAAATGCAGATCCAAACCAATGTTCTCAGGGTGTGGTCCCTGAACTAGTGGTACCAATATTCCTTGGGAACTTTATAGAAATTTAGATTCTCAAGCCTTACCCCCAACCTGCTAAATCAAAACTTCTGAGTCAGGCCTTGTAAACTGCTTTAACAACTTTCCTGTGATTCTGATGCATACCGAATTTGAGACCCACTGATCTAAGCTATTAATGTATCATTAAATTGTTGTATTTAATCAAAATTTCCCTTGGAAACACAGATTAAGCATCTCCATATAAATGAAAATTTATCAAGTACTTCTTGCTATTTTATCATTGGTAAATAATGGAAGAAAAAATGATCCTCATTTTTATATCATTTTTTTTTACATTAGCGTTCCTCCAGTAATCCTTTTTTTGGGCAATTTTGTTATTGTTCAGTTTCCTGTTGCTTTTAAGTATTATAAAGTTTTATATCAGTTTAACTTGATCATTTTTGCAACAATTCAATTTTCTTTGTGAAAAGTATCCTACTGAGTGCTTTGGAAGTAACAAAGGATAAAACACAATGTTTTCCCTCAAGGAGGAAGAAGAAAAGCTAGTTAAGAGGGCACCAGTCCCTTTATTTGAAACTTCTCTACGATTATAATAAAACAATATAGAGAGGGGAGAGCTATCTGATTTGGGGTGGACAAGCTTTTTACATGAAGTAAATTAATTTTTTTGCATTAAAAATTTTTAAATGGTGATAAAATAAATATAAAATACACTATCTTAACCATTTTTATGTGTATAGTTCAGTAGTGTTAAGTACATTCACACTGTTGTACAATAAGTTTCCGGAACTCTTTCTTCTTGTAAAACAGACATTGTACCTGTTAAGCAACAATTCCCCAACCTCCTTTGCCCCCAGTCCCTGGGAACCACTGTTCCACTTGCTGCCTCTATGAATTTGACTTGTCTTGGTACCTCTTATGAGTAGAATCATACAGTATTTGTCTTTTTGTGACTGTTGTATTTCACTTAACATGTCCTCAAGATTCCTCCAAGTTCTACCATGTGTCTAAGTTTTCTTCCTTTTTAAAGCTGAAAATGTTCCTTTTTATGTAGATACTGCATTTTGCATATCCAGTCATCTCTTGATGGACTCTTGGGTTGCTTCCATATTTTGGCTATTGTGAATAATGCTGCTGTGAACATGGATATGCAAATACCTCTTCAAGGCCCTACTATCAGTTCTTTGGATATATACCCAGAAATTGCTGAATCCTGTGGCTTCCCTGATGGCTCAGTTGGTAAAGAATCAGCCTGCAATGTGGGAGACCTGAGTTTGATCCCTGGGTTGGCAAGATCCCCTGGAGAAGGGAACGGCTACCTGCTCCAGTATTCTGGCCTGGAGGATCACATGGACAGAGGAGCCTGGGGGGGCTACAGTCCATGGGGTCACAGAGAGTCGAACACGACTGAATGATTTTCACACACTGGAAGTTTTATTTTTAATTTTTTGTGGAACCTACATAGTGTTTTCAATAGCACCATTTTACTTTCTCACGAATAGTACATAAGGGTTCTGATTTCTTCACAGCCTCACCGACATTTGTTATTTTCTATTTTTTGGTTTTTTGGTAGTAGTTATCCTGATGGGTGTGAAATAATACCTCCTTGTGCTTTTGATTTGCATTTCCCTAATGATGAGTGATGTTAACCATCCTTTTATATGCTTGTTGCATGGCATAAGTTTCTATCTAAGCTCACAGAAAATTATGGACTTGGGTTTTTGAAAAGGGGAATAGGTTTCCCAAGTGAACAACGAGCCATTAGTTAAAAGAAAACGAGACTTTTTTTTTTTTTTTTTTGCCTGTTCTGTGTGGCATGCGGAATCTTGGTACCCTGATCAGGGATCACACCTGTGCCACCTGCATTGGGAGCATGGAGTCTTAACCATTGGACTGCCAGGGAAGTCCCAAAAGGAGATTGTTTTGAAGGACAGGTGATAATGAGACAGGAAGGGTGGAGAATTGGTGGTGTTGGATGATGGAAGATACTGTTGATCACATGTGCTACACTGTGGGAAGCTCTTGAAGAGTTTTGCACACTGAGATTACATGATAATAGGGAGATGAGTTACTCTGGCAGTTGTTGAATGAATTTCAGTGGCCAGGGATAGAGCCAAGAGAATGTTTTGCTAAGCTGTTACCCTCATCCAAGTTTGAGGTTCTGAATGACAAATCAGTGACCTAAATAAGAGTGTTAAGTTATATAGTAAGTAGTTTTCAGAATGTTAGTGTAATTTTTAAAACTAAATGATCTCCATATTAATTTTTTTTTAGCTGCTACATTGGAAATTTTGGATTAATTTATGTGCAACAACCATATATGCAGGTTTAAAAATAAGTTTATCCAAACCATTGAAAATTACTAAAGTAGAGTAGAGGGGTGTGGTAGACTGTAAAATCCACTCCCCCCACTCCAATATACAAGATTCTAACACCTGGAGCTTATAAATATTATCTTACTTGTAAATATTTCCTGATTTGGAGAGTTTCTGCAATGTTCTTAGGGTAAAGATTTTGAGATGAGGAGATTATCCTGGATTACTTGGGTGGACCCTAAGTATAGCCATAAGTGTCCTTATAATAGGGGGAGACAGAGGGAGACTTCATACACAAACACACATATATGAGAAGCTATGTGAAGATGAAGCAGAGGAAGAGATTTGAAGATGCTGGCCTTGAGGACTGGAGAGATGTGACCACAAGCCAAGGAATGCTAGTAGTGAACAGAACCTAGAAGAGGCAAGGAATGGATTCTCCCCTAGAAACTCATAAGAGAGCACAGCACTGCTAACACCTTGACTTTGGCCTAATGATACTGATTTCAGACTTCTGGCTTTTAGATTTATGAGAGATAAAATTATCTTGCTTTAATCCAGGAGGTTTGTGATAATTTGCTACAGTGGCTAAAGGAAACTAACACAGTGGATGAAAATTTTGTAACCTAGCTTCCCAGATGAGTAAGTTGACATTGCCACTTACTGGCTGTGTGAACTTGTGCATCTGGTTTACTTCTATGCTCCCCATCTGTGAAATAGGAATAACAAAAATGGGAGCTGCTTTATAGCATAGTTGTGAGACCCAGATGAGCTAACCTGGCCATGATAAGCTCTGTCATCACTGTTGTGGTGGTGGTGGAGTCACTAAATTGTGTCTGACTCTTGGGACCCCATGGACTGTAACTTGCCAGGCTTCTCTGTCCATGGGATTTCCATCATAGTCAACATTCTATATCTCTATCACTGTCATCATATCTTTTTCCCAGGCGACCTTTAGGATTGGATCTTTGTTGATCTTCTAATCACCTCAGTTCATATTTTTTACTTTGAAGCCTTCTATCCTTTTGTAAGTCTGTATCTGAGCTCGTGGTCTGGCCTTTCCTTGAAATTTTATCATTTCAGCAAAGTAACTTCACCTTCAGCAATAGATTAGAGAACACTGCAAAAATCAAATTATGGCCAGCATTACCCAGACCAGCTGGGGCTTTACCTCCTCCTGTTTCTTATCCTTACTCTTCTCCCTTCCTCTTCCACCTCTTCCTCCTCCTGCTTCCTTCTACTATTTCTTTTCTTTTTCTTTCTTCCTTTTCTGCTTCTATCAAAAATGGTTCCAAACCCTTCCCTAGTTTAGCATAAGGTAGAGAGTCGTTTCTTGATTATAAATTCTAGAGGAAGAAGACACTGTGATGATAAATCCAAATGTTAGATGAAGGCATGCCTCATTCAATAGCAGCCCAGCAGGCTCTGTGACTTTACAGAAATATAAAATTAACCAGGCAACACATTTGGTTTCTAAATTATTTGAGAATTCAGATTTTGAGTAATTGATCTCTTACTTGCTTCTTATCTCTATATTTAGGCCTTGTGCTATCACATCGTCTTTATCCAGTCCTCTGTTGATGAGCATTTAGGTTGCTTCCATGTCTTGGCTATTGTAAACAGTGCTACAATGAACACTGGGGTACATATATCCTTTTGGATTATGGTTTTCTCTGGATATATGTATGCCCAGAAGTGGGATTGAAATAGAGTCTCAGATGTAGAAAACAAACTTTCGGTTACCAGGGGAAAAAGAAAGGGAGAGATAAATTGGGAGATTGGGATTAACATATATATACTTGCTTTTATTTTTCATTTTGCTTTTGTCATGAAGTCGTGTCTGACTCTCTTGTGACCCTATGGACTGTAGCCCACCAGGCTCCTCTGTCCATGGGATTTTCCAGGCAAGAATTCTGGAGTGGGTTGCCACTTCCTTTTTCAGGGGATCTTTCCAACTCAGGAATCGAAATCACAGCTCCTGCCATGTCTCCTGCATAGCAGGCAGATTCTTTATAGCTGAGCCATATTACATATAAAATAGATAAACCAATAAGGACCTGCTGTATAACACAGGGAACTCTACTAAGTGCTTTGTAATGATCTATATGGGAAAAGAATCTTAAAAACAGTGGATAACTGATTTGTTTTATTGTATAGCAGAAACTAGCACAACATTTAAATCAACTATACTCCAGTAAAAATTATATATACATATATATATAAAGTAGGCCTCTGCTCTTTTCTAAAAAAGCTTGTCTACTTTGCTCAATGCTGGATGTTTACCGAATGTCTTTGAAAAGGCCATAATGATATGCTTTCTTAGCTACACAATGAATTTCCAAGTATTTACTTGACTAAAAGTAGCTTGGGAACAGATTTTTCTCCTGTCACTTTGGTACACAGGAGGGAGTACTCAGAAATTCTGAAGAGGCATGGAAATGGCAAATAATGAAGTCTGGTTGAAATATTTCATTGTGGTTGAATTTTAAAAGCACTTTTATTTAATTTATTAACAAAGCATGAGTTTGTTCAGATCAGCATACATTTGTAAGTAGGAGACAGACTATCATCGTGAAATAGAGCATTTTTCTGGACCTTATTTTTAAAAGCAAAGGGCTGAATCTCAAAATAGCTAGTGCTGTTAGCTCATCCAGTGGTTATCCCATGCTCAGTGTACAAATTTGTCCTAACTTGTTTTATTGGAGGAAAAGTCAAATTCTGGACATAATAGTGATGCTATGTTAGTTGACAAGGTGGTAAACGGACATGGAAATCAGCGAAGATGGTCTAAGGACCTTCCTTTTTGGAGCTGACACATCTCAGGCTTGTTACATGTCTAACGCTTATTACCCATCCCGTGATTTCATGAAGCCCAAACAATCTGGAGATTTAATACCATTGTCAACATGGCAAAATTTTAAAGAGTCACTTGTTCATTTTTCACCAGGAGGAAGAGAGTTCATGCTCTGAATAGAGCAAGTTTTCAGTGTATGACATTAAATAAATTCTCTTACTGGCTTTAAAATCTTGGGATTGAAAGACCCTGAAGATGAAATGGTTGGAGGGCATCACTGACTCAATGGACGGATGGCATCACCGACTCAGTGGACGTGGGTTTGGGTGGACTCCAGAAGTTGGTGATGGACAGGGAGGCCTGGCATGCTGTGGTTCATGGGGTCGCAAAGAGTTGGACACGACTGAGCAACTGAACTGAACTGAACTGATGTTACATTGAAATAGATTTATGGGATGTTCTGAAGACAGGATGTTAGGACTATGAAATATCAGATGCATATTTGGGTAATTTTCAAGTGAGTGGAAATATCATCCTGGGCTTGTTTCATTTCATGTTGTTATGGCCTGTCCTTTCTGGTTTTTCTATCCTGTTATTCATTAGGGATTTCACTTTTTATCCCCACCCTTAGGACCATTTGTTTTGCTGAACATTATGAGATACAGTTTCTTCATAAAAATGATGCCATTCAAGGCCAGCTTATGCACAGCCAGAGGCAAAAATTCCTTAGGAGAGTCTTTGCAGGACTCAGAAACCTCCTTTTCACCAAATAGCCCTACTTTCCCTTAGCATCTACTGTTATTGGCTAAAATTTTTAGTCAGTGAATCATTTCTCTGGGCTAGCAAATACTATTAGAAAAAAGATGCAAGCAGCTATCAATCACCCTGGGAAGGGCTTTCCAGGTGGCTTTGTGGTAGAGAACCCGCCTACCAATGCAGGAGACGTAGCCTCGATTCCTGGGTCAGGAAGATTCCCTGGAGAAGGAACTGGCAACCCACTCTATATTCTTGCTTGGGAAATCCCATGGACAGAGCACCTTGGTGGGCTACAGTCCATAGGGCCACAAAGAATCAGATATGACTTAAACTACTAAAAAACACAAGCTGGTATCAAGATTGCCGGGAGAAATATCAATAACCTCAGATATGTGGATGACACCACCCTTATGGCAGAAAGTGAAGAAGAACTAAAGAGCCTCTTGATGAAGGTGAAAGAGGAGAGTGAAAAAGTTGGCTTAAAGCTCAACGTTCAGAAAAGTAAGATCATGGCATCTGGTCCCATCACTTCATGGGAAATAGATGGGGAAACAGTGGAAACAGTGTCAGACTTGATTTTTTTGGGCTCCAAAATCACTGCTGATGGTGATTGCAGCCGTGAAATTAAAAGATGCTTACTCCTTGGAAGGAAGGTTATGGCCAACCTAGATAGCGTATTGAAAAGCAGAGACATTACTTTGCCAACAAAAGTCCATCTAGTCAAGGCTATGGTTTTTCCAGTGGTCATGTATGGATGTGAGAGTTGGACGGTGAAGAAAGCTGAGCACCGCAGAATTGATGCTTTTGAACTGTGGTGTTGGAGAAGACTCTTGAGAGTCCCTTGCACTGCAAGGAGATCCAATCAGTCCATCTTAAAAGAGATCAATCCTGGGTGTTCATGGGAAGGTTTGATGTTGAAGCTGAAACTCCAATACTTTGGGCACCTCATGCGAAGGGTTGACTCATTGGAAAAAACCCTAATGCTGGGTAGGATTGGGGGCGGGAGGAGAAGGGGACGACAGAGGATGAGATGGTTGGATGGCATCACTGACTAGATGGACATGGGTTTGGGTAGACTCCAGGAGTTGGTGATGGACAGAGAGGCCTGGCGTGCTGCAATTCTTGGGGTTGCAAAGAGTCGGACACGACTGAGCGACTGGACTGAACTGAACTGAAAAACAATAATAATCAGTCGTACACCCCCTAATGTTAATCATCTCTTTGGCTCTTCCCAGCCAATAACTGAGCTTGGAGGGAATGGAATTTAAGTCAGGGTTAAAGGAGAAGGATAATTTGAAGTAGAAGCTCCTTTAGAGATCAGGCTTAAGTGAGAATGATAGGAGGCTGTACTTAGGGCAGCATTGGGGAGGGTGACAAGGGAAGGTAGGAAGACAAATTTTAGTGACTGTAGTTTCCTAGATAACTTCATGTGAAAGAGGAGAGTGAAAAAGTTGGCTTGAAACTCAATATTAAAAAAAAAAAGACAAAACAACTAAGATTGTGGCATCCAATCCCATCACTCCATGGCAAATAGAAGGAGAATAAGTGGAAGCAGTGACAGGTTTTATTTTCTTGGGCTCCAAAATCACTACAGATGGTGACTACAGCCGTGAAATTAAAAGACACTTGTCCCTTGGAAGGAAAGCTATGACAAACCTAGACAGCATATTAAAAAGCAGAAACATCACTTTGCTGACAAAGGTCTGTCTAGTCAAAGCTATGTTTTTTCCAGTAGTCATGTATGGATGTGAGAGTTGGACCGTAAAGAAGACTGAACACCAAAGAACTGATGCTTTTGAATTGTGATGCTGGAGAAGACGCTTGAGTTGCTTGGGCTGCACAGACATCAAACCAGTCAATCCTAAAGGAAATCAACCCTGAATATTCATTGGAAGGACTGATGCTGAAACTGAAGCTTCAATCCCTTGGCCACCTGATGCGAAGAGCTGACTCATTGGAAAAGACCTTGTTGCTGGGAAAGGTTGAAGGCAAGAGAAGAAGGAGGCAGCAGAGGATGAGATGATTAGATGGCATCACTGAATCAATGGACAAGCTCTGAGAGACAGTGGAGGACAGAGGAGCCTGGCATGTTGCAATCCATGGGGTCACAAAGAGCTGGATATGACTTAGCAACTAAACAACAAGTTAATTTGTTGAGATTCTAATTATGTGATAGCATAACATCTCACTGGAGCATAGCTCTACAGAGACAGGCCTATTCATTCAGTGGTGGTGTCAAACAACTACTGCCAAGTCAACACATAGTATGTGCTCCATAAATACGTCAATCAGTGAATAGTCTGGTACACACAGATTACTTTTAAGATGTTTTGCTTTACACTGCTGAAACTATTTTTTGAGTTAATTTTGAAAATGCTTATAGTTTTAAGCCCAACCCTGAAATGATTTTTAATTCTCAAACTATATCAGAAATAGTTTCTTAAGGAAGATTCATCTTACAAGTGTTAAGTGTTAGATATTCTAGCAACTAAACAAGCTTATTACAGGAATAAATCAGTCAAGTATTTGACCACATATTCTGTACCAGGAGCTACTGTGTTTGTTTGTTTGTTTTTTCTGGAAGAGGACAAAGGCAAATTGTTAATCCATATTTTACTTTTGTACTTACTTTTATACTTAAAAGAACCCAAGACAAACAATTAGGACTTTTACTATTTGAGGATACAAATATGCATGATAAATAATTGTCATAATTTTAATCTTTCAGATTTTCTTTATGATTGTATTATAACCATTTGATGTATTTAATTTTCTAAATTTCTGTTGCATGAAAATGGAAACTGTACTGATTTAACATCAGAAAAATGTACAGTAGTTAATATAAAAAGCTGCATCTAATTTTGTTAATAAACTATAAATGATAAAATGACATACAGTTTAGATATCAAAGTATTAGGAACCCTCAGTTTTCAGTACCATTAATAAAGTAGTTTTAGTTTTGGCAGCAGCATAATTCTATAGTGTGATATTTCTACTTTATTGTTTCTTGAATAGGTTCAAAATGTTGACATAATATGGGAAAATTTCCCCTAGTAAAGTGTGCACTGAGCTAATGGTATGTGATATTTGCATTAAAAAGGTCAGTCTTACATAGATTTACAGACCAGTCATCATAACTACCGGAGAAGGCAATGGCAACCCACTCCAGTACTCTTGCCTGGAGAATCCCATGGATGGAGGAGCCTGGTGGGCTGCTGTCTCTGGGGTCACACAGAGTCGGACACGACTGGAGTGACTTAGCAGCAGCAGCAGCATCATAACTACCCTCAACCCTGAAGTTGAAAGATTTATTAATATCAGGTGACATACATTTGCCATCATTTATTATATATTCAAACATAGTTTGCTCTTCTTGACTGTCTCTGGAGTAACAGTCAATTTAGTAGCTAACTCTGGAACATTATGACCTTGATTTGAGTCTTGGTCCTCCACATATTAGCTGTATCATCTTAATTATTCTATGTTCCCGTTTCCTCATCTATAAAATGGGGATACTAACTGGGTCAACTCATAGGGTTGCTCTGAGGATTTTATAAGTTAATACAGATAAATGTGTTTAACAGTGACAAGAACATAGTAGGTACTTGATAAATATTAGAATTCCTAGAAATAGATTATGAATATTCTTGTATTTAGAAATTTTAGTTCCAGAGAAATATAAAAAAAAAGTATTACAAGCAAAGTTAGTTTATGAATAAAATATAATGAACTGTATCAGTTTGGTGTGTTATGTCTCGGAAGAGACTTAGTTTAGTCACACAGGGAGAGGTTAGGCTAAGCACCGAAGACTTAAAGGTGAGAAACAACATGGGTCCCTGCATTTGGAAGTTCTGCAGAAGTTGTTGAGATTGTGAAAGATGAGATTGGATAAGTGAGGACTGAATCCTGAATGCATGACACAGAGCTTCGTGGTTATCTTGAGGGCAGTGGGGAGCCCTAAAATATTTTAAGTTGTACAGTGACATGCTGAGATGAGTTTTGAGTAACACCATTGTGCCTACAGTACAGAGAATGAATGGATTGGAGGACTGAAGGGGATTCGATTGCTTCAGGAAGTGAGTGAAGAGGCTATTAAGAGGCAAGATCAATGGTGGCCTAAACCAGGCTGGTGTGCCAATGAGGAGAGAGAAATGAACAGATTTGAAATCTATTGCGAAGATAGAATCAGTAGCATTTAGTGATTGTTTCAATGCGGTGAGTGAAAAGAGGTAAGAGCTGAGAAGGATGGTCAGTTTCCAGGCAGTGGCTGACCAAGATATTGCCCACCTACCTGGCCAGATACCTAGGTTTGTAGTGGGCCATAGGGCATAGATCAAATCCCTTATGAGTATACCGTGGAAGTGACAAATAGATTTAAGGGTCTAGACCTAATAGACAGAGTTCCTGATGAACTATGGACAGAGGTTCATGACATTGTACAGGAGACAGGGATCAAGAAAATACCCAAGGAAAAGAAATGCAAAAAAGCAAAATGGCTGTCTGAGGAGGCCTTACAGATAGCTTGGAAGAGAAGAGAAGTGAGAAGCAAAGGAGAAAAGGAAATATATTCCCATCTGAATGCAGAGTTCCAGAGAATAGCAAGGAGAGATAAGAAAGCCTTCCTCAGCGATCAGTGCAAAGAAATAGAGGAAAACAACAGATTGGGAAAGACTAGAGATCTCTTCAAGAAAATTAGAGATACCAAAGGAACATTTCATGCAAAGATGGGCTCGATAAAGGACAGAAATGGTATGGACCTAACAGAAGCAGAAGATATTAAGAAGAGGTGGCAAGAATACACAGAAGAACTGTACAAAAAAGATCTTCACGACCCAGATAATCACGATGGTGTGATCACTCACCTAGAGCCAGACATCCTGGAATGTGAAGTCAAGTGGGCCTTAGAAAGCATCACTATGAACAAAGCTAGTGGAGGTGATGGAATTCCAGTTGAGCTATTCAAATCCTCAAAGGTGATGCTGTGAAAGTGCTGCACTCGATATGCCAGCAAATTTGGAAAACTCAGCAGTGGCCACGGGACTGGAAAAGGTCAGTTTTCGTTCCAATCCCAAAGAAAGGCAATGCCAAAGAATGCTCAAACTACTGCACAACTGCACTCATCTCACATGCTAGTAAAGTAATGCTCAAAATTCTCCAAGCCAGGCTTCAGCAATACGTGAACCGTGAACTTCCAGATGTTCAAGCTGGTTTTAGAAAAGGTAGAGGAACCAGAGATCAAATTGCCAATATCCGCTGGATCATCGAAAAAGCAAGAGAGTTCCAGCAAAACATCTATTTCTGCTTTATTGACTATGCCAAAGCCTTTGACTGTGTGGATCACAATAAACTCTGGAAAATTCTGAAAGAGATGGGAATACCAGACCATCTGACCTGTCTCTTGAGAAACCTGTATGCAGGTCAGGAAGCAACAGTTAGAACTGGACATGGAACAACAGACTGGTTCCAAATAGGAAAAGGAGTCCGTCAAGGCTGTATATTGTCACCCTGCTTATTTAACTTATATGCAGAGTACATCATGAGAAACGCTGGGCTGGAAGAAACACAAGCTGGAATCAAGATTGCCGGGAGAAATATCAATAACCTCAGATATACAGATGACACCACCCTTATGGCAGAAAGTGAAGAAGAACTAAAGAGCCTCTTGATGAAGGTGAAAGAGGAGAGTGAAAAAGTTGGCTTAAAGCTCAACGTTCAGAAAACTAAGATCGTGGCATCTGGTCCCATCACTTCATGGGAAATAGACTGGGAAACAGTGGAACCAGTGTCAGACTTTATTTTGGGGGGCTCCAAAATCACTGCTGATGGTGATTGCAGCCGTGAAATTAAAAGACGCTTACTCCTTGGAAGGAAGGTTATGGCCAACCTAGATAGCATATTGAAAAGCAGAGACATTACTTTGCCAACAAAAGTCCGTCTAGTCAAGGCTATGGTTTTTCCAGTGGTCATGTATGGATGTGAGAGTTGGATGGTGAAGAAAGCTGAGCACCGCAGAATTGATGCTTTTGAACTGTGGTGTTGAAGAAGACTCTTGAGAGTCCCTTGCACTGCAAGGAGATCCAGTCAGTCCATCCTAAAAGAGATCAATCCTGGGTGTTCATTGGAAGGTCTGATGTTGAAGCTGAAACTCCAATACTTTGGGCACCTCATGCGAAGGGTTGACTCATTGGAAAAGACCCTAATGCTGGGTAGGATTGGGGGCGGGAGGAGAAGGGGACGACAGAGGATGAGATGGTTGGATGGCATCACCGACTTGATGGACATGGGTTTGGGTAGACTCCGGGAGTTGGTGATGGACAGAGAGGCCTGGCGTGCTGCAATTCATGGGGTCGCAAAGAGTCGGACACGACTGAGCGACTGAACTTAACTGAACTGATAGGGCTTGTGGGAGTAATATGATCAGATGCAGCTGCTGTTTGAAGTGAGACAGCATCACGGGTAAAACTGAAGTATTGAGTCGTAGGCTCGAGGTCAGGAAGGTATGTAAAAACATAGAGGAGCATGTTGTTAAAAATAGAAAATGAGGGCAAATCTGGGGCCAGATTTGCCTGAGACATGGCCCCTACACTGTCAGGGTTCCACATATATATTACAATGTGACTCTTCTCTAGTGAGTACTGTCCCCAGAATAGCCCCTCTAAGCTTTAAATGCCCTGGGCAATTCCAAACCTCTGTTGACTTGCCTCTTATCTGCCCTGGAGCATTGGTACTAACAGTTAAGGATTGTGTCTCTATCTCTGAGGCATATTGGAGGTCACCTTGAACGTGAGATTTTCTTGAGCTCGTATTTCTAGGTTCAGAAGACCTTTTCTTCCCTCTGGGACTGTGGACCCTGAGGAATTAAAGCAGAGCGCTCCTAATTCTTCTTCATCCATGTCCTATTTGTGACATATTCATTCCTCAGTCCTTAAGGTTTCTTTTACATCATTCTGCTGAAACCTGAAACATGATGAATTTTACCTAGGCATTTCTTCAGGCTTGGCTCTAGAGATGAGTTAGGGTGAATTCAGGTAATTGGTAAATTAACTTTCTAATTTCAAAGTTCAAGTTTTACAAGTGATCACAAAACTTTTATGATAAAATACAAGCCTTAACAGTGTGAATTGCAGCACTGGTGGGTGGGAATTAAAGAATTAGTCTCGTTCAGAAATTAGCAATCTAATGTAAGAATGGTAGAATTGTTCATTTATGTGGATGAGATGCGAATCTTTTTTTCAGTTTGTTTAATATTAGGAATTCAAGAAGAGGAAGATTCAAAGCATTTCAAAATATTGGCAGCCTTCTTAAGGGGATAATTATAGCAAACCTCACTGAAAATAAACAGACCTCTCCTGCTTCTTCAGTAGACAAACTGCGATGGTGAGAATGAAATTAGCACTGAAAGTATTAAAATATTGATAGCAATCATTCCATGTCCAGGCTTTGCCAATTAATAATTAATTTTACCTTGAAGGTAACTGTAAGAATCAGACTTTTTTTTTTTTTTTAATGCTTTCACTTGGCAAGAATGTTGACTTTTTCCCCTTCAGTGTTATCAAGTCTCCAGCAAATAACTCACATTTTAATGTGGTTAATAGCTGGAATTTCTTTTGTGTGGGTTCATAAAATGAGAAAAAAATTTGTTGTGAGTGGTTTAGAGAAGGAGTGAGTTAGTCATCTCTCTGATTTATGTGTGGTGTTAGTAGATTCTTACTGTTTCATTGCCTGTTGTGTACTTCTCACAGTGTACCTGTTGTTTAAAAAATTTTTTTTCAAGTGCCATACCCAACAGGAGAGGGAATGATCTTTATCCTCTGAATGCTAATGATTACAAAAGGGTTATAGATGGTTACAAAATGGATGTTTTCTCACCAAAATAGAAAGCATTTTTCATTTTTTTTGGCTTTTTTGGCAAGGTAAGTTTGTCTTGAATTCCTTGTATTATCATGAGTGAACAATCTTGTTGCAGCAGTGCTATTTTGTAGTCAGAGGAGGTTATGCTGTCTCAGTGTTGATCTTACTCTAATGGTTGGTAGCAAAACTTATGTCCTAATTTGTTTTATATATTCAATAGTTATATATTCAGAAATCCATTGCAAGGTATTTTAGTTTTTTTTTTTTTTTTAATTTTGATAAATAGAAAGTGGCTAAAATAGTCACTCATTCTCTCAACTCTTTGCTGACTGCCTGGTATGTGATTGTCCAGAAAAAAGTGGATTTAAAATCTGTTTGTGTCATACTAATTAAAGAAAAGTGCTCTATTTCTTGTTTGCTAAATGGGACAAGATATTTAAAGTCTTTGGTCCTTATACTGAAATGTTTCCCCTGTTTAAAAAAAAAAAAAAAATCCATCCCTTCCAGTGAAAAGCATAGGCTTAATTATTTTTAATCCCTGGTGGCTCAGACAGTAAAGAATCTGCCTGCAATGCAGGAGACCCAGGTTTGATCCTTGTGTCAGGAAGATCCCCTGGAGAAAGAAGTGGCAACCCACTCCAGTATTCTTGCCTGGAGAATTCCATGGACTCTAGAGGAGCCTGGCGGGCTACAATCCATGGGGTCACACAGACTTGGACATGACTGAGCAACTTTCTCTTTCTTGCACATTTAGATTTTTGTATTTATTTACTTTATTGAAGTATAGTTGATTTACAATGTTAATTTCTAGTGTTAAGCAAAGTGATTTGGGTGTGTGTGTGTGTATATATATATATATATATATATATATATATATATATATATATATATATATTCTTTTTTATATTTTCCATTACGGTTTGTCCAAGGACACTGAACGTAGTTCCCTGTTAGTGGGAATGTAAGTTGGTGCAACCACTATGGAAGATAGTATGGAAGTTCCTCAGAAAACTAAAAATAGAATTACCATATGATCCAGCAATCCCTGGGCATATATCCAGACAAAACTATAATTTGAAAAGATAACTGCACCTCTATGTTCATAGCAGCACTATTCATAACAGCTGAGACATGGAAACCACTTCCATTAATAGATGAATATATAAAGAATAGTACTCACTCAGCCTTAAAAAAGAATGAAATAATGCCATTTACAGCAACATGGATGTGACTAAAGATCATCATACTTTGTGAAGTAAGTCAGAGAAAGACATATCCCATGTGATATCACTTATATGTGGAATCTAAAATATGACACTAATGAACCTATCTGCAAAGCAGAAACAGACTTACAGAACAGACTTGTGGTTGCCAAGGGGGTGGGAAGGGATGGGGAGGGATAGACTGGGAGTTTGGGGTTAGTAGATGCAAACTGTTACATATAGAATGGATGGACAAGGTCCTACTGTATAGCATAGGAAACTATATTCAATGTCTTAGAACAAACCATAATGGAAAAGAATATTAGAAAGAATTTATATTAAAAATATATATAAATAAAAAAGAATGTATATAGAAATATAAAAAGAATATATATAAAAACTCTTAGAACTAATAAACAAACTTGTGTCTGACTCTTTGCGACCCTATGGACTATGCAGTCCATGGAGTTCTCTAGGCCAGAATACTGGAGTGGGTAGACTTTCCCTTCTCCAGGGGATCTTCCCAACCCAGGGATCGAACCCAGGTCTCCCGCATTGCAGGTGGATTCTTTAGCAACTGAGCCACAGGGAAGCCCAACATCAAAAAGAATTTATATTAAAAAAGAATATATAAGTAAAAAAGAATGTATATAAAATATAAAAAGAATATATATAAAAACTTTTAGAACTAATAAATTCAGTAATGTTGCAGGATACAAATTCAATACACAAAATCTTGGATTTCTATACAAAATGTAAACTATTACATATAGATCGAATGGACAGCAAGGTCCCACTGTATCACACATTTATTAATAGTTTTTGAGTAATGCCTTCCTTCAGGTTTTGGAAATATTTTGTTTGAAAATATTTTCTTATGTGTAAATATAGGGAAAGTGTAATTTTCCTAAGTAACCTTGTTAAGATATTTGGGAATAGCACCTAGCACAGTGCTTGACACATGTATTTATTGATACCAAGTGTGGTGTGATTTCAGTCTCAAAAATCCAGTAACTCAGTTCCTGCTCTGTGTAGTCATCTGTCTTCTTAGCAGTGCTTTCTTGCTTTTATTTCAGTCTCAGTGTCTTAGCTCCAACTTGACCCAGACCATTCAATCTGCTTGTTTCTACCTAGCCTATAATGAGCAGTTTTCAGACAATTAACTGCAATATTATACATAGGACTTGCAAGCATTGATTATTTTGAATAAAAAAGTCATAAATAGAAGGTAGTATTTTTATTTGGGTGAAAAAAGTCCATGAGATTGCAAAGAGTCAGACACTACTGAGCAACTTTCGCTTCATTCACTTGTGTGGATTCATTGTCTTGTGTGGATGAAAGAGAAGCTACCGACCAGGTTTCATAAGCTACCATATTTATTATTAATAGTATTTGTGTGGTTTATAGTGTTTCTCCCAATTCCTATTCTACTGATCCACTGGCATAAGTTATGCTGAGACACTTGCCAAAGAGTCAGACACTTATGGTTCTCTGTAGTTCCACATGAGATTTGTATGGTCCAACCAGTAATTTAATTTCTACAATTTTAAGGTCAATAGGCATTGTCACTTGTGAAATATAAGTGAGCCAGAATTTATAATAGCCTTCAAATATTTATTTTGCTCATTATAGTTACTCTCTCCCTTCATGAGTATCTATGAAAACAAATATGTACCAAAACAGTATAATACTTATAATTTTTACAGATTCATTAGAAAGCACACATTGCATCATAGTAGAGTTGCCCGTGTAAGTAGACAAGAAGCGCTATAATGTTTTATATTCAGCCTTTCAAAACTCTGTTAATTATGCATAAGATAATACTCTTCAATAACATCAGAAGTACACAAAAGAAATCATTAGTTTTATATTCCAGAGCTGAATGTGCATCTGTTATAACTATGCATTGAATACCTTCACCCACTTGGCTCAAAATCACTTTTTGATATAATGTGATTTCAACTCCGGGAGTTGGTGATGGACAGGGAGGCCTGGCGTGCTGCGATTCATGGGGTCGCAAAGAGTCGGACACGACTGAGCGACTGAACTGAACTGATATCATAAATGACTATGAAGAGTATTATATGGTGGATGAAATTATATCAGAAAGACTTTTATAAACCTATCTCATTATTTGAAAAGGATAATCTGCTGAGAACTTATGACAGTGGAAGGAGAGGTATTGATCAACTATTTGCCATTGTCTTTACTTCAATAAATAAGGCCTCTGACAAATACGTCATCCTCTCCAACATGCTTAACATGCTACCCTAGCAGTGTCAGTATAGATAGAAGTGGATCTTGATGGTGGAACCTTCTAGGAATATGTTAGAGAAAAAGCTCTGTCTTCCTATGAAATCTGGTCATGATAGGATATCCAGCAGTATATCTGCATATTCCTTTAAGTTGGAAGCATCCTAGAGAATTATTTTGGGAGGTAAGAGAAGAAATACATGTTGTACATTTAAAGTGACTTTGTGAAATGATACGATTTGCCAAAATGTACATTATTGTAATTTAGCCAAGATAGGTGGCCAATTGAATGTTCACGGGACTGTGTCTACATGCTATTTGCAAGGCCCTTTCTGATAGAGCCAGCAAAATGTACCTTTTCCTTTCAGTATCCATTGGTTAGGAATGCATCCATTACTTATAAATGATGGCACCGTCTCTCTCTTTTTTTTTGGCTACTGTAAATACAGATGAAAGTAATGTGGCTTTTTTCTATTTTTGTGGTTGTAAAAATTATTTTTAAATATACTATGTGTTACCTTAAATTTCATTCTAAACTGTATATTTGCTTAAAAAGAAAAGGGAAATAAAATCTGAGAAAGACAATCATATCCAAATAGAGAATAGTTTTAGCCATGCGTCTTATAGCCAGAATTTCAAAACATGGATGGAAATATTCTAAGATTTTATTATTAAAAGCTGGTTAAATTTTTACAAATGTCACATTGCTGACACCAACCAGAAGCAAAGTATGAAAATAGAATTTTTATATCTGTTATAATAATGATACATTAACAGGAAAAAGTCATGAAATAAACATTGATAGACAGTGATAGTTTTGTTTTATAGTTCTAGAGTATAAACACATGAACAAAATTACAGAAAGGGATTTGCTCTTATTTTGTTTATGAATTCCACTGTTAGTAATAAATGTTAAATGTCTTATTGAAATATTTTTTGTTGGAAATATAAAAACATGGAAAACAAAGCTTTGAAAATTCTGAGTTGTGTCTTCCATGTTAGACCTGGACATAAATGTCTATCTCTAGTACCCACATCTAGTTAGTTCCTAACCTAGTCCCATATCTACTAGCTGTTTGATCTTAGGTAAGTTATTTAAATCCCTTTGTGCCTCAGTTTCTTCATCTGAAAAATGAAGAAAAATAGTATAATAGTGTTTCTTTCAGTAAGTTGTTGTAAAGATTAATTTAATACATGTATCTTGTATAGGAATTCAAATAATACACAATGTTGGTTATTCCAAATTGTAGTATATTAATAAAGTTCTTAATTAAAATGTTTTTTCAAGTTACAAAAACTGAATATTTTCATTTAAAAAATTTAGGAAATGCAGAAAGATATAAAGAATATAATTAAAATCACTTATCACTCCCCACAGAGATAGTCACTAGTACATTTCATTGTGAATCATTGCTTTCTTAGTAACTGCACAATCTTTTGGTTAGTATTTGCCTACTATATTTCTCTTTATCAGTTTATTTTCAACTTTTCAGTGCCATTCTGTGATGTCTCATTAATGAACAACATATAGTTCAATTTTAATTCTCTTTGAGAGTATATCTTTAAAAAAATACAATCTAAATAATTTGCATTTATTTGATACTTAAATTTTTGTAGTATCTTTATCTTTTCTGTTTGCATTTTTCTTTTTTCCTTCTTTCCTGTATTCAGTTGAATTATTACCTTTTTTTTTTTTTAATCTCCCCTGCTCAGGCATCTTCTCTGCTGAATTTAAAGTTTGCATTATATTTCAATTCTTCCGATACATATCTGAAAATATTTGATGTGTGTACTTTTCCTTTTTTTTTATTGAGATATAGTTGGTTTACAATGTTTCAGGTGCATACTTTAGATTTTCCTATTCTATCTTGCTCTCAAATAAAACAGTGACCCTAGAACCTAAGCACCTCATTTCCTTGTTTTATGTTATTGTTATGAAGAATTTTATGATTTTATGCATTTGACGGCCTGCAATTAGTTTTGGACTCTCTAATTAACATGTTTTCCTTAATGGTGAATGATTATGGATTATCATTTAATTATAGATAATTACAAATACTCGTCTATTTTTTGTGAATCTAGAAATAAAATTAAGCATTTGTCAAAGACTGGAGAAAAGAAAAAAAGTGTGATTTAAAACTCTCTAAAATTAGTTATTACTAACTTAATTCTACCAACCCATGTTACCAATTACTTCGTTCACTATTATTTCTTGTATCCTATTCCTTCTTATGGGATTCATTTTCCTTCTGGTCAAATACATTCTTCAGTAGTTCTTTCAGAGAAGTCTACTTACAAGCTCTTAGTTTTCATATTTTTGACAGTCTTCATTTTATTTGTACTGTTAGGTGATTGTTTAACTGGGTATGAAATTTTAGGTTATTTTTTCTTAGTATTTTGAGGTTAATATTATCCTTGTGCATCTTTTGTTGCCTTTGATGAGATTCCTGTTTTGATTATTGTTTCTTTGAAGGTAGTTTCTTTACTCTCTAGCAGCTTTTGCATTTTTTTTTCTCTTTTTTTTTCTTGGTGTTCTGTAGTTTTATCTTTATTTAGTCTGGGGAGTTCAGGATCTCTCAATCTGAGGATTTATATCTTTACTTCTGAAAACTTTAAGAATATTATCTCTTTCTTTGTTCACTATAGTCTCATTTTCTCAGATAACTATTATATGTTGGAGTTTTTCATTCTCTTCTAAATTTCTCTTTCATATTTTCCATTTTTTTAACTTCCTGTGATACATTCTAGTTGACTTCCTTAGACATATCTTCCAGTTTACTAAATTTCTCTTCCTGTTTGTCTTGTGTGCTCTTCAGTGTATCTTTTTTTTTTTTTGCCAGTGATAGTCTTTTAATTCCAGAATTCTTTTTCAGATTTTCCACTTCAAAATATTTTTCATGAATTCCAGAAAATTAATGTGACTTGCTTTATTGGGATACTTGCTTTATGATGGTGATGTAGAACTGAACCTGCAGTATCTCTCAGGTATGCATGTACCCTGATCCTCCCATGTGGGATCTATTATCTTTTTCATCTGCTTAATGGCTAAAGTTCTTAAAGTTGCTTTAGTATCCAAAGTTATTTGATTATGAGCTTTTGTTGCATTTTGCAAACTTTTATAATATTAGATTTCTTTGTATTTGCAATCTTTTTACAATTACTTCTGATGAATTTTAGTTCATTGGTAGTAATTGTATATTTGTAAGTACATTCTGGATTGTGGAAGCACCTGTATGGGGCAGTTTTGTGCTTTATTCTACTGTGGATGAATAGATTTCTCAGCTTTTTACCACTTTTTATATTAATTTCTTAATTTGGAGTTTGCTAATAGCTCAAAGAATTTTACATTGTGCTTGCGTGCCTTGCAGGGTAGGGAATTCACAATTGTCAAAACCGACTCTGCTTCCTGTCTGTACCTTGAGGCAAACTTAGTTTTTCAACTGTTGGTTTTTTTTTTTTCCTACTTCTGGTTTACCTTCTGACCTTGCTTCTTAACTTTGTGTGTCATTGCCACAATATACATCCACTTTTTTCTGAGGGACACATGGCTTATTTTTCTAGCCCCTAGAAATGTATTTTTCTTATCAGGTCTAGCTGTGTACTTTGAAAAATTTGTGCAAATTTTATCTAGAATTTCTAGATGTCTTTGAAGTGGGAGGAGAGACTTCACAACTCAGATCAATCTGCTATCTTTGCTGGAAAAGCCTCCTTTTTTTTTTAATGGGCATATTATATATGTGTGTGTATGTATATATGTATGTATATATGTGTATGTTTTGTTAATTTCTTTTGTACCTCTGAGAGTTTATCATGAATCTTTATACCTTTATTAATCTTCTAAACCATGATTCTTTAGCAATTTCCACTGAGTAGTTGTATTATCTAGGCAGTCCCTGTTGTTGCATATTAAGTTTCTGATTTTTTGAAGTTATAAATAATTCTGTGAATATCTTTATATATCTTTGTGAGTGTCTCTGCCAGTACTACCTTCTTAGAGGTGAAAGAATTATTGTATAAAGGGATAAGATCATTACAATTTGAAGGACTGATTAAACATTAGTAATAGGAAATACAGTGAGTGTATCACAAAAATTCTGAACATCAAGAAAAAAAAAGAACAGGATAAAATTGTAAGAGGAGTATAGAAGTACATAGATTAGAACTCTGTACCATTATAAACTTAAAATCTTAGTTTATTGACTTCATCCAACAGATATTTGAGACATTATGTTGAGGACTGTAACTAATAGGGATAAGAAATGAATAAGACGTGGTTTCTGCTCTTCAGAAGAATATAGGTGAACTCTAAAAGCAGTTAAATACAACTGTATGAAACTTTCATGAAAAAACAGCCATATGCGAGACATCAAAAGAGACACAGATAAATAGAACAGTATTATGGACTCTGTGGGAGAGGGCGAGGGCAGGATGATATGGGAGAATGGCATGGAAGCATGTAAATTATCATATGTGAAACGAATTGCCAGTCCAGGTTCAATGCATGATACAGGGTGCTCGGGGCTGGTGCACCGGGATGACCTGGAGGTATGGGACGGGGAGGGAGGTGGAAGGGGGGTTCTGGAAGGGGAAAACATGTACACCCATGGTGGATTCATGTCAATGTATGGCAAAACAAATACAATATTGTAAAGTTAAAAAATAGAAAATAAACTAATTAAAATTTTTTTAAAAAAGGCAGCCATAAGTAAGTAATATACTTCAGATAACAGGAGGGTGCTATGAGATCTCAGAAGAATGATCTACTAAATCCAGTGGAGGAGGGACCATATATACCCTGGTAGCTCAGATGGTAAAGAATCTGCCTGTGATGCAGGAGACCAGGGTTCGATCCCTGGGTTGGTAAGATCCCCTGGAGGAGGGAATGGCTACCCATTCCAGTATTCTTGCCAGGAGAATTCCATGGACAGAGGAGCCTGGTGGGCTACAGTCCATGGGGTTGCAAAGAGTTGGACACAACAGAGTGACTAACACTTTCAAGTATCTACCTAATAATTTACAACTCTTAAAATGACAAAAGAAAAAGGGTTAAACAACAATGAACACATGGTTACAGGAGGGATAGTGGATTTAGTTAGTAATTTTGTGTATATAATTACCTCAATAAACATTTTCTTGTCTGAGTGAATTGCCTCTTACCAGGGTTCGCTTCTATTCCAAATGGTTTGTTATCATGTCACCAGCCAAAACGACACTGTCAAGCCTGTTCTTTAGCTTCTTCACAGCAGCCATGCCCTAACAGTCATGCCAACTTCCTCCTTCCCGACAGAAACTTCATTGGTCTGGTTTTTCACCATTCTTACACATGGCTATGTGCTCCAGAAGATGCTCACTCCATCTGTTGCTATAGGGTTCCAGTTAATCCAAGTCAGTCATAGAGCATTCCCTTACCAATGACTGGTTTAGGCATAGACATGTAGTACAATTTTGGCAGGAAGAAAATGTTGCTTGAGGCATTCTTGAAAAGGTTTATTCGCCCATGTAATGGGAAAAAGATGATCTTTTCACTGGCCATTGTTGGATCTGGGTACTGTACTTGGAACTGTTGCAGTCATCTTGCTGTCAGTTTTTGGATGAAGTCAGTACATAGGAAGGCGAAACTAAGAAGAAGAGAGGGGAGGCTGCTCTGATACTTAATGCTGTGATAATAAATGCCCAGACCATTTGACCTGTGTTAGTTGTGTTTTTCTTTTACCTGAAGCTGAAATCTTCCTAAATGATACAGGAGGGGAGGTGTCTCTTGGGACTCTTGTCACCTCAGGATAATCCCTGCAATCAAGTGTCTGATCCAAGGATGCAGACAATGTTCTGGGTGACTTGGACTGCTTTCCTATTTGTTGCCTTTGGGCAGTTGCCAGAATAAACTGGATATTTGCATTTCCATATCACAGTGTCTCTTTGCAACTTTTCTAATGTAAAAGTAGATTCTTCCAGATGGTTTTCAAGAGACCTAAAACCAAGAAAACTGTTGATACTGCACAGTAATGATCTACATATTTCCTATTCAATTCCTTTGTCATGAAAATTAGGGAAAAAATACAGAATGAAAATTATTTTTTGGCAAAATATTATGAAAAGTACACATCTTCACTTTTCACATATGGTAAGATAGCTTGCATTCACTGCTTCCATTGTGTCTTCACTGTGCTGTGACCATAGCTTATCACTCACTTTCAAACTTCTTTTCAAGCATTGAAACTCTTTTTATTATTTCCAAATGATTTTTAAATGAGCAACAGCACCCCCCACCAAAAAAGAAGTTGTAATAAATCAGATTAAATTGATTTTATAAATTCAAATTTATAATCGGAGATTATGGGTGACAATTGCAATTTGAGATCACCTTGAGCAGGTGAATCTTTGATTTTAGATTTCCATGCTGAGAGAATTCTGATTCATCCAGTTCAGTTCAGTTCAGTTCAGTCGCTCAGTTATGTCTGACTCTTTGCGACCCCATGAACCGCAGCACGCCAGGCCTCCCTGTCCATCACCAACTCCCGGAGTTCACCCAAACTCATGTCGATTGAGTCGGTGATGCCATCCAACTATCTCATCCTCTGTTGTCCCCTTCTCTTCTGTTGCAAGTTTTAGGATTTTGTTTGTTTGCTTAAGAAGCTTGTTTTGTAATCTTTAGGTTCTTAAATAAGGATGGTTAGAAACATTTTATTCGAAGCATGTTAACCTCGTTGCATAATGTAATGTAGTGAAAATTTCAGATACAAATATTATAATATTGGTATATAATCATGTGTGTGTCTGTTTTTAAATACCATTTTAGAAATGGTATTTAGATGAAGAAATTACAATAATGTAGTTTTTGTAACCTTTTAAGTACTCCAGCAGTGCTTGGAGTTGAAGACCATCACTTTAAAAAATTTTTTATGATACTTCTCATGCCATGTAGTGATTATTTGATGAACTTTCAGTCTCCTTTGAGCTTAGGGAGCTTTCATTCTCCCTGCTTGAAGGCAGAACTTGTATTTCATTGATGGCAAATTTAGGGACCCAGTTTTATTTTTCATGGTTACTCCTCCTTAGACCATCTGAGAGCTTCCCAGGGTAACATTCCTCATCTCTATAGCACAGTGCTTTCTGCATGGTGCACCTATGGAATGAATTATGTTACATCCCAGCAAACACTTCTTTGCCTATCTGTCTTATCTGTTCAGTTTATAAAAGACTGATTTAGGAGTTGGTTTCATTGAAGCTTCTCTTACAGTACGCATATGCAGATTCATTTGTGGTAATTTTTGTTGCTTTCTTCATGTTATTAGATAAAAAGATACTTGTAGAAATTTAGCAAGTATAGAAAATTATGAAGAAAAATAATCACTGTGAAGCTTTTGCATTTCCTTTCAGTCTTTCTTCTCTGTATATATTAGTTATGTTAATGATGTCTATATCCTGCTTTTTTTTATGTAACATAAGTGGACATTTCTTCACTCTACTAAAGTTTTCATAAACCTAATTTTAGGTTTTTTAAGTATTCCATCTTATGAAACTCCCATGGTTTATTTTACCCATTATCTATTCTTAGACATAAAGTTTCTAATCTGCCTTTTATAAGTTATTCATTACAAATTGCTGTGATTTTTTTGCCTATAATGTATCAACTGTGCAAAGATTTATTTGTTTAGGGTAAATTCCTCAAAAACAACAACAAATGGGCCAAAGGTGCAAACATTTTCAGGGCTCTTGTTTTTTTCTTTTTTGCCTCAGATAAATTTGTCATTGTTCCTATTGATTCTAGAGAAGTTGATTCTGGTTGCAGTTGTGTAACTGTTGACGCCTCAGAAAATTCTGAGAATTAAGAATTTTAGAATTTAGATGACAATAGAAGTAAAAGCTAAGTTAGATTTATCAAATGAAGCAGATAACAGAACCAGGGCATCTTGCTATTTAAGAAAATTGGCTTTCAGATACTATATTTTGTCTCATTTCCTTGGGGATTCCACCCTCCAGGACTTTTTGCAGCCCTGATTCTTGCTGGATTTACATTTCCTGAGTTTCATTTGCATCTGACCTTTCCCTAAAGAACAAGGGATGGAGAATCTTGTCGGGGATGCACTTCACTTAAGAACCAGCACCCATTTCTTTTCTCACAACCTGACCTTGGGTTTTGGTCAGAGGAATACAGTTTTAATTTCTCCTCTTGATTTTGCATTAACAAAGCTTTTTTAAGCTCACACATGTGGAAAGACTTGATACAGTGGAAACAACATTTTGTTTCAGGGAAAGGGTACTATGTATAAGGGGAAATGTTGAATCTGGATTTTTATGTATTTAAAAAAATTAACTTATTTACCCAGAAGCAGAAATGATTTGGGGCTTAGGAAAAAACATAAAAGGTAGTTTGAAATTCATACTTTGTTATTTGATTTAAAGTCGTATCTTTCTTCATCTAAATCATACCAGTCTAATTCTAAAAGAAGTGTTCAAGGGGTTTGATTGAAATTTTTTTTTTTAATGTAAAGAAATGGTACATTAAAAAAAAATGACAAATTGGCTTTTCCCGGTGGCAGGCTTGAGGCTGTTAACTAATCCCATAGCGAGCAATATTTACCCATACATTTTCCAAATGAAATATGGGTATATGTAGGTCTGGCCTAAGAGTCTATAATACAGACACTTTAGCTGCTAAGAAAAAAAACCCAAAAAAACCAAATTGCCCCAAGGGTTATAAGCACTGAAGGAGAGGTAAGAATTTAAAAAAGCCAGAGAGAGGGAATGATGTGACTTTGTAGAAAGCCTACTTAGGACAGAGAGGGGAGGAGTTTGTAGGGATGGTTGAAGGATAATGCAAATGCCTGGGCATTGCTTAGAAGATCTGATTAGTTATCCAGAACAAGTCATGCTTACATTATTAGAACCTGGGTATTAAGGACTGCCATTCAGGCAAGCACTGATGATTGTTTTCCGCTAGGAGGTATTAGAATTTTTTTTTTTCCAGAAGTACTGTGTAATTTCTATTTGCCCTCCTCTGTAAAATTCTTTTTCAGATGGTGAAATTACATTTTTATGACTTTAGCTTAATTTGGATTCAGTTCAGTTCAGATTTTGAAAATGAGAAATTAATCCTGCACTGGGCTAAAACTTGGATTGCTAGAATGGCTGATCATTGCATCTCTCCATAGCCTGCAAATTTTTTGAGAATCCCATTAGATTTTATTCAGGAGTCCCTTACCAGCCAAATGTATTGTTTCCATGGATACAATTAATGGGGAAAGCAATTTTATAAGACTGATGTAAAAAATGAGCACTTCATCATCCCCCCTGCTGGTCGCATTTAGAGACAGGAGGAAGGAAGTCGGCTCTTGAGGGGCTGGCACAAGGTCTGTGGTGTAAAGGGGGCAAAACAATGAAAGCAGAAGTCAGAAGTGTCTTTTTAAGTATAAGGAATTACCACTGAAGACTTTATTAGGTACTGTAAAATGCCACTAAATTGTGACACCTTTTCACAAACTTTCTATTTACAGAATCCATTCTGTGACAACCTTAAAAAAAAAATTAAAATAAATTCCTTAATAATACACCCTTTCTTTAATTGCTGAAACAGATTTTAGGGTATTTAGTGTAAGACAGATAGACCCAAGAAAGAATGAAAACCTTGATGAAATGAAGGACCTTAGTAGCTCTTAACTGTCATTAATTTCTACCACAATATTTAAGTTTTAGATAATAATGAATCAATCATCAAAATTTCTTTTGATTAGCATTTTTATTTATTCTTTGAAAGACATGCAATTAGGTGAAACTGATACCACCTCATCTCATTTTCCAAAATATCAAAGTGAAAATAATAGAACCACAATATAATCTCCTAAGCAGCAACGAATGCTTTCACTCCACTGCCCTAAGCCCAGAGCAGAAATCTAAAGAGATTTTTTGACAAATCAGAGCCCTACTGTACAATGGTTATATAATGTTTGAGTAACTATTAAGAAGTATTTTTAAAGCCTACTGTAATTTGGGGAAGAAATAAGGCTGGAACGATTGTGTTTTCAGTTTAATATCACCATGCAGTTTGTGACAAAAATGTTGCCCTTTTCCTGTTTTCCTGTGACTAGAAATAGGGGATAGGCCAACTTAAAAAAAAGTATAGTGTGAACAAATACATTTAAGGGTAAATTAATTCAGTTTAATTTCACACAGCAAATTCATTTAATAAACTATTTGTTTATATTTTCTGCAGTACAGCTATCTTTTTTTTCTTTTTTCTTTTATTTTGAGATTGTTTTGAAAGGGGGCTGTTAAAAAGATGCTTTCCCCTGCAGAGGGCAGTCTGCATCTACAAAATACACACAACCCCACAGCATTTAAGCATAGAGAACAAGTATGTAAAATTATTTTTTAAGCTGCAAATGTAAATAATTCTTTTTGTTTTGGGATAAGGCTATAAAAAAATCTTCTATAGTAGGAAAACATAGATTGTGTGTAGCTCTATGTGTGTGTTTTCCTCTTGCCCTTGTATGTATTGTCTTGTTGACCAGTTTGTTTTTTCTTTTTCTTTTTTAAGATTGAAGGCATTTTTGAGTAAGTATTGAGTAAGGGAGATAACAAATAAGGTCCCAAATGGAGGGGGAAACGGTAACCAGAGTAAGAGAAATATCAGGCTGAATTGTAGATTAAAAATGTATTTGTATTAACAATTTGAGGGCCTACAAATTGCACCGCAAAGGCAGAGAAAGTAGAACATGCCACCTGATATATATTTTTTTAAATACAGAAATTAATTTCAGTTTAGAGAGGTTTCTCTCTGCAGCTTGAGATATTTAATCTGAAAAGTGTGAGAAAATAGATATTTCTTTCTGTAATATTTCTCTCCTGTTTGATGTACGTCTCTGTCTGAGAGAGGAATGGATTAAATAGAGGCAGCTCTTCCAGAGGAGAATCAGAACCTTTCGAGAAGAGGTACTGATAGGCATGTAACTGATGCACAGATAAATACAAGACAACAGGATTCCCAAACAGTTTAATTGCAGATTTTCTGGACTTTGAAGGGGGAGGGGAACACTTTCTGCTGACCAGGAGAAAAGTGCCTAGAGATATTGTGAAGCTTTAGTTTAAAGGTGTGTGAGAAATGATCAAGCTGCACACGATCATTTCCACAAATAATCTTCAATGGGTAAATAAGCTGCCTTTCTAGTGTAGAAATTCATAAACACTGAAAAAAATTACGTGGATTTTGTTTATTGAAAATCTTGAAAAAGGGTTATATAAAAGACTCCTTAAAAACACAATAACTAATAGAGGGAAAAATGCTAAGCAACTATGTCTTGGGAATATTACAGAAATCTGCAGCTCACACCGATTTTCACATCGTGAATGCAAGTTGTGAAAATACCTTTGAGACTATCTCTTTTGCTGTTCGCTTGCCTATTTACTTGCCAGGATTTTCTCAGTTCCTTTCCTAAAGCAGCTTGAAAATGTGATTTCTTGTCAAGACGCTTTTGTAAAGTGCAATTTATTTATTCGCTTCTCACCACATATGTTTTTATTAATGTGTAATTATTGTATAGCAAGATAACGCCAGCACAAAATATATTGTCTCTAAATGAAAAGGAGAGACTGTAAGTGGTTTAATTTTGGAAACTTATACTTTTGGAGCTGGCTCCCAAAGCATGCAGCTTTGTAGTCTGCGGTTTATGATGGCTGCGGTTGAGCCAGGTGGAGCAAAAGCTGCAAAATGGCAGGACAGTGACCATCAGGGAAGATCATGAGGAGTCCTGTCAGTTCCCAACGTGAAATGTAATCAGGTTCCATAGCATGATGTGATCTATCTTGTTAGCCCATTCTGAACTATTTTGAAAATATAAATTATAAACCTTTCAAAATTTATAACAGGGAGATTCAAAACTGCCTAGGTTGTCATTCGGATCTTTATTTTGCTGCCATGAATTTTGTATCAGCAAGTTTATTTTAATCAAGTGGCCCATTCTACACCATATTGATATTGCATGTACAATTATGGTTGTTAGTTTCAACCATTTAGAAAGAATTTTATTTTAGCAAGTTTATTATGATCAAATAGTCTATTCTCTTATATTGACATTGTTCTATCCTATCATAGTTGCCAAGATCAATCACATATACTTCTTCTTTTCCAAAACTATAGAGCAAGTATAAAAGGTTTGCATACATCAAACTAGCTTATCTTTGGGGGGTATTTTGCCCTGTGCTATCATAAACAGTTGGGTATTGCTTATGCCCTCTAAACCTGACTTCAGAAGTTATGTTACATCCTTTTTGTTTTAAATGAACACTGCATAAAGCTCTTTAAATATTAAAAATTAAATAGGATGATGAAATGCACAAAGTATTATTAAGACTTCCAGATAAAGAGTTACAATGTAAGATATCTTGGTTATTTTTCATTAAAAATGGAAGACTTTGAAACTGTGAAATTTGTGGGCATTTTGTATCACCAAAATTGATATAGCTTAAGAGAGTGATGCTTTTTCTCTTTGCTCACATAAAGACACACACACGTACATATATATATATATATACACACATACACACGCAAAATGCAGAATACTCATGTACAAAAATATGCCTACTTTCTTCCATGGCTACTGAGGTACTTCTAAATAGCTATTTGTAAATTAGTACCCTTGCCAAAATATTTAAACTTTTATAGTCAAGTTCATCGTACACACTACGTAATCCACAGAGTTGGATTTGTCTTGTTCTTCCTGAAACCTTGGGAACAATACTTACAGAGAAAAGAGTGGGTGGTTTTTACATGGCTTGAAAATTTTAAATGATATTTCAACTTGTATATGTATGTACTATTAAGTGATCTTAATGTCTTGATTTTTTTAAAGTATTGTCCTAGAAATTGAAATTATAAAAAAGTATACAAAACATATGTTTTTTTCCTGTCACCTCAAGAAAACTCAGTTCAGCTCACTTTCATGTTTGATTTGAAAAGCAGAAGCATTCAGTGCGGTGATTACCCCTGTCTTCAGTCTGCACTGTACAGCATTTTCTTGCCGCCTTCCACAACCGAGTTGCTGGAAAAACCACAGTGGGAAACCTGATTTTTCAGCCATTCTGTATCTTTGCTGCTGTTAGACTCTTAATTCTCCTTGAATTTATAATATTTGCGTTTGCTCTTATTACACCAAAAGAAATTCCTTGGAATGCATATTCACTTTCTCCCCATTCCTTTCATTTGCAGATGAAAGGCAAATGCAGATTTAAAAAAAATAAATAAATACGATGTGGTTAGGACCATTCATCACACTCCCTGTCTGCTGGGTCTTTGTTTCTGTTTCATGCTGTGTGCATTACATTACATTTCTGAACCTGTTGTGAGTATTTTTTTTTAAGCATTTTTCTTTTGTAGTTTATTAAAATAAAAATATTTTCAGTCAGCAGAAATCCCATTGGTTCTTCTGCAAATCTTGCCCCACAGGCCTTTGCAGGACAAGAACGGATTGTCTAGGGCCTAATTCTGAGCATTGTTTTTTATGAGGAAATCAAAAGTATAATTGTTAAAACCCAGTGTGTCCTTTTATGTCTGAAAAGGAGAATTAAATTGCTGGTGGCAAAGCAACAGGGGATAGAGAGAGAGAGTGGATGTGAGGCAGGCCCTTTGGAATTAGGGATTTGTTGTTGAAAGTAAGCAGAGAGTACACTTTAGCATGTACACAAGTGAGTGTGCATTTGGCAGGTAGATCTCGGAATCTGGTGAGTACAATGCAGTGGAAATTGAAAAGAAATAAATGCGTTAAAATAGTCTCTTTGGCCATTCAGTTTGTTCCTGTCAAATTCTTAAAAGTCCCAATTTACAATTAGTAGAGAAAATACTTGATTCAAAACTCGGAGGATGAACTCTCAAATACCTACCAATTTTGGTTCCTGCTGTGGGGGGGAATTCTTTATATTCTTGAGGGATTTTTTTACCCAGACATTATTCTTGACAAGACTACTCTACCTCTTTGACCTATGCTTTCATTTTTAATTTTGAGGAGAAATAGCTTGAAATTTTAGTTCATTTGTGCTAATTACACTTTCCGAATCTGATGGCTAAGAAGTGTATCATGATTTGGGACATGTGGCATAACAGTTCTAGATTCCTAAATTTAATGAAGTTCTAAGACCATCCTCAGAGATCTGCCTTTCATGGGACTATTCGGACAATTTTGAATTTTGCCATATGACACATAGTTTCTCAGCATACTTTAGGGTATATATATATAAGACAGAAGATCCTGTGAAAATACTTTATGTTCCAAGTTTAACTGGGATATAACAAAATAGATTTCAAAAAAAAATTCAGTGCTATGAATCCGGACAAAACCTCGATGGTGTGCTGTGGTGGACAAATGGTTAAAATATACACTCATTGGAGTATGAAGGCAGTTCTTCTCAGCTGTCAGATAGTTTGACCAGTGTCAGGCTATCCTGACGCGTGCAGCATACCTTCATTGCATCATAAATAAAACAGACAAATTACTTTTTTTTTCCTTCAGGATGAAATAAGCACCATGAGAGGGGAGGGAAAAGGATTAGGGAGGGGGAAGGGGTGACTTGGAGGGTTGGTGGGGAGGCAGCGAAGAATTAGAAGGGAAAAGAAAAAAAGAGAGATCCTTTCAGCCCCTCTATGAATCTCGGAATGGCAGCCGCGAACAATGAGAAAACCAGGCAATTACCTAGAATCCTGTTCCCTTATCCAGACATAGAAAATATATTCTTGCACCAGCCTTCCTTCCATCCCCCACTCCCCACTCGCCTCCTTCCCTTCCCCCAGTCTATCTAATTCAGTTCTTTAGTGGAAGGCCCAGCAGATGTAACAAAGGAAGAAGGGTTTCTGATGATGGACCACTCACTGACTCAAGGGCCCAGCCTTCCCGGTCTGCTGTGGGAAACATTTTTTTTTTTTTTTTCGTATTCTGTGCCCTTACAGACTCTGGTAACCTCTGAAGCCGCCGCAGTGAAAAATGAGCGGAAAGGTATTTTATACCCTGAACTCTTTTCCTGATTCCCTGAAAAACAAGTGGTCAGGACCCTAAATCATCTGGCCCAAATGCCCCCAGTTGACATGGCACTTCAGCCTTGGGAAGTTCTGCCTTAAGCTGTGAGTAGGAATTCTGGGCTCTGAAACTGTTTCACCCAGAAACCTTCCTGAATTCCAGTGAGGAATTCTGCTTTGCTTCTTATATCATCATTGCAGTCCTGTAAGGGGCTGCCTCCTACCCAACTTTCCCTTCAGTTAAGTACCAGTGAATAAAGATGCTGGTAGTATTGGTGATTTCACAGGTTCTTTCAGAGTGACTCAAAAGCCTGTCCTTTCTTCACTCCTATGCTACCTGGCCACCTGGCCAAAGCTCCTGGGACATGTATGGAAGGATGAACCATAAATGACTGTTCCCTCTGAGGCCTTTACAGTTGGAATGTGTGTGTCTCATTATATGCTGAACAGGGGAATTTGGTTAGAGTGACGTTTAAGTGAGAATGTGTGTCTGAACCTCTGTCATTTATATTCCAATATGGCAGCAGTGGCTCTAATATCTGATTTCTTATGTCTTCTACCCACTCCCTCCCAAAATTGGCAAGACTGACTTTGCATTATCTGGAATGCTGATAACATGTGGTTATGTAACAATGGTTTGTTAACATATCATCCACACTTCTTATCATGACCAGTAGTTCATAAAGCAAGACAGCTGCCTGGGGTTAGGGTGTGGTTGACAGCTGCTTACAAAAATCTCTCTCTGCACTTTTTACAGTAGCTGTGCAACCTCTATAAAAAGTAGAATACCAAGGCTTTCCCATGGTAACGTTTACTCAAGATACTGCTTGAAGGAGTATCTTGAGTTTCTTCTTGGAAAAACAATTAGCAAAATCTCAGAGGCCAGGAGATTGCCAAGACCACTTCTCTGTATTAGCCAAAGAACACTTGTTGGCATTCACTAGCTTATTTAACCTCTTCCTTTAAGTAAAACAGATTTTTACTGAAAATGCCATAGTTTCCAGTGGAGTGGTGGTGGTGTTTGGTTTCTAAGTGTATGCAAAGTGCTTTGACATCTTTTTATTTCTTAAAGTGTGATTTATGTCTTATGTAGTTTTCACTGTATTTATTTTTACAACTTGGTTGTGAGTTAGTAAGAGCTGGCACCCTGATTTAGACTTTGCTGCATTATCCTGTAGGATGTGAAGGTTTGCAGTTGAAGCCTAGGGGTTCAGATTCCAGTTTTACTTCTTGCCTGGTGTGATGTCACAGAGATCAGTGACTCTTACTTAGGTTGAGACTCAATTTCCTGGGGACAAAAATTCATCAGTGGTCTGGTGAGGTTTAGTAAAATAAAAGCATATCAGATCACTTGGTAAATTGCTTGATGCCTAGAAATGGTTATAATTACTCCAGTATGTACTCATAAATATCTGTTGATTGAGACTGCAGTTACATAAAGACCAGCCTAGATTAAACAGCTATTTTCTTAAGAAAATTGTATTGTTTAGGACAAACCCCTAGAAATAAAGGTACTCCAAAAATATGTTGGAAGATGATAGTATTTAACTTAAAAAAAACAAAAAACAAGTCACCTGAGACAGCTTTAAATTGCCAGTTAGAGCTTTTTCTTTTTTTCCTTAGAAGTCATATCCAAGTTTGGCGTTAAGTTCGAAAAGTAAGTGCTGAGACAAACTGTAACATAATCCAATTAATGAGTCCCTAGTAAAATTGGTAAGTTTATACAGCAGATTCATCATAAAAGGAAAACTCCCCCCCCGATATTCCTTATTGGTATTTTTTCTGATATTTAGTCCAACTTAACTGGATCTTTTTAAATCTTTCTGGGTTGTTGTCCTTCCAAGATATATCTACTACTATTACAGATGATCCTTCATTAGGTAAGATCCCCTTTTTTCTCCAAATTTAATTTCTATGAACTTTGTGTTTTAACAAAATTTCACCACAGTTGAGGTTTTTAATGTCAACATGATTGTTTTCAATCTCACTAATTACCATGACCTAATTCACTTATAATTACCCTGACTCCCTATGTTGACAGTGGGGGGAGTTGTGCATGTTGTATGGTACATCCTATTAGATAGAGCCCACGCTGTTGATCAGAATGGCTTTAACTTACAAACCTCATGTATGAATAAAAGTATATAAAATTCTACAAGTCTGACAGAAAATGAAGCAGAAAACCTTTTCTGGGTAATTGTACTGAAACGGCTCACCCCAATTTGTCTTGCTAGGGACTGAAGATACCCTGAAAGGATTCTAGCCCATGCAAGGACAGTTCATGTCCTTAATTGTGTGAACTTACATAACTATAAACAATTATCTGAGTGAATAATTAATAATATTATCTAAAGCCATAACCCCTCTTTTTCATGGGCCTATAGCATTATTATTTTTTAAAAAATATTTGACAAATCAAAGTTTTATTTGAAAGAATGGAACTTTAACTTTGAGAGAAACACAGAAGCAGAAGGAAAGGGTTAAAGTGTATGTGTTATTTAAATATACATTAACTCTTTTTATGATGCTTCTTGGATGTTGAGATTTGTTTTTTAAATGTTGGAGGATGACAGGTAATTCTAGAGGGACATCAAAGGACAGAGGATGTGATATCATATTAAGATCACAGTTTGGTGAATTGGTGCAAGGATTTTCCTTAATCTAATGTAAAGGTTTGTAAGAACCTGTCATCTTTCTGCTTGTTGGCTGCGTTTTACATAATACCCTTCAGTATCATTGATATCAACCTCGATGGGATTATTACTGCTATTTACAGTCATGTGCTAGTAATGATAAATCCGAATGGGCTTAATAAAATAAATTAAGTGATAAAGATTTTAATGCTATTAACAATCAGTAATACTTCTTGACAGCACAAGAAAAGAAATAGCATGCCATTAGCCAGCCTAGATAGACTCCACAGTCTGTAAAGATAAAGATTCTTGGTAATTCATGTTGATAAACCTTATTTTCTTAAAGTGCCCCTCCCCCACACTTCCCTATTCTTTCCCCCCATCTCTTCCTTCTTCCTGTCCTTTCCTTTACTTCCCTCCCTCCTTCCCTCTCCCTTTTCCTCTTGGTGATTTCTCTGTGTGTGAAGATGCATTCTTCATGATCTCTCATCTTTACTGCTCTGCAGTTATTCTGCTGTTATTGTCTGGAAATTGACCATTGCCTAGCAATCGTGTGTGCAACTTGTGCCAATAAACCTGCTGGCTCAGTCTGATTTCCTTGCAGCTCTTTCTGCCTTCCTTAGCTAGTGCTTTCCTCACTCTCACTGTCTTCCAGCTTCCACCTCAACACTCTTCATCCTCCCGCAGATGCTTCCTGGGGTTCTTTTTGAAATGGATGCTAGTCTTTTGTTCCAGTCCCACTCTGAGTGGCTAGGGTCAGGCAGCTAGCAGCCTCCCCGGGGCAGTGCTGTGATGAATTTTGGCATGGCCAGGCTGTTTAACAACTCCATCGCAGAGTGCCAGCTTCCTCAAAGATTGAAAGGAACTGTGATGAGCTTTTTCCAAAGCCTCCACTCAAGTTTTGAAATACCACAGGTTCCTGTGAATCTCTAAATTATGTGGTAATTTTTTGAACCACGCCTTCCCAATAAAAATGAATTTTCTTTTCCAAGAAACATAGCTACTCTGTGATTGTATTAGTTAAGAACTCAGATTTTCCTGGGATCCTAGTTGTTTGGATTTAGTAAATTTTTAATTTAAGAATGTTCAAGTCCAGTCAACCTTTTTCTTGCTAATTGTCAATTATGTTTCATCTTTGCTATCATTCAGTGTTCTTCTTTTAAAAGTCATAATTGTAATAAATGACACTCTCAAATAATTTTTGAAAGCCCTTGTCATTTCAGAAACTTTTAGAAAGTCCTGAGTGAATTTTTTAAAGTGGGTAGGACCCGGTATTTATGCCCCAACTATTTATCTAGTTCTGTACCTATATGAAAAAATTGTTTAAATTAGAATCCTTTTCATTTTCTTTTATGGTGTTGAAAATTTATCTTTCAAGATTATTTTATCTTTTTATATCTATATACTTGGGTTGTAATATGGACACTAAAGAGGCAAATAGTGGTCTTTAATTGGGAATGCTTAAGAAGTCACTTAAGGAAATACTGCCAGGGACCTTCAGATATTAATTCTGAAGGAGAAAACATTTAGACTTAGTTTATGTGACTGTGTACACAAAACAAGCATACTCTATGGCTTCTTTGCAAATCAGGTGTACTTTTCAACTGTACTTCATTGTAATGACCCCCAACTTTGCTGTAACTAAAGAAGGGGAGAAGAGTGCATGATGGTGTGTGTATGTGTGTGTTACCACTGAATGTGATGAGTGTTCTCAGGAAGGATAGCTTGGGCCAGGTTAACAGCTCTGTACCCTCCTTCATATCCTTTCTGGTACTCATTAAGTTAATATACTGTTGCCTGCATGGGGCAGCTTCTTTGATGGTGAGTACAGTTAAATGCCTATTTAGACATGTCATGGACTAACCAAGACAAGAAGGTGCTTGAAGTGTGGTAGAGAGATGGGGGAAGGGGAGAGGGGGAGGGAGAGAGAGAGAGAGAGGAATTGTTGCTATATATTTTTAAACTTAAAAATGCTTCTTAACAATCCTTTGCAGCTGGCAGAAGGCTAAAGTTTCTCACACTATGAAAGGAAGTCAGACCATAAATAAGGCAGTCGAGTGCACCTGGAAAGAATAAAATGCCTTTCTAGACTTTACACTGTGCTTAGAATGGATGCCAGCCTAGTGAGTGCATTCAAATGGTATGGAAGAATGTGTAAATGCCACATTAGTATAAAGCTAGGGAAATGTTTCCATTTTTAATCTCTAACTTTTAAGCTAATGGTTTACGGGAAAAAATATGGAAAGGCATTTTTCAAAGTTTAGTGTCTTCCTGTCATGTTAGGGGTGATGGACCTCTTCCAAGAAGCAACAACAGAGTAAGACAGAAAGAGATAGAGACTAACAAACTTTGCAGAAGCTGGCACAGTTTTCACACTTAGGGATCTAATTCAAAGATGTACGTTCCTCCTCTGATGTGTATTAAAGATCCAATGATCGTTAGCATTTTTTTTAACCTCATCCCCCCTCAGGACATTACACAAGAATTTTTTTATGGCTGCACCAGTCAGACATACACTGGTGCAGTTCTTGGGTTGGAAATTGTGGATGCTTCTATATAACCATTTGGCTGCCAGTACTGTTTGTGAATTACATACCATCGGGCTTAGGACTTTTGCAAATTTTAAGGTAGGGTACTCAACCTTCCCAGAGGCTGGCCACTGCTGAAACAAGTCAGCAAACTTACGGCTGTATTATTTCTGTCTGAAAAATCTGTGTTGACAGCCTCCCTTATCTGCACAATAGGATTCATGTCTAGGCCATGGGGATGGAAGGGGAAGCATGTTATTTCCTGGGCCCAGTGGGCTAGAAGAGGAAGAGAGAGAGTGGTGAAGAAGAGAGAGAGTTGTTCTTGAGCAACACCTTCCTGATTCTGCTAACTTTGTCCTTAGATTCTCAAAAGCAGATGCAGAAGAAAGCTTTATTTTTGTTTGGTCTGTATCAACATTTACAAATTAATACTAATGGCAAGTTGATTGTTTAATACATTGTAAAAACATTTATGGGTGTAGTAGGAAAGTAAAACCAAGTATGTCTGGGGCCAACTGCCTAGTAGTGGCATTCTTCCTTCCTTCCCAGGTTTGTCTGCCATCACTGCTTCCTTCTAATGGCAGACACAGATTCTTTGTGTCTCCTGGCCTGTTCATTTCATCAGTGATCCCTAGTACAGAGAGAAACAGTGAGCTGAGGAGGGTCCCCAGGAGCCAGCAGAGAATGTATTCCCTTGTAGAATGTATTAATCTTCTAGGTATCCTCTTCCCAAAACATGGACTCTGCCTCCTGCTGTGAAGCCAGAAGGGGATGGGTGGAAACAAAGAACAAGTGCGTGCTTTGCCAAGTGTTGCCAGGACCCGATGGCACTCAGGTTGTCTTGAGTTACTGTGATTGTGCAAAGGGCTTTTCCTTGTCGGCTTTCAGACTTTTTCAGGGAATCTATATCATGTACTGAACCTTCATGGGCTAACATTTATGATGATTATTTTGTGCCAGATACTTTGTATTATACGACTTAATCTATTGAAGGGGAAGACAGTCTGAATATTTGACTTTTTAACATACCAACTTAAGTCTTTCTAAAAAGAAGAGCAGGAAACAACTAAAAGAGGAAAAAAGCTTATTGTCAGTTTGTTTTGTGTAAAAATTAGTTGCATGTTTTGATTTTTCTAGTCATTCATTAATTCATTCATTTTTTTCAACTCTTTTATGCAGGCATTTTTCATGGTGCCACGAGGGAAAGAAAAAAAATACAAGTTATGGTCCTTATCCTTAGAAAACAAATACCTTAATATGCATCATTTATAGGGGTGTATTATAATTTTCATATATGTCAACAAATGATTATTCTGAGTCAAGATTTTTTTTTTTGACTCCGGATTCAAGAAACAAAATATTTGCCTCCTTTTTTCAGAGTAATAATTCCTGCTCATGTCTTAAGAAAAAAATAAACCTTTTTCACCTTGAATTTTTAAGAAAAGTTTTGTTTCATTAATCAAAAAAAGAAATGTACATGTTGAATGTGCCTCGAGTAATTCTAAAAGAGTAGGTATCTTAGTTGAAAGATTGAAAACTTAAGTTGATAGTTTGCTTCAATAATAATTGAAGCCCAGGATTTATTTGAATATGTTTGTGGGCCAGATCCTGAGAATATTGCCTTTTTTGATTAAGATGGAATTTGCCGTTCATAAAGTTAGTATGTATCCAGAAGGAGAAGGGTAGCATTTTTACAGTAATGCACTGTGAATGTTTAGTGTTTCTTTTCTGATATTATTGCCTAAAATTTGCAATGGTGTAAATGAGACCCTCTAATAATTGTCTCAGCAGTAGGCAATAATTGAGGATATTTGATGGGTTTTATCCACATGGGAGAATGTACCACATGTTTCAAAAGCAGCAAATCTCTGCATTCAGTTTATTTATATTGCATTTTTTAGTTTCAATATTTTGAGAAAGGAAAGAATAATTAAATAATATTTTCTTTAAGCGACCAATAACAGAGATAGAAATTTGATAAAGAAATAACTGGCAATAACCTACATTAATATGCATTTATTGTATGTGAGTTCAGTTTATGTTCTCTTTCAGCAACTATTTTCAACTCTTTGTAAGAATCTTGGCTGGTTTTGGAGGCATGAATCATCTTTCTTGTTTTATGATCTACTTTTTTTTTTATATGAATGCATTTTTAGTTCATCATTTTAAAGTTCATTTTTGGTTCAGAATCAAATAGAGAAAAACATGAGAATAAAGAGGGCAATATTATTAGTTTGTTAGGAATGTCACATAACACATGTGGGTATTATATGTTATAGTGTGATATATAAATCTCTTTCCTGAATTTATAACTTTACTGTCAAAATTCACCTGAGGGTGACGCTCTGAAGGTAAGAAATCTTAATTGAAGAGAGATTTAAAAAACCAAACCTTAAAGAAAACACCAGAGAGTGTTTCTAATTTTCCTAAGCAAAGTTTTTATATTTGTATTCCCTCTAATATGGCAATATGATTTTTAACACTAAATTTGACAAGCAGTAAATCTAATTATTACTGAGCATATGAAAAAATATATAATGTAAGGGAGCTGGCATCTAAATATTTTGCTTTCACATTCATGGAATATTTGTTAAAGTTTCATACAGACTTAAAAATTATTACATATTACAGTTATACCTCTAATAAACTAATTATATATGTTGTTTCTACTATGTAATTAGGTGTAATTATAATAATTGCATAAACAGATGATAATCAACCTGAAATTACTTTATAAAACAAGAACATTTACACAACAATAATGTCATTAAAAAACATAAGCCCCCAAGAATGAGACAAAGCAAGCAACACCAGGAAATTCAGTTAGGGATTAAGTGTCTAGCACTGTAGGTATAATAGGGACGCTGTCACCTTCCCATTACCCTAATGCACTCCATTCCTCTTAGATATAGTATGTTTAAATCCCGAGCTGTGAATTTCTAGGCCTTTGTGTCTTTGTCTCACTACCTTAACATTTTTAATGTAGTTTTTGTTGTGTAAATCTATATAAGTGCCATCACCCGTCAGCAGTGACATCTGATGGCATGAGGCCGACCCAGTCTGCATGTATTAGGGCTTTTTGTGTTTGTGCAGTGGAAACTACTTAAACAAATTCCAGTTGAAGGAATAAACCTGTAAAAGGAATATATTTTCCCTGTTCTGAAACAATAGCTCAGTGTTGAATGGATGCCCATGAAAAGAATAAATCACATAGAAGGATAAAGTTCTTTTCCTCAGAATGGCAAGAGGATAGTAATAATGATTTTGACCTATTGAGGAAATAAATCTCTTGATTTATCAGTTTAATGTGGAGACCGATCTAGAACACATGCCAGGAAGCCGCCTTGAAATTACTGCTAAATTTGGGATGGTCCAAAAAGAGATTCAGATATCAAAAACAATATCAAGAATTCAACAATTTCACAGAAAAAGTTGAGGCCCCAGACTGGGTAGGAGCACTTTGACATTATTTACCTAACTCTTTAATATTTAGTCATTCTATCAGTACCCAGACTCCAGTAAACCAAATACCTGGAGAGCTATGATTGGATGTAAGAATCAGCCTCCATTAAAATACAGTGTTTACTTGCAACTGACCTTTTGTATTGTTTGTGAACAGTGGTTCAGGAACTCTAGATCTGTTATTAGATATGCCTTGGTAAGATTTGTTGTGAATTTGCAGTGAATTGGGGGCTTTAGAAATGTGTAGATCCTTGTGTCTTCAGCTCCTATTACTTGGGGGATTTGTGCCATATAAAAGTTCAGTGTCTATTATCACCTTAATTTGTAGCAGAAAAATTGGAGTATATTTAAGAACATTTAGGACTTGAGATGCCGAATCAGGTTCAACTTGAGAGCTTGAAGATGCCAACTCATATTCTGGTTTCTTCATCTGTTAAACAAAGCAGTCAACAAAATAATATAGATATAATTTTCACAGCTGCCAGCAGCTAATGTAGACACGCAGATGCTTAATAAATACTTGCCAAATAAATACATAAATAAAGGGAGAAAATAGTATTTGCTGGGTTCCTCGCCCCCCGCCCCCCCAATTCCTAAAAGAAGAGTATGAGTTATTTTCCCTGAGAGTCTGGCAATATTACTTAAATTTTAAATAATACTTTATTTTCTCTGATTATGAAATAATATTTACTATAATTTTTTTTTTTTTTTAGAAAATACAGATAGGCTCAAAAGGAGGCATGGAAAGGCTTTGAGGTGTATGCTGCCTTATTACTTCACAGAAAGCTTCCATTCCCACTAGTATAGGGTATAAGAATGCCATTTCCCCACGTTTACCAGTATTGGTTATCTTACTTTTTAAAAATCTGTCAATTTAATGTGCTACATCTTACTTGTATGCTGCTGCTGCTGCTGCTAAGTCACTTCAGTCGTGTCCGACTCTGTGCGACCCCATAGACAACAGCCCACCAGGCTCTGCCGTCCCTGGGATTCTCCAGGCAAGAACACTGGAGTGGGTTGCCATTTCCTTCTCCAATGCATGAAAGTGAAAAGTGAAAAGTGAAATTGAAGTTGCTCAGTCGTGTCCGACTCTTAGCGATCGCATGGACTGCAGCCTACCAGGCTCCTCTGTCCATGGGATTTTCCAGGCAAGAATACTGGAGTGGGGTGCCATTGCCTTCTCCAAGCAAACATTCTAGATACATCCAAACTGGAAAATGGGAACAATATCCCTGAAAATATAAGACCTGAGTTGCTCAGTGAATTGTGTAGAGGGTACAGGGCTTTGGCAAATTTCAGGATATTTGCTGAAGTTTGAGCATTCTACCATTAAAAAAGAGATATAGAACTTAGTGGGTCTCTTTTCATTTTGAAGGCATATATACTAGATTTGACTGTGCTGCTTAAAGACCACTTACTAGGTGTAGCAGATGCTGTCAGGGCCATATCCGTATCTCCTCACCTTTACTCTCTCATTACTTCAAGGAAACTTAAAAATTGCCAGCACCTGCATTCTTTTTCCTGATGGATTTCTCTGGCTACCAGAGCATACTTTCTTGCCATTTACTTAAAGTGTCTTAACAGACTGCGATATTACATAAAAACTGTATTAAGTCTCATTAGGAGAAGCATAGCAAATACCCCTGGGGTCTGAGATTAAAGTCATGCTCTCTTAGTCAAGTAACTAGTTCTTTTGATTGAGAAACATCTCTCAGCGTGTTTTAAGGTCCTTATAGAGAATAAATGTTTAACTATAGGTATACCAGATAACTATTCAACCTGAGCTGCCCAGGATGTGTGTTATGATTCACCTAGCTATATATCTGGGTGTGCTAAACTGAAATACATTTTCAAGTGGAGTTGCTGTATCGTATATGGGACCCCTCAGGTTTTTCTAAGCTCATAGTAAAGGGAAGTCTCTACGACCAATTGATTGAGTGGGAAAGAAAGATGGAAGTTTAATTACTAGTGGCTCTGCATAATAAGTTAGTACTAACCTGATGAGAAATGTTTGTTTTACAAACATACTCAGGGATAGCCTGTCCAACTTGTGAATGTCATCTGATCAAGGTTGACTTGACTACTCTCATTACTGAATGCCCAGTTTGCTACCTGTGGCTTCCAGTATGGTACCATATTCAAGGGAAATTAGCCAGACATCAGACTATGCTAAGACTGTATCATCATGGAGCAAGAGTAATTTTGAATTTGAACTTGCTTTTGTTGTCTACCATGCATTAGCCCCACCGTCTTTAGAGTCACTAAAAGTTTTATTTTCTACTGTGTTGTTACAGGTTACATAATTCCTGAACATGAACTCAATTTACATCAGAGGAGTAAGGCAATGGGTATATAGCACATGAGATTCATGCAGTGTCCCAGAAGTTGCAGTATAGTTTGTGAAACATAATTTTTAGTTTTCCAGTCTCTGGAGTTCAGGAAAACATATAAAAGGATATAAGAATGGGTGTTAACATCAGTCATTTTCTGCAGTTTTTGCAAATCCCCCAGGATGGTGGAAGGCCCATTGAAGATTCTGTTGTAACTTTAGATCAGAGACTACTTTGTAAAGTTGGGGTTCTGTCCTATGGGATACTTTGAACTAGTATGTATTCTTTGAACTAGTGAGCAAAATGTGATTCTGTATCTGTCATATCAAGAATGTGTAAGTTTGGAAACCAAGGAAGAGGAAAAGGGAATGGTACCTCTCACAGCTCTAGATAATGACCCACTCACAAACTTTGAATTCCTGTATTATTCAGGATTCACTGTAAGAAACAAAAATCACTCCAGGTATTTTAGGCAGGGACTTTAATATAGGCAATCAGGTGCTTATGAAATCATGGAAGAGTGAAAGAGTGACAATCAGGAGTAATTTCAGGAGTAATTGAGTTCAAGAAAAATATCCTATTGCCACAATTCTAGAATTGGGTAGTGAAGATGAAGAAATGACTGAAATGGTGAATGCCTGTCAAACACATCTAGAACATTTCTCGTTTGAGGATCTCTGAGATCTGCTGCTTGAAAGGCTTAGTTCCCAAAGAAAGATGGCCTCCATCAAAGGAACAGCAGTTATTTCATTGAACTCAGGCTGAGCCAACCAACCCAGTCATTTCAGACCTCTTGTGCCCTTTGATAAATATTAATAGATGAAAAGGGTTATTTAGGTTTGGCATGGGAGATTGTTCCTGTCAATAAAATTACTGCGGCATGACTGCAGCAAGGAGTATGGAACACAGCGGATTTGGAACCTAGGCTTTAGGGTACCTTCTTGTACTGTTCCAGTGATAAAACAGTGAAAGACTACATCAATATCTCAAATCTCTCAGGTTTGAAGGTTTGAATGAAGGTTTAGGTCATCACATTGGTTAATGAAACCAGGTCAGCAGAATGAAATTGAACCTGGAAGGAGACAGGGAGGAGGGAAGTCAGAAGTACCAACGATAGCATCATGTCCATGTCTCATGTACATGTCTCATGTACGTTTATATAGCTTCAGAAATCTCTTTTTCTCTTCCTTACACCTATCATTTCTATCTCTCTATCTTATATTGTTTATGTTAGTGATTATTTATAGTTTAGTCTATAGATTACACATCATTGAAAAGTGACAATAGTTGAAGATCTTGGACTTGAAGCTGGATGCATTATCTGAAAAGTTTTTGGGTTGTCTGCCATTGGAGGAGAGAAAACATGCTTTTAGATATCAGATAAGGGTTGGTATATTATGTTAGCTAAGAGCTCTTTGTGGAAGAAGAAAAAGTATGAGAAAGAAAAACACATGTTGATGTGGATGAAGAGTGGTATTTCAGGGAGCATTTGTGATCTGTTTTGGCCGCTCAGTATCAGAACCTCCTTCTCACATTTTGGATTCTTCCTCTTCTTACAAGCCTTGTTGTGGGCACTGCTTACCTTTTGCTGGAAAAGCTGAAATGCCAATTATTTGCTTTTCTTCCCTCACCCCTTTTTGGCTCTCTTGCAGCTGGAGAGCAAGCACATAATCTAGACTTCAGGGACAAATGTCTTAGAGTGACAGGAGAAGCACACCCTTGAGGTCATTCCCTGCTAAGGCAGTGGCTGCAGAAAGAGTGTGTTACTGAGACAGCAGTGGTGCTGTATCAGTGAGACCATCCCATGTTCCCACTTGTGTTCTTGAGTGCTTAGCAGTGTCAGTGATAGTGTCCTCTCAGTCTGTGGTGTGACTTTTGAAAGTCTTTTTCTCTATGTTGCCCCATATCTAGCTCTTCAGTCTTTCTGGGAGTTCTTGGAATTACCCACGACCGTTTTTTTCCCCCCATTCTTTTCTTTTCATTTTTCATCACCTGTGGTTGGTTTCTGTTCCTTGCCAATAGGAAAATCAGACTATTCAATGATGGAATAGAAGGGGCCTGGACTTGAGACAAGGGCTGGGTTGGAAACAGGGGCTGCCACCTAGTGACCAGTGACCTGGGCATATTATTTTATTTACCAGAGCCACAGTTTCCTTACCTGTAAAATGAGAGTAAACATTTCCACTTTGATCATTGGTCACAAAGATCATATGAGCTAAAACTTTTGAAGGTTCCTAGACCTATGCCTATCACATCTTGTTTCTATTGCTGTTTTTGTTATTAAAGTAGCAGTACAATGGGAAAATGCAGTGTTTGAACATAGAGTAATTGTGCTCTTATTAGGATATCTGACTGTGTTTAATATTACTTTCATTAAAATGTCCTAGAAAAGAATGTTTTCTTGCTAGCTTCTGAGAGTACATAAAGTAATAGAGTTTTAGTTTACCAATTTTGAATGCAAGTGTTCTTTATTTTCCATTCAGGCACTTCTATAGCACATAGTTCAAATGTCTGAAGGTTATCTTGGGAAATAGAGTAGCAAGATGTACTTTATATCTGATTGCTGCTAGAAAGTTTAATAAAATCAGTGAATATACTAATAAGTATGCTATTTGTGGTAAAAGGCAGTTTGCTTTTCAATGAAATTATTTCATTTCTTGCAAAGAAATATTATTTTGTTGTTGTTCAGTTGCTCAATCATGTCCGACTTTTTGCAGTCCCATGGACTGCAGCACACCAGGCTTCCCTGTCCTTCACTCTCTCCCAGAGTTTGCTCAAGCTCTATCCATTGAGTCGATGATGCCATCCAACCATCTGTCACCCACTTATCCTCCTGCCCTCAATCTTTCCCAGCATCAGGGTCTTTTCCAGTGAGTTGGCACTTCGCATTAGTTGGCCAAAGTATTGGGGCTTCAGCGTCAGTCCGTCCAATGAATATTCAGGGTTGACTTTGTTTAGGATTGACTGGTTTGATCTCCTTGCTGTCCAAGGTACTCTCAAGAGTCTTTTCCAGCACCACAGTTCAAAAGCATCAATTCTTTGGCACTCAGCCTTTTTTATGGTCCAACTCTCACAGCTGTACATGACTACTGAAAAAAACCATAGCTTTGACCATCCAGACCTTTGTCAGCAAAGTGATGTCTCTGCTTTTTAATTATGCTGTCTAGGTTTGTCATAGCTTTTCTTCTAAGGAGTAAACATCTTTTAATTTCATGGCTTTGGTCACCATCCACAGTGATTTTGGAGCCCAAGAAAATAAATTCTGTCAACAGAGACAGACTGCATATAGAAAGTATAAATAATAATTAAATAAACAATGATATACTTATTTCTCAACTGAAGCCACTTGTGTAATTCTCCCCATATCCCTTTCTCTGTCTTATTTCTAGCAGTATACATAAAAAGTGCTTGGAATTATGTGTAACAAACTGTTAGCAGAAGTAGAAATCGTGGGGTGTTTTTGTTGTTTAGTGGATAAGTCATGACTGACTATTTTGCAATCCCATGGACTGTAGCCTGCCAGGCTCCTTTGTCCATGGGATTTCCCAGACAAGAATACTGGAGTGGGTTGCCATTTCCTTCTCCAGGGGATCTTCCCAACCCAGGGATTGAATCCCCATCTCCTTTATTGGCAGGTGGATTCTTTGCCACCGAGCCACCAGAGAAGTCTTGGGTGTTTTTACTTTCTTCATTTCTTTGTAGTCTGATTTTTTTAGGAGCATTTTTTTTTTTTTTTCATTTAGGAAAATGCTACATTAAAAAAGAAAAAAAAAAACAACTAATGTAACAATTTCAAGTGCATTGGAGCAAAAAAATTAATGGATGATTTAGAAAACATAGGTACAGCAGATTTGGTAAATAAAAACATGAAATTTCAGAAGCATACTATCAACAATTATTTAGACAATGATTGTTTTTTTTTTGCTCACTGTGATTTGTAGTGATTTAAAGGGTGGATCCTGAAACAAGTGGGTATAGTTTTAGACCCAGGTCCAACATTTATTAGCTGTTTGACCTTGAGCAAGCCATGTAAATCCCTTTGCCTCAGTTTCCTCACCTATAAAATATGGATAGTTACAGAATCTTTCTCATAAGATGGCTGTGAGGATTAAATGGATAATTCCATCTGATAGAGGTACGTAAGTGGTATGTGTGTGTGTGCGTGTGTGTGTGTGTGTTTGTGTGTGCATGCATGTATATAAGTTCTCTTCAAGCATAGCAATTGGTACATTAGTGGTAGATCTTCCTTTCCCAGCCACAAATAGTAGCCAGAAGCCAACAATCAAGCATTTCCTCAGTGAATATAGAAGTTGAAAGTGATGGACTTCTTTAATCTTATATTATAGACATTAAAACACACATATATATATATATATAGAAATATTTGTATGTAAATATTTTAATTTAATTCCTTACTGTTGAATACGCTAACAGTTAAAGTTATTAATTTGCCTCTGGGCATAGCTTTAGGTACATCGTAAAAGGGTTACGATAGTGGTATTATCATTGTTATTTCCTAAATAATCTGAGTATTTTCAATTAGGAGGTCCTAAGAAGTGTTAAAGTTGTTGAAGCGCTTTGTTTTATTTTGTTTTGCTCATACTAAAAGATTTATTATACCGTGGACATATAATAGACTATGCTGCCTATGTAGTTTTTACTATTTGTTGTTCAGACAGTATTTCTAGGTAATATATGGGAAAATAATATTAATAGTCTATAAATTTAAAATGTTTGCTTTGTATGGGGGTAATCAGCAGTGGCCACAGGACTGGAAAAGGTCTGTTTTCATTCCAATCCCGAAGAAAGGCAATGCCAAAGAATGCTCAAACTACCGTATAATTGCACTCATTTCACACGCTAGTAAAGTAATGCTCAAAATTCTCCAAGCCAGGCTTCAGCAATACGTGAACCGTGAACTTACAGATGTTCAAGCTGGTTTTGGAAAAGGCGGAGGAACCAGAGATCAAATTGCCAACGTCCGTTGGATCATCGAAAAAGCAAGAGAGTTCCAGAAAAACATCTATTTCTGCTTTATTGACTTTACCAAAGCCTTTGACTGTGTGGATCACAATAAACTCTGGAAAATTCTTCAAGAGATGGGAATGCCAGACCACCTGACCTGTCTCTTGAGAAACCTGTATGCCAGGAAGCAACAGTTAGAACTGGACATGGAACAACAGACTGGTTCCAAATAGGAAAAGGAGTCCGTCAAGGCTGTATATTGTCACCCTGCTTATTTAACTTATATGCAGAGTACATCATGAGAAACGCTGGGCTGGAAGAAACACAAGCTGGAATCAAGATTGCCGGGAGAAATATCAATAACCTCAGATATGCGGATGATACCACCCTTATGGCAGAGAGTGAAGAAGAACTAAAGAGCCTCTTGATGAAGGTGAAGGAGGAGAGTGAAAAAGTTGGCTTAAAGCTCAACGTTCAGAAAACTAAGATCATGGCATCTGGTCCCATCACTCCATGGGAAATAGATGGGGAAACAGCGCAAACAGTGTCAGACTTGATTTTTGGGGGCTCCAGAATCACTGCTGATGGTGACTGCAGCCATGAAATTAAAAGACGCTTACTCCTTGGAAGGAAGGTTATGGCCAACCTAGATAGCATATTGAAAAGCAGAGACATTACTTTGCCAACAAAAGTCCATCTAGTCAAGGCTATGGTTTTTCCAGTGGTCATGTATGGATGTGAGAGTTGGACGGTGAAGAAAGCTGAGCACCGAAGAATTGATGCTTTTGAACTGTGATGTTGGAGAAGACTCTTGAGAGTCCCTTGGACTGCAAGGAGATCCAGCCAGTCCATCCTTAAGGAGATCAGTCCCAAGTGTTCATTGGAAGGACAGATGTTGAAGCTGAAACTCCAGTACTTCGGCCACCTGATGTGAAGAGCTGACCCATTTGAAAAGACCCTGATGCTGGGAAAGATTGAGGGCAGGAGGAGAAGGGGATGACAGAGGATGAGATAGTTGGATGGCATCACTGACTCAATGGACATGAGTTTGAGTAAACTCCGGGAGTTGGTGATGGACAGGGAGGCCTGGTGTGCTGCGGTTCATGGGGTCACAAAGAGTCGGACATGACTGAGTGACTGAACTGAAATTGAATCATATATATTGTTATTTCTATTTTGTCAGTTTAATATGTCAGATTTATACTCTGGTGTTTCTTGCGTTTTCGTTACGTTTCCTTAAAAATTTTTATTTTTCTGTTGTAGGACAATGTTATTCCATATATAAAAATTAATGATTATTGCAGTTTCATTATATACTGTACCTTGATTCATTGGAAAAGACCCTAATAATGGGAAAGATTGAGGGCAGGAGAAGGAGGTGACAGAGAATGAGATGGTTGGATGGCATCATCTGCTCAATGGACATGAGTTTGAGCAAACTCCGGGAGACAGTGAAGGACAGGGAACCCTGGTGTGCTGTAGTCCACGGGTTGCAGAGAGCTGGACATGACTGAGCAACTGAACGATAACACTCAGTATAATAATACCCTCTTTATTCACTTAATGCCTTGCCTTGATTTTTGCTTTTACTGGTACTAATATGGGAACTTACCACTTTCTTTTGGTTTGTGTTAGTCTATTACATCTTTGTCCATCCTTTTAATTTTTAACTTTTTGTGTCACTTTGTAAGTGCTTAGGCAATTTTTCAGTGCAGTTGAAGAATTTTTATTTATAATAGGGTTGGTTAACTCATTTATATTTACTATAATTATTGGGTTATTCAATGTCACTCTTGGGCTTCCCTGGTGCCTCAGTGGTAAAGAAACCTCCTGCCAATGACAGGGGATGCAGTTTCAATCCCTGGGTTGGGAAGATCCCCTGGAGAAGGAAATGGCAACCCACTCCAGGATTTTTGCCTGGAAAAATCTCATGGACACAGGAGCCTGGTGGGCTACAGTCCATGGAGTTGGGAAGAGTTGTACATGACTTAGCAACTAAATAACATTAGCAACAATGTCACTCTTACTGCTTTCAGAGCTTCCTTTTTAATCATGTATTTTTGCTGTTTCCTACCTTTTGAACCACCAACCGTGTATTCTTTGTGTTTGTTTTTGTCAGTGCTTTGGGTGTTACATGTCCTGATTTTAATTCTATAAATGGTGACCATGCTCTTTTGAAAGCAATTAGTACAAAATATTTTTTTCTGATTTTCAAAACTGACCAAAATAATTGCTTAAACAAAACAGTAATTGGCAGGATTCTTTGGTTGCTGTTGCTAATGTGTTAAGGTGCAGGAGAAAAGAAACTTCCCCCAATTTGATTTTTTCCATATTACAGGAGCAAGTAGGGAAAACAGCACTCATTGCTGCAGCTGAAAATACTGTAGTAGCAGGTAACATCTTGAGTTTCTGTGCAAACGTGATAAACCATTTAGCATAAGAGAATATATCTTTATAAAGACCATAATGTATCTGCTTCTAGAACAGCTATCCTAGATTTCTTTGTTTGCTATGATTGAATAAAAATGAAGTGGAGCTAGAAAAGATTCAGGGAAGAAAAATAAAGACATTAGAAGCAGTTGAGATGCTTCCATATAAAGAAAAATTTCAACATAATAAATTTATAGGTCCACTGATAGGACGAGAACTCTGAACCAAAGGAATCTGCCTCAATGTAAATTTGTAATTATTTTTAATGTAATGAGTTTCTTTTACAAATATTGTTAATTTTCAAAAAAATCATAACACATATATTTTTGATCCCTGTATGAATGAGATATGGTGATTATTATTCCTTTTACTAAAGATATGAAGATGAGCTGAGATTATTTCTATTGTGTTTTTGCTTTGAACCAGACCTTGATTAAATACTCAACGTGGAGGTAGTCTTTTGAGTTAGAATTGATCAAAATGGTTATCTTCACCAAATCCTTCACCTTTCTTTGAGCTGAATTCATGTCATACAATTTTGAGATTATGGTTTACTTAGATGGTCAAAGCTCACATTTCTGCCTTAGAGGTAGAATAATAAAAAACAAAGATGTAGAACAAAAGAGAGAAAAAAGTTTAAAGGAACCCACTGAAAAAGTAAGAGAATTGGAGAACTGATTAGCTAGCAGTAGGACAGTTGGTCAGTTTGGCATGACTTATTTTGGGAACCTTATAGGTGACAGTCATTTTTCTGGGAATTTTCAATACGCTAGATAAGCAAGGTGGCTGACCTGTCTAAGCTGGGCAAGCTGGATGGTTTGGTGAAGCAAAAAATAATATCATTATGTGTATTGCAGGACCATAATTCACAACGATATTTTGCATATAGATGATGACCCAGTGAAAGACGTAGGTTCTGTAATTGATTGGCATCTTCAACCCTCAAATGTATATTTAATAAGAGTTTGTTAAAAAGGCTGTTTAGAGAGCATTATCCTTATGGCAAATATTTGGTCAATAGTAGAGTATCAGTAGCCATGGGACAGTGTTACTAAGTAGATCGTTTGTATTGTCAAGCAACGTATTTTAAAGGTGCTTGTTTCCCAGCACCAGTAGTGGAGGATCATCTGATCTGAGAGTGACTCTTCAGATTACTTCTTAAATCAGGAATTATCTTGCCAAGGAATTCTGAATATTATTAAATTTACTTGAAAGCAATTATGTAGAACAGTTGTACATTAGTCACTGTGAAGAAAACCATTTATAAAATCTATTCGGCAATATTTTTCATACTTTAGAGTAAAACATGGAACTACTATGACCTCTTTGGAACGTAGCCCAGAAGAAGGAAAGCAGACATATGGAAGAGAGTTTCAGAATCTTTATTCTCCACTCACAAACAACAAGTTTTTCCAAGTTAAAAAGTTCTGACTATGTCTGTGTATTTTTTGGCATCCTAGACATTCCTCTAGTAGCCGATGAGTTACATAACTCACTTTTGTTCCAGTTCTGTATCAGGAAGGGTGTAGCACTGAGATGGGATGGTGGTTCTCAAATATGGATATTAGTTCATGAGGGAAACAATTACGTGCCAGACAGCTTCGAAGGTCACATTATTTGCATTATGTTCATTCTCTCTTTTTCATCTTGCCCAGTGGGCAACCTACTTATAAGGGCAAATAGGTTATATGGTGACTTGCTGTGGTGTTCTCAATGAATGTCCTCTATTTGTTCACTCTTAAGTTAATCAAGAAAGCCATCCCAACAGAGCTTGACAATTTTTTAAAAATTGAGATTTTTTAAAAAAAATAATTGAACGATGATTTCTTTTCTTGGGGAAGTAGTAGCTAGGGGGTACCTGTTTATGGAAAAGGTTGAGAGACAAAGGAGAGTTTTCAAGCAGCCAAATGAAATGAACGTGGATTGAAAGTCAATGAAAAGAGGGAAAACCAGAATGACTGTGAGTGTTTTGCTTGTCTCAGAGAATGCACACTTATTTCTGTTCCATTGTTTGTGACACAGAATGTGATGTCACCCAGTACTGGTCCTTGGCAGGGAACCTAAGTGTACCCAACATTAACCATATTGAGAAGGACTTAGCCAAAAGTTTAAAGAGAAACACATGATTTCCATATTGTTCCAGTATCTAATTAGATACTGAGTAGTGGGAGAATGTTGAAGAATAAGAGCAGGAAAAAAATCTGGCATGTCTTTTGTTGAAATTCAATCCTCTCATTTCCCCCTCTATGTTCTCTGCAGCAGTCTGAAAACTTTTCAATCACTTTTTTTTAAAAGGATGCAGTGAATTTTATCACAATTTTGTCAATCAGAACCACATGTGCTTGCTCCATTGATTACAAAGAGTAACAAAATCATATTTGTTAAGACCAAAACTCAGGTAATAAATAACTTGGATGCAATGTGAAATCTAATGTTCTTTAAAAGAAACAATGAATGTTTCTGAAAAATTTAATTTGGAGACTAAAATGAACTTTTTGAAGAGAAAGCCATATGAAAATTTTACTTGTGGCTCAAGAACCTTTTTTCCTCTATCAGACCGATTCTATTTTTCTGTCCTGAGGCCATGATAAGAACTCTCCTACAAATTGTCCAGCTTTCATGTGATGTAGATTAAGGTCTCCAAGTGTGAGTTATGGTCATGACCATGTTTTAGAGCCAAGGTGGGCAAACTGTGGTCCCCTGGTAAATCTGGCCCAGTGCCTGTTTTTGTAAATAAAGATTTATTGGATCACAGCCCCCACTGTTCACTGACATGTCCTCTATGGCTGCTCTTATGGTACAGTGGTGGAATTGAATGGATGCATAAAAGACTGAGAGGCCTACAAAGCCTGAAATATTTGTTGTCTGACCTTTTACAGAAATAGTTTATTAGCCTCACTTTTAGACAACCAAGAATAGTCAGACAAAATACAATCAAAATAACTAACTCCTGGGGAACAAGGATTAAGAAGGATTGTGGTAATTTAAGAAATATCTCCTTCTGATTCTCAGGATATGGATTTGTTTTCAGTGGCATAAGGAAGAGTAATCCTGTATATGTGACAAAGGTCATCAGCAGCCACTTAAAGACCTCCATTCTCTATTATTGAGATTATTTATTCTTGGTTTTGGGCTTTGGCAAGTAGCCAGTACTTCTATACCTGCACCCTTAACCAGAAATGCCTGGCTGCAGCCTAAATACATAGTAGCTGCGTTAGGAATGTGGAAATGTCAAGTTCCTCCTTTGACATCACCACTGTGGAATGGTTTGTCCTAGCATTTGTAGCCTAGGATAGTTAAGGGCCAATCATAGTCTTTCGAAAGTGATGAATGTTAGAGTGTCATTTTGTCTGTTTTTATTTTTAGTTTTGGAACCCATTTGATTTTAGGAATGCTATCAATTTTAATATGACTGTGCAAGGAGAACAAAAGAAATGTAATCCTATCTCGAACAAGATCTTTGATCACTTAATTGATGAATTAAAAACTCTCAAAGGCTGTGCACCAGGCGGAATGCTTCAGATTTATCGGTAATTTTAGAAGCACTTTGTTATTAGTTCCTTATTTCCAGCCGTCCTGCAAAAGGTATTTCAAAATGTATATTAAAGTCAAAACCAAGCTGCCTCTCTTCTCCATCAGCCAGAGAGCTCCAGGGAACTTTTCTAGGAAGGCGATGTCAGGATATTTGGAAAGGTTAATTCATCTCTAGGTGATAGGAACCAGGTTCTGTCCACTTGAAGGGAAAGAATGGAATGGGGGAGGGGGACAAAAATCAGATGGTTAGGAAGAAAATAAAGGCTACATAACTAGAGAAAATAACCATGAAATGTGTAAGGCCTGTAGGCCTTTGCTTAAAAGAAATCAGTCTGAGGGCAGTTAAGAATTTGAATGGTAATATAAAAGGTCTCTACTCTGATTAGACATTTTTGAGTGATTAATGCTCTCTGCCATCCACTGCATCATTTTTGGTAAGTAGGGAGATAGTAATAATTTTAACAAGTTGGTTTGATTTTGTGTGTTGCTTATCTAACAAAATGGAGATGACAGATTGATTTCTCAGCATCCTCTTCCAGGATAGCTTGTTTGTATATCTGAATTGTAGAATATCTTTTCAGCTTACTCCTGCACTCAGAAAACAAGCTGAATCTATTGTGTCCAGCAAAACCCCTGAATACTTGGGGCTCTTGGGTACCTTTGTGCTTTGTAGCATGAAGAATGAAGGGGAAACAAACTGATGGACCATCATGCATCTTGGAGGCAGGGTACTGGAAACAGAAATCTTCATTATTGCAATGGCCAACATGTTGAAATATTTTTTACTTAGGGACTGAAGTTCATACTGGGGCATTATCACCTGATTTTAGGAAAGCAATGCAGAAAGCTCTGAATTGGGATCCAGAGGCTTGCTACATTCTGTACTGATGCTTTATGAGTCCATACTCAAAAATCTCTGATTTGTGACATAGTATATGAATGGCCACATTTACCAATGGCAGAGGCACAGTGCTTATTAGAACATTTTCTTGTAGAAGTTTGTGAAGTAGCCTATTTTGATATTGGAAAAGAGGGAAGAATTAGGTAAATATGGCATGCCTAGACCTGGGTTAGGGTTAGCCTCACCTGGAATTTTTTTTAAAAAGTTAACTTATTTATTTCGCTGCTCTGGGTCTTAGTTGCATCATGCAGGATCTTTGATCTTCATTGTAGCATATGGCATCTTTTAGTTGCAGCAAGCAGAATCTTAAGTTGTGCCATGAGAACGCTTAATTGCAGCATATGGGATCTACTTCCCTGACCAGGGATCAAACCCAGGCCCCCTACATTGGGAGCACTGGAGTCCTAGCCACTGGACCACCAGGGAAGTCCCCTCACCTGGAAATTTGAGTTTAGTTTTGGGACCACATTTTAAGAGGTATATTACACACGAGAATATGTCCAGGATGGTGAGGGTACCTAAATTTTGGTATTCATTCATTCATTGAAGTTTTTGTTCTTATCATATAGTAAGTGCTGAACCAGCCACTGGAAGTACAATAGTAAAAGACAAATATGGAACCTACCCTCATGGAGCTCACTGTCTGAAAGGGAAAATGAAACACACACACACACACACTCCAGCTTGCTAACTAATTAACAACTCATGAAGGTGCTGTGATAAAGAGGGTGAGTTGAGTTAGTCCTAACTTAGAAAGATTGTCAGGACTCTAAAGTGCAGGCTCAGTAGTTGTGGCCCACGGGCTTAGTTGCCCTGTGGCATGTGGAATCTTCCCAGATCAGGGATCGAACTTGTCTCCTGCATTGACAGGTGGCTTCTTTACTACTGAGCCACTTGGGAAGCCCCACAGTCATCTTTAAATCTGTGGTTTTTCACTATTTGTGGAGCCACAGAGTACTTTAAAAATCTAATGACAGCTAAGGACCCTTTTTACAAAAAATGGATCATACATCTAATATTGAACACAACTTTTAAAAAAATTAATTAACTTATTTTAATTGGAGGCTAATTACTTTACAGTATTGTGGTGGTTTTTGCCACACATCGACATGGATCAGCCTCAGGTGTGCATGTGTCCCCCCATCCCAAACCTCTCTCCCCACCCCACCCCTCTGGATTGTCCCAGGGCACTGACTTTGAGTGCCCTGCTTAAAGCATCGAACTTGCACTGGTCATCTATTTCACATATGGTAAAATACATGTTTCAATGCTGTTCTCTCAAATCTTCCCACCGTCGCCTTCTCCCACATAGTCCAAAAGTCTGTTCTTTACATCTGTGTCTCTTTTGCTGTTTTGCATATAGGGTCATTTTTACCGTCTTTTTAAATTCCATATATATATGCCTTAATATACTGTATTGGTGTTTCTCTCTCTGACTTACTTCACTCTGTATAATAGGCTCCTGTTTCATCCACCTCATTAGAATTGACTCAAATGTGTTCTTTTTTTTTATAGCTGAGTAATATTCCATTGTGTATATGTGCCACAACTTTCTTATCAATTCGTCTGCCGATGGACATCTAGGTTGCCTCCATATCCTAGCTATTGTTAACAGTAAACAGTATTGTAAACAGTCCTGCAATGAACAGTGGGGTACATGTGTCTCTTTCAATTCTGGTTTCCTCAGTGTATATGCCCAGAAGTGGGATTGCTGGGTCATATGGCAGTTCTGTTTCCAGTTTTTAAAGGACTCTCCATACTGTTCTCATAGTGGCTGTATTAGTTTGCATTCCCACCAACAGTGTAAGAGGGTTCCCTTTTCTCCACACCATTTCCAGCATTTATCATTTGTAGACTTTTTGATGGCAGCCATACTGACTGGCATGAGATGGTGCCTCATAGTGGTTTTGATTTGCATTTCTCTGATAATGAGTGATGCTGAGCAACTTTTCATATGTTTGTTACACATCTGTATGTCTTCTTTGGAGAAATGTCTGTTTAGTTCTTTGGCCCACTTTTTGATTGGGTCGTTTATTTTTCTGGTATTGAGCTGCATGAGCTCCTTGTGTATTTTGGAGATTAATTCTTTGTCAGTTTTTTCATTTGCTATTATTTTCTCCCATTCTGAAGGCTGCCTTTTCACCTTGCTTATAGTTTTCTTCATTGTTTAAAGGCTTTTAAGTTTAGTTAGGTCCTATTTGTTTGTTTTTGTTTTTATTTCCATTACTCTGGGAGGTGGGTCATAGAGGATCTTGCTATTATTTATGTCAGAGAGTGTTCTGCCTATGTTTTCCTCTAAGAGTTTTATAGTTTCTGGTCTTACATTTATTTAGACCTTTAATCTTTGCATTTTGAGTTTATTTTTGTGTATAGTGAACACAATTTTAACAGTCCCATGGACCACCCAAAGCTGACCCATTGACTGTTCATGAACTCCAACTTAAGAGCTGTTCTTTTAAGTAGGTGAAGGGATTGCCTGTGGGAAAGGAATTGGCCTAGTATTATCAATTTTCATTAGACAGTCTGGATTCAAGTCTTCTCAATTAGCTGAGTTTTAGATTTCCAATTGGTGAGATGAAGATTTATAATGCCTGTTTTATCAATTTATATAGCTGTTTTAAGTTAAATGAGATGGTGCTTTCTTAATTAATATCACTATCTAATCCTTTAAGCAAATAAAGCCACAGGGAGATAAATATGGCTTTGTTGAAGAACTTTTGATAATTGTAGTTTTCCTTAGCAAAATGGATTACTTGGTGAGGTAGTGGTTCATAAAACTGTTCAAGCAGGATCTGAATGACATCTTGCCCATAATCGTATGGGGAGTGTTGGACTAGATGATCTCTAAAACCTTGCCCCATCTATGGTCTTTAACAGAGCACAGCTACATGCAAATTTGTAAGGTTAGATGGGGAAGTAATGTGTGCTCGTGCTCAGTCACTAAGTCATGTCTGACTCTTTGTGACCCAATGGACTGTAGCCCACCAGGCCTCTCTGTCCATGGGATTTCCCAGGCCAGAATACTGGAGTGGGTTGCCATTTCCTTCTCCAGGGTCGTCTTCCTGACCCAGGCATTGAACCCGGTGTCTTCTGCACTGGCAGGTGGATTCTTTACTACTAAGCCACCTGGGAAGCCCAGTGTGTGGTGAAGTAAAGTGAAGTGGCTTAGTCGTGTCTGATTCTTTGCCATCCCATGGCCTGTAGCCTACCAGGCTCCTCCGTCCATGGAATTTTCCAGGCAAGAATACTGGAGTGGGTTGCCATTTCCTTCTCCAGGGTATCTTCCCAACCCAGGGATCGAACCCGGGTCTCCCGCATCGCTGGCAGACGCTTTACTGTCCGAGCCACCAGGGAAGCCCAATGTGTGGCTCAGTTCAGTTCAGTCGCTCAGTCGTGTCTGACTCTTTGCGACCCCATGAATTGCAGCACGCCAGGCCTCTCTGTCCATCACCAACTCCCGGAGTCTACCCAAACCCATGTTCATCGAGTTGGTGGTGCCATCCAACCATCTCATCCTCTGTCGTCCCCTTCTCCTCCCGCCCTCAATCCTACCCCGCAGTAGGGTCTTTTCCAATAAGTCAACCCTTCGCATGAGGTGGACAAAGTATTGGAGTTTCAGCTTCAACATCAGACCTTCCAATGAACATCCAGGATTGATCTCTTTTAGGATGGATTGATTGGATCTCCTTGCAGTCCAAGGGACTCTCAAGAGTCTTCTCCAACACCACAGTTCAAAAGCATCAATTTTGCGGCGCTCAGCTTTCTTCACCATCCAACTCTCACATCCATACATGACCACTGGAAAAACCATAGCCTTGACTAGACGGACTTTTGTTGGCAAAGTAATGTCTCTGCTTTTCAATATGCTATCTAGGTTGGCCATAACCTTCCTTCCAAGGAGTAAGCGTCTTTTAATTTCATGGCTGCAGTCACCATCAGCAGTGATTCTGGAGCCCCCAAAAATCAAGTCTGACACTGTTTGCGCTGTTTCCCCATCTATTTCCCATGGAGTGATGGGACCAGATGCCATGATCTTAGTTTTCTGAACGTTGAGCTTTAAGCCAACTTTTTCACTCTCCTCCTTCACCTTCATCAAGAGGCTCTTTAGTTCTTCTTCACTCTCTGCCATAAGGGTGGTGTCATCCGCATATCTGAGGTTATTGATATTTCTCCCGGCAATCTTGATTCCAGCTTGTGTTTCTTCCAGCCCAGCGTTTCTCATGATGTACTCTGCATATAAGTTAAATAAGCAGGATGACAATATACAGCCTTGACGTACTCCTTTTCCTATTTGGAACCAGTCTGTCGTTCCATGTCCAGTTCTAACTGTTGCTTCCTGACCTGCATACAGGTTTCTCAAAGACAGGTCAGATGGTCTGGTATTCCCATCTCTTTCAGAATTTTCCACAGTTTATTGTTATCCACACAGTCAAAGGCTTTGGCATAGTCAATAAAGCAGAAATAGATGTTTTTCTGGAACTCTCTTCCTTTTTCGATGATCCAGCGGATATTGGCAATTTGATCTCTGGTTCCTCTGCCTTTTCTAAAACCTTTTCTAAAACAATGTGTGGTAGATATTGCTATATAAAGCAGTTAATACTTAAGTTATCAGGACAGACAATGAGCAGGGTGGTTGGCCTAATCATATCCTCAGACATCTTTCCTATAGTCACCTTCATCCAAGGGTGACCAAATGACAGACATTCTAATGAACAAACAAATTTTCTAGGAAAGCCAACCTCCTAGAAACCTTTTATGGCAGACCTAAATAGTAATCATGTTTGAAACCTTTTCCATTTATTTTTACTTTCTTCTGTCCTTAAATTTGGAAGTGTTGTCAAGGAATGAGTCAGTCGTCCTGTGACTATGAAAAACAGCCATGAGGCAAAGGTTAAGAGAATTGTTGAAATGTTTTCATTTCTCTTGGCTATATACCTAAGAGTGGAATTGCTGGTCATTTGGTGATTGTTATAACCTGAAGAACTGCAAAACTGTTTTCCACAGGGGCTGTACCATTTTACATCTGTCCTAGCAACACATGAGGGTCCCAATTTTTCCACATTCTCTCCAACACATACTGTCTTTATGATTGTAGCTGTCTTAGTGGATGTGAAATGGTTTCTAACTGTTGTTTTGATTTGCATTTCCTTAATAACTAATGATAGTGAGCATTATTCTATGTGCTTATTGGTCATTTGTATATCTTCATTAGAGAAATGTCTACTCAAATCCTTTGCCCATGTTAAAATTAGGTTATTTGTCTTTTTTGAGTTTTAAGAGTTCTTTATCTGTTCTGGATACAAGACTTTATCAGATATTTAATTTGCAAATACTTTCTTCCATTATGTAAGTTGTCTTTTAACTTTCTTGATGGTATTGTTTGTAGCTAAAGTTTTAAATTTATTTTGATGTTACATAGTTTGTCTTTTTGTTTCTTTTGTCACTTGTGCTTCTGAAGTTGTAGTTAGGAAAACCTAGCCTAATCCAGGATCATGAAGATTGACTCTTATGTTTTCTTTTAAGAGTTTACATTTAGGTCTGTGATCCATTTTCAGTTCATTTTTTTGTGTGTGGTATAAGGTAGAGAGCCAACTTCATTCTTTTTTATGTGGCTATCCAGTTGTCCCAGCACCATTTTTTGTAGACTATTATTTCCCTGTAAAATTGTCTTGGCATTCTTGTCAGAAATCACTGGCCATAAATGTCAGGGTTTATTTTTGGACTCTTAATTTTATTCCATCGAGCTCCATGTCTGTCTTTATGTCAATACTGTACTGTCTTTATTCCTGGGGAAGAAAATGGCAATCCACTCCTGTACTCTTGCTAGGATAATCACATGGACAGAAGACTGTGGTGGGCTACAGTCCATGGGGTCACAGGAGTTGGATATGACTGAGCAACTGAGCACGCATGCACATACACACTTGCATGCAAATGCACACACACAGTCTTTATTACTAAAACATTGTAGTAAGTTTTGAAATCAGGAAGTGGGAATCCCTAACTTTGTTCTTTTTCAAGATTATCTTTGCCTATTCCCTTGCTTTTCCATAGAAATTTTAGGATCCATTTGTCAATTTCTACAAAAAGTTAACTGGGATTTTGATAGGGATTATGTTGAATCTATACAATGGTCAGCATTGCCATGTAGATCTTTCTGATCTATAAACGTGGAATATCTTTCCTTTTATTTAGATTTTCTTTAATTTCTTTATTCCTTGCTTTGTAGTGTTCCATCTACAAGCTTTGCATTCTGTTAAATTTATTTCTAAAATTTTTTTATCTTTTTGATGCTATTATAAACAGAACTATTTTCTTAGTTTCATTTTATAATATTCAAGTATATGGAAATACAGTTACTTTTCTTATATTGATCTTGTATCCTGCAATCTTGCTGAACCTTTTATTAGTGCTAATTTATTTACTGTTTTTAGTTGTCACCCTGGCTTCCCCGATAGCTTAGTTGGTAAAGAATCCGCCTGCAATGCAAGAGACCCCGGTTCAATTTCCTGGGTTGGGAAGATCCACTGGAGAAGGGATAGGCTACCCACTCCAGTATTCTTGGGCTTCCCTTGTGCCTCAGCTGGTAAGGAATCTGCCTGCAATGTGGGAGACCTGGGTTTGATCCCTGGGTTGGGAAGATCCCCTGGAGAAGGGATAGGCTACCCACTCCAGTATTCTGGCCTGGAGAATTCCAGGGACTGTATAGTCTATGGGGTCTCAAAGAGTCAAACATGACTGAGTGACTGCAGTTTCACTTTGGATTTTTTATATATAATATCTTTCTATATATAGGATTATTATTTTCTGTTCATTATTTTCTTCTTTTTGCTAAGTTTGAGTTAACTTTTTCTATTTTTTTTAAGTGGAAAGTTAGGTTATTGATTAGAAATCTTTCTAGCTTTATAATATAGGTGTTTACAGCTATAAATTCCCTATAAATACTTTGTGAGTTTTGCCTTAGATGTAGCTCATAAATTTTGTTATGTTGTGTTCGTTTTCATTCACCTCAAAGTAGTTTCTAATTTGCCTTGTGATTTCTTCTTTGAGCCATTGGTTACTTAGGCATATGCTGTTTTACTTTTCACATACTTGTGAATTTCTTAAATTTCTTTGTGTTATTGATTACTGATTTAATTCTGTTGTGATCAGATAAGGTGTTTTGTTTTATTGTAGTTCTTTAAAACTTACTGTGATTTGTTTTATGGTCTAGCATATGGTCTGTTTTAAAGAATGTTCCATGTGTATTTGAGAAGAATCTACATTCTGCTGCTGTTGGAGAGCATGCTCTACAGATAATTGCTACATGTAATTGATTTATACTATCATTTAAATTTCTATTTCTTTATTGATCTTCTATCAGTAATTGAAAGTAGGATACTGAAGACTCCAGGTATTGTTGTTCAATTGTCTGTTTATCCTTCAGTTCTGTAAATTTTTTTGCTTCATCTGTTTTGGGGCTCTGTTGTTAGGTGAATATCTTTTTATAATTGTTATATATTCCGGATAGAGTGATCTTTTTAATCATTATGAAATACCCCTCCTTATTACCAATAAAATAGTTTTTGTTTAAAGTCAATGTTATCTGATATTAATATAGCTATTTCAGGTTTCTTATTGTTGTTACTTATGTGATATATCTTTTCCAATCATTTTACATTCAACTTGTTTGTAGTTTTGAATCTAGAGTGTATCTCTAGCAGACAGCAGCATATATTGGTTTTTGGTTTTTTTTTAATCCAATATGACAGCTTTTGTCTCTTGGACAGATTGTTTAATTCATTCACATTTAGTGGTATTATTTTTGATATGATTAAAATTACTTCTGCCACTTTGCCTTTTGTTTTCTGTTTGTCTTGTGCTTTTTGGTTTCATTCCATTGTGTGCTCAGTCATGTCCAACTCTATGTGGCCCCATGGACTGTAGCTTGCTAGGCTCCTCTGCCCATGGCATTTTTCCAGGCAAGAATATTGGAGTGACGTGCCATTTCCTACTCCAGGGTATCTTCCCAACCCAATGATTGAACCTGCATGTACTGCATTGGCTGGCAGGTGAATTCTTTACCACTAGGGCCACCTGGGAAACACTTTAATTGCATTAGAGACTTTTAAATTCTATTTGAGTAATTTTGTTAATGGTTCCTCTAGGGTTTACAGGTCTACATTTTAAGTTATCAGAATTTACTTCAAATTTATACTGACTTTGTTTTAAATCTAATTTTTTTTCTTTATTAGTGCATTGTCACTTCTTTTTGTGCTGTTATTATTATATATCAGGTTTAATACACTATTATAATTTATTTAGTTTTATACTTTTAAAGATGCTAAGAGAAGAAAATAGAACAACTATATATTTGTAGAGTTTGCTATATTAATGTTCTTATTTACTCTTCTGTTTTTTTTCATTTTTTACTTTGGGTTTGATTTCCATCTGATGTCATTTCCTTACTTGGATAAGAACCTTATTCCCACCTGCTTTCTTGGTGCTCTTATTGTCAAATATTTTATATTATGTTATAGGCTCAATAATATAATTGCATATTTTTATGCAATTGATTTTAAAATCAATTAAGAGAAGAAAGATATACTTTCATAATTATATACATAATTACCTTTATTGGCACCTGTCATTGTGTGAATTTGAATTACTGCCTGGTGTCACTTTCAGCATGTAGAACTTCCTTTAATATTTCTTGAAGGTATGTCTACTAGGAGCAAATAATCTCAACATTTTTTTCATCTGGGTATTTTTTTTTTCACTTTATTTTTGAAGTGGTATGGTTTTTCTGGATATAAGAATCTTGGTTGACAATTTTTTTATAGTCAATACTTTGAATCTGTCATCTTGTTGCCTCCTGGCCTCTACTGTTTCTAAAGTCTGCTCTTAATCATACAAGTTCCCTTATACTTGTTTGTTTTTCTCTTACTGCTTTCTAGACTTTTTTCAGTGTCTTTGGATTTTGCCTTTGTGATTATTCATGTGTCTGGGAATAGATCTTCTAAGTTTATCCTACTTCAAGTTGGCTGAGCTTCTTTATGTGTAGATTAATATGTTTCATCAAATTTGGAAAGTTTTCAGCTATTCTTTTAATATTTTTTTCTGTCATTTTCCCTCTCATCTCTCCTGGTAGTCCCATTACATGTATGTCAGTACCCATAATGGTGTCCCACATTTCTCTTCTCATTTTTATGTATTTTTTCCCTCTGCTCTTCAAATTGCATAATATCTATTAGTCCCTCTTCAACTTTATAGATTTTGTCTTCTTCCTTCTACTATTGAGCATCTCTAGTGAATATTTTATTCTGGTTATTGTGCTTTCCACTCCACAATTTCTATTTGGTTCTTTGTCATAGTATCTCTTTATTGATACTATACATTTGATGAGTCATTGTCATCTTAGCCTTTTGTAATTCTTAGTATCGTATTCATAGTTTTTAACTTTTAGTTTTTTGAAGGTATTTATAATGACTGCTTTGAGGTCTTTGTCTGCATAGTCTATCATCTGGGTCTATTTAAAAGCAGCTTTTATGGCTTAATATTTTCCCTATGTGAGAGTCACACTTTTCTGTTTCTTTGTGTGTCTCATAATTTTCAGGAGGGGATTAAATAATATATTTTAGCAACTTCAGATAGTGATCTCCTCTCCCAGGGTATTTTGTTGTTGTTTTCTCATTTTGATTTTGTATTTGTTTACTGACTTGGCTGAAATAATTCTTGAAGGTGTCTTCTCTTGAAGTGTGTATCCTCTAATGACCTTATTAAGATTCCCCTCCTCCACCTTTTACTTTCAGCCTCACTGCTTAGGGTTGCCTCTGGGTTAGAGTAGATTACTGTTAATTTGGTGTTTGATCAGAAGCCCCTTGTGCTTGTGAGGCTGCCACCCTAGTTGATGGGTTTGTGTGTAGCTTGAGGAATGCTTTCAAGTCTGTTTGCATTTGGCTCTGATTGTTCCTGAGTTGGAGCAGCCTCATAGATGCATTCAGCTCTTCACAGAATTGATAGTGGTCCTAAGAAGCCTTCTCTTGGATGTTTCTTTCTGTCTGTCTATTAAGCTTTTAGCTGCTCTGATGATTTGTTTGAATCATGGAAATGGTTTCTTCTTATCATTCTTTATCAAGATCTCAACTGTTTTCAATAAGACCCTCAGCCTGGCCAAGTACCCAGTGCCTGAGGTGTTCTGCCAGAAGGGGTAACTTTATCATGGTAGGTTTTATATATTTTAGCCAGAACCTTCTGTTTGCATGTTTTCCAACCTTGGGCAAAATTCTTGCCTTGAGACGAATCATATCTAATCCATTTCACAGAAGACCCAGCATATTCCTTCAATTTCAGTGCCTTGAATCTGCTACCCTTTTTACTTTATTCCACTCCTTCAGCTATTGTGGATGCTTTTGGTTCCTGATCATTGGGTTGAATTCCCAAACATTTTTCTTGCTATGTCCTACAGTCTTGCTATGTTCTACAGTCTTTCTGGAGCCCTGCATTGTACTGAAGTCTTTATTTGTGTCTGTTTCAAATCCTGTGTCATTTCAAATTTTCTAAGGATTTTTAAGGTTGGTAGTCAGAGTGAACCCTCAAAATTTCCTTGGCACCTCAGTCCAATTTCTGTACTTTAACTACTCCATTTTGTTTTCCATTGGTCACTGCCTCTCTATCCTTATTCCATACAGTAGCATGACTGCAATGTGTGGCAGCACTTTTGTGAAGGTTTGAAAGTCAGAGAGGGTTATTTCATTGCACAGTAGGAAGTAAGTGAAATTACATAATGACATTCACTATTTTAAAATATTCTTTGGTCACCCAAGGACTTCTCACTGGCTGATTTTCTCCTTAAACCTTGGCCATGTGGCTGGCTTGATGCTGCTTTCTGTCTTTCTTGATTTCCATTGTCCGTATTTTCTCCTCTCCATTCCAGAGTTCTCACCTATCTCTCATCTTGCTCACTTTCCCTTCCTTTTTGAGTGTACATTTACCAAAAATTGTAGTAAATATACATAATATAAAATTTACCATTTTAACAATTTAAGTGTATAACTGAATGGCAATAAGTACATCTCAGTGTGGTACGATAATTACATAATCCATTTCTAGAACCTTTTGTGATCCCAAACAGAAACTCTGTACTTATAAAGCAGTAACTTTCTTTTCCTCTTCCCAGTCCTGGTAACCTCTGTTATACTTGCTGTCTTTATAAAGTTATCTATTCTAGGTATCTCATATGAGTAGAATCATACAATATTGTTCTTTTGTGTCTGGCTTATTTCACTTACTTCGCATAATATCTTCAAAGTTCATCCATATTATAGCATGTATCAGAATTTCCTTTCTTATTAGGGCTGAGTAATATTCCATTGTATGCATATATCACATTGTGTTTTTATCTTTATCTGTTGGTGGATACTTGGCTTCACCTTTTGGCTATTGTGAACAGTGCTGTCATGAGCATTGCGTATATGTACCTGTTTGAGTCCTTGTCAATTCATTTGGGTATATACCTAGGAGTGAAATTGCTGGATCATATAGTAATTCTGTGTCTAGCTTTTTGAGGAACTTTCAAACTGTTTTCCACAATGGAGGCACTATTTTATAATCCACCAGTAATACACAAGTGTTCCAGTTCATTTACATCTTTGCCAATGCTTTTTTTTTTTTTTCCATTCATTTGATAATGAAGTGAAGTGAAGTCTCTGTAGTTATGTCCAACTCTTTGCGACCCCATGGAATTTAGCCTGCCAGGCTCCTCCACCCATGGGATTTTCCAGGCAAGAATAATGAAGTAGGTTGCCAATTTCCTTCTTCAGGGTATCTTCCTGACCCCGGGATTGAACCTGGTTCTTCCACATGGCAGGCAGACTCTTATCATCTGAGCTACCAGGGAATCCACCAGTAATGCACAGTGTTCCAGTTCATTTACATCCTTGCCAATGCTTTTTTTTTTTCCTCCATTCTTTTGATAATAGCCATCCTAATAGTATGAAGTATCCTGTCCACTTTTAACTACTCCTCTCCTTTCCCCTGTCAGTGGGTGAAGGAGATTACTTTTATTGTGTAGAGCAGATAAACAGGAAGAAGCTGAGAGAGCAAGAAGACACTATTATAAATTTGTCTACTCTTTAACAGTGAAATATTTCTAATATATGACAAAGTTTAAGGGATCATAAACTCCTCTTTTTAAGAATCAGATTATCAGATCTTATCTTTTTGCCTTATTTGTTTTGTATTTTATAGTTTTCTTTGCCTTGAGATGTACTTTTCACTCATCAGTGGTTACCTGTCTATAAGCTATATGAGATAATTGGAATATTTATTCTCTGCCCTGTCCAAAGCAAGTTTTCAATTTTTTTTTTTTTTTTACATCTGTAAAAATGATTCTTTTAAGGAATTAACTTAGACAATTATGGGAGCTGACAAATCCAGAATCTGTAGTGCAGGCCAGCAGGCAGGAAACTCAGGTAGGATTTTTATGTTGCAATCCTGAGACAGAACTCCTTCTAAAAAATATCCCTGGTTTTGGAATAGGAAATGGCTACCCACTCTAGTATTCTTGCCTGGGAAATCCCATGGACAGAGGAGTGCAAAATAGTTGGACACGACTTAGTGACTAAATAACAACAGCAAAATATACACTATATGTTCTGTTAAAGAAAAAAAATCCTAGATTTTCAGATGGTAACAGAGTTGTGGTGATCATTTCATAATGTATAAAGTTATCAAATAACTTTGTAATGTACCTAAACTAATATAATAATGTAATTCAACTATACTTCAATAAAAAATTTAATGATAAAATTATCATAAAAAATAATAATAAAAATTTAAAAACTCAGGCTTTGCTCTTAAGATCTTCACTGATTGGGTGAGGCCCACCCACATTATTGATGATAGTCTTTTAAAAAAATTTTTGTTTAGATTGAAGTATAATAGTGTCATGTTAGTTTCTGCTATACAACAGTGTGAACCACCTGTATATATACATATATCCCTTCCCTCTTGAGAGCCTCTTTCCCAACCCCCATTGTGTTTTTTTGTTGTTGTTGTAAATTTCTGTTCTATCAGCTTTGAGTCCAGAGATACTTTCCATGTTTCAGAATGAAGCTTTCCTTTACATTTAGGCAGACTAATTTTTTTTTAATTGGAGGAAAATTGCTTTACAATATTGTGTCGACCTCTGCCATACAATGCAAATCAGCATTTTACTGATAACTGTACATATATCCCCTCTCTCTTGAGCCATACAAGAAAATTGCTTTACAATATTGTGTCGACCTCTGCCATACAATGCAAATCCCCATTTTACTGATAACTGTACATATATCCCCTCTCTCTTGAGCCTTCCTTGCCTCCCCCCATGTCACCCCTCTAGGTCTTCACAGAGTGCCAGGCTTGGCTCCCTGTGTAATACAGCAACTTCTCACCATCTATCTATTTTACACATGATAGTGTCACATATATCATGCTTATGCTCAGTTGTGAAGTCATGTCCAACTCTTTGCAATTTCATGGACTGTAGCCTGCCAGCCTCTTCTGTCCATGGAATTTTCCAGGCAAGAATATTGGAGTGGGTTGCCATTTCCTTCTCCAGGGGATCTTCCCAACCCAAGGATCGAATCTGGACTTCTTGAGTCTCCTGCATTGGAAGACAGATTATTTACCACTGAGCCACCTAGGAAACACACAACAGTGTATATATGTCAATGCTGTTTTCTCCATTTGTCCCACTCTCTCCTTCCACAAGTTCATTCTCTGCATCTAGGCAGACCAATTTTTGAATGAGTTTTGTTCACATTTCCTAAGTCACTCTCTAAAATATCATTATTACAGTCTTCTAAGAGGTAACCTCAGGAGCTCCATTTTTCATGTGAGGAAACTAAGGTTTACAGGAGGATAAAGGAGAGAAAGGAAGTCAGAGTAACAGAGCTTGGGGAGGCAAAAACAAGTATAGAGGAAGATTGCAGACAACAGGGTTCATGGATTCTTTGGTTAAAGTGACACGTTAAAATATTTGAAGGAAATACAATGCTTGGATTTAAAGATTATGCCAAGGTTTCAGAAAGAAAGATGATAATGGTGATTAAACAAATAAAAACATACATTGAACTTTTTTTTCCAGCTAAGGAAATTAGCAATACTTTAATTTTATTTTAATGCTTTGTAGGTTATACATCTTTTGTTTTCATTATTTCATTTGATTATTACAATAGTCAAATGCCTGGAAAAGTGCCTTTTCTGAGTCCCATTTTATAGATCTTTTTTTTTGAAAAAGGAAAGACCCTAATTTCCGTTGACCATTTGCTTTATGTTTGCAAATTTATGAAAATTTACCTCATTTAAGCATCACAGCAATCATGTAAATAGATAGTACTATTACTGTTTTCCAGATTAGAAGACTGGCGTCATAGGTGCTAAGTGACCAGACTGTTTTCCAGATTAGAAGACTGGCGTCATAGGTGCTAAGTGACCAGCCCAGGGTTTCACAGAGAAAATCAAGGCTCAAATGTAATTCTCTTTCTACCATCAATGTTAACTACTAAGAAACTTAATCTGAAACTAGAAGTCTGTGCTGTTCATTATGGTATCCCATCAGCTACATCTGGCTCTATAAATTCAATTAAAATTTAATAATATTAAAAATTATTTCCTCAGTCTTTCTAGCCACATTTCAGATAGTCACTAGCCACATGTGGCTTTTAGGTACCAAACCGAACAGTGCAGCTACAGAACATTTCCATCATTGCAGAAGTTCTGTTGAATAAGTCTACTATAGAGGCTGTACCAAATGTCTAATACCTGTGTTAGACGTGCATATGACAAAGAATGAAAAAAGATGGAGTCAAGAAAATGAGCGAGCAGAACAGACAGCAATACCAGTGAACCCACTACTTGTTTTATTTATGTGAGGGGTGAAACAAATTATTTTGAGTGTGTATACAGCAGGCAAGAATAAAAAATAAAAAAAAAAATCCCTTCATTTCAGCATATGGAAAGTAGCAGAGGTTGAGAGGAGGATGCACTGGTAAATGTGGTAGTTAGTGAATAAGTATTTGAGTGTCCGTAGGATGCTTAGTTTTATACTAGGTGCTTGAGGGTATGTATTAAAAATAGACATGGTCTAGTGCACAGTTTGTGGATCCTATGATTTTTCAGAACTCCCAGAAAAGCTGACAAAGAATTGCCTCATGCTCTGCACAAGAACCATACAGATAAAAACCATTCATACTGTCAACACAGTCATACAAAATATTGGCTATTATTTTCTCCCTCAACAAATATGGAAGATAGATTGCCTCAGGCAAAATAGTATTTTACACATGGTTTCCCAAAAGCCCTGTGCATATTTAGAGCTCTTCTCAAAATGTTTGCATTTGTTCTTCCAAAAAGAAATTTGCATGACATTTTAGAATTGCATTCTGTCTAGAAAGCAAATCCTAGCTTTTCATATTTAAATTCAAAGGTTTCTGATGTAAAATCTGCCAGGAGAATGTATGTTCCAAATTAGGTTCTTCTTAGAGCACAGCAGGTTTTTTTTTTTTTTTTTTTAACCATTAAAGTAATTTTGGGGAAAAATTCCTAATCTCATGCTACTTTCTTGGTTGAGAAAACCATTGTGACTAAAGGATCCAACTCATCTTCTGCTGCTGCTAAGTCGCCTCAGTTGTGTCCGACTCTGTGTGACCCCGTAGACGGTAGCCCACCAGGCTCTGCCGGCCCTGGGATTCTCCAGGCAAGAATACTGGAGTGGATTGCCATTTCCTTCTCCAGTTCATGAAAGGGAAAAGTGAAAGTGAAGTCGCTCAGTGTGTCTGACTCTTGGTGACCCCATGGACTGTAGCCTACCAGGCTCCTCTGTCCATGGAATTTTCCAGGCAAGAGTACTGGAGTGGGGTGCCATTGCCTTCTCCAACTCGTCTTCTACATGTAAGAAATTTAGGCAGGATTCAGTTTGATGGGGCTCTTCAGAGACACAGTCATGTGATGTCATTGGTTAGACACTTGATGTCACACTTGTTTCATATAAAGGCTATTAATAGAGTATTTGACAGTAAAATAGTTAAATTCTTTAATATTAAAGTAGTTGATCATGTAGTTAACAAAGATTGGTGAATAAAAAGCCTCTTGGTAATCCTTCAAATTCACCTTCCAAACTGACTTCATTGGACAGTGTCATCAATGGGTACTGTGGCCTGAAGACATGATCCTTTGAATTTTTCATTTTGGGTCTAGTTTCTTTAAATTGTCTGTGGACAATGGATCAACATCTTTCTCTTTAAAACTATGGATCAAGTTAAAAAAAAAATAGTTCTTTCTCATTTTTTTTTTTTTTTCTTTTACTGCCCATTTTGGCAAACCATTCAATATCACAGTAATCCAAGTTTGTGCCCCAACCAGTGATGCTGAAGAAGCTGAAGTTGACTGGTTCTATGAAGACCTGCAAGACCTTCTAGAACTAATATGAAAAAAGATGTCCTTTTCATTATAGGGGACTGGAATGCAAAAGTAGGAAGTTAAGAGCTACCTGGAGTAACAGGCAAATTTGGCCTTGGAGTACAAAATGAAGCAGATCAAAGGCTAACAGAGTTTTGCCAAGAGAATGTGCTGGTCATAGCAAACACGCTTTTCCAACAACACAAGAGAAGACTCTACACATGGACATAACCAGATGGTCAATACTGAAATCACATTGATTATATTCTTTGCAGCCAAAGATGGAGAAGCTCTATAAGGTCAGCAAAAACAAGACCGGGAGCTGACTGTGGCTCAGATCATGAACTGCTTATTGCCAAATTCAGACTTAAATTGGAGAAAGTAGGGAAAACTCCTAGACCATTCAGTTCAGTTCAGTCGCTCAGTCATGTCCGACTCTTTGTGACCCCGTGAATTGTAGCACGCCAGGCCTCTCTGTCCATCACCAACTCCTGGAGTCTACCCAAACCCATGTGCATCGAGTCGGTGATGCCATCCAACCATCTCATCCTCTGTCGTCCCCTTCTCCTCCCGCCCCCAATCCTACCCAGCATCAGGGTCTTTTCCAATGAGTCAACCCTTTGCATGAGGTGGCCAAAGTATTGGAGCTTCAGCTTCAACATCAGACCTTCCAATGAACATCCAGGATTGATCTCTTTTAGGATGGATTGACTGGATCTCCTTGCAGTCCAAGGGACTCTCAAGAGTCTTCTCTAACACCACAGTTCAAAAGCATCAATTCTGCGGCGCTCAGCTTTCTTCACCGTCCAACTCTCACATCCATACATGACCACTGGAAAAACCATAGCCTTGACTAGATGGACTTTTGTTGGCAAAGTAATGTCTCTGCTTTTCAATATGCTATCTAGGTTGGCCATAACCTTCCTTCCAAGGAGTAAGTGTCTTTTAATTTCATGGCTGCAGTCACCATCAGCAGTGATTCTGGAGCCCCAAAAAATCAAATCTGACACTGTTTCCACTGTTTCCCCATCTATTTCCCATGAAGTGATGGGACCAGATGCCATGATCTTAGTTTTCTGAACATTGAGGTGTGACCTAAATCAAATCCCTTACGATTATACAGTGGAAGTGACAAATAGATTCAAGGGATTAGATTTGATAGACAGAGTGCCTGAAGAACTATGGACAGAGGTTCGTGACTTGTATAGAAGGCAAGGATCAAGACCATCCCCAAGAAAAAGAAATGCAAAAAGGCAAAATGGTTTTCTGAGGAGGCCTTACAAATAGCTGAGAAAATAAGAGAAACTAAAGGCAAAGGAGAAAAGGCAAGATATACCCATTGAATGCAGAATTCCAAAGAATAGCAAGGAGAGATAAGAAAGCCTTCCTCAGTGATCAATGCAAAGAAATAGAGGAAAACAATAGAATGGGAAAGACTAGAGATCTCTTCAAGAAAATTAGAGATACCAAGGGAACATTTCATGCAAAGATGAGCACAATAAAGGACAAAAATGGTATGGACCTAACAGAAGCAGACGATATTGAGAAGAGGTGGCAAGAATACACAGAAGAACTATACAAAAAAGATCTTCATGACCCAGATAACCACAATGGTGAGATCACTCATCTAGAGCCAGGCGTCATGGAATACGAAGTCAAGTTGGCCTTAGGAAGCATCACTATGAACAAAGCTAGTGGAGATGATGAAATTCCAGTTGAGCTATTTCAAATCCTGAAAGATGATGCTGTGAAAGGGCTGCATTCAATATGCCAGCAAATCTGGAAAACTCAGCAGTGGCCACAGGACTGGAAAAGGTCAGTTTTCATTCCAATCCCAAAGAAAGGCAGTGACAAAGAATGTTCAAACTACTGCACAATTGCAGTCCTCTCACACGCTAGCAAAGTAATACTCAAAATTCTCCAAGCCAGGCTTCAACAGTACATGAACCATGAACTTCCAGATGTTCAAGCTGGATTTAGAAAACAGAGGAACCAGAGATCAAATTGCCAACATCCGCTGGATCATCAAAAAACCAAGAGAGTTCCAGAAAAACATCTGCTTTATGGGCTACACCAAAGCCTTTGACTGTGTGGATCACAATAAACTCTGGAAAATTCTTCAAGAGATGGGAATTCCAGACCACCTGACCTGCCTCCTCAGAAATCTGTACGCAGGTCAAGAAGCAACAGTTAGAAATGGACATAAAACAACAGACTGGTTCCAAATCGGGAAAGGAGTACGTCAAGGCTATATATTGTCACTCTGCCTATTTAACTTATATACAGAGTACATCATGCAAAATGCCGGGCTAGATGAAGCAGAAGCTGGAATCAAGATTGCCGGGAGAAATATCAATTACCTCAGATACACAGATGACACCACCCTTATGGCAGAAAGTGAAGAAGAACTAAAGAGCCTCTTGATGAAAGTGAAAGAGGAGAGTGAAAAAGTTGGCTTAAAGCTCAACATTCAGAAAACTAAGATCATGGCATCTGGTCCCATCACTTTATGGCAAATAGATGGGGAAACAATGGAAACAGTGACAGACTTTATTTTTGGGGGCTCCAAAATCACTGCAGGTGGTGACTGCAGCCATGAAATTAAAAGATGCTTGCTCCTTGGAAGAAAAGCTATGAGCAACCTAGACAGCATATTAAAAAGCAGAGACATTACCAACAAAGATCCATCTAGTCAAAGCTATGGTTTTTCCAGTAGTTATGTGTGGATGTGAGATTTGGACTATAAAGAAAGCTGAGCACTGAAGAATTGATGCTTTTGAACTGTGATGTTGGAGAAGACTCTTGAGACTCCCTTGGACTGCAAGGAGATCCAACCAGTCAATCCTAAAGGAAATTAGTCCTGAATATTCATTGGAAGGACTGATGCTGAAGCTGAAACTCCAGTACTTCGGCCACCTGATGTGAAGAACTGACTCATTGGGAAAGTCCCTGATGCTCGGAAAGATTGAAGGCGGGAGGAAAAGGGGATGACAGGGGATGAGATGGTTGGATGGCATCACTGATGCAATGGACATGAAGTTGAGTAGGCTCCAGGAGTTGGTGATGGAAAGGAAGCCTAATGTGCTGCAGTCCATGGGGTCGCAAAGAGTCAGACATGACTGAGCGACTGAACTGAGCTGTTGAGTATCTACCATAATGAATTATGATGGCTTGACTCAAGCAACAGTTATGATCTAATTGTTGGATTGGGTAGTCTTTCCCTTGTCCAGGGGATCTTCCCAACCCAGGGATTGAACTGGAGTCTCCTGCATTGCAGGCAGATTCTTTACCAGCTGAACTATCCAGAAGCCCTTATGATCTGGTGGCAGAGATCAAACTGGTGGGACCAGAGCCAGTGGTATGGTTGTTTGGTATGATTGATTGTTATAGTAATATTCCTGACTCCGTGTAGCCACACCCACATGACTGTGGACTTAATCATGTGACTTTCTTTGACCAGTGGGACAACAGCAAGTGTGACATAGCAGAAGTTTGAAAAACATTTGTGCAATTAGACTTTCCCTGTCCTTGTAACTTTCAGAACAAGGCTGGTTTAGAGGATAAGAGACCATATAGAGCAGTGACCAGCAGTTCTAGCTGAGTTCTCATTAGACCAGTGTAGTTGCCAACTACCAGATATGTGAACTAGGCTTTTTGACTTCAGTTAGCTCACCACTTGACTTCAGAGATTCAGCCAAACTGGTTCAAGATAACTGTTCCACCTGGCTAACCCATAGAATACCCAAAGAACCTCTTTTTGGTTTGGTTGCTTTGTATTACTGGTTCTATATTACCTAATGTCTCCTTTTGTCCAAGTTGTGTCTTCCCTCCATTCCCTTTGTCTTCTTATTTTTCTGCCTTCTTGAATTAAATGCTTATCTTATTAATTTTCACTCTTTTAAAGAAGTTGGGAAATCTTGGTTCCAAGGTAGAATTGAAAGGTTTTGGTTGTGAATTGAATGTTGGGACTGAACAATGCAGACGCGTCACAGATGGCTCCCAGGGTTTGGAATTCATTTAATGACTGGTGTTTTTTTTGCTCTAAAGGCCCTGGATGAGTTGACCTAATTTGTGTCAGTTAAGGTTTAACAAAAGTCTCTATTAAATTTCCAGATGATACCACAGGTGGTAGGTAGGTTTTGTTATCTCTTTGTAAAATAACAATAGTACTGATCTAATAGGATTGTTTAGGAATTAAATGATATATGTAAAATATTTGACATGCACAGAAAATATTAGGTATCATTGGATATTATGATGGTTATTATTAGGCAGGCATAGTGGAAATCCCAACATGAGGATTCTTTCACTGAAGACCACAAATGACCTGGCAGAGTCTTCAACTCAAGTGGGAACCAAAGGCTCAGTGTTGAGTTAACTGAAACGCATCTCTAACATATCTTGGGCTTGCTGAACTCATTTGTTTTTGATTCATTACTTTGTTTGTATTTTATACTTAAACCATGCCCTCATCATATTCATTAGGTCATGTCACATGATATCACTATGTACTGGTTCTTCATGATTCCATTCTGTTCCAAATATGAAGAAATGAAGGTACTGAAGGGTCCACAGAATTAGAAATAATGTTGAAATTAAAATATTTATTATTCTTTATTATTGTTTAAAGTTTCGAATACTTGGTAAATTTTCAGGAGAAATCATTTAAAATGAAATGAATTTTTAAAAAATATTCATTTACTGTTAGTAGGCAGGATTGTGTCCCTACGGATAGGTTTTGTCCATCTTGCTAGTCCACTCCAGTTGGAGGAAGCTATTTCCCTTTTCCCTTTTGGGCTCTCACTAATTATAATTCTTTATATTAATACATCACACAAGCATGAGATCTTATTTGTACCAATGCTTGGCATTTTTTATTAGCTCCTACGTGGCTTCCAACATGAGTGCCCTTAATTCTCTTTGAGATAGATGGAAGGTGTGCCTTGCTTCAGACCCCGTGGCTGCAACAGTATATTGGACGGTGTTGGGTGCCCTGTTGGTGCCCAACAAATAAGCTCTAATGCTGATGAGAATGAATGAGCAGGCAAGAGGAGAGTCATCCATCAACTCTGTGTCATACAGGATGAAGCAGAGTGACTGTGGGGCAGAAGGCAAACCAGTGCAGTCTGTGTGGAGGTCTGGGTGGTGTATTGGGCACATACTTCCTTAGTTAAATCTTGCTGGGAGTATAATACTACTACACCCCACCTTTGATTATTGTATCTGATTTTTCCTGACTGAGAGAACACAGTTCATTTATCCCACTGAATTAAAGAATTCTGGCTTCATTTTTCGGTCCTTTATATATAGTACAGAAAAGGTGGGTGGCAGAGACACCTCCAGGCTGAAACATAGCTAAAGGCCTTCCTTGATGACATACCTCTTTAAGTATATGCACTTTATAGATTATGAAACAGACGTTACCTCAAGAACGACCTCTCTTTTAGCAGAGTTAAGTTGAAATACAGAATTATTCAGTGACTTATTTTATCTCTTTTAGCCTATGGACAGCAAAACAACAGCCAGCTTACAGGAGGAAATGTAAACCTTGCAATCATCTTTTCTGTGTCTAATTATGGCCTTCTGCCATATTGAACTTGTAAAGCCCAAAAGGGAGTTTCTTTTCCTGGTTTTGCAAATTTCTTCACCTTTTGCTGTTCCTTTGATAGAAACCATAAATCATCTTAAGTAAGGTGGCTGATTATATTCCATTTCTAAAGAAGTTTAACTCTCACAAAGTGTTCTGAGTTGAATGGGAACTAGTATTGAACTCTTGTTAAACAGAGGAGACAGAGTTGTATCCTAACAGTAACTGCTGCCACTGAGATAATTCTGAGATGCCATAGTCAGCTTCCAGTCTCAGGTACCATAAATATAAGAGCTTTATTCTCCAACTGCTTTAAGGAAAAATTGTGATTACAGTTTCTTCCATGGCTGCCTCAATTTCGAGTCTGAAATTCTTTAAAAGCACCTTCCAGATTTGAGCAGTGGAGGGAAATCCCATCTGGGCAGTTCTTCTGTGCAGGATCTGGGAGTGGTGCTAATGGGGAAGGGGGCTGGGAGCGGGGATTCTTACAGTTGGAAGAAATAACTACTTAAAGCAAATGCTAATGATTTAAAATGTTATTCCTTCTGTGCTTTTAGAAAAAAAATAAAATTAAAGTAATAAAGGCTCACAGCCTGTACCTCATCTCCAGTCACTCCACTGAAATTCTCAAGAGGGTCTCGACTCCCCTCTCCTCCCTTTAAAAATGGTGGACCTGGAACCACTTACAGGAGAGGTTTAATAAGAGGCAAATGTGTTTTATATTTTGTATCTTGTTAAGTGAAAAAAGATGGATTCTTGCAAGTAGTCTCTTGGTGCAGATTTGAGTGGTCTGTGCAGGCAAACGTGGGGATGCTTTGCCAGCTAGCATCTCCGCTCTGGTCCCCCATGGCTACTTAAAATACCCCTCCCATGCCACTGCCCCCACCTCAGAGCTAGCAGAGATGAAATTGCTTCATTTGTAGAATGGATCTGCAGATCCAGGAAACTTGTTTCTGTCTGATTTACTGATAATTTACTCCTCATTTGATTTAGGGGGGGAGAAGAGTGGGTATAAAAAGAAAAACAGTCTCAGTTCACAAAGCCCTTCCTCAAGGAAAGAGGGATTGCTGTGCTAGTTGGAGAAAATCATGATTCAAAGGAACTGAAAAAAATTAATAAAGATTTACACAAAGGTTGTACACTTATTAGAGGGAAAACAGGAAAAACCTTGCACCTGTGATGAAGTGACCAAAAAACCCTTCATTTAAAGTAGCTCATTGGAAACTGGGCAAGAGAGAATCATTTTAAAATTGTATATATATATATATATATACACACACATGCACACACACACACATGTATAATCTTAGATATATAATTTTACAATGAGACACGTTCCCTTTCTGGCAATTTTTTTTTATGACCTTTGGGTGCCAGATAGCACCATTCCTGCTGTCTGCTTTCACTATTCAGCGTTGAGGAAGCCCATTATATCTGTCTTTGATCCGGAGATCGGGATTGCTAAAACTGATGGCCACAATTAAAGACAGTCCTGTTGAAAAGCTGACCTCTGCCTGCTCTCAACTGCATGTAAACTTTTCAATATGGATGTAATTTGGTATTAAATTACCCATGCTTTATTGCTTTTTAGTACAGCCCTGTCTGTTGCCTTTTAAAGATAAAGGTAACATAAAAGAAAAATTGTGGTGTGTCTGCATAATTATGTAATTATAAACTTGTTTTCCTACATTCAGAAAACCCTTTGTGTGTGTGTGCGTCTATTGAAAAGTTAATAGGCTGGTAGGATTGGAGAAGAAGCCTTTATATATATATATACATATATATATATATATTTTTTTTCTCCTGATCTGTTCAACTTAGATATATGCTGTGCAAGATAGGTCACTGTATTTAACTATTTTAATCTTGGCCTTCAGAGGGTATTCTTGATTTGGAAGTGAGGTGGTTTTGCAAAAGATGTTGCTATGTTTATTTTTTACCATCAGCCAAACTGGCATGGATGTTATGCCAGAGCTCTGAGGCAAAACCTACCCATTCTACCAAAGACTGGACCTATCATAGCAACATGGTAATATCCCACATGTCTGCAATGAGCCCTTGGATGATTTAAACCTCACTGTGCTTGAAATTAAAAGCAACGGTTGTGACTTTCTCCTCTAACATTTTTGTTTGGGGTGAATTCTGCTGAGGGGCATGGAAAACAAGCTGAAAAGATGGAAGCAGATTTCCCTTTTACATTACAGAGCTGCCCACTACTCTCAGTTGTTCTAGCTACCACTCTGTTATTTCAGAGTGGAATGAGTGTAAGCTATCATTAGAGTCAGATATAGTTTTCTAGAATTGCATCTTCTGAATAGAGAAAGAATATCTGTTTGGAGGGATAGTTGAAATCACAATTCCATGATAAAACTTGGAGGAGGACAAATTCTCAGGCCTCTGGAAATGTGCAATAATTCTCTGTGTAAATGGAAAGTTTTGAGCTTGCTTCCTTTTCTTGTTAAATATTCCATGGCAAGATTTTTCCAGTAGAACCACATTTAAAAAGCCAAGCAGATAAAAAACTGATATCAAGACAAACAACTCAAGGGAGGCCAACAGGCTGCTCCAAATACCTTAAAACATAATAAAGCAAAGGTATCAGGTTGGGGGGAAAGTGTCTGCATAATGCTGCTGCTGCTAAGTCGCTTCAGTTGTGTCCAACTCTGTGCGACCCCATAGACAGCAGCCCACCAGGCTCTGCCGTCCCTGGGATTCTCCAGGCAAGAATACTGGAGTGGGTTGCCATTTCCTTCTCCAGTGCATGAAAGGGAAAAGTGAAAGTGAAGTCACTCTGTTGTGTCTGACTCTTAACAACCCCATGGACTGTAGCCTACCAGGCTCCTCCATCCATGGAATTTTCCAGGCAAGAGTACTGGAGTGGGGTGCCATTGCATCTCTCTCTCCTTGCTGGTCCTCCATTGGGTTATGTGTCTAGTCTTTTGCCCCACTTACCTGATTCTCTGGGCACACTGAAGAATTGGGGTCTGACCCATGTTGTAATTCATCTGGTTGCTCTATAAAAATTGCCTCCTGTGGAAAACATATGTTGTATACACTTTTATTGGCTCTCATGCAAAGAGGTAATTCCAGAATATCAAGGAAATGTGGAAAATAGATTCCATGCTAGATTTAACCCCCCACTCCCATTACCTTCCAGCATAACTTGCTTTAGAGACTGAGACCAAAGAGAAGGCTCAGCTTCAAGTAACATTTTTCAAGTCACTGTTTAAAATAGGGGTCATCCTTTTTTTTTTTTTCCTTAGTGTCACCGTGGATCTCCTCTCCTCTGGTGTTGTTAGTAGCAATGATGAGAGGACTGGGCATAAGATACACTAGGGATTAAGGGTTGGATTTGGGGTTAGATCAGAGCCATCCAGGGTTGTAGCCACTAATGTGATAGAGCTATTGATATTTAAATTAAAGAAAATTATATAAAATTCAGTTCCTCAGTCATACCACTAAATTGTAAGTAGTCAATAGCCGCATAAGGCTAGTGGCTACCATGTTGGACAGTGCAGGTATGGAACATTTCTGTAGCTGCAGAAAATTTTATTGGCCAGTACTGGGCTAGTTAGAGCTGGAATGTCAGGTCCGCTCTTACCTTGGCTAGGTCACTGTACCTAAGTTTATTCATTCATCTCTAAAATGGGAATAGTAATAGTATCAACCTCTTGAGGTGGTGATTGGTGGGATAATTAAAAGAGGTAATACATGTGCTGTCCATAGGAGTTCTGCAGTAATAGAAAAATGTTCTATATCTGCATTGTCTGATATGGTAGCCACTAGCCACATGGAGCTGTCGAGCACTCAAGATGTGGAGAATGTGACTGAGAAACGGAAGTTTTAATTTTGTTTGATTAAATAAAACTTAAAATATCTGCATAGGAATTGTGGCTATTGTATTGGTCAGTGCAGGGCTAGGAGAGAGACCTTGCTAAGCAAATATCAGCTTTTGTTTCTGTTAGTTCTCCCAATTTGGAAAAGATAGATAATGAATCACAGGTTTGTTTTGAGATTTAAATGAGGAAAGTGTTCTTGAAAGCACTAATTAAATCTTACTTCTTTAACATATTTTCACTGTTCATTAAATTTATTTATAAATATGAGGCTTATGGAAATAGAAAAGTTATAAACAAGGATCATAAGGAATTATGAAATAATAAAGGGCTAAGAAATAAATTTGTCTTGTTTATCAATGTTTGAATAATTTTCAATTCTAGAAAAGTTACAGAGTATTATTAGTTCAGAAGACTAGTGAGAGAATCATTATTCATCTACCTGTCCCCTTTAATTTTATATGTTACCATTAATATATATATAGACCAAGTATGATATTTTTTAAAAGGCCATTGGGATCAGCTGCATTATTTTCTAGTATGAATAATTTAATTTGGCAGTATTCTTGATATTTTTTGCCGTAGCCACAGGTTTCAGGGAAAACCAGAATTCTCTTTTTAAATGCAGCTGTACAGTGGAGGAGAGTCTTTATGGTACTGAACTAAAGGGTTTTAGCCAAATCTGCAAAACAAGCAGACCTGCTTTTGATTTCCTTACTTGCAGCATTACTTTGGAGCAGTATCTACAAAATTCCACTGAGCATTTGATCGTGTGCTCTCTTGCATTGTTTTGCAGGAGTTTGTCCTGCTATTCCAACTAAATCATAAGCTTCCTGAAGGCAAAGCCCATGGTTTTATATGTACTCTACATCTAGCACAATGCTGATAGGTAGGTGTTCTATCAATAAGGGTTGACTTACTATTGATTTTTCTCTTTTTTTGGTATAACACCAAATTTTATTATGCAGTTGTGATGTAGTAAATACACTTAATTCCTTCCGTGGCAATGAGTAATGATTCTGCATTTGTTTACACTCAACAAAACCTCCAGTGATTTTGCTGCAGCACCCCAAAGACTTGACTGTTATGAAGCCTTCATGTTAGAAAAATCAGGTCTATTGGTGGCATCAGCATCACCTGTAATCACTCCTTAAAGATCATCACTTATTTTACCAGTAGAGAAACAACCTGACCTTTTTAATCTTAGGAAAAACATTCCATTTTATCATGAAACATTTGGTAAAAATTACAGTGTCTATTAACAAAAATCATTTTCAATTAAAATTAAGTATGCAAGAGATGCTGCAATTTGAGATAACTTTAAAGGTCCAGTTTTGTAAAAGGTCTGAGAATAATTTAGTTCCTTCTACTAAACTACTCTACCTAATATCTTGATCCATATCCATTTTAGCATTTCTTTGCATAACAAAAACCCAAACTTAAACATTTTGGGGGAAATTCACCAGAAAAAGCCAATTGAAAGAAGAATATGCCTGCTCAAATAGACTTGGGCCCGAACATAGAGTTTTAAAGTTGAAAGGGATCTCAGAGCACAAATGATCTGGTACTACAGAGGTTAGTTAACTGACTCACAATTACTCAGAGCCAAGATCAGGTTCAATTCAAGTCTGAGGGGCCCACTTCACTTGCCAGTGTAGACGCAAGACATGAATACACTTAAATAAAAATCCATCATGAGCTCAGTGCTAGTTTAACCCCAATTGTTAAAATTGTGCTGCCTCGTGGGCCCTCTGCTGCATTTTTATTAATCCCTAACTCCTCATTGAGATTACTTTATTTAAATGTCATCACCCAGCTCTAAAATATGCTTTCAAAATAACTGTGGTGGTCATGGAATACAAAGTATTGGGAGAAGAAAAGGAAGCAGTAGAAGCCAACTTCTGTTTGATATGTAGACACATTTCAGTCCACTGGGCCCCTGGTGGTGGTACTGAGGCAGGCTTTACAACCAGGCCTGGACATCCCCACTATCAGAGGGGGACTGCCATTGCCACTGGCAGGGTTGTACCTTTGGAGGCATTTGGGTCATTGGTGGAGTAGGATCAGAGAAAAGGTATAAAAAGTGAGATGAAGCAAAGGGGTATATAAACTAAAGTCTTATGATGCAAGGTGGGGTGGGGGAGGCTCCTAGCATTAGATCGAGAGAAGATCAGTCAGTTAATAAGTTTGGGGTGCTGGCGACTAAAACCAGATCACTGGTGGCTGTCAGCTGGAGAGGGGCGTCATCCCAGGTGGATGGTGACCTGGTCAGCTCTGTTACAGCATGTGCCTTAGTATTCATTTCTCTCCACTTTTTTCAACCCTTTGTTGAGAGACAGTGAAGGGTTAGCCTTTTCTCCCCCATGCTGATACAGGTAAAGACAGAGACTGATGGTGCCAGCCTTAATTCCCCAAAGAAAAGGAGATCTAGATTTATGTGAATACCTTTAGTTCTGAAACAAGAAAAGATAAAACAGGTTGCATTCATGTATTCATGAAGCAGACAGTGTGTGTATTGGTGAATTCTGTACAAATTCACTTATTGTTCCATCTCTCTTATTTCTGAAGACCCTGGTGCTCATTTTCCCTTAATAACATAAAAGCACTTTTAGCACAACTGAATTTTCAGGTTTAAAGCAGGTTATCCACAATTCAAAAATGCATGTGTGTGTGTGTGAACGCACACACATGCACCTGTCTGTGTGCACGCACAACAAGTTGATTAGAAGATCAGTGTGATTCCACTGGGAACAAAGTTTTTTTCTGGCTTATGAGATTTTTTTTTTATCAGTAAACCTAAAGGACATCTTCCAGCTTAGAGAATTGTGGTCACGGGTCAGAATTTGACATCTTGATAAAGATGGTGAGCTGCGACAAGAAGCCAATTTTCCTTTCTTGGTTTGTATCTCTAGTCTTGCTATTCCATTGACAGATGTTCTATCTTTGATAGCTGTAATGACAACTTTTATGGGACCTAGGAAAAAAACTGAGTTTAGGAACAGTGGTCCTCAAATGTTTGTATGTTCATAAATTACCTGGGAGACTTGTTGGGGGAAAAAAAGAGCACATTGTGCTTCAGCAGGCCTGGAATTTGGCCCAGGAATCTGTGATTTATACAGGTAGCCTAAGAGATTCTCTTGTGTAGTCACTCTTTGAGCAGAAGAGGTCTAGCAGAAGAGGTCTAGGAGAAGGGTGGGCAAAGTACAGCCTGTGGGCCAAATTTGACTCATTGCCTGTGAGTGAAAATAAAGTTTTATTGGAACCAAGTCACTCTCATTCATTTTTGTATTGTCTATGGATATTTTTGCACTGTGATGGTAGAGTTGAGTACTTGTGACAGAGACCATATGGTCCACAAGGCTTAAAATAATTACTGTCTGGCTGTTTACTAGAAGAATTTGCTAACCTATGGTCAGGAAGAGAAAATTTTCAACTTGTTGATGTAAGTCAACATACATGTGTGTATATATATGTGTGTGTGTGTGTATAATGTATATATGTGTATGTATCTATATATACATACACATATATGCACACACATATATATGATATTTTAAATGTCTAGTATTAGTTTACCCATATATAAGGTACATAAAAGGGTGGATGAGTTGATTCAAGTGCTAGAGGTCGAGTGTGGTGCCATCTCAATAATTTAATAGGAGGACTATAATACAGGACTTAGTAGTGTTAACTCTGTTGGTATATAGACGATATCTGTATCGTCTGTATCTGAGATCTGGCTATTACACGTTGGACTTGTGACCTTGGACAAATTACTTTATGTCTCTAAGCCTCAGTTTCCTAATCTGTGAAAAGGGGTTGATAGTAGTACCTACTCATGGACTTGTGAGGATTAGAAAAGATAATGAGAGTGAGGTGCCTGGTATTATAGTAGGTGGGAATTCTCTCACTGAACCACCCATGCACCAGTAATGCCTGGTATTGTGTCTGGCACATATCAAGTACTCAGAGAATATTGTCTCTTAGAATCATCAACATCTTCACCAGCACTGTATGTCACTACTTAGCTATAGGGTATTGAAGTCAACAGACTTGGCCGCTGTTACTGTTTCAGCTCCCTGGGCCAACAATGTGGGGCAAAGTTCAGGACTCTGGACAGCTAAGATCCTGAGTCTGTTGATTCTGAACCAGGCATATTTGGAGGCATGATCTTCTCTTATTAAATGTAATTTCCAATTTCCCCCTTGGATACACAATTTCAAGGAGGTGCCTGTAGCTTTGAAAGCGGCTCTTCCAATCTCCTTTAAAATATTGCTTAATTGTAGCTATGAAACCCCAGTTGATTTCAGTTCAGTCACTCAGTCATGTCCGACTCTTTGCGATCCAGTGGCATATAGCACTCCAGGCTTCCCTGTCCATCACCAATTCCCAGAGCTTAGTCAAACTCATGTCCATTGAGTCAGTGATGCCATCCAACCATCTCATCCTCTGTCATCCCCTTCTCCTCCTGCCTTCAATCTTTCCCAGCATCAGGATCTTTTCCAAGGAGTTAGTTCTTCATATCAGGTGGCCAAAGTATTGGAGTTTCAGCTTCTGCATCAGTCCTTCCAATGAATATTCAGGAGTAATTTCCTTTAGGATTGACTGGTTGGATCTCCTTGCAGTCCAAGGGAGTCTCAAGAGTCTTCTCCAACACCACAGTTCAAAAGCATCAATTCTTCGGCACTCAGCTTTCTTTACAGTCCAGTTCTCACATTCATACATGACTACTGGAAAAACCAGAGCTTTTACTAGACAGACCTTTGTTGGCAAAGTAATATCTCTGCTTTTTAATATGCTGTCTAGGTTGCTCATAGCTTTTCTTCCAAGGAGCAAGCATCTTTTATTTCATGGCTTCAGTCACCATCTGCAGTGATTTTGGAACCCAAGAAAATAAAGCCTCTCACTGTTTCCATTGTTTCCCCATCTATTTGCCATGAAGTGATGGGACTGGATGCCATGATCTTAGTTTTCTGAATGTTGAGTTTTAAGCCAGCTTTTTCAGTCTCCTCTTTCACTTTCACCAAAAGGCTCTTTAGTTCTTCACTTTCTGCCATAAGGGTGGTGTCATCTGCATATCTGAGGTTATTGATATTTCTCCCAGCAATCTTGATTCCAGCTTGTGCTTCATCCAGCTCATGAAACCCCATTCCCTATCAAAAGTTCCATCAAACAGCAGCCAATAAATTGTAAGTTAAGATACGGACTGTGAAGAACCTGTGTACTTTGTTATACTTTCTCCAATCTACAGTGAGTCACTGATGGTGGATACAATACAAATGTACATGTTATATGATGTTGTGAAAGTATTTGTCTGGAATTCAATGGCTATTTCTTTTCTGCACTGCTTTTTCACTGTGGTCTAAGTGATGGGAAAAAAAAAAAAAAACAACTGAAAGCACAAGATTCAGTAACCCTCTCTTTGTTCTATTTAGAAACAGGTTGAATTTGCCCTTCAGTGGGGAAAGAACAAATAAAATTATTTATCCTCATCACCACAGATTTCTCCTCCATGTGCTAAGTGCAGGGCCATGATTGGGTCTCTGGGCACACCCCTTCACCTTTACACTGAGTCAGTGATTCTCAGTGGGGATGATTCTCAGTGATTCTCATTTGGGACATTTTTAGTTGTCACAACTTGAAGAGCAATGCTATTAACATCTAGTGAATAGAGGCCAGGGATGCTGCTAAATTCTGTACAGTTCAGTGGACAGTGCCACCATGCTCCTATCAGAATTGTCTGGTCTAAAATGTCAGTAGTGCTGCTGTTGAGAAACTCTGGTCTCTGGGGAGAGAAATCCAAGTTCTCTACTTCCTGGACCACCTCCTGCTTTAGGTACCAGTTGATTAGTAATTATAGCTCATTTATTGCCTTGAACCCACCCACCCAAATCTTCTTTCTCCTTTTTGCAGGCTTTCTGTAATTGATTGCATTGATATCCCAGAAAGTATGCTTTCTGATTAAAAGGAGTTTATAAAGTAAAATGTACTCACCTGGGGGAAGGTTAGAACAGAGAAGGAATGATTGAATCAGAATATGGCCCATAGATTTTTTTTTTTTCTTTTGGAGATGAATGAGTCCTTCCTTACCTTCCTGGTCATCCAGTCCTGCATACCACGGTGATAAATGATGATTTCAAGTGATTTATGCCAAACATTATGTTTCATTTAACATTGAATATTTATTTTAATGCATTATATGTATTCTAATTAAACATTACATTAAAAATTGTAGCTACTGAAGTTAAAGAGAAAATGTTGATATATAGTTAGTAGTATTAAATAAAACCAATTAGAAAAATGCAATTGACAATAAGACTTTGTTCTAAAGATTAATTTTAGACAAAGTTGTTTTTAAAAGTTAGTTACTTTAATAAGAACTATTAGGTAACACTTCAGTGGGATGGGATATAGCAAATCCATGAAGATGACATTAAAATTTCTGAGATCTGGGAAACTCTAACATTGTCCTTCTCCCTTGAATTAATGATCATGGTGATTTTAATAATCATCATGAACAACTATGATATTAATAATGATTTAGAAAGCACTGTCCCATTTATTTATTACTGGGAAATGAAACTGCAGTGCTTATGGGTTCTAATCAATGGCAACCATCATTTTGCTGATGAATCTACAGTTTGAGCAGGTTTTCATGAGGATGCTCATCTCTGTTTCTTTCAGCATCAGTTGGGATGGCTGGATGAGTGGGGTGTCAAATCCTCTGAACACTCACTCACGCTGGCTGTCAGTTAGAACCTCATCAGGGCTGTGGCCCAGAACATCTACATGTAGCCTCTCCATGCGATCTGTGGCTTCCTCACAACATGGCAAGTAGTCCCCAAAGGTGAGTATCTAAGACAGAAGAGCAGACAGAAACTGTTTTGCTTTTTATTGTTTATAGCCTCAGATGTCATGCAGTATCACTAACACCACAGTCATAGTGGGTGGGAACTAAACCCCAGGTCTCAGTGGAGGAGTGTCAGTGTCACATTGTTAGAATAATGTGTGGGATGGGATATACTGTTGTCACCATCTTTGGAAAAAATAATCTGTCATAAATACTACCACATATATTAGTATATTTAAATTTTTGCAACTATTTGTGTGAGCCTCTTATCACCCTTGCTAACCTTACTGTTTTCCAGATAAAAGAATTGAGGCTCAGAGAGCTTGACTGACATGCCACTTAACACATGGGTAGTTTGTAGCTGAAACAAAGTTAAAGTAGTTTTGGAACCCAGAAAAGACATTCTTTACCAGGTTGCCAAGTTCGCAGGGATCCTTTTTACATTGTCTCCTGTCCTTTTGCTAGGATCATTGCCTTCACTCATTCTGGGGACATTCATTGTGCAGTTCTAGAAGAGGGCCAGATAACTCTTAGAAGCAAAGATCCCATGTTCAGCTTCCTTCAAATGTCGTCAGATCCTGAGATGCTTTTGTGACAGGCTATTTACTGTTTTTTTGTTTTAGTCAAGTAGCTTAATTTCTTTTAGACACTAGGACTAGAAGGTCAAAATTATTTTGAGATAATTGTGTTGATTACATTTTCTTGAAAATTCAAAATGTTTTAAATTAATATTTCAAATAAAATATAAAAATAGTACTCCTTACCTACCACCTAGCTTTAACAGATCTTTGCCATTATTTATTGTTTCACTTAAAAAAATTACCTCTCTGGATTTCATCAGTTTTTTTTTTTTTTCTGTTGTGAAGTAGCCGTCTTTATTGTTTGTTGACAGAAAATATACTTGTAGAATTTTACAGATATGTGAGTTGCAAATTAATCAAGGATGGGCTGGGGTCAGAGATTTCAGCTGCTGCTGATGAGCTGCCTTTATAAACAACAGCAGTGGCTGGCCCAGTCCTGGTCAGATGCTGCTCTGCGTCTGAGGCACATGTGTGTCTCACAGCCGAACTCGCAACATGAGCAATACTTTTGTTGTTGTAAATGGCAAAGTGTCATTACTCTTTTTAATGATTGAGTTGTATTCCATTATATATACCACATATTCTTTATCCATTCATCTGTCGATGCACCCTTAGTTTGCTTCCTTATTTTGGAAATTGTGAATAATACTGCTGTGAACATTCAGGTGCATGTATCTTTTTGAATTAGTATTTTCATTTGCTTTGGATATATACCAACCAGTGGAATTGGTGGACCATATGTAGTTCTATTTTTAGATTTTGTAAAACCTCCATACTCTTTCCATAGTGGCTACACAAATTTACATGTCTACTAATGATGTACAAGGGTTCCTTTTTTTCCTCATCCTCACCGACATTTGTTATTCATGGTCTTTTTGATGATAGCTATTCTGACAGATGTGAGGTGCTGTCTCGTTGTTTTGATTTGAATTTCTCTGATTAGTGATGCTGAGCATCTTTTCCTGTACCTGTTGACCACCTGTATGTCATCTTTGGAAAAATGTCTATTCAAGTCTTCTACCCATTTTTAAATGAGGTTATTTGTTTTTTGGCATTGAGTTATATAAACTGTTTATATATATTTGATATTGATCCTTTATGGTTCATATAATTTACAGATATTTTCTCCCATTCAGTAGGTTGTCTTCTTGTTTTCATTGATGGTTTCCTTTGATGTGCAAAGCCATTATGTTTAATTAAGCCCCATTTATTTGTGTTAGCTTTTGTTTGTCATACTTTAGGAGATAGATCCAAAAAAATATTGCTATGATTTATGTCAAAGAGCATTCTGCCTTTGTTTTCCTCTAGGAGTTTTATAGTATCCAGTGTTACATTTAGGTCTTTAATTCATTTTGAATTTTTTTTGTATGTGGTATGAAGAAATGTTCTAATCTCATTTTTTTTTTTTTAACATATAGCTGCCCGGTTTCCCTAGGATTATTTATCAAAGAGACTGTCTTTTCTCCATTGCATGTTCTTGTCTTCTTTGTCATAGATTAAGTGACCATGGTTCCTGGGTTTATTTCTGGACTTTTTGTTCTGTTTTATTGATCTGTGTGCTTGTTTTGTGCCAGTACCATGTTGTTTTGATTAGTGTAGTTTTGTAGTATAGCCTGAAGTCAGGGTGGATAATACATTCAGCTTCGTTCTTTTTCTCAAGATTGCTTTGGCAGTTCAGGGTCGTGTGTGGTTCCATAGAATTTTAGGATTATTTGTTCTATATATGTGAAAAAATTCATTTTTTTTTTTTTTTGAGCACTGAGTACTGTGCTTAGTGACATAAGATAAAGACAAATTCTTTATCACTTATATGTGGAATTTAAAAAATAAGATGAATGAATGTATATGACAAAACAAAACAAATATTTCACTTAAAAATATAAGGCATTACATATATCAAATTCCTCTCACCCTCCCTAGAGATAACCACTATTTTAATTTTATATTCTAATTGTAACATTCTAATGATATTCTATTTGTATCATTTCCAAGGATGTTTTCTTTTTTGCTTCAAATATAAAAGTATCTAGAAATGATATATTTTTTAAAAATATGTAAATCACTATGCTTTATCCAACATTGTAGTTTTGGGATTTAGCCATGTTTAAATTTTTAGAATAATTCTTTTATTTTTATCCACCCTACGGTATCCCAATGAATGAATAAATTAGATTATCCATTCTTGTTAGCTTCTGCTTCTTTCCTTTTTCTGTTCTGGTGAGCATACTGGAGTAAATATCCTTATTACATGCCTTCTAGAGCATGTGCAAATATTTCTCTAGGGTTGATTGTCAGAAAGAGGGTATGCACATCTTCATCTTTATAGGAACTGCCAAATGTCCTTCAAGTTTATTCCTCCAGTTATATATAGAAGTTGTAATTTCCCCCTTTCTACTGACACTTTGTGTTAACAGGCATACTTACTTTTTTAACCAATCCGATGGGCATAAGATGATATTTTAGTCTTATTTTAATTTGAATTTCTGTTATTTCTGATGAGTTTGAACATTTTTCATAAATTTACAGTTTATTTGGAGTTGTTCTTATGTTAATTGCCTGTTCATTTACTCTGCCCATTTTTTTCCTTCAAGTTTCTTTTTTATTATAAGTATGTAGGAATTCTTCATATGTTCTGATCAGAGTATTGTGTTAATTATACTGTGGAAAATAACTCCATCTACTCTGTGACTTGTCTTTTCACTTTTTCCCCTATGTGTTTTGTAACAATTTGTTGCTAAAAATTTCCTTGGCTATTTTGATTTGTTTGCTTCCATGTGAATTTTCAGATCAGCTTGCCAACTGCTAAGAAATGCTCTGCTGAAGGTTTTGATTGGCATTGTATTTAGTTCAGAGATTGTTTTAAGGTGAAATTTCCACTTGAAATAAAGTTTTGCTTTCCATAGCGAAGCATAGATCTCCATGTATTCAAGTCTTTTGTTGGGTCTTCAGGCCTCCCTCTTCTGGCACCTGTCTGGGGATCAGTCAAATAAGCTTTTCTAGAATTGCTCCTCCCATGCCCATCCATCTCCTGAGCCTCCCAAGTCAGTGGTGATAATGGACCCATTCTGTTAGCCACAAACAAAGGCACTGTGGACAGTCCATTAATTGCTGCCTTCTGGACAGTCCATTAATTGCTGTACTCCAGGTGCTATGACGGGAGCAAATAGAGGAATTGAAGGCTGAGACCCAGGCAGCAAGTTTGAGGAAGAGGCCTGGAGGTCCAATCACTGTCAGTTTGGGTTGTTTCCTAGGCCCACTTGTTTTCTTTGTAGCAATGTAGCCTGCTTTAGAACATAGTTTCCAAATAAAACTCAGTTTGGTTCAGTTCAGTCGCTCAGTTCCTGTCTGACTCTTTGCGACCCCATGAATCACAGCACGCCAGGCCTCCCTGTGCATCACCAACTCCCAGAGTCTACCCAAACCCATGTCCATCGAGTCAGTGATGCCATCCAGCCATCTCATCCTCTGTCGTTCCCTTCTCCTCCTGCCCCCAATGCTTCCCAGCATTAGGGTCTTTTCCAATGAGTTAACTCTTCGCATGAGGTGGCCAAAGTATTGGAGTTTCAGCTTCAACATCAGTCCTTCGAATGAACACCCAGGACTGATCTCCTTTAGGATGGGCTGGTTGGATCTCCTCACAGTCCAAGGGACTCTCAAGAGTCTTCTCCAACACCACAGTTCTGAAGCATCAATTCTTCGGCGCTCAGCTTTATTCACTGTCCAACTCTCACATCCATACATAACTACTGGAAAAACCATAGCCTTTACTAGACGGACCTTTGTTGGCAAAGTAATGTCTCTGCTTTTAAATATGCTATCTAGGTTGGCCATAACCTTCCTTCCAAGGAGTGAGCGTCTTTTAATTTCATGGCTGCAATCACCATCAGCAGTGATTTTGGAGCCCCAAAAAATAAAGTCTGACACTGTTTGCACTGTTTCCCTATCTATTTCCCATGAGGTGATGGGACTAGATGCCATGATCTTAGTTTTCTGAATGTTGAGCTTTAAGCCAACTTTTTCACTCTGCTCTTTCACTTTCATCAAGAGGCTCTTTAGTTCTTCTCTTTCTGCCATCAGGGTGGTGTCATCTGCATATCTGAGGTTATTGGTATTTCTCCCAGCAATCTTGATTCCAGCTTGTGTTTCTTCCAGCCCAGCGTTTCTCATGATGTACTCTGCATATATGTTAAATAAGCAGGGTGACAATATACAGCCTTGACTTACTCTTTTTCCTATTTGGAACCAGTCTATTGTTCCATGTCCTGTTCTAACTGTTGCTTCCTGACCTGCATACAGGTTTCTCAAGAGACAGGTCAGATGGTCTAGTATTCCCATCTCTTTCAGAGTATTCCACAGTTTATTGTGATCCACCAGTCAAAGGCTTTGGCATAGTCAATAAAGCAGAAATAGATGTTCTTCTGGAACTCTCTTGCTTTTTCGATGATCCAGCGGATGTTGGCAATTTTATCTCTGGTTCCTCTGCCTTTTCTAAAACCAGCTTGAACATCTGGAAGTTCACAGTTCACATATTGCTGAAGCCTGGCTTGGAGAATTTTGAGCATTACTTTACTAGCGTGTGAGATGAGTGCAATTGTGTGGTTTCAGCATTCTTTGGCATTGCCTTTCTTTGGGATTGGAATAAAAACTGACCTTTTCCAGTTGTGTGGCCACTGCTGAATTTTCCAAATTTGCTGGCATATTGAGTGCAGTGCTTTCACAGCATCATCTTTCAGGATTTGAAATAGCTCAACTGGAATTCCATCATCTCCACTAGCTTTGTTTATAGTGATGCTTTCTAAGGCCCACTTGACTTCACATTCCAGGATGTCTGGCTCTAGGTGAGTGATCACACCATCGTGATTATCTGGGTCGTGAAGATCTTTTTTGTACAGGTCTTCTGTATATTCTTGCCACCTCTTCTTAATATCTTCTGCTTCTGTTAGGTCCATACCATTTCTGTCCTTTATCGAGCCCATCTTTGCATGAAATGTTCCCTTGGTATCCAGAGAAAACTGCTTGGGTTCAAATCCCATCTCTACCACTTATTAGCCTGGGAAAGTTACTTAATTTATTCATCCCCTAGTTTCTGCATTTGTTAAGTAGAGAATCTCCTGGAGTTGTTTTGAGGAGTGAAATAAGTAATATCAGTAATGTCTTGAGAATAGTGCTGTGCTTATTAGGAATTACTTACTGCTCTAACATCACCATTAGTTATTGTTCTTATTATAGTGAACCATCTTAGATTCAAGTTGATATTTTCCTATGTGTGCTTTCTCTTTGAAATGGGCTTCCTGGGAAATACTCTGCCTAACCTATTGGAGGTTGATAGTGTCCATGAGCTTATTCAAGATTCTTAGAATATTTGTAGTTAAAAAACTATTTAACATTATTTAAGCCAATATTTTTCAGCCCTTCCTGTCCATTGAAATCTTCATCTTCCTTTTTCCAAAGAGTACCTATTAAATTCAGTGTAATTAGCATTCAGTAGAAGGTATTTTCAGGAATAGTCTTTGGGGGAATTACCTTTAAAAAAATCATCTTTATTTTGGCATTTATTACAAAAAGATATCTCGAGAAGATATATTCTTAGTGAAGAATTTGAAAACAGAGGTTGGCTAAAGAATAGAGATTGACATTGTTAGGCAGTCTCTGATGAGTGAAATATCCTGTAAGTATTTGAAAAAAATCTCCCAATAATCGTGAACACGTTCATTTAACTTAGAGTACTGAAAAAAAGAGGGTGTAAGTTTGTTGTTTTTATAAAGTAGAAGTGTCATGATTTTGGTGCCTATATTACAGCCTGGTGCAGAGGTAAAATTTTATTCCTTTCATAGAAGCCCCATTGGACTTTCTCCTGAAGGCAGGAAGGCCAGTTTATTGGTATTTATCACAGTTCATTTACTGCTTGTTTTTATTTCTTCAAAGAACTCAAGTTGCAATTGGGAATGGCATTTTAAGAATGCTGGGAATGTTGCTGAGAATTTTTTTTTTTTCTGTTCCCTTCCCTCCCTTTCTGTGTATTTTGTTATGTACTTAGCCAAACCGGTGGCTAGTTAATTGTTCCAAATCAGGAACAAAATGCTAAGGCAAAGCACAGAGGCAGCAGCTCCATGCTGCCGCCTCTCCTGTCGCTGTTCTGTCATTGCTCTTAACCGAGTAAAGGGAGAAGTAGATTATGCTGGTGTTGGATCTAAATAGTTAGGTCTTTAATCAAGAAAAAAAAAGCTGAACCAATTGTAAATAATATTTCTTTTCTTTTAATTTCCTGAAAGATCTTTTCTTAGGATAGCTCCCCCCAATCCCTCCCTCTATTTTCTCCCCATGACACTTTTTGTTGCATTAAGATGGCACCTAGGGACTTTCCAGTGGTTAAGACTTCTTCCAATGCAGGGGGTGTGGGTTCGATCCCTGGTTGGGGAGCTAAGATCCCTCATGCCTGGCGCCCAAAAAATATAAAAAAGAAGCAATACTGTAACTAATTCAGTAAAGACTAAAATATATAGTTCACATTAAAAAAAGAAAAAACAACAACAACCTGTGGGGCCAGGTTTGAGTTTGAGATCTGTGCGGTCCAGGCCCTGGTAGGAAAGGTCTGACCAAGCAGAGAACTAAAACTGAGGAGAAAATTCTAGGGCAGAATCATTGGTTTTCTGAATTACTCACCATTAATTCTCTATCACAGATTCCTTCCATTATCAGATAAAAAGTGAAGTCGCTCAGTTGTGTCTGACTCTTTGCGACCCCATGGACTGTATGTAGCCTAGGCTCCTCCGTCTATGGGATTTTCCAAGCAAGAATACTGGAGTGAGTTGCTATTTCTTTCTCCAGGGGATCTTCCTGACCCAGGAATTGAACCCCGGTCTCCTGCACAGATTGAACCCCAATCTCCCGCATTGTAGTCAGACGCTTTACCGTCTGAGCCACCAGGGAAGTAAGATAAAATGAGCAATATAATCCAGGTGATTTGCTGATAAACTGTTATAACTCCAGTTCACATATGTTAAGATAAAATGTCTAAGTTTAGTTCTGTATGCTTCTAAATCTTAACAATTGCTTTATCTCCTCAATTTCCATGGCTTATGTTTAGTTTTTTCAAAATAGTCATGCTAAGTAACATTTTGGGCTAACTTGAGTTAGGAATGTTTTGTTATTTAACAGTTTTCTGAATGAATTTTGTCTCATATTTTTGTCTCATATATTTCTTTTCAAACAAAGCTCATGTAAGTACTTAAAAGTGTATGACTTACTCAGAAATCAAGTTAAAGTAGTAACTTTGGTTTTACCTGTCAAAGATACATTGATCCGGGACTTAATCACGACTGTACTTAAACAGAAACATTAAAAGTACAAAACAAGGCTTGTTTTTCATTAAAAAAGAAAAGAGCTGGTAACACTTGGAATACGTAAACATTGCTGCCTGGTAAATTATAATCAGATTGCTATTGGATTACACATTACATTGTGCTAATGCTAAAAGACCGATTCGCAATGATGTCATTTCAGGCTCTGAGTAGACCAGGTCTGTTCCTGTTAAAAACACACTGTGCTAACAATTTGCAACAGACCAAGGGGTTATTTGACTTGGGTAGGATTGGCTAGAGTAGTAAAGAGGTATTTCTTTTTACTGAGAAAAACTTTCATTCTGTCTAGGATAGGGTTCATTAGACACAGGCCATTTTGTTAATTTGAAAGATACCTTCAATGCTTCCAAATCCATTTCTCTGTGTACAGTTAACTTTACAATAGGATCACATGAAGGAGAAGTTGAGACTTGCAGAATAAAGTTTTTTCCTTTTTGCATACCTCTGTTATCATTGCAGTTACAGCAAGAAGTTGATGGTCACACAAATGGTTTTTAAAGGAGATGCTTTTTATTTTATACCTTTTTTTTTTTAAGCTTTATGCAGCAGCATGCAGCTGTGTTTCTAATAGTTCCACTAGTGGGCGCTGCAGTGCTTTCAACTCTCTATTTTTATCTGGGCACAATATAAAAAAACCATACACGCAGTGAATGGTGAGTTTCCCTTAAGAGCTACTGTCCTGTCAAGAAAGATACCAAAAATACATTTGGAAGATTAAACCTGCTGAAATTATTTACTAAAATTTTAGAACAGAATAATGTGCTTGCGATTGCTACTCAGTTTTTGTTGGCATTCATTTTTACTTGTGAATTGTCACATTTATTCTTGTGTGATAGGCATATATGTTGAAGTCAACATTATGCAGAAAAGGAAAGGTACTTAATGCCGTAGTACAAATAAACAATATTTATTAGGAGAAAATTCTGCCTTTTTCTATTAAAGGCGAACATTTAACACGTTTGGTTTATGTAATTTTGAGTATGAAGCAGTGCCGTTGTGGCTGTCTCTTTGATATTTAGGGAAGAATTTGATGCTTTAATAAGGGAATCCTCTGTCTTACTCATCCATCATCCGCCATCCTCATCCATCCAAACACCACTGTAAATTTGTCAGAGCCTTTTCCATATTCAGTACTTGTATAAATAATGGCTGCTGTGATTTGAGAAAAGGGGAATGCGCACTTTCTCTAGCTGTGTTATATATTTGATCACAGTCATGGCGACATGTTACAGTTTTTGTTTTGCCTTGCTCAGCGTCGGTGCATGTAACTTAAGCCCCAGAGTGAAAGGACATTTTTGTGTGTTGACCCTTATTGTGGCTAGTACTTGCCGAAATGAAATTAGTTTGAGGGGTTTTCTACAGCAGATGAAACGCAGCCTCTGCTCCATTACTACGCTTTTATCATTGCCCATCGCCTTTCCTTCTCTCCTTTTCTATCTTAGGGATTATGCAGGTTCTCTGCAATATTCTGAAATTAATCAAAGCAAGCAAAACCCCATGCCTTATTATCCATGACAAGAAGAGAGTGGTTTTCACAATCCAGACAGCTTTGTGATGTTGTCCAGTTGTGTAACTAGAATTTTATTATCTTTTTTTTTAAAGGTTCTGGTTTTCACACAATGAAATCTTTTCATGTTAAAGTTGTATGAGCAGTGGATCGCTCCATGTGAGTGTGACAAAGGATCTGAATTTAACTGATAGACTGTTTCTCTTATTTAAATAAGAAACTGATCTGTGAACAATGTCCACTTCTTTCTTTGATTTTTAGCTTAGCAGAACTGCTGTATGTCTTTAATGCACATAGTTTGGGTCACAGAAGCTTTCTATGCAATGAGATAGGAGCAAACTTACAGGATGCTTATCCAGTCTGGACCTTGTATTCTATCTTATCTTTTTATAATCATGCTCTACAAATTATTCTTTTTCCACTAAATTAGTGGCCATTGTACAGATTGCAGACACTTAGTTTGATTGAAAGTAATAAAAGGAGATTATCCACTGGGTTGGTTGAGTGAAGGTTCTGATTTGACCCACTGCCTGGAGAGAAAAGAATTAATCTTATAAACCCGACTCACTTCTGCCATGCTTTGAAAAACTGCCAGGAATGCATTAGATCCCTTTTGTCTTAAGTCCAGTGAGAGCTAAAGGTGGAGTGGAGCAGATCAACGAATGAACCAAATAGATAGTGGCCAGTGTGTAATGCTTTGAGTGGTATCTTGAACTATGATGAGAGCTTTTTCTCACTCCCTCTGTAAACCCCTTCCACCACAGTCTTTGAATTTAAGGAGGAGGAGGACAAAAAGTAGGAGAACAGTTTTTATTTATTAAGTATATTCTTTATGCTGAGCAATGTTTTAAATTCTAAGTTTAGAATCTAAGCATATTTAGATTATATATGTTTTTGTATCTTATCTTCATGAAACAGAATATTATTAAGCCAACTTCCTGGCATGGAAACAACTATAAAGAGGTAAAGTACACAATCCCACAGCTAGTTGTGGATGATTTGAGATTTAGACTCAAGTTGTCATTTTTGCTCTCCTGCTTCCTCAAGATAGCAAAGGTGGAAGCATTAATTCCAAGAGACGGGAATGGGATACTGCAGCCTGCCCACCGTCAGGCTGGCACAGGGAGGCACTCAGGAAAAAGAAAATGAGGGAATGAAAAAGTACATCACTAATGTTGAGGGGCGAACCTTTTGTCTTTTTCAGGAGATAGCACAGTGAACTGGAAGGGGCCCAGGCTTTGGAGCTGCCCAGACCTGGCTGTATGTATCCTTACTCTTCCATTTTTTGTCACTGAAAGTACATCACTAATCTCTGTGTTTCTGTCTCCATGACATACCTTGTAGGTTGTTGGGAGCATAGTAAAGATGGCCTGATTGATATTGGGTGGCAGATTCTAGTATGAAGGTGGGAAAGATGTGATGAACTGCCTTGGCCAGGAGGTGGGAGATTGGAGGTTGGGGGATGGTATTTGGCACCAAGAAGAATGCAGAGGGAGAGTCCCATATGTTATATTGGAAGAATCTTATGGCACCTAATTCAAATGGGAAATCCCAACTTGGAGAAGATAACTAGGACTCAAACTTACTTCAACAACCTTTGAACCTTTAAAAGACAGTTCTTCCCCTAGAGCCATTTTTAGAATACACTTTAAGCAAAAATGGCATTGTCAACTCTGATGTTTATTTTAACCGTGTAATTTCCACGAGTGTCTGGAACAGTAATGAGCGTTCAGTACCAGTCTTAGTTCATTGCATTTATGGAGGCAGCCATGGTTTAAAGGGAGAGGCACTGATCAGCATCTTTCACATCCACTTCTCTCTTCCTTTGTATTTTGATTTCTGCCCTGTTGTGGGGAAAACAGTGAGAGAGAGGAGAACACAAAGAAACATTTTGCTGGAAATAGTTCCTTCCCTCACATTCTTCAGGCCACTTTTTGTCTGAGGGTGTTTTCCGTTGATCTTCAGCCTTTTGTGGTTTTTATTGTTGATGGTTGCAATCCATTTCCCTTTAAAATCTTGAGACCTAATAGAATAGAATGAAGGAGGGAAAGGAAAGAGTGATGGTTAAGACCATCCTGAGGATAAATGACATGGGCTCAGGCTGGAAGGCTACATTCTGACAGCAGGTCAGTGTGCTAATGACTGTTCTGTGGGCTGAACCAAAATATTTGGAGAGAGATGTCTGTGGGACCTCTTGAAGACTGATGTACATGTGTGTGATGGTGTATGTGTGTGTATACTCAGAATTCAGTATGAGCCTCTTCCTACCTCACCTGTTTTTGTGTTGTTTTAGTCACTAAGTAGTGTCCAACTCTTGCGACCCCATGGACTGTGGCCTGTCAGTCTCCTCTAACCATGGGATTTCCCAGGCAAGAATAGTGGACTAGGTTGCCATTTCCTTCTCCAGAGGATCTTCCAGACCCAGGGATCAAACTATGTCTCCTGCATTGTCAGATGGATTCTTTACTGCTAAGCCACCGGGGAAGCCCCCATGTGCTTGTGGGGATGCCTTTATTATCTACTAGCAGAGAGAACAGTCTGTGGTTTACCTGGTTCCAAAGTCATCAGTAGGACTTGTCTTATGTATATATATATATATATATTTTTTTTTTCTTTTAAAGATTCATCCCTTTTTTAAATTTAGAGGATAATTACAATGTTGTGTTAGTTTCTGCTGTACAACAATGTGAATCAGATGTCTTATATTTTGACATTGCTTGCTCAGGTAACCTCACCCTAAAAACCCAGTCTGCTGCTGTTTTTCTGGCAGGGAAGAAAATGTGCCCTCTCTCTAACCCAGAGCCTTAACTATGAGTGAACTGGAAACTGGAACACCAGGACTGAAGCTTTTTGTTTCCTTCTTAAGTCTAAAAGCTTTTGGTCAAGTGTCTGGACAAACCTCTAAGGGGTCGGATAATGGGTGGGGATAGTGACTCAGTGCCTTCTTGATTTCTGAACTTTGGGACCATTGGGACTGCCCCTTCCTGGCCCTGTCCTGGCCTCTCAGTGGTGTGATGGCATTGAGCCCTTTGGGCATCTGTGAAGGCTTTTTCCTGACAGCACAAGAGCATTCTTGCTTCATGGAAACCTCATCTGTTTCTTCCATTCTTGTCCCTTCTGAGGGGGGGAATTGGATAAGGAAGGCATGAATGGGGAGGTCCTGGGGGTAGGCTGTGGCCCTTCTCTATTTCCCTCTTGCTGCTGTCTTAGCCTGAGTCAAGCTCAGGGTCTGCAAGTTGTTCTGCAGATGGCTCAGCAGCAGACACCCAGCTGGGCTGATTTAACCCACAGAGTGTTTGTGTTTATGTTTGACAGCCAAGACAGGGAGCAGGAAAACTGTTTTCACTGGGATCAGCCTCAGTTGTTTCTCCAAAAGCAGTTGGTTGAACGGCTGTTCTATTTCTGGAGCTGTTATGCCATGAAGTGAAGTTTGGATGAAGGACAGATGTATTATCTAGGAAAGAATCCTGGTTCTTTTCCTAAAGAATGTTCAGTTGTTGCCTGGGCCAACAAATGAAACTGCTTTCCAATGTTCTGTTTATGTAAAGACTATTTCTGGGGGAGAAAAAAAAAAGCCCTAAGACATTAATCCTCCTTTGCTCTGGAGTAAGTAAGTAGCAAATGTCAGTCAATATCCATTTTCTAGGTGAAGAAATAGAGGCACTGAGAAATTAAATAGATCATTGCTTTTTAAACTTGGATATATTCATTAAGTGCCTAGGAATCTTGTTGTAAATGGAGATTTTGATTCAGTAATATGGGGAGGAGACCCAAGAACCTGTATTTCTAACCTTTTCTCTGGTGATACAGATGTTGCTAGTCTGTGATTCATACTTGAGTTTAATTTAGGCTCATGGCAAGTTAGAGAGCAGCTTACTAGATAAGGTTACTTGCCTGTGTCCCCAGGAAGTGAAACAATACAGTCTTCTAATCAAGACTGTATCTCAATTGTTTCAAAACAGTTATAGGAAGCATAGCACTTACTGGACATTGTGTCCAGAGGGCATAAAAAACCAAATTGACCAGAGTGGTTTTTAGCAGAATTAGGTAGCTAGACTAGTTTCATACAGTCATAACTATAGCTTGCCTTAGATAACAGAAGCATAAGAAATTATACCCAAGCATCAAAAGCTCAGTAGTGCTTAGAAGAGAAGGCAACTGCTATCTTATAATTCATGTTTCATTCCTACTAAAGTCAATAAAGCATGTATGTGTGCCTGCATGTGAGCACATGCATAGGTCCAGTGTTACTGTTTCTAACTGCACTCCTGGTGTCTATTTCCTTATAACATGTTATCAGAGCAGAGTTGCCATTGTAAAAGACAATCTTTGCCATGTGCTACTATTCACAAAGATTTCACAATTTGTCGATGACTCACACATCTGTGTGGAAATATACACTACTGCCTTCAGCTGCAGTAGTTTATGCCTTTCTCCCCTCCGGCATATGATTACCCACAAGTATGTAGTAGTCATTTAATGGGGAGCAGGTGTAAGAAGAAACAGTAACTCTGAACAAAAGGAACGGATGCAATTGCAGCATGAAGGATTTAGGCTAGACATCCACATGCAGAGAGAATTCTCTTCTGCCAGTAAGAGCAGTGAAACATTGGAACACAGGATGAAAGCAGAGTTGTGGTACATTCTCGAGCATTTGAAAGAAAAGGGCAGGTGGTTTTATTTCAATGCTCTCTATTCAGCTCCTCTCGGAGGAGAATGAATTCTGCAATTGCTGGAGATCATTTTTAGTTTTGTGATTCATGAGAATGAATTCTGGGTGTATCTGATTAAAAGCCATGTCAAAGAGTCACATATTCCAGAGATCCTTTCTGATCATCCTAATTGATACTGGAATATGAGTTCTTTTTTTTTTTTTTTTTGGCGTGGGGATGGGAATCCAACAAGTATTTGCTGAGACCAGTTTCATGAAATGTCTTTTTCTTTGAATGATTTTTCACCTGCACCTTCAATGATAATAAAAATTGTCTTCCCCAAGGGCTTATGAGATATTGTAAGTAGAGTATCATCTGGAATACTCAAGGGATCCAGAGGTCATCAGATATTCTTTCTCCCAGTATTATTTTGAGTGTTCCAAATTTTAATAGTCTATATAATAGTCCTTCATTTTCCTTTCTAATTGGAATTTCAACTAGGAATGCCTGCAGGCATTTACTTTCCTCACTTGGAATGCTTTGATGCACTAGGCAATGATAAAGGATGTCCATACCTTGGTGCAGAATTGCCACACTGTTATAATGTTTGGTATTATACCATATTAAAACCCGTGTCTCGAGAGAGAATGACAGTACCTAAAAATAATGGAGATTAAACTTTCCCAGCTTTTCGGAGAACACTGAAAATAAAATACTATGTGTCTCCTAAGTGACTAATGGCACCTTCTTATAAACAGCATCATAAGATCTCTCTCTCTCTCTCTCACATACACACACACACACACGCACACACACACACACACACACAGTCACATAAAGATGAGAAATGGACATTTGAGTTTCTAGTGAATATTTTCTGGGTCCATTATATATGAGGTCAGCAGCAGTGTATGTTCAATAAAATTCACAGCAGGAAAATAGGAACCTGGAGAAATTCTACAGACCTTTTGGAGCCAGATAACTCAAACATTAAGAAGGTGCACACGTTTTCAGCTTTTGAAAGCAAGAATTAGGAAAGTGGGAAAGGAGGATGGGGGGGAAGCTGATAGTCAAGAGTGACAGGCCTATATTTCAAAGATTGCTATGTGAGGGGATTTATGGCACCCGGATTCCATACTTTTTCCTACTGTTGTCTTTATCCCAGTCACAAAATCTACTCCTCAGTGAGTTGACCCATCAATCAGGCAGGGTCTGGACAAGAAAACGGAATTCTTTGGTGGTGGTTTTTGGTTATTCAATCCTAGTTAGCTAAAGCTAAATTAACACAACAATTCATTTTCATCACTTTGTCAGATTGCTAGACCATAAGGTAAATTAGTACTTCGAAAGGAAAGAGACACAGAAACTCTGTTTCTGAAACATTTTATTATTCCATAGAATCCGAGAAAATTGGACACCATGGATTACTAACTTTCAAAGCTTGGTCAATTAAAATTTTTTTGAGAAAGACATCTTCAAATTAAAAAACAAAACCCAATAAACAAATAGGAAGCAGAAGAACCAACTGTTATTTACTATAACTGTCATTTCATTAAAAAAAAAAGATATTTGAACACTGAAAGTATGGAAAGGGAATATTCTTCAAATAAAGGGTTGCCTGTATGTTAAATAAATTTAGCTGTATGACAGCTTAGTGAAGGCCAATGAATATCTCATTGTGTACCAACACTGGCCAGCTGATTTGGATTTGGGAACCATTTCTTCAAAACCCAGCTGTTTGTTTAGAAGTCGATCTGCTTGAGGGGATGGGGTAATTTGTGGAGGCCCGCTGGACTTTGGCTGTTGGTGATCTTCACTAATGAGATAGATATGCTATAAAAGATGAGAAACATTAGGATTCTTTTACAAAAATATTTTCATAAATGAAAACACATCATTTTGACTCAACCAGGCTTGATTGAATTTCGTAATACCCAGTTTATCTTTTGATTGTCCAGGATTTAGCAATTCTGTGTCCTTTTAAGTTCTGTGTCCTTTAAGTGGAAAGATAAGAAACCTGTTTTGTCTTTTTTAGGAAATCACACATGGTATGTCTAATTAAACTCTACTCTGTTTTCCGTTGTCACAAACATGAGATGACTTAGCAGTTTCACTGCAGAAACATGCATCATGATGTTTGAAATGAGAAATCATCCTGTTACTATTTTACAACTTTTACTTAAAAAAGAATTAACTCTTCTTACTGTTGTGTTATATGTAAGGGCTTCCAAACCATGAAAACTTGGTTGAGAGGGAATGAAATGAACATCTATACTTGAGGATTGAAAAGTGGTTGTATAAGCCTAGGTTGATCCAAGCATATGTACTTTCCTCACATTTTGTAACTCACTTAGGTATAATAGTCCATTTTTTTTCATCCAGATTTTGGGTTTTGAAATAAATGCTGGGGATGAGGTAAGTGTCCCAGGACAAGCTCCCTTTCAAGGTTAAAATTGTCTGTAGCAACTGTTTTGCTTAAGAAAACACTTGACTTGGTTGAAATCACATAGAATGGTAGAGCAGGAGAGGCTTGAAGGACAGTTTATTTTATAGATGAGGGAGGGGAGGGAAAGGGTGCAAGGAGGGATTCAAGTTGAAATGCAGATGTCTGAGAAAGGGTATAACTGGACCTACAAGTGGAAAATTGAGGAGAATGACAGAGTCGAAAACTACAACGGCATTTCAGATAAAACTTAACAGATTCCTTCCAGCAATACGTGGATTGCAGTTGGAATGAAGTGAATGGTTTTGCATATAATGTGTTCCACAGCCCTTAGGAGTTGCCAGATGTGTGTGTGTGTGTGTGTATTATGTTCTTTGGACAGACAGTGCTAACAAGGGCCTGCACATGGTTACTTACTTACATCTGAAATCAGCTATAGCTTTAAAGTGATTTCCCTGGTGGCTTAGTCGGTAAAGAGTCTGCCTGCAATGTGGGAGACCTGGGTTCGATCTCGGGGTTGGGAAGATCCCCTGAAGAAGGAAATGGCAACCCACTCCAGTATTCTTGCCTGGAGAATTCCATGGACAGAGGAGCCTGGTGGGCTACAGTCCCTGGGGTCACAAAGAGTCGGACACAACTCAGTGACTAAGTTTCCCTTTCATGGCTTTAAAGGCTCAGGCCTCCTGAGGGCATCTTGGAGGTTCACTGCAGCAAGGGCTCTCTCATTGTGCACTGTGATGATAATTTTGGCAAAGGAAGAGTGTGCTCCAGTTCTAGAATCCCTGGAAACTCTTTTGTCTTTCTTGATTCAACTCTTACAGCTTGGACTGCTTTGGCTTAAAAGAAAATTACAAAAGTCAAGCATCACTTAGTTGACCTTAAAGGAATAAACAATCTGAAGATCACAGTGTAGTCCTTGTATCAAGCTCATTTTTGTTTGCTTTTGGTGGTTTTTGGCCAACTATGCCAAGGCATTCAAGTACTCAGGTCTTCATAAAGCTGTTCCTTTCCTCCACTTGTGTTAATACAGATATTAAGTCTACTAATATCTACTTAGCATAAACAAGAAGATAAAAATGATTCCTATGATTGAAATGTTTGTTATTTAGCATTAAGCATCTTCCGGCTCCCATGCATTTTGCATTTTAATCCACTTGGTGCTTGGTTTGGGGATTGTTAGATTAGTTTTAATCCCCTGTCTAATAGTGGAGTAGTGGTGAGATTTATTACACAGACGGGGTTTGGTTCTTGGATTTAAGAGGGCTCACGTGCACTCTTCATGCATATTAAATTTGGGAAACCACTGGTTCAGTATAAAAGGTTGGGGAGACATCCTTTATCTTAAAATGATTCTCTTTAGGCACACAAAGTGCAGACAGCATTTATTGTATTAATGAAAAGAAAATTGATTACAAGTGTTTCTCTCTTTTGGGGTCAGACTAATGTTCTCAGAATATTTTTTTCCCATTTGAAATGTACTCTACTATCATTTCAAAGCATTTCTAGATGTTTTCTTTATTTCTTGGGAGGCCACCTCCAAGAGAAAGATAAATAGCTTATTATATAATGGATTCTTCCCAAGAAAAATGGAAAAGTTTGAGTACTACCCAACCAGGGAATAAATATTTTCAGAAATCACAGAAAAATAGGAAAGCTCACTAATCCTTGAGAACCTAATTTTTGCCATTTTCTACAAACTGATTAAAAAGTGTGCCATTTTGAAGATTGGAGAATTAGTTACTATTTATATATTTTCTATGTTTCTTACAATGTGAAAAGATCCTGGTTAATAGAGTACAAAGCAAACAAGAATACCATGATTGTACATTTTTGTGATTAATAAATAAAAATAATGCTGGAGCAAAACTTGTAGTGGACGCTTTAGTTTTCTTCTGTTGTTCCAATTAAGTAATTTGCCTTGCGGGAAAGAAAGAATATGTATTAAGTAATGAAGAGACAGATACTGGGAATAACTTGGGTTATAGGGTGGAATATATAGATTTTTTTATGGTTTCAAAATACCGTCCAGTATTTTGAATTAGTCTTACCCTCAGAACTTGAACTTGTATTTGTGACCCAGCAAACCTTACTTACAGTTTGTCTTTCAAGGCTGTTTTTCTCCCCATTAAAGGCTGATCCTCTAAAGGAAGAAGACAAATATGCGTAACAGTTAGTAGTCTCCCGTTAAAATAGCAGCTCAAATGAGGGCAAACTGTTCAGTTTACTTAAAAGACATATTTAAAATTTACAAAGCAGTGTTTTCTCTCTATGATTTGAGAGTTCAAAGCAGCCCTTCTGTGTTAATTTTTCCTTCAAATTTTGTTTCCAAATTTATATTTTATTAAATTTGTTTGGTGCTAGCTGTGAATACAAGTAACCCAGAGTTAGTGTAATTGATTTCCTTGAGAGACAGAAACAAGAAAGAAACATATTCTTTTGGAATGTTACTATGATTTTATATCCCAGTAAACATAGCTTTTAATATACACATTTAACAATATAAATAAATGAACTTCATAGTAAATTTTCACCAAGTTTGGACACCTAGTGGAGCTTTTTAACATCTCTGAGACTCAGGTGAGAATATGCTATTGGATTTGATAGAGTCCAAGGAACTTTTGGAGTAGTATAAATCTTGCAAGTGTATTTATGAGAAGCAAATGTCATTGACCACTAAGTCGTGTGTGTGTGTATGACAGAAAGATGTTTCTCACTGTTGTTCAGACTGTGGAGATACCTCCCCCGAAAGAGAAAACTTGCATCTGAAATTCCTTTTCACCCTGAGCCGGTTTCTGAAAATGGTGGGCTAAATCCTGAGTGTTGGTAGGCATTTTGTCTTTCTAAAAGGCATGCTATGTTTTCATCCATTCATTATTTAAATATTTGCTGTACACTTTGCGCTTTATGTAGAGAAGGAAATGACAACCCACTCCAGTATTCTTGCCTGGAGAATTTCATGGACAGAGGAGCTACATACAGTCTATGGGATCACAAAGAGTCAGACACGACTGAGTGACTAACCTAAGGAACCTTTTGGCTCCAGGATTCTGTGATTTTATGAGCTAATGTCAGATAGGAATCTGTAAACCTGTTACATTCTCATTTTTGAAAACCCAGAAGTTTAGAAATACTTCTTTCATACTAAATAAAACATTAATATGATGATAATATTTTCTTTTGCATTTTGTCACCATCCAGATGTTTCCATGAGAACAGGAACACTGTCTATCTTGTTCACTGTGGCATCCCCAGAGCTTAGAATAGGGTCTGTGACATGTTGCACTTAATAAATAAGTTAATTAATGGGTGAATAGAAGAGTGTGTAGATGGATGCATCTTTGGAGAAGAGATGTCTGAGTCTCTGGATAAATTCTCAGACAACAACTTCTTGATGTAATCTGCAGATTTAGAGAATGTATTATTTTCAAACATTAGGAAAATTCAGTCTATAGTCAGCCAGACCATACAAAGCAGGTGGAGAGACAGAGTTTGAATCTAGGGGCCAAAATTAGGATTTAGAATATTTCAAATAATGTATATATACATATAAAAAATTTAAGCATATAATGTATTAATAGAAATAATAGTAATTATATTGCTGTAGTATATAATATCACATATACCACAATGTTATATATAATAATTGCTGTATATTATATAATATATATAAACATGGGTATAGCACTTTTCCTATATATATAAAATATGCATATAATGGAAATATTGTATACTTCAATTTTTGTTGTCAGAGCAGCAGTTTCCTTCTATTCATAGTTCTTGAGTGTTTTTATCATAAAAGGATGTTGCATTTTGCCAAATGTTTTCTTCATCAAGATGATCGTGAGGTGTTTGGTTTTTTTTTTCTGTCATTCTGTTAGTTCTTTGTGTATTCCATCCAGTTTTCTTGTTACTTATTGTGAGAAAGGGGAAAGTCATTCCATCATGACCAGAAACCCCTGTATGTTGAAGTTTTTCAAAATCTTTTTTCATATCTATTAAGCATTAATTATTGACATCCTGAATTCAGCTTTTTTGTTGTAATTATTGGTGCTTTGGGGCATATGTCCATCATCTTTCTGTTTTTTATTGTGTTGCTGCTTTCCCCCTTCTTCTTGCTTATTTGTTTTTTCTGGTTGATTGCACTTTGGTGGTTACTGTTCATTTCTGTAGTTAAATAATATCTTGATCTACCTTACAACAACTCAGGGTTCTCAGAACTTTTAATCCTTTTAACCCAGTACAAAGAATTATGTACTGTCATTGTTCAATAGTTTGGTTCCACCTTTTCTCCTAAATACCATGAATTAGATATCATCATTATTGGTGTTATTTTATATAGACAGTGTATGTTTGAATTTATATCCAAGTTTACCTTTTATTTGTTTAACATTGATTTCTCTATCTTAAACCTCCATCTGCGGGTTATTTTCCTTTTTCTTGAAGAACATACACTTAGAAGTTCCTTAGATGTAAGCCTTGTGTTTAGTAACATTCTCAGTTTTTGTCGATTCATAAATATATTTACTTAAACATTTCTTGAAAGATAGTTTTGTTGAATATACAATTCTGGATTGAAAATAACTTTCTTATCACTTTGAAGCATTATTCTACTGTTTTCTTATATTGATTGAGTACTGAGATGTCTCTGATAATTCTAAATATAATTAGAATTTTTTTTGTATTTTTTCTAATTCTAATCCTTTCTCGTTTATTTCTTTTAATATAATATATTCTCTGTCTTTGGTGTAGTGTAATTTCACTACAGTGTGTCTAGGCATGAATATCTTTTTATTTTTTTTGAGATCTATTGTAGCGCTTGGATCATTGGAATCATTGGATCATTTTGTTTTGGAAAATTCACAACCTTTATCTCTTTAAAAGTTTCTTTTCTCCTTTTGCTTTATTTTTCCTCACTGTTAGTCTACCTAGATATATCTTAGAAACAATTATTCTCTCCTCTGTACCTCTTAAAACCTTTTATATTCTCTGTCACCTTGTCTTTAAGTTTTTGGTAATTTGTTAAAATGCATTTTCCATTTCTCAAATTCTCTCTTTAGCCATGATTCTGCTATTTGACTCATTCACTTAGTATATATTTTTTCAATAGTGATATTTTAATGTCAAGAATTTCATTTATTTTTTCTTTCAAGTTTATCTGATAATTCTCAGTACCTTCTTGTTGCTCTCTTATCATTGTAACTATGCTCTCATTTCTTTATTCTTGCCCATAGATGTGCTCTATTCTGTATGTGAAATCCCAATATATAAATTCTTTGAAAGTTTAGCCTTCAAATTTGTTAATTTCTGGCTCTCCTTCATGGTGTATTGCCTTCACAAATACTTACTGATCTTTGCTTGTGAGCCCTACTTCTTGATCTTAACCAGCAGTACTCCTTTAGACCTAATTAGTTGATATACTTCTTTGAAAGAGATGATCTTCTTTCTGTAGCTAATAGATGCCCCCAGTCTGCCACCAATTTTGGAGGTCTGGGGTTTAGCACAGAAGTCAAAGGCTCAACTTCCTCTTTCCTTGCTGGCTCAAGTCTCAGTATCTTGATAGGAATGCTTCAACTGGCATTGCTTTCAGGGTAATATATCTCCTCACTATCAGTTACTCTGACCTCAGCCAAAGGTTTTAGGTAGAGAATGTGAAATCCTGTCCTTTGAGTCCCTATAACTTGTAAGACCAGTGACACCTTAAGGATGTGCCCCATTCAGAGTACAGTTGTTCTGAAGTGTGATGCTCCAATAGGGCTTTTATATAGCCATAATGCTAGAAATAGAAGTCATATGGCATTACTTTTAAATACTAATTGTTGCTAGAGTAAAGAAATGCGTAAAGTTTATCTTTAGTTTAACTGTGTTATCTCTGAATTATTTTGGAATTTTCCTATACACAATCATATCTCTTGCAAACAAAGATGCTATTGTTTCTTCTTTTCCAATCCTAATAGATTTTGATTCATTTTAATTTCTTACTGTACTGATTAGAACTTACAGTACAATGATAAAAAGAAGAGATGATAATAGACATCCTTGTCTTGGTCCTGATCTTCAGGGATCAGTGTTTCACCACAAAGTATAAACTTTGCCACAGTGTGTGTGTGTAAAACAATTAATTCTTACAGAGAAATTGGGAAGAGCTTTGTAAGATTTAAATTTGATCCCAAAAATGAGTAGACTGAGATATATTGTAGCTCTATGGTATATGTAACTAGATTACATTGATAGATGAAAGAGTTGGAATGGTTAAGAAAATCTTTGGTCTTATGTTTGCACATTCTTCATCTATACATCCAAGGACAGCAAAGCTAAATATATAATTTTTGTTTTCTAGCATTCTTTTTAATGGATATATGCATGGCCTTTCTGTGTGTGTAATTCTAATGTCAGGCAAAATTAGTAGTATAGTAGAACTCAAACATTCATGAAGTTAAGGTCTTTCAGAGAGGAGTAATGATAGGGTAGATTTGATGAAATTTTCTTTTCTTTTTAGCAAAGTTTCTTGTTTTTCTCCGGTATCCTAATCAGGAACAGATACATTCCTGCCTTTAGTAATAAGAGCTTTATCAATTCTTGAATTCAGTGAGCCTGGGAGAGATTTTGTCTGATATTTGTGGATTTTTTAATTAGCTCTCGATTACCTGCATTGTAGGATGTACTTAGCTTTTTGCATGTGGCTCTCTCTGTGCGCTACCGTACAGTTCTTCATGCTATCAGCACCCTTCTCCTCACTAACTGCTCATTAGATGAGGGTGGCTGCTGGCCCAGCATACTTCCTCTTCTGAAAACTAGGAATCGGAACTGAAGAAAGTCAGACATTCTATCTTTAAGTAGGTGAACTTGAAACAAATTCAATGGCCATCTGTACTCACTTGGGAACTGTGGATAAGAGAAGATGATTCAGCAGGGAAGAAGAGAAGAATTCAGAGAGAAGTTGAGGTGAGAGATGAGAAGAAAGGACTGTCAGGGTTCTGACAGCATACCTTTTTCTCATTCTAATTCATTTCTGGTTACCTTACAACCTTTGGGTTCATGAAACACCCTCATATCCTTATAATGGTTTTTTTCTTCTTGTGAAGGCCATATGTGGCCACAGTCTTAGGAATCTAATATACCTGGGTTTTTTGTTTTTTTTGTTTTCTTTTTACCTAAATTTAAATTTGAGTTCTAGTGACTCTGAGCAAGTTACTTAACTGTATGAATCTCAGTTTCTGCATCTGTAAAATGGGGATAGTGACATCTACTTTGCAGAGTGCTTATGAGCATTTGAGTTAATGTATATAGTGGAACAGCTGGCTCAGAGTAGCCTTTTAATAAATAATAGTTATCACTTTTTAAATTATTTTTCAGTCCAATATGACATCCGATAGTGCATTGTTTGCATGTTTATTATCACACATCCTATTCTGCCTGTGATATCGCTTCTTGGATGCTTGCCCTGTCTTCCTATTAGATTTCAAGCTTCTTGACAGGATGATTTCTGACATATCCTTCTCACTACCCTATCAGAAATCATCTGAGAGTTTGTGCTCAATAGATAATTATTGGATAGGGTAAATACTTCGGGGATTTCTTGTCAGGGGAAACCAGAAGAGCTAAGAGTAGAACACTTTACCTATTATTTATGATTGTCCCCTGTATAAAACTACGCAAACACAAACTCTGATGTCTTCTATTCCAGAAAGAATTGCCCTTAAGTGAACAGTTCTCTTCATTGGTTAGATCCCTGACAACTCTTTGTCATTTTAATCATAGTTTTAAAAATAAAATCCTATGAGGAACTCCAATATATGAAACAGATTTAAGCAAAGGCTTTGTGGTTGAGCAGAAGAGAGAGGCCCTGAGCCCTGCATCCCATCCAGTGGTAGACCCGAAAGCACCTCAGGGCTTGGTGGAAAACATTTTGGAAACTGTTACTTTGGATTATCTAGGATAGTCTATGTAACCCACAGCTATTATGGGGTTTTACTGAATTAAAAAAAAAAAACAAAAAAACATGGAACCAAAGGAACAAGATGCCATAACCCTTCCCAGAGTGATTATGAAGGTTTTAGAAAGCTTTAGGGGATTGTTGTCAACTTGTTACGATTGATGGTGTGGGAACTCTTGGCCACTATTATAAGCAAGAGAGATTTTGCTGAGGTAGGATGGAAAATGTTTGGGGCTTGATGTCAAAAGATGAGGATTTGAATTCTCATTTCTTTTCTTACTGGCCAGTGGCTGTAGGCAACTCTGCAACTTCACCAAGTCTCAGCTACAAATTGGGAATTATCACCCCCATCTACTTCGCAGACCTGTCAGCTGAAATAAGACTGAGATGTGAAATGGTTTTATAATTTGAAAAAAAAAAGTAGTATATAAATGTGAGGCCTGCTTAGTAATATGACTAATTAAGGGAATAAAGAGAGAAAACACAGTATATACAATTAATGACTTTACCTAGACTCAGTTATTTTCATCTTTTGACATGACATACACATATTCATTTTTATTTTTACCGAAAGTCTAAATGACTTTGCTATCAATAAAGGTCGTCCCTCCTATACAGTGCTGATGAAAGAAACCAAAGCCCTAAATGAATGGAGATGCATGCTGTGTTCATGGATTTGAAGACTAGCATAGTAAAGATGTCAGTTCTTCCCAGTTTGATGTAGGTTTAATGCAATTCCTGTCAAAATGCCAATAAGATTTTTGTTGATAAAGATGAATATTTTAAAATGTATATGAAAAGGCAAAGGAAGTAGAATAGCTAAAACTCTTTTTTAAAAAAAGAATGGAGTAGAAAAATCAGTCAACTCAATTTCAAGACACGTGATAAAAATGATATAGAGCTATACTCAAATACCATACCAATGTCAGATTCCTCCATTTGATATTGCACCATAGTTATGTAAGATTAACCTTAGGGGAAACTGGGTGATGGGTTCTTGGCACTCCTCTACTACCTTTGCAACTTCCTGTGAATCTATAATACTCCATTTTTTATAAAAATATTTTTTTTAGCTTTATTGAAATATAATTGACATGTAAAATTGTAAGATATTTAAAGTGTACATCATGGCGATTTGATATATACATCGTGAAAGTATTCCTCCCATGTTAGGTAATTAACATGTCTATAACCTCACATATTTATCCTTTATTTATTTATTTTTTTGGTGAGTACATTAATTTTGCTCTCTCAGGAAGTTTTAATTATTGAAAGTTTAAAGCACAAACACATTTCAACTGTGTCAGTCATTTGCTGGCTAGCTCTCAGCCATTATTCTCACTCTTCTGTGTTTTATTGTTGCATATGATGGGGAGCTGGGGCCTTGCAAATGACTTCTCCCTAATTCTTTTGTGAACTGGTTTCATCTTAGGTCCTACCAATTAGTGGCCCTAGGGAGGGACTAGGAAACAGGATCTGGGGAGAAGCCACCTTATTTTCACTTTTATCTTCCATCAACTCTTCTCCAGCAAAAACAGGCAGCAATGGAATGCGGCATTTTTTGGCAGTCCCAGCCCATGCTCTCTGGAGCCTTTTCTTTGGTCCCATCATTAGTACTCAGCACCCCCTCAGTAGTTCCACATGTAGTCATGAGATACTCCCTCATAGACTTGGCATTGCCATTCAGTCTCTTCTGCACTTCTGGACTTCGATAATATGACCACCTCTCCACCCACGAGCCCTACTAGTGGCAGCTGCTTTCTTTAGTTACTAGTCTTTGGGTTACTATACCACCTTCTCATACTCTCTGCTCTTTTAATACCTTTCTAACCAAGTCGTGAAATTCCTAAAGTGGTTCTGATTTGACTCTAACTAATGGACCCAATGTGGGTGAAACAGTGCTTTGTGTTAACAGGAATTAGGCAATATTCTTTCCATCTCTTTATTTCAGTGCTGAGCCATTCTTTGAAATCCTCTTTTGGCAGAGCCTTCTGGAGATGAGGAAAAACTTGGGGTATCCTGAACTTGAACTGTGGTTGAAACTTGGCCCTAAGATCTCTGACATCTTTAGGAAATGGGGAGACTGAAAAGGGGAAAAAAATAGCCTAGTCACTTCAAGTTGGAACACAGTTTCTGACTTTCAAGAGAAGGACACTTGGATGCTGTCTTTTTTTTCCCCCCTAGGAAATCTGCCTAAGTAAGTCAAGTCAAAACAGAAATATATTTGTCCAGAGGCTCCACCAAATTAAACCACTGTGTATTTCCTAGACCTTTTGATTTTCTGTTCCTGGAAAAAAAAATTGGGAGAATGAACATAGCACCCAATGTTTTAGTTTTACCAAGAAAGCATGTTAAAAATGGGAAAATGGTAATAGTTTATCACAATTATTTCACTAAAGAAATAGCAGCTTATTTAAAAAATAAAAATGACATGAAAAAAATGGATAGAGTTTTAGATTTAAGAAAGTATGTTTCACTATTTCCTTATTTGTTTATGTTAAAAATATACCCCATCCCCATTAAATATTCCCACTGGTCTGGTGTTTAGAAAGTTCTTCTGTATAACTTAATGTTGATTCCATAGTGTAAGCAGAATACACTTTAGGGATAGTATTTCTGTTAGGGAGATATTTCTTTTGTAAGAATGTAGAGATAGAACTCAACATTTTCATCTTCTGACATGGCATACACATATTCTTTTTTATTTTTGCTGAAAGTCTAAATGACTATATTATCAATAAAGGTCCTCCCTCCTATACAGTGCTGATGGAAGAAACCAGAGGCCTAAATAAATGGAGATGCATGCTGTGTTCATGGATTTGAAGACTTAACGTAGTAAAGATGTCAGTTCTCCTCAACAGTTTTCTCTCCTCAAAAACTGTTGTATGTTTATCTGAAGATGTGTGTCCTCTTATTTTAGAGTTGCTGATATAATTGCACTTATTAGTGTATAGGTGAAAAATTGGAACACAGATTTTGGGAAAGGGAAAGTGTCCCTCCTTTTACCTGGAATCCATTGTACTTTGATTTCGAAAACTAGCAACTCTGGGAACATCTGGAGAAAGTTTTCTTGACCCAGGTATTAGCTTTTTCACAATAGACACCAAGGACAGTGAGAATAGTGATACTTAACCCAAGTGGCTTTGCAAGCATTCCAGCCAAAGCAAAACATGTCAGAGGCTGTATGGTGACTGTAGGAAAGATAGTCTGCAAGCACACATGAAGCTCTTCCTTTTAAAACTCTTGGATGTTCTTGGGAGTGAGAGATTTCGAAAGGGAAATATAACCTGTCAGCCCGTGGAGTAAGAATGTGCTTGGTCGCTCCAGGCTTCTCTGTCCATGGAATTTTCCAGGCAAGAATACTGCAGCAGGGTGCTATTTCCTACCCCAGGAGAATTCATATCTCTTATGTCTCCTGCGTTGGCAAGCAGATTCTTTACCACTAGCGCCACCTGGGAAGCCAGAGTAAGAATAGAAACTTGATTTGATGGTTGTTGTGACTTTCTCTGTAACCAACCACTGAGTGGAGAATTGTGACAGCATGTGATTGTCCATGATATGTATCAGTTAGCTTTTGGTGCATGAGAAACCACTCTACAACTTTGTAACTTATAACAACAAATATCTCTTTTTTAAAATTTTGTGAATTAACTGAAAAATTCATATAATCCATTTTGGCTTGACTGGGACTAGACAGACTAGAACGGCTCTGCGTGTCTGTGGGCCCAGATGGAAAGGGTGGAACTACTAAGACTAATGGGACCTCTTTGCCTGTAGTGTCTCATTTTCCAGAAGACTAACCCATGCTTTTGCACATGGTGGTGTTGATGCCCATCAGCAAGAGAGGGAAAGTAATTTTTGAGCTTCTGAATGCATCATGTTTGTTAATATTCCTTTGACTGAAACATCCATTGGTTTAGATGATGCTCAAAGCCAGATTTCAGGGGAGGAGAAAGTGTTTAACTTGGCTAGGAGAAGCAGAAAAATCATATTTAAAGGGTCATGGATATGGGAAGGGAGTAATTTGTGACCATTTTATAATCTTCCACATAGAGTGATGGTGAGAATCTTAACTCTAATATGACACATTCTATGAGCTCATACCATACATAGTATTCATCATCCAGATGTTCAGCATGGCTATAAGTTTCTAAGTGATGGAGGTGACCTGAATCACTGGTAAGAAAATTTTTATCTTCTCTGGCAAGCATCACCTGCTGTGATTTGCCATTTTAATTTTATTTATTATACTATTATCTTTCAGCTACAAACCCAAACTTCTATTTGCTCCTTTGTTATTCTGGGGTCTGGGGCCCTGCAAATTCCATTTTTGCCTTGCCTGCAGGTTCTCTTTAAGTTCTACCAATAGAGACCACTAGGAGATAGTGAAAGGCTGAAGAGGAAGGTATGGCACTCTTTTGTCTGTTTTTTGTGAACTTTGCATCAGCTTTTTTCCTATGGGCATCATTTCAGCATCATTTTGTCCATGTAAGTTATTTCTTCTAGTAGCAGTTGCATCCTATTAACAGTTTTCCTAGCATCTTTAAGGGCTTTCCTGGTGGCTCAGTGGGTAAAGAATCTACCTGCAGTGCGGGAGAGCCGTGTTCGATCCCTGGCTTGGGAAGATCCCCTGGAGAAGAAAATGAAAACCTACTCCAGTATTCTTGTCTGGAGAATTCCATGGACAGAGAAGCCTGATGGGCTACAGACCATGGGGTCACAAGAGCTGGACATGACTGAGTGACTAGCACTTTCACTTTCATCAGGCCCTGCTCAAATACACCAGCACCAGCCACCCAGTACCCCATCTCAAGAGACCTGGATTTTGCCCTTTTTCCAAACCCCTTAGTTTTAATAATTCCAGCCCCATTCCCTTTATTCATCCTTTCTTTGAAGTGGTTGATCCTTCTTTGACACCTTGGGGTTCTTTTTGTCTTTTCAATTCACTAGTCAGAATTGTGTATACCAAGTGAACAATTCTCTATATTACATTTTCTGCTACATTAACTGGTGTAGTTTCTGTCTTCTGCCTGAACCTGGACTGATCAGGTAGGAAGAAGATAATGAGGAAAACTTAAGCTAGATTGAAATGCTTAAAACACTACTGTTTTTCTGTCACTAGTTGCTTAATTACAATTACAAAATGTTTAAGACATTGTATGACTTATTTTGTGAGGCTTGCACAACCTTGATAACAAGACTCAACAAGGATAGTATGAGAAAAGGAAAATTATAGGCTACCTCTCTAAGAAAGAGAGATGCAAAATTAAGGACAAAATGTTAGCAAACCAAATCTAGCACATTGTATAAAAGATATTGTTTTATGGCCTGGGCTTGTTTTTGAAATACAGTGTCGGTTTCATATTAGAAAGTCAATGAGTGCATAATCATTATATATTATGCAATAAAGTCTATAGTACTATATTAAAAATAAATTATATCATCTTAATAGATGCAGAAAGAAAGTTTGATAAAATTCATTATATCCAGTGTGAGAATTTTTAACAAACTAGTAATCAAAAGAAACATTAATGATTTGATAGCTAATATCTAAAAGCCTGCAACAAACATTATTCTTAACAGATAAACAATTAAAAAATCTTTCCTTTTGAGATCAGGAGAAAGATAAACATACTTATCACTTCCATTCAACATGGCAACAGACATACTAGCTAGTGTGATAAGGCAAGCAAAAGAAATAAAAGATACAGGATTGTAGAGGAGGAAAGGAAATGGTTTTTCTTCATAGATGATATAATTGTGAATATATCTGTGAAAACCCAGAAGACTTAAATGATAAGATATTAAAATTAATAAGAACCTAACAGAGTGGCTGGAAACAAAATCAGAATGGAAAAATGAACTGTATTTCTATATACTAATAATAAATAAAAGTAAATTAAAAACATGAATTATTTCTAAGGTCAAAAAATATGAAGAACCTAGGAATAACTGTATAAGTCATTAAATGTTGCTAATCTTAAAATTAAAAACTTAATTGAACAATATTAAAAAGGACCTAGATAAATGGAGAAATGCAGCATATTTGTTAAGGATAGCAATTCTCCAAAAATTGATCCAAAATTTAATTCAGTCTCAATCAAAATCCCAACTTAAAAAAAAATATATATATATATATATACACATACACAAACACACACACGAAGGATGAAGTATTGCCAAATTGACTTTTAAAGGAAATCATAGTCAGGGCTTACTACCAGATGTCAACCTATATTATTATGCCACATTGATACAGTGTAGTATACTGTAGGTATAAATAAACAGGCCAATGGAAGAATAGAAAATGAAGAAATGAAACAGCCCATATGTATACATTAGATACATAACAGAGGTGGTTTTATAGATCAGTGGGGAAAGGAGAGACTTTTCAGTAAATGGTGTTGGGACAATTGGTTATTTATATGAAAAAAAGAAATGAAATTGAACCTCTACTTCACAATATACAAAATAATCATTTCCAGGTGGAATAAAAAACCTAACAATGTAACAGGCAAAGCAATAAAGCTTTTGGAAGATAATTTGGGAGAATATCTTCATGACCTCAGGAGAGGGGAAGACTTTTTAGACAAGGCACAAAAGCACTAACCATAAAGAATCAATATCATAAACAGACCTACATTAAAATTCAAAACTTATATTTATCAAAAGATACTGTAAAGAAAATGAGAAATCATCTTATTGGACAGATGTTTGCAACATATATAACTGACAAAAGAGTGGCAATCAGAACATATAAAGAATTTTAGCAAATTAATAAGAAAAAGACTAATCCAGTGAAAAAATGGATGAGAAATCTTGAACTTTCACACAAAATAGCAAACCCAGTTGACCAGTAAGCATATGAAAACATGTTTAACCCTGCTGGTCATCAGGTCACTGCAGATTAAAACCAGAAAGAGTTATTATTGCATACTCCACCCCACAGCAACATTTTTAAAACCTGGCAAAGATTGTTGGGAACTTTGCTAATGGGAGTGTTGATTGAGACACCATATTGGAAAAGAGTTGCGTTTACTTAGCAAAGTTGAGCTCACTTATATCCTGAGACACAGCATCCCATTTCTGGTTATACAAACACTAGAGAAAGTCTTGCTCATGAGTGCCAGGAGACATGAGCATGAACCATCACAGTAACATTATTTAAATAACCACAAACAAGAAGTAATGGAAATGGATCAATAAAGACTGATATATGTAATAAATATGCATATATATGTAATATATATAATGACAAAATGTAGTAATACATAGCAATGAAAATGAATGGAATATGGCTACCTATGACAAAATCATTGAATCTTTTTTTTTTTTATTATTATTTTTTTTTATAAATTTATTTATTTTAGTTGGGGGCTAATTACTTTACAATATTGTAATAGTTTTTGCCATACATTGACAAGAATCAGCCATGGGTTTACATGTGTTCCCCTTCCCGGACCCCCCACCCACCTCCCTCCCCCTTAATGTTGAGCAAATGAAATAGGCTCTGAATCATAATAGAATAATGAAACAGGCCAAACTAAAATCTTGAGATTAAAAACAGAGAAACATATGCGATGATAAAAACATAGGTGATGACTATATTAAAATTCAAGAGAGTGGGAACCTCTTATAGGATGGTGAGAATAAAAGGATGATGGTGGAGACTGAGATATGGGGACATGGGTTGAGAGAAAGACTGGATGCTAAGGTGTTGACAAAGTTCCGCTACTTAACCTGGTTGGTTACATGGGTGTTTGCTTTATGAGTTTTCTTTCAGCTGTCCGTGTGTATTTACCCTGTGTATGGATTTCATGGTTAAAATACATTTTTATTTATCATGCAGTATCTAATATAGAAATTGCAGAAAAGGGAATATGCATCTGGAAGCTACAAAGCTTGTTTCTTTCAAAGTTGCTTTCTCTTGAAAGATGCTTCTTTATAAAAAAATCTTTTTTATTCCTTTACATGTATGCAAACATTGCTGTCAACTATCATTATTAATCTAAGTCAGTTCATTACAGATTTGGCCCAGGGTTATACTGAAAAATCATGAAGTTTCAGTCCTAAAACAGCTATTTTTATGGTTCTCAGAATCTTTGCATCACTGGTCAGCATATATTTCACTGTGGGTTGTCAACATCATGGAAAACACTGACTATAACCCTCCCCCCTCCAAGAATGACTTGTACATTGGTGGACTCAGAGTGTCCCAGAATGCATTGCTAGGCGCAACCCTGCATTTATAACCCTAAGTGAAACTCCATTTTGCCATTTAAGCATTGATGCTTTCCTTTGGGGAACAAAATTTCCACATAAAAAAGTAACAAAACAGCAATTATGTAAATTGCATGGAAAAAAAACAGTAGTGTCCTGTTGGAGGTAATTTTCCCCATAATGAATGTTGGGGGAAGGAGGAGAATGGGAAGGACTGGAGATTAAAAATAGGCAGTTGTGTATGTGTATGTAATAAACTTGCACAGAAAGCAGATGCATGGTGTGGAAGTCATGTATAGAGGCAATAATCTGTGACAGAAAGATTTACATAATATTCTTTCAGGGCAAGTTCCCCATTTTAAAAGATGGTGAAATGCAGACAGCATGCCTGACTATAATGAATCTAAATCAGGTAAATAATTTACACTCTCAGATTATGCCCCCCCACCCTGCCCCAATCCACACTTGCTTAATGGGTCTATTACAGTTTAGAGGGTAAAGAGAACTGAAGTTACCCTGACATGTACATGTGACATACATGAAAACACTACATTTCAGATGCAGAGTGGTACTGATTGACATTCTCAATTTTGATATTTCAGGTTGTAATTAATAATTGGTAAATTCATAGGTGGAAAAGAAATCTCCCTAAATCATGAAAGGAATGCTGTCTTAAACACACACACACACACACACACACACACACAGGGAAAGAAATCTCCATATATTATGAAAAGAATGCTGTTTTACACCCACACCCACAAACTGGCTTACAGGATTCTAGATTAAATGGGATGCTACATTTTCCCTGCAGTGGGTCCCAACCATAAGATGAATATTATGTAAAATATAAATCAGCAACCCCTTTTCTTCCTTCTCCTCCTTAGCAGTAAATTTCCGTTAGGTCCTGGGATGCCTTTTGGTGGAAGAAGGAAAACCAAGAGCACAGGATGCTGTTCATCTCATTTGATGTCACGCAAAATGGAGTAGGGAGGAGATAGAACTGCCTTCCTTCCTTTAAATGTGATGACAGTCCTTATGTTTTAAGCTTTCCCTGCTTTTGTTTATAAACATCTTCCTTGTCTGTTATGCTCCCTATTACATTCGTATAATTCTGAGTGACTTTTTCCTGTGCTTTTAAATTGGACATGGGGGTCTTTTTTGAGTGGGCGTATCTGGTGTACAGAGGCTAATAGACTTGACTCCAGCAACCCCTGATACCAGAGTTATGATTTTGGACTTTTCACTGTGCAGTAGCCTTAAGCTGTTGGCAAAGTCTTGACTTGGATACTCAATTCTCTGCCTCTATTTTACAATTCTCAATTAACCTGCAAACCTCTTGGTTAGTGTAATGCTTAATGAGAACTAGAGTAATTAACTGTCTATAATTACTACACAAAGGAATTTAAAGTATTGTTTCACATGTGTGGAAAAATTACCTTTAAGATTTGGTTTCTCCCTTTGAATATTGTATGTGAATTACATTGACTGTTGTATACGCATGATATTTCTTTTTTTCAGGTTAACACAAAATACTGAAAGGGAAAAAAATTGAAGAGTGTACTGAAAACACCAGTGTTGTTTGTCCTCAATATTTTAATTTTTTCAGGCCCTCAGTCTTGGGGTACTAAAACGAGATGGGCAATGGAAAGAATTCTACTTAGATTTCTAAAAAAGAAAAAAATACAGTTTATTTGGTGAGTGTGTCTGATTGCCCAGGCATATCCCTGTTTCAGATGCAGGTGACCATCAATTATTGCTACACATTTATCATCATAAAATGCTTATTTTGACTTTTTTTTTTTAAAGAAAGGGAAAATTATATACGTGTACACACACAGAGATGCACGCAAGCATACACATATACGTATATACATACATTTAAAGGGCAGAGCAAGGAGCTGTCTCTCAAGGGTAAGCTATTAGTTGCCCCTGCTTGGAAGAAAAGGCTTTCTCAATGGGATTATGTCCTCTCTCATAACCTATCAGTTGTCTGATCAGAAATTCATAACGCAACCCTTCTATCGCTCAGCTCAGCCAGGGCTGCAGGATTGAATTTAAATAGGCAAATGCCAGACTTGGGCGTTGACATTCTCTCTGTCTCTCTCAATCTTTCTCTGTCTCCTGTCCTCCTCCCAATCATATTGTCTCTTTTCCTGTCCCTATCTTAAAAAAAAAAAATTCTTCCACATGCCACCATTTTATATTAGGCGTGAACTAACATGATGAGAAGTTATCAGGAAATGGAGGGTGGCTGGTGAGTGGTGAGGCAGACACAGTGAGAGGCAGAGGGAGGGGAAGATGAGAGAATGAGATGGAAGGAAATTGTAAATTGTTGCTGTCATACCCTTGCTGGGACAGTAAAATTTGGTTGTTTTTTGTTTTTGTTTTTTTTACTTTTAAAAGGAAATATTTCAGGATAAGTTACTTACCACGTATCCTTACTCAACCAGCAAGATGTCTCTGTGTATGTAGTTCACATGTATCCATATTTTAACCCTTCTTTTTGTGTGGCCATTATGTGGAAAATGCATTTGAACCTGTACATTGTCAGTCTTGGCTTACTCCGGCTACATGGCTCCTGAGGGTGTGAATTCGATAGAGTTGTAACCTGATGACATTCAGCTCTGGTCTGATAAAGTAATAATTCACAAGCTCTCTCCCCACTCTACTTTCCCATCTTCTCCAATCCCAATATAAGTAAATCAGCTTTATCTCTAAGTCCAAAAACCACAGTGCAAGGAAAAACTTGTTTAACTGATAGCACATTATAACTATCTGTAGAATTTAAATGTTGAAAGTTGAGGATTTTTGTATTCAGACAGATGGGTGAGTGTTAATCATTCTGGTTGGGTAAACCGCAAAAGATGAAAAAATGAAAATGGCAAGAAAATGGCCTGTTGCCTGGCAGATTCTCCTTAAAAAATATGGTAAAATTCAACTTGATGTCAAATTCCTAGCTTTTAAAAGACATGTTCTCCTCTCTGTCCCTCTTCAGTATCATTTATCTGGGCTAGAAAGTGAATCTTGAACTAAGCGTTTCATTATGTTTGTATTAAAATTCCTCTCCTTGTGACTTTGTCTAGAGAAATTATATCCCTTGATTTTAATGTTTCCATCAGTAATGCTTAGTTAAAAAGAAACATTTATAGTGTTTATTTTTTTTTAGATCACCATCAATTTACGGGTATTTAAATTTATTTCATAGGACAAAGTCCAAATAAATTTTGTCCACATGGGAAAACATATGGTATAGGGGATTTTGCACATCTTGTAACAAATTCCTCAGCCTTAATAACAATGATATTCTGCTCTATAATGTACTGTTTCTGCCTGAGGAAGGATGGAAATGTTGCTAAATACATTCGTTTTTAAAACATCTTTATGCAAACCTTATAATCTCCTTCCTGTTTTAGGACATCAAAAACTCATTGACTTCAACTGATGCGAGATTTGATAGCCAGAAGCAAAAAAAATCAGAGGAGCTGGTGCCCTTTGTCCAGTTAACCACTCACTGACATACAGGGCTTGCAGAATTTCCTTTGTAACCATGTTCATTTTCAAATGTCTCCACCTACTTGTAGGCACTTGACCCATGGAGAATTCAATTAGTGTAGAATTTGGTTCAATTGCTTCAGAAGAAAATAAATCTCAACCAAACTCATTGAAGACCCAAATAAGTCTCCTTTCTTCTGAGATTTGCACTGATAAATAAGGGAGTCCTTATACTTACTCTGGGCTTCCCAAGTGGCTCAATGGGTAAGGAATCTGCCTGCAATGCAGGAGATGTGGGTTTGATCCCTGCATTAGGAAGGTTCCCCTGGAGGAGGGCACAGTAATAACCCATTCCAGTATTCTTGCCTGGAGAATTTCATGAACAGAAGAGCTTGCCAGGCTACAGGCCTCGGGATTGCAAAGAGCTGGACACAACTGAGCAACTGAGCACGGACATACTTACTCTCCTTGGCATTTTCTCTCTTGTTTCACAGGTCTGATGGGCTCCCCAGGTATTCCTATTTTTTAGGAAGGGCTAAATTGTATATTTCTGGTGGGTCAGAGTTTTATAGATGTGTTTTTTTAACAGTTTTATTTAGCTATTATTCACATACCCTACTATTCACTCATTTAAAGTGTATTTAGTGGTTTCTAGTTCATTCACAAGAGTTGTGCAACTGTGGGGCCACAGTCAATTTTAGAACATTTCTATCACCTGCAAGAAAAAATTTCATACTTGTTAGCAATCACTCCCCATTTCCTCTCAACCTCCTCTCCCTCGACTTTATCCCCAGGTAACTACCATTCTACTTTCTGTATCTATGAATTTTACCTGTTCTGAACATTTCTTATGAGTGGAATCATATGTAGTCCTTTGTGACTGGCAGATACAGTTCTAAACCTCTGCTGTGTACGCTGTCCTTTGGAGTCCAGAAAGATGTGCATGCTCACAGATACTGATAAGAGTTGTGGGGGTGGTTGTCACTCCTGAAGTCCATGGACCCCTATTTAAAAGCATCATTCTTTTGGCTGCTGTAAGAAACATTCTTTATTCTTACAATTGGACAATTCACGGGAGAGAGGTAGGCAGGGGCTTATCTTTTCAGATAACTCATGAAGCTGTAGGCAACTGTGTCTTCACTGCACCAGTAGTTTTCCTGTTTTCTGATGCTATTTATTTTTCTTTCTTAATATGTTTTATTAATAGTAAGGGAAAATACCAGCAGAGTCTACCTTTTGCTTTCCTAAACCAACAATTATTCACTCAGCAATTGTTGAACTTTACATTGAAGTCATATATTTGTACTATAAAATAAAATTTCACAGTCTAGAATGAATTAGGATGGCTCTTAAAGAAGTAAGAATCATGAATATAGTTTTACTTCTCAACTTTTGCCATTTAATTCACCCCTGCTACAAACCAGGTACAGGTGGAGAAGACTGATTAAAGTTTTGGCAGTACCATAAGATTCTTTTAAAGTCTGTAGGGTGGGTAGTTAGATAGGTACATAGGTAGACAGATGAATAAATAAATAACTAAAAGCCATAGGCAGAATTCCAAAAATGCTTTTTAGGAACCTAGGGCTTGCCTTATTGCCAAATGGCCACTGGTCACCTTTCCTCTCTGCTTGTTTACAGACATTTTTTTTCTCTGCTATCTTCCCATAAGCTGGCTATGTAAATGCAAGTTGCTTTGTCTCACTTTGATTAAGCTTCTTATGTATTCAAGGGTTCCCCTGCAAGTCTAAATGTTCCATTTTTAGACAAGAATCTTCCAGGAGTCACATAACAGCCTGGCATCTTTTGCAGACCTTCTTTGCCATGCAGGACTTGTGCAATTATGGCCAGCCCATTGAGCCATTCTCAAGATTTTCTCACACACACCTTCCCATTTTCTGCTTCAGACTGTCTGACACTCTAAGCTTCCAAAAAGCTGCCTGGAGAGAAGCCCAAGCAGAAGACTTGTCTGTCTTCTGTGTTTTATTCGGGGAGGGGGCATCACAGTACAGTTCAAACCCATCAAACTCATAGTTCATGGGGAAAAAATACCTAGCCAGGTTAATGCATGTTGTTTTTCAATGGACCTTTACTGTTTATTTTTTTTTATTACTTCCTCTCTGCTTTGGTTGTTTTCTTTTGCACTTTTTTTTTTTTTTTTTTTTTACCTTGGGACTCTTATTTTAAGAGCAATAGAATTTGTTGGAAAGCCAATTTTACACACACAATGAATCTTTATCTCCATATTATTATAAGCAAGAAGTACTGGGGATACGTGGGACAGAAAGTGCAATAAATTTATTTCTCATTTTTGGCTATAAGCCGGGGTCCAACTCTACCTTAAGACTGATTAAAAAGAAATGCTGACTTTTGTGGTGCAGCAGCACCACACATACCTGGGCTTCAAACGCAGCCTCAGATATTGCTGCCCTTCATTACCTTGATTTTGTAACCTGGGAGCTGCTGGGGCAGCAGACTGAGCTTGAGCTCCACCTGAGCTTCTTTAGTTGGTTAAAAGCCAAGGTCATGGCAATTGGGATTTCTTGGAGTAAGGACATCCTCACAAGTCATTTCTGTTACCAAAAGAAATACAAATCTGGCCTTTTTTCCTTTTCCATTGTGTCAACTAGGAAATTAAAAACTATAAAAATCTGAAAAAAGGAAGCAATGTTCCTGTGTGACAGGAGGCAACTCAAAATTGACCTCCTGAAATTAGGTCACATAGGGCTCCTTTGACTTCGTGAGGAAGTTGATTCACGGAAGCCTATGATAAGAGAAGTTTAACCATACAGTGACTGTCAGGGTTACCCAGACGTGAGCTAACATTAGTTTGTCCTCTGAGATTTAAACTGATGGTTGGAGGTGTCCTACAGGAAACCCCATCTTTTTACCAAAAATACAGTTAATTTTTTTTTATGGTCCCTCCTAGCTCTAAGTGCTTTCTTCCAGTGATTTCCTAGTCCCCACATTAACCGCACGCTATCAAGCTTTTTTTTTTTTTTTCTGGATATCTCTGCATTCCATAGCAACCTAGATACTAGAAATTAGCCCTTGCCTCCAGTTTCCCCCAAACTACACACATAAATCATATTTGAGTAACTGACTTTGTTAATGGCTTGAAAGTAAAGGAAGAGGTTTGCTTTGCAGTGAATACAAGCAACTTTAGCGTTACATGAATATATTCAGGGAAGTTTTTTGGCTTCTCATCACCAGAAATTTCTGACTACTTTTCTCTGAAGGTATCAACCTTCTGCCATGCTAAATAGTCACTTCTTTTTCTTTTCTCTTCCATGCCCTCTTCTTTCCTTCTCCCTACTTCTTCACTTCCTAATCTCTGTGTTTGAGCATGAACAGCAGTTTAGTGCTTTTTTGGGGGAGGGGGTGTTATTTTTATCTTCCAATTGGCCTTGCCTTTTACATGCAAAGTGGCATCTGAAGGGTTTCCTATTCCAGGATGGTTTATTCCTTAGCATGAATGCTACTGCTTGCTATTTAAAAGAAAGTCACTCTGCAGCATAGCTCCTTAAAGACTGAGGATGATGGAGGCAGGACAAAATCAAGTCCCTTTTTAATTCCAGTAACAACTTTGGAGGAATCCTGCCATGCTTCCTTGGATAGTTCCTCTTCTGACACTTAGATATGACATTTACAGTTTTTATATTGCATCAATGAGTTGATTTTAAACCACTGAAATATTTATATTTGAATTTTTAAAGTAGAACAATAAGATTTTTTTTCTCAAAAAGTAGGAAGCAACCGAAGCTACTGGTAATAAAAAAGGAAAGAACTGTTAGAAGTTTCCAGAAGTAAATACGAAAAAGTGGTTTTGGTTTCTTCAAATAAATAAAAGTGGTGTCTGCCGAAATCATTACGAATTTCTCAGGATAGTTTTGAAACTTTATACATGAACAAATAAATAAATCTTACAGATTATAATAATGGTAGAAATATCTAAACCAATTTGAAATATAATTTTAAGCCAAATTTCTTACAAAAAATGAAATATGTCAGAGGAATCCAGCAAATAGCTGACTATATAAAGAAATGATCAATGTCTGAAACCTTTAAAAAAGAAAAGATACTCTCTTAGCTGTTACTAGACACTCTCCACAAAACTATAATGTGACTTAGAACTAATAAGTATAAAGATTAAGATAACATTTTTTTATCAGAATGAAAGAAAAGCAGATCCTAAGTAGAATTTTTTTCTCTGAAAATAGATTGCTAGACTCAGCTCTGCCTTTTGTGTTTTGATTCCAGTAAACCTGTATCCAAAATTTAGCTTAGCAGGGTTTCTTATCAGGTAGATGTCAAATGTAGAAAATCAGAATCAAATGCTTTTTGGAACTTGAACAATAGTATTTTCATGTGTAATTCAGACTTATTTTGCTGGCCAGAAGCATGCTGGTTTTCATCTGTTTTTCTACACTGGTGAAGCTTCAGGCCCCTTGGTTTGTAAACCTTGGTGGGAATTACTTTCAGGTTCTCATAGTTTTCATGATGTCATCAGGTGTTTCCTGATGATGACTCCTGGACATCTCATGCCCACCCTATCTCCACATGATTATTTCAGACTGGTGAGTGTGTGAAATACAAGGCTTAATCTCTTGTTTAAACATCTTGAAAGGTCTGTGCATTTAATACATGAACATACTTTTGAGAGGATTCTGAAAAGTATGTTCAGAAAAGTATGGTGTTGAAAACTAGTTTAGTTTGGCATGCAAAATAGTTGATAGATCTGTACCTTTGACATCCACATTTCCTACTGTTTGCTTGAGTTCCTGTGGAAGATATGCTGTAAAATAATAGAAAGTGAGTCCTTAAGAGAGCTTCAGTGAGTTTAAAAGAATAAGACAAGAGAATGGAATTGCTTAAGGACTCACCGTTAAACTGAAAACTGTAACAAAGTTAGTCTGGTACCAGCATACCAGTTCTGTACCTATCTGGCTTTCAAAACCTCTGAATATGTTTTCTTTTTATGTATATAGATGTGTGTATGTACATATGTGTATAAATGTTAGTTGTTGTTGATGGATGTTTGCTTATCTGACAGATCCAGTGAGCCAAGTTCTCTTTATGATCAGAGAAGATACACAAACAACAGAGGCTGTAACATAAGTTAACTTATACCCTTATCTGTTGTGTCTTGTCCAATATCAGTATTTCTAGAGAGAAATGACAGTTAGTATCAGTCAGTCACACGAAATTCCCAACCTTAGTATAAGTATTTGATACTCACTACTTATCCCCAATGTCTTTGATCAACTGATAGTGGTGGAAGTACTGGGATTATTTTGGAACATTATGGAAGACAAAACTCGTGTCTGGTCTTTTCTGTATTATCCTGTTCATTAAATATGGCATTCATTCTTTCTTCTCTTCTAACATTCTTCCTTTTTTGTTGTACGTTTGAGTTAGTTTTTTCTTGACTATAAGATGCCCTGCCCCAAACATCTAGAGTGCATTATTTATCAAAAGGCCCCTGAATGTATCTGTTTGCATATTGTGCTCATTGTGGATAGTTAAGGGGAAGTTCTCATCCTAGTGAATATGACCATAAGTGCCCACCCTGTAGTTGGTGACCTGTAATTCAAATAAATTCCCTGACCCTTAAGGAAAGTTTCAGGAGAAATCACTCATGAAAGTAACTGTGATTTTTTTTCCCTCTGTGCCGGGAGAGATGGATATATAATGGCTTTAGCTTCTAGAGCAGTGGTTCATAACAGTTCAGGTCATGGTTTCCTTTGAGATTCTGATGAAAGTTGAGTGCACTCACTCACACACACACACACACACACACTCAAGTTTTGCAAAGTATTTCAGAGGAAATTGGTCCTATTAAGACTTATGCATACAGGTTTAGACCCCCTCATCTTGAGAACCCACACATTGAACATTCTGCGTACTGATACAAAAATCCATTTTGTAAAATTACAAAATTAAACAGCCATAATATGTCCACTATACCCATATCTCTTGAAATTTACCCTCTTCCATATCCTACTTCTGTTTTTTTCTTATTTTTTCTCTGATAAATCTCTTTTCCACTCCTAGTCAACTATGCTTTTCTCCATCTGTTCCCCACATGCCTTGGTTCCTGTAGGAGACTTGACAAATTATATGGTAGTGCTTAGAGGAAACGGGCTATAGAATGGTTACATAATTTTGGTAGCAGTCACTGTGCAGTGTGCCAAAAAGTAGTGATCCTAGTTTCATTTTGTCAGTATCAAATGCAAAGAAAGAACAGAGGGAAGATGTGGTGGTTATATTTTACAGGCACACAAGATTTGATATAAAACAAAAAATATTGATGCTTTTTCAAAAATGTTTAGTATTTGATGTCACTTGAATTATGGGCCAGGAAAATAAAGCACCGACTTTGTTTTCAAGGGTGTTTAACAGGAGCTTTTAGTTTTAGAAGTGAAAGTCTGGTTACCTACAGTTGATCTTTAAGTTATTTAATTCTGTGCCACATTTTAAGTAGACTCTGTAGAAACCAATGAAAATGAAAACCAATGAAGTGTCCATTTCAAGATACACCTTTAGAATTAAGCAAGTTAAATCAATGGAAATCAATAGAATGTTAGGAGAACCAAGAAAACTACCTGACAGGAGAGCAGTGAAGTAGTGAATTAACTTTTCATACCAGAATCAGTATATTTCCACTGCAGTCCTCAGGCTGCATAGTCTCACTTGGGTGAATTAATCTATATGTGATTTCTTGATTTTAACTATTTGAGGCCATTGTTCTTAAAAAAAAAAAAAATTGCTTTGTGCTAGAGTAGGGGCAAAACTTGCTTTTTTGAATATCGTCTCAGGTCTGAGATCCAGGAACGTATGAAACTTCCTTGAATGTAAAGATTCTAGCTCTTGCTTACTTTCCTGAGAAATGCTTGGTCCAGTTTTCTTTGAGATTTTGGTCAATAACAATAATAGGTGATTATGACTCAGTGCATTGAATTTTGTGCATTGTTTTGATAGGCTTTATAGCATCTGCTCTCTAAACAATTGTTCACATTTTAGGATAGTGAAACTCTATATGCACTAAGCAGAAGACTAAAGGTCCACCCTACTTCTACCTAATACCTGTTCTATCCACTAAAAAAAGAAATAACAGGAAAATAAAGATGATGTATCACATGATGGATTTAGGCTATAGAGGGTAATTTGATAATTCTTAAAATTGCTTCAGCATATGAATGGTTATCATGAACTTCTCTTTCTGGAAGTCTTGAAACTGTAACCATGGTTTTTCACTTGTCTGGGATGGTTTAAATGTGGTCCTGCCAAAATTCCATAGAATCTTTTAGTAAACTTTTCTAAGAATAATCTATATTAAAGAGTCAAAAATTGATCAAACCAATAGTGTTCTGAGTTACAGATGTTGATTTCTAGATTGCCTATGTACTGTTTAAAAAATACATTTTATATTGTTTGTCTTATGCTTATATGAGTTCTCCACAAGTAATTTTATGTTTACAAAAGACACTAGATTATTTTAAAAAAGGAGATAAGAGAAGGGGGCCCCAAGCCCTACCTGAAAGTGCAGTGTCATTCATACCTTATATTGTTTTTTGTAGTATTGATGGACATTTTATTGTATTTTTCTGCAATTAAAAATCTCACATGTACAGACTTGATACAGAGTGAAAAACTGAAGACTTAATCAGACCTAAGGAGGAGCTGTGACATAAGAAACAAGAAAATTTCCCTGACTCTGTTGAGAAAAGCCAAGATATTTAGATTTTTGTAAACTTCCTAATAAAGATACAAAGTCATCTCTACTTCAGAATTCTGTGTAGAAGATGACTTTCTATATGATATATAAAATAAGTAAGTACCTACTGTATATCATAGGGAACGATACTCAGTATTCTGTAATAACCTATAGTGGAAAAGAATCTGAAAAATAAATGTGTATTATATTTATAAAACATATATATAATAAACTGAATCCTGCTGTACACTAAAGCTAACTGCTGCTGCTGCTGCTAAGTCGCTTCAGTCGTGTCCGACTCTGTGCGACCCCATAGACGGCAGCCCACCAGGCTCCCCTGTCCCTGGGATTCTCCAGGCAAGAATACTGGAGTGGGTTGCCATTTCCTTCTCCAGTGCATGAAAGGGAAAAGTGAAAGTGAAGTCGCTCAGTCGTGTCCGACTCTTAGCGACCCCGTGGACTGTAGCCTACCAGGCTCCTCCGTCCATGGGATTTTCCAGGCAAGAGTACTGGAGTGGGGTGCCATTGCCTTCTCCGACTAAAGCTAACATAACATTGTAAATCAACTATACTTCCATTAAAAAAAGATGACTTTTTATTAGGTATCTACTAGTAATATGTTAAGTTGGTAGATGAACTAGTAACCTGGAAATAGACAAATTGAGGCCTGGTTGTTTTATGCTATATAGGATCTTAGACCAAACCTTAAAACAGTTTTCCATTGAGTATTAACTACCACATTTGTCAATAATTGGCAATACTCAGTTTTTTTGGCCTAAAAGTGGCAATTTTGTCTCTCTACATAATTCCATTAGATATATTTTGCAAGTATAAGTGCTGTAGGTTATCTATTTTAAAATGGAGATAACAATTATGTTTTCCACATAAACTTGTTTTGAAGATTAAATGAGATAATACATGCAGCTTGCTCAGTACAATGCCTAGTATAGTAAGTGCTCATGATCTCTTGCTATTATCACTGTTATTAAGATGTAAAAAAAAAAAGTCACTGTATTTAAATGAAATAAAAAATAATTACCAAATTAAAAGATATTTTCCCTTTGTTGGCTTGAAATATATCACCTAGTTAATAGTGAGTGAAATATGGTCTTAGTAAGTCTGTCTTCACTTTGATGTAGAAACCATTACGTTATTCAGCTCTCTATCCTTAGTACTTTGAAAATGTCTTTTACCTAGTAAGTGCCAGTGTATATTGAATTGAATTGAACCGAATTTCTGTTAGGTTACAGAGCAATTTCTAATTCTACCTTATTTTTTTTCGAGACCTCATTACAAAAGATATAAATAAATTAGGCATATGAATGTATTTCAAGGTACTTGCAAGAAGTAGTCATGATAAGAAAATCTCATAAATAGTAACTGTGTGATCATTAGATGCACTGAGACATAAGATAGGCAAATGGGCTCCTTGAGGGCAGAGGACAGAAGGGGAACATTTGACTCCTGCTCAGACCTGTACCAGGACAGTTCAAGGACAGTTGAGGGTTACCTGTAGCTGGAATAGGTCCTCCTTCCATTCGGACCCTTGTCAGAGAAGAAAAGCTCCCTCAAAGAACAAGACTGGGCATCCTCAAATCTTAAAGAACCAAATCTAGGTTTTGTTAAAGTAGTATATTCTCTTGGACTCCTGGTATTGACAGAAATTATTTTTAGCCATCTTATATGGTTATTTTGTGTAAATTTGGACTAGCATTAAATTAGACATTAGCTTCCTTATCATAGTTATTTTTTCTTTTATGTACCAAATTCATTTAAAATCACTTATCCATCACTTTGATGGGCTAGTCAATTTGTTAGTGCTGCTCAAAATACAATATTGAAAAAATTTTAAATGTACTTTAATGAAAATTTCTTCACTGTTCTACATTTCTTGAAAATGACTTACGTTCTTATGTATAAATATAGGAGTCTCACCATTAATTTAGAATGGGAATATTATAACAGGACCTTATGTGATATTCCAGCGATTCTTTGGAATTTAGCTTCTATTAGTGTGTGCCATTTGATGAGTCTATTTCACCACCGTTTTCCTCCATTCCACTTTCCACAAAACTTTTGTTCTGGCAATGTCTGTGAAGTCATTTGGCAAGAACCTATCATTACATATTAACTTGGCCTTTGCTTTTTTCTCATTAGATGCTAACTATTAAGGGAACACATTAATCTCCCACACTGTCATTTTCATGATGACACACCAAAAGCTCAATTTATTAAGTAACTTAAGAATCTACATCTTATTCTGCGAAAATGGCTCTCAATTGATAATTATCACTGCAAGAAAGAAATTTTGTCTCGATAGTGTAAAGAATTCCATATGAGTATTGTGTTCAGTTCAGTTGCTCAGTCATGTCCAACTCCTTGCAACCTCATGGACTGCAGCATGCCAGGCTTCCCTGTCCATCACCAACTTCCGGAGTTTACCCAAACTCAGGTCCATTGAGTCGGTGATGCCATCCAACCATCTCATCCTCTGTTGTCCCCTTCTCCTCCTGCCTTCAATCTTTCCCAGCATCAGGGTCTTTTCCAGTGAGTCAGTTCTTCACATCAGATGGCCAAAGAATTGGAGCTTCAGCTTCAGCATCAGTCCTTCCAATGAATATTCAGGACTGATTTCCTTTAGGATTGACTGGTTGGATCTCCTTACAGTCCAAGGGACTCTCAAGAGTCTTCTCCAGCACCACAGTTCAAAATCATCGTGTTAGATATGGCACAATTTCATGTGTGGGTTTTCAAAATTGAAAAAAAAATTGGGCTACTTCACTGTAGCCCATGAATATGTTTTTTGAATGAATACATTGAAGAACAGAGCTAAATATAATTGAAACAAAAGGAAGTGTCCCTGTGAAATGAATGTATCTGCTACCTTGACTGTATGTAGAACTGATTCTTCCAAAGAAAAGCATGGAGATATTTATTACAAAAGGTATTTTGTAAATTGAGGTAATATTTCAAAATATTTAGTTAAGCCCAAGAAACTTCAGTGGCTGAACCCTACTATATTTGTCATTTGATACCTTATGCTTATTTTATTGCTAATTTTATTGCTAATTTTAGTTGTTACCTAAGCTTCTTGTAATCACCTGAATCTGGTAGAAAATTTTTACTATGGCATTAATTTGTCTTGACAACAAACTGTGTGTGTATTAAATGTAATTGCACTTGAAGGAGCCATCAGAAGTGTCAGAAAACCTGAAGGCCAGTGCTATCTCTGCCACTTTCTAATAATAACTCAGAATTTTTGAAAAATCAGGATCTCTCAGCCTCAATTTCCTTATCTAATGCTACTTGGTTTGCCTCATCAGGGGGTTAGTTGTGAGGAAGCAGTGTAAGTTGATTGTACTTTGAAAGCATTAATCTTATGCTTATACATGTTACTACACTAGAGACCCCCCCCTGCCCCCAAGTGTGAAGTGTTTAAAATCTTATGTATTTTCAATTGTTAAGATTCTCCAGTTCTTTCACTTATTTTAGACATTTCTACCCATTATTTCATCCTTAATTTGCATCATTTAAAAAGTTATTATAGATCAGATGTCAGAAAACGCAGGCTGAGTCCTGTCCATTACCTATGTTTGTAAATAAAGCTTTATTAGAACACACTCATGTTCACTGATTTATATATTTTCTATGACTTTTTTCACTGCAATGGCCGTTGAATAGTGTGGAGAGACTGTATGGTCTGCAAAACCTAATATATTTATTATGTGGCTTTCTGTAGGAAAATATTGGTACCCTCTGTTACATATCACTAAAGTCCAGGGCCAATGATAATTCAGTCCTTTCTGGAACCTAAGTCTTGTAGATGATGTAATTTCCATACTCTCCTGTAATGGACTAAGTGGGCCTGAATATATCCTCTTAGTAAGGAGCAGCCTTACCCCCTCACTTGTGATCCATGAGTTCAAAGATGTGGATGTCTTGAAATCTTGTTTCTTTCTTGCTCCTTTCAGTGTCTTGATTCTTTGAAAGAATAGTCTCAGTGAGTTGAATGATGTTGCTGAAAATTTTGGTTAGAAATCTAGGCACATTTAAAGTCTAGTTCATTACCAGGGCACCACAGTATATGCAAGCTAATGTCTCACATATTTTTAAGTTCAAATGGAACATTGAATAATGGAAATTACCAGTCCAGCAAACAGACAATGTGGAAAGATAAAGTAGATAAATTCACATTTTAAATGCACTAGAAACAGTAAATTCCTGTTACTAGGTTTTCATATGTTTAAGGTTTTAGGCTTAGGCTATATTCATGTGAATTTGAAAATATCTAGTGGGAGAGATGGGGGATTTGGCAATCTATACAAGTTTACTTTCTACTACTTTAGAAAAGTCAGAGGTGTCTCATTTAACATAAAGCATTTTAGAGCTGAAATGGACCTGAGAGATCAACATTTCCCAACCTCTTTTGACCCACAGACCATTTTCATAGTAATTTATATTCTTTTCAGTCCTCTTAGGAATTTTTAAAATCAGTTCATCATTTTTGTGTGATATATTATGAAGAGATAATTTTAAGTGAAAACTATTTTATCTTAGATTAGTACATTGTTAAGGATTATATTATACATTTTCTTTTAACATGATTATTAATGATGACATACATAAACAAAGGAGAAGGCAATGGCACCCCACTCCAGTACTCTTGCCTGGAAAATCCCGTGGACGGAGGAGCCTGGTAGGCTGCAGTCCATGGGGTCGCGAAGAGTCGGACACGACTGAGCGACTTCCCTTTCACTTTTCACTTTCATGCATTGGAGAAGGAAATGGCAACCCACTCCAGTGTTCTTGCCTGGAGAATCCCAGGAACGGGGGAGCCTGGCGGGCTGCCGTCTATGGGGTCGCACAGAGTCAGACACGACTGAAGTGACTTAGCAGCACATAAACAAATTTTGCCTTTTTTCATTTGTAAGTGAAAGTCGCTCAGTCATGCCCAACTCTTTGCTACCCCATGGACTATACAGTCCATGGAATTCTCCAGGGGATCTTTCTAACCTAGGGATTAAACCCAGATCTCTCCTGCATTGCAGACAGATTCTTTACCAGCTGAGCCACAAGGATGGGTGGTAAATACTTTCTTGAACTTCCCTGGTGGCTCAGATGGTAAAGAATCTGCCTGCAATGCAGGAGACCTGGGTTCGATCCCTGTGTTGGGAAGATCTCCTGGAGGAGGAAATGGCCACCCTCTCCAGTATTCTTGCCTGGAGAATTCCATGGACAGAGGAGCCTGGTGGGCTACAGTCCATAGGATCACAAAGAGTCGGACACGACAGAGTGACTAACACACTCACACACACATATTTTCTCAGTTCACAAAGAATTTGTGAAAGAAAAAAATGAATTGTTATAAAAATTGAAAATGACATTATTTTCATATGTAATTTTGAAACTGAAATGTAGATTAATGTAAGAGGCAAAAATTATTTTCATGATCTGCTTGAAATTCTTAGACTATGATATAAAAATTAATTTGTCTTACTGTTTTTATATTTGTGCTTTTAAGTGATGACATCGGGGAGATTTGGAGTTTCCCTTCTCCAAAGAAATCATATTGACTGAAAAGTTAAGTGAAAAATCAAATTAGTTATAATTATGTGTACATTTTTGTATATTTTAACACTTTGCAAGTACCAGATGTATACGAATATTCTATGTAAGAATTTTGATCAGATAAATATATCCTATGAACCTCTTTAGGCAATTTGGCACAATCATTAATATTTTGGGGCTTCCCCGGTGGCTCAGACAGTAAAGAATATGTCTGCCATGCAGGAGACGGGAGTTTGATCCCTGGGTGGGGAAGATCCTGTGGAGGAGGAAGTGGCAACCCACTCCAGTATTCTTGCCTGGAGAAGTCCATGGACAGAGGAGCCTGGAAGGCTATAGTCCACGGGGTTGCAAAGTGTCAGATACGACTAAATGACTAACACACACATTAATATTTTAATTTTATAAATCTTTATTTAAAATGCCTCTCCCCCTGCCTTTTTTTTTTTTTTTTTTTTTTGGCTTTTGCTATCAACCAGAGGTCCATGATGATTATGCTTTAAACTCCATATGACCACAAACAAGGTGTCTTAAGCTTGAGCCATGGCCAAGGACCGTGGTAATTGTCTGAGGGTCTGGTTCAGGGCATGCTTTTCTCCATGTGGACCTCATGCTTGTTCCATGTATGGTTGGAGACTCTTGATCCCTCCAACTTAAAAGGAAAGGGTATTTCAGTGATTATTTCACAAAGGAATGAAAACACTTGTTACTGACAAGGGCCCTGTGGTCACTGTTGCTCATCTTACACACAAGGAAACTACAACCAAGTGAAGTGAAATGCTATTTCTGGGTCTATACAGTAGCCTAATGGCTACCATCTGGCATCTTTCCACATAAATGTGAGTGATTAATAATGGTACTGTACCCTGCACAAAGCATGTGAAGCTGACCTGGTTCTGATTTTTAACTGGGAGTAGCTCAGATGTTCGAAGAAGGCAATGGCACCCCACTCCAGTACTCTTGCCTGGAAAATCCCATGGACGGAGGAGCCTGATAGGCTATAGTCCATGGGGTCGCTAAGAGTTGGACACGACTGAGCGACTTCACTTTCACTTTTCCCTTTCATGCATTGGAGAAGGCAATGGCAACCCACTCCAGTGTTCTTGCCTGGAGAATCCCAGGGACGGCGGAGCCTGGTGGGCTGCCGTCTATGGGGTCGCACAGAGTCGGACACGACTGAAGCGACTTAGCAGCAGCAGAAGCAGCTCAGATGTTAAAGAATTTGCTGCAATGCAGGAGACCTGGGTTAGATCCCTGGGTTGGGAAGATTCCCTGGAGAAGAGAATGGCAACCCACTCCAGTATTCTTGCCTGGAGAATCCCGTGGACAGAGGAGCCTGGTGGGCTACAGTCCATAGAGTCACAGAGTCAGACACGACTGAGTAATGCTAACTATCCCCAATCATATATTGTGTTCTAAAGCTGTTATTCAGCAGAGGAAGCCTGTTCAGTTATTTCTTGGGTGTTTCATTTGATTCTTAATGTGTCTTCCTTTATAATAGATACACCAGTATTCTGATTGAAATTATTTGTAATTCTAGTCACAGCAAATACCTATTCCATAGAAATCACTTTGTAACAAAGGGTACTGAACCTGAAATAATGAATCATCTACTGGAATCAAGTCATTGGTTGAATGACTTTACAGAGATAAAAAATTTGGAGGATACCCTAGTGCAATAAATTTTCAGCATGAACAAAATTTGTCCAAAACAGTATGGAATAATTGGTTTAAATCACTGCTATAAATTCAGACTGAAGATTAAGTAGAGTCTGTTGTAGCATGTGATCTCTATTGGTCAGTCCAGTAGAATCCCATTGAAGGTGTGTGTCCATTTGTAAAATTGATTTGGTCATGACTATTTTTCCTGCTGATTATAATAAATGGATACTTGGTTGTCTTCGGCTGATTGATTGTTGACTGTTCTATAATTCAGCATATATTTCTTGATCTGTAGTTCCTCCTCTCCATTGTTAAATTTATCATATTACATTATCATCCAATTTAAGACTGTGCTGTCATTTTGTTGGAGATTATTTTAAACCAATCTGTTATTACCATTAGGAGTGGAAAGTTTTCTGTTTGTAAGGTAATATGTTTAGTGGCTAGCCTGTAGTGAAGGTGAAGTGTTAGTCTATGAGAGGATCACAAAGCATTTAGAAGTTTAGTCTGGTTTAAGTATGGGTTGGCCAAAATGTTCATTCAGGCTTCCATAAGATGTTACAGAAAAACTTGAATGAACTTTTTGGCCAGCCCAATACGTATTTTTATGAAATGGGAATATATATCTTGGGTGTCTGTATTTAGAGGTTCATGTTTTTCAAGCAACATTTTAGGATTATAAGGAAAACAAGGTCTTAACTAACTGATTAACGAATCAGCAAGTATTCTACTGTTCAGTATTTCTTCTACTCGTAACTGCTGGCTATATTTGTTCTTGACAGAATCACTTACCTGTGCTCATTCCTGACAAGCTAACTCTCTGGAAGATTTTGAAAAATATTCTGACTACCTTTAAACCTTTGTCCAATAAAAACTGTATTTATTGGCACCAAAGTTCAAGACATTCAAAATTTCACTTAATAAAATAGTCTCTATGCCTATTGGCCAGTTGTTTGATGATCAATTGTTTATAATGATTATGTTTTAGAAAACTAAATTTTCTAACCTTGGCAGAGTGATAGCTTGGAAGAAAACTGTTTGTTTTAAGACTTTTTTGTAAAATCCTAATTAAACAGTTATGCTCTTGGGTTATGTTGTGGACGAGGTAGGTCTGCACTCCATGTGGGGGTAGCTGGACTGGATGGCAGGTGATATCTCCAGATTGCCACATCCCTTTAAGATTCAATAATGCTATCTCTTCAAGCAAGCTATGTTTTTATGGGAACATTAAAACACATTTATTAAAAATATTATGTGAAATCTTGTAAGTTGACCTGCTTGCCACAATTAAGAGTCATGAAGTTCTAAGTGGGAAATTGGGTTAGGAGTAAAGTCTTATTTCTGTAGAACTTTATTGATGACTCTTCACCATGGATGACAATGCTGTGCTGAATGTGCAATGAAAATTAGGCACTTTTGAATAATATTTCCTATTCTTTGATTCCCAAATGGAGTATATAGGGGAGGATGAAAGTGTGTATGTGTGTGTGTGTGCACACATGCAGATGGGTGCTTGGAAGGGGAATATAAATTATAAGATTAGGTTTCTTTTCTTGCCTTTTGACTATCTCAGCGGGAAACACCAATGGCAGATTATTCACATGGCTATGCTGTAAAATCATAGGTTTTTAATATCTGGACTACTGAGTACAAACATAACATTTAAATAAAAATAATTCAGAGTATTTATCTTCACCAAATCTTCTCTGTCCCACAGAGGATGAGAGCTGTCTCTTTAATAATGCAAAGGAGTAGTAAATTTCAAGCTGAGGATGGGCAATAGCAAGGAGAGCGATCTCCAGGCTGCCCTGATGTCAGTGGAGTGCCTTAGGAGAACACCTGATTAGTTCTAACAGGCTGGTTAGCGCCGGGTCACCTCTCTGCCTCCATCTTCCCCAGCAGGGTCACTCATCTCTGGGCTATGTTTGGGAGGAAAGAAGCGAGGGGGAGGGGAAAGAATATATTTAGAGCTTCTCTCATCTCCCCAGCTTTGAGAGCTGTTTATTTTTATTTGTTGTCCAACTGTGTGATTCTCCTCTTTCTCTCACTGCCCACGCTCCTCCCCTCATCATATGTCTGCATACATTCTCTGTGTTAAGGCAAAAACACAGTGTTTTTTTTTTCCTCATCATTGTTTCATTTTTAGAAATCACCAGAAATAAATGTAGCTTATAAATCTATATTTAAGCGAGTATTTACTGTGTTGAAAATGTTAACCAGAAGAAGGGCCCAATTAACATGAAAAACCAAAAAAAAAAGGAAATACAGATATGCATTTATATACCTTTTACTGTCTTAAAAATGGAAGTCAGTATATTTTATAAATCAGTCACATTTAGAGTTGCACTTAATATGTTTTTTACAAAAGAAAAAGATTATCCTCTTTTTAAAAATGTATTTTTTTGTCATCTTTGACTTGTTTTTTTCATCATGGCTATGAACATCAGCTCTTTCTCCTCCCCAGCCCCCACCCTCCATCCAAAAATGAATGCAAAGAAATACTATTAGGCTGTCTGGTTATGTATTTTTTATGAGGCCATACAAGACGCTGCCTGACCCCTTGCAGCTCATGTTATAAGCACACTGAAGATGCTTTTCATTTGGGTTTTGCTTTTCAGCCTGGATGACCTCTATTAAATAAAAAAAGGGGGGGTTGAGAATGGGGGGGGAGGCCTAATATGTGACCCCAGGGACTAGTCGCTTCAAGGATTACATTTAATTCATATGATAATATTGAAATATAACGTTCCTGGGTCCCATGTTTTGGTTATTTTGTCTTTATTTCAGGAACTCATTGATGAATCTTGTCATAGATGTTTTTCATCAATTTTGGGTAGAAACTGTAACTCATGAATTAGGGTCAGATTCTTAAAATTACCTTTTCCCCCTCCTCTTAGGATTCAGGTCACAAATACAAAACATCTCTCTCTTCATAGTTTCTCTAGGAGATACAGAGGAATTAATTTTTTTCTGATGTGTCTGTTAAGAGTTCTCTTTCAAATGAAGAAAATTTTAATTTTGGCATTTTCTTAACCATCATCAAGATCCTGAAGTTCTTGATAAATGTGAATACTAACATCTTTTAAACTCACTCACTGCCTCCCTCCCTTCTATCCCTCTTTCTTTCTTTGCTCCCCCTGCAAAGTCAGTTACACAGATATAATGGTATTCTCTCATATATATGAGTCATGATCTAGATAGTGACCCACGTTTGGGTCGTTGTCCCATGGTACATATATTAATGCTGTAATACAAATTTTTACATTGCTTTTATTATTATCCTACTTTTTATAATTCCCCTAATTAGTTACTAAATAGTCAATTGAATAAATTTTAAGAGACCTATAACTTGACCATGCATCTTTTTTTTTTTTCTTTTTACAGTGAAACGTTGTTCATACAATTTAAATTTAGGATTAATGATCAAAACCAATTTGCAAAAGCATCCTTCTGGTCAGTTTTTAGAATTACATTTCTATTAATGTTTCTTATAATATTGGATGCCTTTTTGTCTTTGCTAGTTGAAATGAGCAGGTTGAGAAATGGAATTAAACTGGACACCATTCATTGTATTTTGAAAATGTTTTTATTCCGTTCACTTAACAGACTAGCACTTAATGTCTGTGAATCAGCTGCTGTTCATCAGTACTGCAGCGGTTCACTTGTCTTGGAAAGCAGGTTCCTTGGAGGGACAGTAACATTTCACCAGAGCTAATAAAGTCAATTAGGATAATGTTATACAGTAGGCCGCTGGAAAAGTAGGTGCATTTTGCACAAATCACTCTATGTTTTTAATTCATACAATTTTACACTTCATAAGGAATATTTAAAGACAGCTATTATTATTAGTTGCATCAGCTTGGAGATATATGTATATATATATGATATGTATATCATATATATATTTAAACACTCTTTTCCTTTTCCCTTTTTCCCCTTAGTTGTTGCAAGAAAACGAAAGCAAGAAAATTTGTGGACATGTTCACACATTTTCATTGCCACACAAGTACTGATGAAAACTGATCAAAGCTGGGAAATTCATTGCAGTCGCTGAAACCCCTTCTCAAGCCAGTCCCTTATTGCATCGGTATTGGTACAAATGTGATTCAGCAAATAAAACCCCTAGCTGCCTGGCCCCCTCTGCAATCAGAGAGCAGCAAAGTGGATCCGCAATAGGGTTTTTTTTCACGATGACTCATAATTTTCCTACATTTGTTTGCATCACAGTCTTAACATTTCTGACATCTGGGTTACTGGTGAAAACGTACATATGTCTCTGTGTATACATAGAGTATGTATATTTTTGTCTTGGTTAGTCATTGTATGTGAGAGGGATGTTTTAAAAACAGAGACTTCAGGTTCTCCTTTGTAAAGCATTAAGCTGTGACCCTCCCCTCCTCCCTTCCCTCCCCCTGTAGCCCTGGACTTCATGATGCCTTCTTGACTGCTAGCTGAACATGGAGTTGTCTTTTTATTTATTTTTTTTATAAACCCAGTCACAACACAGAAAGAGGAGGAGGAGGGGAGAGAGAGAGAGGGAGAGAGAGAGGGAGAGAGAGAGGGAGAGGGAGAGAGAGAAGTAAAAACCCTGAAGGATGGTTCTCAAAAATTCTAAAGGAACCACAGGGAATTCCTTTTAAGAGCAACAGAAAGCAAGCTAGCTGAGGTAAGGCAGATGTGGACAGCCTTTCTTTTCTTCTCTTTTCTTTCCTTTCCTCTGTCTCTTTCTGTATATCTATCTCTATCCATTTCCTCTCTCTCTCCTTATATTCTGTCTTTCTCTCCCTTTACATTCATTTCTCTCTCTCTCTCCCTCTCTCATCCTCTTTTTCCCTCTCTCTCCCCCCCTCTCCTTCTCAAGAGCTGTTTCTTTATGGATCTGGGAGGGTAGGTGGGTGGGGGAGCTACCTAACTTCTTCCCTGCTTAAGCAATCTGAGAATGGAACTCATGTGAATATGCAAATAGGACTGCCTGGGCCGCGTTGCTGACACGTGTATGTGTTGTATCCTTCTCTCCACCTCCCTGTCTTAGTGTCTGATCTTCAACAGATTGCTGTTGTTTCTTGTGATCACCAGCACAGCGTGCTGGAGAGAGAGATGGGGGGAGAGGTGGGGACTGGAGGGAGTGTTGTGGGGCTGGAAGGCAGGAAATCAGACATGATTGCTGTGACTTTTTTATATTAATGTGTGGCTTTTTTTTTCTAGCTCATTTGCATGTCAAAGTGGCGGAGGTGTGAGGGCAGAGATTAGTATGGAGATGACATAATGATGCAATGAATTAAATGTGATCACTTCTCAGAGCGGGGTGGGGGGGTGAGGTGGGGGGGAGCAGTGAGTGGGGAGGGGGGTAGTCAGCAAGACAGACGGAGTGAGAGAGCAAGAGGGGAGCGCTGCTTCTGATCTTCACCACACAGTTGATTGATGTCACCAGCGAACAGAATGCATCTTTTTATTGTGATGATGGTGATGGTGGTGGTGGTGATGCTGATTGCCATGATTACACTTATCGTTAGTGTGAAATTTGAATTTTAAGTGGTCAGTGCAGGAGCTCCAGTGCATGTGATTGTTTGGTCCATCACTGCAAACCCTTTACTGTCAAAATTTAACGCAGCTCCACGTTTGCTTTTATTTAAAAAGGAGAATGCAACATACAGGAAAGAGATGACTGATTTCTGATGTTACACACTGAGCTGGGATACCAAGGGTTTTCATGTTTCTTTATCTCTATTTTGTGTATGCAAACAAAAAAAAAGAGGGGGATGAGATTAAAAACATTTTTATTATTATCAAAAAAGATCTTTTACGGATCAGCAGGGTGGCAGGGGTTTCAACCGTTGACAATCAAGAAAATGCAATTTCATCTCTGGCATTCAGCGTTATCTTCCTTTAATAACAAAACCAAACCGGACTGATTACTGAACAAAGCAAATTCTCAGGCGGCTAGTTGCAGGTCTGAATGCAGGAGTAAAAATGGAACATTTTCCCCCTTGCTTTTGGCTATTTTGTATGCAACACCTGTAAATATGCAGGAGGTAGTTGTAAAAGGATTCATGGGAAAGGAGAGGGGGGGTTTTAATTTAAACTTTCTGATAATTAAAAGAAGAAAAAGAATATAAACACACTAGAAGGGTTTGTAGACTTCGTCGATTTATTTGTTGTAGAAGTCAAATTCATTCTGTCTGCCCGTAAGTTTTCCTCTGATTAGTCCCATCTATTGCTTCTTTGGGAGGATGAACTTCCTACAGTATAGACAAATCAGTATAGAAATTTAGGTCTAATTGTTACGTGTGCAATAACCATGATGATATAAATGAGCACTTAAGAATCCACAGAACATCACTAACATTAATTTATTGAAAAAGAAAATCCAAAGCAACTCCATTAGTTTTTCCCTGTTATTGTTAAGGACTTTAAATGGATTTCCTAATTGGATAATTTTATTCACAAGAATAATACGCAAATGGAAAACGAGCCCTAACCCTTGGGGAGGAGGGGGTGGTCTGCAGAAGGAGGAAGAGTCAGGGTAAGAGCAAACCCCTGTCAACTTGTAGGACACCTGCTTGGATAGCACATTGAAGAGAAAGGTGCAGGGTTCCGAGAAAAGCACCCATGTGTGAGAACGAGCAGTCAAACGGGTGGAGGGACCAGGGTGCTTTAAGCATGTTCAGGCAACACAGGAGATGAATCCCCTTGCCTCTTTTTTGTTATTTAAAACAGTGTCCATCATTGTCACCCCTCTTTGGTCACAGGCCCTCCAGATTGATTCTATCCCAAGTTTTCCTAACACAGAGCATCACATCTTTGCCCCCTTTCCCTCTTTCTCATTCGCATCTTCGGCATTTTTTCTCTACCATGTTCCTCTTCTTGAAGTGGCACTGGGGCTTGCATTGTGTCTCTTCCTTCTCCTAGATGAAGGCAGCTATGCTTACAATAACCTGTATCTCACTGAATGCTGTGCGTGGCTACTATTAATAGAAAAGCATCTTGTGTTCTATTCTTACACCCTTTGCCTGCCAAATACTGGGAAATGGAATCAAGACAGAGAAAAGTTCTTGAGCTCTGGTCTGGACTGGCTTTCCTCCACACACATCAACACCTGTATCCTTATTCTCCACCTGTCCTCAGGTGGTACTGTGGCCTCTTCCGCACCCTGCTTTATCCTTGCCTTAGTCTTCTAGGCCAATAAAGAAGAAAGGCAGGGATGAGGATTGTTCCTATTGATCTGCCCAAGGGGATCATTAGGCATCCGTATCAATCTACAAATCAGTGGGCCTGTGTTACTAGCTTGGGCAGTCATTGCCAATTTGTTCCTATTAGATGGTGGAGCCTGGAGGTGTTTGATGAGCAGATTGGGTCTTTATCTCAGCACTGGAGAGTATGCAGGCTTGCTGCCAGACAGCAGAGGTTTACAGGATATTTTGGTAGCGGGGACAGGGATCCTTATGAGTACTGCTTTTCAGCCTGAAATCTGTCTGCACATTAACTGGACTTCCACAGTGGACCCTACCCCACCCTCACGGATCCGATTGTCTCTAGTTAAAACTAGCCCCCACTTTTCCTCCCCTAGCCCTGACATCTCCCTGGAAAGCTGTCCACAGAAATATCTTCTTGAGTGTTCTTTTGTAATCCTTTCAGGGACTGGACCAGCGTCATTGGAATGTAGGCACTTTTTCTTTTCCTTCCTCCAGCTCCTTGCTACCGGGAGCAGTGTATTTACTGTCGAGCAGGTGACACTGAGCTGCGATTTTCTCTGTAGTTCAATTAGAGAAAGTAAAAGTTAAAGCTCCAGGTAATTTTGTTTGGGGAATTCTATTTACCTTTTCTCTTTGAATTGAAATCTAGAAGGAAATGTGTTCTCATTGCCATCTTTGTAATTAAAAAAACAATCTTTACATCCTTGTCTCTAGTGTTGGGCTTTGAAAGAGCAACAACTATGGCAGAAGCCAAGTTCTCTTGTATGCATGTAGATTTGAAAAATAAAAATTATGTTTCCATGGGGGAAGGGGAGGGAAACAGGATAATGAATGAATAAGCACAATTTATGCCATTTTACTGCTGCAAGGATGACATTTCCTCTTCATTATTTTGTGAAAATCTCAATTTTAAAGCTGGTTTTACTCCTTCCTGGCGTGAGCATTATTCAGTATAAATATCTGACCATTGCCAGACCATGGTGATGTTCTCAGTGACATTTCTGCTTTATAGTTTTCATTGTGGGGGGGGAAGAGAGGCAAGGGAAGGTGAGTTGATTCAGACAGGGAGGGAGGGAACCAGGGCAGTGCCCATGTTTTTATCTCACTCTTGAGTTTGTTACCTGTGAATAATAAGTTATTCAGAGCCCCGCCTTGGGGAGATGGGCAAAGTAGCCCAACCTGAGTTGTATACTTAGCACTTCTGTCCTTGAAAATTTGTTCATCATTCCACATGGGCAAAAAAGTGTGTGTGTGTGTGTTTTTAATATAACCTTTTATGTTTTGAGTATTGAAAATAAGATGGAATTCTGTTTACACTAGATACCAATTTGCAAGTAGTTTTGGCCTGCTTTTACTTACCTAACATACTTTTTAGATAACTAAAGAGAAAAACCTGCATTTTAATTTAGAAAACTTTAACTTAGTGATTATTACTGTTTATAGCTTATATTTACATTGTCCTCAGCTGCCTATTTATCTGTTTCTTTTTTTTGTTCCTCCCCGGTCCTGTTCCAGTGCATCCACTCTAAGGAGCATTCATTTCAATCCATTTGACAAGAGCCCTGCTTTTTTTTTGGTTGTGGAGTAGCTCGCAGAACTTCACAGAAATACATCTGTGTGGGGTGTATGATTGTTGGAAGTTAAACCACCTTAATTTATCATAAACCAGACAGCCAGTCAGCTTTCATCTTTACAGTGTATGTATAGAAATTGATTTGGAGTGGACTCAGAGGAATGTTTTAAGAGTTTGTTTTGCAAATATTTGTAAACCGTTTTCTCTGGAGCAGAGTCTGTTTCAGTATGGTCATTATACTATTAAGAACAGAGCTTATTTTGAGGAAGATGCTGCCAAAATCTGCTGTTTGTTTTATCATGAGGGTTGGGAGTTCACATTTGTTTGGCCACTGACATACTGTCAAAACCAGAGATATCTGAATAAGCCGGTTATTTTATTCATCCTCAGGATCCTCCCTCTTGCATCTTTCTGAACCCTATGAAAACTTTCAAACGAGTGAAAGAAACAACCCAGGTGCTCACTTTGATTTTCTGCCTGAAGGACAGAAAGTGGACCCTTTTGCATTTCACTTTAGTAGAGAAAGGAAACCCTTCATTTTCTCATCTCATAAGGGCTTATTACTTAGGGATGTTGATAATGTGTTGCAACTTTATAGAAACTTTTAATCAATGAGAGTCTGGTTCTTTAGCCAGGACATTTATAGTTTCCAATTCATCTAGCCTGGGTAGGAGGGACATTACTTTTATTTCTCTTATAGTGATAAAAAACATTTTCATTCCATAACACAGTTTGTTTATCTATCCATATATCTCCTTGGTTTTTCTTGTTTTATTTAGTGTGGCTTCATATATCCCATTTCTCCATGAAACAATTGATACATTCTCAGTGCGTGCTGTTGTGGGTAGAAAAAAAAACTCCCAGATTAATGGTCAGTGTCTCACATACGCACATTTGTGTTGTGATCCTACGGAGGAGCTGCGAATTACTGACAAGATCTAGAATAATTCCTAATGCTGTCGAAGGCTTCATTTTCTCCTCGGCATGATGGATGAGGCATAAGAAGTGCTTTCTGAGATCATTATGTGCATCATTCTGTTAAGTGTTATTAAAGTCCGTCTGTCTTAGGCAGCAGAAACAATATCTTTGCCCTTATTTTACTTGTGTTTTTAAAGATGGTAACTGCAGATCCCTTTCTTCCTAATGTGAGCTTTTGGGGAAATCATCTGACTACCAATTTGTGCCACAAAATGATTAAGAATTGTATTTTTCTTTCTACTTTAAATTTGGTAATGCTAATCCATAAACAAATTCTGGTTTATTTCTAAACCTTTAATTCATAATAAATGCTTTGGAACTGCATTTTATTTAAAAAAAAAAAATAAAAGGACATACAGAACATACCAGGATCTGGGGTGTGGGTTTCAGTCTGTAACTTCAAAAAAGATTTCATAGTCTTTTATTTTCTGGGCTCCAGTTATTTTAAATAGCACTGACTATTCGTTACCTTGAAGTGACTGTGCAAGAAATAGGATAAATTTGAATTTGACAAATATTTCGTAGAATTTCTCCCTTACAGGCAGAAGTATTCAGAATTGACAATGCAAAGGCATGTAAATGGGAATGAAAACTTAGCTCTAACACTTGGCTAAGGAAAGTTTGTTTTTATAAGCTATGCATTTGGAGGGCAAATCTCCCTTAGTCAATTCGGAGCACTTGCTGTTTTTGGATGATGGTGGGTGAATGCGGGCTACTTTCAAAGTGAAAGTAGCTTGCCCTGCTCAAGAGAGAGACCAGGTAAATTACAGACAGCTCGTGTTATATCTTAAGCAATTTCACCCAGACAGAAGAATTTTCACTACAGGTTTGTAACTTTCCTTTAAGTCACAGATTTTCTGTGATAACAAAATACAAGCTGTTTTACAGAACCTTTTCAGTACACCCAGGAGCCCTACCCCACCACCCTTTTTGTTGTCGTTACTGTTTTTGAACAGTGTAGTAGGGCATCCTTAGACCCTGGAAGGCTTTTCAGAAGTAAATGAAACAAACAAAAAAAGATCATCACACTTTCTCTTAAAATACTACTTCCCCTTTTCAGAAACTCAATGAGACCTAGAAAGGCTCACTTTTATACTTTTAATAGAATTATGTAAGTTTGATGCACAGCTGGGATAAGCTCAGCCATCCACAGCACAGCAAGTTTTTGAACATTTAATTTTATATTTGAATAATTCTCCAGATCAGGCTATAATCATGAATGCCATATAAAAAGAATTTTTAATAAATTACATTATTTCACAGATGTGCAAATACTTCTGAGAAAAAAATTACATTGATCAGTTTTTAATACCCCCCTGTCTCACCCTTCAGTCAACGGGAAAAATAGCTTTTTTCCCATCTTTGTCTTCAGAAAGGTGCTAGATTGTAAACATCTGAAGGAAATGAAAGGGGGTTGGCCAGTCCACCCCAAACTCTTTCCAGATTTTCAATCCTTTCAGCAGCAGCCTTCAGTTTACAGAAAAGAGGGAGGGTCTAGGGGAAAAAAAAAAGAAAGGAGATGTCTCTGTTTATTATTAAAATTTAAAGTGAAAAGCATTGCTATAACTGGCTAATTTTGAATCTACTAATTTAGAGGGCTTGAACAACAAGAGGCAAAATTTAGAGAACGTATGTGCTGTAGTGATTGGGAAGATAAGGCATTTGCAGCTAATTAAGTCCTAATTCTGGAAAAAGGACAATAAGCAACAGATGGCTATCATTTCTTTTACAGCCTGTGAAACAATAGCATGTGGATATTTAATTCAAAAACTATTCAGACAAACGCAATTATTTTTACTTCAGCAGAAAGACGATTATTCTTTGTGTAGTGTTTCTAAAGCATAGCCTATGTATTCCTGTTTGAATGAAGGCATTTCAGAATTTCTGTGTTTTGCAAATATTGGAATATTTCCGGGAGCAACAATTGAAGTCATGAACCGTGGTCATTTTGGGAACAGTCACCTGTGGTTGAAATACTGCTGTTACTCAGGGCAGACTGAACAAGTGCTTTTGAATACAAAACAAACAGTTGAATTAAGAGTCTTGAATGTGTCGATTTTTCCATGTTTCTTTTATTAAAAGCTCTGGCTGAGGAATATTTCATGGCCTCTGTACCCATATAATATTTGGCTATTTGATATGTCATCATAAAGATATTCTGAAATGAAAAAATTATGTTAGCATTTGGCTCATGGATAATGATCTGGTTAAGCTGCAGTTTTTTAGGACTTCCTTAGACCGAACTGAAGTATTCTATTTTTTTGTTTTTTTGACTAAAATACTGAGAATAATTTATAAAAATAAAACAAGGTGTTGTACTCAGATCAGTAGGTATGAAATCACAATTGCCTCTTTGTCTTTTAGAAACCATACATACCAGATGCAGTATGAGAAAAATAATCTGAGATGTTGGGTTTATTTTCAATATGCAAGTAGTATAAAAATATGCAAGCTCTGATTGCAGTGTGCTGGAAACTACTCCACAAAAAAATGTGTAACGAAAGCTGTTACTATAAGTGCAGTTCATGTATTGGAACAGCTGTGACAGCCTGATACAGTTTAACACTTGTTCAATTATAAGAAAAAGAAATTCAGGAGGGAACTTGATTTAGATAAGAATTTTAAGTAATCCTTAAAATTTCCCAAGTAACTTCTTCTTCTAGTCAAAATTGCACCTTTTCCCCTACTTTGTTCTCTTCTCTAGCCCTATATTTAGTGTTCAGCCCAGTTCTAGAGACCTGGGAAGTAACAGCTGCCCTTGACTGGACTACTTTCTCCTTCCAAATTCTGCTCATATTTTATGTTTTTGAGTATCTGGGTTACAGCGATTTGCAAATTATTTCAGGTGTCTGCTCTTTTGTATTCACTTAGGAAATTGCAAAGAAATCATCTAGTAGCTGGCTACACTTTTCATTCTGCCCATTTCTTTTTTCGCGTTCAGGTGATTTTACTGTGCTTTGACGGCAGATAGATTTCAGTGCCTACAGGAAAGGCTGACACTGATATTGATACCAAACTTGTAGTTCTGGGAATTTGTGCACATGTCACTCTTTTCCTTTTGTTTAGCAAATGTTTGATTGATGTGGGTGCAATGTGTGTGATTATGTGTATATATCACATACATGTTATATATATGTGTCTGTGTATGTATCTGTACACACATGTACACTATAATGTTTGTGGTTCATCTAAACTCTTTCTTGGAGTAACTAAATACATAAGGAACATATGTTCCCAAATGTGAAATTTGTTTTGTTTAGATTAACTTTTTATTTTCTAAGCAATTGTCTCTATGGTTTGTTATCTGTATAAAGCTTTAATTTTGTTAATACTGCACATTTTGAGAGTTCATATTAATAGTGTTTGCTTGATGTCCTTAAAAGTCAGCATCTTCATATTATTTTGAAATTGCCCTCCTTCAAAACAAAAAAAAAATTTACTCAAAACAAAAATCAACCTTTAACAGAAATTATTTAGTATTTTTAATCTTAAAGACAATTATTTTTTTACCTTGACTAAAGTAAAAAGCACAGGCATTTTAAAGAATTCTCAAATCCCCAGTGTTTATGATCAAGTCCTGCTGGTAGACAGTGGGGAGAAGTATGTGTTTGTACCAAGGGGACAAATGATCCTCAAAACTGTGTTTACAGAGTTGCTTATCTTAGCTTCAAAATTTCCATTAACTTTACATTATTGAAGTATTTGAAAGTGGATGAGAGAAATAAAATACTGAACTTTTTCAAATGGTTTTTTGGGACACTTAGGATCCAAGAAGCTGACAAAAGAGTCTGTGCATTAAGACTCAGGCTGGAGAGGGGAGAAATGGCAAAAGCTATCTCTTTTCATTCTATAGTGGTTGGTATGGGCAATTTAAAGCAGGATCCTGGAATTTCCAGACCCCAACTCTATCTTCTAAGTCATTTCTGTACCTGGAATAAAATGTTGCTGTTGAAATTATTGACATAATAGTCCCCATGAGGACTCATAGCCATCAAAGTGAAATCTCACAATAAATTCAGAGGCCACCTGGAGAACCACCGTTAAAGAGCTTTTTAGAGGAAAAAAAAAAAACTTTAAAAGCTTAATTCTTCTTAAATATAAGTTCACTGATCATGTTTCTGTACCACTTTCCTAGAGTTTAGTTCTTTACTTTTAGCTTTGTTAAATAATCCTTTAAAGCTTTTTTGACAGCAAAAATGCTGTGTTTTGTATAGATGACATCACTAGCCCAACTCCAGCCACGTTGAAAGGCAAGGGGTTACTAAGCAATAAACCTCGGTCAGGATTTCTGCGTGTCTCGGGGCATAAAAGCCTTAAAACGTGAGGTGGGTCTTAGTGATCTGTGGGACAAACACTCCTACTAGAATACCAGAAGCATTATTGATCAGTTTGGGGGGAACATTTTTTTAAAAGCTAATTAGTCTTTGCAGAGTCGAATAACTAATGCTGTTTTACACTTAGCACTCAGGCGGTGCTTTTCATCTTCAAAGTGCTTTGAAAACATTAACTAATTAATCATTAGCTAATTTAGCAACTGACGATGAAAGTTAAGGGACTAAAAGAGGCTGGATTCTACCAGCGTTTTGTGCACAGTGACCTCTCTCTGGAGTCAAAGGGAAGGTCTTTGTCCGGAAGGCAGCCATGGGGCGGGCCACCAGGTGTGGGTAACAATAGGGGACACTGCTCAGGTAATATCTGTAGAGAACTGAAACAAAATCTTTTAGATACACACTCCTGGACAATCTTGACAATCAGCTTTTGTTTTCTTGGCTTTAAAAAACCAGTTTTTGAAAAAGGCAGCTTTGTAGCAGGAACCCTAACAAATATCCAGAGTATATAGGTATGCTGAAATTTACAAGTATGACAATCCATGGGCAGAATGGGAAGTGTGTGTGCATTAATGATCTTTATCTCCCCGGGTCCAGTGCCATGTATTCCATGAATACTGCTGTGGAAATCTAGCTAAGTTTGGGAAACTCAGTGTAGAAAGAGCATGAGAATTTTCCTACATGTTGTGACAAACCGAATGCTTTCCAGGGGGCTTGTCTGCTCTGCACTATAGCCCCATCCATTATGTGAATGAAATGTGAAAATAGTTCTCGTTTCTCTGAGATATCAGCAGACCGCACAAGCTGAGTTTCTTTAAAAATACGGAGACAGTTCATCTATAGCCTTACGCTGAATGAGTGAGTATGTGTGGTCCAGCTCATTTAAAGAAAGAAAACACTCCACAAAAGCCACCGGTATTAGGGAACATGGTACCAGTGACTGCAGTTTTGAAGAGTGAATATACTTTGTTTTGCATTCAGTTTCTTTTCATTCCCACATACCTCTTTCCTACAATGAGGAAAAGCAAGATTTCAGAGTATTAAGAAATGTTAAATGTTAAAAATTTCTCTACATTCTTGCCTGTTGTCACCAAATGGTTGGTAAAGGAGTGGGGCAGAGACAGGTGGTATTTACATTTTTTCAGAGTGAGTGCTACAAAAAGAAGACTAGCTATTGAAAACTTCCCACCAACCAAACTTTGATATCCTTGCAGATGGTAAAGGGCAATGGAAATGGACAATGCATATCTAATACAGTCTGTTAGTTACTGCAGAATTACTTGATGTTCTGTTGGAGAAATTTAAATGGAGATTTTGCACACATGTCCTGGGATAGTGCTTAAAAGACTTTACTCCTAGTTGTAAGCATTTTGGATTAATGCAGAGCTACACTGTCTTAAGCCTGAACTTAGCAATAATTCTAACTTCACTAGCTCTCTTGAATGTAAACCTATGTATCTCCCCACTACCTTCTCCTCTTAATTAGTTTTCTTCTGGAAGGGTGATTTTTAAAGATCCACAAGGTTTCAAATTATGTTTCTTGTTAAGAAATTCAAATTTTATACCTTCCCTGTTAAAATTTTCTGATTTTTTTTCAGGAGAAGAAATACTTCCTCTTTAAAGATCATCAATTCTTCAGTTTGCTGTTTAACTTTGGATGGTAAAGCTCTATAATTTAAACACTTTGAATAAAACAATTATTTTCCCCATTCTCTATCTCAGCCCCCTGCTTGTCCCAAGATCTCATCAGAATGGCAATTTTTCCCCTTTGCTTTTGGGGAATATCCTTTAGACAGCTGCCATCCATGAGCTAACTTTCCCCTTTAGCTCTCTCCCTAGAACTTGTGAGTGAGTCCTCTGGAAATGTCAGGAGCCCTGATTAGCCTTGAGGTTAAAGAAATTATTGAATGTAGATTGCTATCCTCCCATTCACACCTATTTTACCATATTCTGTTTTAAAATTATTTATTTTTGATTGACTGATTTACAATATTGGTTTGGTTTGATTTCTGTCATACATCAACATGAATTAACCATAGGTGTACATACGGCCCCTCACTCTTGTATCTCCCTCCCACCTCCTGCCCATTCCCACCCCCCTAGGTTATTACAGAACCCCAGCTTGAGTTCCTTGAGTCATACAGCAAATTCCCATCGGCGTTCTCATTTTACCATATTCTTATATCTTTAACAAATATTATTTCATGCATCAACATGAATCACTGCCACGTAGAGAATCACGTGAGAACTAGTTTATATAAGTTGAAATTAGTATCCTACAACAGTTGTTATCAAGGTTTGAGGGGTTGATTTTGATATGAGGGGACATCTGGCATTGTCTGGTGACCTTGTTGATTATCCTAGCTGTGTGTATGTAGAGGGTTACCAGTGATATCTATTGGGTAGGGGCTGGGGATGCTGTTTACCACCTTATAATGCACAGGAAATCCCTCTATAACAAGGAATTATCTACCTTCCCCCAAATGTGAATAGTGTGCAGATTGAGAATCTTTGCTGTTTACTTATGCCTAAACCTATACTTGGAATATATAGACAGTAGCTTTTAGGTAGGAAATTGTTTTCTTTTGATAGTGCTTATAAAACAGATTCTTAGTTAATTGGCATGATAGTCCCTTCTTGCTTCTATACATCAATTTCCTCAATTTGATTAGTTTTATATAGAGAGGGGGAAATGGCTCTGCTTAATTTCCATTTCTCACTTTTAAAGATCATAGAACAAGCCAGCCAAAATTAAAGAGAAGTGTACAAATGGGCAAAGGATGCATTGGTGGAAATGTTAAGTCCAGCTTGCAAAAATTTGACAGATTTTTAGTTTTTAAAGGATAACTTAGCTTCTGCATCCCAAGCAGCGTAAGGAGATAGAAAAAGCCACTTTATGCATATGATGTCAAGGGTTTTCTCTAGATCTTCACTCTTCTTCACCCCAGATGACCAGGACCCTTGCTTTTCACTTTGTGATTTTAAGTGTTAAACAAATCTCTTGCAGGAGATATTAGCACATGTTCCTGTAAAAAATCACAAGCTAGAGATTACAGGAAATGACACCAAGGTTGTTCTGGGTGTTGTTAACTTGTTACTAAAGAGTAGTTGGAAGGAGATGAAAAGAGAGGCTTTAGCTGGAAATTAAGCAGCAAAATGCTGGGAGAAGATCTCAGAGTAAGAATATAATGATCTATAATAAGAACTGTTGTTTTAATGACAATATATATTGTCATTAAATATGTGTGTGTGTGTGTGTGTGTGTGTGTGTGTACACACTTACCTGTTTTGAATGCTGAAAGGTATAGGACTGGATGTCTCTCCAATTACATCTATTTGCCTTTTAAACTAGCCTTACTATTTTTAGTGAAGTCGAACTTCACTTTCCCAGTAGATGGCATTGTAGTCTGTTCAGTGGAAAAGCGCTTCCCCTAACCAACAGGACTTTAATTTTTTTTTATTCCTCTGAGCTTCTTCCTTGATAATATACCCCCTCCTTCTTGCATTAAATACTAGCTTGGGGTTATAAATAAGAATCTTGTTTTCGCTAGTTACCTGTAACTCTCAAAAGATTTGATTTTAAAAAAAGATACAGTAGATAATTTAATATCCTTATATCAAATGAAAAAGTATAAAGACTAGATCTGAGAGTGCGGCATATGGAAAAAATATGCAAGCATAGAATAGTCTCAGAATATACTATTTCAAAATGAGAGCTGCTTCTGATCTTCCTAAGTATACTTTTCTATATTAATTCATTGTATTTATGGCATTTTGGTGTCAGTATGAATAGAAGCCTTGAAAAAGTTACTCCACGTCAAAGATTTTCAGATACAATGTATTCTTCGTGACTGAACCCATATCAACTTTGAATCATCTCATTGTTTTTAAACTCTTTAAAAAAAAAAAAAACTGTCTTGTCTAGGCTCATGTGCATTACATGTGGGATAGTTGCATATTTTTGTTTAATTATAAATATTATTTTCATGGTAGTTTTTTCTTCTTTTAAACCATGAAACCTAAAAATAACAGTGGTAATTGATTGAGCTAGGGTAAGTTGTCATTCCTTGATGGTTACAAAATGGTTGTTACATCATTATTATTATCATTTTGCTTATATGAAGATCCCTGAATAACGGTCAGAACATTAAATTGAATTTCAATAAAGGAAATAGTGATATGGTGAAAAAAGATACATTGATTTTAAAAAATTCATAATGAGTATTTACCTATGTAAATACTTTTAAAAAATAGACATTGAGTGTATTGACAATTACAATCAAGATGGACTTTCTATTTTTTTAGATGAACTCGCAAGATGAAAAAAACATGTTTGTACTTTTCTGTGTGTGTTTTAACAGAATGTGGATTTTCCCTTGAGTCCTTTTTTTTCCTGTGAAGCTATTATGTTCTCTTTTTACAAATATTTTGCTGAAACTGTAAACTTTTTTCCCCCAGATAAAAATCCTCTTTCTACTGAATATAATCTGTATTTCTCTGATAGTCATTTGGTAATAATATTTGACTTCCATTTATCAATACTGTTTCTTTCCATTATTTTTAATCACAAGATTATGAGCTGTGTATTTAGTTATTATTTAAGCTAAATGGTGTCTTTGGCTGTTAGCTCAAAAAGATAATGTCCCAATATCAGGATTAAGTTTTCATCTGTATCAACTGGCTTAAAAATACCCAACTTGATTCCTTTTGAATTAACTGAGTCTTATTTTATTTTATTTTTTTCAATATCACCTATCACCATAGTAACCACTAGCTGTCAGTTCAGCTTCTGACATTTTTCTCATTTGGTAAGATTTCAGAATTGCCATCCTCCCTGCCAACATGTCATGAACAAGAAAAAAAAATTGCATGAAAAATCTAATGGGTGTCTGGTCTGATTGTCCTCATTCGTGGCAGGAAAGACAAAAACTGATGAATTGTGAAATGTATTCAGAGGGATTCAAGGAAGCAAGTGCCTGGGACCCCCTCCCCCCAACACCTCGTTTTCATTTTGTTATGCTTGATGCACTGTACATGCTTACCCTGACACTTGGGTTTGTAGAAATTTGAGATGAACAATTTTTACATTCACCCTGCTGATCTCTCTCCCCTACCTTGTTTTTTTTTTTTTTTTTTTTTTTGTAAAAAATCATCATTAAAAATAAAGTTACTGGGACTCGTATTTAGCATGATTTCTCACTCGGATCATAGATTTTTAATAGTCCAAATTGGCTTCCAATATTTAAGATGTTATGCTTGCAAATGTACAGCTCTGTTTTGGAGCCACATATGGACCATGGGTGCACCCAGTGGGTTTTGCATGTGTGTGGTGTGCGCGGGTGGTTGAGAAAGGATATTAGGCCCATTTGAAAAAAGAAACAAAGCTGATTCTGGACCTTTTCTAGCGGTTTGTTTTTCATGGCAAAGAAAACTAGGAGAAATGCTGTTATTTTCTAATTCTTCCCAGTACTCTGGTTTAACAAATGAATGGAGGTTACATGCTAATGAATTTCTACCCCAAGTATCTGGCTGGGTAATTGATGAAAGGAGCTAGTTTTGTACTTATTTTTTTCTTTTTTGATTGCCAAACTTGTTAGAGCAAAAAGCAAAAAAGAAATGGAATTGATAATTATTTTAGCTGATATAAACATGCAAGTTATTGAATAAATGTTACTGATATGACACAAACATATACCCTGTACATGAATCTTATCACTGACAGTAGGCAAGACATATAATATGTATGTGGTTTGAATACAAGTAAACGTATTAAATACATTAGTGTGTATTATGCACACAGATGTTCATGTTGTTCATTTATCCTTAAGCTATCTATGTGTACATGGGCTTGATAAAACTTACAGGTCTTTCCAGAGGTTTCATTTTGAGTGAGATCAATCTTATAGGGTATTTTTTTTCACGACTGTCTACAAAGTCAGGCTCAGCAGCAGGAACTCATTCCAGAAACACAAAGCTGATTTGATAAGCAGCTGCAGAATCCACTGCCTTTTACTAATGGGTGGACAACCCAGGATCATGCATCTACACATTGGGATGATTCCATTTCACATTTCATATGCTATGGCTTTAGCTCTTTTTTAAGAAATTCACCCACTGATGGTTTAGGGATGTGCTGTAGAATTATTGCAGATTTTTATTTACAAATGTATTTAAACATTACATACGGCTAGGAAGGAATGGAGAGGCCTAATGAAAAATATCTCCATTAAGAACCAAAGTTTCTTAATTTGAAAGCAAAATCACATATATATCTTTGGTATAATTTATATGAATATTAAAACACTTAATGTTCAGGGTAGGTGGATTGATAATCTGATTTTGGCATTGATGATTAATGGTGTGCTCAAAATATACATGCATAAGTGCATACATATGTATATGGCTATAATGTGTGTATAAAATAAGCAATTTGGATCATCATGCTTTTGTTATTTGATTCTTTATAAATTTAAACACTTTGGAGAAACCAGACAAATAATACCTGAATGTTTGCAGCTGTTATTATGAAAAAATATAACCCTTGAGAAATAACTTGAAAATTGATATTGAATCTCAGGGTATATTTTAAACACATATTTGGAAGTGGAAAATAGTATTTTTTGCATACTGGCAATAAATTTACCTTATAAAAGAAAAAAGCTAGAAAAACATAAATCTTTTAATAAGAAATAATAATATTTTTATAAGCTGCATTTTAAAATGAATGGTGTAAACAGAATATACTTTAATGCTTTTATGCTTTATAAGATTTATAACAATAATCAACAAAACCTTGTAACTGTGTTTGCACCTTATGTGCCTTCAAGCCATTGGACCTTGCAGTTAATTGTATAAATTCCATACACTGTGGGAAATCACGATGTATCATTTATATTCAGCGTGTGTCATGTGTATAAATATTAAAATATATTAGCCAAAAATGGCTGATTATTCCTCAAACATTTTGTGATAAATCTTATCTTTTTATGGATAGGTTGGGGGAAACTAAATATTTTATGTTATTTGGAAATATTCTTTAAACAACCTAGATTTATTATTAATATTTTAAACATTTATAACTGCATTAAAATATTTGAAGACTTAGCTCACTGAACAGCCATATACCCGAGTAAAGTTATTTTTGTATGCAGTATACACCAGCAGTTCAGACTTCACTGTTCTCCAGTGTGGTACCTGCAAAACTGTTCTCTGGTGCCAAACTTAGGTACATGAAACACTCATTTGTGCATGTTTTGAGAGTTACCTGGTATCACTGATATAGATCCAGATTGGAATACCATAGTCTCTGTATGTGCAGGGATAGTTTGAAATCTATTTAATTATAATTCTTGTCCTTAATTTTTAAAAATCCTATCCTAGACAGAAAGGCAATGTGTAGGTGAATTTTTGTATGCAAATACCCTTTTTTTTATTTTCAATGTGTATTTGAGGAGCTGTTTTTAAAATGTGGGTTGTATATATTCATACATAAACATACAAGTCAAATATACAAAGGCTTGACGAAATAGCAAATGTAAAAAATTAGAGTGATACATATTTATTGAGACTGATAGAGATGCCTAATGAATAAACAAACACAAGGTTGAATTGTTTTACAAATGTATTTGGCAACTGCCCGTAGCAGTGAGTGTGTACATTTTGAGGGGAGGAAATGTCAGAACAGAGTCTTGTAAATACATGCAGCTGGAAAGAATAAAATAAAAAATGATGGCTAGCGCTGACAGGCAGACTTGGGGTGTATGATATACTTTGTTCATTTGATTCTTAGAACTCAGTCGGGGGTTAAATTGGAATCCAGACATCAAAGAATTCTTCCACCAGACCCAAATTTTGCCCGTATAATTTTTTTTCTTACAGTTGTCATAATTTTAGCTAATTTCACAGTGCAATAAATTTTTACCGTTTGAAGTCTTTTTTTAAAAAAATATGCACACAGTATGTATATATCTCATGTGAACTACCCACACACTTGATATTGGGTACACCTACACATAAAAATGACACACACGTATGTATATTACACATGTGTCTATGCATGCACATTACAGATGGGGAAAGAAATGGCGTAGGCAGCCACTGCATTCATCTGACCCCAATCTTGAAATATTAAAGAGAAAACGCTAACTGTTTTCGGTAGCAATACATTTGTTTCTTTTTCCTCTTTTACCATTCCCCTCCCCACCTCACCCCCCTCCACTGTTGTGTCTGAAAATGTTGGAAGCATGTGGTGCTGCATATTTGGAGGTTTTGCAGATTTCTGTACGATTTTTATCTGAAGGTCAGGGCTGAGGAAATACATCAGGTTGGGATGTTTGCTGTTTGCCATTTAGCCTTGCTCTGCTTATCAGATCATTTTGTCGTGTGGGCCACAAACAGGGAACTCCTCTAAAGAGAGAGTAAAAATAAGCATGATTGTATTTATATGCAATTTTTTCCTTTTTAAAGAGTCAACACTGGTTTTTAGGTACACTTAATTTTAAGCACTCCTTCGGTTCATTGGCTTATGTTTATAATTCCATTTACCATTTGCATTTCACAAATAAAAATGTTAAAGGTGAATGCTTTTTTTCCTCCCTTTGTAAAAGAAAAAAACAGTGATAAATCACATCCATAAGGTGTCATTTCTGAGCCACTGGTGTGAGTTCACTATGCTTGGTTTTACCTGAATATGCCACTTATGATAAAGAAACCCATATAAATTGAAGAAGAGGATTCTCTTTACTTGTGCTTTCTATAGCTTTAAGAATCTTGTTTTCTAGTTGATGAACTTGTCTGTTTTCAAATGAGCTATGCTCATGCAGGCCTGAATAATATGGTCACTACCACCACCAGAGTACATAAGCAAACTGTGGCTCCTATTCCATGAAATTAACATTGTTTATGGAAGCCCCAGATGGAGAGAGAATTTCATACCATAAATTGTGTGAATTAAATTTATTCAAGGTAGCTATCCAATCTTCACCACTTCATGCAGTATTCAAAGGTCATGCAGAGCCAAGGAAAATGAACTTTCATTCTCCTGCTATTAAGAAAGGATCTCCTCCCATTTACATGGAGAGTGATTAGACAGGAGCCATATTGGAAAATGAAAGCCATTATGAGCAAGTATTGGTCATGGCTTTTGGGAACCAGGTAAGAGATGCCTATTAGCTTTTAGGATTATTGGGTATCTAATTATGGTTCTGATTTCAACCAGTTATTCACCCACAATTAAAAATGAAAATATGGGTCTCAAAGTTGACTATAAAATTTTTCATTTGGACCTATGGAAAATCCTAGATGACCTTGATTATGGTAAAGCTATCTTTTTTCATCAGTCCCATCACTCTTTGAAATAATTTCCAAAGAGTAGATCTTATTGGGAATTCTTAGAGGAAGTCCACTTTCATTTCCCTAAGCGTTTGTATAGTTGAGGGGACTCTGAAGCTGCTTGTTGTTTTTCAAAATACTTATTTATTTTGTTAGTTAGCTAACTGTGGTCTCACTGTTAAACTACTGTCAGAGGTAGCTAATGAGGACTTGATTTTTTTCTTTTTAAAGAGAGACTAGTGGAAGACTACCATAAGCTTTGTTATGCTGTCTTTTGCAAAAGATAAACATTTGCTTTCCATCTTGATATCATCTTTTCAGGTTATTATTTGGTCACTAATTTATCTCACCATTAGCGAATTACAGTAGATTATTGCTTGGATGTGTTAAAAGCACCAAGGAGCTGTGGTCCTGTGGCTATTTCGGGCAAAGTCATAAGCACACTCTTTTTTTTTTTTTTTATTGTCCTCCCAGGGAGCAGAATTTGAACTTAATATTCCATGAAATAAGCCATTGTAATCACGTTGGGTTAATAGAAGAAGTAAAATTGCCTCTCCTCTCACAAGACATTAGAGCAAGGCTGCATTATTAAAGTTTTCTTGCGGACAGGCGGTTTAAAATATATCCTCAGAGGCTGACACAAGTCCTTTCAGGGTGGATGACAGCTTTTCAGATCTTAATAGGCTTCTCATTCCTGGCCCACGAGTTACGAGCAATTCTTCCTTTTGAGCCAGGCTATGACATGATGGCTAAAATCTGATATAACACAGTACCACGGGTTGTGCAAACCTTTTCTCATTAAATGGCTTTATGTAAGTTTGTGTCAATAAGTAAACAATTAGAACTTGTAAACAATATTGATTTAGGCCACTTATTCTAAAACAAGTTGACCCACAAAAGTCTCTGTTGGATGGCCTCCTTGGAATCTATAACCCACCAGTACATATAGACCAGTAATCTGTTTGATTGGCCTAGGAAGTGTTGAGGCTGTGGGAGGCATTACTCAAAGCTTTTTTTTTCTTTTTAAACCTTGCTGGTGTGTTGTGCTTGGTCTTTTGGTGAGCGAAATTTAAGTAAAAGTTATAAGAAGAAAGCAGTGAAGTATTTCTGTGTCTCTCCACCTCCCACACCTGTTTACTGCCCAGCATCTTCTGCTGGTCATGTTCGGGTCCAGCTGATATTGGGAGGGTGGGTACTGCCCACCAGTCCTCGTAGTGAACTCCACCACTTTTGTGGTTCTGAATTGACTTTGAACTTAATTTGAACTGGGGACTACATCTCAGAATGTATTTTCCTCTTTGTGACTTTATGAGCAAAGAAAAACAAGGGTTTACTCTCAAATACTTCATAAATGCCATTTTCCAAGTCAGGGCAAGATCCAAGAAATACAGAGAATAATAGACACTCCTCTGGTGCTTAGAAAAAGAATTGTTTTGAGGATTGAGGTGAATCAGTTTGAATCTCCTTTTAACTTTTTTCTCTTTCTATCCTTTCCTTGGTTACTTTTTCCTCACAGCTTATCTCTACTCCATGGCACTGAAGAGACAAGTGACCAGTTGTACTGGTGGTGATGCTTTGCAGCTCCAAGGATTGGCTGGAGGCAATGCCTCATTAATGACTCTGCCTTCAGCCTGCTAGATGAGAGGGAGTACCTAAACTGTGTGGTACGTGTGATGCCCACTGGTATGAGGAGATTCTCTCAAGGCCCTGGCATTCTTTGGAATTCAAGTGGCAAATCTCAATTGCATATAAAGTGATTATTTTTCTCTGTAAATATGATGTATAAGAGATGCATAGTGAGGGAATTGAAAAAGATGAGATTTTTTACCTTCCTACACATGGTATTTGGAAATAGCTCAATAGGAGTCAAATGGTTTCTTTTCCAACAAATCAAAGGACTTCTTGGAGCTACATTATGCCCACTTAGAGGCTGGACACAGAAGATACAAGAATGTTTGATTTAATTTAGTCAGTGTTGATTGAACATCTGCTTTGTTTCAGTCTCTGTCCTAGGCTCCTAAGAGCCCAGTGTAAAAGACACAATCTCTGACTCCAAAAAAACTTGTTAATGCATAAGATCACTTCCTCTAAACAAACAGGAAGCAGGGTTAGAATCTGCGAGATGCCTCAGCTTCTCTCCAAGCCTACATGTGCCTCTACAGACTCCTGCCTCATATCATGACAGTGGGCTTCAATAGGTCACATACCAGCATTTGTAGATAGAAACACATTAAGAGCTGCCTGTTTTGACTGTTTCCTTGTCCCAATGTATATGTGTGTGTGCCTGTTTCTTTCCCATGATAATTCTTAAGTACAGTCATGCAAATACACAAATAAGTTATGTATGTATATCCTACACATTCTAAAGCATTTCTCCTGTTATCTTTCACATGGGCAAGCTCTTTGTAGTAGAGTGTATTTTATCTGTGGTGCATAAACAGTTAGCCCTTTGTCTGTGTAACTTTTACTTGAAGACAGTTCTCTGCAGATGCTTAGCCTTTTTTTTTTTTTTTTTTTTAGTATTGACATAATTCATTCTCAGCTGATAAGTTTTAGCCCTTTTCCCTAGTCAAATGACATCTAAAATTTAACTAAACATACCCTCTGTGCTTACTCGTTGAGTTGATTTGGGTGGTCGGGGCTGTTTGCTTATTTATGAGTCATATTTAAAATGCTGTCTTTTCTAAAATACCCTGTAGGTTGCTACACTATGAATTCACAGCTCTGCTACCAACTGTGTTTCCAGAGTTGTACAATTTATGTGTGCCTTGGCCATGATAAGGTTTTTAAGAAAGTGTTGTAAACATTACTAGCTACTGGGGAGGTTAATGTGACATAGTCTTGAAGAATACTGACCTGGATGAATCTGTCCAGGGCTTTTAGAGAACGATGGGCATTTCATCCTAATTTAAATTTAATAGAACAGTGTTCATCATTTTCAAAGAGTAGAACTTCCAAGGAGGGAAAATGGAATAAAGAAGGTTATGAAATCATGAGAAAGAATAAAAGTGTTCTTTAAAAAGTAGATTAATAGCTGGCTTACAGCCCTTAGATTATAAACTGATAATGCAGAGTACTGAAATAAAAATATGGAGCCTAGGTGTGTGATGGAACAAGAGGGGAAAGCCATCTTAAAAAAAAAAAAAAAAAAAAAAAAACAGCTGTAAAGAAACCCTTCAGAGTGCATTGAGTAATGTTTGCAGTGGGCATCCTCTGCATTCCAATGACAGAATAGGTTTTGGTAAATATGTGTAGGTTTATTAGCATGTCCCTGTTCTGCCAGGTAGATTTTGCATTTATGTGGTGGAATGAAGAATCACACACACTTTGAGAGTGGGCAGAGGAGAGCTTCTGCAAGTGCCACTTGTCAACCTTTGCATGTGTAAAAATCTTACCACCTTCAATGGATGACATGGACATTACAGATTCCACTATCAGGAAGTCTACTGTCTGTACCATTTATGATTCTTGGTTACAAACCTTGAAACTTATTCTGAGCAGTTAAGGAAAAGAGGATTTATTGGGAAGAAGGGGAACAATGAATGACCCCCAGACACCAGGGGAGCAGGTTGGAGGAGGGGCAGGATCTGGGAGCTTGGAGGGCTGGAGGCATGGAAAAAGAAGTGTGGTACCCCATTCTAGTGAGAATGGGCTGGCTGGCTGGCTGTTGTTGCTGCTGCTCTGCTGGAGGCTCCACATCATCTCTCTGTTCTTGCACCACTGGCTCGAGATGCCGAGTCCTATGAGAGAGCATGTGTTTGCTCAAGCTTGGACCACAGGTTCACCCCTGGAAAGGGTCAGTCCACTTCTCAAAAAAGAAGCAAACTGGTTTTAGAAAAGGCAGAGGAACCAGAGATCAAATTGCCAATATCTGCTGGATCATCAAAAAAGGAAGAGAGTTCCAGAAAAACATCTATTTCTGCTTTATTGACTATGCCAAAGCCTTTGACTGTGTGGATCACAATAAACTCTGGAAAATTCTGAAAGAGATGGGAATACCAGACCATCTGACCTGTCTCTTGAGAAACCTGTATGCAGGTCAGGAAGCAACGGGTAGAACTGGACATGGAACAACAGACTGGTTCCAAATAGGAAAAGGAGTACGTCAAGGCTGTATATTGTCACCCTGCTTATTTAACTTATATGCAGGGTACATCATGAGAAACGCTGGGCTGGAAGAAACACAAGCTGGAATCAAGATTGCCGGGAGAAATATCAATAACCTCAGATATGTGGATGACACCACCCTTATGGCAGAGAGTGAAGAAGAACTAAAGAGCCTCTTGATGAAGGTGAAGGAGGAGAGTGAAAAAGTTGGCTTAAAGCTCAACGTTCAGAAAACTAAGATCATGGCATCTGGTCCCATCACTCCATGGGAAATAGATGGGGAAACAGTGGAAACAGTGTCAGACTTGATTTTGGGGGGCTCCAGAATCACTGCTGATGGTGACTGCAGCCATGAAATTAAGAGACGCTTACTCCTTGGAAGGAAGGTTATGGCCAACCTAGATAGCATATTTAAAAGCAGAGACATTTCTTTGCCAACAAAAGTCCGTCTAGTCAAGGCTATGGTTTTTCCAGTGGTCATGTATGGATGTGAGAGTTGGACGGTGAAGAAAGCTGAGCACTGCAGAATTGATGCTTTTGAACTGTGGTGTTGGAGAAGACTCTTGAGAGTCCCTTGGACTGCAAGGAGATCCAATCAATCCATCCTAAAAGAGATCAATCCTGGGTGTTCATTGGAAGGTCTGATGTTGAAGCTGAAACTCCAATACTTTGGCCACCTCATGCGAAGGGTTGACTGATTGGAAAAGACCCTAATGCTGGGTAGGATTGGGGGTGGGAGGAGAAGGGGACGACAGAGGATGAGATGGTTGGATGGCATCACCGACTCGATGAACATGGGTTTGGGTAGACTCCGGGAGTTGGTGATGGACAGGGAGGCCTGGCGTGCTGCGGTTCATGGGGTCGCAGAGAGTCGGACACGACTGAGCGACTGAACTGAACTGAACTTACTGCTTTAGGAGAGATAATTATCTGTGGAAATCAGGTTGCATGGAAATGCACCCGTGGGGTGGGAATGGATGCTGGGTGCCCAGAAGATAATACGTGTCTGCTACACCTTCTAATTAAATAGTACTAAATAGATAGCACAGTTGGAAGGTGTTAAGTACCATATGAATATTAAAAAAGAAAACACCAGTCTTTAGGCACATAAAATTTTAGATGAATAGACTAACCTAGAAGTACAAAACTAAAATGTGGGGAAGAAACTGTTCATTGGCCTTGTATGCAGTTGTGAATGGCTCCATGTGGAGTCACATCTACCGTTAGCCTAATGGTTTCCACAATGCTAGGGAGTGTTTGCTTTGCTTGTGGTTTGCGATCTGTCTTACTACCCAGCTGCTTGCATGGATGAGTGAAGCACAATCGTGCTTAGGATCTGGCTATGCCCCATTTACTCAGGCCAGGGGCCTTGGTTCCCCCATCTATAAAATGGAGCTCACAATAACATCATAGCATTGGTTTGAGCATTGCTTGAGATAACTCAGATGAAGCATCTAACGCCAGAACTGGCTCACAGAGCATTCTCAGTAAATGTATACTAGATGCTGTCAGTGCCTCACCATGAGTCCCCTGGGCCTACCTCTGTGTTCGCCTGTAGTTGAGGTGGACTATTCCATGCTGCCAAAAAATTTCTCCCCTCTCAGGTCTCTGTCCCCTAGTCTATGAGCTATTTCTGGGCTGTGTACACTAGCCCAGCCCAAGCACTGGGCAGCATGAAGTGCCAGAAATCAATGCCTCAAGTGGCAATCCAAACCAAGAAGAGACACAAAAGGATTTGGGGGGTAAGCACCCTGCATCTCCAGCCCTTGGTGGTACAATTCTGAGGCCTGTTCTCCATGGTTACATCAGGATTGAGCAGCAGGATTGAGCACTAGGTGCCCTTAGTATTCATTGGCTGGCTAATGCACCATTATCACTTTTTCCTCCTTTGCCTGCTCCCTCACTTGTCCTTCCTGAGTTCACCTCCTAAATAAACTCCCTGCACCCAAGTCTTTGAACTGAAGCCTGCTTTTGAGGGAACTGTAACTCAAATAGCTATCATAGACAACTGAGATATTGTCAAAGGTAGAATCAGCCCCGAGGTTAAATCTGTTTTTGACAAATACTTTCCTTTCCTTTTCCTCCTCCTCATCCCTACTTCTTTTTTATTATCATTATTTTGATGCCTGGAGTAAATAAGGAGAGAGAAAAAAGGCAAAAGTCATGTGAGGCTAGAACTCTGAAAAGTGGTAGACTTTTGCAAGTTTCAAGAGAGGAGGGAGTGACAAGTGCTTGTTATCACATGAAGAAAATTGAGTTTTCAGACTAAGAAAAGGATGCTTAAACTGGCTCTTAGTAGCATCTTCTTAGACACAACTGGATGCTTCTCTGATCATAGTGTAAATTCTTCCCAAATCAGGACTCAGGACACTCTGCCAGTGGTTAGGAATGGGGAGGTGAGTGGGAGGAAGGAAATCGACAGTGCAATGTGGGCAATTAATGAACAAAGCTGAAAAACTGTCAAGAACATCACACAGTTGGGAGGTGGGATAGTCTCAATCCCAGGAAACTGGATATGAAGAGCTCCTTGAATGAGCATGTAGCAGGCAGGCCAACTTCACAGAGGCAATCCTCCCTGAGCTCTCGCTCAGTGTCTTTCAGTTTCTCAGATGTTGTTACTGCCTCAGGAGGCTTCCTCTTGCAGTTTTCTCAACCTGGACTATTCTTACACACTGCCTGCAGATCGTTCATTGATGTCAACTCCTTATTTTCAGATCCCAGTTGGATCAGTTAGCATTTGTTTCATAACAAGTGTTAGTCGCTCAATCGTGTCTGACTCTTTGCGACCCCATGGACTGTAGCCCACCAGACTCCTCTGTCCATGGGATTTCCCAGTTAAGAACATGTTGAGGTTTGACAGAAAACAACAAAATTCTGTAAAGCAATTATCCTTCAGTTAAAAAATAAATAATTAAAAAAAGAAAAAGAAAAGAAAACTACTGGAGTGGGTAGCCATTCCCTCCTCCAGGAGATCTTCCCGACCCAGGGATCAAACCTTGGTATCCTGCATTGAAGCCAGATTCTTTACCATTTGAACCACCAGGGAAGCCCTTGTTGCATAACAATCCTCTCCTAAACAATAATCATATAGTTGCTCATTATTCTGTGGGTCAGCAGTTTTAGCTGGGGTCACCTGGCATGGCTCACCTCTAGTGTTGACTGAGATGACTCATTTGTCTGGGCTCTCAGCTGTGACAGCGGGGTTGCCTGGGCCTGTCTCATGGAGATGTTCCAACAGCATGAGGGAAGAAGCTGCAGGGTCCTTTGAGGGCTAGGCTCAGAACTCACATAGGGAACACTTTTTCCAGATTCTGTGGTCAGTTCCAGTCTAGACGCAAAGAGTGAGGAAATAGTTACTACTTCTTCATGGGGGAAGCTCCAGTGAGTGTGTGGCCGTTTCCAGTCTGTAATACCAGTCAAATACCATTTCTTTAGGGATGCCTAAGAACTCCCTTGCCAGGCTATACCAGGTCCCCCTATTTCATTTTCTAATGGCACTCTGTCCCATTTTTTAGTACTTGTCCAAATTTGCTAATCATGGTAGGTGGTGGTTTAGTTGCTAAGTCGTGTCCTATACTTGTGACCCCATAGACTGTAGTCTGCCAGGCTCCTCTGCCGGTGGGATTTTCCAGGCAAGAATACTGGAGTGGGTTGCCATTTCCTTCTCCAGAGGATCTTCCCGACCCAGGGATCGAACCTGGGTCTCCTGTGCTGCAGGCAGATTCTTTACCGACTGAGCTACTAGAGAAGTCCTAATCTTGGTAGAATGATTTCTTTAGTGTCTCTCCCTACTCTAACCTTTGTGTTTTTTATTGTATCCTTGTCATTTAGCACAGTGCTTGGCACAAAATAGTTAATAACTGTTCCTTGACTGAATGATGGTTTTGCAGAGCAAATATGAAAGTGAATGTGGTGGTAGAGAAGCTGTTCAGGAGGAAGTGACAGAAATTAAGCTTGAGAGTTGAAAGAAGACCCTGACTGTGTATACTGGTATCAATTATGAGTAAAATTATGAAGACAGAAGCAGCATTTCTGGCAGTGGATTGTGAAGCATGCCAGTGATCTATCAGAGTATATATAATGCATACCAAAACAGAGGGAATTCTTTTGGAAAGCTTAGATAAGGCAAAAGCACAAAGCAAGAGTAACTTAAAAAACTGCTTTTATAATTTGAAGCTGGAATTAGTACATACTGCATGATCATTTTTCTGTCAAGAGAATTGGGCTACATGCATATTAATCAGAGTTCAGAAACTGATAAGAAATTAAGAATCTAAAAAGGCTGGCTTGAATTTGCTTCATTTACACACTCATTCACTCTTCCACAAAACATCTTTTGAGCTTCTCCTAAGAGCAGTATACTTGGCTAGCTATTTTCCAAGAGGTAAGGGACACAAGAAAGGTCCATGCATTATAAAGTATGTGGAGATCTAAGGTATGTGTGCAAATGCCTGTCTTATGAGATGGAAAGTGATCTAGGTTGGAACGAAGGCCTGTAAAATTTATCTTATGAATTCAGAGAAAACTCGGGGCTCACTTCTGGTCACTGAATATCTTTTTTTTCCACCTATTTGTTTCTGAGATTGAAAACTAACTCTCTTTACATGTATTCTGCTCCCTGTGAGAAATAATCTCCTTTTAGACACAGGATGACTTTGGTTTCTATAAGTCATCTCACAGTCTTAGGCAAAGAAAGTACATTTTTTTTGGTGTCCTACCATTTACACTCTTCAGCCCCAACCCCTTCTGAGTTACCTTCCACCCGGGTCTACCCTCTGGGATCATTCATGATCCCTATTTTTTGCCCACTGCCTACATACTGAAACTTAACTTTCAAAATCCTGTTTCTCCAGGGAGTGCCTCTACTAATTAATCAGTTCTGCTTCTGCCAAACAAGTATCTTTCAGAGATAAGTACTTCCTGTGAAGTCATGTGACTTTAGGTATTATGTGAATACCTAATACCTTTAGGTATTATGAGGTTTTGGAGTCGGTAGTTTTCTTTTTGCCTATCTGTTTCTCTCTGATCTTACTAGTGAGGATGGGATTCCAAAACCTCAGAGGGTGAAAGAAAAGCAATTAACCTGTACAAATTTTTACTGTATGTTAAGCACAAATCCAAGGACTTCCATGTATGTATCTGCTGAGGTTTTAGTTATGTACCATAGAACCCACTCTAGGTAGTTAAAGTCACAGGAGATTTTAAGTGATATAGATAGCTCATAAATTAAGTGAGAAGGGCTAAGATACAGACCCCAAGCTGAATTTCCAGAAAAGACTTAGAGACACATCACAGGACAGACCAACTGTAGGAGCTACAGCCCCTCAGGAAGCTGAGGGTCGGGGTTTTGGGTTCAGAATCACGAAGTGTGCAGTGATCTACATACACAAAATGTATGCCAGTCCTAGGCCTCTTCCTCCACATAACTCATGTGGGTGCTTCTCATTTGAAGGATCTAAAAGTCAGAGGAGGCAGGAAATACAGCTTTTAGACTTTTCTTTGGGAAAGTGAGATAGTACGCTGTAGGAAACTGTCAAAACGTGGAAAGGAGTGCCCGAAGATTTTGGGAAAGGACAACTGCAATTGTTCTCTCAACAAATACACATCACACATTTTGAATATTTTGCTTCCATATGAGTGATTTAACCTGAACTCTGTCAAGCAGGGATTAATGCCTCTTCTTTTAAGATTAGGGAAAAAGGCACAAAGAACCAAATAATTTATACATAGTTTGGAATAGAATTAGGATGAAAACCAAGAGTGCACTGACTTCAAAACCTTCTGATTTCCTTGGCACCATTTTTGGTTATATTGAAGAGTATTTTTCTTCTCTGGCCTCTGGAATTATCTCAGAAAACAGTGATCATATAGACGCTTTGTTGTTAAGCAAATGACTTTGATTATAAGAGAAGAAGTTCTTTAGAAGTATATGTGAAAATTTGTCAGCATTATTTCCATCAAAAAGTCTAGAAAAGGGAAACTAAAAAGACACTGCTTCTCCTCTTCTGTATAAAACTGCTGGGAATGTGCGAAGTGGAGAAAGCCTGAGGTGGGGGTTGTGGAGTTGGTCCTGACACTTGTTTTTCAGGCTTTTATGGTGAAGCTGTGCTAATGTCTTTAATCGCTTCCAAAGAAATGACAAGCAGAGTTCTGCACCAAAAAGGCCTGAACTTTTATCAAGTGCTAGTATCTTTAGGCGACAGCATTGGAGAAATAGAAAACAGGCCTGAGGAAGGTGCAGAGTCTGCTTTGTTTCACATTTTTTTTTTCCCTACCAAGATATAAGTGAGATCTTTCTATAAAGACCAAAATGGCTCCATGAGAATTGCCATATTAAACAAGAGGTCTTTTTACTTTTTATGCGATGCATTTGTATTGAAAACACATGTTGGAGGCCAAAGTAATTTTCTTTACAGACAATGAATCTTACAACTGGTTTGGACAATTTTTAAAAACTTGAGTGTTTTACCACTCCTTGTGATTGGTAGAACTAGAAGAACCCCCCCCCCCCCAAAAAAAACACCTCACCCTAAACCACCCCCCAAAAACCCACCACCACCAACAGAAAATATGAAGGAGGGAAAGAAGACAAGAAGAGCAAAAATGGAACAGAACTGTTTGAAGAGTTGCAAGTTACAAGAAATTAAGGAGTACAGAGAGCCTTTGAAGGGTAGTGATTCTGTTGCTTGAGAAATTTTGGTTATAGTCACTTGCAATATACTTTGGGGAAAATAGTTTTTATCATTTTTCGAAATGTTAGTAATTTGATAATTCATCGATTTTTTAAAAATCAAAACACAAAAGAAAGCTATCAAAAAGAAAAACCCACTTTAGGGTGATCTTGCTTCAGGATAGTCTAATACCAGGTCCTCTTGGCTGTTGTGTTTTTGTCCAGTGGTGATCAAGGCAGCGTCTTTTAAACTAAAGTGAAAAGTTATTGTGACCTTCACTGTCAGACTCAATTTGAACCAGGCCACAGGACTTTGCATTTTATTTTTTTAAATTAGCCATTCCTGTCTCTTGGTGTTTGTCTACAGGCTACTCCTGCCGCATGAAAAGGACATGCACTAGGATGCTTTTACTTTCTTTCACGTTCCCACATAAACAGCACGGGGCTACCCTCAAAAATGCTCTGAACCTTAGTGCAACTTGCTGACATGGTGTGCAGTTTCTCAGGCTTGAGTAATATGTGAAGCACGTTTATCGTTGAGTCTGAGTGCTCCTGGGCAACTTCTCTGTGTGTTTCTCACCCTCTTTGCTAGAAGAGAACATGATTCTCTTGTTTGGTGTTTGGCTTTTGTTGTAATGTTTTTGCTTTCTTGTTGCTACCTTTCTCTTGACTTCTTGGGTATTATTTTGTCAATAGTCAGTGGAATTATAATTTGCAATGACAAGAACAGGACCAGACCTGGAGAGTCACTACTGTGATCCTTCTGAAAGTGAAGGAAATGGGGTGGTGGAGAAATGAAATGACTCACTCAAGGTCACACATCTAGTTCATAGTTTGCAGACTCTCCATTTGAATCTCTTTCCCCTGGGCCAGATGGGAGATAGGCAGAGAGAAAATCTTGAGTCAGAAGAGGACTGCTTCTTTTACTGAGCACATCAGAAGTTTGAAATGGTCAGGCTTTAGTTTACAGAATTAAATTAATTTTGACTCCTCAATTGTAGCAATGTAATAATAATAAGATTTAAATCCATCAATACGCTTTTACTATTTTGCTGGGTAATATTTATCATTTTATAAAGTAAGAGCTTCAGTACAGTCCAGAAACTTATTTTAGGCAACAGGGAACTTCAGTCCTCAACTGGGACCTGCAAATGATCCTCAGGGAACCTTTGAACACGATTCCTCATCTTGGGCTGAAATTTGAAAGTATTTCCTCATGTTTAGCTCTGTAACTGTTCTTCTCTGGGGAAAAGATGGGGATTCATGCTCTCCTTATCTTCCTGTGGGTATTGTTTTGTTTTGTGTTTCCATAGATGAATTACATTTACACAAATAGAGCAAAAGAGCTGAAAGGGAGACGTAGGTGATGGTTGATGGTTAGTTCGGTCGGAAAAAGCTGGGTCAAAATCAGGTTTCATCTTCCTTTTTTCCATCTTACCTGCATTGTAACTTACTGAAAGTTGTGGATTATTATGAAACTAAGAGTCCCATCATCCTTGATTCAGTCTATCTGAAAATGCTGTATTAAATCCAGACCAAGCTATGATCACCTCCCACTTGCGGAAGCTCCCCAGACATCTTTTGTGATACCTATGTATTTTTGTGTATCAAAATTTTAATGTTGAATTATTCCTCTCAAATGCCAATGCCAGATTAACCTATATGTCATCTGTTTACAAGACACTATGATTCTGGTCATCTTTTACAGTGAATGAGACAATGCATGACAGTTTTTCATGAGGGTATAATAATGCATAGTACAGTCCTAAAATACAGTGTGATGCAGTGAAATTCACAAGAACTTGGTCATTTCCTTTCAAAATGGCAAACGTGGTTTCATTGCTATAGAACCCAGCATTGGCCTTTTTTGCCAGTGGAAATGGCCTGTTGATATCAGAGCATCGAAGGCTCTATCAAGATAAGCAGCTGTTCTCCCCAGAATGGTTCTTCTTTCAATACTTAGGCCTTCTCAGGGGCTATTTGAAAAGGTTTGAGCCTCTTTCTATTTTATTTCTCATTCTCAGTCTTCTAAAACCACTGTTACTGAACTTTTCTTGTGCAGAGCATCCAAACCTTCATGTGTGTTGGGGTGGCAGGCATTGCAGGGCAGGCTGCTTTTGCTGGGCTTGCTGCTGCTGCTGCTAACTCGCTTCAGTCGTGTCCGACTCTGTGAGACTCCATAGATGGCAGCTCACCAGGCTCCGCCGTCCCTAGGATTTCCCAGGCAAGAATAATGGAGTGGGTTGCCATTTCCTTCTCCAGTGCATGAAAGGGAAAAGTGAAAGTGAAATCGCTCAGTCGTGTCCGACTCTTAGCGACTCCATGGACTGTAGCCTACCAGGCTCCTCCGTCCATGGGATTGTCCAGGCAAGAGTACTGGAGTGGGGTGCCATTGCCTTCTCCGTTGCTGGGCTTAATCAGGGATATATTTTTGATTGTTGCAAAGTATCAAAAGTTAGTAACAACCATCTACTCCAGGATTAGGCGACCCTGTTCCTGACCACTCATGGAAGGATAATCTTTGTGGACTCCATCTATTAAGAAAGTGCAGAAGAAAAACCTTTGTGCATTATATTAAAACTTACACAGCACCAGGAAGTTCTGTTTAGGGTTCCTGTACTCACATCTTTTATTTTGAGATGTGTTTCTCAAGTTTCATGGGGTTTCATTGTAGAACATATCAGGAAAACTATTTTGCCCTCCCACTTGCCTTTCAAAAAAATTTGTTGATGGTTAGAATAAGGAAGTCTAAGAAGAAAGAGAAAACTTGAAAAGAGAGTGGAACCTGTGGGGTTATTTTTATAGTAAAGATAGGGGTCATGTCCATTCTAACAGAGGACTCAGTGTCTACATGAGCAGTCACTTTTTTGACTGGTAAATATATTTAGGGAGAAGTGCATTTAGATGCCATCTTTACTCATTTATTCTTCAAACTGTAATACAGCACATTTTGGGTTTTAGTATATTGCATTTTAAAACTAATGATGCATTCATTCTAGAGCAAATCTTATTTCTAAGCCCTAATTTAATAGAATTAAACTCTAAGCTGAATTGGTTTTATGAGATAAAACTCTGAAGTTGATAACTGCGTTTAGGAATAGTTCAGGTATTGAGTTTCTAATTTGCTTCCTGAGCATGGAAATCCCTCAGATAATCAATATTGACTACCTTTAATTGGTAGGAAAGGCTCTTGCTGAGTTTTCTATCTTTTGCTGATGGAATTGCCTCTGCACGTTGATTGTCTGTGCTGCTCTGGTTGGTCACAACTGAAGAGCTCTGGGTTTGAGTTTATTCGAAGTTGAAGTTGCATGTTTGTTCCTGACCAGTTTACCACAACTGTATTCATCTCTACTGAAACAACAGTGGTCCTGGAGTCCTTTATTCTGTATGCCTTATAGAGTTTCTGGGTTTATTTCAGTTTTCCTTTAGGACTGTATATTGAGTATTTATGGCAGACCGTTACTGTTTTTGTTTAGGTGGGGGGCGGGGATGGGAGAAGGCTGGTCAAGGTAAGATCAGGAGCTTCCTAAAGGGTAGGGACATTTCTGAATATGCTCTGACACCTTTAAATAGTTTTAATACCTTCTGAAAATGAAAATCTTGCTAATTGTTAAATGTTGTATTCCAGACGTTACAGGAATTTGGAAATGGATTTCTCCAAATCCCTTAAAAAACAGATGCTGGCTTATTTTGGTATAGGAAATATATTAAAAATGTAAAACACAGGCAAATGTGTATTTTTCTTTTGGAACAGAGGATACCTCTTCATCCCATCCTTGATCCAAATTCTCGAAGAAACCCCCCCTTTTTTTTTTGTCACTGTCAATCTGGAGGGATTTTGTTTAAAGGAATTGACTGTGAATACTGTACACCTGCTACTGTCTTACCTCATTTTTCAAAATAAGACAATTCAAAATCTTTACTGTTTCTTTTTTGTTATTATCAAGGAATAGATGTTTAGTGTACACACTGTTTTAAAAACTATGATATAGCACATAAAATAAAAATGTAATCTCACTACTTACCCATAATGGCTGCTAATGTTAAAGAGTATACAGGTGATGGAATCAGGATCAAAATGCACATACTTCTTTGTGAACTACTTTTTAAATTTAATGTTACATTGGAAACATTTCTAGATGCCGTTAAATATACTTTTGCAACTTGATTTTTTTTAATTAATTTATTTTGATTTGTTAATGGTTGTATGGATGCCTCATAATCTGTTTAACTGATTCCCTGTTATCAGACATTTATTTTCTTCTAAATTTCTAAGTATTATAAATAATATCATGATAGTAATCTGGAACATATATCTTGTAAAGCAGTTTTTAACACAGTACTATTTTGTATGTATGGAAAATCTCCGTCCAAATACCCACACTTTGCAATATGTTTACTATGTGTCCTCAGACTTGATTTTCTTCTTTTCCATTTCAAAATGTCTCCATCATGATGATGAAATGTTTTATATATTTAGGTTATTTGTGAATTTTACTTTAGCTCTTTAAGTTCTACACTCTAGTAAATATTTTTTGAACTTATTAAGTTTTCCATAAATGACTAAGTCTGTGTATTTTATTCCTGTCTATAAATTTGCATTAATTTTAAGGTATATGTGGGAAAGGTGAACTACTGCTTAACTCGGGAGAGCTTTGGCATCTGTTTGGAGTTTATAGCAGTGTATTTCCTTTTCTTCCGGAAAACTCTGTGTTATCAGTGACCCTGCCAACTGCTCCTGTGGCTGCCCACCTGCTGTGCCCTGGCTGTTTGTGACCCATGCAAGTTGGCCAGCCCTCTGATAGTTCAGAAAGGCCACTGAATGTGAACTCCTGCCTGAAAGGCTGAGAAAGTAAATCGTGGATCTGGCACATTTCAATGCAAGTAAATTACATTTTGTCAGCTTCATTGCCCTGAATTTCACACGCAAATGTGGGCCTTTGAACGACTGGCATTGACAATAAAAAAAAAAAAAAAAAGAAAGGAAAAAACAAGGCTAATGCCTTATTAATGCAAACAATCTCTGATTCAAATGGCTGGAGGCAAGGAGTTGTTGCTGTTTCAATAGGGACAATTGCTAGTTTTCCTTCTGTTCATATTAATTTCTCAGAAAATTTAAGCTATCTTTTGTGTTCCAGTCTGCTCCTCGCTGGATTGGAAACACCAATGCCTTCTTTGGAAAAATACTGGCTTTTGGAGGCTTGTAGAAACTAGGGGATTGGGGTCCTTATTCATCAGGGCTCTTGTTCTGTGATTTAGGTAAGAACCTACCTGTTCTCTTGAGTCTGCCTCTGGGCATCCTCCTTTAACTGCAGATCCTTGTGGTTTCACCTCTGCGGTCAACCTCTTAGAAAAACTCTTCCTGAGAAATCCAGATACTAGAGCAGCATGGTAGGTGTTTTAATGTTCTGGACAAACAACCTGAGGTCTTAGGTTGCCTTCTAGAAATATAATAATTTATTCTCTCTCCCTTTTTTTTTTTTGGAAGAGTAGGATACATTTCTTTGTCTCATCAACTCCATCAGACTTGGAATTTGCCTTTTCTATTTGATCAGAAAAAACGCCCAGCTTCATGGAAGTAAAAGTCAGCTCCTACTTCAATCCTATGTATGTATTCGTTCTTATTACTCATCTAAAATAGGAACAAATGTATATGTTAGAGTGATCTTTAACTGTCCACACCAGAGGAATCTGCGATACTAAAAATTCTAGTGAGTTTATAGGTAGATTTGACCTAATACTATCTTGTTTTGGGAGTCTGTCAGTGGGGATACAGGAAAACATCTGTTTTATCTTTTCACATATTTACTTTGCCTCTACTCAAAAACATATTCACAAAACATGTAACAACAAGCAAAAGAACTTGCATTGTATGTGTGTGTTTGTATGTACTTGCTTTTTGTTCGGCTGAAAGGTCCTACAGTGTGTAATGTTCAGAATCAAAAATGGGCTTTTTTATCGCAGTCTTGACTGAGGTACAGAATGGAGACAAATGACCCAGTCTAACACATGTGACAATAGGAGAGCCTCAGAGACTTGGGGAAACTTTTTCAGGCTTATCAGCAAATTTTGAAATGTGCAAAGATCTAGTTACAGTCAACACATTCACATGATGATGAAACTTTGACCTTGACTTTTGAGCATCTTGCCATTTTTTAAGGCCTGGGTGAGCAGGTCTGACTTTTCTAGGAGAAATGTCTGACAGAGGATTCAGGGCTGAAAAATCAGTGATTGTATAAGAGTGTTGATGATCTCCAATTTCATCACTTGGAGCAAAGAGAATGTAACATCATTCGTAGTTCTATTAGACCCAATGATACTATTTCAATAACATATTTTGTAATATCCTCTTTACTTAGCCTGACAATAAATACATAGACTACTATTCATGTAATTAAAAAAAAAAATGTTAAAAACACCTCAGTAAAAACACAATTGAAAGGAAAGCAGTTCATAATAAAATAGACATTGTATATGAAAATATTCAGGATAACCATACCAGGAAAAATACTGAAGAAGTTGGTACCTATATGCATTTGTGGATTCACCATGGGTCAGTGACAAATGCAGACCAACAGAATGTGTTGTATTGGCAACTTGGTTTCATTTGAGTTGCTTTGTTATGACTTTCTGATGTGGGGAACAGCTCTTGGTAGAGTTTGGGATGAAATAACATATAGTTGTCTCTTGATTTATCTGGCAGTTGCATTCCTGGAAAATTCATTTATACTCACACTGAACGATGATTTGTTTGTATGCGAGAGAACTTAGGTTCTAGGCTCAGATAATGATTAACAAGTGTTTACCTTGGTGAATGCCCAGTGGGGTGTTGGGAAGTCATGCAGGAGGTAAGTGGGATAATTTTTCATTGTGAGGGATGTTTCTGGGTTGTTCTGGATGCTTTAAGATCCTTGGATCTGCCTGGTACATGTCAGTGGTGTCTCTGTTGCCCCATAATCATTGTGACAATCAAAACTATCCCCACAAAATTCCATATTATGGGACCACTGTGGAAGATGGGATGTGAGAAGTAATCTGAGAGAGACAAATCTATAGATGCTAATTCCTTCAATGTGAAAAAAAAAAAAGCCCCGTGATATCAAATTCAAGCACAAAATATATCAGTTTAGTGTGCATATTAATACATTTTGATTACAATGGTAAAGAGACATCATTCTAAGATTTCAGGAGGCATTCTTCAATTCTTAGCTTCTTTGTCCCCTCCAAAGGGGTTTTTTGAAGAAATTAAAAGTATATGCTATATTTGAAAGCTTAACATATGCCTAGCACTGTGTTAAGCAGTATGTATATATTATTTTATTTAAACTCCCACCTGTAATTTTTGAAGATTTTAAGCTGAAACAGAGGCATTCATAAGTTAGAACAGAAGCAAAACTTACCCAGCTAGTAAATGTTAGAGTAAGATTTGATCTCAGGTATGTCTAAGGAGGGCTTTTCTGGTGGTTCAGCAGTAAAGAGTCTACCTGCAATGCAGGAGATGTGAATTTGGTCCCTGGGTCAAGAAGATTCCCTGGAGAAGGAAATGGCAGCCCACTCCAGTATTCTCCTAGGAAATCTCATGGATAGAGGAGCCTGGAGGGTTCCAGTCCACAAGGTCACAAAAGAGTCAGACATGATTTAGGGACTAAACAGCAACAACAGTGTCTAAGGAAGTAATACAACAACCACTTCTACACAGGTAACTGCAGAAGGGTACAGTTGATAGATTTCCCCTCTGCCTATAAACTGTCCTAAATATGCTTTAGGAGTGTCTAAAATGTAGCCCTACCTTTGTAGAACATTTGGGCTCTGGGTTCTCTTACCTGCTGTGTCCTGTTGAAGGTTTTATTGTGCACCACGTTCTAGTGGTTAATTTTCCTCTCTCTGAATTGAGTTCTATATTTTAATCTATGTTCGAGCTCTTTGTAGAAAAAAATTAGTTTGTAACCATGTTTTGACAGCAATAAGACAGACTGTAACTTGGAAGTGAAGATATTGTGGTCTTTTGTAATTGTGCTTAATCACAATATATTTCAACAAAAGGAAAGTTTAGGAGCAGGAGAAAAAATGAAGATGGGATAAGATAAAGGAAGTGGCATAGAGCTATGTGTGTTTTGCCCCAGAGGTCACCCTGGCAAGTGGGTTCCAGGTTTTGGTGGAGTAATTGGCACATCTCCATGGCAGAAGCTGGTGATGTTGTGTCACACAGATTTCCTGGGATCCTTTTTACTGCTTGAGTGCCCACCCCTCAGCTGCTGCTTACATCTGCAACCTTTCCCGGAAGATTGTCCTTGGCCAAGAATGGCTTTGCCAGGAAGTTCTGGGAGTTTTTCTCTCAATCCACAGCCCTAGGTATCCTGTAGTCAGTAACTGGCTTTGGATTGGGGGGTGACAAAAGCCTTGTTCCCTTTCTTCAGGGCAGGACAGACTCTGCCAGGTAGTTTAAGTCTGAGAGACCCTCGTGGAATTGGACTGAAGTGAGACTTCATCCAAAATGGTATTCTTGCTCCCTCCTGCCTCTGCCCCATCCTGCTCCCTTTACCCGCCTCCTGAGAGCTCTTGCTTGATAACTCATTGTGCCCATCTCAAGGTTGTTTCTGTGAAACTAGACCTTAGACAGACCCAGTTTTTAAAAGGAAGCCATGTTGATTGCCAACCAAAGTCCAGCAAGACTTGTTTTAAAAAATAATGACCATTTTATTGAACATTTCTCTGTTCATAGCACTCTACAAAGCACTTCATATAAACTATCTCTTTTTGCACCCTGTGTCTTTTATAGATGGAGAAACTGGACTTAGAAATGTTAACTAACTTGCTCAATAGCAGCCAGGTTGGTAATTGACGGAGATGGGATGTGACTTCAAACCTGTGGTCTGTGCCATGTTTTCTGTCTCCCTAGTTACTAGTCACTGAAATAGTGAGCCCTCAGTGAAGTAAGCCATGCTTTTCAAAAGTCAGCATGCTTTCCTAAAAGTGTTCTCAAATTAATCATATTTACTATTTTTAATGAGTGTGGTTCTCAGTGGATAAAGGGGGTATCTTGAATTGAAGCAGGTATGCTGGTAAAATCTCTTCCATGTTTTTGAAGACAAAATAGAGAAATGTGGACTGACCAGTGGAGTATAGTTAGTTGAATAACCATTCTCAGCATGTTTTACTAACCAGAGCTAATTACCCTTATATTACAGACACTTCCAGACTGGATGCCCTGTTATCTTTTTAAAAAAATTAAATCAGTAACTTAGATAACAACATAGAAACTATACTTTTCTGGTATGCAAACTGAGAAAGAACTCTTATATTGGCTATCAGAGCCATTGTTCTATGGGACATGCTATGGCAAGCACTGTTCTAAAATATTTACCAGCTCTTCTTTTTATCCACTAGAGATCACATATCATTGCCATAGGTTCACAACAGCTTTGTGATTGGGCTCAGGATTGACCATAGACCAGTTGTGAAAAATAAGACCAAAAGTTCAAAACTGCTGTGGCAGAGTCTCCCTTCTCTTCGCCATCTTTGGTCCAGCCTCAGATGTGATCCTGTCCATGTTCCTTCAGTTCTGGGATAAGGATGTATTCCAGCTGGCATTTGGGGAAATGCTGCCTCCACTCTAATAAACCTGTGTCTAGACTAGACTGGATTTAAGTCTATAAAAACAAAATTGGTTTACTGTTCCTCTGGGTCTTACTAATGCTCCTAATGAGAAATATTATTTATCAAATACTGTATGCTAGATGGGCTTCCCTAGTGGCTCAGATGGTAAAGAATCTGCCTGCAATGCAGGTTCAATCCCTGGGTCTAGATGGAGAAAAAGACACTTGATATACATTATCTAATTTAATATTCACAACAACCCTGCAAGATAGCTTTCATTAATCCCATGAGACAGATGGATAAACTGAGGACTTCAGAGGCTGACTAACTTGCTGAAGGTCACTCAATTCCAGAAGGGTGGATCCAGGATTTCACTCTATCTGACTCCAGTCAGACTTGGAACAGAATCATCTCAACTCACCACACTGGGTGACTCCAGCGGGCCTAAGATATAACCACAGATGCTTTCCAAGTGAGCCTTTTTCCACCAAGGCTCTGATAGGAATGTCGTTTTGATATAGGTTTTGTGCAACACTAGCATTCCTAGATCAGGGAGCAGTATCATTGTAAGGGCTGTTAAAGCTCTACAATGTTTGAGAACCAGAGTAATGAGTATGACTTATAATGGAAAAATGGAGAGAGAAGTGTTTAAAAAATTAAAAAAAAAAAAGCACCTTGCTGGAAAGTTTCAACCAAGACGTCAGTTTACTGTTTGTTGTGGTCCAAAACCTTGTGATAGGCCACCCTTCATGACTCAGTTTGTCTTTTATTTTTATTGAAAGTGTATCTTTTGAAGTATCTGCCACTGGGAAGTTAGTTTTGTTTCCCTGTTGAAAGGTTCCCTTCATGGATGAGAAGCCTAGCTTCCACTGTAGGAATGTCACGTTTTCTCATGCACAAGTAGGTAGCAAGAGGGCGCCCAGACATTTGGCTTACTGCTGAGGAATCTGTGCTTATTCATGCATATTTACAAGGTAATTAGTTGTCCATTCATTCATTAGCGTGTTTATAGGGCCACTCGCAAAGCCTCTCAATTGCGGCTTGGAAAAGAGAGACAGCCCTGGCGGGCCTCCGGGGAACACTTGGGTTAAAGAGAATCACAGCTGGATTTAGTGGAACACACTAGTCCCGAAACCAGAACTAGCTTAGTAACTCAAATGTGATTTGTCAATCACCCCCAAAATGAAGTATTGAATTGGCTCATTCATGTTTTTTCTCTAAAAGTCAGGCAGAGAGTCAGAGATGCTAGAAATTTCTATTTTTAAAGCTTTCCACATCCAGAGAGAGATTTGAATAGTTCCTTTTTTTTTTTTTTTTAAGTAGCTCTTACTCAAATTGAGAAAAAATTTGCTATACTTAAATTTACTTTTTGGTATATGGGTCCATGAAAGTTGATAAGTATGGCATGGTACAGAACAATTTCCACGTGTTTTAAAAGTAAAGACTTTTTTTGCATTTTATCTTTTTTCTCCCCCCAAAATTAGTCAAATAGATCTGAAGTAGACTAGCAATATTTCATGGAGCAGGAAAAGACACTCTTTTTAGAAAGACAGGTCTGTTTTGATTCATGACAACACAGGTGGCTGCAGGAGCCACTTTTGGGGAAATCCTATGGAGCCAGCGTGCCTCAGTGGAACAGTCCATCCTCAGGAGTACATAGTTCTGTGGACTCAGAATTGATTTAGGGCAAGTTACCTAGTTTTCCAAAGCATTAAAAAAAAAACTCAAAAAAACTATAAAACGAGGATAATGTTTCCTGGTGTGAGTGAATATCATCCCTGTGACCCTCTGGGAGTGGTTCTCTGTGTTTTTAAAACAAGCTCCCTAACCACTTGAGGCTGGACCCACCATGGGGGAAGGTGCTCCTTGCACGAGCAGCTTTGCATTCCGGCTGAGCCCCCTCCTGGATATCAAAGGGAGGCAGTTTGCAGAACCTGTGTTTTTGAAAATCTGTCCCTGCATTAGATCTGAGAGAAAAACAACTAGCTCTTCAAATCATCTTCTCACTCTCAAACCCCCTCTGAATCTTTGTTTTTCCCGATTCCAGGTCCCCCACGAGTACGCTTCCTGTGGTTGTGTGCATGTTTCAATATTTAGTTCCTTCAGTCAATTCAAAATGACTTCAAACTCACCTCCTTTCAGGAAACCTCCACCCAAAGTAACCTCTTGGAAGACTAGGGGTTATCAGTATAGGGCTGCTTATTAAAAAAAAAAAAAAAAAACAGAGAGAGAGAGAAAGAAGTTCCCGCCTCCTCCCACACTTCAGTTTCTGTTGTGCGTTCCAGCAGCCTTTTACTTATGGTCCCTTTGTCCGTGTGGAGGCAGCATAGTGCAGTATTTAGTGCTCCATTTTTGGAGTTGAACTGCTATCTGTCTATGCTTTCATCCATCTATATATCATTTCTATTATTGTTTCGCCATTTCTCTACCTATCAATCATGTATCTGGCTTTTTATTCATTCATCTGTACCTTTGAGAATGTTTTTTGTCCTTTCAGAGCCTCAGTTTCCTCATCTGTAAATGGGGTTAGTAATAATGCTTCAGAGATCTGTTATAAGGATTAAATGATACAGTATATACATAGCATTTGAAATCATCTCTGTTACATAGTATTAGCCATTGTATTCAGTTCAGTTCAGTCAGTCACTCAGTCGTGTCTGACCCTTTGCGACCCCATGAACTGCAGCACGCCAGGCCTCCCTGTCCATCACCAACTCCCGGGGTCCACCCAGACCCATGTCCATCGAGTCGGTGATGCCATCCAACCATCTCATCCTCTGTCATCCCGTTCTCCTCCTGCCCTCAATCTTTCCCAGCATCAGGGTCTTTTCAAATGAATCAGCTCTTCGCATCAGGTGGCCAAAGTATTGAAGTTTCAGCTTCAACATCAGTCCTTCCAATGAACACTCACGACTGATCTCCTTTAGGGTGGACTGGTTGGATCTCCTTGCAGTCCGAGGGACTCTCAAGAGTCTTCTCCAACACCACAGTTCAAAAGCATCAATTCTTTGGCACTCAGCTTTCTTCACCGTCCAACTCTCACATCCATACATGACCACTGGAAAAACCATAGCCTTGACTAGATGGACCTTTGTTGTTAAAGTAATGTCTCTGCTTTTTAATATGCTGTCTAGGTTGGTCATAACTTTCCTTCCAAGGAGTAAGTGTCTTTTAACTTCATGGCTGCAGTCACCATCTGCAGTGATTTTGGAGCCCAGAAAAATAAAGTCGGCCACTGTTTCCACTGTTTCCTCATCTATTTATCATGAAGTGATAGGACTGGATGCCATGATCTTAGTTTTCTGAATGTTGAGCTTTAAGCCAACATTTTCACTCTCCTCTTTCACTTTTATCAAGAGGTTCTTTAGTTCTTCTTCACTTTCTGCCATAAGGGTGGTGTTATCTGCATATCTGAGGTTATTGATATTTTCTCCCGGCAATCTTGATTCCAGCTTGTGTTTCTTCCAGCCCAGCGTTTCTCATGATGTACCCTGCATATAAGTTAAATAAGCAGGGTGACAGTATACAGCCTTGACGTACTCCTTTTCCTATTTGGAACCAGTCTATTGTTCCATGTCCAGTTCTAACTATTGCTTCCTGACATGCATACAGGTTTTACACAATATTAATCAGCTTGATAGTATTAGCCTTCAATATGTGCATTATTTCCAACAACTCCTTTTCTCCTTTTTCTCTCCTATTCCATTCACAGAAACAGGGTACGATTTCTCATTTGTGACCCTCCTCAAACCCTACCTTCATTCAAATTTAACTGTTGATAATAAAACGCTTAGTTCTGTTCAAGTTACTTCATCATCACGACTGATGTGAATGTTTTACCACATTTTATAACTTTTTTCTATTTGTAGTTTTTTCAATCCCCCCCTCCTTTTTTAACTACTGCAGTTTCATGTGGCCACCAATTCAGTTTCTGTATTCTCACGGGTGTCTGTTCTTCTTGAACACATGTTCAGAAGTATGCTTCTGAGTGCCCAGGTAATATTAGGTCACAGTCCTTGAAGGGCATGGTGGTTTTGGAGCCGGAGCAGGCAATCTGCACCCACCACCTAATTGTGTATGGCCTGTCAACTAAGGATGGTTTATACATTTTAAAATGGTTGAAATAAATAAAAAAGAAAACATTTCATGACAGGTGAAGATTATGTAAAGCTCAAATTTCAGTGTTCATAAAGTTTTATTGGACACGGCCACGCCCATTCATTTACAAATTGCCTGTGGCTGCTGTCACGCTACAGTGGTGAAGTTGAGTAGTTGCGACAGAGACAGAAAGCCCCTAAAAGCCTGAAATATTTACTGTCTGGCTCTTTATAGAAAATGTTTGCTGACTACTGACTTGGAATCTTGTTCTAAGTAAAATAATGGTGAGAAAAGAGAATATCCTGATGTGAGAAGGAGGGGATTGAAAGCAGGTTACTTCAGGGGGAGTTGTCTTTGAGTAGCTGTTGTCCTGCTTTTCCAGTATGTCCTATTCCTTGTCTGGCACATTTAACATATTTGATGGGGGGTTTGTGTTAAGTCAGTTTGCATAAAACTTCTGTGTCAAGTCAGCTTCCTGATTCTCTGCCTGGCGGTAAAACCAGACACTGTCATCTTTGAGTACTGGGTTTCACAGAACACAATCCCTTTCCTCAACGGCCAAAGCTTTGTTTCTTTGTGAACTATGGTGGCTCTCCTTGAATTTCTTTTACTGATGTTCAAAAGCTGGCCTTTTGTCACGAATATCTTCACACGTTTTAAAACAGCGAAACTCCAGGCTTTTCAGCCATGCAAGCAGAAGGAGCCCCTGCCATTGTCTTTCTATGGGGTGATTGACTTGTTCTTTAAATAAAACCACAGCCTTTATTCTCAGTTCCTCACTAACTGCCATATTAAAATTGTTTTGTTCGTGTCTAAAATAACTTGAGTTTGTGCTAGTTATTCTATAGTCTGGCAAACAATTAAGCACAATGTTTACAATGCAAATTGACACTTATTCTGGAAAAATTCTGCAAAAACAAAGAGAGAAATCTAAATAACAAAACAAGGCAGAAAGAGATCATGCAGATTTTTTTTTTGTTTTCTACATACTGTATTCCTGAAAACTTGTCCAAGAGTTATGCAATCGATTCCTGGTTGTGCAGTGGGAGCTCCATTTGTGGAGAATTTTTTTAAAATGTCACAAAGGCCCAAAGCTGATTGGGCAGACTATGCCTTTCTTGGGTCATGAGAGCAGGGGCATGAGAGGTGGCACCGGGTACAGAGGTGACAGCTCATGCTGGATTTTAAGGAAACTGAGCCAAGCATCTCCCCTGTTGTGGCTGATGGTTGTCTGCTCCGTTGCTTAGTCGTGCCCGTCTCTATGTGACCCCATGGGCTGTAGCCCGCCAGGCTCCTCTGTCCATGGGATTTCCCAGGCAAGAATACTGGAGCAGGTTGCTGTTTCTTCCTCCAGGTGATCCTCCTGACTCAGGGATAGAACCTGCATCTCCTTTGTTGGCAGATGGATTATTTACCACTGAGCCACCTGGGAAGCCTTGTGGTTAATAGTTAGGTGGCCCCTAACCTGGAACCTCTACAAACGGATGTGTTAGAGTCCATGAATAAAAGCAGAGATAAAAGTGTCTTTTTCCCCCCTCTTATTTCTCCTATCTTATTACTAGCAGTACAGAGCCTTGTCTGTCCCTGTCCAGTATATGCACATGTGAAGCCTGGTGGCTTCCCAAAGGGAGAAACTTGGTGAGGTAGGAGGAGACAGATTTGAGACCAGTAAGGGGTGCAGGCTTGTTGACTTAAAAAATATTCACAACCTAAAAGCTGAGAGTTATGTTTTATTTGGTGGGAATTTTTAGGACTTTAGGCCCAGGAGACAGAATCTCAGGTAACCCTGAGAGAACTGCTTGAAGGGGGAGAGGAGAGGATCCAGGTTATATAGAAGTTTTGTAACAAAGGGCAGGTAGTCTGAACATCAAAAGAGTATTGTTAATTAAAGAAAACCAGAATGGTGGAATGGCATCACCAACTCAACGGACATGAGTTTGAGTAAGCTCCGGAAGTTGGTGATGGACAGGGAAGCCTGGTGTGCTGCAGTCCTTGGGGTCGCAGAGTCAGACACAACTGAGAGACTGAACTGAATTGAACTGAGATATCTCAGGTTAAGGAATTTAGTGCTTTTCTATGTATGGGAAGATGCAAAAGTCTGGGCTCACTGAAATCATTCCTTTCATATGCATCTCAGCTATCTGGGGCCAGTGTCCTGTGTTTTTCACATCCTGAGCTCACCTTAGCGAGTGACTGCGATCTGGTGGCTGTGTGATGGCAGGTATTCTTCTCCTTCCCGAGTGCCCTTTGGCTCACTTTGGAGGGCTGGAATCGCTGATTACTGTGACATCTTTGTTTACTGATTCAGCAGGAAATACTCCATTTCTCAGGCAGGAGACTGCACCCCTAGTTAAAAAGTCAGACTTTCAACGTCTCGCTTCTGACTTGGGTGGTCTAGCTGTTCGAGACAGCTTGTTGCAGCTGTGGTTTTTGGAGCCTAAGGTTGGAGGGATGCTTTCTTTCCCCTAAGGTCCTATGCAGGCACTGGTAGCTCTCCAAGGACCTACCCACTCTCTGCCACCTTTTGTCTTGGTAGCAGCAGGCAGTGCCATTATGGGATGCCTTGTAATCATTTATTTTCGTACAGATTACAAAAAGTTCATGAAGCTGGATTGTACAATTACACACTGTCTACTGATGTGCAAAGAAAATGTGATTTTTTAATGTTTCATAAAAGATCTACTCTTCCCTGGTAGCCCCTATACTGCTGGGAGTCAAGTAAAACTAAAATGTGATCTGATTCAATAATTTAGACAGCTTCTTAGGTAAAGGCCTTTTTGCGATAAAGGTTTAGTTTCTCAGATTTCTTCATCTGCTTCTGTTGTTCTCCAAGAGAGCCCCTAGGTGATTGGTGGAGGTATCTCAACTCATGGTGAGGGGACATCTCGCACTTATGCATGCGGGTCTCTGTACTGTCTGCTGGCCCCTTCTGTGGCCATGTCCATGTTCTGAATCTGCCTGGTTTTGAACCCCTGGCTCTGGTTCTGAAATTTACATCTCTGACATCATGGTGCCTTCTCTCTCAGCTTGGCCTTCCAGCTGACTCAGCCCCTCCTAAGGCCTAACCCTCCCTGTCTACCCTGAAGTCCATGACTCTCAGAATCACCCAGTCTCTGCTGTGAGCATCCTCTCCCTTATAAATCCATCAGCTATCTTCTGGGACCTTCCACAGGGCACCCAGAAACTAACGCATACCTACTTGCCTTTGACATAGGAGCTGTGTGCCAGATACTAGGCTGGGTGGTAGAGAAACAAAGATCAAGTGCCTGTTCAACCTAAGTGCTTAGACGAGAGAACTGACTTGTACAAAATGGGATTTGAGGGAGTTGTTGACTGTGATGTCAAAGATGTCTTTGGGAGGATGCTGGAAAGTCTGTGGCTATGGGAAACAGTGAAGAGACAGGATAGGGGAAATGTTGTTAGCAAAATTAGCAGGAAGTGCTGAGCATCTCTCTTAAAGGTTGGTTTAGACCATGGTTCCCAAGGTTAGGGTTAAAGTGATGGAAGTGACTGGAATCATGAACTCATTTGCCACGTGAGAATGAAGGCAGCATGTCTCCTTGGGACCAGCCTACCATGAGAGGTTAGTCAAGTGCATTGGTGCTTGCAGAGCATTTGAGCGTTGTGGGTGCGGGCTTCCTCTTTTTCTTGACTCAGAGACATGAAGAGACATTTAATCCTGTGAATGTATTATGATGGACTCAAGGCAGCTTCACAAGGATGGACATTAAACATATTCTTGAATATTTTATTCCATTCAACTATGCATGTGTATTCCATTCAACTGAATTTTACCAAGACTAGTTTTTTTCATTTATAATGATATTTTTAGTACGGACATGCAAGAATACACTTGTGTCCCCTGAAAGGTTCAGAATATTTACCCAAAATACTCCAAAGCATACTTTGGATTCATTGTCCATGTAGACCTAACTTTTTTCTACTTTTGTAAAGTGAAGCCAATATACCCTACATCAGCCAGCTTAGCACAGGAAGCTGCAGTTATCTGCTGATGTTAATAGTGATCATTAGTAGAGATGTCCTAGGAGGATTTGCCCCAGTGTCTTCAGCTGGGGTCTCTGAGATCCCAGTTCTTCCTTGGTCTGTTAGCTTTGTTGTTTGAGCTTTAGGTTTTCCCCATGAACTTTTACCTGAGCTGCTCTTTTCAAGTCAGTGAAACATTGTAGGAAGCTATTTGCTAAACCCCTGTCTTCAGAGAGCTCTAATCAGTTTCTGACCTGCCAGTGCATACCACTCATAGCATGATACACTTAATGTATGCCAGCAACCACAAACACACCCTCTGCACATACCACACACAGTAGTAGAAGCTGCTGGCCTGAAGGACCTTACTAAAACACACACTCTGCTCTTACTGCCTTTGTGTATAACTTGATGTTTGGAAACATCTATGTTAATCAGAATAGGAAAAAAAAAACCTGTTGTTGACACCTGACATGAAAATAGAAAAATCTCCCTTTTAAGTATCACTTTATGCTTTCCAGGTGGCACTAGTGGTAAAGAATTTGCCTGCCAATGCAGGAGATTCAGGTTCGATCCCTGATTTGAAAGATCCCCTGGAGAAGGAAATGGCAACCCACTCCAGCATTCTTGCCTGGAGAATTCCATTGACAGGGGAGCCTGGAGAACTACAGTACATGGGGCTGCTAAGAGTCAGATATGACTGAGTGACAATAATGTATTAGTGTATGCTTTCCAAAACTCTTTCAAATTCATTGGGCCTTTTAGTTAACTGAAAGGTATATTAGGATTCATGAGGGTTCTCTGAGCTGTGGACCTTATTATTAAGCCTCATGTATCTGATTTTCACCTGGTATAAATTAAACTGGAAACATGCATTTTGCTTTGAGCAGTTTTCTCTTTGATTTGCCCCTGTGTCTAATTTTATTAGAATTTACTAAAAATGAAAGAAAATATGCTCATATTGAAGATATTTTATCTGTCATTTTTTTCAAGACAACAGACAAAACTGCAACACACAGTGAATCCGTATATTGATGATAGCTCTAGTTAGATCACCCCAAAATAAGGAAAGAAGACTGTAAGTCCTAATGGAAGAAAGGCTGTCTGGGCCTTTGTTTGGAGTACTCCATGTACATTAGTAATTTTCCAAATTTCATCACAACCTGACAACATTCAAAAATGTCTAGTGGAACAAACACTCAATGGCAAGTGGTCAAGTTGAAATGAGACCTGGAAATGCTAAATAGCTGAGCAGGTCATGTTCAAATGCATGTGGCAGTGACACTGAGGCTTTATGGACAGTCTTCTCTCATACCACCATTGCTGGAAGAGAAATTTCTTTCAGAAATAGCAGGAATGGGGAAACAGACACATAATTCAGCTGATGTGTGTGTACTTCTGAAAATTCTTGTGCTCATCATGACTCTAGAGTGTGGGTATTAGCTGTTTGAGAAAAGTTGCATAGGTTGAAAAGCAGAATGCCATTGAAATATTTCAAGTGGTTAGTGTCTTTACACTGCTATTGCAGTAATTCCAGGGTTATACTTGAGTAGATGAATGGGTCTCAGTCATGGAAGAACGCAACCTGTTAGCCAGAAAGGCAGTCTTCATGTTGTTCTGATGAAGCTCACAGAGTTGAAATTGAGTAGGAGTGGTTCAGATTTGTGGGAAGATTGTATCAAACAGGTTGGGTTAGATCAAACAATCCATCCAAAGATAACACAAGTTTGGTTCTAACTCATGCTTACATGGTGTCTTAGTTCAGGCTGCTACAGCAACAGAAAAACAAAGACTGGTTGGCTTAAAACATAGGAATTTGTTTTCTCACAGTTCTAGAGGTTGGAAGTACATGGTCACGTTTTAACGAGCGTCTTCTTCCTGGTTCGTATATAGCTGTCTTTTTGCTGTATCCTCCTCATATGACAGAATGAGATTATTTTTCTTGTTTCTCTCCTTATGAGGGCACTAATCCCATTCATGAGGGCTCCAACCTCATGACCCAGTTACCTCCCCAAGGCTCCATCTCCAAATACCATCACATTGGAGATAAGAGCTTCAACATTTGAACGACGGGGCAAAAGCATTCATTCCATAGTGCTCACAGTCCACCACACATGGCAGTGAGCTTCTGTTTATTGTTGCCACTGCTAGACCTGATTTGTCAGAAGCTCCATCTTTTTTTTTTTTTTTTTTTAATTGGAGTATAGTTGATTTAGTTGAATATATATAGTTGATATAGTTGATCTTCAGTTAAAGTATAGTTGATCAACCCTGAATATTCATTGGAAGGACTGATGCTGAAGCTCCAATACTTTGGCCACTTGATGTAAAGAGCTGACTCACTGGAAAAAACCCTGATGCTGGGAAAGATTGAAGGCAAAAGAAGAGGGTGGCAGAGGATGAGATGGTTAGATGGCATCATGAACTCAATGGACATGAACTTAAGCAAACTCTGGTAGGTAGTGAAGGACAAGGAAGCCTGGAATGCTACAGTCCATGGGGTCCCAAAGAGTTAGACATGACTTATTGACTGAACAATAGCAACAACAAATAGCTGATTTATATTGTTGTGTTGTTTTCTGGTGTACAGAAAATTAATTTCGTTATATATGTGTGTGTGTGTGTATATATATATATATATATATATATATATATATATATATATATATATATATATATATAGGACTAGTTTGCTAGTCCCAAACTCCTAATTTATCCTCACACATCCCCTTTCCCCTTTGGTAACTATAAGTTTGCTTTGTTTCTCTATGAGTCTGTTTTCTGTTTTATAAATAAGTTCATTTGTATCATATTTTTGATTCTGCATATAAGTGATATCATATGGTATTTCTTTGTTTGATTTACTTCACTTAGTATGATAATCTCCAGATCCATCCATGTTGCTGCAAATGGCATTATTTCATTCTTTTTAATGACTGAGTAATATTCCATCGTATATATGTACCATATCTTCTTTATCCATTCCTCTGTTGATGGACATTTTGGTTGCTTCCTTGTCTTGGCTATTGTGAATAGTGCTGAGAAGCTCCATCTTGATATGAGCTTCAGGAATCCCAGAGGCAGGAAGGAGAGTGACTGTTTTGTTTTGAATTAGGAATGCTTAAAGTTTCCTCTTCAAAGTGACCAGTCAGGGATGGTTACATTTCATTGATTAAAGCAAGTTGCATGGCCACCCTGGAGGTCAAGTAGATGTGGAAATGTGATCCTGCTACACTGTCTAAAATGTATACTAAATGTTTGTCAGTAGCTCCAAGGATACCACAGTTTACATTGTTGTGTTGTTTTCTGGTGTACAGAAAATTAATTTAGTTAATTAATGGGACTTAAGGATCATTTGTTATTTATTTTTCTTTGTGTTAAGAAGTTATTCTTCTCTTCTCATTCCAGTATCTACCATTTAAAGTATCTTTTCCCCTCCCCCAAAAGTGAACAAGTTAGTAACTTATTTTTGTATGTAAGAACCTCACTTTAAATTGATTAAGCCTACAAATGTTCATTTTTTCTGATGTAGTTATTATATTAAATGCTCTGCTATAATTGCTTACTGTCTCATGGGGTGACAGACATTACAGATGACCCTTGCAGTATAGAAGACTCATCCTCTGCAGATGGCTTCAATGTAGAATGAGATTAATGGTGAAGTACTCCTCAGTCTGCTTAGGACACTCAAGACAGTCTACTTATATTGAGAGAAAGTGCCTTAAGCTATACTTTATATATTTTCCCTCTCATTCTGGACTGAAAATTGTTAACATCTTTGAATGAAAGCTTTCATGTCCTTGAAATAAACAGTATTCCAATTTCCTGCATCTTCTTCTCTATGCAAAGTATGTGCAGTTCTTTTCATTTCCTTGAATCAGTTTTCTTTTCTCTTGTGTCCTTTTTGAATTCTACCTTGCTCCCAACCCAGATTTGGGGAAAGTGATGAAAACAACTGAAATAAGGCACATTTGGTCAAAGACCAGGCATACTGGAAAACACCTTTGTTTACTTCAAGAGAAAAATGGGAAATTAAGCATAGTCTCCTTGACTGCTTGGGGGAATCAGCTCTCATGCAGTTTAGAACTGAGGTTACCCTGATTCTTTCAGTTTCCATTCTAGATTCCTCAGGCAAACCAGACCAAGGAAACTTTAGCTCACCTTACTTCCCCATCTCACTGGTATCATCTCTGGTGTACTTTGTTTTATGGCTTCTCCAGTACTTCAGAAGATGCTTAAGATCTTTCTTTCTTTCTTTTTACTTCTTTATTTACTTCCTTCCTTTCCTTGCTTCTCTCCCTGAATCCTTCTGTCCCTCTCTCCATTCCTTTTTTTGTTTTTGTAATAAGGAGTAGCACCATTTTGCAACCAGAACACCTTTCTTGATAATTTCTCAGGGCAATCCTCATTCACTGTTGTATGTCTTCGTGTTTTTGCCTATTCAGAAAATTGTCTCAAAAATCTAACATAGGTCAGATTTGTTGTTGTTGTTCGGTTGCTAAATCATGTCCAACTCTTTGTGACCCCATGGCCTGCAGCACACCAGGCTTTCCTGTCCTTTACTATCTCCCGTATTTTGCTCAAACTCATGTCCACTAAATCAGTGATGTCTTCCAACCGTCTCATCCTCTATCAACTCCTTCTTCTCCTGCCCTCAGTCTTTCCCAGCATCAGGGTCTTTTCCAGCATGAGGGTCTTTTCAAATGAGTCAGCTCTTTGCATCAGGTGACCAAATTATTGAAGCTTCAGCTTCAGCATCAGTCCTTCCAATGAATATTCAGGGTTGATTTCCTTTAGAATTGACTGATTGGATCTCCTTGCTGTCCAAGGGACTCCAAAGAGTCTTCTTCAGCACCACAGTTCAACAGCATCAGTTCTTTGACGCTCAGCCTTCTTTATGGCCCAACTCTCACATCCATACATGACCACTGGAAAAACCATAGCTTTGACTAGGCAGACCTTTGGCAGCAAAGTGATGTCTCTGCTTTTTAATATACTGTCTAGGTTGGTCATAACTTTTCTTCTAAGGAGCAAGCATCTTTTAATTTCATGGCTGCAGTCATCATCTGCAGTTATTTTGGAGCCCAAGAAAATGAAGTCTGTCACTACTTCCATTTGTTCCCCAGATACTTGCCATGAAGTGATAGGACTGGGTGCCATGATCTTAGTTTTTTTCACTCTCCTCCTTCAACTTCATCAAGAGGCTCTTTAGTTCCTCTTTGCTTTCTGCCATTAGGGTGCTATCATCTGCATATCTGAGGTTGTTGATATTTCTCCCGGCAATCCTAATTCCAGTTTGTGCTTCATCCATCCCGGTATTTCACATGATATACTGTGCACATAAGTTAAATAAGCAGGGTGACAACATACCGTCTTGACATACTCCTTTCCCAATTTTAAACCAATCCATTGTTCCATGTCCAGTCCTAACTGTTGCTTCTTGACCTGAATACAGGTTTCTAAGGAGACAGGTAAGGTGCTCATTGTTAAATGTAGTATTAATACCAGAGCCTATTGGGGGAAACTTTTCTTCCCCACTCCTCATGTTTCCTTCCGTGAGAAGAGTTTTCTACTAGTGTAACTCCTGGCTTCACTCTGAGTCAGTAGACATGTATTAAGCTGATTGTTACATTTGGGAAGAGAGAGCAAGGCATTTACTCGGTTCTATGCTTATTCCTCTTGGGATGCACCTTCCCTCCAAGAGCACTTGATGTGCTGCCATTCTGTGGGGCTGTGATGTCCACCTAATTGTGGGATTTACTTGGCTATATGTCCTCCAACTTAGCCTTTTTCATTAGTAAAGGTGATGTCTGGACATTCGTCTGTTATTCTACTATTTATCTTTTTGTTTAGAAGTGAGGTGAGAAAGAGAGATGTTATTTATTGAACCCCATCACACCAAGGGATTAATAAAAGCATTTCATGACTAAAGGCCAGACAGATAGTGCCTTAGGCAGTGAGTGGACCCATCCAGCCATTCCAAAATCAACCTGTTTCCTTTACTTTCTAGAGGCCAGTTTTTCCAGAAAACTTCTTTTTGTGACTCAGACTCACTGCTGATCTTTCCTTCCTCCTACTTTCCAGAGCATCAGTAGACTATATGGAACATTATGGCATAATTTAAAAAATTCTTTGAGGTTCATTTCTTCATTTTAGAGTATTGTAGCTTCCTCACAGTTTATTTTTAGGGTAGGGCAATTGAGATTATATGTACATAATATATGTATATGTATGTATACACATACATACAAATATCACCACACCCATACAGTAAGCTACCTGATACTTGGTAGGTGTTCAATACATAGATATTGTTCTTATTGTCTTTGTAATTTTGCATGATTGTATTTCTCATATGATTAAGATCCTGTGCTCCTTGAGAACTATGAGAACTATTTCTTTTCCTAGCTTGCAAGGATTTGGTAACCAATTCTAAATAAATTATTGAAAGCATTTCTTTAAGCCAACCTAAAACTGATCTAAACCTATTTTTGAGACCTTCTGAAAATCTAGTTTGGGCAGGAATTAGTTTTGTTCCATTATGCTTTCTATGTAAGTCTGCATTTAGACATTGACTTGGATGGTAGTAAAATAATAAATGTGTGTGTCAGACAGCCTGCCTTCTCATTTTGAAACTCTCTCCAAATATCTAACACTTATCATCAGACACTGTAACAGAGAGAATTTGTGAGGAAAAAACATGCTTAGCAACATTCCTCAAAGGAACGACAGATGTATGTATGTATATATATTTAATGTATAATACCAGCATGCACACATCAGCATGTGGACACATGGTAAAAAAAAAAAAAAAAAGTTTAAAAGCTTAAAAAGGACATTGCTTAAAATAATTCCATTTATTTGACATTAGAATCAAAATATGCTTATTGAATATATTGTGTCTTATGTTTATGTATGCCTTTTACCCTAGTCTTAAAGAATAGGCAACTGTGGGCTCTTTATCCCATTTTTTAGGCTCTTAGGTTAGCATTTTTTATGAAGTAAGCATCGGGGCTTATGTCCAAACAGCCCCAAGTAAACTTGACTCTTTAAGAACTGGGGAGTAACATGGACATCTAGCAGAGACCCAGAGGGTTGGTACCATCTGGAACAAAAACAAATGGCTTCCAGAATGCTATATAGCACGGACCCTCCCTGCCATCAGGGAGGGTCAGTGCTGGGCAGACGGAGAAAATGGATGTCCAACTGCTTGTCCCTGTCCCTGAAGGAAGGTGTACAATAAGCAAACTTTCTCCTTCCCTCCCTCTTCCCAATCCATTTCCCCTTTGCCTCCTCCTCTTTCTTCATTTTCCCTCCCCTGCAGGTTCAAGGAGCAGCGAGTTGAAAATAATCATTCTCGGTGGGAAAGTTTTACAAGAGAAAGTTGTGGGATTGCCAATTATTTTATAATTAAGTACTAGATTAACCATCTGTATGAAGGAGAGAAAGTCAAAGAATGAATTTGCAAGAAGTTGTAGCATGTAGATACGTTGCTAGGAAAGTAGTTCCCGTTACCGTTAATAGGCAGCATGTAGATGAATCTCTGAGCATTGCACACACTCATCTGATGAAGCCTCACTCTTCCAGCTGTCATTTCGCCCATTCCCATCTGTTTCTTATGCTCTAATAAATGATAGCACTAATTTATTTAGCACCTCTCATCAGAGCCCCCAGGGCTGCTCCAACCCTGCAGGGATTCTCTACCAATATGTGATGACCTCAGAGTGGACACATGGCCTGCTGCTTCTGGACGTCAGTATCAGACTCTGAAATAGGACTTTGCCTTCAGGGATGCTCACCATCAATGGTGTGATTTTTCCACTGCCCTTTTCAAATCCCTTTAGCCTTGGGAATGGAAAATTTGGCCTATTTCTCCAGGGCTGTGAATACCCTGGGAGTTGCTTGCCAGTAGAGGGTCTAGAATGTTTTTAGATATTTATGGTTGCCTTTGAAAATGTTTATTGGCCTTTTATTGGGTCTTCTGGAGGTGACTGAAAGAAAAGAGAAATAGCTAACATTCGCATTCTTGAGGGTAATGTCAGTCTTTGAGCTTGTTACTGGCCTGCCCAATGCCTGGATATGTTTCTCCAGCATGTGGAGATGGTGGACCTGAGAGCAGGGAGTGCAGCTGGCTGTCTTGCCCATGACTGATTTCTTACAGACTTTGGGTCTTGCAGCCTGTAGTTCATTTACATATTTAATAATTCGGGGTTGGTGGGGAGGGAGAATATTTTTTATAGTATTTAAAAGTAACTTGGAATACAGAATTTGGAATGTAGCGAGACAGTCTATTTAAAAAGTTAGAAATATTCATTTATTTCTCATAAACTGATGCTTTGAATTAAGAAGTTTTGAGCCCAGTGCAACTTATCAAAGTTGTCAATTTATGGAAGTTAAAAGAAGAGAAGCAAATTCTTATAGGGTTAAAAACTGAGTCACGGAACCCTCGAGATTTTTTAAAAGCAGTAAATGGGAACAAAATATAAGGGTTTATGTGGGAGGAATTGTAGAGGTTGAGGGAGTGGGTACTCCTGGATACTCAAAGTTTTTTAGGTTGCTGCAGCTAACCCTTTCCTCTTCTGACAGTTTTGAGGTTAATTTGAAAGAAAATACCTTTCTGAAACTGTTTTAGAGATAATTAAGAAAAGAGGATTTGCTTTTAAAGTTTAGAGTTTAGCTGTGTTTCTCAAAGAATACTTTGAGTAACTCTGGCTTGATAACACATTGCTGGAAAAGATGGAGTCTGTGATGAAATAAATTTGAGAGACACAGCATAAATTTTTCTTTCTCCTGGAGATTTACAAGGCACATTGTAAACTAAAGGCTCTGATAAGTCCTGCAATGAATAAGCTGGTTCAATTTTGTTTATCTAGCATTTTTCAAACTTATTTGAGCACAGTGCTTTTATTTGTTTCTTTTCTGGATCATGTCTGTGGGTGATTCTTTTCAGGGAACAAACTTTGAGAGATGCCAATGTGCCATCAATTTTCCTGGAATACAGCTATTTTTTTTTTTTTTTTTTGAAGCAAAATGAGCCTAAGTACGTGAATCTTGTTTTGTGCGATTTCTGAGGGGTCCTTAAACATATGTGCAATGTGCTTCTTTTCCCTCTTGTGGTTCTTCTAGTCAGTCAGAGCATCCACAAAAGGGCATGCCAAGTTTCCTTCTTCCAGGTGCCAGAAGCAGTAGGTACTAACACACTTGCTCTCATCTCTTGATTCCAAATCCTCCTCATCCTTTCAGTCAAGAGCTCAGCAAATTTTATGTGTAAAGAGCCAGAGAGTAAATATTTTCAGTTTGGGGGGCCCGGTGGTTTTTGTAGCAGCTACCAAATTCTGCCATCATACCAATAAAGCAGCCTTAAACACCGTGTAAACGAAGGGGTCTGGTTGTGTTCCAGAACCCTTTACTTTCTGAAATAGGCAGTGACAGAATTTGGCCAGCCCTCACTCTAGACTCAGTTGAGGGGTGAACCCCTTCTGGAGTCTTTCTTGAGGTTCTGGCTACTGTTTCTGCATTAGTCTGAATCTTTATCTGGCTGTGGTATCTGTTGTCTAATCAGTTATGTTATCCTGAGGGGTGGAGAGACCCAGGGATGGCATTGTGTCCCCATCTCATCATTCTTGTCAGGCTTTCCCTCCCTCCTCCACTGTGGCCTCTCTCTTCATCCTTTGGTTCCTCAAACACACTGCACTCCCTTTCTTTGAGCATACTGTTCCCACTGCCTGCAGTGTTCCTCCTTGATGTTTCTCCCTTCCTGATTAGCTGTTACTTTGGCATAAGGTCTTAGCCTACACAAGCTTTTCTTGATCTCATGGACTTGGTGAAACTCCCCCATTATAAGAATTGAAACCTTCATGCACCTCATAGATCTTTGTTGAAATGCCATTTCCTATTAATTTTTATGATTAGGTATTTAATGTCTGTCTTTCTCACTGGCCTCTAATGACCATGACTGCAGAAATCAGGCTTGGTTTTACTCACTGTGTACAACCCTAGCATGTAGCCCAGTACTTGACATATAGTAAATGCTCAAGAAAAATTTACTGGAAAAGAAAATAAGTGCATGAACAGATCAGTGCTTGAATTATTGTACTCATTCAGTCATTTATGGCAGGTTCAGTGTTTTGTCTAAGAGCTTGCACATATATACTTAATAAATATTTTAAGGAATAAAAATTAATGGCTACTGTTGCTCTCAATATCTGAAAGTGACATGGACTTCCAGCTGTGACTCCCTCTGGCATTAGTTAGAAATTTATAGGTTATGCCACATGCCACACTGTGGTACTTTCATCCAAATATTCAATTTCTTTTAAAATTGAGCTCCGCATCAACTGCCAGGCACAAACTTTACAATAAATGACAGACAGTGGTTTCTTCCTACTTGGGAAACCTTTAGTATCTGTGCTGAGCAGAACTCAACTGGACATTAGCACCCAAGAATAAAGCATTATAGCATCCTTTAGTATTTCTTTTAATTAAAAAAAAAGATAGTAAAGGGTGCCTTTTCAATGACAACCGACCTGAGAAAAGCCACCAAGTGGAAAATTTCGAGTTAAGATGCAATTGTGTTATTAATTGTGTTATAGGGTCTTTTACAAAAGTCATAACATGGTGAATTTGGGATGAATAGGTGTTTTTCCTTTGAAACTCAGGAAAGTTAGCTGGCAGAAACCTAATGTGACTGAACTATAGTGTGTTTCCTGGACCTCTGGAGAAGAAAGCCTTCAGCCTGGGGCGGTGCAGTGAATGGAGAGCAGAGCCCCATTTCTGGGTTCTCATTCCCAGCCCCTCCCCTGATGTGAGAGAGCTTCAAAGAGAAAGAGAAAGCAGACTCTTCAGGGGCACAGACAGGAAAGAGAAATCGCACCCAGGTTGGCACTGGATCCTATTAGAAAATTTTGGTTACACATTGTTGTGCTGGTCAGTGGCAATGCCAGCAGAGATGGTCCTTTTCGTGGCTAAAGATTTCATGAAGAGCCAAGTGTGGCACTTCCTTAGGAGGCACCACCTCAGCTGTGCTCAGAGGCACACGTAGAGGGCAGATCCCTTTGGAATGGGCCTCCAAGCATCAGGAATCCCCTCTCGTGGGGTCTTTGGGCTGCATCCACTCTAACGTGCATGACCTGGGATGTATGGGCATCTCAGAAATGTGTGAGTGCTGCAGTTGGAAAGGTTGGCCCATGTACATGCATTTCACTCTACAGTATTTTTGACTTCCCACAGAGCCCAGCACTCTAACAAATATCTTCCCTCAGTTACATGTTGGCTGTGGGTAGTAAAAGGGATGTGTGTGCCCAGCATGGCTCTAAATTTCCAGGCTTTAGTTTAGACAGAGGCTAAATGAAAACATTGTAGTCTTGCCTCCTCATCCCTTAGACTGCACATACCAGATATAGGTCCTGGGCAGCCTGTCACTTTCAAGAGCCCCGTACATTGCCAGCACTGTGCCAGGCACTTTAATATGTTATCTCAAATTGTCATAATTCTGATCAGTGGAGGTAGTTCCTATCTTACAGCTGAGGACTCTGAAGCTCAGGAGATTTGTGATTTACCTATGGCCATCTAACAGATTTTAGAAAAGGCAGAGGAACCAGAGATCAAATTGCCAATATCCTCTGGATCATCGAAAAAGCAAGAGAGTTCCAGAAAAACATCTATTTCTGCTTTATTGACTATGCCAAAGCCTTTGACTACGTGGATCACAATAAACTGTGGAAAATTCTGAAAGAGATGGAAATACCAGACCATCTGACCTGTCTCTTGAGAAACCTGTATGCAGGTCAGGAAGCAACAGTTAGAACTGGACATGGAACAACAGACTGGTTCCAAATAGGAAAAGGAGAACGTCAAAGCTGTATATTGTCACCCTGCTTATTTAACTTATATGCAGAGTACATCATGAGAAACGCTGGGCTGGAAGAAACACAAGCTGGAATCAAGATTGCCGGGAGAAAATATCAATAACCTCAGATATGCAGATGACACCACCCTTATGGCAGAAAGCAAAGAAGAACTAAAGAGCCTCTTCATGAAAGTGAAAGAGGAGAGTAAAAAAGTTGGCTTAAAGCTCAACGTTCAGAAAACTAAGATCATGGCATCTGGTCCCATCACTTCATGGGAAATAGATGGAAAAACAGTGCAAACAGTGTCAGACTTTATTTTTTTGGGCTCCAGAATCACTGCAGATGGTGATTGCAGCCATGAAATGAAAAGACACTTACTCTTTGGAAGGAAGGTTATGACCAACCTAGATAGCATATTGAAAAGCAGAGACATTACTTTGCCAACAAAGGTCCGTCTAGTCAAGGCTATGGTTTTTCCAGTAATCATGTATGGATGTGAGAGTTGGACGGTGAAGAAAGCTGAGCACCGAAGAATTGATGCTTTTGAGCTGTGGTGTTGGAGAAGACTCTTGAGAGTCCCTTGGACTGCAAGGAGATCCAACCAGTCCACCTTAAAGGAGATCAGTCCTGGGTGTTCATTGGAAGGACTGATGTTGAAGCTGAAACTTCAATACTTTGGCCACCTCATGCGAAGAGTTGACTCATTGGAAAAGACCCTAATGCTGGGAAAGATTGAGGGCAGGAGGAGAAGGGGACGACAGAGGATGAGATGGCTGGATGGCATCACCGACTCGATGGACATGGGTTTGGGTAGACCCCGGGAGTTGGTGATGGACAGGGAGGCCTGGCATGCTGCGATTCGTGGGGTCACAAAGAGTTGGACACAACTGAGTGACTGAACTGAACTGAACTGATCTAACAGGTTAATAGGCACAGCTAAATTACAGAGACATTGGGAAGTGTAAGGATTGATTTCTTGAAAGATTTTTGGGATTTTCTGATCATCGGTGCTCCTGATGCATGCACCTGCTGAGTGTGCTGCTGGCCACACCTCAAAACAGATGAGACCCTGATGCCAGTCCAGGGGGAAGAACAGGGACTGCCTGTATTATGCTGGGAATCTGTGGGCACGGGATGGAGTTATCTGATGGGATTCCTTGAGTAACATTTGACAGAAACCTTCTGTTCCAATATCACCTCAGCTATTGTTGGCATTGGGAGAATATTTTCCTAGGCCACATAATTAAGAGGGAGTTCCACTTACGCTATGCCATTGGTAATTCACTGCAGAGCAATGGCTGCTTGCATGGTGTACTCCAGAACTGGTTTTATCACCAGATACAAGGAGATGCATGAGGTACTTGAAGAGTTACTTGGGCATGGAGATCAGGTTCATTGCATAGATTCCCAGAACGAATCTGCCAGTTTATGGTTATTTCAGAGTCTATCCCTGCATAATTCATATGCATTAGTCACTGTCGGGAGTTCAAGTCAGGTCTTCTTAGTCATCACGTGTGTTTTTGTCATTGTTTGTCTCTGTGAAACTCTGAAGCTTCCTGAACTTCTCTGCATAATCGATATCCATCTCATTACTGCTCAAACTGTGAGCAAGTAAAGTTTGAAAACAGATTTGGAGTGTAATTTCAGAAAGCTCTGCAGAGGCACAAGCCCTCTCCAGTACAGTGTGCATTTTTACCTTCCTTTCCTTGAACACATTTGGTGTTTGTCGTCCTTCATTGCCCTAGCAGGGACCCAGAAAGAATCTCCTTAGAACTTGTAGTTGAATTGTACATGGGTGTCTGATTCTTTAATGCTTTGATATAAAGTTTGGCAGTTGCCATATGTCTGAAACCCTTACTGAACCTTTCCTGAAAGAGCTGGAATTCTGAGTCTTGTAAGAGCTCTGGCTGGTATCATATAATGATGCCGAGTTGTTGAGAAGACCTCTTAAACATGTAATTTGTACCTAAAATTGCTTAGCATGGAATCCATCCATCTCCATGGTATTGGAGTGGGGACTGAATTAATGTCAGCTGCCCTGATGAATATCACCTTGCCATGAACTTCCTTATAAGCCATTTTCCTTTTTCTCTCTTGCAACTAAAGGTGTTAATTGGCTGCATTGCCCGTTAATAAGTATTTGCTTTTTTCCCACATTCAGTAGGATCTCAAGTTTTTCCATAAACAGTTGCAAATGATAGAATAAATCAATATTTGTTAATGTTATGATGCAGCAGCATCCCTCAGATCCACAAAGAATGATTTATAGACTACAGCATTTCAAGCCTGACCCGTTCGGGTCTCAGAAAGCACTTAAAAAATAAATTTACCCTGGCCTTTCTCACCCCATTTCAAAAAGGGTGACAAAGATGAAGTAATTTATAAGTCACACTTTTATTAATGCTTTTAACTTTCATACACTTGGCTTTGTTGGCCTTCGAGTGGCATTAGTGCAGGGCCTGGTTGAATGGTAACCTTCGGCACTTTGAGGGGGGTTCGGTACAAATGATCAACTCATAAATAGGTGCTGGGCTTCACATTATCCTGCCATAAATTCACCAGACCTTTCAAGTACATCAAGTAAGAGCGAGTTGAACTAGGCGTTTCACTCTGAGTTTACAGACTAATGCAGTACTAATGAGTATCTGGGCAAAGGGTTCCCAGAACGATGTCCAGGACTTTGCAATGGAAGATGCTGCTTGTCACCAGGGAATGGAGGGCCTTGTAACATAGGAGTCACGGGGAGCCAGCCTGTCTGTTTGCAAGGGAACCAAATGAATGTTCCCGAGCTGTAGGAACTCCTTTGCAGTGAGAGCAGAAAAATGAGGAATCGACTTGAACTTCACAATCTGCCTGTCAAAACTGAGATTTTACGACTTACTGTTAGGGGGTCTGTAACATGAAAAGGAAAATAGGTAGAGAAACTCCCTCAAAAGATGATAATAGTCACCTATTTGCTTGAGGTCTTTAAAAGAGAGTCTGTTGTGGTTTGTAGGATTAGTGATGACAGGGTATTGACCTGTCAGAGCAACTTTGAGAAGCAACAAATGCTGCTTTTCTCCTTCCTTGAAATACGATGAATGAGTCAGTGTATTACATTGATTAGAAGAAGGGGGAAAAAAGAAAAAATAAATCACTGAAATCATTGACCCTGTACTTAAGAATTGCTTTGGACTTGATTCATAGCATGAAACTTTCAGATATGCCTTTCGCTGTCACCGCAAGAGATAGTGCACACCAATGTGTGTGCCCTTGTGCAAAGTGGTTAGCTGTGTGGTTGCCCTGGTTGGAAGCCCTTGATCATGCCTGTCTCCTTCCCCATCCCCAAACCCAACGGTCACTAGGTCATTTTCCTGCTGTCTCCCTTACTTATGCCTCAAGCCTGTGCCACAGCTTCTGCATTGCTTAGGCCTTAAATGTCTTTTGCCTGGAATCTCAATCCATATCTGATTGGTTTTCTCTTAAATCTTCACTTTCGTTTTGTCAACTCTCTGCTCAGAAGGCTTAGTAATGACTGACTGTGTGCAGAATCAGGTGCAGTCTTTTTTGTCTGGATGTCCATGGTTATCTGGCATGTGCCTCTCAGCCCTTGGCATCTTCTATGCCCTGCAGTGCCCAGTCTTACCTCCACTCACTCACCTCACCTCACCCACCTCATCAGCCTCCCTGTTGTGAGAGGCCTCTGCCTATTCAGTTTCTACTCATCCCTCAAGACTCATCTCTTTTTAAAAAATCCATTGTGACACCTTTTTTAAAAGATCATAGGTCAGCAAACTTTTTTCAGTACAAGGCAAGATAGTAAATGTTTTCAGCTTTGTGGGCCATACACTCTCTTTGCAACTTCTCAACTCAGCCACTGTATGATGAAAGCAGCTGAGGACAGTACATAAATGAGTGGCTGTGTATCAGGAAACTTACAAATTTACAAAAAGAGGGGATGGGGAAGATTTTGCTTGTGGGTCTAGAGCACAGCCACTGACTCCTGACTTAGATACATGGTAAAACCACTTTCCAGTGAACTCACATGACACATTTAAACCTTTCTCATATACTTCCTTTTGATATGAAGATTATGTTAGATTATTTATATTTCATGACTCTATCATCTCCATAATTAGATTTTAAATATCTCTTTTACAAGTATCAGCTTGACAGTTTAACATAGAATAACAGAGCTGAAAGAGATCTAGACCCACCATTTCATGTCTATGTCTCTGTCTATATCTACTTCTATACCTAGGTCATCTGTAACTATTTCTTCTTTTTCTCTGTTTTGTCTTTTTGGGCTGACTGGTTTTGTAGATCAAGATTCTGAGTATCTCCTGTCAAACACGTCCTTTACCATTTTATTCTATATATGAAGACATAGGTATTGAGCCCATTAAAGGCCAGGGTCACACATTTTAGTTACTTGAAAAGTAGTAGCTTTCCCTAAGTCTCCAAACACCTGAGAACCTGATGACAATTGCTTTCTTTGGGGATTAGAAGATGGATAAACAGTAGATTAGAGTTGGGTCCTTATAATGTTCTTCCAGATAAATTCTGCACAATTGACACAATGTGGGATGTTCTGTTTAGAGAGAGAACTAGGTGAAACATTTCCTATGTACCTTGGATGTTTGAGGACTACTTTTAAGGATTTCCTAGGAGCCACTTCCTGCATGGGGTTTCTGTTGCTAAATTTAGGTTTACACTAAGGTTGGGTTTGGCTCCAGAAGTCAGCAGTACTGGTGAAAAGCATTTTGGTATACTTAGATCAGAAGGATCTCTTACTCTACTTGGAAGTGGGAGCTTCGGATAGACACATTCTGGTGGCATGTTTTACCACAGAGAAAAGGAAGTCAAACTTGATGGGCTATTACAGTTAATAATAATAGATTATGTTATGGTCACTGTTGTCTTCATTGTTCTAGTATTTGTTGAGTGCTTACTATAGGCCAGGCATTGGGCTGCATTCATTCTAATGTTATGCACTCTTTGGCGTTTCCCCATTATATTAGAGAAATAAAATTGATGTCTATCACCCTACCTTTAAGTATGATGATTTTTTAATGGAGATTTTGGAATAAGCTGAATTGATTACAACATAATAAATAGGAACAAATACGTGGGATGTGGTTGATACTTTCTAGTGGTTGTGAACCATATAAAGTCAAAATACCTTCCATAAAAAGAAGTGTTAAGTTTCATTTGAAAAATACACCCATCATGCATTTTTAAATATTTTATAAATTGTTTAGAAAGCTGTCTTTGCAAAAGTCTACATGGTGAGCAACTTTTTCATTAAATTGTGAAGATCCCAAGATTACTTCATCCAAAGTATTTAAGCAAGCTAGAGGTATAGTTTGTTTTTGGTTTTAATTTTTAAAAATAATTACTGTGTGGTATTGGTTTTGTAGACTTATAGACAGATCTTTCTGGCTACTGTTGTTTCTGTATCTGCTAGTTGACAGTGGTAGGGGTAAGAAGTAACTCATCATCTCTTGATCTGAATTCATTTTGAATATAGAAACCAGTTGAAAAAATTGAGGCTATGGATCCCATTAGCTTTGCCATCACCCTGCCCCTCTGCAGTTAAATATATATTTATATTTATATATATTACTTACAAGGAAAACTGACTGGGTCAAAAGACTCCTACTTGATGATTAGAGAAGGCAAAATCACTTACAACTTAAGTGTGATAACCAATAATAGAAGATTGAAAGAAATGAATTACTACAATGAGTTAAATTAAATTCAGCACAACTAATAGTAGATTAAGCAAATATTACAAATTAAAACCAAAGCTCCAGACAAACAAGGGAACAAATCTTGCCTGGAGCTGAGCTGACAAGGGACCCAGCTGATAGCCTTGATGTGTCTTTGCTCTGGCAGGGAGTCCCTGACTGTGGGAGACCAATGGGTATGGGGTACAGGAAAAGGAATGAAGTTGTGCAGAGAACCACATGCATGGCTAATGAGGGAGACTCCCAGTTCAGTGCAAGAGCCACGGATACCATTACATGATGGGCTTGTGAGGAGAGTCTATCTCAAAGAGCTTGAGGTTGTTAAAAGTACTTAAATGAGTGGGAGGAAAAGGCTCTAGGTTCTAACAAGGGAAGACAGGTGTCATGCTCATTGCTTTTTGAACTGCATGATTTGCCTTTTTTTTCCTTAAATTTTTTTAAAAAATTGAAATGTAACACATGTATAGAAAGTACACAAATAAGTGTGAAACTCAAAAGATTTTCACCTGTGCAACCAACTTCCAGATCAAGAAAGAGAGCATTACCCCAGTAGAGGGAGTCCCCACTACCCCCATGTCATGGACTGCCTTGCTGCGTTGCCGTTGCTGTCTATCCAGTTGACAGTCCTGGCTCAGTTACCAGTGAATCTTGTTTCCCACTCAAATATTAGCCTAAAATGACAAAGATAAAGATAGGATAGAGATAGAGGTGTGTGTGTGTGTGTGTGTGTCTGTGTCTGTGTCTGTGTGTGTGTGTGTGTGTGTGTAAAACACACCCACAAAATAGAAACAACAGAGAGGAGAGAGAGAGATTGGTTAGCTCTGAGGGAAGCTGTTACAAATTCCTAACTTGGAAGTTGGGTGTTTGTAGAGCCAGAAGGAAAGACTCAAACTCCTGGTGTTTGTTTAAAGGAGGCCCAAAGCTGAGCATTCACAGTCAGACTAATGTCTACCACTTAGTGCAGATCATGCATTACAGACATTAACTAATTATTTCATGTGGCACCCTACCAAGAAGTAGGTAGATACTATCATACCTGCATTATAAATGGAGTTAACAGGCATAAAGAGATAAAGGTTGCTCCTCTTTTGGAAGTTTACCCAATGAGTTTCTGCCTTTCCTGCCACCCTTGCACTCAGTGGATCTTCAGGCTGCTTGGTAGTCATCATATGTCCACTTGTTTATTCAATTATTTATTCATCAAACACCTATTAAGCTGTTTTTATGGTATTGCACAGAGGATTTGAAAATGAACAGGCATAGTCTATACTATCAAAAAAGGAATAATTCTTGTAGGTGTTAAATATTAAATCCTATCAGAGGGCAGGTGGATAAGACAGTGGGGAGCGAGGAGGACTATGGCAAAGTGGAGGTGTCTACTCCATCTATTTATTATAACACAGTAATTGCCCCAAACAAATGCATCTGTCATTAGGATTCTTCATGGGAAGCCTGCTTGAGAAGGAAGAACATTATTTGCTATAGTGCAGTGTGGCAAATTCTCTAATAGAAGTATAAACAGTGTCATGGAAGATGGAAAGGACAGTTCATTATGTCAGGAGGACACAGGTAGGGTGTCAGGAATAGATATACAGGCACCCAAGGGGAAGCTGAAAGGGCTTTAAAGAGATTTACAACCATAAGATCTTAAAGTTTGAAGTCAAGTAAGGCCCAGCCTGGGCTTCCTTGGTGGCTCAGATAGTAAAGAATCCACCTGCAATGCGGGGAGACCTAGTTTCAAACACTGGGTTGGGAAGATCACCTGGAGGAGGGCACGGCAACCCACTCCAGTATTTTCGCATGGAGAATCCCATGGACAGAGGAACCTGGTGGGCTACAGTTCATGGGGTCGCAAAGAGTCGGACACAACTGAGCAACTAAGCACAGCACACAGCCTATGCTTGGATGCCTCCACTGATGGGAAATTTAGCTCATCCCTTTGGAAGTTTCTCCACTGCCTTGGTGATGAAGACTACCATAGGCTTGCAATCAGCCTGTCTAGGTTAGAATTCCAGACTCAACCACTTATTAGTCATATGACCTTGGGGGATTTATTTAACCTCTTTGTGCCTCAGCTTTCTCATCTGTTAACTGGTGACAATAATTGAAGTGTTGCAAGGGTGGAATGCAGATAAAAACCTGAGCAGAGTCTTGACACATAGGAACACTTAGCTAGAATTGTTCCAAGACAGCCAGAATCAACGGAGACTTGGGACTTGGGCTCTGCATATGGTAGTAAAGCCCTGAACTCCCAAAGAGGCATTGAACGAACAGAGTCTTTATGAAATAGGTAGTCTCCTGCCTGTAAGAAAGGGAAGGGGCTGAAGATCACTATGGCTTTCCTGTGCCCTGGAAAATTCCAGCTACACGTGGCACTTTCAGTTGACACAGAAGAGAGAAGTATGAGCCTTGCATGAGGTAGACTCAGATGTCTCAAACTGAGGAATCCAATTCAGGAGAAAGCAAGAGCTAGATATGGTCTCCTAGGAGAACTAAGCCAGTAGTACATTTTGGTTTGATTTTCATCATGTTGAAGGGACAACGGTGTTAATTAGATGTCTGTCATTGGAGGTGGGAGTTTTAGTATTTTCACACTATAAAGGGGATATTAAGAGACGATGTTCTGAGCTTTCTACTACATTTTTTTTTTTCATTTGGTATATTTGTATTTGCAAAGTTCTTGAGTGTACTACACCGACTATTCTTATCTCAACCTTCCTGGGTTGTTCATATTATTCTCTTATTTTTGGATAGAGGTACAAGGCACAGAGAAAGGAACCATTTAGAATGATAGGTTGTAGAGTTTTAGGGATTTGAAAGACCTTGGAGAGCATATAGTTAACCAACTTACTTTATAGATTGACAAAACAAAACTCAGAACAGCAAGTGATTTACTTAAGACCGTGCTGCCAGTTAATAATAGTCTACACTTGAATTTGGTCCTAAACTTCCCTGACAGTTAGTATTCAAGTGCTTACATTTTTTAGTTTAATGGCCTTGGCTGAGTCTTTTCACCTCTTTGAGCTTCTATTTCTTCTTTTGTGAACAGGGGTAATGATAAATACAATTCATAGGGCTTCAGGAAAGCCTGAGTAGGATAATGTATGTGAAAGCATTTTGAAACACTTTATAAAATGCTATAGAAACTTTAGATATTATTACTGTTTGAAGTAATTCAGCAAAAAACTGAATTGGAAGTTTGACAAATACAACTCAAATAAAAGGATGTTTGAGTCGGAAAGGGCCCTTAGAGGTTATCTGGGTTAATGACCAATTAATTGAAGACTTTCTTACACATCTTTATTATTAAATCAAATAATCTTTTAAAATGTGCTTTCATAAACTGACTTTCTATGCAAATTAAAAAAAAAAATTTGATTATCTCTGAAAGAAGACTTTCCATCAGAGGGCGCAGATACTTTTAACACTGATCCATAATGCAGTTTATTAAAAATGGCAAGAGATGGTTTGGTTGAGCTGTCGAGCTTCCTTCTTGCAGAGCTGTGTGTGAGTCATACAATTTCACTTTCTTTTGCAGGGTGGTAGGTTAAGTGAGGGAGAGGCTTAGGGCAATCTGGAAAATAAATACTATGAACAAAACCTCAGATCTATCATCCAACAGCCAAGACATCATTCTAAGGCCAAAGTGCATGTAATCAATTCTTTGTAAATTTGCTTCTCACATTTTTGGCAGAGATGAGGAGGCAGACATTGCAATAGGTGGGTTGCAGAAAATTTTCTTAAATTCGCTGTACTACTACTAAGCAAAGTATTGGGTTGGCCAAAAAGTTTATTTGGGGTTTAAAACCCCGAACGAACTTTTTGGCCAACCCAATATTGGCATCAAGATAGGTAGGAGGGAAAGCAGGTGACCACAGGGAAATCTGGGCAGGGTAGTCATTTTTTCCAGACTAAATAGAGTTTTGATAGTCTCATGATTTCTGAAAACTATTGGAAAACTCAGGTTAGGTAATGAAGATAATTTTTTTTTTCTTAATGAGCAGAGCTGGACAAGAAAATCACTTTAAAATCCACCCCTCCCCCTGCATTGCTCCTTTGCATGTTCATCCCACAGATCAGAGGCTGCAAAAAGTGATTCACACGAGGGAGATGAAACTGCATTCCCACTTTGTCCCACCTCCCTGCTTTTAAGATCCTGTATAACACCAACTCCCCTGGTAAATGCACTTCCACTGTTAATAATTTAAATGATGACGTAGCCTCAATGAGAAGAAACACCATGAAACACAGAGCTATGTAGAGCAGAGATTGTACATTTGTGACAACTCAATCCTGGGCTTCAGAACAACTGTTTGGATGATGGGCGTGTGCTCAGGCCCAGGTCAGGGGACCTGAGCCCACTTGAATGAGACTGCCGGCCAGGCCACCTCTTCCCCACCGCGGAAGGGGCAGGCTTCTAAGCAGTGGCACCTGCCTGGATCAGGCGCATTTTCATTGCATGTCAGGCAGATTGCTGCAGCTCTGTACACTGCATACGCCCTGTGCAGCTGACCTGCATTACAGCTGTGATGATGCTTGTCAGTGAAAGGAAGTTTCAGCCTCAGGAACAGCTTTAAAAAGGCCTTTTAATTCCTCCTGGGAACTCTACCTGCGCCTTAGGATGGTGGCGGGGTCACCTCTGTTCTGACAGCTGAAGAGAGCAAGAATCTGCCATGTGGTTTCCTCCTCCCATCTTTTCATCAACCCCTTGCTCTTTAGGAAACGTCACACTTATTGCTTATTACAAACACATTATAAAAACAAGAAAAAACAAGAAAAAAATAAACCCAAGTTACGTGATAGAATCTATCTAACACTAATCAAGTGCTATAAATTCTGCTTTTCAAAATAGTAGTTTGCTATGACTTAAAAAAAATTATTTGAATGCACCAGGTCTTAGCTGCAGCATGAAGGATCTTTAGTTGTGGCATGCAAACTCTCAGTTGTGGCATGTAGGATGTTAGCCACCGAACTACCAGGGAAGTCCCTGCTATGATTTTTTAGCTTGTAGATGTAGGTCCTCAGGGCTGGCTTCTTTTCCCATTAGGTTTTGTTGTTTTTTTTTTTTAAGATTTTTAAACCACCCATTTTGTCCACTTCCTCTTGATCCCCTGACTCTGGAAACAACTAGGCTGTACTCTGTATCTATGGGTTTATTTTTGTTTCTTTAGATTCTACATATAAGTGAGATCGTGTGATATTTGTCTTTGTCTGACTTATTTCACTTAGCATAATGCCCTCAGCATCCATCTGCCATTTTTGCAAATGGCAGTATTTACTTCTTTTTTATGGCTGAGTAGTATTCTATCATGTATATACCACATCTTCTTTATACATTCATTCATTGACAGACGATTAGGTTATTTCCATAACTTGGCTACTGTAAATAATATTACAATGAATACAGGAGTGCAGATATCTCTTTGAGATCCTTATTTTTGGGGGGGATCCCAAAAGTGGGGTGCTAGATCATATGGTAGTTCTATTTTTAACTTTTTGAGGAACCTCCATATTGTTTCCTATAGTAGCTCCATCAATTTACATTGTCACCCACAGGGCACAAAAGTTCCCTTTTCTCCACAGCCTCACTGACGCTTGTTGCCCCTTGTCCTTTTGGTGATAGCCATTCTAACAGGTGTGAAGTGATGGCTTATTGTGGTTTGATTTGCATTTCCCTATGATTAGTAGTGAAGAGTACCTTTCTTTTGTCTGTTGGCCACTTGTATGTCTTCTTTGGAAACAATTTTCCAGCAGGGTCTTCTCTAAGGCTACTTAGAATGCTGGGTTACTGCCCTTGTAGTTTGTATACTCTGGACACTATCTGCTCATTTCTAGCTCTAAATTCTTCCTTTTCTTCTAAAATGTTTCTCTGACTTTCTGGAGACTCCTTTTGTTCCCCTCTAAACTAATAGTTTAAATGGCTGTGCATCACATGCTTCAAGCTCTTAAATCTCTTATCCAGGTTTCTCCCATCCAGGTGTACTACCTTCAGCTTTATTCAGTTCAGTCTCATTCAACTGACATTTATTGAATGCTCACAAGTTGTAAATCCCTAGATGCTTGAGGCTGTGTATCTGTCTCTTTCTCACTTTCTATTCATTCATCCATCTTTTATCTATCTGGAGCATAAGATACAAGAAGTCTTACAGAAAGTTATATAGACTGTTTTCTTAGCATGTTCAACTCTTTTTCTTTCTATTATTTAAAACTATTCTATAATAATAATGGCAATGACAACAATAAAGCAAGAATCTTAACCATCTACCATTATGTTCTCTACCAAAATGGGATGAATGAAATTCAACAGGTTTCCTTATAGCATTTGATTATTCTCCCAAAGGAGTTGTTTCCTTCTTGTAATGACAGTGTAGTCACAATCCAAGGGTATGGTTTTCACCATTTTCCCCTTCTTCTTCTAAAGTTCCCATCATGGAGTATTCTCCAGAAGTAAACTGGGCTGTTTTCAACATGCACATCCCTTTCTGCCCCTTCTCTGCTTCTGACAGAAAGGTTAATATTGAGAGGGTGAATGAGTGTGAGTTCCCAAGTGTGGGCCTTTAGAACCTGGCTTTGAATCCTGGATTTTTCCATTGCTAAGTGTGTGGTTTGGAGCAAGTTACAGTCCTTGAATGTAAAATGGTGACAATCATAGTACCAGGTTCATAGGAATTGTTGCAACAATTAAATTAAAAAAATACTATATGTAATCTAGCAGGATGCCTTGCATAATGCCTACTTGAAAGGTACATTGGAAAGGAAATGAGATGCTAAAATCTTGAGTGGGTAGATGAAGTATCTTACTTAAGAAAATGGATAATTTTAGCAGCATTTAAGTTATATTGGTTCAGTTAGCTAGATGGTTTTAAGTATTCCCCAAATACGTATCTGGATTTTTCCTAAATTTGGATATCAGTGGATCTGAATGTCCTTGCACTGATAAAAGGAAGAAAGGAAAGAAAGAGGGAAAGGAGGAAGAAAGGGAGAAACCAGTCAAAGAATGTCAGTGTCAGATGGACTGCGTCATGTTTGAGAAAAGTTTGTATAATAATGAAAGTTATGTATGCACATAACTCAGCTTCTGACATGACTTTTATGGTAATATCAGTTCCCACATCTCAAATGCCAGAAGTCCCTGCTGCCTTACCTGGGGGTGCCCACTACTTTCTTTTCGAAAGTTACAGTTTTTCTTTGTAGCCATTACATTTTTCACATTCTGCTTTCCATCAAAGCTATTTTGCTCAGGTTGAATCCCTTCAGTGCCATTCTCTCATCCTCCTTGCCCTACCACATGGTGGATGGAATTGGGTGGAACACTGCCATTCATTTGGGCGAGGCTCAAACCTGCTGACTAGATGATAGAAGGAAATGGCAACCCACTCCAGTACTCTTGCCTGGAAAATTCCATGGACAGAGGAGCCTGGTGGGCTACAGTCCATGGTGTCGCAAAGAGTCGGACACGACTGAGCAACTTCACGTTATCTTGAGTCCAGAAACAATAAAACCTGAACACAAGATCAGGGCAGTGCAGAAGCTGGAGGAGGTTTGGAGAGGTGGATTGGGAGCAGTCTCCCCTTGATTTCATTTTTGAAGAGTGGCACCTTTCACCAATTTTTAAAGGATGTAAGATTTTGCATGAAGATTGTCAAGATGATGATAAGGGAAGAAGCATGAGGAAACAGAGGTCACTGTGCTCAAAGTATCAGGTGAGGCCTTGGAACCTCACTGTAGTCTGTCACCATATGGCTCTTTTATGTCTATGCTCCCTTCCATCCACTAGTGTATATAGGGGTTATAGGTTGAAAACTAGCTGACCCCTCCCTGAGCTTGCCCTTCTTGTAAAAACCTGTGTACTCTTGCATGAGGGCCAGCCTGCTTTTCCCCACGTTGCCCTCTACATACCCAGCTGAACTAAACCCATGACCTCAGAACCCTTTAGGGTCCAGCCCTGTCTCTGACTCTGGTTTCTTTTTCTCTCATTGTGCTATTGTCACACGAGCTTCCTTGATGCCCCTCAAACATTCTGATCATGCTCCTGTCTCAGGGCCTTTGCACTTTCTGTTCCCTCTGCCTGGAGTGTTCTATTCCATATGTATACATGGCTTATATACTTCCTCATTTCTTTTAAATGTCACCATCTCATCAAATGTCACCTTCTAAGAGAGGCCCTCTCTGACTACCCAAGCTAAAGAAGTTCTGTCACCCTCTGTCTCCTTACTCTGCTATACTGTTTTTCACATGCCTCTAGGCATTGTATCACAAATGTATCAGCTTGTTGTCTGCTCCCCAACTAGAATGTAAGCGTAATGAAGGCAGGGACTTTGACTGTTTAGTCCTTTGCTGTGTCCCACTGCTGGAGCAGTGCCCAGTACATCATAGGAACTCGGTTAATTTGTTGCATAAATGAGTGAACAGTAAGTGATTTTCACTCATTCATCCATTTAGTGCATACCGGTTGAGTGTCTACAGTGTGCAAAGATGAAGACATCATAGTCCTTGCCTTCTAGGATATAGCAGTCTTGATGAGGAGCTAGATATAAATAGATACAGATATATAAACAGATATTTATGAAAAAGATTTGTAGGTGCACTGATAGAGTTATGGCCAGGATGTTTTCTCAAATACAGTGTCAGAGAAGCAGCAGATAATATGCTGACATTAAGTATACTCCCTTGCTTAAGAATTGAAGCCACAAATAAATGTGTGTGTTTGTGTCTTTAGTGTTTTGGCATTATAGGATTTCATAGAGTTTGGAGAAAGGCTCAAAATAGCTTTTCAGTGATGTTACAGTATGACAGAAAAGTGAAGAATTCACTTTCTTTCCCCTCAAATGAAATAGAAGCAGTGGCATTTCTCCCAGGTGGGCCCAGGCATTGTACAAGACCCACATATTTTTCAATAAGAGGCTCACATTTGCTGTGATGCTAGAAGCTTCTAATGGGCCTCTGAGGGTTGTAAATTACATCAAATAATTTTCCAGATACTAAGCTGTTGTTTTTTAAAGGATGGAGATGGGAGGGGTGAAGATGAAGCTTTCCTTGGATCATGAAATTATACCTTCTTCCAACCACATTCAATAAATCTTTTTGAATGTCAAATATTCATTCATTCAGTATTTACTGAGTATCAACTATGTGAGAAGTGCCATGTGGGACCATGGGACTGTCCTTAGTTGGCTTAAAATCCATAGATCCTTATTGGAAAAACTGCTAGAACTTGATGTAGCTTTTTGCTATTGTTTTAGCATTTCTATTAAATTACTGTGGGTTTTATTATATCCTTATTGTAGCAAGTCAAATAAAACAGAAGTATATAAATATGTATAAAGGAAAAATGTTCAATGATCCACTCTTCCTCTTCATTCCTACCACCCCTTGTAATTAATCTTTCAGTAATTTGTTGGATGGGCTTCCCTGGTGGCTTGGTGGTAAAGAACCCACCTGCCAGTGCAGGAGACTCGGATTTGATCCCTGGGTTGGGAAGGTCCCCTGGAGAAGGAAATGGCAACAAACTCCAGTATTCTTGCCTGGGATATCACATGGACAGAGGAGACTGCAGGGTACAGTCCATGGGGTCGCAAAGAGTTGGACACAACTAAACAACAACAAATTGACTAAACAATAACAAATGTGATCAATATCTTTCTGTATCATTATCTTTGTACACATACCCAGACTTTACTTTTATTTTACAAAAATGACATTATATCATACACATTGCCCTGCAGTGTACTTCTTAAAACTGACTAATGTATAATAAACATTTTTATAGGTTTTATTCTTTCTAGTAAATTCATAATTCTTATAGACTGGGTATAACAGAATGGAGTCACCCATTTCCTTAATCATAGACTTTTAGGTGAATCAAGGTTTCTTTCTATAATATTCAATGCCTAAATAAACATCCTCATACACATTTTTATATATTGGTGATTTTATTTCTGTTCAGTGGATTCTGATAAATGTGATTATTATGTCAAAGAGTAAATGAATTTTTAGTCTTTAATAGGCATGGCTTGATTACCTTCCATAATGTAGCAATTCATATTTCTTCAGAAATACATGGGAGTACTTTTGTCCCTAATATTGTCCCCAGCGCTGGATGTCCTCAGTATTTTTAAGTTTTGTCAACAAAGACAGTAATAGTATTTAACAGAAATAGTTCATTGTTGCTTTAACTGCATTTACCTGACCATCCATGGGGTTGGGTATCTTTCATACATTCAATAGACAATCTCTGGCTTTTCTATCTCCCTCCCTGAACATATGAACGTCCCTTCTTCCCTCCCCATTGTGAACAACCTCTGTCACATATAAAGTGGATGTTGAAAGGAAGCCTGAAAATGAGTTAAAATCTCTACCTATTCATATATGCTTTTATTGTAATAATTAAATGAATTTTGATTTTCAAAAAAAAAAAATAGACAATCTCCATTTCCCATTCTCTAAGTTCTTACTCATATCTCTTTGCTTATTTTTCTACTATGTTTTCTTTTTATTCTTGACTGTAATAGAAGCTCTTTTGTGTGTTAGAAATGACGCTTTGGCTGCATATAAGAATACAACATGTATTAATCTTGCAGATTAATATAGCTGCTTATTTTTATGATTTCTTTCTCTTTTTTCATCTTGCTTAGAGATCATTCCTCATCAGTTTTTTGGATATGATGCTCATCAAAAAAGTGAGCCTGATCGGTCAGGGCCTTTGGGGCAGAGAGCAAGGTCTTGTTTGTGGTTCTTGTGGCTACAGTGTAACGTGTCAGGGTCTGTTGCTGCCACACACTTAAGACCAAGATACCATCTGCATCAGCCTTTCCCTTCTCACTCTTCTCCCTGATTTACAGTAGGTTTTTACCTGCTGGCCGCAAACCTTGTGTTCTATCAGCAATGCCGAGCATACTTCTACCAGAAAACATTTGGGATGCTCTGAACCTCAAAATGAGGTTATTGAAAGTAGTGGTCATTAAAAAATAATTTGGAGTTTCCTAATATCCCAAGGGCTTCCCTAGTGGCTCAGTGGTAAAGAATCTACCTGCCATTATAGGAGGTTTGATCCCTGGGTTAGGAAGATCCCCTGGAGAAGGAAATGGCAACCCACTCCAGTATTCTTGCCTGGGAAATCCCATGGACAGAGAAACATAATGGGCTTCAGTCTGTGCAGTCTCAGAGTTGGACACAATTTAGTGACTAAACAGCAACCACAACAATATCCCAAGGCCATTTCTCACTCTGGGACCTCTCCATACCCAAATGTCCAGTTTGCCATGAGGCACACTAGCACACTCCTCCCTGTTGAACTTATCTCTCGTTGCCTTTGCTTTGTCTCTCTTTGGCCCCCTACTCTGAAAGAGTCATTAGAAGTCTCTAATACCTCTTGTTATTTCATCCTGGGAACTGGATTTTATACAGAATCAATTTAATTAAAACCCGCTATTTATTTTGCATCTGTCATGTTTTTAGGATGTAGTTTCTACAGACCTAGGCTTTGAGGACTTCAGTGTGTCTCTTCGGTAACTGAGTAATTTGTTCCCCTTGACAGGACTAATGTTCTGTCTTTCATAAACAGGGATGACTTTAGAAGGAGGCAGGCTTTCAGGTGAACTGTTTCTCTAATGATAAGGATAGATATGAATGTTTAGATTTTCATACATATTTTCCCTGTCCTTTTGACTAAGCTGTCAGAGAAGGCTGGAACATCAGAGCTACAGGAAAGTTGAGGCAAGAAAATTGAGGCAGAGAGAAGTGAAATGGGCACATTCGAGTCTCACAGCATATTGATGTACACTGCTAGTCCTTGTGGATTTATGACAACCACAGACACAATAGTAATAGGATTTGTATGTAGATTTTGGTAAATGAAAACAGGGTCGATGGACCCATCAGCACATATATCATCATATTATTGGGATGCTGACCACTTATAGAACTCTGAAGGTAATTCAAAGTCACAGTTTAGAGCAAGAACTTGGACCTCTCCACTCATTTCACTCTGTGGAAATGGAAATACAGGGAAATGAAGTGATATGCCAAAACTTGAATCCGTATGCCCTGATTTCCTGGTCTAGCCCTCCCTCTTGTGTCTTATACCCCTATGGTTGATGCAGTAGTTTCAGGAGTAATTTTTTCAGTGAGCAGTATAAAGATTGAAGCCCAGTATTTATGGAGAAACAGAATCTATTGCCACATTCACATATACCCCTTTAACCTGCCTCCGAGCTAAGGAGGATAGTGTTGTCTTGTTAATTCGTTCAGAAAATGTGTATGTCATTCCCTATTCTGGGCTCAATAAACCAGAAGTAGGGGCCTGAGCAAATGACTAAAATTTCGTTATTACCAGTGGGGATAAAAGATGCAGCCCACTGAAAATAAACAAATCCCTTTTTAACAATTTCACTAAAAACATATGCCATATAATTGAATATAAGTACAAATAAAAGGCACCTAGTATAGCTTGTTCCAACTTCTCTTTTATTAGAATCTAAGTGGTAACATTCATTTCCAGGCAGTGTCACTGATGTTGGTTTTGTTCATTATTAGGAGACTGTAGTTATTGCACTCTGAAGGGAGCAGCCCTGGGTTTACAACCACCAGGGCTGGCAAGTGGCCGAAGAACAAGACACATCAGCTGATGGGCCTTTTATAGAGTCAGTGTGTCAGAAATCATCTTCAGAAAGTGAAGTGTCCCTTCCCTATGGCCTGCTCTCCCAAGGGGGCATGGACACTTGTTTTCCTTTGGCTGTGGATGTAGTACAGGCTTCGGCTCAGAAGCTGCCTGATTCCTGGTCTGGTACCCGGGGGCAGCTGGAGGCAGGTGGCTCAGAGGCTGATGCGGTCACGGCCACATGAGATGTGAGGCCAGCTGAGCAAGCACCAGGGGCTGATGTCCCGGAGGAACCCTGATGTTTCATTATTTTGATTTTAGCTGGCATGAATAGAATTCATGGATGGGCTTCAGAACAAGGTGAAAGAGGAAGAAGGAGGAAAAAGAGATCACAAATTACAGCAATAATTTATGACCCAACAAAGAATTCTCTTGCACCACAATCACAGCCCCTAATAAGCACATTCATTTGACTTATGTGATTGTAATAATCTTCCCACTGATGATTTCTACACATAGTTATTGTTATTGTTACTATTGTGCATGTTTGGTAATGATGGACAAAAATCAATATTGGGTATTTGGATTCTTTTAATACAGAGGATAAAATTCTTTTCCTTTCCCACAACCTTCACACCTTAGCTAGAAGCAGTTTCACAACCTGGAGACAGGAGAGGACCTTTGGTGTTTATCCTTCTTTGTTTCGGGAGATTTCAAGACAGAACTGTAGCCAAAACTGAGTTGCTTTTCTCTGTCCCTTTTCTTCCTGGAAGGAAGGGAAGAGGCTATTTTCTTCCCCTGGGAAGTTCTATGTGGAGTCCTAGCTCTCCTAAGAAGATCCACAGAAGCAACAAGTGTAAAAAGATGCCTGGGTACCAATATCCCAAGCAAATTGAACATCTCTCCCCTCTTATCACCTTTACAAGTGAGAACGCTGCCCCAAAGAAACCTCCCACGATTTGAGTTCTGTATCTAGATGCTTTATGACCTCATCCTGAATGCTTGATGCTTGCTCTCACAGTGCAGACCTACTTAGGAATTCATCTATCTGCTTTTAAAAAAGATGTACATCATTTACAATTACATAGTATCTAACCATTATCAAAAACAGTTTTATAGATGTTTCTCATTTAATCATTATCTCCACTCTTAAAAGTGGCTATTGGTCAGTGCCATCTTGGGGAGGGAGGTAAAGGGGGGTTCTGGAAGGGGAAAACATGTACACTCATGGTGGATTCATGTCAATGTATGGCAAAACAAATACAATATTGTAAAGTTAAAAAATAGAAAATAAACTAATTTAAAAAAAAAAAGAGAGATTGAGGGTCAGAGAGAATATATGTCTCTCAAAGCTGCTTGAGTGGTGGGCGTGGATTCAAGAGTCCTGGAAGGAAAGAAGAGTGTTCTTGCCTTACCTGGTTTGTGTCTCCGGAGTAATACAGCGTTCACCACAGGTGTAGATGCTGGCTTGCTTCTACACTCTCCTCTTAATTTTAAATAGACACTTTGGTTTCAGGGGAAGCTTTGAAGACAGTTGTGACTTGGAGAACCTTCATTTGTGGGTCACTGGACATAGGGAGACTTTGTTGCATTCTAGAAGTATGTTTCTAATGATTTAATATTAGCAAACCATTTGTAACTCAGACATCAGGCAGGGTTTTTGTGCCCAAACATCTCTAGGTAAGATGGCTAAACTCCCACCCTCTGTAAATATGTCCCATGTAAATATAACGCCCTTTACAATACTTCAGCAGATTTCCAAGGGGCTGAAGCATCCCGGTGGTTACCTCTTGCTTCCTCGTTCCTGCTTGTGTTGAATCGATTCATCTTGGAAGTTGTCTTGATGCCCTTCTGCTGTCTGTGATGTATGATATGGCCGAGTGACCCACGCATCTTCCTAAATTTCCTTCAGACAAACCACTCATAAGAGGTGTGTGTTTGTGTTTGTGTGTGTGGGTTTATTTAAGTGTGTCTGGACTTCATATAATGACTACTGACATTTTGGTAGGACAGGAGCATTTACATATCACCATCTGGTCCCTTTTTTAGCTTGGATTTCCATTTCCTACCTTTTTGGCAAGACTCTTTCCTCTTTTTCCTCCTTTCTTCTCTTCTTACCCACTCCCCCACCTCAGCCCAAATTCCATGAGTTTTGTGTGCATTTCAGTATAATTACCTCCTTTGTTTCCTTCTGACTCATGTCCTCAAGGTCTCACTTTCCCCTTAAGCACCTTATGAAGGATATTTTCCTCAAAACGATCATTCTCTCTGTACAAGGAATTCTGATGCCAGCCAAATCAGACTTTTTTTCTTTTTTCCTAACCATAGTGACAAATGGGAGAGCCCAGTCTTGAATGTGTTATTGGTCTCAACATTACAGTGCTAACACTGATGCTAATACCTGATAGTTACTGAAAGTTTTCAAGTTTTCAGCCAGTGTTGCCGGTACATTAGTATATTTTATCTTCACAGTAATTCCTGTCATCCCAGTTTTTGGATGAAACTGAGGGTCACACAGAGCCAGAAATAGAGCACAGGTTCCCTGACTGTGCCAGAGCTCTTTCCCCACTATCACGGTAAGTGCAGTTCTGTTCCCAGCCAGCCCTCTGCTCTGGTTAGTTTCTGTGTTCCATTGTCACACAGTGACTCCAACTGGAAAATATCAGCCATCTCTGATTTATGTTTGCCACTGGCCTCCCTGGGACTTACAGTCTTGAATAATTAACTTTATTGTTTTCAACAACACTACACGTTCAACCAGCAGCCCCAGGTGGGCTCCTGGGTCCCATGCCTTTTGTCATTTCTGGAGATCCAGAAACATTCATTGTTCAGTGAAGGCCACAACCTTGTAGGAGCAGGTCATGAGACCACATCAGACGTGTGACCTGGTTCTTTAAAATTTGGACTATTTCTCCCTCTCCAATGGCTCCTACAACCTACCTGCATGGATGTTGTTTTTTTTTTTCCAAGTAACATTTCTTCGACCTGGAAAGTCTTAATCACACAGGATCAAAGCCATGTTTAAGCTCCAGCAAGACAGGGGTTAAAATGTTTTTTCCCACAGGATTTCAGGAATAGGCTGTGAGCCAGGTTTTGGTCCCTTCCACCATCTCCTTATGTACGTGTCCCCAGTTTCCCAAGTATGCTTTATCTCGACTATTATGGAACTTATCAGCCAAGGTACCATAACCTCTGGCTGACCTTGAGCTGCTGATGCTCTGTCATGCACTCCAACTACTAGGATCTGTAGAGGTGGCCACAGCCTTGCAAGACATTCAAAAGCTTTCCATTTCTATATTCTATAGCTGTGTCAGGGCCTTACCTCTTTTCAGTGGTGTTAGGTGACTTCTGGATCCCAGTAGCATTTCTCTTCTTGTGTGATGTGTGCTCCTTCTGAAATAAAAACAACATTGCTGCAGTTGGTCTCTCTTATTGGAAAACAGTAATTTTCCACTGCCTGGGCTGTTTTCCTTGGATGATGGGCTATAAGAAGGAACAGTGAGAATATGAGGAGATTGGTTAACTTCTTTGCTACCAGCAGCCTTTTTTCTTCATTCTTCATTCTTCAGGACAGCTAGACTTTTATTGACTCAATTCTTCCAAGTGTTTCTGCTTGTCATTTAGACTTCATCTTCATTGCTAAATTGGCAACTATTATGCAAAAGGTTTAATAGTTTTGATAATATTTTGTATTTTTGTTAATCTTTTTTTTTTGAACATGGGTAATAAAAATGTCAACACTTTGCATTTTAGAAGTAAAAGAAAATTAGACACCTGCCTGATGCTGGGAAAGATTGAGGGCAGGAGGAGAAGGGGACGACAGAGGATGAGATGGTTAGATGGCATCACCAACTCGATGGACATGGGTTTGGGTGGACTCCAGGAGTTGGTGATGGACAGGGAGGCCTGGCGTGCTGTGGTTCATGGGGTTGCAAAGAGTCGGACACGACTGAGCGACTGAACTGAACTGAACATAATATGCTCATGGCATTATATAACAAGTCTTTCTACTGGAAATAATGCTCCAAGTTGTGCTGTATATTAAACTTGTCTATTTATCAAACTCAGAAATATATTAGGTTGAAATCTGTGAATTTGCCTATTTTGTAGATAAAAGCCATTCAAATACTGACAGTTTCATAGGATACCACTTGTATCAGCGGTTTACACGGCAAAGCCTAATGGGAAGCAGGAGGGGTCATCTACTGATCCCCGTCTCCAGGCAGGATTGCATCTCAGTCATACTCAGAAGAATCTTAGAACTCACACTTATTAACATTTGTTGTTAAGGAATGAAGTTCCAGATGCAGTTCTGGGCTAGTTAAGGGATTAATCATTAGTGTCAAAGCGGGGAATGGGGCATTCTGGAAGCTCAGCAGAAATGGCAGGGCTCCCTCCTCTGTAAGATCTTTCAGGACCCCTCACATGTTGTCACTATTGGTGGGCGTGGTTGAGGGTTTCATAACACAGAAAACCTCTCCATTTGCTTTCACCTCTCACCAACCAAGGCTTTGATTCCAGGCTCATCAAAAACCAGTGAAGCTTGACTCTGGCTTGCAACTTGCTTGAGACTGTGTCAGGTCGTAGCCCTGAATGTGACAATATAAACTGTTGAACAGCCTGCCCTGGCTACCTTAGTGGATGAGTTTGCTAAATGAAGACAAGGAACCTGCTTTGCTCAAGCAGTGATACTTGCAGACACAGCAGAGTTGTGGGGATAGTCTTTGGACTCTGGGTAGAGTTTTCGTGATGTATCATATCTAAGCCAGATACTCAAGGTATCTGCCCTTTCTCGCAGCCTCCTCCCTGCAGGCAGCCTCTCCCCACTCCCACTATCCCTTCGTCAGCAGACCCTGATGCCCAGAGGATTCAGCTCCAGGTATACCTTCACTCTAGCCAGTACTTATTCCATGCATTAAGCTTGCTCTTTAGCAGACTCACACTTTTGTTGCCAAGAAAAGTGTAGCCACTCAGTCCTGGGTGTGTTCATAATACCTTCAGAAGGCAGGAGTTTTAGAGACTGAGTTCTTTTTTGTGATGAAGACATGAGGCAACCTTTTCCCTTAGCCTCGGAACCGAACTCAAAACCTTTGGACCTTGTGACATTATTCTGACACTGAAGACATAAGGTTTGGATGCAGGATGCATGATGACAGAAATTTCTGTGCAATCTGTAAACTCTGTTCAAATGAAATAAAAGTACCCGATGTCATCCCTGGCCCTTCACAAGCTTCTGTTGGATGCAGAAAAGCTATAGAAAAATTGGCTGAAGAGGAAAGATGAGAGGCTTTTAGGTCAGAAGGTCCAGGTTCTGGTCATATATCAGCCACTTGTACATGTATAACTTCAGACAGGCCACTCTTGCAGAGTTTCGGTTCCCTCCTTTCAAAGTGGGGGTCCCTGTGCTTCCCAGGATTGACTCCTGGTCATAAGATGCAGTTGTGGGGCAAGATGCTTTGAATAAAGGACGACACATCCTGAAAGTGTTGGGTGTCTTATATCCTCCAAGTCTGATTCTTGTTACGCCTCAGACATCTCTGCATAATTGGAGAAAGGACTGGGCTAAAATGCCTCAGAAGTGGATGGTTCTTAAAATTGATGAGCGGCTTTGAGTCCACATCAATTTCTTACCCAGCCATCAGGAAGCAACTGTGCTGGTGAAGGGCTGAAAGGGGATTGGGGTGGGCTGGGGAACCCCATTACAGAAAAGCCTCCTTCCCAGCTAGCCCTCAGTCCCCACCCTCCTGCAGCTTGTTGTTAATGAGGGAGCTTGGTCCAAACCTGGTTTTCCTGGATTTGATGAAAGCTGTAGCCTGCTTATGGAAGCTGTAGCCTACTTAAATCACTTTCCTGTGGCCTTTAACCTCAAAAGATTACATTTTGTGGGGGTAGGTGGGTAGTGAGCAGCAGAGGACCAGCCTGCTGTCAGAGGATAAAATCAAGTTTTTTTTATGTGATGTTGCTGCATTAAAAGAGCCAATCTTGTGTCATGTAACAAGTGAATAATGGCTCTAGCCTGTGATGTCAAAATTTTCCACACGTCTCATAAATAAATCCAGCCACACCCCTCCCCCCAACCACCACCCAAAGGCTATCCATTTTTGAACCTCAGCTTGCATCCCAAATTAAGAATGCGTTCAGATTCAAGGTTAAAGGTACAGTATCCCCTTTCAAAAGGCACGTCAGTGTTTCTGCTGAGAATGATAAATAACATTTGAAACAGGCTATCAGTTGTCCAGAGGACTCTTCTTCTTCCTACTCCTCTTTTTTGCCTTGACTTTGCTGAACATCTGATCCTTTGGAAAGAATAGATGCTGTATTAGGCCAAGCCTTGATGAAATTTTCTTTAAAGAAAACCATTTGAGTGAGATCCCTAGGGGAGGAAAAAATCACACAGTCAAATAGCCCAGTGGCCCTCAAGAGCAGAGATGCTGGATCCAGCACAGCTGCAATTAGGATTAGCAACACAGCCAAGCCAAATGCTTTTTATTGCAAGAAGCATAGCACATTCATTTGAGACCTGTCCACTTGCATGGGACTACCAGGCACAGATACTGACAAGAGTCAGAAAACCTAAAATGTTGGTGTTGTTTGCCAAGGAGATTCTTCCTTTTCATTGTCAATTGTGATAGACACAGGTGACTTTCCGAAATAAGAATGCAAACCATCCTTTGGTGAAACACACCCGTTATTGTTCCTTTTCTTCTAATGTTAAAAGATAGGCCAGTGGTCAATGTACAGGGAGATTTTTCTATAAAATCCGAAAGCTTCTTTACTGAAGCAAAGCTGTCTTTTTATTCTCCCTAAAGGACAGAATGCTTTTTTTTTTTTGTTTTGTTTTTCCATTTTAGAGAGCGTCAGGGGGAGGGAATGAGCAGGGACATGATGGCCGAGAACCAGAGCAAAGCACAAGAGGGGAATTTGGCTGAATTTTCGTAGAGGCTCAAGTCCCCCTGTCTGCTCGCTCAGTCCCTCTCTTCTCTTCCCACCTCACAAACAAAGGCAGCATCTTTCTCAGATAATGCCGCGTGTGTCAGAAGCGAACGTTCTGGGAATGTACATGGTGACCTGCTCTGTGTAACAAACGTCAACCCCAAACCATACAGAAGTCGCTACATCTGTTTTGGCTTTGTTCGCAGCACAGAGGGGAGGGGGGTGCACTCCATGGTCAAGGGCCAAACTACATGTCATATTTCATTACCTTCATTAGCTACTACAGAAGGCTGCATTCAAAGAAAAGGTTGGTATTAACTCTTGAGCCGCCAGCCTTTTCTAACAACCATTTTCGCCTTCACCCACTGCTTGCCGATCCCGTTTGTTCATGCTGTGGGCTCTGATTTAACTAAACTGTAAATCAGCCCCAAGGTCCACGATTTCACCTTCTTAACTTAAAGGAGGCAAGCTACTGTTTTATCCTAGGTAGCTACTTACAGGATGGCTGAACATCTGGAACCTATTAGGACAAATGCTAGTGTAAACCCAATGGGGAAAGCGTATTTAGAATTAATAAAACTTTCCCTTCTTATTTTGTCTGCAGTTGTCTTTTTCTTTTCCCCTTCACATTATTTCTGTGATTTAGTATTGCCAGCTCTTTCTTAGTTGCTATAGTGAGATAGGATGATGTTTATTGTTACCCTGCTGTTTTTCTTTGCGGGGGGAAGGTTTTTCTTGGTGCTCTCTTGTGATGACATTAGACTCACATGGTCGCTACCCCTGGAAATAAGAGCCTGTTTTCCCGTATTCATGTTGCATTTCTTAAGGTATACTTTTCAATTACTGAAATACAGTAAGTGATGGTATAAAGTAGATCGTTATACCGTATGGCTCTAAAAATGGTCCATTTTCATGCTGCATATTGATTCTATTTAAAATCATCTGTGGCCAGCACATGCTGTTATTTCATGTTATGAAGAATGGCCGCTTGGCCAGCACAGGTCAGAACACACCTGGACTGTGGAATTAAGAGTCTGGAATTTTGATTCTTCATCTTGACTCTGCTATTGATTTATTGCATGGTATTAGACAATGCTCTTGCCCTTAATTCTCCCATCTGTAAACTACAGATCATTATACCATTACAAGGGTTCTAGGAGCTTGAATGACTTCATTTTAAGATACTTTGAAACACTCCAAGAAGACAGTACTGAGGATCCTATGCCATTTGAAATACTATAACATCCATTTATTTTCATTAATACACATTTGAAAGATACACACCAGTGGTTTGCAAGTGTAGTCCCCAGACCAGCAGCATCATCAGCACCTGGGAACTTGTTAGAAATGTAAATTCTTGGCCTACAGACTGCGTTAGAGACTCTACTGGTAGAATAATTCTGAGGCACATGAAAGTGTAAGGCACACTGATCAATAGATTTGGCTTCAAGTCTGGGAGTTAAACCCACAAAGCTCCGTCAGCCTAAGCAGACATTGGATTGGAAGCTCAGCTCAACAAGGCTTGAAACATAGCATCAAAAAGCTGCTCTCGACCTGTAACGCATGTGGGTGAGCCCTCTTCAGTTCTGACTTGTGCACGATGCCAATGCACAATTGTTTTTTCTGGTTTTTGAAATGAGTTTTACACTTGCTGCTGAGCATTATTGGCATCCTATACTCACCTGTCCACTTTGCAAGCTGGTATCTGTCTAATGACATCTTGGATACAGTTTAACCTGCCAGGAAAATAAACTTATAATGCAGATTGACAACCACCAATGGAATAAGTCTTGAATCTTGGATTCCAGTGTACACAGAGACAGATGATGCCATAGAAGAAGACAAATAGAACTTCTTTGGTATTGGGACATGAACATGGAAATAGTTACTTTGCAGATTGTGTCCTTTGAAGTGACAAAAGAGGTTAATGGCAGAAAATAATGTCCATGTTCAGAAATGCCAGGCTCTCTGTGGCTGAGTCACATGTGTTCATCCTTTACATTTTACAAGAGTTGTTGTAAAATAAAAACTAACCAAAGAACGGACACCCAGACAAGTGATCTAGTTTTGTAAATCAGTACGTGTGTGCTCAATCACGTCTGACTCTTTGCCACCCCATGGACTGTAGCATGACAGGCTCCTCTGTCCATAGGATTCTCCAGGCAAGAATACTGGAGCGGGTTGCCATTTCCTCCTCCAGGGGATCTTCCCAACCCAGAGATCGAACCCACATCTCCTGCTTCTCCTACACTGGCAGGCGATTCTTTACCCCTGAGCCACCTGGGAAGCCCCTTGTATATCAGTTGCAATATGTAAATTATAAATGCAGGAGTATATGGGGTAAACTGGCTTTTAGTATGTCTCTGCATTTAGTGTTACTTTGTGCTGATAGGGACTGTTTTCACAAGGGAGTAAGAAACTGTACTCATGTTCTCATCTCGTTCTGGCATTTTAGATTTCCCTAAGATTCAAGAATCATTCTGAAGTTGAGAGAAGGGCCAACAAATTAGGACAATTTTTTATTCCCATTTTTAACCTGAGACCAGTCAACTCAATTCTTCCTCCTTTAAATTTGTCCTAAGTTGGGTCCTACAATGAGACCTTTTGCATGACAAGTTTCAGCCTGGAGCAAATTTTTATGGCTGAATTATAAACCCTTGAAAATAGGGGTTTATAATGGAAACGCTGACACAACCTTAACTCTAGCGGCGAGAGTGCAATGCAATAATAAATGAGGCAGAACAGCAAAGTGCTGCTTTTAATTTATCATTTAGTAGGAGAAAAGGGCCTTGTTTACTTCTTCTTTTTCATCTTCTTCTCTACTTCCAAGACTTGCAACCATTATTTTGAAATGTATTTTATAATAAAACCTCAGTGGTTATGTTGCCTAGGGCTTGAGCGTCCATTTTAGAAAGGGAGAAAGGGAGAGAGAAATTTTTGAGGCCTAAGAAGCATATTCTGTTGACTGATTATGTTTTGACTGCACAGTTGCTGCCTGGCAATGCATTTACTATGAAACAGATCGGCTACTCTGCTATGATCCTATTTGGACATGTCTATAATAATAGCAATAAGATTAATATAATATTTGAAGTGCCTTCTAACACCTTTCATTCCAGACATCACTGTATTTTGACCACACAGATAATTTTGGAGCCAATTATGTCATGTAGTTTAGTATCTTTCCCCATTCCCTACATTCCCATTTTGTGGACAAAGAAACTGAGGTCACTCGCCAGTGTGATTTCTCTCAAGTCTTTCCCTTACTGAGTCTCTGTGTGGCAAGCAGTGGGCTGGAACATAAAAGAGCATGTCCCTGTTCTTAGGGAGCTTACAACCCAATGGGCAAAGTAAACACATAACAAACAAAAAAATAATGGTGTAAAACAATGTAACAGCAGAAGCCTATTGTAAAGTCACTTTATGAAATGGACATTTAGTTACTTCTAGTCCTTACTTGGTCATTGCTATATCTTCAGAGGGGCCCAAGGGTACAAAATCTCTTATATGTTTATTTTATACTCTCCACCCTTTTCACTAAGATCATGGCATCCGGTCCCATCACTTCGTGGCAAATAGATGGGGAAACAATGGAAACAGTGACAGACTTTATTTTCCTGGGCTCCAAAATCACTGCAGAGGGTAACTGCAGCCATGAAATTAAAAGACCATTGCTCCTTGGAAGAAAAGCTATGACCAACCTAGACAGTATATTAAAAAGCAGAGACATTACTTTGCTGCAAAGGTCCCTCTAGTCAAAGCTATGGTTTTTCCAGTGGTCATGTATGGATGTGAGAGTTGGACCATAAAGCTGAGCACCCAAGAATTGATGCTTTTGAACTGTGTTGTTGGAGAAGACTCTTGAGAGTCCCTTGGACTGCAAGAAGATCAAACCACTCCATCCTAAAGGAAATTAGTTCTGAATATTCGTTGGAAGGATTGATGCTGAAGCTGAAGCTCCAATACTTTGGCCACCTGATGTGACTCCTTGATGCTGGGAAAGATTGAAGGCAGGAGGAAAAGGGAACATCAGAGGATGAGATGATTTTATGGCATCATCGACTCGATGGACGTGAGTTTGAGCAAGCTCCAGGAGTTGGTGATGGACAGGGAAGCCTGGTGTGCTATAGTCCATGGGGTTGCAAAGAGTCAGACACGACTGAGTGACTGAAATGAACTGACCGTTCTCACTATGCCTTGCAGAATGACCTTTGCAACACTCTCCTCCTTGTCATGCAGCTTCTACTTTGGTTTAAGTAATAGGAGAGCTCAATAAAAGAATGGGAGGCAGGAGGAGAGTGAGGTTGTGGTATTTGTTCCTCTGGCTCCCTCCCTTTTTGGCTCAGAATTGGTTCCATTTCTCTATTGAAGACCATAACTCCAGCCCTCTCCCACAGCTACTGATCTTGTCAGGTTTCATCAACCTCACCCTCCCCTGGTACTTTCAGGCCTAGAATGGTAATGGTTTGTGCCTTGCTACCCCAAGGTGCTTCACCATCTCTTCCGGGTTTCCATAAACAAAGCTCACACCTCTGCAAATCGTTCCTTCTTTCAACCCTTCTCAGTTACCCTATTTGAGTGTATGCATATTGTTTTCTGCTGGGCCCCTGGCTGATTAAAATATGTATATACAGATCACATGTGTGTACATACATATACACACATATATACACTTTTTGAAGACAGAGTATTTAGGCAGAAGATTTATAGAGTAGGTCTATCCAATGTTGGGATTTGTGGTGAGTATGTTACAAAGACAGTTCTTTCAATTCCTAGGCCAGGTAATGCATCCATCATGCAAGGCAGCAAGCCCCTGAAATTACATCAGATTTATAACATGATAAACTTTCATTAAGATGAAGCTACATGAAACTTACTCCCTTTCACTCCCAGGACTAAACAAATGCTGCTTGAATATCTAATGAACCCAGGTCTCATCCAAATTGGTAATGTTGGCATGAAGACATTAGAATAAAACCAAGAGACACAGAATACCCACTTCATGGAATAGCCTCAGTAGCTGGAACAGTACTTATATCGTTGCCATCAATTTTCTTCAGTCATCCAAAATGGGATGTGTGAGACCACTTGCTGAGGTTGATCTGTGCCTGCACCCACTATACAGATTCCTGTGTGCATTTTAATCATAGCACGTCTTATAGTTTATTGAAGGATTTATTTACACTTTTTGGTTGCCTTCCCCTCTGACACTGTACTAGATAAATCAGTCATGATCATTCCTTAGCATTTTAGAGAGCAAATACCCCAATGATAGAACGGAATTGGTTCACTAAAGGTGCCTCCTACCAAGACGTAGTTCAAAAACATGGTGGCCAAAAACATGGATTTATTTCTGCTCTCTCTCAAAGCCTTACTAAAATGATGGTTTAGGTATAAAAAAGCATAAAGTCTTAAGGGTAACAAACAGAAGAGGAGGTGGATGGAAGATAAATGTCAAAATTTGGGGGCCTGGGAAACAACTGGACTGAAGGTAACAGATTTAGTGGAAGACAGAAAGGTGGAGCTACATGTCTGCAAAATGTTGAGAACTGAGCCAATGTGAGGTGCTAGAACGAGAAAGATGCTTCTGTTGGAGACAGTGGCTATTTCTGTGGCTGTGGGCCTGTGTAGATCTGGGCACAGCAAGAGTTGGAAGCTGCATAAAAGCCAGTTGATCTTCTAGATTCCTGCAGTCTGTGCTTCATATGAAGAGCTCTTTGCCCAACTACTCTGGAAGCTTGGAGCTCTGGAGAGGCTGAACAGGTGCTGAAGTGAGGAATCCAGCTCAGCTGAGCAAGGAATACTTAAGTGAAATCTGCATATTCAGTGGTGAGGCTTCCTTGCCCTTGTTTGCCACTTGGTTGGAGAACATTGTTGACCAGGCTTATCATCTCCAGGCTTGAGACTGGAAGAGTCCTTTCTGAGGAAGCTGATCATTCCAAGAGGAAAGATCTATAGATACTGTCAGCTGAGATCCCAAAGAAACAACCAGGTCCCCTTCTGGATATAGAGATCACCTCACACAGAACTTCCAGTGGACTTTTTAAAAAGTGTTTCATTTTAAAATATGAATGAACAATGTCCACTCAGACATTTAAGGAAACTTTTGCCTTAATAATAGGAACAAAGAGGAAAATGGAACCCGGAGGGAATAGAAGTAGTGAAGAAAGAAGAAAATATAGAAACAAAATACACAGGGAGACACAGAAAGATGCCACATTCATGAAATAAGCATAGGGTGCTATTTCAAAAGATGACTCAAGATGAAAAAGGGCCCCCAAGTACTCAGGCCAGAAGTGGATATGGCAGAAATTTCATTTAAATAGGGATAAACAATTTCAGAGGGAAAACCAGTCCCCATCAGCATCAGCTTTCTCAATAGAAGTTCTGAGAATTAGAAAACAATAAATACTGAGCAGAAATTATTTCCAGGGTAGAACTTAATAACCAAATTTTTGCTTAAGGGTGAGCATAGGATTTACTTCTCCTTTCCCTTTCTCAGAAAGTTATTCAAGGGTGTATTTTACTAATAAGTATGGAATAATCTAAAAGAGTCCCTTGGACTGCAAGGAGATCAAACCAGTCAATCCTAAAGGAAATCAGTCCTGAATATTCATTGAAAAGACTGACGCTGAAGTTGAAGCTCCAATTCTTTGGCCACCTGATATGAAGAACTGACTCATTTGAAAATACCCTGATGCTGGGAAAGATTGAAGGCAGGAGGAGAAGGGGACATCAGAGGATGAGATGGTTGGATGGCATCACTGACTCGATGGACGTGAGTTTAAGCAAGCTCTGGGAATTAGTTATGGACAGGGAAGCCTGGTGTGCTGCAACCTATGGGGTCTCAAAGAGTCAGACATGACTGAGCAACTGAACTGAACTGAATAGGAAATAGAAACTTTAACACTAGAAGGAGCAAATGGAATTCTCATGATAATTAGGGAAGATACACTTCAGGATGACAGCTGACCAAAGGAGTCTTTCAGAAGTGACCAGAATTGGCCTACACTGGCCAGCGAGCCCTACCTGGGCTCTAGTCTGAGCTTTTCTCAATTTCATGGACAGGTTTTTTTTTTGTTGTTTTTTTTTTTAAATAAAGAGAATCCAGTTAGAGATGGTTCCTCCCAGCCCTATGATGACTCTGGTTATAATCTATACCCAAAGTCAGCAAACTTTTTCTGTTAAGAGTCAAATAGTAAACATGTTCAGTGTTGTGAGCCCAGTGATCTCTGTCATAACTACTCAATTCTGCTTTTGTTGTCTGGGACGACCATAGACAATATATGGACAATGGGCATGGCTGTGTTGGAATAGAACTTTACAAGAGGAGCAGCAGCCCAGGGTTTACCAAACTCTGATCTATATTAGTGGTTCCTAGAGTTTGATCATAAGACTACCAGCAGCAGCATCACCTAGGAACTTGTTAAAAATGCAAATTTGGGGGCCATACCCTTTATCTGCTCAGTCAGAATCTTCAGGGATGGGGCCTTCAGAAGACCTACAGGGAAAATTCTGATGAATACTAAAGTTTGAGAAACATGGATCTCTCTTTAAAAAAAAAAAAAAAAGCTTAATGATTCCAGGTTTATTCAGATACCATGCTCTCTTGCTCAGGTAATGAGGCAGGGAATGTTAAAATAACTAGCTTTAACACCCTTGCTTCCTCCATAGTTCCCAAATTATTTTAATTTTCTCATCTTCACAAGAAAATTATCCCTTTCTGTTTTGTTCATCATGATCACTGCTAAAGCTTTTAATATGTAAGAAGTGAAAGCTGTTGCTTTTACACGCAAGTCTTCTTTATTATTGTTACAGTGTAACTGATATTATCTTTCATGTGTACCCAGGGACTTCCTTGTAAATAGCAAATAGGTGTCTGAAAAAGCAGCCTTTGAATAGTAATGACACTTAACAGTTCTGTTACACTTTCATGGGAGGCAGTCTACAATATATACACTTCAAAAAATATGACGTTATTCACAAGTGAAAGAAATTAACAGGGAAAGATAAGTCAACGTGAGAATTCAATTGGAATAAGCCTGGAACATAGGAGTTCATGGTGGCTAAAATCCCAGTCTTGTCTTGGAAGTCTAAGTTAGATGAAGAGAGAGAAGAAGATCTTAGTAATTCTTGGGACAATAGGTTCATCAGAAGTGATCTTTGTTGCTGTCCAATAAGAGTGTAGCTCCATTTCGGCTTTCCCTGAATTGTGCTTATATGTCTTAGATTTTCATTTGTGGCATTCTTTGGCTTAAGGTCCTCATAGACTAGGACCGTGTCTACCTCTGTAGAACCTAAACATTTCACCTTGCACATGGGGTGGATAGAGTAAATGAGAAAATGAAAGAATGAATGAACATTGTGTAGGATTTTAGGACCCGGTAAAGGCCATTTCGTTCTTGGGGTTTTCTTCTCAATCACATCCCAGAATGAAATGCTACTCCCTCTGCTTTCCCCCCATACCCTCCTCCTCCTCTTTCATTGTTGTGGCTGTCTTTTCAGATGAATTATCCACATCACTAAAAACATTAACTCCCAGACAGTCATTATAATTGGACTGTGTGTGTCATTCCAATACTGGACTCACTGATCATACCCTGGTGGTCTTTAGATATGTAAATTTGGGCCTAGTCAGTAAAGAGAAAAGTGATGCCCAGAATTCCCAAGATACACGATTACAAATGTTTGGGAATTCAGGAATGCTACAGTCATGTGCCAGTCTTTGTCTTCAAAATATGAGATGTGGGTTACCGCATTCTAGTCTGTGTGGCCATCTCCTGGGGATTCCAGCTGGACACTTACCCTGGGGCAGGACCCAGGACATGTGGGGCTTACCCCAGAGCAGATGCGTCCCATGATACCAGAGAAAACACTTAATTCTGGCTTATCTCCCCAGAACTTTCTGAGTTCATTTTCCACTCACCTGTGAATTTTCCATATAGAACCCTTATGATTAATGTTCCACAGAATAAGAATAATTCCTCCTTTCAGAGATTTATTTACCGTCTATGTTGCATTTTAAGTATGAGATGTCCTCCTTTCACTAATCAAGATTCTGGACCTTACTCAAGATCTAGAGAATCCCCTTTCAGTGAACTCCTTACTATGAAGTGACCTTGACATTACCTAAGCTCAGGTACAAATTGTTGGACATTATTTTCACATTGACATGGTTTCACTGTGTTAGTTTGAACTAAATCCTACATTGATTAAATCCTACATTGCCATTTTATCTTTTTATTTTTATTAATTAAATGAGACTGTAGGCTCTTGGAAGGAAAGAACAAGATATTAAGGTCTTTTAAGTCCTTTCATATGCTGCAAAGCCGTACACATGGGAAATGATTGTAGCTCTGAGTAGATAATAAATGAATACATCATCAGTGGTTGTTCTCAGATTAAGATTTTCCCTGTCTGATTTTTAAAAATAGTTAAAATCAAGCTTCAAACAAAAGAATGTACATTGCTGCTACTCTTTAAGGGATTGTTGTGAATTTTAAACCTGTTTTTGAGGAATATTTTATATTTTGCAAGGTATTTTCAGTATTCATTTAAAACAACAGCTCTTGTAGACAAGGGAAGGTAATAGAGAAGCTGAAATCTCACAGGGTGATTATTTGCCTGTCATATGGCGATTTAATGAATAAATGGGCAAATGGATAAATATGATGGGCAAATATTTTCAGAGATGGAACCATTTCATTTTGAGTTGAAGGCTAATGCATTTTTTTTGGTACACTCTCTTCAGCAGTAAGTGGTTAGTGCAGGGTCTCTTAGAGTTTTGTTTTAGGAGTGTTTAGTGCACCTGTTTCCGTTTCCCAGCATGGGTAACTTCCAGTGTCTGGTCTATTTCCTGGGAGTGAGCTTCTGAAGTCAGCTTTGCATCCAGCAATTGGCTTTGCTGTTTTGTATTATTTCATCTTTCTCAGTCCCTTCCAGGATCCAGGGGTCCCTTCAGCTAAAGAAAAAAAAAAAAAAAATCTCATCTCTACCATTTGTACCAGTGGGAAATCTGAAGCAATATCTCTCTGAACCTCAGTTTCCTTATCTGCAAATGGAGATGAAACAGAATCCAGTCATACAGATGTGAGGATTATATGAGGTACTGTTACATGCTCAGCACTGTATCAATCACAGGAAACAAGCTCAGTGCATAGTGAGCAGTCACCAAATGTTCACTGCTGTTGTTGACAGAATTGGAGAGATGCACTGAGAAAAAAGGATTTAGGGACAATGTCATCAACAGAGTAGAAATTAATGAATATTTACTTATTTACATTAAATTAAATTTAACTCAGCCTTCCAAAGGAGGCTAGTTGGTCCAGGGAGCAGTGAGAAACAGAGATCCCTGCCACGCACACAGAGACGGGACTCCGGCATCTAAGCCCAATGTGTTGGGTGGGGTGTGCCTCTTCTCACAAAGCCTGGCAGGACTAGGATGTGAAACAGGGGAACGCAGCACCTCCTTTACATTCATGGGAAAAGATGAAGAGTAATCCTACCTCCGGTGCTGCCTTCCCTTCCAGGGGTAGGGGATTGGCCCAATTCAGTTGCACAATGTGCGAGGATGTAAATCCGATAATGTCATGCCTTAAAAAAAATAAAGAAAGCAAGCCGTGCTGATTGCTTATATGGACAGCTGGCACACCTTAAGAAGCAGGAACAGTTCAGGCGGGAATATAATAAGGCCCAGGAAAGTGGCAGCATGAAAGGGATGACCTTTATTTGCAATCATGGCTGAGATTTACAGTTTATTACTGATAGCTTTTATAAAGAGCCATTCAGTTCAGAGGTGAGAGGTTTGTCATCTGGAAATGCAATTAACTTTACCTTATCCCAATCCCCCTGGTCTTAGTATGAGAGCAGCACTCCAGCACTTCAGCAATATCATGATTTCCTCTCTAATTTCATTTCTGTCTATTGCATCCCCAGGTCCCTGGCATTAACGTGGTTGCATATTTCGTACTATTATTATTTTTTATTATTGCTACTCCCTGTCATCAGTAGCCAGAAGGCACTTGTGTATTTTTTTTTTAGATTTAAATTATTTGATTTCTGAATGAGGAAACCTCAAAGCATAAAGCCTTTTTAAACCACAGCAGTTAGAGTAGCACACAGAACCAAGACATGCTGTCTTAGGTGCCTGAAATTAATTACAGCAACTGAGAGATTGTAGCAAGGTAGAGTTGTTGTTTTACACAAAGATGGGACCCTAAGAGTTTAAGCCCTTGCAGTTCCACACATTTCAGTGGCACACGCCTTGCCTGGAAAGATGCTTGCTCTCCCATGCCTGCTCAGACACACATGCGTGTGGAGGAAGCACAACATGATTGGAAACAGGAAAAAATGAAAGCGATTTTGGCACCCCTGCTGTGTGTGTAGGAGAAGTCCCGAAAGGTCTATTTTTGTTTCACAGGTTCAGTTTTATGACCCTCTCTTGTCTGTTAAGTCAGGTCTGCAGGAATTTAAGAGCCAGACACAAAAGCAAGAATTTAGTACTTTTTGCCAGTTGGTTTAGGTTATTTGAAATATAGCCTAGTATATTTTCCACACTAGGCTGCTGCCAGATAGAACGGAGGAGGGAAGTGGTTCCAAGAGCCTGCATCCTCAGATTTTTCAACCTCTGAAGAGTTGAGGGAGAGGAGAGGGATTCTGCTGGGGGTACCATCACTTAACGCCACACTGTCTGCTGCTGTGGCAACTCCCCCTGCCTCCCAATAGCCCTTCCACCTGCCTTATAAACCCCCAAATGAAGGGACCTTTTACAAATTCCTGAGGCTCTATCTGAAAACTATTTCCTCTGGGGTAAGGTAGAGCAGAATAATTACTACCCCTGCGTTTTTCATCCCGATTTTATTGTGGCTATTATTTTCATCAGTGTTAGAGGTTAATATCCCTATTTTTCCCCTCCACTGCCTAAATATAACTGGGGCTCAGCACACAGCCAAACCAGGTAGTGAAGGAAATAGCATTGCCTCCAAAAGAAGTTCAGATTAGTTGAACTGAAATGAGGGTTTGGGGCCCTAGGGTAAGAATTACCCTGCTGCAGCTGATAGCAGATAGATTTAAACCCATAGTATTTCTTTTCTCAGCTGAGAGAGGTCGGGTTAAAAGATTCAGAAGGTGAATAGAGCATGAAACGATGCACTTATATAACTATATTGGTGCTACAATAGAACGGCATCACTAAGAATAAAAGCATCCAAGAGCCATTTTTAACAGGAAGAAGGAAAAGCAGACACCTCAGTTGAGCATCCTTAAAGAGTTCTTTGTAAGCAAAGCGGGATTGAAGATGCTTAGCTTAAGGGATGGTGCTAAACTTGAGAAGGATATATTCAACTGCCCTTTCCCATAGAAATGCCTTTAAAATTAACTTTTGGAAATCTTGTGTTTTAAATCTTGTTTGTCCCCAGGTTGTGTCTAAACTCAAAGGACAGAAGTTAGGAATGGGACAAGCACGGAAGCAGGGGGGCCACTTAGAAGGCTAGGAGATACATGTATATGTATGGCTCAGTCCCTTCACTGTTTACATGAAACTGTCACAACATTGTTAATTGGCTATACCCCAATACAAAATGTTTTTGCTGTTAAAAATAAAAATATACCCTAATTTAAAAAAATAAAGAAAAATGCTCATGTTACAACAACAACAAAAGGCTATTGAAGAGTTCCAGTTGAGGTGCTATCTGAGCTTAGAATAGGGTGCTAACAGTGGTGGTGGGGAGAAGTACATGGCTATGAGATAAATTTTGGAGGCAGAGCCTGCAAGACAGACTTCTGGGTTGAATATGATCAGGTTCAATTTATATGGGATTTGAGTCTTGAGGGAAGTCAAGAAAACTAACTACATCTTGGAGCAAAAATGTACCCATTCACACATACTACTTACTTAGAGTTACAAATGCTACAAAATGGGAAAACCATTCCCACTCAGAAAAGCCATGATAAACCATTGTCCAAGTCTGATAAACAAAGTTTGTGTTCAGTTACCATCTGTGGCTCAGTGGTATTGCCCAGTTGCTCATCACATAATTAATGCCCCGAACTGTGAAACTCAATAATACATGCACTTTCTGTTCACAAATGGCAGTGTCTTAAGAGAGTGGTGTAGACCAGCATCTTCATTTCTTAGAATCAGCATCAACAGTGGATGTAGAGATTTAAGTTAAATTTGGTATAGGGGTGAGCTGTGTGTTTATACTGAGGAAGACCAGCACATATGGGTCTTTGTTAGACTATCTCTGGGCCACCGAACTCAGGAATTGTGATGGATCGTGGGAGTGTCTATTCTAAAGCCAGCATGGACCATGAGGGCAGCATGAAGGTATGAAAGAAACAAACTCAAGTTTCATTAAATACTTAATGAGTTTATGCCAGAACCATGTGAGGTGATGGGGATTCTACATCAAATAAGATAGACACAGTGTCCACCCTTACTTGTTACAAAATTGAATTTGGAGAATTTTTGGCCCACAAAGTCAAGAGTAAAGAATCAAAGAGAGTAATTAAAGCTTAGTATCTTTTCAGCTTTTTAAAAAGGTTGTACCATGGAATGTTGGAGTCCCATGGAACTTGTCTCTAAACCCTGTTCTCTTTCTACATTCTCTCCCTAGGTGTTTTCCTCTATCTTTAAATACAATCTGCATACAGATAATGCTCAAATTTATATGTTAAGCCTCTTTTTTCCTCTGAGTTCTAAATGTGTATAGCAGTAGCAGCAGTGTTAGTCGCTCAGTCATGTCCGACTCTTTGCGACCCCACAAACTGTAGCCCATCAGGCTCCTCTATCCATGGGATTCTCCAGGCAAGAATACTGAAGTGGATTGCCTTTCCCTTCTCCAGAGGATCTTCCTGACCCAGGAATCGAACCCAGGTCTCCGGCATTGCAGGCAGATTCTTTACCATCTGAGCTACAGGGAAGATCAAATGTGTATAACCAAGTGTCTATTCAGCATTTCTGCTAAATGTCTGAGAAGCAGGCGTTAAATGTGGGCAAATTGAACTCCTGATTTTCAACCCCAATCTTAATGCTTAACTATCCTAGTAGATTTCATCACTCCCCTTTTTTAGTTCCTCTTGCTGCAAATATAGGCTTCTCTCACCTTCTGCATCAAAGCCCTTAATAATTCTTCAGGTTCTGCCTTCAAAATGCCCTCCCATCCACCTCTTAACACTCCAGTTTGTACCACCCAAGACCCTGGTGTAAGCATGGTCATGTCTTGTCTCCTGTTTGATTTATCTCCCTCTCTCCACCCTTGTCCTCCTTTCCCTTGTCAGTTTCTTACTCAGAAGCATAAAGCAAAAACGGTTTTACAAGGTAAATCAGAGCCTAGCCTTATCCACTAAAAAACCTCATCCTTTGTCTTCCCATCCTTACCATAGTCTCTGAGACCCTACAGGTCTGGTCCTTACCTAAAGCTTTCACATCTTCTTTCACCAGAAATGGCTTTGCTGTGAAGTTTATTTCATGGCCCTTCATTTGTATGGTTCCTTTCCAAGATTTGAGAGGTCCTTAATCAAGTTCATATTTCTAATTTTATTTCTTGTGTTTTAAAGTTCAGTTCAGTCACTCAGTCATGTCTGACTCTTTGCAACTGCGTGGACTGCAGCATGCCAGGCTTCCCTGTCCTTCACCAACTCCCAGAGCTTGCTCAAACTCATGTCCATTGAGTTGGTGATGCCATCCAATTATCTCATCCTCTGTCATCCCCTTCTCTTCCTGCCTTCAATCTTTCCGATAATCAGGATCTTTTCCAATGAGTCAGTTCTTCACATGAGGTGGCCAAAGTATTGGAGCTTCAGCATCAGTCCTTCCAATGAGTATTCAGGACTGATTTCTTTTAGGATTGACTGGTTTGATCTCTTTGCAGTCCAGGGGACTCTCAAGAGTCTTTTCCAACACCACAGTTCAAAAGCATCAATTCTTGGGTGCTCAGCTTTCCTTATGGTCCAACTCTTACATCCATACATGACCACTGGAAAAACCGTAGCTTTTACTAGACAGACATTCATCAGTAAAGTAATGTCTCTGCTTTTTAATACACTGTTGAGGTTTGTCATAGCTTTTCTCCCAAGGAGTGTGTCTTTTAATTTCTTGGCCACAGTCACCATCTGCAGTGATTTTGGAACCTAAGAAAATAAAGTCTGTCACTGTTTCTATTGTTTCCCCATCTACTTGCCATGAAGTGATGGGACTGGATGCCATTATCTTAGTTTTTTGAATGCTGAGTTTTAAGCCAGCATTTTCACTCTCTTCTTTCACTTTTATCAAGAAGCTGTTCAGTTCCTCTTCTCTTTCTGCCATAAGGGTGGTGTCATCTGCACATCTGAGGTTATTTATATTTCTTCCGGCAATCTTGATTCCAGCTTGTGCTTCATCCAGCCTGGCATTTTGCATGATGTACTCTGCATATAAGTTAAAGCATAGTGACAATATACAGCCTTGATGTACTCCTTTCCCAATTTGGAACCAGTCTATTGTTCCATGTCCAGTTCTAACTGTTGCTTCTTGACCTGCACACAGGCTTCTCAGGAGGCAGGTAAGGTGATCTGGTATTCCCATATCTTTAAGAATTTCCCACAGTTTGTTGTGATCTACACAGTCAAAGGCTTTAGCATAGTCAATGAAGCAGAAGTAGATGTTTTGCTGGAATTGTTTTAAAGAGGATCCCCCAAATTGCATAAGCTTCAGGCCCCATGAAATCTGGGTTTGCCTGTTCTTCTAGCTCTCTACTTCTTTCTTATTTCTCTCCAGCCACATTAGCCTTCTATACCTTTATCAAACATGTCAAAGTTATCCTTACCTCATGGCCTTTGCACTCACTCTTTCTCTAAAGCATCACACTGTTCACTCCCTCATTCTAAGTTTCTGCTGAAATATCTCCTTTTGAGAGATGCCTTCCCTGACAGCCCTCTCTCTGCTTGCTCTATTACTTTCCTTGTTTTAGTACTTTCTATGGACACGTTATTATACCTTTTTAAAACATTTTTAGTGATGGCTGTGACAATAGAATGGAAGGTACATGTGGACAAGGACTTTACCTCATTTAATGTTTATCTCCGGATCCTGGAGCAGGGCCTGGTTCCTAGTTGGTTCTCAGTGAGTGAGTGTTGGTTGAGTGAAGATGGGGACCAGCTGTTCTCTACCTTCACTGATGCAGAAAGAGTTTAATGAGAACTGAAAATGCAGTACAAAGAAGAGAAAAAATTACTGCCTGGTGGTGACATCTATGGAATGTAAAGAAGGGAAAGCAGTGGGCCCCAGCTATCTGGACCAGCACTGTCCTCTAGAACTTTCTGTGATGATGGAAATGTTACATATTTGTGTTTTTCAGCATGATAGCCGTTAACCACTGAGCCTTTTCATACGATTCACGGGGTTCTCAAGGCAAGAATACTGAAGTGGTTTGCCATTCCCTTCTCCAGTGGACCACGTTTTGTCAGAACTCTCCACCATGACCTGTCCATCTTGGGTGGCCCTCTGTGGCATGGCTTATAGTTTCATTGAGTTAGAGAAGGCTATGGTCCATGTGATCAGATTGGTTAGTTTTCTGTGATTGTGGTTTTCATTCTGTCTGCCCTCTGATAGAGAAGGATAAGAGGCTTATGGAAGATTCCTGATGGGAGAGTCTGACTGAGGGGGAAAATAGGTCTTGTTCTGATGGGCAGGGCCATGCTCAGTAAATCTTTAATCCAATTTTCTGTTGATGGGTGGGGCTGTGTTCCCTCCCTGTTACTTTACCTGAGGCCAAACTATGGTGGAGGTAATGAAGATAATGGCAACCTCCTTCAAAATGCCCCATGCACCCACTGCTGCACTCAGTGCCCTCAACCCTGCAGCAGGCCACCGCCGACCCACGCCTCTGCCGGAGACTCCTGGATACTCACGGGCAAGTCTGGGTCAGTCTCTTGTGGGGTCACTGCTCCTTTCTCCTGGGTCCTGGTGCACACAAGGCTTTGTTTGTGCCCTCCAAGAGACTGTGTAAGTTCTGGCAGCTCTGTGGTGGGGTTAATGGCGACCTCCTCCAAGAGGGCTTATACCATACCCAGGCCTACTGCACCCAGAGCTCCAGCCCCTGCAGCAGTCCACTGCTGACCCATACCTCTGTAGGAGACACTCAAACACCATTCTGGCTCAGTCTCTGTGGGGTCTCTGGGTCCTGGTGCACAAAAGGTTTGTTTGAGTCCTCTGAGCATCTCTGGCGGGTATAGGGTTTGGTTCTAAATGCAATTTCGCCCCTCCTACCATCTTGTTGGGGCTTCTTCTTTGCCCTTGGATGAAGGGTATCTCCTCAAAGAGCCATGCGGCAGCTGCTCAAATGTTGGCTTAAAACTCAACATTCAGAAAACTAAGATCATGGCATCTGGTCCCATCACTTCATGGCAAATAGATGGGGAAACAATGGAAACAGTGATAGACTTTTTCTTGGGCTCCAAAATCACTGCAGATGGTGACTGCAGCCATGAAATTAAAAGATGCTTGCTCCTTGGAAGAAAAGCTCTGACCAACCTGGACAGCATATTAAAAAGCAGAGACATTACTTTACCAATAAAGATCTGTCTCGTTGAAGCTATGGTTTTTCCAGTAGTCACGTGTGGTTGTGAGAGTTGTGAGAGTTGGACCATAAACAAAGCTGAGTGCTGAAGAACGGATGCTTTTGAACTGTGGTGTTGGAGAAGACTCTTGAGAGTCCCTTGGACAGCAAGGAGATCCAGCCAGTCCATCCTAAAGGAAATCAGTCCTGAATATTTATTGGAAGGACTGATGCTGAAGCTGAAACTCTAATACTTTGGCCACCTGATGCGAAGAAATGACTCATTTGAAAAGACCCTGATGCTGGGAATGATTAAAGGCGGGAGGAGAAGTGGACAACAGAGGATGAGATGGTTGGATGGCATCACCGACTCAATGGACATGAGTATGAGTAAGCTCCGGGAGTTGGTGATGGATAGGGAAGCTTCGCATACTGCAGTCCATGGGGTCACAAAGAGTCAGACATGACTGAGTGACTGAACTAAACCACTGAGCTCTTGAATTTTAGCTAGTGAAACTTAGAAATGGAAGTTTAAATGTTATTTGATTTTACTTAATTTTATTTCAATTAATTTGTTTAATATAATTAAATAGCCTCATGTGGCTAATGGTTAGCACATAGATCATCAGTATAGGTCTAGGGACCTAGAATCCTTTTTCTGGAATAACATGATATAGCCAGATGCAAGAGCTGAGATGAACACCACGTGCTTCTGGTTTTAGGAAAAAATGCTCTGGTATCTACACAGGTAGTGTCGGATGTAAAATGAAACATGTTTTTCAAGATATATTGAAATCTTCCAAAAGCAGGAACTTCCTGAGAACAGTGTCTGACATTTATCAATAATAGATTTTTTAAAGATTAGCCTCTCAAGAGTCTTCTCCAACATCACAGTTCAAGACATACCACATAAGGTTAGAACCTAAAGACCAGGTGACCTCCACCAATTAGAAACAGGAACTGCCGGCGAAAGATGAGAAACACTTGTAATAAATACAAAGTTCCATGATCAGAAAGGGATGCAGACAGCCAAGATGCAAATGAAAATGAAATTCGGTAACTGCAGAGCTGGTGAGCCTGAAAAATACCTGAGGGGAAGAGTTGATGACCAACTAAATAGGGGTCACTCAGCAATACCATGGCAGCAGGTATTCCACTTTCAAACACAGGGTATATGGCCAGGGGCGAGAGGTGGAAAATTGTGTTGTTCTACCTCATCCAAAAAGATTCTAACCACATCTGGAAAGTTAGCTCTGGTTTACATCCCCACAATTTAAGAAGAAAATAAAATGTAGAGGAAATAAAAGAAAGGCCACAAAAATGATACGAATGTTGGAAGAGCAAACATGAGTGGTCTGACTGAAGGAGTAATTTATATTTTCCCCGAAGAAAGGCGTCTATGGGGGAAGTGACCACAGTCTATAAATACCTTCAGGGTAACCGTGTAAATGAGAGAAAGTCACCATCTTCTCGGGTGGCTGGACCAGGAACCATGACTAAATCTAAGAAAGAAAACGTATTGTAGCCATTAGTAAAACAAAACAAATTCTCCTAGGCCATGAGGACTGGACAGGGACAGAGCTCTCAAAAGAAGGAGGCCAAGTCCTGTCATTTCACTCAGGAGCTGATTGAATGAGATAGTAGTGGAAATAAAAGGAACATTAGACTAAGGATTTGTGAAATAATTGGTCTGATAGGTCTGGAAATCTGCCTTTGGCTGTGGCCCACGCACGAGGCCTCAGAGAAAGGTAAAGTTCCTCAGAGTATTTCTCCAGACTTGCCTAAGCAAGGCAGATGGGCAAATTTCCTACTTAAAATAGGCCCAAGTTTGATGTTTCATGCAACGCGACCTCATTTGCCCACACCCTGCTGATCTGGATTCTTGGTTCATCTGACCAACTCTGCTGTGGGGACTGGCCTGAGATGGGCCATGATGCCAGGCTATTGCGGCAGCATCCCCAAGATCTCTTACTTAGAGGGTAGGACCTATGTAACCTTCCAAGATTAATCCTGGCCCAGCCTGATCCAGGTAGAGAAAGCAGGGCTGTGACTTCATCAGTAATAATCCTCAAAATGCTTGAATTCACCCTCACTTTTTTTGTGAAGACTCTATGAGTTGATCTTCTTTTCAATCTTTCCATCATGAGGCTTCATCATCCCTCTCTCTTAGTGCTTCACACATTGAGTTCTAAGAAGTTCTGATATAATTTAGTAATTATATCATCTTCTTAAAATTTTCACAATGACACAACAAAGCTCAGCAATGTCGAGTGACTTGATATAAAGTGACCTTGATATCAAGGTCACATAGCTAGTTAGGGACCAAACCAGACTTCTGATTCCCAGACCTTTATCTGCTGTATTATAGTGTCCTGCCATGCAATGGGAGAAAGTTACACATTCGCCCATCCAGTAAATAATTTTTGTCCACTATGGTAACATACAGGGGCCCTGTGTTAGATTGAGCAGCTATGTTAGAGGAGGAGTTAAAATATGAATCATGCACAGATTCTAGCTTCAAGGATGATCACCTCCAAAGCAGAATGTGTCTACCTCAGGGGGTTCCCAAGGCAATCCACTGAGGGTGTCAGAGCATGGAGAAGGAGGTGGCATCGGAACTGTACTTTGAAAGATGGTAGCATTTGGTAAGGTGGGGGAGGCAGAGGAGGTGGGGAGTTTCCATTGCAGGGAAAAGAATCCTGTCAGCATAAGGATGCAAATTCTCAAGGAACCATACTGGAAACACAAAGTAATTACAATTGGATGAACCTTCGGGATAAGGAAATGAAAGAGTAGTAAATATGATTGGAAAGGTAGAGTTGTACTAAATTGTGGCAGGCCAAAAAAAGTTAAGGTCGTCCCAATTATTTACTAAAATCATGCAGCTTAAACCAAAGTGGAAGTAGATGGATAGATTAACAGTAGATGGATGATGAACTGATTTGGGGGGAAGATTTTGTTTCTTAGCTGAGGGGAGAGAGAAGAGTTGTATACAAGATACTAGATGAGCAAAGGTTTTCTGGGTTGCTATTATAACTTGAGCCAAGTGTTCATCTTCTGGTCGTTTTCAAACATATTATTAGATACATGTTTGTAGTTGAGAATTATCCCACTTGAAACCCAAAGTGATCTACGTTACGTGGCTTTAAAATCTTGGTAGCGTAATTGTGTCTTGTGGTGAAGTAATAATATGATTATTATTGCCTCACTTGCAGAGAGTTTTACATCATTATTATACTATCTCCATTTTACAAAAGAGGAAACATGGGCTCAACTATCTCACCAAGAATCATACAGCTAGGAAGTGACAGGGTTGAATTTCAAATTTTTCTCTTGTAAATGAAATTACAATGGTTTCCAACTTCACACTCTCCCATTGCTCTGTGCGAGAATGTGAACTTGTTGTATCCAGAGTAACCCCCCTGTTCGTTACTGCAGTCACCAACTTCCTGGAGTTCTTACTATAGGAGTTTATGTTCCTGATGAGCAATTGTCCCTCAAAATTATGACCCCTAAATTTTACCACACCTCTTCATGTTAAAGACATTGTTCTGACTCTTGGAGATTCATTTATTCAGCAAATATTTGTTAACTGCATTTTGGTTATTCTAAAACACTTTTGATTTTTCTAAATCTTGCTTTTAGATGGTTCTCAATATCTACTTCATGTTCATTTGTATGTTTGTGTAGGTATGTCTGTCTGTGTATCTGTCAATTCTTTCAGGCACTTTCCCTTCACCTGGTTGATTGGAACAAGTGGATTAATTCTCTAAATCACTTAATTGTGAAATTAGTTTTGATCAGTTGTTGCTCTGGGTATTCTTGTATTGCGTGAACCTGATACTTGCTGAACTTTGAGGTTTTCTCATTCTTGTGACTTTCCCTGGGAGATGTACATCCCTACCCTATTCATTTTCTCATGGGTATGCTGTGGAAATTATTTTGATCCCATTATTCTCATTGTTGCTGCCACTACACAGTGATGTGTCTGCTGTATAAACTGTACTGAGGTTTCCTCTAGCTACCAAGGCCCTGTCATTGAGGTGACTTGCCTTTGCAGAGCCATGTGTCTTTGGGAAGTTGAGTTCTTGTACAAGGTCAATACAGCTAAATGCCACCATTGCTGTAATCAGATGCCTTTGCTGCCCATGAAGCATTTGCAAATCCTCCCAGTCTCTATTCACAGACTCTGCTGGCTCTTCTTTTGTCCAGCGTCTTTCATCTTTCCAGGGCCAGTCTCCACCCTCTGATTCATCATCACAAGGGAACTTTCCATTTGTTGTTTGCTATATTCTCATGCAGCCTTATCTTTGATGGTTTCCATTTCAGCACTAGTTAGCAAGAGTCTCTTCAGCACAGCCCCATTCAGTTTTGCAGTTTTGTTCTTTTACCCTGTTCTTGACAATTACAAGATTTGAGTTGATCAATAGCCTGTGTGTTTCTTAACCATGTGTTGTTATCTGCTTTTCCAACTGGATTAATTCCAGATAGCAGTGTTATATTCTTGTTTATTTTCATTGCTCACCTCAATATCATAGTTACTTTTTATAACTCATATGTTTGAGAGTGACATTGTTATCTAAATATTTCATTTGATACTGATAAGTATCAGTGTATTACTACCTAATTGTTGATAATTCACAAAGGTATTACTTTTCTATGGTGCTGTAGCAAATTACCACAAACAAAGTGACTTAAAGCAACACAAATTTATTGTAATTCTGGAGATCAGAAGTTGAAAATAAGTCTTGTGTTTCTGTGTATATGTGTGTGTGCTCTTTTAGTCATGTCTGACTCTTTGCAACCCTGTGAACTGTAGACCACCAGCCTCCTCTGTCCATGAGATTTCCCAGGCTTGAATACAGGAGTGGGTTATCATTTCCTACTTCAGGGGTTCTTTCTCGACCCAGAGATCAAACCTGTGTCTCCTGCATTGGCAGGTGGATTCTTTATTGCTGAGCCACTTGGGAAACCCCCAAAATAGGTCTCAGTGCACTAAAGTCATTCATTTCTGGAAACTCTAGGGTAGAATCTGTTTTCTTGCCTTTTCCAGTTTCTAGCAGCTACCCACATTCATTTGTTCATGGTGCCCAATCATTTTCAAAGTCAGCAATGGTTGATGGACTCCTTGTAACATTGTATCTCTCTGACTCTGACACTTTAGCCTCCCTCTTCCACTTTTCAGGGCTCTTGTGTTTATGCTGGCACCACCTCAGTAATCCAGAATAATCTCTCTATTATAAAGTCATGTGGTTAGCTATCTTAGTTCTTTCTGCAACCTTAATTCTCTTATCCTCAGTAACATAACACATTCACAAATTCCAGGGATTAGGGTCTGGACATAATTCTGAGAACCATTCTGAGAATGCCTACCACAGGTAGTGATAAATCATAACATCTGCTTACATGATTCTTGTGAACAGTATGATGGGACTACTTTCTAACTTCACATAGCTAAGCCATCTTTTTCCTTTGGAGCTGTTGCTGGGTACTGAGAGAGTTCTGTTGACTACTGGAACTAAATACATGGGTTGAGAAGGAGTGACTGAGAGGCATAGAGGTCACAGGCAGTAACCTTGGTGTTCTTCTGTGTCCTCAATGCTGGGCATGTCTGTAGGATAACTGGCTTCTTCATATATCAGAAAGTGTCTGGCAAAACATTTGTCCCTTTAAATACATTTTAGCTTTAGAAGCAGTTTCAGTGATTGAAAAGGTAGAAATTCTCATTTCACATTTTAAGTCACTTTTTAGCTGTGATAGGTTTCTAGATTGTCACTGCTTTTCTGTCTTTATAGGAAACCAAATAGCTGTCTGATCTGGAAGTCCTGAGTATAAATATAGATGTTCATGCCCATTAAAATTTGAATAAGAATGGTAGCATGGTGCTATTAATTCTGTAAGCATTTGATGAATTTGTGTAATATACTGTACATTACAAACTAACATAACACTATTATGAAATGTCATTATGACATTTCCCAGGTTATGTTTTCAATCAATCTAAAAGAGCTCATTAGGGGCCTTGTGGCTTGGGATGGTTTGCTAGGTGGCTTACAGATTTACTTAAATCCTCAGGAAGTTTTTGATCTAAGACAGTGGGGAACAGCATGAGACACTGAAACCTTTACTTCTAGTTGTAATTTTGTTATAACCAGCTGTGTAATACTAGCAAATTTATTGATATCTCTAGGCCTCAGATGCCCCATGTATGAAGTGGCAAATTTGGCTGAGAATTTCATCCAGGGTCAGGGATGGGTTTGTTGGATTGAACAAATACAAGTACAGGGTGCTCAGTTTAATTTGAATTTCAGATAAACAGCAAATAATTTTTTAGTGTATGCCCCAAACATGGCATGAAATACATTTGTACTAAAAATTATGCACTGTTTGTCTGAAATTCAAATTTAACTAGGCACCCTGTGTCTGTGTTTGACAAGGTAAAGTAGTTTTATGTATGTATGCTGTCTTTTTACCTATCAGTCTGCTGCAAGAAACATGTTTCCTATTGTGTGTGGATCCAGCTTTCTGTTCTCCCAGCACCATGTTCCAGATAGTCACTACCAGTCACTTAAAGTTGGCACAGGTGGTAAAATCCAAGCATGATAAATATTTGTAGAGTGGAAGAGAAGCTGATATCCCTAATTTAATCTATTACCTTTATTCTATTTCTAAAGTTCCATGATTCTATAACATGTACAAAGCATAGGTAGGAATAAAGATCATCAACAGGTGTATGTTAATATAGACAAGCACATGGTTATGTGGTAACTGCAGAAAGATTGTTTTGAATGTGGATCTCAGGAGGGATTAAGGTGATGATCTCTCTTCCTATTTGAAGCTTGAAATAGAAGATAGGATTTCGGGTATAGCTTGACTTCGAAGAATGATACACTGGAGGACCATCAGAAGGGTTGGGCTCAGGACATTTGTGAGGTGTCTGCTGAATATTTTTCCTCTGTCCTTCCTTCCATATCCACTCCCTTTCCTTCCCCACTGTTCTTTGTGCCCCGAGACACCTACTGGTTTGGATCCTATCAGTGGGATCCCTTGCTTTGTGATTCCCAGTTGAATCTGGCAACTCCAAATCAAGAGATTAGAAAGATGGAGGAAGGTGTGGTTGGAGTATTTATTCCACAGGAAGTGGCGAAGAGTTGGTTGTACCCCTTGTACCAAAGACCTCAGATCCTCTCTGGCATATTCCTCATGCAGCTGCTCTTCCTAGGATGTAGGGATTACTCCCTCTCTGTGCCCCTTCAGGTCTAGGGGTCATAGTGGCTCCCTGCTTTTGCTAGTATTAAGGTACTGGTGCTAATTCTTGTTTTCCAAAACACTGCTCTCAAGTTTATAATCAGTATCTTTATTAAACTCTCCTTGATTACTCATTTTGAGTGTGCCATCTGCTTCCTGCCAGGGCTCTGACTGGTACACGTGGGTACTGTTAGCTAACTATTTGAGAATATGTGGCTTAAAAAGGCTAAGTCACTGGTTCAAGATCACATAACTCATAAGTGGCAGATCTAGGACTCAGATCAAGAATTATCAAGTCAATCTGAAAGAAGCAGGAGGAAAGTATGTTGGGAGATCCATAGGAATTCTGGTGATGGTCTTGGAAACATGTATTTTTCTTCATTGCCTTGGAAGATATTCTAAGGAAACAAACTTACATCATCATCTATTATGTCTCTCTTTTTCCATTTTGGGAAAGAAAGGATAAGAATACTTCTCAAATGCTTATTCTTTCTTGGTCTTAAAAAAATTCTGTGAATCAAATAAAAAAGTAGAGGTGATGTCCAGATTTTATGATTCTCAGCCTAGTGCTGTGTACTCTAGAACATGCTGCTTCTGGTACTTTCTGTCCATCTTCATTACTTTTCTTGAAGCCCAAATAACTTTATCTTGTAAAAAGATCCATTTTGGGGACTTCCCTGACAGTCCAGTGGTTAAGACTCCTTGTTTCCAAAGCAGAGGATGTGAGTTCGATCCCTGGTCGAGGATCTAAGATCCCACATGCCCCCGGGTGTGGCCAAAAGACTTAAAAAAAATAAAAAAATTTCCTTCATTCTGCCAAGGATGAAGATATTCTTAGCAAAGCATTACTATTATTATTATTATTGACAAGTAGCATGATATACTTAACATAGTATGCCTCTATCTGAGACAATTATGAATTGACTTGGAATTAAATCACCTTTCTTAGATCAAACCATTTCCCATGAGCTTTCCCTGCTGCCAGCTAACCTGAGGCTGATGTAAAATGGAGGAGGCAAGTCTGGGGACCCATATCCCTCTGATCTGCAGTCCTCTCTTGAGTGACATACGCTTTGGACACCCTGCTTGCATATTCCGTTTCTGTTTACCCTTTTAGGCAGCCTGAGTTCACTCAATTTCCCTTTTTTCCCTCCAAATATATCTTTTCGAAAGCTTCAGTTTACCTCATGTTCAAGCTCTTTTTGAATCATGTCAGTTTCTCATTTTCTGCTTTATTTCCATTGGTACTTGCTAAGTTAAGGTCCACTCTTGACTAAATAAGCAAGAGCGATATTGACAAGACAGAAACATGACACAGATGTCAGGAGGATGTCACCCCTCATTCCTGGGGGAGGAGGGCTTTGTGGCACCCATACAGACCAGGCATATCCTAAGACATATGATAGTGATACATAGGCAGTTACCCTGGTGCAGTAGCTAAGCCATGTATTTTAGGAGGAGAAATAAGAAATTTTGAGATACAAACATATACAAGGTAAGGGTATACACAAGAGCCAACTGGTTGTTTAGGAGAGGCATTGGCTTTCTTAGTTGAGAAAAAGTTTCTGCTGCATGACTTTAGTTAATTTTTTGAAAATAGATTTTATTCCTGCTATTGCTGTAGGGGACTAGCTGCTGCTGCTGCTAAGTCGCTTCAGTTGTGTCTGACTTTCTGCGACCCCTTAGACGGCAGCCCACCAGGCTCCGCCATCCCTGGGATTCTCCAGGCAAGAACACTGGAGTGGGTTGCCATTTCCTTCTGCAGTGCATGAAAATGAAAAGTGAAAGTGAAGTCTCTTAGTCGTGTCTGACTCAGTGATCCCATGGACTGTAGCCTACCAGGCTCCTCCATCCATGAGATTTTCCAGGCAAGAGTACTGGAGTGGGTTGCCATTGCCTTCCCTGTAGGGGACTAGAGAGACATTGAAAACTAATCTTTTTTCCATAAAGGATTTTCTTCAGGGCTGTGAGATTGGAGGAGCCTTTCTCTCCAGTTCATATGATGTTGTTGGTGAGGAAGTTCTGCTCTAAGGAATAGATGGATCAGGAACTTTGATTTTTATTTTTCTCTCCAATTCCTGAAAACCCTGTCTATGTTGAAATGGACCTAGAATAACCCTAGGGCCTTACTGTAAGCACCATCCATAGGGTGCAGCCACAGCAACCAATTTTATGGGACCCTCTTGGTCAGAGCCAGTGTAGCTAAGAGAATGGGCTGGTGACCATAAACCATTCTGTATATTCATCCTCATGCAGGAAAACTAAGTACCCTTAATTGACATTGAACTTCTTTCATAGAGAATTGTACCAAAACTAAGCACATTGTTTTTCATGAAATTCATTGTAGACCTATTATTTTTCTACTCTATGTGGACCGAATAACTTAGACAGTGTTTTCCAAAGTTAGAGTTTACTGGTAACTGGCCTTGAACTAAAAGTGGACTGAATGACTCTAATCATGACTGAAATGAAAATGTAAGTGATTCAGGTCCAAGGTGGCCTTCCTCGATGTTTGATTTCAAGTCTAAATTGAGACATTTGTCCCAATAGCCTTCCAGAGGTGACCTTCAGCCTTACTCAGTCCCACAACTCTTCTTTTCTCCTATGCTGTGTAAACCAAGTGTAAATTATGTAATTTTCTCCATGAGTTATTAGATCAGTATTTAGGATCAGAATAGCTATGTTCTTTACCAAGCTGTTATTTATATTTATACATATACATATATATATATATATATATTCACACACACACACACACACACACACACACACACACACACATATATAGCTTTTCTGAAACTTTGGGAAAGTAACATGAGAAAGAAATATCAGTGAAGAGGAAAGAGGATGAAACAAAGAAAGTTGGGGGTAAAGCTGTGGAGACAAATGGGGATTGAAGAAGAGTCTTGGGGACAAATTGTTGTTTGTGGTTCCTGATCCAGGCATTGCAATTATCCTGAGCTGGCAAGATGTTGACTCTAGGGTACACAGAACAGAATATTCCAACACAGCTGCCTGTGAAACATGTGTCAAGACACAAGGTCCCAGAGGGCTAGGCTACAGATAGGGATCAACCTAGGGGAGAAGCAGGGTGATTCAGACTTCCTGAACTTTGGGATATTCAAGTTACTGGTACTGACTGCCATCCTGATTTTAGGTTTATGTGGATGTAGGCTATCTCTTTGGTTTTAGAAGTTTCCCCAGCTGTTCTTTGGTTGCTCCTTTCTTATATGTTCATTTTGGCCAAGCATCCTCCACTGCTAGACAGCCTGTGATCATAGAGGGCCCTCCTTCCTTCTTATCCTCAGCCAGAGCTCATTCCCTTTTGTATTGGCTGTTTTCCTTGGAAGCGTGAAGCATTAGCTTTAATCAGTTTATAGAGCCCCTGACCTAATTTTACATCTGCAATAAGATCACTATGAATTCTCTGCTTCCCCATGGAGGATAAAGCTCTGCCTCCCCTCCTCCCTTCTGTAATTTTTCTTTGTGATGGACGTTGGAGAGCCTGGCAGGTTCTGTTCCACACTGCATTGCTCCAAGAGAAAATTTATTTATATATTAATTTTATATAAAAAAGATTTCTCATAGGGAGCCAAAGATTGAATCATAGTCAGAAACCTAATTTGAGATTGAAGGCAGGATAGCAGCAGGCAAACAATGTCAAAGAGCAAAAGCTCTGGGGGTGGGAAATGCACAGGCATTAAAAATTTGCTTTGCATCATATACCTCTCTGTTCCTTCAGCATGTTGGCACATGTTGCGGGCCAACCTTGTGTATCAGTTTTCTTTTGCCATATAAAAAATTACTGCAAATGTAATAGCTTAGAACAATATTCATCTGCTATCTTACAGTTCTTGTAGGTCAGGAGTTGGGGCTCTGCTTAGCTGGGTTCCCTGCTCAGGGAACAAGGCTGAGGCCAGAGTGTTGGCTGGGCTGTGTTCTCATGTGGAGGCTCAACAAGGGATGAATCTTATGTCCAAACTCCCCCAGGTTGTTTGCTGAATTTATTTCTGTGTATCTGTAGAATTCATGTCAGTTTGTTTCTTTAAAGCCAGAGAGAGAGAGAGAGACACTTTGCTGAAGTTTCTATCCTCTAGACCTTCTTTTAAAGGGCTCATCTGATTAGGTCAAGTCGACCCAGGATAATCTTCCTTTGGATTAATTTATTTAACTGCTGAGAGATTTTAATTACATCTTCAAAATCCCTTACTCTTGCCATACTAGTTAGTGGGGTCATAGTTTCCAGGCCTACTTAAAAGGAAGGTATTATATGAGAGTGTGACTCATTGGATGTCATCTAAAGGGTGTGTCCTCTATATTTCATTAACCCTTTATTAGTCAAGATGCCCAGGATCCCAAAATATCTCATCAATATAGCTTTATCATTTTAACAACCAAATGTGGTCAAAGGAATAGGACTACATGCCTTTTATAGTGGTCTGTATTTTCTTTCTGCTTAGAAAAATCAGTTGTGAGTTCACTTAAATGGGTTCCTGTGGATAATAACCAAGACATGGCAAATAATTAATTAGAGTTTGTTTATAATTACACAACTCACTCAAGCGCGTTAGTTACACTCTCTATATTTCTTAATTGCCTTTATTTTGTGAATGCCTCAGACTTTCAAAAAATTTTGTAATGTTTGATATCAACTTTCTTTAAGCCCTTTCCACATGATAAATCAGTTTCAAAGACAGGTAGCTTTTTTGTGTGTAACTAAGATATTACAAAAAATTGTATTTTAAAACATCATGATCTACACATTGAAGACATCTAGTTTGTTTTTTTAAAAAAAAATCTTAATTTTTAAAGACTGTATATGACAAGGTAAAGAGATTAAGGGGTATTCCTTATCTAATACATTTTTGAGGAGATATTAGGGGAAAAGCCCAATTTCAACTTTTTTTCCCTATAAGACTGAGACAAACCCAAACATCAGTTTTTCTTAGAAATAAAAATTCCCAAGATTATTCTGCACCCAAAAAGTGGACTCTATTTCCCTTCAGTGCTCTTCCTTTATTCACTAAACTCGAAGGTATAATCTTGAAAATTGAGCCCGTAGGGCAGGAAACCATAATATCCTTCAATTTAAGAGTTCATGAGAATCAGGAATCCAGTTCCAGAAATAAAGCATCAAGGAAAGGAGGTTAGAAGATGAAAGTGGTTAGAGAGTCCTGGTAGAGAAGGGGTTGAGCTTACCTATACTCATTGATGTACCTGCCTCCTTCTTTTTAACTTTTGTTTTTCCCCCTTCACTGTGACTTCTCTCACTGCCTTTTTAATGGAAACTTATAACTCCTGAAGCCATGTTTTAGAGATAGCCATTCTGCCTTTTCCACTTAATCAGAATTTTTAGCTGGTACCTGACTTCCTGGTACTCATTTCCCAGCTTTCCTTGCAGCCAGGCATGGCCATGTGACTAAGATCTGGCCAGTGAGGTGTGGATGGAAGTGATGTGCATAGTTTTCAGCTCTTGTCCTTAAAGCAAAGGGCCATGTTCTCTACTTCCCTTGTTTCCCTTCCTGTTGCCTGGATGTGAAGGTGAAGATGGAGGCAGGATTGGCCATATTGGCTCATGTGATGGAGTCCATGTACTAAGGATGACAAAGCACCAAGAGTAAAGGATCCTAAATGCCAGTAAGAATGTGGAGTCACTGTACCTACCCTAGATTATCACATGAGAGAGAAATAGATTTCTGGTTGGCTCAACCACAGTTAGTTTTAGTATCTTGATTAAATCAATGTAACCGATCTCATAACAGATTCATCAGCATAGAGAAGGTGAATCATCTGTTCAGTCAAGGGACAGACCAGTGGTTGAGAGCAAGTCTTTGGTATCAGGTGGATCTGGATCAACTTTCAGTGCTAACTCATCACCCGTATCTGTGACAGAATTGCAGTTTCATCTTCTGTAAAATGGAGACAGTAGTAAGTGCCTCATAGCATGTTGTGTAGTATCAGGGGATGAAAATTTGGTGATATACAAACTAGATATGGCCGGTGTTCTCAGGGTGCAGAGGGGGAGAGGCATGGATAGTGGCAAATGATAAGCAGTGCTGTGGAGGAGCAGAGGAGAGCAATGTTCAGGAGATTCCTTAGAGGAGTCAGTGAGAAGGAAGCAGCTGTGCAGAGTGCATCTCCTTTCCCTATCAGATATGTCCATGTGTTCAGATCTTTAGGAGGTGACTTGCCCTTGTCCAAGCTCTCAACAAAGTTTCAATTATAATCCTTGAATTTTTGGTTGGGCTGTCCCCCAACTAGACTAGACTGTATGCCCCACGAGGGCAGTGTGCTATAAATATGAGGCATCCTGTTATTAGCTGAGTGAGGAATGATTCATGATCAAAGCATATCTTCTAAAAGAGATTTAATCTTACTGTCTTCAAAGACAACTGGGTTGGAGCGAGACTAACTAGGTGTTATCTCCAAGAACTCTATGGTGAAGTAGCTGTATACAATTAACATTTTTACTGAATTCTTAGACTTAGCACAGTGCATGGCATAGAGTAGGTGTTTAATAAATATTTGTAGAATGAATGAATGAATTTCTAGCAACGTTTCAGTCCTCCTGGTTGGTTAGAAATCTCACCCTGATGAACATCCTAACAGCTAGGGCTATGCACAAGGGGAATGAGCCCATTCGGGAAGGACTGAGCTCTTTTTTTTGGAGGTGTGGAAGGATTTAGAGGAGGGTATCACACTCTGAATGGAGGACCATGTCTTCTCGCAGAAGGTCAACCCTGAGAGTGTATGTTCTCTGAACATGTGTGTACTTTGTACCCACTTACTTACTCATCGGGAGTTTTAGTTATTTTTATTGAAATAATCTCTGTGCTCTGAATTTGCTTAAACTAAATGTGACTTCTAGAAGGTCTTGTAGGTCTTCATAGAACCGTTCAACTTCAGCTTCTTCGGCGTTACTGGTCGGGGCATAGACTTGGATTATCGTGATATTGAATGGTTTGCCTTGGAAACGAACAGAGATCATTCTATCGTTTTTGAGATTGTATCCAAGTACTGCATTTTGGACTCTTTTGTTGACCATGATGGCTACTCCATTTCTTCTAAGGGATTCTTGCCCACAGTAGTAGATAGAATGGTCATCTGAGTTAAATTCACCCATTCCAGTCCATCTTAGTTCGCTGATTCCTAGAATGTCGACGTTCACTTTTGCCATCTCCTGTTTGACCACTTCCAATTTGCCTTGATTCATGGACCTAACATTCCAGGTTCCTATGCAATATTGCTCTTTACAGCATCGGACTTTGCATCTATCACCAGTCACTTTATTTTTTTGGGCTCCAGAATCACTGCTGATGGTGATTGCAACCATGAAATTAAAAGACGCTTACTCCTTGGAAGGAAGGTTATGGCCAACATAGATAGCATATTTAAAAGCAGAGACATTACTTTGCCAACAAAAGTCCGTCTAGTCAAGGCTGTGGTTTTTCCAGTAGTCATGTATGGATGTGAGAGTTGGACGGTGAAGAAAGCTGAGCGCCGAAGAGTTGATGCTTTTGAACTGTGGTGTTAGAGAAGACTCTTGCGAGTCCCTTGGACTGCAAGGAGATCCAATCAATCTATCCTAAAAGAGATCAATCCTGGGTGTTCATTGGAAGGTCTGATGTTGAAGCTGAAACTGCAATACTTTGGCCACCTCATGCAAAGGGTTGACTCATTGGAAAAGACCCTAATGCTGGGTAGGATTGGGGGCGGGAGGAGAAGGGGACGACAGAGGATGAGATGGTTGGATGGCATCACCGACTCGATGGACATGGGTTTGGGTAGACTCCGGGAGTTGGTGATGGACAGAGAGGCCTGGCGTGCTGCAGTTCATGGGGTCGCAAAGAGTCGGACACAACTGAGTGACTGAACTGAACTGAAATGTGACTTCTCATACAGTGAGTCACAAAATCTGATTGGCATCAACTTCCATTCTTCTTGGACACAGGGAGGCACATGGAAGTCGTTGAAGCCACCTGGAAACCAGAAGCAAGGATCCTGGTCCAGGTTCTATCACTTGACCCCTGTGTGTCCCTCAGGGACCTTCCAATATGTGCTCAAATATAACACCCTTTACATGTTTCCATCATGAAAGTCCTCACATTTTATTATAATCTTTTTTGGGGGTCTGTTTCCATCACTAAGTTATGACTATCCTGTATGTATCTTTTTCATGTTTTATCTCAATGCCTAACACCATCCACAGGGTTGATGGGTACTCAATACACACTTCCTGAGTTAAAACTTTTCTGTTGTCATCATGGAGAGAGGAAAGGGGAAATGGTTCTTTGATCTTCATGAGTGAAGAAACTGAATGGCAGCAAGAGGAGAATGCCCCAGGACTGACCTCCGCGTTCTGGGTGTGCCACTTCCCTGGGTATTTCACTGCGGAGCTCCAGTCCACAGGAGAAACTTGTCCATAGACCCCAGGGGGGTCCTCACAGAATTCATGTGAGCTGAGGGTATGGAATAGACATACTTCTGCACTCCCTTTTCTGTCCCCTGCACTGTGGCACGCAGACATTGTTCCTATCACTTCCCCTACTTCCCAGCATAGCCTTACCCACCTTTTCTCCTGGCTGGCTTTTGGACCCCCTCCCATCCCCGCCCTTCACCATTTCAGATTCCCACAGTGGCTGTTGGGAAGAGATACTGAAGCATCTGTGAGCCAGCATTTGTTCCTGAATTTCCTTATGGTGACTAATGGGTAACACCTGTCCGTGGAGTCCCTCTTGTGCTCTTAGGATTGGATTTATCACTGCAGTAGTTTAACCATAACTAGAAAAATGTAGCTCTCTAAAGTCCCTATAATGTGGAGGTTCCTAACATGGTCTAAGTTATTCCTTGTGTCATAAATAACACAGACGGCACTATTATGGACCAAAACCCTGAAAAGAAAAGGCACTGAGTTCATAAATAACACACACACAATAGGGGTTTGAGAAGACTCATGGAAGTGCTCTGGTTCCTGATGGAGCATGAGGGGTGGGGGGGTGGGGTGAGTGGCTTCTAGGAATGCTTGGGATTTGGGGGCCTGGGCGTAAAGGGAAATATCTTCTTGTCTATGAAAACTTGTCCAATTACACTAGCCTAAGCAGTCGGGGTGGCAGTCGGGGGGCGGGGTGGTCTCACCTGGTCAGAGCCCAAAGTCAGCATGCTCTCCCTTCCTGGAAATGGTGGAAAGAGGATCAGCCTGCTTGGGTACTTTTCTTGTCCTGTGTGCCCCCATGACTGCCAGGAGAGGGAAGAAGTTAGAAGCAAGTCCATGTTGTCTAATGATCTCGGTCCCAGCAAGGACCCAAAGCCGAGTTTTGTGATCACATATCTTTCCATCTATTATATCCCAAGTCAGTCATCCCGTTGAGTGTAACTGCCATTTTTACTGGATTAGGTCTATCAGATTATTCTCTAAAGATGAAGAAAACGCTACCCCTTCAACAAAACAGTTTCTGCTTTACCTCAAAGGCCTCTCATTCTCTTTGCTTTGAGGAAGAGAGAAATAGAGAGTGAGAGAGTGTGTGTGCAGTGCCCTTTATTTGGACTTTTATCTTAACCTGGGAATACCTGATCTTCTGTTTCCTTCCTTCTCATGTAACTCTTCATTGATTTTCTTTAAATCAAACAAGCCACCATCACAGACTCTTACAAAAGAAAGTCAGCCATGAAGGAGCCCTGGGCTTGGAATAGAAGCCAATCTAATTTTAGTTGCTGGCAACCCTCTCTAAGCAGTGGACAGTGGTCAGAAGTTCATTGTGGCCTGTGCTATCAGGACCCAACAGCGGCTGACCACTGTCCCCTGACTCCCTGGGGGGCCTCAGGGAGCCCCCACTGATGAGTTCCACCATAATTTCCTGATGAGGCAGCTTGTCTGCCAAAAGTAGTTCTTACATTCATTATTTTTAAAAAACTAAAACTGCTTCTGATTTATGGATTAATCTCTTGCCGGTATCATGGGTTGGGGGGGCTTTGCTGTGCCTCATCCTGATAAGCAGAGGGGCCCAATCTCCTGTTTTTCTTCCTGGGAGGTTGGACTCTGCCTTTGGCTGAAGTCAGGGGCTTAGCTGACTGTGAACCGCCAGGGGAATTCCCAGGACATATCTGCAGCTTCCCCAGCCTGCACAGACCATCCCTTTAAATCTTATTATAAGGATACTTGGTTATTAAAAAAAAAAAAAAAAAAGATTTGTTTGATTTGTTCATACTAATAAGTACCAGAAGTTCTTGTAGGATTTTTTTAAAAGGAAGAAATAGTGTGAAGAATTACTCACACATTATGCTCTGTCTTGAAAAATAGTCCAGGCTCTGTCTACTTATTGATATAATTAAAACTGGATTAGTAGGATGGATTATAGAGTTTTTAAGACCATTAGGGAGTTTGAGCTCCAGACTTTGCCTACCCTTTTCTCCTCCTCTCTATATTCCCTTTTCTCCAGTTCAAATTTATATATGTCATTACATCCAACTTAAACAGGCTGAGGTCTTAGACATGGGACCTTGATTGGCAAAAGGGAGAAATTTGGGGAAATAGCATAGAATATTTGAGAATAAAGAGACCTTAGAGATAATCAGGCAGTGTAGACAAGTGGTTAAGTGAGTTAAGTTGCCTGGATTCAGACCATGGCTTGATAGCTGTGTTAGCATGAAAAAATTCATCCCTCAGCCACACTACACCCCTCTGAAATGTAACTTCCTGGTAAAATGGGGATTGTAATAGCACCTACTTTGTACGGGTATTTTGAAAAATGAGTGAAATTATGTGTGTAAAGTGTCCTTATAGTAAATGTCCAATAAAAGTTATCAGTATCATCATTGTCATCTAGTCTAAACTCCTGGATTTGTGGGGAAGGAAAACTGGGGTTCTGAGAAGCCTACCAAAATTTCCTAGTAACTTACAGCTACCAGCAGAAAGGATCCAGACAAGCCTTTCCTTAAGTGAATTACATATGTTGTATAATTTTCAGAAGCTCTCTAGCTAATCTTCCCTCACCTTTTTTTCCTCTGATGTTAATTTTACTTATTCCTTCAGCTGAAAAGGAACATACATTGAAAAGCTCACTGCCAGTTCAGATTTGTAAAGCCAAGGCTATCAGAAATAAAAGCACCATAAACAAAGCAGCTTCTTGTGAGAGCACAGAAGTCATATCAAGGAAACATTTGCTTTTTCAGTAAGATACCCTGTCTTATTGCCAACAAAGTTCTGGTGTATAGAGCAGTATGTGGCACATGGTTTGACAAAGTCTGCCAAAGGACAGTCATAAGCTCAAGAGACAGGTATGTGCCTTGATCCTCAGGGGTACTAGACAGAGAGATGTCCTTTCAGCAGCAGTGTTCTGTCACCAATGGGATGTAAGTGTAGAAACCTCTGTCTACCAATGGTGAAAAACTTGGTTTCAGTACTGAATTCTCTTGCCTCTTTCACTTCCCTTTGCTGTTAACATGAAAAATGATTTGAGATTAATACAGAGTTAAGATTGTAGATTACACTTTAGAAATTTTTGAGTGGAAGCCATAGGATGAGTTGAATTGATGTGGGTTTTGTAACTGACCAACATATCCATGAATCATTTAGTTTTTAAGCACCTGCCATATGCCATACTGCATGCAGAACCCATGTGCTCTGAGCTCTAAAGCAGTTTGCAAAGTGTTTGGAAAAGACAAAGGACATGAAACATTTGTAAACCAGTCCAAGAGTATAAAATTGAATGAGATTTTATACACAGAGAGTTGATTCTTAACTATTTGTGCCACTTGAAGTGGAAGTGTTAATTCCTCATTCGCGTCTGACTCTTTGCAACCCCAGGAACTCTGTCCGTGGAATTCTCCAGGCAAGAATACTGGAGTGGGTTGCCATTTCCTTCTTCAGAAGATCTTCCTGACCCAGGGATCAAACCCGGGTCTCCTGCGTTGCAGGTAGATTTTTTACTGCTGAACCACCAGGGAAGCCTACTCTATTTGTACCGCTTAACGTTCTATCAAGCCACTGCAACACTGAATTAGTGAATCCTGAACCATTGCTCCTGGAAAAATACAGGGTTGGGTTACTGCCAGCCTCTGGTTACATTTTGTTTACTCATTCATGTGTAACCTTGTTTTATATGTGTTTCTGTTTAGAAACACCTTATTTAATATTTGTTGCTGATTGGGGCTCACAGCCAAGTACACTGTGACTCATGTGTGAACAAAGCTCATCTAACACACGTTTTCTCCATAATGCACTTCATAGACTTTTTGTGCTTGGAACACTAGACAGCACTTTGGCACTGTGCTTGGGGCCATGTTAAATAGAGAAATCACTGCCACCACTACCACTAAAATTCATAAAAAGGCAAAGAAGAAAAAAGAAAGTGATACTAAATAACCATACAAAGGACATCTATTTACAGTATGAGAGCTGAAACAAGAGACATAGATGTGCATGAGGGTGGCTCAGAATCCTCAGTGCTCTGCACACATCCACAAATGACCATGAAATCCCCATCAGTGATGAGTTTGAAGTGAATATTACTGAGGAAGCAAATTCTTAAATAATGAAGGTCCACTGTACCTTCAATTGTTATTTGGTGTTATCAGAGATTCTGTGCCATTGTGTGTTCTATGGGCAATGAGATAAGGAAGCAACCAGGTTATTGGAATAAGGGGAAATTTTATGGAACAGATAGGACTGGAACTGTACTTTTAAAGATGAGTAAAAAAGAAGAAAATCAGAAAGGAGGGGACCTCATGAAAGTATGCAGGGAGAGGAATACTTGTTTTGATGAGAGTGTGAGAAGACTGACCTACAACTCAAAGATGTCCACATGGAGGTGTCATGGGAGGTGAGCTTGGCTGGAGAAGCAGACATGTGTTAGTTTTGCCCTCTGGTCCTGGCGTCACCTCAGTCATCCTTTAGGAAACAGTCCACTCACTCTGTATGGTTTGGATGGGCTAATACTTACCCCCAACTTCAGGGAAGGACTTGCCCCAGGCTGGGTCAATTAGGGTGTTTTGTGCCCTTGACCAAATGACTGCTTCAGGTGTTGGCATGTGACACAGAGGTAGCCATTGAGACTCTGCGCTGGATGTGCTTCCCTGCTCAGATTGATAGTTGCAAAAAGAGGAAGTTTGAAGCTGTTAGGGACCACCAGGAAGAGAGAGTCTGAAAATAAACATATAGTGGAAAGTGGGAGAGATGGAAGGAGAGAAAACAGAGAATGAGGTTGAACATTTTTTAAAAGTACCTGGATCCAGTAGCGTCTGAAGGAAACTTTGGACTTTTCAATTACATGAGCCACTCAATTTTAATGTATTTTAATTTCCTCAGGTAGTTTGAGTTGGGTCATAGCCAAAAGGTCAGTACAGTAAGTGGGTGTCCCAGTGAAGGGGTTTGGGGTGAGGAACAGACACCCTGTCAAACCAGTTTCAATTAAAAAGGAGGTTGTTGTAAGTCACAGAAACTCACATGGTATCCAAGCTCAAGAAACTTACCTGGGCTTCACAAAAACTGGAATTGGGAACTAAAAACTCAGGAATTATGGCCATTCCCCTCTACGTCAGGGGTGGCATTGATTTGGTCATTTCTCCTTCTCTCTAGACTTCAACTCTGTTCTCTTTTCCCTCTTTCTCTGCTCACAGATCTTGCTCATGGCTGGAAATGGTAATCTTGATTTTTAATCTTGTTCCCAGTGTTTAAACCAGCCCAGTTTCTCAGAGTCCCAGTTCCAAAACCCTGAGAAAGGAGCTTATTGATTTGGCTTATCTCTTCTCATAAGACCACCATACTGATCCTTTTCACAGATAGACAAAGCTATGGTTTTTCCAGTGCAGATGTGAGAGCTGGACCATGAAGAAGGCTGAACATTGAAAAATTGATGCTTTTGAATTGTGGTGCTGGAGAAGACTCTTAAGAGTCCCTTGGACTGCAAGGAGATCAAACCAGTCAATTCTAAAGGAAATCAACCCTGAATATTATTAGGAGAACTGTTGCTAAAGCTCCAATACTTTGGCCACCCACTGTGAAGAGCCAAGACTGGAAAAGAACCTGATTGATGCTGGGAAAGATTGAAGGCAAGAGGATAAGGGAGTGTCAGAGTGTGAGATGGTTAGATCGCATCACCAACTCAATGGACATGAGTTGAGCAAACTCCGGAAGATATTGAAGGACAGAGGAGCCTGGCGTGCTACAGTCCATGAGGTTACAAAGCGTCAGACATGACTTAGCGACTGAGCAACAACAACAACAATGGGTCCAATTACTGTCAAACAGGAGAGGTAATGATTGTATGGATACACTAACAGACATCTCTGTTACATCAGCCTACGGGTGAGGCTAGATCTGAGAAAGTTTTCAAAGTCAGAAGGGGGCATTTGGACTTGAAGTTGTGGCAGTAAAAAGATAAAAGACAGATGGCAAAAGATAACTTGATATTTACTTTATCCTACTTTTGAATATCAGAAGATAGGACTACAAAAGTACATATTTATATTAAGAAAATTATGTAAAAATTTAAAATATATACATACATATTTATGTACATATACATACAAACGTATGTATATGCATATTTATACATATGCATACTTATACCTTTCCTTATATTTCACTCCATTTTGTTTTTCTTTTCTAAATTCCCACTGAGGCATCATATGCATATGTATTTTATATATATTTATAAACACACATATATGTTATATACATCTATATATATGCGTATATAACCATATGAGCTTCTAAGGTGGCACTTGTGGTAAAGAACCCACCTGCCAATGCAGGAGACATAAGAGTTGCAGATTTGATCCGTGGGTTGGGAAAATGTTTTAGAGGAGGAAATGGCAACCCACTCCAGTATTCTTGCCTAGAGAAACGTATGGATAGAGGAGCCTGGGGGCTACAGAGTCAGACACAACTGAAGTGACTTAGCACACACTCATATAACCATATACTTAAGCATTAGTGTGTAAATTTTGCAGGTGCAAGGACAGACATTTTGAAAGCTTATACACAGTGTTATTCATAAATTGATAGCATACATGTGTATGTTTACAAACTAGTATGGATTTTGGCATTATTACTTAAAACCTTTCTGTGGTTCTCCATTACACCATACTTTTTGAAAAAGTATTTACTTTTGGCTGTTCCATGTATTCATTGTTGCGCACAGGCTTTCTCTAGTTGTGGCAAGTCGGGGCTACTCCCTAGTTGGGGTGCATGGACTTCTTGTTGCAGTGGATTCTCTTGTTGTGGAGCACAGGTTCTAGGCATGCTGGCTTCAGCAGTTGTGGTGCACGAGCTCAGTTGCCCTGTGGCTCGTGGGGTCTTCATGGACCAGGGATTGAACCAGTGTCCCCTGCATTGCAAGGTGGATTCTTAACCACTGGGAGTACCAGGGAATCCCACATCCTGCTTTTTGAAATCATGGCTCTCTAATATAGTGTGTATTATATATTTGCATATTATTTATTCAAAACACTGTACTCAGTTCAAAGTACAGTATGGACACAGAATGTTTGTTCAAGGGACTTCCCTGGTGGCTCAGACTGTAAAGAATATGCCTGCAATGTGGAAAACCTGGGTTTGATCCCTGGGTTGGGAAGATCCCCTGGAGAAGGAAATGGCAATCCACTCCAGTATTCTTGCCTGGAGAATTCCATGGACAGAGGAGCCTGGCAGGCTACAGTTCATGGGGTCACAAAGAGTTGGACATGACTGAGTGGCTAAGGACAGCACAAACATTTGTTGAGTGCATGAATGAATGAATTTGTTCCTGTGTATTCAAGGACCTTCTTGCCATAGCTCTTGAGTTCCTCCCAGAGGTCTTCTGTCCATAATTTTTGAAAACTGGTTTAGAGGTACACATAGGTTCTGGGAACCCAGGTCTGTGTATCCACAACAGAACCCCATGCTTCAATTAGATGGATGCAAGATGCTGCCTTTCTATTGAATTTTCTGATGGATGCAACTATAGATATTTTTCAGAACAACACCCAAACCAGTAGACCTCTAGACCCACTTTGGATTTTTACACTCTGTAGATGGTTATCATAGTCCCCTAGGTTGTTATTTAGTCAAATTATGTTCATTTTATCACCTACGCCTTTCCTCATATTTCACTCCCTTTGATTTGTTTTTCTTTTCTTTTCTAAATTCCCTTTGAGGCATCACATTACCCCTAATTGCCTGCAATGTTCCAAGTCTGGTCTCATGGCTGACACACAGGCACACCCTCAGCTTTGGTTCGGGAAACCCCTGTGTGTATGGCTGAACATTTTACTAGCTCAGAGAATTGCCAAATGGCAATGCTTGCCTAACCTCCTGATAGCTCTTTACCACTAGCTCACTATTTGGTTGTTTCTCTGTTATTGCCATCTAGGAATCCCCTTCAAGTTAAATTCCATCTTTAAGTTTATTCATCCCCAGTTAGATCATATGCATTTTTTCAACCAGTGCCTCATTGTATTACTTTTGACATATATTACCAAGATCTGTGTATAGCTTGGTATTGTGTGCCAGTCTTCAACTGCTGTTAGGAACACCTCCCAATTTAGTTTCATCTGTAGATGTGATTATCATGATAATAGTAACACAATATTCCCCTCTCTTTCTTGATTCTTAATAAAGTTGGTAGGGTAAAGCTGTGTATCTTTGCTGATCATACACTCAAGACTTTCTTTTCACAGTTCTGTCCCTGTCCGCTCATTGCTGGAGTTGACTTTGGGCTGTTTTTACTTGCCATGACAGTGCTGAAGGACTCACCTAGCTTCTCTTTATGAAAGGACTGGCTCTCCAAATGCAACTTACCAAACTCAGGGGAGGCTTTCAGCCGTGGTTTCTTTCTCCCTACTGGGTTCCTTCCTCTTCAGTTCCATCACGGAGGTAAGACACATCCCTTGATCTCTGAAGGGAATTGTAGATTGTTAATTGTTGAGTGAATGAGTGAATGGATGGCTAGATGAATAGGTGAATGAGTGAATGAAGCTCTTAGACATTAGGCTGCTTGCTACTGTGAGGTTAGTAGATGGAGCTTGTGAAGCCAAAGCAATGGTTACTTCTCATTGGTGTAAGTTTGGTGTAAGTTGCAGTGTTCTTTGGGCAATCTCAGTCTATTTCTGTATCAGGATACCATTCCCAAGTAGGGAGCTTCTGCCACTCTTCAACACCAAATGTTGCATTTCTGCTTCTAACTCAGTCCTTGTATTTATCCACTGCATGAAAGGGCAAACATAACATCTTGTAATGCATTCCAGTGCCTGTGGCATTGATGCCCCTGCCTTATGATCCTTATCTCTTCCCTGGAAATCTCCCCCACACAGTCGCACATAGTAAAGCATCAGGAAGGGTAGCCTCATGTATTTCAGTTGCAATACTTTATTTCTCACTGGTTGGTCTTTGTTATGTTATTCTATATAGCTTGGAGTGTTTTAGATATTTCATAAAAACTTAAAAAAATAAGAGGCATGGGCCTTGTCTTCAGAAGACTTCTACTTGTTAGAGAAGACTTGCCCAGTAAAGAACTATAACAAATTATGAGAAAACACTACAAACTGGATGTGTCTATAGTACTGTGGCTCAGTGGTGGGTGAAAAATTTCAACCTACTTAAAGGTGGTAGTGGTATTATCAGGAGTTGTAGGAAGGGAGTGCTAGAAAAAGCTCAGAAATTATCCTTAGGACAAGTCTTGAAGGATAAGTAGAGTTCACCAGGCAGACAAAGCAGTAATGCTATTTAAGGCAAAGGGAATGGACAAGTTAAAACACAGAATGCATTTGAGAAGCTGTAAATGGTCCAATATGGACAGAATAAATATGTTTGGGAAGCAGGGAGATTCGGGTTTGCAATTAGTGTGAGAGAGATTATGTATGTCATTCATGTCAGGCTAAGCCATATGGATTTTATTGTGTAGGCCCAAGGGCTTTTAAATTGGGAAGCGATATGATCAGATTTGCATTTTAGAAAGACTAACTAGGCAGCAAATTGAATGTGGGATAAGCCTGAAGGCACAAGTAACTGCTCCTGAAGGAAGTGTAGGTAGAGATGTTGGGAAGAAGAACAGCATGTGAGGCAGAGGGAACAGCAGGAGCATCAGTATATAGGAGAATAACATGAATTTACGTTAAAAAAGTAGAGTGTAAACATTTTCCACAAAGTTCTTATGCAGAAACTTGAAACCTACCAATACAGCCGATAAATTCACAGCGGCTCTACAGTGAAACTTATGCATTTTTTGTTATAGTAAAAGAATGGATAACAAATTGTGATTTATTTGTGGAACTTTTTTGCTTTGTTCATATTTGCATTGGTTTAAAACCACAGGATGTTATCACTCATCATTAAAATATGTGAAATAGGAAACTACTGCAATAACAGTTTAAAATAAATATTCACAATTATTTGTTGCATGGCAATGAATGAGGGGCTAGAAGTGAATCTTGAATGCCAGACCAAGAAATCTAAACTTTATTTGTGTGATGCTGCCGCTGCTAAGTCGCTTCAGTCATGTCCGACTCTGTGAGACCCCATGGACGGCAGCCCACCAGGCTCCGCCATCCCTGGGGTTCTCCAGGCAAGAACACTGGAGTGGGTCGCCATTTCCTTCTCCAGTGCTTGAATGGGAAAAGTGAAAGTGAAGTCGCTCAGTCGTGTCCAACTCTTAGCGACCCCATGGACTGCAGCCTACCAGGCTCCTCCATCCATGGGATTTTCCAGGCAAGAGTACTGGAGTAGGGTGCCATTGCCTTCTCCTATTTGTATGATACTGAGGAACTATTTCAGGTTTTTTTAGAAGGGATGACATGCATAAAATATAATTTTAGGAAGATTTAAGCTTATGGTAGGTTGAAGCAGGTAGGCCTGTTTTGTGTTGTGAGGTATGTGATTAGTTTCTGTATTTCAGATTTTTTAATTATATAACAAAATTGTCACTATCTCTGTCTTACAAATGTTACTATTTTTTGCACATTATCACACATTATTTCTTTTAATTCATGCATTGAAAATTCTCTTTGAAATTACAAAATATTCTGCATCTTTCCAAGATGATTCTGAAACAATGATTCAAAGTGATTCCTACAATCTAGTTGATAGAACATTATACCCAACTTCTTTTCCTCTTCTACTGCATGTATTTGTAAACAAAAGATAGAAATTTCCCTAGGATAGATTTGATAAATCCCATTCAGCTGTAAAACAAAGTAGCTAGGTTATTTGGTAGGGTATAGATCTTAGATTCCAGAAGCTTCTCTGAAAAATCAACAATGACTACCAGTTTTGCAGCTTGAGCAACTGAATGGTATTGATGCCATTTGATTAGATGGGATAATTTGTGGAGAAATACTGTAGGATGTGTATGTATATGTGTAACTACATATATCTGTACCTTTACAGTTATCTGTATCTGTATATATATATATATCTTTATATATCTGTATCTGACCTGATAGATAAATTTGGGAGCAGTCAGCATAGTTTTTTGCTATTATTATAAAATCCATAGGACTGGTTAGATCGCTTTGTGTATTAGTCAAGATAAGCTAAGCTCTGCTACAGAAACAAACAAGCCTTGAAAATCTTAGTGACCCAACATAGTAAGGTTTGTTTTTCTTGCTTACTCAGAATCAGATACAAATGTCTTGGGCAGGTGGCTCTTCTGTAATCAAGGATATGAGGAATTTGAATTTCCTCCACTGTGGGACCCTGCTAGCAGTAATGCCAGAATCTACCCACATATGGTGATATGCTTTTTGTTTGTTCCTCTATTTTTGTGACTTTTGAAAAGATTGATAAAAAAATATTTACAATTCAATTTTAGAATTTACTGAATGTTAATAATCTAAAACACAGCCCCTGTTTGAAAATGTTTATACTTTGGCAGTTAAAGAAAAAAAAAACACCTCATCTTTTAATATTAGGTAAGTTTAGGCTGTGGTAATTTTAATTAGATATATGAGAGATTTTGATCTGTTTTGTTCTTGCAGAAATCATCGTTTTAGGGCATTCATTATCTTGCCCGTGGACTGATTCAGAGTGCTGGATAATTTAATTTTAATATGGTGTTGGGAAAACCCCCAAATAATTGAGCCGTTATCTTAGATGGCTGCTTCTCTGTTGCCTTAGTATTCTAAGAAAAGTGACCCCCAGTATAGGAAATATTCTCATCAGTGAAACCCCACTTAGCATAGGATGTAAGTCTCAGAGGGGCTAGAAATAAGCCATGTGCTTTCTGGAAAGACTTTTCTAATCCAATGGCCCTAAAAGATAACTCTGTATTTAGTATTCTGTCAGGAGACTACCCAGGTGCCATATTTATATATCATTCCTCAGAATGGTTTAAAACTGAGTGCTATCAAGCCTGTTTTTCTTCTGTATAGTAGAAGGAGATTTATAACAAAAATCATAAATAAGAGACAAAGGAACTCTGAAGTTTCTTTTTTTTCCTGCCTGCCTTTCCCTGTTCAGTGATAGAACAATTTATGAATCTGACAAATCCTCCCCTAGATAATGGTAAGAGTAACACAGTGTTCAGCTGAGTAACTCTGGGCCACTAAAGTTTATTAGACTGTAGAGCAACAGCAGCGGGATTGATGCAATAATCAAATGACATGCTTGATTTGGATTCTCCCAGTCTCTTTCTTCCCATCCCAGCCCTTGTTGATACCTGTCCCTCCCTCCTCGTGCCTGTACCTAAGGAAAACTAAAGAGAGGGAATTTGAAATTGAATAGGTTGGCAGGGGTAGACTCCCAGTTTCCACAAGCAGCATTCACTCAGAAAGTATGAGAAGTCTGTGCCAAAAGGTTAAATGAAAATAAGGAACATGGTCGTAAACACATCCCTACTAAATTTTTCGTTTGGATCCGAGTAACCCAAGAGGCAAGAGAAGCCTTTTCCATCTGCCGCACGCTTAGGCAAACCCTGAATTGTTGGGACACCAGAGACATGATCAAAATACATCAATAACTTGAGTTAAACCAATATTGATGGGTCAGAATTGGCAAGAAGACAGAAGTTTAGGCATTGGGAAAACTCGACTGCTTTGAAAACTCTAGACTCCATGGGGTATGTTGATTGTAAAAGCTTTTAAGAAGTCACTAAATCCAGCACTTCAAAATGGCAGCCGGAGGGTGAGGCTGGGTGTGCATTTGCTTGGTTTGGACCACGCTATTTTGTGAAGTTGAGTTTTAATGCTTTCAGGGGAGATTTTCATTTTCACAGGGCTTCCCTTCTTCCTATTAAATTCTGCCTCTTGTATACATATGGGCTTCCTTTGTGGCTCAGCTGGTAAAAAATCTGCCTGCAATGCAGGAGACCTGGGTTCGATCCCTGGGTTGGGAAGATCCCCTGGAGAAGGGAAAGGCTACCAACTCCAGTATTCTGGCCTGGAGAATTCCATGGACTGTATAGTCCATGGGGTTGCAAAGAGTCGGACACGACTGAGCGATTTTCACTTGTACATATATATGGCTTAATTCCTGGCCTGGGATGGCCTTTGTGTTTGAAAAGTAAATCCATCTACTGCTTCTAGTTGGACCATGGCATGATCCCTGACTGAAAAGATGTGGGAGTCTTAAACTAGATTCTTTATTCTCTGCTTGTAAGAGGATGAAATTTGTTGAAAATTGCTGAATGTCACCATTGTTGAGACACTGAAGAAGTTAACATATTATGAGAAAACCAGCAGGACTGACACCCAGTCCAGGAGACCTTCAGCTTTTTCAAGACAGTAAAAGAAAAAGGTCTCTCAAATATCAAGAAACGTACTTTATAACCAGAATAGTCTGTGATGAATGGGGTAATAATATTCCACCCTGCCTATAAAGAAAAGTGGTACAGACATTACTGCTTTTTTGGACACTGGAGCAACTATATCACTCATTTCTGAGAGGTTGTCAAAAAAAAATTGAAGGGTTTAAATATATGACCTTTTACAGGAATTACTTCAACAATAGCTTATTCTACTGAGTCCATTGAAGTTGCAGTTGCAACAGTGAATTTCCTGTTGTGAGATGCAAATCGTGAGCTATTTGCAAGATTTAATCCTACCTGTTTAGGGCAGTCCTTAGAAAACTGGATTTTTGCAACACTATTTTATGGGTCAGTACTAAACATTCTGTCACAAACAATAGAAGAAAATTTAAAAAAAAAGAAATAGTAATATTCAGAATGCAAGAGCTATCAGAAATATAGACTGACCTTGGAGCAAATGGGTTTTGCTTTGTAAATCAAGGTGGTAATTAGACAAGGGAGCCATTCAGGTTGATGCAGAACACTAAAGCCCCCCCAAAACAGGGGCAGTACAGATACCAACCAGCTATGTGTGATAAAACAAAATGAGGAAAATGAATGTGCACCCATTCTTTGGTTAGTCACTCTCCTAGGAAACACCATTCTATACCTGTCTAGACTATACACACAATATAGCCTGAAAGAGAGCGTTTTAGAAATACCAGAATGAGGTAGGCAAGAATGTTTACTGAAATAGATAACTGAAAGCTCCACTTCTAGCCTGTCAGTTTTGCCATCTGAATAACTGTGTCTGAAGCCCTGAGTAATCTCCATCTATATGAGTTCTTCAGATTAACTAGTGTCACCTGTAGTCATTGACAACTCCCCAGATCTTCTCTGTCAAGTACCATATGTGCACACCAGAGACGTATCTAAAAGCTGCTGGCAAATATCTTTAGATAATGAGCACAAATTAATAACTCGTTTTGTACGTCACAAGGGATCATGCCATTTTAATGTTATGCCCTTTGGGTGAACAAATGGGACAAAGATCTTTTAGATACTAATGAATAGTGTCTTACAAGGATTAATTTGTCCAACTTTTTGCTGAGCTGACATCACATGCAACTTGACTTGATTTGTTGGGTCTGTGGTGGGGTTGGCTCTGTAGAACTAAGAAGAAAATGAATTTTAACTTTGGGCTTTAAGACTGTTATTTAAGAGAGATGTCATTCTGGTTTCTCAATGAAGCAGCTTCTCATAGGGTTATCATGTATGATAGTACAGGCTGTACCCTTGTTTACTCACAGTGTAGTCTGCATGAATGGTGCCCCACTCCCCTCCTCCAGAGTTGAGTGCACACAGTTAGTGCAACTGTTTGCAGTGGATCTAGTAACCTTCATGACTAACCATCATTTCATTCTGGATGGCAGCATGTATTAGTAATGGTGAGTGTAATACTCCATTGTATTAACAAGAATTTGATTATTCACAAGGATTTGTACTATTTCTGGTTAGGAATACAATGGCCCCTGTGTTTATTATATATTGAAGTTTGTGTATGCGTGTGTTTTCTAATGAAAAATTAGATACAATTTTTTAGCTATTATATTTCTGTATGTTAAAAGTATAGGCTGGAGTGGGTTGCCTTTTCCTTCTCCAAAAGTATAGATATTTGCCAGTATTGGCTAGGGAACAGGGAAATAAGTATTCTCTTAAATTCTTATTTCGTAGCATAAATCAGTAGGGCTTTTTGATTTGGGGGAAATTTGGAAATTCTGTTACATAAAAAATTTATGTGTCTAACAGAAATTCTTTTGCAAGGGTACAATATATGTATAAGTATTGTTTCTTGTACCTTGTAATAATAAGGGCAAACTAGTCACACCCCAAAGTAGGAATTTAACTAAATCAGTGGCAGACTGAGTCTTTGCAATGGACTGCTATGAAGTTATAAAAGAGTAAAGCCGACCAACTGCATGCACAATACACACCATTTGCAAGCACATGTGGCAACTGTCTGTTTATAAGGACTGACCTAAAAGAGACCAAAGGTATATCATTAAATGGAAAAAAGAAAGTTGTAACACAGTATTTAGGATATGATCTCATTTACACAAGAATTAAGTAAATAAGAATGGTACAGACACATACATAAAAAACAGTTCTGTGTATATAGACTTGTTCAGTTAGTTCAGTTCAGTTCAGTCATTCAGTCGTGTCTGACTCTTTGCCACCCCATGGATTGCAACACACCAGGCCTCCCTGTCCATCACCAACCTCCAGAGTTTACTCAAACTCATGTCCATTGAGTGGGTGATGCCATCCAACCATCTCATCCTCTGTCGTCCCCTTCTCCTCCGGCCTTCAATCTTTCCCAGCATCAGGTTCTTTTCAAATGAGTCAGTTCTTAGCATCAGATGGCCAAAGTATTGGAGTTTCAGCTTCAGCATCAGTCCTTCCAATGAATGTACAGGACTGATTTCCTTTAGGATTGACTGGTTTGAGCTTGCAGTCCAAGGGACTCTCAAGTCTTCTCTAACACCACAGTTCAAAAGCATCAATTCTTCGGCGCTCAGCTTTCTTCACCGTCCAACTCTCACATCCATACATGACTACTGGAAAAACCATAGCTTTGACTAGATGGACGTTTGTTGGCAAAGTAATGTCTCTGCTTTTTAATAAGCTGTCTGGGTTGGTCATAACTATTCTTCCAAGGAGTAGCATCTTTTAATTTCATGGCTGCAGTCACCATCTGCAATGATTTTGGAGCCCTCAAAAACAAAGTCTGTCACTGTTTCCATGTTTCCCCATCTATTTGCCATGAAGTGATGGAACCAGGTGCTATGATCTCAGTTTTCTGAATGTTGAGTTTTAAGCCAACTTTTTACTCTCCTCTTTCACTTTCATCAAGAGGCTCTTTAGTTCTTCTTCACTTTCCACCATAAGGGTGGTGTCATCTGCATATCTGAGGTTATTGATATTTCTCCCGGCAATCTTGATTCCAGCTTGTGCTTCTTCCAGCCCAGAGTTTCTCATGATGTACTCTGCATATAAGTTAGATAAGCAGGGTGACAGCATACAGCCTTGACGTACTCCTTTCTCAATTTGGAACCAGCCTGTTGTTCCATGTCCAGTTCTAACTGTTGCTTCTTGACCTGCACACAGGTTTCTCAGGAGGCAGGTAGGTGATCTGGTATTCCCATCTCTTTAAGAATTTCCCACAGTTTGTTGTGATCCACACAATCAAAGGCTTTGGCATAGTCAATAAAGCAGAAATAGATGTTTTTCTGGAACTCTCTTCCTTTTCTGATGATCCAACGGATGTTGGCAATTTCATCTCTGGTTCCTCTGCCTTTTTTAAATCCAGCTTGAACATCTGGAGGTTCATGGTTCACGTACTGTTGAAGCCTGGCTTGGAGAATTTTGAGTATTACTTTGCTAGTGTGTGAGATGAGTGCAATTATGTGGTAGTTTGAACGTTTCTTGGCATTGCCTTTCTTTGGGATTGAAATGAAAACTGACCTTTTTCAGTCCTGTGGCCACTTGTGAGTTTTCCAAATTTGCTGGCATATTGAGTGCAGCACTTTCACAGCATCATCTTTCAGGATTTGAAACAACTTAACTGGAATTCCATCACCTCCACTAGCTTTGTTTGCAATGATGCTTCCTAAGGCCCACTTGACTTCACATTCAAGGATGTCTGGCTCTAGGTGAGTGATCACACCATCGTGATTATCTGGGTCATGAAGATCTTTTTGTACAGTTCTTCTGTATATTCTTGCCACCTCTTCTTAATATTGTCTGCTTCTGTTAGGTCCAGACCATTTCTGTCCTTTATCGAGCCCATCTTTGCATGAAAATTTCCCTTGGTATCTCTAATTTTCTTGAAAAGATCTCTAGTCTTTCTTGTTCTAATGCTTTCCTCTGTTTCTTTGCACTGATCACTGAGGAAGGCTTTCTTATCTCTCCTTGCTGTTCTTTGAAACTTTGCAATCAAATGGGTTTATCTTTCCTTTTCTCCTTTGCCTTTCACTTCTCTTCTTTTCATAGCTATTTGTAAGGCCTCCTCAGACAACCATTTTGGCTTTTTGCATTTCTTTTTCTTGGGGATGGTCTTGATCCCTGCCTGCTGTACAATGTGTTATGAACCTCTATCCATAGTTCTTCAGGCACTCTGTCTGTCAGATCTAATCCCTTGAAACTATTTGTCACTTCCACTGTATAATTGTAAGGGATTTGATTTATTTTGTACCTGAATGGTATAGTGGTTTTCCCTACTTTCTTCAATTTAAGTCTGAATTTGGCAATAAGGAGTTCATGATCTGAGCCACAGTCAGCTCCCAGTCTTGTTTTTGCTGACTGTATAGAGCTTCTCCATCTTTGGCTGCAAAGAATGTAATCAATCTGATTTCAGTATTGACCATCTGTTGATGTCCATGTGTAGAGTCTTCTCTTGTGTTGTTGGAAGAGGCTGTTTGCTATGACCAGTGCATTCTCTTGGCAAAACTCTGTTAACCTTTGTCCTGCTTTATTCTGTACTCCAAGGCCAAATTTGCCCGTTGCTCCAGGTGTTTCTTAACTTCCTACTTTTGCATTCCAGTCCCCTATAATGAAAAGGACATCTTTTTGGGGTGTTAGTTCTAGAAGGTCTTGTAGGTCCTCATAGAACCATTCAACTTCAGCTTCTTCAGCATTATTAGTGGGGGCATAGACTTGGATTACTGTGATATTGAATGGTTTGCCTTGGAAACAAACAGAGATCATTCTATCGTTTTTGACACTGCATCCAAGTACTGCGTATCGGACTCTTTTGTTGACTGTGATGGCTACTCCATTTCTTCTAAGGGATTCTTGCCCAAGTAGTAGACATAATGGTCATCTGAGTTAAATTCACCCATCCCAGTCCATTTTAGTTCACTGATTCCTAAAATGTCGATGTTCACTCTTGCCATCTCCTGTTTGACCACTTCCAATTTGCCTTGATTCATGGACCTAACATTCCAGGTTCCTATGCAATATTGCTCTTTACTGCATTGGACTTCACCTCCATCACCAGTCACACCCACAACTGGGATTTTCTCTGGAGGATGAGACTCTGCAGTCTCCAAGAATCCCATTTGCTATGACATATATTTCTTTATTTAAAAAATTGATGACAAAAAAAGAAAACACATTGTATTTGTAATTTAGAAAATGATCCCACCAGCTTCCTGATTGGGAGTGCACTTGGGGGTTTTGCTAGCTCACATTTAGGATCATGAGTCTCCCAATAATATGCATCCACAAGCAAAGAGAGATGGGATGCCGAGGTCAGAGCTCATCCCTAACTCTGTAGAAAGAATCCTGACTCTGCCCCATTAATGGTGACCACAGTTTCTTACAGTGGTTACTTGCTTGGCAGGCTAAGCTTTGTCCTAAAGTTTGACAAGGTGCAGATGTAGATATTCCCTAGGACTGACATTTCAGATAGCCACAAACCTGATTGACCATATTCATTTCCCCTCCAAAAAGTCCTTGCAATTTTTGTGCATCACTGAAGGATCAAAATTACACAGCATAGGATATTTTTTTCTTGGTCTAATAGAAGTCCAGAGCTCAACTATTCAAGTACTGGTGGTGGAAGCATCCTTAGCCTTTTTGAGTGGTAGACACATGAGAATGTAATGGAAGCTATGGAAACAATAATCAATCTACCTGCATATGCACTTCAAACATCATTTTGCACTTAATTCAATTCAGGAGCTATTCTGCTGTATTTTAGAGACATTCCATTGTTTTTGTTCAGTCGCTAAGTTGTGTCCGACTCTTGCAACCCCATAACTGCACCATGCCAGGCTCCTCTGTCCTCCACTATCCCATGAAGTGATGGTACCAGATGGCATGATTATAGTTTTGTTTTTGATGTTTTTATTGGTGTTTAAAATTAGTGAACTAGAGAAATTACATTGGAAAAGAATATATTTTTGAGTACCATATGTATATTTAAAAATAGCTGTAACCTCAGTAGGAAGAAGGCCCTAGGAAGTCTTCTTCAAAGATTTAAATAATGAATTGATGCTCTAGGTTGATGCTTTGGAAATTTGAGTGGGTTATGGATTGATGACCATGGTATTGGTGATATATACTTGCTAAATGGGGACCCACTTAATCTCAGCATCAGGAATTGCTTGTTTTCTCCTGCTCTGTTTTCATTTTGTGGACACTGGAGACTTCATTCATGATTAAGTTTTCCCTATTTGGCTTTGTTGCAAGAAAGCCTTAGAACCAAACTGGTGATTTGTTCAAACAAGTGTGTAAGACTCAGTGCCATTTTGTTTGCATTTACCCATTTCTGGGCCTTTGTTTATACTCCTTGTGTTTTTCTTTCTTCCTCTTTCTTCCCAATTTCTCACTAAGGTTGCCTTGTGTAATTTTGTATAATTGTAAGTAAGTATTAATCTTTCTAAAGGATAAAGAAGGATATAAATAAATACAGAGATAAGTAAATAAATGCAATAGTCCTAGAAGCAATGGCATTTTGCTTCTGTTTGAGGCTCAGGGATCATGTTTCCCTGGTGTTCAATGGTGTGTCCTAAGTCATGTCTGATCCTTTGTGACCCCATGGACTGCAGCATACCAGGCTTCCCTGACCTTCACTATCTCCCAGAGTTTGCTCAAACTCATGTCCATTGAATTGGTGATGCCATCTGACCATCTCATCCTCTGTTGCCCCCTTATCCTCCTGCCCTCAATCTTTCCCAGCATCAGGACAGGGTCTTTTCCAGTGAGTTGGCTCTTCACATCAGATGACCGAAGTATTGAAGCTTCAGCTTTAGCATCAGTCCTTCTGATGAAAATTCAGGGTTGATTTCCTTTAGGATTGACTGGCTTGGTCTCCTTGCAGTCCAAGGGACCCTCAAGAGTCTTCTCCAGCACCACAATTCAGAAGCATCAGTTCTTCAGTGCTCAGCCTTCTTCATGGTCCAACTCTCATATCCATACATGACTACTGGAAAAACCATACCTTTAACTATATGGACCTTTGTCAGCAGAGTGATGTCTCTGCTTTTTAATATACTGTCTTGGTTTGTCATAGCCTTCCTTCTAAGGAACAAGTGTCTCTTAATTTCATGGCTGCAGTTGCCATCCACAGTGATTTTGGAGCCCAAGAAAATAAAATCTGTCATTGTTTATACTTTTTCCCCTTGCATTTGCCATGAAGTGATGAGACTGGATGCCATGATCCTAGTTTTTTGAATATAGAGTTTTAAGCCAGCATTTTTACTCTTCTCTTTCACTCTCTTCAAATGACTCTTTAGTCTAGGTGTGTCTTGGTGTGTCTAGGGCTATTGTTAAGAAACAAAACTGCCCACTTTCCAAAAGCTTCTTGGAGTTGGGTCTGTGCAGTTGGGTGTATTTGAACATAGCTTGTAGACACACACATGGCATGGCAAAAGGAAGCTATGGTGACTTTTATTTGTGAAAGAAGTTTCTGACCTGCTTCTGGGGCATAGAGGAAGAGGACCTTCTGAAGGCACACGCACTTCCAGGATTTAGGAACTCAAGAGAGCTGGAGTCTCAGTGATTCCCTAATAGCCACTTTGGTGAGAATAACAACCCCATTTGACTTGTGAAGTGGGTATTTTTATAAAGCTCATATTTCTCCATGTGATGACTTCTTAAATAACATGATGAGGAGGCGGCCCATTTTTACCTTTTTACACCCTACCCGCAAGAACATTTCCGAAACCAATATAATGGAAATGCCTTTTACGTTCTTACTTTAAAAATGTGTTCAAAGTCCTAACCACATAGATACTATGGCCATCCCATCATCAGCTGTGTACATGAGGAGTCAGTCTTAGGGTGTTCTTCTAGGGAAGCCTTCTTTTTTTCCCAGTGACTTGACTTTTTGGCCCCTTTGTAGCTCAGCCAGTAAAGAATCCACCTGAAATGCAGGAGACCCCAGTTTGATTCCTAGATCAGGAAAATCCCCTGGAGAAGGGATAGGCTACCCACTTCAGTATTCTTGGGCTTCCCTGGTGGCTCCGATGGTAAAGAATCCATCTGCAATGTGGGAGACCTGGGTTTGAACCCTGGATTGGGAAGATCCCCTGGAGGAGAGCACGGCAGCCCATTCCAGTATTCTGGCCTGAAGAATTCCATGAACAAAGGAGCCTGGTGGACTATGGTCCATAGGGTCTCTAAGAGTCGGGCGTGACTAAGCGACTAAGTACACACATACTCCATATTGAGGGACATGATTGAAAGCAGAGGCTGCTTTTTCAGTAATTGATTGTGGGCTGAGAATCCAGAGCTTGACAATTTTTTGTCCATTGACTACCATTTCACTGAACCTCAGCCTGGAGAACACCTGCAGAAAAAATGCCTTATGTAATATCTAAAGTAAACTTTAAAGTATTTTGCATTCACATGTATTTTGCTTTTTTTTTTCCTGAAGGCATTGAAAACACAGTAAACTGATCACCATGTTCTTATGAGTAGCATCTTGCTAAAGGAAGTGAATGGCAATTTTTCATATGATTTGTGAAGTTAAGGGCCAGAGAGAGACACAGAACAATTAGCCAGCAATAGATCAGGGCTAGAATAAAACTTGCCCATGTGTCACTTAGAGCTCTACTGTCACAACAGCCATTACTCTAGCATCAGAAGTCCAGTTTAAGGGATATTCGTATCAACCCTTAGAGACCAGAGTTCCCCAGCCTGCCAAGTGAATGAATATTCAGTCACTTCAGTGTGTGTTTGATGGTAGTTAGCAACACAAAGCAAGCCCAATGCCCAAAGAATGTGTAGAGGAATGTTAATTCTAGAAGCAACCATAACTTGATTTTCATGATTTCTTTGAGTTTAAAGCCTCGACCACAGTATTACATTACCAAGTTATTTGCATTTGAAATATAATACCTGGGGGAGGGGTGACATTTAATTAAATTACAGTGCTACCCTCAGGCTGCAGGGAACCAGACTGGCACCAAGCTGTGTGTGGAAGGTGCTGGATGTACATTTTGTGCTTTTCCTGAAAGGCAAGAACTGGGAGGAGGAAACTCCAATGCTCCCCAAGAAGCATACCAGTGCTGAGCAGGCGCAGTTGACTGGTTTGTACTTAAAAATACAGAATATAAAGTGCATGTGTGAGAGTCCATTGAATGTGGAAAAGAGCACATACCTGTAGGCTCCAGTCTCCACATTTTCTATATGTCCTAAGAGAAGAGAAAGAGTGAGAATCCCTCGGCTTATCATAGACATAGCCCAGCCTAGGTCAGCATCTTCCCCAGTGAGAAAGGAAACTGGTTCTCTTGTCTTCAGAGTCAACATGGCTCAGGATAACTGGGGGACTGTGGTACCCTTGCTCCTACTCTCTTGAGAATCCATGGTAATGGTTTAGAAGAGGCCACCAAGGTCCCCACTGCTCAGAAGACCTTCCTTTCCATGCCCTTAAGCCCCCATTCGCTAAGCAGGTAAGGAGGTGGGAACATTCAAGATGTCCACACAGAACTCTAGCCATCTTATCTCCCATAGGATCCGTTTTCAACTGGCACAGATTTTTCCCTCCTTGGGGGAACATTTTCAATGCCCAGAAACATTTTTGGTTGTTATGATTGGGGAGGTGCTACTGGCATCCATTGGGAAGAGTCCCTGGCTGAATATGCTGCTAAATAACATACAATGCGGGGACAGCCCCTCACAACAGAGTCGTCCAGCTGAGTCAACAGTGCTGAAGTTGAGAAACCCTGTTCTAACAGAAGATGAGATTATGAAAGAGTGGATTCTAGTTACTGAAATGGCTATCAAAATAGAAAATAATCTATAAAATGCATTGAACCAGTGTGTCATTCAGAGTCCAACTAGGAAAGTGGGGACCACTTTGGTATTTAAAAGGAAACAAAGTTTTTTTAATTGAAGTATAGTTGATGTACAGTATTGTGTTAATTTCTGCTGTACAGTAGAGCAGTTCAGGTATATATATATATATATATATATATATATATATATATATACATACATTATTTTTTTAATGTTCTATTTCATTCCTGTTTATCACAGGATATTGAATATAGATCCCTGTGCTATACTGTAGGACCTTGTTGCTTATCCATTCCATATATAGTAGTTTGCATCTACTAACCCTAATCCTTTCCTCCTCACCTCCCCACCTCCAGGGGAGGTGTGCATGTGTTTCTGTTTGTAGACATGTTCATTTGTCATATTTTAGATTCCACATGTAAGTGGTATCATATGGTATTTGTCTTTCTCTTTCTGACTTACTTCACTGAGTATAATAATCTCTAGCTGTTGCAAATGGCATTATTTCATTCCTTTTTATGGCTGAGTAATATTTCATTGCATATAATATATATATATATATGCCACATCTTCTTTATTCATTCATTTGTCAATAGACATTTAGGTTGTTTCCATGTCTTGGCTATAGTGAATAAGTGCTGCTGTAAACATTGGGGTGCATGTGTCTTTTGAATTACAGTTTTGTCTGAATGTATACCCAGGAGTATGCTGGATCATATGGCAATTCTATTTTTAGCTTTTGGAAGAACTTCCATACTGTTTTCCATAGTGGTTACACCAATGCACTTTGCCATCAACTGTGTAGGAGGGTTCCAAAAGGAATCAAATTAGATTCATAGATTCAGTGGTGCAGGTGCCGGAGAGGCTGGGAAGGAGAGAGAACAGCAAGTCAAGGCAAAGGTTAGCAACACCAGGAAGTCCCTACCATTTCTTGGCCAAGGAACAGGGTGGGATGTGGGGACGTTGCTGTTTAGGGATTATGGTAGTTAGAACCACAACAGGCTGGTCTGGTAGGAGCTAAAACTGCTGAGATAAGGAAGCTTCTGGAGGGACAACCAAAGGAAGAGAGGGAGAAATACTCTGATTTTTCTTTCCTTCTATCATGGAATCTCCCACCAGTACCTCCTATCAGCTCAGCTCAGTTCAGTTCAGTAGCTCAGTCATGTCCGACTCTTCGCAACTCCATGGACTGAAGCATGCCAGGCTTCCCAGTCCATCACCAACTCATGGAGCTCGATCAAACTCATGTGCATTGAGTCGGTGATGCCATCCAACCATCTCATCGTCTGTCGTCCCCTTCTCCTCCCACCTTCAGTCTTTCTCAGCATCATGGTTTTTTCCAAGGAGTCAGTTCTTTGCATCAGGTGGCCAAAGTATTGGAGTTTCAGTATCAGTCCTTCCAGTGAATGTTCAGGACTGATTTCCATTATGATGGACTGGTTGGATCTCCTTACAGTCCAAGGAACTCTCAAGAGTCTTCTCCAAACCACAGTTCAAAAGCATCAATTCTTCAGCGCTCAGCTTTCTTCACCGTCCAACTCTCACATCCATACATGACTACTGGAAAAACCAAAGCTTTGACTAGATGGACGTTTGTTGGCAAAGTAATGTCTCTGCTTTTAATATGCTGTCTAGGTTGGTCATAACTTTTCTTCCAAGGAGCAAGCATCTTTTTATTTCATGGCTGCAGTCACTATCTGCGGTGATTTTGGAGCCCCCCAAAATAAAATCTCTCACTGTTTCCATTGTTTCCCCATCTATTTGCCATAAAATGATGGGACTGGATGCCATGATCTTAGTTTTCTAAATGTTGAGCTTTAAGCCAATTTTTTTACTGTCCTCTTTCACTTTCATCAAGAGGCTCTTTAGTTCTTCTTCGCTTTCTGCCATAAGTGTGGTGTCATCTGCATATCTGAGGTTATTGATATTTCTCCCGGCAATCTTGATTCCAGCTTGTGCTTCCTCCAGCCTGGCATTTTGCATGATGTGCTCTGTATATAAGTTAAATAAGCATGGTGACAATACAATATACAGCCTTGACGTGCTCCTTCCCTTATTTGGAACCAGTCTGTTGTTCCATATCCAGTTCTAACTGTTGCTTCTTGACCTGCAGAAAGATTTCTCAGGAGACAGGTAAGGTGGTCTGGTATTCCCATCTCTTTAAGAATTTTCCACAGTTTGTTGTGATCCACACAGTCAAAGGTTTTGGCATAGTCAATAAAGCAGAAGTAGATGCTTTTCTGGAACTCTCTTGCTTTTTTGATGATCCAGCAGATGTTGGCATTTTGATCTCTGGTTCCTCTGCCTTTTCTAAATCCAACTTGAACATCTGAAAGTTCATGGTTCACATGCTGTTGAAGCCTGGCTTGGATAATTTTGAGTATTACTTTGCTAGTGTGTGAGATGGGTGCAATTGTTTGGTAGTTTGAACGTTTCTTGGCATTGCCTTTCTTTGGGATTGAAATGAAAACTGACCTTTTCCAGTCCTGTGGCCACTTTTGAGTTTTCCAAATTTGCTGGCATATTGAGTGCAGCACTTTCACAGAATCACCTTTCAGGATTTGAAACAACTCAACTGAAATTCCATCACCTCCACTAGTTTTGTTTGTAGTGATGCTTCCTAAGGCCCACTTGATTTCACATTCAAGGATGTCTGGCTCTAGGTGAGTGATCACACCGTCATGGTTAGCTAGGTCATGATAATCTTTTTTGTACAGTTCTGTATATTCTTGCCACCTCTTATTAAGGTCTTCTGTTTCTATTAGGTCCAGGCCATTTCTGTCCTTTATTGTGCCCATCTTTGCATGAAAATTTCCCTTGGTATCTCTAATTTTCTTGAAGAGATCTCTAGTCTTTCCCATTCTATTGTTTTCCTCTATTTCTTTGCACTGATCACTGAGGAAGGCTTTCTTATCTCTCCTTGCTGTTCTTTGAAACTCTGCATTCAAATGGGTATATCTTTCCTTTTCTCCTTTGCCTTTCACTTCTCTTCTTTTCATAGCTATTTGTAAGGCCTCCTCAGACAACCATTTTGGCTTTTTGCATTTCTTTTTCTTGGGGATGGTCTTGATCCCTGCCTGCTGTACAATGTCATGAACCTCTATCCATAGTTCTTCAGGCACTCTGTCTATCAGATCTAATTCCTTGAATCTATCTGACACTTCCACTGTATAATCGTAAGGGATTACGATTATAATCATAAGGGATTTAGGTCATACCCGAATGGTGTAATTGTTTTCCCTACTTTCTTCAATTTAAGTCTGAATTTGGCAATAAGGAGTTCATGATCTGAGCCACAGTCAGCTCCCAGTCTTGTTTTTGCTGACTGTATAGAGCTTTTCCTCTTTGGCTACAAAGAATATAATCAATCTGATTTCAATATTGACCATCTGGTGATGTCCATGTGTAGAGTCTTCTGTTGTGTTGTTGGGAGAGGGTGTTTGCTATGACCAGTGCGTTCTCTTGGCAAAACTCTGTTAGCCTTTGCCCTGCTTCATTCTGTACTCCAAGGCCAAATTTGCCTGTTAATCCTGGCGTCTCAGCTGAGTCCTAGCAGAAAGCCAGCTGTCCTAGGAGGCTAGGAAACACAGATGCAAGTAAGAGGGGTGAATACTTTGAATGCAAATGGATGCAAACTGGTCCATACTCTCTTAGAGAGCCTAGTGAACTTTCCAGAGCATCAGAACCAACCATGGCATGTTTGAGCAAACATCCAAAGAGTTCTGCATTATGGCTGATACTGTTTACCACAGAACATCATCTTTCCTCCTGCCTTGGAACTTGAGGCTTAAAATAATTTAAAAAAATCCATAATAACAAAGAGAAGATATGGTTATTTCTTTCTCATTCAGGCTTAGAAGTAGCCAACTTCATGTGTTGAGTGGCCTCCTGACATAATGTAGTTTTTGTCTCTGTGTAGACAGCACAGTTTGTTGGAAATCCATGTCAGTGTGCAGAGCACACATTGTTAATTTTACTGGATCTGTGGCAAACTCAATCCTTCATTGTCAGGCTTCAGCTCATTTTGGTGGTAGTGATCTTGCTTCTTGCTTCACTCAGATATATATCCTCTCCATGGGTCCTGCCCCTCTGGAAACAGGCTGAAAGAAGAAGGCTGTTGGGGAGCTAGAGAACCTGCTGTGATGAATTTTATTTTTCCTTACAGTGTGATTTTTAAGAACTTAGACAAAGCAAAGGAAATTATTTTGTTTGTTTTCTATTTGAACTGCCCAACAAGTTCCCAAAGTCATGGGGATAAAAGTGATAAATTTTTAAGAGTCTTCTTGAAGAGAGTACTATGGATGCTTAATTATTTTTGCCCCACTTTTGATTATCTGCACTAATGGAGATGTGGAGGGCACAAATCAATACCATCTCTTGATAATCCAAAAAAATCTCAATGTTGCCATTAGTTTTGACCTCCTCCCCCACCAAACCTTTTATCAGTGCTACCAAAAAGTGCCTCTGCACCCCCTGGGTTCTCAATATATTCAACTTGTTGACAGGCTAACTGATAAAATTGTCTGATTTGAGTTTTATCTCTTTTTCCCTGCTCCTGCCCACTCTCTGGGGGAGGTGCTAATGAGCAGCACAAGAACAAAACCACAGGAAAAAGAGACTGCAGAAAAGCCAGGGTAACACACAAAATGATTAAATAGCTCCCATATCCCTGAAACTTTACTATATAATGTCAGCTTTGTAGGATTTTTTTTTCTCTTTTCCTAAAATAAATTGAAATAACTCAAATGGGCTAAGTATTTGGAGCCTGCGTGGACCCTTTGAAGCTTTGAATAGCTTTTGTATGGTATTCGTTTTCTGGGGAAAGATTTTTAATTATTAATTCCTTTATAAATGGCATTGATGTTACTCCTCATGCTGGTAAAATGCCCATACATTTTCTTAACTTCAAGGGAGCTGAGAATTGGGGTGTTTCTCTTAATCCCTTTAAGGATGACTAAAAACAAGAAAGAACTTGGGGACCAGGTTAAATTGTTTTTCTTGTGTTATATTTGTCAGACAAATTTATCCATTATCCAAACTGGACTCATGGACACCATAGAAATAGCTGGCTGTATCACTATCTTAGTCTGTCTGCTTACCCTTTCCTTTTTCCCCCATGATGGGGGATAAGGCAGAATTGACAATGAATAAAGCATATACATTGCTACATTGCCACAAATACCAGATCTCTTACAAGTCCCAATTTACATTATTCTTTAAGATCTGCAGTAACACCACTGTTTGGGTCCAGTACATACTAATGATGACCATGTCTTCCAATTTTGTCAGAATATACCATTAAATGAATGGAGTGCCTGATAAAATGTACAAAGGTGAAGTGCAGTGACAGGTTCTCATACGGAGGAATGAATTGACATCTGATCAGATGCCTGCAAGGGAGCCAATGACCTCTCTCTTTGGTCTTTATTCTCCATGGAGGAATGAAGTTTCCTCTTTCTGAAGGAAAAAGCAGTGCATTTTCTGGTTTTCCTTTCTGTTTCCTTCAGTCATTTTTACTTCAATTTGCTAGATATCATTTGAAAGCAATTTCATAAACATTGAAGTGGCTATGAAATTCAGTGTTTGTATCTGGCAGGTGGCTTATAAGATCTAAGGAACCACCTGGTTTTGAAGAATTGGGATTATATGTCAAGGTTCAATCAGAGACACAAACCATCTTGAGTGATTAGAACAAAGGATTTATTATAGGGTTTAGGCCTCACATAATTGTGGGAGCTGATAGATTGGTCCTTGTAGGCTCTTACCTCAGCATCCAGTATTGGAATTGAAGTTGTCAGTCAGATCAGCAGTTGGGGAAAAAAGCTTGAAATAGATGAGAGAGAAAGAACCAGAAACTCATGAGAATAGCTGAATACATAAGCAGAAACTGGTCAGATGTATGTAGGGATTCCATTTCCAATCTCAGAGAGACTGGATGACTGGAAAGAGAAGATGGTGCCCTTCACCAAGGAACCATGCATGTACTTGGCCAAGGACTGAAAAGTTGAAGGAGCAGATCCAGCAGGAGCTGGAGAAACTGTGGGTCCAAGTGCTGCTGCACATCACCTGGGTGAGCCAGTGGATCCCTGATAATGTATGTGAGCTGTCATTGTGCCTGTACCCAGCCACATGCCCCAAACTTCAGAGCATTAAAAAAAAAAAAAAGGCTGTACTTCACTTCTTCTGCCTTCCAAGTATTGCACAAAATGTCACTTGTGGGCAGTGCTAATTCGAAACTGTGCAGGGAAGGTATGCTGGAAAGCAACCATAGTTCTTTCTTAGTTAAGGTGACGTAGCACAGTCACTTGATGGCATGACTCAAAAGAGATCATCTCTGAGCACTCAGATATGTAAAGGGGAACTCATACTTTGGAGAAGGGCACCTTTCCAGGAGCTTTATTTCTCGGCAAATTGCAAGGTGTCACTGTTTAGTGACAGCACTTTGCAACTTTCCAAGTTGCATTTTTCTTTTGTTAGAAACTGTTGATACATTTAATTTACTGATCTTTGTAAGCCATGGTACTTTTACATGAAAAATTGCTCTCTACAAATGCTAAAGAATCAGATAATCTTGTATTGTAGTATGTATATATTTCAGCCAAAATATTTACACAGGTATTATTGCTTTAATTCAGGCAAACTTTTTGTGATAAAAAATTTGTAAGGTTAAACTCATCAAATTATCTGTCTCCTTATAATTCTTTTAATGTTTTGCCAAATTAAGATGCCTCAAAATCATAGGCTTTCTCAATTTTATACCACTAAAAACATAACTTACATGATTTTTAAAGATCTTCATCAAAATTGTTTGAGATATTTTAAAGCATATTTATAGAATCTCAAAGTAAAATCTTGCACATTATTTATGCTCTCATCATTTAATATGTTTAAACTTCCTTCTTGCTTTTTGGGGGGATAAATTTAATGTGTTCTTACATGCAAATTTTATTTCCAGTAATTGTCACTCACTGAATTCTTCATACTATAGTTGTTTTTTTTTTTTTTAGTATTCATTTGTTCTCTACTTGATTAAAATTTTCTAAGTGATTTTGAACAAAATGTAATCAAAATCTAGAGAACTCATTTATTTACAAAATTAATACCATTGTCAAGCAAATAGTTTTTTTTTTTTTCCAGTTTGAAAGCAGTCACTGTTTATGAACTGACCATGTTATAAAAATAATCATGGTAGATATTTTAGTCCTTCCTTCTAATAAGGCTGTTGATCTGATCTTCCCTGTTGCCAACATCTCCATCTTCTACAGAATGAGTGATCTTTCTCTTCATTCCACCTTGTGGATAATATAATGTGAAAAGCCACAGGAAGTTGTTTGCTCCTTTGAAACGTTTTCCAGCAGTTTAGATCTCATGAATCAGGATGCCATATTTATTAAGAGATAGAACAGTCAACATGTTATATGTCAGGGCAGTTCACTTCTTGTTGATTTTGTCATACCATGCTTGTAGACCAGTTTATTTACTGACTTCAGGTTTGGGTACCCCATGTAATATGTGGCTCTGCAATTCTCAGCATGTTAATTGAAGCCTTGTTGAACTTCAGAAAGGTGCCACTGAAAATCTGACAGAGGCAGAGAAGCCGCAACCTTTTCAGACATTTGAGCTCACACCACTGATAGCTCTGATCCTGATGACAAATGCCAGTTTGGGTTCTCCAGACAAATAGAAGTTGCTGACTTTTCTTGCCATCCTAGCCTGAATTCAAATCTCAGTTCTTTATATCTGCCTGTATTACTTGTGATAATGCTTAGCTTTTTCATGGATAAGCTTCCTTCTTGCCTTTTGAAGCATCTTTGGGGCAAACTTCTGCTCAGATGCTTGATCTCAGGGGCTCTGTGAAATCCTTCGCTGTTTCTGGCACAGCAGAAGCCTCTTTCTTCTCTTCTTCAGCCTTCACGGTTCCAGCCAGGGAAGAGGCCAAATAGGTTGATTTTTAAGGTAGTTCTTTAAAATTTCAAATCTAAAACCCAACTGACAATAATGATGAACAGTAAAGAAAGAAAAATCATACAGTCATGGTAAAGTTTTTTTAAAAAGTTAATTTTGCATCAGTTTAGTCAAAAAAGTCTTTGTACTTCAATTACTGTATTTTGAGTATATAAAATGTAAATTTAACAACTATTTCGACTCAAATCTCATATGAGTGAAATTAAAAATGAGTCATTTGATGTAAATGAAAAGCCATGGTTGGTAGAGTGGCACGCAACTGCACTTTCTATAGCTTTACAGACTTTATCATCATTATTTGGAATAGTGTTCTTTAAATAACCCTTCATGTTGTAAGTAGAATACAGTACTTCATTAGCAGTTTTGTTTTTTGCTTTACTTGTGATCAGTGATACCACTATGATCCCTGCCTGGTGGATGGTAAATGTTAACACACACATTGTGAAAGTTATAAGCTCTCATCAGCTTTTTTAAGAAGTAGAAATTCAAAACTTTAAGTTTTGCATCTTAAACTTTAAATATGCATCTTTTGTGGTTTTTAACTTACTGCTGGCTTAGGAGTTTATTGAAGAATAGAAAAGTATTGTCAAATACTTAAACAAATAAAGATGTAGTTTTATGTTCTCACCATACACTGAAGAAGGAAACTCAATAGTAAAAGCACAGGCTACTCTTATAGGATCCATGACAGGACTGCTATAATTTTCCACTTTTCCCGCTGACCTCACTGCCTTTGTACATCTTACAGTCATGGACTATGGCATGTAAGAATCCAGCAGTGACAGTAGTAACAGATACTTCTGTCACCACCACCATACACCAGAGGAGTTAGATCTTCCTAAGTGTTTATTTTATCAATGAGTACCCTGCAAGTTGTCCTTGAAAGAGAGGAATGAATTGCCCCTGGGAAGGGTTTGGGAAAGAGAGATGAACTAAGAGTGGTCATCTTTCAGATGTAGCCATGAGCTAATGTGAGAATTCTATTATTGCACGTGCATTTCATCTTCAAGTTAAAAAAACTATGGCAGAAGTTGAAAGTACAAAGTGCACTTCTATTAGAACCACCTTGGATTTTTTTTTTTTTTTTTGATGCAGTTGTGACTAATGCTACTTCATTAATAAGACAAAAATCTAAAATGAATTCTAAAATACATGGGTAATCGTAGCAACCTGGGATTGTCCTGGGTAAACCAGAATATGTCGTCACCTAACTTGAAGGCAAAATTTGTTTGTCTTTGTGCTTATTTTATTGATAATTTAGAGAACTTGATGTATTTGGTTGACCAAGAAGTTTGTTCGGGTTTTTCCATTACACTGTATAGAAAAACTTGAATGAACAATTTGGCCAACCCTGTAGATGTTCTCAACTCTGATCTTCCTTGGTTGGTAAAGAGACTGTTGTAAGGAACACTAGGTTGTAGTGAAACCATAAGTAAGTGTTGAAATTGTGTTAGTCTTCTTAGTCATCTTTAGGAGAGTGGATCCCATTTGGTTTGATGTTATCAAACTTAAGATTATTCTGAATATTACTTAGTCCAGAAGGCTGCACATAGTTTTTTACACTGACCTAATTGGTAGATATGCTTATTACTAAATGGAAATATTTGTTCAGAGTTAGAATAATTTATAAAATTATAGTTTCTTCAGGAAATTAAAAAAAAAAATCTAATCCTGAAAACTCCAGCTAGTGTTCACATTTTTAACAAATCAGCAGGCATTTGAAACAGAGAAATGGCTTTCTTCTGCTAGCTTATTTTACTAATTGTTATCCACTCCTAACCCACTGCAGTATTCTTGCCTGGAAAATTGCGTGGACAGAGGAGCCTGTTGGGCTATAGTCCTTGGGATCCCAAAGAGTCAGACATGACTGAACACACACACACACACACATGCACAAAATAGTGCCAGTTCTGTCTAGTGTATCAGTCCAAAATGTATATCTTTAACCCTGTTGGGCCTCCTGTGAAGAATGGTTTTTCTCTTGCAACTTAAGCCTAAATGATTCCTGCTTACAGGAGCAGGTTTCAGGTTAAAACAATCTTGCTTGGCTTTATTTTGAACATTTACATTTCCTTATTGTAGCCTGTCACTGGTTATTCAGAAACTTTCCTTGAGGAGTTTGGAGTAGCTTTTTTCCCACTCTTGAACATCATTGGTTTATGTGTATGAGCTGCTGTAAAGCGCAGTGATTGCTTAAAAACACTATAGTTACTTAAAAAAGATGACTTTGATTGTGTGTTTTTTGTTCCCATCACAATAACACTTTGCAGGTGATTATTAAATTAGAGATTTTCTTTGTTTTTCTAACAAAAAAAAAAAAAAAACCTTTTTTATGTCAGCGCCAATTATGAGTGGTAATTTTTCACATTTTACAAAAGATTTTTCTGTCCTACCTCCACGCCCCTCCCCCAGATAAAGAAGGGCTTTGACATTCTATGACAGGGAGGGTTTTTTGCATACACAGTGCTTTTGACTTTTCTTTTAAAAAAATCTGTTGACTCTATTGAAATGTGACAGGACAATATTTAACCTGAATAGAGGCATGTTGACTCCTCTTATTAAAACTGACAGTTAAGGACGTTTCTCTCTTTATTCCTTCTGATACACGCAGACAAGTCTTCACTGCTAACTAGTATACAAAATCAAAAACAAAAAAATACAGAGCAAAGAGATGACTACCTTATAAACAATATATGAATGACAATTGCAAGTTTAATCTAGCAAAGAAACCTTTTTTTATCCTTTAAGAAAATTAAAGCCCTTTCAAATTAGCTTGATATATGAAGACAGACTGACATCATTAATTTTCAAGTATTCACTCTTCTTCCCTAGCTGCCTTTCTCTCAAAGATAGGCAACATTGCACTAAGCCCTGGACAGGACCACAGCGACACCTATGGAGAGAGTCCAGGGCCTCCACTGAGTCTTGTGTAGAGCTCACAGCCTTGTGTCTTGTTTCTCAGAATTCCTCTGCTTATTTTGCTGTCATGAAACAAAAATGGTGGCCATGGAGATTTGTCCCTGACCTCCCTACTACCTGATGGTTGCTTTCTCTGTTTCAAAAAAAAAAAAATGGCTGAAAATATTAAGATCAAGCTTTCAAGTTCTTTCTGTTTTGTTGAACCAATAAAGAGACTTATTAGCATGAATGAGGCTTTGTGCATGGAATGGGCCTCTTTGGAAGAGTGCAGTTGGGAACCGGATGCCAGCTTTCAGAAAGAGGAGGAAACCGTATGGCATTTGGATGTCTTTGGGTACTTGCCCACTCTCCTTAGCTTCCAGGAGTCAAATTTCTTGAAAGGAACTGTTGTCTTTCTCCTGTATCATACACTGGATATTTATGTGGTGTAAATAAACTGTCCACTGAGACTCACACTTTTTTGGGGAGGAGGGGTGGTAAGAGGGAGGATATTACACAATTAATGGTAGAGTCATTTTTGTTGTAATATAATTTGAGCTGTAGCAAAATCATGAATGGAACTGTTTGCTACACTGCCAGCAAAGTTACCTCTTATTCTCCTTTTCCTGCTAAACCTTCTTTTCTCTGCATTTATCACTGGAAAAGGGTCCTTTTAATGGTCATCAAGGCTTTCAACATTTTATTGTGGAGAGTCAGAAAGATAGCAGTCTGTTCCATGGCAGACTTCTATATTAAGCCTGCAGAAGAATTAGTCTTCTGTGTATTGATACTGATCTGTCCAGTTTAGTCTCTAGAGATACTCTATTTCTATTTCTCTGGTTATCCTAAAAGGAGCCAGGTGAGACACTTGGTCAAAGCAGCATGTAGATTGTATTATAGAAGCAATTCTAGATTTTTTTTCTTTCTTGAGTAGAAGGACCCAGTGGTGCCTGTGGTAACCAAGACTACCCTTAGATCTTCAAGTCTAAAGCTGTCAAAAAACATTTAAAATATCTGTGTGAATTTCCGTTCCTATCCTTTGTGTTTGTCAAGATTGTGGGAAAGGCTGCCGAGTCTTTCTTGGTGTCTTAGTTGGGGTTATCTCCAAAATAGACCTCGGGGCAAAGATTTAATGCAAGTAGTTCATCTGTGGGGAACTGGAGCTTCATCCTGTCAGGGGTCATTAGAGGCTATGTGGACCATCCTTCATAATCAGACATTTGAGGGACAAGAAAACTCTTTATCGATAACTACTGTCTCTTGTTAGTTAAAGGTCACTCCTGTGCATCAGTTTCTTAGCACTTCAGGTCTCTTTTTTGTCCAGAACCCACCACCTTGGCTAGAGAGAGCAGGAAGATATATGTATGGGAACTTTCTGCTGACTATCTCTGGGGTGGCCTAAGGGGGTACAGGGAAGACACCAGGAGCTTCTGGTCCACATGCTTCACGTGGTTTAGAGAAGTAAGTACAGTTAAAACTCTGTGTGTGTGTGTGTGTGTGTGTATCTATTGAGGGTGGAGGATTATTAGTTCTTGTTAGACTTAAGATAAAGTATGTATATGTGTGTGAGGGTGGATATTACCACTGTGACACTCAAGTAGAGATACAGGGCTCTTGTTACATATGGAGTGAACAATATATCTATCACGGGCAGAAGGAAGGAGCTACACATTCCCTGGTTCTCTGCTTGGTTATCTGAGCTCTAACTGAATGTGAGAAGCAAAAAAAAAGAGACAGCAAGACTGCTAATAAATCACAAGAGTTATCATGAATGAAATGAAGTGGTGGGCCATGACAAGTTTTATTTTCACTTTATTTCGGCGGCCATTAGCTCTAGAATGGCCATTAGCTCTAGAATGGCCATTAGCTCTAGCTATCCTGTAGAACTTCTTGCTAGTTTCATGCAGCTATTGAGATATGGCTAGTGTGACTGTATTAGTTATCTAGGGCTTCCAAAACAAAATACCACAGAGTGGTTTACACAACAGAAATTTATTTTCTCTCAGTTCTGAATGCTGTAAGTCTGAGATCAACATGTTGGTAGGGTTGATTTCATTCCAAGGCCTCTCTTGTTGGCTTTCCGATAGTTGCTTTTTTGCTCTGTGTCCTTATGGTCTTTTCTTTGTGCACACGCATCCCTTGTATATCTCTGTGTATATTAATTTCCTCTTCTTATAAGGACACCAGTTAGATTGAATTGAGACTCAACCTAAAGCCTGCATTTTAAGTTATTTGCCTCTTTAAAGATCTCATCTCCAAATGTAGTTACATTCTCAGATTTTAAGGGTTAGGACTTAAAGGTATAGATTTGGGGGAGGGGACAGAATTCTATCCATAATAGTGACTAAAGAGCTATAATTTCTAACTTTAATTTTAATTAATTTAAATTTAAATTGCTACATGCCCCTGGTGGCTAATATCAGGCAGTGAAGATCTAGAAGATATATTAGCTCTTCTACTATGAATCCAGAAGGGTCTGTAGCAATGGGATTTTTTCCTTGAACATCAAGGGGATGGTGCTAATATCCAATCTGTTACTGGCTTTCTCTTTATCATCTCCTACATTTACTCTCCTCTGTAGCTAATTGATTTGGGTGCCCCAGGCTTAGCTACATCAGGGGCCAATGTCCACTGATGTAGACACTCTTACCTATCCACTCTTCCTTTGAAACAACGGAACACATTTATTTAATGGATGGTGAGAGAAATCTGCTTAAGGGGAAAAATTAAATAGTTTAATATTTTCAAAATATTGTCTCCATTATGCTACAGCTAATAGGGCTACTAAAGAGTTAGATGAGCACATGGGACAAGGTTGTGGCAGGGTCAGAGAGGGATGGTGTCTGAGTGGATGTCCTATTCTGTAACCTGAATCACTCGTGGTTTGAAGGGGTAGCTGGGTTTTATTCTTAGCACCACTGCCCATCCCCTCTTCTAAGTAGCTCAAATCATGTCCTGACCTGGTTTCTAAGGGCTGCCAGTTTGAGAGAATTAAAAAAGAGAGTAAAAGGAGGGGCTTAGGTAGCTCCTCCCTGCTTCTCCATTCCCTTCTCTTACCTCTGTGCTCCACCCATTTCTCTGATCCCCCTGCCTCAACACCTAGGCACAAACAAGAAAGTAGCAAAAATGAAAAATGGTGCCTGGCTTCCTTGGGCCTCCCTATTGCAACCTTGGTCCCTGTCCCACTGGGGACCACAGTCAACTTCAAACTTAGCCCCTCCGGGGCTAGGCTGGGTGATGCAGGAGAGCTATTGGCCTGCAAGCCTGAGCACATATCTCCTTTGCCGCTGCCTGGAGGAAACAGAACTGTAGTGGCAGGGGTTTGGCAAAGCACAGAGCATTGGAAATCAGCCTGGGCCAAAAATGCAGGTCTAGTTTTCTTTTATATATAAAAGCTTTAAAAAAATCTTTAAATTTGTTCTTCAAGAATAAATAAACCTTTATTAGACCCTATGTATTGCTGTAAATTTGATTGACCAGATGTTTGTCAGATTTAATACATGCTGTTTAAAAAGTTGCTTTCTACATCTTGACTCAGACCCTTTCTGGTGAGGAAGGAGCTGGTTTATAGGAAACAATGAAATCATTTTTTACACCTTACAGATGCCCTAATCCCATTACAAACTGAGGTGTTTAAAATTCTTGGTGTTTTCTTGCTTTATTTTTATGGTATGAGTGATTCTGAAGGAGAAATCCAAGGCAAGAAAATATTTAAATAAGGCATTTCCCCAAGGGATGGTGAGGGGCAGAGGTGGAGGGAGGGCTACAAGGAAAGGCTGAAGGTTATTTTTTGTATTTGATTTGCTTTCCAGCCATGGTTACTGGCTACAGCTGAAAGGCCACTGCTAGAACTTTGATCATTGATGCCAAACTCTTGGACCACAATCCAAGAAGTTGCTACGTGGAGGAACTGGGGCTAGTTTTTCTCCAGTCCTACTGAACAGAATGTGGCTTCCATAATCCCCTAATGTTCTTTCCTGAAAACAGACCATTAGTCTGTTTCCTAAAACAGTAGTAGATTAAAACACCTACAAGGACCAGGCAGATGCCAGAAGTGACCAAAGTGAGCCAGACAGCTCTCTATGGCAAACAGTGGAGTGGGACTCCCAGCCCACCCAAGAAACAGTCTTCAACTACAGCCATCTTGGTGCCCTGTGGAAATGTGAGCCCAGGAAAGGAATGTTTATAAAAATTTCCCAATTTTAGGTAAACAAAATTCATCTACAGGGCATACTCTGCCTGTGGACAATAGGTTTGCAAGCTTGTTCTGATTAAAATGTGTATAAATAGAACTGCATGATTTAGAGATAATTAGTCCCCACTTTTGAGTTGTTAGGACTAGTAAAAGCGTTCTTAAGCTTTGGAAGCTAACACAGGCATTGTCAGCCTTTTATTTTGCTGTGTAAGGGTATTAAGCAGACACAGTTACTATCACTATCGCCAACAAGTTTCATAAAAGAAAGGATATTAATCCCTACCACACACACCTCCCCCCTCAAAAAGTAGGAAGGGAATCATTTAAAACTTTAAAAATGGCCTTTCAGGTGAATGATTTTATTTTTATGAAAAAAAATAATCAAATAACCCACTCTTCTAATTTTCTTGTAAATGCTTCATCACAGACCAGTGGTGATTCACGGACAAGTGCCAAAACTATCCCACCTGTTAATATTGATATAGATTATTTTCTTCAACTGCTTATACCACTAGGGTGTTATTGGGTTTTATCCAATGACAAATTAGGTCTATAATTATTTAAGTCACATAGAGGAGAACTATGTCATTTTTATTACAAAATAATACAAACAGAAGAAAATTACAATTGCCCCACTTCTAATTATGTGAGATGACCAGTGTAAAATTTTTGATGTACACCTTTCTCATATTTTTTCTAATTGTATATTTGTTTGGAATCCTGCTGTCTATGTTGTGTCATAATCTGAGTTTTCACATCAGTAATACACTTTTCTTTACTCACTAATCGGTAACATTATGTTGCTTATTATTAGTTGTATTATGTTTGTGGTGCAATTAATGTTGATGATTATATATTCATGTTATTGCTCACTTTGAATTTTCCAAAGAGGACTCGGAATGAAGATCTTTGTAGTATAGAACCAGCCTTCTGAATATCTTCTTTTGCTTGTTTTTCCTTTTATACTTCCTGAATCTCTAGTAAACTCTTCACACATAAACACAAGTTCATTTCATCTGTATTCCCAGTCTCAATCATTTGTGAACTGTCCAGGGGATCAGCAGTGGAAGGTGATTTTGTGGCTAGTTGGAGCTGTGCTCCCCATTGTTGTGTTGTTTCGTCACTGTAAACAACACTGTAAGCTATGTCCAACTGCTGCTGCTGCTAAGTCGCTTCAGTCGTGTCCGACTCTGTGTGACCCCATAGACGGCAACCCACCGGGCTCTGCCGTCCCTGGGATTCTCCAGGCAAGAATACTGGAGTGGGTTGCCATTTCCTTCTCCAGTGCATGAAAGGGAAAAGTGAAAGTGAAGTCGCTCAGTATGTCCAACTCTTTGTGATCAAAGGACTATAGCCCGCCAGGCCCCTCTGTCCATGGGATTTCCCAGGCAAGAATACTGGAGTGTGTTGACACTTCCTTCTCCAGGGGATCTTCCCAACCCAGGGATCGAACCTGCATCTCCTGCATTGGCAGGCAGAGTCTGTACCACCGAATCCCCATGGTAGCATGTGTTCCTCATAGTGGGTGCTATTAGATAATCAGTGTGAAGCAACATTGAGCCACTTTGGTAAAACGAATGACAAGTGTTGGTCTCATCAGTGGAAGGGAGAAAAATTGAACCATATTATCATTTAGCTTTACAACCACATAGGTGTTAGGCAGCTATGTGAGTATCCATGAGTTTGATACTGAAACAGTTGGAAATTCAATAACAATAAGATTCAACTGTCCTGCTTAGAAAGAGATGAGAAATGCTAAGCTCTCTTAATATCTGGTTGCATATCTTCTCATATTACTTGAATAGATTCAAAACCGTTTTAAAATATACCCTTTCCAGAGGGATACAGAATCTCTTTGAGTTATTATAGATCCAGTTTGTACAAAAATGTTGCAAATCTTCCTTGTGAGTCATTCTTATCCAGGTTATTGGAAGCAATTTCATTAAGTGTGTCATGGTTTATATCCTCATTTAGAATCTTCTTACCACATGACTCACCCTTACAATTTAGTTCCCCCTTAGAAAAAAAATATACTTTTCTGGAGATTTGGGCGTATCCAATCTTCATACTATTGTATTTCATGGCATACTCTGCCCACTGTACTTTGAAGTAACTTCTCTGAATGGGAGATGAAAGAAAAGAACTGATGCATTTGAAAGATGTTTAATTTTGCTGCCTACAAATCAGAACTAAGTGTGAGAGAACTTGATTCGTAAAGTCAAGGTTAATTTTAGGAAAATGGTATTGGTGTCCCAGATAGCTTGAAACTGAGTTCTGACAATTCAGTTCTGGAACTTATTTAGTTCACTCTACATTTTTCATAAGTCCAGTGGGCAGTACTCCATGGCACTGTTAACCAAGTAAATATGACATCATCATCCTTGGTTTCTTTGAGTCATTAGCTCTAAGCAGAATGTGAATACTACATGTTTATTGTCTGTTGTTAAATTAGCATGTAAGCTCCATGAGGGCAGAGATCTTGTTCATACATTAACAGCTGTAGGTTCAGTAGCTATTGAGCCCTAAGCATATGGGAAGTTCTTACTAGCTAGTGAATGCATGAATAAATGAATGAACCATCAAAACTGAGTAATTCACTAGTCTCTTACTCAAGGCCAGCTAGTAGTAAATTCTCTTGGCTCATGCACATTTCCTAGAATCAAGACTTTGTTCTCTTACAGGCTAGGTCTATGGCAGGAAAACCAAAGAGCATCTCCTTGCATCCATCTTTAGGACCACTGAAGAAATAAAGCCACACTGTTATACAGAGATAACCCCTCTTTATGTTATGTGTGTAGTCACCTGAAGTTTTTTTCAGTGTATAGATACAGTGTTATAGACATCACAGAATCATACAGATATAACTTGTGTATTTTCCTGTGTCATTAGATGGTACTTTAACAGCATGATTTTGAACAGCTGTATGACATTTTATCACATGAATGTACCAAATTTTGTGTCACCATTTAACATGTAACAACTGAAATGGACATTTAGATTATATCTTTTTCTCTTTTAAATAATGTTGTGATAAAAATCTTCAACTTAACTTCTGTTCCTAATACTCTGATGTTTAGGATTAATTCCCAAACACTGAAATTTGTAGTTAAAGAGTATGAATATTTACAAAATTATAATAAATATGGCCAAATTGTTACCCAGAGAGGCTGTACCAATTTACACCCATGTAACCTATGTCTGCAATTGTTTTCCACACTAGAGGTTGCCATTTAAAAAATGAAACAAACAAACTTTGTCTATGTGTTAATAGAAAATATTATTTTATTTTCTACATCATTGAATATTTGTATTTATTGGTCCTCTACATTTTTTTTCTTTTGGAATCTTATTTTAATGTTCTTATCCATTATTCTATGAGTTATGCATCCATTTCCTACATGTTTATTGCACAGCTACTATGTACCAGGCCCTGTTCTAGTCACTGGGGGAACAGCAGTGAAAGAAACAGCAAACGTCTATTGTCATAAGAACTAAATGAAATCATGTCTGTAACACCCTTAATGAGTAGGTTCTGCCTCACTCAAGACCGTAGTAGGTTGTTATCCAGTCATTCTTGGTGTAGTTGTATGTCTCTCTTTGCCAGGAGCATTAGCTACTGTTTTGCAGACAGGATGTTTCTGGAATTTTTCTATATTGAGTTGGCTAGGTGGCCCTAGTGGTAAAGCATTTGCCTGCCAGCACAGGAGATGTAGGAGACACAGTTTTGATCCCTGGGTCAGGATGATCCCCTCGAGGAGGGCATAGCAATCCACTCCAGTATTTTTGCCTGGAGAATCCCATGGACAGAAGAGCCTGGCAGGCTACAGACCATAGTGTTGCAAAAGAGTCAGACATGACTAAAGTGACTTAGCACATACACAGCACAACAATGACTTAGGGTGTTCATGGGCATGACCGTGCACCTCAAGTAAATATGTTTCTCTAAAGCCAAACTGAATATAACCAGATTCACAAAATGCTAGTGGCCCCTTGGGTGCCACCTGATGAGAAAGGAAGTGTAAAAAAGTCAACGTGAAAAGAGACAGTAGCCTTAACTGACTGCTTCACATATCTTATATTTGCAAATTTTGCAGAACTGTACGAATCTTTGTGATAGTCCCTCCCAGTGCTTCACAGTTAATCTTCCTCTGGATAGGATAATTACTGAGGGCTTGAATATCATCACTTAGATCCCATGTTCTGGTGGGATTCTCAAAATATAATTTGAAAGAGAAAGTTCAAAATCACCAAGATTTCTTGTTTCTCCTTCTTGCTACGCAGAATTTTTGAATCCGGTGTGCACATTGCCATTTTGTTGTTGAGTATGTGACATCAAGGGTGACAAATCAGGCAGCTACAATCAGAATTACAGGTTTCATGGGACTAATTCCATTCCTTGCCCTGATTTCAATGTGTTTCCCATATGATATGATAGAAGAGGACTGTGTTTTGTTTTTAAAAATAATTCAGTTCATAGTCCAGCCACAGAAGGCCAGTGGCCAAGTGGATCCCAGGTCGGCCTCTTTCAGCTGGACCTCAGTCCCTCTCAGCTTCTCTGTTTGCAAATGTTCCTGCCAAAGATGAGTTGTGAGAAAGGAAGGGAGGAACTTGTGGGCTTTAAGGGTCTATTCTTGTAGCTGGAGGGTAGAGAGGTTGGGACTGCATGGAGTGGAGAAAGGATATCTGGTTAGGTGTTGAATTTATATTAGAATAAGCGTATCCTTTCAATAAAGTAGCACTTGTAACAGAATGTCACCAAATCCTTGCCTTTTACCAAGAGCAAACTGGCCACTTGTCATTCTGCAGTTTGATGGCTGTTGAGCTACTTAGGTCTGAGCCAGAGGCTGGCGGTCTGTATGCAGAGTGCTGTGTAATTGTGTAGTTTTCTGTGGTCCATCTTTGGAACAAGAGCTCATAAAAATCACTTTTCATGGCTAATGAACTGAGGATCTGGGAATGAGATCCAGAGCCAGTTCTTGGATTAAATCTTCTGAGCTTCAAACAAGTCTGTTTAGGAATTTGGGGGAGGGAAGAACCCATGCCCTCTGAAGAAGGAAGATAAGCTCTGACCTTCACTGAGCCTGGAGACCTGCTTGAAGAGGGTACCAACGACCAATCAAGGCGGGTCATGCATATCAAAAGGCTTGTTTGAGCATCAGTAACACATTGAGTGTGGCTTCCCCCTCTGTTTGTTTTCCATGTGATTTCTAAGAAGCGCTTTCTCATTTTAAAACATATTTCAAGTAAGAAGCACTTGCATTCACATGCTGATCAGTAACCAAATGGTGGGGGTCTCTAGTGAACACCAGTGGAGGGTGGGAGGGAGGTAGGGTGGGGTTGGGGGGATCAGGAAACCTCTGACGCAAAGGAACAAAGTAAAGTGGGAACTGGTGGTCTCTGGTAAAGGTGGGTGGTCTATTGAGACGGGCATTTCAAGGTGGATTCCATCCCATGATGCCCACAAGTAGATAAATAAATATGTATCTGCTTTCCCTTTATTCCACACAAAGATGATGACTGCAGGTGTTTTAGGCCCCCTGAGGAGGAATACAGAGAGCTTGAGCCCAGGTATAACTGCATTAAAAATATTTCCAATAGGTCCCAACTAGATCTCCTTGCCTTTCGTCCGGTTTTCTTTCTGGTATTGCAAATTTTCTTTCCCTCCTTTTATTTTTCTGCTGGCCTGTAGTGCTTGCACTCATTTCCAATGAAGGACATGAACATTCTTTCATATGGCAAGGTGAAAATAATTTTATTTTCATCACTTCCCTCACCTCCCCCAACCCCAAGCTTGTGATGGATTTACTTGAAAAAAAATAATGACGGGGCTTCACAAACTGGCCTGACAGTTGTGATGCGGAGAGCGAGCCGGCTGAGTAGGGACGGTGAGGCATCTCTGTACCTATTATGGCAAAAATCGATAATGCTTTCTGTAAATTGCTCCTCCCAAAGGAGCCGAACAAATGCAGGAGACAGGGGAAGCCATCATTCTGTGTGAAGGCTCTGCACACTTGGACCAGTGCAATTATGAGCAGGAGGGCGGTTTGGTCTGCGTGTGTGTGTGTTCAAAGTAAGAATTCTGGGGGTGGGGGGAACTTATTCATCATAAAAATTTAATTGCTTCTTCTCTCGGAAAGGTGCATCCTTCTATCTGCGCTTTCAGTGTGGGAGAGACTGGAGTTACCCCTTTGGAAGTGGCAGTGGATGGGTTAAGAGAGTAGCCAGCCTATTTAATTGTTGATTTCCTGGCTGAGGACTTATTGTTCTGATGCTTTTCTGGAAACTCTCTTGTAAGGACTTTGGGAATTCCACACTGAATCTATGACAGTGAACAATCTTGTATGTGTGGGCTGTTTTAAAATTTCCTTCACTTTAAAAATCTCTATCTTAGTGATCTTTGAGAAGACAATATATCACAAGTTTCTATTTTTTCTGTAAGATTATGACTCCTGGCCTTCCCACCCCACCCTACTCCTGGATTGCAGAAGGCAATTGGAGTCATTTCCATAATGATGGTCCTTGTGGGTCACTGCTATAATAACTTTATTTCCTGGCAGGGGGAACCTAAAAATTAATTAGACATGCCATGAAGCAGTGATATTAAAAATAACAAAAGATGTCATAAAATAATTTTTCAAATGCTTGGTGAAGTGGTGTACCTAGAATGCAAGGATTGTTGTTTAAATAACTCACGTTGAGAGGAAACATGCTCTGTTGGAAAGACCACTAAATTCAGAGGTCCTAGGTGTCAAGAACATCTATGCTACTTACTAACTTGACCCATAGCATTTCAGCCCTGGTGTCTTCAGCTGTAAAATGGGGAAGGTGACACCTACTTACGCTCTGTCACACATTGTGAGAAAGTTGTGTGAAAATCCACTGCTAACATTAAAGTCATGCGGATGTACATCATTATTAGCTTGCGGACAATAAGCAAGCTTAGGCCTGAGTGTACTTGAATGAAAAGGCCAAGTGGGTCTGTCCACATTGTATAGTGCCAGTGTACTTGATCTCATTTGGTTTTGGATCCTATTTGTTAAAGTCAGCTTTCTACAGAACATGAGACAATAAGATACCTAAGTTTCAACCCACGTTGAAATTCACAATGTACATGAGGGGAGAATAAAACTGTGGAGATTTGAGTCATTAGAATTTTATCTGACAAAAGATCTGATGAGACTACATTTCCCATGGCATCCATTTTAAGTGAAGCAGGTAGATTGGGGGTTGACACTCAGTCTATCCTTAAGTAAGCTGCTGCTGCTGCTGCTAAGTCGCTTTAGTCGTGTCCGACTCTGTGCGGCCCCATAGATGGCAGCCCACCAGGCTCCTTCATCCGTAAGAAGTAGCTGTAATTCTGGCAGGAAGAGAGACTGCAGAGAAACAAAAGGCACTATTTGAAGGCAAAGACAGATTCTGAAAAAGAGAGACTTGAATTTTATTTGAGGAGGTGAGACTGTCAGAGTTTTCTATGGTTTTGTCAAATTGTTTTGTTTAAATCAGTGATAAGAGGGCTAAGAAGCTGGTTGTGAGAGGAGACCATGGATGTCCTCAAGTAAGACGGTAAGCACGGAAGGGCAGATGGTGAGACAAGGAGGGAAAAGGAAACTATGCAGCCTAAAGTTTTAGAAATAAGGGAAGTAGACACATTGGAAACATCCAAAATAATCACTATCATCATGAGCCAAGGAAATAACCCAATAATGGCTGAAAACATGTTCCAGTTGATGGAGCAGTTGGGAATAGAAAGTCAGCACATGTGTTGAAATGAGTTAGGCAGACACCTTCATGCAATAAAGAGTTTGAATGTACAGGAAGAAGATGGGGTCATCTAGAGGGTACTTGAATGGATGGACACTTGGGGACATGATATGAGAAACAGAGTCACAAAGACCCTGGGAAAAAGTGAAGCTTGTGAAATCTTCTCAGGTTGGTAGAACTCAAGATCTAGCCCATAGCTAGGACATGAGCTGAGAGCTAGGCGCCACCTAACCCATCACAGCATAGACACATCCTTTCAAAGGACACATTGTCTGATGTCTGCCCCCTGCTGGAAGCAGCTGCCTTGACTCTCAAAGGTAAGGGAGAGAGAGAAGAAAAAAAAAAAAAATGTTTTTTGACCTGTTAAAGTCAATAATGCCAGGATCCTAATGGATCCAAGTGCATCTGAATAACATATTAAAATTACCAAAATTGTCTTTTAAAACCTACTGATGTGGGTCACCCAAGCAGCATGCTCCCGGCTGTTAATAATTAATACTGGGCATCCTGGGGAGGAATCACTGTGATAATTGTAGCCAACGAGCACGAGTCTGGCAGCCCAGTGTGCTGAGGGTCGGAAAAGGGCAGCAGGGGAAGGAATCATACATCAAGGGGTGCCGGCGACCAGGTATCAGTGCTCTGCTTCCTTTGGCTGTACTTTTTCTTCTGATGGGAAAGCCTTCTAAACAAGGCTGTGAATTGGTTTTCATGCTCGCATTGACAGATTGGGAAAGCAGTTTGTTCTACCAAATTTAACAATGATATATCATTATCACAACTTTGGGGGAAATCTATAAAATCAATAAGTTTGTAGCCTGAACAGGATTTGTATCGCTTGCTTGCTGTGCTGGTGTCAAAGCGTGAGCATATGGATTGAGTCACAGCCCGAGATCAATGGAATTTGTGGACAGTGAGCTCAATAACAAGCCCTTCTGAAAAGAAATAGATGTAAAAAGCAAATTTACTAGAGTATAAAAAAAAAAAAAAAAAAACTAATATCTTTTCCGCGCCTGGCTGTAAAGTGCTGTTTGGCTGCCTTTGGCTGTGGGTACTTTGAAAGCTGTCTAGGGTATGTGCTTGCAATGCTGAATGCTCCTGCGCTAGCCTCATGCATTGCATGTACAGTTGGGTGCTTCTGTTTGCAGGATTTGTACTAGGAAACTCGCCAAGAATAGGAGGAGGGGGAAAAATAGCCCTTTATATTGTAAACTGAATAAAGAATAAAAACAGTCAGTGTGTCTGCTGGGGAAAGACCACGGTGGCTTTATTTACTTTGTGCTGGTAGGACTTGCTAATGGAAAAAAATAAAAAGGCATAATTAAATAGTTTAATGAATTCGCAGCTCTTTTGTTTGAGTGGGACGGGAATGTATGTTCCAGAGAGGCCTCACAAAGAGCTTGGCTGGCAGTGAGTTAAAAGTAGGAAATCAGTTCTTTGAAGGCATTTTTATACTTCATTATCCCAGCATGTAAAATGACTTGTACTAAACGATTGAGGATTTTATTTTTTACTCTCCCTCTTTCTCTCCTTTTTCCTAAACAAAAGAGAGCATGGGGCTGCTGGTGTCTAATTCCCCTCCGGGTCCTGGAGCTGGGAGATCAGCCAGGCTGATCACCAGGCTGGTGGGCAAGTCCCTGCCCCGGAGCGGAGTCGAGGGCTCTGAACCACCATGGAGCCCAGGGAGCCTGTGCAGGAGCCCTGCGAGTGGGCATCAGTGACCCCTAATCTCCCCCTCCTGGGGGAAAGCTCCTGCCTATTGCCTGGCTGTGAATGGGGGCGGTACTTAATGTTGTGTTTTTTTCTTAGGAGCCAGGATCACTTCTCCTTCCCTCTGAGGGTGAAAACAAAGGGAAATAACTCCTGGGGGAATTAACTGAAGGTGGAGGAATGCTGTTTCTGATTCTCAGTCCTGACCTGGTTTCCTTCTCTTCCACCAGAAGGATGTGCTCAGGAGGGCAGGGCCTTCAAGGAAGCCAGCTGGCCACCAGCACCCAGCTGTTCCCCACTGGCCATAGGATTCTTACTCTCAAATTGGTCAGCTGGCACTGAGAGGATGGTGAGAAGTAGGCATGTTTCCAACCCTCAAGAGGCAAACAGGGCTTGTGCTACCTACCCAGACAGGTCAAAGACACCACCCAAGAAAGTTCATTTCATACTGCAACGTGGGCAGAGGGTGGCGGAGCACAGGAGATTTCAGGGGTCTGGGTTTGAGGTTGTGAGACATCTTGATGACCCACTGAAGAGATGGCCAAAAGGAGGGCCACCTCCGACCCTTGAGGGAGTAGGGCAGCCCAACTTTTGACCACAAGGGATGGTGTGGTGGCTGAGGAGTCACCATGAGTTGTCTCTTACAGGGTGAACCATGGGTTTTCTAGAACCAACACTGACTGCTCTTCATCTTGCCCATGAGGCTTGTGTATATAGAGAGGAAGCAGGATGACTGTTTTTTCAGTAAGTCTTGTATTTTAAGTGCTTGGCAGGTTCCTGCCGTCTCTCAGCTTCCCACCTCTTCCTTTCTGACTGTTCAAGCACAGGGTTTCCCAGAGGGTGTGGCCAAGGCCAGGTCCACAAGGGATGTCCCTGCCACTTGGCAGCTGCCCGAGCGCCCCTCTATAGATTTGTTGTTATTTCTTCCTTCCAGCCAGACTGAGGGCTCTCTCTCGAGCCTTCTGTGGCAGCACTTTGAAGGCGGTGGAAAAACAACCCGGCTGAGGTGGTTCTAGGTGACACACCTAATCCATCTTTGGAGGAGAAAGGCCCTCTTGGGTCTGAAAATAATTACTGCTGCTTTCTGTCAGCCTTTTATTTTCTCTCTCTCTTTCTCTGCTGTACTCATATGTTAGCCTTGCTTCCAGATTCAGGGCCCAGTCTTTTCCCAGCACAGCGGTATGCCCCAGAAACCCCTCAACAACACAGCTCTGCACCCTCTACGTCAGAAGGCTGGCTCCTGGTGGCCTTTTTGCTCTGTCACCTGGCACACGTGAGTCAGCTGCCAGCAGCCGGGAATTTCCATTCAGTCTTCTGCCAGGTTTGGAGATTTGTGCTTACAAAGCCTCTCTATGCCTTTCAAGGACTCACATTTGCTTATAAACAACACTTGCTGTTTGTTTCTTGTTAAATTTTACCTCATAAACAAATATTACTATGTGAACCTCAGCCAATAATTGTTAAATCCCGACTTTTATTTTTCTCATACCTATAAAGCACCGACTGTAAACCTAAGATTTAAACTTAAAGGATGGTTTTCCTTCCTCCACCTCTCTGGTGAGGTGAAGGTGGGAGTGTTTGAAGTAGTTGGCCCCATCTTAAAAAACACCATATAGAGGGTGGATCTCCGAGGACTGAATATAGTTAAACACTCTGGTTAAACAAACAAACCCAAAAGGGACAAGCTCTGAGTTCTCTTGCCCTTTTTGAATCAGGTACTGAGAAGTGTGGCAGAAATTATTTTCACAATTAGCCTTAACTTTTGAATTACAGCATTTCTTTCAGTATAATGACCAGGCTGTGTGGTAATTTACAGCCAGTCCCCGGCCTTGCTGAGTAGCAGGGAAATGCTGTGAAAGTGACTGTTAATATTGATCAATGAGGGCTAGAGAGAGTTGCAGACCCTCAGCACTGCCACTTAAAGTGGGCAGGAAACCCAAATTGACCAGTAATAAAGTGTTTGAGGTTGTACGAGGCGGCTCCTGGGGAAACTGCTGCTCCGAGAGGGGAGGCTGGAGGAGAGAAGCTGTCAATTACTCTTGTTTGATGCCCAGTTACTGAGCAGGACGGAGCAGGCTGGGGCCAGTGACTGCCAGAGGACGGGAGGCAGACCCGGCCTGAATCTCTCTGGAAAACCATCTTTGTCTGGGTAGGAAGGGAGACACAGGGGTTCTCTTTACATTCCTTATGGGTCCTGAGGCCTGGAACTCACTGCCATCTTCACCCAGGTTCTTTAATTTTAGGGCAGGAAGTAAAATGTGAGCTGTTGGAAATCTTTCCCCTACTTCTGTGCTGGACACTAGTGAGTGATGGGGCTTTGGTTTTGGTAATTGTTGCAGTTTTGTGGGTGGGAGACCAGAAGTCTAAAAAGATGAGATTCGGGAATGAAAATCAGCCTCTGTTAAGGACTTTGGGCTTAAGTCTCATTTAAGGTGATGATGTTGTCATTACCATTTTCAATTAATTAATAATAATAATAATAGTAGGCAAGATGATGCTCTGAGTTCAGTGCTTATTGTATTAACTCATTCAACACAGAAAACAATCCCAGGGAGGGAGGTGCTATTGTTTTTCCAAGGGAATATAGCAATGGGTATATGATAGCAGTTTTGATAGGAATTCTACTACTTAGAAGAAATGAATTAGAACATTCTTGGGATGAGACCATGATCCAGATGAACAACTGACCCAGCAATTGTTTCCGGAGTAACATTTCCTTTAATGAACCTGTGATATGTGGCATCATCTGGGGTTTGTGTTGTTAACATTACAATTCAGTGGGGTTTTGTTGCTTTAAATCAGCTGTATATACTCAGTTCAGAGGTGAGTGATGTAGTTTAAAGCTAAAATTGAGTAATCAACCAAAAATAGCTGATTGTAATCAATTTAGTTAGATTAAAAGACCAAACAGTATTGATAAAACGGAGACTGCAATTACTCATATAGTCATTATACTTTTTCTATGTCTGACCTGACGCCACTCAAGAGTCCTTTGTTAGGTTACAGATTGCATGTAAAACCATTTAGGAACTCTTCCAGTACAAGCAAATACTTATAAAAAATGATGAAATATTTCAAGTGTACAGATAAAAGTATACAGACTAATACCTATTTCAGCCACCCAGGTTTGTCAAATCTGAACATTTTGTCACATCTGAACATTTTGTCACATTTGTTTCTGGCCACTTTTTCCAACCTATGAAGTGTTTCAAGTCCATTTGAACTCTTTTGTGTGCACCTTTCCTTGATCTCGGGCTTCCCTCATGGCTCAGCTGGTATAGAATCCGCCTACAGTGCGGGAGACCTGGGTTCAATCCCTGGGTTGGGAAGATCCCCTGGAGAAGGGAAAGGCTACCCACTCCAGTATTCTAGCCTGGAGAATTCCATGGACGGTATAGTCCATGGGATAGCAAAGAGTCGGACACGACTGAATGACTTTCACTTTCACTTTCCTTGATCTCATTTCACTCTTTCGCTCTTCTTGCCCCCAAGAATTAACCACTCTCCAGAATTTGGTATTTTCTTTTTTTGCTCACATGGGTGCCACCAAAAATGGCATATAGTTTTGCTTGTTACTTTACACCAATGTTATCAAACTGCATATGTCTATTTGCAACTTGCTTTTTCGCCACTCATTAAATTTTTAAGATTTCTTCATGTTGATATGTTTAGCACTTTAACTACTATAGAATATTCCAAAGGCTTCTTTCTAAGTAAATTCACCATCATTTCTCCAGAGTATGAGTTGGAGATGTTTCCATTTGCTCTGAGCAAAGGGGTCACTCTGGATAGAGTGGTTATTCTTCTTAAATCATGAGGAAAAAGCAAATACTGAGTAAGTTGAGCAGAAAGGGAGTTTTAAAAAATCAATTTGACAACTTCAAATAAGTTGAATTAAAATTTAAAAAAAACTGATTAATTCAATACACAGTGAATTGTATAATAAAGTATATTGACCGCTGAATTAGATTTTTAACTCCCAGTTCAGTCTTACCCAGCCTATTTGGATTAGAATGGATGTGAATGAACTGAGCTGGTAGCTGCTTTACAGTGTTGTGTTAGTTTCTGCTGTGCAGGAAAGTGACTCAGCTCTACGTGTGCCTATATCCCCTCTTTTTTGAAATTCCTTTCCATTTAGGTCACAATAGAGTACCGAGTAGGGTTTCCTGAGCACTACAGTAGGTTCTCATTAATTATCCATTCTATACATAGTATCAATAGTGTATATAGGACACTCAATTTTAAATTGCAAAGCAGGGCAACTCAGTGAAGAATGTATGGCCCAGTGTCCATCTTCTAGCATCTGCTTTGTCTGACCTCTGGGGTTCACTTTGTTACCCATACCCCAGACTGGAAGTATGAGGGATATGAATCCCCACTAAGTGCATCCTTCAACCAGCGACTCAGGGGATTTTGTGAGATGGTGGGTTGGAGTTGGCTCATACTGGCCTGCAAGGTTTGATTGCTAAATTTTCTGAAATTTTGTCAGTCAGTTGTTAAACACAGCCATTACTAAAAATTAAATTATATACACTTGCATTATAATTAATTATAATTAAGTAAATTATATTAAAAGTAAAGGTAATTTCCATTACCTTCTAATTATTTTATTACATTTTACAATTTCCTCTACTCTTGTCTTTTGTATCAAGTAAGTGGCTACTATGATTCTTTTCTCAGTTCCATGTTCAATGACATTATATTGGTAGCTTTAAATCAGCCATGGTGGGAGAATTTACACCATGGAAATTGGCAAATATTGCAAATCAGGGATCACTCAACCCCACTCTCACCCTGGCTGGAGAACTTGTTGTTAAAGATTTACCAACACATTACTGAGATGGTAAATAAATACTCAAGCTCCTTTACCCCTCAGTAGGGACAGCTCTGAGGTGCAGATCTACATGGGCTGAGTTCCCCAGCAAGATTTGGGTTCAGTTTCTCATTGGTTACTTTCTTGATGACATATTTTTGGCTGCTTTGCTCTATCTCACTGTTCCACTCATTTCCAAATAATTCTTGAATTCTTTTAAAATAAACTATCTAAAATGAAGTCCTTGTTTCCAGCTGTGCTTCTGGGACAACCAAAACCAAGACAAATAATAAGAACGATTGCTCTTTCTGATGAGGGTAAATGACAGTGTAGGTTAACAGTTGCCTGTGGCCCAGTGAGCAGTGGCACCCTGGCATGTAGAGGGCATGCTCTGTGGATGACCCACAGGGGGTTAGCACCAACAGGTTTCTTGTTTCCATGAAGTATAGTTGTAATTACTTTAAACAATATGCTTGCAAGCTCATTTTATTTTTTTAATCTAACATCTTCTCTCTACTGTGGGAGCCCTCTGTAAGTGCAATCTCTTATTCATTCCTTGAATACGTAGCAGTAGGTTGAACAAATGCTTGGTTGTTTGCTCTTCATTAACTGGGAGTTCTAATCTCTCCAAAATATACTGCTGCGAGGACAAAGTCACTTAAATGCATGTGCCTTTTTTTTTTTTTTTTTAATTGGAATTCATGTGGTATAAGAGACCAAAGAGCAGAGTTGTCACTTTTTCAGTCTTGAATTGTATAATCTAAAATAATATGATTTCTTCTTCTTTGTGACTGCTAGTAGGAGACACATTTGCTTATGCTCACTTCACATTTTACAGATATTTATCCCTTTGTGGCACGATCTTAATTCCACTGAGTACTTTTCAACATAGGAGGGAGTGGTCAGAATTAGCCAGAGAAGATAGAATTAGCTTGTTTGGTAGGGCCACATATTGTTCAATTTCATCATGCTTTTTATTTTCCTACTCTTGACTCACTCACTCTGCCTTCTTTCAACTGGGGTCCTTTGAAAACTTACTACAGTGAAGCAGAAAATTTTTAGTGCATCTTAAACTTGAAGATTGCCTGTCTGTGCTTTTCTCTCCACCTACCTGTGTGTCCACCTTAATGTACTTTTGTTTAGTGATTGGAATGTCCACTCCAATGTCTACCCTGAACCTCTCAGGACTCTTAAATCTTCCGTGCTCATGAAATGATGCAGGTAGGCACAGTCCACCCATCTCCCCATGCTTCTTTATTACTAGCTTGTTATAGATACCATTTGTTTCATGGCTCTCTGCTACTGCTATTGGAAATTATAGACTTTTTCCCTATAAACTTCCCCCTTCCCCTCGCACATCAATTTTTCTGCTTTCTCTTGCATTCTGAATTTCAATTCCTATTTGAATCCACAGAACCTAGTTTTAATATTATTGGCTAATTAATATATATCTTTTAAAAGAATGACTCTTTGCTTGCTTAGGTGGGTTGTTATTTTTAATGATTGCTTTAATGGTAGTCAAGGATGTCCTCGTCTAGGGAGGCCCTTTCTTTTTGTCCATAATGAGGCATAAGTCATTTGCACTGTCCTGAGATTTATGGAGGGACAGGGGTGGGGGGAAAGCACCTTTTCAATTTATTACATCTTAAACAAACTGCTCCCAAAGCAAGAGCAGACCAAAACAAAACAAAAGGACAGTAGAGCCTTGTGTACTGTTTAGTTTGATGTTTACTGAGTTGCATAGAGGTTTGCTGACTACTCTGGAATTGGTAGGCAAGACTTCACACACTTCATCTGAGTTCCTCTTTCATATTCTGTTTACCCTTAGCATTTTTTCCTTGTGTATCACCGTCAGCATCACTATCTCCATCTCCTCTAAAGTTACCTCATGTAGTTATATCCATGTCATTGGATAGTTATGATAGTTCATTTCACCATATCATGAATTTTTTTAGGGGGAAAAACAATGTGAAAGAGGGGCCTCTTTATTTCATACAGGTACACACAGTGACCTAAACACTTAGATATATGACCTCAAGGACATTTGTAATTGGATTAAAAAAAAAAAAAAAAAAAACCCTTTGTCTTTCCTCCTTTTTGTGACAAGGTAGTAGAACATGTGATTCAATTTTCCACTAAAATGCCACTTAATTTCATCCATGGGGTCTTCTCCATGAATTCTGTGCTGTCCCATCTTTTCAGGTTACATCATAGAAAGAATCTCCCACCAATGCAATTGACTTTTCACCTGTGCTATTGAAGTGCATTGTGGAGGGGCTGGTACCTGCATAGGTGGGAAAGTTGTGATTTCTTGGGCATGAGTTGAATGCAATTTATATTTCTACTATTAAAGGTTAAAGAGCAGGTCAGTTTCGAGGTGGGTTCAGTATACCTATTGTTACCTATTCTTTTCTCTTAGTTTACCTCTTTGTGAATTCCAGGAGAGAGAAAGCCCCACCATTCAACATAGTTTTGAAACATTGCTGAAGAGGCCAAGTTGGTTTCTGTGTGTATCCCATCCAGGCTCTGTGATGCTGCCAGTAAAATATCCCCCAATAATCCCTTTCTCTATACTCTGTCCTGCTTCGGGACACTTTTACTTAGCTGCTTTGGTTCATCCTTGTCTTGTTTTTGTAGCCCTTCTCCACCCAAATCCTCTTATTGTGACTGTGGAAAGAGGGTGCAATTTTATTACCGCAAACACTAAAGCAGACTTGAAACCTAAAGAAATAGTTGCTCATGGCCACATTGCTCTCTCTGCTTCCTTGACTTCGGAAATGAGGCATTTCATTTCTAACCATGGTTTGAAGACCATATAAATGTGTTTCACACAATACAAAACACCAGCTGTATGTAGATTCTAATATTTTTTCATTAAAAACCCGTTGCTTCTTCCCTCTTGCTTCTCTTGATATATACAGTGATAGAAAGCTCCCATGTACCTAAGACTTCCTTTTTTTTTCAGACTCAAACTTCAGAATATTTTCAATATCTGCAACATTATCTTTTGAATAATAATTACCTCTTATATTAAATTATAAGACAGCAGGATTCAGGATTAGATCTCCCCATATTATTCTAGTGAAGGAAATTATGACAGGGGTCATTTTTTAGAATTATGTAGCAGGGTAAAAGGTCCTAGGCAGCATTAGAAGGCAAAGGCGTTTATAATTAAATTGTAATTTAGGCCAGTGATTTATCGTTTTCTCAATGAAAAATTTGGTGCTGCCTAGAGATCCTAAGAGGAACTTTAGTGAGATACAACTTAATGAAATAATAAAAAGAAAAATTATTCTGGAATAAATTGTATTACAGTGGCGGAACAGTTGCAGCCTGCCTTCTGTGGGTATTTTCATTATCAACCCTATTTTTCAAGGATCTCTAATTTAACTATCATTTTCTTTTCAGGATAAAACATGGCCAGGGAATTTTGAATTTTTTATCCAGACAATTTTTGAAGACTTTGAAAATATAATTAAAAACCTTTGTTTATGTTTTTTCATGTTCACAAATACATTTGGAAACATTCCAATTTGCTTAAAAGTTGTTCAAATTGATGAAGTAACAGCAATGTTTCAAAGACTGATATATTTATTTTGGACTAATAGATGAGTCTGTTTTATTCGCTTATTATGGAGGCTCATGTCCATAAGGGTGGTCCTCTAGTATTTGTGTGTTATTTTTTATCTACAGTTCTGTATCTCCCGTGGGTGAGATAGGAGATCTATCTGATCTATGGGACAGATATACACAAACCAAAAGGGAAGTTGCAGAATATGAATCATTCTTCCATTGTAAAATGAAAAAGTGAGGTCAGGTTTAAAAGGAAAAGAGTAGAATCCTTTGTTTAAAAAAAAAAAAAAAAAGACTTTCACAAGCAACATGAAGTCAGTGATTTTTACAGAACTAATTGGGACAAAAGATTTGGCCCATGATAAGGCCAGTTCAATTAGTGTTTCAAGCTGAGAGATTAAACAGTTGAAATATTAAAAAAATGAAAGTACAGCTTGCATTTGTGGTGTGACACTTGCATTACTTGCATTTGTTACAATTCAAGTTGTTTACTTATTGCTATATTTCAGTTGTCTTCATAGAACCTTGATTGCTTTAATGATTTTGCTGGTGGTTCTGTAAAAATAATCAAGCTAATAAAATTTTAATGGCATGTGTTTTAAATAATTGGTTGAAAATGGTCTAAATATCTGCTTATCTAGTAGTCTGTAATAGCTTTTTCACTAAACACCTGATCTACTTGGTAAATAATCTGTGTTTCAAAAATGCACTGTGTACTTACATAATAGATTTCAGGTGTATTAAGAAAACAATATATATTCTACACATTCTTGAAATATCTTATTCAACAGAAATTGTTACCATTCATTGAGTAAAGAGTGTGCATTTGAGGAATTATCTAAAGCATGGTTATATGAAAAATCATAATGTCTTGCAAGAAGCTGTTAAGGTTTATCTTGTCTCTGATCACATAAGTTTTGTCTTTTTTACTTCTTAAACATACATGACAGACTTTGAGATGAACATTTTAGGGAGAGCAGAACCCTCAAAAATATGAACTTTTCAGAAGAGAGGAATGCTTTTTTAATTTTCAATACCTGCTTTGTAACGATGTCCTTCTGAATACTTTTTCAGGATATTAACCTGATGTTTCTAATCCTGTGGTCTTTCTCTGTCTTTCATATTTGAGACAAGATTGACCTGGTATGGTGACCCTGACATTGCTCTACAGGCCAAGCCCAGTGATGATGAAAGTACAGGAAAGCAGTGTGACCTTGGGCAAGTGACTGAATTGTTTCTCATCTGTAGAATAGGAATAATAATAACAGGATCTGCCTCATGAGGTTGTCAAGCATGTTAAATGAGTTAATTCAAACAAAGCACTTATAACAGTGTTTTGTGTATAGTAAGTACTTGATAAATGCTAGCTGGTATATCTGTTTACTTATAATTGTAGAGTATGACCATTCTTACTCGACAGTTGTTGACGAAAATATTCTATTAAAAGTCTTCAGTAAAAACTTGGCAATATAAATCTTGACCTACATATGAAAAGCTTTTGAAAGTGAAGCCAGTAAAGAAACAAACCACTAGGGGAAGTGACTTATATAACAGGCAATCCACAAAACATAGCTGTTTTATTCATGCAAAATATGTTAATCTGTCATTTTATATTCAATTCTCATGCCTTTTTTTTTTTTTTAACTTTTCATTTTCAAGTAATTTTAGACTTAGAGGAGTTTCAAAACAGGAAAGTTTGCATATAACTATCACTCAGCCTCCCCTAAAGTTAACTTCTTGCCTTGGTATAATTGTTAAGACTAAGAAATAATTATCAATAGAATACATTTAACCAAACTGAACAGTTTATTTGGATTTCACTGATTTTCAACTCACAGTCTCTTTATGTTCCAGGACCCAGTTCAGGTCCACACACTGCATTTAGCTGTCATTTCTCTTTAGTTTCCTCCAGTCTGTGACAGTTCCTTAGTCTTTCTTTGACTTTCATGACTTTGACAGTTTTGAAGAGTACTGGTTTCATATTTCATAGAATGTCCCTCAATTTGAAGTTTTCTGATTTTTTTATTTTTTTATCATTAGATTTGGTGGTTTTTGTGTTAGTCTCTCAGTTGTGTCTGACTCTTACAACTCCATGGACTGTAGCCCGCTGGGCTCCTCTGTCCACAGGATTTCCCAGGCAAGAATACTGGAATGGGTTGCCATTTCCTTCTCTCAGGGAAATTCCCAAACCAGGGATGAACTTGCATCTCTTGAGTCTCCTGCCTTGCAGGTGAATTCTTAACCACTGTGCCACCTGGGAAGCCTTCCTGATCATTTCTTAGTGTTTAAATGAAAAAGTTGAATTCAGAAATAGACATTTTTCTGACTCCACAGAATAACTCTGTTTTGAAATATGAGAAATAAGTGATCTCAGAATTGGTTTTTCTAAGAGTTAATTAAGATACATTTTTTCATTCCTTATTTCTCCAAAAAATTTTTTTGTTATAAATAACTAAACCCTCCTTTTTTTCTGTTTTTCTTTTCTTCTTTCTTTTCTTCATAGACTGTTGTGTCCCTTTTTGATGGGCTGTAAGCAAACTGCTACTATTAGGATTAATTGCTTCATGCTAGATATAATTAATGGTCACTAGTGATTATTGTAAAATTTAAGGTTGAAGCTTATCAACACTTTATTCCTACCTTAGAATTTATGTTTATATTGTCTTTCCATCATTTCCAGAAACCTCTGGAAATACTGAAGGTATGAAAGCCACAAGTCAAATTATATATGGAATTAAGGAAGGACTTTTGTGGGGGATTGCTGTGAGACAAGGGAAGAGGGTAGAGAATAAATCAGACCTCTATTGACTGTGTTCACAAACCTGATGGTTTTGATAAGTCTGACAATACACCCAAAATCCACACAAACGAAAGTGATGAACTTAGAGCTGAGCAATATACTACATTCAGTTCCTATTGTGTGTTTGTGTGTGTGTGGTAAGTTGTTTCAGTCCTGTCTGACTCTATGACCACATGGACTGCAGCCTGCCAGGCTCCTCTGTCCATGGGATTCTCCAGGCAAGAATACTGGAGTGGGTTGCCATGCCCTCCTCCAGGAAATCTGCCTGGCCCAGAGATCAAAGCTGCCATCACTTATATCTCCTGCACTGGCCAACAGGTTCTTTACCACTAGTGCCACCTGGGAAGTCCTCAGTTCCTAATGGTTTGTCTTAAAAACCAAATCGTATGAGGAGGTTTCCAGGCTGGATAGTTAATGAGAGTTACAGATAACTTAGCATATCGTTTATCAATGACTCTGTAATCAGAATTTTTGACTCCTCATACTGTGACCTTATCTAATGTGGATCCAAACAGCCACCATGGAAGTGGCAAGTGTCACAGTGTTAACTTCAGGAAGAATGTCAAGGTGCTACTTCTCATTTCAACCTCTTTTACAGTTTGAAAGTCAGATTACTCACTCTGGCATACCCTGATGGATACCATTTATATCTTTTGGGGACTATATCCTTTAACCCTGCAGGCTGCTTATTGAGAACCGCTGTGACTGTCTGCCAGAGGATGGTTTTCCTGATTGCATGCTCAGTTTGGTCAACATGTAGGGCAAGCCAAAATTGTCAGAGAGTTGATACCACCAGAAGAAACCATCAACTAGCGACAAGTGAGGGTTTAGTGGATACACCCTATGTCTTCCCTTGGTTAGAATAACTGGGGCATGTAATACATTAACTTCCAGAACCCCTGTGGGTTTAAGCTCCAATTGCCCACTAACTCAGTAATGCACCTTGTTGACGTCTTACCCTTCTGTGTCATGCATGCTGGTTTTTCCCCAGATAACTTCCCAAATAAACTACTTGCATTATTATCCTTGCCTCAACGTCTGCTTTTGGGAGAATATAAACTATAGCCAGACCAAGTCTGAGTTATCTCTTAGCATAAAACAGTTTCCAAATCCCTTACTTCCTCTCCTTTGCTGCTCCTGTATGCTTATTTTGTTCCTCTGGCCTCTTGTCCAACTGGTTTCTCTCTGGGGAGCTTATGGATGAGCAGGTGAGTAGGATAGAAGACACTGGTGATGCTGAGACAAATGCGTATTGTAGCATCAGGGCAGGGAAGAGAAATCAGGCATTTACTGAGTGCCTGCTCTGACCCAGGCACTGGACTTTATTAAGTGCTTTACAAAGGTTATTTCATCTCATTCCCTCACCAGCCCTGGAAGGACTGAAATATATGAGTCTTTGGCAACCATTTGTGTGAATAGCAGTATTAAGGCAGAGTTGTTTGGCTGAACAAGTCACCCTCCCCTCTTGTAGTCACTGGCCATGCCATGGATCTGAACTTAAGCTTAGTGACATACTTGATTTTTCTAACTCTTGGGTCAATCATGGCTGTTTTTTTCCATTGGTCAGTAAATGGCCTAATCATCATGTGGCCTTTTGCTTCATATTTGTCACTGTCAAGTTGGCTTTGTATTTTGGAAAGCTTCCAGAACTCATTACCATAATGATAAAAGGAGAGATGCAGTGGGTGCCTGGGCTGATTTCCATTGAGAGAAGTTCATATTCTCAGCACAAGGACTTGGAAAACTGTTTAGAGGGGCCATTCTTGCTTTCAGAATTTATCCCTTCAAAACCAAAAGAACCTGCAAACCTGTATGCTAAAAAACGTTCATGGTTATTTGAGTCTGCAGAATTGGAGCTGTCAACTTGTCCAGAATTAGCCTGCAAGACAGACAAGGTTGATGGCAGAACTCTAACACTAATTTACTTATAATTTGCTTTTGTTTCTTCTCATCTTGGGAGCCATTCCTTGGTGTTTCATAATCAGTCACAAGCCAGGCAAACTCATAGGCTTTTTCCTGTAATAGGTGTAAGACAAGCAAAGGAATTCTAAGAAAAGCACCTAAATGGAAGGCAGGAGTTTTGTTTTGTTTATTGTAGTTGAGATCTTCTGAAGAGAAGAACCTTTTGTACTGACTTGCAGAGCTGTCCTTTATGTGACTCTTAAGAGCCCAAGTTTGTACTTATTAGACAGAGGCCAGTGTGGACTTTACAAGGAGGAAAGAGCTTGACTTTCATCTTAGCCTTTATAGTGCAGGCTATAGGCTGGTCTGTATTCTCACTTGTCATTTTCTTGTCTGCTATGGTGTTGGGAGCTCTCCAGGAACTCTTCGTGATGCAGCTAAAACACAAGTGTCTTGAGAAGCCCTAATCCAAAGTGAATCTTCTATAAATAATAAACAGCAAATAGGCTCCACTTAGTTATATTAACCTCCAAATAGGTCAGGCACATTGTTTAAAAATGCAAACATCACAATAAAACGGATTCCCTAGATGCAGAATTTGATGTGTATGTGCAGATTTTCTGGACATGGTACAGGAAAAAATAGCCCACACCTATGCTTCACTACTTAAAATATTTATATATTATCTCTGAAAAGTGCTACTTTTGAGATGCTATTTATTATAAGCTGATAGAACTCAAGGGCTCTCTGTCCTCGTAAAAGTCCTTCTTATCTTTCCTGATTGCTGAGTAGTTACTGCTAACTTTACTTTCCAAGACCTGTGGAGTCCTCAAGTGAATTGGCGCTCTTGCCAAATTTTTCATGATTTCTTGCTGAACAACTTGGCATTCATTGCAATACTCTTTTAGTTTTTTCAATGGGTCTAATTTCACATGTTAAGAATCTTATTGTTTGCCAGCCAAAATAAGATGGCACAGTTCAAAACTATGTATACAATTCAAAACATTTTTTCATGCGGAGCTCATTCTGCTTGCCTTTCTGCCTCGATTGTACGTTAACTTCATTTCTTTCATGCCAGGAATAATTAGACAATTAAGTGCTGATGCTCTGCAAATGAAATGGCATATTTTCATTGAAATTCTAACTACAAAAATACCTAGTCTAATTCTAATTCTCATTCCTTCTTAAAATCAGATGGGTAAAATGTTCCACTGCAAACTGTAACATACAGACCTGAAAGTATTTGTACTTGGACAAAGATATGGGACTGTAATTCGACTGAGGAATGGCAGTAATTACTTTTTCCCTGGGAAGAGTAATTCTTTTTTTTTTTTTTTTTTTTTTTTTTAGTAATTCTTGCAATTAAAAATATACAGAGCTTGTGAGAGACATTTCTGTACTTCCCAATTTGCTTATGGTTTAGCCATTACCCATGTCAATCTATAATTCTGTTGTAATGATTTCAAGAGTAAATAAAAGCTGCATGATGTCTCACAGTGTATATATGTGTGTGTATATATATGTGTGTGTGTATATATATATATATATACACATATATATATATATACATATATATATATATATATATATATATATATATATATATAGAGAGAGAGAGAGAGAGAGAGAGAGAGAGAGAAGGGACTTTCATTGCTGTGTTGAAATCTCCTGATCCTTTAAAACTACCTCCTTTAAATCTTCTTTTAATTCCTTTCCTTCTCCTCTCAACACCATGCTGCTGCTGCTGCTGCTAAGTCGCTTCAGTCGTGTCCGACTCGTGCGACCCCATAGATGGCAGCCCACCAGGCTCCGCCATCCCTGGGATTCTCCAGGCAAGAACACTGGAGTGGGTTGCCATTTCCTTCTCCAATGCATGAGAGTGAAAAGTGAAAGTGAAGTCGCTCAGTCGTGTCCGACTCTTAGCAACCCCATGGACTATAGCCTACCAAGCTCCTCTGTCCATGGGATTTTCCAGGCAAGAGTACTGGAGTGGGGTGCCATTGCCTTCTCCCCTCAACACCATAGAATTGCCATAATTAAGAGATGATATAGAAGTCCAGTTTACTTGGGATCTGGCTATACATCTGGTTGGATCCATTCATATAAAAGGGATATAATGTAATTCCCAGCCTGATCCACCAGGTCTCCTCTGTAGTTTCCCATCTGAAGATTGCACTGAACTCTAATAATCTCTTTAAAAATGAAATCCCTTATTCTATAGGAGAGTTGCTCCCTTCTCTCCCCAACCCATGTCTTCCATACACACTGTCACTTCTGCCACATTGTATTCATTAGAAGCAAGTCATTAAGTGCAACCCACAGTTAAAAGAGGAGAATTAAGTTTTACTTCTGGAAAGGAAGAATGTTAAATAATCTGTGGACATATTTTAAAACCACCAGAATCCTGGATAAGGATTTCAGATGGAGGAGTGACGTGAATCTTCAGTAGAAAAATGTTGGCCTAAATATGGAGTGCAGAGTATGCTCATATAAGAAGAGCCTGGGTTATTTGATCAGAATCTCCTTTACCCACTAAACCAGAAAACCTATTAAGGCAGGGACTACATTACCATTGATTCTCCAGCACTTGAAATCCCTTGCATGTAAGAGATGCTCCTTAAATAATTTTACAATGATTGAATCAATTAATCACTAACTCAATAAATGAAAAGGTAATGAGGAATGAGTGACTTGATTACATAATTTGAGAGAAAGTATGTCAAAATGGTAAAGAAGGTACTCCTTCTTAGTAGTGGAATCATTCCACTACTCTGTGGAATCATAATCAGAGCCAGGCTCCACCACATACCAGATGCATTTCTTGGGAGGTCACTTAATCTTTCCAAGCCTCAGAGTAAAAATGGGAATATTAATAGAAGCTATCCTATAGAGTTATTATAAGGATTACATGATAATTAGGTATAGTATTTGGTACATAGTAAACATTTAATAAATGCTTATTAATAGACAATATTTTTAGACAATGTTTATTAATTATTGTCTATAATAAATAGTTATTAGAACTATTGTTAATACTCAAGTTTTCAAGCTGTTAAATAACAGAACCAGAATTTGAATTCATATCTGTCTTGTTTGAAAGCTCATAGTCCTAACTTTTGTAACTTTAAGAATGGAGGTAATACTATCCTTTCATATTATTATAAAATATTTAATACAGTTCCCTGTGCTATGCAATAGGTCCTTGTTGTTAATTTTATAAATACTAATGTATACATGTTAGTCCCAAACTCCTGATTTATCCCTCCCCCTTTTCCCCTTTGGTAACCATAAATTATTTTCTATATCTGTGGTTCTGTTTATGTTTTATGTATGTTAATTTGTATCTTTTTTTTAGATTCCACATGTAAGTAAATCTGAAAAAAGGATATATATATATAAATATAAAAGAATATATAATATAGATAAAATGAAAACAAATATATAAAAACTGAATCACTTTGTTGCACACCTGAAACTAACACAACTTTGTAAATCAACTATATTTCAATTAAAAAGTTACTTTTTCATGAGTAATGGTGTTTAAATTCAGTGGGCCTCTTCGGTCAATGTTTTGATAGAAGTTCTATAGTACTTGGCTTTTAACAAAGTCTTGGGCTTTTTTTAATTCAGTTGTGGAAGGAGATGATGGAGCTTCTATAGGCTTAATTTTTAACAGGTTTTTCTAAGCTAGTTCTAGAAAACAGCAGTTAATACCTCCAGGACCATTTTTAGAGAACACTTGTTTTGATTGACTAAGCTATATAGCAGGAACAGTAGCAGCAGCACAAAACCACTCCAAGTTGTGTTGGATAGCTGAGAGACCCCACATAACCTATGTTTATGAACATGTGAGAAACCTTTAATTTCTTATAGACACCATTTTCTTCTATGCTTTTCTTTCTACAGTGTTCAGTTTGATATGTGGGAAAGAATAGATCTGTGTTGGTAATCTATTGATGAGTAACAAGCCACTCCATACTATAGAGGCTTAAAATAATAATCATTTAATTTTCTCACCAATCTTTAAGTCAGAGGTTTGGGCTGGAATCTGCTGGGCAGTGTTGCTGGTCTCACCTGCAGGGGATGGCTGGAGTAGGAACAGATGGTCTAAAATAGCCTCACTTACACGTTTGGTGCTGGTACTAGCTTTCAACTGAACCATGTATCTCTAGACTCTAGCTGGGCTTATTCACATCATAGCAGTCAAAATAGGAAATGTCCCAGTGAACAAGTGCTTTTCAAGATTCAGCTGCATGACATTTGTAGATAACCCATTGGCCAAGAAAGTCACATGGCCAAGCCCAGATTCAAGGGTTGGACAAAACTGCTTTAGAATAAAAACTACTTTAGAACTCCATGGACAGAGGAGCCTGGGGGGCTAAGTTCCACGGATCAAAAAAAGTCAGATACGACCGAGTGACTAACACTTTCACTTTCTTGATGGGAAGAATGAAAAATGCTACAGAGTTGTACTGAAAAGAGGTATGCTTTGTTCTGGGATGGTAGAATCATTTTGGCTGTCTCTGCAAACAGTTACCACAATGTGGAAGATAGTAGCAATTTCATGCTTCCAAGGTGTGAAGCAAGTCCGGAAAGATCTTTTGAGGTATTTACATCTCAGAGTTATATCTGGTACAGAATTGATGTGAAATGTGTTTCTTTTATAGGCACTTCAATTAGGTTATTAGGTGACCACATAGTGTTAGTTGGTGATCGCTAAAACCTTAATGCACATGCCCTGTATGTGGATGCTAAGATACAAACAGATCTGAGTTTGCAAATCTAGCTTGGGACTGTTGGGTGGATGTAAAAGCTTCACTAATGCTTCTTAAATAGTGTATGTCTCCAGGACTGGGTAAACTTTGCTAACAAAATTTCATAGTCATGTTTTCCAATTTCTTATGAAAATTTTAAAATTCCAGGAGACCTTCAGAAATTTCACTTATTCTATCTGACTTACGGCATAGAACTCCCGATACAATCATCTCAGGAAACTGCCATGCTGTGCCTAGGCCCTCTCTCTCTGAATCCCCACTCTCTAAGCCCCATGTCCAAGTAAGAGAGCTAGTTATATGTTAAGCAAGTGGAAGAAGAGTGAGAAGTTGGGAACACAAGTTTAATTTCTTCCACAGCCAACAAAGCATCTGCATGGTGTCTAACCTGTTTCCTTGCTTGTTAGGTCAGAAACTGTGCCTGCTGCATGGCCCCTCACCTCCTCTTACCTTGCAGCTCAGACATGCTGCAAAATCAGCAACCCTAGGAAATCAACCTCTGGGACCCTGTGGCAACTCTTCTTGGATGTTTAGTGAAGTTAAAATTTGAGGACGTTCTAAAATTGTACTGTCCCCTTGGCATGTGAAATCATGGTTATGTTAATAAAAGTGATGTGGAACCTTAAAGTTTTCAAGTAAATAGATCTTATTTTGATATTTTGAATTGGAAAAAAATGCAATATTTCTAAGATTCAGTTCAGTTCAGTTCAGTCGCTCAGTCGTGTCCGACTGTTTGTGACCCCATGTATCGCAGCACGCCAGGCCTCCCTGTCCATCACCAACTCCCGGAGTTTACCCAAACCCATGCCCATCTAGTCAGTGATGCCATCCAACCATCTCATCCTCTGTCATCCCCTTCTCCTCCTGCCCCCAATCCTTCCCAGCATTAGGGTCTTTTCCAATGAGTCAACTCTTCACATTAGGTGGCCAAAGTATTGGAGTTTCAGCTTCAACATCAGTCCTTCCAATGAACACCCAGGACTGATCTCCTTTGGGATGGACTGGTTGGATCTCCTTGCAGTCCAAGGGACTCTCAAGAGTCTTCTCCAACACCACAGTCCAAAAGCATAATTCTTTGGCACTCAGCTTTCTTCACCGTCCAACTCTCACATCCATACATGACCACTGGAAAAACCATAGCCTTGACTAGACAGACCTTTGTTGGCAAAGTAATGTCTCTGCTTTTCAATATGCTATCTAGGTTGGCTATAACCTTCCTTCCAAGGAGTAAGCATCTTTTCATTTCATGGCTGCAATCACCATCCGCAGTGATTTTGGAGCCCAAAAATATAAAGTCTGACACTGTTTCCACTGTTTCCCCATCTATTTCCCATGAAGTGATGGGACCAGATGCCATGATCTTAGTTTTCTGAACGTTGAGCTTTAAGCCAACTTTTTCACTCTTCTCTTTCACTTTCATCAAGAGGCTCTTTAGTTCTTCTTCACTTTCTGCCATAAGGGTGGTGTCATCTGCATATCTGAGGTTACTGATATTTCTCCCGGCAATCTTGATTCCAGCTTGTGTTTCTTCCAGCCCAGCATTTCTCATCATGTACTCTGCATATAAGTTAAATAAGCAGGGTGACAATATACAGCCTTGACGTACTCCTTTTCCTATTTGGAACCAGTCTGTTGTTCCATGTCCAGTTCTAACTGTTGCTTCCTGACCTGCATACAGGTTTCTCAAGAGACAGATCAGATGGTCTGGTATTCCCATCTCTTTCAGAATTTTCCACAGTTTATTGTGATCCACGTAGTCAAAGGCTTTGGCATAGTCAATAAAGCAGAAATAGATGTTTTTCTGGAACTCTCTTGCTTTTTCGATGATCCAGCGGATATTGGCAATTTGATCTCTGGTTCCTCTGCCTTTTCTAAAACCAGCTTGAACATCTGGAAGTTCACGGTTCACGTATTGCTGAAGCCTGGCTTGGAGAATTTTGAGCATTACTTTACTAGCATGTGAGATGAGTGCAATTGTGTGGTAGTTTGAGCATTCTTTGGCATTGCCTTTCTTTGGGATTGGAACGAAAACTGACCTTTTCCAGTCCTGTGGCCACTGCTGAGTTTTCCAAATTTGCTGGCATATCGAGTGCAGCACTTTCACAGCATCACCTTTGAGGATTTGAAATTGCTCAACTGGAATTCCATCACCTCCACTAGCTTTGTTCATAGTGATGCTTTCTAAGGCCCACTTGACTTCCCATTCCAGGATGTCTGGCTCTAGGTGAGTGATCACACCATCGTGATTATCTGGGTCGTGAAGATCTTTTTTGTACAGTTCTTCTGTGTATTCTTGCCACCTCTTCTTAATATTGTCTGCTTCTGTTAGGTCCATACCATTTCTGTCCTTTATCGAGCCTATCTTTGCATGAAATGTTCCTTTGGCATCTCTAATTTTCTTGAAGAGGTCTCTAGTCTTTCCCAATCTGTTGTTTTCCTCTATTTGTTTGCACTGATCGCTGAGGAAGGCTTTCTTATCTCTCCTTGCTATTCTTTGGAACTCTGCATTCAGATGAGAATATCTTTCCTTTTCTCCTTTGCTTTTCGCTTCTCTTCTTTTCCCAGCTATCTGTAAGGCCTCCTCAGACAGCCATTTTGCTTTTTTGCATTTCTTTTCCCATTATAACCCCTCCTAAATTTGCACCTCGAGGTTTAATTGATTATGTCTTGTAACAACCAGCAGTTATCATTTGGCATATAAGCCTGGTGTGCTGCAGTCCATGGGGTCGCAAAGGGTGGGACTTAACAACTGAACAACAACAACGTGTTTCTTGGATCATTTTGAGTGGATTGATTTGTATTAAACTGGATTTGGGGCTTTAAATCAGAAAAAAATGCATTGCTTAAAGAAAAAGCTACAGTTATTGTGGAAATGTTGGGGTCTAACAGAAGAGTGGTCTTTAATATTAACATTTTCTGAATCTTTAGAGGATGCTAATAATGCTACTTCTCTTCCTATTGTACATGATCAGAATACACTGTGGGCCCACTATGTAGCTTATCTTAGCTTTTGATTCTCAACATTTAACAACACAATTTATCTAGTAGTAAAAGATCCAGAAGTTTGAAAACTCATTAAATAAAAAATACAGCTTAAAGAAAAGGTATATTATGTCTCTTGCAACATCCCATTTTTTTTCTTTAATTGAGGATGTTAAAAATTAAGTTCCCCTTCCCTGGAGGTGTGCACAAAGGTTCTCTTCTGGTAAGGGTGATGAATCGAAGGTAGTGTGGATCTTGATCAAGGTAACCCAAGCACATTGGACGTGTTACGTTCATTTCCTTGGTGCTAAGGTGGTAGACTATGGGACTCTCCTAAAGAAGGGGTTCTGAATCCAGAAATAAATGCTACAAATTTAATAGTTACTCTAGTGAGTATCCTGCAAGTACAGGAATGTTCACTTTTATGCTTAGTACAGTGAGTTGTACATCAGACATGCCCTGCTGAGGGGAAGCCCTCATCCTAAACCGGAAGGCTCCACCCAGAGGTCTGAAGCCTGGATGACCTTTGTGCACTGATCATACTGGACAGCTCTGAAGACCACTTAACTGCACAAGGCATTCACTTCCTTAACACATAGAGAGCATGTTCAAGTTCCCCAAGAGTTGGTTGGGTTTGTCCATTGCTGTAGGTCAGATTTTTCCAAAATGAGTTCTGCATGATGCCCTGCCCATGATACTCTCAGAAAGAAAAAGGGATTTATAGCTGGAATGATTTGAATATATCATTATCCCCTTGGAGATTCACATAAGCATATTAGAGGTTAAAATAAGTTCTACGTGAAGACAACTGTTTAATCTTGTTTAAGCTATCTTTTCCTACACGTCTGTGAACACAGATTTATTTTTCCTGACACGTAATAACATCCCACACTTCAAAGAATATTGCTGTAGATAATCTAAGTTTGATCCTCACATTAAGCATACTTTTAGAGACTGACTGACATCGCGTGGCATTGGCTCCTTGTAGAAGAGCATTTGCCATGCTGCTATTTGCTACTGTGCCATCAGCCGACTTAAGAGTTGTTCCAGAAATGAGACACAGGAAACTTGCCATTACATTCATCGTGGGCACCTCTTTAAGTATGTAATCAACATGATTAAATAACATAATCATGGAATTGGTATATTAAAATAATATACATTTATTACCTTACAGTTCTGAAGGTTAGAAGTTGGAAATGGGTCTCATTGGGCTAAAGGCAAGGTGCTGGCAGATCTCTGTTCCTCCTGGAGGCTCCAAGGGAGAGTTCATTGTCTTGCCTTTTCTAGCTTCTAGAGACTACCCACATTTGTTGGCTCATGGCCTGCGTTATCTTCAAAGCCAGCAACAGCCAGTCCAGTTTTTGTCATGATTCCAACTCTTTGTCTGGTTCTTGATCTTCTGTCTCTCTCTTCCACTTTTAAAGGACCCTTGTGATTATCCAAAGCCTAACCAGTTAATTCAGGATAATTTCCTTATTTTAAGGTCTGCTGTTGAGCAGCTGTAATTTCATCTGTAGTCTTAAATCCCCCTTGCTGCATAATCAATATATTCATAGGGTCCTGGAGAAGGAGGTGAACATCTTTGAAGAGTGGTTATTATTCCTACACAACACAGCATGCATATTACTCTTTGTGCTTTGGCTTCTAGGACGTTGAGAACTATTTAATAACTATTTGGACCTTTATCTTATTTTCCTAACCTTATTTTTCTTTGTTCTTATATTTTCCTTCTTTTGTAAAATTCATGTCATCACACATGCCTGCACATTTATAAGCCTTGTCAAAATGTAGTAGAAATAATCAGTGCCAATAATGAATCTCAAAAATGGTGGTTGGCAAAGTACAGCCCATGGGCCAAATCCAGCCTGCCTCTTGTTTCTGTAAATAAATTCTATTGGAACCCACCTATTGTTTTCCTGATATAAGGACTGAATTGAGTAGCTCTAGCATAGAGCATGTGGCCCGCAAAAAGGAAAATATTTAGACTCTGGCCCTTTACAGAAAAAGTTTGCCAGCCCTTTCTCTAGACACTCTGTGGCTTATTAGCATGTTGGTCTCTTTTTACTACAAAGGGAGATACTGGGTTGCTTAAAATCCCTGAGACATGTTGCATATAGTCATTTTTAGGTTTTAGCTTTAGTAGAGATTTGTGAAATGACCCCTGGAGTCTGGGACAGTATGAATATAATCTAAGTCACTTAAGAAAATAAGATGGCCTGTTGACTTTATTAAATCAGTTTCTATTTACATATTTTCGAAAGGTTATACAGTGACTTAAGTCTCTGATTAAATTTTGTTGATCGGTGGTTACCACCTTGTCACGCACATAGACATACACACACTGCTATTTCCTCTGCTCAACCTTTAGAAGAATGAGAGGGAAGTGACCATGGGCTTTGAGCTATTCTTAGCATTTCTCAAGTCTGGTAGTAATCATGCATTCACCCATAATATGCATCACTGATGGTTTCAAAATGGAACAACAACATTTTAATAAACACTATTTATGTACTTGTATACTTGTGCTTTATAATAAAAGTTATCTGTGAGAGTAAAAATGTTGAAAATCTCTAGAGTATAGTCTGTTTCCAAAAATCATGTACTTGTTATTTATCTTTCTTTTAAGTCAGTGATTAACATATGAATTATGAACTGTGTAGATGATGCATTTCTTTATGACCTTTCCAAATGAAGTAGTTTTGGATTTTCTTCTAAAGGATATCTGCATTTTGAGCAACCTTTCTTTAAAGCAACATTCCTGAGTAACTTATGAGTAAAAATCTTAATTCTGAATGCAGTTTATACATGGAGGAAGAATGGGATATTAAGTCTGAAGAACAGGATTAGGTACCTATCGTAGGGCAACTTCTAAGAATGCCCTCATTAGATAGTACTAAATAGGCTTGACACCTAGGCATTTACTTTTCTTCTTTAAAGCTTTATTGAGGTAGTATTAATACACAAAAAATTGCATGCACTTAACATATTTATCTTGATGAGTTTGGTCATATGCCTACTATGACATCACCACAACCAAGGTACTAAACATACCAATCACCTCTTACTATTTCCTTTTGTTCTTTGGTAGTTTCATTGTTGTGGTTGTTATTTGGTTTTTAGTAAGAATATTTAACATGAAATCTATCCTCTTAACATATTTCAAAGCCTGCAATTCCAATTCTGTGTTGGTAACTATTGGTACTGTGTTGTATAGCAGGTCTCTAAAATTTATTCCTTTTGCATAATGGAAACCATATACCCACTGAAAAATAATTCCGCATTTCCCCCTCTCCCCATCCCCTGGCAATCACCATTCTGTTCTTTCTTCTATGAGTCTGACTATGTTTCATAAAAATTAGAAAAAGAAGCATGCAGTGTTCGTCCTCAGGTAGTTTACTCCTTCACTTAGCATAATTCTCCAAGTTCACGCATATGGTCACAAATGGCTGGATTTACTTCTTTTTTAAGGCTGAATAATATCCCACAAAGTGTGTTTACCTTTATAATGGCTTGGAAACAATAACCAGAACCAAGGCTTGGCTTGTTCTAGACTCCTGCCTGTTCTGAATTAAATTTCTGTCTCTATTTCTGGGCTCTTTCTTTGCCCATTTTTGGTCAGCCCCCTCCTCTCTAATCTTAATCTCCCCACGTTTTCAGTAGCTATAATTTTAATGAAATAGTCTTTTTAAAGTTCATGTTTTAAAATTTACTTTAGTCCTACTTCACTTATTTGGTGAGGCACTTTAAACTTGATTTTGGACAATGATTCTTAAAACTGTTTTGAGGTATAACCAGTGAATGGATCAATTATTGTTGCTTTTCTGAAACAATTGTCTCCAATTAAAACGTTTCCCCCTCCCATGCTCTTCTAATTTACATATCCATTTTAGTTTGGGAAAAATGGCAATGTATTTATAGAACCATTTTCTACCAGGTTTGACCATCTCAACTTTAATTTCTCTACGTAAAAGTAAATATTAAACAGTAAGTTACTCTCTCCCATAAAAGCAGGCATCCACTGAAAGACAGTCACTTCTTTATAACATTGAGTCTACTTCTCTCTAATGTTCCCCAGTGGCTCAATGATAAAGAATCCGCCTGCAATGCAGAAGCCAAAGGAGACCTGGGTTCAATCCCTGGGTTGGGAAGATCCCCTGGAGGAGGAAATGGCAACCCACTCCAGTATTCTTGCTTGGAAAATCCCATGGACAGAGGAGACTGGCGGGCTATAGTCCATTTAGCAGCATAGCAGCAATGTTGTGTAGAATAACCAAGGTGCTTGCAGTAACTTTCCGCTTGTGCTATTCTTGCTGGATTTCCGGACTTTTTATTGTTCCTTGGCACTCAGTCTTTGCATGTGATATATTGTACTTTTGTTCTGTGTCATCCTATTTACAGCATGCTGGTGACAATATATGAACTATACCAATTTCCACACACTATGAAAGGTAGTTATCCACACACAAAAGCAAAAATGAGGTTAAAAAGTTCACTTGAATTTGGATCTTTAGTAAAAAAAAAAAAAAAAAAAAAAAGATACAGTTTTAGATTGGCCATTTGTCCATTAAAGTTTTGTGTTATTATTAGGCTAATTTACATAGTATACTTCTACCACTGAGTTCCAAACTCAACTTAGAACTCATCTTTATGTTTGGAGAAGAAATTTGCTGTCACTTACTTTGTCCTTTTCCCAGGTGGAGACCTGTGAGAAAATCACAAATTCATTTGTCTTCTCCTAAATCAGCAGTTAAACTAGTAATAAAATATATCCATCATTAGTGATTTATTATTTAATGTGGAATGAATTTCTATTACTACCTTCTACTTCTACCTCTTTTTTGAGAGGGAAGAAGGTGGAAGGGATGGGACTTTATTTTCCAGTAGAAACAGTGCTTCCATTCTGAGATGTGATGAAGCAGTCAATGCTCATTCTGACCATGACCTCCAGAGCTGGCAGATTTTTATCGACTTCTCACTCAGAATACCTCATTTTTGTCCACACATATATATTACAACTCTTAACTCTTCTTGATCATTTTGATTGCTATTTTCTATATATTTTCCTTACAGTAATTCTTTTTTAATGTATTTACAGACTTGTGGATTTCTTAAATTCTTCTGTGACCAAAAGAAGCAGGAATCAAAGAACGCTTCCCTTGGTATGTACACACATCCCAATTGGGATGCCCATGGCTTTCTCAGAGTACTTTGTTTTATTCAAAGTAGTTGGAGGTTGATTTCACATGGAAGGTGTTCTCCTGTCTGATTTCTTAGACATGATGATTTGGATTATGGATGACATAGAAATGCCTGACTTAAATTTTAATGGCTTTACTTCTCAAACTCTATGTGTTTTTTCCCCAATTTTCCTGAATGAATTTGACTTTTGCTACAAGTGTTTTTATGCCTTCTGCACACTTTAATAAGCTCAACAAATACTTAAATTTTGTTCCCAAGAAAATGAATCCAGTTGGTGAAGATTCTGTTGGTATGTAGGTAGGGACAATCAGCAATTTCTGAGGAAATTCTTGTTATTATAAGTCACGAGCTTTGGCATTTTCAGCGGTTAGTTATTGCTGGTCTTGGTGTGAGTGTCATGTGGATGGCATATAGATGTATTCCTTGTTGAGAATGATCATAGATATGGACCTCTGTTGTTCTAGAAATGAATGAAGAATAATGATGGGGAAATCCACAGAGCAGTGAAATAGGATGTTGTTTGGAATTCATTGAATGTTTCTTGAAATTCGTTTCCATGGCAGTAGTTAGACATGTGGATATGGCAAATGCACTCTCCAGAAAAATTGTGGTTTGGGTTTTCCTAAATAGGGAAAAAGAAAAGAGAAAGAGAGTTTTCAGTGTTACGGCATGTTGGAAGTAGAAACAAGTTGCCATTTGCCATTTCCTATGCCTCTTTCCTATTGCACAATGCTTCTGACCTGGGGAGCATTTCATTGTCCAGCAAAACATCTTTCTCTCTGACCTGAAGGATACAAGGCAAGATTTAGTATTGCTCTGGAAATATACTCCTCCATCCTGTGATTTCAAAGTAGAGACATTGTTAAGAAAGAGCAGAGACTGGGGTGACTGCATCAGATATTCATTTGATGAAGTGTTCAGGAAACCAGATGGTTGGTATCAAATAAATGCCTTGATAAAATACTTTAGAAATAAGAACTGGTTACCATTAAAAAAAATATATACCCCTCTGGAGGAATTTGCTTATGACTTTCACCATTTTGTTTTCATTTATATTGAGTAGTTTTAAAAATTAAATATATCTGTGAGTATAAACCAAGCTTGGACTATAGATTTTAAAAAGTCAGTGTGCTTTAGTGTGGATATTTGATCCCTACTTGGTCACCTGGCGTCCTTATCCTGGTTATCAGAGCAACATCTGATTCCATCTTAGATGGAATACTGACATTTGTGCACATTGAAGCCCCAAACACTTGTATTTTCCAACAATGAGAACACTGGGTGTTTCTCTTTGTGTGTGCTATCTTTGTGTGTGCTAATGGTATGGACTGATTTTGCAGAATCACTGCAGCAAGTTGTAAATGATGTATGAAATGGAAAATTCCTGTCCAGTGCACAGAGCGAATATATACGTTCTATGCAATCACTGCAGTGCTGGGCTGTTTATTTTAATATCTCCTTTAGATATATAGTAATTTCTTTGGTGAGTCATATCCAGATGCTTATCACTGGCACAGAGCACCAATTTCCTTTATATGCATTTCATATGAATTTCAGTCATGTATTAAATATACTTAAATTAATAAAATACTATATTTGAGAGAATTTGACTTTTAATATTTTATGAAAATCATAGCAGTATACTATATACTAGTTTTGAAAAATTTCAGAAATATCAAAGAGTCCAAATAGTAAAATTAGAAATCATTTAATCTCATTATGGAAAAATATCCTCTTTATGTTTAATATTTATCTTTTAAGGCTTTTATCCCCCGTGATTAGACTTCATTCTTTAAAAAGAAAATTATTAAGTTGTCTTATTTGTAAATCTTTATTCCCCATTGCCAGTACAGCTTGAATATCTTTTTATGCTCTTCTACAATGTAACTTTATCACTGCCTACTATTCAATTACATGAGTGTAGCACAAAGAAGATTTACCTGTTCTTATTGAACAGTGAACATTTAGGTTGTTTCTAATTTTGCTGACACAAACATTTCCTCTATAGGCACTGCAATTTTATGTGATTTCATTAATTTTGGTATATGTTTGGCAATGCCACACTTGTCTCCACTCGTCTCTTTCAAAATATTCTTGGTTTTTGTATTTGTTTTTCGTGTTGGAATTTGATGATAATCCAGTTAGAACTGGCATCTCTGTAAAACTGAGTCATTATTGTTGGCGGATTTTCTAACATGGATTCATTTTAGTATACCAGAAGTAAGCACCCTTAATTAGGTCACAATAATTTTTTATTTAGAGTTTCTGCATCTAATGCCTAAGATGTATCTGTAAAGTTCTCTCTTTGTGACTTTTCTGTTAATATTTTGAATGAGGGTCTTACAACATTAATTAACAAGAATTCTCCATCTTCTTTGGCCCTCCTCCCCACCCCACACTGTGCTCTGGAGGCATTTAAATAGCATGGAGGTGACCCCTGTTCTTTAAGTAATGTCTCCATCTGGGTTATTTGGGGGGATAATTTCTTGGAAACCTCTCATTTCCTCTCAAGGTTATTTTTTGTTTAGATTTTTTTCTATCTTCACACTAACTTCTTAAGTTGTATGTTCAATTCATGTTTACTATTTAAAATATTTCAAACTACTCATTTTCCCATGATTTTCATTTTAGCTGAATCATATGACTTTTGATATGTTGTATTCATTCATTTTTAGTAATTTAATGTATTTAAATTTAATAAATCATTCTGTAAAAAAAATCAATTTAATTCATTGTTTAATAACTTGAAGTATTTTTATATCCTCTATGACCCAAAATTCTTTCAAAAGAGTAAATTTTAAAATAGTTGAATTTTAAGATTTCATCTGTTATTATTAATTTCTAGTTTAATTGTCTCTGAAATATACCTGGTATGACTTTTACTTGAACTTTACTGACATTGTCCTGATGAAACAGTATACATGGTCCTCTTTGGAAGGCAGACCATGGGCACTGGAGATGAATGTTATTTTATCTACAGTAGATAATTTATTGTATTATCAAGCTTTTCTACATCATAGCTTATTTTTGTGTGTGTGTGTCTTCTTCAGTCTTCTTCAGGCAATTGTGAGGGATATTAAAATCCTTTATTAATTTGTTCTTGTCATTCTTTAACTCTTATTTAGAGGTATTTGCATTCTGACAGAGAATTATTATTTGACACACAAACATTGTATATTTGTGTTGAATTTTACTGCCTTAATATAACATCTCCTTTGAACATTTGCCTTGAATTTTCTTTAATATTAGTATTAAAACCACTGTTTTCCTTTTATGTGTATCTCTTTAACATATCTTTCCTCATCTTTTCCTCATCCTCTTTGTACTCATTGTCTTAGCTATATCTCTTGTAAAAAAAATATGTTATTGGATTTTATTTTGTAGCTCAGTTTTCTACTTTTTATCTTCTCACAGAGAAGTTTAAGCCATTTATACTTATTGTTATAAACTATTTATTTGCCTCACTTCTTTTATTATTATTATTTTTTAATTCTTTGAGTGATTTTTCCCCTTATTCATCTTTCTTTGAGCATGTAGACTATATCATTCTTTGTTAATTTTTAACAGAGTATATGTTTGATATTAAATTCTATTTTCATTTGTTTATCCAAAGCATTCTTTAATTTATATGTCTCTCTCAAATTTACATCTTCTAATTAAATGGAAGAATCTAGCACACTTCCTGCCCTAACTTGTGTACCACAGCTTTTTCCCAGTCCTATATTTTGGACTTTGTTTCTCCTGTCTCACGTTTTAGAAAAAGCATAATTTAAAAAATCATTATTCTTACAGCATATGCCTTATTCTTCAAGAATAATATTTTTATTTGCACTTAGCTTTTAAAATAGATGTGCTGTGCTATAATTTTATTTCTTTGTTTAACTGGTTTCATTATTCCCAGTTAGATCATTATACTTTCTTTCTTTTTGAGCTCCTAATTCATATTTGTCCTTCAGTGAGTTTGGGTATGGCTTTAGATATTTTTTCAAAAAGAGTGCATGGTTTGTATGTTTTCTAAAATCATATATTTGTGATGATATTTTTTCTTCTTTGTTTAGGTATACATTTCTTGAGTTGCACCATTTCCCTTCACATTTCTGTAATTTTGTTATATTGATTTCTGTATCAAAGGAAGGTCTGAGGCAAGGCTTTTTTTATCTGTGTATAATCATTGGTGTGTATGTGTGTGCGTGTGTGTTGTTTTTCTATGCCTTGGTATTTGTGAGACTTTATTCTTGTAACTCAAAAATTCCGGCAGGATGCACCTAAGTATGCTGCTGCTAAGTCGCATCAGTCGTGTCCGACTCTGTGTGACCCCATAAACGGCAGCCCACCAGGCTCCGCCATCCCTAGGATTCTCCAGGCAAGAATACTGGAGTGGGTTGCCATTTCCTTCTCCAGTGCATGAAAGGGAAAAGTGAAAGTGAAGTTGCTCAGTCGTGTCCGACTCTTAGCGACCCCATGGACTGTAGCCTACCAAGCTCCTCCGTCCATGGGATTTTCCAGGAAAGAGTACTGGAGTGGGGTGCCATTGGTTTAAATAATAATATTCAACCTTTTCATCTTTATCCACTGAAATTTTTTCAGTTGATGAGTGTTTTCATCTATTATAACTTAAATTGTCAGATTTGTTACATATATTATGATCTTCTCAAGAACCCCAGTGATCTAGATGTTGAAACAGTACGTTCTATGTAGGCAGGAGCCATAGCAGTCTTGTTCACTGCTCTGTACCTGGGTATATAGATCCAATGCCTGGCATATTCTAGACTTTCATAGATAGTTAGGCAATAGATAGATGAATGATAAATTCCATCTCTGACCTTTATGTGTATGTTTTCCATTCTGATAATTTTAATTTTATTTTTTCATCTGCTTGTAGGGTTGTTTTGTGAAATAGGCTTACCAGGAAACCATAAAGCTGAAGGTTCTACTTCAGGATTAATGTGCTCAAGGTTAACCTACTTGGACATTGGCATTGCTTCCCTTGTCTCCTTCCCCTGTCATCTTATGAAAATATAGCTTTAACAGAACTGTCTTTAGCTTGAGAATCAGCAAAGTTTCATAAGCCTAAAACATTCCCTCTTAACACATAATGAGTTCAAGTTCTTCCTAGTTGGTAATTAAATCCAAGAGTAAGGAAGAGGAAGTAAGCTAGCACTGAGCTCAGATCCAAAGCCTCCCTCTTGACCAGAGAATATCACTGACAACTGACTGCTTCTCTGTCAGTTAGCCATTGTTGCATAACAAACCATCTTCAAATTTAGTGGCTTAAAGCAACAATTGTTTATTAGCTTGCTATTCTTTTTGGGCTGGGCTCATCTGTGCAGTTATGTAAGTCTCACATGTGCACACTCATGTTGCTGTGGTCAGCTGGTAGGTCAACTGCAGGTGATCTTGATGACCTCATACATGTGTCTGGTGTTAGAGGCACAAGACTGAGAATTTCTAAAGCAGCAAGGGTGGGAAAACCCCTATACACAAGCACTTTTCTAGCCTCTGATGGTGTACTTTGCTAAGGTTCCACTGGCCAAAGAAAGTCACCTGACTAGTTCAAATTCAACGGGTAAGAGATATGAACTTAAGTTCTAAATTGGAAGAATTTTCATGTCATATTACAATGGCATGGATACAGGGAGTGAGCAAATTTGAGGCCATTTTTACGGTTCACTTCCAATCACTCCTATTTGGGACTCTGGAAACCAAAGGTATTCATACTGAAACATATCTATCCACTCCTGACTCGGTTGCTCTGTTGGCCAAGTAAGTTGGAACTTAGTCTAACCTTACAGTGTGTGTTTGATCTGTAGTCTCTCTGAAGAGTTACACTGTGCTCTTTCTACATTATCATTCTGGTATTTGCTGTCTTTAATGTAGATTTGCATTTTGCCAATGCATTTTTGGTTACATATAGTCTCTTCTTATTGCATTCATCTTTTTTTTTTTTTTTTTTATTCTGTTACCTTTTCATATTTTTCCTTATAGTTTTCTGTACCTTTCATGGTGAAGTCTGTTCTGCAAGCATCATGTTTTTCAGGAGAAGTGATCTTTCTCTGAGTTTGTGGGATGTTTTTGTTCTCTTTCTATATAAGTCTTAGAAATGCTTTGTTTGGTGTTTGTCAACAGAATAGGGGGTTTGCTCTTATGTCTATCTTCTTGTGTGGTGGATCAGACTTTCTTCTTGGATGTGTATATGGAGGATATATTAATGTGCATGCATGCTTAATTACTCAGTTGTCTCCAACCCTTTGTGACCCCATAGACTGCAGCCTGCCAGGCTCCTCTGTCCATGGAGTTTTTCCAAGCAAGAATACTGGAGTGGGTTGCTATTTCTTTCTCCAGGGAATTTTCCCAACCCAGGGATCAAACTGGCATCTCCTGCATTGGCAGGCAGATTCTTTACCACTGAGCCACCTGCGGAGCCCTGTATGTACATACCTCCTAGTCCAATTCCCAGTTTTTAGGGAGAATCATTTAGAGAGTGAATCCCTGAAAGCTCGATCTCTGTTTAAATGGGATACATACAAATGTCAAATTTCTGGCACGCGCTCCTTAGGTCTAAAGGCCCTGAAAAATCTCTTGCTTGCTGATGATGAGGATGATAAGGGTCATTTTGACAGCAGAGGGAATGTGATTTCTTCTCCTGTCCGCTCTGTTTATGTGCAGGTTTTGTGACTTTTTTGCAAACATTTTCATTATTAATATTTTATACATACAAAATTAAATATGTAATATATGTATATTATAAAGCATAAAAATGAGTATCAGTAAACTTATGACTCAGATTAAGATGAAAAACACAAGCAGGGCCATGGTATCTACCTCCTGGACCTTACCTTGTCCTCATTCTACATCTGCCCACCAAGAAATAACCACTATGCTGAATACGAGGCTTACTACTCCCTTGCCTTCTCACTTTTATGTGTAACAATTTCTTTTGGATATGCAGATACATCATGAAAGTACATGAACATAAATATATAAAAGTATGAAGTGTAAATAATTATAAGGTCTTTCTTAGGATCATTTTAATGCGTGCAGAATCTTAGTATTGATCATTTGTACCTTTTCCCTTTTTAAATTATTTTATTCTGATTAGTTTATCATTTTTTTTTCAAAAATAACTTTTGGCTTTGATCATTTTCTATAACATTTATTTTTCTATTTTACTAATTTCTACTCATCTTTATTATTTGATTTTGGTACTGAGTTCTGAAGAGTAGGTAGAATTTGGCCCATTTAAGAGTATAAAGGGCTTCCCAGGTGGCACTAGTGATAAAGAACCCGCTCGCCAATGCAGGAGATGTAAGAGACTGGGTTCGATCCTTGTGTTGGGAAGATCCTCTGGAGGAGGGCATGGCAACTCACTCTAGTATTCTTGCCTGGAGAATCCCATGGACAGAGGAGACTGGTGGCCTATAGTTCATAGGGTTGCAAAGAGTTGGACAGGACTGAAGTGACTTAGCATGCACGCACGTGTGCAAGAGCATAACATCCTTAAATATTTGTCAGTATTCATGAGAATATTGGAAATAGTGTTTTAATGTCTGCTGTTGAATCATTAGTCCTATCAGATCTCCTGCAATTCAAAAATGTTGAATAGAAGTCTTGAACACTTAGAATCATTTGATTTCATTTAAACGTGAATATTAATTTCTGAAATATTGGTGATATTTTAAGTCTCATATTCACCTCCTAGGTTTACCTCATTCACCCTATTCCCAGGATATCTTTGTTCCTTCTTTTTCTAACTCTTGATAAAAGCAGATTCTAAAGTGGACATGTACCTCCTAGGGGTGCCACATTAGAAATTACATGACAGTGTTTTTCTAATAGATTTTGTCTTATGTACATGATTCTGTCCTTAAACTATTATCGATTTTCATTTGCTTTGATTACCTGTATTCCATCTCATACATCCCCCCCACCCTGAATCTGTCCCCCATTCTTGTATAGTATCAATTTTCTTCACCTAGAGTTTCTGTCTTAGAAAAAAAGCAGAAGGATGATACAGTTAAATGGGCCATTTAACTGAAGAATGGCATGTCACACATTCTTTTTCTATATATATAATAAGAGAGAGGTATATAGGTTAATGTATGTATTTACAGAGATGAATATTATAGCTGTTTTATGATATTTAAGACTAAATGCCACAGTTTTGTTTTTTGTTTTTTTTTTAAGTAAGTCTAAACTTCCCTTTAAGGAAAGCTGAGAAAAGTAGTAATTTGGAACTAGTTGGCTTAACTTAAAAAGCTCCCCTGTGACATCGGAGTGTGTTTCATGCAATTGCTTTCTTAGACTTGCTCATTAAAATATTGACTACTCTTTTTCTTCAGTAAATGCTAATCCCGGCTCCCATGTACATGTATTTACATTTCACTGCAGGCAGCCTGCCAGGTTAGAAATAAAACCAATTTGTTAATATCACTATTTCCTTTTCAGCAAAGAAAATATGCATTAAATTAAAGGCTTTCTAAAAATAATAAGAAATGGCTTCAGTTGATACCAACCATTTATTTGTCTCTCTGACTTAGGCTGTGACAGCTCATCTTTATCAGCCTGCATTTCTCTGTTCCTCTCTGCTCTGGCAATCTTCTGTGCAAAACTCTGGATTCCTAAAGACCCCAGTCCAGGCCCTAATGTTTGCTTTGCCCCCTTCTCCTCACCTTTCCCACTGTTGCACCTTTGCTAGTCCCTGCCAGCACCTATCTGAGAATGCAAAACACTGTATTTAAAAGAACGTGAGCAAATATGGTTACTCCTGGCCATGACATGCTGCTTTGCTGGAGCATTCTCCCCAGAAATCTTGAAAATCTTTGAACTGTAAGAAGGTTCCCATTTGATTTACGATTCGTAAGTGGATCAGTGTTATTAAAATCCACAGGAGTCCTTTGTTCATTTAGTCATTCTGAGGGCCACCCATCAAGTACTTCTATATACTGTTTTGCACAAGAGCATCTTCCCAGAGCCCATAGCTGTTTCTTAAATAATCCTTCTATAGAAAGCAACTAACTATGCAACTGTACATCAAGTCATATTAGAAACTGGAGAATGTTTGTGTACATTGTGTTATCTGAACTTGTGAAGTCAAGTGAATTTTCAGTAAAGCTAACAAGATATTACCCTTGTTAGCACACTTTGCCTGGCTAAATGCTACTTTTTACTTTGTTTATTATTTTTTAATAAAATGAATTGATTGATATTTGCTGTTATTCCTGTAACTTGTAAAAAAAAAAAAAAGAAGTATCATTTGCAAATGCCCATGGTCTAGTTGGTCCTGAGAAAAATAAAATCTGGCATCTAAAATTTGGTACATAAATTTTGTTACTCTCCAGATTTTTCTTCTTATTTCATTTTATTTCCCTTGTTTTCTGGTCCAGTCAAATGTTGGCCTTGGCTCTATCAATTTTAGAAGAATGGAAGTCTTACTGACAATCTTCATGTTCTCTTTCTACATCGAGGAAAATATTAAAGAAATAAAATAGTTAACCTAAGCAATGAACGATTGCCTACTTCCCACCTTTTTCTTAAGTAGCTTTAAGTCCTAGGGTCCTAAATTCTTTACTGTGCTGACTCCACAGTAGCCATCAAAATAAGGAAATGTTTCCCCTCTTCAGTCCTTTCACCTTTCAGAGTTTTATTCTGTCTTATACCCATTTAGTTTGGAGGGAGTTGTTGGCCTCTTGCATCATTGTTTTTTTTTTTTTTTAATATATATATATTTTCTATTGGTATGGCATTATGTCCACTTGCTAAATCCTGTACAGCCTTGAGCTGGGTGCATACCAACAGTTTAATGACCCTTCTGGTATAGTTTTTGGTCCAAAAAGTGGTCAGTGTTGAGATGCTTCTCAGGAAGAGAGATTTACCAGTGTGTAGTTGTTCTGTGAGGAAAACCGCCTCATCCAGCTGGTAAGCGATTTATGCCCTGAAGCATGAAGATTTCATAGCCCTTGTCATTTTATCCTTCCTGGTGTTGCTGCAAGTGCTATTTTTATTCATATAAATATTTAGTCTTCTATAAAACTTATTAAGCTGTTGGCCTCAGTAACATTTTTTGGCAGCAAGTTTCCTAGGTTAAAGGGACACAGTCAAGTACAACAGCTTAGCTCAAGATCATAGTTTTAAATAAAGGCATGAAAGGTGATTTTTCTGAGATTTTAAAAAAAGACTCCAGCAAAGCTGTTTGAGGTTCAGCTATGGCATTTCCCAATAATGCTTCCATGGTCTCAGTAGCGCTGAGTTGGCATCTAAGAGACCAAGAAGCGAGCTCAGTTGAAATTAAAGTGAGAGTAGTTCTTACATGTCTTTTTCTGGACCCAGTAAAGAAGAAAAGTAGACAAAATGTATAGGCAATGTTCTTCACTTTCTCAGCATTCAAATCTCCACATTAACTTGAGTAGTTGGCTTCTCTGGATAGATACCTCCTGTTAAAACAGGTGACCTTTCCTTGAGCTGCTTCATTGGGTAGAAGACCAACAGGTAATGAGTGGTGGCATCTTCTAATTCCTTTTAGATGGTTATCTGGAGATCAAATGGAGGTTTCTCCAGTTGAATTTGATTTAGCCACAACCATATTGGACATTTAAACATAAGCATCTAGACTTATGTACACGGACCATCCAGGTGGATGTGGATTAACTCTGGAGTCATACATTTCTGTGTCTTCCTGGGTATTTATCATAGCTAATACATTTGACCTTGAACTAGCTGGACAATGATGGACACTTGTACCACAAAATATTCTGGCGTGTATAGACCTATACTGGTTTAGAGACTGTATCTAACTTAGATGAATTAAGCTCTATTGGCAGCCCTAATATAGAAAGTTTATGATCCTTAAGGAAGAAAAATAACATACATGTTAGTAATAGAACATAAACCATGGGATATGTAATGAAGTTATAAAGGAATAAAGTTTATATATAGTTTATATATATATATATGTGTATATATATATACATATATACACACATATATATATATGTAATGAAGTTATGAGGAATTATAAGGACTGTATAAATTCAGAGAAGGGATTGGTTATTATTGACCAAAATGCTTCAAGAGATGGTGGTAGTTGAACTGACTCTTCTGAAAACCTGGGATCTAGGCAAGGGAAGAGAAAGTAAGTGGGTGAGGCATTAGTGAGGAGTAGGGCAGTGCTACCCTTCAATAGCAACACAACTTCAGTGTAATAGGTTCTGTGACTTCTAAAATAGATTCTCACCTAAAGAATCATAATGAGATTAAGTGTTGGTTCAATCCAGATTATGTGGAACTAAATTTGGTGCTATTCTTTCTTTTATAATTATTATCCTTTCTACTGATATAATTAAAAAAAAATTCTCACAGGTCCAAATATCAAGGTCCAGTAAAGTATAAAAAAAATATCATTAAATCATCTTGCTTAGCAATACTTTAGTTCCTTTTGTTAAATAAGTGACCAAACTGTCATACATGCTGGCTGAGTGCAGACTGGTCTAGCCACTTTAGAAACCATATTAGCAGCTTTTTATAAAGTTAAGTATGCATATACCATATGACCCAGAAAACCTACTCCTAGGGATTTGCCCAAGAGAAATAAAAACTTTCTGTCACATCAAAACTTGTCAGTGAAAGTTTCAGTTCAGTTCAGTTCAGTCGCTCAGTCGTGTCCGACTCTTTGCGACCCCATGAATTGCAGCACGCCAGGCTTCTCTGTCCATCACCAACCCCTGGAGTCTACCCAAACCCATGTCCATAGAGTCAGTGATGCCATCCAACCATCTTATCCTCTGTCGTCTCCTTCTCCTCCTGCCCCCAATCCCACCCAGCATCAGGGTCTTTTCCAATGAGTCAACTCTTCACATGAGGTGGCCCAAGTATTGGAGTTTCAGCTTCAACATCAGTCCTTCCAATGAACACCCAGGATTGATCTCCTTTAGGATGGACTGGTTGGATCTCCTTGCAGTCCAGGGACTCTCGAGAGTCTTCTCCAACACCACAGTTCAAAAGCATCAATTCTTTGGCGCTCAGCTTTCTTCACCGTCCAACTCTCACATCCATACATGACCACTGGAAAAACCATAGCCTTGACTAGATGGACTTTTGTTGGCAAAGTAATGTCTCTGCTTTTAAATATGCTATCTAGGTTGGTCATAACCTTCCTTCCAAGGAGTAAGCGCCTTTTAATTTCATGGCTGCAGTCACCATCAGCAGTGATTTTGGAGCCCAAAAATATAAAGTCTGACACTGTTTCCACTGTTTCCCCATCTATTTCCCATGAAGTGATGGGACCAGATGCTATGATCTTAGTTTTCTGAACGTTGAGCTTTAAGCCAACTTGAGCTTTAAGCCAACTTTTTCACTCTCCTCTTTCACTTTCATCAAGAGGCTCTTTAGTTCTTCTTCCCTTTCTGCCATAAGGGTGATGTCATCTATATATCTGAGGTTATTTATATTTCTCCTGGAAATCTTGATTCCAGCTTGTGTTTCTTCCAGCCCAGCATTTCTCATGATGTACTCTGCATATAAGTTAAATAAGCAGGGTGACAATATACAGCCTTGACGTACTTACTCCTTTTCCTATTTGGAACCAGTCTGTTGTTCCATGTCCAGTTCCAACTGTTGCTTCCTGACCTGCATACAGGTTTCTCAAGAGACAGATCAGATGGTCTGGTATTCCCATCTTTTTCAGAATTTTCCACAGCTTATTGTGATCCACACAGTCAAAGGCTTTGGCATAGTCAATAAAGCAGAAATAGATGTTTTTCTGGAACTCTCTTGCTTTTTCGATGATCCAGCGGATATTGGCAATTTGATCTCTGGTTCCTCTGCCTTTTCTAGAACCAGCTTGAACATATGGAAGTTCACGGTTCACAGTGGCTTTATTCATAATTATCCAAAGTTGAAAAGAGTACAAATGTCCTTCAGCTTGTAAGTGAATAAGCAATGGCATATCCATATGAAGGAATACTACTTAGTAATTAAAAGGAATGGACAATATGGAAAAATCTCAAATGTATTATGCTAAGTGAAAGGAGCCAGACTCAAAAATCTCCATGCTGTTGATTCTGTTTACATTGCATCCTGGAAAAGGCAAAATTATGGCAAAGATAACAGATTGGTCATTGCCCAAGGACTGGGGCTTGGGGAAGGGTTGACTGAAATTATAAGGGTGTTTTGGGAGAGTGAAGGAACTTTTTAGTATCTTGGGGTTGGTGGTGGTTACCTGACTATGCATTTGGCAAAACGCATAAAACTATACACCAAAATGGGTGGATTTTTTCATGGTAATTGTACTTCAATAAAACTTACTTTAAAAAAGAAGTGGCCAACCATATGTTTTTCACAAATCTTGCTTTATGACCTTACATTGGTTTCCTGTGCTACAGTTTTCATTGTTTCACATACTAGCATCTTTTCCCTCTTAAAAGTTTTTGCTTATAAACTTCCATCATCCCTTGAAGAAATGTTTAAAACTCTCTTAGAATTTTGGTGGAGATGCTCAAAGACCTAAAATGAATGGTCAGAGCTCCCTTTGAAAACACAAGTATTTTATATGTAAAGAGGAACTACTTTAAAAGGACTGTTTCATATATTGAATAGGTGACTCTTTTGAGACATTGTTATGACGTGATAGAACCCATGTGACTTCTTTGCTGTGTAGCAGATTCATAGACCATATAAGATGTGGAGATTTGAACCCTTTAAACCAGTCTACACATTCATTTTCCAGATACAAATAAACTCTCTAGTTCATTGTCTCCAAAGTTTCACTCAGGCTGCTTAAAGGATATTGAAGAAAAATCACAAAACTTGCTGTGTGGTACAGTGAAAAAAAACATCATTTGTTCCTCACTGATGCCAAACCAAACAGCCTCTTGATGAAAGTGAAAGAGGAGAGTGAAAAAGTTGGCTTAAAGCTCAACATTCAGAAAACTAAGATCATGGCATCTGGTCCCATCACTTCATGGGAAATAGATGGGGAAACAGTGGAAACAGTGTCAGACTTTATTTTTTTGGGCTCCAAAATCACTGCTGATTGTGATTGCAGCCATGAAATTAAAAGACGCTTACTCCTTGGAAGGAAGGTTATGACCAACCTAGATAGCGTATTTAAAAACAGAGACATTGCTTTGCCAACAAAGTCCGTCTAGTCAAGGCTATGGTTTTTCCAGTGGTCATGTATGGATGTGAGAGTTGGACGGTGAAGAAAGGTGAGCGCCAAAGAATTGATGCTTTTGAACTGTGGTGTTGGAGAAGACTCTTGAGAGTCCCTGGACTGCAAGGAGATCCAACCAGTCCATCCCAAAGGAGATCAATCCTGGGTGTTCATTGGAAGGACTGATGTTGAAGCTGAAACTCCAATACTTTGACCACCTCATGTGAAGAGTTGACTCATTGGAAAAGACTCTGATGCTGGGAAGGATTGGGGGCAGGAGGAGAAGGAGACGACAGAGGATGAGATGGTTGGATTGCATCACCAACTCAATGGACATGGGTTTGGGTAAACTCCAGGAGTTGGTGATGGACAGGGAGGCCTGGCATGCTGCAATTCATGGGGTCGCAAAGAGTCAGACACAACTGAGCAACTGAACTGAACTATGCCAAACCATCTCTATATTTGCCTGTGGTTTAAAATTTGTATTTGTATCTCACTTGCTTCTAAAATGGATTTGGGTTGGCTCCTCTTAGTAAAGTAGATTTTCTGAAATTTATCCTTTTCACCAGGTCACCTTCCCACTTCCAAACCCTTCACTTTGCTAGACAATCTGTCTGTTATATGTCAATCTATATGTCACCCTGAACAATGTACTGCCCTCTCTCTGGATCTCAGCTTCTCTTTTCAAAAGTGAAGTCCAACTATGATCTGAGGGATCATCTCTTCAGTGGTCCCCAAACACCAGTTATGTTCCTTTTCATTACATGTGTCACCCTATATTTAATTAATTAGTTACTTATTCATCTCCTGTGTTGGAGAAGGCAATGGCAACCCACTCCAGTACTCTTGCCTGGAAAATCCCATGGACGGAGGAGCCTGGTAGGCTGGAGTCCATGGGGTCGCTAAGAGTCAGACACTAGTGAGCAACTTCACTTTCCCTTTTCACTTTCATGCACTGGAGAAGGAAATGGCAACCTACTCCAGAGTTCTTGCCTGGAGAATCCTAGGGATGGGGGAGCCTGGTAGACTGCCATCTATGGGGTCACACAGAGTCAGACACAACTGAAGTGACTTAGCAGCAGCAGCATCTCCTATGTTAGACCCTAAGTGCTGTGAGACCGTGCATCTCTTAATCACTGTTGTATTCTCAGCTGACAGGAAACACTAGCAAAGTATTTGTTGAATAAACGAAGGGTACCTGCCATCCCTAATGGGCCATACTTGTGCTACTCACCCCATGCTTATACCAGTTTATACTTTAAATACTTTTGGAAATAGTTTAACTGTTATCTGTCTGAAAAATATCATTGGTAAGGAAAAGCAAGATTTTTGCCATTACAATTATTTTTGTTTGGGGCCTATCTCAGTGCTTTGTTATAATTTCCTCTTTGATACTTGATTTGTATATTTGCCTGGTTTTGTTTGTCTGTTTGGGGTTTGGCTGGATGTAACCAAGTGGCAGCTCCTTCACATGAGTGTTTTGTACAGTATGTGCTGTGTCTCACTGTAGCTGATATATGAGTAGCACCTAGTATGCAGTTGGTGGGTGGTCTCTTCCTATGTAAATGAAGGTGATTGTTCTTAGGACGGGAAGTTCAAGATGGCAAACACTGTGGGATTGCAAATTTCAGCATAGCTCTCTGGCTATTTGTGGATATTGAGTGATTATTTTTAACCAGTTGAAATCACTGAATCAGAGACTAGCCATTTTAACAATTGGGTTTCTGAAAGGATATAAATATGTAGCCATTACATAGAACTTATATACTTTATACAGGCCTGTGCATATATAGAGCTATAACTGTAAATTTTAACTGTGTTGGATTTTTGAATTAGAAATTGATGCAGTTGTCAGAGGCTTAGTTCCTCCATTTAATGTAGCTCTTTGTTCTTAATGGGAATTTAGGTCAGCACTGAACAGTGCCAGGGCATCGCAAGAATTTCCCCCAGAAAACAAGGGTGCCAGGCGTGCAGAAAAAAGTCAGCAACACTGTTTGGCAAAGTTATATTCCCTCCTATCTGGCAGCAGTGCCTGGTTCAGTTTGGCCAGCAGAGACTTACAAAAGGATTTTCTTTTTCTCCTATTTTTTTTTTTTAATTTTCCTTTTTAAAAACCATTTTCCTTTCCCAACATAAAAATTGTTTTCTATCCAGTTCTCTCTGAAAACAACATATCTATTTAGAGAAAAATGTAAACTCACTGTGTCACGTTTCCAAGCAGGCCATGTTTTCTGCAGTCCCACTAAGTTCTGTAGCCATTTGAGTTGTTTGAGTCCAAGTGATACTTACGTAAGGACATGCAGTTGAGATGGGAGGGGGTTACAGCCACAGAAATTAATTTCGCCAAATGAGAAAGAAATGGCTGCCACATCCTGAAGCCAGTCCAGTGCCCTCTTAGAGATACAGGTTCACAGCACTGTTCATCACTGATGTCACTTTAGAATCCATTATTATGATTTTGCTCTGGTTTTCATGGCTATGCTTTTCAAACTCTGTCCATTCTTTTGTCAACAAGTATTTCCTCAGACCCTCCTCTGTCCCAGACACTTTCTGGATCTTGGGGATGCATCAGTATTCAAATTGAGCAAAATATTTTCCCCTTGTTGTTTTCTGCTGTCCTGCCAACCCTCAGAAGCCAGTAGGCCTTTATTTCTTATTCCTAGTAGGAAATGAGAGAGAATTTGTGGTTTTCCTCTGAGATCACCCATGAAGTTATTGGCAAGATTGAAACTAGAAATCAGATCTTCTCGGTCCCAGCTCACCAACCACACCTTTCATTACACCAGACAAGACCTGTGGGCAGGGAGTAGCAGTGGTCAGAGTACCCTTTGGGCATTTGTCCTTGGATCGTGACCTTCTGAAGGACCACTGAGCAACTTGTCTTTGAGAAATGACCTGCCATTTTCAAACAGCATCAAGGAAAGTCAATGAGACAACAAGATGAGAAGCAAAGTATTGAGTTTAAAATTTTCTTTTTGTGTATTTGAAAAGGAAAAAAAAAGACCATCTATATATATGACTTAAGGAGAAGATATAAAATAAAAACAGTTTTCTCAAACTCTTACGTCTGTTGAGACACTCCTAATCAGAGTGGCTCCCCACCCACCCTTGCTTCTTTTATTTTTTATTTTTATTTTTTTGGAAGGGGAGGGATGACCCTGCTGAGTTTTGGAGTATGCCTATAGCAGCTTTTAGCAAATCACAGTCCCAGCAGTAGGTTCAGCTTTGAAGACAGATTTACAAATCCCTCACTGCTTTATAAATATCTGCATTTATATCTTAAAGAAGAAGAAGAAAAAGCCCCTCACAGTTGGTCTCAGCCTCCTCACCCTCTCCCTCCCCCCACCCAACACTTCCCCTTTTCTTGCTTTCCTCTTTCAGAAATTAAAGATTGTGATGCGTGCAGGAAATGAGGGTCTATAAAATTGTGATAAAGTGTTCCTGCAAAATTGCCTTTGAATTTTCACCTTGAATTGCAGGCGAAATGAAATTGTTCGCTTTCAGCATTGCTTTGTTTTTGACCCCTTTTTGTGAATTCTCAAAGGAAAGAAACATATTCCCATCTTTTATAGTAATCAAATTTATCTGGCATCTCTCAGCCTCTTGAATTACTTATGCTAGAGTTGGCCAGCCTCAGGAAGGTTGTGGCTGGTTTATTTATTTATTGTTCTAAAGTGAGGGTTTTTGACATGGGTTCCCTACTTCATCCAAGGGGAGTATAGGAGAAAAATCAAAAGTGTTTTCTGACATTGAATGATATGTGTTATGTAAACACATGCATTCACTATTATAATGGTAAAAGATACCCATCTAAGGAGACATAATAGAGGACCCCATGATCATAAGTCATGGTTATTTAATATTTTCACCTGAGAGGGTGAATGTTTCATGCACCAATTATAAATAAAATTATATGTAAAAAGCAAAAAAAAAAAAAAAAAAATCTGGGAAAAGGCTTTGCATTGGAACCAAAGTGCTAACAATACCTAGTTGTAAACCTGTTTAGTAATTAGTTGGTTTTAACAAGTATTAATTCTGTAACAGGTGATTATATCACCTTGTAATTTAGGGAGTTTAATGTGACTCTTTCATGTAAGAATTTGGTATCAGAGAGTTAATATCAACCATCACCTGCAGCTGCATTCTGTCAAGCCTGGCCTTGCTTGGTAACCCCGAGTTCTCTTTTAATGTGATTCATTCTTTTCTTTTTATTTCCAGTCCCTTGTGCCTATACTCAAAAAACCCTAAGCTACAGGTGCAAGCCTGCAGAAATCAGATTTCAGTTTCTAAACTAAATCTCTCTTATGTTGAGAAAGCAAAACAATATATCACTATCAGGGAGAATACATAAAGAATAATACTTCTTTGTGTGGCCTTAACTTCCACTGGGCTCATGTTAAAAATTAGCTCAGAAAATTGTTTTTTGAAACTATTACTAATGCCTTAACCATCCTTTATTCATACCTATACTTAGAAAACTATGATGCCTGCAACTGTTGAACTCCTATCATGTTTACATATTTCTAAATTATAATAAGTTAACCCTGAAAAGCTCTACAGTTACCTTTTCTATTATTTTTACAATATAAGCAAAATATGTTTATGCCATATTTTTTTTTTTTTACATACCAATTTTTCAATGGATTTCATTGTGTTTCAGGTTTACTAGTTATACACTTCTTAAAAAGAACTCACATAAACCCCAGAAATGTTCCTTTAAAATTATTCTTATTCAGGTCAGTAAGAGGTCCATGTAAGTTTAACAAAACATAAAATAAGGATCCCTAGGGAAGGGGGTGACATGTGTAGTTAGAGTAGCTCTCACACACACTTTACTTCCATGATACTGTGAGATCTTGAAATCACTGAAACAGGCTGATAGGAAAGTCATTCTCTAACAGATAGGCATCTCTCTGTATATCTGCATCTTAGTAGAACAAACATTAGGATTAAGCAAAAACTCGGCAAGTGCAGTGTAAGTGGGAATGTTTGCATCAAGCTACTTAATAACATTAAATTTACTTTAGAAATATTTATTTTAACAAGCATTAGCAGTGACCACATTGCTGACTAATTTATGCGGTCAAAGGAATCAGCTAACCCAACTGTCACAATTTGTTTTTGATGAAAAAAGAGAAGAAAATGGCTGTCCAAGAAGATTTAAATGGACAAGCGTAAGTTTTCATAGTATTTTTTTGTGGGGCTACAGATTTTAAGAAGATGTAACCTCCTTTATATGTCATATATATCAGCAGCTTGCATATCTCCTTTCTCCCTTATAAAAACAATTCACAACCTTTATATAAACATTTTAATCTATAGAAGAGTGAATTAACGTGATTCTTAATTGTGGAATAGAAATAAAAATAAGAGATGTTTATTTGAAATAAATTCTTAAAATCATTTTCTTCTGTCCCCTCAGAGATGGCAGCAAAAACACTTTTCTGATTTGGACATAGTAATTTAAATGTGTCCAGTTTTGCAGTTGTGCCTACGAATCAATTTAGTGTGGGTTTGTTCACATCTAAAAGAGAGTTAAATGCTGAGTTTAAAAGTGGAGAAACATTCCATAGATATCCTTTGCTTTCAAAAAGCATGCATTTGACTGTGATCCTTAAAAGCTTTTATTGAACCATTTTCTTTTTCTGTTTGCAAAATTCACAAAGGGCTGTTCTGTAAGCCCTCTTCATATTTTCCCCAGTTTGTCCTAAATTTTGCCTCAGGGGAATAAACAGCAACAGTGTTCCATTTCCCATTCTGAATGTATATGCCAAAACAAAGAGCTTTTATTACAAGGGAAGAAATCAAATCATTGTCACCTAAAGTGCTAATTATGTCTGATAAATGTATGGCATACACTTAATGCAAAGAGAGCTTAGGAAATGATACACCTTCCGTAATTACGGTGACCAACCTAGCTCCATCAATCTAAATTTTTTTTCAATCCATGTTCATTTGGGTGGCTTTATTTTTATTAAATGGCCTTCTTAAACTTCAACAGACCCACTTGCTGCTAATAAGGAAGCTCGCATTAAGTATTTTGGAACTGCCTACAATAAGATGGCGTGTTATATGAGACACATCCAGATGAGTGTACACAGATAAACAGGAACCACAGAGGACTATGGTTACAGTCTTCTCCCACTGGGCCTTGGAATTGCAAACTGAGGGTAAAATTTGCCATTCTTTGCTTGCCTAATGAATTTGTATATCCAGTTAACTAAGGTACTTTATTTCTTTATCAGAGGAGCCTGAAATCCTTTCATAGCTGACAAAAGACACGTTAGTCCTTTCCCTGGGGACATTAATGACCTCGTGGATAGGCATGCTGCCCTCAGAACCTCTGACGATAACAGTTAAGAATTACTCCTCTCCCCCTGTTTTTCTCCATGGAAGAAAGCCACCATTCTTCTCAGGCCAAATTGTATGTGGCCTCTAATCGAACCTGACACCCTTACACAAATGAAATAAGAGTAGGTTTTAATTAGACTGAAGGATGCTGACTTTCTTTGAAGCCACTTCAGAGCCCCTATCCTCCCCGAGTCCTCCAGCAGACGCACTGGCTTGTTTCACACATCCATCCATATTTGGCTGCAGAAACATTGCTCCGGAGTGTGTGTGAATTCAGGCCTGTCATCAGGACGGATTGGCTGAATAGTATTTTCAGATTTTTGTTTTGCTGTATCACAATTCTGTCTTTTTGTGTGTCTTAATTGCAGATACAACCAAGGTGCATCTGTGGGAACCATGTATATCTGGGCAGACTTTTCTTATCATCACTGAAATCCAGCCAAACTATTCTCTTGTTTTTGCTTCTTCTTTCTCTCTGGGTCTTTTTCTCCTTAACTCTTAATCTCCTTTACTCTTCTTAACCTCTCCCAATTAAGAGGTTGAGTTTAATTTCTTTCTAGTTAATGTTGCTTGCTTTTTTCACTTGGAATTTTTAGCACTTCATGTTTTTGAAGGCAGTAGAGAAGCTGAAAATTCCTCCATTTCCTTCTGATTACATATCTGAGTATTTTTGTGGATTTTCAAGAGAGTTAGTGCTACCTGATGGAATGAAAGCATTGGTGGTAAATACTGAATTCTCCGTTTATTTTTACTTTTAAAATCATAATTAAAATGACAGAATTCAAAGTTTTGGGTATTATAGTTTTGCAAGTAGGTAAATCTTGAACAAAGTCGTAGTTTCGTGGAACCTCTTTTGTCTACTCTTGTTTAATAGTTTTGCACTAAATTCTCAAATTGTCCACTTGTTTTAGCCTACCTTAACAAAAGTCTTTCTAAATTGCAGATTTGAAGTCATTAAAAATGAAAAATGTATTTGGACTTTTCTAGTTTGGTTCTGTATAGTCCACGGGGTCACAAAGAGTCAGACGTGACTGAGCGACTTTCACTTTCATAATGTATTTGGCCTTTTCCAGTTTGGCTCTGAATATATATGTGTGATGATAGGTCATGTAAAAGATTTTTAAATAAAAAACCTAAAATAGTTTTCATTTTAGCCTGGAAAATTCTAAATGTATGAAAAATATTTTAAAAAACTTTCTATGAGTTTAAAAGACTAGTAGTTTGAAATTCATATGTTGTAGTTGAATATATTTAGTTGTAGTGGTTGAAGCATAAATGTGGTATTAATTATAGTATTAAAGGTATATGTGCTGCTAAGTCGCTTCAGTCGTGTCCGACTCTGTGCGACCCCATAGACAGAAGCCCACCAGGCTCCGCCGTCCCTGGGATTCTCCAGGCAAGAACACTGGAGTGGGTTGCCATTTCCTTCTCCAGTGCATGAAAGGGAAAAGTGAAAGTGAAGTCGCTCAGTCGTGTCCAACTCTTAGCGACCCCATGGACTGCAGCCTACCAGGCTCCTCCGTCCATGGGATTTTCCAGGCAAGAGTACTGGAGTGGGTTGCCATTGCCTGCTCCAAAGTATATGTACTTCTCACAAATATGGTCAACTTTCAAAAACTAAGTAACAATTTATTTCACAAAACCTACCCCCTAAAAATGATAAATGCTATAATTTGATTTCTGAATTATATAGTTTGTTGTAGTCAGGCATAAGTCAAATATTAAAATATTAGGACTAATTTCATTCATTGTTATATACCTATGAGAAATAAAAACAAGTGTTCACACAAAAAACATGTACACAAATCATTATAGCAGCATTATTCATAATAGCTAAACGGTGGAAACAACCCAATGGCCATTGACTGATGAGTAAGTAAATAAGATGTGGTATATCCATAGAATGGAATATTAATTGGTCATGAAAAAGAAGTACTGATACATGCTACAACATGGATGAACTTTGTAAATATTATTCTAAGTGAAGAAAGCCAGACAGAAAAGATCACATATTATATGATTCCATTTATATGAAATTGTCAGAATAGGCAAGTACATATAGACAGAAAGTAGGTTAGGAGTTGCCTATGGCTAGAGGAGCGTGGAGATAAGGTGTTTAGGAGGTGATTGTTAAAGGATTGCTAAGTTTCTTTTGGGGATGATAAAAATTGGTCGTTGTATAACTCTGTGAGTAGATTCAATCCACTAAATTGTACACTTTAAATAGATGAGTTATATGATATGTGAATTATAGCTCAATAAAACTATAACAAAAAATTAGAAGTTGTATCTGTACATTTATATCTTAAATGCTAATAAGCAAAGAGAAATATCTGACTACTTTTGAAAAAGAGAACTATCATTTGTTTAAAGATATTTTGTCTGGAGTGAAATTTCTAGATTAACATGCTAGCTAATATGTTATACATATTGACATTCTACCCAAGACTTGCATTTCTATTATAATAGAAATAGTAATTTATTTTGTGAGTGAACTTGTGCAAATACTTTATATTAGTTCTTTTTAACATATTGCTATAAATCATGTCAAAACTTAGGAAGAATGAGAGAAGTGTAATCAGAACTTGAGTTAATCTTTATTTTTAAAAATATATATGATACTAAGCCTTTCACATTTGAATTTGAATACAGTTAGAATATTTTACTTTATATTTTGTTTTGAAAACTAGATAATGGCAGCAATACTTTTTTGTTTTTCACTTTTTTTTAGTGTAAATTTTAGCATACATTTGGAAAACAATTTTAAGCATATGTGTATTTGGTTTACTAGATACCTGTGTATCTACCACTCAGATTAAGAAACAGGCCACAGTCAGCTCTCTGGAAGCCCCTTTTATTGGCCTCTCCAATCTCAATCCTTCCAACCTCTTCAAATATGGTTATTGAGATAATCATTTCCTTAAGTTGCTTTAAAATTTTACCATATATGTATGTATCCCTAAGCAATATAATTTACTTTTGCCAGGTTCTTAGCTTTATATAAGTGGAATAATTTGTTATATATTCTTTGTTAATTTTTTATTTTGTTCAGCATTGTGCTTGCAAGATTCACTTAAGACAGGGTAGGCTTCTTATGCTATAAGAGACCAAATAGTAAAAACTTCTGGTTTTATGGGTCATATAATTTCTAGCCCAGCTACTTTGCATTGTAAACCTATGAAAGCAGTCATAGACTGTATGTAAGTGATGAGGGTGTTTGTATTCCAGAATAATTTTATTTACAAAAATACGCCTCTTTTGAAGCCACAAATTACCAAGCCTGATTTGAATGATTGCGTAGGTGTAGTTTATTCATTTTCATCATTGCATATCTGTTCTAGTCTTATTTTACTCATTTAATTTTATTGGAGTATAGTTGATTTACAGTGTTGTGTTAATTTAGGTATATAGCAAAGTGATTCAGTTGTACATATATATTCATTCTTTTTCAGATTCTTTACCCATATAGGTTATTACATGATATTGAGTAGAGTTCCCTGTGCTATATAGTAGATCCTTGTTGGTTATCTATTTTAAATACAGTATTGTGTGTATGTTACACTATCTGTTCTATTCTTGATGAACATTTGGTTTGCTTCCAATTTGAGATATTACCAAAAAGCTTGTTGTAAACATTCTTATATGTGTATTTTGGTGAAAAGGTGCAATCATTTCTCTATAACATATATTCCTTGGAAGGAGAAATAATGGCCCACTGGATAGGACATCTTCACCTTGATTGTTAAATGTCAAAAGGTTTTTCAAAGTGTTTTTTTTTTTTTTTTTTTTTCACTTTATAGTCTCACTAGAGGTGTTTAAGAGTTCTCATTACTCATCTAATGAGAATGAGAACTCCTAGAAAACTAACCAAAATGATCACATGGATCACAGCCTTTTGTAAATCAATGAAACTATGGGCCCTGCTATGCAAGGCCACCCAAGATGGATGTGGTGGAGAGTTCTGACAAATGTAGTCCACTGGAAAAAGTGAATGGCATACCCTTTTAGCATTTGTGCCTTGAGAACCCCATGAACAGTATGAAAAGGCAAAAAAATATGACACTGAAAGATAAATCCCCAGGTCAGCAGTGTCCAATATGCTACTGGAGAAGAGCAGAGAAATAGCCCAGATATTAATGAAGAGGCTGAGTCAAAGCAGAAACAATGCCCAGCTGTAGATGTGGTGGTGAAAGTAAAGTCCCATGCTATAAAGAACAATATTTAATGGGAACCGGGAATGTTAGGTCCGTGAATCAAGGTGAATTGGAAGTGGTCAAACAGGAGATGGCAAGAGTAAACATCAACATTTTAGAAATCAGGGAAATAAAATGGACAGGAATGGGTGAATTTAATTCAGATGACCATTATATGTACTACTGTGGACAAGAATCCCTCAGAAGAAAAAGATTAGCCCTCATAGTCAACAAAAGAGTCCAAAATGCAGTACTTGGGTGCACCCTCAAAAACAACAGAATGATCTTGGTTCATTTTCAAGGCAAACCATTGAACATTACAGTTATCCAAGCCTATGCCCCAGCCACTTATGCTGAAGAAGAGGAAGTTGAACAGTTCTATGAAGACCTACAAGACCTTCTAGAACTAACACCAAAAAAGATGTCCTTTTCATCAGAGGGAACTGGAATGCAAAAGTAGGAAGTCAAGAGATACCTGGAGTAACAGGAAAGTTTGGTCTTGGAGTACAAAATGCAGCAGGGCAAAGGCTAACAGAGTTTTGCCAAGAGAGTGCACTGGCCATAGCAAACACCCTCTTTCAACGACACAAGAGACAACTCTACACATGGGCATCACCAGACGGTCAATTCTGAAATCAGATTGATTTTATTCTTTGCGATGGAAGATGGAGAAGCTCTATACAGTCAGCAAAAACAAGACTAGGAGCTGACTGTGGTCAGATCAGGAGCTCCTTATTGCAAAATTCAGACTTAAATTGAAGAAAGTAGGGAAAACCACTAGGCCATTCAGGTGTGACCTGAATCAAAGCCTTTATGATTATACAGTGGAGGTGACAAATAGATTCAAAGAATTAAATCTGGTAGAGTGCCTGAAGAACTATGGACAGAAGTTTGTAACATTGTACAGGATGCAGTGACCAAAACCATCCCTAAGAAAAGAAATGCAAGAAGGCAAAATGGTTGTCTGAGAAGGACTTGCAAATAGCTGAGGAAAGAAGAGAAGCAAAAAGCAAGGGAGAAAGGGAAAGTTATACCCAACTGAATGCAGAGTTCCAGAGAATACCAAGGAGAGATAAGAAGGACTTCTTCAATGAACAATGCAATGAAGTAGAGGAAAACAATAAAATGGGAAGACTAGAGATCTCTTCAATAAAATTGGAGATATCAAGGGAATATTTCATGCAAGCCTGGGCACAATAAAGGACAGAAATGGTAAGGACCTAACAGAGGCAGAAGAGATTAAGAAGAGGTGGCAAGAATACACAGAAGAACTATACAAAAAAGGTCTTAATAACCAGGATAACCACGATGGTGTGGTCTCTCACCTATAGCCAGACTTCCTGGAGTGCGAAGTCAAGTGGTCCTTAGGAAGCATTATTACAAACAAAGCTAGCGGAGGTGATAGAATTCCGGCTCAACTATTTCTAATCCTAAAAGATTCTGCTGCTCAAGTGCTGCACTCAATATGTCAGCAAATTTGGAGAATTCAGCAATGGTCACAGGACTGGAAAAGGTCAGTTTTCATTCCAGTCCCAAAGGAGGACAGTGCCAAAGAATGTTCAAACTACTGGACAATTGCACTCATTTCACATGCAAGTAGAGTTATACTCAAAATCCTTCAAGTTAGACTTCAGCAGTACGTGAACTGAGAACTTTCAGATGTACAAGCTAGGTTTGGAAAAGACAGAGGAACCAGAGATCAAATTGCCAGTATTCATTGGATCATAGAGAAAGCAAAGGAATTCCAGAAAAACTTCTACTTCTGCTTCATTGACTACGCTAAAGCCCTTGACTACGTGGATCACAACAAACTGTGGAAAATTCTTAAGGAGATGAGAATATCAGATCACTTTACCTGTCTGCTGAGAAACTTGTGTGCAGGTCAAGAAGCAACAGTTAGAACTGGACATGGAACAGCAGACTGGTTCAAATTGGGATAGGAGTATGACAAGGCTGTATATTGTCACCCTGCTTATCAACTTGTATGCAGAGTTCAGTTCAATTCAGTCGCTCAGTTGTGTCCAACTCTTTGCAACCCCATGGGCTGCAGCATGCCAGGCTTCCCTGTCCATCACCAACTCCTGGAGCTTGGTCAAACTCATGTCCATAGAGTCGGTGATGGACAACCAACTCATCTAATCATCTCATCCTCTGTCATCCCCTTCTCCTCCTGCCTTTAGTCTTTCCCAGCATCACGGTCTTTTCCAGTGAATCAGTTCTTCACATCAGGTAGCCAAAGTATTGGAGCTTCAGCTTCAGCATCAGTCCTTCCAATGAGTATTCAGGACTAATTTCCTTTAGGATTGGCGGTTTGATCTTGCTGTTCAAGGGACTCTCAAGAGTCTTCTCCAACACCACAGTTCAAAAGCATCAATTCTTCAGCTCTCAGCTTTCTTTATGGTCCAACTCTCACATCCATACATGGCTACTGGAAAAACCATAGCTTTGACTATGTGGACTTTTGTCAGTAAAGTAATGTCTCTGTTTTTTAATATGCTGTCTAGTTTTGTCATAGCTTCTTATAGCTTTTATATACAGAGTACATCATGTGAATTGGTGAGCTGGATGAATCACAGGCTGGAATCAAGTTTGCCAGGAGAAATATCAACAGTCAACAATTGTTGATCAACAATCAACAAATATCAAATATACAGATGATACCACTCTAATGGCAGAAAGTGAAGAGGAATTAAAGAGCCAGTTCATGAAGGTGAAAGAGGAGAATGAAAAAGTTGGCTTAAAACTCAGTATTCAAATATCTAAGACTGTGGCTTCCAGTTCCATCACTTCATGGAAAATAGATGGAGAAAAAGTGGAAGCAGTAACAGATTTTATTTTCTTGGGTTCCAAAATCAGTGTGGATGGTGACTGCAGCCATGAAATTAAAAGACACTTGCTCCTTGGAAGGAAAGCTATGACAAATAAACACAGCATATTAAAAAGCAAAGATACCACTTTTCTGACAAAGGTCCCTATAATCAAAACTATTGTTTTTCTAGTAGTCATGTACAGATGTGAGAGCTGGACCATAAAGAAGGCTAGCACTGAAGAAGTGATGCTTTCAAACTGTGGTGCTGGAGAAAACTTGAGAGTTCCTTTGACTGCAAGGAGATCAAACCAATCAGTCCTAAAGGAAATCAACCCTGACTATTCATTGGAAGGACTGATACTGAAACTCCAACACTTTGGCCATCTGATATGAAGAGTTGAGTCATTGGAAAAGACCATGATGCTGAGATAGATTGAAGGCCAAAGGAGAAGAGGGCAGCAAGGATGAGATGGTTAGATAGTATCACTGACTCAATGGACTTGAATTTGAGCAAACTCCAGGAGATAGTGAAGGGCAGGGAAGCCTGGCATTCTGCAGTTCATGGGGTCACAAAGAATTAGACATGACTTATTGACTGTACAACAGCAACAATCTAGCCAATTTTATTAAATTTACTATTGTAATTTTTTGTATTTAAACATTTAAATGTATTAAGATAAAGCTTTTCATGACATTTTCTTTTAATGATCACAGCATCTGAATCATGTTCTATGTCATTCCTAATATTGCTTTCTTTAGTGCCTTATTTATTTCCTTTACATATTTCACTGAATGTTTTGCAATTTTATTATTCTACTCAAATAAGCAACTTTTTAATCCATATTTATTCTTCTTTAATGAATGTATATATTTATTATTTTCTTCTTTCCATTTTCACTTTGTGTTTGCTTTTTAGTTTTATTGGTGTTTTTATGTTTAGAAATGAATAATTAAGCATTACATGTCATAATTTTTCTTTATTTTCAAAATTTTTCATAATTTTTATAAGTGAATTTATATTCACTAATAATATTATACTGCTTTAGCTGTATCCTATAAGTTTTTATAGGTAGTGTTTTTCATTGCCATGTATTTCTTATCCACTGTACCACCAAGGAAGTCCTTGTAATGCATTTCAAAATAATTTTCCATTGTATTTCTTTGTTGAGCCATGAATTATTTTGGACTATTTTTCTCTAATTTCCAAACTTATGGGAGATCTGATTTGATTTTGTTAAACAATTTCTGTTTTAATTAAGATGTGGTTAGAGAAGATGATTATTGTGATTTCAGTTCATAGAAGTTTTTTGAGGCTTGCTTTATGATGAATTTTTGTAAATGTTCCATGTGAGCATAGAGCACACTCTATGATTTTTGGATATAGTGGGTATTGTGACCTATAGTAAAGGTTATCTTTGATTTTATTTCATTAATCATGTTTAAAATGTTCTTTATCAGTGCTTTTGTCTTCAGATTTATAGTTTTGCTAATAAAGCAAAACTTTTTAGAGGTTGATAAGCCTATGTTCTATCCTTTTCTAGCTTCCTAGCTTCAGCTTTTTTGTATCCTTATTTTTTAGATATATCTCATAATCATCACATAAATTTTGTTTTTATTCACTCTGACAATCTTCATTTTTAAATTGGAACTGTCAGCTTATTTAAATTTATACTTAACATAGTGAAGGTTGAATCTGTGTTTAAATTTTCCATCCTGTTTTATATATTTTGTGTTTCAAGTTATATGCTTATTTTTCCCTTTTCCTTCCATCCTTTAGGTTATTTTTTGTTACTATAACTATTTCTTATACTCATTTGGAAGTAATGCACTCTATTTTTATTCTTTTATTGATTTTCCTGGAATTTATAGCATATATACCTATTGAAATCTGAAATTAATCAATATATTTATTCTTTTGTCAGAGAAAAGAAAAGTCTTTGAACACCTTAACTTAGTCTACTTTCTTTCTGACTTAAATAATTTTGTTATGAATGTGTCTTAATTTTTTTATAATTGTTGTTATTTTATGTCAGTGTTTGTTTAAATTAACCTATAATTTAGCACTTTCTTATATTTTTCTCCCTTATTGTGAATCTTTCTCTTGGGATTAATTCTTCCTTCTCCTAAATTATCATTTCCTTTAGTGAAGATATTATGGTTACAAGCCTCAGTTTTTTTGTGTTTAAAAAATGTTTGTATTTCTCTTTCACTCTTTGTGACAAGGAGTATGACTCCTTTTTTTTCTTTGCTATTTTACTGTTGATGGCTTTTAATCCTCACTCTCTCCTTCTTCATCTCTGCCCAACATCTGCGTAGGCTGATAAGAAAATCAAGGTGCTTTCTCCTTTGTCACCAGACATAGATTCAAACTACGCAAGTCCCATCCATCGTCTGAGAGTCCTTACCCTGGGTGTATCTCCTAACCACAGTGAGAGACCCAAGGCAATCTCCCTTTTTTGCTTTAATCAATTTTAGACCATCTTGAGATATTTGACTCATTCTCCCCAGAAAGCTTTAATTATATAAGTAATAAATCTTTTCATATCCTCTTAATATGTGCCTGTGTGTGTGTGATTAGTCTCAACACAGAAACTTAAGTTTTCAGTGAAGCTCCATCCTGTGTCCCTGTAGTATACCCCAAACCCTAAAAAGATATTTTCTCTGAGTATGAAGTTTCTAGTTTTATAAATATTTCATTTCACTATAATGAAGAAGTCTACTGTCTTTTGGCTTCCAGTGTTGCTACTGAGGTGTCAGATGTTTATCTAATTATTGCTCCATTGATTATAGTCTAATTTGTCTATTTTTAGTGGTTCCTTTTCATATCTCTACCAATTATCTTTGGTGGTCTATAGTTTTGCTATGATGTTGCCCAGGCAACTTTAATTCAGTCATCTGAGAGTGAAGGTTAGCTGGATGGGTTTACTTCTGGCTTACTCTTATCTGAGGGTGTGAGCCTTGGGGAATCCAGTTTAATTTGGAGAAGTTTGCTTGTTTGGAAAATGCCCTTAGGGCAAAAGAAATTTTAGTGTTCTGCTTTGCTCTTTGGGCTCTGCTTCCTCTGATATTTTGAACTAAATTTTTTACTACCTTATCAGATCTTTGATAGTCTTAAGAAGTTACTTCAAAAAATGTCCAACATCATTTGTGATTATTTTCAATGGGAGGGTGGATCCAAATAGTCTAGCCTGCCATATTTTCAGAAAGTAAAGTTGTAAGCTTGATTTTTTTAGAGATTCTTACTTTAAACTACGAATTCAGAGTGTGAATAACAAACCCCGTTCTTTAACTATGGGTGAAAGTTTGAGCCATAGACTGAAGGTATATGATCAGAGCCTCTCATTTTAAGATCCCAACTCCAACTTGATGGGACTCATTAGTGCTCACAAGGTGAGGTTTTAAAAATGAGTTAGCGGAGGCACAGATAAGTAAGTTGCTCAGACAACATTTTTTTTTTTTTTAAGTGGGAGAGCTATGACTCAACCCCCAGATCTGTTTGAACCACCACCTGTGTTTTATTCACTTCTTCTGGCCAGGTTCAAAATTATTCCTACAACCTTCTAGTTGGGTGTTTGGTGCCTACATGGGCTGTCTTATACACAGCCCATGTTGGCATGGACTGGTGTTCCTGAGGTTTGCCCAGCTCTCTACCTCTGGCCCCAGAAATTTGAGTAGTAACCATTAGGAAAAGTTATTTATGTTCCAAAGATGTTGTAGAGAGTCTAGCTCTACATTGTACCAGATTTACTGACCCTAACTCTCTATAATTATTCAAGTCCAGAGATAGAATAAAACCAAGTTTTATAAGGCTCTTTCTTAGTAAAAATGTGCTCATATTTATCACAGAATATTTAAATCAGGAAAACCAACAAATTGGAGGATAGCCATAGTCATAGCCAGTCAAAGACAATTTCTTGGAAATCCTTCCAAACTCTCTATGCATATTAACACATACTCTATAGTTACATGTATATTCTAGAAGGGAATCATGCCATACATGCTGTTTTGTAGCTAGGTTTTGGGTGCATGGTATCATGTGCCTTAATGACGATTACATGTTGAGTAGGGAACCGTATAGATTGAGATCAAAGCTGGAAAGCAATAGGAATTCAGGCCAGAAAGCTTTTCTAAGACATCACAAGCTTCACATTGGAAAGCAAAAAGAGTATAATATGACTTCCTAACTACTTTCTGATATTATGCAGCAAATCTTTACTGACCTATGGGACATCATCGTAAAGAGAGAACACTTGCTCTCTCTGAAGCAGAGATAGTTATGGTAGCCAACATAGAAATTATCATAGCATGTTTTGAAAGCTATTGTGATATTTTGTTCCTACTGATATTTTTCTTCTGAGTACAGTAGTTATTTCAAAGCATACAGCATCGAACATGATAACCATAATGCTTAAATATAAAGATATTTGCATCTAGGCGACTTTCTACTAATATCACTTAAATACCCTGAAAAGTTGATCTTTATTTCTATTAACATTTGAAAAGCAGTAAAGAGCAAAGTTACCCATCCCAAGGGCAGAAGTGATTTTGGAGGGCAAAGGGCTGATTGATGCAAAGAGGTTAGTATGTTTCTAATCTAGGGATTATACAACAACTGTGGAAACCTTAGAATGGAAATTATCCAACAGTGAGACAAGTCAGGAAATGGCAACCCACTCCAGTATTCTTGCCTGGAGAATCCCAGGGACGGTGGAGCCTGGTGGGCTGCCATCTTTGGGGTCGCACAGAGTCGGACACGACTGAAGTGACTTAGCAGCAGAGACAAGTCAAACTGTAATATTCTCATTTTATATTAGTGAACTGGTCTGTAGTGTTCTAAGTCCTTGTTCATGCACAATTTTCTCTAGTCTTATATACTCAATTTATAACAAATCATTTAACATCTCTAAGACATTTTCATTCCCCGAAAAATTAATATTTAGGTGGTTTCTATTATTTGTTTTTATTGACATAGTGTGGCAGAAGGCACCCTCACACATAACTTGGTGCATTTGGCCAAATGTTCTAGTAGTATACATTCTTACTAAGAAAAAATTTTATATTAAAGGATATGCATTTACAGAACTTTGACAAACAACTGCCAGATTATCCTCCAAAAGTAGTACCAATTTACACTCTCACCAAGAATGTATGACATGTCTTACTTTCTGATGTTTAATGTTAATAGTATATTTTTCAGCTTTATTGAAATATAATTGACACATAATCTTCATAGTTTTTAATCAGATGGGATAAAATATAAAGTATCACATTATTTTAAATTTGTTTTAGTCATTACTAATGGGTTGCAGCATATTTTTCATGTTTATGGTTAATTTACATTCATTTTTTGTTTGTTTCTTTTGACCATTTTTCTATTTTAGTTTTTGTTCCTTTTTGATTTGTTAAGTACCCTTCAGCAGTGTGCATAATATACATGTTTTGTTTATTTAGGAGCATGCGTCAATAAGCCTAGGATTTACTTTCTTCTTTCTCATTTCTTTTTTTTTTTTTTCTCTTCTGCCTTTCTCAACTGTGGACTAGAAAACCTTTAATCTCTTTGTAAACTATGATGCAGTTTTTATAACTTTAGAAAGTTGGTACAGTGAAGTCGTTGGTTCTAATTTGCCTGAAACAGTTCTGTTTTCTCATATTGTCCCAGCTTAATTATTAATAACACTGTCTTTCACTCTCCCAAGTCTTCCAGTTCAGGCTATAAATTATATGGTCCCCCTGGAATGAGCTCGATGATAATACAGGCTAAGCCTAAGGCAATTGGGGTACAAATCTTTCACAACATTTTTCATTTCTCATATGGTTACCATATATTCAAATTTTTTTGTTTCATTCACTTTTGAGCTAATTTAGAAATTTATATATTTTCCTAGAAAAGCATCTATTTCACTTAGGTTTTGAAGTTTATCAGTATTCAATTGCAGAAACACTGCTTTTAAGTACCCTGAATCACCCATGTCAAGGATCAAGCAGAAAAGGAATTTTTTGTGGGTGAGGTGTAGGAAAGAACCTAATAGGTAGATCAGGCCTGTGGCTCAACCTGTAAAAAGTCAGCTAGCCTCAGGCCTAAAGATAATCGATTGGATTTGGCTATTAGGAGATTATTCTTTTCAGTATGATGAGAAGGATGGAAGCTGGATAGCAAAACAGGATTGAGTTTAGGATTTGGAGTGAAACAATGTGGGTGATCTTTTTAAAAAATGTGAAGGTAAAAAGAGAAAAAGAATGGCACACAGTTCAACAGAGGGATAGAACCAAGAAAGGGCTTTTGTTTTAGGGGAAATTTCAGCCTGCTGTGGGCAGAGGGTTAGATGAAGAGATAAAGCAGAGAGATGGGACTTTGGGGCTCCAAGCATTCTGTTAACAAAGTTATGAAACATTCCCTCAACTTTAGCCTGGACCCACATTCATGGAAACACTGGGATTACTGGGAAGGAGCACATTTCATATTGAGTTTGGAAACAGTCTTCAGCAGGGAGAAAAGTGTAACTTCACCTTAATGGAATGTGAATTTAAAGCATAGTCCTGTATGTAGTTGGCTAAAATGAATGTCGTTAAAAAAAACTTGTGTTTATCATCACAGCCAAAGCAGCAGGTAAAATCATTTTGTGCATTGGAGTCTGGTTCATTTGTTAAATCGGTGGTCATCTTTGGTTACTGGTGATAAAATCTCTCCACATGAATTTTTCCACAATTGAGCACATTACCCTTAAGAATATCTCCAGAAAAGGATTCATTTGTATTTGTAATCTTGAAGGACCTGTCTCATCTATAGTTTTATTTTAACTAATAGCCATTTCCAAAAAGAGAAAAAAATGCATGAAAAACTAAATCTCCTGATGATTTCCTCACTCATTAATGAAGACTTTTAGTATGTGCTACTGTGCAAATGTCTTTGAACTGTTTTGCTTAAAATAATGTTTTTAGTTCTTTCGAAAAGGTGCTGGCCGGGCCTTTAGGTATCAAAATCTCTATGCTTAGCGCTCCTTTTACATGACCCTAAAAGTTAAACTGCTACACTGGGGGATTTTTCTTTAAATTTAATTTAACTGAAAATCTCTTCAAATTGTATTGTTGGCTTTGGTGCAGGGCATGAAATAATTTTCCATTGCACCCCACCATTCCTCGAAGGTCAGACTTTGAATTGGGCTGTTACTGTCTTGCTGCAGAATTTCCAAGCTACGTTAATTTTGGGTCTGCTGTTGATGGATGGAGCAGTTTGAATTCTGACATGCAGCAGGCCGACTTGAATGACCTGCAGAGGCAGATGTCAGCCTGTTATTTCATGCCCGTTTGTCAGGAAGGAAAAACAGCGTCTGTTCAGGCTGTTCTATTCTGGGTTGCCTACGTGAAAGTATGCAAAAGTGCACTACACTTAATATAGGTATGGGGGCAGAATGTATGTGGTATTTATATAATATGTTGAACTTAAAGGAACATATGAATGGTGGGTGTATTATGCTTTTATAAGTCATTAAATATTTTGGTGTATATAAATATTTTGTGTGGATATAAATGGAAGTGTGTGTGTTAAACACATATACTGCAAAATTGCTCTCCATATAGAGGAGTGTATCCACTGATCGTGTACTCAGGCACCTTTCTATGGGCACATGTCTTCTTTTCATTGAGATCAGTGAGTGTATCAATGTGTCATAGATAAAAAGAGGGCATGTATGGATCCTGAATTGTAGGGAGAGCAACATTATAGAGTTAGGAGTGTGAACTGGGAGGAAGAAGTGGGGAACAAGAAAAGGTACAAAGAAGGGGTTCTATCTATATTCTTGCAAAATATTAAAGCAGAACTGAAGGCTAAGGACCAAGCAGGGGGTGGTTATAGTCTGATGAGCCATCTGATAATGTAAAAGAGATGGGAGTTTCTTCAGACATCAGAGTTTCCTGTAGAAGTGACTTGAAATTATCCCGAGTTCATGAATTGCAGTGATCTGTGACAGTTCAGGCCCAAGGACCACCTTCCTTCCTTAAGCAGCTGCCTTGATAAAGAGGAACAAATTGGATGGGTAGGTTCTCAGAAACTGCCAGAAATCAGTGTTGTCTGGAGAAGACTTTGAGGAGGATATGGGCTAGTTCTCTTCATCCCAGCCCCAAACTAGTTTTAGCTGCTTTATTTGTATCTGGAGACTTTGCAGAAAGACCAGTTATCAGACTGACTTCAATTTGTTTATTGATTTTTATTTTTGTAGAGTAATACATACATATAATTTTAAAAAGTCGAATAATACCAAAAGTTTGAGATTCAAATAGTAATTCCCTAATCCACCTCCTACCCCTAATCTTAGTCCCTAAAGGGGGCTACTTTCTATTCATTTGTCTATCTCTTCTAAAATGCTTCTCAATAATGTTTGTATTCCTTAATTTATCCATTTTAGTCTTAATGTATGGGCTTCTGTTTTAGCTGATGTGGATTCAGCTTTCATATACATCAACCCATTTCCCCTCTGCCATGCTTCCTAAATCAGTATTCAAGTTTATATCTTTATGATGAGTACAATATGTTATATAATTATTGACTTGCTTTCACAGTATTTTTTTTTTTTCACTTGCTTAATTTTCTCAGTGATTCTTTCCATCCTTTCAGATCAACCACTGTCCATCGCATTTTTCAGGAGTCCAGTATGGGCAGTTTTTCCTAGGCCTGCTTGGAGACCATTTTCTTTTGTTCTCACATTGAGGTTAACCACTTCCTTCTTTCTTGTTTTTGGTCACTTTTCCTGAATTTTATACCTTCTTTCTCAGTTTATTCCTTCATTTTGTTAGGGCAGCTCTCTGGTAGCTTTCTAACAAAATATGTATTGAGAGATAGATACTTTCAAAACCTAAATATTTATTCTATCCTTGAACTTAATTGATTCTTTGGGTATAGAATTCTAGTTTTAAAATAGTTTTATATCAGATTTTTTTAAGGCATTGCTCTGTTGTCTAGTTTATAGTGCTGATGCTGAGAAGATGGATGTCATTCTGGTTCCTGTTGTTTTGTGTGACCTGTTTTTCCCCTTCTGGAAACATCTAGAATCTTCTCTATGTTTGCAATATTTTGTAATTTCACGATTTGCCTTTATGTGGATCTATTTGCATTTACTGAGCAGGTCTTCCCAGGCAGTGCTGGTGTTAAAGAACCAGTCTGTGAATGCACATGTAAGAGATGAGGGTTCTGTCCCTGGATCAGGAAGATACCCTGGAGGAAGGCATGACAGCCCATTCCAGTATTCTTGCCTGCAGAATCCCATGGACAGAGGAGCCTGGTGGGCTACAATCAGTAGGGTCGCAAAGAGCTGGACATGACTGAGCATGTACACGTGAGCAGGGCACCTGGTTGAAACCTTTTAATTTGAAAGTTTTGTGCTTTTAGTTCTGAGACATTTTTTGAAATATTTCTCTGATAATGTTTTACTTTTTTTCTCTTTTAGAAACTTCTGTTAACCAGAAGTTAGACCCTCCTGGACATATTTTTTAATATTCTTACTTTTATTTTTCTGTTGTCTTTTCATTATACTTTCAGTAAAATTTCTTCAGTTTTACCTTTTGACCATTCAATTGGATTTTTAAAAAAAATCTTGTTTTTTTAAATCGTTCATATTTGTATAAAATTCTGGTTTTTGTTTCATATATACACTAACTTCTTTTATTTTTCTGAAGATATTATTTCTTTTTGAAACTTTTCTTTGACTCTTTACATTGTTTCTCTTTCCTCAAAGTTCCCTTTCAGCAGTTCACTTCAGTCTCTGTCATTCCATTTCCACAAGGGTGCTGTGTTCTTTGACTTCCTCAGTTCAAGAATGAGGCACTAAAAATTGATTGGCTGTAGGGTAGGAGCAGGGAATGAACATTTTTATTGGGGACCCCCCCCAAGTGATAGATTTCTTTTTGAGTACTCTTCAGTTTCTCTAGAAACTCATTTCTTACCTGAAGGATATAATCCTGGCTGGAAGATATTTGGAAGCCTGGCAGGAGATATGGGCTTGGGCAACACGGTTCATCTTGCAAACTTTTGCTCAGTGCTCCTGTTTCATTCCCAAATCTAGAGCCACTTCAGCTTAAATGCTCCCTAAAATAAACCTTCCATCTTCTGCAGAAATGAAGCAGGAGTTATCTCCTGGCTCTGCAGAATGAAAGAGAGATCAGAGAGCTCACAGTGCTCCTTTAACAAACTTTCAACCACTCCTTTTATTTTTAGCCTTTTTAGGATTCTGCAAGGGGAGTCAGCTTTCTGCTCATCCCTCTAGAGAAACTTATTTCAGCTTCATCTGCTCTGCTATGGCAATTATTATTCTTCCCATGACTTGCTTTCTTCCAAAGATTTGTTGACATTTCTCATCTACTATCATTTTCTTTCCCATTTTCCTTGTCAATTTATGGCTTCTTATTCTTTGTTTATTACTATTCCATTTTTTATTCTCATTATTTTGGTAGGATTGGGGGAGGAAGCTGAGATAAACACATGTTCAGTCTATCATGTTTAACTGGAAGTTATAAGGCTTTGCCTTTAGAACAGCTCTCAATGCCACTGGATTTGTACCAGGAAACTCCTGCTTTAAGAGAAAAGAAAAATCCCCATTTTTTCATTCTGACCATGCCACTGACTCTAAATAAAAGCCAGGAATGTGGCTTGTTTCTCTTTTAATATTAATCTTTATGAAAGGATATGATTAAACCACTTTGCTTTCAAGAGCATGCCAATATAGAACTCTTCAATGACTTTTGAGTCTCATGGGGCTACTATAAACCCATGGTTTAGAGATTCTTGCTTTGGACTTTTCTATTTGTGGGCAAATGGGTTTATCTTCTCCAAAACATATTAGTTGCTTTTCCTGATAAACAATGAAAACAAATCTAGAAAAGAATAGTTTAGTGTAATATATCTGAGCAGGGGAGCTAGTATTGGCAGATTCAACCAGGTCTCTATAGGAAATGCTACTGTAAACTTCATTAGGGTACCGACAGAGGTTCTAAGATGTTCTGTAGTAGGATCTTGGATATAAAACAGGAGGAGTAGGAGGGTTAAAATAAATAGAAGAATGTTTCCCCTACACTTACTTGCAAAGGACCATTACTTGGTAATTTTTTCCACATGGCTTTTATTGGACTGACTACAAGAGCACCTTCTTGAGTGCTGGAAATCTAACAGTGCTTATATACAACTCTTTTTTCTTTCTTCCTTTTCCTTTCCTCTTCTTTTTCCAGCAGGACCCAATGAAGTCTCTGTAGCTCTCATCAAAGTTAAAGCCCATACCCCAAGACCTACTTATAGATGCCTTCATTTTAGACAGATGTTTTGGAATATAAAGAGTCCATATTGAGAGAAATAAATCAGATTCCTACTTCTTTCATTCATTCAACAAATTTTTATTGAATACCTGTTATGTATCTGGCACTGTGTTTTGTCATAGAGGTGCAGAAATGAGTGCTCCCTACTCCCAGAGAGAGACAGCTTACTGAGAAACACAAACACTAGGCAGATAAAACACAACACAGAAGGTACTATCATAGAGGTATAGAAATTTATTTAACAGATGTCTATTAAAGGCATATCATGTTTAAAGTATACAAATAGATTTAAGGGACTAGATCTGATAGACAGAGTACCTGATGAACTATGGACAGAGGTTCGTGACATTGTACAAGAGACAGGGATCAAGACCATCCCCATGGAAAAGAAATGCAAAAAAGCAAAACGGCTGTCTGAGGAGGGCTTACAAATAGCTGGGAAAAGAAGAGAAGCGAAAAGCAAAGGAGAAAAGGAAAGATATTCCCATCTGAATGCAGAGTTCCAAAGAATAGCAAGGAGAGATGAAAAAGCCTTCCTCAGTGATCAATGCAAAGAAATAGAGGAAAACAACAGAATGGGAAAGACTAGAGATCTCTTCAAGAAAATTAGAGATACCAAGGGAACATTTCATGCAAAGATGGGCTCGATAAAGGACAGAAATGGTATGGATCTAACAGAAGCAGAAGATATTAAGAAGAGGTGGCAAGAATACACAGAAGAACTGTACAAAAAAGATCTTCATGACCCAGATAATCATGATGGTGTGATCACTCACCTAGAGCCAGACATCCTGGAATGTGAAGTCAAGTGGGCCTTAGAAAGCATCACTACGAACAAAGCTAGTGGAGGTGATGGAATTCCAGTTGAGCTATTTCAAATCCTGAAAGATGATGCCCTGAAAGTGCTACACTCGATATGCCAGCAAATCTGGAAAACTCAGCAGTGGCCACAGGACTGGAAAAGGTCAGTTTTCATTCCAATCCCAAAGAAAGGCAATGCCAAAGAATGCTCAAACTACCACACAATTGCATTCATGTCACACGCTAGTAAAGTAATGCTTAAAATTCTCCAAGCCAGGCTTCAGCAATACATGAACTGTGAACTTCCAGATGTTCAAGCTGGTTTTAGAAAAGACAGAGGAACCAGAGATCCAATTGCCAACATCTGCTGGATCATCGAAAAGGCAAGAGAGTTCCAGAAAAACATCTATTTTTGCTTTATTGACTATGCCAAAGCCTTTGACTGTGTGGATCACAATAAACTGTGGAAAATTCTTCAAGAGATCGGAATACCAGACCATCTGACCTGTCTCTTGAGAAACCTGTATGCAGGTCAGGAAGCAACAGTTAGAACTGGACATGGAACAACAGACTGGTTCCAAATAGGAAAAGGAGTACGTCAAGGCTGTATATTGTCACCCTGCTTATTTAACTTATATGCAGAGTACATCATGAGAAACGCTGGGCTGGAAGAAACACAAGCTGGAATCAAGATTTCCAGGAGAAACATCAGTAACCTCAGACATGCAGATGACACCACCCTTATGGCAGAAAGGGAAGAACTAAAGAGCCTCTTGATGAAAGTGAAAGAGGAGAGTGAAAAAGTTGGCTTAAAGCTCAACGTTCAGAAAACTAAGATCATAGCCTCTGGTCCCATCACTTCATGGGAAGTGGATGTGGAAACAGTGCCAGACTTTATTTTGGGGGGCTCCAAAATCACTGCAGATGGTGATTGCAGCCATGAAATTAAAAGACGCTTACTCCTTGGAAGGAAGGTTATGACCAAACTAGATAGCATATTTAAAAGCAGAGACATTACTTTGCCAACAAAGGTCCGTCTAGTCAAGGCTATGGTTTTTCCAGTGGTCATGTATGGATGTGAGAGTTGAAAGGTGAAGAAAGCTGAGCGCTGAAGAATTGATGCTTTTGAACTGTGGTGTTGGAGAAGACTCTTGAGCGTCCCTTGGACTGCAAGGAGATCCAATCAATCCATCCTAAAGGAGATCAGTCCTGGGTGTTCTTTGGAAGGACTGATGTTGAAGCTGAAACTCCAATACTTTGGCCACCTCATGCGAAGATTTGACTCATTGGAAAAGACCCTAATGCTGGGAAGGATTGGGGGCGGGAGGAGAAGGGGACGACACAAGATGAGATGGTTAGATGGCGTCACTGACTTGATGGACATGGCTTGGGTAAACTCCAGGAGTTGGTGATGGACAGGGAAGCCTGGTGTGCTGCGATTCATGGACTCGCAAAGAGTCGGACATGACTGAGCGACTGAACTGAACTGAAATACTAATATGCAAAATAGAACTCTTGAAAGAACTCACATCTATGTGAAGTCATTTGAAGGATCTAGGGGAAAGAGTACAAATGAAAGCCCTCATGCTATATGTCTAGATATTGAAAAGTAGCAAGTAAAAATCAGCCTATTAAATAAGATATTTGTAATTTTTAATGCCTAACTGATCTGATTTCATTCCTGCCTCTCTTTTGTAACTTAGATAACCTTTATTCACATTTTCTACTTGCCATCCTTGCTTCTTGATGATCCATTCTATGCAAAACAGTTTGGATTAACAATTCTTGATAATCCAAAATTGGAACTTCTAATAAACAAAGATCAGGTTAAATCAGTTACCTGTCTAGAATCAAATTCAGTCACCTTATTAATTTCCAATTTGGGAAAAATCCAACTGTCATTAAACATCCTAATACATATATCTTTACTTCACATTCATGACTATTTCCATAAAATAAAATTCTCTAAGAGTGTGATCATTTTATGACTCTTGAAAGCTACTGCTACACTGCCCTAAGGCTATAGTGTATAAGTTTACACTCACACTAATAGTGTATGAAAAGTTGTTTTGCCTGTACTCTACCTGATGGTGGGAGTTCTAAGTTCTTAAAAAATATTTTTCAATTTGATGATAAAAGTGATATATAATTATTTTATTTTCAAGTCTCCATTTACCAAAGAAGCTGAAAATCATTTCATAGGTTTTGAGTCTTTCATTAACACTCTTTCACCATATTGCCTAAGCCACTTCTTGTCGTGTACTCTATTAGGGTGTTCATCATTATGTACTAAGTTTAAGCACACTTAATATATTTCAGATTTTTGTCTTCATGCAGTATGCATAAGTTGCTTTTCAGTTTTTTCATATAGTATATTTTTGTATATAAATTTTACATGTTTGTTAGACTAATCTACTAATCTCTGGCTTGATAGAATCATCTCTGTTCTTCCAAATCAAGATATAATTTAAACATCTAAAATTATATAATAGATATCCATGCACACACCACTAGGCTTTAATACACACACGCACATACACACTTGCTTCAGCCTATCTTTCTTGCTTCAGCATATCTTTATAAAGACAAAAGAAAGGGCTTTAATTTCATTTTCCTCTCAAATCACATCTGATCTCCTTTGTTTTACTGGCTACTTTTCCTATTGATTTGAAATGTCACATTGAAGTATATAAGTTTTAAAAATATATTTGAGTGCATTTTTTCACATATTACTTTGTTCCATTGGTCTACCTATATCAAATCAGAACCTTATTGTTTTAATTATTGTAGCTATCTGCATTTTAATAGCTGTAAGAGAAACCCCTCCTTGTCCATTTTTTTTCTCATATTTAAAGCTAATTCACTGTTTTTTATTTTTTCAGATGTGCTTGGAATCATTCTATTAAATTCTACCCCACCCCAAAGACCTTTAGTAGTTTTTAGTGTAATTATGTTGCATTTATCAATTAATACCAGCTGAAGTTAGTAGCTTTATGGTTGTGTACCTTTCCATCTAGCTACATAGATGATTTTATCTTTGTATCTATTTAAACTTTTGTTTTATGTCCCATTTATGTAAAAATATTGCAGTTTCCACTATATAGGTACTGTGCAATTCTTATTAAATATATTTCTAATAATTTTATCCTCTAATTCCCATAATGATTGGCATGTTACCATTGCTTTTTTTCCCAACTGATCGTTGCTGACATATGAGGGAACTATTGTTCTTGTTGTTGTTGTTTTTAATTAACTGAATTTTACAATTTGCCACCTTGTAGAAGGGTTTAGTTTTCAAAGATTTTTGGTTACTACTCTTATATTTGTCAGGTGCTAATTATATCATTAGAAAACAGTTATACTTTTGCCTCTTCCTTTCCAATATGCATACTTAAATAGTTATTATTCTTACCATATTACTTTGGCTGGAACTTACAAAATGAGATTGAAAGATAGTATTAATAATGATGAAACCAAGCAACCTTGTCTTATTTTTGTGTTCCGAGTTTCACTATGAAGTTTGATGTTTTCTGTTAGTTTCCAATAGATATAGTCTCTTAAAGTTTATTATAATAAATTTAGTTACAAAGATAATGAATTTGAGGGGTCTGGGAATAGCTAATATGAAATATTAAGTTAATTAAAGAGATCTAGTTAGGGCTCTTATTATTATTAATATATATGAGAAATGAAATTTTGAGAGTAGATGTTAAATTACGGAAACAGATAAGTTCATTCATGGAAAATGTATAAAAATGATAAAGATCAAAAGGATGAGGAATAAAAATAAACTACTCAATTTCATTGTTTTTTCGTCATTAGTGACTATAAGAGGAAATTAATAACCCTATTGAGAACAGAGTACCATACATTTGGCTAAAGCCAAATTACAATAAGATCTAAAGAATACATACATCCAAGGTCAGGCATGGCGGCCGTGAGGAGATACCCCACATTCAAGGTAAGAGAAACCCCAAAAAGACAGTAGGTGCTGAGAGAGGGCATCAGAGGGCAGACTGACTGAAACCACAATCACAGAAAACTAGCCAATCTGATCACATGGACCACAGCCTTGTCTAACTCAGTGAAACTAAGCCATGCTGTGTAGGGCCACCCAAGACAAATGGGTCATGGTGGAGAGTTCTGACAAAATGTGGTCCACTGGAGAAGGGAATGGCAAACCACTTCAGTATTTTTGCCTTGAGAACCCCATGAACAGTATGAAAAGGCAAAAAGAGGACACTGAACGATGAACTCCCCAGGTTGGTAGGTGCTCAATATGCTAGTGGAGATCAGTGGAGAAAACCTCCAGAAAGAATGAAGGGACAGAGCCAAAGCAAAAACAACACCCAGTTGTGGATATGACTGGTGATAGAAGCAAGATCCAATGCTGTAAAGAGCATTGTTGCATAGGAACCTGGAATGTTAGGTCAGTGAATCAAGGCAAATTGGAACTGGTCAAATGGGAGATGGCAAGAGTGAACGTCGATATTCTAGGAATCAGCGAACTAAAATGGACTGGAATGGGTGAATTTAACTCAGATGACCATTATATCTACTACTGTGGGCAGGAATCCCTTAGAAGAAATGGAGTAGCCATCACAGTCAACAAAAGAGTCCAAAATGCAGTACTTGGATGCAATCTCAAAAATGACAGAATGATCTCTGTTCATTTCCAAGGCAAAACATTCAATATCACATTAATTCAAGTCTATGCCCCGACCAGTAACGCTGAAGAAGCTGAAGTTGAATGATCTATGAAGACCTACAAAACCTTTTAGAACTAACACCTCAAAAAGATGTCCTTTTAATTATAGGGGACTGAAATGCAAAAGTAGGAAGTCAAGACACACCTTTGGGTAACAGGCAAATATGGCCTTGGAGTACAGAATGAAGCAGGGCAAAGGCTAATAGAGTTTTGCCAAGAGAACTCACTGGTCATAGCAAACACCCTCTTCCAACGACACAAGAGAAGACTCTACACATGGACATCACCAGATGGCCAACACCAAAATCAGATTGATTATATTCTTTGCAGCCAAAGATGGAGAAGCTCTATACAGTCAGCAAAAACAAGACCGGGAGCTGACTGTGGCTCGGATCGTGAACTCCTTATTGCCAAATTCAGACTTAAATTGAAGAAAATGGAGAAAATCACTAGACCATTCAGGTATGGCCTAAATCAAATCACTTATGATTATACAGTGGAAGTGAGAAATAGATTTAAGGGACTAGATCTGATAGAGTACCTGATGAAGTATGGCCAGAGGTTCGTGACATTGTACAGGAGACAGGAAGCAAGACCATCTCCAAGAAAAATAAATGCAAAAAAGCAAAATGGCTGTCTGAGGAGGCCTTGCAAATAGCTATTAAAATAAGAGAAGTGAAAAGCAAAGGAGAAAAGGAAAGATATACCCATTTGAATGCAGAGTTCCAAAGAATAGCAAGGAGAGATAAAAAAGCCTTCCTCAGAGATTGGTGCAAAGAAATAGAGGAAAATAATAGAATGGGAAAGACTAGAGATCTCTTCAAGAAAATTAGAGATACAAAGGGAACATTTCATGCAAAGATGAGCACAACAAAGGACAAAAAAGGTATGGACCTAACAGAAGCAGAAGATATTAAGAAGAGGTGGCAAGAATACACAGAAGAACTGTACAAAAGAGATCTTCATGACCCAGATAATCATGATGATATGATCACTCACCTAGAGCCAGACATCCTGGAATGCGAAGTCAAGTGGGCCTTAGGAAGTGTCACTACAAATAAAGCTAGTGGACGTGATGGAATTCCAGTTGAGCTATTTCAAATCCTGAAAGATGATGCTGTGAAAGTGCTACACTCGATATGCCAGCAAATCTGGAAAACTCAGCAGTGGCCACAGGACTGGAAAAGGTCAGTTTTCATTCCAATCCCAAAGAAAGGCAATGCCAAAGAATTCTCAAACTACCACATAATTCACCTCATCTCACATGCTAGCAAAGTAATGCTCAAAATTCTCCAAGCCAGGCTTCAGCAATACGTGAACCACGAACTTCCAGATATTCAAGCTGGTTTTAGAAAAGACAGAGGAACCAGAGATCCAATTGCCAACATCTGCTGGATCATTGAAAAAGCAAGAGAGTTCCAGAAAAACATCTATTTCTGCCTCATTGACTATGCCAAAGCCTTTGACTGTGCGGATCACAATAAACTGTGGAAAATTCTTCAAGAGATGGGAATACCAGACCACCTGACCTGCCTCTTGAATATTCTGTATGCAGGTCAGGAAGCAACAGTTAGAACTGGACATGGAACAGACTGGTTCCAAATAGGAAAAGGAGTACGTCAAGTCTGTATATTGTCACCCTGATTATTTAACTTATATGCAGAGTACATCATGAGAAACCCTGGGCTGGAGGAAGCACAAGCTGAAATCAAGATGGCCGGGAGAAATATCAATAACCTCAGACATGCAGATGACACCACCCTTATGGCAGAAAGTGAAGAAGAACTAAAAAGCCTCTTGATAAAAGTGAAAGAGGAGAGTGAAAAAGTTGGCTTAAAGCTCAACATTCCGAAAACTAAGATCATGGCGTCCGGTCCCATCACTTTATGGCAAATAGATGGGGAAATGGTGGAAACAGTGTCAGACTTTATTTTTCTGGGCTCCAAAATCACTGCAGATGGTGATTGCAGCCATGAAATTAAAAGATGCTTACTTCTTGGAAGGAAGGTTATGACCAACCTAGATAGCATATTTAAAAGCTGAGACATTACTTTGCCAACAAAGGTCCGTCTAGTCAAGGCTATGGTTTTTCCAGTAGTCATGTATGGATATGAGAGTTGGAGTATAAAGAATGCTGAGCGCTGAAGAATTGATGCTTTTGAACTGTGGTGTTGGAGAAGACTCTTGAGAGTCCCTTGGACTGCAAGGAGATCCAACCAGTCCATCCTAAAGGAGATCAGTCCTGGGTGTTCATTTGTAGGACTGATACCAAAGCTGAAACTCCAGTACTTTGGCCACTTAATGTGAAGAGCTGACTCTTTTGAAAAGACCCTGATCCTGGAACAGATGAGAGCAGGAGGAGAAGGGGATGACAGAGGATGAGATGGTTGGATGGCATCACTGACTCAATGGACATGGGTTTGGGTAAACTCCGGGAGTTGGTGATGGACAGGGAGACCTTGCCTGCTGCAGTCCATGGCGTTGCAGTGAGTCGGACACGACTGAGCGACTGAACTGAACTAAAGAATACATATCCACAAAATGGAAAAGCCAATATAAACAACTATTTAAAGTAGTTTCATGGTAGAGAAAATAGACTGTAGCTTCAGCAGGAAAAAGAATCAAAGGAGGAGATTGTTAACTGAAGGGAAAAAAAAAATTGGAGACAAAGGAAAGGGGATAGTTGGTGGATGTAAGTCGTGGGAATGTTAGGATGGTCAGTGGTCAGTTGGAGACTATCCAGGTCATAGAGTGAGAGGGTCGCTTTGGAAATGAGGAACAAGGTGGGAAATGAGTATCTATTCTTTTGAGATACAGGTAACAAGCCTTTCAATTTCAACCTACCATTGCAAGCTCATCACAAGCCTAGGACATCAGTTCCCTCTACACAAATTTAATAGAACACTGGGTCATACTTGTATTGGTAAGTGTGTATGTGCGGGTACTGTGTGGGAAAATACCACTTTCTGGGCTGAACAACTAAGTAGCATGCACCTCCCTCCACCTCTGGCAGAAAGATGAGTATCTGTTAAACAACTAAACAATTCACTCTTTTGGTGGCTTCTACTGGCTTCTGGAAAGACGGCTTACCAATGAATTAGGTAGCACTTTCTGGAGTACAATATAAACCTATTTCTAGATGTTCCTTTCCTTCTCTTTATAATTGTACTACATCAAGACCTTTGCCAAAATTTCTTTTTAGTGAGGAAAATTTGACGAGATTACACAGGAATAAAACATAATTTGCAAATTGAACTTTCCTCCTCCAACCCTTCCATCTCCACCCATCACCTCAAATTATTACTTTTATGGTTGCACTAATCTTTAATAAGATCACTAAACATACCTTAAAACCTGAAATAAAAGTTCCAAGATTTTAGAAAGGAGAAAGCACCCTTCTCCTGTTTCTTCTTTTCTGCCTGCTTTGTCACTCAGTGCTGTCTTCATTGTCTCAGAAGGGCTTATTTCTTCTAGGAAACTCATCCATTGATATTCAAAGAGTGGGTTGCACCTGTACTGTTCATGTTTGTTGTCCTCAAGAAATTTCTGTGTGCCCAACTTGCTTGTAAGATCCATACATGCAAAATGTTATGAATGATCTATCTCTACTTGTAAAAATTATATCTGTAAAAAAATCCAGAAAAATATACCAATGTTTATTTTAAATATTAAGCTATTAATATTTAAATATGAGTTAGTGAAATTATAAGTTTTATAATTAAATATATATGGAAATATAATGAACATCTGAGTTACCTTCTCCATGACTGTATTTTTTTCTTAGTACAAAATGTCTCAAGACTGACTTCTTAAATTTCAGCCAACTCTTCATATGAATATGAGTCACTTTGAGGTAAAAACATCTCTGAGGGAAAGGAATAGAATTAGCCTTTTTCAGAGAGAAGAAAATAATAGTGTTCGATTTTAGTTCACTGATGCAGGATGATAATTTCCCAATTTTGTGTAATGTATACTTCTTTTTTAAACTACTGACATCATATAGTGTGTGTATACATATACATTTATATGTACATGTACGTTTACATAGATAGATCTTTGTATCCTGCTTTGATCACATAACATCATATTTTGACCATTTCTATTATAAAAAATGTCAATACTATTTTGACCACTTCATAATATCCTCTTGTAGATATGTATTATACTTATTTTTACTCTTCCTCTTATATTGTACATTTAAAGCTATTTTTAAATATTTTACTATTAGAAATAATTCTTTGATAAACATGGCTACCCTTAATTCATTGTTTTACCCTGGCTTTTTTCCAAGGGTAGATTCTTAGTAATGGAGTCATAAAGTCAAAAGCTGTTTCTTAAGGCCCTTGATGCATGTTGCCAATGCTTTGAAGAAAGGCCAGGTCAATCCATGCTGCTGTGACAGCCACTGATATTGATGTATAGAGCAATATTATGTGTCTTTTTCCCTTTGTTAAATAAACTGCTTCAGGTATAGGGAAAAAAACTATAGGGAATAATGTAAACAAACCTATGCACCCACTACCAATTAAAGAAATCAAAATTACAAATAGCCGTGATGTCCGGGTCTCATCTGCCTCACTTTCTTTTGAAGGTGACTCCTAAGTGTGGTTTTATCATTCTTGAATGCATCTCCATACTGTTACTGTACTAGCCTTTGCTTTTGGTTTTACACTAGCCCTTTCTTAAACATTTACTAATGTGATATATGACAGAACAATTTTGCATTGTTGATTTAATTAGCATTTTCATGGTTACTTGTGAATTTGAACACATTTCATGTTTTGACTGCTTTTAGTTCCTCTAATATCTGTCACTTTTAAAATTGGCCTTTGGTTTTTCCTTGTCAATTTCTATATCTTATATATATTAAAGAAACAACTTTTAGGCATATTTGTAGAAGATATTTTATTTACTTTTATTTTAAAATATCTTTGAAACATAGGAATTAAAATACAACAAAGTTATCAATCTTTTTGTTAACGTCAATCATTACTTTAATGCTCATAATATCTTTCTATGTCCAAAGTCCACCTAGCATATGATTTTCTACTAATTTCTTTTGTATAGATTTATAAAGAGAGGAATCTGCCTGTGTGTCTAATTTATAGGTGTTGATGGGGGAAAGAATGCCTGTGTATATTCTCCTCTTTCAATCAAATGTGAATACTTTAAAGGCAAGAAAAAATTTTTAATCTTTTTTTCTAACTCCATACCCAGTGGAGTTAGAACTTTAGGAACACAGAAATTGCTAGAACATGTTTGTTAAAGAAATGACCATCATATTCATATTTTACATGCAACTACCTTAGTGAAAACATTTTATAACCCTTTTAGGATCTATCCTGAAGCATTTTCTTTCTCTCCACCTCCTCTTATCTCCTTTGTATTTGTCTTAAATAACTTTAAGTATTATAAAAATGGCTTATTTGCTTCATTTGAAATAAACCATGTTTCCATTTAGATATAAAAATACAAAATGTAAACACACAAAAAAATTAACAGCATGCTTTTTCCAACCCAGCAGCAACTAATTGAATTATCTAACCCCAATTCCACAGGACTGGAAAAGGTCAGTTTTCATTCCAATCCCAAAGAAAGGCAATGCCAAAGAATGCTCAAACTACCGCACAATTGCACTCATCTCACACGCTAGGAAAGTAATGCTAAAAATTCTCCAAGCCAGGCTTCAGCAGTACGTGAACCGTGAACTTCCAGATGTTCAAGCTGGTTTTAGAAAAGACAGAGGAAGCAGAGATCCAATTGCCAACATCTGCTGGATCATCGAAAAAGCAAGAGAGTTCCAGAAAAACATTATTTCTGCTTTATTGACTATGCCAAAGCCTTTGACTGTGTGGATCACAATAAACTCTGGAAAATTCTGAAGGAGATGGGAATATCAGACCACCTGACCTGCCTCTTGAGAAACCTGTATGCAGGTCAGGAAGCAACAGTTAGAACTGGACATGGAACAACAGACTGGTTCCAAATAGGAAAAGGGGTAAGTACGTCAAGGCTGTATATTGTCACCCTGCTTATTTAACTTATATGCAGAGTACATCATGAGAAATGCTGGGCTGGAAGAAGCACAAGCTGGAATCAAGATTGCCGGGAGAAATATCAATAACCTCAGATATGCAGATGACACCACCCTTATGGCAGAAAGTGAAGAAGAACTAAAGAGCCTCTTGATGAAAGTGAAAGAGGAGAGTGAAAAATTTGGCTTCAAGCTCAACAATCAGAAAACTAAGATCATGGCATCCGGTCCCATCACTTCATGGCAAATAGATGGGGAAACAGTGGAAACAGTGTCAGACTTGATTTTTCTGGGCTCCAAAATCACTGCAGATGGTGATTGCAGCCATGAAATTAAAAGACACTTACTCCTTGGAAGGAGAGTTATGACCAACTTAGACAGCATGTTAAAAAGCAGAGACATTACTTTGTCAACAAAGGTCCGTCTAGTCAAGGCTATGGTTTTTCCAGTGGTCATGTATGGATGTGAGAGTTGGACTATAAAGAAAGCTGAGCACTGAAGAATTGATGCTTTTGAACTGTGGTGTTGGAGAAGACTCTTGAGAGTCCCTTGGACTGCAAGGAGATCCAACCAGTCCATCCTAAAGGAGATCAGTCCTGGGTGTTCATTGGAAGGACTGATGTTGAAGCTGAAACTCCAATACTTTGGCCACCTGATGTGAAGAGCTGACTCGTTTGAGAAGACCCTGATGCTGGGAAAGATTGAGGGCAGGAGGAGAAAGGGACAACAGACGATAAGATGGTTGGATGGCATCACTGACTCAGTGGACATGTGTTTGGGTGGACTCTGGAAGTTGGTGATGGATAGGGAGGCCTGGCATCTGCGGTTCATGGGGTCACAAAGAGTCAAACTCAGTCAACTGAGTTACTGAACTGAACTGATTTCTGTACATAGATTTGTGATTTATATGTAGATAGAGAGAAATGTTCTCTAGCTAAATGACAAATGAAATAGATGACAGATACATAGAGATTATATGTTTTAAGTTAAACAACCAACTGGTTTGAAGCTGTAATTCCCTTGGTTTATAGCATTCCCAGCCACCCCTGCCAGAATTCTGAAGGTCTGGATGCTACATCCTGAATTGTTAAAGAAATTATGAATTTTTAACATATCCAGAGGATGAATTAATATCCCCAGATAATATTTAGTATTTGTGGGCCATGTTGGTTTCAGAAAACTTTTGCATTTTAAATATTCATGGAGGTTGGTGAAATTCACACCAAAAATCCATACCTGACTTAATACCCAACTCCAGGTTTTTCTTTGGCATCCTCCACAACTCTGAATGGTTATGCCTCATTCACCCATCTCAGAAATCATCTTTTCTGATTCCTTACCATTGCTCCATGTGGAAACTTACTCTCAAGGAAAACTCTGACACCAGGATGTGCCACCTCAGTTTTAAGTTAGAAAAGCCTAGTGGATTGATACTAGGTTGTGAATGCAGGTTAAAACAAACAAAAGAAGACAGAAGGAGAAACTCAAGTCACCTCTCTATGGGTGACTTTTTTTTTTTTTTTTTTTATTGAATAGCCACCTTCTTCTCCCAAAGAAATTAGGTTTTTAAAAATAGATTTAAATGGCCCCAAGATTGCAATTCCTCCTGATTACAGCCAGGGAGTTAAGTTGAGCCTGTCATTCTTTTCTTTACTTAGACTGTTCTGGATTATTCCTCTGTGAGTTTATGAGTTAACAGCAAGGCACCAGCTGAACTTTCTATTTCCGGGCTGGTGTTCACTTATGTCATGACTTTGTTGAAATATGACTTTAAAACACCGTTAATGAGCGGTTGCTTCTGGTCAAAATCTGGTGGCAGGTCCATTAGTTAGATTTGGTCTTTTCCCAATTTACTGTCTGTCTCCCTTTCCATTCAAAAGTATGGAGTTTGGTGGAACCCAGTACCCTGAGCAATACTGAGCAGCACCTAAAATCATTTGATAACAAGAAACTGTCTTTAGTCACTTTAAGGCAAGGTGAAGCTGATGTTTGAGGCACTATGTATTTAATTTAGTTTGCTATAGAAAAGCAATACAGATACGAGGACCCCAGATAAAACCTTTTCCTTCTGAGAGAAAGATCACCCCCTTCACACAATAAAATTAATTTCCAGCTTCCCTTTTGACCACGCAAAGGACTTTTTGGAGGTGAAATTAAATCTGGACGCTTTCACTTGTCTTGATTTTCTTGCTAAATGTAAACTGTTTCAAAGAAGGTTGAAATTAGACTAACATTTTCCAAGGTGTCTACCTTTCAGTTTCACTGAAGAAAACCTCTGGAATTTTTTTTTTACTGTGCTGAAATACCATGACACCTGTCTAGACCAATTAGAGCGAGAGAGTGGTTGAGTCTCTGCAATAGAAATGATGGATGTGCTGGGGATGGTTTTAGTGACTCATTAGCCAAATGCTACAAAGATATAAAAGTTTTTATTTTCATTTACATCAAGAGCCTGCTTAAACATGTACCCTCCTCTCCATTACCTCTTTCTTGTGCAGTTGAAAGCAACTATCTGTTCAAACCACCCAGCATGCCTTGAATTTAGTATGCAAACTGTCCTGTTGCCTGTTCCTTTTGAGTTATCCTGATCCTATTTCTAACTAGTAGGATTTCCAAACTGAAAGAGGAAAGTGGCAGTAATTTAAGTATACCTTAAATTCATCTCTTTCTCTCCATCAATTTTGCCTGGGAAATGGACACACAATGTTTTTGGTTTTTTTCTTTTCCTTTTCATTTCTTTTTCTCTTCATATCAATTTATGGCATTTGAGTTTGCTTTTGTCTTTTATTATCCTCACCCAGCCTCCATCGTCTCATCCCCTCCCATGATTGATCCTGTGGCAGGTGCATCTTTCTTTGGTGCTTTGGAAAACAGGAGGCCTTTATTCATATTAAGTCCACAGTATCATAAATGAAATTTTGATTCTGGTGTAGAGGTTGCCCTGCTTGTAATATGAATCATAAACACCAGCAATGCAATTTTAAGAAGCTGATTTTTTTCCCCAAGAAAGAAGGAAAATAAAATCTCTGAATCTGCTAAAGTCAGACCACCTCCCCCCACCTGCTTCCTTACTCTGAACAAAGCTGGGCAATCTCAACCCTTCTGAATACTGTATGAAATTCCAGGCCACATACAGAGCATGTATGGAAACAAAATGTGCAGCAGGAGATGGATTGCGCCGCTCGCAGTATTTACGTACTGGCGGCCCTGTTTGCGCGCGCGCACACACACACACACATGCGGCACGCTCGTGTTGGGGGAATGGCTGGCTGTTGGTGCAGATTTATATTTCCCATCACTGCTCTCTATCCTTTGGGATCAACTTTGTTGCGGGAACACCGGCGGGGTTTTATTATAGTGTATGACAGCAGGTATGGGGCTGTATGTACATTGTAGATTCATTGTCCTCCTGGATCAGGATTAATACAGCCACATACCCCTTCTTTCCAAGAGCTTACTTGGTGCGCTGACATTCGACATTCGTATATCTTATGCGGCTGGGTCCTCACAAGGCCCCTGGAGGGGGGGACAGGACCTACATGGCTCAGCCAGGGCTGGGAGTGCATTCAAAGAGATTTGGTTTTAAACACTTACAGCTTTTCATTTAAAAATTTAGGATATTTTAGAGACAGAAATGCACCTGAAATAGGAAAACTGGCTAAACAAGAAGAAATTCATAATTTGCCAATGTGATTCAGAACAATTAAATAGACACAATGCTCTCTGAAGCTAAAAGTTTAGTGAAATCAAATGTAAATTTATTGAGTGCTATGAGCAGTGCAGGCATAGAAGTTGGTACTATAAGGAGCACAAGAGGGTTTCTAGAATCGAGAAAATTCAGCTTCTGAGGATTCACATGGTACAACTCTGCTCCCATCTCCCGGGACTCCTTGTTTTCTGGTGAAAGGATCTTGTTTAAGATCAAATAGAAGCTCATTTGGGCTAGAGCCCTTTTCAGCAGACTGTTTTTCTAAGCCTGAAATATTAGGATACTTCACAAATGGTTGCTTTTTCTCTAAAAGGATAGCTCCATAATAAATTTGAGCCCCAGAAATAATCTAATTTTTAAATAGTTGTTTGAGAGAAGAATTTTGAAAATATAATTGGGGGGAGAAACTGGAGTAACATTCATTTTTTCTAAAGATTATAACACAGTGATATATTTGTTAATGAAGAAAGTTTATAAATTGCTTTCCTTCTTCCCAGAAATGTGATAAAAGAAGTAATGGGTTGGAGATAGACATTGTGGATAGTTTTTAAGTGGAATGATTTAAAGGGATATTACTCATTTCTAGATAATGTACTAGATACTGGATACTGCAAGCAACAAGATAAAATTTGTCACCTCAAGAAACCCATAATTCAGTAGACACCTCGCACTAGCCCCTTAGCTTATCCTGCTTCTTCTACCACCTTTCAACATCCTCCCACTAACAGCTGTTTTCTTAAGGTATGTCAAGTCTTTCCCAGGCATGATCATTATTATGAACAAATGGTTGAAAAAGACACATCTGAAGTTTATGCAAGATTCTTCATTCAGACGAGCTTTGGGAATTCTCTGGTGGTTCAGTGACTAGGACTCAACACTTTCACTGCAGTTGTCCAGGTTCAATCCCTGGTCTGGGAACTGAGAGCCCACAAGCCATGCAGCGTGGCCAAACAAAACAAAACAAAATTTTTAAAAAATATACAAAAACAAAGAAACGGAGGTGCTTTAAGCCATACAAATCAGAAGTGAGGTTTTTCTCAACAAGCTGATCAGTAAGGTTTTGAGTTGTCTGTGCCTCTGTGCCTCAAACTTTCCGGCTTGAAAAAGATGCTAAGGAGTCTAGATGCTTTCCTCCATTTTATCAATAGATTGAATCTTGCTGAAATACACAGCTAGTTACACCCTTCCTTAGCTTTTATATAAGACCCTTCATGATAAGGGCTTTTCTTTTTGTTTTCTCTTCCTTCTATCTGTCTTCAAATTCTAGCAAATATAAACTGTTAGAATATAAACTGCTTCCCTGTAGCTCATATGGTAAAGAATCCGCCTACAATGTAGGAGACCTGGGTTCGATCCCTGGGTGGGGAAGATCCCCTGAAGAAGGGACGGGCAACACACTCCAGTATTCTTGCCTGGAGAATCCCATGGACAGAGGAGCCTGGCAGGCTTCAGTCCATGGAGTTGCAAAGAGTTGGACACTATTGAGTGACTAACACTATTCTACTAGGAGCCTCTGCATTCACCTTGCTATTGCCTACATCTGTGTCTTTGTACATGTTTTGCCTTACTTTTTGGAGAAATCTCGTCTGCTTAATGTTCTTCACACTTAACAAAATCCATGATTTCCTTCAAAACTATGTATATGCTTCAATGTTTTAATCATGTGTCATGGGCTCAGTCATGTCTGACTCTTTGTGACCCCATGGACTATAACCTGCTAGTCTCCTCTGTCCATAGAATTTTCCAGGCAAGAATACTGGAGTGGGTTGCCATTTCCTCCTCCAGCAGATCTTCCTAACCCAGGGATCAAACCAGTGTCTCTCTTCTCTGTCTTCTCTATAATATGATGATGAATTTTTTGACATAGGTAGCAAAGATATATATGGCTGCATCAGAAGTAGAGAATAAAGTTCTCCATTATCCCTTGATCCCCTACAAACATAGAGCCTGGCACAAAATAAGTTCTAAATAAATATTCATTGGGCTGTATGTTGAGGGAGATTGTAAAAGTTAGGTGAAACAACTGGGAAAAAAAGCAAAGTAACATTATCATGTAAAAGTGAAGCGTCCCAAACTTGTATGTCACCATGGTTTAGAGGAGTGTAAAGTCAATGAAGGACAGGAGAGCTGCCAAGTCTTCCAGGCAGATGGAAGGCCTGAGATGGAAATTAAAGGTAAGAAGAGAATGTTTGTTGAGGGAGAGAGGAATGACATTCCAGAGAAAAAGAGTACTGGTGGCAAAGAGCAGTAGACCATTCATTGGTGATCACATAGTCTAGATTTTGTAAGCGATTCTCACTGCACGTCACTTAACTTTTTTTTTTTTTGCTGAAGGCCATTCATCAAATGAATGTCTAAACATAATTTAATTTTCACATCTTTATAAGATTTTTCATATAAATATATTTGTAAATTGAAATATGTATCCTGGTCTTAGATTGGAAGATAAGGGTACAAATTCTCTATGTCAATGTGCATTTAAAGATAGAAGTCTCATGTTTAGGGGTACAGATGGTTCAAGGAAACCAAGGTCATGGCATTTTCTTTTATAGCTTTGCTTTGGCTGATGATTCCCTTTCACCCGTTTCCATTCCCAGATGTAGGAGTTATATATCCATCCCTGTCCAGCACAAAGTGGAAACCAACAAATTTGTTACATGATACGTCAAATACATTATTTATTCTCATATGCATGCCATTTAAGGATCTGTTTCATGAAGAAGGGGGAACTTTTAGAGCCTTGCTAGTCAGTCATTCCAGGACCACCAGCATCACTTGGAGTCTTGTTAGAAATGCAGAGTCTCAGGTCCCAGCCTGCACCTAAATCAGAATCTACATTTGAACAAGCTCCCTAAGTGATGTGAATGCCACTGACCTGCAGACTGTACTTTGAGTAGCAAAGCCTACAGCGTTTTTTAAACAGGTTCCTCAAAAAAAAAAAAAAAAAAAAACAAAACACCACAGGAAATGATTTGAGAGACTGTTTTCTCAGTCTCTCAGAATTGGGAGATGAGTAGTACATTCTAGGTGCAGAGGTAAGAGGTTAATTTATTACATGCAATGGATGCCTTGGAGTATTAGGGCTTAACTAATCCTCTCATGGATCCTCATTCAGGAAAGGCACCCGGAATCCTGAACTTGAAGGAGAATTCAGGTTGACGCTATTATACTTAAACTTCATTAAATGTGAACACATTGAACTAGGCAGGTGTGAGCTGTAATCTTACTGTGAGATGGAGGGCTTCCCATTGGTGAATCTGTTTTTATTCTGAATTAGCAGAAATCATAGCCAGCTTAGTACAGACTACAGCAGTCTAAAAAAATTTAGCAGACTTTCCATGCCTGATTCACAAAACCAAATGGTACCGATCTAGCTGTGGCTGAGTTAAGTAAATAAAAGCATGACACATGTCTTTCATAGCTCCACATACATACTATATTTAAATAGCTTCAGAATCCAAAGATATTTTTCTCAGATGCCTAAAATAAAAATCACTTTTTGTGTGTGCCAGAATGTAGAACAGCCACTGGAAATGTGGTAATAGGAGAGATGAAATTCTTCCATGCTCTGGGCCCATGAAAATGGGGCCACAATTGACATTATTTGGCAACTTTCTCCATTAGCATTCTTCACAACAGTCACACCTGTCCTTTGCATGTAAATGTGTGTGAGATTGGATCTGGGAAAGAAGAAATGTCTTTGAGCAGGAGGCAGCATTTGGCCTCACTACACGGAGTAAGAAATCAGGAAGCGCTGAGGCACATTAACAGCCGGGGACTTCTGACGCTGACCTCTTACAAAATTGGATCAGGCTTTTCCCTGGCAGTTGTATTAAGCGCACACATTTGATGAAATGTGCTTCTCAAGCTGGCATATTTGACTGCTTGCTTTCTTTCTTCCCTCTTTTTTTTCTGGGGGGATAGATTCTTTATTATCTGCTGAATTCATTTCACTCTGTCAATATTCTATAGAAAAATGATGGACGTTCTATAATTTTGACTTTTATATTAATTCATAATTTTGATGGCTCTACCTGAGGGCTGCTTTTCTCTCTGCCGCCTTTCCCTCTCCTCCCTCCTGCCCCTGACTTGGGTCTCTGGTTGCTCCATCCGGCAGCTAAGCTTATGACAGCCGCATCTCTCCTTATTGCCTCAGCGAACTGCAGGTCTTTTTTCATATTAAGCTCGCAATAACAGCAATGAAATTCAGATTTATAGCTGGAAATCAGCCTATTTGTAATATAAAACATAAACATTGGAGCATTTGCAAAAGCTAAAGAATTTTTTTTTTCCTGCTTTGTATTTTTCCTTCCTTGGAACTTCATGACTTGAGTCCCAAACAAGTGCTATTTTAAAATTTTCTGGCACCATGTAATATAATTGATAATAGTGTTTAAGCAGCATCTAATATCATCCAGCATAGTGCAAAGTGAGCCATCCCAGGATATGAGCTTAAGAAATTGCATTAACACTTAGACAAAATGAAATTTTTATACTTGATTTGCTCATGGTTGGACGGATGCAACTAAACACAATTTGAGCTGTCACTTTGCAAAGGGGAAAAAAATATGCAACTTTGGAATGTTTCAAATGAACCCAATATTAGATTCTATAACTCAGAGTGACACAGGAAATACTATTTGCAACACGATTGGTTCATTAATATTTGGTAATTGTAGTACATCATTTTAAGGGGGAAATAAAATGCAAACAAATGTTTGCAGCTTCCAGTCAGTCACTGCTTCTCAACTGCCACCACCAGGAAAGGTTTGGGAGCGAAAGGATACATGCATTGGGGAGGTTATAGTTTCCCGTCCCATTTTCATTTTGGAAGAATAATTTTCCTCATAAACCAACATGTCAGACAAAGCATCTGCATTTAAAAAAAAATATTATTTCATGATTTTCCACATGCACATTTGATGTAAACCCTGGAGGTGTATTCCCTGAGTACCTATTACCTCCATTTTAGGGAAATTACATTAAATTATTAGTGACAAATTTACTTGTCTGCCAATGTATTTTTCTGGAATTTTACTACAACATCAATACTTGGCTGTTTCATATGGGCCCTCATTTACCTGTCTTTGAAGGCAGCCACCCCTTGGGGAGCCCTGTCTGTCACTAACAGAAGCTGGAAAAAGTCTTTAAGTTTAACATTCACAGTTTTGAATTAGATGGAAAAATATGTTGTACGTTAAAAATATAATGCACCCTTCTGAGTTTTACAATTAGGCAACTTGTTTCATAATCTATTGTTTCACTTTTTGACTAGGGAGGAAACAACCCAAATCATCACCAGGTACCTGAGCATGAACAATGGATGTTATCATTAGGTGTAAAGTATGTCTGCCAAGGACTGACAGCAAAATGGGGATAGATGGTCACATTCTTGTGTTATTTTAGGGGAATTAGTGCAGAGAGGATTTACAATGATACAAATGAGCCTGCAGCTCTGAGGTCCCTCGTTTGAGAGGTGCCTTTGGTGTCCTGGGAGCTGCTAGGAGCTGTGGACGGTTCTGGGATGGCAGGGTGGCAGGGAGCCAGGTGTCATCAGGGGAAAATCTCAGAAAAGAGGGATCTGATTGATGAGAGCCCGTTCTTTGTTGTGATTTATTTCCTCATTTTAAGTAAACATTAGCATCAGAACCTTATTCAATATTCCTTTCATACAGAGAATTCTCCAAATTCTTTAAGTTTCAGACCCCACAAAACCGGGATCTGTTCTAAAGAAGGATGTTATTTTTCTTGGCATCCCAGTTTATGAACAAAGTTCTGGTAAGCAGAAGCAACATGTGTGAGGAATAGAACCAAAGTTATATCTCAAACTGTAGACTCCTGTTGAGGGAATGCGTAAGACAAGTGACCATGCGGTACACATAAGGAAAGTGTGAAGCAGAAACAAAGTGAAAATGAAGAATAATAAGCAAGAATGTAAGTCCCAGTGATGTGTGCTTAGTCGCTCAGTTGTGTCTGACTCTTTGTGACCCCATGGACTGTATCCCACGAGGCTCCGCTGTCCATGGGGATTCTCCAAGGCAAGAATACTGGAGTAGGTTTTCAGGCCCTCCTCCAGGGAATCATCCCAACCCAGGGATCAAACACAGGTCTCCTGCATTGCAGGTGGAATTTTTACCCTCCAAGCCACCAGGGAAGCCCGTTAAGTCCAGAGTGTGGGGGGTGGGGGGTGTACATTCATCTCTCCATTTTCCCTTTGATGTAGAATTCTTCGTTAGAGTTTACCAAAGCTCTGATGATATTTAAAATTTCTCCTATGTTTGGTTCTCTCGTTTATATATTATTTTTTCTTTGAGAGTCTTAATTTTTTAGCAGAATAGTTCATTTGTAGTTCAAGATCCTGGGGTCTCAAGTTGGTCAAGACCCTCTGTGTCTTGGTCTTACCAAAAACATGCAAATAATTTGTTATTGTAGATACTTGGAGTTGAGAATTGCACAGATGTGTGTGTGTGTGTGTGTGTGTGTGTGTGTGTATATATAGATATATATATACACACACTATGTATATATATATATATATAGATATATATATACATGTACTAAATTCTAGTATATATTTTAGTATATATATATATATACCAAATTTTAGTATATATATACACTAAATATATATATACTAAATATATATATATATATTGTATATATATACTAAATTCTCAGGAATTATTTTCTTAAGAAGTATGCAACTCTATATGACTCAACCTTTGACTATTGCTATTCTTCCCCATTTTATACCATTCAGGAGCCTCCCTTTTCTAAAAGCCTTTCATTCTCTCCCCCCAAAACACAACCATTTAGATCAAATTAACTAGAATAACTGTTTCAACTGACCTAAATTCATCCTCTGCTATGGCTTGGGAGGTTTGACCTTAATTAAACCTCTATTTTGCTGCAGAATGAGACTGCTGGAGGGGAAGACCATATGAATTTCTACTTTCATTTCAGGTGGAACATTTGTAGCACCTGGGAACAGATCGTTAATGAAATATTTGTTTTATCCAGCAGTGCTCTGTTAAGACCTGGAAATTTGGCAGTTTGGCAAGTCTAAATGGGGAAGAACAGTAGCTAATGTCACAGAAAGGAAATAATAAAAGGTCAGTACTCCTGAAAGAGATATAAGGGGTGATGACTCAGGACAAAATGGCAGAGACCTATGGACCATGAGCGTATTATAGGATTTCCTTTCTAACTTCTTCTCAGTTTCCCTTCCTCACTTAATCATTTCCCTTGGTGCCAAACAACTGAAATTCACGAATACTTTAGTAGTCACAACTACCATACAGGACAGATTCTGTGATCCTCATTTTTCCCAAGAGGAGACCAAAGTACAGGGCAATATAAAAATTTTCTTAAGTACATCTAATAGTCTAGCCAGGATTCCTACTGACTTGTTCCTCACTCACAGTCCAGTTCATTTCTTCTCTGTTCAACTACCTTCTAACCATCTAACTAATTCTGAATGCTGAGCTGTTTTGAAATGTTTACTCTTAATTCTTTGGCCAATTTTAGTATCTCTTGAATAGTAGTATTTGACTATATTGTCCAAATTTGAATAAAGAACAATTAAGGATGAAACTCATATAACTTTGGTCGCTAACACATTGCCTTCACTGAGGGAAAAGGGACAAGTGATGAACTTGGGAAGGAAAGGTAATTGTGCAGAAAGCTGGGCAAACTTATATATTCCATCCTGAACTGCATCAACCCTAGTAGTAAAGTGTTGTGTGTTCATCTTCTTTCAAACCAGAGACTGTTTATTCAGAGAAAATGTTTAGAAATTGTTCACTTGTCCTAACTGTTGAGATGTCATTGCTAACATCTCCTACAGTTCCACCTCTGATGGCTCATGAAACTTCATGATTACTTTAAACCAAACAAAAAATTTGTTAAAGAGGTTGGGATTGATGAGTGACAGCAACCCAGTGGAAATGTCATCAAAGCCTTTAGGTTTTGTTTTGCATTTATTGCCCTAAGAGCAATATTTATGTTTCTTTGACATTTGAAATCAATGCTTCCACTTAAAAATCTCAACCTGAGAAACAGGTGTATGCTGTTACACTTATGCTTTTGTTCTTAGGATGCAACCAAAACAGAATATTCTTCTTCTGCCCCTGCCACTATCCTGGGTGTACCCCACCCATTGAAAGCAGTTGTAGCTCTAATATTTCAAATGCAGTCTGTGGGTTAAATTAATCAGGTGGATAAGTATTAAGTACTTATCAAAGCCTACTAGTGTGCTAGGTATTTTGGAGGAAGAAATATACTCAGGATCCTACATGTAGTCAGAGAAACAACCAACAGTAAAGTTGATAGAGCAGCACTGGTTTAAAAACTGAGATGTGAAATAGAGACTATTGTTGATGCTCAGAGAGATAGTATGTGAAACTAGTGACAGTTTTGTGGGTGGGAGTTGGGTTTGGTCAGCAGAAAATGGCATAGAACATTTCTGGCAAGGGACAAGAGAGGTAGCAAGTGGGAATATCCTGCACTTTGCAGCTGAGGCTGGGATAAGAAATAAGTGGAAATGGATTTGAAAATGGAAATGAAGAACTCTATAAATTTTGTGGCGCATTCATCATGAGCCATTAAAAGAACACTGACTAAGTTTGAGAAGGCAAAACTATTGATAGAAAGGCCAAGAGCTTTACAGACCTATAGTTTAATTTTCCCCATGCTGCTCATTTTTATTAATATTTGTATAGCTTTGGGTGGAATTTTGAAGGTGTCCTTGATTTGAACCCTCTCATGGAGAAGTTAGATGTTGAATTTTTCTTAGCTTTTAGTACTAAATATCCATTGAGATGATATTGAACAGTGTCTGCATAGACTGGGACGTTGGTGATTTAAACTATGCTCTTCTTTTCTTTTTCTCCCCCATAAGCATCCTCTAACTTATCCATGGTAGTCAGCTGTGACAGGTCATAGTCCCATCAGTCTCATGCCAAGAGTCACATCCTGGTCCATTATTCTGGTTCAGAAAATGCCATCTTCTGAACTACTGAGGTCACCAAAGATACAGTGGGTCTGCCTGGCATCTTTGGAACAAAACTTAACTTGGTGTCCTGCTTCACCTTCAGAGATTTAGCAGAGCTCACTTTGCCCTTTTAAAAATTCAGAACTGTTTCCATAAAGAGGACTCTGTTTCAGGTTTAAAATGAGAGAGTTTGAATTGCAATCATCTCTTCATGGTTTGAAATCTACATATATCTTTAAAAAGTGCTTCTTGGTTCTTTAATCTCCCTGTGGAAAGAAAGAGACCCACTTTTGATTATGGACTTTCTCATTATGAGCTGTGGAACTTGGGATGAGTTACTAAAGTTCTCTGAGCCTCAGTATCACCATCTGTAAATGTGGAATGATAATAATTCTCTATAAGCTTATGATTTAAAAAAAAATAAAAGTATAAAGAAACTGGCAGTGTACTTGACTCATAGTAGAAGATCCCCAGTATCTTCTCTATCTTTGAGTTTGTGACTTGGTGGAATTTTCTAATCCCGGGGTATTGTAGGATTTAATTTGGTAGAGAATTGTCAGTAGGCATTTAAGAGCACCAGTAGACAGTGACAGTGATCTTGCTTCTAACATTCTAAGGTTCTCAGATAACTCAGCTCTGAGGAACTGCCCTAAATGGGGAATACTATAATGACGATCATTATTGACTAAAGTCTAGACACCAGACACAGCACTGCTAGTGTCCAGTTGTAACAAATTCATTTCCCAGACAAAAGGAGACCCTGTGGGTTGCATGGATATTCCATTATGAGTGATCTGACAGTACCTGAACGTTACTTAATGACTTAGAAAGAAGTGGTTCAATTGCCTCATAGGCCAACGTGCACAGCCAGGAGAAGTTCACAGGCAGCACTGCCTTGGGAGTCAAGGAGAAATGACAAGGACATTATTTAAGACACCCAAGTGAGCCTGTATGAATGGAAGGGATAGCATCCGGGTAACTGAAGGAAGGCACTGTCATTCTCCTACTCAGAAAGTCTGTCAGTCCTAATGATTTGAAATGAGACTTCTTTTTTTTTTTTGTTTCTAGGCAGGGGGACATTTTTAGAGTCCTCCCTATGGAACCTTGTTTTATAAGTTGATTTCCTATAAATGAGGTTTCTTCAGTGATTTTCTCCTGCAAAAACAGTTCTAAAAAAGACAGTACATTTGACTAATAATAGCTCAGATGATTGTATCTATTTTTCTAGAAATTTTCATAAAGAAACAATTTTTCAGGCATCTCCATCTCATATATAAATTTCTGTTAAGTAAATTGTACAGATTTATCTTCTTGGTTAAAAGCATTGAACTAGATGGCCAGTTCTCTTGGCATTGCTTTTCATATGTTTTTAATTTCTTGTGTCCTCTAAAAAATGATCAAGGATGATTTATTTGGAATACAAATAATTATATTGTATGTGTATATATACCACATCTACCTGCACAGTCCCCAGTGTGTATTTTAGCAACTTCTGCTAGAAGAATTCATGTCTTGTGTTTGTCTTCAATACTCACAGTGCCTTTTATTTGCCCTTTGCTGTTTTCCTCGCCTCACTGTCAGCGCTTGATGAGGAGTCAGCTGCCCGAGTGGTCAGCAGCTAGATTCCCACATTATGAACAGCCCTTCATATAAATTACTGCTGATGGTAGAGCCCCCCTCCTCCCAGTTGCAAGGGTTACTTACATTTCAGAATGGTGGAGGAAGAGGTGTTTGGTTTTGAGCAGAAAGAACTTCTCTGCTCACTTGCTGTTTACAAACTCATCTGCACCTAATCTTTCATTTTGGCTCAAGATGGAGGGTTTATGATGAATGCAGTTGACGCAGAAAATGGCCGAGTGCTTGGCTTCTTTTAAATACATCATGCTCTGTGCACACAGACTGAGCATCAGTTAGAGAGAAGTGACAGCCGACTTGACCTTTCTCTCTGAATCGCGTGTGGAAAAAGGGAATTAGCTTGCTACAATAGTACTTGTGAACTTGCTTTAACTTATCACTTTCCTCTTTAGAAGGGGGAATGCACGTTAGAAATGCAAAATCACCTTCAGGTCTCATGTTGTTTAAAATGAAACTAAACTTCCTGATGATATTAAATCAAATGTGTCAAAAGAATTTACTAAGGTGATCATAATGCATAACATACAAGTTTTCTTCTCTTTTTCTCTCTCTCATTTTCTTTAAACAAACCAATATTTACATTTAGTGTTGAGATGCATTGTGTGTGTGTGTATTGAATTTTGCATTGGCTATTGAGCTCCCCCAGGAGAACATAGGAACAATAGGTCTACTAGTGAGGTATGAGGTATAAAAGCTTTTAAATTGGCTTGCGTGTAACTGGAAACCAAATAAATGGCTATGGGAAATAGGAAGGGAGACTTAGCAGGGTTTTTTCCATAGTTGCCACTTACTGTTATTAGAAGATCTAGTATGCTCTGCCTACACCCAAAACAGCTTGATTGACACAGACCTCAGCCAGTCATAGTGTTTCCTTGTCAGCTGTAATTAGCCTATGACCAATTACCATGATCTTAGACTAACTTGAATGGAAAGTAAAAACACATTGTAACCCAAAAGCTCATCAGGTAAATATACCATATAGAGAAATATCTTCTCTGACCTCTCTGACATTTTCAAACTGTTTAAAAGTTGAAGTTAATTCTTTCTGATGGCCTTTCATCTTTAGTTGACAACAGAGGGCCCCAGAGTGGTGACAGCTCTTGTCAAGTGGGACTGTCTTATCAAAAACAGTACCCTCCAGATCTTTCAATCCAAATATTCTAATCTAAAATAATTGCATTTAAAATTTCATGTAGCTTTTATGTCTTCCCTGAACTATCCTGTTATGAAACCACACATATCTCTTCTGCAGCCCACTTTATGCTTCAAATTTTGCTAGTTTAAAAATGCATTGTAGAGGTACCATGTAGCCTGGAGATTATAAAACTGTAGCTGGAGTGAACAGCTACAATTTGTTCTGCTGTGTCTTTTATTTGTATCTACATGCTCGGAAGGTATCTCTGCAAGTGTCAGTCCAAGTTCTGTTTCTGTACTCCTTGTGCTCAATCCAAGCAGCATCAAATCTTGTCTTTTGCAAAAGCAACCGAGATCTTGGATTTGGCTCTAAGATGATGTGAATCATCTGTTGAATATTTAGATTTTTAACACCATGTTTTAGTTATCTCTTCTAAATTCAATTTGTGATATGGAGGAACCCTGTAAATGGCATGTAACTGTTAGCCACTAGCCGTGTTATCCATTGTCTTGGATCCCAAGACAGATGGCTGGATCCCAAATCTTTTGTAGAAGGACTTTTTGCTGGTTTATAGATTTGAAGGCAACTTCCATCCTCTGTTACCAGCCCTGTTGATACAGGTACCAATGTTGCAGGGGACTGGTTTATGTTTGGGGTTCAGAGATGTTTCTTTTTTGGCAGAATCCTTCCACAGACCTGTGTTTTTCCTATCTTCCTTCCTTTCATAAGCCAGAATTCCTTCTCATGGTCTCTGACCAAGCCCTAGCACAGGCATCATCCTGGGCCACTTTGTCCTGGTGTCCCTTCAGCAGTGGTCTCAAGACTGACATTTCTTTCACCATCCCTTCCCTTCCTCTGCCCTTCCTCTAGATTCAGCTCCCAAACTGTGCCCTGAGTTGTGACAGGTTTGTTTTTGTTTTTAAATAACTCTGCCCCCTTGAATAAATTATTTAGTTAGGTTTATGTGAAGAGAGTATCACACTGAAAGGAAAATACTATCCTTCTCAAAGTGATTTTCATTGTTAAAACACAGCAGACTCACTTCCCATTCACATAGGTGAGGCAGGGCTGTAGAGTCAAGGTTCCAGATTGAAGCAAAAAGAGTTAGGAAATAAGATCCTTTAAGATCTTTCCTGAGAAAGCAATAAAAGTGAAAATGTACATGCATTCTCAGTGTTAGCTTTTCTCTTAGATGTAAGTTACATGTAGAATCTTTCTATTTTTTATTTTAAGCTTTTACTCAAGGAAAAAAAGAGACAGAAAAGGAGGACCCAAAGATTTTGCATCTTTTAAAAAGCCAACATGATAAAACAAATAGTATGTTCAAAATAAGAGGATCTATTTCAGAGCCAGAAGTCTGTCTGCTGCTGACATTTGGAATCTGAGCTGACTTTCCATACTGCATGTAGACTCCTGCCTTTTATTTTTTCAAATGGCTGGATGACCAGTCACATGTGGTCCTGACTAGACAGATGCCTCATTACCAACCTGACGTTTGCTGCTCCATGAACAGCACAGATATGCTGAAGGGAAGTGTTGCCGAATATCTTCCCCCTTTTCTTCCATATTCTTCCTTTGCCGAATATCTTCCCCCTTTTCTTCCATATTCTTCCTTTCTTTCGTCAGAGAGCATGCTTCAGAGAGCATGTCTTTCCAGACATAGATATTACTAAAGATATTACATAAACCTGAAAATTTGCTTATTCATTTTAGGCAGTGTAAGACAGAGACAGATGAAAGCCCATTGTATAGCTTATCTTTGAGCCCGAGGAAAAGTTCTAATAGAAAACAGCAATGTGCTGAGGGTGTTAAAAGGGTTAGGGTTCAACTCTCTGAGGCTGATTTTATTAAGACTTTAATGGTACTGTGGCCACACCCTACCTGCTGCTTCAGCAACAACAGTTTAGTCCTGTACTCTTTCTGGGAGATTCATGGGCCTAGGGTTATTTATACAAAAGTGCTCACAAGAGGGACAAATGCAGACACCGATCTTGAATACCATGCCCAGTTCCACAGAACACAGAATCTCCATAGATGCGCTTTGTGAAACATTTCAAAGTAGCTACTACCCCTGCCCATTCAGGAGCCCCAGGGAACACCATGTGGCCCTGAAAGGTCATTTTTAGAGAAGATCCAGGTCTTACCATGCCTTTACCTGGGCAATTTCTGTCAACTTAACTCTCACAGAAAGAGTCACCTTTGACCCCAAAAGAGCAAATCATAACCATCCTGCTTCTAGAGTCTTTCACCTGTTTTCCTAACAATCACACTGCTTCGTCTTCCTCCTGCACCAGGATCATTGTGAATTTCAGAATCCTGAAAATCTGACATCCAAAGAACAAAAGCAAAAATTAAAAACATGAATTTTCCTTATGTCAGTGAAAATGGTAAGGCACTGGCATCTCTTTATTGTTCTTTTATACAGATAGTCTCTCTCTTTTTAACATTAAGAAAAGTTCTGAGTGGAAACCCTGGTTGAATCAGAGCTTAGGGAATGGAATTCCTTAGGTATGTGCCTCATCTTCCCCAAATGAAGAGAAGTTAGAGCAAATTCTGCTGAGACTGTTTTGACTCACAGGCATTTCTGAAATTTGGATTTGGTTTTCTGTATAACAATATACCAATACTAATCTTCTGAATGAGATCTTAATTTTCAGTAGTATGAATAAAGACTCATATTCTCTTTCATGTGTTTTCCAAATTCTAAGAGAGTTAAACAGTCTACTTTGATATTCTACTAGTCTTTTATCTTAGAGAATTCTCTACTCTGGCAATTTTTTTTTTTTCTTAAAGTATTAAGATATTAGAAATTTCATTGGGACTACACTCTCATCTTTGGTCTTCAGCTGTCTTAAATCTTTATTTCCTTTTTTATTCATTTGATTAATTTTTCCTTCCTTTTTTTTTGTCCGCTGCTATTCTTGTATTTTCTCTTTTGCAATACTTCCTTATCTCTCCCTCTCTTCCTTCCTTTCTTTTGTCTTTTATTTTTTTAAGATTTAAGGGCACTGTTCTTATGTTTCATTTAAGAACTTTAGAAAATAACTCCTAAATGAATTTGTTATTTTTTAGTTATATTAAAAGCAAATTGTTACGCTATGTTTAAAGTGTGCATTTTTGTGCTTTGAGAATGCAGCTTTTTCACTTCACATTTCCAAATGCTAGAACTATTTTGTGAGTTAGCCAGCTGATTGGAATTCCCTAGTCACCAAGCTGTCCTTGTTTACTGCTCAGTGACAAGACGCCCCTCACACTCTCTCAAACTCCTTTTGGCCCACCGATAGGAATCCATGTTTTTGTTTTGTTTTTAAACAGCTTTGTTGAGATATAATTTGCATGCCATATGATTCACCCATTTTAAGTGTTTTGAGGAAATAGAAGCTTCCTTCTTATTCAATTGCATAAGTTTATTTATTATTTGAAACTGAAAAAGCTACAAAACATAATCAAATAGAAATCTTGAAACATTCTTTGAACCCCATTCTATTTAAATGCATAATTTTCCTATTACAGCCGCCTGTTTGCACCTCTGGAGTTAAGGTCACAGCAGCGTTTGCATTATAAACCCTTTTTTCAAGGGTTTATAAATGCAGCTGCTTTTGTTTGCTCAAGACCGAAGCTTGCCTCGTGAGGTTTCCATGCAATAGAGCAGCTTTTTGGGGTTGAATTTTCTTTAACTAAATTAAAATTTTAAAGCACCGAGTTGCCCTTTAAAAAAATCATGGCAAGTGTCAAAAAGCCTAAGTAAGAATTTCTCCCCAAATAACTTTTTTTTATGTATATGCAGTTTTTAATTGCCTTTGCTTCTAAAAATTCTCCACTGTGCCCAGTTTCCGATTAATGTTATTTGCTTCAAATATTTACAAACCTAAATCCAACTTCGTTTATAAATGAAAGAAAAAAAAAAAGCATGTTATATACGATTGCTGTCTTTCAGCATCATTAACAGAATTATCTTACAGTGCATAATAAAGCCCAAAGACGGCATGAAAAGATAGAGAACCTGTCATAACCTTGTGAGAAGTTACACAGATATATATGCATTTGAGAGTGCATGTTCTCTAGGAGAGTTTAAAATATTTAAAAAGAAAACGATTTACATTTTCAGGATCATATTTTGCCTTTTTTCAAAACAATAAAAGTGTGTAGTAGAGGACACAGAAACCACCATAAATTATTAAATTGATTTTAGATGTTAAAAAAACAAAATATACAAGGTCATTAAACAAAATACAATACTAGAATGTCAATTTAAATGATGTATAATTGAGAACCCTGACTTTGTTTGCATACAATTGCCAGAAACTTCTAATCAGACCTTCACTTGGTAATTTTAGGAGGTGTTTTACCTTTCAATCACAGACCGGTATGTTTGTGGCTGCCTAAATCTCACCTTAAGTCTCAGAAGTCAGGCTTCATCTTGTTCAATTGTATTTAATTTTTTTTTAAATATTATTTTATTTAATATTTTTTTGTGCACATTTATATTTTGTATGGAAAAGATGGATAAATCAAAAGCAAGATATTGTTAATGAATATTGTGTTCTGCCATGTACAGTTTGATGGAAAATAGCATGTTCTTCCCCAAAACATCCACAGTGCTCAAGACAAAAACATTTTGTAGTCAGGTCCATTTCATGGTGGACTACAAACCCCCAAAGTCAGGGACTCCCCAAGCGATCTTGCATCTATGTCTTACCCCTCCCAGCAGAGCCCATGCCTCCTACAAGTTTGTTGAATGCAGAAACGACTGCCCTTCTCATCGGAAGCTCTTGGACAGCAATCACTCAAAAACCAAAACAGTTTTTCTAACCTTCCTCCCACCTCCTGACTCCTCAAAACAAAACCAGCAAATAAACAGAAAGGTTTAATCTGGACTTATGAGACGTAGCACAAGGGTGACAGCCTGAGTTGATGTTTCAGCTGTTTCAGCTTGAGTTGAGGTTCCAGCCCCGGCTGACAAAGCTTCATCAGGTGCCAGAGAAAGGCTGTCCCAGAATCTTTCTGTGTCAGAGCCTGCGGGGGTAGCTGTCCATCCTGAGCCCTGAAATACAGGGCTCCCCAACCTCCCAGCTTTAAACAGTCCTTTGAATTTAGAATATGTTTATCTAAGCCAATTTTTTTTTTTTTTTTCTAACCAAATAAATACAATTCTAAGCTAGTGTTGAGAAACTGTATTTGTTTCCTGCTAAGATATTTAATAATTCCCCTTGGTCTCTCCCAGTCTGATTTTTTTTTTTTTTTTTTAACTGGGAGATTGTATTTATCATCCTGTTTCTTGACCAAAGTATTGTTTAATATAGTTGTATTAATTTAATTGTGTTATAAATTTAGGAACATAAGAAGAACGGGAAAAATAATTTTGTTAATCCAGTGCTAACAGATTTAATCTTTCAATGTGGTATTTCTGTTAACAGACTCTTTGTTTTTCCTATGGGTAAACAACAACAGAAAGGTGCCTTTGAGTGCTTTTATCCTCAGAAGTGAAGCATTTCCCAAGCAAGAAATGTTTGAACAGAGGGAAGAAAACGCACAGTGTTTCCACGTAGTGATAGCTCCCAAACAAACATGACTTTCCATACTCTACTTTTACATGTGTGTGAAGAAAAGGGGCACAGAGTGCCCAGAAAGAAAATACAATGATGGAGGTGTGAAATCATCTCCTTTTGTGAGTGGATGCATCAGATTTTCATTCTAGAGTGAAAATAAATCCGTCATTTCCAGCCACCCACCATTTCCCTTTATCCCCTGAATACTTTTTCCTTCTAAAGTTAATGGTATTAAAAAATGGGTACTTTGGCTCTGGAAAAAATCCAGAGTGCAGGTCTCCCTAAGAAAAATCGAAATCCTGCCTTTATTTCCTCTCATGCAGGGGGATGGGATCTTTTCTGGCCTGGCTGCAATGGTAAGGGATGACAGGCATGGCTCCCTGGCCACCTGTGCTCTGCTCCAGGCTGTCAACAGCCAGGAACCTGAATATCCCACCACCTACTCTCCAGCGTACACTTGGTCTATACATATTTGTAAATTTAAATACTTATGTATACATTTCAGATTAATTGGTTGAAGTAAAGCCTCTGAGGTTTTTCACAGCCTAAGTTATTTTAAAAAAAAAGTGTCTCTTGTTTTTAAAACAGTGGGCTAGAACAAAATTAGGATTTGGCTTGACTGGAATTTGGCCACCTCATGTGAAGAGTTGACTCATTGGAAAAGACTCTGATGCTGGGAAGGATTGGGGGCAGGAGAAGGGGACGACAGAAGATGAGATGGCTGGATGGCATCACCGACTCAATGGACATGAGTTTGGGTAAACTCGGAGTTGGTGATGGACAGGGAGGCCTGGCGTGCTGCGATTCATGGGATCGCAAAGAGTTGGAGACGACTGAGCGACTGACTGAACTGAACTGAACCGACTGGAATTGCATTTTTGGGTGTAGCCATTCTTATCTGGCAACTCTAGAAAGTTTTCTTCAGTGAATATACATACTCCTATCATTTTTATATTTCTGAAGTAGGGAATGTCTTTAAAGGATTCCTGAGCTCTCCCCTCTTCCCCCTTCCTCCTTTTCCCTCCTTGTTTCCCTGTCTTTCCCACCCTTTTTCCTCTCTTCCCCTTCCCTCCTGCTTCCCGCCCTCCCTCCCTCCCTGTCTCCTTTCCTCCCTCCTCTTCTATCAGGCTACCTATGATTTTCCCTTTAAGTAACCTGCCAGTGGCTGAGGGTAAAATCCACAATCTGAATCTTTTCTTGTTTTTTAAGTTTTCATTTAAAAATGTGAATGTTGATGCTTCCAATTTTTCTGCTCGTACTCTGTATTTAAATCAGGGCATTCTAAAGGAAAACGCCTTTTCATTGTTGGCAGCACATTCAGTTTCCCTTCTACTCCTCATCGGGACAGTAATGAAAAAGAAAAGTGCTTAAAGAAAAGAAAGAAAGTGAAGTCGCTCAGTCGTGTCCGACTCTTTGTAGCCTACCAGGTTCCTCCTTCCATGGGATTTTCCAGGCAAGAATACTGGAGTGGGTTGCCATTTCCTTCTCCAGGAGATCTTCCCGACCCAGGGATTGAACCCTGGTCTCCCTTGTTGTAGGCAGAAGCTTTACCGTCTGAGCCACCAGGGAAGCTCTCAGATGAAGGGCTTAAAATTGATCCTTTTTATTTTTTTTGAAATGGTGGCAGTGTCAAATATTTGAATTTGTCTCGATCATTTGTTTTTCACAGGCAGGGAGTAAACACTGCAAGTGCACATTCTGTAGGTGGTTATGATAGATAAATTGGTTGTATGATGCAGAAATCAAAATCATGGAGGTATGACGATGATGCACAAATCAGATGTCTTTGCATGTCTTCTCACTTCTGAGGTGGCATTAAGTCAGAGATTTTACCAAAGTGATTCTAAATGCCCGTGTCTACCAGAATGAAAGTAGCAGCTTGTGCAAATCCAGACTGGAAGCACAGAAATCTGTGTCAATTTAGAGAGGTGGAAAACTTCAGGTTGATATAGAATTTATGAAGAGCTGAAAGTAAGATGGCTATTCCTGCAGTTTATGAAATTTGCGCACGTGTGTGTTAAGTCACTTCAGTTGTATCTGACTCTTTGCGACCCCATGGACCGTAGCCTGCCAGGTTTCTCTGTCCATGGGGATCCTCCAGGCAAGAATACTGGAGTGGGTTGCCTTGCCCTCCTCCAGGAGATCTTCCCAACCCAGGGATTGAACCTTTGTCTTCTGTGGCTCCTGCATTGTAGGTGGATTCTTTACCACTGAGCCACTGGGGAAGCCCAGTTTATGAAATTTGGGCATCTGCAAATGCTAAAGAGAAAATAAATGAAAGATGGAAAGTAAGGGATAAGAAAGAATAATGAAGAAATACTAGTAGTAAGTATGGTTCTGTGTATATTCATGTGTAGTTTTCATGGTTGAACTCTCCATTTTGATTTTTTTTTTTTTTAAGTTTCTTCTTTTTGTGGCAAAATACCTTTTAATGTATATTAAATCTGGAACCAGAAGCATTTAAAGTAAGAACGCTGCTTAATGAACCAAAGATGACAAACACACAAGTATCACATCCTTTTCAATATCAAGCATGAATCTACTGGAGGGTCATTATACTTAGTTCAGTCACTCAGTCGTGTCTGACTCTTTGCGACCCCATGAATTGCAGCATGCCAGGCCTCCCTGTCCATCACCAACTCCCGGAGTTTACCCAAATTCATGTCCATCGAGTTGGTGATGCCATTCAGCCATCTCATCCTCTGTTGTCCCCTTCTCCTCCTGCCCCCAATCCTTCCCAGCATCAGGATCTTTTTCAATGAGTCAACTCTTCGCATGAGGTGGCCAAAGTATTGGAGTTTCAGCTTCAACATCAGTCCTTCCAATGAACACCCAGGACTGATCTCCTGTAGGATGGACTGGTTGGATCTGCTTGCAGTCCAAGGACTCTCAAGAGTCTTCTCCAACACCACAGTTCAAAAGCATCAATTCTTCAGCGCTCAGCTTTCTTCAGAGTCCAACTCTCACATTCATACATGACCACTGGAAAAACCATAGCCTTGACTAGATGGACCTTTGTTGACAAAGTAATGTCTCTGCTTTTTAATATGGAGGGTCATTGCCATGTGATTAATCGTTAATATCATGTCATTTCCACTACAGAAAATGCTCCCCCAAATATTTCATTTGAAAAGTTTTGTTTCCACCTGTTTTGGAATATTAGCATTAACAAATATTTAGCTTTGGAGAAATTTTTTCAGTTTCATCAAAGTGAAAAGCAGTATTATTATTGTTGTTTTTTCCACCTTTTAATAATCTCTGAAACTGAAGAAATAAGTGATCTCACCCCGCCTGTCTTTGTAATATTCCTTCAAAGCAAAGAGAGTCAGCTGAATTAAATTCTACACACATGGATTTAGTGCCTACTATGTACAAGTATTATTAGGCCACGCACAGTTTAGGAAGTCCTATACACACTGTATTGCCATGTTGCATAGCTTTGTGAAGTCTTCTGCTTTAGATTCAGTTAGAACATGAAGCCAGCGTGAAGAGAAAGGGTACAGGAAGATGGGGGGATATGTAGGGTTCATGGGCAAAAAAGTTTCCTGAGGCTTAAAGCCAACTTGCATACTTTGCGCCCTTCTCTATCCCCCGGTGTAGGTGGGGATTGCAGTGCCGTTTCCCCAGTGTCATCTTCATGAAACAAACCCTTCTCTCCTTTTTCAGGTCTGAGTATTCAGCATATACTTTAATCCTCTGTGGTCATTCCTGGTTGAGATGACTAATGTTGGATTTTTTTTTGACAGAACATGGTTGTAAGTTCCCCTATGAGCAGTGTTCACAATGATAACATCTTGTATTGATTTAGAAATTTTCAATTGAGTCATAGTTCTTTCACATTTATTTCCTCATTGGATCTTCGAAAGCAACCGTGTTAGGTAATCAAGGATACCTAGTACTTTCCCCATTTTGTTGAAGAAAAAACTATACACATTAAAGTCATGTGGAAAGAATTGAAACTGTGGTTCCCTTGCTTTTAGCCAGGGATTCCACCTACTGTCCTCTCTGGGGGTCCACAAATTGAGACCCTAGGGCCAAGACCAGCCTGTAGCCTATTTTTTTCTTTTATGGTCCGGTGAAAGAATGATTTTTAAATTTTTAAATGATTACATTTTAAATGGTTTTATAAGTACTTAACCTAATAGCCTATATTTTATCTCTTGGTCTTAAAATATTTACTCTCTGGCTCTTCAAGAAAATGTTTGCTAAGCCCTATACCATCCTCTCCAGCCTACTTCCTATCCTACCCAAACCAGCCTCTCCCCAATTAGATTATTGACTCTGTAAAGCAAATACCAACTCTTTTTTTCTTTATGTATTTGGCACACCAGGTATGGATTTCCATGCGTGTAAAAATTTGGCTAATACTATTTGACCATTTAATTCACTCAGACAGACCCAAGTATGCCAATTATGCCTGGAATCTGCCTTGATTTGGGGTTAAAGTTGGAAATGGGGTTGCAGTAGAGCCAGAAAAGGTCTAGCTGCTGTAATTTTAGTGTCTGATTTCTAGCATAAAATTTGTTTCAATCAAACCTGGCACCCCAGTGACAGAGTTTTCTCTCGCATCAAGACATCCTAATGTGAGGGAAAATGTGTATCATGTTTAATTCCCTACCCCTCTCCATGACGGGGTAATTCAGTGAGTGCCTTTAGTTCTTGAGTTCCTTTTAGCTCTTTTGCAGCTATGACTCTTTCAAAATAATGACAATAGAAGGGACACACTGTTGGCTAGAGAAACATGGGTTCCATGTTAAGAGCATCTTGAAGATTAGGCTGTTTCAGTGACCACATTCGCCATTCTGAAGATGAAACTCTCAGGCCTAAGTCATCATTTTAGTTAGAGCATAACCAGAACAACCATTAAAACTGAATGTGGCCTTGTAGGGCTAAGACAGGAGGGCAGAGCAGTTACTCCAGGCTCAGTAGTATATGAGAGGGGTGGGTCCATAAACACGTTAAGTGAATTGGATGTAAAATGCAATATGAAATGCTTTGGTGAGAAACGGATATTCTGCCTCTGTCTATCCTAGGATGGATTTTAGAAATTGTCTCCATATGGAAGCCAACACTGGCATGGTAGTAGGCATGAGTCAAAAATTTCCTGCCTTGCTTAGCAAAAGACGAGAGAATACAGAGACTTGTAATCATGGGAAAGTTTAACAAGGCAACTTGAAAAACTAAAGCATATCTGACTATCTCACTGGTATTCCCAGTGAATTAGATTTGAAATCTAGACCTAGGTAAAAGTTTTGGGGGCAGTAGTGACTTCTCTTTTTCCTTTTAAAAATAGTATTTATTTGATGTGTTACTTTCCTGAGTTATAAGATGTAACCCAGAATGGAAAACTTGGAACATATGAAAAAAAAAAAATCTGAAAAATCTACATTCCTACTCAGAGCCACCCACAGGTACTGTTTCAGTGCATTTAGTTTCAGTTTTTATTTTCTGTGTATAGGTATAATTTTAGACAATGTTGAAATTTTGCTTTATTTGATTTCTGTTCTGCTATGTATTTTAATTAATGATGCAATGTGATTTTTTCCCCCTGAGCATTTTTAACAGGTACGTCAATGGTGTTATAGTTCATACCATAATTATATAATAATTTCTGTATTCATTCTTCTTGTATTAGCCATGTAACTTGCTTTAGTTTATTAATTTGTTATAGTAATTAATGTTGCAATGAATTTGTAGGAAGAATTTCTGGAGATGGGTTACTAGTTCAAGGGGCATAACCCTTTTCTAGATTTTAGAAAGCCTGTATCAACTTATATTCTTTTCAGCTCTCTATGAGAGCACATTTGCATCAACTTTCAAATGGTGAGAATTCATTTCTTTTCAGTCTTTGCCAACTTAATTGTTTAAAGAACATCTTGATTTTTTGATTCTGTTTTTCTCATGGGCTTACTAGCCAGTTGTAGTACCTTTGGGGGTTATCCATCAGTTCATGCTTTTGCCCATTTGGGTGGGGGGAGGGTATTCATTTCTCTCTCTCTCTCTTTTTTAATTGACTTGCATGATACCTTAAAGCCCTCAGATCATAATATTTTAAAATTATTTTGCCAACGAGAGTAAAGGGAATCAAGTGGAAGCATTCAGAATTAGAAATTCATAAAGGTTGTGGTTTTATATGAAAAATTAAAATAAATATAAATAATTCTTCTAAAAGATTTTTTTGGGTGTAGAATATATTGAAGGTTAGATCAGTCCCCACTGCAGGAAAAAGGGCTTAGTTCTCCTCACATCTCATTTAAAATTAGAAGCTTCTGGTTTTGTCACATTTAAATATATAACCAAAATGTAGACTGAGCATTGCAAAAGGTAGATTTCTCTCTGTGACCAGACTTTCTGAGGCTTCCCAAATTGAAACAATTAAAGCACTGTTTTAGAATAAAATATTTTACATAATCAAAACAACCACCCAGATTTTAAAAAGTTAGCATTTTCCCACAGTTGCTCCACATGACTTTTTCCTGGTTTTCTTTTCTTTATTACAGAATAAGAAGTCACAGCCCCCTAACCCCATTCCCCTCTCTCTGATTATTTTGTTCCTGGCCAGCTTTTACTACCCATCCGTGTTTGTTCCAGTAGTCTTAATTCTGTGTTATAGCATGTTATTTTAAGCATCTGTTTCATTAACTTGCTCCCCATTCACTTAACATTATTTTTAAGAAAGCATCACTTTTTGAAATATTAAGCATATGTTTTCAAATGCTCTATATATCAAGGAATATCTGGCAAGGTAAATGTGGTGAAAATGACAGAATTAAAGAAAGAGCAGCAAAATGCTGCAGAACCAGAAATCAAAGCAAGGAGCTGTTAAAATGTCTGTTCAGTTGGGTCACTTTGCGAGACGTACAAAATCATAAACCTGTTCTCTGCCCTCGATGAATTTTATTCTAATTGAATAAAAGAAAGTAGAAATAAACACATGATAAATTGAAACAGAGATTCTTTACCTCCTGAGCTACAGGGAAATCCCAAAACAGAGAGCCAAACAATTGTTAAATGACCCTTGTGTGCAGGAAAACTTTTTAAATGTCACTAGCTAGCATATGCTTAAGGGTCAAGAAATGAACTGACTTTTCTAATACTTAAAACCAGGATGGGAATACATATTTTTAGTAAAATACTAAACATTTTCTGGAGAAAAGTCTATTACTCATTGTGTTGAGGTTTTCCTCTAATAGCTATTGACCACCAACACTGGGCAGGGCACTTTTTGTATGTGTTAAATACAGCTTGCTGTTTCTGAAGTTAGGCTGAGTTCCAGTGGTTCAGAGCATTGGTGCTCCATGATGACCAGATTCTGGTTATGTGCCTCCTCCTCTCGAAGGGATAAAATGGGGCTGGGAGGCCAAGTGTGTATTGACAAGGACAAGCTAAATGTACAGATACCAAGGATCCACAGTGCTATCAGAAAAGAGGCTGCGGTGTATACACTAAGCTGGAGGACATGGCAGCCATGGGAATATGAAAAAGGGACATTGGATCAGGGAAGAAAAAGTCAGCAGCCTTCTGGGTCACATTCCAGATTCTGTCTCTTCTGAGGCCTCACAAGATTTCTTCCAAGAGATGATGTTGCTTCTTCAGAAGTAGCCCACTTCAGATCTTTCTGGCTTTTAGTCTAATGTATATGATTATGTATACATTATATATGTATATATATATGTATAGATGTATATGGCTAATACAGTCTTATCCAGCTTTGGAGGGTGTTCCACTTGGCATGCATTGGCAGGGTATCCTATACTCATACAAAGAAGGTCTCAGAATTCCCTTTCATAGTATTGGGATCGTTCCATGCAAAAATAAGGTGCTCAGAATACGTTTATGGACTCCGCTATCCAGCACCTCCAGCCCTGCCAAAGTTGCCCCAATAACATTGGGGATGGGGTGGGTGAAAAAAAACTAGGACGGAAGAGCTAAAATTTGCAGTAAAATATGAGCATAAAACTTCCTAAACAGGAGAAGCCAACAGACTTCAACTAACTCAAAAAACTCACAAAAATTCTGTTTTCTGAAGAGAGGCTTCATTATTTAGTGTCCCAAAAGAAAGTTTCATCATACTAGGTGTGTCTGTGGGGGGGGGGGGGGTATATTTACCAGTGGATTGGGGTTTCCTTCTTTTTGATGACATTTTAATCTTGGATTCATTATTTAGTACGTAAATCATTTATATAATAGTTCTCAATTGGCTGCCATCCTTTTTGATGACTTGTCCTAATGGAGAAAGCAGCCGTGGAGAAAATCCAAAGCAGTTGACAATCCAGATGCTGTTAGATTTGTTTATGAAATGTAATGTCTGGTTTTCCATGGCAGATAGGTTCAGACTCATGGGCTTGAGACCTATGCAGTTACATGGGCCCATTCCTCAGACGGGCCCTGGTCCTGGGTTAATGCTCTGCTGTCACTGCCTTGAGATTTTAATTGCTTTTGAAAAAAGGGCTCCACGTTTTCATTTTGTACTGGACCCTGACAATTACGTAGCTGGTCTTGGCTTCAAATTAGCTTTTCTTAGATAGACTGTAACGTGATTCTGCATCCCAGAAGAAGTCCATATGAACAAAAGAAACAGACTTCTCACAGCCAGAATGTGGCCAACATTCAACCTGTGACTTTTCTCTGCCTGATACCCACATGGCTGATGGAGATATAGCTGACATGTGCTGAGAGTCTTCCAAGTGCCCAAAACAAGAAGGTAAGATATTATTGGTATGTATGACATCAGACTTTAAAGGCCACAGAGAACAAATGTGTCCTCCTCTGTAAGAACTAAGAAGGTACGGAGAAACCCACTCTTTAAAGCAGTATTTTAAGAACTCTATCACCAAGAAAGGTGTTCTAGTGTCCCATTGTGAGTTTAAGTCCTATTCTTGGCCAGTGACAAAGAACAGACATGAACTGTGATTCATGGATGAAAGGTGATATGGCTTGACCTATCTTGGTCAGAAGAATTTGTCCGGAGGAAGGCTTTTGATGCAGAGGAAACTGCAGAGAAAGCAAAAGTATATGTACATCCTTTAGCTTCCTGAAGTGCCCTGTAACTTGTTCCTACAGAGAACACTTGCATCTCTCTTAGCAACCTGTCTTTCCCCATATACCCTGACATCCATTTCTGAGCCAGGGGTACCCAAGCAACCTTTCAGCCTGATCCTCTCTCTCATATTTAAGAAACCTTTGAAATAATTCATCCTTTTTGCACACTCTCATGAAGAGAAGTTTGGCATCTGTGACCATGCCAAATGCCTACAGTAACAGTGATAATATATCCCAGAGTCATACCATGCAGGTCTTAACAGCCATTTATTCATGTAACAGATAGTGAACTTAACCACTCAAGAGTTCTACTAAACTCTAACTTACACATTGTATTCATTTCCTAGAATCATTGTAACAAATTACCTTAAACTAGGTGACTTAAAATAATACAGCTTTATTCTCTTACATTTCTGGAGGCTGGAAGTCTGAAATCAAGGTTAGCAATCGGGACCATGCTCTGTCTGAAAGCCCTAGGGGAAAATCTGTTCCATGTCTATTTTCTAGTTCCTGGTGGTTGCTGGCAATCTTTACCTTATAGAAACATCATTCTAACCTCTGCCTTCGTCTTCACATGGCCTTTCTGTCAGGACACCAGACGTTGGATCTAGCGCCCACCCTTAGCCAATATGCCCTCATCTTAACTTAGATAATTACATCTTCAAAGACCCTATTTCCAGAAGAGTTTATATTCTGAAGTTCTGGGTGGACATGAATTTTGGGAGAATACTATGCAACCCACAACACATAGATTTTCAAAAAGATACATTTACTGCTCTCAAGTTGCTTGCCATGCAGAGTGGGAAAAGAGAAATACGAAATCATATTCTACAAATACAAAGGGGTAAAGCTCATAAGAAATAGACAGACAAAATGCTGTGGAAAGCTATAGGAAGGGGAGACAGTTTCCAGAGGGCACGATGAGGAAAGGCTTCATGGAAGAAGTGATATGGTTGTTGGATTTTGACTGGTAAGTAGGACTGAGACATGTAGAGAAAATACATGGAGAGAGTTCGGGAAACAATATGAGCTAAGGTAGGAAGGAGAGAATCAGAGGAGCATGTACACATATGAGTTATTCAGGTTGGCTGGAAAATAGAGCACAATGATAATCAGCGGTATCCAGAAAAGTACACTGGATAAGATGACAGCGATCATGAATGCCTGCTTAATGTGTGTGAACTTTGTTCATCGTGCAATGGAGAGTCACTGATTGTTTTAAAGGGAAGTGATAGATTGAGCTTTGTGTTTTAAGTAAATATGGCAGAAGTACACAGGATGCATTTATTCATTTCTTCTTTTGTGCAACACATATTTATTGAATACTGGACTCTGAGAAGTATAATAGATCTGAGAATGTTATAGAGAGTTGCAGTTGTCTTTCCTACCCACCAGAAGCTTTCTGTCTGATAAAGAAGACAGAGAACTTAGATACTGGGTATTATTAGAATGTAGCATGCCACAATGGGTGCCATGAATGCATAGGGCAGAAACACTTATTCTACCATGGAAAGCTTTTAAAAGGAATTGTTGTTACAGCTGAGATGAGAGGACAGGTGGCAAAGTGGGCACTCAGAGTGTGGGCAACATGTTTGAAGGATAGACACTGAAGCCATTAGGGGCAGCTACAAGAAGTCCCCCACAGGAGGAAGTTTGGTGTGGGGATGGTCAACACACTGTGGGTAGAGGTGGGGGAAGAGGTCATAAATGAAGCTAGAGAGAGAGACAGAAGCAAGTTTATAGGCCACCCTGAAGGCAAAGACATAGCCAGAGCTGCATTTTAGAAAGGCTTGCAAGGGTTGTTTTGTGGGGAAGAGATTAGAAAGTGGTGGTCAGTGGGAGAGAAAATGATGGCCGGGTTCAGGGCAGTAGCAGTAGAGACAGAGAGAACACTGACTGGAGAGCTATTTAGGAGGGAGAATCTACTGGACTCCAGAGTGATAGAATGTAGAGTCTAGGAAGAGGAGGAAGCCACAGATGACCCTCAGGCATAGACAACCTAGTGAATGATTCAGCAAGTTAGAGGCCAACTGAAGGGGTATGCACTCCTACTTTACTGACTATGCCAAAGCCTTTGACTGTGTGGATCACAACAAACTGTGGAAAATTCTGAAGGAGATGGAAATACCAGACCACCTGACCTGCCTCCTGAGAAATCTGTGTGCAGGTCAAGAAGCAACAGTTAGAAATGAACATGGAACAACAGACTGGTTCCAAATCCGGAAAGGAGTACGTCATGGCTGTATATTGTTACCCTGCTTATTTAACTTATATGCAGAGTACATTATGAGAAGTCCTGGGCTGGATGAAGCACAAGCTGGAATCAAGATTGCCGAGAGAAATATCAGTAACCTCAGATATGCAGATGACACCACCCTTATGGCAGAAAATGAAGAACTAAAGAGCCTCTTGATGAAAGTGAAAGAGGAAAGTGAAAAAGTTGGCTTAACATTCAGAAAACTAAGATCATGACATCTGGTCCCATCAGTTCATGGCAAATAGATGGGGAAACAATGGAAACAGTGAGAGACTTTATTTTTTAGGGCTCCAAAATCACTGCAGATGGTGACTGCAGCCTTGAAATTAAAAGACACTTGCTCTTTGGAAGCAAAGTTATGACCAACCTAGACAGCATATTAAACAGCAGAGACATTACTTTGCCAACAAAGGTCCATCTAGTCAAAGCTATGGTTTTTCCATTAGTCATATATGGATGTGAGAGTTGGACTATAAAGAAAGCTGAGCGCTGAAGAATTGATGCTTTTGAACTGTGGTGTTGGAGAAGAGTCCCTTGGACTGCAAGGAGATCCAACCAGTCCGTCCTAAAGGAAATCAGTCCTGAATATTCATTGGAAAGACTGATGCTGAAGCTGAAACTCCAATACTTTGGCCACTTGATGTGAAGAACTGACTCACTGGAAAAGACCCTGATGCTGGGAAAGATTGAAGGTGAGAGAAGAGGACAACAGAGGATGAGATGGATGGATGGCATCACCAACTCAATGGATATGAGTTTGAGTAAACTCTGGGAGTTGGTGATGGACAGTGAGGTCTGGTGTGCTGCAGTCCATGGGGTCACAAAGAGTCAGACATGACTGAGTGACTGAACTGAACTGAAAGGGTATGTGTGGGGGAGAGAGATGGTGAGTTCAGCTAGAGAATTTGAGGCTCTTAGATATTTAGGTGGAAACATCCAGTAAAAAGATATGAATTTGTGTTAACAGAATATCTGGGCTCAGATAACGATATCAAAGTCATCAACATATTAACTGGCAATTAAGTGTAAATTCCCTGGTAGCTCAGCTTGTAAAGAATCTGCCTGCAATGCAGCAGACCCTGGTTTGATTCCTGGATTGGGAAGATCTACCTACTCCAGTATTCTTGGGCTTCCCTGGTGTCTCAGATGGTGAAGAATATGCCTGCAATGCAGGAGACCTGGGTTTGATCCCTGGATTTAGAAGATCCCCTGGAGAAGGGAACGGCTACCCACTCCAGTATTCTTGCCTGGAGAATCCCGAGGACAGAGGAGTCTGGCAGGCTAGAGCCCATGGGATCACAAAGAGTCAGACATGACTGAGTGACTTTCACTTTCACTTTTAACTTTGTGTGAGTAGAGTTGAAATAGTAGAGGGCCTAGCCCAAACCATGTGAGCATGAACAATGAAGAAATGGACAGACAAAGGGGACCAAAGGATGTGGCCAACAGAGTGGGATGAAAACCAGAAAAGAATGGGTCATAGGACCCAAGAAAGGATAACATTTTAAGAAGGGAATTCTTGGTTCTTTTGAATGCAGCTGAGAGGTCGAATAAGATAAGAACTAAACAGTGTCTATTGGATTGAGCAGCCAAGTAGTCCTTGGGGCCCATTGGAGGCCATCGTCTGGCCCGTGGGATGTGCTGACCTCGAAGAGGAAAGTGGTGGCGTAAATGATAGATGATTAATAGGCAAGCAGTGTAGAGCTTGGGTAACAGGGATGATGGTGATATTATTGACAGAAAGGGACACTGATGGAGAAGTTATTTATGTGTGGGAAAGGGGAGATAATGAGCTCCATTACTTGCAATGAAAGCATCCTGAGGAAATCTCTTGCTTGTATAAGCAACCCTAAGACAAACATCCTCACACATGTTCCCTTGGAGACCTGTGCAAGATCTTCTCTGCGGTATTGACAAGAAATGGAATTGCTGAGTTATACTTAAGGTATAAGGATACTAAGTGCCAGTAAGAACTCCTAGGAAGCTCTTCAGAAGGACTCAGTCATTTTATGTTCCCAACACCAGTGTGTGGAAAGTTCCCATCTTTGCTAAAGCTTGGTATTATTCCGTTTTCTAATGTTTGTCAATCTTACTGGTATAATGGGATGTCTCACTGTTATTTTCAAATACATTTACCTGTTACTAACAAGATATTCATACTTTTATAAACATTCAGACTTTATTCCTCCTTGTGTTGCCTAGTCATAGCCTTCATGTTTTTTTTTTTTTTTTTCTTACAGGTTTCCTATCATTTTCTCACTGTTCATTTGTTCATTGCTTATTTTTCATGTTAAACCTGTATTGGTTTTAGACATTGCAAATAGCTTTTATTTATCAGAAATCCATAATTCTGACATTGTCAAACCCATTAATGCTTGTGCTTTATAATTTCTTTCCCCTCCCTCCCTCCTGCATCATGACAATTTTTAACTTTTTTTTTTCTCTTCTTTTAGCTTATACTTTTACCTTTCACTCTGCACTTCTTAATACCCCCTGGAAGTCCTTTAGAATATGGTATGACATAGGGATCTGCCTAATTTTTCTCCTGCTGGGGAATCATTTTCAGCTATAAATTTCCACTAATAAAACCCCTGTTGGTTTTCTTTTGTGGGAAGCACTTGGTTTTCTTTATGGAAGGATTTTTGATTACTGATTCAGTTGTTTTTGTTGGGACTTTTCACTCAGTTGTTTTTGTTGGGATATCTCCTGGAATCTATAGATCCACTGGGAGGAAATTGATATTTTTTTCACTATTGAGCCTTCCCATCTATGAATGTGACATGGTTCTTTATTTGTTTAGATCTTTTCAAATTATTCCAGTAAATGCTTAGCTGTAATATTAGGCACATTGTATTTTTATGCTATTATAAATAGTATCTTTGTAAAAATGTAATTGAATAATTTTTCATTGAATTATATAAAAATATAATTGTTTATAGTACATTGATTCAGAATAACACTGCTAAACTCTTCTGTTTAGATTTCTTTTTCACTTTTTAACCTTCACAATCATATCTATTTGATTAATTTTGTGGTGGCTTCTCCAATCATACCTTTTATTTCTCCTCCTGCACTAGCTGGAACCTCTAGTACAATATTGAATAGGAGTAGTGAGAATGGACATCTTTTCTTATTCCCAGTTTCAAATGGAAGGCTTTCAGTATTTCACCATTAATAAGATGTTTGCCAGAGGTAAATACCCTTTATCAGAGAAAGGGTATTTAATTCTGTTCCTATTTTGCTAAAAGTTTTTATATTGAATAGCTGTTGAATTTCATAAAATTCTTTTTTACATCTATTGAGTAAATCATATCATTTTTCTCTTTAATCTGTTAATGTAGTGACTTATAGTCATTAATTTTCTAATGTTAAATAAACTTTTCATTTCAGGGATAAATCCTACTTGGGCATGACATATTATCATTTTTATATATTGCTGGGTTTGGTTTGATAATACTTTAGTTGAATTTTGCATCTATTTTTTTGAGTGATGTAATTTTCCTTTCTCATAATGTCCTTGTCAGGGTTTGACATCCCATTTTGCTAGCCTCATCAAATTAATTGGGAACTGTTCCCCTTTCTGCTGTATTTTAGAATAGTTTTTATATTAAAATTATTTGTTCCCTAATTACTTGGTAAAACTTATCAGCAAAACCATTGACATACTAAGTTTTACTTGTGGGATGGTTTTTGATTACTGATTCAGTTTTTTTTTTTTTTTTTAATGTTTATGGGGATATTTAGGTTTTATTTTTATTTTATTTTTATTTTCAGGCCACTTTTAGTAGTTGTATTTTTCTAGGAATTTTTCAATTTTATCTGTATTTTCAAATTTATTAATATAAAGTTATGCATTGTAGTTGTTCAGTTACTAAGTTGTGTCCAACTCTGCAACCCCATGGACTGCAGCACACCAGGCTCCTGTCCTTCACTGTTTCCCAGAGTTTGCTCAAATTCATGTCCACTGAGTCAATGATGCCATTCAACCATCTAATCCTCTTCATCCCCTTCTGCTGCTTTCAGTCTTTCCCAGCATGAGGATCTTTTCCAATGAATCAGCTCTTCACATCAGATAGAGTATTGGAGGTATTGGAGCTTCAGCTTTAGCATCAGTCCTTCCAATGAATATTCAGGGTTGATATCCTTTAGGATTGACTGGTTTGATCTCCTTACAGTCCAAAGGACTCTCAAGAGTCTTCTCCAGCACCACAGTTTGAAAGCATCAATTCTTCGGCACTCAGCCTTCTTTATGGTGCAGCTCTCACATCCGTACATGACAACTGGGAAAACCATAGCTTTGACTATATGGACCTTTGTTGGCAAAGTTATGCATTATTGCCCTTTGTTATTCTTTTTCATATCTCTAACATCTGTAAGCAGTCTTCATTTTTATTACGAATATTTTAATATTTTCAATTTTGTTCTTGATCTGTCGGTTTTGCTCATTATTTCAGAAATTTAAAAAATTGAGTTTTTTGTCTCTTCATTCCACTACATGTTTATTTTCAAGTTCTGTTTATTAATGCTTTTTAAAAAATGTTCTGCTTTATACTTTTCTTAAAAAAAAAAAAAAAAAGCAAAGCTTTTTATTGTGGAAAATTTCAAGCATGTGTGAACTAGATAGAATAGTAAAAAGAACTGGCAGGTACCCATCATTTAACTTCAACAGTTATTCATATATGATCAACCTTGTTTCATCTATACCCCATCCACTTTTCCCCTGCCCTTTAGATTATTTTTACAGCATAATCCCGAGAGCATGCCATTTCCCCCTTAACAGTTTAATATGTATCTCTAAATGATATGGAAAGGTGTTTTTTTTAAAGGTGTTTTATTTACACCTCCAAAAAAAGGTTTTTTTTCATCTTATTTTGGAAAATTTCAAATATATATACACACAGGAAATAGTACAATGAACCTTAATGTAGCCATCATCCAGCTTGAGCAACTGTCAATTCTTGATATCTTATTTCCTCTGCATCCTTCCCACTGCCTCCCACACACTATTTAAAGAAAATATTTATTTAAAAAAAAGTCTGTTTTTATTTTTACATTTGCAGCTATCTGAATTTACCTGTAAGGTCTAAGAACGTCATTGCAAAATAGAGACAGAAAAACATTTTCATGTCTAAAACTTATTAGCAGTCCTTAATATGATCAAGTATCTAGTCAGTGTTATTTTCCTAATTGTCTCTTTTTACTTTATCATTTCTTTGAATCAAGGTTCAAATTCATAGTAATATATTTCATTCATTGATACTATCTTAAGTGTCTTTTTAATCTACAGTGAACTTATCTTTCTTTTACTTCTTAATTTTTGCTTTGTATTATTTTATGTGTGAGTTCATTGATTAAAGAAGCTAAATTATTTGCTTTTAGATGTACCCACAATTCGAATTTTGTTCTTTGCATTCTCCTGTTGTCATTTAATGTATTCTGTTCCTGTATTTCATGTAAAATAATAGTTAGATCTATAGGCTTCATTAGATAATGACTTGATTTCTTTTTTCTAAAATGCTCCAAGAGGTTAAGTACATTTACATCAGAATACATGCAATGTCTGAATTTTCTTTGTTGTGATGTTACAGCTATTGATGTTATTTTTTTGATTCATTGATTCATTAGTGGTTACACAATAGCAATATTCTATCATTTACCTTCTATTTATTAGCCAGAGCATTTCTTAAAGCAAGGTAACTTTTTATCAGCAAATATCTGGTTACAAGGAGGGTTTATATAAGAAATAAAGGACATGATACTTTCCCTTTATTTACCAGTTTTTAAAATAATAAGTTGCTTTTCTAGGGTACTCTAATGATGACCAGTGTCATCAATAGTATTATTATGAACTCTAGATTTAAATATGTTGATGTATTTTGATGTGTTGAAGTTATTATTACTGCTGCTGCTCACATTGTCCCATTTGTGTCCAGTGGGAAACTCTTTAAATTGATTCTTGTGTCCTTACAATATAGACTATGTCATGACTGACACCCTGGCTACTGGCATGACACAGTAATCCATGTTCATCTTGTGCAGTCTGACTCAGACTGGGAATCAATTATTTTTCCAAGGAGCACTGGTTCCTCTTAGTTGTAAATAATTAGAGACCACAGTCTCAATCTAAGACCTGCCTGTTGATACAGGTTGGTCATGGTTTTTAAGAGTTTTCAAGAGACTATGTTAGAACAATTTTTAAAAATGCATATATACGGAATTTGAAAGATGGTAACGATAACCCTTTATGCGAGACAGAATAAGAGACACAGATGCATAGAACAATTTTATGGACTCTGAGGGAGAAGGTGAGGGTGGGACGTTCTGGAAGAATAGCATTGAAACATGTATATTATCATATGTGAAACAGAACACCATTCCATGTTCGATGCATGAGACAAGGGCTCAGGGCCAGGGCAATGGGATGACCCAGAGGGATGGGATGGGGAGGGAGGTGGGTGGGGGGTCCAGGAAGGGGAACTCATGTAAACCCATGGCTGATTCATGTCAATGTATGGCAAAAACTATTACAATATTTTAAAGTAATTAGCCCCCAACTAAAAAAAAAATAATAATAATAAAATAAAAATAAAATAAATATATAAATAAAAAAAAAGAAAAATAGAACTTTATGCAATTTAGCTGCCATTTTTCTGCTTCTTTTCAATATTATGATACCCATTCAAAAAATGTATGTTCTTCATACCATACACAAGTTACTCACCTTAACATTGATTTTGCGTGAAAAAAAAAAATTATTATTATTATGAGTTCATACTGATACTTCCAATCCAAATTCAGGGCTACTTGTTTTTGCTTATCTTCATCAAACTTATATCTGCATATCCTTTCTTCCATGCTGAAAATCTGTGCCAATATGGTTACTTATTTTTGTTATCCCACGATATGCATAGAAAAGTTTCATAATAAAAATACCAACACTGCCACCAATGATAAAATTATTTAAAACAGTTTGACATTTTTTAGAATATTTAGATTTTAGGGCAGTATGGTTTATTGTCAACTTACTATATTTCGAAAACGTTTAACAATATTTTTTCTTTGAGAAGAGGTTATACTGTTAGGTGACACTATTTCATTTTAATTTCAGTGTTTAAGGATTGCATTTTGAATTTAATGTTTTGTACTTTTACCAGATTCCAAAGTCAAATCCACAATACAGAGTATATTCACAGTTAACATTCACAACTTCTTTTACTATCTACTTTACTCCCCATTCCCTGTAGGTAGCCATTACCTACCATTATTTACTTATTTGTTTTTTACTTATTCTGTTGTTATATATATATATACATATTTATATGTTCACTTATGTATTATATTTCCCTTCTTAGGTAAATGGTAGCATAATATATATGTTTTCTTCTACTTTCATTTTTTCACTTAAAACATAAGAAAATAGTTGACGTGACACAATGATACCACTATCACATCCAAAAATTTAATATTTTCTTAATTAAATATCCAGTCAAGGTTCAGAGTTCTCAAATTGCATTATAAAAGTCATTTTTGTTCTTTTTTCAAAAATTAATTTTTTAATGACCCAGACCCCAAGTCTCTTATATTTTATATGTTTCCTCTGCATCCTTCCTTCCTCTTTCCCCTCCTCGAGCAGTTTGTTGAAGAAAAACCAGGTCATTTGTCATGTAGAGTTTCCTTTTTTTTTTTTTTTTTTGTAACTTTAGACTTTTTATTTTGTATTGAGGTATAGCCAGTTAACAATTTTGTGGTAGTTTCAGGTGAACAGTGAAGGAACTCAGCCATATGTGTATATATATATATGAATGCAGTCTAAATTTTGCTGATTGCCTGTCCATGACACTGGTTAACATGTTCCTCTAACTCCTGTATTCCTATATAATGGTAGTTGGATCAAAAAATCTTCCAAGCCTTTTGGATATATTTTGTTTTTCCATTTCTGTTTTCTTAAGATGGATTCCTATTGCACTGATATTTAGCCTTCCTTCCTTTCTAAGGTGAACATTTAAAGTGATGTCTTATCAAAAGAGACATAGATAAATAGAACAGTATTATGGACTCTATGGGAGAGGGCAAGGGCTGGAGGATATGGGAGAATGGCACTGAAGCATGTAAATTATCATATGTGAAACGAATCGCCGGTCCATGTTCAACGCATGATACAGGGTGCTCGGGGCTGGTGCACTGGGATGACCTGGAGGGATGAGATGGGGAGGGAGGTGGAAGGGGGGTTCTGGAAGGGGAAAACACGTACACCCATGGTGGATTCATGTCAATGTATGGCAAAACAAATACAATATTGTAAAGTTAAAAAACAGAAAATAAACTAATTATAAAATAAAATAAAACTACTAGCATTTCAAAAAATAAAAATAAAATAAAGTGATGTCTTTTTTGCTATATACAGTTTTACCTGCATTCTGTAAGCTTGAAAGTTAGTTTTTTTAGTGTTTTCATTGTTATTCAGTTGTAAACATTTTCTAATTTCTACTATGATTTTTTCCTTTACTTATTAGTTTTCTTATTTACAAATGTTTTCTAAATTCTGAACTGATAGGGGTTTCAGTAGTTATTTTTACATTATTGATTTCTAGGTAAACTGCATATAGTCAGAGAACATATCAGTGTTTGCTGTAGTGGTATAATATAGTTTATCATTTCAGTCCTTTGAAATTTGCTGAGATTTGCTTTATCATTCATCACCCAATATATGTCCCATCTTTAAAAATATTCCTTGAAAAGAATGTGCATTCTAGTCTGTAGTTGGTTGGTGCGGTGTTCTATATATTTAAGTTGTACTACAGGAAAGTGCTGTTTTTGGAGGTCCAAATGAAAATTCTGCATTTTAAAAAGATATGCTTTATTTAAAATATATACCATCAGCATTGAAGTTTTTCTCTGAGTGAAATATTAAATGAACATTCCATGTTTTTATAGAATTTGGCACTTTTAGGCTGTATAACTTACTAAAACCCTCTAGTGACTGCTTATCCAGTGGGAAAGTTTTGTTTATTGGGAAGAACTCCAAATCCTGGTAAAGGTGGTAGCACATTGGACAGCAGTCTAGTGAGAATGTTGGGTACACCCAGCTGTCATAGCCCAAGTCAGTTACTTTTGCTGTGGCAGTTAGTGATGAGTGTGGTGGAATGTCATTGTGCAAAGTTTGGGAATGTGTCTGGTAACCAATGTTGGTTGCTTTGAGATCATATTTTTGTTTATAATTTCTAGTTTTTGATTATATGTTGCTGCTGCTACTGCCTAATTCAAGTTTTAAAAAGAATAATAAATTATGACTTTCCAGCACAACATGCAGTATTTTGTAATATAGTTATGGATTTGATCCTTGTTTGGAAGCTTCACTGACATCCAACCATTGTTCAGGTCATTTGCAATCATCATACAGCTAATGACTCACTCTAAAAATGGCTCTGTGATAGACAGTGGTAGGTGTACCTCCAAATGTCTTGGTTTATTATTCCTCAGTTGGTGTAGTCACTTTTCTAATTTTTTTTTTTTTTTTTTTTTTTTTTTTTACCTTTCCTGTAGCAGTCAAGTGTTGAGAAGCTATTATAGATCTCAAATTATGATTTGTGAATTAGCTTCTGCCCTGGCTTGGAATTGACCTTTCAAACTAGAGCTGGTTATTCCAAAGGCCTTTGAGACTCAGATCCCTGAAATAAGATTTCTAAACCACCAGCAAATAGCTCTCTAACAGAGCCATCTCCAAGGGCAAAATTGTTGTTGCAACCTATTTCAATGGTACTGTGTCTGTTTTAAATTATATATTAAAAAAAATATTTAGAATTATTTTGACAATATCATAATGTTTCAGTTGTGTCCAACTCTTTGTGACCCCATAGACTGGAGTGCGTCAGACTTCCCTGTCTTCACCATCTCCTGGAGCTTGCTCAAACTCATGTCCATTGAGTCGGTGAGGCCACTCAACCATCTCATCCTCTGTCTTCCTCTCCTCCTCCTGCCTTCAATCTTTCCCAGCATCAGAGTCTTTCCCAATGTTTACATAGGAGGAAAAATAACCAATAGCAAAAACAGCCAATTATCAAAGAGAATTAAACAAAATTAAATAAAATAAAGTCTAACAAGACAGTAGGAAATAAACTATGTATCAATTTTTACGCATCTCAGGTAATTTTTAACTCATCTAATACTATTTCATGTGGTAAAACATAATATTTTCATTAGATAAATTTTAGTTTTGTGCTTTTCATATCTTCATTATCTTAATTACTTTCTATTTCACTTATCAATAACAGAGAAATGAATTAAAATCTTCATCAGTGATTATCCCACTATTTGTAGAAGTCTATATTTTCAGTTATTTTCTCTTAATACATTGAAGATTTCATTCTGAGGGTTTTTCACTTTCTTTGATTCTGAACAGTAGTCAGCTGTCCACCTGTTCCTCCTCTGAAGGTAAACTATATGCTTTTCAGATGTTTTCTTGCTCTCTTTTGTTTTTGTTTTGGCTGTTCCACAGTTTTACTATGATATATCTAGATGCAGATTGACTATAATTTGTTCTGTTTGAGTTTTGGTAACCTCCGTGAATCTGACCTCCATTGCTTATGGTACATTCTCTGTCATTATTTCCAGTGTGTCTTCTACCCATTTTGTCTTCTCTTGGGAACTCTAATTTGATGTATGTTAGAACTTCTACCTCTATATGTCATTTATCTTAACCACTTATAACATTTTCCGTATTTTTGTCTCTCTGTACTGCACTCTGGATAAGTTCTTCAGATATATATGTCGGTTCACTAACTGCCTTCATCTATTTCCAATCTGCTTTAGCTTGCTCTTTGGAGTTTTAGATTTGGGTGACTATTTTTTTTTTTTTTTTTTAATTTCAAAAAGTTCTATTTAATTTGCGGTCAATCTGCCTGTTCACTTTTCCTAGTGAGTTACGCTTTTCCTATCATTTTTTATTATTTTTTGTGGTTTTAATATTTTTATATATACCCATGTCCCAGTCTCTATCAGGATCTATTAGAAGTTCTAGAGAGTCTAAGTTTTCTTTTTTATGGGCTTTCTTGATTCTCCTGTCAGGCAGGTTTTTTTCATGGTATACTTTGTAAATTTGATTGTGAGTTCATCTTTTGTGGAGGCATTTGTCACCTAGACTGGAGCTTGTCTGTCCAAAACAATTTTGCACTACATTATTTTTGGGGATTTAGTCTTTCTGTAAAAGCACAACTGTTTTTCCTACCCAAATCTCAGGTGGAGATAAATTTCATTGTTATTTCCTCAGGTAAGATGGCAAAATTTTTTACTAAGCTAGCTTTCATGGAGGATGAGCCCTGTGAGGATTCCAAATTAACTGAAATAACTTTCTAGCACACAATGCATACAACCTTATTTTCTGTCTCTACCCAGCCATTAAGTCCCAAATTTGAAACACATGGTTTTGTCTCCACCATGCTATTCACATGACAGCTCGAGTGCTTATGATGTTTTCAGCCCATTCTTTCTTCCTGGTATCTGAATATTTTCTTCTTCATGTAAGGTTAGATGTAGATTTTAAAAGCCACTATATTTTATTCAGATTTTATATGTTTGATTCAAATGAGAGGACTTTTATTTGGAACAGGTATTACAAGTTCACTCATTGTAGGGAAAGGGGTATGCAGATATGGCAGTAGATGAGAAGGAAAGGGGCTTCATTATCCCAGATAAAGTCAATACATGTTGAGATTTTCAGAAGCATTTTCAAGACCATGTCAAAATTTTCCTGGGAAATCTGTGGTTTGTAGGCACTCCTCATGACCCTGAAGTTGTAATTCCCCCACCTCCTAAGACTAGGACAAGAAATGAATCACATAGCCTTTAATATTTGGATTAAGCAAATGCTACAATTTGTATAAAACAAGGCAGTACAGTAGTGATTGAAGCTTCACAAGGTTGTTAGTACCTGGAACTAATCCCCAAATCTCAGCATGTGGATTTTATATGACTGCTTAAGCTCTCCTGCTATGTGTCATCTGATATCACTCTAAGGCATGAGTTAGGCCCAGATGGAAAATCTGGGTAACTATTAGTTATCATTAGATTTAGACCTAACTTCCTATCTTCCTGCATCTTAACTGTGAAGAATATTGGAAGTAGGACTGAGATGTGTGTTCACTTGAGGTTTTGTAGGAATAAGTACAATATAACTTTAGATTTGTGAAGATTAGAGACAACCTCATGGAAGGTGCATGAAAGCTAATGTAAAACACATATTCATGTGTTCCATTTCAGTATGGCCCAATCTTTGCATTGTTTGTGTCTTGAAACTTCTCCAGGGCTCCTTTAGGAAGGATATTTTTGCCTCTAGGATTTTGTACTATGATTTTTCTTACTCTGAGTTCTCCAACAGGCTTGGACTCCATTTGCTTTCTTCATTCCATTTTCTACTCCTTGTCTTGATCCATATTTTGTCTCATAGTGTAATCATGCCATTATTCATTTGAAAAACAGTGTTTCAGTTATTTCAGATGGAACCTGAAAGGAGAGGGAAGTATGTGTATGTACTCAATACACAAATTTAAGTGGAAAATTTGTTCCAAGTTTTATGATCAATTAGTGATATGTATGGTAATGCAAACATAAACCCTTTACAATTATTGTAATAAAATTAATTACTATTTAATTATAATAATTTAAAAAATTGCTGCTTATACTTAAACATGTCAGGCTTAATCTCTAGGACGTATTTGAATGTAAAAAGGGTCCATTTATGAGCATCTTTTTTGTTCCTGCAAATGACAAGTCTAATTTCAAATGCGAATAGAGGAGTCAGAACTATGCTCTTTATTAAGCTTAGTCCTCAGCTGTTGTAGTTGAAATGTTAATGTAGCTAGAACTTTAGAAGGAATTACTTTATTCCATATCAAATCACTCACATAAACAAAGGTGAACCACTCATTAATGCCATTACTTTATTCTGAATATTGATAGGCTTATACCTAAATTATATAATTCCCTTCTCTGGAAAATGCTTAGAATATGTGTAGCTGAGTCCCTTTTCTCTCCACCTGAAACTATCCTAACATTGTTAATCAGTTATACTCCAATATGAAATAAAAAGTTAAAAAAAAAAAGAAAATACTTGGAGAAGGCCAATAGTCTGGCTATTTTTTAATAACTTCCTGCTGAGAACATTTTTCTTCAGAAGACTAGATGGGTATTTCTTAGACCTGTTCACTTAACAGGCCTAAAAGTAATGGTAACCCAAAAGTAATGAACATTCATAGTGTCCAAATTATGGTTTCTAAGTATCATTCTCCACTTAAAGAAACTAAGGCTTCTCAAAGAGCTGACTGGTTCCACTTTGATACGTAAGTTTATAAAAAGGTATTATGCCAGAAAGTAAAGAAGATATTAAAAAAAAATAAAGTATTGTGTCAAAGGACGTAAGAATAAACATGATTTGGCTCCCATTGGCAAGAAATGGGACACTGTGAGCATCAAAAATAATAAGGAATGAAGTTGTTGAAACACAATGAGTCTGCTGCTGCTGCTGCTAAGTCGCTTCAGTTGTGTCCAACTCTGTGCGACCCCATAGATGGCAGCCCACCAGGCTCCGCCGTCCCTAGGATTCTCCAGGCAAGAACATTGGAGTGGGTTGCCATTTCCTTCTCCAGTGCGTGAAAGGGAAAAGTGAAAGTGAAGTCGCTCAGTCGTGTCTGACTCTTAGCGACCCCATGGACTACAGCCTACCAGGCTTCTCCGTCGATGGGATTTTCCAGGCAAGAGTCTAGTGATGCTCAAATGAAGAGAAAGAGAAAAGAGGCAGAGAGAAGAGACGGGAGGGGAAAAAACCCAAAAACAACCACCACCACTAATTGGATACTGTTAGTATTAACTCTTTATTCTGAAAATTGGCAAATAAAAAGAAATAAGTAAGCATTTATCCCTTCTTTCCTATATGGGTTGTATTTCTGGATAATACGTGGTCCCAGTTAATGAGGGAAACTTGTTTTATATAGAAGGATTTCAACTAACATATTGGGAAAAAATTGTAAAATTAGATAGTCACTATTTACAGACCCTAATGAAATAATTGGTACTTCTTAATGCTAAAGACAGGATATTTTCATTTAATCCCTTGTAACGTTGTCCAAAGAATGTTACACATATATATGTATATATATTTTTATATGAATTATATGTTTTCTATGTATATAATATACATAATGAAAAACAGGTAAAGCAAAATAAATACATTTTGGTTTAGCTGAGATGACTAGAATGGGAATTTAAAGGCCTTGATTCTGGTTTTAACTCTATGCAAAAGAAGCACTTTAAATAAAGCAAGTCACTTATTTGAGTGTGCATTTTACTATTTATAAAACAGTTTGTAGTACAGCATGTCTTTTAAAAACTTGTTAATTGAAATTGTGATCTATCTGGGACAATAAAGAAAAACGAGGATTGCATGTTCACTGTAGGCTTGAAAGAACCTGCATATTGCACTCTTGTCTTTTAGAGTCATAACACATAAGGAACTGATCAAACAATTGAACCTTTTTAGCTCAGTGTTTCCCAAGTATATTTAATGAAAATACTCTTATCCTTGATTATTTTTTCATTTAACACCTATGAAACTTTGGGGGAAACCCTAGACTGTGTGATCTCCAAGGACCCTTTTGGCACTAAAGCTCTCCGAGCCTATGATTCTGTAAATCTTTTAAATGTCTATAGAAAATCAAAATAACCAGTTAATACAGTGGGAAAAAAAAATCAATCAAATCAGTTGTCTGACAGAAGTGCCTGTTTAATTCAGTCCAAATGTTTTATCAAGTAGCCCCAGGTAGACCAGCTTGAGTGTTTAAAAAAATAACCTTGGCAGCATCCTGTGAATCCAAGCTTTGTTGTATTTGTGAAATGCTGAGCTTGAGCAAAGCCACAGCATTCATTTGGCCTATCACAGTGATCAAGGCTGATGGCTCACTAATCAGATTGGATACTGTGATTCACATCAGTCAGAAGCTCAGCAATGAGTAAGTTGACTATACATGTATTGCCAGGAATTCCTGAATGACCACAGTGGCTTAATTTGGAATAGGTTTGATATTTCATCTGAAACATTTTTGAAACTACCATATTTCCATCAGACAAATAATTTTTCTAAACTTCACTCTAATTATTGAAATTCTTAGGGTGATAGCTGTAAAAATGTGGAGGATGTAAGGAGATTGATGGCTGACCATCATTTAACAGTTAGTTTTTTCTAAAAGACACAGATTGTCTCTTTTATCCCCTTTAATAAATTTAGGACTTTAAGCCAGAAGTATAACCCCTGGTGTCTCAATTTTAAGGAAAGAGAAGGCTGCTGTCAACAGTTTTCTCCTCTTTGCTCTTTGTAGAAGTTTTTTGAAGGTTGGGAAGTGAGGGTCAGGGGGCAGGCACAAGAGTGGAAATGTTTAAATAACAACATAAGAAAAAGTGTGCCCAATTCTGTGACTATCCTACAACTATTCAATACATGAGTTTTTAAATTAAACTTTTCTGATAATTGTAGATTGACATGCAGTTACAAGAAATAGCACAGAGAGATCTCATATACTCCATATATGGTCAGTCAGTATCTCCCAGTAATAACATGTTGCAAAACTGTGTATTAAATTGTCACAACCAGAATAACCATGAATAATTTTTACAGTTTAGAGGAGATGCCGAAAGTAAAGAAAGAAGAAACATAAGGGCCAAAGATACAATTAATGCATAAATTTGATTTCAGATTGATTACCTATCACCCATGTTTTAAGAGAAGAAATCCAAAATACTACATTTTATCAGTAATGAGGCATCCCGATGATTTCTCTTTCTGCATTCGTATAAGTAAATCATGTGTTTTTATGTGTGCCTAAGGTCTTAACATGTAACACTTAGGAATCACATAAACAATATGATTTTGTGTATGCTCCCATTCCCCTCTCCCCTCAAAGTACACGAAGTCTCAAAATGTCTGAAGGTGCAAACCAAAACGTATATATTGGAATCTAGACCTAACAGAATATCCCATGTATTGATTGAACTGCTGTTAAAGCAAATTTTAAACTCATCACTTATTTTGAATGTTAAAGGAAGGATGGTGCAAAAACATCTCTCTGCTTGGGACCTATGGTCAGCAGGGGATTGGAGGGTCCTATCCACTTACCTTTAAGAGACTTTTACTTTGCTATGTGCATCTATGATGATGGAAGAGTCATTCCTCTTCTTTTCTCCTTTTGTAATAATTATTTATCCAGATACTTGTGCCAGATGAAACCTGCTGCAGCTGTAGGTACATTATCTATTCTTGCCCATCACTCAGATCCTTGGGTGATGCAAACATGTGTGCCAAGGGTAAATATTTGACCGTTGTTCCAGCCACCATTGCACAGCCCCCGAGTGACCCTGCATTAATTAGCTGAGAATTTCAGGGCTTTGAATCTGATTGAATCAAAATATTGTTTTTACAAGTTGATGAACGCTCTTGATTGATGTGGGCCCTGCTGATTCTTTAAAGGATTAAATTGTATGTACAGATTACAGAGTCCCGACTGTCACTGCTAAAAATGAGATTGTTTTTTTTAACAAAGCTTAAAAAAAAATAGTGCTGTGGTGTGTTTTTTCCCCAATGGATGTTGTGATCATTTCAGTGGGCATTTCAGAATTTTAAAAATTGATAGAAATGGTTGAAGAAAGTATCAGATAAAAACAGAGAGAAAAGAAAGAGAAATGGATCAAGGAGGAAGAATGGAGTTGGCTTCCATTCATCCTGAAAATACATTTTGTGTACACATCTCCCATGGTAAAGCCTGCCATATTTTATCCAGAATACAGGAAGGAAACACAATCATTGGGGTCTGAGCTGGTCAGGGCTTAGAGGAATTGAATGGCATGCAGCATCTCCAGTGAGAGACACTCACATGGCCCCGGGTCACGCAGCTCTCTGCCTACTGAACCCGAGAGCCCCACAGCATGAGTGAGATATGACAGGAACCAGAGTTAGGCCCTGGTCCAGAGAAAGGGCAAGACAAGAAAAGCTCCAGGGGAAACTGGTATGAATAGAGATAGAAGGAGGAGCACAGATTTCCCCTGGCCAGCCCTTCCATGTTCATAGCAAATATCCACATCCTAAAACAAGGCAAGTCTCAATACGTTGCTCTCTTATATTTCTCTTCATCAAGATCTCTTATATTGGTCCCATGTTGATTTTTTTTTCGCACCTGCAAATTTACAAAACTTTTATTTCATCATGCACCTGTTAACTTGAAAAATAACTTTTCTCATGGAGTCTGTATTGTGTAATGAATCAAAACCAATCAACATACAGAAGAAACAATAAAATGGAGCACAAATTATCATGTGCCCAAGAGCAGAGAGGTTGCTGAGGTCTTAGCTGGCAACCCTGATGTGGCTTCTGAGAATGAACCACTGGTTTTTAAGTGCTTCTGGGAATATGCTGCTTCCCCTAGGTTCCTTTGGGGACAAATTAGCTGTAATCCTGGGTGTTTTTGATATTTTTTCTTCTTTCACTTGTACCATGAAGAGGGAGTGGGTCCTGAAAATTGGTTAACCTATAATATGTTATATGATGGGCAGAACACAGTAATAAGTAACAGTGACCTGGAACACAGAAAGGGGAAATCTTTAAAGAAGTAAAACTGTATGTACTTGGGCTTAGTTTTAAAAATTCATACAAAAGAACTTTTCTGCATGGAAACATTTTTAAAGGAAAGTGTTAATGAGCACTAAGTCTGCTCATGCTGTTATAACAAAGTACTAGAGACTGGGTGGCTTATAAACAACAGAAATGTATTTCTCACAGTTCTGGCAGCTGAGAGGTCCAAGATCAGAGTGCTGGCAGGGTCACATTCTGGTGGGACCTCTCCTTGTATCCTTACAAGGCAGCAAGCAGAGAGGAAGCATGCTCTGTTGTGAGTTTTATAAGGGCACTAATCCCATTCATGAGGGCTCCATCCTCATGACCTCATCTAATTCTTGTTACCTGCCAAAGGCCCCATCTCCTAATACCATCACACTGGAAGGTTGGGGAGGACACAAACATCAGTCTATAACAAAGTAGTGACTTTAAAATTAAATTCAAAGGAGAATGAATGTTGGGCGGTGGGCAAGATCACTAGGGGGCTGTGAGTCTTCAGAGGCACTTTGAGGGAGATGACAGATGTGAATGCACCAAGTGCAGAGAGAACTCTCCTAAGGGACAAAGGAGAAATCATGAGAAACCAGGGTAGTTGGTGATTATTTGTGATTTATTTAGCTTGGTTGAGGCAAGAGAATGAGGTGGATCAAGGAGATGAAAAATTATGTAGAAAATTGGTCTCTTGATGAAAAACTCTCTCACATCGAGATGCCAAAAGCTGAAGAGATGGAGACCCAACTGTAGAAAGTGAGCAGAGGGATGACAGAAATAAAACCCCTTATGTGAGGACATCCATTTCCCTTTGTCAGTGTAGCTGTTAGAAGACACAGTCAAATCTTAATTTAGTGGATCTTCAGTCTGGCTGGTGATCACTCATCTGCAGAATTTTATAATATATAAATTTCTGGTTTCTTGATTTATTGAGTCTGAAGTAGGGGTCCAGAACTCAGTAATTAAAAGTCCCTAAGGCCAGAGCTTCTGAACTTTAAAGCGCATGCAAATGACTTTGTTGAAAAGCAGACTCTGATTCAGTAGGTCTTGGGTGGGGCCTGAGATGCTGTGAGTCTAGCAGGCTTCCGGGTGCATGGTGTGCCTGCTCCAATTTGAGTAGCAAGACCAGGATGATCTGATAACCAGGTAACTTTAAGATCCACTTCCTGAGAGGATCTGAGGTCCAAAGAACAATGTACATAGTCACCTATCTGAATGAAGGGTTATATTATTTCTCTAAGCAATGAGAAATAAAGAGATGATTTTTTAAAAGAGGAACCAAAACATGACGATAGAACAGTGAGACTATTTCTTTTTCTACATCCACATATGAAGTCAGTCTCATTGTACTCTAGCCTCATAGTGAGTGAATGAACTAAGAAAATAGAGATCTTCTAGTTTCCCTGGAATATATAAATAATGGATTATTCCTCTAGTTCTTCTTCCTGTCTTAAGAACCAAGCTGGCATTATTTCAAAAGAAGGGAAGAAGAAAGAAAGAAAAGAAAAGAGGGAGGGGAAGGGGAGCAGGGAAAGAGGGAGGGAGCAGTTTGGAGAGTCACTGTAGGCACTGTCAACAGGCGAGGACTGTAGAGCTGTGTGAGAGATGGAGAGGCTGAAGAGCTATGGCTAAGTGTGTGTGTGTGTGCGCATGTGTGCACAGCCACATGTGTATATGTAAATATAAAATGGTATACAATGTAATTATTATAATGTATATGTGGTTTTATGTATATATGATTATATTAATATATTGTGATATGTATATATGTGTGTGTATGTCTGAATGCATATGTATAATTGTATATATGTGTGTAAACATACATATATGTGTGTCTTGAAAGTGAAAGTGTTAGTCTCTCAGTTGTGTCTGACTCTTTGCAATCCTGTGGACTATAGCCCACCAGGCTCCTCTGCCCATGGAATTCTTCAGGCAAGAAGACTGGAACAGGTTGCCATTCCCTTCTCCAGGGAATCGTCCCAGCCCAGGAATTGAATCCATGGCTCCCACATTGCAGGTAGATTGTTTACCATCTGAGCTATCAGGGAACTGTATATAAGTGTGTGTGTGTGTGTGTGTGTGTGTGTGCGCGCGCGCGCGTGTGTGTGTGTGTGTGTGTGTGTGTGTGTGTGTGTGTGTGTAGGGGCTTCCCTTAGTGGCTCAGCTGGTAAAAAATCTGCCTGCAATGCGGGAGACCTGAGTCTGATCCCTGGGTTGGGACGATCCCCTGGAGAAGGGAAAGCCTACCCACTCTGGTATTCTGGCCTGGAGAATTCCATGGACTGTATAGCCCATGGGGTCGCAAAGAGTCGGACACAACTGAGCTACTTTCACTATATATAGACAGAGTGAAAGAGAGAGGAACAATAAAATTGATGGAAGACAAACCATTTAATTCTAACATAATAGTTAGAAATATTATAGTTATCTATAATATCAATAGATATTAAAATAATCTAATAGATTATAATCATCATCATAATTTGATACCTGCCAGTGACCAGCTACATTCTGCAAATAATGCTTCAGTGAAACAAACATTTTTTAGTCAAATATAGCTGTAATCAAGAGTGTTGACCATGTTTATTCCCACCTTCTATTTTGTGTATATGAAAGTCCCATCCTCCTTTTGGGAGCCAAAATTCTGGTATTTTCCCATGAAGATCCAGGGGTTCTCTGTGCTGTGGCTTCAGAGGGTGTAGAGTCTCCATTCTATAACCCAGATCAGCCCAAGAAGAATGCAACTGCGCCTCACTTCTATTTTAGAAATGAAGTTCTACCTTCACCAAGAAATCTAGGCACAGCTTCATTTCCCTTCAGATTGGGGAGAGTTGTGAGAGTCTTAGGTGTTAAAACCCAATGGGAGTGAGGCATGGAATTGTGGGGGCACCTGTAGTAGGTTCAGTATTCTTGCAGAAGAGCAGTGCATCAAATGCAGTAAAACGCACCCCTTCCCTCATTCACTATAACTCTCTTATTATCTTGGGCTCAGGTGTGTTGCATGAATATACAATAATGGGGCTAACAAGATGGTTTGGGGTCACAGAGGGATAAACCATGGCATAATCCAGTTCTGAAAGCCGTTCTGGTAATGAAAATTGTAGACCAGTCTTGTGGCTAGTTTTGTAATAAAGATATACAAAGATGAATATAGGTTTCCAGGAATTAATCTGAGAGCATTTGATCCAATTTATACTGGAGTGGCTGCATTGAAGGCAGCTTGGTAGACAGGATTCCAATTTAGGTTGATAGAGTGCTGTGGGGTCCAGGGAGGAAGGGTTCCCTGTAATTGGGAGATGATTTTATTTTTGAAATGCCCATATCTTGGCTTTGTCAAAGGCTGTGCATCTGTCTGCCTCGCCTATGAATGCAGCCAGGCTCAAGGCACCGAACCCTGCGGTGTAAGCTTCTGGTTCAGTATTCAGCGTGACAGACAGGCTTCCAGTTTTATTCTTTCAGAGGGGACCCCAGGACACACTGCATTTTATTGTTGCGATTGTTCTGTGGACCAAGCAACATTAGACCCACGGAGAGCGGAGGCTCAAGACAGCTTTATGTCATATTCTCCTTCCCCCTCTCTGTCTTTGACCTGCTGTAAGTGGCCAAGTTTTAGGTTCCTAGGAGTTTTCCTCTGAAGACAGCAGCTTGGGTCTGAGGAGCAGGGGAAACTGTTCTTACTTTGTCCTTGAAAGTGTGTCATTCTCTGGCAGATGGCCAGGTCAGGGACAGAACCGAAGGCAGCTGAATGCGGGCTGTGACTCTTGAAGAACTGGAATTCCTGGCACACTCTTACATCAAATAGCCTCAGACCAACCCAAGAACATTGACTGTGTCTACCTTATCTGCGTGCTATCTGTTTACCTCTCTGAGCTGCCAGTTCAGGAAAAACTTGCTTTAAGAATATTTACATTCAAAACCCATTTGATGCTTCCCATCGACTTTTCTTTTTTTAAGTGGCACTAGGGAATTATTCTCCTCAAATCCTGCTTAGGTGGTGGTTAAGAGAAACCTGTGTTAAAACTCCTGTTCTGCTTAAGATGAATCAGTAAGCATTGACTTCTGACACTCTCCCTTAGAATTTTGGAGCTTCTTATTTGTAATTTTATTTACCGATTTCAAAAATGACAAGTTTTAGTTCCTTTTACTAATGTAATTTTGAAAATATATGAGTTTATGTTATCATCTATGAATTTATATGTTTACAATTCACTATGAAAACATACCATGATCATTAGAACACTTTTTAAAGCTCAATTTGAAACACTCCTGTCACAAAAACCAAGAGGAGTTTGTAATACATTTTTATTTGTGCCATGAAATTATCACTCAGGATTTTCATATAAGTATTGAAAAGTTAGCTAAATAACTGTTTCTTGTAATGTTATGGGAATGAAATTTAATTATTACTGAAGGCTTTTTATTTTTCTATTTTAATGTTATTTTAATACTTTTCTTAATTGCATACCTTGGCTTGTATACTAATACACATAAGGTGGTATATGATGTGAACATGTGAACTGCCTTTAATAACAAGTAAAAAAGCAGTTTGTATTCAGCTTAAAATAGCCCACAGCTAAAATGAAAGATACAGCTCTGCAGCCAATGAACCCAGAGACAGTTTAATCATTTAGCCTGCAGATTAAAGCTAAGGCATTTTTAAAAGATTTTCAAATATATACATATGTATACACACACATATATACATACACTGGAATTTGCTTATTACTTATATAAATCACCTTTTTGTTTAATAGAAAAGAACCAAGCTTTTAAAATTCAGTTTTACTTTTATACAATCTCAGCTTAGATTATCTTTATTGGGAGGTGGGAGTGGTATTTCTAGATGCAGCAAATGAGGAAAAAAAATGCATTTTCAATTGTCAGCAGTATTTAATTTCTATCAACAATTTCTTAATTGTTCGCCTGAAAAGCAAAGCTTTAATGTGTCAGCCTAAATTACAATACAAAAGAAATCAGAAATTATGGCTGTTAACATTTCCCATTTTCAGATCTTACTGATTAGATTAGAGAAAATTATTCCTTATAATTTCACTGTAGAAAAGCTATATGTCTAGTCCTATCACTACTTCAAAATGAAATTAAAGAGAAATGTTTTTTTAACATAGTATTTGTATTTTTTTTTTTTGAGAAGGGAAGATTGCAGCATCTAATTTTACCCATGATTTGTCTTTATTAAAAGCTCTTGTCAGGGAATTAAACTTTTTAGATCTGGGCATTGCATTAAAAATACAAAGCCTATCATGATGTCGATTTTATAATAAAAATTAGACTGATTTTAATTTAAAGAGATTTATAAGTGGTTCTCTTAGGAATTTTGTTGTTTTATTCACCAAGTTAGCAGACCAATAGAAACATACCAATGACGTTTAGCTTGCAAGTTAATGAAAAACAAATCCTCTATTGAAATAAACTAGATTTTTTTTTTTTTTAATATAGAGAGATCAAGTTCATGCCTAAGAAACTTTTCAAGGAGAAAACTACTAAATTTCTTTCTCATGTTTTTAAGGTCAAATGCTTTCTGTATCATGGAACTCACCTTTTTTTGTGGAGAAATCTTGCTTTCTTAGAATTCACTAATGTCATTTGTAAGGGCAAACTTTTTTTTTCAATATGGTATAAGTGTCTAAAATAGAAAAAAAAATGGAAGGAATCAGAAAAGCCTTTTAATGTGAATGATTCATATATAGGCATCTTAAGAAACATGCATACTGTGCATGAGTAAACAATACTTATGTTGTGAAAGATGCTAAATCAATGTGTATTTAACTTCCGATGAAAGTTGCAGGGCAGAAGCAAGCGTCTATTAGGGAAACATTATATGGGGTTGCATTTGTGATGGGAATCCTAAGGAGCTTTCTGAATATGTTAACTTTTTTTGGATAACTCAGTGATGAAAGCTTACAGCCTTGCAAGTGTATTTCTTAACACAAATTTGTAAGGACGTTTTTGATATCTTCATCTCTAATGTTTCAAAGAAGCTTTGTTAAAGTCCAGTTTCCATAAAATGTCTACTTGCAAAGTGTCAGATCACAGGAAAAGAAGACTTTTAAATATTCAAGGAATATTTGTTTTTTAAGTAAAGCTTATAAAAACTGCCTAGCAAGCCTGTTTTAAGGACACCAGATACCTTCACCCAATAGCACACTCTTACCTTCTGAGAGAGGAGACTCTACAAGCAAAATGGGCGCTTTGGTTTCTAACTGCTATTTACAGTAAATGATCAATTTGTTATTTTTCTTTCCGAATACACAGATTAAGATAATAAGAGAAGCAACAGTGGATTCCTGGTGGCATTAACTGGTTCCTCTCAAGCTTCTTTCTGGCATCAACAGCATTTGTTTGCTCTCCTGGCCCTGCCTGGGAGTGTATATGTTTGTATATACAGGTTTCACTGGCAGACCTAATTTCAGGATACATAATGCATGATTTTGAAACCAATTTGTTATTGTAATAAAATATTTTTTAGGAATGCATGGAAGTACTCGAGAGGAGAATGTTAAATTATACATGCATTGTGGCCGAGTGGATTCATTTAGCTCAGTCTGCAGGTGAATCTCCCCGTGACCTTGGCACTTGCTGGCTAGTATAGAATAACAATCAAAGCTTGGATTGGAAATCCAACCATTTCCAAATATTAACAACTTCTTTCAAAGGAAATGCTGATTTCAGCATTTAGGTAATGGAACATCAGTATCTCTTTCAGAGTTTTTATGGGAGGGGGAGAAATTAAAAAAAAAAAAAAAATCCATGATCTTAATATGATTAAAAGCCAGGCTTTTTATTTTTAAAATGCTAATTTGTTTTCTGTATTCTGTTTTCATATCAGGGATTGTTATTCACTACCCTAGGACCCACAGGCCACTGAAGACTCAGAATTGCATTGGTAACGATAGGAAAGTGACATAAAAGCTTTCTATCTGAAAGGAGTTCTATATTCTTTCCAAGCCCATTTTCTTTTTTCTTATGTAAGTCAGCCTGGGGCACAACATTGGAGGTAGAGGGTGGGAGAGGACAGATATGCATCAGGTCCCTGGCCTGACTCCTATCTATTTACCCTTCCACATTAGGGAACAAACTTAAGTCATTAGAGGGGCATTAATTGAAGCAGCCTGTGACCCATATGAATTGGATGAACTGCCTGGGCTGGAGAAGTTTGGCCGTGAAGTGGAGTGGCCTGCGGCACATAACATCCGGTAATCTGCTCATCTGGCAGGCTTTCACCAGCAGCTCACCCATGGCTGTCGGAGCGAACAGTGGGGCGGGGAGAGTAGGCCAGAACTGAGACAATAATTTACCATGTAATTTGTTCTGAGATTCCTTTGATAGACTTCACTACCAAAGACATTTGCAAGAGAAGGGGACCTTATACCCTGATGCCAGCCCCATCTGGTGACTAGAGAGGGCTACATTGCCTGGGCCCGGTGATGACCTTGGTAAATAGGACTCACCTGTCCTTACCTGCACCTTCCCTCCCGTCTCTGTTTCTTTGCCTTTTCCTTTCCTATCCAACCCAGGAATGAAGAGAGAGAGAGTAGAAAATCGAGTTACATGCAAGTTGATGAAAACCGAGTGTAGCAATCCAAAGAAGCAGGCGATTTTAAGTTTGAGTCTGTTTGGCAAATGAGGTGTCCCATTTGGGGTAATACATGTTCATGTTTAGGCCCAGCAGGTGTGCTAATGCAAGGCAGGCTTCCTCTAGTTGCCTTATTTAGGGGATGTTACAAATGGAAAGACTATTTAAATGCTCACAAAGACATTAACAAACAAACATACCCCACTCTCAAAAACCCTTTCCTGAAAACTGGAGAAATAAAAAAATCAAAGGAAAAAGGCCCATGCTTTGGGTTTTACTCACTTGTGTTTTTAATAGTTGTTTAATGACCTATAAAGTCACTTTTCTAAGAAAAGAAACATACAGGAATTTGGTAACTAAAAAAATTTAAAGGGAGGGGGCTGCTGAGACATTTCCTTCCACATGCTGAAAGAAACTGAACCGGCTATTTTCTGTGCTGCTTTGAATGGTATTTGCAGCATTTACATTTCTTCCTTCCTTACCCACCCTGTTGGAGAATATAAATATTGAGGCTCTTTTCTTTTTCCTGCCATAACTGTTGGTTTGGTTGGGATTGTGTTTTGTTTTCTGTTTGAAGATATGGCAGATAAAAGGGAGGCATCATCTACATTTTGCCTAGTACATTGGTTTCTATTCAGTGTCCTTTTGGGGAAAAAAAAATCCTTCAATTAGCATTTCTCACTAAAACAAAGAGTATGCTCTGTTCAAGCCTCATTACTGAAATATTCCAAGGTATATAATGTTGCAGCCTGTTGCCATGAAAATGAAAATGTGAGTCATGTCTTAATTAAGGGGATGCTTAGGCCAGAAGATATACAAGTAAATCCTGCCTTGGAATGGAAACAAAACAAATGGATGCAGCTTTTAAATGTCCCCCTTAACATTAAAAGGTATTCTTTATTTCCCCATGCTGGCTAAATATGTGCTATGAAATCTGAAGAAAGAGAAGACACTGGGCTTTGACCTTGGCCAATAGGATGCTCTGTGTACAAAAAATGCACCTGAAGTTGGCTGGGTTTATCCTGGTAGAGGAAGCACTACAGAGTGTCCCCAGGAAGATAAATGAGGAAATCTTATAGAAATGATAGTGGCTAATGGTTCTCCAACTTAAGTTCAGGGCAGAGAACCTGGGCTTCCGCTTAACATGGAGAATTAGTCCAAAGGAAGAAAATTTGTGAGTGGATGAAATGGATTACCCAATGTAGTGGATTGAACAGTGTCGCTCCAAAATTCATGATGACTGAGAACCTCAAAATGTGACCTTATTTGAAAATAAGATCTTAGCAGACATAATTCATTATGGATCTTGAGTTGAAATTATACTGAGTTTAGCGTGGGTGCTGAATCCAGTTATTAGTGTTCTTATAAGAAAAATGAGGGGAGGTATAACACACAGAGAGATACAGGGGGAAAGCCGTGTGAAGACAGAGGTAGAGAAGAGGGTGTTGAATCTACAAGCCAAGGAATGTTAAAAATTGCCAGAACCACCAGAAACTCAAAGACAGGAATGGAATGGATTCTCCCTCAAAGTCTCCAGAAGAAGCAGTGCTGCCAACACTTGTGGCTTCCAGAACTATGAGACTATACATTTCTGTTGTCTTAAGCCACGAGGTGTGTGTTAATGTCAGGGCAGCCCCAGAAATTCATACACCCAGAAATGCAGGACCCACTTGAGCTATTTTAATACTAACAAGGAGATAAATCTGAATTTTATCTGCCATCTACAAAGGCCTCTTGGTCTCACTTGTATGGTACACAGTTTTTATTAATAGAATGTAAGAGTACCCAGGGCCCTCTGGTGTTCTGAAACATATCTTCAGCTGATATCAGGAGGGAGTAAAATGACTGCTTCAGCAAAGGTGCCCTGGAATCTCAGGCTAGCCCTGGTCCAGAGTTGTCAAGTCTCTGGATTGAGCAGGAAGCTTCCACAAAGAGTCTTCTACCCAAGGGGAGATGAATCCAGATATTCTTATAACTTATCTTTTTCTCCCAGGAACCAAAAAAGAATTTTTGGCACTCTCATGCCCTAGAATTTGGCCAGAGAGTCCTGAAAACACAGATTCAAGTACCCATCTCTCCCGATGATGCAGCAGTGTATGTTAGACATGTACTAAAGTTGCATTGTGGTTTCAGAACACCCCAGCTTGGCAGGCATTGATGGTGGCCAACTTGGATAATGTGTTTATAAGAAGAGGGACTAACCTATGCAATAGATAAAGAAGATCACTAAACCTACACTTGGAAGGACAACCTAGACTGGTCTGGGTGACCTTGGACCAGTCATGTAACCTAGACAAACTTTATTTTCCTCTTCTACAAAAAATGGGGCTAGCTCATCCTTCTCTGAGTTCTGAGGTTTAGAGCAACAATGTGTATGAAAATAATCTGGAAATTATTAGGTGCCCTGCAAAGTTTAAGTATTTGAGGTAACCTTTGGGGAAAAGACCTGCAGTTAATTTTTTACCCCTTAGCACCACCTTGTGTCCAAGCTACTGCTCTTGAATTTTAGAGTCCTACATTACAAAATGGACCAGAAGGATTCATTAAAGCTTTCTTCCTGATGTCATCAATGTGAAAATTAAAAGTAAAAGTGAATAAACTCTTTGTGACCCTCACTACTCCTTACAATTAGTCTCAGGTACAAATGTTAAATAGTAGATGTTTTCCTACTCTTCAGAAGGCATAGCAACTGAGAGATATCCCCAAACTCATCAATTTCAGTGTTTTATCCTGAGAGAACAAAGAAGAACTCCAAAGTTAAATACATTGCTTAGCTACCAGTGTTTAAGACCATGAGAGAATTTTGGAGAAACTACTGTCTAATTCTTCTAATTTGAGCAGGCTTGACCACCACAAATAGAGCCACCTGTAGTATGAGTCTGAAATATGGGGATTAAGAATGGCTTAGGTGGAAAATGTACCCAACTCAAGGTCTAATGCCAGGGGCTAGCTAGAGGACCTGATCATAGACTGGTATGTTGGGTCTGATCCATGTCCTTGTTTGCATTAAGTTTGAAGTAATTGGAGGAATGGCAACTCCAGATAGGTGGTGGTTGTTATTCATTTGTTAAGTCGTGTCCAATTCTTTGTGACCCCATAGACTGAGACACATCAGGCTCACCTGTCCTTCACTCTCTCCTGGAGTTTGCTCAAACTCATGTCCATGCAATCCAACCATTTCATCCTCTATTACCCCCTTCTCTTCCTGCCCTCAATCTTTCCCAGCATCAGGGTCTTTTCCAGTAGGTTGGCTCTTTGTGTTAGGTGGCCAAAGTATTAGAGCATCAGCATCAGTCCTTCCAATGAATATTCAAGGTTGATTTCCTTTAGGATTGACTGGTTTGATCTCCTCACAATCCAAGTGATTCTCCAGAGTCTTCTCCAGCACCACAATTTGAAAGCATCAATTCTTTGTTCCAACTCTGGAGAAAGGAATGGGCAAACCACTCTAGTATTCATGCCTTGAGAACCTCATGAACTGTATGAAGAGGATGAGTAGGAAGGATGGAGTATAGGAGTCAGAGACTTGGGATAATGGCAATAACTATAATCCAGTGTAAATATGGTGAAATTCTAAAGTGGAGAAACACTCAATGTAACTTGAGGATAGAGGGAGTGAGTCCCATATTTAAGGGATGAAACCAAGGATTGGCAGTAGTGGAGATGAGGCAGGACTACCATCTTGGAAGGGAACTCTGTGTCAACCAAGGTGCAGAGTGAGCTTATTGTTGCCATTGTGGGAGGAAAGTGCATTGTTGCCCAGAGAGGAGGCTGGGTTTAGTTAGCCCTGAAGGCACCAAGCCCTTGGTTCAGGGAAGCTGGGGTGTTATGGAAAGTGAGGGCAAGGATCATGACACATTGCCAGGTTAATATCCCATGGACTCAGGATGGGGGTAGGTTGAACCCAGAAGTCAAAGTCTTCTAGACCTGTGACCAGATAGGAAATACATGTTTGACTCACCATAGTGCTGTCCATGACTGAGTGACAAAACCATGCCCTAGCTTACAAATGTAATCTGTTAGACTTTGCCCTTGATCTGTCTCTAGTATATGTCCTGCTTTAAACTATAATGGAAGCCATCTTTCAAGAACCTCATTCACTTGTTTTTTACTATAAAGAGAAATGTTTTGAGTCACTTGAGGATTTAATTTAGGGGTCTTCATCTGGCACAGTGTTGTGTCATTTGTCTCATGGATATTTTGTCTTCCCACTTAGACCATAAGCTCTTTGAGGATAGGGAAAAAAAAAAAAAAAATTCACTCCTGAAAAAAACACAATTCCAGGACTCAAAAACAAAATGAACTAAGAACTATAGCCTGCATACATGACCTATTCTTGGTGACAACCAATTGCTTTCTGTGGCCAAGAGTGGGGGACAGCAGGAAGGAGGGTGAGAGGAGGGTAGGGGGTGATATTATACTTAGATCATTGCTGTTTCACTCAACATGGAGCCAGGCAGCAACCAATCACAACCTATCACATGTGACATCAATGCACATGAAAAAGTGGCTAATCACCCTCTTTAATATCCCCTCCAACAACCAAGTCTTGGTCTTTGCCTTTATTTGTAAAGATGGTGGGTACTGACGGTTAAATGAAATTTTCCAGCAATATTTTGAATCGCTGGCATTAGAACTGCTACTGAGCGGTTTACAGTATCTCAGGCAAAGGTCTTCTTTAATAGATGCAAAGATTTTCCGCTTATCTTCCTGTAATGGCACAGTAACTTTGCTAGGGGGTGGATTTTGAAGTATCACTTAACAGCAATCTATTTCCTTAAGATTCTTGATAACATGGCTTGTATTTCACCACTAATAAATAGGACCGCTTTCAGAGAAAGGCTTTTAAGAACATAGAAGCATTGGATTTGCCTGTACTTTAAAATGAATATATCATTTTGGTTTTTTTTGTCCTTCTCATTGTCATTTTAAAGCCATTTTTGAAAAGGGGGACATCTTCTCTGTCCTTTCTGGTAAGATAAGTGAAGAAGGTGCTTCTCATGGCCTCTTCTGAGATGCATCCTGTCCTGGCACTTTACAGTTCAGAACTGCTGGGCACGGCCTTTATCCTAGAATATTTTAGCAGCTACTTTGACAGAGAATTTCCTAAGATAGATCCTAGGAAACATTCAGATCTAAAACAGATTCTCTGCTTCTGGAACATTCTGCTTCAGTAGATAAATTTGCTGGACTATCTTTGAAAGAGGACATTTGTGATCATAATTTCATCTGGATGTTTACTCATAGGTCCACTCTTATCAGAAGGGTGATTTTATAGATTTTTATCTGACTCTATTAACTTTTCAGTATTCATTCATTCATTCATGTGGGCACTTTCTTCCCAAGCAGAGTTAACAAGGCAACAGGTGGGGACACCAGAGACATCAGGGGCCTCATTTTTATTTCTCAAAGTTGAAGTGCAAACCTGCTCCAGGGTATAGAGGAGCCCCACACAGACCAGCTCAGTCATCCCAAAGCCCACAGAGATGGATCACATACACTGGGGAGACTGGGACAATTAAAATCAACTTTTGTTTAAAATTAGTACCCTGGAACTTGGTATTTTTGTTTTCTTTTCACAAATAAGCCTACTTTAGGTAATGAGATTTTTGTTCTAATCTGAAGGGAAAGGAGAAGGCAATCACTGATTGTTTTGAATTTGATAAATTCCAAATTTGTGATCATTTGACCTGGTTAGAAGAAATTTTAGATTTCTGTTACCTTTGCACTAAGTTGGTAAATATGGACTGTGACAAAATATTACTATGATGGAGCATTTCTAAACTAAAATAACAAATACTTTTAGGGGTTTGAGCTAATTAATTGTGATATGCAAGGATTTAGCATTTGTTATCTATATATCTTTTCTAAGGCCTTCCACTTAAAAAATTCTTCTGTTTTTAGTGACTTATGTAATTGTGTATACAATGTAAGTGATATAACTGCTTTTTTACATTAAAAAAATCTAAAATTCAGATGTTTCATAATGAATGACCTTATTACATAGTTCACATTTATGCATTTATGGAAAGTGAAACATATTGCCTTGAGTCTACTGTCAGTAAAAACTTTTAGAACTCCAGTCTTCTGCCTTTGAAAATCTAATTGGTTCCAATTCAGTATGAGATTGTCAGCTTTAGTAAATAGAAACACGGAATACTGAAATAAATTGGAATTTCGGATAAATAACGAATACTATTTCATTTTATGTATGTCCCGTATTTGGACATACTTTTACAAAATATTTTACACCAAATATACTAAATATTTTATTATATTACCTATCTATAGTATGTCCTGTATGTTATCTGGTAACTTTAATTAGGGAAAGATTCAGATTGTGTTTATTCATCTTCCCTGCTGATTTCATACTAGTTTGCCTGTTTAATCAAACCTTCCAAGGTGTCTGTAGTTTAAACAAGGAGCAGAGGAACACCACCCAATCTCGTGGAGTGTTTGAACTTGGCCTGTCTCTGACTAGATGAACCACAAAGTAGAAACAGTGACACAAGTGAAATTTCAGAGGCCATATCACAGACACATCACTTCCCTATCTCCCAGTTATGGGACCTTATTTTTAAATTACAGGTCGTATCTGTATGTACTATGTGCTGTTGATCCAAGTAGAGTTTGGAGACTCCTTCTGAATCCCTGTCCAGGGCCACTCCTTAGCACCTTGGAATTCCGCAGGGATTTTATCATTCTGACCTGGACCCACTCCAAACACTCGCCTGGCAATTAAGATTATAGTGATGATGATTCAGGCTTTATGAAGTACTGACTTGATGGGTAACATAAGAATAGAACTACAGAGCCATAAAAGTAGAGAACAAGCATGAAATCAGTGGGAATCTTGGCATCTAGAAAGCATTTAAAAAATCAGCCCGTCAGTGTCTTTATGATAAAATAGTGTTGATTTTTTTAAAGAGCTCTGCAGCCATCCCAAGCACTGAGGGGTGTAATAATGGTTCTGTTTTTTGTTTCCTCTGCTACCTGTATGTAGGAGCAAGGGAATGATGGGGATCTTGCTTTTTAGTGTAGTGTTTACCTAGAGATAATAAACTGAAAGTCTTTTGCTCACTGTGGTCCCTGAAATAAGCTGTGAAAAGATTTCTGTAATTGGGAAATCGTCAGCATCCTGTGACTTAAAATTTAAGATGTGGTGCAAAAACCAGTCAATAGAAAAGAAGGGAAAGGCAAATGGGAAAACCTGACAGACAAGCTTTGGATCATCATAGCACTGGATTTTCCACCCCATCCCCCGCAACCCCCAGGTCTTTGGTGGATGAAATGTCAAATGAAACAAGCCCTTTTAATTTTTCTATTAAATCCAGCTTTTAATAACAAGCATCCCGGAAGAGGAACAGATAATATTTGTCTTATGAAATGTAACAGCCGGCTCCCTTCTTGAACACAAACCTGCTCACAGGACTTTATCGTGGGCTCAGGCCTGACAAGTTTGCAAACACTCCAGTTGTCAATTAATCAGATCCAGATGCTTCTTCCAAATAGTTTTCTCACTGTCCCTGCATCCCTTCCCATGGAGGGGATGGTGGAGGAAAGGGAGACTGGGGAGAGCCAGAGTCTGCTGAAAGGCCTTTATGTTCCAAGAAGTTCTGCCATGATTTCTTTATCGTTCTGTGTTTGTTTCATTGATGGCACATTTGCACTGACCAGCAAGGAGGCATGAAGGGGCAGGTAGATGCCCCTCAGCCACAGCTACTTAGGTCAGATGCAGCATCTGGACCTGAGACAAGCATGTGTATCTGCATTTCTGTCCTTCATGCCTCTGGCCCACTGTCTCGTAAGTTGATCTTGGAAGGATGCACAGACCCAAGAGAAGATCTGAGTGAGGGTAATTCCATCATGGCCCAGTGTCACAGGGCTATTTCCAGCAGTTAGAGTCAGCATCTGTCAGTGACCTGCCACTGAAGGCCTTGACTTACTTTCAGAAATGGGTTGCAGGGAGGGAAGGGGGCAGAGAAGGGAGAAGAGGAAAACAGAAATAAAGAAGTCCTCTTTGTGTATTGGGAAGGAGGCTGTGAATGGAGAGCCCATCCTCAGTGGCTTTAGTTTCACCCCTTCACAGTGGTCTCTCCAGCTACCAGCTCATCCTCACACCCACCACTGACATCTTTATGCTGTTACTGAGACCACTGCAGCTTTCTGTATTTGATCAACTTGTCCCCATCTGCTTTGGCAACGAGAAATAAGAGGCACTGGCAGTTACTCCAGGCATCATGGTAAAAAGCTCGAGCTTTAGTACTGTTTGACAAGGGAAGGGATTGCCCTACCAGCACATGGTGGTAATATTTGAAAGTACTTTGCTGCAGCAGAAAATTCCAGGTGCCTTTGCTCTCTGAACGCACAAACCATTTATGAGGCAAAGTTGTCCTCATTTATAGGGGGTCTGTTTTCTTTCTTTCCCTCTAGAAGAAACCTGTTATTCAGTGGGCTGTAAAATGGAAAGTAAAGATCAGAGGTAGTGGAAATCATATAATGTACCTGGGTAGAAACATTAGACCTCTCCCATAAAATGTTAAGGCATTTAGAAATTTTCACCCTATTATTTCACCATGGCCTGTTGGAAGCTTTTCTCCCTCCAGGTCCTTTTGGCCTTGTTCTGGGACATCTTCTTAGACAGATGTTCTCCATGCCTTTACCTTTCTGCTTCCTAAAGAAGAGAATGCCTGATGAGAAACACTTTGGGTGGTTAAATTTGGTTTTCTAATTACAGTTGCTTTGATACAGACTGAGATGTTATATTTCCACTGAGAGCCTCCACAGTGGTTTTGGTTTCCACCTGGCCATCCTGAATGCTGTGATTTTGAGGGTTTTGTACAGTGGATAAGGTTTGTTGTTTGTTTTGTTTGTTTTATTTTGTCCAGCCTACAAATTGTCTATCAGACAGTACAGTACTAACAGATTTTTATTTTCCCAAAGCCCCATTTCTCTCTGCCTGCAAGTCTTGCTTCTTTGATTGTGTCAGGAAACCTTTGTTCCCTGGGTACCCTCTGCCTTCTGGGCAGCCCCATCACATCTGTGTTCCTAATGGTTCACCTCCCACTATAGCTGACCAGGCTTCAGGGTTGACCATGCCATGGGCCCTTCCTCATCCTGCCCATTCTTGAATCATCATCTGTCTCAGTTCACTGAGACCTTCTTAGAGCCAGTCTTGTTTTAAATCAGGTCTTCCAGCAGAGGATATTCAGCAAGCAGGGCCTGGAGGGTGGATAAAGCCACCCATTCAACATAAGATATCAACCTAGTTTGAATTAAGTTACCTCTCAGAACTCCTTCCTCTGGTCCCTCCATATCATCTTTCCTTTCTTTCTGGCCTCCTTCCTAACCACCTCCCACCTTTCTCCCAGTAAAGCCCCAGTAGGTTTCTCTCTGGAGAACAATAAGCCCCCGTGTTTGGTGCCTGTCCAGAGCTCAGAGGGAAAGTTGAGGTCAGCGTGGCAGGCTGTACAGCTTTCTTTTGAGGCAAACAGATGGTGAAGGTTAAATGACAGCTCTCTGACTGCCTCTTTTGAAGTAATTGGAGATAATTTGTATTTTGAATCAGAACTTGACCATTGTCAAAAGGGAAGAAGGTTAATATGGAAACGATTTTACATTAGCCCCTGTTTCTTGCGTTGCCCCCCTCCCCACTTCTTTCTTTCTCTCCTTCGGATCCGTGTTTCTTTAATCCTTGCTCCAGGCAATTGGTGAGATCGTCTCTGGGCTCCTGTGCCTTGTTTTAGGCTGTGGCTGTTATGAAAGCCAACAACAGCTTATTAAGGCCAGTGATAATCTCTTCTACTGATGTATTGTTGCTTTCCAGAGGTCCAATTAAGGCCACGCATTGGAAACAAGATTTTGTAAACCTACAGCTTCTTACCTAGGACAGTTTGCAAACAAATGCATAGACTGCTTCCGAACACAGACTGATTTCCTATTGCAGAGAACGGTGTGTCTGCCTGAAGAAAGGGACATGATTGTCTTTCACTGCCTGCTACCTTTCCTCTCCAGACACTTGAAAAAATTTATTTTAATCTCAAAGCCTGGCTTTGGGCCCCACCTCTGATGTGAAGTGTCGTATTGTTTACCTCTGAACTGCATCATCTAATGAATTTAAAGTACTTCCTGAAGGCCCACTCTGGGAGGGAAGGGGAATATAAGCCCCTGAAAAATAAGAAGTGCTTTGCATGTTCTAGAAAAGAGACTTAAGCCTGTGGGTTTCCCCTCTTCCTATCCCCATCATAAATTTGCCCAGAGCAAGCAGGTTCTTAAAGTAAAAGTGAACTGGGAAAGAAGTTGATATTATTGCCACTTAGGGGAAACCTGGGTAGCAAATACCCTGCGTTTTGGAGGTGGCTGTGATATTAATCTAGGCAATTCATAAAGTACACCATCCGGGCATTGCCAGGAACCAAGGATACTCTGGTGAAGGGCGGGCACATTATCATTTCCTGGTGTATTGGACATTAAACATCTTTTCACAACTGATTAGAATAGGGGCGCCCACACTGTGATAGATACTGTACCTCACAGGCTGGCCCAGGAGGTACGGGTTAGGATGCGTAGTTAGTTACCTGCCCATCCCATGTCTGCCAAGTGTCAGCAAGAGGTGGGAAATCTGACCACCAGTTGGGTGAAGATGAAACTCAGTCCTTCTTATACTGGGGTCTGAAAAAGCAAGAAATTAGCAATACTTTGCTGTAAGAAGAATCTGGATGTAATAACTAATATGAAAAAAAATAGAAGTTTTATTTGACACTGCCACACAAAGTTTTAATCTTTAGAATCCAGAGAGAAGGAGCAAAAGCAGAGACTGAAGTCTGTCTACAGCATGTTTCAGTGCTATTTGCAACAGAAGTGCCGAAGGCAATATTGTATTTTATTCATATACATCTGGTTTATTATGAAGCACATTTCCCCCCACTAACTTAGAGAAAGAAAAGAAGATATTGTCGTGTTATCCCTGGCTTTTTCTTAACCATCCAAAGTAAAGAAATGGCTGCAAAACCTTTAGAAGCAATTCAAGTACCTCAGTCGCTTTCATCAGATGTTCTCTGTACAAGGAAAAGAAAAAAAAATCATTCTATCTTTTTATTTTTACTTTGCTTTAATCTTATTTGATGATGTCTCAACAGGCTGGGACATGCTTTCTTGGATGGCAATTTCACTGCACCATATGTGTCTCTCACAAGATAGCAGAGTGAGATGAATCTTGGCAGGAAGAGAACTAAACACATCGACAAAGAAAAGAAAAAAATTATTTACTTAACTCCCTGTTGCCTGCATACATTTTCCCCCCTTGTACTCTGACTCCCAGTGCAGTAGTTCAGACTTAGTTTGTTATAAACAACTGTGTGAAATGCAGGCCCCCATTTATCACTTTTTCTGATCACTTGCCCTAGTTTTTCTAAAAAACCACGTTAAGCATTTTAGTGACTAGATGATGAAGCTTGGTGTATGAAAAGAGAAAATCTGGTACCCTGCCTAGACCTCCTGTGTGGGAGGAGCCCCAGGCCTGCCCCTAGATGCAGCAAAAGCCCCCTTCTTCTCTCTGTACTTGGTGATGAATTTGGGGTCCTCTGCCATCTAGTCAGAAGGGAATCTCTGTTTTGTCAGTCACCCTGTAACCATCTCGCCTTCAAGTTGCTTTGGACATTGGGTGCCTTCAGGTCATCATAAACTGATTAACATGACTAGTCTGTATAGGATAGATTTGTCTAATAAATGCCAAATTAATAGGAAGAAGTCATTGCAAGTGATAAGGGGGTGACTAATTGGTTTGCAAATGGCTCTGATATATCAGAGTTCCATCTCTTTCATCATAGGGACCAAGGGCTAATTCAAAGGACGGGCCAGGGTCCTGGTGTGAATTCCTCGGTCACCTTTAGATGGGGAAAGGGGCTTCTTTGCTGTCATGTATTCAGGTCATGGGGGCTAGAGTTCCTGATGACAATGTTAAAACTCTGAAATATGTATATTTGTACACTGTTTGATGTTTTCAGAGAATAGCCTAGCGACCTTGTTGTGACCTCTAGTGGCCTCTAGTGACATACAGAATAGGGAATGGAGCTCAATGAGCTATGTCAAAAATGTGGATTTCAGTGAAATCCAAAATGTAAAGATACAAATGAATACTTTTCATCAGCCATCTTTGAGAAAAAAAAAAACGCAAAACTTCTTTCCCAGGTATTAATCTAAAATGTTTGGAAGTAGTATTTTATGGGGGTAAAATGTCCATGTTTGGTTTTTCAAAGGGATGATGAGAGAGGGGAACACCCTGCACTTGTCACCCTTGGGTCAGATTCACAGGTGGTGCGATTAGGGCAGTTAACAGAGCATGGTGATGTGTGACAAAGGGCGCTTGAAGAATAAAGTTTCCTGGGATGATTCAGGCTTGTGAACATAAATGGTATCATGAGAAGATGACTTAGGTCCCAAGAAAAGAAGAGTCACATTCAGAATTAGCTGCCTTCAGATGTGCACATTGCCTGGTGTGTTATTTTCTGGGAATCTTGTAGGTCAAAAGATCAGTCTAGAGTAGGAAAATTTAAGGTTTTTTTTTTTTTTAATACTTACATAAAAAGGAGTGTAAATGCCGCATGACAAACTGGTATCTAATGTTCTTTTGCTGCTGGACAAAATGCCTTTCTTCTCTCATTTATGCTCAGGTCCTCAGAGAACAGAGTTCAGAGAAAATTCTGTCTTCTAGTTCTCAGAAAAATATCTAAAATTTTGGAGTTGTTGCAGAACCCACCCAAATTCTACTGATTCTTCAGTTGGAGTTTTAACTGCAGTGATAAAATAAGTGTAAATGTGGCATTGCAGATGCTAATTTTTTAAATAACAAACTGATTTAATTAATTTAGTGGTGTCCATGTCTTAGGCTTTTCAAGCTTTTGCCTCGGAAATATACATTTGGATCAGGATAGAGTGATTTCTAAATGAAATAGCACAATGTTAGTCAATATTAATTTCATGACTGATTTTTCAGTTACTAATGGTATACTTATTAGGTGCTAAAAACATGTATAGGGCATAATAGATAGATATATTTGTCTTAATTGCACACTTTCTTGGCTTTGCAAATTGAAAGGAAGAGGTGGGAAAAATTACCGAAAGCAGGGTGGAGAGAGGTTACTGGCAATGATGTAATTTCCCTTTGGTATCTCGTCCCACTAAAAACTCAAGATTGCCCCATTATAAATACCAGATCAATGCAATTTATTTCTCGAGTTAGTGCTCTAGTTAGAGGTCTATTTGGATGAGATGAGTAAAAGATCCATGACCATGTGCTTTCTCTCTCTCCTTCTCTCCCCACCTCCCCTCCCCCCACTCACTCTCTCCTTCTTTCTCTCTCTCTCACACACACACATACACACATACACGTGCACACATGCACACACAGAGACATATTCAGACTTATCTGTACAGGGATTATTTATATCCTTTCAACATAAAACATCAAGATGGAGTTAGGAAATGTTGATGATAGCTGTGCAGATATTATATACATTGTACACTCATATCAGTTGTACATTGAGAGAAAATGAGTTCCCATAACTCCTTGTCTAAACAGCATACCAAAACACAAAACTGCTTAAATCATTCCAAGTGTCCAAATCCACAAAAAAATCTTATTTTTAAGCTTCAGGAACAGGATAAGATAAAGCAGGGTGTGGGTGTGTTTTAACTTATCCAATTTCTCTGAAATGGATATGAAAATGAGGTAGAATCTACATGGTTTGATCAACTGACTTCTTTTAGAAGAAATAATTCTGAATTTTAGCAAGTGCTAAACTGCTTGTTTAGAGGATGTTCCAAACTGCATGAAGAGACAAAGCTTATGAACTCTGGAAAAGTCTCTCAGGTTTGGATGATTTGAAGTGGACAATGAGAGCCAGATGAGAATCTGCCTCCCACACTCTGTTAAACACGGCTCATGGCTGCTTCCTTATTTATTGGAAGGGTAGTTAATAGTTCAGTAAATAGATTATCTTGTTAATTAGATTTTTATTTTTAAGACAAAAAAGATGCATAATTTAGTCAAATTATTAGCCCATTTATACTGACTTTTTTTTTTTTTTTTTTTTTGCTTATTGTGTCGCACTGACTAGTGTTGTTGGAAGAATGGAGGGTTGTTTCTGTTAGATTCAGTGTTTGATGGTGGGGGCCACTGAAAAATTCCCTCTCATTTTCCCTTCTAATGTAATATCAGTTAATTCTCAAGAGGAATCCAGACAAGGTGTTAAAACTAGGATAAAAGCATTGTAATACCAGAAAATCTGCTCTGTCAAACCAGAGGCCGCTTTCCTGGTGGGAAAGCAGAAAAAGTAAACAGTAGCAATCTCTCATGTAACAGAAGATTTAGGTATAATTTGTTTAAATAGTAGCAATAATGATTATTAATTCACCCTTTGAATGTTAACAAAGACCTGGTTTTTGTTAGTTTGTGCTTTCGATTCATTTCCAAGCTGAAGTTTGTTTTAGGCTAATGCTGCCATCGATGAGAAATGCAATTATCTTTAACTTCCTACTCCTGCCCCCCCCACCCCCAAATATATTTGATATTCAGCAATACAAAATAAAATAATTCCCTTCCAGAGCACTGCTTTGCAAATGTCGTGAGCACACTGGAGTGAATTTTTGTTGAATTCTTCTTTACTTCCCTGGGAAACAATGAGGAATTCTTTTTGTTCTTTGCCACAGAAGGTATAACAAATGGATTTCGAAATACCTGCACTCTATCAGTGGTGCTTAGAAGAAAAAAGAAAAATCAAAGCAAGAAATAAAAATTACAAAATGGTAGAGTCTGACCACTTTATCCACAATTTGTGTCTGACCTCATTGTTGAAAAATTTGGTGAAGGATCACGGAGGCTAATTTTTCTCCTTTTGATGCTGTAACATTAAAACTAATTTTAGGTATATTTTATCCAGTTTGGTGTAAAAGAGACAGAATCCCTAGGGGACCCTACCACAGGGACCCGTTGCTTCTCCACAAGGCAGTCCTGTCCTGGGCCTGCTTGTCAGCAGAGGCGGGCTCAAGAGCGGGGTCCAGCTTGTCCCGTCAAGTTTATCGTCCACTCCATCAAAGGGCCTAATGGTCAGCACAGGGGGCTAAATGTGTCCCCCGTGACCTGACATTAACGGAGTGGACTGGTTTAAGTGTTACTGAGGGTGTCTCAGAATGATTTGGACGCCAATACCCGTTTCCCTCAATAAGCCGTCATTTGGGTCATGACTCAATACAGCTTTTCACTGACATGGCCCAGCCCCGAAGTGCTCCTGGGGGACATGGCCTCACCTCCGAGACCAGCAGACAGCAGGGCTGATCAATGCCCTCTGACAACAAGTGAAACAATCACCTTTCCCTCACCCCTCCACCTCTTGGCACCTCCCACCCTGAGCCCGTCTGACCAGCTTGAAAATGATAAAGATAAATTGTTTTATCTAAACATAGAGTCTGACACAGAGAAAAGACAGGAGGAGTGAGGAGAACCGCCCAGTTTATCGAGAGTCTTAGATTCCAGCTTTTTGCTTCTCATGTAATTTTGATGGGGGGAAAAAAATCAGTCTGTATATCAAATGTAGAGCTCAGCTGATCCAGAAGGGAGGAAAAAAAAAAAAAGAAGCCTGGAGTTGTGGAGGATATTTTCTTCTCAGCTTTAAGCTGGCCTATAAACATTAGCTTTGTAGGTGTTAGGGAGACACAGGGCATTTTCTGTGTTTGGATTGGGATTTTGACAAAACCATATGCATAGGAAATAAATTTAAATTATAAGGTTCTTTAAAAAGCAGAGTATTTTTCAAAAGGAAACCAACAACATAATACTGATGTGAGAAATCTTTAGAAAAGGCTTGAAATACTTTTAAAAAGAAGATTCCCTGCAGAGTTCTAAAATAACCATTTAAACTATTTTTTTTTCATTGCTATTTATTTGGTTTTGAAACAAAACCAAAGAAGATGGAAAAATGTACATATTTTCTTGCCATCATGACTGTTGTTTTCTTCATGACATAAAAGAAAAATTACAAATGTATAATAATGCCCAAGTAAGAATTGTGGTATATATATATAAATCTTTATTTTAGAAAATATTTTGGAATATTTGAAACAAGTGGACTAAAATGTTAAAGAGTTATTTCTATTTACTAATGATGATATCACTTTTCATATGAATTTTAATGTAATGTTTCTTTGTGAAATAATTTTAAGTCATTTTACTTTAGGCAGAGAAAGAAAAGTAATTCTACTAGATCTAACCTTATACACTCATCTAAGAGTATGATTGCTTCTGAATATATAAAAGGAAAAAAGTTTATCAGAAGAAAATTTCATTTCAGAACATCACTATTTGGACAGATTTGCAACATCTCTTTTGCAATTTCTGGGAAGTAACTAAAATTTCATATACAATTTTTTAAAACAAATACCTATTTTAATATTTTAGATGAGGATATCTGTCTCCACTCATATTTTTTCATTTGATTAAGCAAACTGGGTGAACGTAAATCAATAGGAAAAAAGTCAAATCGTTTTTTATCTTTGGTAGAGACATAATTTACTAGTGCTTTTTTATCATTTGAAGTCTAATTTGTTTAAATAGCAATTCAAAAGCACATTTTATTTACATAATTATTTATGTGAGTTATCTTCCTTTCTTGGCTTTATTAATCTTTCTTTTCTCTATTTTGTTTACACCTTCTAGTAGAGTAAATATATTATATATACAGTATTTCAATGTGTTATTTCAAAATAGTTTATACTATTAGTTGCTTTAAGATGATGTTTAAAATACATTTTTATGTATATATTTATGTAGGTTTATAATAAAAAATTGTATACTATTTTAACAACAGATTAACATCTTCCTTTGGGGAAGCACAAATATTTATTATATAATTGCACTTTAAAAACAAAAAAAAGAAAAAGACTAAACACCCAAAGTGTCAAGAGTCAAGCTTAACAAATTTAAAAGCAATGAAATGAAAACCCCGTTAAGCACAAAAGGTCTTTTTTGAATTTAGTGAAAAGCTGTTGCAAGAACTAAAGAAGACGAGATCTGTGCCTCCAGTATTCGGTTTATTAGGTCCAATGCTCGTCTTCAAAGGAATATCACAGCCGTGTGGCATTTAAGGATTTAGAGGAATTCTGAGAATTTGAGTGCTTTTTGCCAAAATGGATTCCGTGTGCACTTTAGCCATGAAAACTGATTTAGGACCTTTTATTCACTCTTAGTCCTCCAGCTATATTTGTTCAGTTAGATAACTACAAAATTATCCGTCAGTGAAGGTAGAAAAATCGAGAGATGGACCTAAACAAAAATTACACATCTTAGCAAAAGAAAAAACAGACTCCTCTGTTTACTGTGAGGAGCCAGGCAGGTGTGGTTACAGAGTTGGCCACCAAAATAAGAGGCTACAAGTTTTCAGATGCTAAAGTAGCATTGGGGTGTATGTTTATTTGCTCAAAGCGTATTATGATTTTAAAGTAACATTGGACATTATCTGTGTTCAGAAATTCCAAAGTAATCAGGAAAATCAGATTTTTATTGCACTTTAGAAATAGGAGTAGCTACAAGAATATAGTGTGGCATGATTGTAAATGTGTGACGGAAGCGCAGAGCCTGGAGCCAGGACATGCCACCAGGACAGACTTGGTTAGTTTCCATCCACGACAAATCCCTTTCTTGATTCAGGTTTAAATAGGGCAGTTTAAACCTAGCCTTCAGATTAAAAGAGCACAAATTCAGCCTTGTAATATGAAAATCAAACCCTATTCACTATTAGGATCGTCAGCAAGAGCTATTTCATCCATTTCTCACCCACCCTCTGCTCCTTCCTTCTGTCCCTGAATAAAACTGGGTTCTAGGGTTAGGAAGGAAAGTGACAGGAATCTTAAGAGATCTCATTTTGGAATGAGGCTTCTTGTCCCTGGAAGTAAAGGAATAAAGCCAAAGAAAGGAATATTTCAGGAGAGCGGCTGATAGGAGGAAAGTCTGAACTTTGAATAAAAGTTTTGAAGTAGGATTTAATTTAAGCCAGGGCATTGCTTTCTTTTTATTAGCTTTGATTGTGCATAAGACATTGCACAGTTTTTTTTTTCTTTTTTCCTTTCTTTCATTCTTTCTATTTTTAATTTAAAGCCAATTTAGTAACATGGGACTTGTTCTGTAAATAATAAAAATAGAAGAGTACGATAGTCCATGTGCAGGAGGGGAGGAAATGGGGGCATGTACCTCACTACAAAGATCACTGAATTTTTAACACAAAGAACAAATCTGTATATCTGACATTGTCATTAGGACAGAAAGATTTTTTTTCTTTTTTCCTTCTTTTTTAATCATTGCAATGTAAGAAAAGGACCCCTCTCAAGATAAGGTTGCTGCTTTTGCAGCGCTGGGTATGTTATTATTTTAAAATGTGGTTATATTCTCTGCCTCTTACATTAACAATGGGGGCAGGGGTAGGGGGTGGGTCCGAGGGGCCTGAAATGACAGAATGAGGGACACACAATAGGATGGCCGTGACTCTGAACAAATAAATAAAACATGTGAATCACAGTCTCTGCTCTACCTCCCTCCCCCCTCACCCCCCAACTGTGATTAAATTTGCTGTGGTCATTTCCCAAATGTCTGCCTGATAAAAAAAAAAAAAAAAAAAAAGGAAGGAGAAGCCACAGCAGCAGCAGCACCCAGAACCTTTTCTCACACTGTGATGTGACTTCAAGTGAGGGCCCTTCCTGGAGCTGGCAGTCTCCGCTCCTGCCCGTCAATCCTACCAGCACAGACACGCATGCCGCTTTCATTAGTGAAAATGCTCCACATCTGATTGCTGTCCTTCCCCAGCCCCCTAAACAGAAAAAAAAGGGGGGAAAAACAAAGCCAAACAAAACCTACCAGCCCTATAACGCCAACTCTGCCCTCTTAATAAACAGCTTCCCAAACTCTACCCCCAGCATCACACTGAAACCCTAGGCGCCTGGGGCTCGGTAATGGGATTTCTCGTACCCCTTCCTCCAACCACCAACGCAGCTTCCCAGCAACCTATTGAGTGCACAGGGGGAGAAAAAGAATACATTTTAATAAATCGAGGGGAAAAATGATTTTGGTCCTGTGGCCCTGTTTCTTTAGTAATAGAAAAAGGTGAGGTTGTTGGGGGGAAAGGGAGGGGGAATTTAATATTGCAAGAGATAATAGCAACTATGTTAATATCCGGAATTTTCAATGTACCATAAGTACATTTTGTTTTTCCTTTTAGCACGATTTATAATTAAAGATTTTAATCTGGCTTCACATTGAGTTAATAAGCCCTTTGATTGATTAGGATTCATAAAATTGCCATTTCCCGCTGATGCTTTGTGTTTCTGGGGATGTTCTTTTGAAAAGCTGGGTTAAGGTGAATAGGAAGCAGCCATTGTTTAGGCTGAGCTGTGCCAATTCTGGGAACTCGGAACTGCTTTATTCAGAGTTTGTCCCCTGCAATATCTTGTTGTTCAGCCAAATTAATGCAGATAGGATCTGCTGGGCTACAGTTTAGCCATTTTTAGGGGGAAACTTTTTTATTATTATTATTATTTCAGCAGGTGTTCCATGCAGTTTCTGCCTCTGTTTCCTGACCTGTTCTTTGGCTTAAAAAATAAAATAAAAACCAGGATGAAAGAGCATCAGATTGATAAATAGAATGTTACAAACTGTTTCAAAGATAAAAGAGAGAAAGGTACAAACCAAATACATATGAATGCAGCAAACCCAAGGAAACTGGGCTCCGCTTTTTCTTTTAAAAATTCAACTTCAGAGGCTGTGCAACCAATAAATTATCCTTTTGCATTAATGGCCAATACTGCAATATGTGGGAAGTGTCCTCCTTCGGCTAAAGGGATGTCTTAGAAATGTAAACACAAATGAATAAATAGGAGAGCGAGGCTGAGGGAGGGAGGCATCGAGGCAGTGCGCTAATGCTGTTTATCAAGTTAAATAATAGATCCTGCCACCCCTCCCTCCAAAACCAAACCAAAATGAAGAGCAAAATCAAGAAACAACGATAAATTCTTAAAAGGAAAAGAAAGAAAGAGAAAAAGAAAATGTGAGAAAGAGCCAGTGATTTGAAATGTCCCGTCAAAGGGCCCCTTTCTTCAGTTCATTGTACCCTGCATGTCTATATGGGAGTGTGTACAAGAGAATTCTTTTCTCCCCCTTATTTTTAGCAGGGGGAAAAAAAAAGTGATTCTCTTCAGCTTCCGAAGGGCCTCACTGTGGGGACCGAACCAGAGCAAATTCCCTTTGTGTTTCTTGCTCTGAAGGGACCTGCTATTGTTGATCGCGGGGCCTCCTGTAACACCCAGTGGAGCTGTGAGCTGTGGGCAAAGCTTCTTCAGAGAACACTCCACTTGTTTTGGAATCGATACTGCCTCTCCTCCCCTGTCATCTACCCCAGTTTACTTGGCACGACTAAGCATTTTCCCCTCCGTTTATCATCATTCAGATGTTCTACAAAGGCAAACATTTTTAGGGCTTTTATGGGGAAAATGGGAAACACATGCAGGGCATGTCCAGCCTGGAGAAAGTGCCCAGACAGCCCCCCCGCCCCCCACCCCCCAAGTGGGCTGAGAGGTGATGCTGGGCTCGCTGCTCTCCCACACCTTTACCTGGGGCTCTGCCTGGCTTTCGTTCCTAACGTACAAGCCCCATCTTGGTGCCTGTTTGGCCAAAGGTGCATCCCAGGCAGCGTCCTGAGTCCTTTCCTCACTCAGTCCTCATCACACATCCTCATCGACCCCCCTCCCCAGTCCCCTCCACCCCCTACCCCGAGGTTTCTGTTTTTGCCATAAAATAGCAAACACCAGCACAAAGTAGATAGCTGCCGAATCCTCGGAGGGAAGCGGGTTTGGGTTTGCAAACAGACAGGGATGTCGCTGTCTACCCCAGGAGTCCTTGCTGTACCATCACTGACCTCATGAATCCCGGACTGGCGGGCCTGATTGGTGGGCTTTTAAACATGACTAATGAAGAAGATTTACCCTGGGAGGTGGGGAGGCCCCTCCCTACAACCAAATAGAATGTGCCCTGATGCATTATACTTTTTACAAGAAAAAAAGAGAAAACAAAGCCCAGTACATGCAACTGTGGCAATGCAGAAATAAATTTAAAACAAACTCCCCCCACTCTTTTTTTTTTTTCCTACCCTGGGTCCTAGGCAATGACAGTAGAGAACAAATAATTCCTGGTGCCGTGTCTTAAAGGTACCTTTGAATGAATGTCAGCTCCTTTCTGCCTTAGTGCCAGGCGATCGATGCTTCATTAGGGCCGAATTGTCTTTTGCCCATGCAACCTTGAAAACAGTCCCTTTAATTACCTGTGAGGAACTCGGGAACCCTCCTCTCCCCTGTATGTCCCTCTCTCCCTTCCGGCTTCTCTCCCAGTTCTTTCTCTCTCTCCTCCCTCCCCCATCCCTTTCAAGGAAGTGGGGGTGGCTTGATGGGGGTCACTCACATTTTTATTCACAGTCAGAGTACATCACTCCTTGATAGAGAAGCTGGGAGAAGAAGGTGGGGGCGGGGGAAGAAAAGGGAAAGAAAGGAATATTGGACCCCGAGGTGACAGGGCAGGGTTCAAGTCCAGACTACAGATCTATTGAAGGGGTTTCAGGCAGGCAGGCCTCCACTTGACTTTCTCATCAGCTAGCTTTATGGATTATCAGCTGCTCCGTTTACACCACGGCTCCGTGCATCTCCCCACTACTAATCACCGGGGTTTTCTCAAGAATGCAAAGCCGGGCCCTGCCAGGGACCCCAAAGACTTTTGGACAGGCATCATCCAGGTCACACAGAAAAGGGGGAACCTGTTGGCTAAATATTTTACAGGAAATACAAGAAACAGTGTAGCTCGATTTAATCCCTCCCATGGAAACTGAAGGCATTCCAAATAATTGTAGGCCTGGCAAGTCGAGCAGCGGAAGCAAGTGCATAAATAATCGTATTTGTTATGCACTATTAAAAATTCAGAAAGATTTTAAATTCAAGTGATAATCTGGCCATCCTGAGGGATAGGCTTGTATTTAATCGCCAGGTATTTTTACCTATTCAATTATGATGAGAAATATTCTAATGAAGTCATAAACCTCAGCAGAGGAATGTTAATCACCTGTGCGTGCTCTGTGAGCACCGTGTTGAAAAACATACCTGCCCAAACTGAGCTCCCTCCTAATGCGCTAAGTCAGGATCGCGTTTGGAACCTTGTTCACTCAGAGGTTCCCCAGGCAGCTGGAAATACATGGTTGAAAACCATGAAGCTCATCTGATCTTCTCTCCAGTGAATATATTTCTATCCAAGAAATGAGTCAAGGATGCAATTCCCCCAAAATTTACACAAAAGGGTGAAATTACACTGTACTACCCCCTTACCACCCCTCTACCACCACCACACATACACACACACACAAACCACAGGGTTGGTGTTCCCAGAGAAAATATGGAATTTGAATTTCATTTGAAATTTGAATTTCAGATAATAATTTTTATATAAGTATGTCTCAAATATTATACAAAAAAATTACTTATTGTTTGTCTGAAACTCAAATTTAACTGGCATCTTTTGTTATCTTTTTTTATTGATACATCTGGCAGCCAAGATTCCTCAAATGAGACAAATGAGGGTAGCAATGATTTCAAGTCACTTAGAAAATCAGTTCAGTCAGTTCAGTCGCTCAGTCGTGTCCGACTCTCTGCGACCCCATGAATTGCAGCACGCCAGGCCTCTCTGTCCATCACCAACTCCCGGAGTCTACCCAAACCCATGTTCATCAAGTCGGTGATGCCATCCAACCATCTCATCCTCTGTCATCCCCTTCTCCTCCTGCCCCCAATCCTACCCAGCATTAGGGTCTTTTCCAATGAGTCAACCCTTCGCATGAGGTGGCCAAAGTATTGGAGTTTCAGCTTCAACATCAGACCTTCCAATGAACACCCAGGATTGATCTCTTTTAGGATGGATTGATTGGATCTCCTTGCAGTCCAAGAAACTCTCAAGAGTCTTCTCCAACACCACAGTTCAAAAGCATCAATTCTTTGGCGCTCAGCTTTCTTTACTGTCCAACTCTCACATCCATACATGACCACTGGAAAAACCATAGCCTTGACTAGACGGACTTTTGTTGGCAAAGTAATGTCTCTGCTTTTAAACATGCTATCTAGGTTGGCCATAACCTTCCTTCCAAGGAGTAAGCGTCTTTTAATTTCATGGCTGCAGTCACCATCAGCAGTGATTCTGGAGCCCAAAAAAGTAAAGTCTGACACTGTTTCCACTGTTTCCCCATCTATTTCCCATGGAGTGATGGGACCAGATGCCATGATCTTAGTTTTCTGAACGTTGAGCTTTAAGCCAACTTTTTCACTCTCTTCCTTCACCTTCATCAAGAGGCTCTTTAGTTCTTCTTCACTTTCTGCCATAAGGGTGGTGTCATCCGCATATCTGAGGTTATAGATATTTCTCCCGGCAATCTTGATTCCAGCTTGTGTTTCTTCCAGCCCAGCGTTTCTCATGATGTACTCTGCATATAAGTTAAATAAGCAGGGTGACAATATACAGCCTTGACGTACTCCTTTTCCTATTTGGAACCAGTCTGTTGTTCCATGTCCAGTTCTAACTGTTGCTTCCTGACCTGCATACAGGTTTGTCAAGAGACAGGTCAGATGGTCTGGTATTCCCATCTCTTTCAGAATTTTCCACAGTTTATTGTGATCCACACAGTCAAAGGCTTTGGCATAGTCAATAAAGCAGAAATAGAAAATACATAATTGTAAAAGAATTTATTTGAATATTTTGGGGTCTAGCTTATGACACAGAAGACGTGAGGTGTTATACTGTGTACAAGTGCCCTGTTCTGTCAAAAGCCATCTCATTCTGTCTTGACATAGAAACCCTACTGGTTGCTGCTGCTTCACTACTGGTTGAGGAGGTGACAATAGGCTTAATAGGCTTGCATCTGTCCATTCAGCTCAGTTGAAATAAAAAATGAGGCCTGTGGATACAAACTACCAACCTCCCGTGTCCACAGGCTAGGGCCATGTTGTCATCGTCCCCTGGCAGGCCTTGTGTATGAGCCCAGTCCTGCCCAGTCTGCCACTGAAGTGTGTGGACAGATGCACCCCTGTGCAGCCTCCACACAGGCCTGCATCTTCTGGACCAGCGATGAAGAGTGAGTCTTCACATGTACTGGGTCTCGTCACTGGAAAGTGCATGGGGAAGAGGCGAATAGTGTATCCTGCCTCTGTCCTCAGTGTTTGACCTCACTCAGGAACCTGTGATGTCATCACATCACCCAACAGGAGAGCAGAGGCCCAGGGCTGGGAGGGGAGGCAGGGGAAACACGCTTCCATATCTCATTGCCAACTGGACTGTGAGAGCTTTTGTGCTCAGTGCGCTGCGTTGGAAGGGAGGATGATCCAGGCCTTAGTCTCAGCGTGCAGGGTCCTCACACTTGTGCTCAGCTGGGAGGTCAGAGGGCATTTTCCTTGCCTTTGTTTAGTCTGCTAAATGAATAGAAGAATTTGATTTCTATTTGTGTATTTCTGTCTGCAGTATTTCTGTCTGTTTTTACTACTTTGTGCCAAGTGGGGGACATGTCACATCTCGCCTAAGTTTGCTGAGCCCAGTATAAATATTCATGAAGATGAGAACTTGTTTCAGGTTGCAGATGGGTGGGTAGAGAGGGAGGGTCAGGCTGACTTGATGCTTTTGGATAACTCCTGCCCAGCGGGCAGGGGGCAGTGCTGTCATTTCTGGGAGGAGTAGAGGGGATGTGGTCTTTGAGAGAACTGCTGCCCCCTATTCCAAAAGAGTATCTCTCTAATCTGCCTGGATCCCAAACTCCCTACATTTACGAAGCACAAGCGAAACAGCGCATGCCCACGCCTTCGCGTGTGCGTGGCTCAAGTCGGCTCAGGCCATTGTCTGCCGCGACCTCGGACGGAGACTGTGTTGCTGGTGTCTGCAAGCAGCTGATTCTGGACATGCTCAACTATGGCGCTCTTGGTCCGAGTTGCAATCAAGGCATTTATTTATCAACAAGCACAGTATTTGATCTATTAATAGAAAACAGTGACAATGATTGTTGATAAGATGATCTTTGGATTGCTATAGTTCCTGAAGTGGGGGAGAAAGCAAGTGATCCACAGATATTTAGAAAAGAAAAGGGAAGGGGTGCTGGTTTTGTGTGTGTGTCTTCTTTTGGGAGTCAGGGAATGGAAATTTCCCCAGAGAAGAAAATAAGCATTCTTTCGTTTCCCCCTTTGACCAATGTTGACATCATATATCCTTCTCTGTTAAGGTGGGATGTTAGGAGGCAAAAACAATTGAGGGGAAACTAAAAGGTAGGGTTGCAGCCTTTGGGCCCTTGAAGCAAAAAGGGATTACCTCCTTTATGGGATTTCTTACTCTGAGAGAAAGCATGGTTTCCCTGAAAGTAGATTTAAAAAGAAACCTCAGCTATGAAAAGAGTTCTACCTGCAAAGTATTTTTGTTCTGTTTAATTTTTCCTCATCTAGGAGTTCAACAAGCCCAAATGGCTATGGAAGCAGTTATTCTTGAGGCCACTGAAACCTTTGTCCTCTTGGGCCTATATCACCTGAAAGCCAGTGGCCACCTCACACCAAAGAAAAATGCACTTTCTTCAAATATAGTGTGTCTGCATTACAGACTAAGACAATGAACTCCAAAATCCTCAGCCTAATATAAGTCTGTAGCTTGTAGCTGCCTAGGCAGAACCAACTAACATCTGTAATATTCAAAATATAGACTTCTGCTCCTGTAATATGGATGTCCCTTGTGTAGTCTGTAAATTCCTACTTCTATTCATACATGTGAATATGTGCAGAGAAAAACAGTGTCTGTGTATACTGGGTGTCAAAAAACAATTTCCTGTCGCGGTGAGTTTAATGTATTCAGTAACCTTCTGTTTATTTGGGTATAATTTACTGAAAACGCTTGGGAAGCTTTGGCCTAAGAGTGTAGGAAAACCCAGGCCAAGTGTTGATCCTGATGTCCCTTCTTCACACACCAATGCCCGAACCCACACAGACAGACAGCGGAAGAACCGTTTCTCTTTACTGCACAGCATCAAATAAGGTCAGTAATGCTGCTTGTGCTCCTTCTTCTTTTATTGTTCATGTTATCGAGGAAACCTATAAAAGTTCCCTCTTTTGATACCTTGACCCACGGTGTTGCTCGCATGCTGCTTTGTGGTTTAGAGATTTAAAGAAACAGAGAGGGAAAAGGAGTAAGAGAGAGAGTTTGCCTTAGGTGATAAACAGCAGTGCAAGGCCAGAGGCCTTATGAAAAAAAAGAAGGAGAAAAAAAAAAGAAAAGAAGCAACCATAGCAACAAGGGAATTTGGAAATGGTCAGGGGTTATGGGGGGCTTATAGGAAGAGGTAGGGGCACGTGAGGGAGGATGCAAAATCAGTTTCACTCAATAACATATAGAGTGGAATTCCAGACCTTCATAGACTCATTTACACCCTGGCTTCAATGCAGAGACAGGTATGTGGCATGTGTGTCTGTAGGGCCACCCAGTCACATAAGAAACACTGGAAATCCACAGGTACACTTGTTCAACTCAGTTTTCAAAGACAGAAAAACAAAAACAGAAAACTTTATTTGATAACATAGGGTGTAGGCGTCTGTTTTAAGTGGAAATTTGAAATGAGATGCTGTCATTTCCCCTTATCCCCTGGCACATTCAGTCTCCCTTGGTAAGTCAGACCTTCTTGGGCAGACCTCTTTGTCTACGCCCCTGCCTCACCTGTTACCAGTGGTGTTTCTTTGAGGAAGATGTCTCGGTGATCTTGGATCTTGGACCCAACAGATGTCATTACACTGGTTTATTGAAATAATCATTGTTCAGTGTGTGTGGCTTGCAACGCATCTCTATCCAAGTCAACCTGGATATTTTTCAATGGTGGAAGGAGGTGCTGCTATTGTTGGGAGTTTGTTCACTGCCTGTTCATTTTTCTCCACTTGCTCCCATGTGAGTTGTCAAGCTGGCCAACTCAGTGGTTCTAAATTTCTACAATGTCATGCCTCTGCTGTTTTAGCAGATGGGCAGGTGGCAGGAGTGAGGGGTTAGGAACTGGGTGAGAAGCAGGACCACTTACACAGGAGATGGTGATAGTGTGTGTTTTGTCTTCTGTCTGGACTTCTCCTCTGATCCCTGATTTGATGGAGGTGGAGTTGTTTTCTTGTGAAGAAGAAAAAAATTGTGTGACTTTTTCAGAGACATGTGACTTTAGAAATAAATACCACAGTATTTATTTTTTGGTTTATGGAATGCACCTCATATACACTTCTTGTTGATATACCTTCAGAGCTGGAGTGTGGATTTCCTACTCAAGTGCAGGGTGACCTTTTCCATTTCATGGCTCTTTTGTTAAATTTTATTCCAATAATCCTTGGTGAAATTTTTTCCCAAACCCTTTACAGCAGAGGAAAAAGAAGAGGGCATAAGGTGAGACACTGGAGACAGTGGCATGAAACCTTTTCCATTTTTTAATTTTAGTTGAGTGAGAGTGAAAGTCACTCAGTCGTGTCTGACTCTTTGTGACCCCATGGACTATACAGTCCATGGAATTCTTCAGGCCAGAGTACTGGAGTGGGTAGCCTTTCCCTTCTCCAGGGGATCTTCCTGACCCAGGAATCAAACCAGGGTCTCCTGAATTGCAGGTAGATTCTTTACTAACTGAGCTATCAGGGAAGCCCTTAGCTGGATAGTGAAAATAAAAAAAAAAATAGAACAGTGATACAGCAGTCATTGATGTGATGTGTACATATACTGGGTGAAAATGCACTGCTCATGTTCAGTCCTCAGAATGTTCTCATGTCAACAGAGTAATATTGATAATGCTGAACTTTGAACCATGAGCAGCTGAAGTTTTGAAGACAAACATCAGCCAGCAACATCATGCCTACTCAGGCCTTGAGTACTCTGTGTTGAGTGAATAAATTCAATGGGTCATAACTGAGTCAGTTCTGAATCAGGTCAGTGTATGATAAGATTGGTAACTTATTGCTGGTATCTTTTGAATGCTCAGGTCAAATAAACACTAAAGCAAATTAACATAAACTTGAAAGGGGGGATTTGTGGATACTCATCGTGTGAGTTTTTTCTTTAAAATAAAGAATATCATTGAATTAACCTATGCAAATACATCTTCCCAGATAATAAAACAGATCTTTTAGTTAAATGTGTAAGAGAAGTAGGTAGTCAAAGAGGTAAGAGGGGAGTTGGGTATAGATCACCTTGTAGGTCTTCGGAAGGACTTGGGCTTGGACATTGAATGAAAGGATTAGCCTTTAGAAGATCTTGAGCAGAAGAGAGAGGGTGGCTTTTGAGTTGAGAACAGAGGCCAAAAGTGGACATCCTGCTGCTGTAATCTGGGTTAGTGATGACATCAACTCTGACCAGCAGCCCTGGGGGTGCTTAAAGTGCCACTTCTTAAAGTGGCCCATCCTCCAGTAGCACTGACATCATTTTGGCATTTCGGTATGCACAGAAGAGGCGCTATGTCCTAACTTCGGGGATAAGGGAAGCAAATTTGCAACCGTGGAAATGCATCTCTGAAAGTTCCAATCACATCTGAACTGTTAGGGAAAAGAACTAATCTGGAATGCAAGCAGTACATTTCAGTTGCCAAATACAAGACGATTGTTCCATCCCCCTAAAAGCTCCCTCACAGAACTGAATCTTGGATGTGAAGGGAGTTATTTTCTAAGAAGTTTCTGTTGCCCAGTTGCTGTGTGTCATCACGTAGCCTAAGATCGCCTAATTAACACCCAAAGAAGCAGGTGCATCACTTGGGATGTAACAGCAACAATCGCAAATGACACAATTATTTCCAGCACTTGAAATCAAAATTTTCAAGTGTGAAAATCATTTTCCACTGAATTACTATCTAGGCAAAGGCACAAAGTTACAGTGCCACTGTCTTCCTCAGAAGTCTGCTGCTCTCTGGAATTTTTCTGCAGTTCCTGACGGGGACTTTCTCATCTGTCACCTGGATACTGGGCAGGGGTCAGAGAGCAGCTTTGCCAAGCCTGTCAACTGACTTCTGTAGGCCGGGAGAAGGCAGGGGCCAGGCGGGTCTTTCCTGTCTCCACGTGGCAGCATGCTGGGAAACTGCCAGCACCCCTCCCCATGTGGGTGAGTGCCATGCCATTTCTCTCAATGTGAGGCAGTTGGACACATCAAGGGAGAGAAACCTGCTGAATTAGCTTCTCCAGAAGGGCTGGAATATTTTTTATTAACCCTGTTCCTTGGCACCAAACTCTCTGATTCCTTCTCCTTTCCCATATAGGCTCTTTTATGAGCATCCCTGAAATTAATAGCAGATCTTTTGACTAGGGTAGCTTTTCTCTTATCAGCTTCTCTGTCCAATGGGCAAAATTGCTGTCTACATACAGGGGATCTAAACAGGAGAATGAGATACAGAACTGATGAATGTCTGGATAATTTAGGACCCCCCCCCCAATCTATTTTACTCAATTTTCAAAGTAGAGGAAAAGCCACTCACCTCCACCCCCACCACTTCAAACCTCACCACACGTACTGTTTTCATACAGTGCATTTATGCTGTGTGACCTCTTCCTTGCTATGCTCGTATTTTATTCTTTGCTGTCCTCAAGGAAAGCCTAGCTTATTAATTGTTAAACATGTTAAGGAACTGGAGATTCATTACATGCTGTTCTCAATTCAGAAGGCTGGAGAGCCAGATGCCTGTCTGTATCCAGGAGGCTGATGTTCAGTCATGTATCATTATAATGTAGCTGGTGTAATGAGGCTGAGGTCCTGGGTGTGATTCCCAGGGTGCCAGTTACCTCAACTCTCTGGCTGTTGATGGTAACTCTGTTCTGATATTGCACTTTGAGTGAGTGAGTTGGTCAAAGTGAGACTGAATGAGAGTCTGTGACCAACATATCATCAATGCTTCAGAAACAAGAACTCACAGCACGTGCCTTAGGGCTAGAGTGTGTGCCAGGTCCTTCTTCTAGCCTCCCCCAGCCAGAGCTGGATTCTCCCCATTCTGAATCTCTTCCATACTTCTGTATTCTCATGAAACTTATCACATGCTACTTGAGACCCCAGTAATTATTGTCCACACATTGTCTTCCTAACTGGGTAACAAATTCCTTGAAGACATAAACTATATTGAGTACATTTTTATGTATCTTTCAGTACTAATGCACACTCAGTAAATCCTTGTTGAGAGAATGGATAGAGGATGGATGGTTAGAGAAATGGATGGATAAGTAAGTTGTGTGAGTTGTCTTTGCATATCTGCTGGCTGGTATCTCTGTTGGTATCCATCAAGGACAGATAGTTCAGAGATGTAAAACAAATGTAATAATCATGCCTGATGATAATGCTACATCTTCCACAAAACTGATATATATGATAATGTAATGTACATTGATTGCTCATAATAAGCTGATAATGCATAGGATTTCCCATCCCACCAACAGAACCAAATCCTTATAAGTATTTAATGCATGTCTAAATCCTCTCTTTTGGACTTCCCTTGTGGCTCAGCTGGTAAAGAATCTGCCTGCTATGTGAGAGACCTGGGTTCGATCCCTGGGTTGGGAAGATCCCCTGGAGAAGGGAAAGGCTACCCACTCAGGTATTCTGGCCTCTAGGATCACAAAGAGTCAGATTTAGAAAAGGCAGAGGAACCAGAGATCAAATTCCCAACATCTGTTGGATCATCAAAAAAAGCCAGAAATTCCAGAAAAACATCTACTTCTGCTTTATTGACTATGCCAAAGCCTTTGACAGTGTGGATCACAACAAACTGTGGAAAATTCTTCAAGAGATGGGAATACCAGACCACCTGACCTGCCTCCTGAGAAATCTGTATGAAGGTCAAGAAGCAACAGTTAGCCCTGTATATGGAACAACAGACTGGTTCCAAATTGGGAAAGAAGTACGTCAAGGTTGTATATTGTCACACTGCTTATTTAACTTATACGCAGAGTACATCATGTGAAATGCTGAGCTGGATGAAGCACAAGCTGGAATCAAGATTTTGCTGGGAGAAATATCAATAACCTCAGATATTCAGATGACACCATCCTTATGGCAGAAAGCAAAGAACTAAAGAGCCTCTTGATGAAAGTGAAAGAGGAGAGTCAAAAAGTTGGCTTAAAACTCAACATTCAGAAAACTAAGATCATGGCATCTGGTCCAGTCACTTCACTGCAAATTGATGGGGAAACAATGGAAACAGTGAGAGACTTTATTTTCTTAGGCTCCAAAATCAATGCAGGTGGTGACTGCAGCCATGAAATTAAAAGACGCTTGCTCCTTGGAAGAAAAACTATAACCAATTTAGACAGCATATTAAAAAGCAGAGACATTACTTTGTCAACAAAGGTCCATCTAGTCAAGGCTATGGTTTTTCCAGTAGTCACGTATGGATGTGAGAGTTGGACTATAAAGAAAGCCGAGCGCTGAATAATTGATGCTTTTGAACTGTGGTGTTGGAGAAGACTCTTGAGAGTCCCTTGGACTGCAAGGAGATCCAACCAGTCCATCCTAAAGGAAATCAGTCCTAAGTATTCATTGGAAGGACTGATGCTGAAGCTGAAACTCCAATACTTTGGCCACCTGATGTGAAGAACTGACTCATTGGAAAAGACACTGATGCTGGGAAAGATTGAAGGCAGGAGGAGAAGGGGATGACAGAGGATGAGATGGCTGGATGGCATCACCAACTTAATGGAGATGAGTTTGAGTAAGCTCCAGGAGTTGGTGATGGACAGGGAAGCCTGGTGTGCTGCAGTCCATGGAGTCACAAAGAGTGAGACATGACTGAGCGACAGAAGTGAACTGAACTGAACTGAAGGCCTCTCTTGGACGCTGCTCCCATTTTAGAGAAAAGGAATCTAAATCAGAGTGGTTGAATTGTTCTGTACAACATCATGCAGTATACAGCAGGATCAGTGGAATTAACAGCAATATTAATTATCTGTTGCTACAACAAATTACCCTAACATTTTGCAGCTTCAAACAACAAACATTTATTATCTCTGTTTCCCTGGGTCAGGTATTTGTGTGCAGTTTAACTGGAGGCCTCCATCTCCGAGCCTGTCTGTTATAGGGCTGTGATCAAGGGGTCATCTGGGGCTGCTGGCACCTGTAGGCTTGACTGGGAAAGATTCACTCCAAGTTCACTTGTGAGGCTGTTGGCCGATCTGAGGTTCTCAGATCTTGGAGATTTGATTGTCTGGAGCTCTCAATTCCTGGCCTTGGTTTCCACACGGCAGCTCATACATATGGCAGCTTGTTTCCTGCAGGCTGAACTCCAAGAAAGAGTTACAGAGAGCAAGCAAGACAGAAGTCACAGTGTTCTTGTCACCCAACCTCAGAAGAGACAGGCCGTCACTGTTGCTATGGTCTCCTTGATAGAAGTGGGTCAGTACGATCTGCCACACTAAAGGGGAGAAGGTGGCATAAGGCCAGAGTGCCAGGAGGCAGGGGTCCTTGGGGGCCATCTCAGATACTGTCAACTATGGTGGGTGCCCCCAAAGCTCCCAGAAGTCCTCTCTGCCTGCTGCCTCTCACCTGTCTGTACATAGTATTGGGTCAGAAGGTGGTGCCAAATAAGAGACCACAGAAGCAGCCTGCCTTGAAAGTAAAATCTATTTTCCTCGTTTCAACAGAAAACAAAGGTGAATGTGGCTTCTTGCTGGAGATTTCTGCCAATAGCCCCTCCCATCCTGAGTGGCACCTCAGCCTCTCACCTCCACTTCCTGAGCTCCCTTCAATAGATGGCGGTGGATTTCTGGGAAATTCAAACACATGTGCTCTGCCCTCACAGTGAACTCCTCAGGCTGGGACCCTCTGAGATGGAGAGACTGCTTTTCCAATGGGATCAGTGATCAAAACTGTTGAGTGTGGGGGTGGAGGAAGGAAAAATCCTTCCTGATGGTTGGTGAAGCTGCAACTCCATTCTGAAGCCGGTTGTCTCTTGTGTTGGAAATGAATGCTTTGAATTGACTAAAGTCCCCTAGGAGTTTATTCCTTTGTGTCTCTTCAAGCGAGGCTTTCAGGATAGACATAATCAAAGAGATACAGTGTAGTGGACGAGGAGCAGAGGGTATTTTTAAGCCCCCTCTTGCCTTGAATGGTCATTTGCCCTGACAGTCCACTGTTCTGCCAAATCTCCTTAACTCCCGAAGCAAGATAATGACATTTTATTAAAGAGCGATTGCTGGGTTATTAGCCACCATGCCTAAAACACTGAAGTGTCATCATTCTTTTCCTTCTCTTGGCTCAGATCAGAGTAGTTTCAGCTGCTTCAGAGATGTGAAGTTCAGAGCCAGCAGTTCTCTCCATCCTGCTCAGAATTAACCAATAAATTAGAATAACTAAGTGAGAAAGGGTTAGACAAAGGCAGTGTCGAAACTGGAGACCAGGGCCTGGGTCATTTTGAATATGAAACGAAGCATGGTTTATGTTTTGTATTTATAGGTTTTAAAACAAAGCTAAAGTATAGCATTAAGGATCAAGGTCAGGGTGTTATCTTTTGTGGGGTGAATGGGGTGGGGGTGGCGAGGTCACAACTTATGCCAAAGACTTGGCCCCTCCTTTCTCTGTAACATTTATTTTCCCGAGCTTCTGTCTAATTAATATAAGGCCTTGCTCGAGCACACTGGCCCTCATTGGGCCTGTCACTCGTTAATCAAGCGACCCTTCTAGCCTTGGGTAATGACCTTGAAAGAATATATCAGCCCATGATGGCGGAAGTGAGGAATTAAATTGTTTCTCTGAGTGCTTATGGTCATTGCTGACAATTTATATCTCACAGCTGCCCTGGGCTGGCCATACCGGCCATTGTGCGGCAATCATTTTCCTGGCCAGGAATGGATTGTGTGCCGGACAGAGACCAAGCTGGCCTCCTGTACATCTCCATCTTTATGTTATTTCCCCTCTCCCCCCCCCAACCCCCCTTCTTTTAATCACGTCTTTGTTTGAGAGGCAGGGATTGTACAAAGTTAAAAGCTTTGTCATTAAGGCCACCAGGAGCCAAAAGCGTGGGGGAAATCGTGTGTCTGGCTGGACCCTGCTTTGTCCCTGAGCACACCACTTTCGCCTCTGCTGATGTTAGGCTGAAAGGGAAGTGTCTTGAGAATTATGCTAGCTCCAAACTCATAAGAGAAAAATTACTGGAAATATTAAAAGGCTGTAAAGGGTGTATTGTATACAAGTGATTAAGCCCGAACCATTTCTGGGTCTTTCCAGGAGGTCAGGGAGATATTGGCTGCTGGTCCTGAGGGGAAGAGGGGACTTACATCCTTCTACCTTTTATGGTGCTGTATTTAGACGTAATAGTGTCTAGGGGTGTGCTGGTGTGCAGCTCAAACCATACCCTCGTACCAAGATAAATGTTATCTGTCCCTGAGATTAAGCCTTGTACATCCACTCAGAATCTAGATACCCCCTTCTCCTTTTCTGTTCATTCTTCCTGAAACTAAGTAAGTAAATCTTAAGAGCTCTTTTCCTGTGAAAAAGTCTATTTCATTGTTTTACTACACCACCCGTTAGGTTTCCAAAAGAATCAATAGGGAGTTTTTTCTCATGAGCTAAAATTTAACAGATAAATAGTATACCTTTGCATGGCTCAGGGTACGGTGACTGGGTTTGTGTGTGAAGCTTTATGAATACCATGGCATAGCTTTGATTTGTCCCTGGTTGTCTCTTGTATAAAGACGTTTGCTAGTTATCACTAAACGTATGTGCTACAACTTCAAAGAAGAGAAATCACTAGCAAGGACCTCCAGAGGTGGGGAGAGAGTTAAGTGTTGGTAAAAGCTAAATAGTGATTCTCTCCTTTCACTGGCTCCTGGCTTGGCGCCTGGGACTGTTTATCATTATTGGCCAATGCCTTCCAAACACAGGAAAAACTCTTTTTCCTGGGATCTATGTGGTCTGAGAGCTTCTGCAAGTCACAGCTCAAACTTGAACTTGAGGAGGGTCTTTTTGTTACTTTTTTATGTGGAGTGGTTGGCGGAAGGAAGTCAATGAGAAGAGTTCGTTTCTAATCACTCAGGCACACTGGCCCTCTATGAAATAGGATACATATTTATTCTGTCTTCAGCCTATCTGAAGAATGTGTACAAATGCTGAAAAGGAAGACTTCTGACAACATATGTGTGAATAAAGGCAGGTAGGTTAATAGAATGCAAGCTGACCGCACGCATGCTGATCCTAACAAGATTCATATCAAGATGTTTACCCTTTAACGGGGAGCTCATGGAAAGCAAAGGCCACATCATTTTTATCTTGGGATTCTTTACCACCACAAGTAATGGCTTACGAATCTAGGCACCAAAGAAAAAAGAAAAAGATTTATTTAGTGATGGGATTAATTCATCCATCCCATGGTCACAACATGTGAGTCAAACTGGTTCTCCAGCTCTTAGGGAAATAGGACAGAACTAACACCATGGAAGGGAGTCTCACCTGTCTGTCTCCCTGTCTTTATTACCTGCACATAGAGGCCTCAGTCCCACGCTAATGCCACCATTCACTCAAGCATCAGCTTCGCAAGAATTGTCCCTTCTCTGGGGGCAGCAGAGTGTAAATCTTAGACGAAGGGTCTAGACTTGCTAATTTCTGTGGTTCTTCCCAGCATTTCTGTATGCTAGAAGACAGCTATCACTTTGTGGGCGAGAAAGCTAAGTCATAGGAAGAGAATGTCTTTAGGTATAAAAAATAATTAGTGTTGCCCGTGTGCCTAGGACATGGCAATGTGGCTGGAATTGGCTTGTAGAAGGAATAAGATAACAGACAAAAACCCACGTAATTCAAATCCAAGTCCTTCCTTTGCTCAGACATTCATGTTTACTCTTCACTGTGACTCCTGGCACAAGCAGAACTGCCAGGATGTCAATTTTCCAATGTGTAATTCTAGTGATGTGTGATTCTAGTGAAAACTTGACAAACTGAAATGATGGAGATATTTGAAAGTTTCATTTGCTCTTTTGCCTAAGTTCTCAAAATCAATCCATCATCCCCTTTTGTAGTATCCATGAGTTGGATAAATTTTTATGTAACCATCTATGCTTCTGTATTTTCAATGATGGGGGACTTAACTGCTCCATCTAAATATTTAGGTTTGTGTACTTGTTTTGATAAAGGATAGAGTTTCTTCGAGATAGGAATGTCATCTTTGTGAGGAGCATGTAAGAAGCAAGGCAAAGTCAAGGAGAAGAAACTTCGAAAGGGGCGAAAGAGAAAACTTCATCCATATTCTGTCATATTTTCTTTGTCATTCCTTCCTTCACAATATACACAAGAAAAAAAAAAACTGTGTTTTCTTCTGCCCACTCCCAGAACCACTTAAATTGCTGTGAGACATCCCAGGCCTCCAGGGCAAGTGGCCATATGCAAGGCTGATGATGCCATCTGGGCATGTGTGAAAATGCCATGGGTGTGGAGCGTGCTCCTAAGTGTGTCAGTGAACTCTGCCTATGAGACAGGGCCACCGACTCACTGCAAAGACAGCAGCAACCCTGCCCCTGAGGTGGCACCTCAGATGCTGGTAGCAGAGTATGCAAATCCAGGGAGGGTGCATGTGGTCCCAAGCACAGAAACCAGTCGTTTTGGTGCTTAAATCTGAGTAGTAAGAGATCTCATTGCACCAGGTGGCTACTGGGTTCCAAAAATTCTTTGCTAAATAGCTTTCATGTGTTTTTGTTTGTTTAGCCTTAATTTTTTTTCAAACTGTCAATATTCCCAAATGATTTCATAGGAAGCCACGTATAGTTGTTATGCTCAAAAACAATGAACATCCATGCTCTGATGCTGAACTTTGTTGAGTGAATAATCATAAATTCTTCTTCCTGTATTCATTAAGTGCTGCTGCTGCTGCTAAGTCGCGTCGTGTCCGACTCTGTGCGACCCCATAGACGGCAGCCCACCAGGCTCCCCCGTCCCTGGGATTCTCCAGGCAAGAGTACTGGAGTGGGTTGCATTTCCTTCTCCAGGGCATGAAAGTGAAAAGTGAAAGTGGAGTCGCTCAGTCGTGTCCGACTCAGTGACCCCATGGACTGCAGCCCGCCAGGCTCCTCCGTCCATGGGATTTTCCAGGCAAGAGTACTGGAGCAGACCTATATAAATGACAGGCAGAACTTCTGTGAATCATCGGATAACCAAGGCTTTCATGCAAACTTACTATAATTTTAGCCAAAGGGAAAGGAACTTGGCATTTTCATCAAGCTTTGTCAAATCTTTATTATGGGAAAAATATTACCTTTGCAGACTCAGGATTCTAAGGACCCAGGGCTGGAAACCACTGGATTTTTTTTTTTTTTTTTTTTTTCTGGTGGAATTTTAGTCACTGTACTAAGCAGAAGTAAGATAAAAAAATTGGTCACTATGTGAGTTCACCTGTTTGAACAGGATCTCAAGTAATAGGGAAAACTATTCTTAGAGTTTCTCGGTTTTCACAAATTTCTCCCTTTGCCTGCTTTTACTACAGTTTCTCACAGTGGCTTCCATGAGTCGCCAGGGTAGAGTGAAGTGATGTGGGCATTTGGAGTAGAACAAATACGGAGTTCTGGGTAAGCCAGAGAAATCACTCCTCCCCCAACCTGTCTATAGGATCCATCTGTTCATTTAAGCAAAAGTTGACCAGTTCTGTTCTGGTAAGTTCAGAGTTAGTGACCCAGTAACTTAGTGGAACAAGTGACTATTACTGTTATTAATGGCAGTTCATTTTCATCCAGTTTGGTTATATACCAAACTCCATTCTAAACTCTTTAAAACAATCCTTTACGGTAGACACTAAATTTTGTATTTCATTGATGAAATTCCTCAACTAGAAAGTGACAGAGTACCTCTAACATTTGCTCTCTGATCTATAATGGTACCCAGTCAAGCAGCCAACAAGGAGACCTAAGTTAAGTTTAATCATTGAAGGCTAAGATTTCCTAACTGTTTTGAAAAGCAGAAAGCTTTCTGGGATTAGTTTGCTTTATTGCCCTATCATCTTCTGAATTTTTAAAGGTCCAAAATTATTTTGTATATTGTATATTGTGATAATTTTTTGAGTCACTTTAACCTTAATTCAGAGTCTGTTATCTCCCACATATTATTAACATCACTCCAGTATATAATGATCTCTGTTCTCTTCCCTATACTGTTTTATGGACTCTTCTGTGGCAAAATCTATGTCTTCGTAGACATCTTTTAATTTTTTTTTTTAGTGTAAATAGTATATGTTAAATAAATATTTGTTAAGCTGAATTGATTTTATCTAAATTAGCACTTAACTCCATAGATGACCTGATTTATTTCTTCAATAAATGTTAATTTCACTTCTACTTCATACACTTGCTAGACATCAGATGTTTGTGGAAAGAATGGAGATAGTAAATTTCCAGAGCCAAAGAGCCCAGAGGTGAGGAAGCTGGACGGGCACTTTGAAAGGCAGCTCAGCTGCTCTTCTAAACCAAAGGAAGGAGAAAATTAACACTTATGGGCTGAAACTTACCAAAACCAATGTTTTATAAGATATTTTTCCCCAAATCTATCTCCTCAAGTGAAAGCCTATGGTCCATCTTTGCTTAACACATTAATTTAGAAAAATTTCAGACAAGTTTGTTCAGTTATGCCTATATAATTTTAGTTTTCATCCTAGATGAAGACAAAAGATTATATAGTTTTTTCAGCTCTAATTCAGAGAATGTGGGACAATTTATGGAAAGTTTCAGAAAATGGAACTTTGGGGATTAGACATAATCATAAAATATAATAGTTGTTGAAAGACACAATAATGTTCCATTAAATCATTTTTGAAATAGAATTTGAAGCAACACTTTTTTAAAAAGATTATTTTTAGAGCAACTTTTTGGAATAAAATTGAAAGGAAATTAAAAGATTTTTCATATGTTCCTTTCCTCCGCATATAAACAGTCTTCCTGGTTATCAGCATCACTCACCAGGTGGTACAGTATTGTTTTATTAAGGATAAACCTTCATGAACACATGATAATCACAAAAAGTTCATAGTTTACCTATGGATTCATTCTTGGTGTGGTATAGTCAGTGGGTTTGGACACATGTATAATGACACTTGTCGATCAATATAATTTCATACAGAGTACTTTTACTGCTCTAAAAATCTTGTGTGCTCTGCTTTTTTTATCTCTTGCCCCCTCACCTGGCCACAACTGATCTTTTTGCTATCTCCATAGGTTTGCCTTTTCCAGAAAGTCATGTTTTTGGATCACACAGTTCTATAGAGTTTCAGATTGATTTTTTTTCACTTTCACTGTGCATTTAAGGTTCCTCCATGTCTTTTCATGGCTTGATAACTCATTTCCTTTTAGTGCTAAATAATATTCCATTGGGTGTACCAGTTTATTTAGCCATTCATCTAGTAAAGGACATCTGGGTAGTTTCCAAGTTTTTGCAATTATGAATCAACATGCTATGTAAGTTTTTGTGTGAACATAAGTTTCCAGCTTGTCTGGATAAACATAGAGGAGTGGGATTTCTAAGTCATATGGCAAGAATATGTTTGTAAGAAACCAACAAAGTGTCTTCCAAAGTGGCGATACAATGTGTGTTCTTAACAGCAATGAATGAGAGTTCCCATTGCTCCACATCTTTGACAGCATTTGGTGTTATCTATGGTTTGATTTTGGCCATTTTAATAGTCATGTAGTGAGTGGCATTGCTTTGTTTTAATTTAAATTTCTCTGATAACTTGAGATGTGGAGCATCTTTTCATATTCTTGTTTGCCATCTGTATGTATTCTTTCACCAGGTATCTATTAAGGTCTTTGGCCCATTTCTTAATCAAACTGTTTGCTGTCTTACTGTTGAGTTTTAAAAGTTTTTTATAAATTTAGATAACGGCCCTTTATCAGATGTGTCTTTTCCAAATATTTTCTCCCAGCTTATCTTCTATAAAGCGACACATTTAAAATAGGTTCATTATCTAGAGGAAAACCTCAATCTTCCATTCCAGACTTGAGTTTGTTAAAAAGTATCTAGTGTGAAATTAAATCAAGTATACAATGAATCTGTGTAAACCAACCCCAAATGGCAGCAGTTTCCATCCTTTCTTTTATCTTTAAATATGTGATTTGTCTAGTATCTAAAATACCATAATTTTATTTTCTAAAGAAAGGCATCAGGTTTTGTTTTTGTGTTTTCTCACCCTGAGTACTCTCCTAATAAATCTACTTCTTTTCCTAAAAGTTTTTGCATAGAAAATGAAGTAGCCTTAATTCCTAGTATGGGTAAATATTTGAGAATGATTTATTACACAGCTCATTTGTTCCTGGGACAAGAAGTAGACCTTGTAGGTCTACCTCTAGGGCTAGAGCTACCTCTAGGTGTAGGGCTACCTCTTCACCTTCCTCCAGGAGGAGGACAGGGAGTTGTCAGGGCTGCCTTCTGAACCCGTCAACCACTGACATCCCTGGGAAGAGACACTCTGGTGAAGTGAGGACAGCTAGACTAGACAGGTAACAGGTGACCAGGAAGAACCTGGGACAGAGAAAGGTGGTCTCGCCTGGAAGGTAGAAAAAAGAAAGGAAGTAGATTCCAGTTGACTGAGGTACAAGCTCCAAGGTACATGATTTTGAAAGTAGGACAATTTGAGTGAGAATGAATAAATAGGCCCAAGGAAGAGTGGAAGAGAAAGGAATTAAGAAGGAAGAAACAATTATTAAAACGAAAAGCAAGCAATAATTTCAAAATAAGTAAGATGCTAGAGACATGTAGGAAAAAGGATACAAGAAAGAGAAAATTTTTAGAAAATTTTAAAAAGAGGCTAGTTAAATATATGTTTAATCTTAGATAAGTGAAAGAAAGGTGTTCATAAACCCAATAACTAATAAAGAAGAAAATATCTTTCCAATGAAAACTTCTCATCTTCTGATTTACTGATGGTTTGCCTGTTTGTCACAAATAATTGTTAGAGATACTAGAAAATTTTTTAAGCTTAAGATCAAAAAGGATGGGTCATTTTGAATCCTCTGCAATTCAGCAGATTGCCTCTTTTTCCCTAAGTTGTTGATGGATTTAGAAATGTTTATATCTATCTACTTACTTAAAGGAGACTTGGGAAATTCACATTTTCCATTAGCAGACAATGAACACCACTTAGTGTCTTTGAGACTTTACTGGACTTAGCAAAATCCGCTTGCCTTCATTGCTTTGCCTCTTTCATGCCACAAATCTTGGTGCTTTTTGCTGTGTAGCATCATGACCGCTGTTCTTTTTAGCTCGGAAGACATGTTAACCTTTTAACGGCAAAGTGGTCACCAAGTGTGTATCCTGTGCTTTTCAAAGACCTCTTTGGACTCAGAAGAAGGCAGACAATAGAATTTTTCCCTAAAAGAAACAGCTTAGGGATAATTTAGACTAAACAGATGGAAAAATTTTCACCTGGCAAAATCTGTTAGACATTCAAGTTTGTTATGGGAGGAATTTGCTGCTTCTCCCTGTGTGGAGATCTTTAAAATTCCTGTCTCTGTGAAGTGGCTGACTATAGTGAGGTCCAGAACTAACTGTCCTTCTCTGCTGAGGCCAGGGTGGGCACATCTCCCCTTGTTCCCCTGAATGGGAAATTTACAGTGATTTCTCCTCACAGACAGTTAGGGACCGGTGGATAAGGTGACTTCTGAGACTCAATCACTTGGCAAAAGGTAACCAAATGAGGCAATGAAAAAGGAATTGATGGGGAAGTAACACAAGTAAATCATAGAAGTAACTTTTTCAGGGAAATAGGACCCAAATGAAAAAGTAAAGGACGTTTATCAGCAATGTATGCTGAGTCTTAGATCAGTACTTTAAATAGTCAATTGAAAGATGATCTCAGTGACTAGAGATTATCAGCAGAGCAGATAGCAGATAGGGCAGATATAGCCTGCCCATATACCTTAAGCCATGTTGTCCAATAATGGCAATCATTGGCCACATACGACTGTTAAACACATGAAATGTGGCTGGTCCTCACTGAAATATGCTCTTTATATAAACTGCATAGCAGTTTTTGAATACTTATTATAAAAACATGTAAAATATCTCAGTAAATTGCTTATGTTAAATACATATTGAAATGATAATATTTGGAGTAATAAACTAGGTTGAATTAAAAAATATAATGTTAAATAATGAAAAAAATTATTGAAGTTAATTTTACCTGTTTCTTTTGAACTTTTTAATGTGGCTACTAGAAAACTTAAAGCTTAATATACGCAGGCTGTATGTGGGACTCACATTATATTTCTGTTGGACTATACTGCTTAAACCTAAAGCATTTCAGTATCTATATCTCTACACTGAGGGCTTCTTCTGAAGTTCTGACAGATGGAAGAAATTGGGAATTATTATCCTTCCTCCTCTACATTGGTCCTTAACTGGTAACTTTTAGGAGTTGGTGTATAAATAACCCACTCCTTTATCTCACTGGTAAGACAGGCCTAAGTTGTATGTTTTGTACCATTTGCAATATTTTCCTACATTTGTCCACTCCCTTGCTGATTTTCCTTGTTCTCCTCAAGTAAGCCATATGCCCTCAGATTCTTGCCTCTCCTACTAAGACGACTAACCCAAACTCACACAGTCCAGGGAGAAGGTTATAGAGTTAGACATGGCTTTTGAAAGGTGGATGAGATTTGTAAAAATAGATGAGAAGGAACATTCAACTGTACATTTGTTCACCCATGAATTTTGCTGATGAATATAAAGACAAACATTGTGAAAGCAGAGATGGCCATGTCTGTTAGAGGCGCATGAGATGACAAGTATTTCTAGAGAAGAGGAGAAGAGGGGAGACATAGATAGGTGAATACAGATGGTCTCAACTGCTTGAAATCTTACAGGCCACAGGGAGCTTCTTGTTGAAGGTGTTAGATGTTGGAATGAAATGGTCACCACAGAGCTTTAGGAGGTGTTACTTTCACAGAAATATGAAGATGATACAAAGGGAAACTCTGAAAGAAAGCAGGCCAGTTGAGCTTGTTAGATTTGTTGTGAGAAGATGAACATCTCAGCTGAAATGCTGGCAAACAGAAGTTGAAAGGAATAATTACCTTAAATGAGTGTGGTGTTGTACAGTTTATCAAGCATTTTCTTGTGCCTGATCTCATTTTATCCATCATCAACCCAGTGAGGTAAACAAATGCAAAGAAGCATTGTGACCAAAGCTGTGACAGATCTCGGTGGGTAATTGGAAAGGGACATATCAGAGATGAGCCCCAAAGTGGGAAAGATAGTGATATCAATACTCTGTCTATCTGTCCAGCCATTCAAATCATTCGGTGTGAGTTTACTGAGCATTTGTTGTGTGCCAGACCCTTCTCTGGTCCTTGGAATGCAGTTGTGAGCGAATCAGACAAAGCTCCTTACCCCATTGGAGCTCACCTGATGAAAATCGGGGGTAGTGGAGGAAGGGGAAATAGTTTGGGGGAGAAGGTGATGATTTATTTTTGGATATATTGTCTCCCAGGTATTTCAAATGAAAATGCCTAGTGGTCTACAGGCTCTTTGAACAGTCGTTCCAAAGAAAATGTTGAGCTGCAGGTATGCTGAACCTTACCTGCAAAGAGGTGTTCTAAAACTTCTGTTCACTACTCTATGGCAGCTATGAATCATGTGTTAGAACACTTAAACACTTAAATTTGCATGCAGTGTAAAGATGATACACTTTGGGTACTTGAATATTTTATTGTATGTATGTGAGCATGTGTATCTCTTATGTATGGTCATATATGCATTTGTTGGTACACACACAGAGATTTTCTTTTCTAACCATGCAGTTCCATGAACCTCAGCCATGGCAGAACGTAAGCCATGATGACAAAAGCAGCAGACCTGATGCATAACTTCCTCTGCGCAGCCTCAGCTACATAAGGTGATTCAATGCTGTTATCTTTTCTAGCAGTGATTGTACCTAGTTTTCTGAGACTTGTTTTAATGTTTCAAAGTACGTTCATAGAGGTCGTGGCATTGTATTCCTAAAAGACCCCATGGGTCAGTGTTTAAGGATGGTTGTGAAGAGTTCGTAGTAGAGGTGCTGACATGTTTTCTCCTGCTTTCTGTCTCTGAATGTAAATTTATATCATTGGGATTACTTAGCTCCATGTTATATCCCATGAATGGCAAATGACCAATGGAAACAGGGTGTTTGCATTTTCACAGAGAATATAGCATTTTGACTGACTCTGCATCATCTTCCAGATGGGCTTGTTTGACTGATTTAGCCCCTCACTCCAGCCACACAATCATTCCATTTAAACAGCTGGTCAGATGATCAAAATAGTTAGACATAGATACAGCTCAAAGAAATGTCTCCCATGTAGAGTCCCAGATTCCTCCATGACAGATTTTATATGGTCCCAGATTCCCTCTAGCCATAAATCATTTCAAGGACTTATTTCCCAGCCTCTTCTCCATTACATACTTCTAAAGAGACTATATCCTCAGGTTCTCATATTTGTTCTCGCTCTACTTATTCTCTCCTCTCTCCTCCCCTCCCCTCCCTTCTCCTCTCCCTTCCTTTGGCCTCTCCATCCTAGTTTAGCCCTATCTTATTGGCTTCAGACCTCCGCTTCATCTTTGTTACCGGGAATCTCTTTACATATTTGACTGGGTTATCATTAGCCAGTACAGTCTGTTCCAATTTAATGTGCTGTGTCCTGTACATCCTCGAGTGCAGAGCATTGGTAATTGGCAGCCTGGGAAGCTTAACAAAAAGGCGACAGGACTTGCAGAGCCTCAATTGTGCTGCCCTTCTACACACACAAATCCGATTTAGGTCAATGAAAGTTATGTAGATAAAGGCGTGGAAAGGGGGCCTTCATAAAGCAGATTTCCTGGCCTGTATCAGATTCAAAGCCTTTTGGGAAGCAGCACTGAAAACCCTCTGGAAACACTTGGGATACATACCTTGCAGTGAATGTGCTGACATTCTCTTTATTTTCTTTATTTCTCAAAACATGAGACCTTTTGGTTTATGTGGGGGATAAAAAGGAAACTTGAATAAAATATCAAGATGGTAAAGATGAGTAAGACCAGCTCAACTGTTGTCATATTTTGTCCATCATCACAAGTGAGAGAGAGAGGGGTGTGGGTGGGGAAAGGAAGGCAGGGACAGCAATGTTCCTAAGGTAGATCCAGCATGGAGGTGAACTGGCAGTTCATTTCAGCTTACTCATTCATTCACTCATAACAATTTGATCAAGCTCAGTGGCCCACCCTCACCAGCCTTTCATCTCTGCTCTCCAGGCAGAGATAGAGTGACATCCAATACTTAGACAGAAGGTAGTCTTAGATCCAGGAGGCTTTGGTAACTAAGGTACAGCTTCTTTGAGCTTCAGTCTATTGCTTGTAAAACAGTGACAATCACACCTGTCTCACAGGGTCACTGATGATTAAATGAGATGACAGGTACAAAGTTTGCACTTAACCAGTATTGCTAGTATCCTTAGTGGAAGTATAGACTAATAATAACAAAAGTAATATTTAAGGATATTTAGTTCATATATAAAATGGTAAATGAAAACAATAGGACATTAGTCATAAAGTCATTGAGAAGAATAGAATAAATATGAAAATAAATATAAAATGCTTAGCATGGTATTTGGTCCATCATATACCACCAATAAATGGTAATCAGTACTAACAGCAATAGAAATAGCTGTGGTCACCTACCAAATACAGATGCATCTTTCATTATGGCTAAAATACAACTTCCTCTGTGAAACCTTCTCTTCCAAATCAACCCATCCTGACTCTGCAGAAGCTGGCATAGCTGAGGGTGGAGAATTGCTGAGAATCTGCTGGGTGAATCCTCCTGCTTCTTCATTGCCTCCCCTGTTGTGGGCTTGAGTGTAAGACCTGCATGCTTTGTTCTACCTCTCATGGATGTATCTGTACGTTCCTTTCTTAGATATCCTTGCTTGCTGTATTTCACTCTTGCTCCTTCCAAGCTCCTCACTAACTAGGGACTTGCTACTGCTCACAAACCTTTGCATGTCTTCTCTCAGACATTTCAAGTTCACCCTAAATCAATGACCAGGTGTGCTGTTCGGGGCTCTACTTTATGAGAGAATGACCCATCACTTTCTGCAGTGTGACCATGTGAGATGAGGGTCTTGAAATGCTGCCAAAGAGTCCACTGGGTTTTATTGCTGCCTTGGATTGATTGTTATTTCATCTGAGTTCACGTTTTTATGAAGGTTTCCAAAACAGTTAACTAAAGGCAAACATCTCCATAATATTTGTAACTGTGATTTCCTGAGGCCATGTAGATGTCATCAGTACCACCCAATCTTATGGTTTGCGTTTTACTTGCCCTCCTGCCAGTATACCACAGATGAGAATCTCAGTAATGGTGTTGCTACTCTTTATAACAACTGCATTGGTCTGGGTTCACCAGAAGGAAGACAAGGTGGGTTATTTGGAAGTGACTTCAAGGAGTAGAAATGAGTGGACTGTAGGAAAGATACATGGAATAAGAGTGATTGTCAAGTCGGCCACTGCTAGAAACAATGTGTGCTTAATCCTAACTGGAACTTCTGAGGAATTCTTTGAGATGAGTCTCAAGAGTTGTCTGCCTAGGTTATAAAAGGTAGAAGAAATTTTCCATTAACTTCCATTCTCAGCCAATTTTGAGGTGGCAATACCTGAATGTTGAGCAGGTTCCTATAGGTTTATCATTTTACACCATCAGAGAAGCATAAGGCAAAAGCTAGACTTATGGTGCAGATCTTATGTCTGGCATCTGCAAAAATCTGATCAAAGATGTTTATGCATAACTGGGCATTCATTACACTAGTTGATGGAGTAGATGGTGGCAGAGAAGATGTAAAGCGGTACATGTGAGTTACCCTGTACAAGATCCCACTGAGATCTCCCTCTAAGAGCCTTCCTAAGCCCTCAGATGTGGACTGAGGGAGATGTTGGCCAGGGCAAGTATGCTGGATCATGAATTTGTTCCTAGAAAAATATGTGAAGGAGAAGATACAATCATCCTGATTTCTCTTCCTGATAAAGAAAAACCTGAGCTACCATCTACATTTGTTCAACTTGGCTACTGCTCAACTCCATGGGCTGTGATTCTCATTATCATAATGAAAACTGCCCCCCCCCCCGACTTGGAGCTGCCCAATATGTCACCTACACATCAGTATATAGTGATTTTCCTAATTTCAGAGTAAACAGTCCAAATGGAGCAAAACGGAGTCTCCACCCTTTAGATTTAGTAAAAGCCCCAGATAAACAGAATCCCATATGACTGATGTTATAATTGTGGTCTATATGAAACACTATGGGGATTCAGAATACAAGTGATGAATTACATGGTGTCCAGGTCGGGGCATTCATTCACCACAAATTTATTAACCACTTACTTATCTAGCTGCTGAGGATATAGTGGCAAACACAGTCCTTATTCTCATGGAGCTTATGCTCTAGTGGAGGAAAAGACACAATGAACAAACAAACAGGGATAATATTAGATAATGATAAATGCTCTGAGAAGAATTAAAATAGGATTAGCAAACAGCAACTGGCTAGATAGTTACTTTAGAATTGTTGATCAAGAATATCTTCTCAGAATAGATGATACTAGAGCCAGCATCAGAATGGCAAGAAGGAATCAGAAAACAGCACCCCAGGGAATGGGGACAGCTAGCACAAAGATGGCTGAAAAATGCATTGGGCACACTTGAGAAAGGGAAGGAAAGCAGCACTGTCTAGACCAAGGTGGGAGTGGAAAGAAATGAAGTGGGAGATGTAGTCAGAGTCCAGACCATGCAGGATTATGCAGGGTACCTCTTACTCTAAATGGGTGTTGGAAAGAATGGCTACTGGTGACTTTCCAGTGGTTAAGACTCCATACTTCCGTCAGGAGGCTATCATGCCAGTTTATGAAACTGGAGGAATCTGGGTCTTACTGGATATTTAGAAGTTCTTCAGATTAGGGTAGGAGGAAGGCCATTTTAAAAAGAAGGAACGGCGTTGACAAGGACCAAATATGAAGACATTCCATTTTAGTAGCTACCATTATAACTAACTTGTACTTGTGAGAATCAGTGTCAAAGTCAAAGTAGCTATGCTGAAGAAGACCTTGAGAATATCTAATTAATTCTTATCTGCTATACCTGAGCATATATTTCTCCATGAGACTGACCTTGGAACTCACTTGATTCAGTGGCACCGTCCATCAAGGGGTCTAAAATGTGCCTTGACTGTTCATATTTGAACCTTTGCACGTTTGGCACTGGGTGTCTTTTCCCCAGATTTATTCGAAAGACATCATAGACCTTCAAGTGAAATCGCTCAGTCATGTCCGACTCTTTGCAATCCCACGGACTGTAGCCTACCAGATTCCTCCGTCCATGGGATTTTTCCAGTCAAGAATACTGGAGTGGGTTGCCGTTTCCTTCTCCAGGAGATCTTCCCAATCCAGGGATTGAACCTGGGTCTCCTGCATTGTAGGCAGACGCTTTACCGTCTGAGACACCAGGGAAAACCTTCAGCACAGTTCTTATTTTGGTGGACGTGTCCAAGACACACAGCCTCCTTTGACAAAGGAGGAGAGAGACACATTGCTTTTTTTTTTGCTATTTAAGGCCTAAGTCTCACTAACCACAGTTTTCATTCCTATCTGGATGATAACATACCATTGAATCTGTATTTTCCAGGGTGTACTATTCTCTCCAGACTGTGTTTTGCCTGTTTTTGATGATGACTTGTTGGATGATGGAGAATAAATTGAGTATGATTCAAGGTTGTCCAAAGTTCAGCTCACGCTCTTTCCCGTAACTGGTTCCATGTGATAAAATGAAAGCTTTGTTTTTATGCTCTGCTCTGCCTAACTCACATATGTGTGATGACAGTCCTGAGGAGCCACGTGTCTGTACTTGACGTGTAATACCCTTTCACCTGTGTGGAGTAGTCCGTGGTATTTACTCAGGTCTTTTTTCCTTGAAACATGCTTCTCCCTCCCCCCGCCTTTTTTTGTTACGAGGTTTTAAGAATAACAAAAAATAGCCCTCACTAAATGATCTAACTTCTTTTCACAAAATGTAGGCATTTACTCCAAAGCACTTAGAATTAAACTAAACTTTAATGTTTCCACCTGACCTATCCCTACCCATTTCACAGATGGAAGACTTGCTGCTGCTACTGCTAAGTCGCTTCAGTCATGTCCAACTCTGTGCGACCCCATAGATGGGGGCCCACCAGGCACCCCCATTCCTGGGATTCTCCAGGCAAGAACACTGGAGTGGGCTTGAGGCCTAGCCAAAATAATTCAGCCTATGAGAAGCAGAATGATTTTACCAAACCCTTTGGGAGCCTTGGTGAGATATCCTTAGAGTGTCATGTGCATTGTAATGAGTCTGGTTCGCTAACAGTATCCATGATGGGCATTCAGGGAAAGTCTCTATACTGAAACCAAATTATCATCTTTAAGCATTTGCAGAAGGACTGCATATGTTACATTTGCCTCTCTGCCTTGGTCCTAACATTTGTTGAGCATCTAGTGTGTTTAGGTACTAATTTCATCACAAGATTTTTAAGCCCATTATAATTGTTCCATTTTGTTGATGGTGCTGAGGATTAGGTAGGTTGAATACTTGCCTGTAGTCTCACAGCTGAATTTCAAGGTTATCCTCTGCCACTGAATCTACTCCTCTTTCCAGTGTATCTGATGTGAGGGTATGCAATGGACTGTCTTCTGGGAGTCACTGCAGGCTGAGAGGTATTTTGTATTGAACTAAAAGAAATATGACCTTCAGCCCATAAACCTGGGATCTGTTGTATATACAATAGTCACTACCATCCTGGACCCTTTATACCACCTTATTTCTCTGTTTTATTCCCCCCACCTTATTTACTGATAGTTTCACGCATTTCCCCTAAAAAGGAAACACCCAAATCCAGTCATCCACCCAAAGGGAAAAAAAGCTATAGGCAGATGTTAGAACAAAAGGTCTGCTAAAAGTGAGAAGGGTGTTGACTCTGTCTCAAGAGTGCAGATATAAAACTGGAGATGCTAGAGGTGAAGGGAGAAGTACTCTAGTGTAGGTCCGTAAAAAAGGCCAGGTGAGAAGGGTTGTGTCAGAACTCTTGAGGAAATACTGAGTATTCTACACGGCGCAGTTTAGAATGGATTTCTGGACACAAAATGTGTATTATCGCCCTGGTTCAGCCAAGAAGAGGGTTCTCTGAGGCCGTATGCATATTAAAGTGTGTAATCTTGCCGTTACTATGGGGAAATGATTTACAGGATCATACAACCCGCTGCCTCCTGTCATCTGCCAGGACCCTCTGGTTGCCGTGGCTGCACATGGGGACTCAGCTACCGAGTTAATGTCACCTACTGTGTAAAATTGCACCTCAGCAGAAGGAGAAGGCTGATTGGTCTCGGTCGGGGCAACATGTGGTGAAGGCTTAACTAGGAGAAAAGCCATCCGAATCCCTGTGGCTTCCAGTGAGGGGGGTGGCAGAGCCAGACCTGACACTGAGACCTGCTTTGGTGTCATAGATCAGGTCATTCTGGCTGAAGATGCCTGGACATTCTGTTAGCGGGTCTGTGGTAAACTTTAGGGCATTTCTTTGAGACTTTATGTGAACCTAAGAATGTGAATATTTGACAGAAGGAAATCTGGAGACCAAGTCTACGTGTCCACAATATGATATTTTACAGAGAACAGAGTTAGGAAGGTGTGGGACATGTAGAGAAAAGTGAGACAGAGAAAATCGGAGAGAAGTTGTCGGTAGATTTCTTAGGCATCCCTAAATATCTGGCACAGGTCCAGGCAAAGTGGCAGTGTGGGGAATTTGGAACTTGTCATTTTTCATGGAAGGACAAATGAACTTGCTGTTGAATGTCTTGGTGTCTCAGATCAGATCAGATCCCAGGCTTGGAAGAGTCTCCTCAAGATCTGGTTTATACCAACTCAGCTGTTGTTGGAACCAATCCTTGATCCACTGGGGCTTCTAGTGTCTTCATCTGCAAAATAATGAAGCTTTAACAAGATGAAATCCAAAGCCCCTGCCTCCCTGGCCCCTATCCTGCCATAACACAAGCCCATCAGTTTCCACATCCCTCATACACTGTCCTGCTGTCTAGCTGAATGCCTGACACATAGTAGGTACTCAGAAAACATTGAACAGAAAGGAAAGCCTCCAGCAGCAGAGTGCCAGTCAGTCCTTGTGTGTCCAGAAGGGAAGATTATTCTCCAGTAAGTGCATTAGTGTTAATGTGGCCATGCTCCTTGGTTCTGCTCTGCAGTTCCTCAAGTTTTCCATCAAGGGAACAGTAACAGTACATTTAAAGGCAGGCAGGAGAGTCTCCCAGTGTCAGCCACTGGGGGAAAAGTGGAAACAAAATCGAGCATTTAGAGATGACCAGGTGCAGCTTCTAAGCCTTATAGCCCGGACAAGTGAAGTTTCAAGGGTCCTCTAGACCCTCAGCCAAACAGACTGGGACTCTCTCCATTCTTATCTTGACTTAGTGGGCTTCCAATCTTATTTACATATATGTTTTGCCTTTTTTCCCCCTTCTGTGTGCTTTAACTTTAGTTAATGCACAAGGGTGACTAGTAGCGGATGGGGTTGCTAGGAATAAGGAGACAAATAACCCTTCACTTGCAATCAAGCCGTATGTTAGAGTCCACCGTTGAAGGAGGTGGTGAGGGAAGAAACCAGGCAAAGAGAAAGTGAATGAGTGGTCAGCCCCACCATCCCTGCCTTGCCTCCCATAACTGACGTAAGCCTTCTCCAAGAGGCAAGACTTTTTAAAAAATGTGTTTGTCTCCACTATCAGGTGGTGCCGTGGCTGCATTTAGACAGCAGAGCAGGGAGGATATACATATATATTTATATTTATTGTATTTTTTTCAAGCACATTCATCTGAAAAGGCTTGGGTTGATTAATATTTTCCGCTGTCCGGTAACCATGGCAATAGGGTCAGCAGATATAATACTTAATTTAATCTTCCAGCTGCCTCAGTGTGCTTCACCAGTGTCCCGAATAATAGAAAGCCTTTGCTTCTCTCTCCCTCCCTCTCTTTCTTCCTCTCTCTCTCCCCTCTTGTATATTATTATCTTTGCCAGTGGCTCCCTCACATGACCCAAAAGGAATACACTGGGTTTTCCCCCTCATTTCGTTTTGTATATGCACTTAAAATAAATTCCTGTGTGATTCCACCTCCCACCCGAGCCAGTTCCCCCTTCAACACCCCAACCACCCTCTTCCCCCTCCACCTCCACCCCCCACCACTCCCCCCGACCCAACACTCCAGCAGCCAATCTCCACGGAATGACAGGAAACGTGGGAAGATCCTGATAGCTTTCATAGCTGCACCGTAAGGTTTATGAAACACATTCCTCGGCCAAATGAACCCATGCGGACTCTCCTCCTCACAGCACACCCAGGCGATTGGCTGAGAGCGCCTTGCTGGTCCGCTTCGCTCTCCAGGTGGGTTAAGTGCGTTGCTTTGTCTTCATTTGGCCCATTTCCCTTGTGTCATATCTCTTTATTTTCTTTCTCTTTCCTTCCTCCTCCTTCCCTCTGATGATTATTGATTTTTTTGTTTGTTTGTTTGTTTGTTTTTAAAGCTACCATGTTTTTGCACACATTCAGTATTTGGTTGGTTCTAGGGAAAAGGAGAAATTGGTTTTGAAACCTAGGTGGACTTTTGCACAGGAGCAAATTAAAAAAAAGGCAGTTTGGGGAGAATAAAGGGGTTGGGGTTTGAGATGGATATTTTTGTTTTACCCACTTTCAAAAAAGCTGATGTGAATTCTCTGATTTAAGTTCACTTGTTTCTTTCCTCCTTTGGTTTATTATCCTGCCACCATTTATTCCACATCTATTAAAAGAAAACATTAAAACTAAAATAATACTTTCTTCCCAAAGCTGAGAGTGGGTGAGGGGAGATATTTTAAAAAGAGTGAGAGAGGTGGGGGGAAATAAGGAGAGCATTGCCTGGAATATGGTTTGTAAGAAAACAAACATTTTCCCATTTCTATTTATTTATTAATCAGACTTTTATTAATCCTGTGATCAACTCAAACAATAAGCATATTTTCCCATTTTTGCCCCCCTACTTTTGTTGTTGTTTAAAAATAAAGAGCAACTTCCAGAGCAGAATAGCAAAAATGAAGAACTATCACCATCATTTCTTCCTCTAAGGAGCACAACCCCAGTACATTCCTTCAGGAATTCTTATTTTCCATATTGGAAGAAACAGGTCAAAAATATAATCAAAAAATGCCGATTGAGTATCCATTGACTTTAATCTGAAACCAAGCCAGTTCTGTTGATTGCATTTTCCCCACATGGAGGAAGTGGCCCCCAACTTCCTTTGATAACAAGTTTCATGTAGACATGTATTCAGTATCTTTGCTCTTCAAGGGTAACTCCTTTATCCTTTTTTTCCCACTCCCCAGTTCAAGAAACGGTGCATCCAGTTAAATCCTCATGTGGTCTGTAATCAACATATTGGTAATTGGAAGCTTCTCGAGTTGAGTTGGGGCCTGGAGAACAGATGTGCTGCCATCAGTCTCTTGAAGTAGGTGACACTGTGAAGCCACCGCCAGGAGCCAACGTGTGCAGTCATTGCCTTTGCAGACAGGTCTCATGTTAAGCCATGTGACGTATCTCAGGGAGGTCCTATACATGTAAACAGTTATGACTTGAAGCAAAAGGAAGCCTGTAGTTGTCAGTATGTCCACCATCTCAGACATACCCAGAGACAAAGCTACCTGTAGAATTACTCTGGGCTGCTGATGCTGTTTGCCTAAGAGACCACGTTACACAGACCCTGGAACGTGAGGCATACAGACCGCTAAGTATAGATATAGAGACAAACACCTCTAGTTCATCACCATGGCTACCATCCAGACGAACTGTGAATATCCACAGCCCATGGTCCTGCGGTGCCAATGCTAACTCCCATTTTAGGTACACATCATCAGCTCTGACTAGAGCATCTCTTGAGAAAGTGGGAAAGGGGACCAACAGTTCTGAACGATCATCCCAGGCTGTGGAGCCACACAGTAATGCAGTATGAACACTGTTTGCCATCGTGTTATGCTGGTGTATCAGGGAGGTGCTCTGGGGTTACAGGGAGCAAAGACAATATGACCTTTCCTAAACTGAGAGTCCATTTTAATAATACTCAGGGAAATGAGAAGAAAAGGAAACCATTTCCTTCATGCACCTAACGATCACAAAGAACTGGAATATTCCGTGGCTCTGTGTTTTAACTCTCTAGTGGTTCAGCATTTAATATTCTTCATCTCCTGAGGTTACTATTGGGTATCCTCTCTCCAGCAGCTGTTGCCTATTGCTTCTACTCTAGCAAATCCATCTCAAACTTGAGGGTTCAGGAGATCCCACTCATCTCTTTCTCTGCCTTGGTTTCTCACCTCTCTACTCTCCTTCCCCATGGCTTCTGCCTTCTTTCTGTGGGCTTCTCAGCTTCTGCTCTGCCTACCCCCTTGATAGGTCTGAATTCCACACACTCCATAGGGAAGGGTCTGAATGCTTCGAATCACCGTAGCTTCTTAGGCCAGGCCACATCATAGGCCACTACCCCAATCTCTATTACTGTCCTGGGATTAGGGGCCCATCTCTGACCCTTTTAACCGTGGTCAGTTGTTGGGGTCATGAGATACAAAAGAGGCAAGATGACCCCTTCAAAAAGGGAGCATGGTTATGGTGGGCCCCCTGGATTTCTCAACCTTTAATCATTGAATGTGTCAGGCTTCTCAAGTCTGCACTACCTTGCAGATCTTGTTGGCTCTGAACCTAAAACTTCATCAAAGAGAACCAAGAAAAGTGCATTTTCCAGCCTGCTTTCCTTAATGGCCTTTTAGAAGTTTCCATTTATATTCAAAACGGAATAACCACAGGTTTCTTGATCTATGGCCTTTTTTTTTTTTTTTGCCTGATCAATGACTGTTAATACTGTATCTTCAACCACTTTTCAGGGGGTTTACCTCCTAGAGGAAAGAAACAGAAAAAAGAGATAACCGACTGGCTGTGGGAGGCACAGTTTATCACAGTAAACAAATGGCCCTTTGTTTTTAAAAAAAAAAAAAAAAATCCTACACAACAGCAACCAAACCTCTTCTTCACAGAGCCACTTCCCAGAGGCGTAAGAAAGGCACCTTCAGTGGTTTCTCATCTTCCTAAGGGAGAGGGATTGTGTGGGTCTGTCAGGACAGGCATGGCTTCCAAATAGGGGTACAGGCGGCCTGTCTGAACTTCCATCTTTCTCACACAGCTGCTTTTTTTTCCCCCTGTTAGGCTTCTTTTAATTTTTCTAATTAATTCTGAGAGCTCTTTGAGACATTTTCCATTTTGTTCACAGTTTGAGTCCTGCTCTGAGGTGTTCTCAATAAATGTCTTGGTGTCTTCAGCAAAATTCTTTCACTGTAATGCATCCTTCGAAAGAGACTTGCGCTCCTGTTTCATTTAGATGTTTGATCTGATTGTCATTTTCAATCCAGCGATGGCTTTGATTATCGACAGTGACCTATAAATCATAAGCACTCACAACACAGTTTGAAGGGGGAGTGGGGGAGACTGCTGGTTAAAGGTTCCAGAATGAAGGAGCTCATAAATGATGCAATTTCTTCTTGTTAGTTGCTGGGATAGTTTAAGAAAAGAACCAAGATAGTTGGCTTATTTCATGCTGAAGGTGGATCTGTCCACAGTCTCAAATCATGAGTGGTGTATGGAGGTATGTGTTTAAGGAAAGACAAAACATGGAAAATTTTTAATGTAGATTTTTGTGACTGTTGTATATTTTTTCCCCATTTCCATATTTTCTTTCAATTGTTGAGATCACTTCTTAAAATATCTATAGTCTCCACTCATCAAGTTCCTATCTGGATCTTTGCAGACTTGATTTCGTTGGTTCTATCATAAAGCTGTGCCTCTCATGTTTTCTCATCAGGTGGATATTTGTACCACAACATGAGGGACTTAAGAGGCAGCTCAGCTGTTTTCCCAAATGTGTGATTTGGAAAGATCCAATATACTACAGTGTATAGAAAAACACAGATGTCCTCCTCCACTTGAGAGAATGCCTGTCAGTCAGTTGCCACCTGTTCAGAAAGGGAACTGACGAATGCAAAGTGGCAACTTGTTACCAACTTCCCAAACCCAAGCCCTTCTCTCTACTGTGGCAGAGATCAGGAATAACTGTGTATGGATGAACCTGCAGCTCTGGTTGTCTTTCTTGATTGTGACCCAGCAGAGGAGGTCATAGGCACAAGGACTGGAAAGGTGTCTCTGAGTGTCTCCTGCAGGCCACCCAATTCTCTTCAGTTACCTTCTACTTGCAGGCTCGACATCCTCCTACCAGGATGCCACATGAAGTCCTTACTAAGATAAACTAGTTCTGTGATTTTGCCCATGACTGTGAGCCCAAGTCCAGCTCTCACAAGCTCACACACGTTATAAAGGGCGAGTTACTTTTAGAGGTGAAAAATAGTACCTGCTCCTTACTTCTTGCCTCCAAATTAGTGAAATCTTTTCACACCATCCAGATCCATCTCCCACTTCAGAACAAAAGCATTAGTTCCCCTGGCTGTTGGGAATGTTGGACAGCTCTCAACAGGGTCCTCTCTCTGGTCATTGCACTATGTTAATAAACACCCTTCCTCAGAGGCAGACCATATCCCATCTGGAGCCTTGGTTTTATCTGTATCACAGTTTGACTTCTTCCTTGACCCAATCCTTCCTTCACCCCAGCAAGGGTAGTATTATCCCACATACTCTCCTCAATAAACTTCATGCATGGAAATATCCCTCACAGAGCCTCTATACCTGAGACCCATCCCCAGTAAGACCTTCAGTGTGGTGTCCTAGAGGCAACTCCAGGCATCCCTAGACAACCTTGAAACCTGAGAGACATGGTCTGATGTACTCAGCCCCCTGCTCACCCAGTAGTTATTCCTTGAGTTAACTTGCAGGTCTACCATGACCGTCACATTTCATGAAAGTGTCCATCCTTTAAAAAGATGGCATAGTTGTCATTTTCCTGTAAAGGTATCCCTTCTACAACTGTTTGGGGGTTTAAGTTGTATATCTTTCAGAAGTGACTCTGTTCACATATTTATTGATGTATACATACTTACAATAAAGTGTACAGGTCACAGGTTCATTTGTATGTATATACATAGCCATGTAACCAAACCCACATTGATCTGTCAAACATGTCCAGTGCCCAGGAGATCCCTCATGCCCTCAGTCAGTTCCTCCACCAAAGACCAATACTGTTCCAAACTCTAACCACAGAAATTAATTTTAAAATGATTATTTTGTGCATTTTGATTTCTCTTTTCATTGACAGTCTTCAAAACCTTGTCAGTGCTGGCGGCAGGGTCACTATTTCTGTTACACATTTAAAAGGCAATAAAAACATTTAGAAGCAGCATGCAGAAGGAAAAAACTTACAAATCAGTATTTATATGAAGCACTTAAAAGTATAAGTGGGGACATTGTTAATATTGCACACATATATAACCTAACAGGCAGACAAATGGTGGTAAAATGCCATATAGCCAAGTTATATTATTTTAACTTAGTCACTAGGATGGTTAGGTTGGATTTGAAGGAGTCATTAGGTTGAGATTTTGAAGTTAAATTGGGATTTAACAATTTAAGGTCTGTTGCCGTTTTTTTTTTTTCCCAAAGGAGTCATCCGTTTTACAAGGTATCATCTTATAATTCTCATAATCCTCTCCTCAGCACTATTGAAGTTCTCTCCCTGTTTTTAACCATATCCTTTGGGCTGCTTCAGCCTTCAGTCCCACTCTTTGCAGTGCTGTTGCCAGGATTCCTAGAGAGTTTCAAGTTGCATTTATTGAGGTCCACAGTTGAGGTTTTCTTTCTCCAAGGGGAAGAGGAGATAAATGATTGTGAAATAAATGTGGTGGCAGTGAATGTGTCAGTCTTCAAGTGGCTGAAAGTGGGGTGAAGCAGATTTGTATCTTGCTCCTTGTGTTCATGCTGATCAGTTAGAGTTGGTGGCCCAGTCTCCAAGCTTTCCCCCACTGGATCAGTCAGGTTCCAGCCAGGAAAAGAGAGCCAGTGTTCTTGATATTGCGGAATTCAATGTGGGATCTAGTTTGAAAGGTGCTGGAAGAGCATGGGGAGGCAACTTAGAGATTAGCATAGCAGGAAGCTGTTACTAACCCTAGCCTAGAGGAGCAAAGAGAGGAGGAGGTGATTCAGAGCCCAGGGACCTGGGAAATCGGAGGAAGCAAGAATTATGAGAGGGCTGGCTGGCAGGAGAAGCAGCAGCTTCCACTGGGACCACCCAGAGCAGAAGCAAGAGGAGAAGGGAAGTGGGAGAAATACCTGGCTTCTCCCTTACTCCCACTCTCTGGGCTCCTGCCCATCCTTCCCTTTTTGGCTGACTCTAACCAGGAGCCATTTGGAGAGGGAGCTCTTGGGGAATAGAGTTTGTACAGGGCTGCCCTCTGGAATATGGGACAGGAAGGGAGGGTTTGCCTTTGAGAGCAAAGAGGCCAATGAACAGCGGACCCCCTTTCCTATCCCTCCTTAATTGATGAATAGAAACCCTTCCTACACATCTGTGTAGAACCGATTTTGTAGGATGCATTCCTAAGAAAAGCAGAAGGCTGAACCTTTAGTGCCTTTGTTTTCAGGGCCTGGGGACTGCCAGCTGGAGGCTGTGCTGAGGGGCTCTGTTTCTTGCTTTTTTCGAGCTTACAGATGCCGCACCTTACTTTAGGATTTACAGGCGATTGCAGTTTCATAAATCAGTGATGTGCGCTCTGTGTGGGAGAGTCTGCAAATTCTAAACTAATATGTCGCTCTTTTTCTGTCTAGCATCATATTTATGTTAAGGCTGCATAAATCGTGCTCTCCGTTTCTACAGCACAATCACAGTGAAAAACGATGTAACTAACAATAAGAAAGAATGGAAATTAAAATGCAAGAAAACAAAATGAAGTCAAAATCCATGTGACCCGAGAGTTAAAACCACTTATTTCAGAAATGTGCATTGATTAAGGGAAGGAAATCAAGTATTCAGTATGCATTTAGCCATTTGGCTGCTAAGCCATTCAACCTGTTCTCTTGGTGTGTCAAATGTGTCTCTGGCCAAGGCCCTGAGGATTGTCTCCAGATCCGAGGCGGTGGTGGTGGTGGTAAGCTTCTGAGCCTTAGTGTCTTTTCGGGGGCAAACCTTCCAGGGGGATCTTAGGGGCCAGTGTACTGAGGAGGAATTGTAAGAGCAAAACTGGGACCAAATTTCCCACCAGCAGGTGAAGACAGAAATGGAACTCAAGAAAGCACTTCTCAGCCTTGAGTCATGAAATCCACTGTTTCCTGCCTAGCTTAGCAGACCACAGCAAGGTGGATTTGAGCTGCTCCATTTTAGCAGAAATATTTCTGCCATACAGATCTCAGTGTATTTTATGGGCACAGATTTCTTCTTTTCGTATCAGACTCCTAGAAGGCATGAATGTACCAGAGCTAAAGAACAAGGCTGCTGCTAAGTGAGTGGTTCCTTTGGCTTGCAGAGGGCAGTGATTTCAAAGGGAACCCACCCAGAGACACAGCATCTTCCTTTCCTTCAGGGGTATTTGCTTTTCGAGTTTGTTTATTACATTTGAAAAACCAACCGAAACATCAGCTTATGCAGTAGACCAAGGAATAAAAGGTAATATTTTAACATGCTAAAGGAATTCTGCCAGCCAGTCATAAGTATCAATCCATCACAATTATTAGAAACAATGTACTCTGCAGTAGTAAAGAGATACAGCCAATATGCAGACATACACTAAATAAATTCCTTCTTAGGCTGGCTGTTCCACCTGCCCCCCACCCTCGCCAAGGCAAATGCAGAGACTGTACAAAAGAGAATCATGGAGATAGGTGGAAAACAACATCACACATTCTCTTCTGTGTTCAGTTTTTCCTATGTCTCCAAGCAGAGCTTATATTGGCACCCCAGTTTCCCTCTTAAAAACACAGATTGGCCCTGGATCTGGAGGTTTATCCTATACAGAATATAATTAGAATACTCCTGATTGCATGTAAACATCAGCAAAAACAGCCACTGGGGAGAAAGAAATGTAGGATGGATTGAAGACGTAAATTGATTCAACCCAGAATACGGACCTCACTGATGTGTTTCTGCACATGGAGATGGCCGCTTTTGTTCCCATTCGCTTTCCTTGCTTTTCCAGCCATATCTTCATTAGCAGAAAGAAGGCTAGAGGCAGCCCCTCTTTCCTGTAGCCATTTGCTTTACGTAAACCAGCTAGCAAACCGCTCCATTCGTATTGATGTAGACATTACCACAAATCGCCACTTAGGGACCTGAACGAATTGACTAACTGGTTTCAGATCCAATACACATAACTTGATCAGACACAAAGTTTAAGTACACTTGCAGGCGTGCCAACTGCACCTACCGGGAAGTGACTCTTTGGCTGCCAGTTTAAAAAGACCCTAAGGGAAACCCGGGAGGAAGGCAGGCAGACCTATGGGTGAGGCAGCAAGTCTGGAGGTTACAAGAAGAACAGCCCAAGGTGGAAAGAAATAAAGCATTCTGAGCAGCAAGCGAGGCAATTTCAAAAGCCACGTGGACACTTCAGTCCAGGGTGCACTTGATTCAACCTTCATTAATTTGGCTTTTTATCCTCCCTTCCAGCAGCTCTGAGGTCTGGGAGCCTGAGTGTCAGATGACATGGGCAATGACTGAATTCAGATCAGAGAAATCTCAGCCGGTCAAGGGTCAGCTGCGTGTGCATCTGCCCATCAGGCTGCCAGGCACCCACGAACAATGGTGTTTGAGTTAATTGTCTTCTCAGTAGCCAGGAAATTACCTGGGTAGAACTGGGCAAAGGCCTTGGGAAGAATGAACAGCACTGACCCTGGAGGTCAGGGCTTGTCTGTGGTGTGGCCCGGGCTGAGAACCGTGTGAGCCTGTGCTTCCCGAGCACCATGGGCCAGGCCAGCCCTGATTAAGTCGCCCACCATGCCGGAAGCCCTCACTCAGTCCTGTCCCAGTCAATTATTGCTTTAGCTGCTTCTCACTCCTTTAGGTGTAAGTTTTTGTTTTCTCCAGTCACCTAGGGAGTGGGGATGCTGCTTTTCTGTGACATGAAGCTTTCCCTTGGAATATTACATGATAGAATTTACAAAGTTGGATCTGCAAGTGGATGGAGTGGGTTGTACTTACAGCCATGGAAGTTTCTGGAAAAAAGAATAAGTCAGAAATATCTGTCACTTCAACTGAAATGTATAAATCTGTGTGCATTTATGTGTGTGTAGGGGAGGGGGAAGTATTGATAATAGTGACTTGGTTAGGATCCTGGCAAGACAAGAGTGCAGAGTCTATTAGAGGCAGATGAGGCCAACGGCTGCAAAACAGTGACTCCAAAGAAAGGATCAAAGTTAGAATAGAACAGAGAGGTAGGAGTTATTGCAGGGGGAGAAGTAGCTACGGGTAGATTTCAAGAAGAAGGATTGTATTTGAGCAAGAAACCTTTAAAATTTGAAAGAATTATCAAACAAATAAATGGCTTAAATAAAGAAGTAGTTGTTACTTCACTTACCATTACGTATTTAGATTATTATATGTATAGTTAATATCTCATTTATTTTTTTATTCATTTGTTTACTGTGTACTTATCAACCACCTCCTGTGCCTTGAAAGCATGGTCGACACAGTGGGACACAGTACAGACTTGGTTAGTGACCAAGAAGAGTTTACAATCTCACAATAGTTGTCTAGAAGCAGATGACTGGAGGCTTAAGGCATTTTGCAATGAAAGCTTAATCCTTAAGAAGTGAAATTTAATGTTAAAAGTGATTTTTTTAAAGTGATATAATAATAACAGGAAGAAATAATGATGAGAAGTATTGAACACCTATTTCTGCCCAGGAATTGTGCTGGGAAATCTCTATATATTGCATTATTTAATCCTCACAACTGTTTTGTAAGGGAGAGGTTTTTAGTGCCATTTTACACACCTGGCTTAGAGAGTTTAACATACCTCCCACATGTTATGGAGGAAGATACGGATTTCGAATTTAGGCATATCTGATCCCAGATCCTTCACTCATTCTCCTCCACCAGGCAGCTTCCCTGGTGATAACGTGGAAGTTTGGCCAGGGTGGAGAGACTGGTGTGAGGGACCCGTGAGGGGAATAATAGTATTGTTATTTGATGAGAATAACAGTGAATGTACAAGGAGATTACACAGTGTACAAATGACAAGGGAGTGGGAGAAGAGTCAGGCTCAGCAGTGTCCTCAGAGCTCACCACGGGATTGGGAGGCGAGTGAATTGTGAAGGCAGAGGAGTCAGGGACAGCCTTTAAGGTCCCCAGCTTGGGTGACAGGAAGGGCAGAAGGTCAGTGACTAATATTAGAGATGGTGGAAAGGAGGTTGGAACCAGAGGCAGGAGATGGCAGTGAATTTCATTTTGAACAGGGTTCATGTAAGGAGATGGTTGAACATCCAGATAAGCATAATAATAGTAGTTGGATATATGGCATTCAGGAGAGATTAAAGTTAGGGATATAGCAACAAAGGTGCCAAGCAAGCAGGGGCACAAGGCCAAAAACAAGCAACTGTCTCTGACTGCTCTGTTCACAAGCACTCACTGGACACATCAGGCACTGGGCATTTCATGGACCGACTGGTGGACAAGGGTTTCTCAACTCAGGGCCATTGGCACTTTGGGTCAGACGAGTCATGGCTGTGAGTGGCTGTCTCATGCATTATGGGATTTTAGCAGCTTCCCTGGCCTTTATCTACTAGATGCCAGCTGTGACAACAAAAAATGTCTCCAGACACTTCCAAATATCCTTTGGCGGGGAGCAAAATTGCCCCCAGTTGAAAACCGCTGAGGTAGATAGACCTAAGAGTTTTATTTCTAGTTCATGTGACTATTTTATAAGCATAAATATCATGCTGCACATACATATGTATACACATATATGTGTATCACATCATCTGTGCTACTTTTTCAATCAATGGGACTCAGTGCTACTCTTGTAATTACATACACAAGGAAAAATGACTCTGCTATGAAACAGAATACTGAATATTTCTAAATTCTTTAGCACCAGTCACTTGCCTATAGTTTGAAACCTTTTGAGGTGTGTTCAAAATCACTTAATTATACAGTTTTAGTGCCTGTGTCAAAGGCAGCTGATGCTCACCAACTACCCATGTGCTCTCATATTTCTCAGACAGTTGAATTAGAGTCAGGCAACTGGTTTATTCATTGATTTGAGAGAGAGGAATTGACATGTATCACTTCTGGGCTGAAATAGATAAAAGCCAGATGTCTTTTTCCATTTCTCTTGCCCTGACACAATGGCATCAGAAGCCATATTCCAGATGACTTATTTTCTAGATGGAAGAGGGCTGCCTGAACCATATCTGACTTTATATGGATATGATGTGTCAAGGCTTAGACTAACGCTTGGAGGTTTATTTGTTACCACAGCAGAGCTTAGCTTTAGTCTGATTAATAGAACTCTTATTAGCATAGAAGGTAGGAGGAGCAAGAAAATTTTACTGAGGTTTTGTGAACTGTATGTTCACTTTACAGGAACCACATATATGACAATGACGTATAAAAACTATACCTTATAGAATAGTAAGATCAATGTTAGTAACACTGAGAAATCTGACATGGTATAATATATTCAGTCAAAGAAACATCAGTTAGCTGTCACCTCTGTAGTTTCCCAGTTTCAGTGGAGTTGGTTTTTATTTATTTATTTATTTTTTGACACAACATGATTCTGTTAAATGGAGTTTGTGTAAGTGAAAGGTAGAATTATTCAGCATTCCAATTCAGTCTTGATTTCAGATGTATCATGGATTTTGAAACTAATTTCCACATTACTTAAATCACAGTAAAATTTTCACGAGTGTAAACAATAAGGAAATCATCTGTGGGCTTTTTCCTACCCACTTAAAAAGTTTTACAACAGAAGTTGGGCAAAATTTCACAACTCTGTGCTATATAAATATGAAGATGTTCCTTTCTTTGGAAGATATGTCTGTGAAAGTACTATAGTTCATGTGATGTTTCTTGAACTTTATATCTCACTGGATGAAGCAACTGCTATTATCCCTCCATTCTGAGCAGCAGGGGAATTCTTGATAAAACTGTTAGAATCTTGGTTGATGGTATTTTTTTTAACCTTAAGGTACAAAATGTAGAGGTTTTAAGATACTCTTCCACAAGTATTTGAACAACTGCAGTGGTATTTTGTGGGAATTGATTTTACAACAGAAATTTGTAACAATTACATAAATTGTGCATCTCATGTTTTACATTTGATAATGTTTTTCATATTTATATAGCATGAATAGACATGCTGTTATTTTGTGATTTTATTAAAGTGAAGTTCAGACAAATTTTGACATTGTAGAACACAAGATTTCTGTGACTTATCCCTGCTTTTAAAAGAATGCTAGTAACATTGCAATTACTCTGAGTTTTTGTTTTATTCATTTGAAAAAAAACTGGAAAACAAGATGTTGTAAGCATTCTGAATGAAAACTTCAGTCCTTTTCATTCCCCATATTCTTATTCTTAAGAAAGTAAGGGGAAATTATACTGAAGTCGGAGGCGCTTTGTGAATATTTTCCCTTAGAACTGATCATAGAAGGAAAGATTCCTAAGATAATGTGCTTAAAGTAAGAAAACTGTAGAAGACAGTTACTAATGGTGGTATTTGTTAAAATTTGGAGCCAGTACATTCATCAGATATCCAGAATGTATAATGTTAATTGTTAAGTCATTCCAGGGCTTTAAAAGGCAAATCTCAGTGCTTTTATGAATTATGCTGGGTTCAGTTGGAAAAAAGACCTAAATGGGATGATCTGGAGAAGATATGGAATCATTTCTGTGTTGCTCATCTCACTTTGTCATAGAATGATCTTTTTAATGAACTTTTGGTTCTTAAATCATATCTTAATGAGAACTTGCTAGCCAGATGGGATAGAAATAAAGATCAAATACAGTTGAATGTATATATAGATTTTCATCAGGAATACATTAGAATCTCAACCATGAGGAAAGTAAGGAACCTCCTATCTCCTTGCCAGTTTCAAATGCTGTGATCTAGAGGGCATCTTCCCTAATTAATCTGTTTTAGATATCAGAGGAGGTATTGATGATATTCAAATGGCAAAGTATTTCTGGAAAATCCAATTGAGTTTCTCAGAACCTTGAGAAAATATGAAGGACCAAATAATTATTGAAAATAATGACAATATGCAGAGTTTACTATGATCTGGATACTGTGTTTAAATATGCTGAATGTTTAATTTTGTTTAATCATCACACCAACCATATGAGATAGAAGCTATTATCATCTCCATTTTACAGTCAGGAAACTGATATTAAGTAAGTAGTCCAGGGCCATCAGTCAGTAGGTGTTTACACTGGCATTTGGCTCTAGAACAGTTACCTTTAGTCACCATTCTATCTTGGCCCCTAACAACTGTAAATGTAACTGGACATCAACTTCAGTAGTGGATGGGGTGATGCAAATAAAAACAAAAATAATGTCTAAGCTGACAGACAACTTTTGCAGGGTTTTATATGCCCTGTCATGCAGTTTTATTCTCTGGACAGCCTATGCTTTCCTAAATCATAGCCAACTGCCTAGAATGGGGAAAACTTGATCAGTGAACCTTTTCCCAGTAGAGTCTAAATATCACCCTTCCCCTCCTTGTTTTTTTTTGCCCCAACAGGATTCAAGAGGCAACCACTGAGGTTTGCCTGCTAGACCCATCCATGTCAGTATGAACTTATACTCTGTTATCCCTGTGGTTCCTCCAGTGTGGGCTGACATTAACTGTGACCTGCCATTTGGCCATGAGATTCCTACTGATGTGGGCTCTTTTATTCTTTCTGTCCTTTTGACTTCCCTTAACCCTACTCCAACCATTGCTTGGCCATGTTGCTTTTCTTGTCACCACCATCATGGGCTGTCTCTCTTTTCCTTGCCACCCTCATGGCTGCTATCATCAATCTGCTATGATAGTGTTACAACACTGAGCAAGCAGCCCTAAAGGGTGGCCCCACTCTTTTAGCTTTCTTAAAGTGTTTGCAGTTCTTCTATCAGGTCCCAAAAGAGTGGCTCTGCTCTTTCAAGTTCTTCTAGGTTCTTCCCTTGAGGACCTGGTATCATTTATCTACTGCCAAGTAACAAATCACCCCCAGAACTGGAAGCTGAAGACAAAAATGATAAGGTATCCCACTTTTCTGTAGGCAGACCATTTGAGCTGGGCTCAGCTAGATAGCTCGTTTCTGTCCCACACTGGGACACAGTGTTGGCTGAACTCACTTAACATGTCTGAGGCTTCCACTGGATGAACTAGAATAGTTAGATTTCTCTTTCCATTTGGTCTCTCACCCTCAAGGAGGCTAGCCTAGGCTATTTTCACATGGTGCCAGAAAGAATCCCAGCAAGCAGTAAGAGAAGACAAACTCCAATGTATGAATATAAAACTTCTGCTTATGTCACATTTACTCAAGTCCCATTAGCCAAAGCAAGTCACATGGTCAAGCCCAGAGTCAGTGTGAAAGAGTCTACATAGTACTGTGGATGCAAAGACATGTCATTCATTGGGCCGTGGCTATAACAGACCTTAATAGTCATCCTGGAGTTGGTTCAGAAGACATTTGTGTGACTCTTGTCGTACAACACCAAACCCAAACTGCCCACCATCAACTAAACTCCTTAGTTTGATTTTGAAGGCGAAACCTGTATGCAGGTCAGGAAGCAACAGTTAGAACTGGACACGGAACAACAGACTGGTTCCAAATAGGAAAAGGAGTATGTCAAGGCTGTATATTGTCACCCTGCTTATTTAACTTATAGCAGAGTACATCATGAGAAATGCTGGGCTGGAAGAAACACAAGCTGGAATCAAGATTGCTGGGAGAAATATCAATAACCTCAGATATGCAGATGACACCACCCTTATGGCAGAAAGTGAAGCAGAACTAAAGAGCCTCTTGATGAAAGTGAAAGAGGAGAGTGAAAAAGTTGGCTTAAAGCTCAACGTTCAGAAAACTAAGATCATGGCATCTGGTTCCATCACTTCCTGGCAAATAGATGGGGAAACAGTGGAAAGAGTGGCTGACTTTATTTTTCTGGGCTCCAAAATCACTGCAGATGGTGATTGCAGCCATGAAATTAAAAAGACACTTACTCCTTGGAAGGAAAGTTATGACCAACCTAGACAGCATATTAAAAAGCAGAGACATTACTTTGCCAACAAACGTCTGTCTAGTCAAGGCTATGGTTTTTCCAGTAGTCATGTATGGATGTGAGAGCTGGACTATAAAGAAAGCTGAGTGCAGAAGAATTGATGCTTTTGAACTGTGGTGTTGGAGAAGACTCTTGAGAGTCCCTTGGACTGGAAGGAGATCCAACCAGTCCATCCTAAAGGAGATCAGTCCTGGATGTTCATGGGAAGGACTGATGTTGAAACTAAAATTCAAATACTTTGGCCACCTGATGCAAAGACTCATTTGAAAAGACCATGATGCTGGGAAAGATTGAGGGCAGGAGGAGAAGGGGATGACAGAGGGTGATATGGTTAGATGGCATCATCGACTCAATGGACATGAGTTTGGGTGGACTCTGGGAGTTGGTGATGGACAGGGAGGCCTGGCGTGCTGCGGTTCATGGGGCCACAAAGAGTCGGATACGACTGAGTGACTGAACTGAACACCAATGTGGATCTCTTCTAAAATTATCTTTTTATAAACCTCTTCAGAAATCTACTCTAGCCATTGTTCCTATTCAGTGTCTCTTCCCATTTCTCCAGGGTCAGAACCTTGCTCTCTCTAAATAGTAAGCTATTTCCACTGAAGGAACACTATTCTTCTACCAAACTCCAATCTCCAGCATTTCCCATCATATCATTCCTACTATTGCTGTCATCTCAGAAGCCTTATTTTTCCAAGTAAGTCTCAGGCCCTAACACATATGTACAGAAGATATAAATAAATACCCAGTAACCTGCAGTAACCTGTTTTGAATTGGGCTTATGTTAAAAAAAATCCCAAACTGACTTGGGGTTTGTGAATTCCCTGCAAGGGTTGAAGTGATCTTGTTCTGGGTTTATGAGGGAAGCCTGAGATCCTGAAGTGTGTAGAGCACAGCACAGCACATTGAAGGATGGATTCTTTGCAACATTCTCAGATAAAAGTGAATTCCATTTCTGAAGAGAAAAAAATAGACAAGAGAGGCCCCTAGTTTCAGCAGGAAATGAGGAAGATTCTGGGTTAGAGTAAAAGCTGCATGACAAAACCCACTAGGTCACCAAGCACCACGGAGTTTATCTAGTGTATTTGGAAGTCACACAGGTCTACCTTTATGTTGGGGACTTGCTGGGATTCTGGAATGGACAGGCTTTGCTGGCAATGCAAAACCTGTTTTCCTAGATGCAAAGACAGTGGTGGAGAAGCATCAGCACATGCCACTTTGAGCCCTCAATTAAGCTTTTGGATAATCAGGCAGCATTTATTTGACACATGTTTATGGACCCACTGCTATGTGCCAGGCATCTTGAGTCCTCGGGGCTCAAGATGAACAGGAGAGGGCTGACTGCTGCTCTCATGGAGCTCACAGGCTTGGAAAAGTGATCCATTAGAGAACTTGGTAATATGTTCTAGCACTGGGCACTGTGAGAGGGGGCTTGCTTCAGCCTTGGGAGGTCAGTAAAGGCTGCCAGAGGAAGCAGCGTCTAAGCAGAGCTAAGGAAGAGGATTCAGATGAGTCAGCCTGAGGGCAGTTGTGCATACACACACCCCCATGTGCACCTGCAGGTGCTGTGTGACAGAGTGTAGCAGTGGACAGGGACGCCTCAGTGGGCAGAGGCAGTAACTGATGTGGAAGTAAGAGGTGAGAGAAGGCACGCTGAGTTCAAGACACTGAAGCACGTTTCGCATGGTTGGGTTTCTGAGGAGGGAGAAGAAATCCTACTGGAGGGCAGACGGGAGCCAGGAGGCTATAGCCTCATCAGCCACATCAAGGGGCAGAACCAGAACAAAGATGTTAACACAATCACAAAATGGAAGGGCATTTTCACCAGAAACATTTTTTCTTAAAAAAAAAAAAAAAAAAAAGTAAATGGGTGAGAAGTTCCCCCACATACTCTCAAGTTTTTCTCCAAAGAAAACTGAAACCTAGATTGTACCCAACAGTCAAGAGTTCTTCATTTATGACCAGCCAGGATCGGGCTGGGAGGGAGGCTGAGTAGAGAAGCCCTGGCTGCTTGCTCTCTGTCTGCTGAATGGGCTTAAACACTACAGGACCGAAGGACCCAGCATCTCAGTCCTGTTCCCTATATCACCCATTGGTCCCGTCTGCCCTGACATTGGACAAGCAATTTGTCATTTTCTTTTACTCATTTGTCAACCTTCTATTGACTTTGCCTCATCTATTTTTAGTCTTTCTCATGTTTTTGTTAATTTTTCAAATTCACAAAACTAGCCATTATTTCTTTCTTTACCCTTTAAAGAACAAAATTGGTGGGGTCCTTTTGCAGATGCATCTCTAAGGATACTTCAAACCTCAGAAACATTCCTTTTTTTTTTCTTGTGGGAAATGCTGTCTGGTTTTAAAGACATGTATGTGGCTATATCTTTCCAGTTATCCAAATGGAAGGTTCCTGTTCCTTCCCATGTATCAACACTGAACATTTTTATGAAATATAAAATAAAAATAAAGTGCCAAAGCAATGCATGTAATGTTCCTATGCCACTGGAGGAATATAAATGAGAGACACTGTGTGTCCTGAGAGGCCTTTTTCATGGAAGGCATACCTCCTGCAGAAAAAGGGAAACTGAAAGCTGATGCTTTAAAGCAGGGAGACTTTTTAGAAGTGTGGGCCTTCTTCACATTGAGGACTCGGGAACACAGTGCTGGCTGTCCCTTCTGATGCCCTCAGCTGACCTTCACTCATAACACACAGCAGGGTGAGCTCACCCTAGCAGTCATCTGATATTCTAGGGGCCCATCTGGTCACTAGACACCCAGCTCCTGGGGACGTGGAATTAGGCTGTCTCAAGGGAATGCCCAGGGCAAAAGTCTCCGGACCTTTTCTGCCTGAGTTTGGGACTTAATGCATCCGAACTGGAGGTTTTGAGCCTAGTACCAGAATTGTTAGGACCTTAAAAGCAGCCGGACTTTAGACTCTTTAAGAGTGAGATGGAGGGAAAAGCACAGCTATGACCCAGAAGGCCAGGTTCTCCAGACCACTGGACTAAGGTGAGGATACTTCTTGGTGAGAGTGTTTTATTTCCACCCCATTAGTTCCAAAGCCTCTCTCATCACCCAGGGCTCTGAGCCGTAACTTCGACCCAGGACATCTGTACCTTTCTTACCTGCAGACACTGGGATCCAGAACAGAAAAGGAGCTCCTGAACCAAACCCGTATTCTTCCCTTTGCAAACTTGACATTCTTGCAACAAAGTCTAGGCACCGTCTAGTGGGGTATTTCAGACTGTTTTCTTATTACTAAATGGAAAGGTATTAACACAATGCAGAAATTTAAAAAAAATGCAGAGGGTGAGGGGCGGAGGGAGAGAAAAGAAAAGACAGCCGCCTGCTCTTTTCTTCTTGGTATTATTATTTGTGACAAAGCCCTCGGTCCATTTTTCTTCATAATTTGCAGGACTCCTAATGGGAACAGCACCTCCCAATTACCATGGCTGCCAAAGGCTAATTTGGTTACCCTCTGGATCCACAATAGCGAAACTGTGTCGAGCCTTTGTCGATATTTGCATACTATACATACCAGGAATGTAAAACAGCTGCCTGGCCCCTCTCCCACTATCATGGCAATTATGGGTCATTAGCTTCCCCCCACCCCCACCCCGCTTTTTCTTGTTCTGTCTTCCAGGGTCTGGTAGGCAGTGGTAGGCAGCTGACGGATTTGCAGAGACAAGAAATGAGAGCGCAGAGCTGCGTGGCCTATTTGTTAAGAGTCGGGGGCTGACGGACTGCCACTTGAATTGCGCTCACACAGCCCTGCGCTTTTATTCACGGTTCCCTCCTCCTCTTTTCTTCCATCTCCTCTTGCCCCCTGCTCCGGCGCGCCCCGCCCCCCCCTCCTCTCTTTGGGGAAGCCTCTCAGAGGGTTAGCGGCGGCCCGCACGTGTCTGTGTGTATGCATTTGTCCAGGCAGTCGGGCTCGGACCTCTGGGCAAGGCGCGTGCAGGCACTTGGCGCTGGGGACGCGCCCTTCCGGGGGCGCGCTCCTAGGGATGGAACTTGCAGGGCCAGCCCCGAGCGCCCAGGCTGATTCGCATTTAGAAGAGGAGATGCTTCACTTTTAAGTTTCCTTGTTCAGTCTTAGCCCCTCGAAGGGGGTGGGGGCGAGGGAGGAGACGAAGAATGAGAAAGGGGCTTACCATGACGTGCTCGCTCCTTTGGAACAATGTGTTGTGTCTTGCGGTAGTTAATGGGAAGTTATGATTTTGAACATAATTTTTCCCCCTTCAAGCTGCTAATTTTATTGACAATATGGATAGATTGAAAGACCCAAAGCTTTTGTGTTGTTTTGTTAAAGCAAATAAGTGAGGCACAAATGTAAATTACATCTCCAGGTTCACATTAGAGGTTTGCAAATAATACCGAGCTAATGGTTATTGCAAAGGAAAATAGCACTGGGATCAATATTCTATACAGTGGAAGGCAATACCTCTCTCTCTTTTAATCACCTCATTGCAGAAATGGCATTGAAATTTGAAATCTCATTTTCTCCATTTGTACAAATTGAACATAAATCACTATGAGTGAGGGGAGGTGGCAGACAGCTTCACTCTTTGTGGGATTGCATCACTAATTAGCGTTGGGCTAAAGCAGTGCACAGCCCAGGCGGGAGAGGCTTTGCTAGACCTCTGGCCCAAGGCAGGATACTCTGAAAGCCTAGCCAAGTGCAGGGAGGAGCCTACCTATCTAGTGGGGAGTAGGTGAGGCCGGGGTCAGCCGTGCAAAAGAACTGAGACAAAGGGCAGAACGCATCTCAGGGCCTCAGTAGCGCATACCTGTTTTCTGTGCCAGGATGGCAGCACCCCCATCCCCTTAGATGTCCGTGAGGTCAACATGTACTGGGACATCACTGTTTCCGGTAAGAATCAGATGAGATGTCAGCTTCTAAGCCTTGCCTTTGTCTGTAGGAGGAGAGGATGGGATACTTGAGGCTAGAAAAGCCCTGCTCAACCCAGTCACAGTGCTACCTCCCCAAGCCCGCCTCCTGCCGACCAACACCAGCCCCCACTTCCCTGCCTGCGCCTGCCCCTTCCTTCATTCCTAATTCCACACACTTGCACTGGGGGGCTGTCAGAGCTCTCCTCTGGATGACAGATATTATCTACAGAGCATATTCAGATATGTCAGAGGGCCTCTGGTACTGTACCCACCTCAGCTACATTTTCTCAGCGTCACTTACAACTTACTTGACCTTGACTGTGGGAGAAGCATTCAAGAAGCACCGCTTTCTCCCTCCCTAGGCTAAAATACCCCACAGCCATGCATTTCCAGAAGCTTCCCAGGGGGTGCTAAAGCACCCTCCTGCCATGAGACGCAGTTTCGATCCCTGTGTTGGGAAGACCCCCTGGAGGAGAGCATGGCAACCCACTCTGATATTCTTGCCTGGAGAATCCTACAGACAGAGGAGCCTGGTGGGCTATGGTCCATAGTGTTGGAAAGAGTAGGACACAACTGAAGCAACTTACCAGGCATGTACTATGTTGCATTTGTGCAGACAGGTTATGCATTTCCAGAACTGGGCAGATACCAAGGGAGAATGAGTTGTTTTTTTTTTTTTTTTTTTTTAAGATGACAGAAGATAGGGGAGAAAGTTGGTATCTGATATGTGGTAGGGGGAGAGAAGAGGGCAAGGAGGTGAGGTGTCACTGCAGCTTGCAGGCCTGATGGATTTAAGCCTTTTTTCTTAAAGGTTTGGGACAACATGGCTTAGGGAGGAGTTGTGCAAACAAAGCCCTCGCCCATCTTTGCAGCTGGCCACTTACCCCCTCACTAGAAGTAAATAATGTTCTGCTGGGTGATTAATGGAGGATGTTTAGTTCATTCAACTTGATACCCCGAGGGCAGGATGGACTGGTAAAATATTTATATATTTATATGCAAGGCTGCTCCCACAAGGGCCAGTGTGTGCAGATTATTCCCCAGTGGGACAAGCTAGTGTCTATCAAGGTGTGGGGCCTCAGCAGTAGCCAGTGACACACACTGCTCTCACAGCCAATGGGTCACTATTAGAATAAAGAAAGACACCCATTCATTCCCAGCCAGGAAGGCCTTTTAGAAGGCTGAGCAGGATGGCCAGGCAGTCTCCAAGGGCACATGTGATGTTCCAGGCACAGTTCTGCCCTCTCTGTTCGCCACTCCCTCTCCGTGCCTGGAAAGGAAGGTGGAAGGACTCCTGTAGACTTTATCAACACCCCAGGAGTTTTCCACCCTCTTCCTCATCCTCAGTCGTGGCAGGAGGAGTTAAAAATAGGGGAAATCTGGGGGGAAGGGGGAAATGAGGTTCATTTCCTAAGGTCCCACTCATCCATTTCAATAGATGAAAGGAAAGAAAATACAGCAAACCACATCCAAACAGTAAGCAGGTGGTGGCCGCTAATAGAGAAGAAATAAAAACCTTTTAGAAATCAGAGGTGACTACGAAAAACACTGACAAAGTGGAATGAAAGTTCTGAACAATCAGTTCAAAGAAAAGGGTGTTTGAAATAAACCCTTAAAAACATTTCAAATGCTGAAGAAAAAAAAAGCTGCTTTAGATATTTGAAGCCAGGATGACTTAATCTGGAGAGAAGACTTTTGAATTCTACTTAAAAAATAGAAAAAGGATTGATGAGGCCTTGGAGGTGCCGGACCCCCAACAGGGCATGTGGACAGCCTTTGCCCTGATTGTGAGGCCCAGTCCATCACTAGCTCCTGGGCTGACCTGGGGCTTTTAACCTCTGTGGGCCTCCATTTGCCCAGCTATAAACTGGGGTTACTAATAGTTGTGTCCTCTCATCCCCCTGGTCCCTAAGGAGGTGTAATAGGATAATGGTCCTAATCCTATTGATGGAGAGTGAATAACTGCCATTTTGTGACCTTTGCCTTTAGAAGCCCGGCAGGTATCCTCCCAGAGGCTTTTGGGAGACCCTCCCTTTTCTGGTGAGTTTCAGCATTCATTCACTTCATAAGAAGCATGCCTCTCTGTACCAAGTATGGTGGCACGTGATGACTAATGGAGAAAGCACCCCGTCCCTCCCTCAGGTTGACTGCAGGTTGAAGGAAGGCAGGCAAGGTAACAGGTGATTATAGAACAGTGTGAGGGAGCAAGCATGGGATATCATGGGAGCTCAGCCTGGAGAGGCTTCCTGGAGGAAGTGACAACTATGCTTGTTTCTGGCAGAAGTGGCTGGGTGACAAGGCTGGGAAGGACATCTCAGTTAAGGGAACAGCATGTGCGAAGGTCGAGAGGAAGCTCTTGAAAAGACTCTTCTGGCAAAGGAATTGGGGTACAAAGGGCAGACCAGAGACAGAGGATCCTGGAGCAGGAAGCAGGAACTGTACCCCCAGGTGTTTAGGTAAGTCAGGAACTAGATTCCTGGCACTAGACACTGGCAGTTTGCATCTATGGGAGCTCCACAGCCATCTGCAACCCACAGTCCTTTGATTTTTCTGATCCACCATTCTTAGCAGGTGGCTTCCCTCTTCAGATTCATCTCCCTCGTAAGGAAAAAGGGTAGCATAGATATGGCATAGGCACTAAACAGGCTATAGCAAAGCCTTTTCCAACAGGTAAGGGGATGTGGGTTTCTCTTGGGTGTGGGCTGTGGCCATTACCTCCATGAGATTTGCAGTCATCTTGCATCCATACCCTGTCAGGTATTTGCCCCTTACCTTTTTGTTTTATGAAAAAGCTAGGAGTTATAAGGGATGGACAGGTGAACAGAAAAAACACTTAGCAGAGAAAAGAGTAAGAAATTTATATATTTGCTGCAGTGAAAAATACAACCCAGGAGTCCTAAAAAAAAAAAAAAAAAAAATCCCCTTTTGGTAAACCAAAGGATTCCTGGGGTGTGACTATTGTCTTGGCATGCATGCAGTTTATTATTTGTCCTGTATTTTGCTTTTATTACTATTTTTAAACAAAGTGTCCTAATTAACTGTTGCATTAAAATAACCCAGGAGGGCTGATGGACCTCCACTTGGTTCTCCTGGCTCCTGTCAAGGTCCCATCCAGCTGTGTGTGAGATGCAAGTTTGGTTCAGGCTGAAAAATTACTAGGGATGACATGTCCCTTTTCCCAGATTGTTCCAGGCACAAGGTAATTGATGCCACTTTCTAAAGTGCAGTGTGCAGGGCACTTGCTGATGGTGTGAAGCGCATGCAGCTTTGAGCACTGGGGTTCAGTGCCTCCTCCGGGTCTTTGGTGGTGAGAAGTGACTGATGCTGCCAGCCCTACTTGCTACCTGCGTTTGGCCAGTGTTGGGGCCCTCAGTGTGCAACAGGCCACTAGGATGGATGCCAGTTGGCAGGATGTGTGTGAACTGTGGAAAACCACAGGTTAGGTGTACATGAAAATACTGGTTCCATGTAGAAAATGGAGTCTCAGCAGGTCTGCCATGGAACGCAGAGTGCTCTTGCAATAACGGTTTTGTCACTTATTGTCATTTACGTCTACAACTTATTTATTTCATTTTTTGGTAACATTTTTATTTTGAAAGAAACACTTCTGGCAGCAATGAACTCCAAAAATGCATGTTTAATGAAAAATTAATTACTGGGTTTCTGTTTCTTGGGAAAGTTGATGAATGTGTAAGTTACACAAAATGTTTATCAACATTTACCATCCATTGTTGTAAATGACCACAGAAAAAATAGAGGATTTTTGCAAAATATCAAATGCAAAATATCAGCATCTAATTTTAAAAATCAGTTATTTTAAGAAGATTCTCTTCTAGATGATGAGTTCATATATGAATCTGCCAAAGGTGGGTTGACAGACTCCTCTGTAAAGCATGCTTTATATCAAATGACTGTTGTTTCCTAAGTTTCATTAATATTTTTACTCCAAGTCTCCTCATATATGTGCAAAACTTGGTGTTTATAGTTATAATATGTTGAGATTAAACAGAAGAAAAACTGCAGCTAGTTCAAGGGTATCAATTTTATTAGTGCTATTTGATACTTCACAAAGAAAATCAATTAATTCTAATACTTAGTTCAAATACTCACTTTCAATTCAGGAAACAGCAATGAAGTTTCTGGAATTTCATTCTGAAGAAAGTGAAATACCTGCTTTTTTAATATTAGCATAAGATTCACTTTTAAAAAATGACCTTTTTAGTTTAACTTTGAAGATGAAGCAATTAGTTTTTCCAGTGATAAATACACATTTAAATTTTGGTGATACCCATCTTCATGGTAAAGTTAGTGTGATCACAAAATTAAGATACTTATGGAATAGAAATAGGCTTTGAATTTGCTTTGGTGCTCATATAGTTCATAGTTCCCTCCCGCTAAGCTGCAATATTAGATCAATTAAAATAATTAAGGAATGCTTTCCTGTGCCAGGATGCACTTTTTCTTTGCTACTCATCATCAGTTGTCATTCAGTCACTAAGCGGTGTCTGGCTCTTAGAGATCTCATGGACACTCCAGGCTCCCTTGTCCTTCTCTGTCTCCCAGAGTTTGCTCAAATTCATATTCATTGAATCAGTAATGCTATCTATCCTTCTCATCCTCTGCCACCTCCTTCTCCTCCTGCTCTCAATCTTTCCCAACATCAGGGTATTTTCCAATGAGTCAGCTCTATGCATTAGGTGGCCAAAGTATTGGAATTTCTATTCAGGGTTGATTTCCTTTAGAATTGACTGGTTTGATCTTGTAGTCCAAGGGACTCTCAAGAGTCTTCTCCAGCACTACCTAAAGCATCAATTTGAAAGCATCAACTCTTTGTCACTCAGCCTTCTTTATGGTCCAACTCTCACATCCGTGCATGGCTACTGGTAAAACCATAGCTCTGACTATATGGACCTTTGTTGGCAAAGTGACAACTCTGCTTTTTAATATGCTATCTAGATTTGTCATAGCTTTGCTTCCAAGGGCCAAGCGTCTTTTAGTGTTGTGGCTGCAATCACTGTCCACAGGGATTTTGCAGCCCAAGAAAATAAAATCTGTCACTGCTTCGACTTTTTCTCCTTCTGTTTGCCATGAAGTGATGAGATCAGATGCCATGATCTTAATTTTTTGAATGTTGAGTTTCAAGCCAGTTTTTTCTACTCTCCTCTTCCACCCTCCTCAAGAGGCTCTTAGTTCCTCTTCACTTTCTGTCATTAGAGTAGTATCATCTGCATATAGGTTGTTGATATTTCACCCAGCAGTCTTGATTCCAGTTTGTGATTCCTCCAGCCTGGCATTTCACATGATGTACTCTGCATATAGATTAAATAAACAGGGTAACAATATACAATCTTGTCCTACTCCTTTCCCAATTTTGAACTAGTCCCTTGTTCCATGTCCAGCTCTAACTGTAACATTTTGACCTGCATACAGGTTTCTTAGGAAACAGGTGAAGTGATCTGGTATTCCCATCTCTTTAAGAATTTTCCACAGTTTGTTGTGATCCACACAAAGGCTTTAGCATAGTCAGTGAAGCTAATGCTTTTCTGAAATTCACTTGCTTTCTCCATGATCCGACGAATGTTGGCAATTTGATCTCTGGTTCCTCTGCCTTTTCTATACCCAGCTTGTACATCTGGAAGTTCTCAGTTCATGTACTGCTGAAGCCTAACTTGAAGGATTTTGAGCATAACTTTACCAGCATGCAAATTGAGCACACGTGTAGAGGAGTTTGAACATTCTTTGGCATTGCCCTTCTTTGGGATTGACCTTTTCCAGTCCCTGTGACCACTGCTGAGTTTTCCAAATTTGCTAGCATATTGAGTGCAGCACTTTAACAGCATCATCTTTTAGGATTTTAAGTAGCTCAGCTGGAATTCTGTCATCAATAGGGATTTTAAAAGATTTTGTACCTTTGAAGAACTATTTTGTAAATCAACCTACATGTTTTGCAATGGTACTGACCTTTTATAAACAAATTTATAAAATTTGATTGTATTTTATTCAATGTCAGTTAGATAATTTTACTCTAAGAATAGAATATTCAAAAAACTATTTTAAAGCTTTCAACCAATTGCAATTTTTGAAAATATTGCTTGCAAACAGGAGGGCAATGAAATTTATCCCTAGAACAGAAAGAAAAAAACCATGAACAAATTAAATGTTGAGAACTTAAAAATTATGGATTTTATTTTCAAAATTATTATTGCACTTTAGGATATCTTGATCTATTGGAAGACTCTTTCGATGACATTTCCATTTTTAATTGCTTAAAGTTACAGTCTTGGCAGAGGGAATGAAACTGAAAGGCTTATGATTTGGAATCATAAGTGAAGTGCAAGTTGCTCAGTCATGTCTGACTCTTTGTGACCCCTCTGTCCATGGGGATTCCCCAGGCAAGAATACTGGAGTGGGTTGCCATGCCCTCCTCCAGGGACTCTTCCTGACCCAGGGATTGAACCAAGGTCTCCTGCATTGCAGACAGATTCTTTACCAGCTGAGCTACCAAGGAAGCCTTTGGAATCATGAAGAAAACTAATTTAAATGGTTTTCCCCTGAAAAAATATCTGTGGGAATAAGTACTTGGGAGGTAAAAAGACAATATCTGAGAAAATATATGGGCTAAAATATTTATGGGTTTCCCTGATAGCTCAGTTGGTAAAGAATCTATGTGCAATGCAGGAGACCCTGGTTTGATTCCTGGCTGGAGAAGATTTCTGCTGGAGAAAAGATAGGCTGGCTACCCACTCCAATATTCTTGGGCTTCCCTTGTGGCTTAGCTGGTAAAGAATCTGCCTGCAATGTTGGAGACCTGGGTTTGATCCTTGGGTTGGGAAGATCCCCTGGAGAAGGGAAAGTCTACCCACTCCAGTATTCTGGCCTAGAAAATTCCATGGACTGTATAGTCCATGGGGTTGAAAATATTTACAGATTTTAATATGAAAAATACAGCATTGGAGTATATGCTAGTAGAATTTGCTCTGAATTTACAAGGCATCTTAGTAATTTTAGAGAAAGTATTTTTCTCAATTAAAAATCTACAGAGATGATTCAATTGAGAGTGTCAACAGTTTCAAAATTATTAACAGTAAAATGCAACTTCAGTACTTTTTGGTGTGTAATACTTCAGAAAACTTTAAAAATGCCACTTCAAAGAAGATTATATGCAATTTTATGAAACAAAAAGATTAAAAAATAAATCCATGTTTTAAAAAATGGTCTTGATGAAAATACCATGTCATAACAATATCAATATTAAAAATAAATATGACTAAAAGTACATTAAAATATATGAAGATATGTTAAGCACCATTATTCTGCTAATGATATTGTTTAATATTCAGATAATAGATAGAACAAAAGAAATTGTTTTCATTTTGCTTTAATGAACACAGATATGTTATATTTTTAATACAAATGATTTCATCTTTGAAAATAGGTTTTAAGTAAAACTATTTTATATTCCATAATATAAATAAAATCCATATATTAGTAAATAAGCTAATATTTTAAATTACCACATTTTAATTATTCCTGTCACTTCATTTTCCTCTGAAAAATCTCCATATTTGCTGATAAATGTGTGGCCTCCTCATAATAGGAATAAAAACTGAAGAAATACTCAGCAAGAAAAGTTCAAAATGAATCAAAGAGTCAGAGAGCAGAGGCAGGAACAGGAAGGAAAACCATGGAAGCCCAGGGAGGAGGAAGAAGGGGGCAGGAAGGGAGATGGGGAGCCCCAAGGGAGCCTTGGTGTGCACACTGCTGAAGAAGTCCCTCCTGGGAATGCTGGTGTACTCATGGGGGTGAGGGTGGGTATCAGGGAATGAACAGTAGTGAATCTGAAAATGGCCCCATGACATCACAATAGAGGTCCCCCTAGTGGTAAGTACCCGTCACCTTTTTTGAAAGAAATAGTTTATCAGCTAGAGAGGCAGTGCTGTCAGTTATTGATTCCTCCATTCACTGACCCATCCATCTCTTACAGATTCACTCAGTCATTCATTAATTCTTTAACTAAATCAACCAAGAAGCATTTGCTTAGTTCTTACTATGTGCCAAGCTCATTAGGCACAGGTGAGGAATGCAATAAGGGGACCCAGAAGGCACATCTACTCAGAGGGGCACATCAGGGGTGATGATCCAGATTCTTAAATAAAACTTCCTCCTGCTGCTCCTCCTCCATTTTCTCTTCTTCCCCCCTGGAAATTCTGTATCCCCTGGCAGGATTTTAGGTTGGAATGCAAGCCACTGCCCTTTGCTCTTGGTATTTTTAATAATAAAATAAGAACCATAATGCAGATCCCTAAGAATGATCATCTTTGCTCCCTTGGTGTGCTTTCCAACTGTTGTTTCATTCCTGTCTGGTCTCAGACAGTGTCCTGGAAAAACTTTTAGGACCCAGTAGCTGTTTCCTGTTCCAGGTTCCTCGTGTGTTGTTTCTGGGCACAGAAACAAATCCAATTCAAGCAAATAATGCTGTCATCGGGATCTTGTGCAGGCATCGGAGGGGAGTTGGCCTGGCCAATGGAGTGCTATGTTTAAAATATCTTGAGATCTTCAGAAACATTTGTTTTTACTCAGAAGTGTTCATTTGATGTTTCCCTGACCCACGCAGTTTCCCCATGGGCTTAAGCTCCCTTTTGTTAAAGAAACAGATGGGGAAAACCAGTTCAGTTTGTGTTTGTTTTAGCATTTAAGACAGCTTACTGTGAGTTGCTAGAGTTTGGACATTGCAGATAGCAACACTTAATATTTAGTGGGCAGATAAGGGAACAGAATCACGTGGCCAGTTTGGAGGACTGGAAGGAGGGACCTGCCCAGTTCCACAGAATAAAGCAGTGGCGACACTGGAAGTGGAACCCTGTGATTCTACCGTGGACTTCTTTCACTTGAGTGGGAAGCTCTAAAGTAGACCATGAGAATCTCAAGTATCAGACAGATTTTGCCAACTGCTGTTGGTTTCCATATGCTTCATATCTTATTTTTGCCCTTCCACTCTATTCAAATCCATAAACAAGTCGGCACACAATGTAGGCTACCATTATGTGATACAATTCCACCCAGGCACACCCAAGATAGTTAAGGACTGCTCCAACCCACGGGGATGGCCACAGTCAGGGTCCTGGGAGGGAATGGACAGTATATCCAACACACTAATTTAATGAAGAGAGTTTAATAGTGTTGATAGAGGTGAAAAGGTAAAAGGAACTGACAAAGGATGATGAAACATCTCAGAGAAATAAATTGGCAAAAGGAGGAACAGAAAATAAATCCCTTGTGAGACTTGTGGCTGTGAGAGAGCTGTGCCTGTAGGCAGAGGGAAATGGCCACTGTCAAAGCAATGGTGAAGCAGGGAGGGAGCTGAAACAACCCATACTTTGACCTCTGACCTCCTTCTGGATCTTCCCATTGGTCAAATCCGTCTGTGAGCTGGAGGAAAAGTGAATCCGGGTGATACAGTCTGTAGAAGTTAGTGTCCTGGGACACAGAGCCTGGTGGAGAAACTGGAGGATGATGTAGGAGTCTGCAGAATAGAAGAAATAGAATAATCAGCACACCCCTTACTTTGGGTATACCCTCCTGGCTCAGGCAATTATAATCTGTCTAAAACTCAGTGTGCTATTTCTCCCGTTGGTGGCAGGGGTAGAAAATATGCCCCTTTCAATATGGTGGAGCATCTGGCAGCAAACTAGAAGTATTGTGGCTCCATCAGAACCTGTGGTGTAGACAATAGCCAATAAGCCAATGAAGTGTGATTTCACATTGTACCACCACAAGTAGGATAATCCAGAAGTATTTATTTGAGTCTTTAAATTGAACATTTTTAGAGATTAAAAAAACAGAACTAGGAGTCAGAAAACCTGGGCTCCTGCTCCAGTTGGCTGTGGGTAATCCTCTCTAGGTGTTTTCTCATCTGTGAAATGAGGAAATGGGGTTAAAAGCTGGTTTAAATCTCTTTTGGCACTAACATTCAGTGCATGCATGCTGTTGATTGTTGTGTCCAACTCTCTGGAACCCCATGGACTGTAGCTCCCCAGGCTCCTCTGACCATGGAATTCTCCAGGCAAGAATACTGGAATGGGTTGCCATGCCCTTCTCCAGAGGATCTTCCCAACCCAAGGACTGAACCCACATCTCTTATGTCTCCTACATTGGCAAGTGTGTTCTTTACCACTAGTGCCACCTGGGGAGACCAAACATTCAGTAGGTCTTTAAATCAAAATCAAAGGAGGAATGACAGGTTATACAAGTGAATGTCTGAACCCCCTCCTCAGACATGAGTGTATGGAAAAGCAGGAGTAAGTTCTGAAATGCCTAGGCTGCTGGACAAAGTTTGGCATCACATTGTCAGAATCAGAAGATGAGTAGGTGATTTATCCCCAAGAAGAGGGCTAGCTCACATGCTTAACACACCACATGCTCTCAGATGTCTCAGCTTGCTTCAAGGTCTTTCCTAGGCTAAGACTAACTGTAAAGATTCAGGTAAGTTCTTAACTCTGCTCTTCTCCACCCAGAGGAACAGAGACATTTGAGTTTCCCTTAGGTGCTCTTTTATCAAGGGAGACTGCTAGTAAAATACTTTTCCTATAGTTCCCTCTAACCTAGTCCCCAAGGATATCAAAACCTGTAGGGTTCCCTGGGATCTCTTTTAACCACCATCACCCAAGTCAATTAGACCTGCAGTAAAGAGTAGACCTGAGGACAGATGAGATTTAGAAAGACAGAGACAGTCACAAGGTGGAAGTCTGTCTTGCCTACATGTAACAAATGTAGGGTATGAATAGCCTGCCTTGGCCCATCTCTTTACCTATGGCTGGAACTTGTAGCTTGCCCACTGGTCAGAATCAGCCCCAGAAAGTTGCACCAGTGCTACACTTGCCACTTTGTACGTACAGCTCCAAAAGCAGCTCCAGTCACACATCCTAAGAGCAATCAAGATTCCTACATGGCACAGTTAATTGTTGACTACGATAACATATCTTGTTATCAGTTTTTCTTTAATGAATTCCTTAATAGATATCATTAGACGTTAAGTGCTACATTACTTCCTCTAAGGAGAAACATTTAAAGAAATGACACACACACAAATTTTATGTCCTGAATCAGTGCTAAATGCCATCTCTAGTGATCATGAACCACACCATGGAGTCATGTTCTCCCTCGTGATGTGCTCACATTTGCGTCTTTGGCTTCTGAGAATATGTGTCTTTGAGGATAGTATTTGAAGCTATAATTAGACGTATATCCAAAAAAGGAGACGAAAGACTCTGACTTCCAAGGAAATCACTGGATCCTGTAGCCATCATGAGAAACAGATAAATAATCTTAGTTTGTCAGCACCCTGGTAGGGAATTAAACTCACAACTTCCATGTTAATGCCACTTTCACATTTAATTTCCTGTGAGCCACGCTGAAAATGCATCCATTGAAAGTTGAATTTCACTCCATAGAGCTGTCTTACTAAGTGAATGTGTGCGAGGTTGTACCTGTCAAAACAAGATTCTGGAAGCTCATTTAGAACTATAATTTGGGGTAGGAGAAGCAAAGGGGATTGTACCCTGTAGGACTATCACTGTTTTCTGGATGCCATTATTGCTATTAGTAATTGGTTATTCATTAGCACTAAGTATTAATTATTAATATTAATAAGAACTGTTTTGAGAACCAGGAACCTGTTGTCTGCTGTGTCCAGGCTGGGCCATTCTAGATCATTGGCTTAGTGGGTGATTTGCTAACTATTAGGGCTTCCCTGGTGGCTCAGATGGTAAAGAATCTGCCTGCAGTGCAGGAGACCCAGGTTCGATCCCTGGTCAGGAAGATCCCCTGGAGAAGGAAATGGCAACCCACTCCAGTTTTCTTGCCTGGAAAATCCTATGGATGGAGAAGCCTGGTGACTAACACATGTGCATGCTAAACCTAAAGGCAGATGTGGACCCAGAGGCCAGGAGCAGGACTGAAGTCCTATTGGGGGCCTCTCGTTACAGGGATCAGGGCTCCTCTGGCCTCCAGACAGCCTTGCATAAGTAGACAGTATATCAACACCTCCATGAAGAAAGCAAAAGGCACTTCATCTGTGGGAGAAAGTGTGTCACACCTGCAACTCAAGTCAAGTGTGCCCCAGAGATGGGCAGCATCAGCGTCACCTGGAAAACTATTAAAATGCAGTATCTCAGGCCCCATCCTGGACCTCCTGAAGAAGATTCAGCCATTTACGTAATCCAAGGTGATGGCTATGCACATTAAAGTTTGAGGACCACTGCCATAGCCTCTAGTAATTCTCCAAATCTGCTGCACACTAGAATCTTACTGGGAAGTTTGAAAAACCCCAACCCCCAGGCTTTTACCCCAGAATAATAAAATCAATATCTTGGAGGTTGGAGCAAAGTGTTAGCATGATTTCAGAAGCTCCGGCGATTTTAACGGTTGGTCAACTCAGAGAACTTCTCATCAGGAAGACTGGGGCACTAGATTAACTTAAAAACTCTTGAGAACTTGGAGAACTCATGTTCTGATCCTCGGAGTGGATTCAGGGCTGCCATATGCATGCAGGTGATCTGCATCAACCTGAATACCTCCCTTTGTCAGTCCTCTCTCCCTCCCCTCCAGGCCCACAGCATCTGTCCTCTTCCTAGAGCCCCCAAACACTCAAGGATCCTTGGCTACCCTTGACTGGCCCAGCATTTTCCTGCTGCCTCCCTGCAGTCCACCCCTACCTTTGGTTGATTCTTTTCCCCTCCAGATGAGACCACCTGTTTAAGGCATCTCTGTTTTTAGGCAACGTCTGTGCTTTTCAAGGTTTCAGTTATCTGATAGAGGTAGAGGGGTTAGGTGGTAGGAGAGGCTGAGGAGCCTTGCTCGAAATCCTCATGCACTTTTAACAGCAGTCTCTAAAGACTAGAACCCTACTAGTGTTTTGCATTTAGAGATCATCTCTTATCTCTAAGCTGATGATGCTAATACTTACCTTACACTGTTTATTAAGTTCTAAATCACTTATTACATAGTTTTTTATTTCCTTCTCCTCTTCACTATGTAATCAGGCCAGAAAGAAAACCATTATCATGGAGGTCAGGATAAGGTCAGGGGTACCTATGGGAAGACAAAAGAAGTCGGAGACTATGGATTTGTGATTGAACATTCTCCCCACCTTTTAAAGAGATTACTACTTGCCCCCCCAAATCCTTTCTCCCTTCTTTCATGGTAAGATCATCTTTCTACTGGGCATATTTGTTGCTGAGAATAAGGACTACATTTCCCAGTTTCCCTTGAAGCCAAATACAAACATGTGACTAAGTGTACATGTCAGGTTCCCGGAACGTCCCTTGAGAGATAGCTTGTGCATGCTGCTGTGTTTCTTCTTCTTTGTCCCTTCCTTCATCCTCTGCTTGGAATAAACGTGCAACCGTCTTGGGCCGTGAAGAGGGGGACCACTGCTTAGGATGGTAGAGCAGTTGAGTTGGAAAGGACTGGAGTTCTTAAGATGTTTGAGATACAGAGTCTTGAGCATATTCCATTTGCACTTTGTTTATGTGAACTTGAAATGAACTTCCTTCTTGTTTGTGACAACTGTTTTGACCTGACACTTGCACCCAAACCTAATCCCAGCTGATGTATTACCTAAAGCATCTTCTGCATTGGTTAAATTCCACTTCTGAAGATTTTTTCTTTGAAGGTTAACTTTATTCTCTTGTCAGGAAAGACTAGATAAAATGTAGAGTCCAAAGGGTGGGCTCATAGCTTAAATCTTTACAATCAACATTCTTAGCAGGTTTTCCAGCCTTGGAAAAGGTGGTGGTGGACAGCACCAGGGGACTGAAAAGCAAGAGAGAAGAGCTGAAGAAAATCTACCCTTTTGCCGTTCTTAACATTCTGCCAACATTCTGTCCATTTTGGGACAACTTGTCTTGGAGCCTTGAGAGTATGAGTTGATTTATTTTGGATACTGTTGCTTGTTTTTTTTTTCTAATTTTTTTAATTATGAAAATTTGCTAAAACTTAAACCAAAAAACTTTAATAATAAATATCCATCCACTCACCATCTATATTCAGCTGTGAACATTTGAATGTATTTTCTTTGTCACAGTCCATTTATCTGTTCTTCCCTCTGCCCATCCATCACTCTATCCTTTTTGGTCAACTGATGTCAAAGTAAGTCGCAGGCACCTGTACTCTCTCTCTTGAATAGTTTCCTGCTTTCTATACAGTCTGTTCATTTTTACAACTTCTCTGCTTCTTGTTCAAGTCTGTATCCCTGCAAGGAAGGAGAGCAGGAGGTTGAGGGCTGAAATTTATGATTCACAGATCTGCATAGGGTTCATCTTTCCTCTTCCAGCACCTGAAGTTCCCAGGCAGTTAATGGCAGTAGATACCAAAGCCAGACAGAGCCGCATTGTCCTCTGTAGAGATCTTGCCTCCTCATTCTCTGTTCTAACAGTTGTCCTGAGATGGTTCTCTAGACTTCCTTGAACCCTACAGCTCTCTCCCTTCTCACCTGATTCCTACCATTTACCCCAGGGCTTACTAAGGTACAGAGATCAATCCTCTTTAGCTGGAATCATCTCCATTCTTCTTTTCAACTAGCTTTTCCTCCACAAGCTCTGCAGTGAAGCCTGCTTCCCTGTGTCCCATCCTTAGGGTATTTGTCCACGTGTTCTGTGCTCGTCATCTACCTAGACCACTCTAGAAAATCAGTTCACCTCCCCTTCACTCACACATCTCATATTGACTCTGCCTCCTTTCTTGTACTTCCTGCTGCAGCTCAGCCTTCCTCAGAGTCTCAGTCTTCTGAGCATCCTTCCTCCCAGTCTCTGGAAATCCCAGGACATCAGACCTCCTGGAGCTGAAGAGGAAGTGAGGAGTTCTGAGTTAGGTCCCTGAATTTTTCAGTAACAAAACAGATACCTTAGGGTTCTGTTTGATCACAGCCACAGCTGGTTGAGAACTGGCAAAGTGCCAGGGGTCATGAAAGCACTTTACCGTGTATATCACTTTATTTTATCCCTCCAGCAATACTTTGAAGTAGGTACTTTTATTTCTCTTCCTGTTATGAGTGAGGAAACTGAGGTTCAGAGAAGTTAAGTGACTAGTCCATGCTTACACAGCTGATGGAAGTTTTCTAGAAGTATTTTTTGTATCAAGGAAGCTCAGATTGGAAAGAATGATTTTTGTGGGGAATTTGGACCTAATACTTCATAGAGCTACAGTTACATTTATATTTTCATGTTGCTGTGTTTTTGTTTCTCAAGGCAATGTTTTTCCAACCAAACCTTCATACCCTAGGCGCTCACAAACATTCTTATGTTTTACTACATTTTTTTTGAAAAGGCTCCATGCATTCTTCCAGTGTGAGAAACACTGGCTTGGAGTCCAGGGTGGGTAGGTCTGTCCCTCCCAGTCTGTCCTCTCCTTATTGTCATGTCCTTCCCCCTGCACTCTCCCAGACCATAATGCAGGCCATAGGTAGCTCTGTGCCCAGAATTTGGTGTCTCAAACCATAGGCAGTAGTTTTCTTATCCATCTCATCTGCACTTTGGACTGGAAGAGGAGCCGAGGAAGGGGCAAGGACTCTGGGAAGGGGAGAGAGGGACAGGCTCTATTCCAGGCAGGGGAAAGGCTCATACCAGGGCCCAGAGGCAAGACTTGACTGGAACATCTGAAACAGTGGTGAGGTTGTCACCTGAGACTGAGCAGGAAAGCAGCAGAGGAAGGTCCGCGGGCAGCTTCTCTGAGGAGACTTGAGCACCAGGCTGGGGAGGCTGGATGGTGCTGGAGGCAGTGGGGCACCCGAGAAGAAACAAATGAGGAGGACCCGCAAGGGTTCCAGCCTCCAGGGACATCTCCGAGGCCCTCGGCAAAGGCTGGTACGGCAGCTTCCGAGCTGGGAACAGATGAGGCCAGGCGTGGACCTGAGCAGCCTGGAGCCCATCCTGCTTAGGCGCCTGGGGAGTGACCGGGAGAACTGGCCTCTGGGTCTCTGCTTCAGCCCCAGGAAGGAAAACCTGAGCGCTGGAGATGGCTCAGCTCTCAGACCCGAAATACAGTTTTTAGCCATTCTTCAGAAAGAAAAAAATTGTTTAATTCTTATTCTTGAGTTGCCCTTTGCTTCAGTGCAGCCTAAGCTGGAGAGAGGGAAAATAACTATTAACCCAGAGAAGTGAGATCAGGGAAACACAGTGAATGTGTTTCTCATAAGCACTGAGGCCCTCTACCTCGCTGCTCTTGCCCGCACGGGGAGACCAAGAGCAGCTGGGTCCCCCTGCTCTAGTGACCACACCAGCTCTGCCGGGCATGTTCATGTCCAGCTCTACCTGCCCCCTGGAAGGCTCGTCCTCACATTCCTGCCCAACCTCAGCAGCCCCTCGCTATGTCAGCACTGTGTACATTCCTACCTCCCCAGGATCCTGAATAAAGCCAGCAGAGCAGAGGAGGGGTGGACTGGGAGAGCAAACTTTCTTGTGTGGACAAAGGAAAGATAAGGAGACAGGGACCCAGAGGCAGGTTGGGGACTAAGTTGGTCCCCAAGCCCCTTGGCGTGACCGAGCCCCAGCACAGCTGTGACACTAGCAGCCGGCATTTGAGGCACAATAATAATTCTTCAGATCAAAGCAGCTCCGTCTTTAGACAATTATAGTAAAATTGAAGCTCTCCTCTAAAAGAAACACATGCTCTTGTTGTGTTTTGCCCCCTCCCCCTCCTTGTTTTATTCTTTATGAACAAATTGGTTTCCAGGGCTATAGAAAGAACCAATTGGAAGCTTAAACTCTCACTGTCTGCCCAGGGGTGAATTTGCAGGGGTGGACATGGAACATCTGAAAGCTGATTTTTTTTTTTTTTTTTTTAAATTGATATCCAAGAATAAAAGAGAGAATGGTAGGAGAAGCTGATCAGGAATGAATAAAGTCTCCTTTTAAGCTGAAATAACCCCCTCCCCCATCTTCCCTCCAGAAAAGCTGGACTGTAATTGCTTGCAATCACTCGGCACAAATTGTCTGCTCGTATTTGCTTTTTAATTTTGTATAATCTGGTCCATTTCGCCTCTATCTGCCTTTGAGCTTAACCTCTCTCTTTCTCTCTTCCTCTTATTCCTTCTCTCTTACTCTCTCTCTTTAATTCTTCAGGCTGTTCAAAAAATTAGTAATAATTCCCAAGGATATTTGATGGCTTTTACCAAGCAAAGGCACTCAGGAAAAAGAAAATACACACACACACACTCTGAATGGAATGGATCTGGGCTGCATCTACTTAAATGTTCATTTCTGCGTCCAAAGTATTGTTTATTTTAATGCATTAATATTGTTTCTAAAGGCATGGTAGGCATTTTAATAAAGAAATGACTGACCCCAAAGTGAGCAAAAAAAAAAAAAAAAGCCAGAACAAGGGAGGTGTTTTCTCAGAGTAACTGTGCAACATTTTTCTCTGTTTTTTAAGCAGGTTTATATCTGCTGGCCCCACACATTCGCACTAATTCTTGCTCTGATGCACGTGGAGCACACTGCACCAGCCATCCTGCCTTCCCCAGTCAGTGCTTGACCTTGCTCTCTTGTCTGTGCTTTACTTATATTTGTTGTTGTTTAGTTGCTAAGTCGTGTCTGGCTCTTTTTCGACCCCATGGACTGTAGCCCGCCAGGCTCCTCTGTCCATGGAATTTCCGAGGCAAGAATACTGGTATAGGTGGCCAATTCCTTCTCCAGGGGATCTTCCCAGCCCAGGGATCGAACCCACATCTCCTGCATTGGCAGGTGGATTCTTTACCACTAAGCCACTAGCGAAGCTTGGTACTTTACTGATATAGGGGCCAGTGAATCTGGAAGGAGACACATCAGTTGGTATTGATTACTTTCCAGCTATATGAAACATGATAGGGAAGTGAGGAGGTCATTTAGGTGGAGAAAAGTTCAGGGAAAAAGTCCTCAATAGGCAGAGAAAAGAAGAAAAAGGGAAAAGATGTGGATGTAAAGAGAAAGCCAACAAAACAACAAAATTAAATGCACAAGGTACACTGGAAGTGATGGATGTAACAGACTCAAATATATTATACCAGCACCATATGCCCTGGTCTTCTGAAAGAGAAATGAGATGCCAAGAGCAAGAACATCAGCAGGATCATGATTGAGAGTTTGATTTCTATCCTGCATCTGATTCTTACTGTATATTGTTTACAGCTTACTTAACTCCTCTGTCCTTCCATTTCCTTTTCTGTAAAATTGGGATGGTAGTATATCCTTTCTTACGGGGTTGCTTGCATTACATAACAAATGTAAACTACATGGCAGGTGCTTGGCATGTTTTAAGTGCTCAGTAAATACTAACTATTGTTATTATTGTAGTTTAACAGCAAATGATTTAAAACAGTAGCCAGGACTTATTCACAGAAGCAGATACTATGAGTATTATGGAATAAGGAGTTTACTATAGACGTCAGAAACTTGCACAATTGTGGAAGGAAGTAAGATCTGGAAGGAAAGTTGGAAAAAAGAGAAAAGTCACTGACCCAATTCTTTGACTAGAGAGTTCTATCAAATGTTTAAAATATTGACACCAGTCCTACACAGTTTCATCCAGAAAGGAGAAAATACTTCTCAATTAATTTTATGAAATTAATATTACCCCAATACCAAGACCAGGCTTACACAGCATAAAAAAGGAAAACTACAGACAGATATCCCCATAACATAGATGTAAAAATCTTTAATAGAATATTAGCAAAAAGAATTTAGTAATATATGAAAACCATTATATACTATGACCAAGCAGAGTTTATCCTAGGCATGCAAAGCTGGTTAAATATTCAAAAATCACACAAAATATTCTACCATTTCAACAAGAAAATCACATGATCGTGATCATAAAATTTAATACCCTTTCATGATAAAAACTCTCAGAAAAATAGGAAGAGAGTGAAACTTATTCAAATTTTAAAAAGTGCCTACAAAAACCTACAACTAATATTATACTAAAGGATGAAGGACTGAATGCTTTCTCCCAAGTTTAGGAAAAAGACAAGGGTGCCCACTCTCACCACTCACATTCCCTACATTGTTAGAAGTTCTGGTCAGTGCAAACACCAAAAAAGGAAACAGAAGACTTGTGGATTGGAAAGGAATAAAATTTTCTTAATTTGCAGAAGAGATGATTGTCAACATAGAAAATCCCAAGGACTCCACAGTGAACAAACAAACAAATTCCCTAAATAAATGAGTTCAGCAAAGTCACAGAACACAAGATAAACATACAAAAACCAACTCCATCTTTACATACTAGTATTGAACACAAAAATATAAATTAAAAGTACAAAGGCATTTATCATAGCTTTAAAAAATGAATACTTTAGGTATAAATCTAGAAGAATATGCAGGATTTGTATGTTGAAAATTACAATATGCTGATGAGAGAAATCAAATAAGATCTTAATAAATGGAGAGAAAATACCATGATCATGGTTTGGAACACTCAACATTGTAAAGATATCAGTTTTCCTTGAATTGATGTATAAGTTCAATGTAATTCCTGTAAAAATTCCAGCAAGATTTTTCTTTATAAATTTAACCAAGATTATTTAAACATTTATATGGAAATTCAAAGGAACTGAAATAGCTAAAACCATTTTGAAAAAGAAGAATGAAATGGGAGGAAATCAATCTACCCAATTTAAAGACTTCTTATATGGCCGCAGTAATCAATATGATGTTGTCACACAGATCAATGGAGAAAATAGAGAACTCAGAAATAGACCCACACAAATATGTCCGAATGATTTTTGACAAAGATATAAAAGCAATTCAATGGAGGAAAGATAGCCTTCCAGCAGATGTTGCTGGCACAATTGGATATCCATGGGCAAACAGAATGAACTTCAACCCAAGTTCACACTGTATACAAAAATTAACTCAAAATGGATCCCAGAGTTAATGTAAATCATAGAATGATAAAAACTTGTACAAAGAAAAATTGGAGAATCTTCAGGATCTAGGTCGAGGCAAAGATTTCTAAACTTGATACCAAAAGCCCAATACATTTAAGGAAAACTTAATAATTGGTTCAACAAAATTGAAAACTTTTGCTCTATGAAAGGTCTTAGCATGATGAAAAAGGCAAGCTGCAGACTGGGAGAAAATATTTGCAAACTGTGTATCCAGCAAAGGACTAATTTCTAAACTATGTTAAGAACTCTTAAAGAACTCTTGAGAACTCAGATTCTTTACTGTCTGAGCCACCAGGGAAGCCCAAGAACACTTAAAACTCAACATAAAAAAACAAACAATCCAATTAGAAAGTGGGCAAAAGACACGAAGAGACATTTCACCAAAGATGATAGGCACATGGGAAATAAGCAGTTGGAAATATGTTCAACATCACAAACTATTTGGAAAATATAAATGAAAGCCACAATGAGATATCATTATGCATATATTAGGTTGATAAAGTAAAACATAGTGTCAACACCAAATAGCTAGCAAGGATGCAGAGAAATCAAATTCCTCATACATTGCTGGTAGGAATGTAAAATGATAAAACTGCTCTAGAAAACAGTTTGGCAGTTTCTTAACTTAAAAACAAAACATGCAGTTATACAACCCAACAGTTGTACTCCTAGACACTTATATCAGAGAAATGAAAAAGGATGTTAGACAAAAATCTGTCCATGAATGTTTGTAACAACAACTTTATTTGTAACAGTGAAAAACTGAAAACAACCCAGATGTTCTTCAGTGGGTGAATTGTTAAACAACAGTGGTGCATCCATACTGTGGAATATCATTCAACAATAAAAAAGGAAGAGGCCATTGATATACACAACAACCTGGGTGGATCACCAGAAAATTATACCGAGTAGAAAAAGCCAGTCCCAAAAAGTTACATGCTGTATGATTTAATTTATACAACATTCTCAAATTTAGAAAAAGTGTAGAAATGGGTAATAGATTAGTTGCCAAGGATCAGGGAAAGAATGGAGATTGGAAGGAAGTAATTGTGACTATAAAAGGGCAATAGGAGAGAGCCCTGTGGGGATGGAAATGTTCTGTATCTTGACTCTATTGATGTCATAGCCTAATTGTGATGGTGGACTGTAGTTCTGGAAGATGGTATCATTGGAGGAAACTAGAAAAAAGGTACATAGGATCTTATTATTCCCTAAAATGCACATGAATTTACAATTATCTCCAAAAAAAATTAATTAAAAAAATAAAGCAACCAGGAGCTCAGTGCATCCAGTGACTCCAAAACTTTTCCACATTCCATTTGTTTGTTGTTCAGTCGCTCAGTTGTGTCTGACTCTTTGGGACCCCATGGACTGCAGCACACCAGGCTCCTCTGTCCTCCCAAAACTCCTGGAGTTTGTTCAAATTCATGTCCTTTGAATCAGCGATGCCATCCAACCATCTCATCCTCTGCCACCCCCTTCTCCTTTTGCCTTCAGTCTTTCCCAGCATCAGGAGCAGAAGGAGGTAACACGGAATATTGAGATGGAGGTGACAAGCATAACAACAATAACAACAACAAAAAACAAGAGAATCAGAGGAGAAACTCCAAGTTCAGGTGTAAGAATTGTACTTGCATGTCTTAGGCACCATGTAACCACTGCTGGGCTGAACACGTCTACGTAAAAGGAAGAGAGAGAAAGAAAGAAAGGAGATCATGAGAAAGAAAGAAGAGGGTGGAAAGAGGAAGGAAGAGAAATTTCTTTAAGGGTAGTTTTTTTTAGTTGACTAAAGAGGGGACAGAAAAATCAAAATGAACAGCCTTTACCATAATAGGTAACTATTATGGGTTGTTGTTTGGTTGCTAAGTTGTGTCTGACTCTTCGTGACCCCATGAACCACAGCGCACCAGGCTTCCCAGTTCTTTACTATCTCCCAGCATTTGCTCAAACTCATGCCCATTGAGTCAGTTATGCCATCCAACCATCTTGTCTTCTGTTGCCCCCTTCTCCTCCTACCTTCAATCTTTCCCAGCATCAGGGTCTTTTCCAGTGAGTTAACTCTTTGCATCAGGTGGCCAAAGTATTGGACCTTCAGCTTCAGCATCAGTCTTTTCAATGAATATTCAGGGTTGATTTCCTTTAGAATTGACTGGTTTGATCTCCTTGCCATCCAAGGGACTCTCAAGAGTCTTCCCCAGCACCATAGTTCGAAAGCATCAATTCTTTGGCGCTCAGCCGTCTTTATGGTCCAATTCTCACATCCATACATGACTGGAAAGACCATAGCTTTGACTAAACAGAACTTGTCAGCAAAGTAATGTCTATTGTGGATTAAGGTTGTGAAACCAGCCCATAGAAAGTCACAGAAGAATCTTCTAAACAACTGAGTTTAAGCTACTGTCTTTAGCCAGTATTACCATCTCCCTAGCAGGAGCCAGGGTGGAAAAATACTGTAGGCAGACTCACACGTGCCCCTGAGCGAAGCTGTGTCCTGAGAACTTGCTGTGCGTTATCTCATTTAGGCATCACCATGAAGCAGGTATCATCCTCTTATTTTAAAGGTGACTGAATGAGGTTCAGAGAAGTTTCGTAGCTTGCCCAAGGTCATTCTGCTAATATGTAGCAGATCCACATGGAAGGAAGCATTCCAGTTCCCACAAGGCAATGAAAGCCAGGCGTTTCAGGGCTGCCACTGGTGAGGGAAACATTTCCTGAAAGAAAAGGCCAGACCTCATTGTTCTCCGTATCTGGTGTCCAGGATTTCCATTCCCACTGGGGTCTCTGTCATTACCTCTTGACCTACCAGGCTTAGTTCAAGGCAGATGCTCCCCTATGGAAGAAGACTGTCGTTTCCTCAGTTAAAATCTTCCAAAACATGTAGAGGACTATATCAGGGTGCAGGAAAGGAAGAGGAGGGGGTCTTCCTGTCTTCCCAGAAACATGAGGTTCAGCCACCCTCTGTATGTGGTGAATACACCCCTCCATTTCTAATCCAGAGCAACCAGTGGGTTCCCTTACTCCTCAATGCTCTCTCCAGTCTGTCTGATCCTAACACCCAGAGTCCTTCATTACCCACGCTAAAGAAAATCTATAGGATAACCCTTTGACTGACCAAGTATTTTTGCCTGGAAGATAATTACAAAATTTGAAGAAGTAGGCAGAGAATTGTCAGTAGTTAGAGTGTATACATATGGTTTTCAGTAGTTGATGCTTAGTAATTCTTTGTTAAATAAATAAATTATCCAGTGCAGCTTGATTCAATCTTTTTATCCAGATAGAGGTAAAATGACATCTGGATCCCATTCTCCAGGACTTGGAGCAGCTCTTCATTCATTTCAAGGTTGTAATTTTCATTTTGCTGTCGAGGTAGCTACTTTTAGAACCAAAACAAAGGAGATGAAAGTTTCTGAGTTTTGAGTGGCACCTGCTTTCCACCAGAGCTGGCTGTGGTCTTTCCTATGAGAACATACTGTCCCACATTTTCAGAGTCTTGAGCAGTAAGTGTTCTCTGTCAAGAAACTAACAAGGAGATTGAATTGTTGTGGATGCTTTTTAGAGGATGTATCTAGTCTCTGTGACACTTTGGTTTGTCTTTATCATTTTGCTTTGTGAGGTGTGGAAGGTGATCCATATAACCACACAGGCTTTCCTATGCTGCCAGAGATAAGGAAGGAAGGATGGGAGGAAGGAGCGGGGGAAGGAAGGAAGGAGGAGATGACATTCTTCAGTTTGGAAATTAATCCCAGTCTCATGCTACTTTAAGATCTTGACAAACTGAGAGAGCTCTTTTTCTTTTCTTTCCAGAAACTTGAAAAAGGAAATAAGGAGCAATTCTAAAGTATCCCTGTCTCATGACCCGGTCATATTCTCGGGGAAATGAACTTATGGGAGGCTGCAGGACGTGCCAGCAGAAGAGGTGAAGGGTTCCCGAATCTTGAGAAGGATCCCGCCTCCTTCTTCTCCATTAGAGGGAGAGCTCCCCGCTAGCACCCTGATGTTTCCTGGACCCTTCAAAGACAGCAGCCACAGTTTCCTGGACTGGAGAAGTCTGACGAGCAGTTCTTCCCAGGTAAGTGATACTTCTGCTTCAGATTCTGAGAATTCTGAGAAAGAAAAAAGTCAGCAGTGCAATGCAGTTTGTGAAGGGACGCCCACCACCTTGGGTGGTAGGGCATGTACCAAACGTGCAAGTAATGCTGGGAGCCCTCCAAATGCAGGTTAAAGGATTTCTCCAGCCCCCTCACTCCTCCCCACATCAAACAGATTCCCTCTGTAAAAATAAATTGGTACCTGCTTCTTAACAAACGAACCTTTGAGGGCAAAAAAAAAAAAAAAAAAAAAGTAGTATTAAAAAAAAGAAGAAAATTACATGTGTATTTTCTCCTGACACAGTTTTAAAAGCTGTTTGTAGCTGATTTACAATGCTCATAGTATTCAGCTTTTCATTTGAAATTCTAATAAGTGCTTTGAATGGGCTGGAGCTTGTTAGAAAGTAAAGGGAATGAAATGTCTTTATTGAATTGTGAGGTTTTACTGGCTTCCCCATAGATGTCCTAGGTCTCTTCTCAGTGTCACCCTTTCTTTCCATGGGATTTTTGTTGAGTTGATATGAGAAACAGATGCAAACATGGAGCGGAAAGAGTGATTGGGTAGAACCATCATGTAGGGTCCATTTATGCAGCCAGCTGGGTCTGTATTTTTCACACTTTACTTTTTACACCCCTCAAGTGAATTGGAAGAGTTACCTATTCCATTCTCTCAAGAAATTCTCCTCTAAGAATATAAATGGAAGCTTCTTGGGAAGTATTTGGACCTCTCAGATAAGAGGTGCTCTTTTTATGGACTAAATGTATCTTTATTCTGAAAGCAAGCGTTGGCTGATAGGAAAACAAGGCCTGTGCGTATCTTGGTTTCTATCAAAAGGTCATGTTTTAATTTTACAAGCTATCCCATCTATGATGGGCACCAAATAATGCCACAGTGGTTAAAAAAAAAAAAAACAAACAAAAAAACAGTCATGTCAGGATTTGTAATGATAAACTTCCATTTGTAAATCATTAAAAAAAAAAAAAAAAGGTAAGTAGCGTGTTCTTGACATAAAAAGTCTAATTCTCATTTGGTCTGACTTTGGCAAAGATAAATCAAGACCCAGGTTAGCTTTCTATTGCAGATTTTTTGTTAGTTGTTTTTTGTTGTTTTGTTATTACTGCTTTATGCTCTAATATCATACCTCTTGCAACACTGTTACTGTAAATGATGGAAAAGTCTTGAATATTTACATAGCATTATGGCTGAAAAGATAGGATGATTTGTGGCTCAAAAGATAAGATGTTCCTATGCAACACAACACATCTTTCTTCTAAGTGTTTGTAGTTACTTCTTACCTCTTTTCCTAACCCACACACCCTCTTTTAGAGGGGTGACCTAACTTGGAAAAGAAAACAGTTGTTGTGAAGGCCTTGGTGGATTGAGGAATGAATAGATGGTTAAGAACCTGAGACATGTGGAAACAGCTCTTTTGAGGGATTTGGTTGTGATAGTGAGAAGAAAGAACCTGAGTATTTGCTAACTAACCTGGGTAAAATTACTGGAGAGACTGGTAGGTCTAATTTGGTGCTAGTGGTTTCATTACTGTGTTGAGGGTTTGGAGAACACATACAAAATCCTCCTGAAGTATTTGTTTCCTTTGGAATGTCCTCTGGTTCTACTGCTGGTTTCATTAAATCTGCTGAGTTAGCTTCAAAGACCCCACCATCTTTCTATCATCTGTAAAATAGTTTCTGGTTGAATAAGGTTCTGCCTGGATTTTTCTCTCTAGAATAAAAGTGGTAAGTATCTGAGATGGTGGCAAGCTAGCATATTAAAGCATCTTAGGAGGTTCCATTCATCTCTTATTGCTTTACCAAACACCCCAAAATGCTACGATGTGAAACAACCATGGTTTATTGTGATCACAGACTGTGTGGGTTGAGAATCTGGGAGGGTGCAGTAGGGATGCTCCATGTCTACTCCGTAGGGTTTAGTGCTTAAGACTGGTTAATTGAGAAGGAGTTCTTGGTTGTGTTGGCTTCAGGTGGTACTTCTTCATGTGACAGTCTTTCTGGCACCTGAAGAAGCTGGAAAAACATTTTACCTAGCTAGGATTGCCTGCATGCATTAGATTCTTTAGCGTCCTTCTGCCAGCTAGAATTAATTATATTTCTAATGTGATTAAGAAATTAAAATAAAATGGTGATTTTTATATACAGACATTGATGAAAGATGCATTTTTAAAGCAGTAAATTAAAATTTCATCAATATTTCACTGAGGATATTTTGTGCTCTTATCTGTTTCATCTCTATTTTTGACCTATGGCTTAGAGTTCACAGCATGAAGGAGATGGTGAATCTGTTCACTATAAAATGTTAATTTTAAGTAAATTACAGCACAAATGTTCAATCAGCCACATTAATTCCACATAAAGTGAATTATTGTAGCAGAAAATTTTGAAATGTGACTGAATTTTGTAATCTTCCGTTTCCCTTTTCTCTCTTGCACCAACCCTGATTCCCATATGTTTATTCCAAAAGCTGTGAGCTCTTTATATAGTGTTGAGCTCATTCTGCTCACTTTGTTTTGAAAGTTAAATACAGGTGTGCACCCCCCCATCTCTCCAAATATTTCTGAATTGTACATAACTCTGTTTGCCCCATGGCAACTTAAATGAAACCTTTGATATTTTTCAAGCAGAGTTTGGCTTTTAACATGAAGATGTTGGGTTTATGAAAGTGTTCTCTCCTAAAAGATGACTGAAATGTCCTCCCATATGATACATATATATATATATAAAATCATAATATATATTAGTGTTTTAATTGTCATTTTATAATATAGAATATATAACACATTTACATTTCAGTATCTATATAAATGCTATATATGTGTATGTAATTTCCTCTTGGATTTAGGTCTATTTTAAAGTTATAAACTTCTTAAAAATTGGGTTTATAGCCAAAAACAATGGATCTTCCATCTGGGATCATTTCTTAGTTATCAGAAACATACTAAGGGAACCAAAAATCATACCCAAAGAGTAATAATAATTTAGAAAATGCTTAAAACATCCAGACTACACATGGCTCATTCTGTCAACTAAGTTAATTGTTCATTAATAACAAAAGTACTGAGGCATCCTTGAACAAGAATGCTTCTATATATTTATTTTATACTTAGAAATAGGGATGCTTCTCATTATTGACAGGATATTTAATGCAGTGACTAGATGCCATCAGGTACTGAACTCAAGAGGATCCACTTGGGATACTTAGGAGCTGGGAAACTCTTCTTTACTTGGTACAACTAACAATCGATTGAATTTAAGTAACAAGCAATCTAAAGAATTGCATAATAGAGGCTTTCAACTCCTAGTTGTCCTTTGGACTAAGATATTTCATGATGGGTATGGTCTGCACCCTTCCACTTACCAAGGTCTAATGTATCCCTATCGGATCTATTAATAGAACATTAATTCTGAAAGTGTGAATCACGTTCTGAAGGATCCCATTCACATCCCTAAGTCAGAAGCTGCCAATCTTTCCTAGTCTCTTTTCACTGACTGTGGCAACATTATTGCTCAAGTGTCTGCTCTGTGATCTCAATGGAACTCCATGACTTTATGGAATATGAAACGTATGTTACACATATATTGCTTCCTACCAAGGTGTGTCTTCTGTATTAAAGACCAGTGTTCCCATTAGTTGAAGGCAGAGGCTTTGCTTTGTTGCCTCAGATAAGTATTAAATACTCCTGAAACTCAACAGAAGGCTGAAGCAGCCAAGAAAAAAGAGAAATGCTTTATAGAGAGCATTAAGGAAGATGCAGAAATGAAAATCATAGTACCATTAAGAGAGAAAGACTCTCTGTATGAGAGGGATGAGGGAAAGAATTTCCAATTTGCTAATGGCAGAAGCTGTTAATCTGCAAATATATGCAGGCACTGGTGAGTCCTCCTTTGACATACTCAAAACCTTGAGGATTAAAATTTCTTAGAGAGTCAGAATTAGGGATCTGGTACCATTAAAAAGAAAAGGGGCATCTTCTTCCTAAGAGGCTAAATCTTCTAAAGAAAATTGCAGAATTAACAATGTAGTAAAGTTAAAATGACAGTTTCTTTAATCCAAAACCATAGGCAAAAATATGAAAAAGTTAAAGATGATATGATGCTTTTATTACAATTTTCTTCCCCTTTCTTTATGCCTCAAGTTTCCAGTCCAGGCTGTTAGCATCTTTAAGCTGCTACTTTATTTTCTACAATATAGAAAATAAAAAATACACTTACAACAAGGTATTCGATGTCTATATTTTTCTTTTATAGAATAATGACTGCTTGTGTTCTTATAAAAATTATACATATTACTTTACAAAATTAAAAATGGTAAAGTACAAAGGAGAAAGCACAATTTTACTAAAAATTTTACCACTCAAAAACAGTCATCTTTCAGATTTGGTAAACATTTTCCCAACATTTGTTTACCATGTATCTATAAAAGAAAAAAGAGAATAGTGAGAGAGACAGATAAGAGAATGAAAGGTTCAAAGAGGCTGAGAAAAACAGAGTTTTAAAAAATCATATATGAGCTAACAACAACTATGAAATATAATGTTGTAAAATAGCAAGATTTTGTTACATTAGAATTTAACATAAATATTAAAAAAGAGAAACTGAAGGAATTTCTAATCCTCTGGAAAAGAATATTTTTCATTAGAATATAAGTCCTAAGTGATCTGTCTACGGTTAAAAAAATGATTAGGAAAACACTTTATCTAGATCCATTATTGTTTTATTTCATGTTTCAGTATTGTGAAGTATTGATTGACTCATGGGAAAATTAGCACACGGCCACCCAGTTTCTTTCTTCTGCTTCCTGTATTTATTGGTTATTGTTTTACTTTGTCACAGTTTTTAACATTTGTCAATTTGTTCTCAGTCATAAATAATACCACATAAATTTTGTTGTATTTTTATACTTATGTATTTACTGGTTCAGTGTTCAAGTTTTTAGATCCATGTTCTCCATTCATTTTTTAATTTTGATTTCCCTTTAAGCTGGTTAAATGTTATTTTTAGGTAGACTTTTAGAAGATATTTGAATACCATATTCTACATTCTTGCATGCGTGAGAATATATGTTATCTTTATGCTTAAGGTGCAGTATAAAGGCATAGGAAACAAAATTGAAATAGCTGAACAAAAATAAATGAAAAATTGAAAGGACACTTTAGCTAGCTATAAAATTTTCAGGTCATCCTTTCTTTCCTTCAGAACTTTGTGGACTTTCCTGCATTGTCTCTTAGCTCTGAATATTGTTCTTTAATCATAAAAATGTCATTCATAATTTGTTTCATTGGTAGGTGGACTTATTGATTCCATACTCTGAATTCCTTCATATTTGAGGATGTCTCAGTGTTGTGATTGATCTGAACATAAGTTTAACTGGATAGGATTTTCTATAGAGTGGATAGATATGCTTCCAGAGAGCATAGATATAGGTTTTTTGGTTTTTTTTTAACCTTATAAATTTTGCTTCCTTGTCTTCTGAGATTAAATCCTATGAAGAATTCTGAGGCTCATTTAAGTTTTCTGTTTATAGGGAACTTGATTTTTCTACTTGGATAGCTGAAGGTTTTTTTCTTTTTCCTTTGAACTCAACACCTACACCAGGAGATTCTCAGCATCAACTAATTTCTATCAGCTTTTTCTAGAATGTGTTGTACCCTTAGCTTGATAAATCTATTTCTTCCTCTTTTAAGACACTTTTTCCCTTATATATCTGATTATTTCTCCATCTGTTGTTTTCTCTGATTCAAAGACATTGATTATTCATTTTCTATTGTTTTCCTTTATTTCTATTTCCCTTTTCATTCACTAAAATCTGAAGCCTTTTCCCTATGCCACTAATTTTATTTTCAGTCATGTCTATTCCATTCTACTTGTGCGAATTTATTTATTAACTATATAATGATGTTTTGATCCTCAATTTGTCTAAGTCCCACAATCTCTTTTATATCATTTTATTATTTTAATAGCCTGCCAAGTCGCTTCAGTCGTGTCCGACTCTGTGTGACCCCAAGGACGGCAACCCACCAGGCTCCCCTGTCCCTGGGATTCTCCAGGCAAGAACACTGGAGTGGGTTGCCATTTCCTTCTCCATTTAATAGCCTACCTTTTAACAACTTAGTAAATTTGTGCCGTATTAAATTTTCCATAGCACATGAAGTACTCAAAAAGAAATTTTGTTTTTCCTTGGGTTGTATTTTATTCCAGATGGATGTTCCATCTCTTGTTTGCATGTCTTATTCCTTTTTAACATTCTTTTTCTCATCTTTAATGTGAAATCTTTAAGATCCTGGCTTAATGCGGGAAGGTTTCCTACTAGATTCACAACCCTATATGAGCTCTATGTATATTAGTATTTGTCCCACCTCATATACAGCAAGACAGTCGAAACCAAAATTCAGATTTGCAGGTTTGTCAGATATTCTCATTGACAAATACCTATGGGGTAAACAGGGCCTCTCCTGCTCTGGGAGAATTGTGACAATCCCTTTAGTTTGACTAGCTCCTTGATTTCTCAACACTCAGTGCTTTTAAGGTGTTTTCACTGTTTTATATGAAGGTTGTTTTCAGCAGAAGGTCTAGTCTAACAGGATTAGTTTGCCGTTATATAACGTGGAAGTCCCTTCACGTCATTCATACATCCATCCTCTAATTTGTCTTGTCCTTACTTAGTATGTGAAGTCCTGTGGAGATCGTCTCCTTGTGCTGAGAGATGTTGGGTAAGTTATTTTTGCCCTTCCTACTTGATCTGAGACCTGTCTTTCCTCTCAGTAACAGCTTAGTGTGTTCTTTTCTGGGTCTATATCATGAGTACTTTGAAGGAGGAAGTATTCTGGTACACTTCATCTTAGAGAACCAGAGACTCTGCTCCTTCTCCTGAGGTTTTTTTTTTTTTAAATGTCCTTCATCAGAGTTCACTTCACCTAGTTGGGAATGTATCTTATTGCCCTAAAGCTTCTCTCCAAAATTTTGAGTTTTTCCTGCACCTAATAATATTCTGAAATCTTTTAGTAATAGGATTCTGTACTGAGGGCTTCTGTTCTCGAAATTACTTTCTTAGGTATTACTTATACTATAGTAATTAAATAGTAATTAGTATACTTCACTGTTACTATTACTTTACACAGATACAGAGAATAAACAGGTAGTTGTCAGAGGGGAGAAGTGAAGTAGGTAAGAGAAATAGGTGAGGGAGATTAAGTGGTACAGACTTCCAGTTACAAAGTAAATGAGTCGCAAGGTATGAAATGGACAGTGTGGGGAACATAGTACTTATGTAATATCTTTCTGTGGTGACAGATAGTAACTAGACTTATTGTGGTGATCATTCTGAAGTGTATAGAAATATTGAATCACTGTGTTGTGCACCAGAGCTAACATAGTATTGTAGGTCAGTTACATTTCAAAAGCAAACTCATAGAAAAAGAGATTAGGTTTGTGGTTACTAGAGGCCAGGGAGTGAGGGAAGGGGGAATTGGGTGAAGGCAGCCGAAAGGTACAAATATATCTTTCCATGAGATAAATTAAGTACTAGGGGATATAGTGCACAACGTGATAAATATAATTAAAACTGTTGTATAGTATATATAAAAGTTGTTAAGAGAGTAAGTCCTAAGATTCTCATCACAGGAGAAAAGCCTTTTTTCTATTTCTTCTATTTTGAAATTTAAATAAAGTTGACTAATTTTGACCCCCCACAAATCATCTCTGTATGAGATGATGATGTTCACTAAACTTTACTGTCATATTCATTTCATAATGTATGTGAGTTGCATCATCACACTATATACCTTAAACTTACACAGTTGTTGTGCTTATTAGTCACTTAGTCGTGTCCAACTCTTTGCATGAACTATACAGCCTGCCGGGCTCCTCTGTCCATGGAATTCTCCAGGCAAGAATGCTGGAGTGGGTGGCATTCCCTTCTCCAGGTGATCTTCCTGACCCAGGAATCACATCCAGGTCTCCTGCATCACAGGCGAATTCTTTACGACATCCGAGATGGTATAAATAAAACTAGAAGAAAAAAATTACTTTCCTGACTCAACCCCAAATGCCTCTGTACACCTTCAGTTTCTGTCCACATTATGAGATGTACAAGGAAAATTCTAAATATTTTCTCTACTTCTTTCAACCCATTCTGGGGTTCTCAGTAAAGCAGCTTTGAGACACATCAAAATAATTTTCCTCCTCTTTCCCACCTGATATTTTTTGAAATTTGTGGCTTGAGGTTATACCATTTTCTTTGTCTGTTGCTGGTGAACATCTTACTGACTTTTCACTACTTTTCATTCCTTTTGTTAAATATCAGAGCAAGGAGATTCTGTAATCTGAATTCATTCTACTATCTTCCTCTAAATCTAAGATTCTACATTTTAACAGAAGCTAAACCAAAGGAATGACTGTGTGTCTTCATTTGAGTTCTTTCAGAAATAGACCCTGAGACACGTTTTTAAGCAAAAGTAATTTCTTTGTAAAGTGATCCCAGGGACTAGGAGAAGTGTAGAAAAGCAAGAAAGAAAATGATATTCATAAAGGGTGTACTAGCAAGCAAGTTGCAAGTTAATTTCCCTGGAAAAACTTAGGAAAGAGTTTGGAACACACTTCACAGTTATCTCACCCAAGAGAAAAGGGCACTAGTGGATTTGCACACTAACTCCTGCCATTCATGGTTTGAGGCTGTTCCTGGGATCATAATTCCCATTCCCTTCCTGCCTGCCCCCCACAGAGGTAGTACAACAGGTCCCGATGGTCAATGAAGTTTCTTAATAAGACACAGCCTCTAGAAGTTTGAAGTTGAGCTGTCGTGCCCCAAAATGGTAAAATCCAAGGGAATATGGCCAGGGCATACTGCGTGGTGGTAAATTTCAGGAATCTTGGTATCTGCGTAAAACAAGTCTGAGAGGAAGGAGGATTGTCTCTGGGCTGTTTAAATGGTAATACCACTGAGTGGTCTCCCATTTGATACCAAAAGTAGATCTTGGGCAGCGGTCCCTTGAGTTTATATAGTTATAACATCTCTTCAAATTTAATGGACTCACTTATAGATAAAATCAGGGGGAATACTTGGGAGGCTTACAAAAAAGGTGAGGGGGAGCTATTTTAGTCACTTAAGCTGGAAAAACCACAGGCACCTTTAAAAATTTTATAGATATATATTTCACATATGTGTGTATATATATATTCATATAGAGAAAGATATATATGTAGACGTGTATAAATTATATTCATTATGCATGCATATGTTTTCATATGTATAAGAGGTGAGTATAGGTGAGGTGATACATGCAAAATAAGTGTGTACAAAGTTGTGTGTTGCATGGGCGCCATATGGACTCTTGGAGAACATTTAGAACGGTGCTGGTTTGCATCCCCGTCAATTCCGATCTGACGCATAGGGAAAGGATCACATAGTTGTCATGGAGGCCACTGCATAAACCCCACTCTCCTGCAATCCTACTTTCAAGTGAAAGTGAAAGTCTCTCAGTCGTGTCTGACTCTTTGCAACCCCATGGACAATAGTCTCTGGAATTCTCCAGGTCAGAATACTGGAGTGGGTAGCTGTTCCCTTCTCCAAGGGATCTTCCCAACCCAGGGATCGAACCCAGGTCTTCAGCAGTTCAGGTGGATTCTTTACCAGCTGAGCTACCAACAATCCCTTTCATAAAGGTATGATACTGATTTTAGTGTTATAAGGGGTTTTTGTGACTTTTGACAGCTGTGCATGTCATATATCAGAATGGATTTCCACGAATGCAACCCTTACACTCTGTGTGAACTATCTAACTTACTGGTTAAAAAGGGGTGATTTAAATTCAAACTAAAAGCAAAAAAAAACTAAAAAGATCTCCAAGCTTATTCATTAAGGTAGAGAGAAAATTATCATTTTAAATACCATGAAATTAGGGAATTTCGATCAGCTATTTTGCATATAAAGTACATATAGTTTGAAATGCAAGTGTAGTTCAGAAGTCCAACCCAAGGACTTGGAAATTGTATATATGTTATAAGGAATATCAGCTTACTTGTTTCATGGTACTTGACAAAATTACCCACACTAAAAATCGTTATTTAAAAATTTCGGAGTATTCTATTTCACATTGACTGATAACTGAATCAAGAATATCAAGTGGAAAAGGTGGAAATGTTTGATATTTCTTTGGCTAAAATAAGAAAAAAGCCAAGGAATAACTTAACTACTTAATATATGATGGAGTCTCTGTATTTCTGAGTAATTATTTTCCATATCCATAGAGGGAGGCAGAGAAGGGAGGGAGAGACGAAGATAGACTGAAAAACAGACTCACAGGGAATGTAAGAATGAACTTACTATTGTCTTGGGATCTTGAAACTCAAAACTGTGGCCTCCATTAGCAAGAGATTTTGTTCAGATGTAAGAAACAACTTGTTAGAGTAGATAAATTGTTGGAGTATGTCCCTGAGTGATCTCATGGAGTGCCCACTTCTAAAGTCTTTCAGAGAAGAAACTGCCATCTTTTGTGAAAGATTTCTGTGAAAGGTCCAGGCCAGAGTTTGAGTTATTATAATGTCCAGAGGCTCTGACTACTCTCTGAAGGGGGAATGGCTGTTGTTTTAGAAAATGTACATGCACTACTACATCTCAGTAACTTGCACCCACAAAACCAATTTTTTCACACAACTCCTCCTTCCCCAAATCTCTCCAGTTATGTCTCTAATCCCTGGGCTACTCCATACACTCGTAAGTTTGTTTCTTCCACTCTTTATGTTTCATCGTCACATCAAGTAAAGCTCCAAATTCATCTATAAACTATGCTGTTATGGGTTGAATTGTGTCCTCTCCAAATTCATATGGTGAAATCCTAAGCCCCAGCACCTCAGAATGTGACTGTACTTGGAGATAGGGTGTTTAAAATAGTAATTAAATTAAAATGAGATTGTTGGGATGGGCCCTAATCCAAGGTGACTGGTGTCATTATAAGAAGGAGAAATTTGGACACAGACATGTTCAGGGGAAGACCATATAAAGACACCGGGAGCAAACGACCATCTATAAAGCCAAGAAGAGAGACCTCAAGAGATAGCAATCCTGCCGACACCTTGATCTCAGACTTTCTTGCACAGCATCCCTAGCAAACTAATACAGACTTCCTTTCCCTCCCATCCCCTCTCCCTTTCCTTTGCTTTCTCTGGGACAGCCTGCCTAGGCTCACTAACATTTCTTTTCCTTTCGGCTTTAAAACATAGCCCTCCCCCATCTCTTAAGCTGTCTAGAGATGTTGTCTTCACTGAGAACTGTCATGTCTTTGCTGTTGTACTCAGGCATCCATCAATGAGAGTTAGACCCAGAACCCTGTTAGGAGAGAAAACACTGTGAATCTCACGACTGATTGTGAGCAAGTTTTCATGCACAGAAGACACTGCCTTCTGTCATTTCCATTTTTAAAAAAGTGTATGTTAGAAAAACTTGTTTTGTGTTTGTATGGCTTATCAAATTTGATAAAGTATTTTTTGAAGTCATAACTTTGCCTAATTCTCCCTACATTTCAAGTCAATGTTTTTGCAAGACCCTGGAACTCAGAGAGGTTAAGTAACTTGATCAAAATTGCACAGTGAGTAAATGGCAGAGCTGGAAATGGAACCAAGGTAAAGATAAGCACTGTCACTGACTCCCATGGTGGGATGGTCAGCGGGAGCTGTTTTACACTGTGACTGGTTTCTCTCTTCTCTGCCTGGATTTCCATGGTCTTGCCATTCATGCATGATCACCTCTGGCTAGGTGTTTGCTCACGAATCATTATCACCCCAGCTAAATCAGAAGCTCTGGGGAGACAGGCTCTGGGCTGTGCTTTCTGTTTAGTTACAGTTGTCTGAGGAACATTTCTTGATTGATTGGTTAAATGAACTTTTTACTAGAGAATTTGGCATATCTTTTGGCATCCGGTTTTCCAAAGACGTATGCAAAAGTGACAGGGCTCTCACGATGTTGATCTGGTCTTTCTCGACAAAGGTTAGGAAAGGGTATGTATAAAAATAATTCCATGGATTGACATTATATTATAGTAATTATGATTATTATACCCTGTATTTATATAGCTCTTGCTCTCTCTCTCTCTAAGGGGCTCATAGTCATTTGTAAGCAGTGGGCCTTATCCTGCTGCTAAATAGAAAATAAATTGCTTATCTCTTGGAAGAGAATTAACTCTTTCAGGGCACTGGGGTACCATTTAGTAAATTAGTAATCCTCTAAATGGCACTCTAGATACGTAAGATCCCCCGTATAAACTGGAAAATGAACGTGTTCCCAGTGCTTAAAAGAAATCAGGGCATGGCTAACAGAAATCAGACAGCAAGCTTAAAATAAATGTAATGTACTTATCTCTCTCCTCTAATAACTTTGTGTTCATTCTCATGGAAATCTGTTTGTAAGTAAAGATGAATCTATTTGCTAAAAGCTGGCACTTCTGATCTTTTAATCTACTAATATGAGAGCAATCAAGGAAAGGAGGCAGATGACAGGAGAAGGAGAACAGTGGTGTCTATACATTCGGGGTTAGTGATCATTTGTTCAGCTAAGCAGATTTTGAGCAATTCATGATTTTTTTTTTTTTTTTCCAAAACAGTTTGGTAGGCCAGCCTTCATAGTTCCCTTAGTCCCTGAGAATATGCATCTACTACCAAAATAGCGGTTAGTGAATTGCCATCAGTCTCATAGATCTCCTTGGAGTCACTGATAAGGTAGGTAGGGGCCCAACCATAAATCAACACTAGATTTAGAAATTCAACTCTCAGTCAGTCAGAAATGAAATTGAAGGCAATTAACACAAGCTCAGAGTTGCTGGAGATTTTCCATGATGGGTGTAGAGAAACAGGTATAGTTAACTGATACTAAATTCTGGACCATTTTTTTTAAAAAGATCAGCTACAGTCTTTCTCTCTCATCTTTACTTTTTCTTGCTTGTATTACTTGGCAGCACATGCTGTCTTGAAGACGTTGCCCCCCAAATTAGGATCTGATCTCCTCATCCCATTTGAAAATTTTGGAATTCACTTTTTGACTCAAATGCCTCTTGGACACACTTGCTCGTCGAGGTGCTGCTACACTGAATTCTGATCGTAATTCAGTAACACATTATTGATTGTTGAAACTTTCGGTTTATGTGCAATGAGATGGAATTTGGAAACTGGTGGTGTCTTATTGACTTTCTGATTTGCGCTGCTGGGAAGCTCATTGGATGGTCAGATGGGCTGCTGCCAGGCAGTTTGGCAGTTCAGTAAACACTCTGCGGTTACTCTTCCAGTTGTGCAGCATTCCCCTCAGTGTCCCTTCACTCAGATCCCATGCACTGAGGAGCACATTAGACTGCTGACTACTGTCCTAGTTCCTTTCCCTCAACCCCGTGTCCAGGAGTTAGCCTCTCTCTAAAGCCTTGTCCCCACTCTTTGGGTTTTTCTTTCCTCTTCCTGCCCCACTGACAGCCAGCTACCAGGGGCCTCTTTACACAGGCTTCAGCTTTTTAAGGTAAATATGCCATGTAAGTCCAATTTCAGCAATCTGCATACCTCTGAGGCCCTCAAACTCCAATGAGCATCCTTAAAGAGAAGAATCAGCAGGCTGCTAAAAAGAAATCAAAGCAGGTCAGCAAAATGTCTTCAAAGGGGTAAGGACGGGTGAGCCACATAGACGAACAGCTTTCATTTTCCAGTAAGCTCTGTGACTGGTGACAAAAATAAACACTAATGGAGAAAGTGAATATTCAGTCTAATTGTATAATTGTAGCTCGCTATCTGTACATCATACAGGGACTGAAGTAATAGAGTTCTGGGAAGTAGCTCTGTGGTCTCCCCACTGCATACCTATGCATTTTGCATCTAGTTGCAGTCTGGCAGAAGTAAAAAGTCCAAAAGCACCAGGTCTGAGAATTCTATCACCCATAAATTCCTAATACTCACCATCTCAAGATGAAGGTCAGTCGCAATAGCGCACAGAGCTCAAAGGTGGCCAAGTGAGATGAACAAAGCTGGCATGAGAAACAGAGCCACTAATTCATCTCCCGGGTGGCCCTTTTAATATTCCAAACCTCATTTAATCATCAGGCAGGCCATTGAACCAAGGAGCCTGGTCAGCAGTGCCCTTCTGCTGACTGACTTTTCAAACTTTCTAGCAAGTAAGGAAGCGGATGGAGTTCTTACCCGCTTCTAGTGCTGATACTAGACCCTCAGAGACTTTGCCAAGGATGAGGAAGTTGGATTCCGTTCAGTCCCTTTGGTTTTGGGAGGAAGGCAAAAGCTCCAGAGGTCATATGTTATGACGATATAAAACAGATGCACTTCCCTTGCCCAAATCCCCATCTCTTCCTTTTTGACATCCTCTTGCTCTCAGATTTGCAGTGTCTTCAGCAAACACAGCCGCTGGCTTCAGGCTCAGAGCCTCTGTCTCCTTTGTCTCTGATTTTGGCTGCCACTTCCTCTGCTGTTTGTGACTACGATTTCATCTGGAGTGGAAAACACCCTCACGCCCTAGGCAGGTAGGAAGTTTCCGTGAAGAGGACATTTGTATGGCAGTTGTTGGAGTAATTACCACACATTTTATTTTCAAATTTTCCAGAGGGAGCTGGAAATATGGAAAGCATTTGAGTTTCTGAAAATGATAATTTAACACAAATGTAGTCATCATAATTAAGGATTATCATTAATGCATTATTATTTTTCTACTTTATAACCCAGGAATTGTTTTAATCCCTGAGTTTTGTACAACCCAGAGGCAATGCATAGATGAATAATATGATTTGTATTAGATATCATTGTTTTTCCTATCAATATAGAATATTCCACAAGAACTTAAAATACATTTGGCTGATTATTGCTTTCATCTACTTATGTGCATTTTATAATTTGCCTCAGACCCTCTTCTCTCATGATTTCTGTGGCTTTGTTCAAATGGCCAAGCCTGCCTTTGAGCCATTATGAGTTCATAATGATTGATGGACTTTTCCCATGGACCGCATTATCAACATCTACACTTCTGCAGGGAAAACATCTTTACCAAGGAAGATCCAATTTTTGTTTCTCCCTATTTGTTGTTAATCTGACTTTGATAATGTCATCAAAGCCTTTTCTATACTTTTTTTCTTGATGAGCTGGAATTCTCTGGAGCTGAGAGTTGCAGGCATGGGAGAGAGTGATAAACTGGGACCACAGAATTAGGCAAATGTTCTTTGACATTCCCCTGCCTCAGACAAAAAATTGATGGACCTGCATTTGTAATTTCTTAGGTTTAGGGCAATCCCATAACCACTTGTCCTTCACATCAATTCTGTTAAGTCATCTAACTCAAGAAAATGAAGCCAAATAAAAAGTCGGACATCTAAGTTGAAAGATTTTTGAGGGCAAACTAATTGCCCTTAGTTTCAGCTTTCTTTGATGCCCACTGGTTTAGGAAAGAAGCATAATATTGAGAAAGACTACAGAAGAATTGGCAAGGACGACTTTGCCAATATTTGAAAAAATAGCAGGCACTAATGTCTAGTGGGTAAAAATCGCAGGTAGATCATACCCAAGAAATAGTGAGGTCTGACTTGATTAATACTTCCCACTTAGAAACAGTTTTATCTGAAGACTGGTAAGCACAGACTTGTTGGTAAAATACTAATGATAGACTACCTCATTTATTCAGAAATTACATCCAGTAATATTGACTATTTAGAATAAAATAAAAAGCTCAAAATAATGATGGGGGAAGCCGTCTACAGAAAAAAAAAAAAAAAGTATGACACAACATGCACACACAATTCCTGCTTAGGTAAAAATCTTTCATATATTCTTGCTTAATATATTTTAGAAATATTTCGTTAAAACATTTAAAGTGAAAACAATGATTTGGTGCTTGAAGGCATAAGCTTCATTTTCCCACCATGTTCATATACCCCTCAATCCCATGTCAGATAAAAAAGGCACTATTGTGTAAAACTCCTTTCCTGAAATTAATGTATTAATTTCTACAGTGCTTTTTATAGTTTGCAAGTTAAAGATGGTCTCCAAGAGGGAACTGAGTGTCTTGTTCTTGCTTTCGTTACTGGTTGATTGTGTGACCTTGAACTGTCATTTAATCTCTCTGGCCCTAAAATTTTTCATCTGCAAAATAAGGTTTTACTTCAAAATTAAGTTTCTGCTATTTGTGAGAAGCCACATGATTCTTATGCAGTCGATCACATCAGGCAACTGGTAGATTCCAGGCTTCCCTAGAGGTTGTTTGGCCAAGACACTGAGGAAGCTGCAGTCTAAGAGAAGCCAGACCAGCTTGAATGAATAAGATGTCTGGGGTGGGGAAGGTGTGGGCAGGTGTGTGTGTGGGAGGGTATGGAATAGGCATAGTTTGAAACTCAGGAGAGCCAGGGACACTTGGCTGTGTACTTTGGGCCAGCCTCCCCAGAGCTTTCCTGTGAATCTAAAGACTTGTTTTAAGTGAAGCTTTGTGCCATCTCCAGAAAGACAGTTGGATCACTTAGATGTCCGTCTACCATGAAGCTGAAAACAAACCGGAGGGAGCCATTCCCCCAACTCAGTCAGAGTATCACCTGGCTTTACGGCATCGATATCTTCAGAGGACACAGTAAGCCAGACACTCAGGGCCCCAAGAGCCCACACTATGGCAGCAGGAGTATCATCACCCAGCCTGCTAGGCTGTGGGAGAACTCACCACCCATTTGGGGAGCAACAGCAGATACACCTACTGTGGATGTGGGTGCTGGGAGGTGCCCTCAAGGTCTGTAGGGACAGCCCAGACGGATGGGCTAGGGGGAACAGCCCGTGAGGCAGAAGGCAGATTCCTGTGGTAACTGGGGTACCTGGGAGAATCAACCAGTGACAGGAGACTTGAGTGGAGGCAGAGATTCTAGGATAGCACGTGGGGTGTGAGCCTGAGGCATAGAGCTCATGACTGTGACTTCACCTCCATGATTCTCATCTAGGGCCGTTGTGCCTTTCAGGAACATTTGATGCCTGGAGGCACTTTGGACTGTCACAAGTATGGGGGAAGGAGTGCTGCTGGCATCCAGTGGGCAGAGGACACAAATGCCACAGTGTACAGAGCAGCTCCCCTCCCCCACCAAAGAATGATCCGGTCTGAAATATCAATAGTACCAAGGCCGAGAAACTCCACAAGCCTGCACGCAGCTGTGACAAGGGACAATACAGGTTCCACCCCTGTGCACCAAGAACTAGACTGTGTGCCACGTGGCCGACCAATGTAACAAGGAGGATGGTCCTGTGATCACAGTCACATAAATAACCTCCCTAACACTATGAACCGACCATGTACTCAGTCCTCTCCCTGCAGGACTGTTCTTTGCCTTTCACAGATACCTACCCACTTAATTCCCATCACAACTCTAAGAAGTACATATGGCTCTTATCTGCAGCTTAACAATGATTTAAATAGCCATGCTGCCAATTTACCAGAAAGAGTCAACCAGACTCTTTGTTTGGCCAATCTAAGTGGTCAGCTGAAGCACACGGTCCATGCAGCAGGGACTGCTAAAGTCATTGACCTTGCATCTCCACCACTGCCTCAGCAGCTGGGAAACAGAAGGCCAGCCCAGGACTCCCAGATACCCACTCGACATCTTGATATCAGCCTCGATCATGTGATCAGTCCACCTCTCATACCATATTATTATTTTGTGGGGTGCAGAGGAAGAAATTACACAACTACAGATAGCACAGCATCAGGTGATGTGGAAAGGAACTGGCAAGAATCCAGTGACTCAAAGTATCTATCAAAATAGACCACGAAGTCCCCAAATCTGTTTTTGCCTCAATTATTCAAACACATGCAGATTTTAAATTACCCAGATTACTGGGGCAAGGTAGCCTTCCCCTGTTTCCATAGGGTTTTAGTAGATAAATTTAATGAGATGGATGACTTAGTCCTCTCACCCATGGTTCTGTGGCATTGTTTTCTGCAGAGGAGCACACAGCCTTCCATTCACCTTTTATCTCAATCAATCGTCTTGTATTTACTGAGGGCCCCAGGAGTGGGTCGCAAGAGGTGTAGATCATTCAATTTGTCGCAGCGCATATTTTCAATATTATGATAAGAAGACAAGGGACTCTGCATTTTGTCAACTTGCAAGGCCAAGATCGATCAGCAAATAGATGTGCCTCCCCGTATTCGGAATTAAAGTGTGTGTTTTGGCGGTTTATTGACAGTTGATAACTACTGACCACTAGTCCTGATAGAGTTACAAAGGTCAGGTCATGGCAGGTCAAAGCCACAAAGAAGGCGGCCTTCTCTTGGAGTCTGCTGCCCTCCCAGAAGGGAAATGCAGGTCAATAACTAAGCCACCTGTGGGGTCTGGAGGCTTTTTCAGTCTTTCTGCTTCTTTCTCTGTGGTGACCTAACCCCCGTGCAGCTCTGTCTTCGCTGGCCTTTACCCTGAACACGGCTGCCCTGGGAGTCCCACGGGTACCAAGGGAGCCAGGACAGCACTGGGCAGCCCCAAACCCCCCAGTACGGGCTCAGCCCTGCAAGGCAGATGCCCTTTCACAGGGCTCACTTCTGCTCCACAACCTCAGAGAGTTAAGGACACACAGAGGAAAAGGAAATGGCTGCCTTTATGGCTCCCCCAGGAGTGCCTGCTCTCCTGTGCATATGCAAACCACTCTTGGCAAGCAGAAGTTTAATTAAAAGCCTCTCAGAATCCCTCTCCAGCTGGGGTGGGCCTCGGTCACCGGGAGGGGCCTGATCAAGTAGATGTGAAAACACACAGAGGAGAGGTCTCAGTTCCCAGGAAATGTCATCTGGTCTGCCTCGCTCGGTGCCTTGCTGAGGAGGGGGGAGGCGGGCTGTGCCAGGGTGTTTGATGCAGTATCCATTGTCTACCTGAAAGATGCAAATGATATTCAAATTTGGTTCCAGTGTACAGGCTGCTTGCATATACCCCATAGCAACCCTCAAGCAAGTGACTAATGGGAACATGTGTTCTTTCTATTTTTATAAGGCTGGGAGAACAAGGGGATGGAGGGCTGAGCTTGTGGGGTTTGAAATCTCTCTTTTCAGGGGACCTGCAGCTGTCTGGAATGATAGTAATATCTAGTGGCAGCTCCATGGCAGTGGCCCTGACCTGCTTAGATGCTCTGTTCCATGGAGGCCCAGGAGCTGAGGAGGCGGCCCTGCCCTTCCCAATCCTTCTCTCCAGCCAGAAGGTGTGGGACCGGGGGACTTGACAGGGCTTGTAGGACGGGTCTCCCCAGTCTCCCTTCCTGGTGGCTTGCCCAGATGTGAGTCTCGGCAGGACTATATCTCAGTCGCCACTTGTGGGATGACTGTCCTGTACATCAGTATTGTTAGCACATCAGCATTGTTAGTACAACAATCATCTGCATTGTTAATTTGATGATTCATGGCCATCTCTCTGTAAGGTCAGATGGGGGAGCTATGTCTGGCCAAAGCCTCTTACAGCCCTAACTGGAAAAAAATCAGAAGAATGATTCCATCCAACACAATCTTAGTATCAAAAATCCATTTTTGCTGCTTAGTTCTCATTGCTGATAGGGTTATGAAGGCAGTGATGGGCCTCCCTCAACTTGTATTCACCCTTCGATCCAGTGAACAAGACTCACGTGGCAAAGAGGACAAAGTAGCAAATGGGATCTTTTATATGAAAAGTGATCTCGTTGTGTGAATAACAGAGTGCAAGAATCATGAAATGCTAGAATTCAAAGGGATTGGGACAGACAGACTGGATCAGTGACCATTAAACAGAACTCGAAAAAGCCTTTTCTGAGGGAAGGAAGTGCTTAGAGCTCTGGATTCCTTGCCTCTTCACAGTCTAGCTCCAGTTGATTTGTTTTATGTTGTGTATCTCTGCATCCAGTCTATAAAATGGAGTTATGTCTAACTCCAGTTCACTAATGTGCGTAGTCATGTCCCACTCTTTGTGACCCCATGGATTGTAGCCCACTAGATTCCCTGCCCATGGGATTTTCCAGGCAAGAATGCTGGAGTGCGGAGAAGGCAATGGCACCCTACTCCAGTACTCTTGCCTGGAAAATCCCATGGACGGAGGAGCCTGGTGAGCTGCAGTCCATGGGGTCGCTAAGAGTCGGACACGACTGAAAGACTTCACTTTCACTTTTCACTTTCACACATTGGAGAAGGAAATGGCAACCCACTCCAGTGTTCTTGCCTGGAGAATCCCAGGGACGGGGGAGCCTGGTGAGCTGCAGTCCATGGGGTCGCACAGAGTCGGACACGACTGAGGCAACTTAGCAGCAGCAGCAGCATACTGGAGTAGGTTGTCATTTCCTTCTCCAAAGGATCTTCTTGACTCAGGAATTGAACCCGCATCTCTTGCATCTCCTGTACTGGCAGACGGGTTCTTTACCACTGCACCACCTGGGAAGCCCCAGCTGACTAACAGGGGCTACCTAAATTGCTATGATGAGGATCCTAAGGCCAAGTCCTTGATCTTTGAAAAAGAGAACTATAAGCATCAGGACTGGAGAGTGATGCGTGTTAACCATGCATTTGCTGTCCCTAGCATCAGCTTGCTTTAAAGAAAGAAGTCTGAGATTTTTAAAAGTGTAAAGACCATCACGCTCTGTTTTCTTGCATTTAGATAGGAATCTTCAGCCAAACCTAGGCAGAGATATATTTCGCTTTTAGTGACAAATGCTCATGGTAACCTGTTATCAACTCAGCAACTCTTCACAACCTCTTGTTCTAAGGAAACCAGGCTGCTACCTTCATAAAAGTCAAATATCCATCTTCCCCTTGCTAAATGGAGGAGAATCTTGGAGATGAAATTAGGATCCCAAGGTCTAGTTGCTTCTCCCTTGCGGAGAGTCATCTCCACAGACACCATTAAAGGCCCCTGCTTGTCTTATCAAGGCAACACTGGGACATAATGATTGTTAGAAGTCAGGTGCTTCATCCATTTCCAGTATCTTAAAGTGACTCTCCTTGATCAAACTTCTAAGTTTTCTCTCCCAAGGAACTAAATCATGGAATTATATATGAAAGATAACCATCACATCACTTTTCTAAATACTTTCTAAAATTAAGATTAAGTTAACAATAAGTAATTAGGTTAATAAATAAGAAAACATTTATAGATTATATGGGATATTAGTGGTTTGTAAAGTCCTAGCTTTTCTAAGAATGTGAACTTTTTTGAAAACTATGAAATAAAAGATGAGGATTTAAAAATCACATAAAATAGGATCCCAAATTATTGTATATATGTATAGGGATATAACTGAAGGGGATACGTATATATACACATGAAGTAAAAGAATGTTGATGGTGCTGTCTCTGAGTAGTGCTATTGTGGGTGAGTTTTGGGTGTTTTGTAACTTTTTTCTGTTTGACAGATTACTTTTATAATCAGGAAATGTTTACTCAAAAAAAAGCCTAGACTGCAAAAATATTAAGATGCTTTATTTTTAAGGGTACCTCTGTACTAAAGTCCCTAGAATTAGGCTGCATTCGAGACAGCTGTAAAGGGAAAGTGAAGTCAATTTTCTCTCAATACTGTATCCACTTGGGGGTAGTATGCAAACTGCATCATTCATGCTGAAAGGAAACTCACACTTTCTCTGCAATTAGGTGTTTGGCCTTCTTTATCAGGAAATAACTTCAAATTTCCATTTGTCTCTGCCAGTATGGGAGCATCAAAATCCATGTCTTATCATGTCCTAAAGCAGGCATAACTGTAACCTGCTAAAGTGGTCCTTTGAGTCCCTACCACATTCCAGCAGTGTGCTGGGGACCAGCAATATAAAGATACTTAGAGTATCATCCCTGCTTTGGAGGGACCTTTGGTTGGACTAAGAGAAACATAAAAATGCTAAAAATTAAAGGTAAATACCAGGTGTCATCTGTTATTTCATGGCAGGCACTCTCCTAGGAAAACATTCATATATATCATCTCACGTGTTCACCTAAACCTGCGCCATAGGTCCAGTCTCCCCATTTGTGAGGTGGAGACGATGACACCTCAGCAAGTGGCAGGTGGTGGAACCAGAACCCAATACCCATTTCCCTGTACTCACTCCTGGTTTAACTCTTGAGCCAAACTGATGTTGGCATACAAGAGGAAAGCCTTGAGTCTCCCTGAAGAATGTAAACTACCAGTGGAAAGGGTTCTTTTGGTCTTGGTCCTGGTTTGGGGTCCATTTTTTCTCCTGCTGTATTCCTCACACCTGAAACAGTGAGTGCCTGGCAAGCATGGAGAGTGAGTACCCTCTAACCAAAGTGGGGTTGCCGGTTAGCAGATAAAATAAAGGACATCCAGTTAAACTGAAATTTTAAACAGTCAGTGAATACTTGTTAAGGTGAAAAGTATGTCCCATACCATAGTTAGGAAGTACTTTAAAATTATTCTTTGTTAGCAGAAATTCACATTGTGCTGGACATCCTGGGACACCTGGCGACCCTGAGCCATGACAGCCAAGGGCAGCCTGGTGGTGAGTTAAGTTGATAGTGTATCGGAAGGTGCTCACCAATTACATAAGACAGTTGCAGCAGAGTCAGGAGCAAGGCATGGAAGGGTGAGGATGCCTGGTTGGTTCAGGGAGCTGAGGGTACCAGTCTCGACTGGGTAGCAGAGTTCCCAATGGTGGGTGTGGACTGACATGGTATATATATATATATATATATATATATATATACACACACACACACACACATATATATATATGTTCTTTTGTGGGAACTTGTGGTTGGGAATGTGAATGTTTTTATGTCCAAGTGACAATCATCAATAGGAGTGAGTAGGGGCTTCCCACTTTGTCCCTTTAGTGGAGGAGGCAGAGAGAGGCTGGGCTCTCTCATTAGCTTCACTCTCCCAGCACTTGCTCTGAACATACATCCTCTCCTCCTGGACCACACGAGCATCTGTGTGTGCTCCCTCTGTCGGGTAGTGGTTTGGAAGACTACCAACCCCGTGGAGGGTGACTGGGGGGAGCTGCCACCCCAGGGTCAGGTGATTGATGAAAGCTGAGAAAGGAAGGAAGGCCATGTCCTAGTTCCCAGGGGCCTGTAGTCCATGCTAAGGAGTTTCCTTCTGCAGACAGAGGGATCACCTTGGTGTATTGTAAACCAGGCAGGTGGCATACTCCTGCGTCCTTTAGAATGTGACTCTGGCCCCCTCTTGGAGGGTGGATTGGAGCCCAGTGACTGGAGGCAAATATGGAGTTAGCATGGATGCGAATGCAGTTGATTGGGGTTTGAGGATGGAGAGGAAGAGGACAGCTTTAATAATCAATAACTGTCTTCAGAGCCTGGCAGAAGGGCCTACGTGCTTTCAGAGCCCTGGATTCTCCTCCCAAGCCAGTGATAACCTTGTGGGCTTAAATGGAGAGCACAGGAGGTATAGGGGATGATGACATGGAGTAATCCACAGCTATTCAATCTGTCTGTCTATTAACTTATTTACGATGGGTGAATGAGGAGAAGGCAACAGATGGAGTCAGGAATGGACATGACCCCCCATTTACTCTGCTGACTCCCCTTGGCTTAAGGAAACATAGCTGTTCCCCTGCCCTGCGTGTCTGAGTGACCCAGGCTGAACTGGTTGCTGGGGGCAGATGCATTCGTAATGGAAGAGGCAAATTCACAGTTGGGGGTTGGAGGGAGGGTGTCGTGTGTCCACTGGATCAGGAAGGAGGAGGGAGGCATTTGCTTCTCCGGTAATAAGATTGTCAGGGCCCCTTCCCGGCCTGAATGGACCGAGGAAGGCTGCCAGGATGGCGAGCGAGCTCTTCTTAATTAGCACTAATGCAGTCGAGGCTGTTTTCTTAGCCTGACCAAAGGGAATAGTAATTAATATGGTGGAGGAGACAGACGGAGAGTTCAAGGCCGGCATGTGTGCCCCCGACCCTGGAGTCACTGGGGAAGGGGAGCCTGGCAGACAATAGCCTGGCTCCCACAGGCCTAGACAAAAGCTGGTCCTAGTTCTCAAACTTCAGCTCACTGTGGCCTCCCCATTAATGTGAAATCCTGTCTTTCCACTTCTGGAAATGGGACTGGCTTATTAGACTTGCCAGCTAAGGCATGTGGATGTGTGTGTGTATGTATGTGTGACTGTGTGTGTGAAGACATAATTGTTCTCCCACTTAAACTACTACACAAAGCCTGGGGAGGTCTTCATTCCCAGTGCCAGTGTGTGGCTCCAGTTGTGAGGGCGGGGCATGCTGGATCTGTGTCCCCACCAAGCAGCACACAGGTCCTACAGCATCCGTTTCACCCTGAAGTTTGCATAGCATCTTGGGCCTAGGAGCTCAGAACCGAGCATGGCCTTTTGCAAGCTGGGAAGAGCAGGAAGCTGGAGCTGAGGTGCCTCTGCAACCAGCAGACTAGACAGCAGACTGGAATGCAGGCAGGCTGATTGCTGTAGGACAAGAGCTAACAGTGATGGCCCACCTTCCAGGGAATCCTGGAAGAAATGCAGAATAGGAGTCGATGGAATAATGGTGAGTGGGGTCTAGATGGTTGCCTCCCTCATTAAAGATGACCTCACCTCCCTTGAATGACAGGTGGACAAGCAGACCCAGGGATAAATGAAAATACTCTGGACTCGCAGTGTCTCTTCCCCGTTTTAAGATGTTGATCTTCCCAGAGATGAATTTGGTTCTTTTAGATTTTTGCCCTCAACTTTCCTTAGGCTGGTTCTTTTTTTTCTCTTTCTTTCTTTAATTAAATACTGCTGCCTAACTCTTTCAGGTCAGCAGCAATGTCACTAGCATCAGCCATGAATCATGGCCAGGCTGACATTTTAAAAATGGCATCGTCAGGGCAGCAAGTGCAGGCCAGACACCCAGGCACAATGGCTGGACCCCGTAAATTACACTAAAAGTCTAATCAGAATAATCAACACGCTGACATCTTTATGCATGTGGGCAGGACGTGGGGAAGAGAAAGGCACTGCCTTGGATTTTGCTGAGATTTCACTTGCAGCAGATTCTGGTGCTTTTTGAGGATAAGAGAGAATCTTCAAGGTGTGTCTGTTGAGTGCTCTGTGACCTCTTTCCTCACATTTATGTTTGTGATAAAAACAGATATAATGAGTGTCTCCTGAGAGTGTGTTTGTTTGTATGCAGCTCGTGCAGCAGTCATATATTTTTTTCCTGCAAACATCCCACACACACATATTTCTTCATCACTATAGGTGCCCATGAATGGCTCTTGCTCTTACACACACACACACACACACACACACACACACACCTTGAGCATTCATGGAAGCTTCTGGCTAAAGAAGTCTATTCAAACTCTAAGAATGGTTTTCATAATTCTTACCTGAATTCTTTACTAGTCCGCCTTAATGGGGCTTCCTAAAGCCAGACAGGACAGCCACCGTATGGCCAAGGCCATTTATCACCCCTCACACTAGATTTTTCTATAGTTTGCAAAAAAGTATCCTCTCCCAAAACTTTGGGTTCCTTCCTTCTAATGGAAGGCATGGGGCAGGGGAGGGGGGAAATGTGCTCTGGGCCATACATATGCAGAAAGATCGCCTCCCAGTGATTAATTGGCCCCACCCAGTCACAGGCAGAGCGAGCCCGTTTGTCAGCAGCCCACCTCTGGTCATTACAGCCAGGCCGCCCAGAGCTTGGGGGAACCTAGTGCACAGCAGCTGGGACTAGCCTGTTGGTACCCACTGAAGTGTGGTCAGCCAAGGACCAAGGGTGAATGCCGTGGGCTGGTTGGAATCAAGGAGGGGATGGGAAACGAAAGAAAAAAAGAAGAAAGAAAAAGTGAAAAAAAGAGATGACTTAGTTGACACATGAAATGCAGAAATGTTTTCTTAAAAGGTAAAGAAGTAGGTTCTGTTTTGCTTGGCTTGATTTCTCAAACATTTATTGAGCACCTACTATGTTCCAAGAATGAGCAAGATGTGGTTCCTTAATCTGGCACTAGAGACTGTTGATGCTATTGGAAGTACTTGGATAGTTTTTTGTCCACCGGGTTTTTGCAGTGATTTCAAAAGATATGACTAATAGTCATATGCTAATTTTTCAGATTGGTAAACTGAGCCAAGGTCCTTGTGATTTGCTCAGGGCCATGCTGGGAGCAATGATGATACCATTTCCTCTAGTGCTGCTTTTGCTGTATTACACACAGAGGGTATCTACCAAGACCTGATTCTGTCATACCCTTGGGTCCTCCAGCATATCCTGACCAAACTCTTTGACGACTGGTTATAAAAACGTGGGCTGTGGTTTAGGTTTTGACTTTTTTACTCATCAGCTGTAGGACCTTGGGCAAGTCACTTTATCTTTTGCATCCTCAGTGTCTCCATCTATAAAATGGGCTTCATACCCTTAGAATGGTGGTGATTATATGACATCATAAAGCTTGGGGCATTGTGCCTGGCACAGATTAAGCAGTTAGTAAATTGCTAGGTGTGTCAGGTACATGTATATTTAGGTATAAACATTCTGTCCAGGCTGGACCTTCTGGGGTCCCAGCATGGGCTCACACTCTGAGCTGCAATCTGGGCCAGCACTGAGCACAAGGACAGATGTCCTATGATGCAGTTCTCAGAAGTAGGTTTCCTCAGCTTCTCCCTGTCCATCCTCCCATCACCAGTGCCTCCTTAGCTGTTGTTACAATGATCCATACTGCCAAGCATTTGTTCAATGAGCACTTGTTGATGTTACTGCTGGGAAGCACTGTACTAGGTGCTGTGGGGTAGGCAAGCAAGGTAGGAAGAGGGACAGGGCAGTGAGAGAAACCAAGGACTAGAGTGGGTGGAGACAGGCAGGACACAGTCTTGAAGCCCCCATTATGAGACTACCATCGATGTGTCCTGCTTAAGAAAGCTCCAGATAAGAAAGTCCAGCCCGGTGAAACAATTTCAGAAAAGGGAGATTCTGAAAGAATTATATACATTTTTGGTCAAAGGGACAAAGATGACTGACTTGGTCAGTAGTTCACACTACTTGATAGACAAGCTGATTGCAGAGTTCCTTGAAATAGCAAACTGCCTTGGAGAGTTTGATGGTAATTTTGTGTACAAAAATATTGACAGCTTGGATTGTTGGGTTGCTCTACTTGTAACCACGCCTGTGGGAAGTACAAGAACAATTTCTAAGGTACCAGAGGCCCCCAGAGAGGGAAGGGATTTGTTGAGCATCTTCTATGTGGGAAGCAATGTGTTGTGTGCTTTATGTGACTGACCTCATTCAAGTTATACAGTAATTCAGGGGGATAGGTACAATTATCTCTATTAGCAAATAAGGAAATTGAGGCACCCAATGACTAGCGAGTGCCTGAAGCCATTCTGTTAGTTGGGATGTATTTGGATGAAAGTAGTAAAAAAAAAAAACAACTATGTCTAATTGGCTTCAATAGTAAAAAGTGTCATCTCACTTCACAACAAGTTTAGCAATAGAAAGACTCTCTGATAAGTGGAGTCCATGGTTCAAAGGTGTCATCAATGGTTCAAAAATTTTTCAGTCTCTCCTGAATAATACTATCCCCTAGGTTAGCTTGCCCTTACTTCAGGTCCCCTTGAGGTTGCCATCTGAACACAGTAAGACTCAATATGGTCCAGAGGTGAAAAAGAGAAGCATCAATTTCTAGGTCTCATTAGCAAACCTTTTCATGGATGTCTCCAGCAGAAGGTCCTTCCTCTCACTTAGGTCAGATTTGGGTCACATGACCACACCTAACCAATCCCTGACAAATGGATGAGATGTCCAAGACAGCCTAGACTGATCAGAGGAGGTTAGGACACAGGCTTACACACAGAAGGAAGACCACAAGATGACACAGGGAGAAGACAGTCATCTACAAGCCAGGGAGAGGCCTTAGAAGAAACTAACCCTTCTAATATGTTGATCTCGAACTTCTATGCTCCAGAACTAGGAGAAAATTTCTGTTGTTTAAGCCACCCATTCTATGTAGCTTTGCTGCAACAGCCCTGACAAACTAATACAAGAGGAATGTCAGTTTTTGCAGTTTTCCTTCTATCCATAGTATTCATTGGTGATTGGGAACCAGAGGGAAGGTAGAGGGAGTTAGGAGCCTGAGTACTAAGAAGCAGAGAAAAATGAGGAGGACGGACTAGAGAGTGTTAGGTAGGCAATGTGGATGTACTTTGGCAATTTGATTCATTCAGACTTAAGCCTAGTTCCTGGAACGTTCACAGCACCACAGACCTATTGTGAAGTTCAAAAGGAAAGTTGCTTTGGGTAGAAATATAAATTTGAATTGGGAAATGCTCTCTTTACTCTTTGGTAACTGTGAAATAAATAATTCCTGTGTTTTCTCTGTGCCAGCTGGCACCAACTGCACCAGGGCAGTGAGAAGGAACAAACAGTGTGACCTCTGCTTTCAGGGAACTGGTATTTTACTAAAGGAGAATGAGTTTTGCATGACCAGTGAGGGGAAGGTTAGCATCAGAAATCTGGTTGCCAGCCTCCAAAATTCTATAGTCAGAAAGTTTATGGTACACTGGAGTCATTGCTCTTTGTAAAGACAAATGGCCCCATTCAAGGGTCGAGCAGAGGAAAACCTCTGCAGAACTCTTCCCCCCGATAGAAAAAGAAAGCCATTTTCTTAAACCATTGTTTTAGTTCCATAAATTATGTCCTTGTGCTTCCTAAGTGGAGAACAAATACATCTTTGGGTTTGAAGCAGAAATAAGTGAAAGCAAGGATTTCTAGGAAACAAATAAATTTCCTATTTGTCTCTGCAATATGGAGGAAGAAACATACTTTTCTCACAAGGAAACCACAGGCAAGTGGTGGGTCTTACTGCATAAGCGTGATTAGTACTGGGATCTCACTGGTTTTCCTGGAGAACTCAGGAGATTATTCCAGTTGAAGGAATCTGGGTTGGTTTCATTTGTGGCTTTTCTAACGTTCTACCAAATATACAGCTTTACTTACCTGGAAGAGGTCGAGGCAAAGCATTGCCTCAAGTCTCACCTTAGGTGTGTGCTCCTGGAGAGGAGCTCAGATCCTGCCCAGTGTCCTTCCCCTGCCAAGCTGAGGCCATGGACATAAAACAATGGTGACCCATCTAAAAACAAACCTGGGGCATCCAGAGTCCCGTCCAAATGCATATTCTATGTCAGTCAAGCCCAGAGGGAGGGGGGGATTTATGGTAGTTCAATAAAGATGACAATTTATTTGGAATCTCCTGCCTAGAATTTCTTGTCTTTTTTCCCCTGTTGATTTTTATTGGCATAAAAGGTTTTTAACATTTATTTTTCCTCATTTATCACTACGACAGGGATGTTTGGATGATGACTTTAAATGAAATATGTATGCATCCTAAAGATATTTATGTAATTTAGCAAAATTATTTTGTAGGTTTTTTCCAAAAGAATCTGCTCAGTTCGTGTCTTGCTAACACCACAAAACATTTTACTAATTGCATCCTAATGTGGGAACGAACACACATTACTTAAACACACCAAATATGTGAACATATAAATAGTGTTTAAAATATCTCTTACACAATAAATTATGATCACTATGTTAAAATACCATTTTCTAGAGAAAATTGATTTAAGAAAAATAGCTAATCACAGGACTCTGTGAAAGCAGCCTTTTTTTTTTAGTATCATTTAATGTTCAAGCCAGGAGATTCTACTGTTGTTTCATTTTGTGTTCCATTATTTTTTCCATTCATTTGCTGAACAATCATCTTCTGAAACATCCCACTTCTGCAGTGGTATCAACTGGCGTGATACCAAAAAGATGTAAATGATTTAATTGAATTAGCTTAATTAGGTAAATTAACAGTTAAGCATATCACACAAAAGCTTGTTCTGTTTATACTACGTTATGGAGATAATTTAGTGCGGAAGGAGAATGGGCCTGACCAAAATTCCAATGCAGTGAGCAAGATTAGCTGGCAGTGGAGAAAATGCAAAGATAACAGTCCCTGGAATTAAATCTGGATAAATAATTTATGCTCTGGATTCATTATGTAGTTTGAGTTTAGACAACGACCAGTTGATAGTCAACGAATGTGCAAAAACACTGCCACAGAGCAAAAGTATGAAGGCAACCACAGTGTCTCTAACCACTCCTGAAGCATACCCCCAGGAAAATTTCAGCATCCCCTGGGGGTTCAGACAAATCGAGGCAATGGAAGTCAGTCTGGCTAGCCATAAATCTGTAATGAAATAGAACAAAACAAATAAGCCATAGTTTGACTGTTTTCACGTGCATGCAATTAAGTAAAATAAAACAAGGTTTCTCAACCTTAGGCACTACTGACATCTTTATTAGGGGTGGGGAGACTGTCCATGCACTGTCGGATGATTAGCAGTGTCCTTTGAATCTACCCACTGGATGCCAGCAGTACCTGTCTGCCCCCAGCTGTGATAATGAAAATGTTTCCAAACATTGTTAAATGTCCCTTGGGTAGGGTGACCAAAATCACCCCAGTTGAGAACCACTGAAATAAAACAATTTGGTATTACCTAATACATATCTTTAGGACTACTGCTTAAGTGAATCATTCACAAAGAACATTGCAACATTTCTAGCACTTATACAGGATGTTACACAAAATTTGAAAAATATTTATTTGAAATATCCTATTCTTTCTCATCTATCCATTCACTCATCCATTTGGCAAGCAGATATGAAGACCTGAACATAGAGTTTCAGTGGATAGAGGATATCAATGCCTTCATGGGCACGGAGCAGCTGGCAGACACAGGAATGAAGAACCACACAGCAGAGGGTAGATACTGGCAGGTGTAGGAGGCTCAGGAAAACATGTGTCTTTGTGAGAATGCCTCAGCCTTAGGTAACTTGCTTTTAGCTTTATTTGGCAGAATACCAGGCCAGTAAGGTGGACAGGTGCCACCACTGTCCTCAAAAGTTGGCTAAAATGTCAAGTGGCAATGTGAGAAATTGGGGGGTTTTAAGCAAAGGAGTGTCATGGGTAGTCGGCACTGACTTCTGGAAATAGCAAAGGTTTTAAAGACATACCCACATAGGTGAAATCCTGACTTTGTCACTCACCAGTTGGGTTACCCAGGCAAACTGCAGACTTCTGAGTCTCATGTCCCTCTCTCTAGATGGAAATAATAATAGTTAACTTATTGCAAATCTTAAATGAGGCTGTCTATGTGAAGCACCTGCCGTGGAATCTGCCCCATAAAAGCCACCCAATAATTATCAGTTCTGCTTTCCTTCATTAGCCAGTCCATCCCACATAGATTTTTCTCATGAAGAATGCAATGGAAAGCGTATATTTATGAGGTCTGCATGTTGTATTGTACAGCCCCAACATCTGGGTTGTATTGTTGAATGCTTGAAGTTGTCCAAACCTTGCCACTGGGTTTTGTTTACTCTAAAGCTAAGTGTTTAAATCCCTTAAATTGGTAACGTCAGTTTGACATTCATGTTAATTTTCCATGAGATTTTGGGATCTGGAATCGGGAGGTGGTTTTCTCCACCACATCCATGTATCTGGAGGCAAATGTAGTTGTTATTACCATGGGAATCAGGGAGAACACAGAAAGCACCCACTGGAAGAAAGGCTCACTTTCTATACAAAGGGACTGAAGTGTTTTGCTTAGCAAGTTTCTGGCAACTTGTCTTGAATGAGGGTATTTTTATTCTGTTCGCAAATAGCAACAGCCTAACAGAGGAGAAGGGAGACCTGTTTTGCATTTGGAAATACCAACAAAACCACATTCCCACCCCTTCTGCTAATTTATCACTAACATACACTGAGCTTTGTAAATATAGTGGGATAGAGGACTAAGCTATTTTCTTTGGTATCTGGCATGTCTCTTTCTCATACACATGCTTGGCAGTGATATATCTACAAATGAAGAGGACATTTCCAAGAACACATTTCATTGTCATTAACACATACACCTCATGTGTTAAATGCTCAGGACAAAGATGGCCTCTCCCTTACCCCCACTCTTGGCTGGATGCTCCCTTCCTCTGCTGTCCTGTGATAATAGGATTCCCCGTTTCAGGTGACTAAGTCCAGTGAGCCTTGGGGGGTACAGTCTTTAGGGTGGCTGGTCTCAGACCCTAGCCATCCCTAAAGGCACTTAACATCCCCTTGTTCTGCTGGCCACCAGCTGCAGCTGATGAGGATTTCAGAATCTTCTCTAATCCCTTCCACACCCAGGGGCCTGTTCTCAGAAGTTTAACTTGTATATGTTATGGCTATAATAGCATACAAGTTCACGTTAACCCAAGAAGGAAATGACAGATTCTCAGTGGCCTCAGGTTGTAGAAGGTTCTAGAAGAAATAGTCAGCTGCTGTGCTACATCTCTACCCCATTACCTACTCCCTTTCCTCTCCCCACCTGCCCCAGCCTTTTCTTGTCTCTTCTTAAAAAAAAAAAAAATAATAATAATAATTCTTTTAGACTTAATACAAAAGCTCCCAAAATAGTTCTGAGTTTTCATGTACTCTTCACCCAGCATCTCTTCATGTTAACATCATATATAACCATGGTACAGTTATGACAAGAAGTTAATATCGGTACGGTATTGTTAACTAAACTACAGTCTTTCCTGGTTGTCACCCATTTCCCCCCTGATGTTCTTTTTCTGGTCCAGGATCCCACATGGCCTTCACTAGTCACTCCTTTGTTTCTTCCAACCTATGCTAGTCACTCAGTCTTCCCTTGTTTTTCATGACTTTGACCGTTTTGTAAAGTACTGGCCAGTCACTTCACAGAATGTCTGATGCTTTCTCATGATCAGAATGGGACTGTATGTTTTGCCTAAGGTACCCCATGGCTGACACCGGGGGCCCCGCTGTGTCACGATGCTCATATGTCTTATTATTAACTTCAATTGCTTGGTTAAAATGGTGTTCGCTGAGTTTTCCTATCATAGAGTTACTATTTTTCCCTTTATGATTAATAAATATCTTAGAGGAAATGCCCTGATACTATACAAATGTCTTGCTTCTCTTCAAATCTTTGTCCACTAGTTCAACATCTGTGGCCCTGGCCTGCAACAGTGATCACTATGGTGTCCTAATGGCAATTTCTACTTCTCTCAATCCTAAATGTATTGATCTGAACTCCCAAGACCTTCTGTGTGACTCTCCACAGAATTTGTGTCCTCACCTTGTAGGATTTTGCCTGGCCTCATGCTCTGATCCCTAAATAGCACTCTATAGATATACATATATACATATATATTTTTTTTTTTACTAGAAATAAAGAAGGAAAAAATGACAAAAAGGGATAAAAGAACCCAGAAAGGTTCTGGTCCAGGCTTACCATGTTACTTCACACAAGTCACTATTCTTTCTTTGAGCTTCAGTTTTCTCCTCTCAAAATGACATCTCTAAGTCCCTTCCAGCTTTCACATGCTACGATTCTGTGACAGGAAGTGGGTTGTGATAGAATCTGCAGCTGGTATCACCAAACAACTCAACAGTGAGGCGAACTTAGGGTGGCAACAGCCACAGACAGGGAAATTCAAGGAGAAGGGGAGGAAATGGTCCATGAATCTTTTACAAGCACTGGTGATACTGACATTAATAATACTTTCTACACCGAGAAACATACTGGAGGGGAATGCTAAGGTTTGGGAAGGAGGCAGCCCCATTTGGGATGAGGTCTTTTATCTCTGCCGGCCCTTGAAACAGATGAGTCAGCCCTTTCTCCCCAGACTGAAGAATCCATAGTGTGTGTTTCCACTCTCGGTTTCATTATTTTGCATCAGGCTTAATATCCATTTAAGGCTTAATGGTTGCAGAATTACACTGGATGTAAAATATAGTTTTTAACTGGATAGTTTAAGAGCTGAAGTTTTACTCTTATCCTCTCTGTAAAGCTCACAAAACATCCAGACCTCAAAAAAAAAAAAAAAAAAAAATCTCCTAATCTCTTATTAGCAAAGTCTGTTTCTCTGATTTCCAACCCGTAACCAATTTGTACTGATATTCTAAGTATACAGTTAGAGATTGCAGTTTATTTTGCCTGTCTTTTAGATATATCAGACATCATTTAAAAATAAAAAGGCTGAGGGAGAAACATTTGTGACTATAAAAGGGAGGGTTGTCTCCTAGCTGCTGCTGCTGCTGCTAAGTCGCTTCAGTCAAGTCCGACTCTGTGCGACCCCATAGACGGCAGCCCACCAGGCTCCGCCGTCCCTGGGATTCTCCAGGCAAGAATACTGGAGTGGGTTGCCATTTCCTTCTCCAGTGCATGAAAGGGAAAAGTGAAAGTGAAGTCGCTCAGTCGTGTCTGACTCTTTGCAACCCCGTGGACTGCAGCCTACCAGGCTCCTCCGTCCATGGGATTTTCCAGGCAAGAGTACTGGAGTGGGGTGCCATTGTCTCCTAGAGTTAACTGTGAATGCTGGCTAGGACAGGACCCCCAGGATTTGATCATGGGCAGTGGTCTCTGTTACAGAGAGAGAAGACTCCAGAGATAAGGAAAATTCAAATTAGTCCCCTACTCCTTTAATTTGAGCCAGTGTTTGTTAAATTCCTTTTCCCAACTACTCTCTTGTCAGATCTGCTAGCAAATACAGGAGTGCATTAGTTTGAGATCGTGTCTCTTAATCCCCCATTTTTGAAATTTTTGAAATTTCACTGTACAGTTGCTTTTGGTAAATATAATTTGAAAGGTTACAAGGAAAGAGAAGTGGGAGAATGAGTAGCCAGTTTGTCACCCATTACCGTGAAGTTTCTGTGTTATTGATTAAACTGTGAGTTTACTCTGTTACAGACAGGGACATGTATCTGTTAGTCACTGCTGTATCTGCATGGTGCCTGGCATGTGGCTGGTACTCAGTGAACCCCTGATACATGAATAAATGGTTGATTATAGAAGATGTCTCGGTGTGAGTTGCATCCTGAGCTGTGTTCCCTTTCATTTACCTTTGAGGTGATGATTGTAGGTGGGAGGTGATCTTATAGGAATAATTATACATAAGGGTTATGTCTATATAATACTTTGTAACAATTCTTATCAAAATGCATTTTGGGAGAGTTAAAAGATATTATTCAATGAAAAGATTCAGTGGTCAAAGTTTGAACTGTAAAGTTTAAGAAGTTTGTTTTTTGTTTTGAACTACAGGACTTATCAGAGCCTTTCATACTTTGAATGAGTGTTGGGACGTATCAAAGGAGCCATGAAACAGTAGACTTTTGAATATTATTTTTCTTTCTTATAGCATCTTTTGTGTAATTATCAAATGAATACAGTCTGAGAAACATTAATAATATACAGAGCATTTAATTTGGGCAAATCATCCTAGAATGGTTGTTTTCTGTCTTTTCGGTATTTGACTTTGGTCTAGTTACTTGTGCATGAATCAAATGTATAACATGCCCTCAGTACTCAAATACTTGTTCAGTGAATGAACGAATGAATTAATGAATGAGATTAGTGGCTATATCAGAGTAATATTGTTTTATATATATATGATATAGGGAGTAGCATTATCATTGTCAGTATCTAAAGGAGTTGTTGAGATTTCCCAAAACTATGAGATTTCCCAAAATGTAATTGTTTTTTTGCCATTCCCATTGATACTCTCCCTCCCCCCAATAAAGCTACTCAATACATTTTGCTAACTGCAGTAACTTTTCAGAGTCTTTCCATATCTGGTCTTGCTGCTCTCCAATCTGTCATGCCTGGGCCTTATATGCTATCGTCTGAAAAAAAAAAAAAAAATGCACAATTGAAAAAAACAGAGTTGTGAGTTTAGCTTTATTTGAAGCAAAATGGGGACTATAACCTGGGAGAGAGATTCTCAGATGGCTCTGAGGAGCTGCTCCAAAGATATTGGGGTAGGGGAATGGGAGGTCAGTATATGTAAGATTTTAGTGAAGGAGGATTTGTGCGATTAAGCACCGGCTCAAATAAAAGGAGTAAGGAGACTAATTTGGATTTTCCTTATCTCTGGAGTCTTCTTTCTCTGTAACAGAGACCATTGCCCATGATCAACTCCTGAGGGTCTTGTCACTAGCAGGTGGCTAGTGACCTCATCCTTGTAGAGGCAGATGACAAGTGCCAGGTTTCAGTCCGCAGTGCCCACCTATCAGTCAGCTGAGTCATGCTCTCAGCTCAGTGGGCCTCCTCAGACATGGCGCCGACTCACCCACCAGCCTGATCTCCCGCTTCTGTATTGGCCACGCTCCACACCAACCAGGCCTCCCTCAGTTTCCTGAGAAATTTCTCCTTCCCGTGCTACTTTTTGTGTTGTTTCTTCTGTCTGGAATGCCTGGGGATTCCCACATCATTTGTGCAAAGGACCTCTTGAAATACTACCTGTTTTTTCATTTTCATTTCAGACCACCTCCTTTATGAGGATATCTCAAGTTCTGATATTTTCCGATCTCCTTGGTAGTCTCTTACATCAACCATAATTACCTAGTATTCACTTTGTTCTGTTGACCTCTTTTCTACCCAACCCCACACCTCCAACCCCTCACACACACTGCATTGTAAACTTCTGCAAGGTAGCATGTTATTCTCTTTTGTTTTAAGTACCTCCCACTTCTCCTTGCACACACTGGACTCTCAGCTAATCTTTGGTGAGTTGAGCATTCCTGTTAGGAGCCGTAAATGCATCTGTATGATTGCTTTTCAATAGAGCAGCATAGAGAGACCAGACTTTCCTTAAGAAAGCTGAAGTTCTAAATGGGAAGCCCCAGTTATCTTCTAGAATTTAGAAGCATCAGATTTACTAACGGAGTATATTGCAGAAGTTCATTGGTAAGTGTGTTGTTTGGAATCTGGGTTAAATTTCCCTTAGAAACAGTTTTATACATGGTGGTTGTGTCTCACAGCCAGCCCACAAAAGCCTATTTAATTTGTAATGTGTCTAAAGTCCGATACTAATAGCAGCCCCAGGGGTTCATCGGCCTCTTCTCTCAGGCCATTGCCAGTCTTAACACTACAGACCTTGCCCTGAGGCAAAGTATGAGGCAAGGGTGGAACGGGATCAGGGGCACAGTCTCCAGCAGCTGATGGAGGAGGGCGAAGGGAAGGAGGCAAACAGGAGGAGAGTGGCTATGATAACCGAGCTAGGCATCTGGCCTGGGACAGCCCTTCTCTCCTCGCGTAATGGGTACGAAGCAAGCCAAGTACATGGGACTTCCGGGGATAAGTACATCCTCTGACATTTATTTCTGTTAGAAAGTCTTCGGAAGGCTGCCTGCTTATGCTTGTCGCAGGGGGTTGCGATTGTTCTTCCTGTAGTTTTTACCACAGGAGAAACTGTATATTAACAAAGAAACCAAAGAAAGACTTATTTCAGCACATGGAGGCAACCGCTATGATATTGACTAGAGGCCACAAACTTAACGCCTCGGGGCTGGGCAGGCCGAGGGAATGCCTGCGGCAGAGCAGTTGAATAAGAAGACTTGGGGAATGGGGGTTGGTGACCCACAGTCCGCATGCTTCATCCAAGGGAAGCAGCTTTCACTTAGCTCGAGTCAAGTGCTCACCCGGGTTCAAAATATTCAACTTTTTCAAGAGAAGTCATCAATTTCAATTTTATGTACTATTCTGTGAATTTGATATGTTGACAGTTAATCTGAAAAATTTTAAACACACACACCTATGGGTCCCACCCATGAAATATTTCCTATACATAGTCATATTTCACTTAATGTGGTTCTCGGCAAAAAAAGAATTATAAATAGAATTTTTGTAAGTAGACTCATATATTCCCATTTGATGGACACTAAAATTTCAGAGACATGTTTCCACAGAAAAAAATTTCTGTTCAACAACACACTTGAAAAATCACACACTTCAGGTAATAGTTCATGAACATCTTTCAAGGGAGAAAGTGCCAGTTTCTGATAAAACTTTAACAATAACGTATCAATATCTACTAAATAGAATTGCTAACACCTCTAAAATCTAGAGTAAAATAAACTCAGAAAACGGGAAATTTTTGACCAAGGACTGTGATACTTTGAGATGGAAACTCACATCAGCAGTTCCAAAGTCAACTCTGGGCACTTGGCCATTCCCATTCTCTGCAGATTCTATATCACAGGAATCTCTCTTTAAAATTCTTAGTCTTTCTACAGTAGCCCCTGGGGTCATTCACCCAGAGGGCAGGGGCCTACAAGTTCTCTGGCTATAGTCTGTCCACCCTTTGATAGCATCCTGCCAGCATGAAACCTGTTTGGTGGTGGCCATCAAGAGGGTATTCTGAAGACCTCAGTGCCATGAACAGTGCCATTAAAGAGAACGCCCTATCCACACAACAGAGCACTATGCTTATCTGAGAGGCAGACAACCGGAAACCAAAAGCGGGGCACCTTTTCTTTAAGGTGTGAACTTCTGATTCTGGAGCTGCCATTGAGATGAGTAAGTCACTTTAACACCTGTGCTTTAGTGTCTGTATCAACAAAAACGTACCTACCCCGTGGGTTGTTCTAGGAGTGAGATGAGATCACACAACTTTGCTCTCAGTGCCTGGTAACCATCATGAACATTCTTTCTTAGCAATACCATTTGCATCCTTGGAGCACGTGGCCTCTCCCATTTGGTTTTCCTCTGGCCTCCAGCTTCTGTTTCTGAAGATCGCGTCAGTCCAGGAGCTGGAGACAGGTCAGCACCGACCTAGACTGTGGGTACAAACTGGAGAAACTGCTCCTTCAAATGAGACGTGCAGGTGTGTCCCAAGTGTCCAGACTTCTTACCACCTTATCCAGGACATAGTTGTCCCCAGACCAAATGTAACTATTTTTTTCTTGTCTTTGGGTGTATCCAGCATTAATGACTCAGCCCCATCGTGTCTTCTCCATGCTCAGACACATCACTGGGCTCTCCAGGGAGCAAGAAGCTTTTAAAGGGCAAAGCATGTTCTTCTGTCTTGTTGTCTGCATTGCCAAGCTTGGCACTATAAACAAAAAGGCACTTAATGAGTTGCTTTTTTAGCAAAGAAACTACTCATTCGGGTGAAATATTCATCTAGGCAATGAATTAACATTTTCATTTTGCCATGGCTGGCTTTGACCAAATGAATGAATCCCCATACTGAATGCAAGGAAAGAGCTATTTAAACGAACAGTGGGAATCCCTTGCACAAAGCCAGGTTGAAATGAATGGGGAGAGAGCCAACCTTTTTTTTTTTTTTTTTTTTTGGAAATCCCCAGCACTTGTCTGTAAAGTTTGCTTCAGTCTGGCGGATGGGGTACCTCTTAGGTCGTCTCAGCTGGAATTTGATGCAGTGTGTGGTCCTCCCCCAGGGACAGTTTAGAGAGCACGTGGACCCCATGTGCAGTCACACCTGTCTCCCATTCTGAGCAGGGACTGAGCCGTCCTTCAGACCCTGACACACAGCGGCTTCTAGGCCACAAGCCGGGCCCTCTGGGCCACCCAAGGGGAATGTCAAGGGCCTCTGCTGCCCTGACCTCATGCCTAAAGGGCCCCAAGGTCAGTTAGTTGGACACTGGGTTTCCAGAGCTCTGCCTGCCTTGCGCTCCTCTCATTCCCAAAGGAGTGAGCATTTCTAGCCCTTGGCTCCAGACCGCAGTGCTGCTAGCTGCTGTGATCCTGGCTTGCAGTTAGTTCTTGGCCAGATTCACTGGGGATGAAAAGGAAGGGCAGATGTGTCAATGAGGAACCAGTAGCAGCTGCAGCTGCTGCTGGTTAGTTACTGGCATCCAAATCCCATTGTCTGTCTTCAAGACCTCAAGACACTGAATGGTCCTGAGTAGTTTCTTCCTCTTTAGCTAGTCACTTCTGCTCTGAGACCATTGCATCCGACTGGACATACTGATGGTGAACCTCACAATAGACTTACTTTTCGAAACTCTGTGTCTGCTCTGATATCACTCAGTGCAAAAAGGCCTACAAGGAACTTGGAATGAGCAACAGCCTCTTAGGTCCCGGGCCAGATCCCTCCACCCAAGCAGAAAAAGCTGTTCCACAGGCTTCTGCACCCTTCTCCTCCCACCCACCCCCACCCTTCCCCTCTCATCCTTGGCTGCCTCCCCCATGACCTGCGCCTCCCGTCTCCATCAGAGGAAAGGGGTAGGTGCGCTTCCCTCGACTGCTGTTTGCTTTCCCCCAGCCTGTGGGAATCCAAGGTTGGGGTAGGAATTGATAAAAGCGAGCATTTTGCCATAAAAAGAATCTAAGAGGGCAATGGAAGGCCATCTGTGCCATTCCCCAGGCTGTCTGTCTTTGAAAAGGAAGATCTGGCCAAACCTACAGACCTTGCTGCCTCTAGAGTTTACTCTTTATTTCACTCTGTGCAGCACGTCCTTGTGTACGAATTAAAGATTAAAGGCAACTTAACCTGCATTTTGCTATATCTCTATATACAGGAGAGGAAAAGAGGGAGGGAGTGCATGTGTTCGGCTTGGTCTCCTGGTTCTCACACTGGACCAGGTGATGCGAGACTGAAGATGGAAAGGTCGGAAGTCTCTTCCTGACCCCGCTACTCGTTCATGCCAGGACCTCTGGAACGTCATTGAACCAGTCTGTGCCTCCAGTTCCTCACCCATAGAACAAGTACAATGATACCTACCTGGACTCCTGATGTGTCCTCTGCTACACCCTGTGGTTCTCACGATGGTGATGACATCATTGCAGCACCGGCCATTGAACACAGAACGCAAGGTGCAAATCAGCTTTCCAGGGAAAATCAGCATTTGGGCCACTATCTCACTTTGAAATGCAACCGATTCTGGATGGTTCACAAATGAACTCTAATCCCACCTCCTTCTAGTCTCCAAACACAGGAGCTACCTTTGCAGTCCCTTAAGCCAGGGTTTCTAACCTCAGCACAACTGCCATTTGGGGCTGGATCATTCTCTGCAATGGTCCCGTGAATTGTTGGATGTTTAGCAGGATCCCTAGCCTCAGCCCACTAGATGCCTGAAGCACCTGCAAGTTGTGACAACCAGAAGAATGTAAACATTCTCAGACACCTGCTGTAGGACAAAACCCCTTCACTGAGGACCACTGCCTTAGAATCAACACCCCCAACCCCAGCCTTGGAAGAAGCAACACCAAAAACCATGATCCAATTAACTGTTACCATAAGAAACTGAAACCCAAATGCATAGGCTAATTCCGTGTCTTACTCAGGAACTGGAATGTCAGCAGACAACATAAACCAGTCCTAGCAAAAGTTCAAGAAGATAAGACTGTGAAAAAAAAAAAAAAAAACATTCCCAAGCCATTCTCCATTATTTTTCAGTCATTCTTTGTACTGCTAATGTCTTATTAGTGCAAATCATGGATCATTGACCTGATAAAGACCACCCCACAGCCCTCCTAGACTTGTAGTAACATCTGCTGGGCACTCAGAGGTTTTTCAGGTACAGGCAGGATGTGAACAGGAAAGTGTTGAACAGATGCTTATGGGCTAGGTGTGCCCACTTAGCTCTGAATCTGTACTTAAGTGTCTCTATAACAAAGTGTTCAACAGAATTTATCACATTCCACATGAATGTATGAGCACAGAGCAGCTATATTAAACTATTGGTATCTGCCCAAATGGATATGTCTTTAGGATGAGTGAGTGAGTGAAAATTGCTCAGTTGTGTCCAACTCTTTGTGACCCCATGGCCTATGCAGTCCATGGAATTTTCCAAGCCAGAATCCTGGAGTGGGTAGCCTATCCCTTCTCCAGTGGATCTCCCCAACCCAGGAATCGAACTGGGGTCTCCTGCATTGCAGACAGATTCTTTAGCAACTAAGCTATCAGGGAAGCCCCTTTAGGATGAGACTTCTTAAATATCAAACAGTTAAAAAAAGGCAGGAAGAGACCCTAAATGTAGACCCTGTTTTCTATGGTGATCTGAAATCGTCTTCAGGTCCCGCCGGGTTACAGTTGGTCCTGCCTTGACTGTAGTTCTGTGGTAGCTCCTCTGACTGCGTAGATCCCCAGGACGGGCTGTGTGGATGTGTAGAGGGGAACCTTTATCATTTGCTGAGGATCAGAGAACCTATATGGCCAAGAAGTTCTATGCCCCAAACCAGAATCATCAGCAATGTGTTGGTACCAGAAGAACCAGCTCTTGGTACCTATATGGGGTTGACTCAGAGAGGGCGGAGGATTCATTCAAGGTGCTCTCAGCAGCTGACACGCAACAAAGCATTCAACAGAGCATCCTGAGGCCAGCTCTCTTGTCCAGATGTTTTAACTCTGCTGTCTCCTCCTAGAGAACAAGGAATGTGCATGCCCTCCACTCCTCCCTAAGGCCGTTCGCCCCCTCCCCACCAAGAGCATCTGCACTGGACACCACTGGGAAGCATTCCTAGGAGGAATTGTTTTGTGTGGCACTTTCCAACATCCCCTGGAGCCAAGAAAAGATTTACATTTGGCTGGCGGTGTGCAACAGGTCCCAGTCATTTCCTCTCCTTTCAAGAAGATTCCGAATGAACATAAATCTCACCCCAGCTCTGACAGCCTCCAGTCATCTGTTTACCAAAATAAACTTTAAGCATACATTGAAAACTAATTCCTAGTGAAATATGCATCCCCATGGCATTCAAGTCTGGTATTTAATGTCTTTTTTATGGTTAATAATGCATCAAAAGCATCCCCAGTCTGAAGCTGTCATTACATCACATATATGATGTGCAGGGCCCATTTCAGTGTCTAAAAAATTTGGAGTCAGTTTTTATTTTCTTAAAAAAAATACTAATGTATAATTACAGTGGCCTGTTTCCCTCTATCTGTATTTCTTTTTAATAAATCTGCTGCTTGATGAGATCAATCCACTGAAAATACCTAGAGAGGTTCTTTGCTTTAGACAGATAAAGAGATGTGCTATATAAACAACTCCAAAATCCCCTCATTAGAACTGGGTTCTATTTGGAGAGCACCCTAGTCTTCTTTTTTATTTTATGTTGCTTTATATTTAAAAAAAAAACATTCAGGATTATATAAAGGAGTACAGTTAAGCCTCCTCCTTCCTGGTAGACATAGAAAAATAAAATATTTGAATCAAAACATTGGCTTTCATTTCAATGCTGGCTCCCTAAAGTTAACAAAATCAGGGAAGCTCCATTTGCCTTCTTAATAGCAAAGTGAACATTGCTCTAAAAGTCTTTCCTTATGTATCTTTTTGACCACTAATGATGAGAACAAAACATGAATGGAAGGGAAGATGAGGGTTGAAAATTTCCTTCCTGAGATGTCTAGAGGCTTAGAAGTGTAGGAACCCCCAGTCCTGGGGGGTTATAGATGTGGCCATCTATAATGACCACATTCATGCCCATGAGTGATTTTTTTGCCACCCTGGACCATTTCTGATGACCCAAGGATGATGCAATGCTGTTGGAGCAGCCAACTTACAACTGCTTGGGCATTGGACAGTGTCTGCTTACCTTGACTTGTGGCCCCAAGGACCAAGTGAGATAACTGGATAATGTATGCAAAGTGTTTAGGGTGGGCATGCACCTGGGAGACACAAAACAGCAACAGTTAGGACTCAGAGCAGTGGTTGGAGCAAGCGATGGCTGTGGGCTCAGACACTCTGGGACGACGAGGGACATCGCTGGACTCAGAGACTTAGTTTGCTTGTTTGTAAAATGGGGATAGTAGTTGCTCAGGGAGTAGATCATAAATATTCTGACCATAAAAAAAAGAAATGGTAATTATGACATGATAGAGAGGAGATATTAGATGATCCTAGGTTATAATCACTTTGTGATACATATTACCTATCAGTCAATACAATGTACACCTTAAACTTATACAGTATGTCAATTGTATCTCCACAAAGCTGGGGAAAAATGTTGGGGGGGTGATGTGCAGGGATAATAGCATCTGACTTACTTTCATGTGATTACTATGATGATAAAAATGAAATAATATGTACTGATATAAATTGTAAGTACTCAATGGATGGTAGCTATTAACAATAAAAACACCAACAGCAGTACTTGTAATTAGTTCTGTAATTTGCAAGCACTTAGGTAATGTGATCTTGCAGTTGCTTTATTGCCCCTCCTACTTAAGATTTGCTAATGATGGTGGATTTGGACCCACAGTGCTGAGTTTAAGCCAAGATTCATCATAGGAGATCTGAAGAGTTTTTGCTCCTCTGCCGACGTGGCAAACACATGTGTTAGGAAGTAGGGAAAAAACTAAAGGACAGTTACTTTCACAACTTACAGGTCTTAACATTTTGATGGTTAGTTCTGGAAAACCATTGTAAACCACAGAATATAGGCTGAAACCAAGCCTTCTTTGGCACCTGATGGAGGATATCTGTCTAGAGACTAGAAGCTGATTTGGTCCAAGGTCAAGCTGATCAAATTGGTGGGGGTGGATAGAAGGGGTCAGGGGTGCCCCCAGGTGGCCTTAGCTTTTCCTCCATTCCTAACACTTGTTTCTTGGCTGCTTCCGCCTGGCAGGGCACTTTGGAGACTGAATCCTGAGAGGTTTCGGAGTGCAAGAAGGCTTTCTGCTTTTTCCTTTTCTTAGTTCTTTTTGGAGATCTGAATTGTGGGGTTCCCCAAAGGAACTCCTACTCCCTTAATGATCCTCACAGGAGTTTTTATTCCATCTTTGGCTAGAAAAGAACATCCCAAGATCCAAAGTAACTTGTGTGCCACCAGCGCCAAGACGTTTCAGGCAGCCCGTTCCTTTGGTTATTCACCCTTCGTCCCTTCCTCGTCCTCCCTGTAACTCTGGTTCTGGGCATCCCTCCCAGAGCTGACAGCCTCACAATCTGGAGATAAATGCTGTGAGCTCTCCCTTTCAGAGGCGGTTTAAGAAGTTACCATTTGGACGTGTTCGCCATTGGCTTCCTTTCAGTTCCCTTGCGGCCCCCTCTCACTCAGCACAGATCCTTTCTTGCTTTCACTATTGTTCAACTCCACGGTACTTTTTAAGTGTCAAAGCAAATTTGTGTTTCCAGTAAGAAAGCACCTTTTGCTTTTTGCCTTTTTTTTAATTGCCTGTGACCCTGACGATTCTAATTCCCACGGAAAACTTAACCATGTCCCTAAGAAAAGGCAGACACACAAACGCAGCCAGCAGCATACGCTCCATGCCTCTGCACACCCTGGCAGACACACAATTGCATACCGTAAAGCCGGCTAATGTTGATGCATCCAGGTTGGAAATGACAGGATATTGTGGAGGGCCAGTCATTTAATGAACCCCTGCGGGACCAGTCTTGGTGACTAACAATTTCTCTCCAACTCATCAGGCAAGGGAATCGCGGCCCTCAGTGTTTCACTCCATCACACCACCCACCCTCCCTGCCCCCTTCTTCCTGCTCTACACAAACAAACCAATTATAGCAATGGATATAAATTGGACCCCTTTCCTGAAAATGCTCCCTCAACCTTTTTTCTGCCCTTCCTTACTCAGCTCCAATCAGCCTGCTCACCATGTGAACTATATGCACACACATGCACACACATACACACAGGCATGCATGCATATGCGTAATCTGTGTCACAGCCTTCGCAAACTTCCTGTTCTCTGATCCAGCTTGGTTTTATCTGCCCTCTGCCTCCTTAATCTACTATCATGTGGGATACAGATTGAGAATGGCTTTTCTTTCATTTCTTTACCTCCTTTTTTTACATTGCAGCCAGCCCCAAACCTTTCTCTCTCTCAGTCATACCTTAGGGTAGCTCCCTAAATTTCTGTATGGTGCCTTGTGTAACTCCTGTTGGTATTAACTATGTCCTCCATCTCAGTTATCAATTGATCAGTTAACTTAGAGGCTTTGTATAAAGATTGACTCCTGCTTAAATGAAACTATTAAAATGTCAGATTCACACTCTTAAGAGGAGTGAGAAGTTGAGTAGCTAGGTTTGAGTCATCCTAAGTAAGATAGCAAGAAAGTTATCACTTCTACATCAGTGCTAGTGATACCTTGAGTCTGTAGGTCACTCTTGGTCATGGAGTCAAAACCTCGTTATCACAGAGTTCTATACATGTAAGCCTCCACACGGACATATACACATTTCAAAAGAGAGACATTTGTCCCCTCCAACAAGCAGAACAATTACCCAGTTATCTAAGTAGAATGATAGGTGTCTGACAAATCATAGGTCGGAGACATTTTAGAAATACTAATAACTTGAATTTTTAGTGCCCTTTCCCATTTACAAATAACATCCGCTCTATAATTCCCTTGAGCTCAGAGCCAGCCAGCAAGGGTAGAGCTGCCTCCTCCACTTGCTACCTCCTCCACTTTAAAGTGGGGTCTGTTACCTGGAGCCTATCCACCCCACTGTCTCTGTGTGTCTATCCAGATGCTGCCCAAGGTCCCAGGAAACACCAGAGCAACAGAAAGAACTTCTCCTACAGTCACATTTGCCTCGGTGTAATGCACCGAGAGCCTTTGAGGGGACCCTGGTGGTTTCCAACCATGCCCTGTGCTTTCTGGCTGTTTTTTTTTTTTTTTTTTTTTTTCAAACCAAAATACCTGTGGGTTTTATTGGCTGGATTGTGACTGGAGGCAGTGGGGAGAAAGGCAACACCGGGCATTAAAAATGACAAAGCACTTTCATTTGACACAGCCATCCGAGGAAGTTGGAAATGAACATATTTTTCTAAGGGAAAGCAATTTCAGCAGCCCTGCCTGTGTACAGATGAGCAGGACTGTGGACCAGCTCGGGATGGCTCCGGACATTCCGGGGAAAAGACGGATGATTGATGTTTTCTCATTAATATGGGTTGGGGAGATCTCTATGCAAAATTCAAAGAAGGAAAGAAATCCCAGTTTCTGCTGTTCTTTCTTTCACAAGGGCCTTCCTGAGCTGGAGGCTGACAGACGTGGAAACGGAGCTGTGCCAGAATCATGTGGAGGTGATGGGTTCACTTTTGGGCAGTCAGATGAGCTAGACATAGCCAGGCCTGGCTGCTGTGGAGGATAATGTTCCCTCTGGGGAAGAACACAAAGTAATAAATGGCTTTTGCAGCAATTAAACACAAGAGCAAAAGGTGAACCTCCAACTCCTCGATCCCATCTCTTTTTCAAGAACAGCAACAAAAAATGACCATGAGCCGTCAAGGTGGAAGCACCTTCCCCCTGGCGGAGGATGGTGTGGCTGTCCTTTTTTCTCTTAGTGAACCCTCCAGTACAGCTCCTTGTGGGTTTCTCAGACCACGTGTTTGGTAGGAGCTGAGAGAGTCCCATTCCGTCTTGCGTTTTCTAAAATGCATTCAGAATCACATTATTATAGATTATGCAAGACGGGAACATGGTTGAGATGAAAAAGTAGCCCTTGATGCTTCTTAGAGAAGGAAACCAAACTGACCTGTAGGAGACCGAGCTTCTGACTCTTTGTTTTTGCACAGATCGACTTGCCTAAGGGAAGAGTTCAGCTCTTCCTTCCTTTTAATTCCTGTCCTGTGGGAGTTGTGAAAACATGAAGCAAGGAGAGAAGATCCCTGCAAACTCCCGTCACACACCAGCAGCTCTACGCACAAGCACGCACACACATACACACAGAGACACAATGGAATTGAGGTTTTAGATCTTAAACTTGGCAGCTTGGTTATGAGGAAGAAGGCTTGGGAATTGGTGTTATGGGAGGCAGAGAATCACATCTATTCTGGTTAGCTGTGCGGCCTCAGGGAAATCACTTAACCTCTCTGTGCCTTAGTTTCCTCATCAGCAACAAAAAACAAAAGAAACGAAGCTTCGGATTTGATGATTTTTGTGATTCCTTACAGACTCAGCATTCTCTGATTCAGTGAATTCATTTCTAAATGAAAGTCTCACTTAGGAAGGCCCATGGGTTTTGCATTCATGTCTGTGTCTCAGGTGTGCACAGCAGATAATGCGAGGACTCTGTTCTGTTCTCCCCTAGCACAGCCTCCATAGGCAGGCTCTCTGCTGTCTTTCCCTGTCCTCCTGTGCACTTTCAGTGGCCCTGTTAAATCCAGGCAACTATTCGTCTTCAGAAAATCATAATCAGAGGGATGCTGGAATGACGCATCTCTCAGTCTCCAAACCCTAGTGCAAACCAGCACTCAATTGCTGCTAGGGGCCATCGAGGTAACCATGGCCTGCTTGAGCCTGCAGGGAGATAGGCTGAATGCTCCAGTGCCTGCAGCCTGTCAGAAGCCCTGAATAAACTAATCAACCCATTTACACCTTCGTGAAAATGGATCTTGGAGTTGGTGAAGTAGGGGTGGTAGAGACAATACCAATACTGAGTGGAGAAAAAGAGAGAAGGGTTGGGCTTCTCTTGTGGCTCAGCTGGTGAAGAATCTGCCTGCAATGTGGGAGACCTGGGTTTGATCCCTGGGTTGGGAAGATCTCCTGGAGAAGGGAAAGACTACCCACTCCAGGATTCTGGCCTGGAGAATTCCATGGACTGTATAGTCAATGGGGTCAAAGACTTGGACATGACTGAGTGACTTTCACTATGAAGGATAAACATGATGTCTTTCCTAAAGGAAAAGGGATGCAGTGTTTTCAGAAGTTCAGGGCAGGTGGTGAGGGTGGTGAAACATTACCTGAGTCTAAGAAACTGAAGTTCCCTCTGCTCTCTTGCCCTTGGCCACAGATCCACCTTGATATTTCCACTGATCCCCACCCCCAAGGGAAGGAATGCTGCAAGTCTCTATTTCTTTTGCTGTTAAGTAGAAACACTAGTCTCTTACCTTTCTAAGAACCCATTCACAAAGATGAATATCCAGATGCGAAACGTTCCTTTGACTTTTTCCAAGGGTCACTTAAGACCCACTAGCACTTATCATCCATCTTGTGATGGCATAGGGGCAACCCTGGATCGAGGCTGAGATGTCTCTCGACTTCCTGGTCAGTGGGGCTATGCCACTGTGTGCTGTAAACTATGTGCCACAGAGTTCAGCCCATGTAGGGATGAGGTCCTGTATGTGCACAAAGGGGGATCCCACCCCACTCCTCTGACAAGGTTGAGTACTACCTACCCCCCCCCCCCCACACACACACAGTGGAAAAGGATCAGTGCTGTGCTTAGAAGCTGACTCTCAGATTTTCCAAAAAGCCTCAGTTTGGAGCATTTGCTGACTTTTGTGGTATAAGCACTTCCACTGTGACTCCCATGGTCTTGAGTGTAGTTAACAACTGGCTCACGCCATTTCCAAAAATTGAATCACCAGTTCTCACCAAAAGGCCAGCCCCAGCACCCCGCTGAAAAGGATTCCCCTGATGCCAACTAGAATTACCAACAGTGGCATGGCCTTCTTCCTTCCCCTGGAAATGAAATGGGTTGTTTATCCCAGAGACTGGTGGAGAAATGCTTAAGATCAACTAGAACAATTCTGCTTTTTCCTGGACCCCATCTCTTCTCTCCCAACTCCCATTCTCTTGGAGGACACCTCTAGGCTCATGACTTTAAATTCCATTGAATTGCTGAATTCTCTCTAAATTATCTCCCTGGAAACCCAGACTCTTCAACCTCTAACAAGTATCTCAAACTTAGCATTTTTTATAATAGAACAGGGGTCTTGATGTCCTCTTCCCAGAATTTTCTCCCCTAGTCTGGCCCAACTCAGTCTGGCCTGTCAATGGCACCACAGCCCACTCCTCTTCACCCTCTACATCTAATCTATCAATCAGACCTATTGACTTTACCTCTGGAGCACATCCTGAATCCAGCCCTTCCTCCCGTCCCCACCATCAGCTTCCTGATCCAAGCCAACTTCACTGCTCACTGAACCCCTGCAATTATGTCTTTACTATTCTCCATTCTATTGTTGACCCTGCAGTCTGTTTTCTGTACCACAGGCAATAGCTTAAGACACTCCAGTGGCTTCATATCCCACAAAGGATTCTTCCAGATTCCCCGTGCTCACTCTGCCTCCTCCCCACCCTCACCCGGTATTGTCAGTCACTCACTCCAGCCACATGACTCTTTTCTGTTCCTCAGACACAGCAAGTAAGCTTCTGCCTTTGCATTCAGTTTTCCATCTTCCTGAGTCCCCAGATCTTTGCCTGGCTCACTATCCTTATCATTCAGGGCTCATCGTAAATGCCACCTTCTCAAAGAGACCTTCCTTGATGACCTTCTGTATGCCTGTCTGTCTAGAGTGTAACTTCCAAGAGGGCATAGGCCAGTGTTAAGCATATGTAACAAAGACAGAGCCAGAGAGGCCCGAATATAGAATGGCTAAAGGACAAAAAATTTGTTTCTTGCTCCTAAGAGCTGTTTGGGTCCTTCCGTCACATTGCTCTGCTGTTTCCAAGGAGATTACCACCATCGGCAGGAGCAAAGCGGGGACCCCACAGGTCCATGCAGTGGGACAGGGGTCGGGGAACAGACAGCGTACCCACGGTCTTCAAGTCTTGGTGTGGACATGGCTTACATCCCTTCCACTCTCCTGCCTCTGGTGAGATTCAGCCACATGGCCACACCTCTCCACCTCCATGGCTGGAAAATGTAGCCTATTCATGCATCCAGGAGGACACCTGGTATGTGAAGAATGAATAAACTAAAGAAAAAAAAAGAATCTTCTCAAGTAGCAAGTAAACATTTCAAGTGCCCCTGGAAACTGTCAGAGTTGCAAAAGGAGGTTAAGAAGATGAAATCCAGCCTTCTCCAATTTGATCCTACATGGCACACTTGCATCATGGAAGGTATTCATCAGGAAACCATGGCACTGACCAAATTCTCCATCCTTGCCTCCCCATTCAGCCCTTACCCACATATAGACGAGAGAGGAATGGAGACAGATGCCCACTGGGAGGCTAATAGCGAATACTGTGTCTTTTCCATTTTCTAACTCCCTGTTTTCTTCTTAGACCCCCTCAGCCACTTTTTCTCCAGCTTCAGCAGCCTGCTGCATTCTTCCCAGGCCCTGTCCTATTTACTCCAGGTAGGGTGATGATTTAAAAAGACCCTGATGCTGGGAAAGATTAAAGGTGGTAGGAGAAGGGGACGACAGAGGATGAGATGGTTGGATGGCATCACTGATTCAATGAACGTGAGTTTGAGTAGGCTCCAGGAGTTGGTGATGGACAGGGAAACCTGGTGTGCTGCAGTCCATGGGGTTGCAAAGAATCGGGCATGACTGAGTGAGTGAACTGAACTGAACTAAGGGTGATGATTATGAAAGAACAAAGGAGAAAAATAAGACTTGTATAGTAAGCCATTGTTTTCTTCTAAACCTTGTTGAAACTCGGACTGCAACTGAGATAACCATGGGCATATTTAACAGAGACTCATGGGACAGCTGGTGTGTGGGGGCACAGATCTGTAAATGTCCTGTACATCTGCACTTAAGGTGGAAAACTGGGGTTTATTAGAAGGATTACTCTTCTGTACTGAGTTTTGCACACTGGGTCCCCTATTCTGAGCATCTGTTGTGAAGTCCAGTCTATAGGCATCTTAAAAAAATTAGTCACAGAATCACTTATGAAAGAAAAGCAATAGATGTCCTTCATGTAGTGATATAGGAGCAGGCTTTAGTAAATTCAGAAAAATAATCCATTTGGCAATTGTTACAAAACTGTTAACAGTGACTATATGCCTGGCACTGTTCTAGGTGCTGAGAATAAGACAATGGACAACTCAAAATTTCTTAAGGAAAGACAGGTACAACATAGTGCAGAGTTTTTCAGTCTCAGCCATGTTGGGATTGAGCATCTGATGATGCTTTGCTATAAGGCCTGTCCCAGGCATTACCAGTATTTAGTGGTATCCCTGGCCTCTACCCACTAGATGTCATGAGCACCCCTACCCCCAGATGTGACAACTAAAAATGTTCCAGATTTTTTTCCACAGGTGCTAAATGTCACCTGTGGGTAAAATCACCAGCACTGAGAATCTCTGCCTTAGTGGTCCCTTTGGGACCAGATCTGAGTTAAAGCCCTAGCTCTGCCAAGCTTTAGCTTTAAAATCCTAGGGAAATTTCTTTACCTTTCTGAGTCTTGGTTTCCTCATCTGTCAAATGGGTTAATAAGAGGATGGTGTTAGATGACAAATATAGGATGCTTAGGTCAGTGTTTGACGTGAGGAGTGCTTCTGGAAATGTTATCTAAAGAGTGCAAAGTTTGATTTGCTCTGGTATCATATAAAAGCCTCAATATAAAATCTAGACAGCTATTTATCATGCCATTTTTGATGAGTTCGACAGGGTTTTGTGGACCATTGTAAGCATATCTGTATCCTTCTGTCTTCATTTGTATAAAGCTTTGATTCAAATATTAAATAGGACATTGAGGCTGTTTTTGGCATAGAGATAGAAAATTACTAAAAAGTTGTTCTTAATTAACAATTCAGTATTTTCTAGCATTTTCCTTTGCAACAGTTATTTGACCCACTGCCAAGAGAATATGTTTTCCTACAGGTATCATTGTCCTCTCCAGAAATCAGTTCCCAGCTTCCCTTGGTCTATTCTTTGTAATTAGAGATGGGAAATAACACACAATATTAGAAGGAAGATTCATGCGAGAATGAACCTGTACTTCCACTAGAAACTAGATTTCATCTCTAGTGACTTTAAACTTGTGAATAGCACCAATTACTTTAGGTATGTGTTCTTCTCTGCTTCAAATTCAAGATCATAACTTTGGTAACAAAGGAATTGGCATGTGAACCGCTGGCCACATTGGTAGCACTGGATGTAAAGTTTATATGGAGAAAGGAGGAGGACCGGGAAATGCAGTATCAGGACAGTGAGATGCTGTCAGTGATCATGGGAGAGATCATTAGGGCCAATCATCAGACTATTGGGACTGACAAGAATATATTGACAAGTGACATACTGATGTCATCAAGGAAATCTTAAGCTTCAGTTGGAGGGATAGTAGCAAAAAATATGCAGCAGGGTATATTTTTTGAAGTTACATATGTTGGAAGATTATGAAAAGACATTAAAAGGATAATGGAAGTTTTCTGATATTTAAAAAAAAATACAGTAATCATAATCAAGAATTTATGCCCCCAGTTATCTTTATGCCAACGTACGTTATGTGACTAAGAAACAAAGTGAACTTGGAAGTTTAAAGCCGATACGTTGAGACTTTACGAGGTCTCAAAAATCGAAGGGTAAAGTAGGGGACCTTTGAGCCAGGAGGTTAAAATGTGGTAGAGAATGTGTACATCTGGATCAACAGAGAAAGAAGTAGAAGTGATGTCCTCATGGGAAGATGCATCAGACCGCCCAGTCAGATCACTTGGCTCATGCTTTATTGCCTGTGGTATGAACTTCACATATGCAAAGTGCACCATTCTCAGAGTTTGTCAACTCTCCCCATGTTTGCTAAGTACCACCTTCTGTTAAAAACACACTTGCTGAAACATTCTTGACCTCCCTTATTCAACATTTCAGTTATTAAAAGGCTGAGAAAAGCAAGATTAACTGCTAATTCTGGACTGAATTCTGAATTATTAGATCAATATTCAGCTCAGTTGAGTCAGGTAGTACACTATGATTACTCTTCTTTTCTGTCATAACTCTGTTTTCAGTGGTCTTGTTTTTGCTTTATTTTCTGTGTAGTGATGATGGCCATGTCTATAAACTCTCTACCATTTATATACCTCTCCTCTCAATATATTCAAGCACATGGGGTGTTCTATCAACTTCATCTTCTTATTAAAGTTCTCCCAGAGTTCTCTGACCTGCTCCCATAGAAACTAGTTGATCTCTAACTCTGGAGCCCACCTATTTCCTTTCCATCATCCGGGGCTCCTTTCCCCTCTGTGGTATGTTGGAGCCTCTCTTCATACATTCTGCTGCTGCTGCTGCATTGCTGCAGTCATGTCCGACTCTGTGAGACCCCATAGACGGCAGCCCACCAGGCTCCTCCGTCCCTGGGATTCTCCAGGCAAGAACACTAAAGTGGGTTGCCATTTCCTTCTCCAATGCATGAAAGTGAAAAGTGAAAGTGAAGTCCCTCAGTCATGTCTGACTCTTCGCGACCCCATGGACTGCAGCCTACCAGGCTCCTCCGTCCATGGGATTTTCCAGGCAAGAGTACTGGAGTGGGGTGCCATCGCCTTCTCCGTTCATACATCCTAGTTCACTTAATTCCCATCCCATAGTAAATATCATTGTTAACTCCAGTTTGCAATTGAGCCAAAAGAAGGCATGGGGAACTTAAGTAAAAATTTCCAAAGTCATATAGTTGTAACACAAATGACACAACCAGGTCTCAATCCAGAATCCATCCAACACCAACCTGTGCCCTAATTACTGAACAGTCAAGGTATGCCCTTTGGTGATCCTGGTCAAAAGATCTGATAGGTGGTAGAAGCCGGGGACACCCACAGGTGGCTAAGGGCTTCATATGAGCTGTGCTTCCCATGGTGGAGTCAGTCTGTTGCAACATTCCTATTTTAAAGCACTTTTTACAGCCCCTGACTCACTGTCCCTAATGGCAGCTTCTTATTTCTGGGATTAGCGGGTAAAAAAAAAAAATAGCTTCTGGGCATGTGACACTATTCTCAGCCCTTTAATGTCAGAAATAATGATCATGTTAAATTGGAGCTCATTACCACGGAATGAGACCTCATTGAGCCCTCTTTTTGGGGGGCTATTTAATGGTTTTTAATCCTTTCTTTTTTATTTTTTTCTTTTACCTCATTCTTAGTAGCTCTGACATGGTGCACCAGGGGGGAAGTGGATATTTGGAGTGGCAAATTATCAAATAATAAGAAAGATCTCCTTTCATCGATGGAAGGAAAAGGGTCCATCCTCCATTGTTCTCACCAAACGCTGGCTGTTCTTTTGTTATGGTTTCACGGAAATTTCCTGAGCCCCTTAAGCCACTAATACCAGTTCTATCCCCAGCAGCCACAACACGTACTTAAAACATTATATTCAGCACAGTCTTTCCCATAATGAATCTGACAATCCTGTTTTATGATTTGATGAGTGGTTAATTCAAAATATACTAGTCTCTAGAACTAGCTTCCTAATGGAATCCCTGCTAGGCCTCCTGCACAAGCCCAAAGACTGTGTATGACCATTTTCAGAGGGCTCCGCAGGACCTGAACAGACCAGGGTGCTACCCCGTGCCTGGGACTCTAGAAGGCAAGCGGCCAGACTCTGATTTCTGTCCTCTAGAAGCTCCTCTGGTGAACAGCCAGAACTATGGGAACCAGAAATAAATGCCCCACTTGATGAGGAACCTGACGTCCTCATAAGTGTAAAAAGGACCCTGCCATCCAGAAGCAGACAGAGGGCTCAGGGAGCTATACCACACAAGGAACAATGAGGGACTGGGGGTGTCTAACCTGGAGAAGCAAATTGCAGAAGTAAGGATGTTCCTTGTCCTGAATACTGGATGTGTTATCTTATAAAAGGGATTGTCCCCCTTGCTTGACTGGCCCCAAAGGGCAGAATGGGAACCAATGAGTGGAAATTATAGGAAATCAGATTTTTACTCTAGATTAAAAAGAGCCTTCCCACAGAGCTCTCAGGAAACATTGCAGGCTTCCCTGTGAGCAACAGTATGTTTCCTTTTACTGTAAGTCTCGAGAGAGAGAGAGAGGATGTCCACATATATTCCAAAGGAGAGTCACATACTAGGCTTTAGGCAGGACTTATAATCTAAAATACGCCTTAGAATCATAGGGTTCTGAGTCTAAGAGTGGAGGGGAAGATCTTTGGGCAGTATTTTTAAGTAGATCTTTTAGATATAAGCTGGTGCTACTTTAGAAGCCAGCAAACTTTTTCTTAAAGGGCCAGAGAGAAAATATTTTAGACTTTGTGAACCATATAATCTGTTGTCACAACTCAGCCCTAATATAGTACAAAAGACAATGCACAACTAGCCAAAATAGCACAAATGAATGAGTATGTCTGTGTTCCAGTAAAACTTTATTGAGAAGAAAAACAGTGGGCCAGATGTGGCCCATGAGGCTTAATTTGCAATGGCTGACACAATACTGAGAAGCCAAGGAACATAATGAAAAGGCTCTGCTAATGCTAAAAGTGTGCTTGTGAGTGTCACACTCATGTACAGCACACATATGTGTATCTTTTTATGAGGGGGATGCATAGTTTTGTAAGTGTGGTTTGGGGTGTGGCAAGGAGACGAAGAGACAGAACCATGTCTGTATGCAGAGCAATAAAGCCTCTAAGACATGCTGGCCGTGGTCTGTGCAGACCAGTGCTCTGTCACAATGTTGTAAAGGTTCCAGCCCCAGAGGTACCCCAGGAGGAGTTGTAAACGGTGTCTGAAATTCCTTCTGCTTCACTCTCTTTGCTTTGGGCATCTGCCTTGTGAAGGAAAATGCCTAACTGAATGTAATTCTGTCCTGAAGGAGCAAAAATACAGTTACCCAGATTGGTTTATCAGACTGTCTGTTGTCATATAGGCCTTCAAATAGGGAAGTCAGGTCAGCTTGGTGCCTGGTGCAACCAAGAGAGGCAAAGAAGTCCTCAACTCCCCAGAGGGAGGTGGACAGGGAAGGAACAGAGAGAGGGGAGATGGTGGAGGACAGAGATCGGCACTGTCTGCCTGGCAGGTTAGCTTAGCGATGACCCCCGTCTGTGCCTCCACCCCGGTCCCTGGTCATTTATCTGGGGGTAGTCTAAGGTCCATTTTAAACAGGATATTTTTAACCATCTGATGAGCATTTGCAGAGACTAGGGCATTTGGGGGGCCCTTTATCATCTGGCTTGATTAGAGTTCAAGATGGTTAAAATACTGAAAATTCTATTTCTTGAAGCCAACATACTTCCCTGGAGGGTTGCTTCTCCCAGATCATTACCCCTTTGCTGTTTCCTAGGACCGCACCTTCCCTTCAAATACATCCCTTTTGGCCAGGTAAACTTTAAAAGCCTCCTAGGCCAAGTGACACACTCTAAACACACATAAACACATGCACACGTATACATCTCAGCACACACACACGCACACGCACACACACACACACGCACGCATGCATCTCCTCAGCATCTGAGAAGCATCTCACCACCATTTGCCGCTGCCGCGTGTTTCCACGGCGGCCATCTTGTCACATCTGAAGAGGGAAAGGACAGCCTCCCCGTTCCCTCTGAAGTGCACTATGCAGAGCTGATTTTTTTTTTTTTTTCCAATCATCTCTAAATAAAGGTTTCTCTCCCCCTCCTACCAGCTCAGCACCCGAGCGCGCAATGAGCGTGCCCTGCATTTGAAATCTGACATCTCCCTCTCTCACTCATTCACTCTGTCTTCAGCTTGGCAGAGCGCTTAAAAATTGGTATCCCTTTAACCAGGCGAGCTATTCTTCTGTGGGGAGATGACCTTTTACACAGAAGATAGGGCTGTCATAAGTGATCTCTGATATATGGAAGTTTCCTGTGTGTTCCAACAAGGAATGGTGCCGCACCAGAGAGCAGTGGGTGTTTGCATGATGTTTCTGTGCAACGTGTGTAAAGATATATTATATTACTATATATGGATCTGAATAAATTATCACTAGTTCTTTAAAATACTGCTAGTCCTCATGAGGCACATCCATTCGATTTTTTTTTTTAATTGAAAAGAAAAATTTTGTCTGACTCAAAGGCTCTTAGGGGAAAAGATGGAGGGAAAAACCACTGAAAATAGGAAAAATTTCCATGGGTTTTATAGAAATTAATTGCACTCAAAGTTATGAAAATAATCTTTAAATAATTCTTCCCACAGACTTGGGAAATGAAAACAATAAATGACTTTTTATTCTCCAAGATAATACATTCTCCTGAAGTCTTCAACAGTAGCCCCTCTTTTCTTATCAGAAACCTAAGGTCTGATTTTTCTCCAAAGCACAAGATTATTTATTTTTTTCTAAATGTTAATCGATATTACCACAGAGTTGCGGAATTCACATAGCAGAATGAAAGGTGAAATTTCCGAAATGGGGAATTATAAGGATTTGCTTGCATGGCATAGATCCACTGGGTACCAAAATCAGTATTAATGAGTCTTAAGTTCAGGACCTTGTTATCTGCTCAAAAAATGCATGTACCAGGGGTTATTAGTATACAAAGGGAACAGGGCTCACACAACCTTGTAGGGTGCACTGTCAGATGGGGTGGAAATACCAGGGATGTGCTGGACTCCCTGAAGTTCCCCCTTTTCATCATGTAAGGAAGAATCCTGGGATGACTATTCTTGGAGTTTAAGCACTAATTCTCCTTGCCACTGGGCCCTTTCTCTAAGCTACCAGAAAACTCTAAGCATCTTCCTAGCTTATATTTACTTACATACTTACTCACTAGATTATGCCATCTTTGACTAAACAGAAGGAAAGCCTGGTGGGAGGCTCATGGCTGTCCCACCCTAAACCAATTTCAGTGATGATAATGACGTCCAAGAACTAGTTATTTTAAGGTCCGAGTGTCACCCAAGGGCCACTCCAATCTCTGGAGCCCTTCTTTTGACATCCTCACATGTGGCCCATATTTCTCATTTTTATGGCCTAAGGTCTATGTGGACGTCCTGTGTACCTTCATTAAGTGGCTGCCTTCAGACATAAACTAAGGAACAGCTCTTTTGCTGTGACTGAAATTCTAACATCGGAACTCTTATCGTTGGATTAAAGAAGGAATTGTTTCTTTCAAAAATGCAAATACCTCTAAGGAGCTAAAACAGTATTATTAAGAGTGTAATATTATTTCTGCTATGTAGTAGTTGTCCAACAACTAACAACTATATGTATTATCTCATCTCCCTATTATAACTCAGCAAGGTCAATAAATTAAAAGTAAGGATATTGGGGTTTGGAGAGTTTAAACTTCTTATCCATACTAACACATCTAGTAAGTAGCAGCCCTGGCATTCAAACTCATCTTAATGATTTGAAAACTTGTAAGCCTGATTCCTATATATTGTCTAATAAGACCCTTTCTAATCTGTTTACTAGCTGAAAGCTATTTTGAAAAGAGTGAAAAGAGAGAAATAGAGAACATCGGTTAATTTAAGATTGAAAAAATGCTATGAGACCATGGAATGGTACTGAAGAAAACATTTCCTGGTGTAATTTTGCCCTTTTGTAGGTCTTTGCTCAGTTGATTTAAGGCAGGATTCCTGAGCCTAGGATTTCTGGAAACTGAGGAGATGTTCTGACATTAGCTAGCTGCAGTTGGTGAGACTGAAACTTCCAGGGTCAATAAGCAGTATCAGCTGGGCAGCTGTATTTTCCATGATCTTCTGAAGATATGCCAAAAATGTGTTCAAACATGCAAGAATCTCAAGAAAAGACTCAACGTATGGCCAGAGTGCACTTGAGTCTATATGTCTAAGTACAACGGAAAGGAAAGTTTTAGCAACTTTTACAATGAGGATTTTTTTTTTTTTAACTGCAGGCACATATACCCCAATCTCAAACAGCAGGAGGTGTATGAACTCATATAACTGAGAGGCTCGTGGGAAGACAGGTAAAGCTGATTAGGGACTTAAACCAGGTGTCCAGGTTTCTTCTCTTCCCCTGTCACCTGGAGCTGCCTCCTTCATAGCAGTTCCTTTCCCTGGAGGAGTTTCTTGTTAGAGTCAAAGCATGACTGCAGTCACCCAAATCCAACGTTTTCTCACTGCAGATGCTTTGGGAAAGAGATAGCATCATTTTCATAGAAGTCCCTGCAAAAGTCCCATGGTAACCCACTGGGTCACATGCCCATCTCTCAACCCATCACAGTGGCCCAGGAGGAGTGCAATATATTTATTGGATTAGGCCTGTGTCAAGTGCTGTATCCCTGGTATCAGTCCCAGTGGAATCATGTGAACATATATGGGAGAAGAGATAGTTCTGAAAATGGCTGCCATCAGGAAAGGGGTGAATTGATGCTGAGGGTCAAAAGGCAATGAATGTCCACTGCAGAGGCTGTCTAACTTTTTGGCTGTCCACAAACATGTGTATGAACTAGGTAGAAAGCTCCAGCCCCTTACTTTGATGAATGCTGCTAGGCTTGTATCAGTAAATGAAGTCAATGAAGCAAGAAACATGGATGCCCAAGACTGGCTTTGATCATAGTGTATTCAAGTTGTCTGAAGCTGCAGGGCCAAATTAATGCCTTGTAAATGGTTGGTACTTGATGTTTCTTAGTTCTGTTTTAGAAAAAGGAAAAAAAAAAAAAGCCTAGAACCTTGCTACTCAAAGTGTGGCTCACAGAATGGCAGCATCAACATTACATGGATGCTTCCTAGAAATGCAAAATCCTTGACTTCTCCCCATATCTTCTGAATCTAGGTAGCATGGGAGAGCAGAATTTTTTTTAAAGGTCCAGATAGTACATATATCAGCTTTACAGGCCTTATGGCTTTTGTTGTTGACTTTCCAAGTCTACCTGTTGTTGGAGCTCAGAAGCAAGCCATAGATAAGTGTACACAAATAGGTGTGGCCTATGTTCCAACAAACCTTTATTTACAAAAACACGCTGAAGACAAGCTTGGGTCCAGAGGCTGTAGTTTGCCAATCTCTGGCCTAAAAGATCAGCCATCATGGCAGGGACTGAAGTCTCCTGGTTCTCATCTCTCCTTTCAGTTTACAGATGCAGATGGAATATTAGAACAAAAATAATCTGCTGATTCATTTGTTCATTGTTTTCAAAGCGTCCGTGTTGAGCATTCCCTCTTTGGGAGGTGTTTGGACACTGCAGGCATGATGGAAGGGATCTAGGACTTCCTGAGCACGTGGGGGTGTGCTCTCCAGAGGGCACGCCTTCTTCCCGTGTACAGAACTGAGGCTTGTGTGCAGTGCAGTGCAGTGCTGTTTTGTCAAAGACCGGTATGTTTGGCAAGCGGGGCCCTTTGTGCCTGTCTCCCCAGGACACCAGACACCGGCTCAGTCCTGGAGAACAGAAGATCCTCGATTTGTCCAGATCCTGCTGTGCTGTGCTGGCTTGCAGGAGAGCTAACTGGGTCCACCCTAGGTCCTTTGGATCCCCTTTCCTTTGCCAACTCCACAAAGGATGGCAGGCAACAGAGAGGCCTTGCAAAGATAAGCCACACAGAGACGTGTCGCAGGCTGCAGGGTCCCTCTGCGGAGACGCTATTCTCTTCCCTTTGCACCAAATGTCAGCTCAGCGGCCTCTCCACAGCAGCTGATGGCTGTGTGCATTCTTTCATTTTTCTCTAGAGAGCCCTCCTGTCCAGGATGTTTTTTATTTTACATTTGAAAAAGCAGAGGCTCTGCGCAGAACCTGAGTCACCAGCTCTAGGCCCACTGCGGTGGCGCAGCCTCAGAGCTTCGCCTCAGGCTCCCTCAGCCTGGCCCGGGGAGGCGAGCGATCCTTTGTGTAGTCACTCCAGTCACGGTGCTGCTGCCGGATGGCTGGAACCACTGCCCACCTGAGGAGAAGCGAGTTGTTACTTCACTCTGACCACTTACGTGTTGAAAATGCATGGTTTCACATGTGGAGAAAACGACCTACAACCAAGTAGCTGGATCCCCAAACCTCAAAAGAAGAGAAGAAATAAGTCAGTGCAGCCTTCCTCCATCCAGAGGCTGCAGCCACGTGCCCCTCCCCTGTGTTTGTCAGCTTCCCCCTTCATTCTTGGGTCTCAGGCCCTTCCTCCCTTGCTTGGCCTCGTCAGGACAAGAATTCAGCAAGTCCTCAAGATTGCAACAACCTTCTTGCCCCTTTCCACTCCCCATTAGCTGAGCCAAGAATAACAATGAGAGCAAAACATGTGGGCCAGCAGCAGGATTCTCCCAGAGTTTACCCTGGACAGAGCAAGCTCTTGGGTTTGAACCACTACCTCATAGAAAAGATGAAGAGGTCAGTCAGCTCAGGAGCCTTTGGCTAGATGCCATAGCAGGCATGGCATAGATGTTTTCATCAAAAACCAGCCCTTGTTTATTGAACATCTATTAAACCCTCTCCGGAGAGTATGCAGGCTGGCCTCCCTGGTTCCATGGTTACCCCTTGGCCCCTACGGTACCTTTTCCACATAGCAGCCTGAGTGTTCTCTTTAAAGCATGAATCATATCACTGCCTTGCTCAAAACCTCCAAGGGCATCCAGTTGCGCTTAAACCAAAATTCTACCCTTTGCTTGTTTTTCTATTGTATTGTCTTTTTTTGTTGTTGCAGATTGGTAAGAGCTCTTTGTAAATTAGAGATACCAGTCATCTATGATGCAAAATTTCTTCTCAAATCTATTGTTTTGTCTTTAGACTTTGTTGATGGTATATTTTGTCTTATAAAAATTTTACATTTTTATATTTTTTTGTTTTTTTTAATTAATTAATTAATTTATTTTTTTATTAATTTATTTATTTTAGTTGGGGGCTAATTACTTTACAATATTGTAATAGTTTTTGCCATACATTGACATGAATCAGCCATAGTCAAATACGTTCAACTTTTCTTTATGTCTTCTGGGTTTCTTGGCTTGATTAAGATGATGTCCTTCTTAACAGGACTGTAGTCCACCTGGATTTTTCTTTTAAGAGGTTTTCATGGTTTATATTTTATACTTAAGTCTTTACTCCATTGGAAATTATTTTTGTATTTAGTCAGAGACTGTGGGTGGGGGGGGTACTTTAATTTTCCTCTAGACCACTGGCAGTCTGTGGCCCATAGGCCAGCTGATTGTGTTTGTAAATAAAGTTTTAGTGGAATATGATCATGGCCACTCATTTACATATTGTCTGTGGCTGCTCTTGCAATATAATGCAGAACTGTACCCTTGTGGCAAGACTGTAAGACCCACAAAAACCTAAAATGTCTACTAACTGGCTCCTCACAGAAAAAACTTGACCACATCTGCTCTGGATGGCTAATCATTTGTGGCAGCGTGATATGTTAAATAAACCACCCTCTACCCTCCAAAATAAAATTTCCTCTGTCATATGTGAAATTCTAATGGGTCCTACTCTCTTTTCCTGCATTTTTCCATTCTATTCCACTGGTCTCTTGTCTGTCTTTCTGCCAATACCACTTAGATATGATTACTGTGACATTCTATCTGGCAAAGCTGTCCCCTCCTCACAATTCTTATTTTTCATGCTTTTCTTGACTATTCTCATGTGATTACCCTTCCATTAGAATTTAAGATATTTTCATCCATTTCCCCCAAAAATGAAAACTTCATTGGAATTCTAATTAGAATTACATTAAATTTAGATATGTATTTTGGGAAGAATGAATACATTTATAATTTTAAGGCTTTTTATCTAAGAAAATACCCTTCTGTCTTTTCAGTTCTTATTTGGGGTGTTTTAATAAGATTTCATAATTTTATTCATACAGATCTGTATTAGTCAAAGTTTGGTTAGAGACAAAAACCATGCCAGTAATTTGAACATGGAAATTTTATATAAAGTCTTATTAATAGTAAAAGGTGGTTAACTTCTAAAAGGGTTAAAAGACTCTAAGGGATACAGGAATAGCAAACACAGGAAATAGCTACTGTTTCTAGGACTGAAGGCAAGAATGGAATGAAAGGATGGAATAAAGAACTTTAGAGCAGGCAGGACCCCAGAACCCAAGGCTGAAATTCAGACAGCCCTGGAGAGGATGTAACTGCCACAGGAAAAGATAGCCTATGCCTGAGTTACTTTTATGTTAAATGTGTCCCTATGTATTTTCATGTTTAAAAAAAAAAAATTATTGTCATTTTTCCCATTCTCATTTCCAGGTGCTTATTGCTAGTAGAAAGTGAAGCTATTGATTTTTGTATACTTATTTTGACTAAATTGTCTTGTTTATTTGGCTAGCATTTCATTTGGCTAGCATTTCATTAGGGTCTCTTGGATTTTTCCAGGTTATTCAAACATATCACAAAAGAGATAGTTCTATGTGTTTTTCTCAATATTGATACCAATGATTTCCTTTTCTTCCCTCAATTCCTCAGATAATGTAAACTTCAAGACTTTATCTATTCTACCAAGCTTTTAAAAATATTAAATTCCCTCTGTTCTTTATTTTGTCTCCTAGATATGTCCAATTCTGAGAGATGTATATGGATATCTCAAATTCATTTGTTTTAATTATAATCTTTCTATATGTTTAATAGCTTTTTTCCTTATATATTTTGCTATTATGTTGTATGGTGCATACAAGTTTATGGATATTGTATCTCCTTTATTCACTAGGCTTTGTAACTTTATCCTGTCACCCTTCCTTCTGTTCTGTACCTTCAACCTTAAATTCTGCCTTTTCTAACATCAATATTGCTTTATTTGGTTTCTTTTTTGCCTAGCTGCTCTTTACCTATACTTTCCATTTTAAATTTCCTGTCTCAGCTTCACATGGTGGAGACAAATTACTTAGGTCTCGCTTTTGCATTTCTCCAGAAGTTTCCACAGTAACCATGTTTTCAGATTCTGACACCTTTGGTTGTCTCCAGTGGGTCTCAGTAACAGAGGATGCTACTTTCAGTCAGAAGCAAGCACCGCACGGGCACTCTGCTCTTTCCATACTAGCTCCCCCAGAAACAGCACTGAAATTAGTGCCCTACTGAGTGGGCTAAGTGCTTCAGTAGTAGTCCCCAAACAAGATCCCAGCCTTTTGTCCCTTACTGCCCTGAACATGCTTGATTAAATTTTTGCTCATTTTGACCCAACCTCTTGCTTTCTCCGAAGGCAGAAATGACCAGCTGGGTACTTTTCCTTTCTGCTTGTACTAACAATAACTTCCATATCTTGAGTCTGGCTGTGAGGCAGGCACTTTGCATGCTCTGCACACATTATTTTACTTAATCCTCACAATCATCCTAGAGAATATATTACTATTCCTGGTATGCAGATGAAGAGACTTAGGTAGCATGCTTACTTATGGAAATACAGCCTGTAAAGAGCAGGAACAGAATTTGGTATTTATTTTATTTTACTCCACACACTGCTTCTCCTTTCTGTATAGTCTCCCAGTCCGCCCCAGCCTGTGCTGAGACTGGGGCTGTGGGTGATAGAGGCAGAAAGAAAAAACATTCCTGAATGACCCAGTAATGGCTATTTCACCAACTTTACCAGACTGACTCTGAGTGATGCCACCATATCATCTATTAGAGCATAATACCTCTACTCTTCCATGGCTTAGAAATCAGACCTTATCATTAAACATCTGAAAGTTCAGTAAAAAAAAAAAAAAAAAAAAGCTTTCATAAGAAGGTTTGGGGTTATGCAGATATAAGAATATACAAAATCTGATCTCTCCCAACTTGCCTTTGACAGATCTTCCTCCATGAGGTCATGAGAACCACCCACACACTGTGTTCTTGGGTTCATGGTGTAAGAGAACCACCAAGTGTGTGGTTGAAGGGTTCACACATCTGTTTGGGCATGTGCCCCCCCAAAAGGAAATGTTTAAAAAGGTAGATGACACAGAGCACGGGGAAGTGCTTAGAAAGCATCTCACAATGTCAGAGACGGTGTTCTCCCAGGGAAGGATTTACGGGGATAATGCACTTGAGCTAGGCTAAAGGAAAGTAAGAAACAAGTGAAAAGAAGGAAATTGTGTGAAATAAAAGCCAATGCCTGGAGGGGGAGATATGTCACATGGAGAGGGAACAGGGAGCAAATGGAGTTGGTCAAGGATCAGGACACCAGAGTTGGTGTGTAAAGGGTTGTGGTAGAAGTTACTACTTGATGCAGATCATGCTCTGGTGAAAGACTTTGGACCTCATCCTGTGGGTAATGGGAAGCATTTGAAAGTGTTAGAGCAGGGCATGCAGGTGTATCTAGAGACCAGGTTGCCTAGAGATACTGATTTCACAATGCTTGTATTTAGCATGTTGGGGTGGTATGAGAGAGAAAGAGAGCAGTTTAGAAAGTGGTAAAAGAGCAAAAGCAAACACTTCACAAAAGAAAAACTTTAAAGGGCCAATAATCAGTAGGAAAAAGTTGGTCCATTTTATACATTATTAAGTTAACACAAATTAAAACAACTGCAAGGTACCCTTCCTCACCACCCACCAAATGCAGAAAGAACTTAAAGTATGATATTCCATGTTATCAGAGAAACATGTGACTTGACTCTTTCATGTACTGCTATTGGACATATACGGCATTTCAGGAAAGATTTAGAAGTGTCAACCAAGATTTCCCGAAATATTCGAATCCCTTGATCTGTTATCTCCGTATGAATAATTAATGGTAAGGAAATAATGAGTCTGTGTTCCATGTTTTAGATACAACAGTTTCCACTGGAGCACTATTATAAACATAGAAACAAAAAATAGGAGCAACTTAATATTAAGGGTTAGGGCATTAGTTAAATGAATGATAGTCCAGAAATGGTGTATTTGTAGAATGGAATACACTGAAGCTGTTTAAAGTGGTGCCCAGGAATAATGATTAAGATGGAAAGATGGTCATGAGACAAGGTGTTCATCCTTGCCTCTTGGTCTCCAGTAAAGCAAGCATCCAAGCTGTTTCTAGGCTCTGTGTTCTGTTCCACTAGTCCATTTGTCTGTCTCTATGTGGATACCACACTGTCTTAATCACTATGCTGCTGCTGCTAAGTCGCTTCAGTCGTGTCCGACTCTGTGCGACCCCACAGTCGGCAGCCCACCAGGTTCTGCCGTCCCTGAGATTCTCCAGGCAAGAACACTGGAGTGGGTTGCCATTTCCTTCTCCAATGCATGAAAGTGAAAAGTGAAAGTGAAGTCTCTCAGTCGTGTCCGACTCTCAGCGACCCCATGGACTGCAGCCTACCAGGCTCCTCCGTCCATGGGATTTTCCAGGCAAGAGTACTGGAGTGGGGTGCCACTGCCTTCTCCCTTAATCACTACAGGTTTATGGTAAGTCTCGGTCCATGGTAGGTCTGATTTCCCTGACTCTGGCTGCTGTTAAGAATAGATTTGGGCAAAAGGACAAAATTAAAGCAGGGAGACCAACTGGGGCACTGTTGGAATAGTTGAAAGTAAGGTGATAGTGGAAACGTTCCTGAAAACAATGGGATTACTCTACTGCTCTGCAAAGCCCAGGGTATTAAAGGGCACTAGAAAGAACTTATTCCATATGTTGACAGCTTGATAAACTGTCTCAGATTATGGAATGACTCCTCTCATCTCAGACCACTTGCCTAATCATCAAGGAAGAGAAATGAATTGCTGAGCAGAACATTGAACTGAAAGTTGTGGATCCCCTGGGTCCCCACCATGTCTTCTACTTACCTACGTACAGTGCAGTTCGGTTCAGTCGCTTAGTCGTGTCTGGCTCTTTGCAACTCCTTTGACTGCAGCATGCCAGGCTTCCCTGTCCATCACCAACTCCCAGAGCTTACTCAAACTCATGTCCATTGAGTCGGTGATGTCATCCAACCATCTCATCCTCTGTCGACCCCTTCTTCTCATGCCTTCAATCTTTCCCAGCATCGGGGTCTTTTGAAATGAGTCAGTTCTTCGTATCAGGTGGCCAAAGTATTGGAGCTTCAGCTTCAGCATCACCTTGCAATGAATATTCAGGACTGATTTCCTTTAGGATGGACTGGTTGGATCTCCTTGCAGCCCAAGGGATTCTTAAGAGTCTTCTCCAACACCACAGTTCAAAAGCATCAATTCTTTGGTGCTCAGCTTTCTTTATAGTCCAACTCTCACATCCATACATGACTACTGGAAAAACCATAGCTTTGACTAGATGGATCTTATACAGAGGAGGGGCTTATTTCTCCCTCAACTACCACATTCCATCAGTCTCTCAACTGCATTTTCCAGAAAGTGTGAATCACCTCGTATAGTCACTGCCATTATAAACACTGGGAATGAACACTTCCACATTTACTCAAACCAACAGTGAAGGAGACATAACATTGCTACTCACACAACAAACAGTGAGAAATCCCCAGTGGTTGTGTTTTTCAGAAGAAGTAATAAATGGTTCCATGGAAATGAAATGAATTAAAGTTTAACATACAGGTGGTGAAAGTCTTGCTGACATGGCTGAAAAAAATCTATGGAAGAGCTGATTGAGGGTCAGAGAGAGAAAATAGTCAAAGACCTGAAGTAATTTTTAGGATTTTTCTAGAATATTAAAGAGTTAGAAGTCAGTAGTGACCTTTCTTCACACTTGAACTATTCTTAGATTTAAAACTGAACCTCAGTAATTATGATCCATCAACAGCATCAATAACTCATTGGTTTTATACTAAAAAATTATAGCATAAGGTAAAAAGGCAACTGTCTATATCATTAAAAAGAAACTAAATCAACCATAACCTTTTAAAAAGCTACCCATAGTGGAGAAAAGGGAACACAGGGAAGAGGACATGATGAGGTCAGGTGTTTGACTTGTTGGGCTATACCTTCTTTTGTACATTTGGCTTTAGAATTATATAAATGTTTATGTAATTATTAAACAAAAGTAAATTTTAAAAAAGCCATTCTTAAAATCAAAATCAAAATGAAATAAATGAACTCAACTATGTGTCTATAGTTGAAGGACTTGGCTAAATGACTTAAAGTAATTTGATATACATTAGTAAAGTCAAAAAGAACTGCAAAAAAAAAAATGAAGCTTTTTTCAGTAATGTTCTTGTGGATAGAGTAGTGTCATTGTTATTCTGGGACTCTTGGGTGTATAGTGTGGGATAAAGCAGAGTGTTGGTATGAGTGCCATTGACAACCAAGATCTTTAGCGTGTGAAGAAGGAGCTAAAACTGAAAGATCAATAAAGTTAAATTCAGTTCAGTCACTCAGTCATGTCCGACTCTTTGCGACCCCATGAATCACAGCACGCCAGGCCTCCCTGTCCATCACCAGCTCCCAGAGTTTACCCAAACCCATGTCCATCGAGTCGGTGATGCCATCCAACCGTCTCATCCTCTGTCGTTCCCTTCTCCTCCTGCCCCCAATCCTTCCCAGCATTAGGGTCTTTTCCAATGAGTCAACTCTTTGCATGAGGTGGCCAAAGTATTGGAGTTTCAGCTTCAACATCAGTCCTTCCAATGAACACCCAGGACTGATCTCCTTTAGGATGGACTGGTTGGATCTCCTTGCAGTCCAAGGGACTCTCAAGAGTCTTCTCCAACACCACAGTTCAAAAGCATCAATTCTGCGGCGCTCAGCTTTCTTCACCGTCCAACTCTCACATCCATACATGACCACTGGAAAAACCATAGCCTTGACTAGATGGACCTTTGTTGGCAAAGTAATGTCTCTGCTTTTCAATATGCTATCTAGGTTGGTCATAACCTTCCTTCCAAGGAGTAAGCGTCTTTTAATTTCATGGCTGCAATCACCATCAGCAGTGATTTTGGAGCCCCCAAAAATAAAGTCAGCCACTGTTTCCTCTGTTTCCGCATCTATTTCCCATGAAGTGATGGGACCAGATGCCATGATCTTAGTTTTCTGAACGTTGAGCTTTAAGCCAACTTTTTCACTCTCCTCTTTCACTTTCATCAAGAGGCTCTTTAGTTCTTCTTCACTTTCTGCCATAAGGGTGGTGTCATCTGCATATCTAATGTTATTGATATTTCTCCTGACAATCTTGATTCCAGCTTGTGTTTCTTCCAGCCCAGCGTTTCTCATGATGCACTCTGCATATAAGTTAAATAAGCAGGGTGACAATATACAGCCTTGACGTACTCCTTTTCCTATTTGGAACCAGTCTGTTGTTCCATGCCCATTTCTAACTGTTGCTTCCTGACCAGCGTACAGGTTTCTCAAGAGACAGGTCAGATGGTGGTATTCCCATCTCTTTCAGAATTTTCCACAGTTTATTGTGATCCACACAGTCAAAGGCTTTGGCATGGTCAATAAAGCAGAAATTAAAACTTTTTAACTCTGAATTTGAATGGCAAGTATCTGTATGAATTATAACGCATTTTATCCTAAGTATATGTGTATATATATTTTATATAATTAATATGTGTGTATGTGTATGTATATTCATGATTTATAACAAACAAACCACAAATAAAGAAAATCCAAAAATTCAAAGTAGCCAAAGCTGAGTGCCAAAGAATTGATGCTTTCAAACTGTGGTTTGGAGAAGTCTCTTGAGAGTCCCTTGGACTGCAAGGAGATCAAGCCAGTCAATCATGAAGGAAATCAGTCCTGAATATTCATTGGAAGGACTGATGCTGAAGCTAAAGCTCCAATACTTTGGCCACCTCATGTGAAAAACTGACTCATTAGAAAAGACTGATGCTGGGAAAGATTGAAGGCAGGAGGAAAAGGGGATGACAGAGGATGAGATGGTTGGATGACATCACCGACTCAATGGACATGAGTTTGAGTAAGCTCTGGGAGTTGGTAATGGCGTGCTTCAGTCCATGGGGTTGCAAAGAGTCAGACACGACTGAGCCACTGAACTGAACTGAAATGAGGGAAAATTATCTCTATGGAAGTAGTCCAGCCTTAAAAAAAAAAAAAAAAAAAAGATAAAAAGAGAAGGAAGGGAAAATTTGAATGATAGAATCAAATGATCCCCATTTTATCATCCTTAAAGAACTAATGGATCCAGGCAGTGATCATCACTGACTGTTCAGATCAGGTATCAGACACTTCCTGATGGAGACACAAGCCATACCACCTATGAACTAGTGTTTCCAAAGAAGTGAATCAAATGAAGCCTCTCAATCCAGGTGTGAATTTATCAGAGATGAAGGAGACAGCCAACTTGAAGAAGCGCCCACTGGCTAAAGATAACACAATGTATTATCAAAAGTAATAATAACCACAATGAATTTCACTACTATGTGAATACAATATAAACACCACCATGAGAAGGCAATTAGCAAAAGCTAGACTGTTTGAAACTCGACCACAGGACCCAGTTTCTTTAACAACAATAAAAGAAAGCTTCCAAGGACAAAGAGATTGAAATGGGAACCTCCCGATTAAAGAGACTTGAGGAACCTATCAGCCAGTCACATGATATGGGCTTCTGGGATCCCCATTCACACTTTTAAGAGGACAGCGAGGGAGATTTGAACCCTGACTAGGTGTTTGGAGATGTTAAGAAAATATTTTCAGGTGTGATAATGGCATTATGGTCAAAGTTTTAAAATATCTCTTTATCTTTTAGAGATGCATACTGAACTCATTACAGATAAAATACTGTGTCTGAGATTTGCTTCAAAATGACAGGATGGGGAAAAATGGGGGTGACCAGAAACAAAATTAAACACTGGTTAATCATTGTTGAGGCTAAGCGAGAGATAACATTGGAAGTTTTTCTTTTTCATAGCAAAAAGTTTTTTAAAAGATATAATGTCATGTTTTACATGATATATATATAATTCAAAACATCTCTTTTTTTAAGAATAGCCCACCCACGCCACCCTCCCCCCCCATGCCTCCTATTTTGCCCTGTCATGAGGTCCTTTATCTTCTCCATTACTGATTTCCTTGCTTCTATTGGCAATGGTGATTCTGACAGAGCAGCAGAAGGGCTGGAGGGTCTGGGAACCTGCTTTATCCTGGCTTACTGTGTGCATGCTGCATCCCCTTCCTGGTTCATCCCAAGAGTCCATGTACTACACAGCTTTGATTTTGCAGATCCTGTCAATCTCGTGCAGTAATATAGTGTAGAGTTTATTTCAGCTGCATAACTTCTTTCAATAGCTTTGTAAGTCATTGTAGTCCAAAGTTTACACAATCATTAATAGATGGAAGGGTTGTGCTTAAAGTTTTCAGTTACTCTGTGTTGTATTGTATAGGGAAATCGTATATTGTAGTAATGACAGAGATGGGAGTTTGTGAAGCTGTCTTTGTAAATTTCTAGACCAAAGAATTATTCAGAGGCATGGCCTGAGGCATTGAAGGAGAATGTCATCATGCTCTGCTTCATTTTGTTCTTTGAACACAGATAGTCTTGTGCACCCGTCCTTAGCAGAACCCATACTTTTTGCTTTAGTTTTGTCATCAGCTCTGGACTGGTAGTGGCTTGATTTTCTAGCTAATAAGAACTTCCCAGAGAGGTAAAAAGGACAGAACCCCATGTTGTTTCCACATCCTGGTCCCCTAAGACTCTTGGGTCCCCCCGTGGGGGAATCTCTCTTGGACAGGATAGTATTAACAGGACCATGCCAAGCAGGGACCTCTATGGTCACTGGTAGGGGGAGGACAAGTGGAGTGTGTTGGACTCTGTTTATCTAATTCATCTCACCCATAATTCCTGCCCAGAGAGCTATGCTTCATGAAAGACAAGATAGCTTAAGCCAAGGGGCCACGGAATGAATAGCCCCCCAACTGGTGAGAAATTGAAGCTGAGAAGCTATCTGACAATTTCCATCTCTTAAATTAAAGAAAATGGATCCAGAGATCCATTTCCATTTTGGAAACCTTCCAGTTCCACAAATATAAGTCCCCAGGCCCAAGTGTCTCTAATTCTTCACACCAGAAAACTTAGAAGCCTCAGGACAGGCGGCAACTACAAGTCTGTCTCTGGATGCTCAAGTCATTAAACTCTGTGAAAGCAATTTGACAGCGTCTGGGACGTGTTTTGTCATTAGGGGTGGGATTGGCACTGTTGTTTATTTTAGCCGGGAAGAGGTGTGTGTGAAGGTGTCTGCATGTGAGGGTGTATATTTCAGATGTAGGTGTCACTGAGTTTGTGTGTGTTAGAGATGGGTGTGAATTTTTCAAGAGTTTCATTACTATTTTTGTTTTGTGTTGTTCCTACTGAAGAAACACCCCTGAGTTTGATTCCTCTGGAAATTTTGTGCTACTCTCCCATGTGACGAGAATCACCCAAAACACTATTCTTCCTCTGAATCATTTTGACCAGATCATTCTGAGCAACCCGAATTTTACATTCACTTTTCCTTCTACCTAAAGGAACAAGTTGTCATTCTAATTAAATAACAACTTTATTTCATAATGCCAAGAAATAAAAATCTCTGAATTACTTTCACTAACTTCCCATTTAAATAAAGTCTTGCAAATAATTATTTGAACATAAATTATTTACCCATCAATTCTTTATTTGAATTTGGACGAATTCAAATATGTTTTCTGGCAAATGCTTCATGATAAGTGACTTGGTTAATTAGAAGTAAGTGTTATTCTCATAATTTCTAACATATAATAAGCAGCATCCAGTCATTTCTGTTTCATGTGTTCTTTTTAAGCCCTTCATCTCTCTTTTAAAAAAATCGTGTTTAATAGATCACAGACATGATCTTTTAAACTGTTTTCAGTAGTTATGCAAAATCTTCACAAAAGTACCGGTGGGTAGGCTACAGGGACTTCTCGACTTTAATCAGCCCCGAGAGTAGGCAGGATTTAGAAGTCATTTCTCAACTCAGGATCACCTGCAGAAAATGAAAAAGTCCCAGGGAAGACTGCTGAGTATAAAATGCCATTGTGTACATAGACTTTTATGGACTCTGAAAAGCCCTTTGACTTCTTGGAAATAGAAGCTATGTTGGAAGTGGAAAGACTAGAAAAATTTGTGTGACATGTGCATGTGAACGTGGCACTGATGTTTAGGCTTGAAAAAGAGTGAAGAGGTCCAGGAAGGGGGCTCATAGCCACTGAAAATCTTAACTGCTCGCCCAGAGGGGCTGGGCTGAGACCTTGAATGGGAGGGAAAGGGCATGAAGATCAGTGAGAGAGACTTTGAACTGTTTGCCAGTGACATGGACTTCAGAGTCCCAAACCAGGCAGTAATAATCCCAGAACTGGAGCCAGGTATGGGAAATGGGCTCAGTGTGAGGATGGAGAAACCATATTTAAAGGAAGCATGATAAAGGATAACTACTGTTCAGGAGGAGCCGTGGGCCTCACTAGTGCCTGCACAGCAAACCAAGACGAGCAGTGTAGGGTTGCAGAAAACTGCACTGATTTCTGCGGGCAGTTGGCACTTCTCATTATGTGACCGTAGGCAACTCATTTATCTCCTCTGGTCTTCCGTTTCTTCACCTATAAAGTTGGGAGTTGAAATGGCTGACTTGAAGGACCCTTACAGATGTAACATCCTTCAGTTCAACAATGGTCTCTAAGAGGGAAAAGCTTGGCTTTCCAAAAAGATTTCAGTACATAGAGCATTATCCCGAAGACATTTCTTCGTCTTTTCAGTCCTAGGCATCTTGCAGCTCTGGGTAGCCAGCTACCCATGCACCCACCGTTGACTGTCCAGAAAATAGAGAGGAACCCATTAAGTCTGAGGTGGCTGGACAAGGAGAAAGAGAGTGACACTTAGACTTCGCTGTGGCTGGTGAAGCACAGATAGTTTGAGTTTCAGAGCAGTCAATACCAGGAGAAAAGAAGCCATCGGTCTGCATCACAGCCAAAGATGGCCCCTGAACTGGACCAGGGTGATATGCTATGTTGGACCAAGGCTGCCCTGGGTGGAAGCTTCTCCTAGGCACCTCTGATTTCATGGTAATCACACTGATAGACCCAGTATAGATATATTTGTGGGGGGAACTATAGCCAGGAAATTTGAGTTGAGCCTGCATCATATTAAGGGGTTAGCATGTGGCTTTTACCAGACACCAAGTAACCACTCCAGGTGCCTGTAACCTTCCTCTTTATGTTCATGTACTACCCAATTAACACCCTGTTAATGGCTGCATGCATGCACCAGCTTTGCCTTGTCACAACGACCCTACAGCTCTTAGCTATCCCCAACCTGCCTGCCCTTCTAACAGAAGCTTAAGTAATACTCCCGCTAGAGCCGAACCCTGTCCGTTGAAGAAATAGCAGATGGCTCTGATGAGAAGATGTGTGGGACTTGTCAAATGCAGCCATTCTGTCGTTCCCCAAAACAGACACCCAGGTGAGCATGCAGCTGAGTTGCAGTGACATGTGCCAGGTGGCATGAAAGCTATCACCACACAGTCAGTCTTCTGCCTGGATTTGAAGGATTATTTTCAAAGAAATGTTGCCATTGCTTATCTGTTCTCTCTGGCGCTGGTCTTTTCTGGTTATGTGGCAACCAGAAGCTGGAAGGTTCAGAGGGGGGAGCTCAGTGTGAAAACTTTGGCCTTGAAGTTACAGTTTCAAGTGAGGAATAATTCCTTGCCTGGTGGCATAAAAGGAATCTTTTGTGTGTCTTAGAGCCATATCACTGACAGACTGACCAAGTGATATATTGAAACGATTTCACAGGGTGAGTTTCGAGCGTCTGGAGTTTCAACTGTGCCGTGACTGTAATCTTAAAACCAAGTAAGGAACATTCAAATCTAAGTAATTAAGCTGAATGTTTCTGTACTCAGTAACGTCTTTTGCTTGGTAGTGCATTGCTGCTTGATCCTGGCTGTGCTTCTGCATCGCCTGGAGCTTGTTCATAATACACATGCACAGACCAGAGCTCCTGGGTCTGAATCTTCAAGAACAGCTAGCATTTGCATTTTTAACAGGTTCACAGGCAGTGCTGCTGCACGTTCAGTATTGAGAACTACCGGCAAGGTGCTTTGTGATTATGCTAGGAAACTTCACGCATCATCTCGTTTGGTTCTCCCTATAACCTGTGAGACAAGAATGGTCTCCATTTTATTGCTGAGAAATTAGAGAGAGAGTTGAAAATTTCCAGTGCTTTGCCCAAGGCCATAGAGGTGATAAGTAGCTGAGGCAGCCTGGCTTCCTGTCCCTCGTACTGGCTTCACGAGATGTGACTGGCAGAGGAACATAGGATCTGGTGCTTAGGAATCCCCTGCTTGGTTGAAAGCTCTGCTGTTGCCATCTTAAATTTCTTAAGCGTACCACATTTTTATTCTGCACTGGGCCATGCAAACCATATAGCCAGTCCTGCTGCATAGACCATTATTGCTTCAATAAAGTTGTTTCAACGGTACTAAATCCATGCTGGGGAGTAGGAAGTGCTTTGAAAGTGAACCACAGCTCTGGAGTCCTTAGCTCAGGTGTGCCGGGGTGAGCACCTAGGAGAGAATAATACCTATGTATTATAGTTCTTCCATTTGCTGAGCACTGTGTTATGAGCTTTTCATAAATTGTTTCACTTAATCCTCACAACAGCCTAGTGTAATTATTGTTACCATCTTATAAATGAGGAAACCGAGGCACAAAGAAGTTAAATATAAAAACGGAGGTCATGTAAAATAGGATTATATATGTCTATGATGATGGTAGATTCTGGACTCAAATCTTAGCTCTGCCATTTGTCAGCTGTGTGACCTTCAGCAAGTTACTTGACATTTCTGAATTTCAATTTCTCAATCCATAAAATGGGGGTGATAATAATTACTTCAGAGAATTGCTTTCGGCATTAAATGAATTAATATGGACAAAGTGCCCAAGACATAATAGGTACTCAATGAATGTTGGGGCCTTTAACAACCTTTGCACTCAAGAATATTATTCGTTAGATACCGAAATAGGTATTTAAATGGTACCTTACTTAAGGATCTGAAGTGTTTTCACAGCACTGGATAATGTAGTCAAGGTGCAATTAGCCATACATTATAATATTTTTAAGTGATTCAAGTGACACTTCTTATGTCTAAGTGTAATCTTTCCCACTTTAGCATTTATCATAGTTTAATAACTGCTGAATGCTGTTGAATTAAAATACTATTCTGTCTGGGGACACTTTGACCCTTAGTGTGGTAAAGCTTGTCCCAAGCTCAGCTCAAGCCTCGAAAAAAAACTCACCAGAGCAACTGACTGACACGCTCTTTGGAGACAAGAAAAGACCATCAGTAAAACGGAGATGCCCTGACCCTTGGGAGAAGCCAGACCACTTCATGCCCACATGAGGGAAAGGCCTAGGTTAGGGGCTTACTCACAGTAAGGATATCTCTATAACATTTTACAGGGGTTTTTTGTTTGTTTGCATTTTTTTCCGTATCTCATAGGCTTATTTGATCCACCTAACAACCTGTGCAGTAGAAAGGGGATGTGGCATTAAGACCTTTAATTATCTTCTCCATGTATATCCACCAGCGTATACCAACTCTATGCCTATTTTTGGTGCTATACCTAACACAGAGTTCTCATGCAACCTACAGAATGAGTAGCGCTCCCATTTTACAGATGAGGAAAGTGAGGCTCGGTGGATAAAGCTAATTTGCTTGGTGATGGAGGATTCAAACTCAGGATGGGCTGGCCTTATGCCCCTTTCATCCTTTTCACTCCCCCAGTTCTTCATGCTCTTCACTGAGTAGGAGGGGGCATAAGGAAGGTGGTCAGTAAATACTTAGTGAATAAAGGAATGTGAGCAGCGTCAGAGGAACACCAGAATGTTTTATTGACCTTATTTACTGGTGTGGGCACATGACCCCATCAAATGTACTATTGTTTTGAATTATATAAAAGCTGTAAAACATTTGTTTTTCTAAGCAGCCATTTTTCTTCTCTTTATTGCACATTGTTCTTCCTCCTTCACACCATGAAATGCACCAGCTTGATTTAAGGGGCATGTGGTCTTCTGGGGAGGTCGCCATCTTGGTTCAGCAGCCTCATGGGATCCCTTTCTGTCTTGTGTATCTCAGACTTGGCTCCAAAGCCATGGATTTTGATTTTCCCAGTAACCATTCGTTGGGGAGGGATCTGGTATTTTGTAAAGCCATACAAGTTCACCTGGAAAAAAAATCTTTGTTATAAGAGTTCCCTAATGGGCCCCTTGAAACCTGGGAGGCTGGATTAAAATTGTTCACTGGGTGAGAGAGAAAGTGTGTGCAGATGTGTGAACACACAGTCATTCTCAGTATTGGACCCAGCAGAGGGAAGGCATGGGTCCCACAGGCTAATCAGCCATGATGTGAGTTCCCAAACTAGGTCCTCAGAATGTTGAGTGATATTAGACAAGAACCCTTTTCAGCTACCTCAGAGAACTTTAGAATCCCAACTGATACAGAAGATACTTTGTGACACAGTGATTTGAACTGTACTCTGTGGTCCTGACATGATCGTAGAGCCCTCTGAGATATCTTGGAGCCTTCACCTCACCCCAGAAAAGAATTCACACCTTGGTAGACACACACACACACACACAATTTTGTAAGTGATATCAAGTATTTGTGAAATCTGTGGATTGTCCTTTAGAAGCACTGCCCCATAGAATTTGTTTCCTGTCTCAAAACAGTCTCCACCACCAGCCTCTTTCTCTTTCCATCCATCTCTTTCTGTCACTTATTCTACTTAGGAGTCAAAATAGGGTAGGATTTTATTTTTTGTAGTCTTTTTTTTCCTCACGGTGTTATATCATAAGCTCTTTTCCATGTTGCTGCAAATTCTTCATAATGATCATTTTTAATGGCTGCAAAATATCCTATCCAGTAGTTATCTCAGGTTATTCTCAAGCATCCTTGACTGGATGCTTGCCCCTATTCCATCTTGCCATTACTGGTTCTTCCCTTTTACCTCTTGTACCTTTTGTCTCCCATTATATGGAGCATGCCCAGGTCCACTTCACCTAGATAAATCACTCTTGCCACCATAAATTTGCATGTGCTAATGCAAATTTAGCACTCTTTGCCTGGAATATTCTTTCTTCCCATCTACGCCTGGGAATTTCCTCTAAGCATTAGACTGAGAAAAGACATTGCTTCACAAGATGACTCCAGGGTATGAAAGAGGAGAATGTGAATTTCCATGAGGACTGCACATTCCCATAGCAGGGGGCCAGAGGGCTGATATGGCTCTGCGCCATGTTTAGGGATTTTGGTCTCTGTAGAGGTGGAGACATTGGGAGTCTTGGTAAGTTCCTGAAGCAGAACAGTGCTCTGAAAAGACAACGGTGTTTAGATTTGGGATGACATGGTATCAGGTCTCAGCTCTGCCGTTTACTAACTCAGTGATCCTACATGTGTTGCCAAACACTAGTTTCTTTGTCTCTAAAAGGATTAATGGGATGTTATTTGGCCTGGTGCAGAGCCCCATAGCTAGTGTCTTATAAATGGTTTCTCTCCTCTCTCACAAGCCTTCGTACCCCAGCAATGTTTAGCATCATGCTTGGCTCAGAGTAAACACTCAATAAATATTTGTTGAATGAATAAGCATTGACCAATAGCTACAAGGTGTGGGCACCAGCCCTCATCTGCATCCTTGCTCCTCGCATCCTGGGCAGATGAACAGGCAGCGGCTGCTGCAGCCCAGGGCAATCTCGATGTGAAGCAGAAAAGTCCGCAACTGGGGCTACACACACAGCCCAGCAGCAGCTGTCTCCAGAGAAGGTGGTGGCACTGTGCCAAGTACCCGCGGCCTCTCCACAGAGGCGTGATGATAATTACGATCCCTCATGTTCCTTCTGGAGAGTGCCTCTCTCCTCTGAACATGTGGCACTTCACAGACACCATCACAGGAATCGTTGCCACATGCCTGTGAGGGGAGGAAGGCACCCGCACGCTTGCTGCATGCCCTGTGGGCACACAGCAAAGGAGGGATGATAGTGAGAAAGGATGGGGAGGTGGAGGAGATGCACATCCTTATTCTACAGGTGGAAAGACAGCAGAGGCAGCTTTCAGTAGCTCCCTCACCATCAGTGGGGCTTCAGGAATGACCTGGGATCTCTTATTGGTCTGGACATATCTGGGCATTTCTGAGGGCCTGGGTCAGGCTCAGCTATCTTGGCTGGGGCTCATGCATATATCTGCAGTCCCAAGTTCTAGGCTTTGTGTGTGAGACTCTGTGAATTAAAAAAAACACCCACCCACTGGCAACTGCGAGATGGAGGGAAGAGGGAGATAAAACTTCACAGACCCAGAGTGCTCACAGGTTAGCAGTTCATGTCCATAAATGCCTTCAAACTCAGTCCCAAGTCGTTAAAACCACACAGAAAAAGAATGTCTTCCAATGCACCAGCCCAAGGCGGGATGATGTTTTGCTACCTCTGGAGCTCACCACCTGTGCCCCACCCAGACTAGACCATCCTCCTCTGAGATGCTCCCTCTGCTTTTCCTTTGTGGCACTTGGCTAATTTGTCATTTTTTGTTTATTAGCATAATTATGCATATGATTATACCTAGAGCCTCCTTGACCAGACTGGAAGCTCATTGAGTTTAAAGAGTACTTTTGTCTATTTCATCTTATATGTGCCCACTTCCACTCAATAAATACTTGTCGAATGGATGAATAGTTTGTATTATTTAAATGAATAGGAAAAAAATAAGCCCAAAAGAAATGAAGGTGCCAGGATCAGATGGGATATATTTTTTTATGCATGTATCTACCCATAGCCCTATTTGTGATTTCTGCCTACATGTATAAAATGAAATTAGTTATTCTCTGTGTTATACAGAATTAATGGTACACACTTCTATGGCTCTGTGAGGCCAGGGTTGCTATCTGTCCTGTTTACCCATTCTATCGTAGGGGCTAGCACAGTATATAGCACAAATTATGTTCCAAATAAATTTTGTTGAAGACTCAGTGCAAGAAGCCTGCAAATGCTTTAAAATTCATCCATCCATGCCCCATTAAGAACATTGGATAATTAAGACATAGCCTAATTGAGTTTTTTCTTTTTATTTATTTATCTTATATTTATCATTATCTGCTGTCTCATTTAGAAAAAAAAAAAAAACAAAAAACTTTTTTCAGGTGCCAGAAAAGTAAGTCTATTTCACACTACTCTTTTACTCAACAAATACTCATTAAATGCCTACTCTGTGCTACACACAGGAGTAGACAATGAAGATATAATGGGAGAAAAGGCAGTTTACTGTGTCTGTCTTCATAGATGTTAAAGTATTGAAAACTTGTTGGTTAAGCAAGTCAGTAGAACTTGGAGCAGTGTTTAAGCTATGTAACCATTGCTTTTGCTGCATAACAAGCCACCTCAGAACTTTGTATTTTGAAACAACCACCATTTACTTAATTCATGACTCTGTAGGTCAGTACTTTGATTTGGGCTCCTCTGGGCAATACTATTGACCTGGTCAGGCTCAGCTGATCTTAGCTGGGACTCATCTGAATGTCCACAGTGAGCTGCTAGATTGGCGAGGGGCTGACTGAGAGTCAGCTGCAGAGCCTTGGTTCTATTCCACGTGGCCTCGTCCTCTGGAAGGCTGGCTGAGACTTGGTCACACGGAAGTCTCAGGATTCTAAGAACTTGAGAGGATAGGCTGCAAGGTCTCCTAAAGTCTAACCACCAGAACTCACACAGTGTTACTTCTCCTGCATTCTGTTTGTCCAAGAAAGGCACGATGCAGCCCAGGTCCAACTGCTAGGGAAATAGACTCAACCTCTTGATGGAGTGAGTTATAAAGTATCATGATCATTTTTTATACCTACCACAACATATGATTTATTTTGTGTAAAAAACACGTAGCATAATAACCATTTAAAATGTACAGTTCAGTAGTGTTAAATACATTATAGTGTTGTGTAACCATAGCCACCAACCATCTCCAGAACTTTTTTATCTTGTAAAACTGAAACTATACCCATTAAACAATAACTCCCCTTTCATCCCCCCACCCACCACCAAGTCCATGTCAACCATCATTCTACTTTCTGTCTCTATATCCTTTTTAAGTTAGTTTTATAAGTGGAATCATACTGTGTTTGTCTTGTTTTGTGACTCACTTGCTTCATTTAGCATAATGTCTGGTTCATCCATATTGTAGCATGTGTCAGAATTTCCTTCCTTTTAAAGACTGAATACTATTCCATTGCATGTATATGCTACATTTTACTTATCCATCATTGATGGACACTTGGGTTGCTCCCACATTTTAGCTGTTGTGAATAATGTCGCTCTGAGTGTGGGTATACTAATGTCCCTTTGAGTTCCTGCTTTCAGTTCTTTTGGATCACCACAACATATTTATCCAACATGTTTAAGTCTTTTTATATTACTTCAGTAGTTCTCACTTGTATATAAACTAAGCATGATACTTAAAGAGATACAGAGCTGCGAGGAATTTTATTTGACAACGCTTTGTTAACTGTTTTAGATTCCTTCATTCCAAGAGCCTGTCTGCCTTCCCTCTCAGCTCACAGTAGGGTGATGCTAGTGTTCATTTTTACCTCCAGGAGCCAAAGACAGCTTCATTACTGTAAACTCATGTGAACAGTGTCACTATGGCTGGTGGTCAAGGGCTCTATTTGTCCTGCAAAATCTTGCATCAAGCTGCACACCCAGGTCATATTCCAGGTACTGACATATTAGATGAATTCATCCATGATTCTGGATGCTTCTCTATGATTCACTTGTAAAATATTCAATAATCCCTCAGAATACTCTGTCAAGTGTACCCTCTGTCTGGTGAGGCCTAACACCCAATAGATACTCCTTCTGTAAATTGGATGCACCAGGCCCCTTGAACTGGTGCCAAGGTGTGAATTACATAGAGCCGCTTTTGACTGTTCCTCTGGCCTCCTGACTCTGTGCCTGGGCCTTCCCACAGCCAACCAGGCAGCATACCTGACCTCAGCTGCTCAAGGATGGGGAGATTCCAAAGTAGGTAACAGTAGGGTACTGCAGTAGTTCCTGCATCCTGTTTGCAAACTGGCAAAACACAGAGCCCTCCTATCTGAGCTTCTGCTGATGCCACTCCTAGGATGCAGATCTTCCTTAGGTAGGGAGTATGGTAGGAACAAAGATTTGGGGAAGCCAGAAAGACAAGGTAGAAATTCACACCATTTTGGCTGCCATACTTCTCCCAAATCATGTTGGAATAAGTTGTTTGCAAGGAATTTCCTCTCCATGAGGATATGGAAAATGGAAGATTTCCAGCTTTGATGAGCTTTCCCAGATCTCACACTCAAAATTCTAAAACTACCCACCTTTCCTCATTTGTTCTTGTGCTTGACTTGGCTTTTCAGTTGTCTCTTCCTTTCTCTTCTTCCCTCCCTCATCTAGCTTTTTGTTTATTGGGGGGATTTTTAATGAGGGGGTGTGGTTAGGGGCTCATCATCCTCCATTACTTTCTTTTGCATTATTTCATGAACTGTTTCACCAGGGAAATAGAGAAACTAATTCCAGGAGCTTACAAAGATTTAGTAAAAAGGGGACATCTTAGGATTCTTAGTCCACCACCAAAATATATAGCACTCAGTTATTCAGCATTTATTTAGCACCTATACACCGGACACTGCTGTACATACCTTAAGGCCGTATTCTCGGGATTTAACAGTGCCAGCTCTGGACGTAGCCTACCTGGCTTCAGTTGTCAGCTCCACACAGTATAACCTTCACGAAGCTTCTGTGCCTCCATTTCCTCATTGTGGTTGTGAGGGTTAAATTCATTAGCTCAAGTAAGATTATTGTTGTTGTTCTTCTTCATCATCATTTGTATATTGCTTAATCCTCCCAACAACCTCCTGCTGTAGATGTCCCCTATCTCATTGTACCTATCAGGAAGCCAAGGCACAGAGAAGTTGAGTAACTTACCCAAAGTCACACAGCTAAGAACTGGCAAACGCAGGATTTAAACCGACATCTGTCTGACTTCAAAGCTATGCACTCAATCGCTACTTGATATCTTACTCATGTTTATAGCCCCTCAAACAAGGTAGGTTCTGGTGCGTGATCCTTATTTAGTTTTCTACCAATAGTTGTTTGATCATTAAAAGAAAAAATCCCATATAACAAGACCTGCCCCATGATCAATACCCATCCACACTGAATCTTTAATGCTCTGTCTTATCAAATTAGCAGCTTCCACCACAACTCAGGGCAGAAATCAATGTTCTCTTGACCTTAAACATGCACCAACTTGCAAGCACTCATGCCTCAGGGCTTCGGTGCTTATGGGTGAGGGGAGCCACTCTCAGACATGTGCACATCAATCCGGAAAGAACACAGCTCCAGATGAGCCACACCACCACAGGCCTCCGTGAGCCCAGCAGTCATGGCCCCTGATCCCAGGCCTTCCATCCCTTCTTCCAGGGCCTGGGGTGTCTGGCATATCCCTGACACACAGCACAAAGCCAGGCAGCCTCTGGTCTCCACTTTCTCCTCAACTCAGCCAGAATATCATGAGGCCTCCCAGCCTCCAGGTTTTCCCCTTTACACCCCCCAGGCCTCAGCTCTTCAAGCAAATACATCACCGGCCACAAACCTTTCCCTCATCCTGTAGGATCTGGTCTGACATCTGCCACCATTGGGCACGTCACTGCCTGTCATCTTCTTGCCGGTGTCCACCCTGCACTCCAGTCAAGCCCCACACTCCCCAAGTCTCCTGTCGTGCTCTGAATTCTGCTTCAGTGCTCCTGCCAGAACTCCCTGATGCAGTTCCCTACTCCTGCCTCATTACAGTTTCACTGAGAAACAGTCCAGATGAGTCCACCCCCTCCTTATTTTTATCTTTACCTCCTCTAAACTTTTTCAATTTTTCGAGTGTCAAGAAACGATTTAGTGCTTAATTGTCTATTACCTTGTGTTGCTTCCCTTCATGAGTTTCACCATCTCCTGAGGCAGAAAGCAAGATCCTCAGTTTCCAAAAATTGTGTTATATCTTCCCTTAAAATCTTTGTAAGAGTAGATAGTATTCATTAAGGGCTTACAAGGCACCAGGTGGTGATCTAAGCAGTTTATCTGGTGTAGAGGTGCCTCATCTGGGGTTGGGCTGTGTGTGTCTTCCACCTGTGGGCCTCCAGCTTGAGTCTGTCTGTCTCTCTCAGTTCTTGAAGGCTCTGGCCTTCCCTCTACTCTTTGGACTTGCCATCTAAGATACCCCAGACCACTTCCAGAAGACATCGCTGTTGCTTTTCCCTTCCTATTTTGTTGTCTCAGTTTAAGTTTTCCCAGAAAGAGAACCATAGATAAAAGTTTAAGGAATCATCTATGTGGGACCTGATTCCAGGAAACACCAGCTGGGGAGTGGGGAAGGGAAAGGTGCCCATAAGAAGCATGTCATCAAAGATATTTCCACTGTGGACAACAGGGGTTTCACCCCACAGGGTCGTTCTGAGAGACCCTGCAGGACAGACACTGGGAGTCATCCTTCCCAAGCAGTGAGGAACCCCATCCATCACTGCCTGACTGATCCCCACCCACCCTGTCGACTGGACCCTGGCAGGTCCCAGCACAGGCCTAGTGGACACCCATGGCCAGAAAAGAAAGCCCCTGAGAGGCGGTCATCAGTGTTTGTAGCCAGCAGCTTTCATATGTAGGGTGAGTGTCAAAGAGGACGTGAGTGGGACTTACTGAAAATCTAATGCCATAATAATAGCTAAAATACTGTATATAATTAGTCCAGTTCATCCTCATAGATAGGTTTGCTCAGCCCTTGACATACGACGGTGCTCAACAAATGTTAATTAAATTGGTTGGTGTTGCCACTAAGTTATCCAAGGTTGTTCAGCTTGTAAATGTCAGAGCTGGGGCTCCCACCAGGTCATTGGTGCAGAGTCTGTTGGTCGTTAGACTGTAGAACAAGGACTGTGTCACTGCAGTGAGGGGTCCTGCCTTAGCTGTGGAGACAAGTTGAGGAGAAAAGTGGAACGAGTGATACTGACTAGGGCAACATCAGCATCTTGCCCTGGGTCAGCCCAATTATCAGGGTTTGTCTGATAAAATTATGAAGGAGAAAAATCCCAGAATGACCCCTGGGCATGTACATGAGAATTCAGGAAGAACAAATGAGGGTAATAAAAAGTACGTACTGACTGTATCAAGCCAAAAATACCAAATTGAAAAACATTCATTCAGACACAATCTCATGATTTGCTTCTGGAGACCAACCTGACTTAATATGATTGTGTGTGTGTGTGTGTGTGTGTGTGTGTGTGTGTGTGTGTGTTTGTGGGCAGGAAGGTACTATCCGCCATTCAGAAAGGGCCCATTCAAGTAAAATCTGGTTGATTCCTTGGTTGTATCTATTCTTGGCTATAATCTCTTCCCTTGTTCTGGTGCCTTGATGTTATTTCAGGATTGTGGGTCTTGAGGGTGGGTTCTAAGCAGAATGCCAACTGTGGAACGGAAGGATTGCTGGAGGGGCAACATGAATGCAGGGAAGGAAAACCACTGGACTCGAGGAGCACAATGCCTCCAGGCTCAGCTCTCTGGGTAACCAGCGGCAGGATCCTGCAGTGAGAGAGAAGGGGGAGCAGACATACCATCTAATACCTAGTAGTGAGTATCAGGCGCTGTCCTTGGTGCCTTTGTAGTCTCTGCATTCGATCAGCACCAAAACCCCACACACCCTCTCCATACAGAATCAGAGACATTAAACAGCTTGCCCCCGCTCACTCAGCTGTGAAGCAGAGGAGCATCTGAACTCAGTTCTGTGTGACTCCAACGTCCTTGCATCTTTCCTCTCTCCTGTGCCTCAGTTTCCTTCTGTGCTTTTTAGAATTACTTATCAAATCTGTGAAAAGTGTCTTTTTTTAGGGTGTAATTTTCTGTACATATCAGTGTAGGCAGGATGGTGCAGAGCCTCCCAGCTCCAGCCCAGTTACTCGGCACACTTGTTCAGGAAGAGGTAACCTGAGAACACTCCATGCCCCTTTTCTGCACCAAGTGAAGGAGTCTGTTACTTGTGAGAAGGGCCATTTGTCATCTGTAGATCAGTGGGACATTATCTGGTTCTGGCCAGAGAGTTAGCAAAACCCAGATGGAATTTTTTTTTTAAGCCAGGTTTCCTTTTTATTATTATTATTCATGCCAGGAGTCCACTGGGGAAATCTTTATCTGCATTAAAACATACATAAGAAGAGGAGAGAAGAAAAGGCAGACAAGAGTGAGTCCTACAAAGGGTTTCTTTGAGTCCAGCTCTGTTCCTCTATAAAGTTCTTTGCTGCGCTCTCCACAAAGATGGAATCCGGGTTCAAGGTTGAATGGAAGCAGGCTCCTGATGGAACACGTATCCCCCGAACACACCTCTAGGAGATTAGCCCGTCATTAAATATTTGTAGGATAACAGGAGAAGCCTAATTTAGTTTTTGTTTCTTTCTCTCTGTGGTTTAATCACAGATGAAAGAGACTAATAGCACTGTAGAGCTTTCTGGTGATCAAAGGCCAATCAATCCCCTTTGTGGAGTAATTAACTATTTGCTAAACTTGCAGAATTGATTTCCATTTAGGGCTAAGAGAGAGGGTTTTAAATGAAGACCGATTCTCCAGGCGCGAGGAGGGAAACTTGGGGGCTGATGCCAAGAGATACTCAGGGTGATGAATTGGAATCTGCTAATTAGAGACTGAGACATACAGCCAGAGCCTGACCCTATCCAGGAGTACTTTAGGGGAGGTCAGGCCGGAGGAAGGGTGGGCCGCCGAGATCTTTATCTGCCAGGCAGCTGTGCACACTTGAAGTGAAGAAAGCCTTGGCATCCCGTTTGGGGCAGAAAAGGCAAGCAGATGCCTGGCTGTGCAGGAGGTGGGATGCATGTGGGTGGCAAATCAGGGTAGAAGTGCGAAGGTGACCAGGGTGTGGAAGGGAGCCCCCATGACATGAAGGCCCCGTGTAGGTGCACCCTGAAGCTCTGAGCTGATCCCTGTGCACCCCTGAGCCTCTAGGCAGGGACTTGAAATTTGCACCTGAAGCCAGTTAGGAATTTGGATCCTGTTGGTGCCTGTAGAGATGCCCCAAGAATCTGACAAGATGGATACAGCTGGGACCTTAAATGAAACATTTATGCCAGCTTATAACTATAAAGATGGGACAACCTAATAATACCTCTGCCTTGGGTTGCCAGATAAAACACAGGATGCCCAGTTCAATGGGAATTTCAGACAAACAAATGATTTTTTTTTAGTATATGTATGTCCTAAATTATTTGTTGCTTTAGTACAAGTATGTCCCCAGTGATTCAGCGTTTCTTTGAAATTCAAATGTAACTGGCCGTCCTGTATTTTATTTTCTAAATTCCACAGCCTGGCTCTGGTAAGATCTTGGCTCTCTACCCACTGAGTGAGAACCTCTCTGAATCTTAGTTTCCGATGAATGAGTCTCAAAGTAGTAACTGAATTGTTTTGTTATGAATATTAGATGAAAGAACAGAATGGGAAGCACTTCAGACAATGTGGTGCCTGGCACATTTTTATGTTCTCTCTAAATGTAACCTATGATGATAGCAAAAAACTATTTGATAAATAAAAATAATAATCTTAAATATCAATGATGTATTTCCCATTGTCCTGTCTTCTCCCATCCCTCATCCCCAACCTCTTTTCTTCTTCCCTTTCTCCTGTTGCCTTGTTTTCTTCCCCTTCCCTTTTGTTTTTCACTGCAAACTACATCTGTACATACCAGCATCAGTGTTATTTTGTAAACTGCAGCATCTCTGTCTACTGTCCCCACTGCAGATGGACAGGATGGGTAAGTGGTCATGAGCTGGCCTGAGGTGATAATTCTGTGGTCCTGACCATGCTCTTTAAGTTCTCTGTGCCTCAGTTTCCTCTTATAAAATGACAACAATGTGATATGTGCCAGACATAGAGTGTCCGGCCTATATTGTCACTATTAGTACTATCACTTACAAGTTAGCTCAAGAGGGAGGGGGACATACGTATACCTATGGCTGCTTCATGTTGTATGGCAGAAACCAACACAATATTGTAAAGTGATCATCCTCCATTTAAAAATAAATAATTAAAGAAAAAAAGAAGTTAGTCTGGGCTCCCCCAGAAACAATGCAGTAAGGGTTGGGTTCTGTAAATTCACCTGAGCCATGCTGGATGCTTGGTTCATCCTGAGGGAGATACTGGATGGTTTCAGGTCCTAGCTTTGGTTTTCTCAGTTCTACCCTGGCCAGAGCTCTATGTAAATGAAAACTAGAAGGTCTTTGGTGAGGTGAACGTGTAGGTGGTTTCAGTGTTTGAAACAAGTGAGTACATTTTTGTTTGTTTGTTTCTCATGGATCATTTCTAACCATACCTTACCATTTGCCAGGGCAGAGGCTCCCAGCAGGTAGACTGTGATTAAACAGTGTTTCTTGAGTGCTTAGGCAGTCCATTTCCCTGACGGCCGTTGCCACCATGACCTTCTTACCACAGCCTCTGTGCGATTCCCCACCCACCCACCCCAGAATGAGGTCAGAGCAGACGGGGACACTTTCTATGCCCTTCTCTGCCCCAAGATCAGGCAATTTCTAGGAAAACAGCCTAGCTTGGGCACACACAGGTTGGGGACCTTTGCCCTGAACCAAGCCAATTTAGGGAGGCTGGGCTGGATAGGGCTTCCAATAGATTAGTGGGCTGTGGATTTCACAGTAGATGAAGTCCCAGAAGAGGAAAAGATTCAGGCAGGCCAATTTTACTGTACTCTCCCGTGCTCCCCACTAAGTAGCCAATCATGTCCTTTTCTTAATGCTTTTTTATATGTGCCAAGATCAGTTCCAAAAGCTTGACAAATATTAACTCAGTTTATCCTTTTGACAACCTGGTATAGCAGGTACTATTATCACCCCATCACTGACGAAATACAGGCGCAGAGAGGTTAAGCTGTTGCCCAAGTTCACACAGTGATTGATTGATCTGTCACATCACTTGACTGAGACTCCAAAAACAGTTGCAGATAACTGCTTTGGGTAATGCAATGCAGTAGTTGCCGAGTGCCCAAGAACACCATGGAACCTTTCCTGCCCTCTCTGTGAGCTAGTGGCATGAACTCAAGACATGTAAGATATTACCAGTATGGAGATTCTCCAGACTGGGAGAAGATAGACATTTCTCAAAGATGAGAAAGAAATAAGTGGAAAGAACTGTGCTCTTTCAGCCTTGCCACTATTCCTGTAGCCAAGGAAAGAGTATTTTATTTCAATATCCCGACAGAGGTATAAAGGCTATCATACTATGTAGAGCAGGCCTTCTACTTTGGGGACTCATTGAGGTTTAGAAGGTTTGTGACGTTCAGGTAGAAGTTTGGCGGTCATGCTGTGTTTGACTAACTAGGGCCTAGGCCTAGTGTAGCTTGAGTGAGTCTTCTGGGGGAGTGCATGACCTCCCCCTCGCTGGCTGGACCCAGAGGTAACTGGAACTCTGCTGCCAAGAAGCCTGTGGAGAAGTGAAGAAGTTAAGCCTAGTAGTATTTTAAAAAGGATTCCGTTCGATTCTTTATTGTAAATTGAATTCACCTATCAAACAGCAAGGACTTGATATTCATGGGCACATGAGACTAGTGTTTCTGCAGCACCACCACCCCCAAAAGAAGCAAGACAATGCCCACTGATGAGGGAGCTGCACAAAGTCACCATTGTTCGAACAATTATTTAGGAAGATGGGAGCGAGGTAGCCGGGAAAAAGAATGTTTCCCAAGTGGCATTTGGAAAAGGCACCTCAGTGCCAGCCCGGACCCTGTCCAGGCTGACCGGCAGTGTTTAAATGCAGGGGCTGCTGTGAACTGACTCACTGCTGGATAATTACGTTAGGGACCAATACGGCCTGTTGAAAATCAATTCTGTTGGACCAGTGTGTTTGTTCGGAAAGCCACTCAGCCAATTCAGGAGTATATTAGGCAGCAGGCCCAGTGCGGTGACCTCTTCCGGATTGGGGTTGACACTTGAACGAAGGCGTTTGTCCAGTTAAAGGACAGTACTAGCAGCAGGCTCTTATCTGCCCTAAATTGGATTACTCAGATCTGCTTGTTCTCTTTAAAGATAGCCACTCTTGGGTTTTTTCCCCTCTCTTTCTATCTGTCTGAGATGGTTACATAGTGATTACTGTTTAACTTGCCATCCTTATGTATTCTCGGACAGTTAACGCTTAATGCCACCCGTGTCACTTCCCTTTCCTATGTGGAGAAGGTCATCTGATGCTGACACCTGCATTTTTCAGGTCATCGGTTGAACCTGTGAATGGGTTGGGATCCAGAGGAGCTGTGTTCTTAGGAGTTCATAGTTGGCAAGCCTGTGATTCATGTTCCAGGAAGCAGAACACAGACCCAGGGTTAATGCAAACCTCCCTTCAAACACAACAAATTCCCTCCAAAGGAATTCTTCTCAGGACTCTTTCCTTGGCTTGAAAACTCTCAAGCCTGCTCGCCAGCTGACATCCCTTGAGTGGGAGTACCGCTCAGCCACCAGGACCGTGGACAGCAGCAGCCCCCTGGAGCATTGCAGCCACTGATGGAAGGGCGAGAACGCAGGAGAAATGACTACTGAAGGGGGTGCCCGCGAGAGGCTTGAGACATCCTGCCTGGGGCCACCTCTCTTGGTTGAGTCTTTTCTACCTGGAGCTGCAAAAGCTACCACCACACCTAAAGTTGTGTAGTGTCAGGAAGACATTGAGAAGCCCAGGGAGTCCTATGCACACCTCTTAAGAGAATCCAGGAAAGACTTATTGCTGCAATGATGGTTCTTTTAATGACACATGGAATTAACTGCTCCACATATCCATTTGCTTTGACAGGGGAAGATTTCACTGGGATGAAAGTAGGGCCATGCACACTCTCAGTGATTTACATTTCTGTACCCCAAACCCTGTCAACCAATTAGACTGCAAGAGCAAGTGGCACCATTTTCTAATGAAGCTATAATCAGGCTGCTCCCTCACCCAGAAAGAGCAGATATCCTTGTCCCGAATGGAGAAGGCAATCATCAAGGGAAAGGGTTTGAATAAATCAGGTGTGATACCAGTGCAGCTTGCTATAGGTCCCTTATAATTGGAATCTGGGTTTGTGGAGACTCAGCAGCCCCTTCTAACTGCTTTGCTTGAAAGAAAGTAGACTTTTCTGTGTGGAGAAAGGCAACATTTGTTTTGAGATGAGCAACTGGGAAGGCAGAGGCCATGGATAGAGATCAGGTCTGAGTTCTCAAAGATCCACTGAAATGTGAGGAGAGGAAAGGGAAGGAGAAGAGAGGGGAGGGGAGATGGGAAAAAAGAAGAGAGAGGAAGAGAGGGAGGAAGGAGAGAAGGAGAGAAGAGAGAGAAAGCAGGGAGGGGGTGAGGAAGGATGGAGGAAGACAGATAAACTCACTCTCTACCCAATCTTCCTCACATACGGAACCTGATTGATAACATCTGTGTTCCTTATCTCTTGAAATGATTGTGAAAATTAAACGGGATCCTGTAGGCTGAAAGATACGACACAATCACCTCTTATTAACACGACAGCTAATCACACCTCCTATGAGACAGCGCTAACCACTGCACAAGATCTCACAGGTCCTATCTGATGATGGGAATTTTGTACTTGGCTTGAGGTCCTTCTGGCCACCTTCCAGCGAGGTGTCGGGATTCCAGTGTAACTTCAGGGAGAGAGTGCAAAGGCTGTGGAAGGAGCATCTGGGGGGATTCCCAGTAAGTGTTGTTGGCTGCAATGACAATTGAGACTCCCAAGTCCTTCCCCTGCATCCTTTCCAGATTTTAAGATTTTCAGTACCACTGCTATGGAGAACAAAGGTGTAGAGATCCTGGGGAGCCTCAAAAGCTCCCTTAGGGGATCCTTGGGTGAAAAAAATTTTAAATACCCCCTGGGAAGCCATTCTACTTTGATCTATGTTACTGATGCCCCCAAAAGGAAGGCCAAGAAATGCGGAATTCTATGGACTCCCAGACAGGATCATGGAACTATCCCCATTCTCGCTCCAGATTCTTTGGAAAGTCTATTTTCCCACTACTTTTTAATGAAGTCATTGCTTCTCTACTGAACCAATTTTATTGCCACAAGAAAATGTCTGACTCTCTACATAAACACATCAGCTTCACTTCCCACAAATGAGAATTCCCTGGACCGTTGCTGGCTAACTTTGCAAGGCCGTCATTCTCCATGCCTGGCTTGGTGAGGGCTGGTCATCATCTTCCCCTCCTTCATAGGGAAAGTGGACCCCACAAGAGCCTCCCAGTACACACCTGAGGTTCAATGAGAAGAGATATGAGTGCATTGCATGTGCCAATTTGGCTTATGTGGCTAATTGCACTCTGTGCAGAAAATAACACCTGCGAAGATCAGTCCACCCTCTGAACACCAGACTCTCAAAGTCAACGACAAAGCTCTCTGGGTGAAGCCCATCAGCAGAAATGCCCGTGGAAACATCAAACGCAGCTTCAAGTGGAAAATGACTGAGAGTGAAACTTTAAAGATCAATGAGAAGGCTAAATTGAACCGAATTCTTTCAGGGTCTGAAGAGGATGGAGGCTGGGGTTGGGGCCTGGAAGAGGGGGAGACTACACTCCCTGAGGGTGAAGGACCCTTCCAGAAAGGTGATTGGCAGTGCTTTGGGGGAAGACTTCCTGAGCTGCTCCCAGTCCACAACGGAAAAATGGGACAAAACCAAGCTTCTCCTGAGGACCTATTTTCTAACCAATTTCAAGGAAATCTGGAGTAGCCATGTGCTTGGGGTATAATTACGTGGGGTATGCCTTGACTGCCAACAGAAAATCAGCCATCACTTTGGCAGGTTGGGAGCAGTTTTCTTTTAAGCAGCCTGCCTGCCAAAGTTCAAGGAGATTAGTAAACAGAGAAGGAGAGGTCTTGTTTATAGTGAGAATGAAGCCAGCCACCCTGGTCCGTTGAAAGGTGTTTGTGAAGCTGCTGCTTTTTCCACCTCTTAGCCACTCCACTGCCTAAGGAACAAGCTGGATATTCTGCCAAGCTTTTTAAGAAAATCTTTAAATATCAAAAGTTTTCACTCTTTCCTGAGTATGCAAAATGTCAGCTTAAAACCCAATGGAAGCCAAAGTTTTTGCTTAGCATACAAAGGCTTATGAGTTTTATAGTGTTTGGGACTTTAATCTACAAAGTATAATTTAATCCTCTTTGAGCTATCTGCACCATAGAGTCCTGGTTGTAAATAAACCATATGGTTGCAGTGGAGGCAGCCACAGCTGCCCATCTCCATCACTCACCCTTAGTAAATATTTCTGCAAAACAGATGAAATTAACTACTGTAACAGATAAATAGAGAGTGTAGAGCTCAGAGCAAATATTTTACCACAGCAGCCGTGCTTAAACACAGCTGAGAGCTTGGAGTTGAGACTTCGCCCCCTACCAATGACTTTCCCTCTCTGCTGAGCCCCGGTGGTGCTCCTGAAGGGTGGTGCCTACCTCTGGGAAGAGTAAGGATGGCACAGAAACATCCCTGGGCAGGAAGGTTGCTGCTGCTGCTGCTTAGTCACTTCGGTCATGTCCTACTTTGGCAACCCTGTGGACTGTAGCCTGCTAGGCCCCTCTGTTGATGAAATTCTCCAGGCTAGAGTACTGGAGTGGGTTGTCATGCCCTCCTCCCGGGGATCTTCCCAACCCAGGGATTGAACCTGGGTCTCCTGCATTGCAGGCAGATTCTTTATCACTGAGCCACCAGGGAAGCCCAGGCAGGGAGGTTACATGAGAATAACAGGCTGAATCCTCCCATGTGGGGTGCTCCCACGTGGGGTGTATAGCTGGTGTACTGATGTGCACTGAGTCATTCAGCAGCGAGGCTGAGGATGTTGTCCTGGGTTGCTAGATACCTGACCCTGGGCATCGAGGCCCAAAGAAGGGAAAGAGGTAAAGTCAAGGAAATGGGCCGATTCCCTTGGGGCTGAGGTTGTGCTGGGTGAAAGGAATGACTGCAGTTTTGAGACTTGTCAGGAAGTAGAATTGGATGCTAGAAGCTTGTTTATGATGAAGTGAATTGGATACTAACTGCTAAACTGAGACTTTGTAGTCATTTTAAAGACCAAACATTTATTTGAGTGGTCCTGGTATCATAGAGACACAGATTTGAAACTATATCTCTGTGACTTTATTTCACCCCTTTGAGCTTCTGCTTTTCTCCTCTGTAAAATGGGAAGAATCATACCTCCTTACAGTTTATGAACGCGGGGGTTAATTACAGTCATCATTATCAATCATAACAAAATAATAATAACTGTTATTATTTGTATTTATTGTTATAGCAGTAGTAAAAGTTTAATTCATGATATGGGAAGCAAAAGATGCTCCTATCTCCACCTTGGGCTCTTTAAGCCATGGGTCTCTTTGGCTCAGGCTGTGGTCCGCATTTCTAGCGTCTGAAGCTCTTGACAGTGCAGGATACCCTGTTCCATGGCTTTGTCACTTGCCTTACCCGTTTCAGCCAATCAGTGGCTCCTCTGTGCCTCAGATCTCGAGGGTTGGCTGAATAAGAGCTCCCTGTCCTCTTCTGCACATCCCCAGAAGTGAGGCCTGAACATACAGCAGGGGCCAAGCAGGACATGGCAGGAGAACCTAGTGCATCACGTGTATGAGGTTTTCCAAGCAAGGCGTTAGTGGCCTGTGAGAGAGAGATGTTTACCGGAAGCCGGGAAAGGTCCAAAGGCAGGTGGAAGGTGAATCAGTCAGGTGGGCACACGCCCTCTGTGCTGCAGGTCGCTGAACTTTCAGGGGAAGAAAATAGGGGGAAAGGATTTAAGCAGAGGGGTGGCACTTTCATCCTGGCCCTGGAGACTTCCTCAAGAAATAAAACAAAGCACAAAAGTAGCTCAGTGGAGAATCCCATTTTCTTTACAGCTCAGTTGAACAGCTCGGAGCCAAGATGTTCCAAATCCCAGCCTCAGCTGAGGCTGCAGCAAGTCTGTGCCCTGAGGGGTGGCTGACCCAGAGCTGGAGCCGCAGGGGATGGGCAGCTTCAGAGCACCTTCCAGGACTTCTCACTCACAGACTGACAGCCTATTTGGAAATAGCTGTGTCCAGTTGGATATATTTTACAAAAATAAAAAGATTTAAATACAGGGCTATTTTTAAAAATGCTGTTAATTGGGCACATGATTTTTCTCCAAACAGGTCACACTCACACCGTTTAAGCTAAGAATGGGGCTGGTAGTTCCGCAGACAAGACAGGGAGTACAGGGCAAGTTAATCCAGCTTGGAAAACAAAGACGCAGGAGACCCAACATATCTCCATAGGCTCCCCACCCCCCACCCCCAATTGCCACAGAAGTTTTTAAAGTGAGATGTGACATGCGTGTGTGTGTGTGTGTGTGTGTGTGTGTGTGTGTGTGTGTGTGTGTGTGTGTATGATTTTCTCAATTGTTTGAGAAAAAGTTGCTGGCTTTGTACCCCTTCAAACTACCTCAGTGTCTATTTTCTGAAAATGAGGCCATCATTTTACATAATCAGAGTACAACTTTTATCTAAACCAGGAAATTGAACATTTATCCCATATCATCAACTAATCCACAATCCAAATTCAAATTTCATCCATTTTCCCCATAATGTGCTTCTCCCAGGAACACCTCGTGCCTTTGGTTGTCACGTCTCTTTAGTTTCTTTTGAACTAGAACAGTGTCTCAGTCATTCTTTATCTTTACATGTTCTTTTTCTTTCTTTAACCTTGACATTTTTGAAGAGTACAGACCATTTATTTTGTAGAAGGTTACTCGATTTGGGTTTGTCTGATGTTTCCTCATGATTAGATCTTGGTGATTAATTTTTGGCAGGAACACCCCAGAAGTAATGTTGTGTCTTCTTCTCTGCATCCAGTCAGAGGGATACAGTGTCAGGTTGGTGCCATTATTGGTGACGTTATCTCTGATTTCTTGGCCAGGGCGGGTGTGTCAGGTTTCTCCACTATAAGGTTGCTCTTTTCCCCTTTGTGATTAATAAGAAATTTATGGGAAGATACTTTAGGACTTTGTAAATATCCAATCCTTATCACAATTTCACCCAGGAGTTTTGGCATCCATTGATGATTCTTGCCTGAAACATGTATTACTATGATATTTGCAAATGCTGAGTTTTCTAATCCCTTCATTTTTCTACATTTCTTCATTCAATTCTATTGCAATGGGGAGCCTTTCCTACCCCACATTTATCTATTTATTTACTCATTTATATCGGTATGAATTCATGGGTTTTTATGCATTATTCAGTGGGTTGTAATTCATTACCATCACTATGTATTTTCACATTCACCTAGTCCCAGAGTTGGACCATGAGAGCCTTTTCTGTCCTTTGAGATGTATTCATTTGAGTACTTTCTGAAACAAGATATTCAGGCCCATCTAATACCTTACCTACCCTAGAATCTGCCATCTCTTGAAAGGGTCCTGAATCCTGTTAGTGGAGAACAGAATTTAAAACCAAAATCTGGGCATTGGCTAACTGGATGTCATTATTTCTAGATCCTCTCAATGGATAGAGCTAGGATCTATATTTATTTTTAAAACATGTTCATGCTTACAGTTCAAGTCCTACATCATTCTGAAAGTGCTAGTCGCTCAGTCGAGTCTGACTCTTTGCAACTCCACGGACTGGGCTCCTAGTGCCACTAGGCTCCTCTGTCCATGGGATTCTCCAAGCAAGAATACTGGAGTGGGTTGCCATTCCCTTCTCCAGGGGATCTTCCCGACCCAGAGATCGAACCCAGTCTCGTGCATTGCAGGCAGATTCTTTTCATCTGAGTTGTTAGGGAATCTACGTCATTCTAGGCTTCCTCTTTTTGTGTATTTGAAAAAACAAAAACAAAAACAAAACAAAACCTATAATAGTGAGACATCTGGCTCCCATTTTTTTTTTTTCAGTATATTTGCTCTTTGTTCGTTCCTAGTATATAAAGTAGTTTTCGAATTGTTCATGCATACTGTTGTGCAAAGCGAGACTAACTAGGTTTCAATATTTCTCATCACTTCTTTTTGTCTTTAGGCTGAGGGTGCATACAAAAACACTGTCTTCAAAAGTTACTTGGAGTAATTATCCCTCCAGCTTTCATTCGATGCAGTTGTGCTGTTCACTGGAAGCATAGTTGATTCTGTTAGGGCCTTTCTCCCCTCCGTTGTGGATGTTTTTGAGTATATAAAAAATTAATATGATTATAAAGGTCAAAATTAAATTAAAAAAGTGTATTCAGATCAGTGTCACTCCCCCTCCTAACACTTCCTCCCTGTGCCCACCCACACCATGAAGTGACCCCATCTCATTCATTTCTGATTTTCTTCCCAATGTCTCTCTTTTTTTTTTTTAGAAGATATTATCTGTTAACCTTTTATTTTTTTTTATCAGAGGATAATTCCCTTACAATATTATGTTGGTTTCTGCCATGCATCATCATGAATCAGATGAACCTGTTTGCAGGGCAGCAGTGGAGACACAGACATAGAGAACAGATTTGTAGACACAGTAGGGGAAGGAGAGGGTGGGATGAATTGAGAGAATAGCATGGAAACATATACACTACCATATACAGAATAGATAACAAATGGAGATTTGCTATGTAACACAGGGAGCTCAACCCAGTGCTCTGTGACAACCTAGAGGGGTGGGATGGGGAAGGAGATGGAAGGGAACACTTTCTGCTAAGAAAAGTAAATACATGTACACTTTAGTTCCTCTTCTTTCTCATAAAAAAGAGAGCCTTCCATAAATGATCTTCTGCACTTTGCTTTTCCCCCTTTCCAGTGCGTTCTGGAAATCATTACCCATCAGCTGGTAGAGTTCTTTCTTACTCATTTTTAGCTGAATAGTACTGTATTGTATGACTGTGTCTCGTTTCTCCAATCAGTCTTCTATTCGTGGGCATTTAGATTGTGTCCAGTATTTGGCAGTTACAAACAATGCTTCAATATTTAAGTTTGTATGTGTGTGTTTTCACATAGTTGAACAGGTATCTTCAGAGTAGATTCCTAGAAGTGAGACTGCTGCATCACTAGGTATACAGATACATAGTTTTGTTAGATGTTGAAAAATCCCCTCCTTCATTGCTATATTCCATCTAATAAGTTATGAGGGTGCCTGTTGTCCCACAGTTGATAGGCAAAATGTCTCAAGCTTTCTAAGATTTACCAGTCTGATAGATGAGAAATATTATTTCAGCATCATTTCAAAAAATGACTTTACCTAGAGATTATTCACATATTGTACAGTTTATCCACTTAAAGTGCACAATTCAAAGAATTTTAATATATTCACAAATACTTGCAACCATCACCACGATTTTAGAAACCCAGTACCCTTCAGCTATCACCATCCTAGCTCATTCTTCTCCCAGCCCTGAGTAACCATTAATCTACTTCCTGTCCATAGAATTGCCTATTTAGGACATTTCATATAAATGATGTCATATAAATGTGACCTTTGTAACTGGCTTCTTTTATTTAGCAGGTTTTCAAAGTTCATCTGTGTCATGGCATGTATTAGTATCATTCCTTTTTATGACCAAGTAACATTCCATTCTATGGTCAAATAATATTCCTTTTTGTTTATCCATTCATTCACTGATAGACATGTGGCTTGTTTCCACCATTTGACCATTAAGAATAAACCTGCTACAAACATTCATGTGTTATGTTTTTGTGTAAGCATATGTTTGTATTTCTCTTGGGTATATGTATGTAGGAATGGAATTGCTTAGGTCACATGGCATGTCTGTGTTTCCTTGTTTGAGGAACTGCCAGACTTTTTCAGTGTAGTTTTAATTTGCATTTCACTTATGTGTGAAGTTGAACATTTTCCTTATATTTAAAAGCTATTTGTATTTATTTATTTCAAACTGACTGTTCGTGTCCTTTGCCTGTTTTCCTCTTGGGCTTTATATCTTTTTTCTCTCAAATTTTAAGATAACTGTATATTGGAAAAAATTAGCCTTTTACCTGTAATATATATTTCAAACATTTTCTCCCATTTCTCGTTGTCTTTTGATGTTGCTTATTGCATTTTTCCATGCAGACGTTTACAAATGTTTTTATGTAATCAAATTTATCAATCACTTCTTTTATTATCTGTGGATATTGATTCAAGTTAGAAATCCTTTCTGCATACCCAGGAATTCACCCATGTTTTCTTTCAGGACATGTAGGGTTCTTTTTTTCATACAGCTCTGTGTGATCCATTTCAGACTATATTCTTGTGTGTTTGGAGGTATAGGTCCGTCTTTACTGACTGACTGGCTCCCCAGGTGTCCTAGCACCACTTACTAAAAAGATCACCTGCACCCAAGTGATTTTTGATGTCACCTTTATATTTAGGATGTACTAAATCTTCACATGTGCTTGGGTCTCGTCCCAGACTTTCTGCTTTATTCCAGTGGTCTGTCTGTTTACTCAGGTGCCAACAGCATGCTGTTTAACTTCTTCTGAGCAAGTTTGATAACCTCCTCTGAACACCTGTTCTTTTGTGAAGGCCCTGGCTCTTCTGAAGTCCTTTCTCATATCCATGCTTCAGTCTTACTGATTGTAACTCAAGCCCATTTGCTCTGTGAATTCCTGTGCACACAGGGCACACCTCTTTCTGAGTTGTCAGGTGCTGTGAACTCTCTCCTTTTATGCAAACGTGGCTGCTGCTTTCTGGCCCCGAGGTGACTCTTCCTCATTGACAGCCCTGACTGCCGACTTTACAAGTAATTTGCTGAGTTTGTCAAGCACTGCAGAATCATGTAAATGCCATCATCGTTTTTGTCATCATCATCATCAGTGGAAGCGTTAGCCACTTCCCTTCTTTCACCTATTGTTTAGAGCGAATGAAGTAGCTGCTGATGCTCAGAACAGATTTATCTGTGGATTATCCAAAAGCATAAGCCCTTGTAGGTCAGTTCACGTCTTCAAGATGTTAGACAGGCCAGGAAAAAGATCATCACACAACACGGGCTCTTTGTACTTGAGGAGTTAATATATCTCACCAGGGTACCCCTGCCTCCACCCCGAATGTGTTTTAGCTCCTACTCTCAGTGTCATACCACAATGTCTAATTGAAAAGTGTATGTTTAAGGAATGGTTGTTTTTTAAAAAAAGAAACAGTTGTAGACTTTGTACATCTATTTTTCCTGTTGTTTTAAGGTAGAATACAAGGTTATATACTTGGGACAATTAAACATTATTTGAGTTCATTCAATAAATATCTGGTGAACAACTGCTCTATGAAAAGCATTACAGTAGAACCTGTGAAGGACCTGAAGAAAAACAAGACAAGATCTTGTCCTCCAAGAGTTTACTGAAACTTGAGGAGATAATGGGAGAAGAGATATGCAAGCAAAAAGACATCATTACAAGGCAACTGAGAACATGCGAAAAAAAAAAAAAAAAAAAGGTTGCAAAGGGCTGTGGGAGTGCAGAAGAGAAACCATCCATTGTGGGGTCTCTTTGGAAGATGAGAGACTTAGAATTGGATTCTGAAGAATAAATTGGATGGCGTAGGAAGATAAACTGGCATTTAGAATGGCTTAAGCAGAATCACAGGGGAAGAAATATATGTTGAATTGGGCCATACAAAATGGCTGTTTTGTAGGTCAAACAGTTACATATTGACAAGTGCATATGCTTGAATCTAATATATCAGATTTTGGGATACTGTAGACAGTTGTAGATCTAGTAGAACTAGTAGACTTATTTAGGAGGGGTTTACCTTCACCAGATAGTGAAGAATCTGCCTGTGATGTGGGAGACCCAGGTTCAATCACTGGGTCGGGACGATCTCCTGGAGAAAGGCATGGCAACCCACTCCAGTATCCTTGCCTGAAAAATCCCATGGACAGAGGAGCCTGGTGGGCTATCGTCCATGGGATTGCAAAGAGTCAGACACAGCTGAATGACTAACACTTTCACTTTCAAGAATCCTCTAGGGGAAACCAAATTTAAGGGATTTTGAGTGTTAAGACAAAGAATTTGATATTTATTCAGTGAGATTCATCTAATTATTTATTTATAAAATACTTTTAAGTTCCTATCATATGCCCAGTTTCCTGGTTAGGGAAGCTCTGAGAACATAGTCCAGTTTCAAAAGGATAAATCTGGCAGTAGTGTGCGTAGCGGGCAGGAGACTTGGGTAAGAAGACCACTTAGGGGCTCTAGGAACTAGAGAGCAAATGAGGACCTGTAATAGTGAACAGAAAAGATGAAAGTTCAGAGATTATAAGTAAAGGCAATCAAAGTAAAGGCATGGGAGGAAAGGCTGATCCACCGGCTCTCTGATGCAACTCAGGAGAACTGGGAGGCTTCCAGGGACCTGTCTATTCATTCATTCACTCATTCATTCCACATTATTTACTGAGCACCTACTGTGAGATGAACAGTGTTCCAGAAGCTGGAGGTTAGTAGAGGACAAGACAGGTACACATTTTGTCTAATGCAGAGACAGGCAATGAATAAATAAATAAATTTATGATGTAATGAAAGAGAATGGTAAGCACTGAATGATGTCATGGGAGTCGGGGTAGGGGCAGTGCTGGGAAGACCTGGGGGAAGGGAGTCCTAGGGAGAAAGCACAGCAAGTAGACAGGTAATGAGGCAGGTACCTGTCTCATTTGAGCATTTGAGCACTGAGCATTTGAGGTCTGCGTTAAGGTCAAAATGGCTGGACTGAATCGAGAATCGGGGAAGCCAGTAGGAGATGTAGGGATGGGGCATCTAGATGGAGGGATGGGGCAAAAGCATGCCATGGCAAGGAATTTGACTTTATTTTGAGCATGCTGGGGTTTGAGTTTGGAGGGATAACCTAAAGTTTATCTGGCTCCTATGTAGAAAATTGACTAAGAAAACAAGGAAGAAAACTGATGTGGTGGGGGTTTTGGGAGGTGGTCAGGTTCTGGATAAACTTTGACATTAGAGCAAACAGAAGATGCCAAGGAGTTAGAAACAGGTTGTCAGGGAAAGGGGGAATGAAGACTAACCACCATTTCCAAGTCCAGGAAGGGAGCAGAATTTGCACTGAGAATCAAGGTTTCTGATTTGGATTTGGTAAGCTTTATATGCCCAAAAGACATCAGGGTAGAGAGACTGAGCAAGCCAGTAGGGTACTGGAGCCCCAAATTCAAAGGAGAAGTTGAGGCTGGAGGTCTAAATTTGGGAGTCACCAGTATATAGACACATTTAAAGTCATGACCCTAAATGAGACACTTGGGGAGTGGGGTACAGAGAGAAGAAGTTTGATGACTGGGTTCAGTGATGGTCAGTGTTTACAGGTAACAAAGAGGAGAACCAGAAAAGGAAACTTGGAAGGAGGGGGCCAGTAAGAGGAGAAACGGAAGACTGTGGTTACCAGGAAGGCAGGGGAAAGAAACGTTTCCCAGAAGAGTGGGTGACCAGTTGTGTCAGTGCTGCTGAGAGGTCATGGGAGATGAGGACAGAAAATTGACAAGAAAATTAGCAAGAGGGAAACATTGGTGACCTTGCCAGACAGTTTCTGTGGTGTGGTGGGGGAAAAAAATCTGAGGAGAGAATGGATGGAAAGACTTGGAAACAGAAAATAGAGACCTCTCTCTAGACACTTGGAATGAAGAGGAACTGGAAAACAGAATGATATTTGTTAGGGAGGAGGAGTTGGATGTGGAGTCTAAGAAGGGCTATTGCTAAAGAAGGGACACCTTACAGAGTTTTGGCTCCTGAAAATAATGATCCAAAAGAGGGAAAACATAATGATTAGTAAGTAGGGGAGAGGGGCTGGGATGGAGCATACAGTTGGGGACACTGGGTTGAGTAGGAGCTTGGGCCTTTTGTCCACTTCATGGGGACACAGAACAAAAGATAGAGGTGTAAAGTTGATAGATTTGTCAATAGAAGAATGAGGAAATTCCTGTGTTTTCTCTTCTCTTAGTGAAATAAGAGGCAAACTGAGAGTTAGGAAGAGGAGCTGCCAGAAGCTCAAGGAGAGAGTAGAGGGTAAGAAGCCATCATGTTGGAGGGTGAGTGAACGTGGTTAGCAAAGTGCAGTAGGATTTCTGGATGGTGCTGAGGTGTGTGCGTGTGACACTCATAATTTAAAGTCAAGTCAGTCAACCTGGCTGTGTTGTTTCCTTCAGCATGTTCTGCTGTTCTTCTGCAGGGAAGTGTTTTATTTTTTTAATTGTAGGTTTACAGAGTTAGGGTTTTAACAAGCTAGGACAGTGGAAGATAAGAGATTTGCAAGGAGGCTGGGGGTATACACAGAAGAAGAGTTTTAATTATAAACTTTGGAATCTTAATAAATAACAAGGGAAGTAAAACATGAGGCAGATGATGGGCATAGGAAAGGGGCTGAAGATTTGTTGAAGTTGAAACACTAATAAGAGTGAGGTCAGAAGATGAAAGGTGAAAAGGAGTGGGATGCTTCAAACGGAATTTTAGAAGTGATGAAGTGTCTGGCATGAGAAGGTCTAGGGCATGACATGACAGTGGTGACTTAAGTAGGGTGGAGGAGAAGAGCATGAGAAGCAAGCTGGTCAAGCACCTGCGTGGCCAGCATGTTGGAAGGAATGCCGATATGGAAGTCATCAAAAATAATGCCAGGAGTGCTGGGGACAAAGACAGGGAGGCGGGCATGAAAAGACTCAGTGAATCAGCGGATTCTAAGTGTTCTGTGACTGTGATGAATGGGGATGGTACTACACAATGGCTTGTGCCTCAAAGGAGGTTTTAGAGGAGAAAATAAAAGTAGCCTGAGAACAGTGATGAGTGTCAGTGAAGACAGCCACCAACCTCCTGGCTGTAGGGTATATGGGATGTGGAAGGAAAGGGTCACCGCTGAAGGGGACTGTAGGGGAAGCAGTGACCTCTGGAGGCTCCTGATGCCACATGATGAGGGAAATATTTATAGAGAGAGGTTCAGGGGATTTGGGTAGGAAAAGACCATGAGTTCCAGAGGATGTGGTAATAAGGATTTCTGGGATTTAGAGATGAACTGAGTTAGAAGAAAAGGAATCTGTAATGCACAGATTGTAGAAATGTGGTCCAGACCTTTCAAGACATTTGCAAAAGCACATGACATTGAACTCAGCTGTTGGAAGACCCAAATGGCCAAACCTTCCTCTCTTTGGGACCATTATCATAAAGGCATGAAATTTAGTCAGAACAAATGCAATCAGTACCCTGATCATGAGTCTTCATTGGCAACCAACAGTAGAAATAGCTGTCAGAATTGTGTTTGAGTTTGTTTTGATCGCTTTTACTATAAAGTTGGAGATGGCTACAAAATATTCTGCAACTGAAACTTGGCTCCTGTAATATTAGGTAGATTGAGAAAAGTTCTACCAAGTAAAAACCAGCCTTCCTATCACTTTAGGGTTTCATCTCCATTTCACTCCAATGTATTTTTAATTCGAAGTTTTAAAGTTTCTGGAAAATTGAAGTCATTGGAAAAAGAAATTTCTCTTCACTTGTGTGTTTGATTTCTATCTTTTCTGAGACAAACATAGGACCAGCATATAAGGCTCAGTAAATATTACTATTATCATCACTGTTATACCTGAACTGAAGTTTGGCATACTTCACTTATTTAACTTTATCTTATTAACCTAGGAAAATGAAACATGTTATATATTTCTTGGTCTTCCTGAAAAATAGTCACATTTGGGATATTTAAAACCATGGTTTGTCACATAAGAATTGGTTCCACATTTGCTAATTGAATTTACCTTTAAATATTTTAAAATTTGCTGTGAGTAGAGCTTCCTGAGTTTAGGTTTTTGTTTTTGTTTTTTTTTTTTTTTTTTTTTTTGGAGAGGGGAGTATTTTTTCATTCCTTTGTGAGGAGCAGGCAAACTCAAGAACAAAACAAGCCATCAACATTAGGGTGGAACAAAGAGGGTTCTTATGTCAAGCAGATTCAGAAAGCATTCATTTTCCAGAGAGGAATGAGAAAGAAAAGCAGGAGAAGGGATCCCCTTATCCAATTTAATGGAAGATCACAGGACTGAGTGGAGGAGGAGCCAGATTCAAACTTGGCAGCCTTTCTGATCCCTTTCCACTTGCCCCTTGCTTCTGTCTGGCAGGCTCTTGAGTTTGCAGCAACTTGTTTCTAATCTCTCTGAGCACAAAGGAGAGCGACTGTGAGTGGCCACTCGGCCTGCGGTCCTTTGAGGGGCAGGCCAAACAATGGGCTCTCTGCCACCCTCGGGCCAAAGGGGACAGGAAGTTGACGAGTCCCACTGCCTTCAGTGCCAAGAAGTGAAGTGGTCTCCTAGCGGCAAGACTGGATTTCATTCTTGCCTTTGAGTGTATTATTGCATTTGCCCTCTGCATTTGGGATTGTTAATGAGTTTTTTGCCCTTTCTGTTTTTCCACCCTCACCATCCCCTCACCAGGTAACCCCCTGTGGTCTGTCCTCTATCCCTCCCACCGGTCAACAAACTCAACAGCCTCTTCTCCCTTCTTATCCTGTGTGGCTTCACCTCAGCATGAAGCAGCCATGAAGCTGAAGTAGCTTCCTGCCCCCTGCCCCTTGCTTTCTGAGAATCCTCTCCTGTGTCCACTGCCTTTCATTAACTGGGTCTGCTTCCTCCTTCCACCTTCAGAACACGAGTTCTTCCTCACAGACGTGTCCTTGTCCATTTCTCTTCTCTCACTGGTTTCAACCTGGGCATTCCCCCTGTTCATTTCTGTGTATATCCTCCACCCTCAGAGCAGCACCTCCAGACTTATTTCGTTCAGTTCAGTTCAGTTGCTCAGTCATGTCCAACTCTTTGAGACCCCGTGGACTACATCATGCTAGGCTTCCCTGTCTATCACGAACTCCTGGAGCTTGCTCAAGCTCATGTCCTTCTAGTCAGTGATGACATCCAACCATCTCATCCTCTGTTGTCCCCTTCTCCCCCCGCCCTTCTATCTTTTCAGCCTTGGGGCCTTTTCCAGTGAGTCACTTCTTCACATCAGGTGGCCAGTATTGGAGCTTCAGCTTCAGTATCAGTCCTTCCAATGAATAGTCAGGACGGATTTCCTTTAGGATGGACTGGTTGGATCTCCTTGCAGTCCAAGAGACTCTCAAGAGTCTTCTCCAACACCACAGTTCAAAAGCATCAATTATTTGGCGCTCAGCTTTCTTTATGGTCCAACTCTCACATCCATACATGATTACTGGAAAAACCATAGCTTTAACTAGACGGACCTTTGTCAGTAAAATAACGTCTCTGCTTTTTTATATGCTGTCTAGGTTTGTCATAGCTTTTCTTCCAAGGAGCAAGTGTTTTATAATTTCATGGCTGCAGTCACCATTTTCAGTGATTTTGGAGCCCCAGAAAATAAAACCTGTCACTGTTTCCATTGTTTCCCCATCTATTTGCCATGAAGTGATGGGACCAGATGCCGTGATCTTTGTTTTATGAATGTTGAGTTTTAAGCCAGCTTTTTCACTCTCCTGTTTCACACTCATCAAGAGGCTCTATATTCTTCCTCTTTGCTTTCTGCTATAAGGGTGGTGTCATCTGCATATCTGAGGTTATTGATATTTCTCCCGGCAATCTTGATTCCAGCTTGTGCTTCATCCAGCCCAGCATTTCGCATGATGTACTCTGCATATAAGTTAAACAAGCAAGGTGACAGTATAAAGCCTTGACATACTCCTTTCTCAATTTGGAATCAGTCTGTTGTTTCATGTCCAGTTCTAACGGTTGCTTCTTGACCTCCATACAGCTTTCTCAGAAGGCAGGTAAGGTGGTCTGGTATTCCTATCTCTTGAAGAATTTTCCAGTTTATTGTGATCCACACAATCAAAGGCTTTAGCTTAGTCAGTGAAGCAGAGGTAGATATTTTTCTGGAATTCTCTTGCTTTTTCTACAATCCAATGGATGTTGGCAATTTGATCTCTGATTCCTCTGCCTTTTCTAAATCCAGCTTGAATATCTGGACATTCTTGGTTCACATACTGTTGAAGCCTACCTTGGAGAATTTTGAGTATTACTTTGCTAGCATGTGAGATGAGTGCAATTGTACAGTAGTTTGAGCATTCTTTGGCATTGCCTTTCTTAGGGATTAGAATGAAAACTGACCTTTTCCAGTCCTGTGGCCACTTTTGAGTTTTCCAAATTTGCTGGCATATTGAGTGCAGCACTTTCACAGTATTATCTTTTAGGATTTGAAATAGCTCAGCTAGAATTCCATCACCTCCACTAGCTTTGTTTGTAGTGATGCTTCCTTATGCACACTTGACTTTGCACTTCAGGATGTCTGGCTTTAAGTGAGTGATCACACCATCATGGTTATATGGGTCACGAAGATCTTTTTTGTATAGTTCTTCTGTGTGTTCTTGCCACCTCTTCTTAATATCTTCTGCTTCTTTTAGGTCCATACCGTTTCTGTCCTTTATTGTGCCTATCTTTGCATGAAATATTTCCTTGGTATCTCTAATTATCTTGAAGAGCTCTTTAGTCTTTCCCATTCTATTGTGTTCCTCTATTTCTTTGCAATGATCACTGAAGAAGGCTTTCTTATCTCTCCTTGCTATTATGTGGAACTCTGCATTCAAATGGATATATCTTTCCTTTTCTCCTTTTCCTTTCACTTCTCTTCATTCAAGGCTTCACCTACTAAACATTTCTACCCACATGAGAGTCAGAACCTTAAATTCACCAGATAGAAAGTGGAAGTTCACAGCCCGTCCTTGACCTGCCCCTTGTCTTTTATACCTTCTTTCATGTAAAGATCCCACCATTTTTCTGGACATTCAAGATCAAAACCTTCTTTGACCTCCTGTTCTCTCTCACCCCATATCCAAATATTATTGCTTCTGTTTTAAGCAGCTCTCTCATCCATCATCTTCTTTTCCATCCCCAATTCAGATTTTTCCCCCCTGGAAAATCCAGATAACCTTGACTATTCTCCCCACACATATATCTTCATTACTGTACTTATCAGCTCATCCAATACCCTACCATCAAATGAATATTCCTAAAATAAGACCATGATTAGGACACCAATAGGTACCATATACATATATCTAATCCCCGTCTTCTTTAAAATTCATAGCAAATAAATATGGAGGAATGAAAGGTTGGATGGATAGAAAGAAAGGTGGGAAGGAGGAAAGGAGGAAGGAAGGGAGATAGAAAGGAAGAGAGGAAGAAAGAACGAACTACAAGACAGCAAACATAGATTTATTTATGGAGAACTACTGATTTTCACTATGCTTCAGTTTTCCTTTTGGAAATTGTGAAAGCCCTTGCCACCACACTTGTCGCATAGAATATATTCTTCATTGATTATCTTGAGGTCTCTGAGAGCCCTTCATGGAAAGAGGTCACTATGTACTCAGCTTTGTGTGTTGTTTTGATTAGTCCCAGGTCAAAACAAGTGTTTGCTGGTCACATGGTCTATTGACATCATATAGGGTTAATATTCTTAAACACCAGCAAAGTATTTAGTTTCTCTTCCTAACTGAATAAGCGTTTTGAGAGAACTTCAAAGAAAGTTTGTTTGGTAAATGAAGTTGATAGAGGCAATATGTATATATGTGTGTGTGTGTGTATATATATATGTAAAATTTTCTCTGAGTAATAGTTGAACTAGGGGCCAGTGTGACTGGGAAGGTACACAATCCTTTGTGACTTAGATACTCCAGAGGACGGGTCCCCAACCTCCTGAATCTAATGCCTGATGATCTAAGGTGGAACTGATAGAATAATAATAGAAATAAAGTGCACATAAATGTAAAATGCTTGAATCATCCCAAAACCATCCCTCCCAACCCTGAACCGCAGAAAAGCTGTCTTCCATGAAACTGGTCTCTGGTGCCATAAAGGTCGAGGACCACTGCTCCAGAGCATTTTCTGCCAGTGAGATGGGCAGGCCAAGTTCTTGATTCATCCTCATGAGAAGAAAATGCAGCTTAGGGCTGTGCAATGTTACCTAAAGATTTAATCACTCCTGAACAAGTTTGGGCTTTTTCATATCTTTTGATAGTAAATGAAGAGTTGGTTGTATAATTTCCTTTTCCCCATATATAATTCCCATATAATCCCTATAACTTTGAAAATGACCTCCAACTTACTTAATAGCTCCAGTTTACCCCATATTCTATTTGTATCACTTGACTTTATTATGTAGTCAACTTTTTCAGGATACTTGAAATATCTCCACTGTCTTTGCATAGGAATTTGTGAAAATCAATATACATTCTTGACTTCTCAGGTTCCATAAAATTCATCTTGTTCTAAGCTACTTACTATAAGACAGAGTTGAACACGGGCAAGGGAATTTCAGATTTTGTTGCTTACTTTTGCTTTTTTTTCCCTTCTGGTATATGATGTACTTTTACCCACTAATTCACTAACTCCACTCTCATGTGACCCTGGCTTCTCTCTTCAGGATAAAGGGTACTACTGTTGAAATTTAGTTATGGCAGTCTTTTTCCAACTTCCAGATACAAGTTATTAAATAGAAATATCACGATTTAAAATATCCTTCCCCGTGTTTCTTATATTTTGACATCTTCTCTTCATAACCTCAAGTGTTGGGTCACTATAAATATAGCAGACATTTACAGGGCATACTTGTTATTCTTACATACTGTATCAGCAACCTGTGTTCTTCCACACAAAGTGCCAAGACTTCTAGGTATTCTCATCCATTCTCATCCACTAAAATAAGGTGGAGGACTTTTCCTATCATCCCATCTCATAGATAGATCATGACACTCATGAGACTAAAGTGGGAGATGCATCCTGTGCAGACTGGAGAGTGTGGTTTTGTTCTGTGGAAAAAGAACAACAAAGGACTCCAGGCAAAAGGCCAGGGATGGTCCAGCTCAGAGCACCCTCTTGTTGCACTGAGGATGCTGAGTACTTTCTTCGCATCCATCTCTCTTGCATCTGTTCTGCTCTTGGGATGCCCTTTCTACAAATGCTGCCCCTGGCTTTCCCATCAAGGATAACTCAGATTATCTGTGATAATCAAGAAAAAGAGAAGTATAGGATTCATCAGAATAAGATCAAAGTGAAGAGAAAGAAGAAAGCACAACTGAGTATGGTTTGATGCTCCTCTTCTTTCAGAAGGGACAAAACAAGACAATGGGGAAAACCACGGTGTCGTAAACCTATTGTCTTGGTATCTGTCTTTTAGTTATCTCCTTCCTCTTTGTGGAATCACAGACACAAATATTTAATAAGGACTCATCCTCTCTGACACGAGTGCACCCTCACCAGCCCTTTATTTGGTTATCGTATTACCTAAACCTTTCCACATCTGCCCATGAGACTACAAGCTCTTCCCTGCTCCAGCACCTTTTTAAAATTCAGCCAGGCCATCGGTGACTTAAAGAAAGCCCTTAAATAACAACCAAGACAGTTCCTGACTACAAAACACTGACATTTGTCTCCATCACATCCCCCCATGTGATAGTCAATGTAACAGACTATCTCCTAAAGCACACGTGCATTGCTTGCCTCCACTTGGCATTATCTACTAACAAACATGCTCTACCCTTCAGCACACCTGTAATCAATCCCCTCTTTAATATCTATATTCAACAGAGCCCAGATGACAGCACCCCAATAACCGTACCATGCCACTCACCCAGACTAATGATAGAATCCAGTTGATGCACTGCTTCCACTTCCCTTTCCTCCTGTCCTTCCCAGTCGTCAGTTGCTACCTGGACCCCCTAGGCCATTTAAACCCCCATCAGTAGGTGGCTCAAGCCTCGCTCCTCTCTTTCCCCTTCCTGCCCTAAGTGTGCAGCTCCTGCTCTTTGAGCGACTGCTTAGGATGACCCTACTTGATCCCTGTTACATTCCTCCAGGCTTGTCAAAGGTTTGCATTGTGTCCCTTAGTAGCTGGGGCATGCCGTGAAGAGTGAACGCAGCCCGGCCCTAATCATGACAACCTCAGCCCCAGTGGAAGATGAATAATAACAACTGCTCTAGCCAGTCCCACAAGAGCCCATGGAGGACATTTGTTTTGGAATAATGAATATGGAAATTTGGAATCCATAATAAACTGCAAGCAGTCTTTCAACTCACTTGTGCCGAAAATTCACACTCGCCTTTCCCATAACTTGTCACTTGTGTTTTTTTTTATTGTGCGATATGTAAACAAAGCCAGGAAGGCCTTTGTTCCTTGGTGCCTACTTAGATTTGCCCATTAATCCCAACCCCCCCTCCCTTTCCCACCAATGCATGCAGAATTACACAAAGCAAAAGTCATTAATTTTTATCTCTGACTATCTGTAGGGTTTTTAATGTGGCCTGGCTTGCTTATGCACCACCAATTACATGTCATAAGTGCTTGTAGATTCTGGAGCAGTATCATGGGCTGATGAATCACTGCCTCCTCTCCTGATTAGTATGCAAAGGGCCGTGTTCCTTTTTGAGCAGCTGGCATGCCAATGAGGATCTGGCTCCGCCGGTCAAGGCATCTGGACATGAATTCAATATGGATTGCTTTAATTAAATGGCTAAGCACACAAGACGCAAAGAAACAACTCCATCATTGAGCGAGACTCGAAAATACAGTCAACACAACCAAGAGGGTGGAAAGGGTAGGAAGGTACTTCATCAACACCACCCACTCCACCTAAAATCCTTGAAATCCCCCTCCATGAAGCACAACCACTTGCTAAAAGCATGATGAATTGTGGAATCCACAATGAAACAGCAAAGGTGAATCTAGTTCATCACCCTTAAATTTAGAAATCAAAACAGCGGAGCAGAACCTCCTCTCCTGCCCTTTGAAAAGGTTTTGTTTTCATAATGTGCTTGCTTGCAAACTCATGATGTGGTGGATTTCAAGAAGGAAGGATGCCATGAGAGGTGGGGAGCAAAGTCTGAATGTGCCTGTTACCAGCAGACCTGGAGGAAAGGAAGAAGCTCATACAGCTTTGCAAGTGTCAGGAGACCAGAGTGGCCTGTCAGTGTGCTAATTTACTGAGGAAGGAGAAGGGGAAAAGCAGCACAGATTCTCACTGTCCACTTGGGATGGGCTTTGCATAGATCAGAAAGATGAAGTATCTGCCAGTCCATGTTTGCTTTCAGCCTACCCTTTATTAGTCTATTTCAATAAGGAAACAAATGGAATATTTTCATAAGGAATAGCTGTTGCAGCAGTAACCCCAGGCTTATTCTTCTGAGAACTTAACTTTAATTCTGTTGCAAGCTTCCTCTTATTCCCACCCTCATTGTAGTTGATTTGCTTGTATATTTCATTGGGAGGGAGGACAGAACAATTGAGGCTGAATAAGGACTCAGGATTCAAAGGCATCTGGACTCTTATCCCAGCTTTGTTCATGTCTAGCCATGTGGTCTTAGGCAAGTCATGGGATTTCTCTGAATTTCCTTGTCCCCATCTCTGAAACAGGGATAAGAATAACACTTACTTCATCAATATTTTGTGAAGATTGACTAATCCACACACATCAGACCCGTAACGTGCACTGTAGACTCTCAAAAATGATGACTGCCATTAATGCTTTGTGGAATGAAAACATGTCATGTTAATATTTTACCAAACACAGAGGATTGGTTTCCTGTAACTGACTAGATATAGCTACATATATTAATACCAGTAAGGATTTAAGGAAGACCTTTAAAACAGATGACTATACAACCACCACCTCTCCAGTTTCTACTCCTCTGCTCCTCATCAAAGATCTGGTACCTTCAGTTGATAATAATATGCACCACAGATGGACCTGGGGCTCTATTTTCTTTTTTAAATAATTTATTAATACACCATTGTTAAAAAGGCCCTGAGGCACTCTGCCTTAAAAGAAGGGGATATGAAAATGGTAAAATAGGCTCAGCATTCTGGCTGGTATTCCTCCCTCACTCTGAGCTGAAAGGTCGATGACCAGGAAAGGAAGTTACATGCCGGTGTCTATGTTCACTCTGTGCTTACGTGGTACATTCTCTGAGATTTTATAAATCCACAGAGGATTGGACAGTCCATGCCAGCAGTATCATCAGGGCCCTGAGAGTTCCCCAGGGGCAAATGACAGAAAGAAGACTGTGCATGGTACACAAAATTCAGTTAAGCCATACATAGATAGAATGTGAGATTTCCATAGTAATCAATCACAAAGGTTGTGTTTCAGGGCAATTCAGCCTTTGACGCACTAGCCTGCTAGGTCTAAGCTTGACACACAGGTAGTATTCTTGAATAGTAAAGCAAGACACTTGCTGAATCTTGTTATTCTCTTTGGGGTCTTCAGAACGGGAAGTCCTATGTAGGTTCTTCTCAGAGCATCTGTAATTCATCTGCCAGGTGTATTAGTAAAGATGGTTGCTATTGGAAGAAGGGCCAGTGGTTGGGTGCAACCATGGGTTATCAATGTTTTCAAAATTGTGGGCCTAAGTCTCCTACTGGGGAACTTGAAGAAGAGCTAGAAGAGGGTTTGTGGATGAGCACTGACTCTGGGAGGGGTGGGAATGGGGTTAGGAAATGAGTCACCATACATGGTTTCACAGATTAATTGAGACATTGGGCAGCAATCATTGCAATGGCAGGTAGAACACAGCAGTAGAAAACAGCCTATGTAGTCTTAAAATCAGCTCATCCACCATGGATTGCTTCTCCTTGTTCTAAGTGAATATGAGGAATGTAGGGCATACACAGAACTAAAGAACAAGTAGGCTGAAAGGCTTATTAGAAAACTGCTATGCCAACAAATGAAAACCAAAAATAGTCTGAGCATTAAACTCATGATTGTTGGCCCAGGCTTATTTTTTAGCTAAATGTTCTGTTTTGTGTTATTTATACAAAGCTGTTCAAAGAGGCTTTGTGAGATATGGCTTTCTCAGGAAATGACAACCCACTCCAGTATTCTTGCCTGGAGAATCCCAGGGACAGGGGAGCCTGATGGGCTGCCATCTATGGGGTCTCACAGAGTTGGACACAACTGAAGCGACTTAACAGCAGCAGCAGCAGGAGTGAGACTTCTTTCCCAATGAATGTTTAAGTCCCATTGAATTTCTTTAGAACCACAAATATATGTTGAGAACAATTTAAAATGTCAAGATACAGAGCTTGATGAGTTAGAAAAAGGAATCAAAGCTTTATCTCCAAGGTATGTTGGTGTTAGAAGTTTTAAGTTAACCAATGTACTAAAGACTCAAATGAGAACTAGAGCCTCTTCAGTTGTTTTTTTAATAACTGTGTTGAGATAGAATTCATGTGCCATAAAATTCACCCATTTAACATATATAATTCCAGAGTGTTTAGTATGTTTACAGAGTTGCACAGTCAGTATTGCAATCTAAGTGGAGAACGTTTCCATCACCCTAAATGATACCCCACAACCATTTGTGTAGTCACTCCCCATCTTTCCCTCACCCCTAATCCCTTGGCAACCACAAATCTACTTTCTGCCTCTATAGATTTACCTCTTCTGGATATTTCTTATAAATGGAATCATACAATATGCAGTCTTTCTTGACTGACTTCTTTCACTTAGGATAATGCTTTCAAGGTTCATCCACATTTAACATGTGGATTCAGAATTTCACTCTTTTATAGCTTCAGTTTCAAAACTCAGATGCACACACCATCCACTGTGCCCAAAGCTGGAATGTCAGCTCAGAATGAGCTTAATTTGCTGACTGTAGGACATTAGCCTGTTATTGAACTTCAGGCTTTATGTAGACACATCATTTCTTTTGGTCCTGCCATTTACATTCCTTCCAGATTCCCAAATTCTTGAATGGCTCTTACATATGATATGAAATATTATTCTTTATGATTTTTCCCATGTTAGGAAATACAAAGTGTCCATATTGGCTAGTCCAAATATCCTAGATTGGTGAAATTTTATTCACATGAATTCACTTGGAGAAGAAATGGCCCCTTACTGTAAAAATGCAGTGAGGTTTTTAAGGAGCTGAATGTGAAAAAAGAAGGGCTCTGAGCCAGGAGGGAGGTGATCTGTACCTTTCTGCCGCTCCCTGCACTGAAGACCTGGAGACCATGAGTGTCACTCAGCCTCTCAGCTTCTGTCTCCGCATTGGTAAAATGTCCATGCCTCTCCCAAACTTTGAACCTCCACCAGCAACCCCGCTGCTGGAGAATCAAATGCCAGCTTCTTAGCATAATCACATGATGCTTTACAACATAGGCTCCGCTCCCCTCTTCATACCATCACCCCTGTGCTTTTGTAGTATTAGACTGAACTCCCTAATTCTTCCACACAGGCACCTTGCTGTGCTCCCTCCCTCCCTCTGGTGTGCCCTCCTGCCTTTCTCTTGCAGGAAAATCTTGTCTCATCTTCCCAGGCCTTACACACATGTCCCACTCCCCCATGGAAGGCTTCTCTAATTTTCCCAGGCAGAATTATCAGATTCAATCCCAGATCTTAGGGCACTTAATTCATGCTTCAATTAAAGTCATTGTATTGCTCCATAATTGTTTCCACATCTGCCTCAGCCACCTCCCACACCGAGTCTTAGCACTTCTAACCTCCCTAATCTTACCACCACATCTGGGGCATAATAGATCCCGATAAAATGTTTGTTAAACTTACAGATTAGTTTGAGGGAACTGACCTCTGTTCTCATGTCATCATCCTAGACTACACTACCATATTGCCTCTTGCCTAGATTCCTCTGAAGTCTCCTCTTTCCCTTCTTCCTTTCTCAAATCCATTTTCCACCCAGAAGTCAGAGAGGTTGTGAAAGAGTCAAATGAGACCTAATATACATGAAAGAGATTTGCAAATTCTAAAGGCACTATACACATGTAAGGTTTTTTAATTGTTTAATTTTATGCTTGTCCGATTTTGATTTTTAGAATAAAAGTGATCAAGAGAAGGGTAAATGTCACATCCCTTGAGATAATTGGAAGCACTCTGGGCTATTGCAGAACTGGGACTGAGAACTACAGGATGCGTGATTGCTTTCTCAAGCCTGTGCTCTACACCCAGAGCCTGGAAACTCTAACTTCACCCTTCCAGTCTTCATGGGTTTCTGCTCCTGATTCTCTAATTCCTATCCAAGGCTCAGAGTTCAACTGAATGCTCATTCATTTCTACACCTCCTACCTTTCCTATTGTGTGTAAAGCTGAGAGTAAGAGTGATGTCACACCCATCCTAACATTAGTAGGACAGTTTCCTTGCACTCACATTTCTCATTACATTCTCTTCCTTCCCTCTCCACATGCTATGAGAAAGTTCCTAGGACCCCTTGACTCATTCTGTTTCCTTTGTGGAAACTACCGCATAACTTCTTCCATCCATGGTCTTCCAACAAAACTGACCTTATTCTTTCTTCTGCCCCAAATTTGGCCATCTTCTCATGACAAACATTGTAAACCAAAGTATGGAATTGCCAGTACACTAAATGCAGGTTCCCTAACCTAGCCTGTGACCTCTGTGTGGTCTGGCTTTGGCCCCCACCTCACCTTTTACCTCTCTTCTCTGCCAACAAGGAAACCGAGGACTTGGTGCTATTTTCCTTCTGCCTGGAATATTCTTCTAGATTCTCTCACAGCCAGTTCCTGTTTGCCATTCAGTTCTAAAATTAAATACTGTCACCTCAGAGGGCCTGTTTCTGCCAATCAGCCGAAAGTATCCCACTGTATTAGTCAGGCCAAGTGAGGCTGTGCTGTGCTAACAAGCAATCCCAACATCTCAGGTGGCTCTTCTTCTGTCCCTCCAACAACAATGCTGCCTTTTTCCACCACATCATTGCCCTTGCTCTTCCCACCACCAAGAATGCCATTCCCACTTTTTCTCAGGCTATCTATGTCATCCTTTCTGAAAATTCATCCTTTCATGGTTCATCCCAAGCACCATGATCACTCTCTTGAACCTGGAACATCTAGACCAGGGGTTGGCAAACTCTTTTGGCAAAGGACCAGATGGTGAATATTTTAAGCAGGTCATAGAGTCTCTCTTGCAACTACTCACCTCTGCCATCATAGGGAAGAAGCATCTGTACATAAGATATAAATGAAAGGACATGGTTGTGTTTTGATAAAACTTTATTTATAAATACAGGTGACAGTCCATCTTGGCCCTGCAGGTTGTAGTTTACCAACCCCCTGAACTAGGCAGTTTCTTTTTTTATTGAAGTATAGTTGATTTACAATGTTATATTAATTTCTGCTGTACAGAAAAGGACTCAGTTTTATATATGTGTGTGTGTGTATATATGTACATACATATACACACAAACTAGGCCATTCTAACCTTATTATTTTAAATAACCTGTTACTTTTCACATCTTATTTTCCAACTAAATTATTTACTCCTTAAAGGTAGAAACTTTTTCATATTCCTTAGTATGTACTTTCTTTGAAATGCACTGCATGAGATTCTATAAGCATCTGTAGGTGTTCAGTAGAGAATGAGTAAGTGTGGAGCCAGGCCTTATAAGAGTCTCTGTCACTAGATACTGCATAGTTGGAATGCCCAACACAGCTCCCAAAGCATGTGAGGAGTTCATCATTTTCTGTTGTAGTTCTTCCTCTAAAACAGTTTCCAAATCAAGAGCTGTTGGAAAAGTCTGGGAGCCCAGAGCTCCCAGTGACATGACAGTAAGCCCCACACCCCTGGGCTTGCTCTGTGGGGGCCACAGGACAGCCTTTCCCAGATCTCCTATTCAGATTCCAGTAGCACAGGACCTTCCTGTCACCATCCTACCTGGCAGGTCCATACACACTACATAACCTTATTATTCTGCTATGGCACATTTGAATGGGAAAGTTTCTTTAAACCTAGCTGCCTCACCATTAAATGTGTGAAAAGAATATCATAAGCTGCAAAAAACTGTCCTGAGGATTCAGATGTCTCCTGTCTTTCCAGTGCTTCCTGACTTATCTCCTCTGTCTGGGCTCCCCTTCCTCCTCCACATCTTTCCTGTGCATCCCAGGTTGGTCCACCTACAGGTCACCAGCCTCTCTCCCTCTCTGAGCTGTGTGTCCATGGCCGGTACTGCCTGCATCCTGAGCAAAGTCAGGTCTGCCTGCACGGAGCAGGGGAAAGCAAATGAACTGTGAGAGCTGGACTTTGATGTCTTTTGGTGGGAAAATCACGGGTTTTATTCCCAGCCTCTACCTCCGGGATTTTTATGTGCTTAACAATTTCATACACTTTGTAGTTATTTTGGTCCTCAGGAGGGAACAGGAGTGCAGCTGTCATGAAAAGTTGACAGACACCAGAAGGTTTCCCCCTCTCTTTCTCTCTTGTTTTTCTGCATATGGTTTGCCATACTTATCAGGAAATGCTTGCCCACCATTTGAGGAAGAGGGATAAAGCTGGTACTTTGTCAGTAGTCAAAATACAAAACAAAAAGTGTCTAGAGGAAGGACGGCAAATTGAACTGCCTGCCTCTGTGGGGGCATCTAGGGAAGACGGTTCTGGAACAAATGTGTTCAAGCTGTGTTCTGCACTGGACTCGTGTAGAAAAAAGTAGAAAGCCATTGGACTATTATTCAAGAGTATCATAGGAAAATTATGCTTTTCTCTGTTGCTAAAGTAGCAGTGGAAAGAATACTAGGTCAACAGAGAAAAAAAAAAAAATCAATAAAATGTCAAATCCCTGGATGGAACATATCCATCTACAACCATTACCTCATTTAATCCTCCCAGCAATCTAACAAGATCAGGTACTGTTGTGTTTCCACTGTTCAGATCAGAAAACTGAGCCCAGACAGGTCACCCAGCTTGCCAGTGACAAAGCAAGTCTCTGCTGCAAAGTCTGGGGTCCTAACCCCTGAGCTGTCCCCACTCTACACTGGGCTTAAACAGATTTACGAGGAAGCCAAACCTTCCTGTTATCGAACCCTGGGAAGTAGTAGAGGGTGATGTCCTGCAGCCTGAGACTCAGGAGAAATGTGATGTCTGAAGTGGAAAGAAGGAAATTCACGAGCAGAGTTTGCCTCTGCTCTCTGTCCTGTTACTCGGCCCTGCTGGCTGGTATCAGAGCTCTATGTCCCCTCTCTTCTGCCAGGATGAAGGTTCCTGGGGACCAGATCCCCTCTGCTGGCACATGGGCATCGAGAGCATTAGTATAAAGTAGGGACCAAGTCAGTATCTGACATGCAGCGCCAGATCCTCTGACTGTAAGACAATTGTCATCAGGAAGTGTGACAATGCCAAACTCGTCTTTGGCTGTTTTGGATCTCCAACCTTCACTTCACATTATGTAATGAGATTTTCAAATAAAGCACAGCCAGCACAGGGAGGTGGGAAGAAGGGCAAAATGAGTGAGGGGAATAGGAATTTGGGGGGCTTGGGCGTCCCACAGATGGTTTACAACAGCACTAGGAGGACACAGTGGGATTATATAGCCTGTAATTCCTGGCTGTCTTATGTGTGCCACAGTGGTGCTTGCTAAACAGCAGAGAGAAATCAAGTGTGGGTAGATAGGAAGGGTTGTTGGGAAAATATCCACAGAATTATCACTACCCTCTCGACGTCAGCAGGGGGGAAAACTGTCACAATGCTAAAAGAAACGTGAAACCAGATTTCCAAAGGGAACGCTCCCTACCAGCTCTGATGTGATGTGATGTGGATCTGTGGCTGTCAGTGGACATTTTATATTCAATAAATAAATGCTGTGTAATGTGCCACCCTTACCATTATTAGAATATTTCATTTAAGTGGCAATAGCTGGGTTATGCATTATTGCAGCAGTTTGGTTTGTTTTAGCTCACCGTTGATGTTCTCTGGAGCCAAGGCACAGCCAGGTTCATATGGAATGTGTTTTTTAAATAAGGGGTGATTAGCCTGATGGGCCAGTTTGGACGATGGATTCCATATCAAACAAAACTCATTGTCCATCTTCTGAATCTCAGGTCCTCAATTTAGACACAGTGCTGAGGATCTTTCTTTTTATAGTTATTGTGTCCCTGAGTTTTTTTTTTTTTTTTTTCTTCTTCCAGACCTCCAACCTTTAACTCCTCCTCCTTTTCTCCCTCATTTGTACTGGTTGCTAGTCTCTGTCCAGCTCTCTCTGGAGATAAAGATTCGCTTTAGCATACAGTGCGCTCTCCTTAATGCAACCGAGTTCACTCTCATCATTCTAATAGTGGACCTAAGGTATGTTGCCATGTGAACAAGCCATCACGTCACCATAGCAACCAGCCAGATTGCAGCACACCAGTCTGAGGACTGGACCTTTTTTTTCTCCCCCCCACCTACCCCCCCTCGCTCTCTCTCTCTCTTCCTTGCCTGGGCTCTTTCTTTTGTTAAATTTGCTGAAGTGCTCACAATAGGAAGATTCAGTCTGCTTTTTCAAGCGGGTTTCGTTTAAACCTGTAAATTGTTGTATAAACAGAAAGGCCGACGTGGCACTAGACTGACTTTCAAAGATGAGTTGATGAGGACTTTGAATGTGGACCCCACCCCCACTCTCTGCCATGCCTTACAATTTGATCAAAAAAGGGATGATCACACGTATTGGTGGCATTTGGACTTTACCAACCCCCCGCCCCTGAGTTTCTTCTTCGCTTCCCCCAGCGGGGACTCCATGACTCTCCCGAACAGGCCTGGTGACCACAGCTAAGCCCTCAAGTATGCTTGGAAGCCCTTTACAGTTCCTGAGCTCGGTGGGACCCGAATTAGACCCAATTAAAGATGTGGATTCTCCTTCCCCTTTCCCTATTCCCAAGTAACCTATGCCGGTTCCAATTCCAACCACGTGGGGACAGCGGGGATGTTGAAAGGACAAATGATAAAGGAACGTGTGTCGTGTCCGCCTGCCCATATTCATCAACGTGGCTTGGCCTTTGATGCTCCTAACCTTCTCATCTTTGTTCGAGGAAGCATAAGAATCATTCTTCCAGGGCCTCACATCTTTTCCCATTTTATCCCCTGCTCTCTTGAGCATGGTACATCTATTACCTGCTCCAATCTTCCTGCATCCCCTGTGCTGAGGGTGGGGGAGGGACCCCCAACTGCAATGTGCACCTCCCTCTCCTTCCGTGCCTTGCCCCTTCCACCGCATTCACTGCTATGCACGTCCTGACCAATGCACAGCAGGCCGGCTGCGTGTGGGCCAGCCTGCAGGCTCAGCTGCAGGCAGGCCTGGGGTGGGGTGAACTCCCCTCCCTGGGCAAGAAGGACCAGTTCAGCTTTGTGCATAAAATTATAGCAAACAAGCTTCAAATAATGCAGGACACTTTCATAATTGATTTATGCAGGGGCGCTGAAAGTTCTATTACCTTTTGTTTAGCTCAGGGGGCCTGACTCTATGCAATCCATTGCTGAAACTAATTACAAGATATAATTAAACTGTGACACAAAGATATTATACCGTTAGTTTACTAATGACACCGCGAAGCTGTACCACCAGCACAGGACACTGATTACGCTTCATTTATTATTTATCCTTTTTGCTAAATGAGACGCTGACATTTTCAAAAATTACTTTGAGGTTTCTTAATTGTCGGCAGCAGGATGGACTAGAAGGAGATCTCCTTCCTCTTCGTTACTTATCCAAACCTCAGAAGCATTATTATCTTAAGGAAAAAAAAAGAATAAGGGGAGAAAAAAAGCAAAAACAGTCACCCAATAGTAATAAGTAAAGCCTAATTGCATCTTTGGACATTTTTGAATTTTTACAAACAGCATTCCACAATGGGTAGGGCTGCTGACCCAGGATTTAGGTCCAGAGGAGAGAAAGCCCTGTCATGAGATTAAAGGTGACTCTTATTATTCTGTAACTTGGACAAGCATGGGTGGCCCTGGATTTGTGTGGGAAGAGGCTGAGCGTGCATGACTGGAAGGAAGCTGACCCCAAGGTTCTGGCCTTTGCAGCAGGCAGAAAGCAGGTAGGGCTCTGACTCCGTATTACTGATGGGTTTTGTTGTTTTATTTTTTTGTTTTTAACAGCTTTTCCCTTTATCCATTTCCCGAAACAAACATCTCCTTAGCAATACAAATATGGAAACTTTTGCATGTGAAAAAGTCAAATCTACTTATGTTTGGGATCAGAGCTAATGTAGTTTCCGGTTTAGCCTTTTCTTTTATATCTTCCTTGGATGCAAGGATTTCCTGTAAAGACTTACATGCCCCAAATGGATGCTTGTGCTTCACTGTAAAGATTTCTTTCCTTCTTTTCTTTCAATGTCACTATCACTCTGGCTATTGGCAGAATGTCCCCTGGAGAAGGTTGTAAAGGGGAACTCCCTCTATCAGCTTTAGGACTGGAATTCTCTGGGCCCATTTATTTACTGTCCCTACGTCTCCATGCATGAACCTTGCTTTATTACCCTCTCATTCATCACATTCTCAGAACAATAAAAGATTAATTTACTGGCTGCCGTTTGATGAGTTTTTGATGCCACAAATGTGTGTGCTCACGGGTGTGTCTCCTTACAGCTCATCTGGGTCAGGCATCCTACAAGGTACCACTGGCCCCAAATGGCCACTAACCTCTCTGTAACCCCAGTGGTGATGCAATCACAGCAACCACTGGTCGGCTTGAGACAAGGTTTAATTTCTTCTGAGTGTAATGGCATCCGGCATCTATAATTATGCTATTTTCTCTCCTGTGCTGATTAAATACGATTTACCCAGAGAGCTAAATGATGAATATTTGAGTGGAGTGTGTTGAGCCAATAGCTGGTAAAATAGCCACAATAAATAAACTTGGTCAGGGGGAGCAGACTCTGCAGCAGCTATTTCTCTGCCAGGTAGCATGGGCAGGTGCAAGGAGAAAGAAGGCAAGATTAATACCGAAGCCAGAACAATACCCGCCCCTTCCTCCCTCAGCTTTTCTTTAAAGGAAAAGAAACCCTGAAACCTAGAAATCTCACCTTGGGGTCTTCCTGAACCCCAGCAGTAGTTAAACAATCAGACTCTTCCATCAATGTTGTGGATGGCTGTTGTTTCCAGCCGCTCCCACTCCTCCCTCCCTCCAAGAATACTCTTCATTCCCTAGCATATAGCTGAGAAATGAAATTCAATATCACCTCTCCCCATCACCCTGGACCTGCTCGTCTCACCACTCCTGTGATTATTAAAAAGAGGCCCGGCTAGTCTTAGGATTCCTTTTTGTGTGTCAAAGATTCTCGCAGATGGAGCAAAATGTCCCTGCTCTTCTGATAAAAGGGCCAAGCACCCAATATCAACCAGGGAGTTCCCTGTGAGCTTTTCCCTCCTCTTAGCCCCCAAAACAAAACAAAGAATCTTTAGCAATGACCACTCCTTTTCTGCACCCCTATCATAATTGTCATGCAAGGTTGCACCTTGGGTGTTTGTGTTTACTGGTTGGAAATAACAACCTGAATGAGGAAGCCAACCCCTAGTGCTATTTGAAAGTACAGACCTGTAGGTGACATAAATTAAGCAGTTTATCAGCAAGAAGTTATCAAGGTCGTCAAAGTACTAGATCTAATGGGGGAGGGGACTCTGAAGCAGATACATGACAAGGTCCTCTCCTTCAAGGCATTCAAAGCATTATTTGGTCAAAAAGGCTCTATGTATATGGAATCATTGAGCAGAATACCAAACAGCATCTGAGTATTGGGTTGAATGGTAGAGATTACATAAGCTATCTGAAGCCAGTGAAAGAGCAGGTCATGGTGGGTTGGAGGCAGCAGGTGGTGACACTCAGGGTAGGTGGACAGTAAGGGTGTTGGGATGCAGTGTGGGGAGCAGATAGGGAGAAGGAGGGCTGGAGGGGCTGGGACTGCAAGAATGAGAGGCAGCATTGCCTGTATAAAAAGCCCAGTGTCCCATCACCTTTAGATTTCTTGCTTAAGACCTTGCTTTCGCTACATATCTGATTTGGCTTCCCTTGATGACGCTTAGTGATGCTCAGAGTTATGCCAGGTGATGGCAGAGAGGTTCCTGTTAGAAAACTTGCCCAAGGGGCAAGACTTCCCCCTGCTTTCTCACATAGAGAAACATCTTGGGTTTAGAATAAATTAGAAGCTCTTGAATTTGCTTTCCTTTCAGTGTCTACCTTCTTCATCAAGGAACAGCCAAGAAAAGAAGAGACTGAGACTCTCTGAGACTCTCTCCCAGTGGACTGGACAGTGTGAGGGGCTGTGCATGGCTGCACTGAGGCAGGCCAAGCAGGGACGGTCTAGGCAGGGGCTGTGGACAGTGGACAAGGTTGTGTCTTCTGTATTTTGACTTTCAGGCTTAGCATCTCCTACTTCAGAGGCAACACCTTCCTCTTGGCAACTCCCAGAGGGGCTGCAAATGGCTTTAAAAGCTTCTACTACATATTACTGTAAACAGGAAGTGAGTGGGCAATGACATCCTCATAGGGAAATGTCCTTTGAGCATACGTTTGATTCAGACAAAGAAAACACCATTTCCCTAGGCACTTTGTGTTTTGTTACTCATTTTGCTCCCCTTCCCTCTTTTGCTAACCTTGCTTTTCTCTTTCTTTTTTACTGCTGAAGGCTCATATAATAAATCTATTGTATTTCTATTTGGGTCTGTTTCAATGCCCTTTTTTCCAATACCTGGTCCCATGGTATGTTTTTTGTGCTGCTTTTGTCTGTATTGTCTTCTTGTTTGGAAATTATGCGAAAGATGAGCCACCAAAAGAGAATACACTCTGGATGGTCCAAAGAGATGCTAGTAGTAACAGAAATCTGGCAAAAGTGAAATTTAAACTGAGACTACCAGGAGGAATTTTCTTTCAGAAAAGGCTGTAGTAAATCAAAAAGTAGGAACCTTATCACAGGAATTACTGAAATCAGAGAAGACTTAAAAACCTTCGGAAAAATAACAACACATGTGCTTCTGCTTTTTCACCAGTTAGGAGAAGCCAAGAAGAAATTCTATGTGGTTGAATTGTTTTAAACACTCTGTATTTGAAACACAAATTATCCAGTGAATATGGGGTGTGGGGGTGGCAATTCAGTTTCCTCTTAATTGAAAAGTGAAAAATGTTCGATAAATTCTTTTTCCATTGAATTGAACGATAATAGGAGGAAGAAAAAGCATTGAGTCTTATCACCTCAGATCTGTCAAACATTGAGAAAAGTCCCAATGTGATAAGGACTGCCTGGTTTAGGAATAAACCAGCCATTTGGTAGGGGGAGGGGTCCAGAAGTGGCATCTTTTCTCTCTAGCCAGCTCCTTTTCCTGCTTTCAGAGGTTTATTTCTTGATTTCACATCATCTAGTCAGTGAAAAAGTTGACTTAAAGCTCAACGTTCAGAAAACTAAGATCATGGCATCTGGTCCCATTACTTCATGGGAAATAGATGGGGAAACAGTGAAAACAGTGTCAGACTTTATTTTTTTGGGCTCCAGAATCACTGTTGATGGTGACTGCAGCCATGAAATTAAAAGACGCTTACTCCTTGGAAGGAAGGTTATGGCCAACCTAGATAGCATATTTAAAAGCAGAGACATTGCTTTGCCAACAAAAGTCCATCTAGTCAAGGCTATGGTTTTTCCAGTGGTCATGTATGGATGTGAGAGCTGGACGGTGAAGAAAGCTGAGTGCCGAAGAATTGATGCTTTTGAACTGTGGTGTTGGAGAAGACTCTTGAGAGTCCCTTGGACTGCAAGGAGATCCAATCAATCCATCCTAAAAGAGATCAATCCTGGGTGTTCATTGGAAGGTCTGATGTTGAGGCTGAAACTCCAATACTTTGGCCACCTCATGCGAAGGGTTGACTCATTGGAAAAGACCCTAATGCTGGGTAGGATTGGGGGTGGGAGGAGAAGGGGACGACAGAGGATGAGATGGTTGGATGGCATCACCGACTCGATGGACATGGGTTTGGGTAGACTCCGGGAGTTGGTGATGGACAGACAGGCCTGGCGTGCTGCAATTCATGGGGTCGCAAAGAGTCGGACACGACTGAGCTACTGAACTGAACTGAACTGAGTCAGTAAAACATACAGCAGATGAGAGAGCAAAGAGTTCCAAAGAACTTCATGTATAGTCTCAGACTCTATAGCAAGACAGTAAGAGTTTCCATGCTGGCTTGGCCATTTATCCGTTGTGTGGCTTTGAGAAAAACATCTCAAAACTGGACATCTCTGAGTCTCAGTTTCCTAATGTTTAAAATAGGGACAATAAGTATACATACCTGTGATATTCAGGGTTCTACAGAGAAACAGAACCAATAGGGTGTGTGTGTGTGTGTGTGTGTGTGTGTGTGTGTGTGTGTGTGTGTGTGTGTGTGTGTGTGTGTGTGTGTGTGTGTGTGTGTGTGTGTCATACCTTAGAGCCAAAGAAGATTCAGTTCCTGACCACTGCAGTAAAGCATGTAGTCAATAAAGTGCATCACACAACTGTTTTGGTTTTTCAGTGCATACAAAAATTATGTTTACACTGTACTGTAGTTGATATGTAAAAACATTATGTCTAAAAAGAATAATATGCATACCTTAATTTAAAAATACTTTATTGCTAAAAGGGGCTTCCCTGGTGGCTCAGATGGTAAAGTATCTGCCTGTAATGCAGGAGACCCAGGTTCGATCCCTAGATCAGAAAGATCCCCTGGAGAAGGAAATGGCAACCCACTCCAATATTCTTGCCTGGAGAATCCAACAGACAGAGGAGACTGATAGGCTACAGTCCATGGGGTCGCAAAGAGTCAGACATGACTGAGCCACTAACACACACACATATTGCTAAAAAGTGCTAACCATCATCTGAGCTGTCAGTGAGTCATAATCTTTTTGCTTGTGGAAAGTCTTACCTTGTTGTTGATGGCTGTTGATTGATTAAGATGGCAGTTGCTGAAGGTCAGGTTGGTTGTGGCAATTTCTTAAAATAAGACAATAGTGGAGTTTGCCACTTAGATTGACTTTTTTCTTCAACATTTAGAGTCTATTGTAGGATTATTAATTGGCCTAATTTCAGTATGTTGTGTCTCAAGGAATAGAGAGACCTGAGATGAGAGAGAGAGATAGGGGAATAGCCAGTCAGTGGTGCATTCAAAACACTCAGAACATCTATGGATTAAGTTCACCATCTTATATGGACACAGTTCTTGGAGCCCCAAAGCAATTGCAATAGTCACATCAAAGATCACTGATCACGGGTCATCATAAGAAATATAATAATGAAAGAGTTGAATATATTGCGAGAATGACCAACTTGTGACAGAGACATGAAGTGAATAATTTCCATTGGAAAAATAGGTGCCAGTAGACTTGCTTGACACAAGGTTGCCACACATTTGCCTCCAATTTGTCAAACAAACCAACAAAGTCCACAGTATCTGCAAAGCACAATAGAGTGAAGTGTGAAAAAACAAGGTATACCATATATGGAGAGAAAAAGGTTGGAGGCAGGGGGGAGAGGGTTTTTTTTTAATAAGGAATTGTTTCCTATAACTGTGGAAGTTGATGAGTCCAAAGTCTGCAGTGTGGGCTAGCAGGCTAGAGAGACAAGAGAGCTGAGAGTGCAGATCCAATCCAAAGGCCAGTGGATAGATATCCAGAAGAGCCAGCGGTGCAGATAAAGTCCAAGGCAGACTGCTGGAAAATGCCCTCTTGCGTGGGGAGGCCAGTCTTTTGGTTCCAGTTTCAAGCCTTCACCTGATTGGGTGAGGCCCACTCACACATGGAGTTCAATCTGCTTCTTCATAGTCCACCAATGTAAGTGTTAATGTTGTCCAAAATCACCCTCCAAGTTGACATATAAAATTAACCATCACACTACCCCATAAGGCTGTTGTGTTTTGACTGACACATAGTAAGTGTTACATAATAAACTATGACAGTGAAGACAACAATGACAGGAATAATCAGTACCACTGTTACTGATACCCTTGTGGAGTCTGATATACCAGGTTTCAAAATCCAGTCTATCACATATTAGCTGTGTGACCTTGAGCAAGGTTGTCAACTTCCCCAAGCCAACATTTCTTCATCTGTAAAATGAGGATAAAAGGAGGAGATACTTCTCAGGGTTGTGGCCCTAAATGACTTTATATAGGTATAGCATTTGGAACTGTTTGATCTGTAGCAAGCACTATACAAGTGTTTGCAGCTGCAGATATTATGGTGACAGTGGTGAATATTATCATGGTTAGCATTGCTACAGTGTCTGAAACATTTTTTGTCTTAGACAAGATCCTCGGCCTCCCCAAGGCTCATCTATTAACTGGGAGTGTAGGTATAGCATTCTCAATTATGTTTGATCCATAGTAAGCATTATACAAATGTTTTCCACTACAGTTATTTTGCTAGTGATGAGTGTTACTATTATTAGCATTACTATAGAATCGCACACTTTGATTAGCTGTTGACTTGGGCAAGATCCTCAATTTTCCTCAATCTGCATTTTCTCATCTGGGAAATGAGGTTGATACATAATAGTATCTTCATTACTCAGTGACTGTAAGGAGCAAGTTAGAGCACATGAAGCCCTTGGTACCATTTTTGGTGCCTGACTCACAGAAAGTGCTCAGTGATTGTTGGCTGCTAGACATCTGTTCATGCATCAAGCACTAGGCATCAGGAATACATTTCTAACCATCCTCCTCTCATTTTCTCAGCTCCCCATCCATTCTATAGCAACCCTGACACACTGCTGGAAAGTCAGTGATGGGGACCATATGACATCCCAAGTTAGCCACCCCATTTTTGAACATCTCCTAGGTTTAGAAGAGTTTTCTCTTTTTTTGTTTGAAAATTATGTGAAAGAAGATAAGTTATCAGTTCATATCAGCAATTAGTACCGTCTCTGTGATCCGGGCTCAGGCAGAGTGTGTTTGTCCCTTTACCATATGACAGCCCGCCAAATATTTGAAGACAGCACTCACTTCTCTCCTAAGCATTTTTGCCATCAGACTAAACATCTCTAGCTCTTTCACCCTTTTGTCACATAACACAATTCCCAAACCCCTCACTCTACTGATTGTTCTCAGCTGGACCTACTCCAGGTTTCCAGTGGTCACCCTTAAGTATGTCAGATGGCCTGCATTCAGCACTCCAGATGGGTGATGGGTGCACTTGCCTCACAGCAGACTACTACCTACATCATTCTGGTGAGGTCTTCACTTATTAAGTTATCCTAGACTTGCAGTAGCTCTTTTAGCAGCCCCATCTGGCCTATTTCATGTTATTTTGAACTTGGATTGACTCACATCCTTCATACATAGACTGGTCATCTTCCTCCTGTCTTTGAGAGTTGGAGCTCCAAACATATGTATAAATATCTCACAGTCTGCTTATATTTCATCTTATTAAGCTTGGCCTATTTTAAACTATTGAGATATTTTGACAGAACAGTTGTTATATTTTTTTTTTATGGTAAGAATTATCAGTTATTTCTTACCATCCAGAGATAACTATTATGGGCATTTTGGTGACTTCTTCCCGGTCCTGTTTCTTATGCAATTTGTGTGTATGGGATGTGCAAGGGCACATTTGTTGTTACAGTGTTCGGATAGCATTGTGAATAAGGTTTGGACTCCTGATTTTCTATTTAATAGTATAGTTTGTTTTTCTCTCTCTCTCTCTCTTTTTTTTTTTTTTTTTTTGCTACACTGCTCAGCATGCAGGATCTTAGTTCGCCGACCAGGGATTGAACTCCTGCATTGGGAGCACAGAGTCTTAACCACTGGACCACCAGGGAAGTCCTTATAGTATACTCTGAGCAATTTCCTACATCATTAGGTTATATATGAAAGCTTGACAGCAAGGTGCATGCTTCAGATATATGGATAGTCCATAATTCACCTAACTGTTCCTTTACTGTTAGAGATGAAGATTATTTCCAAGATTTTGTTGTTATAATTAATGCTTCCGTGGGCACCTTTGTCTATATCAACCTCATCACTACTGAAATTTGGGATTGGATCCTTCTTTGTTATGGGCAGCTGTCCTGGGCGCTGTAGGGTCTTTAGCAGCATCCTTGGCCCCGACCTACTAGATGTCGGTAGCATATCACCCCCATACCTGGTTGTAAGAACCACAAACATCCTCAGATGTTGCTAAGTATCTCTTGGGTAGGGGGCTAAACTTAGCCCTGTAGAGAAATGCTGGTCTGTCTCTCCGAGGAGAGGGGCACAGTAGGAACAGTCTATCCTAAATTCAAAGAGTAAGGGAATGCGTTGTCAGTAGAACATTTAAAAACAATACTAAAACCAACTAGAAACTGGTCTGTTTTTTATTACCATCATGTGCTAATAATGTCAATAATAAATTTCTCCTTACTACCTGGGTAGAATGTTTCCATTCCATAACCACCCCCACAATGGTTTTGCCATTGTATCTTTTTTTTAAAAGTCCCAAATACACTGTTTATGCTCCCTGAAGTATTATAGAGTTTTAGCAAAGCGGATCTCTAGGTGAGTTTGTCTATTTTTTTCACTTACAGCTTTCCTGATCCTAAGGTCACAGACCCAGCTGGGGACAGGGCCAGAAGACAGTTGCTATACTCACAATCATCTTGTCCCTCTATACTGTTTTCTTACTGGGTCAAGTTTAAGGAGCCTAACTACCTCTTCTCTTAGGGTATGTTATTTCCCAGTTTCCTGTGACCATATGTTTGAGGGTCTGGGATACCTTCTCTAATTTTTCCAAAATATGTTCCCATTATAATATGCTTCTGTTTAAAAATAACTTTCAGTGTCTTCATTTCCATTATCAAACATCCCTTGCCAAACTGTCAGCCCTGACTCCCCACAGTCCCCTGACAGTCCGCTTCTGCTGCACAGGACCAGTCTCCTTGCCACCCCCTGAGTACACGCTGGATTTGATGGCTTCCTAGGTATTGTTCCAGTTCCTTGGAAGGCCCATCCTGTTTCCTACACAAGCCCCACCCACAGGAAACCTTTCTTGGCTTCTAAAACTCTCACTGATATCTCAATAAATAGCTGATAATATATCTATAACTTATTCTCTTCTAACATTAGCTTCCTCTTTCCCTAGTTTAGCTCTACAAAATTCAATGCAAGAATTTAAAATATATGTGTGTGTCATTCAGATATATTAATTTAACCTTAAAGTTAGCCAGCTGGACATCCAAACATTAATTGCAAAAAAGGTACCAGATTTTTCCATCACTTATCTATCTTTCCAGTATTTTCTGCAGGAGTGAAATGGTCAGTAACTTTCTGTGAATGGTTCTAGGTACTCCCTCCTGCCTTAGCTGTTTATATCTTTCAGCATTCAAAATCAAACCACCATGTAGCATGGGTTGCAGAAAAGAGAGCTAGAAAATGTGAGGGTGAGTACTGGTCCTTCAAATCACACAGCTTCCTAAACTTGCTGTTCAGTGTTCTAACTTTCTCGATACCTAGTACCCATGTCCAAATGTCATCACACTGTTCATTTGAACTAAAAATAATGTGTGATGCCTTTTGTTGTCTCCTCCAATTTTTCAATCTCTGAACTTTCAAGAAATTTACTATCATCACATTATGAGTAAAAACATTTAAGGAAAAAATTAAACTATGAATTTTAACATTCCTGAGCAGTAAGAAACCAAAAAGACACCATAAGAAGAGGAGAGATGGCCAAGGTGAAAAGGGAAGAAAGGAAGGATCTTGTAGCTTGTAGCTTGTTTTCTCTTGAGAATGATCATATTCCTCTGGTCTATCCATCTGTGCTACTCACTGCAGTGGAGGTCAGAGGGGAGCCCAGAGAGGACCCCAAGACAAAATGACATTGGTTACTGGCATGGGAGACTCAAAGAACTGTCCTAGAAGAGAGCAAATTCTATTCTGAGAATAGGTTTTTCAAGAAGAAGCAGATTTTCAGTTTTGGAGAAACAAGAGAGTTCTTCTAAGTCCAGCCTCCGAAAGCTCCTTGACCAACAACCTTAGGCGCTCACTGTCCTCTCGGGGTCAGCCCAGATTGATTTAGTGATTAACTCCAATGTTTTTCTGGCTTCTCCACTACACCAGCACATTTCAGGCTTCTAAATATAGGTCAACCCAGGCAATTAGGAGAGAGCTTCTGTTTTTGAAAGGTATTCAGCAGAAAAGAAAGCCCGGTTTACAAATGAGTGGTCATCTTCGGCCTCGGACTGACATGACTGACAGGGACTGCTATGTTCTCAGCTGTTTATCTAAACATGCTGAGATAGAAGAGAAGTTTCCGCATTTGTCACGTCAAAGGTTATATTAACCCCAAGAAACTTTGCTGCTGCTGCTAAGTCGCTTCAGTCGTGTCCGACTCCGTGCGACCCCATAGACGGCAGCCCACCAGGCTCCGCCGTCCCCGGGATTCTCCAGGCAAGAGACTTTAATTTCCCATCAAAAGACAAATTTGGCAATGACCTTGTCGGCCACCTCCATTTTAGGTCGACAATTCTATAATCTTAATCTTCTTACTGTATTCGACATGAACCCATGGCCCCACTTACCATTGATAACTTGATCAGCAAAGATTTCCATTTAGTCCCCACCTGACTCCACACCCTCCTCTCACTACTCACCAGGCTGGACCCCAACCACAGTGCTGTGGGCAGCTGAAGGTGAGACTGTGGCCCTGTCTCAGAGTATGCCATTATTTAGGAGGCCACAACTCAAAGCCAACATCGTGCATGAACAATGAGATTCCCTTTGGGTGGGGCCTGGTAGCTTATCAGTGCTGGTCCCAGGAGGTCGATTGGCCTAGATCTTTTACTCACAGAGAGTCTCAAATATGGTTTCTCATCACTGTCTCCAGATGAGACGAAGTGTTCCATTTTGGTGAATCAGATGTATTATTGTGTTAATACTTCCACAATTTTTGAAACTCCATTTTGACATTTTAAAATTTATATATATATATATATATATATATATATAGAGAGAGAGAGAGAGAGAGAGACCCAAGAGTGAAATATACAGGAACAAAGGAACAGAGCAATCTCTCCTGGGTTTGAGGCCCACATAGACAGTTGGGAGAGAGCACTGCACACATAGGAACTTGCTATAACCTAAAACCTTGTTCTCTGGCATATGGGGAGGCAGCGTCTGCAGCAGATGGGAACTCATTAGAAGTGCAGACTTTCAGGCCCCAACCCACACTTGCCAAACCCAAACCTGTATTTTAAGATCCCCAGTGCCGACTCACTTCACATTTGGCAAAACTCTGATCTGGAAGTTGGCCGATGTCGTGGGTTCTGTCATCAGACTGGGGTTGCACAGACTTCCGTGCACACAGAAGCTAGGTCTGTGTGTTATTCCTGCCAGGATGCCAGCTGAATTTTACCCGCTCTGCAAAGGAAGCAGGCATAAAGCGAAATAATCTGCCACTGTGAGACGTTAACATATCAAAGCCATATTTTCTTTCTTCCTTTCCTGTGTTCTCCCCCACCGTAATGGATATGGCTGGCACATTAGTAGTGCAGACGATTTCTGGGACTTGGAACATTTCAAAGAAAGGGAAATTCTGGGACATCACGGTGCTGAGTTTTGACTTCAATGCAGCCGGGAGGTCTCAAGTTGCGGAGATGATAACTAGTAAAACATAGCCAGCCAGGGGATGCTCACATCTAGATCAGCAAGGACATGCAAGTCAGTGAAATTTGGGAACCAACGTATTGTTATTCCAAAGCTACAGTAGTGTCTTTTCCCCTCATCTTTAGCTTTCAAACCACTCCAACTCATTTTGGATGTCATCACCACACTTTTTCAAATCCATTGCCCTCTTTTCAGGGACCAATTGCCTAGAATCTGACCAGCGCAATGACTATCTAACGGAGGTTTGAAAACAGATTTCTATTGCTTTCTCTTAGAATGGTTTATTGACTCAAAATGGGCTTTCCTCTCATCCAACAGCTTTACCTGGTAGAAATCCCCTTTCTCCAGCTACCCGAGGTGAATTGCATCCTTTCTGAGTTCTCCGAATTGCCGCTTTTCCCTCCTTCCTCCCACGGAGTCGCTGCCATCACACTGGTGGCTGTCCCCGCTGTACTGTGGTGAGCGTGGCTCTTTCCCTCTGGTCTTGGGCCATTTTTCCTAGGCTTTTTTTTTTTTTTTTAATTATTTTATTTTATTTTATTTTATTTGTGGTCTCTGTCATTCTGCTGGGGCAAGGGGGTAAAGAGATCTGACACTAAGTGCGGGAAAATGCTGAATCTGGAATCTATCTTCCAGACGGCACAAGAATAAAAATTCATGGCAGGACAGCAGCTGCTGACACACTCCCAAAGACATATTGCAGGTAGCATTATTTATTGTGGCAAGGAGTTCATAGAAGTGCTACCTCAAAGCACCCTGAGAGATCCTGAAAAGCCCATCTCCCATCACGTGAGGCAGATTTATGGGGGCTGCTCTTAGAGAGGTCAGGCGGTGCGGCTCAGGACGCAGGCTCCTTCCAGAAAGCCTGGATTCCCTTAACATATTCAGTGCCGTTTGATTGGTTCAAAGGAGGGCTTGAGTCTGTAATGTTGACCATAAAATTGCAGTGACACGCTGCTTTAGATAAGAGGGCTGGAGGAAGGGGGCAGGGACGCTGTGGGCGCGGGGGCAGCCAGCACAGGCAAGACCGGAGCATGCGCTCATATTTTAGGTTAATGTGCAGGCAGAGGAGGGGGGGATGGGACCAGGCAGATTAATGTTCACACAAAGGAAAGCTGAACCCACCAGCCCGGACACGCAGACACCGTGAGTCTGTACACATAAAGCCACGTGCACATGAACACACAGAGACTCATGGGGACCTGGAGGTGCCACCCAGACAGGACCCCAGCCAGCATGACCTGTTCATTGTCCCCAAGTCATCCCAGGGAGAGACTGAGTTCCCCTTGACCCCTGCTGACTTCATCAGGTATCTCACAGGCTCCCCGCCAGCCGCATGTCATCGTAAATGTCGTCACTCCCTGTGCTGCTGGCTAACCAGACTCGGATACACAAATTCCTGCTCCCCATCCTCGACTCAGACACAACCCAGAAACAAGGCTCTTCTACAAATTCAATGGGGCGAAGACTGATGGGAGGGGGATGGGGGAACATGGGGAGGGGGTGGGGAAGGCACTGCCAGAGAAAGGTGCTGAGTCCTGTCCCGAATCAGTGACATCCTCCCAGGGCCAAGAGAATGCTGGCCTTGGAGAGATGACCTCCAAGCCTCATGCCTGAGTCTATGATGTTGCAGCCTCAATCAGATGGGTGAGCACCGCTTACTGATTTAGGACAAGTGTTTTTGACATAAATTTGCTTATCTGGGTCCATTTCTATTCATCGTGTTTCAAGGGTACCGTATTTGTAGTTCAAATCTGTGTCCTCCTGTGGGCGGCTTGGTTGAGAGGTTTAATTGCTGTCAACTTTCCACATCTGAGTTAGAGAAATGGAATATATAAGGGGATGAGATGGTCATCTAAATAATTGAGGTGATTATCTTTTTCTGAATTATTCAGCTAGGACCTAAATTGTCCTATAAATTCACAGAAAGGTAGGTTTGGGTTTGAATTATACAGATAATAGCCTTAATTCTTCACTTCGCTCAAGCCTGTAGGTCCAGTTGAAAAGTGACTCTTTCTCTCTTTATTAAAATGGACGTCATTTAGATCTTTGAATCCACCTGTTTGAAAACAGCCTTCCCAACATAAATGTGAGGCGTTCAGGGTGTCCATTTGGTTCATAAGTCTGGTCTCTTGTAGGAGGTGAAGGAATGAAAGTTTAAACTTACTGAGATGAGCCCCCTCTGGTTATACTCTAATCAAAGTGGAGAAACTACTTACTAAAATTTATCCATTGCTTTTTACTCCTTCAGAATCCTGTCCATTTTGAAGCAACCCATGATTCATGGGCTTCCCTCGTGGCTCAGATGGTAAAGAATCCGCCTGCAATGTGGGAGACCTGGGTTCAATCCCTGTGTTGGGAAGATCCCCTGGAGAAGGAAAAGGCTACCCACTCCAGTATTCTGGCCTAGAGAATTCCATGGACTGTATAGTCCATGGGGTTGCAAAGAGTTGGACACAACTGAGCAACTTTCACCTTCACTTTCATAGTTCATTTGCATACTCTGTTGATCTCCCATACCCCATCCATGATTTAAAACTATAAGCTCCTCCACTGTTTATAATGCTGACTGTTCATAACACATAATACAAGGCACTGTTATTTTTCTACTTGGCTTCCAGACCCAGCCTCCTTGCAAACTCTGTCCTGAGGGATGTGACCACTGAATTTGCCAAATCTGGGAGGACGCCTGAGCCTCTGAGTTGCCATTGCTCAGACGGTCATCCTTGCCCATTGGCCTAAACAGTCGTTCCTCTGAGTACCACTGTTGACCCCCTGAGGTCCAACGCTTGACCTCATTAATACAAAAGGGGAGAAAGCTAAGTGAATGTTTTCACAGTCTCCTTTTTCTCCAGGCCAACTGAAGGTTATCAGGGCCAGAGGCTGCTTTCTAGTTCATAAACCTGTTAGGGTATTCGGAGTCATGATTCTCTTATTCAACTGTCTGTGCTTTTCCTTGGGACAACTAATCCCTCAGCGTGACCGGTGGAAGCCGCAGTATTGATTTCTGTGTCTCTCTAAACCTCAGTTGTGTTCAACGCTTGTTAGACATCTGAAGGAATATCCAGTGGGCTCTGGGGGCAATTTGAGAGCGAGGCTCAATAGGCCTGCTCTTGAGAGAAGTTTCTGTAAGGTTGCCTGGCAAGCCAATCGAATAAAATGAGAGAGAGAGGAGGAAGAGAGAGGGTGGAGGGGCTGAGAGGGAAAGAGATGGAGAGAGGAGAGAACAAAAAGCAAGAGGAAAGAGAAAGAGGGAGATGAGAGAAATAGGATGGAGTGGGGAGAAAAGAAGGAAAGGGGAAGAAGAAAGAAAAAGGGAAACTTCTCAAAGGGAACCTTCTCTTGCAAATATGAATCTTGAAAGATTTTCATCTTTCTGCTCCTTTAATCTCAACTCTCCCTCTGTTAGGAAAAGAACACTTTTATTATCTGGTCAGTGCTATCTGTAATGGGAAAGGGGTACCCTCCTGTGTGACTGGTGCACATGTTGTCTCTGTGGGGGTTTGTGAAGGGTGTGGACTCTGTCCATCCTTGTGGTATTGGTTTGGGTTTGCTTTCATCGATGCTTCTATGCAAATTGTGGGAGTGGCTGAGGATGCTCCTGCTTGGGTAACAGCAGCTCTGAGAAAGAACATTGCAAATTGCTGGATTCTCTTCAGAGTCGCCACTCATCTGAAAAGAGTGCTTCTTGTAACAACAACAAAAAGCTACAATAAAATTTCTTTCCAAGGATGATAAACTGGCTCATTGCAATAAGCCACCAGGGACTTTGCAATGACTTGTCTCCCGTCTCTTAGTACTTAGTCCTTTAAAATATGTGAAGCAGAGCACCATTCCATGTTCGATGCATGTGACAAGGGCTCGGGGCCGGGGCAGTGGGATGATCCAGGGGGATGGGAGGGGGAGGGAGGTGGGTGGGGGGTTCGGGAAGGGGAACACATGTAAACCCATGGCTGATTCTTGTCAATGTATGGCAAAAACTATTACAATATTGTAAAGTAATTAGCCCCCAAGTAAAATAAATAAATTTATAAAAAAAAAAAAATAATAAAAAAATAAGATTACTAAATACAAAAAAAAAAAAAAAAAAAAAAAAAAAAAAATACCCAGGCTTCAAGGCCACTAGGTCATCTAAGCTGGTGGTGCTCGACTGGGGGCAGTTTTGCGCTCCCTACCCCCATCCAGAGGGCTGGAGACTTTTTTGATTATCATAACTAGGCCAGCTACTGGCATTTAGTGGGTAGAAAACAAGGATGCTGCTAAACACCCCATAATGCACAGGGCAACCCACTGCAACAAAGGATGATCCAGTCTGAAATGTCAATACAGCCAAAGTTGAGACACCCTGGTGAAAAAATATAGAAAAGGTATGATTTCCTATTTTTTCTCTCTTTCCTTTTCTTCCCACTTTTACATAAGACACATCGTCAGCCAGTAATAGATGGTAGTCACTTCTAGGAGATTTAAAAGGAAGAGAAAAAAAAGAAAGATGCTTTTCTGTCCAGAACACACTCATCCAAGTCCCTCCTAAACAAGCTTTTTGAAGATGGGGCCCAGAACCTATATTCTGAAAATCATCCAGGTGACTCTTATGCACAGTAGACTTGAGACTCCTGGATAAAGATGAGGGGCCCCTTCATGATACTGTCAAGTATTAAGGCATATATCCAGATTTTTTTTTTTTTTTTTCACTCAGAAATCTATTTCCTGGGCTCTAGACTTGGAGGAAGGCCCACCAGTCTGACACCACCCAGAACAGTGTGGTTCCATTGTATCAGATGCTCTAGCACTGCAACTCATTTCTCCACCTAAGAATCATATTCTGCTCCAGAGTGAGTGTGCTGGACCCTCCTCAACATCTCTTATTCCTGACCTGGGAAAGCAGCCTGAACCATTGGTCTGCAGCTGTTAGAGCTATTAGAGCCCTCATCGCCTGGGCCCAGAGCTGCGTGGAGAACACACCACGGTTACCTCTGTTCCCTGCAGCTCTCCAGGTAAAGTCCCTGGGGGCCTGCCCAAATGCTCACATGCTGCCTGGAACATCAGATCCCACCTCCATAATGGCCTCTGGAGTCTTTGACTTCTATGTGAAAGCTTTTCAAGGAGTCCTTTGTTTTACCAAGTGGCCCTTGGAACGTATTTCTGAAGGGACGAGAGCAGAGGAATCATACCAAGCTTGTTAACTGAAAAAGGCAAGTGATTCATGGTAGTATGAGACCCAGTCAGAAAAAAGCAGGGACTTCAGGTGATGACATGGATCATTAAGATCTGGAAAATCTGTTTTCCTCCTGCCACCGAGAAGAGAGACAGAGATTACAAGATTCCCCAGTCGGTGGTGGTAACTGTCCTATTTCTGTTCTTGACTGGGCCTGTGGGGAACTGACTTAGAAGCCCAGGATGCCTCCCTCCACCTTCCCTTGTCTTCCATCAGCTCCTGCAAACCCAGGAGGCCCTAGAATGTGCCTGGTGGAATACAGGGCAACCTGCATAAACAGAGCCAAATGGTTGACCCTTGTCGGGCCCAGCCTCAGCCTGCTCCTCCTGGGCCGGGCATTTTATTGGTTTTCTTCTTCATCTGCAGCATGGGCTCCTGCCCCTGCTCATTATCATTACCTTTCCCGAGACTCCAGCCTGCCCCTCATCAAGATATATATCGCCACATTCATTAGGTGATACAATACTGTCAACAGAATCAGCGGTGGCAACAGCGGCCTCATTATCTCCGTGGTTAACCCCTGCTTCCCCAGTGTCGGTCCCTGTCAGGGATTTTAAATTCAAATTAAATTTTAATGTGGCAGCTTTGATGTTCGAGGTAGAACTGCCTCGTCAGAAGATGGCTGGGGATGGAGACTCTATTGTTATGGTACCTCTCCCTCTTAGGAACTCCAAGCCCAGTGTTTCCGGAAAACAGTTTTTCTCTTCAAGGGATTAAACAGCAACATTCTGATGCTGTAACTTACTTCATTTTCTGATTGGAGGGATATATTAAGGAACACATATTTCAGATGGGTATAGCTCATACCACAGGACTAGAGTATTTGAGTCCAGATGCCACATATAACCTAGGGGCCAGCTAAGGGATCCCAGTCTGTAAAATAATCATAATCATAATGTATATTTAGAGAGGAAATGAGTCACTTTTGAGATTTTTCTGACCTTAAAAAGAAAGAGCCCCCTTTCTGGATCTTTATCTTCTTGTGTTTCTCTGTACACAGATATTGACATTGTTCAAGATATTAAAAAATATACATGGTTTTATTTTTGTGCATGTGTGGACTGAAGTTGTCCCAACCAGACTCGAAACTCTGCAGCATAGAAACCTTGTCTTATTTCAGCTGTCATTATAAAGTAATAAAACAAATTTTCTGCATGAAACTGGTGTGTGGTAGGCACTTCCCCAATGTGAGCTTCCCCTCCACTTATTGCATCTCCCTTGTCCACACCCCCATGCCTATCAGAGTGCTGATTCTCAATAGAAACTCATTGGCTGATTTTGCTTAGCCTGGCTTGAACCCTCTAACCTTGACAGTGACTAGCATCATAGTTGGCCATTTAAATCACATGGTTAAGGCCCAGAAGTCTAAAATATACCCTGTGAGCTTTCTACCTAATTGCCCTCTGTACCAATCAACAATAGTGTGTCTTAAAACTGTTGATCGAAGGAGTAGAAAGCAACGTAAAGTCTAAAATTAATTAAGTTCTCACTATGTGCAAGGTATTTTGCTAAGTGCTATCTCATTTATTCTGCCAAACAGCCCTACAAGGTAAGGATGTTAGCACACAGACACTTTTCTGAGGAAAGAACGGAGGCTCAGAGAGGTTATATAACTTGTTCAAAGTCACGTGATAAAAGAACAGGCTTTGAATCCTATCTGCCTGTCCCCATAGCCCATGCGCATCCTCCTCTACTGCCTCTTGTTTCTCTCTTAAAATGAGAAGTCCATGTGGTACCAGAGCCTCTGCTGTACTGTTTGGCTTCTGCATACTGAAGAAATCAGGTTACAGGTAGAAGGGTTAACTTGCTTTCCACCTGTAATATGGTTTCTTTTTCATTCACCTGCTCCATATACTTCGGAGAAGGCAATGGCACCCCACTCCAGCACTCTTGCCTGGAAAATCCCATGGATGGAGGAGCCTGGCGGGCTGCAGTCCATGGGGTCTTTAAGAGTCGGACACGACTGAGTGACTTCACTTTCACTTTTCCCTTTCATGCACTGGAGAAGGAAATGGCAACCCACTCCAGTGTTCTTGCCTGGAGAATCCTAGGGATGGCGGAGCCTGGTGGGCTGCCGTCTATGGGGTCGCACGGAGTCGGATACGACTGAAGCGACTTAGCAGCAGCAGCAGCTCCATATACTTAAACCACGTTATAAATAAGGGCAAAAATAAGAATTGTGTACTTGTTGTAGCTGTATGTATTTGTAGTAAGCCTACTGTGTCCAAGTAAGAGCCCAAATGACCAGTTGTCTGGGGAATGACAGTGCCTGTCAACACTCAAGCAGGTTTGCCCTCAAATCTGTACCTGTATCACTAACACTTGGGCTTTGAGACTTGAGTTTGCATCCTGACTCCATTCCTTGCTTAATTTAGTGACCTTAGGCAATTACTTAACCTTTCTTAACCTCAGTTTCCATACCTAAAAAATGGGAAATCATCCTTTCTGTTTCACATGGCTGTTCTAAAAGTAAACGACTTGATACATGTAAAACATTTTGAATTTTTCATGGCCCATGGTAGGTGTTCAGTAGATATCTATCATCATTCCCAGAGTCAATATCATTATTAGCAACATTTAGTTCTAGGCAAATCAAGGCAAAGAACCTACCCATAACCAAGACTCAGTACACAACAGTTTATCTTGGATGACCAAGCCAGGACATGGCTTTTACTTATACATCTTTCTGAGTAAGGGACCGAGAAATAGAGGCAGCAAGAAGGAAACCATCAGCAGAATTGTTGTCTGATAAATTTGTTAGACCTTCTAATACACAAGTCAATCCTGAACATGATAAAAGAGTAATTTTCTAATTCTGCTGATATATATTATCTTCACATTAGAACAGTACTGTCTATCCTCCGATATATTTGCAGAGCCAAATAGGAAATATGCTGTTTCATGTTAATTTCCCATGTTGAAGGTGTGGAAGGCCCATTAAAGTTCCCTTATTCTTCCTCCCTGGACTTAATTTCCTTGATCTTCATAATTTAGTTGTAACATTGCACTTACACATTATCATACAAGGTCTTGGCTTGTAGTGATGTTTTTAAATGAGAGAATTTGGACATTTTTATGCTTTTTCAGTTATGTCTCTTAAAATGAAATTTCATAAGCATTTAGCTGGTAATATGAACCAATTACCTGAGTTATTTCCAAACAGATTGTACAGAGGTCAGGATACTATGGTTTGAAACCCACAGAGGGGATTGTAAAATGGCAGGGCTAGAACTGTGAGCCTCTCTGAGGATGCTACATGAACTGTGGCTGAACCACAGGACCCCACCAGGGAGTCAGAAGGATGGCTTGGGGCCTCCTTCCTGTTGTGGGTGCAGTAGGACAGGAGGAGTTGCTGAGGGGAGAGTGTGTGGAGAAAGCTACCTCCTGCAGAGAGGGATCCTAATGGGCAAAATCCCACTAGGGCTCTTGCCTCCCTCCGTCCCTTCTTGTCTGTGCATCCCTGTCCTCCCACAATCCCTTGCTGTCCTAGTCCCTTGGCCAGGTGTAAAAGGACAGCCACTGCCTTGTCACCCAGCTCCTTCTACAACCAAGGCCCAGCCTCCTCCCTGGCTCTCAGTGAACCCCCCTCGGCCACTTCCCAGCAGCCTCTTGTCCATGTCATTAACTGAAACGCAAATGGATTTGCTGACCTCCTAAATACAGTTACCCAGTTCTGGAAATGGAAAACGGACAGCCCTAAAGAATGCCACATGTTACTCTGTGAGAATTTCAGACACTATACAAAAAGATGGGAGCAATTCAGGAAATGTGCTGAAACCCAGTTGTGTTGTCAAAGCTTAATTCTCAAGAGCCAATGAGAAAGGTTTAATATATGCACAAATTAATTTTCTAAAGGAAAATTCATACCTTTCTTTATATGCTTTCTCCAAACTCCTCCCTCCGATTGACAGCAACTACACAGACACTGGTAAATTTTGTTTTCTGTCAACCCCTCAGTCCTTCTTTAGCTTAAATGCTATACTGTGAGGGAAGTGGACACCAGAAGGGAGAGAAGCAGAGATTTAAAGTTGTCCCTCACCTGACTCAATCCCTGGAGAAAGCTAGGCTAGCTGGGGAGATGGCTCATCCACAGTTTGCCATTCTGGAAGAGCATGCCACAGAGGAACACCAAAGGAACCCACACTTCTGCTTCTTCCATGGCTAACAGAGCTCTTCCGTTTGGGTTCTTTGCTCCCAGGCCTGTTATATATCAGTGTGCTGCTTAATGACTTATCCCTGTATTTTACTGTCTTCACAATAAATGCAGGACCACAGGACCCAACCCCTACTTTCTTTCTTTTTTTGCATATACATATATCCACTCTTTTGTAGATTTCCTTCACATTTAGGTCACCACAGAGCATTGAGTAGAGTACACTGTGCTACACAGTAGGTTCTCATTCGTAATCTGTATTATACATGGTAATGTATGTATGTCAATCCCACCTACTTTCTAGTTTTAAGAATTCTCACTGGTGTTTGTAGAAGACACAAGGATCATCAGTGTGTCAACACTGTGGACAAAGGACTGCTTCTCTAGGGAGGGGCTTTGAGGTTTGTGGCATGGCATCCATCACCTGGGTGATGTTCTTACCTTCCAGAATGTGGTTCTCAACCTTAAAGGCTAGGAAATTGATGCTCCCTACATTCTATGAATGAACCATCTTCCTCTCAGGGACGAGAATCCGTTCAATGAATTTGTAAAATAAAACAAAGGCAGTTTGCAAGTTTACAAAAACATAACCCATTGTAATAAATATCCCAACATGACCAACTCTTTCTGTCACTAAAAAATAAGTGTACATGGAAACCCAAATCACAATCAAAATGTAAATGTATTAATTTGCAGTGATAAATAGCTGTCTCAGGCACCAGAATTTGCAGTTATAGTGCTGAGCCTTTTCCTTTTCAGAAAGCCAAGGAATAATCCAGAGGTTTTCTAATGAGCATTGACTCTGATCAAAGGTTAGACAAATGTATAAGGATGGTCTTGCCAATGACAATGAGCCCAAAGACTCAAAGGCTGTTGGCCAGTAGTCATTGAATCTATATCCACACTGGCTTTGCCAATAGGACTCCCAGGCTGTTCCAGCTCCCATGAATGATGCTTACTAGGCGTCACCAGTGTTATCTCCATGAATCACCTTGCTCTGTGCTGCTGTAGCTGACCAGCCCAGCCTCTGATGAACATTCTCTTCCATTACCTATGTTGGCACATCCAGTGGGCATGGTCATGCTGTCCTGTGTGTCTATCTCTTTAAGATGACTGCTCACAGTGAAATTGTAACTTTCCCTCATTCCCAAATCCTAAGGGATCTTCTCACTATTGTCTTCATGCACCGATAGCAGAAAATAGAATAGAATATAGTTAATTAAACTATAGGGACATTACAGACAGCAATGTCTTATAAGTACTATGTATAGTTATTCCTGGATTTAATTTAAATTCACAATCCCCTTTCTAGGAGTTTTAATGGTTTCCTCCTAAACACAATCCATCTTTTCCCTGTTGGTGCTGGATGCTTACTTAAGAGGGCTGTGGCTGGTTCCAGATCTAGTGGGAATCAGGGTCTCTTTCACAACCTGTTTCCCAAACCTCCCGCCAAATGTGACTCCTGATATTGCCCGTGAGTTCTCCACCCAGTATTCTAACCTTGGATGATTGTTTATCACGCCTTCCTAGGATTGCTGTCTATGCCCCAAATGTGTATTCTTCATCTCTGTAGGTTTGCCTATGGCACACACACACACACACACACACACACACACACACACACACCAGCCAGTTTCACACACACACACACACACACACACACCAGCCAGTTTCTCACACACACACACACACACACACACACACACACACACACCAGCCAGTTTCTAGGGCCAATTCTATCCTTAGGCAAAGATAGGAGTCCCTCCCTTTTTGTTCCAGGGTAGTTAGGATGACCTTTCTCTGGAGGCCACATGATTCAGTGGAGGACACCATCCCTGCATCCTGTGTTGTGTTAGCTTCTTTTAAAATTCTCAGCAGATTATTATGTCAACCCTGTTCAAAATTCAGGTCCCCTGTTGACCATACCAAAATATCCCTGCTTGCAGCCTGAGGAATGCCTTCTGTTCAATCCATGCACAGATTAAGATGACTGATATGTCTTGGGATCAGACCCACCTGGGCTCAGGTGGCCAGCCCCACCCACAGCTTCAGGCTCTCCCTTGTGACCCATAGGCACCCAGACTCTTCTTATTTGTACCCCACACAGACACACACAGCCACACAATGGAAGGTATCGAGAACCAGGCAGTCCCTCTTAGATGCTTCAGAAAGACTTTGAAGAAGCTGATGGTCACAAAAGACCACCTCTTTTTAAATTATTTCCCTGTTCCCTCCAGAATTTAAATATTTTGAGTTTTTATTTTAGCCTCCTAGAAGTGTCCTGTTAGAGTGAAGCCTGGCATATCTGTAATTCACAAATGCCAAAGCGTTCTAGATTTGAGCAGGAAATTAAAGCTTCGGATGCTGCAATGTCCCATCACCTGGAGTAGGGAAGGCTGGAACTCCTGTGGAGACTCTGAATCCCTTTACTACAGATCCAAGGCATCCTAGCATCTCCCTCGAAAAAGGTCTATACTTAAAGGTTAGTACCCTACCCTGATTTCACTTCTCTCTGCTGTTGATTATAAAATTCTTTGTCCTTCTAGACTTACAAATGGCAGTGGGCAATGTTTACATTTCTTTTATTTCCCATCTGTTAGATAAGAAACATGTTCGAATTTAAGCATTAGTCTTAAACAATATCTCAGGAGCTCTCTTGCATCAGTGCTTAGCAACTGCAGTTCTGGGCATGCCCTCTGCTCCTCAGAGGGGAGGTTCATGGGCCACTATCAAGACCTCTTTTGCAAATGTACACAAGACCTCAAACAAAGCTAAAAGCAGGGAGCTTGACAAATGACTGGCACCAGAAGTTCTTCCCAGAGTATGTGGGGTGCTCAGAGTCAGCTCCAAGCCAGTTAACCTTGGCAGGGTCAGAGAGAGCTCTTGTCTGGAAGGATGAAAAACCCTTTACAAAAGCATGTCAAGCAGTCTTGAAATGGCCATCATGGCTCCTCTTGATGGATTCTGGTTCCAGGACACAAACAGTTAAAGGCACCTGCCTGTTCCTTCAGGGTCAGCACACCTGCTCACCAGGTGCTCATTGCTCTTAGGGAAGCTGTCCATTCCAAAGGAAGGGTGAGGGGAGAGGAGCAGATGCCGTCCACAGTGCAGGCTTTCTAATCAGGTGCAAGCAGATGCTCTGCTGAACAGCTCCATGTTGAGATGTCACTAATGTAAAAATTAGTGTTTTTCTCTTTCTGCCAGAATGTAGGATTTACATGATCCCTCACACATATCCCTGGAGGACTGGGGTATAATCTCATAACCAGCAAGGAGCCAATAAACCTTTATTCAGGAGAAAATGCAACTCCCAGAAAACTCAGAAAGCTTGCTTTCCCTGGCAGCTGCCCAAACTTCTCTGCCCCATGTCAGGGAGCCCATGCCCATTTTGAGGTGCATGTCTCTCTGTCTCCCGCCTGCAGTCCCTTAGCTGCCCTTTTATGGCTGCTGGTCCTGAGCCATGCTTGTGCTGGGCAGCCTGTGAAATCAGCGGGGAGTGGAAGGGGAGATCCCAGTGCGGGTGGACATATACACACGGGCGTGGGGACTGAACGCAGGGAGCACAAAGCTTGGCCACCACCAGAAGAAGGAGGATGGGACAGCCCTGGTTTTAATAAGCTGCACTGGTTTCATAAACTGCACATTTGTACTATGGGGTTTGGTTGGGTGTGGTGAGTGGTGGCAGCAGAGAACATCCTGATTGCCCGGAGCATCTTTCTCATGGTTTTCTAATACATCTTCCAGATTCCCCCAGTCAGCTGGCAAGTCGTTCACCCTAAATCAGAGGTTCTCATTGGTCATTCCCAAGTGCCATGTTTTCTCTTCTCACTTTTCACTGTTTTGGGTTCCCCTTTGCTCCAACATGAGGCTCCTGGGTTTCTTTGACTAGGATTTTATTCCACTAACTAAGGCTTCTTAACTCCCCTCCCAAGCACACAGCTCAGCCACAAGCTGTGAATGTGGGAGAGCAGAGGCCAGGAGACAGGTGACTCCAGGAAGCCCTTTTGTTGCTCCTTCCTTCTCTACCCACCCTGAAACTGCAGAGCACTGGAGGGGGGTGCCCAGGAGCTATGGGGCAGGCCCCCCACGGAGGCAGAAGCACTACTGTTGTCATGTGTATCATGACAGGAAAAACCCAGCCTCACCAACAGTCCCGCTCCCTGGGCCAGGGCCAGCTGGGGCTTCTTTCTGCCCTTCCTCTCTGTCATCCTCTGATCCTTCTGCAAACCTTCCTGGACACTTGGGTTTTGTCTAGCACTGCAGAAGGCTTTCCTCTAGGCACCGATTCTCAGCGTCCATTTCAGGTTGGGGACATTTCTGGCTGATGGGGTGCCCAGGGTATCTTCACCCCTTTGTGTTCCTGCCCATCATGGGGCCTTTGCCCAGACCCCTACCTCAGCCTGAATGCATTGTTACTGCTTCATGCTGACTCATCTGTCATATCTCAGCTTCACCACAGTTCTTTAGAGAAAGAAGCTTTTCCTGGCCACTCAGATGAGATTCAGTCTCCCCATCATGTGCTAAACACTACAACTTGATGCTCACTTCATCATTTTTAGTTAGAGGCTGTCACCTCCATGAGGATGGGCACAGAGTCTCTTTGTGCTCATCACTCATCCTTGAGAACCCCCCAGGCCTAGCACAGCGCCTGCCATACAGTAGACACTTAATAATACTCATTGAACCCTGGTGATTTACAGAAATGAGCTTATATTCTTCATTCATATATAAATATATTTATGTGGACATGGGTTTGGGTAGACTCCGGCAGTTGGTGATGGACAGGGAGGCCTGGCGTGCTGCAGTTCATGGGGTCGCAAAGGGTCAGACACGACTGTGTGACTGAACTGAACTGAACTGATGTGCATGTGAGTGTGTGTGATTTATACTCTAATTAATACCTATAGCTTCTCCCTTATAATCTTCATGCGGTAACCAATGCTCAGAAGCAGCTTGTCCTCAGCAGTCCCTGCTCCACAGCTGGGGCAGCCCCAAAGCATCCTCAGTAACTTTGCACAGGAGGCCTGGTGTGGGTGTCCTGCCTGGCAAGGCTGTCTGTAGTGCACCTCTCTGTCACATAAACCCCAATTCCTGATTTCTGTCCATAACTTGATTCACCTGCTGAGTCCTTTCCTTCGCCACCTCCCCCACCCCCCAGGCTTCCCCAGAATGAAGAGTGAGCCCCCATCGGTCCCTGGGACTGGATATCAGCCACCCTGGCTTTGCAGCGCCACTCTAGAGCACTTGGGAAAGGACTGGGGTGGCTCCTCCAGTGTGCGTGGCTGACATGTATGGGAACGGCACTTGCCGTGTCTGGCTTGGGCAGCAAGCTGGGACCCTGGCTGTGGAACAGAGAGTACCACCTCTGAGTGGTGAGAACTGTGTCACTGGCCGTCCCCTCTCCTTATCAGAGACTAGCATCTCAGGCACTTCCAGGGAGTGTGAAGACGGATGGTTCGTTCCTCTACCTTGAAAACCTCTGGGTTCCCTGAAGTTGTTTTGTTTTTCTTTCTCTTTTTAAATCTGTTTTTTATTTTCTCTCTCTTGGTTGGTCAAGAAAAAAAAAAACTTAGCTTATGCAGGAATATCTTTTTTGTTTTTCATTTGTTTTCTATTTTAATGTTATTGGAATATAGTTGATTTACAATGTTTTATTAGTTTCAGGAGTACAGCAAAGTGATTCAGTTATTCATATACATATATTCATTCTTTTTTAGATTCTTTCCTCATTTAGGTTATCACAGAATATTGAGTAGAGTTCCCTGTGCTATACAGTGGGTTCTTGTTGGTTATCTATCTTATACATAGTTATTTAAATGTGTTCACCCTAAGCTCCTGATTTATCCCTCCTCCCTCAACATTTCCCCTGAAGATGTTGGTTGGAATCACATACTTACATTTCTTCCAAAAGGGTGGCTGTCATAGCTGATGAGGGGGTCAGAGGCCTCCTCCTTCCCTCTGCTATGTGTAGCTGGAGCAGGAACCCTGGCATGATAGGGTTAGAGGAGCTTTAAATCACCACCTGAAGTCCCATACCTGATTTGTTTCCCCTGGAGGGGCCCCCTTGGCCAGACGTAACATCTTCCTCCTCCTCGGCCACACAGCCCTTTAAATACCCCCGTTGCAAACAGGCAGGGCCAGCACTCAGGCAAAGGAGCCACTGGGAAGCCTGACCTTCACCTCATCTGCTGTCTACCTGCTTTTTGAAGGAGGACGGTTGATTCAGTACTTTTGGGGCTTGGTGACATTAATGGATCTGTTTTATGTAACACAAAGTCGTTATTAGTGGCATCCTAGATCATAAAAATGGGGTAACAAGAGACAAGGAAGGCTTTTCTCCCTTGAAGATAATAGCAGTCAGACTGGAGGAGAGAGGGTTTGCAGAGCTGCACTCTGATTGGTGGCTGACATGCCACACTGAAATTTCTGCAGTTTCATCAGAAATTCTAAATAATCTGTGTGAAAACGGACAATTATTTACCAAAGATATATGCACCACACGTGCCCCTAAGGCATTGAAGACACAATCTTGGCTCCGGGGACCTCCTCTCGTAGGAGGCCTGCAGCTGCTCACCAGCCTTGGATGAAGTGGACCCAGCCAGCCATGGGGAAACCAAGTCAGCAGGGGACTGAATACAGGGGCTTGATAACACAAAGTCTGAGGAAGCCTGTCTCTACTTAGCAGAGTAGCTAAGTAGGCACATGTGGCCAGCAGCTTTAAATAGGACCGAGTCACGGAGCTTCCCAGGCCTTTGTGTTTTTTCAAGCTGGTTCCCATTTTCCGTAGGTGAAGAAAGGCGCCCTCAGCTCTCTGAAGGAGCAGACCTCGGGGATTCTGTCCCTTCTGTTTGGTCATCAAGGAACTGGCTGTGGACATTGGCAAGGGGGTCTCAGCACCTGGGCTCATCTTTCCCTTCTCTGCTCACAGGACAGGATGGAGACACAGAGCCACACGGAAGGACGGAAGGACGCTAGGTCCCACTTCTGCCTGGGGCTGGGAGCGCTGACTCCCTGCTGCTGGATTTGCATTTGGGAAATGGTTGTGAATGCTCTCAGGCCCCTTTTCTGTCTCCTTCTGGCCTCACCAGCCCCAGACCCATGCTTGCACTTCTCCCCCCACCTCCCTTCAAGGGGTGGCAGGCAGGAGAGGCAGGCAGCCAGGCTGATAAAGAGCCAGATCCCCATCCTCTCACGGCTTCCCGCTGAGATTGAATGGCTAAGAGCAAACGTGCAGGGTCAGAGCGTTAATGGGGGCACAGACAGTCCATCTCCTCCTGGCCCAGATGCTCAATGGAACATTGTCAGGCCTGGGTGTGAGAGGGCAGAACCCGGAAAAACAGCAAGACTCCTTGGAGTGAGGCTCACTGTAAATGTAGGGGTTTGTTTTCCTGGGGTTTGGGTGAGCTTGGTGTTGGTGCTCCCAGGGTTTGGATGAGCCTGGTGCTCATCAGTGTACACACACAGATACACACAGACACACACTCCTACACCCACACCCTCACATACACACATCTACCAACACTCTCTCACACACACTCATACACACACCCACACACGCTCACACACTCTCACACACACCTATATCCCCATACTCACATACTGTCTCATACACACACATACATACACACACTGACTTATCAGGGTGATCGAGATTTGGACCCTCATGCCCACACACCAGCCGAAGACTTTAACTTCAGATTCGGCTTTTGTCTTCCACGTCACAGCTTGGTACATCTGAGGAATGTCCTTCCTGGGTTTTCCAGTCACTTCCCTGGTTCGCAATGGCCCAGTCTGTAGAGTTCTGAATTGATCATTTTCACAATGTTGCTTCACCTGATGATATTAGTGCAACTTTTAAAACTGGGCACTCCTCTGGCACTGTTATTCCATTGTTGTTTGTATTATTTATTTGTATGGGTGTTACATATAGGAGGAGGAGGAGAAAGTGGTGTGGGTGTGTGTACATGAGACACAGAGACAGACAGACAGACTGACCACTGGGAACTACAAAGTAGAGGACGGGTTGGCTCAGCTGAAGCATGTGTATGACAGTCCCTTCCAGAAAGGCGTGTGCGTGACAGACTGCCTGAGATCCAGCCAGGTAGAGGCAGTTTTTCCAGCACATATTATAAATTCCAAAATGTATAATAAATACACATTTTACAAAAACAATGTGTTTCAAACTATAATATATGCAAACAATCTTATAAATCACTAGGCATGACACTAGTCAGCCAAAGAGGCTTCTGGGGAAATGGTGTTGTGAGTGTGCATGTGTTTTTAATAATGTGAAAATATGTGTAATATGTTTGAAAAACAACAGCCAAAAACCCCTTCTACCTGCCAACTTTACTATACTTATTTCCCAGGAGCCTGCTGTATCCTAGACTCTCAGGAAAATAGCAGGGGGCTTAAATAAAAAATATAAATATGAATAAGATGGGACAGCTCCACCCATCTCAATATATATTTCCCTGATGGTCTTGACCAGCTCAGGCTTCATATGTCAAAAAAAATAAGCATTTTATGATTTTCATGCAGAGGTTTCTCTAATATTATTACAGGAAGTAGTCACACATAACATGAGAGAGGAGAGTGTCGTCAGATCCCCTGTTCTGACATACTTCTGGAGCCTTATGCTGTCATGGTGTGTTAAGGGCTAAATGTCAGCCCAGACCATGCGTTTTGTGCCCTTTATCAGCTGGAGACGCCCTTTGGATTTTTTTCAGGGCCCTGTTTAGTCCTGAATGGTTTAATTAGACCTCTCCTGGTGTTTGGTAGAAATGGACACACTGGGATCCCTGGCTCTCACAGTTACTGTCTCCCGGATCCCTTCATCCCCTCAAGTAGCTCCTGGGGTCTCATCTCCATGGGGCTACTGCTCACAGGGCAGCAGTATCCTAGTGCGGGAGTGATGGGTAAAGAGTGAACTTCACATGCTTTTCTACTCTGCCTCCCTTCTCCTCCCACCCAACCAACCCAACTAGCAAAAAGGACAAGGATTTGTCAGGTACTGCAGCCAAATATACAACACAGAAATGAGACAAGCACCCAAAGTATTTTTATAAAGAAGAGTTCTACAGCATAGTGCATACTGGAAAAAAGAATACATGCATATATTTAAATGAAAAGGTATTCATTTAAGTGTTGTTTATAATCCTGTAAAATATAGAAGCAAAGTAAATTTCCAACTATGAGAGATTCTTTAAATAAATGATGGTACCTACATCTGTACAATGGAATACTATGCAACCATTACAGAAAGAACATTTAGGAATCTTGGGAAAATTTCATGATAGATTTAGTTAATGCAAAAAAGCAGGTTACAAAACAGACTAATTTAAGGGCATTCTGTATTCTGTTACATATATTATTGCCATCATGTGTTACTTCATGAAGTCTGCAGAGTGTTGGAGCTGAAATGTATAATTATATATGATTATAAATGTATACTTAATGTTTTCATATATGCATGTGTATATATAGCATTTAAATATACATATGTATATATATACACATATGTATATGTATATATATATATATATATATATATATATATATATGTGTGTGTGTGTGTGTGTGTGTATATATACATATATATATACACACATATACTGGTGGCTCAGACAGTAAAGAATCTGCCTGCAATGCAGGAGACCCAGGTTTGATCCCTGGGTCAGGAGGATGCCCTGGAGAAGGAAATCCATCCACTCCAGTATTCTTGCCTGGAGAATTTCATGGACAGAAGAGCCTGGCAGGCTACAGTCAATGGCGTCTCAAAGAGTCAGACACGACTGAGCAACTAACACTTTCACTTTCACATATATTATACTTAATATTTTCAGGTACATTTATAGTCATATGTAATTATACATTTAATATGTATTTTCAATATATATTTATATTGATAGAAAATTTTTGGAAAATGTTGACATTGGTTATCTCCAGAGGGGGGAGTTTGGCTTTGAGCAGTTTTAGGGTTTTTGAATTTTTATATAATATTAGAGGTTACTTTTCATCTATAGCTATTATAAAATATTGACTGTGTTTCCTGGGTTGTACAATACATCCTTGAACCTATCTTATACCCAGTAGTTTGTGCCTCCCACTCATCCTGATGCCTGTGTTGCCCACCCTCCTCACTGATAACCACTAGTTTGTCCTCTGCATCTGTGAGTCTGCTTCTTTTATGTTATATTTACTAGTTTATCTTATTTTTTATCCCACATATAAGTAATATCATACAGTATCTTTCTCTGTATGACTTATTTCACTTAACATAATGTCCTCCAAGTCCATCCATGTTGCTGCAAATGGCAAATTTTTGTTTTTATAGCTGAGTAGTACTCCACTGGGCTTCCCTGGTGGCTCAGTGGTCAAGAATCCACCTGCTAATGCAGGAGATGTGAGCTCAATCCCTGGGTTTGGAAGATCTCCTGGAGAAAGAAATGGCAAACCACTCTAGTATGCTTGCCTGGAGGAACCTGGAAGGCTACAGTCCATGGAGTCACAAAAAGTCAGACATATCTTAGCAAATGAGTGAAAGTACTCCATTGTGTATATATACCAATTTTCTTTATCCATTCATCTGATGAAGGACACTTACATTGTTCCATTTATTGGTTATTATGAAGCGACTTAGCAGCAGCAGCAGCATAAATAACACTGCTATGAACATCGGGGTACATGTATCTTTCCAAATTAGTGGTTTTGTTTTGTTTTTCAGATATATACCCAGCAGTAGAATTGCTGGCTCATATGGTAGTTCCAATTTTAGTTTTCAGACAAACCTCCATGTTATTTTCCACAGTGGCTGCACCAATTTACATTCCCACCATAGTATTCAAGGGTTCCCTTTTCGCCATATCCTCACCAAGATTTCTTACTTGTAGACTCTTTGATGATAGACATTCTGACAGGTGTGAGGTGCTATTTCATTGTGATTTGATTGGCATTTCCCTAATGGTTGGCAATGTTGAGCATCTTCTCATGTGCCTGTTGGCCATCTGCATTTCCTTTTTGGAAAAATGTCTGTTTAGTTCTACTGGCCATTTATTAATCAGGTTGTTTTTTGTTGTTGAGTTGTATGAGCTATTTATGTATGTTTGGTACTAATCTCTTTATTATTCATATAATTTGCAAATTTTTTCTTCCATTCAGTAGACTGTTCTTTCATATGTATGTCTTCTTTGGAGAAATGTCTATTTAGATCTTCTGCCCATTTTTTATTGGATTATTTGTTTTTGATATTGAGCTATATGAGCTGTTTGAATATTTTGGAAATTAATCCTTTGTCAGTTGCATCATTTGCAGATTTTTTTTCTATTCTATAGCTTGTCTTGTTTTATTTATGGTTTCCTTGGCTGTGTAAAAACTTTTAAGTTTAATCGAAGTGAAGTGAAAGTCTGTCAGTTGTGTCTGACTCTTTGCAACCCCATGGACTATACAGTCCATGAAATTCTCCAGGCCAGGATACTGGAGTGGGTAGCTTTCCCTTCTCCAGGGGATCTTCCCAACCCAGGGCGCAAACCCAGGTTTCCTGAATTGCAGGTGGATTCTTTACCAGCTGAGCCACAAGAGAAGCCTTAAAGTTTAATTAGGTCCTGTTTGTTTTTATTTTTTGTTTTTATTTCTGTTATTCTAGGAGACAAATCCTATATATATATATATATATATATATATATATATATATATATTGCTGTGATTTATGTCAAAGAGTATTTTGCCTGTATTTTCCTCTAGGAGTTTGTAGTATTTGGTATTACATTTAGGTCTTTATTTTGAATTTATGTTTGTATATAGTGTTTAAGAATGTTTTGATTTCATTCTTTTACATGTAGCTGTCCAGTTTTTCCAGCACCACTTATTGAAGAGACTATCTTTTCTCCAATGTATATTCTTGCTTCCTTTTTTCATCTATTAATGGCCATAAGTGCATGAGTTTATTTCTGGGCTTTCTATCTGTTCCATTGATCTGTGTGTCTATAGCTTTGTAGTATAGTCTGAGCATGATTGAGTGGGAATGAGGGCAAATCTGATATCATTTTTCTTTTCTTTTCTTTGCCTGTCTTCATGTTTCTGCAATAAATAGAAACTGTTTCCTAGTAAGAATTTTTTTAATGTATTTTTAAAGTATTTTAGTGGCCTAGAAAAATAAGCCAACAGTTATATACTTAAAATCTGCTCCATAAAATAGAAATCAGGCAGCCAAAGAGAAATACTAAGTCAGCAGATGTCATTATAATCTGCTCCTCTGCCTTCTTACTCCTTTAGGGAACTTTCACTGGTGGATGCCTATGTTCTCTTATTCCCTGGGCACCCCATTCATTGGTAGTCACCCCAGGACCAGGCCTAGAGAGCTACAGAGAGAAGCCAGTCTCAGGTTCCAAACTTTTAACTCTTTTCACATTGGCAACAGGAAATGGGCTTTCACCTAACGTAACCCAAATGACCCTTTCCCATTGGTCTTGAAATATTTGTGATTGAAGAAGGTAGGTCTCAGTACAAATAGAATCACTCAAAACTTTTATCAGCTCTTCTTTGCTGAGTGGTCATCAGCCTTTTGTCTCTTTACTGATTCCCACACCAGGACCTTATACCTCATTGTCATAAAATAGATAGAATGCCCTAAAGGAAGCAGTACCCAAGGAAGGATGAGAATAACATTGGTAAAGAATTTCCCTGAACTCATGGATATCACATGAGGGCAGGGAACTTAGTTTCTTCAATAGTTGTCTCCCTAATATCAAGAATACTGCCTGACATATAGTAGATTTTCAATAAATCAATATCAAATGAATGAAACTAAACATTGAAAAGACAAATAAAGGACTTCATCTGGAGGGAAACACAGAAGCCAAGTAAAGGCAGACAATTCTTTGTAATTGTATCATATTTTTTAAAGAATGTGATACAGGCATCTTTTTTAAAGGAGATAAAATATCATAAAACAAAGAGGGAAGGGAGACTTCAAATTAAAAAAAAAAAAAAAAAACGAGGACAGAAACACTATTATGGAATGCACAGGTAAATTAGAATAGCCAGGACTAAAATATGGGTAGCTAAAATAAAATTCTGATTTAAAGAAAATGCTTAAACTAATCATGGAGAGTGCAGAGAAAGACAAAAGGGAAAATTTAATCAATGTGAGGGCAGTCTAAAAGTTATCCAACATAAAGATAACTAATGTTCTTGAAGTAGAGAATGTACAAATGGAAATTATGTCAAAGATAGAATAGCCAAATGGCAAAACAAATACAATATTGTAAAGTTAAAAAATAGATAAATAAACTAAAAAAATAAATAAATAAATATGCAAGACATCAAAAGAGACACAGATAAATAGAACAGTATTATGGACTCTATGGGAGAGGGCGAGGGCGGAATGATATGGGAGAATGGCATGGAAGCGTGTAAATTATCATATGTGAAACGAATCGCCAGTCCAGGTTCAATGCATGATACAGGGTGCTCGGGGCTGGTGCACCGGGATGACCTGGAGGGATGGGATGGGGAGGGAGGTGGAAGGGGGCTTCTGAAGGGGGAAAACATGTACACCCATGGTGGATTCATGTCAATGTATGGCAAAACAAATACAATATTGTAAAGTTAAAAAATGGAAAATAATTAAAAAATAAATAAATAAAAGCATAAAAAGGAAAAAAAAAAAGAATTCCCTAAAATGAGGAAATGATAACATTGAGAATAAGAAGTAAATTAATTACAGACTGGTAGAGAAATACTAACCCTGAGCTCTATTCTGGTTAAAAAACAAAGAAAAATGGTCTAGCTTTTTCTAAAACCTAAAATACAAGTCACCAGCAAGGAGATGGAGTGTGAGTCCAACAGCCTTTGGCTTGGCTAAAGCAACAGTCACTGACAGAGATGCAGGTTACTCATTACAGGGAAAGGAAATGTGACTCCAGCATGAGGAAAACATAGAAAGAATAAGTTCATCTAGTTTATAAATGTAGGAAAATAAGAGACAATCTATGAACTTCAAAATTTTTCTTTAGAATTGCAGTTAGGCTTTTCCATGCTTCGTTTTGCATATCTGCTGAATTTCTTCAAGGCACTGTGTTAGGGGTCCCACAGATTCTCATTTGGTTGTCTCCAAGCCTGGCCTCAAATCAGGCCAGTTAATCAGGTAGGGGGCCTCTCCAACTCCCCAGGGCCCTGCTATTTATTTTGTCTGATGAGTGTGCTCCACCAGACTTCCTATCATGCATAGTTGTTAAGAGCAGATTGCAGGAACATCTTAGATACTCTTAAATTCATTGTAGTATCTTATTTGTGGAGCTGGCAATTGCTTCCTTGGATCAACCGCAGGACTCTGTTCTAAGAGTGGGGTTAATATTTCATGCAACCTACTTTGAGCTATAACTATATGTCCTCATGCCTTGAGTTCTGCTTGAGAAATGGCTTCTAGTGCTTGCCAAGTTTCTAAGTACAAGGAATAATGCTGTTGTTGAGAAGATCCAAACACCACATGAATGAGGAGGTGCCTTGAGTATGTCATGTGAGACCGTGAGAAGTGCAGCAACAAAGGAATCATTCAGTACTGACACCTTAGATCTCAGCAGCAAAAATTTCCATTGTGTCCCTCATCATCTTTGTCTTAAAATTATTTTCTCAGTGTAAAAAACACAATGTTCTATTGAATATGAGCTCTTCCTTTTCTACCTTTTAACTATAAATAGTGTATCACTTTCAGATTATTAATATGTGGTAAACTATAAATACATTGTATACTGTTAACTCCAAGTAAGATAAAATACCCATTGGGCTTATATATGGCAGATACATGCATCTTTTTGATATCTGGCAAAGAGAACATGATTGCTATCTGGGACTCAGTTCTCTAAAAATGCTCTGAAGGGTTTTCAAAACCTTTGACAGGTTCATTGAGGCTACAACTTCTTTCCTACTTTAACATCTATGCCGAGTGAATTAACTCTAAATCTGTAAATGAAGATGACTAGCATCTTTAATGTGTAAAGATTATGAATGGGATGTATAGACAAGGAGGTTAAAACTGCAAAGGAAACGGTATTATAATTAACTGAGAGGTATGAGATTCTCTCCCACTTAGTGGTAGGAAAAAATAGAAGAGAAGTAAAAATTCTTGGAAGCTGTCCTCTGAGAACACAATCACAACTTTCTTCCTCCATCAACATGAAGATTTTACCGCTCAAAAAAGAATGCTAGGATTTACTAACTCATTTGACTGAGACTATGATTACAACATGGCAAGTGGCTCAGTGGTAAAGAATCCGCCTGCCAATGCGGGAGATGCTGGTTCCATCCCTGGGTCAGGAAGATCCCCTGGAGAAGGAAATAGCTAGCCACTCTAGCATTCTTGCCTGTGAATCCCCATGGTCAGAGGAGCCTGACAGGCTAAAGTCCATTGGGTCGCAAAGAGTCGGACACAATTTAGTGACCGACTGAGCATGACGAATGACAAAGGTGCTTAGCAGGGAATTTCCAGCAATAAAAACAACTAACACCTTATTCTAATTGAGCAGAATATCAGGACATATATTTTTATCATGATTCAATCTGAGGAACTTCTTCCTTGGATTTAAATGATCATTTATCTAGAAGGAAACAAAACAGCACCCAAGAATGTTTCCTTCTGGACAGAAAAATAGAAAGACACATCTCTCTTTTCAGTGTAAGCATGGAAGATTAATTTAAAGTAGAGAGAATCAGAAAAGCATCAGTGATTGCTCTCCCTGCTTTTATGAAGCATGCTGGTAGCCTTCAGACAGAAATGCTTTCATTGGGTGACAACTACAAAGTGAATAAAGTCATGAAAATTTAATTCATCCTACAATTTTGAGAGTTATTCTCCTTTATAAATGGTGGACCCTAAGGAAAACACTATTATAGTTTTGGATTTTAATAATGATTTCATATACCAAGTAAGAAAGAAAAATAGGATGCCACCTAGAGCTAAAAGCCACAGAGAGTGGCCTTGCTCTGGGACTCTGGAGCCACAGTGCTGCCCTTGAGAATGATTCATCATCTTAGGCAAGGTTGGTATTAAGTAAATCTGGGGTGACTTTCAGTTTATTATGAAAATTAAATATTTTCATTAGACAGAAAACAAGGACATCAACATGCAGTCTGTTGGCCCTGAGATTTATCATGATTAAAATGCTGAGTTTGTATCAACAGTGTTTCTTAAGTCAACAAGTATTTGTCAAGCCCTTAGCAAGTCCTTTTCACTAAACGCCAATAAAGTATGAGGTATAATCACTCAAGGATCATACCAGTATGTTTAATGAAAACAATTCAGAATATCCAAAAATACATTGTGCAGTTTCACCAATTTTTCAGTTTCTATAGAATCTTTGCCTTATAAAACTTGGTATTTTGTACATACCTCACCTGTTCTAATCATCAGAAACTCCTCCTAAACTTTGAGAGATATAAAAGAGAATGATAGAGTATAATCCTAAAGCCTGACTTTTCAGTTTCTGAAAATTGCCTTGATTTAGCCCATATGATGGCATGTTTGTGCCATCCCCAAAACCTGCTTTCCTCTCATGTAGACAAAATTTTCCCATGTTCTGGGAAAATTTGACATTTGTCTTTAGTAGTTTCCCTGTGAGAGACTAAAAATATCTACTTTTGAAAAAGTAAGTAACACACAGCAGAAGTATAGCAAGGTGATTTCACATTTAAGAACCAGAGGTATAAAGAAGAGGTATAATTCCTTTACAATTTATTGATTCCAATATTATGCAAACCTGCACCATGTAAGTAATAATACTATAAGAAATACAGCCATTGAAAAACAATTATCATGCCAATGCCCAGTTTCTTAAATCAAACATCACAACCAGCTAGATCAGAGAATACATATTACACAGTGTGCTGTGTTAGAGGAAAAAGAGCTTAAAAACAGGGCATGGAAGCTTCATTATCTAATAAATCTCCAATACTATTCTTTGCTATTCCCACCTGTCATTCTTTATTGCAACTGACATTCGAGTTAGGTATAGAATAAAAAATATTACCTGTAGATTAAGTCCTCCAAAGGTCTTACTACATTATTGAGCAAAAGCATACAGTGAAAGCCTGGATTATGCATGGGGAGCTTAATAAACTGGACTTTCTAGATGTAGAACAAACCTCTACAAGATCTCCCAGTAAGAGATGACATGTGAACTTGTCCCTGAGTACCCATCAACCATAACCACCTGAGACGTCATCAAATAATAATTATGCCTGTAGATTCTGAGACTTTCCCTTAATAACCTAAGGTGGTGGGAGAATATGTATATACATATACACAATCATATATACATGTGGAAGATTTCCTATTAAGATGACATGGTAAATTCACACATTGACTCACCTCTTTTGCTCTAACATATAAGATATAGAAAAAGAAAATATATGGCTGGACTTAAAAGCACAATAGGACTCCCCATAGACCAAAAACAGAACAGAAATACAAAGTGATGAGTGGCACTAAAGCCATGGATTCACCAGCCTCTCCCACTGGAAATAGGCAATGGCAATCTGTGGGGTAGTAGAGACTAAATCTTCTTGAAATATTAGAAATTAACAGGCTCTGGGATTGAATCCAGAGTCTATGGGAGGGTTCAAGGGAGGACAATTTAAAAATAGAAGTCCTACCTACCTACTGCCTGAAGATTCAGCTTTATAGGGAACTACAGACATGGGGATGTAAAAGGACAAAGGTATAGCTTCTGGAGAAATGCAACAAAACTCTGCAATTTCAGTGACTGGACCTATGCTATTTCCAATATTGCAATGAGGCAGAAGTCTAAAAATGCTATTAAAGTAGTGTCTTGTTGCTGGCCTGATGATCCAAAGGCTGAGCAGAAAGTCATATATAAAACTAAACAGGGAAAGGTTGAACTTAGAGAAAGAAACAACAAAAACCCTCTTCCTATAGACCAAAATTTCAAACAACTTGAAGATATCTAATGTCAGTAAGCAAGCAAAATACACAATTAGAATATGAATAGAATATGAATTTTCTATAGATTAATATACTGAAACAGTCTGGCAAAGAATTAAAATGAGTATGCTTAAGGTATTCAGTGATTAACAAGAGTTACAAACATTAAAGATGAACATGGGAGAATATTTTTTTTAAGTGAATGAGAAGCTATGAGCTGTAAAAAGATAGAAATAAAGCAAAAAATGGTTTAATATGAAAAAGAACCGATTAGAAATCCTGGCAATCAAATTTTTAAAATAATTATGAAAATGATCTCTACACTTGATACACACAAATGCACACATACACAATTAATAATTCCTAAGATAGCGGATGGTGGAGTAAAACGATGTGCACTCATCTTCTCCTGCAAGAACTCCAAAATCGCAACTCACTGCTGAACAACCGTCAACAGGTGAATGTTGGATCCCATCAAAAAAAGGTACCCCACACCCAAGGGCGAAGGAGAAGCCCCAGCAAGACAGTAGGTGAGGCGAAATCACCTTTAGAATCAAACCCCATATCCGCCAGAGAAGCTCAGAGGGATCAAACAAACCTTGTGTGCACCAGGACCCAGAGACCCCACAGAGACTGAGCGAGAACTGTATTTGAGTGTCTCCTGCAGAGGTACGGGTCAGCAGTGGCCTGCCACAGGGGCAGGGGCTCTGGGTGCAGCAGACCTGGGTATGGCATAAGCCCTTTTGGAGAAGGTCGCCATTAACCCCACATAGAGCGGCCAGAGCTTACATAGGACTGGGGAAACAGACTCTTGGAGGACACAGACAAAATCTTGTGACCCAGAAGAAAGGAGAAATGACCCCACAAGAGACTGGCCCAGACTTGCCTGTGAGTGTCCAGGAGTCTCTGGCAGAGGCGTGGGTTGGTGGTGGCCTGCTGCAGGGTCAGGGGCACTGAGTGCAGCAGTGCCTGCATGGGAACTTTTGAAGGAGGTCGCCATTATCTTCATTACCTCCACCATAGTTTGGTCTCAGGTCAAATAACAGGGAGGGAACACAGCACCACCCATCAACAGAAAATTGGAGTAAAGATTTACTGAGCATGGTCCCACCCATCAGAACAAGACCCAGTTTCCCCCTCAGTCAGTCTCTCCCATCAGGAAGCTTCCATAAGCCTCTTATCCTTATCTGTCAGAGGGCAGACAGAATGAAAACCACAATCACAGAAAACAAACCAAACTGACCACATGGACCACAGCCTTGTCTAACTCAATGAAACTATGAGCCATGCCCTGTAGGGCCACCCTAGACGGACAGATCATGATGGAGAGTTCTGACAAAATGTGGACCACTGGAGAAGGGAATGGCAAACCACTTCAGTATTCTTGCCTTGAGAACCCCATGAACAGTATGAAAAGGCAAAAAGATAGGACACTGAAAGATGAACTCCCCAGGTCTGTAGGTGCCCAATATGCTACTGGAGATCAGTGGAGAAATAACTCCAGAAAGAATGAAGAGACAGAGGCAAAGCAAAAACGACACCCAGTTGTGGATGTGACTGGATGTTACTGATGGAAGTAAAGTCTGATGCTTTAAAGAGCAATATTGCATAGGAATCTGGAATATTAGGTCCATGAATCAAGTTAAATTGGAAGTGGTCTAACAGGAGATGGCAAGAGTAAATATCAACATTTTAGGAATCAGTGAACTAAAATGGACTGGAATGGGTGAATTTAACTCAGATGACCATTATCTCTATTACTGTGGGCAAGAATCCCTTAGAAGAAATGGAGTAGCCACCATAGTCAACAAAAGAGTCCGAAATGCAGTACTTGCATGCAGTCTCAAAAACAACAGAATGATCTCTGTTCGTTTCCAAGGCAAACCATTCAATATCACGGTAATCCAAGTCTATGCCCCGACCAGTAACGCCGAAGAAGCTGAAGTTGAATAGTTGTATGCAGACCTACAAGACCTTCTAGAACTAACACCCAAAAAAGATGTCCTTTTCATCATAGGGGACTGGAATGCAAAAGTAGGAAGTCAAGAAACACCTGGCGTAACAGGCAAGTTTGGCCTTGGAGTACAGAATTAAGCAGGGCAAAGGCTAATAGAGTTTTGCCACGAGAACGCACTGGTAATAGCAAACACCCTATTCCAACAACACAAGAGAAGACTCTACATGTGGACATCACCAGATGGTCAACATCGAAATCAGATTGATTATATTCTTTGCAGCCAAAGATGGAGAAGCTCTATACAGTCAGCAAAAACAAGACCAGGAGCAGACTGTGGCTCAGATCATGAACTGCTTATTGCCAAATTCAGACTTAAATTGAAGAAAGTAGGAAAAACCACTAGACCATTCAGGTATGACCTAGATCAAATCCCTTATGAGTATACAGTGGAAGTGACAAATAGATTTAAGGGACTAGACCTGATAGACAGAGTGCCTGATGAACTATGGACAGAGGTTCGTGACATGGTACAGGAGACAGGGATCAAGAAAATCCCCAAGGAAAAGAAATGCAAAAAAGCAAAATGGCTGTCTGAGGAGGCCTTACAGATAGCTAGGAAGAGAAGAGAAGCGAAAAGCAAAGGAGAAAAGGAAAGATATTCTCATCTGAATGCAGAGTTCCAAAGAATAGCAAGGAGAGATAAGAAAGCCTTCCTCAGCGATCAGTGCAAACAAATAGAGGAAAACAACAGATTGGGAAAGACTAGAGACCTCTTCAAGAAAATTAGAGATACCAAAGGAACATTTCATGCAAAGATAGGCTCGATAAAGGACAGAAATGGTATGGACCTAACAGAAGCAGAAGATATTAAGAAGAGGTGGCAAGAATACACAGAAGAACTGTACAAACAAGATCTTCACGACCCAGATAATCACGATGGTGTGATCACTCACCTAGAGCCAGATATCCTGGAATGTGAAGTCAAGTGGGCCTTAGAAAGCATCACTACGAACAAAGCTAGTGGAGGTGATGGAATTCCAGTTGAGCTATTTCAAATCCTCAAAGGTGATGCTGTGAAAATACTGCACTCGATATGCCAGCAAATTTGGAAAACTCAGCAGTGGCCACAGGACTGGAAAAGGTCAGTTTTCGTTCCAATCCCAAAGAAAGGCAATGCCAAAGAATGCTCAAACTACCGCACAATTGCACTCATCTCACATGCTAGCAAAGTAATGCTCAAAATTCTCCAAGCCAGGCTTCAGCAATATGTGAACCGTGAACTTCCAGATGTTCAAGCTGGTTTTAGAAAAGGCAGAGGAACCAGAGATCAAATTGCCAATATCCGCTGGATCATCGAAAAAGCAAGAGAGTTCCAGAAAAACATCTATTTCTGCTTTATTGACTATGCCAAAGCCTTTGACTGTGTGGATCACAATAAACTGTGGAAAATTCTGAAAGAGATGGGAATACCAGACCATCTGACCTGTCTCTTGAGAAACCTGTATGCAGGTCAGGAAGCAACAGTTAGAACTGGACATGGAACAACAGACTGGTTCCAAATAGGAAAAGGAGTCCGTCAAGGCTGTATATTGTCACCCTGCTTATTTAACTTATATGCAGAGTACATCATGAGAAACGCTGGGCTGGAAGAAACACAAGCTGGAATCAAGATTGCCGGGAGAAATATCAATAACCTCAGATATGCGGATGACACCACCCTTATGGCAGAGAGTGAAGAAGAACTAAAGAGCCTCTTGATGAAGGTGAAGGAGGAGAGTGAAAAAGTTGGCTTAAAGCTCAACATTCAGAAAACTAAGATCATGGCATCTGGTCCCATCACTCCATGGGAGATAGATGGGGAAACAGTGGAAACAGTGTCAGACTTTACTTTTTTGGGCTCCAGAATCACTGCTGATGGTGACTGCAGCCATGAAATTAAAAGACGCTTACTCCTTGGAAGGAAGGTTATGGCCAACCTAGATAGTATGTTTAAAAGCAGAGACATTACTTTGCCAACAAAAGTCCGTCTAGTCAAGGCTATGGTTTTTCCAGTGGTCATGTATGGATGTGAGAGTTGGACGGTGAAGAAAGCTGAGCACCGCAGAATTGATGCTTTTGAACTGTGGTGTTGGAGAAGACTCTTGAGAGTCCCTTGGACTGCAAGGAGATCCAATCAATCCATCGTAAAAGAGATCAATCCTGGGTGTTCACTGGAAGGTTTGATGTTGAAGCTGAAGCTCCAATACTTTGGCCACCTCATGCGAAGGGCTGACTCATTGGAAAAGACCCTAATGCTGGGTAGGATTGGGGGCAGGAGGAGAAGGGGACGACAGAGGATGAGATGGTTGGATGGCATCACCGACTCGATGAACATGGGTTTGGGTAGACTCCGGGAGTTGGTGATGGACAGGGGGGCCTGGCGTGCTGCAATTCATGGGGTCGCAGAGAGTCGGACACGACTGAGCGACTGATCTGAACTGAACTGAAAGACTAACAGAGTTTTGCCAAGAGAACACACTGGTCATAGCAAGCACCCTCTTCCAACAACACAGGAGAAGACTCTACACACGCACATCACCAGATGGATTGATTATATTTTTGCAGCCAAAGATCGAGAAACTCTCTACAGTAAACAAAAACAAGACCAGGAGCTGACTGTGTGGCTCAGATCATGAACTCCTTATTGCCAAATTCAGACTTAAACTGAGGAAAGTAGGGAAAACCACCAGACCTAAATCAGGTATTCAGGTATGACCTAAATCAAATCCCTTACAATTATACAGTAGAAGTGACAAATAGATTCAAGGGATTAGATCTGATAGACAGCATGCCTGAAGAACTATGAGCGGAGGTTTGTGACATTGCACAGGAGGCAGGGATCCAGACTATCCCCAAGAAAAAGAAATTTAAAAGACAAAATGGTTGTCTGAGGAGGCCTTACAAATAGCTGAGAAAAGAAGAGAAGCTAAAGGCAAAGGAGAAAAGGAAAGATATTCCCATTTGAAGGCAGACTTCCAAAGAATAGCAAGGAGAGATAAGAAAGCCTTCCTCAGTGATCAATGCAAAGAAATAGAGGAAAACAATAGAATGGGAAAGACTAAAGAGCTCTTCAAGATAATTAGAGATACCAAGGGAACATTTCATGCAAAGATGGGCACAATAAAGGGCAGAAATATTATGGACCTAACAGAAGCAGAAGGTATTAAGAAGAGGTGGCAAGAATACACAGAAGAACTGTACAAAATAGATCCTCATAACCCAGATAACCACAACGATGTGATGACTCACCTAGAGCCACACATCCTGGAATGCAAAGTCAAGTGGGCCTTAGGAAGCATCACTACGAACAAAGCTAGTGGAGGTGATGGAATTCCAGCTGAGCTATTTCAAATTCTTAAAGGTAATGCTGTGAAAGTGCTGCACTCAATATGCCAGCAAATTTGGAAAACTCAAAAGTGGACACAGGACTGGAAAAGGTCAGTTTTCATTCCAATCCCAAAGAAAGGCAATGCCAAAGAATGCTCAAACTACTGCACAATTGCACTCATCTCACACGCTAGCAAAGTAATGCTCAAAATTCCCCAAGCCAGGCTTCAACAGTATGTGAACCATGAACTGCCAGATGTTCAAGCTGGGTTTAGAAAAGGCAGGGGATCCAGAGATCAAATTACCAACATCGATTGGATCATTGAAAAAGCAAGAGAGTTCCAGGAAAACATCTACTTCTGCTTTATTGACTACGCCAAAGCCTTTGACTGTGTGGATCACAACTGTGGAAAATTCTCCAGGAGATGGGAATACCAGATCAGCTTACCTGCCTCCTGAGAAATCTGTATGCAGCTCAAGAAGCAACAGTTAGAACTGGACATGGAACAACAGACTGGTTCCAAATCGGGAAAGGAGTATGTCAAGGCTGCATATTGTCACCCTGCTTATTTAACTTATGTGCAGATTACATCATGCAAAATGCCAAGCTGGATGAAGCACAAGCTGGAATCAAGATTGCCGGGAGAAATATCAAAAACCTCAGATATGCAGATGACACCACCCTTACAGTAGAAAGAAAAGAAGAGCTAAAGCGCCTCCTGATGAAAGTGAAAGAGGAGAGTGAAAAAGCTGGCTTAAAGTTCAACATTCAGAAAACTAAGATCATGGCATCTGGTCCAATCACTTCATGGCAAATAGATGGGGAAACAATGGAAACAGTTACAGGCTTTATTTTGGGGAGCTCCCAAATCACTACAGATGGTGACTGCAACCATGAAATTAAAAGATGCTTGCTCCTTGGAAAAAAAGCTATGACCAACCTAGACAGCATATTAAAAAGCAGAGACATTACTTTGCCAACAAAGGTCCATCTAGTCAAAGCTATGGTTTTTCCAGTAGTCATGTATGGATGTGAGAGTTGGACCATAAAGAAAGCTGAGCGCCGAGGAATTGATGCTTTTGAACTGTGGTGTTGAAGAAGACTCTTGAGAGTCCCTTGGACTGCAAGGAGATCCAACCAGTCCATCCTAAAGGAAATCAGTCCTGAATATTCATTGGAAGGACTAATGCTGAAGCTGAAACTCCAATACTTTGGCCATCTGATGTGGAGAACTGACTCTTTGGAAAAGACTCTGATGCTGGGAAAGATTGAAGGCAGGAGAAGGGGACGACAGAGGATGAGATGGTTGGATGGCATCACTGACTCAATGACATGAGTGTGAGTAAACTCCAGGAGTTGGTGATGGACAGGGAAGTCTGGCATGCTGCAATTCATGGGGTCACAAAGAGTCAGACATGACTGAGCGACTGAACTGAACTGAACTGAAGATAGTTTGTGAGGCACTCATATATGTCTAATATGAATTTCAGAAAAAGAGAATAGAAGTATAGTATAGAATATTCTATTTAGAGAATATTAGAGATACCAAAGGACTATAACTTCTATTTAGAATATTCTAAAATTTGAAATGTAATTTCAAATGTAATGCATTGTAGATGTAAAGGAAGCTAAATAATGCCACATCAGACACACTGTAATAAAACAACAGAAAAATTTAAACATTGAAAGGCAAATTATTTGAAAAGAAATGAAAATTAGATTGAGCACAGACTTCTCAGCTACAGCAAGGATACCAAAGACAATCAAAATGCTAAAAAGAATCGTCAGCATATGTTTTTCTACCAGCTAAACTATTGAGACTAAGCAAAATAAAGTTCTTTTTACTTATATATAAATTAGGAGTTAAACACTTTCAGAGCTTTATGAACAGAACTAATAATAGAACCTAGGGCTCAGAAAACATCAATAAGAAAAAAAGAAGTAAAATATGCCAATAAATGTGGTTGTTTATGTTTTTAAAATTTTTGTGTTTAAAATTCTAGACAATAATGACAAGTTGGAATAGGGAAGATTTTAAAGAACGAAGTGTGTAAAGTATTGTGCCATACTCAGGAACATGATATAAATATATTTTATTATAAAAATCTACAGTTGTTTATGTTTAAAAAATAAGTATAATTTTTAAAACAAGGGACATGCAATCCATAATTCAAAACCAGTCCAGAGCAACATGGCCAAAAATTGGCTCTTCAAAAAGCTGAGAAAATAGAAAAATCATTATGTGGCAAAATTGACGAATAAAATAAGTAAAATTTTTAAAAACAAATGCAACAAATGGAAAAGGGACTTAACTATAGACAGATTAAAGGTTTTAATTTTCATAGTTTTGTGCCAATTTATGAGGGAGATTCAAGAGGGAGGGGACATATGTATACCTATGGCTGATTCATGTTGTTGTTTGACAGAAAACAACAAAATTCTGTAAAACAATTATCCTTCAATTTAAAAAATAAATTAATTAAAATATATATAAAAATGTTTTAAAGTATACCAAAATGCATATATAGAGACACTCATTGAAGCTTCACTTTTAAATATAAAAAGAATAAAACACTGTATCTAGCAAATGGGAGACTAGATAAGCAAGCTATGATATAACCCATGATGGAATATAATACAGCATTTAAAAAGGAAGTGAATCTGAGCATCCCTAAGATACACTGTCAAGTGAAAAATGCAAACTGCAGAGGAAGTAGTTTAGTATGGGTCCTTTGAGTAAAGAAAAGAAAAGCTGGTTGGATTGTATATATATTGTATTATGTATATTTTGTATATACATTTTGATCATATAGGTAGGGAAAATGTTTCTGAACAAATACATGAAAATGAGAGAAGCTGAGAGAAGTAAAAGCCTATTTTTTTATTTTATGCCTTCCTATTTTTAGTTGGATTTTCTAACCATGGGATAAAATACTTTTTATTTTCATATCCAACAGAGGGCTTTTAGATAGTATGTTTATAGACCATTTGTTTTCTTCATATTTTAATAAATGTGTTTCAAGTGGTCCACAGTCGCTACATCTGTTGCTGTCTACACTACCCCCCTTGTAGTTAGTATGTGACCCTGAAGAAGATGACCACGTTGAATATGAGGATATTCTTATTAGTGTAGCTTCATTAGGGACTGATGGACTGTACAGAACAGGAATAGTATGTCCTATCTAGTGGAATCTTTTCAAATGAGTAACAGATATTGTTTGAGTTTTTTGAAGTGTATTGATAATATTGATTTTCTAGCAGACATGTTTATTTTTGTATTTATTTATTTGGCTGCACGGGATCTTAATTGCAGCTTGTGGGATCTTGGATCTTCTATCTTCCTTGCAGCGTATGAATTGTTAGTTGTGGGATCTAGTTCCATGACCAGGGATCAAAGCCAGGCTCCCTACATTAGGAGCACAGGGTCTTAGCCACTGGACCATCAGGGAAGTCCCTAGACATGCTTCTTTTTACTTTTCCTAAACTGTTGAAAATGATGTTAAGCTCAGTGAGGGCAGCAATTGTTTTTTATTTGTTTTGTGTCCTTTGTGGGTGACTTGAGCACAGTGTTTAACACAAAGGAGATGCTCAGTAACTGTTGGTGAAAGAAATTAAATTAGAAGCTGAAGGACTTTCTCTTCCTTCCTTCCACTGGCAACATGTTTACACTGGAATATTAAGTATCAGATTCATTGATTTAGCAAATGTATATGGCATGTCTTTTAATACATAGTATTCTTTAGAATAAGGGTTCTCAGACTTCTTCACTTGAAAGACCAAAATCCTCCCACCCAAACAATTGGGAGAGACAAATAAAGGATACCCAATATTTTATTTTGCCATGTAAAGTCATTTTAAAACATCTACTACAATCTACCGTCATAGTGTGCCATTGCTAAAAAAGGCATTTAGCGACAACAATAACAACAAAAAAAGGGAAGCTATAATCTCAGAATAAAAACCAGTTCTTTAAGTACTTATAGTTAGCACTCCTTTTTTTTTTCTTTTTTTTCGGCTTCAGCTGGTGAAAACTCCAATCAGAGATGAATGTTATTCCATGAGTTGTGTGTAACCTTGGCCGATGGGCTGTGACCTAAGCCTTCCTGAGGTTCAAGTTGCTTATCTATAAAAAAGAGCAGTAATAATGCCCAGATCAGGGATAATTATGAGGATTAAATTAGGTACTGTATGTAAGTAACCTACCAGTTCTGGGCACAAAGCATTCTGTTAATGTTAGCTATTAGTATAGTTGTGGGTAATGATATTATTATCTTGAAATTACCACTACAGAGGCTAAGAGGAAGCATAAGACTTCCTTTCTGCACTTTAAGAACTCAGCATCTAACTGGAAAGAGAAGCAAATGATGAAAAAATGCCCCACAAATGATATGAAGGATGAGGGACATAAAGATGTGGTCAGAGCCTGGAGGCAGGTCAGACTGGGATGAGTGGACCCAAAGATACCTGGGTCTGAGTCAGCTGGGATGGAACGACACCCTTTTTCAGGTTTGGAGAGAAATGAAAAGGGCCTGTTTGGTTGAAGCGCTTCTGCTTAGAAGGATGAAAGCACTTCAGTGCCCAGGATCTGTCCTTGTGGCTTATAGCCTAGACTTGGTCATCAGTGGACACCATGTAGCCACATAGCTCAACCCTCAGACACATTCAATTCAATGCCACACTCTTCCAAACATCCATGCCTGGGCCACACCCTAGAAAAATTAAATCACGACCTCTTGAGTGAAGCACAGTGGGACAGATCAGATTTCATGAAAACTTCTTAGAAAAAAAGAACATCAAATCACCATCACCATCATCAACAAAATCCCATGCTTAATAGTTCCTTAAAATGAGGGCAGAAATCATACAAATTACCCAGATTCAGGTCCCTTGTTTCTGAGATGTCTTCAAGGGTCCTGATTGTGACCTGACTTCTTCCCTCCCCACAGAATATTCTATATCTCCCAGCACCTGCCAGGACTCATAGGGCACCAGACGCATGTGGGGCTCTGGAGCTTTGGCCTCACTATCTTAAGGACAATCTGTGTCTGGTCCTAGGCATCCTTTTCTAAACTCCCCACCTGTTTCTAAAGATTAGCCTCAGAAAGGACCTCTGATCTCTATCCAGCATGAACACACTCCACAGAACAAAACCTCTTAGTAAGTGGCTGATCAGCCTTACGTGATTTTAACATCCCCACCATATACATGCACACCCTAGTCATGGCCACTTGGAACATGGGCCACCATCCTGCATTTGTCAGTCATCAAATATTTATTGAAGGACCTGCGTGTGCTTGGTCCTGAACTGGGTGCAGTGGAAAATGGAAAAACTCAATTTCTGCCCCAAGATGAGCTCAGCATGTTGGAAACATTAACAAAGAACAGTTGAGAGAGTCTCAGGGCACATCCCTCATCCTTGCTAAATTTTTGCTTTTCCTGGGTTGTACATTTTTTTAGGTACCTGGGAGGGATTTGACAAATCTCTATTAAAATGAGGTGTATGAGGACTTGCTTCAACAAGAATTGGAGCAGAGTGGATTCAAATTGATTTTTTTTAAATAAATTATGATGTGGAAAGAATCTCTGCATCATTAGTCATTAGGAAGATGTAATTTAAAAATCACAATGAGTTACTTGTAGATACCTAGTCAAATGACTAATCCCTAGTGTTGGCAAAGAAGTGGCATCCATCACTGATGGGAATGCAAAATAGTATGCAAAACCACTCTGGAAAATATTTGGGCAGTCTTATAAAATTAAATATATAACCAAGGACCAAGCAATTTTACCCCTAGGTATATACCCATGAGAAATAAAAGCATATACCCACACAAAGATTTCTACCTGAATGTTCATAGCAGCATTTTCACAGTAGCTAAAATGTTGTTGTTATTGTTGCTGTTAATTCGCTAAGTCGTGTCTGACTCTTTGCAACCCCATGACCTGCAGCACGCCAGACTCCTCTGTCCTCCACTATATCCCGGAGTTTGCTCAAATTCATGTCCATTGAGTTGGTGATGCTACCTAACCATCTCATCCTCTGCTGCCCCCTTCTCCTTTTGCCTTTAGTCTTTCCGCATCACAAAGTGTTAACAACTAAGTCATGCTTATGCTGGAGAAGCAACTGTGGTACATCTGTAGAATACCATTTACCAATCAAAAAGAACCAACTACTGATATACAGAATGACACGGATAAATCTCAAAAGCATATGCTAAGTGAAAGAAGTCATTAACAACAAAACTGTTTTTTGCATTACCCACTTTATATTATTAATACCCTCTGGGGGAAAAAAACAGAAATAATACAAACCAAAAAAGATCAGTGGCTGTCTGGTATGGAACCCAGAAAGGGGGAGTGACAAGAAAAAGGCAATAAGGAATTTTTAAGGGTGATGGAAGTAGTTCTATATCCTGATTGTGATCATTTTGTGATTGTTTACTTTTGTCAAAACTCATTGAACTGTATAGATTAAAAGGGTAAATTCTCCTGAATGTAAATCATACCTCTTAGAAGACTAACTTGTAAAATAGATATATTTTTTTTAAATAGCCAAATTAGGATAAAGAATGCATTCTTAGAATAAGGACAGGTATCAGGTTAGAAGAGACTAAAAGGAAATGATAACTAAAGAGCTTTTCACCCCCAAAGTGCAGTCAACCCAGGTCTTTATCCCCCTGAATTACGTCTGTGGTGGTTCCTGAGCAATCTCCAGCATTGGATACTGTTCAGAGCCATGCTTCAGCATGTCCTGGAGCATTCCTGGACCCACCCTGTGGCAGCTGCCACACTGTTAGTCGTTTCCTGCTGCTCTCCATCCTCCGTTGTAGGAAGCATGTCTTCAGAGCCGGCAACCAAGTCACACTCCAAGCCTCCCACTCTGGGTCCCCTTGGTTATCCCTAACCAGGGGGAGAACGCAGTGTTTCAAGTTGCAGCAACCCTTCATTTTAAAACAAAAGCCTAATGAAAGGGCAGGTGTGCCCTGAGCCCTCTGTGATTAGCTGTAATTCTTGGCAGAGTGTGACATGCTTATTCTTCTGAATGAGCACAGGGCACAAGGCATTTACCATGGTACTAATTGCTATTGGATGAGAACAAGCAGCCCCAGTATGTGGGCATGAAGCAAGACAAAACAGATGCCAAAGTCATTCAGAGCCATACCCTGCATTGGGCGCTGTGCCGGTGGCTGAAAACACGTTTGTCTAAATGTCAGTCTCTGTGTTTAGGGTGTGGGAAGTGAGCCTAGAATCCCACATGATTCTGGTTGAGTAAGTGGGCAGCTGCACACCCTTCCTCCTCCCCTGTGATACAGTTAGCATCAGTGCTGTTCTTTATACTTACATCAAGTTAGATGGGGAAATAATGTACACATTAAAGTATCTCCCCCCAGACTTTACAGTACATGAAATTTCATCTGTAAGAGAATGATTGCACAAACAAAGCCGCTTGTAGGCCAAGTTTAACTCATACGTCCGACTTCAAAAATGCGAGTCTATCAACTCTACTTCAATTAAAAATAATAAATAAAATGCAAGTCTAAATCTGTCTAACGCAACAGATTTCAGTGTCATTTATTGTGGGAAAAAAATGTGTGTACGTCTTACTTCTTCATGCTTCTTCTTGTCTTCCCAACAGTCACCATAGACAGAGGGAAATGGAATTACCTAATAAACCAAGTCTTCTGAAATCTTCCAAGTATAGTAATGAAAGTCAATCACAGAGCTAATATCACATCCAATTTTATCAACAGATACACCAGACATGGTGATAAGGGACTTTATGAATTGAAAAAAATAAATAGCCTTCCCATGGTTCTTAATTACTTTTCCTATAGTTAAAAGGAAAGCTCTAGAAAAAATAAAATGAGGAAAAAGTTCACTTAATGAATGTTTGCCTATCACCTTAAAGATGAATGGAAACAACGTTGCTAGGTCTTTCAGCATCTACTCGGGCAGACTGGGTCTGCTCTTAAGAGGCTAGCCCAGTGCTCTCTCAAGGAACCCCAGGCTGGACCAAGCCTGCTGATGGAGATGTTTGGCAGGCAGAAGGGATGCCAAATACAAAGGTGTCTGGGCAGGTGGTCAGGGCTCGGGGGTGGAGGGGTGGAGGGGAGAGGCATACCATGATACCTCCACCTGATGTTATATAGGTTTATCTGCTTTGTATGAAAATGGCCCACGTTTTAGTGAATGTCCTATTTCAAAACTGGGATGCTAATTACATATGGATCTCCGAGCCTGATTAGTCATCACTAGGGACTTCTCCATGTGCCCAAATGCCACTTCTCCCAAACCTAGCCAGAAGTATCCTCCCCACTGAAACCTAGCTGCCACATTGCCAGGTTTACTAGGTGGGTGTGGGCATATGGAAGCCATGTATTTCCTGATTAAGGAAGATGACCCCCCTAGACTGTGCCAAGCATCATGAAAGTTGTTATTACCTAGACTTTGTGCCCCTGGGCCCAAGATGGCATTCCCCTCCTAGAAGCAGAGGGGCAAAGTGTCATAAGAGGAATGGATAATCCCTTAAGTGCTTGGAGTCTGTCTTTGCATCTGTAAAATGGGAACATGTGGATGCATAGTTCTTCTTCTTGAAAGGCTTGTGGAAATTCTAGGTAATAGCAACTCTCATGATGCTTGGCACCTCGTATCTGTTCATAGGTTTCTTGAATTTCAAAGGGGGAAAGAATGGGTATTATCTTGTACATAGGTTCACTTCAGAAAAGAAATGTAGTCATTTTTTATGTGTAGTAATTACACCCCCCCAAAAAAATCCCAAAATTGCAGAATTTGTGATGATAAGGTTATAAAAAAAACTTGGAATTCAGAAAAGAACCCAGTATGAATTGCCTACTGGGTGCAACCTAGCAATAGTCAAAAAGTTCAATGCTGTGAGTATTGTCTTTGCTTATAGGACCTAAAGGTTACATTTGCATTTGTAATCACTGCCTTGTCACATTTTGATAAATTGGAGAGCAGCTAGATCCTTCTCTTTAAGAACTATATTCCCTTCACTGTAAAGAGTAAGTGGGTTGTTTTCAAAAGTGACTACTCAATTGCCATATTTTCTCCCTTCTCTATTGGGAATTGAGAAGGTGGTCAGAGTTGGGAAATTCCAGCTGAAAAATAAAGTGGCTCATATGACACCCACACCCAGAAGCTGTTTACATTTTCATCATTGTCCTTGGGAACTCTTGTTCTTCCCTTCCGCAGTTTGTGCTTTGGCCAGCAAACGTCAACTTCCATGAGGACTAGAATCTGAACTACCTTCTTTTGTTGCCAGTCAAAATGCTAGAAATCACTTGCAAGCATTTTTATATAAATGCACAGAAACTTCCATTAAAAGTGGCTGGTCTCCATTTGGGACAGAAGACTGACCAGGGAAATTCCAGAAGGGCTGATGAGGTCATGGACCAGAGTTTCCAGAGTGATGACACAGAGATTTCCTCACCTCTCTTCTAAAGCACCTCTTAAAAGTATCCAATACCCACAGGCTGATAGGAGTGGTCAAAACCACTGTCCTCCAACCCATATAATCAAAGCACCTCAATTGTTTTCTTTTTTTAATATTTCATATAGTCCCACATTTAAATAAATGGTAAAAGAAAGTTTTTGGTAAAAGCCTGTTTCCTCAAAATGCCCTCTGCCCCTCCCCATCAACAATCACATGGTTATTGTTTCTTGAACAGTTGTTCAGAGCTGTTTTATGCATTTAGCAATAAGCACATGTACACATACAGATATGTATAGTCGTGTATATTTTCCTTTTTTGGTCATAGATGGGAGCACACCATACAGACAGTTTGGGAGGGTTCTTTTCTCATCAGTTGGAGTATATTGATTTATAGTATTATATTATTATTAGGATATAGCCAAGTGATTCAGGTATTTCTTCAGATTAGTTCCCATTATAGGCTATTTCAAGATAGTGAATATAGTTCCCTGTGTTATATAGTAAATCCTTGTTGCCCATCTATTTTATATATAATGTATCTTTTAATCCAATACTTGTGATTTATCCCTATCCCCTTCTCCTTTGGTAACCATAAATTTGTTTTTCATGTCTGGATCTGTTTCTGTTTTGTATATAGGTTCATTTGTATTACGTTCTTAGATTCCACAGGTGATAATATAATATTTATTGTTCTCTGTCTGACTTACTTCACTTAGTATGACATTCTCTAGGTCCATCCATGTTGCTGCAAGTGGCAAATTTCATTCTTTTTTATGACTGAGTATAAACATACACACATACATATATACCACCATTTCTTAAACCAATCATCTGTTGGTGGGCACTTAACTGTTTCCATGTCTTGGATATTGTAAATAGTGTTGCTATGAAAATTAGGGTACATGTATCTTTCCAAATTAGAGTTTTCATCTTTTCTGATGAAAAATTTCTGAATCATATGGTACCTCTACTTTTAGTTTGTTAAGGAAACTTCATATTGTTGTCCACAGTTACTACACCAATTTATATTCCTACCAACAGTGTAAGAGAGTTCCCTTTTTTCCACACCCTCTCCAGCCCATATTATTTGTGGACGTTTTGCTAATAGCCATTCTGACCAGTGTGAAGTGATACCTCAGTGTGATCTTTATTTGCATTTCTCTAATAATTAGCAATGTTGAGCATCTTTTCATGTTCCTGTTGGCCATATGATGTCTTCTTTGGAGAAATGTCTTTTTAGGTCTTCTGCCCATTTTTGATTAGGTGGGTTTTTTTTGTTGATATTGAGTTGTATGCAGAGATATGAAGAAATGAAAATTCTTATAATCTCTTGGAGGGAATATAACTTACTGCAGTCACTTTGGAGAGTAGTTTGGTAATATTTAACAAAGTTGAAGATGGGCACATTCTATGGCCCAGATATCCCACTGACAGCTGTGTGTCCTAGAGAAGGGCTCACACACGTGTGTGTACAGACACAAACACATACACACAGCTATGTTCCCAGTAGTGGGGCTTGTGATAGTGAAAAATGGGAGGCAAACTAAACATCCACCCAAAGAAGAATGTTTGGATCTATTGTGAATTACTTATTATAATAAAATAATTCAAATCAAAGAATTAGACCTATAATTTCAACATAGAAAAAGCTCAGAAACAAATGATGAGTAAAGAAAGCAAATTGCAAAAGAATATGTAACCTTTAAATGCATTTTTAGAGCATTATGTATTGTTAGTAAACATACTCACCTACATGTAAGAAAATATAAAATCTTTCCCAGGAAGGATATGGTTCTGGCTTCGAATTTCCTCCTCCAGGGGATCTTCCCGACCCAGGAATCAAACTCCCGTCTCTTGCGTCTCCTGCTATGGCAGGCAGATTCTTTACTACTAGCACCACCTGGGAAGCACAGCTTAAGGAAATCACTTATTTTTCTTTTGATGCAGCTTCAGATGTACAGTCTCTTGTAACTCTTTACTTTTTGCTTTGTCATAGGCACTGATTTGGAAACTGAAACATCGTGGATGCTCAAAGGGCAACTTGAATCCCTGCCGTCATCTTCTTCGTTGTTGACTTTAGAGAGGGTGAGTACCACTTCTTTCTAAATTCGTTTTTTCTAATGTTTGCTTTGGCATCACTGACACTCTTCACCAGTTGTTTCAAAAGGTTTAAAAATTGCCTCAATAATCCAGGCATGTTCTAGTTTCTGCTTATATGCGTATATGTCCAACAGGACTTGAAGGAGAAGAAAGTGACCAAACCACACAGAATAGTGAATACAAAAGGCACTGTGACTAGACTTTGCTTCTGGTTCTAACTTCCCATGTATAACTGGTTGTATGACCTTAAGAAGGTTACTTAATCCCTCAATCTATTCGTCTGCAAGATGAAAAATTTGGGCTGGATTATTCTGAGGGTATTTCCCTAAGCTCTTTAATACTCTAGGCATGTGGAGATTGAAAAGCACTGATTTAAAGCAGTCCTTCCAGAGTATGATGAGCCATCCTTCTGCTTCCATCACTGGGGTGCTTACTGAAAATGTACCTTCCAAAGTCCTTCCCAGATCTACAAAGTGAGAATCTTCAGGCTGAAGAGCAAAAACATGCCTTTTCAGCAAACTCCTCAGGGTAAACAGTATGTATAAATGTACAGTAATGTTTGACAATCATTTCTGGTCACATGAACACTCAGTTCTGTGAGATGTAATGAGCTAGTTCTGAGCCAGGCAGAAACCAGCTGGAATCATTTTGTATTTGCAGTTGAATTGACAAGGTCAGCATCCGATGGCTATTTTATCCTTGGTTTCTTGGCTCTGTACCTTCCCTTTGGCAGAGTCTTCCACTCAGCGGCTCACTGGCCAGATCTAGGTGTCGTGTGTAGGCTCCTTGGCTCTCCTTCCTTTGGCTGAAACTGAATGAGAATCAAGTCCTTTAGGAAATGATGGTTAAAGGATAGAATGTGCTCCCAGACTGTACTCAAAACAGGATCTTGTCAGTCTTCTCGCTCTCAGAGACGTCACGGTCATCACTGCCTCACTTGCCATATGCTTTGCCATTCCTCATTTGCTCTGGAGGGTTGGGCTTTGCTCCCAAGGGTGTCATCACTGTGAAATGACTAAGGGTATATGGGTTTGAGATAAATCATATTTGTATGTGAAACCAAGATGGCAGACTCCTAGAGAGAAGGCACTGGCCCAAACATCCCACCAAGATTGTGCTCAAGGATCTGGACTTCGAATCAGGAAAGCATTCAGGCTGTACTATAGTTTGATTCTGTTGCCAATACCGGATATGTGCCATTCCAGGCTTTCTGTGTTGTGTGCCTAAATCCTCAAGGAATCACAGCCACCCCTAAAGAGACTTATGTCTTAAAGGAAAACTAAATCCTGGCTTTGAAATACAAACAGGGTCTCTCAATACTGCCTGCAGAGACTCCCCACCAGGATCAGTCTAATTGCTCAGTGGAGTGACTACTGCTCCTCTCTGGAGCTTCTGCAAATGCTATTTTCTGGCATCAAATAAAGAAAATCGGAGCTTTAAGAACACAGTGTCGCTGTTGTCTGCTGTGAGTCAGATATGAAACTGTCCTCCCAAATCACAGGCAAGACATTGTGTGTGATGTGTTAGGTAAAATACTAACAAGCACCCCTTCATGAGAGAACCACTCGCCCATAAAGAGCGTTCCAGACAACACCCACTGCTGGCTGGGGATAGATGTGGGCTTTATTTGATTTGGGGTTGATTTATTTGTTTGCCTTGCTTCTAGAACAGCATAACTTGGGTTTAATGTCTCGAATACTGAATCCAATACTTCTAGGTTCACTGACTTGTTATTATTTAGCATTTATGAAGTATATGTCAATGCACTTGGCGCTTTACAGTGACTCGTAAAAAGGCATGATCCTGGCCATTGAGCATAAGGTTGCTGCTGGTTGAATTACTGCCTGTGTGGAAATGATCACAGGACAAATCTGGATATCCTTTGTCCCCTAAACAATTATATATTCTGGTTCCTCGTTGTACCTGAGCCGAAAATGAGGTATGGTAGTTGCTGCTGCCATGTTGATGTCAGTGTCCTAATGAAATAGACTAAGTGTCTAGTTCCTGATGCTTAGGGAAAGCTTAGCAAACATTGATAAAGGGATAAATGGATGAGTCAATGGATGGCTGCATGGATGAATGGATGGAGAGCTCTCTCTTCAGTGGACATCTGTAGTTTTCTCTTTGTTCTTCCACCCATGGCTTTATTTATGCAATGCATAAACTAGTGGTTATAGAGCTGGCTGACTTGGAAAGAAAGGAACTGTTTCTTCTTAAGTGGCTTTTTGCAATGAAGATGAGATCGATATATCTATGAGGTGGACAGAAACATAATGAGAAACTGATTACCCCAAATCAAATAAACTTGTTAATGATATTATATCAATGTCAATTTCTTCATTTTAATTGTATAAGATGTTACCATTGGAGGAAGTGGAGTGACGGGTATAGGTGAGTCTCTGTACTATTTTTGCAACTTCCCGTGAGTCTACAGTTATTTCAAAAGAGAATCCATGACCTTCATCCTTCAAATCTTTGTCATCACATCTCACTGCCTTCATCCTCCAGGCACAGCCTCCCACCCCTTCCCCACTGATAACAGCAAACCTAAGTGTTTCCATTGAGGACTCCCCAAAAAGCAGAGGCCAAATCAGACATTCTGGACATTTATTGAAGAAAACACTGTGAAGCATAAACTGAGAAGGAGAGTCTTCAACTTGCAAGGCAGTTCCAACATCTGTGAAAGGAGAGAGGGAGGAAAGAGACTGTGCATAGGACAGAGGAAAACCTCAGCCAAGCCAGTGAGGAGTCCCTGAGCACACTGCCTGTTAGAGGAGTCCCCCACGGGCAGGATGGCCCCATTCTAGTCCCCCACACCATCCTCTGTCATTGCTGGAGCAGCCTGACTGGAAACAAAACACCAGGTGTGTCCAAAGGTGCCCAGGCAAGTGGAGGCTATCAGTGAGCTGTGCTCCCAGAACAGGTTTTCCCCAAAGGAGGGTTGAGCAGGATGCCTCCAAGGCCACATACCGGGAAAAAGGTTCTCTCTCAGTGCCCTTGCCTTCCTATCCAGCCCTTTGTGACCTTGACCCCATGCCCCTCTGTCAGACTCATATTCTTCCTCCTAAACCAGAGTAAATTTCACCCTCCGCTTCCTCTGTCTGCTCCCCACCTGCCCAGCGCAGTTTACGGGAAGTCATAGAACCAAGCCACTTGATCCACCAGGTATGTGTGCCGTGCAGCATCAGGAGGCCCTTGCTGCCCCTCAGGGTCTTTCACTTTCCTTCCCCCGTGGATTCTCTGTCACATTTCTTATTGTCTTTATTGAACCCTCTCCTGCTTCCATCACTGTATTCTTCCCCTGGGTCTATAAACGTTGGCTCCCTCCTCCTGAACTCAACTGTCCCCTGATCGTTCTAATCCTCTGAACTGTCTTCATGCAGCCCTCCTTTTCTAGTCACCAAACCTCTTGTGAGATGTTTCTACACCTGCTGCTTCCTCCTCTTTCTAACAAGACACTCATCCTCTGACCCTCTCTTTCCCCACCGGTCAGCTGAAGCTGCTTCCTCACATGTCTGTGTTGTTGAACCCAATGCCTTATCTTGGGTCTCCCCTTCCATGACCTCTCGTATGTCTGTCACCGCTCATTCTCCACATTTTCTCTTCCCTTGGCTTCTAGGCCATGCTGCCCTCAGTCCTCTTCCTGTCTTTCTAGCCTCACCTGTTCTGCCTTCTCTTCTCGTTACCTCTTAATGTTGGATTTTCTTTTCATCACTCTTGAGGTGACTCCACCTTCTCTCCCTTCACATTCTTCACCATTTTCATGATTAACTCTCCACGCTCTGCAGTCTCTTCAACTCCAGCTTTAATTCCCTATCAAACACAAATTCCCAAACACTCTATGCCTCCCATATTCTCTTCTCCTTGGGTCTTTGCTCTTTCTCTTAATGAGACTCCATTCTATCTGCCATTTGGGTTGGAATCTTGCCTCAACTTGGCCCTTCATATCTGTTCCTCTGTCCATCCATCCTCCACAGAGTCTCTGCTGGCCTCTCTGTGCTCACAGTCCTTGCCCACCTCCAGCCTCTGCTGCCTGCCCTTGGGGTCCTATTGACACCTCTGAACTGGCCTTTCCACCTTGAGTCTTTTCTCCTTCCAGGCCATTATAGTCACCAATGACAGTTTTATTTTCCTAAAAGCATAGCTTTTATTATGTCCCTTTTGTGCTAAAAAACCTTTGATGGCTCTACATTGGGTATTCAGCTGCCCAGGAGCTAAAAGTAATCTCCTCCCAACTAAACTGCCTTTTTTTTTTTTTTTCTCTACATGTCTTTCTTTTAGTACTTATTACTAACTAATTACTAATCAGCTAGTTCTCCAAGCTCACTTCCCCACACCTCACTGACCCCTAAAGAAATAAATGTGTGTATGTATGTTTTACTCTGGTTTCTAACCTATTGCTGTGCATTTTCACCTGGAGTAGCCAGTCTCCCAGAAATGAAGTGAAAGCAGAGTGTTTGTTGGGTTTTACCCCTAAATAGAGGTCATGGTGTGTGACTCAGAGCAGAGCTCTGGGATCATGCTGCCTGGGTTCAAATCTTGTCATTTTGAACATGTAAGTTACCTCCTTGAGCCTTGGTTTCCTTACCTAAAAATAGGCTACTAATTATTTTATGCCATAGGATTATTTTGGTGACTGCATAAGGTAATGCAGGGAACAGAGTTAGAGCCACGCTTGGCACTGAGCAGTGCTCAGTGTTAGCTATTGTCATCATCATCATCGTTATTATTTTATCACGCTTGCAGCATGACATTATCTACAGCTTAATTATTCACTGTTTGGCACGAGAGACTAACTTGGGAATTATACACAACTGGTGAATTAATATCCTGAATACTTCCACTAGGACATGAGGCTAATAATTTTTGGTACTTTAGATAACCCGTGATGGGTCCCAGAGGGTCCTGAAACCAAGTGTCTACATTTTCCCTCGTAAGAATGAATATTTTTTTTTTTTTTTTTTTTAGTTTTAGAAGTCTGTAGTTTAACATAGCAGCTTCCATGGTTACAGACCTAGAAGCTGAACTGAAGGAAGAAAGGAAGAGTCCTGTGTCCCCCATACATGAGATAACACACGTGACTCAGTTGGTCAGTGAAACCAAGGACCTGGCAAAGGTGGCAAAAGACCAACTGAAGGAAGAAAGACAGGCTATCTTGGAGGAAGTTTTAAAAAATCAATGTAAAATATAGAAGTTGCTTCTGAAAAATAATGATATTAAGTGAAAGTGAAAGTCACTCAGTCGTGTCTGACTCTTTGCGACCCCATGGACTTATACAGTGCATGGAATTCTCCAGGCCAGAATACTGGAGTGGGTAGCCTTTCCCTTTTCCAGGGGATCTTCCCAACCCAGGTACCAAACCCAGGTATCCCACATTGCAGATGGATTCTTTACCAGCTGAGCCACAAGGGAAGCCCAAAGATATTAAAATGAGAGTTAAAACTGTTTACCTAGATGGTTATATAACATTGTGAATGTAATTAAAGCCTCTGAATTATAAACTTAAAAGGATTAAAATGGCAAATTTTATAGTACATATATTTTTATATAATAAAAAAGCTAATCAATATACACACCAAAAAAGTTAGACAGCTAAAATGTGTAACAATTTATAAGAATGTTTTTGTTTCAGAGATATATTTCCATATGACAGAGCTGCTTATGTTAGCTTAGTGTTCATTAAGTACCTACTGTATATAAGCACCATGCTTGGTACATCATATTATGATAAGCAGCTGTTTTTTATACATCAGTACTGAACTCTCTATTACCATTAATGAAAGAATGATATACTACATCAATGGGTCGATGGTCATCAGTGTACTCACCACAGACTTGTGGGCAAAGCACTTTTATCTTAGTTAAAAGAAAAGAAAATTAGCTTCAAAATTGTTTGAAAGCTATCTTCTGCTTTAAACACTGAATTATAAGCCAGCTAGCTCCTGTATTCTCATTATGATGTTTAAAAGAACTGATGTGTTGTTTTTTCTCACCTAACCCTGCATTAATGCAGTCTAACAACAGTCACTAAAGAGGCGGGCGCATAAACAACAAAGTGCCTCATGCTGCTGCTGCTGCTAAGTCACCTCAGTCATCTCCGACTCTGTGCAACCCCATTGATGGCAGCCCACCAGGCTCCTCTGTCCCTGGGATTCTCCAGGCAAGAACACTGGAGTGGGTTGCCATTTCCTTCTCCAGTGCATGAAAGGGAAAAGTGAAAGTGAAGTCGCTCAGTCGTGTCCGACTCCTCACGACCCCATGTACTGCAGCCTACCAGGCTCCTCCGTCCATGGGATTGTCCAAGCAAGAGTACTGGAGTGGGTTACCATTGCCTTCTCCAAAAGTCCCTCATAAGTGACAGCAAACCCCTGGGTCTTGTAGAGGCTTCAGTCACCCTCACTGAGAACTTGTACAGTTTTCTAGGGGCTTTTGAACTCTTCCACATATTTAGGGAAAGGAAGGGTTAGTGACTCCAGCTGATGAAAATGATAATCTTAGGGTCTGTCCCTAATGGCATTTCCCCATTTGGAAGACAGGAAAAAATAAGTAAATAAGAACAAAAGTAGTGATGGGAATTCCCTGGCAGTCCAGTGGTTAGGACTCTGAGCTTCCACTGCTGGGGGCCATGTCCAACAAGAAAAAGTAGTGACAGAACAGATAGCTTTTTATAGTGAGAAGGAGAAGTAAGCAGACTATGAGGTAGAGAGGCTATTAATTTGATTCAACTTGATATGATGTAGCAGCATTGAAAAGCTTTGATAGCTGTAATAACTTGTTTTTATTGTAAAATGTAATACATATTTGGAAGAGTACATATATATGGTTTAAAGTAGAATCATAAAGTATGTAAATAACCTCCCACATCAAAACATGGAACATTACCAGCCCCTCAGAAGCACCAGACCCCACTGTGAATTCCTTCTTAATCATAACCTCCTTCTTCAATAGAGGTCAGCATTTTCTGGGATTTTATGATGATCATTTCCTTGCTTTTCTTCAGGGTTTGTTTGTTGGTATCTTCATTTTGTTTTCATTACATTATAATATTTCACTGTCCAAATAGAATGCAAAAAAAGCCTTGTTGATGGATACATAGTTGCTGCTGTGAATATCATTCTTATGTGTCCTGTACCCAATGCTCACATATTCTCTCAGGTGGTTCTTCTGCTCGAAAGCTCATCACCAGCACCCAGGGGGTTCACAAACGGCAGGACGCCACCCTCAGACTGTCTGATTCAGCAGCAGTGAGGTGGGATTTGAGAGTTCACACTCCTAACTAATTCCCAGATGATGCTGGTACCACCAGCCAGAGCTGGCACCACACTTTGAGAACCACTGCTCTAAGTTATGGAAAGGGACTTGCTGGATCAGGGATGTGCATCTTTTCAGCTTTACTGATTAATGCAAAACCGTTTTCCAAGCTAGTTCTTAACGTGCCCGCCAGAAGGGTGTGTGTGTGTTCCATCATTCTGTTATACCCATGCTAACACTTACTGTTGTCAGACTTCAGTATTTGCCAAGTCAGTGGCTATGGAAGTTTCTCTCCTTGTTGTTTTAATTTGCATTTCCTTAATTCTAGTGAATTTGAACATTGATTTATCATTTCAGTTTCTTTTTTTTGTGGAGTGCCTATTCAATTCTTTTGCCCATTTTTCTGTGGATTATCTGTCTTTTTCTTATTAATATGTCAGGACTATTAATTTAAAAGACCACAATAAATTTTTCATTAATTTTTAAATCTTAAACTTAGTATATAGATGGATATTAGTAAGATGTAAACTTAGTACAGATGGATAGTAGTAACAGGAGCAGGTACAGAAGAATATTCTTTACATAGCTTCTCTTTAGCAAATGACTTGGAAGAAATAAGAACTTTTTCTCCAAACAAACTACTAACTGTAGAGGCAAAACCACATAGAATAAGTATCAGCATTCTTCATACGTTCACTGAAAATGTGTCTGTAAGCATAAGGCCATCTTTAGACAGTAATAATGCAAGTGAAATAGATCATTCAAAGAAAGGAGACCTATTATTGAGGCCAACATGGCCATCGACACTTGTTAGCTTGTCTCTGAAGAACAAAATTCTGAGCAGCAAAAGCTTAAAGTGAATGAAATTGTATCCAATTCTCAATCTAATGAAAATGCTTTGGGCTCTGGGCCAGAGAATAGATTTGGATGATGGAGGCAACTTTCTCCAGGGTCTTAAATTTGAATGGCTGAATTATTTTTAAAGTATCATCCTACTCAGTCTTTTGGAATAGAAATGTGTTTTTTTCAATTAAAAAAAATATCATTTCAACATAAGAATGGAATGCAACATCTTTGTCTAGAAAAGCAGATGCTTCATTCTAATGCCTGCTCAGCATGGAGTAATGACACCCATTAGAGCCTCCCTTGACCCATGAAACACACACATATGCCGTGCATGCAAGTATACATACAGACACATCAAATACATAGTATGCATACGTTCACAAACACACATACATGCACATATATATTAAATACACACACATACTCACACTTTGTGCCTAGAATACTTGAAGCAAATATGCATATATTTAGTATAAAAGATTTATCTTCCACTCTGAAAACGCTAACTCTTGTATCATGAAGACATCTATAACTCTCAGTATCTCAAACCAGTCAAGAACAAAGGAACCATCTTAGAATTACTAGTTTGTATAAAACTTAATTATCTAGGAACTGAAGTTAGTCGCAAATTTTAAGAGAGGAAAACTTTCCCTCAAATTGCTGCTTAATTTTAGAATGTCATGCCTGAAGAATATTTAGAGTTATTTTAAGATACAAACATTTAAAAGGAAAGATGTTGTTATGGCCCAGTTGCTCATTCATTCTCTCTGTCTCTTTCTTTCTCACTTGGTCTCACCCTCACTCTCTTACATCAATAAGGTAGTATTAATAGTAAGTATAATTAATATAACATTGTAAATCAACTATACTTCAATAAAATAAATTTAATTTAAAAAACAGTAAGTAAGGATTAATTAAGAGATTAACTTGGGTGGGAAAGACCACCCACCTTCCAAAAAGTCATCATCAAGCTGCTTCCTAAAGCTTGCTCACCCCCCCACCCTATGCACTTCAGAGCTCAGTGGGTGGCAGGGCCCAGCTTGTTACATATGGACCAAGGCAGCCCTGATTCTGTTTTCCCAGTGCACCACTCCCAGACTTCTTGTCCTCAGCCCTGTGCTAACAGCTCTAACCTAATGAGAGAACCTGCTTAAGAATACAGATTCATCTCTGACTTAGGAGCCCCACATTTCTTTCAATTCCAAGCCCCAGAGTTGTGAAATTCAGAGAGAGCTGGTCCATGGAGTCCCCAGAAGTAAGGTGACCTGAATACGAGGCCCTGCTGGCAGCATCCAGTCCTCACCTGCCACTCAAAAATACTTCCAGCACATCTTTCCACAGCTCTCCATTGCAGAAGTGTGGGAATCCCGTGGATTCTACCCTTTAATTGTAAAGCTCTGGTTGTATGACAGGCAACATTTCCTGTATTCTTTGGGCTCCTTCACTTTTTAATAAATTCAGATATTCTCACATACCCTGTAAGGAAGAGGCAGCTGAATGGGGGGGGGGGGTCCCCAGAAACCAAGAAGAACTGCAGATCTAAAAGGACCAACTTTTATTAGGAACAATGGTACCACTTCCCAATCCCCATAGCAGCCAACACACCTAATGTAGCCTTCTTGAGTGACCCACACTGAAAATGGTCTTAAGAACTCCCAGCCTTTCCCATAACCCTTTCTTTCAAGGGAGGGAAGCCTTGCCTGATGCAGTTACCTCTAAGGACTCCTGGCTATCAGCATAGCATTCAGACCTACTACTTGAGTCAGGGACTTCACATCTGACTGAGACTGACTGCTTAAGGGACTCTGACATCTTTAACTGCCATTCCTGTCACTTCAACAACAACTTTTCTGGCTTTTAAAGGGTTTTTCTTTCTAACTAATTCTAGATAAGTGAAGTAGTTGCTAAATAGTTGCATTCTGAATGACTGAGATGTTGCAAAAATCCAAATTAAACCACAGAACAGACTGTACCCAAAAAGCACATTGTGTTAGATGCGTCTGTGTATCCATTGTGATCTTTTTCTGTGCCTGTAGAGTGATGGAATTGCCTAAGCAGAACCCTCATGAAAGCTATTCACAATTTAGCATTTACCATCATATGGAAATGTCAATTCCATCCACCGAAGAGAATATTACAGGCATGGTCAATATAAAATGCAAATATAATAGCTTAGTGGGCTGGATATGTCAGCTGTGTTTCACTTAAACCTATTACCTTGGCAGATTAAATACAGTTCCAGATCTTTCGCAAGGAGGATCTTCTGATGAAGTTACCTCTTACATCAGCTTTTGTGGCTCATCAGTTCAATTGGATATGACTAGAATGGGAACAAAAATAGGTGAGGAATAAGACTGAGTGGGACACAGCCATGGAGAAATAGGAGGATCTGCCCCATGAACCTTCCTGTACCCACTGAGAAATATTATTTTTGGCTCAAGGATAAGTATCAGCAATTTTTAGCAAAGATTGTTCTCTTAGGTGATGAAATAGGTGAGGATCCACCAATCCTCACCAGGCCTGCCTCACCACTTCCAAATCTTGCTACCTGCTTGTGTAACCCAACTCAACTGAGCAGAGGTGGGCCCAGCCTGAGCTATGATTGCTGGCTCCAGCATGGTGTTTCTGTAGCTATTTCGGGCACCCAGCTCCCTGAGCTGAACTCAACAGTAGTGAACCCCTGTCTCATTTGACCACACACTCCACACTCTTACCCCAGCTTCCCCTTTAAACTCATGCCCACATCATACCTTGTCTTACTGTTGCCACTGTCCTGCTGGGCACGATTTCTTGCTTCAATGCCACAAAATCCCCACCCTTCACAGTACCACCCATTCTGCAAGGACTTCCCCAGGACTGCCCTGTCTCACTTCCCACCCCACACCAATGGAAATGTTGGTGGCTCCTGGAATAGCCCACTTTGAGCCCATACTCAGTAAGACAGACTTGGTGGAAATTAGCCAACCCATCCAGTTTATCCAGCACAGTTCTCTTGTTCCCCTCATTGCATGATCAGTTATAAGCTTTGGGGGTTATATATCCAGCAACATATCCCTATGGGCTTTTCCAAGGGAATGTCTTGCAGATGACTACGTAGAACTGTAGAAATAATTGATCCTTTCTGAAAAGAGCCTTCCTCTGTAGTTTCTCTGATTCTTTTTGCTTTGTCTTACACTAACATGCAGCAAGTATTATTCCTTGATAGCTATTTATATTTGTAACAAAAAAAAAAAGAAGAAATCATGCTCAATAATTCCTGCTCTAAAATAGACTACTTGGCTAATTCTCAGCAAGCACAGAGCATTGGTTTCTGGACTGTTGGGGTGACGAAAGTAGGGATGGGAGACAGTTGATCGCTGTAAAAGGAGATTCTAGAAGAGATATTTGGGCACACAGAATTGGACTGCATAGTTGTCAACTGGGCGCCAGAGCTGGGTTCTCCTTTTGACTCCATCCTGACTAGCAATGTGACAAGGCCCTAGTTGAATCCCACTTAGCCAGTTTTCTCCTCTACACAATGAAGAGATTAATCTAGAGCAGGTCTTTCAACTCCAATCTTCTGTGTTTCCACAAAGATACATTACCCAGAAGTCAGAGCAGATGGCTAGTTAAGAACCTAGAAAACTGTAATAAAAGCAACAGTTACCAACTTTTGTTTTCTGCTGGACTTTGAGCTCAGCACTTTACATGCATGACCTCACTTAATCCTCACAGTCATTTCTGAAAGTTGGTATCATGCTCTTTATTTCACAGAAGAGGGGACAGTTCTCAATACACTCACCCAATCTTGTAAGGATTGTCATGATTAACAACAGAGCAGGGATTCCAATCCTGCTGTAACCAGCTCCACAGTTATGTGTAGTAAGACATAGTAAGACGTTCCAGAGCCTTCTTCCATCTCTCCCATTATCTGAAGTTGTGCCATGCGTCTCTTCTGTTTATACTCTGAATTCCTGATTTACCCCCTTTCCTGACTTCTTAAATGCATGTGTGTCTGTATCTTTGGCATGTGTGAAAGAGTGGCATAGTTTTAGCCTGAGTTCTGCATCCATTCTTTGCACCAAGATGAGGATCAATAAGAAAACAGCAAAAACTAATTTCAAAGCAGCTACTTGCAGTATGAAACATTAAGTGAAGATATGACCCAGAGAGGCCAAGATTTAGCTTGAAAGAATAGTTTTATAAGACCATCATGTAAAGTCCTCTTCATAAAGGCAAAGATGCCTAACATGAGTCCATTGGAATTTTGCTGAAGCCACTTTTGAATCATAAACTTTGGGGAAGCGGTGGAAGACTTCTCCTAGCTGGCAACAGAGTCTAAACGATCTCCCAGCCTTTGCATCTTATCACAGCAAACCAGTTATATTCCTCTGAGAAAAATTCACCACCCCACCCCCAACAATCAGACAACTTGTAGCAAGCAACAATTACTTATGTGAAGGGTTCCAAGAAAGTGAAAGTGATCCTTTGCCAGAAAGAAGTTTTGTACAAAGTAAAGAATGGACTCCAAAGTCAGAATTCTGCTGTGAACAAGGTCATCCTAATCTGTTTGGAAATCCTAATCTGTTTGGAAGCAGAAGCTCTACTGTTTCATAAGTATATTCTAGTAGTACAATCAATCCTCTTTATTCACAGACTCTGTATTTGCAAAATCACTTACTCACTTAATTTTTTTGTAAATCCCAAATCAATACGTGCAGTGTTTTCATAGTCATTGGTGGAGAAGGCAGTGGCACCTCACTCCAGTACTGTTGCCTGGGAAACCCCATGGACGGAGGAGCCTTGTAGGCTGCAGCCCATGGGGTCGCGAAGAGTTGGACACGACTGAGCGACTTCACTTTCACTTTTCACTTTCATGCACTGGAGAAGAAAATGGTAACCCACTCCAGTATTCTTGCCTGGAGAATCCCAGGGATGGAGGAGCCTGGTGGGCTGCCGTCTATGGGGTCGCACAGAGTCGGACACGACTGACGTGACTTAGGAGCAGCAGCAGCGTAGTCATTGGTGGAAGCAAACAGTTTTGAGTCATCTAAAATGCACATCCCAGGTAAGATTGAATGAGGCAACATTCTGTCTTGTTTCAACTCTTATACTATAACCTGGTGTTCTCTTCACTATTTAATATCCCGTTTTTCACTTATGGTGCTTTTGGTTCACTATTAAAAGTGGTTCCCAAGCAGAATGCTAAAATGCTGTCTTGTGTTCTTAAACTCAAAAAGGCTGTGATGTACAGAGAAACCATATGTACTAGATAAGCTTCAATCGGGTGTGAGTTACAGTGCTACTGGCCATGAGTTCAATGCTAATAATTTAACAATATATATTAAATAAGGTATCTTTAAACAATAACACACATAAAACAAAGTTATATATTGATCAGTTGACAAAAATTCTGTGATCAGAGGCTCAAAGGAACCTAACCCATGGTTAGGAGCCATGGTTCAGTTTTTGCTAATTCTAAGTCTCTGGTGACTTTATAGAACATAAACACCAAGAATAATAAGAGCCAACTGTCTTTTCAAATTTAGGAATTCCTAATGATGTCTTAAGATCTTTCTTGGGACTACCAGGAGGCTATGGTACTAGTGATTTCATGCTATTTTCTGCCTCATGGGAGATGGGGACTTACAAAACCATCCTCATTCCTTCTTTTATGGTGTGGAATTTTTTTCTCACTATTCAATTCAGTATTAATTGAGTGCTCCAGAACCTGCTGCTGCAGGAAGATATGCAAAAGGAGCACTTAACAGTCTCTGACCCCAGGGCTACTTGGGATTACCTCAGATGGAAAGACCAGGGTTAAGAGGGCAGATGCAGCCAGCTCTAGAGGAACGTGGAAACATCTCAGAAATGGCAGGGAAGAGAACAAGCTCTTGGAGGTGTAGCCTAAGGGAAATGGGTTATTTTTCTAATAGTAACCTTGAACTGTTAATTTAGTGTTTCCTCCCAGGAACTCCGCAAAGGAAGTTCAGCTTTGGCCAGAGCTTCTAATTAACTCCAAAGTTTCTACCACATCCGCAAACACCTAAAGACCACCCCAGTGTTCATTTCTCACCTGACAAAAGTCAAAAAGCTGATGTAAGTGAGAATTGCACCATAGGAAATCCTTTTTTCACTATGGGAAATGGTTGCTGTATTTCCCTCAGTTTGATTATTTTGGGGACCTATAATCTTACAGCTAAAAGAAATATTATTTATGATACTGAGAACAAAAATAGTAATATTAATTTATTAAGTACACAGTGTATGCCAGGACCTGTGTTGGGAACACAGGAATAAAGCGCAGAGTTTCTGCCTTTAAGCATCTCACAGTCAAGTAGGAGAAACTGACCATTGTAAAACTGGGGTAAATGCCATGAGAGATGCGGGCAGGTGGGGGGCTTGTGGCAGCACAGATCCAAAGTGGGAGACTTGGGTGGGGCGGGGGGTGGTGGTGGTAATGCCTCTTCCTGGAATAGAATCTTAGTAGTGAAGAAGAAAAAATGTAAGAAGTAGAGTTGAACATTCTAGGAGGCAGGAACATTCTGTGAAATCCTAGAGGTGTGAAAGAGCTAAGACTGTTGATTGACCTAATAGTGGTCCCCAATATTTTTGACACCAGGGACTGGTTTCATGGAAGACAATTTTTCCACAGACCAGGGAGGGAGGAGATGTTTTCGGAATGATTCAAGCACATTACATTTATTGTGTACTTTACTTCTATTATTATTACATCAGTGCCACCTCAAATCATCAGACATTAGATCCTGGAGGTTGGAGACCCCTGCCATAGAGCACAGAGCAGGAGATGGAAGAGGTTCAAGAGAGAAGGCTGGGGAGATGCAAGACCCAGATCATGAGGAGGCTTGAAGGCTAAGTTAGGAAAGTGGAATCCACTGATGGATTTCACAGAGGCAAGCAAAATAATCCCATCTGCACCTTCTCTAGGTCACTTAGAAGTAGTATAGAGAATGCACTGTGTGTTAGAAAAGCCACTGGGGAAATAAGCCTAGAGAGGAGCAGTAGGAAGGTAGTGAAGGAGCGGGTTTAGAAAGCAATTAGGAAAGTAGAACTGGGAGAACCACCTAAACAGCAGTTGGCAATGGGAGGAGACAGGGAAAAGTGATGCAGAGGTGGAACAGATTCAGAAACTACAATGAGTGAAGTTCAGGGTGTACTGAGTTGGAGGTACCAAGGACCAGTCCAAGGAGAGGTCAATAGTTCAATATCTGGGGCTGAGTTCAGGAGACGGGTTTGGGCTGGAAGTGATAATTTGATGATCAGTTCATAGATAACTATTGGGTTTACATTTGCACAAAGCTAAGTGTGTACAGAAGAGAGCCATAGAAGCACTCTTTTGGAGCACTAATATTTAAGGGATTAAAAAGAAAGTCAAGTCTGAGGTAATGCAGCCATAAATGAAGGAGGAAATCTAACATAGAATAGAGTCAGAAATGACAGAGGAGGAGAGTGCCATAGAGGACTGAATGGTCTGTGGAATCCAACTATGCCAGAAAGAAAAGCACAGTTTAATTGGGCATTAATGACCTGAGCTTCCCTAGTGGCTCTGTGGTAAAGAATCTGACTGCAGTGCAGAAGAGGTGGGTTCGATCCCTGATCCAGGAAGATCCCCTGGAGAAGGAAATGGCAACCCACTCCCGTATTCTTGCCTGGGAAATCCCATGGACAGAGGAGCCTGGTGGACTACAGCCCACGGGGTCACAAAAGAGTTGGACACAACCTAGCAACTAAACAACAACAACAAACAATGACCTGAACAGTTAAATGGGGAAGTAGAAATGAAAACAGTGTTCTATGTGGAGATGCAAAAGGGGATAAAGTAAAGACACAGCATGGGTAGACCAACCTTTGGCTAAACTAGATTTTCAAGAAAGAAGGAAATAGGAGCAAATAGTAGGGAATGGAAAGTTTAGGAGGGTTCCTGCCACTGCAAGGTGGAACTTAGCAGTGGCTCTTAATTGCTGGCAGGACACAGGGAACATTTTCAAATTACACATGACTACCGATTACACAGACTATAAGATGTAAATCTCAGTGAAGAAGTGAGGTAGGGGAATCATAGAGGATCAAGAATACAGGATGCATCAGGTCAGGGCTTCTGAAGAAGATTTTTTATGAGAACCTATGACAAACAATAAAATGGAATCAGATCAAGACTCAGAGGACCCGTGAATGCCTCTTGCTAGCTTTCAACCTTAGGCAATTTCATCACCTCTCTGAGCCTAGGATCCTCATCTATAAAATAAGCTAAATACTAACTATCTTGCCTGGCTGTGGTGAGAATTAAACAGGATAATACGTGTGAAGAGCACCCTGGAAATTGGAAAGCCCTGTGCAATTGCGTGAGAAGATGGGCCCTCTTGCTGCCCTTCATCATTTGCTGAGGTGCCTTTTCCGGTTGAAGTTATTTCAGATGCCGAGGAAAAGCTTTCTTCCAAACTAAAGGCAGGATCTCTCTTTTCTGGGGATTTCTATCTTTTTTTTTCCCTACTTACTTGCAATGAAGAGTTCTGTAGATAAATAAGAAGAGAAATGTTTTTAATTTTTTTTTAATGTTAAAATAGGACTAATCACTCTCTTAAAAATTGGTGGGGATACACATGAAAATATTCAAACATATTTCTTTCTAGATATTTAATCCTCCTAGTTATAACCTTTGTGAAAAATCTCTGTGGTGTGATCACTACGTTAGATAATGAAGACATTAGACCCTGCCTGCTAAGGTACCAGTGACCAGCAGACAGCAGACCAACAGGCCCTCCAAATATCCATTTCCTTCCCTGCTTGATTGTTTTAAATTAGCACTTCTCTCTCGGTACAACAAAACACACTCCCATGATATTTGCCATGCAGTTGCTAATATCTATATTTTTTAATTAAAACATTTCTCAGAAAGACTTGGCATTTAAAAAACTACAAAGTTAACAAAAAACACCTGTGGTAGCTATTTTAGACTAAAGTGAAGATTGCAAACCAGCACACCATAGGCCCAGGCTGTCCCCACGGACAGATGTGCTGTCTTTGATCTGTAGACTATTTAGAAAATAACACTAATAACAGCCAATATTTAAAATTTGATATTTTTTTATATTTAAACATACCAATTTCTACTGCCTCTTGGAATATTGGAAGATCAGGCAACACAAGGCAGGGCCTTTATTCCCCTAAATAAGAACAAATGGCTCTGTCTCCATGTCATCCCAAGCCGTGTGTGTGTGTGTGTGTGTCACTCAGTTGTGTCAGACTCTTTGTGACCCCATGCCTCCTCAGGCTGGTACCCACAGATCCCTGGAGATTTCAAAGTGTGTGACCCCTGGTGTAAAGTCAAACCAAGTACAACACAACGGAAGGGGAGAAGTTTGTTTCTAACAACAGAGTGACTAAAGTAAATAAAAAGGAAGTACAAATACTTGGGCTGGAGTACCTGATTGTTAGCTCTTAACATTCTGTCTGCCTTAGTATAGGGCTCTAGAGCAGTGGAAGTTAAATCTTTTCCTTTGTGTACTTAGATGTATGATAGAGATTAAAATAAAAGCAACAACTTCCTTTGGGAAAGGCCAAAAGCATAGCCCAAAAGAAAAATTTGTATTACTTCAAAAGCTGAGGCAAGCAGCCAAAAGATTCCAGAAGGCTCTTTCTAGCCTCACAAGGTCAAGAAACTTTGATGACCTGTGACGGCATGGAAAGACATCTGGTAGACCACATTTTACAGTTCCGAAGATAAAGTTCATTCTTAGTTTTATTAACACAGACTTACTGGCCATGGCCGGTCTTTGCCACACAGAAGAAATTCCCAAGCAGTGCATTCTTGGGCTCTTGTCAAGTGGTCTGTTGTCTGTGGAATTTCCTATTCTCCAGCCCCAGAACAGAAAACAGAAAGCAACACCCCCCCCAACCCCCGCCACTGCAACCTCGGCTTTGGCCGACATGAGATTTAAAGAGGATCATTTGTTTTCATTACAGCCCCTTGAAACCCTTCCTTCCCTCCTCATTAATGAATTTCCAGTCTTTCATCAAAAAACAAAAACAAAAAAACAAACACAAAAAAGGACCTGACAGAGGACATGGTTAAGTGGCTGGCGCACATAGCAGTGCCGGCTTTAAAGAGAGGAGACGGCCATTTACTGATTGCAGGGAGGGGTTGACATCCTTGGTTAGTATGCTAATTTCATCTCCTGCATTTAACATTCAGATCAGGTCCGTACAGGCCCTCCAGAGCAGCAGAGTCCAGGAATGGGTGGCTGTCTGCCTTGCAGCGTTGAACAGTCTCTGCATGAATTACATAAATGCCCCAACATTCCATCTGCTCCGACTTCACTCTCTTCCTTCCTCTCTAAAGACACACAGGCAACAGAGCCATACACATGTGAGCACACACTCCACATGATGCTGTCACATGCAAACACACACACACACACACACACACACACAGACCCTACAGACATAGGTCTCTATGAATGCTGAAGACATGCAGTGTAAGATAGCTGAGTCATCCACAACTGGCTTAATTTCTCCTCCTTTGAGTCTCCAAGGCACACTTCTGCAGGAGGTATGTCTCCTGCTCAGGAAACTTGCAACGTACTGAGGTATCTGAAATAAGGAAGCAATATGAAGAGTAAATCCCCAGTGAGAAGGAACACATCTTTCTATTGACCTTCTAGTCCCAGAAATCCTTACCGAAAAAAAAACTCTACTCATCTGTAGGGGCACCAGATAGCTCAGTTAACTGAACACCCAGAAAGAAGAAAGAGCCAGGTCATTTTATTCCTTGGGGTACCCACTTTGTCATGGTGTGTTTGGAACCCTGTGTTAAACGAGTATTTCATCCTGGTTGATTTTAGACTCAAGCCACAGCTGGGTGACAATGGAAGAGGAATCCCAAACTCGCTCCCACATGGTGGTCCAAATGGCAAAGATAGTCACCTGGCACATTTTGCCTAGCGCCCAGTCATCAGAAAATTGAATTTCCTCAGCCTCCTTTTCCCAGCATTTTTCTGTAGCATTGCAGCAGCTTCCTGGAGACAAACAGAATCAGCAGCTCCTGTTATCAGAAGGTGCATTTAGGGGTTGCTTTGAATAGACAGAAGCTATTTTGAGCAAGCAGGAGCTCCAGTTAAAAGGAAAGGAAAGAAAAGGTTGGTTTTTAATATTTTGTTTTGTTTTGTCAAAGTGTGGCATAACCGTGTCATCTGGCATGCCATGGTTCCTTCCTCTGGCTACTCTGGTGGACCCTGGTCCTGACCCCTGGTGCCCACACAATATTCCATTTTTGGCTGAGGAACACCGGGCAATTCCTGTGGGAGCTTCCAACAGGAGCGATGGGTGTTTTCTTCAAGCTACGGACTTGATTTGCCTCGATTTTTTTTTTTTTTTTTGGCTCTGGTCCAAGATGTTTTCCTGTCATCATTTCACTGTCTTTTCCAGTAATCCCTTTTTCAAACATGGCCAACAATTAGTCGATTTATCTCCACCACCAACACCACCCCCCACCCCCATCTCCACGCAAACACGCACTCCACTGAGCCCCATCACTGTCTTGTTTTGCCTTGAAGTCTAAGAAATTACAGCTTCTCATTAGCTGGAGAGCACGTTTGGAACGGCTTTGTATTTACTCACTTAGTAAGTGATGCTGGCCTTTTTAATTATTCTTCCTCCGCGTGCCATCACAGAGCTGCAAGCTGTTCCAGGCAAGCCAAGCGACTGCGTGTCCTCCGCCAGGCAGTTGGAAGTAATCGTGTTTTACCTCACTGCTGCTGCTTTCTTCCTCTCCTGTCAGCAAGCCAAGGAATCCCCCCAAAGCTCTTACGTAGGAGATATCAAAACTGTGAGTCACTTCTGGCTCCCTGAGCAGAGGGAGCCCAGGGCACCGTGCACGGAACAGCAGACCCAAGATGGGGGTTTCCTCCCAGCCAAGCCCTGGGACCAGATGTGCAGCCATGGCTTGGTTTTTCTTGCTGTTGCTCCCTCTTTCTCCTCCACCCTCATCCGCTCCTTCGTTTGCCAGCGCCTTCCTCCTTCCTTTCTGCGTTGCCGACAGCCGGAGACCCAGCAAGAGCTGGGTCCCTCTCGCCTTCTGTTGTTTTTTCTCCCCTGCAGCAGGCTTTGGCTGCTACCTCTGCAAGCTGGATCACCAAAGACACACGACTCCCTCACAATGAATAATCAATACAGATATTGATCTGTGGAAAATGTTTGTAAATTCCTGAAAGGGAATCAGGAGCAGGGGGCAGGGAGGCTCGTGGGGGACGACGACTGGAGTGCCGGTGGCGGGAGGCAGCCGAACTGGATTTGGATCCCAAGGCTGGCTGGCTCCGAGGTGACGGTACCGGAATGCGTGCGAAAGAGGGTGCGCGCGTGTGAGTGCGCGGGTGACGCCGGTGTTGTGTATGCCCCTTTCTCTACAGCTGCTTTCCCTGAAGAATCAAGAGCCAAATGGTCGGGAGCCCCCGTCAGTGCCATGCCTTGGCTGCGGGCCAGCACTGTTTTGTTTTCATTATCACACGCTACTTTGCAATTTGCATAAATACAGGGTTATTTTTTATCGTGTCGCCCAAAAGATAAAAAAAAAAAATAGAAGTCTTTGTTGTTTGCAAGAGGGGCTTGCTGCCTACTCATCATGGCTAAGGATTTAGCGTATGTAGAGGGCTCCAGAAGAAATACCAGCAAAGAAGTGGTAATCACAGAGAGGAAAGAATACAGGAGAGCCAAAAAGAGGAATTTAAAGATAACTGCAGGGGATTCAACTTGACGGGACCAAATATTAGGAGTACATTTTCCTCTGTGGAGGAGTGGTAGCGTCTTAGAAAAGCAAAGAAGAAATAAAGACCACCAAGGTCTAACCAGTGGCCTATAGTATACACATGTCACTCTTAACGACTGGAATGAGCGATTTACCTTTGGTGGACATTGAACACAAATTTGCTTTCTCTGCCCTCATCCAAAGCCTAGAAAGAATGGGAAAAGATGGAGTGTTTCCAGCAAACAGGACATTTCGGAACTTGGTCTGTTTTCCCTTCTTCCCTACAGCTTGAGCAGCTCAACCAAATCTCCAGAACTGCATTTGCCCTAGTATTGAATGGAATTTGCATCCTCCCTTTGGCTTTTTCACCTTCAGGAAAGTGGGTACAACAGAGTCTTAAGCTAAATAGCAAGCTTTGGGTGACTTTCTTCCTGCATGCTCAGAGTCCTGGCTGCAGACAGAGATGAGGCCTCCTAGAGTTATGCCCCCAAGTGGATGGCAGGTGTGCTCTCGGGTCCCAGGAAGTAGCAACTTATTTCAGAAAAGCTTCTAGCTATCTCAGGCTGTTGGATGGCCCCCCTTCCCTTTGGTTTCCTGTCCTTTCGCCTCTCGCCCACTCTGTTTCTGTGATTCGGTAGTAAAACCTCTCTCGGATCATCCTACTCTTTTCTCTCACTGTTCTGTCTTCTCTTGCCCTGGCAACAAAAGGGAGGCACCTCCTTTGAGATAGTTATCTAGAGTGAGATCTCTGCATGAGGACTCAATTCCAGCACTCCTGTCCTGGAAGGAGCCATTTGCTTTATCAGCCAGCAGCAGCCTCAGGAATAACACGGATTTTTTTTTTTTTTTTTTTTTTTTTATTCCTTTTCTGGCTTCTGATTAGCTCCAGCAATCCAATTAGCAGAGGAATTTATATCACACAGGCTGAGGTACCCCTACTCATCACAGTGGCTCAAGCCCACTCTTAAATTGTGTCAATAGTACATCTTCCCTTGACATGGATTAATTACAGCGCCAAGCCTTCCTGAGTAGGTCTACCCATGAAAGTGTATGTGAATATCAGAATTAAAGAAGAGGCAAAAAGGATGACTTTTGTGTATCACTATATGATGCATAAAGGCTGCGTTGTGCATTCTCCTTTCTTGTGGGTCTCAGGTCGTTCTAGTGTGTATCAAAAAGGCCAAGGGAGTATTATGGAGGATTCAAAAGTGGCTTAATCATGGCCCACCCATGTATTTTCTTCCTATCATTGATTGACACATGTATCAGGAAACTTCAGAGCTCTGAGAGACTGACTAATTTCCTGCCTCCAGTGTATACTTCCCCCAAAAGAGTTAAACTATTTAAAATAGCTCCATGGAGAGAAATGACATTATCTTCATTGGTATTCCATTCCAGTTGGGTACAATTGTGATATCATTGTACCCTTGCATCTATCTACAATTTCATTCCAAATTTATCCTTACATTCATCAATTTCTAGCATCTATCTCTCCATTCATCTCTCTATATTCATTTATATATCAACTATTTATTCTGCTTCCCAGTCATCTATTCATCCATGTGCATCTAGCTATCCATTTTCTAACCATGTATTGATCTATGAATATCTTTCTATTATCTGTCATCTACTTGTCTATCCATTTGTGTCTCTATTAATTCATTTGTCTGTATTATCCATCTATCTGTTTTTCTATCTATTCATTAATCTATTCATGTATCTAGCCATTCAATCATCTATCATTTGCTTATCAGTTACCTTTTTACTTTGTGCCTTTTGTTAGCTATGATCTTAACAGAATCTCAGATTCACATTCTCAATCATTTTTAAGGTAAATAACACTCAATTTCCAAATGAAGTCTATACCCACTGTGTACTTGGTTATCTGTTCTCTAGTTTGAGAGTCTTGTCAGCTATAGAAGTAAGTCAGTAAAATCGTATGGCTTTAAATGTGTTAAAAACTACAGGGAAGATATTTTATCCTGGATTTGTGGTACATTTCTCTTACTATAAGTATTCGTTTCTACTCCCTTTAAAACATGGCTTTAAAAGAGGGGAATTCCACATAAAGTCTGCAGGTAAATCTCATGCAGGTTGTTAAATCTACCACTGAGCAACCTCATGCAAGTGATCCAGTTCAACTGGTAGTAACGTGAGATTACTTTTATCAGAAGGAAAACAGATACTAAACCCTTACATGGTAATGTGGTGGTGCATGTTTGAATTTTTCTTGTGTACAGACTGGGAGTCAAGTAGCATTTTAGAAACTAAAAATAGGTCCCCCCCCCATTTAGTTTTGTTCAGAGTATATTCAACATTGGACCAACACTTGAGAGTCAACACCTTCTCACAATGACCCCTACCATTAGCTCTGAAGAAAATGGGTCTAGTGAAGCCTTATTGGGTTTGGGGAAATTGTCAGTGGATAAATTTCATTTGTGTTTGGGACAGAAACTACAGTTTGTTGCTGTGAGGGCTGCATTGGTTGGCTGGTTTTTCTCTGTGTTTCTAGGGAATCACTTCCCAATAGGAGCCCAAGTCAGAATTCTAATCGAACAGCTGATCATGTCTCTGACCATACTGGCCATCTCTCATATACTGTTCATGTATAGGTAGTATTATCCATTAAAGATCCAAATTTGTTTTTCTCTTATTTTTTTTTTTTTTAAACTAAACCATAGTATACTGATGAAGATAAAGCCTGTAAAAACCTCATCAGTTCTGAAGTTTCCATCCTCAAAGAACAGGCAGGGTCCCAAGCCATGTGTCTTACAAGAAATCACAGATGTGAAAACCTCCTCATTCTTCTCAGATCCTTTCCATTTGTTTCATCACTGTAGCTTTTGGACTTGGTTGTAATGAGAAATGATATCTAGTGAGTTCATGCTCTTGTCATAGCTTTTTTGTCAGGCTAACCAAGGCTGCCTTCTCTGCATGACCCAGTAGATGCAGCACCTAGGGCCCAACACGCTTTGAGGAGGCCATGGAAGTCTTTTAATTTCTTTTAAAATTATCAAAAAGGTCAACTTTTTGGTCAAAAAATTTAACATATAATATTAATATACTTGATTTTATGCCAAAGCAATTAGAAAGTAGTTGTTATTGTTCAGTCTCTAAGTCATGTCCAGCTCTTTGCAACCCCATGGACTGTAGCACACCAGTCCTTCCCTGTTCTTTCACTATCTCCTGGAGTTTGCTCAAACTCATGTCCATTGAGCTGATGATGCCATCCAACCATCTCATCCTCTGTTGCCTCCTTCTCCTGCCCTCAATCTTGCCCAGCATAAGGGTCTTTTCCAGTGAGTTAGCTCTTCACATCAGGTGGCCAAAGTGTTAGAACTTCAGTTTCAGCGTTAGTCCTTCCAATGAATATTCAGGGTAGAAAGTGGAAGTTTGAATAATTTTTCAGGGAGGAAGAAGCCCATGATGGCAAAAGCACCCAGAGTCAATGAATGTAGTTTTGACATTAACCAGCTGCTTATAACTTAGTTATGCTCAAAAAAGTGCAGTGGTTAAGGACCTGTTCAGGAGCCACACTTCCTGGGTTCATATCCTGGCACCACCACTTGTTAAAGTCATTTAAGTTCTCTCAGTCTCACTTCCCTTAGCTGTAAAGTGGAGATAATGGTGCCTAATGCATAGGGATGCTGTCAAGATTAAATGATATCGTATATTAATTGCTTAGCATAGAACTTACATATAACAAGGGCTCAGTGAAATTTGTTATAATAATTATTATTATTGTTTTGGCTTTAAATGTCTTTGTTTTAAATGTCTAGCTCTCCTCATTTCAGCAGCTATACTAGATTAAATCTTTTATTTAAAAAATTTAGATTGTCTTCTAGTTACCATAGACAGAAGAAAAAGTTGTTAACTGAAATTCCCTCCCAATTCTGAGAAATTCCCAATTCCCAGAAAATTTTGTCTCCCAGAAGTATAAAATTCTGTACTATTTACCCTGAACCAGGTCTTTATTCTATAATATAAAACTTCTCTAATAAATCAGCATCATCTCTCGTGGTTGGAGATTTGATTCTTTCCTAACCTAAAACAATCCAGCAAAAATCTTATTAAGAACCACAGTTTAAAAAGAATATTGTCAAAACTTTCTCTCTCCTTTTCTCTCTTTACTTTATTATCCCCTCATTTTTTTTGTCATTTAACTCCAATTATGAGATGCTAAGTGCTTTTGGAAATTTCATTGTTAATATCTTCTCACAGTGCTATTAACGTAAATCAAGTTTAATAGTGTCCCAGCAAGTGTAAAAGCAATCAAAAATTCAGTACTCACGAATCATTCTGTAATTTCAGCATAAAATGTTAATAGAAATAATATCCAATACCATAAAATATCAGTAAATTCAACTTTAAATATATGTGATGAATTACTTCACCATCCTATAGCATTCGTGGAATATTCTAGTATGTAGAACTTAATTGGCCAAGCCATACCTCAGTCTTGCTCAGTCTGCCAGAATTCTCCTCCTCTGCTCTCCCCCTACTAGCCAATCCTGGAAGATTGGACAGCTCAATGACAGGCATTTTTTCATCCCAGACACACTGAGTTATTTGGCCATAAGGAAAAATGACTCGGGATCAAGGTGGGAAGTACAGTCAACTTGAAAGAATTCAAATTAATGAGAACAAAGACACTGTAATTCAGTTCTAAGAATATTGATCAGTAGCTGCAAGGCCTTAGCTCCATATAATCAGCAAAGATGGCTAAGATAGAGGCCCCGTCCTTGGAGAGTTCACATCTCATGAGACAGACCAAGGCCGAGACACATACGACTTACAGTATTTCCGACCCAGCACTGAAGACAGCTGTCAGGTATGTCCTTAGGAAGGCTCTGGTGGAACAGAAGTTGGTCAGTTAATTTTAAATTTTGCTAAAGCAGGAAAACATAAATGTGTGTGTGTGTGTGTGTATGTGTAACGACTTGTATTTTAAGTGTTTTAAACTTAGAAGCAACATATATCTTTTGCATGAACCGTGCTTGTCTACTGCTTCCACTCTTTGAAGTGAAGGGAGAATTTAAGACACCCCAGGGGTCCTCAGAGTACATAATCCTCAAGTTAACATTTGTCCTAGCCATATGGCAGTTTTCAGCAACTCACCTGAATGTTTTCACAGAGTTAATTTAGCTGTCATAGAAACAATTCTCTTTGCATACATATATCGCTGGTTTATACTTTATGCAGTTACAAATTTCATGAACAAAAACAACTTCCATAAAGAGGTTCGGGGACAAACACTACTAACACTTAGGAAGAATATGACTCAGTGGGTGGGTCCAGGACTGCTCATATACTCTAGGGTGTGGGTTATTACCTGGAACCTCGTGAAGGCATGGGCATCAGTCAGCAGGGCATCTGAAGGGCATGGAGAATGACTGTCAGTTCAGCTAGTTAGTGAAGTGAACGTTGCTTAAGGCAGTCTATAAATGGAAAGGTGAGCCCAGAGACAAAGAATTTGTTGTTGGGTCAGAACAAAGATTCTCATGGGCTGATATTCACTTTGTTTGTTCTAGGATTATATGATGTAGGACACAGTGTTAATGGGTCTGACATCAGAGTGTCAAATTAGTATCTTTAATACTTCTATTGAATAGCTTGTTGTGGCTCTGACCTCTAGAAATTTATTTAAATCTTCTTAAACCTGGCTTCATTTATAACCTATAAGGGTTTCAGAAAAACAATTCTCAAATATTTGCTCTCTGTTACAGACAGTTGCACTTCCTACATTTGTCCTAAAAGAGGTTTCCTTAAACCTGTATGTCCTCAAGTGTAGGATACATAGCCACAGTGATATAAAAGATCATGTTTGGAGGTATACTAGTAATTTTTTTTAACATTTATGTACCTATAAAATATAACAAGCATGTAATCTCATGATTCATGCGTATTATCTCTTAGGATGAGTCTAAATTTCTTTCAGTAAAATTGTAAGTCCATTGAGAGAGAGAAATACTGTCGCAATGGAGGTGGTTTAGGAATAGGACAGAATCATGAAGATAGTAGTCAAATGACTGAAGTTTAGGAGAGCCAGCTTAAGCTTTTAAGAGATATTGCTACCTTTAAGAGATGTCTCTACCTTTAAGAGCTATCTATTGTTTGAGAATTCTACAATTCAGCCACTCTGCTGCTGCTGCTGCTAAGTCACTTCAGTCGTCTCTGACTCTGGGCGAACCCACAGACGGCAGCCCACCAGGCTCCCCTGTCCCTGGGATTCTCCAGGCAAGAACACTGGAGTGGGTTGCCATTTCCTTCTCCAGTGCATGAAAGGGAAAAGTGAAAGTGAAAGTCGCTCAGTCGTGTCTGACCCTTAGCGACCCCATGGACTGAAGCCTACCAGGCTCCTCTGTCCATGGGATTCTCCAGGCAAGAGTACTGGAGTGGGGTGCCATCGCCTTCTCCGTCAGCCACTCTACTATTCACTTTTCAAGTAGAAGATTCTGAAAGTAGTAGGTAGCCATGCTCATGTGAAGCAACTCACCTTCCTAATCTTTTGACAGTTTTCTGTGCCTTGCTGTTTTTGTCCATTTGACTGAAACATTTCAGCTTCCATTCACAGGCTTATATCAAGCAAGACACCTGAGAGACCTCTTAAAAGGCAAACAACTCTAGGTGGTTGGTGTAGCCTTTTGTCAGTCTGCCAACATGGAGTCCAGTTTTTCCTGTAAATAAGACTCTGTTGGCCATAATTCCCTATACAAGCTCTTGTTTCTGCATAGGCCACACCTAGAAATATGGCTCAGGGTACTTAGCAACAGAACTCTAGGAATACTGCTTATTTGACTTGGCTTGTCTTGCTAAGGTGAGGTCAGCCTGCTCTTCTTGACTCTGTCCTGGGAAAGTTCCATGTCAAGAAACCTGATAGAACCACAGAGAAGCAATCTATCAAAAGAAGCTCAGTATGCGATTGACTTGAACAAGAAAATTTTCTGAGTATTTTATATACATATTGTGCTGCTAAATCCACTTTCTATTTTGCATTTTCTTACATTGTAATGGAAAGTCATACTTTAAACCTGAGTATTTTCAGCATGCCATTCTGTATTATTGATCTTAGTATATGACACTCACATGAGGAGAGATTATTCACACCTGGTAAGTATCTTGTTCATCTTTGGAAAATAATTATGACCAGTGGTGATGACTGCAGGGCTTATAGAAATAGAAGTGTTATAGAAATAGAAGAAAAAGTTGTGAGAAGCTTCTGGGAAACAGTCAGAGATATGAAGAAAAAAGGGTTCATCACTGAGTTATGCATAAGAGAATTTAAAACAACCTAAATATCCAACAATGGGGATGTATTAAAATAAGACATAGTTTGTCCATATAATGATGTACTGTGAAGCCATGTTGTGAAGTGATAAATGAAAAGTATATACAATATATTAAGAAGTGACTTTTTAAAGTTTAAAAATAGCATAGATAGGAAATACTGATTTTATTGCAAAATCTATTTAAAAATGCAACTTTAAAAATAAAACATAGTCATATATAAATAATCTATTTTTATACACTAAAATTATAACTGTGAACAGAGGTATTGCAGTTTTTTTTTTAATATTCTCTTCTTTGTGTTTTTTGTATTTTCCAAATGTTCCACAATGGTCACATATCTTTTGTAAGCAGAAAAAAAAAAAACACATGGTATACATATATATGTATATATATATATATATATATTTATTACAAGGCAAGAAACAGGCAGCAATCTGATGTACAGAATTACTTTTATTTATGAACCATTTGGCTTTAATGCCACCAATTTTGTAATCCTAGAAGCATGTTTATCTAGTAAATCCTGTTTTCCATTATGATCATGACCATGGGTTGGAATGTTGTGATTATCAAATCTTCTTAGAACTATCCCACATGGAGTACCAGTTTTCAGAGAATTCAAATATAAATACATGAAACTAGGCAATATAAAAAATAATTTAATCATCCTGAGTTGATTCAAAAGGAATCTCATAATCCCTTCAGTTCAGTTCAGCTCAGTTCAGTTGCTCAGTCATGTCCGACTCTTTGCTACCCCATGAATCGCAGCACGCCAGGCCTCCCTGTCCATCACCAACTCCCGGAGTTTACCCAAACTCATGTCCATCAAGTCAGTGATGCCATCCAGCCATCTCATCCTCTGTCGTCCCCTTCTCCTCCTGCCCCCAGTCCTTCCCAGCATCAGGATGATAATCCCTTAGTGCTCCAATATTCTTTTCATTTTGAATGTCAATGACCTCTGAGGGGAGGAAGCATAGAGGTGAGAGTTAATAGTTGTGTCTGGTTCAATGCCCAGCTCAACTTCTCCCTGAAGACTTTCTGGCCCTTGCATCCCACTGATGGCTCCTCCTTTGAGTTCTAGGGCTTTTAGAGGATAACCTCCTCCTTGGGCTTTCTGTCAGCTTCTTCTCCGCCTCTGGGTCTCCCAGGTCCTCATCCTGGACTCCCTAAGACCTTCATCCTGACCAAAGAAGAAAGCATAGACTCAAGCTCAATCTTCCAGGGAGATCAGAATTAAGTCAAGTTCAGGACCCTAGATATAGTGGCTCAGTTACAACAACACTGTTCTGAAATGATTCCTTGTCCAAGATTCCTTGTCCCTAATGAATTCCAAGGTGCATTGGTTCTAGGGGTCAACCCTTGGGTTCTGCTCAGGCTGCTATTAATATAACAAAAATACCATAGACAGAGTGGCTTATAAATAATAGGAATTTATTTGTCTCAGATCTGGAGGCTGGCAAGTCTCAGATCAAGGTGCTAGCAGGTTCAGGGTCCAGTCAGGGCCTGCTTTCCCATTCGTAACTGACTCTGTTCTCACTGTGTTCTCACATGGCAGAACGGGGAAGTGAGGTCTTCAAGATCTACAGTAATTACTTTGTTCTTAGTGACTGATCCTTCCCAGGGCTACAGCCTTGCCTATATGGTATATGCCCAATAGTTCCCTAGAACTGCTGGCTCCCTACATAAATCTCCCTCACACACACATCTCCATCCCCAGTGCTCCACCAAAAAGGGTTCAGGGACTCTTCTACCTACAGAGCACCTACAGGAAAGTTAGAAAGTGGAGATCATTCTTGGAAGACAAACAAACACAAGAATGCAAGTCCTCTGGGTGAACACAGCCCCACAAACCCTTGGCAGGCAGAGCACAGCACACATCCTTTTCAGCATACAGCAGCTCCCTCGAGTAGGTATCTCTGTATAGTGAACACAGCAGCATTGAGGGATTCCATAATCCACAAATTTTAGAAAATACTGCATACCATGTCTGCCCTTTTGGGGCTTCAGAATGCACATGGGTGTGTCAAAGGGCTCTGCCAAGACCTGTACACCAAGATCCATTTGACTTCCTTTAACCTAACCTCTGACCACATTTCTCAGACTTATTTGTCAATGAAGCCCATTCCTTTTTTCATGGTTTACAGTTCACCTGGCTTTCCCCCAAATATATTTTGCAGAGGAACTCTTACCCAGCTTCCTGGGACCCTGTTGACCAGAGAAGGCAGCCTTCAAGCTCTCACCCCGCTGAACTCTGGATAGGGCCAGTCCAGAAGCAGCCATCATAGCTTCTCTACTCTCAGCCTTACAGGCCATTCATTGCTTTTTGTTCAGGATCTCTTACCACCAACCATTTGTCCAAACAGTGATAAGAAATTGCAGTATCCTTCAGACAAATGGGCTCACAGTCCAGCAGGGCCTTGGCTGTCAACTGGACTCCTTTGGGTACCTGTTCTGCTCCAAGCATGAGATCTCACCTGTCCTCCTCCTGTTGCATCATCTGACACATCCAAAGACCATGTGCACTAGTTATTTTGCATAATTCTCTCAAGAACATGAACCCATCAAGCAGTCTTGACTGTGCCTCTAGTGCCAGGCCATGTTGACAGATGACTGAGAGTGAAATACATTAACAGTGTGACTTGTTGAAAGCAACTGCAGCAACAATAGATCTGTATGTTTCTACAAATTCCTGTTACCATGAAGAGAACCAAAAATCAGATCTAAGAAGCCAAATGTGCATCAACAGATGAATGCATAAATAGAACATGGTGTATCTGTACAGTGGACTATTATTACTCAACCATAAAAAGGGAATGACCTGCTGATACCTGCTACAATACAAATGAATCTTAAAGACATTAAGTAGAAGCCAGACACAAAAGGCCACATATCGTGTGATTCCATTTATATGAAATATCCAGAAGAGGCAAATCCACAGATAGATAGGAAGCATATTTTTGGTTACCAGACCAGCTAGGGTGAATTGGGAATGGGAAATGGCTGCAAATAGGTACAAGGTTTCCATTTGTGATGGTGAAAAAGTGCTGGACTTAGTAGTGATGGTTGCACAACGTTGTAAATAACTTGAAGCCACTGAATTTTACACTATAGAATGGTTAAAATGATAAATTTTATGTGTTCTTAGCACAATTAAAAAAAAAAAATCAAACTAACTCTAAGAAAGTTCTGGGTACTGTAGAGATGCTTAAAAGTATTAGTTGAGAAATTTCCTGGATCTAGCCCAGCATTATTTTCCATAATCTTCATCCAAAAAGTTTCTTTAGACAGGTTAATCATTGCCTCTCTGTTGTGAGGTTTTAAGACTGAAATTCCTTTTAACCTTGTGGGCTAAAGAATACCGAGCAGTTTCCTTTTTCTTATTTAGGCATGGTTATGATGCATTATCGGAAAAGGCAATGGCACCCCACTCCAGTGCTCTTGCCTGGAAAATCCCATGGACAGAGGAGCCTGGTGGGCTGCAGTCCATGGGGTCGCTAAGAGTCGGACACGACTGAGCGACTTCGCTTTCACTTTTCCCTTTCATGCACTGGAGGAGGAAATGGCAACCCACTCCAGTATTCTTGCCTGGAGAATCCCAGGGATGGCGGAGCCTGGTGGGCTGCCATCTATGGGGTCGCACAGAGTCGGACACAACTGAAGTGACTTAGCAGCATGATGCATTATAGAATTTTCTAGTGAGCTATCTCTGGCCTTCTAATATGTATAAATCTCAGTAGGGCCACACCTTGTACCATTCTGGGTACCCCTTTTTGCAGGATGAGTGATTCCGACACTATACTAAGTATGGGGAAATTAAAAAGACATGAGAGTTGGTGGAGAGGATGGAGTGACATAAAAGCTTTCACTCCCAGAATAAAACTGGAGGAAACCATCACTTCTGTACTCTAGAAATGACTCATGAACAATATAAATCACCAATCAATCTTTTTCTGAAAAAGTCCTGGGATGTATAGGTTAAAAGAAATTGGATTTTTTTAAGTTAACTACAAAGCCACCAGCAGGGGGAAGTATACAAAGAGATGTCAGGACGGCCTTGGGGCCCCAAAATGTCCTGGGCTCCTCTGTAAACAGGGAGGCTTCTTTTGTGCCTTCAGTAGGAAAAATAGTCCTATTGTGAGCCTGTGAGAGAAACAACCTTTAATCCTTGCAAAGCCCAATAATATTATGTATATTGACTAAAACCCTGTAGAGTGGGCCTGACAGGGTTTTTTCATTACCACGGTACATTGTAACCTAGCTACCTTTGAAAAGTAACCAACATTGAGAGGCACTTGACATTTGCAAAGTATTATGGGTGTCCTCTCTATGTCCTCTCAAGTTCCCAAATTTACAATGGTCTTAATTTAAAAGTTAAGCCAGGGGATCAATTGCTTAGTGTAGGGCCAGGCTGCCCTTTTTAAAACAAAACAAAAAATATCAAACCCCTGTGGGCCAGTGTGACCTGACTTCCTCATGTGGCTCAGGTTTTGGTGGGTTGCATGTTGTCTCAGGTTTAATTTTGAAGGAAGGTGTCTGAACCCCCCAATTGGACGGTCATGTTCCACTCCTCCAGGTGTTGCTGAGATGTACGAAGGCAGCAGCAGCTGGTAATGAGTTGGTGAAAATGAAAAAGGAACGTAAGTAGCTTCTTTAGCAAATCCCCTGGAAATGACATGGATCCTTGAGGATCGATAGCATCGATCTATTCCAGGGCTACAGCTCTGCTCCATCTGACTCATCTGCAGTGTCAGCCCGGGGAGAACAGCAACATTATTACCGTCAAAACTGCGACCAAATCAACTGGGAAAATCAAACTCCAGCCTGCTTTCAGCTCCCTCTGTTTGGGCAATGGCCATGGGTCAACATTAGAGCAAGAATCAGGCTGAAATCCCAAGGGAGAACTTAAGTGGGCCACGACCTTGCTTTCAGAACATATCTTTATGACCTTCAGTGATATTTGCACCACTGTCTCCCTCCTACTGAAACTCCAATCATTGTGTAAACCTAGACTCCTGACCTAGGAAACTGGGGAATCAAAGTTACTTTTTAGAAAATGTTTAGATGACATTTGAGTCCGTTGTAAGCAAGTGGTCTGTCAATGTTTCCTATCAAAATCAGTCAGGCTGATTACTAAGTAAAAGTAAAAATTTGATTTGTTTACCATAGGCTAGTGCTGAGATTACAGAGATGAATGGGCTGACTCTTGACTCTGAAGCTCACAGTCTTTCAAGGGAGATAGATGTAATACTAGTAATATCCAGTATGGAGACTACGGTGGTAGCAGATCGTGAGACCACTCTGGAAACCCAAAGGAGGGGAACCAATTCAGTTTGAGAAGGTTTTACAGAAAGACTGACATCTAGGCTGGCTTGGGATGGACTCTGAGTGCCATGGTAAAGAGTTTGGACTTGCCCTATACATGGCAGGGGAGGGCATGAAGCAAGAGACTAACATAATAATATGGCAGTTTAAGAAAAATAACCAGGTTGCAAGTGTATCAGGAAGCTACTGCCACAGCAGTGCTGTGTAACAAACCTTCCCAAAAGCATAGTGTCTGAAAACAGCAAACGTGTGTTTTCCCCTTGTATGTCTATAGTTCAGCTTTGGCTCTGCTCTGCTTGTCTGGGATCACCTGGGCTTAGCTCCAGGCTGTAAGATGCATTCAAGTCAGCCTCAAGTGTTTTGTCATTCTGAGACCAGTCACTATCTAGGGCATTTTGTTCCTGTAGCATATTAACAGAGCATAAGAGTGGAAACAGGAAAATGCAGTGCCTCTTGGGCCTCGAGAGCTAGCACCCATGGGCATGCATGCACACACACACTCACATTTCAATAGTCAAAGTCACACACTAATTCAATGAGGAAATGCACTCCACTTCTAGTGGAAGGAACCTCAGTCACAAGGCAAAGAGTGTAGATATATAATCCAAATACAGAGAGGGCATGAAGAATGGTGAACAGTGATTCACTCCACCACACCAGGAAGAGAACAAGTTGGAGTGAAGAAACCTTAGGCAGTTTATGTGGAATATGCTTTGTGTAAAACAGAAGGAAATAATCCATTGAGCGACACAGAGGACTTTTCTGAAACTGCATAGTCCAACCAAGTTGGCCTCACCCATCTAATCAGAACAGGGAGAAAACTCTAGCTAGAACATTATTAAATGGTTGGTTGAAACTTTTAGGAATTCCTGGTTGAATTATGGTCTTGGCAGCAGCTGCCTTCCAGACCCATCTGGTTTGAATTGGCAAAACTGCAGCTGTGCTTGTTGGTATGGGTGAGCCTTTCTTTTGAGTAATGGGCCTGCATGGAAGGGGTGGAGACAGGGAAGAGAAGGATGAAACTGTTGTCATGAAAAACGGGTAGAGAGAACAAGAGAGCTACTACTGTTTTGCTTTGCAACATGGAATCAGGCCTGTGGTTCTGGACTAGAGGACAGATTCTTGCAGGATTACTGGGTCCCCTCTGCTACTCTGGAGCTGTTGTACCCAGTAGATGCTGTCACATCACATACTTGGGTTATGAATTGATTGTTTTGCTTTTATGAGGCTGGTATAATTAGTTTCACATTTTTAATTTATAGCATCAGCTAAGCTTTTTAATCCGTTATTTATGGCAAAGACCTAAGAACTAAATTGCCTCCTGCCCTACTCCCAGAAAGCATTTCAGTCCCACAGTTTGTAATCAGTTGTTTGGCTAAGACATGTGGCCGTCTTAAAGGAAAACTTTTCTCACAGACGAGTTGCTGCAACTTCTTTGGATTTCTTCCGATGTGAGCCCTGGAAACCTTGAAAAAAGTAAAGCCTCAAATGTTTAAATGGAGTCATGTTTATCTAAAGTCCTGCTTTAGGAGAAAGTGGAACTGGCAGGGATGAGAAAATCATGCCAGAAAAGTTCCATTTCAAGAAAGAGTCTTGTGTTGGGTCCTGTTTTCTATCTTTGGCCGCCCCCTATGCAGTACTCAGGTGTACTGTGCTGTGTGTGTTTTTTTTTTTTCCCCTGAAACAACTAAGGAATATTGAGTGTGTAAGAAGTGAACTCAGGAAGCTGGGATATGTGAGGAGAGGTCTGTGCCGGGAACCAGGGGTCTTGGACATTAGGCAAGTGAAGGATGAAGCCACCAGCAGACTCAGAAAGCATCTGGTATACTTCTAGCTGATTTCCTGGGACTCCCGAAGCAACTGCATCTGGTCGGGTTTGAGAGAGCAGCCGCAAATTTTCTGAAAACTCCTGTTGAGTAGTATTGATGGCCACACCAGAAGTCCCTTTTTAAAAAAAATCCCAGTCACACTCGTAGATCTGGAAAGACAGCATATGCCATAGCTCACATTTAGCTCTGTTGCTGAGATGGCATGGGGCGGGGAACGTGGACAGCTTCCAGACTGGTAGCCCCTGTGGTAGCTTGATCTGTAAGCTGCAGTCTCGGCTTCAATCCCGACTTTGATTCTTTGCCCAAGTCCATTTGAGCTGGAGTGTTGAAGGGTTAAAGATGAAGAACCAGACTGTGGCAGGAGCAGCTCCTACAGGACAAAGGAAGGCATTGATGCCGAGCTGGGGGTCCTCCCCCTCCCCCCTCCCCCATTGAGGCTGAGGGGTCTCAGTGTTTACTGAATGTTAAATAAATACCAATTGAATCGTATGTTTAATGAGGTGTATCAAACATGTAATAAGATACATATCTATTAAACAGTTGTGAAATCTCAGTAAATATGTTCTTAATAATAAAGGATGCAGATGGCTTACAGATTGGACCAAAGAACAAAGGCTAAAGGAGCTTATGGAAGGAATAGGAGAGCCATCTTCTGAAAACTGAGAAGACAGCTGATTTTCAGCCAGAATTTGATACATGTATCTGCGCTCAACAAGAGCGGAAATGGGACCCAGGCCCACAGAGGAGAGGACTATAAACTTCGAAACCTAAAGACCAGGAGAAATAGCGACTAAAATTAAAGACAGGAAAATGGTTGCTCACAAAAATGTCAGCAGGATTTTAAATATACCTTCAGGTTTTAGCAGGGTACAATTCTTAGTATCCCATATTTGCCCCTTGAATGTCCCATATTGCAGGGACTAGCCAAGTATTAGAAAACAAAAGAGTCACATGATATGTAGGTAAAGGATTATTAGCTTGTTTTTCTTTTTCTAAAAAGTGGTAATTATCATATTATATTGCAATATGCTATTGAAGTTACATCAGAAAACTACTATTGAAAACCAATCCCTTTCTCCTCGCACACATAGGTCAGGCTGAGAGTCTGGTTAAGTATGATTGTTTGCCAAATAATCGGTGCTTAGAGTTGAGAGAAAAGAGGGAGAAAGCAGAATATGCAGGAAAGAGATAGGGTGGCTTCCAGTGAATTCTGAAATAAACATGAAGCTTATGACCATGCTTTCCAACCAGTCTCGAGTCTTTGCACACAACAAAAGTGACCCCCTTTTGTTCAGCACCCTGGAATAATCAAAGCCTAAGTGCTATCGGCTTGAGGGCTCTGATCAGGCATTGCCCTACCATCTTGAGGGCAAAAACATTACTATCTCATCATACTGTTTGGGAAGCTATGTCCTAGACCTTACAGAGAACTAGAGCTCCCAGACCCCAAACCTAACATTCTTTCTTTCTGATCAGAAACCATTCCAGCTTTGAAGTAGTCAAAAAGTGTGCAGACGTATATACAAGCATAATAATTGATATTTGGATTGCTTTCTATCTGTTTTACACTGTCCTAAATGTCTACATGTATTAACTTATTTTAATAACACAGTAACTATGAGCTCAACGTTATCAATGAGGGAATTGGGGGGGGCCACAGAAAGGTGTTTCCCCAGTACCCCCTAGTTGGTCAACGGTGGCACTGAGAAGGCCAGCTAATTTGACTGGAGAGAGCATATCTGTAACCCCAACTCTCTATTGAACCTTTCTAAGAATTTTAGGGTTGTGGGTCACAAAGAAAAGCCCAATTGTGCTGTATATTGAGGTTAAACCCTGTAGGGCAGCTCATAGCCCCAGGCATACGGTAGGGACAGAGTAGCAGGTGGGCTGAGTGGCTCCACATCACCCACTCTGGAGCACATTCACACTATACCCGTGTGCTGTGGCACAGCAGATGGAGGTCCTCTCTCTATAGCTCTCGGGATGTTCATAGCAGAGTTGTTTACAACATCAGACCAAATGCCATAGGCATACTAGGTGCATAATAAAAGTGGATAAAGTCCATATGCTAACATCTAGGGAACTTTTACTAAGTTTGATGTAAAGTATTTGTTGGCAAGGAGAGATGTTCATAATATATAATGTAAAAAAAATAGGAAATGGTAAAACAGGATGTAGTGTTTGATCTTATTTTCATTTTTTAAAAAAGGAGATGGATAGATAGATCCATCTAGAGAGAGACAGAGAGAGAGGGAAACAGGCTTTATTAATAGTCACCAAATGTTTACAGCTGTGATCTCAGGATAATGGGCTTAGAGGTGTTTTTTTGTTGTTGTTGTTCCTTTGTTTTCTCTGTCCTTTTTCTATAATGAACATGGATGACTGGAAAGTTTTTTATAAAAAGTCACCTGTTGAATTCCTACAGAATTATTAATGTTCAGGTTCCATTTCAGTCTAAACATAGTTTCCCCAGACCAACGACTTTCAACCTTTCACTGTCGTTGTTTTAGCAGCAGAATTCTTTTTCTAATAAAATCTCACTCATAGCTTCAATATATAAAAACAGATCAAATAGAACTTCTTTGATTGAAGCCAGATGTGGGGCCCAGAGCCCACCACCCACTTAACTGCCCCCTTTCCACCACCCCAATTCCTAAATGGGCATTGTTCACAAAATGCTGCCCTGGACCACTATGTGAGAATTGTGCTAGCCTGAAAAACATGCTTGGAAGGAATAAATATATTTAAATAATCAAATAATAATTGAGAAAATAATAGAAAACTTGATTATTTAAAAAGATAGATTCTTTGTAATTTAAATTTAAATGCATAGATTTTTGCCAGATCCTGCTCTGTGGGCACTTTGTAGGGGTCACCAAGTGGTTTATTCATGCGGCAGCCTCCTTGCATCCAACATGACACCTTTATCACAGATACAAGTAAGTTTTCCCTGTTTTGTAGTTTTACTTCTTCTGTTTGATTTCTGCTCATTCCTATACTGTCTTTAAGTGTCACTGAACTTCAAGAAGAGTCCAGAAAGAAGCCCAACACCCACCCACTTTCCAGCACCTTGTTTAAGCTTGCTTTCATGGTATTTACCCGCCTCTTAAAGAAGAAAGTCAATTATAGTTGGTAGAAAAAGATTTTAAAGAAAACTGAGTTGTTTATCCAAAAAATACAGAAACCCTAATTTGAAAACATACATATACCTTTGTGTTCACTGCATTTTTTATAATAGCCAAAATAGGGAAATAACAACCTCTGTGTTCATTAGTGGCTAAATGGATAAAGACAATGAGGTACACACACACACACACACACACACACACACACACACACACACACACACACACACACACACACACACACACACACACACACACAAACACACACACAATGGAATACTACTCAACCCTGGAAAAAAAATGAAGTCTTGCATTTTGCAACAACATGGGTGGACCTTGAAGGTATCATGTTAAGTGAAATAAGTCAAATGGAGAAAGACAAATGCCATATTATTTCTTTCGAATATGAAGTCTTAAACAAAAGAATGAAAAAAGAAAGTTAAAACAAACTTAAAGATACAGAGATCAGATGAGTGGTTATCAGAGGGGAAGGGGAAAGGGGCCCTGGGCAAAATGGGTGAAGGAGGGCAACTGTATGGTGATGGATGATAACTAGATTTGTGTACTCACTCTGTCATGCATACAGATGTCAAATGATAATGTTGTGCATCTGAAACTTACATAACAAAAAAGTAAGAAACCTGGGTTTTTTAATGCAATATGGTCACCAACAATCAACATTTGTGTCTGATAAACAATGGCAGTGTGAGACAGACTAGAATCGAGCTTCAAGACTGCCCTGATGTGAACTTTGAGTCTAAGCCTCATCCTCAATTTCTCTAGAATGAACCCAACAGTGAACCAAGGAGGTATCTTTCTGCTTGTCTTTATCATTCATTCTCCAGAGGAAAGGTGAGTAGATCCCTAAGAATTAGGGTGAGTGATCATTCACCCATGATCAGAGGGCTATTGTTTCATTATGTTTGTTTCCTAACTGTTCCGGAAACCAAAATAATATTTGAAAATATACCTTTCTGAAAAAAGATGCCAAGATATCCCCACCTTGCTCCTCTTTTCATCACTTTCTCATCTGCCATCTCTGCTGTTCTCCCGCATCCCACGTATGAGTTGCCTCGTGACTCTTAGAAAGGATTAATTGTGACACTGTGAGCTCAGCTCCACTGAGCTGAGTTGAAATCTTGTTCTGGATGCTACAGGTTATTAGGGTTAGCCGAAAGAATGCACATTTATTTACTGAAGGTACTTTATAAATCAATACCTTGTTTTTGAATTCAGGTCAATAGGAATAACTCTGAAACACAACCAACAACTACAGCAACCCTAAAACAGCACTTTCAACTTATTGATTTTCAAAAAAGTATCTTTTCCTGGCATTCTTCACACACCCTTGATAAGCAGCTCAATGCAATCAAAAATTTAATGGATTTCCAACCCCCCCTTCCCAAATATATATTTTTATATATTTTCAACATGTTTTTGAATTGCAGCCAGTTAAATTCTTGAAAAAGATAATTTGGGCAGGGGATGAAAGATGGGAGTTTGCATTTATTTCTTCCCAGTTTTATGGGGAGGCATTTTGCTGATTCATTGCTGGAACACAGCTAACCAGATCCACCAGCTGTTTACCATTTAGTTTCTTCAGTCTTTGGGTGCCTGTAGATATTTCTCTAACTTCACTGAGAAAATTTTATTTCTTCTCATGCAACAGTATTTATTAAGTACTTCATTGGGGATAGTCTTGACCTGGGGCACTTCAAAAAGCAAAAGTAGCCAGAATAATTCTTACCTTCCTTTGAGGCCAAGTATGTTTAAGGCAGGGTACTAAAGGTTGTTTACAAACTACCATGCGTGTGTGCATGTGTGTATACATGTGTGTGCGTGCTCCTTTCTTGAAGAAAGGAGAATATGTGTGGTTCTTGGAAGAACCATGACCCTGAAAAAGACATGAAGTACTCTAAAGCAGCACTTCTCAAAGTATGGTCTGGGAACCCCTGGGTTTCCTGTGGTCTCTGAGGTCAAATGATTTACACATTAATACAAAAACATTATTTTTCACTCTTAATTTCTCACAAATGTACAGTGGGATTTTTGATGTATTATACAGTAACAAATTAAATGTAGAGTCATCATCTGAAAATCCAGCTGTCTTCTCTTAAACTGGACATTAGAGATTTACAAAAATGTGGCACAGTGGCACTCTTCTCACTAAATTATTTTGGTTTGGGAAGTATAATTATTTTTCTAAAAATATGTTACTTATGTTAATGTACAATGGGATTATTTTTTCAATGAATTAATATGTAGTTTTTTCCAAGCTCTAATATATCCATAAATATAAACTAGACAAATAAAAGCTCTTTAGCATCCTTAGTAATATGTAAGATTGTAATTAAGCCCTGAGACCAAGAATGTTTGAGAATCACTCCTTCAGAAGATGTGGGGATTTTGCTAAGCAATATTAATATAAGTAAAAATAAAAGCAGTTTGGTAGTTTTACAAGTAGGTAGTTGTGCTATACCTAATATATTGAGTTGACTCATATGAAATTATCAACATGGAACCATTATTTGCCTACAAGAATGGTCATTTCATGTGGTAAACCTAGTAAAAAGATATTGTTATCATCTAACAAGTGGGCTATATTTATCTTGGTACCTCATTTCTCAAAAACTGAATCATCTCATTTCAATTCAGAGGCTCTTCACACAAGTGTACTGGCTTGTGCTTCACACAAGTATACTGCTGACAGTGTATACAGAGGGTAGTAGTGAGAATGTCTAGGAAAAGGGCAGCTTCATTAATTCCGTAAGATAGATTCCTCGAAGTAGAACTACTGGGCCAAGAAGCTTGAACATACATTTGACTCTTTATTGCCAAACTGTTTTCCAGAAAGTTGTGCTAATTTATATTTCCATCTGCCATGTTGTAGAGGCTGCTTTACTTCTCTGCACCACAGCTGGGTTTTCTCTCTTTATCTCTTACTCATCCTCCCCTCTCCCTTCCTCATATCCCCTCCCTTCTCCTCTCCTCTGTTTTCCAAATGACCTTAACAGGAAAAATGTTATCTTACTTTAATTTGCATGATTTTGATCTTTAATGACTGGCAGGTATTGTTTTCCCAAATATTCTTTGCTGGCCACCAACTGTGCCTCTCCAGTGAGTCACTTTTATTTTCAAACCTTAATATCCCTCAGTTCAGTTCAGTCGCTCAGTCGTGTCCGACTCTTTGTGACCCCATGGACTGCAGCTCGCCAGCCCTCCCTGTCCATCACCAACTCCCGAAGTTTACTCAAACTCATGTCCATTGACTCGGTGATGCCATCCAACCATCTCATCCTCTGTCATCCCCTTCTCCTCCCACCTTCAATCTTTCCCAGCTTCAGGATCTTTTCAAATGAGTCAGTTCTTCACATCAGTATTGTAGTCTGTAGTTAGAAAATGAGCAAAGTCCACTGGTCTGCAGGATATGGAATGCATTCTTTTGGTTTCATTATTACCTATTTGCTAAACAAATGAGCTGATGCCAATCAAATGCCACTGTTCAAAGTATCTCTGGCCAGAAACATAAAATGTTGAAACCACAAGTAACCTTCTCATTAGACCCTGCACTGGTCAATACAGCACTTTAGTCTAATTTGGGGCCCTGTAGTTTAAAAGGAAAGTGAAAAGCTTCACTTCAAAAAAATGAACAGTAACAGAAGAGTAAACTTGAAACAGGTCTATCTAACTGTGAGGCTACTGCATATTATCTAGTTCCTTGCTGGCACTTTCCTCTGGCTTGAAGTCTTTAGACAGTCTCTAGAAGTCTCTGGACAGCCTTTCTCTGTATATGTGTATCAACACATCTGAGATAGTACCTCTTAGAAGACAAAGGTCATGTTTAGTTCTCTTTTTATAATTCTGCACAAATAGATCCTTTCTAAGCATTCTGTTTAGTTGTATATTGAGATTGCGGCCACATGTAAGAAGAAAAAAAAAAAAAAGGAGAATGGGGAGAAAAATTATTGTAAATATATTTAATAGAAAAATACTGAATACATGATAGGGAAGGAGAGGACTCCAGATGCCGGTAAGAATCTTTGAATGAAAAATCTTGAGAAATCCTTCTTATGATGTAACCATGCTATGACCTAGACAGGAAAGGGAATAGTGAACTGTAAGCTTCCCTGGGGATATAAAGAGATCAAAATTGAAAGGGAAACACCCTGACATAAATGTCTAAAAACAGCAGACTCCCTGGTTTCCTGTGTTCTGTTGACCAGATCTCTTTATTAACTATCTCCCAGGCCTCACCAGTATCAATAGTTGTTCATAATGATGGCCTGAGGGCAGAGCAAGATCTTGAAGTGCCCTCTGACTCATCAAAGAAAGATTAAATTAAATGTATTTTGTTGAGGTCTAATTCTTTTAAAATTGGTAATCCATGTGTGGTATAGATGATAATTCCCTATTAATCCAATATTTTATTCGACCAGAGCAATCTTTGAGTCATCTATTTCCCACCCACAAGGAGTTGATGCTAGTCTTTAAATGTCGTTGAGCGTTCATCAGTTGCGTCTCTATTGTACGTCGCTCAAGGAATTTACATAAGCACAGCTGAGTATCTCTTGTTTTCTTGCTCTGCGATAAAAGTTCATTTTTAAAGCCTCAAATTGCGATTTGTCAAAGTCCATTTGCCAGTTCTCTAACAATTTCAGCCAAATTGTAAATTGTATAACTGTCTGCATCATTTGCATACATAATCATGTTAGAGTGATGGTATAATCTAGGCACATCATTTATTAGAAGAGGGAACAATAGCAGCCAGCTTCCAATTCTTGGGATACTCAGAGTAATTTATTACATAGCTGATGTTTTCTTTCTAATTTCCACCAAATGATCTCTTTTAGAATGATGAGCACTAAGGACGGCTGTCCCTTGTGGATTATCTTTACTGCTTTCCTAATCTTGAATTGAGAGCCAAGACGAGCACCACATTACACTTATGCTTCATTCACACACACACACACACACACACACACACACACACACACACACACACACAGAGTAATTTCAGTCCAAACAATATCACAAGAGTTCAATGAAACATCCTCCTGAAATGGTGCCCTGTGTTAAATTAATTTGATCTCTGAGTCTAGTTATTGAGTATTCTTTTCTGTGCATTGATAATTTGCCAATTGCTTGCTTCCTATTTTTAATCAATCTTGCAGATAATTTACCAGCCAACTAAATTGTTTTACTGGCCTATCACACTTCTCTACTCGACAGAGAGCAAAAGTAAATACAATCAGTCGTGTGTTGCACCATAGGAAATTTATGATGACCCCAGGCAAGTAGCTTTCTGCAAGACTAATTTATGTATAGTCACATCTGTCACTGTGGCACTTGGACACATCTTAGGCTTTTTATTAGTTATTCCTGGTAACAACCCTTGTGATCATGAGGTGGGTCAGATATCTCCTTCTTCAAGAGGCCTCTGAAATTTCATTAGATGCTACATTTCAGGACTCAGTCCTCAAGTCAGGAGTTCAGTCCAAACCACCGATCAGGGTCACCTCAAGTCCTAGGACTCAGAAGCTCTACCAGGCCCAAATTCATTACTCCATTTATTAATTTTTCCCCACAATAAATGCGGAGAGAAAATCACTTTTCTGGGGTCATAAAATAATTTAGTTGTAGTAGGGATTAAACTTCCTTGTAAGTTAATGATTAACAAAGACTCAGACCTGGATTCTTATTCTGACTCAGCCATTTATTAATGGTGTGACTTCGGGCAAGTTGCCTCCCTTCTCTTGCAACACTGTCATCTTTTTGAAAGTGAGGGAAACATTGCTTATCCTTTGGGCATTATTGTGAGTGTTGAAGTAGTAACAGGTCACTGTCTGTCTTCTGGGCTAGGTTATTTATACTCCTTCCTGTGTTTAATCCACAACACAGCCTTACAAGAGGTGGAGGGTGCCTCTGTATAGAACTCCTGGTACAGAATCTACACTCAATATTATTAGGATGCTATGTGGTAACTCATTCTTAGAGTTAGTAGAGAACATCACCATGGTTGTCTTTCTTTCCTGCTGTTTATTTACTAGAAACATCTTGGAATTCAGAGAGGAATCTCTTCAAGTTGCAAAATTACAGGTTAAGAGAATTTGAAGTAATTTTGGCTTAAAAAATTCAAGTGTGGGCAGAGACCAACTGATGAGGCTCTCTGCTGACTCTCAGAACAAATGTGTATATCTCAGCTTTCACATATAAGCCTGAAACTCACCAGATCCAACTGTCTCCCGAGTTACAGAGGCACATCTGTCACTGCCTCCAGCCAGAGTCATGCTCAGGTACCACCGAGCATTACTGCTTGATGGCTGTATACACATAGGCTCTTAGAATAGCACATGTCCTACAGTAAGTGCTGAGTAAGCATTAGCTAGTGTTGTTACCATAAGCATTACCCTACTCTCATCACACCCACTAGTTACGTTTGCTGGATCAACTTTCTTAATATACAAAGCTAGAAAGATTCTCCTGTCCAGAATGAGATTTGTTTGAATGACTTTCATATTTTTATGACCGAGTGATACTACCTAACTTTCCATAAATATTTGTGGAACAGAAACAGGTGTGCATGCCCTGCAGACAAGGCATCTCTAGAGATATAAAGATGAAGAAGCCGTGAATCCTAACCTCAAAGAGCTTATAATCTGCTGAGAGAGAGGGTGGGGACTGGTCATAATGCAAGTCAAACTGGGAATTTTTTAAATATTGTGTGTGTGTGTGTGTAAAGTGCAACAGGATGGGAGGGGTTATAGAACTTCCTAGAAGAACTGACCATAGAGCATGGCCTTGAAGGATTAAGGTATCCTTTCCTTCCAGCTATCCACCTGCCCTTCCCCCTAAGCCCCAGGAACTGAGTAAGAGGACTGCAGAGTCAGTGCATGCATGATCTTGGCTGTCGAGGCCATCCTGTGGATAGAGAAGAGATATAGATGTAGATCAATGGCTACAGGAGAGTGGGGTGAATGCTCATAAAGAGACTCTAGGAGGGGCTAGAGGAGCCCAGAGGAGAGTCTTCTAAACTGGAATGAGAAATCAGGAAAAGCTTTCAGGAAGGAGGTGATGCTTGAGGCAGATTTTGAATAATAGTTTAAGGAGATCATGAAGAGGATAGAAAAGAAAAAAAGACAAGCTAGGTCAAGACATGGAGGCAAGAAAAGTGTCGGAGCTTTATGGCACCCCAGGCAGCTCAGAAAATGCAGGAGAGCTGAGAATGAAAGCAGAGTAAGGTGGGCAGGATGTTAGGACTATAATGGGGCAGGTGGGGGGAGAGCCAAGGAGGCAGCCTTCCAGACAGAGGGACCAACAGGATCACAAGCACAGAGATCTAAAAAGTGAATCACGCAGAAAGACAGCAAGTGGTGTAGCTGGAAGAGAGGTGCGTCTGAAAAGGTGAAATGGGGCAAAGTCCATCTTCCTCCTGTGGAATTTCTGTCTGGCTCCCTCAGCACCATCTGGCTGGCCCAGTTCTCAGTGGTACAGTATAGTCATTCTGACTCCAGCAGCCCCAACCTCCTCCCCTGCCATACCAATGGTTTTATGACTTTGATTTTGATTCTGGGCCAACTTGGCCATATGGCTGGGCTTCCTTAGTACAGAAACCCTTTGAGCTATTTGCCCTGAGTAAATTCATATTTTCTTCTAGGCTTCAGATCTCTCTCCCATGTAGCTTTTGATTGGCCTCCCATTTCGACCAGCAGTTAGCATCAGAAAAAGATGGTTAGGAAATAAATACCTAAGAGATAGTTCAGAATGAAGGAATTCTTTCCACAGCACTCATTCGAGAGAATTTCAAGACCTCAGAAATAATTAGTCTCATTCCAATCTGGGCCACATCTATGAATTCTAACAAGGTTGTATTCTTACACATCATCCTCAGGTAAGGACTGACTGTTGGACTCCAGCAGTCATAGAATGAATAGTAATGAGCTTAAATCTCTGCATTTAAATGTCTTTTTTCAAACGATAGTCATGTGAACCACAGAAAAAGAAATTTCTTCCCAGTGATTTATGTTCTTGGTGTTTTCTGGGAATTTTGTCAATCTTCAGAGAATGGTCTGATCATCAGTAGATTGCATTAAAATCCTCAGAAGTACTAGCATGCCATAAATGCCTTTATTTTTTAATATATAGTAAGCATTAATAGCGCTTCCCAGGTGGCTCTAGAGGTAAAGAACCCACCTGCCAATGCATTAGACATAAGAGATGCAGGTTCGATCCCTGGGTCAAGAAGATCTCCTGAAGGAAGGTATGGCAACCTACACCAGTATTCTTGCCTGGAGAACTGCATGGACAGAGGAGCCTGGGAGGCTACAGTCCATGGGGTCACAAAGAGTCAGATATGACTGAAGCAACTTAGCATGCACGCATGCAAGTATTGATAACTGTCAGGACTTTTTTCTAATAATTTAACCCCTAAAATGCCTAGTTTGCACCTAGCTCTTTGTCTGCTAACTTAGATGTTAGTGAAACACAGTGCCTTTCTTTAAGGAGATTTTGTATAATTCAGTATTACCTAAAACAATACAAAACAAAAATAGCAAATCTTCCTCACTGCTATTATTTTTAAGGATTTTTTTACACTCTTTTATTATACTAGAAGGGTCTTTCTCAGACCAAGGCAGTTTGCAGGGTCAAGTCTAAGATGTTTTAGCAACATTTTCTTCTCAAATGGGCAACAAAATCACTAAATCCCTTTGAATTTAGTGAATCAGGCTGAACATTCCAGATTTATTTTAGAACAAAAAGAAATAAATTCATCTGAAACATGCAGATTATTCATAGACACAATTGCCCTAATTAATCAGGCTCTTTAGGTTGAAACGAACTGGAACCAAACTCACATTAGTAAAACTAGGAACATATTAATTCGTATACCAAATGCCTGAGCTAGGTGGCTTTAGGCTCAGCTGGATTCACCAGCTCAAATATAACATCTATCTCACTTCCTCTCTTTCCTCACACCCTCTTAGGTTCTGTTTGCCTCATTTCCAGGTGGACTGTTTGCATGTAATAGTCCTTGGCAGCTCCAGGCTCACATCTACCAATATAACCACCCCAAGGGGAGCCTCCCATTGCCAACAGTTCCAGCAGTGTCTTGGATTGGGCTCTCATTGTCTCAGCTTGGGTCCGTCATTCTAGGCAGGGTGGTGTGATGTCTGACAGTCAGAGTAAGATATCCGCCCCCCCCCAAAAAAGTTTAGAGTACCTATTCCAAAAGGGAAGACAGCAAGTAATGCCCATTTTCCATTATGATAGCCTCAATAAATTCTAGTGTGTTGCAAAATCAAGTGGTACAGTCAGGTGAAGGACACAAAACCACAAACTAACAATAATAATGTAAAAAATAAAATATGTCATCAAAATTTGAGTTTTTCTAAATTTTTAAATGCCAAATAGTTCCTTTGTATTTTCACCCACTTCAAGAAATTAAACTATGATTGGCCCAGATGATTCCTAAATGTACTTGAAGATTTTTTTTTTTTAAATCTAAATTCTATTTATTAATTAGATTGATTAGTTCATTGTTTCAGAACCATCTAAAAATGGCTTCCAGGTCATAGAGCTAGGTAAACTACATTAATACTGTGTAAATGATCTGACACTTCCGAGATTTTTTTCTGACTATGACTTCCCTACAGAGCCAATCTAAGATATACTCCTTCAGGGGATTTTTTTTTTTTACTTAATATTATTTTATAGAAGAAGCCAAGAGAGATTTCAACTCTATATTTGAGTGAAAATATATCACATCATTTTCATATGATTACTTAATAATATTGAATTTTTCCTTCAAATTTACAATCACATTCCCACCATAACTCTAAATATATGAAATAGAAATTCATGAAGGAATTTTATGGGTAAAATAAAAAGTATTCCCTAGAAATATTTAATAGCTGATTAAAATTTTTAATTATAAACTTTTAAAAGCCAAATAATACAGTCCAAATGTGAGAATAGAAATTTTACCAACTTGATTTGATTTTATTACTGTGAGCATAAGTTCTGCTTGCCTGGAAAAAAAATAACATTTTTTTTAGTTTATTTCTCTCTTTTTAACACTAAGGTGTAATACTCAAACAAAATCTCTCACAAAGGCACTTATCATTTTATTCTATTTTTCCATCATGTGCACATTTCTTTTCATTTCCATTTCTTCCATGTGGAACATTGATCACAATAAAAGGCAAGCATCTCTTTCACAAATTGACAAGAGTGGTGATTCTCTTTTTAAAAAGATCATAATAGATGCAGATTTAGAAGCTTTAGGGTTACTTCATAGACTCTTTTTTTTTTTAACTAAGTAATGCCAAGCTGCAAAACACTCTTTACCTTATTTCTGAAATAAAAGTTACATGGAATTCAGCAGCACATCAAGAATGTAACAACATTCACTTTGGACTTAGCATCCTTCATGCTCTCATTGTGCATCTGAACTCTTGTGAGGCTCCCTTTCATCCAACAAGGCCTCCCAGAGGTACCTGTTTCAGCGATAAGATTTGCCAATTTTTCATCATTCCAGAAAAGATAGTAGCCGACTGTCTCTCTAGTGGACTCGGTGATCTTACCTTGAGGTGTTAAAAATCTCTAAGGGCTATAAGGACTTGTGTAAATTACAGCCATGCAGAGAGGCATTGAAAAATCAATAAGTAATGAAATAGTACTGGAGTGAAGTAGCCAAGAGAGCAATGGGTGGGAAACTCCCAAGGACACAGTTTCATTTTGTCAAAAGGTAAAGAAGATGTTCTGATGTGTTTCTATAAAACGGGCTTCCTCAGAAACAAGAGGCTATTGGCATAGATGGCAGGAGGATCACTCAACAAGCCACTAGATGCAATGGACTGCAAACTTCTTGGTACAACGGCTTTATTTTAGACAACCATCCATTTTATTCCAGTTAAGCAATAAATATGACATTTTCTTCATTACTCTGGGTGTCTGCCCCAACACAGTTTTTCTATCCCCTGGATACCCAAGTGTAGCCCATTTCCTCCATTCTATAAGGGACCATGCGTATTGCTTCCACAAACCATCCTCATCCTTTCTGATTGTACATTAGCAGTGTTTCCTCAAGAAAGTGACAATGTGGTTGAATCTGGCCATCTGTTCCCAAGTGCTTCCACCCATTCACAGATGACTGTGGATGTATTCAGCCTGGAGGCCACAGCTCTGCAGTCCAGAAACATTCATATAGTTGAGTCCCTGAGCTGATAATAAAATCTGCTGCTGCTTTTTCTTTCATTCTTTCTAACTTTTAAAATTTGAAATGACATCATATTGATATTTTTGATGTTGATAATTTGTTTTGAGATGGTCGAACTAATTTTTATAAAATCATATTTGAGTATCACAAAGAAGTAGATGAGGGGAGAGATCCAATGCAGTTGACTTTGCTAGGGAGAACCTACTTCCCTCCTGCTGATGGGTGAAGGTCCCCTTTTATCTCTGCCCTTTCCGATGGTGATAATGCCCCTTGCTCCTTACATAGCCATCTGATGTGTAAATTAAGCTAACTATAGAGAAGGATGAGCCAGGCACCAACTGAATCCCAAGGTCTCGAGCAAGAAAAAGGAAACCATAAAGATGTTACCCAAGAACTGATTGAAATGATAGGATTACAATTGCTGTGTGTGTGTGTGTGTGTGTGTGTGTGTGTGTGTGTGTGTAACTTCTGTCCTTTGTTTATCAACAGAACAATGAAAATTGGTCATCAGCCTCTATTTTGGGTCAGTTGGTGTCACTCAAGCTATAGGAGTTGAAACTTAAAAAAAAAAAAGGTGCCTGCCTGGAAAAGAAAAAAGTAGCCATGAGTGTTTGTACAATTAAAAGACTTATAGTCTTGGTGAATTGTGATTCAGGTCTTAAAACACCAAATAAAATATCCTACTTATCTCCTTTCCCTTTATCAACACCCAAGTACACTTGGAACACTGACAAGCAGAATCTTTCATATCTGATGAAACCAGGGCAGTAACTATCAAGTGAAAAGGACTGAGATGTGAACCAACTTCCAGCCTATTCCCAGCCCATTTACAATATGTTGAGTATGTTTCCTGATAACCGATGAACTAATTTTTTAATATGTGTCAGATACACAGCATCTGTATACACTCCATTATAATTCAGAATCTGTATATATACTCCAAAGTGCTGATCACCCTAAGTCTAGCTACCTTCATCACACTTGATCCCTTCCACCCTTCATCCACCCCCTGAACTAGTTTTAATTAATTTTTTTACTCTTAGTCTGTGTCTCCCTATACTACATAGCATGGGAAATGAAGACATATATCACATTTAGGAGAAATCTGTCCATTTCAGGTCCCAGAAAAACACTTTCTGATAAGTAATGAGGAGGTGGTTTAGGTAGTTTGGGTTATCTGGTAGTTTGACTTTCCTCCTCTCCGTAATTACATGAGCACATGGAATCATATCACTTTCTTCGTACCCATGTATTCTGCCATGTCTGAAGGAGGGTTCTTGTTGTTGTTCAGTCCCTAAGTCATGTCCGACCCTTTGCAATGCCATGGACTGCAGCACGCCAGGCCTCCCTGTCCCCCACTATCTCCCAGAGTTTTCCCATGCTCATGTCCATTGAATCAGCAAGGTGAAAAACCCAACAGACAACAGATAAGTACTTGTGCTACACCCAGCTTGCTTGTCTGTCTGCTACATGATGTACTCCCTGAGTAAATCCCTGCTGATCATGCCCACACCATGAACAGAGCAATACCCACCTCCTCTAACAATTCATCCATTGATGCCATTATCCATTGTTTATGACATTGCAACCACAGTAATGAATTGATATGTCTTGATCTTTGAAATGCTTAGACAGGAGGCCACACATTATAAGAAAAAACAATGTCAAGACAACTCTATTCGGCAGGGGTTGGAAATGGATATTGTGCAGGAAAATGCATTAAAGTTGAAGAGAGTTTTGTTTAACATGATGGTTTTAAAGACGTAAACAATTATGATGGGCAATAACTCCTTCAATCAGAAGATTATGGAGAAGCCCTACATAGGCCAGGGTGCTGGTGTGATTCCAAGTGGTGCTACCACCACGAAACACTAGGGGTCACCATATTAATACCAGAGTCTGGGCTCCATTGCTCTCTCGAGAGCCTACCATCCAGGAGCTCTTGGCTCCCTGTTTATTCAAGGAATGTTGCTCACTGCCTATCATTCATGATGTGTGACCCTTTGCAGTTATTTCAAGCACCACTGAAACAATGGGGTAGAGTCCTCTCTAAGCCTCTTTCTGGTGAATGACATTTTTTAAGGGCCACCTAAAGAGTATCAATCCATTATTTGGGGCTAGAGGTAATTATAAGGGGTGTGTAGGCCAATTAACCAAATATAGAACATTTTCATTCAATAGCTGCACAGTATGCCAACTCAAATGCTCTGCTAAATCCTGAGTCTCTCAAACCATGTCAACACTCTTACTTGCCAGGATTGATATTCTGTTTAGTGTTGACTAAAACATTAATCTTTCTCTTCCTTTGTTTCTCATCTCTTTATGTTTTTAATCCCCAATTCAGAAACTAGTTTCCAAAGAAGAAGTGTAAGCAGTTGTCTGTAATCTACAGATATAATATCACCAGGCTCTATCACAGTCTCTAGCATCAGAATGAGAATCTGTTGGCCCAGGTACAGAGGAGGTCACAACCTCACAGTGATCTGATTCTGCTTACTCCTTACCTTAGTCCTAAGAATAATGCTACCCACCCCACCATCATAAGTAGGAAAGCTCTAGTTACCTCATTTGGGGTAGCCTTTCTGAAGGGTAGGATTAAAGCCGTTGAAGATCTGTGAACAGCATTTAAACAACACACACACACACATACACACACATGATCAATATTCCAAGGAAAACAGATGGCAATTAATAATAATGATAAGATCATAGCCTAGATAAAGTGCACATCTAAGTCAAAATTAATTTCAAAGCTTCTGGATTTTAAAAAAAAATGTTTATTTTTCATTTATTTATTTTTATATTTGGCTGTGCCAGTCTTAGTTGAGGCACACAGGATCTTTAGTTTTGACACGTGAACTCTTAATTAGTTACGGCATGTGGGATCTAGTTCCTGGACTAGGGATCGAACCCGGGCAAAGATCGAATCTCTTTGTTTCTCTTTATTGATTGAGTACCTAATATGCAGAGTCATGTATCTGGCAATGGGAGAGATAAAAAGATATACATGTACACAGAAGGTGTACACACTAGTGGTCTTCCTGTGGTTTTCTCTTCCCTTTCTCTTCCCTCACCATTTGTTCTATTGTCTTTTCCAAATATATCCCCTCTCCATCCACCATTTCCCTCACCTTGTTCAGTCATGGTCTCACACTTTTTTCTGCATTTCCTATTATTCTGGACTCCAATCACTCACCTTCACCCATCCTTTCTCTCTCTGTAGCCTATTTAACTATACATAATAGTGGAGAAACTGAAATATATTTTATAACTTGCATTTCTCTTCCCCATTAGGCCTTTCTTTTTCTAAGAAAGAAAAATATTGGTATTACTTTTATTTTTGTGTGTAGCTTTCAGTCAGTTTTTTCTGTGGATTATCGTTTCTTGATAGTGAAAACAGAGGGTTCCCCCTTTTCTTCCTCTGCAACAATCATGGTTTAGTGGAAAAGTGGTTTAAGATATTTCTATCCAGCAAATTAATTTTGCAAAGCCAATGGTATAGAAGTAGAGAAATAAATCAAAACCATGCCAAAGGTGGTATTTGTTAAGAAGGTATTTGGGGAGACTTGAAATATGCTTCTGTCGAACCTGAAAATTAAACTCTTTAGGTCCAACCCTTAATTCCTACCAAATTACAATGAGCCGTACAGGATGTATTCATATCAGAGGGCATATTTGCTATTATTTGTTTTTTAATTTAAGTTCTTTCAAACTCTAGCCTATGAACACCATACATAAGAAAGTTCTTTATCTCACTCGAAATAAGGAAATTTTCATTGTTAACTGAGGGGTTCACAACTCTGACATTTCACTTCTCCAGAGTTGGGAATTCTTAACACAGTGACCCTTGGCTATTTGCAGCTGCCAAAGGGTGGGAAAGAAGGAGAGAGAATTTCTCCGAGGCGCTCTCAGGGCAGTGCAGGCTTGGACAAAAGTTGCAATGGCATCGTCAGAAGCATACTGCTTGAGAAAGACCGTATAAAGTCTAGCTCCAGTTCAGTTACATCATACACTTTATTTTCTTTTTGGCTCACCCGTTGATGTTACCCATAATATAATTTTCAAGTCAGATTAGCATCCTTAATATATCCAAAGCTGTGTTTGGATAATCCTGATGGCCTCATAAATAAGAAGGCAATAAAACAGACATTGCTAACCAAGGCCTATGGATCCCAGCAATTCCATGGTTGTGTTGAAATCCCCAGAAAAACATATGTGGGATTTGGGGTTCATATTAACTTTTCTGCAGAAGGAGTCCAGAATCTTAATTATTTCCTCAAATGAGTCATGTGCCCTCCACCCCAGCAGTTTAAGAACCTACTGGACTCAGGTGTCTTCCCTAAGTGACGTTTTCTGTAACAGAGTCAGGACTCTCCTAGTCAGGCTTCAACACTGCCTGGACTAGAAAATGTCAATTAACGATATAATACCCATAATATTTACTGAGTGTTTTCTACATGCCAGAGCACAGTTGTAAGCACACTGTGTGCAGGCATTTCATCTTTATCAGGTGGAAACTACTCTTATCCACACTTTATAGCTGAGAGTGCTGGAACACAGACAGGTGGGCAGCTCACCATAGACACACGTTGGGAAAGTGGCAGTGCTGGGACACAAGCAGGGTCTGGCCCTGAAGTCCTGGACTTAACCAGTGCTCACCCACTCTGCCTGCTGCTCTTGACTGAGGAGTCCTCCTGGGCAGGGGCTGCCCTTTCAAAACAAAATAGAACTGAGGGTCGAAGAAAATGTGAGCACTAAGAGGTAAGGAAATAAACTTCATCTTGCGTCTTCCTACTCCACATTCCCAGCATGCTGGCAATGCAGGGCAAGGCAGGCAAAAGATCAGGGCACTGCTTGGTGCTGGAGAGGGCGCCAGGGCAGCAGGCAGGTCTGTGGGCCCGAGGGGTTGGTTGGTCATCCACCATCAGGGCTGTCAGCACCTCACATTTGAAGATCACTTCTAGTTGGCAGTCCACAGTCCCATCTCTCCTCCCCTCTCGCCTGCCAGGAAGACCGGTGGATATCAACTAGGGCCAGAGTGATCACAGCCTAGGTTATAGCAGGGCTGTGTCTAGGGCCCAAGTCTCCGGACCCTCCGTCCAAGTTCTCTTTCCATTTCTCTTTGCTGCCTGGCCCATCAGTATCACTTGGCAAGACTCTGTGTGCACTCACCTCTGCTCCAGTGAGCGCCTTTTTACTTGTGGCTGTGGAGTACACATTACTTTGAACCAATACAACCACATTACTTCCACTATCTCATTTAATCCTTGAAACAACCCAGTGAGGTGGCTGTTATTTCCTCAGTTTCACAGACCGGGAAACTGAGACACAGGAGCACAGCTTGTCAATTACAAAACTCAGACTTCATACCCAGGCGTGTCTGATTCCCCGGCATTTGCTCTTCACCGCTGGGCCATGCCACTATCCAGGGAGACAGGAAAAAGCAGAGGAGCAGGAAATGAACAGCCCCGCTTGTATGATGAGCAACGCTTTCTACCTTTTCCGAAGACGGCACAAACGGAAATCTGTTTCAAACACTAGCACATGAGGTTAAAATTAAAGAGGACAATTATGAGCGATTAGTCACTGGAGTGGGGCTCCATGGGCGTCTTCAGAAACAGGATCAGCTCTCACTCACTTGGACCTGGCCCAGAGGAGCCGTCAGAGAAGTCTTTTCTAGGCCTGTGATTCTGTGATTAACTCTTTTAAAGGAGCCAGACTGCCAAAGCTCATTAGAAACAATGGCCCCATTTCTCAGGGGCTGTCGAGTCAAGCAGGTCCTGAAGGAATTTCTTTGGTACCCAGGGATCATGAAATTAACACCAGAGCAGCTGGCACCGGATCACTCTCCTCTGCTGAGACCGCAGGAAGGGAACAGTCACTCAGCCTTTCTGTCCTGAAAACCCAGGAAGCAAGGACAGAGGGTGGTTTGAATTTCAACACTTCTGAATGCATCATTTCAAACAGCCGCTCTTCTTAAATTTTAATTCATTCCAAAGTCCCAGGAGAAACATCCTCAATGAACACAGAGGGGCCAGGAGGGCTTTGAAAAGCTAGTGGGAGAAGGTGATCAGGAAGGACTCTGAGGCTCATGTGCCAGAGCCAGGGGAAGGGGTCCGTCTGTCTCTGATCCCTGAAGCAGGCCACCCGAACAGGGGCCTTCAGAGCTTCTGCATAGACGCCTGGCATGGACGGCCAGCCAGCACCACAGAGCTGCCACCAGCAATGCTTCCGAAGGAGGAGGCTAGAAGGCCAATGCACTCAGTGGGTAAAACTCTTCCATGTGGAACCTTCCCTAAGCTTCCAACATTATGTCTACTGAAGAGTGTTATCTCAGCCCAGAGGAGGCCCGCCCCCCCTGCAAGACAGAGAGGCCATAATGCTTCCCTCCAAGGGCGGCGGGGATCCCAGGGGCAGCCTCGTCCCAGACCCCAGAGTATTGGGTTTTCTCCTCCTGCAGCAAGAGAAATATGTATCTTGAGGTTCTCACTGAAAAAACTGTGGATCAGAGAGAGCCAGAGAAAGGTCTGACTTATGGCCACTGTAAAAGAAAAAATGAGAAACTGGAAAAGAGAGAGAGAAAGAAGAAACAAGTGGGGTGGAAGAATGTAGAGGAGGGTCAGAGTTTGTTTGTTTGTTTTTTCCTGCCACAGTTTCTCTTTTGGAGATCTGAAATCTGCAAGTGTTACGTCAAAGCTTTCTCCAAGTGTCTTGATGGGGGTTTTTTGTTGTGGGGTTGCTGCACTCCCGGGACTCATTGGGATGGCAGGATAAAAATTAATTAGAGGCTGTTTGGAGGGGGCTTTGCAAGACAGCCTGAGGCTACACTTCAGTCTGGTTGTTAGAAGCAATATCATCACCGCCTCCTTGCCCAGCAAACAGACCTGCGCTGGGGGCAGCCAGGGGGAGCCTCGGAACGTTCAACACAGACATCAGAGCCGAGACTTCCTCCCAGAGAGATTACTTACCACAAGCCAGTGGATCTACCTGCTGACAAGCTCAGAAATATGTCTTGTTTCATTTTCAGATTTTTAAGAGGGGTTACATAGGAAGCTTACAGAATCCTGATGAAATGGTTGGTGGAGGAAGAGATACTTGCCTCCTCCACGCCTCTGACTATGACGTCCAGGCAGGGCAGAGCCACCAGTCTAGCACAAGGCAGACACAAGGCCCTTTCCAGGATCTGCCTCCTCCTTCTAGAGGGTGGCAAACTAAAAAGGAGGACCCCAGGAGCTGGCACGCTTCTACACGACCAAGGCTGACCCATGATTATTTCAAATTCAGACAGTTCACAGGAAAAATAATGCAAGCCCTCTTGGCACCCCTTTCTCTTTCTCCCTTCCCTTCCTCTGCCCTGTGATCCTCACGCCTCCTCTCCTTTCTCACCTATATGTCACCTTTCTCTACCTGAAATACTGGTTCGGCGAGTGACCTTGGGGTTGGATCATCGGGAACCGGCTCCTTAATTCCAGATAAAATAGTTCAAAGCCCGATATTAGTCCCAGCATTTTGTTAGTCACAAGTAGCTTTCCCAGCTGTATGTTTTACCCAGAAATGGAAAATGCAAAGGAAGCCTGGGTATCCTTCTTAAGAGCACTGTCAGCCATTATGAGAGATCCTGTGCACTGCATATGTGTTTATCTCCAGATCACAGTAAACATGTTAGCTAGTTAGTCCCTATAACATTTCCTGTGATGCAAGCAATCATTAAGATCCCTGTTTTAGAGGGATGGGATGGGGAGGGAGGTGGAAGGGGGATTCTGGAGGGGAAAAGCATATGTACCCATGGTGGATTCATGTCAATGTATGGCAGAACAAATACAATGTTGTGAAGTTAAAAAATAGAAAATAAACTAATTAACGGAGAAGGCAATGGCACCCCACTCCAGTACTCTTGCCTGGAAAATCCCATGGACGGAGGAGTCTGGTAGGCTACAGTCCATGGGGTCGCTAAGAGTCAGACACGACTGAGGGACTTCACTTTCACTTTTTCCTTTCATGCACTGGAGAAGGAAATGGCAACCCACTCCAGTATTCTTGCCTGGAGAATCCCAGGGACGGATGAGCCTGGTGGACTGCCGTCTGTGGGGTCGCACAGAGTCGGACACGACTGAAGCGACTTAGCAGCAGCAGCGAAATAATTAGAAAAAAAAAAAAAGATCTCTGTTTTATGGATGGAAAAACTGAGATTGTTCCTAATTCCCATGTCCAGAAAAAGGCAATCTATGTGTGAGCTCAAAGAAAATTTGGAGCATCCGAGGGCCCTCCCTGCTCCCCAGACTTAGCTGTATCTGTTTTATTGCCTATAATTGCTTCCTTGCATCATGGTGAGGATGGGGGTGGGGTAAACCAAAGGGAACAATTATCAAAAGAAAAACAGCAAGCCTCCCACTCCCTACCCCCCCGCAAACAGCCACATCCAAAATGAATTCACCAGCTGCGTCATAATATGAAATCACACCACCACACAACAGTTTAGCAACTTCCCTATTTGAAAGGTGCATTCTTTAAGGTGAGTCTTGTTCCCTTGAGCTCAGACAAGGAGTGATCCTGGCAGTCATCAAATCTTCGGGAGAGGACAAGAAGACTTCTTCGTGGGCAGGCTTACCATCGAACCTAAACACTGAGCTTATTTCAGAGGGGTGTGAGCACTGGTGAGCCAAGCTGGCATCACCTCTGTGTTCTGATTTGCTTACACATAACCAAAGGGACAAGACTTAGTCCCCAGTGCATGGAGACCATAGCAGCTGGTCAGTGAGTTCAGAGGGGAGCCTAGGACCACCCCTTGCCCACTTGCTCTCTGCCAAAGGGACGTGAAAGGAGCTATGTGAAGGCTGCTCTCAGAAACCAGGTCCCCACTTAAGTCAGGGCCAAGGGATATGGCTACATACAGCCAAATCCGCTCCACTAAGTGCTCTCAAAACTAACCAGTCTGCCCGAAAATCAATCTACCACTTTATAAGCAGCCAGCATATTTAGAACCATGGAAATTAAAGATGGAAAAGACCTATTAAGCCTTCTAGATCATTCCCTAGGGCCCAGTGCAGGCTCGTTCCCCGAAGTACATTTGTTAGCGCTACGTCAGGCCTAATTTCAAGTGTCTCAAGCAATGAACATAAAGGAGGCAGAGACAGTGGTGTCGGCCCATGCCAGGGAACAATGATTGTGTGATTAGAATCCTCCACTCTGCTTGCTGGCCTTTGGCATGCCCAGAGAGGGTTTGGATTCCCCAGGGCTTGGCTCAGAAGACACCAGCAGCTTCTAGAGTGCTAACATTTAGAGAACTTCTCACTTCTTTGTGTGTAAGCAGAGTAACACCCTGCCTTTCAGGAGCATCAAGAGGCTGATACCTTACAGACCATTTCCATAAATAAATTGTCATAAGGGGAGAAGAGAGAATCTAGGTGTGCCAGGACTCATGTTCAAATGAACTAAACCCTACCCCCACCCCCCCAGGAATCCAGTCTTCTCTCTTACAAATTTTATTCTGGGTTGGTCATGGGTTCGCCAAACTCCATTTCCAACTGGTGGAACATTTTGCAAGATGCCAGGGCTATATTCTAGAACATCCAGGAGCTAGTGGTAGGAAAATAAGAACAGATGGCTCACAATAGCCAGGTTTTTCTGAGAAATCATTTCTCTTTTTATCTCTGTTCCCAGCTAGAGAGGAAACAGGTCACATTCACAATTTCAAGTGGAAGACTCTTTAAATGAGGGTAAACAGAAGCCAAAGCTGATAGAATCCAGAGAACAAAGGGATCAGAACTGAACGCAAGCTGTATCCTTTCTAGTTCTCCATCCTGAACCAATGGAGAAAGTCCCTTTAGATATTTACATTAAAAATTCCAAATCCCAGCATTGCGAAGTCCTGCTCTGTTATAGGACATGAACCAAGAGAGAAGGGAGTCTTTCACGGGTCCAGTGCAGAAATGACAAGTGACAACTCGTCGACCCCAAAGACCTCAAAAACGAGACCATGTCCCATTTCCTGGAATAGGAATTCCCTCCAAAGAGATTCTTGTCCCCCTTACCTGGTCTCAATGAGGAAGCCCATTTTCTTTCCTGCACACTTAAACTGAACTTTCCAAAGCCTGAAGTATGACTCACAGGGCAGCAGCACATTCATTTGTGAAGCCCCCCACCTCCCACCCCCTCACCCTCCTCTCTATAACTCTGTTCTCTTCCACTTTAAAGCATTATCTCATCTCAGCATTGCCACTTTTTTTAAGTTCAATGTCAATAGCTAGTTAGGAGAGGGCAGGAGGGTCAGGGTTTAGGACTCCAAACTGTCCTTGACGTTTCTCTGTAGACGGATCTGCTGTTTGCATCAGCCCCATAAAAAAATTAAAAAAAAATAAAAATCCCTCTTTACTATCTGAGAAAAGATCAGAACAGGAAAATGTCAGTTTGAGAGCTGACAGAATTCTGATAAGAATGAACTGGAAATGAGAGAAAGAAAGGAAGAAATGCTGTCACTCGGAGTTTTTAATTTAATGTTTTTAGACAAATACGTTTCCCACTGAGTGCGTATGTGTTTTTCATACACGACTCTTCCGTCCCTCCACCTCTTTTCTGAATGCTCTTCTTGAGAGAAAGCCTGTCTATTTTGACTTGATTTGATTTGATTTTTATGGTCTTTCCACAACCTTTCAAAGATCTGGAAGGGTCAGCCCTCCTGGCCTGAGAGCTGAGAGCACATTCACTCCACGGCATTTCTTCTTCTGAGCCCTGGAATCATTTCTGCTTTCAGAAGTATCTCTACATATTTTTAGAGTTAGGGAGATAATTTAAATTCTCAGGCTTAATTGAACCAACAGAATAGAGAATGGAGCACTCCAGATGGAAACACTTTCTGAGTGTGACGACCTCCGAGTTCAAATTTAATACCTACATAATAAAGGCTTGAAGATAATATAATGGGCATTGTTTCTGTTGCCTTTTTTTTTTTTTTTTTTCATTTGTGTAGCAACTTTACTGTTAGAGGAAATGGCTGGTGTTTTTAAATACAGGCTACACGCAACATCAAGAAGTGACCCCCATTAAAAGATATACTTTTCATGAAGAAAAGGCCAAGTCTTTGATGAATAAAACACTTGGTAAGAGTTAAGTGTTTTTCTGAACGAAGGAAAAGAAAAAAATCTACAACTTTTCCTGGAAACGAGGCAGTTTCCCAGTTCATATACAAAGCTTCACTGAGCACCTATTCTACGCCTGGCATTCTACCAGGCGTTTTATGTCATCTCACTTAGATATGATTATCTACATTATACAGCTGAGAAGAATGAGGTGAAGAGGGATGGGTTTGCCCAAGATGACATGGAAGTGGCCCAAGAGACACAAGGTGCACGCCTGGTGGAATTGTTAAGCCTCCCCTGTGTGCAGGCCATGTCCAACATTTAGTGATTTTTGTCCTGCATCTTTATGCAGGGCACCTTAAATGTCCTATACTCAGCTATTTTTTAATAACTTACAAAAGCTTGTGAGAGCTACTTTTAAAGTTGTTTATTTATTACTTATGTATCTGGCTGAGTCATGTCTTAGTTGCGGCACATGGGATCTTCAGTCTTCATTGTGGCACTCAGAATCTTTAGTTGAGGCATGAAAACTCTTAGCTGGAGTATGTGGAATCTAGTTCCCTGACCAGGTATCGAACCCAAGCTCCCTGCACTGGGAGTGCAGAGTCTTAGCCTCTGGACCACCAGGGAGATCCCTAGAGCTACTTTTCAAATTTAACTAAATTTCTGTTTTTTTGTTTGCTTAATTTGGCACCTCTGACATCTGGGTCATAAGATCCCAAATCCAGAGGTTTGCCCTTTCTTCTACATGAAGAAATGGATTTTTCTGGACGCTTGATGAAACAATGTACACACTAGGCCTGATCTGTAGTAGTTAGGAGTGTGGGCTCTGCAGTTGTTGGGACTCGGGTCTCATCCTTGTTCCACCACTTACAAGCTTTGTGACCTCAGGCAAGATTCTTAACCTCCCTGAGCCTTGGGCTGCCTGACTGTAAAGTGAGGATAAGAGTGGTGCCTACTGCATAGCATCGTATGGAGATTTAAGAAGAGAATGCATGTAATAAAATAACCCAGTTTCTGGCACATAGTAGGTGTTCAAGAAATACTAGCCATTACTTTTATCTTCAAAACCATTCTACGATAGATCTTCAAAAGCATAACTCTGCTCAAGCATCCTTTTGCTTTAAAACATCAACTATCTATAAGAGACAGTGCAAATCCCTTAACTCTGTCTGTAACATCTTAGGCATACTGGCCCCACCAAACTTGGCAAGCTATTCCCTACTACCACTTATAGGAGATAGCCAATTAGTGATTGTCAGCATAGCCTGTTGAATACAGCTCTGAATTTGACTAAGGAAACAATTATGTTTTCAGACTTAAGTGTGAAGTCTTTCTCTGCCAAATAGGATGAACTGAGAGTGGGTCCTTGGGCCTCCTTGTCCTTAAAGGTGGACTTTTCAAGTAAAGATGCCAGATATCTTAGTCCCTTGTGGCTCAGATGGTAAAGCATCTGCCTACAATGTGGGAGACCCAGGTTTGATCCCTGGGTCGGGAAGATCCTCTGGAGAAGGAAATGGCAACCCACTCCAGTACTCTTGCCTGGAAAATCCCATGGACGGAGGAGCCCGGTAGGCTACAGTCCATGGGGTTGCAAAGAGTTGGACACGACTGAGCGACTTCACTTCACTTCACTTCTGGGATCCTCTGAGCCAGACCACCACAGTGGAGTAGCCAAAATTCTAGAGAAAGTGTCAGTAGGAAGGTTTCTGTGAGGAAAAGAGTTAAGGTTTTGACTGTCCACCACCCTCCACTCTCACCACCCCTCCCTCTGACTAAGCCCATTTGAGATCACGCCTCCTGGCTTCGAAGCAGGCAGGCTATAAACACTAAGGAGGAATTTTACTGGCCCATCCTCAACTCACTATTTTATTGTCTGGCATTTCCGCTACCTTCTCTGGAAATTGACAAAAATGTCTTCTATAAAACAGCGAACGGCTTTGCAGGCTAGTATTCACGTTGTCAGCAAGGGCCTCCTCTGTAGCTGCATTGTCTTCTCTCGCACTTGTCACGCTGTCTCCTGGTCACCCTGTGTTCTTGAGAGGTGCCAGCCGCTGGATGCTTCTATCACTGACCTGGGAGACATGGAGAAGCACCAGGCCCTGGCAGCTCCCCCGTGCACAGGGCAAACCCTTGAACCCCAGGACGTAGGCAGGAGGTTAATTCAGAAGGGAGGGTAGGAAACCACCCAAAAGAGCCGGCATTCCCCCTGTGAGAGAAAAGAAGCGGTAGGCCAAAGGCTCGCCTTAGTAAAAACCAAGGATACAAAACAGGCCTCTTTATAGACACATGACCTGCATCCCTGAGGCCCTGCTCTTTACGGATTCATGCACTGGCATAAGTTCTAAATTGCTGCCAGTTTCACAACTGTTTTTAATTTAAAGGCCTCCAGGCCATGATATTCCAGGGCAAAGAGAGATTTTTCGTCAAGCAGAGCAGAAGAACGAGATCAGAGCGCCCCCACGGCTTGCGACAGCCGACTTCACCTCCTCCGCTTAGGAAATCGTAATTAATTTCTCCCCATCTCCAAAACGTACTTCCACTCGGAGATAAGCGAGCACTCTGGAAACCACTCAGAGAAGGCTCCGAGGGGCAGAGCAGTCAAGCGCAGCAGCTACAAACATAACTTCTTTTTCAAAAAAAAAAATAAAACAGAAGGACATCTCAGAGTTTTCCAGAAGTTAAGACAGTTGCAGTCTGAGCTATAACATCCACAATCTCCAGAGGCCGAAGGAAAGAGATGAGTGCAGTGGCAGCCCAGGACTGGAGTTCACACAGACAGGGAAGGCCTGACAAATCCCTTTGTGGAGGGGGAGGGGAACACAAGCAAAGGCAGCTCACCTCACTTTACAGTAACCAGTTGCGAAAGAACAAGACAGTGAGCCAGGGCAATTATACAGACATTTTATTATCCACTGCTGCCTTTTGAAAGGCCAAGTATGAACTTCTAAAAGTTCTAGTTGGGAACTTCTTTACTTCCTCTTCCTCCCAGCTCCAAAGAAAAGGCCAGGAGAACCAGGGCCTTGCCCAACGTGTTCTGTACCTTCCTGACATTTAGAAAAGGCACTCTCCCTGGAGGAACATTTAGGAGAAGATGCCCCTACTGGGTAGACTGCATGCCTGAAGGACTGATTCTTCCCATGAATGAAGAAGTTACCTGTCCCTCCACGTGGCCACTGCCCTGTGTCAGGCCACGTCACAAGGCAGCCTGGCAAGTAGAACATCAGCTGGTTTCAGCCTCCATTTGTCCCCTCAGCCAGGCACACTCACCAAACCCACAAAACCCCCAAGCATACACGGAGGTCCTAACAGGAACGATGCCTCCAACACACTTGTGTGACGCATTGACCTTGTACAGCTGATTGCCTCCTTCCTCCCAACCATCAGAGCCTATTTTTCCCAGGACATTTTTGCCCCATTCCCTTTGAGCGATTATTGCATATTCACAGCCAAGGGCACCAAAGGAAAGGAATGGAACTTGGGTTAGAAGGGCAAAATTTCACCCCAGTCCACTCGTCGTAGATAATGGAGCTGGTAGTGATGTGTGATGTTCAACAGCCCCATGCGGGCTTCCCCATCCATCTGGAAGAAACCTGTGCTGCCCACATCAGAACAGAGGGGTTTGGAGTGTCAGTCTCATTCATACAGACAAAGCTGATATAAAGAGATGTACAGCTCTGAAAACAAAGACTCAACCTTGCTTTACGCCCTCCTTGCACAAACTGCTCCTGACATTGCCAAAGAAGATCATCATGTCAAGAAACAGAATGGCACTGACCGTGTGATGCACCTGGAAAGACCAGGATGGCAGAGCAGAGCTCGGTTGCCCTGGCAACGCCAATGTGAACACGCCCAAAAAGGTGGACAAGGTGGGCTGGCAGAGGAAGCTTATTGGCAACAGTCACCACCTCTCAACCTCCTTGCAGGAGTGGGCTTCACACCCACTCATGTCTTCTATGTCCTCCCTTCAGCATCTGTGGCCTCAGGACCTCCACTGGCAGGCAGGGCCCAGAGACCACGTGTTCTGGATCCTTCTAGTGAGTCTAGACCAGACTGGAGAGTAAAAGCAAAAAAAAAAAGAAAAGAAATAAGAGGATCCCTGCTGAATGGATCTGAGTCCTGAATTTCTTCCCAACGTGGCTTTACATTTTCCCCACAAATATTTGGATCTGTGCGTAGTAAGTCAGATTTCGTGGAGAAACTTGCTCTCTCAATGACCCCTGGGTCCAAGAGCTGGCTGGAGACAGAAATGACTGGCCAAAGCCTGGATGGATTCAGCTGGGCTCAGTCCCCGAAGGCTTTGTTCTTCAATCTGTTTATACAGTTTCCCGTAGGAGTCTGTAATTTTAATCAGTAAATATCTCCCTTGATTTATCACCTTCTATTGACATAGTGGTAATTCAAGCAGTGGAACTAAAGCTGGGCCTGCTGTGTGTTTTTTCCCCTCCTTGTGCCTGGGCCTGGTTTGATTTTTCTCCATCCTCTTAGGTAATTGGTCCGCCTCTGACACTCTCTCTATGACCGGCTGTGGTCAGGGGTCAGTGGGCTCCCCCTTCCAAAGAGCAGAATTTTGTAACCAATCACAATGCAACCCCATCTCAAGTTGGCGAAAATCAGAGCAGACAAACCACAGACTGATGGGACCCAGTGGATTTCCTTTTTAAAGCAGAAATCCAAGATGCTTATAAAGAACACTGTTATCCTCTCTAGCCCCAGAGACAGTGTGGAGACTTAAGCTGCTGATTTAGTATCTCTGAGTTGAACAGGGAGATCCTCCGTCCCAAACCTTCTGGACCTGCCAATTTCCACATTAGCAGATTGATCCTCTGTAAACACCAGGTTGGAAAAGGCCTGGTACTCAGTTCTACTTTGTATTAATGCATTTATTTAGTATTTATACTAGTAAATTGGTTTAAAAAATATGCCTTAGGCCTGCTGTATCTTGATTTCAGTATCACATTTGACCTAAAATGATCTCCTTGTTGGCCGAGATAAAGAAACGAGGCTTTGCTAGTCATAGAGCTGGGTGAGGGTTCAAAGCTGACTTGATATGCACCAGGGTTCTGGGCTAAGGTGATTGTACTCATGTCCTCAGGTGGACTAGAACTAAAAGGAAAGGCTTGATATTGGAGGACGGGGTCTAGATTCCCAAAAGATCTCAATGAACTGACATGGTGGACTGGAACTTCAAAGGCCAAAATCAATGGAAAGTCCTGAACTTTGGTTCCCAAAATCAAGTGACAAAGCACTGAACAAGAACAATATGTTTAAGCATAAGTTTTGTGAAGCTGTGTGTTAGAAGTTAAGCAGTGGACAAATTCAGTAGATGCTAACTGTGTGAATGGTGACTGCCAGATTACTAATAAAATCTTAAGTTGTGTTGGTAGAAGTATGGTTCTCTCCAATCATCATCTCTCTAAAATTGATTTTCATTGAAGTTTTTCATCTTTTTATCCCCTATTAGTAACTAGAACTGTGCCTACTACTACAGAATCTTATTTAAGTGTCATTTAGATGGATGGATGGATGAATAAACAGAGGCAAGGATGGATTACAAGGGAAGAAAGTGACCCACTAGTCAACACATGTCTAAAGTCCTGAATTATGTCCCATTTTCAATGCTGATTTTAAGGATGGACATGAATAAACTAGAATGGGTCAAGAGAAGAATGCCCAGATAGTGAAGGGTTTGAGAATCATCCCTAGGGGAAAGAGTTGAAGAAATTGGTACATTTAATCAGAAACAGGAGAGGGAAAAGAAGTCTTGGGTTTCTCTGGTGGTTTGGTGGTAAAGAATCCACCTGCTAGTGCAGGAGACTCAGGTTCGGTCCCTGGGTTGGGAAGATCCCCTGGAGAAGGAAATGGCTACTCACTCCAGTATTCTTGACTGGGACAGAGGAGCCTGGTGGGTCACAGTTCATGGGGTCGCAAAAGAGTCAGACATGACTTAGTGACTAAACAACAACAACAAAGTGGTCTTGGCACTGGGAAAGAAGAGAGAAATGTCATCGAGATTTAGAATTGTGAAGGCAGGTGCACATGAGAGGGATTAAAGCAATTTACATTTCTTTGGCGGCTACAGCTAGAAGCACATGGTGGATTTTTGCAGATACCTTCCTGTAGTTCAGCTCAGGACAAAGAGGAAATCTCCACCAGTCAGAAGGGTTCCCTGGTGCCAGTAGGGAAGTAGCCTGATTCTACCAATGGATCTTTCTCTTTCTGATTGTCATAAGCAGCCCCCATCCAGAGCAGCTCCACCCCTCGGATGCCTCCACAACTAGCCATCAGTTGTTTCTCACTGCTTTACTTCAATAGTGCTTTACATTAAATTTAGTTTACATGTCTGTCTCCTTCACTAAGTTACAAGTTCCTTGAGAACAAGGCCTGTGCCTTTCATATTCTTTATATAGAATAGACTCTCAATCAACATTTACTTTATTTGTTGAGTTAAATACAACCTGGCTGCCCCTTTGATTCAAGTCTAATACCAAAAAAAAATTGTTTGGTCTAGTCTGAGATCTGTGGAAACACAGAGGCTCTGGAATGGCAATATAGCTGTGTTGGCATGCCTCCAGAGTTCTGTATTTGGAGGAAGACTCATCTGTGAATCCATTCTTCCCATCTCTAAAGTAAGGATACTTGTATTTTTGAGGTTTACAGTGCTATGTGCATAATGTTTCATATTCTTTCAAATAGAGGTAACCTCTGAATTTAAGGTGCCATTATAATGATATATGTCACATTAAAGAAACATTTTCTCCTTCCTCTTTACCACCAGCATTGTTTTTTTGCTCCCAAAGTTCCCACTATGAAATCCTAGAAAATTCATTTTGGGACTTCCCTGGTGGTCCAGTGGTTAAGACTCTACACTTCCATTGCAGGGGGCACAGTTTCAATCCATGGCTGAGGAATTAAGATCCTGTATGCCACATCACATGGCCAAAAAAAGAAAAGAAATTTCATTTCAGTAAAATCATTTATCTGCTACCCATCCAAATATATATAAACTAGTGGAATCTCTTTTGCATATGAATGGGAGAGACCTTTATTTTCCCTCTTAAGGGAATTAATAACTATTTGGACTTTTCTTAGTAACTCAAATCATGAAGTAGTTTAGTCTGGGGGATATACAGATTTCACCTTCAGATCACGTTAGTGGAACAGACTGTCTCAAATGTGTGGATAGACATGTTTCCATGATTTAGTCACACCAGTGGTGCAAATCCAGGTGGGGCCAAGAATGAAATGATGAAGATAGTTATCCTTAGGCTTATTCTGTTGGATGAGAAGAATCACTATGATGCAAGCTTTGTGCTATTTCTCATGATTACATCATTGCCTTCACAGTGCATTATATTGCAGGGTGGGGCTGGACCAGCACTTCAGTAAGACTTTTCTGGAAGCTCAGTTTTTATCAAGCTTATACTCCATCATGTTGCCACCTTTTTTCCCAAAGGTGGCAGCATTCTGGTGAATGGTAAAATAAAAGGATTTTCAGAGAAGTAATTAGTAAAGTGCACAGAGGCTAAAAGGAAAAAAAAAAAAAAAAAGACAGGCTATTAATCAATAAACAATAAAAAAAATTCAGTTGAGGACATTTTCCTTCTTTGTGTTCTTGGCTATGAGGGAAAGCGAGATTCATGAGGACAGGTCAGGTGACCACGTCTTAGCTCATATTTCTATATAATACAACATACAGTCATGATGAGTGGTAAGATGGATCAGTCATCTGGTCCCATCACTTCATGGCAAATAGATGGGGAAACAATGGAAACAGTGAGAGACTTTATTTTGGGGGGTTCCAAAATCACTGCAGATGATGACTGTAGCCATGAAATTAAAAGATGCTTGCTCCTTGGAAGAAAATTTATGACCAATTTAGGTAACATATTAAAAAGCACAGACACTACTTTACCAACAACAGTCCATCTAGTCAAAGCTATGGTTTTTTCAGTAGTCATGTATGGATGTGAGAGTTGGACTATAAAGAAAGCTGAGTGCCGAAGAATTGATGCTTTTGAACTGTGGTGTTGAAGACTCTTGAGAGTCTCTTGGACTGCAAGGAGATCAAACCAGTCAATCCTAAAGGAAATCAGTCCTGAATATTCATTGGAAGGACTGATGCTAAAGCTGAAACTCCAATACTTTGGCCACTTGATGAAAAGAACCTGCTGCTGCAGCTGCTGCTAAGTCGCGTCAGTCATGTCCGACTCTGTGCGACCCCATAGACGGCAGCCCACCAGGCTCCCCCGTCCCTGGGATTCTCCAGGCAAGAATACTGGAGTGGGTTGCCATTTCCTCCTCCAGTGCATGAAAGTGAAAAGTGAAAGTGAAGTCACTCAGTCGTGTCCGACTCTTAGCGACCCCATGGGCTGTAGCCTACCAGGCTCCTCCGTCCATGGGGGAAAAGAACCTACTCATTGGGAAAGACCCTGATGCTGGGAAGGATTGAACGTGGGAGGAGAAGGGGATGATGACAGAGGATGAGATGGTTGGTTGGCATCATCGACTCGATGGACATGAGTTTGAATAAACTCCAGGAGTTGGCGATGGACTGGAAAGGCTGGCATGCTGCAGTCCATGGGGTCGCAAAGAGTCAGACATGACTGAGTGACTGAACTGAACTGAACTGAAGAAGGATAAAAAATGAGGACTATGGTTTCCTCCTATCTCTTCAGGCTTTCAGGTAGGGCTCTCAGATACCTAATCTTGGGTGTTCATGGAGTAATTGCATAGACATTGATCTCTTAATGGTAAATGATGAGTTAATTCATCTCCAAACCCTTCTAACTAGGCAGGTGAGGAGTTATGAGTCACTGAACTTACTCTGGGCGTTGCATATTCTACTATTTATCATTTACATGTAAATGAAAGTGTGAGCCTCTCACTGGAGAAACTGGCCCACAGGCAAGAGGAAAGAATGGAGTGATAGTGGAGGGATGTGGTAGCCCCTGGAAGATTCAGAGAATAATTTCCATCACCAAGGGGCCAGGGTCAATACTGGTAAAAGGATGAGAGAATAAATAAATAGTTGTAGGAACTGGAGAGGAAAGTGTGGCCCAGGATACACAGTGGCTGGAAGGTGGCTGTGGTATTAGAAGACAGGTTCAGAGTTTGAATCATTCCTTTATATGATATTGATTCAGCAAACGCTTCTTCTGCTAGATCAGGATATACACACCTATCCGTGCCCATAGGTAAACAGATAATAAGTGATGACAAGTTGGAAAAAGTGATATGAGGGAAATAAATAAGCTATTACGGGAGAATACTGAGATTGGGAATGAAAAGGATGGGAACCTATTTCAATAGACTAGTTAGAAAAGATTTCTAAGGAATTACTGTTTAAACTCAAACTTGAAAGCTGAGAAAGAACCTAGCTGACAAAGAGAAAAAGATGAATGGCAGATGTCTGTGAAGGCTTTGAAGCAGGGAAGCCCTTGGCAAATTCAAAGAATTAAATGGAATGGTACTTCCATTCATTGAGCCCCAATCATGGTCAGACCCTGGTTTAGGTGCTTTATGTGTTTAAAAAGCATTTACTCCTCCCAACCCGTTGATCAGGCATTGTTGTTATTCCTAACAACAATGGGGCTAATGTGTCTGGAACATGAAGGACCAAAGAAAGATGGCTCAGTATCAAGCTGGAGAAGTAGGCAGGGCCCAGAAGGGTTGTCAGCAGGAAAACAGAATTAATCTGATTTGGGTTTTCTGATGTTACCTCTGGCTGCTCATTGATGAATAGACCAAAACAGGGTGAAAGAGGAAGTGGAGGGGCCATTTGGAAGGCTTTTGGGTTCTAGGCGAGCATAGATGTGGTTGGGAAGGAAGGTGGTAGAGGAGATGATGGGAAGTGGTGATTTGAGGCAAGTTTTGGCTGTGTTGAGATTTGAGAGGCAGCCCAACAGTAAGGACACAGAAAGAAAACACATGGACTGAAACCTCATACCAGCTGCCCTCCACCATGACAGCAAGGGAAAGGAGAGAGGGTTGAGAAATAGATGCTTGGAAACTGGAAGACGTTCAGGCACCTAACCAGGATCCTACCTCGCCGTCAATCAAAGACTTAAAATACCCATTGCCTGCATGTTGTGGTTTGGCTGCCCTAGTTCCTCTCTTGTTTTTTTTTTTTTTTTTTTTTTGTCAAATGGACACACTCATACACACACACTCCGGCATGCATCCTACCTGATCCACTGAGCACTGAGCAACAGTCAACAATAAGGCTTGTCTCCATGCAGAGGAGAGAGATCTGCTACCCAGAAAAAGAGGGGGAGAAAATGAAGACTGAAGTGTGAAGACAGCTCACCTGGGGAAAACAGGTCCAGCTAACTTCAAGCCAATCATTAACTCTGCCCAAGGCCTTCAGGACACTCACACACTCGGGAATTTTAGGAGCCCGGAAACTCAGAGCAAAGTTTATTTTCAGAACACGGCCTGAAGAAGGAAGCAAAGATAAACAGGGACCAAATGTTTTAATTATTTGAAATGGTTTCCACCCCAACACCATTCCCCAAGTGTTAGAATGGATGGCCAGGAGAATTTACAGGAGGGCCTTCCCCCCAGCTCGCTGCCGTCCAGACTTGCACAGCCCCACGAACCCATTGGCATGACAGCCCCTCAGCAGGATGGGCCGGGTGTACCCCTGGCTGCCTTGTGACTGTAGCCAATACCGGGCCTCGGAGCCCAGTGAGTTTCCCGGGCAGCCATCTGGAACCATCCTCGCCTTCAGAACAGTAGCCACAGTTGGTTCTCCAGGGACCGCCTCTGAGTTTCCTGCGATACAGTTCTTCATCTGGGTTTTATAGAGAACAGGGTCTTGACCCTGGGATGGAAGAGAGCACAGCCTTGTTAGCAAACTGTCCGGGGAAAACTTTAAGGAAAACGAATGTGGTGGTGGCAAGGGAAGTCGGGAAGGGCTGGAGGAGGACAGGCCCGTCACCCGGCACTGGGCCCCAACAGACTCCCCGGGCGTGGCCTTCAGACCAGCAAATCAAGTCCAGATACCTTGCAGAGAGCCAGAGGAGAGGACAGACGTGTTAGGGAAAAAATAACTGCTAATATGATAAAATGCCAAGTGGATATGACAGGCTGCAGCCCATCAGAGATCGCAGCAAACACAGCTCGGAAAAAGTACAAAAGTCCTTCAGCGTGAGGTAATGAGGCGCGTCTAATTATATTTAAGAAAGAAACAGCAAGAAATGCTTTCAAAGCCTTCCCCTCTTTCTTCCTTTCACAAACCAAGTCCAAATCCCAAACGGAGAGACACCGTAATTTCAGAGAAAGTGAGGAATTTCCGAGAGCATCACGGGAAACAAGGTTGTGATTTTCCCAGAACTGAGAAAAACTATCACACCAGCCCTTCCCCGCCAGCTCCCTCTTCCCCTCTCCAAAAAAACTCCCATCAGGAAACAACAGGGGGAGGAAGAAAAAAAAAAAAAAAACAAAGGCAGCCCCACCATGAGAAATCAAGGCAGTCGAAATGACATTTGACACCGCCAGGCCACAGCTGAAGAACAAGGGAAAAGTTTTAGGGTGACTGTCACTGACCCATAGTCTCTCACTCCTAACCTTGCTCTCCGACATATGTTTCTCATTTCCTTGCTTATAGCTGGTCCAAGCTAATGATATGTGTTTTGGCCGGGATCCCGTGCTTGGCATACAGCCGGGCTTGTTCTCATTGTCCGGGCTACTTACAGAAACCTCTTTCTCTGTCTCTTTCTCTCTCTCAAAAAACCGGCTTGAAAGAACAGTAAATATGCAAAACAGCCCCCGCACTCTATACAGCTACCATCTTGAACATGGCCCCCTCTACCCTAACACACCCCATCAATAAAGGCCTAAAGAGAACGTCCACGGGTGAGGGGTATGCTCAACACAAAAGCAGTGGAAATTCAAACAAATTGGCCCATTAGAGTCTCACACGGCTATAAATACAGCTCAGCTCCGGCTATTTTGAGGGACGATGGCATGGGAAAGTTCGGCCTGGAATCTTGAGTTTGTCAGAGGAGACGGGTCTCTCCCAAGACATGGGAAGAGGACAGAGCGCTCAGCCGGCCCCGAGGAAGAGGGGCATCGATTCTGGTCAGTTCCAGGGCAAGGCTAAAAGTGGACGAGGAGGCGCACCCAGGCCTCGCCCCTGTTCTCCAGGGCCGCTGGCCTTGTCGTCGGAGGCGTGGGCTCTGGTGTCACTCAGAGTGTCCATAACCTTTAAAAAGGCTGAACGTGCCCTTTTGCTCCCTGGAGGTCAATGGACCATTGCACTCTTCCTGAAGGACCGGGCAGGCTGGTGGAGGAGGGGTGGGAACAAGAGTGACCCAGCGAGTCTGGGCAGGCCCCAGGCTGCAACCAGCATCTCTGGCCGACCCAGAAGGAAATCCTGAGAAGCCCACTGTTTGCCAAGTAGACCCCAAAGTATGGTGCCTTTTATGTGTATATTTTAAAATCAGGGCACGGTCGTGTGAATTTTAGATGAGGACCCAGCTAAACAAGTAGGCAGACGATGGATACGCAAATGTCAAGAACTGCTTCACATTTCCCTTCAGGGTGTGTCAACAGAAGGCAATTAACTGCTAACAGTTAGGGATGGGTTAACCCAGAATACACATCTCCTTCTGTATTGTGTACCTGCAGACTTGACTTCTGGAAGAACACAGACCACCCCTTGCAGTGTCACTGCTGGGTCTGTTTGACCGAGGTTGGTGGACCCCATATCAATTTCTCTTCAGAAAGCATGCCTGGGACCTCTTTGGATTTACTCATTCAACTAATAAGTTTGAGTACCTACTGTATACCTAGCACCCGCCATGGCCTGGAGTCACACAGACACAGACCTGCCTGCCTGGATTTTCGATCCCAGGGGTGCATTTAATCTGCTTTTGACCCTGGAGTTTTCTGGAGCACTCATCCCATTTTGCCCAGGACAGCCCAGTTGATAGCTGTTGTCCTGGTATAGATATTAATAGCACTTCTTTTCGCTCTCCAAAGTGTCCTGGTTTGGATGATGAATTGCACGGTTACTCCGTCTAGAGTTCGTCTCTCTGAAGTGCCTTTTTGGTTCTGAAACCTAATCCACGGAGAGAAACATGCAAAAATATAGCATCCTCTATTTTAGAGACTCTTTGGAACTTGCAAAAGTTAAGAGAGTGTTTCCAAATTATCAAGAAAATGGCTTTAGCCGATTAAATTTTAATTAGTTCAAGAACAGGCTCTGCGGCATCCTGGGCTTGAGTCCTTGCTACATGCTGTAGTTGGTTCTTTCGTGGCAGATCTTGTCTGCTCTGCATTTTCCATGATGCTTCTGAAGCCTCAAAGTGACTGCCCTCTTCCCCCCTGCAGCATGGGGACAGCCGGAGTACTTGAGGGCACTTGTCCCCATACAGCCAGGAGGGGAAGAGCCAATTCAGGTTGCCATGACAACACCCTTTCCTGAAAACCTCTGAGTGACACTTCCTGGGGAGACAGGAAGTAAGGACAGGAAGACACCAAGGTCACTCTCTTCCCATGTCCAGCTTTCCCCACCTCCCGGACTTGTCTGATAGTTGACCTTTTCTAGCTCAGCCTTTCTTCTCTGATTGCCATCAGCTTTTGTCATGAGGGCAAAAGCAACCAACTGCTTCTGTCCCCTTCTTCACAGCCAGCCAGTGAAACCCCGAAATAGTTCAGTAATATGCCACATGGAAGTCACGAGGGAGGGAAAGATGCTTCAAAAAATTAGGTGGCTGATTCCAAAGTGGGGAAAACAAAACAAAACAAAACACTGTATGGACTGCTTTCACGTTTGTAATCAATGCTATTATGACAATAATAATTCAACAAATGTTACTGAACACTTACTGTGGGCCAAGCACTGTGCTAGAGCTTGGGTGTAGAGTATTGAACGAAATGGAAAAGGTCTCTCCTTTCTTGGAGCTTACTTACAGTGTCCCAAGGGAGATGGACACAAAAGGGATAATCCCACAATAAATCCACACCTGCAGGTTGTGGTGAGTACCACAAAGGGAAAGTACAAAGTGTGAGAGAAAGTATAAGGAGAACTAATTTCTATTTGGGTGAGCCAGGGAAAGTCCCCCTAATAAAGTAACTTTAATCTAAGACCCAAAATATTAAAAAAAAGTAAACAAAGAAGTCCATTTATGTAGAGTCCATGAGTCTCTACCATATTGGGCATCACCTTAACACTTTACTAAAATATTTCACTTTGAGACTAGAAGAGTTTTGGACTTATGACCTTCAAACCTACATGTTGATAACCTGCATCAAAAATAATGCAAGGGGTAAAAATCCCTCACTTCTGGGTTGTTAGTTATGTGTGACGTTCCTAGTGCAGAACTGTATACAGAAATGTATAAAGTACTCAGAGCATGGCATTCACATGTCTAGAACTATTTTAGCTAATGTAGGGTCTCTCATATCTGAATCCCCAGCAACTAGCATGATTCAAAGTATTATCACCAGGTAGTAGTTTTGTGCATTAAGTGCTCAATATACATTGAATGAATAAAGGAATCAGTGAATCAGTGACTTTTATAGAAAGTCTTCTATGGATCAGGCCCTGTGCCAGGTAATTTCACAAATACCCTCGAATTTCAACACCATAACATTATTGTACCCATCTCAAGGCTGGGACTCTCATGTGCTTAGACTAAACTAGAGTTCTGAAAATAAGTATAAAATATAACCCTAAGGATATCTGGAGAAGCAGATAGAAGAGAAAATGCACTTCCAAGAGTATTTTGACATACCAATCGAAGGTGCAAGCCAACGAAATGAAAAGGTACAAAGAGTCACAGAAGTGGGATGAGAAAGCCGTTAGAGGGAGAAGAAGTGTGAGGCAAGATGGATGGGCAGCATTGCTAAAACCTGAAGCTCCTGAAACAGCCCGCAGAACATTTTGTAAATGAGCATGATGCAGTTGGATCCTGTCATCCTTGGGACATATGTTGAATACACCCCTAAAAGTCTAGGGATGGGAGAGTTGGGTTTGGAGAGAACGGAGATAGAATTTGGGCTCGGTGGAACATTTAAGTGCAGAGGAGCTTCAGAAACTATCATGTTAAAAGACTGGCATTTATGGGGCAGGTGGTAGGTAATATGGCCATGTTCTGAAACAAAGGTAATGAGAGGAAGTATGAAGTCAGAAGTAGCTCCAAATCTCACTGGCTTAAGAAAGAACATTGGATAAAGAAGGAAACCAAGCAGATGATTTTGTATTTTAAGAGGTTCCTCTAGTCTGAAAGAGGCAAGTCTTACTGTGTATGATTGAGACAAAAGAAAGTTTCAACAGAGGTAGTTTATTTTCTCAATGATGGCAGTGGGAAACAGTCATTTTAGGGTCGGAAATCTCTACGTTTTAAAACCACTCACGTTAAACTGGGAATGAATGTGAAAGGGAAATGTCTGAAAAGGTTCAAGGGGGTCAGAAAAAAACCCAAAGGCAAAAATAATTGCCCCTTGTAGGGAGCCGTGATGTTCCAAAGGATTTTCTGCAGAAACGGGCATGGGTTTAAATCTGCTGCTCTTCTGTTGAATTCCTGCAGTTCCCTGAGATGAGGACAAGTTCCATAATTGTTGTAGCGTTATTGTTTTTCTTCTACAAACCTATTTGTGAAAGTGCCATAAAATCGTCTTGCCCAACGCTCTCAGTTTCAGGAAATATAATACACAGCAGATCAGGAGAAATTATTCTTTTTTTCCCCCTATTCCACAGCCTCTTGGCACAAGTTCAGCATTGAAATGGTTAAAATATCAGCACATTTCACTGGTCTTGGGTTACTCATAAACATTCAGCAAAGCAATTTCACTCAATCGCACATATTAACTGCTTAAGTTCTTCTCTCTGAGGATGTGGACTGTTATTTTATGCCAAAAGTCCTGTAATTAAGTTTGACATAAGCGCATGGATTAAATATGTGGTTGTGGGGGGGGTGCGGGTGGAGACGCGGAATGGAAGGTTTTCTGTCCTCGCCTTTCTACCATATGGAGACTGTAACCAAATAATGTGCAAAAATTTTTAAGAGAATTTCCAATCTTATTACTCAGAGTTGTTTATCAGGTAATTCATAAGGCCAGTACAGTTACAAAACCAGTTTTTCTTTTCCCCCATTTAGCAATAAGAACAACAACAAAATACTCCCCTCACAGCAGCTATAGACCCTCATAGTAGAGTCTTTATAAGGCAAAGAACAGAACCTCTGCTAGAAATTCTTCCAATGGACAGGCGACTGTGGCTATAGTTTGGAGCTAATTTATCAAACTGATCTAATTCAGGGTTATATTTTAAATGCTAAAACCATGATGAGAGTGCTGTGCACTGCAGTTACATTGCACAGTGATACTGTGCATCAGTTACATCAAGGCAGGCAACATTGGAGGTACTTTGTTCGGACTTTGATGGTGTCCAGATTTTCCTTGTCTGAAGGGTCCTCAGGTGACTCTGAAAAGGCCTAAGTCACGTAAGCAGCATAATAACAAATTTACTTTCAACTTCTGGCCACATACATGAAGGTTTCTTGTGGTTTCAGAGAGGAATGCTCTTGTTCCTCCCTTCCTAAAAACAGCTGAAAATAGCTTTTTCAAATGTTTGAGAGAGGAAACATCCTCCTTGCGTTTCCCCCAAATCAGAGGGAGCAAGCAGGAGATTAACCCTAAAAGGGAGGTTGGGCAGCAGGCCACCTGCCAGCTTCCCTCCTGGTGAATCTGCTCCAGAGCTCTTGCCCAGTTCCAGATCTTTCTCTTCATTGGTTTAACTGAGTTGGTTGCTTTCTTGGTGGCTTCATCTGCTATAAACTTCTTTAAAATATCAAGAAATGTTCTTTCAAATCATCGCCTGTCTCAAGTTCTTTATCCTATTGCTCTGAAAAATGTCACTGCAGCCATCCCTAGCTGCCTTCTGATTTGTCTCCATTTCTCTGAACTCAGCTCTGAATCTTTTCCTTTTGGAGGGCGACAGTCAAGGCTGCTCATAACATTGGAAACGCTGTAAATCTCCATGTTGCGCTGACTTCTGGAGTGGGTTTCTGACCATTTTAGCATGTCCATTTTTATTTTATAATAAGTAGCTCACACTGAGTGCAGTATTGAGATAAAGCCTTGATATTTGCTGCACAAGAGTGAGAATAATTTACTTAGACTCACTACAACCCTCTGTATTCCCATAATTTGGGGCAATATCTACCTCATCATTCAAAAGCCCATCCCAAGCCCTTCAGGAATACTCCTGTTTCTTAGGTTATCTTTCTTGTTTTATAACTTTTATTTCTGCTCATTAAATTACATAAGCCTGTTACTAGGCCCACAGCCTTAATGTCTTCCAGGCATTCTGTGTCATACGCTACTTTATTATCCCCAATCTGGTACAAAATACAATTACCTTCGACTCTACTATCCATGTTGTTGTTGGGAATTGTCTTGTTCTCTTAAATGGCTTTCACTTTTTCTTTGATATCTTATGTAGTCCTTTCTATTTCCAAACTTTACTCTCTAGAGGATTCAGTTCATAAGATTTGCCCAAGACAGGTAATGAAAGGCAAAGCACCCCCCCCTCCCCCACCCCGAGCTGGGCTCTTACTTTGATCATGAGGAGCAGGGAGGAAAAACTCTCATGGTTGGCCACTCATTGAGTCCAGTCCAGTGACTTGAAATTAACGGGACCAGCCCAGGTCACTCAGAGGGCTGGGCGCTTTCGGCTTTCTAACCATTTCTGGTTGCTTTTGTCGTGGACCCACGTCTGTCATTTTATCCTGTCAGTGTCCAAGTCCTCCATAACAGCTCCAGAAAGAAACAAAAGCCAGTCACTTTAGACTAGGCACCAGGCTGGGTTGCACGTAGCTGATTTCAGTGGGGCCAAGTGTGGTATATTAAGAATGCAGTGATTCCGGCATAGTTGTGTAACCCTTCTTGGAGGCCTGTTGAAACCTTTTCTGCACTTGAGCCTTTTCTCAGCTTGGTTCCTGAATAAGAACTTATCCCCTTGTTCCCTCTGAGACGCTGTCCCATTTTGTCTCCAGGCTGAGGTCATTCCATCAAGGTCCATGCATTTCTCCCAAGCTTCTTGTCTTCCCTCTGACATACTTGCAGTCCTGAGAATTAGTTAGGAATTTCAAGGCCTGTGCTCACAGATTTCTAAATCTGACCATAACCACATTGAAGCAAATGGTCATTTTCCCTGCAGTTTGTGCAGAGCAGGTTTTGGTTTGTCTTCTGGACTATGATTCAAAATTACACACCCCCGGTCTTGGTGGTGGTATTCCCAGTGGTGCTAGTGCTCTTCCCAAGGCAGGAGACTCAAGGACATGAGTTTCCTCCCTGGGTTGGAAAGATCTCCTGGAGGAGAGCATGGCAACCCACTCCAGTATTCTTGGCTGAAGTATCCCATGAACAGAGGAGCCTGGTGGGCTACAGTCCATAGGGTTGCAAAGACTCAGACGTGACCGAAGCGACTTAGCACACACATGGATGTTGGTGAATGGGGATGTGTAATAGTGCAGTGAATAAGAATGTAAGCTCTGAAACCTGACCGCTTGGGTTCAAATCTCAGCTCTGACATTTATTAGCTGTCTGACCTCAAGCATGTTAACTTAACCCTCATGGCTCATTTGCCTTATCTGTATAATAGAGAATAATAGTACCTCCATCTTGGGGTCATTGTGAGGATTAAACACATGAAGAGTTAATGAGAATGCTTGCTGCATGGCAAACCTTCAGTAAGTGTTGGCCATAGTCCAGATTTTCTGAGGAGTCTCAACTACTCCTTAGCTGTTTTTGGTTTGAGATGAACTGGTCCTTCAAAGATCTAAGATGCTCAAGCTCTTAAAGGGATGAGGGTTGAGCACATCCCTGTTGTACTTTATTTGGCAACATTCAAGCACAACCTTACATCAAAACTGATAGTCAGCATGTGACTCAACCTCTCACAGCCTAGTCTTATTTAAGGACAAGGAGACTAAGGAAATGGAAAAGTTGGTGTGAAAATAATCATAGGACTTCATTTCAAAATTCTTATTGTTTCCTCTGCTGCCCATGGGTAGCAACTGCAGAGTTCTTAGGTGGACTCTCTGTAAAAGCCAGAAACTCACTAGGGTCTCAGGGTGGGCTACCAGGGTCTGCAACCCCCAGCAAGACTTTCAGCCAACCTCTTAACCTTCACTGCCAAAATGGGATGATTCACTGCCATGCCTACCTCACAAGACTATTACAAGCAAGCAAGAGAGTATAAACATGGAAATATAATCATTGTTATTATGAAATACATAGTTTCTACTAAATTATCTTGAAATCACTAATAATACTTTTAAAATTAATTTATTTCTTCATATTTATACAGAATATTGCTAAATACCCTTGGAGTACTCCACCTCTCCCATCTCATTGTCCAAATTCTACCCTTTCTTAATGTCCAAATTAAGCCTCACTTCCTCTGAAAAGCCATCCCTGCACATACACACAAACACAACATTAAACTTTCATCCTTTTGAACTATTAGCTCACTTACTACTGTCGTTTTCACTTGCTTTGGCATTTAATCATCAATTCAAGAAGTTAGCAAACCTTTTTTGTATTGGTTCAGATAGTAAATATCTTAGGCTTCGTGGACCATACTGTCTCTGCTATTGTAGCCCAACAGCACCTGAGACAATTTGTAAATGAATGGGAATAGTGTTGTGTACTGATAAAACCTTATTTATAGAACAGGTAAGGCCCAGAGACTGTAATTTGACATTTCTAATCAACAGCCTGGCTTTATTGTTGAAAGTCTTTATTTGTGCTCTTTTTATCTATTACTCAATTAGATTGTCAGGACCTCAAAGGCAAGAATCTTTGTTAGATGCTTATAATGCCCTATTCCCCACTTCTCTGAGCCTAGCACCTGGTTCAGTACATATATGTTACATTAGACTGTCTCATGGGATATTTTTATGAACAGATGAACTTAGCAAACCAAGCCAGGCCGAATGCCCTGAAGAGTTAAGTCAGGAAAAAGAGATGTGTAGTCCTAACAGAATGAGAGATGGCCATCTGCACGTCAAACACACAAGTGTCGAAGAACGTTGCCCACTGTCAAATCCTGAGAGAAAACCTATGGAAAACACCTGAAGACCACATGTTCCTGGAATCTGAGTTCTGTGCATGAGTAATACCATAGAAGGCCAGGAACATGGGGCGTCTGAGTCTTTGCTAATGACACAATTATAACTGAACTCACAGACATTCTTCAGAAGCAATTCTTCTTCTTCTTCTTCTTGAATTTAGAATAACTTCACTATCGTTTCCCATTTAGATTCATCTGAAAAAATATATTTTTATTTGTAGAAATATGATACTCCAGGAGCTAGTACAATAATAGCTTAGAGCATCAGGGCTTAGAGTGATACCTAATTCAAATCTAGGAGCCATTGAGTATGCCACTTAACCTCTTTAAACTTCAATGTTTCCGTCTATGAAATGGGAATTTTGTGAGCATTAAATAAGTCCAGTATATGAAGAACTTAGTATAGGGCTCAGGACAGAGTAAATGTCCAGTAATTATTAGCATCTATGATAGCAGCAGTAGCAGCAAAGTCACAGAGTAAAAGATAGTTCTTTAAACATATGACCCAGGAATTCCACTCCAAAGCATATACCCAAGAGAAATGAAAACTTATGTCCACATAGAAGCTTGCACACAAATGTTCATAGCAGCACTGTTGACAGTACTCAAGGAGTTGAAACAACCCCAATACCAATCCACTGTTGAATGGAGATGGTCTATCCACTCAATGGAATATTATTCAGCCACAAAAAGCAATGAAATACTGAAACATGTTCCAACATGAATGAACCTTGAAAACATTATGCTAAATGAAAGAAGTGAGTCACAAAGGCCACATATTGTATGGGATGAAGTGTCTAGAACCATCAAACATGTAGAGACAGAGAGTAGATCAGTGGTTGCCAGAAGCTGGGGTTGGGGTGGAGGGGCCATGCACAGGGTAGGGGAGGATGCGGGGTGACTGCTAATGGCAATGGAACTTTTGGGGGGATGATGAAAATGTCCTAAAAATAGACAACGGTTGTCATTGTACAACTCTGGGAAATACTAGTGAAAGTGAAGTCGCTCAGTCGTGTCTGACTCTTTGCAACCCCATGGACTACAGCCTACCAGGCTCCTCCGTCCATGGGATTTTCCAGGCAAGAGTACTGGAGTGGGGTGCCATTGCCTTCTCCGTGTGAAATACTAAGACCACTTTAAAAGAGTCAATTTCATGGTAAAAATTATATCTCAATAAAATTGTATATTTTTTAAAGGCATTTCCTTTAAAAAAGTGAATTAACTTATCTGCCCTAATTAAAAAATCATCTGGCGTATATACCTTCTTTGCCCTTGACATGAGCTAGAAGTTTATAGTTTAAGCATGCCGTTTAAAAAAATGTGTTATGGATGCATATATTTTAATAGCAGATTAGTTATCAAAGTTCATACATCCATAGTGTTTAAGTAAACTTATCAAGGACATATATACATAACCTTCATTTATAAACTCTAGTTAGTTATAAGAATTACTCAAAGTCAAGAGCTATGTGTTAAGGGTCTGCTGTATGCTGGCACGTTACCTAGGAGACAGGAACATAGGAGAAGTAAAGTTCTAGAGTCATGAAGCTCCGAGTTCATATATATGCAGTTTTTTGCACAGCATACCATCCATGATGATTTGGTCATGCTCCAGTTTTCTGTAGTTTATGTCATAAGAACAATGGGATTTTTCCCCAGTATAAATCATATCATCTTATCATCATGCCTTTTCAAACTCTTCTCTCCTGGGCACACCACCCCCATCCCCAACTGAAAATATCAGTTCCGGATTCTAGAAGTTTCCATAAGTTTAGGATCCCTAAGTTTTACATAAAGAAAATATGCACATATGTACAACCACTAGGCAATGTATATATATATATATATATATATATATATATATAGATTGCGTTTTCTCCCTGGAGAACTTGCATTAAAAGGAGTCTCAAATTTTTATAAACATAAAAATCCCCTGGTGAGGCTTGTTCACCATGCAGATTCCTGGGCCTCAGTCCAAAGAGGCAAATTCAATAGGTCTGAGAAGGAGCCCAGGAGACAGAGTGTTTAGCAAGCACCCGAAGTCACTCGGTGCGAGAATACAGGAGCCACATTTTGAGAAATACTGCTCTCAAAGATGAGAAACCAATGTGTTGCTGGCTGTATATTGAGCTCCAGCTTTCAAAATGGCACTGTCTAGGCACTTTGGAGACACATAGACATATAGTATCTCCCACAAGGAGCTCATAATCAAGTCTGGAAAACTTGGAAGACACAGCGTGATAACTCCCTGTATACCCTGGATCATTAATAACCAGTGAGTGATTGAGACCCAAAGGGCAGGAAGGACTCAGAAGAGCTGAACCACTCTGTGAGCCCAGGTGGTAAAGAACTCCAAGAAGGAGACAGATCCCTCAGCCTAACCTTAAAAGGTAACAGTGACTATAAAGAAGAAAATGTTAAGGATCTGGAACAGATAGTGAGGGAGATTTGTCTCAGAGCAGACGGCTGTAGTGTGTTTTCATGTGGAACAAAAAGATGCCCCCGCTTGGTATAATTTTCTACTTAATTCTGCTGAAAGGATCGGAAGGATAAAGGTCAATGCTGGGCTTATCCTCTACTGTCTGAAAGTGAATGTTTGAAGCACTGTGAAGGAAATTCATAAATAGAGATTACTGATGAAAAAGTCTTAAGGAGAGAGAGAAGAAGGAAGAAAAGGAAGAAAAAAGGAAGGGAAGAAAGGAGGAAGGAAAGAGAAAGCTATCTTTGTTGTCATATCTCATTTCACTGCTGTGCATTGGCAGAACGCTACCAGTCATATAAAGACCCTAAACTATTTGGTTGTCATCACTTGTCTTGTAAACTAGCCTCCTCTCTGCTGAACTCCTGCGTGGGTCAGATTTCTACTTCTGCGGAGGTGCTCAGCACTGTATGTCCAGGATGCTGCCGGAGAACAGACGCCTGAGTTCCCGTCTCAGTGGTAAGTGCTCTGACTGCAGGCCCAGCTTTGGAAAGGCCGAAGATGCTGACCAGCCACGCCCCGTTCTCAGGACATAATTAATGTGCTATTTTTTTTTTTTTTCATCAACAAAGGATTACTAAAATACTGCATGATTTCCTTCAAAAAATGTGACCCTCCCTTTCCTGTCTCATTTTTCTTTTCCTGGATCTGAACATGGTTTCCATTGGCCTCACAAAAACAGTTATTTCTGTTCATTTTCCTCAGCTGATCTCTTAGTCCCTTGATCTCAAGGAGTTCAGAAATGCTGAAGAAAAGTATTAGCAGAGATTTAGGGGCTGCTTCTCTCTTCTTTAAAATGCTTCTCCTCCTCATGAAGCCAGTGGCTTCTTTATCCCACAACAAACCTCATGGCGTTATGAAAAGCCAACTCACTAAATAATGCCATAGGAATCTTAATGACTAGGGTCATTTGGCCAACAACATTACACAGTTTTTTCCTCTCAGAATTCAAGCATTAAAATTATAAATATCCCATCCAATTCAAATTTAATTACCACTGCTCAAACTTTAAGAACTTTCTCCTTTTCAATTATGTAAAATTGGAAATAATGAACTACTACTGCTGAAAAAATGGTAAATTGACTCCTTTTTTTAAGGGAGAGCAGGAAAGTGGTATCATTATTATCTCTTCCTGATACAATTTCTATTGTCAACTGGCCATTTCTTTGTTGAACTTCCCTAAATCACGTAAGTCAATTTCTCCATATTTATCATCAAGCAAGAATGAAGTTAACCTGTGATGAGGCCTGATGTCTACTTTGGCCATAGAGGCCATCTTTCACAGAACAAAAATCTGTGTCTGAGAGCTCAAGTGATGCAAGCTTTGATGGCAGAGGACATTTTAAATAAGAATTGGCATGGGAAATCCAGGACTTAACTGCTGCCATTAACCCAGACTTCTGCACTGTCTCTTGGGCAAGGAAAGAGAACGGGGGTGCAGCACCTTAAGGGGCTTCTAAAGGGTCTCTTTCATAACTTGTTCTCCTTCCTGTGAAAAGTTAGGCTTCAGAGTCAGGTGCATCTAGCTATGCTTTAGAACAGGGCTGCTGGGAAGGCAGAGCCACTAGCAAAGGCTTCCTTCAAGAGAGTCCTACCTGTTGGGGAGATATTGGCTTGAAATAATGATGGATTCGTTATTGAATGGTAACAGTTCTCTGACAATCTGTTTCAGTGTGCTTTGCAGTCTAGTCCATTGTCTCTAATGATCATCTTTGAAAAAGAAAAAACAGTCTTCTTTTAGTACCCCAAATCACTTCTTTTTTTTCTTTTTTTTTTGTATTATTTTTATTGAAGTATAGTTGATTTACAACACTGTGTTAGTTTCAGGTGTACAGAAAAGTGATTTAGATATGCATATATATACATATATATTCCTTTGCATTGTAGGTTATTACAAGATATTGAATATAGTTCCCTGTGTTCTCAGCAGGTCCTTGTTGTTTATCTATTTTACATACGGTGGTTTGCATGTGATAATCCCAAACTCCTAGTTTATCTCTCCCAATTCTTTCCCATTTGATAATCATGTTTGTTTTCTATGTCTGTGAGTCTGTTTATGTTTTGTAAATAAGTTCATTTGTATCATTTTTTTTTAGATTCCACGTGTAAGTGATATCATGATATTTATCTCTCTCTGATTTGGTGTGATAATCTCTGGGTCCATCCATATTGCTGTAAATGGCGTTATATCATTCCTTTTTATGACTGAGTAATAGTCTCTTGTATATATGTTCCACATTTTCTTTATCCATTCATTTGTTGGGAGACATTTAGGTTGTTTCTATGTCTTGGCTATTGTAAACAGTGCTGCTATGAACACTGGGGTGCATGTATCTTTTTGAATTCAAATTTTTGTCTTTTCTGGATATATGCTCAGGAGTAAGATTGCTGGATCCTATAGTAACTCGATTTTTAGTTTTTTTAAGGCACTCCTATACTGGACTCAATGGTGACTATACCAATTTATGTAATGTAAATTGGTGCAGCTAAATCACTTCTTTAAATGGGACCTACTCAAAGCTCAACGTTCAGAAAACTAAGATCATGGCATCTGGTCCCATCACTTCATGGGAAATAGATGGGGAAACAGTGGAAACAGTGTCAGACTTTACTTTTTTGGGCTCTAGAATCACTGCTGATGGTGATTGCAGCCATGAAATTAAAAGACACTTACTCCTTGGAAGGAAGGTTATGGCCAACCTAGATAGCATATTGAAAAGCAGAGACATTATTTTGCCAACAAAAGTCCGTCTAGTCAAGGCTATGGTTTTTCCAGTGGTCATGTATGGATGTGAGAGTTGGACAGTGAAGAAAGCTGAGCACCGCAGAATTGATGTGTTTGAACTGTGGTGTTGGAGAAGATTCTTGAGAGTCCCTTGGACTGCAAGGAGATCCAATCAATCCATCCTAAAGGAGATCAGTCCTGGGTGTTCACTGGAAGGACTGATGTTGAAGCTGAAACTCCAATACTTTGGCCACCTCATGCGAAGAGTTGACTCATTGGAAAAGACCCTAATGCTGGGTAGAATTGGGGGCAGGAGGAGAAGGGGATGACAGAGGATGAGATGATTGGATGGCATCACTGACTCGATGGACATGGATTTGGGTAAACTCCGGGAGTTGGTGATGGACAGGGAGGCCTGGCGTGCTGCAATTCACGGGATCGCAAAGAGTTGGACACGACTGAGTGACTGAACTGAACTGAACTCACCTACCTATCAAGTAATTCTTAAAATGAACCTAACTTCTGCATTACCAGAAAATAAAATTAAAAATAAATGTTTGAACATGTGTGTGGGGCTTCCAGGTGGCTGAGTAGCAAAGAACCCACCTGCCAATGCAGGAGACACTGGAGATGTGGATTTGATCTGGGTCAGGAAGCTCCCCTGGAGGAGGACAGGGCAACCCACTCCAGTATTCTTGCCTGGAGAATCCTATGGACAGAGGAGCCTGGCGGGCTACAGTCCATAGGGTCACAAAGAGTCGGACACGACTGAAGTGACTTAGCATGCACACACACGTGTGTATGTGTATATACTCTGTATGATGGTGTAACGACAGGTATCTGAAATATGTGTGTATGTTATTATATCACTGGCATCCATTTGAAATGGGCCGCATCTTGTCACCACTGGCAGTTCTGCTTACATGGAAGATCTAGAGATTGGGGTGGGAACAACTCTTTGGAAACCAGAGTTTTTGTGTTTAGGAGATGCTCCCATTTTCATGTAAGAATAACATCTTTTGTACTGACCATTAAAACCTAGAGCCCCATGGATTATTTACCCTTAACTGTGTGCTGTTTTGGCTTTGGAGCACATGGAACTGTTTTCAAGGGTATATGTGCCACCTGGGAAAAAAAATCTTTATACTAGAATTCTATTCATCCTTTTCACTTCCACAAGCTTACCTTTTAGTTTTGTTTTCTTTAATGGTCTTCACTACACATATCTCCCCCATTCTTCACCTCTCTTTAGTCTTACAAGGTTTTTTGAAGGTTGAACATTTTGTATCTGACCTACAGCTTTTCCCCAGAACATATTTCTGTTGACCAAAAATCTCAAATTACTATGGTAACTATCAAGAGGCCCGAAAAAATGTATTTGCTTTTTCTGTACTCAGCCTATGGCAGAGTCACCACAAATGGCCCCAGAAATTACATAAGAATTACATCCAGGACTGAGAAAGGAGCCACCCACCCCCATGTCATTCATTTCTTTCCATTTTAGTGTGTGTTGGGGGAGATTGAATGGCAGTCCTCGGAGGAGAATAAAATCATCTGCGCAGATTCTTCTTGTTATCTCAGACAGGGAGAGACTGTCCAGTCGCTGTGTGTGCCTGGTCAGTGGTGCAGGAGAGAGAAGAGGAAGTGCTGAAAAACGGAACAGGAAACAGATGGGAGATGTGATCTCTTAAAACTCCCCGAATTCTGAAAAACCTCAGACCAGCCTGGTTGCTTGAAGATTAGGACAAAAGTGAGGTCTGCACATTTACCAGAGAGGCCAGCAAAGCCGCACAGCAGGGAGCCGTGTCACGTGGACGTGGAATCCAAGTTTCCGCAGGGCAGCCAGCGGCTCCAGAGGGAAGTGAGAAAGTTGGACCATTTCTGAGTTAATTTGGCCCAGAAAGGTGGGGAGCAGACTCGTGCTCTTGCAATGACCTCTTCAACTCTAACTGCACATTGAGGTCTGAAATCTCTGCAATCATGTGATTTGGCATTAGGTATACTTCTTTCTTTACTAAAAATTGGGAGGTAATTTACTAGGAATGAAACCTATAAGGATGGCCAGAGGGAAAGGACTCAGTCTTCTACATCTGCAGCCTTTAGGGCTTGTGTAAGGGGGCCTCACGTATGGGAAAGGAAGGAGAAGGATCTGGAATCAGTGAGTGGGGGTCATTTTCAGTGACCCCCCTCAAAAGACAGAACTATCAAAGAATCTAAGTGGTTTCATTAGCATTCATCCCAAGGTGCAGCGACTTGTCAAAAAACGATTCCTATGCCCAAGTTCAGAGCTCTGGGAGAGATGGTGATGCTGATTGTTTTCCCAGGTTGGAATCCAGACTTCATTTGTTCTTTTTTTTTTTTTTTTTTTTTTTGATGGATTGGTAAGTAGGGCGCAGGAGGAGGGGAGCGAATGCTCCCTAACCACCAGAAAGCCGAACCTGCTTCTTGAGGAGATGCAACCTGCTTCTTGAGGAGATGCTAAAATCTGACAATCCAGCTGACGTCCTCCTCACAAAGCCCGATAGCATCCTCCTCACAAAGCCCGATAGCAGCGCCATCCAAAAACCCCAGACACCCCTCCCCCTTCCAGGGAGCTGCATTTCGCTTGTGACCTTGCACAGCCTGTGGTCAGGAAAGAGCCTTTGAACACATCTCCAGAGCAGCAGCGATTAGAGGGTCTTTGATTACTCAGCTCAGCTGGTTCTCCCTTCTCTGTGTTTCCTTGTTCCCCTCCCTCAGCCCCCTTCACCGCACCCAGTAGCTCACGCAGGTTTGGTTTTGTTTTGTTTTTTTAATGCAACCAATTTTTTTTCCCCTCTCTTTTCATTTTCCTATAGCATCCTAAAACTCAAGATGTGGTTAACACTAATCCTGATTTATTTAGGGTTTATCTGCATTATTAATTCTAATCATGAAAAAAGTACTCCAGGCCTTGGTTTGTATACAAAGTTTGGGTGTTTATTAAAAAAGACCAGTGATCCTTAGGAAACATATTTTTCTTTAGCTATCTTTTAAATCCAAACAACTTCTTTTCTAGACTGAAAATATTCCTTGAGATGGGTCCCCTCCTTCACAGTTTCATTTATTATTATTTTTCCCCCAGTCGGTATCCTTTGAAGCTGCTTCCTGCTTTAATCTGGACTTAATATGGATTTAAACATTTACAATGGAAAATAATTTGGGTTAAAAAAATAATCTCCCCTGATAAAGCTCGAAAACCCCCACAACTGTCACCATCTCTGACAGCCAGGAATGGAATGAGATTCTTGAATATGCATATTGAAGAAAAGGAGAAGCAAGACCAACAGGATGTGTGTTATATTTTATATTCGTCAGCTGTTATGACTGACTGCAGTTGAGTGATATCCAGGGTCTTGACTTGTTGTTTGAATGAATTCATCATCACTCACAACATATGAACAGTTATTTGGTGCCCAGGATGTACTAAAAATATCTCCACTTGGCGTAAGAGAGGGTTGTCTTCTCAGAGGCAGCAACCTGTATCCATCACTCACAGAAAGGCTGCTCACTAATTAACTCCAGCCCCTTCCTACCCATCCTTCCCATGTTTGCATTCTTCAGCCTATTAACTGGTGTAACACTAGATACAGAAAGTTCACATCGCTTTGGGTAGCCACCACCACCACCCCCCCCCAGCCCTAGCAAGACCAGTGTTATCAAGGGAATTCTTTCTGGATTTGACTCAAGGCGCACATGAGGATTAGAATATTTTCATGGGAATTTAAAGGAATTAAGATTAGACCTCCAAGTCTACTTTGTGAGACCTCAGCACTTAAGACATGTTTTGATTTCTTACGAAATGAAGCTCAGCTGAATCCAAGAAGCACTCCTCTTCCAGGGATGGAAAATAGGCATGGTTACCATCACTTTCCATTCCTATAGCCATGGCAGACATCACTAATCAATCACAGCACCCTTTCCCACTGAGCCAGGGGGGAGCCTCTGTATCTTTCACAACACAAAGCCACCTGCAGTGGATCCAATTTAGGACACATTGAAAACCAATTGTCATTCCTGCTGGGCCCTGAGACTCTTGGCTGGTCTCCTGGCTTTTAGCATTTGCCTTCAGCCTACCTTGTACATTGGTGCCATTTCCTATTTCTATTCTTGATTATATGGGGACATGGTGTGGGGAACAATTCCAGAAAGAGGGAATTTAACCTCTGTGGCTTCCAAAATCACTAGTACTAATGAGGCATACTGGAAACCTTTGCTCAGGAGGAGCCACCCCACTCCTGTTCCTGAACCCCAGAAAGTCTGTCTCTTATGAGCTTCCTTCAGCATCCCTCAGTCACTTGGGCCAGGATGGAAGGTGGCTGGGGTCATCTTCTAGGACTCAACCACTCAGAACCAATTATACCAGAGTCAGGGCCTTCATCCAGTTTTTTAAGACCTTCTTCCAACGAGCCTCTGAACACCTCACCAGCTTCGTTCCTCTTAAGGCCACATGTGATGTTTCTTTCTCATCCAGAAAGCTTTCCAGCCTTCACACACCCTCTGTTCCCTGCTAAGATATCTTCCCCAGTTAACTGACTCTATGTCCTTCACGAGTTTTTGCTGTATACTTTATTCAAATAACATTTACCTCTTTCCAAAGTACTATAAATTCATTATAGAAATTTTAGAAAATATAGATATACCAAAAAGTAGAAAATCAAATTGACTTATAATCTCATATTGATGTATATACTTCTCTTTTTATGAAATACTTCTTTTTATTGTAAAAAAAATTATATGCTTAAAGTGGGTGAATTTTATAATATCTTATATAGAAATTATACCTTAATAAGGTGATCATATATCTATATATTATACATAGAAGAAAGCATATATACTGTGCATCTGAACTTTACATGCATTTAAAGAATATTTTAAATATATTAAATATTTCAAAAACATATTTCACATTTAAAGTACTCTCTTGAAAAATCTGTAAACTTTGTTATCTGTAAATGTTTAGATCCTAAAACATGCAACTGAATAACCTTAGGTGATATCACATTCAATGTTAAAACACCTTCATCACCCCAAGGAGAGCCCCCACAGCCACCAGCAGTCATTAGCACTCCCATTTTTCTCCAAACCCCCTCAGCCCTTGTCGACCACTAATCTACTTCCTATCCCTATGAATTTTCATATTGTGGACATTTCATATAAATGAAATCATTCAATATGTGGTCTTTTATGACCGGCTTATTTCACTTAGTGCGTTTGCATGTTTTCAAGATTCATCCAGGCTTTGTAGCATTCCCTCACTCCTTTTTTTTTTTAACTTTTTTAAAAAAAGTTATTTGACTGTGCCTGGGTCTTGGTTGCGGCACACGGGATCGCCATCTTCGTTGTAGCATGCAGGATCTGTAGTTACGGCCAGTGAACTCTCAGTTGTGGCATGTGGGATCTAGTTCACTGACCAGGTATCAAACCTGGGCCCCCTGCATTGAGAGCACAGAATCTTAGCCACTGGACCACCAGGGAAGATACGGCATTATTCCTTTTTATTGCCAAATAATATTCCATTCTATTTACCCTTTTTTTTAATAAAAAAAAAAAAAATGGTTCTGTTTTTGTTTTAGTGATGTTAATTTTAGTACCTTACTGAATTGAATGGCCCTACATATCTCATCTATGCACCCTTCATTCATTCCAGTGATGATTTTTGGTAGGATTCTACTGAACTTACCAAAAAATCCATTTCAGTTCAGTTCTGCAGATATAAAATGCTGGGGATACAGAAATAACTAAACACAACCCTTGTCATTCAGGAGTTTGCAGTCTGTGTGAACAAACCATGTCCATTAGTCTTTCTGATACCTTTATCTTTTAATTAATATTTTGATTTACATTAATTGGATGTAAGCATATTAATGTTTTTTTCAAGTTGTGTCCTTATGTTTATACCCATGCTATTCTGTAAGCTATCCCAAAACAGGATCTATGCTACTTTATTTTCTATTATAATATTAATGACTCTATTATATTAATTAATATTAACAGCTACCATTTACTGTATATTTAATATGATCTGCAAAACAGTTCTGTGAAGTAATCATTGTTATTTCCATTTACTAATGGAGAAATTGAGGTTCAGAGTGATCAGGCAACTTGCAGAAGGTCATTCGCATGGTAAGGGTGATCTCTGGACTATGCTACCCCCAGTTGCATGGAGGACACTCTAAGCAGCCAGTAGGTGATATTGTCTACCTGCCACTCTGGCAGGCAGCTCTGCACCTCGGTCTGGGCGTCCTGAACTAGTCTCTGGGAATAAAAGCTAAAGTCAGAGTCTCAAATCTTCATCCTATGGTATCTGTTAGTTGCGTTCATTCCATTATTCCCTTGACAGTGATAGGAAACCTACCTGCCACCCCACCCCACCAAAGAGCTCCCTCTGCTTGGTACTGAAATCATTGGATGTCGTCTCTGGAATTCATCATTTTTAAATCAAAAATTTGAGGCACCTAACGATAACAAATTAGGAAGCTCTCAACACCCAAGATGTGCCATTTCACAAAGTAGCGTGACAAAGGGCAGGATTTGAGAACTCAGGCTTCCCGTTTTGGGTCTCCAGAACTGTCCAACTACCTTCCCAAGACACACTTGACTGTACTGTGCTGTCATCTTCAACAGGAAGGCAAGTTACCTCCGTGAATCTACATATCACGATGAAAATGCTTGATAAATATTAAATAATAATTATTGTTTCCTTCACATTTGCTGACAGGATAAAATCCCCATAAAGAGCCTTTAAGGTCTAATTACTTGGTAGGCATTGAAACCAAACTGATAGTTGAAAAATTAATTGTGGAGCCTTCGGAGATGGAGGAGTAGGAAGTTGTTTTGAGTGGTGGTGTCACTTTGAAACTCTGTTTAAAATGTGGAGCAATAAACACCAACGCGAGCTGCCAAAAGAGACAGGGCAAGAGGAGACTAGGTGTGCAGCTGGCGTTTACTGGCTTCAGCACACAAAATATGTGTTGATTGAGTGACCAACTGAATTAACTAATTAGCAGAATATGTTGCTAGGGACATTTAGAGCAATACATAGATGGACTCTATGGTGCACATGAAGGCCCCCAACAGTTGCAATAATATATAAAATTAATATGTAATATGCAACATAGCTATGAGCCAGGCCCTATTTCAAGTGCTTTATATTACATCTGGAGAAGGAAATGGCAACCCACTCCAGTATTCTTGCCTGGAAAATCCCATGGACAGAGGACCCTGGCAGGCTACAGTCCATGAGGTCACAAAGAGTCAGACACAACTGAGTGACTTCACTTTTATATTACATCATTTAATCCTGACAACAAATTGTGAGGCCAGTATCCTCATTTTTAAAATGAGAAAGTAGAGGCTCAGAGTAGTTAACTGACTTGCCCAACATCACATGGTTAGTTAATTTTTTTTACTATGCCATTCTCTAATCTCTCAGGAGATCACTGAGTTTCCAGGAACTTCCAAAAGATATCCAGGGATTTTTCCAGTCTGTAGTCTTCAAAGTGGTTCACGGAACCATGAAAGTTGCTTCAGAAGTTCCATCAACAGTATAGTGTTTGTTAAACAGGGTTGAGTTTAACTCCCTGAAGAAATATTTGCTGCTTGAACCTGCTTTGCATGTTGGATTTCCACATGGCATTTTGTTTTCAAACAAAAGAGAGAAAGAGTATTCCTTTGTCACAGGTTTGGGGCTGGTCATTGTTTTCTGTAATGGGTCAAATGGCAAATACTTTAGGCTTTGCAGGCCACACCATCTCTATTACAACAACTCAGTTCTACTACTGTGCAGAAACAGCCATGGACAATATGTAAATGAATGAGCATAGCCATGTTCCAACAAAGCTTTATTTATAAAAAATAGGGAGTGGGCCATAGTTTGCTAACCTCTGGTCTAGGTCATCCTCCTGTGGTCAAGTGGACCTAAACTTTTCAAATACTGGTCATCTTGCTTCCTCACAAAGAGCAGGTATGTAGTTCTAGACCCCCATATTTATTAATTCCTGTTATCAGAAAGCCCAGGCCACAGTTTAAGGGAAAGGAATCTAACATGTACTGAATGCAAACTTTGTGTCAAGTACCATGCTAATGGTTCTACAGCTGAATTAATCCTCCTCATAACTGTGAATGGTGAAGAGCAGGATTCCCCTCAACAAAAAGGAAAACTGAGACTTGCAGAGGTGAAAATAGTAATGAGAGTCAAGCCAGAGCTTCACTGTGTGCGATTATACCATGTTGACCTGGCTGAAAGCCACATGGCTTGTTATGTAATAGACTGGAAAGTTATCGATAAGTCACCCTCAGTTGATTCTTTTCTAGGAAAAACCCTTCAAGTTCACTTCATAAGCTTACTTTTCTTCCCACAAAATGTGTCACCATCTCTGTTAAATTAGAGACTTAAACACGAGTGCTACCATATCTGTATGAGTTTCCTCAAGGCATCACACAAGAGGAGAGTAACCTTGTAACTTCAAAAGGTGTTCTCCTATTTATGCTTTCTAGTTTTTTTATTGTCTATCTTAGCAGACTGCAATGAGGGTTGTATTACCTGGTAATCCTCCATGATCCATATGTATTTTATAAAGATCATTTTTTATCTCTAAACTTTGTTCTCTGCCTCCTGTACTTGTCTCTCTTGAATTCATACTATTCTGGGAAATTTTGGAGTTCTAAGTCTCAGTAACGCCCTTTTGTCAAATATTTAATGGCACTACTAGCTTGGTTATATGGCACTACTAGGTAAATCTAATGTCTTCCTCCTGCATAGATAGGATAGGTTGAAAATTTGAGGCTGAAATGTTGATGCTTGCAACACTAAATCTCTTTAGAACATGCATTTGTTGTCTTCTTTCACGTTCACCAAAATGCCTTGGAAGATAAGGACCTCTTACATCTATTGTCAATTCATTCCAGATTGGTTTCCTCTCAAAAAGCAGTCAGCCCCATTCAACCAGCAGTAGGTGGTTGGTGCTTTCCCAGAAGTCAGTGACAACATCACCTTTCATGGCTCTTGATTCCAAAAAATCCCATGTCCCGAGCCACCACAGCCCACCTTCACAACTGAATGGTAACATAACTTCTTGTGAAACAGTAGAGAAGTCCATCATATGTAGAAAACTCAGCCATCAATAAGCAGCTCTGTAAGCCTTTCAGTTGGGGACCAACCACAGAACAGGCTGTCCTTCAACAATCAAACAGTCTTTAGCTGTGATCAGCCGCTTCCATCACCTCTGAGACTGGCAGATTTCCAATAAAGCCAATATCCCCCCCTCCCCCAGGGTAAGGTCATCGGCAGGAGGCAGGCATTGTCGTTCAGCCCAGCAATTTGACAACAGTGTTAGCTTACACTCTATTAGCCAGCAGCTACACCCTGACCCCTGACCCTGACATTGGCCTCAGACGGCCCTCTCCTGAGGTAGACTCTGATCATTTGAGGTGGCCCGCCCTGCTGGTTAGTATGAGAGGAGGCCCATCAGGACCAAGCAGGGCTCCTTGCTCAGCCCTGCTTCCCACAGGAGGCTGAAGGCTTGCAGTACAGAAACAAGCCAGAGTTGAACCCAAGATGGCAAAGGTGAAAGTTCAGAAACATATCCATCAGCAGCCTGTCACCAAAGGACGCTGTGAGAACCATGGGAGCTTTCAGCGTAGGGCTAGCCGTTGTCTCCAGACAGTCCCGCTCCTTAATGGAAAAGACATATCAAAATATGGCTTACAAAATACAAAATAATGGACTGAGATGTACATTATATGAGGGTGTTAGATTGCAATGTACTTTACAGTGGGGGAATTAGATTGAAGTGTTATGCCAGAGTAGTTAGGTTGAAATATGGATTATCCTAGGAATGTTAGCCTGAGATGTGCTTTATAACACAGTTGTTAAATGAAGACGTGCTCTTCAACGCAGGCATTAGTCTGAGATGTGCATTATAGCAGAATTGTTAGGGGGAGATGTGGATTCCAATTGGGGAGGAGGATAAGAGCAAGAAAAAAACACCTTGTACTGAATAGTACTCAAGGTTACAGAGAGTCTTGCACATTACATGGATTTCAGAGGTTTGAAAGCAGGGGGAATGAGGGCATGGCAAATATGTATGCCATGTATATATTAAAAATGCATATAGAATGTTCTTCCCTTCTCCTTTCTGCCCAGCCAAACAATCTGCCACTTTCTCCACTTTTCCTGTTAGGGACTTAAAGGCCTCCCCCCAACCATCAATAAAAACATTAGCTCACTAAACAGCCTGATGGCTTTTCCTTCCCTGGCTTAACCCTTCGGGAGCTGGGGTTTCCTTTGGATTTGTAAAGATATTGATCCCAGATAATGTTTGCCTTTCTAACTCTCTCTTCCCTTGACTTGATGGATAGGTTCAGGGCGGCATCTCGGCAGCCAGCTCACCGCAGCTACCCAGGGAAAGGGGAGTGGAAAGTGAGGCGAGCGTCCTGTAGTTTAACACCCTCGGAAGGCCTTCCCGGGATAGGCAGGCAGTTACGCGGTGGCTGGGGAGAGATGCAGGCGCCACAGTCGCTTTCAATCAGCACGGGATTTCACTTTCGATTTTCCTCATTCTTGTCCTGACCCTTCTACCAAAATTTCTTTGGTTCAACTTTTAGAGCATTGTATAATTTCTAAGTAATATCAGATGCTCTCTTGAGGCTAGCAGCCCTGAGTCGCTTTTGTAAAGTCTCCTTTTCCGGTGAAAAAAAGGTGATTTTCTCCAGCTTGGTCAGCGTGGAATGAACACAGGTAGCTGGGTCATTTGCTGGTGGCCCAGGTGGATAAACTCGTCCCTTAAATGCAGATGGTACCCAAGAAAAATAAGTGGGGAAGGATGGGCTCATCCTCTCTCTCGTTTCCCACTTGACCTATGAAGGTCCACCGAGTGTCTCCCCAACTGCGTTTTTGTTCTTTCTTCTCTCCCTCAGCTCGGAAGATATAATTTACAGCCTCCAGAAGTCTAGCCGAGCGTGATTGGATGGTGTCCAGCCTTGCCGGAATCAGAGAGGTGAGTTCCAGCCTTCTTGTTTCTCAATGAAAGAAAATGTTATACCAGGTGAGTTAACGCAGTCAAAAGGCTAACCCGCCAGACAAGGACACCAAACAAAACCAAGCAGTTCAAAGGAAATAAAAGTGTTACTAGACACCTCTGCATTGTGCCCTGAGGTTCCGGGAAAGAGGCAAGCGGGCAATTCTGCGTGTGTTTTGTCAGGCCCTGTTTGTCTAGATAGAAAAATGGGGCTGAGCTTACTATGGGTGGGACACAGGAATGTGACAGAAATATGCTGCCCAGGTAGGAAGGCAGTTCCATCTCCCCAGTGTGTCTTTGCCAATTTTTCTCTCTTTGTCAGCCTTCCTCCTCCTGGTCTCTCTGAGCATTTCCTGGCTAAGCACTCCTTGACTCCATTCTGGTGTGTTCTTTTTCTTGGTGTCCATCGCTGCCTCATTTTCTGACATCACATTTCCCTTAAAAATAGGCTTTGAGAGCTATTTCTAGCCCCTGTCAAGGGATCTGTCCAGCCAGACTCCCACGGGAGGTAGCAATGAGTTTAAAACCAATCCTGGGGAAGAAAGAAAAAGAGCGAGAGAGAGAGGCTTGGCTTAGTCTCAGACTCCATTTTAAAACAAATCTTCTGTTGGGTCAAGCGAGATATTGGGGCCCCTCCCTAATTGCATTATGGTTCTCTGGAACACCACCTAAAATCCCACCCTAAAGAAGAGATCATGGAGTATCACAGCAGGATTGTGGTGGCCTGGTGGTTGGAAGCAGCTTTGGAATCTGCGCTCCTCTATCACTGAATTGCTTTGTGAATTTGGGCAAAGCACTGGGCTTTTCTAAGCCTCAGTTTCTCCATTCATAATATGGCTTAATGGTAGCATTGACCTCCAGGTTATTATGCAGTCCAAATGGCCTAATGCATATAATGCTTAGTCTGATGCCTGCCACAGGGTAATCACTCAACAGATGGAGGTTGTCAATTTTACAATTTTAGCACCATGCCAACAACTCACCCATTTACCATTGGGCTCCCATGGTATTGACTTATCGCATAACCACGCCCACTCTCATGCTCATTAACACATCCGGTTTTAGAAACATGCTGCATCTCTTAGCCTTGGTCCTTTTCAACCAACACTGCTGTTTATGAGGATTTTTTTCTGCACAGGAAGAAGGACATCCCGGCCATTGAGGGCAGAGACAGATTAGAAGGGCCTTCCTGATGGAATATAATCCCCCTCTTACTCATAGGGAAGCAGCCATGATTGTATGTCAAAGGTAACAGTTCATCTCCACCGTGGGGATTGGCATTCGGTTCCCAAATAGGGCCTAATGTGATCCGACAGGCCTGATTTCTCTAGATATATATTAAAACAACGTGCCCAGTACTGGTGGCTCCAAGGTCCTGACCCTTAACAAGGGCTTATGACGTAAGGCAACCTGCCCAGGAGAGCCAGCGGGGCAGGAGGCCAGAGGGACAAGGTCTTCGGCTAATGAAGTGGTCAGCATTGAGTTTCTGTCACTCAGCTGGTTAACAGGAAACTGAGAGGGAAGTAAAAGAAAATGGGAACATTTAAGAAACAAAGGAAAAGACCACATTTCAGCTAAGGCTCCAAAGGTGAACTGTTGCTGTCAGAAGGGGCGGGGGAGAGGGGGTGGGGATGAAACCCAGACCATCGGAGCCTTCCTTGTGGACTTGTTTAGTTTAACCTGACAAACACTGACTGGATGAAAGAGGATTTGGAAGAGGCTAACTCTGTAGATCTTCCCTTGTAGTTCAGTCAGTAAAGAATCTGCCTGCAATGCAGGAGACCCGAGCTCGATTCCTGGGTGGGGAAGATCCCCTGGAGAAGGAAATGGCAACCCACTCCAGTATTCCTGCCTGGAGAATCCCATGGACAGAGTAGCCTGGCAGGTTATAGTCCATGGGGTCGCAAGAGTTGGACACGATTTAGTGACTACACCACCACCACCAACTCTATAGAACTCCCAAGTCAAAATGAAAATGAGCAGGTACTAAATCAGACTGTTCTTTGGCTCAAGTTGGTTTCAGACATGACAAGGAAAAGTGGTCAAGAGCACTGGCTTGAGAATGGATTCCAGACTGGTTGTCTCTGGACTCCAAGCAGACTGCCCTCTGAGGTTCAGCTTCAGTATCTGGTACCCACCTCAAAGGGCGGTTGGTGGAATTAGATGAGAAAGTTCATGTAGTGGGCTTCATGGGCAAATCATCCCTATTCATTCATTCAGTTGGGCACAAATTGTCGCACAGATGTCAGCAGTTGTTGGCTGTTATTCCACATGCTCTTATAGCCTTAGAGAGAAAGTGTGGAGTTTTTAAAAAATGGACAGTAAATCGTCTGTTGTACAGAAAGAGGACGTTCTGTCAGTTTCACAGTAACAACTCCGGATGCATCCAATTGGGGGAGCACTTTCGAACCACTCATCCGGTCAACGAGCTTTAATTGAAAATACTGCCTGCTGTGTGTTGTGCTAGGTCTTGGGATGGAGTTGTACTGAATTGTTCTTTTTTAAATATTTATCTATTCATTCATTCATTCATTTGGCTGCACTGGGTCTTAGCTGCAGCACTCAGGATCTTTGATCTTCATTGTGGCATGCAGGATTTTTACTTGTGGCATGTGGGATCTAGTTCCCTGAGCAGGGATTGAACCTGAGCCCTCTGTATTGTGAGTGTGGAGTCTTAACTACTGGACCACCAGGGAAGTCCCCAGAATTATTCGCTTTTTTAGTTAATTTTTTAATTAATTAATTTGTTTATTTTTGGCCATGCTGGGTTTTTGTTGCTTTCGTGGGAGCTTTCTCTAGTTATAGCGAGTGAGGGCTACTCTTCGCTGCAGTGCACAGGCTTCCCATTGTGGTGGCTTCTCTTGTTGCGGAGCCCAGGCTCTATGCACACAGGCTTCAGTAGTTACAGCATGTGGGCTCAGTAGTTGCGGCTCCTGGGCTCTACGTCTCAGGCTCGGTAGTTGTGGTGCATAGGCTTAGTTGCTTTGCAGCATGTGGGATCTTCTCAGACCATGTCCCCTGCATTGGCAAGTGGGTTCTTACCCACCGCACCACCAAGGAAGTCCCCCCAGAATCATTCTTGACTTTGTTCTTCAGAGTCTAACTGGGGAGGCAGAAATATCGAGACCTATAGCATAAGTGGTAGTCTATTATAAGAATATGGCAAGCCAGCTCTTCTAGAGAAAGTAGAGAGAAGAGTTGAGGACGTTCATATCTGTTATATCACTTGATCTTCCAAAGGATGACTTGGGACAGGTAAGACTGATGTAGCTCCCCCCCCTTCACTGTATGTATAAAAAGGTTGAGACCCAGAGAAGTTAACCCTTGCCTCCTTTGCAGCAGCTCATGGTAGGACGAGACTGTTGTCCCAGTCTCCAGACTTCCAGAAGGAAACCTTCTCAGCAGCATCAGAATGAATTGGGATCACTGATAGCCTTACAAGGTCCAAAAACATTCTCCTAACTGGCACTATCCTCAGAGATAATCCAGTTCTTGGACATTTCAATGCACAAAAAGGGCAGAAGTTTTCCATTCCATTTCCTGAGTTATTAAAAAGATTCTTTCAAAGCTTTTCCCTGTCATTTCTGAGAGTAAAGGACTATGGGCTAGGCAAAGAAGCACTGAATGGAGGTGGAGAATGAGGACGCTGGTCCCAGCAGTGCTGCAGTTTCCCTCCAGTCCCGGAGACGGGTTCGTCAGGTCCCTAGATTAAGAGTCCATATTCCCTGCCCTCTGCTGCCTTGAAAAGGTCATCTGAGGATAAACTGAAAGCATTGATCTGAGGAAACACCTTGAATGTTTAGTAAGGAGTATAAAATTCCAATGAAAACGATCAGATTAGACCGTAGTAGCCTGGGAATAAGGAATTGGAGCATCACTGGGGCAACAAGCTCCCTGTTCCCATCATGACCCAGCAAAGCCCCTTTATCCAGATTCAGTTCCTTAGGACTTTTTTGGGTTTGACAGCATTAGCTGAGCAGCACAGACACTCATATGCCATTGACCAAGGCTAATCTCTCAAATATACCCCTAACATTAGGCTTTTTTCTGATTAGAAAGAAAATATATAATCTCTTTTCAAAGCAACTGGTCAAAGAAGATAGGAAATTAACATTACCCCAAATTCTACCACCCAGAAGTAAACACTGTTAACCTGAATGGCATCTTATTAAATGCTTAGTCTGTAGACATATACTTGTATGTGTCTTTTATTTTATATCAGCGGTATCATAGTTACTTGTTGTCCAAAGCCATGTACCACACCAGTGAATTATAGATTTGCATGTTTCTTTTCAATGACTATGTTGCATTCCAGTGTTGGATGTACTGTCAGTTATTTAACAAATCCTCTGTGGATGAGTAGTTATGGTATTTTCAGCAATACTCTAAATGAACATCCTTGTGCTTGGTGAATCTTCCCAGTTATCTGCTTGGCATAAAATCCCACAAGTTGGAATTTCTGAGAAAGCTGTCAACCCAACATTAAGAAAGAATTCACGTGGAGTATTGGGGTAATAAAAGGGCAATGACCAGCCAAGCTGAAGAGTCCCATCAATCCTAGTGGCCTGTGACGGTTGCAGGAACCCTTCTCCATTCATCTCTGGGGACATGGGTATGACAGAAGGTGAATTCTCATATCCCTGAGGTTAAGCATCGTGCCAGGAGGGTCTAGAGCTAGATGCTTATTTTCTGTTACTTCGCACCTCCCATGCCTTTCACCCTGGCCTTTGGATCCTCTCTGCCACACTTTTCATGCCCTGACACTCTATCAGCTAGTGGGTTCCATTTTCCCTTGACTGGGTTTTCTTTCTGCTTTTCCCCATATGGGGCCCTGATGAACTCCTTTGAGTAAGAGTAGGCACTGAGACCAGCCAAGCAGTGAGTTGAATTGAGTGATTACATTGCAACGTTTTAATTTGCCTTTGGACAAATTCTCATAAGCTTTCCCGAGAAAATCTCCCATTAGACATAGTCATTTAATTTAAGAACAGTTGGGAGAAGAAGATGAGCTAAGATGACAGATGGAGGAATGCAGATGTGTGTGTCTTAGAAGGACTCAGGAGCACTCGGAGGATTTGGCATTCAGTGCAGCACAGTGTCAGCCTCTACTGCTTGTGTCCACGAACTTGAGAAATTTTCAAGAAATCATTAAAATACAGTGATTTTTCTCAGATGACAAGCAGATTTTTTTTCTTGTCTACAAAATCAAGGCAAGGTCAGTTAAAGAACTGGATAGCCCCTGCACACACCCGAAGCCCACCAAATGCAAAAAATAAAAATTTGAGTAGCCTTGGAGGAAGACAAAAAAAGGCTACTGTTAGGGAGAAATTTCCTTTGGTCACATTGCCACAAAGATCGTTTTTTTTTTTTTTTTTTTAATTCCATGCTTACCCTGGTTTCCTTCAAACAGATTTTCTGAACATCCTAATTTGGTGTTCACATAATTCAATGTCTATTATTGTTTTAGGTCCACAGTTATTATTTTAATTATAATTTAAAGCTGCCTAATATACCCTGAGGTTACCGGGCACCTAAAAGAAATAAATAAAAACAACGTGCCATTTTTAAAATCAGCATGTTTATTTGGAAGTCCCACGAGCCGCTCAACTAAGATATCATAAAACCTTCAAATAAACTAAATCAGAAACAAAATAAAATATCCAGTCTTAATCTCCTTAGAAGGCATGCCAGAGAAGGTTGCAGTTAGCTGAGTGCTGGCGTGAGAACTCTCAGAATGACTTTATTACTGAGTTTGGGAACCCTAGTGTATGTCTTTTTTTAAGTTATGTAAGTGCTTTTTCAAATTTTTATTATTTGCTTATTTGGCTGCACTGAGTCTTAGTTGCAGTACATGGGATCTTCCTTTTTCATTGTGGCAGGTGGTATCTTTAGTTGCAGCATGTGTCATCTAGTTCCCTGGCCAGGGATCAAACTTGGGACCCCTTCATTGGGAGCATGAAGTCTTGGCCACTGGACCACCAGGGAAATCCTCTCAATGTATGTCTTCATGCCCACACTCCATATTGCAGTCTGTACAGTCCCAGTCCTTGGTGTATAATCCTTAGTCAGTGAGGAGTTAGTTGGTCTAGCAATGAATCTGGTGAGAGAAAGAACAGGGCATGCCAGAGATGTAGAAACACCCATCCACCGTGTGGAGGACTACTTCATCTGCATGGTGTTGGATGGCTTCCTCCATTGGGGGTGTCAATAAAGCAGATGCAGGTCTCATTAACTCTGATATTTTAAATGTGGAATTGCTGAAATATCTAAGTCTAGTGATTTTACATTTGGAAGGCTAAAGACATTTCAAAACAGTTCCATAATGTTCCTACATGTGAGTTTCCATAACAGAAAACAGTAAAATCATTTTCAAACCATTTACTGCTCGTATTCTGCATGTAATCAGAGCTGTTATGGTTTGTTAAGCAACAGAATTATCTAGTGGGCAGGAGGTTTATGCTGTTCCAAGACCTTCGAGCTACACAAGTATGCAAATCAGTAAATATTATAGAATCCATTGAATAAGCATAGTCAGGATTTCCAGAGGGAAGCATCCATTCCCTCCATCCCCAGAATGGTCTTAGATAGTGTTAGGTGACTCTCTTTGGGACCCAAAGGACTGGACTGTCAAAGCTGGGTTGCTTCAGTTTCTAAGAACAAGGCAGAGAGTAAGTGCCCTCAGGGTGGCAAAGAGAGATCCCCTTCCTTACTATGGACAAAGTAAGAGAAAAAAAAAAGAAAAGAAAATGAAGATAAGGCCAGAAGAGAATTTTAAAAAGAAGGAAGTTGATCTGCAGATTGGCAAACTCCAATGACTGCATGGATTAAGCAAAGAATGCAAGTAAATGAAGTGGGAATGGTATAAGGCAATAGGGAGGGGTGGGGACTGTGGAGAACATGCTCAGTCTTAGGGGGCAGCAGCTGCTCAATTCTAGCCAATGGTTTCTAGGCTCAGTGAAACCAGAATTTTTTTATTTTTTCAAAAGAAGCTGGAAATATCCTCTTTTTTTACTTGAAATTTCTCAAATTTTGAATGTTGGCAATCAACTTGATATAAACACCAACATGACATATGAACCAAATCAAAGATTCAACATGCCACATTCAGCTCATGGGCTGTAACTCTGTAAACTATATGAGAGAGAAGCAAGTAGTTTGGAATTAAAAGGAGCAACAGATTCTGAAGCATGGAACAGAGAATTTATATTAAGGATTCTTTCTTTCTCTGTCTCAGATAAGAGAGAGGCTTATCAAGTCTTGCTGCTAATTCCCATCTATAAAGGAAAATATATGCTTTTTCTCTTCCATGCTATCCAGTGCTCTCAAACCTAAAATAACTTTTAATTTACTTCATCCTTTGTTACTGATTCTCTTTGTAAGTATTAGACTGGTGAATGAATTCTGGATGTACTGAGCCAGGCAAATGCTTCCCATCTCTTAATGTTCTGAGATGGGGATGGGTTGATGCATAAGACTGTAGAAGGTGGAAAGCTGTTTTGAACCTCTTTGCAATATTTCTTTTATGGATTATAATGTATTTAATTGGTTATTTAAGAGTATCATCCTTAGAACATTTCTATCATTTGAACTTAAAAATTTTTCATTTGAGCACATGTATCCATCAGTTTTTACTAAATAATGCTGCATTTGCAAACAACCCCCAGGTCTTAGTGACTTAAAGATATATATTTTTTTCATGTACAAAATTGCACGAAAGTAATCCCTCCATTTCATTTTTCTCCATTTCATCTGAATTAGATGGTTGTATCTTTGCTCCATTTCATCTTTATTCTGAGTCCTAGGCTGAATGAAGGAGCAGCTCCTCCCTGGCTTCAAAACCTATCCTGCTAGAAGGGAGATAAGAAGCAACCAGATGGCTTTTAAGGCTCAGAAGTAGCATATGTCACTTTCTCTCACAACTTACTGGTGACCAAGTAACATAGCCAAGCCTAATGTTGATGTTACCCTCTGGCAGGGAAGGACAACATTTAGGAACAATGAAGCCATCTCCCATAGAGGGTGCTGCCTCAGGGACTTTGAAAGTGAAAAATAAGAGCAAGTTCCCCAACATCTCCTTTTGGAGAAACAAAACTAGCCCTCAGGCTCCATTCTGCCCTTGGTAGGGACTGAGGTCATTTGATCAGTGAATGGTTAAAACATGGTATCTGGAGTCAGAATTCCGGAGTTCAGAGCTTGGCTCTACCATTTCTTTGCTCTAAAACCTGAGATATATTATTCAACCCTCTTGTGTCTCGTTTTTCCAGTGTAAGCATACCTGCCTATAAGGCTGTTTGGAGGATTCAATGAGTAAAGATATGTATTTATATGTGGAATACTTAGAACAGTGTTTTGCTCACAATAAGTACTGACTATTACTACAGTGATGATGACTAGAAAGCTATTGGCTCAAATGCATCTCAGCCACCTTGTCACCCCACTATTATAGCTAGATTACTTCAGGTCATTTTGACTTCAAGAATCCCATATGAAATCCATACACTTCTAGAAGGTCTAAATCCTTTTGAAGTAAGCCAGAAAGAAAAACACCAATACAGTATGCTAACACATATATATGGAATTTAGAAAGATGGTAACGATAACCTTATATGTGAGACAGCAAAAGAGACACAGATGTATAGAACAGTCTTTTGGACTCTGTGGGAGAAGGTGAGGGTGGGATGATCTGAGAATATTTAAAAAGAAAAGTTTTTATCAACTTATTTCCTGTTGGGGAACACTTTGAAAGCAGGTTTGAGCAGAAAGAGATATAGAAGAGGGTCCTAGAGACAGTGAGAGAAAGAAAGCAGAAGTTGGGAAACCAGGACCCCCCCCCATAATAAATTTGCCATGCTGGATGGTTTTACCAAGAGCTACTCCAGAACCAGACCAGTGGTTCTTATCTTTGGCTACACATTGGAATCAAGAGGATGCTCAGACCATACCCTAGACTAAAACATCAGAATCTCTGTGGGTGGGATGCTGGACGCTGAACATCTTAAAGCTCCCCAACCTCTTTTTATGTAAAACCAAGGCTGATTAGCCCAGGAGCAGTGGTGTGCCTTCCACTCAGAGCACCTGATTGCCTTCTCCTTGGTTCAGAGTTTGCTCTACCGTGGATCTGCCTTAACCCCAGTTTCTCCAGCATGGTCCAGATGAACTGACTAGGAGAGGAACATTTGCTGACAAAGAAGAGGGAGAGATATGGCCGAAGTTGAGCATTTGTCTTTCCTTTCCTCCTGATTGATCACTTTGTACAATAATAAAACTTTTAAAAGGTTGAACCTGAACTGAGGCTGTGACTGTGACACAATTAATCAAACTCTTGAAGAATCATGTTACATTATGTGCTTCAAGCATTGATCCAGTTCACTAAAAGTTGGCCTGAAATACAACCTAGACACAAGATATTGGATCCATAAGAAATGACCAGGATGCTGTCAATTGTTTTGTCCTTCCATGTGATATGTGACCATGCAGCTGGCCAGACATTAAAGCAAGACAAATTCTAACACATCAGAGAGGATGGCACCAATCCCCACCTTGCCTCAAATTGCTGGGAGAAAAAGTACAGAGAAGAAAGGGCTGACTGGGGTATGATCCCCGAACCTGCTATCACTGCAACTAGATAACGATGCTGGTATCCATCCACAAGACTCCAAGGCTCCCTACCTGGTCTTGAATTGATCACAGTCAGTACCAGCATCCCCAGTACTATAAACTCTTCCTCATGGAGGAATATTCTGTGGTCCTCTCTAAAGCTAAGGTTTATAGAATCAAATGCATCCCTTGTTTTAACTCACCAGTAATCATCAAGTCAGTAACAGTAACTAGCATCTCTGAGCAGTGCTTTCCAGTTAGCCAAACACTTAAACATCCCCAGACTCACTTGAGCCTCATAATAGCCCCATGAGGTAAGTACGTAAGCCAGGATTCCTGACCCCCCATTTTAGAAAAGAGTAAACTTTCTGGGGAAGTGAAGTGAGTGGCCAGGGTCATGGAACTCCTGGTGGAACAGAAACACCCAGGTTTAGGACTTGAATCCTATTGTTGCTGTTTAGTCACTAAGTCATGTCCAACTCTTTGCAATCCTATGGACTGCAGCACACCAGGCTTCCTTATCCTTCACTATCTCCCAGAGTTTGCTCAAACTCATGTCCATTGAGTCAGTAATGCCATCCAACCATCTCACCCTCTGTCCCCCCTGTCTCCTGCTGCCCTCAATCTTTCCAAGCATCAGGGTCTTTTCCAATGAGTCGGCTCTTCAAATCAGGTGGTTAAAGCATTGGAGCTTCAGTTCCAGCATCAGTCCTTCTAGTGAATATTCAGGGTTGATTTCTTTTAGAATTGACTGGTGTGATCTCCTTGCATTCCACGGGGCTCTCAAGAGTCTTCTCCAGCACCACAATTTGAAGGCATCAGTCCTTCAGTGCTCAGCCTTCTTTATGGTCCAGCTCTCTCACGTCCGTACATGACTACTGAAAAAATCATAGCTTTGACTAAACAGACCTTTGTCAGCAAAGTGATGTCTCTGGTTTTTATTACTCTGTCTAGGTTTGTCATAGCTTTTCTCCCATGGAACAGGTGTCTTTTAATTTCATGGCTGCATTCATTATCTGCAGTGATTTTGGAGTCCAAGAAAATAAAATCTGTCACTGTTTTCCACTTTTTCCCCCTCTATTTGCTGTGAAGTGATAGGACTGGATGCCAAGATCTTAGTTTTTTGAATGTTGAGTTTTAAGCCAGCTTTTTCACCCTCCTTTTTCACTTTCATCAAGAGGCTCTTTAATTCTTCTACTCTTTCTTCCATTGGGTGTCATCTGCATATCTGAGGTTGTTAATATTTCTCCCAGTGATCTTGATTCCAGTTTGTACTTCATCCAGCCCGGTATTTGGCATGATGTACTCTGCATAGAAGTTAAATAAGCAGGGTGACAATATACAGCCTCGATGTACTCCTTTTCCAGTTTTAAACCAGTCTGTTATTCCATGTCCAGTTCTGTTCCTGTGGCTTCTAGCAACTTCCAGGCAACGTGGGAGAACACAGAGGAAATCAGATCTTGCACTGTCCCCAGGCAAAATCTCATGAGAGGCACAGCTCCTTGGATGTCTTCTTCATCCACACACCAGCCTTTCCCTCTCTCCTCCAGTCCTTCCTCCCCTTCTGCACTGCCCCATTGCATACCCACACTTTCACCAACATCTCCAGAAGTCTCTCTGTGCTCCCCTCTGCAGTTTGTCCTATGGTCTTAGCTGTAAAAAGATGGATTTGCCCTCAAAGCCCAGCTCACCCTTGAGACTTAACTGTGTGACTTTGGGCAGGTTACATTATGCTTTTGACTCTCCTCCTCTGTAGAATGGATGATTTCTAATACCAACTTCTTAAGGCTACATGGAGGATTATATGTGTTATATACATGAGGCACTCCAAACCATGTCTAACATGTATTAGACACTCACAAAGGACACTTGCTTTGGAACTATTTATATTTAGTTATTAATTTTATATAATAGATATGGTAGCTAGTGTCTTTCAAAACCTACTGTGTCATGGCATGTATTGCATTGTTCTTAGTACTTTTCTTTCATTGATTTAATTGATTTCTCATGACAACTCTAGGAAGCATGTACTATTACTGCCCCACCTTACAGATGAAGAAACTGAGACACAGAGAAGTTGAATACAGCCCACAAGGGCTAGACCCTGGATTTGATCTAAGTTGTATAAGTCCAGACCCAAGAACTCTTTATTCAGACACAATCTCCAATTGGAGGGATGGTGGGTAACAAACCTTTAATATTGCTTTTTGCCATTTGCATTTTTAAATAGCAGTATCTTTGAATTAAAAGAAATAGCTAAAGTATTTCAAAAGGAGTGAATCTGTAAGGGTGAAATATCAGCCATGATCACAAAGAGGACAGACAATAAGTAGGAACAAGGGCTTTCTGGGTCCTGCTAAAATTATACCATGAATATATATATTTTTTTTGATTGAAGGAAGGAATTGCAAGAAAACATTAACAGTGTTAGTTTTTCTAGAGAGGCCCAAGCTTGGGTGAGGAGAGCAGGGTTTTTCATGTTCATTTTGTACTTTTCTGTATGATTTGAGTTTTCAAACCCAGCTATGCACATTGATTTTGTTTTATACCAACAGAATTTATCAGAACAATAAGAGTATTGCTTTATTTTGTTATTTGTTCTTTTCTTCCATGTATTCTCACAGTAAAAATTAATGAATGTCATATTTAAAAATTATACTGTAAAACCAATCACCTGTCCCATTCCAACACCATGCCCTCAAACTGCTGATCATCTCAATTCAGAGATAACATGCAGCAGAGTGAAGAACTCGAGCGCCCAGCTTGACGGGTTATAATTAAGTGCCCGAGAATGCAGAGCCATCTCTTGAGACCGTAGGAGTCCTGCTCTCTTCCCAAACATGGTATTTTCCCTGATGTTTTTTTTTTTCTTCACCAGAAACTTTCCACTTTAATTATGTGGGTTAGGTTAGAGGAGTTCACCTTCAGAACTTTAAATGCGCAAACAGCTAATCCCTTCCATAAGACACATTTCTGGGAAAGCCCAAAGATAAATGTTTACAGCCTGTGCTGGGAGAACAGAACCCAGTGAAATTTGAAGTGAGTTAAGGATGATGTGCCCACGCCTGAAGAAACAATTTAGAGACTCTAGCCTCTATGTTCTGAAATTCTGGCCTTCGTTCTCACAAAGAGTGGAATCGCTGGCAGTGCTCATAGGTTAGATTTTTTTCTCTCCTTTTCCCGGTTTTGCCTTCAACATGAGAAGGATGGTAATTAAAACCATACTTAAAATATTAAGTCTACTACCTAAAGGAATGAAGTTTATTAAAATTGCTAGGCGTTAAGTACAGAAACTCAAAATAGCTCAGGCACACTCCCCTCAGCATATACCCAAATTATTGGTTGCAAGAAGCCCAAGCATAAAGATGATGTGTGCGCGCGCACACACACACACATACACACACACACACACACACACACACATATCAATACATTGATATATCAATAAATGGAAGTCATTTCTCAAGTAACTAACCTTTGACAAGCAGAGAGTAAAGATGAGCCCCCCAATTAAGGTACTTAGAACAGCCAGTTACTCAGAAAAGTTATAAAACAGCCTCAAAAGGACACAAAGAAAATAAGAACCAATCCTAGGTACCATTTAACTTCTTTGAAACAGCTTCTCTTCAATCCCAGGGGGTCAGTGATGTATGGACAGATGCGGGGTAGATAGAAGGAGATACCGGGCATGATTCCCAGAACAAAGGCAGGAAGTATGTAGTGTCAGGCTCCTTATTCCTGGGGATCTCATGGTGGTTCAGTTGACAAAAGAGGAGCACTCTTCCTCCTCCCCATGGGGCTGGCTGGAAGCTACAGGTCAATCAAGGTAAATTCTAACTATGATCGAAGAGTATTCCATCATCATCCTTTTCTCGTCACCCAAGGTCATAAGGAAAGGGCAGTGTGGTGTAGCGGGTAAAGCTTGATCCTGGATTCAAATACCAGCTTTGGATATGAGACAACTCACGTGGCCTTTCCGAGCGGTGTTAAGAGGCGTGCCTGTAGTGCTGAATGGCGGGTGCTCTTAACTGCTCTGGGTTGCTCCGCTCTCGAGGGGCTCACTCACACCTGCACAGCCGTCCAGTGGCCTGCAGGCTGGCTGTGGACCCAGACCACTGAGAAGGCTCACCAGTAGGAAGCGGGCTGTTGCCCCTCCCCGTCCCCCATCACTCGTTTGGCCTGGGATCCCCACCGTTTGGTGCTTCCTAAGGATCTGGCGCTGCAGGAAGCCCAGGAGTATCTTGAAAGGCGGTATGGACAAGAAATGGTTTCCTTATATGTTTGTTCCAAATTCCTTGAAGAATTCCTTTAAGAATTTCTTCACTACCTAGTACAGAGAAGCTACTCTATAAATGTTTATGGGGTGTTCCCTGGTGGTCCAGTGGTTAGGACCCGCCACTTTCACTGCCATGGCCCAGGTTCAATCCCTGGTGAAGAACTAAAGTCCCACAAGTCACGTAGCAAATAATAATAATAATGATAATAAATAAGTTAAATAAATGTATGTTTATGAATGAACCATAATTAGTGCTACCATGTGCCAGGCCCTGTACTCCAAGAGATTCTTAACTGTCTTGTTCTAGTTCAACTCCACAACTGAGAGAAAAGCACTAGAGTTTAACAGAAAAAATACCAAGCTTTGGAATGATCATGGAATTTTCCAGGCAAGAATCCTGGAGTGTGTTGCCATTTCCTTCTGCAGAGAATCTTCCCAATCCAGATATTGAACCCACATCTCTTGCATTGCAGGCTGATTCTTTACCACTGAGACGCCAGGGAAGCCCTTTGGGATTACAATTTGCACTAACTCCCCACCCTTCATTCTAGCCGGGTGACCTCTGAGAAAGCATTTAAATTCTCTGAGCCTCAGTTTTCTCATCTGTAAGGTAGACATAATATCTACCTCCAAGGATTGCTGTGAAAATTAAAAGATAGGTAGCTAGGTAAATAGATAGATCTATCTTTTAGGTATGTGTGTACAAACACCTACATACATAAAACCACATAACACAGTGTCTAGAACCTAGAATACAATATTAAAAAACAGATGGAAAATGGTATAACAACCCAGTGAGATGGGTGTTATTACCCCCATTTTATACAGATGAGAAATTCCTCAAAATAGAAGCCCATTCAGTCTCTTCCATTGATAAGGAGTTTCCTTGCTTATATCGTGAGTGAGTAGGGAATTGATCTGGAGCTTCAGAAATACCCAAGATTGAGGTAACAAATGGAGAAGGTTATTCCATATGGGCTCAAACCTTATAGAGGCTTGTGGGAAGGGGTAGGGTAGACAGAATAGTGAGAGAGCAAAGGAAACACTAGCTACATTTTACTCTTCTCCTCCCATACAGAGTGCTTGAGTGCAAACCTATTTGTGAATTTAATCCCAAGCTATACTGGCAGTCCTGCTATATATTGACCACCTAAGCTGAGAACCAGGATAGGAAAATGGTTAAGAAAACTGCTCTAAAGTGATCTGGCTAGGCTTGAATTCCTACCTGTCATTTACAAGCTGTGTAAGCATGGAAAAGTCTTTAAACCTCTCTGAACTTTGAGTTCCACGTTTCTGAAATGAGAACAATAATATTAATAGATCCTTTGCAGAATTGCTTTGAGAATTACACAAGTTAATATATGCAGAGCCTATGCCATGCTTATATGTGGTAGGCTTTCAATGCATCATAATTTTTATTGTGGTTGTTACTGTTTCTATATGCTTTATATGAATAGTCCAATCAGATTAGTATGGATTTGGTAATGAACCAAATCATGGTTCAACCACTATGCAACTACTAGACACAAGATTCTAAAACCCAATCCCCCTGTCCCAGTCAGAAATAGTTCCATTATGCTGGGTAACAAAGAGACCCAAAACTTCAGCACTGTGACACAGTCAAAGTTTATTCCTCACTCACACAAATGCAGCTCTGGACAACTGTCCACGTATTAGCTTAACATTCCAGGGGGGTTTGCTCTTATCCATATGAACGCAAGCACCTATGATCACAGTGGTAAGCAAAGAGCAGGAAATTTGTGTGCTAGTAATTAAATGTCCACCCAGAAGGGACGCATGTCTTTCCTACTCACATTTCACTGACCAAAACAAGTTACATAGTCACACTTAGTTCAAGAAAGAAGCACAATCCTGAGCACAGGCAAGTTCAGAAAACAAGTTGTTAGTGAACACCAACCCCCCAACACCAGTCTCTTATCAATGCAAAATTGATTGCACTGTTCTGCGCATGAATGGACCAGCCATTGGTCAACTTTCTCTTACTGCAGCAGTTAATTTTATTACCCCTTAAGTGCAGAGAAAAGCATAGAAGTTTTAAAGGAACTAAGTAATCAGAGACTGTTTTATAAACCCAGCCTGGCTCTTGTCTCTTTCCTGCCCATCAGCATCATTCCATGGTCCATGGCTGTCCTCCTGTGTGCCCAGTCAGCTCACTCAAGACCAAGACTGCCCATCCCTCCATCTGGGGGCTCCTTTTCTTCCCCCATCCATCACCAGGGCCCTGCAATCTCGCCTGTCTATGCCCAGCTCTTGCTTGATATCTCAGTTCTGGAACAGAGATGTGCCAGCTACTACCTAGGAAGGCACTAGCCCCCAAAATATTTAGTTAGCAGCCATTCAGTTAAGTGGAATTGACTTTTATCGGCTTTCCTCTGTACAGCTGCCACCAGCGAAGGCTGTTTCCTCCTTTCCTCTTCTCTGCCTGTCAGTTCACTCCACATTCCTATCGGCAGCCTTTAGCTCTGATCAATACTAACCGCTGTGTAACAGCTCACGCACGGCTGCTCTGGTTTGCATCGATCAGACCCTTCTTCCAACAGGTAGTCAGCTATTTGAGGCAATGACTTGAGATAAACACCTACTTTTACTTCAGGCTAATTCATTTCAGGTGGATTTCAAGGAGGCTCTGCATCCCATCTCTGTTAGAGAAGCTGAAATCATAGAGTCAAGATCAACTCCTCATGTGCTCAAATTCCTAGGAGACCTTTCTTCCTCTCCCCTTTTCCCCCCTTCCCTTGTCTGCTGTAAGTGCCGCTTATAAACAAGATACCAAGACTTGGGACATTGAAAATGCTACTTCAGGAAATGTGTCAGCCAGCCATCCTCTTTCCTTTTAATGAGATGCATCCGGGACCACCGGAAACCTAGGGCTACCATAGAGGCAGCATTGTCGCTGGGCAACCAACCATCCTTCCATCTTCCCCAGAACTAATCTCACTGTATCCTGCAACCCTGGTCTCTCACCACCTTAGGGGGCAGTGAGTTCACCCCCATCCTTGTTCCAGGCTCACCAGTGACTCTGCCAGGAGCTGATATTGCAAAAACAGTTGTTATTTTGCAATTAATTAGGGATTGGTACAACTTCATGGCATTTGCACTATAACTCAAAAACAGGCAAGACTGGATTTTATACATTTTTTTTCCCAACATGTACACCAAGTGTGGCTGAGTGGTCCCTCTGATACCATCATGTACCTGTCACCTGGGTCCCAAACCTCCTGTCCCGTTTCTCTCTCTCCAGCTCATCAATCCCCTTGTTCTGTTTAGCCTTCCCTTGCATGCAGTTAGTTGGGCAGTTCCAGTGTCCTGCATTTCATCTCAGTTGCTATCATCTTATTGAAGCCTTCCTCTCCTGATGCTTGAACCACTGCAGTACCTTATAGCCTGGCTTCCCATTGTTCCCTGATTTGTTAGTTTCACCCCACACCTAGATTTATCTTCCTTGCATTCTGCTACAATTGCCTTTCTCTTCTTGAAAATCTTCAGTGGCTTCCCATTGCCTACCAGAATGCAGGTAAATTCCTCAGCCTCTCGTTTTAGTCTTCAGTGGTCTGGTCCTTACCTCTTCCTCTAGACTGCCTCTTGCTGTCCTCCAGAAGAAACCCCACACCCTATTCCATCTGGACAATTTCCTACTTCCTCTCCAAGAGTTTTCTAGCTCTGTGCCTAAAAAACAAATGTCATGCCCCACACTGCCTTTGAAATGAGTTCAAATCCTGGCTCTACTGCTTATTAGCTGTGTGACCACAACTGAGTTATCTAACCTCTCTCTGCTTCAATTTCTAATCTATGAAATAGGGATAATGACAGTACTTACCCCCATAAGTTGGTTATGAAGATTACATAATGTATGTAAGGCATAAATAATGGTACCTGTATATAGTAAATTCCAAGTAACCATTTTCTATCATTTCGTTATTTTTCCCAACCCCTCCAAAGCATATATTGTCCATGAACATTTGCTAGGCCATCCTAGCAAATAATACTCCTTTCCTTTTCTGCCTCTTATAGCCCTTGGTTATACTTGAATGATAATTCATCATAATTACTGGGTGCTGGGTACATGCTCAGTTCTTTTATAGACATTATTGCTCTTAAATCCTTAGACTGGATACCTACCACTTGCCCCAAATCCACTCTCCCTCTTATGTCACCTTGCTTTTTGCCACAGGAAGCTGATCTGTATGTCCAGTGGCTCCTAGTTGTATTTGGCCAACAAGGAACACTGAAAAGAAGCAAGCAGGAAAATGTGTGGGTCAGAGTTTTTATTCCTCCAGCTTCTTCTCAGACATGTCACTGCAGAACAGCTTCCTCTCTCAACTCAAGGTCATGGCTCCTGCCAGGTGGCCCTCTTGACCCTGCTCTGTCCCTCGCTCTCAGTCACCTCCTTGTCTCTTTACACCTGGGATGATAACATGGCCCTAGGGCACTGCACTCTCCCTTTTGGGTCCCTGAACCCTGACTACACTTTTGTAAATACAATTGTCCCTCTATAAACTATTCTCTAATTACCCCATGTGTCACACTGGTTGACACAGTTCTCATTACAACCCTACAAGGTAGGAACTATCATTTTTACCAAATTTGCCCAAGATTATAGCCCATACTCTGAATCACTCTATTATAATAAAGAGTAAGTAAGGTGGCTATTTCTCTGTGTGTTTCCACACCTCTTCATCAGAATACATTAGTTTGCTTTTCACCACATGAAAAAATACCCCAAAACTTAGAGACTTCAACATTTATTAGCTCACCATTCTGGGGGTCGGCAATTTGGGCTGGGCTCAGTTGGGAAGTTCTTCTGCTGAATTTGTCCAGGTTTGCTTGCATGGTACAGTCAGCTGGAGGATTTTCTGAGGCCTGGTGGTCCCTGGTGATGTCACCTGCATATCTGGTGTATTGGGGGTTCCACAGGGGTGATAAGCCACATGTCCCCAGTATCTAGCAAGTTAGCCGATGCTGCTTCACATGGTGACTGTTCCAAAAAAAAAAGCAGAAGAGAGCAAGCCTCGATGTGCAGGCACTTTTCAAGCCTCTGCTTACATCAGGCTGTATAATGTCTCATGGGTATAACCCAGATTCAAGGCCTGGCAAAATCCACTCCACTTCTTTGGTGAAAACAGCTGCAAAATACTTCAACCATGCTTTTTTTCACTCTACCACAGGGGCACTCCTTTCTGGAAAGATCTATGCCTTGACAACTTCATATCCTGTATCCTCATAACCCAAGTCAGAAAAGCAGTACGGTTGGGTTCTGTGTTTAGGGGGTGGGGAGGATCCGCTTTACAGCTTGGTGAACATCTGACACTCTTCCTGCCTGTTACCACCAGACTGAAAATAATTCTGAAAGGGAAGTCTCTTAAAACTTAGCATGAGGGAGTGGAATTTTTTTCTAATTAGGCTTCAGCAGAATTTTAAAAGAATCTTTCTTTTCTTCAGTGGCCTCTCCCTTGTTATAAATTTTAACTCCACCCAGTGGCATACCACAGCCAGCCCTGCTTCTCCTCCCCAGGCTTCCACACCACTGTTTGCTTGGCAGCATTGCTCAGCTCACTTTGCCGCAGACAGCAGTGGGAGAAGTCTTGCTTCCTGCTCGCCTCACTTCCTCTTTTTTCCCCTCCATTCCTCCTGGAGCTCATCCTCTTCTGCTCTTTCCTGCTCTGCACCCATCCTCTCAGGATCAGGATTCTAGGAAAGGAGGAAAGGTTAGCCTATAGAACTGCTCTATAAATACATCCCCCCAGGTTGGGCACTGTATACAGTAGAGTAGCCAAGAGACTCAGCCAGAAGACTGGCCTTCCAGGAAGCCCTAAGACAGACTATTAATCTAGAAAGTAGCTGTACATGAAGTTTTCACTTTGAAATACCTGTGATATCATGAAATTGATGAGGTCAGCCCTTTATTAATTTATTTCACAGGTATTTATTGAATACCTACTACGTGCCGGGCACTGGACATATAAAACATGACCCCTGCCCTTGAGAGACTTGTAGTCTGGGGATGGGTGGGAGGAAGACAGAGACATGAAGAGATCATATCAGTTAACAAGGTAAATATTGAGTTGGCCAGAAAGCTCCTTCATGTTTTTCTGTTATATGTAATGGAAAAGTCAGAATGAACTTATTGGCCATCCCAACTCATACTATGTACAAGGGTGTCATGAGAAGCTTGGGAAGCCTTTGCACCTGGCCTGGGTGACCAGGGAAGGCTTTCTCAAGGAGATAACGCCTGATTAGATCTAGTCCAGCACTATCCAGTAGAAGTATATTACTGGCCATGTATGTAATTTTAAACTTTCCAGTAGCCACATTAAAAAAGTGAAAACAGACAGGAGAAAATAACCTTGATAACGTATTTCATTCAAGCCAATATATCTAAATTATTGCTATTTCACTACCCAATCATTATAAAAATCATTAATGAAGTATTTTACATTCTTTTTATTGTACTAAGTCTTTGATATCTAGTGTGTATTTTATAATGACAGAACATCTCAATTTGGATGCTGACTTTTCAGCAGTTAAAGTAAAATGTAGTCCTACCAAAGCAATAAAGTTGTGTTTAATAGACACATATTTTGTCTTGTTGCAATTTAAAATTTTTAATCTAAATTAACTTAAATGAAATAAAATTTAAAATTCAGTTTTTCACTTCCACTAGCCACGTTTCAAGGACTCAATAGCCATGTGTGACTTGTGGCTACTATATTGGAGAACTCAGGTTTTAAAGGATAAATAAATGTGAAGCAAACAAAGAGAGGATTAAGCATATTTGGCAGGAAAAAAAAAAAAAACAGTATCAGCAAAGGCACTAAAATCATATGGGCTTTGGACTGTGCAGTTTAGTAGTTTAGCATTACTGTGACAGAATGGTCAAGGCTAGTGATGGGGAAAGAACCAAATGTGGAGGGATAGGCAAGATAATCAAAGTGAGCCTCGAGTGCTCCTGAAAAATCAAGGATCATATCTTTCGTGAGAATGTACTTAACATATGAGGGAAGCTGCGCACAGAGAGAAGTCTCAGGCGTAGGCCCTGCCTAAGGCCACTAAACCCTATATGAAGGAATCTATCCTCCTGGCATCCTAGGAAGCTCAACAAGTCCACACCTGATATGATGGAGCTTGGCCAAGCAAAGTATGGAGTGGACAAAGTATGTATTTGCTACAACCAGCAGAAATCAGCTGACCAGTGGTTAAATGATAAATTGTTTACCCCAGGTACACCCAATACAGTGAATAAAGAGCAAGATGTAGACAATAAAACCTTGGTTTGGAAGAAACGGGGGAAGAGCATAGCGTATAGTGTAGAACAGAGATAATTAAGAATCCTGGCAATAGAAGGAATTCTTTGTATCTAGTATGGACCAAGGAGGATCATCCTTTCCCATTTGTCCTCCATGAGCGTATCTGAGAAAGGAATTGGAAGGGTGTGGTCTCTGGGAATTATCTGCTTTAGCAGTTCACAACCATTTGATGTAGGTTTGTAGGCTAGGGATTATCCTAAAGTTTGTCCTAAGATTTGAGCAATTTCAGACTGCTGTCCTCCTTTTATGGAGTTTCTGTGGCCATGCACACCTCAAGAAAAGCTAATGGGCTTTTCATCTATTGCACTGGGTAACAACCACAGCCAGAGATTTTGCTTGGTCACGCTTTTCAAACCTAGAAATTTCTATTTTCTAGCCAAAAACCACTATGCTTCATTGATACACCTAGACTATTAGCTTTCAAACTTTTAGTTTATAGCTCATAAGAAATGAATTTTACTTCACAACCCAGTATATAATTATGCATGCATGTTATTAATATGTATTCATGTATAACCAAATCACAAGTTTTATGCAGAAGTATTTACCCTCACTGCATGAGGCATTTGCTGATATTTTCTATTCCATTAGGAATAAAGAAGAAAGGAAAGGAGAGAAGAAAAGCTGGTCACAACCCACCAAACTGATTTTGCAACCTGCTAATGGGTCACACCCAGAGTTTTAAAGCACTACCTTAGTTGAGGCCTAGTTTAATGGCCTCTCCTTTCATTTTAGCCTCTGCTTTGAAGGAAATAAAAACCAAAGCCTTGGATAGAGATATTCTCATAATTTCTTCTATCCTCAGATTGCTACCAAATACGACGATGCAAAGCATGTGTGTCTCCCCTGTCTTAGAGACTGTTTAATATAGGATGTGCTAGGAGAGCCTAGGAGGGGGAGTCAGAATTTTTGTCATGTCCCAAGCTCATTTCCTGGGAACTCTCTGCCCTCCCTGTTTCTGTATATGGAAATTGAACCCATCTGTAGTAATCAAGACCTCCCTTCTGTATTTGATTCCACTTCCTGTTATCTTTTCTAGAACATTCCTTCCTGTGCATTTGGGGCACTCGCCTCCTTGCCCCACCCCAGTAGTTCACATAGTGGATGTGTGTGATTATAGCCCACGGGAGTTCTTGCTTAATTGTAATTACTCACATTAAAGCAATGCCTTGGATGATGCCTCATTCTCTAGCCTGTAATGTGGACGTGGGTGTGGATAGATGTGGGCCACGCACACTGTGACTGGCCCTGGATTTTTAATTTCTAGGAGGCAGCTTTTTGTAAGCTGGTAGAAGTTCTCGTACTTCCTCGGGGCTTTTGCTAACCCTCAACTAGAACTTGTTCTTTATTTCCCAGCCAGGTTTATTGACCTTCAGGATATGAGGAACAGTCTTATATTATTCTTATATGTTATTCTTATATATTATTATACGTCCCTTCCTATGAATATAAAACAGCTTCCTTTCTCCCTTCCCTCCCCTTCCCTGCTTTTTACCAGCTTCTCTCCCTCTCTCCTTGTTTCTTTTTTTCCTCCATCTTTCTTTTTTTCTTTAATCCTCTCTTTCCTGTCATCTTTCCTCTTCCTTCCTGTTATCCTGCTTCTTCCAGCTTGTTGCTTATCCTAACTGCTTTTTTCTCTCTGTCACTTTCTCTTTCTCCTTCCGTTATTCTTTCTCCCATGACTAATGTAGCTAGTTTGCTGCTGCACTGTTAATTTGGTTTGTCCTTTTGCATGGATGCCCCAAGACTTTCAGGCCAAGGGCAAACTTTGAAATCCCCTATGACAGTAACACCCAAGGTGCAGGGCATCTGTGGGTGGCTGGGCCTGGGAGCATGTTCCCAGGGCTTGCATGGATGCCCCAAGACTTTCAGGCCAAGGGCAAACTTTGAAATCCCCTATGACAGTAACACCCAAGGTGCAGGGCATCTGTGGGTGGCTGGGCCTGGGAGCATGTTCCCAGGGCGTGGAGGAGCCCTGCCACACGTGAATCTGGAGGGGCTGCAGACCTCCCTCATGGTCAGCCAGGCCCCAGGGAAGTGGCTGGGGACCCTCCACCAGCTCCCCTCAATGCAGAAGGAAAGTGGGTGATGTCTGGGGTTCTTCTCTCCTCTTCACCCTTCACTAACCTCCCCCTTCCCATCTTATTAGGAAAAGTGTTCATTTTTAAAAAAAATCCTTCCAGCATGGCTTTATTGTCATTCATGAAACCAAGATTCCCATAGTTGGTTGTATCACAGGTCCATCCCCAGCCCCTACTTCTTTTGCACTCATTTTCTCTGTCTCCTGCTTTATCAGCTCCTCTGTGGTCTCCTGCCTGTTTTTCTCTATCACACCCTTTCTTCTTAGTGGACATTGTTCCTTATTTTTCTCTCTTATCTCTCTTGAGATGAGGTACCGTGGGCAGATGAGAGCAGAGAAAAATGAGGCATTCTGGAGAGAAGTGTGTCAAATATGCCCAGGGCATTACCCGAAGCTTGTTCTAGAACATCCCTAAAATTGGATAAGGACATGGAGATACCTAGACCCACAAATCTGGGATCCTGTAGCTGCAAACCTGCTCTCCAGCCATCCCCAAGGGATTCTTGAAAGGCAGAGTCAGCGAACTTTGGAGTCAGGAAGGACGGAGGCTTCTATCCTTGGGAAACCATCACCTGCTAGTTGGCTCCATCACCTGCTAGTTGGTATATTTGAGACTTTGCACAAGCATGTTAAACCGTCTGAGCCTTGGCTTTCCTATCTGTAAAATGGAGAGAGAGAGTAATAAGTTCTGAAGTTCCAGGCACAGGGTAAAATAGTAAACAGGACAAGTGTTTGGAAGGTGATAACTTTGCAGTGAATATTAATTTCCTACTTTCCTCCCAGAGAATATGGCAACTGCTAAGACTTAGGAAAAATAATAAAGCTTGGCAATTAAAGCTGGTGAGAGCACAACATTTCATGTAATGGTTGGTGCTGTTTCCTGTGGATAACAGGAGCCTACAGGTCAATTTTTATTCTGGCTTTGCTGTAGTAACTGCATTTGTTTCTTTAATGTTTAAATAGTGCCTGCTTTCGCTTAGCTGGCATGATGGTTAGACCTCCCATTAGTGTGCTTATTTATTTATTTTTAATTTCACTAGCAATGCGTGAAAGCATTCTCATGGGGAAAAAGCAAAATCAAACAAGATAGGATAAAACGAAAATGCCCCTTGGCCATCCCCAGAAATCCTAATTCGGTCCCAGAGGTAATAACAGCTTGGCATGTGTCCGTTCAGACCAAAAGGAAAAACTTTCATTCACATGCATATGTGTACCTATAGAAATGTCTAGATTTATTTTATAATTTTAAATATAAAATGTATCCTTACTGTTATTATTTTGCAACTTGGCTGTTTGTTTCTTTACTGGTTTAAAGTACTCTGGAGATCTTTTCTTGACATTATGTAGAGCCCCATCTCATTTTTTCTACCTGCTGCCATGCACCCCATAATATCCTTCTAGAATTATGCCATGCATCCCATAATCCTTCTAGAATTATATTCTAGCTAGAATATAATAGACTCAATAAGAGGTGTTGTCTTTTTCATCTCTTAATCCCTTAAACCTCTAACATTACCTGTCATATAATAGGTGTTTTATTACTATGTTATAACTATTTCTGAAAAGATTTTAAATGAATTAATATGCATATAACCACATGCATTTTTAACCATTCCCCTACTGATCGACTTTTAGGTTATTTCTTTTTTTTCCTATTATTTCTTTTTTTCCTATTTCCTTCTCCTATCACAGCAGTGAACATTCTTATATTTGTTTTGTTGTACACATATGAGTGGATTTCTCTGGTGTAGGTCCTGAGAAGTAGAATTGCTGGGCCAAGGAAGACATCTTTTTCAAAATATTGATTGCCACAGTGTCTTTTAAAGAGGTGGCACCAGTCTACAGCCCCACATTAATATCTTTCATTAGGTGTCTTTTTAACACTATGTTTCCAAAATTATCCTATGTTGCCCTTCTCTGTTTTGATTTCAGGAAAGGAGGAAGTATGATGATTAGAATGATTAGAATTAGAATAAAATAAGAGGTGGTACAGAAATTCATTCATTTATTCATTCATTTTTACAACTGTTGATTTCATTATAGGCCCTGCTGTAAATGCTGGGTATAGAAAGATAAACAAGACCTTCTACACACCCCAGAGGATTTCACAGTCTGAACTGAATACTTAAATTCTTAATTCTTAAAATGCAATAGCATAAAGAAACATGACAACTAAATGCAAGGTCTGATCCTGGATTTCATCCTGGACCAGGAAAAACAATGGCCATGAAGAAAAATACTGGGACATTTGATGAAATTCAAATGAGGTCAGTAGATTAGATAATGTATTGATATTAAATTTCCTGATTTAGATCATTGTACTATGAGAATGTTTTTGTTGTTAGGAAGTACACATTGAAGGGTTTAGAGGAAATATACATGATTTCTCCAAATATACATGATTCTTCAGTAGCTCAAAAACATACTTTCATGTAACTCAGAGCTTTCCAGTGGAGCATGATGACAAAAATGTTCTATACCTGCTCTGACAATATGGAAGCCAAGAGTGTCATGTGACCACCAAGCACTTGAAATATGGTTAATGCAACTGAAGACTTGAATTATTAATTTTATCCAGTTGAAATATAAATAGCTACATGAGGCTAGTGGCTACCATGCTGGACAGCAAGGATACAAACAGAGAGAGAAAAAAATACTAAAATAGGATGAAATGTAAAGAATTGGTGAACTTGTATAATGGGAATGAGGAAATTCTTTGGATTATTCTTGTAATTTTTCTTTAGGCTTGAATTACATATTTTTAATTAAATAATAAATGTACTGTCATCTCAGAGAAGTTCAAATTAAAATCTTACTGAGGTATATTTTATTACAATTAAAGTGTCACAAATAAAATTATGCTAACCAGGAGCCACAGAAAGGACACACTTAGATATTACTGTTAGGTGTGCAAATAGGCACAACCTTCTATACACTTGCACAAGTACATGAGAAAATGTGTAAGGATTTCATTGTAGCTTTGTTCATAATATAAAAAAATTGGATGGAGTTCAACAATAAGAGAATGGCTAAATGTATTTTCTTTGTTTTTATTCTAGATTTCTATAAAGCTCTTTACCACACTGAGACAAAACAATTTTTTAAATTTATTTTATTGAATTATAGTTGATTTACAGTGTTGCATTAATTTCTACTGTATAGCAAAGTGATTCAGATTTTTTTTTTTCATATTTTTTCCATTATGGTTTATCATAGGCTATTCAGTATAGTTTCCTGCCATACATTGATTATCCATTGTTGTTTATCCATTCTGTATAAAATAGTTTGCATCTACTAATCCCAAATTCCCAATCCATCCCTCCCCCACCCCTTCTCCCCCTTGGCAACCACAAGTCTATTCTCTATGTCTGTGAGTCTTTCTGTTTCACAGATAAATAAGTGATAGTTTATGATATTTATCTTATTTCATTTAGTATAATAATCTCTAGGTCCACCTATGTTGCTGCAAATGGCATTATTTCATTCTTATTTATGGATGAGTAGTATTCCATTGTATGTCCATACTATGTCTTCTTTATCCATTCATTTAATGATGGACATTTAGGTTGCTTTCGTGTGCTAGCTGTTGTAAATAGTGCCACAATGAACATCAAGGTGTATATATCTTTTCAAATTACAGTTTTCTCCAGATATATGCCCAGTTGTGGGATTGCAGGATCATATGACAGCTCTATTTTTCATTTTTTGAAAAAGAACCTCCATAGTGTTTTCTACAGTGGCTGTACCAATTTGCATTCCCACCAACAGCATAGGAGGGTTCCCTTTTATCCACACCCTCTCCAGCATTTGTTATTTATAGACTTTTTAGTGATGGCCATTCTGACTGATATGAGGTGGTACCTCATTGTAGTTTTGATTTGCATTTCTCTAATAATTAGCAATGTCTAGCATCATTTCATGTGTCTGTTAGCCATCTGTATGTATTCTTTGGAGAAGTGTCTATTGAGGTCTTCTGCCTATTTTTTAATTGAGTTGGGAGGTTTTTTGCTGTTGTTATTGAGTTGTATGTACTGTTTATAAAAAAAAGCAATTTGCTTTTTTTTAATTAAAAAAAAGATGTTTGGTATGATTGTATTTTTATAATAAGAACACTGAAACTACACACACACACTAAGTCACTCACTCACTCACTCACTCACTTATTCACCTTTATATGCACATAGGAAAAGATTTGGAGAAATACACATGAAACAGTTACCAGATCATTCTCCAGAAATTTCCTCAAGTCCTATGGAAAGACCACCCAGCTCCATCTCTCGAGTCCTTGGGCTGGGCTGTGGAGGGTCCTCTGAGCGCCTTGTGCTATAACAACAGAGGTGACTCCAGCCAGCCAAAAATCTCAAGCTGGTGCCCATCGGCTTGTTAGCTGCACCTCTGCGCCTGCCCCACGGAATCTCCAGGAAACGCCCCTTAGCTCAACCTGCCATTTCCAGGCACACACAGTGCCCCTCCCCATAGCCACCAGGCCTGTAGGGCAGGCAGGGTCATTACTGAGTTCCAAGAAAGGAGTGTTTATTATTGTTGTCGGTTTGATGCTGATCCCAAAAGGACCTAATCAACAGGTAATAAGACCTCATGGGAGCGATTAGAAACCTCAACTTTAACCCTGTTATAACCACAGCAGAGACGACCAGAGTCCTGGCAGGACTCTGCCCCTCACTGAACAGGGCCTGATGGAGAGGAGATGGATGGGGAAGCCGGAAAGGTACTGGTGGGTATGCTCGGCGGTGGGCTGAAAAGGGAATCTGGGAGAAGGGGGCACATCTAAAATCAAGTCTACCCAACAACATACATCATCATGCTTAACAGAAGAGTTGTGCTAGGTGCATGAGGTACAAAAACAAATAAGCCAGGGTCCTGCCCCCAAGATGTTCATAGACACAGGAGTAAAGATTTGCAATATGATAGGAGCTACACTACAGGATAGGTTTATTCAGGGCCCAGGCTGGTACAAAGGCAGGAATTATCAGCCTTGTTGGGTGAGTCAGGGAGGGCAAACTCACCAGTCAAGTGAGATCTCATAGTATATGGATGTGATAGCATCTGTTGGTTGTCTGAAGGACTTCCATTTAGACACCCACTTGTGACACAGACTTCCTTGTGTCTTTCAAGCTTCCTTGAATCCTTTTTCTTTCTTTATAAGGTTGGATTTAAATAAATAAAACTTAGTAGTAATTAATTTAAAAACAGATGCTTAAACACTTGTTTTTGGTGTTACAAGTGGCTCTACCTGCCAATCAATGAGATAGAAAGTTAGTCTCATCCATTAGCAAAACTTAACAATGCCTGATAAGATAACAGTGTCATGAACCATTTCTCATTACCCACATAGTGACCAAGGGTGTTGTTACATAATCATCACATGAGAACACCCTTGTAATGGAACCGACTGACTACACATAGGCACATCACCATCATTGTCGATGGATAGCTGATAGATGTTTTAATTACTTCAAGTTCCCAAAGCAGGGCCTCTGTGATGAATGATGGAGATGAGGAAATGAAGTCACATCTTCAAAGGCCAAATCAGCCCCCGGTTTTTTCCAACTTGCACAGAATTGCAACAGCTCCTCTCGTTAATTGTTGCACAAGATTTTGCATCTTGCATAAAACTAGCTGCAAATGTCACATCGGCCATCTTGATTAGGCCCAAGAGCACAATCAAGAGGGTGAAACTGGATAGCAGCATGGCTGCTGTCTCACTGCTCAACCTTTTCTGGCCCTTAGAGAAGAACAGTTTGTATATTTGCAACTTGCTTAGTCCTGGGTTCTCATTTTGCTAGAACAAAAGTCCTGGACACCAAAACCTGACACCATACAAAAACCAGGGTATGTTTAAAGTCTCAGAGCTGGTAAAGAACTTCAACTTCATTAAATGAAAAAGAAACGTAAAATTATACAGATTCTTCTTTCATAAACATACATCCAGTCACCTAGCACCAGGTACTGGGTGTGGGGGAAAAAGAACAAGATCTTTGTCCTTAAAGAGCTTGCACTCTAATTAAAGGAAACAGAAATAACCAGAGCATGATGAGAAAAGTCAGGCAGTTGCAGAAGCTCAGGGGACTAAGGAGAAAACCCTCACGTGACTTGGGGCCAAGGATCCCAGAAGTCTGCAGAGGGACATTTGAACTGGGTTTTGGATGATGGAGAGGATTCTCCTGGTTCTGGGGCCAGTGTTCTAGGCAGAGGGGACTGTGTGTAGAAGCACAGAGGCTGGAGATGGTAGGTCAGAGTGTACATGGTGAAGTGAGAGAGATGAGGAAGCAGAGGGAAGACTGAATCCAAAGAAATCTCAATCATAAAAGTCTTGAAGGCCACGAGGACAAATTTTGACCTAGAAGACCATGGGGGTGTTCAGGTATTTTTAGAATTAGCAAACAGGAAGTGTTTAAAAAAAAACAACAAAACACTGGCCAAGGATATATTTAGGTAAGAATTTGTGTCATCAGGCAGAGTGAATGGCTGAGCATTAGAAGTTGATACTTGGTAGTCATGGCTCCTCTGCAGGACACTTCGATCATCTCACGTGCTCACACAATGGCCCAGTGACAGACATACTGGGCTGGCCACTGCCTTCAGGGAGCACACTGTCACGCAAGGGACAGACTCATGTTCAACCCCTCAGCAGTGTAATGATGGAAATGAACATGGAACATGGTGGGAGCACTTTGGGGGACAGAGGCAGGGTTTCATGGGCGGCCAAGGAAGACATCCTAAAGTCTGTGAGACTTGAGCTGCATGTGGGAAGCTGACTAGGACTTAGCCAGGTGGAGAACTATTCACAGGACTAGTTCCCAGTTCTTAATCTGGAGAGGGAGGCAGAGACGGGGGAGGAAGTGGTACCGAGGAGGTGGCACCGGATTAGGAAGGGATGTGTCCGGAGAGATGGTCACCTGGGTGGGGGTGACTGGAGGGTTGAGGTCTGAGCCTGTGGCCTGCAGAGCAGTGGTGTCATGAACAAAAGTAATATAGTCAGAAAGAAGCCAATCTCAACACAGGCTTGAATGCAGAAGGAATGATAAACTTCTGTGTGGTGCCAAGTTGGATTTCTGTTTTAGAGCAGCGGTTCTCCACCAGGGGCAGTTTCCCCCTCGGAGCAATTTTGCTCTGCCTAGAGACTTGTTCGAAGGTCAGAGCTCTGGGAGGGTGTGTGCCCCTGGCATCCAGTGGGTAGGATTTGGGGATGCTGCACCAATGCACAGGAGAGGCCCTGAAACAAAGAAGTATCTGGCCCAAAATAGTGCCGAGGTTGAGGAATCCTGTCCTAGAGCATCCCCTCAAGGGTGACCTGAGTACCCTATGAGCAAATGGAGAAACAAGGGTAATTCAAAGGCCATTAACAAACAGACTGCTTTCCAATGTACAGGTTTGTAGTTGTAAAAATCTTAGGAAGGGCAACAGAAAGCTTTGGTAAGGGTTCTGGGATGCCCACTTATGCTGACTACATTCTAGACTTCCAAAGAGATAATGTCGTTTTGCCTGGACTCCTCCTTTCTCCTGTCAACACATTTGGTGGGATGTTACTTTCAGACCACCCCAGTGCCCTGTTCCTGGGTCCCCCTTCTATACACATGCAAGGAAAGAGTAACCTGACAGAACTTCACTCATCCTCACTATACAATAGAAAAATATCCTGTTGTTCATGGCAATTGTATGACTCATGCCAGAAGACAGTGTTTCCAACTTTATGAGCAATTCTGAGGGGTCCAAAGTCCACCTTAGAAACCCTGGCTAGTTCTTGGATGGGGCTCAGAAATGTACATATTTGGCTTAACACTTCCAGGAACCCTGATAAGCGGGGGTCAGGGGCTATAGTTGAGAAAGTCTTGCTATAAGAGTACAAAGGGGTGGGTGAAGAAGGGAATGAAGTGAGGGAGTTTATATCAGATCACGCAGGGCAGAGGCAGGCATGACTCTGAGCTGATGGAAGGTAGATCGAAGAATCGGGAGGTGCTGGGGACCAGTGGCTTTCTGAGGTTTTATCCACAGAATCCTTTCTTTAGAGAATCCAGGGAAGTCTAACCTGTAAACCAAAAAACTGGGGGATGTTCTGATTTAAGTGGGGTGAAAGGGCTCTCTTAAGCTTTGCCATTTCCTGATACTTCTGATAGCCAAATTCTACCAAAGATTTGCGAAGTTCATCAAACCCAACAGACTCCAGCAGACTTTATATTAGGAAATAAATCCTTAAGATCAAGTTTCATGACAACAAAGAGGAAAAAAGGCACAACCAGTTGGTCAGTTCAGTTGACTCTTAAGTATCTGATGATATGAGTGACCAATGTTTATTCATTCAAATATTTAGTAAATATTTTTTTTTGAAGACTGGCTGTGGGCCAGGGACTGTTCTCGAATATGAATAGTATGATTGGGCCACCTATATGCTGTCTTTTTTCTAATTTTTTTCTCCGCTCATCAGCCCAACTCTAAAAAATTAGGGAAAGGAATGGAATGAAACTCACAATTTGGTTACTTACTCAGGCTTTTAGTGAGCTACTTGATGGTGGAATCCTGGAAATTAGTAACAGTGAAACCAAAGGCTTCTCTCCAGGTCCCTTGTTTGACTTCTCCTTGCCTTCTTCCTCAGGTATAATGGGCTGAGTAGTATAGTAAGATGGTGGACACGTGGGCTTCCCTAGTGGCTCAGTGGTAAAGAATCTGCCTGCAATGCAGGAGGCAGCTGGCGATGCCAGAGACCTGGGTTTGATCTCTGGGTCAGGAAGATCCCCTGGAGGAGGAAATGGCAACCCACTCCAGTATTCTTGCCTGGAAAATCCCATAGACCAAGGAGCCTGGTGGGCTAATATCTTAAGTCCTCAAGACAGTATTCCCAGGGAAAGGAATTCCACTGAGGGACCCCTGATAGCAGAAGCAAAAAGTCCATTGCAATACATGGCAGATGATAATGGCAGACTGAGGGATCCAGGTCAAGATGAACATGTGACCCATCCCTGCTCCCTCCCTACTCCCACCCCCACTTCTGTTTCTGCTAAGAACAGGACACACAAAGCTCACCTCTTAATATTTCCAAATAATGCCGTTTTAAGAATCTGGCTGGCTAGTGTGTGACAAAATTAAAAAAAGACCTGACAACAAAAATTACTATTCAAAGTAAAGTATTATTTTAGGGTGACATTATTTTTTAAATTCACATTTTTCATTTGTTATAACATGTAGCAGTTCTGTGAACACATAGATAAGAGGATACAATAGATATTTGACAGTGTAGTTCTCAGAGTATTTGCATATCCAAGAGATTATTTCAGCAAGCATACTTAGACTGACCCTATTAACCATTCACAATATTTTGTCTTGAATCCAATTCACACTCTGTAGACATGTCCAATTCACATTTCAGCTCTTAACGCTGTTTTCCCTCTTAGACTTTAGATTAGGAAATAAATCCATAACATCAAATTTCATGACAACATCTGCTCTGGCTGACATGATTGAAAGAGAATTTCACTCATGCCACGTTATTCTGTTTCTTAATTTGTTCTTTATCATACCTGGAGAAGCAGCATCTTTTATCAAGTCCAATATAGAGAATGGAAGCTACTGGTGAAGAATTCACAACTGGCAGCAGCCTCAGCAATGCTGGAAGGTGACTACAAGAAGTACTCTGAGGCAACAGAGTTGACAGGATGGCTGGAGACTGATTTCCAGGCATGAATGGCTTTGCCACATGTGCCCAGGCCAGTTCTGCCAAGCTAACAAGCAGAGCATTCAAGATGAAGGTAGATCATTGCCTAAAATGGGCAATGGACTTTAATGAGAAAAAAATATTAGTCCCTATGTACTAGGGACTCCGTCTCTTGTACACCAGTGTTCATAGTAGCATCATTCCCAATTGCCAAAAGCTGAACAACCCACATGGCCATGAACAGATGAATGGGTAGACAGAATGTGGTATGTCCATACAGGGGAACATTATTCAGTCATAAAAAGGAATGGCACTCCCATACATGCCACTCCCATACATGCCACAACATAGATGAACCTTGGAAACATGCTCAGTGAAATAAACCAGACACAAAAGTACAAATACTGTATGATCCCACATATATGAAATATCCAGAATAGGCAAATCCATAGAGACAGACTGTAGATTAGAGGTTTCCCAGGCTAGGAGCAGAAGAGAGTGGGGAGTTGATGATTAATGGGTTCAGAGTCTCTTTTGGGGATGATGAAAAATTTTGGCAATAGTGATGAGAGACACGCAACATTGTAAATGTAATCCCATGATTAACACCACCAGATTGTGCAACCCCCCCCAAAATGATTACCATAGCATGTTTTATGCTATATATATTTCACCACAATGAAAAATTAAATAGTTATATATATATATATATATAATGATTTAATTAATATATATATTTTAAAAGCTGATATCCTAATGTCAGGAGGTTGAGGACTGTGTTCTCAACTTCTAGGTACAGACAGAGGGAGACCATAAGCCCAACTTCACGTGGTCATGGGCCCCCTATGGTTCTCATGCTTACACCTTCTGACATTAGGATAGCAGCTCTTTTTAAAATCTAAAACCAGACAGTCATATTTTTAAAGAAACCTATGAAAACTGTACCTGGGAAATTAAACAAACTGAAGGTAGAAGATACAGTAAGCAGCCATCTCAGAGCTCCACAATTCAAACTGCCCCAGAAAGAAATCCATCTATTATCTCGTCCTTGCCCAGACTTCCCGGTGGACATGGGTGTTTGTTTATAGCACATGCTGGCGGCCACCTTTCCAGACCTCATCTCCCACATGTGGGGCGACGGCACCTGTCTCCTCTGGCCAAGCACCTCTCCATGCTAACATGCCTGAAATGAGATGAGGCTCCAGAATGTTCTGGAGGAAGAGCTGTAACTCCTGGTGCCACTTCCTTCCCATCAGCTTCAGCTCCTACCTATTGGCAGTTCCATGTTTTCAGTGGCAGAAGAGGGCCTATGGAAGGCAGGGAGGTCTCCTGAGCTCTGCGGCCATGAGAGACCTACTCACCTCTCAGCCTCCAGCTCCTCCTTGTTGCCAGAAGGAGAAAAGGCGACTTTCTGGAACCGTGACAGGAGCCCAAATGCAGCACGGGCAGCAGGAGGGGGCGGGCGGGCAGTAAAGTTTCCAGATCCCCAGGGGACGTAATCCCATTCTCCAGCCAGGTGCTGCAAGTGAGGCTGGTGGCTTCCAACCTTCTTGGCCCGAGGCCAGAGTTTCCAGGCTTCCCTCCACCCTGAGCTCCTTCCCATCATCTTTCCAACCAGAAGCTTGTTAACTGTTTTCCTGTGCTTTTATCCAGATTTCAAGGCACCCTCTGTGTGTTAAACTTCAAAGAAAGTTTGCTACAGTAAGTGCCATGCTGTAGCAAGGGGAAAGCTGCAAACAGCTCTGTTGAAAATGGTTTTGTTCAAATGAATGGGGCTGGGACTCTTTCCTCTCGCACCCCCCCCACACACACACACCCTATTTCTTTCAGATGAAATTGCATTTGTGTCTGGATTAAGTTGCCTGGTATCAATCCTGAAATTTTTAAAGATGAAAAGCAGAGCAGCCGCACAATATTTAAAATGTGAAATGATTATGGAATGGCACCGGGCCAATGTTTATGAATCATTGAATATGATCATAAAATCATAAAAAATAATCACCAAAAGGTAAATAAATTACCCAGCTTACTGCTTATTTTCACGTAGGGTCTGACACAAAAGCGGCAGCCATGAATGATTTATACCTGTTTTAACAATAATACTCATTTTACTGAAAGATGGTCAGCACTTGGACTGCTGTGGGCAGCATGCCAGTTGTCGAAAGGTTAATGTTTCAGCAGCAATACATTAAATTATGAATAATACCAGTCCCAAAATGGAAGGTTATTAGCTCAGTATGCTTAATTAGCCCAGCTAGAACTTTGCCATCAAGTAGCAGTGCCCATTACTGCAGCACTTGCCTTGATGGGGGATGGCAGCTTTGGGATTCTAATGGCAGGAGCTGGGGCAGGTAGAGGTGGGAGGGGTGTGGGCATGTTCTTTCTTTTCAACTCAGGGCACAATTATTAGAAGCATCTCAAAGCTGGTTTTCAGGATTTTGAGCTTTCCCATGGCTTACCCAGGAAGTCTTCCCAGCAAGAAAGGACAGAAATGACCTGTGAGGGGCATGGTACTTAGTGTTGTGGATACAGGGGATGGTTCACAGGCTGGGCGAAGCCATCAGCATTCATCCAACATGGGCATTTATTGAAAAACTACTGCCTACCAGGCACGCGCAAATAAGTTAATGAGACCAACAGGTTCTCAGATCTAAGACAGGGGAGAGCCCTTAAACAACCCACTATGCAATTAGTGCCTTAATTATAGCCTCATGACTGCTAAGAGGGGTGGGTTTAGAATGCCGCTGGCACCTGGACTGGAGTCAGGGTAGGGGTTTTTGGAAAAGGCTTCCTGTAGGAAGTACCATTCACTCTGATCTCTAAAGGGTGAGTAGAAATGAGCTAGGTGAATCTCCAGGAGAAACTCTTTCAGGCAGGGACTAGCTAAATCACACCAGAGCCTCCAGAAAGGATGGTGCTATAGAAAGATGCAGGCTTTGGGTAAAAGGAGTATTGACAGTGTGCTTGCCTGCCAGGCCCTAAAGATGCTGTTGAGCCCCTCGCTTGTGTGGGTGCATGAGTCTGTGTATGCATGTGTGCCTACACCTGGCCCCACAGCCACCCATCCCCCTCTTCTCCTGCTGTCTTTTGCCCTATTAGGTGCTCCTGTTTAAAACTCTAGGCTCAGGCTCACAGGCAGGGATAGGGCCGGACCCGCCCCTGGCCTGCCCGCTACATCCCCGCTGTCTGCACCACTGCCCAGCTCTACTTAGTACTATTAGTAGCTTGTTTTTCTAAGCCCTAAAATTCATTTTCTTTTCCCGCCTCGCTTCCAGAAAAATAAATAAAAGTGAACACATCACTCATTTAAGACGAGGAATGGAATTTAGGTTGCGTTTTTCTTTCTATTTTTATGATTAGTTAGAGTTTTCCTGGGAACGTGGCCAGGAGGGCATTATGGTGAGATAATGTCCTGTATTTAATCACGGCTGCAATGGCGAGCCATGTTCTGTGGGGAGAAGCCGAGTTAACGCATCTTCCCTGTCCTGTGTGTTTTCAGGGTACCGCAGGTAGCCCAAGATGAAGACTGGGCCGAGAGGCAGCTGGGCGCTGGGCTTGTGTGACAACCCACGGGTGGACAGGATGCAGCCATGACTTTCTTCATGCGGGACCCATCAGCCCTGAGAACTCTGAAACCCCCAAAGGAGCCAAGTGCAGGAGGCCTCAAAACTGACCAAAGTCAGTTGCATCCTTGGTCCTGCACCCTGTGGACATTTCTGGCATCGTCTTTGTCTGCCTCTGCACAGCCCCTTTGCCTGGACGCATTTCTTGTTTTCACATGGGCATCCCACCCCTTTGTGACCCCAACACCATGTGCACAGGGGGAGCGCAAGGATTCTGAGTGAACCTGGAAGTCAGCAACAGGTAGGACCCATCTGTTCCTTAATTCCGCGCATGCGTGGCCGTCCAGAGACCCACAGTCCCCCACGGCGGGGTGTCTGTGGTGGTTGACAGTTTTCCGAGTCACTCTTGTTTTCCAAGATGGTTGATCCATCACTGAAGAAGGAAAGAATCACTGGCAGTGGTAAAATAGAAACATCTTAGCGAGATGTCTCAGGGAGATGTCTGGAAAGCAGGAAAGGGAGATCAGATTTAACCTGGAGGAAGGGAGCCTGGAGGATAGGTGTATGGATGCGGATCTACCTTTCTTGGCCCGGAAAACCAGAGCGGGTGGGGAGGGGCACATGGAACCTTTCACATTCACTGTTGTCCTATTAAATGTGGCATTAGAAGGAGTAAGGTAAGGGCAGTGGAGAGAACAGGATGCCCCAAGCAACCCATAAATAGCAGGGCGAAGACAAAGTGTTTATTACTTAGCTTCATGAAGCCCATATAAGCACTCTCCTGGGGTGCGAAAGCGCGGGAGCGTGTGTGTCCAGGGATGGGGAGTCCCAGACCCACTGTTCGCGCTTGGCTTGATTCTATGAAGGCGTCTATTTGATGGAACGTACTGGAACAGTTCATAGCCAGCCCAGCAAACCTTGTGCGGAGACAGAGCTTTCTTTTTCTCTTTCTTTTTCCTGTTTGCAGTGAGAATGAGGCCTTTCTCTTCTCAGCCCTTTGCTCTCCCCAAAGTTGTCTCACGAGGTCACTGCCAGCTGACAGGCTTGCCTTTCAGTGTGAGGTTGGAATGGAAACAATGCCCTGTGTTCTGGGGGGCTGGTGAGGCTCTGGGCCTATTCCTGACCAGGCTGCCCTAAACTGTAAATGGGTTATTGTTTTAGCAGGACTGTCAGTTTCTATAGACAATTTGGTGTATGTGATGCAAGACTTGCTCCTTCTAGTTTGTATGTATACATATATATATATGTCCATAGACGGGAAAGAGTCCCTGGTTTGATCCCTGGGTCAGGAAGATCCCCTGGAGAAAGGAATGGCTACCAACTCCAGTCTTCGTGCCTGGAAATTCCCACGGACAGGGGAGCCTGGCGGGCTTATAGTCCATGGAGTGGCAAAGAGTCAGACAGGACTGAGTGACTAACACTTTCACTTTTATAGATGTATGTAGATGTACATACACATATACACACCACCAATATTGAGAGGCAGAAAAGTGATATAAGATCATCATGTTTACTTTCAAACCAGGTTTGGCCCCTCACTCGCTGTGTGTCCTTGAACAACTAACTTACCCTCTCAGTAAGGGTATCAGCAAGGCATTAGCATCTCAGTTTAGACAAGTCTACCTACAAGATCCCTTCTAAGTTCAAACATACTTTGACCCTGTGATTGCAAGATATTACATTACCATGTTCAACAACAAGTTTAAAAGAACTTTCTTTGAATAGCTTATCCATTGACAGACCTGATTTCTAAGAGCAGTCAAGGATGTGTGCTGAATGTTCTATTGAATCTCCTGAATGCTGAAGTTAGTGGTTTGCAGATATGAATGGCAAGAAGCAGAAAGTAGAAGAGATCTGTGTTGTCAAGTTCTGGGATCTTGAAAAATCCTTACAGTCATACTCAGGATTGTCAGTTACAATACACTTTGTCACCAATGGATAATATTTGGAGAACTAAGAAGCATTTTCAAAAGCTATATATTGGAGGTTTCTGAATGAGGACCCAGCTCTGAAAACTCTTTTCATTGGATGAGGAACAGCAAATAGATAAGAAACAATTCACCAAAACTAAGGTTGACTATTTTTCATTACTAATGATATTGCCTATCAGAGGCCTCAGAGGAAACCAGTAGGGCAGTGACAGAACGAAGCCAGGGTCAGCCTCTGGGATGCTAGGAGCCCTCTGGCACAGCCAGCCTCAGGCTGGCACTGGCTGCCTGGCTCTGTGAAAGTGTCACCGGCACAGAACCATGTACTGGCCTTCCAGGAAGATGAGTGACTAGCTGGGCCAAGAAGGAGGGATTCCCCAGGGTTCTACCAGAAGCTTCACTGAGGATCACAGCCCTGTAGCCACTGACCACCATGGCCCACCCCTTAGTAGATCTCCGTGAGGGGGGTCTCTCCCAGGCTGGCTGGTCAAAATCCCTTTTGGAGGAGGCTGACACTACCATCTGCCTGGTTAGAGGTCTTCACTGCTTCTTTAACCTACATTTTTCCTTCCCTCCCTCTACAAGCACTGACTGGATATATACTGTTTGGCAGACACTGGGGGAGGCCCGTAGTCCTCGTGTACTAACAAATGAGTCTGAGCTGGAAGTACTTTCTGCCTCACAAGACAGATAATCACAAGTACAGTTCAGAATTCCATACACTGAGCTGGAGAGCACAGAGAAGGAAGAAAGTAGCTCAGGCTATAGAGGGTCTCAGGAGAGATGTTTATGGTAGATATTGGTAGAGGGGAACAAGGCATTCCCAGCAAAGCAAACACAGCCTATTTAGAAACCAGGGGTGGGTATTTTTTGGGTCACGTCCAAGACTTAGAGAAGAATCAACGCTGGGGATGAGTTTGAGATACACGGCCTCAAAGCAACCACAGCCTGGGTTCAGGAATATCTCTTCAACTTATGCCCTGCAGACAATTGCCTAGGCCTGGATGTTAGTGGGGAGAGGAATAGGGAATATCCAGACCCTGCCTGTCATTAGTAAAAAGCTTGATGATCATTTTCAAAGGCTGTAGGCCATTCTCTCAGAGTGACATCCCACCTCAGACGCTACACCTTTAAGGATGAGAGCTCTGCCTGGTGCATGCGTCCTATGCAGGAATGAGTCTTAAGACCTGTATCCTGATTCCTAACAGTACAGTCAGTGCAGGGTCCAGGGATAGTGTGGGCACCATATACATGATCTAATCACAGTGGAGTCCTTGATATTTCTTGCATTAGCACCCCCCCCCTTTGTTTTCTTTTTAAATTTTAATTTTATTGGAGTGTGATTGATTTACAATGCTGTGTTAGTTTCAGGTAAACACAAAGTGATCTAGTTATATATATACATGTATTTTTTTTATTATTTTTCAGATTCTTTTCTCATGTATGTAGGTTATCACAGAATATTGAGTTTCCTGTGCTATGCTGTAGGTCCTTGTTGGTTATATATGTAGTAGTGTGTGTGTGTGTGTTTGTGTGTGTGTGTGTTCATCCTAAGCACCTGATTTTTCCTCCCCGCCACGTTTCCCCTTTGGTAACCGTTATATCTGTAAGTCTTTCCCTACTTTGTAAATAAGTTCATTTGTAACTTTTATTTAAAATTAGATTTTACATATGAGTGATCACATGATATTTGTCTTTCTCTGTCTGACTTATTTCACTTGTTATGATAGTCTCTAGGTCCATCCATGTTGCTGAAAATGGCATTATTTCATTTTTATGACTGAGTAATAGTCCATTGTTGGGCTTCCTTGGTTGCTCAGTGGTAAAGAATCCACCTGCCAGTGCAGGAGATGTGGGTTGGGTCCCTGGGTTGGGAAGATCCCTTGAAGGAGGAAATGGCAACCTGCTCCAGTATTCTTGCCTGGACATGGACAGAGGAGCCTGGTGAGCTACAGTCCATGGGGTTACAAAAGAATCAGATATGACTTAGTGACTAAATAACAACAATATTCCACTGTATACATGCACCACATCTTCTTTCTCAGCATTTCTTGGTCAATGGACATTTAGGTGGCTTCCACGTGTTGGTTACTATAAATAGTGTTGCAATGAACACTGGGGTTCTTGTATCTTCTCGGATTATGGTTTTCTCCAGATGGACCCTTTGTTCAGTGATATAGTTGATTTCCTATTGGCCCATCTCTCTCCTTTTTGATCTCTCCTTGCTAAAAGATACACATTGATTGAAGAGATCCAAGTGCGTATGTAAAGATGAAATACTACCTTTGCCTTTGAAAGTAGGTGTATGGCTAGGCAGGCTACTGAGATCCAGGTATGTATTATATCCACAGGCAGAGGCCCCACCCAACCCTAAGCCTCCCATGAGCCACATTCTGCCTCTGGCCCTCTCTGCCTACACCCCACCCTCACAGTCCTACCATGGAGATTAAGTAGAATTACCTCCCTTTTAGGACTTAGGTATGGCCAAGACTCTCCAATGACTAGCCCACATGGCCAGCACTCTAGAGGTTAGAAGGCCAGCCTTCTTGTGATAAAGCAAGCTCTTATTAGCAGTTCTATCTTCTGAAATAGGTGTCTCAATATCCCGGACCTCCTGAGCATATGGATTGGACAGCCCTGAACTTCAAGACCCACTTATTCATGTATTAAATCTCATGTGATTACCTGGATTTGTGGCCCCCACAACCTACTCTGAGGCCTAATATTCGTTTGCCCCATTCATTTCTCCTTTGTGCTTCTCAACACAAAGGAGAAATGAATGGACTAGACTTGACACTGACTTCACAGGCTATATGTAATCATGTAGATGGTAAGTACAGGTATGTGAAACGAAAGAAATTAAAGTCTGGCTTGGCCAATAAAACTTTCTTGTCCCTTACAATTTAAAACATTTCCTGATCTTTGAACCACATTAAATCTCATAGTGTATTAGAACTTGGTGACACTATCCTTTACCACTGGAAAGAGCTCAAAGACTGCTTTGCCCATGAAAGAAGATGTATGGATGCCACTTGCTTGTAGAGCCCCATATAGTTCTTGTCGGTCATCCTCCATTTAATTAGAACTGCAGTCATCTCTCAAGGGGCACCTGGAGGCTTCATTAAATCTATCAGTTTCCCTATGATATATAAAACTGGTGATGTTGAAAATCTTGGCCATATAAAAAATACTGGGAAGTTGGGGAAAATGTATATATCATCTGGGTTGTTGTCGTTCAGTTGCTAAGTCATATCCAACTCTTTGCGACCCTATGGACTGCAGCTTGCCAGGCTTCTCTGTCCTTCACTATCTTCTGAAGTTCACTCAGTTGCATGTCCATTGAGTTGGTGATGCCATCCAACCATCTCATCCTCTGTCGCCCCCTTTTCCTCCTGCCTTCAATCTTTCCCAACATCAGGGTCTTTTTCAGTACTCAGCCTTCTTTATGGTCCAACTCTCACATCCATACATAACTACTGAAAAAACCATAGCTTTCAGTATGTGGACCTTTGTTGGCAAAGTGATGTCTCTGCTTTTTAATACGCTATCTAGGTTTGGGGGCTTCAAATAAAATGCGTTCCCATTTCATTCCTATAGGACCAGGGCTTTCCTGAAGTCAGCATAAGAACAGCATTTGCTTCATGTCCACCTCACATTCCTGGAGCCTTCCCATGTCCAGTTACATCTTTTAAAGCTGTCATTCCAGGCCCTTGTATGACCATGAACATGGCTCACTGATGCTTCTTGTGTGCTTCTACTGAGCCTGCCTTCTTCCATCTGTGGAAAAGGAAGTTGCCCTCTGAGTGGAGTTCACTAAGGGCCTTTCCAGTAAGCTACTTTGAGGTTAAACTTATAGCTATCAGAAGTTGTCTAGAACCTCTCTACTTCCATTCAGGCTGCTGTCCAAACCAGTGCGCTAGGAAGGCCTTCCAGCCTTCGTACCCTCACCTTACCATGGAGCCACAAAGTATCTTTCATAGTGTTTGTCACCTGTGATTTACAATGCTGTGTTAGTTTCAGGTGTACAACAAAGTGACTCAGGTATACATACATGAGTATCCCTTTTCAAATTCTTTCCCCATTTAGGTTATTACAAAATATTGAGCGAAGTTCTCTGTGCTATATAATAGGTAGGCCGTTGTTGGTTATCTGTTGATATTTTAAATACGGTAATGTGTACACGTTAATCCTGAAACTTTTCATTGGGATAATTGTTCTTGACATTTTGAACCAGATAATTCTTTGTTGGCCGGGAAAGGCTGTCGTGTGCATTGTAGGACATTTTGCCACATCACTGGCCTTTCCCCACTAGATGCCAGTGGCACCTGCCCCTCAGCTGTGACAAGTAGAAATGCCTCCAGACATTGCCAGATATCCCTGGGATGAGGAAAAAAATTCACCCCCTTAGTTGGGAATCACTGCTCTAGGATTCATGCTGTGTGGGGCTTTGTGGCTTTTCCAGTGGAGGGAATGTTCTGGAGTGTTTGTGGAATCTTCTTTGGCTTATAAGAAATAGGAAAGACAAGACATCACCACAGGGAAAGTCACTTGACCCAAGGAAACCACAAGACTTTGCACCATTCATTTACAGTTCTTTACCCTCACTATCTTATATCTTCTATATGAGAGCTACTCAGCTGTGTTAGCAATTCTGATGTGGAGCAGGGAACGGGGGTGGTGGCTAGATCTTCTCGTCCAGCCATCTCCTGTCCTTTGGAAACACTTGTCTCTGTCATTGCAAAAGGTCTCATTAGAAAGCCCATAAGAAGCTTTATCTACTTGTTATGCTGCAATAAGCCAAGGGTTTTCTGAAATGCCCTTTCCTGTGTCTCACTTGGCCATTGCCAGAGATTCTAGTAAATGTGCTACACTTCAGAAACTGTGTCATCATTTCTCAGTGTTTTCAACACACTTCATTTCAAAGAACGCCTTTATTCTAACAAGCTCATTTGAATGAACAGCAACTAAGAGAAACAACTGGACCTGTGGAGTTCTGTCCAGGCCCCACTGCTTCCTTCATGTCTAAGAAGCATAGTCTCCCGATATTCACTGCAGGGTCTGCTTCCATCTTGCACAAAAAGTGAAAGTAAATTAGTGGGAATAAAATGCAAAATCCATTCATTCATTCATTCAAAGAAAAGTTACCAAGTCATTCAAAGAAAAGTCACCATCCATTCATTCAAAGCATAGTTACCCAAGTTACTATTGTGCTAGTTACTGTAAGGTATTTAGAGACACATAAGTCACAGAGTTCAAGAACTGTTTGTCCAGTGATAGAGTCCAATGTGAACAAAAACATTCACAATACAAATTAGGGGTCCTAGAACATAAGTGCCATAGGTGTTCTGGAAAAGGTCATGGGAAGAGAAGATGTATTCTGCACACTACAGTCCTTTGCCTGGCCACAGTTTCCAGAATACTTGTGTAAATGGCCTGTGAGAATGCATCTTTGCCATCTTGGACAGAGTTGATACAGACCAGTGGATCAGGGAAATATGGAAAATATTTCATGGAATATGGAAAATACAAAAAAAATATCTGGGCTTTCCTAAGGCATTTGGCAAATGACAAATTGCCCATTTATCTCATGGGAAAGAAGACCCAACTATGAGTGTGTTAGTAATTAGTTGACTATCGTCATTGGTGTCAGTGTGGAAAGAGACACCACTTGATATGGAGAGAGTCACATCTGGTGCTGTGACTCTAAGGTTTTTCATCTTGATCATGTGTTGTTGTCATGAAGTCATACATCGAGGATAAAGAACTCAACAGATTTTGATAGACTGGGGCAATGCATCAGACCTAATGAGATGAAATCTAAAACCAAGAAAATACAAGGGTTTGTCCTGGATCCAAAAACCTATCTGCACAAAGGCAGGGGCAGGGGGCCGGGCTTGGCAACAGATGTTGAGAAAGCATTTTTTTCCACCAGATTTTGTGTGTATTAGGAATCATCTGGCATACCTGTGTGAAATGTGGGTTCCCAGGTGTCACCCTCAGATTGTCAGATTCAGTGAGTTTGAGGTGAAGCCCAAGAATCTGTATTTATTAAGGCTCCTCGGCCATTCTGTGGTGGAAGGTCTGGAAGCCATAGTTTGCAAATTACTATCTTAGAGGTCTGAGTTGATAGGAAGAGAATGCAACAATAGTATTGAGTAAAGTATAATGAGGAGGACAAAGGAGGTGAGAACCTTGCTCTACTGGGCTTGGCAGAGCAGACGTGAACAATTTACATTTAATTTTGGGCCATGACCCTTGAAGAAGAGAATCAAACTAGAGACAGGGAGTCAGGGGAACTCAGAACCAGGTCATGCAAAGAATAGTTGAGGGAACTGACAGTGCCTAGAACGATCAGAGAGAAGAGGACAGAAGCAGAGAAGGATGATCTGCATAAACTTGTTCTGTGTGGCCTCACAGAATGACACTACCATCAGTGTCAGGGGCATCAATTTCAGCTCAGAATAATGACCAACTTCTCCGATAGGCAGAGGTGCACAGGGCTGGAGGTGTTCAGTAATGGACTGGAGAACACATTTAAATAATTATTTTAGGAAGTTGATGGTAAAAGGAAGAGTGGGACGTTGAACAGGTGGTAGGATCAAGGGAAGTTTTGTTTGTTTTATTTCATTTGTAATAGGAGAGAATAGAGCATGTGTAGATTTCCAGATTAAAAACGGATTGATTGTTGAAAGATAGAAGTGTGATGAGGGCAGGCATTCAGTGGGGACAGGAGCAGAGAGAGATGAATAAATGAAGAAGCAGGGGATCGGATGGACCTGGAAGGGTGGTCTCTAAGACCCAGGAAAGATTTGCAGTGGAAGCAAGCAGAATTTAAGAAAGGAGGTAAGGATACAAAGGCATTTTATGGAGGAAAAGAGGATGCCCTGCAAGGCACCTTAAGGTCATGCAGCGGGGAAGTCGAGGTTCTTTCCAATTATGGTTTCAGGAAACAAAGGGTTGAAATGTTATCCAGAGTTAAGAAAGAGTAGGGTTGGTGAGGGCTTGAGGAATGTGGGAGAGGTATGGAGTAGCAGGTTTGTGGAATTCAGTGAGGAGTCAACAACCATCCCTGATTGGCTGTTGCATTGTAGAACTTTCAACTGGGTACATTCAGCTCAAGTTCCTTGCATTCCCAGCAGTGTTGATCAATCCAGAGGCTTAAGTGAAGTGAGCAGACAGCTGAGGGAAACCTGGGCTGCAAATTGGCATGGTGGACCTGGATAGGTTAAAAAAACTTGAATTTCAGGCTCACAAAGATTGGTAAATGCCAAGCTTTGATGGTTCCAGGGCAATGGGGTTTTCTTCTTCAGAGCCTCTGAACAAGCACCTGTCTTCATGAAGTGTAGAAACTCCACACTCTAGGGATACTTACTCATAAGTACTCAAGATATCTGAATTTTATTTCAAGGGTGTCATCTCTGTGCCTCCATCTTCATCTTTATAGAAATGGAGCTGTTCTGACTTGGATATGGCATCATGTGGTGTGTGTTCTAGAAATGTTGGGCTTTTATAAGCCCTAAGATTTTAGGAAGTGTACAGACTCTATGTCCACTGTAATTCATGTTAAGAGATATAAGCTACGAGACTTCTTACATGTTTTCTTCTAGTTTTCTCATTTATTTCCTAGTGGACTTACAATATATTTATGGAAAATAACGGCTCTGACTTGCCTGAAACTTGCAAGATTGACACAGTCTGAAAAGTCACCATAGCTGTCTTTGGCCTCAAAATTCATTCAATATAGAAATCTCTTCAGATAATACCTAAATCAGTGGGGGGTGGGGTGGGGGGGGGGGACTGGAAACAGGCCTGTCAAAGTGGAGTCTTAAGCCTTGACCATTTGCTTCCTCATTGTTTTTGCATGATCAACTTTTAAATAGTCTTTAAACACTGGTAGAAATACCTTCTTTTTTTTAAAAGTAGATTCTTTGCAGGGCAAAAGTTTTTTTCTAAAGGAATTTCATTATTGGCTAAAATAATGGGAGAGTAACTTTGTTTTTAAAAACTTGGCAGGACTGAAAGGCAGGATTAATGACTATTTTTAAAAAGCAAAAAGGAAGTTCATAATGTCCCAATCTGGAACTTTACCTGAAAAAAAAATTACCAAATCATTTCTAGAATAATCTGTAGTGAATACAGTGTTCGGAACTTATATCACTTGACAGAATAAGTCCTGTCAAACTGATTCATTTCCTTCCATGAAAGAGTAACAAGATTTTAGTAGATTGAGGGGAAATGATAAATGTAATCTATATTTTATTTAGCAAGATGCTTGAACCTGTTCTATCCAACATCTTGGTCGATAAATTCAGAAAATTTGGGGACTGGCATTAGATGTCTGGGGGCAGCTGAGCTCCTATCCTGGGGTCTGGATCTAATAGCACATCTTTTTTGAGAGGCTCTACAGCAGGGGAGAAGTTACCTGATCTGCTTTAAGAGGAAGAAATGATGGCAGCTTACTCCAAAAAGATCCTTTGAGCCCTAAAAAATGTATCTGATGTGTTTGTCATTCATGGTTTTGATTATTTAGATGTGCTGGGAAGATCGGTTATAAACATATATTTTTATCAAGTGAAATGGATGCTGGCTGCTCACAGTCATTCATACACCCTGCTTTGTACATCCTTCTGAAAATTCCCCAAGAACTTCCTGACAGAATTGTTTCTCAGGCTTCTCTGTCACCAAAGAGGAGGGGGGAAAAATAAGAGGAAACAATAACTCTGAAAGCACGTGAGATGTGTGGAAATAAATCTGTCAGACTCCATAATTCCAAAAAGGGAAAGATACTTCTGGAAATTCTATTCCAGGCTAGGAAAGCGTCTGTTGCTAGAAATGGTGATGATGTTATGCCAGTGATTAGTCCTTGGATTTACATATCCTGTCTGCTGCAGGGTGCCCAGGTACCTTCATAACTTGTGTCACTTTTAACTATTAATCTTCACAAGACCCCGCCTGAGGAAGTCTGGTGGGTGCTTGTGTTCCTCACATTTCAGTAACTTTATGGATGGGATTAGGTATATCAGGTACTTGTACACAGAGAAAGTGTGTCCTTGATGATTTCTTAATCTCTGTCTCATTTCCCAATACCAACAGATTTAACTCAGAGCCTAGTAATATCTTAAAAAGAGTAGCCCTCTATTTTAGGGCTACTCAAACCCCCTTTGTTGAGGGCCCTCTGTTTTATGCGGCACTTTCACCATCATTTGATCATCACACTCCAACCCGGTAGTGCAGACAGGTAAATAGTATCGGGATGATGTTCCTCATTTCTGCCATGCCTTGAACACCTGCCATGTGTCAGGCATTGTGCTAGACATGTTACATGTACCATCTCATTTAATCCTCCAACAACCCCGTGGGGGTGTGTACTGTCATCTCCATTTTAAAAGGAGAAAACACGCTCTGAGGATTAAGTGACTCCCCAAGGCCATCCAACCTTTAGTGGGCAGAAGCGGGAGTAAGACCCAAGTCTTATGGGATCTACATTTTAAGAAAGGATCTTGATTCCTCAGGGTGGTTAAAGAGTTCTTTCTTATATTTGTTTCCTTTTCTGTATGCTTGAAAATCTGTTTACTGATTGATGTGTCACACATCACTGCAAAGTGTATCTGTCTCTAGCTCACCATCTTTCTTCATGTCTTGACCATAAGGCACATCTGTCTCTGCTGACCTGCCCCAAACAGATCAGGAGAGAGGGTCTCTGATTTAGGTACCAGCAAAACACTTTCTGTTCTGTGGTCATTTGCCTTAAGAGAGAGAAATGTTAGGTAACTAAATCATGTTTTTAAAAATAGACTGATGGTAAAAGAAAAAAACCAAGCAACTGTCAATCCACTTGGTACTATTGTTATGCCATTTTAGTCCAGCCCATAGGCTCAGCTGTGGAGGTCGGTTCTTTTAGTAAGTATTGATAATCATAGGGTAAATACTTTTTTTAAATAAAAATAAAGAACCAGATCTCAGAAAAACACACAGTATAAGTCATAAACATTATACATTCATTCTGTCTTTGTTAAGCATATCTCTCTGCCCAGAACTGTTTTCGTCCTAGAATCATTAGCAATTCAGTGTCATCACTGGCGTCATCATCACCATCAACGTTATCATTATCCTCCTCTTCATCATGGGCACATCACTGAGCACCAGTTAGCACTGTGGGCATTTACGAAGATGTGTTCAATGGAAGCTCCATATGCTACCCTTGCAGGGTGGGGCGGCCCATAACAAAGACTACAGATCTATTCATAAACCCATGTGCATTTTCACACCACCACAGGTACTGAGTAGTGAAACAAATGATCTTAAGGATGCTATTTTGCCACCTGTATAAACTAATCCAGGAAGTCTTCCCAGAGAGGGAATATGAGAAACTGGATGAGGTCAGCTTTAACATTGGGCCAGAAGGCAGGATTCACATGAGGAGGTAAGCTTGAGCTAGGCTCAAGGATGGGGAAATCCTTTGCCAGATCCCTTCAAAGTTGAAAGGTGCCATATTGAAAGATCGAGAACCCTTTTATATATATATATATTTTTGCATAATTCTCATCACGCTTGTCACTTCTCTCTACCACTGTGGGCTTCAATGGGGTAGCATAGAAACCTGCCACAGGCATCTCAAACCCACAGCTGGGAATCTGTGCTCCATCTTACTCTTTTGTACTTTAATTCAGGAAGGGCTCCATAAATATTCATGGAGATGATAAGAATGACATTGAGACTCTCAACACCACTTTATGAGGGTTCTAAAACCACAAAAATCATTTAATTGACCAACAGAGCCATCTGCCTAATTGACAACTCAAAACAGCAAGTCCTTGGCCTATAACATTTAGAAGTTTAAAATTAGAACTTTTACAACATATTGAAAGCTTGCCGAAAGTTCTGGATTTCCAGCATGTCTGAAGAGGATTAGATTCCAAAGAGACAAAATCTATCAGTGGACCTACTAGACCAGACCATTCTGCTAGCATTGTACCTTGATTGGTGACAAGGTCTCCAGAAGGTCATGATATGACTTCCACAGTACTGGAAAGAAAATTCCTGTTTCTCAAGAAATAGGAATGCATCTGAACATTGAAGACCAGTACTATCTTAATATTGTTTTAGAGTCTTAATTGCTTTAGTACTGTCTTAATATTGTTTTAGTATCTTAGTACTGATTTTACTAGGGTCTTCCAACAGGGAGTTGCATTTCTGATTTTCCATATAACCCAGTGGGAAACTTGCCCACAAAAGCATGTTCTTCCAGTAGAGTCCCACCTTTATGCCTATAGGGGATTGTATGTCCTCACCTTAAATAATGATTACTTAATGGCCTCACCTTTGCATGACTGTCCCATTCCTCCTCTCTACCTCACTGCCCCATCCCAACCTACAGGGTGTGTGAACCCAGGGGAGCACAGCCTGGGGTGGCAGGTGGGAGTAAAAGGGGAGATGGCCTTGGCCTAGCCAGCCATTCCCTGTGATTCCCCCCGGTTGTTTCACCCTCCAGTCTCCCCATCTCGTGGTCTGTTTTGGAGGCAGTTTCCAGGGACATCACATCTCCACCTGTTTATAAGGATAAACAGTTTGAGGCTCTCGTGTCTTTATTAAACATTTCCTCTAAGCAGCATGCTTTGGCTCTGTGCCCATGTGCACCAAGAAAGGTTTCTGGGAGCAGCTGAACCCCAGAGCCTTGCCACAGACAGGGTTCCTTGTAAAAACAGCCCTTTGAAGAGGTAGGAGGCACCTGCACTGATCGCTGGCCTTCCTCCCTGCCCCCTGGGTCTTCCGAGCTCCCCTAGATCCCAGCTGGAAGAATTCAAGAAGCCTCCTGGGCCCTGGGGCAGAATGAAGAGCAGCAGCCTGGAGAAGACCAGGCACCAGTTACACACGCTCCCTCCGCACAAGGCCAAGGGCTGCTGGGACCTGTGGTCTGGCTGTGGGGCGGGAAGGGCGCCCCTGCCTGCAGCAGTGGTCGCAACACCAGAGGAGAAAGATGGAGAAGAAATAAATAAAGAAGGCCTGTCTGACCAAACTCCCTGCACCTAAATCTCCAAGCCCACTGGAGCAGGAAATTGAGCCGCTGAATGGAGCCGCCTTACTCTGCCCTCCCCCATCTTTGGTCTGGAAGCTTTTCTGGGCCTTTCTGACTTTTTTTTTTTTTTTTTTTTTAAGAAATGTCCAATCTATAGAGAAAGAGGAAGTGTATTTTTAAACCAGAGTGAAGACTCAGTAGCCACAGATCTGCGAGAGAATGAAAGGGGAAAAAAAGCCTTGTTGAAGAAGGGAAAGGAAAAGGGCACCCAGAAGTGTGTGTGTGTGTGTGTGTGTGTGTGTGTGTGTGTGTGTGTCCAAGACAGTCTAGGAGACAGCCTACAAGGAAAAAGAAAACAAAGGCAAGTGTGACACGAGGAAGACAGAGAAATAAGTGGGAGCAGACGTGAGTGGTGGGGGAGGAGGCCTGGTGGTGGAGAGAGGCCGGAGGATGGATGTCGGAATGCTGGTGAGCTGGGAGGGAGGGAGGGAGGGAGGCCGCACATGTGTGAGAGAGACAATGATGTCAGCATTTCCTTCTGGACTGGTCACGTGATCCTTGCCAGGTAAACAGACTGCAAATAGACTCCATAAAGGCCGAGCCTGCTGGGGGAGGGCGGAGGGTGGGGGGGGCGCTGCCACTTCACCCTTTCCTCTCTGCGGAGTCCTGAACGAGCCAGGTTTTTGCATGTTTGTGACAAGGTGGTCTCCGAGTGGAATTGCCTTTTTACGAGCCAAGGAATATGACTCAGGGAGGGAAAGCTATTTGCTTTTATAATTAGCTCGAGGAGTTAAAGAGACATTTTGATTTTAAAAAAGAATGGAGGTGGGGATGAATATAAATTTAAGCTCCAATGCTGTGTCTTGGGGGCTCTGGATTGCTTATCCTCGTTTGTCTCCTTTGGAAGAGGGTCAGATGGGTCTAGATTAAGGATGGATTGGAAGGCTGCAGTTTAGAATGAAAGGATCAGATGCTGTGATTATCAAGATTAGGAAAAAGAAAATGCTAACAGACTCAAGGTGAATATATTAAAGGAGTTTGATACAGCTCAGTATGTGACCATGGTGCCACCAGAGTAATAGAGACCCCATGAAAGAGAATAGGTGGAAAAAAAAAAAAAAAAAGACAAGTTACTATGACTTTCAAACAGAGTTCTTTCCCCGTCAAAATATTGTTTCCTGACCGAAGCAGGGCAGAGCATCTTAAGAGTGGCAAAGGCATATCTGGAAACTTTATCTGAAAAGTGAGGTGGGTGAAACAGGTAATTTTCCCACCTGGAAAGCTCTAAAATCCCAGTGGGGCTGGAGTGGCAGAATTACTTGGCTTTCTTCAAATTCCTGGAAATAGGGCCTTTGCATCTATGTTGAAATAGCTTATTTGGGTCATTCTTTGAATAATTTTGAAGTGAAAGGAACTACCTTATTTTGGTCATAATTTCCTATGTCCTTGTGGAAATTAAAGCCTGTGAGAGGGAGGGTGGCCAACAATCTGAGTTCTCCAGGGTTGAGGGTGTCCCTAGGATGCAGTTTTAAATCTAGGACAGTCTTGGGCAACGTGGGACTGCCAGTTGGTCACAGTAGTAGGAGGCCTAGCCTAGTGGACATAGAAATAGTAACATAATTTGTCCTCACCCTGTTCTATCAACAAACAAAACAATACTCTTTTACTCTTTTTCTACTCATTTCTTCCTCTCTTCCCCATTATTCCTTCCCCTCAGCCTTCCTTGATCCTTTCAGAGCAGGGACCACTGCAAGACAAATTTGAGGACATGTGACTATATGCCTTGACTTGGATAGAATGGAGCTGAGGTGAACAGTTGGGTTTAGTTGCACCCAGAAAAAGGAAGGAAGAAAAAAATATGCCTCCTTGCTGCTTCTGCCTCCTCCCTGCCTTCCACTTCCCCCATTTGTTGTGTGTCAAGGGGAGGGGTCCATCAGTACCACAAGTCTACTTTTGGCCCTTGGGTTGAAAGATAGATATTTGATACCCCCTTTCCGTTAACAAAATACGTCACTCTGACAAGACTCCCAGCCCAGAGTTATTTTTGCAGCATTATGTAATTGGATTGCCTGGTCAAGAGGACTTCTTAACAAGGCTTTCAGCAACCCCTCCATGGGGGCCTGGCCAGTTTGCTGCCCAGTTACACACACTCACTCTTGTGCAGTTTCAGCCCAGGTCAACCCAGAGAAAGACAGCAAAGAGATGTCAGCTGTCGCTACTGACCTGCCCACTGCATCCCCTTGCTGCAGAGCCCCTAGAAGAAATGTTTTAGTGCCTGGTGGCCAGAGTCAGGGAAGATTCACTCCCATGGCAAACCTCAGTGTCCACAAAGCAGGCACTCCTGTCCTGAGGGGGCTGTAGGCTGGCTGCGGCACAGACCCTCCCCTCTGCTCCCCCACCCCCACCCCACCGTAACACTGAGCTCCCAGGGTCAGCCCTGGAGGGACCAGGAGACCCTCCAAAGGCCTGCCATTTGGATGTCACTACCCAGTCTTCTTCCTGGTCTTGGGATTTCCTCATATTTGTTCATGAGTAACTGGTCATCTGATCATTCCTTCCTGTTAACCTGCTGACTCACAGAAGTCACAGATTTGTCTGAGCTTCAGACACAGTAAGAAAATTTACAAAGAAAAAAAAGGGCCGGTGGGAGCTTCTTCTGGTGTGGCCAGTACAGGCCAACAGATCCAGCAGCACACTGGGCAGCTGTCCTGGGGCCCCAGTGTGTGGCCTTCATGGGGGGGGAGGGGTGGTGCTTCTTCATGCTGTCCTGTTTCATTATCACTCTTGCCTTTTGGCCCCGAGACAGTGTCTTCCGTGGGCTTCAGAACCTGTCTCTCAGCCTTGGATCCAGTCAGGAATCCATAGCAAAACCAGAGAACCCATCCCAGAGTGTCTTCCTTTCTCTTCCCTCAGCCCACAGTACAGCATCCCTTTTTTATTTTCCCTTGGGTCCCTGATCCTTCTATCTTAACTAGAGGCTGATGGTATAGTAGAAATAGCTTTAAAGCCAGATGGAGCTGGGTTCACGTTCAGGCTGAGCCTTGAATAGCAATGTGATCTTAATCTCTAAGTCTGATTTCTCATCCATAAAATGGGACTAATAATACCCATTTCCTAAGGCTACTGGGAGAGTGGAATCCAAAAACCTACAAAGTATCTTCCAGGGGACCCACACACAGTAGGTGCTCAATAAGTGGCAGGCCTTCAGGGAGGGAGGAGGAGGGAGGGAGGGGAAGAGAAGAGGGCCAGCTTACCCGGTTCCTAAGAGCTAATCTCCAACCCCTTCACTCTGCCATCCGTCTGTCCCTCTCCAGGGGAAGGCCCTGTTTCAGGCTGCTGGGGGGTGGGGGTGGGGAAGGTGGGATCAGGGGAAAAGCTAAGAAATGCTCTGCTCTTGGTCCCAGCCTCTCAGCACGCCAGCATAGGGTCCCTGGGATACAGACCCCTCTGCCCCTGTGGATGTTCCTTTTGGGAAATCTTTGCAGCCTGAAAGATCAACCCCCTCCCCAACCACTGCCCATTATAACCAAGGTCTCCCTGCCACTCCCTCCCATGATGGGCACTGCATTCAGTGTATTAGCTCTGGCTTTGCTGCACCGAGTTGTAGGGGCCACTAAGTACCCCAGCAAAGGGAAGAGGGACAAGTACCCACCTGTGTGAACTAGCTGGAACCAGCAAGTCCTGCCTGCTGAGGGCAAACTGAGGTATAAACAACCATGACAAGATGACGAGGAGACCAGGAAAGAGGCCCCCCAGAGATGGGGGAGGGATGGGAAGAGCTAGCACCCAGGGCCGCCTCTCCTGAGGTGCAGGAAGGCCTCGAAAGCGTTAGTGACTCTGGCTGTACCTGGAGTGGGGGCAGGGCGGGTGGAGGAGAGCCTGTGGCGGCCACACCACTGTTCCAGCTGGCAGGAAGCCCTTCCCTGAAGACTGTAAGTTTAACCTTTAGCATTCAAGTGTCGAGGCTTAAGTGTCGTTATGAGCAATTCTTCCTGCCGCAGCATTCCCAGACTTGGGGAAGAGGGGTCTGCGCAAATCCACCCGCTTTGCTTTTTCTTCCCAGACAAAAACGAAAGGGAGGGGGACCCACAGGACCCCAAACGCAGACAGGGCACGCCTCGAGTGGATCCCCGGCAAACCCTAAGCATCCAGTTCCACCCCCTCGGCCAGCCGGGTTTCTGCAGGCCCGGGTGTCTCCCAAGGGGTCCTTGGCTCCCAGACCCCTGGGACTGTGGGGTGTAGAACCACCCTCCGGTCCCCCAAGCCTCCATTGGGAGTGTTGTGTGGGAACTCCACCCCTAGCCCTCCTGGATGCAGAACCCCCCAACTGCCCCCACCTTGGTGCCCCCACAGGATGGGCTTGGGGCACCTGTGTCCTGAAGGAGCTGGGCAGCCTGGCCAGGGCGGTGGAAAGGGGGTGCCACCATGAGCGCCGGCGTGAGGAGTGGGAGGTCATGGGGACCGACGCTGGGCCTGGGCATCTCAGGCCGTGCGTGCGCAAGAGGTGCGCCCGCCGCTGCCCCCTTTCCTTCCCAGGTGGCTGCAGGGGTCAGCACTCGGCCTGGTGGTTTTATGGAGGCATCCCGCAGGGTCGCAATGGGGTGCTCCAGTTGTTCCATGGAGATTCATTTCCCCGAAGAGCCAGCCGCAGTGTGTTGCGCGCACCTGTGAGGGTTGCCCAGCTCGGGACAGCGGTTCTGCGCCGTAAGTTCCCCAGATGGCCTCTCCAGGGGCCTGAGCGCCCCGCGCTTCCTGTCGGGAGCTCAGAGCCGGCGGGACAATAAAGCTTCCCCGAAATGGGGCCGGGTGTGCCAGGCATGAGGGACGCGAGCCCTGGCTCAGTCAACTGTATGGTCAGTGTCTCGGGAAACTGTCGGGATCCGCGAGGTTTGTGGTTCATGGGGAGGAGGGAACAGCGCTCAGTCTATCCTGAGCCCCGAGGGGAGGAGAGCAGCCTCGAAAAGCGTGCTCCCCATGCTGGAGCTAGAGGAAGGTGGCGTCGAATGTCCCTGCTGCCCCGCTGGGCCCTGGAATTAAGCAGGGAGGTGGCTGCGTCCACAGGGAACCACTGTCCTGCACGCTGCCCCGGCAAGAGGTGGGGGGTGCGCAGAACCTGCGCGCGAAGTCTAGCTAGGCAGAGCCCCCCGCCCCCCGGCCTGGCGTGCGCCGGACTCTTCCAAACCCGTGGGGCCGAGCCGGGTTCTCCGCCCGCTAACCTTAACCGAGCGAGCGCTGGCTCCAAATTTCGTGCCATTCTCCTCGTGCAGGAAGATTAGGTTTGCTTTTTTCTCTATTTCTAAGAATAGGAAACAAACGAATTGGAAAATTTTTGCTTTGGAAAAATATCTGTTCGATGTCGTTTGGTGCTTAAATTGTCCTTTGAATTTTTTTCCAGCTTTATTTGAAAAAGAAAAGGAAAGTTGATGCGCGCCCCAAACCTTGTTTCTCTTTAAACCGTCCCCTTAGACGTGCAGTCGGTTGCCACAGATGTTTTCTGGGGCAAAGAGAGTGAAATGGAACGGGAGGGAGGGTGAGGACTAGGAATCTCTCATTTTAAATCCCATTACTAGCTTTGAGGAGAGGCACAAAAAAATCAGGAAAAGATGGTTCGTCCCCCACTGATTTCCTTCACTTCAAAGATCTCCCTCGCCCCTTAAATCAGAAATTATGGCGCTAGGTATTTGTCAAAAAAAAAAAAAATGCATTGTTTCTTCAGAATACGTACACAGTATAGGTCCCTTTTACATTTCTCAGCAAAAAAAAAAGGGGGGGGTGGTGGTGGATATCAGGCACTCAATTCCCAGGCTATTAAACAAGCCATGCCTGCAAGAAATGCAGGCATCGGGGATTGCTCAGCCGCGCATCCCTCCATTAGCGCACGCCTGCGTGTCTGTGTGTCAACAATGCACGTGCTACCATGGGCACTGACTCCCCACACCGGTCCTAGCGGGCTCTGGGGGGAAAGGCGCCAGGTCTGTTACCCACTCACCGCCTTGCTCCCCAGCCCGCCTCACGTTCCTCTCGAGGAGGAACGTGCCTCCACCTGGCAATCAGAAGCCTTGGTCATCATCCCCCCCGCCCAAGTTATGCTCTTGTAATTCCCTAAAGTGAATATAGCCTGACCGAGGGTCTCCTGTCCTCTAGTTGTCCACTTTGTTGCGTTAAGAGGTTAGTTCTCTCTCTCTGCTTCACTCGCCCCAGGCTTTAGATATACTGCAAACTTCTGGCACTAGGTCACCAAAAGGGGAGTCAGCGCTTGCCGGTGGTGTGGGCGGTGCAAAACCTAGGAGAGCCACCAGCTCCCAGACGCCTCCTGCCCCAAGGTTGGGTTTCAGATTTCCATTGCAAAGGTGCCCAGGAAACTGGGAATCCAACTCAAACCCTGGAACTGTCTGGTTGCCCTGCATTTTTACAATGTGCCATGTATTGGAAATGAAGGGCAAGCTTTATCATTTGGAACTCTTTCAAGGACCCGGGCGCTCCAAGTTTGGGGCTGATTCTTTAAAGGTTTTTACTTCTGAGAAATAGGGGGAAAAAAAATGAAAGAATGAAATATACCCACAATCCATGTACTGGGGATGGCACTCCAGAGTAGGTTGTGGTCTCTTTTGAATCGGGAGTTCAAAAGGAAAAAAAAAAAAGTCTGTTCCCTCCCCCTTGCCCCAGGGATGAAACCTCTCTAGATTCTAGCGGCCAATTTGGTTTGATTTCCGGGGTTTGGAGGCTCTGGTGGGGTAAGGGGCGGTGGAGCTCTGAAGACATCCCTCAGCTGCCTTCTAGACCAGCTGGTCCGTGCTCTTGGCCCTGGAAGCAGAAGCTGAAATCGGGGTGATTCGCCCTCGCTCTGCTCTGGCAGCTGGAGGGAGTGTCTGGGGAACGAGTCGTGGAGCCTCCCCGGCCGTGCCCTTGTATGTGGACCTCCTAGCTCCCTTCTCTCCCTAGCTACTCTCCACACCTCCCCCCGCCCCCCTCACACACACCTGCCTTCTGTCCCCCAGGGATCTAGTTCCCCTGTCTGTCATTTCAAGCCAGTTCTTTTCCCACCGGAAACTCCTTTTTCTTGGAGTAACTTTCCAAAAGAGCGGTCGTTGTCCTGAAGTCCAGCCTGGCCGGGGTGGATTTGGGAAACTCTTTCTCAGTCAGAGCTTCTTCTCTGGGCACCATATGTGTCCCCCTACAGTCCCGAGATATCACCTGGGCACTGAGACCCACCCCTTGGCGCACCTGCAGGGCGCCAAAACAAAAGGGGACTCCAGTCACTTTGCTCTTTTCCAGTGAAATGCTTCAGAAACAAATCTGAATTGGGTTTTGGTTATCTTTCAGGCATGACAAATATTTTCATAAAAGTATTCTCCAGGCTGCCTGAGTTGGGGGGCGGTGGTGGAGAAAAGGTTTGACCAAGAATGGGGGCACAAAGCAAGAAGCTGCAAGTAATGGGCACCACTGTGTACATCTGTCCTCCACTGTGAGGAGTGCAACCCAAGTCTGAGGAGCTGGTGCCAACATCCAAAGTCCCCCATTCTGCCAAGGGCACCCCTGATTTTTTATAAACGGGGAGCACTTTCTACCCATATCTAGCTGCTCACTGTCTGGTGCATTAAGAGCAAACTTTCTGATCCATGGTTGAGGTTCAGGGCACAGTGGTTTTATCAGTGGGACAGACTTGCGAGTGGAGCCGTTCTAGATGCTCAGAGGCACCTCGCCCTACACCCTTAGGAGAAAGGGGGAACTGTTCGATTTGTCTAGGGGTCAGGAGGTAGGCTGCAGGGTAGGGGGAGGGAACGGATGGCTGGAGCGCCAAGTGCCGCTCCAGGCTGTCTGTCTCTCCTGTCTCTCCCTCCCTACCTCATCTTCTGCCATTTCCAGAGGCAGGAGAAAGGTGATCTCGGACTTGACCCCTAAATCACAGCTGCTGGTGGCTGCACCTCGCTCCGGAATGAGCGCAGCCCCTTCCCGAGGCTCGAGCAGCTTAACCCTTTCCTCCCCATGCGCTCAGGGGCCGGCGGCAGCGGCGCCTCTGACCTCGGCACTGCCGAGCAGCCCGCCTTCTCCGCGCGGCACCTTGGATCCCACCAGGAGACCACAAAAGGGCAAGACTGCGGGGCGCTGTAAGGCTGGGGCACGGGCCGGTCGACCCGGAGCGCTGCCTGAGAGCTGAAGGAAGAGCCAGAGTTAGCGGAACGAAGAGGGATGTTTGGATCGTGTTAACTACCCAGACAGATGCACTTCGGCATGTCTGCATTTATGGAATCCATATGTTGTCGTGGCAAATGAAAGGACAGTAACACGTACATACAATAGACTTAGAATAACAATACACATTCAAAAAGGGACCGCACATTCTTCACCCTGCAACCCTTCTCTTAGATCTAGCTCTGGAGTTGTACGGAGAAGCGTCCTTTCAACCTCCCATGCCTCCAAACGAGGTTTTCTTTTTTTCTTCCTCCTCCCTTTTTTGTTTTTGTGTCCCCAGTCCCCCAGCAGCAGAGAACCCAGGGCCCAGAGCTAGGCTCTTTGGGAGTGAAATCTCCTAAGATCCCGTTCCCCTCCCTTCCCCCTTAAAAAAGACTGGCCCATCGCATCTTTGGCCCATCGCATCTTTGAGCCCAATGTGACCAAATAACAGCTGCTCACATTGCAACCCCAGACTCTGAAAATTGCAGGGGAGCAGATTCTTAATCAAATTTACCATCCACATCTTCAGCATTAAACTGATATTTCTATATTATAGTTGCAAAAAAAGGAGCTTCAGACAGATCTGCAAATGGAAACCCCCAACCCGAAAGCACACCCCTGTCCAGTACCTGCATCTGCGTACACCTTGTATATCTGTGTGCACATGTACTTATGCACACACAGGGATGCACAGACATCTGAAGTCATTCAAATGTATATTTATGTACTCATTTATGCAGATATCTTTGTGTTTATATATACAACTATGCACTTGAGCGAGAGGCAGGGAAATATACACATCAATGCAATATTTAGCCTACCTTCCACTTTCCCTTCCTACTGTAAATTGTTTAAAAACAGATTGGTCTAAAATTTTCTGTCCCCTTGACAGCTAAAAGAAGGATTTAGATTCTGAATTTCTTGGTTCCTTTGGTTCCTTTTTTCATTCTGTACATAAAGTAATCCATATAGATGCTGGATTATCGCCTAAGCATTATTCAGTGATACGAGCTTGGTACCTCTCCTCCTTATAACGAATTCACTCAGTGAAATTAGCATAAGTATTTACCAGATTAAGCTGACATTTTCCTATACTGCAACACGAAATACATTTATATCCAGAATTTCCCTCAAATCATCTGTACCACTGGAGAGACTGACTTCCTCCATGCCGTTCTGTATAAGAAACAAGCTACAAGTTCAGTTCTAGTACTACTTACATTAAAAAAAAACAAACAAACAAATACAAATACATAGCATTTAAGTGAGATTTCAACATTTACAATGAGAAATTGAATTCTGGTACACCCTAAAGAAAATAAACAGATTTATGAAGATTTGTGAAGACAGATAAAGAGGAAGCAAATATACTCCTGAGGGTCTGAACAATTTTCCTTACCTGATGTATAATGGAAAAATTCAGAATTTACCAGTCTTCCTTCAGTCAGCTACATTTTACACTGACCTGCACTTTGGACTGAAAGGGAAAAAAAAAAAAAAGATTAACTGTTGCCAATGAAAAATTTAAAATAATAATCAGAAACTGGACAAACTGAAGGTAAAAATATACAATGGCTACAATAAAGATAAATATTTATTTAATCAAAGTAGAAGTTGTGTTTAGACTGTAGGAATGTTTCATCCTTCCCTTTAGAAAAAAAATCAAGCAAGAAGAAAGCCAGAGTCTTTGCAGACTCCTGGAGAGTTCCCATTGTCCAGGGCTATCGAGAGCCCAGAATGGCATTAACCTCACAAAAGACACATTGTGCAGAGGACAAAAAAAAGCCCCTTCTTCTACAATAACTTTTAGCTTTTTTATTTTTAGAAAATGACAAAGGTTTTGCAAGCACTGACTGGTGAAACCTGTAGCAAGCCAGGCTGGACTTGGCTTTATTGATCTACTGTCCCGCATGGAAAGCAGCCAGGAAAAGTTTGAATGGCAATCCAGATTTGGCTCATAGAGAGGAAACCCCCGATTTCTCTAAATGTATTTTTTTTTTCTAAATAAAACAGCATTATTCCCAGAGTGAATTCAGAAGGATTAGATGAGGTAACCCTGCAAAATCCTAAACCGGTTTTCTCCTCCTAGTCTTGACTAAGAAGCTGTACGCTCTTAAGAGCATTGGGAAATCTCTCAAAATGAAGAATTCCCTTCTAATCAAACAGATTTCCCGATTAATTCCCCAATTCCTTCTAAAATAAATAATCCAGCAAGGCTGGGACAAAATTTTTTTTTCTACAAAAAAATAAGTTTTAGTGTGCGTTCTCTACCAGATGTTACAGGGTTCATGAATAATGCCTTCAAAAACATAAATGTTTTTACATTTGTTTGTAGATCATTTAAAGTGCAAATTGGATTTTATTTTATTCCAGACATTGTAATTTCAATGGTACTAGTTTATATTTAGAACTTGCATGAATACATACTTGTCATTTAAAAAAATCTATTGCAGTAGCAGTGACGCTAAGGCTAGGATTTGAAAGGGGGGGGGAGAGAAAAAAGGGAAAGAAAGAGAGAGGGAGAGAGAGAGAGAGACTCCTGTTCTAACTGCGTTTGTTTGCTTGCTTTTTGGAGGTATCATGCACCCGCCTAAGTGATGGCTTTGACGTACTAGGAATCGGTACGGTAGCAGGGTCCCTGGATGCTGTCTTTGATTCTAGGGATCTCCTTCGGGCTCTGGTGGGATGTACCGCGCCTAGTCTTTATCTGAAATCCATCCTCTCATTTCAAGCCCTTTGGCTTCTGAGACTCTGCTCCAAACTCTTGGAGGTAGCTGTAAGACTTTTTTTTTTTTTGGCATTTAGGGAAAGAGTAGGTAATTCCCACCCCCCCACCCCCCACACCACCACACACACACTCTAGACCTTTCCTCGCTATTTAAATATATTGGCTTTCTTTCTTACGAATTTAGTCTGAAATTATTTTTCACTGCCTTTATTACATCCCTGCTTTTGATGGCAAAATAGCTTCCTGTGTTTTGAAAACATCTGCTTTCCAGGTTTTACACGAGAAAATTGATTTTACTTTTCTCTTGAGTCCAGAAAGGTAGAAAGTTGGACTTGTTTCCAAGTCTTTCCTTAAGTTACCCCCTTTCAGTTCTGATTCACTTTCCCCCTTTTATTTCTTCTAATCATCACTCCCCTCTTCCCCCTCCTTCTAAAGAACCAGAGAAGATTGATTGCATCTTATTTCAGAAGACAAAATTAACATATTATATCTTTTTGTCTAGTCTATAGTACGTGTTAAAGTTTTCTCCATATTTTCTCCATTTGTCCTCTGATTGGGGGGGGAGGTAATTTTCCTCCTTTAAAAAAAATCTCCGATTTGCAATTTAAAGTGGTTTCTATTCTAAGTCTCTGCTCCTTCTCTGTTCTTTCTCTTAAATCTTTGCTTTAAGCTGTCCCACTCCATTAATGCCCCCCCTTCCTCTTTGAGGATGCTCTCTTCCTATTTTAAACATTTCTGCATTTGCCAAAAAATGAAAGAAAGAAAAGGAAAGGGGCAAAGAAAAAACAAGAGCGAAAGAAAAGAGAGAAAAAAAGAAAGGAAAGAAAAAAAAAAATCTTAGCCAGGTTCCTATTGTTGGTTCTCTGCATTTCACTTCTGTGTGTGTGTGTGTGTATGTGTGTATGTGCGCGCGCGTGTGTGTCGTGTGTGTGTGTTTTTAATACATGCATAAACTTTTGGTGCCTCTCTCCCTCTTCCTGGGCTCTTCTCCCATCCTCTCTTCCTGCTCTCCTCGCCCTGCTCATCACTTTCCCCTGTTTTTTTTTTTTTTTTTCCCTCCCTTCCTCCCCTCTGCCTCCCTCCACCTCCCCCTTTTCTTTTTTGCTGAATCTTATTGATCCAGAAGGTGGCTAATTAGCCCTTCCCGTCGTGCCTGGGTAATGAAGCACATGCGCACTGAATTAATCACAGCCATTTTTTGCAGGAAACTAATTAGCAGAATAAAGATCCAAAGACTTTTTTTTCTTTTCACTCATCAGCTCCCACTTCCAGCGCGTCCCCTCCGACCGCTGCAGCCGCCGCCGCCGCCGCCGCCGCCTCCTCCTCCTCCTCCCGGCCGCAGCCGCCGCCGCCACCGCCTGCTTTGCATCCCAATTACAGCCTAGAGCCGCTGCCGCCGCCGCCGCCGCCGCTTCTCCTCCGTGGCCCCTGCCCGCTCCGGGGGCTGTAAACTCCCCGCCAACCATGCTGCTCGGCGGCAGCGGCGGCGGCGGCTCCGGCTCCCCGGCTGCGGCCGCCTCCCGCCCCGGGCTCCGCCGAGCGCGCTCCAGCTCCGCCGCCGCCGCCGCCGCCGCCGCCAGCAGCGCGTCCTTCGCCGCCGCCGACCCCCGCCAGCCGCCGCTGCTGCCTTGATGGGCTCCGCGGCCCGAGCGCCTCTTTTCGGGATTAAAAGCGCCGCCAGCTCCCGCCGCCGCCGCCGCCGCCGCCAGCAGCGCCGCTGCAGCCGCCGCCGCCGGAGAAGCAACCGCGTAAGTGGCAACTTTTCCCTCTTTTTTTTTTTTTTTTTTCCCGCCGCCGCCGCCGCCGCCTGCTCCTCCTCCTCCTCCCGCCGCCACCGCCCGGACGCGGGGCTCCTCGGGGCGCCGGGGCTGCTTTGCATGGGGCTCGTCCTGCCCCCTCCCGGCTCCCGCGCCCGGCCGCCGCCGCCCGCGCTCCCCGCGCCCGCGCCCTGCTCGCTCGCTGCGTCCCGCTCGCCTTCCCCCTGCGCCAAACTTTCTCTTTCTCTTCTTCTTCCTCCTCCTCCCGCCGCCGCCGCCGCCGCCGCGGAGCCCCGGGCCGCCCCCTCCTCCTTGGCCCCCGCGCCGCCTCCGCCGGCGACCCCCCGAGAGGGTGGAGGCGCCCGGGGCGAGGCCCGCGCGGCGACTTTGGAGGCGCCTCCGGGCAGGGCCGGCCGGGGCGCGGGCTGAGGGCGGGAGGGCGGCCGGGGTCCGGGCGCCGAGACAAAGGCGGCGGTCGGCTGGGGGGGGGTTCGCGGTGCCGAGTGCCCCCGCCCCCGCTGCCCCCGGCCCCCAACTTTGCCCCACCCCGGGAGGCGCCGGAGCCCGGGGCTGAGCCGCCGCGCAGGGCGCGCACCCGGCCGGGAGCCGTCGTCGTGGCCGCCGCCGCCGCCGCTGGCCGGCCGGGCGGGCGTCTTCCGCGCTAGTGCTCCACTGGCCGGGGACGCGGCCGCCAGACCGGAGCCCTGGGGTCCGAGAGAGGGCGAGGGGGCGACGTGGCCGCCCGACCTTGTACCTGCGCGCTCTCCGCCCTGCCCCACTAGCAGCGCCGCGAGCGTCCTGAGGGGGCTCTGCCCTGGACACTAGGGGCTCCCGGGGGCTCGGGGCTGCGCCGCTGGCCGGGACCAGACGTCGCCTGGCCGGCCTCTCCTTGCCGAGCAGAGTTGAGAGACATCAGAGGATCCCTTCTTGTTTTGTGTTTTTTTGTTGTTGTTTTTTTTTTACTCCCCCTTTTCTTTTTTTGCTCAGGCGAATCTGGGATTGTTTACGTTCCGTTCCCCACTTTTACCCCTCGTCCTGTTTCACTCCTCTTTTCCATGTATTTTCCCCATTAGACGCAAAAACCACGTTCCTGATTTTTACGTTACGCATTTTCATGTACATCTTTTTGCGTATCTGTTGGAGAGTAGAGCTGTGTATTTTATGCCGGGTATTTAAATTGTGTATGGAATCAGTAGGCTTTTTGTGGAGCTATTTAAAATTACATTTTACTTTGCAAATTAATCTGTTGCTCAGATTCTGACTTTGGCAAAATGTTGTGCAGTTCCTTCGAATGTGACAAATTCTTTGATTACAAGTGCTTGCAAAAAATCACCCACTCAACTTTTTCCCCCTTATTGCTTTGAAGCAGGGTAAATATGACAATTTTTATTGGTCTCAATTATTGAAACTTGATCTAAGGACTATATGGAAGAAGGAGGCTGATAGCCTTTTTCTGGCCTCCAGTTCTCGTGACTTTTAAAAGGGGTGTTGTTAAGTACCTTTGAAGAATATGACATACGGTGATCGCTTGGCTGTAATGCAAATTACAGAACATAAATTCACTTTGAAATTAAAAAAAAGAGACTCGAGCCCTTTCAGTGGGGACACTTGAGGATTTATTATGTTTTTTAAAAAATTACTTTTTTTCTTCCTACTTTGTGAGAATGGCTAGTTCCAGACCAACTTATTTGGAGGTCTGTGGAAAGAGGCTTGGGAAATGGGAGAGGGGGAGAAGATTGATCACAATCTGCATAATCGATAGGGCAGCGTGCTGCAATCTTGTACCTACATTTACTGTAAATTTCTACAATATCTGCAGCGTAGGTGCTCTAGTGCCTTGCTTGGCTTCTTAGAGCACATTTAGAGACAGTGGAAGCAGAATTTACTGCCAGCTCTCCGGAATAATATAGAGGAAGTCCACTGGATTGTGGCTCATTTTAAAACTCCTTCATTTTACTGTACCTTTTTTTTTTGGTGAATCTATTTACATGGGGTTTCCAGTACTGAACCCCCAAAGTGTAGGTATCCTATAGATTGGGAGTGGAAAGTATTGGGGGGGGAAATGAAGGGATAGGAATTCACTTATTGAATTACCACTTCGGCAGCCCTCTGCTTATCTTATAATGTGAAAGATCTTTAACTAGTGCAAGGAATTTAGAGAGAAGAGTCCAAGAGAGAGTATTCCACCAGAGACTGAAGCAGTGTCAAAAGTAAGGATTGCTGTGTGTGTGCATATGAGAGAGAGAGAATACAGACACTTATCTTACAGTCAGGCTTGAAAGCTTGGTGGTAGGTGAATCCATATTTGGAGATGATTCTGAAATAGTCTAGCAAATGGTGCACGAGCAGGATTTCATAAAAAGTGTACACCGAGTCAGTTTTGAAAGGATTGCGGTTTGGGGGAATGAGGTATGGGCAGGAAAACCCACTGTAGGCCAGCCGCCTTCCTCTGTCTGTGTGTCTGCTCCCTTCCCCCCTGCCTGAGTTCTAGTTTTTAATTACTTAATGCTGAAACGCACAGGGCTTATATAAATATTTGCAAATGCTCTTTCCTATTGATTTCTCTGAATAAACTGCCCTGCTCAGGTCCAGAGAGGAGGCAATTCAGATCTGTGGACTTTTTAAACATACAGAGTCTCTGGAGGAGGGTTGGTCTGTGCACGCGTGTGTTTATGGGTAGAATTGTAGACATGATTTTGGGGTGCTGCAAGAAGAGTCCATGGCCTCTGTGTGGGAACTGGCCCCAAGACCTGGCAGTTCTGACACATGTGTGCACGCGCGTGCGTGCGTGCTTATATGTGTGTGTGTGTACGTTTATGTACTGTGTAGGTGTCTACACTGTGGGAGTCTAAATGCATTGCAGTTACACTACTTCCCCCCCCGCCCCACCCCCCATTAAATACGGAGCAGTTTTCCAGGGCTTGGTGACTGCCTTCTCCTCAGGGTCACATTGAGTTTGAATCTGACCCAAGGTGCAGGAATCCTGCAACAGGGAAATAAAAGAATATACAGAATGGGGTCAGGTCAGCTGCTCAGAGGCCAAAACCCCTACAGCTGCTTTGATTTTATTTTTTTTGTGTGTATATTTTAGGCTTCTCCTGCCATGTTACAAATTGGGCCTCCCCTTCTCAGGTGTTTGCTCTGTAGCTTAAAGGCACCAGAGCCTCTGCCTGCATAGATGTCTGTTCCTAGCAAGAACAGAAAACCTACAATACCAAATCCAAAACAAAACAAGGGAGGAGGGGGAGGGTAAAAAAAAAAAAAAACCCTATTGAGTTCAGGCAAATAAGGTTGGGTCTCCAGATCCGATTACAAAGCAGCTTTGAATATGCAAGACAGCACACAGGACCAGTTATTCCAGTTACCACAAACTATTAAAAAAAGAGAGAGAGAGAGAAAAGAAAAGGCATGTTTAGGTCGTAATTTGTTAGTACAAGGAAAAGAATCCCACATAAAGCTGCCTTTTTCCCCCCTCCCTCCCTTTGCTGGCTTCACAGAATTCACTCACCCTTTCCCGATTTGTCTACTGTATAGGTTCCTTTATTAAAATCTTTGGATTTAGGAAGATCGCTGCAAGCAACACATTTTCTGTATTTTTTTTCCTTTATCTTAGTGGAGAGTTGGCAAGAGTTCTGTGGTTTGCAGTTACACAATATGTTATCATGTTTTTAATCACTAAATCATTGCAGTGGTTATAGATTTACAGTCTTGGGGTATTACAGAAAGAAGCAACGGCGGCTGTATATATATGCTTTTAAATTATACCCATGTAAACTGAGTATAGTGGCTGTGAATATGGTCGGCAGACTTCATCTCTACCCCCCCACCCCAAGCATCTTACTTCTTTTTCCCTCTGTGGTTTTTTTTCAAATTGTTCAGTTTGCTTAAAATAAACTGTACCCTCCCCTCCTATGTTCCTTTTTTCTTCACACCTCCCCCCCCACACACAATTTTTTCTTTTTATTTCAGACCTCTAACCCCAGATAAGGTAGAATTCAAAATCTTAAAATAAGACTTTGGATCAGGGAGGAGAGTAATAATAATTTCAAAAGTAGATTTCCTAAGAAATCCTCTTGGTTTTCATCCCCACCTCCAGTACAGGGATGGAGGGCTGATGTGCAAATCTGGAGGTGGGGGGGGTGGGCAGAGGGGAGGGAAGGCAGGCCGTGGCGCTTGCCTGCCTGGAACCTCCAGTGTCCTGTCACCGTGAACTCACTTTCAGCTTCTGTTTTTCATATTATTATGTAACAGAATCCTTGGCAGCATTAAAAATTCAGTATTACAAGCTGATTGTAATGCTGCCTCATTAGACAGCACTGTCTGGCCTTGTATTAAGTGAAACACAGAGCATGGCTTTTAGATTATAAACACCAATAAATATTAAGGATCAGCAGAGGGGGGAGATAGTCAGCTGGGTTTTTGGCCCCTTCTGGTTTTATATCCCCTCCCATCATCTTCCCTTTATCATCCCTGCCTCCTCCGGTGGCACCCCCCCCCCCCCACGGTAACTGTCATCTGTTTTCTTGGGATGCTGATATGTCGACCCTGGTGACATTTTAGGAGGGCTTTTTATAGAGTATCTTGTGTACACAAAAGGTTTGGAAGTTTGTTTTCTTTTGATCTGCAATAAACAGGCCCTTCACTTTGCTGATGTCATTTCCGTTCATATTTGAGTTGTTTATTGTGCTTCTTCGCAGGGCCCTCACATCCCTACCCCCACCTCGCATTTCAGCCAGAGCCAGTGGCTGCCTGGGGAAGGGGGACACATTTCTAAGCTGCCAGGTCTGGGTTCAAAGGCTGAGGGTTGCGTGTCACTGCTTCGTCCTAGGGTTCGCCCGCTGGGGAAGATGTTTCCAGCTTCCAATCTGGTTAAACACTCCGACATCCACTTGCCCTGGTATTTTCATGGCATGTAGTCATTCACCTCAGCTTCCTTTCTTTGAAGGATCCCCCATACACACACACCTTGTCTATGTCTTTAGTACATCCTTATTGTCCACATCTCCATGCAGCAACTCCCCCCTCCAAAAAAAAAAAACCCCTAATCTCATAATGATGACTTTGATTCAGTTGCAAATCTGAAGCTGACTTTAGGGACTTCATGCTGTGAAAAAAAGAAAACGTTTCCAGGCGTTGCCCCACCGTCCCTCCCTCACCACCTTCTATCCCTGTTCAAGTTTTTTTTTTTCTCCTTTTGCGTTTATTTTTCTGTTCCCTGCCTTTTTGTAGACATAAAGGCCATTCTGGTGTTACTGAAAATGACCGCAGTGTCCAGTGTCTCTTATTTCCATGTGATCTACAATCGGAATGGAACCCCTCCTCCAAAAGAAAAAAAAAAAAATAGAGTGAGGAGTGGAAGGAGGAAAAACTGAGTGTGTAGGCCCCCAAGGCTTTCCTCTAATAGGATGATGGGTTTTAGGTTAAAAAAAAATATTATTGTTTTGTTCTTTTAGCTTTAGAAATAATAGGGAGAGAGGGAAAAGCAGTCATTAGGAAGTTCACTGAGCTGCTTTCCAACTAAGACGGGTGAAAAATGAAGCTGCATTGACACTTGGCTTCATGTGAAAGCCCCAGTAACCTCTCCCCCCTTCCGTGGCCCTGGCCTTTTGTTCCTGGAGAACGGAGCTAAGGTGCTTTTTCTCCCAGACCAAAGGCAGCAGGCAAGGAGTCCCCTTGTGCGCGCATCGCCTTTAGATGGCCTTCTCATGGTTATTGTCAATGCAGACTCCCCCAAACAATTGCTCCAGGGAGACACAAAAGCAAAAACATTTGTCCTATTTTTTTAACCTCTTTGTTTTAGATTTTTTTTTTCCCACCCATTCTTTAAATTTCACAGTTTCTATTTGTCTGCAGAGAGACAAACGGAACAGCATGAAGCAAGCGCATTTTACCGTAGGCCTTACTGGCGATTGGAATGGCCTCAATAGAAATACAGATTCTCAAAACACCGGCTGACTTGGAGGAGATGTGAAATTTCAGCTTGGGGCTCTTAAGTGAGCTTACCACAAATTTCGGACAAAAAATGCACTGAAAGGAAAAGATAAGACAATGGGATTCTGGGATCATCCGGGGGAAGTGTGAGAAGGGTCATCTTTTGTTTCTCTCTTAGGATCCTGCCCCAAAGAAGTGGTCGCTTGATAGGAAGAAATCACAAATCCAAATGCAATTTGGATCCATTAAAAAAAAAAATTCTGGTTCTGTTTTATTGTGCTCCTGGTGTATCATTTCAGGGACTGTTTTAATGCACGTATGGCGGGGGCTGTTGGTACGCGCTGTGAAACTGAGGCTGTGTTGAGAATTTTTTTTAAACTGATTTTATATAGAAAGGCCACATCCCCTCCCCCTTTTCTTCCCTCCTTCATTTCCTTTTTCCTTTCTTCTTTCAACTTGCTTCCCCTCCAAGAATTCAACGGTTTGCATCAGGCTGAGGGCAGAGGGTTGTGTCAGACAGTGGGGATGGCCCATGAGCAAAATAGTCCACCTCTTTTTCCTGGGCGCAGACAAAGCACCTCTCTCCTGTAATGTATGGACTCTGATTTCCATGCTGTCCTTAAGAATCTGTCTGCCTTTTCATTAAAATTCTCAATTTCAAGGTTTAGAAACACAAATGTAAGAATCCCCCTGGGTATAAAAGTCTTGCATGGCAAATTCTCTTGGCCCTTTCAGAAATTATATATATATATGTGTGTATATATATATATATATATATTTTTTTTTTTTTAAGAGCAAGCTCCTCACTTAATGTTTTAAAGCTGTTTTAAGGCAATGTCTTTATTTTTGCTTTCTGAAAACTTGGGCTTTGTAACTGAAATTTGAGGAAAGCTCTTCTCTATTACAGTTTTTTGTTTTTTTCTTCTTTAAATGGTTCCTCATTTGTGTCTTTTTAAAATTGTCATTGACAGACTTAGGTTCTGAGCTGGAAAGGTTGGGGAAGTAAACCAGATAGCATTCCACCTAAGATTTGGGGGTAAAAATTAATCTATGGAATTAGCATTGTAGCAAGAGATGGAGGCGTTGAGGTTTGTGACAGAAAAATGTGAATCAGAACATCTGTTAGGCCTTGGCACACCAGACTTTAATCGTTCTGGAGGTGAGTGTGGGCTGTTCTGAGGAAAGTGTGCATTCTGTACCATACCCAGGAAGGCCTGGCCACCCAGCAGGTACCAGGCCCCTAAATATAACTGCTTAGAAAGAATGGGGTGAATTCAGGGCATGCAGTGCAGTTCAGCTCCAAATGTTACCTTGCTTATTTCAGGGACTTTTGTTTCTGTTTTGTGCCCTCTTCTTGCTTTTTCTTTGTTAAAGCCTCAAGGTTATTTAAGCACTAGTTTTAAAAATCAATGTGTATGTATAATTTAATAAAAATAGAAGGCTCTGGAAGAATACCCAAAACTGCCTCAACCCAGTTGTGCTGTGAAGATAAGAGCCCAGGTTTAGCTGCAAGTTAGAATGCTGACATTCGCTGTCTCTTAGCTCAGAGATCATATTTACCTTTGCTGAAGTAAAAGGAGCAGCATTGGAGAGAGAGAGAGAGAGAGAGAGAGAGTGTGTGTGTGTGTGTGTATGTATAGGGGAGAGAGAGAGACAACCAGTTTGGCTGGATGGGGTCTTTGTAATTTACCAGCCAGCTCAGTAAGCGCCAGGGGACTGGCCTCTGACTTGGAAAGTGGCTAAGGGGAGGAGTAGGGAAGGGGTTAGCGTTCCCTGATTTCTTTTTAAATGTTTATCCTTTTGGCTGTTGCCAGTTACGCTTTCCAGATGAGACAAGACTAGTTATGGAGAACTGGAAGGGAAGAATTGCCTTTTCTGAGAGTGGGTTTATTTGTCAACAGTGTCTAGGACGGAGCAAGGAGAGCGCCCGCCTGTCACTGCTGGGTAGGCCGTGAGAGTCATGTCAGATAGATGCCCTGGGAAGAGCTGGGGCCTTTCAGAGCCGGGGGACAGAATTTGCAACACATATGTCAGAGAAACTGTTGATTCCATATGGAAGTGTGAAACTTGCGAAACTCTTTGAAGAGGTATTGTTTTGGTTAGTGATGAAAATAAGTTTTGGTTGCAGTAACATGCCAGCTTGTGTGTAATCCTTTATATTTCTGATGATGCAGAGGCCATAGATCACCTGCCCGTGGGTTACCTGTTAAATCTGTTCCTGTAGCAAAGGCAGGCCTGACCAGGCCTTTACCTTGTCTGCAGCTTGGTGTCGAATTAAAATAAAGGGAAGGAATTCAGGGTCCTTCTTGGTTCTACCTGTCAGGCGTCTGAGGTATCTGGGAGGCAGGAGCAAGTGTCTGCCGCTTGGGATGGCAGTTTCAGACTGCCCAGACCTCCACAATCCTTCCAGGTGTCTAGATGGCTGGATCTTTGGGCTTTCCAGCTTTTATTTTGTTGAAGATACCTATCTGTTGGCCCACCCAGTTCATGATGTCACCGGATTAGGAGGTTTTCGCTTGTTAATAAAAGTTAAGACAAAGCAGCAAAATTAGATTTTCTGGGAGTAGAAACATTTTTGTATTGCCTTTATCTGCTGGGCCGTGGGTTGCTTCCAGGTAAGACATGGAGGCCTGAAGTCTCCACTCGCCTGAAGACATTTCCAGAGACATCTCTGAGTTGTCTGTGCCACGTTACTTGCATTATTGCTAGCATCATCATATTCATGTATTATTCATAGTCACTTTTTCAATTAAATTATTAATTGGTTTTCTTTAAGGTGTTCTCAACTTATGTGGCTAAGATAAATAATAGTGTGTTTTGAAAACACCACCTGTTCTTGGACCTGAAGTCAGGCAGTCTGGAAACAGCTCTGCAGTGGCCATACTCTGGTTTAGAAAATCACCCTCCGCTTGTCCCTTTTCCATCTCCACTCCCCATGCCCCTCTCTCTCTCATGTGTGACAGAATTTGTCTTGTGCTGTCCTTTGTCCCTAATCGGACATGATTCCCTAGAGGCAGTCTTTTCTCCCTGGACTCTAGCTGGGGAAAAGAAAAAAAAAAATTTCTTTTTGGAGTCTCTTTTTTGAACTAAAATGTAGAGAGGGGCTGTCCTTCCCCAACAGGTTAAGGTAGTTATGTTAATTTGAGCCCAAATTATATTGTGCAGAAATGCCTTCTAGTTTTCATTGCCCCTTTTCCTCCTGCATCAGTGTGTGCTTAACGCTAATACAATTCCATACATACAGCTCGTTCGCCTCGTGAGCTTATTATATTTCTGACACTTGCACGGTTCATTATTGTGCAGTCAGAAAGGACTCTCGGGGCTGTGGGGCCAGCCGGGGTGGGTGGCTTTCAGAAAGGGCAAAAGCAGGTGCCTTTCTGTACTGAGAATCCGGAGTGAATTCAGACTGAGCCTGGGACTCCAGCAGGGAGGACAGGGGACTTCCGGTGAGATTTCTGTGGTGCTGCCTTTTGCGTATCTGAATGGAGAAGACGAACCTGGGGAGATAGAAAAGTGTCCAGCGACTGCTTTGACCAACTGGAGTGGCCACATTGAATCTGCCCCAGGTGGTAGAATCTCCCTAGGAAGGGACATGACCTGTGGCTTTTTAAGGCATGTTGTTAAAGACACTAAGGTTAATTGCAGACTGGACTTTTTCTCTCTTTCTGTCTCCTTTTTCTTTCTTTCTCTCCCACGAAAAACTCTATCCTCAAACTCTCAATGGAGAGCAGGGGATTTTTTTTTTTTTTTTAATAAGTTTCTGCAGCTGAAAAACAGAAGTGCTCTGTAAAGCAGTTAATAGGTTGGGTGTGTGTTTCAAATAAATTCCTGTCCACATTGGCTAATGTCCGCACGCTGGAGTGGCCTGGCTGTGACGTGGCTGGGGCCCGGAGACCCAGGGCTCCGGTTCGGAGGCCCCAGGCTTCTTGTTTTGACCGAGGGCGCGTCCCTTTCTTCACGCCCGACTCTAGGCCGGCCCCTGACTTTTGATGAGTGAGGGGTCAGCGCCTGGGGAGGACCAGGCTTTGTTCCCGCCGGGCTGGTTCTTCGCGCGGTGCAGGCCGAGCCGCCCGGAGCTCTGTCTCCCGGCGCGAGGCCCGGCCTTCCCGGAGGCCCGTCCCCGGAGCGCAGCCGAGCGCTGGGGCCTCGCGCGCCCGTGTGTGTCCCCGTGTCCCCGCGGGCGCGGCCGCCGCGGAGCACCCGGCCTGCGCCCGGCACGACTGTAGATGTCAGGCTTTGCCCGGGGAGCCGAGCGGCGGCGGGGCTGTGAGTTTCAAATTAACCTTCCGCTTTGTTGCTGTGTAATGTGGATCCCCGAAGGCCCCCCGCCCCGCCCGCCCCCCTTCCCCGGGCGGTGCGCGCTGCAAACTGCGAGTTGAGCTTCATTTACATAAAGCGATTCCGGGCGGGAGAGCGGGCGAGCCGGCAGCGGGCAGGCCGGGGACGGGGACGCGAGCGCCGCGCCCCGTGAGTCAATCCCCGCCGCGCGCCCGGGGACCCTCCCTCCCGGGGAGGAGCGACCACCGGCCCCGGCCGCCACCATGAGCCCCCCTCCTCTGCCCCAGGCCCCCCCGCACCTAGCCAGAGCCACCTCAGAGCCCCGGGGGCAGCGGGAGGTGGGGAGAAGGCCGCCTGGGGTGGTGGGTAAGTTCGGGGCTCCGGTGCCGCTGAAATTCCCCATTGTCGCGCCCGCCGAGGCCCCCGGACCTGCGAGTGCCTCCTCCCTCCGGAGGTGTGCGGAGCCTTTGTGTGCCAGGTGAGTGCAGCCTCCCGCCCCCGGTCGGTCTGCGCAGCCGGCCTGGAGCTGCGGGCAGGTGCTGCGAGTCTTGGCTGAACTTCTCATTCTCTTGGGGCATGTGGGGGAGGGGCAGGCTGGATACACCTGAACTGCTAGACTCTACTTGGAACCTACCTGGGGTGAGAGCCTCTGAATTCTGCTGGGCACAGAGTAAAGCCCTTCCTCCTTCCCTCCCTTCCATCTTTTCCTCCCCTCCCTCCTGCCTTCCTAATTTTGCTTTTGGATTAGTTCCTGCCTTCTGAATATTTGCGGCGCTGGTGTCATTTAGAAGTTTGAGTTCCGCCGCCGAAAAATGCACTGTCTTCATCGCGAGAGAAGTCATTGGCCAGTTGGAAACAGTGTGAACAGTGCGCTTATTGGGGAGTAATTAAAGGGAGAATCAGAGTTTTGGAGCCGGAAGGCACCTTTGGAGACTGACTAGCCCACCTTCTACTTTGAGTTGGTTGGCCCTCTGAAAAAACCAGAGCAGCCTTCATTTCTGTAGGGAGGGGAGTGGTCGAGAGAAAGAGAGAGAGAGAGAGAGAGAACTTAGATGTTTGTCCTGTTAAAAAAAAAAAAAAAAGAGGAGGAAGGCCAAGTTAGGTCAGTAAAAGAAAAAAAAAAACTAAAGTAATCATGGTGAGCTGGAAGGGAAAGAACTTTCTGGAAAATGGTCCTTTCTGCTTTGGACATACCTGTGTTATAATGATGAGAAAATACCTGGAGCACAAAGATTACAGCTCATTGCCTGGTGTAGTCTTAAGAGTGCTTTGCCTGGCACAGTGGTGCATGGTATATAAACTGGTTTAAATGAAAAGGGCTAGCAGGTGAATCCAAGAGGGTCTTCCCTCCCACCCTCTATTTGTGTCATTTAACTGGCCTTGAGGACTGAAAGCCACTGACAGATAATCTCAGAGAGGACACATGGCCCCACTTGGGCACAGAGAGAAGGCCTCTCCCTCAGGCCAGGGCCTGCCATGGTGGAATGTATCAAGGCAAAACAAGGAAAACAACCGTGAGCCTTGAAGGTAGATAGTGAGAAACTTACACGTCATCTTATTTCATCCCATGCTTTGCGATCCTTGGGGAAAGGTCACTAAATAAATAAGAGTATAATTTCGAGCTTGCGCTAGCCAGGGAACTTCATTTCTCTGCCATCAAACAGCAGGTGTGAGTTTGCAGAGTTGGCCCCCGGAGTCCCCTCATTCCTGAATTCAGGAGGTGTCAAACCCTCATGTTCTTTTAATGCCTGTGGTTTCTGGATAGGTTTCAAGGGGAAACCCTAAAAATCATGAGCTCCAGTAGACTGGGCTGGAAAGGGAAGCGTGACTGAGAGGGCAGAGGCTGCATCTGAGAGGAAAACATACACCTTGCAGGGTAACCTGATCAAGAAAGGCCGAGACCAGCCTGTTCCTTGTTATCAGAACAGCCACTGGCAGCCTGAGGTTCTGAATCGTTCTTGTTACCCAACCCAAAAAGCAGTTAGGGAACAGAGATGGTGGAATGTGAGGGAAGTCAGGAGACCGGGTTCTAAATAATCTAAGGGTTTCAAGAATAGGGTCATTTGGAGAGAGGGCCATACCTGGACGTTTGCACACTTGCATTGTATTCACTCTCCTTTGCCGAGACCCCGAAGGCCCCCTCTCAGAGGCCTGTGGCTGTGAAGGCCAAGAGAAACTTTCCCTCTGTCTCTTCCTTAAATTACGGGACTAAGGAGGTTGTCTGCATTTAGTTTCCAGCATGTTTTCAGAGAGTGTGTAAAGTGCCTCTCAGAATGGGCTAGGGTCACATTTTGCTCTTTTATTTAATTACACAAGTGTTCTTTAACAACATGGGGCAGAGGCAGAAGCAAGCACTTTTACACTTTAAAAACAGTCCTTTTGGAATCACAAGGAATTAAGTGACTTAGAGACCTCCTGTCTTGATGACATGGGTCATCTCCCTTTCCCAACTCTCTTTTGAAATGGCTGCATTTACTATGGGATAGAGCTGCTATTTTCCAGTTCTCCTGAGAACAGTTTTGATTGACAGGGAACTATTGAGAAACACTTGCTAACTCTTCCAAAATAGAAAAAAAAAAAAAAAAAAAAAAAAATCTGAGCTGCTTCCCCAGCCACCTGAAACTTTAATTTTGGTTTCTTCCCTTCTGTCTTTTATTTGCACAAACGAATACTCAGGGAGGGTGGAAGGGACCCAAATAAAACAGAATTCTCAGCAGGCCTCCGTTTGACTCTTCCCAACAGGACGCTGCCGCGCCTGTCTTCTTGCTGCTCTAGGGTTGCATTTAACTGCCATATCGGTTCAGTGCCAATTGGGCTGCCCAGTGGCCAGGAGCTAAACTAAGCGAGATTTCAGTTTTCATCATTATGACTTTAAATGATGATTAGTAAGACACTCCCTGGCTCAAGACACTCCCTGGACAAGCCTGGCTCACCTTGGGTGACCCAGAGGTTATTAGTTGCTTAGAATAAATCTGTGATTGCAGACTGCTAGTAAAGTCTTATCTGGGACTGCATATGGTTTAGCTTGGTTCCTTCAGTTCCAGCCACTAGTGGTGTCCAGGGAGTGTGTCCTTACCGTCATGGTGGACTATTGTTCCTTTTGGACGTTGGGGCTTTTTTTTCCCCTTGCTTCTGAAGTGTTAGTGTGACAGCCTAGAAATACTCCAGGGCCCAAAGCAGATCTTTACTTAAGAAATAATTTTTATTATAGGGTTGCAACTGTCTCATGTTAAAAAGTAAATATTCAGGTGACTAAGCAACACTTTATAAAAGGGTGGGGAATTGTTCTAAGGGAAAAGTCAATTGTCTCGACACCGACTTTTTAGAGGAGCTCACCTTGCCTTTTAACTGGAAGGGTTTGCCTTCTAGTTTTATAGGGGAGGCAGTGGTGACTCTGGCCTGAAGAAACTTACAAGCTCCATCTCACACTTGCCGGTATTCCAGAGATAATGTACCTGACACTGAACATTAGTAACCTCAAGAAGTACAGTATGTGCTGTGGTTTATATTTGCGTTTGTTATTAAAATCGTTGCTTGCTCTTAGCCTGGCCTATTTCTGTAGTTCTTGGGCCTGCTGGCCTTCTCTGATTCCCAAGGCTAGTGTAATTAACCAGGATGGGGCGTTACCTTAAAAACACAGCAAGAAGGCAGCTTCCATTACAGTGGGCTTCATAGGGATATTGAAGGGTTCTGGTATGAGATTTTGGTTGTTAAAGGTGGTGGTTTTAGAAATCACAGCACAGCTCAGAACCACCATCCTCTTCCTAGGTTAGAAACTGTGGTGAGGGAAATGGGGACTTAGTTTTAATAGAATCCAGGCAAGGGAATCCCTCTGCAGGAGCTAGTCTCAATCAAATATTAAAAGGTGCCTTTTCTGTCCAAAGCAGTGTGCCGAGTCCTCAGACTGCTCACACTGAGGAACAAACACACAGAAGCTGAGATTGAGTCAGACTGCCCCAAGGGAAAGACCCAGGCAAAAATCTTGGCTCACTGGCAGGCCACTCTCAAAGTCCAGATTAAGGAGGAAAACTGCAAAATCAACAACTGTCAGATTTCTCTTCTATATGATTTAAAGTTGGCTGCCAGATTGTTCTCTTTGAACATGTGCGAACTGACAGTCAGATGTTAGAGGGCTTTTTTTTTTCTTTAGCTAATAAAGTAAATGACTCTTATATGAATAGGAACTGGGGAATTGACAGCAGTATTGTGCCCAAACTTCAGAGACAGTGAGATAGCGTGAATGCTTTTTTTCTGGTTTTCATTCTTTGGGGCCACTGGACAAGATGGTGAGGACAAGGCAGTGAGTGGTCATAGCAGTGATGGGTGTGTTCCCAGAGAATTCTTTGCCCAAGGAAGGTGGCTTGGCATATTTATCACTTTTAAAAGGTGATTTTTTTGTTTCCTTAGATGTTGCTGCCCTTCTTTCACCCTTAATTCCTGGAGTTTCATGCTTTTGCAAGAATAAGGGTCTGAATAAAAATAGGGAAAGAAGCAGAGAGTTTGCTAGGTGGCAAATTTGACTTCATTTCAGAAGACTGCTGTGTTGTTGGTTTTAACCCTAGACGGGGGCCTCTTAGCAAAACGCTTTGGGTGAGCCCTTCTCCCTTCGCACGGGAGGGTCACCATGCAGTCTTGTCAACACTGGGATTAATGCATGCGGGTTTTGATGTGTACCCCTCCAGAGGGGCCTTAGCCAGCCTCCTGTGTCCTGGGGGTGGGGTCTTAGAAGGTTCAGTTCCTCTCTCTTTGAGTTTGGATGTTAACACATGTGTCGCCTCTAAGACTGCCATCCTCTTCCCTCCCTGAAGTTGGTCTAAAGTTGGTCTAAGGCTTCCAAGGAAGGGAGGAATGGGATGTGCAAACCATATACTCGCCTCCCTCCCGTTGCCCCTTCTGCCTGCTGCAGGTTTGGGATGGAAGCCATCAGCTCCCCTTGTAGGCTGTGCCTTGGGAAGATGGAGAAGCCCTGAGATCCCTCTCTCCTCCCATCCTGCTAATCACATAATGGCCTTAAAGGCTTTCTTCAATGATTATCTTGTCTTTAATTTTAAGTGGGTCTTTTGGGGCAACAGTTGGGAGTTTATGGAGTGTCTTCTGTCATCTGTAGGCAGACTCTGAACCGAAAAAGCTGGCTCCACTGGACGCTGTGAAAAGACGCCGGAATTTTCATCTGCTGCCGATTTCACGCACTGTCCTGAAAGTGATTTCGGCCACAAACCTTTGATCTGGGAGTGAAACTTGCCCCGCCCCCCCCTTCTGTGCTTCTGGAGGCAGGAGTTGGTGACTACTCAGACCTCCTACTCGTGTGTGTGTGTGTGTGTGTGTGTGTGTGTGTGTGTGTGTGTTGGGAGGGATGTTAGCTAAAGAGAAGGGCTGAACCAGCTACTTGTGGGTCTTTGGGAGTGGGCAAAAAAAAAAAAAAAAAAGCAGCTTTGCTGCGTTCTTGGTTGTGCCGACTTTATCCAGGAACGTGACTGGAGAAAACTTCTGAGCCTATTGGTTGAGCTAGATTTTGAATGAGAACTGTTGCCCGTGCACATCTCTGCTGTAGGCTCTGCCTTTCTGTGTTACAATTCCAGGAGGCTCTCTGTCTTCTTTGAGTCTGCTTAGTGGAAAGGCCAGAGTCAGATGAGCTGAGTGAAGGAAAGCCTGGGGTTGCTTAATTTGATCCTTGATTTCAGACCTCAGCCTATCTCTCCACCCCCACCCAACCCCAGTCATATAGATCCCTGTTCAAATATGGGAGCCTTGATTCAGTACATAAAAAGCTCTTTACAGAAGAGTTTAAACTCCTGTAAGCCTATAAAAAGTACAGATGTGTAGTCCTCAACTTACTTGCTTTCCACACTTAACGGTTCCTCAGCAGCCTGTTTTGGACAATTTTTCCTGATGAAAATATGCTAAGGAACACATGTATGCCTTTTTTTCCCTCCTCCTCAGCAACTTTTCCTGTCTTTTTTTTTTTTTTTAAACAGTTTTTCTTAACTGCTCAAGAAACAATGCAAGCCTCTGCCACCATTTCAGGCCCTCTTCCTAAAAGGCTCTTTGGCTCAGGGCCTTGGTTCTTAATGTGCATTTGGCTGGTAGGGGGAATATTTTTTGCTTTCCCTGTAACATCGCCACGTCTCCCCGTGAAACATCTGCCTGGTTGCTGAAGTGTCAACTTGTGGACATAAAGAGGAGGCCCGTGGATTCAGTGTGTGTTAGAAGGTTGATGTCACTGCGAAAGCAACTGGTTTCAGTTGCCACCCCTGCTCTGCCAGGTTCTCAGATGGTGTCACTTTTACATCAGATACGAAATGATTGTCCAAGGAAGGCTGTCAGTCTGTGTACCTGACTCCATGAGTACATGTTACCTAGGCCCACCTGCCTTACTTTTAAAAGGTAGTTGCAGGTGAAGAGTGCAGGCATGAAAATAATAAGGCTTCCCCTCCCCCTTGCTTTTTCAGAGAGGTCGAAGCTGATTTTTCTTGCAACAGATACGAAACCCAAAGTAGAAGTGTCTTTGGGAGAAAGCAGAGAACTTTTACAGCTTTTGGGAAAGGACCTTGGATTTATTTCTCACTTGCTGGCGAATCTAACATTTGTCCAGACATTGAAGATGCTGGCTGCCAAAGGAAATCCTGGTGCAAACTCCTCTAAGTATCTAACTGGAGGGAGGTGCGGTCTTGCTTGTTGGTGGAAGGAGTGAGATATGGTGGAAGGAGGAGTATGACAGGTAGGGGCCAGGTCAGGATCAGAGTGCCGCTTATGAATCAGCCCTCGAAATGGGCATGCTGGTGTCCACACTCCATTGTCCTGGGATAAGCAGAGATGGATCAAATGAGCATGCTCTTTGGGAAGCCAGCTTCTATTCTCCACTCTGCTCTAGCCCAGACCCCTCTGCTGGTGTCGCAGGCGTGGGGGTCCGGCTCTGTTCGGGCCTGGCAGCGTGACCGTGCATCCACCATGCAACCTCTCTGAGCCTTACTGCTTCCTTCCTCTGTGAAACAGGCAGAACTCACACCTCACTCTTCCAGTGGGAATGAAACGAAGTAGAAAACAAGTCTTCCCAGTGCATTTTCAGTACATCTCCGTGAATGTTCGTTCCCATCTGCATATCCTTTCCTTTGTGTTTCTTTTGTCCCCACTGATGGCCCTGGCTCCCTTCTGCTTCCCAACACCCTGGAAGAAAGAAACTCAAAGGTCCAGCATTTCTTCTGCTCTGCCCTTAGGAGCTGGGAATAAAGCCAACTCCTTTTGACATCCTGCAACTGTGTTCAGGAGTGAAAGGGTCTGAAATAGACGCAGTGTCTCCGTCCTCCCCTCACGTGCCCCCCACCCCAAGCTGACAGGCGGCCTTCGAAGTGAGCAGCCCACTCAATGACCCACCTAGAGAGGCCTTCCCGGGCTGGCTTGTATATGCTAATAGGCCTGACTTGTCCTGGCTTGTTTGTAGTGATTTGTGGAGGCATTTATATGCAAATACTATCAACTTGCTGAGTTAATTATCATGTGCCCTCCCCCCTCCCCCCCTTCCTGCCAAGCCTCCCAGCCTGGCTCCACGAAAGGGGGCTGTTCACATTCATCCCTGAGCTCTTCCTGTCTTGGCCTTCTCCACGCAGCCCTGTCCTCTTCCTGTCCCTGCAGGGTCTGTCCCAGCTCCTCCATGGCTCTGTCGCCCGGCCCAGGAACCGGTGTGGTCAGGGCTGGTGAGCTGAGCGCGTCAGCGACTCACCTCATTCAGAGCCTCCATGGGAGGTGTCACTCTGCGTGCAGGGGTCGGGGTCTGGCTCATGTTGCACTGAGCTTTTTTTTTTTTAATTTTTATTGGAGTATAGTTACTTGACCGCACTGAGCTTTTAAACCCCATTTTCTATCAAATAACCTGGAAAACAGCTGCCCAGACCTTTCAACCCCTGAAACTCAGTTCTCAGTCTGGTGAGAAAGTGAATATTGTTTTAACATCATTATGGCTTTCATATTCCCACCTTGTGGGTACCGCTAAAACCTGGGCCCACTTCCGAGCCCTACAGAGAAGCCATTCTGCAGAGAGATGCTCCCTCCAGCCCCCTGCCCCTGGAAATCTGAGTATTAAAAGTGTGACTGTGCGGACCTGAGATCAACCTTGCCCAATTGTGTGCGGGGCATGATTGACATTGGAGGCTGGATAATTTTTGTTGTCAGGGGTGTCCCTCATTTCTCCAGGTCAGATACCAGGAGTATCTGACTCCCCATCAAAAATGTCTCCAGGAATCGCCCAATGTCTCCTTGGGAGGCATGGAGAACCACTGGGCTAGAGACTGCATTTGTTTTCTCTTGGATAAAAAGATGGCAGATTCCTGCTGCCTCTGAGTTACACATATTTGTTGAGTGTTCTCTTAAGTTTGTGATTTGACTTAGCTGATATCAGTTGTTGCTATTTGCTTAATTTCATGGTCACTTTAGCATTTAAACATTAAGACTCTTTCCTTTAAGGGCATGGCCATGGGCTGGTGTTCGAGGCTGTGACATTTTCATCCCCAGGAGGGCCATCCTGTAGAAATAGAACTCAGGCCCCATATGTAGTTGTACACATTCTAGGAGTCACGTTAATAGAAAAGTAAAAAAGAAACAGGTGGAGTGAAGTTTAAAATGTCTTTTTTCCACCCAATGCACAACATCGGCATGACTTTCTCACCTCAGCAGTTGGGACTTGCCTTGTTGCCAGTGCTCGGGAGCAGTAGATGAGCAGTGGCCACCATATTGGACAGCTTGGCCCTATCGGGGATGGTTTTGTGGTGGCCACCATGTTGGACAGCTCAACAATATCTAGAATGACTGTGGCCCTTTCCAGCTGTGGAATCACACCCCGGGAGCAAGTTTTTTTTTTCTTCTTTACTTAAAAAAAAAGGGCTTTGTGTTTATTCTCTGCAAAGTGGGGCCTTGGCTGCACAGATGCAGCTGTGTGGAGCTGTGGCCGAGGGAGCGAGGGAGCGGGCCTCTAATCTCTAGGGAAGCTCCCCCGGCCTCCAAGGGGGCGCACCCTGGGCCTGCCTGGGAGGAGGGTAAATAACTCCAAGGGCTCAGTGCACTCTCTCACACCGCACAGACTAATGGTTCGGGTTAATTTTGTGTACAAGGTCCCTTTTGTTGGAGAAGGGGGTGAAAGTCCGCAGCTGCGACCGGAAACGGGACGGGCCTACTGGGATGACCTTGTTTTGGAAAGTCTAAATGGAACACTAATGGCAGAGATCTAAGACGGGTGATGTATGTGTGTGTTTGACTGGGCCTGAAGATAAGGTGAAGAGTATTTTAAAAGTTACTTTAGTGCAACCTCCCAGATAACCATAGGCTTAGGGCCAGTTACAATTTATGGCAAGCTGGTAGTCAGGCCTGTATGTTGGCCTCATTTTATCTTTTGAGTCCAGGCTCTGTAGCTTAACTGGTGGTGCTCTCTTTGTTTGTCTTTTTTTGGGGAGGGGGAGGGCATTTGGAGGGGGTGCAGCTGATCAGGTTCTGCAGTGAAGCTTAGTGGCATTTTATTCTGCAGAGAGCCATTGGCGTTCCTGCTCTTGGGTGCTGTTATGTGTCACTCTTGCCATCCCTAATTATAATGCCGCTGGGCCTCGCACTGTGAAGTTTCCAGTAGCCTGGGAGTGCAGGCCCACACCTTGGGCGGCGACACAAGCCTGCCAAAGATGTGACCAGGGAGGAGGTGTGGAGTCCTTAATATAGCCCTGGGCCCCAGGTTTCTTTCATCTCTGAAGTCAGTCAGCCTTTTCCTGTTGCCTCTGGAGTTCTTGAACTGGTGTGGCTAGGCTGGGCCGGGCCAGCACCCCTGGCAGCACACTTTGCTAGTAAACAAGGCAGCTTTGGGCAGCGAGTTCCCGGCCATTTCTGGACCACAGATGTGCCAGGGGTATCTTCTGACACCCTACAAGGTCCTTCCGTCCCCAAACCAAGCCATTCCCTCAATACCCCCCTTCTTAGACCTTAAAGAGATCCCCAAGTTTACCAAGTCCCCACGACTGGATGCTCTCTCCTTCCTACCCCAGAATTCCAAGGAAGGACCTTGCAAACTCCTCCCAAACTTTGTTCGTGAAAAATCTATGTTCTTAAGTTTGGGGGGACTGTACTTCCCGTAATACATTTTATAATCAGGTTTGCAGCCCCACTGGCAGCAAAGTCTTGCTTATTTCTTATTTGCACTTTGACTAGATACAGGTTTGTGGAGGGGTTCTTTCTTGAGGGGTGATAAGAAGAAAACAGGAAGTTCTTCTGAATTTGGAACCTATCTATAAAAATAACCTTTTGATTGATAGATTTGAGTAGGGTTGTAGATAGCTTTCTTTTTTTTAGAGTAGGGGAATGTGGTCAAATGTTCCTTCAGAGCATTTTCACGTTACCTATCCTGTAAGCCACTGCCATCTGCTTTAAAATTTTTTTTTATTTTTTCATTTTAAATCCTCAAAGACAAAGGGACCTGGAAGCTCAGACCTGTCCTGCCACATTCCTGAGTAATTTGGTTTTGATTAACCCTAGGAGAAAAGTTGGTTTCTCCTAGCGACCAAGGGGATCAAAGCACCAAGAGGGGCAGTTCTCATACACGCAGTCCCCCCCCCCCCCCCCCGCCAACTCCCCCTCCCCGGCCTTTTCACCCTCCCCCCTCTTTAGAAAGCCTGAGTAGGAGTTATTTCCACTTTCTGACTCTCAGAGAACTGGAAGTGTATCATCGAGCTTTGGATGGACAGACTGGGGAGAAATAGCTCCCCCCCATTTCTTTCTTCCTAAACTCCTTTTCCCCCCACAAAGCTGCAAAGCGCATTCCTGTGCTAATCCTGCCGCTGGAGGAATGCAAATGGCTGTAATTGTGTGCCCCAGGATGGGCCTTCCGCATCTGTGCAGCTTTTCTTCTCTGAGGAGGTGGCCAAAAAGTTCATTTACATGGAGAAATGAGACTGGCCCGGGATCCCTCCTGGTAGGACGGATACTGTCTGAGAGGAAAGGGGCCGTGTCTGTGTGTTCTCTGCCCCTTGCTCCCCCTTCCCTTCTTCACATACTTTACAGTGTGTGTGTATGTGTGGGGGTGGGTACCAGCATCCTGCTGGGCATGTTTTATAGGAAGAGCAGTTAAAAGGGAGAAGTCTGCTCTCCATAGTGAGAAATTCAGCCGGAGGAGGAGGCAAGCCAGCCTTGTAATGGGCAATCCTTGAACCAAATCACAATAAACAACTTTTTATTATTTTTTTTTCAAAGCAAAAAGATCGGCCTCAGACGTAATTGATAACATTTTGAAAGAGGGCGTGTCACTTCACTGGCCTTGTCCAGCTTCTAATGCACAGCTGACTTTCTTCCTCCTCCTCCCCTACTCCGCCACCCCTTAATCCATTGCCAAATTGCAAGTATAAACGATTTGATTTGGATACTAAGATTTTTCAGCACAATTAGAAGTATCACTTGGGAGTCAGAACGTTGTAGCTTTAGGGGGGATGTTCAGAATAGACGAGAAAATTCTTAGTTCTAGTCAGGAACACTGAACTGCTGGCTTAGTCTGAAGTTGAAAGCCAGACTGAAGTTTTAGAGTAGTCCTGTCCAATAGAAATACAGTACAGGAGTCACGTACATAATTTAAAAGTTTCTAGTATCCACATTAAAAAAAAGAAACTGGTGAAATGAATTTTATTTATATTTTCTGTAGCCCAGTATATCTGAAATGTTATCATTTTAACATGTAATCAATATGAAGAAAACTATCAATGAGACATTTTGCATCCTCAAAAAAAAAAAAAAACAAAACACGTGTATTTTATATTTGCAGCCTTCTCTCATTTTGGACCAGCCCCCTTTCATTGGCTTAGTAGCCCTGAGGGCCTAGTGGCTGACTATCAGACAAGGCAGAGCTGGCATTTCAGGATGCTGCCCTGGGCTCTTCTGAGACATTATATTGATGGAGCTGAGTCACCTCCTGTCTCTTGTGACTGGCTGCCTCCATTTACTGGGGTGCTGCCTTCATTTACTGGTGTTCAGGGGGTACAGGTTGCATCTGCACACGGTTTCCTCTGTAAAAGTCACCCAAGTCTGCTGACATCCTCATGGGATTGTTAGGAGGCAGAATGTGTGATGCTGCCATGCAAACCTTTCATAAACTGTTTCTTGGTTCGCAGGTGGCCGGTGGAGGTACCCACCTGGCTCTGAAGGCCATTCCAAACAAGGAATGGCAGCAGTGGCAGCAAGGTGGTCCTAGCCCCAGAGAGAGGGCAGGACAGCTTGCAACTGTGTGAGTTCTGGTGTGTTGATTGCAGCAGCCTTGTTGTTTCCCGCGTCACTCCCTCTCTGTTTGTGCCCTCAGCATAGCAGGGCTGCAGGGAGCTTCTGGAAGCCATCTAGTTCACTCTGTCCATGGCGGCTTACTAGTCAGTGGCAGGACAGGGGATCTTGGACTTGTGCGTAGTCATTGCGTTCTCCTCTCGGTCATCAATCACACAGGCTTCCTGGGTTGGTTGGCCTGGGCCCACGTGGCTTGTGGCTTTAGAGGGGCCTGTTTTTGGGGGGCTCCTCTGCTGCCCACGTACTGCTATTGACCTGGTCCCCAATCCCAACAAGAGACCCCCCTCTTCTTCTTCCCCTGGTTTTATTCAGATTTCTGATTTCTCACATTACCTTTTTCTTTTCTTCCTTTTGGCCGTAACGCAGCATGTTGGTCTTAATTCCCCAACCAGGGATCAAACCCATGCTCCCTGCATTGAAAACGCAGTCCTAACCACTGGACTGCCAGAGAAGTCCCTCTCACATTATCTAAATGCCACACTGTGGAGAGCCCTCTTTCAGTGTCCAGGGCCAGTGGGCCTCTCTGGTTGGAGGCAGAGAAAGGGAGAGGCAGAGAGTGATAAGGAAAAATCAGAAACAGCCTTGCACGTGAGGATAAGGGAAGGGATATGATAGCGGCAAGGAGTCCCAGCCTAGACTCATTTTTGTTTTTTTAAAGGCTGGTCATATTTTTCTTTTGTTTGCTTCTGAAGGGACTTCTCAAAGTGAGATAAGTCCGACTAACAGTACAGACAGCTCTGATGAGTAGAATAGCAAGGATGGCTGTCATCCGGCTTCTGCAGGCGGAGAGCAGCTGGGAACCCTGTCCCACCGAGGGGAGGAAGCATCTCCTTGCTGAGCAGTGGCTGAGCGCCGGGGTTTCCTCACTATTGATCTCAGCATTCCTCAGTAGATGTTTGCGTGTGATAAGGACCCTCTCCCTTTGCCATCGCTGTGTCCAGGGCGCCCAGCCAGCCCCGGCCCATCCCTGGGCCTCCAGTGGGATTTGTGCCCTTGGTAAGCTGAGAGGCGAGTGTGAGTTTGGGGTTTTAGGGAAGGGGGGTATCTAATTCCTTCAATGGGCCGACCTCCTGTGCAGGCAGGGGGAAAAAAAAAAAAAACTGTGAAAGTGTGAGGTTGAGTGGCCGCGGCGCCGGCCTCTGCTGGGGCTGGAGGAGCGCAGCTGTCTGACCCCGGGTGAAAAGTTCAAATCTGCATTTAAAAGGAGTGCCAGGACCCTCCCCCCCCCCGCCCCTTCCCCCCAGTCAAGTTGGAACTGTAGGAGTTTAGAGGATATGGTCAGGCCCTGCCCTGGGACATTAAACAGCTCCTGGTTCCCTTCAGTCACAGCCCGATGATGTGGGGACTCTGGGGCGGGGGTCTCTTCTGAGGTGTCATTCTTGGATACCAGTGATGTTGAGGGACCCTACCCGCCCACCCCAGGTGCCTGGAGGAGAGGAAAGTTTCTCCCTCTGTCTGGTGCTGGGTGTTTAAGCCCTTTCCCCAGGTACTCTTGTCCAGGCCTTTCCTTTTTCGACCTCGTTCCTCCAAGGCCACTGTGGGTGGTGTGGAGGCCCAGGCCGGCCTGGTTGGGCCTGGGACAAGGCCCCTTCTCCAGTGAAGGGGCTCTGCTCCCCGTCTTGGTCTTGTGGCTTAAAAATGCTCTGCTGGGCCCCAACTGGGACAGGTCTGCAGCCTGCTCCTCTGTGCCCACTGGCATTCCTGAACCAAGGGCGCCCTGTGCTCTTCTGGAAGCTTCTGTGGCCTCTGTGGGTGCAATCCTGATGGGCTGCGTGGGATCAAGGAAGGTGCCAGCTTGCCAGTGGGGAGAAGCAGGAGTGGGGTGGGGAAGGGGAGCCCGGCCCCTGATGGCAGAAGTGCCAGCAGCAGCCGTCTTCCCTCTCCCTCCCCTTGCCCTGCTACCCCGCTCAGAAGGGGGTCTGGCCGTGGCCCTGCCCGGAAACCCGTCCGCTCGGGCCCTGATTTGTTTACTTGAGCATTAGGTGAATGTAAACAGTTCATCCTCTCCGATTTTATATCCCTAAAGGCTCTGAGTGTGAATACAAATGGGTATTAGGCCCCTGTGGTTTCAGTGGCAGTCCCCACCCCTTCTCTTGCTAACTAGCAGGTCTTTAACCCGCCCAGGGGAAGATAAGGTTCTCTGCAAGCCCCAGGGCTTCGGTGACTCCTTTCTCTTTTTCCTTTGGTTTTGAATGCTGAGGCTTAAAGAGTGGTGTTGGGAGGCCTCCATCCCTAGGACTGAACGTGGATGAGAGCAGAGAGCATGGCTTCTGTTAAGGGGAAGCCTGGTTATTTTGATCTCTCATTTGGGGAGGAAGAGACATTTTCTGTTCCTGTTGCTTTGTCAAATGCACTGTGAATCTTGACTATTTGGTCAAGTTAATACTTTCTCACAAATCAGGTGGCACCATATACCTTTGCTTCATCCTTCCTGAATCTTTTTTTTTTCCCCACAGTGTAGTTGGACATTCCTGCCGGTAAGAAGGGTGGTCTCTGGGGAAGGGTCTCTCAGGTCAGTTTCACACATCTTGTTTTCTCCCGTAATAAGGTCAGACATATTTTTTTTTTCTTCAAGGGATCATGTGAACTCCTGAGGGTCATGCCACGTTACTTCACCCACAAGGTTCTAGAACACACCTTCTGTTAGAGAGCACCCTCACATCCCCACTCCCAACTCCTCCCACTCCTCTCCCCTCCCCCTACCCCATCTCCTTCCAGTAAGGAGCTCCCTTCTTTGCAACCAGAGGGCATTGTGACCTGAAGGAGCAGTCACCCGCCACCTCCACCCCTGCGCCACACATTTGCGTTCTGGTTCATGCGTTCAAGGCCGGGGCAGTTCTGTTGTGGTGGCTCTGAGTCCAGTCACGCCATCACAGGGGCATTTTAATTAGCAGGGCCTTAGTCATTAGTGAGTTATTGTTTTTGTCTGGAAACACTTAAGTACTGTTTACTCGATGTCTCAACGAAATGCAAAACAGCAATTAAGCAGAAATTTGTTGTATAAGGCAGGAACCAAAATGGATTGTCAAAAGCAGGTCGTGGGTCCTCCAAACCAAGTCAAGTCACTCTTCCCTTCGGCCTCCTGATAACTGGAGTGCAGCAAGTCCTCTCTCTCTCCAAGACCTGTCCTCCACCCCCAGGGTTATCTGATCGAAATACTCACAAACTTCCTTTGAGTCTTCCTGCATCCTGCCTTCACTGATGTGGATGGTTAGGTTTGGTGAAGTGTTAATGTTTACTTTCTTCTTCCTTGGTCTTTCCACTACCTGGATATTTCAAAACCCTTTCCAATGAAGATTAATTATTCATGAAAACTTGCATATCCTTGTCGGTGGTTGCTGGAACTTGAGTCTCTTTTCTTTATGCTTCTGAGACCAAGTGCTATGGTTAGTTTGATCGGTACTTCATGAGCCCTGGAGAGGATTGGGATGCTAGGATAGATGTCCCTTTTACTTAAAATCTTTTCTATGGATTGGTGGGAAAGAAGCTAAAGTGAAGAATTCTGGCTAAGGCAGACCTGGAGAAGCACCAGAATGTGAAGAAAACAGAGGTGCATGTAAATTGCCCACAACTTGAATGGGAAACATTGACCCCAAAGGAAGGAGTAGCTCCTAGCTGAGACTAATAAACAAATGGCATCTGCTTTGGTAGGGTTCTAGCCCCTCAGAACCCAAGGTTCATGGAAAATGGAATCATGTGAGAAGGCTGAGGGGGCTGTTAGGGGGTCAGGTTAACTCTGAGTCACATTGTACCGGCTTCCATTCCAGAAGACAGGTTGATGTAAAAACTCTTGGTACCAAGTTCATGATCGGGAACCCCATTTTCTAACTGCTCAGATGCTTGTCTTGTTGCTCCCTCTCTCTCTCTTTTTTTCTTCTTTTCCCTTCAAACAGTATCTTCTGACTTCCAGATTTCTGATAAATTGATAAGAGGCATTGCGTGAGTCAATAGAGCTGTAGACACTTTGCCAATATAACCCTGGCTCTATTGATCTGCCAGTAAATTAAAGTCTTACTTAGAGGCTGCCGATATTTCTAATCTCCTGCCTCACCAATTACATCCTCCCAGCTACCTGGAAAGGGGACTTGAGCCTTTGAACCTTTATTTGTTGTTGTTGTGAGTAGGCCGCTATCCTTCCATGAGCCTGGGGGCCTTTGCCTGCCTAGCCAGGTAGGAGAAGGGGGAGCGCAGAGGAAAATGAGCCAACTTGACTCCTTGCCTGGGATCGGTTTTCGTCCTCTAAGGTTCATTAGTAAACATTTCTGGAAAACAGATTCCATCATGGTGGTCACAAACATCTTATCCACAAGCCTGCAGGTCACTCTTACCCTTGACTTTTCCTGGAGTTTGGAGGTAGAAAAAGTTGAGAGTAGCTGCCATCGGCTGTCTCCCTGGCATGTTTCATGGCTCTCTCTCACTTGGGGGAGAAAGAAATGCTGACAGCTTTTCTCTTGCCCTGGGAGAGAAGGAGAGTTAGGATCAAAAGCTGGATTATTAGTGTTTATCACTTAAAAAAAAAATGCCCAAGAGTTTGGAAAAGGAGAATAGAGGACGGGTGCCCAAAATAGGAATGGCTGGGGGCCTGCATATGTGCTTGCTGCTTTTTTTCGGGTTTTGTTCCGGAGCCATTTTATGTTCTCATTGGAGCAGAGGCCCCGGGGGAGAGAGAATTCCCTTCTTTGTCCTTTCTCACTCTTGCCCACGGTGTCCCCTCTGCCACTCCCCTCTCTGCCTTCTCACGCACTCATTTGAAGTCGAGTAACAATAACAAGGGCTTCAAGATGTCACCCTGGAATCGTGGGGCTCGTCGAGTTCCCTTCCTGGGTGCCCACTTTCCGCAATGGTGGTGGTTACAGATAAGCTCTTTCAAGTCCCGTTGATGTGGTTGGCTTTGGGAAGAAATCTCCAGATAAATGCTGTGTTCTCTCTAATACTCCAGAGCAGAAAATCAAGGATAATTCCTCCTTGTCCAACACACACCCCTCCTATGTTTCTACCCGGAGCAGCACTCAAAAAATTTTTAATGACAAATCCAGTCCCGGAGTCTCATCTCTTCCCCAGCATTCAGCAGGAGGATGCGTTAGGACTTGCCCAGTCCCCCTTTAGGAGAAAGAACGGCTCAGACCCTGGGACCTGGGGATCTTCCCTCTGCCTTCCTCCTCTGTTTACCTCTTGCGTGGAAGAGCCGAGCGCTGAGCTAGGGACCGGGAGTGTGGGAAGCTCGCCAGAACGGTCCACCAGCTGGCCGAGTTAGGGGCAGCTGGAAGGTGCGTGTGGGGGCCCAGGATTGCACATGAGGCATTCATGGCCTCACCTTCTGCTAGAGGGTGACAGGCTGGTGGCCTGTCTGGAGTGGCAGAGGGCCCTGCTTCAGGGCTGGCTAGGTCTCCTTGCCCGGCCTGGAGACAATCTCTCCGCGTTCACTTGGCTCCTTTGGGCTGAGAGAGTGAAGAAGATGTTAGACAAGGTTCACCCCAGGAGGTTGGGATTGACTTTCCCCTTTGTTTGGATTGCATTGTATTGTAGGAGGTGTTTAAATCTTGTTCACACCTGTCGAGACTGAGGCCTGGCTTTAGAGAGCGGTTTGTAACAAGACTTCTGTTGTTGTTGCCGAAAAGGTTCCTAGCTCACAACAGAGGAACTTTATTGTAGCAACTTGTTAATGTTCAATTAGGCAAATTCTGGGGCCCCCGGGGCAGTGGAAGGGCGTGCCGGTTCTCCCTGGCTGCCCAGGGCCCCTTGTCAGCTGGGCCGGATGGGGCGGGGGAGGCGCAGTCTTGTCCACCGGCTCCTCCGGGGGCAACAGGTGGGGTCCCGCAAGTCATTCTGAGGTGTCTGAGGTTGACAGCGGGGAATGGAGGAGGTTGATGCCAGCTCTTTGGTGAAACAGTCTTCTCCTGAATCTTGGCACTTGCTGGCTCACCCACCCTTGGGTGCGGTGCCGGCTGTGCACCCTTGCCCAGTTTGCCTGTGGGTTGGGAGGAGAGAGGGAGGACCCCAGACCCGGTGTGTGGCTGCTCCAGCATTAGGCCTGCCCCAGGCAGTGGAACCCTGTTATCTCTTAAGATCAGAGCCTGCCTGGCCACACCTGGGTATGTCTTCTGGCTCTGGTCCTGGCGTGATTCCTCTCGAATGACTGTCTGGCACTTCCATGGGTAGTGTTTTCCAGCTCCTGGTTAGACTGAGGTCTTGACTGTGCAAAGGGAGAAACAGGAAGCTTGTTTCTCCAATGGGAGGTTTCACTCAGAAGCACTTCTGTTCTCATGAACCTGGTGGGCTGGCAGTTGTCTTTTCAGGATGGAGGTGAAGAAGTAAAGGCTTGAAGGGACTGGAGGTGTGCTTTTTAAAAGGGCGAACAGGAGATGCTCAGAGGGGCCCTGCCCCCCACCAACACCCTGGCCCACAGTCAGGGTGCATCTGGGACCCGGCAGCCTGGTGGGAGGTGGGTGTGCCCCCCCACCACGTCAGGGAGTGTCTGTGCTGGCGAGGCCTGGCTGTAAAATATTGGCCCCCGTGGCAGCCTCGCGCCGCGGTGTTGAGCGATGAGGAGTGCGGGGCAGCCGGCAGTGTATTAAACACTAGTTGAGCACAGGAGGGGCAGTATATCACAGGAGAGAGATAAGCAAAGTTCTCTGATAGTGGATCAATAAAGGTTAGTGACATCATATCTCAAAGTGAGGGAACCTGCTTTCTGCACAGCCATTTATCAGATCACAGCCTGGAAGGGCCTTAACCCCTCTCTGGCCGGGTTTCTTCTTCCTGAACACAGAGAGACTGAAACTTCTCCTTGGAGCTGGGTGGGGGGGGCGGCGTGGGGGGCCGGTAGCGCAGGGCTGGTCACTCATCCCAACACTGTATTTAACGACACTGTTAAATGCATGTGTGCTGGTTTTGAAAATAAATGACTTCTGCCATTAGTGTATTACCCCAGCAGTGGCTTGGGCATGCATCTGTGGAAAGTTTCTTAACTTTGAAATTTGTGCAGAAATTCCCAACAAAAGGCAGTGCTTCTATAGAAGTGTGAAGACTTGGCCAGTGTGTTACGGGTGTGCAGCTGTGTTGCTGTTGGAAACCTGGGGGCTGGGTGTTGTGTTTGGTGCTGGAGGGTCTAGCAGTTTCACTGGACAGGATTATTACAGTTTTAATGAGCCTGGGAATGGTGTTGCCCATTCTGTTTGACTGTGTGGTGTTCTAGATACTTCACATCCCCCAGTGGGCTGGGATCGGCAGACTGCAAACATGCCTGCAGGCCACATCTGGCCCAACGCCTGTTTTTGTATGGTCTGCAAGCTAGGCACGGTTTTCACCTTTTAGAATGGTTGGGGGAGTCCAGAGAAGAATGTTGTTTCGTGACATATGAAAATATGCAAAAAATCTTACTTGTGTCCGTAAGATTTTATTGGAAAACAGCTGGGCTTGTTCTTTTACATGTCTGTGGCAGCTCCCATGCTGCAGTGACAAGAGCTGAGTAGTTGCAAACAGACACTGAAAGGCCCCAAAGCCAAAAATATTTACCTGACTTTCCACGGAAAAAAGTTTGCCAACCTCTAGTCTAGCCTCTAAGATCAAACCCACTGGTAACTAGCTGTGTGACCTTAGGTAAGTCACTTAACTTCTCTGTTTCATTTGTCTCTGTAATATAATCGTGTCCCTTACCTACTCCAGGGTGTTCTGAAAGTCAAGATTGATGAGAGATGGATTTGAAAAGTAGCTTGTGTTTGCGTGGTGTTTGTTTTTGAATTAGCAGGCCCTTCAGTAGGTAAATCTATCCAAGACTGCTAGGGCGTGGGGACTTGCCTTGTGGAAACCTAGTGTCTGGCATGATTGTTAGAGCTCGTCTTATCCCCGTGTCATGCTGGGTGAAGTTTGAGTTTCTTTGTCTCTGAAAACTTGAAGACATGCATCTTCCCAGAGTGACCATCTCTTGCTTTGCAAGGGAACATCAATTTTCCTCAGTGACTGCTGAGATTTTTATCCTTAAAGAGTTGGATCACTTTTCTTTCCTGCCCACCAGTGATTTATAGATGCAGAGAGCAGGCCTTTTCCTGTAGGTCTCCGGCTGTTTATCTTTCAGGTTGGGCCTTGACAATATGTGGGCTGGGATGGTCACATCAGCCAGGGCGTTTGGGGGCGAGATGCCAGTTCCAGGGCCCAGGGGTGGTTAGGGGGAGCAGAGGAGGCTGGAGATTCCAGCCCAAAGCTAATGGGCTGGTGTCCAAGTGGAAAGTGTATTTTCATTGAGGAAGTGTAGGTATTAGTGGAGCCTGGATTACTGTGTGATTGTGCTGTCAATACTGCCGTATTGAGTCCGCGAGAGCCCGCACAATACGGGGAAACACTTAGCTCACTACTGCTGCTTATCGAGAAGCCAATAGCAATTTACTTGCTGACACTTGACATCAAATCCATTCCCAGAGGTGGAGCTCCCACAAACTACCACAGAGCTCCCTCCCGTTCCTGGGGCCCTCCCGCCTTGGGGGTCTGCCAGTGTGCTGCCTCTCGGCTTGGGGGGAGAAGACAGGGTGGGCCAGGAGGAAGCAGGGTGGGGGAGCGATGGGAGAGACGTTCCTGTTTAACTTTCAGAGCTGACAAGAGGTTTTCTTCTGCTCCTCATTGCTCTTGTCCACGTCTTCTTTCAACAAGTGCTCAGCAACCCCCCTCTCTTCATTCCTCCCCAGGGTGTGAGCTTTCTACACGTGGGAACTTTCTCCTCCTCTTCTTCACAAAAACATTGATTCCTAAAAATGGATACATGAGGAAATCATATGTGGGAGAAGGCCGAGCAGGGTCTCCAGAAGATGGGCGGGCATCTGGGGAAGATCGGGAGGGTGCTGTGCTGGGGAGCAGAGACACCCCGTGGCACCCGGGGTGAGGAGCAGGGCCTCCCCGTGCCCACGTGCTGGGGGGGGGATGTGTGACTCCAGAGCTTCCGGGATGGGGCACAGCTGAACACGCCGTTCATTCCGCAACTGGTCATCTGCGAGTCTGGAGTCTGCGGAGTGTGCGGCTGCTTGATTTACAGTCTTCACTTGGCCAAGCCACTTAGGTGCCTTCTGACTCTGGACTCTTCTCCCAGGAATCGGCTCACAGATGAGGTTAACTGGATTCTAGGGAGGCAGAACCTAACCACACGAGGATTTGGGGGTGACCAGTCCATGGCTCCCACTGGCCGCTCTGGCCTCGCTGAATACTGGTGCCGCTAAGTTTTGTCTGTGCGTCCCCATGCCTTGGGGCCCAGCCCAGAGATTTTTTTCTTGCGTGTCTTATGTGGGCTTCTCTGCAGCCCCTTCTTGCTGGTCGGGTAAGAGGATAAGATGGTTGGAGATGGCTGTAACCCCATCAGCATCGCTGTGGATGGTGTGGTGGCCATGGGCAGTGGGAGGGAAGGCAACGCGGGGAGGTCCACACCTATGGGGTGTCATGAGGCTCTTGGAGACCAGCCGACAGTTCCCTGGAGTCTGCTGCCCTCACCTGCAAGGTGCTGCCCGTGGGAGAGAGTCCTGCTTCCCTCCTTCCTTGTCCCTCCCACCCCCTCCCTTTCCACGCTCACCCAGCCTCCTCCTTCTTCTGCCGAAGACTTGGGTATTCCATTCACGTCAAGCAAAGCAGAGCAGCGTGGAGGTGAGGTTAGGGGCCTCTGACCGTTTTACCTTCTCTCCAGTGACCTTGATCAGACCCAGCGTCTGATGCTGATCAAGGCAGCCTTTGCCTCTGTGCTTGATGATGCACCATGCTGGGAACAGTGTTCTTTAATTATGATCATGCTTTGTGGTAGGGTAACTCTCTATGAGAAGATGACAGCAATTAAAGGAGGTCATTCTACCCAGTTTACAGATTGGGCAGCAAACACCGGTGTCATAACCCACCCCCACCCTGAGCGTGTCCAGAAATGGACGAGTCACTCAGAGCTCTTTTGCTTTCTGTCACAGTCTAACGTAGATGAGACCCCAGTGCCTTTGGACCAACACCATGGCATATGTTGTCAGAACGACCTTCTCATTGCTCCAGGTTTCGGGACCGGTGTGGGTGGGGGCCAAACAACTCAAAATGCACTGGTGGTGGTTTGAGGTTGTGGACCCGAGCTGTGATTCCACCAGGCTTCCCGACGCTCACTTGCCTAAGCCCCGTTTTCTTTAATACAGAAGGATTGTCTTGAAGGATGCCTTGGGGTCCTTCTCAGGCCAGATTATCATGGGAGAGAGTCCAGAAGGTGCCTAGGCCTGGCTGGGGAGGCAGGAAGTGTTCTCATTAGCACAGTGACATTGCCCCAGCTCTTGGGGGAGGTTGATCTGAATCCGGCTGTTCCTTGGCTGGTGGTCTGGGTGTACTGAACATCAGGCAAGGTCCACGCAGGTAGTCAGGCTAGTTCCTGAGCAGTGTGAAGATGGGGAGGCCTTGGCTTTGTCCAGGATGGGTTTAAGGCTTATAGGATCATGTGGGTGCAGGCTCACATGGCTTTTCGAATTAAGGGTGGGACCTCCCTGCATTCACTTTCCTCTTCAAGGAACTCCCCAAACTCAGCAGCTGTTAGGCTGACACTTGCACTGAAGACCTGTTTCAGGAACATGGGGGCAGTTGTCCCGCTGTGCTTATCTCATTTGAACTGAAGTTTCTGGGACTTGGCCCTTTTCGTCAGCTCATTCTCACAGGCCTTGTCCAGGGCCCCATTTCCTTGTGGCTAAATTCCTACAGGTTCTAAGGAATCTCCAGGCTGCCCCCACTTCTGCCTCTAGGCAGCCTCTGTGCCGGAGATTTCAAAGTTGTGGCCTGTAGGCAAAACCTGGGCTAGAGTTGAGTTGGTTCAGCAATATGGTATTTTAAAAGCAGATATATTTCAACATAAGACTCCAGACTGGAACCTCCTCCTGGAAATAGAGGGGATTTGGCACTTCTTAGGCCTTGAGGACAAAAGCCAGCTAGCGTGGTGACCTCTGCTTTTAGAAGGAGTATGTGCTGTTTAGGTCACCAAGGGTCGGCTCTGTCGCAGGTACACCTGGTGTCTGGCCAACTCGCCCAACTGTGCTTCCGGCTGGTCCTTTTAGGTCTGTGCTTTTAGGGGTCTCTCTGTGGACACACCACTACCACAGCTCTGTTGGTTCTCAAAGGGGCTGACTTTCCCTCCCCCTCATCCCACAGGGCAGAGAAGGCAATGGCAACCCACTCCAGTACTCTTGCCTGGAAAATCCCATGGACGGAGGAGCCTGATAGGCTGCAGTCCATGGGGTCGCGAAGAGCCAGACATGACTGAGTGACTTAGCAGCAGCAGCAGCAGCATCCCACAGGGACATGTGACAGTGTCTGGAGACATTTGGGGTTGTTGCAGCCTGGTGGGAGATGCTCCCAGCAGCTGGTTGAGGGAGGTCAGGGATGTGGCTAAGCCTCCTCCAGTGCACAGGACAGCCCTCCACCCCCATAAAGAATATGCGGAGTGTCAGTAGTGCCAAGGTCAAGAGACCCTGCTCTCTTTCCTTCCTCTCGTTCTCCTGATCAGGGCCTGCAGGTGCTTCATGATGCCCAGCAATTTCCATCTGCCTGCAAGGACTCGGGAGCCTCTGGTGCTCAGCCTTCAGACTCCACTGGAGCTCCCAGAGTCCTGGCTGCCCTCCACACTGCTGCTGCCCCTGGCCTCAGGTTCCTTCCTGCCCCTTGACCTTGTGTCCACTTTTTCATCAAATGTTTGAGGACATCTCGGGTGCCAGGCACTGCTAGGTGCTGGTGCTGCTGCAGTGGGGGAAGGGGAAAAGGGAGCCAGCCTTGTCCTCGTGGAGTTTAATACTCCCTCCACTCTCTCAGTACATGTAATTGGTAAGAAAAATGCAGTGTTTGAAAAGAAGTGAAATGCTACAGAGAAAGAGCCTGGCAGGGGAAGAGGGCGTGACGTGGAGGACAGTGGTTTGCAGGTGAGGAGGGAGACCTGAGAGCAGAGGCTAGAGGGAGTAAGCGATGGGGAGAGCTCTGGGCAGAGGGGAGACTCCGTCAGAAATGTCCAAGGAGCAGCAGGAGGCCCGCATGGTTGGAGCAGACGTGGGAGGGGACAGGGCACGTCCTATAGGCCCGGGAGGTCATGGTGAGGCTCTCCCTTCTGAGCCGGATGGAGGGTAGGAGCACGGAGACCACAGGGAGACAATTGTGGCCGGCGCAATGAGAGGTGGCTCTGGCCAGAGCCCTTGCGGGGCAGGGGTGAGAAGTGGCACTTCGTATGCTGTGACCGCCAGAACGAAGGGAAGTATCACAAGCCGAGTGGCTTACAGAATGCGTTTTTTCACGGTCCCACTGAAGTCTTAGCCAAGGCTCCTTCCTAGCTTCCATCAGGCACTGGCAGTCCTCCGCATTTCTTGGCTTGTAGCTGGATCCCTCCAATTCCTGGGTCTCTGCATGGCCTTCTTCCCTGTGGGTCCTCTCCCACTCTGAGTGCACCAGTCCCTGGATCTGGGATCCACCCTCATCCACTATGACCTCTACTTAGTCATACCCGCAGAGACTCGGTTTCCAAATAAGGTCACATCCCAGGGTTCCGGGTGGACAGGAAGTGCTGAGAGGCGCTGTGAGCACTCACCCTCTGAGTGTGTTTTGAAGGTGGGTGTGGGAACGAGGTGGCTGGAGGGAACGAGGCGACAGTGATGCTTTGGATGGCTGGAAGGATGGCTGTGAGCTTGGCCAGGGCCCCTCCTCAGCGGCATACCTCCTTCCCCCAGGGCCATCAGCCCCACCCATGGGGCTGTGTCTTTCCTCAGCTCTAAGCCCCATGGATGTTTTCCTGAGCTACTACATGTGTACTGGGCATCACTGTTGAGGCCCCTGAGTTAGCCACCCAAATGTTTAATCATTTAATTCTAAATAAATTCTGAATAGAAGGGAGAGGTGCTACATCTGTCTGAGGAAGACTGGAAAGGAATTTAAGCGGCTTCATTTTTCAAAGCCCTGGAGCCCGTGTCCATTCCACTAATCCCCACAGTTGTTCTGTAAGGTATGTAGGGTGGGGACGCGTCATCTTTTTTGGAAAAACTGAGAGGTTAAGTGCCTTAAGAGGATCGCCTAGCAGTTGGTTGAGATCTGCCTTTGAACTCCAATGGGCAGGCAGGGCGTCAAGTGGAAGAGTGTTGGGAGGATGGAGTGGGGGTGGGTCGTGAGGAGATGTTCTCTGCTCTCTGACCCCAGGATGGCTCAGAATCCAGACAGAGGGAGGCCTCAGAAGCAACCACCTGAGTGCACGGTGGGAACTCAGCCCCATGGCTCAGCAGGTAAAGAATTCACCTGCAATACAGAAGGCACAGAAGACATGGGTTTGATGCCTGGGTTGGGATGATCCTCCTGGAGGGAGAAATGGCAACCCACTCCAGAATTCTTGCCTGGAGAACTCTGTAGAGAGAAGAATCCAGCGGGCTACAGTCCATGGGGTCACAGACTCTTACACGACTGAGCACGAGCTCGAGGGAGGGACAGCTTCTCCATAGTGAGCACAGTGTGTGGACAAGAGGGCCCGATGGAGATGTGCTCCCGGCCAGGAGCTATTCCATGGGTGAACCAGACATTCTGTAGGCAGTGCTCATGGCGGGTGCACAGGGGACCCTGGCAGGACAGTGTGTGCACAAAAGCTCTGGTGTTTTGAGGAACCAGGGACTGGATTCTCACTCTGCTGTTACCTAGCTGTGTGACCTTGGGAAGTAACTGGGACTCCCTGGACCTCGGTTTCCTTGTGGGCAAAATAGAATCCATGCTAGTGCCCGCCTCACAGGTGGTCCAGAGAATGAAACAAAGGAAGAACATTTACCATAGTTCCTGACACCCAGCGCTAACAGGCATCAATCAGTATAGTTGTACTTAATGAGTTCTCATATTGTCCCCACTTTAATGAGATAGAGTAAGAAAGAAAAGAACCAATGACCGTGCGTGTGACTCCCTAAGCCTACTCTTAAACTGGTCAATATTTAAGTGGAAAAATGCCTGACACACATAGGGTATTGACGAATCATCGCATGGAACCCAGCACTGGGGGTCTGAACTGATCAGTTCCACCTGAGTTCAGTTTCGATAACTAACAGGCGCAGCCAAAGTCCACGTGGCGGGGTCTAGCTGGGGCAGCTGGTTCCGTTGTGGGTCTTACCACGTGTCCTGCGCCTCCCACTTGCTGTGTGTTGCTGTACCACACCGTGTGGCCACTCCCGGCCCTTCCAGGCTGGGGAGGCGGGGGGATGGATGTTTTTCTTTCAGAGTGTGAAGATGGAGACCTCTTGTTATGACACTTCTTGTAAGAAATCAGAACTGTATCTTTTCGATTGAAGGATAGCGATGGTAGGCCTCTTGATGATTTCCCGGGGCAGTCTCCCTTTTGATCTGATCTGAAGTTTGGTCTTGATCACCAAAGAAATGTTCTTCCAATGTGAAGTCTTTGTCTCTGTGGGTCACGACATGTATTTAAACAAATTTTACAATAAAGTATCCTGACATCTCTGAAGAGTAATCGGGGCGCTGGCTCCTCTTGTACTGGCGACAGTGGCCTTTCCCACGTTTCTGGGGTTTCCTCTCTCTTTCTCTCACATGCTCAGCTCCCAGACCAAGAATGGAAGGGGTCCATGTGAGATGGGGCATGGTAAAGTGGATTTTGTCTTTCAGCAATGATAAGGAGCGGCGATAGTCAGTTCCCATGGAATGTCCTCTGCTCTTTCAAAAGGTTAAAGGGCTCAGTTTTGGACGCAAGCAGAGCTGGAACATACATTTCTTAAAAAAGTGTTTATGCCCCGCTAGGAATGGCAGACAGCTCTCTCATTTTTCTTACCAGTGGACTAAACAAACAAACAGTCCTGGTTGTGGCTCCATGGAAGGAGAGATCTTGAAAAGGCTGCAGAGAGGGGGGATGGGGTGGGTGAGCCCAAGCATGTTATGAGAACCGGGGCGCGGGGCAGAGGGGTGGAGGCAGAGAAATCTCTCTAGGAACTGGGTCAGGCCTTAGATTGAGCGCTGCTTCCTGCTAGCACTGATGACTCATGCTCTTCAGGTTCATGCCCTTTAGAGCAGGAAGGTCTACACAAGGAAAATGCTAATCTGAGGCTGAAGATGTGGGTGGTGTGGAGCCCAGGGTCAGTTCAGGTTTGAACGGGAAAGTGCCGCTCGCTCCATGCTGCAGTGAGGCTAGAAGGGGTCTGGGATGGGGGTGGGGGTTCCAGATAGAGACCCCCGGTGGGCACATCAGTGGGGAAGGGGCTCATCAGTGTGTTCAGATGAGGTGGGAATATGGCAGTGGCCTGTCAAACACACACACACCCACCCATGCTGTTGACACACACACCCCCATGCTGTTGCTGATGGGAGAAGACTCCAGGCCCTGCGCGCGTGTGCGCGCGTGCACACACACACACACACACACTCCAGGCCCTGCACACGCGCGCGCACACACACACACACACACACACACACACACTGTTGCTGATGGGAGAGGACTCCAGGCCCTGCTGGGGTTTAATGCCTTGCCTGAGACCACTTCCCTGGGTGTATAAAGACCAAGTAGAAGTGAGACAGATGTTCCCTGGCTCATTGGGCCACTTCCCAGGATGAACTGGCCACAGGATCCCTGCCTTATAGGGCTAGCTTTGTAAAGTCCCGAGCGAGTGAATCCCAGCTCTGACTGGAGGCAGGATGAGTTACTGTTTTGCTCTGACATCCAGTGATGATTCTTGGGAATCTTGGGTGACACACCTAAAGAAATATAGTTACGAGAGTGCGATCCATCTCCCAGGTGCCTGTTGCTGGAAATCACGGTGAGAGTCTTTGGGGGTCCGGAAACTCGGGCATGAGCAGTAGGGCACGTGCAAGGCCAGAGGCCAAGTTAGCTTGGGGTTGGCTTGAGGAGGATAGCCTTTGAATGAGAAGAATTGTAGCTTTGGGGATAAAAGCATGGCAGATGAGGATTGGGGAGTTCAGCACTTAGAATGTATGGAGATGGGCTTCTGTCTTCAAGAGCGACTTCAGATTTCCAAGGTGAGGAGAACATGACCACACAGCCAAGTGTGAGTTGATTTGTTCAGGAACCCCTGAACATTTCAATGAAAGAAAATTCTTGGCATTTATTATCTAAATTAATTTTTACAATAAGATGTAAATTCATGAAAACATAGGTCTTCCCTCTCAACCCTCTTAAAAAAAAAAAAAAGAAAAAAAGAAAAAATTTCAGCTAAAATGGGAAAATCCTTCCCAGAAAAGAAGAGAGTAAAAGTAGGGGCAGGAGGAGGGTCTGAGGAGCTGGACGGGAGCTTTGTGTAGGCAGCCAGGTATCTTGTTCTGTTGGCCTCACCCCATCCTTAGCCCACAGGACAGTCCCTGGCACATTTGAGCCACTTGGATGTTTGAGTGCGTGGACTGACTGTTCTCTAGACAGGCACTGACTATGGGATGCTAGGCTGGGAAGACTTCGTATGGGACCAGGTTTTCTAGTACCCTGGCATCAGAGAAGCCAGCTACAGATCAGTGAGGCTCAAGGCAGCCTTATTGAACAGAAGAGAAGGCATTTTTGAGATGGGAGGACAGCCAAGCCATGGGTGGGGGGGAGGGCCAGGGAAGTGTGGTGGAGAACCCTGTGGGCAAAGCTGTGGTGGCTTGGCGAGGGGGGCCTTTGGGGTGGGGCCTGGAAGCAACTTGGAGCACTGTCAGAAATTCCTTCTAAGTATTCCTCCTCCTGTGGCCTTGGAGGATATTTTCTGGGACATCTTCCCATACCCCCCTCCCTCAATAAAAACAAAATCAAGACCTTCTCCCCCACTCTCTTTAATCCAAGTGAAAAAAAAAAAAAGAACAAAACACAAAAAACCCACACTGTGTCTTGAGATTACACACTAGTTGCCCACCCAGCCTTTAGTCTTGCTTTGTCATTTTTAAAGGCACTCTACCCTAAAGCAAAAGAATACTCATCCAACTCTCTGGGGAGCGGGACTTGGGTAGGGTGCCGAGTGAGCTCACACTGCAGAGGAGAGGTGCCGCCCCTGAGCCACCCTGCTCTCACCCAGGCGGGATCCCACATCCGTGGGAGGCCTGGAGAACATGCTCGGTTCACGCAGAGGTTACAGAATGGCTGTAAATGGACATGCGTATAGAAGAAGAGGAAATTACTGGAGTCAGAGCTCTGGTGCAAGGGCTTTCAAAGGCGGCCATAAATTAGTCATAAGAACTAAGGAAGATGGGATTCTATTCCTAGGGCTGCTTTATTTTGTGAGGAGGGGCGGGCATCAGAAGAAGCAGTAGGTAAAGAGAATCTGGCCAAGTAGCGTCAAGATTTTGAATCGTAGGCATGTTAGATGCCAGTTTTGCCACAAGTCACCTTCTCCTGGACTTTGAATATTCAGAGTTGCATCTTTATTTTGCAGAGGCTGAATGACAGCCCTGTTTGGAAGGTTGGTAAAACTTTTATTTTTTTTAAAATTTTTGACAACTTTGTTTCGAGTAGCACCTTGTACACATGTGCACCGAAATCACGTGTTTAAGTCCCACTGAGGAAGCCTAGTTACCCTGACCCTCAATGTCATGACACAGTCCTACACGTTCTTTGTGAAGCATAAACGAGGTGGCCTAGACTCGGAGAGTATAAGCAGTTTGGAGGATAAGGAGAATTAAGTAGTGTATGGGATGGAGAGTTCAGGGGTTGGAAGATCTGACTTGTGATTAAAGCAAGCCCAGGTAGACTGGAGTAGGAAGAAGACCCAGGTGGGACCCTGCTTGGTTTAAGCAGTGAGAAGAATGTCCTTTGCGTGACGGCCCACATGGAGCTCAGATATGTTTCCTGACTCTGCAGCAGGACAGTCAGTCCACGTGTGGCCAGTCCCTGTGTGGGAGGTTCTTTAAGGCACTTGTGCCTCAATTCGGTCAGCAGTGGCCTGTACCTGTGTGGTGTGTAGAGCCCAATCCTGGAAAGCTGGCTCTTGCAGAGGTGTTGGGCAATGGGGGCCGGCTGGCAGCCAGCTTCTGATGTGGTTGGCTGCCTGGCTCACACCTCTCAGGTGCTGGCGAGATGGTGAGATCCAAAGGCCCCAGGCTACCACTGAGGTGGGCAGGATGCCACCACCTTCCAGAGCCTTCCTCCTCTCTTTGTCTCCAGGAGTCACGTGGACCAGGGCCCTGGCTTTCCAGGGCTTTGGACTGGCCCACCTGTGGGATCCGTCAGGCAAGGTTGGCTTGGCCTGCCTTCAGTCCAATAAAAGAACCTTGGATCTGACCCTAATTCTTCCCTGTAGATTTTTTTTTTTTCTTTTAGCCCAGTGTCAAATCAGAATGTCCTACACATGTATTCTGGAGTTAGCTGCTGTTTTTCTGTTGTTCTCATGGTTTATTGTGGATATTTGTGTATCTCAAATGCCGTAGGCTGGGATGGGAGTTCCTCTGTCTAATGCTGAGAAGCTCCACTGAGCACCACCCACAAGTCATAACCCTTGCTTTTTGCATCAGACACCTTTGGTTTTCACTTTTTGGTGATGAAGAAAGAGAGGATTCAGCTGGCTCTTTGAGTCCAGAGAGGAAGGTTGTGTGGATCCTAACAAGGACGACTCATTCTTGAAATTCCAGGGCATTCCTGGTTTTGTGTGTGTGTTGTCACAGTCCCTTTTCTCCAGAGGGGTCATATTAGCTTTTGATTGATGCCGTTATAAATGACTGCAAACTTTGTGATTTAAAACAGCTTAAATTGACGTCTTAACTGTTCTGGAGTCTAGCAGTCCAAAATCAGTTTCAGAGGTGAGGTGCTGGCATGGCTGGTTCCCTCTGGAACTTCTGAGTGGAGGGAGAATCAGTTTCTTTGTTTTTTCTAGATTCTGGAGGCTGCTCTGTCCCTGGCTCATGACCCTTTCTTCACATCACACCACCTGTTGCTTCCATCATCACATCTCCTGTCTGACTCTGAACTTCTCCTGCAGCCTTGTTATAGGGACCCCTGATACTACATCAGGTGTCCCCTCCCAGGTCATCCAGGATAATCTTGATCCCTTCTGCAAAGTCTCATTTGCCGTTGATGGTAACACATTCAAAGGCTTCAGCTATAAGGACGTGGACATCTTGGGAGCTCTGAGGCAACCCACCACTGAAATCAGTACAGTCCGCAAAGAGGGAAAGCCCCACAGGGACCTGAATGGTGTTAGATGGCAAAGCACAACCAAGTGTCCCTGTGAAAACTGAAGCAAAGGATGCCTGTTCTGGCAAAGGAGGTTTCCTGGGGAATAAGGGGGAGGCTTTGTGGTAAAATTTGGTAGCCTCCCTCCTCTCCAAGGGCTTCCCTTATGGCTCAGTGGTAAAGAATCTGCCTGCCAATGCAGGAGACGTGGGTTCAATCCCTGGATCAGGAAGATTCTCTGGAAAAGGAAATGGCAACCCACTCCAGTATTCTTGCCGGGGAAATCCCATGGACAGAGAAACCTGGCAGGCCCCAGTCCATGGGGTCATGAAGAGTTGGGAGACGACTGAGTGACTAACCAACAACTCCTTCCCAAATAATGTGATACTGTTTTTGTCAGATTGTGTTGAGGCACCAAGAGTAGAACTTGAGAGAATTTATAGAGGGTTCTTCCAGAAGAATCCTGATGTTGTATGATTAAGAACAGAGGTTCAGGGGAGCACTGAGAGATAGTCGTGGGGTACAGTAGACCGCAGGTGTGGGTGAGGTGGAGGACTCCTGTCTGTTTCTTGCACAGCTTCTCAGGCTGGGTGCCTCCCCTTCATGAGAACCAGGTCTGCTGCATGTTGTTCCTGGGTGCCCTGTCACAGGATCAGGGATGTTTTGGCAGCCTCAGAGGGAAGCATGTTCCTAGAATGGGGACATGTTTTTCAAACCACCATGGATGCATTTTCCTCTAGAGGTGATAGTGCAAATGGCACTTCATTCCTTGGCTAGTCCCTGGTGGTGGTAGTTTAAACTTTGTGGAATTGCTCTTTTTTGGATTGTGTGGACTTAGCACTCAGTCGCTAAGTCATGTTTGACTCTTTGCAGTCCAATGGACTGTAGCCCAGCAGGCTCCTCTGTCCATGGGATTCTCCAGGCAAAATACTGGAGTGGATTGCCATTTCCTTCTCCAAGGGATCTTCCCGACCTAGGGATCGAACCCGTGTCTCCTGCATTGACAGGCCACTTTACCCATGAGCCACCTGGGAAGCCCCTTTTTTGGATTACATGAGAGTAATTAAATATCATTGTGGAGAAATGTGTTAAGTTCTAGGTAAGAATCTTGAAGGTAAAGTTTTTGGAGCGACTATAGGTGATTAGGTGCCCAGATCATTATCATACCATCTGTGCCATAATCTCAAACACTTGAGGTCAAAATGATTTCTGTCACACTCCTGTTTTTTTATATCCAGCTGCCGAGTTTAAGAAATAAATGATTGTACCAAGTTCCAAGGAGGACTTACAGGATGGAGGCCAGTTGCTGCCATAGCACAGGGCCACTATCTGATGGCTGCCACGGGCTCGGGGCCACGGCGAAGCGTGGAGACGAGTGGAGCTGAGATGGTGATATCAATGTGTAGAGCAGTTGAAAAGGAGTTCAGGGCTCTCCTCCTACTGTTGGCTGTACCTGTTCCACCAGATGGACAGTGTTGGAGACGTGAGATCAAGTTCTTAGTTGGCGGTGGCTTCAAAGCGTAGTTGAGAGGACCGCTCCTTCAGGCGCCTCTAGCTTTAAGCGGCAGTGACGTCTTTAGCTTGAATGTGCTTGATGAGCTAATAGCATGCCTCTCTCTAAAGATAGTATTTTAGTCACAATGGAAGAGGCATCCTCCCCGGGGCTGGACAGCACAGCCAGCTTCTGCTCCTTGATACAATCTCTCCTGTTGCCCCCATAGTTTGTAGGAAACACTCAAAAAGGGCTTCCCACCAAATTGAGTTGAAGGGCATCTTAATTCCCCTTGTATCATCCCAGCATTGTTTTGGGTAGTCAGCTGAAATCTTAAAATTCCGTCAGGGACCTCATGACTCTGAAGTGTTGTAGGTTAGCCAGAGACTCTATGACTTGATTTCAACGACTCCTCATTCTGCGTGGATCCCCGGTGCAGGATGGCCTGCGTTCAGAGAGAATGGTTTCCAGAGACAGACTCAGAGCGCTGGGCTGAGGGGCGACTTGTGGCTGCCAGCTCTGTCCTTTTAAGAGGTGTCTAGAGTCAGCTCCCTGGAGAGGAGGAGGCCGAGATGAGGTAACCTGGTTCCACAGGTCAGCAGGGGAGGCTATGCCTTGGGGCAGTGCACCGGCTTTCTGATAATGCAGCATTTTCACTTTAATGCATCTTAAATGTGGATTATACTATTAATTACTGCTGGACAAAAAGGGATTAGTGCAGCTGGCTTGCTCTCCCCCTCTGCACTTTTACACTTCCCCTGTGCTCCGAACGGCCAAAGGGCAGTAGGTTTTCCTGTCATCTGTCTTTTGTTTTAGCACGGCCATGGCTGCTGAACCTCCTGTGCTCACCAAGTCAAAGGGGAGTGGTTGAGGCCGTGTGTAGAGCCCTGAACTCCATCTGGTTCTTGGTCAATGGAGGTGGGATGCTTTCCTTCCCTGGAGTTGGGCATTCTTCCCCGGGCTCTGTGGGTGTCTGTCTGGATGGCATGTCCCCAGCAAGGAGAGCCTCGTAGCTGTCAGAGGGTCTTGCTAAGCACTCGTTTCTCACAGTGCTGCGCCTCCATGGTTATTGTCTGGGGTAGTCCCAAGGTGTCCCGTCCCCCCCCGCCCCCTGCCGCTTAAGAGGTCCTTCAATGGTCCAGGAAAGTAGAGGATGGCTGTGACTCCTGCTGTGGGCCTTCTCTAGTCCCACTGCCAGGGTGGAGATCTCAGTAACTGGTGGTGAACTTGTATCTTGTAATTTGAGACATTCTGAATTCCTAAGTTTTGGTTGTACCATCTTGTGCTTGTATAAAACGGTACGGATTTTAAGAGATCTATGATTACATTTTTTCCCCCCATACTCAGGCTAGTATACTCATTTTTCATCCATATGGAATGAATTTTTTTTAAATAGATGAGGCATTAAATAACAACATCTCAGTAATAATACTCCCAGGAGTACATAACGTGGTATTGTTTGCAATTACACACAGTGTAATCTGTTGTGTGTACAGGCGTGTGGGCTTTCTGTTTACTGGCATCCTTCATTATATGGTAACATAATATACAGAATTTCCCAGTTGCAGAAATTAGAAAGTGGAAAACAGATTTCTTCCACATAAATTGGAAAACCGATTTACAGAGTTGGTTTTTTTCTTTCCTTTTTCCTTTCATTCTGTTTTTTAACTTGATATTTCAAAGTTTGTGGCAAATGAGTTGACAGTGGCATAATGCTTAAAAATCTTCACTTAATTGAATTAATTTGGGATTTAAATTCATTTTAAGTAATAATGGAGAAGACTGCAACAACCAAGATGCACAATATGGAGCATTCCTAAAATGGGAATGCCGTGGTGAGGAGGTGGAGGAAAGTAGGAAGTCTGCTATCCTCTCAGCCGTACATTCAGGAATTTCAGGTTTCAAAATCGTAGCCTGATTGAAACCTGACTAAACCTTTTTTTTTTCCCCTTTATACTTTCTTTGCCTCAAAACTCTTAATTCTTCTGAACTTGGGGATTGCAGAATTAGGGATCATTTTTTTTTCCTCGTCCCTTTTCTAGGCCCAGATGTTTTACCATCGTGGATCCAAATCCTTAATAAAACCAGTGTCTAAATTTCACCAAAGAAAGTATGGAAATTTACTTGGTTATATACTTAGTATATGTCGGATGGTTTCATTCCATTTATTGAGAGATGGCTTTGCTTTTTAAATTAATTTTTAAAGAGGCAATATACCCATAATAAAATTTTCAGAAGGCACAGAAGAGTATTTCTTTCCCCTCTCCTCCTGTGCTGCCTGCCCCTCAATCACTCAGTTCCCCCAGAAACACCTACCATTAAATCCCCTGGGTAAGGCATATACTTGGATACAGCCATCACAGCATTATATAAATAGTTTTTCTTTTTAAAAAAAAACTAAGCATCAAGTAGTGCTTTCTGCTTAAAAGATTTCCTCCCCTTATCAGAGTTTCTCTGTCTTATTTCAGAGATCTATTTATCCTCTGTAGAATACTTAATATTAAAAATATTAATGAAATCCAGTTACTTGAAAATCAAAAAATACTCTCCTGAATCACTTGGGTCAAAGAGGAAGTGAAATGACTGTTACAGAATCATTAGGAAATACTGAGAACTCTGTGTATCTAAATGTATTGGTTATTACCAAAGTTTTATTCAGGGACGCATTCATGGCTTTAAATCCTTTCATTATTAAATAAGAGAAAATGAAGATAATGAATTAAGTATTCAACTTAAAATTGGAAAGAATAAAGCAAGCCTAATAAGATGCAAGGGATACTAATGAATTAGAAAACAGACAGAAACATGAAAGTGATCAACCTAAGAGCTATTGGTTTGGGGAAAAAGTCAAGGGAATAGACTAAGCAAGTACCATATCTAAAAAGAAATAAAACCAAATAAAACTAAAAGTAAGTTGATATGTTAGAAAAAAGAGTTACCAAATTAAAAGTTACACTTGAAATAATTATTTTATGTTATAAAAATAAAATTGAGTAACTTAAAATACAGCCTTTTTGAAAAGTCTCAGTTGACACGTCTGTTCTAGATGACTCAGAAGTCGGAGTCTTTAAACGAGGAGCTAGGGAAGAAACTAGGCACTAAAAAAATCAATACTTCCAAAGTGGGCTCTGGGTGCAAGCGGTTTCATGGATGAATTCATTTAAACTTTGGGGGACAAAATAATTAATTGCTCAGTAAACTGTTTCAGAGTATAGAAAAAGAGGTAAAACATCCTAGTTGATTTTACAAAGTTAGCACAACTCTGGGAACCAACATTATTACAAAGATTACACAAAAAGAAGGCTGAAGATTTAGCTCAGGCATGAGGATGGACGCAAAAATGCCAAGTAAAACAGTCACAGATTGAATTCAGCAGTATTTTAAAAGAATCGTGACCACATAGGGTTTATCCCAGAAATGTAAGAGGGACTTAAGATTAGAATGTCTAGTCTCCAAATACATCGTGTAAGTAGAACAAAGAAGAAAAACATATATCCAAAAATGGCATTTGGTAGTTCTCTATTCTTATTTCTAGTTTGCTTAGAATTTAAAAAAGCAAAACAACTTTGCTACAAAGAGATTGCATTAATTTGATCAAGAAACCAACAGCTACAACACTTGGAGATTTAATGGCGAATCAAAAGAAGCAGCATAATGAAATTGGGAATAAAACAAAGATTGCCCATTGTACTCATTTCTTTTTCCTGCCTTATTGAATTGGCCAGGATATACAAACCAAAGTCAAATAATGGTTAAAAAGAAACAATGAAAATTATTTGCAGATGTTATTGTCTTCCTAAGATACCCAGGACACATTTACATGGAATTAAGTATGGAGTTCAGTTACAAAGAAAAATTTCAAAAATCATTAGTTTTCTCGTATACCAGGAAAACTTGGTTGGAAAATATTACAGAGGTCACACAGTGGAATGGAATCAAATAGAAATGTATCTGGGAAAGATAGCATTTCAAATAAATGAGAGGAATTAAAATAGTAACAGCTCACATTTTCCCATACTTGTATGTGCCAGACACTATGTTAAACACTTTTACATGAGCTCATCTCATTTAATCTTCACAAGAATTGTATGAGGTCAGCACTACATATAGTTCCGTTTTATAGATGAGGAAACTGAGGTTCAGAGAGTTGCAGTAACTTACCCAAAGTCCTGAAGGCTTGAACACTGATCTGATTGGCAGTAAAACCAGTGACCTCCCTCCCGGTGCTTTACTGTCGCTAGTAAATAATTATAGGGTAAATAGGAAAAAATTAATTTAAATAAACAAATAGGGAAAACTGAGTTAGAGCTATTCTTCATAGTGTATATTATCATATATCTACATGAGTTAGAGAGCTATTAGTAAACCTGAAATCATAAAAGAGCTCAAAGAAAGTATGCTGCTGCTGCTGTTTAGCCACTATGTTGTGTCCAACTCTTTGTGACTCTGTACACTGTAGTCCACCAGGCTCCTCTGTCTGTGGGATTTCCCAGGCAGGAATGCTGGAGGGGATTGCCATTTCCTTCTTCAGGGGATCTTCCTGACCCAGAGATCAAACTTGTGTGTCCTGCTTGGCAGGCACAGTTTACCACTGAACCACCTGGGAAGCCAGAAGAAAGTGTGAAAAGTGAAAGTGAAAGTTACTCAGTCCTTTGAACTCTTTGTGACACCATGGACTGTAGCCCACCAGGTTCTCTTTCCATGGAATTTTCCAGGCAAGAATACTGGATTGTCTGGTTGCCATTCCCTTCTCCAGGGGGTCGTCCCGACCCAGGGATTGAACCTGAGTCTCCTGCATTGCAGGCAGATTCTTTGCCATCTGAGTTACCAGGGAAGCCCATAGTAGAAAGTATAGGTGAATGTTAATCTGTATATGGAACAGGGAGGGACATCAGGCCCGACTCTTCTGGTGAAGAAATGATAACAGAAAAGACTGATGTACTACATTTTAAAAAGTTCTTTATGCTGGGCACTGATAATCAGTATTTAAAGGCATATGACAAACTGAGAAGATATTGAAAACACATCGTCAAAGTTTGTCCTCAACATCCTTAATATATAAAGAGCTCTTAAAATCAACAATAGAAAAAGATAAAGAGAAAAATGAGCAAAGAATACTAAATAAGCATACTTACATATAGAATAAATTTGGATTGCCCATTTGAAGAGCCAAATGATAGCTCATTATTTTCACTTATTTGTTTACTAAGAAGATTGTGCTTTCTTGTTTGTTTTTCTTTATAGAGCAAAAAAGGAGTGGTTATGATGAAGGAGTAGAAAAATTGGTAAACTCTTTCTGGAGAGTACTTTGACAATGCGTGTTAGGAAGCTTTAAAATAAGATTTATTTAAATTTGTAACTTGTCTCACCATGAATTTCCTGATTCTCCTTACTCTGTCCCACTTCTCCTACCTTAGCCTATTTTTGCCTAATAATATTAAAGAATTTTTGAGTTTATTATCCTTGATTTTCTCTCCTTCTAAAGAATGTAAGCTTCACAAGGAGGAGAGATCTTTGCATTTTCACAAATTTATCCTTAATGTCTAGAATAGGACTGGTAACCCAGTACCTTCATGTATAATATAATATAGAGATCTCCAATTGTGCAGAAGGTATTTATAAATAAAGATTGTCATTATAGATGTCTATAATAGTGAAAAATAGTAGCCATCTAATTCTCTCACAGGGGACTGATTTAAACTGTGGTGCATCCATATGGTTGATTCTTAATGTGGTTATTTAAAACTCTTGTCTCATGGTTAGGAATGTGGGAAAACAGTGGTGTTAAATGAAAGGAGGCTGTGTGTACTATAGGACTTCAGTTTAATTTTAAAAAATATGCATAAGGGCAAGATTGAAGGATACCTGTAACAGAATATTAACTTGAGTGGTTACATCCAGGTGGTACAAGTACACGCTGCTTTTAATACTCAGTTTTCAGAACCCTGGGTAGTGAGTATCTGTTACTTTCATAATTAAAAAAAAATATATGTCTCATTGTTAGTGAGAATGTAGGATCACTTGAATTTTACTGATCTGTGGCTATGTCTAGAAATATTTTAGGGATTAAAAAATTTTCAAATTAGCAAGATCCTAATTTAAAAAAAAAAAAATCAGCAAAAATGCTTCCCACAATGTCCTTAGGCTACTTGGTCTTAATTATTTATGATCTTTACTATAAGTGTCTAGGGTATGTGTTTGTAAAAATAGTGGAAGTCTTAGTGATGTACATGCTTGTGGAGTCCTGCTGGAGATTCAAGAATACCTCTGCCTGTTTAGCTTTCCTGGTGGAAATGGTGCGTTGTCTTCCTGGTGTGTCATAGAATCTCAAAGTACACTTGGATTGCACTTGGGCATGAGCTGAGACTGAGAATTTTCAACTCCCACATTAACCAAGGGGTAAACGGTCTACCTGTTGTGACCTATCAGTGTGGAAGGACTTTAGAGCACAGGTACAGAGGAAGCTGCCAGATTAGAGGGGAAACGTCAAGGTGGGGGCAAGATCCACAGAGTGTTAACAGTGGTGCCAAAAAGAGAAGACCAGGGTTCCTGATGGAATTTTCCTAGCCAGCAAATCAAAAGTGTGTCCAGAATGTTTGGGCTGAAGTTTCCCAGATCCTTAAGTCACATGTCATCTTGGCCAGCATTTGAGTTCCATCTCTGCTGCTTTATGATCATGAGTGTTAATTTCCTTTTTGGTAAAAGGAGATCAGACTAGCTCCTCTCTTCACTCTACTTTCATATCTGCATTCTGCGGGAATTTTGTGTCTTTTGATATTAAAGCATGTATTTTAGGTATGTATTTGTCATTTGTGGCGATGGTGAGGCCTGATGAGTATTGTCACTTCCTAGCTGTGTGGGCCCAGATGTGAGCATGAGAGCTGAAATTGCATGGTGAAAGGAAAGTTGGCAGTAAAGGATCAGTCTGGCCTAAGTGAGAATCTCAGCCCTGCTACATTCTGGCTAAAACTTTCTCCTTTTCATTTTAACATGGAGAGTGTATTTGTTATCTACTGCTGTGTAACAAACTACCCCTAAACTCAATGGCTGAAAATAACAGTTATTATTAATCTCTCAGAGCTTCCATGGGTCAGAAATGTGGGTGTGGCAAAACTGGACCATCTGCCTCCAGATCTCTCATGAGGTTGCCATGAAGATGCTAAACAGGGCTACACTCTCATCTGAATGTTTAGTTGGGGAAGGACCCATGTCTGAACTGATTCACGTGCTTGTAGACAGGATTCAGTTCTATGTGGGCTGTTGGATAGGGTACCTCTGTTCCTTGTTGGCTGAGGACTACCCTCAGTTCTTGGCCATATGGGCTCCTCCTCAGAGCAGAACACAGCATGGCAGTTGGCTTCCATTAGGGAGAGCAAGGAGTGTGTAGGAGACAGAAGCTACAGTGTCTTTGTAACCACATCTCAGAAGTGACCTCTTTGCAGTTAGAGGTGAGTCACTGTGCACAGCCCATGACAAAGGGGAGGGGACTCCTCAAGGATGTGGATTCTAAGAGTTGGGATCAGAGGGGCTTGACCACCAGAACTGTAAAGATTGAGAGGGGAGGTGGTTTTCTAAGGTGTCAAAAGTGTCTTAGATGCTCGGAGTTACTCCTATCTGTCTCTGGTTTAAAAACTGCTTTTCTTAAGGGTAGTCTGTGGGGTTGAGCAGAGTAAGTTAAAAACAGGAGGGCGTCTTATCACACGGTCTAACGTCCACTCATTGTCTTCTTACACTGAAGTCTTGAAGTGTCTGTTAGACCCATGACTCTTCACCCCGAGTCTGCTGGGTGTGGTGCGTCTAGTATAATTTGAGAGGGAAATGGATATTTGGCTGATGAAAACGTCCAGTGTGTGTTTCCGCGGGTTAGGCAGCCATTCGGGGGAACGCCCGGGAGCAATCTGGGAGCCTGCGGGTCAAAACATAAAAGCCCTCCAGGGCTGCCCCTCTTTGTGTCTGAATGCCACCACCTCTGGAGTCAAGAAGGTCTGCCTGGCACAGCCTCTGGGTGAGGGACACTCCAGCGGGTTGCGCTGGGTGCCAGACATTGCCACAGCCCTCGGAAATGAGTAAGAAAAAAATCCAAAGCAGAGACCTCCCCCTAGAACAAGCCGAGCTTTGTGCAGAACAGGCTCCAAATATGAAAAGACCATTGTTCCCGGATGGCTTTTTAATTAATGCTCACCACTCACACCCATCAGCTCGCCAAGAAGAGCCGCCTCCTTCCTTCCTTTCCCCTCGTGCTCGTCCCCTACTCCTCTCCCCAGGGTCTTGGGGACAGGTTGAGGGCCACTAGGGATGGGAGGATGCCAGGAGCAGCATTGGCTGAGAGTGTTCCCCTTCTGCCCCTGCCTGGCGTACTTGGATGGGGGGGCCCTCCACCTGTTGGAGAGCAGCCCTCTGCATTTCCAGGTTCAGGAGCCAGGCCTGTCCCCTGGGGGCTCCTGGAACGAGTCCCGGCCTCAGCCCGTTCCAGTCCTTCCTCCCAAGCTCTGCGCGCACCTTCTCTTGCCTAAAGCCAGAGCAGTGAGCCAGAAGCGAACTGTTTTCTCTATGTTTCAGGTTTCCCCTGGTTATCCTGCTCGTAGAGCTGAATCTGGATGGAGGAGCCTATTAAAAAAAAAATAAGTCTTTAGCTTTCTAGTAGTTCTTTCTAGATCAACCCTCTGTTCCTCTGGGTAGGGCTGATGTAAATGCAAGGGACAGGGCTGAATGGGGAGACGAGGATTCTACCATTGACCTAGCAATGGCTTAAGGGGTCTGACTGAGGAGTTGCTGCGGGGTCAGTGTGGCTGGTGGCTCAGTGGGATCCTGCCCCGGCCCGCCCTGGCACTGGGAAGCATGCTGTCACAGACCCACTTGCTCTGTGCTGAGTGTCTCTGCAGGCTGGGGGTCCAGATCTCTGAGCTATTTGTTGTATTTTAAGTAGCTCTGTGACCCTCCTGCATAGATCTAGACTGAACTTAGCAAGTATTCTGGTTACCAGTTGCAGAGATCACGGCCTCAACAATTTATCTTCTGTGAAAAATTTTCCTTCTGTTTACAGGCAGTTCCCAAACCTGTGGATTTGTCCTGCGCCTCCTTGTGCCTTAGGATTCTGCAGACATGACCTCAGTCCTTTATTCTGCATAATTTTGTTAAATATCGTGTAGACTCATCATTTGCGACCAGGGCAGAAACCATTGAGCATGATCTTGAGTTAGAGATGGGATCTGTCCTAGCAGGGGACACATCAACAAGGAGTTATGGACGTGGGCACCAAGGAGTTAAATACACATCACCCGGAAGATGGTGGATTTTCAAGTTACAGGGTTACAAGGATTTAAAATTAAGAAACCCTAGGGGTTTACTTGAATGGTGGACAAGCCCTGGAGAGAAGATCTGATTGACCAGATAAGTTGTACACGATTCCTTGAAAATCTGTTCACTCCAACCCCAGCAGCTTAACTTCTTGACATGTCACCCAAATGTAATTGTAAATGCCGTGGGAAAGAATCTTGAGTAGGGGTGAGTTCTGTGAAGTCTGTGAGTGGGAAAAACAAGCATGAATTATTACAGCACAGCCAGATTAGAGTTATGCTTTAGGTTCTCATCGGCAGAGGAAGGCAGTGCTCTTGAGATTCCTGCAGTATGGTAGCCACCAGCCACGTGTGGCTACTGAGCCCTTGAGATGTGGCCACTTGGCGTTGATCTGTGCTGTAAGTAAACACGTACAGGTTCTCAAGGCTTAGTGTGAGAATGGAGGGGTGGTGAAGGGGAAGATAGGTTAGTAACACTTCAGTGGATTGCACTGGAAGTGATATTTATTTATTTTTGGCCATGCCACACAGCATGCAGGCTTCCCTGATAGCTTAGTTGGTAAAGAATCCCCCTGTAATGCAGGAAACCCTGGTTCGATTCCTGGGTCAGGAAGATCCGATGGAGAAGGGATCGGCTACCCACTCCAGTATTCTTGGGCTTCCCTTGTGACTCAGCTGGTAAAGACTTCACCTGCAATGTGGGAGACCTGGGTTTGATCCCTGGGTTGGGAAGATCCCCTGAAGAAGGGAAAGGCTACCCACTCCAGTATTCTGGCCTGGAGAATTCCATGGACTGTATAGACCATGAGGTCGCAGAGTCGGACACAACTAAGTGATCACACCCACCCATGCAGTATGTGGGAGCTTAGTTCACTGACCAGGGAGTGAACCCATGCCCCCTGTCCTAACTATTTGACTGCCTTGGAATTCCCTGGAAGTGATATTTTGGATGTACTGGTATTAAATAAGATATATTTCAATTTTTACCTGTTTACCCCCTCCTCTTTTCTTTCTTTTTTTTTTTTTTACCATGGCTACTAGGGAATTTAAAATTACGTTTGTGGCTCCCATTTTCGATGCAGATTTCAGAGGAAGGATGGCTAAACAAGGGAGACCCAGAGATGTGCTCATTTGGGTTCTCTGACAGGAGGCTCTGAGGAAAGTCACGGCTGGCTCCACTTGGGAGCACCATGAGTAATGCTGTGGGAGACGACCTGTGTTTGCATTTGGGGGTTAACCCGTCCTAGTCAGAAATTCTTTAGATTCTGTCCTCCTGGCTGTGGTCGGATTGCGAAGGAGTGCAGCAGAGTCTGTGGCTGGGAGGACGAGTTTCCCCAAGTACCTGGGGAGGCCTGGGTGCCCTGAGATGAGCAGAGGTGGTGGGCCTTAAGCATGGCAAGCCCTCAGAGGGGTGGGGGGATGATTACTCAAGAGCTGGAGCAGCCCTCCAGGGTACAGAGCTCTTGCTCAATGGTGAGACCTTAAAGAGAAGACAGCTATTGCTCAAACAGACCTCTGGACCTCTGAATCCAATCATTCCAGTTGCAAAGGCCCACAGGCAAGGCAGCACCGGCTAATTCTTCTGTGGTGGTAGACCATACCCCACTGTTGGGACAGAGCCTGCTGGTGAAGTTCTGCCTTTATGTAAAGCAAAACTGGATTCCTATGGGTGATTCCTTTTCACAGCATGTTTGGGGAGGGTCCCTTTGGGAGCAGAGCCCACCGGCTCTCTTTGTGGAGTGCCTGGGCTTGTCCTCCTGGATGGAGGGAGCCTGGCAGGCTTTCTCACTGGCACAAAATGTCCAGCCTTGCTATGGGCTTCTACCAGTTGAGGGGTCAAGGGTTCACCATACCAGTTGTCAGTAGTAATATCTAGAGGGTTAGCAAAACGAGATTGACCTTAAGCTGCTTTTAAGTTTGTCTCTCTTGTGATCCTGCATCCACAGTACTGGTCAAACCAGTCTGTATCTGGCTGATTATTATCAATAAAGTAAACTTAACTCTGTGGCCAGAAAGTTTCTGGCATCCGGCAGCTTAGATTTACCTGGTGAAACTGCCATAGTGACAGGTTTGCATTTCACGAAGGGCAGTGCCTCTTAAATATGAGAAACTGGGTCCACTGTTTCCCCACAGAGAAGGGGGGAACCTGAACCCCCATCCCTCTTGTCGATTCACTGCCAGTTCCGAGTCTTTCACGAGGTTGATCTCTTTTCATAGAGGGTTGACGGATAGTTGTTAGCTATTGGTGCTTGAGAATGAATGGGTAACCGTGTGGGCTGTCGATTCCAGCTGTGTATGGAGAACCTCTGTGGTACTGACTGGTGGTCTGCACACACTGGTTTGCAGAAGGTATAAAGCCACAGTCTCTGCCTGGCAGGAAACCATATCTAGTTGGATTGATAATTATCCACACAAATAATTATGCATATTTAGGGGCACAGGAGGAGCAGAAGAACCTGTGAATAAATATGCATAGTGAAGAGGAAGGCCAGGCTAGCACAGTGCCTCTTGAACAGAAAATTGAGAAATTCCGGAGCCTAAGGGCTTTGGCGGCCGGAATAATATCAACGTTTATTTGCGTTTTCAGTTTGCACTGTTCTCCAATGTGCCCATTGACCCTCTTAATCTCGGAGGTCGTTTGGTCAGACCAAGACATTCCTGGTATTGGCTGGTGAGCTGCTGGGGCCCCTGTGAAGTTAACATGATTTCACCCAGGATCCCGCAGCTCAGGAGTGGCAGGACTCCATGTGGGGCCGGGTGGGAGGGGAGGGCTAATGCGTGTTTTCACTACGTGCCAAACTACGACCCTCACCTATGGTTTCTGCAGAAGCTTGGCACACTCTGAAGGCTGACCGGTAGCCTCTGTGTGTTTCACGTGAGAGGAATTGGGGAGCTGACCTCGGGGAGAAGACTGTGACAGCTGTAGTTGTGAATGCGACTGGAGGGACAAAAAAGGTGTCCATTAGAGAGGTTTGTGCCAGCGGTTTAATTTCCTTTATTTCAGAACTGGAAGTTATTTAAATTACTTTATAGACTTCCTGTTTCCTTGCAAGAGCTCATTAAGTCCAGGCCGAGCTTCGGCCTCGCTGTCATGGAGCAACCGGACCCGCAATTCCCATTCTGTCCGCTAGGGCCCCCACGGTGGCGAGGACATGCCGAGGATGAAGGAGAGTCCCGGCAGGCTGCCCCTTTTACCAGACGTCCAGTTATAACTTGACGTCAATGGTGTCCCTCAAGGATACAGAATTACTTGGTACTCTGGACCCTATAGACTACTTTGTGAACTTGTCCATCCCACCATTATGTTATGGAGAAGAGGCAGGCTGGTCTCATCTGGCCAGAGGACTGGGGCCCTCACCTACATCTCTGGTGATCAGATGTGACATTAGGACCTGATATGTGTACAGTGAAGGCTGCAGATCTCCCTGGTGATCAGGAATATGAGTCAGGGTTAACTGTGGATTCCCTTAGCCCTCTCTGTTATCCATGGAAGAGGGCTTCCGACAAGGGTTCCAGAACTGCACTCTGGCTTTTGAACCCTGTTCCCAGGCAACTCTTGCGGAGATGCGTATTTGACTAAATGATTTACCTGTAAACTTTCCAAAAAAATAATTTGAAGTGATTAGAAAACACCTCTGCCGTTGCACACCTGTGACTGTTCCATCATGGGGACACCTGCCCGTCCACTCAGGGCTGGATTTGTGGGCAGAGTACTAATGAGGAAAGGTAGGAACCAAACAGGTATTAGGAGGGAGCATACACGGTGTCAGCATCCAGAAACTGTCATTGGCGCCCTGTATGGACCGGTGGTGATGCCGAGAGCTCACTGCTTACCTCCATCCACCTAGGGAAAGGTAGGGAAGGTGGAGGTGGGATAGACTGCCACATCCAGGCCTTCCTTGACTCTGTACACGTTGTTCCCTGGTTTGAAGTTGTGTTCCATACCATGTATCTCTTTTGGTACTCAGTGGGTACTCTGTTTTGGCTGGTCCAGAAAGTCTCGGGGGAATCCCACACCTGGGAGTTGCGGAGGGGCCTCATTCCTTACTATCAACCAGACAAGAATCTTTCTAAAAAGGGAGGTAATACGACGGCTTAAGTGTAACCTGAGTCAGACTTGCATGCCTAAGTGACCGCTGAGTGTTCAGTATTCACTTACAACCTTAAGGTCTGTAATTTCTTCATAAAAAATTCTAAAATAATGAAGATGACCTGGTAGGCAAAATTCACTGGTATTGTCTAAAAGCTTTTGATAAGGTCCCTCATAAAAGATTAAGAGAGAACAAAACCACAGTGTGGCGGAAAGTCCTTGTTGTGGATTAAAAAATGATTAAGTGATAGGGAACAGAAGAATTCCGGTGGAGACCCACTGCTTGGAGTGGGGAGAGGTTAATAGAGGGGTGCCTGAGGAGTCTGTTGTTGGGGCTGGAGTTATTAAGTGCATTAATTGTTTGGAGAAGGAAACGGACGGTGATTTAGTGCAGTCAGCTGCTGCTACCCTGGTTTTTGTCACTGGTTTCAACCCGGAGAGTCTGTACTGCCTGGAACCTACTGGGGGAAGAGGCGGTGCAGGGAAATGAAGTTTGCGGAAGTCTATGGCCTAAGTCTATGGCTTCCCTTGTGGCTCAGTGGTAAGTCTCCGCCTGCCGATGCAGGAGACACAGGTTCAATCCCGGAGTCAGGAAGATCCCCTGGAGAAGGAAATGGCAACCCACTCCAGTATTCTTGCCTGGGAAATCCCATGAACAGAGGAGCCTGGCAGGTTACAGTCCATGGGTTCGTAAGGAGTTGGATGTGACCTAGCAACTAAGCAACAACAACAAATGGCGTAACTCACATTGGCAGGAAGTCCAGTCCACACGGACGAGCTGCAGTGCCCCCTGAACTCGCCGCCTCTCCTGAGGAAAGAGGTTCAGAAGCTATCGAGGGCAACAGCCGTTCAACAAAGTGGCTTTTTTGGATCAGACAGAGGAAATGGGGGTGGGGTGGGGTTGAAAAATAAAGAGTTTCCTTAGGAAGGACGAAGCAGGCTATTGTGCTGTCCGGTGTCTCACTGGCTTGCTGCATTAGAAAGGAGGGACACCTTTTCAGTCTTTCTGACCATGTTATCTTTTGTGCCGTTAGATTTATTTTTAGAGTCACAATGAGGGCACCCTGCCGGTCACGGACACACTGCCTCTTCAAAGTTCTCGGTAGGGCCTTTGCACACTACTCTGACACACATTACATACGTGTGTGGGCTGCCTGTGGGGATGGCCTGTTGAATGTTTCTGGTTGAATTACAAGCAGATGATCACGCAGAACCAGGCTACCAGCCCAGCATCTTGAATATTCTGAGTTTGAGGTGGGGCACCCAAGCTGTCTGGGGAGGGGAATGGTTCTGAGCTGAGTGGAGGGCGGTGGGGTGGGGTGCTTGTAGGAGCTGCGGAGCCACCCTGTGCCTGCTGCCTGTGTGCGTTTCTAGTTGCTGCCTCTTTAGGGCAACTTGCTGTGTTCCTCCTGAGACTGAAATCAAAGTTTCTTGCTTGGGGCCATCCGCCTCCAGAGCTGGTGCTTTCCTGAAAGGGCTCTTCTTCCAAGCAGGCCCTGGATTTCTTTTTTACTCCCCTCTTCTTTACTTTCTGATTTCCTTGTGTAGCTGTCTCCTTACCTGTCCCACTTGTCATTAAAATCTGAAAGAGTGCTGGCCTCCCCCAGAAATGTCTCTGAGTCCCTCCTTTCGGCTGTGAGCAGATGCTCTGTGTGGATGGGGTCCTCAGCAGCACCGCCCCCCCATCCCCCCCTCCCCGGGGTAGGGGGGTGAATTTTTGCAATCTTGGTCCAGCATAGTTAGAAGCTGCAATTACTACTTGGTTGCTAATTACCGGGCCTCACATTAGATCAGTTTACAGAGGGAGCTTGGAGCCTGTCAGCAAAGGTCAGCCTGAGGTCCTCTCACTAAACAGCCCTCTTGGTGATAGCTGTACAAGGAAAAAGGCATTAAGAGGGAAGACTGGGTACCAGATCCTGGCTGCAGGGTCTTCGCTGGGTGGGGTGGGGGTTGGGGAATGGGAGAGGGAAAAGAGCCACAGCTGACTAAAGGGGTCATGGAGGCTGATAACCCTTTTTACAGCCTTTTTCAGAGAGCCTGGAGGAAGGCCCAGCCCTTTCATTGAAAGGCTGTGCTTTAGAGAGGGCCAGGCAGACACACAGGGAACCAGGACGTACCCACCGCTGGCTTCTCATGCTCGACTCTGTTAGAAAGATCCATTCAGCCCCAGCTTCTGAGAGGGAAAGCAGGGCCTCAGAGAGAGCGCCCCAAATGGGTATCCTTTTCCTGTCTTTTTACCACCCGAATTACATTATTTGCTTAATTTTTGTTTTTCATGATTTCCTGTATTAAAACCATAAATACCTGCTCTAGCATCATCCCAAGCAGTGATATCAGGGGAATCACAGCTTTGGGCTAGTTGTATTGGCTCAAATAAACGTTAAGTAGATAACAATTTGAATTTAAAATGTCCACCCACTCATCAACTTGCCTATGGCCAGTGGTGCTGGTTGGACATGCTGGGAAATAATGGTGCGAAAGACACCAGTCTGGAAGTGTGAGCACTTGTTTTCCAGGCCAGCCTTACTTTCTCGTGAGATGTGAGACCATGGGTGAGTCTCCCCTGCTTCTCTGAGCCTTAGAAATGAGGATTTGGCCTCCGTTAGATTTTATTCAAGTGAAATGATTTTATGCAGCTTCTCTCTGTATACATATGTGTGTATAAAGATGAATAACTGACACTTACTAAGCATTTACTGTGCTAAATACTTCCATTATTAATCCTTACAACCATATGGGGCAAACATGATCTCTACAACCATTATAGGTATGATAAACCCAAACTGGGTTAACAGTTTGCAGCTTTTCAGTGGCCTCCATGCTGAAATGCCAGCCCAGGGCATATGCTTGTAGCCTGTTCTATACTATGCTATACTGTACTGTGTTATATATAGGTTTTCTTTATTTTATTTTTTGTCATTGACCCACTTCAAGGTGTTAGTTTAGAGCCTCTCTGATAGCTGCTTGTGGGGCGCAGTATTAGAGAAAAATCATTTGAAGTGATGAGTGGAAATAGAGCATTCCGATCCTCCTCATGGATGGATCTCTATATATTCCCTCCTCAGGTGTGGCACAGTCCTGAGTGCTCAGTCCCAGTTGTCTGTTCAACCCTTCACTGACTGGGACAGGCCTGGGCTTCACTGTAACTCCCTCGCTTCAAATCAGGGCCAGATCAGTATGCGGTCGGCGGGGGCCTGGCAGGGAGGCGGGGAACGATGCGTTACGTTGATAAAGGGCTTTGCAGCCCGAGCCCTGGGATTCGGAGCCGTTTCAGAACTCTGTGTTCAGCCTCACTGCAGATACGAAGTGTCTCCCCAGCACCAGAGACTCTGGCACTGCCAGGAGGACACTGTGCTGTCCTGACCCTCTGAAATAGTCAAGGGGCGGTGGGTGCTGGGGGCTCACGGGGCCTTCCCATCACCTTGAGTGGCACCACTGCCTCGCTCACCATTGTGGTCAGGGCTCTGGGCCTCTCTCTGGATTGGTTGAATCTGAAAGGAGCCCCACCACGTTTTGATTTATAGAACAAGTGTGCAGAAAGGAAAAGGCCCCTGGGTATTTTGTATGTTAGGGAGGTTTGGCTGGGTGGGGAGGTGGGGTTGTCTTCTGAGAGGGCTCTAGAAGGTCTATCCGCAGAAGGTTTGGCAGTAGAACCCAGACCTTGGTTTCATGATTCCTCTTCTCATCCCGAGCCCGGGAGCCCCGGGCCTGCGTGTGAGACATGCCTTAGAAAACCATTTTACTTAACTTCCACCCCCTGGGTGCTGACTAACACCACTTCCCCGCATATAACTTCACATTCGTGCAATTAACATATAATTTAATACCTGGAAATTCATGCTGGGTGGAGCTGGAAAGGATTACTCAGCTTTTAGCAATTCAGACTCCTGGCTTATAGAACGCCATGTGCTGTGTTCTGGGTCTCCTGTTACTAACTTGCTTTGCCAGTATTCTTGCTACTTAATTCTTCCTTCTGCCCCTTGAAGATGAGTGCAAATGATGACACTATATATATATATATATATATATATTTTTTTTTTTTAATCATTTTAATAACTGAAGGGCTGTAGACTGCCTGCTTCTCTAGTCAACGTGTTCTTAACTATCTTTTCCCATCGGCCGATGGAATTCAGGGGTGCCATAGTTTATTTCACTTCCTGTTTCTTCGTCAGGGCAGCACCATCAGTATTAAAAAATGTGCTAAGTAATTATCAGGGAGGAACAAAGATGGAAACTTAGGACAATTTTGCAATTTAAATTTAGAATGTATGCTGGTGGTTCTAAGTTTTGTTGGAGAAATTACTTACTATGTTGACACATATTAATGGGAGGGGGTTCGGGGGGGAATCACAGTTCTTAATATACATGATCCCTGCCTATTGAAAGATAAAAAAGGCTGGGTGAACTCTGACCCAGAGTTGAGAACCAGCATAGTTGAAAGCCAATCAGGATATCTTGAAAATATATCTAAATGTTCACATACTTTGAAAGAGGACGTTTAGCACAGTACAGATGGAAAATTGTATCTGATAGGAACTTGGAGGGAGGAGAAGAGTGAATCCCTTAAACCTCGATAGTCACAGCTTCCTGATCCAGTGGGTCGAGAAGGATCCAGAACCCCGGTCCCAGGTGAGCGTGCTCTGTGAGCTACAGGGGACGTAGGAGTGGGGAGAGTAGCCCAGAGGCTGGCCATTTGGTTCCTGCCATGGATTGAGCTTGTGAGCCTTTCAAGGATTGAGAACTTGACTTTGGAAAGCTTCTAAATTTGTTCCTAGTGGGTTTGATTTATTTTGTTGAGGTCAAATTAGTGCTAATGGCCCTAATGGTTTACAATGCTCCTAAATGGTTCTTAGCACTTAGGCGGGCTTGGCTGGCCACTGTGGGCGGGTTTCCAAGTGTGGACCATATCATTCCTAGGGTATATTTTTTGTTGTTGTTGAAGTTACTGTTGAGAGTATAACTCTATGTGTGTGAGTGAGGTTAAAAGGTAACAGCAGAATTAGTCACACTTAATATTCTACTTTCTCTCGGTATCAGATCCAGGGATGTGTTTGTGAACACGGGCCCCATGGGCATATGGTACGTGACCAGGGCGTCCAGCTGAGCATTTAGTAGTTGATGATTGTCCTCTGCCACTTTCCCTGGGAGCATATTGTTCATGAAATGCAGTAATAGGGACGCCTCAGATTTCCTCCTGCCGTTCCTGGTTGCCAAGTAGTTCCTGTAAGAGCGGGTAACCAGGTTAAACTCATATCGGTGCATCCCTTCCAGCCATGCTGTGGTGTCTGTGAGTTCATGGCAAGGTCTTTGGCAAGGGGATTATACTCCCCATAAAACTGGCTCCAGTCTCCTGATTTCTGTGTGATTGTGAGTAGGCAGAGCAGACAGGTGTCTACAGAGGAGCTGCGTGTCTCTACTCGTCCACAGAACTGAACTGTGCGTGTGCACACACAGGCAGGCTACGCGGGCAGTGAGCTCCTAAGGCTGCCGGCGCAGCTGACTCGAGAGAGAGTCAGGGCTTCAGTGCCGGAGCTGAGGTCTTGGTGCACGGTCAAGACAGGGGCATTGGTTAACCATTTCTCCATGCTTTGATGGAAAAGAAAGAAGCTACCCCCACATCATAGTTCTTTGGCCCATCAACTCTCAGAGTAGTGCTCCTGAAAATAGCAAATGTGGTTTTGAAGGCCTGTCAAATCCTGTCATGGGGAAAATCCTGCTGGTTACTATGGGCCGAGCCAATGCTGTTGAGGGTCGAGTGAAGGATGGGGCCTTTACCTTCTCCTTTCTAATGGAATGGCTACTGGCTTCTTCTCGGAACTCGCGTTCCTTTTTTTCCTCTTGCACATTCTGCAAACACGCTTTTAGTCTATTGGTATGCTTGGCGTCCTGAAGCTACCATACTTATCCTCAGGACCCAGTGAATTTCCCCTGGAATGGTTTGAAGAGCATTCAAGCTACCTGTGAGATGCTTGCTTCTATTGAGAAACATTTCCACATTTGTCTAGTTCATCTTGAAAAATAATATCATAGCATGTGAAAATACTATCACAGTCATCATGAACAGTGCTATTAATCCAAAGACTTGGGTTTCAAGGCAGATGGCTGTATTTATAACCAAGGAGTTAATTCCACTCTCAATAAAAATGAAGCAGTTGCATTGGGCGTGATAGGACTCGAGACATGAGCCCAGTGTAGTAGGGAAAGTCACCACTGAGCTGTGCCTGCAGGAATGCATTCTAGAATCAGCGTTTGAACATCTTCAGTTAGTTCCATGGCCACCAAGTCCTCCAGAGAAGTTTTAATTACAAACCAAGGTGATGTGGTTTCTTAAATGTGCTATAACAAATGGATGTTAGCTCAAGTAGCCCTGAGCAGCCCCCTCCATCAATAAAACCCCATAATTATCACATAGCGGGCTCTGAGGAGGAAATCTTCACGTGCTGAGTGTCTAGTCGGCTGGGCTTCCGGCCTCCTTTTCCTGAAGTTGGGGGCAGGGTGAGGGTGTGGAAGGTCAGCCCTTTCCTCAGAGGCCCCTGAGGGTCATGACACACCCAGGACAGGCTCTGGTGCTGCCCCAAGAAAGAACATGCTCATAGCCCAGGGGTGTGGCCTGCTTTTTGGTGGTGGACCAGGAGTTTGGGGGAGGAAGGGTAGTTTAAATGGAAGACCTTGAAATGGCAAGTCTTTATGAGTTTTGTAAACAGCTTTAGGAAGCACTGGGAGCATCTTGCAGGGACCCTGCAATTATCATAATAAACAGTTTTATCATCTGCTTGGCAATCAATATTGTGGCTTATGCTGCTTTAGTATCTCAGTGGTATTGATTACCTTAACAACTGTTCTGCGGTCAGCTTCCATTAACCCCTGCTCTGCCAGCAGGGCCTGTGCTTTCCCTGGTTGGATGGAAAACTGCTCTGGTCCCAGACCAGGCAAGTGCCAGAACTCAAAGGCTGGCCAGAGTCAAACACAGCTTTTTATCTCAAGGCACCCAACAGAAGGAAGCATTTTAAACAGGAAAGTTAATGCAGGTTTTCAAAGGCATCTTGTGTGTGTGTGTGTGTGTGTGTGTGTGTGTGTGTGTGTGTGTGTGTGTGTGTGTGTGTGTGTATGTAGACAGTGTATAAAAGAATTATAGCAGTGGGATTTCAGTGGATACTCAGGAATTTCAATGTTAAGATCAAAAATCCTGATTTTTCCCTGCCTTGGCCATGTCCAGTGGTCATGTCCGTTCCACCCCTCTCGCCCCCATGATGGAATTGAGCACTGCAGTGCTGAGGCCCATATGTAACAGGCATTCCTGGGACATTTGGAGCATTCTGCTTTGTGATCCACAGTTTGCTTTTAGAGAGTAACCACTTACTTGGGGACATCTCGTTCTAGGATTCAAGTTCCTCCAGACCAGTGAGTGTCTGAAGTGAAATGGTCGATCATAAGATGACAGAATGCTGAAGATAGATTTTGGTGCCACTTTAGATTATATCACTTTCACTGGCTGTCCCCAGTCTCTGGTCTGATTCATGTTTACATCCCCCTTTTCTCCTGATGAAACAAAGGTAACATGGATACTTAGCTCTAGGGAGCAAGGGATGGAGTCCCCAGACCCAGCCAATAGTTAAGAATTAGGCAGTGGTAAGTGACAGTCATCCAGAAACTTTAAGGACAAGGTCTTTCTAGCAGTGGGGACGATGGTGTGTGTGTGTGTGTTTGGCTATGTCGTTTTTCTCTTAATAACTACTCTTCTTTGTTTTAAATGAGAAATGTGTATATGTGTGTATGCATATATGTGTCTGTATGTATATATGTGTGTGTATATATATATATATATGTATTCACATATAAAATGAGTATAAATGATGCTGGGGGTGAGCTTGCACAGCATATCTGGCAATATAACCCCTTTAAACCAATTTTAGTGCAAACTGCCATGGGGTCTTTACCATTTTAGACCAAACAACACAGGTGTGTTGTTCAACCTGAGTGACATTGACGTCTAGTGAGAAGCCAGCAGCTACATCTAGGAGTCAGTTTTTAAAGTTAGTGAGTTTCATGGAGTTGCTGGGGAGAGGAGGAGGAGGAGGAGAAGGAGGTGGCAATAGTTGGACTGGGGGAGGGTGAATTGCTTTGGCAGCTAACACTTTCCTGCCCTTCTTGCCGGGCTGCAGCATCTGGCTTCCTAATCCCTCAAGAGGATCCAGGAATGAAAGTTTATCAGATGAGGAGGAGGCCAGTAGGTGTGTGATGAAGGCAAGGGGCTTGGCTTCAGACTGAGCTTGGAGAAGTGTCCAGGCAAGAGGAGTGCCAGGTGTATGGGATTCCAGATCACAGAATTCAAGTCCCAGCAAATAAGGGTCCATATAAGAGAGGGTCAGAAAGCCAGGTGATAGAGTCTGGGCAGCAAGATGTAAGGCTGTAGACTCTGTCTGGTGAGGTCCAGGGGAGTAATAGCAAGACATGACCACAGTATCCAGCCACAGGCTTGACAAGCAGAGCTGAGCCCACAGATGGTCTTGAGTAGATAGACCTGGGCAAGTGAGGGAATGGCCCTAGGGAGTAATGGTGGGAGGTTGGTGGGAGTGGTTCTCTAGGCGTGTTTCAAGAATCTAACCAGGGCCAAGCTTACCCTCCTGACCCCACCCTGCCAGGTCACCATCTCTCCCACTGGGGTGTCAGGGGGTCCCCATCACTGTCTTCTGTGGGGAAGACAGAAGGGTAGACCTTTGTCCTCAATCTCCCTGTACCCAGACTACCTTGGTTCCACAAGTTGGTAAGTTTAATTTGAAGCATAATGTTCTTCCTAAATGGGCTTCCCTGGTGGCTCAGTGGTAAAGAATCTGCCTGCCAAAGTAGGGGACGTGAGTTCCATCTGTAGGTCGGGAAGATCCCCTGGAGAAGAAAATGGCAACCCACTCCAGTATTCTTGCCTGGTAAATCCCATGGACAGAGGAGCCTGGTGGGCTCCAGTCCATGGGGTTGCAAAAGAGTTGGACACGACTTAGCAACTAAACAAGAACAACATTCTTCCTTAAATATTAGCTACATCAGTCAGTCAGACTCAGAGGGTGGGCAGTGGTTAAGTTGACCCAAGTTCCATTACTTTCCATTATGATAGGGACAGTAGCTCAAAGGGTGCCATTGTGACAGCAGAGGGTAGACCAGATGGCCCTTACTTTGCCACTGCAGACAAAGCAACATTCATGATGGGGATGATACCCCCATTTTTTAGTTTTATGTAGATGTGTGCATTTAGATTGGGTTATAATACAGTAATATTGTGGCCCAAATCACCCTTCGTGTTACCTCACTGGTCTTAAATTGAACTCTGCATTGGTACTAGCTCTTCTAAGTTTGACCTCATTCATGAAGAGTTCCTAGATGTTGACAACTTTTTACTGTTTTCTTTTCACCAATAGCTTTTTGAGCCACATGGTCAGACTTTTGGGCAGAAGTATTGTCTATGTGGTAGAGGATGTTTTAGAGGGAATCATGTTCTATGCAAAATTTTAAGATTTAATGTCTCACATCAAGGTTCTTGGCTGTGTGGAGCAACCCGGTATTTGGTGTTATTTATAGTTCTGCTTTTTAGGTGTGAGCAGAGAAGTGAAATATCTTTTTTTGGGTCTTTGGTATAGTCAGGTTTTTTTTTTTTTTTTCTTTCTTATTTAGAAGATGAAATGTTATCTTTGAAGGGTTTGGAAAGATGATTCTTTTTCAGAAAGTGGTGTCTTCATAGAGAAAAGAACCCTGGAGTAGAAACTGGAGAATGGATCCTGGTTCCTGATTGGCTGCTCACCAGCTGGTGACCTTGGGAAAGAATGGCTCAGAGTAGTCACTCTCTTGTTTTAGAATCTTTTTTGAACCTGTAAAATCTGAGTTATGGTTCCTATTCTGTCTACTTAACAAAACACAATTGTTGGTGGTCAAGTGAGAAATGAATATGAGTGTTTCAAAATGTATAAACCACGATATAAATTGAAGGAGCGTTGTTATTTGTTCCTAGGGAAGTTGGTGCCGAGTGTGACTGTTTTCTTGGTCAAACACCAACGCTGCTGTGAAAAAGTGCTTTGCAAAGAGTATTTCCCAGGAAGCTGCAGCGTGACGATGGGCATGTAAAGGCCTCCATGTGGCCAGAAGCCCACTTATCATTGGCTCAGCCTACTTGAAGATGAGCACAAAGAGCCAGCCCCACTGGGAACCAGCTCAGTTCAGACTTTACAAAGCAATTAAGGTGACTTATAAAACATTCATACTGAGATGAAAGACATTGAGCTCAAAAACAATGGTTGGTAAATATCTCCTTAAATTTCGTAAATTCACTGGAAGTGTTTAAAGTTATTTTTTAACCCACTAAATCAACCAGTGGAGGCTTTTTACTTATCAGTGGGTGTGTTTTTTCTTAATCATGAGTTTGACTCCAAACTCTAAATCAAGCTCTTGTGTAATCTTAGGCTGTTACATTGGGCTCATTTTTTTCTCAGCAGTGGTGTTGATAGTGGCCATGTATAAATGTGTCAGAGACTGTGCTCAACGCCTGGTGCCTATTACCCCTTCCTGTATTAGTGGTAAGATGGTGCCTCGTACCTTCCAAGGGTAGGAGTAAGGGTGGGGCCAGCAAATGGTGAGTTTTGAACAAGATTTAGAGGTAGCTGTGGCCTAAAGTACTTCTTTGGAAGTCCTTTAGCCCTTCTAAATAAAGAAGAATCCATATTTCCTTGAAAAAAGGCTTTGCTTGCCATGAATATGTCAACTCAAGGCTGAGAAGCTTGGCTCTGACCAGGGCCATTCTCTTTTCAGAAGGTGCTCCTGAACTGGATAAAGACAGAGCTTTCTTTTTTAAAAGAAAAAAAAAAGTGTATTATGTAAAAAAAAATAATAATACGATGAACTCCATCACCTACACTTGACAACAATTCACTTTTTGTTGGATTCCTTTAATCTTTTTGTTCATTGGCTTTGATTTTAGAGCTAATCAAAGATATCATGAGGCTTCAATCATTTTCTTAGGTGGTAATAACATTATGTCGACAAAACAAAAGTAACGCATTCTTGCACGCAATCAAATATCAAATTGCTCTTCACACTTACCTAATTGTCCCCAGAATGGCTTCTTACAGTTGATTTGTTTGAAGGGGTTTCCAAATGAGGTCTACCTAGTGCATTTAGGTGTCCGATTCTTAGCTCTCAAATCTAGATCAGTCCCCTCACCCCTCACTGTGGCCTCCACATGTGCCTCCCCCCTAACCATCCCATAGATTTAGAACAAGGATGGGGAGTATGTCCATGTGGTAGAAGAGGCACTGTCGTGGTGTGAAGATGCTCACATCCTCTAACTCTGCCACTGACCTTGGACAAACCACCAACACCCTCTGGGTTCATTGTTCTTGTTCATCAAAGGAGACAGTGAGTCTGAATGACCTCAAACTTAAGCCTTCTTATTATGACCTCCTCAAAGGGAACACTTGCTACCTGTTCCTTATCCCAGTTTTTGTGGTTGAGAAATTGTTGGTGCTAAATAATCCTGAGTGATTGACTTGTTCTTTTTTCTCTTGAACATGGGGAATAATATACCTTAAACAAGGTTATTATGTTTTCCTTCTGAACTTTCAGAAAGCTTAGAGCCAAGTTTATGGCTCAACATGTTGGTTATTATTGTATGCATTTTTTTCTGAAATTTTTAAATTTAAGCTTTTTTAACGTGGACCATTTTTAAAGTCTTTATTGAATTTGTTACACCTTTGCTTCTGCCTTATCCTTTTTTTTTTGGCCATGAGGCATAGGGGATATTAGTTCCCCAATAATCGAACTTGCCCCCTGCATTGAAAGGCGAAGTCATAACCACTGGACCACCAGAGAGGTCCTTATTGTATGCATTTTAAGCCTCATTTTTGGCTCAGATTTTCTCCACTGTTGTTTATTCTCTCTTCTTTTGCCCTGGCCTCAATTTATGCTATCATGTTGTGTTGTGTATTCTTGTAAGCAGTGTGAATAAATGACTTCATGCTGGGTATTCTCACGTGACTCTGACCTGGTCTGCAAGCTCATCACCTTGGGTCCCTGTCTTACCTATTTTCTGTTTTGTTGAGCCACACATTAGATGCTCAGTAAAAACTTAACCAATAGAGTTTGATTTGACATATTGTCATCACTTGTGCATTTACATTTTTTCCCATTTTAGTGGTGAAGAGTTGTTTGGAGCAGTATTGATTTTGTGAGTGTGGCCTCAGTCCTTCTCGGATTCATCTTTTTATGGCAAAACTGTCAGAGGGAAGTCTGGCAGTTTTTAAATGCAGTGGACTTGGCTGATGTTTATTTTTCAGTAGAACTTATCTTTGTCAATAGCTCCTTGCTACCTTTCCCCCCTAGGCTTTTGGTGAGTGAAGCAGTATTTGCTGGGCAAACAATTGGGGACAGGGGGTCTTAACTCCTGAAACAGTAGCCATTCTACGTATTCTGAAGAGTTCACCTCTGGTTCCAGCCTTGGACGCCAGGAGCGCCGTTGTGGAGATGCAGAGGGTGATGGAGGTGGATGTACACCTGGGAGAAAGCAGGCTAGGCAGTCAGACAGTGAGCGAGTTCTCCGCTTGGCTCTCCAGCAGCCTGCCTTGGCCTCTGGGAAGGCTGTGCCTGCTCTCCTCAGTAAGGCCATGGTTCTGATGGGCTCGCTCCCTTACCCCCCACCCAGGACCTCTGCTTCCTTGATTGTCCAGGAGAGGACGATCCTCCTGCAGCTTTAGCGGAGGGTCTGAGTCTGTGCTTGTTGAGCCCCCGGCACACAGTAGGTGCTCAGTAAACACACGGTAAGTGCCTTCAGGAGCAGCTCTACAAGTGATCAGAGGACATATTTACAACTTTTGCTAGTGGCCTCCTTTTTTGTTGTTTCTGACACTTGGGAAGGCAATCCTCTAAGCGCTGGTTTTGAGGGGCTGTGGTTTTGAAGGCTCCTGTTCTGGGTCCCTGGATGACTTCTGTCTCAACCACAGAGAACCGAGATGCCCTTGTTGGTTGACGGAGTCCTGCCCATGTTCTTCTCCCAGCCAGACACCCTCCCAGGCCAGTGGCTTGGCCTTGATTCTTTCATCCCCACATCGAGGAGACGCTTCCAAGCCTCTGCTCCATGCAGATCTAGTCCAGGGGGAAGGCGAGACCCTTGGGTGAGGGGTCCTGGGTGTGGCGAGAAAGTTGAGGCTCATGGCTTGCAAGTTTTCTTCTAATGGAATTTCCCATCACTTACTGCCCTGCTGATTTCTGATCAATGAAAATGAAATTGCATCACCTCCTCAGAGGCTCCACGTATGCCTGCTGCTTCCAGCTGTGTCAGTTCCGGTAAAATAATCTCATCAGGCGTGCGAGAGGGTAATAGGAAATAAAAATAAAAACCCACAATTAGCAAGAGGCCTTGCAGCTGAGTAACACTTTCCATCCCGGAGGCAGAAGGCCAGGGAGTGAACGCTTAGGAAAGATTGCCTCAAATAAAAGACAAGAAAGAAGATTCCTGGTTCTTTTCTTCTCTCTTTTTCCCCTGAACTCTGGCCCCCACCCTTCATGTGTGGATGGTTCAAAGTCATGCACAGGTTTGTCCTGCCCTCCAGGTAAGGTCCGCAGAACAGCGGTGAGAGGGACACACATGAGGGAGGGGGCTTTCACTGTTCTTTCTCCCCAGCCCACCCCCCACCCCAGACAAACACCAAATGAATTACAGAAAGTTCAGTTTCTCCCACCGACCTGTGACAGGAAACCAGATGGTTGCAAGGGGGGTGGGGGGGTGGCCGACAACTGGAAGCTGAGTTAAGGCTGGTGAATAGGCTTCTCAGAGCTGGTTGATTTTAATTCTTAGACTTTATGCTTCAATTATCAGTCCATTAAGAACCAGACTCCCCACCTCTGCGTTATTCTCTGAAACTCCCAGGACCGTGTCATGAACAAGAAGAAGGAGGGTCTATTGAGGGGCATGGCTTGATCACGTGGAAGCAGGAGTGTGGGACAGGCCAGCCCTAACACCTCCGGGTAAGACTTGGGGATGGTGAACCCAAGTATCTGAGGAGAAGCAGTGCTCGTGTGAAGGCTGGTTCAGTGCTTCTGGCAGTTTTTCATAAGTTGTTTGCAGGACAGCATGCTTTCCTTCTGGGTCATCAGGAAATCTCAGACATACATAAGTTTCCTTTAGGAATCTGACTCCCTTTAGGTTCCTGACTCCCATGTAGGTTGAGGATGAGACCCTTGAGACAGATGGACATGGCTGGGGGTCGTGGCAGGGGCGGACCCAGTGGCAGGGGTGTGGGGAGGGGCTGTGGTGTCCCCAGCACCATAGGGGCTCAGGCCAGTTGCACAACTTGCCAAACCATGTGTTGCAGTAGTTGAATCATGTTTTTAAATGCAGTGGACATCAGAGGTCGTCACAGGCCACCTCTGGTTCATAGAAGGACAGATTCTGGCCTTAGAGCAGGAAGGCTCAGCAATGTGGGGAGCAGTAGTAACACGGATAACTGTGTTGATACTGTGAATCCAGCAGCACGTGAAGTTCTGCACCTCCTCGTGTTAGTGCCCCGCCTGGATGGTCACCACTGTCCAGGTTCTTATTTTGCATTTCTGGCCTCTAAGGAGAGCAAGCTAGTTGAGTGTCTGTATTGATATGACGGCCGCTGTGCATATTGTAGGCACTCAGTGAACATCTGTCGTGTGAATGGATAAAAATCGTTAGAGCAGCCAGCAAGTTTTTGGCTAAGCATGATTCACAGGGGTTTAAAGCTAAGAGCACCAGGGCCAGAACCCCAGTAGCCTCTTCATTATCACAGCCTAAGAAGTGGACCCCGTTAACCAGCCAGGTTGGGTACCCCATCTCAGCATGGCTTAACGCTGGGGCCTTCTGGAGCTGCAGGAACAGTTTCTTTCAACTTGTTCTGGCACTGCCCAGGATTAGGCCTGCTGGCTGGAAGTTTTGAGGGGACGATCTGAACTCTAGGGGGGAGAGGACAGAGGGTGTCCCTTCAGAAGGATGCTGAAGTTCTTGACCTCAACATGCATTTTTCATGTGTCTCTGTGTTTGTATAGATATATTTCTTTTCTTTTTTTTTAAGATTTATTTAAAATTATTTTTTAATTGAAGGATAATTGCTTTACAGAATTTTGTTGTACAGATATATTTCTATCCTCTCATCTCAGACACTTAGCACAAGGTCTTGATCTACATTGATCACTTTTTATGACTTGAACTGGCAATTCCCCGCCAGGGATCAGACCTGACCAGGGTGTTCAGGAAGCCATTAAGGAAAAATACATAACCACACTCATTCCCAAACTCAATTGTTTGGTCTTAGTAGTGCCTGGATAAGAGACTTTCCAGCATGATTAAGCCACATCCTATTTAACGTGGCCTCAATGATTCTTCACAGCAGCCATTGACCCAAGAGCAGCATCTGGAACAGTAAGAAGAGAAAGACCATCTGGGCCACTTGTGCTGAGTTTGTGAGGGTGTCATTGCTACCCACTGTCACTTGGTTCTTCAGGTGGCTTCTGGAAGGCTAAGGCAGTGCAAACTCTTGGATCCTTACGTTTGAAGAAGGAATTTTCCTTTGTTGATTTGCCTAATTCCCAGGGCCACTCTTTGAAGTGGCTAGTGGTAAATACGTCTCAATCCATTTTTCTTGATTAAAAGTAATGGTGCAAATAATTGGTTTTCTGATTACCACTTGGGATGGAGAAGGGGCTATGAAGAGTAGGGCACACAAATCAGTTTCACTACTCCTACCCCCACCACCCACACACCCCGCCACCCACACACCTCACCACCCACCACCTAGTTGGGTTTTAAGCTTCAGAGTTTGGAAGTCCTTCACATACACTCAGAGGGCAAACAGAATCCGTACCTTCTTCAGTCCATCTTGAAGTCCGCCAAGGTCACCATGGCTGCTGGTCCACTTGGCCGTAAGGAAAGGAATTGCCGGTGGCTGGGCCAGACAGCCTCCATCCGTGCTCCATTTAGTGGTGCCTCTTGCTCCCTGCTGCTTGAAAAGCTGTTTATGCTAACGAGCCAGGGAAGATCTGAAGACCGAGCTGTGCCTGCACTGGTGAGAGGCCCCGTGTGTGTGTGTTGTGTTGCCCCATTAATGAGCCTTCGAAGGGCAACCCTTGTTTGTTTTGTCCTGGTGCCAACTCCGGAGGCTTGTGCCAGAGCGCGCTGCCGATGGGGAGCCCGCCATGTGGCTTTCTTCCTGCTGAGAGGAAAACACACTCCTTTTTCAAAGAGTCATTTTGGAGATGCGCGTTGAGGGGGACATTCCTTCCCCAAGGCCACCTCTCACCTCGCTCTTGCCTGGCTTCCTGACCATCCCAGCATGACCATGTCCAGTGGTAGAGCTTGTGGAAAGCAGAATTTCCTCTACCGGGAAGGCTAGATGGGGTTTCCCAGGTGCTGCTGCAGGACCAGAGAAAGGCAGCTCACAGGTTATTCTTTTGTTCTCACAGATCAGATCTGTGTAGAAGAAAGCTTGAGGCCCATGGCTGCTTCCACCTGCATCCCAGAAACAGCACGTGCAAATAAAGAATCTGCCCAAGTCAGTTTCTCTTGGTCTGTGCAGCCTTGAACCCCTGCACTTTCTCCTGTGACTCAAATTAAAAGTTCTGCTGACCAATAACTAGTTCCTAAGAATTCAGGAACCAGTGGACTCATGGTTCTCTTTTACTCAAGAGCATAGATGGCTTTACAGTTCTTTCCATGAGGAAAAATCTTTGTCCATACCTGATTCCCCTCACTCTGCCCCCCAAACCCAGATATTTAGGGATTTGCTTGGCTTTCTGGATTTCTGTCTCCTTGAGCAGTCTATTTAGGATGACCGGAATGAGGGCTGCCCCTGTAGACTTCAGATCTTCCAGATTATTTGAAATAAGAAATAATAAACCACAAAATACTGAAATACTCAGATGTCGTACCTGAGCCTCCAAATTAGGAGGAATGGGTCTTTGGTGGTCAGTTATATGTAATGTTGAGATCAGCACTCTCCCATTAATATTATTTAAGATGTCTCAGAGAGAGTGCTCTTAATCAAGTTTTTGGTTCATACTACCTGCTTAGCACTGTGCTGGGAGATGAACAGAATTATAAGCTGATTTTTGCCTTCAAGCAGCTTATAGTCCATTGGTAGAGATAAAAGTAACCCAGGTGGTACAAGGAGAAACTGTTTTACTGTCAATGTGGTGGTAATTACTGTTGGAGTTCAGCGAGGAGAAATAGTTTGATGGGTTTGAGTGATTTGTTGTTGTTCAGTCACTAAGTCGTGCCTGACTCTGCCACCCCCATGGACTTCAGCATGCCAGGCTTCCCTGTCCTTCACTATCTCCCCAAGTTTGCTCAAACTCATATCCATTGAGTTGATGATGCCATCCAACCATCTTGTCCTCTGTCGCGCCCTTACCCTTCTGCTCTCAATCTTTCCCAGCATCAGAGTCTTTCCCAGTGAGCCCATTCTTCACATTAAGTGGCCATAGTACTGGGGCTTCAGCATCAGCATCAGTCCTTCCAGTGGATATTCAGGGTTGACTTCCTTTAGGATTAATTGGTTTGATCTCCTTACTGTCCAAGGGACCCTCCAGAGTCTTTGTCTAGCACCGCAATTTGAGAGCATCAGTTCTTTGGTGCTCAGCCATCTTTATGGTCTGACTCTCACATCCATTGACGACTATCAGGAAAAACCATAGCTTTGACTATGTGAACCTTTGTCGGCAAAGTATAGCTTTTCTTCCAAGGAGCATGCGTCTTTTAATTTTGTGACTGCAGTTTGAATGATAGGAGGGGAGTTTTATTGCCTCTGTGGAACTGGAGCTTGTGCTTTTTAAGGGACGTACAAGGTTTGGATGAATGTTGAGGAAGAGAGAAGCCATCCACAGGGTGTGGGGCTGCAGAAATGGAGGCAAGAATGTGTTGATGGGGTTGAGACTCTGCTGTCATGGAAGTGAGAGCTGACTGATTCTTAGTGTGGGGTCAATTTTAGAGTGTGTTAAAACCAGTCTGGGGAGCATCTGTTTGAGTATTTTGGCTACTGTCTTTTGCATGGGAAAGGCACTGGGTGCAGATGATAGTGAAAAGGCTAGGATGATCTTTCCTTTCTGTTTTCTGGAATCAAAGATGGTACCAGGAGTTCCATGCAGAGAGCCCAGGGCAGTCGGCGAGGGGCAGTTCCGCTTGGACACATTGAGCCACGCCAAGTGTGGCGTGATGGGAGGCCAGCCGCTTACAGACGTCTTGTGGTCTACTGAAAGTATGAGATGCACATTCAGGTGATAAGTCAGGAATGGAGGTTTTTGCTTTGGGAGTCAAGTCATAATTTCAGTAATTGAAACCACAGAAGTAGTTAAGGTAGTGGATGTACAGAGATAAGAGCAGAGAACCAAGGGAGGTGGTGAAGTACGATGCTGGTTAATTCTGTAGAACAGAGAGGCGAGATTTCTGGGGGTTAACATAGTAGGGCATTTTATCAAGTAACTGGAAAAGTGTACCCACATATGGTTGGAGAGGTAGGAGGAAAGCCAGACAGCCATGTCAGAGAAGCGAGGCGGGGAAAAGATTGCAAGGGGACAGTCAGCAGTTCTGAATGCAGGGGAGATGGAAGAAGATTAGCGGAAAAGAGGAAGAGCCATTGGCCACCCTGAGAAAGGCATTGGTGACCTTGGAGAGGGAGCTGCATCTTGGAGACATGGGGCCTTCTAACACCCCTTCCCACAGAAACAGTGTCTAGCACCCCCTCCAGAGAGCCTGAGCCTGTGTTCTGGGGTGGGGTGGGGGACTGGCATCTGTGTGTATCTTCCCTTGGGTCTACGATTGGGTCTGCTGCGCAGCAAAGCTTGAGAAGTGCTCATGTCATGTGGTCTAGCTCTCTGTAAGCACATCGAGCTGGTGAAGTCACCTGGCTTTAGAAGACTGGTGATGGGAAAGTGAGGCCGTGGACACAGTCCACTTGTTGAAAGGAGTTGAGCCCCGAGGGAAGGACAGAGCAGCATCATGTGCCTGATGATGTGAACAGTCAGGTTCCCATTCAGAAGCTTATGTGGGAGTGGAATGTGGTAGCCTGTCAAGTGGGAGGGGGATTGGCCAGTAAAACCCTATGAAGCCCTCTTAGTAATCATCATGGAAAGGACAATACACCCCTGCCGTAGGAATAACAGGCAATTTACAAATGAAGTAGCCAGTAAGTATCTGCAGATGGGTTATGTCTTACTGGCAAAAAATGGAAGTGAGAATGAGATGCCATTTCTTGCCTGCCAAATTGACAACTTTTTTTTTTTTTTAAGCAAAATAATACCCACTATTGATGAGGGTACAGAAAAATTGAGGCTCTTGTGCCAGTGAGCATGTGTTGGAAAGGCTTTCCTAGAGGGCTCCTTGGCCTATGCCAGGCAGCCTGAAATATTCCTAGCTTTTGAGCCAGCAGTTACACTTCCAGAAATATGTCCCACAGAAATAGAGATGGAATGTTATGGGTGAAAGCCTAGGTTTTAAAGTAGGAAGGAAGGCTTATGGTTTCAAAGGTTAACTTTGGTAGTATGTGACTTGTATAAGGTATTAACATTTAACCCTCTAGGCTTCAATTTCCTCACCTGTAAAATGGGCTGTTGAAAGGATCAAAGGAAATAATGTCTTTTTAAAAAGTTCTTAGAACCATGCCTGACCCTACTAAGTGGGTAGTAATTGAGCTACTGCTTATTTTTATTATTGTGTTATTATATGTGCAGAAAAATTTGTGAGAGTTTATTGCTGTGCAGCGTTAACAGCAAAATATTAAGGATTGTTTAAATGTCCAGTAATAGAGTTTAGTGAATTATGCTGTGTCCATAGGATGCAATATCTATGTAGCCATTAATTCTAACCTGTGAAGAATATTTCTCATCCTGGGAACACTTCAATGCCTAAATTAAGTTAAAGGGGCACTCCACTTAAGGAGCAGTGTGATCTGATGTTCGTAAAGATCTATAACTATAGACATGAAGAAGGAAAAGACCTAAAAACTTCAGACCTCCCAGTGGCTCTCTGGTCAATGATATTATAGGTGGTTTTTATTTCAGATACTGAGTTTTTCTACAGATACCCCAGATTTTTAAAAATAGTGTGTTCATACTGCTTTAGTCAGAAGACATTATTTAAAATAAGTCTTAACATCATATAATGCCAGATTGAAACTCTTAACAGGCCAGATGGTACATTTTACATCATTTCCTAACTTTTGCTCCACAGCCCAATAGGAGAAACAGAGAGATCAGAAATGGGATCTTTCGAGATGGATTTTTAGGAAATTGGAGTTGAAAAGTTTTGGGTGCTGGCACAGAAGACATTGAAGTAGCTGTTCACACTTAGTGGGGAAGGTATCCAGTTCAGCAGAGAAAGCACTGGGGGTTGGGCGAGGGTGGAGGGGAAGGAGGTACCTACTTGCCGGTAGGAGGGGCAGGTGATCCTAGTGGAAAGTTCAAGGGAATGCGTTTGCTGGAAGGAGGGGCTGCTTCACATCTGGGAGGGAGATCCATGCATTATGGTGAATAAATTCAGGTCAGGAGAGAACCATTCAGGCCAGTGATGGACAAAGGATGCTGGCCTGTTGTTCTCAGGATAGGGGGGAGAGGTCTCAGGGTAGACACTGAAGGAAGTACCTAAGTGTTGGATACAAATATTCATATAGCTGGTTAAATTGCCCCCAATTCTGCCCCCCCCCCACTTTTTTTAAAAAGAAAACTACAGAATCAGTAAAAACTGGGTGGTTTCACTTTTCATTACTGTATTATGGGTTTGGTCGTTTTTGAACTTTGGGTGTGTCTGCATAATAGTAACAAATCTGTTCTGGTAAATACCAGCTCCTCTCTCCTGACACCCACAGCCTGGCCTGTTAGACCTGGCTCTGCTTCAGATCTCGCGACTCTCTGCTCCTCCCCTGCGTGACTCCGCCAGAGCCAGGATATCGCGGTAGTTGTGGATTCCCTGCAGAATGGACTGAGCTAGCAGTTTTCACTTGCAGGCTGATTTATGTTCACGCTGGAAAGAGCACAGATGCAGTTATTAGCAAACATGAAGCCCAGGGCCTGGACGATTCTCTGGGCCTTCCGGGCAGTGGTCCTCCTGCAACACAGGAGACCTGTTCCGGCACGTGTGTGTTCCCTGATCTCGCCATAGTTACAGAATGATTCTCAAGGCTACAGGGAAATAGCTACCCAGAGGATGGAATCTCGCCTATTTATGGTTTAACACTTACTGACTTACACGCAGCAGCAATATACAAATACCATTGTGTGTAAAGCACAGAATGGAATTGGATATGATTCTTCAGTGGATTCCAGGCTAAATAGTTGAGGGTATTATTTCTTTGCCCCTTGAATGAGGTTTCTATTTACCTCCAAACCTAGGTTGCCCTTGGCTCGCTTTTTTTTTTTTGACCGTGGGGATAGTTTATTCATCATTGTGTATTTTGCTAATATGTTTTAGTCTAGGTTAAGCAATACCCACTCTCTGTAGGTTGCTGGATTTCTTGCTTTCCATGGTGGCTATCCTTCCCATTATATTTAGAATTGCTCTTCACCAGGTTAGGGAAATGTGTCTTGAATCAGGATGACACAGTAAAGAGCTTTCAGCGTGTGTTACTTGAAATCCTGCCTGAATTAGAGTGGCCATTTGTCTTCTCCAACCAGGGAGTTCTATCTAGAACCTTTTGGCTGAGGAAAGGGAAGACCAGTTTTCTCTGTCTGTCTGTCTGCACCTCCCCGTTGAAGCCCCCCTCCTGTCATGAAGCTGTGCCAGGAATGGATTTCAAATGAAGATAAGGGTGGAGGATCAGGCTGAGTTGGCTGTTTATAGACATTTTGGGAGATTCAACACATAGAGTTCTCACACTGGACAATTTTTTTTTTTTTCTTTTTCATTTAACGTAATTTCAGATGTAGAAGAAAGTTATAAGAACAGAGAATTCTCACATATATTTCATCCAGATCTCTCCCATGTTATCAATAGCGCTTTCTCCCTTCTATCTGTATGTTTGTCTTCATGCATGTCTGCACAGAGACACGCTGTCACACATGTATTTTCTAATCAGTTTGAAAATGGAGACAGCATGCCTCTTTACCTCTAAATGGACCTGTGCCTATTTCTTAAAAACAAAGATACTCTTTTATATAACCACATTGCAGTTACCAAATTAGGAACTTAACATTTATCTACCACTATTTCCCAATCTACAGACCTTAATCAGATTTTGCAGGTTGTCCCAACTGAGCCGTTTATTTGGGAGAAGTCCAGATTCTGTGTTTTGTTCATTGGTCAGTCTCTTTAGTCTAACTCTTTAATCTGAAACAGTGTGTCTTTCTGCCTCCTGACACATTTCTGAAGAGCCTAGGCCATTAGACTGTCCCCAGTTTGGATTTGCCTGCTGTTCTCTCACGATTAGACTTGGGTTTTGCATTGTTGGCAGGTGTGTCATGGAAGGGATGTCATGTTCTTAGTGCGTCCTCGCAGGAGGCACAGGATGGCTACTTGTCTCATTCCTGGTGACCCTCACTTCGACCGCGTGGTGAAGGGAGGTGGTGCTGCCAGGTTTCTCCAGTGTAAAGTCACTGTTTTTTCCTTCTGTAATTCATAAGTGTCTTGTGGGAAAATACTTTGAGACTGCAAATATTCTGTAACTACTCAAACTTTCACCCACTGCTTTCAGTGTTTTTATATATTGGGTTGTAATCCTTTACTCTCGTGTAACTTTCTTGCTGAAATTGTCCCAGGCTCAGGCAGTGAGAGCCTCTGCAGATGCTCTTGGGCCTTTGGGCACACTCTTCATTCATTCCTAGAGCACTTCCTTATATCCTGGCTCAGAAAGGTGCTCCACACTCATCTTGCACTCTCCCTGCCCCATCCCAAAAATTGGCTGGCTCTCCAAGGAGACCTGCTTCCATTTAGAGGAGAAGGGTTACACCAGACATTTCTTCAGTTTACAGCAAAAGAAGGAATGTGTCCAGAGATCATCTATTTTTTTCTCTCTCAAAGCATTAACATTTCTCCCAGTACGTTAATTTTCCCCATGGTTTTATTAAGCGCCTGTTACATCGTGGATGTGGAAGATACAGAGATAAACGAGACGTGGAACTTGCTCTCCAACTGCTCACAGCCTCATGGCAGAAATAGACAAGTCAACATATCATTACAGCAGTGTGATAACTCTAGAATTGCAGTGTGTCACCATATGCAAAACTGTGGGATCACAGAGGAAGGAGTTACAGCTAATAAAGCTGACTGAATAACCCAGTGGATCACCAGGAATGAATAGAATCTTCACTTTCAAAGGACCCAAGAGGCTGCCTGATGTGGGACCTCCTGGCCATAGCAAAATCCCCTTCACCACGCTTGAAACCAGGGTCAGCATTCCACTTGGGAACTCGAATTAATCCAGAGAAAGATTTTTGTTTATATTGAATTGAACCCTAATTTTTAAATAAATTGCCCCTCATTTACTCCTAGTTAAACCCTAAAGCTCAGGAGAAGACGTGGAACTAGTCCTCATTGTATGTGGCAGGCAGGGCTTTGCGTGGTTGAAGATGGTTGTATTGCCCTGCAATGAGAACCTCGATTTTTTTTGCTCTTGAGCTAATCATGGTCAGCCATTCATTAGTCAGTACACCTCTTAACCAGATTCCCCTACATGGCCCATAACACTCTTCATGCAGATAGAGAAAATGAGAGGGCTGTGATCCTGCTCAGTTGGAACAGATAGAGGCACCCCTGTAGCCTAGAGGGCACATCTACATCTTTGGCCATTGTGTCAGCTTTAGGCTGCCTCTGAATTTGTAGTGAAGGAACACCTCCATGTATTTTTTTTTTTTTTTTTTTTTGCATGAACTCCTGTTAATCCAGATCTCTTTCATTCCCTGTTGGTTTTACTGCTTGCTTGAACTTAAATACAAGGCTTCCTATTTCTCCTTTCAAAATTTCATCTTGTTTGTTTCAACCTGTTGTTCCAACTTACTGATACTAAAAAAAAAAAAAAAGTCTTGATTCCACCATTTAGCATATTAGTCCCCTCAAATGATGTATGTGCTTGGTCTCGTCCACTCCTAAAGTTGTCTATTTAAGTGAAGGGAACCAGGGATAAGGCAGGACTTTAAGGCATGTCTCTATACACATTGACCTTTGAGTGGGTACTTTAGGTAATGACATCCTCCAGCTGTAAGAGCAGGCAGACTTTATTATCTGAAAGACATTTTGCTCCCCTAGATACACAGAAATGATAAACTTTGGGATATGTTATTAAAATCAAAAAGTACCCTCTACTGCGTTTCTCAGATCGTTGAGTCTAAGTGAAGCTATTTTTCAGTTTATTTTATGTGAATTTTCTTACTGAACCTACAGCTAATTGCTGATTCCTCAGGACCTTTCCTCCCCCAGATGCTATTCAACAACTGTCAACTCTCTTCTAAAACTGAGGAACTTGCAGTATGTAGTCTATAACACATCCTTTTAAATCTAATATATATACTTATCCAAAATGATGATACACATCTTCTTCCCCTTTCTCTTGTTTTATATTACTTCTGAGTGCTTTTTCGCCATTTAACATTATATTTATTTGTTTGCAGTCTTTCCCCACAAGAATGTAAGCTGATTCCTGTTGTTGATTCTCTAGCATCTGATACATAATAAAGTAAAGTCGCTCAGTCATGTCCGACTGTTTGCAACCCCATGGACTGTAGCCTACCAGGCTCCTCTGTCCATGGGATTTTCCAGGCAAGAGTACTGGAGTGGGTTGCCATTTCCTTCTCCAGGGGATCTTCCCGACCCAGGGATCAAACCTGGGTCTCCAGCATTGCAGACAGACGCTTTACCGTCTGAGCCACCCGGGAAGCCGACACATTATAGGTGTACAGTAAATGCTGAGTTAATGGATGAATACATTTTTGATCTATATTTTCTGGAATTGCCTTTTTTTTTTTTTCCTTGAAAGAAGTCAAGATAATGGGCCTTTTATCCCTTCTTTCCTGTGTGAAGATATCCAAGTAAGAGAGTCCATTTTGAACTCTCCTCTCCTCTATCACTCCCAAGTTAAAAAAAAAAGAGGGAGGGATGTGTCTATGAACTGGTAGTGTTCCTCTACATAGTCATCCTGATAGCCCATGATCTTAGAACAGACCCTGGTACCTAAAGATTGAATGCGACTGTCAGATGTTCTGAAGTTCTCTTCGAGAAACAGACATTAAAGTAAAACAGAGAAGATGGGACTTCACCGGTGGTCCAGTGGTTAAGCTTTGCACTCCCAATGCAAGGGGTACAGGTTGGATCCCTGGATGGGGAAGTAAGATTACAAATGCCACATGGTGGGGCAAAAAAAAAAAAAAAGAGAGAAATAACTTAAAAAAAGATAAGAAAACATAGTAGAATGGCTAAGAACACAGGTTCTACAGCCAGATTATGGTTTTGTCATTTAGGCTTTAGTTTGTTATTTGACAAACATTATGTCATTTGTCATTTAGGTCAAGCAACCTCAGTTTTCCCAGCCTCAAAGTGGGGCTAAAAATAGCACCCATCTTACGGAATGTTATAAGCATCCAGGTGGTGTTGGACCCACAGGCCTTAGCATGATGCCATACTCAAGAAGTGATGGCTTCCTTCAGATGGTTTTCATTTTTAAAAAGCTTTGGGAAAAAAAGGTGCAGAGGAAGACATGAAGTTGCCTGTAACCTCATCCCCTAGCAATTACCTCTGTAAAATTTTTTGACATAAATCTCACGTTATTTCCACATGCAGAACCTATATAGGCTTTGTTCACTCAGCATCCTGTGTGATCATTTCCCCACCCACTCCTGTAAATAGTTTCCTTTAAAAGTGATATTTTATAATATCCAATGGAATGCTATGCACTGTAATTTAGAAAATACCTTGTTTCTCCAGATTATTGCCATCTTTTTTTTTTTTTTTTTCTGTTACAAACATTGTGATGAATAATCTTCTATCTCTGTGCGTTATCTTGGATTGTTTCCTGGAATGGGGGAATTGCTGAGTCAAAGGGCATGTGCATTTTTGAGGTTTTTAACACCCACTGCCAAATCACCTTCAGGAAGGTGGTACTCACTGAAGTCCCCTCCAGCAGAGCAGAAAACCCCCAGGAGCCTGCCCATTCACTTCTCTCTGGTGATGCTGCGTGGGTTATTCACGGAGGCAACAGTTTCTCCCATCTCTACTCGATTTGTTTTTCTTTTCTTCCCCCCTTTGTTTCCTTTCTTGGTTTTCTGCCAAACAGCCTCTTGTGAAAGGACCGCCTAATTAACCCTGTGCTAATTAACAATTTAAAATTACACAGTGCGACTGTTGGTGTTTAATTCTCCAGGAGCTGGAGCAACAGCAGAGCCCCCTCCCCTTCCTCATAACTGCACCCCCTGTAACTTCACCAGCTTCCCCGTAACTGCTGCATGGAGCCCTGGCCTGTCTCCTTAAGGGAGAGTGATAAAGCTGTCACATCACGTCTTCTCAGTTGAAAGAGGGAGATGGATGACTTTGTTAATGGGGGGCCCTGGGATAACAGGGTGGAGTCTTACCATTTTTTAACCGTCTTTGAAAAATAAAGACTGAGACTGGCAAAGATGCAGGGGTTTTACAGGTAGGTGCGAGGAAACTGTAACCTGTGAGAGGAGCAAGAATGGAGGAGGGGTTCCTGATGAAAATGTTAGAACTTTTCTCCACAAGAGGACTTCTCAAATGGCAGAGGAAGGCGCTCAGCAGAGAGAGGGTGTGAGTGCTAGGTCACTCCTGTATCTTCCCTTTAACTCCCTTACTGAAGAGATGCACTCTGTTGAAATCAAACTGAATTCTTAAAACCACCACCACCAAAGGAAAAAAAAAACAAAACCCATGCTGAGTCCAACACTGGTGGTCTTAGGTTTAAAGGGGATTCAAGGGTTCAACTGGCTGGAGAGGAGCAGGTGGCCAGAAGGGGTGCAAGTTTGTGGTGTGTGAGCCAGCCCCAGCCATCCTGAAGGATGGGGAAGGGGTGCAGAGCCGGGGTCGGGGGCTGCCTGTAAGAGCACGGGGACCCGCTGGGTTCTCGGGCTGCCCTCTGTAACTGAAGATCATTGATTTTACGGGAAACCATGTTTACAGACAGAGTGCTGATCGACCTCGAGTTGACTTCTGCCTCCTTAAGTAAGAACTACCTTTTTCTTATTGACTGGCTGATAAACAGAGTGAAAGGAACTACTGGCCGGGTGGGAGAGTGGGAGAGGGCCTGAGGTCCTGGGGCCCAACGGTGGGGCAGCGTTAAGCGATTCCTGCATCTCTGTGCTCTGGTCCCCCCATCCCTGCACCTCCCAGGGACTGGTGAGTGAGCCCAAGACTGACCCTGCCTGGTTACCTGGCAGCACAGGCTCCAAGCACAGAGGAGCAGCGATTTGTCCTAAAGCAGTGTCTCACTCAAGCTTTAGTAATGCACAGCCCCTGGGGACAGTATTAAAAATGCAGATTCTGATCTGGGGTAGGGCTGAGAGCCTGCATTTCTCACAGGCTCCCTGGCGAAGACAGGCTCTTTGGCCCTGAACCACACTTGGCTTAGCAAGGTGGCAAGAGCCGCCTGCTTACCCTGGCCAGCAGGCACTGACAGGAAGCCCAGAGCAGGTGCTTGGGATCCCGAGCGGGCTCCTTCTTTCCCACCAGCATCTCAGTGGGCTGTTGCCCCCTTGCAAATGAGGGGTCCCCTACGTGTGCCCCCTCATGGGGCAAGTGTCACCACCGCAGGGTATCTGTCTTTGCCCACAAGGCCATCTTTTCTTGACACTTTTTGCTGAGGAATAGAAAACAAAGTTGGGTGACTTTTTAAAAGTCTCGGTCCCTTAACCAGACGATTTATGGAGGAGGAGGAGGAAGAAGAGAGCAGAGCAAGAAAAGCCCACCAATTAATTGGTAAACGCTTTGCAGGTTTCTCAGCCCAGTCCAGGCTGGAGAAGAGATTGGCTTTACTGTCAATACACAAGTCCCTGGTGAAGCATCAAAGCTGTTCTCCTTTATCAATCGTGGCCTCCCCTTCCCGCATGTTCCTGTAACTTACCAAGCATTTATGACATTGATTTTACAATCGGGCTGTTAACCCTCCCGCCCCTTCAGGCCTGCCAACCTTTTTGGCCCAAGCTGTCAATCAGATGTCATCCAGCCAATCACATGCATCCTTAGGGAAGAGCCACCCTGGATTCTCACCTATATCCCAACTGAGCCTTGTGAGGATGTCTCATCGCATTTGCTGTTTGGTTTAGTATAGTTGTCTTTGTTTAAAATCAATATATCTTTTCTAAGGCACACGAAACTTTGTTGTAATGGAATTTGAGGTTATAAGCTGAGAGCTGGTGTGTGTGCACGCGCGTGCTTGTGTGTTACAAACAAAACATGACACGTTCTTCCAAAAAGTTGTTTCTCCTGAAACTTCTGGTAAACCTGCTTTCCCCATCTTTTCCCGAGAGGGAGCTATTGGCTCACTCTGCAGTCAAGAATCAAGCAATGAAAAAAAAGAATGGGAAGATGGAGGCGGGGGTTGGGGGGAACAAACCTAGCCAAAACCTTCATCCACTGTGTGTGAATGAGATAGTAGGTGGAGAAGCAGCCAAGTGTTCTCCAGGAAGGAGGCGTGGCGGGGAGGGTGGCCTGGGATTCACAGCGAGCACTCTGAAAACCTTGCGAGGCGCTGAGTCGCCTGTAGGAGTGGGGCCAGACGGAAGAAACGCTCCTCTGATGTTGTTGCCACAGGAGCAGAGCAGAGGCAAGCGATCTAGTGTCTCCCTCCCCAGGGACGTGAGGTCTCAGAGGGCAGATTGAGCTCAGTGGCACTTTGGAGTCGGAAACAGGAAAAGCCCCAGGGCTGAAGGACAGCTGCTTGGGTAACGACTAATAAGTAAGAGGCAGGTGTGGAACTGGGGCTGGCAGAGCCCAGCTGCCATCTCGGCTCGCTGTGAGATCCTTGACAGCAGAACCCACCCAGACGGTGGTGAATGCGCTCCATCCAGGCAGGGCGAGATCCTCCCTGCTGGCAGTGAACTCAGCCCACTGAGAATCTGGGTGGATCTTCCTAGAAACATCACGCTCATGTTTTGCACCTCCGTATTTTGAGTCTGAAGCTAGCTGAGGCACAAGCAAGGGTGTTCTGTGGGTTGTGGGGAGGAGATGGGAATTCGGAACACCACCTTTCTCAGTGTCCCAGTGGCATTGGAGTCAGTTTTAGATCTAGGGCCTCAGTTTTACTGCTTGTAAAATGAGACGGTGTTTTCAAGACCAGGGCAGGGTGAATGCAGCCAGGGGCCTAAATTAGGGGGCTTCACAGAGCTTGCCCAGGCCTGTACACTTGCCCTTGACCCCTGCAGCCCTCAAACACTTCTCCGTGAATTTCTCAAACTAAAAATGTGGTCAGTAAGAGCAAGGGCAGAACTTCGCTTCTAAATCAAATGGCATGTCCCCACTCAGGTTCATCATCCTTCCTCTAGGGCTGCAAAGTCATCGTCCTCCTGTCTGTCTATCTTCTGTCCCAGGTGTTCCCCTGGCCCACAGACAGTGTGGGTGACAGGGGTGGCTTTGTGTTGCCATCTGTATGTGGTGGGGCCACTGTTCTGTGTCCCGGCAAGTTGATAACAGTCCTCCTCCTGCCCCCTGCCTGATCGCCGGGCCCTGACTCTTTAACGTTGCGCTTGCAAAGAACTCAAATTCAAACTGGTCTCCAGGGGTGCAGCAGCTGACAGTCTTGAAGACAGAAAGGGCTTCTCCTGACGCCCCTTTCCCCGACAACCCCCCCCTCCTGTGACACCCAGGGGCACCACCCGCCCACTGAGCCTGGACAGGGTGGGCGACGGCCCGGGGTCCCGCTGCCCTGCCGTCTCTGTTGTGGGTGTGGAAGACAGAAGCCTGCCAGGGCAGAGTGCTCTGTGCAGGACCTTAGCCTCGGCCCTCCTAACCTCTTTCCTTTCTCTCTCTCTTCCCCCCTCTCTCCCTCCTCTCTCCCTTGCCTCCGCCCTTCAGGTCCGATCCGTACTGGGTGCAATGAAAGCTCCACGCAGGCCTTACCATGGAAGGCTGTGACTCGCCCGTCGTCTCGGGGAAGGACAATGGGTGCGGTATCCCTCAGCACCAGCAATGGACTGAACTCAACAGCACCCACCTCCCCGACAAACCCAGTAGCATGGAGCAGCCCACAAGCGAGAGCCTCGGGCCTCTGGACGGCCTGAGGGCCCCCTTCAATGAGCGCCTCGCGGAGAGCACCGCCCCGGCCGGGCCCACCTTGGAGCCCGCCACCGGCAAGGAGGTCAGCTGCAACGAGTGCTCGGCCTCCTTCGCCAGCCTCCAGACCTACATGGAGCACCACTGTCCCGGCGCCCGCCCCCCGCCGCCGCCGCCGCCCCCGCCCCTGAGAGAGGAGAGCGGGAGCGACAGCAGCGAGGAGGGGGACGAGGAGAGCGACGTGGAGAACCTGGCCGGGGAGATCGTGTTCCAGCCGGATGGCTCGGCGTACATCGTCGAGAGTCTGAGCCAGCTGACCCAGGGCGGGGGCGTGGGCGGCGGCGGGCCTCTCCCGTCGCTCTTCCTGAACTCTCTCCCCTCCGCCGCCGTCGCCGCCTCCGCCTCGGGGGGCAAGCAAGGGGACCCTTCCTGTGCGGCACCCGTCTACCCCCAGATCATCAACACTTTCCACATAGCCTCATCCTTCGGGAAGTGGTTTGAGGGCCCAGACCAGGCTTTCCCGAATACCTCAGCCCTGGCGGGGCTCAGCCCCGTCCTGCACAGCTTCCGCGTATTCGACGTGCGACACAAAAGCAACAAGGATTACCTAAACAGCGACGGCTCTGCCAAAAGCTCCTGCGTATCCAAAGATGCTCCCAACAACGTGGACCTGTCCAAATTCGATGGCTTCGTGCTCTACGGCAAGAGGAAACCCATCCTGATGTGTTTCCTGTGCAAGCTCTCCTTCGGGTACGTCCGCTCGTTTGTGACCCACGCGGTGCACGACCATCGAATGACCCTGAGTGAAGACGAGCGGAAGATTCTTAGCAATAAGAACATCTCCGCCATCATCCAAGGGATCGGCAAAGACAAGGAACCCCTTGTAAGTTTTCTGGAACCAAAAAACAAAAACTTTCAACTCCCTTTAGTTTCCACCGCTAACCTCATAGGCCCCGGACACAGTTTTTATGGGAAATTCAGTGGCATTCGAATGGAAGAGGAGGAGGCTCTCCCCGCCGGCCCCACCGCCGGCCCCGAGCAGCCCCAGGCGGGTCTCCTGACCCCCAGCACCCTCCTGAACCTTGGCGGGCTAACCAGCTCCGTCCTGAAGACCCCCATTACCTCAGTCCCCCTAGGGCCTCTGGCCTCCAGTCCTACCAAATCCTCAGAGGGCAAGGACTCTGGGGCAGCAGACGGAGAGAAGCAAGAAGTGGGTGATCCGGACTGCTTCTCGGAGAAGGCGGAGCCCGCCGAGGAGGAGGCGGAGGAGGAGGAGGAGGAAGAGGAGGCAGAGGAAGAGGAGGAGGAGGAGGAAGATGAGGAGGAAGAAGAGGAGGATGAGGGCTGCAAAGGACTCTTTCCAAGCGAGCTGGACGACGAGCTGGAGGACAGGCCCCCGGAGGAGTCTGGGGCCGCGGCAGGTAGTAGCAGCAAAAAGGACCTTGCTCTCTCAAACCAAAGCATTTCTAACTCCCCCTTAATGCCTAATGTGCTCCAGACCCTGTCGAGGGGCGCAGCTTCTACTAGTTCTAATTCCGCTTCTTCCTTTGTTGTCTTTGATGGTGCGAACAGGAGGAATCGTTTAAGCTTTAACAGTGAGGGCGTCAGGGCCAACGTGGCAGAGGGCGGCAGGAGGCTGGACTTTGCTGATGAAAGTGCCAATAAAGACAATGCCACAGCACCAGAACCAAATGAAAGCACAGAGGGGGATGAGGGGGGCTTCGTCCCCCATCACCAGCACGCTGGCTCCCTCTGCGAGCTCGGGGTGGGGGAGTGCCCCTCGGGGAGCGGCGTGGAGTGCCCCAAATGTGACACGGTCCTGGGCTCCTCCCGCTCGCTGGGCGGCCACATGACCATGATGCATTCTCGCAACTCGTGCAAGACACTCAAGTGCCCCAAGTGCAACTGGCACTACAAGTACCAGCAGACGCTGGAGGCGCACATGAAGGAGAAACACCCGGAGCCGGGGGGCTCCTGCGTCTACTGCAAGAGCGGGCAGCCCCACCCCCGGCTGGCACGAGGTGAGAGCTACACGTGCGGTTACAAGCCTTTCCGCTGCGAGGTGTGTAACTACTCCACAACGACCAAAGGCAACCTCAGTATCCATATGCAGTCCGACAAGCATCTCAACAACATGCAGAACCTGCAGAACGGCGGGGGGGAGCAGGTGTTCAGCCACACGGCCGGGGCCGCGGCGGCCGCGGCTGCAGCGGCCGCTGCCGCGGCCAACATGGGCAGTTCCTGCGGGGCCCCCTCGCCCACCAAACCAAAAACCAAGCCCACCTGGCGGTGTGAGGTGTGCGACTACGAGACCAACGTGGCCCGGAACCTGCGCATCCACATGACGAGCGAGAAGCACATGCATAATATGATGCTGCTGCAGCAGAACATGACCCAGATGCAACACAGCCGCCACCTGGGCTTGGGTGGCCTGCCCTCGCCCGCCGAGGCCGAGCTCTACCAGTACTACCTGGCCCAGAACGTCAACCTGCCCAACCTGAAGGTGGACAGCACGGCCCCGGACTCCCCGTTCGTGGTGAGCGGATTCCAGCTGGACCCCGCCGGGCCCGTGGCCGCCATGACGCCCGCTCTAGGTGAGGCTGCCCCGTGTGTGTCTGTCCTGACCGATGGGAGTGAAACCGGGGGAGGACGCGTGCGCATGTGCGGGCCAAGGTCCGCGTTGACTGTCAAGTCCCGTGGATTTCGTGAATCTTTACTCTCTTGAGAGTCGTTCTGTGCTCTGCTCGAGCATCCAGTCATCACATCTTTTTTTTTTTTTCTCTAGAATCCCTTGAACTCTTGTGTTGAGCCCTGTGGACAGTGGTTTGGGTTCAACTGAGACACATGTGCCCTCCAGCTCCACGGAAGTATAGTGAAGTTTGAGTGTTTCCTCTAGTATTTGGCTCTGGGTCAACTTTCCTTCCTGTTCCCATCCCCACCCCCCCCCAATCTGTCCCTTTCTCGATTTGAAAAATCGCCACAATTCCCCTCAACTTTTGGGTTCCTTTAAACAATTATTGAGATGTACAGGAAAGTGTCACTGCAGTTTTCAATAGGGACAGTCACCTCTGAAAGAGGATCTGAGAACTGTGGTGTAACTTATTTAAATAAGCCAGGGCTGGTTGTGAGCAGACCAGGAGCCACCCAGATACATCTCCCAAAGTTCTCCAGTGTTGTTACTGGGATCTTGATGCTTTAAAGAGGCAGGTTCTTTTTATTACCTTGCGTGAGTTGCCAGTGATTAGTATAGTTGGAAATTGGTTGACTTGGGGGGCACCGTGAGGAGTGATGTGATAGATGAGTAATGGATAAGTTCTAAAATTGCACATTAAAGAAAGCCTGGTTTTAGTATCAGATCCTGGTTAACGGAGCCTTTGTTGCCATGGAGTACATGGCTTCATGTTGGAAGACTGTCTTACCCGTTGGCTTCATTGAGCCAGAATGGGACCAAGAGGACAGGATTTGGAAGCCAAAAGCCACGACTCTTCATGTAAAAAGAACCGTGACCACTTCTAGGGAATAGCTTCTATAGCAAGCAAATGTACAAATCAGTTTCATGAGCACCAGTGTGGTGGTCGGGCCCCGCCTGCCCCAACTACACAAGCCTGGTCTCCGTTTCCTGACCCAGCTAACTTCTTGAGACCAGCAGTGATGTCCTGAATGACACAGGACCCCCTTACTAACATGGGAGTAAGTTGTTCTCGGCCTCAAAGCATGAGCAAGCACCTTTATCCTAGAATGGGTCAGGTTCACACAGAGGGCTAAACCTCCCCAGTGGGCACATCTTTATTTGTGTGGTCTTTCAGTGCTAATTGCTGCTGATGAGTTATATTTCACGGCATTTAATTTGTTTTTCCTGCCATGCATTTAAATTGGAATCCTGGCAACTTTAATCTTGTTCTCCGTTTTGGAACATTGACTCGTTGATCCTTTCTTACCAAGCAGTTTGAAGATGTTTTACCCACTGGTCAATCACAGATGCACAGGGATCAGTCATTCTATTTGTCCCAAGAGTGACCCTTGGGGGTTGCACACCTACAAGTGGCATCAGTACTCAGAAAGACTGTACTGTTTAAAGCCTACGGGGGTTGGGGTTTTCTTCATCTGGAGATTTAGAATCTTGCGGAAGCAGGTCTGGAGTAAATCAAATATAATGTAAGTGGAGCGAAGACACAGAAAATGGATGGGTTCATACTGGGTCAAAGTGAAGACTTTTTAATTACCTTGAAAACCAGTAATTCTGACTGAGGCTTGAATTGAGTGGTAGATAAATAGTTTGCTTTTAGCACCCACTGTCTGTGAGTCTGCGGGACACCGTGCATCATGAGCAGAGGGCACATGCGAAAGATATGAAATGAATCCTTGTGTTGTGCACATACATAGAAGATCCGGACTTTATTTCTCAAAGAGAATAGTGTTCTTCCTTCTAAAGACCTTATCCAGGTAGTCACAGAGGGCCCTTGAATTTCCAGCATCACTGCTTGGCAATCGAGGTGAGTCCCTGAACACCTCCCATGCCTGCCTTAAGCCACGAGTGCTGTTGAGATGAGGGTGAGAGTGACAAATACTTGATGTCAGAAGCTTGCGTGCCTGTGGGAGTGATAGAATGTGTCCACTCGGACCCGTTATTTCAGTCGTAGCACCTCAGCAGAAGGCAACATAGGCAAATAGAAAGAGCATAGCTTTCAGTTCCGTGTGGAGCCCGGCTGATTGGTCCTTAGGCCCGCTAGGAGAAGGCTGTGGGCGTTATTAGGCATTACTGGGCCCTACAGGGGGAAGTAGTGGTTGTGAACTACACTCCTGCTCACAAAGTCAATGTTCTCCTCCTCTCTTTGATGGAACCTCCACTGATCTTGGGGACGCATTCTTTCTAGACACCCTCAAGGAAAAACTCGGAACCATTGGTCTGGTTTGCTTGAATTTGCCTCCATCTGTAGGTGAGATGTTAGGCTTGAGTCCAGATGACCATCCTTCCAGACATCATCCGTTTGGATTATAGTTTAGCACAGCAGGGAGAAATGGGTGGCTCACCAAGGTACCTACGTGTTTCCTGAGTAGCCAGCTGGCCATGGGACATTTGCATCAGGTTTAAGAACTCCTCTGATTCTGGTTTTGATCGTAGGAGGTGTCTTTTAATCCCTGTGTCTCTCTGAGGATGTGCTCAGGACAGAACTCTGGGCCAGGGTGTCAGTCTCCAGCCTTAAAGTTAAATGTGGAGGGAGATGGGGCCCCCTCCTCTCCAAGACCATCCATCCAGCATGACTCAAGAGGAGGCACCGGCTCAGTTCTCAGTGCGCGCTCTCTCCCCCCACCTGACCTGCCTGTGAATTGGGTGAGGTTCCTCCACTTCTTGGGGACTGAATTTGTTCCTTCCAGCCCTGTGGATGTGTGGGAGCCCAAGCACTGTGTGTGGTATAGTTCTCAGAGGGAGTTTTGGTTTGCCCATCACCCCCATTTCACTGCTTCTCTGCTTCTGTCTTGGATTTGCATTTCATTTTAAGAGCTTGGAATGGCAACAGGGACTTATTTCGTTTGCATGTTCCCAGGATTTCTCACGTTCACTCAGGCACCCAGCAAGTGACAGCTGAATTTCTCTTTGGAGCGGTATTGATGTGTTGAGGTTAAATTTTAAAACTGAAGAAGATTTGATGCTTCAGGTGGTTGGCATCAGAAACAAATATATGTTTGCTTCTTGTCTTACCCTCCGGGCAGTTTCTGCTTTCACTGAACAATGAATGTGTTTCGTGGATGCTGCCTGGCCTGCATCCCTATTAAGGGACGGAGCTTTTAGGCTTGCTTTCCCCCGTCTCTTTTTCTCTCTTGTCGTAAGAAGAATGTCATAGCTATGGCTCCTCTCACCAGAGGAGATGGCAAGAGAGAAGACAAGCAGAAAGCTTCCAGAGTCTTCTGTCTCGCGTATGCAAAAGATTTCTGTGGCTTGCTAGACTGTCCGCAGGCTTCAAATCCTGCCACTCTGCTCAGTTGAGGCTGGACTGAGCTCCTCATTCAGAGTACCTCGTACAGCAGAAATAAGAAAAAAAAAATTTTTTTAAATAGTAACATCTTTTCTTTGATTAGCCACTAAGTTGGATTCTAATCAGTCATTAAAATCAAAAACAACCTTCAGCCCAAGCACATGTGAAAGGTCAGGTTTAAATATCATTTGGGGAGTGGCAGGGGCAGACATAGCTCAAGCGTGTGTGTGTTTAGGGGAGAAGCAAAAAATAGAAGCCGACGCTCGGCATTCTGCTCGACTGTAGGCTTCTAGGTAATGGAGGGAAGGCCTCTCTTTCCAAGCCTTTCTCGTGACAGAAATAAGAGCTCACAGTATTAACTTACGCCGGTGAGTGAGAGCCGGCCCTTGGTTTATTATGTAGGGCCATGATGGACTGAAAAAGATCCGGGCTGGAGAGGGAGGAGCAGAACCGTCTCAGACCCCATTTTTCCAGGGCTGTGAGCTGACCTTTGCGTTTCACTGCCCATCTCCACCCAACTTCCAAAACCTGTGACATTTTGGCTGCTCTGTACCCTGGCTGTCGTGGCAGATGTTAGGGCCCCTGTGCGGAGGGCTGGATACCCTCTAGAGGTTCAGCAAGGAGAAGATCGGATCCTTGTCCTAAAGAGGCTGCACCTGTATTGAATGGCTGAGATAATGCCAGAGGGGAGCATGACGTGTCCCAGAGTAGACTTACGTTCCATGCCGTGTGGGGGCTCATGGACAGGAAATGATTTTACTCTTGGGGAGATGTGGGAGGAACCATCACCTCTCTCTGCCAGGCAGGTGTGGTGAGGAATAAGGAGATCATTCTGGAAATCTCAGATTTAGAGCCGCGCTGTCCACTACGGTAGCCACTAACCTAACTGTAAATGAAGTAAAAATAAAATGAAAAATCCAGCTCCCCAGCTCTATCTTAGCCATGTGTCAGGTGTCCCATAGCCACGCGTGACTAGTGACTTTCATGTTGGACTGTCCAGATACCCAAAGTTTCCATCATCACAAAAAGCTCTGCTAGGCAGGGCTGCTGCTTGGCCCAATTCTGATTTGCTGCAAAGGCTTGGTGTCTTAGAACGCAGCTTTGACTCAGTTCGGGGACTGAAGCTTCAGATTCTCTTACGTCCAGTGAGTGACACTTTTATGTCTGTCTTTTCTTGGATCTGAGTGAGGAGCTGAATTCAAACATTCAAGAGATTATATGGTTCCTACCTTCTTCTAGGCATTCTTTTACAAAAGAAAAACAAAACAAAACAACTCAACCTTCTGAAAATTTTGGAAGGTCCATGAGAGAGATCTGACCACGTGAAGCTGATTTTTGTTGTAAATTTTCCCAGTGGATAGCACCTTGTGATGCTTGAAATGTGATCTTTTTTCGCTGAAACCTGGGTCAGGGATGGTGGAGGGTGGGCAGCGCCTCAGGTAGGACCACTGCAAGCCCAGCCTCTGATTCTCTCCCTCCTCTTTCCCCGCAGTGGGTGGTGAAATCCCCCTAGACATGCGGCTCGGGGGTGGGCAGCTGGTGTCGGAGGAGCTGATGAACCTGGGCGAGAGCTTCATCCAGACCAACGACCCGTCGCTCAAGCTCTTCCAGTGCGCTGTCTGCAACAAGTTCACCACGGACACCCTGGACCTGCTGGGGCTGCACATGAATGTGGAGCGCAGCCTCCCGGAGGAGGAGTGGAAGGCAGTGATGGGGGACTCGTACCAGTGCAAGCTCTGCCGCTACAACACCCAGCTCAAGGCCAACTTCCAGCTGCACTGCAAGACGGACAAGCACGTTCAGAAGTACCAGCTGGTGGCCCATATCAAGGAGGGCGGCAAGGCCAACGAGTGGCGGCTCAAGTGCGTGGCCATCGGCAACCCCGTCCACCTCAAGTGCAACGCCTGCGACTATTACACCAACAGCTTGGAGAAGCTGCGGCTGCACACGGTCAACTCCAGGCACGAGGCCAGCCTGAAGCTGTATAAGGTAAGCCCCGAACTGTCTCTGGAAGGAGTGGAGCACATCCCCCGAGTGACCAGAAGCCTGGGGGCAGACGGACACTTTGTGCCATTAACCGGAGGGACTGGCAGCTGGCTGGTGCCCTGGCATTGGGAGGGGAGCTGGTGATACGGTGGAGGGCTTCAGCTGGGAACTGAAGGATGTCTCTGTGGGGTGCCTCATTTGGGGGCCAGGTTGTATTTATAGCAGCCCAATACTATACATTGTTCACTTACCTTCCTTAGAACTGACTTCTTTCCTAACTCACAATTGTCATTTCCCTAGTTCCCCCTTTACCTTTGTGCTCATATGTTTCCCCTGCAGGCTTTCTGTTCTCCTTTTCCATCTGGTTATTCCCCGTTTTTTTAGCCTCTGCTCCCTGAATGCCCCCTGGGGTGCTTTGTTTATTTGTTCATTCATTCATTCATTCATTCATTCAAGAGATACACACTAAACCCCTCCCATACCCCCAGGCCCTGTTCTGAGCCTGCATCCATGCACAAGGCAGACAAAAATTCCCTGCCCTCCAAGAGCATCCATTCTTTTGGGGGGATGGGTGATAGACAAAGTAAATAAATTACATGATAGGCTAGAAGGTGGTGAGTGCTATGGGGAAAAACATAGTCAAGTGAGGGGCCCCTTTATTCTTTTTTCCTGTTTGCCGTGTTCTATGCTTCTGTTCTCTTCCTCACATTTTCATTTTTTTGCTGGGCTTCTCCTGCCTTCCTCCTCCTCCTAAGGCCTCTCTACTTCTCATTCCTTCAATCTCTCCTTCCTCACCCCAGCCCTCCTTTCTCACCCCTCCCTGCCCCCTACCTTCTTCCCCTCAGTCCATAGACGGTAACGAGATGGAGGGGCTCGGATACTGTAAATAGTCCTTCCACTTGCACGGCAGAATTGCTCCAGACGTTTCTATTGATTTTCACTGGACTTAAAGCCTCACCTTTTTCTCTAATCATCCCATAATGGCTTTAGTATGAACAATCAGGTACAAATCGCCATAAATCTGCCCAGCCTCCCTCCATGTCCCTTCCACGCCCTCTCTCTCCGTTTCCCTCCCTCTTATCAGTCTCTCTTCTTTCCATTCACACCGATTCCCACATCTGTGGGCCAGTGAGCACCGGGTTGCCCCTCACCCTGAGCTCCTTGAATCCGCTCTCTGCTTACGGTGATTTTAAACCGAGACTCCCAATAAGGAAGACCCTGATCCAGTCCCCACATCGGCCTCTGCTGAGATTGATAAGTGCGATTCATTTTACAGTCACTCATTCTCAGCTTGTGCAGAGGCCTGTGTTACATGGATGAGAAACCATTTTCGGGAAAGGAGGAGAAAGCAGGCACAAGGTGGTGGGGATAGAATGTTCTGGAATTGACTGCTGACTCAGGCATGAATGGGCTCAAGCGGTGCAGAGGGGAGGGTCTAGACACCAGACAGGCAAGCCCGCCCTGCCCTCCGTGAGCTGGTCCCTCACTGGTTGGCTTCCCTGAGTGCCACCCTCGGAAGGAGAGGCTCCTGGCCATCAGTTTAAATCGGAGATTCTCACTGGCCACAGGGTGGTGCCGGTGTGGTCGCGAGAACCTGATGGAGATACCCATTGGGGAAAAAAAGAGTTTCTAAATGACCCAACTGAGCAAAAATTAGTACGAAGGACTCGGTGCGGCCCTGGAAGGTCCTATGCAGCTTTGAATGTGATCCTTTAGAGGTGGCATGAAGCTGGCCTCTTCCATCTGAGGAGAAGCTTTGCCTTTTAGGTTATAAAATGCGTGGGGTGGTCATTAACCGTCCACACTATGGCTTCCAGTAAGAGCAGCCTTGGCTTTGCTTCATTCTAAAGGGCCTGGAACTTGGGGGATTCGCTGACTACTCCACTTGCTGATCCCCACTCCTTGTTCTCTGGTCTCACCTTGAGAATCGGGTAGAGGTGGTGTTCAGGGCAGATGTGAGGGAAGCAACTTGAGTGTCATCCTTTGTGCTTTGCTCACCTAGCCCCGGATGCTCATCCTCCCCTGCCTTAGTTCTCGCATCTTTTTTCCTAAGTAAAGATGGAGGAGTCTCCTGCTCAGAAAAGGCAGCGTCGCAGAAGTGAAGATGTGGAAATGCAGGGTGGGATGCAGGGACCAGCGCTCGGAGGAGAGGTGCCCAGGCAGTGTGTATGGCTGGCACCCGCCAGGGGTGACCTCCACCCACATTCAGGACAGAATTCCCCGGGTCAGGAGCCGAAGGTCGTTAGTCTGGTCTCATTAGTCTTTGGGTAACAAATGTCCCTGTGACTCTGCCATAGGGGGCAGGGAGCTCTCCCACCCACTCCCAGATGTGACCCTGCAACCTTACCATTTCAGTGCCCGCCTCGAGGCCTTTCTACCCCACAATGTGACTAAGATAAACTTCTCTCGCCACCAAGGGGGTCCCTCGCACAGGGTCTTGTTGTCAGTCCTGGGATTTGGGGTGGGGATTGGAGGTAGTTCGAGAGTCAGCCTTTCTCTAGGCCCTGGTGTGGCCTGTGGTAAATGGAGATTGATTGCATGTTATTTTTCCTCTTGCTAATGTAATCCATTAGCCCAGCACATGCATAATCAGTTTAGAGCACAGTTAACTGGATATAATCGAGTTCTTTACTGTCTGCTAGAGAAACAGCTCCAGATGCTGCTGACCCGGGGAGGGCACCCAGCTTCTCACACACGGCCCTCCTCACTGCCCCCTTCCCCATGGCCCACCCTCGCCCCTGCCCCGCCCTCACCCCACCCCACCCCACCCCACCCCATCTTGGTTCCCTGGCAAATTGCTCATGGATCTGTCAAAGAGATGCCCACACTTGCCTTCTGCTGCATCTTACTCAAGTGGCCGTGATGTCTTCGACTTCCTCGCAGGTCTCCCACCCTCTCTTCCCACCCTCTCCTCCTCCTTTTCAATGCTTGAGGAGACAGACCAGCAGTCTCAGGGGACACTAGCAGAAGTGTGGCTTTCCGGCCTGTCATTGGGTCTCAGGTCCAGAGTCTCTCCTCTTGGTGTCATAAATCCTGGCGCGTATGTTGCTGGATTAGGACTGAGCCATCTGAAAGCATGAGATAATTTCTTATCCGGACACAGGAGAGGGTTGGGCTGATCAGCAAAATGGGGAATGGGCGATACTATCTCTCTTGCCTGGGATTGTCTGGTTAGTTTGGATTATTGTGTGAGAGCAGTTTTTAAATCAAGATTAATATTCATCGACTTCTTCCTGCCTCCTGGAAGTAAGAGAAAGTAGGGTTCAGGTGGAGAGCCCCTGGCATCAGATGGAAGCTGTTTCCTTTTTTCTTGGCTCCCGGGTTAGTTTTCTGAAGTGCTTGTGATTGAACTCCTTCAAGTCTTTAAATACATTACGTCCTCCTACATATGAACAGGTTCCACTCTGAGAGGGTGTGTGTAAGTCCAACCAAGTTAGCCTAGGTACCCAGCTAACACAACTGGTGATACAGTACTGTACTGTAATAGGTTTATAATACTTTTCACACAAACATTAATAATACATTTTTAAAAAAACACGAGAATAAAACATTTTTAATCTTACAGTACAGTATTATATACTATAAGCTATAACAGTTTACTGTTACAGTACACCATCTGGCATACAGGGGTGGGCATCGAGTTGAACAGGCAAGAAGAGTTACTGACAGAGGAGGGAGAGGAGGAGGGAGACTGTTGAGCTGAAGGATCGTCAGCAATAGGAGACGGAGGGCCGGCTGCAATTTCCCTGATGCCTGACATTGATGGAGTACACGTTCACATCTTTGAAAGCTCACAACGTGAAGGTTCGTGCATCGCGGACTTATTGTAGCGGCGGCCCTGGTCCAGTCCCCAGTGGTTGTGTTATGTTCACACCCTCATGGCTGCCATCATGGGGGCACTGCGATTGAGCGTCACTGCAACACAGCGGGCAGGCCAGGGACCCCAGTCAGGCTTAGAAGCTGAACTCTTGTTTTTTTTTTTTTTTTGTCTATAGTGGTTCATCAGAGCCAGAATGAAAGTGTGTTGCGGGTAAGCTGCTTGTCTCTCGTGAGGGCTTGAGGTCCAGAAGAGGAATTGCACACCTGACTGCTTTCCCACATGAATGTTTTCACTTTTCTCTTGGAGGACCTGCTCCTGGGCCCCACTCCTTCCCCCCACAGCAATGTGGGGTGCCCTTGCTTGGCTTAAATAGTGGGGGGCACCTGGTACCGATGATGCCTGCCCTCCACTCTCCTCCGTGCTAGTGCAGATCGTGAGCCAGGGAGTGGGTTCAGTGCTCGTGTGAGCCTTTCTGTGTTTATCTGGACTTCCCTGCTGTCCCTGGCGGGCTCTCTGAAAATTGAAGTGTTTTCTGCTTAGGGAGGAGGGTGCCGAAAGGGCAGCTGGAGATCAGTGCACACCTGCCAACTATCAGAATCTGGGTTTCACTTTGATGTTTTTCTTCACCTGAGAGTCATTGGGATGGAAATCCATCAACTTGAGCAGATAGATTAAGACCCCCACCAGAATCTGTTACTCCAACAGTTCCCAGCTGACTTTCCTTTGATTGGGCCCAGCCCCAAGTTTTCATATTAATCTTAAGCTGTACACAAAGAAGCTTGTCTTCCCCCAGAGTTCGGTGTGGACCCCATGTGGGTTGTGTAGGGCCCCCCAGGCAAACCAAGTGGGAGACACCAAGTCTCTTTGGCCTAAACTGAGAAGTAGAGTATGGTACCAATTGACTGAAACATAGGTACCCAGATTCTCTGCATAGTGGACTTTGATGCTGTTCGGATTATTTGAGGTAGAAGGAAGGAAGAAACCCTCCACCAGACTCGGCATTACTTCGGAATCTGTCTTCCCAGTAGTTTCCCTGATGTGTAAGAAACTCGGGGTTCACTTTCCCAGCAGGGCAGTAAGTTCACCAAAGGATGTATCGACAAATCAGATGTACCACAAGTCAGACAAAGAGATTTGGTCTGCAGTTTGCATTTTTCATGCCCTTTTATGGATGCACAGCTCAGGGGGTCTTAGGCACTCAGCTGCACACTTTGTGCCCACAGATGGTGACTGGCAGCCTTTGTCCTGCTTGGAAAGCAAAAAGCTGCCCCTCCCGCCTTCCCCGTCATCCTTGCCGCCCTGATGTGGCTTCGCGTTTGAAGCCCTGTTACAGGTGTCATCTGGTTTACATCGTCACTCTGGAACCAGTTTCCTCAAACCTTGTTTTCTCATTAGGGCGACTTTGTTTTTTTTTTTTTTAAGTACATACCTCTGCCTTCTTCTCTCCATACTTTGGTGCCTTCAACCAAAAATGAAAGGCAGGGAGTGTTTTCCTGTGGCTGATTTAGAAGGTGTGAAAGGCCAGATGTTTTGGTAAATCTTAGCACATTTTACCTTCATGCCTTCCGTCTCCCAGCGCAGCTGGGGGTCTGAAGTTCATTTCCCTCACTTGCTGGCTGGGTTCGTGGGGTGGGGGCTTCTGGGGCCGGACTGGAAGACTGCATGCACATGGGCCCCCTGGTCACCACTGGAGAGCTGAGTGAGCCCTGGCAGTGGTTCTGGCCACCAGCTAACTTCAGGGGGGCTCTGGGAAGGTGGAAAGATTGAATCTTTTTTGGGAGGCAGGGCTCATACTGGGACAGATTGAACCCTTCAGTGCGGTAGGAACTGTGGTCAACGCATGATATAGGAATGCTTGGCCAACAGATGACCGGTGAGTGCAGTGTGAAAGGTCGACACCTCACTGCAGCCTTGTCTTCCCTCCAGAACCGTCCTGCATCTGAGAATCCCTCCAGTGTACCATTTGATTCAACACATTCTCTTAGCTGATTGGCTCTAAGCCGGGCTTTGCCCTCTGGTTACTGAGCTACACAGACTTTCACATCAGGAAGGTTGGATCCCTGTTAACCTTTTGGCTCCAGACTTTACATACCGAATAATGGAATCGAAATCTTACTAGGTGTGCCTGTTTTTAATATGTCCAGGAGTAAATATGCCACCTTGGGAGTTCCCTGGCAGTCCAGTGGTTAAGACTCAGTGCTCCCAGTGCCAGGGGGCACAGGTTTGATCCTTGGTGGGGGAACTAAGGTTCCACATGCTGCACGGCATGGTCAAAATAAACAACTAAATATGCCACCTATTGAAAGACCAGTTTCATAATCATTTGCCATAACAGTTCCTCCTTTTTTTTCCCCAAGTGCTTTAATATTTTTATTTTCTCTCACCCTTCCTGAATCCTGTTTGTGGATGGTAAAGAACTGAAGAGACTCCCTCAGAATATTATTATTCTTATTTGTTACAAGACTAGCATTCCAAGTTTACCTCCAGTGTAAGTGAATAATAAAATGTGGATTCCTTATTTTTTATAGTAAAAATTATTAGTATGAGTAACGTGTGTTCACTGTAGAAAATTTGAGAAATCCAGGGAAGTATAAGAGAATATAATAATTTGCCTAATTCCATCAAAGGATAACATGTTTTTCTTTCTTTTTTGATTTAACAAGATGGGTAAGGCATCTTACAAAATTGGAATTATGTTGCATGTATACAGTATTACACCTTAGCCCTTTCTCATACCTTTAAGTACTTTTCGATACTCTTTAAAGTGGAAGTCCTTTTTCTACTCTCATGGATCACAAGTTATCTAATTATCTCTTTTGGGGTTGTTGGGTTTTTTTTTTCCTATGCTTATAGTGATAGAAATAAGTGTGCGTGAGTGTATACATACGTATTATTCCCTTATGAAATCTCTTAGACACACACTGTGTTTTTGGTTTGCTTTTTTCATGTAACATATCATCCTGAAAATCATTTCAGGTCTATCTAGTTCACTCTTTTTAGTGGCTGCATAGTTTTCCACTCACTGACCAAGCCCTTGCTGATATGCATTCATGTTACCTGCAGTTTTGTGGTAGGGAAGTCTCTCCACACTCAAGCTGTTCCAAGAAGAAGGCCCTCTGGTGCTAGGGTGCCGTGCCAATAGATAGAGTCCTCCCTAATGGCCCTTCAGAAAGAAGATCCTTTCAGAATATTATTAACATTATTAAGAGTATTTTAAACATAAAGTTTTAAGTATTTTAACTATTTTAAACATTTCAAGTTTTATTAAGAACATTTTGTCTCCTCCCTATAAAAGATGATGTTCAAACTCCCACATGGTGACCAACACAGTCTTACTTTTCTGTTTTCATCCCGTTTGTGAATTTGTCCCAGTGTGTGTCTCTTTAATTGTTAGACAGGGTGAAGATGTTTTCATGCATTTATTGTCCATCTGAATTTCTTTAGTGACTTTTCTGTTCATAGACTTTGCCCTTTTTTCATTCATTCTTTCATCTATTTTGGTGGGTTGGTCTTTTTTTCTAATTGATTTGCAAAACCCGTTGGTTTATCGGGGCCTTTATCCTTCTGTGCCATGGATATTGCAGTAGTTTCTGTGAGTCTGTTATTCATCTTTCACTTAGCTTATAATACGCTTCAACCTACAGAAGCTTTTCATCTATGTGTTGTCCAATCTGCACATCTGTTTCTTTATGGTTCTGATTCTTTTCCCAGGGAGGCTCTGTTTTGTTGCTAATATTATAATAAAAGTAATCGCTAGCTCCTACATGACACTTAACCACTAGCAGGTACTGTCATACCTGCTTTACAGGTATTCATTGATTTATTCTTCTGTTGACCCACCTGTTTTCAAATGGGGGAAACCGAGGCAGAGGGTGCTATAAGTCACCAGCAAATGAGTGTTGTTGGAGTTGGTCTTCAAACCCAGGCAGGTTGATACCACTTGATTGATAGTTTCTTCAGTACTTTCTCCCCACATTTAAGACTTTAATCTGTGAGAGGTGTATATGGTATATTGTAGGGGTCTGTATTGTGTGATTTAGAACTACATTTTCTTTCAGATTGGATGGTTGATTGGTCAGCAGTTTCTCAAATAGCTATTCTTCCTTTGCTGATGTGAGAAGCCCTGTTCATTGTCCCCAACTTGTAGATCTTACAGAGCACCCCTGAATACTGTGCAGATTTGGGTCAGTCTGGGCATATTTACCAAGTATTGCTTGTCAGAAGCACTGAAGTGCAAGAAGAGGGAACAGAGGCAGACAGTCTCTTTTCCAGGCCTGTGAAGCCCCATGGATGGCATTTCTTCCTCTCTCCTTTTCCCTGTCCTCTCCCACATTTTCTCCGGGGTGGAATTTCTTGGATTAATTTCCTTCATCAAATTCACCAGGATGAGGGAGTCTCTAGGAGAGAAGGGGGCTTGAGAGAGGGGCCAATTTTTATTTGTTTGTTTCTTAGTGAAGACTGTGGGTCTCACCATTTATTTAATAGAGAAAGAACAAATACTGAATGTCCGAGAAGTTTGCTTTTCTGAAGTTCTTATTCGTGTAGTGTGGAGATGTCATGGCTGTGTCTGCTGGTTTCTGGGAGGGGCTGTTTTCAGCTACTGGTGACAGGTCTCCTTCTGGGTTCCAGAGATGGGCCACAGCCCTTCACCCTGGCTTGAGGAGTGGGGTGGTGTAGGAACTACCACTTTGTCGAAACACTTAACCCTCCTGCCTCCCCTCTCCCTCACCCCCACAAATCCTTAAGCTCTAAGCCCTAGACCTTGGGAAAGAATTCCCGTGGAATTCTTTGCATGGATGCCATCTGCCGTCTTAGGGGTGGTCTGTGACCCTTAGGAGAATTTTGGTGCGAATGTTCCATTGCCTCTACATTCCAGAGTAATTCCATGTGCTCCAATTGCTCCAGGTAAACCCTTTCTGGTGGAAAGCCGTGCCAACTCACAGCGGGCAAAGACGTAAACTCAACTTTGAGTCCTTTCAACTTGCCCAGGACTTGGACTAAAAGGGCAAATTTGAATACGTTTAGTCCCAACAGGTGTTTCTGGTTTTTTTATTTTGAAAGGGAAATTATAAGGGAACAATTAAGCATTGTCAGGAACATTGTTGGAAGGCAAGAGTTTTTAAATAATTATATAATACACCTGAACCAAAGCCTTGAGTTTGTTTTTTTTTTCCCCCAACATAACATGAAACTATAAATACTATTGAAGTGTAGGGTGGGAAAGGCTGTTGCTATGAAAACCATTTTGGTAGCACTGAGTCATTTTATACTTCAATATTTAATAAACTTAGGTTTTCAGTGCTTTTTGTTTTAAGTGATCAGGTCGTAGGGTGAAAGTTAAAAATGTTACAGACAAAAAAAAAAAAATTATATTGCTCAGAGAGATATTGGAGGTTATTGAAACCAGCGACATCAGACTGGTGACTCTGTGCAGCACTGAAAGTAGCACAGGGACTTTCCTGGTGGTCCAGTGGTTAAGAATCTACCTTCCAATGCAAGGGACATTGGTTCCATCCCTGGTCAGGGAACTTAGATCCCACATGCCATGGAGCAAGTAGGCCCATGTGCCCTGGAGCCCAAGAGGGTAGAAAACAAAAATATATGTATATATATATACACATATATATGTATGTATATATGACTAACCTTTAAAAATAAAATACCACTGCAAGGACCTCAAGGTCAAGGTGCCAAATTCAGCAAATAAAAATATGAAATACCCAATTAAATGTAAATTTAAGGCAAAGCCACATAATTTTGATTTTAAGTATGTTCCATAAAATAATAATCCTATTTCTTATCTGAAATTCATGTTTTCTTGGGCATCCTGTATTTTTGCTGGCAACCCTTCCCTCAGAGGATGAAGAAATTCTCTCACAGTCCTACCAACTGGCCTAATGGGAGCATGAAGAGAGATAAGTGGCTTCCTTGTTGGTAAAGCCCTTTTTTTTTTTAATGGGTCCCAACAAAAGAGGAAAATTACAGAAGCCTCTAATGATGATTTCCAATTTTTGTTATTTATAGAAAACTGTCATATCAGATTTTCGCGTTTTCTACATTAAATAAAGTGCTTTTCCTATAATGAAATCTGAAATTTTCTCCAGAGCTATTTGTTAAAATTTGTTTCTCAATAATTTTTTCATTATTCCCTTATATTTGAAGTGCTCTCACATCACACGGCGAGATGGATGACAGCATGCCCAGTTCGGTGCCTTGCGGCTTTGTCCAATGCTTCCCTTGCTCTTGCTTGGCTCCTCGGGCCTCTTCCTGCAGTTGTAACTTGTATGTAGGTGGTAGAAATGCACAGCCCTTGATCACTGGCTGTTTCACTTGTGCCTTCTACATGCAGGATGCTCCTAGGAGAAGCTGAAGCGGCTTTCAATCGGGACTAATCATCAAGTGTGATTAGCAAACCTTCTCTAGGACCTGTGTCCTCATTTTGTAAAAGCCAAACTAGTTAGAAGGTTAGAAATGTTTATCTACTGATAATATTTGATTTGTAACCTGTTAATTAATGGAGCAGGTTCCCAGGCCCAGGACGGGGGCCTCCAAAGCATACCTGGTCTCTTAGGTCAACACTTTTAACCAGTGTTTTCATTTGCCCGGTGGCCTGTGCATTGAAACTGTGGGAAGAATTTCTCGTCTCCTTGAAGTTCCTGTTGAGTTTCTCTCTCTCACTCTCTGACCACAGGCTCCTTCCTGAAGCTTGTTGGGCCCTTGTAGTCACTTATGAGCCGACCCCTGGACTTGTCTGGGTGCCCTGCCACACCGCATTGTCCTTGTTTGTCTGCAGGAGAGGAGGCCCCGGGGCCCCTGGTTCTAGGCTGGGAGTGTCCATGCACCCGTCATCTTGCTGCACTCTCCTGCTGCAGGCTTGGACCCCAGCACGTAGGGCACCATCCCCGGCTTCATCTCTAGGACACCCATAAATGGGGAGGGTTTTCCTTCCTGTGGATCAGCAGCTTATATCGAGTCTGATTTTGTGCTGAATCCTGAAGTAGGATTTTTGATTCAAGCTGATAAATCTTGTAGCATGTTACTTAAACACCTCTGCTGGGTAGGGAGCTTGTAGTGAGTGGCAGGCACTGGAAGTATGTTTTACCTCCAGTGTCTGTACTCTGTGACGAGGACCCCAGTCCCTGTCTGCCTTTCACGTTGCTCTTTTTTTTCCAAGTCTGCGTCCCTTTGGAAGAGTGCCCAGAGAACATGAACAGACACCAGGTGTACTTCTGAGTTAGGGGAAGGTCATCGTTCCAAAAACTTGGGGCGCACAAGTTGTCACATGTTTAAGTATGTTCCATAAAATAATAATCCTATTTTCCCTTCTCCTACCAGCTCTCTCATTTTCTAAAATCATCGAAGATGGAGCCTAGGGAGCATTCCTTGGTTCCTCCAGTCAGCAGAGCCAGCAGGCTTGGGTCCCGGCACTGCCATTTCCTCAGTGTCCTAGACGTGAGTCAGCCAGTGTGACTCCGCAGCCAGCTGTGGTTTAGGAAGCACTGTGGGGAAAGATTTGGCTGGAGACATCTGCTTGCGTGGGTTCTTCCACTTCTGGTTCTCGGACTAGGATCCAACCATTTGTATTTATTTATTTTTTTTGCCCAGTCTGAGTTCCTGTTAGTGATGGCCACAGCTGCCAGTGTGGAAAGATGCAACTGTCTCTCCAGGGACTGGAGTTCTGTAAGCTTGTAAGCTTGGTCCAGGCTCATCGTGTCCAACTTTGAATCCACACCCGCCCACCCTTCTCACCACTGTCCTCTTGCTGTGATCATATTTGCATTTCTGGTCCTTCGGCCCTTTGAGTTTATCCAAGTCCAGGCTCGGGGCATCTGTGGGTTTGTTACGAGGTAGTGAGTCCTCAAGTCATTCTTCCTTCTTGACTTTTCCTCTCCGATGTTCTAGGACCCAGAGGACCTCAAAAGTCCTTGAGACACTCCTCCGTATTCACCACCTGCCACAAACACTGTCGCGTGCTTTTCCCCCTTTGCCTGGCCTGCTCTTTCCTCCTCTTGGTATGGCAACTGGAATCCAGTCTCACCTGGGGAAGTCTCAGATAGCAATGACAAAGCCCAGCTCCACTGAGGGAGACTAATTACACAGCTAATTAATCCAGCAGATGTCACCGTAAATGCTCGTTTCTTTATAATTTGGATCCACATCTCCGAGATAGGCTTTGGGCCCTGATGAAAGTGTCTTTTTTTTTTTTTTTTTTTAATTCAGACTTTAAGGGAGAGCAGGTTTCCTGGCCCGCCTTTATGTTCTGGTGACGGATCCCTGGTTTTCCAGAGAGCTCTTTCCCGCTACTGCAGCCACAGATGGTTTCTCTGCCCCGAGTGCGTGTCACACCATTTGGCACCAGGCTCATTCTCTGTGTTGTGTGTCAGTTTGTTTCTCCAGCTGGTTTGTAAACCTCTTCAGAATACAGGCTGCCTTAACCAGCGAGTATCTCTCAAGAATGCCCCACGACACAAGACAAGGAGACGCCCACAGGGGGTTACCGATCTCTTTCCCACCACTCTCCTGTCTTTCCCAAAAGCAAGTTGGTTTGCCACGAAGGTAGCTGAAGAGAATTTGAAAGGTGCCGTTTTGATATCGGATGGTGAAAAAGTACAGAACATCCGTAATTTGGTGAGTGAAATGGAACAGCTCACAGATGGGACCAAAAAGGGTTCTTGGAGTCGGGGAGGGATGTTGGGAAGCAGGAGCAAGATGGTGTTTGTGGTCCCTCTGCCACTCAGTGATAGGAATGAAACGGACAGACTGCAAGGTCTGGTTTTCTGCAGGTGACCTGGGGGCGCTGTGGACCTCGCAGGTGATCTTCAACCTCAGGCTGGCAGCCTGTGCCTGCTGAAGCTGACTAGTTCCTAGTGGGGGGTTATTGCCCCCCGCCCAAGGCCGTGATGCCTGAGTTCTCCCTGCTAACATCCCCTTGCCCTCCCTTGGTCATCCCCACCTGTGAGCGAAATCACTATGTCCCCTCCTGGCTTCTGTGGCACCAGTCTTCTGGCCTGTCTCCTTGGTCTCCTTGCTGGCTTCACTTCTGTTATTTACGGTAAATGCTTAAGACTTCAGAATGTGGCTCAGGCCTGCTTCTTTTTTCCATTGATAATTCTCCCCCAACAGCATCTCGCTTCTGGTGACACTGGAATCTGCCCTTGAGCCCTGCACTCTCCTTCTGCTTGCTTCTATACCGGACGTTTCTGGTCGAATGTTTGATAGTTGACCCTCAGACTTAGCATGGTCTGAAGAGACGTCTTGCTGACTGTGTTACTGCCAAGCCTCCTCTCCCCCAGACTCCCCCACCTCAGTCAGGGCTGTCGCCAATCTACCGTTCACTCAAGCCTGAAAGCTGGGCATTATTGTGGCCCCCTCTTTCTTTCACTCCCCTCTAGCCAAATCATCACTAAGCCCTGTCGGCTTCACCTTCAAAACATGTTTCCACCACCTTCCCTGTCATCTTTCCCTGGGTCAGCTCCTTCCTTGCTGCGCCTCTTGCCCCTAACTGTCCACTCTCCATGCATTAATTTCATGAAGAGGAAAATCAGGTCATATCAATCCCCTGCAAAGACCCAACAGTGGCTTTCCATCCCTCAAAAGACAAGCCAGCCTTTCCGCACTGGCTTATAAACCTCTCTGTGACCTAGACTCCACCCACCACGCCAGCCTCATGTAACCCCGCTTCCCTTCCTATGACACTTCAGCCGCACTAGCCTTCTTACTGTTTCTTCAACGGGCCAAGCTTGCACCTCCTGCTGGACCTTTGCACTTGAGGTCCCACTGCCTGAAGTGAGCATCCTTGACCTCGACATGCAGCTCTGGTCCTCAGAGAGGCAGCCCCTGACCACCCACTCCCAAGTAGTTACCGAGAGGAGCTCTATCTGAGCCTGCTTCTCTGCATTGACAGTTATTATCTATTTTTCTTGTTCGTTTGTTTATTTATTTGTCTACCACAAGATCGGTGACCTCGGTTGTCTTATTAATGGCTGTATCCTTGGCATTTAGAACAATGTCTGACACCAGCTCAATAAATACTTACTGAATGACAAAAGTGCTTGCAGAATGTGCCAACGGTTTCCTTCAGTTCTAAGATCTAGCGTAGCAGCCTGGTCTAAACCCCTGACTTTACATAGTTGTCAGTCCAAAAGCATATGTCAGAATAAACTGGATGTCCTATGTGGACCAGAGCTTTCCAGAGCTGTTTATAACCATGCTATTTGCTGTCAGTTTTGTGCAGCTTTTTTTCTGTACTGACCCACTGAGAAACAGTCCTGGGACAATTAGCTTGTGTCCAAGTATTTTGAAAATTCTCACTTGCAGCTGGCCTTGGCTCTGTGTCCCCATGTTTTATCAGCCAAAATCACAATTCTTTCTATCAGCAGTCATAGAGATTGATATTGAGGTAGAAAAAGTGATGATACTTTGCTCCTGCTTCATAGTGTAGTCAGTTTTTATAGTGGTCTGTCTCCTCGACTCAATTGCAAGATCCTTTACAGCAGGATCTGTTTATTCTTACCCAACTTGGTACCCTTCCCAGTCCTACAGGTATCAGATGGACAGTCAGTGTCAACTGAAGATTTGATACCCAAGGACAAAAATCTTAAATATAGAAACTTAAAGACTAGGTTCTTCTGTTTCCTTCAAATCTGCGCTGTTCACTCTCCAACTCTTTGCTTCTGAATAATGCTAGTTAGCCCCAGGAGAACCACGTGGCAAAATGTATTCCCAGTAAGAGAGAAACTCCAATTTCCTCTCCTCTTGCCCCATGTTCAAGCCATACATCTTGGAGTACCTTTAAGGAGCAGGATAATGTACTAACTTCTTTATGGCTATGTTTCTAAACTTTGTAAACTTTGTTGACTAGTGTCCAAAAAGAGATACATTTTAATAGGTGACTAAGCACATATGGGAGAGATACTTTGTATATATAATTGAAACAAAAGTTTTACAAAATAATTTTATGCTTAGTATATGAGCTACATTCTGATACTTTCTTTTTTTATCCTATTCCCTTGGTTTTTACACAAATGCTGGTTGCATTTAGGACACTGATTTTTATGACCCCCCCCAAGGGCTTCTCTGGTGGCTCAGACATTAAAGAATCTGCCTGCAGTGCAGGAGGCCTGGGTTCCATCCCTGGGTGGGTAAGATCCTCTGGGGGAGGGCCTGGCAACCTGCTCCAGCATTCTTGCCTGGAGACTCCCCAGTGGACAGAGGAGCCTGGTGGGCTGCAGTCCATGGGGTCACAAAGAGTCAGACATGACTGAGTGACTAAGCAGAGCAGAGCAAGGGATCTTAGAAAAGGGGTGAGGGGGACTGCCTGGTCCAGCCCTCAGAGACTCTGATTCATTGACTGTGGGTTTCTAATGTGTAGTTCCAGATTCAGAACCACAGCCCTGAAGGATTAGGACCTGTAGTTTGAAAAACACTGTCATGCAGGATATATAGAAGAGTTGATTGGTGCTGGCAGATGTGTACACGAAAGTTATCCAAGTCTGGAAGGAGGTGGAGGGAGGGAGGAATCACCTCCGGTGGTCAGATCAGAATAGACCTCCTGGAAGGAGGAAGGCTGGAGTGTGCTTGGACCAGCTTTGGAGAGGGAGTGATCACGTAGATGGGCCAACCAGACAGAGGACAAAGGCAGATTCATTTCTTCTACATAGTAAACCCGAGGCCGTAATTCTAAACTGATTTTAGTGACTAGCACTTCCTTTCATGCAGTTGTGGTTACTGTAACTTATCAAAAAAAAAAAAAAAAAAAAGTCAGTTGTGAGCCAAACATTTCATACTGGTAATGCAGTGGAATTGGGGCCTTTTTAGTATTTTACTAGTAAGAAAGTCCACTCAAATAATCTGTGCAAATAACAAAAAAGTATTTTTTAAAAAGTACCCCATAAACATGCTTCCCTGATAGCTCAATTGGTAAAGAATCCAAGTGCAATGCAGGAGACTCTGGTTCAATTCCTAGGTTAGGAAGATCCGCTGGAGAAGGGATAGGCTACCCACTCCAGTATTCTTGGGCTTCCCTTGTGGCTCAGCTGGTAAAGAATCCACCTGCAATGCAGAAGACCTGGGTTCAATCCGTGGGTTGGGAATATCCCCTGGAGAAGGGAAGGGCTACCCACTCCAGTATTCTGGCCTGGGGAATTCCATGGACTGTATAGTCCATGGGGTTGCAAAGAGTTGGACACGACTGAGCGACTTTCACTTTTCACCCCATAAATGAATCTTGAACTGTAGTTAATACTGTGTGTGCTAAAGCATTGGGGAAGGGTGGTAAAGTTTATTCATGTCTGCAGTTGACTTTGAAATGCATCAAAATGGAATCATCATTGATAGATGGATAAAAGGATGGATACACAATATATATAACAAAGTATTTTATTTTTTAAAATATTATCCTATTTATTTGGCTGTGCCAAATTGTGTCTTGTGGGGTCTTCAGTTGCAGCACTCGAACTCTTGGTTGTGGCATTTGGGATCTAGTTCCCTCACCAGGAATCAAACCCAGGCCTCCTGCATTGGGAGCATGGAATCTTAGCCACTGGACCACCAGGGAAGTCCCATATTATATTAGTTTTAGCATCAGGGTGAGAGGCATCTACTCTTTTTTTTTTTTTTTTTTTTGAATAAAACTCTTCTCTATTATTGAAATTTTCATGATGTAACTTTGAGTGCAGAATACTAAAACCTGATGACTAGGTAGTATTTCCACTGTGAAGTCCACACGTGGAAGCTGCAGGTTCGCTGTGAGTTCTCTTCTTCACCCACGCTGTCTTCCCCTCCAGCTTCCTACGAGAATGCTCTGTTGTGTCTCTCAAGAGTGGGCTCAGGGATTTCTGCTTTTTTGCAGAAGAACGGAACCATGAGGCAGAAACACACCCAACTGAGAGGTCTCAAACCACGCAGGAGAGGCGATGGGAGTCGAACAGGCTCTTGGTCATTCCAGAAGTGTCAGATGCTCACGAGATGCCAGGCACTAGAAAACTTCAAGATAGGATGCCCATGTGTCTCGGGAAAATCAGGTAGCTCTTGGGATTTTAGAGAGATAGGCTCCCTGGTGTCCATTCCAGAAGTTTCATATGCTCATTAGATACCAGGTTCTAGAAAACTTCAAGGTAGGATGCCCACATGTCTTAGGGGAAACCCAGGTAGTTCTTGGGGTTTTAAAGAGAGAAAGAGGCTCCCTGGTAGGCTGCTGGGATTTGAATCTCAACTCCTGCCCTTCACAGATGTGTGGCTTTGGATGTGACACTTAATCCCTCTGTCTTCCTCTGCTGTGAAACGGGCTCCTGAAATGACCTGCCTGGCAGGACTGTTGAGCAAGTTCAGTGTGATCCTACCTGGGATGTACCTGCCTGCAGTGCAGTCAGTGCATGGCTCAATACAGGTGCTCTCCTCTAGGAATGTCACTTTCCTGCCCTAGATTTTCCATTGTCATATGCAGGACACATAGGGAAGTTATTTTATAATTGGTTTTCAATAGTTTTTAACTTGGCACACCTTGGGTTTGGGGAATAGAAAGGCTGATGGGTTGTTTCAGTTTTCTAGACGGGAGAAAGCGTTTGTCTTAAGAGATGTGACCAATATGTAGTGAAGACTTTGGGCAAGTCACTTAACTTCGGATAATCTGCCGTGGTTCCATTGGAAGAAAGAGGGGCTGTGAGGGACCACTGAGTTCCCCTTCAGCACTGAGAAAGGGTGTTTGCAGATTTTTTTTTTTTTTTTAAAGACTACAGCAGTCTCTTCTCTTCTGTAATAGCAAGAAGTTATCTAGTGAAGTACTTAGGAAAGTTAGAAAGTGGTCCAAGTCCAGCTTTATTTTTGCTACTTCTTCTTTGACCCCTTCTCTGAGCTGTGAGAGGAATGAGAGTACTGACATAATTTTATAATAATATCCTGCCTAACCTGGGGACTTTAGAATTTGATTTTTTTAAAACAAGGCTACCCCACAAGCCTCAATAGACCCACATTTCCCATATGTGACCAGAATCAGGTGCAAGTAAGAACTGAAGTTTTCCCCATTCCCATTTGTGTATGTATATGTATGTGTGTGCTTAAGTAGCTTCAGTTGTGGTCAACTTTTTGCAACCCTGTGGACTGTAGCCCACCAGGCTCCTCTGCCCATGGGGATTCTCCAGGTAAGAATACTGTAGTAGATTGTCATGCCCTTTTCCAGGGAATCTTCCCAACCCAGGGATCGAACCCTTGTCTCCTGCATTGGCAAGCTGGTTCTTCACCACAAGCACCACCTGGGAAGCCCATATGTATGCATATACATACATACATTTTATATATATAGTTTTCAGATTAAAAAGCTAATGCAAATTCCCACTAAGGAAATTATAATACAGAAATGCTCAGCACAGAGCGTGAAGATTGAAAAGTGAAAGTTACATTCTAGTTAAACGGGAATATATTTGGTTTTGGCATCTCTCTAATGTCTTGTATTTGTGTCTGTTTATGTTTTGTAACCTTGGTGATACCACAGACTGTCGTAAAGGGGGAGCAGCTTCTGAGCACAGATGAAGTATTGGCTAGAGCTGCAGAACTGCTTTACCCACCTTGCCTAAGTGGGATCATTTCTATTGAGAACCACTGTGTTGGTGGCATGGATGGCTTAACATTGCCTTAGGAGTCTTCCTTCAGTGTTTACATTTGCGGCCATGCTTATGGCTGTACCATCTCGTCTCCATTCACTGTGGCAAACACCTGCAGTCAAATGCATAAACCGTTTCCATGGCAACCATTTGTTATCCATTAATTTACAATATTCCAAAGTTTTTCTTCAGCTGAATTTTTTTTTTTTTCCTTAAACTGTGCATTCCTCCTCTCCCCTTATTTGTATATTGGAAGTTAATCTCCTTGGCTACTCAAGTTATGGATGCTTTCTCCCTACCTCTCTTCTTTTGAAAGCTGATTTTTATTTTTTTTAGTTTAATGAATGAAATGACTAAACCTGGGACCTCTGATTACAGCTCTGAGTCAGTAAGCGGGAGGAGAGGCCTCTTTCCTTGGTTTTAAAGAAACAAGACCTAACGTGAAACAGTCTTTAACACCTGAAAACGATGTGCAAAAAAGTATGTGCAACAGAAAAATCTCACCAAGCTCATTGCCTGCCTGATGGTTAGGTCAGCATGAGCGGACCTGGCAAGTACACTTGAGAAACAGAGCTACTCTTTGTCATTTGAATGGTGAGTTGAATGGCTACTCCGAGGACTGAACTTGGGAAGCGTTAAGTTTCATGCTGGTGTCCACAGGTACGTGAGTAAGGTGTCCATGGTTAATGTTAGGAAAGACCTATGGAATGGAATGCAAATCAACAGCAGTAACATGCTAAGTTTGCAAATTTGGACACAAATGAGGAAATGCAGAAGGAAGTTTTACATAACAACACTCATTTCACATGTGGTGATTATTGCCACCAAATGTGATATTCTAATATGTGGATGTGGGGCCCCACAATTATTACTCCTTGGGTGAAATTTTACATTTTATAACTATCATATGCAAATCTTTTGCATTTCTTACACACTGGGGTGTAGGGGATGTTTCCGTCACTTAACTTCAATGTAATCGTAACCTTCCTTATTTTGGAAACATACAGACATCATCTTTACTTTCGTCTCTAGTAGGATTTGTGGGTATTTCTAAATGTTATTGATTCTGAGCTGTTTCTCACAGTTGGCAATGGCAGGTGAAGGCAGACACCAGTTTGGTTTTGTTGCTGGAGAGCTTGAATTGCTGTCATCTTCCTAGCTATTTCCGTTTTGAAGCGTTCTCACTGTTTCTTACACAGTTGGTGTCCTGGTCATTTTGGGTATTAGGACTTCCACATACTTTGGACTTCAGAAGCCACTCTATAAGAATAGATCACACGGAATTCACCGCCCCCCACCCCACCATCTAAAAAATAAATTTACCTTTGTTTTTCTTTGCTTTCCTCCAATTTTAAATAGTTTGAGTTTTTAAAAAGAATCTTAAAGGAGTACTTTATCAGGTAGCACTGCTGTCTCATGGGATGATAGCAAGAAAGAGCTCGTAAGGGGAGTAGGTGTGAAGTGTGTTATGTATACATACATAAATGTGCTGTGCTATGCTTAGTTGCTCAGTCATGTCCTACTCTTTGCGCCCCCATGGACTGTAGCCCCCCGGGCACCTCTGTCCCTGGGGATACTCCAGAAGAGTATACTGGAGTGGGTTGCCAAGCCCTCCTCCAGGAGATCTTCCCAACCCAGGGACTGAACCTAGGTCTCCCACATTGCAGGCAGATTCTTTACAGTCAGAACCACCAGGGAAGCCCCCCCCCCCCATATATATGTACATGTATATATACATATAGTAGATGTTTATATATATATATTTAAGTGAAGGTTTATTTTCCTCTTGTCCCCTTTTTCGTGTTGGGGGTCTCAGAGCCCAGCACATTCCTGTGACTGTAGTTGATTCAGCATAATTGATGCGGTCTCATTTCCCACAGCTGATGAAGATTATATCAGCTTGGTTTAACAGTCTCATTTTCTGCTCCCATTGCACACTTGTTTTAATGTGTTTCAGTTAATGAGGTAGAAGAGAGAACGAAGTGTTGCTGTTTATACACAGACAGTGAGTTTGTGCGGGGAGCCCCGCCACAGCCCAAGTGGCCCCAGGCGTCCTTGGGGGCAGGTCCCACAGAGCGAAGCCTCCTTTTTGGAACATGTGTTTTTGTGGCTAATGCTGATAATGATCATTAGCTATAAGCTTTCCCTGATACTCTTTATAATAGCACTTATTGATGTGTCTCTCATGTGTCATGAGAAGAAGGTATAACTTGCATTAGAGCTTGAGGTGCATTCAAGGGCACTGATACCACGCCCCCCCCTCCCCGGTGCCCTCCCACCCCCACCGCCAGGTTTGATTTCTGAGTCGGGAAGATCCCCTGGAGGTGGGATTCTCCTGGAGAATCCCATGGACAGAGGAGCCTGGCAGGTGGCAGTCCATGGAGCCACACAGAGTTGGACACAACTGAAGCGACTTAGCACACACATGCCTGCCAAAAAACTTTGTTAAACTCCAGGTTTCATCCACCAACCCCACAACCCTAGGTGGACCCTTCCCCAAGTAACAATCAGTTCATTAGAAATAATGCAAGTGAACCTATTTTCAGAAGTCCAAGAGCATCCACGCCTGTGGGCAGGAAATACTGAGTCTGAAACGGGCACTAAGAATTTGTGTATTATGAGCCGTAGGTCAGAACAGTGCTATTGGTAGGGATGGTAGGAGAGGTGGAAGAAACTGCCAGGGTGATTTTCTGTGAGTCAGGGGTCTGGTTTGGGTCATGACTTTGCATTCGCTCCTTCGGGAGGCAGGGTCCTGGTGCTTGGAGGCTGGCGTATTCGAGGGGCAGATTCAACCAACCCCGCCTTCTGCTTGGTGAGCAGACTGCGGCCGCAGGGCAGTCAGGAAACCATAGCTGGGGCCCTTTTGCATGTATTCAAATCTCCAGCTTCTGGGCACATGGGAAGTACAGGGAGTGTGAGGGTGGGGGCAGCAGCGAGTACCTTTGCCTCGGGGACCTCCCTGAGCCATTTTGAGGAAGGACACATGCTTGGGCTGCCCATACCCGCTCCTGCCATGTTTCACTGAAGGCCATTCCTTCCCCTCTCTCTCCCTCTCTCACAGTCAAGTGCCCTAAATGGTTAAAGCTGTCCCCCGGCCTTGGCCTGGTGCCAGCCCCCTTGGGGCGCTGCACCGGCTGGAGGCCCCCAGCACACTCTGGCTTCCCGAAGGCTCAGTGGCCCTGGGTTTCAGCAGGAATTAAACAATTACTAAGTCTTAGTCCTCCCCACCTTCCGTGGATTGACTCTATAAATTGTCAGCCTGTTGACATTTTAATGCGAATTATGTCATGTGGTATCCCCTTTGATTTCGACATGCCTCAGTTTGTAAATACATGAGCCACTGAAAGGCTTGTGGTTAGTGTACACTCCGGAGGCCTCGGGCTTTTTGGTGGGGGAGAGAGCGCTGCGCACTCCGCAGCGCTGGGAGCCTGCCCGGGGTGGAAAGCCTTTCAAGCTACCCCGGGCAGCTAGGAGGGTGGGTGGGCGGATGGGCATGCAAGGGCCCTGCCAGGAGCCCCAGCGCCCTGCCGCCGACCCCCCCCCCCCCCCGCCAGGCTACCAGGAAGGCCACCACTGCCTTTGGGACCAAGTCACAGGGTGTCTTTCATGGATGGCTGAGCACTTCCCCAAAGTCCCCGTGCAGCTCTGCCCTCCTGTGCAGCGTGTCCCCTCCCCCGCTGTCTGGGTCCCCAGCACCTGGAGAAGAGCTGACTTGTTCTAGGTAACTGCAAACCAGGAGGGCAGGGGAGCATTCCCCTGGAGAGAACTCCACTGCCCCAGTGGGGAACGTGGTTCTGGAAGGCTTTTTAAAGAAATGATTGATGGCGATTGTGAAGTTGAGGAAGGAGAGAAGGTATAGAGTGAGGATTATTAAGATATAGAGAGGAAAGGGGCAGACTGGCCATTTGTGTGGGAAGGGAATGGGAGGTTCCAAATGTTCAGAAAAATCCCAAAAGTGAATCCAAGGGAGGAAATGTTGAAATAGATTTTAAGAGGCCATTTCGCAGCAAGAACAGTCGAGAAACCCTGTGCTAGAACTCTGTTCCAGCCCACTGTGCTTGACACCCTATTTTCCAGCTTCTGATCTCTTCTTACTTGAGACTTTCCTTTAAAACTCGTAACCCCAGAGGAGCTGACGTCTTGGCAATGCTTTGCATGTAGTATGTCAGTGCTCACAAAAGCCAGAATTAGCCATTTTGAGGTTGGATGTGTTGTGCCTGGAGGAGGTTGGCCACAATGACGTCACTGATAGACCCTAAGGATGGACCAGAAGGAGAAACGGTGGTTTCTGCTTTGAATGCAATTATTCCTCCTCCGAATCCAGCAACTACTGGGCCTGCTGTCTGTGTTGCTGTTTGGCTGACTTACAAAAATGTCATGGGATCCTTAATGGCCATGGGTGGTCGGGACCTATTTCCCACGTGCTGAGTAATTCCAGTTTCATGTGTGAATAATGCCCATATTAAAGCAATTTGAGCTACACATAATCTGAAAAGGAGAAAGGGACCCAGATTCCTGTTGATCACATACACTTGCAGCTCATTGATTTCTCTGGTAACTTCCCTGAGTGCTGGGGAAAGTTTTGTTTTGTTTTGTTTTGTTTTGTTTTTTTTTCCTTTGGATTCTAGATCTTAATTCATTTTTGGAAAGTTGTAACACAAACAACTGATTGGAAAGTGGAGTTGCTGCCGAGATCCCTTCTTTTGCCTCCTCTGTGGATTTATCTGGCTTTTATTAACTCGGTGAAGGATGTGAGTAAGAGGGTGGGATGGAATGAGGGAGACAGGGAAGAGAGAGTGTGTGTGAGTGAGAGAGAAAGAGAAATATACACTCCTTAGGGGCACTGTTTAGTTGGTTATCATGAGAAATCATACTTGGTCCCCTTCCAACATCAAGCTAGAGTTTAGTGGTAAGTCTATATGTGAAATAAAATGACAAGAGATTATAATCATATGGCCTGTAAGAATAAGAACATTACTCTTTCCTAATTAAAAAAAAGTTCCAGTTGGTGTTCTTTTCCAAATTAAAAAAAATCAAAAACACAGTGGCTTCCAGTCTTTAAAATGAGCCCTGTGCTTTGTAAAAAGATCATAAAATGTTGTTTGCAACAGGTACATCAGTCTTGGTTACCTGCTTCCTCTATATTGCAGTTAACTGTTTATATGGGAAGTGTTGGAAACATGCTTTGAGACATAAATTTAGGGCCCTTTTCAACAACCTGACGTGTATTCTATAGCTTGTCTTGAAGAGGGAGGTTGGAACTTGTGCTTCTTGTCATGTCTTTCTTGTCTTCCAGAGGATGTAAAACTTAGAATCCCTGCCTGCCCTTGGCAGGTGCCCATTCCAGCCCCCTAGAAAATCGATTTGGAAAGGATTAGGCCACATGGAGACAGTTGGTTTCTCAGCCTGTAAATGAGGAGAATTCTGGGTGATCATAGCATTGCAACTAAGGGTATCAGTGAATTTACTTTTGTTCATTTCTTCCTTCTTCCTCAGTCTTAGTTCTTCAAAAATCAAGGCAACCCACAGTGTAATGGAAGGACCCAGGAATGGGGTAAGAGTTGGGGGCCGTATTTTGGCATAGCCGGGAACTGTCATCTTCAGAACTGCCAGTCCTTCACCAATAGCTGGTGTCCTTGACATTGCCACTGTGGTTGGGGGCAATTCAGTTTGACCTGTGACATGTTCATACCCCATGAAATTTTCTGATGCTGTGTAGGCTGTAGAACTCTCATGCCCATAATAGAGTTAGGAGCCCTGAGATTCTTTTTATTGGACCTTTGTTGTTTTTTTTTTTAAGGTCTAGCTAGCTAGCTAGCTGATGGAATAATGACGAATGAAAATGCAATGGGTCCTCGATGACCAAGCTGAACTCAGGTTCATGGACAGTAGCCGAGGCTTGCTCAGAAGGAAGAAGCTGGCCAGCCTCTGGGCAGCCAGGGAAAATGGGCAGCGACTGACCCATTTCTGTAGCACAGCAATGGCTTTGTGTTCACTCCACATTCCAGCTTGTTCCAGCCCCACAGGTTATTTGCATAGCACACAAACAGCGGATTGTACAATGCATTACAGGTATCGCCGGCCTTGGCAATGGACCATGGACATGAATGGGATCTGTGTGTCCCTGTTGTGAGACCATCCCAAACCACCCCCACGACTGCCTGGACAGAGTCCAGACTTGCGGAGGGGGTGGGGGGGATGCCCGACCCATCGGCATTCTAACTTCTGAAAATGCATTTATAGAAAGGGTGGGAGGAGATGGGATGAAAATCCTGCGGGAAAGAAGTGCTCTGAGGAAGAAAACCCAGGAGGTTAGTTTAATAAGGAGAGAGAGGGGAGAAAAAAAAGAGGGACGTTCGAGGGAGGCGGGGGATGCATGAGAAAGTGAATGAGAAGAGTTTCTGACAATTAACTAATTCTCCTTGCTCTAACCCATGACAGAATTAATCACACATTAACACACTGACAGCAAAATTAATGTCATATGCAAATTAATAGTGCAGGCTTGGCATTCAACAGCCTGTTGGCTTTTTAAGGCTGTCGTTGTCGTTACACCCTCCGGCCCCAGCCCATAGGCTGCTGCCTCGATGCCCCCACCACCACCCTCCATTCTGCCCGAAGATCCCCAGCACGGCTCTGGTGGTACTGAAGCAGCATCCCCTCCGCTGACTTGAAACAACTTACGGCAAAACCCATCAGCCATTGGCGACTGTTTGCTTCTCGAGGAGGGAACAAAGTCAGGGAGGAAGCAAGTGATTGGTTAGGAACTGTTTGGTGCTTACCTCCCTCATAGTTTTCCCAGCAGTGACTACCCCTGTAGGAAGGCAGGGGTAATTTTCTTGAAACACTCCTAGGAAGCTCCTGCTGTGTGGCTTTAGAGGTGCCTCCACGAAAAGACGCCTTGGGTTGAAGTGTTGTGTAGAGTACAGTCACATCTAAAGTCATTCTAGTTTTGGTTATGCGCTACTAAGTTGAAAATCGTCTTCTGTAGTTCCAAGAGGTTTAACCTGTTGAAACCAATTCTAAAGGAGGGAAAAAAAAAAAAGAAAAAATCACCACCGGAAGAATGAACAGTCTGTTTCAGAACACTCTGGTGGCTGAACTTGAGAGCCCAGGGCAAGTGCGAGCCAGCCCTGTCAGCGCCGATGACTAACCCACTTGTGAATTTGCCATCGGGGTAATTATTATTATGACGCCTCCTGAGTAATAGCACTGTGAGGCAGGCGTTACAGGGAACATACCGACGTGAACCTGCCTGGGAGGCACTCCAGGAAGGACGAGGCTGCTCAGAGGAGGATAAAAATGATCAACTGTTGATGTTGATGTGGAATGAGTATTGGCATTTTCTTAGTGGTGCTTTTTCATTAGCTCCCACTTCATCTACTACCAGGGAGAAGGGACTTGAGATTGATGAGGTCAGGACAGAGATCTGGGGCACAGCACTGCTGGCAGTGGGATAATGTTCATTCCCGGGGGCGTTGGTGCTTCTTTTCATTGCGCGTCTAAAACAAACCTGGAGACTGACCGCCTGGCCTGAATCAGGGCCCTAGACGTGGAGACCCTGGAAAATCATGAATGCAATACTTGATTTCATAAATGGAACAAGGAGTTTGCCTGTATCAGGGTTACAAGTATATCCCTTTTGTCCTTGATACCCAGATGGATGGATAGATGATGGGTGCTGTTTATGTATATGTATTTAATGTGTAAATAGATACATATGTAAATACACACGTATGTTTATTTATTTGCTGTAATTTTTATGTACAATATGGTACCTTAGATACTTCTAAATCAATCAGTTCTTATAGCGTCTTCACCATATATGGGCTTAATACTCATATCTGACTGACTTGGTATGGACAGAGCAGGGAGCTAGATTGGGGTGTGGGCCTCTGTTTTGTTCTTAGTTCTGACATGTACTGGGCTTCCCAGGTAGTGCAGTGGTAAAGAATCCACCTGCTACTTCAGGAGATGCAAGAGATGCAGGTTTGATCCATGGGTTGAGATGATCCCATGAAGAAGGAAACGGCAGCCCACTCTAGTATTCTTGCCTGCGACATCCCATGGACAGAGGAGCCTGGTGGACCACAGTGCATGGGGTTGCAAAGAGTTGGACATGACTGAATGATTAGACAACAACAAAAATGATATGTTCCAGCCTCAGACCCTGCACAGGTGCCTTAATAGCATCTGTAAAATGGACCCGTTTGCCTCCTAATTATTAGGATTGGATAAATGTGATAAATTTGATAAATGTGAAGGAGTTCCAAAAATGGTACAGCACATAGCAATTGAAAGCACATTTCTTACGATTTGTATCTAATCACACAAAGCAGTTTCACAGACAAAAGCCAGGTAATGGGAAAACATCTGGGGCAACAGTGCATTGCGACCGCAAGCGCCACAAAATGTGCTTGGCTGCACCCGTGCTTATCGGCCACTCACCTTGACTCCAGTCCCCGGGTTCAAGGTGGTGACCCGATGGACCTCGTCACTGTGACTCAAGGAGGCTGGCCTCCACGTTGTCCCATTCCTGTACGTGCTGTAGAGTTAGGCTAAGTCCTCATTTTAGTCGTCATGCCTCCCGCTTGGCTTTCATTGGCATGTTGGATTAAGTAGAATGTGGTGAACTTAGGCTGATAGAAGGAACAGTTGGCAGTGGCCAGAGGGAAGGTCCTCTAGCACGGATGGCCCTGAGCTGGTGCCATGGTTGGGAGATGATGGGAGCTCAGCCTATGTAGCAGAGGGGTCGCCGAGTGGAGCAGGCTTGCCGAAATAACTTCAGAGGGAAGAATTGGGGTGCAAAGAGAAGAGTCAAGATGTGGGTGTCTTGGGCATCACTGCCTGGGATTAAAGTTCTCAGGACAATGGGGCATGCACTTCCGGTTATCACACCCCTGACATGTGGAGAGGAAATCCGACCTTTCTATTCCGTGGCTGCAGGGCGTGAGGCAGCAGGTGTGACAGAGTTCTGCAGATGCCGCAGGGCCAAGGAGAAGGAAGTGAGACTACCTCGGTAGCTGGGGCCCCAAAATGCCTTTCGGAGGAGCTTGGTTTGGGGGCCAGGGGCTGGGCCCCAAAATGCCTTTCGGAGGAGTTTGGTTTGGGGGCCAGGGGCCCTGGGTCTCCCCGTGCCTAACTGGGAGCTAGGCCTGCTTCAGTTTTGCATCTGTGCCTGTGGCCATTTTACTTTTTTCCTGGACACTGCCTGCTGCCGGCAAGTGTTGCTAGGAGACCAGCGGAGACCCATCTTCTTCCTTAGGACAAGGCCTTAGCCAGCTTCCCAGGGCCTGGAATCAGCACGCATCACAGCACATGAGAGCCAGTCTGGATACACGGCCCCTCTCTGCCCTGGTCCTTTCCTTCCAGACGCCTCACCTCCTTTCTGCATGTGGTGGCCTTTGTAGCATAGAAGCATCCAGCAGAGGCCAGGCCACGTCCCCCATCTCTGTCATGCCTGTCTCCTTGGTATTCAGATGCTTTATCAGGGACCAAGGGTGGCCCTAAATCCAAATGACAGTGAGGTTCCCTCTAAAGATTTTTCTAAGGCCTTTCTCAGGTCACATCTGAGCAGCCCAGCCCCCCTCAGCCCTGTCTCCCCCTCTCTACTGCCTCATGGTCTCTTGCAAGAGCCCCCTGTATTTCCAGCTCCTCATGCCTTCCAAAGGAAAGAGAAGCTGGAGGAGTTTGGGCCATGGAGTCCTGGAGGGAAGTCACTGGTCACATTTCTGTGAAGGGCTCGTGCAAGTCCCTGGCGGCCACATCTCCCAGACGCTCTGCTGGTTGTCGCCCTGTTACCTCCCTGTGTCTGAGCCTGGTGCTGGGCACGGGGGCAGGAGGAGAGGACCAGCTCTGTAACTGGGACCTCGGTCCTGGAGTCAGAGGCAAAGAGTGTCTGTGCGTTCTGCAGGGAGGTTTTCTTCTGATCTTTGATGGGTTTGCTTTAAAATTTTAGAAAATTGTCTTCTTCCACTTGGGGAAGCTGGTCTGCAGGTTCCACACAGACTGGCCGTTTTCCCTCTAAATGTTTTATCATCTTCCTACTTGTGAGGGGACCCAGGGGCCTGTGTGTCCTATTGGTGAGCATGCAGAGAAGAGTGTGATTTTCTGCCAATGTGTAGTGGCCTTAGGTCTCTGATGAGGCACTCTGACGTCTGGTTGTTGGTATGCTTTTGAAATGCTCCTCATTATGCCATTGCTTATTTCAGGTTTTCTTTTTTTTTAAGTTGGTAAACTGGTCATTTGGACTGTATAAAATCATTATTGTAAGTCCTTGATGTGGATTACTATGCAGCTGTTAAAAATAATGGTGTGTTTGTATCTTTAGTTGGAAAGATTATCTCAACATAGTATAAAAGTGCTACATATATAGCTTATTTCATTTATGTGAAATTGTGAAATATTCTGCATGTAGATTAGAGATGTTTAGATGGATATTGGCTAAAAGTGAAAGTTGCTCAGTTGTGCCTGACTCTTTGTGACCCCATGGACTGTAGCCGGCCAGGCTCCTCTGTCCATGGGATTCTCCAGGCCAGAATACTGGAGTGGGTTGCCGTTCTCTTCTCCAGGGGCTCTTCCCAAACCAGAGATCGAACCCAGGTCTCTCACATTGCAGGCAGATTCTTTACCGTTTGAACCACCAGGGAAAGATTCATCTTAATGACAGAATTTAGTGATTTTTTTTGTTTGTTTGCTTGTTTCAACATATTGCCTTCAAAAAACCCCATATTAAAGATTTCACCTTACCAAGGGTTTCTGAACCTGATTATGCATCAGAATCAGCTGGTGAATCCTTTCAAGTATAGTTTCAGGAGTTTTGCCCATGAGTTTGATTCTTGGAGTCTGATTTGGAGAAATATTAATACAAGGGATCTGTGTTTCTAACAAGCTCCTGGGTCTTTGAAGGGCCTTTAGGAAGTACTGACCCTGATGAAGGAATGTCCTGTAGAAGTACCTCTAACCAATGGTCATCGAGATCTCTGAATATTTCCACTTTCTTTACATTCAGGACTCTAGGGGACATCTCTAATTGTTAGAATCCGTTCTGTTGCTGCTGCTGCTGCTGCTAAGTCGCTTCAGTCGTGTCCGACTCTGTGCGACCCCATAGACGGCAGCCCACCAGGCTCCGCCGTCCCTGGGATTCTCCAGGCAAGAATACTGGAGTGGGTTGCCATTTCCTTCTCCAGTGCATGAAAGGGAAAAGTGAAAGTGAAGTCGCTCAGTCGTGTCCAACTCTCAGCGACCCCCATGGACTGTAGCCTACCAGGCTCCTCCGTCCATGGGATTTTCCAGGCAAGAGTACTGGAGTGGGGTGCCATTGCCTTCTCCGCCGTTCTGTTGAGATACTGTCTGTTCTGTTACCTGCAATGGGAGAGGCGGTTGTTTCCTGTTCCTCTCTCCCAAAAGAGGAACATTTTCCTGCTGATGCTATTTATCATATTAACAGAATGTAAAGGATGACTGTATGCATCTCATAACAGGCTGCTGTCAGATTTAGCCATATCTGCTTTTTTTTTTTTATACCACTAAGTATTTTTCTACCACTTGTTTTTCAGTAGGTGCACAGGGCACCCCAGCATGAAGGTGCCACAGTTTTAACTGAGCTTTGTGCTCCCACCTCATTTCATCACTTGGCCCCATCTGTGTGCCTTCTCCATTCAACTGAGTACACATCTCTGATGTTTCTAATTTTTCCCGTGAAGTGGTTTCCAAGCTCTTTATCATCCCCGTCACCTGCCTCTGATGTGTTTGCTTGTGGACGCATCTCCAGGGTGACGAGGCTTATTATGGGATGTCTTCTTGGTGAACCCTCACTGGTTGGTTACAGAGTCTCTCTCCTTCCTTGATATAGATACCGAGTCATTAACTTTCTATCCTCTTCTTAAGGAGCCACATCAAACCCTTGGCTTCTATGGAACGTGGGGTCTCCTGAAAGGAGCAGGTTTTACTGCTGTTTTTATTTTCATGGAGCTGACAGTTACCAGGCCTCCCTGTCCTCCAAACCTGAGGACAAGACTTGACATTTAGGCTGTTTTCCTTCATCCTCTTGATTCCATTTCTCAGCCCTGCTGGTCACCATCCCGTGTGTATAATATCTGGATATGTGACCGTAAAGTCATCCTCTTCTATAGATATTTTTTCACTTTTATTTTTGAGTTCAAAAGTATTTCTTGTCTAATTTTTTTTTTTAAACTTCTAGAAATGCAGAGAAGCACAAAAGAGAAAAACCCCTAATCTCACCACCCAAAGACAGTTTTAATTTTAAGCACTTTGGCATACATAATTTTAGCTTTTTCTGTACAAGTGGGATATTATTTTGTAGAATTTGAATGATATTCTATCTTGTAACTGGCTTTTCACTTTGCAATGTTTGTTTTTGTTGATATCACTAAATATGCTTATACTGCATGATTTTTAACAATTGGATGAGGCACTGCCATAGGAAGATGCCACGATTTATTTGGCTACTCCTCCACTTAACATTCATATTGTTTCTAGTATCTCACTATTGTAAATAATATTTTGGCAAGGGTATAATGTAAATAAACAAATTAGAAGAGCTCTTTCTGCATAAAAACTGCTAAACATGTGTTTGTTCTCTGTTATGGTTTCACTCCACCCCTCCAACCCTAATTCATCATTATCTTTTGCTGTTGATATGTTTGAGATTCCCAAGTTACAGATTTTTATATAGTGAAGTCTTTTCATTTCTTCTTCCTTTGCCTTTGTGAAGCTTAGAAATCCCTTTCCCCTGCCCACACCATGTCACTTAAATGTTTGCTGTTAGTTCTCCCATGGTGTTTTGACACTAAACTTGGTCATCCATCTGGAGTTTATTTTGGTATATGTCATGAGGCAAGGATTCCTCCATGTTTATTTTGTTCTCAGTTAGTTATCTTCCCAGCCCCACTTACAAAGCAACCCACCCATCCTTTCCTTCTGCACTTACACGCGCCACCATATCACACGCTAAATTCTTATTTGGATCCGTTTCTACACTTTCTCTTGTTTCATTAATTTGCCTTGACTTGGACCAATAATGAACTATTTTAGTTAGTTACTTTAGTTGTGTAACTAAATACTGCCTGGTATTAAAGTGTTGTAATTCTCATCAGTCATCTTTCCAAAGTGTCTAAATTTCACCTGTTTATTGTTCTCTATGACTTTTAGACTCCATGTGGTGGTGGTGGGGGGGAGTAGTTGATGGGCAGAACCTCTGTCTCTATTCACATTCTATTGAAAATGTTAGATTATAGAGGTCCAGTGAGGTCACTATGATTTCCTTAGACTTTTTTTTCCAGGTGGGCTTTCATTTATGATCAATGTCCTTTCTGCCACATTCCTAAACACAGAGACACCTTACCAGACTAGAATCAGATCATCCTGTTTCCAGATTTTTCACAAGGATATCATGAGAGACAAACCAGATGTCATTAATTTCTGATGATCCACCAGTTCAGTATTAGTAATAAGAGCAGTAGTGACATTACTTGAGGGGAAGATAAAGCAGAAAGTCAAGAAATGAAAGATGTTAGTCTCTTGTTCTGTACTTGATGAATGTATGTTTGATTCTAGTGATTCATTACTTTTCTAACTGCTTACAAACATCTGGTTAAGTGATTTTAGATGTTTACCACCATCATGCTCCAGTCCATAAGTTTTAGATTTGGGGGCCATTAAAAATCGGGAAATGTGCCCCTCTTGAATATGATTTTATTTTTTCCAACCAAAGTAAAGCATTGAAATGCATGCGAAAGCATACATTGAAATGTTACACAGTTCCCTCTAGGGTGGTTGGTGATCTATCTGCTTTATTTTAGAACAGCCCTGAGAACCATGGCCTGGCACATAGTAAGCACCCAGATATCTGCTGTTAACACTCTTCTGCATTTAATAAAATGTGTAGACATGCTTTTAAAATGCACACTGAGACTCCTTCTTGAAAGGAGGTGTTCTGTTTTCCCCTTAAGATCTAGCTTGATGTATGTGTTTAAACTGAGGCTGACCACCCTGACCTGGAAAACCTAAACTTAGAGAACTATCAGGGGTGGCACCTTCTCTTCCCTGTTCTCTGCTTCTAGGTGTTGATGAAAGATCTGCTCTCTGACCATGTGTGAGATGGGATCAGGGTGGTGGTAGAATTGATGTGGTTTTATGTTAGTGTCAATTTTAAACCCAAATTTTTGCAGGTGAATCAGTTGGAGAACAGTACAAGTGAACGTTAGATGGAGAACAAATGAAGGGGGTATTTGGAGAAGGCAGTGGTGCGGGGTGGGCACCCAGCAAGGGGGGAAGGAATTGCTCCCCGCTCACTTCATCGTGATGAAGGGTAATGATAAAGATCAGTGGGGGAACTTGAGTAACGTGGGCGATCGGGGGAAAGAGGTAGCAGTCCACAGATTCCTGGTTCCTTTCTTGTTTTTCTAGTAGCAGTGCATTTCCCTATTTCTTTCTGGTATCAGGATATCACATCATTAATGGTTGGGATTAAACGAGCCCATGTTGTAGATCAGGCAGGTCATGGGCCAAGTGTCTCCCTCCCCAGCCACCCACCACGCATCTGGGCAGCTGGCTCTTTGTGAGTTGGCATCCTCTCTCCCTCCAGACAGACAGACTTGCTCCAGCCCTGACCTCTGTGCTCTGTTGCTGACTCCAGAAGTGTCTTCTGAGGGTGTCACAGTGAACCCTCAGAAGAGGAGGAAAAGTGAAAGTGGTTGGGAAGAGACAATTCCAAGCTGGTCTCTGTGGCAGATGGGCTGGGGTGTCAGTAAGCGTGGTCTGTGGATTTTGAGCATCTTCTGTACCTGGGGACCTGGCGAGTTCCTTTGAGCTGCTCAGGTGTCTGGCATTCCCTGCCTCACTCTAAAGGTGGAGGACTGTCTTCTGTTGAAACCCTGACCCTTTCCCACCCAGAGCATCTCGGTTTTGTTGGGCCACTTAGCCCTGCAGTGCAGATCCTCGGAAGCCACTGTGACTGTGCTTCTCTCTTTCATTTGGTCTAGACATCCTGCCCCAGGTCACTTTTCTTTGTGAATTACACTTTGCTACCCATTTGACTGTCCTGAACTTGTGGAATTGTATGTTGAGAAACAGGATTACAGAGAGCTCTCTAGACCGCATGACCTCTAGAGCCAGGAGGCTTTGAGTTCAAATCCCGCCCTACCATTTAATAACTGTGTTCACATGAGCAAGCGATTGTGCCACCTTTGTGCCACCTTTCCCCACTTGTAACTTGGACAGTCGCGCTTTCATCAGGCTGTTTTAAGGATTAAATGAGCTAATATGTCTAAGTGGGCAGGACACCACTGCCTGGCACAGAGTGAGTGCTCTGCAGCTGTGGGCTTACATTCATCTGTGTTGCTGAGAGTCTAAGTATTCAAAAGGAAAACAATAATTCTAACTTTCTAGATAGACATCGTCCTTAGATACTTCTTTTTAAATGAAGAGAAGGTTGTCTCTTTTAGAAAATTTTTAAATTTTATTTAACAACGTAGTAACCAGAAGGTGGAGCTTCATTCCCTTTCTCTTGACCGTGGGCTGGATTTAGTAACTCACTTCTGATGAATCAAGCATGGAAAGGAATATAGAATAACTTGCCAGTGGGGCAGCCTGGCAGGACCACCTTCTCTGAGTGATGAAAGTTAACCTGACTGGTGATTAGTCAGTTATGTTGACATGTTCCCCGGAAGTGATGCAGTAGCCCCAGTCAAATTGTGAGAAAATATCTGACCAATCAGAATCGAGGGAAGCTCTACAGACACCTGACCAGTTCTCTCCAAAAGTGATGAAGTCACCAAAGACATAGGGAGGAACCGGCATGGATTGGAGACGTAACATCTAAACGCTGGGTGGCATCCTGCGTTGGATCCTGGCACAGAGAAAGGGTATGAGTGGAAAATACCATAAATGTGCAAAGTCTGTTCTTCAGTAACAGCTTTGTGCCCATGTCTGGTTCTTGGTTTTGACAAATGTCCCGGATGTTAAGATGTAAGACATTAACAGCAGGAGAGGCTGGGGTGAGAACACGTGGGAACTCTGTACTCTGTACCACATCTCTACTGTTCTTCTGTACATCTAAAATGATTTCAAACTAAGAAGCTTTGAAAAAAAAAAAACAAGTTTAAAAAAAACCAAAACCAACCCATCCTTACCTGCTTGTTTGAAAAATGTCTTGAGTTTTAAAGAATACGAAGTAAGAGTGGAAGGCCCTGCACTGCCTCTTGTTCTTTTGTCTCCACGCCTCTCAAGGGCAGTGACAGTGAACAGGAGTGCTTCTCCTATAGACCTCCTCCTAGGGGTGTGTAAAATAAAGTCAAAGTCACTCAGTTGTGTCCCACTCTTTGTGACCCCATGTTCTGTACAATCCATGAAATTCTTCAGGCAAGGATACTGGAGTGGATAGCTGTTCCCTTCTCCAGGCCATCTTCCCAACCCAGGGATCAAACCCACATCTCCCACATTGCAAGTGGATTCTTTACCAGCTGAGCCATGAGGGAAAGCCCAAGGACATGTAAACATTTGCATTAAAAATCGTAAAAAAGCCTTAAAAAAAAAAAAGCTCCCATTCTGCTTATATGCCTTAGACTGTTGGAAACCTTTTCATTTTAGTACAACTGTTTTCCAGATTCCTTTTTGGGCACATTTTGGCTCTTCTGAAAGATTTATTTAAAGCGGCGTTTGTTTAGCCAGCGCTTAATTTTATTTTCCACTCCGACTTCTAACCCATCCAGGTCCCATTTATATTGCCTCTGCCCTTGCCAGTCTTGAGAAAGCCTCCCGAATTAGCATCATCTGAGAATTTAATTAACTTGCTGTTTACTAACCCTCTCCTTTCAAGATAATTAATGAGGATGTGAAGTGACACCAGGCCCGACACGGCTCCCAAGTGGCACCTGAGCTGCCACCTCCCCAGGCGGGCCCCTCGGGGGTGCCAGCTCCCTCTTGTTTACCTTCAGTCCTGTGGCCACACTGGGTGCAGGCACAGATGTCCAAAGTTTGCTCAAAACTGGGCTCTTCTGCCTCACCTTTTATCCACCCGTTTTTCTGCTGTGTTAATTAAAAAGCCTCATTTTACTTAGAATGGAACGCTTATTTTTGTGTGTGCTATTCCCTGGACAGAGTCTACATTACTGGGCCTGAAATTAAACTAGCTGAGAGAGTCAAGAATTACAGTTCCCTTTTGTTTTCTGTAAAAGCGGCAGCAGAGCATCTCCCTGCCCCCAACTATATACTTAATCCAGAAAGTAAGAGGTTGTCCTCAACCTAGAATTCAGTACTGTCTCTGAAACTTTCCCCAATGATGGACGTGTTCCATATCTGCTACCACATAGTAGCCACTAGCCACAAGTGACCATGAGCACTTGACACACAGCCTGTGTGGCTGAGGCGTGGAACTTCAAATTGTATTTAAGTTTAATTCAGACATGCATCATCACAAGTGGCTAATGGTTACCATATTGGACCACCGCTGTCAGTGCTTCTTTTTTAGTCTGCCTTGGGTTATCTGTGGCAGGTCTGAAATTCCCGGCAGTTTCTGTACCCTCCCCAACAACTTTCTTTTCTGGCAGAGAAGGTAAACTGATCTCTCCATCACATTCGGCAAGCTGTAATTAGGAAGGTAAGTTTTCCAAGGGAAAAAGATGTTACTTTGTAAATCCAAATGTAAATGACTTGGATTATCCGTGTCACTGAGCGCTTCATTCATGCAGATAATTGAGAATTGACAGTGTCCTTTTTCCCTCAATTACTTCCTGATAGTTCCATGTGTTACAATGGGAGGAACATGGAGCTGTTTTTAAATAGCTATGTTAATGTCCTCATTAATTTTACCTTTTCCTACCAATTAACAAATATTAACTCTAGTGGCAGAATTAAGTTGGCTTCCCTCATGAAGCCACATTCATCCTGAACACCCTTCTCACCGGAGCGTGGTGCAGCTTAGCTTTCTGCCTTTGGTTTTTTTCAGTCTACTGCTCCCAATAGAGGCATTGGTTCTTGGGGGATCTTTGCACTGGGTTATTCACAGTGTAGCGCAGTGTGGCACCACCAACGCGGATCCAGGATAAGACCGGGGTCAACTTGCATGCCCTCCCCCCCCCACCACCACAGGCCCCATTCTCATTTACAAGTGGCAGAGACAAACCCAAGAGCCTACAGGAGCCATGCAAGCATCTTCCATGGGTGTTAGTGCTGGCTGGAGAACGCCTGCCTGCCCGATCTTACCCAGATAACTGAGAAACACAGTCTATAAGTCTTGGTTGTACAACAGAGTCACCGATCATAATGTGTTAGTCCTGAAGTTAAGAATTTTTTAAAACTCAAGAGTTTTGAAGCTCATACCCACAGTCTCCTCAGTTACGGCCAGTTTCTCATCTTTGACCTAATGCTCTCCTCGTCCATGAGACAGTGAAGAAAGGCATCTGTATAGCCCTTATTTCACAAGGTAGTTGTGAGAACCAGTTGAGCTAATGAAGGAACAAGCCCTTTGAAGTCTGTGTAAGGCTAGATAAACATGGATGGTGTTATTGAGAGAATGTTTAAATATTTTATTTCTCTAAATCCAGACTTCCTGATTACTCATTGTTGGATGTCAAGATCATTGCTGGCATTCTCCTTTTAAGAGATGCTTAGGAAACAGAAGCGTGGTGTTTGCAGGAAGATACACAGGGACGATCGTGACCTAATTTTCCACCTTTTCATTTTGCTCCCTGGGCTCTTTAAACACAGGTTATTTTCAGCTGCTGGAGAGCACAGAGGATGACTACTTTTTTTTTTTTTATTGTCGTTAGTAGTTCCATCATTAGGTTGGTTAAAAGTTGAATCGGTTACAAGTATTGTTTAGTTCTGAATAAATGTATAACCTGAACTGTTACTCAGGTGGTGTTGTTCACAGTGGTTATAGACTGAGATGTGGAACTTGAGAACAGGTACTGCCAACTGCAGAGCACGTCTACACACATGTTCTTATGTTCAAATGTCTGAAAACAAGGATGAATTGTTCTGGAGTGACTTCATAATTCCAAGTTAAATGGTACTTGAATTACTGTTGACCTTCACTTTGAAACAGCTTACTTTTGTAACAGGTTTGTATGTCTGGCTCTTACTGGGGTTTGATGAGTTGGAAGGAACTTATTTTGCTTAAAAAAGTGTGTGTGTGTACACATGACTGTGTGTTCACCTCTCTTCATTGATATGCTGAATGATTGGGTAAAGCTTTCACAAAGTTTTACATCAGGGTTAGTGCATGGTTACTAGATGGACAAATCCAGCCAGTTACTTGTTTTTATAAATAAAGTTTTATTGGAACACAGTCCATCACTGCTTTTGTGCTCTGGTAGCTGAGTTAGGCAGTGACGACAGACCAGATGGCCCTCAGCCTAAAATGTTTACTGTCCAGATATTTACAGAAAAAAAAATTGGCCGACAGCTGATCTAGATGGTAGAAATATGTCTTTTAAGAAGTTGTATTTTTTATAAATTCCGGGGAAATTGTGGATTCAGAAATTGTTTTATCCTGGTCCATCCTTAAAATTGCAGTTGTCAGCTTGGTCTGCTCTGGTTTATTTCTGTGATCTCAAGAAGTTGCTTATCAGATGTTGGATGCAGTGACCCTGGTTTCATGGTAACTAAACCTGCATCAGCTTCTTGCTAATGTACTGCTAGTCATTTTATTCCGTAGACTGAGTAGCTTTCAGTGTTTCTATGGGAAGGACACTGCTCATTAGTGAATATGTTCAGCCTTCAGTTCAGCTAAAATCTGAATGCCTTCTCAACCTGAAACAGGCAGTATTATTCTAAACGTTAAGTAATCTAGCTGTCCACGAAGACAGAGTGCTTCCCGGTCATTACAAGCTGTGCGCCACCATCATTCCTCACCGTAATGCCGTGAAGTAGGTTCTTCACGTCACCACCCAGATTTTATCACCGAAGCGGGAAAGGGTGACTTGCTGAAGGTCACATAATGAGAAAGCCCACTGGCAATTTGTGTCATCTCGTGAGTCATGTTGGCGCTGGGAAATGAAGCTGGCACCAGTGGGACTCACACCCAGGGGCTAGCCGGTCCTCCTCACCGGTTCCTGCCCAGCGAGGCCGACGATTTCATTAGCGAGGTGAGTGAACGGGCGATCCAGTAATTAATTCTTCTCTGTCTAGACTTAGGACCCCAGTGAAATCGGATGGTGGGGAAGGCTTCCCAAGTCTTCACATGCCCCCCTCCAACTGATTCTCATCACCCAGCAATGTTTTTTCTTTTAACTTCGCCTGACCATTCATGAAGTATATTTCTATTGATTTACTCTCTGGATCCTCATGGCCCTGCGTCGTATGATGGCCTTATTCCATTTGACAACTTGAGGAGAGAGCTCAGTGCCTGAGCCCCACTTCCCCTGCTCCCAAGCCTGTGTTCTTGCTGCAGAATGACCTGAATGATGTGCGTCCATAGGAAGGCACATGGTCCCTGCCTTCAGAAGCCTTCCAGTCTCATGGGGGAATATGCCACATACATAAAGCTGGTAACTGGCCTTCATGGTCTCAGTGGGAAAAGATGTGCTGTGAGGTGGAGGCTTTGAGGTCAGAGGAGAAAGAATCACGGTGGACTGTGAAATAGGGGCGGAGGTGTGATGTTCAGAAAGGGGAGCAGGATTTGGCTGAGCTGGGAGGAAAGTATACACGGGAAGGAGTGGCATGAGCCAGTATCTCTCTCTCTCACACACACACATAACACATGCGTGTGCACACACACACACGAGCTGGAGCTGGGAGAGAAGTATGCACGGAAGAGAGTGGTGTGAGCCAGAATCTCTCTCTCTCACACACACACACACACACACACACTCGCCTGTGCACACATGAGGCCACTGAGGGATGGAGTTCAGGAGACAGCAGAGCCGGCTGGAGAAGGGGGTGGTGCAGCAGAGGAGAAGGTGAGAAGATGCTCTAATGGAGGACCTTTCTCATGTACAGAGAATGATGGAGACAGTGATTAGAGAAGATGAATAGTACCTCTGATTGTTGTGTGAGGAAACAGGAAGCAGGAATGTAGATAGACAGATGGGGAATGAATGGGTCCAAAGCTGGCAGAAAGACCCCCACTGTAAACATATGTGTTACCAGAAATCAGACTGGCTGTTGGTTCCTCTGGCCTCATGTTATTATAGAGTCATCTGGGAAGGTCATTGAAAAATATTTAACACTTCCAGCTTTTAAAAGAATTATCTAGAGTCTATATTAATACAGAGCAGGCTCCTAGATCTGAGATTCCACACAGCTGCCACCCAACATGTTGAGGTTTGGGGAGTGACTGGCCACATCCTTATACTGGGGCCCCAGGAAGCAACCACAGACCGGTCTGGGTCCATGTGTCACCGTGCCCCAGTCGCACAGTCCCTGCTAACGTGTAGTGTGCATCAGAGCATCCTGGTGTTCCAGGGCTGGCAGGATCTCAGCCATCCTCTCCCTAGTCCTGCCTTTCTCCAGCATCCCCCCAAACCTCCCCCCGGCCCCCTTACACTGCATCATTTTGCTCAAGGAAATTTTCCCAGTTGCCAGTTTTATAGATGCAGTTTTCTGAAACTTGGATTTTACTGCAGAAGATCCCTCACAGTTCTCTAGCAGGTTTTGCGAATCATCATCTGTCCAGAATGAAACTGCCCTTGCACCCCAGCGGACCTTCTCCTGTGGGTCCCACCCACCTCATACGGGCTTTTTGGACATGCTGGGCCAGAGTGAACTTGCTGAAAATGAGGAAGGGATGTTTTGGTCAATGTGGGCTGGTTGGTGAAAACCCTCCCTATATTTCACCATTTAAAAATAAGTTTTGAAAAATATAACTCACTGACTGGCCTCACAGCTACATTCTGTTGGGACATTGAGAGCGGAACCAGGAGGTGTGGTATCTCTGGACCAGGTCGCTTGGAAGACCCTGGGAAGGGTCTGCTGTAAGTGGGGCCAGCCAGTCAGAAGGCTGAGGAGCGTGGGGCTCGGGCATAAACTAGAAAGGGAGGGGGACACATCCAGGTGTTCAGTGTCTGAGCCCAGGTGGAGAATGGTTCCTTCCTCGAAGGTCTCAGAACTTGAAAACTGATGATAGTGTAACATATAACCAGTTCCTTGGGGTCCAGATAGCAGTGGGTCTCAGCATATAGGAGGACAGGAAACTCGGGAAGAAAATAAAGATGTTATGTGTGCGTTTGTGAAAAAATAAAAACATCCTCATCCTGGTGCTTCGAATCTGGAGACAGTCCAGTTGCTCTGTCAGGCGTGGGGTGGGGGTGCCCACGTGGCCACCTCCTTCCAGATGTCTGAGCACTGTCATGTCACTCCGTTGGTTTGTGGACATTTTCTGTTAGAACTAACCTGTGTACTAAGCTGTTTTCATCTACAAAGATGCTGTAGACACCTGTACTCATCCTTAGCGCCGTCTTGACTGAGTTACTTGGCCTGCAGAGGTGTCTGTGCTGTGTGCCCTCCACCCCTGTCTCTGTGATCGTTAAGGTGTTCTGGCTGCTTTTCAGTATCCCCAAGTCTCCCAGCCCTTTCTCAGTTTAGTAGTAAAAGAGGATGGCCATGTTGAAGCCAGGTAAACAGAGCAAAGGGTGTAGACGAAGCAGAGGGTGGAATGACAGTGACTGAGCTGGCCTCTGGCTGGGGAACGTTTGACTAGTTTGGTGGGAGAAGGACAGCACTTCTGTGATCCATAGACTGAAATAATGAAGTCACTAAACAGCCATTTATAATAATTATCTCCTGCCCCCCAAAACAAACAGTGTATATTAGTGAACATATTTATTCTGCGGCCCTAGCGTCCCACCTGGATTGCAGAGCCCCACGTGGGAGTCCAGTGGAGCATTTGCTGAAACGAATGGCACGTGGTGGGCGCGGGTGGGACCACCTGTGCTCTGACATCCCAGAGGCGGGGAGATGGGGCTCTGGCCCAGGTGTGAAGGGGGCCCCTTGCCTGCTCTAGCTGCTGTGCCGCTTGTCAGCAGGTGGAGGGGGGTTCGAGGAGGCTCTCTAAGCAGGAGAGGCACCAAGACCAGAAAGACCAGGGCTGGTGGGTAAGGTGGGAACGGCCAGGTGTCTCATGGTGTGTGGGTGTGGTGCGGGGTGGAGGCTGGACATCTGAGATGGAGGAGGGAATCAGACCCGACCAGCTCAGTCTGGAGTGACAGCTAAGGACCAGGAGCAGCAGTAGAGCATTAGAGGAGTGTCTCAGTTTATTCAGACTTTCAGCCAGCCATCTTTCGGTCCCTACCGTGGGTCAGGAGCTGTGCCCTGAACCGGAATTGAAAGTTCTCCCTGCCTGTGAGGTGCTGTCCATGGTGTGGCAGAGGAGTTGGAAGTGGTTTGAAGCACAGATGAGTCCAGAGTGGATGCTGCTACAGCGAGGGTTTGTGGGCCCAGCGGAAGGAGGGGTGGAGCTGGGAGCTGGGAAAGGCTTCAGAGAAGCTGTGGCCTTTGTGCAGAGGAGGGCTCTGATCTCTCCAGCTGTATATTTATTTTCTTTTTTTCTCGCTCATCCCCGCTTCAATGGTGTCTGACTTTTTGTGACCCCATGGACCGACCGTAGCCCACCAGGCTCCTCTGTCCGTGGGATTCTCCAGGCAAGAATACTGGGATGAGTTGCCGTGCCCTCCTCCGGGGATCTTCCTGACCCAGGGATCAAGCCCATGTCTCTTACGTCTCCTGCAGTGGCAGGGTGGTTCAGGTTCTTCACCACTAGCGCCACCTGGGAACATGGTCCTTTCTGGAGGACTTCCCCAGCAGTCTGTCTTCCTAGCCAGTCACAGCAAGAACAAGTGTGCACATGCACGCACGGCGGCCTCCGAGGGAGGTAAGACGGCTCTCCAGACTCCCCAAGAGCCCTCCAGGTTATCTCATGGGAATTCAGACTCCTGTGACGCCTGTGTAAATGGCATAGATGCTGGGATGGGTGAAGTGGGATTCCAGACTCTTGACTTCTCCCCATCTATGAGGGCTCACCCATTCTCAGGACCAAAACTCAATCTCAAGAACTGACGGCACCCGTGAAGAGCAGCAGACTTGTTCTCGTCTGGCTTGGGTCTGCGGCCTCCCAGTGTGGTCTCCCTTGTCTCCTTCTGGGAGAGGCCCCTCTTGTACCCGGGAGATGTTGTGCCGGGGATGTGGGCGCTAAGAGCGGCAGCCCCAGGGAGGCCAGCAGACACCCAGAGATCCTCCAGCTCTCAACGGATGCTCCCGGTCCTTGAGCTCATGCCCATTGGAATGATTAATTGACGTCCTCCACTCTGGTGGACAATTAAGGAACACAGGAGAAGGAGGGAAAAGTCTTCAGTTGGACCTAATTTGGCACCATATTGTTTTCTGTTAATCTATTTTGTTTTCTGTCCGTCTGTCCCCAGGGACGGGTGCCTTGCTGCTTGCTGAAGCATGCATAACTAATGTCCTCATTAAGGGCTGATCTGTTTACCAAGGCCAGGCGAGGAAGCCAGCCTGCCAAACCTAGGCGCAAGCTGGAGGCCGTTGCCTCCCTCTGGGCCTTAGCCCCACCTCATTAAGCTGGTCCAGGCTATTGATTGGGAGCCTGTGTTTGGAAGAGTCTTACTTACTCCATGCATTATCTTGACAGATTGATCAGACCTGATTGAGAACCTCTTAAAGAAACGAACAGCTGTAATGGGAAAGTTGGACTCTGTCATCCGTTAGGATGATTCTGGGAGCAAGAAGAACAAGTCTGACATCTTGGAGCAATTGTATTTACAATTAACATGGCTGAAAACGATTGCCTCTATTGATCCCCCCTTCCTGCAATTACAGCCCCATTGTTTACATTCCAGCACTTCAGTTATAAAAAGGAAATTCAATAATTATTGCATTATTTAAAGTTAAAGTGCCACAGAGTTTGCTGGCTACGCTTGCTGGTTGATTTAACGTTCAGTAAAATCCATGCTGAGCTCTCCATCTTGAGGCCGAACAATATCGGCTTTTAATGAGACTTAAAAAGCGGGGGAAGGAGAGCAAAACCTAGCACACAGGGTGTTTGTCTGGGTTGTTTATGGGGGGGACCCAAAGGCAGGGCAGAGAAACTTGCCATGTCATCTTTTGCAAAACTATGTCCCCTCTTGCCAGCTGTCTCCTGGTCTCTCGACTCCACTTCCTCAAAGAAACACTTCTCTCGTTCCACTCTCTCAGTCCCTGTCCCCTTCCCACAAGTGTAACTTCTCCTCAGCCATCAACAAAACCCCCAGAATCCGACTTAAGGAGAAAGAATGAAACGTCTTAGCACCCAGAAGGAGCGACATGAAAGGCATTTGTTTCAAGGGAATTTTTCTCTTCCGTGCAGTCATTTTCCCATTTTCTGATTCAAGGGGAAAAAAGTAAAATAAAGAATGAACCCCCCCCCCTCCCCCGCCGCTTATGAGGAAGAAAGCCCCGTGCATGCTCACTGTCCCCTGCCCGTCTCACGCTGGCGGCCCTGACCTGTCTCATAACGAGGGTGATGAGGGTGTTGGTCAGCAGATGCTGGGAGCTCGAGAGGTACCTTCAGGTTGGAGCACCACACTCAGACTCCCAGCAGCAGCAGCTGGAAAGTTCAAGAGCACGGGAGGAATTTTAAAGACCGTTTTATTTTTCTCATATTTGGTGGAAACTCTCCGGCGGGCTGGGTTCCAGCAAGACATCTGGACAGGTGTGCTCAGCGGGGTGCCGAGCTTGCGAGGAAAAAGTGATGCCTCATGCCTCACCATCAAGAGTCACGCTTTCAGCCCCAGCCCCAGCCCCAGGAAATTTGAGACTGCAGGTGTGAAATGGGAGAGGAAGATGAATGGAGCCAATTCCGACTTTTATGAAGTATCTGGAGCGGGCCGGTAGCAGGCAGCTGCTTCCGTGGGCCTTTTTCATTAAAGAGGTGAATTCTTGAGTGCTGGCACTGCGTGATTTATCGAGTGCAGTTTGCTAGCATCTGAAATGCTCTTTGGGAAAAGGTGGTTGATGCGGAGATTTTAGGCCTTGGCAGTTTTCCTTCTTGCAAGGAAATACCTTCATGGGTTCCGACTTGGGTATTTCCTCCATGCCAGTTGCTGTCCCAAGCAGCTGTTCTCAAGAGTGTGATCCCAGACCACCAGCATCGGGGAGATGGTCAGGAATTCTCCCTCCCTACCCCGAACCTGTCCCTGGTGAATTAGAAACCTTCAGGGTGGGCTCCAAACGCTCTGCGGCGGGATACCCCTCCATCCGCCCCAAGTGCTTCTGAGGCACGCTCAAGCCAGAGGACCGCAGAGCTGGAACGTATCTGTATCTTTAACTGCCGAGCCCGTGGTGTGTACCTGCCAGCCAGGTGAGGAAGCAACATCTAGGCTCAAGGTAGAAAGATGACGCCTGTGCCAAACATTCGGGCAGTCCTTCCCATCTTCTGAATCTTTTTCACATTTGTTTGCTCGTGTGGTTTTCAAAATTGCCTCCGAGGAAGACAGGGCAAGTATAAACATCTGTATTTCACAGATGAAGTAACGCACCTGTTTTGACCACCAGACAAGTATTTCTTTTTTTTTTCCTTTCTGCTGTGTTGAGTGTCATGGGATTGGAGATACAAATAAGCAAATCCTTCAGCGTGGATTTGTGAAACCAGGGATGTGTCTGTTTCAGCTCAGTTTTCCTTCCCTGGTCCTCACCTGGGGTGTTGGCAGATGTGCTAAAGAACAAGGTTTCAGATTTTTCACTATTTGGGCACTGACAGACAGACAGATCCAGTAAACAGATGTGGTTCTGGAGCAAGGGCCTGGGCCTGGGGTGAGGGTCCTGACTTTGCCGCACCAGCTGTGTTACTTTGGGCAAATGACTTAAAATAAGAATTAAGTGCCTCTTGTAAGGAAGAAGTCAGTCCCATGCATGTGCAGGTTCCTCTCTGCTTCATAATTTCTGCACATCGAAATTTCTTTATGGTCAACAAGCAATCCTTCTTTGGGTCTGGGGGTGTGGAGTGGCAGTTCCCAGGGAGGGGGCAGAACAGACTGGGCATGAGGAGGGAAATGTCAAATAGGTAAATTCAGTAACATTCGTTTCTATCCCTAATCCCAAAACTTAACCAGCTTGAAAAGTAATGATAGTAATAATAATAACCTTATTAATTACGAAGGTGAACCATACAGCAGGCGCCGTGTTAAACACCTTTGTCTGAATTATCCCATTGACCTCTCCCCTTGGTTTTATGATGGGGTCCTGTTATTGTCCCTATGTTGCAGATGAGGAAACTGAGGCCTAACCCATGTGTATATCTTGCCCAGAGTAGCACAAAGGGAGAGTTTTCCCCAGCCTGCCTTAATCCAGAGTGCTTCGTAAACCACCGTTACGACAGGAGTGTGACATGGAGTGAATGGGGACCAGCTTGAGTAGCACGAATACTGCGGCCTTTGTTTCATGCGGGGACTTAAACCCGTGGGAGCGGAAAAGTAGCTCCAGGGAGGAAGCGTATCTTCACGAATGAAGAAAGTCACGGTTCCCCCTGCCCTGTCTTAGCAAAGGGCTGACTTTCAGACTCGAGGAGCTGGGCTCGTTCCTGGAGAGGGGTCAGGTTGATGTTAGCCTGGGGACCTACTGCTTTCCCCACCATGTATTTCTCTGGGCTTCCGAGCTTAGGTACATGCTCATTTGACCAGCATGGAAACTAGCCCTTATCTTGCTTGAGACCCCCTGCTCCGATGGTCCCCCTCCTTTAGGAAAGACGCCTGCGCACCTGAGAAGCTTTGTCTCTGTGTGTAGTTATGCCACGCCCCTCTCTGGAGTTTTCCCAACAGAGGGAAATGAAATCTGTTAGTACCAACATTCCACAAGAGCCCACATTTGGATTTTTCTAGAAAAGACTCAAAGCCAAGTCTGATACACCCTCTCGATGGTTGCAGATTCATGCTTATTTTGCTTCTAGAATTTATTGTGCTTCTCTCTAAGGACCATTTATCTTCTTGAGACTTTTGAAGGAGGAGATGTCATTCTTGCGAGCCAAGAGATCCAGGGTTGGAAAGCCTGAACTCCAGCCTTGGAGCTCAGATGCTGAGAGCGAACAGTCAGGGCTTGTTCCAGGGCGTGAGGAGTCTGGCCTAGAAACCAGAAAATAGGTCAGAGCAGCACAAATGGATTGATCTAAGGGAACGTTTTTACTTCCTTTAACTTTCTCTTGTAAATTGTGGTTGGGGCTTATATCTTAACACTGTCTGCTGGGCTCCTGCAGTGAAATAGGACTAAATTAACATGTGCCAAGGTTGAGGGCTCGAGTGGGTGAAAAGCCAACATAAAACAGAAAATACGTATATATTTAGGTTGACCTGCCGGAAGCTTTCTTAAGAATGTGCAACATTAAATCTGGAACAGTAACACCACCCCTGATTAAAAAATTAACCACCCCTCTTCCAGTTTGCATTACACCTAAAACAGTTTCTTCTTTAGATGTTCAAGGTGAATACCTGGGTCTGGAGCATCTTGGGTCCCATGACAGCCCCCTGCAGTCAGTGCAGCATCGCTGGACGACCATGGACCAGGCCTCCAGCCCCGGGTTCCAGTCCTGTTTTGTCCACACTCTGTGGAAACTCATGGGTGGGGGAAGGAGTCACGTGACCTCTCGGAGCTTTGGGTTTCTCCGAGGACAGGAGCCAAACACCGCCCACCTCGGGCTGTAATGAGAAAATGAAGTGTGTGAAGGTGCTTCCTCAGCAGTGCCCGCCGTGCAGGGTTACGATGGTGAATTAACCCCCTCACGTCTTCCTTATTCCATCCTAGTGGGTAATTAGCGGGCTCACTCCGGACCCTCATCCTGTCCTGTCTCACTGGAGGTGTTGGTGAGACTTCTACAGCCCTCGCCCTGTGCCCCTGGCTGGTTCTGGTTCACAGTTTTCCCCTCCGGAGGTCTGATGGGACAGCGGCCTCTTCCATCAAGGCCTTTCATGTGTGGGTCGGAGGGCCCTTCCCCCTAAGTGTAGGTCACCCCCAGGGTCGCCCACGTGCCCCAGGAGGGGTGGATCCCTGGGAACCGCTTTACCCATCGCGGAGCTTCACCGTTTGATCTGCCCTCCGGGTGCGGTTGCGATGTATCCATGGGAGAATGTAGTGAGCCAGGGTGGGCGTTTGTGTGTTCCTCATAACAGGTATTATTCCCCGAAGAAGCTTCCTTCGTGAATCCTGTGTGTTTTCATTTGTGAGAGTGTGTGTGCGAGTGTCAGAGTGTACTTTGTCCATTTCTACTTTAAAGGGGAGGCTTTGACAAAACCTGATCAATATTTTGCATTCCATGCATGAAGAACCAGATGTTAGAAGTTTCCTCTTGTTGGGGAGGAGGAGGGAGCTGGGGCCCCTCCAGATTTATAGAAATCGATGTTCTCTGACAGAAGTTGGTTAGTTTTCCTGGGAAACAAGTAACAGGAACACATTTTTTTGATTTTCGTGATGAATTATTTTCTAACAAGAGCCCTCTTCTCATCTCTTTGACTTTCAGTCGCTAGCCAGTGTGGACGAGCCCAACATACTAATGGGGTGAAATCCCACAAATAATGCCAGCCGGCTCCTTTCTTTTCTCTTTTAATTATTCATTTCCTCTTTATACCCACCCTCGTGTGCCAGGCTCATTATCCTAGATGCCTTTTAACTATATTGAGGCCTTGTCTTTTCCAAGTTCTTTCCCTGGAACCAGACCCAGAAGCAAAGATGGGGGACCCTGGACGTCTCCAGGTCAGGGGCACGGGAGTGTTACCTGCCAGCTAAACTCAGCCCAGCATTTTATCGATAAAATATAAATGCTCCAACAGGATCGGACAGATGGACAGAACAGGATCCCTGGTCAGCACGAGGGAGCCCCCTCGCTCATTTCCAGCACAGGTGCTGCTCACCTGGCGTGTGCCAGTCCAGTTCCTACACGCTCGCCAAGAGGACCATCTGTTTTCTGCTGCACAGTGGTCATTTGGAGAAGTTGGAGTTTGCAGAGTTCTTTCCCTGCTTCCATTTATGAGTCAGACCGGGTACTTATTTCCTTTTTGTGGGTCCTTGTACTTCTTTGTGCTTTCAGGAAGTAAATCCTATTGCCACGTGTAGAACTTTCTTTCAGTGGAAACAACTGTACACTTGCAGTTTGTATAACCCAGTGTTTTGCAGGCACTTTTTTTAAAAGTTTTTTTTTTTTTGGTGTGTTCCATTTTTCAAAGTCTGCACTGAATTTGTTACAGTATTGCTTCCGTTGTTTATGTTATGGTTTTTTGGCCATGAGGCACGTGAGATCCTAGCTCTCTGACCAAGGATGGAACCAGCACCCCCTGCATTAGAAGACGAAGTTCCAACCACTGATTGCCAGGAAAACCCTTGCAGGCACTTTTAAAACCAGACAGTAAGAGTGGGGAAATCAGGGAAAGCCTCGGTGGTTCAGGATTCAAGGTTGTAGGAGAGGCTGGCTGGACGGAGTGCTGGACTGGACCTTGGTTTCTGTTCTTCCTTTAGCTGAGTCAGTCTCCCTACATTGACTAATTTGTTGGTCCTGCTTCTTCATTACTCACTGATTGGTTTCTCTTGAGTGTTCCAGTGATTTTCGTGTGCCACCGGAGGATGTGTTCTCACGATGGTATTCACGCCAGAAGGTTGCCCTCCTCATATCCCTTGGCCTGTCTGCCAAGTTACCACCATCACTGCCTTGTTACTTGCACGGTCAGGCCCTTGGGTAGGGCATAGTCTGTGGGTCTTTGTGTGTGTGTGTCTGTGTTGTGTGTGTGTGTTTACATAGTGTGTGTTTTCATGTGTTGTTGACATCTGGAATTGAACCAGACCCTCCCCAGTGGGCTCAGTGACCATTTTTCTTTGGGTCCACATGCAGCACACATGTCTCACAGCACACTAACCGCAGTTGAAGTTATTGTTCTGTTTTCTTATTCTTTATTTTGTATTTTTAAAAAACCTTTAGTTATTTATGGCTGCATCAGGTCTTAGTTGCAGCACGCGGGATCTTCATTTCAGCGTGTGGGGTCTCTCGTTGTGGTATGTCGGTTTCTCCCTAGCTGCGGCATGTGGGCTCCAGGGCACATGGGCTCCGTAGTCTGGGGCATGCAGGCTCTCTAACTGAGGCGCACAGGCTCAGCATTTGTGGTGCATGGGCTTAGTTGCCCTGTGGCATGTAGGATCTTAGTTCCTCAACCAGCGATGGAACCCTCATATCCCTTGCCTTGGAAGGCAGATTCTTAACCACTGGACCACCAGGAAAGTCCCTGTTTTCTTTTTAAGACCGCACAACTGACCCGCTAGAGGTGAGCATAAAGAAATCTTGAGCATAGAGTAAAGAAATAAATGGAAACAGCCAAACAAGACTTGGGTCCTCCTCCCTGAGGATGGGTAAGCTCTGTGATGGAGGGGGAGAGGCTTGGGGAAGTCCAGTATCTGTGTGGGAGAAGAATTTCCTGCCTGCCGAGAAGAGCAGGAACTCTGAGAGGAGGCAGCCCCTTCACTGAGTGTTCCACTGGGGTTTGTGCCTCGGTGGATTCTTCATATATTACAGTGAATTTAATTAAATACACTGTGATCCCAACTGAGGGTATCCTAATTAGCTGGGTCAGGAACAAATCATTCTCCCTCCTTCTCCAGATGAAAACATCTACTCTCTCCTGCAGGGAAAGCATTTCCGGGGTGACAGGTGGCCCGGAGGAGTCAGCCTCCTCAGTCCCGCCCCCTCTTGCTGCTTCTTACTAGGCAGGTTCCCAGGGTGGAATTCCGGGAATGGGCCAGCGCATCTTGGGAGGGAGAGGGTGCCCGGCTGCCAAGGTCAGGGCCTGGACCCACACAAGGCCTGGGAAGGGACCATATGGTGCGGAGAAGTCAGGACTCTGTTGCTGGCTTCAGACCCCCGTTTGCTCCATGTTGGACAACTTGAAAACTGCCCAAGCAGGAGCTTATAAGATGTGGTGAGAACAGGAGCTGTCACATGCAGGTAGACCCCCAGAGACTCCAGTTGTGAGGAGAAGTTTGGGTTGGGGTATAACCTTTATGAGCAGGTGTTTCCTAGGAATGGAGAAATAGTTTATTCTGGATTTCCATGTGTATGTCTTGGAGAGTGAACTTGGAGTGTGCAAGCAAGCTTGGAATTTTGAATTAAGCTTCTGTGCAAGTCTCTGAGAGGGGACCCTAAATGTCCGCTACACCGGGATCAGAGGGAGAGGCCGTGGCTCTGTTTTCCACATTTGCTTATATTTTTGTCTCTACCATTTGTATCGGGCACCCATCTTCGTTCCAAAATGGTTCTCACGTAGCAGACCAAAGGATTCCTGGTGGCAGCAGAGATTACCAGTGAGCACCAGGAGTCAAGTATGATGGTTTAGGGACATCATCATTGTATCAGTTATTTTTCCAGCAGGAGTCCCCAGTGTGATGTTTATTTCAGTTGAGGATTTATACAGCCCTGTCACCCAAGAGCCCCTGAGTCTGAGGACGAAAGACATCTGACATCTCAGCTCCCATCCAACTCTTTCTGGCTGTGTTATCCTCTCTTCTGGCTCAGAGACTAGAAACCCCAGACATTTGGAAAAGAACCCTCACATCCATATTAAAATTTTATGTTTAAGATTCAGAGCCTTACTGCCAGGAAATCCTGTTTCATGGGAAGGTAATGGGAATTCGGGGTTAAGGCTTCAGTGATCCTTTGTGTGATTTCGTAGTTTACGATACCACCAGAATCCCTTGATAGGACTTATCGCTTTGGATTCCATGGTTATTTTCCCTGTTACCTTTCATTCAGTCAGTTTTCGTTGAAACTTTAATAAATGTAATGTTGGGTCTTGGTGATCCAAGAGGGCCGTTCCTGGCTCCTGTACGAGTTCCCTGTTCCTCAGTCCCAACCCTAATGCTTCCTCCTGGGAATATCCGGGTTCCATTTTTGGCTTTCGGGGGTCCCTGTGGAGAATTTGGGGAGAATTGGTGTGGGCAAGCTCATTTTATTTTCCTTTCCATCCAGCGCATCAGTCTCTCCTTCTCCCGAGTCCCACCCTCCAAAAAAACATAGCTTTGGAGCTTTGGGCAAAGTGAAGAGAAACCATTAAAAAAAAAAAAAAACAATTCAAATTTATTTCAAGAAAAGTAGCTTTGTGGTTTTGGTGGTTATAGTCTGACAGTTAACATTGAGCTTGCTTGTTATTCAGTTTCTTTCTGGCTGTGATTGCTGTAGGCCAGCTCTTACTGGGGCCGGGGCCGGAGGAAGGCATATTGTTTTGCTCCAAGGCTGTGCGCTTGAGTGTGTTAAGTCATCCATTTCTGGGAAAGAAGGGATTGTTCTCTGCTGATACCTGTGAAGCCCTTCACTCTGTTACCTGTAAGTTGTCCCCAGAGTAAAAGTTAACGTCGTGTAGCCAGTTTACATGGTCGAGGGCCTGCGCCCCCTCCCCTTCTTCAGCCCTCTGTTGGTGCATTGATATTTCCTCTTCCAATGAGGTCCAGACCTGCTTCTGGGATGTTCACACTTTTTCCTTGCATGTGAACACATGAGCCTTAAAGCTGTGTCATCCAGTAGGAACAGCTGGGCCCCTCTGTTGTTCTCAGTATTGAGCAGAGTGCAGGACATTGACGTCTGTGCTTCCTGAGTGTCTCACAGTATAATCAGGACAGGACACAGGTCCAAGCAGGACCCGAGATGGTTACCAGGCACGGGCATCAAATAGAACAAGTGTGGTCAGAAAGGAGGGGCAGCACAGGGCAGTCCCAAGGCTTTATTGTGGTTCCCTGGGCCAGGCTCTGGGGACTGGAGGTGGGGTTGAGGGCGAGGAGAAAGAAGGAAGGACAGGTGGTAACATGAGCCCATAAAATACATGATCTCAATTTCCTCCTCCAGAAGGATGCTGGGGGAGGTGAGACCCGGGTTCTGGTTCTCTTTCTCCGATTAACTGGCTGTGTTACCTTCAGTCAACCACTTAAAGCTTCTTGGGATTGTTTCTCCTGCTTTATGTATACCCAGTGGAAAAATTCCCTCTTTCCCTAAAATGAGTCATTTGAAATGAAGGAGGTGGCCTTCCTATACCAGGAGCATGTCAGTTCTCTAATTCTTAATAAAAAGGGTCCATAGCTTTCCATGTGTTCTGACAGGGACCCCAAAGGATGTGAATATTGTGCTTGGATACAAGTCTTCTTCGAGATGCAGAAGTTTGGGGTCTGCTAACTCCCTGTCGTGTCTGCTTCGTGCTGACTCCTGGACTTCCATGTTCTGGAATCAAAGTTCTGTAACGACACAAATGCTACCCAGCGTGTAATTATGACTGCCTGAGCCCTAAGCCAAATGACCTTGAGATGTTGAGAGAGAACTGGTCTGGACAAATTTATTTTTCATTTTTTCCTAATCTAGGGGAAAACCTAATTTCAGGTTCTCCTAATAGACTAGTTCTAAATACAAAAGCTTGAGTCATCTTTCTTGTGAAATAGCCACACAGCAGCTTTGGTGCTGCGTTACTGACCTAAGATTCTGTGCAGGTAAGGTGACCACCCTGTAGGCCATGCCCTAAAGTGGGCGCTCGTCACTTTTTCCATGAAGGGCCAGATAATAAGATTTTAGGCTTCGCAGGCCACGTACTCTCTGTTGCAACTGTTGAACTCCGTCTAGTGTTTAGAAAACAGCCATCGACGATGCACAAACTAAGACATTTTGTGGCTGTGTTCCACTGAGACCCTATTTACAGAACCAGGCAGCAGGGTGCACTTGGCCTGTGGCCATGGCTTGCCGACCCCTGTTCTACACAGAGCACTTTGGAGATAAGCGGAAAGAGGAACCTCGGATTATTGTGCCCGGAGGCCCAGTTTGACGCTGGGAGGGTCGGATCCATCAGCATTTTCAGCACTCTGACACACCTGGGGGAGGCAGGAACAAGAGTCACCATGCTCCCCTGTCCTCATCAAGCTGCGGGGGGAAGGGCCCCCGGGAAAACCGAGTCACCCCGGAAAGGGGTTGTCGGGCGGCCGGCAGGGCGGACGGGCTCATGGTGGGGCTGGGCTTGGTGCGGCTGACCAGGGCACGTCCCTCTCTCTCGCCCTCGCAGCACCTGCAGCAGCACGAGAGCGGCGTGGAGGGCGAGAGCTGCTACTACCACTGCGTCCTGTGCAGCTACTCCACCAAGGCCAAGCTCAACCTTATCCAGCACGTGCGCTCCATGAAGCACCAGCGCAGCGAGAGCCTGCGCAAGCTGCAGCGGCTGCAGAAGGGCCTCCCTGAGGAGGACGAGGACCTGGGGCAGATCTTCACCATCCGCAGGTGCCCCTCCACCGACCCCGGTGAGTGGTCTCGCGGGCCACGGGTGACTGCTGTGCTCTGGGCGTGGGGGACACACACGCAGGGACTGTCACTTTCCTCTTACTTTTAAATTTTTTTAGAGGAACTTAGCACTACTTTTCTTTGCATGTCACAAGTCACTGCCCAGTGAGCAAGCCAACAGACCGTGTGTTGTCCCCTCTCCCCATATGTGTCCGGCATGCGTTCTAGATTCCGTCTTTGGGTTCAGATCAACATAAAGAAAATGCTAAAGTATGTCTTGCTCAGAATTGAGATTGGGCAGTTTGTGGCCTTGAGTCTGGTCTGTAAGAATGAACTTCAGAGGTGATCGAAGCAGCGAGTGCTTGTTAAAAACATCGTGACTGTATCTGAGTGCCCCAGCTATTCCTGGCTCAGAGCTGCCCCTTCCTTCACAGAGAGCGTGGGGACCTTGCTGCAGCCCTTGCCCCACGTCTACTTCCCGCCTGTCCCACAGTACCTTCTCCTGTCTTCCCCATGTGACTTACTCCCACGGGAACCTCATACACTAGACTGTCCCCTCTCTCTTACTTTTTTCAGCCTCCCAGTCCCTGTCTCTCCACTTGGGAGCATAGGATGGTCACCTGTCTCTTTAAAAACCATACAGCAAAAGCTCTCCCTTAATCCTGGGTTCTGCTGTCTGTCTACAACAGAATCTTCAGACGCTTGAAAGAACAATCTGTGTTGGTCCATCTCCAGTTCACACGTCAGCCTATCAGAGCCTGTTTCCTCTCGTCATCAAACCATGCTTGAGAAGGTCCCTTTCACCTTGGATTTACCCAGCCCAGTGGCTACGTGCTGGGCTTCTTTCTTGGTCTTTGAGGTTGCTGCCCAGTGCCTTCTGGAAGCGCCCTTCCCTGGCCGTGTATCTGTCTTGTTCTTCTGCTGCTCTGGACTGTCCTCCATGTCCCTCCCTGGCTCGTGGCCCTTGGTCTGCCCCATAGGCCAGCATCGCCAGGCAGTAGGCCTGGCCCTTGGCTCCCAGCCTCTTGAAACTTTGCTCTCCTGCCGTTGTCACGTGCTCTTCGGACGGCTCCCTGGGTTTCTCAATGGGGCCACCTCACAGGCCCGGGTTCACGACTTCTCCTGCAGACAAACCCCTTTGCTCATTCCGATGGCGTGTTGCCGCACGACCTGGCCAGGCTGCAGACTCCGGCGGGCCTTTTGGTCTCTCCGTCGCCTGCAGCACCCTGTCAGCCATTGAGCTGTCACGGCTGTGTGGGGATTTAATCCTAATGTTATCAAATTGCACATTTTTACAGTTTTTAAAGGTGAAAAGTTATATAAACTTTACTGTGAAAAATGGCATGGCCCTCCCCGGTGCCATTCCCCAGAGCACTGGCTTTCAAGTTTAATTGCTCCTTTTGTTACTCATGGCCATATTTCTTAACATGCCTCTACTATTGTTGCTTGAAATTTTTTTTTTTTGGCTAAATGTTAGACATTACCTATTGGCTTTCTACACTGGAAGATGAGGATTTTACTAGTATGCCATTCTGCAAGCCCACACACTCATACCTACTCACACACACCTCATCCACAAACTCCCATTCCCACCCCACCCCCACTCCGTACACACCCTCTCGCACACAGACTCGGTACCCACATACCCCAACCCCTCAATACATTCTGTCTTCCCCTCCAATCCGTCTTCCATTATGATTAAATAATAATTTGGGGGCATATATTAATATTCAGTATTTTCATTATTCTAACTCAATAAATATTAATCACAGCTGAGCCATGCAGAGTTTTATAATTTCATTTACCTTCTTGTACAACTTTTTGTTTTCTCTGGTTTTCTAGGTACCTATGATTAATTCATGGCTAACCCTCTGCCAGAGTAGATGTTTTCTCCACTCTGAAGGCTCTGCTATATCACTTTATCTGTCAGCTTTGTTTCCTACTACAGGCATCACTCCAGAGCCCCCATGGACCTCTCTGCCCACAGCTTCTACGTCCATCACCCAGCTGCTTCTCTTCCCCCTTTTTCTGTATCGGTTCAGTCGCTCAGTCATGTCTGACTCTTTGCGACCCCATGAACCGCAGCACGCCAGGCCTCCCTGTCCATCACCAACTCCCTGAGTCCACCCAAACCCATGTCCATCAAGTCAGCGATGCCATCCAGCCATCTCATCCTCTGTCGTCCCCTTCTCCTCCTGCCCCCAATCCTACCCAGCATCAGGGTCTTTTCCAATGAGTCAGCCCTTCGCATGAGGTGGCCAAAGTATTGGAGTTTCAGCTTCAACATCAGTCCTACCAATGAACACCCAGGACTGATCTCCTTTAGGATGGACTGGTTGGATCTTCTTGCAGTCCAAGGGACTCTCAAGAGTCTTCTCCAACACCACAGTTTAAAAGCATCAATTCTTTGGCACTCAGCTTTCTTTATACTCCAACTCTCACATCCATAAATGACCACTGGAAAAACGGACTAGACGGACCTTTGTTGGCAAAGTAATGTCTCTGCTTTTTAATATGCTATCTAGGTTGGTCATAACTTTCCTTCCAAGGAATGTCTTTTAATTTCATGGCTGCAGTCACCATCTGCAGTGATTTTGGAGCCCAGAAAAATAAAGTCAACCACTGTTTCCACTGTTTCCCCATCTATTTGCCATAAAGTGATGGGACCGGATGCCATGATCTTAGTTTTCTGAATGTTGAGCTTTAAGCCAACTTTTTCACTCTTCTCTTTCACTTTCATCAAGAGGCTCTTTAGTTCTTCTTCACTTTCTGCCATAAGAGTGGTGTCATCTGCATATCTGAGGTTATTGATATTTCTCCCGGCAGTCTTGATTCCAGCTTGTGCTTCCTCCAGCCCAGTGTTTCTCATGATGTACTCTGCATATAAGTTAAATAAGCAGGGTGACAATATACAGCCTTGACGTACTCCTTTTCCTATTTGGAACCAGTCTGCTGTTCCATGTCCATTTCTAACTGTTGCTTCCTGACCTTCATACAGATTTCTCAAGAAGCAGGTCAGGTGGTCTGGTATTCCCATCTCTTTCAGAATTTTCCACAGCTTATTGTGATCCACACAGTCAAAGGCTTTGGCATAGTCAATAAAGCAGAAATAGATGTTTTTCTGGAACTCTCTTGCTTTTTCGATGATCCAGCGGATGTTGGCAATTTGATCTCTGGTTCCTCTGCCTTTTCTAAAACCAGCTTGAACATCTGGAAGTTCATGGTTCACGTATTGCTGAAGCCTGGCTTGGAGAATTTTGAACATTACTTTACTAGCGTGTGAGATGAGTGTATAGGTGGATCTAGATTCCCCAATGATGGGATACACCAGAATTCGAAAATGCTTCCTCTCTGCTCAAGTAGGATTATCACAGGAGGGGCCAGTCCTCCTAGCAGTCAGTCTGAATTGTCGCTTTGGTAAAGTCCTGCATGGGGATCTGGGCGATTTTTGTCACCCCCAGGTCACTGCAAGATGGACTGTGCCTTCCAGCGTGTATCATGGGTGCCTCTTTTGTTTAAAGTTCATTCTCCACCTCTGGGGCTTGTGTTTCATGTCTGACCCCATGGTTCTGCCCTGGGATGGAGCCCAGCACCCACAGACACGCCAGGGCCCCAAGACTGGGACCATTGTGCCATCCGGCTGTGGGGGTCTCCGCTCCCCATGAGGGCATTTTGGTCTGATTGTTCTGCCACTCTCTTTATTCTGCTATTAAGTCATTTCATGGGGTTCTTCTTCCTCTACCAATATACTCAGGCCTATTTATTTCAGGGTTTCATTTTTTTTTTTTTTTTTAACCAGCTTTGCATACGTCATTGTTTTAATCTTCCACTAAAAGCTGGTCCCTTTTGCCCCCTCAATTCTTTCTTTCACTCTGCTCAGAATTCCCTTTTTATTAATGAGGTGCCCCAAACTAAATAGTGTACAGCTGCCATTTCACCCGGGGTCTATGAGCTGGAACAAACAGTTCCCTGTTTTATAATGTAATACTTCTATTTATGCAGTCGCTGTGGAATTGCGTTCTTACACCATTGCCTTCTGGGTTTCTCTCATTTAATGCGTATTAGTGTTTTTTTTTTTTTTTCTCTCCCTCTCCAAAGTGTATGAGCAACTTTCATCTAGATGATAGACTTCCTTTCTGTGTTTCAGAATCCTTTTGTATTGTCTTCGTCCTGGAGTCATGTTTTCACTCTCCACCCACCTCCCTCTCTACCCTGCACCGCCCCTCCACCCATATGCTCTAGCTAAGTGTATACTCTTTACTAATGACAAAGGCATAAATTACTAGGTAATGTTCGTATTAACATGAAGAGTAACTCAGTTCTGTTTTAGAAACTCCTTCAAGAAAACTCATCTTAAAACATATCCTCCTCCCTTGCACCGGGAATGGACTCTTACAAACTTCTTGGAAGAATGTCTTCAAGAGAAGGGCCACGTGGGCCTGGTAGAATTAAGACACTGAAAGTCATCATCTTTTGGTTTTGTAAACACAGACTTCATAAAACAGGTGTCCCTTGTTCCGCCATGCTCAGAGACACTGCATCATCCTTTTACAGATGGAACGTTTGTGGCTGCACCGCTTGGAACAAGTCTGTGGGTATCATTTTTCCATCAGCATTTGCTCACTTTGTGTCTCTGTGTCACGTTTTGGTAATTCTCACAGTATTTCAAGCCCTCCACCAGCAAAAATATTTCAACCTCTTGAAGGCTCAGATGATGATAAACATTTTTTAAGCACTGAAGTGTTTTTTTTAATTAAGATATTTGTTTTTTATTTATAGTAAGATATTTAAGATATTTTATTTTTCTCCCTGACCTTAATGGACTACCATATAGTGTAAATGTAACTTTTATACGCACTGGGAAACTACAAAGTCACGTGACTCACTTTGTTGCCATACTTGATTTATCACAATATCTGTGAGGTATGCCTGTATTGCCACTTCTCTCCTCTGGAACATAAAGGTTGGAGCACTGATCCTCAGCTGGCAAGGTCGTTCATGTGGTGTGAGGAGGCCTCAGGGCATCTTTGGGCACCTTTCGGGAGCCCTGCGTTCTGACTCTAAGCCGCGTGTAAACAGTGGTGCTGTCTAGGGTTTTCTTTCCTGGCATTCTGTCATCACCTGGTTAAAAGACGGTGTTCTCTCTCCTTTCCTTTCCTCGTGTCTTGTTCACACACCAGAGAGTTTTACACAAAAGCCACTGGAAATAACCTGAGCCCTGGGCCCAGGGCCTCAGAGCTCAGCCCCCTGTCACCTTCTGCAGTGGCAGGGCTTCTCTTTCCGAGGCTGATGGAGCGGACTCTTCCGTGGTTTCTCCCCTGGGGGTGACAGAAATACCTCTTCAAATCTTACTTGTTAGCTTAGTCCCACATGGTTTCCAGTCAGTCAGGTTCACCAGGTAGTCCGCCAACCCACAAGGAAGTGCAGAGAAGGAGAAATTGTGAAGGTCTCCCCTGCCTTCAGAACTTTGTGGCAGTAGCCGAGATTCACACCCACCACTGGCCCCCTAAGCCCCTCGAGAGCCCTCATGACCAGCCTTAAAGCATCGAGGTCCTGCCCTGCTCCACTAAAGGGCTGAGTGTTGGTTGCTGACCACATGCTAATACCTAGTCCACTCTACCTGACACAGCCCTGCTTCTGGTCAAGTGTCACCCTTATTACATCAGTGAGTCCTATAGTGTATTGTTTTTGTTTTTTTTTTTTTTTACCAAGTGTGATGGTCTTTGTGGTTATGCTTGCCACCCTCACCTCTGTGCTAGAAACACACACACACACACACACTTGGCCTTCCCATTTAAAAAAGAATGTCTTGGAAATGTACATCTCACAGAAAAGAAGGTAACCAAACTACCGAGATTCGTGCCTTCCCAAGATTTTTTGTGTGTGACCTGGTCTTTTGATTTTGGCTTGAACGTATTTTCTGCAAGACCAAGTATTCTCTTGACTGTGTTGGGATTTGGCCTTCCTGTTTCATTCCCACCCCTTCCCACACACACAGATAAAGGTAGACAAAGCTCGTTGCTGCGGCGACACCTGGGTTATATCTCCCAGTGGTTGGCTCTGGCTCTTTGCTTCCCCTTAGTTGACCAGAAGCCCTTGGAAGATGGGAGGCACCCGTAGGTGGATCATGTGTAGGATCAGCTTCCCTGTTTGCTTGTTAAAAAGGCATTTCTGACTACCAGGTGAAACTGTAGTTAATTTCGCTCTATCAGTGCCCTGAGCTTCGAGAAGACAAGAGGCACTTTGTGTTTCTGCCCTCAGCCTTCCTCTGTTTTCCTCCTCCTGTTTCTCTTACCCTCCCCTTAACTACTTCTCACATGGGGACATAGCCCTCCAAACATTGCACAGAAGTAATGACATGACTCTTCATTGAGCACCTACTCTGGGCAAGACTTAGAGTTGGGGGCACGGCTGATGCCGTCTGTCAGCTCTTGGCGTGGATACGTTGTTTTAGATGCCGGCACAGGCGTTCAGGGCAACCAGATGATGACTCAGCTTACAGATGGTGCGCTCATTCAGAATTCAGGGGAGTATTAGCTTGGAGCAGAAGACGGCAGCCTCCTTCACTGACACATCTTTGGCGCTCAAGGTAGTGAATTCTTGGGGTCAGGGAGCCGGCCAAGTGACAATGTGGTTTAGGAGACAGCCTTTACTGAAACACTCACCGACTTCACTTGATGGATGATTTTTCTGAAGCAAGTTCCGGGGAGTTCTACTTAACTTGTACAGTCTAAGAGAATAAGAAAATGCACTGTTTTCTAGTTCATCATTTGTTTTTGTTTTGATTTTTCAAAACTGGCATAAAGCTGCCCTCTGAATATTAAGTGCTTTTTTTTGATAAATAGCTAAATTATATGCAATTTCAGTGTAATTTTTCTTATAACACTAAAATATATTGTGACCAGTTCTGCAGTTCAGTATTATTTTTGTAAAACCAGCAGAGTTTTTTCTCTTTCCTTTTTCCTTTTGACTATGTGTCTTATCCATGAGGCTTGGGGAAGCATAGGGATAAAGTAATGCTGACCAGAAAATTTAAATGTGTTAAGGACATCAGAACAAATTGGGGGGACTGAAAATTTGAGCACTCATGGAGGAATAGAGAAAACATGACTTTATCTGTTTTAAATCCATTTCCTGATAAGGGACTACTGGGATGAGAATTATGAATTTCAGGGTGCTTTTTTAGAAAGCTGCTTTTCAATGCAAGGCTAGAGACTTCATTATATATTGACATGAAAAGAGAATATAATATTGTTGAATGAAAAATGGAGTTTGTTGAATAATGTATACTTCGATTCTGTTTTTTTCTTTTTTCTAAAGCTTTTAAAATAGCCATTCAAAGCAAAGTTTGTAATTGGCATTTTTGACTGCTTCATGGGTGGGATCTGTTTATATGGAATCTAATAGAGTGCCAGGCACATGGCAAGAGCTCAAATAGTGGCCAAGCTCCTTGACAGAGATATTAGCAAAATTACTCACAGGATACCAAGAGGTGAATCTTACTTGTCTTTTGTTCATGGAGACAGTTTTCCTTTTGTCAGTGTAAAGCACATGTAGTTTGATTACTGTCTGATTCACTTGCATTTTGCATCCACATGAAGAGGACAGGAGTACTTCTTAGGATGTCTACAGTCTTGTTTTTTTGTTGGTACAGAGTTCCTGATTTGCCTTAATTAGTCCTCTAACAATCTACAAAGGTCAGCGCCAATTGCCTGTTCATTTACATTTGTAATTGTGATGGCTTCTGATTACATATTCCTTGTCTTATTCCTTCCTCTAAGTGTATGCTAGTGTGTCTGCTCCTCCTCTCACAAGCATGTGTGCACATGTGCATGTGTGCATGCACGTATAGAGGTCCACACACACCACACACACCCATACACACCCACCCCTCCCCCCGACCAGCGTGGAAGCTAAGGCTCCATCTTTTCATACAAGACAGCTTTGTAGTGATAGCACCACCTTCCCTGCAATGTCAGAGTCTGTTATGAAGAAGCATCTTGGAGAGGCTGTTGCTTCTAAGTTAGGAATGTCCTGAAGCCAGAGTCAGGGCAATTACATGGATACCAGGCAAGACCTCTGAGAACCATTATCCAGGAAATTTTTTGACTGGGGTCATTGTTGTTGTTCAGTTGCTAAGTTGTGTCCGACTCTTTGCAACCCCATGGACTGCAGCATACCAGGCTTCCCCATCCTTCACCATCTCCCTGAGTTTGCTCAGACTCCTGTCCATTGAGTCCGTGATGACATCCAACCATCTCATCCTCTGTCACCCCCTTCTCCTCCTGCCCTCAATCTTTCCCAGTATCAGGGTCTTTTCCAATGAGTCAGCTCTTCGCATCAAGTGGCCAGAGTATTGGAGCTTCAGCTTCAGCATCAGTCCTTCCAATGAAAATTCCCACTGAGCTTGTTTACTCTCTGTCTTTTCCAGAAGAGATAAGCATATGCGCCAAGACATTCCACCTTTTAGAAATGATCTGAGATCTGGCTGCAGTAGCCTGAGTTACAGTGATTATCATTCATTTGCCCATTCGTATTCTGGACCCACCATTTAGTAGCTGCTTTATTTTTATGGGAGGTTCAAAGCTGTCAGGGCTTGGGGTTTTATTTCAGTGTATGACACTGGAGCGTATATCCCCCTATATAATATATTGGGCTGTATGTCTGACTATACATTGCCTGCCCGGCTAGCCCTCTTTTGGGGTCCTCGTTTGGGGACTCAAGCTGTCTTGCATGCTGTCCCCTCAGTAGGTAGTGGCCACCCCACACTGCCCACTCTGAGAGGTGCCAGCACTGCAGCTGCTCCCTTCCAGAGAAGGTGTCACCAAGTGGCCCAGCAAAATGTAGATGAACGTAAAAAGGAGAGACCGTGAGTCCTTTTGGTGGATATTGAGGATGAGCATTAGGGGTCTCCTGTTTAGGGCTGTGAGAATGCCAGAGAGCTCAGAAACACAGGGATCCCCACGGGAGACAGAGAATGTCATGTCCCACCAGGTGTTATGTCAGGGAAACCTTTATGGGGAGGGGTCACCTTTGAAGGGGGGGGGAGTCCAAGGAGCTTGAACAAGGGAAACTTGTCTCTCAGGTGAGTGTGGGGGCTAGCCAGTGAGTTGGGAGTGGGGTTGTGCACCTGGGTGGGTTGGGGATGGCTGTGGTGGCCATCACCCACTGTCCCCCGTCTCGTGGGCACGTCTTCATTCCAGCCTCTTCACTTCACACCATCCCGTGCTGCTCAAATGTAATTTTCCAAGAGAAACAATGGTTTGAACTTGGTACGCCTTCAGACATGCCTGAAGAATCCGTTTCTTGGGCCACTTAACGCTCTATATTAATAAACTTGCTCCTGACCATGGTAGGGGGCCAGGGAGGAAAGTGGAGCATGCATTGGTCTCTCTGGTCACAGAAATAGCTCAAAGCCACCTTCTCAGAGTCACGGATGTTAAGGAACCCCCTTCAAACTGTGACCCAATTAGGAGAATTATAGTCCTGCATGATTTTTTTTTTTTTTCCCAAACACTGACTAGCAGTGGGAAGTTTTCTGACCTCCCGCATCAGAGTAGGCGCGGTCCAGAGCCTCCTGGTTCTGGGGTTTCTCTACCCTCCGAGAGCGACAAGGGAGCATCTCCAGGTTCTCGGCCTGTTCCGCACGAAAGCCACAAGCCCCCTGTGGCTGTTTAAGTTTAAATTAATTAAAGTTAAATAAAAATTTAAAATCCAGTCTCTCTGTCATACCAGCCAGATTTCAAGTGCTTCTTAGTCACATGTGGTTCACGGCTGCCTTGGTGAAGGGAAGAGATTTATAGAGCAGTTTGGGAGGTTCTAATGGACAGTGCTGGCCCACCATGGGGCACGTGATACGCTTGCCCTGGCGCTGGGCTCCTCACTGGGATCCCGCTGGCCCAGCCTGGTTTTGGGCAGCACTTCCCATAAAACTCTTTGACTTCCATTTTAAAGAAACGGATATGGTGCCCAGTGGCCTCCTGCTTTCTGTCAGGCTGAGTAAGGTGTATTCTTTAGTGCCTTCCCGTCTCCGTTTCTGCTATTCCCACCCCCCCCCACTTCGATTTTTCTCCATATGAGAGAAGCATGTTTTCAAATAGGCATTTACATTTGGTTTTGCCACTTAAGCCCAATCCATTAGCAGTTTTGAGGGAGTTGGAAAGGACTTTGTCAAGATGTATCCTTCAGAGTGGATGTTAAAGGGCTTTTTATGGTTTTACACTTCCAAACTATCTTGAGACCTTTTGTGTGTTTGTTAGTAAAAATAGCTATTTATCACTTTTAAAAGATCCTTGACTTCTGCTCTAATGAGAATATTAAAGGTTGGATAGTATGTGATTTTTCTTGGAACAAGCCTGTCTGTTGTCTTCTCTCAGTTTTATCCAGATCTGTCATCATCTCATGAAAACAGAAAAAGAATCTATGTGCTTCCCTCTCACCATTTTGCTCGGTTTAAAATCCTCTGCTTGGGACAGACTTTTTCCTTTCAGACTGCCTTAGTTTGCTTAGAGCTGCCATAACGAAAAGCCATAGGCCAAGTGCCTTAAACAACCGAAGTTTGTTTTCCCGCAGTTCTCTAGGCTGGAGTCCAAGATCAAGGTGTTGGGAGGTTTCATTTCTCCTGAGGCCGCTCTCCTTGGCGTACAGATGGCTGTCTTCTCTTCTTCTCACAGCCTTCGCTCTGCTCTCAGGCCTGTCTCTCTCTCTCTGTGTCATAATCCCCCCTTCTTATAAGGACACCAGCCAGGGTGCCCTAATCCAGTCTAACACTCATCTTTAACTTAATCACCGTCTTAAAGGCCCTTTCTCCCGATACAGCCACATCTGAGGTTCTGGAGGGTTAGAGCATCAGCATATGAATTTTGGAAACACATTTCAGGCCGTAACCATCTGCTTCCTGACATCTGAGGTCAGTGTCTTGTTCCTTCTTGGATGTGAAAGAAGGGCAGGAGGAGGGTGATGGGGAGACCCCGGACCTTCCCGTCGCGGAGTCAGTGCCTGCCGGTCCCTCCGTAGCTTCCTGCTCCCAGATCTCAGTCCTAGGTGCGGGCCTTGGTCTGTGAAGAAACAGAGCAAGCTCCCTGGCAGGGAACTCTGGAGGAAGTGCCCCCTGGTTAGGTCAGAAAAGAGGTCAGAGCACTGTGCCCGCTGAGCTCATCACACAGGGAGCAGCGCTCTGCCTGGCCGGTCCTAACATAGCCTCCATTGAGACCTTCCACTGATGAGTTCCAAGGGCACAGCCAGCCTGTGGAGGGACATTCTCATGCCTGCGAAACTTGGCGACCTACGCCTCGGGACAGCTTGCTCCTCTGTACGCCAAGGAGAGCGGCCTCAGGAGAAACGGAACCTGCCAATGCCTTGATCTTGGACTTCCAGCCTCTAGAACTGTGGGAAAGTGAACTTCGGTTCTTTAAGGCACTCGGCTTGTGGCTTTTCGTTATGGCAGCTCTCCAGTACACTGTCGCATATGAGGCTTAAGCACGAGGATTTACACGAGGAGCCACTTCTCTCCATTACCCACTGGAGCTTTTAAGGACAAGCACGACCCCCTTGTGAATTTGTGGATGGCGTTCAGTGGTCCCATTTTTTGTTTGTTTGTTTGGGGGTGACTTTTTTGCTCTAGTTAAAGTAAATGCCACCCCCCTTGTCACCTTCTGTGATCTGCTTTGGTAGAGAATTCCACACCGTGTCTACTGGTTGGGCTTCCATCTAGAGGATCCCAGTTACCACAAGTACTGAAGGATTCTGACTCCCTGGTTTTGCTATGTCTGTGTTGAGTCCTCCAGACCTGACACTCTAGAAGGGCCCTGGTGTGTAAGCCTTCTCATTTAGGGCCCACCCCTCACGTGTGTCCCTAGGGCAGGTCCATCCTCACCCCCCAACCCTCATCTTTCCCAAATGCGAGCCCAGGACACAGGCTTCACAGCCGACCCCTCTGCGAGAGTGTAAAGCAAGGGCATGTTCATGGCTTCCCAGCCATCATAGGTCTCAAGTCTCCAGGTTCCCAGACTGTGTGCTCGTTGCCACACGTGGCTGCCATACTAGACAGTGCAGACGGAGGGCATCTCTCTCGCTGCAGGAAGTCCGCGTGGGCTCTGCTGCTCTCTGCCGAGGCTCTTCCCTTGGTGTCTTGCCTTCTTGCTGGAGGCTGACAAACTCACCCAAGGGACCAGCAACGGTCTGCCCCAGGGACAGGTTCTTCATGTCCAGAAAGGACTATGATCCACTGCCGGACCCTCTCAGGGTAGAAACCAGGAAACCTGTAAGGCAGGGCGAGAAGGGGCAGCAGTCATGTGTGACTCTCCAGCCCGCCGAGTGCAAACCTCGGTCTTCTCTGAGAACTGGCAGTGATTTAAGTGGTTTTCCTAATGTTCAAAACCCTTTGATGATTTTCCTGTTCAAGTCAGCCCCAGTGGCACTGGAAACCCTGCAGAGTGGAAGGGCAGCCCTGCTCTGGGAGGCCGGGGCTTAGGGGTCTGTGCTGGAGTGACTCCTGGCCATGTGAGACACTCGGGATGAGGGTGTGGCCTGGTCATAGGCCGTGTGCACGTGAAAACACCCCAGTGTTTTCATGCTAATTTTGTAGGAGACATGAGTCTTGGATTGTTAACAAAACTGTCAAAAAATTCAAAACTGTGTAGGCAGTTAAATTCAGAGCAAAATAAAAATTGGGGCTAATTTTGGAGTTCAGGAGGGAGAGCAGGGCTCGGGGCGGGGCACGTGCTGAAGAGTTTGCAAATGAAGAGGCAGAGATGGGGCACGAGTCAGGGAAGGATGTACTTGACTTTCCCTGCCTCTTTTAGACGAGAACCACACCTGGGGAAGGAGTGACTGGTTTGAGTCCAGGCATGGAGTTCTTTAGCCCTGCAGACATGGAGTGTCCTGAGTGTGGCCCATGGTGCTCTGGGCTCTGGGAAAGCTGCCAGCAGGGAGCGAACACAAAGTCTGGACTTTTCCCTCCAGTGAGGAGGAGACAGACGCCAGATAAACAAATAGAGGATGTCAGGTGTGCAAGGTGCTATAAATACAGAGCCAGGCGGGGCAGGGCGAGATGGGTCAGCCGTCTTACATAAGGTGCTCTGAGAAGTCTCCCTGGGGAGGTGACGTTGGAGCTGAGTGGAGCAGCCCTGGCAGAGGGCCCAGCGGGTGCACAGCCCCTCAGCCAGTTGGAGGGGCAGCGGGAAGGCGGGCAGGGGGTGCTGTGGATGCTGGCAGGCTGCAGGGGATGGGGGGATTGGAATTTGCTCCCATCAGGATGGGAAGGTCAAAGCAGGGGAGTGGCAGTGTGACTTCCACTGTTGAGACCTCCATGGGAACTTGACCTGCATGACGCCTGTCGCACAGGTGTGGACTGGTCTCCCTCCCCATCACCCCCAGGAAAGGAGCTGCTCAGGCGGGAGGGGGGAAGGCTACTGCAGGGTGCAGTGTGTGCAGGGTCCTTGCGAGCGGGGATGACTGCAAGGAGAACAGACTGTTGACCTTGCACTGCTTAGAAGCCATTTTCTGGGATCAGTGGCATTCTTTGGAGCTCTCTGGTTTAGCCCAGGGGTCAGTGGTTTTCTCATAAAACAAAATCTGTTTCTGGTGACTCATGATGCAAGGGCGAAGCGCAAGACAGACTTGTGTTCTTCAGACTTGAGGATGCGTTGTCTCTGCTACAACGTAAACACCAAAGATGAAGGAGAAGCTGGCTCTGCTTGGGGTGTGTGTCAGGCTGACTGGAGCGAAGTAAGAACCTTTCTCCTCCTCCTGCCCTCCACCTGCTGATGGGCAATTCCACATTCCACACAGAGCCTTGGTGTGTCAGAGGGTGATCCGTTTTTCCCAGACTGGAATTCCGTTCCACTACATGGTATCATAATCCAGAAAGTGCTCGGTGCCCAGGCACCTGTGTTCTCTTGGCGGCTCAGATGCTGCATGTCAGAGGTCATTATCCCGTTCTGGGAGGGCCGAAGACCTCACTCTGACTTGTGTGTCTGGCCAGCCTTTGACAGACAGGCCTGGTCTATATCTGCACCCGTTTTCCCCTCCATAGGCATGTGCCCAGACCCCAGGCAGATCTAAAGACGTCCTTAGAACACATAAGACCAAGGAGATTTGTGCCCCACTGGTCTGTTTTCTCTGGGCTTTGCTCTAATCAGGAATGCAGACTGGGGTGTGTGTGTGTTTCCAGTAGATGGTGTGCAGGCACACAGCCTTCCTTCCCTTCCATGAGTCAGAATTACACGGCTAACTGGGAAATGGTGCTTCTTTTTCAATAAAAAGGGGCCACGCCTCCCCCCTCAGGATCCTAGTCTTTCTGGGATTGTCAGGCTCCCGTGGAAAGGCCCCTGGAGGGAAGGACGTCGGTTATATATATCACGGGATATTTGTAAAGAATGTTTCAGCCACACCTGGCTGCCGTGTGTGAGGACAAATGTAATTTATTTTAAAAATTTGGCCACAGGCAGCCTTTTCTGTCTGTTTCTTTGGGGCGGGGGAGTGAGCAGGGGATTGAAGAGAGGCAACAAAGTGATGGTTTGCATTTGTTTTCTTCCAGATTTGACTAGCCAGCAGAAGAGAGATTATCTCTAACGGATATGAAAGGTTTAATCATTTTAATTTTGTTTTTATTAAAGTTTATCATAACTTTTCCCCCCAATGTGCCCTGGTAGAACAGAAGGGAGAGAAGAGGAGGTAATATAAACATACACAAACCCCCAAGCACTTGGTTAATAAACTCTCTCAGGGGCGGGCCCGTGTGGGGAGGAAGTGGCTGGCTGGCTGGGGACAAGCGCTGACCCGAGCATGCCGTGACAACCCTGAAAACGTGGCCGGCATCTCCTAAGCGTCCCAGCCCCTCTCCAGCAGATACTTGCCACGGGGAGCTCAAGGCTTTCATTAAGCAGAGAGAGGAAGCTTAACTCTTGTCTTATTCTATCAGGATCCTCAAGTGGACTGGATCCTCAAGCCATTTGTAGCTATAAAGAAGCCTGAATTTGTAGAGAATAAAAGAATTTGTTTCCATTAGATTCTTCTGCCCCTTATCATAACAATGAAAATATGTGAACCTGGATATCCTGAAGACTTACTTTAGGTCAGAATCCCTCAGATCTTGTCTGTGTGTGTTTTATGGAACAGCAAAGTTGGGATAAAAATAGTCTCTTGTTTTGGGGTAGGAAAACTGTCCATTGCATGATGGTGAAACGGAGCAGCTAGGACCCTAGATAAGCAGGGCTGTTGGCTCGTTTTCCGTTCAGGGCAGTAAAAATAAGCTTATGTCAGAGTCAGTTGTCCCGAATCACCTGGGTGTGGACTGGAGTCCCCGTGACCTCAGCGCTGTCTTCTCTCTCCTCCATGGCTGGAAAACCCCATGGAGTCAGGGGTGTTTGGAATCCTGGCACCTAGACCAGGCGGGATGCTGCACGGCCTGCGAATGAGGAAATGGTGTTCATGCCTGTGTTCACTAGGCTGGAAATCGTTCCTGCACACCTGAACCACTTTTTAAAGCAGTAGAATGAAAGCATTGTCATCTTGTTAAACCTGACTTAAGCAGGTAGCTCACTTAACCCGGGATACGTACCGATCCTGAAGTTCTGGGCTACGTTCAGGCTTTATAGCACTTTCTCTGCCATTGTTAAGGAAGGCAGTCGGTTCATCAGTAGAGAAGCAGCTTTTCTAGTGGCGGCTGCACCTCTAGTTCCTTGAATCAAGTAGAAACTGCAGAGAGGCGGCTTTGCCTCAGCCGCTGTGTGAGTGAATGGCCAGGCCTCACATAGGCCATGTGGGCCATCACGTGCTCCATACAGGTTCCCTTAGGGGCTTCTGTGAGGAGCGTGGTGGGTGGAAGGCTTCCCAAAACAAGCCTCCCTTCTGAGAAAGAAACCCAGAGCCCAAAGGCTGTCCCAGGTTTGCAGGCCTCTGCCATGCCCTTGCCAGTGCTGTCCATGTGGGAGAGAATGCCAGCAGCCCAGCGGCCTGGCATTTTCGAATTCTTTTATGGGAGTTCCTTGAACTGGTAAGAGCAGCTTTCCTGGTCACTGTCGACCAGGGCTGTGTGAACGGTACAAATGCACAAATGTAGGCCCGTGTCATTCCCTGAAGGCTCTTGCCCCCGGCTAAGCTGCCCTCCAGGAGAGGAGAGACCCAGATATTCCCTCAGCTCAACTTTTGCCTCAGATTGGACTAGATGGCCGCAGAATTTCTGGTTAGTGTATGGGGACTTAATCTCATATTTTCAAAGCTTTGTCTAGACTATGAAGATAGTAGAAGGTGGGGAAACAAAAAATATGTATATTCTTTTATCTCATAGCTTTAACCTGTGAGCCGCAGAGCCACCTCAAAAGTATCTTAAGCAAATTAGGGGTTCCATTTTCCCTCACATAAGCAGACTTGGGAGGAGGGCAGTCTAGTGCAGGAGTGAAGGCCCCACAGGTCAGCAAGGACCCAGTCTCCTTCCGTCTTTCCTCTCCGCCACCCCCGTGGTCCCAGGGATGACCGCTCTCCAGCTGTGCTCTGCGCGGGAGGAAACAGGGAGGGGAGAAGCACACTTTCCGCCCGAGTTTGCCCCTTCTAAGAGCTTTCCCCAAACACCCAGTCACTTCCACGTGCATCTCATTGGCTGGAATTTGGTCACACGCCTGCCTCTGGACTCACGAGAGACTGGGAGGTACTGATTTTAACTAGTGGGTATTGCTGCCCCGAATAAAGTGAGTGCTCTGTTCACAAGAAAGAACAGTTGTTAGGAAGGCAATTAGGAGCCTCTGCCACCCATCTTTTAAAAGATGAAGAAGGATTAAGTAAACTGTGTTATGAAAATGTAGTGGAAATCTGGGTGGCCATTAGGAATAATGTTCTTGATTAATATTTAAGGACATGGAAGAAAGCTCAATAGACAGGGAAGCAAGACCCAAAATCATGTAATTGTCCTAGTTTCCTTTAAAGTATATATAAATATACTGAGATGTTATCGCTGATTATGGGCAATTTTTACTTCCTTCACACTTTTTTGTATTTTCAAGATTTTCAACAATAGGCACTTACTGCTTTTATGATCAGGGGGAAAAAGGCAAACTTTAAGTGTAAGGAATAGAGAACTTGGTAATTACTATCTCGTGTATGAAATATACTTGATGGAAAAAATAAAATGAGTAATAAAGGGGAAAATCTATAAACCTGTAGTGATAATGGAATGATGATGAGTAACTGTAGTGCTATGGATTCATCAAGAACAAATCCCATCATACTAATAAGATAAAAGGAAATAATGTACATCAATTCTCATTGCAAAGAGAAGTTGTATTGTGCAAATGCAAACTTATATTCTGGAGGCTGTAAATGTATTTCAGAGGCATCCACCATCCTCTCCAAGCATGCTTTCAAGGTGACTCAGGCAGGGGCTGCTCTTTCCCCCATTTTAACTCTGGAAATTTGGGGAGGGGGTTGTTGAGGTTTGCAGCTGTTAAAGCTCCAGTTCATTGTAAACACTAGTTACTGTGGAAGAATATAACAGAATAAGAGAAACGACCCCTGCCTATCATATTTTGGGAGGATTTCACCCACCCACACACATGCATGCACATGATTAACACAGTTCAAGGTGGTCCATGGTAATCACCAGATAGTGGGGCAGGACAATAAAGACCCCGGGCCTTCCGAAGTGTGAGGAATTCTTGAGTGAAATCACTGGGACAGCTCCAAGGAGCAGGTGAACCAGTTCCTGGTAGCTACAGGTAGAGTAAGATGCCCGGGGTTCTGGGCAAGTTGAGGAGTTTGGTTGGGGTCAGGAAACAGGCCATTCAGCTGGAAAAGGAACCCTGGGCAAGGACCACAGGCTACAGACCCATCTCCTTCTGTTGATCATATCTAGCTTCTTCCACTTTTCCCTGCCCCACACCAGTATGCCCCTGTGAGAGGCAGATAGAATTGCGAGTACGAATATCATAAGTGTATTAAAAACAAATACATCAAGGACTGTCCTGGCAGTCTAATGATTAAGACTCTGTGTTCCCAGTACAGGGGACACAGGTTCCTTCCCGGGTCAGAGAACTGAGATCCCGCATGCCACCTGGTGCTACCGAAAAACAAAAACAAACAAACAAACAAATAAAACCGTGCATCAAAACTACTGTTTCTCCCCAAACCTCCTAAATCAAATTCAGAGCCTAAAGAGAAATTTTTATATGTGTTGAATCCTGACTACAAGAAAGATGAAAGACTGATAAGCAGGGATAATATATTGATTTCTAGGCTATTTGTGTTGAGGGGAACTGCACGTGCTGGTGCTGGCAAGAGTTCTGTTTTTATCCAACATTTTCATTGGTAACTTGAAAACAAATAGTAAATGAAATTTGCATACAATCTAAAATATTTATGCGATAATGTGTGTAATTGTCAATACTAAAGAATACAGAAAATATATAATTGGACTAGAGATGTTAGGAATCTTACTGCATTTTCTTTTCAATTTGTACTTTTTTTTTGGTCCATAGTTTTTCAGCAGTTAGTTGTGATTTTAGTGTTTTCATGAGAGGGAGTGAGCTTACCTCCTTCTACTTGTCTCCACCTCTCAATTTGTACTTAATTTTTTTTTTTTATTTTGATATAATTTCAGACTTACAGAAAAGTAAACATTAAGAAGAATTCCTGTGTATCTTTACTCAGATTCCCCAAATGTTAACATTTTAGCACATTTGGTCTATCAGTCTCTCTCCTTCTCACACACTCTCTCTACACGCCTACTTAGGACACACACACACAGATATCCATTGTTATCTTTTCTGCCCATTTCAGAGTCAATTTCAGACATGGTGCCACTTGATTGCTAAATATGTTAGTATATTTTCCAAATGTATATTTGGAAATGTATATTAGTGTATATTTTCAAAGAACAAGGGCATTATCTTACATAACTGCAGAAAAGTTATCAAAATCAAAAAATTAGCATCAATACAGAAGCACTAGGTAATCTGCAGATCTTCTTCAAATATTCCCAATTTTCCCAGTTATACTATTTATATGAAAAAAACAAAAAAAAAAAACCCAACACAGATCACAAGTTGTATTTGGATGTCCAACTCTTTTTAAGAGTCTTATAATCTAGGACAGTTTCTCATTCTTTGTCCTTTACAGACTCAACATATCTGGTGAGGGCAGGTTAGTTAATCTGTAGAGTGCCCTTCAACTTGAGTGTGTCTTAACGTTTCCTCATGATTCAAATCGGGGTTTGCATGTTGACAGAAGTTCCCCAGAAGTGATGTTGCTTTTCTTCTAGTACACTGTATCAGGAGGGACATGGTATTGATTTGTCTCTTTATTGGTGATGTCAACTTTGATCAGTTGGATGTGGTGACAAATACTGATTAGTTATGTTAAGAAGAATTAGTAGTTAACAGTGATTATTTATCCATAGTAAAATTACTATTTCCCCCTTTGTAACTAATGAGGATATAGTGGAAGGATACACTGAGTATATTTAATAAGGAATTGAATTTTTAAATGGAATTATTTGGAAAAATATATAGCTAATAAAAATCAATAGGAAGAAATGTTTGGCAAGAAAGTAGTATAGTCATTAAAGTTGACTTTCAAAGCTTATAATTTATCAGTTTCTAGATGATTAAGTAATTCAATAATCCAGAATACTGAAGGGGTGAAAAGAATTCTCAAAAGTGTCACTTGATGGTGGAAGTGAATGAGAAGCATTGAAAGTAACTAAAGAAGTGATCCTAGTGAAAGAAGGAAGCATAACATTGGCTTGGCCAGATCTGAAGAGCAGGGTCTTAGGAATGTGGAAGTTTGGGCTGTGATAAATCTTAATTCGATTCTAATTCCACTCTTTAAGGAAAACGAGCACCTCTTGATCTCATGAGTGTGCTTGGGGTCCGGGGGTCCCCGTCAGGACAGGGTCGGTAGACACGAGCAGAGTGCGGAAGGGAAGGGGGGCTTCTGTGTCCACCTGCTGCTCGGAGTTTCTGCTTCCCTCTGCTCCACGATGCTTTAATGTAAGCCTCGGAAGGGCATCGATGAGCTTTCACTTCCTCTCAGCCAAGCCTAATAGAGTTCTCGGTCCTGGTTCCCTGCTCTCCATCTTCTCCTCTCTCTGAGGGGTGCAGCGGAAAAGGCCCCTCTTTGCCCTGGGCTGGCTTGAAAACACAGCCTCCTCTTCACCTTCCACTCTTTCCTCTTACGGGCTCTGGTGGAACCACAGCCTCCTCATTTTTCTTCTTCATGTATCAGACTGTGGTTAGTATTTGCTCCTGTCCATTGTTAGAATCCCTGCCCCACTCATACCTGTCTTCCTTTCCAGAGGTGATTATTCTTCTTTCATCTTCAAGGCTGTACAAACAGTAGGGCCCTGCCTCCCAACCCCTTAAGTGAACAGAGGTCTAGTAAGCCCTTAGTGGAACAAGGAAGATGGAGAAGCCAAATGGGACGTGCTCTGTGCCCGAGGTGGCTCACTGTCTAACAGAAAAAGATTCTTAAAAAGACCACTGCCATGGACCCGGAACTCTGCTGATAATGTAAAGGGCGTGGGGATGTTCTCTGTGACCGTATCTTGAGTGTGAGCAGATGGAGAAGGCGGCAGTAATCCCCCAGTGGGACCAGCATGCACCGTCTGAGAAAGGGAGCTCAGACTTCCCTCTAGGGGAACTGGAAGCCATGAGATGCTTAGCAGAGTCATGTGACCTCACCCTCTTTTAGGCAAGTAATACTGGCTCCTGGGTGGAAGATGGAAGGGTTTGAAAGTGAAGCTCATGTGCCGTGACAGATGAGGATTTGGGCTAGTGGAAGCAGGGAGTGGGGGTGGTGGCACGAGTGAATGCTTAGTGCTGTTTAGGTGGTTCCATCCGGGAGACATGGAGAGAAAGCAGCTAAGGATGGTGGTATGGTGTCTGCCGGACACTGGTGGTCCAAGTAGGACAGAGCAAGTCGAGATGGCGGTGCAGGTGAGAAAGGAAGTTATTGTTGAACCCGCTTCACCTGCCTCATCTCCCAGTTTCTGTAATGAATATAATGAATATAATTCTTAATCTCTACTGCAGAACCTTTCACATAATTATAATTATGTACTGTTTATTTATCTCAAACTGTTGTGAAAAGATTTGACAGCCTTGTCTGGCTGATTATTTAATATCTGCTCACTGTTCATCCCCAGAATTGTAGACGTCTGTGTAACATGGGACCGCGTCTTACACCGCTTGTGTGGCACCTGGGCTGGGACCTGTCCCACTGAAAGGCAGCTCAGCCAGTGAGTGTCCTTCTTGCGTGAATTCTTTGGGTCCTGCGGTTGGCTCTGAGCCTGCCCTGCCCCACACGTGTGCTCTGCTGTGTCCTCACTGCTGCTGACTCTTCCCTGCGTCTCTAAGCTGCCACCCTCTTTATACGATTAGTGAGAACTCGCCAGGTTTGTGCCCTGACTGGGGACACCTTCAGAAGAGGAAGGCTGCCACCTTGAGAAAGAAGTGCCTCCCGATCACATCTGGCATCGTCTTATTTCTGGAAATGATCATCCTCTCGCAGGGCCCACTGCTCTTCAGCCTTGGCCAGAAATTGGGCAGGACGCGACTCCACGAGTAAAAACAGGTGATCCATCCAGAACAAACGTGGATGACAAGTTTAAACCGCTGTCGGCAGCAAATCGAAGAAGAGTTGAGCTGATCGTTGGCTCCAGGGGGCCCTGGCTCAGAGCAGCATTACGGCGTTGCTCCTTGTGGTCTTCGGAGTTGGGCATGTCTTGTCTTCCGAGAGTTGCGTCTTCCCACCCTCTGATATAAAGGGGGCGCCCTTGAGAAACACTGCTTGTCTTCCTCCTCAGGGTGACCCAGAATGCGCCGCTCTGCTTTGATGAGATGCGCGTTCCCGTTGTCCTCTCATCTGGGCAATGCCATTCTCGACTTCCCCCAACCCCACTTAAGGAGGGCTCCATTTCTAACTTTACTGAAGCTACTCAGGGTCCTATCACATAACATGCTACCCTGCCGTCATTCACTGTGTGGAACGGAACCAACCAAAGGTGTGCTTCTCTCAGCAGAGTCATGGGTGACAGGGCTCTGGAGCATTTAGGGCTGGGGCAATGAATCCCGACCTGACAGTCTTACGCTGGGTTCTTGAGACTTGACACCGAACACGCCAGGCCATTTTGGCTCAGCCTGTAGCTGGGAAACATGAATTCATGTCATGAGATACAGTCTTAGTGTACAAGTAGCCCCCCTCCAAACTAAGGAAAGCAAGAACACGCTTATTATTTTTAAAATTGCAATGCCTATATGAGGGGTTAGGAAACGCTACACCTTTAAGGATGAGACCCCCCTCCTCCCAAAGACAATAACTATTCATATTTTTCAGAATTTCCTTCTAGAAAGACTATAATTTAGGGAATCCGAATACTGAATGCTTATTCTGTCATTTCCAGGTTGTTTTTCTGACTTCAGGTAGAGCTGGGCTGCGGTTGGTGGGTTTGTACCTGTGTCCATGATGGAGGGGGGGAATGGAGGTGGGTTCCATGAAAAAAAATGTCTCTCTTGTACACTGAATGTTTTCAAAGAGATGAGAGCTCTTTGAAGCAAAGCGTGGGATGGGGTGAAAAGGCCCCGTGAATAGCGTAACCGTGACCTGGCCCACAGAGCATTCAGCTCCACCGAGCGGTGGAGACGCGGGCTCACTGGTGGAACCGGGAAGAGCCCGTCCCGGCAACGGGAACACTCGTTTGTTCTGGGTTGAAGGTGACCCTGACCTTTCTACTCTGACCCAGCGCCCACCTCCTCTCCTTTTGCGTCTCCTCAACTCCAAGGAAGCACCCAGGTTCTCGTCCTCTCTCTCTCAGCAAACACAGGGGGACTTTCAGATCAGACCTGGTTTCGAGACCTTTTAGAAGTCGCACTGTGGTTTGGATCCCAGCTTTTCTGAGCTGGCTGACTTTGGTCAAGTTACATAATCCAGGCATTCTTGACCCTTCCGGATAATCTGATACACGAAATGGTCCCTCAGCTCAGAAAAATGCCCAGATACAAAAGATTCTATGTGTTTACTTCAGGGACTCCCAACAGCACACCTCTGAAGCATCAGTTCTTTTATCTGGAAGCGGAGAGGGGGGCACTCATTCAGTTTGGAGTCTGTCTCTAATCCTCTCGTGACAGTTAAGTGGGAGAAGATATATAAAAGGTTCATCCTTGACATGAAGTCCAGCACGCAGCTCAGGCACGTCCCTTTGTCTCTCATTCACTCTCCTCCTCTGTCCCCCAAACGACTGTGCCTTGGCCTCCAGTACATTGGCCAAGGGAGGGTTAGTCTCATTTCATTTTTGGATCATTTGTTAGGATAGAACCCTGCCAGATTTTCTTTTTTTTTTTCTGTCCACAGTGATTTCTTTGTTCCTTTCTTCCCTGCCTCCTCTTAGGGCATCTCATGGCCGGAAGCATCGCGTTATCTCTTTGGTCTGCAGCTCTCTCATACCCATTTCTTTGCTGCAGGAGGGGGCTGAGCTCAGAGAAGCTCCACGTCCGCCTCTTCCACTCATGCTGTCCTGGAGTCACACAGACTCCCCATGGTGGCGTTACCTCTACCCTTGAGGGCAGTGGAAGCCCTGCCCCAGATTTCATGCTCCAAACAGGCATGAATAGCGTAACCGTGACCTTGGCCCACAGAGCATTCTGCTCCACCGTGCAGTAGAGATGTGGGCTCACTGGTGGAGCTGGGAAGAGCCCATCCCAGCAACGGGAACACTCGTTTGTTCTGGGTTGAAGGTGACCCGGACCTCAACCGTAGCATCTGATATTTCCAGAAAGCTTGCCCTGTGGATGATTTTTTTAAAAAACATTTAATTTATTTAGACTGCACTGGGTCCTTGCTGCAGCATGCAGACTTCTCTGGTTGCAGTGCATGGCCTCTCTAGTTATGCCATGCATGCTTAGTTGCGGCATATGGGATCTAGCTTCCCGACCAGGGATGGAACCCAGAGACCCCTGCATTGGGAGCGCAGAGTCTTAATTGCTGGACCACCAGAGAAGTCCCAGTGTGGATGACTGACGGCTTTCATTCTTGGTTCAGAATCCGGCTTAGGCCACGGTGGTTGGAGCTAGTAGTCCTGGTGCGCATCTGCCAGCGTGACTTGGTGACATTGAAGCCATTTGCAAGGTCAGCTGCTTCTCTGCCAGAACAATTTGGTGCTGCCTTCGCAAGGAAGGTTTCAATACTTTATGTCTTTTGATATACGGGAATCCAGTGCCAAGATAGTGTTTAAACTATCGAAATGGCAAGGGGATACTTTCTTGTCCTACCAAGATGTAGGGTAAACACCCCCTCAAAACCATGTACAGATACATGGGAGCGTAGTACTGTGAACTGCTGTCCAGTGTGATTTTTATGGTCATGCTTGTACCCATGCCCATGTTATGGCCATGCTTGTACCCGTGCCCGTATGTTTTCTGATGTTTATTTCATGCAGCTTCCTCTGTGTCAGGCACCTTCAAAGCCCTGGGGACATGGTGGTGAGCATGGAGTGGCAGGCGAAGGGCCTGGGCAGCCGCTGTGTCCTGGGGAGGGTAGAGGCAGAGGGCATAAGGTCACTGGACCTGCCTTTTATAAGCAGGTCCTGAGTTTGGGGTTAGGGAGCTATGGAAGGAGATGTTGAAAAGTGGCCTGATGTGATTGGACTTCCTCAAAGTTTACCTAGTATACAGTTTGTCACACATTCCTGTCCTCATAGAGCTTACTGCTCCAGAGAAGACAGAAAATGAGACAGAAACTAGTTACATCTGTTCTTGTGCCAAAGTTTTAAAACATATGGACTCCATGTTCTTTTGCTTCTTGCTGATTTCACTTTTTCAGATCGGGTTTTTCTCTGATGTGATCTTGCGGTCCCAGTCTCTGCTTTGCAAGGAAGCATATGGGGCTTCCTCGTGGGTGTCAGGTTGTTCTCTTGCTTTTGTGAGACCGAAATAACCTCACTGGTGTAAGGAAACGTGTATATGAGTGGGGAGTGGTCTCGTTTTTCAGACTTGGAAGAGTAACCCGAGATCCCACTTGGGACCTGTTCTCGTGTCTGGGGCTGCATGGATGCCCGCGTGGCTGTGCTCGTGCCAGCCACAATACATGGGCCTATCTGCATCTGAGTTGCTGTTTGCCCTCATCCTGGGCATGAAATTAAAAGACACTTGCTCCTTGGAGGAAAAGTTATGACCAACCTAGACACCATATTAAAAAGCAGAGACATCATTTTGCCAACAAAGGTCCATCTAGTCAAAGCTATGGTTTTTCCAGTAGTCATGTATGGATGTGAGAGTTGAACTATAAAGAAGACTGAGCGCCAAAGAATTGATGCTTTTGAACTGTGGTGTTGGAGAAGACTCTTGAGAGTCCCTTGGATTGCAAGGAGATCCAACCAGTCCATCCAAAAGGAGATCAGTCCTGAATATTCATTGGAAGGACTGATACTGAAGCTGAAACTTCAATACTTTGGCCACCTGGTGCGAAGAACTGACTAATTTGAGAAGACCCTGATGCTGGGAAAGATTGAAGGTGGCAGGAGAAGGGGATAACAGAGGATGAGATGGATGGCATCACCGACTCAAGGGACGAGTCTGAGTAAGCTCCGGGAGTTGGTGATGAACAGGGAAGCCTGGTGTGCTGCAGTCCATGGGGTTGCAAAGAGTCAGACATGACTGAGCGACTAAACTGAACTGAATTTGTCCTGGGGGTGACGTTCATTTCACTCTGTTACTAATGTGACTGGTTCCACCACATGCTTGGAGAAGAGACCTTAATGTCCCTTTATCTTTGCTGATATTACTCTTGGTAGAGAGATTTGGATCTGCAGAAGGAGGGCATAACGTATGACAAGCAGTCTATGAAAAGACACCCCTGTGACTTGTAGGGACCTGTAGGTACCAAGGCGCTTCCAGAAGAGCAGTGTAGATGTTCACAGCATAGGGGACGTATGTGTCTGCCAGCCGGACGTAGATTAGAATTGTTTGAATGGGGAAGGGATGGTGGTGGGGAGGAGAGAAAGCCGGCTGGCTAGTTGCTATCAGCCAGGTAAGAGAAGGTAAGGAAAAGAAGCCCAGGTGGCGTTTGTAACTTGGGAAATCCTGCACGGCTGTAAGGGCAACTTGAGAGATGTCAGAGGAACAAGCAGGCTTGGGTAAAGACCTGGAAAGGAAGGGCGACTGAAGGTTTAACCAAAGCCTGTCTTGTGCAGGAGGGAGATCCACAGGCTGGCGGCTCCAAAGGTGACTTAAAACTTTGCAAATTATGAAGGGTGCGGAGAAGGACAAGTTTTTATTGTTGGTTAAGTGATGAGAAGGGAAAGCAAGAGTGAACTTAGCAAGTCTTTTAGAGTTGTTAAATATGTGGATGTGCAGGTTCCCAGAGGAAAACAGAGACATTCGAACTAATCTGTGATGAACCAAGAGGAGCTCTCTGAGCACCACCCCAGACCCACTCCCTCAGGGTGCCCTGCTCAGATGGGCTCCACGTCTCCCTGCTCTCAACAAAAGGTGGATTTTCTAAATGGGAATTAGAATCTCTTAAAAATAATGGACAGCGTGCCTAGTATGATTTATCTAAGTAGAGAAGGCTGAGAGGGAGGGACTTGGTTTGGAAAGAAGAGGAAAAATTTCCGCTGGTGGAGAACCGAGTTCTTCCTGCCCTGCGAGGGGTCGCAAACATCTGTCACGTGGGAGAGGCGGGCAAGTAAGAACTCTCAGCCCCCATCAGAGCCCCCAGTTAGGGCCTTTAAAATAAGCTTCTCTCTTCCTGGTGTGTGTTATTCATCATCTGTTTCTGTATACTAGGCTCTGAGCCTCTTGCCTGCAGGTCACTGGGGTTGGGTCCTCCCTAAATAAACCCTCCTGACTTCAGGAATATGAACAAGCAGCAGCTGGACAGATGTGTTCTTACATCCCTGAGCAGATGTGGCCGTAATCAGAGTGCCCCGTTCCATCTGACCAGTGTCCTGTGTGTTCTCGTGTGACTGGGCAGCCCTTTGTAGACTGCAGAATGGTGCCCTGGACTCTGCCTGGGTTTTCTTGAAGATGGCGAGCTTCAGCCTATGGTTTCATGTGCTGAAATTCACGTGAAGTTAAAGCTATATGTTAAATTCTCTTAGTGTCTACATTTCCCTCCGTGGGAGACAGAAAAAAAAGACTGGCCTTGTTGATGGACCAGCAGATTTCCAGAGATTTTCACCACAACTATAGAAGGGAAGTACAGGAGGAAAGCTGAGGTGGTGATGGGCGGTGGGCTTTCGTCTCGTGCCCCCATGTGGCCTCGCCGAGAGGATGACGGTTGTCATGGAAACCTACACCCACAGACAGGCCTTTGCCCCGTTTCCACCCACAGGGACTGGAATGGAGAGAATGGCTGAGTTGGTGAGAGAGAAATAAAAGAGGATTGGTCCAGCCGTTTATTCATCTGAGTTGCATATTTCTGGAGAGAGTAAGTCAGCATCTTTTTGGTAGAAATGTTGCTTAAAAAAAAAAAAAAAAAAACAAGCAATTTTAAGGTGAAAGTTCCCTTTTTGGAAACATGAAGTTACATTGTCTGGTTGGAGGCTTCCAGTCAGCGTGGGGTGGAGGGTTGCTTACAGGGAGAAGGCAGTGGGGAGCGTGTGGGGGTGTGGCTTGGGAATGGCCCCTCGTGGCAGCCCCGCCCATCTGCCAGAGAGGTGGCCTGGGGAACCTAGTGTGAGAAGCAGACATAGGCTAAAGCTGAGCCGGGCATAGCTTTCTAGATTAGCTCCCCCAAATGGCCCTGTGTGGACTGGCCTGGGGCTGAGCAGGAGGCCAGCCGGCTTTCTGGAAGGAGAAGCCTGCCCTGCCGGCCGGGCAGGGACTGCACTGCCCACGCCTCTGCCCTCCACCTTGCCCAGGTTGGGGCAGCTGGTGCATAAAGGGGGCAGCCTGTCCACGTCTCTCCTTGCCTCTGCACAAATTGGAAACGACTAACCTTGCCATATTTAGTGCAGCGCTAACGGCCACTCGCCTCTAAGGGGTAATCATGCAGGCATAAATTCGGAAAGTTGCTAAGCTATGAGCAGTCTTATGAGCATTAAAAGTGTCCTCTTTGCCAGAAAGGTCATTCATAACTTGGCTACCCTGCTGATGTACAGTCAGTGATATTGATTGATTAATGTATAAAAGCACCAGATCCATTTGCTTGTATGAAAGAGAATAAAGTGCAGTCAACTCTCTCTGTATTTTCACCTCATCCTTTTGTTTGAAGGACGTTTTTTCCCCCTTCTTTTGGTTTTGCCGGCTAGGTTTAAGGGGGTTACAGAAAGCCAGTTTCTGCCAAGTAATGTGTTCACAAAGGGAACATTGATTCACATCAGTGTCGCTTGAATTACCCTTAAAGGTTTGCCAAGGAGTTGCTCTTACATTAACCTTCTGTTCACGAAGGAAGAAGTAAATATATAAGTTATAAAGTCAAGTTCATCACTTTGGATTTACTTTTGGATCCAATCTAAACTAATGTCTTCCGTGGCTGATTGGGTTGAAGGGCATTGCCCAGAAAGTCCCCTGTTCATTTTGGCGGGGTACAGGCTGGGAGGGGGTAAAAGGAAGCAAGTCCAGCCCCACTGCCTGAGCCCTTCTGGGAACCAGATCAGGGAACCACTGCTGAGAATGTACTTCCAGAGCAAGGGTTAGTTCTGTTTGGCTGCCTTGCGTTCAGGCTGAGGCGCTGTGGTCTCTTCCTCACAAAGCAGTTCATACAATCAGGTGGTGGAAATAGCAAGAAAGACCTTTCTTTGTAAGATGAAGGAAACTGGAAGGTGGCTAGGCTTCTCGAGTTCAGTGGGATGAGTTAGCTACCCAGTCTTGAGAGCCATCCTTGACTTGCCCAGTCGTTTACAAACCTAGCAGGGCAGTAGGCTGCAGCTGGGAAAAAGAACTCTGCTTTGTGTTTTAACCTCAAATTAAGTGTGTTTAGTTATACTTGTTGTTGTTTTAATTTTTCCATTATCCAGGCAGTCTGGAGAGTTTCCTGTTCTTAAAAAACCAAAATGGTGTTGCTGGGTTCTGAGACCTAGAGCGTGTTGATTGCTGTGTAATGCGGGGAGCCGTGGGTATTCTGTAGGGTAGAGCATTTTGCCGACTAATGGGCTCCTTCTGAGGTCTCTTGCAGTGACTTATGAGAACTGTCTGGAAGATAGCCCCGCACTGGGTAGGTCTGAGGACGTCTGTCCATGTCAGCTGACTGGCCATCTCGGGTTCTTCAGCATCTGACGTGACCATTTGCAGAGTTGGAAGCATTTCCAAACAATGTCTGAAGGAGGCTGGGAAGCCAGGGGAAGGTGGAATTCTGGAACATAGGCTGCACTGAGCTTGAGGGAAGTGCCGTCTGACGCATGGCCTGTAGGTGCCAGTGTGGAGCTCCTGGATCGGCTGCCCTGGTGGGGAATGAACGCTGGTCAGTCGGCCTGTCTGTCCTTCCAAGACTTGGTGAAATCTCCTTTACTAAGGAGCTGTTACCTGATAACAGCTTTTACCCCGAGCTGTTCATTCACGGGGCCCAGCAGAGGCAGGCCACCTTCTTTGTTGATGCTGGAAGAACAGTTTTAGGTCAGTTTGCAGCTCTTGGGCTCAGAACGTTGGTGGCTGGGAGCCACAGAGGAGTTTTCTCTGGGCTTAGGAAGCATCATCAGCACCTCAGTCTTCCCTGGGAATCTGGGCCCTGGGACCCAGATGCACCTTCCCTCTGCCGTGACAGCCACCACCCAGCGGTGCAAAAGCAGCAAATGAACAAGCAGTCGGCTTCTATTTCCCTCCCAGAGGGGGTTTGGGAGTCTGAAGGTTTCTAAGCACCTGAGAATTCCTCCTAGTTCAAAGAAGCTCTGGTGAGCGACCTGGTGAGCTCGCTGCAGCTGGCCTGTGCTTTGGTAGAGGGCCTTCACCATTTGGGGGCACCAGAAGCCCCCCATGCCACCCCCAGACACTCCTGAGTGATCAGGCTGCTGACAGCAGTGGTCTGCCCAGGGCAGGTGCTCTGTCAGTCTCAGCGCTTCTTGGTTCCAGAGCGAGGCAGGGAACCGCAGGCAGACAGCCGAGTGTAGCTCTGTAGTTACACGTAGGCCGCCCTGGGTTTCTTCCACTTCACAACAACCAGAGCTCTAAATGCTCGTTGCCAAGCTCACCCCAAGACACTGGGGAAGTGTTGGCCCATATGGGGAGCCACACTAACTTTATGTAATTGTTTAATTAAAACCTTGGTTTTCTAATTGCGGTCTAAACACACACGCCTTTTGTTCATGAAAGGCAGCCCTCTGTGCTTGGTGCTCTTGTGCACAGCGTTTCTTTCCTGTTTTTATTTTTTTCAAAGTTGAAAATCGCCCTTTAAGTTCCCACCGTGGGGAGCTGGCAGGTGGTGTTTCTCACCACTGGGGGAGATGTGCCAGAATTCCTTTTGTCAGTCCTGGTCAGCATCTTCTCTCTGCCGTGGTTGCCTTTCTGATTTCATGTTGCAACCAATCAAATCAGTAAGCCCCTTCCAGGTATACCTGCTGGAATAATCAGAAAGCCAGAGAGAAAACCCCCCAGATTTCTCTGGCATAAGCATTATTTTCCACATTCCTGCTTTAGGAGTTGAAACAGATACGTTTTCATGTTTGCGCTTTAAAGGAGAAAACCTCCTCTCCTCGATTTCCAGATGAATCCGGGCACCTTTTCTGTCCCCTCCTCTCTCTGCTGAGGTGATAGGAGCTGGCTCAGAGGATATACCAAGAATGAATCCATTTTCTTTCCTCTGTCTCTGCAGAATAAATTAGAATTTGCCTGATTTAATAAAATGGCTTCATCTCTCTGCCATCTCCCCCATCTCCAGAGTATTCCTTCTGTAGTGGCCTGCTCCTCTATAATGGATCTCAGCGCCAGATCTCCTCATTGCAGGAGAGTGGTTTCACATGTCGTGTGTTCCCTTGCACTCTCAGGCGGGCACTGTGTCACATGTGTGTGCACATGCCAGCTTTGGGGGATCCTGGTGGCTGAAGGCGCGGAAATGTGTCACCAGCCCTCCTTCTCCCCGTGGTCAGGCGTGATGGTTGTAATTGATGTAGAGATCGGTGCGATATGTCGTCCATCTGTCATTAACCCAGCCTCCTGGAGTTGATGTGACCACAATGTAGAATATATTTGGGGGGGAAGAGAGAGGTGGAAGATGGAGGTTCGTAGCATAAATCTTCTCACCCTGCCCCAGCCCGTCCTCTGTTTAATTGGAGTGTTTATCTCTATGGATGGTGGAGGGCTTTGCCATCTCCCTGTTACTCTCAGATGAACGGATGGCAGTTTGTTGTTGAACCTGGGGATGGTTTTTCCATTTGGACCTACCCCTACCCCTCAAATTTGTGTTTTAATATCTATTTCCTAGGTTGACTTTTTTCCCCCCTTTCCTTTCCATTCTGACACTAATTATGCCAGCCGCATTGGGAGCCCTTACTGCTGGGAGGTACCCAGCTAAGTGTTAAGAAGGGTTTTAAAAACAGGCTGAACTCTTTCTTAATGAGGCTCAATCGGGCTCTCCTCCGGGTGGTTTTGTTTTGCTGATCTGTCAGTTTTTCAAGGATTTAATTGCACTTTTTTTCATATTAGTCTTTGAAATTGGCCTATACAATCTTGCTATAAAATATTTTTTTTTTTTTTTTCAAGCAGAAAGTTAGTAGCTTTCCTCTTCCCCTCTTTTATTGTTGCTGGGAGTTTTATTTTCCCCGTCTGTCTCTCCGGACCATCTTCCACCCATCACCTTTGGGAACCAGCAGTAAATGAAGAGCCCAGAATGGCGTGGCAGGAGGGGGGCCACAGAGAGCCTGATGTCCAGGCCTTACGGGCAGTTTCCCCGTCTCTTCAGCCTCCCATCTTTGGGACTCTGATAAGGCAACTCAGCTTATGTCTCTACTCCAGGGTCTGCTCTGGGTCAGGGCGGCAGGAGGGGGGGTCACAGCCGCTGTCTCTTTAAGCCGGAAGTGACCGATTCCACCCAGTGGTGCCAGGTCAGCTAACCAGCATCTGCAGTCCTCAGCCACGGGCATCGGAGGAAAGGAAGAGTGCAAAAGACAGAAGTTGCCAGGCAGGGGAGGGGTGGGGAAGCAAGGCCATATCCTTTATGCTATTATCTTTATGGCGTCGGGAAACATGCTTGAAGCAATCAGCGTGAAATTCTTAATTGCTTCGCTTACTTCTGCTCTCCTCATGGGACAGATTGTGCAAATGCCGGAGCTGCCAGGACCCTCATGTTAGCGCACTGTCCCTACTGCACACACTATTTTTAACTAGTGCTTTGTTTTGCAAAGATACACAAAGCTTTTTCTTTCCTTTTTTCCCCCCTTCCCTAGGATGCTAATAAACCGCTGAGGCAATAAAGGGCTGCTCCAGCCACCCTGACAGCAGCTCCACTTATTAGGCTGCGCGTCTCGCTCTCTCCTCCTGCCACCCTGCCTTCTGCTTCCTCTCTCTGGGTTTCTTCATTCCCTCCCATGCAGTACACTTCTGAGCTTAAAAATTTTTTTTTTTAATTTTTAAAAATTTTTGCTTCTGAATTTATCCCGTGAACCAACCAACTTCCCTTTTCCCCCTACCACCCTCCTGAATCTTATTTGCATCCCTCTCCTCCTCTCTCTTCTGATGTGTATCTTCCTCTTTGAGATTTCCAGTCCCCTCTCATGAGGATGTAAAAAATCCAAGAACCAGATCTCAGAGATTTCAAAATAAAATAAAAGTAAACTCTGCTTAAAAAACACTTTAGCAGGAAAGCCAGGCTAATTGTAAATCAATGGGTCTTAAAATGCAGCATCGATCTCCAGTTAGAAGTTTGAAGGGGAAAGCAGTAATTACTGCACCAGAAGGTAGTTTTTCCTCTTAGTAAGTTCTGGGCAGAAAGAAGGCTCATTAGGGCAGCACTTCGGAATCAGAGTAATTAGTTTAAAAAGTACTTTTGTGGTGTTATTCCCTTGGCTAGAAATTATTGGAGTCTTCACAGATTTATAGCTCAATTCTGATAAAATTTGATTTATTATCGTGTTTGGTGTGGAAGAATCTTGATACAAAATCACTCAGGTGAAGACTCAGGAAAGAGTGGATTGGAGCCTTGGGAATGAAGAGCCTTTTTAGAGTAAGTGGCATTTGATTCTTTCAAGATTCCTGCTGTTCCCTGAGAGTATTGAATGTGGCCAACCTGGGACCCTAACACGGGAGCCCACTTAGACCAGTCTTGGCCAACCTTGACAGAGAGCAAGCAGAAATCTTAGTAAAGGAGGTGATTTTCCTGTCTGAGTGCACACTGACATGAAGGTTCAGTGACCAGGTTGGGTGTGACACAGCCATTCTGTGTCACCCAGGGTGGGTCTGCTGGAGCATAATTTCCATGAGGACAGGAATATCTCCTTGTCCAGTTGGATCCACAATGCCTGCAATGTAGTAGGTACAAACTAATGGATATGTTTCATGACTTAATGAGTCAGTAAATAAACAGACAGATTTTCTTTTCTGTCTTAGAGAGCTTCTAAGCTCTTATCTTTAGGGGGAGAAAACCACCACGGAAGCTTTCTCTCTGGTTAGATTATCAGCTACCTCTCTGAGCATTCATTCTCACAGAGGAAGCAGACAGCCCTTTCTTAAAGGGACTCGGTTTTTGCTTCCATGGAAGGTCATCCAAAGGTCATTCTGCTCCTTGATTTTTTATTGGTTTCTTATAAAGAAAATGCACATGAAATAGTACTTTTACGTTAACTGTGATCTTACACCAAGGCATAGCACCCTCCATCTTCCTGCAGTGTCTTTCTCATGCCAGGTGGTATGACTGGCAGGTAACATGTACATCAGAGTGCTTTGTCAACGCAGAGCTGTGTGTTTTTAAAATCTTCCCAGAAACTTCAAGTTTTCCACATTGTTTCCCAGAGAGGTTCTCTGAAGAGTGCCCTCCGCTGTTGATCTAGGATTATACAGCAGATGAAGCAGTGGTTTGCAAACTTTTATTAGTGGAGCCCCCTTTCTTAAAAAATGAAAACTTAATTTCAACCCACTAGGTAATTTTTTTAAAAAGCTTTATAACTATCGTTATGAGTTTTAGTTCAGTTCAGTTTCTCAGTCGTGTCCGACTCTTTGCAACCCCATGGACTGTAACACCCCAGGCTTCCCTGTCCATCACCAACTCCCGGAGCTAGCTCAAACTCATGCCCATTGAGTCAGTGAGGCCATGCAACCATCTCATCCTCTGTCATCCCCTTCTCCTCCTGCCTTCAATCTTGCCCAGCATCAGGGTCTTTTCCAATGAGTCAGTTCTTCGAATCAGGTGGCCAAAGTATTGGTAAGCTTCAGCTTCAGCATCAGTGCTTCCAATGAATATTCAGGACTGATTTCTTTTAGGATGTACTGGTTTGACCTCCTTGCAGTCCAGGAGACTCTCAAGAGTCTTCTCCAACACCACAGTTCAAAAGCATCAATTCTTCGGTGCTCAGCTTTCTTTAGAGTCCAACTCGCACATCCATACATGACTACTGGAAAAACTATAGCTTTGACTGTGTGGGCTTTTGTCATGAAAGTAATGTCTCTGCTTTTTAATATGCTGTCTAGATTGGTCATAGCTTTTATTCCAAGTAGCAAGTGTCTTTTAATTTCATGGCTGCAGTCACCATCTGCAGTGATTTTGCAGTCCAAGAAAATCAAGTCTGTCACTGTTTCCATTGTTTTCCCATCTATTTGCCATGAAGTTCTGGGACCAGATGCCATGATCTTAGTTTTGTGAATGTTGAGTTTTAAGCCAGCTTTTTCACTCTCCTCTTTCACTTTCATCAAGAGGCTTTTTAGTTCCCCTTCGCTTTCTACCATAAGGGTGGTGTCATCTGCATATCTGAGGTTATTGATATTTCTCCCGGCAATCTTGATTTCAGCTTGTGCTTCATCCAGTCCAGCATTTCCATATGATGTACTCTGCATATAAGTTAAATAAGCAGGGTGACGATATACAGCCTTGACATACTCCTTTCCTGATTTGGAACCAGACCGTTGTTCTATGTCCAGTTCTAACTGTTGCTTCTTGACCTGCATACAGATTTCTCAGGAGACAGGTAAGGTGGTCTGGTATTCCCATCTCTTGAAGAATTTTCCACAGTTTGTTGTGATCCACACAAAGGCTTTACTGTAGTCAATGAAGCAGAAGTAGATGTTTTTCTTTAATTCTCTTGCTTTTTCTATGATCCAGCGGATGTTGGCAGTTTGATCTCTGGTTCCTCTGCCTTTTCTAAATCCAGCTTGAACACCTGGAAGTTTTCGATTCACATACTGTTAAAGCCTATCTGGGAGAATTTTGAGCATTACTTTGCTAGTGTGTGAGATGAGTGCAATTGTGCAGTAGTTTGAACATTCTTTGGCATTGCCTTTCTTTAGGATTGGAATGAAAAGTGACCTTTTCCAGTCCTGTGGCCACTGCTGAGTTTTCCAGATTTGCTGGCATATTGTATGCAGCACTTTCACAGCATCATCTTTTAGTATTTGAGTTTAGATGTATAATATTTGTGTATCAAAAGAATAGTAAAGCAGAGCTGATCAACACTTTGGTCAAAATTAAGAGTTATGGAAAGTAGGTAGATAGTCTGGATGAAGCTTCTGTTTTGTGTATTTTGTTTGGTTCCATTATTTTTCAAATCTTCATATGGAGGGGTGGTTCCAAATGGTAACAGTTTTCAGCAGCCTTTTAGCCTTGTAGTCTAAATGCAGATGTTGTTTGACTCGGAGGCCTACACAAAAACTAGTTAACTTAGCTGTACAAGTTAATGCCCTGGCCTCCAGTGTGTTAAATTTTGGCATATGTCACAGTTGAGTATGTTTTATTATTGCATTTAATAATAACCATTAGCATTTAATAATAACCAGTAATTTAATAACCAACTTAAAATGAAACTAGAATCAGAATTTGCAGAACCCCTGCAGCATCCCGGGGTTCCCCGGAGACAGTTCAGGCACCGTTACACTACAGAAATCTACCTCAGACATACACTGGGTCTCTATCATTGTAGCAGCCTAGGGCTGTCCTTGACGAAAAAAAACACTGGGGTTGTTGAATGACTGATGGAGGGCCTCTGGTCTTGGTATCTCCCCATCACTTGGATTGGATGATGGCTGCCACGTAGAAGGCAGCCTTCTGTCCCACAAAAGGAGTGGCTTTACAGGTGGAAGAGATCTCAGCCTTGGCTCTGCAGCCTCTGCCCTCCTCTCTCTGCTGTCTGTCCGTCTCCAGCCTCAGAGAGGGTCGCCCGTCAGGGCCTTCTCTGGCCTCTGCGCTTGCCTCCATCCTGTGAATATGGAAGTACTAATGGTCCACGTGGAAAAATGTCACTTTCTATTTATAAACGAGAGGAAATATTTCTACTGTTTATGCTAGGAGCCCCGAGCCGTGCTTTCAGACTCTGAGAATTATGTCTCTCAGCCGTGGCCTCATTGGCCTCCCGCGCTCTGTCACCGCTATACCGAAAGCTGCTTTCTTCCCCACCCCCACCCCCCTTCTGCTTTTCACCACTTCTGGTTGCCTGTACCCTCTCTCCTCGAGTTAAATGTTTGTGCTTGCAAAGTTTATTAATAGCACCAGCACCGCTGAGTGGAGTAGTGATTTGCTTCCCCTTTTTAATTTAATTTATTTTTGGCTTTTAGTAACAAATCTGGAAGAATATTTCAAGCTGCTCCCTTTTGAGGCAAACTCCAGTTAATCCCTTTAAGCACATCTTGGGGGTCAGGCATTCCTGGAGTACCCTCTCAACAGTCGTAGGCATCGCAGCTCATCCCCTCTGCGGTAAATGCCCCGGTGATCACTGTTCCTCGGAGGGGTTCCAGCTCCGGATCCATGGTCTGTTCCATCGCACCCTCCCCGTCCCCGAGCCTTTGCTAATATAACCTGCCTAAAGACATGTCACTGCCCAGGGAAATTTTTTTTCCCAGCTGTGACTTGACAATGATATTAGTGCTGTCTAAACAATTCATTGTGTGCCTTTCAGCAAACATCAGAATGCCAGTCGTGGACGTCAGTTTACTGGTGGTGATGGTGGGGTGGAGGGGGGTGATAGTAGGGTGATGGTTCTTAGGCGACAAGTCCTTCCCATACCTGGAGCTTGGGTTATGAGATCAGGGGAACGATTTCCTACCGAGCCAATCTGCTGTAGGCGTTGAGTGATGTGGATGCCGTTAGGTGCAGTCGGCAGGTGGGATTGTGGATCGGGGGTCTTGAATGGCGTCTCCGGGTGAGCAGAGGGTCTGTGACGGTGGTTTGTGTCTTTAGGCTGGTCCCATCATTGTCTGGTGTATTGTCTAGTATGCAGTCTACAGACCTAATCACCTCTACTGGTGCCTTGTCTAGAAGCTTCTCACGGTCCTTGCGGCCCTCCCATCTGCTGTCATAGTCCCCAGCCCCTCACACTTGTCCTTCTATCTCATGTGTCCTAAGAGAGCAGTACTTTTGTCACCTTAGAACGTGGAGAGGTGATCTTCAAATGGAAGTGGAGGCGGGGGTAGGTGTGATTTTGTTTGTTTTTATTTTTTTGTCTTGATAGTTGAGCCCCAAGTGGCAGAGAGACCACCTGGAGGTCAGTTGAGAACCGGAGACTCTTGGGTGAGGGGGTGCTCTTGACATGGTTCTGTCTCGTACCTCTGAACACCCCGCGGAGCGGATGGCAGCCGCTGGCAAGGAATTGATTGCATTAATTGATATGCCAATAAGAGAGCTTGTTACATCCGCCATTGGTTAGGAGGCCAGCTAACAAGTCCACTGATCAATGGCACCAATAAAGATTTCATCCATTAATGAGCAACATGGTAATTAATGTTATCCATAAACCAGTTAGCCTGGCTAGCCGTCGCGCTGGTTTGTGCCATGAGTGGCAGTAACAAAAGTGGCTGGGCAAACACCCTGTTCCATGTGGGGTTCCACGTGGGCCTCCAAGCAGGATCATGGGCTGCGTGCGAGGGAGCCTGAGACCCCGGAAGGTTTGCTCCCGGTGGAGCAAGTAAGGAAGACCTGGAGCATTGAGAGCCTTGGCTGAGCAGAGGAGGCAGATGAGGTCCTTGCTGGGCCCCAGGCTGGGCACAGCTGTGCCTGCCTCGTCCCCATACCTGCTGGGCGGAGAGTCAGCCACACTTGTCTCTTCCGACTCTTTTGGCCGTAGAGCTTTCCCACGCGAGCCTCTCAGGGGCTGTTAGGGGCGTATCGGAATGACTGCACTCCCGGGTCACTCCAGTCCCAGCTGGGCACGCGCTCCCCAGGGACACCCCCTGTCAGAGCCTCACACGCACAGCCCTGTGCTCCTGGAGGGCGGGCCGTGGCCTCTTCTGGGAACCATGAGCGAGTGGTGAAGTAATTAACATCCCCCCCCCCACCACCAACCCCAGCCCCCTGCCTCGGTGTTTCACTAGGAAGAAACATTTTGCTAGAAGAAAGAAAGAAGGAAAAACAGACAATTTGAAGCTGTGCCTCTTTTCCTCCCCCACCCCCACCTTGGTTTTTTGAAATGACATCAGTGGCTTGTTTGCCAAGCATAACCTGGCAGCCTGGCGGCTCTGCCTGACTGCCTGAGATTTCTGGGGACCGTGCAGCTCGCCAGCTCCAGCCGTGGCAGCGTGCCAAGGTGACGTTCCATGACTAAGCAGAAACGAGGGAGAGGGAGAGAGGGAGGAAGAAGGTATGTGTGGTTGGGGAGCCGGGGGAGAGAGTGGTCCCGGGGCCGGGTTGGCATGGGGAAATGTAGAGGCACGTCCGGGGGCATCTGATCAGGAGGGCGGGTGTCGGGGGAGCGTACTGGCAGGCCAGGGACTGTCCCTGTGGCCCTGGGTGGAGGCAGGGGGGAGGGGAGGGCAACAGCCACACATTCAGCCTGGGTGGTGGCCAGAGGGGTCTGACTTCAGAGGGAAGCGAATGAGCCAAAGCAAAGGTGACAGCCCTGAGGGCCTGGAACTACTGAGAAGGAGGCTTAGGGAAGGTCTTCTGGGCATCAGGCCGATACTCCTCAGCGGAGTTTCCTCTGCATTGTTAGGTATTGACCCTCCGAGACCCCTTGTGGATTCCCTAATTGAAAATTAATACCAGATCAATGCCATGGGCAATTTGCATATTGATCATAAACAACTTTGAAGGCACCGAGTGTGCTGCAGATCAATAGGGCTCCTGAACAGGCTGCAGAGGGAGTGCCTCCCAGTACAATGCACTCCGAGAGAGGTTAATGATTCAGGAAGTTCCTCACCGCTCAGCGTGGGGAGCAGCCCCCACACCACACAGCGTCGTTGGCCAGAGCAATTAGTCAGGGCCTGGGCTGACCACCTCCCCCCCACCCCCAGCCACCCGGTCCCCAGCAGAGGGGAAGATGGCTGAGCTGGTGCAAGACAAGGGCTGGCCACGAGCGTTTTTATGGTTGCCTTTTTTGGTGATGGATGAAGTCTTGGGGCAGTTTATTCTGGGAAGCGTACTGTAAAAGGCAGCAGCCAAGTGAAGGCTCCAGTCATTATCCCGGCCCCTTCCCCAAAACACAGTTCTCCCCAAGACTTGAATAGAATGACCTGAGGAGGGGGCTCTCTTCGCCCAGCCTCCTCTGTCTTCCCATCCCCAGAAGCCTGAGTTAGTGCTCCCTTTAGGCAGTGATGTGCTCGGCCCCATTTTGCATCCTGTTCCATTCACCTCCCAGTTTCTGGCTTTGGGCTCCTCGCCCACTACTTGCCTCCGTCCCCTGCCTTGTGTCTTAATGTCCTGCGCTGGCGTCAGGTCTTGCCTTTCTGGTCCGTCCCCGGGTGCCCTGTGGGTCCCAAGCAGGCCTGGAGGGTGCTCCTCCAGGTAGGCCCCCGTCACCTGTCCCCTGTTCACTTCTTCTGTTTTCCTTTTCTCCCTCTGGCCTGTATCCGGCTCCTCTTGTCTCCTGGCCAGAGAAGCAGAGTGTGGACAAGTATCCTGTGGGTGCTCGGGATCCCCCATTAGCGTTTACAGCAAAGCTCAGAACACTTGAGAGCCCAACTACTGATTCTCTCTTTGGGTACTTTGAGAAGGCTGGTCTGAGGATCGGGGCCAAAGGCAACCTGGAAAGACGGGTGATGGCTGTCTGCCTGTACCTGGCTACCTGGCTCCAGCCCCAAGACAGTGGAGGGTGGTGGTGCGGGTGGTGGTCACTAGGGGGAGACGCCTCCTATAGAGTGGTGAGTGGAGCAGACTTTCTTCCACAACAGCACTGCTCCCACCCTCACCCCAGCCCCCCAAATTCATCTGGTACTGAGAAGAGCTAGCATTATAATAGCAGTCCTGTCAAGGTGACAGAGCTTTAGATGGCTATTAAGTTTGCAAAATGCATTGAAATTCATTGATGTAAAGGGGCAACGCGGTTTCAGAGAAGGGGCATGCTGAATGGTGGATGTCAAATTTCCAGGTTGGCGCTGCAGCCCTTCTGAGCCATGAGCCCTTCACCCCATCCCGTTCCTTCACCTTTGCAGGGAGGTGCTTTGGACCACGCTGCTGTGGTGGGTACCTCTGGTGTACGGCTGCCGGGCCTGTCCTCCTGCTGCCGCATCAAGGGATAGTCAGTGTTCCCTTTCTTTTTGTAGCATTGCCTCACCTCAAGGTCAGCTCCTCCCCACTCCCCAGGAAAGGAAGGGCTCAAGGAGATTTTATCTCTGCCTGCATTTATATATTATACATACACATAGAGAAATACGGTACCTTTTCTGCTGGGAATCCCTCTCAGGGCAGCCATCAAGCTGTATAGATGGTCCACACATGCACAGCCCTCTGCTCTGCTGAAGGGGATGAGCGAGGACCCAGGCCACCCTAGATTCAACCCGACAAGCAGGAGAGTGAGTCCAGGGTCTTATCTGCCCAGAGGGAGGGGTACCAAAGCGGGGGCAGCCTTGTTCTGATTTTCACACGAGTACCTTATGTGTTGGCAGTGCCTCTGGTCTTGTTCACAGCTGTATCCAGTGCCCAGAACAGGTGCTCTGTGGATGTGTGGTGGGTTGGTGGGTGGGCAGATGGCACAAGTACAAGTGTAGCTTCTTCAGGAAAGCCCAGTTAGTCTCAGCTCTGTGACCTTTGCCAGGTCTTCCACCTTGCTGAGCCTCAGTTTCCTCATCTGGGAAACGGGGGTAGTGATCGTATCTGCTTTGGTTGAGTGATGACTCTCCCACTACCATTATGATTATTATTAGATAGGAACGACGAGCACATGGGAGCTTTCAGAGGTGGCTGTTGTTGGTTTCCACGCTCAGGCTCTTTGCAGTGAAGGGTTTTGCAGCAGCAGAAGAAAGCAGCAGGCATGCTGCTGGGCTGGTCAGTCCCACTTGGCTAGCCCCTTCCTCCTCTTCTTTCCAGTCAGGGCCCTTGTGATTATGTCACAGAAGATGTCATCCAGGCCAAGGGCTCCTGGGGCAGGATGAGGGTGACCTGACGTGGAGCCTGGGAGCCCACGGGGTGGGGTGGGTGGAGGGTCGGGGGAGACTGGAGGGCCCACATCAGCTAGACTCAGGGCCAGGTGTGGCTGTAGCCCCACAGCCTGGCGGCAGGTGCTGGGCTGTCCCCGTGCATGTGATTCCTTAATTACAGAGCCTTTCATTGACTCGGCCGCACCGTGCTGGTGAACTGAGTCTGGGGAGAAGAGCACATAATTGAGGGAAATAAATTCCCATCACAGGCCTGGCTGCAGCCAGAAGTGAGAGTCCACCTGTGTGTGTGCGTGCATGTATGGCAGTAGGTGGGCAGGTGTTCACTTTCTTCCCTGGATGCACCTCCCCTGCCCTCCTTCCCTTCCAGAACCTTCCCGGCCCTGCCTCTGTGTCCCCTGCTTGGAGCCTCTTGTGTCCTGTGCCACAGTCACTGCATCACCCTGAGGGACATGAGCCTGCCGGGGGGGGCTGGGGGAGGCGCGCCTGTTCACACACCTATCGTTTCGCTCGTTCAATCCATCTCCCTTCGTCCGTTTGTTTGTTCACCTTCAGCGCTGTCTGCGCTCTCTGCTTAGATCTCCGTGAAGACAGCGAGCAGGGAGCTATGGGGCTGCCCTTCTTAATTGAAATCGCATTTCATTCAACTGGGAAATGAGGCAGAGGAGGGGGTGGGGCGCATTTCCACCAGCAGCCGATTCGACAGGAGGCCATGCTTGAAGATAACCAGCCCACGAACACACAGCACATCTCGGAAAAGAATTTAGGAACTAGAGCTATTTGCATAAAAATAAACTAAAAACCACATAACCAGCCACATGGTTTTAACCACCACCACAGAAAGAAAAAGTCCTACTGTAATGCATTTTCTCAAAACTAGGAAATTAGTGGCTCAGGTCACCAGGGCATCTGAAGCTGGTCATTACTAATCAGTTGTTTACAGCAAAGAGATTTTTCTTCGTCTCTCCCAGTGTTTTCTGGGCCTTCAAAAGCATTTCCTGGAATCCTGAGTGAAGTCGGTGTGTGTGCTGGAGACTGGTGATGCGCTGGGATGGCGGGTTGCCTCAGTGACGAAGAAGCCTGGGTGGCGTGAAGGCGGAGCAGAGAGAAATGGAGGGCCCTCACTTGACACCCTCTGACCTCAGCCAGTGGAGCTGAATGCTGGAGAGCCAGGACTGAAATTGCAGTCACTTTAGATTATTTGGAGTAAGGAGAGGCAGGGGAAAAAGGGTCTGTTGACTACAGGAAGCTGAATTCTTCCTCTGCTGAAAAGCTTATTAGTGGAAGGGGAAAAAGCAATTACTTGGCTTTTGCGAGTTCTCTCTGGCAGGGATCTGGGGCCGCAGTGGCCCCTTGGCCCTCCCCCTGGAGCCAGAGACTCTCAGCCAGGCGCCCACCTGAGCCATTCTGGGACAGTGCTTCTGGGATCCCCCTCTTCCAGAAAGAGCATGGCAGGAGGACAGATAGAGAAGGAGAGGGAAGATGGTGAATGGGAGGAGACAGAGAGAGGCAGTCTTGTCTGGTCTCTAACGTGATACTTTTCTTTAGGTACCACGTTGCCACTGACAAGAAGTTAACAGGGCACTATTTGCTTAGAAACATGGATACTTGTGTTCTTAGGGGCTGGTTTTTGGTTCATTTTGGTTAGGGTGAGACCATTTTATCCATGCTGTGTCTTTTGTCTCATCATTTAAAGGACAACTGGAAGTTGCTTTGAACCACTGTGGTACCGCTATTAGAATCCATTTTCCTCATCATCACAGCTTTAATTGAGGAATGTTCCCAAGGAGCAGGCTGCCCACTCTCCTCATGTTTGGCTGTGCAGGTGTCATCACGTTCATGACCGCTTGGTCCCTCTGTGGCTGGTGCCCTTAGGCCTCACTTGGAGACCCTCGTTTGGGCTGCCTCACTGAGTGGTCTTGGAGCCCTTCCCTTCTCCACGTCCTGGTCTCCCAGTTTGTAGAACTGAGGTGCTGCAGCTCCTCCAAATCCCTCTAAACAAAGGCAGGTCCTTTTGATGACTGGGTTGCTGCAAACGCCATTATTTCTCTTTCCTGAGCCTGTTTTTACCGTGTTCATGCTTTTATGCCTTCTCTTGTTTGGACTACCCTACCTATCTTATCTTTTACACATTTACATTTATATCCTTTTAGAATTTCTAAAGCACATATATTTTTTATTTAACCACCTTAATGGTATTGAAGAAATTTTACATGCCTCGATTTTTTAGTCCATTGACTCATTTGTCTTTCTTGCTTTTGTCTCCGTTCTTCCACTTATTTCTCTTTAAGGCCCGGTTTTCAGTCATTTCCCTTCTAGAACAGCTCCTGTGCTTTCCAACCTGTCACCAAAGGTTTTTAGTAGTTGAGTCAGTTCATAGACTCTTTTCAGAAATTGATTTTTTTTCCTGCTGTAATATGTATTTAATTTTAAGATATACTCTCACCTAGGTTATTTTTTTTAATTCATTTATTTTTAATTGGAGGATAATTGCTTTATAATATTGTGATGATTTCTGCCATACATCAACATGAATCGCCACAGGTATACATATGTCCCTTCCCTCCTGAACCTCCCTCCCACCTCCCTTCCCATCCCACCCCTCCAGTTGTCACAGAGCACCACTTTGAGCTCTCTGAATCATACAGCAAATTCTCACTGGCTATCTGTTTTACAAATGGTATACATGTATTTGTTTCCATAGTACTCTCTCCGTTCATCCCACCCCGTGTCCACAAGTCTGTTCTCTATGTCTGCATCTCCATTCCTACCCTGCAAATAGGTTTATCAGTACCAGCTTTCTAGAGTTACATATATATGTGTGTTAATATATGATTTTTATTTTTCTGACATTACTTCACTCTGTATAATAGGCTCTAGGTCCTCCACCTCATTAGAACTGACACAAAACGTGTTCCTTTTTATGACTGAGTAATATTCCACTGTATATATGTACCACGGTTTCTTTATCTATTCATCTGTTGATGGACATCTAGGTTGCTTCCATGTCCTAGCTATCGTAAGTAGTGCTGCAATGAACACTGGTTACCTAGGTTATTTATTTTTTACATTTCTCTTTGGTTACTAAGTCCTCCTCTTCACTCCTCCTCCTTTCTGTGTTTAAAGATGTTGCTCCCTAAGTGAGGAATTATTCAGTTTTTCTTCCTAATCATGGGACCATCTAATCTTTAATATTGCTTTGTTTTTTGACTACTTTTCATTCACACCTTTGACTGGTTTTTACTACTTTTCTTCCTGTAAATATTGGCCTTACAGAATGAAGCAAAAATGTTTTTTTCTTGGTGAAGGTTCCTTTCCTTATTGGCTCTGCATAGGATCCATAATTCACTTAAAAAAATTATCCACTTCTGAAAGTTTGGGTAGGATTCTAACTTAAGCATTTCCCCTTCTGGTACTTTCCCCAGTTGCAGTATGCACACAGAAGAACTTAAACCTCCAGAATTGTTTCTTTAAAATGTAACTGTGGGCTACAGACTTTATCCCAACTGTCCCAGAAACCGTTTGTCACAGAATTGTGCTTTCTGCCCAGATCCTTGTTGACATTCTCATGTCATGGCAGCATTTTCATTCTCTTTGAGTTCGTGTTTTAGTTGTTTACAAATCTCCCCGCCATTAAAGAGAATGGGTGTGAGTCTAGAATTTAAATTCTTTGTTTGCCTTGATGACCATAACTGTGTGTCTTTGTGCCTTGAGATATATTGCTGTATAAACTTGGGGGTATATAGTGGGTGCCTTGCTTTTTAAAGAATACCAGCCTGTTCTTAGGTCTAAGAAACATCCAATGGGAAGTAAAGCTGAATAGATGATCACAGGGTCCTAAGGCTGAGACTAAAATACAGTTAGTACCTCTGGCAGATTCCTGGATGGGTTGCTGTAGCTAAAATCACTGTGAGAAGGCAGGTGTGTGTGTGGGGGGGTGGGGGGTGTTGTCAAACCCTAGAAAAGGACCATTTCATTGTATAGGATCCAGATTTTTAAAATATAGAGTCTTTGTATTCAGCCATTGGCATAGCTCTGGAAGTTTCTCAAAAGGAAGAAGAAGATCCAAGAATTTTCTTTTTCCCTTTGTACACAAAAGAGCTGTACAAGGTGCATGCTAAAAATGCATGATGATGTATTAATCCTGGTGTGGCTGGCTAATACAGTGTTTACGAATTTTGCTTGTATGTTCATGAGTTAGATTTGTCTGTAATTTTTTCCCCGTAATGCCTTTGTCAAGTTTTGTCATAAACGTTATGCTGGCATAATAAAATGGCGAGCTTTAAAAAAAAAATGACCACAATTTAGCAGTTCCATCTGCTTTTTCTCTCGTTAATTGCAGGAAAGCTCTTGAACATAAATCTCTGGGTTTTCTCTTCACCTCGACTTCCTGCTTCACTTTGCAGTTTCCTAGGAAATGTCAACTGAAACACGTTGCTTCTGTCGCCCGGTTGTTTCAGACTGAAGCACGTTTGGGGACTTGATGGTTTTGGGGGGCCGGCCCAGTTTTGGACTTTCCATGTGGAGGCGCACCCCTCGATATCTTGAGTGTGACTGTAAATGCTCACAGCAGAGACAGGCTCTTCACCGCTTGCACCAGGCCGTGAACCTGCGGTAGGCACCCAGGGACCCCAGGCGTGAAAGGAGGGGTGAAGCTGTCCTGAATCACCTCCGGCTTCATGTGAGTTTTAAGGCTGCATTCTGGGACATGCCAGGCCATTACACATGCAGCGACCTTTGCGCAGCTTGGGTCTGGCCAAAAGAGGGCAGGGTGAGCCAGTGCTTTTCTGGGCACAGCATTGTCTGAAGTTGGCCTGATGTCTGTTTCCCAGATTTGGTTTGGAAAGTGTAAGCCTTTGTTTGTGCTTTGTTTTTATGAATCAGCTGGTTTTCCCAGCTGTGCATATAAGTGGCTTATGATCATGCAAAATGAAGCTCATTGACAATCAGCCCCTCACACCGCCCTCCACAGACAAGCGTAGACTAATATTTCTGTGTGCACCCTGTGCTTCACAGGGCAAAGCTCTTTCCTTAATAGGCTGGAGCCCCTTTGGACGGTATGGACATCAGAGTGAAGCCACAAAGGGGCTGGAAACTCAAGTCCTCCATTTGTGTGTTGTGTGACTCCAGCCCCTGGTGTCATGGTTTTATCTTTTTCAGTTGACTGCTATTTGTTTTGGTGGCCAGAAACAAAATGTTCACCTGTGTTTCTTTTGGTTTGCTTTTTCGCATGTCCAGGCCCCCAGTATTCCATCTTTTCCTTCAGTGTTGTCAAATTCTGTCTTCCCCGCACTGTAACGCCTCGGGTCTACATGGTCACCCCTCACCCCATTCCTTCATTCCGGTATAGATTGCGTCCATCAGCAATGGCATTCCCGTTATGAGAGCCCTCCCACAAGGTTCACTTATACCCATTAGGTTCTAATCACCATCATCTAATATCACTTCTGGTACATCCTGTTCGTTTCCCATACACCTTCATTTGTATATACTTACATACACTTCTAAGCCTGCCTTGATTTTTTTTTTTTTTAATCTATGTAATTCTAACATTTTTTCATGTAAAAATAAATAAGTTAGGAAACATATCATATATATGTATATGTATATATTTTTTACATTAAACATAAGATCTCTCTCTGACAAGCCTGGTCAGTTTTGACTCAGAAGGTGATACCAGCCTTCTTTAATGGAAACTGTTAATTTTTTCTTTTTTATTTACATGCTTTCTATCACTCATGTGTGTTTATCCGTCTTGTCTTAACTCTCCAACCGTGGAAGCCTGGCAGTGTTTATTTCAAACAGGGTGTTATTGAAAGACAGATGCTTGTAGGGACTGCTCAGGCCTCACACCTGGAATGTTAAAAAGCTTTCAGGCAGATCAGTTGAGTTGAAAAACGTCCCTTTCCATGGGGGGGAATGGGTGAGGGGGGAAGCAGTACCCCACCTGAGAGCTTCGCTTCCTCACCCTCATGTGGTCATGACCCCCCCACCCCACCCCCACTTCTAACTTACATCCACATCCTCAGAGGATGCTTTCAAATCCACAAAATGGTTTATTCCGAAGAGTGAGCTTAGGAGGCCCTTTTTCCTCCATCAAGACCCATCCCCCCTCCTGCTCACCCTGGCTTTTCTCACCTTTGCCTATCGAAGATTCTGCCCTTAAGACGGGGCCGTTGACTCTCCATCATCCTCTTTCTCGTAGCAGTCCACTGAGTTAGAATCATTATTTTTCTCCATGACTTTGTCTTTAATGGAAGGAGGGGAAAACCAGCCTTCTTGGTTTCAAGGACCTTTCTATTTTGCTTGCCCCCTTCTTTCCAGAACATTCCAGTTTGGTGCGAGGTTAAGCTGTGCAAAATACTGTTTGAAAGAAGGGAGAGAAAGAGAAAAAGGCTTGTCAAAATGCATTTGTTAGATCACATTTTAAACGAAGTACAATTGAAGGTAGTTTTTGTCCAAGGAAAGGAAAAACCCCTGCAAATGCGCTGAGCTCCCAGAGAGCGCACCTCCTTTGTCGTCGCCCTGACATTGAAGTGTAATTTTTCATGGTTATTTGGACTGGAAAATGGTGGGGAGGGGGGGAGAGATGGGCTTGTGATTATTTCCCATAAATGACAACACAATCACATCACGCTCCGCTACAAACATGCTCGGGGAGTTTGCCTTTTTTTTACATTTCATGTGTGGAAGTCGCAGCAGCAGCCAGGGCTCCGTAGAAACCCAAGGGGATTAATCCCCCTGAACCCGGTGTTCCTCAGAGTTCCGGCACAGAGCTGGGTTTCTGGTTTAGCGCGGGTTCCCCAACCAAGTCAGGGCTGGGTTTGGTATTTTAAAACCCAGAACGCACATCTTTCAGTTATTTAAAAAAGAAAAAAAAAAATCTTCCTGGGAACAGCCACCAGGCGAGTCAGCGACACGTTCGCTCGTTCCGGCGTGCTTTGTCACCGCACGCGGCTTTCATCCTTTCTGCGTTTCCGCAGGGGGCAGCCCAGGTGCTTTGGCTGAGAACACAGATAAATGGAGCCGGTTGCAATCCCGGCTCTAGGCGTTTCCTCCCTTTTTCTCCTCTCGTGACCCCCACCCACCCCCTTAATTCCAGCGAGGTTTTGACAAACTGTTCAAATGACCGAATGGCCTGGCCTGGAAGTGGGAAACTGGCAGGACCCTGGCAGGCGACGGTGCTGTGTGCGCAGCCCAGGGCGGGCGGTGTGCTCCAGATGGCCCAGGAGATGCCCCCGCGTATACACGCTCACGATGGACATGAAGCACGCCCGTGTGGAGCTCCCCCAGGCGAGCCTTCAGGGCCTCACCTTCTCCAGCAGGGGCTGTGGCCCCCTCCTGTCCATGCTCACGTCAGAGGTGAAGCACGTGGGCGCAGGGCTCCCCCAGGCGAGCCTTCGGGGCCTCACCTTCTCCGGCAGGGGCTGTGCACACAGGCTGCAGCTTCCCAGGCTCCCTCAGACCGCCCAAGCCCCATTTTTCTTGTTTCTATAAACAGTGGCAAGATCTTCAAATATACAAAAGCATAAATGGTCTCTATTCTCCAATTAGTCATTTTAATAATACCCGGCATTGCCTTCAGTGTTGACTCTTGCAGCCTGGTGCCAAAGCCAGGGGTGGTGGGGCGGGGGCGGGAGAGAGGGGCCTGGCCAAGGGGGCCGCTTGCTCCCTCCCCCGGGCCCGTGTTGAGGTTACTGGGCCTTCACCGCCTCGCAGGCTCGGTCCAGAGACTCTGGGCCCAGCGGCCCCCAGTATACTTGGTGAATGAACCCAGCAATGAAAAAAAAATTCTTGTGGAAAAATGATCACTGAAAGGAAAAGAATATGTCACTGGAGGGTGGGAGTGGGTCTGAGGTTCTCCGTGTCCTCTGTTCCTCTCCTCCTCACATCCTCTTATATCTCAGAGGACCGGAACTTGTTTTTATAAACGTCATCTTCCAGAGGGCAGTTTCATTTAAAACAGCTAGTTAGCACTTTGGTCACTTTTTTTTTTTTAAAGCTCCTTGGGGTGGGAAGATACTTGTGGCTGACTGGCGACCCTTCACTCCAGTGGGTGGAGAAGGGTCTTCACCAAGATGGCCTGGCCGGCAGAGAGCTTAGATGAGGGGAAAAATGGGAAATGCTAAGGACAAGGGTGACCTGGAGGGGGAGACACACACCTCCTCCCCCCTCCCCCGCCACCTGTCCCGTGCTGTGTGCTCCAGACTCGGGCAGGCTGGGGGGCAGGAGGTCCGAGTGCTTGGCATCCGCCCTGAGAACGTACTTGTCACCAAACGCCTTAGTCTCTGTTAGCGCCCTGGAATTCTCCTGTTTCTGGAAAACAAATGGCAACATACCTGAGAAGGTGGGAAAACATTCCAGTTCCCCAATGCATGAAGCAGCACTCCAGTTTGGGGCTCCCGCCTGCTCCCCCTTCTTACCGTCATCCTTCACCCCTGTAAGGATTCCCACCTGGGCTCTCACAGTCGCTCAGAATGTTTCACTCACCAGCTTTGATTTAGATTGTGGACCCTTCATCTTGTGATTTGACTTCTTCCTCAAGTAATTTCTACCCTGTTAAGATGTAGGAGACAGAATGGCCAAAGTTTGCCAACAATTAAAAATAATATTCAGACGGATCCTCCACAGAGGACCTCCAGGAAGGTGTGGAAGTTCCCTCTTTTGTGTGCATAGTGAGAACGTGCAGTCACCTCCACCACGATGTTAGGTCTAAGGACTGGGGTGTTAGAAGAACAATTTGCATTTGTGGTAGGCAGAAAACCACCTGATTTAAGGGAAATTTTCTGAGGCTGTGGTATTGTCACTCAGAAGACCTAATTGCTTGAACTACCTCTCAGGCAGTTTCCAACCATGTTATCGGGGATGGAAAGACCCCATGGAGTAAAACCACAGCATCAACATTTGAAAAAGTGTGTTTGGGGACGTTGTGGAGTAGGATATTAACATCCTGAGTCTGGGAGTCACTGTGTGTTTGAGGTGTAGCCCAGGGCACATGGAATGTCACCTACTATAGGACCTGAGGTCACTGTTCAATGGGATCACACTTGCCAAAGTGTTAAGAGGGAGAATGGCTCAGTTAGCCACCCACCCCAGTAAGTGCGGCCACAAGCACCTCACCGCTCCCTCCACGGCCTAGAGAGGGTGACGAGCTGGGGGCAGCAGAGCCATCCGTCCGTCAGCATTGCAGGTCACATCCTGTTACAAGTTATTCTTGCAGCAGAACTTTAATGCACTGGATATTATTCAAAATAAGTGGTCTAGACCTTAGCCATCATCTTTCATATCGTAGATTGATTTGGCCTCTGTCTGCAAAATAAAGCATGTATACTTTTGTAGAATATGTCCAGCCATTAGAGGTTTCCTGTGGAACCACAAAGGACCAAAAGGGTTGGGCAAGCTGGACTGTTTGGCCTTCATTCTCCAGTTGTTCCATTTGGTCCTACAAGAGGACAGGGATCGGCCAAGGTGTCCTGTGCGGTGAGTCTTTAGTTACAGGTACAAGGGGATAAGACACAGTGATGGAATCCCCTAGCCATCCACCATGGAGGCTCCAGTACAAGTGGCTGCCACCCTCCGCATCCATCCTGCTGGTCAGAGCATGCCAGACCTTTCCTGCCTGCTTCGGTGCTTGTCCTTGGTTAATTAGGTTGAAAATGGGAAAAGGAAAAGCTTGAACCCTATCTTCAAAGTAAGCAGATTGGTTATTTTGTTTTTCAAAGAAGAGGTCCAATATACAATTAAAACTTGTTTCTGGTAACCCTCATTCCAGGAAAGATGAGCTTTTAACAAAAGGCTTTTGACAGCTGCAGGCTATTTCATTTTTTTTAATGCCGAATGAAAAATCAATACATTTTTCTGGGTTATACATATTCAGAACAGGACTGATATTTCCATTATAATGGAAAGTGGGTGTCTGCGCATCTCGCCTGTCAGAGCTGCACCCGCGCGTTTTCCAAGCCACTGCTAAATATTTCAAACCTGATTTGATTGTGGTTCATGACAGCTAATGTTTCTCAGCTCTTGAGCCTGCCGACAGGCAAACGCACTTTAGTTCACCCCCCACCCTCAAACGTAGCCCCCCCCAAAGAAAAAGGAAAGAATAATTTCATTCTTCAGTGTAGCAGTGTATTCTTTAAGTAATGTGATCGCCTGAGTTCTGGGAACAGCACCCTGGTTCTTAGAATTTCCAAATTCCTATCATCAAGGCCCCATGGCAGGGCTTTGTCAGGTTTGGAGGAAGGTTTGACTTAGTCTTCCCTGATAGCTCAGTTGGTAAAGAATCCGCCTGCAATGCAGGAGACCCTGGTTTGATTCCTGGGTTGGGAAGATCCACTGGAGAAGGGATAGGCTACCCACTCCAGTATTCTTGGGCTTACCTTGTGGCTCAGCTGGTAAAGAATCTACCTGCAATGCGGAAGACCTGAGTTAGATCCTTGTGTTGGGAAGATCCCCTGGAGAAGAGAAAGGCTACCCACTCCAGTATTCTGGCCTGGAGAATTCCATAGACTGTATAGTCCATAGGGTCGCAAAGAGTAGGACACGACTGAGTGACTTTCACTTTGACTTAGTCCACTTTATCCTGTTAAAGAGTCAGGAACAGTTAGGACTAGTCTCAAGTGTTGACGGACTCCCCTTCCTTCAAGCCTGTGATTTGTAAAATACTCCCCTTGGCCCTAGTTATTTGGTGAACGGCGTCCTTTTTCAGCAAAGGGTGTGTCTTGGGTGACACACTCAGTGCATGGTGGCAGGTGCTGACTTCGTGCTCATGCCACCTCTGTTTTTGCTTCTGCCTCATGCTCCTTCCACAAACCAGTTCCAAGTGGTTCATAAAATTGTTGCAAATCCACATGGGGTTGCTAGTTGGCACACGCACCTCCTTCAGAAGCAGACATTACCACAAATTGGGAAAATCGTACAGTCACCTTCACCAACGTGATGAGTGTAAGGTGTGTTGAGAGAACAGTGTGCACTTGTGGCAAGAAAGCCACCTTAATTGAAGGGACATTTTCTGGAGCTGTGGTATCATCACCCCCCGCCCCCAAATCTATGCTGCCCTCGAAACCCTTCCCTTTTAGAATGTATTATCTGCTGAAATGGGGCTTCCCTGGTGGCTCAGCGGTAAAGCATCTGTGTGTAATGCAGGCGACCAGGGTTCAATCCTTGTGCTGGGAAGATCCCTTGGAGAAGGAAATGGCAACCCACTTCAGTGTTCTTGCCTGAAGAATCCCATGGACAGAGGAGCCTGGCAGGCTGCAGTCCATGGGGTCACAAAGAGTCGGACATGACTGAGTGACTAAACAACAACATTTGCTGAAACCCTCATACCTGAGGGCTCTGCCCTTAACCAGCAGACATGAGTGAGTGCTATCTGGGAGAAACAGTTGTACAAAGAGGTAGTGATGGAAATAAGTTTTTGAAAGGCCTTCAGCCAGTGTTTTATGTGAAAACTGAAGGCAGAAGGGACACCAGAGGACCTCACAATTATTGGAGATTTGCTTCCGTTTCCCTGAACCCTTTAAAATGAAAATACACCCGAACAGGAGGGGTGCTCTGGTCTGAGGGCTGCTGTGGAGTGTATCCATGAGGGTGGGCATCTGCAAGGGGTTTGCAGGCACAGCCTCTGGAGTCTTGTGAGCAGTAGGCCATCTCATCTATCTGAGACGTGCAGGGCCTGCTGCTCTGGCTGGAACAGGCCAGGCATGGGGGGCAGAGATGACCTCCTCACCCAGTCCCTGGCTGTGCCCCTGAGAAAGCATTCCTGGTGTGTTCCGGTTGGGTTCTGAAATAGCGTTCAACTCTTTGGGGAGAAGATGGTTTTGATTTGTCTTTTTTTTTTTTTTTTTGGCCTTAAAAATGGCACAGTGGCTGTTGTGTTTCTTGGGGATGAAAAGTAACTTTGTCTTCTGAGGGAAAGACAGGATTTTCCAGATAAAACTGGATCATCGTCCGTCAGGTCTTCACTTGTTTTCACCATCTGTCAGTAGCTGACATTACAGGGGGGAGAAAAAACAACTTCTGTAGAGACCCCGGCCAGTTGCCACTGACTTCACTGTGGGGGAGAAATGCGTTCCGTGAACACCTCCCCTCTGCTCTGTGCTCTGTGAGCATGTGGGTATCAAATACACATTCCTAAAGGGAGTGTGGGCTACCCGGCAAGCCCCAGGGACTCAGAGCTGGACGCCATCCTGCCCCTGGCTCCCACACGCTCCCAGAGCACGGAGCCCCAGGCCCTGCCCGTGGATGCCCAAGGCCCGGTCTTAGTGACGATGCTGGAGACTTTGGGGACCAACAAAACAGACCCTGTCTGCATAGCACTGTGGGGCCGAGCTGTCCAGACGAATTCATAGTTTACATCTCTGTTTTTTAATCATATCTCTACCTTTATTTGTATTCAGAGCTCACAGTTTTCTGGTTACTGTCAGCCTGGGCTTTCATCCATTTTAAAGAGCTATTTTTCCTCTTGCTGTTGATGATGATGGTATAAAGACAGATGGTGTAACTGCTTATGAATGTCCTATTTTATTTCCCCAGGACCAGACAGTTCACTTGAAGACATATATTATTTCCACATGCTCAGGTTAGGCGGCCCAGACAGTGTCTGCCTCCTGCAGCTAGCTGCCCTTCCAGGGCTCGCCTTGCAGAGGGCGACACCTGTAGGTCACATGCGGAACTACAGGGAAGCACCTACCGGGCTGAATGGGACCTGGTTTTCTGGCTGGGGGTGAGGACACTGCTGCTGCTGCTGCTGCTGCTGCTAAGTCGCTTCAGTCGTGTCCGACTCTGTGCGACCCCACAGACGGCAGCCCACCAGGCTCTGCCGTCCCTGGGATTCTCCAGGCAAGAACACTGGAGTGGGTTGCCATTTCCTTCTCCAATGCGTAAAAGTGAAAAGTGAAAGTAGCCGCTCAGTCGTTTCTGACTCTTTGCGACCCCATGGACTGTAGCCTACTAGGCTCCTCCGTCCATGGGATTTTCCAGGCAAGAGTACTGAAGTGGGTTGCCATTGCCTTCTCCGGAGGACACTGATCTGCCCATAAAGGAAGCTGGCTTGTCCTGGAGTTTCTTAATCATTTCTTCTTCCACAAAGCATACAACAGATTTGTGGTGTTTAATATATCAGAAATTATAATATTAAATCTAAAAACTCAGAGAGAAGGGGAAAATGAAAGTGAAGTCATTCAGTCATGTCTGACTCTTTGAGACCCAATGAACTGCCAGGCTCCTCTGTCTGTGGGATTTTCCAGGCAGGAATACTGGAGTGGGTTGCCACTTCCTTCTCCAGGGGATCTTCCTGACCCAGGGATCGAACCCGAGTTTCCTGCACTGCAGGCAGGCTCTTTACCATCTGAGCCACTAGGGAATCCCTTTCAAGAGAAGACTTGATTTTTAAATCTTTAAGAAGAAAAAGAGATGCAAAAGAAATTCCTGAGTCAACCTTGGTCATTCACCCTCTCACTGGAGCTTGGTCACCGTCACTTTTCCACTCTTAGCAGAGCAGGGAGGGAAGAAAGCAGAGACCCAAGCGGGCTCACAGAACAAGGGCCTGGGAACAGTCACAAAGCGCCATGTGGTTTCCTTGCTTGTTGCATGAATGACGTGCTTATTCTTCAGTCTGTCTCTGGATGGATTTGTTTGAAAAGATTCAAAGAGCTGAGGTCAGTGCCAGAGTGACCATGAATCCTTAACTCTTTGCTTGGATGGCTCAGCCCACATATTGCACAGGAGAGGGGCGCTGGCCTTGGATCTGGCCTCCCAGGGCTGAATTCCTTCCCACCTCTGCAGAGCAGCACCTTCTGACACTGCTCATCACATCAGCGTGTCCCCTGTGTGTAGGTGTCAGACTCACTCCACCTGGGGTGGTGTGTGTGTCCTAGAGAGGAGGGGACATCTCTTTGCATAATCGCATTTGATGAATGTATGGGTACTTGCAAGTATTTTGTATCACAGGATGTATTTGGGCAAATGAGTATATTTTAAGAGACCTAGCTACTTTGGGTAGACCCAACTTAATTCTGATCAACTGAATGCTGGTATCACCTTTCAGAGATGGATTTTATAATTATAGTGCTGAACGATTTAATCAAAAGCCAAAAATATGCATTGACTATTCGGCCTGAATTAAGATGGCACCTATAGCATACTGTGTAACTTGTTTATTATTGCTCAGCTAACACTTTGTATGTATTTTTTTCCTCCACTAAAGGCTGTAGTGTGTTAATATGGTGCTGTATATCTGACTGACTTCAAACCATGGTTGCATGCTTTTTCTTTGTTTGAACTAAGGGTGGGTGTGGAAAGACTTGATGTTAACTTGACTGTGCAGTGAGACAGAAAGGTGACATAGAAATTATTTGCGGAAGCCTCTTAGTTGAAGAGGAAAACAAGCAGTATCTCCTCTCATGCGTGTTCCCCATGACTGACTCTTATATGCCCTCTCAGCGGTAATGAAGAGATGTTCCCCGACCTCTAGTTCCATCTTCCAGCTCTTGGTCTTTCATTGTCTTTTGGGGGAGAGTTAGGAAAATCTGGCTCTAAATAGATACTTTCTTCAAGTGTTTCATAAATCCTCTGAGGTCAGTTTACTTTGAACTCTTTTTATTCCCTTTTATGAGATGAAATGCAGACACTATTTTCTGGAGGGTTGTTAGTGTCATACCTTGAAATGTTGAAAAGTGGAGTTGGGGCTAGAGAGACCTAGGATGATGTTGGAATAACCCCAGGTCTGTGGGCCAACACCCTTAGTCCCATGGATCTCGTCTAGCAATGGCCTTGGGTGACAGACGTGGGCTTCAGTGTCTCCACACCCAGGAAGGTGTGCTCTTCAAAGTCTAATGATTTCATCATCAACCTACTTTGGTTTGCTCGCCTTATTCATTCATTTAGCCTGTTCTTACTGAATGTTTTAAATAATGGTCCATAGGGCCAGGAGAACAAATGAGAGATGCCCCACTTCCTTTCCCTCAGCGTCTAGAGTGTTTTACCCTCTTCGTCCCCACCTTCAGCAAGTGAGTGTCATTTTACTTTGTGATTAACCTCATGTTGGAAACGACCATTCTTTTTCCTTCACTAAAGTAGTGTGTGTTGAGCTGGAGAGAATCTCCTTGGTTTGTTTTAAGCCAGTGTTGGGTAGAGAATGGAATGACTTCAAACTGGAGAGTGTATGATTTGGATAAGGAATTGTTTCCCTTTTTCTACAGATCTAGCTTCTCACCACTGATGCCTGGCGAACCCATAGATGTTTGTTTCCTGGACCTCTTCACACTGATGAAATCATATCACTGATATTCTGTGACTCTTCAGAATATGAATGACTACAAAAAAATAAAAAAAAAAAAACCACCACAATCTGGCGGTGCTCAGGCACCACGAAGCCTTATGCGAGCTCTAGTTCAATGCCAGTTCTCAGTGTGGTCAGAGCCAGGCAAGAAGCAAGCCTGTAGCACTTTTTGCATCTGCAAGTGTTAAAGATTTGCATGTGATTTCAGAACTCAGTTGGAGTTATTTCCTCAACAGGATTGGCTTTTCAATAAGAAAAGCTCAAATGAGGTATTTGGAATCCATCTCAGAATACCGAGCGTCTGCAAATCTAGACCAAGTTGCAGTCTCCTGCCAGTGAGCGGGAAGGAAAGCTCCCACCACCACCCCCAAACCGTGCACATCCTTACTGCGGTCGGCCTCTCAGGGGTCACTGTGTGGCTGGGGGACAGTCGTTGGCTGCCTGCGTTTCATGGTGGGTACTTCTTTGGAGTAGCAGCCAAGAGTCCTCCATCTTCTGTCTACTTTTAGTCCTTGACGTTTTCGTTTTCTTCTCTTGCAGAAGCCATTGAAGATGTTGAAGGGCCCAGTGAAGCGGCTGCTGATCCCGAGGAGCTCGCTAAAGACCAGGAGAGTGGAGGCGAGAAGGACCAGAGCAAGTGGACAGGTAGCGTGTGTGGCTGCCCTCCAGCCTCCTTGTTTCTCTCCTGGAGGAGGGAGGCAAACAGGCCAGGGGGCAGGGGCAGCCTCGGTCCACTCGGAATGGCTCGGCTAGTTCTCTGCGGGTGGGAGACGGATTGTATCCTTGCTTTGTTGCAGTGGTCACCTTCCTTCTCCTATTACTTTACATTAAGGAATTTTAAAAGTTGCTTCAGTTGGCCACAAAGCCAGCTTATTGATCGAGCAGGCATCCAGGTGTCTGGCGCTTTTCTGGGGGCTACTGTGTTTTGGGGTCACATTTCCTTAGCACCTCCTCCCTGTTGTTGTTTTTGCCCTGGGTGTGATTCTTCCTCCATGGAAGGTCCAGGGCCCTGTCCCACTGCTCGCAAACCCACTGGAGGGACTTGCCGCATGGAACTTGATCAGGGTCACCCCCAAGTCTCTAAGGAGTCAGCAGTGTGGAGGGTGGGCTTCATCCTGCATTGGGGTCCCGGGCAGCCTCTTTGTATCCCTGGTGTCCTGCTTTGGCCCAAAGGGGAGGCAGATGGAGCGGCAAGGCAGGGGGACGTCTAAGCAAAAGCAGAGGAAATGGAAGAAGTTAGGAAAGGAAGTGCTGTTTCTGGAAAAGGTGATGTTGAGAGAAGTGGGGAGTGGCCTTCTCTCAGGATGATAGGGTTTCTGTATCGAGGGAGAGACTTGCTGAGACTTAGAGGAAAATCTTGGTCCTTTTTTGAGGAGGAGCAGATGGTTTCTGAGAAGACTTATCAGGCCAGAGACGTCTCCCAGAAACACCACCGTTATTAGAGGAGGTGATGTGACAAGCCACAAAAATCATTGCATTTGGTCAACCTGGTTCTTACTGCCTTCCATTATTAATATTGTAATACTTTTTTTTTTCTTTTGAGAAAATATTTGCCTTCTGGAGTCTGTATTGGTTGGGCCTTTGTTACTTTTCCAGGCATGACTGTTCTTAAATCACGTTCAGTGTTGGCCTTTACTATTTAAACAAGATACAGAATCTTGGAGGGAGGCCAGGGGAGAGCAATGAAAATGACTGAAGGCTGAGCAATACTGCCTGAGAAGAGGCTGAAGGAATCAGAGCTGTTCAGCCAAGAAAAGAGAAATTTGAGTGTGACAGCATCTAGGTATCGAGAGGGATGTGTCACTGTCCTGTTTCCTGGGCAGGTTTTCCCTTCCATGCTGCACATCATCCCCCTTTGCACTGGGTGCTGTGGTGTCCAGAGGCCTGTGCTCAAGCTAAAGCCAAGGGCCAGAGCGAGCCCCCTAGGACGATCTGGGAGGTAGGACCAGGGACTAGGGAACGGGCATCCGCACTCGGAGGCCCTGAGCGTGTGGGGAGGGTTGTCCTGTGTGGCTCGCAGGGATCAGGATCCCAGACTCTGCTGTGATGTTCAGATGAGGTCTACGTAGACTTGGCCGACGGCAGCGTAGAACACACATCCGCCCAGAGGAAGCGACCTGGGTAAGGGGGATTTCGCAGACACAGTCTGAAGTCTGAGTTACCGTCCAGGCCAGTTTGTCCTTTGTTTTCACGATTTGGGTGCCTGGTCTCTAGTCCTGCCCCTGGGATGTTCTGGCTCAGTGACCTTGCTCCAGGAACCTTTCTGTGCCTCAGTTTTCTCCTGTGAGATGGGCATTAATAAAATCCCCTATTTTCATAGCATTGCTCTGAGAGTTACTTGAATCTGGGAAGCTTGGAACAGTGCCTGGCATACAGTAACTCATTATCAGGAGGTTTCATTTGTAGTTTAGTTAAATAAGATGAGGAGACCTAGTGGCATTTTCTCTTCGGATCCTCCCATTTCAATGCAGAACTGTTGCCAGGCAGTTGTTTTGAGAAGCTGGGGGAAGTAACATAGGGTTTAGTGGGCTTGTGCAAATGGCAGGTGGTGCATGCTTCCTGCATTCTGTGAGCAAAGGACCCTGAGAGAACAACAGAACCATCTGCAAAGCTCCTACTGTGTGCCAGGCAGGCACTTGGTATGTGCTTCTCTTATCCTTAGACCAGGTTAGGGTAATCTTTGTTGAGGGCAGCTCCATTAAATCTCATTCATGGCAGGAGAAGACAGAGGATGAGATGGTTGGATGGCATCAGTGACTCAATGGACATGAGTTTGCGCAAACTCCGGGAGATGGTGAAGGACAGGGAAGCCTGGTGTGCTGAAGTCCGTGGGGTCACAAAGAGTCGGACATGACCTAGCAACTGAACAACAACAAACAACATAGTGTTTGTAATTCAATAGGAATATGTCTTCAGAGTACTGGTGGACAATGCCGGGCAGACAGGAGACTGCATAAAGACTTGAAATAAGCACTGAAAAGTGCCAATGTCTTTAATAAGACTCTACTTTCTCATTCAGTCATTCAACCAACAGGCCGTACTTAATCTTTATCTCTAAGACAGAGAGAGAACGAATAACTCAGAGATGCATGTTGCCAGTTGCACAGAAGTAAAGAAAGAAGGGAAAATTATTCCGTGACTCCTGCAAACGATTCTCTCTTGACCTGAAGCATAATACTGTCTCTGTTGCTTGAGTGTGTAATGACAGGCTTTATTAAGGTGCTTTGGGCCGATTTGATCTTGGAATCAATACAGGTACCAGCAGCCTCTCCTGAGCTTTCTTTGGGATCCTTAGTATTTTATAAAAAAATGTCTGTTTGTTCCATTTACTCCCTAAATTGAGCTGTTCCTCTCTGATTAAATGTGATGGGGGGGAGTGCTTCCTCCCAGCAAATAAATAAGTAGCGATTTCACAATCTGTCCTGTTGATTAGTGGCTGCTCAGGATGCAGATTAGTCATATTTGAAATGGGCCTGGATAATTGGCATTTTCTCAGCTATTGATTATGTAATTCAAGGGTTTGTGCAGGAACGGATAATCTTTACTAAAATTTGTTATTTTACTTTGGGATGGGACTCCTGATTTCCTTTTTGATGTCTGTTGAGCTTCTTTCCTTGAGGAATCAGGTCTTTTACCTTGAACGGCAGCAAGGCAAGCAGGAGAGTGACTTGAATCACAGGAGCATCAATCCCATAGTCCGTGGTTGGGTCCCTACCATGTTCTGGGCACTGAGCAGTCCCACTAATCAGTTTCCTTGAGATTATGAGCCTTGCCTTCAGGGAGTGTAACACTCCACAGGAATGCCCAGTCATCAAACAGTGTTACTCTAGATCAGTGCTGTTGCGTGGAGCTTCCTGTGCTCATAAAGATGCTCTGCGTCTTCAGTGTACAGCACAGCAGCCACTGGCCACCTATGGCTGTTGAGTACTTGACACGTAGCTGTACCACGGAGGAGCTAGCTCAACTTTACATTTTATTTCATTCAGTGAACTTAAATTTCAACAGCCTGTGGCTAGCAGCTAGCATATCAGCCATACAGATACTCAGGAGGAGCAAAACTAACCCTGAAAGACTGTGTCCCAGTTCTCCCTGTACTTTGCAGTTACTCCTCAGGCTACGTTCGGCTGTAACCGTGAGGCAGGCACTGTCTCCAGCGTCATGCCCAGCCGGCGGATGGCTCGCAAGTGCCCATCTCCACTGCCCGTGGGTTAGGGGCCATGCTCAGGCTAGAGGCAGGTGCACCCTCATCTGTTGATACCAACTTGCCAATGTTTTCTGTGTGTCCTGCCTTGTGAGGAAGAGTTAGGCAGCACTGCCTTATATACATTATTTCACTTGATTCTCACCCCCTACTCTGTGAAATACAATAGATACTGGAAGGACCCACTCCCTTGTTCCCCCTTCCACCATTTGCCAGATAAGTAAGTGGAGTCCCAGAGAGCTCTTGCAAGTTGCCAGAAGGCATACAGATGGGTTTGGGTTTGCATACGGGCTCTTCCATATATTCTAGTATAGGGTGCTAAGTTTGCTATACTCCTCTCCAAGAATGTTTTTTCAGTCTAACCATTTGATCCAGTTTTTACCCCCATTCTGAATGTAGAGAGTAACACTCACTCTTCTAAAGTGATGCAGTGGGAAACAGTAACATGAGTGGGGCCGTCAGCCATGAGTGTGCCTCGTAGTAAGACAGCGCGATGCTCAATCTGAGAGCAGGTTGGTGAAATGGAAAGACCTCTATAGGTTTGGAGTCAGGAAGCCCAACAGTTAGCAAATGACCTTGGCCTTTGGGAAGCCTGGACGCCTCCCCTTGAAAACACAGATAGGTGACCCCCACCGGTCGCAACCTGGGTTCCATGATGGGATGTGGTGGCTCATGGACAAGCCCTTGGTAGACACTTGAGAGTCATATCTACTCAAGGCAAGTGTGAAGCGCTCCTCTGGGTCCCTGGAGCATGCAGGAAGGGTCTTTGAAGCAGAGCCTAATGCACAGCCATTTCCACTGTACAACTCTGTGGTTTTCTCTTTTAAAATGTGAAAGTGATCGCTTGTTCTCTTCCAGCAGTGTGGATTTGAAAGTGCCTGCTGTAGACTGAAGAGCCTCCAGTGTCAGCAACTGAACAATAATTAGTGCAGTGATTATCCAATCAATCATTAATTGCTATAAATTAAGTGATATACAATTAATGTGATGCTTTATCACCAATAATTAGGAGAAAAAATTGAACTCTTGGCAAAGAATCATGGCAGGATGGTTATTTAAATCTTGTAGCTGCCATGGTTTCCAGGCTTGGAGCACTAGGCCAGGTCTAGTTAACCTAATTTGAGACAGGATGACTGGGGGTATTAGCGCTTTAAACAAACACACAAACAAAAGATGGGGCAACAATCCAACTTAAAATGACAACATGGTAACACTTCAGAAATCTCTTACTGAAGTTCATGTTTGCATTTTTGTAACATTTGGAGTTAGAATTGTAGTTAGAGCTTTGCTCTTCAAGGGGAATGGCCTGAAGGGATTTTACTTTATTAATTTTTTTCAATCCATGATGCTCACCTAACACACAGCAATTAGTGCAGCGGAGCATCCCTGATTTGAATCTATGGAAGATTGCTATTAAAGGGGGGGTATTAATGGGCTGGCAAGGTCTGGACGACTGTTGGGGAAAAGTGTGTTTATGGAATATGTTGCTGGCAGGCATGATTTCAATCGGATTTGACATGTTTAACATAAATGTATAGTGTACGGCTCTTGCTGTGTATGAATAATTCCTGCAGACCCACTGCCTTTCTAATTACTGAGGTTGAAAAAAAGCAGGTCAGGCACATCCTGGTGGAAATCTATTACCAGCCCTCCCCCTCTTCTCGCTGTTGTTTACAGCTTTGTATAAATAGGAATGCCATTGTATGGGGAACTGAGTGCCTGAAATGTAATCTGTGGCAGAGAAAGGAAAGAGGCTGAAACAATACTTTAAAAAAAAGTTGAGTTCATAAAGACAAAAGGAGGTATGTGCTGAGAGGGATCGCTCTGTGCTACAAGAGGCAGAAGCCTGGGGCTCACCCCCTTGGTTCTGCCCCTGTTCAGTTATGTGACCTCTCCTCTCTGGACCTCTGTTTCACAGTTTGTAAAGCAGCTGGTTTGGACTCAGTGGGTTCTTGCATTTCTGGGACTGCTTAAAACTGTGAATAGAGGAGGGACAATTGTACAGTGGTGTAGAATCTTGGAGAATCTTCATTTCTAAGGTCAGAATGCTCGTAACTTGTGAGGATGTTCCTGGTTTCCAGCTAGTGGAGAGAGCGTGGATCAGGAGTGGATGAAGAGTTCAGACGGTACCTTCGTCTTTTTCTGGGGTAGGCCTTTCTTGGTAGGACAGTCCGTGGGGTCGCAGAGTCGGACGTGACTCTGACTGAAGGACAGAAACAGAGCACTGTCGCTCTCACCTGGTCCCTGTGTGACAGTTTGTCCCTGTCACACAGACTGTCAGAGCCAGCGATGACGATATCCCTGGGGGAATCTTTGGAGACTCTCGTGTTACCTCTGAGTGGGTCCCCGTGACCCAGCCCTGTTCCAGGCTAGAAACCACCGCCTCTACGAAAATCACTGTGGTCTAATTCTGTGCCCTTTCGGAATCTGGTTCCATCTCTCCATCTGACCCTAAAATAAATGTGTCTTTGCAGTAGGGTACATGAGAGGGAATGCTGGGAGCCTGGGTTGCATGGCCCTGTTGTGGTTCCCATCCTTGCTGACAGAATCCATTTTTGGTTTTACATTTCCACACGCAGATGGGAATTGTGTGGCTAAGTCAGCTTTTCCCTTCCCCACTCTCTTTTTTTTTTTTTTTCAGGCCACTTCAGTATAACTTGAAGGCTTAAGTCACTGCAGGCAGATTTCTGTCTCACAGTTGAAAACAAACCATTTGAACTATTTTTACATTAAGAAGCGAAAATAGATACAGGGTATGGCATATATCTGGACTTGCCTGAATTCCACTAATTCAAAAGTCTCAGCTTTGAGAATTTATATTTAAGTCATAAGAGAGATAGACACTACATCAATTGATCAAATACTCTTTGTGCAGATGTGGGATATGCAAAAAAAAAAAAAAGTAACTGGAACTCACTTTCTAGAAAGGATGTCATATGCAAGCCTATAACTATGGTAATGGTGTGATGAGAATTATCATCAAGGTATAGTTAGAAGGCAGTGAACCTGGAGAAGAAGAAGTAGATTGTTTTCATGGCTGTAGAAAATAACTTATAGGTTTGCCTATTATTCCTGCAACTTGGCCATGTTAATCTTCCTGCTTTGTTTCAGTTTTGGGTTTTGTCCTGATGGGGGAAGCACCTCAGTTATTAGAATCATGACCATGATCTAAAAAAACAAAATGAAACAAAACACTGTAGTGCCTTTCTCATGGGATGTCAGAACACTTTCATTAGGTTCTCACATTCTTCCCCGGGTGCAACATCTTTATTAGGCCAGAGAACCAAAACTCATCAATGGTGAAGTCCTGGCTCTCAGATTTGTGATCCAACAGTGATTTGCCTTCTGGGTCAGGGTATATTCCCTGCATTGTAAAGGTGAAGAACCACATGGCATAGGAGTGTTCTCTTAACTGTATGAAGAGTGGAGAAGACTTGAAGATCCTGTTTCTCTAGTTGTCAAGCAGAATTTTCAGCTCTTTATGGTTAGGGGCACGTGGCATTCATTCATATTTTTATGTGTGTTTTGTTTTTTAAAGACATTTCTTAGTGCTGCTTTAGGTTTACAACAAAATTGAGAGGTACAGAGATTTCTGATATACCCTCTGCCCCATCCCCAATCATACCTTCCCCCATTATCAACATTTTTTTTAACCAATGAAGAACCTATACTGATCTATCCTAATAATCCAAAATTCACAGTTTACCTTATGATTTACTCTTGACATACATTCTGTGGGTTTGGATATACGGCTATCACTATAGTATCATACAGAGTGTTTTTATTGCCCTAAAAATCTTCTGTGCTCTACCTGTTCACTTGTCCCCAACCCCACATATGCATTTTTGTAATCTCCTAGCAAGTGCTTAATACTGTCTGAATATTTCATTAACAATCAGCTGGTGAAATAGCATAACCATAAACACTTTCAAGTGCAAGTTATTCTGTTTTGTGCCTTTTAGATATTAAGTCCACGGGGTGGGTAGGATTCTCCCATGTCAATTTACAGAGAAGGTGGATGTAGGATGCCTGTGCTTGTCCTTGAAGCCAGGCCTCTCTCCTCACCCTGTGGTTCCGTGGTGGCACGTGCATCTGTATTTGTTTCTGAGAGATGCTTCTAAAGATGGAACCCACAGTAACAGATGTTTGTACTCTAACCACATGCTTGGCTCTGGTGGGCTTCACGTGCCTCATCTCTCCTCCTGGCCTCCCAGAAGCCCTGTGAGTGAACACTGTCCTCCCACCATCAGACGTGGAAGCTGGAAGTCCACTGTAGTCAGTTGAAATGCCCAAGTTCACACAGCAGGACCCCAGCCAGGTCGCAGCAGCCCTGCAGACCGTGAGCTCTGTTCCTTAGCACGGGGGCTGGTGCCTTTGTGTAAAAGAAAACCCAGCCAGGGAAGACAAGGGTTCTCAAGGAGTCCCCCGAGGTGCCCTCGGGCCGCCTCCCCCACCCCTCCACACACCTAGTCCCTCCTGGGCCCCTGGAGGCTGTAAGCAAGCTGAGCTGGGGGACGCAGCAGAGAGGGAGAAACAGTGTTCAGTGTGGGCTCCCCCACTCTTGCCGTACAAACTCCAGGGGGGAGACATCTCCAGTCTGCTCAGTATTTGAAACCCACAGGGGAAAGTGGACTGCTATTCCCGTTTTTCAGTCCTTCCAGGGATCTGAGTCAATGTCTTTCTCCCCCAGTGCAGACTGTCAAACTCCTGCTGAACCTGGACGAACCAAGAGCAATCCTTGGCGGGGCCCAGGCAGGTTGATTTGTCGGGGGGTGGTGGAGAACTGAAGTGCAGGGCTCTTCATGTCTGTCACCATGCTGGACCCAGACTGTGTGTGTTACACGAGTACTGTCTCTTAAAATTTAGTAAAGTATCTTATGAAGATAAAGATAGGTTTTAAATGGAGAAAAAACCTGGAAAGGTATCCTTCTAGTCTGGTCTCTGGGAGCCTGTGCTGCGTTGGGGCTCAGAGGCCCTAACTAACCTCATTAAGGTTGGATCTGATGTGGGCGGGATGAGCTTCTGTTAATTAACTGTGGTCTGGTCCCAGCATGACCCTCATCACCTCCTGTTTTGACCTACATCTCATACCTCTGGACTTTTTGCTGTCAATTCAAGTGTCTCTAAGGTTCTCCTTGTTCTAGTCTTTTTCCAAGTCCATGGTTGTCACAATCTGCAATGAAGCCAGAGGGCAGAGTGATGATGCAGAGCCCAAGGTACCCCCAACCGGGCACTGTGACCACAGCTGCAGGGGGCACCTGTGCACAGTCCAGCAGGCTCTGCCGGGAGAAGACGTGTAGAGCTGACCAGAGCCCAGAGGCAGGCAGACAGATTTGATACCTCTAAGTGAGGAACTGGGTCTTGGCCTCTTTGGTCCCTGCCTGCTGGCCCAAGCCAGGCTCCGGGTGGCAGCCCCAGGCTCAGAAGTTATTATTAAGTACCCTGACAGCTGCTGTTGGTCTAAACGAAGTGGTGACTGGTGGCTCTGTTTTGACTGGTGGTTCATTCATAAACTTGACACAGAGGGAGCAAGGTATCTTGAAACTGAATTGTGGGATGGCCTTTTGGGAGCGCAAATCAGTGTAGTTAAGCAGCCTTATGCATATTTCAACACGGAATTAGCACAACAGATTGATGCCTCTGATGTGGAACTTAGCACAACTTTTTCCCCGAAGATGGAGACAAGCCACAGCAGCTGGCACTCAGCACGGACCCGCCATTGCCCCCTGGCTGCTTGCTGGGAAAGCGTGACGTGACCCCGTTCCCAGAGTGCTGACTTGAGGACACAGGGGCCAGGGTGGGCCTCTGCACCCTTCCCAGGGCCCAAGCCAAGGGAGCCTTGGCTGGTGTGGCCTGTACGTGCTGAGACCAAAAAGATGCTGCTTCCTCCTGAAGAGTGGAGAGAGCCTAGAGGTGTTTGCCCTGTTCACAGAGGTTCTCCAGGACACGTGGAAAGACTGAGACTTTGATAGCAAGGCAGCCTGTCGTCGTTCTGGGTTACACAGCTGACAGAACATGTGGAGGTTACTCCTTCTGAATTTCTGGCTTTGAAAGTGTATTTGTGTTGGCTTAGAGCAGGCACATTCCCTGAAGGACAGCCATATTTAATCTTTCACCTTTGGCCTGAGGGGGAAAACACGGAGCTTTGAGACCAGGCCTGGCTCTCATCCTCACGTGTGGAGGATGAGAGTATCATTTGCAGCAAGAATTATTTGAAAGTGGACTCCCTGATCGCCTGCACCTGCCAGGCCCCCGTATTTCATTCTAGTCCAGCCGAGAAGTGGTATGGTCCCTGCCGATTACAGAGAGCTTTAGCTCTGACGGTGGTTCTCAAGAGTGTGGTGGGACCATCGGCATCACCTGGGAACCCACTGGAAATGCAGGTTCTCTGAATCAGACCTGTTCCAGGGGGTAGGGGCTGCCTTCTGTGTTTTAGTAAGTAGGGGATTTCTGACTCACTTGAAGTTGAGAATGTTGGGGCTCTGGTCTCTGACAGGCGTGAAGTTTGAGACCTATTTCTCCTTTAACTGGATGGCAGACCTCTGAGTCCCCGGCACATGAGAGGGGGACTAAGCTTTCCTATAAGACAGAAGTGTGCAGAGGAGACATGAGTCCTGGTTTGGCCAATGGAATCTAGGTCGTAGGAATGGGAGGGGGGAGACATGTGGTCATGAGGAGGAATGATCAGAGACCTAGCACTCTTTATCTCAACCCTAGTTAAAAAGTAACACTTGGTGAAGGGGAAACAGATTTCCCTGGACTATTCTTGAAATTTCCTATGAATCTATATTTCCAAATAAAAATCAAAATAACAACAGCAAAGAGTTTCTGGATTTTCAAAGTGCTGAGCTATCTGGTTCACCTTCAAGTTGGTGGAGAAAACGAATGAGCCGTTCCCCAGCAGCAGTCACACCCATCTGTAGTAGAACTCAAGTTCTCTTTGAAATCCTCCATGGAAACAGGAGGCTCTACGTGATGAGTCAATGAGGCCTGTGTCCTGCTCCACCTACCTGGGTGTGCTCTTCTCCCTTTTTGAGTAGGTGTCAGAACCTCTCTATCCAGAGATGTACAGAAGCAGCGTGGCCTGCAGTTACTCAAACTGGGACTGTGTCTTGAAGAGAAGGTTTTTCACCTCACCGGGCTGGACTCGAGGACACATTTCTTGGGGAAGGGCGTGAGCCGGGGCATGAAGACCCCCGGTGGCTGTGCCAGTGCTCACCTTCGCCTCACACAGTCTCCTGATTCCTCTTTGAAATGACTTTAAGTGCTTGGCTGGAGGCAGAATGAGAACCATGCATGTTCAATGACCAAGCTGGCAGCAGAGCAGACCCTTTAGAGGAACTGTCGTTCTCTATAGTAGGGAAGGGAGAGAGTTTAGCCAGATCTCTGGCCACTTATCAAGTGTAGTAGCTCCGCAGGAGATGCAACAGGAAACCCTAGCCTCTGCTCTGGGGAGGGAATTGCAAGCAGATGGCAAGAGCGGCCCCACAGCCAACAACAGTGAGGACCACAGAGTGTCCTCTGGAAATCATGCACTTCTGCTTTCTAGAGGGGAGTGTGGGGCCTCTGTAAAGCTGAGTTGGGGCGGGGGGGCTGTGGAGAGAGCTCACTGCCCCTTGCACTGCATTTTTGTTATAAGCCGAATGACCATTTTCAGGTCTGGTGAAGCTTCTGTGACTAGCGTGCTAGGGTCATTATCTCAAACTCAAGCATCGAGTCTGGAGTTGTACGAATGTGTTTTTTTCTCCTTAGTCAATGGAGATAGATAGAAAAGACTGCTGTAAATTTCTGGGGCAGGTGGCAAGCTGGTTTACGGAACACAAGGCGATGAGAACCTCTGACTTACGGAAAGTAGCATGAATTAATAATCATTTAATTGGCTTCTCCATTATGTTGCTGGTTTGGGAGATGAAAGTTTAGATGGAGGGGCTGTCAGTGGTGCTTTAGCTCAGAGTCTGATGGTTGAGAAGTGGGGGTGGGGGTGGTGGATGCCTTTGGTCTTTCACAAGGATGACATTTCAGGCAGCCTCCCAGGCCTTCACCAGAAGGAAGAGTGTTGGCACTTTGGTGGAACACCACTTCCACCATGCCACGAAGGGAGGAAATGAGCGTGAAGACCCCCGCTGGCTGTGCCAGTGCTCACCTTCACCTCATAGACTCCCGATTCCTCTTTGAAATGACTTTAAGTGCTCGGCTGGAGGCAGGAGGAGAGCTGTGCATGTTCAACGACCAAGTTGGCAGCAGAGTAGACCCTTTAGAGGAACCACTGTTCTCTACAGTAGGAAAGGAAGAGAGTTTAACCAGATCTCTGGCCACTTATCAAGTGTAGTACCTTCATGGAAGATGCGACACGAAACCCTAGCCTCTGCTCTGGGGAGGGAATTGCAAGCAGATGGCAAGATGGCAAGCAGATGTCCAGCAGTGTTGATGCTCAGCACATGCCCTGATCTCCTCAAGGGAGGACTCTGGCCAAGTGCAGGCCTGTGACAGAGAATGACCACTACACAAACAGCACCACTGATGTGATGAGTGACGAGCAGTGAATTTTGCTCATGAAACTAAAATTTCTGGTACTTTCGATTATCTTGCAGGGAGAGTCAATGTCTTGGGTAATGATTAGAGAAAGTCAAACACTGCATACCGTAAGGTTCCATTTCTATTCCATTGCCAGTTTTTCTTCAGGTTTCTTTTTCAGGAGGCAGCAAATCCCTGCCCTCCTTGGCTTGAGTTGTACGACCACCTCACTAGGTGAGAAAGTCTGCAGGCTGTCCACGGTCTCTTGAGTACAACTCTAAAGTTTTCTGCCACCACAATTTCAGTGACTTGGATTTTAGTTTATTAGTGAGGATTGGGATTGGGTGAGAATTTGTTCTATAAAAAGTGGTTTTATCAAGTCAAGTTAAAGAGGCTGTGTATTTCTACCATACCTAACCACTTGATAAGCCCCCTAGATGATATTATTCTTGCCTATTCTTCAGTTAGTCACCTCCTGCCTGAAGCCCCTTACTAGGCTTGTTTTAATTATTCTGTGTGCTTAGAACAGAGTAAGACCATGTCTTCAAAACTGCAAATAAAACTTGCATGAATTCAGATCAGCTCTCTTCTGTTCCTTGCTCCCTCTAATTAATATGACAGGAGAAGTACATTTTTAAGTAATTACTTTTAGAGGTTAAACACTCCGTAAGCAGATATGTTACAAACAAAGGATACCTGTTTGTTTATGTCACAGAAGTGGTTTTCGTTTTTCCTGAGTAAGCCATGCACTGACTACTGTCTTTCCCTTTGAAAGGAAATTCTTCTGCCTGGAATGTAGAGGAACCTCAGAGAATAAAACAGAGAGTCGTGAATCAGATCTGCCTCCCTCAATATCTGTCTTTGTCAGATACAGTGGCCAGCGCATCCCAGTTTCAGGGGGAATGGTGGCTTTCGGCCCAGAAGGTTGATTTTGAATTTTCTGTCTCTGTAACCACCACGTGTGGGTCCTTTTTGTGCCTCACCAGTCAGTTGGTTGGGGCAACCTCACCTCCTGACAAGTTGAACAAGTATTTTGTTCACTCCTTCGAAAGTCTGCATGGTAGGGAATCCATATCTCACATTGTCAGGCTGTGGTTGGGGTCTGACCCAGCATCTCACTGTCCCAGCATCCCTCCTGCCTGGCTTTACAGAGTATGTCATTCACAGCGCGTGCACTTGTGTGATTCCTGGCCATGTTTTTAAACCCTTTGAAGTGCCAGGAGCCCAGCATGTTGCCTATGGAAGATTCATTGAGATTTAACACATATTTTTGTGTGACACAGCTGCCAAAATGAGGAAAAACTGCTTTAACCAGCAAAGTAAAAAATACCACCCGAGGTTTTGCACAGTATGTATCCAAATATCCAAATTTTCATGGACAACTGAATTTAAATTCTAAACACTTTAATTATAATATTAAAAATAATATAACTACATGACAAACTGAGGAAATGGGGAAGTGGTCTATGATGCCATCCCCTAAATACAGCAATCATTTTCATTCAGTCTTTTTTCCTAATCCCTATTTTTTACAGAGCTGTATCATGGTATAATGCACATTTTATCTTTTTTGTTCCTTCTGATTAACATTCTCAAGGACTTTTCTACATTGCTGCATAGCTATCATATGTAACATCATCTAATAGTGAAGAGGCTGTCCCATGGTTTACTTAACCATGCCTTTTTGTAAAAGATCTAGATTGTTCAGTTTCGCTAACTGAACAGGTGGCTAACATCCACTCCTGTTCAGTTTTTGTTGAAGAAGCCACTACAGGTTGTAACTCTTCAAGCTGTGACGAGCATAAACCAGTGGTTCCAGGCACTGTTTAAAATTATGGCTTGTCTCTGGATGCATCTGTTTGTATTTCACTGCTGTGATGTCATAGTGGCCCTTCAGGTGACCACTAATTAATTTTTTTTTTTTTAACAAATAAAATGTTTTCTAGACTTGTGACATCTCTTAGAATTTAAATTAGACTTTTGGAAAGTCTTCAAACCACATTGCTTTCCTTTTTGGTATTTGTACTACCTCATTTACTGATGGCCTACAATGTATGCTAGTGACAGAACTGAAGTAGGAACTAACTTTAGGACTCTGGCCCTTAAGAAGTTGTTCAGAGAGAAGCTTGAGAAAAGGTTAGACTGTCGTGGCCAGCAGTAAATCCTCTTCCAGCCTGCTGACGGAGAACTTGCACAGCTGTTTGCCCATCTACAGAAATTTTATAAAGGCTTTGGCACCATGGTTTGATAGGGACTGACATTTTAATGTCTGGGGTCAGGCTAGGAGGAGGTCTCTCAGCCTTGTTAACCTAACTCTTAGGAGCAGTCCCCACACCACCCAGGGATGCACAATGGAATTGTAACTGGGTGTTAACAGACTCTGATATGAGAAAGGCATGGCTTTATCTTTAGAGAAGAAGCCTAGGTGGCTGTCGTCTACTTCTAGACAAATCTGATCTAATAAAGATGCAGATTGCCCCAGATAGAAGTGAGATGAGCCCTGGAAGTTTTTACACCAGCGGATGCAGGGTTTCATATTAGAGCAGGGCTGCTGTGTTGCTCCAGAGAAAGAGGAATGAGTGAGTGCTGATTTTATTTTTAAAAAACACTTTAGGACTCCTTAGCTTGAGCATACAAAGGAAGCCTTTAGAATTCCAGAGCAATATGAGAGTATGGCAGGGAGGTGGGGAAGATAATAAAAATCCCCCTCTTCATCCAAAGGGAAAAGAAGAGTGGCTTCTGAAACCAGAATTCTCACTTCTGCAACCTCTTCACAGTTCATCACACGTTCAGCACTGAAGGACGAGGGTGGACCCTTTGGTCATATGAGGAAACTAATGCTGCACTAGGTTACACTGGGTTTGCTTTTTTCAGTGAGTGAGATGAGTCTGGTGGTCTCAGCCTCCTACTCGTTCACCCACACTGCCCGTCAGCTGCAGGGCTAACAGTCATTCTGGGCAGGGCCGGGGCGTGGGTAGCACAGATGGAGGACACTGACAAGGTGGCATCATGGTCCTTTAAAAGCAAATGTTGTTTCAGGTCAAGCAGACTAACTAAAAAGATGGAGATGGGTGTTCAGAGGAGAATTCTGTATCCTGGTTCACCCCTAGAGGAAGGGAGAGCATACGGCAGCTCCTTCCTAACTTTAAGCCCTGAATCCTACAGATTGGAGGTGGAAGTGAGGAAGGTGGAGGATGGCTCTAACAAACAGGCATCTGAAGTATCACCTAATGCCTCCACCGCTGCCACCCCATCTTTACGAGGAATTTGAAGAGCTAACACATAGAAGACAACCAGTAAGCAAAAATGAAAAATGATGGAGAATAAGGAATCTTCTGGGGGAAGGAAGATCTCAAGTCCCTGAAACATTAACTAAAGACTCCTATTGTGGGAGTGTGCAGGCAGTGGCCATCACACTCAGAGGTCTAAAACCTGTGACACGGGGTTTCAAGGGATCAGGTCTGAGGGGGTCTGGGAGATGGGAACTGGGCCATGAGGGAACCAGACTAGAATGTTACAGCACCTAGTTAATCGGCAGCCAGTCCATCACATTAAATATCCAGCCGTCATGTATTACCTTTCAAGTGAAAATGAATAACTCCCATTAAGAGCAAAATGGGTTTGAAGTCGATTCAAGACAGATTAAAGTACTGTTATGAATGTGTGTGTTGGGAGGAGGAGGGGTCTGTATGTAATATGCTTGTCCTTGTACTTTTTAAATAATAGATGTTCTACAAACTTATGTAGACCAGGTTACCAAGATACTGGGGTTAAAGGCCACAAGATATGCATTCTGGGAAGAGCATCCACTTCCTGGAATATTTCCTGCATTTCACTTTTTTTTTTCCAGAATCATTGTGTGGCCTTATGATTTTAATGAACAAAATTGATTTTTTACAACTGTTTATTAAAGCACACATCTGTAATGACAGCATCTTGTGTATCCACGTCAGAACAAATCTCAAAGCTGGAAACAAGTGCTGGGTAACTAGACTGGATGAGACAGAAAGCAGTCTGACCGAAGAGTAGAAATGAGGCTTTCCATGCCAATGACCTCTACGTGGAGTCAAATGATTTTTCAGTGAGGGCAGTGGGTATGTCTTGTCTCGCTACCATTTTTAGGATTTTTCTTCTTGCCTCTTGTAATGAGATTCTGAAAAATGGAGTTCCCCATCCAAAACAAGTGAGAGGGCCAGCCTTAAGCTACTGACCAGGTTTCGGAATGACCAGATCTGACCACTTGGGGATTTGTGTTTATGCGAGAGGAGCCCTGCTTATTTATCCTGGTTAAACCCTGTTAGCCCAACTGTTTTCTCATCCAAATCTTGCAGATTTCTTTCCATGATTCAGAGAACAACTTCCGCCACTACTCTGTACCCACTGTTTGCTGCTTAAGTCTCAAGTGACCCTCCTCCCTCGTTAGTGTTTTGTCTCTTTGGTGACATGGGGGTGAGAGGGCATGGTCTGGGCAAGCAGATAGGAAACTCTCTCTCTGAACCACTCACTCTGAGTAAACTCTTGTGTCTGGAGCATTGGCTCATTTATAAGTTGGATTCACGCCCTGCCTAGTTCCACTCTTAAGTTACGTCTCCCCGCCAAAAGCAAGTTGCTGAACCAAAGCTTGATTTTTTGCATGTAAATACAGATACATGCAAAAAATCAAGTTTTGGTTCACATTGATCAGGTCTCCTTTGATTTCAAGAGCTATGACAATAAAGTGGGAGCATACCGTTGATTACATCTATGAAACTGTGTCTGGTTCTTAGGTTGACTCGTGGTTGGCAGAGCAGTTGGTGAGACTTCCCCAGCCACCCTCAGGAGCCAGCAGGTTGTGTCTTGATCGGCGGGGAGGGGGGTCAGAACAGACTGAATGTAGATTTATCCAACTCAGAGCTTTTTAGTCCATTTCTTCACCTTTTTCCTTGGTGTTCAGTTGTTAAAGTTGTGTAGTGACAGAAATTCATAGGCAAGAGAAAGCAATGCTTGCTTCTTTCCCAGCGTGCCCAATAAAGCCATCCAGATGCTCATCATCCTCCTTTAACTTGGGTGTTTCACAAACACCCTGAGCTATGAGTGAATGTTGACTCTCACCCAGCGCACACCCTCTGGGAGCTGGCCTGGCCTGGCTGCTGGATTACATCTTCTGCTTTTCCTTCCAGCATCATCAAGCCAAGCAGAGAAGGAGCTGACAGATTCTCCAGCAACCTCCAAACGCATCTCCTTCCCAGGTAGCTCAGAGTCCCCTCTTTCTTCAAAGCGACCAAAAACATCAGAGGAGACCAAGCCAGAGCAGGTGAGGCCCGGAGGGGCTGTGCGGTGGGAGGGTATTTCAGATACCTGGGGGGAGTGGGATGGGGAGTGAAGTTTTGGAGGGGTGGACATGGGACAGACACTGTTGCCACGGGAACTGAAGGGCCAACCGGTGGGGTGGCTGTGTCCCCCACAGATGTACCAGTGTCCCTACTGCAAGTACAGCAATGCCGACGTCAACCGGCTGCGCGTGCACGCCATGACACAGCACTCGGTGCAGCCCATGCTCCGCTGCCCCCTCTGCCAGGACATGCTCAACAACAAGATCCACCTCCAGCTGCACCTCACCCACCTACACAGCGTGGCGCCCGACTGTGTGGAGAAGCTCATCATGACGGTAAGGCGGCCAGGAGCAGCACCTCAGGGCTCCTCTCCCCCCAGGGGTCAAGGGTGACACTGTGACATGGACAGGACGCTGTGCTGCTGGACACCAGAGCCAGGACAGAGTTGGAAATGTCAAAGATGGTCCTGTGACTTCTGTCAACCTTAGTCTTGGCATGACCATGACCCAAAGGGCTCTCTGTTTCTCAGCATCCCTCATCATCCTCTCCCCTCCAGATGCAGAGGTCTGGGGGGAGTTAACTGCAGCTTGTTATTCAGGTTCTCAGGCCTTACTGAACAAGTCATATTCTAGGTTGTTTTTAGATTCATTATGTTTCATTTCATCCTCACAGCCACTCTGTTTAAAAAAAAAGGCTTGACACGTTTGCATTATGGCTGAAGTACCTGAGGCTCAGAGAAGTTAATTGGTGTGATGCCACTTTTAGGTGGCAAAGTTGAGATTTGAACCCAGATTCTCCCACTCTAGGAATGCAGCCTCGTGATGGGAGTCCCTCGGGTGGATGCTTTCATTCTCAAGGCAGGAAGATGCTCAGTTGGGTAGCACGTGTCGATTCATGAACAAGGGCTTTGCATCTTGAACATGAAGTTGCTCTACCTGCGGGGCATGGCTCTAAGTGGCCACTGTAAACATGGCCCAAAAGATGAGTATAAAGATTTAAGTATAACATAATGTGAAAACTTTTCAAAATTCTTCAGGTGATACTAATGTATGTCCTAAGTGATGTTTCGTCATAAGGAATATGCATTTGGTGCTGCGTCAGGGGAACTTTAGCAGCCAATGGGAAACTGCGGTGACCTGTGTGCTTCAAGTGTAACTTTCCATGGGTATTTTCAAATAGACTGGTGAACATGTTGAAAGATTCTCTGTAAGTGGAAACTTCCTTTTGTGGATGGTGGGTTTCTATGTTACAAGTTTCCTGGGAATTCTCTCCAGCCTTGGGATTTTCCTCAGGCTGTTCTACTGGGTTGGCCAATAAGTTCATTTGGGTCTAAGTAAAAATAAAAGACACATTTTCCCATTTTCACCAAAAACTAATGAACAACGTATTTCCTAGCTGAATGGACTTTCCGGCCAACCCAGGACTTCCCACAGCTGACCTGGGACCATGGGAGCCTAAAGAAATAGGAAGAGATGTGAGGAGGGAGGCATTTTCAGTACATTATTCTTTTGGTCTGGTGATTATTTTTCCTGTTTAATATCATACTGGTCTAGGAAATATGAGCCTGTAGTAATCTGTATGATTGGTTTACATTAGACAGTGTTTCATTTATATATTAAGGACCAGTATATAAATTTTATCTCAAATAGCCATTGTTTGTCATATTAATTCTTTTATAACAGCAACAGTGTGGTACAAGGTAGCAAGTCTGGTGGTCATTTGAGTCTTCTTCATTTAACAACAGGATGTTACTGCTGTGTTTGCTTGGGTACTAAATTCCTAAGATACTTGGGAGTGTTACTCAAGCAGTGATTCTCAAATCCTTTTTGGGGGAGACTGGTGAAAATGATTCAGTAGCCTTACTGGGTACTCTATGCATGCTAGTTTGACATCCGTTATTAAAAACTCTTTCAAGTATTCTGCATGTACAAAATTAAAAAAAAAAAATTTACTTGGCTGCAGCAGGATCTTCAGTCTTCATAGTAGCATGTGGGATCTTTAGTCACAACATGCGAACTCTTATTTGTGGCTTGTGGGATCTAGTTCTCCAACCAGGGATCAAACCTGGGCCCCCTGCATTGGGAGCGAGAAGACTTAGCCATGGGACTACCCGGTACATCCCTGCATGTACAAATTGTGTACATGTGTATAATGCCAGGGAGCGTAAGGATACCCACAGTTCACCCATGGAGCCAGGTTAATAAACCTTGTTTGAGAAGACTCCCCAAGAACATAATTGTGTAGGAGAAATGTGCTCCCTAGAGGGGCTGTGCTTGGCACCTGTTCAGAACCCCTGTATACCTACCTCATTTTCCCACAGCACACAATGGAGGTGTTTTCTAGACATTTCTGAAAAAGTGTGCAAATTGTGGGAAACGTGCTGACTATAGGAAGTTCATTTGCTAGCAACAGGAGACAGTTAATGGATTCAGAAATCAAGTTGAAAGTTGTGGGAACTGTAATCATGCAAGGGTTTTACATTTGACTAAAGGTGTCTGTAAGGTCAGTTTGGTAGCCTCTCTTTGCATGAAGATGGAGTTACTGCATGGCTGTTGGTATTGAACTGGTTTCTTAAGTCATGAGGATGTTGTGTGTCGAGCTAAATGAAGCAGTTCCAACTCCATCCTTTAGCAGGATCGGCAGGAAATAGACAAGTAGTAGCCAAGGTTAGAGGGGAGTTTGTGGCCATACTTTGGGGTGAACCCAGGCACCCTATTTGAGGACTGGACTGCTCATCTTGGTCTTTACCCTAACAATTAAGTAGTTGCCACTGCCCTCCCTCTGAAAAGTATGGTGTTAAAATGAATTTTTTAAATTGTTTTACAACTGTTTATAATGAACTTGTGGTTAAAATCATAACCCCTATAGGCTATTTTTATGGCAATTTTATTAGGAAACTGTCCAAGGGGAAGTATTGTTTAGACTTTTTGATGGTATATCTGTTTGTTCCTGGCCATCTAGAGCAGGAAACTCTGAAAACAGCATGATGAGATGTGCCCCTCAAATCAGAGCTCCATTTTCTAAACTGTATCATTAAGGAATGGTCAGTGTCCAGTCATTCATCCTCTCAGAGGAAAAAGTTATGTCTGCTTTATCTTTGAGTGGCTCGGATGAGTGGCAGTGAGAGGAGTGAATCTTCTTCCTTGCCAGATGGTTTGACTGAATGCACTGCCTTTGGTGCAGACTAGGAAAACCTGGCAAAATCCACCAAACAGACACCTCCTGGCAGATGTGGGGTGTGTCCATGGTATCTGAAGCTGTAAATTCTGGTAAATATTTTTTGCTGTCTGGGCCCAAGGTCTCAGGATCTGGCTTGAATTGGGCTTCAGTCTCTCTAAAAGTAAATTCCACCTTGATAAATGGAAATAGATTACTTTCTATACAATGTCTTTCCGTTCAGTTGTAAATGGAGAGTGTTTTGAGGAGGCTTCATTTAATAATACCTTATCAGACAGCTTTCAGGAACCTGCAGTGTCTAATATGTCTGTTGCTATGGTAACAGCTGCTTGCTTATGCTCTGCATCTCATATCTGTGTCCTCCATGGGCCCCCTTCTTTCTACCGATGAAGGGGCTTGAAAAATATTCTCCACTGGGAACAATTGCAGCTCTGGCCCTCTGCTATGGAAACTGCACCCACAGTACTTCATTCTGCTGGGCCTGTGGGAAACAGAGCTCCAAAGGGTGTCTTTACACACATCGTAAGAAGAAGGAAATGTATAAAGCTTAAGGCAGTGAGACAAGTGCCCCTCCAGGCCCCACTGAGCGGCTGGCCCCTGACGCCAGTAATATAGCATTCTCACCTAGTGACAGAGAAGGTCAAGAACTTTGAGTCGGTGATGGAGGATAGTAGCCACTGCTTGTGCCACCTCTTTTTGTTCACTTTTCTAGGGGAGGAGGGTTGAGGGCAAGGGGGCCAGGTTTCTAGCCCCTAAACAAGAATAGGAAAGACCACCTACAATAATTTTCAGTGGTCCTGAATTATTCTAGTTGATCACTGTCCTTCTAAGTGGCAGGACACACCACTGGGATCGCAGAGCATTAACACAGGGAAACTGTCTTTGTTCCTCCATCACTTAGCAAAGTGTGACCTCACGGTGGAGAATGGGGCTAAGTCTGGAGCAGCCAGGAACACCTTTTTCTCTAGCCCTTCATCTTTGTTCCCTTTAATAGTTCTTGATTATCCTGTATGTTTTGTACATGCACTGATTCCCCTTCACAGCTCCTGGACCCACGCTGCCTGCAATTCCACAGCTCCCACCCCCCCACACACACACCTTACCCCACCCCACAGCTGTCTGACTCCTGTGATGTTTTCGGTCAGCATCTCTCTCTGTGCTCACCGTGTGCCTGTACATCTGAGTCTCCAGACCAGGCTGGCCGCTTGGCCCCCCTGCACTGGGGCTCTCAGGTGGCCACTGGCCCTGAGGCTGTGGCACCCACTTGGGTACCAGCTCTCACTTTGTCTCCATCTCAGAGGAAGGTAATGAAAATAATCAGGCTTCATTAATTCCAAGTCCTGTGAGATGATAGCCATTTGGAGCCTGTTTGCCAATTAGATGGTCTAAATTAGAAGTGACCTTGGTATACTGCCACTGCTTGCCTCTCTGAGTCTAATGAAGCTTTTCTCTCCAATTGTCTCTTTCTCAGCTCTCTTTTCTCTCTCTTCTGCTGTGTGTGTGTGTCTTCTGCTGTGTGTGTGTGTGCGCGTTTGTGTGTGAGAGAGAGAGACAACTGTTCATGTGTTTCCTGTTCTCCCACCTATCTCCTTTTTTCAGTCTTTCTGATCTTAGATTTTTAAAATCTGGTTCAGGACTACATTTGTTTCTGGCCCGTATGAATGTTAATATTGCTCTACAATTTTTCCTCATGGGTTTTAGGTTTAAAAAAAAAAAGCTACATAGATGACATTTTATAAGGGAAACGAGACAGAGAAATGGCCCTCTGGACACCGGGTTCCAGCGCCCAACCTAGCAACAACTGCTGCTGCTGCTAAGTCGCTTCAGTCGTGTCCGACTCTGTGCGACCCCATAGACGGCAGCCCACCAGGCTCCGCCATCCCTGGGATTCTCCAGGCAAGAATACTGGAGTGGGTTGCCATTTCCTTCTCCAGTGCATGAAAGGGTAAAGTGAAAGTGAAGTCGCTCAATCGTGTCCGACTCTTAGCGACCCCATGGACTGTAGCCTACTAGGCTCCTCCGTCCATGGGATTTTCCAGGCAAGAGTACTGGAGTGGGGTGCCATTGCCTTCTCCGTAGCAACAACTGGAAGGTAGTAAAGGAGAGGAAAAACCTCTGAGGCTTTGCTGCCAAGCAATGCCTGGCTTGCTTGCAGACAGCTCCTGCATCCTGGCAGCCATTGAGGTCAGAGGAGGAAGTGAGCAGCTGGACCCTCACTGGCACCATCAACTCTAGATCCCCCACTAGCTAGAATGCTAAGGTCTGGAAGCATTGGCTTTTAAAGAATAGGACCAATACCTCATTCACCAGGTGTACAGACTAGCCAGGTCTCCACTGGGAAGGCCTGTGTCTGAGGTTCTGTCTTTCCCTCTGTCATCATTCCCTCTTTCTTTCCCTCCATCTGAGGCTCTTCGGTCTGTTGATTTTTTACTGAAATGTGAAGGATTTCAGTCTCTTTGGGAGTCTAGGTTTTGGCAAACCTGTCCTTTCACTTGGAATAGTGAGCCTTTCAGAAAGCAACTCAACTCAGGCAAGCACTGCCAAGGCTGTGGGGATGAAAGTCTCAGAGAAGTGAGGTGCAGTACTTGGGTCTGAGAAGATACCTTTGCTTGCCAGCATGTGGAACTTGTTGGTTGCATTGATCTAACCTCAGAGTGGCCTTGAGGGATGACTTTGCATGAAAAGTCCCGTCAAGAATTTAGCAAAACTTACATACCCTTTGGTTGCTCAAGGTGTTGTATTTGGCCATTTCACATCCATGGCCCAAAGAAAGCAAGGAGTGTGGTGGCTCCTTATAATCCAGCTTCTTCCATTGAGAAAGAGTAAACAGCGGCCCCTCCCGGATGTCACAGTGGGGACCAGACCCACATCTAAGACTCTGGCTTTTATAAGATGAGTCCTTGAGGCTTTCAGGCCCACTCACGTCACAGAAACTTGAAAGGCATTAAATCATAATGCTAAATAATGGTGAACCGAACAGGAGGTATTTACAAAGCCATGTCACCTTTCCTAGTAGTTCAAGGGCAATTAACTTGAGTCCAGGAATTTTTCTCTAGGGAGCCTGTGATTTCCTGAAATTATCTGCAATAGTCTGTTTGAAAGTATTTTTTCTAGGAGCCTGCCACTTTCATCAGATTACCTAAAGATTTATGATATCTAAAAGGTTAATTATTCTGGATGTGAGCTTCTTGGGCCCAGGGACCTGGTCTTGCTTTGTCTCCCAAGCAAGTGGCACAGGGACCTTGTACAAAGTTTAGTGAATGATGGTCAGATGAATGGACAAGCAGAATCACTTGAGGCCCTTCCTTCTCATCAACTGAGTTGTTTTGGAATTGCTTAAGCGTAAAGATTTTTCACATCGGTGTAGAACGCTTCTACTTCTATTGTCATATACGAGAATTGCTGAAACTTGGAGATTTCCAGCATCAGCGCAGAGCTCCCTATTTCTCACTCTATGTGAGACCTGTTTACCTGTTTGGAAGGTTCTGTCCCTGATCAGATGATACTTTGTTCCTGTGTTTCCATCAACTCTGCATACCTGACTTGGCTCAGAGAGGTGGGAAGAAGGCATGTGCTATCCAGACCACCACCAATCAAGAGAGATTCAAATTCTGAGGAAGTCATGGCTCTAAGAGATTGAACTTTCTTACCTGAAAAACTTAGACTTTTAGTTAAAAGTCTGTTTTCATAGTCTTAAGTCCCCTTTATACATTAGAGTGTCAAGTATGGGGGAATGTAATTTAACATACTCATTGTGTATGGGTGTAAGATTACTGGAAGAATCAATCTACATGGATGTCGATGTAGGACGAGTAGGTGTTTGGACTGATAGTGTGGTATGGCCAAAACTTAATCTCTTTGTTTGGCATTTGAGTCTGTGGTTGGGGGTGCTGGGACAGAGTGTGTAATGGTGGCATCCAGGGCTTGGGGGGTCTGCAGCTTGGACACGTTTGGTGGGGGAGGGTGGGGGCTGGTTATACTGTGGGCAGGTTTTGTCCCTTCACCTGCCAGCATGCTCCGATGCTCCTGGTGAAAGGAAGGCCTTTACAGAACTGTGCTTGGCACTGGTGAGTGACCACCTTTCCCAGGAACCTCCAGCCTGACTGGGGTGGTTTGAGCCTTCCATGCTGTGTGGCCGCCAGATCTGATTGGGAGACAAGGGGTGCTGAAGGAACTCTGCCCTTGGCCAACTTACGTCATCTTCTGTGCACAGCTCCTCAGTGAGCCATTGGCAGGACCGTACTTTTGGCTGTTGACCAAAAAAGCGTGGAAACTTTGAGTGACAGGGTTGAGAAGCTGGTAGCAGGAGGAGGAGTGGACACAGACACAGGAACATTTAACGTCCGAGAGCTGACATGGGGCCCATCAGTGTCCTGCATAGCAGAGAGGCTTCCATTGCGATCTTTCTGTTCAGACACACAGGCAGATATAGACCCCGTCAGAATTTCTAAATCCTTAGGATTCCCTTCAGGAGTCTTCCTCTCAGTCTCCTGGGAACTTCTTGTCCATTAAGATTTTATATGCTGAATCTTTTTTGTTTGTTTGCTTTCAGGGAGAGGTTGCGTACACTATAGATGAGAAGATGCAGGTAGATAAAAGTGATTACTTAAACATATACGGGGCAAGACTTACAGGTTTGGAGGCCCAGATTAAGATGCAGAGGAGCGTGTGAGGTTGATGATTATATTTCGGGGAGAGTTAATTGATGGAAGGTGAAGGCAGACAAAGAACCGCTGCTTACTGCCTTCTTGAATCCCAATCAGGAATTATGATTAAAGTCGCGGCGAGACAACAGAGGGCTGATGAATTGGTGTCTTTTTTTTTTTTTTTCTTTTTTGCCGTCATTCACACTTGATTGACTTCAACCTTTCAAGTGCAAAAGTCTCTCTTTTCCATTATTATTCATAGCCATCTGAGTTTTTCTAATTAAAGTGTATGAAAACAATTACTGATCCGTCGTACTGAGTCTGTTAGAGGGGATGTCTGCCTTACTGTAATGCGTATAAAGAGCCCACAGTTTTCTATAATGATGTGCAGCTGAGGTGTTAGATAATTTTATTCTTTTTTACTCTGTAGGGCTTTTTTTTTTATTTCTCATGATTCATTTTTCATAATTCCAAAAGATCCCAGGAAAGGACTGATCCTGCAGCTACAACTGAGAAAGAAGGTGGGGGGGAGTCTTTTTTTCCTTTCCCTTTCTCCCCATCTTGCCCCCAACCTCGTGCTCCCCCTCGGTTGAGGACTATAAATTAATCGGTGACCTTTCACTTCTTGGATTCCCGCTGGACTCCCCAACCACACTGGTCAGAAATGCTTTCTATTAAAAAGAAAATAGATGGAATGAGTTTGGCAATCTCCGCTCCATTCCTAACGATTCATCAACAGCTAGCCTTAACCAGCTGCCAGCAAGCTTTGTGTGAGGGTGCAGTGTCTGTGCAAGAGGGGTTCTGTGTCACTCATGTGCACCTGCCATGCACCTGCTGTTCATAAACACGGGGCTCCTCAGAGCCCTTCTCCACAGTGCCTGTTGCTTAATTTCTGCACCTTTGGGCATCTGGGTTGCTGAGATTATCCTAACACCCCGAAATGTAAGGGGGAGTTACCTTTTTGGTGTTTATGGGGACAGCTGTCCGAGTTTCCCCTTGAGGTGGAACCTACCACTGATGATTCTAGTGAATGCATCAGCAGCGATTTTGAACAAGGCCAGAATCCTCAAACCATTAAAAATTAACAGTAAAATTTATTTTAAATATTTAATTTTGAACAGTAATCTAGATGTTCTGGTCTTTGCAGCAGAAAGAGAAGATACTATCTCAGTGGTCATGTTTGATGCGGAGACAGTGTCTCCAGGTGGACTGGGCGTTACGTAGAAAGGCTAGTGGTGACTGTGTGTTTCTGTTCCTGTAACCGCGGGGTCAGTTTATGTCTCAGGCTGCATTCAAGCAGGGGACGATTTCTGATTCATCTGGGAATATCCTCAACTACCTTGCTGTCCTGTAGCAGGCAAAGGGGCACTGCTTCTTTTTAAACGAAGAGGCTTTTAGCCTTATGTTGCATACTGAGGGCTTCTTATCACATTAATGGAAGGCAAATGATAACGTGTTTGGACACGTTTCTGGCCAGATGGCAGTACAGCCTGGAGAAATAAATCCCTGAAATCTGACCTTAAATTGTAGCTGTTTTGACCCAGGTTGCTATATTGGGCAGCAATAGCCGTGGCCAAGGTGAGGCTGCCCTGTTGTAGGATGCAGGGTGCAGAACAGCCTCTGGGCTACCACACAGGTGGAAGTTCCCTCTGATGCTGTGTACCTCAGGCAGAGACCCTGGGAGAAATCCTGACTGAAGTGAGTCATAAGAAATGCTCCTTTGCACTTGATCTCAGTTTATAAAGGGTTACAAAATGTTGTTTCCTGGAAAATCTGCCAGTGTGGCTGCATGTCCTTAGCCTTCCCTTTGTTCTCTTGTCTTTTTCTTACCCTTTCTCTCGCTCATTCCCCTCCTCTTCTTGCCTGAATACATTTTGAAAATAGTACTACAATGCTCCCTGCTTCAAGATTACAGTGTACTTTACTAGGTATGATTTAATTAGGGCCCTTATTATGTTTTCAGCAGCTTAAGGTGGGCCTTTCAACTTATCTACCTAATTGGTTGCACAAGAAGTTTCACAGCCCATGACAAAACATTGTCAGTGATCAAAGTCAAAATTCTGCATAAAGGAAAAATATTAATAATAAGATTATTCTTCAAGTGTGCACTGCTAATTATGTCCAGAATGTAACCGTAGAAACACTTTTGACTGATGTGAGCTTTGTCTAATAAACATGAATCTTCAGTGAGCTATAGAAAGTGACACCTCCAGCCTTAACACTGGTGAAGGCTAATTTTGCTTATTAAATAATTTCTACACATTTTCCTATTTGGGTCTCTTTCCTCTCCTTTTGACTTGCCTCGTGTCTCTGCTGCTTGCTCTTCAGGTGACCACCCCTGAGATGGTGATGCCCAGCAGCATGTTCCTCCCAGCGGCTGTTCCAGATCGAGACGGGAGCTCCAGTGTGGAGGAGGCAGGAAAGCAGCCTGGTTAGTGTTGTGACTCTTGACCTTCAGAAGAGAAACAGAATGTTCATAGGGCAAGAGTGCTGCAGATTCCTTCCTTACTGTACTCCTAAGCTGAATGTAACTTTTCAAGGGATGAGGGGCGCTGTTGTCAGCACTGGATACTCGGGCTCTTAGTGGGTATCTGTTGCTCTTCATGTGGTTTGAAGCGAGAAAAGCTCAGGTAAGAACCAGTAAGGTTCTGGTGGACACATGTCCTCTTTGACTGGACAGTGAGGAAGTTAATAACCAGAGAGTCAGTCAGTATACCCATAACTTACCACCCCAAGCTGTTACATATTCCCTCTCTGAGGACTTAAACATGAGGGACTTGTGGAGCACACGTGTGATCTCAGGGCACTGGATTAGGTATCTTTCTAGGTACTGTATTCTCTGAGACTTCCAGGACTGTCTCATAGGAGGCAGCAGAAAGGAGCATTTGGAAGGGACACTGTTGTATCGACATAGATGCTGGTGGTGCCCCGCGGGGAGTCCTTGCTGGGTGGGACCTCTGTTTATGAGTCTCTCCTCCATCACTGACATCTTGTCAGCAGCTAAGAGCTAAGTTGGGAAGAGCTCTGCCCCACACGACTGCCCCACCTCCTCCCGTATGACTTCTCCATACTAGGCAGTGTACCACTGACCTGAAAAAGGGTCAGAATATTTATGGGTGTGATGATCTCATTGTAGAAAAAACTTTTAATGAATTTTCATAATTGGCCACTTGAACATTCATTGCTTATTGAATAGAGAGGACAGTCAGAAGTCACACTGCAACAGGAAATTTAATGCCTAAGAAATATATCCAAAATGTCTTGTTACAACGGACAGCAGTCCTTACAAATGCCCCACATCTTAGGGCACTAAATCACATATTCTACAGTTTAGATCCATGTAAAAGGGGTATCCTTTAATTTCTTGAGAAACTGAAATGAACATTGTTTAAAAGACAGATCTGTGTGATGGTATAGGCCTGCTAAGAGTTGAGACTTTCTGTATTTCCTTTTCTTCCTCTCTTCTTCCTGTGTGTCTGCTCATATAGCATGTGCTCTCTGGGGGGGGGGGGGGGGGGGGCTCCGTGGAGAGTGTGTGTCTGCAGGTTGGATGTTTCCCTCATCATCAGATTCTGTGTTCACGAGGCCTTGCCAGGTAGGCAGCTCAAAGCCCTCTTTATCATTGGGCTTGATTTCTATTTTCTTTACAGAAACCTCAGAGGATCTGGGAAAGAACATCTTACCCTCTGCGAGCACAGAACACAGTGGAGATTTGAAACCCTCTCCTGTGGACTCGGGCTCTGTGAGAGAAGACTCAGGCTTCCTGTGCTGGAAGAAGGGGTGCAATCAGGTTTTCAAAACTTCCGCCACCCTCCAGACACACTTCAACGAGGTTCATGCCAAGAGGCCTCAGCTGCCAGTGTCGGATCGCCATGTGTACAAGTACCGCTGCAACCAGTGCAGCCTGGCTTTCAAGACCGTGGAGAAGCTGCAGCTCCACTCTCAGTACCACGTGATCAGAGCTGCCACCATGTGCTGTCTTTGTCAGCGCAGTTTCCGAACTTTCCAGGCTCTGAAAAAACACCTTGAGACAAGCCACCTGGAGTTGAGTGAGGCTGACATCCAGCAGCTTTATGGTGGCCTTCTGGCCAATGGGGACCTCCTGGCAATGGGGGACCCCACCCTGGCCGAGGACCACACCATAATCGTGGAGGAAGACAAGGAGGAAGAGAGTGACTTGGAGGATAAACAGAGCCCGACGGGCAGCGACTCTGGGTCGGTACAAGAGGACTCGGGCTCAGAGCCAAAGAGAGCCCTACCTTTCCGCAAAGGCCCCAACTTCACCATGGAAAAATTCCTGGACCCTTCTCGCCCTTACAAGTGCACCGTCTGCAAGGAATCTTTCACTCAAAAGAACATCCTGCTCGTGCACTACAATTCTGTCTCCCACCTACACAAGTTAAAGAGAGCCCTTCAAGAATCAGCCACTGGTCAGCCAGAACCCACCAGCAGCCCTGACAACAAACCTTTTAAGTGCAACACTTGCAACGTGGCCTACAGCCAGAGTTCCACCCTGGAGATTCATATGCGCTCTGTGCTGCATCAGACCAAGGCCCGGGCAGCCAAGCTGGAGGCGGCAAGCGGCAGCAGCAATGGCACCGGGGGCAGCAGCACAGGCCCCTTGAGCTCCTCCACCCCGAGTCCTGTGAGCACCAGTGGCAGTAACACCTTTACCACCACCAACCCGAGCAGTGCTGGCATCGCTGCAAGCTCCAGCTTACTGAGTCAAGTGCCCGCTGAAAGTGTAGGAATGCCACCCCTGGGGAACCCCATCAGTGCCAACATTGTGTCCCCTGCAGAGCCCAAGGAAGCCAACCGGAAGAAGCTGGCAGACATGATTGCGTCCAGGCAGCAGCAGCAGCAGCAGCAGCAACAACAAGCACAGACACTGGCCCAGGCCCAGGCTCAAGTTCAAGCTCACCTGCAGCAGGAGCTGCAGCAGCAAGCGGCCCTGATCCAGTCCCAGCTGTTCAACCCCACCCTTCTGCCCCACTTCCCCATGACTACCGAGACCCTGCTCCAGCTGCAGCAACAGCAGCATCTCCTTTTCCCCTTCTACATCCCCAGTGCCGAATTCCAGCTCAACCCGGAGGTGAGCTTGCCAGTGACCAGTGGGGCTCTAACGCTGACCGGGACGGGCCCAGGCCTGTTGGAAGACCTGAAGGCCCAGGTTCAGATCCCGCAGCAGGGCCACCAGCAGATGCTGCAGCAGCAGCAGCAGCAGCAGCAGCAGCAGCAGAGCCAGCTCCCTCTGCCCCAGAGTCACTCTGCCCTCCTACAGCCCGGCCAGCACACTGAAAAGAAAAACAAACTGGTCATCAAAGAGAAGGAGAAAGAAAGCCAGAGAGAGAGGGACGGTGCCGAGGGGGGAGAGATCAACTCGGGACCAAAGGAAGCACTGCCCGATGCCTTGAAGGCCAAAGAGAAGAAAGAACTGGCCCCGGGGGTTAGTTCTGAGCCCTCCATGCTCCCTCCACGCATTGCCTCGGATGCCAGAGGAAATGCTACCAAGGCCTTGCTGGAGAACTTTGGCTTTGAGCTGGTCATCCAATACAACGAGAACAAGCAGAAGGTGCAGAAGAAGAATGGGAAGACGGAGCAGGGCGAGAACCCAGAGAAGCTCGAGTGTGACTCCTGTGGCAAGCTGTTTTCTAACATCTTGATTTTAAAGAGTCATCAAGAGCACGTTCATCAAAATTACTTTCCATTTAAACAGCTAGAGAGATTTGCCAAACAGTACCGCGAGCACTACGACAAGCTGTACCCCCTGAGGCCTCAGACCCCCGAGCCTCCACCCCCACCTCCACCCCCACCTCCACCCCCGCTGCCGGCAGCGCCACCCCAGCCAGCATCCACCCCGGCCATCCCCGCGTCGGCCCCACCCATCACTTCACCCACGATCGCCCCGGCCCAGCCGTCCGTGCCACTCACCCAGCTCTCCATGCCCATGGAGCTGCCCATCTTCTCGCCACTCATGATGCAGACGATGCCGCTGCAGACATTGCCGGCCCAGCTGCCCCCTCAGCTTGGACCCGTGGAGCCTCTGCCCGCGGACCTGGCCCAGCTGTACCAGCATCAGCTCAATCCAAGTCTGCTCCAGCAGCAGAATAAGCGGCCTCGCACCAGGATCACGGATGACCAGCTCCGAGTCCTGAGGCAATATTTTGACATTAACAACTCCCCCAGTGAAGAGCAGATCAAAGAGATGGCAGACAAGTCCGGGCTGCCCCAGAAAGTGATCAAGCACTGGTTCAGAAACACACTGTTCAAAGAGCGGCAGCGGAACAAGGACTCCCCTTACAACTTCAGCAATCCTCCCATCACCAGCCTGGAGGAGCTCAAGATCGACTCTCGGCCCCCTTCGCCAGAACCTCAGAAGCAGGAGTACTGGGGGAGCAAGAGGTCTTCGAGAACAAGGTTTACCGACTATCAGCTGAGGGTCCTGCAGGACTTCTTTGATGCCAACGCTTACCCAAAGGACGATGAATTTGAGCAACTCTCTAATTTACTGAACCTTCCAACCCGAGTCATAGTGGTCTGGTTTCAAAACGCCCGACAGAAGGCCAGGAAAAATTATGAGAATCAGGGAGAGGGCAAAGATGGAGAGCGGCGTGAGCTTACAAACGATAGGTATATTCGAACAAGCAACTTGAACTACCAATGCAAGAAGTGCAGCCTGGTGTTCCAGCGCATCTTCGATCTCATCAAGCACCAGAAGAAGCTGTGTTACAAGGATGAGGACGAGGAAGGGCAGGACGACAGCCAGAATGAGGACTCCATGGACGCCATGGAAATCCTGACACCCACCAGTTCTTCCTGCAGCACCCCGATGCCCTCCCAGGCTTACAGCGCCCCAGCACCCGCGGCCAATACGGCATCCTCTGCTTTCTTGCAGCTTCCATCAGAGGCCGACGAGCTGGCCACCTTCAGTGCAAAACCAGAGGCGAGTGATGAGAAACCAAAGCAGGCTGAACCTCCCAGTGCACAGCCGAACCAAACCCAAGAGAAGCAAGGACAACCAAAGGCAGAGCTGCAGCAGCAAGACCAGCCCGAGCAGAAGATGAGCGCTGCCCAGCAGAAGCTCCCGCAGCTGACATCCCCCGCATCAGTACCTACGCAGCCTCCTCCACAGGCGCCGCCCCCTCAGTGCCCCTTGCCCCAGTCGAGCCCCAGCCCCTCTCAGCTCTCCCACCTGCCCCTCAAGCCCCTCCATACGTCAACTCCTCAGCCGCTGGCCAACCTACCTCCTCAGCTAATCCCCTACCAGTGTGACCAGTGCAAGCTGGCATTCCCATCGTTTGAGCACTGGCAGGAGCATCAGCAGCTTCACTTCCTGAGTGCACAGAACCAGTTCATCCACCCCCAGTTCTTGGACAGGTCACTGGATATGCCTTTCATGCTGTTTGACCCTAGTAACCCACTGCTGGCAAGCCAGCTGCTCTCCGGAGCCATACCTCAGATTCCGGCAAGCTCGGCCACTTCCCCGTCAACTCCCACCTCCACAATGAACACTCTGAAGAGGAAGCTGGAGGAAAAGGCCAGTGCAAGTCCTGGAGAAAACGACAGTGGGACGGGGGGAGAAGAACCTCAGAGAGACAAGCGTCTGAGGACAACTATCACACCAGAACAGCTAGAAATTCTCTACCAAAAGTATCTCTTGGACTCTAATCCAACTCGAAAGATGTTGGATCACATCGCGCATGAGGTGGGCTTGAAGAAACGTGTAGTCCAAGTCTGGTTTCAGAACACCCGGGCCCGGGAAAGGAAAGGACAGTTCCGGGCGGTGGGCCCGGCGCAGGCCCACAGGAGGTGCCCTTTCTGCAGAGCACTCTTCAAAGCCAAGACTGCCCTGGAGGCTCATATCCGGTCCCGTCATTGGCATGAAGCCAAGAGAGCTGGCTACAACCTAACTCTGTCTGCAATGCTCTTAGACTGCGATGGGGGACTGCAGATGAAGGGAGATATTTTTGATGGAACTAGCTTTTCCCACCTACCCCCAAGCAGTAGTGATGGCCAAGGTGTTCCCCTCTCACCTGTGAGCAAAACCATGGAGTTGTCTCCCAGGACTCTTCTGAGCCCTTCTTCCATCAAGGTGGAAGGCATGGAAGATTTTGAAAGCCCCTCCATGTCCTCAGTTAATCTAAACTTTGACCAGACTAAGCTGGACAACGATGACTGTTCTTCAGTCAACACAGCGATCACAGATACCACTACTGGAGACGAGGGCAACGCAGATAATGACAGTGCGACAGGAATAGCAACTGAAACCAAATCCTCTTCTGCGCCCAGTGAAGGGTTGACCAAAGCGGCCATGATGGCAATGTCCGAGTATGAGGATCGGTTGTCATCTGGCCTGGTCAGCCCAGCTCCCAGCTTTTACAGCAAGGAATATGACAATGAAGGTACCGTGGACTACAGTGAAACCTCGAGCCTTGCAGACCCCTGCTCTCCAAGCCCTGGTGTGAGTGGGTCAGCAGGCAAATCTGGAGACAGTGGGGATCGGCCCGGGCAGAAACGTTTTCGCACTCAAATGACCAATCTGCAGCTGAAGGTCCTCAAGTCATGCTTCAATGACTACCGGACACCCACCATGCTGGAGTGTGAAGTCCTGGGCAATGACATTGGACTGCCAAAGAGAGTTGTTCAGGTCTGGTTCCAGAATGCCCGGGCAAAAGAAAAGAAGTCCAAGTTAAGCATGGCCAAGCATTTTGGTATAAACCAAACGAGTTACGAGGGACCCAAAACAGAGTGCACTTTGTGTGGCATCAAGTACAGCGCTCGGCTGTCTGTACGTGACCATATCTTTTCCCAACAGCATATCTCCAAAGTTAAAGACACCATTGGAAGCCAGCTGGACAAGGAGAAAGAGTATTTTGACCCAGCCACTGTACGTCAGCTGATGGCTCAACAAGAGCTGGACCGGATTAAAAAGGCCAATGAGGTCCTTGGACTGGCAGCTCAGCAGCAAGGGATGTTCGACAACGCCCCTCTGCAGGCTCTCAACCTTCCTACGGCATACCCAGCGCTCCAGGGCATTCCTCCCGTGTTGCTCCCAGGCCTCAACAGCCCCTCCCTGCCGGGCTTCACTCCATCCAACACAGGTGGGTTCTGCTCTCAGCAATTCTCCCAGGAGTAAAGAGCCACCACACAAAACCTGAGTGCTAGGCAGGTGGGAGGCCCCACGTTCCTAGTTCTCTTAACTACAACAGAATTTCAGGTCCCTTCCACTGAGTCTCCCTAGAGTTGTGGTGTACATGACCTTTCCACTTCCCAGTTCAAGAATGGGGACCCTGGAGTTGGAATGATCTCCTGAAACCATAACCCTGCCTAGTGTTCAGCACAGACCAGGGTGTGTGCTCTGGGCATGAACTGGAGGGTTCTGGTGTACTAGATCCTGGGGTGTTTTTGAGACAGCAGTTTCCATTATGGACCCTTCCACTCAGTCTTTGTGGAAATGCAGATCCCATCTAGAAATCTATTGAAAATATAAAACATTTGAACATCCTAGGTAATTCTCAGTTGTGCCCTCTGGAAGCAGGTTCAAGAGAATTTAAATCAACTCTTTGCTGTCCCCTGAGGTCCTGCCTCCTGTTTCAGAGACCTGCTCTGGCAGGAGAGATGGTACCAGGAAGTAGCTCTCACAGAGTGGAGCCTTACTCCTGGGGTTCCCCTTTGACTCAGAAACATACTGGTGTGTTAGTTTGGGTTTTGGCTGCACCACGTGGCATGTGGGATCTTAGTTCCCTGTCTAGGGATTGAACCCACACACCCTGCAGTGGAAGCATGGAGTCTAATCCACTGGACTGCCCTCTGGTTTCTAAGTAGACTACCTCTGTACTGGAAGGCACCGACCAGGAACTTGTATTGGGCAATGTGGTTCTGAATTATGACGTGTTTTATAGTCGTCTAAACCGAAAATGTTTATTTTTAGGGGTGTTCAATCACCTCTTTGTTTCCTTCTGCCCATTTCCCTTTCTCATGCAGAGTCACATACTTGGTACTCATTTTTCTACCTCACAGGGAGTTCCACAGTTCTTTCTGTGTGCCTCTCTTGCTCCTCCTCCTCCTCACTCCTCACCCGTCTTCTCTGGACCCAGCTGTCTTTCCTAAATTGGACCCTCACCTCTAGGATCCTGTGAGGCTTAGCACGAGTTAGTAAGTCCCCCACAGCCTGTATTGACCAGTGCACATTCGCCAAAGCAGAGCCCCTCAGTGTGCCTCCCCACCTTCGAAACATCCCAGTTCCCAGGGGCTCTAGTGGTTCAGCTGCTTCCCAGAGTGGCCCTGCTTTCTGGTTGAATTAAATCCAAGTTTTATAATTTTGGCAGTGTTCTTACAGGACATGAAGCTACCTCATTCCTATCCCACTTTCTTATCCTAAGAGAAGAAAGCATTAAGATGTAGAAGTTGCTGCTTACCTGTGTTGACAAGTAGTGTCACAGGATGATGATAAGAGTCAGCTAGACGTAAGCCAGGAAACAGGCGATGGGAAGTGGCTGAGTACTGAACTACTCCCGCAGCCTGGGACCTTGGCAGAGGGGCTTGGGAAGGCCCAACATTTCATAATAATGAGAAAGAATTAGAATGTCTGATCTGTTCCCCTTGTTTTACAGATGAGAAAACTGAGGCCCAGAGAGGTCAAGACCACTCAGCAAGCTAGGGCAGGAGCCAGAGCTCCCGCCCAGGCCTCCAGGTTCCCAGTGCTATGTACTGTACTCCTTCCACAGCACCCAATATGAGCCAGTCAGTCAACGGGTATATGCTTAGTGCTCCTCAGGTTCTGATCACTTACAGTGGACTCCAGGTAGGAAGATATGCTTAACTTAATCATTCAAGGCAGCCAGGCATGCCCCAGTTACCACCACCGACTGAACCACAGCTCCCAGGAGTACTGCATCTGGAATTAGGAAAGAAAGGAGTATGTCAGGCCCAATGGTAAGCTCTTTCCATGACCTTCCATTTCCTCCCCACACTTATCTACTGTGGAAAGCTGAGGTTCCAAGCATCACATGGCAGACATGTCAGCCACAGTCCACATTGCATCAGGAGTGGACTCAGTCACTCCAGGAGTATGTGACTCAGCCTCAGGGGGGTGAAGTGGCTTGTTTTGTTCTGACCTTACAGATGCGAAAACCAAAGCCACAGGATTATTGTGAGAATGTACTGAGCTACTTTACTAAGTAAACAAGCCTAGGGCAGAGCCTGGTAAATAGCAGAGGTTCAGTACTTGTTCCTTAAAATTGAATCTCTTTTGTCCTGTCAGTTCTTCTCTGGGAGCCTGGTGCCATAGGGACGGGGCAATCAGGAAGCATTTCTTCTCTGCCCTGCTGAGCACCTGGCTCCGGCTGTAGCTCCAACCTAAAACCTAGAGCAAGCCTGTTGCCTCGAAGTAGACAGAGCCATGTCGCGAGTGTACAATTCATTATCTGGTCTGTCTCGGCCTTATTTGTGCTACCTTAACTAACAAACCTTTACTTGGTTTTCCTAGTGAAACACATCTTCTCCTCTGATTTTGGTCCCTTAACTGCATTCAGGAAACTGGATGACTTACTCTCAGCCGTCCCTTTCTGTCATTTGGAAGCATCAGTTAATGACGTCATGTCATGCTGAGGGAAGCGTCCTCCTCGCGATCCCAAAGTTAATGCATGTTTTTCTGGGATTGGCAGCTGGAGGCAACCTTGTTCCCCTCACCTGAAATTCGAGGGTTTTTAATGCAGTGTGATAGCCCAGGGAACCCTATACCACTGGAGCCAGGAATCAACATTGTCTTCACCTGGGTCTGGCCTTCAGGAATGTTTCCTCTCATGAAGACAGTGACTTGTTTGGAACCCCCCACCCCAACTTTCTTGCTGAAGGTGGTCCAGACGAAGAGAAGGGATGCCTACCGTCTAGTGTCTTGGGTGTGGTCAGTGCTGTCCTCCACCACTTCGCTAGTCTACATGAACCAGCAGCAGCCTTCCATCACCCTGGAACAGAAGTCTCAAACCAGGAGATGACTTAAGGGTCAGGGAGAATGGCAGTCTCTAGGCTCGGTGAAGGCTTTACAGGTGTGGTAGGTTAGGCCTGAGTGTGACTGAGAATGCAGCTCTACCCTACATGGGCCTAGTGCCATGGCCTGCCACCCATATGCAGTGGGGCCTAGGTTGTGATGTGTCAGGAACTGCTGGTGCCAGCAGTTTGGGCTGTTCCATTTCTGACATTGCTTTTCCCTCTTCCTGTGTCTGGTTTCCAAACCTTCCTGTCAACCAAATAGGGGCAGGAGAAGAAAATGCTCATTTTTCCATTGGACTCCAGAGTCCTACTCCTAGATGGTCATATTTTTCAACAGATTTGTTAAAGTAGGTCAGCTGAGTCAATGCAGTGGCTCTGTTTACCTTGAATGGATTGTTTTCATTTCTTCCCCTTCTTCCTCCTTTCTCTGCCTCCTAACACATCTATTCAGCGGCAGCAGTGGAGGTCACATGTGTAGAGCCTGTTGTGTTTATTCATGTGGTCTTCGTGCCTGACTGGGTTTCTTGCTTTTGTTCTCATCTCCATACTGTACTGCTCCTACACAGCTTTTGATGAAGACCATTGGTTCAAATGGGTCCCAGCTGGCAACATCTAGTCTGAGGGCCTCCAGACTAATTGACTTGGGCAGAGTAAATGGAAAGGCTTCCCTGGTGGTTCAGTCATAAAGAATCTGTCTGCCAATGCAGGAGACGCGGGTTTGATCCCTGGGTTGGGAAGATCCCCTGGAAAAGGAAATGGCAATCCACTCCAGTATTCTGGCCTGGGAAATCCCATGAACAAAGGAACTTGGTGGGCTATAATCCATGGGGTTGCAAAGAATCGAACACAACTTAGCGACTAAGCAACAGAGCGAATGGTAGCTGGGAGCGTGGCAAAGAAAATATGACCCAGTGGGATGGGTGTGGCACGTTGGGCAGGAAGTTGTTTAGCTGATAGGGACAGTATGGGAGCTGACCCAGGGTGGGGTCTGATAGGGACAGTATGGGAGCTGACCCAGGGTGGGGTCCGGATTAAAATACAGGTTGGCTAACCCTGGGCCTGGTGAGAAAGCTCTGCTGAAAATGTTAAATCAACAGAGAGGATCCTTTAAATTCAAACTCTGAGCTCTTAGACCCTGTGCCAGTGACACAGATGCAACTGCCCGAGCAAAACCTCCCAAGCTTCAGCCTCACCACCCAGACTGACATGTGACTTCTGTCTCCATTGCTTTCAGCTTTAACGTCTCCTAAACCGAACTTGATGGGTCTGCCCAGCACAACAGTTCCTTCCCCTGGCCTCCCCACATCTGGATTACCAAATAAACCGTCCTCAGCATCGCTGAGCTCCCCGACCCCAGCACAAGCCACCATGGCGATGGCCCCTCAGCCAGCCCCCCAACCCCAGCAGCAGCAGCAGCCACAGGTGCAGCCACCACCGCCAGCAGCCCAGCCACCACCCGCACCACAGCTCCCGCTGCAGCAGCAGCCGCAGCAGCGCAAGGACAAAGACGGTGAGAAGGTCAAGGAGAAGGAGAAGGCACACAAAGGGAAAGGGGAACCCCTGCCTGTCCCCAAGAAGGAGAAAGGAGAGGCCCCCACGGCGGCCGCAGCCACGCTCTCAGCACCACTGCCCACCATGGAGTATGCGGTGGACCCTGCGCAGCTGCAGGCCCTGCAGGCGGCCTTGACTTCAGACCCCACGGCGTTGCTCACGAGCCAGTTCCTCCCTTACTTTGTACCAGGCTTCTCTCCTTACTATGCCCCCCAGATCCCCAGTGCCCTGCAGAGCGGGTACCTGCAGCCAATGTATGGCATGGAAGGCCTGTTCCCCTACAGCCCTGCGCTGTCGCAGGCCCTGATGGGGCTGTCCCCGGGCTCCCTGCTGCAGCAGTACCAGCAATACCAGCAGAGTCTGCAGGAGGCCCTCCAGCAGCAGCAGCAACGGCAACTACAGCAGCAGCAGCAAAAAGTGCAGCAGCAGCAGCCCAAAGCAAGCCAAACCCCAGTCCCCCCTGGGGCTGCTTCCCCAGACAAAGACCCTGCCAAAGAATCCCCCAAACCAGAAGAGCAGAAAAACGCACCCCGTGAGGTGTCCCCCCTCCTGCCGAAACCCCCTGAAGAGCCAGAAGCAGAAAGCAAAAGTGCGGACTCCCTCTACGACCCCTTCATTGTTCCAAAGGTGCAGTACAAGTTGGTCTGCCGCAAGTGCCAGGCGGGCTTCGGTGACGAGGAGGCGGCGAGGAGCCACCTGAAGTCCCTCTGCTTCTTCGGCCAGTCTGTGGTGAACCTGCAAGAGATGGTGCTTCACGTCCCCACGGGCGGCGGCGGCGGTGGCAGCGGCGGCGGCGGTGGCGGCTCGTACCACTGCCTGGCGTGCGAGAGCGCGCTGTGTGGGGAGGAAGCTCTGAGTCAACATCTCGAGTCGGCCTTGCACAAACACAGAACAATCACGAGAGCAGCAAGAAACGCCAAAGAGCACCCTAGTTTATTACCTCACTCTGCCTGCTTCCCCGATCCTAGCACCGCATCTACCTCGCAGTCTGCCGCTCACTCAAACGACAGCCCCCCTCCCCCGTCGGCCGCCGCCCCCTCCTCGTCCTCCGCTTCCCCCCACGCCTCCAGGAAGTCTTGGCCGCAAGTGGTCTCCCGGGCTTCGGCCGCGAAGCCCCCTTCTTTTCCTCCTCTCTCCTCATCTTCAACGGTTACCTCAAGTTCATGCAGCACCTCAGGGGTTCAGCCCTCGATGCCAACAGACGACTATTCGGAGGAGTCTGACACGGATCTCAGCCAAAAGTCCGACGGACCGGCGAGCCCGGTGGAGGGTCCCAAAGACCCCAGCTGCCCCAAGGACAGTGGTCTGACCAGTGTAGGAACGGACACCTTCAGATTGTAAGCTTTGAAGATGAACAATACACACAAATGAATTTAAATAAAAAAATTAATAACAAACCAATTTCAAAAATAGACTAACTGCAATTCCAAAGCTTCTAACCAAAAAAAAAAAAAAAAAAGAAAAAAAAGAAAAAGCGTGGGTTGTTTTCCCATATACCTATCTATGCCGGTGATTTTACATTGTTGTCTTTTCTTTTTTTCTCTTTTAATATTAAAAAGAAAAAACCCTTAACCCTGTTACATTGTATCCTTTTGAAGGTACTATTGGTCTGGGAAACAGAAGTCCACAGGGCCTCCCTATGTCTTTGGAGCTTAAACCCCTTGTATATTTGCCCCTTTCCAATAAACGCCCCACGTCGATAGCACAGAGGAGCCCGGCATGCACTGTATGGGAAAGCAGTCCACCTTGTTACAGTTTTAAAAAATTTCTTGCTATCTTAGCATTCAGATACCAATGGCTTGCTAAAAGAAAAAAATGTAATGTCTTTTTATTCTCAGGTCAATCGCTCACACTTTGTTCTGTTTTCAGAATCATTGTTTTATATATATTATCTTTTGGTTTTTTTTGTTTTGTTTTGTTTTTTTATTTTTGTTCCAGAAAAGATTTTTTGTTTTGTTAATTTAAAAACGGGCAGAAAGTATTTGAGAAAAACAATGTGAACTGCTTTAGCTTTCTGGGGATTTTAAGGATAGCTTTTCTGCTGAAGCCAATTTCAAGGGGAAAAGTTAAGCACTCCCACTTTCAGAGAAAAAAAAAAACCCACACAGAGTGTTGAGGACTTGTAGCTTAAAAGAAATAAGTTTTAAAAACTGACTTTCTGTATTTATGATAGATATGACCATTTTTGGTGTTGAGTAGATTGTTGCATTGGAAATGAACTGAAGCAGTATGGTAGATTTAAAAGGAAAAAAAAAAAAACCTTTTGTGTACATTTAGCTTTTTGTATGGTCCAGCTGACAGCTCCTCATTTGATGTTGTCTTGTTCATTCTTAGCAGATAGATTGCAATCCGTTGATTCGCCTAAGCTTTTCTCCCCTTTGTCCCTTAATTCCACTTTGTCTTTCCTCCTCCCACCCAATAATCTCCCATTTAAGGTAGCTGCCTTCATTTCTTAGAGGGTAGCTGCAGAATTATTTTATAAAACTAAAGAAAGAATTTCAAAGGGTTCTAGGGGTCATTAGGATCCTCACAGATTATTTTTGGTTGGGGAGTTGAAACTTTTTAAAGGCATATAATTCTAGTTATCTACGTCTGTTAGCCTTGTACATTTAGTTTTTATTTATCCTTCTTTTGGTTTTTCTTTTCACTCAATTTTCCCTCTCCTTGTTTGGTAGATGCTTCAAATATTCTTTTCCTAAACTAAAGCATTCGTTTCGGTTTATGTAATTGGGCTGTGTGCTTTTCTTTTCTAAAAAAGTTTTTGGTTAGGGGTTTGGTTTCTGTGTTTTTGTTTTGTTTTCTTTCCTCTCTCAGAAAAAGAAATTTCATGCTTTAAATAAAATCCAAAGACACACCCTTTCACTGCTGAGGCAGAAAAAAGGGAAAGGGTTCTTGTTACTTGAGAATTTGTTTCTGATTTAAACAAACAAGACTTAGTTTAATAAAAGAAAGAGTAAAACAAAAGATTCCCAGGTTGTTATGTGCTTCTTCTGCAAGCAGAGAGGCAACTGTTAATGAAATTCCATATACCAAAAGACACATTTTTCACTTCAAAGTTTTGTCCTTGCGTTAGGCAGTCTGAGCAGTGAGTGATCCAGAGCGCAGCCAACAAAGAAGCAGATAGCACTTGTACGTACAGAGAGCAAAAAAGGAACCGTGTGTGAGGCACTTGTGTTTATGTTAATATCCATATTCCTGTAACACGCAACACAACGCAACATACACCCTTTCTCATCTTACAAAAAAGAGCGGTCTGAACTTTGAAAGGAAAACTTTGTGCTGCTATAACATAGATTTTGGAGACAAATAGATGCTTTGCTGTTTCACTTTCATAGCCAAACATCAACCGAAAGAATCTCCCCTTACCCCGAAAGTTGAAGTCCTTCTCCTTTTCATTCTCTTCCTTATGTTTCAAAAGGGAACTTTGAAGACTGTGAATGCAGGTTCCATCTGGTCACCTTTTGGGCTTCTTTGCCCAGTGCGGAAGCCACTCATCGACTTTGCAAAAAGACTGGAGCATTCCAAGATCTGAAAATGGATTTCTTTTTTTCTTTTTCTTTTTTAGCCGGGACTATTTTATTTTTATGAATTTGTTTTAGTTTAATGAAAGAGTAGATCCTGAACTGTTGTATATATATTTCTAACTAGGCTGATTGATGCACAGTGCAAATTCCTTTTTTAATTTTTTAAGTAGAAATACTAAAGAATACCATCTAACTATTCATACCAGTATCCAGTTGTAGCATAAGGTGTCAAAAACAAGTACGCAAAATATTTGCTGTTTTAGCAAGCTGTTTCTTTTGACAAGAATTCTTGTATTTCTCCCTGTGTTTGAGATGAACATTTTTAAATTTTGAAGTTGTACAGTTTTGTTTTCCATTATTTTATCTTGTTTGTAACTCTATGAAATATATATATATATTTTTTGCCATTTAACTGTTGTATGTTACTCTGTGTCTGTATCATATAGAAGAAAAATTGTTTGTTTTTGTTTTTGGTTCTCTATGTGATACCAATTAACAATTTAACACTAGCTTTACCTATCAAATTCTGCTAGGTCTTTTCTGAAAACTTTGTTTTTAAAAATGATAACTGCTTGGTAATAGTGCAATTTCTACCCCTTTTTCTCCCCCCTCAACTTTAAGTTCATTTCCTTGTAATTTTGCCACCTTCTCCCCAATGGCTTTTTTTTTTGAGCTACTATGCCATCCTCCCTCTGTGAGGCAGAGTGACTGTCAGTGTTTTGGTATGCCATGCCTCGACCTGTGGGTGTGTTTGGCAACAGCAAGGTGGTTGGGTAGAATGGCTAAGCCTGCTTCCGCCCACCAATGTTCCCCAGAGGGGTTATGTGAGTGTTTCAACCTGGAGTGGGTTGCACGCTTAATGCTTTCCTCTACAACTGTACCACCCACGTGTATGTTCATTCAAAAAGAAAAAATAATTCTCAGCATTAACCCAGAAGTAGCAAAGCAGTCAGTGATGGTGAAGCTTAGAGGTCAGACATGAGCTAGTTGATGTTTGCGGGCTGACATCCACCATGGCTGTGACCAGAATCATTTACAAAGCATGAATTCACTACAATGCTCAACTGTTTAGACTGGTCTCACTCAGAGAATTTACTCCTGTAGGTAGCTGAATAGGATATCTCAACTCACTTTTAAAATTAGTTCTTCACCTCCATTAACACTTCATATTTTGGTTGGTTGTTTTTTTTCTTTCCACAGTGTGGGTTGGTGCTGGGCACCATTCAGTCACAGCACCAAATGCGCCCACAGAATGGGAGTTATTTCTTCCATCCTCTAAAAAGAAACTTAAGAAGGAAACACACACACGGAAAAGTTTAATAAATCTAGGAAGTTTTTTTTTTTTAATTAAAAGCTATTTAAAGATATGAATGTGGCCAAAGTTTTACACAATTGAAAATAAAGTAAAACAGACGGCATGTGTTTAAACCTGAGTTTATCAGGCATGGCAGGAAGTTGTAGAAGAGAGAGGCAGTGACCCAAGCCAGTGCACTTGATGTTCATGGACATATATTTTTTTTAAATAATAAATTAAATTAAAACATTTTAAATAGAAGCATAAATTGAGTTGGTTGGTTGTTGGCGCTGAGATACTGCCCACTGTGAAACAAAGTTTGACTAGTTTTTTTGTTTATTTACTTTCTTCGGGGGGGGAGGGGGGCAAGTTTGGGTAGGAAAGAAAGCATACATGAACGTGACCCTGAGGTGAAGAGGTATATGAACAGCCTTTGCAATGTACAAAAAAACAAAAAAAAAAAAACAAAAAAAAAAATAGAGCAAGTGAAACCAAAAATGACGTTCTTGGTGTTTTTCTATAATGTAGTCTTGTTAGCTTTTTTGTTACTGTAACAATGCTGATCTCGAACTGTACCAAAATACATGGAGACTAACAGAACCACATGGAACTTTCAAACTGAAAAAAATTTGTCACAAAAACTTTGTTGTCATAGTTAAGTTGATTGTAGATGGTAATTGAATATACTCCTTTGAAAATATTTCATCAAGTATGTTTCCTGCTCATTGTGATACATTAAAAAAATATGAGCAAAAGTTCTTGTCTCTGTCACCAGATTTTGTGTGTGTGTGAGAGAGGCTGATAATTGATCCTGAGGTTGTGTGAGCAAGGACACTTACTCCAGGATACACAAGCTCTTTGGTATTTCTGAGTGTCCTTGTCTCTCCTGGCACTTATGAAGGTGCAGGAAGTGTTGGTGATGGAGCTGACTAGTTTATTTCCTTGAGAAGGGTAAGCGTGACAGCTTGGATGATATTTGGCCGCAAAGAGTCCTAATAGCATTGATACTTGTAATTCACATGTTTATATGCAAATTTTAGGTACCTGGGACAACAACAAGCAAGGAAGTTTTGCTGATGGCGAGGAAAGAGGTAAGATGAACTTCTCTGAAATGGGAATCAGATCCACTGTTTACAACGCAAGGAGACACAAAGTGAGTTGAATTAAATGAATGATTGACTACATTTACCTTTCCTAGCAAAGGGTTTTAAAACTCTGTTAGAGTAGAATTTGAGATAAGAACAGTCTTCAAAACAGTAATAGCACTAGTAATTCCTATATACAAGAGGAAATTTGGCCCTCTTATCAACCCCCCCACCCTTTCCAGCAGAAAAAGGGTGAAATTCATTAATAAGGAGTACATCCAAAATCAGACCTAAAGGCCCTTCCACTCATCTCTAATTTATAGCCAAAGCCCGTAAATAATTTACACAACTCTAGCAGTGGGCCTGGATGGCACTGCAAGAGAGCTGTCTTCTTGCAAGGTCTGCAGCATCTGTCCTCAGCCAACAAGGGTTTTTTCCTACACCAGGAGTTGAACTATGAAACCTGCTTCTATTGGCTCAGACAGCCATTGTCTACCAAGTCTTTTTTCTTAGTTCCTAACACAGGCATTCAAGAAGCAGCAGTGACCCTATTAACTCAACATCTCAAAGAATCCTACAATGGGTACAGGCAGCACTAGGAGAAGCCGGTTCCCTCACTGGTAGCTGGAACCTCTGTGCCAAGCAGGTAGTATCACTGTCCCTAAGGAAACCCTGCTCTTTCTCCAGGCACTGTACTTTCTGCTGGGTGTTCCTTCAGAGCCACATGGCTTCCATCTTAGTATGTGTTCTTGGCACACAGTTAGGTCACTGATCTTTCTTCTGACCCCACAGAAAGGTACATACAGCATGATAAAAACTGTTCAAACCCAAAGCCATGTCTGCCTTCCTAGGCTATAATTATTTTAAGATCTGGCAGGATCACACTGAAATGTTTTAAATGGAACTAGTTTTGCAGTGAGGTTTTTGCTGCTTCAGCTCTTTGCAGGAAGGTGACTACAATTCAAATTCTTAAGATAAATTATTACTAAGAAAATAAGACAAAACCTTGGTGATGGTTAGGCCCTTTGTATCAGAAAAACCTCTAAGCACCTAAATTACATTGAGAGAGGGCTGGGTAAGGAGGGACTCCTCCTGTTACTAGAAAAGTTTTACAGAGAAAGGAAAAGAGGTCTTTCAATCTGGCTTCAAGATCATGCTCATATGGATATTAATCTACTTGGAATTAACAGTTTTCCCCCTGGAAAATGTGAAATGGCAACATCCTAGAATGGCTGATGTGTGTTAGTCGGGTAGCTGTTTCTAATTTTGCTTTAAAGAAATGTCTGTAGTGCCTAGCTCCTGGTATAGACTAATGACCTTACAAATCTCACTTTTATCAAGTTTAGACTTTAAGTTACAAGAGCACGAGCAGTTTAAGAGTCGAGCTGAAGGATGAGAAGTCTGTACCTGCTGCTCTGCTCTGTAGCCTTAATTATAGGACAGACATGCCCGCTCAGTCTCTGTATATTACTGCTGGGTGTGGACCAGCAAGGCTCTGGCAAAACTTGCAAAATTAGTGCTCTCGGGGCCATTAAAGTAGCCAAAGCTTTCCATTATCTTTATTTCATAGCAAAGATGGTGGGTATATTTCTTCCTTCTTTTTTTTTTTTTTTTTTTTCAGAGAGAGGCATATATTTTTTAAATGTCTTAGCCAATTATCGTAGATTCTTCTCAAGCTATCTTCTGGAGTTTTTAAATTCCAGATACAAAAAAATTGTTCTTTATCCTTTATGACTGCTTCATTTCTTATCTGTATGGAACAAAGAGACTGTTTAATCCAATTTAGGGATCTCTTATTAATATAAGAATGAAAGCTTTTGAATGAACTGTTTTACTCTTGGGGCAAGATCCTCTGGCCTGAGAAATGAGTGCTAAGAAACAACAAAGCACAGCGTATGAGAATGGCAGACACTCTCCGTCTCTGTAACACTGAAAGCTGCTTACTACACTCACACTTCTTTGCCCTCCAGCACAGCCCCCTGGTGCATCACTACTGTTTCTTAGACCCCCTCTGTAACCCCTTCTGTTGGCATGGCACTTAAAATACATTGTGAAGGTTTGCAAAATTACTTCTTGCTTGTTCCTCAAAGTGATCTATAAAGTAGGCAAAGTGGGTGACATCAATGCCAGGTGTTCAGGATGGTGAAGGAGTGAGGGGAGAAGGCACTGACCATGTGTTCAGTCTCTGTCCTGTGTTCCTCCTCCCTCCACAGTTCGGAGAGAGGTTGAGAGAGCAGGAGTCAGTCCAACGGGCTTCACCATTGTGACCTGGATGGCATCACTTACTCCCAGTAATATGAGGATAAGGGTACCTGCTTCATAGGCTTCTTGTGAAGGTTAAATAAGTTAATATCCATAAAATGCTTCAGACCCTGCCTGGTGCATACTCAGTGCTGAGTATCTGTTGCTCCTATCATTGTCAGTATTAACTCTCCACTTGTTTGCTGTAGATCCCTTGGAATCACAGCTCTCTAACTCTTGCTTTACTTCAAGAGTGTGGGGACTGCAATCCCATCAAGCCTTTGCTTGATGCATGTTTACAGCTGATATGTCTCTGTCTGTACATATCTCAGAGGGCATAGAGAGTTTTCAGGGTGTTTCTGCCCATGAGTTGTACAGGAGGACTGTACTGAGTCTGCGCTTCATTCTCTCCATACCCAGCTTCTAGTGATTAATGAGGTCACAGAAAAGGATGGCTTGTAGTTTGCTTCTGTTTGCCAGAATAGGCATTCCTGCCTCGCCATGCTGGTGGGCCAACAGCTTAAATGTCTGGGGTTACAGAGACAGACTAGAGGCAACGGAATAGGTTCTCACAACTTTCCCACTGCCATTGCCTTTTTTGAGGTGGTTTGAATACACAGGTTGGGAGCAGCAGTATCTAAAATGAGACTGTGAGAGTAAATGAATCGTACATGAAACAAAACTGAAAAAGGAAAGCACCAAAGTAATGCAGCGAGATCTTTCCAGCCCAAAACACAGGAAGAGCTTTTAAAAAAAGACTATTATTCTAGTAACCAGCAAAATAAACATCAGGAAGAAGCATGCGAACAACTGAGTAAAAACTACACTAGCACAGAGAAAAGGCTTGAGTAGACTATTTCCACGATAGCCTCTACATATATGAACTCCTCAGGGACACAGGTCTTAGGAAGCTATGGCTCTGTGAACCTTCTCCATTTTTAGTCAGAAACAGTGATGGTATTGGAAATAAGATTGCTGATATTGGTATGAGAGGGCTGGTAAAGGCTATGGTGGATGGCTGGTGAGCCATTTTCTCTTTTCTCTGAGAATAACAACATATAAATGAAGCTTTGGTATACTGCCTGTAGATAGGACATTATACAGTATCTGCTTTGATTTCTTTGTTATATGGTTCTAAGTTTGATTTTTGAATAGTTTTCAAAGTCTGATTTGTAATCAGTTGAACTTATTTGTTTCTTTCAACAGTGTAAAGATGGTGTTCCACTGTTGCCTCATTTGAATTGTTGCCAGTAGGAAATCTGCTGCCATCCTTATTTTTAATGTACTTTTTGTTCTCTAGATGAACCCTCTACAGGGCAGGAATAGAGACACAGACGTAGAGAATGGACTTGTGGACACAGGAGGGGAAGAAGAGGGTGAGACGAAGTGAGAGAGTAGCACTGACATACATACACGATCATGTCTAAGAGACAGCTAGTGGGGAGATTTTTCTCTGTACCACTGGTTGTGCTTTGGTGTAGTTTTAGTTATGTCTCTGTGCTTGGGATTTGTGGGAGCTTCATGTACCTGTGAAGTACTGCTGCTGCTGCTGCTGCGTCGCTTCAGTCATGTCCGACTCTATGCGACCCCATAGACAGAAGCCCACCAGGCTCCGCTGTCCCTGGGATTCTCCAGGCAAGAACACTGGAGTGGGTTGCCATTTCCTTCTCCAATGCATGAAAGTGAAAAGTGAAAGTGAAGTTGCTCAGTCGTGTCCGACTCTTCTACTTTTTGTCAAAATTGTAAATTCTTCAAACATTTTTCAAATCTTTTTTCTATCTCTTTCCCTCCTTCTCTCCTTCACCTTCAGGGATTTCAATTATATATGCATTAGGTCATTTGAAGTTAACTCATAGCTTACTGCGGAGAAGGCAATGGCACCCCACTCCAGTACTCTTGCCTGGAAAATCCCATGGATTGAGGAGCCTGGTGGGCTGCAGTCCATGGGGTCGCTAAGAGTCGGACACGACTGAGCGACTTCACTTTCACTTTTCACTTTAATGCATTGGAGAAGGAAATGGCAACCCACTCCAGTGTTCTTGCCTGGAGAATCCCAGGGATGGGGGAGCCTGGTGGGCTGCCATCTATGGGGTTGCACAGAGTTGGACACGACTGAGGTGACTTAGCAGCATAGCTTACTGAGACTCTGGTCTGGTGAGGTTACTTTTTCATTGGCAAGGTGTGGGGGCAGGGTACTCTACTCTGTGCGCTTCCCGTCCTCCTACGGTGGCTCCTACAGGGAACAAATGTGCTTCATTTTTGATCTTTCATGTCTCAACTTCAATTTCTGAACATATCAGTAACAATAATTGTTTTACTGTCATCCTCAGCTAATCCTAAGATGTGTGTAAGTTCTAAGTTGGTTTGATTATTTTCCTCATTATGAATTGTGTTTTCTTGCCTCTTTACAAGACTAGTAATCTTTGATTGGATACCAGTTATTGTATATTTTACCTTGTTGGGTGCTAGACATTTTTGTGTTCCTATAAACTTCCAGTTTGTTCTGAGATGCCCTTATGGTATCTAAAACCAGTCTGAGGGATTTCCCTGGTGGTCTGTGTCTAAGACTCTAAACTCCTATTGCAGGGGGCCCGCGGTGGATCCCCGGTCAGCGAGCTAGATCCCACATGCCACAACAAAGATCGAAGATCCCACATGCTGCAACTAAGGGTTTATACGCCACAACCAAAGATCCCACATGCAACTAAGACCTGGCACAGCCAAATAATTATTAAAGAAAAAAAAACAGTTCATCCCTTCAAATCTTTTGTGTAAGTTTTGTTGGGCAGGACCAGAATACTAATCAAGGGCTAATTATTCCCCATTACTGAAGGAGGACACTTCTGAGATCTCTGCTCAAACGTTCCACAAACTTTTCCCCACCCTGTATGTGCATCAGGTGCTGTTCCCTCTTTTGAGCTGGTTCTTTCCCAACCTGAAGTAGTTTGCTAACATGCATACGTAATGAGGACCCTGTGAAGATCTCCAGAGGTCGCTTCTCTGGTACTCTGTCCTTCAAATTCTAACTGCCTCGGTTTCCCTAGACTTACCTTTCTCTCAGCTCAGGGTATCTGCTGGGTTCCACCTATATTCCTCACCTTGTGTTGCAGGCTGGAAACTCTCTTAAGGTGGTAAGATGAGATAATCAAAGGGCTTACCTTGTTTCTCCTCTCCCAGGGATCACTGTTCTTCACTGTGTGGTGTCTGGAGTCTCAAGAACCATTCTTTCATCAATTTTGTCTTGTCTTTTTAGTTGTTTCAGCTGGGAAAGGTACATCTGATTGCTACTGCTCCATCTCAGCTGAAAGCAGAAGTCAAGTTTAGTTTTTAGACAGTGTGTAAGAATTCTGTGTAACTTTCTAAGTTGTTACCTGTGTTTATGAAATTTCCCAAAAGGTCTGAACTAACTTAGGAGTCTGATCTCCCCAACAGACTTCCCTGGACATGACAGATGCTGACTTACTCTTAGAATCAAAGGTTGCAACTACTTCATCCTTTTGCTTAATTATGTGATGGGGGTTAGAAGAAAGGTAGGTAAATGCATAATTGTAGCCACTTTTTACCTTGCCATAATGCCACATCAGAGTGGGAAAACCACTTCCTAGGTTTTAAAGTTGTAAGTCAGCCCATGGAGCAGAGGTATTACTGACAGTAAAAACACTATTTCAGCTCTTCTCCCTTGATATAAGGGTTATCACTATTCATAAAGTTATTTCCAGTCTTAGAAAAAAAGCACTTTCATTTCAATGACATCTTTCACACAAATAATTTTTCAGGCTAACCAAATGTGGCTCAAGGAAATCAATTAATGTGGAAGTATGATTCTCACTCTGAGATGAATTCATTGCGCTAAGTAATACAGAAGAAAGATAAAAATCAGGCTTCAGCAGACACTAGTCATTCTTGCTAAAGTCAAATCATGTTTTTATGTTTACTATTTTGACAGAAATTTTATCTTACTTAAATTGGGAATACAATAATACATCCATGATAAATGAAAAGCTTCAAGTGTTAACTCATGACCTGCTTTTAAAAATTCAAGATTTGTTTCAGGGTACTTTTCCCACTATACTTATCTGCAGATAATCTGCTCCACTAACCAGTCCACCTTCAAAGCACACCCTGTACTCTTCCCTCTATATTTAAAGGCTTAGCTACTGTCATTCACTCCATGACACCTATGTCATCACATCTGTCCTGTCCCTTTTCTGACCCCTCACAGCAGCATATGCCTTGTGTGGCACTGATTTGTGTAGGTATAAATGTAGATGGCCTGCTAGCCTACATTTACGATTTGAATGACCAACTAAATGAATTAAAGAATGAAGCAAAGGGTATTCATCCTCATCTTCATCCTCATCCTTCAGCTTCATGGGAGGCAAGGTCTCAAATGAGTGAGTACAGACATTAATAGAATTGTATAAAATGAGGATGGAAAAATTCAAAATTTTTTCAGTCCCCAAACTTTCTGAAAAGTAAAAGGAGAGGGACATTTTTCAGCACAGAGAAATGGAAAATAGAAATCTTTTTTTTTAAAAAAATTAGGCTGGACAGGATAAAAACTATACTAGACAAATGGTTTTTCTAGGAGAGAAAATAATTGCAGTTAAAAAAAACAGTCTAGGAATTTGGAAGAACTAGTTGAAACCCTTTGTATCTTTGTCTCCAAACTGAAGAGTGGTATTAAACAGTTGTTTGAAAGGAGTTACAAGGTTTTGTTTTTTTAAGTAAATGCAAATGTTAATAGAATATTTGAAAGCTAGGCCTCACCCCAAACCTGGAAAAAAAATTAGAATATAATCCTAATAGAGTTAGATAATTATGAAATTTCAAATTTGTTTTCAGTTTTTGCTACCTGGCTTTTCTGGTTGATTCATTAGAAAAAAAGATGCATAGAATATTTTTTATGATTTTCTATCTGTAAAAATCTCATACTCGTACTGATATTTCCATGCGTCATTCATGTATAAGTGCAATAGAAAGAAGATGAGTACAGAAAAAAGAAATGCAGACTTCCAGAACTCCATTTAATGAGCTGAGGCACCCCTCTTAACTTTGAAGACTATTTTGTTATCGAAGAGCTAACCATGCGTGCTTGCTCAGTCGCCTCAGTCGTGTCCGACTCTCTGCGACCCCATGGATTATAGCCCACCAGGCTCCTCTGTCCATGGAATTCTCCAGGGAAGAATACTGGAGTGGGTTGCCATTCCCTTCTCCAGGGTGTCTTCCGTCAAAGAGCTATACAAATAAACATTCCCCCTTTCCCCAGGAAAAGGAGCAGGCCCAGAATGTTTCATGGATAACTTTTACCCAAGTTGTTAAGGCCGGTGCAGAGGCAATTTCAAAGCCACTAGAGAAGAATAAGGGACTATAAAGAGAGATTTGAGGCGGGAGTGGGGGGGGGGGGCTTTCACATAAGCTCCAAAATTAAAATTCCCAATCACATGAAAAAGAAAATTTACAAAGATAATTAACAACTTAATAATCAGATGGATTTACTTAAAATCTAATGGCCTATGATATTAATGACTATTCTTTATGAAACAAAAGCAGAGTAGGTATGACTGAAGAAAATAATCTAGTTAAAAATTTTATATATGGGACTTGCCTGGTGGTCCAGTGGTTAAGACTCTGAACTCTTAATACAGAGGGGGAGGGTTTGATCCCTGGTCAGGGAACTAAGATGCCACATGGTATGGCCAGAAAAAACAAAATCCTATATGTGAAAAATAGAGTAACAATTCAGTTCAGTTCAGTTGCTCAGTCGTGTCTAACTCTTTGTGACCCCATGAACCGCAGCATGCCAGGCCTCCCTGTCCATCACCAACTCCCAGAGTCCACCCAAACCTATGTCCATCGAGTTGGTGATGCCATCTAACCATCTCATCCTCTGTCGTCCCCTTCTTCTCCTGCCCTCAATCTTTCCCAGCATCAGGGTCTTTTCAAATGAGTCAGCTCTTCGCATCAGGTGGCCAAAGTATAATAATAAGTGATAATCAGTAACACAATGATATGGTCATTTTCCAGAATGGAAAAATATTCTCAGATTGAAAGTACACATGATATACCAAGAAAGATAAATGAACTAACCTGACACTGAGACATACCCCAGTGAAATTACAGGTAATCTGTAAGCTACTTTTCTCCCTGATGGCTTTTAAGATTTCCTCTTTACATTTGGCAAAGATAAAACAATTTGACTATGAGAAGTTTTGTTTTTTTTAAATCATCAAGAATAGGCATAGGAGACAATGGAGTAATAGCCACAAGGTACTGAGAAAAAAGAACTAACAATGTAGGGTTTTTGGTTTTGTTTTTTTTTTATAAATTTATTTATTTTAGTTGGGGGCTAATTCCTTTACAATATTGTAATAGTTTTTGCCATACATTGACATGAATCAGCCATGGGTTTACATGTGTTCCCCTTCCTGGATCCCCCACCCACCTCCCTCCCCATCCCATCCCTCTGGGTCATCCCATTGCCCCAATGTAGGTTTTTATATCCTGTTAAACTATCATTCAAGAGTAAGGGTAAAGAAATTCTAAAAAACTGTAATGGAAGATAACTTAAAATCTCTCAAAATCACCCCATGAAAACAGAATGACTAGAATAACAAAACCAAAATCCACAAACACAGTATCTTCACAAACCCCAAATATGAGCAGAAAGGGACAAACCATCAAAGCTACATGCCCTGCATAGCATCAACAAGTATCTAAGAAGAGGAATCAGATTAGCCTGAGAAAAGGGAAACACTAAAATAGCCAACCGGTACTCATGAGAATGGCTAAAACAAGGAGAGGCTTTGCATGCTCTCCTTATGGGGTCAGGGAGCTGGGGAGCAAGGCAAGGTAAGATCTGAAAGGGCTGAAATTAAAATGCCACATTTAGAAGAAACTAATCAAAAGGATTAAAACTAAGCAAGACATGGATGGGCTTCCCTGGTGGCTCAGATGGTGAAGAATCTGCCTACAATGTGCAAAACCTGGGTTCAATCCCTGGGTTGGGAAGATGCCCTGGAGGAGGGCATGGCAACCCACTCTAGTATTCTTGCCTGGAGAATCACCATGGACAGGGGAGCCTGGCAGGCTATGGTCCATGGGCTTGCAAAGATTCAGAAACAAAGCACACACAGCAAGACATGGAGAATAGGGAGTGTAAGGAGAAAGGAAGAAAGGGACAGGGAAAGCATATGGGAGAGAGCTAGCATGAGAGCAATTGAGAGAACCCACTGAATATTGAGGGAGTGATGTACTCGATTCAGCAGCACATATACTAAAATTAGAATGATACACAGGATGCCCACACTCACCACTTCTCATCAGCATAGTGTTGGAAGATATAACCACAATAATCAGATAAGGAAAAGAAAACGTATCCAAATTGGAAAGGAAGAGGTAAAATTGTCATTATATGTAGCTGACAGGATAATCTAACAGAAAACTGTAAACACTCTACACAAAAAATACTAGAACTGATAAATGAATTTAGCAAGGTAGCAAGATGTAAGATTAAGTACAGAAATCTGTTGGGCTACTTTATATTGATTATGAAATACCAAAAAGAGCAAGTAAAAAAATGATCCCATTTAAAAATCACATCAAACCACCCCCCTCAAAAAAAGATCCTAGGAATAAACCTAGCTAAGGAGGTGAAAGATCTATATACTGAGAACTAGAAAACAATGATAAACTGAACATGATTCAAAGAAATGAAAGGATATCCTATGTTCTTGGATTGGAGGAGTTAATATTGTTGAATTGGCCATACTACCCAAAGCAATATACAAATTTAATGCAATCCCTATCAAATTACCCATGATATTTTCCACAGAACTTTAGAAAAAATTCTACAGAATTTTAGAACAAATAATCCTAAAACTTACATGGAAGCACAAAAGGTCCAGAATTATATACAGATGGCAAATAAAACAAATGAAAAGGTGCTTAACATCACTAAAGTTCAAAGTGAAGTCACTCAGTCGTGTCCGACTCTTTGCCACCCATGGACTATATAGCCTGCCAGGCTCCTCTATCCATGGGATTTTCCAAGCTTGAATACTGGAGTGGGTTTACCATTTCCTTCTCCAGGGGATCTCCCTGACCCAGGGATCAAACTCAGGTCTTCCGCACTGCAGGCAGACTCTTTACCGTATGAGCCGCCAGAGACGCCCTAACTAATTACTAGAGAAATGCAAATCTAAACTACAATCACCTCACACTGGTCAGAATGGCCATCATCAGAAACTACAAATAATAAATGCTGGAGAGGAACCCTCCTACACTGTTGCTTGGGGTGTAAATTGGTACAGCCACTATGGAAAACAGTATGGAGACTCCTCAAAGAACCAAAAATAGAGTTGTCATATGATCCAGCAATCCCACTCCTGGGCATATATCCAAAAAAAACTATAATTCCTAAAGATACATGTACCCCAGTGTTTACAATAGCCAAGACATGGAAGCAACCTAAATGCCCATCAACAGATGACTGGATGAAAGATGTGGTGTGTGTACACATACATACAGTGGAATGTTAGACATAAAAAAGAATGAAATAATGCCATTTGTAGCAACATGGATGGACATGGAGATTATCATACTAAGTGCAGTAAGTGAGAGAAAGAGAAATATCATATGCTATCACTTATATGTGAAATCTTAAAAAGAATGATACAAATCAACTTATATACAAAACAGAAATAGACCCACAGACACAGAAAACAAACTTATGATTACCAAAGAGGAAAGGGTGGGGAGGAACAGATTAGGAGTTTGGGATTAACATATACATACTACTATATATAAAATAACCAACAAGGAACTACCATATAGCAACAGAGAACTATACTAATATTTTGTAATAACCTATAAGGAAAAATAATCTGAAAAAAGAATTTATATTATATACATATTTTACATATATCATATATGCATGTATAACTGAATTATTATGCTCTATCCCCAAAAGTAATACAACATTGTAAATCAACCATACTTTAATTTTTTTTTAAATGTAGAGGAAAAAAAAGATTGAGAATTGCCAAAGCAATCTTGAGGAAAAAGAACAAAGCTAGAATCATAAGCTTTCCAGATTTCAGATAATACTACAAAGCTACAGTAATCAAACCAACATGAAACTGGCACAAAAACAGACACATTTATCAGCTGAACAGAATAGAGAGCCCAGAAATAAACCCATACACCTATAATCAATTAATCTTTTGACAAAGGAAGCAAAATTATACAATGGAAAAACAAGTCTCTTCAATAAGTGGTTCTGGGAAAACTAAACAACCACATATAAAAGAACAACATTAGAATATTCTCTAACATCATACACAAAAATAAACTCAAAGTGGATTAAAGACCTAGATGCAAATTGAGATACTATAAAATTCTTAGAGGAAAACATAGGCAGAACACTCTCTGACACAAATTGCAGCAATATCCTTTTGGATCCACCTCCTAAAGTAATGAAAATAAAAACAAAAATAAATGGGACCTAATTAAACGTAAAAGCTGCACAATGAAGGAAACCATAAGCAAACAAAAAGACAAGTCACAGAAAGGGAGAAAATATTTGCAAACGAAGTGACTGATAAGGGATTTATTTCTAAAATATACAAACAGCTCGTACAGCTCTATTGTAAAAAAAAAAAAAAAACAGCAACCCAATCAGAAAACGGGCAGAAGATTTAAATAGACATTTCTCCAAAGAGGACACAGATGGCTGAAAAACACATGGAAAGATGCTCATCACTACTATCTATCAGAGAAATGAAAATCAAAACTTGAATGAGGTATCACCTCATACTGGTCAGAATGGCCATCATTAAGAAGTCTACAAACAACAAAAGCTGAAGAGGGTGTAGAGAAAATGGAACCCTCTTACACTGTTGGTAGAAATGTAAATTAGTACAACCATTATGGAAAACAGTATGGCGGTTCCTTAAAAAACCAAAAATAGAACTACCATATGATCCAGCAATCTCACTCCTGGGCATATATCCAGAGAAAATTACCGTTAGAAATGAGGGACTTCCCTGACAGCACACTGGCACATTTCAATGCAGGGCATGCAGGTTCAATCCCTGGTCTGGGAGCTAAGATCTCACATGTCTCAGGGCCAAGAACCAAAACATAACAGAATCAATACTATAAAAAATTCAATAAAGACTAAAAATAATCCACATCAAAAAAATCTTTTAAAAACAGAAATGATACATGGATCCCAATGCTCATTGCAGCACTGTGTACATCCAAGACATGGAAGTAACCTAAATGTCCATCAACAGAGAAGTGGATAAAAAAGACTGTGATACATATATACAATGGAATATTACACAGCCATTATAAATTACAAAATAATGCCATTTGCAGCAACATGAATGGACCTAGAGATTATCATGCTAGGTTAATAAGTAAGTCAAACAGAGAAAGACAAATATCATATGACATCGCTCATATGTAGAATCCGGTTTTAAAAAATGTTATAAATGTACTTATTTACAAAACAGAAACAGATTTACAGATATGGAAAACAAACTTACGGTTACCAAAAGGGAAATGCGGTGTGAGGGGGAGGCGGGGGGGAGGTTAAAATCAGGAATTTGGGATTGACATATGCACACTACTATATATGTGCTTGTCTGCATAGTCACATCTGAGATTCTGTGACCCCCTGGATGGTAACTTACCAGGCTCCTCTGTCCATGGAATTGTTCCAGGCAAGAATACTGGAGTGGGTTGCCAATTCCTTCTCCAGGGGATCTTCCCAACCCAGGGATTGAACCTGTGTCCCTTGCATCCCCTGCATTGGTAGGCGGATTCTTTGGCCCATGGAGAGTAACCAACAAGGATGTACTGTATATCAAAGGGAACTCTACTCAATATTCTATGATAATCTATATGAGAAAAGAATCTAAAAAAGAATGTATATATGTATAACTTGATCACTTTGCTTTATATCTGAAACTAACACAACATTGTTAGTCAACTATATTCTAATGATTTTTTTTAATTGGTGCAGCTACTATGGAAAACAGTATAGAAGTTCCTCAAAATATTAAAAACAGAACTACCATATGAGTCAGCAGTTCCACTTCTGGGTATTTATCCAAAGGAAATGAAATCACTATCTCAAAAAGATATCTGCACCCCATATTTACTGCAGCATTGCCAAAGATGTGAAAATAATCTAAATGTTTCTCAGTGGGTGAATGGAAAACAAAAATGTGATGTATATATACAATGGAATATTACTCAGTTTTAAGAAAGGAAATCTATTTGCAACATGTATGGTAACCTTGAGGGTATTATACTAAGTAAATAAGTCAAAGAAGGACAAATAAAATTAAGCTCCAACTTATAGGTAGGATCAAAAAAATGAACTTAGAGATACAGAGAACAGATTGATGATTGCTAAAGACTTGGGAAGTGGGTGAAATAAGTGAAGTAAGTGAAGGTGGTAAAAAGGAACGATCTTCCATCTAGAAGATAATTACATCCTGGGGATGTAATGTATAGCATGGTGACTGTAGTTCTATTAACAACACTGTATTGTAAATTTTAAAGTTGCTAAGATAGTAGATCTTAAAAGTTCTTATCACAAGACAAAATCTATAACTATGCGAGGTGGTGGCAGTTTAAGTCATTAAGTCATGTCCAACTCTTGTGACCCCATGGACTATATAACCCACCAGACTCCTCTGTCCATGGGATTTCCCAGGCAAGAATACTGAAGCTGATTGCCATTTCCTTCTCCACAGAACCTTCCCAACCCAGGGATTGAACCTGTGTCTCCTGCATTGTAAGCAGGTTTTTCAGTGACTGAGCCACCAGAGAGGCCCTAGCTATGTGTGGTGATGGATTTCTTTTATATTATCAGTATTCATTTATTTATTTTTATTATTGAAATGTAATTGACATAATGTATTAGTTTTAGATGGACATAATGATTTGCTGTATGAATATACTGCAAGTGAATGCCACAGAAGTTCAGTTAAAAACTATGGGATGATGGATTTTAACTAAACTTGCTGTGGCATTCATTTGCAATATATTCATATATCAAATCATTATGCACACCTAAAACTAATACATTATATACCAATTACATTTAAATAAAATAAATACTGATGGTATTAAAAACAGCTGTGTAGCTTTTTAAAAATACATACAATTTAAATATATAACATTAGCATTTAGGTTAGAAGAAAGTAAATTGAGTTAAAATCCATTATACTTCTTATACTGTCCATGTAGCAAGTTAGAGTACTAATTCCCATTAGCCTTTTATAAGTTAAGAATGATGGGTTTAATATTTCTTTTTTGATTGCTCCATGAGGCATGTGGGATCTTAGTTCCTTGACTAGGGATTGAACGCCTGCCCTCTGCATTGGAAGCATGGAGTCTTAACTACGGCACCACCAGTGAAGTCCCTTTTTTTCTAAGCTTTGTGTATTTATGCAGGTGTAGTCAATACTCAGAATATAGCATGGGAAGAGCTGAATGTGCAATCAGTTCAATAAATGGTCTATAAATTAAGAAGGCATTCTTGCCATAGAGGAGACATCAGCCTTCAGAAAGAGAAACAAACATTTAAGTTTTTAATTTTCAAAACTTTGCAAAATAAAACACATCCACTAGCCAAACCTCAAACTCTAGCGCCTTTAAAAAAATCCTTGAGTACTAAAGACTTATTTTTAAGTCAGACCTGCTGAGGTATGATCTACACACAGTCAAAATCATCCATTTTACGTGTAGTTTTATGAGTTTTGACAAATGTATATGTTATGTAACACCATCAAATCAACATATAGGATATTTCCATTACCCCTGAAAAGGTTCCCTCCTTTGGTTGTCAATCCTCTCTCGATCCCCATCTCAAGCAACACTGATCTGTTTTCTTTCCCTATAACTCCGCCTTTTAAGAGAATACAATATAAACAAAAGTATACAGTATGAGGGCTTCCCTTGTGGCTCAGCTGGTAAAGAATCCACCTGCAATGCAGGAGAAAAGAAAGAAAGAAAGTGAAGTCGCTCAGTTGTGTCTGACTCTTTGTGACCCCATGGACTGTAGCCTACCAGGATCCTCCGTCCATGGGATTTTTTCCAGGCAAGAGTACTGGAGTGGGTTGCCATTTCCTTCTCCAGGGGATCTTCCCAACCCAGGGATCAAACCCAGGTCTCCCGAATTGTAGGCAGACGCTTAGACCTGGGTTCAATCCCTGGGTTGGGAAGATCGCCTGGAGGAGGTAATGGCTACCCACTGCAGTATTCTGGCCTTAAGAATTCCATGAACTGTATAGTCCATGGAGTCACAAAGAGTTGGACACAACTGAGCGACTTTCACTTTCACTTTCATACAGTATGTAGGTCCGCCTAGTCAAGGCTACGGTTTTTCCAGTAGTCATGAGTGGATGTGAGAGTTGAACTATAAAGAAAGCTGAGCGCCAAAGAATTGATGCTTTTGAACTGTGGTGTTGGAGAAGACTCCTGAGAGTCCCTTGGACTGCAAGGAGATCCAACCAGTCCATCCTATAGGAAACCAGTCCTGAATATTAATTGGAAGGACTGACGTTGAAGCTGAAACTCGAATACTTTGGCCACTTGATGCAACGAACTGACTCATTTGAAAAGACCCTGATGTTGGGAAAGATTGAAGGCGGGAGGAGAAGGGGACGACAGAGGATGAGATGGTTGGATGGCATCACCGACTCAATGGACATGAATTTGAGTCAACTCTGGGAGCTGGTGATGGACAGGGAGGCCTGGCGTGCTGCAGTCCATGGGGTCACAAAGAGTCGGACACGACTGAGTGACTGACCTGAACAGTACATAGACTTTTGCGTCTGGTTTCTTTCACTAAGCATAAGGCTTTGGAGATTCATCTATGTTGTTAAATGTGTCAACAGTTCCATCTCTTTTTTTCATAGAATAGTGTTCCACTGTGGCTATACCATAATGTAGTTGCTCATTCACCAGGTGATGGATATTTGGTTTTTTTCCAGTTTGGACAATTTGATAAAGTTGCTATAAATATTCATGTGTAGATTTTTATGTGGACATATGTTTTATATTCTCTTGAGTAAATACCTAGGCATAGGATTGCTGGGTTATATGGTAAATATTTTATGAAGACCTACCTACAAGACCTTCTAGAAGTAATACCAAAAAAAGATGTCCTTTTCATCATAGGGGACTGGAATGCAAAAGTAGGAAGTCAACAGATACCTGGAATAACAGGCAAGTTTGGCCTTGGAGCAGGGCAAAGGCTAAAGAGTTGCTGGTCATAGCAAACACCCTCTTTCAACAACACAAGAGACAACTCTACACATGGACATCACCAGATGGTCAATACAGAAATCAGACTGATTATATTCTTTGCAGCTCAAGATGGAGAAGCTCTATACAGTCAGAAAATACAAGACCAGGAGCTGACTGTGCCTCAGATCATGAGCCCCTTGTTGCAAAATTCAGACTTATATTGAAGAACATAGGGAAAACCACTAGGCCATTCAGGTATGACCTGAATCAAATCCCTTATGATTATACAGTGAAAGTGACAAACAGAATCAAGGGATTGGATCTGATAGAGAGAGTGCTTGAAAAACTACAGACAGAGGTTTGTAACACTGTACAGGAAGCAGTGACCAAAAGCATCCCCAAGAAAAAGAATTGCAACAAGGCAAAATGGTTGTCTGAGAAAAGCTGAGAAAAGGCAAAGCAGCTGAGAAAAGAAGGGAAAAGAAAAGGAGAAAAGGAAAGATATACTCATCTAAACGCAGAGTTCCAAAGAAGAGGAAGGAGAGATAAATCCTTCTTAAGTGAGGAATGCAAAGAAAGAGGAAAACAACAGAATGGGAAAGACTAGAAGAGATCTCTTCAAGAAAATTAGAGATACCAAGGGAACATTTCATGCAACAAAAGGCACAATAAAGGACAGAAATGATATGGACCTAACAGAAGTAGAAGATATTAAGAAGAGGTGGCAAGAATAAACAGAAGAACTGTACAAAAAAGGCTACTGTCCATAGGGTCCCAAAGAGTTGGATGTGACTGAAGTGATTCAGCATGCACACATGTTGGATGATAGAAAAAGCAAGGGAATTCCAGAAAAACATCTACTTCTGCTTCATTGACTACACACACCAAAGCCTTTGACTGAGGATCACAACAAACTAGAATATTCTTAAAGAGATGGGAATGCTAGACCACCTTTCCTGCCTCCTGAGAAAGCTGTATGCAGAACAAGAAGCAACAGTTAGAACCGGACAGGAAACAATGGACTGGTTCCAAATGGGGAAAGGAATATGTCAAGGCTATATACTGTCACCTTGCTTATTTAACTTATATGCAGAGTACACCATGCAAAATGCCAGGGTGGATGAATCACTAGCTGGAATCAAGATTGCTGGGAGGAATATCAATAACATCAGATATGCAGATGACACCACCCTAATGCCAGAAAGCAAAGAGGAACAAAGCCTCTTGATGAAGGTGAAAGAGGAGAGTGAAAAAGCTGGCTTAAAAAAACTAAGGTCATGGCATCCAGTCCCATCACTTCATAGCAAATAGAAGGGGAAACAATGCAAACAGTGACAGACTTTATTTTCTTGGGCTCCAAAATCACTGCAGACAGTAACTGCAGCCATGAAATTAAGACGCTTGCTCCTTGGAAAAAAAAGCTGTGACAAACCTAGACAGCATATTAAAAAACAGAGATATTACTTTGCAGACAAAGGTCCATACAGTCAAAGCTATGGTTTTTCCAGTAGTCATGTATGGATGTGAGAGCTGGACCATAAAGTAGGCTGAGCACCAAAGAATTAATGCTTTTGAACTGTGGTGCTGGAGAAGATTCTTGAGAGTCCCATGGGCAGCAAGGAGATCAAATCAGTCAATCCCAAAGGAAATCAACCCTGAATATTCATTGGAAGGACTGATGCTGAAGTTCCAATACTGTGGTCACCTGATGCGTAGTGCCGACTCATTGGAAAAGACTCTGATGCTGGGAAAGATTGAGGGCAGAAGGAGAAGGGGATGACAGAGGACGAGATGGTTGAATGGCATCAACCAACTCGATGGACACGAGTTTGAACAAACTCTGGGAGATAATGAAGGACAGGGAAGCCTGATGTGCTGCAGTCCATGGGGTCTCAAAGAGTCAGACATGACTTAGCAACTGAACAAAAACAACAAAAATGATAAGTGTAATATATAATTTTATAAGGAGACACTTCCGGTAGACAGAGTCTAAGATACCTCCAGTTATCCCAGTCTCCTAGTATGTATGCCCGGTGTAATATGCTTTCCTCAGGTGTAGGTGGAACCTGCTTCTAACCAACAAAACACAGCAAAAGTGACAGGATGTCACTTCCATGATTGCATTACATAAAATTTTAACTTTTGTCTTATTAGCAGACTTCCTCTATTCTCTCTCTTCTTGGTTCTGATGAAGTAAGATACCACGTGATTTAGCCCATTAGCAAGAAACTGAGGGCAACCAACAGCCAACAATGAATTGAGGCTCTCAATCTGATGGCCCACAAGGAACTGAATCCTCCCAACCACCACATGAGCTTGAGATCAGACCTTCCCTCAACTGAGCCTCAGACGCAGTCTTGCTAAGAGACCTAAACAAACGACTCAGTAAAGCTCAGCTCAGCTCAGCATCCTGACTCATAGAAACTGTGAGATCACACATGTGTGTTGTTTTAAACTGCTAAATATGTATAATCTATGTAGCAACTGGTGACTAACACACTGCCTGTTTCCTAAAATGATAATACCAATTTACACTCCCACCAGAAACAGGAGTTCTGATTGCTTGCATACCCACGAGTACTCAGTAGTATCCTTTTTTCTAAATTATAATCATTCTAAAATGTGTATTTGTATCTCACTGCAATTTTGTATTTTCCTTATGACTAATGACTTGCACGATCTATTAATTTGCTTATTTGCCACCCATATTTTTATTTTATTAACATTGTATTTTGAATACCAGAGCTTTAAATTTCAAGTTAAATTTGTCAACTTTTCCTCCATAATATGTACCTTCTGTGAGCTGAGAAATCTGTGCTAAGGTCACTTTAGACTCTTCAAGATTTTCCCCTACGTCTTCTAGAAGTCTTATAATGTTAGATTTTACATTGAAATCTATGATTCATTCTGCGTTACTATTTTTGTATAGTATGTGAAGCATGGGTGGGGGTTCTTTTTTTTTTTTTTTGCATACAGATGTCCAGTTGTTTCAGTACCATTTGTTGGAAAGACTATCATTACTCCATTGAATAACCTTGGCATCTTTGTTGAAAATCAAGTGACCATATATGCATGGCACTATTTCTGAACTTCCTATTCTGTATCATTTATCTCTACTTCTATCCAAATGAGCACTACATTGTCTTGATTAGTACAGCTTCGTAGTAAGTCCTGAGATCAGGTACCAGAAGTCCTCTAGCTTTCTTCTATTTCAAAATTGTCAGTTCCCTCTAATTTGATATATATGATTCAATATCATACCCACCCAAAACTGAATAGGCTGCATTGTAGCCAATTCAATAAGCTAATTCTAAAATTTATGTGGTGTTATGGTCTAAATCTTTGTCTCCTCCCAAAGTCCATATGTTGACAACTTAATGCCCAAGGTGGCAGTATTAGCAAGTGGAGGTCTTTGGGAGGTGTTTAGGTCATGAAAGCACAATGCTCATGAATTGGATTAGTGTCCTTTATAAAAGAGACCCCAGGGAGCTAGTTCACTCTTTGCCACATGCAGAGAGGACAAGAAGTCTGCAGCATGGAAGAGGGCCCTCACCTGACCATGAGGGCTTTCTGATCTTGGATTTCTAGCATTCCAAACTGGGAGAAATAAATTTCTCTTTGTAAGCTATCTAGTCTGTGGTATTTTGTTATAGCAGCCTGAGAAGACTAAGACATATGGAAATACAAAAGACCAAGAAGAACCATAACACTCTTGAAGAATAAACATATAGAATATCTCATTCTATCAATATAAAGCCTTGTTACAGAGCTATAGTAATGAAAACAGTGTGAACAAGTGCATAGATGGATGAAGATAACACAGAAGAGACAGCCCAGAAGCAAACTCACACATATTTGGATACTTAGTTTATGACAAAATTCAGAGTAGGAAAATAATGGTCCTTTCAATAACAGGTACTAGAAAAACTGGGTATCCATGGGTAAAAAATATGAGACTGGACCTCTCTGTAGCATCATTTTCTGATGCATAATGGACCTAAAATCTCTTTTAGCAAAACAATATTATATTTTATAAGATAATATAGAAGAATATTTTCATGAGCTTGGAGATTTCTTTTTTAAAAAATAATTTATGAGAAAGGGAGATGCTGACAAATTTGACTATATTAATGTTAAAAACTTCTTTGGCATATCAAAAGACACCAGGCAGAATATGAAATGTAAGCCATGGAGGAAGAGAAAGCAACATATATAATGAAGCAGAGTACTAGTATTCCAATATACAAAGAACTCATTAATAAAGTCATTAATAAAACAACAGGAAGTGGATAAATGGGCAAAAGCCTCAACAGGCACTTCCCAAAAGAAGAAATGCAAAAGGCCGATTAACATGTGAAAAGATAATCTCAGGGGAATAGAGATTAAAGGTACAAAATGATTCTGATGTCACATATCCACAAGATTTGCTAAAAATCTGACGATACCAAGTGTTGCTATAGATTTTGAATTCCCTTAAAAACTAATGTGGGCATGTAAACTGGACAACACTCTGGCATTATACAGTAAAGATGGAGATATGCATGACATATAACTCAGCAATTCCACTCATATTTGTATACCCTAAAGAAACTCACCCATAGGTACTCGCTTGCAACACAAAAGCATTCTTCTAGCAGCCCTTTTTGTGAAGACCCCAAACTGGAAACTCTTATATTTATATATCTAAAGTAAAACTTTAGAGAAAACAAAGAATGTAATTTCCATGAAAGCCAGGAGAGTGATTATGTGAAGGGCGTGATGAGAAAGGGGCATGTGGAAAAAAGAAGGTGCTTCTGGCGTTCTGGGGTTCTATTTCTTAACCTGGGTGATAAATTTTTCCTTTATATGATTCAGTTAAACTCTACATTTAAGTTCTTTAAGCCCTTTTCTGCTTGTGTGTTTTTCCAAAGTAAATATACAAGATGGATTTTTAAATAGTCAAGATGCAACACAGGTTGTATAATAAGCTAGAGTTTATATATATATATATATATATATATATATATCAAATAACAAACATATTTATACATATATAAGTTTATATGTATAAGAATGTGACTATGTGCACAATGAGTATCTGATGGATTCAAAAGATACTAATAACAGCAGTTGCTTTTGTGGAAAGTGGGAGTCAGGGTGGGAGAGACAATTTTCATTGTATTCCCTTTTAACTGTTTGAATTTTATCCCAAATATACTACTTTTACAAAATGTGTTTTAAATGTTATTTAAAACATAACAAAGAACAAAAGAAAAATCGCACCTTATACTAAATGAGCTTAGTATTACAGTGGGCCAAGAAAGTGGGTCCATGTAGGTGCACCCCTACACTGGTGCACCCCAGTGGAGAAGAGGCTCAGACGCACACACTGTCTCGTGCAGCCACCCTGTGCCTCTGTCGGCCTGGAGCCAGCTCACAGCCCTGGCTTTGCATGTTCTGGCACAGTGACACCATGATGAGCTCCATCACACATCACGCTAGTGATGAAAAAGTCACTGTGGTTCTGGGAACAACAGAACCTGAACCTGTATCAATGTTAAGAACTTTGAAGCTTAAAATTGTGTCACTGACCTATTTTGGGTTTGATCTTGATATTTGGGGGATGAAGGCATCTCTCTCCCATAAACCTGGCAATTTACTCCCACCCTTATCACTTGGACATCACAGCAAAGCAAATCCACTGAAGCAAGTACCCAGAATCAGAAGTGCCTGGCACACTTACAGAACTTAAAACAGTTCTAAATTTTTCTTAGAATGTTCTGTTCTTTCAGAATACCGTAAGTGAATTATGATGTGCTTTTTAAACACTCAGAAAAACTTTTCTGGATGACAACAGGCACAGAAGGAAAAACTGAGACGATCAGACTATTTTGTTTAGTAATTTAGTAAAAATTTAATAATTTCAGTAAGGTTTTAATGCAAGGAATATGAAAGACAATTTTAAACAGTAGTTAAAGCTGATATAGCTGAGAATACTTCACTAATCCTCTTTCTAAAGCCCATTATGTCTTATGCTTCCATCCAGCTCCTCTCTCTTGCCTACTCCTTCACCTCCTGTCTCAAATCCCTCTTTCATAATGACTATGTGAAAAGAAGAGAAGTGAAAAGCAAAGGAGAAAAGGAAAGACATACCCATTTGAATGCAGAGTTCCAAAGAATAGCAAGGAGAGATAAGAAAGCCTTCCTCAGCGATCAATGCAAAGAAATAGAGGAAAACAACAGAATGGGAAAGACTCGAGATCTCTTCAAGAAAATTAGAGATACCAAGGGAACATTTCATGCAAAGATGGGCTCAACAAAGGTCAGAAATGCTATGGACTTCACAGAAGCAGAAGATATTAAGAAGAGGTGGCAAGAATACACAGAAGAACTGTACAAAAAAGATCTTCACGACCCAGATAATCACAATGGTGTGATCACTCACCTAGAACCAGACATCCTGGAATGTGAAGTCAAGTGGGCCTTAGAAAGCATCACTACGAACAAAGCTAGTGGAGGTGATGGAATTCCAGTCGAGCTATTTCAAACCCTAAAAGATGATGCTGTGAAAGTGCTGCACTCAATATGCCAGCAAATTTGGAAAACTCAGCAGTGGCCACAGGACTGGAAAAGGTCAGTTTTCATTCCAATCCCAAAGAAAGGCAAAGCCAAAGAATGCTCAAACTGCCGCACAATTGCACTCATCTCACACGCTAGTAAAGTAATGCTCAAAATTCTCCAAGTCAGGCTTCACCAATATGTGAACGGTGAACTTCCAGATGTGCAAGCAGGATTTAGAAAAGGCAGAGGATCCAGAGATCAAATTGCCAACATTCGCTGGATCATCGAAAAAGCAAGAGAGTTCCAGAAAAACATCCATTTCTGCTTTATTGACTATGCCAGAGCCTTTGACTGTGTGGACTACAATAAACTGTGGAAAATTCTGAAAGAGATGAGAATACCAGACCACCAGACCTGCCTCTTGAGAAACCTGTATACAGGTCAGGAAGCAACAGTTAGAACTGGACATGGAACAACAGGCTGGTTCCAAATAGGTAAAGGAGTACATCAAGGCTATATATTGTCTCCCTGCTTATTTAACTTATATGCAGAATACATCATGAGAAACACTGGGCTGGAAGAAGCACAGATGGACTCAAGATTGCCAGGAGAAATATCAATAACCTCAGATATGCAGATGACACCACCCTTATGGCAGAAAGTGAAGAAGAACTAAAGAGCCTCTTGATGAAAGTGAAAGAGGAGAGTGAAAAAGTTGGCTTAAAGCTCAACATTCAGAAAACTAAGATTGTGGCATCCGGTCCCGTCACTTCACGGCAAATAGATGGGAAACAGTGGAAACAGTAGCTGATTTTATTTTGGGGGGCTCCAAAATCACTGCAGATGGTGATTGCAGCCATGAAATTAAAAGATGCTTACTCCTTGGAAGGAAAGTTATGACCAACCTAGACAGCATATTAAAAAGCAGAGACGTTACTTTGTCCACAAAGGTCCATCTAGTCAAGGCTATGGTTTTTCCAGTGGTCACATATGGATGTGAGAGTTGGACTATAAAGAAAGCTGAGCGCCAAAGAATTGATGCTTTTGAACTGTGGCATTGGAGAAGACTCTTAAGAGTCCCTTGGACTGCAAGGAGATCCAACCAGTCCATCCTAAAGGAGATCAGTCCTGGGTGTTCATTGGAAGGACTGATGTTGAAGCTGAAACTCCAATACTTTGGCCAGCTGATGAAAAAAGCTGACTCATTTGAAAAGACCCTGATGATGGGAAAGATTGAGGGCGGGAGAAGAAGGGGACGACAGAGGATGAGATGGTTGGATGGCATCACCGACTCAATGGACATGAGTTTGGGTAAACTCTGGGAGTTGGTGACGGACAGGGAGGCCTGGCGTGCTGAGGTTCATGGAGTCGCAGAGTTGGACACGACTGAGCGACTGAACCGATGTGTACACGCTCCTCAGCTTGCATGCTTTCTTTTTACTTTTCTTTCTTCTCCTCTCCCCTCCCTCTCCCCCCTCTTCTTCTCATTCTCCTCTCTTTCTCTCCCTCCCTCCTTTCCTTCCACGTATGTGGTTTGGGATCTCATTTATAGTGACTGGTTATAATGCCTTTCTTTACAATACTTGAGGGATACTCATTTCTTTTTCTATATTTTAAAAATTCAAGTAAGGTAGTCATGCTGCTCAAGCCTTTTTGTAAATGTTCTTTTGGTAAAACATACCATAGCATAGTGTGATAAAGATAAATGAAAGAAATCTACAAAAGGAAATGAAATATTTTCTGAAACTTCACTTAACTTTCTTTCTAAAGAATAATTTATATCGTAGTTTTTTTTTTATTTAAAGGTCCATTTAAAGACTGCCTATAATAACATACTCTTGCATGTGATTCTCTAACAAGAATTTACAAATGATTTCCTACATTTTGGTATCTAATTACAACCACTGCGGCTACAATTTATAAAGATAAGCACTCAAGATCAAAGCATCCCAGTTTATTCGGTTTTAGGTTTGGACTCAACACTTTAAAGCCATGTTCTTCTTTACTGAGTACCAAGAAGTGAATCACTGCAGATTCTTGCCTCATGTGGTTGTGAATTTCATCAGTGGTCATTCCTTGTTTAGAGACAAGTGAGATTCAAAGGCCAAGTGTATTTTTTAAGTAACCACTTTGTTCTTGTCTTTTCTATCGTAACTATAAGAAATTATGAACAATGTCAATCTAGAATATGGCCTCCTCTGATTGCCCAAGAAAAAGAGAAAATAAATCCCAGTGCTAATAAGATATTCTAATCTATAACAACAGATCTTTCAGGACTCTGGGAAACAGCTGGAGGGCTGTCAAGAGGAGCACCAAACCCAGGCAAGATATCCAGAACATCCACTCTTGGGTTAATCTGATAGCTTTCACAATAGGAGAACATATCAAAAGAAGAAAAAGAAGCCAGCAGACATACCAGGGACAATGGAATATCATGTCTATTTATGCTTATCCAGTGGCCCATTCAGATAAAACCTCAAGTTTTTAATGTGTTTTGACAGGACATTTGCCTGAAGTCTTATAGGACATCACTGAAAAGGACCTTGGTCCTTATTAGCAAATAATTTTCTAGTTGCCGAACACAAACAGAAAATGACTAGCTTAGCCCACTTCTGCCCTTTCTCTACTTCTTGTTTGTTTAGGGTGTTGCTGACTCTCTCGAGGATACAGCAACTGCTCCACACCTTAGAGTTTGTGCAAACGTGAGGACAGAGCAGTACAAGAAATCCTTCTTATAAAACATATTTCTTCCCAGGGAAGTCTGTGTTTCTTTATGTTTATAATTGTAGGCAAAGGAGCTTGGGATTTGAGACACTGTAAAACTTGACAAAGAGTCTGCAATCTGCCACATTCTAGTGCTTGAGGCTCCCAAAGCAGCCATGTAGCTCATTTGCCTATCCTCCAGCAAGAACTGTCCTCTGATGTGTTGGGAAAAAAGGTGGCCATCGTGTGCAGATCCTTTGTGGACTGGCCCTCTATTTGGACAGCTGCACAATACTGTAATCTTTGATACTCCGTCTAGGGACAAAATTTTCTCAGCTGTGCAGGTACCAGGTTATCCTGGAATACAGTGAAATAAACCATGAAGTATCTCTTTTTGCTTATTGGACAGAAAAAAATGACACTGCTTCCTTAAAATATGGTTTGTTTCCCATTTCTGTTACCTAACCAATTCTTCAACCTGGGGCTGGAACTGATTGAGACTTCAAAACACTTTGTTAGTGGTTGTTTTCCTAAGCAGCACAATGGTTCACTCCCTTTGGAGGCAAGAGCCCTGTGTAATGAGCTGATGCTTCTGTTAACTCTAAGAACCCTTAATTATTTCCACCATTTTCTCCATGTGATTCCTTCGCTGACTGTGTGAATCAGAGGCAGGCTGCTGGTTGTCAGAGACTGAAAAAGTCACTGGCCTTCCTTGTTGGCAAGGAACTGAATTCTGCAGCGTCTGAATTCATGGCCAGAGCATCCTGTCTCAGAGTTAGTGCAGCACCTTCTGTTTTCAGTTTACTGGTGATCAGGGCACATCACAAGAACTTGGAGTACAGCTAAAGCCAAATCAGACTTGACAGAAAATTATTAGCAGGGTACAGAAGGAAAAAAGATCCCCCTTCCTTTCTGTAATCAGGTTAATATGTGCATGGAATGTTTCACTTTAAAAGGTAGTGTGTTTTGGCAAAGCTGGTTTCTTAAGTAGAATTTCAGTTCCCATTATGCGAGGCTATCCATTGCTACTCTGGCAGGGCCTTTGATCAGTGAACTCGGTGGGGGAGAAGGGCATAGGCATATTAATAACTTCAACATGTGGCCCTTCAGCCCAGCTGTACCCTTGTCTTGGAAAAAGGCCAACTGGAAAGGGTTTTCTTAACACGACCTATGTATGCATTATTTTGGAAAGGGGTAAAGAGAAGATAGGGGTTCAAAGAAGAAAATAAAATCTGGTTTTATGGTGGTTCGTTCTTTTGTCCCGGTTCCCTTGTTGGGGCATTTTGCTACTACATATTTGAATCCTATGGATTCTGGCTCTATCCTCAACTTTTACTATCTTCATTTTTTCTGCTATAATGTTATAAAGATTAAAGCTGTTGGTTTAATTTACATACCAGCTCAGGCAAAGTTAGGGACAGGCAGAAGGCTCTGTAAGTCTGTAGGGATGAGAGATTAATGGGAACCAGGTGCCTGAAATGGGAGCCCTGGGTCCATTTTGCCAGGACCGTATCTTTTGCCCTTTCCCTACTGCATTGGTACTTTTGACTTTTATTTTAACAATCATAGGCTTTAGGCCTCATTAATTTATGGCCACAAACTAGAGCCTAGCTTACTCTTTTAGTGTGTTTCCTTGTATTATTTCATACCATCTTCCTTTCATCTTCTTCTTCTGGGATGCCCATTTGTCTGTCCTGAAAAGGTTCACGAGTGACTCTACACCACAGCCATGGAGAGGCTTACCTCCTCACAAGCAGCTTTTCAACAATGACCTCTGCTGACAATCATCTCTTGGTCCCTCTCTCCTCCTCTTTCTCTTTTAATTTATAATACTGTTACCGTTTCCTTGATCCAAATCATCCACATTGCTAATTCCCTAACTGTCTGATACCAACTTGTCACACAGGATTAGCAAGGAGTAATCCCAGGGATGGGATGTGATACCCAAGGGCACTGTATTAACTAAGATACAAATATGACTTCTGTAACAAAGGCCAAAATAACCGTGATTTAAACAAGATAGCAGTTACTTTTTGTGTCATGTTCACAGTCCAAACATGAGCAGCATGGGGCTGAAAAGGTGGCACCATCATCTCAGACACACTGACTCCCTCTCTCCTACTGCTTTCTTATTCTCAACACACAGTTTCCATCATTTAGTCTAGGAGTACCTTCTCTGATTCCTGTCCTCACATTTCCATTCCTGCTAGCAGAAAAGGAAAAAAGTGAGGGGAGGGCATGCACTCCCCTTTTTAAAAGTATTAAGTTGTACTTAGTACTTCTCCTATTCTTCTGGCCATAATCTAATCACCTCGCCACAGTTGGCTGTCATGGAGACTGGGACATAAATTCTTCAGCCGCTGGTCTTCTTTGCCACAGAAACCTGCTTAGCATTTTGTTTCAGTTAACTATGGGCATTGTGAAATTATGAAAGTTATAAACTGTACTAGCACAACTACACTGTTTTCTTGAAAACGTGAAAATTAGAAGAACAAGTAATAGTATGATGGTTATGTTTTGTTTTTGAACTATTGTTCTCTGATCACTTCAATCTTTATTTAATCAACAAAGTAAGCATGCCAGATACTGTACAAGACTCTGGACTTACAAAATCGCCTTTAACAGAGGACTTGTCTTTGTGTATCTACCCATGTGAAGCAGTCAGACAAAAACGCCGATATGCATGAACATGGAACTTCAGGGGGACTTTCAAAAGGAGTTTGTTTGGCAGACAAAAGGAGAAAAGTGAAGTAGAAAAGGGATAATAAAAAAACTTATATGTCAGAATAAGAAGATTCAAATTTAACCAGTAAAAGGCAATAGTGAAATACCAAAGATAAATTAGCAAGAAATAACATAAATAGATTTCATTTTTAAGGCTATGATCCTTCTATAAAAGAGATGCTTCATCAATTTGACCATATGAAAATATTTTTGAAAATCTACTTGGTGAATAGATTGCATCAAGATGGTGGAGGAGTAAGATATGGAGCTTACCTTCTCCCACAAAAATACATCAAAAATACATTGACATGTGGATTGATTCTCACAGAACGTCTACTAAACGCTAGCAGAAAATCTCAGACTTCCAGAGGGGTGAGAAAAATCTCCACATAACTGGGCAGGACAAAATAAAAGAAAAGAAAAGGAAGAGAGGAATTGGGAGGGCTTCCTTGGTGGCTCAGTGGTAAAGAATCCACCTACCAATGCAGGAGAAATGGGTTTCATCCCTGATCTGGAAAGATCCCACATGACACAGAGCAACTAAGCCCATGCATCACAATTGCTGAACCTGTGCTCTAGAGTCTGGAAGCCATGACTACTGAAGCCCTCATGCCCTAGAGCCTGTGCTCCATCCACGAACAAAAGAAACCACTGCAATGAGAAGCTTGCATACTGCAATTAGAGAAAAAGTTCATGCAGCAACAAAGACCCAACACAGACATTAAATAATAAATAAAAATAAATAAAATGGGTGATTTAAGAAAAAAAGAGGGGAATTGGGATGGGAACTGCACCCCTGTGAGGGAACTGTGAAAGAGGAAAGCTTTCCACACCCTGGGAAGTTCCCTCACTGGCACGGAGGGGGAACTTCAGAGAAGAGTTCAACAACCAGTTTGCAGAGGGCAAAGCCAAGAGAGACCTGCACAGTTGATCTGTCCATGCTGCCACCTGACACTCCCCAGCCTGAGACACTTCCAAGCATGAGACACTCCCCAGCGTGAGACACTCCCTGGGTGAGGTGGGCAGGAGCTGGTGCTGAGGCTCGAGCTTCGAGCTTCGGAGGTCAGACACAGGGCAAGGACTGGGGTTGGTTGCCTGGAGACAGCCCAAGGGGCTAGGGTGTGGTGCACCACAACCAACAGAATAAGGAAGGAAGCTTGGGTCCACCAGAGAGGCAAGGTGCCATTGTTGGGGGGCACAGGAGGAGAGGGACGGGACTGCCATAGGAGTTCCTTTCTCTCCATGTGCTTTCAGGGGGCAGTGTACTACCTACATAGGCTCCAGTGGCAGGCATGAGATGCCACTGCCATCTCAATCTCCAAAGGCAGGCACAAACCACTGCCACCACTGAGGATCCCGCAACTGGGTGGCAACCACAGGCCCTGCCTCCCTGGGAGCGTGCAAAGGCTGGGCACCTGCACACCACCTATCAAGGGGATAAAACCCAGCACAAGCTGAGGAAAGATATGGCAAGCCTCCAAACCAAAATCAGCCCTCAAACCAAAAAAAAATTATTAAACCCACATAAGCTATGCAGGAATACTAACACACACAAATAGCTTTCTAAGCCTACGGTAGATAATTCTTTCTCCTAAACTTACAGAGTAAGAGAGATAAAACCAAAATGAAGCAGCACAGGGGGCACTCCCAGTTAAAAGACTGAGAATTCTGTTGAAGGAACAATGAAACAGACCTCTTCAGTATAACAGACACCAAGTTCAAAAAGTAGGCAATGAAAACACTGAAGGCATTAAGAAGGGCTATCAACAGAAATGCAGATTAGTATAAAAAAGGACCTAGAAACTATCAATTATGAGGAGCCAAGAAAAATTAGAAACCTCATTTGCCGAGATGAAAGCTGAGCTAAAGGCTCAGAATGAATAAGCAGAAGAAAGGATAAGTGATCTGGAAGACAGAATAATGTAAATTACCCAATCAAAACAGCCGACAGAAAACCAAATGAAGAAAAAAAGGAAAGCAATATAAGAGACCTATGGGATAATACAAACCATGCCAATCTATGCTTAAAAGGGATTCCAGAAGAAGAAGAAAAGAGAATTGAAAATGTATTTGAAGAAATTCTGAATGAAAACTTCCCAAACCTATATAAGGAAACAAATATCCAGATACAAGAAACACAGACTGTCCCAAACAGGTGAACCCAAACAGACCTACCCCAAGACTTATTATAATAAAAATGGCAAAAGTTAAAGAGAGAATTCTAGAAGCAGCATGAGAAAAACAGAGCTAATACAAGGGAACTCCCATAAGGCTATCGTATGATTTCTCTACAGAAATGCTGCAGGTCAGATGAAGTGGCAAAATATATTCAGTCTTGAAAGGGTAAAGTCTGAAACCTAGAATACTCCACCCAGCAAGATTATCATTTAGAATAGGAAAGGAAATAAAGAATTTCTCAGATAAGCAAAACTAAAATAATACAGCAACACTAAAACTATCCTAAGGGAAATATTGAAAGGTTTTCTCTAAATAGAAAAGAAGCAGGAACATTAAGGAACTGGAAAATCACAATTGGAAACTAAATCACTTAAATTAGCCAGTATACAGATGAAAAAGAAGAAAAAATCTTATTTGTGAAAGTGATGATAAAGACAAGGAATAGAAAAAGGATAAGCATGAAGATGTGAAAAAGGAAATTAACATCATAAAATGTGGGGAAGGACAGTAAGAAAATTCTTCTTTTTTTGAGACACATTTGAGCCTATATGACTATCAGTCTAAATAAAACAAGCAGATATATTTAACATGAAGGAATTAACATACTTGAAAAGCACAAACTAAAACATACAATAGATCTAAAAAAACAAACAAAAATACAACTCAAGCATAAAAGGAAATCATCAAACCATACACAAAAAAAAGTAAAAAGAAAAAAACACAGAATCAACTAGAAAACATTTAAAATGGCAATAAATACATATGTATAAGTTACCTTAAAGGTCAATGGACTGAATGCTCCAATCAAAAAACACAGAATAGCAGACTGGATAAAAAAACAAGAGCCTACAGCATGCTGCCTCTAAGAGACCCACCTTAGGGCAAAGGACACACATAGATTGAAAGGAAGGAGATAGAAACAGATATTTCATGCAAACAGAAATGACCCAAAAGTGGGAGCTGCAATACTTGTATGAGTCAAAAGAGACTTTGAAACAAAGGCCATAAAGAAGGCCCACCAAAACTGAATCAAGAAGAAATAGATAATTTGAACAAACCAATCACTAGAAGTGAAATAGAATCAGTAATCTAAAAAACAAAAACACTTCCTATAAACAAAAATCCAGGACCGAATAGCTTCACAGGCAAATTCTACCAATAATACAAAGAATTATACCAACCCTTCTCAGCTTCTCCCAAAATACTGAAGAGGACACTCCCAAAGACATTCTACAAAGCCACCATCACCCTGATACCAAAACCAGACAAAAATACCACCAAATCAGAAAATTACAGGCCAATATTTTTGATGAATATAAATACAAACATTCTCAAGATACTAGCAAACCAAACCAACAGCACATATAAAAGATTGTACACCGCAACTAAGTTGGGATTTATCCCAAGCTCACAAAGGTGGTTCAACATATGCAAATCAGTCAATGTAATATAGCACATTAACAAAAGAGAAGTCAAAAACCACAATAAAACTGTCAATATATGTAGATGACATACTATATAAAAAAAACCCATAAGGACTCCATACAAAAACTACTAGATCTAAAAAGTGAATTTAACAAAGTAGCAGGATACAAGATTAACATTCAGAAGTCAGTTGTATTTCTTTATACTACAATGAAACATCATAAAGGAATGTTAAAAAAAATACCTTTTAAAAACACACCTCCCCCACAAAAAATACTAAGGAATACACCTGACCAAGGAGGTGAAAGACTTATTCACTGAGAACTATAAAACACTAATAAAGGAAATTAAAGAAGATTCAAAGAAATGGATAGATAGTTCATCCTCTTGGATTGGAAGAATTAATATTGTAAAAAGAGCAATACCACTCAAAGTGATCTACAGATTTAATGTGATTCCTATCAAATTGCTCATGACATTTTTCACAGAACTACAATAATCCAAAAATTTATATGGAACCATAAAAGACCAAGAATTGCCAAAGCAAGCCTGGTTGGGGGAGGGTGGGGGTGGAATGAAGCAGGAGGCATAACTCTCCCAGACTTCAGACAGCACTACAAAAGCTACAGTAATTAAAACAGTGTGGTATTGGCACAAAAACAGATATACGGATCAATGAAACAGAAAAGAGAGTGCAGAAATAAACCCATATACCTGCGGTCAATTAGTCTTTGACAAAGGAGGTAAGAAATAAAATGGGGAAAAAGTCTCTTCAGCAAATGCTGCTGAGAAAGTTGTATAGCTGCATGTAAATCAATGCACAAAATGCACAAAAATAAACTCAAAATGGCATAAAGATTTAAATATAAGACATGACACCATAAAAATCCTAGAAGAGACCATATGCAAAACATTCTCTGACAGAAATCATGGTAATGTTTTCTCAGGTCAGTGTTCCAAAGCTATAGCAATAAAAACAAACAAAAATAAACAAATAGGACTTAATCAAAGTTACAAGCTTTGGCACAGCAAAAGAAATCATAAAAAAAGACAACCTACAGGATGGGAGAAAATATTTGCAAATGATGCAACAGACAAAGGTTTAATTTCCAAAATATACAAACAGTTTATACAACTCAACAAGAAACCAAACAATCCAATCAAAAAATGAGCAGAAGACCTTAATAGACATGTCTCCAAAGACACATGGATGGCCAGTAGGCAAATGAAAAGATGCTCAACATCACTAATTATTAGAGAAATGCAAATCAAAACTACAAGAAGGTACTGCTTCACACTGGTCAGAATGGTCATCATTAAAAAGTCGACAAATAATAAATGCTGGAGAGCATGTGGCAAAAAGGGAACCCTCCTACACTGCTGATGGGGACGTAAGTTGGTGCAGCCACTATGGAGAAGAGTATGGAGGGTCCTCAGATAGCTAAATATAGAATTTCCATATGATCCAGCAATCCAACTCCTGGGCATATATGTGGACAAAACTATCATTCCAAAAGATACATGCATCCCTATGTTCATAGCATTAGTCACAACAGCCAAGACATGCAAACAACCTAAATATCCATTGATAGATGAATGGAAAAAGATGAGGTACATATATACAATGGAATACTACTCAGCCATTAAAAATTACAAAATGTCATTTGGAGCAACATGGATGCAACTAGAGATTATCACACTAAGTGAAATAAGACAGAAAGAGAAAGATGAATACTGTATATCACTTCATGGTTGAATTTAAAATATGGCACGAATGAACCTATCTACAAAATAGAAACACATTCACAGACATAGAGAACAGAGTTGTAGTTGCCAAGGGGTATGGGGGAAGGATAAGGATGGACTGGGAGCTTGGGGTTAGTAGATGCAAACAATGACATTTAGAATGGATAAACAACAAGTTCCTACTGTATAGTACGGGGAACTATGTCCAATCTCCTGGGATAAACCACAAGGAGAAGAATATAGAAAAAGAAGGTATGTATGTATATAATGTATATATGAGTCACTTTGCTGTACAGCAGAGACTGACACAACATTGTAAATCAACTATACTTCAATTAAAAAAATTTACCTGGCACCATCATGAACAAAATCAAAAGATGAGTGACAATGTGAGAAAAATATTAACCACATATATGACAGACAACAGATCAAATCAGTCAATCCTAAAGGAAATCAGTCCTGAATATTCACTGGAAGGACTGATGCTGAAGCTGAAATTCCAATACTTTGCCTACCTGATGCAGAGAACTAACTCATTGGGAAAGACCCTGATGCTGGGAAAGATTGAAGGCAGGAGGAGAAGGGGATGACAGAGGATGAGATGGTTGGATGGCATCACCGACTCAATGGACATGAGTTTGAGCAAGCTCCAGGAGTTGGTGACAGACAGGGAAGCCTGGCGTGTTGCAGTCCATGGGGTCACAAAGCATTGGACATGACTGAGTGACTGAACTGATGACAGAAAAGAGGTTAATTTCCTCATATAATACAAAAACCAAAAACAATCTAAAAGTCAATAACACAAAACTATCCAAAGATATGAACAGAAAAAGTAAATTACTAATGGAATTTATTCATCAGTAGTATGCTATAGGAAATATACATAACCTCTCTTAAAATAAAAACTTGACATATTATGTCCAAATTTGCTAATACACCTTATGTATGTTGTATTATGTAAAGATTGTGAGAAAGAGGCACTCAGAGCAAAAAGTATTAAAGTAAAAGGAGCACTTTATAACAAAGAAAGGTAAATAAACTCTAAAATAGCTCTGAATGATCCCTACTTCCTGGTATTGATGCCCTTGTGTAATCCTCCCCATTTATATGTGTGCAGGACCTAATGACTCTCTTTTAACCAAAACAATATGGCAAAAGTGATGAGATATTATTTTTAAGATTTAATTACAAATAACTATAAATTCCATCTTGTTCACTCTTTTGATTTTTCCCTCCCTCACTCTGAGAAACCTACTATAAGCTGCTCTTTGGAGAGGCCCACAAGGCAAGGAGCTGAAATTTCTAGCCAAAAGCCAGGGAGGACCTGAGGCCTACCAACATCATGTGAGTGAGCCTGGAAGAAGATCTCCCCACAGTTGAGCCTTAAGATAAGCATAGCAGAAGCCAACAATTTCATTGCAACCTTATGACAGATTCTGAGTCTGAGGACTTAGCTTGGCCACACCTGATTCCCAACATACAAAACCTGGAAGATGATAAATGTTTGTTAAAAAGACACTGAGCTTTAGGCCACTCTGTTACATGGCAATGATGACTAACATGCATTCCTATAACTGGAAGTGGGGTGCTGTCTTAGCTTAAGAAGTGGGCAGTGAGTAGAAGTTGGAAGGATTTTGAGAAGCACGTCAGAGAAGACTTAAATTGCCCAGAGTAGACTATTAGTAGAAATATGGACTTTAAGGATACTGCCATTAAGGACACAAAAAGAAGTGAAGAACATGTTAGTGATTATGTAGGAAAAGAGGGATCGTTGGTATGTAGTGGTGGAAAGCTTAGTAACACTACTGCCTTCATTAACATGGAAAACAGGATATGTGTTGAATGAACTGGGTGACTACCTAAGATTTTCAAACAATCTGCTGAGATTACTAATATCTTCTTGCTTATTTATAACAAAATGAGAGAGCAGAGAGATATATGGAAACTAGAATTATTAAACAAAGACAAATCAGAACTGGATGTGAGAGTTGGATTATAAACAACTGAGTGCTGAAGAATTGATGCTTTTGAACTGTGGTGTTGGAGAAGATTCTTGAGAGTCCCTTGGACTGCAAGGAGATCCAAACTAGTCCATCCTAAAGGAAATCAGTCCTGAATATTCATTGGAAGGACTGATGTTAGAAGCTGAAGCTCCAATACTTTGGCCAACTGATGCAGAGAACTGACTCACTGGAAAAGACTCTGATGCTGGGAAAGATTGAAGGTGGGAGGAGAAGGGGGTAAGATGATAGAGTAGGAAGCATCAGGAATTCATCTCCATACCTAGACCACATGTGTCCTGGAAGAATCTGCTTGGCATAACTGTTTGAAACTCTGGAGTCTATTCAAAGGCTTACAACTTCCACAGGAAGATTTGGCCAGTAAATTAATTTAGGCCAACTTCAGCTCTTAGCTCACAAGCAAACCTAATGGCAGGCAGCCATGAACATGTTCCAGGAACAGCTTGCAGAAGCTTGCAAGAGTCAATGTAGGCAATAAGAGCCCTGTCCTTCAACTATCAGGGATCTATGCCCTGATCACTGATTTCTGTTTTTATATGCAAGGGTATAGACAAAGAGATGTGAAGTCATTGTTGCAACCTTCACTACCACTGCTGCAAGCCCAACCCCTCCAGCTGAAGTTGCTTCTAGGAGATTTAAAGGGTGGGCCCATTTCCCCACTTTCATTTTTTTCCCTGCTTATTGAGCCAGACTAGACTATTCATGAGGCTCAGCTACCTCCAAGTAGGATAAACTCAAAAAGGATCATACACTATTCAAACTGTGAAAATCAAAAGACAAAATCTTGAAAGCAGCAAGAGTGAAGCAACACATCACACATAGAGGATCCTCAATAAGATTATAAGCAGATTTAGCATCAGAAATTTTGGAGGCCAGAGGACTGATATATTCAAAGGTCTGAAAGAAGAAAACTGTCAACCAAGAATCCTATGTCCAGAAACTCTGTCCTTCAAAACTGAGAGAAAAATAAGACATTTCCAAATAAACAAACAGCAGTTTTCTACCACTATATCTGCCCTAAGAAATGTTAAAAGGATTCTTTCAGCATGAAATGCACTGACACTAGACAGAAACATGAAGCATTATGAAGAAGAATAAATGTCTCCACAATAGTGAATACACAAGCAATTATAATTTCTAGCACTATTTTAACTATGGTGTGAAATTCCACTTATTATTTTTGATGTAATTTAAGAGACTAACACTTTTTATATTAATTTAAAAAATTTTAATTCTATTAATTTAAACTAAAACAAAAGACAATACTATTCTAAAAGTTAGCATTATTGTAATTTTGGTTTATAACTCCCCTTTTTGTTTTTTTTCCTGGTTTAATAAACTAATGCATAAAATCATTAGTCAATGTTTTCAACAGAATGTATTAAGATATAATATTGTAACATAAGTAAGTAAAAGGGGATGGGAATAAAGTTGTACAGGAGCAGCTTTTATATGTTATTGAAGTTCAGTTCAGTTCAGTTCAGTTACTCAATTGTGTCCGATTTTGCGACTGCATGGACTGCAGCACGCCAGGCTTCCCCGTCCATCAACAACTCCGGGAGCTTACTCAAACTCATGTTCATTGAGTCGGTGATACCATCCAACCATCTCATCCTCTGTCATCCCCTCCTCCTCCCATGTTCAATCTTTCCCAGCATCACAATCTTTTCCAATGAGTGAGTTCTCTGCATCAGGTGGGCAAAGTATTGGAGTTTAAGCTTCAGCATCAGTCCTTCCAACGAACACCCAGGACTGATCTCCTTGCAGTCCGAGGGACTCTCAAGAGTCTTCTCCAACACCACAGTTCAAAAGCATCAATTCTTCAGCACTCAGCTTTCTTTATGGTCCAACTCTCACATTCATACATGACTACTGGAAAAACCATAGCTTTGACTAGACAGACCTTTGTTGGCAAAGCAGAGACATTTCTCTGCTTTTTAATATGCTGTCTATGTTGGTCATAACTTTTCTTCCAAGGAGCAAACATCTTTTAATTTCATGGCTGCAGTCATTTTGGAGCCCCCAAAAATAAAGTCTGTCACTATTTCCATTGTTTCCCCACCTATTTGCCATGAAGTGATGGGACCCAATGCCATGATCTTAGTTTTCTGAATGCTGAGTTTTAAGCCAACTTTTTGTCTCTCCTCTTTCACTTTCATAAAAAGGCTCTTTAGTTCTTCTTCGCTTTCTTCCATAATGGTGGTGTCATCTGCATATCTGAGGTTACTGATATTACTCCTGGCATTATTGACTCCAGCTTGTGCTTCAGACAGCCTGCCATTTCAAACATGATGTACTCCGCATACAAGTTAAATAAGCAGGGTGACAATATACAGTCTTGACGTACTCTTTTCCCTTTTTGGAACCAGTCTGTTGTTCCATGTCCAGTTCTACCTGTTGCTTCCTGACCTGCATACAGGTGTCTCAAGAGGCAGTTCAGGTGGTCTGGTATTCTCATCTGTTTAAGAATTTTCCACAGTTTATTGTGATCCACACAGTCAAAGGCATTGATGTAGCCAATAAAGCAGAAATAGGTGTTTTTATGGAACTCTCTTGCTTTTTTGATGATCCAACAGATGTTGGCAATGTGATCTCTGGTTCTTCAGTCTTTTCTAAGTCCAGTTTGAACATCTGGAAGTTCATGGTTCACGTACTGTTTTAAAGCCTGGCTTGGAGAATTTTGAGCATAACTTTGCTAGCGTGTGAGATGAGTAGAGATGAGTACAATTGTGTGGTAGCTTGAACATTCTTTGGCATTGCCTTTCTTTGGGATTGGAATGAAAACTGGCCTTTTCCAGTCCTGTGGCCACTGCTGAGTTTTCCAAATTTGCTGGCATACTGAGTGCAGCACTTTCACAGCATCATCTTTTAGGATTTGAAATAGCTCAACAGGAATTCCATCACCTCCACTAGCGTTGTTCATAGTGATGCTTCCTCAGGCCCACTTCACTTCACATTCTAGGATGTCTGGCTCTAGGTGAGTGATCACACCATTGTGGTTATCTGAGTCACTAAGATCTTTTTGTATACTTCTGTGTATTCCTGCCACCTCGTCTTAATATCTTCTGCTTCTGTTAGGTCCATACCGTTTTTGTCCTTTATTGTGCCCATCTTTGCATGAAATATTCCCTTGGTATCTCTAATTTTCTTGAAGAGATCGCTAGTCTTTCCCATTCTATTGTTTTCCTCTATTTCTTTGCATTGATCGCTGAGGAAGGCTTTCTTATCTCTCCTTGCTATTCTTTGGAACTCTGCATTCAAATGGGTATATCTCTCCTTTTCTCCTTTGCCTTTTGCTTCTCTTCTTTTCACAGCTATTTGTAAGGCCTCCCCAGACAACCATTTTGCCTTTTTGCATTTCTTTTTCTTGGGGGTGGTCTTGATCACTGCCTGCTATACAATGTCATGAATCTCCATTCACAGTTCTTCAGGAACTCTATCAGATCTAATTCCTTGAATCTATTTGTCACTTCCACTGTATAATCATAAGGGATTTGATTTAGGTCATACCTGAATGGTCTAGTGGTTTTCCCTACTTTCTTCAGTTAAGTCTGAATTTGATAATAAGAAGTTCATGATCTGATCCACAGTCAGCTCCTGGTCTTGTTTTTGCTGACTGTATAGAGCTTCTCCATCTTTGGCTGCAAAGAATATAATCAATCTGATTTCAGTTTGACCATCTGGTGATATCCATGTGTAGAGTCTTGTCTTGTGTTGTTGGAAGAGGGTGTCTGCTGTGACCAGTGAGTTCTCTTGGCAAAACTCTGTTAGCCTTCAACCTACTTTGTTTTGTACTCCAAGGCCAAATTTGCCTGTTACTCCAGGTATCTCTTGACTTACTACTTGTGACTTCCTACTCTTGACTTTCCTTCTAAGTTAGGCTGGTGTAAATTCACATTAGAGTGTTATAACTTAAGGATATTAAATTTAACTCCCATGGTAACCATAAAGAAAACAGCTATAAAACATACACAAAAAGAAATGAGAAGGAAATTTTACTTTAAATAATACACAAAAGAAAGCAGTAATGACGGAAATGAAGGATGATATGGCTATAAGGCATATGATAACAAACAAAATGACAGGAGATGGATATCAAATACAGTATCTTCTCCAAACACCACAGGAAGATTTAGAAATTAGTAAGAGGAGGAAAACTGGAATGTTCACAAATTTGTGGAAATTAAACAACACACTCTTAACCAATGGGTCAGAAAAGAAATTACAAAGGAAATTAGAAAATACTTAGAAATGAATGAAAACCCAAACACATCATACCAAAATTTATGTCACAAAGTGAAAGCAGTGCTAGAGGGACACTGGTAGCTACAGATGTGTGTATTAAAAAAGATCTCAGATCAATAACTTTACAGTTTAAACAAACAAACAAAAAAAAAAACTAAACCCAAAGCTACCAGAAGAAGGGAAATAATAAAGACTAGTACAGAGATAAACAAAGTAGAATGAAAAATACAGAAAATCAATGAAAAGCTGGTCCTTTGCAGAGGTAACAAAATAGACAAACCTTTAGCTAAAGAGAGAAAAAGAGAGAAAGAAGACTGAAATGACTAAAATCAGACATGTAAGCAGGGACATTACTACCAATTCTACAGAAATAAAAAAGGTTATATGAGAATACTACGAACTATTGGATGTCAACATATGGGATAACTAGATAAAAAGGACAAATTCCTAAAAACACAAAACCTATCAAGGATGAGTCATGAATAAATAGAATATCTGAATAGACCTATAACTAGTAAGGAGAGTCAATCAGTAATGAAAACTTCCAGATTAAGAAAAGCCATGCATCTGATTATATCACCAGTAAATTAATTCAAACATTTTAAAAAGATTTAATACAATTTGTCTCAAACTTTTACAAAAGTTAAAGAGGAAGGAACATGTTCTAACACATTCTATGAGGCCAACATTGCCCTGATACCAAAGCCAAAAAAGGCACTACAAAAAAGCTAAAAATTAAAATTCTGTATGAACACCGATGCAAATATCTTCAACAAAATACCTGCAAATCTAACTCAGTGTATTAAAAGGCTTATACCCCAAGAAGAAGTGGAAATTATCCCTGGAATCTAACTTAATATGAAAATTGATTAATATACTACACTAACAGAATAAAGGGAAAAACCCACATGATAATCTCAAGTGATACAGAAAAAATATCTGACAAAATTCAACATCCTGTAATGTTAAAAAACATCTATCAAACTAGGAATAGGAAGAAACTATCACAATAAATGTCATACATGAAAAACCCACAGCAAACATCACACTCAATCATGAAAGATAGAAAGATTTTCCTATAAAATCAGGAACAAAGCAAAAAGTGCCATATTTGGGCACTTCTATTAAACACAGTACTGAAAGTTCCAGCCAGAGCAATTAAACAAGAAAAAGAAATCCAGATTAAAAGAGCAGAAGTCAAAGTATCTCTGTTCCCAGCGGATGTAATCATATATGTAGAAAGCCCAAAATATTCCACCAAAAAATTGTCAGAATAAACAAATTCAGCAAAATAGCAGGATACAAAATCAAATTCAAAAATCAGTTGTGTTTCCACAGTCTAATAATGTAGAATTTGTAAAGGAAATTAACAATTCCATTTATAATAGCATCAAAAAGAATAAAACACTATAGAATTAACTAAGAAGGTTAAATGTGTACATTGAAAACTATAAAACACTGCTGAAAATAAAGAATTTATTTTTATTTTGCTATGCAAAGCTTTTTTAGTTTCATATATTAATAGCGTTTGATATAGCAATCCTAAATAGCTGAAACAATCTTAAGAACAAAGCTGGAGGCATCACATTCTTGATTACAAAATTACAGCAATCAAAACAGTATGGTACTGGTATAAACACAGATACACAGACCAATGAGACAGAATTGAGAGTCCAGAAATAAACTGAGGTATACATGGTCAACTAATATTTGACAAGGGAACCAAGAATATTCAATAGTGAAAGGATAATCTCTTCAAAAATTTATTGGGAAAACTGAATATTTACACATAAAAGAAACTTGACCCATGTCTTATACAGCTCACAAAAACTACCTCACAGTGGATTAAAGGCATTAATGTAATAAGGCCTGAAACCATAACACTCCCAGAAGAAAACTGCTTGGAAAAAGTTCCTTAGCATTGATCTTGGAAATCATTTTTGGGGCATAACATCAAAAGAACAAGAAACAAAAGCAAAAATAAACAAGTGACACTATTAATATATCAAACTAAAAAAGCTTTGGACAGCAAAAGAAACAAAATGAAAAGGAAACCTACAGAATGGGAGGAAATATTTACAAACCATATATCTGATAAGATAATATCCAAAGTATACAAAGAACTGCTACAACTCAACAGGAAAGAAACAATCTGATTTAAAAAATGGGTGAAGGACCTGAATAGACATTTTTCAAAAGAAGATATACAGATGGACAATAGGTACATCAAAAGATGCTCAGCATCACTCATCATGAGGGAGATGCAAATCAAAACCACAATGAGTCATCACCTCATACCTTTAGAATGGCCACTATAAAAAAGACAAGAAATAACAAGTATTGGCAAGGATATGGAAAAAAGGCAATCCTTGTACACTGTTCTTGGGAATGTAAATTGGTGTGGAAACTATGGGAAAACAGTATACAGGTTGCTCAAAAAACTGAAAATAGGACTACCATACAACCCAGCAATTCTACTTCTGGGTATTTATCTGAAGGAAATACAATCACACTCTCAAAGGGGTATTTTGCACACCCATGCTAACTGCAACATTGTTTACAATAGGCAAGATATGGTAATAACCTGCGTCCATCAACAGATGAATACATAAAGAAAATGTGATACACACAATGGATTATTATTCAAATCATAAAAAAGAAGGAAATCTTACCATGCAAGGGCATTATGCTTGGTGACATAAGTCAGCCTGAGAAAGACACTGTATGATCTCACTAATATATGGAATTAACAAGAACCAAACTTGTAAAAACAGAATTGATTGGTGGTTGCCAGGAGCAGGAAAATGACTGAAGGGTGTAAAGGGTACAAACTTCCATTTATAAGTTCCGGAGATCTAGTACAGCATAGTGACTACAGTTCACAAATCTCTATAATTGAAAACTGCTAAGAAAGTAAATCTTAAAAGTTCCCACTATATACGCACACAAACAGTGGTTAACTATGTGGAGTGATGGGTGTGTTAACTACCTCACTGTGGTAATCATTTTGCAATTATACATATATCAAATCATTGAATGTATACCTTAAATTTACACAATGCTATATTTATATCTAGAAAAAATAGAAACAGAAGAAGTTATAAACAGAACACATCCCAAGTTCATAGACTAGAAGACAATGTTCATACTATCCAAAGTGATCAATAGATCTTATCAAAATCTCAATGACTTTTTGCAGGAAAAAACTCTAAAATTCATATGGAATCTCATGGGACTCAGATTAGCTACAAAAAAACCAAAAACAAAAACCTTCAAACAGTACAATAAAGCTGTAAGACTCACACTTATGATCTCAAATTTTACCACAAAGCTACAGTAATCAAAATAGTGTGGTACAGACATAAAGACATAAATATAGACCAAAGGAGTAGAACAGAGTGCCAGAAACAAACCCTCACATGTATGGCTATAACAGACTGGACTGTGTCCCCTTTCCAAATTCATATGTTGAAGTCCTACCCTTTCATATGACTGAATTAGAAATATGGCTTCTAAAGAACATTAGGTTAAGTGAGGTCATGAATGTAGAGCCCTGATCAGACAGAACTGGTACCCTTAAAAGAAGAGGAAGCGACACCACAGCACTCTCTCTTCCACTTGCGGACACAGCAAGAAGGCTGAGATCTGAAAGCCAGGAATAGGGTTCTCACAAGAACCTGACAAATATTATATGTTATTGCTTATATGCGGAATCTAAAAACTAGGTACAAATGAACTAATTTTCGAAACAGAGAAGGATAAATTGGGAGACTGGGACTGACATATAGACACTACTACTGATAATTAATAAGAACTTACTATATAGCACAGAGAACTCTACTCAATACTTTATAATGGAAAAAGAATCTAAAAAAGAATGGATATACATATATGTATAAATGGTTCACTTTACTGTACACCTGAAAGTAAAACAACACTGTAAATCAACTATACTCCAATAAAAATCTTTTAAAAAAAAGATAACCAACAAGGACTTGCCATATAGCACAGGGAACTCTACTCAATATTCTTTAATAACCTAAGTGAGAAAAGAATTTGAAAAAAAAAAAAAAATGTATACATATAACTGAATCACTTTGCTATACACCTGAAAGTAACACTACATTGTAAGTCAACTATAATCCAATATAAAATAAAAATGAAAAAATCCATTTCTGTTGCTTATCAGGATCCAGTAAATCTGCATCACTGTAATCCTAAAACTTGTAATCCTTGTGGTGAAAACTTTTTAAAACTTTCCAAATCTTTGTCTGTTAGAAAATGTTAAATTTATGCTTTCCTTTCCAGTGATGGACGTCCAATCATACAGAAGCACCAAACCTGGGCATGTAAACATTCTTGTGATAATTAATATTACCACATTAATTTGTTAATGTATGTTATTAATATACTGGAGCCTAAAAGTCATGCATGGAATGTTCCATTAAAAGGCAAGTTTAGAAACAATAAAAGCTTAATTTGTGTTATTTAATAATAGTAATATTCACCCTGGAGGTCCAATCAACTTATAGGTATCCTTTTTAAAACATTTCAGGAATCCTTTTTAAAACATTGAAAAATTTTAGACAGTTCCTGTGAGAAAGAAAGTCAGTCAGTCAGTTCAGTTGCTCAGTCGTGTCCAACTCTGCAATCCCATGGACCCGCAGCACGCCAGGCCTCCCTGTCCATCACCAACTCCCAGAGTTTACTCAAACTCATGTCCATTGAGTCGGTGATGCCATCCAACCATCTCATCCTCTGTTGTCCCCTTCTTCTCCTGCTTTCAGTCTTTCCCAGCATCAGGGTCTTTTCAAATCAGTCAGCTCTTCACATCAAGTGGCCAAAGTATTGGAGTTTCAGCTTCAATATCTGTTCTTCCAATGAACACTCAGGACTGACCTCCTTTCAGATGGACTGGTTTGGATCTCCTTGCAATCCAAGGGACTCTCAAGAGTCTTCTCCAACACTACAGTTCAAAAGTATCAATTCTTTGGCACTAAGCTTTCTTTATAGTCCAACTCTCACATCCATACATGACCACTGGAAAAACCACAGCCTTGACTAGATGGACCTTTGTTGGCAAAGTAATGTCTCTGGTTTTAATATGCTGTCTAGGTTGGTCATAACTTTCCTTCCAAGGAGTAAGCATCTTTTAATGTCATGGCTGCAGTCACCATCTGTAGTGATCTTGGAGCCCCCTCAAATAAAGTCTCTCACTGTTTCCCCATCTATTTGCCATGAAGTGATGGGACCTGATGCCATGATCTTCATTTTCTGAATGTTGAGCTTGAAGCCAACTTTTTCACTCTCCTCTTTAAAAGAAGGTCATCAGTGGTCAAGAATCCACCTGCCAATGCAGGGGATGCAAGAGACACGGGTTCAATCCCTAAAATGGGAAGATCCCTTGGAGAAGGAAATGGCAACCCATTCCAGTATTCTTGCCTGGAGAATTCCATGGATGGAGGAGCCTGGAGGGCTACAGCCCATGGAGTCACAAAGTGTCAGACATGACTGAGCACTGATGATAAAGAGAGAAAGAAAATTCAAATTTCAGTAAAAGTACTGAATATTTCAGTTTGCTGGAACAAAGTGAAACAAAGAAATGTTCCCAGACATCAACTTCTTCCCTGAAGATCACGAGTTTTGGACATGGACAGGAGCAAGGAGAAATTCTCCTCTAAGTTCTGACTCTGAGAGAGAGCTATTTCTTGGTTGATTAAAGAAGCAAATAAGGCTAAGAATTAAAGCAATCTGGACAAATGATGAAACAGGTTCATAATGACTTTTTCCTTTTCTTTAAGACATTTCATGACAGTTTTGCACATGTGGGAATATACTGGCTTCTTTACCACAACTTTCATTTCAGACTTTGAAATTAAGGAGTTCATCTATATGAACAACATGTGATAAAACAGAAGTTAATGATGCATTATAGTAAGTCACAAATAATTTCAAAGATTCAATAATATACATTTTATATACATGCATATTATGACAGATTGCTTTTTCTCAAAGTTTGGTTCACACTGTGCCATATATCCTAGTGCTCATGTTTATTTTTAAAACCTATGGCCCAATTTCCTTTGTTCCTCTTTGTTGTCTTAGTTTGCTCAGTCTGCTATAACAAAGTACCATAGACTAGGTGGCTTACAAACAACAGAAATTTATTCCTCACAGTTCTGAAGGCTGAAAAGTCCAAAATCAAGGCATCAGCAGATTTAGTGTCTGTTTGAGAATTCACTTCCTGATTCACAGACAGCTGTCTTTTCACTGTGTCCTCACATGGCAGAAGGGATGAGGGATCTCTCTGGGGTCTCATTTATACAAGCACTAATCCCATTCAAGAGGACTCTGCCTTCACTACCTAATCATTTCCCAAAGGTCTCATCTCCAAATACCATCACACTGAGGATTAAGTTCCAGCACATAAACTTTAGGTGGACATAAGCCTACAGCAATTTAAAAAAATTGTCCTGAGGCTCAAGTTTCTTGCATTTTCCTATGTTTCTAATACTACTCTATCTGACCTGAGGGTTCTTCTTTTTGTCTCTGATCCTAAGGGCTGTAAAGAATCTCAGGTGGCAGGGGTTGGGGGGACAGGAGGGGGTTCTCCCTGGAGATTTACAGTCTGAGCCACCAGGAATATAGGTGACTTAGACTGTAAAGAATCTCCCTGCAATGCAGGAAACCCAGGTTCAATCCCTGGGTCAGGAAGACCCCCCCTGGAGAAGGAAATGGCAACCCACTCCCGTATTCTTGCCTGGAGAATTCCATGGACAGAGGAGTCCGGCAGGCTACAGTCCATGGGGTCACAAACAGTAGGACACGACTGAGCGACTGACACTTTCACTGGTGTTAACGGGTAGGATGCAACCAGCCAGAAGGGTCTGACTGATGGCAGTGGATATAAGGTTCTGAGGTGGGATGGCAGTACCCAATGATAGCCTTCCTGGAATCCACATTCCTCTACTTTGGGCCTGTTTAGAGATCAAACTTCCAGAGGAACTGTTACTAGTTTTGCCCTCACTCATTCTTACAGAATAATAGATGCTACATCTCTCTTCTTCTAAAAAGAAAAGGAAGAGAAGAGTATTTCTTGGAAGCACCACATGTACTGTATGTTATTCCCATTGTTCTCTTGATTCTCATCACACAATTCATTTCCAGCCTTCCATGACTGGCAAATTTCCTGCAGAGCCTTCTCATATCTCCCTGGAATTCCATTTGTCCCAAAAGGTAATTAAGTCATCTCTCTCTCTCTCTCTCTTTTTTTTTTTTTAAATAAAAAGTAGGACAGTGGGACTTCCCTGGTGGTACAGTGGATAAGAATCTGCCTGCCAATGCAGGGGACAGGGGCTCAATCGCCAATCCAGGAAGATTCCACAAGTCATGGAGCAACTAAGCCCATGCGCTGAGCCCAAGAGCCACAACTACTGAGGCTGCACGTCACAACTACTAAAGCCTGAATGCTGTAGGGCCAAGACCCATAACTATAAGCCTGCATGCCTAGAGCCTGTGTCCCACAGCAACAATAGAAGCCACTGCTATGAGAAGCCCATGCATGGCACCAAAGAGTAGCTCCCATCAGCCGCAACTAGAGAAAGTCCTTGAGCAGCAACTAAGACCCAGTGCAACAAAATTATTCTTTTAAAAAGTAGAACAGTGAATGCCAAAAATTTATAAGAATCACTAGATAATTATTAGAAATATCAGTTTCCACCTCTGACCTATTAGAATCCATGAGAGGGACTCTGAAAATCTTTACTTTTAATAGGAACCCCAAGGTGACTTTAGGACAAATTGAAGAAAGTCGTAGTAATTCTGATTTAAATATGTGGTTACCATATAGTTTACCATCTAAATAGGACACTCTCGAAAGGAAAAGCAGGGCTATTAATTCATTGGCCCAACTGGCAAAAACCGGGTCAATTCTGGGCCAATCAGAACATATGGTCATTCAGATATAGATCACTATCTTCATCTCCACCTAGGTCCTTTATTTTTTTGTAACAGTTATATGGAGACATATTTCATGTATCACACAATTCATCCATTTAAAATGTCCAACATACTTTTTTATTTGAACATAATCTAAGTTTTCCAATCATCACCACAATTAATTTTAGAACATATTCATCATCCCTGAAAGAAACCCTGTGTCCTTTAGCAGTCACCCTTACCCCCCAATGTCCCTTTCCAAGCTCTAAGCAGCTATTCAATTCTTTCCTGTCTCTGTAACTGCCTATTCTTGAAATTTCCTAGAAATGGTGTCATACAATATATGGTCTTTTATGACTTGCTTATTTCACTTAGTATAATGTTTCCAAGGTTCCATGTTGTAGCATATATCAGTACTTGGTTCCTTTTCTGTGTTTAATAATATTCCATGGCATGGATATACCACATTATATTTATTTATTCATCAGTTGATGAACATTTGGGCTGTTTCCACTTTTTGGCTATTATAATGTTGCTACGAACATTGGTATTAAAGTTTTGTGTGGACATATATTTTGATTCCTCTCAGGTATATACCAATGCCACCTCCCTTTTTTGTCACCCCTACCTCAGAAGACCTTACTGAAGAGTTTTCATAAGCCTTTGTAGAAGAGTAAGCAATAAGTAAGAAGGATTCAAACTAGAAAACTGTGTTACTTAGATTAAGTAAAATAGATATTATGTTTCAAAAATACATTTATTCCCTTTCTAGCAATGACCCAAATAACTGTTCAGAAGTTAAAGTGTTTGAGAAGGAGACACTAAGTAGGGAAGAACCAACATTAAGGATCAGTAAAAATCCCTGCTGGGCTATCAAGGATCCTTTCAGAGTTTAAAGTCATTCATTTAAAAGCAGATAGACTAATATATCAAAGCTAGTATAATAGCTGCAAAAAGCTCCTGGGTCTTTGTCCTCTGACCAAATATTTGCATTCTGTGTCTTGAATCAAAGCTTTTAATTTCTAGCATTAACAGTTTACTCCCTGATGACTTCTTTAATTTGATCTTTTTCTTTCAAATGCATGACACAGGCAGAATTTTCAGCAGATGTGTTTAACCTTATAAAGATCTACACATAGGTGTAATGGTCTTATGTGAGGCGAGACACAGTGAAGTTAGTTGTATTAAAGTAAAATCAATACCTACAGAAAAGAAAATTAGGAAGGAAACTGCTGGTTTTCCTTTCCTCTTTCTTCTTTCCTGTCACTCACTAGTCTGTACAAGTTTGGGACTCTAAGAATCATTATATTATAAAAGTCTCCAGGTTTCTGTTCTAATGGGTTCCAGGTTTTCCTGCTATGGGGATGAAACTAGCAGACTTAGTAAATCCTTATTTATTTGTCCCAAAAGGCCAGGCGGTACTCTTTCTTCTCAGCGCTGGTTTCTATTCACTCACTGCCTCTTCTCGGGTTCTTTTGCTGCTCGTCATTAATCTTTCAAGCTACAGCTGGTAGATTCAGAACAAAACCATCAGAGGAACTGAAAAATGAAATATTTACCCGCAGCAGTGGGGAAAAAGGCCTATCAAACTTGTCCTTTCAAGCAATCACATTTTTATTTTATTCACTTTCTAGATAGAAGACAATACACACATATACATGCATGTACATATATATTCCCTCTTTGTGTTAATATTTATATGTATGTGTGTATATATACATTTTACTATCTATCTGCGTTTGTAATGAGGTGTAATATATAGTGCTCAGTTAGTTACCATGGAGACACTGGTCCTCTGTTTCTTATCACAGAGTCACACTATCGTCTGGTGTCAGCAAAGGAGGGATGACAAAGGCCTCTCCAAGAGCCTAGCTCTGCAATTACTGAGCAATCAAGCACCTCTTTTAATAGAGCACATCCAGGTATACATGGCACCTCAGCACTGTCTTCTATTCTTCCTTTTTAAACTTACATAGCAGGATCCAGTTACCAAGTAGAGATATCTTCCTCTGATGGTCTGTTTATTCAGGATTTCAATGACATTCTTTGGTTTACTTAATAAAGCTGACTAGCTACCATTCTCTTTATTTTGAAATCTCCATTTTTTATAAACTTCAACAAGTATTTCCTTCGGAAGAAATACACTGATCTTCATTTTAAGTGTTAATCTGTTCTTATGGTTTGTCATTAAATGAAGAAATGAAGGATTGGATAAATGAAAATCATAGTATCTAAATCTCTTACTCCAGACTTTCCTCTAACTTCTCTAACCAAATTGCTAAGACCATTAACAAAATATTTTAAAATGGGAATGACTGGTGTTCATTTTTTAATCTTCTAGCAGTGGCATAAATGAGAAGCTAGAAGAATCAAAGACATGTAACTGGAGGAACAAAAAACCTAGTTTTCCTTCAAGGATTTTTAACTTATTGGGGGGTTGGTATGACTTCTCCAGAGGTGACTCTAATGCTCCAACTCAGATGTTCTAAACTCACTTAGAAATTTGGGAGGAGGAGGAAGAAGATGGTGGAGGAGTAAGACGGGGAGATTGCCAGCCTCCCCACAAACACATCAAAAATTCATCAAGATATGGAACAATTCCTACAAAGCAACCTCTAGGCAACTTCAGAAGACCCCAGGCCTCCAGGGAGGCAGGATAAGCTCCCTGGAATGACATAGGAGAGAGGATGGAGACATAAAAAGGGAAAAGATGGAAAATTTCTGGATGGGAGCTTGTGCCCTGAGGGAGGGAGGGAGTCGTGAAGCTGGAAGAGTTCCCATGCACTGGGACGCTCCCTCACAGGGAGCTTTTTATCTTGGGGGTCCCAAGGGGGAGTAGCAGAATCTCAGAAAGCTGGACAAAGCAAAGACTTAGAGGGCAGAAAACAGAGAAAGCTGCACTTCTCAACAAAATTCTACAAACAGAATTCAACAACACATTAAAAAGCTCATACACCATGATCAAGTTGGGTTTATTCCATGTTTGCAAGGGTTCTTCAATATATGCAACTCAATCAATGTGATACAGATTAACGAATTGAAAGATAAAAAGCATATGATCATCTCAATAGATGCAGAAAAAGCCTTTGACAAAATTAAGCACCCATTTATGATAAAAAAAAAAAAAAAAAACACTTCAAAAATGGGCCCAGAAGGAACTTACCTCAATATAGTAAAGGCAACATATGATAATATATGATAAGCCCACAGCAAACATTATTCTCAATGGTGAAAAACTGAAAGCATTTCTTCTAAGATCAGGAACAAGACAAGGGTGTCCACTCTTACCAATATTATTCAACATAGTTTTAGAAGTCCTAGCTACAGCAATTAGAGAAGAAAAAGAAATAAAAGGAATTCAGACAGGAAAAGAAGTAAAACTCTATTTGCAGATGACATGATACAATACATAGAAAACCCAAAAAAAACCTGTCAGAAAATTACTAGAGCTAATCAGTGAATTTAGCAAAGTTGCGGGATACAAGGTCAATACACAGAAATCACTTGCATTCCAATATACTAATAATGAAAAATCAGAAAGTGAAATTAAGGAATCAATTCCATTCATCATTGAAACAAAAAGAATAAAATATCTAGGAATAAACCTACTTAAGGAGACAAAAGAACTGTATATGGAAAATTATAAGACATTGATGAAAGAAATTAAAGACAACATAAACAGATGGAGAGATAGTCCATATTCCTGGGAAGGAAGAATCAATATTGTGAAAATAACTATACTACCGAATGCAATCTACAGATTCAATGTTATCCCTATCAATTTACCAATAACATTTTTCACAGAACTAGAACAAAAAACTTCCATAATTCATATGGAAACACAAAAGACCCTGAATATTCAAAGCAGTCCTGAGAAAGAAGAGTGGAGTTGGAGGAATCAACCTTCCTGACCTCGGACTATCCTACAAAGCTACGGTCATCAAAACAGTATGGCACTGGCACAAACAGTGGAATAAGATAGAAAGCCCAGAAATAAACCCATGCACCTATGGGTACCTTATTTTTGACAAAGGAGGCAAGAATATACAATGGGGCAAAGACAGCCTCTTCAATAAGTGGTGCTGGGAAAACTGGACACCTACATGTAAAAGAATGAAATTAGAACACTTCCTAATGCCACACACAAAGATCGACTCAAAATGGATTAAAGACCTGAATGTAAGACCAGAAACTATAAAACTCATAGAGGAAAACATAGGCAGAACACTCGATGACATAAATCAAAGCAAGATTCTCTATGACCCACCACTTACAGTAATGGAAATAAAAACAAAAATAAACAAGTGGGACCTAATTAAACTTAAAAGCTTTTGCACAGCAGGAAACTACAAACAAGGTGAAAAGATAACCCTCAGAATGGGAGAAAATAATAGCAAGTGAAACAACTGACAAAGGATTAATTTCCAAACTATACAAGCAGTTCATACAACTCAATACCAGAAAAACAAACAATCCAATCAAAGAGTGGAAAAAGGCCAAAACAGACATTTCTCCAAAGAAGATATACAGATGGCTAGTGAACACATGAAAAGATGCTCAACAATGCTCATTATTAGAGAAATGCAAATCAAAACTACAATGAAATACCACCTCACACCAGTCAGAATGCCCATCATCAAAAAAGTCTACAAACAACAAATGCTGGAGAGGGTGTAGAGAAAAGGCGTTGCTGGTTGCTCTTGCATTGCTGGTGAGAATGTAAATTGATACAGCCACTATGGAAGATGGTATGGAGATTTCTTAAGAAACTAGGAATAAAACCACCATATGACCAGCAATCCCCCAACTAGGCATATACCCTGAGGAAACCAAAACCGAAAAAGACACAAGTACTCCAATGTTCATTGCAGCACTATTTACAATAGCTAGAACATGGAAGCAACCTAGATGTCCATTGACAGATGAATGGATAAAGAATCTGTGGTACATATATACAATGGAATATTACTCAGCCATAAAAAGGAATGCATTTGAGTCAGTTATAATGAGGTGGACGAACCTAGAGCCCATCATACAGAGTGAAGTAAGTCAGAAAGAGAAAGTTAAATATTGTATACTAACGCATATATATGGAATCTAGAAAGATGGTACTGATAAACTTATTTGCAGGGCAGCAAGGGAGAAACATACATAGAAAACAGATTTATGGACACATGGGGAGGGAAGGAGAGAGAGGGTGCTGCTGCTACTGCTAAGTCACTTCAGTAGTGTCTGACTCTGTGCGACCTCACAGATGGCAGCCCACCAGGCTCTCCCGTCCCTGGGATTCTCCAGGCAAGAACACTGGAGTGGGTTGCCATTTCCTTCTCCAGTGCATGAAAGGGAAAAGTGATCTCTCAGTCATGTCCAACTCTTTACGACCCCATGGACTGCAGCCTACCAGGCTCCTCTGTCCACAGGATTTTCCAGGCAAGAGTACTGGAGTGGGTTGTCATTGCCTTCTCTGGAGAGAGGGTGAGATGTATGGAAAGAGTAACATGGAAACTTACAATATCATATGTAAAATAGATAGCCAATGGGAATTTGTTGTATGACTCAGGGAACTCAAACAGGGGCTCTGTATCAACCAAGAGGGGTAGGATGGGGAGAGAGATGGGAGGGAGTTTTGGGAGGGAGGAGACATAGGTGTACCTATGGCTGATTCTTGTTGATGTTTGACAGAAAACAACAAAATTCTGTAAAGCAATTAACCTTCAATTAAAAAATAAATTAAAAAAAATAAATCTGAGGTGAAGCGGTATACATGTATGACCTGAAGCATTCTAACTGGCCTTGGTCTGTTACTGTAGATAGGCTTCTTACAAGAATGCCTAGTTTTGCCTTGTGTAGTATCTATAATGTTATAAAATAAACAGTTGTCTCTGATTCCATTCAGAAGGTCTAAGAGTTTGCTAACATGGCCTTTTCCTTGGGAGGAGGAATGTTCATGTATTTTAAAAAGCATGATTATTGCTGGGTGGAGGAAAATGGAAACAATGAAAAACAAAAAAGGTCTATGACATGATCACTGCTCTAAAAAAAATCTTAAAATCTAACTGTGAAAACAAGCCTTTAAACTTACATGCAAGGTTCAATCATTTGAATTAAATAGCAAAAAGTATCTACCAGCCTAGTGGTGGGGGGAGAACAAAGATCAATCAAGTCCAGAGATACTAAGATTTACTGGAAGGCATGATACTTAAGATTGGTCTTGAAGGATGGAAGAAGAGAAGAGAAAAAAGCATCTAGGCAAGGAAATAGCAGATGCTAAAATGGGGCAGTGGGAATGGTCACGGTCTTCTGAAAGGACCATGATAATGTTAACTTCACTGAAGCAAACCATTCTTGAGTTTCAAGAAAACTTTGAATCAATTCGGATGATGATGTTAGTTTCTTCCTATTATACCATCACCTTCAACTCAACAAAGGTTCTGCTATTCTCCTTTTACTAGAAAAGAAAGAGAGAAAGAAAGAGGGAAGGAAGATGTGGGAAGATAGGAGGGGGTCAGGGGAGGATGGGAGAGGAGGAAGGGGAAAAAATAAAAAAAAAGAGGAAGAGGGAGAGAGAGAGGGGAAAGAGAAAAAAAAGGAGAGCAACTTTATTCAAAATGTCATAATAAAGAAGCAAAAAGACATTGCCAATTTTTTTTTGCAGGTAGAGAACAAAGTCGGCTTTCCCAGGCAGAGTATGAACACATTCTGTGTTATATGATCCCTGTATGCCCGGAATGTCATTAATTAGACAGAAACAAATGACTGGAGATTTGCCAAATACAGCTCAGGAGATCAAGGGCTACGTACTCACACGTTTTCACCTATGCTCTGGAATCCTACACAGTATGTGTAGATTTGTCAGGAGCTTGACAGGAGTCTGAATTAATACTAGGTTTCAACAGAGCACTGGCTCCTGGCATAGATGGTCTCATAAATATACAATTTCTTTTAGCTGGACACCAAATAGAAAGACATGTGATCAGTGGCATGAGTTAGGGGAAAAGCCAACATAAAAGTTTACTGGTGCTCCTTGAAAAATCTGCAGCAAACGTTTACTCGGAGGTGACTGGAAGCAATGAAGATGTTCACAATTACATGATAACAGTAAGTGCTCCATAAACATGAACTATTCTATGTGCCTAGTACTATTATAAACATACCGTGTGCATGATCTCATGTAATCCTCACAACCCAAGATGAAGAGTAGTTACCTCCACACATTATGTATGAGGAAATCAGAGTTCAAGTTAAGTTACATAACCTGTCCAAATTCACATAGTGACATTGACCTGATGGAACACAAATGGCCTGAATCTATTAAAACAAAGGTAGAATTTACTTCAAAGACATAATTACTGTAGTATGGATTTCTTCAGCATTTTCCTCTCCTCCATTTCCTCTGATAAGATTATAATGAAAAGGCATACAAGAAATAATCTGCAGTTCTTGTATAAATTTTATCAAAAAGTAATTGCTGGGGAGAATATTTCTGAATAGTCAAAGGAAGAGGAATGGAGGCATGATATTCAAAGGTAAAGATTTCTTAGGACACTAAGGGAAAGCTGTAAAACAGTGAAGATAATTCTGTTCTTTAAAATGGTTCGTCTTGTCTCTTCAGCTATGAAGGGACACATAAAAATTAAAATTTATAAAAGACTTTAGCATTTCTTATCTTCTCTCAGTCATTTGTCATTCTGTGACTGTAAGATTACAAGTTCCAAGGAGCTTTACTTACTTTATGACCTGGCCTTCCTGTCATTTCTTGAATAAGTCAGGCTTGTTTCTATCACCTGGAATTTTCACAATACTTGTTCCCTCCACTTGGAATTTACAGCAAACTTTTCAACACCCACGGCTCTGTTCCGCTATCAGATCCTCAGGTTGACCTTTCCTGACTAACTAACCTATTTTAGGATGTTTCTCCTTTTTCCCTACCCACGACTCAATCTTCCTCACACTCTATTTCAAGAGCCTGCTTTCTTCTCCTCAGAACACCACTTTCAGAAGGTCTTTATTAATTAATCCACTTTTAAGTTATGCTTTATTTACATGGTTATATATAAAATTGTGTTTTAGTCATTAGTGCTTTTTCAGTACTTATAAAATTAGTTGGTATATACTATGTAGTTGGTAAACATTTGTTGAATGAATGAATACCACTATATCAGTCAGTGAGAATGGGATAATCCTAAGTGAGACATGTTTGGTCAGCTTCACAATTTAGAAAGTGCACACATATTCGTCAATAATCAATATCCTCCAGGACGTTATCCTGCATGCCAACTAGTTATATTAAAACACCTATAATGCAGGGAACTCTGTTTGCTATCAGGAGTCTTATTTGCTTGAAGGTCCTTGGCTCAACTTAAATGCTTGGTATAACTGTGTGACCAGTTACTGCTGAAATTCCTTTCAAAGCATTGGCTTAAGAAGGACAGTCAGTAGAATGTACAAGAGTAACAAAATGTGTTGTTTCAATGAGTTTTGAAGTTTTTATTGCCATTTCCAACAGACAGTAAAGTTCTTGCTTTCATTTGCCAAAAATGTCCCTGAAAAAAGTGAGGTTTTTATTTCTGCTTTTTGGACTAGTACAAGTTATACTGCCCAGAGTAGCTACAAGGTAACATCATGTACTACAGACTATTTGTGTCCCTTCCAAATTTAAATGTTGAAACCTATTCCCTCAATGTGGTAGCATCTGAAGCGGGGGCCTTTGAGAGATGACTAGGTCATGAGAGCAGAGCTTTCATGAATGGGATTAGTACCCTTATCAAAGAGACCCCAAAAAATCCCTCACTCCTCCTGCCCATGTGAAGACAGAAAAAAGGCAGCCAGTGATGAGTCAAGAAGCAGATACTCATCAAACACGAAATCTGCTGATTACCTGATCCTGGACTTCCCAGTCTTGAGAAGTGTTTATAAGCCACCTACTCTATGGTATTTTGTTTTATCAGCCTAAACAGACTAAGATGTCAACAGCTAAGAAATGAAAGCTAGCCAGTCAGATCAGGTAATTTTTTGTTTATAACCCAGAGCTACTTTGGAATTTTCTGAGTATTCAAGGAGAGAATGGTAACCAGGGCTGAGAATTCAGTCTCACACTTTGGATGTTCATATGCTTCCTTTGATGATTTATATAGGAATTTGCAATGTGCCCATCATGGGTTCCATCCCATTCCATTTTCACTGGCCTGATGTTATACTGAAGGATTAGCAGCTTGGATCTGTCCTTGCTTCTCAATTTCCCACTTCTGGGCTTGGCAAAACCCATATTTGGATTTGGAAGAAGATACAGGTAGCAAATGGTTAACCTTAAACTGAGAAGCAATTATGTTTCAAAAACAATTACTGGCATTTTTGCTGCTAAATGATTTTTTGTATGTTTTCATTTGCAAAATGAGGCTTAGGTAACAAGTAACAAGAAGAAAATTCTATATTAGAATTGACAAAGAGAACTCAGTTCCTTCCATTATCTCCAATGGAAGTCTTGATGTTTTTGGTTAAACTGATAGTGAAAGTTTTTCCTACTGTCTTCTCTTTTCAATCAAAGGAAGAATCGACGGTTCACTTCCATCAAGATTTCTGCTCTTTATTCATCAAGGAGTTCTGTTTCATTTTTAGGATATCACACGTTGTTTCAAACTTTTCACTATGGAAGTGAAAACAGATGTTGTGATCCTTGGACATATATGGTGGAAAGAAACCCCACTCCTCCTGTAGTCCGGTATAGTCTCTGGTCACAAGAGCCTTTCCTAACTGAATGCACATTACTAATCATTCTATTTTGTGGATTATTGTGAAAATGTATATCCCATTTTGTATTCATTAACTGATAATTTTTTAAAGATTTATAAGTCGCATGTTTATCTTGGAAACATTTCTAGCAATTTCACCTTAAAACTTGGCATTGTGGTTCATATATCTGAAAAGGATGCCTTTAGTAAAACATAATGTTCAATGCTTCATGTGAAATTCTTCTAGAAAAGCTTTTGGCCCTTTATTATCATTCCAGGGCAGGTGTAAAGTGAGAAAGCTGATAGAATCAGCACATGGGGCAATATTTAGTGAACTGCACAAAGGCAAACAATACGGTAAGGAAACCCATAATAAATCCACTGTTATCAGGATTGCAATAGAATATAGAAAAATGGCAGTGCAAGAATGCTCCTTTGAATAGCTATGCAAAACCTTTCAGACTACCAAAGTGTAATAAAAGCCCCAGCTTGAGTAGTCACTAAAGTTGACAAATCCTGGCTTAAACACTCTCCCTCCCTTTTTCCATTTTAAGTAGCTGGTATATTTTTAAAAGAATATAAAAACAAACATTAACAGAAAGAAAATCAACAAATTGTGGCAATATCCAAGAGGAACATATATCACCAGAAAATGATAAGTAAAATAAATAAAAGGCCAAATTCTAGTCCTTATCCTGTGAGTACTTTTACCTTAATTCTATAAGAATGTCTGCAAAAAATTATCATTATAAATTATGAAATTTGTAAACTTTCTAATTTATTTTTTATTGAAGGATAATTGCTTTACAGAATTTTGTTGTTTCCTGTCAAACCTCAACATGAATCAGCCATAGGTATACATATATCCCCTCCCTTTTAAAGCTCCCTCCCATCTCCCTCCCCATCCCACCCCTCTAGATTGATACAGAGCCCCTGTTTGAGTTTCCTGAGCCATACAGCAAATTCCGTTGGCTATCTATTTTACATATGGTAATGTAAGTTTCCATGTTACTCTTTCCATACATCTCACCCTCTCCTCCCCTCTACCCAAGTCCATAAGTCTATTTTCTATGTCTGTTTCTCCACTGTTGCCCTGTAAGTAAATTCTTCAGCACCATTTTTCTAGATTTCATATATGTGTATTAGAATATGGTATTTATCTTTCTCTTTCTGACTCACTTCACTCTGTATAATAGGTTCTAGGTTCATCCACCTCATTAGAACTGACTCAAGTGCATTCCTTTTTATGGCTGAGTAATATTCCATTGTGTGTGTGTGTGTGTATATATATATATATATATATATACACACACCACAACTTCTTCATCCATTCATCTGTCGATGGACATCTAGGTTGCTTCCATGTTCTAGCTATTGTAAATAGTGCCGCAGTGAACAATGGGATACATGTGTCTCTTTCAATTTTGGTTTCCTTAGGGTACATGCCTAGTTGGGGGCCTGCTGGGTCACATGGTGGTTTTATTCCAAGTTTTTTAAGGAATCTCCATACCATCTTCCATAGTGGCTATATCAATTTACATTCCCACCAGCAGTGCAAGAGTGTTCCCTTTTCTCCACACCCTCTCCAGCATTCACTGTAGACCTTTTGATGTTGGCCATTCTGACCGGTGTGAGGTGATATCTCACTGTGGTTTTGATTTGCATTTCTCTAACGATGAGTGATGTTGAACATCTATTCATGTGTTCGTTAGCCATCTGTATTGTCTTCTTTGGAGAAATGTCTGTTTAGGTCTTTTTCCCACTTTTTGATTGGGTTGTTTGTTTTTCTGGTATTGAGTTGTATGAGCTGCTTGTATAGTTTGAAAATTAATCCTTTGTCAGTTGTTTCACTTGCTATTATTTTCTCCCATTCTGAGGGCTGGCTTTTCATCTTGCTTATAGTTTCCTTTGCTGTGCAAAAGCTTTTAAGTTTAATCAGGTCCCACTTGTTTACTTTTGTTTTTATTTCCATTACTCTAGGAGGTAGGTCATAGAGGATCTTGCTTTATGTCATCGAGTGTTCTGCCTATGTTTTCCTCTATGAGTTTTAGAGTTCTGGTCTTACATTCAGGTCTTTAATCCATTTTGAGTTGATCTTTGTGTGTGGCATTAGGAAGTGTTCTAATTTCATTCTTTTACATGTAGGTGTCCAGTTTTCCCAGCACCACTTATTGAAGAGGCTGTCTTTGCCCCATTGCATATTCTTGCCTTTGTCAAAAATAAGGTACCCATAGGTGCATGGGTTTATTTCTGGGCTTTCTATCTTGTTCCATTGATCTATATTTCTGTTTTTGTGCCAGTACCATACTGTCTTGATGACTGTAGCTTTGTAGTATAATCTGAAGTCAGGAAGCTTGATTCCTCCAGCTCCATTCTTCTTTCTCAAGACTGCTTTGGCTATTTGGGGTCTTTTGTGTTTCCATATGAATTGTAAAAGTTTTTGTTCTATTTCTGTGAAAAATGTTATTGGTAAATTGATAGGGATAACATTGAATCTGTAGATTGCATTTGGTAGTATAGTCATTTTCACAGTATTGATTCTTCTTACCCAGGAACATGGAGTATCTCTCCATCTGTTTATGTCATCTTTGATTTCTTTCATTAGTGACTTACAATTTTCTGTGTACAGTTCTTTTGTCTTCTTAGGTAAGTATATTCCTAGATACCTAATTCTTTTTGTTACAATGGTGAATGGGACTGAGTCCTTAATTGCTCTTTCTGATTTTTCATTGTTAATATATAGAAATGCAAGTGATTTCTGTGTATTGATTTTGTATCCCGCAACTTTGCTAAATTCACTGATTAGCTCTAGTAATTTTCTGATACTATATTTTGGGTTTTCTACATACAGTATCATGTCATCTGCAAACAGTAACAGCTTTACTACTTCTTTTCCGATATGGATTCCTTTTATTTCTTTTTTCTTCTCTGACTGCTGTAGATAGGACTTTCAGAACTATGTTGAATAATATTGGTGAGAGTGGACAGCCTTGTCTTGTTCTTGATCTTAGGGAGAATGCTTTCAGTTTTTCACCACTGAGAATAATGTTTGCTGTAGGCTTAGCATACATGGCCTTTACTATGTTGAGGTAGGTTCCTTCTATGCCTATTTTTTGAAGAGTTTTAATCATAAATAGGTGCTGAATTTTGTCAAAGGCTTTTTCTGCATCTATTGAGATGATCACACGGTTTTTATCTTTCAATTTGTTAATATGGTGTATCATATTAATTGATTTCCATATATTGAAGAATCCTTGCATCCCTGGAATAAACCCAACTTGATCATGGTGTATGAGGTTTTTGATGTGTTGCTGAATTCTGTTTGCTAAAATTCTGTTGAGGATTTTTGCATTTAGGTTCATCAGTGATATTGGCCTGTAGTTTTCTTTTTTGTGTGTTGTCTTTGGTTTTGGTACAAGGGTGATGGTGGCCTCATAGAATTTAAACTTTATTAAGTGTTTTCACTAAAAAGCTAGTATATGCAATATTACTGATTAAGGACACTAACATTCATACAACCAAGTGAGGATTTTCCCTTACAGTGGGGAAAATTATATGTCTATTCCACTGACAAATGTACTGTACATTTTTTGCTTTCTAGCACATTTCTTTTGGAATGGGCTTTAGTATCATTTTAGGAAGTCAGACAAAATCCATCTAATTACTCTTAAAATTAATCTTTTTTTTTTTATAGAACCAAAAACTTCCCACCTTGGTCACTAGACCTATTTCCAAATGACTCCTGTTTCAAAAACAAAGATACTATCAATTCAAGAGCTGTAAAAGTCAGTATACATGGGGACCTTATATCATCTCTTGCATCCATCTTTTCTTTTTCATTCCTGCAGTCAATGTCCCAGTCCAAGTCCTCATTTCCCCTTCCCAGATCTCTGTCTTTTAAGTAATATCTTTCTGATGATCAATTATGCACACTACCACCAAGATCATCTTCTCAAAGCATAACTCTTCTGTCTTTCACCCTCTTGGCCACAAATGTTCCATGGCTTCCAGGGAAGATTCTCCACTCTCTCACCTTCTAACACTCACATAGTACACACTATGTGCCCAGCACTATTCTAGGTGGTTACATTTATTATTCTTCATATCAACTCTGTAAGGAAGGTAAAAATATTATCCCCATTTTACAGAGTTCAAGTCACTTGTCAAAGAACACAGATAATAAGTTTCAGTACTGAGATTTTTACCAAGGGATTCTGGCTCCAGAGTTCTACTTGCCTGTTTATTTTCCTAGCTTAACTATGATTCATCATTCTCTGACTAAACCAAATGCTTTTCTGCTTTGGGGTATTGGTTACAATTCTCTCTGTGCTGGCTATCCACATCCATCAAGTTCCATCTGAAATACCATCTCTTCCATGAAGCTCACTCAGATACTTCTACAAATAGTACAATAATGTATTTTGTACTATCTGTACATACATTGCTAAATTATAACTCTTGCAGGAGCAGAACCATTTCTCGTTTTCACTGGCCCCCTTCAGTGTCAGTTACTAACAGGGAAGACTGGCAGGCAATTGCTACAATCAAAATAAATGAACTACTGATGGGTGAAATCATGAAAATAAATACATTCACCATAGGCAAAACACAAGTCTAAGTTTTTGAGAATTTTTCTTTTTTTATTTCTACAGATGCCTGCATCCTCCATCTATTTGGAGCTACTCTTCCTCTTATTCCTATGAAATAAAATCAATAAAAATGTTCCTTTTCTTTCAGTTTTTGTTTAATTAAGATGATTTTCTATATGATTGATTATAAAGGCCATAATTATACTATCAAATTCTTTCAAAACAACAATTTAATGTAAAATCTTAACACTTGGCAGTGTTTAACTCTAAAACGTAATAATTTTTAAAAACCTGTGTGGGAATAAGGTGAATTTATTCAGGCTATTTATTTCTGCTGGAATGCAAAAGAAAGTTGTAGCTACCTTATTATTTACTACTATAGCAAGTTCCAGGAGTTGGTAATGGACAGGGAAGCCTGGAGCGCTGCAGTCCATGGGGTTGCAAAGAGTTGGACATGACTGAGCGACTCAACTGACTAAACTGATACTCTACTGTAAAGAGAAAAGGTTTATAAGTTGTTAGAAATAGTAGAAGGCCGTGCCAAACCAAGATTCCTTTCTGATGTGTTTATAAGGGGCATCAGTTATTATAAAACCAGGAAAGACAACATGACAACAGAAGAATACAGCCCGAGCAAGGTACACACTAGTAGGTGATCCTTTTTTTTTTTTTAATTTTTTATTTATTTTAATTGGAGGCTAATTACTTTATAATACTGTAGTGGTTTTTGCCATACATTCACATGAATCAGCCATGGGTGTACATGTGTTCTCCATCCTGAACACCCCCTCCTACCTCCCTCCCCATCCTATATTTAAAATATTTAGGGAAAAAAGAATCAAGAGGATTGTGAGGTTAGAAGAGGACTCGTTAGAATCTTCTTGAGGGACTGGAGATATGACGGCAGAATAGAAGGAACTCACCTTCTCTCATCTCTCATGAAAACACCGAAATCACAACTGATGAATAACCATCAACAAAAAAACCTAGAACCTACCAAAAAAGATATTCTACATCTAAAGACAAAGAAGGAGCCACAGCAAGATGGTAGGAGGGGTGCTTTTGCAATATAATCAAATCCTGTCAGTTGGGTGACCCACAAATTGGAAAATAATTATGTCACAGAGGTTCTCCCACAAGAGTGAGAGTTCTTAAACTCATGTCAGACTACCCAGCCTGCGGGTCTGGGATCAAGAGGAGGAGCCCCTAGAGCATTTGGCTTTGAAGGCCAGTGAGGCTCGAGTGCAAGAACTCCACAGGTCTGGAAAAAACACAGGCTCTTCTCTGACCCAGGGCAAAGCAATGACTCCATAGGAGTCTGAGCCAGATCTATCTACAGGATTTGGACGGTATCCTGGGGTTGGTGAAGGTTGGCTATGGCCCAGTGCAGGGTCAAGGACACTGGTGGTGGATCCAGGCCCCTAGGGAATATGCATTGGTGTGAGCTCTCTCAAAGGTTGCCATTTTGGCATTAAGATCTGGCCCCATCCAATAGCCTCCAGGCTCTAGTGCTGGAAAGCCTCAGGCCAAACAACCAGAAGGGCAGGAACACAGCCCCACCTGTCAACAGACAGGCTGCCTAAAGTCGTTCTGAGCCCACAGTCACCTTTAGATGCACCATTTGACATGACCCAGCCCCTAGAGAGACAAGATCCAGCTCAACCCATCAATGGACAGAGATCAGTCCCTCATACCAGGAAGCCTGAACAAGCCTCAGAACCAACCTCACTCACTAGGGGGCAGACACCATAAGTAAAAAGAACTACAATCCTGCAGCCTATGGAAAAGAGCCTACAGACACAGAAAGCTAGACAAAATGAGACTGGAGAGGAATATGATTGAAAAAAAGAAAGATAAAACTCCAGAAGAACAACTAAGTGAAGTATAGATGGGTAACATGCCTGAAAAAGAATTCAGAGTAAGTATAATAAAGACGATACAAGATCTCAGAAAAAGATTGGAGGCACAGAATGAGATGATACAAGAAATGTTTAAAAAACAGGTAGAAAATTTAAAGAACAAACAGAAATAAACAATACAACGACTTAAACGAAAAATATACCAGAAGCAATCAATAGCAGAATAGCTGAGGCAGAGGAAGGGATAAGTGAACTGGAAGACAGACTGGTGGAAATCACTGCCACAGAACAAAAAGAAAAAAGAATGCAAAGAAATGAGAACAGACTAAGAGATCTCTGGGACAACATGAAACACACCAACATTCGCATTATAAAGGTCCCAGAAGGAGAAGACAAAGAGAAAGGACCTGAGAAAGTATATGAAGAGATAATAACTGAAAACATCTTTAACATGGGAAAGGAAACACTCAAGTCCAGAAAGTACAGATAGTCCCATACAAGATAAACCCAAGGGGGATTATTCCAAGACAGACATTAATCAAATTAACAAAAATTGAAGACAAAGAGAAAATGTTAAAATCAACAAGTAAAAAGCAACAAATAACATCTAAGGGAATCCCCTAAAGTTATCAACTGATTTTTCAGTAGAAACTGTGCAAGCCAGAAGGGAATGGCATGAAATATTTAAAGTGATGAAAGTGAAAAGCATGCAAACAAGAATACAGAGCAAGGCTCTCATTCACAGAAAAATCAAAAGCTTTACAGACAAACAAAAGCTAAGAGAATTCTGCAAAACTAACCCAGCTTTACAACAAATGCTAAAGGAACTTCTCTAGGTGGAAAAGGTAAAGCCACAACTAGTAACAAGAAAATTACAAATGGGGAAGCTCACTGGTAAAGGTAAACATACAGGAAAGGTTGAAAATCATCCACACACATTGCTGGTATCGAAACCAGCAATCATGAGGAGAATATAAATGCAGGTTATTGGAAACACATTTGAAAGTAAGAGACCAGGAACCTAACACAATCTTGTATGATTATAGACAACTATATCAAAACCTCATGGTAGCTGCAAACCAAAAAACTACAATAGATATACACACACAAAATAATTAAAAAAAAAAAAAAATCTAAATCCAACACTAAAGACAGTCTTCAAGTCACAAGAGAACAAAAGACCAATGCAAGAAAAAAGACCTGCAAAAACAAATCCAAAAATAACAAAACGGCAAGAACAACACAAATATCAATAACTAGCTTTGATGAAAAAGAATTAAATACTCCAACCAAAAGACACAGAACAGCTAAGTGGATACAAAAACAAAACCAGTATATATGCTGTCAAAAAGAGACCCACTTCAAATCTAGGAACACATACAGATTGAAAGTGAGGGGAAAAGGTAATGGAAATCAAAGGAAAGCTGGGTAGCAATACTCACATAAGGAAACATTCTCATTCACCACTGCATCAAAATAAAACAAAATACCTAGGAATAAACTAGCTAAAGAGATAAAAGACCTATACTGAAAACCATAAGGTACTGATGAAAGAAATCAAAGATGATATAGACAAATAGAAAAATACAACATGTTATTGGATTGGAAGAATCAATACTGTCAAAATCACTACCCAAAGCAATCTACAGATTGATTGACTGTAATCCCTATCAAATTACCAATGGCATTTTTCACAGAATTAGACAAAAAAATTTTACAATTTGTATGCAAACACAAAAGACCCTAAATAGCCAAAGCAATCCTGAGAAAGAAAAACAAAGTTAGAAGAATCAGGCTGCCTGATTTGAGACTATACTACAAAGCTACAGTCATGTTAAAAAGTATGGTACTGGCACAATAACAAGAAATACAGATCAACAGAACAGGATAGAAAGCCCAAAAATAAACCTACACATCTATGGCCAATTTACCTACAAAAAGGAAGCATGAGTATACAATGGAAGAAAAGACAGTTTCTTCAGAAAGCAGTGCTGGAAAAACTGGACAATTACATGTTAATGAATGAAATTAGAACATTCTATAACACCATACACAAAAATCAATTCAAAATGGATTAAAGACCTAAACATAAGACTAGATACTGTAAAACTCTTTGAGGAAAACATAGGCAAAATATTCTTTGACATAAATCATAGCAATGTCTTTTTTATCCACCTCCTAGAGAATGAAAATAAACAAATGGGATCTAATTAAACTTAAAAGCTTCTGCACAACAAAGGAAACTATAAAGAAAATGAAAAGACAACAGAAAAAAATGGGAGAAAATATTTGCAAATGATAATCTCCAAAATTTACAAATAGCTCATATAGCTCAATAATAATAAAAAAAAAGAACCCAGTCAAAAAATGGGCAGAAGAGCTAAACAGATATTTCTCTAAAGAAGACACACTGATGGCCAAGAGGCACATGAAAAGATGCTCAACATCATTAATTGTTAGAGAAATGCAAATCAAAACAATGATGTATCATCTCACACCAGTCAGAATGGTCATCATCAAGAAGTCTACAAATAATAAATGCTGGAAAGGGTATGGAGGAAAAGGAACCTTCTTGTACTGTTGGTGGGAATGTAAACTGATACAGCCACTATGGACAACAGTAAGGAGGTTCCCTAAAAAAACTAAAAATAGAGCTACTATATGACCCAGCAATCCCACTCCCGGGCATGTTATCTGGGAAAAAACATGGTTAGAAAGGATATATGTACCCGAATGTTCCTTGAAGCACTGTTTACAATAGTCAAGACAACAAAGCAATCTAAATGTCCATCCACAGAGGAATGAATAAAGATATGGTAAATAAATACATAAAAAAGAATGAAAAATTGCCATTTGCAGCAAAATGGATGGACCTAGAAATTATCATACTAAGTGAAGTTAGGCAGAGAAAGAGAAATATCATGATACCACTTCTATGTGGAATCTTAAAAAATGATACAAATGAATTTATTTTAAAATCAGACTCAAAAACAAACAACTTAAGGTTACCAAAGGGGAAGGGGTCGAAGGGGGAAGGATAAATTAGGAGTTTTGGATTAACACACTGATGCTGCTGCTGCTGCTGCTAAGTCGCTTCAGTGGTGTCTGACTCTGTGTGACCCCATAGATGGCAGCCCACTGGGCTCCGCCATCCCTGGGTTTCTCCAGGCAAGAACACTGGAGTGGGTTGCCATTTCCTTCTCCAATGCATGAAAGTGAAAAGTGAAAGTGAAGTCGCTCAGTCGTGTCTGACTCTTTGCGACCCCATGGACTGCAGCCCACCAGGCTTCTCCGTCCATGGGATTTTCCAGGCAAGAGTACTGGAGCACACTACTATATATAAAATAATCAATATGGACCTACTGTATTGCACATGGAACTCTACTCAATAGTCTATAAAAGCCTATTTTGGAAAAAATCTAAAACTATATACATATATATACACAACTGAATCACTTTGCTGTACCCCTGAAACTAACACAACATAGTAAAACAACTATACTACAATATAAAATAAAAATTAAATTAAAAATGTTAAAAATAAATAACATTTTCATTATGCACAGGAAAAATTTAATCTCCTTCCTTTGGCTGGGAACACATATACAGCACAGCTATTCTAGGTAAATTAAGAACATTCTTCATGTTTGGTCTCTCTTAGGGTTGGAGATTCTATCATTTTCTTTTGTCATTCATACAGCACTTATGTTACATTTAAGTTTATTTCTCTTCTTCTTTCCTGAAGATGGACAAGAACTGACAACCATCGTTTCCATAACAAGAGCCTTCCTGTACCTGAGGATAATGTTTAATCACTGATCAGTATTTTTTATCTCAAGAACAAAAAGAGTAACTTCTTTTAAGTGTTACAAAAATATGATTTAATGTTGATCTACATGTAACATCCAAGAACTCTAAGCAAGTGAGGGAAGAGGAAAGGAATAATCAAAAAGAAAGGAACAGCAGGCCAGATGAAATAGGAAATAAAGGTTACATGGAAAGAATAAAGAAAACATCCTTGATGTACTCCAAAAATAATATCTGAGTGCTCATCATTTGCAAGGCACTATGTAGAGGGCTTTATGCAGTTGTCATGTAGCTAACACTTAACTGAATGTCAAGCATCATTCTATGCGTTTTTCATATATGAACTCACATAATGTGCAGTCTTCACAACATCCCAAGGATAGGATATTCCCATATTTCAGATAAGGAACTGAAACAGAGGCTTGTAACACCTTTATATTCTTGGTGCATTCTTTTAAGGACATCATTATTCCTATTTTACAGATGTAAAAACTGAGTATCACATTAAATAACATGCCCATGATCAACAGAGTTGGTAAGTAAGAGAGCTGGGTTTTAAACTAAGAATTCTCTGATTCCAAAGTACTTTCTGACTACATGTTTAACTTGAGAAAAAAGAAAATACTAGTACCAATAAGCATAATAGAGTGTATCACATGCCAGGCACTATTAAGAGAGTTGGGGAAATGAAACTCAAACACAGCAGATCCCGTTTCAGAGCTATGCTCTTACCACAACACCAGATGGCCTCTTGTAATCAAAATATATAATGGGAGCAACTGTTGGGGATCATGAAAAATGAGAATGGTCTCACAGGTAAATATATGCTGGTACTGTCATATAACTAATACTGGTTGAACACTTACTAAATACTTCTGGAAGACACTGTAGCATGCCACCTAGATCCCCCTCAGGAATGAAGGGCTTATTGGACCAGCTGATGGGAGTTCTAAAAGAAGACAGCACTCAACTACCAGGTTCACTGAAAAAACTTATCTGTGGGGTTGGCTGAGGTCTCCGCTGGGATGCAGTGCAGCTTATTTCCTACAGGTGTTGATCCAAAGAGTAATCCCTAATAAATAAGAAACATCCTGAATGTTTCTCATTTTGACCTGAGAGTTTGTTTCCCTAGGAACCTAACCTGAAACAACATTTCACAGAATCTCATTTAACTCTCACCATCCTATGAATCAGATGCTATTATTCTCATATACTCATTTTACAAATGAAAATACTAACGTTTAACTTTCCCAAGGTCATAGAGCTGGTCAAGGATGGAAACAGAATTTGAATAGAGAATGTAGAATTCTAGAGGCTGTACCCTAAACTTCTACAAAACTGTATATATAAAGACAGACTCTATATATACAGACTGTTTATGTTGAGACTTGTCATTAGTTCAACATGCATTTACTATGGAGGGGAAAGAGGCACTGTGAGGACTTTAAGATCTTAAAGGGAAAAGATATCGAACATTTATGTAAAGTATAGGCAAGAATAATGCTAGCAGATGGAATGACCTGAAATGTAAAGCAGGTAGCCTGAAGAGGAAGACTGGTCAAGAAAACAGTCAAACAATTTTTACCTCGATGGCTTCCACAATTTATTAAGAGGAAAAAATGAAGGGGGGTTCTGGAAGGGGAAAACATGTACATCCATGGTGGATTCATGTCAATGTATAGCAAAACAAATACAATATTGTAAAGTTAAAAAATAGAAAATAAACTAATTAGAAAAAAAAAAAGTTCCCATATGAAAGAGGAGAGGAAAATGTTCAATTAAAGATAAACCTTACACATTAAATAATCTTAAATTCAAAGAGAAAAGGCTTCACTCTCCAATATGCAGTGTTTATCATTTGATACATTTATCATCTTTCCTCATATGAGAGAAGTTGAGAATACAAAATGCCAGCATATGGACCAGACTTTAATGAGAAGTTACAGGGTATATCTGTTCACAATATTCTAAAAGATATGGGTCAGTGTTAAAAGATGGGGGTGGGGAGAGAGGAGTTAAGGCCATAGTTATGGCCATAGCCATAGCTTTTGCCCGAGTTACGCTATTCAATCAAAGATTTCCTCCAGTGTTAAAAATTTCCAAGTACTATTAGCCATCTTAATTTTCTCACTTTTTCCAGGACAGATAAGATTCAAGACATAAATCCTTTGAGTCATATGTAAGCTTAAATTGTGTAGAATCTACTTTTTAAAACTACACTTTTTTTTATGGGCATGAAAATTTTCCTGTATTTCCAACAGAAGGAAGGAGAAAACTACAACTGAAAAAAAAAACAAACAAAAAAAAACAAATATTAAATTTACTCTCAGGGCTCACATGTCCTGGGTACATTTTTGATTTTACACAAAACCCAAAGCAAATTTAAAATACATTCAGAACATGAGAGGGCCTGAAAAACCAAGTTCAGAGAAAATGGGATGCAGTTAGCAAAGATTACATGCATCAGTGAACTGTACTAAATTGAACACTTTTAAATGCCAGAGATTTTCTCTGTGAAACTGGGGGGTTTGAAAGGAAAATCAATAATGTTGGGAAAGAGAAACCTTCTTCACATATCTCTAATTAGTCATGGCAGAATCTGGTGGATTTCCATATTACAACTGGATCAAACTTGTGAAATTGGTTTTGATCCCAGACTCATTCAGCATATCTTCTAGGAGCTCCACTCAAGACAATCAAAGGCTTTTCAACCTTGAATGATCACCAAGATCACTCTTTCAGTGTGCATCCATCCTATATCATGTTCAATGTCTGTCTAATGTTGCCTCCAGCAAATCTCCCTGGAATTACCCTGAAAGAGCTCCATTTATAAGAACAGGCAAAGACTCTTCAAAACTGGTCAGTTTCAACTTTAGCTTGAGCCTTCAAAATCTATATTAGTAAGTGAAACCAGGCATAAAGAGGCATAGTTCTTCGTATCTTTTATTTTTTTAATAAGTGAAATAAATATTGGCCATACTGTTTACATTAGGGCACAAAGTCTTCTGTAAAGTCACTGCTTAAGTCCAATAATGAAATAGGTGAAGGTTTCTGTATTTTTCTAAATAATCAATATCAAAGCTGCTGATGCAAATTTATTTGAACCCCAGGGAATATATCCTTTGAAATTCTGGGAAATTTTTAAAAACAGTGTGCAAATCAATAAGTGAACAAAAACATCTCTGTCAATGTGTACATTTTTATTTGGAGAGGAAATATATCTTTAAATGTAAACTCTCACTACCTCTATGAACCCTTTCCCCAAATGATTTCTTTTACAAACAAAATTCATGACAATGAGCTGAACATAAAAGTCTTTTTGGCCATAATTAAAAGCAGTGTAGATGCCACCTCCCTGAACAGGATGACTTCTCAAGCCCAAAAGCCAGCCTTCTCAGTCTTCCTGTTTCTAATCTTTTGTAATACTCTCATGCTTTTCTCTTTTCCTATCATTTCACATTCAGTTTTGGAGCCTTAGCCAACTGGTATGGTTTGAGGGCATTTTCAGAAGGGATTCTACTGGCCTGGTTTGGTTGGTATATGCTGTTTTGAATGGGATGCATCTATGAGATTAAAATATATTTTTTCATTACTGCCTATTTTCACAGTCCACTGAGCAAAATCACAAAGCAATTTTTTTCCTCCCCTAATTCTCCCTTTCTCCCTTCCTTCTCTTTCTTCCCCTGTGGAGTTCAAATTAAAGAAAGGTGAAAATTGAAGCAGTTGTAGGCAAGGCGATTGCAACATGCATATTTGATTTTTATGATGGATCTAAATTGCTGAATAAGGCCATGGAACAAAGGGAGACTGCAGCTTCCTGCCCATCACATGCAGCCACTGAATGCAGAACAAAAGCTTCAGCCATTAGGGGCTCAGCAGGGAGACACATTATATAAATGACTTTGTCTTTTCTGCCCCCTCCCCCCCTACTGGGTGCACTGGACAGGGATGGGGGTGTGGGGTGGGGTGTGTGTGTGTGTGTGTGTTATGATTTCCCAGGGCAGGAGATAATAAATCCTGGAAGCAGCAGTGGGAATAGAAAACATACAGCGTGTTATGATTCAAAAAGGCCATGCTTTACTCACTGGACCAGTGCAGCTCTCAGCACTGTGGTCAGAGCATCACTGAAGACAACCACTTTCCTGAGGAAGTCAGTGTCTATTCAGAACAACCTGTAGCTTTTCTCTTAACTACTTTTTTCTCTCATCAGGAATGATGAAGCATAAAGAAAAACACTTAGAAAAAATATGAAGGCCTACTATTCCAAGATAAGTGCCAGACCTGCTTAAAGAACCAACTGACATACAGTTCATTGCGACACTAGTTTCCCAGGAAGCTACTATTTTTAATTCTTCCTTCCAGACTCAAGGTTTTTCTTTGGCAGAAAAGGAGATCCATATATCAATAAAAAATCATAAGCTAACACATAGCTGAGTCAACCTGTTTTTAAGAGGCCTCCTGTGGTGCTGACTTGAATAGATGCTACTGTTTTTCCTGGCTTGACATAGCAGTAATCCTATACATATACATTCAACAATCTTTGTATAGACTTTGTTCTGAAGGATTTTAGTAAGCTTCAGAGAGGTGAATCATTTTATTATTTCTAATATTACCGTAAGAGGTAGGGATTAAAAGAGATTCCCTTGGCAAGTTCTAGGTCGAAGCACCGAGTGATTAAGTACATTGAAGGTGATACAGTAAGCTGGAGGCAGGCTAAGAGTGAAACCCAGGTCACTGGATGCTCACTTCAGGCCTAACTATCACATATGTTTCATGAGAGGAAATGACTCAATGATATGTCTCTATTTTTTAGTACAATTCAGAAATACTAAGATGTTCTGATAGTCCTCCTACTCTCAAATGTAGCAGAGAAAGCAGTCCCACTGCTAACCAAAGTAACTGAAAGTCAGTGTCAAGTGCTACAGAACTAGAACTGAGGGTTCTTGGTGAGACTGAAATCCAAAGACAAACTCAACATAAGGGCATACATATCCTTAAGCAACCTAACGATGATGGAGTTGTGTAAACCTAGCTAAACAAAATGCCATGAGATAACTGCCATTTGTCATACACCTTACTACTCTGTCTCAAAGTGGGCAATTCAGTTGAAATAAAGTAGAATCATATCACTTACATGAAAGCTGAGGGACAGACCATGGGTTGTTATTGTAGAGTTATTCAGTTCTGAGCCACACAGGTCACCAAGGAACTTTTACAAGTTCTTTTGGGTCTTACTTTAAGATGGTTAAATTCCTTCTAACCGGGTAGGAAAAAAATCTCTCAATAAAGACTGCTTAATGGATTAGGATGATATTGAGACTTATGCTTATCAAAGGTTTAAGCAAATGGGATGAATAAATGGTTAAAGGGGGTCCCCTAACGCTACATGTTCAGAGGTGGGGGTTAGTAGTATGGGTAAACAGATGGATCACTATATTGGAGAAAGTGAAAGAGAAAGCGAAGTTGCTCAGTCTTGTCCGACTCTTTGCAGCCCCATGGATTGCAGCCTACCAGGCTCCTCTGTCCATGGGATTTTCCAGGCAAGAGTACTGGAGTGGGTCGCCATTTCCTTCTCCAATATTGGAGAAGAGAATGCTAAATAGTCATTCATTTATTTATTCATCTACTCTGTTATCAAATATTCATCAAGGGCCTATTAAAATTCTGCCCTAGATAATAATTCTATATGTGGTTGGGGTGGTGGTAAAGATACTAAATAGTTATACAAATATCTACATAAATAAACATCTGGCAAGAGGTATGAAGAGAAAGAGCAGTGCTCTATGAGAATATTAACTGGTAGGACCTACCTCCTCAGCATGGGGTCAGGGATGGCTTTAATGAAGACAAGACAGTTAAGCTAAGGCCAGAAAGAAAAAGTGAGATATGCTCTAATTACATTTTCATCTTCTGAGGTGTATCTCAAGATATCAATTAAAAACGAATGTCAAGGAAATGATGTATTTCTTTAGGTTTTCTTGTACACTATTGGTAAAGAACTCACCTGCCAATGCAGGTGACCTAAGATGCGGGTTCAATCTCTGGGTGGGGAAGATCCCCTGGAGGAGGAAATTGCAACCCACTCCAGTATTCTTGCCTGGAGAATCCCATGGACAGAGGAGCCTGGCAGGCTACAGTCCATAGGGTTGCAGAGTCAGGTGCAACTGAGCATGCATGCATGCATGCCTTCACATCTCATTTATCCTATCAAAGAAGCAAACTTTGTTACTTTGCTTAAAAGTAAAACAAAATACAAATTTGGCAATTTAATTTTAGAGTAAAAGTCAAAGGCCAGAAGGCTACAGCTGTACTGTACAACATGGCAGCCACTAGCCTATTTAACTTAATTTTAATTCAAATTTAAAATTAATTTCTCCAACTACGTTAGTAACACTTTCGGTGTTCAACAGCCACTATATTGGACATCATTGCAGCTAGAGGCTATTAAAATTAAATTAAACTAAGCATTGAGTTCAACTGTACTGGCTATAGTTTTGAGTGCTCAATTTCAAGTGAACAGTAGCTATCAGTGGACAGCACATACAGAACATTCCTATCACTGCACAAACTGCTATTGGGCAGCATTACAAGATTATCTAGCACCTTATTGATGCTCTAATTTCACTTCCTACCATCCTTGTTTATACTACCCTAGCCATGCTGGGATCTTTGTTGCCCCCCGAGTATACCAGGTATGATCCTGCCTCAGGACCTTTGCAGAGTTTAGTACATACCTTCCTCCCCAGTCACATATAACAGTCTCCAGCTGCTGTCTGTATTCTTAGCCATGCCAGTTTTCTTTCTATATTCCTCATTTTCCAGGTTTCTTTTTTCTCAGGGCTTTGCAAATATTACCTTTCCTTGGAAGGCTCCTCCTTCCTTACTTTACCTTTCCTTCAAATATCAGCTTATTTATTATCCTATCATCAAGAAAGCCTTTCCTGACTAGGTCATATTCTCCTCTTACAAACTCACATCCTTTTCTTGCATAGTGTTTACTATAGCGACAGGTTTACATTTATTTATGTCATTTTTTTATTCATTCATCACACTCTTCATATCCACTGAGAGTTCCATGAGAGCAGGCACCATGTCTATTTTTGATTGCTGATGTATTCTTAAAGGGTGGCAGAATGCATGGAACAAAACAGGAGTTTAATAAAAATCTATGATTGAATTATCAATGAATGAATGCTTGGGGAAAAATAGCCAATGGTCAGTTAAAATATACATGCTGTCTTGCTGCTTCTGTGCGTGTCAAGTACCCAAATTTTAAGATTATAGAATAGTGAGCAAAAATGAATGATGGGAAATGTGATGTCAGAGTGTGAAATACTTCCGTTACATTGAAAAACAGTATTGCTCTCCCAAGTATTAGGCTTCCCTGATAGCTCAGTTCGTAAAGTAACTGCCTGCAATGCAGGAGACCCCGGTTCAATTTCTGGGTCGGGAAGATCCCCTGGAGAAGGGACAAGCTATATCCACTCCAGTATTCCTGGGCTTCCATTGTGGCTCAGCTGGTAAAGAATCCACCTGCAATGTGGGAGACCTGGGCTTGATCCCTAAGTTGGGAAGATCCGCTGAAGAAGGGAAAGGCTACCCACTCCAGTATTCTGGCCTGGAGAATTCACTTCACTTCACTGCTCTCCCAAAGGATACTACAATTAGTTTAGGCATAACTTGTATTCTTTTTACTTATCTAAATTTTCAAGTATTTCTCCATCATCATGCACTGGTATTGTAAGGATGTTACTTTTTAATTTCAACATCAAAAATCACACTTCAATGCATCACAAAGCCAAACTACTTAGGGGGTACAGTGGTTAAAGTGCTTCCCTTGTGGCTCAGCTGGTAAAGAATCTGCCTGCAATGTGGGAGACCTGGGTTCAATACTTGGGTTGGGAAGATACCCTGGAGAAGGGAACGGCTTCAGTATTTAGTATTTTGGCCTGGAATATTCTATATTCAGTATTCTGGCATGGAGGCTTCAGTATCCTGGCCTGGAGAATTCTATGGATTGTATAGTCCATGGGGATGCAAAGAGTCGGACATGGCTGAGCGACTTTTCTCTTTTCACAGTGGTTAAAAACAAGAGTGCTTTTTTTTTCTCCTGCCAGACAAACCAGAGATGAATCCCTCATTCTGAATTTTGCTGGTTCTGTGACGTTAAGCATGTCACCTCACCTCGCCTCTCTGAACTGTGCCTTTCCAATGAAGATAACAATAGTATTCACTATATAGGATGGTTGGGAAGATTAAATAAGATAATGGATACAAAACATTCAACAAATGGTAGCTTAAATCATATATGCTGAAATGGCCATGTTTAAAGTGTCATGGCTAGGTGAGCAAAGATCTCAATAACTAGTTCGTTTCTTAATTTGAAGATAACAATAGTATTCACTATATAGGATGGTTGGGAAGATTAAATAAGATAATGGATATAAAACATTCAACAAATGGTAGCTTAAAACATATATGCTGAAATGGCCATGTTTAAAGTGTCATGGCTAGGTGAGCAAAGATCTCAATAACTAGTTCGTTTCTTAATTTGAAAGTAAGAGATTTTGGGTTACACATACCAAGTTTGGCTTCTCATACCGGATATGCTCCCAAGGTATCTTTCTTTTGAATGTGACTGGTCCACATACTCTAGGAATTCAAGTTAGCACCAAGAATTAAATTTATTCATTCATTCAACAAGTACTTTTTATGTCTCCTGTACATCAGACACTGGGTTAGGGATGATATACTTAGTAAGGTAAAATATATTACTACATTTCTTTCAACCTAAATAACCTACATGATGCCTAGGTGAGCACCTAAGATGAAAATTTAGTTACCAACTGTCACAAACTATTTGCATTATACTGGCACAAAAGTATTTGAATAAATGATTTTTATACATGTGTGAAATGTACTTTCATAAGGATATTTCTTAGCACTGTGTTTATACTATTGAATATTTAAGTGCCCAATAATTGTGGATTAGTTACATAAATGATAATAAATCCATATAATGAAATATTATAACTATTAATTTTTGTCTGTTTATTCTAAAAGTCATTGAGAATGGTGTGTTAAAATCACTCACTGTGATCATGAGTTTCCATATTTCTCCTTTTTGTCTTATACATTTTTGTTTTCTGCAGTTTGAGTCTATGTTATTAGGGACATACTTACTTAGAATTATTTTAGCTTTCAGGTAAATTAAGTATTTTGTCAAGAAATGTCACTGTTTACAACTAATGATATTTTAAATGACTTCATATGATCTTAATACAGCATTCACATATTTCTTTTGGTTACTGTTTAAATTTTTTGGGACACTGTACTATTGACCCTAGTTCTTCACCCCTTCTAGTATCTACATCCTTTGCTATGGGACTGCTTTTCATTCCACTAGAGGCAGAATACCTCCCTGAGCTTTACCTTTGGGTTCAGTCATAACATTTATTTTGGCCTTGAGATGTTCGTAGCTATACTGCATACAGAGACTTGAAATGTGCTTGTCCAGTTGAATTTGCCTATGCTTTTACCATTGTCATATCCAGTGGCTACCACTCCTTGTTTCCAGTGCAGGGGACCTGGCTGCAATCCTTGGTCAGGAAACTAGATCCCACATGCCACAACTAAGAGTTCTTATGCCGAAACTCTCAGATGGTAAAGAAACCATCTGCAGTGTGGGAGACCTGGGTTCGATCCAGGGGATCTTTCTGACCCAGAAAGGAATGGCAATCTGCTCCAGTATTATTACCTGGAGAATTCCATGGACAGAGGAGTCTGGTAGGCTACAGTCCATGGAATCGCAAAGAGTTGTACACGGCTGCACGACTAACACTTTCACTTTCATGTCACAACTAAAGATCCTGCACGCCACAAGGAAGAATGAAGATCCTGACTGCCACAACTAAGACCTGGTACAGCCAAATAAATACATATTTTAAAAAATAAAAAGAAGAAAAGAAAAATATGCCCTGATTGTACTGCTGGTCCAAGGAAGAAGACCTAATCTGGACTCAAATTCCAGTTTGCAGTCAAGCTATGCCTATCAACTCATCCCAAGATGTATGAGAAGAAATACTTTTGTTTCAAGCCACTGAATCAGGGGCATTATTGTGGCAAAAGTGAACAGATACAGATGGTAAGACACAAGTGGGGTGCTCCAGAAGTAAAAATCTATTAATAAAATATAAAATAGTAGATTTGGAACCAGAAAGCAAGTAGTGGGGAAACTATAATAAGAAGCTGTAAAAATAGCAAGGAAATCTTTAGTGAAGACTGGGAAAATTATGACTCATGTAATGGCAAAATATTTCGTAAAAATGTTGCATAATATTACCCGGCAGAAAATTATGTAATAAACATAGGGTAGCTAATAAAAGACTGGGGGAGCAGAATTTGAGGGAAAATATTAAATGCACGAAATGTCTTATTTCTAATTGTATCTGGTCAGATAAGAAAGTGGTAACTTGATGAAAAAAAGTAAGTGGTCTCTTTAGAGGTAGAATTAAACAGACTACAAATTGAGCAGACATTTCAAGGTTAGAAAATAAAACTTCTTATCAAATAAACGCTGAAGCCATTAAGAAACAGCTTCAGGGAAAAGACCAAATCCAGGGTACCAAGTAAAGAATAAATCAAGGGTATGGCTATTAGATCTTATGGTTAAGACCCCTGGAAGAACTGAGGTGGTTATCTTGCAGGTCATCTTTACTGGGGAAGAAAAAGGTGACTTTTAGAAATATAAACGGCACAGTCCCACAAAAGCACGATGCACACCGAGTACCTATAATTCAAATATGGAGAGAAGAACATGTCTCAAAAAGAATTCTGGGGGTGGGAGAGGATCAAGATGGGGAAGGAGTAGGACACGGTGCTCATCTTTTCCCACAAAAATATTAAAAATACATCTACAAGTGCAACTATTCACACAGAACATCTACTGAACACTGAAGGAAGACCTCAGACTTCCAAAAGGGCAAGAAAACCTCCATATAATCAGGTACAACAAGGGGAAAAAGAAAAAAAAGAAGGAATTGGGACAGAGCCTGCCTGCCAGGGAGGAAGCTGTGAAGGGGGATAGTTCCAGCACCCAGGGAAGTCTCCTCGTATGTGGGGAGATCAGCCTGGATGAAGGGGGAACTTTGGAGCCCAGGAGAGTGCAACAACTGTCTGCAGAAGGTAAAATGGGGAGTAACCTTCACAGAAGGTCAGCACCACTGCCCTGGACTCCCCAGCCTGACAGACTCATCTGTTAGTGGGGATGGGGGTTGGAGGCTGGGTCCTCTCCCAGTGCACGGAGAGAACCAGAGTTGGCTGCACTGAGGAAACCCGAAGACACTGGAATGTGGCAACTGAGGGTGTACTCAGAAGGAGCCTGGGCCACCAAGAGAGGCAAGGCACCATTATTGTGGGGTGCATGAGGAGAGGGGCAACTACCATAAGAGGTTCTTTCCCTGTGAGCACTCCCAGTCAACAGGACACTACCTACAGGAGCACTGGGAGCAGGCCCAAGTTGCTGCCACCACTGTGGGCTCCAGGAGCAGACACAGGCAGCCACTATGAGACCCATGAGCAGACGCCAAGCACTGCCCCTGCTGTCCTGGATACACACAAGGACCACAGTACCTGCACACCCCTTTTCAAGAGGTTCACGGCTAGCAGACTCTGAGGAAAGAGGCTGCAAACATCCAAACTAAAAACAGCTTCTTGATTCTAGAAAAGTTGGCAGAATAGGACTCCAGCTCACCTCCTCTCACAAAAATACCAAAATCACAACTTACTACTGAAAAACCATCAGCAAAAGAGACTGGAACCCACCAAAAAACATATTTTACATTCAAAGACAAAAAAGAAGCCACAAGAGGGTTATTTCAAGACATGATCAAATCCTATAAACAACTGGTAGGCAACACACAGACTAGAAAATAATTCTATCACAGAGGTATTCCCACCTAAGAGACAGTCCTGAGCCCTACATCAGGCTCCCCAGCAAGAGGATCTGGCACTGAGAGGAAGAACCCATGAGCAACTGGATGTGAAGGCCAGTGGGGCTTGAGTGCAGAAGCTCCACAGGGCTGGGGAAAACAGTGACTCCACTCTTGGAAGGTGCACACAAGGCTACACATATACTGGGACCCAGCACAATACAAAGCAATAACTCCATGGCAGCCAAGGCTAGACCTACCTACTAATCTTGAAGAGTCTCCTGGGGAGGTGATGGTCAGCTGTGGCTCACCGTACAGGCAAGAACACTGGAGGCAGAGGCCACAGAGAATACTGCTCAGCGTGAGCTCTCCTAGAGGTCACCATTTTGGCATCAAGGGATGCAAGACCTTGCCCCACCTAAAAAACTACAGGCTCCAGTGCTAAAACGCCTCAGGCCAAACAACCAGCAAGACAGGAACACAGACCTGCTCACCAGCAGGCAGGGTGCTAAACCCATACTGAGTTCACAGACACTTCTAAACAGACCCACTGACACAGGCCTGCCCACCAGACAGACAACACCAGTTCCATTTAAAAGTGGACAGACATCAGTCCATACCACCAGTAAGCCTTCACAAGCCTCAAGAATAGCCTCATCCACCAGAGGGCAGACACTAGAAGTAATAGGAGTGACAACCCTAAAGATGCAAAAAAACAGTCAAATATATATATGTATATATTATTAGCAAACCAAATCCAACAATACAATAAAAGGATCATACATTCTGATCAAGTGGGATTTATCCCAGTCAGTTCAGTCGCTCAGTTGTGTCCGACTCTTTGCAACCCCACGGACTGCAGCACGCCAGGGCTCCCTGTTCATCGCCAGCTCCTGGAGTTTATTCAAACTCATGTCCATTGAGTCGGTGATACCATCCAACCATCTCATCCTCTGTCATCCCCTTCTCCTCCTGCCTTCAACCTTTCCCAGCATCAGGGTCTTTTCTAATGAGTCAGCTCTTCACATCTGGTGGCCAAAGTATTGGAGTTTCAGCTTCAACGTCAGTCCTTCCAATGAACACCCAGGATTGATCTCCTTTAGGATGGATTGATTGGATCTCCTTGCAGTCCAAGGGACTCTCAAGAGACTATTGGAAGTGGTCAAACATGTTGACCATGATGGCTACTCCATTTCTTCTAAGGGATTCCTGCCGACAGTAGTAGATATAATGGTCATCTGAGTTAAATTCACCCATTCCAGTCCATCTTAGTTAGCTGATTCCTAGAATGTTGACGTTCACTCTTGCCATCTCCTGTTTGACCACTTCCAATAGTCTCTTGAGAGTCCCTTGGACTGCGAGGAGATCCAATCAATCCATCCTAAAGGAGATCAATCCTGGGTGTTCATTGGAAGGACTGACGTTGAAGCTGAAACTCCAATACTTTGGCCACCTCATGCGAAGAGTTGACTCATTGGAAAAGACCCTAATGCTGGGTAGGATTGGGGGCAGGAGGAGAAGGGGATGACAGAGGATGAGATGGTTGGATGGCATCACTGACTCGATGGACATGGGTTTGGGTAAAATCCGGGAGTTGGTAATGGACAGAGAGGCCTGGCGTGCCGCAATTCATGGGGTCGCAAAGAGTTGAACGACTGAGAGAATGAACTGAACTGAATTTGCCTCGATTCATGGACCTAATATTCCAGGTTCCTATGCAATACGGCTCTTGACAGCATCGGACTTTGCTTCTATCTAGTCATTCATTAGGTGATGGATAAATAAATTTTGCTACATCCACACAATGTAATACTATTCAGTGCTTAAAAAGAAATCAGTTATTAAGCCATGAAAAGATATGGAGAATCTCAAATGGATAATCGTTAAATGAAAGAAGTCAATTTGAAAAGGCTTTCTACATACTATATGATTCCAACTGTATGCTGTTCTAGAGCAGGCAAAAATGATGGAGCCAGCAAAAAGATTAGAGGTTGCCAGAAGGGGGAGGAGAGGAATGAACAGGTGGAACACAGAGACTTTTTAGGGCAGTGAAAATACTCTGTACATATAATGGTAGATACCTATTATTATACTTTTGACCAAACCTATGAAATGGACAACACCAAGAATGAACCCTAGTGTACACTATGGGCTTTGTGATAATGCTATGTCAGTGTAGGTTCATCAGATGTAACAAATGTACCATTCTGGTGGAGGATAGTGATAATGGGGTAGAATTATGCATGTGGAGAAAGGTTATATGAGAGATCTCTGTACCTTCCTCTCAATTTTACTATGAATCTAAGACTGTTCTAAAAAATAAAAGGTCTTAAAAAAAAAAAAAAAAAAAGACTTCTGTGGCAAAAGGATTCTGGGAAGATAATGAGTTGAAAATACTATACCAGGAATCTCTCTCCCCACCTAGGTAACAATTGCAGTGACAGAATATGTCTAATGTAACTATTTTGGAACTATGGAGTCTATTTGAAGGCTAGTAACATTCAGATGAAGGCTTGGACAATAAACAGCAGTTAATTTTGTTATAGTAGCAGTAGCAGTAGCCATCCCACACTCCCTAGCCCCATGGCAAGCAGCCTTGCTTATGTTCCACATAGCAGCTCATATGTAGCCTGTGAGAGTCACAGTGGGCAATAGGGAACCTGTCTCCAAATACTGGGGACATGTGCTCCAATTGCTGCCTGGTGCTCCTCATAGTGGAAGGACAGATGAAGATTTAGGCAGTCACTTCCGTAAGCCCCTTTTCCTCCACCTGAAGTGACTGCCAGTGGATTTAAAGGACTCACACACTCTTTTCTCCCCCCTTATTTTATCCCCTTTGGAAACCACATATTTAGGGAATTCAAAACTGACTGTATATACAGAATTTAGAATGTTATTGCATAGGCACAGCAAAAGATGCAGGCATAGAAAAGACCCAACACAGAATCATGTTTTGTCATGGGATCCCAAGCTCACTAATACAATGGTCAAATGATCTCAACAAGGGTGCCAAGATTGTTCAGTAGGGGAAAGGACAATCTTTTCAACAAACAATGCTGGGAAAACTGGATATCCACACGCAAAAGAATGAAGTTAGACCTTATTTAATATTATATCCAAAAATTTTGAGTTCAAAATGGATCAAAGACTGAAACATAAAATTTAAAACTATAAATGTCAGAAGAAAATATATGACAAAAGAGTCACAATCCTGGAATTGGCCATGATTTCTTAGATGTAACACTAAAGGTATAGAAAATAAAAGTATAAACAAACTGGACTTTATGAAAATTAAAAACTTCTGTGCATCAATGGATACTATCAGCAGAGTAAAAATTCAGCCTACAGAAAAGGATATTCATTATGAAATCTCTGTCTAAAAACTATTATCTGACTCATCTGTGTAAGTCTTTTTCTATTGGGTGTTGTTTCTCTTGATTTTCTATCATCTTTTCCTGTCCCTGTTTTTTATTTTGAATGAGAACCAGTCAGTGTATCTAAACAACTGCAGAGAGACAGTTAGCAAACTAGGATTATTTTATCTTCCACTATGAAAGACTCAACTTTATTTCTCGGAGTGGGTAAAGACACTAGCAATTTTATGTCATCTAAATCAGAACAAAATTTGAAATAATGTGAAGCTGGTTTTCAATCCCTGGGTAGGCTGGCCTGTTTCAGGTTCATCCTTCCTTTTGGACTTAATCAAGTATTACTCCCCCTCTTTGTAGGCTTGAACTCCAGGTTTTCCCTCAGGTTTCATGCTTCTGAGTATCTCTATTTAGCTTCTCAGTCTTCTAGCCATCTTTATTAGAAGTGACAGATAACTTGGATCTGCAGGAAATGGCAGACATGCCTGGGGAAAAGCACTTCTAAATGCCAGATTCATCTCTCTTGCATTAACTCTGAGGTGGTCTCATAGGTTTCCAATATACAGTTAGCATTAGAAGGCCTTAAACAGCTTTTTTTTTTTTTTCTATTTCATCCAGCTTTTCTAATTATTCTTAGAAGGGGGAATGGTCCAAATTACTTGGTCTGCCATCATTACAAGAAGCCAAACTCCATATCTTGTTTTTAAAAAGCACATTTAACTGTCAAAGTAAATTTTCACAAACTGATCTGCAGATCATTTATATAAGTATCATCTATGATGCTGGTTTAAAATGCAAATTCCTAAATCTCTCTCTGAGTCAGAAATACATTTTTAGCCCACATCCCAGTTCACTGAGTATCTATATGTGTATTAAAAATGACTAACTGGAGAGACTTTTATTTATATAAAGATAATTGATCATCCAGTCATAAAGTAACTACTTTACAGAAGAGCTAAGGGAAGTATTTGTCTCCTAAACAAAAGCTCTTAGTATAGTTCACATCTTTAAAATGTTACTAGAAGAAAAGAAGGACAAATACTAAGCAAACTTCCATAGTTTCAAAACAATCTTTCTTAAAGGGGTAAGCAAATATATACTGGAAAACTTTGCACATTAAAAAAAAAAAAAAAAATGTTATCTTTCTGATCTTTTACTTAAATGTAAACTTTTATTTTAAAATATGATTAGGAGATCTGTATCTATATGTAAAATATGAAATGAAAAGATACACATCAAGACAAGCTCATCTCATTAATAAGATCAAGGTGTGTTATAATAAACTATCTAATAACTGAAACCATTTTATCTTTTCTATATTAATTCAGGCTTTTTATTTAGTGAATTGTTAGATCAAAGAATTATAAGATGAAGATAAATGATAAGGGTAAACATCACAGAACATATTGAAAACTTAGCCTAATAAATCTTGATTAAAATTTCCTAATGGTAAGCTTAAAATTTCGTGTTTAGGAAAAAATGATAAACAATTTTATTCTCTTACATATGTAACCCCCAGTGGCATGTTAGACACTTTATATTTCTCCTTGAAATTTTAAATGTTTATAGCCAGTTCTCATTTAGCTTTTGCTTAGCCAAGCCTTATACATTAACTTCTATTAATCCTGACTGAGATATGAAGTTTCTTTTAACTCCTCAGTGTCTGAAAATATGGTGTCATTAATTTTTTTTATTAACATCTTCAAAATGCAACACAATTTTTCTTGTAAAGTTCTGCTGAAAGAAATAGAAGCACATAACTATATTCCTTCCAGTTATATGCCACATGATTTTTCATATACTTAATATTTTGCTAGGTAGGAACATTTTAATCAATTTCTATTTCCCTAATATCTGTTTCTATCTATTAGTCATTTTCATAAAGTTTCTGCACAGTCTTTGATCTTTTAACCCAGTCTAGCCACAACACTTCCCAGCACTCTATTCATCCTCTCAGAATCTTCATTTCTAGCAAAAAAAAAAAAAAAAAGAGAGATGACCTTCAATTGTGCTGCCAATTCTCATGGGACTTTGAGTCACTGACAGTCTGCCTCTTAAAACCAATGTGTTTTTCCCCCCTGCTCTGTAACTGATCTCTTTAATAAAACTTTCTATGAAAATTTTTACAAAATCCAAATCCAAACTATATGTTACTAGGGAAAAAGAGAAGCCAATAAAGCAAATCAACAAGGTTAAATGAGAACAAGTCAACTACTCAGGGAATTTGGAACCATACTGCTGGTCAATCCAACTTATTCAGGCCAAGCGTATTTTGCTTTGGGATGAATAGGATGAATTGGCTGTTTATTTGATTCTGAATTCTACGTATAATTCGTATCATGCTTTGCCCTCTATCCCGCAAATACTACTCCTGAATCCATAAATCAATCCATAAATCAATCCTCAGTAAGAAGCACCTGGGCATCTACAACACTGAGTTTGATGATGACAGTGTGGGTTTTAAAAAAATTTCATGTTGCTTAACTTAACACACGTTTTAGTTTATGTGCTCAATTTTCTTGTACTTCTGGGACTCCCATTCTCATTCCAGCCCAATTTATGCTTCTGAATATTAAAGTCAGGGAATCTATCAGGTCCTTTCATGCAAAAACCTGATCACTCAACCATACCTGAAGGACTGTATTTACTAAGGTTTCCAGTAACAGTCTTTAGTTGTCCTCATGAAAATAACCTACACTGCGGAGAACACTACAGTGTAGAGAACATTAGCAGAGTAATCTTTCCTAGTTATGATGTGAAGTGGGTTGGAAGACCTTATGCTGAAGTGAAGGCTAAGAGTCAATAAATGAAATCATTAAGTAAAAAACAGCTGATATCTAATTTGGTAAAAATTTCATGACTTTGCGAAAGTTAAGTTTAATGTATTTGGTTTATACTTTGTAGAGAAATAGTATTAAGAGAAAAATCTCAAGGGGATACTGTTAAAAATCAGTGAAATTAAAATGTTGAGAAAAACTTACTAGGTGAGAAACCCATTGCTATGGCCATGAAATTTTATACGTCTCATATTTTCTTTCTTACACTCAAAAAAAGAGCCTAAGACTTGATTTAAGGGCTTAGAAGGTTTTCTTTTCTCCACTCTGAAAATGAGGAGATAAAAGAGGTAGAGAGAAACAGGACTGTGTCCTCCCTTTTCTCTATGATGCCACCTTCAACATAAAAAACTAGATGGTAGCTCACCAAGGAATGTCTGCGTAAAGAAAATCAAAACAAGTCTGTAAGACACTTGAGGCATTTTAATTACACTTTTTGTTTGCTGCATATTTTTTCCTTTGTTCAGGGACTTGCAGTGGGAAAGGAAGTTGTGCCCCTGAGAAAGAATTCTCAGTATGCACCATGATTTGTGCTGCATTTGAGGCCTCTGCTCATTAAGAACACCTATGAGTTTCTTAAGTTTCTTTGTTTTTTAAGAGGGCAGAATCCAGTAATAACTCAAACGCCCAGACCTCTCCCCAGACATCATTTTTAACAGTCCAAGAGGAGCTGATTCAAGGTCAGAGGTCACAGACTGTGCTCCACTTGCCAGCTGGCAGTAAGCTCCTAGGACAGAGGGTGCAAGAAGCATGACGATTCCTCAAGATGCTCATTCACAGAGCATAGAGAGTATCCCCACGGATACCTCAGAAATACTCATTTTATCTAAGTTTGGTGGGTTGGGAGAAAAAGGGGTCAATTTTCTGGAGTAGCTTTGCAGAGGTTCACATGATATGATCCCATCTCACTGCAAGTGACTTTATTTTACACTAGCACAATAAAGCATAAGAGAGGATAGAAAAGTTTCTGTTATAGATAAACATTATCTGCCCTTCGATTCAGAACAGAGCAACACTGACTAAAAGGCAAACATCTGGAACCTCAGTTAAAGCAGAAACAGTGGCTAGTGTAAATATTCTATCTTGAATGATAAGGAAACTTTCAAACAGAAAGAAATGGTGATATTAAAATGTTGGTCTACAATTATTTTGGGTGAATTCTTTTCTCTCTCAGACTTCTTCCTCAGTTTTTGTGCATTAGCCCTGTACCACAATTCAGAATTTGACTGTTTTTCCTTCTGCAAATGGCTAAACTGAGATGCTGTGTGTAAGAAATGGAAAGTGACAAGATATGACCGAAGCATTGGAAATCAATCCAAACTAAATGTGCTTCTTAACTATAAGTGAACAGTTGAAAACAATCCTCTTTTATAGCCATGGAGATAAATACTCTGTTTTTATTAGGAAAAAATTGCTTTGGACTGAATAAAGTCATTTGATTAACAAGTCAAAGCAGATGGTTTATTGATATTTCAGAAAGGAGTTTACAAGGTCTACTGAAAAAAGAGACCCAGCTCTGAATTAACAAATTACCCTGGTATATAGGACATTGACAGTTCACTGCTAATAGATTTATGGGGTACTGCTGGGTGTTTCAACCCTATTTGGTTTATTATGGTAAAATATTGGGTCATGGGTAACCTATAGCCTTATTGCAATATACTATATTGACCTTTGACCTTTAGGACCTGACAGCAAAACTATGTATTAGATTTTTAATCTGTCTTAATCTAACAGGATCAACATCACTACTGTGCGGTTTATTTTGAAGAGGCTATTCAGTGTAACTAACACATAGCATGCTGGCTTAGGATTTGCTAGAACTCAGTAAGCTAGCTCTCAGAGGTTATAAGAGTTACATGGTAAGATCCAGAAGTCACTGGCAAAATGGCATGCTGTAGGATTAAAAAAAAAAAAACAACTGTCTATAAGGAATCTCATTATTCAACTCAGAAGTAATTTCCCTCCCCTGGGAAGTTTCAGAATCATTGTATCTGAACATAAATCTTCTGATTTCAATAAACATATTTTTTTTAAATATAAATTCAATTTTTTTTATCTCAAGAAGTTTTTTTTTTTTTTTTTTAAATCTGCCTGGGTATTTGATACTGTCTGTTCTTATCTCATGTTTTCTATTCTTTGTCTTTAAGTATTTAAAAGTTATTTTATATTCTCTGATAATGCTATTATTGGAAATTCTTGGGAATCTACTATTGCTATGTTGCGTCTGTTGATTCTTAGGATGGACTGCTGCTGCTGCTAAGTCGCTTCAGTCATGTCTGACTCTGTGCAACCCCATAGACAGCAGCCCAACAGGCTCCCCCGTCCCTGGGATTCTCCAGGTAAGAACACTGGAGTGGGTTGCCATTTCCTTCTCCAATGCATGAAAGCGAAAAGCGAAAGTGAAGTCGCTCAGTTGTGTCCAACTCTCCACGACCCCATGGACTGCAGCCTACCAGGCTCCTCCATCCATGGGATTCTCCATGCAAGAGTACTGGAGTGGGTTGCCACTGCCTTCTCCTAGGATGGACTACTTTGTATATTTTCTAATTTTGGATTATGCACTTATTTTTGGTGGGATTCTCTCTGTGGGAATCCTTGGATGAGGGTATATCTCTTCAAAACTTTTACTTTTGATTGTTATAGGTGCTTACATGGATCTTTCCAGCCTAGGTTGACTTTTTATGTCAGTTTCTTAGCCTGGGAATCCCTGAACAATGCAAGTAAGGTAAATCTGATCCCAAACCAGAATGAGGGCAGGCCCATGGCAGTGGATACTAAGGAGAAACTAAATAATTTGTTTTCTCTTTGTTTGTTTCTCTCTCTCTCCCCATCCTCTTAATCCAGAGCCCAGGGCTAGTTAGACAACTTTTCTTGAGCTCTTATTGTCCCCAAAAGAGGACGTTTTAACATCTTCCCTTTCACCTGAGATGTAGTCTTTGGAGGATTTCAGTTTTATATATGGCAATCTTACCTACAATTCTGTGCTTTCAGAATTGTAACTCGAAGTCCTGGACTTGAAACCTGAGATCCTTGGGTATAGAGATTGGCAAACTCCTCCAGGCAGCTAGATGTTAGCTCACATTGACTCAATTTCTTTATCTTTGTTTGGGGCTCCTGGGAAATGATTTTTCTTATTTTCCTATTAACCCATTTATACATTCAAAAGGATATTTAAAATTGTTTACCTAGAAATACTTGATAACTGTTTTCAGGTTAACGTATTTACCAAATTGTCAGAATCTTGTTTCAGAAATATCTTTTCATATAAATAAATAAAGTAGAAGCAGGTAGAAAACTTGAGGCTCAGAAAATTTGCCCTACCAGCTTTACTCATTTTGTACTTGAGAAAAACCTGATTCACTGCTGCATTAGCCTGCATATCTCACAATTGCACGTTTCTTCTATTATGTCTTTTTAAAATAACCCAGGTACTGTGTTCAATATTTTGGAACTAAAAGACAATATTTGAAATTAAAAGACCCTGTTCCTTGGAAAAAAAGTTATGACAAACCTAGACAGCATATTAAAAGCAGAGATATCACTTTGCCAACAAAGGTCCGTATAGTCAAAGCTATGGTTTTTCCAGTGGTCATGTATGGATGTGAGAGTTGGACCATAAAGAAAGCTGAGCACTGAAGCATTGATGTTTTTGAAATGTGGTGTTGAAGAAGACTCTTGAGAATCTCTTGAATGGCAAGGAGATCAAACCAGTCAATCCTAAAGGAAAAGTCCTGAATATTCTTTGGAAGGGCTGATGCTGAAGCTCCAATACTTTGGCCGCCTGATCGAAGAACTGACTCATTAGAAAAGACCCCGATGCTTGCAAAGATTGAAAGCAGGAGGAGAAGGGGACGACAGAGGATGAGATGGTTGGATGGCATCACCAACTCAACGGACATGAGTTTGAACAAACTTCAGGAGATGCTGATGAACAGGGAAGCCTAGCATGCTATAGTCCATGGGGTCGGACATCACTTAGCAACTGAACAACAACATAAAAAAATGCTACCCATGAACTACAGGACCATTTAAGTGACTTGGTTTATGCAAATAATCAAATCAAATTTTCATAATAAACATTTAGCTTGATATGGTATTTTAAAGAAATTTTACATGGATCATTTCAAATATGGAAATCATTGTATTTAACAAGCTCACAGACACATTTTTGAAACCTGCAAACCTTTAAACATTTCTAATTTTTCATAGAAGCGATGACCAACCAATAAATACAACATTCAATCTCAAAGAATACAATAAATTCAATCTCTGTGACTCCCATATTCCTTACAGCCATAATACTGGATGCAGGATTTCCCTGTTACCTAATATATTTTAAAACTACAGATTAACTAACCAAAAGATAATGAAACAGAAGTGATAAAAGGTAGGAATAAGAATTAAAGTTTTGATAAATATCTATACACCTGGCCAGACAAAATAAAGGTTAAAACAGGCAGGGCTTCCCTGGTGGTTCACTGGTAAAGAATCTGCCTGTCAATGCAGGAGAAATGGGTTCAATAGCTGATCCAGGAAGATCCCATAGGCTGCAAAGCAACTAAGCCCATGCACAACTATCAAGTATGTGCTCTAGAACTTGTGAGTTGCTACTACTGAGCCAACGTGCAGCAACTACTAAAGCCAGAGCACCCTAGAGCCTGTGCTCTGCAATGAGAAGCCTGCACACCACAACTAGAGAGAGGCCCTCCTCTCTGCAACTCGAGAAAAGCCCATGCGATAACAAAGACCCAACACAGCCAAAAATAAATTTATTTTTTAAAAATAGAAAATGGGCAGAAAAGGAAGAAGGCAACATAAATAAAATTAAAACACTGATGAATTAATAAATTTATCATTTAAGTTTTCATCCAGGAGATCACAGGATTGTTTCAGAAAATGTTAATTTTATGGCATGTTCTTTAGTATAAAATATTTAAATACTTTTTCTTACTCTGGACTTTTGGAGTTAGAACTTAATACAAAAATGAGAGAGAAACCACGCATTGATAAAATAATTCAAGGCCTCAAAAACTGTTTTTGAAGTACATGAAATGAAGTTATTGTTGCCTTAACCACATGATGAGTGAGACTATATCAACGACATTTTTCTGACCTCTTCTCTCAAAATTTTGCTTTGAGCAAAAAACCTTGGATAGTAAAGGGGAAAGGATTCACTTAGCAAAAATATATTTCAAATTTTAGTTTTGTAACTATTAAAGTAAGATTATTGAATTGAATGGGAAAATAGGTAGATATTTCTATTCCTGCCCATTAAATTATCCCAAATAGCTCTTGCTTAGTAACTCAACTTATCGTTTGGGTTTGGGATTCTTACTCAGCATTAACAATTAATACTCATCTGATAACTTCTTTTTGTGTTTCACAGTCTCTGGTTCAGAACACACACACACACCTTACAAACTTTATACTGGAGCTTACACTCAATTCTACCACTGATTTATTGTTTTCTGCTCAGTAGCCCCCCCCCCCCAATGTGGTGGTGGTTTAGTCGCTAAGTCATGTCTGACTCTTGCAATCCCATGGTCTGTAGTCCGCCAGGCTGTTCTGTTGATGGGATTCTCCAGGCAAGAATGCTAAGGTGGATTGCCATTTCCTTCTCCAGGGGATCATCCTGACCTAGAGATCGAACCCACATACTTTGCACTGTAGAAGATCTCCTGCATTGCAGTCCTGCTTTACCGCTGAGCCACCAGGGAAACCCATAATGTTAAGAATGAAAGTAGAGCAGTTTAAAGAAAAAGTCCGAGAAGTTGTGACACTTTGTTGCTGAAGAAAGCAGCAATGGAATGGAAGAACAGCTATGGTCTCTCAAAAATTATACCACAAACTCAGTATCAACTCTGGTATAAGAACAAAAACTCACTCTTACATTTTGAAAATTTGTCTAAAAGAAAATGAATGAGGTGATGTTTTGCTTTGGAAAATAAGGAAAAAGTTGAGTTATTCTGAATTGGTGGAAGGGGAAATATTAGAAATCAGAAAGCACATGTTAATTTGTACCAAATTCTAGCTCTGGAAGACCCCCTGGAGAAGGGAAAGTAGGTCCCAAAGAGTTGGATACAACTAAGCGACTTTCACTTTCACTAGCTCTGTGGTGTTGTTAAATATTATCTGCATCCGATGCTGTTTTCCTCTATTTCTTTGCATTGATGACTGAGGAAGCCTTTCTTATCTCTCCTTGCTATTCTCTGGAAATCTGCATTCAAATGGGTATATCTTTCCTTTGCTCCTTTGCCTTTACCTTCTCTTCTTTTCACAGCTATTTGTAAGGCCTCCTCAGACAACCATTTTGCCTTTTTGCACTTCTTTTTCTTGGGGATGGTCTTGAACCTTCCTCCTGTACAATGCCACGAACCTCCATCCATAGTTCTTCAGAGTGCCTGAAGGCACTCTGTCTATCAGATCTAATCCCTTGAATCTATTTCTCACTTCCACAGTATAATCATAAGGGATTTCATTTAGGTCATACCTGAATGGTCTGGTGGTTTTCCCTACTTTCTTTAAGTCTGAATTTGGCAATAAGGAGTTCATGATCTGAGCAACAGTCTGCTCCTGGTCTTGTTTTTGCTGACTGCATAGAGCTTCTCCATCTTTGGCTGCAAAGAATATAATCAATCTGATTTTGGTATTGACCATCTGGTGATGTCCACGTGTAGAGTCTTCTCTTGTGTTGTTGGAAGAGGGTGTTTGCTATGACCAGTGCGTTCTCTTGGCAAAACCTATTAGCCTTTGTCCTGCTTCATTCTGTACTCCAAGGCCAAATTTGCCTGTTATTCCAGGTATTTCTTGACTTCCTTCTTCTGCATTCCAGTCCCCTATAGTGAAAAGGACATCTTTTTTGGGTGTTAGTTCTAGAAGATCTTGCAGGTCTTCATAGAACCGTTCAACTTCAGCTTCTTCAGCATTACTGGTTGGGGCATAGACTTGAATTAATGTGATATTGAATGGTTTGCCTTGGAAACGAACAGAAATCATTCTGTTGTTTTTGAGATTGCATCCAAGTACTGCATTTTGGACTTTTTGTTGACCATGATGGCTACTCCATTTCTTCTAAGGGATTCTTGCCCACAGTAGTAGATATAATGGTCATCTGAGTTAAATTCACCCATTCCAGTCCATTTTAGTTCGCTGATTCCTAAAATGTCAATGTTCACTCGTGCCATCTCCTGTTTGACCACTTCCAATTTGGCTTGATTCATAGACCTAACATTCCAGGTTCCTATGCAATAACGCTCTTTACAGCATCAGACTTTACTTCCATCACCAGTCCCATCCACAACGGGGTGTTGTTTTTGCTTTGGCTACGTCTCTTCGTTCTTTCTGGAATGATTTCTCCATTGATCTCCAGTAGCATATTGGGCACCTACAGACTTGGGGAGTTCATCTTTCAGTGTCCTATGTTTTTACCTTTTCATACTGTTCATGGGGTTCTCAAGGCAAGAATACTGAAGTGGTTTGCCATTCCCTTTTCCAGTGGACCACATTTTGTCAGAACTCTCCACCCTGACCCATGCATCTTGGGTGGCCCTACACAGCACAGCTCATAGTTCCACTGAGTTAGACAAAGCTGTGGTCCAAGTGATCAGATTGGTTAGTTTTCTGTGATTGTGATTTTCAGTGTGTATGCCCTCTGATGGAGAAGGCTAAGAGGCTTATGGAAGCTTCCTGATGGGAGAGACTGACTGAGGGGGAAACTGGGTCTTGTTCTGATGGGCGGGGCCGTGCTCAGTAAATCTTTAATCCAATTTTCTATTGATGGGTTGGGCTGTGTTCCCTTCCTGTTATTTACCTGGGGCCAAACTATCGTGGAGGTAATGAAGATAATAGTGACCTCCTTCAAAAGGACCTATGCACTCACTGCTACACTCAGTGCCCCCAACCCTGCAGCAGGCCACTGCTGACCCATGGCTGCACTGGAGACTCCTGGACACTCACAGACAAGTCTGGGTCAGTCTCTTGTGGCGTCACTGCTCCTTTCTCCTGGGTCCTGGTACGCACAAGGTTCTATTTGTGCCCTCCAACAGTCTGTTTCCCCAGTCCTGTGTAAGTTCTGGCAACTCTATGGTGAGGTTAAAGGCGATCTCCTCCAAGAGGGCTTATGCCATACCCAGGTCTGCTACACCCAGATCCCCTGCCCCTGAGGAAGATATTAAGAAGAGGTGGCAAGAATACACAGAAGAACTATACAAAAAAGATCTTCATGACCCAGATAATCACGATGGTGTGATCATCAACATAGAGCCAGACATCCTGGAATGTGAAGTCAAGTGGGCCATAGAAAGCATCACTATGAACAAAGCTAGTGGAGGTATGGAACTCCAGTTGAGCTATTTCAAATCCTAAAAGATGATGCTGTGAAAGTGCTGCACTCAGTATGCCAGCAAATTTGGAAAACTCAGCAGTGGACACAGGACTGGAAAAGGTCAGTTTTCTTCCAGTCCCAAAGAAAGCCAATGCCAAAGAATGCTCAAACTACTACAGAACTGCACTCATCTCACATGCTAGTAACGTAATGCTCAAAATTCTCCAAGGCAGGCTTCAACAGTACATGAACCATGAAATTCCAGATGTTCAAGCTGGATTTAGAAAAGGCAGAGGAACCAGAGATCAAATTGCCAACATCTGCTGGATCATCGAAAAAGCAAGAGAATTCCAGAAAAACATCTACTTCTGCTTTATTGACTATGCCAAAGCTTTTGACTGTATGGATCACAACAAACTGTGGAAAATTCTGAAAGAGATGGGAATACCAGACCACCTGACCTACTTCCTGAGATATCTGTATGCAAGTCAGGAAGCAACAATTAGGACTAGACATGGAACAACAGACTGATTCCAAAAAGGGAAAGGAGTACATCAAGGCTGTATATTGCCATCCTGTATACTGTCATCCATTATATGCAGAGTACATCAGGAGAAATCCTGGACTGGATGAAGCACAAACTGGAATCAAGATTGCCAGGAGAATATCAATAACCTCAGATATGCAGATGACATGACCCTTATGGCAGAAAGTGAAGAAGAACTAAAGAGCCTCTTGATGAAAGTGAAAAAGTTGGCTTAAAACTCAGCATTCAGAAAACTAAGATCATGGCATCTGGTCCCATCTCTGCATGGCAAATAGATGGGGAAACAATGGAAACAGTAACAGACTTTATTTTGGGGGGCTCCAAAATCACTGCAGATGGTGAGTGCAGCGTGAACTTAAAAGATGCTTGCTCCTTGGAAGAAAAGCTATGACAAACCTAGACAGCATATTAAAAAGCAGAGACATTACTTTGCCAACAAGGGTCTGTCTAGTTAAAGCTATGGTTTTCTCAGTAGTCATGTATGGATGTGAGAGTTGGACTATAAAGAAAGCTGAGCGTGGAAGAATTGATGCCTTTGAACTGTGGTGTTGGAGAAGACTCTTGAGAGTCCCTTGGACTGCAAGGAGATCCAACCAGTCCATCCTAAAGAAGATCAGTCCTGGGTGTTCATTGGAAGGATTGATGTTGAAGCTGAAACTCCAATACTTTGGCCACCTCATGCGAAGAAATGACTCATTAGAAAAGACCCTGATGCTGGGAAAGATTGAAGGTGGGAGAAGGGGATGACAGAGGATGAGATGGTTGGATGGCATCACTGACTCAGTGGACATGAGTTTGAGTATACTCTGGGAGTTGGTGATGGACAGGGAGGCCTGGCATGCTGCAGTCCATGGGATCGCAAAGAGTTGGACACGACTGACCAACTGAACTGAAGCTGACATAGTGATGAATGGGACATGAATACATCTTTTATTGCCTCTCCCAGTTTTCTTTCATGATTGGTGGATGGCTGGATACAGGCATTCTTATGATTTGCTTTGCAGTCTTTTTTCAAATGCTCTACTGTAACAGGCGTTTTCCCAGATGGCTCAGTGGTAAAGAATCCATCTGCTAATGCAGGAGATGTGGGTTTAACCAATGGGTCAGGAAGATTCCCTGGAGAAGAAAATGGCAACCCACTCCAGTATTCTTGCCTGGGAAATCTCATGCACAGAGAAGCCTAGCAGTTTTATAGTCCATGAGGTGGCAAAAGAATCCAACATGATTTAGTGACTAAACAATAACAACTGTAATAGTATCTGCAGAAAGAATTTTAGAATACTGAAAGATAATTTAGTGTTTTCTCTAAGTCTTCTCTCCTCCATCTCCTTAACACTTTCCACAAGCAGTAGGTACCTGCCAAGTGAACTAATTCTATTGTAAAATATTATTTTTGTTTTTTTATCCTTTTATTCTATCAGTTGTCCTCAGTTTTATTTAAAGGCTTTACATTAACTCTAGGAGAAGGCAATGGCACCCCACTCCAGTACTCTTGCCTGGAAAATCCCATGGACGGAGGAGCCTGGTAGGCTACAGTCCATGGGGTCGCTAAGAGTCAGACACAACTGAGTGACTTCACTTTCACTTTTCCCTTTCATGAACTGGAGAAGGAAATGGCAATCCACTCCAGTATTCTTGCCTGGAGAATCTCAGGGACGGCGGAGCCTGGTGGGCTGCTGTCTATGCGGTCGCACAGTCGGACACGACTGAAGTGACTTAGCAGCAGATTAACTCTGACAAATCACTGTTCTGGATTTCTGTCTTCTCTTCAGATTTTAGTCTTATCATTTATTCCTTTAAAAGCTGCTATTTTCTCTCTCTTCACTTTTCTGTTTGTCCATGAGAGTGGTATTATATAAAAACAGAATTGCAGAATTTCAGTTTTTATCCTCTCAAAATTTCACTCAAGAATTCTTACTCTTTGGAAAAATAAACCCCAGTTATCAATATGGCTTTAAATATCTTTAGATATTTAGATAATTTTTTTTTGGTAAATGAAAATGTTTATCTTGTAACTGAAAATTAAAGTGAACCTATAAAGTAATAATAGGACTTAAATGATAAAGCCCACTCAAAGTAAAATGTAGGATAAGAGGAGACATGAACAGCTAAGAAGCTGAACATATTGTTAGGTGACTCTGAAGCACAATCAGCTGTGGTTCAAGGACAGAACACTGATAATGTGATAGCAAGTCTATAGAGTTAGCCTTAAACAATGAAGAGAAGCAAACCTAAGCATTTTTGCTCTACCTCATTTTTGAATCTACCTCTAAAGAGATCATAGATGTGTTTCAGAAAGGTAGTGAAGCATTTCAAATTTGTGTATCTTTCAGATCTGAACTGCTTGTCATGACTAGCATACCTCCAATCCTTTAGGAGTTGAGATATGCTTATTGAGGAATATACAATGGACCCTAACACCCAGTTTTAAGAGCAAGAGTTGTGATAAAGGGCACAGGTAGATATAAGTGCCAGTCTAAGTGATGTACTAAATAACTGTTTAGGTTAACCAAATCCACCAAATAGCCCTAGGAGAAACCATAACACTACCCCAATTTCTGCCACTCCCAAATTGGCATAAATTTCCTTTTCTTAGTTACACCCACGGTTTCTCTTTGATCTTGAGTTTTTAACCTCTTAAGATAAATGAAAGCATATTTAAAGGTAGGAAAAAACCTGAGGGGTGCAGCCACAAGAAAATCAAACTTATGAAGTAAAGGAAGGTTGCAGTTACAACTAGACACAGAGGGACACTACATTTTTGGAAAGCGTATGGTTAAATTGAGGACTATTATAAGTGAAATGAATAAATGAGAAATGAATTTTAAAAACCAAGTGTATAGGAAATACAAAAGAGGGTAGAATGAAAGGACATAATATGCTAATCATCAAGGAAGGCAGACTTAAAATACACAAAAAACCAAAATGAACTAATGCTCAGTATGGCAGTTAAAAGAAATCAAAAGGGATTAAAAATAGATTCAGAAAAGACTGGGGCAGGACCACTACCACTACAAAGAACAAAAAAGGAGATTTGGCAGGAATGTTAAGTAGCTCTTTTCTTAACTTTCTGCGAAAAGGTTAATAATAAAAAAATAAAGAACATTATACAAGACACCAATTGAAGCCAAAAGTTGGAAAAAAAAAAAAAAAAACTACAAACCTAAAGGGTTAAGAAATTGGAAAGAACAGTTTCTGTAATTGTATTTAAATCTACAGTTTTGTATGAAGTAGTCTCAAGAATGAAAGACTATGGAACATTCATAATAAAGCTTGGAGTCCAGGGTTAAATCCATCATCAAAGGACAAACAAAAAAAAAACAGAAAAAAGATTCTACTTCCACATTCTCAAGATAACAGAATTAGAAACCTTGTGTTACATAACCTGGCATAAGCTCCATGGAAACTATAAACTAACTGCTAATTCATATGTAAAGAGTGAAGAGAAAGATGACTAACTGATTACTAGTAACCGTAATTTTTCCTAAATAATCCTTATCAAATAAACCACATAGGCTTTTCATAAAACTTAGGATTTACTTAATGGCAATTTAGAATGGAGAGAGCAAGAATATTTGGATATCATCAGGCATTTTGCAATAGCTACTTATTATTTTAAAAATCTCTTGTGATAATAGATTCCAAAACCATAAAATTATCATGAGCTGATTTCTATATGACAGAGTCTGTAAAGGTGACACTGAAGTCCCAGTATTTCATTTTCGTCGAATATTGCCTGATTACATGCAGCTGGAATGAACTGAGTACAAAAGAAGGTGAACTAAAAGTTCATCATAGTGTATGTTAAAGTCTTATTAATAACTCGGGGATAAAGAATAGTTATCTATGGTAAAAGAAATAATAATAGAAAAACTGGAAGAAATGGAGTTAAACTCCACATTACTTCCCCTTTTTATCAGTGTCTAAACTAAGCACTGACTCTTGTTTTAAGTTAATAGAATACATATCCTACTTCTAGATTTTATGCACAAGGAAAAAATTGTGACTTTTGAAATTTCTTATCAAAATTTTGTGGAAAAGACAGAGTAGTATGGAACAAAATGAGTTGGGAAGAAAAAGAAAACATTTTAAACTGACATCTAGAGATATCTGCAGTACTCAGGGATGCTTCAGAAATCCATATGGGGGCATCAGTTTGAAAGATATTATAGATTCTATTATGAATACCTCTATAAATGTCAACATCCCTATAAAGGAAAGTAACAACTCAAGTGAATTCAAATTATAATGAAAGAATTAGAAGATAAACACTAGATGAAGTTTTGCAAATGATCTAAATGTTGTTACATTTTGTAACTCAAAGTTTAGCACATTACTTGCTATTTTTTCTGTATAGTGTAGGAAGTGGATTATAATTATACAAAAAAGTGTGTAGAGATCTTATCTCATGACTAGAACATGTGAATGACATTAATAATGGAACAGAAATCTAGTGTAATAATTAGGACAATTCTGTAACTGTTTTAATATTTGGTTAGTCTAAATAAAAGTATGAAAAGTAAGGGGCAATAATCTGAAATTAGGAAAAAAATTCGTAGGGAAATTCTCTAAAGAGACAGAACAGCTGAGTAATGTAAAAGACAAAGACAAAAACTGAAGGGCCAGATTCAGAATAAATTACCTATTTGTTAAAGTGAAATAGTAATCATACTGTTAAAATGATGAATTTCTGAAATAACTAGGCAAACTGAGGCAATCAGTAATTCTAACCTTACTTTTCATAGAAGCAGCAAGAAAATATCCCCCATAATCTTCCAAGTAGTCCCTGATAATACTTTTTAGAATCTAAGACAAACCCATATGGTAGATAATGCAAATGTAGGTAATAACCATGGCTCCCAAACTTCAGTGACCCATTACCCAAAAGCAGTAGTAGAACCTGATAAATTAAAAAAAAAAAATTTACACATCATGAATGTCAGACCCATAGTAAATTACAAGGATTCCTAGAAATCTCTAACCTTCTGAGATTTGAAGTGTGGTGAACAGCTGACTGACTTCCACAAAACATACTTTGGCATTACATCTGGAAGTTGAGTACCATGCTGGTTGAGCAACGAGTATGACAAAGTATGAGCTTCCCTTGCGGCTCAGCTGGTAAAGAATCCACCTGCAATGCGGGAGACCTGGGTTTTACCCCTGTGTTGGGACAATCCCCTGGAGAAGGGAAAAGCCACCCACTCCAGTATTCTGGCCTGGAAAATTCCATAGACTGTATAGTCCATGGGGTCACAAAGAGTGAGACACAACTGAGCAACTTGCTCACTCACTCACGACAAAGTATGGCAAGTCTTATACTTATGTTTCTTAGATCGTAAAAAGACTCTTTATTATCTATTATGTCTATATTGACTATATTCAGAAAGGAAAGTTGGAACATATTCTACCAAAACTCCAGGTCTAGCAACAAATTTTTTGAGCTATATCACATCAACTCCTTTTCCCCTGAGGTCTTTATTTCTAAATTACAGATGTACATACAAGTGTTTGTATATTTTAACTGTTGTCAAGACTAAAGGTTTATAACTTCAGAGTTACTACAGTAGCAAAAAGAAAGCATTTCTCACCTTTGTGAACATTATAAAGAATCCAGTTTGTCTTATACTTTTGCAGTAGTAAGGACATTGGAAATAAACATATTCTACATTTAACCAAAATGTATCTGGAAGTTTACAAATATAAAATACACTTTAACAACACAGAGTTTATTTACAGATGCCAGAGTTACATGAGATTATTCCAATCCATGGCTATGTAAAGGCCAATATATCACAGGTGATGACAAATGGAGTAAAGCAAGAAGGATGATGAAAAGGGACCATGATAGCTAAGCTTCAGAGTGAATGAAACACACAAATATCTTACGACTTCTTAGAGGGTAGATATGGATTTTGACTTGTTTATTATGGAGAGGATCAAAAGTCACAGGCTAAGGCAATGGGTCTCAGGATAAAATTTGCCATATCTTTTCAAAGGTGCTTCCAGGTGGTAAAGCCAGCAAAAGAAATCCACCACCCACCATGATACAAAGATTAAAGAAAAATTTGGAGAAATCTGGAAATTTGCAAAATGAATGGGCTAATAAAATCTTGCTCCTGTAAAAAGAAAAGGAAACGGCCAACAATTTAATTTCATTACTGGTTAACCAAGTTTGCATTTCATTGTAACAAGCATCTTGTTGCTCAGTTTTTCTGTTTTACAGTTTATCATAAAAATTATTTGGTGGAAATACAGGAAGCTGGTAAAGGCCAGATCATGGCTGTCATATTAATGAAGAATATTTGGGAAATGATTTCAATGAAACATAATTGACCCTACCTAAGACAAGGAGCCCTTCTCAACCATAAATAGTCAAAATGGTTCCTAATATTTTGACTATAACATGGTGAAAGATAAAAAGATATGCTAGGCAGCAAAGAACTCATGGTCAAGGGAAAAGCCCTAGTTTGTAAGGAAGAGATACAGATCTTAAGACCTAAATAAGAATTTTAAAATAGTAAACTAATGGCATCTAGGAGACACGGATACTGAGGAATACGAAGCTTTCTAAAGAAACTAATTACATTCTAGACAAGCAAAATTAGTAAATCAGATTCTTCTACACTTTAAATTGGTGGACATGATCAGTTTACTTTATATTGTTGAAGTGACCGTAGAAATATCAGATATGCCTATGACAGATGGGTGAGAATAAAGTTATGGCAACTACTCCAAGAATATAAGGGAGGCAGCTTCTTGGAGTTTGCTATAAAAATATCTAAGACATTAGACAATAATGAACAGTATGAACTGTTCAGGTACAGAAGCATCATGCCCCTTTTTATTTGTCATCATGAAGTTTTTAAAAACATTAATTTTAGAAGTGCTTATGTCTAACCTTTTACTCTCTCCATCCTTCTGGTATTTGGAGTTATGAATGTTATGAGAGTTAAGATTAGGCTGTCTAATAATGAATAATGTAATAACCAAACATACCACCTAGGCAACTAGAACCCAAATTAAGGGTGTTTTTATTGTACTTTATATATTCTTTCTATAATACATGTGAAATTTGCTATATTTTATTTTGAAGAGCTGTTCAACAGTGGGGAGGTTTATTGAAAGAAGTGAATGGGTGGTATTCTACTTTGTTTTGTACAGATTTCAAGACAACAAAAATTGTGTCTGTACTTACAGGCATTCAAGTAGCCAGATGATTAACACAAAATATCCTCAAAGAATGAGAAGGGACCTTAGAAAAGATTTGATCCAGTCCTCCATCCAATGTAGCCTTCTCCTCAGTTTCTCAAAAACACACACAAGAAAAACCAACTTATTTTATCATTCAGCATTCTTTCACCAACCATGTGGGGGTGGTCTTTTCTTCAAGTCTGTGAGCCCATGATAAGGAGGAGTTTGAGACAAAATCTCAAATATCCTCTTTAACTCATTGATTCTCATATTTGTTGCCACCTGGAACTTACTGAGCTTAAACATTATGTGTACTCTCATGATTTATGAGTATTTTTTGAATATTTAAGTGTGAAAGTTAAAGAAATAAGTATTCTTATTCTTAAGCCATAAAAAATGAAGATTCATACACTTTTTTGTGTTAAAACTTTTAAAAAGCACAGAGACTGTCCAAGATGACAGAAGAGTAGAACGTGGAGTTCAGTTCTCCCCATGAACACATCAATAAAACAGCTACAAATGAAGGATTCTAACACAGCATCTGCTGAACACTAGCAGAAGACCCTGGACACCTAAAAGAACAAGAAAGATCCCCATGTAACTAGGTAGGATGAAAGAAAGAATAAGGTAAAAGGAAGAGCAGAGAAAGCGGGATGGGACCTGCACCCTTGGCAGGGAGCTGACGGTGAGGAGCAGTTCCTGCATCTGAGGAAGCCTCCTCACCAGCAGGGAGATCAGCTAGGACATAAGGCAGCTTCAGCTCAGAGGGGAGCCCAGCAATCCCGTAGCAGGCAGGACAGAGTGAGAATGACACAGATGGTCTATGCTACAGCCCCAAGAGCTCCAGCCTAAAACTCCTATCTGCCAGCGCACACAGGGGCTGGGTGCTGGAATGTGTAGTTTGGAGAGCAGACCCAAGGAGGGACTGCTATTATGGACTGCAATGAGACAGCATGAGTGGATGGAGGTAAGGAGCTCTTCAACCAGAAACACTCATGGAGGAATACTAGACCACCAAAGAAGCAAAGTACCATCGTCGACTGGTACAAAGCACAGGGCTGCTATTGCAGCCTCTCTCCTCACATGCTGGCCCTTGCCTCCACGTGCACTAGGAAGGGCTTTGACTGTAGGCAGCTTGTATGCCTCTACTATCACCTCCTTCACACACAGACAACACACTCCTGCCACCCAGTACTTATACCCCAGCACCATCCCACTTGGGTGGTCCACTTGCCCAGACTGCCACGTGAGGGCCCACGGATTCCAACTGTTACACCAGCACCTTCTTGCCTAGGATCCTACCTGCCTGATGGGCTCATCTGCTCTAGCAACCTCTGGAACAAACCCCTATGGGAGGAATATAGGCAGAGGTGGGGCTGAAATCATAGCTGAGACCCAAGAGCCGTGTGATTATGGATAGAGAGCTGAAATCTCTCCTTGCTGTGGCACGAACCACAGAGTTACACCTTTGCTAATGGCTTCCTAAATTCACCACCAGTGAAATATCTGAAAGGACAGCAAGCGATCCTGCAGCTGAGACAGGTCTGGCTTTAGCAGCTGTTGGCTTTGTGGGCACAAACACACAGAGGCTGAGCAAGGCCAGAGTCTGAGCTGCCTGGATAAGAGCTCCCACGGCTGGGGAGGGAGGTGGGTGGGGGGTCCAGGAAGGGGAACACATGTAAACCCATGGCTGATCCATGTCAATGCATGGCAAAAACTATTACAATATTGTAAAGTAATTAGCCCCCAACTAAAATAAATAAATTTATAAAAAAAAAAAAAAAAAAAAAAAGCTCCCACGGCAGGCCCAGGTGCAGGCTACTGCAGTCACCTGGGACCTGACCTCAGTAGAGCTGCACCAGTGGCCTGGTGAAAACAAGGCCTGAGAGTCACCAGGGCCAATTGCCGACATACGTACAGTTAAGGTGGGACTGCAAACACTGCTAACAACAATGTATTTTGTGAGCCCACACAAGGGGTGAAAGGGGACACAAAAGAGCACAGTCACAAGTGAACAGCTCCAGAGAAGGAATACTCAGTGGCTTCTCTCCCAGAGGGAGTGCTCCAATCCTGCCTATCTCACACCGCAAATCAGAAACACAGATAAAAACAGGTATGGGGGCCTCTATTCCAACATCTAGGGAGCAGACACTGCCCCTGGCAGGGCAATCACAACTGCAGAGCAAAGAGGAGGTTCCATTCAATATTCAGGGCAGGATCTGGTCACCACAACACCAGTCAAACCCCCCATCAAGGGGATAATGACACAACCCTCTGGACCAACCTCACCCACCAAAGGGCAAACACCAGAGGCAAGAAGAACTACAATCTTGCTTTTTCAAAACCTCATGGGAAATACAAACCAAAAAGCTACAATAGATAAACACACAAAAATTAAAAAGCAACCCAAACACAACACTAAAGATGGTCATCAAACCATAAATGAAAACAAAAGAAGGGACCTGGTGGCCCAGTGGTTAAGAATCCACCTGCCAATGCAAGGATCATGGGTTGGATCCCTGGTCTGGGAAGATCCCACATGTGGCACAGCAACTAAGCCCATGTGTCAAAATTACTGAAGCCAGCCTAGAGCCCATGCTCTGCAACAAGAAAAGCCAATGCAATGAGAAGCCTGTGCACAGTAACAAACAGTAGCCCCCCCTTGCCACAAACTAGAAAGTCCACAGCAGCAAAGACCCAGCACAGCCAAAAATAAATTAAAAATAAATAAATCTTTTTTAAAAAGAAGAGAAGTAAAAAAGACCTGCAAAAACAACCCCAAACTATTAAGTAAATGGCAACAGGATCACACACTTTGATAATTACCTTATGTAAATAGAATTAATGCTCCAACAAAAGATATAAAATGGCTGAATAGATACAAAAACAAAACCCATATACATTCTGTCTACAAGAGACCCATTTAAGATCTAGGGACACATACAGACTGAAAGTGAGGGGATGGAAAAAGATACTCCATGCAAATGGAAATCAAATGAAAGTTGGAGTAGCAACACTCATTTCAAATAAAACTGACTTTAAAATAAAGACCATTATAAAAGACGAGAAAGGACTACTTAATGATCATGGAATCAACCCAAGAAGAAGGTATTACAATTGTAAATATATACGCACCCAACATAGTAGTACCTCAATATATAAGGCAAATGCTAATCACCATAAAAGGGGAAACCTACAGTAACACAATAACACTGGTTGACTTTAACACCCCACTTTTATTAATGGACAAATCATTCAGACAGAAAATTAATAAGGAGACACAAGCCTTAAATGACACTTTAGACAAGATAGACTTTATTGATATTTATAGGACATTCCCCTCTAAAAGCAACAGAAAACACTGTCTTCTCAAGTGCACATGAACATTCTTTAGGATAAATCGCATCTTAAGTCAAAAAACATGCCCTGGTAAATTTAAGAAAACAGAAAACATATCAAGCGTCTTTTCTGACCACAATGTTATGAAATTAGAAATCAATTACACATATGTAAAATAGAAGCGAGGCTGCAACGGCTCCACGCAGAAGCGAGGTGTCTGCGACGGCTCCAGGCAGAAGCATGGCCGAGAGGCCGTAGGCGGGCCGGGGGCCGGGGGCGGCGGCCGAGAGGAGCTAGGCTGCACCGGGGGCTGGGGGCGGCGGCAAGAGGAGCTAGGCCAGGCCAGGGGCGGCGGTCGACAGGAGCTAGGCCGGACCGGGGGCTGCGGCGAGAGGAGTTACCCCAGGCCCAAGGAGCAGGGGCTGCGTGGGCACAGGAGGGACAAGAGGAGTTACTCCACATTCAAGGTCAGGAGGGGCCGTCGTGAGCAGATACCCCTTGTCCAAGGTAAGGAGCAACTGCTGCACTTTGCTGGAGCAGCTGTGAAGAAATACCCCACGTCCAAGGTAAAAGAAACCCAAGTAAGATGGTAGGTGTTGCAAGAGGGCATCAACGGGCAGACACACTGAAACTAAAATTACAGAAAACTAGCTAATCTGATCACACGGACCACAGCCTTGTCTATCTCAATGAAACTAAGCCATGCCGTGTGGGGCTACCCAAGACGGAGGGGTCATGGTGGAGAGGTCTGACAGAATGTGGTCCACTGGAGAAGGGCATGGCAAACCACTTCAGTATTCTTGCCTTGAGAACCCCATGAACAGTATGAAAAGGCAAAAAGACAGGACACTGAACGATGAATTCCCCAGGTCAGTAAGTGCCCAATATGCTACTGGAGATCAGTGGAGAAATAACTCCAGAAAGAATGATGGGATGGAGCCAAAGCAAAAACAATACCCAGCTGTGGATGTGACTGGTGATAGAAGCAAAGTCCGATGCTGTAAAGAGCAATATTGCATAGGAACCTGGAATGTTAGGTCCATGAATCAAGGCAAATTGGAAGTGGTCAAACAGGAGATGGCAAGAGTGAACGTCGACATTCTAGGAATCAGAGAACTAAAATGGACTGGAATGGGTGAATTTAACTCAGATGACCATTATATCTACTACTGTGGGCAAGAATCCTTTAGAAAAAATGGAGTAGCCATCATGGTCAACAAAAGAGTCCGAAAGGCAGTACTTGGATGCAATCTCAAAAATGATAGAATGATCTCTGTTCATTTCCAAGGCAAACCATTCAATATCACTGTAATCCAAGTCTATGCCCCGACCACTAATGCCGAACAAGCTGAAGTTGAACGGTTCTATGAAGACCTTCTAGAACTAACACCCAAAAAAGATGTCCTTTTCATTATAGGGGATTGTAATGCAAAAGTAGGAAGTCAGGAAACACCTGGCGTAACAGGCAAATTTGGCCTTGGAGTACAGAATGAAGCAGGGCAAAGGCTAATAGAGTTTTGCAAAGAGAAAGCACTGGTCATAGCAAACACCCTCTTCCAACAACACAAGAGAAGACTCTACACGTGGACATCACCAGATGGTCAACACCGAAATCAGATTGATTATATTCTTTGCAGCCAAAGACGGAGAAGCTCTATGCAGTCAGCAAAAACAAGACCGAGAGCAGACTGTGGCTCAGATGACGCCACTCTTATGGCAGAAAGTGAAGAAGAACTAAAGAGCCTCTGGATGAAAGTGAAAGAGGAGAGCGAAAAACTTGGCTTAAAGCTCAACGTTCAGAAAACTAAGATCATGGAATCTGGTCCCATCACTTCATGGGAAATAGATGGGGAAACAGTGGAAACAGTGTCAGACTTTATTTTTTTGGGCTCCAAAATCACTGCTGATGGTGATTGCAGCCATGAAATTAAAAGACGCTTACTCCTTGGAAGGAAGGTTATGGCCAACCTAGATAGCATACTGAAAACCAGAGACATTACTTTGCCAACAAAAGTCCGTCTAGTCAAGGATATGGCTTTTCCAGTAATCATGTATGGATGTGAGAGTTGGACGATGAAGAAAGCTGAGCACTGCAGAATTGATGCTTTTGAACTGTGGTGTTGGAGAAGACTCTTGAGAGCCCCTTGGACTGCAAGGAGATCCAACCAGTCCATCCTAAAGGAGATCAATCCTGGGTGTTCATTGGAAGGTCTGATGTTGAAGCTGAAACTCCAATACTTTGGCCACCTCATGCGAAGAGTTGACTCATTGGAAAAGACCCAAATGCTGGGTAGGATTGGGGGCGGGAGGAGAAGGGGACGACAGAGGATGAGATGGTTGGATGGCATCACTGACTTGATGGACATGGGTTTGGGTAGACTCCGGGAGTTGGTGATGGACAGAGAGGCCTGGCAAGCTGCGATTCATGGGGTCACAAAGAGTCGGACACGATTGAATGACTGAACTGAACTGAAAATAGATAGCCAGTGGGAATTTGCTGTATGACATAGGTAACTCAGACCAGTGCTCTGTGACAACCTAGAGGGGTAGGATGGGATAGGAAGGAGGTTCAAGAGGGATGGGACATGTGTATATCTATGGCTGATTCAGTTGATGTATGGCAGAAACCAACACAATATTGTAGAGAATTATCCTTCAATGAAAAATGAATAAATTAAAAAAAAAAAAAAATTCAACAACAACAAAGAAATAACAGGAAGAAAAACTGTTAAAAAAACATGGAAGCTAAACAACATGTTACCAAATAACTAATGGAACATTCAAGAAATCAAAGAGGACATCAAAAAAACACCTAGAGACAAATGACAACGAAAACATGACAATCCAAATACTTGGAAGGCAGCAAAAGCAGTTCTGGGGGGGAAATTTATAGCAATACAATCTTACTTCAAGAAACAAAAATCTCAAATATTCTAACCTTACGTCATAGCTTTAAAGCCATGGTTTTTCCAGTTGTCATGTATGAATGTGAGAGTTGGACTATAAAGAAAGCTGAGTGCCAAAGAATTGATGCTTTTGAACTGTGGTGTTGGAGGAGACTCTTGAGAGTCCTTTGGACTGCAAGGATATCCAACCAGTCCATCCTAAAGGAAATCAGTCCTGAATATTCATTGGAAGGACTGATGCTGAAGCTGAAACTCCAATACTTTGGCCACCTGATGTGAAGAACTGACTCATTAGAAAAGACCCTGATGCTGGGAAAGATTGAGGGCAGGAGGAGAAGGGGACCACAGAGGATGAGATGGTTGGATGGCATCACTGACTCAATGGACATGAGTTTGAGTGAACTCCAGGAGTTGGTGATGGATATGGAGGCCTGGCGTGCTGCAGTCCATGGGGTCGCAAAGAGTCGGACACGACTGAGCAACTGAACTGAAGTGAACCTTACACCTAAAGCCACTACAGAAAGAAGAACAAACAAAACCCATAGTAGAAAGAAATCATAAAAATCATACCACAAATGAAATAGAGACAAAGAAAATAATAGAAAAGATTAGTAAAACTAAAAGGTGGCTCTCCAAGATAAACAAAATCGATAAACCTTTAGCCAGACTCATCAAATAAAAGGGAGAAGACAAAAGTCAATAAAATTAGAAATGAAAAAGGAGAAGTTACAAGAGAGCCCACAGAAATACAAAGGGTCATAAGAGACTAGTTCAGTTCAGTTCGGTTCAGTCGCTCAGTCATGTCCGACTCTTTGCGACCCCATGAATTGCAGCACGCCAGGCCTCCCTGTCCATCACCAACTCCCGGAGTCTACCCAAACCTATGTCCATCGAGTCGGTGATGCCATCCAACCAACTCATCCTCTGTCGTCCCCTTCTACTCCTGCCCCCAATTCTACCCAGCATTAGGGTCTTTTCCAAAGAGTCAACCCTTCGCATGAGGTGGCCAAAGTATTGGAGTTTCAGCTTCAACATCAGACCTTCCAATGAACACCCAGGATTGATCTCTTTTAGGATGGATTGATTGGATCTCCTTGCAGTCCAAGGGACTCTCAAGAGTCTTCTCCAACACCACAGTTCAAAAGCATCAATTCTTCGGCGCTCAGCTTTCTTCATCGTTCAACTCTCACATCCATACATGATTACTGGAAAAAACCATAGCCTTGATTAGACGGCAAAGCCTTTGACTGTGTGGATCACAATAAACTGTCGAAAATTCTGAAAGAGATGGGAATACCAGACCATCTGACCTGTCTCTTGAGAAACCTGTATGCAGTAAGGAAGCAACAGTTAGAACTGGACATGGAACAACAGACTGGTTCCGAATAGGAAAAGGAGTACATCAAGGCTGTATATTGTCACCCTGCTTATTTAACTTATATGCAGAGTACATCATGAGAAATGCTGGGCTGGAAGAAACACAAGCTGGGATCAAGATTGCCGGGAGAAATATCAATAACCTCAGATATGCAGATGACACCACCCTTATGGCAGAAAGTGAAGAAGAACTAAAGAGCCTCTTGATGTAGGTGAAAGAGGAGAGTGAAAAAGTTGGCTTAAAGCTCAACATTCAGAAAACTAAGATCATGGCATCTGGTCCCATCACTTCATGGGAAATAGATGGGAAACAGTGTCAGACTTTATTTTGGGGGGCTCCAGAATCACTGCTGATGGTGACTGCAGCCCTGAAATTAAAAGGAACTTACTCCTTGGAAGGAAGTTTATGGCCAACCTAGATAGCATATTTAAAAGCAGAGACAGTACAAGCAAGTATATGCCAATAAAATGGACAACCTAGATGAAATGGACAAATTCTTATAAGGGCACAAGCTTCCAAGATTGAGCAGGAAGAAATTAAAAAAATGAATAGACTAACTACAAGTACTGGAATGGAAACTGCAATTAAAAATCTTTCAACAGGGCTTCCCTGGTGATCCAGTGGTTAAGAATCCCCCTGCCAATGTGGGGGACATGGTTTCAATCCCTAGTCCAGCAGGATTCTACATGCTATGGAGCAATCGAGCCCATGTGCTGTAATTACTGAGCCCACACTCAACAGTCCACAAGCCGCAACAACTAAGCCTGCAAGCCACAACTACTGAAGCCCGAATGCTCCAGAGCCCGCATGCTACAACCAGAGAAAGCCCACGTGCAGCAATGAAGACCCAGTGCAGCCAAAAATGATTACTTAATTTAAAACATTTAAAAAACAGTATGATACTGACACAAAATCTGAAATATACATCAATGAAACCGGATAAAAAGATCCAGAGGTAAACCCACACACCTATGGTCACCTAATCTATGACAAAGGAGCCAAGAATATACAGTGGAGAAAAGACAATCTTTTCAATTAGTGTTGCTGGTAAAACTGACAGCTGCATGTATAAGAGTGAAATTAGAACACTCCCTTAACACCATACACAAAAATAAACTCAAAATAGATTAAAAACCTAAAGGCCAGATCCATAAAACTCTTGTAGGAAAACACAGAACATTCTTCATCATAAGTCACAGAATTTTTCAACCCACCTTTTAATGAAAATAAAAACAAAAATAAATATTTGGGACCTAATTAAACTTAAAAGATTTTGCACAGCAAAGGAAACCATGAAAAAAATTAAAAGATAACCTTTAGAATAGGAGAAAATATTTGCAAATGAAATAACCTATAAGTGATTAGTCTCCAAAACATACAAACAGCCCATGCAGCTCAACAACAAAGAAACAACCCAAAGGAAAAATGGACAGAAGATCTCAGTAGACATTTCTCCAAAGAAGGCATACAGATGGCTAAAAAGCTAATTATTAGAGAAATGTAAATCAAAACTTGCTCCTTGGAAGAAAAGCTATGACAAACCTAGACAACATATTAAAAAGCAGAAACATTACTTTGTCAACAAAGGTCCATCTAGTCGAAGCTTTTTCCAGTAGTCATGTATGGATGTGAGAGTTGAACCATAAAGAAAGCTGAACACCGAAGAATTGATGCTTCTGAGCTGTGGTGTTGGAGAAGACTCTTGAGAGCCCCTTGGACTACAAAGAGATCAAACCAGTCAATCCTAAAGGAAATCAACCCTGAATATTGACTGAAATGACTGATGCTGAAGCTCCAATATTTTGGCCACCTGATGCAAAGAACTGACTCACTAGAAAAGACCCTAATGCTGGGAAAGATTGAAGGTAGGAGGAGAAGGGGACGACAGAGGACAAGATGGCTGGACGGCACCACTGACTCAATAGACATGAGTTTGAGCAAGCTCCAGTAGATGGTATAAGACAGTGAAGCTTGGCATGCTGTAGTCCATGGGGTTGCAAAGTCGGACACAACTGAGTGACTCAATAACAGCAACAAAGTCAAAACTATAATGAGATATCACTTTACATGGGTCAGGATGGCCATCATCAAAACATACAAACAATAAATACTGGAGAGGGTGTGGAGAAAAGGAAAGTCTCTTATATAACTGTTGGTAGGAATGTAAATTAGTACCACCATTACTGAGAACAGTATGGAGGTTCCTTAAGAAATTAAAAATAGAACTGCCTTATGATCCAGTCCTGGGCATATATCCAGAGCAAACCATAAATTCAAAAAGATACACACACCCCAATGTTCATTGCAGCACTATCTACAACAGCCAAGACATGGAAGCAACCTGTCCGACAGAGGAATGGATAAAGACATGGTACATGTATACAATGAAATATTAATCATAAAAAAGAACAAAACAATACCCTCTGAAGCAACATGAATAGACCTAGAGATTGTCGTAATGAGTGAACAAAGTCAGACAAAGAAAGGCAAATTATGATATTTTTTACTGTGGATTTTTTTTTTTTAAAAGGTACAATTGAGCTTATCCACAAAACAGAAGCTGTGTTACAGATGTAGAAAACAAACTTATGGAGGAGCGGGGCTAAGATGGCAGAGGAATAGGATGGGGAGACCACTCTCTCCTCCACAAATTTATTGAAAGAACATCTGAATGCTGAGCAAACTTCACAAAACAACTTCTGAACGCTGGCAGAGGACGTCAGGCATCCAGAAAAACAGCCCATTATCTTCAAAAGGAGGTAGGACAAAATATAAAAGATAAAAAGAGAGACAAAAGAGTTAGGGATGGAGACCCGTCCCGGGGAGGGAGTCGTAAAAGAGGAGAAGTTTCCAAACACCAGGAAACCCTCTCACCGGCGGGTTTGGGGGAAAATTTCGAATCTCGGAGGGCAACATAACCGGGAGAAAAAATAAATAAAACCCACAGATTACGTGCCTTAAGGCAACTCCCAGCAAAGAACCCCAGACGCTCGCATCTGCCACCAGCAAGTGGGGGCTTAACGGAGAGGAGCAGGCGGCACTGCTTAGGGTAAGGACCGGGCCCGAATGCCCTGAGGGCAATCTGAGGGAGCTAACGTGAGACAGCAACCTAAACTGTGGGACAGCCAGAGAGAGAGAGAACTATCCCGCGAAAAGCCCAAATCTAAGGCACTACCGGCCCGCTCACAGAACAAAGGACTGAGCGATACCAGAGGAGAGCTAGCCGGCTGTGGACCGCCCCATCCCCCACCGGACACAGTGGGCAGGCGGGGCCAGCCAGAGCCGGAAAGGAGCAAACTCGGCCCCAGAGAGGACACCCCCTACCAAACTGCAAACAGGCTTCCAGTTTCTAAGCAAAGACTGTCTGAGATCCCGGAGGGCTGACAGCCGCCGGGAGGGTCACAGCCTGAGACCAGCTCCCCAGAAATAACACAAAGCACACCGGAGCCGGGCGCGCCCGTAAACCGAGGTGGGGACCAGGGAGGTGATAAGCCGCACCGCCCCAACAGGGGAGAGTGCGCTCGCCAAACTCCTGGCTGCCTGAGCTGCTCCGACCGGGGATCGGCACAAACCACGGGCCCAACCGAGTCTGCACCTTTGTGGAGTACCCGGGAACCTGAACCTGAGCGGCTTAGACCTGGGAAGTGCACGCATCTCAGGGCCCACTCCCTGGCAGAGTAACCTGAAGCCTGAGCAGAGCAGACTGGGAAAGCACACACACCATGAGCGGGGGTGAACCCAGTGTGGCCGAGACACTGCGAGCTCTCCAAACACACGCCAGTGATATTGGTTTGCAGTGTTCCTCCCTCCCCACAGCACGACTGAACAAGTGAACCTAAGGAGACCACCTCTGCCCCTTTGTGGCAGGGCGGAAATTAGACACTGAAGAGACCTCCAAACAGAAGCCAAATAAACAGAGGGAAGCACTTTGGAAATGACAGGCCAACAGATTAAAATCCCTGTAGTTAACACTGACTGCCCTTGAATGGCACCCCACTCCAGTACTCTTGCCTGGAAAATCCCATGAACGGAGGAGCCTGGCGGGCTGCAGTCCATGGGGTCACTGAGTCGGACACGACTGAGCGACTCCACTTTCACTTTTCACTTTCATGCCCTGGAGAAGGAAATGGCAACCCACTCCAGTACTCTTGCCTGGAGAATCCCAGGGACGGGGGAGCCTGGTGGGCTGCCGTCTATGGGGTCGCACAGAGTCGGACACGCATGACGCGACTTAGCAGCAGCAGCAGCATTGAAAGGGGCCTATAGATCTTGAAAAGTATAAGCAGGAACAAGGATCTATCTGAAACTGAACAGACCCCACACTGTTCACAACAGCTCCAGAGAAAGTCTGGGATATATTTTTATTATTATCATATTTTTTTTTTAATTTTTTAATTTTTTTCTTTCTTTTTTCTTTAAGTCCTCTATTACACCTTTAATTTTCATTTTCATAACCCACTATTACCTTGCAAAAAAAAAAAAAAAAACCCTATTTTTAAAGCAAACTGCATACATATATCTTATACTTTTTGTGTTTTATTTTACTGTTTTTTTCCTGTTTTACTTTTTTTTACTGTTTCTTTTCTTACTGTTTTACTGTTTCTTTTTTTTTACTGTTTTACTGTTTTTCTTCTTTTTATACTGTTTTCTTTTTTCTTTTTTTTATATTGTATTTTTTATAAGAGTCTAACCTCTACTCTAGATTTTTAATCTTTGTTTTACATATTTGATATCAATTTTGTACATTTAAGAACCCAAGCTTTAGTACCCATTTTTACTCAGGAGTGTGATTACTGGCTTGATTACTCTCTCCCCCTATTGACGCTCTTTCTTCTCCCCCAGGGAACCTCTATCTCCCACCCTCCTCCTTCTCTTCTCAACCCAATTCTGTGAATCTCTGAGGGTGTTCTGGGCACCAGAGAACACTTCGGGAACATAATACTGCCCAGATCTCTCCCCTCTTGATTCCTCCCTTTCTACTCATGCTCACCTCTATTACCTTCCTCCCCCCTCTCTATGTATCTCTGTGAACCTCTCTGAGGGTTCCAGACTGTGGAGAGCACAGAGGGAAGTGCTTACTGGCTAGATTGCTCTCTCCACGTTTGAGTCCCCCTCTTTTCCTCCTGGTCACCTCAACATCCCCCTCCTTCACCTCTCCATGTAACTCAGTGAACCTCTCTGGGTATCCCTCACTGTGGAGAATCTTTTCACCATTAACCTAAAAGTTTTATTATCGACGCTGTATGGATGCAGAAGTCTTGAGGCTACTGCAAGAATAAGACTGAAAGCCAGAGGAAACATTAATTAATAAGAGAACATCCAATAGCCTCCACATATACACTGAAACCAAGCTCCACCCAAGAGCCAATAAGTTCCAGAGCAAGACATACCACGCAAATTCTCCAGCAACGCAGGAACATACCCCTAAGCATCAATATACAGGCTGCCCAGAGGCACACCAAATCCGTAGACATCTCAAAACTCAACACTGGACACTCCATTGCACTCTAGAGAGAAGAAATCCAGCTCCACCCACCAGAACACCGACACAAGCTCCCCCAACCAGGAAACCTTGACAAGCCACCCGTCCAACCCCACCCACAGTGAGGAACCTTCACAATGAAGAGGAACTTCAAACTACCAGAATACAGAAAGGCCACGCCTAACATAGCAATCTAAACAAGATGAAAAGGCAGAGCAATACTCAGCAAGTAAAGGAAAATGATAAATGTCCACCAAACCAAACCAAAGAGGAGGAGATAGGGAATCTATCTGAAAAAGAATTTAGAATAATGATAATAAAAATGATCCAAAATCTTGAAAACAAAATGGAGTTACAGATAAATAGCCTGGGGACAAGGATTGAGAAGATGCAAGAAATGTTTATCAAGGACCTAGAAGAAATAAAAAGGAGTCAATATAAAATGAATAATGAAATAAAGGAGATAAAAGACACTCTGGAGGGAACCAACAGTAGAATAACGGAGGCAGAAGATAGGATAAGTGAGGTAGAAGATAGAATGGTGGAAATAAACGAAGCAGAGAAGAAAAAAGAAAAAAGAATCAAAAGAAATGAGGAAAACCTCAGGGACCTCTGGGACAATATGAAACGCCCCAACATTCGAATCATAGGAGTCCCAGAAGAAGAAGATAAAAGGAAAGGCCATGAAAAAATACTCGAGGAGATAACAGTTGAAAATTTCCCTAAAATGAGGAAGGAAATAGTCACAGAAGTCCAAGAAACCCAGAGAGTCCCAAACAGGATAAACCTAAGGCGAAACACCCCAAGACACGTATTAATCAAATTCACAAAGATCAAACACAAAGAACAAATATTAAAAGCAGCAAGGGAAAAACAACAAATAACACACAAGGGAATCCCCATAAGGAAAACAGCTGATCTTTCAATAGAAACTCTTCAGGCTAGAAGGGAATGGCAGGACATATTTAAAGTAATGAAAGAGAATAATCTACAACCCAGATTACTGTACCTAGCAAGGATCTCATTCAGATATGAAGGAGAATTCAAAAGCTTTACAGACAAGCAAGAGCTGAGGGAATTCAGCACCACCAAACCAGCTCTCCAACAAATGCTAAAGGATCTTCTCTAAACAGGAAACACAGAAAGGATATTTAAACACGAACTCAAAACAACAAAGTAAATGGCAACGGGACCATACTTATCAATAATTACCTTAAATGTAAATGGGTTGAATGCCCCAACCAAAAGACAAAGACTGGCTGAATGGATACAAAAACAAGACCCTTATATATGCTGTCTACAAGAGACCCACCTCAAAACTAGGGACACACACAGGCTGAAAGTGAAGGGATGGAAAAACATATTTCATGCAAACGGAGACCAAAAGAAAGCAGGAGTCGCAATACTCATTTCAGATAAAATAGACTATAAAATAAAGGCTGTGAAAAGAGACAAAGAAGGACACTACATAATGATCAAAGCATCAATCCAAGAAGAAGATGTAACAATTATAAATATATATGCACCCAACATAGGAGCACCACAATATATAAGGCAAATACTAACAAGTATGAAAGGGGAAATTAACAATAACACAATAATAGTGGGAGATTTCAATACTCCACTCACACATATGGATAGATCAACTAAACAGAAAATAAACAAGGAAACACAAACTTTAAATGATACAATAGACAAATTAGAATTAATTGATATTTACAGGACTTTCCACCACAAAACAATCAATTTCACCTTTTTCTCAAGTGCACACGGAACTTTCTCCAGGATAGATCACATCCTGGGCCATAAATCTAGCCTTGGTAAATTCCAAAATATTGAAATCATCCCAGCCATCTTCTCTGACCACAATGAAGTAAGATTAGACCTCAATTACAGGAAAAAAACTATTAAAAATTCCAACATATGGAGGCTCAACAACACACTTCTGAATAACCAACAAATCACAGAAGAAATCAAAAAAGAAATCAAAATATGCATAGAAACGAATGAAAATGAAAACACAACAACCCAAAACCTATGGGACACTGTAAAAGCAATGCTAAGGGGAAGGTTCATAGCAATACAGGCGAACCTCAAGAAAGAAGAAAAAAATCAAATAAATAAACTAACTCTACACCTAAAGCAACTAGAGAAGGAAGAAATGAAGAACCCCAGGGTTAGCAGAAGGAAAGAAATCTTAAAAAATTAGGGCAGAAATAAATCCAAAAGAAACAAAAGAGACCATAGCAAAAATCAACAAAACTAAAAGCTGGTTTTTTGAGAAGATAAACAAAATTGACAAGCCATTAGCCAGACTCATCAAGAAACAAAGGGAGAAGAATCAGATCAACAAAATTAGAAATGAAAATGGAGAGATCACAACAGACTCCACAGAAATACAAAGGATCATAAGAGAATACTACCAACAGCCATATGCCAATAAAATGGACAAATTCTTAGAAAAGTATAACTTTCCAAAACTGAACCAGGAAGAAATAGAAGATCTTAACAGACTCATCACAAGCACGGAAATCGAAACTGTAATCAGAAATGTTCCAGCAAACAAAAGCCCAGGACCAGACGGCTTCACAGCTGAATTCTACCAAAAATTTAGAGAGCTAACACCTATCCTACTCAAACTCTTCCAGAAAATTGCAGAAGATGGTAAACTTCCAAACTCATTCTATGAGGCCACCATCACCCTAATTCCAAAACCAGACAAAGATGCCACAAAAAAAGAAAACTACAGGCCAATATCACTGATGAACATAGATGCAAAAATCCTTAATAAAACTCTAGCAAACAGAATCCAACATCATATTAAAAAGATCATACATCATGACCAAGTGGGCTTTATCCCAGGAATGCAAGCTTTCTTTAACATCCGCAAATCAATCAATGTAATACACCACATTAACAAATTGAAAGATAAAAACCATATGATTATCTCAATAGATGCAGAAAAAGCCTTTGACAAAATTCAACATCCATTTATGATAAAAACCCTCCAGAAAGCAGGAATAGAAGGAACATACCTCAACATAATAAAAGCTATATATGACAAACCCACAGCAAACATTATCCTCAATGGTGAAAAATTGAAAGCATTTTCCCTAAAGTCAGGAAGAAGGCAAGGATGCCCACTTTCACCACTACTATTCAACATAGTTTTGGAAGTTTTGGCCACAGCAATCAGAACGGAAAAAGAAATAAAAGGAATACCGATAGGAAAAGAAGAAGTAAAACTCTCACTGTTTGCAGATGACATGATCCTCTACATAGAAAACCCTAAAGATTCTACCAGAAAATTACTAGAGCTAATCAATGAATATAGTAAAGTTGCAGGATATAAAATTAACACACATTAACACACAGAAATCCCTTGCATTCCTATACTCCAATAATGAGAAAACAGAGAAATTAAGGAAACAATACCATTCACCATTGCAACAAAAAGAATAAAATACTTAGGAATATATCTACCTAAAGAAACAAAAGACTTATATATAGAAAACTATAAAACACTGATGAAAGAAATCAAAGAGGACACAAACAGATGGAGAAATACACTGTGTTCATGGATTGGAAGAATTAATATAGTGAAAATGAGTATACTACCCAAAGCAATCTATAGATTCAATGCAATCCCTATCAAGCTACCAATGGTATTTTTCACAGAACTAGAACAAATCATTTCATAATTTGTATGGAAATATAAGAAACCTCGAATAGCCAAAGCAATCTTGAGAAAGAAGAATGGAACTGGAGGAATCAACCTGCCTGACTTCAGGCTCTACTACAAAGCCACAGTCATCAGGACAGTATGGTACTGGCACAAAGATAGAAATATAGATCAATGGAACAAAATAGAAAGCCCAGAGATAAACCCACACACCTATGGACACCTTATCTTCGACAAAGGAGGCAAGAATATACAATGGAGAAAAGACAATCTCTTTAACAAGTGGTGCTGGGAAAACTGGTCAACCACTTGTAAAAGAATGAAACTAGAACACTTTTTAACACCATACACAAAAATAAACTCAAAATGGATTAAAGATCTAAATGTAAGACCAGAAACTATAAAACTCCTAGAGGAAAACATAGGCAAAACACTCTCCAACATAAATCACAGAAGGATCCTCCATGACCCACCTCCAAGAATATTGGAAATAAAAGCAAAAATAAACAAATGGGACCTAATTAAAATTAAAAGCTTTTGCACAACAAAGGAAACTATAAGCAAGGTGAAAAGACAGCCTTCAGAATGGGAGAAAATAATAGCAAACAAAGCAACAGACAAACAATTAATCTCAAAAATATACAATCAACTCCTGCAGCTGAATTCCAGAAAAATAAACGACCCAATCAAAAAATGGGCCAAAGAACTAAACAGACATTTCTCCAAAGAAGACATACAGATGGCTAACAAACACATGAAAAGATGCTCAACATCACTCATTATTAGAGAAATGCAAATCAAAACCACAATGAGGTACCATTTCACACCAGTCAGAATGGCTGCTATCCAAAAGTCTACAAGCAATAAATGCTGGAGAGGGTGTGGAGAAAAGGGAACCCTCTTACACTGTTGGTGGGAATGCAAACTAGCACAGCCACTATGGAGAACAGTGTGGAGATTCCTTAAAAAACTGGGAATAGAACTGCCATATGACCCAGCAATCCCACTGCTGGGCATACACACCGAGGAAACCAGAATTGAAAGAGACGCGTGTACCCCAATGTTCATTGCAGCACTGTTTACAATAGCCAGGACATGGAAGCAACCTAGATGTCCATCAGCAGACGAATGGATAAGGAAGCTGTGGTACATATACACAATGGAATATTACTCAGCCATTAAAAAAAAAATACATTTGAATTGGTTCTATTGAGATGGATGAAACTGTAGCCCATTATACAGAGTGAAGTAAGCCAGAAAGAAAAACACCAATACAGCATACTAATGCATATATATGGAATTTGAAAGATGGTAACGATAACCCTATATGTGAGACAGAATAAGAGACACAGATGCATAGAACAGTCTTATGGACTCTGAGGGAGAAGGTGAGGGTGGGACGTTCTGGGACAATAGCATTGAAACATGTATATTACCATGTGTGAAGCAGAACACCATTCCAGGTTTGATGCATGGGACAGATGCTCAGGGCTGGGGCGGTGGGATGGCCCAGGGGGATGGGATGGGGGAGGGGGGTTCAGGATGGGGAGCACGTGTGGACCCATGGCTGATTCACATCAATGTGTGGCGAAAACCACTACAATATTGTAAAGTAATTGGCCCCCAACTAAAATAAATAAATTTATTAAAAACAAAAAAGAAAAAAACTTATGGTTACCAGGGTTAAGGGAGGGAGAGATAAACTGGGAAATTGTGACTGACATATACATGCATGCATGCAAGCAAAGTCACTTCAGTTGCGTCTAACTCTGTGTGATCCTAGCGACTGCAGCCTGCCAGGCTCCTCCGTCCATGGCATTCATCAAGTAAGAATACTGGAGTAGGTTACCACGCCATCCTCCAGGAGACATACATACTACTATGTATAACTAATAATGACACACTGTATAGCACAGGGAACTCTACTCAGTACCTCTGCAATGGCTATATGGAAAAAGAATCTAAGAAAGAGTGGATATATGTATAACTGGTCCACTTTGCTGTACACTTGAAACTAACACAATGTAAATCAAGTATATGCCAATAAAATTATCTTTTAAAAAGACACCAAATGCAAAAAAAGCATCTATTTTATAACACTTTATAAACATATGTGGTCATCCTGAAAAGAGATGTCTTCATTTATTATTCTACATGACTCCTTGCCAATGGATGATGACATCTTGGGGCAATCTGATCCATGCTATGATCATTAGAATATTGCATTGCTATAGGAATTCTGATCTGTGGTTTATTTATTTTGGTTGTTATTTACTTAAGTATTAATTCCAGTACTCTCCTCAGATGTTACTTTTGCTTATGCTCTTTGTTCTATGGCTGCTGGTAGGGGCATATGCATGTATTTGCAAATAAGGTTTGCAGCATTTAGATGAAGATGTGACAAAGGTGTCAGTTTTAACAAGCAATCAAGGAATCCTATACATAACTGAATATAAATTAAAATAAGAACATATTAGAAAGAAGCAGTTTGTAAATTTAATTTGGGATAGAGGGGAGAAGATTAGAGTTAGGTAAACTGTTCTGAGGTTTGGCCTAAGTTATATATATTGAAGGAAGGGTCACCTACATGGGATATGAAGTAGAATCAGCAACTACGAATAGCAAGACTAGTCAAATAGCTCAGTATAATTTGCTGAAGGTGAATACACTTCTCTGTAGTGTTCACAGCTTAATCATTTTTATTACTATTCCTATTGTGTTGCTGGCAGTTAGGTACCAACTTGACACAGAATGAGTTCTCTTTTGATGTCATTTTACCATTAGTATGAAGAACACACTCTTCTGCTCTTTCTCTGTAGCAAGCAGTATGCGTAGCCATAATCTTCAAAATCACTATGTCATAAATTCGTATCTACTTTATAATTCATTTTCACCCTCAGGCCTTTTGATCATTTAAAGACTTTCAGATTTTGCTCCCTTTGAATATCTATTTTATTGTTTTTCTCCTAAAGCAGTTGTAGTTTCTATTTTGAAGGGGAAGAATCTCATTTTCTAGTTTCCACTCCATATTTCTGAGTTCTCTGGGTATTTATACCAGAGATATACCTTTATATTGCTTTGCTGCTCTTAATGTTATTTGCATCACCTGCCAATTTAATACCATCTGTGAATTTCATTAACATTCGTTATACTCCCTCTTCTACATCGTTAATGCAGCTGCTATATAAGATAGGACAAAATACAGATCTCAGCAGCACCTACACATATTCCCCAACTTGATCCATTTCCATTTATGGTTTATCAATATTTTTTATGATTCTGCAGCCAGTTTTGAATCCATGTGACTCTGCTTATATCCAGGACAATCTGAATTAAGTGTGCATAGATGTCATGAGACACTGCATCATAGGCTTCACTAAATTTGATAAATACATATACCATATTTTTTCATTTACTAGTATTATATGTAGAAAACTGATATTTTCAGTTTAGCTCAATGTTTATAGTTCTAGTAATTGCTACCTATTTATTTTTCTTTTAATATTAGAATCATTATTTTCATATAGTGAATAATGATGACACGATGGTTTTTACTTTTTTCATGTGCTTTTAACTTTTAATTTTAGAATAATTGTAAATTTACAGACAAGTTACAAAGATCATAGAGTGCGTTCCCTTATATGATCTAGGACATCATATTGCATGTAGTGGTCATGTCTCCATAGTCTCAATGATACGTGACAATTTCTCAGTCTTGTGTTTTCATTACCGTGACACTCCTGAAGAGTACTGGTCAGATATTTTATAGAATGTCCCTCATTTTTGGTTTGTCTGATGTTCTCTCACAATAAGACTGCTGCTGCTGCTGCTGCTGCTAAGTCGCTTCAGTCGTATCCGACTCTGTGTGACCCCATAGATGGCAGCCCACCAGGCCCCGCCATCCTTGGGATTCTCAAGGCAAGAACACTGGAGTGGGTTGCCATTTCCTTCTCCAATGCAGGAAAGTGAAGAGTGAAAGTGAAGTCACTCAGTCGTGTCCGACTCTTCGTGAACCTATGGACTGCAGCCTACCAGTCTCCTTCGTCCATGGGATTTTCCAGGCAAGAGAACTGGAGTGGGTTGCCATTTCCTTCTCTGCAATAAGACTGGGGTTACAGCTTTTTGGGTAGACTATCACAGAGGCTAAATACCCTTTGCATTTCATCATACTTGAGGTATATGGCATTAACATGATATCACCACTGGTGATGTAAACTTTGATCACTTGTTTGATCACTTGCCAGCTTCCTCTGGAGTAAGTTAGAAATTTTCCCTATCTATACTCTACCCCGTGCTTTCTCTGTGAGGGTTATTACAATGCCCCTAAAGGAATAAAAGTTTGATCTTGGGGGGAAATTTTACTCTATTATGCATTGATATTCATATAATACATAAACAGATAAAATATATTTGTGGTATTAAAATTTCATCAGGAGTGTGGGGGAGAGTGTCAAGAAAAATGTTCATGTGTGAGTTTGTATGTGGGGGAGGAGGTAGTAAAAAAGAAAAAAAGGACTGGCAAATTCCTCTCTATTCATTGGGATCAAATTACTAAGTCCAGCCCATATCCAAGCAGACAGAAATAAAGTTCTACCTCATAGAGGACAGAGTATCTGCTACATATGCTATTTGGATTTTTCTCTAAAATACATTCTTTTTAAAAAGTCAACTTTGGTCAATTTTCTGTTAATAGTTTGAGTCTATGTATTAGTCTGGGTCTTCCGAAAAGCAGATGCAAAGATAGGATTGAGCATGCAAAACACTTATTAAAGGATTTACCTGTGAAAGGCAACAGAGAGGGAGCAAAGGAGGGCATGAAAGCCTTAGGATACTTGTGAAGGAAAAATGGAAAGAGGGAGAACTGGGTAGGAAGAATCTCAGGCTGCAAAACATCTAAGGTTTTGGACCAGTCAAATGGGAGTCCTTTGACAAAATATTCCATTAACACAAGTCCTTATCTTATAGGAAAGAACCTGGATTACAATCAGCACCATATGGACTCATGGCCTGGAAGGATCACTTGGGAATCATGGCCTTGACATGAATATGGGAATGGGTTCCAAAACATACCAGTACCTGGATCCACCAGTCAATTATGGTCCCTGAAGAAAGAGGTGGAAGTAGGACATTTTCATGCCCACCACAGCCCATAATTTTGCACAATATTAAAATATCAGAAATTATTTTTGAAAGAATATTACCTAATTCTTTCCCCATTCTAGGAGATGTCTTTTTACTTCTCTAAATACAGCTGCATATACAATATGCTTCAGCCGATGCTTTCCAATTGTGGTGCTGGAGAAGACTCTTGCGAGTCCCTTGCACAGCAAGATCAAACTAGTTAATCCTAAAGGAAATCAACCCTGAACATTCATTGCAAGGACTGATGCTGAAGCTGAAGCTCCAATATTTTGGCCACCTGATGCGAAAAGCCAACTCATTGGAAAAGACCCAATGATGCTGGGGAAGACTGAAGGCAGCAGAAGTGGGTGACAGAGGATGAGGTGGTTGGATGGCATTATTGACTCAATGGATATGAGTTTGGATATATACTCTGAGAGATAGGCTTCCCTCATAGCTCAGTTGGTAAAGAATCCACCTGCATTGCAGGAGACTCCAGTTCAATTCCTTGGTCAGGAAGATCTGCTGAAGAAGGGATAGGCTGCCCACTCCAGTATTCTTGGGTTTCCCTTGTGGCTCAGCTGGTAAAGAATCCACCTGCATTGTGTGAGACCTGGGTTCAATCCCTGGGTTGCGAAGATCCCCTGGAGAAGGGAAAGGCTACCCACTCCAGTATTCTGGCCTGGAGAATTCCATGGACTGTATAGTCTATAGGGTCACAAAGAGTTGGACATGACTGAGCGACTGAACAATAGCCAACAATTTCTTAGAAACCATACCTTTGTTTTTTCCATTTAAAAATACAGATTTAATGATACTTGGTACTCTTAAGTACTGAAGTACATTCAATTTAATAACTCCTGGTTATAAATTTTGACTAAAAGAAAACAACTGTTGGAACGCACTGTGGAGCAATCAATAGCAGGTAGAAACTGAAGGGGATACGACCCTTGAAAGAAGAGTAGCCAACAAATAATATCTACATTTTTCTAATATTTCTGCTAAGATTACCTCCTTGTCTGCATGGTGCACATGGAATAGTACTTAAACAGAAAGCAACAGTTTGGGGGACTGAGGGATAAAAAGTTGGGAGTTTGAGGCTATCGGAGCAGCTAGAAGTTGAAACAGAAAGCCTCCAAAAAGGGGAAGCCACTGGGGGCTAAAAGGGAAAGGTAGCAAAATATCTCTCCTCAGATCCTCAGCTGACTCCTGAACTGTGCATGTACAGAGTGATATCCATGAAACCTAGAAGAAAATTACAGACAAAAGACTAAAGGAACTAAGTCGAAATTTCAGCAGTTTTTGAGTGATGATGAGTCAAAGTAAAAACATGAGGAATTCCAGTCAAGATATAAAAACCAAAATTAAAAATCAAATGGAAACACTAGAACTGAAAAATATAATATCCAAAATGATTAATGAAATCACTGTACGGAATAGCAGGTTGAATAGTGTAGAAGAAAGGATCGATAACTTTGAAGACAATTCAACAGAAATTATCTAAACCGAAGCACAGAGAAAGAAAAAGTATGAAAAAAGGTAGCAGATCATTAATGATGTGTATGTTCAAAATTAGGCAATCTAGCATGCTTCAAATTGGAATCCCAGAGGAAAAGGAGAAAGAGAAAAGTACAGAAAAAATATTTGATAAAATACTAGACAAACCTGCCAAAATTGATTAAAATATAAGTCTACAGCTCCAAGATGCACAGCAAACCCCAGGCAGAACACATGAAAATAAAACCACAATTTAGACAAAAATTAACACCTATCCTGAACTATTTCCCCTACCCCCCAAAAAAAAACCCTCACAGAGGAAGGAACACACCCAAATTCTTTCTACGAGGCCACCATCACCCATTACCAAAACCAAAGATACTCCACAAAAAGAAAATTATAGGCAAATATCACTGATGAACAAACACACAAAAATCTTCAAAGAGATACTAGCAAGCTGAGTCCACAATGTTACACAGATCATGCACCATCATCAAGTGGAATTGATCCCAGTGAATCAAGGATTCTTCAATATCTGCAAATCAATTAGTGTGATATACCACATCCACAAATTGAAAAATAAAAACCAAATGATCATTTCAATAGATGCAGGAAAAGCTTTTGGCAAAATTCAACACCCATTTATGATTAAAAAAAAAAAAAAAAACTCACCAGAAAGTGGGCATAGAGGACCTTTCCTCAACATAATAAAGCCCATATATGACAAAGACACAGCAAACATCATTCTCAATGGTGAAAAGCTGAAAGCATTTCCTCCAAGATCAGGAACAAGACAAAGATGTCCACTCGCACTTTCATTCATCACCACTACTGAGCCCACATGCTGCAACTACTGGAGCCTGCACGCCTAGAACCCGAGCTCATCAACAAGAAGCTGCCGCTCGCCACAACTAAAGAAACCCCTTGTGCAGGAATGAAGATCCAGCACAGCTAGAAAGAAAGAAAGCGAGAAAACTCTTATAGGAAAACATAAGCAGAACACTCTGACTTAAATTGCAGCAGTATCTCCTACAGTAATTGAAATAAAAACAAAAGATAAACAAATGGGACCAAATTAAACTAAAAAACCTGTGCACAGCATAGGAAACCATAAACAAAAAGATAGGACATCCCTGGTTGCACAGTGGATAAGAAACCGCCTCCCAATGCAGGGGACAAGGGTTTGATTCCTGGTAGGAGACGATTCCACATGTCATAGAGAAACTGAGTCCTTTTGCCGCAATGACTGAGCCTACATGCCCGTGCACTCAAGGGCCCATGAGTGCAATTACTGAGCTTGCATGCTGCAACTACTGAAGCTGGAGCACCTGGAGCCTGTGCTCTGCAACAAGAGAAGCCACCACAGTAAGAAGCCCACGCATGGCAATGAAGAGTAGCCCCCATTTGCCACAACTACAGAAAGCCTACACAAAGCAACAAAGACCCAGCAGTGCCAAAAATAAGCAAATTTTATTTAAAAAAAAAAAAAAAGAGTGCAGCAGAGCCCACATCCTGACTACATCCCAGGATGGCAAAAACAATAGGTACCCACAGAATGGGAGCAAATACTTGCAAATGAAGCAACCGACAAACGATTTATCTTCAAAATTTACGAGCAGCTCATGTCCATCAAAAAAATGTTAAAAAGACCTCAACAGACATTTCTCCAAGGAAGACATACTGATGGCCAAGAGGCACATGAAAAGATGCTAAACATCACTAATTATTAGAGAAATGTAAATTGAAAGTACAATAAGATATCACCTCACACGAGTAAGAAGAGCCATTATCAAGAAGTTTACAAACAATAAATGCCGCATGAGGGTGTGGAAAAAAGGAAACCCTCCTACACTGTTGGTGGGGATGTAAATTGGTATAGCCATTATGCCGAGAGAAATATCAATAACCTCAGATACGCAGATGACATCACCCTTATGGCAGAAAGCAAAGAGGAACTGAAGAGCCTTTTGATGAAAGTGAAAGAGGAGAGTGAAAAAGTTGGCTTAAAACTCAACATTCTGAAAACTAAGATCGTGGCATCCGGTCCCATCACTTCATGGCAAATAGATGGGGAAACAATGGAAACCGCGACAGCCTTTATTTTCTTGAGCTCCAAAATCACTGCAGATGGTGACTGCAGCCATGAAATTAAAAGACGCTTCCTTGTTGGAAGAAAAGCTATGACAAACCTAGACAGCATATTAAAAAGCAGAGACATTACTTTGCCGACAAAGGTCCATATAGTCAAAGCTATGGTTTTTCCAGTAGTCATGTAAGTATGTGAGAGTTGGACCATAAAGAAGGCTGAGTGCCAAAGAATTGATACTTCTGAACTGTGGTGTTGGAGAAGACTCTTGAGAGTCCCTTGGACTGCAAGGAGATCCAACCAGTCAATCCTAAAGGAAATCAGTCCTGAATATTCATTGGAAGGACTGATACTAAAGCTCCAATACTTTGGCCGCCTGATGCGAAGAACTGACTCACTGGAAAAGACCCTGATTCTGGGAAAGATTGAAGGCAGGAGGAGAAGGGGATGACAGAGGATGAGATGGGTTGGGTGGCATCACTGACACAATGGACATGAGTTTGAGCGAGCTCCGGGAGTTGGTGATAGACAAGGAAGCCTGCCCTGCTGCAGTCCATGGAGTTGCAAAGAGCTGGACATGACTGAGCGACTGAACTGAACTAAACAGCCATTATGGAGAAAAGTGTGGAGGTCCCTTAAGAAACTAAAAATAGAGCTACCATATGATCCAGCATTCCCACTCCTGGGCTCATATCAAAAAAAAACAAAAAACAAAAAACATGGTTTGAAAGGATACATGCACCAGAATACACATAGTGGCACTATTTACAATAGCCAAGACACGGAAGCAACTTAAATACTTATCAATAGATGAATGGGTAAAGAAGATGTGGTACATATATACAAAAGCATATTACTCAGTCATAGAAAAAAAAGAGAATGAAATAATGCCATTTGCAGCAACATGGATGGACCTGGAGATTATCTTAATAAGTGAAGTCAGAGAAAGACAAATATTGTATGATACCACTTATATGCAGAATCTAAAAAAAAAAAAAAAATTGATACAAATGAACTTATTTACAAAACCGAAACAGACTCACAGACTTAGAAAATGAATTTATGATTACCAAAGGGGAAAGGTGGGGAATGGACAGATTGGGAATTGGGAACTGACAGTTACATTTAAAATAGATAACCAACAAGGACCTACTCAACAGCACAGTGCTGCTCAATATTCTGTAATAATCTAAATGGGAAAAGGATACATGAATATGCATAACTGAATCTCTTTGTTGTACACCTGAAACTAACACAACACTGTTAATCAACTATACTCCAGTATAAATTTTTTTTTTTTAAATGCAAATTCAAGTGCTTCACCTTGGACCAACCAAACAGGAGTTCATACACAGAGTCCAGCAACCTGCTTATGAAATAAACACCTCATGTAAATTTTAGCCACGCTGTTTTGGGAACTAGTGCCTTATATAAAGTTTACCTAGTTCTGTAGACTCTTATCTTTTCAACATTTCTCATCTATTTCTCTCCTTTCCTATGGCCTCTACTCTAGTTTAAGGCTGCTTCATCTCTTAGCTGGACTTGTGTAATAGGATTTCCTTGCCTCTAGGATATTTTCCACTCTAATTCATCCTACACACAGGGGCCTTATTAATCTTACTAAATCACAGCTCCACTCATTTAATGTGACAAGAACTTATTGAGAGCATACTATATACCAGGTGCTTCAAGGCAGAAGGTTCTAAGTGGGGCTGATAATCTGAATCATTAAGCGGTAGAAACGTTTTAAAAATAGAGATTCTCTACCACTCCTCTAGGCCTACTAAATTAGAATCTACAGAGCCAGAGTTGAAAAAAGTTTACTGTTAAAAAGTTGCTACATAATACAGGGTGCTCAGTTTGGTTCTCTCTGATGACCCAGAGAGGTGGCATGAGGCAGGGGAGGGAGGTTCACAAGGGAGGGAATATATGTACACCTATACCTGATTCACATTGTATAGCAGAAACTAACAGAACATTGTAAAACAATTATCTTCTAATTTAAAAAAAAAGTTACCCAGGTGACCCTGATACTTTTAAACAACACTAGACTGGAGCATAAAATACTAAAGACTAAAATACAAAGACTAAAATATTCTTTAGGATTTCAGATTGTATTGGGGAAATGTGAACATATGCAAATAACATATAAGACATTTGCTGCTGTTTAGTCACTAAGTCATGTTCAACTGTTTTGTAAACCCATGGCAATGTAGTCTGCCAGGCTCCTCTGCCCATGGGATTTTCCAGGCAAGAATACTGGAGTCTTGTTTCTCCAGATACGACACACTGATTAATGCTATATGAGAAGTACCAAGTGCTATAAAAAAGAGTAATTCTAACTGCATTAAAAAACTTTAGTAACACGCCAACCTTGAAGAAATCTTTTCCTCCTTTAATTTCCCACAGTACTTTATAATGCTCCTATGGTCTCATTTTTATCTTGCACTATAATTATTTTTGTATATGTGTCCTGTCCTCTCCACTTGTACTTAAGATCAGAGCCTTGACCTTATCAGAGCACATAATCTCATAAAGACTTTGTTTTTCAGAGTTCTAATTCACTTATAGGATAAACCTGTGCCACTCAAAATACTAAATTATGCATGGCTGTGCATTTTATGGTGTTGTTGTTGTCTAGTCGCTAAGTCGTGTCCGATTCTTTGCAACCCCATGGATTGTAGCCTAGCTGGCTTCTCTGTCCATTCCTAGGCAAGAATACTGAAGTGGATGCCATTTGCTTCTCCAGGGGATCTTCCCAACCCAAGGATCGAACATGCATTGGCAGACAGATTCTTTACCACTGAGCCACCTGGGAAGCCCACGCATTTTATAAATTTAATCAAAAACTGGATGTCCTTGTAACAACTGGATATATGTGGACAAATTTACGGATTTAACCTCAGTGAGCCACTTAGTACAGTTCCTTCAACAAAGCAGGTACTTAAAGTTATGTGTGAACCAATGGGGTCTGGGGAAAACGTCTTTTGGATATGGAAAAGCATACTTAATATGTCCAGTATCCACTTAAGAGGTTATAGATTCCAAATGAAATATGCTGGTGGTTTTTGTAAACCAGCCCCCTGTGAGCCAAAACCAATCAGCCTGCTTTTTTTTGCTGTTGCTGTTTGTTTAGATGACCCAGGATTGTGTGGCATGCTGGTGTATGTGTGTGGGTTGTGTTTTCTGTTTCTTGACAAATTTTAATTTGAAAGTCTTTGGCAAATATTCTCTGATTTACCACAGGCTCTTCCATTCCCTGGGCTTCCCTTGTGGCTCAGCTGGGAAACAATCCACCTGCAATGCAGTAGACCTGCGTTCAATCCCTGGGTTGGGAAGATCCCCTGGGGAAGGGACAGGCTACCCATTCCAGTATGCCGGCCTGAAGAATTCACAGAGTTGGACACAACTGAGCGACTTTCACTTCCATTCCCTATTATCTTACACAAACTTGATATACACAATTACATTATCTACAGGTCTAAAGATGAGAGTGCTAATGGACAGCTACTGCCAATCATTTCTGCTTTTTGAATGTTGATTACCGTATGGACTGAACTTTGTAGCCCTAAATTCATATTCTGAAGTCCTAATCCCCAGCACCTCAGAACGCAACCATACTTGGAGATAAGGATTTTAAAGAGGTAATTAAATTAAAATGAGGTCTTTCGGATGGGCCCTAATCCAGTATGACGGATGTCCTTATAAGAAGAAATCTGGACACAGATGGACATGAATTAAAGACCATGTGAAGACAAAGGCAAAACTGCATGCCAAGGAGAGAAGCCTCAGAATGAAATTATCCCCACTGACACCTTAGTATTGAACTTTCCAGCCTCCAGAATGAGAAAATAAATTTCTGTTGTTTACGCCTTCAGTCTGTGGTATTCTGTTATAGCAAACCTAGCAAACTAATGCAGCTGCCACTATATTTAATATTAATCTTAAGAGCGGCATTTTTACATCAGAATTATGTTTACTGGGACTTCCCTGGTGGTCCAGTGATTAAGTCTCCATGCCCCCAATGCAGAGGGCCCAAGTTTAATCCCTGGTCAGTGAACTATACCCTACGGGCTGCAACAAAGAGCCCACACCTGGCAATAACGATCCAACACTCAGCAATGAAGATCCCACATGCTGCAATTAAGACCTGGCACAGCCAAAAAAAAAAAAAAAAGATTGAAAAGAATGATGTTTACCATGTTCAAGTCATTCTGCCATGTGCAGTGGTGAATACAACTCTAAGTAGCTTAGAATCCAACAGATACGGCAAGTTAAATGTAAGATACATTCATCAACATAAATGAGAAAAGCGTTACCAGGCCTAAAGGGAAAGAAAAAAGCCAAATAAACAGTGTATTTTTAATTCTATAGGTGTTCTAAAGGAGACAGTTAACTATGAGTTACAGCTCAGAAAAACTCAGAATTTGACCTGGGTATTGACAGTTAATATTCAAAAAAGCAGGAGTAAGAGGACATTTAGGTAAGAGGAATGGAGAGTACAAAGTCAAATGCTACTACAGACAACACTATTTTCCCAAGTTCATCTAACTTAGATTCAAGTTTCCTTTCTAAACTCTATAGTCACTACACACTTTCAAATTAAAGTTCTAAATCCTTATAAAATTTAGGCATTTCCCCCTGCAGATAAATAACAGTGGAACTGACTTTTTCAGTACAATACTGACATCCAAAGGATAGTCTAGTTCATCTCTAATGCCTTTTGGGCTTCTGCTAAGAGTTGGTTTTATTTTCAAATGGTCTATGAGGGCAATAAGCAGCTCAGAGAACACTGTCTTTTGAAATCTGGCCATTTTTTGATCTCTCGCCTATCTATCAAATCTCATCATGTTAGATGGCTCCACAACACAGGTGGCCTATGTTTTCTTAAGTGCTTCTTCTTCTGAAGAATGTGTTGCTCAGTTCGTTAATGTTTCATACCTAAGTATTCTAATATATTTAATTTTTTATTTAATGAAATTTCTAACCTCCAGGCTGAGGAAGTTATTCAGAATGTTTCATCCAAGCTGCTGGAAAAGTGCTCATTAGCGGGGAGTTTTGAAGTTGGAATTTTAAGAAAAGGGTTGGCAGGAACCTGAACACATAGATCTAAGCTTTCCATAAATGTTTCCCTGTCTTAAGTGTAAAGGAAGAAATTCTTTATAAGCAGATAAGTTCTGAACTTTCCTTTTAGATTTTGGTGACAAGAATTTAACAACGAGTTTTGTTAAAAAATGTGTTTCAAAGCTCCTAAGTTTTGTTATTTTTTTTTTAATAATTGTCTGTAAAAAGCCTTATTTTTCCTCCATCATTTCAACAGTGCTTACTTTCTTCCGTAAAGGAGAGACTGAAGTGAGACCATTATCGCCAAGAGATACACATTGAACTAAAGGAGCCATGCTTAGCGTCTGGTTTCAATTACTTTAGATTCAAGTGATTCTCTATGAAAGGAGGTACCTCAGCTGAATTAGTTTGATTCTTGTAATGGTTTGGACTCAAAAAACCTGCCCATCTTATACCATTTAACTTGAGGTTTATGGGAGATTAAGAACTTGGAGAAGCTCCTAGACGGTTACATAAAATTTTTAAATCAAAGGTCTTTTTTAATATATCCGGTTCGGATGAAATTTGCGGGCCTAAAGAACTAGAATTTTAAATTTAACTGTAACTCAAATTGCACCCAATATTTCAAGACTACAAACTGCGTACAATACAGTAAAAATTCACACGGTATAACTTTGCTAAATGTTTAGAAATCCAAATTTTCACTTTTTTCTTTTGTTTTTAGTACCCGCTCCCTGGTGACAAAGTGGACTCAAGTTTCCGTTACCCTCAAAAAACAACGGGGAGGTGTTATACTACACGCTTACCTTTGGGAAACAACTTGTACTTTATAACTGGACGGGAAAATCTTTTGGTGAGCGAGGAGGCTAAAGGAAACGAAGGCCAGTGGCGTGAACGTGGCACAGGCCCGCGGTTACTCTTGAGGAGACCGCCTCAGCCCCAAACCACCGTGACCACCTAACAAGACCGCTTTTCCCGCGAACTCTCGCCTTCCGGCGGTAAGTCTCCGCAGCACCGGAAGCCGTCGTCAGGGCAACGCTCTTTTGTCCCACCCCGTCCCTTCGTCCCTCCCACCACCTTGTACGTCTGTGGCCAGCGGGGCTTCCATTGGTCCATCTGTCCTTCACTCTGGGAGAAGTTCGGAGCGTTAGGCTCTGGAACTCTGATTTGAATTTGTGGCGCGGACAGTTCATGAGGTGACAATGGTGCTGGGCGTCTTGCGGGAGCCGACAAACTCGGTGGTGAGAGACTCTGAGGGGAGAATGACGAAAAGGGCGGCTGAGGAGCAGGGGCGCTGCGTTAAACAGGTCGCCTCGAGATGGGGGACTTCAGTCGGGCTGGAACTTCCCTTCCTGAGGCAGGCTCACCGTTCTCCTCCTCACAGCCTCTAGATTCTTCCCTCACGACGTTTTCCCCAGGTCTCAGAGACGACGCTCCCGCCCCGCTTCTGTAGCTCCTGGAGGGAGTCTCCCTTCCCTTTTCTTTCACTAATGGGTGTTTCTCACCTTCCATCCCTCCTCAGTAGCAACCCTTCAACTCTGACGTGCGAGGAGGTGTAACCTCCCCCGAGCGTACTTGACTCCCGCCTCATTCCTACCCTCCGACCTCTTTCCTAGTTACATTCTACTCTCCATCACCCACACTATCAGGAACTTTCTACCTGCCCGTGATAGGGTGGGAAACTCCCGAGCGACCTGGGGAGCGCCCCACATCTCACAAACTGAGTCCAGAACTTTCCTTATCAAGGAATAGGATGCTGCTGTCCACTTGTTCCCAGCTGAGACGCAATAAAGGTCCTCTGCAAAGCGGCAAGTGCAAGCTCTGTATAAAACGCTACAGAAATGTAAGATCTTGACCCAGTTGCTGACTCTGAATGAGAGGATTCCTGTCGAAAACATGATTATTTTGTTCTTGGTCGGACCCTGTTGACACATACATTTCATATTGGCATTGTGAGTACGGTCTGGATCTTACAACAAACCCAGTAGATCTTTTGGAGTACAATGAAACTCTGAGGCTTGGTCAGAAACATTAAAAAACGAAACCAACAAAAAAACTCCCATTGAAAAGTCTTTTCTTCATTAACCTTCTGTGTCTATTATGATCTGACTCCTCTTACTACACCTCCATCTACTGAATTTCAAGTTGAGATTCAGAACCACTTTAAGGAGTTCTATAGTATAAATGAACATTTTGTCTGACATCCCCTGTCTATAACTCTGAAAATCCTCTATTTTCTTTCTAATTTGATAATTCAACTTGATTTTCTGTATGTCCAGTCTCTGGAACCGAGGTTGAAGAGAGTTCAACTTTCTTGGGGTGGGGGGAGATGTGGGGGCGTAGTCCCCTTTAAGAAGCAAGAAAAACCTTGAAGCTTTTGTGTACAGTATGACACATATACTTGTTCTGAAGAAAGTGGGAAAGTGAGAAATCTTGAAGCAGTTGTATTAGCACTTTCGAATGAGCACTAGGTTAAGAATTTAGAGAAGTCACTGAAATGCTTTCTAGAATTGTAGGAAGGTCATTCACAGTTGAGATTTTGTATCTTTTTACATTAATTAGGAAAATCCTTGATCAACCTAAAGAGTTAAAGTAATTTTTGTGCCTTAATGTTTTGGAAGCCTTATATTAAAATGATTTTTGTTGTGGAATTCCAGTAGCTTGTCCTGAATATAATTTACATCATCACGTGTTTTTTTTCCCCCCGTGCTAAAATTTTACTTCACCTGGAACAGTTTTGTGTATTATGTGTGAAAAATGATTTTAACTAAAAATTGTTATTTTGTTGCTATTTGGAGAACATGCCCATGGGCCAAATCTGGTCCACTATCTGTTTTTCTAAATGAAATTCTAGCACAACACAGGTACATCCACTTGTTTACATGTTGTCTGGTTGCTTTTGTGCTACAATGTCAGAATTGAGTAGTTGTGACAGAGACTATATGGGCTTCAAAGCCTAATATGTTAACCATGTGGCCCTTAATAGAAAAAATTTATAAGCCCTGGAATAAGACATCCTTTCTTCACTGAATGGGTAATATCATATTCCCATACAGTTTCTATAAATATATGTTTGCCTTTGTTTTTGAGCTTGTTTAGTCTATTTCATTTGCCTCACCCTGCACATATAACATGGTGTTTTAATTACCTTATCTCTGAAAGAAAACAATATTCTGTATGTTAAACTGCTCCCCTTACTCCCATACCAAGCTGTTCTCTTATTTATTCTTGGCCCTTTGATTTTCCATATTAATTTTAATGATAAATCTTAGGTTTTGACAGGAATTGCTTCGATAGGAATTAATGTGTATATTCTACATTAATTTGGGAAGAACTGTCATCTTTACCATATTCATTCTTTCCATCCATAAACATAGTATATCCTGATTGTTTTTATGTCTTTTAATGTGATCTTAAATTTTTTTTTTCTTTAGACCGTTCATAAGGAAGATTGGTCTTTGTTTTGTTTTATTGTGATTTTCTGATTTTAGCATTAGGGCAATGCTGTCTAACTACTTTAAATGATCTGTGATGTGTTACATTCTTCTCTGTTTCTTAAAAGACTTTGTATAGGATTGGTATTATTTTTTTGTTAAAGATTTGATAGAAAACAGCATGCATCCATCCACGTCTGGCAGTTTCTTTGTGAGGAGGTTTTAATGGAATTAAGAAAATGAGAGGAAATTTTGTTAATATTTGCCTCAGTTCAATTCAGTTCAGTCCCTCAGTCGTGTTTGACTCTTTGCGACCCCATGAATCGCAGCACGCCAGGCCTCCCTGTCCATCACCACTCCCAGAGTTTACCCAAACCCATGTACATTGAGTCGGCGATGCCATCCAACCATCTCATCCTCTGTTGTCCCCTTCTCCTCCTGCCCCCAATCCTTCCCAGCTTTAGGGTCTTTTCCAGTGAGTCAACTCTTCGCATGAGGAGACCAGAGTATTGGACTTTCAGCTTCAACATCAGTCCTTCCGATGAACACCCAGGACTGATCTCCTTTAGAATGGACTTGTTGGATCTCCTTGCAGTCCAAGGGACTCTCAAGAGTCTTCTCCAACACCACAGTTCAAAACCATCAATTCTGCAGTGCTCAGCTTTCTTCACCGTCCAACTCTCACATCCATACATGACCACTGGAAAAACCATAGCCTTGACTAGACGGACCTTTGTTGGCAAAGTAATGTCTCTGCTTTTAAATATGCTGCCTAGGTTGGTCATAATCTTCCTTCTGAGGAGTAAGCATCTTTTAATTTCATGGCTGCAATCACCATCAGCAGTGATTTTGGAGCCCAAAAAACTAAAGTCTGACACTATTTCCTCTGTTTCCCCTTCTATTTCCATGAAGTGATGGGACCAGATGCCATGATGTTAGTTTTCTGAACGTTGAGCTTTAAGCCAACTTTTTCACTCTCCTCTTTCACTTTCATCAAGAGGCTCTTTAGTTCTTCTTCACTTTCTGCCATAAAGGTGGTGTCATCTGCATATCTGAGGTTATGATATTTCTCCTGGCAATCTTGATTCCAGCTTGTGTTTCTTCCAGCCCATCTACATCTTAGCATTTCTGGCACTCCGTTTCTTCTTGTGAAGTGTTAGTGTCTCAGTTGTTGTCCAACTCTTTGCGACCCCACCAGGCTCCTCTGTCCACGAAATTCTCCAGGCAAGAATACTGGAGTGCGTAACCATTCCCTTCTTCAAGGGATCTTCCCCACCCAGAGATTGAACCCTAGTCTCCCGCATTATGGGCAGATGTTTTACCATCTGAGGCACCAAAGAAGCCCATTTCTTCTTGTTGGTCCAAATTTTCATTTCTTCAGTCTGAAGAAATTCCTTTAACATTGCTTATGGTATGGCTTGTTGGTAATATATTCTGGTTTGGTTTTGTTTTGTTTTTACGTGAAAATTTTTTTGGTTAACTTCCATTTTTGAAAGATTTATTTATTTATTTTGGCTGCACTGGGTCTTCATTGCTGTGTGTAGGCTTTCTCTAGTTAAGGTGAACAGAGGCTGCTCTTCATTGACATGTACTGGCTTCTCATTGCAGTAGCTTGTCTTGGTGCGGAAGATGGACTCTAGGACCTGCGGACTCAGTAGCTGCAGCTGCAGCTGCAGCCCATGGGCTCTAGAACACTGACTTTGTAGTTGTGGCATATAGGCTTAGTTGCTCCCCAGCATGTGGAATCCTCCCAGATCAGGGATTGAACCCATGTCCCCTGCATTGGCAGGCAGATTCTTAACCACTAGACCACCAGGCAAGCCCAAAAGATTTATTTTTAACGTAGATATATAATTGTGTTTTTAGTACTTTAATATTCTATTGCCTTCTGCCTTGTGTTGTAAGATTATTTGGAGTCATTCTGATCTTTGTTCTCCTGTATGTAATTTTTTTCCCCCACTCCCTGATTGCTTCTTTTTTAGAAGTCAGTTTTACTAAGGCCTGATCAAAGTCAGTTTTCATTCCAATCCCAAAGAAAGACAATGCCAAAGAATGCTCAAACTACCGCACAATTGCACTCATCTCACACACTAGTAAAGTAATGCTCAAAATTCTGCAAGCCAGGCTTCGCAATATGTGAACCGTGCACTTCCAGATGTTCAAGCTGGTTTTAGAAAAGGAAGAGGAATCAGAGACCAAATTGCCAACATCCACTGGATCATCGAAAAAGCAAAAGAGTTCCAGAAAAACATGTATTTCTGCTTTATTGACTATGCCAAAGCCTTTGACTGTGTGGATCACAATAAACTGTGGAAAATTCTGAAAGAGATGGGAATACCAGACCACCTGACCTGTCTCTTGAGAAACCTGTATGCAGGTCAGGAAGCAACAGTTAGAACTGGACATGGAACAACAGACTGGTTCCAAATAGGAAAAGGAGTACGTCAAGGCTGTATATTGTCACCCTGCTTATTTAACTCACATGCAGTGTACATCATGAGAAACTCTGGGCTGGAAGAAGCACAAGCTGGAATCAAGATTTCCAGGAGCAATATCAATAACCTCAGATGTGCAGATGACACCACCCTTATGGCAGAAAGTGAAGAAGAACTAAAGAGCCTCTTGATGAAAGTGAAAGAGGAGAGTGAAAAAGTTGGCTTAAAGCTCAACATTCAGAAAACTAAGATCATGGCATCCAGTCCCATCACTTCATGGGAAATAGATGGGGAAACAGTGGAAACAGTGTCAGACTTTATTTTTTGGGGTCCAAAATCACTGCATATGGTGACTGCAGCCATGAAATTAAAAGACTATTACTCCTTGGAAGGAAAGTTATGACCAACCTAGATAGCATATTAAAAAGCAGAGACATTACTTTGCCAACAAAGGTCCGTCTAGCCAAGGCTATGGTTTTTCCAGTGGTCATGTATGGATGTGAGAGTTGGACTATAAAGAAAGCTGAGCGCCAAAGAATTGATGCTTTTGGACTGTGGTGTTGGAGAAGACTCTTTAGAGTCCCTTGGACTGCAAGGAGATCCAACCAGTCCATCCTAAGGGAGATCATTCTTGGGTGTTCATTGGAAAGACTGATGTTGAAGCTGAAACTCCAATACTTTGGCCACCTGATGCAAAGAGCTGACTCATTTAAAAAGACCCTGATGCTGGGAAAGATTTAGGGTAGGAGGAGAAGGGAGTGACAGAGGATGAGATGGTTGGATGGCATCACCGACTCGATGGACATGGGTTTGGGTGGACTCTGGGAGTTGGAGATGGACAGGGATGCCTGGCATGCTGTGGTTCATGGGATCACAAAGTGTCAGACACGACTGAGCAACTGAACTGAATTGAACATCCTTTTCTATTTTTTGAGTACTTATATTGAGTTTGGTATGTTGATGTCTTCTTTTTGTTTTCTTTATTTTTTTGCATCTTTACTTCTCCTTGATTCTATTTTATCATGGTACTCACTGTGTTATTTGGCACATAGATATTCCTATTATATATTTATTTTGAATTGGCTTTTAGATCATAAAATGTTCTTTTTATTATGCAGTGCTTTTGGTGTTAGTTATACTGTGTCTGATATCAGAATTGCAATACCTATTTTCTTATTGTTCTATTTTCATAAAATACATTGTCTAGCTCTTGTATTTTTAATAATTGAATTACTTTATTTCAGATGAGCTTCTCTAATACATTTTAGAGTTGTTTTGCTTTGTGAGTTAATTCAAAGTTGTGGGGTTTTTTCTAATAGGACTGGTGAATCGGTGTATATTTATTGATATGACACAATTCTAACAAAATATTATATTAATATATATGTATATATTATGGGGCTTCCCAGGTGGTGCTAGTGGTAAAGAAACTGCCTGCCAATGCAGGAAACGTAAGAGATGCAGGTTCAATCCCTGGTGGGGAAGATCCCCTGGAGGAGGGCATGGAAACCCACTCCAGCATTCTTGCCTGGAGAATCCCATTGACAGAGGAGTCTGGAGCACTATAGTCCGCAGGGCTGCAAAGCATCAGCACAACTGAAGTGACTGAGTATGTACGCACACATGTATATGTTACTACATTTTCTTGCTTACATTTTGTATTATGTTCCTCCCTTTTTGTATTTTCCTTGGCATTTTGGAAGTTTTATATTTTTTTCTAGTGGTTATCTTTATATTATTTTTTATAATGCCCTTATTTTTGTCCCTCTTTTGCTTACTTAGGATTTCACTGTTCAATTTCATCAGTTTAAATAAAATAATTTGATTCCTGTCTTCCTACTATCTTCATTTGTAGATTACTGCTCAGTAGTCTGATCCTAGTTTGATTTTTCTTACTTTGCAAGTGATTCCAGACAGTTTTTTTTATCTTTAAAGTCTGATTATGTTTTTTTTAATAGATCTCAGAATTGTTTGTATCAGTTTCCCCAGGCCCTTCTTAGACCTTTTTAATAGTCATGTGTTTTCGTATTTTGGTTATTTTTTATTACAGTTTTTAATATTAGCTCTTTAATTTTATGTATGTTGGGTCCTCTTTCTTTCTCTGGTATGTTATAATGTTTCCCTGATCCTTATTACACTCTTCCTTCATTTTGTTTTATTCCCTTTGTTATATTCAGGCTTTTATTCAGTGCCCCTTATATTTTCATTCAATGCTTTTCTCTCTTGAGTACTTTATAATTTATTTTTGATTTCTAAAATAATTTTTGTCTTCTCAGTTTCTTTCATGAGACCAGTTATCTCTTATTTCACATCTTCCTGAAGTGAAGATTTTTGCCCAATTCTGTTTTATTTCTGTTTTGAATTATTGAATGTTTGATTTAAGGTTTTTGAAAAATATCTGTAAATACTGGTTTAACAATATATGGTTCAATTGGAGACATTGTTGTAGTTTTCTCTATGATTTCTTTTTATTTCTTCCTTTCCTTTTTCTTTTTGGAGAGGAGTGTTCATCAGCTGAAGAGTTTTTGTTCTTATTTTCTATATTATTTCATAATAATTTTTTACAGTTGTTGCCTACTGTTTTCTGATCCATTTTAAAAGTTCATGTCAATGCATGGCAAAAACCACTACAATATTGTAAAGTAATTAGCCCACAACTAAAATAAATAAATTTATTAAAAAAAATTGAAAAAAAAAAATAGAAGTTTTATTTTTCTTGACCAGCGATACTAGTTTATATAGAAAGTTGTGAGAGGGTTTACAAGGTTTCTTAGTTCAAAAGCACCCTATTTTGTTGCTATAATGAAAGGCAGTATTTTAAATTTATGGTGCATTTGTTTGGGAGGTGAAAAGGGTTTCCTTTCTTTAATTTTGTGCTTCCTTTTATTTCTGAAGGATCATTTTTTGTTTCTCTCTTGTTTTCTTCTTTCTCCTTACCACCAAACATCCAAATAATATCACTTTTAAGTCACTCACTGTCCTCTCCCCTAGAAGCGGTGCTTCCCTAAGACATGTGTACATACGTGCTAAGTTGCTTCAGTCATGTCCAACTCTTTGCGACCCCATGGTCTGTAGCCCACCAGTCTTCTCTGTCCATAGGATTCTCTAGGCAAGAGTTATGAAGTGGGTTGCCATTTCCTTCTCCAGGGGATCTTCCCCACCCAGGAATCGAACTCTGGTCTCTTGCACTGCAGGCAGTCTCCTGCATTGCAGGTGGATTCTTTACCAACTGAGCCACCAGGGAAGCCTGAGTGCTGAAACTTCAGAAATTTTTTCCCCTATATGTGATTACTACTAACAGTTCTGCTTAGCTTCTCTGCCTCCTGAGGATTGACAAATGACTTAATAAAGCCCGTGCTGAAAGTTGAGCTTAGCTTTCTGAACTTCTCTTTTGTACTTCTTGACTGCCTTTGGTAGCGCTTTAATACCTTCACATTGTTGTTTTCCATATTTTACCTACTTTCTCTAGCTATTTTTTACTGGAAGGGTTAGTCTCTTCTGAGATAATGTGTGAAAACCTCTTGACTGGGTTTTAAAATTTCAACTACTATGTATTTAATTTGTGTAAATGTCTTGTGAACATTTTATGTCAAGTGTAGTTTTTTTTTTTTCCATTCTGTGAAGATGCTTTTTCTCTTTACAAATTATTGTAAACACATTAAACAGGGTTTTATATAATCTATGTGTGATAATTCCAAGAAATGAAATCCTTATAGGTTTGTTTTTACTGGTTCTCTTTCACAGTGCCTTGTTTACTTATGTATTTAATAAGTTTGTTCCACCAGTTAACATTTGTGTTTGTTGCATTCTGGCTTCTTGGGGTTTGACTAGCTGCAGGCCATTTTATGTTTGTTTATTTATTTGGACCCATTCAGGTGATGTGAATTTGGTGTGTACATCTACTTGAGTGCTAGATTGTGGTTGCAACTTGTTGCTTTTTTTTCCCCTGTTTTGCTCATTTCCAAGAGAGCTTTCCTTACAGTCCCTTAAACCCAGACTCTTGGATCACCTTTACTTTGAGGGACTAACCGAGTTCTTGGCTTCTTGGGTGAATAACCTCTTGTTAGACTCTTAGGTGGTATTTTTACTGGTCTTCTCTCCTTCATTCCAAACCAAATCTGTACATCTTAACTCTGGTTAAAATGGGCAAAAGCAGATTCAGGACACCACCACCTTCTCTGAGTTTCCACTTTCATTTAGATTTTTGTATTGGTACATCATCATCTTTTTTTTTTTTTTTTAACTATTTTTATCAACTGGGATGATTTTTAAATGTTTTTGTTTATTACTTTGCATTTCAGTTGTTTTCACCATAGTCCATGAGGTCACAAAGAGTTGGGCTTCCCTGGTGGCTCAGCTGGTAAAGAATCTGCTTGCAACTGGGGAGACCTGGGTTTGATCCCTGGGTTGGAAAGATCCCCTGGAGAAGGGAACAGTTACCCACTCCAGAATTCTGGCCTAGAGAATTCCATGGACTGTATAGTACATGGGGTCACAAAGAGTTGGACACAACTGAGCAACTTTCACAATGATGGAGTCAGTGCAGATACTCTTGTTCTCTACATTGCCTGAAAATTTGATAAAATTTGGAAAGAAAGCTTTCTTATTTTCTTACCATTGTCTTTCCACTATGCATCCACATACCAACACCCTCACCTACACACCCACACCCTCACCTACACACTCACACCTTTAAAAGGAGATAGATTCTTCTACTTTCTAAACTTTGTTTTCGGAAAAAGCTTTATGAGATTCATCTGGTATTGTCTGTAAGATTGAGTTTTATTTTTTGATGCAGGACTGTAATTATTAACAGTAATTATTTTTTTAAGCTCTGTAAAGGCCTTGAATAGTTTTCAGAAGGTAGAGATTTAGGCTACAGTCAATATATTAATATCTGGGATATTTCTGTTATTCTAAGAATTTACTTATACTCAAGTCATATTAGCTTTAACAGTGAAAAACACATAAAGGCTTAACATGAAAAGCAGGAATAGTTTCTCTTTCTGTTTATGTTCTATCCCTTAGCTCTTCATTTCCTGCATGGTTAGAAATTTAGTAAATTGATGAAAGTTTTTTTGTGTGAGTTTGTATAATCATGTGATTAAGTTTTATAAGTAGTTTGAGAATTTATTTTCTCTCTTAAAGCCTGAATATCCCAAAGACAAGGACTTGTTTTAAGATGATTTTTAAATAGTTTTCCTTTATGAAAAATTACCTAATCAGTGTTAGTTGATGAAGATAGATATTTTATGGTAAAATATTACATAACTTTAATGTTCCTTTACTATTTGGCTTTATAAATGAATATGAAAAGTGATTATCTCATAACACTTTTAAAATTCACTTTCTTCTTTCCCCAGAAAGTAGCAAAGTAAATAAAACCATCATTCTTTTCTAATCTTCATGAATAATTTCTCACTGGCCCTTGGTGAGAGGCAGTTTTCAAGGCCATCCCATGGTATCTGCAAAGATACAGTTTAGACCTTGCAGTTTATGCCTCTGTGAAAATGCTTCTAAATTACAGAAGTGAAGAGAGCTTACACTTAATCTTTGGATAATTTCAGTTGTGGACTTCACAATGAAGCAGCTAGGGGGAAAAAGGTTGCCTGTTAGAAGCATAAAACCTACTGACTGTATCTTGGCCAGTGTTCCCTTTTTTCCAGTAAGCTGTCTGCTGTACAGAGGTGTATAACCCTAATGGCTTGTTGTATGCCATTAAAAGGTATTGTACATTCATAAAAGAATGACATTTTGATCAATGATGTTAAAAGAATTACTGTCTTGACACAGAAAAGCTTTCCTGCTGCAAGTTTAAAAATATGCCTTTAAAAGCTTTTTTATTGAATACCTTTGCATCCCTCAGAAATGTGCCATTTTGGCATGAGGTTACTCTGAAGTATTCCACATTGTAACTTAAATACAAAATCTCCTATTTACCTTTAAAAGTAGCAGAGATAAACAAGTATTTTCCTACAACTGGAGCTTGAAGACATGATAGCATCTTAAACCACTGCATCAGATCTAAAAATAGAATTTTTGTAAAGAGAAAGCTAAAAACTAAATTATTAATTTTTATTTTGTGAGGTATTGATTTTTTTTTCATGCTGTTTTGTTTAAACTTTGTGGTTTTAATTTCCCTTTGGATTTAGGAATCATGCCTTTCCACCCAGTTTAGAGATAGACCTTTTCTAATCACCAGGGAATTGATTGTCTTAAATGGTGATATGTTGAATGTATTTTTCTACTGTTTCTTTTCCTTTTATTATATTTTTGATTAGGAACTTATGAAAACTATGTCATAATAAGCATATGGTTTCTTCTATACACAGTCTTCTACAGATTTTCAAATGTACTGATGCTATAATTTTATCTTTATTTCATTGTTTGTAATACTTCTGATATTACCTAACTTCTGACTTTATATCATGTTCTCTGACTTGTGAACTGAGAAGTTTAAAATTTAATACCCTGAAAACCACAGATTTTCTTAAATATGTCACTATAGAATTATTTACCTGATACTTATAATATCAGTCAGTCAGTTCAGTCAGTCGTGTCTGACTCTTTGTGACCCCATGGACTGCAGCACACCAGGCTTCCATGTCCATCATCAGCTCTTGGAGCTTACTCATACTCATGTACATCAAGTCGGTGATATCATCCAACCATCTCATCCTCTGCCATCCCCTTCTCCCGCCTTCAGTCTTTCCCAGCATCAGGGTCTTTTCTAATGAGTCAGTTCTTCGTATCAGGTAGCCAAAGTATTGGAGCTTCAGCTTCAGCATCAGTCCTTCCAATGAATATTCAGGACTGATTTCCTTTAGGATTGACTGGTTGGATCTCCTTGCAGTCCAAGGGGCTCTCAAGAGTCTTCTCCAACAGCACAGTTCAAAAACATCAGTTCTTCGGCACTTAGCTTTCTTTATAGTCCAACTCTCACATCCATACATGACTACTGAAAAAACCATAGCTTTGACTATAAGTACGTTTGTGGACAAAGTAATGTCTCTGCTTTTTAATATGCTGTCTAGGTTGGTCATAGCTTTTCTTCCAAGAAGCAAGAGTCTTTTAATTTTATGACTGCAGTCACCATCTGCAGTGATTTTGGAGCCAAGAAAAAAAAAAAAAAAAATGAAGTCTGCCTCTGTTTCCATTGTTTCCCCATCTATTTGCCATGCAGTGATGGGACCCGATGCCATGATCTTAGTTTTCTGAATATTGAGCTTTAAGCCAACTTTTTCAGTCTCTTTCACTTTCATCAGGAGGGTCTTTAGTTCTTTGCTTTCTGCCATAAAGGTGGTGTCATCTGCATATCTGAGGTTATTAATATTTCTCCTGGCAATCTTGATTCCACTTGTGCTTCATCTAGCCTGGCACTTCACATGATGTACTCTGCATATAAGTTAAATGCAGGGTGACAATATACAGCCTTGACGTACTCCTTTCCCGATTTGGAACCAGTCTGTTGTTCCATGTCCAGTTCTAACTGTTGCTTCTTGACCTGCATACAGATTTCTCAGGAGGCAGGTCAGGTGGTCTGGTATTCCCATCTCTTTCAGAATTTTCAACAATTTGTTGTGATCCACACAGTCAAAGGCTTTGGCATAGTCAATAAAGCAGAAGTAGATGATTTTCTGGAACTCTCTTGCTTTTTCTATGCATTTATAAAAATTGACATTTAATCCCAGTCTAATGAACTTTATATACGTAGGCATATTTTAAGATAGATGACATTGAATTTTATAAAGCATGTTACCTTTGTAATCTCTTTTACTTTTAAAAGCATGTGTTTTGGTGCTGGTGGTTATTTTTATTATTCACTGCCCACTAAGTGCCTGGTGATTTATACATAGTACTGATAAAATTAAAACTTGTTGCAATTTGTATGGGTGATGTTCTATGCTAAAGTACTTTATGTTGCTCAAAAAGGTTATATAACTTGGTCAAACAAGTAGATTGTGGTTTTAAAATTCTAAGTTTGGTAGTGTGACTCCCAACTTGTCCTGTTCTAACCATTTTTATATGTTATTTGTTCTAGGTGGTATTATCCCCACTTTACAAATGAGGAACCTGAAGATCAGATAGAGTAAGTACTTTGGCTGTTGTTGCAGAAGGGAGAAATGACAGAGCTGGCTCTGTTAGACTTCAAAGTATATTTTCTATGACATAATATTGAGTTGGCCAAAATGTTTCTTCGGCTTTTCTTATAAGATAACTCTAGTAGTACTTAGTTGTCTTTAACTTCATTCGAAGCAATTTTGTTAGATTGTATTGTGACAGCTGTCATATCAGTGTTCATTTAAAAAAAAAAAAACTTCACAAAACTGGTGAATTTTGTGTAGCTATTTTAATATTGAAGGTGGTAGAAAAATGTAATGTTTTTGGCATATTATGCTTTATTATTTCAAGAAAGATAAAAACACAACTGAAACGCACAAAAAAAGATTTGTTCAGTGTGTGGAGAAGGTGCTGTGACTGATCAAACATGTCAAAAGTGGCATGCAAAGTTTCGTGCTGGAGATTTCTCGCTGGTCAATGTTCCACTATCAGGTAGACCAGCTGAAGTTGATAGCAATCAACTCGAACATTAATTGAGTACAGTCAATGTTACACCATGAAGGAGATAGCTTTCAAAATATACTCAAAATATCCAAATGAGACATTGAAAATCATTTGTACCAGGTTGGTTATGTTATTCACTTTGATGTTTGGCTTTCACATAAGTTAAGTGAAAAAACCTTCTCACCTTCTTGGTCTCATTTCTGCATGCAATTCTCCACTTGAACTTAATGCAAATGTTCCATTTTTAAAATAAACTGTGATGAGTGATGAAAGATAAATACTGTACAATAATGTGGAACTGAAGAGATCATGGGACAAGCAAAATGAACCACCACTAACCACATCGAAGTCCAATCTTCATCCAAAAAAGGTGATGTTGTATATACAGTAGAATTGGAAATGAGTCCTCTATTATGAGCTCCTTCTGGAAAACCAAAGGATTTATTCCAACAAGTACTGCTCCCAGTTAGACAAAATGAAAGCAGCACTCGACAAGAAGCATTTGAATGTAGTCAAAAGAAAACATATGTTCCATCGGATAATGCAAGACTACATGTTTCTTTGAGGACCAGGCAAAACTGTTACTTGGCTAGGAACTTCTGATTCATCTGCTATATTCACCAGAAATCGCACCTTTGGATTTCTGTTTATTCTATCTTTACAGAAGTCTCTTAATGGAAGAATTTCAGTTTCCTGGAAGATTGTAAAAGGCACCTGAAATAGTTCTTTGCTCAAAAAGATGAAAATGTTTTAGGAAGAAGGAATTATGAAGTTGCCTTCATAATGATAGAAAGGAGTGGAACAAAACGGTGAATACGTTGTTCAATGAAGTTCTTGGTGAAAACAAAAAATGTGTCTTTTATTTTTACCTAAAAAAAGCAAAGGAACTTTTTGGCCAACCCAATACTAGTTGTTTTTCCTTCATCTTTCTCATCACACTTCCCCTTAATTATCTTTGTGTATTCGAAGATAATTTTTATTAGAAATTTTGGAAAAGGAATTTATTTCATGATTTTCACTTGTGATTTGGAGAGAAGCATATTAACAGATAATTGCAATAGGTGTCAGGGGACTTGAATTCTTGTATTATTTCTGATTCTGGCCATATAACATGGGACAAATCACCTTTTCTGGGTCTTACAAAATGAGGGCATTGGATTAGATGATTTTAAAGATTTCCTCAAACTCTAAAATATAACTTGACTCTATTTTGATTTAATGTTTATACTTGTTCTTTTTAGCACAGGTAGAACTTTACCACCTGTATTTTAGCCCATTAAATATTATATTTTATTAAAGTTAGAGAGCAAGGAGCTCTGATTTTTATTCCCTTCTTGTACCATTATATCCAGTGTTGAAATTAAGTAATTGGAAGATGCTCCATGTAAAGAAGTAATTAATTTTATTATAAGGACAACCTTGTAAACTATTTAGAATTATCTTAGTTTTTACACTCAGAAAGAATAATTCTGAAAATCTTAATAATATAAAAGGAAATAAATTGTTTTTAATAGAAAATATTTCCATCAAAGAAGACAGGAATGAGTGACTGCCTCCTTCAGTGCACTTGCAAGTTCTTACCTGCACAATATACTAATAGCAATGATAGTAATAAATAACTTTTATTGAGAATTAATTTTATGCTAAGCATTTTACATACATTGCATCATTTAATAATCATGAAAACCCTATAGTAGGAAGTAGAGAATTGACAGGTCAAGTAATTTCTCTTAAAGCCACATTGTTGGTAAGTGGTAAAGCTGAGATTTGAACCTATAGAATGCCAGAGATTTTCCTCATAGTTATAAAACGGAGCATAATTATAAGAGGTTTATCAGTGATAATGCTTATCAACATATGAATGAAACATGAAACTTTTTAAAAAAGGGTAGGTCTGATGGCTTGTGATGAATGGCTGTTTCTAAGTTCTCAGATTTGATCACTGCTAGTTACATATTTTATTAATATAGTCATAAAACATGTAACAGCTTTTAGATTATTTTTATAACACCACTTATTTTCTAAAGAGTTAATAAATTCATTGTAAGTTATAGGAAACCATTTTGGGGGGCTTGGGATGGTGAGTGTATGGGAGTGTATACACATAAGCACATACATGCAAGGTGCATGGATTGGGAGCTGTACATTAAGGTAACTAATCTTTCCAGTTTGCCTGGGCTTAGGTTTCTAGATCATGAAACTTTCAGTGCTAAAACTAGGAAACTTGCAAAAACAGGTAACAGGCAAGTATGTATCTACATATGCATGTATGTATATGTGTGTGTATGTCTCTAAAGCAATGGTAGTAGATGCTGCTGCTGCTGCTGCTAAGTCGCGTCAGTTGTGTCCGACTCTGTGCGACCCCGTAGGCGGCAGCCCACCAGGCTCCGCCGTCCCTGGGATTCTCCAGGCAAGAATACTGGAGTGGGTTGCCATTTCCCTCTCCAGTGCATGAAAGGGAAAAGTGAAAGCGAAGTCGCACAGTCGTGTCCGACTCTTAGCGACCCCATGGACTGTAGCCTACCAGGCTCCTCTGTCCATGGGATTTTCCAGGCAAGAGTACTGGAGTGGGGTGCCATTGCCTTCTCCAGTAGTAGATGAGCTACAAGGAATTCAGATTTTGCAGAGTATAAAACAGCTCTGAATTCAGTGCCTAGACTGATATTTGTCTGTTTTATTAGCAGAAAGCTCAGTCTCCTGTGTTTTCCCCGTTTCGGATAACCTTTTCTTGTCATGAAGAAATTAATTTCTTTGTTGGAATCATTTCACATAAACTTGATAGCAAGAGTCCTGTTATTGAGGCAGCTTACACAGTGATTTGCTAAGTACAGCCTCTTCATAAAAGGTGAAGCAGAAGTCGATTTATCGATCACTACCAGGATTTCAGTAACCTGTTGAACTGCCTGATTTTTTTCCCCTTCTCATAAAGCCCACTATCTTTATTTCTCTTTATACCTTGCATTTAATTGTTTCCTTTGGAAACATTTTTTACATGTATTTTCACATCATGTAAACAATTTTTTGTGTGTATTTACTGTTTTCTGGAGTTTGAACTGTCTGAAAAACTCATATTAGATTAAAACACTTGAAATTGCCAAGATTTGGCTGTTTTTGAGATATGGCAATGGCATCAACATATGACCCAACTGATACTTAATTCAGCTTTTGGTTATGTGAAAACATTGGGCTACTAACCTAAATCTAAGCAGAGTATTCCATTGAAACCCTGGTTAATATTACGGAAGAAGTGAGATGAACTTTGGATTTATTACTCTATGCTGCCAATTTGCTAAAATTACATTTTAAAAGCTATAACTTATGTGGAAAAACTGAGTGTTGCACAGCCATTAATATTAGACAGCCATTTAAAAATTTATTTTAACCAAAGGTTAAGACCAAAGTTAACCACTTTTCTTTCTCAGAATTTTGACCCATTGTATTAATTTTAAGTTATAGTGGGTAATGTAAATTTTCTTTTTGGAAGTAAAATGCTCCTTTCATTGAATTTGATTTAAAATTGTTGCTATATTATTAACAGAAACAAATATCAACCAATAAGATTACTTTCTGTGCCTTTTCGATAGTCTGATTTCTGATTTGCCTTCTTGGATTATTTAGCTTCTAGAACAAACACGGGATGTAAGTGTTTTTTGAAGATATGTAGCCAGTTACTACTTATCTTAGCCTCATATACTATCATAATTTTGAGATTCTTGTGGTATGTATAAAATTGTACGTGTGAATTTTTTATGTTAAAAGCATACTTTTTTTTTTCTCTTTTGTCCCTTTCGTCCCACATTTGTGTAACACTTGGCTCATAAAAAGGGAAAGGATCCCTTTATGGTTCCAAGTTATGCATACAGTGGACTAAACTAACTTGAGCAATGATTCTACCTTAGAAAAATAATAAGCTAATATAGGATTTTAAGGAATTAACTTTAAGACTTGTAGTTTGCAAAATTGGAGCTCATATCTGGGTTTCATTCTTTTTCCCATCATGATATTCCTTAAATACTTTTGACAGTGTCTTAGTATATCTCTTGATCTACCTCTGTCATTGATATCAAATATTTTGAGTGCCCTCTATTACTGAAGTATTGTACTCAATCTTATATATATTTTTCACAAACTACTTTGTGACTATTAAAGAGTAATATGCATGAATTGTGGTTTGGTAGATATTCTCAGGAATAAAGTATCATGATTATCAAGACTATTTAAAAAAATACCTTCCTAAGTCTTTAGAATAGAAATAATTTTCATTGTTATAAGTTAAAAGATAATTGGCACAAATATAATGAAATATGTTCTGTTGCTGTAACATATCTAACTTGAGTTTATCCTTAAACTGTTTAGCTTGAAAAGCTAAAAATCAAGTAAGTATAAAGCAGGGATCATCTAGATAAGAGGGGAATTTGATACTATAGCTTTTCTCAGACACTAAATTCATGGGGCAATTGACTAGAGGATGTGATGTTACTTTGATCACCAAGATTCATATATTGTAAGTGCATAGTTCAGTAAATTTTTCTAATCTGATGATACCTATGTAACTTAGCACCTTGATCAAGAAACAGAACAGCTGCACCCTGGAACCCCTGTTAGCAATAACTTCTAAACTAACATCAGGTTTTATTTACCCCATTAAACTTTTAGTTGAGTATTTAGTTATCAAGATTTAAAACTGCCTGAAGAGGAAGACTACTTACTTTGCACAAATTACCCAGATAGTTACATTTTCATCTTTGATATACCAGCTATGTCAGTATTCAGTTTAAATCTACAGAATTTTAAATGTCTAGAGTTTTCTTAGTTGTCTTTATAATTGCTGAACAAAGATTTAGACAATTTCTGAATGTCATCCCGATTTTTCTGATTAACTACATTGCTTGGACAGTGATTGACAGTCAAAACTGATTTGATTGGCCCCTTAAGTTCTCTATTTTGAGCTGCTGAGATTACAAAACTCAATCATATGCAAAGAATTTGCCATTCAGACTGACAGTTCTGTCAGGTCAGATGGTAAGATCATTATGCATGCAGCAAGTGCATTGTTATTGCTATGTGGGTTTTGGGGGGGACTGGTGTTTTGGTTTTGGTTTGTTTTTTTTTCCTTGAAGTCTAGGTGGAAGCTATGGTCTCTGAAGGTGAAAACCTAGAACATCAGTCTATCTCCATTTGGCTTTAGTTTCACTGTTATTTCCTTGTGCTGAGCTATTCCAGTCACTAAGCCCCAAACTTAGTTTTTTTCACTAATGTTTGTCAAAGAAAGATCTGTCCTCTTTGAGAGATTAAAATGAATAATAGTCTTTTGATGCTAGTGGCAAGTGGCTTTCACAGGCCATGGCAAATCTAATGAGCTACATCTTCCTTTTTGGAAAATTCAGCCTTTGATCATGTAAAAGGATTCTCAGAATATAAACTTGAATTTCTGTGTATATTAAAACACTATCTTGACCAACTTATAAATATGTTATAAATTGCTTATCTTAAAGCTCAACATTCAGAAAACTAAGATCATGGCATCCGGTCCCATCACTTCATGGCAAGTAGATGGGGAAACAGTGGCTGACTTTATTTTGGGGGACTCCAAAATCACTGTAGATAGTGATTGCAGCCATGAAATTAAAAGATGCTTACTCCTTGGAAGAAAAGCTATGACCAACGTAGACAGCATATTAAAAAGCAGAGACATTACTTTGCCAACAAAGGTCCATCTAGTCAAGACTATGGTTTTTCCAGTAGTCATGTATGGATGTGAGAGTTGGACTATAAAGTAAGCTGAACGCCAAAGAATTGATGCTTTTGAAGTGTGGTGTTGGAGAAGACTCTTGAGAGTCCCTTGGACTGCAAGGAGATCCAACCAGTCCATCCTAAAGGAAATCAGTCCTGAATATTCATTGGAAGGACTGATGCTGAAGCTGAAACTCCAATACTTTGGCCACCTGATGCGACAAACTGACTCATTAGAAAAGACCCTGATGCTGGGAAAGATTGAAGGCCGGAGGAGAAGGGGACAACAGAGGATGAGATGGTTGGATGGCATCACCAACTCAATGGATATAAGTTTGAGTAAACTCCGGGAGTTGGTGATGGACAGGGAGGCCTAGAGTGCTGTAGTCCATGGGGTCACAAAGAGTCAGACATGACTGAGCAACTGAACTGAACTGAACTGAAGGTATTTTGTAACAACATTCAGTGGTATTCAGTTTTAACTCTAATATTTACTTTTTGCAGAAACCTGGAAAAATTAATAATATAAACTATTTGACAAAGGTAGTGGGTTTATATCAGGAACTGAATCTTTGGTATTTTAGTCCTATAAGGTCAGCTGTTCATATTTAAGAGAAAGGATAATAGTGTGAATTGTACATATTAATCTACACTTCTTAGAGCATCAAGTTCCTTCTGCATATCAACTAGGTATACCATGATGTGGGAATAAATTGTATCTCTTGGAATCATATGGCAGAGTGTCATAGACTTGTGATTTATGGATAACCCAGTATATATAAGCACAGTTACACTCAAAGTTTGCATCTTCCGTTATTTGATAGTCTGAGAATGGAGACTGATCTCTTATAATGCTCATGTAGAAAAATAACAGTCATTTCATCTAAGCTCATACGAGGCAAGTATTTCATCTCATGGTTGAAAGAACCCCTTTTTATGGTTTGGGTAATGGTATTTTATTAATTTAAGTAAACTATAAATTTAATGTGTCAGTTTCAGGAAGGTTTTTTTCTTTGAAATGGCTTCATCACTTGTTCAAAATGATGATTTGAAAAGTAGTTGAATATTTTCATAGTAACTATAAGAAAGCTTCATGAAAACCCTTGCCTGACCTTCCACTTTTAAGCATAACTACCTAGTGACCTCTGACAAGCAGTTTTTCCTCTGCTGTGGTGTTTGGATAAAAGGGGTATCATTGCTCTTGAGAAAGAGAATGAAGATAAAAAGAAATGCAGAGTGCTCATTCAGTAACTTTGTACACATCAGTGGAGTCACTATTAGGCACTGTAATAGTTACAACTATAAAACAGAACAATAACTCTTTGAATTTAATATAAGAATTGTGATACAAGGAGGTGTGAATCTTGCACAGGCGTGTTGTGGCATGTGGAATGATTTAGGGAATATGGAGAATCAGCACACAACACAGAACAAGGATAACAAAACATGAGCATCTAAAAGAGGATCAGGATGGGAACATTCCCTCATTCATACTTTGTTGTTGTTCAGTCGCTCAGTCATGTCTGACTCTTTGTGACCCCATGGACTGCAGCACTCCAGGCTTCCCACCCCTTCATCATCTCCCAGAGCTTGCTCTGACTCAGGTCCATTGAGTCAGTGATACCATCCAACCATCTCATCCTCTGTCGTCCTCTTCTCCTCCTGCCTCCAATCTTTCCCAGCCTCTAATGAATCGGCTCTTCGCATCAGGTGGCCAAAGTATTGGAGCTTTAGCTTCAGCACCAGTCCTTCTAATGAATATTCAGGATTGATTTCCTTTAGGATTCACTGGTTTGATCCCTTGCAGTCCAATGGACTCTCAAGAGTCTTCTCCAACACCACAGCTCAAAAGCATCGATTCCTTAGCATTCAGCCTTCTTTATGGTCCAACTCTCATATCCATACATTAGCCATGGGAGTTAACATTGGAATCACATTTTATATTGTTTATAATTTTTGGAATAAGCTTGCTGTGTATGTTGTATGTGTATATTAATTGATTAGTAAACTAAAAAACAAAAGAGGAAACAGGTGGACAGTTGTGACTTTTCCAAGAGCAGAATCTTCAAAAAGCTAGAGTACAGAACAGAAAGAAGAGGAAAGTAGCAGATGCTAAGGAAGATTCTTCATTAAGATCATAAATTGCATAAGACACTCCGCCACATTTCATCCTAGTATTTAATCGGATCCTCCTCTCACTGCCTTCTCTTTGTGAGATGTAATTCAATATCATAAAATTCATTCAATTAAAATATAGTGCAATGATTTTTTTGTTATTCACAGAGTTATGCAGCCATCACCACAACCAATTTTAGAACACTTTTTATTTTCCCAAAACAAAACCCCATACTCATTAGCAGTGTCTCCCTATTCTCCCTCAATCGTCCAGACCTAGGCAACCACTTATCTATGCGATCTAAGTTTTAAAAGTTGTTGATTTTGAAACTCCCTTCTGCGTTCCAAGGACCTTCTACTTCCAGCCATTTGATTGATTACACAGGTACAATCAGAAAAGCACAATTATTCTCTTTTTTGAATTAAGTCTTGTAAATCAAAAAGTGAAAGTGTTAGTCGTTCAGTCATGTCTGACTCTTTGTGACTCCATGGACTGTAGCCCGCCAGGCTCCTCTGTCCATGGAATTCTCCAGGAAAGAATACTGGAGTGGGTTGCCGTTCCCTTCTCCAGGGGATCTTCCTGACCCAGGAATCGAACCTGGTTGCATTGCATTGCCTGCATTGCAGGCAGCTGCTTTACCATCTGAGCCACCAGGGAAGCCCAAAGAAGGTGGCATATAACTGCATTCATAGATATAGCTTCTTAAACATGGTTTTCAAATGGTTGTTTTTATCACAGATATAGACCTGTTAAATATACCCCGACTCTGATCCTTAACTTAAAGATTCAGAATATTGATTTTGTCTAAATCCTACAGTTCTTGGCCAAAATGTTGTGGCTCATTCTGACAGCACTCAAAAGATACTAATGTGTGACTCAGAAAAAAATTAGTCAATATAACATAAAATGTATATGCTCAGGACATAGGACATAGTACCCACCTCCCCCACCCCACCCCCAGCAAACAGCACATTCTCCTATAAGTAAGTTTTAGGGCAAGCTGAAGTGCTGTCAGTAAGTTGCCTCGCATGAGTGGAACTAGAATAAGGAGGCTAGTTACATGGTTTAAACTTTGAGTGACACTATTCTCTTAGTCATACTGAAAATAATGCTCCCTGCCGATCCCCATAGATGCCTGTGTCCTAATCCCTGGAACCTGTTACCTTACACAGCAAAGGGGACTTTGTAGATGTGATTAAGTTAAAGTATATAAGATGGGGAGATTATGATGGTTTATATAGGTGTGTCCAATCACCTTTTCTCTTATAATTGGAGAACTCTTTTGTGGTGAAAGGGTGATGGGATTATGGAAGAACAATAGAAATGGCAGTCAGAGGAGAGCTCAAGGCACCATTGCTGGCTTTGAAGATGGTGGCCAGAGGCCATGGACATGGGTTGCTGGTGACCTCTAGCAGCTAGAAGAGGCAAAGAAGTAAATTCTCCTCTAGAATTTTCAGAAGGGAATACAGCCCTGCTGACTCTTTGATCTTAGACCAGTGAGACTCATGTCAGCTTTCTGACCTGTAAAACTGTACCATAATGAATTTGTGTTGTTTTAAGCCACTAAAGTATTTGATTATAGCAGCAGTGAAAACCTAAAACACAGACCTCTAGATTTCTTCTAATATAAATCTAGTCAGTAAGCCTTGGGCAAGCATACTCTCTCCTAGAATACTGTGTGGGTGAGCCTTGCCCATGTTTGCCTCAGTAGCTCTTTCTTTATATCTCAGGTGTCTTCCTCAAAGCCCTTTCTTGAATGACTTATTTATTAAAATGCATTTAATAAGAACATGGACTTGAGAGTCTGGGCCTGGGTTAAATTCTGGCTCTGCCATTTTACTAGCTGGATAACCTTGGACAGGTGACTTAATATTCTAAGCCTTGGTTTTTATGAACAAAGTGGGAATAATAATATCTATCCTTTGGGATATTTGGAGAATAAAATGAGATAATATATGTAAAATGGCACAATGTTGATAAATAGTGATCCCCTAATAAATGATTACTGGTATTATCTTCTCTTAAAGGCTAGAAGAGATTGTCAATAGCTTGCATTCTAACACTTAATCAGGTACAAATAAATTAAGAGTGATTGTTACAGCCATTGGATTTATGTGACTGTTCCACAGAATTCTGTTTATAGCCCTCTGACTCCTGGTACCTGAGCCTTTTAACTGAAAAAGGCTTACTTTTGGAAACTTTAATAAGTAAGTTAAAACCACAACCATGAAATTAAAAGATGCTTGTTCCTTGGAAGAAAAGCTATGACAAACCTAGACAGCATATTAAAAGCAGAGATGTTACTTTCCTAACAAAGGTCCATATAGTCAAAGCTATGGTTTTTCTAGTAGTCATGTACAGATGTGACGGTTGGACTACAAAGAAGGCTGAGCACCAAAGAATTGATACTTGCAAACTGTTTTGCTGGAGAAAAATCTTGAGAGTCCCTTAAACAGTAAGGAGATCAAACCAGCCCATCCTAAAGAAAATCAACCCTGAATATTCATTGGAAGGACTAATACTGAAGCTGAAGCTCCAATACTTTGGCCATCCAATGCAAAGAGCAGACTCATTGGGAAAAACCTTGATGCTGGGAAAGATTGAAGGCAGGAGGAAAAGAAGGATACAGAGGATGAGAGTGGGTGGCATCGCTGACTCAAAGGACATGAGTTTGAGCAAACTCTGGGAGATAGTGAAGGACAAGGAAGCTTGGCGTGCTGCAGTCCATGGGGTAGCAAAGAGTTGGACACGACTTAAAAACTGAACAAAAACAACCTTTGATTTATAGTGCAATATGTAATACCTTGTAATATTTCCTTTCTCCTTAGAGCTAATGTGAAATAGAATACATTAAGGAAAACCTGCAATTCTGTTTCTACAACTAAAAATAAATCCTTAATGACTGGAGTTATTTCTTCAGTTTAAATCCCTAGTGCCTGACAAATGGCTGATATATAATAGGCAGCAGTGTTTACTGAACTGAACTGAACTGACTTCTAAGCAACTTATTCTTTCACAACCTGTTTTGAATTCATCTATTTTGTAGGTACTCTTATTTAGGCCTATATGTTTGGTGCCTTGGCTACTAGAGCAGTTTTGAATGACTCATTCTGCTCCTTGTCTTTCTCTCTTGATCTTCCACAGAACCACCAAACCAGGCAATGACTATTGTATAGTATGTACGCATGTGTGCTAAATCACTTCAGTCGTGTCTGACTCTTTGTGACACTACAGACTGTAGCCCACCAGGCTCCTCTGTCCGTCGGATTCTCCAGGCCTGAATACTGGAGTGGGTTGCCACGCCCTCCTCCAGGGGATCTTCCCAACCAAGGGATCAAACCCACATCTCTTGTGTCTCCTCCATTGGCAGGCAGATTCTCTACCACTAGCGCCAGTATACCCTCTTCAATTTAGTCTTTATCTTCATCCCATTGCATACTGCCTCATAGACTTGTTTTAAACTCAGTGTTTCCCAACTTTTTTATGGCATACTACACTTAGAAAATGATGATATTAGTATGGTACACTAGGATAGGAAGCAAGCCATTTTAGGACTGGAGGTTTTTATTCTAAAGGCCGAATCACCCTCTCAGTTCAGCAGTTACCTAATTTGGGCACACTGGTATGCCTTGGTATACTTATTGGAAAGCACTGCTTAATTTAGCATTTTATTTATTTTTTAAAATATTTATTTTATTTATTTGGTTGTGTTAGGTCTTAGTTGTGCCACATGGGATCTTTTTTAGTAGTGGCATGTGGGATCTAGTTCTCTGACCCGGGATCAAACCTAGGCCCCCTGTACTGGGAGCACAAAGTCTTAGCCACTGCACCTCCAGAGAAGTCCCTTAATCTATCATGATAGACTGACTGCAGTTGGAATTCATTTTTTTACATAGATATTTAGTGAGCACCGCTTATGTCTGTGCTAAGCTCTGGGGAACAGAATTGAGAGCACTATATCAGGTATTCTACATGAGACCTCAGTTCCAGGCAAACAAATCTGTTTACTGGTCTCCAAATGGGACTTCCATATTCCTCTCATACCCTTGCTCGTGTCTTTTATTGTTTTTGAATAACTTGTATTTCCTTTGTCATCTGTATGAATCTTCTGTCTTCTCTGTGATGCTATCCCTAATACAGTTAAAATATGGCCATTTTGTTTGTTGTATTCTTTCCCATTTGATTACATCATTAACTCATTCAAGTTTGGTTCCCTCTGTAAAGCCTGGATTCCTTCTTTATGTAAATTCTTATTCACTTACTTTCTGTGTTATATTTGTCAGTGTTTTCCCTTTATATATATTCCTGTTGTTCTTAAAATGATATTTACCCTACTCCTTCCCCCTGTAACTTTATATCATATAAATTCTGACAAGTATTTAATACTATTACAATAAACACAAAATAATGTTCATTGTGCCTATGTTTTTATCAAGCAATAGGAAATGTTTTTCAAGTCCAAACTTGGACCAGGCATTATTCTAATATCTTTATGTATATTTAATGTATTTAATATACATTAAATGATTGGATATGCATTAAATGGTTAGATGGCCTCACCGACTCAATGGACATGAATTTGGGTAAGCTCCAGGAATTGGTGATGGACTGGGAAGCCTGGCGTGTTGCAGTCCATGGGGTCGCAAAGAGTCGGACACAACTGAGCAATTGAACTGAACTGCATTGAATGTATTTAATCTTCACAGCAGCCCTATAAATCTAAAAATGCTGTATCTCCACTTTACAAATGAGAAAATTGAAACACAGGAAAATTAATTTGCCAAAAGTTGTTCAGTATTAAATATCAACACCAGAACTGAAGTATAATTCGTTACCATGGGCAATGTTGACACTCAGCCCATACTGATAACTATTCTGTAATACTGTGCTGCAAGAAAACCAAGTTATATATATGTGAGCCCTGGTGGTTCAGTGGTAAGGAATCTGCTTGCCAATGCAGGAGACTTTGGTTTGATCACTGGATCAGGAAGATCCCCTGGAAAAGGAAATGGCCACCCACTTCAGTATTCTTGCCTGGAAAATCCCATTGACAGAGGAGCCTGGCGGGCTACAGTCCAGCGGGTGGCAGACTCAGACATGAGTTAGCAACTAAACAACAACAAAACAATAGACCAGAAGATACTTATACCTAATGCTAAATATTCCCACTAATGTGAGTTAGAGAATATTACAGATAAGAAAAATTATAATCATAAGAAATGTATGATCTGGAAAGGATGATATCTATAACATACAATTAGCAAATGATCAGTGTTACAAAAATCTAAAGTTAAAAGGAATATTATTTATGGAGCATCAACTCTGTACATCAAGAAATGAACTGGGTACTTTACATGTATTATCACATCGAAACCTTACCATGACAGTATTGACTAGTTGCTATCATCTCTATTTTATAGATGAGGAAAAAGAATCAAAAATAGTTAGGCTGCCCAAAAGTTACTGAGCTGGGAAGTGGTAGAGCTGAGGTGGGAACCTGGGCCCATGTGCCCTGTTTTCTCTTCACTGTGCTGCCGTGCCTCTCTGATGTAGGGTGCCCTGGCAGAAGTGCAGGAAAAGGGCAGACAAGCCATTGTTAGAATAGAGCTGTGCTTAATAATGGAAACTAGTGCTGTGATCTTGGTACTTTTTGTCTTCAAGTTAGAATTTGAGGAAGGAATATAACCAATATTCTGGAATAAACCCAGTAAAAGCATTATTCATTTTTGCTAAACCATTACGTTGTGATCTTGGCTAAGCTTCTTTCCCTTTTTGTGCTTCAGCTCTATCTTGTACAACATATAGTTGATATCTATTTATATCCAAAAATGTTGTATGATCTTAGGAGTAGTGTTCAGACTCTGGAATTAAGTAGCAAGTACTGCACAAATATTAAGCTTCAATTCTTAGTCTTAATATTAAAGTTTGACACCACTATGTTTTTCCTTTATAGCATCAGACCTTTACTTTGCTATGTCTTTTGTTTTCTTCCCAACACTGACAAAGATATTTGTTCATAGAGAACTGACTCTGAAGATGACACACTTCACAGTATCTCAGTGGCTTAGGCTCCACATGCAGTTTCTTCTCTGTCTTTAATTAAACTTGTTTTTTTTCAGTGCTATAGCTGGGAGCACTGTGTTGACACAACTCATTCTTGTACAGAACAGATTAAAATGTCAGTGTTCTAATGTTCTCATCTGTGGGAAAAAGAAAATATTTGGGATATTTTATTTATAACTTTTAAAAGACTCCTCTGTGGAGAAAGATTACTTGTAGGCTGAAAAGCCATTTGACAGTTAAAGGGACAGACTCTATTTAATATTAGCCTAACAGAAAAGGGGGAAAAAGTATGAAAGCTTACTAAAACACTTTTCTAGGGATTTAGAATCCATTTTTATTTCTATTTCCTTCTTAATTTTCACTTAATTGTATTTCTTAATTTCCTAGTGTTCTGCTTAATCCTTCTAGATGCTGTGTATGCATATATTAATATTATATTAATTAATACATTAATATTAAATATATTAATATTTTGTGGAAAAGGCAGTCAGTTGGTCATAACAATAAACATATATATTATGTGGAAGAGGGCTACTAGTCAAAGGAAATGGAGTTAGTGTATTGAGCCTTTAACCTTCAAATCACAGGTCTGAATGTGTTTATTTTTACAATGGGGTCATTAATATTTGCTTGCTAATTATTGGTGGGGACTTCCCTGGTAGCTGAGCTAGTAAAGAATCTGCCTGCAATGAGAGAGACTGGGTTTGATCCCTTGGTTGGAAAGATCCCCTGGAGGAGGGCATGACAATCCACTCCAGTATTCTTACCTGGAGAATCCCTATGGACAGAGGAGCCTGGCAAGCTGCAGCCCATGAGGTTGCAAAGAGTCGGACATGACTGAGCACGGTTATTGGTGAATAGGCTAGCAAATTCACCAGCCATGCCACAGCTTGAGACTCTTTCCTACCTATCAGGCATTCACAGGGTATAAGCCACATTAATTAATGCTGGGTGCCATGCAAAGTTTAGAAGTCATAGTAAAGAGACAGGCTTGCTGCAAACCGATAAGGTAGGGGCTTAATAAAAGAACTAAGACTAAGGGAACACTTGTCTGTATCTGAAATAACGTTTTAAGTGTCTATATGTATAGATGTATTGACTGTCTAATCTACATAGCTCTATAAATAGGTAATATAATATCATCTTCACTTTGCAGATGGTAAGCTGAGGCCTGTAAATGTAAGGTGTTGCCCAAGGCAACACAGGAAATGAAGAAGCTGGATTTTGAATCCAGGGAGTTTGGTTCTATAGCCTATTCTTTTTGAGAGTCTGCAAGTTTATCAACTTCAATATTGTACATTTAGGAACTTTTACATTGTTAATATTTTGTGGAAAAGGCAGTCAGTTGGTCATAACAATAAACACATATATTATGTGGAAGAGGGCTACTAGTCAAAGGAAATGGAGTTAGTGTATTGAGCCTTTAACCTTCAAATCACAGGTCTGAATGTGTTTACATTGTTAAACCAACATGTAATATTGAATAGATAAAGAAGATAAATAGTAAAATCACAAGGAAAGTCCTTTCTTATGTTCATGTGCTAGATGGTAGCCAGACAAAATTTCTAGTCTTCTTTGGGTATATCTTAACTGGTAAAGGAATTATGAATTGTTCTGGTTTGCCCGTATAAAGACAAAAGGTAGCTTTCCAGAAAGGCAGACATGAGCATTCCAAGTGCCCACTCCATACTCCTGGTTTTGGAAATTGGCTGCCCTCTAGCAGATCATCTGCCTTTCAGACCTTATTTAGAGATTTGCTTGATTTGAGTTGTCCCCTGGGTTAACAGCTGTGGAATCTGTATTTCTTTGGCATTTCTCCCTTCTATGTAAATTACAGATGTTCTCTAATGCCCTTTTGGGTTGCTTTTGAAAAAAGAAGAAAGATTAAAAGCTTTTTTCCTTTTTTTTTTATTCTTTTTAAAGGAATCTAGCCTACGTTCTAAGTAGGAAGAAATATATTTACTGAATTTTTCCCCATTTATGTTTCTCTTCAATCTTTGAAACTACTCCTTGCAGCCCTGCTGCTATGGGATCAATTTGTTGGCAAGGGTTATTCAAACATGAGCAGAATTTGTGTCCTCTTTGGATTAAAGTACTAAAGCCAACAATAACAATTTTCATGTGGGAACTGGTGCTTGATATCCAAGTCAGACTATACTTGGTGGTCTGTAATTTACTCCAGATTAAAAACAAGCATTTGAAGGGGAGGAGGGTCTTTTCCCAGGTTTTTGTTTGTTTTTATTTCCAGTCTTTTTGTTACTTTCTTTTCTAACCTGTTGTTTTTAAATAGATGTTGTTTTAAAGGTACTTTTTTGCCTCTTGATTTGAAGGTGAAAGGAATAGGGTACTTGAACTGAGACATATAATAGAGTTCTTTTTAAAAAAAATAATATTTATATTAAGGTCTAACTTAAAAGTTGAGTGAACAGATCTGCAGTATACAGCTTAAGTGAATTTTTGTATATATGTAACTCATTTCTCTCTTTCCCACTTCCGTTTTATTAAACTTTTACTCTTTTATCTTCTATGGCTGGAGGGAAAAATCATGTAATATTGAAGACTGCTATACTTGGTGTAGATTTTTGTATTTAACTTCATTTGGAACCTTTAGTATTATGTGGCAGCTCTCTGTGTTTCCAATTCAGCTTTCTTCTTTTTCTTTCAACAGTTATTTCAAACTTTTGTCACTGTCCTCAGAGTTTCTTTCTTATGAAAAAAAAATTTAGCATGTGACTTCACCTATTAGGTCACCACGAAAGTTGAGGCATTCAGAAGGGAGCTCCCTTATCCCCACGTGTCCTTCTCATTGCTTCCCTGTATTTATATAAAAGCAGAGACATTACTTTGCCAACAAATGTCCATCTAGTCAAGGCTATGGTTTTTCCAGTAGTCATGTATGGATGTGCGAGTTGGACAGTGAAGAAAGCTGAGCGCCGAAGAATTGATGCTTTTGAACTGTGGTGTTGGAGAAGACTCTTGAGAGTCCCTTGGACTGTAAGAAGATCCAACCAGTCCATCCTAAAGGAGATCAGTCCTGGGTGTTCACTGGAAGGACTGATATTGAAGCTGAAACTCCCAATACTTTGGCCACCTCATGCGAAGAGTTGACTCATTGGAAAAGACCCTAATGCTGGGAAGGATTGGGGGCAGGAGGAGAAGGGGACGACAGAGGATGAGATGGTTGGATGGCATCACCGACTCGATGGACATGGGTTTGGGTAGACTCTGGGAGTTGGTGATGGACAGGGAGGCCTGGTGTGCTGCGATTCATGGGGTCGCAAAGAGTCGGACACGACTGAGCGACTGAACTGAACTGAACTGATCCATTCTTTTTGTCTGAAACTGTGATTACATCTCTTTTGATCTTCTCAGTGATTCACTTTATCAACTTATTCCCTTTTTCCCCCTTAGCTTCTCTGTTGATTTCTACTCAGTATATATGCATGGTTAAGATGTCTCAATTAAATAAACAAGTTAATACGAAGTTTGCCATTGGCCCTGGACCATCCTCCTTTCTTCTTTACCTCACATCAAGCTTCTTGACTCTTCTCACTGTTCTGAAGAGTTCTGAAGAGCTTCTGATCTCTCATTGCTCTTCCTCAACAGTAGGATGGCTTTTTACTGCCCTTTCTCCACTGAAACTGCTACTGCCAGAATCACCGGTTTTTAAATTTCCTTCTTTGATATTTTTTCTCTGATTTTTTTTCCTTCTTCCTGTCTCATCCCTCCTCAGACTCCTTTTGGGAACTCCGATTATTTTCTCTATCCCTTACATGTAGGGGTTTTCCAAGATTCAGTTTTTATTTGGCCTTACTTCTCTTTTATGCATTTAGTGGACAATCTGCTCCACGTGCACAAGGTTTTAGTTATTGCCTGTACCTCCTACGTTCTGATAGTTACTAATTCTATTTTGAATCTCTCTCTTGATCTTCAACTTCCAGACTCACAATTTGTATTTGGACATGTCATAGTCACATAGGAAAACCTAACATTATTATCTTACCTCAGCATATTCCTTCCCCAGAATAAACCTGCTTCTGTTATGTATACTCTATCCTAGTTGGTGGCACCATCTGCATCCTTCTTTATTTCATAAGTTTTTTTTTTCTTTTTGTTTTTAAATGTTTTGTGCCAGGCACTAAGTTCTGGAGTGCAGAGCTATAGAGATGTTATGAGATAAGGTCCTTGCCCTCTATCACAGAGACCAATACGAGAGAAGACACATGAATGGAGAATAACATCACGGTTTAGTAAACACAGTGGTAGACGTGTGTGCCTTAGACATTTATAACACAAGAAAGAACATATAACTCACATAGTGGACTAAGGAAAAGCTTCTTGGAAAAGGTGATGCCCGAGTAGAGTCCACAGAAGCAGGAGCTTCCTATGACTCCTCCTTTTCCCTTTTCTCCTCCATTACTTGCTGAGTCTCATTAATTCTAGACTCTCAATGTCTTCCAAATTTGGTTCATGTTTCCCATCACACCTCCAATTGTCTTCAGGCATATTTGGGATATAGCAGCAACTTTCTAATGTCCTTTCTTTTTCCACTCTTAGTATATTTGTTTTTCAATCTCTACATTCTCATGATTTATAATTGTGTATTTGTGCTGTAAATTGTTGTTTTATGCTTCATTGCCTAAGTTCAGTCGTGTCCGACTCTTTGCGACCCCATGAACTGCAGCACGCCAGGCCTCTCTGTCCATCACCAACTCCCGGAGTCTACCCAAACCCATGTCCATCGAGTCGGTGTTGCCATCAAACCATCTCATCCTCTGTCGTCCCCTTCTCCTCCAGCCCCCAATCCTACCCAGCATTGGGGTCTTTTCCAAAGAGTCAACCCTTCGCGTGAGGTGGCCAAAGTATTGGAGCTTCAGCTTCAACATCAGACCTTCCAATGAACACCCAGGATTGATCTCTTTTAGGATGGATTGATTGGATCTCCTTGCAGTCCAAGGGACTCTCAAGAGTCTTCTCCAACACCACAGTTCAAAAGCATCAATTCTTCAGTGCTCAGCTTTCTTCATCATCCAACTCTCACCTCCATACATGACCACTGGAAAAACCATAACCTTGACTAGATGGACTTTTGTTGGCAAAGTAATGTCTCTGCTTTTAAATATGCTATCTAGGTTGGCCATAACTTCCTTCCAAGGAGTAAGCATCTTTTAATTTCATGGCTGCAGTCACCATCAGCAGTGATTCTGGAGCCCAAAAAAATAAAGTCTGACACTGTTTCCACTGTTTCCCCATCTATTTCCCAAGAAGTGATGGGACCAGATGCCATGATCTTAGTTTTCTGAATGTTGAGGTTTAAGCCAACTTCTTCACTCTCCTCTTTCACCTTCATCAAGAGGCTCTTTAGTTCTTCTTCACTTTCTGCCATAAGGGTGGTGTCATCCGCATATCTGAGGCTATTGATATTTCTCCCGGCAATCTTGATTCCAGCTTGTGCTTCTTCCAGCCCAGCGTTTCTCATGATGTACTCTGCATATAAGTTAAATAAGCAGGGTGACAATATACAGCCTTGACGTACTCCTTTTCCTATTTGGAACCAGTCTGTTGTTCCATGTCCAGTTCTAACTGTTGCTTCCTGACCTGCATTCATTGCCTAAGGACACCCCCTAAATACAGCGCTGCTTATGGAAGCTTTATATTGAGTACTTTCTGACTTTCTTCCTCTTGCTGCTCCTATTTTAGCATTTTGAATGCTGCCATTGTTAAGTATAGATATATAAAACCAATGTGCCTCATATCATGTGAGTGGTCTGATTAGCAAAAAAAAAGTATGTTATCTATTTAGCCTTGAAACCAGAGTGTTCTGTGTTTGTGGTAGTTGGATCACATTCCTTTGAGTCAGAAAAGTATAGCATATATATTAGAATTAAGCAAGACTTTTCCTTTAGCAGAAATCTCTCTCTTTTAATGCTAACAACATTCAAGTTAGAATTTTGGCTTTGGAGTTGCCAGGAATAACTTTACATGGATAATTAACCAGACTGAATAACAGAGCAAAAGAACATACTTTATTTCCACACCATGATAATAATAAAACGGTTACTAATTTTGAAGCTGCACATTGTTTCCATAGTTGGATATGTCTTAATAAGGGAGTGGATTCCTCTCACTAACCTGAAGTTACGCCAAAAAACCTGCTTCTGCATAAAGGAGGTTTAACTTATTTTCTAAGCTAAATGATTTTTCAGCATAGGATGTTTGGGTACATATTTTTCTTGAGGCTACAACCTAGAATCTGTTAGTAGGATGGTAAGGTTGAGAATTCTTGCTTTGGTTGATTTGGTGCTTTACAACCTGAACTGTTCCTTGAGGCAAGCTATTTCTCAGTTCCATTTTTCTACCTATATTCTGAAAATAATAATTAAAGATACCATAGCTATGAGGTAACTTCAGTGTTAATACTCTACTTGTTTAAAATCAGGGAATTTTTTTTGCAGTGGGGAGGAGGGGAAACTACAGGGAAAGAAAAGTACAAATTTAATTTAAAAATATTATTTTCCAGACTTCGATGTAGTAGTGACACTTAAAAATAAAACTAGAGAAAGTGTTCTCAGTGATATTTCTTGGTTTTCATTTAACTTTTGGTAGAGGATATTCAATGTTCTATCAGTTTCTCTGCATATTTAAATAAAAGATCACCAAAATGTTCAAATTTTGATCCTTGAGATGTTTAGGTACTTATTTAGATAAAGGCTTAGTTATGTATTGCTCTCAAATTTAATTGTTTGGTCTGTGTTCACAGGAATTTTGAAGCAAAATCAAAAGGGTACTGAACACTAAATAGTTTCTCAAGCAATACCTGCTATTTGTATTTATGTTGAAAAGCTATTTAGCTTAAGGAAGAAAATTTTAATATCCTGGTTATTACTTTGTTCTATCTGTACTGTCTTGATAATGATTTACCTTATTTAGATAGAATATGGCAGCTAGCATATGATCTCATTTTACCAATTTGTCAGTTGAACCTAATCATCTTTATCGTTAATAGAGTTGTGTCACTTATATATTCACAATGAGAATGCTTCACAAAAGGCCTTCTTTCCAAACTACTAACACCTTCACTGAAGACCAGAAAGCATCACTGACTACCTATTAGCTGATATTTGCTAATAGGAATTATCTGCTATCCTTTTTACATCATATGTCAGTGCCCATTGTGAAAGGAACTAGAAGCCACCTAATCAATAAGACACTCTTAATTTTCTGCCTTCTCTCGTTTTGTATATTATTTAGGTATAATTTATAAAAGGTAAAATAAATTTTATTAAACAAATTACATATACATGTTTTAATTTAAAGTTTTTTATTTAAAATTGTTTATTAAACAAACTTACACAAATTTTGTGTACACAGATGTAAATATTAACCCAAGTTACGTATAGAATATTTACATTATGTCAGAAAGTTCCCTTGTGCCACTCTTCTGTCAGCCAAGAGGTGAGTGTTTCAGTTCCACCTGAATGCCTGCTTCCTTGGATCACTAGGTACTAACTATCCCTGGCTGTTCCCCAGGATGTAGACTCCGAAAGGCAGTTTAGCTTGCAGAGTGTTTATTAAGGAGTGCCCTTGGGGTCAACATTTGTGAAGGCAGGGGAAGAGAGCAGGGCTGGGTAGCAGGAGAAGTCAAGCATTTGGAAGGCCAAATGCCAGCCTGGACTGACCCTGTGAGGAACTCTCAGCCTTGATCGGCTTTGTAAAGTTGTCTGGAGCTGGGGCCAAAGGATCAAGCCTTTATATTCCCATTTTGATCAGCTGTTGGATGCAGGCCACCCTGAGAAGAGATCCAAACTTAGGGAATACGGCTTCCTCCAGCTGACGCCGTTGTAGAAGGGCCTGTCAGATGATGGCTGATCACTCTCCCAGCAGCTGGGTAATAAGTCCTTTATCTAAGGGGAATCTGAAAAGATTCTCACATTTTCTCCCACATTGTTGTTAAAGAAATTCAAGCTGCTTGGAAACATAGGTGTTTTTTATCCAAATCTGGAAGGAGGAAACCAGAATTAGAATAAAGAGTAATTGATAGCAGTTAAATATGAGAACATTCATAATTACATGTATTTATTTAAAACTTAGTCTAATAATATTTTGAATATGTTTTAGGATTTAGTCATTCAAGAAATATCTGAGATAAATGGGCACATTTTTCCTTCATTTTGGCCACCTACCTATATTTAGGTGTATGTGAACCCCTTCTTATATTGAAACCCCTTCTGTATGAGGCCAAGCTCATTTATCACAGTAAAGGCTGAAAATGCAACCTTATTGAAAGGGGTACAGGCATCAAACCTAAGCTCTGCCAAACAGACAAATTTTGTAATCAGACCTGGTGATGTGAAGGACTAGGGCTTTGTTTTCAATGACATGCTATGCCAGCAGAACAGTGAGTAAAGCCTCATCCACTCTCCAGAGATGGCCGTGTTTCCATCACCAGACTCTACTTTAGTGGAGTCAGCAGTGTAAACACCCAAAACCAAAGACAGTAGTTTTCCCATCATACTGGGCATGCTTCTTTGGGCTTTGTTTCTGACTGGGTAACCTATGTGTTTGATTAACTGGGATTGGTGTCAGTTTTTTGACTTCCAAAATCCCTGGCTAATATAACCTGTGTACTCTGTGTGCTCAGTCGTTAAGTCATGTCTAACTCTTTGCGATCCCAAAGACTATAGCTCGCTATGCTGCTCTGTCCATGGGATTCTCCAGGCAAAAATAAAGGATTAGGTCGCTATTTCCTTCTCCAGGGGATCTTCCCAACCCAGAGATAGAACCCACAACTCCTGCATTGGCAGGCAGATTCTTTACCACTGAGCCACCTGGGAAGCCTGGCTAATATAACCTACCCCTCCACCAAATGTTCTAAGCAGTAGGATTACTATGGTGAAAAGAAAGACAAGGTTAAGTGGGGAGAGACTAAGCATAAAGACAAATTGACAATATAATTCTAGGTTATGATGAGTAGCATGAAGAAAGTAACAGGGAAGTGAGATTAATAAAGGAAGGGGATGTTGGTGATGGGGGGCAAGGAATCCTTAAAGAAGTCTAGGAAAGTAAAATGATTACCCTGAGACCAGTAGGCTGAGAAGAAGAGTAAACTGGATGAATGGTGAGTGTGATGAAAAAGAATTTTGCAGCCAGAGACAAGAGCAAAATGAGGGAGGATGAACTTTACTGTTCAGGGAACCAAAAGGAGCATAGTAGTTGTCAGTTGTGTTTGTTTAGCTAATTTAATAGTTTCTCTTTTTAAAGAAAAATATATTTTGATATGAAAACCTAGGCTATAATTGATGTCTGTCTATTAACTCTGGAGCAGCACTGTTTGGATCAAAAAGCTTGTCTGACTGACTGTATTAGAATCACCAGGGAAGTTTTCAATAAGTATGGATTTCTGGTACCCACCCATAGAGAGTGTGAAAGTGAAAGCCACTCAGTTGTGTCCAACTCTTTGCAACCCCTTGGGCTATACAGTCCATGGAATTCTCCAGGCCAAAATACTGGAGTGGGTAGCCTTTCCCTTCTCCAGGGTATCTTCCCCACCCAGGGATTGAACCCTGGTCTCCCACATTGCAGGTGGATTCTTTACCAGCTGAGCCACAAGGGAAGCCCAAGGATACTGGAGTGGGTAGCCTATCCCTTCTTCAGCAGATCTTCCCGACCCAGGAATCAAACTGGGGTCTCCTGTATTGCAGGCAGTGAAGAATCCGCCTGCAATGCAGGAAACCCAGGAGATGTGGATTTGATCCCTGGGTGGGGAAGATCCCCTGGAGAAGGGCATGGCAACCCACTCTAGTATTCTTGCCTGGGTAATCACATAGACAGAGAAGCCTGGCGGACTACAGTTCATGGGATTGCAGAGTCGGACATGACTGAAGCAACTTAGCACGCACGCATGCATGAGGAAATTGATGTCGTTTACTATATTTGTTTTGCTTCTAACCCGTCAGCAATGATTCTGTATATTCATTAAAAACAGGACAGATAAACTGATAATCAATGTTAAATCTTTTTTTCCCAACTTTCTGATATAAAAAAAAGGAGATTGCTTTCTAGAAAGAACCAATTTTTTTTTTTCTGAAATAACTTAAAGAATATAATTGTCAGTTGTAAGAATAAATATCCCACCACAACCCTCATATGTAGATATAGAGATTTGGCAGTTATTTCACCATTATTTGGAAGATTATCTATGGAAACATTATTTTTGCATTTCAAGGGAATGACTATTTTTAATATTTTAACTTAGCTGCTATCCTATTCATGAATATTAGGCTTAAGGCATTAGAACATCTGGGAACCAGAGTTAGATTTTTAATAAAGTCTAACTCTTCTCTTCCAAAAGCAGCAGCTTTAGTGACCATATTTTAGGATGGGAGAAATGCCAGTAAGTGTCAGTGGGTACCGTTGGGAGGACAACAAAGAAATAAAACTACCATGGGAAAAAAAAAAAATAAGAGAAAAAAGAAAAAGTGAGAGGTGGTAATGGTAGAGTCCTTCAGTTGTATCTAGTGAGAATAAGCAAAATAATTTAGGACCATTACAGGTTTCAGAATCTGCCTGCAATGCAGATTCCTAGGTTGGGAAGATCCCCTGGAGAGAAAGGATAGGCTACCTACCCACACCAGAATTCTTGTGCTTCCCTGGTGGCTCAGCTGGTAAAGAATTCTCCTGTAATGTGGGAGACTTGGGTTCGATCCCTGGGTTGGGAAGATCCTCTGGAGAAAGGAAAAGCTACCCACTCCAGTATTCTGGCCTAGAGAATACTATGGACTGAGGATCCTGGCAGGTTACAGTCCATGGAGCTGCAAAGACACGACTGAGCAAGTTTCACATTTACTTCACAGGTTTCAGGCACTAACCAACAAATAGATACAGCCAGCAAATCTCTACTGTGATTTGTCCGTTGGTTGGTTAGTCCTTTTGGTCAATATCACTAGCATGCTCCTGATTCCTCTGAATGAATGGGTAATGTTGTGAGGAAGATCAGCCAAGGCTGTGATCATACCAGCCAAATATCTGGTGCCTGGCTTAAGTGTTTTGCTTGATACATTTTTTTTAACTGAACTTTTTATTTTTGAATAACTTTAGATTTACAGAAAAGTTGCAAAGATAGTACAGAGTCTGAGTAATACCTCTTACCAGATTTCACTTTCCCCTCAGGTTATCATCTTACATTACTCCTTAGTTTCTTTTAATCCTCATACAACCTTTGAAAGAAGCTACTATTATTTTGTTTTCTGTAAGAAGAAACTTAGGCCACATTGTGAAGAATAATTTATAAATTCAACAAATATTTGAGTGTACTATGTGGCAGGCATTATTTTCGGGTTGACCATGGGCACACACTGGTGAGTAAGATGGTATGTCTGCCTTCATGGAATCGTAATATTTATGTTATTTGTTCTGTATAACACTACTTTGAACTAATTTCCTTTTTGCTTCTCTGGGAAGTCATTATAAGAAAAGCTCTGAAATGTTTATCTCATGAGTGAAATAGTATGAACTGTCACCCCATCACCCAATTGGTTTCCTCAAAATTATGAATGTAGTTAGCTCCAGACCTCTACACTTGGGTGCTTTCACAAACTGCTCCATAATGTTAATATATACGCCAGTTTGGATTTCTGATCATCTGTATACCCGGTTATATTTACTGCTGTACACTGTCATCCTCTAAAAATCCTTTGTTGTCTTACAACCATTGGCTCTGTAGGTAGTACAGATTATGTGAAAACATAATTCTCAGCATCAGAAGCCTGGGTTGGATTTTTAGTGAGGGAAGATAGCCTTCAAGCCCTGTTAACAGTAAGGAGACTCCCATGACTACCTCACCACACTCCTTGCTGAAAATACTACTATTCCTGAGGGGGTCACTGACCTTTACATCCATTACAGAGGTATGGAAGGAGCAGGGTGGAAGAAGTACCTTAGAAGTACCTTAATAGGTTAGCCAGAGAGAGACAGAAGAATAATCAGAGCACTTAAAAGCTGGAGGAAGCTTATGAAAGAATGGGGAAGTGATATTCTTGTAACAGGGATCCCTGCTGTTCTCTATTTTCAGTGTGGCAAAGCAAAGCAGGCCCCTATGGACTCTAATACTAAAGAATGAATTATAGGCCTGAATAGTAATGTGGTAGTGCTAATGATTTCATCAGTGACCGTGGCCCTTGTCATTCCATTTTGGGTATATTTCAGTTTGTGTGTGTGCATTCGGGCCAGTTAACTTATTAAATAACCTATTTGGCTTAAAAAATAAATTGTAGTTTTTCAGGAATAATTTACTTATTATTAATTTGGCAGTGTGGGAAATGCACTTTATATGTTTCTGCAATCATACTGACTGAATAAATGGATAGGTTGCATCATTATTTCTTGTGTTTATTCCCATGTATTATACACACTGCTTTTAGCCTAGTCATTTTTCTGTCAGTCTTTTAGATCTTTCTCCAAATTATTCTTTCAGAAACTGAAATTTTTACTTTTTCCCTCTAAATTCTTTTTCCATTTTCTCCCATCATCCTTTAATTCATTCTCATACATTAGTTTTTATAACCTTCTAGAGGCAATCATATTTCCTTTTGTTTATATATACATTTTTCCTGAAATCTAGACTTTAATCTTTATATTTGTGAGTATTATTAAGTGTCTTTTGTGCCAGTAATAATTTTTGTGGTGATTTTTGTGGCAGACTCCCATTTGTCACTGGAGATGTTATAACACTATTAAGGCTAAGAAATATAATAATGAAATGAATATTTTTTCTAGACATGTATTTGTTGTTCCTCCAGACCAATATCAAAGATTTAATCCAAAGTTCAGTTAGTTTTAGAAGAGACATGTTACATCTTTTCATACCTTCTCATCTAAAATGTTCCTAAAAAGTTTATACTCTCTCTCTCTCCCAACTGTGCTTTTCTGACATTAATGTTCATAAAGTTTAGTGTCTCATCAGTTTTCTGGAATCTCATGGTTTTATCAAACCTAATTTTTGTTTCATACTACTAGTTTAAACTTCTCTAAATTTCTCTCAAGAGATCCTTGGGGGAGTTGGAATTGTTCTTGAGGCACTCAGGAAAGTATGTGATGTAAGTCAGCATTTCATTGAAAACAAGTGAAAAATCTCGTTTTAAGATGAAAGTCACCCCATTCTCTTCATACTCTGCTAAATACAAAGCTACGAACAACGAGAGACCGCATGGGGCTGGAGATACGGTGTTATGCTAGGTAGGTTTCACTACACTACACTGCACTGCACTACAGTGAAAAGTACAAGGATGGGCTACTGTTGTCAATTTATGTGAAGATTTGTGTGAGAGAAACGTACCGGGAGGAGGTGGAAATTCTCCAAAAATTTTCTTCTACCTAAGGGTACCCTTTGCTATTGACATTAATTAGCAACTTTGAGCTAGTTGTGTGCTGCCCAGAATGAAATGGAAAATTAATAATTTTCTCTAAATTTGAATTGTTGTCTAGATCTTTTGGGACATCAATCTGTTTTGTTTTTATTCTTCTACCTAGAGCATGGCCCTTGTGAAAGACAGAATTTGTATTTCTGTTAAGATTGAGACTACTAAGAGATTCCCTTTCTTTCCTATAAAAGAATGATTTAAGATCACTCATTGAGGCTTCCTAAATTGTCTTATGTGCTAGCTACTGCTTGCTGAGTTAAAATTACCAATTTCTATCTAGTGATTTTGTCTTCTAGAAATCACAAAAGCAAATAATTCTGTTGCCACTTTTCTCAAGGTGTGTATATGCCTTTCAAATATTTGGTTGGAAATAGAAGACCGTTCCTGTCTTGCTCATCTGGGTAAAACTCATTTACTGTTTTTCCTTTTAAACTGTTAGCTCAAGTGACCTTACACACGAGTCCCAGCTGTGCATTAGCATTGCTTGGGGATGTGTTTGTATCTTTTGTCTAAAAATACCCAGCCGGTAGGATTCATGATCCATGAAAGCTAATTGAAACAATTTCTCTTCAAGTTTTGGCAAGCGAAGCATGCATTATAAGCATTAATATCTATAAATTGAATTGTTAATGAATCTAGACACTAATAATGAATGCAATTTTGCAGGCTTAACTAGAAACACTAAAATTATCAGGATCTGGAACAGAATTTTCAATCATTTTTGCTTATTAAATAGCAAAGCTATGCTTTTAATAAGCTAATCATTTTTATTTGACCCCATAGGAGTAGCTCAGTTGATTAGAAACAGATTTCTAAGTGCAAAACAATGTTGCTTTTCTCTTACTGTTTTAACTACCAAAGTACTGAAATTTTAAGATGGATATACGATCTCATAGTCTGTGTCTTCTAATCACATTTGTACATATATTCAATGCTTTATGAAATATTTACTTACTCCATTTCACCTATCCATTTCACCTGGATGTCATATAAATGTGTGTCTATACATATATGTGTCTATACATATATGCATATGTGTGTGTGCATGCGCATCCTCTTCAGTTTTTAAAAGTCAGCGTCACAATTGGCTTGAACAAATGGTCTCATTTTGCATGAAAACATTTGAGAAGAAGACTGCATTATCAAGGTGTAATACGATTTTGAGCTCCGTGGTTGCCTAATAGCTGTATTATTTTCTGAGCCTATGGTATATATATTTCCATTTGAATATCACCTCCTAAAACTTTTGCATAGACCCAGTTTAAATTGCAGCAAAATCTAGTACATAATGTTAAACAGCAATAGAGAGTTTTCTCTCAATTGCTTGAGTGACTTGAGACAGTCAGCCATGCGCTAAAGGGCATTTAGTGTCTTTCCATAGCTGTATACCAAATAGTTCCCAAGTGGCCAGAAAGAGTTAATGCACCTTTCTGTGTCCTTTCGCTTACTACTCAGGAATGATTTAACCACTAGGAAGAGTAAAAGAGTGCTAACTAGGAATATGTGACATCTCTCTCAATATTCTCATGGAGGTGACTGAAATTGGAACTTAAAGTACCTTTTCTGACTGCTTCTTTCCCTACAGATCTTAAGGATATTGACAATTGTTTTAGGTTGAAATAAAGAAAACTAAGAAACCAAAGTGTAGAAGTTGAGTCTAATAGTAATTTTTGCTTCAGAGGTTATAGGTTGGAACTTCTGTGGAAAGGTGGCCTAGAAGAGCTGTTAGAATTCTTTGATATTTTTTTTTTCTTCAGCATTATTGCATATTCCTTTTGAATACCAGATCTAAGAATCTATAATATGTTTAGAAGAATGGAATGTATGACCAATGTATATCGTTCATATTTTCTCAGGAATATAGTGTGTATTATATTATCATCTGTGAAATTGTTTTCAGGATTTGTCAACCATCATAGATGTGATAATTACAGGCATGTGCTTTTTTTTCCCCCAATGACTATTTACTTTAGTTAACCAAATCTTATACTTCAATTCTTACATATGTGGCTTTATCAAAAGGAAATCAAATAGTCTTAGAGCATTTTGTACTGCTTTTTCCAAAAGCTGATGATCAGTCTATACATGTCACTGAATCAGCCAAGAAAATCTTCCTAGCCACAAAGCCCAAGAAAAACACAAATCAGCAAAACAAAATCCTTCCCCAAAGAACTGTTTAGAGAACGCTCATTTCTTAGTTAATAAACTTTTACTACTTTCTAACATTTTGATCACACTTTTAAAATGTTTTTTATTGAATTTAATCTTTCTTTTCCTGTTAGAAATAAAATTTGGATTGACTATATTTTACGTATCAGTAAATCTTGATTAAATGAGTCCCTGGATTATAAGCCTGTCTGGATTTGACTATCTATTTTTATTTCCAAGAACATATGACTTTAAAACTGTACATACCAATCTAAGTTCTGATATCAAAATCTTCTCCAAAATTGCCTAAGTCAATTGGCATTCATTTGATATGGCTGCTTGCAGCACAGAAATAATATATGTTCCTGAATAAGCAAGAATTTTTGCTTATTCCAAACTTTTTGCTATTATCTGGTCAGTTTCATCAAAATGAATTCCACAGACAAATCTTAATAGTTAAGATCAACCTATTGTAAGCAATCATACTCAGAACAGAGTAGGAATCTTCTACTTTTCTTTCTTATCCAAATATTTAAAAAATTTTTCTACATCAGTTCAGTTTTCTTGAAGTTTTTGCATGTGATAGTTTACATTAGAAACATGACTTAAAATCTTTACTATAAAATTTATTTCTCTATTTAGTTGGAAGGAAATGTGCTGCTATTATCACTGCAGTATTTGTTTTCTACGCTAGTTCTGTTTCTCAAAATGTTTCTTTTTATATTTGTGGTGTTATAAATAGAAGGACTAAACTCTATGTTACACTGAATAACATACCTCATTCCAGAGCAGAGAGAGGTTGAAATGATGTCTCTAACACAAATATTTTTTCTTCGTATAAGTGCTCTAGGAAGATAGCATTCTAAAAAGGAAATTTAAAACGGGAAATCAAACTTGAATTTAAGAATAATTCTTATTGCAAGCCTAATTCTTAAAATATCTTCATTTTCATCTTAAAATATATCCTCATTGTCATCATCTTAAACTGTTCCTCTCCATTAAAATAGTAAGACTTGAAGCTTTCCAATAAAAATCTATTCTGCAATGCTTATTTTAAAAATGTAATGTTAACAAAGTGATTTTAAACCAAGTCCTGAGCTATAGCTAAAAGTTATGGTTAGACATGACCAATAATCAGAACTCTCTTTAGATCCTCAGGCCTATGCTTTTCACAGTATCTTTCCATGACTTACATAAAACAAGAAACCAGTAGGGACGCTTACACATTGCTTATGTGAAGAACCCAGCAAAACAGACACATACTGGAATGGGTAAATTATTTGACTTGGAGATTATGATTACTTAATACCATGGAGCTTCTCTGGTGGCTAAGATGCTAAAGAATTTGTGTGAAACGCAGGAGACTCAGGTTCGATCCCTGGGTCAGAAGATCCCATGGAGAAGGGAATGGCTACCCAATCCAGTTTTCCTGGTGGCTCAGATAGTAAACAATCTGCCTGCAATGATGTTAAGACTATTCTATTCTTAGAAGTTCACACTTCTTCCATCATTAGTGTGCAGCTCTTGTTTTTCCAGTCAAAATACTTCTGACTGCAGGCATTATACCTACATCCCAAGTAAGGAGAAAGGAGAAATAGCAAAGAGCAAAATTCATCTTGCTTGGCTTGTGTTTATCAAGAAAGCGAAACTGTCCTCAGGGACTTTCATTTATATCTCATTGGCCAGTACTGTCACATGATCACTCCTAGTTGTGAGGGAACCTGAGAAAGTGAGTAATTTTTATTATTGAGGTATAATTGCTTTACAGTATTAAATAAGTTTCAGGTATATAACATAGTTATTCACAGTTTTTAATGATTATACTCCATTTATAATTATTATAAAATATTGGCCATATTCCTTGTACTGTTCAATATATCCTTGTAGCTTATTTATTTTACATACAATAGTTTATACCTGTTAATCCTCTATCCCTATCTTGCTCCTTCCCCCTTCCCTTTCCCCACTGGTAACCACTAGCTTTCTGTATCTGTGATTCTCATTCTTATATGTTATATTTATATATCTACACAAAAGTGAAAAAATATAGTCTTTGTCTTTCTCTGAGTTCTTTCATTTAGCATAATACCCTCCAAGTCTATCCATGTCATTGAAAATGACAAAATGTCATTTTTTTTATGGCTGACTTGTATTCCATAGTGTATATATGTGTATGTGTGTGTGTGTATATACACATACATACCACAGAATAAGATGTGGAATATATACTGTGGAAGGTGAGTAATTTTAAAAAATTATTTTTTCTATTTTTTAATAGACAATACAGTCTCAAAACATCAAAGTATAGGAAGGTATATTAGTGAGAATCTCTCTTTCAAATCACATCTCCTTCATTTTTCCAATTTCATATACATCCCCCCTCTCCATCCCCCCCCAAACAGGTAACCATTGATAATAATCTTTTTTTATCCTTCTATAAATTTAAAAACTGTATATGATTCAAATATGTGTTCTTTTCTCCCCTCCTTTTTAAAAATCATAAATAGTATGTGAAATAAGTATTTTTAACTGGTCACATTGCCGTCTCAACCAAACTAAACCAAAAGAACAAACCAGCATTCTCTTAATAAAGAAGGAAGGAGACTAATAACATCTTACATGGACTATTGAGTCCAGTATTATACAGATAGCTGTGAAACTGTTGATTCTATTTAGCAACTGAAAAAGGCATAAGTGTTCTTCAGAACAAGATCCCATTGTCATCCATGTAGTACAACCCTATATAGAGGAGTTGATCGATAAATGTATAATATAGAGCTCATGATATCTTTTACCCCATAACTGCTCCTCTTCAACTCAGTTAATGAAGCTACCATTTGGTAAATTATTCAGGCCAGAAACTAAGTGGTCATCCTTGATTCTTTTTTATCCTGCTTCCAGATGCGTCCCCTTCTCTTGGATGTCACATCCATTAAGTCAGTCACTCCTGCTGACTCTACCTTCAAAAGATATCCCACGTACCTCACACCCTCCACCATCTGTATCCTGGGCCTGGCCACTGCATTTGTCTCCCTACTTGTTAATTCTTGTTAATTCTCTGGCTTTTCCCACTTAAATATAAGTTTCATGAATGCCAGAACTTTGTATTGTTTATTTCTTCATTCAGCAAATGTTTGTTGAGTACTTGTTATGTGCCAGATCCTCTGCCATCAGGGGTGATCAAAACAAAATGGACAAAAATTACTTCCTTCATGGAGTTTTTATTTGTGTGCATTTGTGCATGTACGTTTCTGTAGGCAGGGGGATAAACAATCAACAAAGACATAAAATATATAATAGTTTAACCTTAAGTACTTCTGTGAGGAAAATAAATAAGGAAAAGGAATGAGGATCCCCTGGATGTTGGCAGTTTTCACTTTCTCTTCGCTATTTTCACACTAATGTTTGTATCAAACCACCTAAAAAGCAGTGGCCTTTCAACACCAGACACATCTGTGGGTTTCTGGAGGTTGAAATAAACTGTCTATAGCTCAGTTTCAGGTATGGTCCTTGTGTCTCCCATTTTTATGGCACCAGTGGAATACCAAATAATGTTATCCTCCATGGCAAAAAGCAGGAGTATAGAACCCAGGCCTAGCAATGCAAACCATTTTAAGTCTCTGTTTGAATCATGTCCACTAACTTCCCACTGGCAATATTGATTGATTTCTGGGAGTTATTTAAATATTCTGAATATGAATCCTTTGTTGGATGTATAGGTATACATATTACAGACATCTTTTCTTGGGTTATGGCTTACCTTTAAAGTTTTTTTTTTTTTTTTAATTGTGCCTTGATTTATGAAAGTTATTAATTTAATGTGGTCCAGTTATCAATGTTTTTTTAAATAGTGCTCTGGTCTTTTTTTTAAGAAATCTTTCCCAGCATAATATAAAAATGTTGTTAAAAATTGACTTACAAAACCTTTGTAGTTTGTCTCTCAAATTTAGGACTGTAATCTACCTGGCAGTGATTTCAGTATATGGCAAGAAACAGGAAACCAGATTAATCTTTTTCCATATTGAAACCCAACTGGCCCATTGCAGGACTGATTAGTCTAACCATTTCTCATTCATCATGAATGCCAGCTATGTTAAAAGTGAAGTTTTATAATCAGCGGGTCTATTTATGAGTTCTCTCTTTTGTTTGTTGGTCCCTATACTATTGTATCTTTATCTTGGCTTTTAATAAGTGTTGGTGTTTGGAAGAGGATTTTGGTAGGAGAATCCCCCTAACTTGTTCTTCTTCATGAATATATTGGCCATTCTTTGCTCTTTCCTTTTCTATATATATTTTATCATCACTTGTTAAATTCAAGAAAAAGGCTATAGAAATTGTTTTACATTTAAAGATTAATTTGGAGAGAACTATTTTCTTTAAAATATATAGCCTTTCTATCTTTAAACATTTGCTATTATCTCTCCATTTATATCTTACTGTCTTTTAATAAAGTAATAATTTTTAATAAATCTTTTATATATTTTACTATATTTATGACATATACTTCTTGTGTTGCCATTGTAAATGGTTTGTTTTATTGGGAAATATTTTAAATATACAGATAAGAATAGAGAATAATGTAACGAACACCTATGAACCTATTCCCAGCTTTGTAAAATATTAGCACTATGGCTGATATCCTGCTGCTGCTCTTTCTCCTCCAATTATGCATTATAAATACAATTACTGTTCCAACTGTGTTCCTCTCCTATCTCATTCTCTTTCCTCCCCCCCTTCTCTGCTGCTGCTGCAGCTGCTGAGTCGCTTCAGTCGTGTCTGACTCTGTGCGACCCCATAGACGGCAGCCCACCAGGCTCTGCCGTCCCTGGGATTCTCCAGGCAAGAACACTGGAGTGGGTCCCCCCTTCTCTAGTGTTTCACAAATCCAGTGTTATCATTCTTATACATTTTTTTATATTTCCACCACATGGTTATGTATTTGTTAGCAATATAAAGTATCATTGTGTTTTGTAATGTGAATGGCTTGATGTCTTTTATGAAAACAGTACTCTAATATTATTATATTAGTAGAAAGTAGTCTGTAAAGAAGGTCTTTCTACCTACAGTGTTAGTAATTCTTATTTTTCTCCTGGGTTCTCACTAAAACATTATATCTTTGGAACTCATACTGTTTTTCTCTTTGAGAAAGCTCTAGAGAGAGGAAGGTATAAAATTTTCAAATGAAGGAATATATTTGAGCATAATCATGTATGTTTTGGCCTGACATTTCCATTTCATATGAGACATATTTGAGTTAATTATTTTAACTCTAACTCAGTGAGGTGAAATTTTGCTACCATTGATTTTAGGCATTTTTGACTCTTGCCTCATTCACCCATAGCCCCATTTCTTAAACACTTGGCCAGGATAAATAAATGATAAACAAATAAAATGTAACCTAAATTATATACAGTATATTCCAAGTCTCCCAAATTAAGATCAGCATGATTTTATACATAAATTTTCACTTTATCTTTGACACTGATGATAGAGAAGAAAGGTATAAATAGTCACTTTTTTAGTTGGATAATTGCTGATGACTGGAAGTAAATTGAAGAATTTCTTGATTCATTTATAAGTCACATTCAGCTTTCCCTATTTAAAGATTTATGCTTTCCCAAAGTTTAAACAAATTCAAGTGATGTTTTGCCTACTTTGAGCTAAATAGCATCCCATGTTCAGGAAATGACACATGGATGCACATTTGCTTTTGTTAGCTACTAATGCCATGCTTATTTGTATCACTATAGGAACTAATTACTGTCCTTCCTGAAAACAGTGTAATAATTTACCCATGGGTGAAGGAAATCAATGGGAAACTTAAAAGGAGTACTTCAAAGAGAACTTTAAACATAAGATAAATTTTAAATATTAAGGCTTCTATCACAACACTTTTTCTGTATTAATGATACTGTTAGAACAAATGAGTCAAACAAGGATTATTTATTTTATGGGTGATTTTGATAAGACAAGTATAAGTGCTTTATGCAAAGATTTATCTAGATTGTAATTCAGATTTTGTAGCCTTTTATAACATATGCTGCCCCAAGAGTGATAGAATTCAAATTTCTGTTTATTAAAATAAAAAAGATGTTTAAACTACAGCCCCCAAAAGTTAGTTGTTTCATAGGATAGATCAGTAAATTTAAGAAAATTAAAATCATATCTAGCACCTTTTCCAACTACAACATTGAGACTAGAAATCAACTAAAAGAAAAAAACTTCAAAAAACACAAACACATATCTTTCAAATGAAAAGAAAATTAATGAAAGAAATTTTCATTAATTAAGAAAAAGAAATGAAAATTAATGGTGTTTTTCACAGAACTAGAGCAGATAATTTTTGAAAAATTTGTATGGAAACACAAAAGATCCCAAATAGCCAAAACAATATTTAGAAAGAAGAACAGAACTGGAAGAATCATGTTTTCTGACTTCTGGCTATGCTACAAAGCTAAAGTATTGAAAACAGCATGGTACTGGCACAAAAACAGACACATAGGTCAATGGAACAGAAAAGAGAGCCCAGAAATAAACCGACACCCCTGTGGTCAATTAATCTAGGACAAATGAGACAAGAATATACAATGGAAAAAAGATAATCTCTTCAATGAGTGGTGCTAGGAAATTGGAGAGCTACATGCAGAAGAAGGAAATTAGAACATTATTTAATACCATATTTTTTTAAAAAGCAACTTCAGAGTAGATTAAAAACCTAAATGTGAAACTGGAAGCTATAAAAGTCTTAGAGGAAAACATGGGCCGAACACTCTTTGACATAAATTATGGCAATATTTTTTTGGATCTGTCTCCTAAAGCAAAGGAAATAAAAGCAAAAATAAACAAATGGGGCCTAATTGAACTTAAAAGTTCTTGCACAGCAAAGGAAACCATTGACAAAATAAAAAGACAACCTACTGAATGATAGAAAATATTTGCAAATGATATGACTGATAAGAGGTTAATATCCAAGTTATATAAACAGCTCATGCAACTCAACATCAAGAAAAAAAAAAACTCAATTGGAAAGTGGGCAGAAGACCTGAATAGACATTTTTCCAAAGAGGATATTTGGATGGCCAATGCTGCTGCTGCTGCTAAGTCCCTTCAGTCGTGTCTGACTCTGTGCGACCCCATAGACAGCAGCCCACCAGGCTCCGCCGTCCCTGGGATTCTCCAGGCAAGAATACTGGAGTGGGTTGCCATTTCCCTCTCCAGTGCATGAAAGGGAAAAGTGAAAGTGAAGTCACTCAGTCGTGTCCGACTCTTAGCAGCCCCATGGACTGTAGCCTACCAGGCTCCTCCGTCCATGGGATTTTCCAGGCAAGAGTACTGGAGTGGGGTGCCATTGCCTTCTCCGAGATGGCCAATGGGCACATGAAAATATGCTTAACATCACTTATCATTAGGGAAATGCAAATCAAGACCACAACAAGATATCACCTCACAACTGTCAGAATGGCTATCCAAAAGAACAGAAATAGCAAATGTTGACAAGGAAGTAGAGAAAAGAGAACCCACATACACTGTTGGTGGGAATGTAAATTGGTGCAGCCACTATGGAAAATAGTATAAAGGTGTATCCAAAAAAAAAAAAAAATAGAACTGCCATATGTCCCAGCAGGTCCTCTGCTGGATATATATCTGAAAAAACAAAAATGCTCATTTGATAGGTGGAAGAGATGTTTCTCCAAAGAAGACATACAGATGACCAACAAACATATGAAAAGATGCTCAACATCACTCATTATTAGAGAAAGGCAAATTAAAACTATAATGAAGTATCACCACACACAGGTAAGAATGGCCATCATCAAAACACCTATAAACAATATGTGCTGGAGAGGATATGGAGAAAAGGGAGCCCTCTTATACTGTTGGTAGGAATGTAAATTGATGCAGCCGCTGTGGAGAACAGTATGGAGAGTCTTTAAAAACTAAGAATAAAACTACCGTATGGCCAGCAATCCCACTACTGGGCATATACCTTGAGAAAACCATAACTGAAAAAGACACATGTACTTCAGTGTTCATAGCAGCACTATTTACAATAGCTAGGACATAGAAACAATCTAGATGTCCATCAAGAGACAAATGGATAAAGAAGATATAGTACATATATATATATAATGGAGTATTACTCAACCATAAAAAGAACAAATTTGAGTCAGTTCTAGTGAGGTGGATGAACCTAGAGCTTATTATACAGAGAGAAATAAGAAAGAGAAAAACAGACATAGTATATTAATGCATGTATGTAGAATCTGGAAAAATGGTATTGATGAACCTATTTGCAGGGAAGGAATGGAGATGCAGATATATAGAATGGACTTGTGGACACAGTGGGGGAAGGAAAGAGTGGGACGAATGGAGAAAGTAGGATAGACATATATACACTACCATGTGTAAAATAGATAGTTAATGAGAAGTTGCCATATAACATGGGGAGCCCAGCCTGGCACCCTGTGATGACTTTGAGGGGTGGGATGGTGCAGGAGAGGGAGGCTCAAAAGGGGGATGATTTACGTATCATTATGGCTAATTTGCATTGTTGTATGGCAGAAACCAATACAACATTGTAAAGCAATTTTCCTCCAATTAAAAAATAAAAACACACGTGTAGTCCAGTGTTCACTGCAGCACTATTTACAGTAGCCAGGACATGGAAACAACCTAGATGTCCATCGACAGATAAAGGGATAAAGAAGTTGTAGTACGTTGTAGTACGTATATGCAATGGAATATTACTCAGCCATAAAAAGGAACAAATCTGAGTCAAACTGAGGTGGATGAACCTAGAGTCTGTTATAGAGAGTGAAGTAAATGAGAAAGAGAAAAAGAAATATCATATATTAACACATATTTATGAAATCTAGAAAAATAGTACTGATGAGCCAATTTGCAGGGCAGGAATAGAGACACAACGAACTTGTAGACACAGTGTGGGAAGGAGAAGGTGGGACAAATAAAGAGTAGCACTGGAATGTGTACTTAACCATGTGTAAAATCGATGGCTCGTGGGAAGTTGCTGTATTAACCCAAGGAGCTCAGCCTGGTGCTCTGTGACCACCTAGAGGCATGGGATTGGGTGGTAGGAAGAAGGCTCAAGAAGGAGGGGATATATGTATACTTATGACTGATTCACATTATATGCCAAAAACCAACAAAACATTGTAAAGAAATTATCCCTAATTTAAAAAATATTTAAATGCTCTTTTGAAAAGATACATGCACCCCTGTGTTCATAGCAGCATTATTTGCACTTGCCAAGATAAGGAGGCAACCTACATGTCTGTCAGTAGATGAATATGACAGAGAATATGTGGTGTGTGTGGACTACTACTCAGCCATAAAAAAGAGTGAAATTTTGCCATTTGCAACAACACGGGTGGACTTGGAGGGCATGATGCTAAGTGAAGAAAATCATACAGAGAAAGACAAATACCGTGTGATATGACTTATATGTGTAATCTAAAAAATACAACAAACTAGTGAACATAACGAAAAAAAAAGCAGACTCACAGATGTGAAAAACTAGTGGTTACCAGAGGGGAGAGGAAAGGGGGAGGGCAGTATAGGGGTAGGAGACTAAGATACAAACTATTATGTATAAAATAAGGTACAAGGATATATTGTACAACAAAGGCATTTTAGCCAATATTTTATAACTATAAATGGAGTATAACCTTTAAAAATTGTAAATCATTGTATTGTACACTTGTAAATTGTATTGATACATCAATTTTTGTTTTGCAACCCCATGGACTGCAGCATGCCAGACTCCCCTGTCCTTCACTATCTCCTGGAGTTTACCTAACTTCATGTCCACTGAGTCAGTAATGCTAAAATCTTTTTTGAGTATGTCAACTGTACTTCAGCTAAAAAAAAAAAAAAGTTGTTTCAGAAGAAGGTAATCAGAGATGTGAAGTTATTCTAGAAGATAAAATAGAACCTGGCTATTTAGAGAACTATATGTAGAGTCACTCTATTCCTATACTTCTGAACACTGAGGGTAACTTTCATTTTAAAATCTGGAGAATTTAAACATTTTATACAATGAAAAGTGAATGTTTTTATTTTACTTCCTGAAAAGGGTTTTATATGGGTTCTTGACACAGTGAAAACACCACAATAGCAGTTCTGACCTCTAACTTTTGTGACTACACTGTATATGTAGTCATGAGACAATTAGTATACCATTTCTTTTATTCTCCATCATAGATACAGAGCAAAGGATACATGGAACCTTGGATGGAATAGGCAGGCTCAAAGAAAGATGCCTGAATTTGGGCAACTTTATCAGTAAATAGAGACTCCTATGAACAACTTGTTCATCTGTACCTTTTTAATCCCTTTAGGTATATAGCAAAGGACTTTCCATGTTTGCTTTAGACATGACTGTAAGGGTAAAGAGAAAAGGCCATGGAAGCTCCTGTTTGTTTGTTTTTGACTATCCTATCTAAACAATGGCCTGTTTCCTCAAAGGAGACTCCATATATAGAAAGCCAAATCTGTAACCTATCAAGGACCTCTGGCTTCAGTCCTTCTTGCTTTCCTTTTCCTTATTTGTTATTTCAGGATATTTATTACCTTTTTTTGTTTTTTAACTGAAAATATTTTGGAGGGAATCTCCCAGTAGGCCAGTGGTTAGGACTCTGGGCTGTCACTGCCGAGGGATTGGGTTCAACCCTTGCTTGGAGAACTAAAATCCCATAAGCCAGGCAGCATTGCCAAAAATATATATATTTATACTTGAATAGGAAATGCTTCCACAGTATTAAATTCTAAGAGGCACAACAGTCCTAAGTGAAACATAACATTACCCTTATGTTCAAACCACTCAGGTCTCTTCTTCAGAAGCAACTCCTGTCACCAGTTTCTGGTGTGTATTTCCAAGATATTTTTATGTGTATGTAAATGTATAAAAACACATGCACATACACACATTCTTTAAAAAGCACACACCTACACATAGTATTCCTTTTATTTTGTTCTGCACCTTGCTTCTTTAAGACATCTCAGATCATACTACAATAGTTCCTAAAAAGTTGCCACATTAAAAAACAAATGAAATTTTATACAGATTGTTTAGGCAGAATTGCATTGTGTTGCATACGTGCTCAGTCGTGTCTAACTCTTTGTGACCCCATGAATTGCAGCCTGCCCTCCAGGCTACTCTGCCCATGGAACTTTCCAGGCAAAAATACTGATGTGGGTTGCCATTTCCTACTCCAGGGGATCTTCCTGACCCAGTGATCAGAACCCTCATCTCCTGCATCTGCTGCATTGACAGGCAGATTCTTTACCACTGCATCACCCTGTTATATAGATGTCTTTGCAGTTCCTTCATTTCTGACATTTAAGTTGTTTTCAGGTTTTTTAAATTATGAATTCTGTTATGATGGCTATTACTACTTGATGATGATTTTATATGTATATATCTAGGAACTACAAAATTAAAATGTATGTGCATTTTGCTGGTTTTCTGTCTTACTGCTGTTTTTTTATTTCGATGATGTCCACTCATATATTCATTATTTCCTCCTCTCTGCTTGCTTTGATTTAAATTAGTGTGTTTTCAATTTGTATGGAAATACAAAAAACCTCGAATACCAAAGCAATCTTGAGAAAGAAGAATGGAACTGGAGGAATCAACCTGCCTGACTTCAGGCTCTACTACAAAGCCACAGTCATCAAGACAGTATGGTACTGGCACAAGGACAGAAATATAGATCAACGGAACAAAATAGAAAGCCCAGACATAAATCCACACACCTATGGACACCTTCGGAGAAGGCAATGGCACCCCACTCCAGTACTCTTGCCTGGAAAATCCCATGGACAGAGGAGCCTGGTAGGCTACAGTCCATGGGGTTGCTAAGAGTTGGACACGACTGAGCGACTTCACTTTCACTTTTCCCTTTCATGCACTGGAGAAGGAAATGGCAACCCACTCCAGTATTCTTGCCTGGAGAATCCCAGGGATGGTGGAGCCTGGTGGGCTGCCGTCTATGGAGTCGCACAGAGTCGGACACGACTGAAGTGACTTAGCAGCAGCAGCAGCATGGACACCTTATCTTTGACAAAGGAGACAAGAATATACAGTGGAGGAAAGACAATCTCTTTAACAAGTCGTGCTGGGAAAACTGGTCAACCACTTGTAAAAGAATGAAACTAGAACGCTTTCTAACACCATACACAAAAATAAACTCAAAATGGATTAAAGATCTAAACGTAAGACCAGAAACTATAAAACTAGAGGAAAACATAGGCAAAACACTCTCTGACATAAACCACAGCAGGATCCTCTATGACCCACCTCCAAGAATATTGGAAATAAAAGCGAAAATAAACAAATGGGACCTAATTAAAATTAAAAGCTTTTGCACAACAAAGGAAACTATAAGCAAGGTGAAAAGACAGCCTTCAGAATGGGAGAAAATAATAGCAAACGAAGCAATGGACAAATAATTAATCTCAAAAATATACAAGCAACTCCTGCAGCTCAATTCCAGAAAAATAAACGACCCAATCAAAAAGTGGGCCAAAGAACTAAAAAGACATTTCTCCAAAGAAGACATACAGATGGCTAACAAACACATGAAAAGATGCTCAACATCACTCATTATTAGAGAAATGCAAATCAAAACCACAATGAGGTACCATTTCACGCCTGTCAGAATGGCTGCTATCCGAAAGACTACAAACAATAAATGCTGGAGAGGGTGTGGAGAAAAGGGAACCCTCTTACACTGTTGGTGGGAATGCAAACTAGTACAGCCACTATGGAGAGCAGTGTGGAGATTCCTCAAAAAACTGGAAGTAGAACTGCCGTATGACCCAGCAATCCCACTGCTGGGCATACACACTGAGGAAACCAGACTTGAAAGAGACACGTGTACCCCCAATGTTCATCGCAGCACTGTTTATAATAGCCAGGACATGGAAGCAGCCTAGATGCCCATCAACAGATGAATGGATAAGGAAGCTGTGGTACATATACACAATGGGATATTACTCAGCCATTAAAAAGAATACATTCGAATCAGTTCTAATGAGGTGGATGAAACTGGAGCCTATTATACAGAGTGAAGTAAGCCAGAAAGAAAAACACCAATACAGTATACTAACACACATATATGGTATTCAGTCAATTGGTAAAGATAACCCTGTATGCGAGACATCAAAAGAGACACAGATAAACAGAACAGTATTATCGACTCTGTGGGAGAGGGCGAGGGTGGGATGATATGGGAGAATGGCATTGAAGCATGTAAATTATCATATGTGAAACAAATTGCCAGTCCAGGTTCGATGCATGATACAGGGTGCTCGGGGCTGGTGCACTGGGATGACCTGGAGGGATGAGATGGGGAGGGAGGTGGGAGGGGGGTTCTGGAAGGGGAAAACGTGTACACCCATGGTGGATTCATGTCAATGTATGGCAAAACAAATACAATATTTTAAAGTTAAAAAATAGAAAATAAACTAACTTGAAAAATAAAAAAAATATATATATACTACTAAGAAAAAGTAAATTAGTGTGGTTTTTTTTCACTTTTTCAGATAGAAGCTTAATTGATTGTAAATCTTTTTTTTCCAATTAAAGCACTTAGAGCTATGGATTGCCCTTCAAACCCTGTTTTAGTTGCACCATAAATATTTGATATATTATTTTTGTTATTATTTCAAAATATTTTATGATATTCCTGTAATTTCTTATTTGACATAAGTGTTATTTAGAAATATGTTACTTTGATTGCCAGTATATGGGGATTTCTGAGATATCTTTTTGTAATTGATTTCTAATTTGATTTGGTCACAATACAAACTGTGTATTTTCAATCTTTTAAAATTTATGTGACTTCTAAAAATTCATTGAGACAGAACCTATGAGTTGATGGGTGTTCCTTCTGTACTTGAAACGAATGTATATTCTGTAGTTTATGAGTTTACTCTTCTATTTCTGTTAACTAGGTCAATTTGGTTTTCCAAGTTTTCTATTTCATTTTTTGTCTCCTATTATCAACTATTAACAAAGGAATATATTAAAATCTCTATTTACGATTGTAGATTTGTCTATATCTTTATTTATATCAATATTTAGAGATGTATTTTGAAGCTCTCTAAAGAGATGGATACATGTTTACCATTGTTATGTCATCTTAATGAATTGATCTTTTATTATTATGGAATGTCTTTCTTTGATAATATTCCTGTTCTGAAGTCTATTTTGTCTGATCTGAATATAACCAATTTAGCTTTCTTATGCTTAATTCTTGCATAATATTTTTTTTTTTACTGTTCTTTTACTTGTAATCTATCTGTATTTTTATAATGTGTGCTCCTTATAAGTATTCGTTCTTGTGTTTTTTATTGTCTGACAGTTTCTGACTTTTAATGAGAATATTTTGTCCACTTACATTTATTAATAATATAACTTTGAATAAGTCTTGGTTACACCTACCATCTTGCTATTTGTTTTCTATTTGTCTTACCTCTTTTTTTTTTTTTACTTCCATGCCTTTCAAATTAATAGTTTTTAATATATGATTTTTCCCTCTTTCAGCTAATTATCCATATCTTTTGTATTATTATTCTCAGTGGTTACTCAAGAATTTGTAATTTCATCTTCAAGTTATCACAATCTGCCTTCAAGTAATATACTACATCACATATAATTTGACACCCCCTCTATTTGTTTTTGTTAAACTTTCTTTATATCATATTATAAACCAACTTTACAATGTTCAAAGAAATTAAGATATGAAAAAAATGATTTGTATTTACCCATACAGTTTTTCATTTGCAATGCTTTTCATTCTTTGTGTAGATCTGGTATTTCCCTCAACCTGAAGAACTTCCTTTAACATTTCTTGTAGTACAAATCTTCTAAACACAAATGCTCTGAGCTTTTGTTTGTCTGGGATATGAAATTCTTAAAAAGCCATTTTAATCAAACTGCAGCCTTTAGACAACACCATTGATGCTTCTAGATAAAATACCTATTTTACTTGCTTACCTTTACCCTGCTCTTTCCTAGCTCCCTTTGAAGGCAAATGCTTCATTTCCAAATTAGAAGATGACTCTGTCAAACAATTTGGAAGATGATAATTTCTTTAACTGTTACTTCACAGCCTCTTTCTTCTTTTTATCATTTCTATCTGGTATTAGGAATACCAGTCCATGTCAAATTTAATGTAGAAGACCTGCTTAGAAAGTCTCTAGTCCCATCAGATTTAAAGATTTGGTCTGGTAGACCTAGCCATTTCATTGCACTACAGTCTGCCCTCTGTATCTGTGGGTTCTGCATCAATGGACTCAACCAACCACAGATCAAAAATATTTGAAAAAAATTTCAGAAAGCTCTACAAAGTAAAACTTAAATTTGCCACATACTGCAACTATTAATATTTACATAGCTTTTACATTGCAAAGTAGTATAAGTAATCTTGAGATGATTTAAGGTATGTTGGGAACTTCCCTGGTAGTCCATTGGTTAAGAATCAATGTAACCCCCCCTTGCAATGCAGGGGGACACAGGTTCCATCCTTGGTTGGGAAACTAGGATCCCACATGCTGTGGAGCAACTAAGCCCTTGCGTTGCAACCACTGAGCCTGTGCACCACACTTGAAGAGTCTGTGCACTGCAACAAAAGATCCTACATGACACAACGAAGACTCCATGTGCCTGATCTAAGATCCAACACAGCCAAATAAATAAATATTCTTAAAAATAATAAAGTATATGGGAAGATCTGTATAGGTTATATGCAATACTATGCTATTTTATATGAGACTTGAGCATCCATGGACTTTTGTATCCATGGGGGACCTGAAACAATATCCACCCCCGTAGATATTGAGGGATGACTGTGTAGCTCTTTTTAAGAAAAGGCAACACTAGGGTATGAAAAGGCACTCTGAATGACTAGTAGAAGTGTATTTTGAATTTATTCTAGTATTGTCTACAGTGATTAACAGTTCTATTCTTGTACATGAGCAGTTGAGGCCTTAAAGGAAAGTTAAGGGAGGAGTTTTCAAGTTACACAAAATTCATTTCCCTATTTTACAGTTAATATTTTTTATCTCTTGCTATCAAGAAATAACTTTAGGAGAACTATATACTAACCAATCTTATTTTCATCAACTTTAGGACACTGTTCTTCAACTGCCAGTCTTCCCTCACTCTATAGTCAATCTATCAGCAAAAGCTGTCAGGTTTACCTCCAAAACATATCCCAAATCTGACCATTTTTCTTCACTTCTAGTGCCCTCCCTTAGTAAAAAGATTTTGATCTCTTATCTAGACTCTGTCTAGTAGCTTCTTAACCTGTTTCTTTTCTTTTACCTCCTTAAAGTCTTTCTCTACACAGCAGCCAGAGTCATACTTTTATTTATTTATTTATTTTTTACAGGGGGCAGGTAGTTTTATTTTTTATTTTTTATTTCTTTACAATATTGTATTTGTTTTGCCATACATTGACATGAATCCACCGTGGGTGTACATAAAATCAAAGTCAGATCATATTACTTCTCTGCTCAAAACCCTCTAATCGTTTCCCTTCATGCTCAGAGTAGCAGCCTGTCTTCATCATGGTATAGAGTGCCCTGCATATCTGGTTCTACCTCAACATCCTGCCATTTTTATCCCTCACTGATTCTGCTCCAGACACACTGTCTTTTCCTTGAACATGCCGAGCATGCTCTATTTTCTGGGCTTTATTGGTTCCTCTGCCTGAATGTTCTCCCAGATATTTTCAGTTAGCATCATCTATTTACTTAAGTCTCTCCTCAGAGCCGTATCACCGAACACTTTTAAAGTGGCAACTCTCCCACTTTGCCCCCTTGCTAGCTAACATAGAAAGATAACTCTTTGTCTGTAATAAATGAAGAGAGACATCAAGAATATAAGTCAGGCTAAGTGAGGATTTCCAGTAGAAGCGCCTTTCTGATCACGTATGAAGTGCACATGTACATTTTATGTGTGTGGATTTTATGCTTCTTAAGGAATTGATGGATCATGGAGATAGCAAGGGAGTTTCGGAAAGACTTCTACTTCATTGACTATGCTAAAGCCTTTGCCTCTGTGGATCACAACAAACTGGAAAAGAGATGGGAGTACCAGGCCTTCTTACCTGTCTCTTGGGAAACCTATATATGAGTCAAGAAGCAACAGTTAGCACCAGATATGAAACAACTGACTGGTTCAGAATTGGGAAAGGAGTAAAACAAAGCTGTATATTGTCACTCTGCTTATTTAACTTCTATGCAGAATACATTATGTGAAATTCCGGGCTGGATGACTGACAAGCTGTAATCAAGATTGTCGGGAGAAATTTCAGCAACGTCAGATATTCAGATGATACCACTGATGGCAGAAAATGAAGAGGAACTAAAGAACCTGTTGATGAGCATGAAAGAGAAGGAAAAGATGTGAAAAAGATGACTTGAAACTCAGCATTAAAAAACTAAGATCATGGCATCCGGTCCCATCACTTCCTGGCAAATAAAAGAAGAAAAACTGGAAGCAGTGGCAGATTTTATTTTCTAGGGCTCCAAAATCACTGTGGATGGTCGCTGCAGCCATGAACCTAAAAGACGCTTCCTCCTTGAAAGGAAAACTATGACAAACCTAGACAGTGTATTAAAAAACGGAGACATCACTTTGCCAACGAATGTCCATATAGTCAAAGATAAGGGTTTTTCCAGTAGTCATGTACAGATGTAAGCTACTGCTGCTGCTAAGTCACTTCAGTCGTGTCCGGCTCTGTGTGACCCCATAGATGGCAGCCCACCAGGCTCCTCTGTCCCTGAGATTCTCCAGGCAAGAATACTGGAGCGGGTGGTCATTTCCTTCTCTAACGCACGAAAGTGAAAAGTGAAGTCGTTCAGTCATGTCCGACTCTTCATGACCCCATGGACTGTAGCCTACCAGGGTCCTCCGTCCATGGGATTTTCCAGGCAAGAGTACTGGAGTGGATTGCCATTTCCTTCTCTGACATATGTAAGACTTGGATCAAAAAGAAGGCTGAATCCCAAAGAATTGATGCCTTTGAATTGTGGTTCCAGAGAAGACTTGAGAGTCCCTTAGACTGCAAGGAGATCAAACCAGTCAATCCTAAAGGAAATCAACCCTGAATACTCATTAGAAGGACTGTTGCTGAAGCCAAAGCTCCAATACTTTGACCACCTGATGTGAAGATTGTTGGAAAAAATCCTAATGCTGGGAAAGATTGAAGGCAAAAGGAGAAGAGGGCAGCAGAGGATGAGATGGTTAGATAGCATCACTGACTCAGTGGACATGAATTTGAGCAAACTCTGGGAGATAGTGGTGGACGGAAGAGCCTGGCATGCTGCAGTCCATGGGGTGGACTGCAGTCCAAGAGTTGGACGCGACCTAGTGACTGAACAACAACAAAAGAATTGATTCATTGCCTAATATATAATTATGAATTATATAACTGGTGAAGTTATTAGAAAACTTAGCCAGTTATTAGGAAACTTATCATAGAACTTTATAATCTACCTGTAGTGAATGTATCCCTGCAATATGGAATACATTATTTGTGATTCCATTTTGTTTCCACTCTTGCTTTTCACTCTTTTGTATCACATTTAATTTATGTTCTGGTCTTACATAATGTATTTTTTTTTTGAGCTGGCTTAAGTTCTTTCTGGAACAAGAGAGGATATAAACAAATAAACCCAGGAGTTATAGCATTGCCCACAGACGTTTTAGTTGGTAGAACTGCCAAATAAAATGAGATCAGTTCTGTTTTCTCTGTAGTTACTGTTTTTAGTTCAGTAGGAAAAAAATGCATAGTAACATTAATAACCTTTAATATGCATTTTTTCTGGGAGAGAATTTGATTTTTTTAGAGTAGGAAACATCTGTGGGAGAATGTGTCCAGCATATCTCTTCTGGAAAAATTTCTCCCCATTCATATGCCTAACATGACTTTTGGTCCCAGATGTGTAGTTCAGGGACTATTTGCCCAAGCTTGGACACAGTTCCTTACCTGCCCAGACAAAGTTAATTTGTCTAAGGATAGACACATGACTCATTAATTAGGTCAATGAGAACCTCCCCTAATAATTTTGAATTTAGGACTAAAATACCATTATTGAAGCTATGAAATGTACAACTCTCTAACTATAGGCAGCTATATTTTTCTTTATGTGGAAAAAGGCAGACTGCAGTGATGATAGAAAATTAAGATGGCCTGTGGAAAGAGATATGAGAAGGACCCTTTATAAGTTTCCAGTGTATCTTCATTTTGTACAATTCTTCCTTGTACAATTTTGCTAAGCCAGTTCAAAATAGTTTTGGTCACTTATGACCAGAAGAGTCCTAACTGATAGTTAGTCATAGGCAAGGTGAGTGGGTAGTAGGAAATACATGTGGGCATAGAATCCATATCCTAGGAATTTCCAGGGGGTCCAGTGGTTAGGGTTCTGTGCTACCACTGCTGTGGGCCTGGGTTCAGTCCCTGGTCAGGGAGCTAGGATACCACAAGGCTCTCAGTGTGGCCATATCCTTACCCTGAACTACCTAAACCTCGGAGTCTGCCCAAATATAGAAAGCTCTTATCCTAAAACTGGGAAGGTATGCAAATTGTTAAGTAGTTAAGAATATGTAGCACTTCTCATTAAAACACTTTTTTCCAAACTTAGACTGTTTCAGGTTTTTTGTTTGTGTAATATTCTTATTTCAGAATCGCATGCCTATGCTTTTATAGGCAGTAATGAAATCAGAAATAATAGTAACATTAGCCTGCATTTGGTCATTTGGATGAAAAAACCCTTGGAATAGAATGAAGTTTTGTGTAATATACCTTGTATCATATGACTGAATGTTAGCCAAGTCCCCAGGGACAAAGCTTTTATCGCTGGCAGAGTGTAGCAGCAAGAACTTTTCGTCTTATGTTGCAATCAGCACTTTGTGTTTAATGTTTAAAAATATTTGGCAAACATAACAGAAGCAAGGTTGTAGATGTTACCTTTAATTGGACTTTAAAAATTAATAAAGTGAAACAATGTTCTGGTTTTTGCCCTCTTGCCATTGACCAGATTAGAAAGAACCCAGAGTACTTTTTCTCAGCTCTGTTTTGTTCTTAATGAAGGTAGTGGTATTAAGAAGAAATTATTTACTCTAAACAGTACTATGATCAGTTGCATTTTTAGTGATTTTTTTCTGTGTATATAATCTATGTACAATAATATATAATAGTTCTTTACATATAAGAGAGATTATTCCAATAAATATAACAGGTACAGGTATACCAGACCTCATTTCGACCAATAATCTCAATTTTTTTCCCCAAAGATGCTAAACGAAGAATAACTGATTCATTTTTATCTGCTCTTCTAAGCCCTTAACAATTTCTAAAGGATGTACAAATGAAACAGCAAAACGGAGAATGCAAACTAGACTGCCTGAAAAGCAAAATTTTTCTGTTTTTTAAGTAATTAAAGGCAAAACCTCTATTTCTTCAACCTTTAGAATTAGATTGATACCATCAAAAGGTGAAAGAGGGTCTTTCTTGAGAATAATGACTTTTGACCTCTCTCTGGGATTAATGTTCCAAGCCACCGATATATGTCATAGCCGACTCCATTGAGAAAATTCTATCCTTTAGGTGCTCTTAATGGTATTCCCATCTGAATGCAGAGTTCCAAAGAATAGCAAGGAGAGATAAGAAAGCCTTCCTCAGCAATCAATGCAAGGAAATAGAGGAAAACAACAGAATGGGAAAGACTAGAGATCTCTTCAAGAAAATTAGAGATACCAAGGGAACATTTCATGCAAAGACGGGCTCGATAAAGGACAGAAATGGTATGGACCTAACAGAAGCAGAAGATATTAAGAAGAGGTGGCAAGAATACACAGGAAAACAGTACAAAAAAGATCTTCATGACCCAGATAATCACGATGGTGTGATCACTCACCTAGAGCCAGACATCCTGGAATGTGAAGTCAAGTGGGCCTTAGAAAGCCTCACTACAAACAAAGCTAGTGGAGGTGATGGAATTCCAGTTGAGCTATTTCAAATCCTCAAAGGTGATGCTGTGAAAGTGCTGCACTCGATATGCCAGCAAATTTGGAAAACTCAGCAGTGGCCACAGGACTGGAAAAGGTCAGTTTTCATTCCAATCCCAAAGAAAGGCAATGCCAAAGAATGCTCAAACTACTGCACAATTGCACTCATCTCACACGCTAGTAAAGTAATGCTCAAAATTCTCCAAGCCAGGCTTCAGCAATACGTGAACTGTGAAGTTGCAGATTGTCAAGCTGGTTTTAGAAAAGGCAGAGGAACCAGAGATCAAATTGCCAACATCCACTGGATCATCGAAAAAGCAAGAGAGTTCCAGAAAAACATCTATTTCTGCTTTATTGATTATGCCAAAGCCTTTGACTGTGTGGATCACAATAAACTGTAGAAGATTCTGAAAGAGATGGGAATACCAGACCCCCTGACCTGACTCTTGAGAAAGCTGTATGCAGGTCAGGAAGCAACAGTTAGAACTGGACATGAAACAACAGACTGGTTCCAAATAGGAAAAGGAGTATGTCAAGGCTGTATATTGTCACCCTGCTTATTTAACTTATATGCAGAGTACATCATGAGAAACGCTGGGCTGGAAGTAACACAAGCTGGAATCAAGATTGCCAGGAGAAATATCAATAACCTCAGATGTGCAGATGACACCACCCTTATGGCAGAAAGTTAAGAAGAACTAAAAAGCCTCTTGATGAAAGTGAAAGAGGAGAGTGAAAAAGTTGGCTTAAAGCTCAACGTTCAGAAAACTAAGATCATGGCATCCGGTCCCACCACTTCATGGCAAATAGATATGGAAACAGTGGAAACAGTGTCAGACTTTATTTTTTTGGGCTCCAAAATCACTGCTGATGGTGATTGCAGCCATGAAATTAAAAGACGCTTACTCCTTGGAAGAAAGGTTATGACCAACCTAGATAGCATATTTAAAAGCAGAGACATTACTTTGCCAACAAAAGTCCATCTAGTCAAGGCTATGGTTTTTCCAGTGGTCAGGTATGGATGTGAGAGTTGGACGACGAAGAAAGCTGAGCGCCGGAGAATTGATGCTTTTGAACTGTGGTGTTGGAGAAGTCTCTTGAGAGCCCCTTGGACTGCAAGGAGATCCAAACAGTCCATCCTGAAGGAGATCAGTCCTGGGTGTTCATTGGAAGGACTGACGTTGAAGCTGAAACTCCAATACTTTGGCCACCTCGTGCAAAGATTTGACTCATTGGAAAAGACCCTAATGCTGGGAAGGATTGGGGGCCGGAGGAGAAGGGGACGACAGAGGAGGAGATGGTTAGATGGCATCACCGACTCAATGGAGATGGGTTTGGGTAAACTCCGGGAGTTTGTGATGGACAGGGAGGCCTGGCATGCTGCGATTCATGGGGTCGCAAAGAGTCGGACACGACTGAGCGACTGAAATGAACTGAACTGAACTGAACGATTTCTACCAAGACAGAAGTCTAGGAAATGAACTACTCTTTTTCCAGTGTATCTGGACTAGGATTTCTTTGGTAGCAGCAACAGAATCTGTGCAAAGATCATTGTCCTTAATTCCTACTTAATTTGCACCTGGAGCCTAGAGCATCTGGCAGGCACAATTGTTAACATAAGAGTTTAGACTTAGATCTTAAGTAAAAATCATTACACCTGTCTTTGAGAGTGGTTTAACCTTGAGAAGCCTTCCCTGGTGGCTCAGATGGTAAAGAAGCTGCCTGTAATGCAGGACACCCAGGTTCGATCCCTCGGTCAGGAAGATTCCCCTGGAGAAGGAAATGGCAACCCACTCCAGTACTCTTGCCTGGAGAAAACCCCATGGACAGAAGAACCTGGCGGGCTACAGTCCATTGGATCCCAAAGAGTCAGGCATGACTGAGTGACTAACACTTTAACCTTTAGAAAATTATTTAGCTTCTCAGTCTTACTTTTCTGATCTGCAACAAAATGTTGTTGTGAGATGTTATATCTGGAGTATCTTCTGTAGTACCAGGCATTTTTAGTTTCCCTAACATTCCTTAGTTCACCATGTTCCATATTTCTGCCTCGCTTGATCACGAGTCCAAATACTAGCTGCTGTAACAGTCCTTTCTTTTATCTTAAACTGTCATCCAAGTAATGCTCTGTGCTTGGTCTCATGATCTTTCAGTGCTTTTGCTCCTCCTCAGCTCTTCCATTGTAACTGGTGGAACTGGTCCTCTGAGAAAAAAATTACCCTAAGTCCTGAGGCTTTTCTTAGAATTATTCCTGTGCTGACTTTATTTGGAGCTACACCAAGAATTTGACTACCCTGATACACCCTAGAGTGGAAGCTCTATGGCTTCTTCGTTATATATTCATATGCCTGGGACATTGGTTGCTCAGTATTGTTCAGTTTTTTGTTTTTTTTTCTATAGCTTCTGATTCATCATTCCTCTATCCTCACTAAAAATAATCTCTGTCACCTATCTTTCAACAATATGACTATCTCGCTTTCTCAGTTTGTTTTTTTTTTTCCCAATCTCCAAGTTACTTTTCTGTTTTAATTAACAAATTAAGTCCTTTTGCCTAATGTCATAGTATTCTGTTCTACATGCCATCACTGGACTCAGTGAAATGTTCTGTCTGATGACAGAGTCACATGGTTTCTTGACATCCTTTTGTGTCTCGATGACTCTATCCCTGAAATATTATCTGATACTACACAAAATCTGGAGCTATTGCACAATCAGTAAATTACTTTCTACATGTATTCCATCTTAGTGCACCTAGGTGAAAGTCTTAACAGCTGCACTGCCACAACATACCAGGAATTGCTGATCATTAGTTTGTCCTTAGCCAGTCAGTGAGTGAATCAGCTCCAGAGTCTTATCCTTAAAGTATGCTTTGTAGGACCACTCGTATCACCAATTCTCTTAGGTTGGGTCCCCTAGAAGCAGAGCTCAAGAAAGAGATTCTTGTGCAATGATTTAGTAAGAGGCCACTCTTTAGAAGAAAGTGAAGAAAACAGGAAAGGGCAGAGGAAGAAGCTAAACAAAGATGTGATTTCAGAAGTCTAGCTTCAGTTTGATCCCATGGGGAGCTCTGGAGAATGAGTGGTACCACACAATTATTCTCTTATGGGACAATCCCTCCATGCATCCAAGATGATGAGTTGGCTTTTGTAACCCTGTATTTGTTACTCAGCTGTTGTGGGCCACCCTAGCTACTTGACTCCTATATCCAGTAAAGAGACTCTCATTAACAGAGGGTAAGATTAGCGAGGACTAATTTTAATTAAGTTCCTAGTATTCCAATGTAGAATTATACCTATATTTTGTTTAGCAAGAGCCCCAATTATTAGACATTTTGATTGTTTTCATTTTTTCTATTGTAAACCAAATGAAGATTAACATATTCTCTAAATAATTGAGCACAAGCAATTTTTAAAAAAGCAATAACAAGATAATGTAAAAATATATGAAAAAACCTGAGACTCATCAGGTTTTTATTATGTCACACCTATGTAATTTAAGGAAGAAATATGAGTTAGATTTTAGTTTAAAAGATGGAAATATGTTAAAAGTTGTTGCATGGATATAGAGATGAGAATTAGAAATTAAAAGGAACCCAAAACTAGAAAAAGTAGAAGTTTACATTTGTTAGGGAATAAGTGTAGTTCTTCAATTTAGGTACCCACACACATTTTCTTATCCCTTAAGAAATATATTGACATGTAAGACTCGGCTGAAGAGCAAGTTGAGGGATCCTCTTGTTGATTGAAGCATGTGTAATTGGACCTATATACCATAATTAGTCCATAATAAGTAATTTAAGAATATGTTGTTGTTGTCATTTAGTCACTAAGTCATGTCTGACTCTTTGCAACTCCACGGATTGTAGCCCACCAGGCTCCTCTGTCCATGGGGTTTTTCCAGATATGTATACACCCATAAATGGGAAAGAAGCAGCACAAAAAAGTGGTCCAAAAATACATAAGGAGAATGCGTTGAAGAAGAAGCAGAAGGAGAAGAGAAAGTTGCATGTAAAGCTAACACTAGGGATTTTGGTAAAGGAAGGGTTGAAGAAAAAAATGATTGCTTTCTTCCAAATTTATTGAGGCCGTATCACAAGATATTCATTATTCATGCAGGAAAAATGAAATATTTAGAAAAGGGAATGAATTAGTATAAGATAGAAATGGATAACTAAAGTTCCTGAAATATTTAATTCTTGAAAAAAAATACATCTCAGCTATAAGGATACTCAGAGAACTGTATAAACAAAAAAGAAAAATATTTTCATAAAATTCATAAATCAGTTGCCCCCTAAGAAAAGCAGGTATGCAATTGGAAAGATGTATGTAGGTAGCTGCTGATGTTACTAGCGATGGCATTTTTTAATCTGGGTGGTGGGTACACACATGTTGTTTTTAATATTCTGTCTTCAAAACACACTTAGAAGTCTGACATATTTCCTCATAAAAATAAAATTTAAAATAGGTTTTAATACAGGAAAAGACTTTTAAATAACCAAAAATTAAAAAGAAACTATATGGACTTCCCTGGTGGTCAAGTGGTTAAGAATCCTCCTGCCAATGCAGGGGACAGATTCAATCCCTGATCCAGGAAGATTCCACATGACTTGGGGCAACAAAGCCCCAGGGCCACAACTACTGAACCAGCATTCTAGAGCCCAGGAGCTGCAACTACAAAAGCCCGCATGCCCTAGTGCCCATGCTCTGCCACAAGAGAAGCCACCTTAATGAGAAGCCTGTGCACCACAACAATGAGTATCCCCTGCTCATGGCAGCTAGAAAAAGCCCATGAGCAGCAATGAAGACTCAGCACAGCCAATAAATTTTTAAGAAAAGACATTACAGTTAAAAATGTAAAGGAGGAACAAAAAAGAGTTTGCTCAGTTCACGTGAACCATATTGATCTTGGTTCAACTTATCAATTCCAAAATAACTTAGAAGCATGCTAAATTAATCCCTATTCATATATATAACAGAATATTGTCATGGTAAATTGGTATCTAAACTTTAAACTTGTTACACAGCAAACAGAATTTGGAATAAGGTATCTTTGTAAATTTACATCATGGACATGAGAACATCAAAATGAGGCTTCCATGCTGTTAGACTACATTTATGAAAAATGTAGCAATTGCAGGAGGATAGAAAATTGTCAGTAAAAGCATTGTCATTCTCCCGAGAAACTATCATAATAGTGACTTAGCACTAATATTAAAAAATGGCAGTGACCCTAAGCATGATTCTGTTTTTAATCCACCATCAGCCAATTCTAAAATAATGAAACAAATATTAAGTGGCAAAAAAAGTGGTATGTTCTGAAGACTGCAGCAAGACTATAAACATTGAACAGCATTAGACTCTTAAAAAATAAACAAATCATAGGAAAACTTTATTAATGATTTATAAGAGAGGATACACATCATGTTAATTAAATTTACAGATGCTACTAAATGGGATAGTGTTGACAAAACCAGTGAGGGCAGATAAAAGGGACCTAAAGTGGTTAGAAATATGGGCAGGAAATGAAATGTGATTCAACCTGGAAAAATGTAGCTAATACATCTGGGGAAAAATAATCAGAAACACAGCCATTCAATTGGCAGGATATACAGTACTTGGAAAGCAGTAGTACCAAGAGACTTTGAGATGATAGTGGGTAGCAAATTATATATGATTTAGTAATGTAACATGACAGTAAAATCAGTCAATGAGATTGTAGTCTGTATATGCAAAAGATGGAAGATAAAAGTTATTTAAATGGTGCTGCTAAGATCACAACAAGAATGCCAGTTTAGAGCATTAATACCTCAAATAAATAAATAGAGTTGTGTTCAAACTGGACAATAAATATGTAACGGGCTTCAGACTTCACTTTGTCAGAGAAGATTAAAATAACCAAACATACATTTGTCCATCTCTGACTGAGTCTCATTTTGATAACGTTTCACAAATATTTGAAAGATATAAACATCATGGAAGCCAAGTCATTTTGAAAGGTAGAATAGGGGGTTTATAGTCAAGTAATGGGATGAAATTAAGTAACGGAAATTTAAGACTGAATCGGGGAAATGTTTCCTGACAGTGAAATCTATTAGTCTCCGGAATGGATTCCCTAGAGAGGTAAGGGGAAGTTCCATCGCTCTAGTGATTGGACAAGATCAAGGCTTGGACAACACATTATTTAAAAAAAAAAGAACAAGTAAAAACTAATTTGATCAGTTTGCATTGTCAGGAATGCACACAATAACATTGCTGGGTCTCATCCAATTGTCTTAGATGGTCTCAGACTTCTCTGACATGTGATGGCCTACCATTAAAAACTGCATGTTATTTTTTAATGAATGATTTCTAAAAGACCAAATTCATACTTTCCAGCTCATGGACTTCAATTTCCTGGATTATTATTTTTTCTCTTCCAAGTCATAGGAGTGCAAGAAAAGAAAACACCCCTCCTTTTCCCTATTGATGAGCTTTGGCCTTAAATATTCCAAGCCTTTTGGATCAAATCAGATGAGGAAGCTGAACTCTGAAGTCTCACTTATACCAGTGCATTGAAAACATATTTTTACTGCAGTTTTGCAACCACAACTATGCAATATATAAAAATTCATTCACTTCCTTTTCTGAGTTAATCCACAGAGAGATTTTTACCAGATGGTGTCCTGGAGGTACTATTTACTTTTAGCAAAGCAATATAACTGCGTTTGAAAAATATAGAGTAAAGTATGCACTTCATCCCAACATTAAAACATTCTGTCAGTTGTACTTTTAAATTATCTGGCCCAAAGTTTCTCTGTAGTTTTGTTCTATGTCCCTGGCTAAGTGAAATAAATGTGGAAAAATTCTTTTAACAGATAATTTTAAACCAAAGTGTGATTCTTCCAAGTAAAAACAAATTAAAATTAAATTATATACCAGACTTTGAGGTAAATTTTACACACACACACACACACACACACACACACAAATATCTATGTCTGGTGGCTTATACAGTAAAGAGTCTGCCTGCAATACGGGAAGCCCGGGTTCAGTCCCTGGGTCAGAAACATCCCCTGGAGAAGGAAATAGCAACTGACTCCAGTATCCTTGCCTGGAAAATTCCATGGACAGAGGAGCCTGGCAGGCTACATACAGTTCATGGGGTTGCAAAGAATCAGACATGACTGAGCAACTTCACTTTCACTTTATATATATATATACACATATATATATACACTACATATTTTACCTTATTATTAATAGTTCTTGTTATTATCTCTAGAGAAAGAAATAAAGAAAATGGAGGCTCTTTCCTTGAAGTGCTTAACAGAATAGCTGGAGATAAAAATGTGAGAAGCAAATATAGGTGGTATAGATAAATATTAGTAATTTCATAAAAGCGTTTATATGGAATTGTACAAATTATGCAAAAGGTAACAAATAGATTTGATTTAGTGGAGTGGAGAATCTGTTGAGGTTTAATAAGAAATGAGCTGGTTAAATGGGACTACAGAGTTGGAATAGACATAGTATATAGGGTTCTCCAGAGGAACAGAGACAATAGGATGGAGAGATAGAAATGTAGATAGATAGGAAAGGAAGGGGAAAAGCGAGGAAGAGAAGGAGGTCGAGGCCAGCATTCTTTCTGTCTATCTATCTATTAAATACTGTGATTACGGAGGCTGGCGAGTTCAAAATCTGCAGAATTGATGTTCTAGTTCAACCGTCATCAGACAGGAAGATCAGATACTACAGTTTGGTCATAAGCTATGAGTGTAAAGAGAGACTACTCATTTGAGTTTAAAAATAGTGTGGTGGTTTAAGAGTTGTTAAGTGAAAATTCAGAAGTTGAGATTATTTTGCTTTATTTAGTTTCCGTAAATGATTTCTTTTGTCTACCTCTGAACAATTTTGAAAATCACAATTTTATTCCACTTTGACTTAAATTTAAAAATATTTTTGAGGGAAATAGATGATCAGTTCTGATTTTGGTATAATTAAAACAATGTACAGTATGTCATCAGTTCAGTTGAGTCACTCATTCGTGTTCAACTCTTTGCGACCCCATGAGTCTCAGCACACCAGGCCTCCCTGTCCATCACCAACTCCCAGAGTTTACCCAAACTTATGTCCATCGAGTCAGTGATGCCATCCAACCATCTCATCCTCTGTTGTCCCCTTCTCCTCCTGCCCCCAACCCTTCCATGCATCAGGGTCTTTTCCAATGAGTCCACTCTTCGCATGAGGTGGCCAAAGTATTGGAGTTTCAGCTTCAACATCAGTCTTTCCAATGAACACCAAGGGCTGATCTCCTTTAGGATAGACTGGTTGTATCTCCTTGCAGTCCAAGGACTCTCAAGAGTCTTCTCCAATACCACAGTTCAAAAGCATCAATTCTGTGGTGCTCAGCTTTCTTCACGGTCCAACTCTCACATCCATACATGATTACTGGAAAAACCATAGCATTGACTAGACGGACCTTTGTTGGCAAAGTAATGTCTCTGCTTTTTAATATGCTGTCTAGGTTGGTCATAACTTTCCTTCCAAGGAGTAAGCGTCTTTTAATTTCATGGCTGCAATCACCATCTGCAGTGATTTTGGAGCCCAAAAGAATAAAGTCTGACACTGTTCCCACTGTTTCCCCATCTTTTTGCCATGAAGTGATGGGACTGGATGCCATGATCTTAGTTTTCTGAATGTTGAGCTTTAAGCCAACTTTTTCACTCTCCTCTCTCACTTTCATCAAGAAGCTTTTTAGTTCCTCTTCACTTTCTGCCATAAGGGTGGTGTCATCTGCACATCTGACATTATTGCTATTTCTCCTGGCAATCTTGATTCCAGCTTGTGCTTCCTCCAGCCCATCGTTTCTCACGATGTACTCTGCATATAAGTTAAAAAAGCAGGGTGACAATATACATCCTTGACGTACTACTTTCCCTATTTGGAACCAGTCTATTGTTCCATGTCCAGTTCTAACTGTTGCTTCCTGACCTGCATACAGATTTCTCAAGAGGCAGGTCAGGTGTTCTGGTATTCCCATCTCTTTCAGAATTTTCCAGTTTATTGTGATCCACACAGTCAAAGCCTTTGGCATAGTCAATAAAGCAGAAATAGAGGTTTTTCTGGAACTCTCTTGCTTTTTCGATGATCCAGCGGATGTTGGCAATTTGATCTCTGGTTCCTCTGCCTTTTCTAAAACCAGCTTGAACATCTAGAAGTTCACGGTTCACATATTGCTGAAGCCTGGCTTGGAGAATTTTGAGCATTACTTTACTAGCGTGTGAGATGAGTGCAATTGTGTGGTATTTTGAGCATTCTTTGGTATTGCCTTTCTTTGGGATTGGAATGAAAACTGACCTTTTCCAGTCCTGTGGCCACTGTTGAGTCATATATAGTGTAATAATATAACATAAATTTTAGGTGTTAACAAGCCATCCAGTAGTGTAGTTCAGTAGCTAAGACTCAGCTCTCAATGTGGGGTGCCTGGGTCCAATCCCCTGTCAGGGAATTAGATCCTACATGCCACAAGTAAAGACTCTATATGCTGCAACTAAAAAAAGACACCGCATGGCGCAAAGAGCCTGGTGGGGTACAGTCCATGGGGTCGCAAAAGGGTCGAACACGACTGAGCGACTGAACACGCACGTGCACACACACGCACATATGCCACAACAAAGATGGACAATCCCACATACCGCAACTACGACTCGGCACAACCAAGTAAAAAAAAAAAAAAAAAAAAAGCCATCCATGTAGAGGTGAGTTACAAAAGTTAGGTACAGTGAGTTGAAAACTACCCATTTTTTTCTTCTTGACTAAGTAAGTTGTATTGCTCCAGGAAAGCAGCTCTTCTAATATCACATATTAAAGATACTTATTTTTTAGTTTTGGGGTGTTTATATATTTTTTCTTGTTATAACAAAAATTCAAAAGTTGCTAATCCTACTAGGTAAAAAAAAAAAAAAAAGCCTCATGTAAAGTAGAGCTAACTCTTGACTTTAGAATCTGCCTGCAATACAGGAGACCGGGTTCGATCCCTGTGTTGGAAAGATCCCCTGGATAAGAGAATAGCTACCTACTCCGGTATTCTTGGATTGTCCCATGGATAGAGGAACGTGGAGGGCTACAGTCCATGGGGTCCCTCACAAAGAGTCAGACAGAGTCAGACACTACACTTTCACTTCTTTTTTTCACTTTAGAACAATTCACATTTCTAAACATGCCTTAAATCTAATCCTAGAAGCAGAATTCAAACTTACATGAATAGAATTCATATGTTTGTGTATTATGAATGTGAAACAGTTCTGAGTTACATGGTAGCTTGCTGAGTAGCAGACAGTTCCATTTGCAGTCTTTACTTAGTTGTATTTATTTATCCTTTTGTTGCTTTTTGCTGGAACTTCCAACTTCCAACCTGTAAGAGCTTTCTTAAGATGCCAATATTGAAGAAAGGGCAGGAGCCTGAGTGGGAGGAGTCTAAATCTCCACTTTGTTTCAGCCAAGGCAACTCCAGATTATTTTTGATTTATCGGGTTTCTTAAAAAGCTCTCTTCTCCACTCCTTGAAAAAAAAAAGAAGTAATTTTGAAAACCACAACTTTATTTCACTTTACTCTTAAATATATTTTTGTCAGAGATTATGCCTAAAAGTAAAGGGGGTTTTTAGATATTTTGTAGTCTATGTTTTGCTCTTAGGACTAGGACCCTTTTATAAACATAGTTACAAACTATGATTACACTTATTTAAACATAATTTTCGAGATATAATGCATATTCCATACATTTTACCCATTTAACGCATACAGTTCAGTGCTTTTGATTCATAGTTTATACATCCATCACCACAATCAATCTTTGGACATTTTTATCACCTTGGGGAAATAAAAACTTATGCTCGTTAGCAGGCATTCCCTATCTCTGCCTAATCCTCCCAGCACGAAGCAACTTCTAATCTCCTTCATATCTCTACAGATTAGTCTATTCTGGACATTTCATATAAATAAAATCGTACTATATATGGCCTTTTGTGACTATTTTCTTTCAGTTAACATAATATTTTGGAGATTTATCCATGTTGTAGCGTGAATCCTTCATTCCTTTCTATTTTTGAATAGGAATATTCCATTGTGTGAATATTGTCAAATTTTAACTTCTTGGTTTAATTTTTGCACACTCAACTTACTTTCAAATTTGTAGAAGCACATTATGTAGAAGGGTAGAAGACTACTTTTAAACCATGTGAAGTTTTCAATTCACTCAGATACAATTGTCATAGATATACAAGGTGGTATGCTAGACATTGTAGGAGAGATGAGCAAAGGTTACAATGATAGCTATCTCAAGAATACAATTTTGGGGGGTGTCCCTGGTCTAGTTGCTAAGACTCTGGGCTTGCAATGCAGGGAACCCTGCTTGGGGAAGTAGATCCCGCGTGCCACAAATAAAGATCCTGCATGCCGCTATGAAGATCAAATATCCTGTGTGGCGTAACTAAGACCGAGACAGTCAAATAAATTAAAATAAATATTAAAAAAATACAATTATCTGGCTTTCTAAACTCCTTCCCATGTTTTCTGATAGTCTCACCACAGTATTCTGTGGATAGGCATCATTGTTGTTAATCACAAAGAATTAGGACTTTATGCAAGTAGTTAAACCTTTCTTAGTTTATTTATCTGAGAAATAGAAATAGTATGTATAAAGTGTTTAAACAGGACCTGAAATATAAGTATTTCTTAGTAAATATTCAAAGATCAGAAAACTAATTTGTTTTCCTCCAGGACAAAGTTGTTTAATATGTAGCCACTAGCCACATTTTAGATGCTCATAGCCATATGTGGCTAGTGTTTATTGTGTTGGACAACACAAATACAGAACATTTTCATCATGTGGAAAGTTCTATTTAAAAACACTGCTGTAGAACCTTAAAAATTAATTATTATGGATATTACATATGTATGACTGCCAAATAAGGAAGAAAATTCTAATTTTCTGATTTAGACAGTATCATATATGCTCACTGTGGACTGGAATTGCTTCCTTCTGAAATGGTCAAAGCCCTGGAAGAAAATGCTACTTGAGCTAGACCATGAAGTGTAGGTATACATAAAGCAAGGGGATCATTTAGTAGCATAAGATTCAGCTATATACCAAAAGCACAAGGCCTTTAAAGAAAAAGATTAATGGGGAAGAGAGTAGTCAAAAATAACATCAACGAATTAGAGATTACTCTACAGGAGATTGTTCCTTGTATAGAGTGTTTTGTTCTTTCTATCAACAGTAAAAGTCATCACCATTTAGGAAGAGAAATGATATTTTAGGACATAGTGATATTACAAAATAGGTAAAATGCATAGGATGGACCATAGACTGGGAGACTTTTTCAGAAGATGTACTACAGATCAAATTTGGACCATCAGTAGCCTGAATTATGATAATGACACAAGAACAGAAAAGAAGGTTTGAAAGAATATGAAAGGAGAATCAGGTTGACTGTTTCAAATGGGAGAAACTTGATGACTGACCAGGATTGGAGAATGAGAAAATAAAAAGAGCTAAAGTGTGGAGCCTATAAGAACACTGCATTAGGGTGGCCAGTTTAGAGTAAAATATGATGTTTACTTTTAGATTAAAAAAACTTAGAGTTATGAATAATTTGCTTCTATCTCAAAGATGAAATTAACTCATTCCCAAAGATGAGCATCTACTTTTAAGAGAACTAATATTACTTGACTATCTGTTATATACCAGGCACTTTATGGAGTGGTATCATAGTTTTTCCTTTTTAATATTCATAAATATATGTTTGCTATAGGTACATAGTTGCTATTTATTAATATATTTTACAGATTAGAAAAATTGAAGTTCAAAGTGGTTAATCAGAAGGAACCGACTGCTTTTAGAATCTGCCTATTTTGAAGTGGGAGTCAAAGTTGATAAAAGCTCAAGAAAGCAATTTGTTAATGTTTTGGAAATTGCTATACATGTGATTTCTGATCCAGAAATTCTACTGTTAAGAACTTATCCCAAGGATATTCATACCTACATGTGAAAGTTTGTATGTACAAGAGGAGTCCTGGCAACATTGTCTATAAATAACAAAAAGAGTGCATGCAAATAAGATACGTGTCCACCAGGAGAGGACAATTTAAAGAAACTCGGATGTAATTCTATGTTCAATTCCTCATAAGTAGGGGAGTGTTGTTATAACACCAGAAGTCATGGTGATTCTAATATGATTTTGTTTAGCATATTAATGCTTTGCACCAAGTAAGAGTGACTTCAAATGCTTTTTTGTCTGTGCTCTCTAGCCCATTAATAATTACTGTGGCTCAAACATTGCCCCCGACTGTTGAGGAGCCTACAGGCTGGAAGTTGGGGGGAAAATGTCTTAGTTTGGGTTGCTCAGAAAAGACCCTGAGACAAGAATTTGAGTAAAAGGATTTGACGACTTTATTTTGGAGGTGATCCTAGGAACACAGAGAAGTGCAAAAACAGGTAGTTAATAAAGGGTGCAATATCAAGTTAGGAGTCCTGTGCATAAATTATGGGTGGTAGTGGAATACAGGTGCTCAAGAATTATTCTCAAATATAGGTGTAGATTCACATTGCATCCCATCAGTCATTGGTAGAGAGCTTTAACTGCTTTTTTGTGTTAATTCTCCTGCCCTTCCAACCAGTTGTGTATAATATACACTTCTTTAGGCTGTTAAGATGGGATAAAATCTGCCGCTATAAGATGCAAAACTGATTGCCAACGCCTAAAAGACTAGGAGAGGAAGCTGGCTTACTCCTCAAGTCTGCAAACTCCCATTCTTCAGGTAACTCCCTGAAAATATTTTTCTCAGCACCCTGATTTTGCAGAAATTCAGGTGTTACAGACTGTTGTAGCAGAAATACCTGTATGTATTGCATTTATGCTGCTTAGATTGAAGATGTGACTTCCTGGTTCAGGCAGAAATACTTGTGCTATGTAGCTATTTAAAAAGTTTTTACATAGAACAGCTCTATCTAAACTATTGGAAATTTTGGAATTAGCCAAGCTAATACTGGACTGGGTTGCTGTTTCCTTCTCCAGGGAGTCCTCCCGACCCAGGAATCGAATCCAGGTCTCCTGCATTGCAGGCAGGTTCTTTATTGTCTGAGCCACCAGGGAAGCCCCAGAAACAGCTACTCTCCAAAGATTTATACTAGAGTAAAGTTGAGTAAGTGCCAAGCCAGGGACTAAATTTCTCAGCCTCTTGCTGTCTTCTTTAGGGCTTCCCTGGTGGCTCAGCAGGAAAGAATCTGTCTGCAATGCAGGAGACATGGGTGAGATCCATAAGTGAGGAAGATCCCCTGCAGGAGGTAACTATTCTCCACTATTCTTGCCTGAGAAATCCCATGGACAGAGGAGCCTGGCAGGCTGCAGTCTGGGTTCACAAAAGAGTTGGACACAACTTAGCAACCAGACCACCACCACCATCACTACCTTCTTTAGCCTATTCTCTCTTTCAGTTCATAATAACAATTCTACTTCCCTTCTCTTTACACTAAAACTTTAATATCTCTTAAAAGCTTGATTTTATTCTCATTAAACAGCCTCTGTACATCTAAAAGGACCATATGATTTATTTCCAGTAGAATTTGTGCAGTATGATCTGGTGACTTCTATGCAAGATGGTTAGGAAGCAGTATGTCTTCTTTTGTTTTCCCCTGTTTGTTGTTGAAGTGAAAACTCTAAAGTCCTGAGCTGTGGCAGAACTTGGGCTCCTAAAGCACACATGGAAGCTGCCCACTGATCATTTGGACTATTTGTCATGTGTATATAAACTAATCTTTTGTTAAATCACAGAGATTTCAGGGTTTAGTTATTGTAGCAGCTACTGTTACCTTAGCCTAAGAGTATGTTGCCATTTGAATGTGTCTATAAAACTGAATACTTAAGTATATGCTTCCTTCTGTATAGAGTGTGATTGAAGAAATACACAAGAAACTGAGAATGATGGTTCACCCTGGGGGTGTTGATTTCAGGTTCAGTGTGTGAAAGAGACTTACTTTTCATGTTCTGCCTTCTAAAACATATTGTTTATATGTCATATACAGCCTAAAGATAATGAAATGATAAATATTGGAGCTTAGAAAGGAAAAAGTGAGAATATTAAAAGTACTGGAGAAATAGTGAATAATTGAGGAAGTAAGTTCAAATGCAGTAGGAGGAAACTGAGTCAAAGGCATAAGTGGAAACATAAGTCAAGAAAGATTCCTCATCCTCTGACATAAAAGGTAGCAGAACTAACAGTTACATTGCCCACAACAAGACAAATGCAAGTGAAAACTGTACTGAGACACAATTTCTCATTTATCAGATGTACAAAACCCGCAAAGTTTGCATAATCCCATACCTCTTCACTAGGTCATTTTAAAGTCAATCTCAGGCATATTATTGAATCTATAACTAGCCACGAGTATTTCATTATGTATCTCTAACACAAAGGAACTATTTTTAAATAATCATTATTATACTACAAATATTATAATTTCTTATATATAAAAGAAATTTAAAGAATATAACTTAGGGTACATTTTTATGAAAATTACCTTATATTTCAACTGCTCCATTTGCCTCTCTACTTGTAAAGTGTGAGTTATTGTGGGGCTTTGTAGCACACTTTATTGATATATTTTCATTTGTAAATAATATTCATCTCAACAAAGATGCAAAAATATTGCAAAGAATTACCCAGTACTCAAATTGTTAACATATTACCATATTTGCTTTCTATCATTCCCTCTCCACCCTCTGTGTGTGTGTATAAATAAAAATTATGTGTGTGTATTTATGTATTTTTCCCAAATCATTTGAGAATAAATTGCAGACATAATGTTTCTTTACTCCAAAATACCTCAGTTTGTATTTCCTAAGAATATTCTGGTACATAAGCACAGGAGAAATTAACATGATACAATACTATTATTTAATCTACAAACCTAATTCATATTACACCTATTTTTCTTTGCAATAGCATTTATAGAAAATAAAATAAATTTTTTCAGACCAGGATCCAATCCAGGATCATACATTGCATGTATGTCATATATCTTAGTCTCCTTTAATCTGGAATGATTTCTCTGTCAGTCTTTGTTTTTCATGCATTTGAGATTTTTAAAGAGTGCAGGGTAGATATTTTGAAGGATATCCTTCAATTTGGGTTTGTCTGATGTTTCCTCATGATTAGATTCAGGTTATGAATTTTTGACAAAGATATGACATAAGTGATGTGTCTTTCTCAGTGTATCATATTTGGAGACATTTGATACATTTTTGTCCCATTTCTGTTGATGTTAGCTTTGATCATTTGGTTTAAATGATAGTTGACAAGTTTTCTCCATTGGAAAGTTAATTTTTTTCTCCTTTGCAATTAATAAGAATTTTGTGGGGAGATAAATTGAGACCATGATGACATCCTATTCCTCCTAAAACTTTCACCCACTAGTTGTAACATACGTTGATGATATTTGCCTGAATCTAGTATTACTTTGTTATTTGTCACATAGTGATATTCCGTTTTGTAAATAAGTTCATTTGTATTATTTTTGTTTCCACGTATAAGTGATATCATATGGTATTTGCCTTTCTCTGTCTGACTTACTTCATTTAGTATGATAATCTCTAGGTTCATCCGAGCCTGCTAAGTCACTTCCGTCGTGTCCGACTCTGTGCGACCCCATAGACTATAGACTACCAGGCTCCTCTGTCCATGGGATTCTCCAGGCAAGAATACTGGATGAGATGCCATGCCCTTCTCCAGGGGGTCTTCCTGACTCAGGGATCAAGCCCGCATCTCTTACGACTCCTACATTGTCAGGTGAGTTCTTTACGACTAGCACCAGGTTCATCCGTGTCACTGCAACATTTCATTATTTCATTCTTTTCATGCCTCAGTAATATATATACATATATATACGCCACATCTTCTTTATCCTTGCATCTGTTGACGGGCATTTAGACTGCCTCCATGTCTTGGCTGTTGTAAATGGTTTTGCTATAAGTATTCGGGTGCATTTATCTTTTTTAATTTGACTTTTATCTTTTCCATATATATGCCCAGCAGTGAGATTGCTGGATCATATGGCAACTCTATTTTTAGTTTTTTTTTCAATAAATTTATTTATTTTAGTTGGTGGCTAATTACTTTACAATATTGTAGTAGTTTTGCCATACATTGACATGAATCAGCCAAGGGTTTACATGTGTTCCCCATCCTGAACCCCCCTCTCACCTCCCTCCCCATCCCATCCCTCTGGGTCATCCCATTGCCCCGGCCCTGAGCCCTTGTCTCATGCATCGAACATGGAATGGTGTTCTGTTTCACATATGATAATATACATGTTTCAATGCTATTAGTATTTTTAGTTTTTTAAGGAACCTCCATATTGTTTTCCATGTAGCTGCTGCAAATTACATTCCCACAAACATTGTAGGAGGGTTCTCTTTTCTCAACATCCTCACCAGCATTTATCATTTGTAGACTTTTTGATGATAGCTATTCTAACCAGTGCAAAGTGATAGCTCATTGTAGTTTTGATTTGTATTTGTCTAATAATTAGTGACGTTAAGCATCTTTTCATGTGCCTGTTGGCCATCAGTATGTCTGTAGAGAAACAGCAATAGACTCAGAGACATAGAAAACAAACTTACTGCTAGCAAAGGGGAAGGGAAAGTGGGGATAAATTAAGAATTTTGGATTGAGAAGTACCCAGGACTATATATAAAATAAACAGTAAGGTCCCACTCTATAGCACAGGGAACTATATTCAATGTCTTAAAATAACCTATAATGGAAAAGAATATAAAGAAGAATATGTATATGTGTGAATATGGATAACTGAGTCACTTTGCTGTACACCTAAAACATTGTAAATCAGCTATACTTCAATTTTAAAAAAACATAAAACCATCTGGAAAAAATAGTTGTATTCTAACTCTGTTATTCCTTCTGCATTTATTAGTTTGCATCTGCCCTAAGGAAGAGTTTTTCATTCCCTCTATTAAAAAATAAATTTACATCAGTATGACTCATGCATTTTACATTTGTTAAATGCTTATACTGTCCCAAATTTAGCCAGTGGAAAACTTTTCAACCTGGCTCTTTGTGTCCCTTTGATTGTCTCCAGCATTTTTAATGCTTTTTTTTTTTTTTTTTTTAATAACAAAGGAATTTATCTTTTCTGCCACTTGTTCATTTTTGGAGACATATACCAAATAACTCATTCTCCTTTTGAAATTTTGTTTTATTCCCATCCCTCCACCCTCCCCACTAATATTCAGACAGAGAATCAAGGATAGCCTACCTGATTATAAGGAAAATGTTTCTTTCAGGCTGATTTCACTTTTTTTTTTTCTTTTTTTTTTAAATAAATTTATTTATTTTAGTTGGGGGCTAATTACTTTACAATATTGTAATAGTTTTTGCCATACATTGACATGAATCAGCCATGGGTTTACATGTGTTCCCCTTCCTGGACCCCCCACCCACCTCCCTCCCCATCCCATCCCTCTGGGTCATCCCATTGCCCCGGCCCTGAGCATTTGTCTCATGCATCGAACATGGAATGGTGTTCTGTTTCACATATGATAATATACGTGTTTCAATGCTATTCTCCCAGAACATCCCACCCTCACCTTCTCCCTCAGACTCCATAAGATTGTTCTATGCATCTGTGTCTCTTATTCTGTCTCACATATAGGGTTATCGTTACCATCTTTCAAATTCCATATATATGCATTAGTATACTGTATTGGTGTTTTTCTTTCTGGCTTACTTCACTCTGTATAATGGGCTCCAGTTTCATCCATCTCAGTAGAACCGATTCAAATGTATTTTTTTAATGGCTGAGTAATATTCCATTGTGTATATGTACCACAGCTTCCTTATCCATTTGTCTGCTGATGGACATCTGGGTTGCTTCCATGTCCTGGCTATTGTAAACAGTGCTGCAATGAACGTTGGGGTACATGCGTCTCTTTCAATTCTGGTTTCCTCGGTGTGTATGCCCAGCAGTGGGATTGCTGGGTCATATGGCAGTTCTATTCCCAGTTTTTTAAGGAATCTCCACACTGTTCTCCATAGTGGCTATGCTAGTTTGCATTCCCACCAACAGTGTAAGAGGGTTCCCTTTTCTCCACACCCTCTCCAGCATTTATTGCTTGTAGACTTTTGGATAGCAGCCATTCTGACTGGTGTGAAATGATACCTCATTGTGGTTTTGATTTGCATTTCTCTAATAATGAGTGATGTTGAGCATCTTTTCATGTGTTTGTTAGCCATCTGTATGTCTTCTTTGGAGAAATGTCTGTTTAGTTCTTTGGCCCATTTTTTGATTGGGTCGTTTATTTTTCTGGAATTGAGCTGCAGGAGTTGCTTGTATATTTTTGAGATTAATTGTTTGTCTGTTGCTTCGTTTGCTATTATTTTTTCCCATTCTGAAGGCTGTCTTTTCACCTTGCTTATAGTTTCCTTTGTTGTGCAAAAGCTTTTAATTTTAATTAGGTCCCATTTGTTTATTTTTGCTTTTATTTCCAATATTCTTGGAGGTGGGTCATGGAGGATCCTGCCGTGATTTATGTCGGAGACTGTTTTGCCTATGTTTTCCTCTAGGAGTTTTATAGTTTCCGGTCTTACGTTTAGATCTTTAATCCATTTTGAGTTTATTTTTGTGTATGGTGTTAGGAAGTGTTCTAGTTTCATTCTTTTACAAGTGGCTGACCAGTTTTCCCAGCACCACTTGTTAAAGAGATTGTCTTTTCTCCATTGTATATTCTTGCCTCCTTTGTCGAAGATAAGGTGTCCATAGGTGTGTGGGTTTATCTCTGGGCTTTCTATTTTGTTCCATTGATCTATATTTCTATCTTTGTGCCAGTACCATACTGTCTTGATGACTGTGGCTTTGTAGTAGAGCCTGAAGTCAGGCAGGTTGATTCCTCCAGTTCCATTCTTCTTCCTCAAGATTGCTTTGGCTATTCGAGGTTTCTTATATTTCCATACAAATTGTGAGATGATTTGTTCTAGTTCTGTGAAAAATACCATTGGTAGCTTGATAGGGATTGCATTGAATCTATAGATTGCTTTGGGTAGTATACTCATTTTCACTATATTAATTCTTCCAATCCATGAACACGGTGTATTTCTCCATCTGTTTGTGTCCTCTTTGATTTCTTTCATCAGTGTTTTATAGTTTTCTATATATAAGTCTTTTGTTTCTTTAGGTAGATATATTCCTAAGTATTTTATTCTTTTTGTTGCAATGGTGAATGGTATTGTTTCCTTAATTTCTCTTTCTGTTTTCTCATTATTGGTGTATAGGAATGCAAGGGATTTCTGTGTGTTAATTTTATATTCTGCAACTTTACTATATTCATTGATTAGCTCTAGTAATTTTCTAGTAGAGTCTTTAGGGTTTTCTATGTAGAGGATCATGTCACCTGCAAACAGTGAGAGTTTTACTTCTTTTCCTATCTGTATTCCTTTTATTTCTTTTTCAGCTCTGATTGCTGTGGCCAAAACTTCCAAAACTATGTTGAATAGTAGTGGTGAAAGTGGGAATCCTTGCCTTGTTCCTGACTTTAGGGGAAATGCTTTCAATTTTTCACCATTGAGGATAATGTTTGCTGTGGGTTTGTCATATATAGCTTTTATTATGTTGAGGTATGTTCCTTCTATTCCTGCTTTCTGGAGGGTTTTTATCATAAATGGATGCTGAATTTTGTCAAAGGCTTTTTCTGCATCTATTGAGATAACCATATGGTTTTTATCTTTCAATTTGTTAATGTGGTGTATTACATTGATTGATTTGCGGATGTTAAAGAAAGCTTGCATTCCTGGATAAAGCCCACTTGGTCATGATGTATGATCTTTTTAATATGATGTTGGATTCTGTTTGCTAGAATTTTATTAAGGATTTTTGCATCTATGTTCATCAGTGATATTGGCCTGTAGTTTTCTTTTTTTGTGACATCTTTGTCTGGTTTTGGAATTAGGGTGATGGTGACCTCATAGAATGAGTTTGGAAGTTTACCATCTTCTGCAATTTTCTGGAAGAGTTTGAGTAGGATAGGTGTTAGCTCTTCTCTAAATTTTTGGTAGAATTCCGCTGTGGAGGCGTCTGGTCCTGGGCTTTTGTTTGCTGGAAGATTTCTGATTACAGTTTCGATTTCCGTGCTTGTGATGGGTCTGTTAAGATCTTCTGTTTCTTCCTGGTTCAGTTTTGGAAAGTTATACTTTTCTAAGAATTTGTCCATTTCTTCCAAGTTGTCCATTTTATTGGCATATAGCTGTTGGTAGTAGTCTCTTATGATCCTTTGTATTTCTGTGGAGTCTGTTGTGATCTCTCCATTTTCATCAAAAGAGGTAGGAGAAATTATAAAAGATAAAAAGAGAGACAAAAGAGTTAGGGACGGAGACCCGTCCCGGGGAGGGAGTCGTAAAAGAGGAGAAATTTCCAAGCACCAGGAAACCCTCTCACCGGCGGGTGTGGGGGAAGATTTCTTATCTCGGAGGGCAACATAACTGGGAGAAAAAATAAATAAAACCCACAGATTACGTGCCTAAAGCAACTCCCAGCAAAGAACCCCAGACCCTCCCATCCACCACCAGCAAGTGGGGGCTGAACGGAGAGGAGCGGGCGGCACTGCTTAGGGTAAGGACCGGGCCCGAGTGCCCTGAGGGCAATCTGAGGGAGCTAACGTGAGATAGTAACCTAAACTGTGGGACAGCCAGAGAGAGAGAACTATCGCGCGAAAAGCCCAACTCTAAGGCACTACCGGCCCGCTCTTTTAATGCTTAAAATCAAGATCTACATGCTAGAAAATATTACCATATTTTCAATTCTTCTAGGCCCAGTATTGACTATTAAATCAGGTTAATATATTGCCTCTTAAAAATTATAATTTGAAAATTTAAACCTGAATGCACCTTATATCACAAATAGATTATAAAGCCAATGAATATACCATTAGAAAAAAACTTTAATATAGTGTTTGAGGATGCAGGCTTCAGAGTTGGATAGCTCTGGGTTCAAATTTAACACCACCACTTAATAGTTTGTAATTTCACTTTAGTTACCAGTTAATTGGGAATGTGTATATATATATATATATATATATATATATATATATATATATATATATATATATATGGATTATTGTGAGGATTTAATGAGATATAAAGCTAATGGTAAAACTTAATCTCAAAAACAGCAGAATAACCTCAATTCATTTCCAAGGCTGATGCCAAAGAAGCTGAAGTTGACTGGTTTTATGAAGACCTAAAGCACCTTCTAGAACTAACAACAAAAAAGAATGTCTTTTTCCTCATAAGAGACTGGAATACAAAAGTAGGAAGTCAAGAGATACCCAGAATAACAGACAAGTTTGACCTTGGAGTACAAAATGAAGCAGGGCAATGGCTAACAGTGTTTTGTCAAGAGAATACACTGGTCATAGCAAACATTCTCTTCCAACAACATGAGAGACAGCTATACACATGGACATCACCAGATGCTTAATACCAAAATCAGATTGATTATGTTCCTTGCAGCCAAAGATGGAGAAGCTCTATACAGTCAGTAAAAACAAGACCTGGAGCTGACTGTGGCTCAGATCATGAGCTCCTTATTGAAAAATTCAGTCTAAAATTGAAAAAAAGTAGAGACCATTTAGGTGTGACCTAAATCAAATCCCTTATGATTATACAGTGGAGGTGATGAACGGAGTCAAGGGATTAGATCTCATAGACAGAGTGACTGAAGAACTATGGACAGAAGTTTGTAACATTGTACAGGAAGCAGTGACCAAAACCATCCCCAAGAAAAAAAAAACAATGAAAGAAGGCAATGTGGTTGTCTGAGGAGACTTTACAAACAGCTAAGAAAAGAAGAGAAGCAAAAAACAATGTAGAAAGGGGAAAATATACTCAACTGAATGCAGAGTTCTAGAGAATAGCAAGGAGAGATAGGAAGGCCTTCTTAAATGAACAATGCAAAGAAATGATAGAAAACAATAGAATGGTAAAGACTAGAAATCTCTTCAAGAAAACTGAAGGTATCAAGGGAGCATTTCGTGCAAGGATAGGCATGATAAAGGAGAGAAATGGTACGGACTTAACGGAAGCAGAAGAGACTGAGAAGTGGCAAGAATACACAGAAGAAATATACCAAAGATATCTTAATGACCCAGATAACCACAATGGTGTGGTCACTCACCTAGAGTCAGACATCCTAGAGTGTGAAGTCAAGTGGGCCTTGGGAAGCATTACTATGAACAAAGCTACTGGAGGTGATGGAATTCCAGCTGAGCTATTTTCAGTCCTAAAAGACAATGCTATTAAAGTGTTGCACTCAATGTGCTAGCAAATTTGGAAAACTCAGCAGTGGCCACAGGACCAGAAAATATGAGTTTTCATTCCAGTCCCAAAGAAATGCAATGCCAAAGAATGTTCAAACTAACATACAACTGCACTCATTTCACATGCTAGCAAGGCTATGCTGAAAATCCATCAAGCTAGATTTCAGCAGTATGTGAACTGAGAATTTCCAGATGTACAAGCTGGGTTTCAAAGAGGCAGAGGAACCAGAGATCAAATTGCCAACATATGTTGGATCGTAGAAAAAGCAGGATAATTCCAGAGAAAGCATCTATTTATGCTCCATTGATTACGCTAAAGTCTTTGACTGTGGATTACAACAAACTGTGGAAAATTCTTAAAGAGATGGGAATACCAGACCACCTTACTTGCCTCCTGAGAAACCTGTATAGGTCAAGAAGCCACAGTTAGAACTGGACATGGAACAAATGACTTCCAAATTGGGAAAGGAGTATGACAAGGCTGTATATTGTCACTCTGCTTATTTAACTTATATGAATCACAATCTGGAATCAAGATTGCCTGGAGCAATACCAACGGCCTCAGGTATGCAGATGATACCACTCTAATACCATTCTAATGGCGGAAAATGAAGAGAAACTGAAGAACCTTTTGATGAAAGTGAAAGAGGAGAGTGAAAAGGCTGGCCTAAAATTCAGCATTCAAAGAAACTAAGATCATGGCATCTGGTCCCATCACTTCATGGCAAAAAGAAGGAGGAAAAAATGGAAGCAGTGACAAATTTTCTTTCCTTGGGCTCCAAAATCTCTGCAGATGGTGACTGCAGCCATGAAATTAAAAGACACTTGCTCCTTGGAAGAAAAGCTATGACAAACCTAGACCGTGTATTGAAAAATAGAGACATCACTTTGCTGAGAAAGTCCATATAGTCAAAGCTATGTTTTTTCCCTACAGATTTTCTGTACAGATGTGAGAGTTGGACCATAAAGATGGCTGAGCACCGAAGAAGTTATGCTTTCTAATTGTGTTGCTGGAGAAGACTCTTGAGAGTCCCTTGGACTGTGACGAGATCAAACTAGTCAATCCTAAAGGAAATCAGGCCTGAATATTTATTGTAAGGACTCGTGCTGAAGCTGTAATACTTTGGGCACCTGATGAGAAGAGCAGACTCATTAGAAAAGACCCTGATGCTGGGAAAGACTGAAGGCAAAAGGAGAAGGCGACAGCGAGAATGAGATGGTTAGATAGCATCATCGACTCAATGGGCATAAATGTGAGCAAACCCTGGGAGATAGTGGAGGCCAGAGGAGCCTGGCGTTCTATAGGCCATGGGGTCACAAAGAGTTGGACACATCTTGGCTACTAAACAACAAAGACAACAAAACTAATGACACGTAACATACATTTAAACATTGCTGTTGCTTTATGAATAACTTTATACTTAGCACAGTATTGAACGTTATATTCAGAAAGTACTTGTTGAGTTGGATTGTAATGCTCTTCTCCCTTAACGAAAAGATACATTTTTTAGAATCACTGCAATGTTCCTGAGCAGTCTCTCAAACCATGAAAAAATATGGAGTGAAATAATTTATAGACTTTATTGAGACAAAAGACAAATTGGAGTTGATCTTCAGCTTTAGGATGTTCTGAGTTGATAGAAACTTGAGTTAACAGTGTCTAGCAGACTTGTTGGATATAGTCAGAAATAATTTATGAAAACAGTTTATGCTAAGTGAAGCCTATATGTGCTTCAGAAGTAAATTTCCTCAGGTTTACTCTTATAGAATTTTATACTTTACCAATTTAGGAGTAGAGAATGAAAGCAAGAAGCAGGGGGAATAGCATTGAATTTCATATAATAATAGAAATCATGCAGTTTAATATAGAAAGAAATAGAAAGGAGAAATTTATTATAATCACATTTTCAGCTGGTTCATACTTGACATACAACGTGGGAATGTTCAACTAGATTCTCATCAAGTTCCGAAAGATGGCAAGTTGACTGCTTTTGCAGCCTCAACTATTATATGTTTTTTATTCCCCGATAGTTATGAACCATTTCATATTCAAAATGCAGAAGTGGTCACTGTTAGAAATACTACTATTGTCACTAGCATTCACTTCTACCCTGCCAAATCAGCAGTATATTGAATGTTTTGGATGGGGATAAAAGGGCAAGCCACCGCAACCATGGTGTTGGCTAGTCACATATACTATAGCAAAGAACAGGCCTGGAGAAGGTCCTTTTCCTTCAGCATAACTCTATAGTTCATAACATTTTTTTGCAATTACTTGAACCAGCAAACAAACAAGCAAAAAAGAAAGAAACCACCCAACTAAAAATATGCAAAGGATTTGAAGTTTTTCAAAAGAAGGCATACGAATGGTCAATGAGCCCTGAAAAGGTACTCAATATCATTGTCATTAGGGAAATCCAAATGGAAATCACAGTGAGATACTACTTCATTCTGACTTACAAACGCTAAAATGAAAATGACAAAGACAAGTGTTGACAAAGATATAGAGTGATTGGAACCCTACTAGTGGGAGTCCTACTAATGGGAATTAAATGGCAGAGCCACTTTGAAAAGGGGCTTCAAAAATTCTTACACTGAATTATCATATTATTCAGGAATTCTGCTTCTAGGAACAGAATAATCAAGAGAAGTAAAAACATATTCACATAAAACTTGCATACCATGTTCATAATAGCATTTTCCATTGCATCAAAGAATGAAAATATACTGGGTTATACACTGGAAAGTTAGCCTAAACACATGCTGGGAATATATAATAATTGACTTGCTAGAAACTGGTGGAATCTGGGTAGATTCTGGGCAGTTAGGCATTAAGTTGAGAGCAGTTATATTGCATTGAGTCTTGAGGGAACCCGACTTCTGCAGTTAGTAAGGTCCTGTATGACTGATGTTTTTCTGGACTATGAGTTTGGTGGGGTTTCAGTATGAATAATAGGTTTCTTCTCTGTGCTTTTAATGATTCTTTTACACAAACTGTTTGGCCCTATTTCTGTACTAGAACAGACTCGGAGCCTCTTAAGTATCTCGTCAGTAACATATGAAAGATAAAATACTTAGAAGGTGATTCTGTTTCAGTTTTTCAGCCAGTGGGTTTAGTCTCAATATTTCTGGATTCTTTTTAAGTTTTACCCCTGAAAATCATAATAGATTTTTCTCCTTAATTTTCAGTAACTATAAAAACATGGTATTAATGCCAGTTTCATAGATGTAAGGGGTATCATTTATCAAGTGCTTTGAAATTCTACGGCTTCCCTAGTGGCTGACAGTAAAGAATCCACATGCAATACAGAAGACTCAAGTTTGGTACCTGGGTCAGGAAGATCCCCTGCAGAAGGGAATGGCTACCCACTCTAGTGTTCTTGCCTCTAGAATTCCATGGACAGAGGAGGCTAGCGGGCTACAGTCCGTTGGGGTCGCAAGGAGTCGAACAACTGAGCCACTTTCACTTTTTGTAATTCTAAGATAAAATATTTAAAATTATATTCCTTAACATATCTAATAAAATATTTTTAAGTGAAAAGAACCCAAAAAGTCATCAACTGATGAATGGAAAAGTAAACTGTGATATCTCCATATAATAAAGCATTATTTCACCATAAAATGGAATGAAGTACTGATACTTGACATAACATGGATGAATCTTGGAAGCACTATGCTTAGTGACAGAAACCAGTCACAAAAGGTCATATATTGTATGATAACATTTACAAGTAGCATTGTGTTTCTTTTTTTTTAATTAGTTTATTTTCTATTTTTTAACTTTACAGTATTGTATTTGTTTTGCCATACATTGACATGAATCCACCAGCATTGTGTTTCTTAAAGCATTCAGCTCTTTTGGATAGAGATGACTGTTAAATATTATACTTGTTTCATATGTATCTTTGGCAAGTGAAATAATGGCAAATAGAATTACTCCATATGAATATCTATGAAAGGTCGAAAGTGAAGATTTCCTATTTATTTAGTTGTCATATGCTTTGAAGATAAAAAGGAAAACTAGAGGAATTTCTTTTAGTGCAGTGCAGTGTGAAAGTTCATAAGGTTAGAAATAATTTTCATCCTCACTTAAACTCGTAGGTAATTTTTTAAAAAGATTTAATTACAGTTGTCGTTTTTGTGACGTCTACTGAGAAAACAGTATAGAGAATACCCCCACTGAATGTTCTTATTCTGGAATAACTGTTATATTCTTGAAACAATGACCTTGTCTGGTGACACTTAGTGGTAAGGCCAGAGAGCATCTGATTTTCAAAGTGTTTGAATTCATGCATGGTAATTTCACCTTTTAAAAAAATTTAACATTTTGACTAAATGAGTCCTTTGACTTTTAACAGTAATCTAAGGCAGGCTCAAATAAGTAATATGTGCTCTTGATATATTGATTGAGAAATAGAAAAATCTTTTCGAGAAGGTTTACTGTTTGGGGAAACTTTAAATTTATTGGATTATACCATTTTGTGTATATTAAAGTATATTAACATACTGTATAAAAGAGACTGATATAAGCAATACCAATGTGCCTATTTTACAGGTTAATAAATTATCATTTTGTCATGATTATTGCAGAATTTTTAAATGATAATAATGATACATTATAGGTACAATTCATGTCTTCCCAAACCTCATAACCTTCCTTCTCAGAAGTAGTTCCTACCTTGAAATTAAGGAATTTTAGTCCTAAAAATTTTTACATTGGTATTATACAGTTATGTTCCAAAATTGTTGATGATATTATTAAGCATATTTTTGAATTATAAATGGTATCACTCTATGTTTGTCATTCTGCAGTTTGCTTTTTACCTCAACATCCTTTTTTGAGATTTATTTTCATTGACATATTTTTATGGTATTCCATTTAAAGAATACGCCCCAGTTTGTTTCTCCATTCATCTCTTCACACACATTTGGATAATTTCTCTTTTCAACTATTGCCAACAATGCTACAGTGGACATTCTTGGGCCTGTCTCCTTGTGCTTACGTGTAAGATTTTTTGCCTGATTATATACCTATAATTGATGGTGGAATTACTGGGCATATGTGTATATTTAACTTTGTTTGATGTCAAGTTGTTCTTCATGGTGGTGTACCAGTTTACATGTCAGCCGCATCCTCAGACATTTTACAAACACTTTATTGAGATATAATCCCTATCAAGATCCCAATGACATTTTTTGCAAAAGTAAAGAAAACACTTCTAAAATTTATATGGAACCACTTGTTGTTTAGTCACTAAGTTATGTCCAGCTCTTCTGTGACCCCACGGACTGTAGCCCACCAGGCTTCTCTGTCCATTGGATTTCCCAGGCAAGAATACTGGAGTGGGTTGCCATTTGCTTCTCCAGGGGATCTTCCCAACCCAGGGACTGAACCTGCATCTCCTATATTGATAGGCAGATTCTTTTTACCACTGAGCTACCAGGGAAGCCCTGTATTGGAACCACAGAAGATTGCAATAACCAAAGAAATCCTGAGAATGAAGAACAAAGCAGGAAATATCACACTCCCTGATTTCAAGTTGTAGTATTAAGTTATAGTAATCAAAACAACATTGTACTAGCATAAAAGCAGATGAATAGACCAATGAAACAACTGAAAGCCCAGAAATCAACCCAAGCAGTCAACTAATGTTTGACAAAGGAGCCAAGAAAACTCAATGGAGAAAAGACAGTTTTTTCAATAAATGGTGCTGGAATAATTGAATATTCACATGTAAAAAATGTAACTGGACCCCTATATCACACCGCTCACAAAAATTAGCTTGAAATGGATAGGAGAATTAAATGTAAGACCTGACACTATGAAACTCCTAGAAGAAAACATAGGATTAAAGCTGCCTGTCATGGGCCTTGGAAATGATATATTAGATATGACACCTAAACCACTAGTAACAAAATAAAAAAGTGAGATTATATTAAAAAGCTTCTGTGCAGGAAGGAAACCATCAACAAAATAAAGGTGACCTATGGAATGGGAGAAAATAATTTCAAGTTGTATACCTTAAAGGGGATTAATATCCAAAATATGTAAAGAACTCATACAACTCAAGAGAAAAAAGAAAGGAGGAAACAAAAAAAAAAACCCACAAGCAATCCAATCAAAAAATGGGCAGAGGAACTGAATAGACATTTTCCAAAGGACTTGGAATATTTTCCAAGCAAAGAGAAACTAAAGAGCCTCTTGATGAAGGTGAAAGAGGAGAGTGAAAAAGCAGGCATTCAAAAAACTAAGATCATGGCATCTGGTCCCATCACTTCATGGCAAATAGATGGGGAAACAATGGAAACAGTGACAGATTTTATTTTCTTGGATTCCAAAATCACTGCAGATGGTGATTGCAGCCATGAAATTAAAAGACGCTTGCTCCTTGGAAGAAAAGCTGTGACCAACCTAGACAGCATATTAAAAAGCAGAGACATTACTTTGCCAACAAAGGTCCATCTAGTCAAAGCTATGGTTTTTCCAGTAGTCATGTATGGATGTGAGAGTTGGACCATAAAGAAGGCTGAGCACCGCAGAATTGATGCTTTTGAACTGTGGTGTTGAAGAAGACTCTTGAGAGTCCCTTGGACTGCAAGGAGATCAAACCAGTTAATCCTAAAGGAAATCAGTTCTGAATATTCATTGGAAGTACTGATGCTGAAGCTGAACTCCAATTCTTTAGCCATCTGATGCGAAGAGCCAACTCATTAGAAAAGACCCTGATGCTAGGAAAGATTGAAGACAGGAGGAGAAGGGGACGACAGGGGATGAGATGGTTGGATGACATCACCAACCTAATGGGCATAAGTCTGAGCAAGCTCAAGAAGATGGTGAAGGACAGGGAAGCCTGGCATACTGCAGTCCATAGGGTCACAGAGAGTCAGACATGAATGAGCAACTGAACAACAACAGCAAGGACTTACAAATGGCCAAAAGGTACGTGAAAATCTCTAATCATCAGACAAATGCATATCCAAACCACAATGAGGTATTACCTCACATTTGTTAAATTGGCTATCATCAGAAAGGGAAGAGAGGGTGAGATGTAAGGAAAGAGTAACATGGAAACTTACATTACCATATGTAAAATAGATAGCCAACGGGAATTTGCTGTATGGCTCAGGAAACTCAAACAAGGGCTCTGTATCAACCTAGAAGGTTGGGATGGGGAGAGAGATGGGAGGGAGGTTCAAAAGGGAGGGGATATATGTATACCTATGGCTGATTCATGTTGAGGTTTGACAGAAAACAACAGAAGTCTGTAAAGCAATTATCCTTCAATATAAAAATAATTTTAAAAAAAGGAGAGAAGAGTTAACAAGGCTTCCCAGGTGGTGCTAGTGGTAAAGAACCCACCTGCCAATGTAGGAGACTTAAGAGACTCGAATTCATTCCCAGGGTCAGGATGGTGCCCTAGAAAAGGAGATGGCAACCCACTCCAGTATTCTTGCCTGGAGAATCTGATGGGCAGAGGAGCCTAGTAGCCTACAGTCCATCAGACCACAAAGAGTTGAACATGGCTGAAGCAACTTAGCATACAGCACGCACAGCAAAGATGTGTAGAAAAGGGAACCCTGTGCACTGTTGGTGGAAATTTAAATTGATGCAGCCGCTGTGGAAAACAGTGGAAAGGAAGTTCCTCGAAGAGTTAAAAGTTAAACTGTCATATGACCTAGCAATTCCACTTCTGGATATTTATCCAAAGGAAGATACTTTTGGTATTTATCTCAAAAAGATATTGAACCCTGTATTAATTGCAGCATTATCTAGAAATGCCAAAACATGGAAGCAATTTGTGTCCATCAGTTATTGAATGGATACAGAAAATGCATTTACACACACACACATACACACACAGACACACACACACACACAGGAATATTACTCAGCCATAAAAAGAAAGAAATTCTGCAATTTGTGACAATATGAATGAACCTGGAATGCATAATGCTAAGTGAAACAAGTCAGACAAATTGAAAAAAAAAAAAAGCCAAACTCATAGAAAAAGAGATTATACGTGTGTTTACCAGAGGTGGAGGGTAGAAGGATGGTGAATTGTAGGAAAGTGCTCCCAAGGTACAAATTTCCAGTTTTAAGTTTAATAAGTATTAGGGATGTAATGTACAACATGATGACTGTAGTTAACACTCCCATATGATATATAGTAAAGTTGTTAAGAGAGTAAATTATAAAAGTTCTCATCACAAAGAGAAAATTTTTTCTTTTTATTGAAATATACTTGATGTACAATGTGTTAACTTCTGCTGTACAGCAGAGTGATTCCGTTACACACACACACATATACACATTCTTTTTTTAATATTCTTTCCCATTATTGTTTATCACAGAATATCGGATACAGTTCCCTGTGCTATACAGTAGGACCTTATTGTTTATTCATTTTATATTAATATATAATAGTTTGCATCTGCTAACCCCAGGCTCCCACTCTATCACTCTCCCACACCCTTTCTCCCCCTTGGCAACCACAAGTCTATTCTCCTTGTCTGTGAGTCTGTTTCTGTTTCATAAAAGTTTATTTGTGTCATATTTTAGAGTCCACATATAAGTGATATCATATGGTATTTGTTTTTTTCTGATTTACTTCACTTAGTATGATAATCTCTAGTTGCATCCTGTGTGTGTGGTAGTCACTCAGTCGTGTCCAATTCTTTGTGACCCCATGGACTATAGCCTGCCAGGCTCCTCTGTCCATGGAATTTTCCAGACAAGAATGCTGGAGTGGGTTGCCATTTCCTTCTCCAGGGGATTTTCCTAACCCAGGGATCGAACCTGGGTCTCCAGCATTGCAGGCAGATTCTTTAGCATCTGAGCCACCAGGGAAACCCCCATGTTGCTGCAAATGGCATTCTTGCATTCTTTTTTATGGCTGAATAGTATTCCATTGTATATATGTACCATATCTTTATCCATTCATCTGTCAATGGACATTTAGGTGGTTTCCATGTCTTGGCTGTTTTCATTCTTTTCTTTTTATTATATATGTGAGATGATAGATGTTAGCTGAATCTATTGCAATAATCATTTCACAATATACATAAATCAAATCATCATGCTGTAATCTTAAACTGATACAGTGATGTATGTTGATTATTTCTCAATGAAATAAGAAAAAAATTAATATAAATCAAACAAACAAAATTTTCAAAGATGATGTTAAGATACATTTTTTCTGGGTGTCCACTTTCATTGTATTGTATTGTAAGATTACTTTCTTGTGATTGTGTGGCTCTGGGAACTTTATATTTTTGGAATCGGGTTAATTTTTATAATTTTACTCTCTAAGGGGAATACTAAGAAAGAAGAGACAAATGTAATTACAGAAAGACAAAAGAAAGGCAGAGAGTTGGCATTAATGAATTCAGTGATATCTTTGGAAGTTTTAAGGAAGTTTCCTGTAGTAGAAATCTGTAGCTGAAGAATTAAAGTTAAATCTTGTATCTGCCAACATTTATTAACTAACTGAAATATGTAGGTATTTACAGTAATTCAAAAATAAGCTTCAGACGTTTTTACCCTATACTGGATAACTGAATTTAAGGATAAAGAATAATAGTGACTGGCCAAAAGTAGTATTGTGAAGGGTTTTAAATTGTAAGAAATCGAGAATAAAGATAGCAGGTGTCAGAATCAAGTGACTAAGAAAGAATTATGTATGCCAGTGTTCTACTAGAGTTTTAAGAGTTTTAGTGCTAGTTTGGAGTGAAGCATTGGATGCACAAGATTTCAGTTAGGGTTTTAGTGATGAAATAAGGAAGGAAGGAAGAGAATAATTCTTAATGGATTGAAACTATCTGCTGAAATGAATCTCCTCCATGCCTTTCCTCTAATTGTAGGAGATGGTTTATTGGAAATCTCAAGTTTGAACTACTCAGGTCCTGTATCCCATCCCTCTAGGGCCAGCTCAGCCCTTCATCCTGTCAAAGCAGATAAAACAGAACAGCCTGCAATTTGCTATAAAGGGGTCCTTGGGATAAAGCATTTTAATGTCCATAAAGAGTAGACAAGACCTTCATTTTTAAAGACTCCCATGGAACATTTCAAATGGCATGGATTTGTCTTGATACCCTTTGCCAAAATTAATAGATTTGGGATACAGACTTGGAGAAAAGCTGAGCATATAGATCTGCTTATTATCCAATAATATTTTGCTATATTTGATCTTTTTTTTGCCAGGATCCCCTAAAACCAACATCGCATTAAGTAAGTAATACTAAATAAGAGGGCTACTAGTTTTTAGACCTGTGTCAACTAAACATAGGAGGAATACAGAGTTACAACAATATTATTTTAGAAGCTAAAAATCAAGTATAATGATCTAGAGAATTAATTAAATTGATCTAGTTTAACCCATTGTTTTTAAAAAATTTTTACCTCTATTTATCAGTCTGTGGTTGAACTGCTTTTCTGGTTCCAAAAGGCTATTCCAACCAAGAGCCTTCTTTTGAGGAAATAACGTGGGGTAATAAAATACCAAGTGCGTTATTTTGAATTCTTCTCATGCTTGAGAACAGAAATATCTTAAGCTTTGATAGAATGGTGCAATTTTATATTTTCCATTTGACTACTTTAAAAGGTTCATTGTCTTTTAATTAAACTACGGGGGGAAGAACAGAGATTAAAAGATGTAGTACTATAAAGGGGATGGCTTTTAGCTACTAGTACTTGAGTGAAGACACTACAATAAAAGCAAGATGGAGTGCAGCAACAAGTTTTGTGCCTTGAAGCCTCCTCCTGTTTGACTGTGGCAGTAATTTGAAGTTAATTTGTGCAGCTTCTTAATAAAAGACTGTGTTTTATATCCCTTGATTCTCCCCAGCATCTTTTCTCAGCTGTTCTTTTATCTTCCCTTTCATGAGACCTGCTGCAGCTTACAACTAGATATGATAATGAGGTAAACCAGTTTAGGTGAGAAGCTTTGACCAGGCTCAGTACATGGATGTTTCCTATTCATCAGCATTTTTAACTTTCCACAAAATAACCACCTCAAATAGCCCCTGCCTCTAATCTCCCACATTCTGTTCTTACTGATGAGTGGAGGTCTACTTCCTCCTGTAGTGATTTGTAGTTTTAGCATGGAGTGAATGTTTGGGTTTCTACATTTGGGAATATTATTGCCTGGTAGTTCTTATTTTCCTTTGTCTGCACGAAAAAAATTTTTTTTTCTTTGTGTCTGTTTTTCTCCCTTTGCTTTCTACTCCCCCACATGTCCCCAAGTCCTTCAAGCCAATGAGGCTGTGGTGACACCTTCTGGGCAGTGCTGGGAGTGAATTGCAGCCATAAGTTCCATGTTGGTGTTCACATACCAAAGATTTGGTGTGTACTACTAAATTTAGTTTGCTTCATCAAAAGAACTGAAACAGCATTCTGCTTCTGCTCAGTTTCTAGAACCTGTTAAATATCGATGTCATTTCTTACAATGAGCAGGGATTTGCAGTTAGCTAAATAAAATGGCAGTGAGTATGCCTGCTTAATAAACCTAAGGATATGGTACTTGGTTGAGCCTAAAAATAATGTTAACAGAGGAAAAATTAATAATTACCTGTAATTAGAATATCAGCACTGTACACTATTGTTTTTTTTCCATGCTCTGATGCAACAATATCATGGCAGCGGAAGAATGTGCTATAAACAATATCGGTAGAAACAGTGTCATCCATCATGACCATCCACTGCTGGGCCAGCGTGGGATGAAGTTTTCTCCAGAGACATTCTTGTCCTCCCATATTGCTCATTAGTTTTAAGAAACACGTAATAATTCTTAGTAGGTTCTATTGGATCCTTGCTGTTTTCTGATCAGACTTCATTCCTTCCACCTCTACTTCAAAGTTAGTTTAACCCTTGTATTAAAAGATTTTAAATTATGCTTTTTCATACACTGATGAATACAATAACGGTTTACTGTTATCAATTTATTTATTCATTTTTTAGCTGGCCTTTGTTTGAACACTGATCATGCTAAAAGCTACAGTTTTAAAGGAAATCACTAGATAGTACTACCAAACCGTATGAAGTTTATTACGAAGTAATTTTAGAGATCTCAGAAATCTTTCCCCTGTTTTCTTCAATAACTGAATAGCAAATGCAGAAGTATCAGACAACAAAGCTGCGGCTAGCTGTCAAAGCAGCCATAAAGCTAGCCATCTCTATAACATTACCTTAGGGCAGTGTCAAATGGAAAAGCACAAGACACTAGACATAAGGACAAGGACAACTGGTACCGCTGGTTATACAGCATTTAAAACGACACTGTGTGCTCTTTGCATCATTCTTTGGTCAAATATTGCATACTCCATAAATGATATATGCACTTATATTTGCTATAGAAATCAATATTCCTATCACTACTACGTAATAAAATTGAGGCAAGTACACACTGCCTTCTAATTTTGATTTGCAAACACATGATAGATAGCTGAAAAATCGGGGGAAATTCTTTTCTGAAGTTAAAATAAAATAAAGCTAATTCAAAATACTAACTGTGTGAATAAGTAACAAAAATCATGTAGCAACTGTGGAGATGATGGTTTTATTTGAAGAGTGGGGGAGGGAAAAGAATGCTAGAAGGAAGCAAAAACACAATTTGGCCTAAAATTGAATTTCTCTGATAAGGCATTTCAGAAGCAGCTTGTCTTATTCACTCAGCAGCAAAATAATCATATGCGCTTTAATAATCTTTATTTTACAGGAGTATGTTGCCAGGGTAACGGGATGTAAGCAGGGGAACAGCACCTTGCAGATCACAAAGGCAAATCTGTGGAAAGAAATTTCACTGAGTTTCTCTTTTCCTTACCAGTGTAATAACGACTCTTATTTTTCCTGCAATATTTAATAATCTCACATAAACAGTCTTTTCCCTTTCCCTTCTCTATATCTGTTTGAACATGGACAATAACATAAATCTGGAACTGTCAAGCTCAGTGGGTTAAGCAAAAAAACAGATGTTATATCTTTAGCATTTTTATGTAATTACTTTTTATTACTGTTTTACCCTATCGCCATCCCTCCCAATCTTACTGTTATTTCCTTCTCTTCTGCAAACCAATCTGATGATAGTGTGCCAAGTAGGGCGGGCTTGAGGTGGGAGTTGGTATTAATATTTGGCTACATTAATCAAAATTTTTTATTAGCTAAGCTTGGCTGCATGAAGATTTTAAAGAGGCAGAAACTGCAACTTAAAGCATCTATCTTTTTGTAAGGGGGTAAAGCGAATTATAGCAAATAGAGTGACAAGCATTCAGGCCAAAAGCTGCAAAAATAATATTTTCATTACATTCGTGCACATACAAACATACATACACATACATATGTACATAAGAGAGGAGTGAAGAAGGAAAGGAAGCAATGTTTGATTCCTTCAGCTTTCCACTGGGCACTGGAACCTCAGTTTGTTCTAGGAAATTGGCTGGTTGAATTTATGGCTCAAACAAAATGAAAGTTGCCAATGCCTTTCAAAAGAAATAGAAAACTAGCCATAAGAATGTGACTGCTGATCATTTGATTGGATCAGATTTATGACAAAGCTATGGCTTATAAATGTTTGCCTGTCATTATCCTTGCCAAAAGCCATAGGCTGTGAAAGTGCATATAGAAACAAAGTAATATTAGGCTGTGGGGCTGGAAAAAATTTTTTAAAAAGCCTTCATGAAATTAGATATGAAAATCTATATTCAAATCATGATTAAAGGCTTGACTTCTGCCAAGAATTTTAAGTTAATGCTCTTAGTTTTAACATGCTCACTGTGAACCCATTATATAGCTCATACAGTTCTTTATCTAAGTCTATAAGATAATGAGCAACCATAAACAGGTGCTCAAAAGCCATTTCTGGATGGATATCATTATACATTATATTCTTTCTGGGTTTTGGTGAAATTTATTGAAGTGTAGTTTATATTATTTTTATTCTTAGACATTACTCTTTCATCTTAGATAACCCTGCACAAATACTTAAAATTTTCAAGCTAATTAAACCAATCTTAAAACAGGTAATGGTAAAAGAAAAAGTAAAATATTAAAAGGCCAAAGACTCATTAAAATGGCAAATTGTAAAGAAAACATTCCATGGTGGTGTGGATATTGTATCTCAGATGTTCAGAAAAATGGAAGGTTACATTTGAAATAGCAAGATTTCTGATGTTCCAGAAATAATTTTAAACCCAAATGCTACAGGAACCAAAGCTTGATTATCTTCAAGCATCATTGAATGTTCTTGAGAAAAATGTTAAACTCAACAGAGTCCATTTAAAATTTTACTCTATATTAAAAAACTGTTGGTTTAAACTCAGCACGTGATTATTCATTCTACATAGAGTCAATTTATTGGGGGAGTTTTTTTAGAGCCAATATTTTCTTTGATAAAAAATATCTATTGACCTCTATAATGTCAATTATTTCTTAAGAGCTTATAAATTCCCTTAGATAATGTAGCCAAAAGGGAGTACATTTTTCTATTCTTGGGCTCCTGTTTATATCTTAGATTCAATGTTCAGTGGAAATATGGTTAGCAACTTGGAGCACAGAATCGCATGTCTGTTTTCTTAGAATTCGAGCCATTGTTTGTTCTTGATACATGAAAATCACCAGTAACTCTACATTTTTAATTGTTTTGAAGATGAGCATATGGTTGGCAAGTGAAAGCATGGTGGTAGGTAAACACTGTTAATTTAGTAATCTTACTTCAGCTATCATAATTTTCAAATCAGCTGCTAGTATTTGCTGTTTCTTATTTGGTGAAAAAGAATTATTTTTCCTTGCTGCCTAAATTTCATGTAGTTTGGAATTCTGTGTAACAAGATCTTAAAATGGGACTATCCCTGTTTGTTTTAGCTGAGTCTTAAAAAAAGATGTGAAAGTAAGATATGGCACCACCCTCCAGTTTTTATGTGAAGAGGAGGGAGAAAGCCAATTATGTGATTCTTAAGCCACTAACCATGTCATGGATATAAAAGAATTGGGAGATTGGAAATTAAGAAATGGAAGATTTTCAGAGAGAGCTGGTATGTTGAGTGTCCCATCACATCTGCAAGAAGTAAAGATGCATCTCCTTTCATCTGAACCCAGGAGAGAAGCTTTGTGGAGATGACCTGGAAAGCTAAATAATTGACCCCTGCATATTCAGAACTGCTATCTGACTAATGCCTGAAAAATCTAGATCCTGATATTGATTTGTGAGCTGCTTTAAAAGTGAAGTAATGAAGAGGTAGCTGTGTTAAGTAACCTACATTTTCAGGTTTTTTTGGAGCAAATGTTGCTGAAATATATGTCATGGATCAGAGGTTGTCCATATGCACAAGAGAGATGACCCAAGGTTGTCTTAGATCCATAGAACATCTGGAGGAGCCCAGTGATTCCAATAAGTGAAGCGAACTGCCCATTTTGGCAGTAACAGTAAGCAGAAAGAGGGCTTCACCCAAGTCAAAAGATCTGCAAGTGAGAGTCAGACATCCTGTTTACCACTGCAAGCATACAGGCTATGGCAGGACTGAACTGGGAAGGAAAAGTAGTTATAACATTGAAATTTAAAGTTTTTATTACCAAACTGGACTAGAGGTATTAATTGTTACATATTTTTTAATACCTGTAAATGAACAGAAACATTAAATCTGCCCTAAATTTCATGCATGGGCATGGGAAGTCCCATAGAATAAATTATCATACTGAAAGGCAACAATAACTTTTTTATTATTACATTTATTCAGTTTATGATTGTGTGTGTGTGTGTGTGTGTGTGTGTGTGTCAAAAAAGAATAAAAGAGGTGAGTTGTTGGGACTTCCTTGGTGTTCCAGTGGCTAAAACTCCGCGTTCCCAATGCAGGGGGCCCGAGTTTGATCCCTGGTTAGGAAACTAGATCCCACATGCTGTAGCTAAGAGTTCACATGCTGCAACTAAAGATTCCCCACAGGCCACAATTAAAAGATCCTGCATGCCTTGACAAAGATCCGGCACAGCCAAATAAATAAATAAATGTTAGATGAGAAGAAGAAGAGCTGCGTATTGGGAAATACCATTACACGTTTCTTTCAATCTCTAGCTTATTATGTCTATCTTGGCAGACAGTATCTCTGCCCAATCTACTGAGCCCTATCCATACCTCAGTGAGAAGGTAGTAAAGCCAGGCAAAAAAAAGAATAGTAGACTGGAAATTTTTGATAGATTGTTTTATCCATGTGATTTTATCTCTTTTCCAAAACCCCTCTTACAGCCTTTCTCAATTGAAAATTTTGCCACATCTTTCTTTGTCTAGAACTTAGGAAAGGGTATTAAAAATCAAGGGGCCTTGAATAACCAGCAAACTGTATTATATATTACTAAACATCAGAAAATTAACGGTAGTATTTTTAGAAGGACACGATCGAGTTCTTAATTCAGTATATGGATTAAATAAAAACTAGATGTTGTAAGTGAATGCAATGTTTTCTAAAAGCTCTGAATAATCTTTAATAAATTTTAAATACATAAGAAAAATCTCTAAAACATTTTCCAAATATATATATGCTATTTTCATTACTGCTTCCAGTTTGGTTTCCTAGGGATCCCTTGGCCTCGGAGTTTTGCTGGGCTTGATTAGGCTGTAGCTGTACTTGTGCCTTTTATTTAATAGTCAGATGTTAGAAAAAGTAATATTAAAGTGGGAAATTCATAGAACTCTTTGGAGGGCATTTGGTTGAAAAACTGGAAGCTGATGCTGATGGTGTGCAGATGACAAAGGAGAGATGATGTGAATATCATAAATTAGGTCTCATCAGGCCCCCTAGGGGTGAACCTATAATGCTCTCTACAAAAGCTACTTTCTCTCTTGACCTTAACAGAAATTATGTATCTCAATTCAGACAAAGAAATTAAAGTATTTTCTAGTCTGTCTCTCCCTCTCAATCAATTTTTAAATATGTTTAATCTCAGTGCTCTTAAATTATTTAATAATTCTTATTAGTTGGATGAGATTTTGTTCATCATTTGTGGAGTGTTTATGTTAAATCTATGCTAATATCAATGTTTTTTTCCTCTGAAGTTCACTTGTATACAAATGTATTTGTATACAAATACATAAAAATATGTGTACTTACTATAAAAATAATAGATATTACTAAAAATTGTTATTGAAACATATAATTAAGGAAATTGACTCTTTATTAAACATGTCTAATTGTGCTTATAATTTTAGCACAGTGAAGCACACTGAAATGATGTCTGACCAGTTCAAGTCTTGACTCAGCCAACTTAATAGTTTTGAGACTTTGGGGCATCAAAAGATTTTCTGTCTCTTACCTGTATTATGAGAATAGTACTTCTTAGCCTGCTTAAATGACAGAGTTATTGAAAAGATCAAGATTAGGAAATATATAAAGGGTAATGTGTATCTAAATAATATATTAATAGCTATCTTTTTACATATTTTATTCTTTTTCATTATATGATTTAGTCATATTCATGATTTTTTTCATTATTATGATATTAAATGCACAAAAGTATCCAATTGTGCTTCCTCATTTCCACTACTAAGAATTGAGTGAAGATAAAGTATATTTTCAGTCAACCAGAAGATTTATCATATCCCACAATTAAAGGCAAGTCTTAAATTTGAGGGAAAATAGGAATTTCATTAGTTTTCATTCACTCAGAAAAATGGAGTCAAAGCTGTTAGAATAGGGACATCGCAAGGAACAAGTCTTATCATAAGAATGCCGAAAAAAAACTATAAAGAGCTTTCCTGAACATTCTATTTAAACATCTAAGCCTGCATTTTGACTTTTGGATAACAAATTTCACTATCTCTGTATCTTTTTTTCCTCTTGGCATGTTTAGGGGCTATTGCTAAACTTGAAACAACAATTTTTAGAAATAGTATAGTATCATTGACCCTGAGAATCCCTCCCTCCTTCCCTCACATCTATACTCTTTTAATCACAAGTGGTTGGACACATTTGAGTAATCTGATGTTAGAAAATTGATGGACAAGTTATTATCTTGGCTATAGTTTTATGCCAGTAAAACGTGTGATAACCAAAATGTGCTAACCCTTCCAAACAGGAACGCACCAGAAACGTTAGCCAAAAACCAGGGATAGGTGACTTCTCTAGACAACCATAAGCAATTTTCCAGTTTCTAGTTTTAAGAATCATGAATCAAGAACTTGTGATGTGAAGTTAGAAAACAAGAACCTTCTAACATCTATGCTTTGTTCATAAACAAAATGTTTTAAATAAAAGGCTCTGCATACTTTTATTCCTTTAGGGCAAATCCTATTTATAATGTTTCTTCTCTCATCAAAGAATAGTATAGGTTTACAGGACATTTTCCCCCCACAAATTAGTTTAAGGCATGTATGTACAGGTCAATTAAGAAGACCTGATAAATAATTCCTTTTCAGATTTTAAAAACTATTTTGTCATTCATATTAGTTAACACTTTATTGTGTCTTCTATATGAATGACGTAGAAAGCATTTTCCAAAGGGTAGGAAAAATATGTTCCATGAAATCCAGGAATTTGCAAGTTAGGAAATTATTTCTATGCTACATTTAGATAAGAGAAATTTCCTTTGTTTCCTGTCCTCAGTCTGAATTTGTATTTCTCTAACTTTGATATATTTTGTATTATGGACAAGGGAAAAGCAAATTTTTATTTTATTGTTAAAATGATTATTTTAACCATTATGATATGAACCATCTACTTATTTTATAGATGGTTAACTGAGATACTAGTAAGATTGTAATTGTATGTCTGTGTTGCAATTCAAATCTTTTGATTCTCAGTAGACTGGCCACATACACTGGTATTAATTGTGGGCTTTTTGTGGCTGTTGTGTTTGAAATGGTTGCTGACCTCTTGTTGTAGTTACAGGGTGGATCTTGGCATGACCTACTTCAATATAATTCTCATTAGTAACTCCATTGAAGTGTTAAATGATAAATCCTTTCAATTTTTTCTTTGGGTAATCCTAACTTAACCATATTATGAAAATAGAAGTAGCTCTCTAAGGAAGCAGGAGGGGTGTGTGTGTGTGTGTGTGTGTGTGTGTGTGTGTGTGTGTGTGTGTGTGTGTGTGTGTGTGTCTTTAGTTCTGAAGAGCAGATACTTTGGGCTTCCTTTTGTCTCTAGGAATGTTATTTAAAGCTGTTCTTGACATTTTCCTTGTAATGCAAGGATTTGTAAAACTGCTTTTTCATTTCAGGGCATGAATATAACATGCAAATATCACAAGTCTTAAATGAACCGATTTCTTACTCTTAAAGCAGAGTGACTACCCATCTTTATCCCACCATAAAGTATCACGATGAGGGTGATGCACTCCAACTGTGATAAATCATGTCAGAAAGAAACTAGCTTGTCTTTAAACTCTAAGTGTATTTACACCTAAATTTTGAGACAGTGGGAATCATCTGCAAAAATTGTCAGTGATCAGCTAACAAGTTCTTCATTGAAAGCAAAGATAACTTTTTCTCTTGGCTAATTATGGACCTCCAAACCTAGATCAAGAAACACCTGGAGTAACAGGCAAATTTGGCCTTGGAGTACAGAATGAAGCAGGGCAAAGGCTAATAGTTCTGCCAAGAGAACTCACTGGTCATAGCAAACACCCTCTTCCAACAACAGAAGAGAAAACTCTACACATGGACATCACCAGATGGTCAACACCGAAATCAGATTGATTATATTCTTTGCAGCCAAAGATGGAGAAGAAGTCAGCAAAAACAAGACTGGGAGCTGGCTATGGCTCAAATCATGAATAGCTTATTGCCAAATTCAGACTTAAATTGAAGAAAGTAGGGAAAACCACTAGACCATTCAGGTATGACCTAGATCAAATCCCTTATGACTATACAGTGGAAGTGAGAAATAGATTTAAGGGACTAGATCTGATAGACAGAGTGCCTGATGAACTACGGACAGAGGTTCATGGCATTGTACAGGAGACAGGAATCAAGACCATCCCCAAGAAAATGAAATGCAAAAAAGCAAAATGGCTGTCTGAGGAGGCCTTACAAATAGCTGTGAAAAGAAGGGAAGCAAAAAGCAAAGGAGAAAAGGAAAGATATACCCATTTGAATGCAGAGTTCCAAAGAATAGCAAGGAGAGATAAGAAAGCATTCCTCAGCAATCAATGCAAAGAAATAAAGGAAAACAATAGAATGGGAAAGACTCGAGATCTCTTCAAGAAAATTAGAGATACCAAGGGAACATTTCATACAAAGATGGGCTCAATAAAGGAGAGAAATGGTATGGACCTAACAGAAGCAGAAGATATTAAGGAGAGGTGGCAAGAATACACAGAACTGTACAAAAAAGATTTTCACAACCCAGATAATCACGATGGTGTGATCACTCACACTCACCTAGAGCCAGACATCCTGGAATATGAAGTCAAGTGGGCCTTAGGAAGCATGACTACAAACAAAGCTAGTGGAGGTGATGGAATTCCAGTTGAGCTACTTCAAATCCTCAAAGATGATTCTGTGAAAATGCTGCACTCAATATGCCAGCAAATTTGGAAAACTCAGCAGTGGCCACAGGACTGGAAAAGGTCAGTTTTCATTCCAATCCCAAAGAAAGGCAATGCCAAAGAATGCTCAAACTACTGCACAGTTGCACTCATCTCACATCCTAGTAAAGTAGGATGCTCAAAATTGCTCAAAATATGCTCAAAATTCTCCAAGCCAGGCTTCAGCAATACATGGACCGTGAAGTTGCAGATTGTCAAGCTGGTTTTAGAAAAGGCAGAGAAGCCAGAGATCAAATTGCCAACATCCACTGGATCATCGAAAAAGCAAGAGAGTTCCAGAAAAACATCTATTTCTGCTTTATTGATTATGCCAAAGCCTTTGACTGTGTGGATCACAATAAACTGTGGAAAATTCTGAAAGAGATGGGAATACCAGACCATCTGACCTGTCTCTTGAGAAACCTGTATGCAGGTCAGGAAGCAACAATTAGAACTGGACATGGAACAACAGACTGGTTCCAAATAGGAAAAGGAGTATGTCAAGGCTGTATATTGTCACCCTGCTTATTTAACTTCTATGCAGAGTACATCATGAGAAACGCTGGGCTGGAAGTAACCCAAGCTGGAATCAAGATTGCCGGGAGAAATATCAATAACCTCAGATATGCAGATGACACCACCCTTATGGCAGAAAGTGAAGAACTAAAAAGCCTCTTGATGAAAATGAAAGAGGAGAGTGAAAAAGTTGGCTTAAAGCTCAACCTTCAGAAAACTAAGATCATGGCATCTGGTCCCATCACTTCATGGCAAAAGATGGGGAAACAGTGGCTGACTTTATTTATTTATTTATTTATTTTGGCTCCAGAATCACTGCAGATGTTGATTGCAGCCATGAAATTAAAAGACGCTTACTCCTTGGAAGGAAAGTTATGACCAACCTAGACAGTGTATTAATAAGCAGAGACATTACTTTGCCAACAAAGGTCCGTCTAGTCAAGGCTATGGTTTTTCCAGTAGTCATGTTTGGATGTGAGAGTTGGATATAAAGATAGCTGAGTGCAGAAGAATTGATGCTTTTGAACTGTGGTGTTGGAGAAGACTCTTGAGAGTCCCTTGGACTGCAAGGAGATCCAACCAGTCCATCCTAAAGGAGATCAGTCCTGGATGTTCATTGGAAGGACTGATGTTGAAGCTGAAACTCCAATACTTTGGCCACCTGATTTGAAGAGCTGACTCATTTGAAAAGCTTCTAATGCTGGGAAGGATTGGGGGAAGGAGGAGAAGGGCATGACAGAGGATGAGATGGCTGGATGGCATCACCAACTCAATGGACATGGGTTTGGGTGGACTCCAGCAGTTGGTGATGGATAGGGAGGCTTGGTGTGCTGCGATTCATGGGGTCGCAAAGAGTCAGACACAATTGAGTGACTGAACTGAACTGTGCTGAAACTTAGATCACTGTTGCTGAGAAAGGAAATTGAAAAGGAAATTTCACAAGGGAAATGGATTCTCATCATTATAACCAACTATTTGTTATTGACTACCTTCTCTCCTCTTCTTCTCCACCTCCCCATCTCTCTGTACATCTTTCCACTTCAGGAGAAGTGAACATGTTTATGATTTTTTTCTCTCATTAAGCTCCACTCTCTCGTAAGTGAATAATGGGTGATAACCTAGTTGTACTAATGTAGTCTTATGTGCCAGAGATTCTTTAGCTCTCATGCCTAGTGAGGGTCTGCTTCTTTTCTTTCTCTCTTTTTAAAATCTCCTTTAGCTGGGGGAGAACTAACTTATAATCTACTTTAATTTTCACAAGGAGAGTGAAATACTTTTACATAAAGTTGTCTTTATTTAAATAAACCATCATATTTTCAACAGCTTAAATTAGATGATTTATTTTTTTCCCTGGCATGGTAACCTAGATTCTCCTGTCTTTTGAAATGGAAACTGTCCTAACCCCATAACCTCAACATCACTGTGAGTAAAACTCTTTCTAATTATATGACTGCGTTGTATGCACATTAGCATTGCTAATCAACCTACTGCAGTGGAGCTGTATCTTCTCTACTGATGTTCGTAGAATGTCCATTGATATAACTGCAGCTCTGTCCCAGTGCTTGGATGCTAGTGTATTTCAAACCACAAGTCAGAAATTCATAGTGAGTGCAAACCACAGTATATGGAAACATTTTAAGCTATGTATAATTCTATGTCACTAGCTGGAGTTTCCATACAGTTTTTATTTATCCAAAATATTCATAGTTCCTAATGTTATATTACACTGGATCTTTAGCTTAAAAATTAAATTTAAATGACAATTTGATCTCACTTGTTTTCAGTGTATTTTTGTTTCTTCTCTGATTGATAGGCAATCGTCTCTTCTGGGGAAAGATTTCTTAATCTGTGCTAAAGAATAGCTGATGATTTCTGAAAATCACTTTCAAAAAGCCTGTGTAACATCATCTGATTGGCAACAAATGAATATTTATTAATGTCCATTGGATTCTTGACATTCTACTAAGTTTTGCTGAGATTTCACTGAAGATAAACAGTGGTATATAACATTCAGCATTGAGAAAGGTGTAAAGGGGAAAAGATTTATGTGAATATAATTTTATACACATATAGGTTTGAAGAATTATTACATAATTAGAATGTATGTTTTAGAAAGTACATGGTATATCCCTAATGCATACAAACATGGAATATGATGAAAGAGGCATATATGGAATAATTTCTATATTTACTTTTGGAAACTAAAAGCCTTATGTAAAATCTTTCTCAAGTTAATGAGATACCAAGAATAAAGCATAATATAATAGGACCAAATGACACAACCAAATGACACATTTGACACAGCCTTATTTAGTGGAAATTATAGTTGAGTATAACTGTTGAAAGAAGAGTTTAAGATGTTAAAAAACAAAAAAAAATAAGATATTTGCAAGTCCATTGGCAGTAAAATGGCATGGCAAGAGTTTCATATTAAAAAGATGACTGGCAATTTTACATGAGACAAAAAGAATGGAGAAAGAAGTCAAAGAGTGGATTACCATGACTACTGTAGTAGTCAAAGTGAGAAAATTATGCTAAATTAAGTCCATAAAACAAATTAACAATTTTTAATGAGGGATTTGAGAAATAAAAGTTAGAGTAAAAGATTATTAGATTAAAAGATTAATGAAAGAAAGGAATACTGGTAAAAATAATCATTCATTCATTTAATCTCTCACTGGCACATTCGTTTGCACTGCTCTCTGCCAGCCACTGTGCTCAGAAGTATGTGAAGAATAAAAAGATTTATAAGAGAATTCCTGGACTGGCAATGTAGTATTAAGTTGAAAATTCTCCCACTAGCCAACATGCAGAAGTAGTAGCCAAACTACAACAAATAGCACTTTGAGTCTATAGCTGTGCTTGTCAGAAAGAAGAATCCTCAAGACCTAAAAATGGAGTTTAAAAAATAGAGTGGCAAGTTTGAGTAGTAACATGGGCTACCATGGGAATGGGTTAGGAGTGGGGGAATGTCCTGGCCCATGGATATAGGTTTAATAGCCAGTCAAGTTTGGCAATGGCACCCCACTCCAGTACTCTTGCCTGGAAAATCCCATGGATGGAGGAGCCTGGTAGGCTACAGTCCATGGAGTCGCTAAGAGTCGGACACGACTGAGTGACTTCACTTTCACTTTTCCCTTTCATGCACTGGAGAAGGAAATGGCAATCCACTCCGGTGTTCTTGCCTGGAGAATCCCAGGGACGGCGGAGCCTGGTGGGCTGCCGTCTATGGGGCCGCGCAGAGTCGGACACGACTGAAGCTACTTAGCAGCAGCAGCAAGTTTGGCAACCCTAGGGCTTTTTTTTTTTTTTTTCAACCCTAGGACTTTTATCAGAAGATAGAATATTTTTTTCTAACCTGCTCTCCTGCGTAGGCAGCCACAAGATTTTTTTCTCAACGTGGACTGTGTGTCTAAATGAATTAAAAAACTTCCCTGAGAATTTCTGACGAATAGTCATACCATTTTTTAGATTTGAGGTCTAAATTTACAATCCTTACAATCCATATGTTGAAAAATCAACATAAAAGTAGTAATCAAACATAAATCCTCCCTAGGTGCCTTACAAGAAACTTAGATAAAAGGTATTCTAGAAAGAAACACCTTCAACCCAGGCTACACTGTGTTTCCTCAGAGAATGCACTGCTCAACACTTTCCAAAAGTTACAAAAGAATGAGAGCATAATAAATTTTCAAAACAAATAGGTGAGAGTGTTTATGTACTTATAGACTATGAAAAAATTAGTAAAGAGTACTTCATATAACAGTAGAATGATATTGAAGAAAGAATGGCATTATTCTGAGTAAAAAAAAAAAAATCTCAAAAGATCATATAAAGTGTGATTCCATTTATGCATCTTGAAAATGATAAAACCGTAGTCAAGGTAAGCATTTTCATGATTGCCAGAAGTTAAGGGTGGGTAGAGAGGACTGGGGTAACTATAAAAGAGTAGCATGAGAGAGAACTTTGTGATGATGGAACATTCTGTATCTTGATTGCAGTCATGGTTACGTGAATCTATATATGTAATAAAATGACACAGAAGTATACACAGATAAACCAATGTAAATCTCCTGTGTTGCAGTTTGCTAGAGTTATTTATGATGTAGCATTGGTGGATACTGAATAAAAGGTACAAGGGACCTCCCTGTATTATCACTACAACTTCTTTTTAATCTATCATTATTTCAAAATAAAAAGTTCTCTAAAAAGGAACAATAAAAGTAGGGCTGGAACACTGAATAATAAAAATACTGAATAATTAATAATTTAAGACTCCCTTAAGAGTCTCATAGTCCTTGTATTATTTGAGAGGAAGATCTATTAACCAATTTTAGATTTTTTCAGTTTTCTATAGTAAAAGCTTAGGTATATCCATTAAAAATATAAAACTGTAATTAATGTGTGATTTCCAAACCAGCATCAGCTCAGTCACTCAGTTGTGTCTGACTCTGCAACCCGATGGACTGCAGCACACCAGGCTTCCCTGTCCATCACCAATTCCTGGAGCTTGCTCAAACTCATATCAATCAAGTCGGTGATGCCATCCAACTATTGCATCCTCTGTCATCCCCTTCTCCTCCTGCCATCAATTTTTCCCAGCATCAGGGTCTTTTCCAGTGAGTCAGCTCTTCACGTCAGGTAACCAAAGTGTTGGAGCTTCAGCTTCAGCATCAGTCCTTCCAATGAATATTCAGGACTGATTTCCTTTAGGATTGACTGGTTTGATCTCCTTGCAGTCCAGAGGACTCTCAAGAGTCTTCTCCAGCACCACAGTTCAAAAGCACTCAATTCTTCAGCACTCAGCTTTCTTTATGGTCCAACTCTCACATCCATACATGACCACTGGAAAAACTATAATTTTGACTATATGGACTTTTGTCATGAAAGTAATATCTCTGCTTTTTAACATGCTATCTAGGTTGGTCATAGCTTTTCTTCCAAGGAGCAAGCATCTTTTCATGACTGCAGTCACCATCTGCAGTGATTTTGGAGACCAAGAAAATAAAGTCTATCACTGTCTCCATTGTTTCCCCATCTGTTTGCCATGAAGTGGTGGGACTGGATACCAAGAGCTTAGTTTTGTGAATGCTGAGTTTTAAGCCAGCCTTTTCACTCTTCTCTTTCACTTTCATCAAAAGGCTCTTTAGTTCCTCTTCACTTTCTGCCATAAAGGTGGTGCCATCTGCATATCTGAGGTTATTGATATTGCTCCTGGCAATCTTGATTCCAGCTTGTGCTTCATCCAGCCCAGCATTCACATGATGTACTCTGCATATAAATTAAACAGGGTGACAATATACAGCCTTGACATACTCCTTTCCCAGTGTGAAACCAGTCTTTTGTTCCATGTCAAGTTCTAATTGTTGCTTCTTGACCTGCATACAGGTTTCTCCGGAGGCATGTGAGGTAGTCTGGTATTCCCATCTCTTTAAGAATTTTCCACAATTTGCTGTGATCTACACAGTCAAAGGCTTTGGTGTAGTCAATAAAGCAGAAGTAGATGTTTTTTCTGGAACTCTCTTGCTTTTTCTATGATCCAGCAGATGTTGGCAATTTGACCTCTGGTTCCTCTGTCTTTTCTAAATCCAGCTTGAACATCTGGAAGTTCTCAGTTCAAGTACTGTTAAAGCCTCTCTTGGAGAATTTTCAGCATTACTCTGCTAGCGTGTGAGATGAGTGCAACTGTGTGGTAGTTTGAACGTTTCTTGGCGTTGCCTTTCTTTGGGATTGGAATGAAAACTGACCTTTTCCAGTCCTGTGGCCACTGCTGAGTTTTCCAAATGTGTTGGCATAATGAGTGCAGCACTTTTACAGCATCATCTTTTAGGATTTGAAATAGCTCAGCTGGAATTCCATCACCTCCACTAACTTTGTTCTTAGTGATACTTCCTAAGGTCCACTTGACTTCGCACTCCAGGATGTCTAGCTGTAGGTGAGTGATCACACCATCGTGGTTATCTGGGTCATGAAGATCTTTTTTGCATTGTTCTTCTGTGTATTCTTGCCACCTCTTCTTAATAACTTTTGCTTCTGTTAGGTCCAGTTCTGTTAGAACAATATTAAAAGGCAAAAGGCTATGACACTGAAAGATGAACTCCAAACCAGTGTAAAGAAAGGGAATAGAGCAGAGTAAAGAAAATTTAGGAGATGAATTTTATTTCTGGAAGTGTAGTTAACTAAGTACTAACACCAACTTTCCATTTAAAATGCTGGATAAAAAAATGTTTAGACTTAATTCTTTCCATGAGTTGGTGGGAAAAAGAGGGAAATTCAAGCCTAAAAAGGAATGAAAAATAACCTAAATCAAGTAAGCAAAACACTGCAGCCAGCTTCCACCTTGAAGACATTTGCTAGATAGAGTTGAACCTTTGCCTTTTATGAGTTCCCAAGGGATCAAAATCCAAGAACTGTCCAAATGAATATCTTAGGGCTGGGTCCCCAAAGGAACAAAGAAGGGAACTAAGTAATTGGAATTAAAATTTGTTTCCTCTATTCTTCAGAAGGAAGAGTTGGATATTTAGATCTTTATTAAGCTTGGGCTATGATAAAGTAGGCTCAGAGGGTAAAGAGTCTGCCTGCAATGTGGAAGACCTGAGTTCAATCCCTGGGTCAGGAAGATCCCCTGGAGAAGGTATCAGCAACCCATTCCAGTATTCTTGCCTGGAAAATCCCATGGACGGAGGAGCCTGGCGGGCTACAGTCCATGGGGTGGCAAAGAGTTAGACATGACTGAGCGACTTCACTTTCACTTTCATGCAGAAATGGATGTGGAATTACTAAAAGAATGATAATGTCAGGTTATACATACATACATATATATTTTTTTGTTTGAAAAACTTAATTTCAGATAATCTTTAAGGAAAAAGCTGTATTAGAGATAAAGACAAGTTACTACATAAGTATGAAAGTTTCACTACTAGAAAGATACATTTCTAAATATATGTGATAAGAGAGGCTAAAATAACAATAAATATAACAATTGACAGAACTGTAGGAGAAATAGACAAATTGACCAACCTACTTTGAAGTATTTAACATGTATCTGTCAATTTTTGCAAGATTCATCTTACATTAATAAATTGGTTGCTATAATTAACCACTCATTAAAATTAAGAGCTAGACATACTTTTCCCATGTTTTATAGATATTCTTTATTTCCTTTATTATTTACTTTGTCAGGCATCCCTGGTGTCTTAGTGGTAAAGAATCCCCCTGCCAATGCAGGGGACGTGGCTTTGATCCCTGGTCTGGGAAGATCCCACATCCATGGGGCAATTAAGGCCGTGAGCCACAGCTACTGAGCCTGTGCTCTAGAGCCCATGCTCTGCAACAAGAGAAGACACTGCAACTAGAGAGTAGTCCACCCTACCACCACAACTAGAGAAGAGCCACACAGCAACAAGGACCCAGCACACCCAAAAATTAATTAATTAGAAAAAAAAAAACTTTGTCAACAGAAGACAGAAAAAGCCAAGGAAGTTCTAAGAAAGAATAAAGTAAAAATATTAAGTACAAAATAAGATGATAGAAATATACTCAAATATTAGTTTTTAGAAATGTAAAATGTACTAATCTTATAAGATTAAAAACAATGTCGGGTTTTTAAAAATTCATCTCCATTTTACTTATGAGAGACATACTTGACACATTAGGACACAGAGATTAGAAGTAAAAAGTAAAAGAAATGTATGAGGCAAACACTAATAAAAAGAAAGTTAGTATACTGATAGCAGATCCAGTGTTCTTTAAGGAAAAGGCTTTACTAGAAACAGCCTACTACAAACTATAAGATCAAAAACTCCAAAGGAAATATATAAGGAAAACTTGTGTGCACCTATTAACTATATACAGCAAAAACTGACAAAATTGTAAGAATAAAATTACAAATCTCTACTTACAGTGGGAGATTTAATACCCTTCTCTAGATAATTGCTCAAGCAGACAAATTATTATTAAGGCTAAAAAAGACTTGAACAATTAACAATGTGATCATGTTAACAATTAATTAACAATTAATAATTATTCAGTGTGCTAATGAATAGACTAGCACAGTGATTCCCATACTTAATGAATATAATTTTCAAATAAGTATGTGATGTTTGTAAGAATTTACCACATATGAGGACACAAAGCAAGCCGTAACAGAAGTTTAGTAAAATCAGTATTACACAAACTATATTCTCAATCCAACAAAATTAGAAATCAAACCCAGCAAAAAACCTCTCCTAGCCTTGGAAATTTAAAAACACAGTTCTAAATTAATGAGTCAGAATAAAAATTGCACTAGAAAATTGAAATTATTTAGAATGGCACGATAATTTAAAATATTGTATTGTAAATATTTTACAATTGTATTGAAATATTATAATATTTCAGAGCTTGTGAGCTGAACTAAGGAGGTACTTAGAGGAAAACTTGTAACTGAATATTCAGCTTGAGAAAGAGTAAACAAAGTAAAAGGAAGGAAATAAAGAATAGAAATTGAGGAATTAAGAGACAAAGATAAAATTAAAAGATTTTTCTTTGAAAAGAATAATAGAGAAACATGAAGCAAAACTGATCAAAAAAAGTAGAAAGCCATAAATAATTAGGAATGAAAAGGATATGTGCATACAAGCATGCTCAGGTGTGTCTGACTCTGCTATCCCATGGACTGTAGCCCACCACACTCCTCTGTCCATGGGATTCTTCAGGCAAGAATACTGGAATAGGTTGCCATTTCCTCCTCCAGGGGATCTTCCTGGTCCAAGGATCAAACCCACATCTCCTGCAGCTCCTACATTGGCAGGCAGATTCTTTACTACAGCCACATTTAAAAACATAAGGGAATACATTTGAGAATCACGAATTACCTAGCTCTTTTCCTTGGAGTTACAAATAATCACCACAGCTGACTTTTGGAATGTGAGCTCTGTTTATACCAGACATCATTGCTTATATTAAAAATGACATTTGATGAGTAAGTCACATTGGCCTGGGAGAGCTGTAAACACGCTATTAATACCTGTAGGAAATCACAGCTTTAAACTTCTCTGAGTGTAATGACTTTAAGCTATGCCTATAAGATTATTAAGGGAAATATTAGTTACTCCTTTACCCACCCAGTGTGATTTTGTTCCCTCAGATCTGAGATTAGCTCTTTTTTGGCTTGGTAGCCTGTTTTGATGACTACTCCTACTCAAGAAAAATGCCTGATATTGCCCTGCCAGTGTGCTGTGTATCCTGACCTCTATTCTACTAAAAGAATTTATGCCAAGAATGACCTGTAATAGTTATGTGCATCTAACTGTAGGCTCAGTCCAGTTCAGTTCAGTTGCTCAGTCATGTCCAACTCTTTGCGACTCCATGGACTGCAGTATGCCAGGCTTCCTTGTCCATCACCAACTCCTAGAGCTTGCTCAAACTCATATCCATTGAGTCGGTGATGCCATTCGACCATCTCATCCTCTTCTCCTCTCGCCTTCAATCTTTCCCAGCATCAGGGTCTTTTCCAATGAGTCAGTTCTTCACATCAGGTAGCCAATGTATTGGAGCTTCAGCCTCAACATCAGTCCTTCCAATGAATATTCAGAACTGATTTCCTTTAGGATGGATTGGTTGGATCTCCTTGCAGTCCAAGGGACTCTCAAGAGTCTTCTCCAGCACCACAGTTCAAAAGCACTCAATTCTTCAGCACTCAGCTTTCTTTATGGTCCAACTCTCACATCCATACATGACTACTGAAAAAAACCATAGGACTAGATGGACTTTTGTTGGCAAAGTAATGTCTCTGTTTTTTAATATGCTGTCTAGGTTTGTCATAGCTTTTCTTCCAAGAAACAAGCATTTTTTTAATTTCATGACTGCAGTCACCATCTGCAGTGATTTTGGAGCCCAAGAAAATAAAGTCTATCACTGTTTCCATTGTTTCCCCATCTATTTGCCATGAAGTAATGGGACTGGATGCCATGATCTTCATTTTTTGAATTTTCAAACTGAGAACCCCATGAACAGTAGGAAAATTTTCGGTTAAGCTCAGAAGACTTCCCCTAGTTGACATAAGCTACTTTATGCCAATAAATTTGAAAGTATAGCTGAAAAGGACAATTTTCCATTTTACTACAATAAAACTTTAAAAAACTGACTCAAGAGCCATTAGAAAATACAAATAGGGTGAGGGTGGGTCGTTCTGGGAGAATGGCATTGAGACATGTGTATTGTCATATGTGAAACAGAGCACCATTCCATGTTCGATGCATGTGACAAGGGCTCGGGGCCGGGGCAGTGGGATGATCCAGAGGGATGGGAGGGGGAGGGAGGTGGGTGGGGGGTTCGGGAAGGGGAACACATGTAAACCCATGGCTGATTCTTGTCAATGTATGGCAAAAACTATTACAATATTGTAAAGTAATTAGCCCCCAAGTAAAATAAATAAATTTATAAAAAAAAAAAAAAAAAAGAAAATACAAATAGAACTGTAATTCTATAAGAAATTAATATATCTGTAACTTTTTAGGAAGTTAAATTTTTTGTTCACTAGAAGATATGATAAATAGTGAAAATACAATCCAGAGAGACTGGGAATTGATTTTGATAACATGTATTAATGGGCCTCTCAGGTGGTGCTAGTGGTAAAGAACCCGCCTGCCAGTTCAGGAGATTTAAGAGATGCAGGTTTGATCCCTGAGTCAGGAAGGGCATGGCAACCCACTCCACTGTTCTTGCCTGGAGAATCCCATGGAGAGAGGAGCCTGATGGGCTGCAGTCCATAGGGTCGCAAAGATTTGGACACGACTGAGCCAACTTGGTATGCACAGATAAGGGCAAAAATGATCATACTCTATGCTAGAGCAGATCCCACTTCTAGGTATTACCATAAGGAAACTCTCTTATATACACAGATATGTACAAGAATGTTTGTTATATCATTGTAAGAATGAATAGTTGCAAGTAAACTATCCATCAAAGAGAGAATAAATAAATATCCTGTGATTAGTTAATGTAAAAGAATATTATATACCCATTAATAAATCAACTGGAGCCATTTGCTGTGACGTGAGCAAATATAGTAAGCAATGTAGAGCATAGTAAACCAAAATATAATGTGTGCATTGGGATGTCATTAATATAAAGTTTTAAAATGCAGAGATAGTGGCATATGTAATAAAAGTAGAAAAACATGCATGGGAATTTAGGATAACGGTTACCTCTAGTAGGGGAAAAGGTTGGGATGGAGAGAACTACACGGATACTTCAATTTTGTCTTTAATGTTTTATACCTTCAGCTGGGTACTGGTTAAATTTCTCTTGACTTTCTTAGAAGCATTAAGTATTGTATTAAAGAAATATATAATGTGCAATACCAATTTTTAATGTACTTATATTACAAGAATGACTGTAAGATGATAACAAACTATTATATTAAAAGACATTATGCAGTCACCATAAGAATAGTAAAAAGAACAGATGTACAATTTTAGGTAAATGAACAATGCTTCTCTGTTAGGGTGATAAAAGAAAATTTCATGGAGGCATTTGATCTACGTAAAATTCTGATAGACTTGTTTTTAGGGTTCTATTTTGTCTTTTTCCCTTTGTTGTATACTTAGTGAAATCCCTATGGCATATCTGCAAAAAGATAGTTTGCAAAGCACAGGGTGTGTTTTAAGGTAAGGCAATTAGATTAATTTGAGAGGGTTAATGGTTTGGTGAAGCAAATAGTGAACAGTAGGGTATAACAGATCAGTTAGAGATAAGATTGTGATAGATTTTGAATATCCGGTGTGGAAATTTAGACCTTATTCTTTGGGACATTATTTTTCAGTTTTTTGTTTATAGCTATGATTCATAGGATACATTTACATTGTGACTCAAAACACATGATTGGAGGAAAAAAAGTTTCACAAAAGATTATGCACCCTTTGAAAACACTATTAGCAAATGGAAAGCAACTTAATGGCTTCAAATAGCAATGTGAGATGGAAAAAATAAAAATAAACCAAACACATGTCTGACTTTAATCTGCAGTCTATTTTAAAGTGAAAAGATTCTGGGTATAGGGAGATCAGATAAGAAGCAGTTGCATTAGGCTAGACATAATGGCCTTGTTAATTGAAAGACAATTGAAAGAATTGTGAAGGAAAAATTAGCAGAACTTGTGACTTTGAGAGTACTGAAAGAACTTTTACTACCAAGTGTCAGAACCTTTAACAAAAATGGAAGAATGTGGCATCTGGTCTTTATCCTGAGGTGTACAAATTCTCATGACACTGTAAATGTACAGACTGTGACCCACATTTGAGGTTGGTGGTCTGACTTCATGTTAATGAAAGTCGCGCAGTTGTGTCGGACTCTTTGCCACCCCATGGACTGTAGCCCAACAGGCTCCTCCTTCCATGGAATTCTCCAGGCAAGAATACTGGAGTGGGTTGCCATTTCCCTCTCCAGACAAATGATTCAATAAAAATACTGAACACATAGGGCATTTACTAAGGTACTTAGAGTCCTAATATGAAGTTAATGTTGAAAATATTGCAGGAAGGGAGCTCTTGTTCTCGCACTCACTCCAAAATGAATTGTCCAAGGAGACACATGTACTGACAAAGCAAGGGACTTTATTGGGAAGAGGTGCTCAGATGGAGAGCAGGAGAATAAGGGAACCCAGGAGAACTACTCTGCCTTGTGGCTAGCAGTCTCGAGTTTAATGGTGATGGAATTAGTTTCCAGGTTGTATTTGGCCAGTCATTCTGACTCTGGGTCCTTCCTGGTGGCTCACGCATTGCTCAGCCAAGATAGATGCCAGCAAGAAGGATTCTGGGAGGTGGTAGGGCACATGGCGTCTCATTCTGACCTTTCCTGAACTCTTCCAGTTGGTGGTGGTTTGTTAGTTTCATGTTCCTTACCAGGACCTCCTGTCATAAAATAACTCATGCAAATGGTTTTACTATGGGGCCTGGCCAGGGTGGGCTGTTTCAGTCAGTGTGTTTCCCCTAACAGAAACGAGTCATTTGGGAATTAGTGGTGAGGCAGGAGGTAGATGCACTCCCCAGCTAAAGCAATTGGAGATTCATCCCCTATGGACTGAAACTCCAAGATGAGCAGAACAGCTAGGGGAGGAGGCCGGCCCCTGCCCAGACCACATATTTCTCATTCTCAAAATCAGGAGACCTCCCTAACCACACAGGTGCAGAAAGGCTCTTTGGAGTTCAAAAAGAAGTGATGTCAAGGGATGCTCTCCCCATAGGCTGTTTTGGTAGAATCCATCTTGGCTAAGAGATAGTGTATGCACATATAGTAAGATCCTGAGATACACCAAGTATGGACTATGAACCAGGCAAATCAAAATGATTAGCCAAAGAGAACCTGGAAGAAATGCCCCAGAAAAGTAAATCAAACTGCCATGAGGGTGCAACTCAGTGACTCTGTCTCTCTCTCTCTCTCAGTCTTCCCATGTGTCTATCCACATGTACTGTACTCTTTTTTCCTCTTAATAAATACTTTACTTGCTTCACTACTCCCCATCTTTGTGGAAATTCTTTCCTGCAAAGCCAAAGGGCTTGTCAGTGACCACTGGTCGTGTTCTAAGATTTGGTGCTCTCACTGCCATGACCCGGACTTAATCTCTGGGTAGGAACCAAAGCCCCACTTCAAGATGTTGCAGGCCAAGGCCACCCAAGATCAGTGGCATCATGGAATAGTGAAAATTAGCAAGGTTAAATATATTGCAGATAGACATTTTGTCATTACTGAAGTAATGACTTACTGCAACTAAAGCAGTAAGTGTAAACTAGATGGGAACTGTGTTATGGTATTTAAAGTAGTCTGTACTTTAGAGTGAAATATAGAATTAAATATGCAGATGACACCACCCTTATGGCAGAAAGTGAAGACGAACTAAAGAGCCTCTTGATGAAAGTGAAAGAGGAGAGTGAAAAAGTTGGCTTAAAGCTCAACCTTCTGAAAACTAAGATCATGGCATCTGGTCCCATCACTTCATGGGAAATAGTGGGGAAACAGTGGAAACAGTGTCAGACTTTATTTTTTTGGGCTCCAAAATCACTGCTGATGGTGATTGCAGCCATGAAATTAAAAGATGCTTACTCCTTGGAAGGAAGGTTATGGCCAACCTAGATAGCATATTTAAAAGCAGAGACATTACTTTGCCAACAAAAGTCCATCTAGTCAAGGCTATGGTTTTTCCAGTGGTCATGTATGGATGTGAGAGTTGGACGGTGAAGAAAGCTGAGCGCCGCAGAATTGATGCTTTTGAACTGTGGTGTTGGAGAAGACTCTTGAGAGTCCCTTGGACTACAAGAAGATCCAATCAATCCATCCTAAAAGAGATCAGTCCTGGATGTTCATTGGAAGGACTGATGTTGAAGCTGAAACTCCAATACTTTGGCCACCTCATGCGAAGAGTTGACTCTTTGGAAAAGACCCGAATGCTGGGTGGGATTGGGGGCAGGAGGAGAAGGGGACGACAGAGGATGAGATGGCTGGATGGCATCACCAACTCGATGGACATGGGTTTGGGTAGACTCCGGGAGTTGATGATGGACAGAGAGGCCTGGCGTGCTGCAATTCATGGGGTCGCAAAGAGTCGGACACGACTGAGCGGCTGAACTGAACTGAACTGAACTGAAGCACTCTTCTAATATGACATGAAATAGAAGGTAAAAGCAGAATTTCTGGGAGAAAAGAGAGAATGACCCAAGTGTCAGTTACAGGCTGAGTCTGAAGCAGTTTGTAGAGGGGAAATTTCATAACAGCCAGCATGCTGATGAATTTCTTTCTTAGTATTGCAGAAAAGCAATATCACTTTTTTCTTTTTATTCTTCTCTTTCTGCAATAGTGAAAGGCTTCTCTTGTGGTTCAGATGGTAAATAATCTGCCTGCAATGCAGGAGACCTGGGTTCAATCCCTGGGTCAGGAAGATCCCCTGGAGAAGGGAATGGCTACCCACTCCAGTATTCTTACCAATTCTTTGTGACCCCATGGACTGTAGCCTGCCAGGCTTTTCTTGGACTTCTTCAGTCAAGAATACTGGAGTAGGTAGCCATTCCTTTCTCCAAGCTTCTTCCCGACCCGGGGAATGAATTCAGGTCTCCTGCATTGCAGACAGATTTTTTACCATCTTGAACCACCAGGGAAGCCTTTCACTATTGCAGAAAGAGAATAAAAATGAAAAAGTGATATTAACTTTTAATACCAAAGCTGTCTCACTTATAAGAAATACGATTAAACACTTCTTTGTTGAAAAGGAAACTAAAATTTTAAATAGACTGAATTTTATTGGGAGCTACCTTGGCATTTTGCAAAGATGCTTCTAGCTTGGGTTTTGTCTGTTTATTTGTTTACTTTTTTCTACCCCCCTGCTGTGCCCCCCACTAAACAGATCATTTTTTAAATTAAATTTTTAACTATGAAGCAATTGTAGATTTACATGCAATTGCAAAAAATAATATAAAGAGAGCCTATATACCTTTATTCAGTTCCCCTCAATGAACATATCTTGCAAAACTACAGTACTATATCACAACCAGGATGTTGACATTGATACAGTCAAGATACAAAACATTTACATTACCACAAGGATTTCTCAGGCTGCCTTTTATAGCTACATCTACTTTCCTGTCTCTTGCCCTCCTTAACCCCTGGCAACTACTAATCTATTCCCTATTTCTGTAATTTTGTCCTATTAAGAATGTTATATAAATGGAATACACAGTATGTCATCTTTTAGGATTGGCTTTTTCTTTATTCAGCATTATTCTTTAGAGATTCATCCAAGTTTTTTGCATGTGTCAGTACTTTCCATTTTATTGCTGAGTGGTATTCAGTGATGTGGATGTTTCACAGTTTAGCTATTTACCCTTTAAAGCACATCAACACTGCTTTGTTTTGAGCTATTTCTGAATAAAGCTGCTTGTATTAGTTTCCTGTGGCTACCATAACAAATCACCAGAAACAGTCTTAAGACAATAGAAATTTATTCTCTCATATTTCTCTGAGGCCCAGAGTCCAGAATCTGGCAAGACCCTACTCTCTTTGAGAGCCCTGGGGGAAAATCCATTCTTTGCCTCTTAACAGTTTGTCTGGCTTCCTTGAAGCTACACACTTCAATTCCTGCCTCTGTCTTCATATCTCCTTCCTCTCTCCTCTCTGTCAAATATCCCCTTTGTGTCTCTTATAAGGACCTTGTGTTTGGATTTAGGGCTCATGGATGATCTGCAATGATCTCTCATATCAAGATCCTTCATTATATCTGCAAAAACCCTATTCCAAACAAGGTGACATTCACAAATTCCAGGAATTAAGGCTTAAGTGTATCTTTTGGGGAGCCATCATTCAACTCAACACTCCTCTCTAAACACTCATGTACCTGATTTTGCTTGAAAGTAAGTCTTCATTTCACTGTTATAAATGCCCTGGAATGCAATTGCTGGGCTGTATGGTAACTGCATGTTCGATTTTGTTTTTCTCCTTTTAGAAAATGGCAGACTATTTTCCAGAATTGCTCTACAATTTTGCATTCCCACTAGCAGTATATGAGCAATTCATTTTCTCTGCATTCTGAGCAGCAATTGATGATGTTGCAATTTTTTATTTTAGATATTCTGATAGGTTTATAGTGATGCCTTATTGTGGTTTTAATTTGCATTTCTTTAATGGCTGATGATGCTCAACATCTTTTCATGTGCTTGGCTGCTGTCTATATATCTTCTTTGGGGAAGTGTCTCATCTGTTGCCTGTGTTCTAATTGGATTGTGTGCTTTTTTTTCACTATTGAGTTTTAAGAGGTTTTTTTGTTTGTTTTGCTTTTGCATAGTCTACATATTAATCCTTTGTCAGATAGTCCTTTCCAATGCATATGCTATTTATTTCCTTTTCTTGCCTTATTGCACTGGCTAGAACTTCCAATCATGTTAAATAAGAGCAGGGAGAGCAGACACCCTTCTCTTGTTCCCAATCTTAGAAGGAAACATCCAGTCTATGACCCTTAAGTATAATATAAGTATAATATATATGTGTATATATATACCATATATATGTGTATATATATATAACCCTGTTTATATATATATATATCTTATATATATATATATATATAAACCCTGTTTATCAAGTTGAGGAAATTCCCCTCCATTTTTGTCAGTCTGAATTTTCTTAAGGATGGGCATTAAATTTGGTCAAATGCTAGGTTTTTTGCATCAGTTGATATGATTATGTGATTTAGCCTCCGAATTTTGAATATTTAACCAGTCTTCTGTCCCTGTAATAAACCCCACTTGCTCATGGTTTACAATCCCTTTTCTATATTGCTGAATTATTTTTGATAATTTTTGTTGAGCATTTTTGCATCTATGTTAATAAGGGATATTGGTCTGTAGTTCCCTCCTTCTCTCTGTGTTTCTTTCTCTCCCTTTTCTTTCTTTCCTTCCTTCCTCCTTTTTTTTGTCTTTTTGGTATTGTCTTTGTCTAGTTTTGGTGACAAGGTAATGCTAGCTTCATAAAATGAGATGGAAAATGTTCCTTCTATTTTGTGTAATAGATGTTGTAGAATTGGTGTTAATATTCTCCAGGGAAACCATCTGGGCCTAGGAATTTCTTCTTTTGTAGTTTTTTAAATTATAAATTCAATTTATTTAATACTTAAGGTATATTCGGATGATCTATTTCATACTGAGTAATTAGTGGAGATTTAAATTGTTTTGGAATTAGTCCATTTAATCTAAATTGTCAAGTTTAGATGTATAGAGTTATCTCTAGCTTGTTCTTATTATCCCTTTGATGTTTGAAGGGTCTGAAGTGGTATTCTCTGTTTTATTCTTGTTATTGGTAATTACTATGTTTGTCCATTTTATTGGCATTTTCAAAAAACCAATTTGTTTCATTGATTTTCTCTATTGTTTATCTCTTTTCAATTTCACTGACTTCCGATCTATTGTTTTCTTTCTTCTGCTTGTTTTAGGTTTATTATTATCTTCTCTTTTTAGGTTCTTGAGATTGAGCTTAGGTTACTGATTTGAGAATTTTCTTCTTTTCTAGTGTATATAATTAGTAGTATAAATATATTGCATTCTATTTTCTATACCAAAAAACTATATTTATATAATTTTAAAATTCCACTTACAACAAGAATAAAAGCATAACATATATATTATAAATCTATAGAAGGAGGTACAAAATCTTTATCATCAATGATAAACCTTATTAAAACTAAAAATCTAAATAAATGGTCAGAGAAACTGTTCATCAATAGAAAGACTGAATATCATAACCATAATAGCTCCCCCCAAACTAGCCCTAATCATTGGATTGCAACAAGTTTAAATACTGTGCATTTGAATTGAGTATTTCATACTCATTAGATTGACAAAAAATAAGATTTAGAATATTTATAAGCACACATATAGAGAAATAACCTCAGCAACTACAGAGGGTTGCAATAAATAGGTGCAGTCACTTTGAGGAACAGTTTGGCAATATCTAGAAAAGTTGAAGATGCTCATATGTACCTTTGCAAAACTCTCATATGTGTCCACAAGGAAAGTTAAAATTAATGTTCATTGCTATATTGCCAATAATAATGAAAAACTGGGAATACCTGATTGTTCATCAGTAAGAGAATGGGTGAATGAATCTGGAAATATTCATTCAATGGCACACATATAGCACTTAAAATATATGAATGAGAGCTCCATGTATCAATAGGAATAAAACTCCAAAATGCAATGTTGAGCATGAAAATATTGCAGACTATGCACAGTATATCATAAGCATAACTTCTAAAACATGCAAAGCACAATGTACATCAGATTCAGGGTGCAGTTTATATCTGGGAGGCAAGAAGAGAGGAAATAAAATTATGAAGGCCTCCCTATAAAGCTTAAACTGTAACTGTAATGTTCTATTTCTTTTTTAAAAAATAATTAATTTATTTTCATTGGAGGCTAATTACTTTACAATATCGTGGTGGTTTCACCATACATCAACATGAATCAGCCAAAAAATGTTCTATTTCTTAAAAAAAAAAAGTTAAGCGGGATTTCCCTGGTGGTCCTTGCAATGCAGAGGACATGGGTTCGATCCCTGGTCAAAGAGCAAAGCAGCCATGCCCAAGCGCCCACAGTAAAAGATCCTACATGATGCAAAAGACCTGACACAGTCAAATAAATAAATAGATTATTTTTTAATTAAGCAAATATGGAAACATGTTAAATGTAACAAAACTAGATAGTGGCTATACAGGTATTTAATGCCATTATTCTTTTAACTACTTTGTATGCTCGAAATATTTAATAAATTTTTAGAAGAAAATGAAAACAAATGCTATCTTGCTAATGGACCCAGGAACACATACAGCTTATTTTCAGAATAGAAATACTGAAAGAAGGACAGGGAATAAAAATTATCAAAGACCATTGTGAAAGAAAGTAATATAGTCGGTGTATGTAAAGTTGATTAGTTTGTACCTGTGTAACTGACTAATAAATGTTCCATTTAAACCTCTAATTCTGAAGTGCTGGGCACCTGTGGAGCCACAGGCTGAGCCTCACATAACAGCTGTTCTCTCTTACTGTTCATCTCTCTTTATCAATGTCCAATCTCTCTTTCTCCTCCCTCTTTCCTAGATGTGATGCTATGATCCAATGTGTGAACAAAACATGATTCTAATGTTTTGTCCTTTCATCTGTTGATGAGAAGCAGGAAACATTTCTTTATTTCAATTGATCCCTTTTCAAAGTCAAAGGGCACACACACGAGAGACTTAAACCAAGTCTCTATGCCTATACATTTCCTCAAAGAGGCCTTTTTTTCCCCCCAAAAAAGGTGGGAGGTAACATTTTCAGAATCTTCCAATACAAGCCATTTCTCTTTTCCTTTCAGTCTCTAGCCTTCCTCACACAGAAAGCTCTCTTTGTTGAAGTTCACTACCAGGACAGGTATGTGTGTCAAGTGTTCATGATCTATTGAAAGAGCTACTAATTTGATAATATATAAGCCTTGAACATAAACACACAAAGAATCCTTTGTTAATTTCTATAGGAGAGGATCAGATCCATTTAGTGTAATATACTACACAGAATGTGATTCTCTGAGGATTCTACCTGATTCATCTTAAAATTGAAAGACATTGTTAATATATGACATGCTTTTCCAAGCCAGCACAAAGAGGTAATAGGACAAATTTTCAATCAACAATCATATTTAGTAAAAGCCTATAGATTCTGTTATCACCAATAGATCTATTTTATTAATGCTAGATGGTGATAATCGTTATAGACAAAAATAAATCAAGGTAGAGATAGAGAATACCAAGTGCTGGGAGAGATTGCTCTTTTATAATGAGTGATCAGGAATGATACTAGAAATAAGTAAGAGAAAGAGAGAGTCATGACTCTGAGGAAAGAATATTTCAGCTAGAGGGAGCAGCTATAGCGCTCAGAAAGTGTGAGTGTACACGACACCTTCCAGAAACAATAAGAAGGCCAATGGATGCTGGAGTAGAGTGAAGGAGATGAAGGCTAGTAGGAAATGAGGTCAGAGGAGTACAGGTAGGGGGTGGTTAGATCAAGTAGGATCTAGTAAGTCAAGGTAAGGACTTTGACTTCAAATGAGACAGGAGGCCACTGAAGGATTTTGATCAAAGGAGAGACCTTTGGTGTTAGAGAAAGGAAGATGCCTATAAGTGAGTCTGCCTTCATAAATTTATAAATGTAACAGCAACAGTTATTATTTTGAGCTAAAAATTTTAACACTATTGTATTTTTCAAATATTCATGTATTTAATCCTTACCACAGCACTGTGAAATAGGTCATAACTCTCTCCCATTTTCCTAATGAGGAAAGTAAAGCACAAAGAGGTTCATTCACTAAGTCATCCAAGGCCACACAGTCATAGCTTGGATTCCAACCCAGGCAGTCTGACTTTGTTGCTTCCGCTCTTATTAACAAAAATGCCATACTCTTTATACTTCAGAAGACTGTGTGGGTGTGTATATCCTAAAAATGTTAAAATCCACCAAATAAATAAAATGAATGAAGTAATGGAAAGAATGGAATTATAATAGAAATACATTCTCTAAGTAGTTTTAGGTAGAAGATGACAATTGTGGTAGATCCTTGTCTTGAGGGGGAAATGACTTGTAAAATATACATGTATGTGAAAGAATTTTGTATTGAAGGAAGAACGTTTCTGTAAGTATTTAATTAAAAGACTAACTCAAAGGATAGGAAAGGATTAAAATCTAAGTGGCAATATTTCTAAGTGAGAATTGATTGCTGCTGGATAAAATGAAACTTTAATAAGATCAACAAAAAACTAATGAAATAAAACGTTTTTTGTCATCCTATAGAAGACTGAGCTCTGACATGCCACAATATGTCCTGAAAGCACCTGCCTCTGTTATTCTTTACCTGTTTGCTGGATTAAACTAGGTTTCAAGATCAATTCCATTTGAAAGGAAAATGTTTCTAGTGGTGGTTTACGACACTTTTTTTCCTGCTCGGTATTTAAACTGAGTCATCCAATTTGAGACTATTGTGTCACATTTTCCACCTTTCATTCTCCTCAAGAGGCAAGAGTCAGGAGAAACACAGGTGATGAACATTAGTGGCAGAGTGTGCGGTTACAAGAATCAATAAACCACAGGATACTTCAGATACTGAAACAGTTTAGAAAAAAAGAAAAGGTGAGGCCACTATGTGGAATCCACAAAAAAGAGTGATTGTCTAAAGCTGGCACTCAAGAGTGTGAGAACCCAGACCATAATTAAAGCTTCCTTATCCCATTATAACTCCTTCTTTTATTAATATGCAGACATCCTGAGAGAACACATAACCTTGACTGCCTTTGAATGTTTTACAGAATTAATGTTTTACAAAATAACAGTGCAGTGTAGTAAAGAAATTAACACATACTGTGTAGTACTTAAGTTGTAATTGCAACTGTGTTAAACAGTCTTGCATGCAGATTAAAGAAAGTCTCTATTCTCATATTTTAAGACCTAAAACTGGTTCACTCTAATCTCTCAATGTCTCGTTTGATGACATAAAACATCACAACCTCAAAAAAGCTGTTTAGAATTTTGAATTTTTATTAAAATTCTTCCTCGCTCCCAACCTGATTTTTTAAGTTCATTTTAATTTCTTCTGTATTTAATTGTATAACTCAGACTGATAAACTTATTGCCAACTCTTTCATTGATCCTTTAATTGAACAGATAAAGACTGTTCTCTGTGAATTCTAGATTAGCCAAACAAAAGAGAAAACTAGGAAAACTCTGACAGTGCTACCAGTGTTAACATGTCCCTTGTCCTCATTTCTTCAGTTCCAGCTTTTATCCACTTAAATCAAGTGGTGTTAGCTCAGATAGAGACTTTATAATAGAAGTATGCTTTTAAAAATAAATTCTAAAAGCAGAGGACTTTTTCATTGTTTCAGGAATAAATCAGAAAATAATGACAGGAAACAGTAAGAACAGAAATAAACTAGTTTAAAAGGACACTCTTCAGGACTAAAGAAAAAAAGAATGCCAGTGGGGGCAAACTGAAGGAGGTTTTTCAATTTGATAACAGTAAGTGTAGCTGTTCCTTATATATATTTTAAATGAACAGGCTTTTAGCTTGCCTATGCAAAGCTGACATTTACTGAGCACCTATTATGTATCTAACAGTCCTTCACTTGTCTCAACTTACTTAATCCTAATAACAACTCCATGAGGTCATTAACATTATTTCTTCCATTTTATAGATGAGTAGCTGAGGTACAGAGAATGTAATTAACTTGTGAGTGGTGGTGCCAGGTTTCAAACTCACCAAAGCCTGTGCCCTTTACCATTATGGTAAAGCAGCTCTAAGATAGCAATTCTGTACTTCATTATTATACAAGAAATTTAAAATTCTTTTTTGCACAAAATACAAATCCTAACAGCTTTTAATTTGTCACGTATCAGAGGGGAGGATAGTTTAAATGTAGAGATGTGGCGAGATACTGGACCTACCAAACAGGTAATAGAAGCTTTCTGAATTGGGAACAAAGGTATAGTGTCATTTTTGATTGGTTGAGAAAGAGAGGGGAGTTTCATTTCACACATTTAAATTTTTTTTCCTAATTTTTGTGCCTGTTTTATAGTAATACAAACTATAGAAGTTATTTTTCTAAATTTATCTTTAAAAAGGTTTTTTTAATACTACTAAATAGAACAAAAAATATGTACAGTTCAGTTCAGTCAGTTCAGTCGCTCAGTTGTGTCCAACTCTTTGCGACCCAATGGACTGCAGCACGGCAGGCCTCCCTGTCCATCGCCAACTCCCAGAGTTTATTCAAACTCATGTCCATTGAGTCAGTGATGCCATCCAACCATCTCATCCTCTGTCGTCCCCTTCTCTTCCTGTCTTCAATCTTTCCCAGCATCAGGGTCTTTTCAAATGAATCAGTTCTTCACGAGGTGGCCCAAGTATTGGAGTTTCAGCTTCAGCATAAGTCCTTCCAATGTATGTCCAAATTATGTACAGGTGAGATTAATAGGATATACTAACTATGGAATTGTCTACTATACAGAAAATATGAGGATGAACACACTGAAGATTATCTAATTTTCAACAAAATTTAAATGTTAGTGTGCATGTGTACATTCTGAGTCGCTTCAGTCGTGTCTGACTCTTTGCAATGCTATGGACTGTAGCCTGCCAGGCTCCTCTGTCCATGGGATTCCCCAGGCAAGAATACTGGAGTGGGTTGCCATACTCTCCTCTAGGGGATCTTCTTCACCCAGGGATCTAACCTGAGTCTCCTGTGGCTCCTGCACCGGCAGGCAGATTCCTTACCACTGAGCCACCCGGGAAGCCGTTAAATGTTAGATAATGGTTATATTTCTTGGTGTGACTACAAGTGATTTTGCACCTTCTTTGTGCTTTTCTTTAATTCTAATTTTTCTTTCATTAACTTGTTTTCCCCATTGTAATAGAAGTCATCTTTTTAAAGCTTCATGAATTTGAATGAAATTTAATTAAAGATTATTTTGTAATTAATTTGAAATTTTTTAAAGAGGCTGATTTAGTTTACTGCATTCTAAACTCACTGAGGGCAGGGAATTTAAGTTCTACTTCTTTTAACTTCGCATAATACCTTTTCTTGCAGATAGTACCAGCCTAATATGTAATCATGAACAAAAAAAATTCTTATTGTGAACCCTCAAATTCACCAGAGGGAGAAGTAAAATAAAATTTAGAAACTTTAGATGAATCTTCAAAAGCTGTTATAATAGAAGCAAGTACTCAGGAATAGAGAGTCATGAAACTTAACAGAACTTACAGCAGAGTATGAAAAACTCATAAGTATCAGAGTTCCCTGTGCCATTATAATAAAGGACAGCAGCTTGAATTTCCACTAAAGTTTGCAGTTTGCCAAAAGTAGCTCTTGCAATTTCACCAGAAACTTTTTAAATATATAAGGAAGCTGATATTAAAACCACACAAGATTACCACAAGAAAATTACAAATTGATCTTTCCCATGAATATAGATTAAAAAATCCTAAACAAATGCCAGCAAATTGAATCCAGTAATATAGAAAAATTATTATGAATCAAGTTTGTTCCAGGAATGAATGGGGAGTTTTTAACATTTTGAAATTAATCAGTGTAATTCACCATATTAACAGAAAAATAATAAAGAGGATCACATGGTCATCTCTATAAGTTTTTTGGTCTTTGATAAATTTTAGTAATCATTCATAATAAAAACTAGGAACAGAAAGGAAATTCTTTAACCTGATTAAGAAAATCTATAAAAATCAAAGATGCTCACCATTCATCATTTCTATTCATCATTGTACTGTAGTTCCTAGCTAGTACAATAAGACAAGAAATAAGCACCAGAAAAAAATAAAATTGTTGTTATCCACAAATGACCTATTAATACACATGAAAAATCCAAATAAATTCACAATCTTCTTGTGATAGGGTATATTTCTTCAAGCAGAGTGCTAACTGCAAATAAAAGGATTCACCAGACCATATCAAGATTAAGAACTTCTGTTCATCAAAAGACACTCTTAAAAAGAATAAAAAGGCATACCACAACCTAGAAGATATTTACAGAAGATAACCTGACAAAAGAGTTGTACCTATAATATATAAATAACTCCTACAATTCAATAACAAAAAGTCATGCAACCCTATAGAAAAATAGACAAAGATTAAAACAGCTGCTTCAAAAAAGAGAATATTTAAATGGCAATTAACATATGAGAAAGTACTCTCAGCCTTATTAGACATAAGGCAGATACAGCAAACGAACAAGTGGGACTTCCCTGGTTGTTAAGAATCCACCTTCCAATACAGGGGACCTGGGTTCTATCCTTGATTGGGGAACTAAGATCCCACATGCCACAGGACAACTAATCCTGCATGCCACAACTAGAGAAACCCACATGCCACAATGAAGACCAAAAAAAGAGGGGGGAAACAAGAATAGCTAACATACCAAAAGTTGGAGAGAAAAGGAGAAATTGAAATTTTCGTGCATTGCTGGTGGGAGTGTACACTGATAAAAAGCACTGGAAAACTGCTCAGCAACAACTGTAAAACTGAATATATACATACCTTATACCCAGCAGTTCCACTCCTAGGTATGTGTATGCTCACAAAAGACATGTTCTAGAATTTTGTAGCACATATTTATAATAGTCAATACCAGAAACAGTCCAAATGTTCTTCAAAAACAAAATGGATGATATTGTGGCATAGTCACACAATGGAACACTTTTCAGCAGAGGTTAGCAAACTTCTTCTGTGAAGAGCCAGATAGTAAATATTCTAGATTCTATGCCATATGAATTTCCCAGTTACTCAGCTCTATTGTTTCAGCATGAAAGCAGCCATAGCTAGTATTTAGACAAAAGAGTGTGACTGTATTTTTTAAACTATTAATATTTATGGGCATTGAAATTTGACTTTCATATAATTTTACATTATTAATATTATCTTTCTTTTTATTTTTTAATCATTTAAAAATGTAAATATCTTCTTTAGCCACAGATCATACAAAAACAGGATCACTGAAAAAGGTTTCAAAATTTTTATCAGTGACAAAATTCTAAAAGAAAAGAGGGCCTGTGAAGATGAAATGAAGTATTATTATAAAGTAGCTCAAGTTTTAAACTCTGCTTCAAACACTGTTTTAAAAGATCATTTGTCTGTTTCTTAAGGAAAATGATGTAGATGGATTTTATTGCTGAGGAAATCTCCAAAAGGAACAAAAAATCAGAGAAATCATTCAAGCTTTCATTAAACCTCTATCCTTTTCAAGCACCTCTGAATATGGACTGATTAGTTCCCTTCTTAAGTCTTTGGATCCTGCTAGTACTATAGTTAAAACTAGGTCATACTACATCTCAACCATACAGGCTTGAGAAAATATAGCCCTTTCAATTTATGCTATAGACATGAAATTTAATTTTCATTTTTTATATTCAGAGAATAAAAAATATTTTATCCAAAGACATTATGTATGTTTAAATTTGTAGTGATTTCAGTTCCCGTGGGTTCATCCCATTGTTTCAGGATATCTATGAGAGACTGAAGAACTTGTTTGGGGGTTTGCTGCAGCAGTCAAGGGGCAGCTTTGCTACTGGATTCCATGAAATTGTAAAATACTTTTTTAAACTGAGAATGTATACATAGTTAAGCAAACTGTTACATAATTAGAAACCCATAAATGAATTTGTATTTTTGTCTGTCACTGAGCTTTGAAATAAGATAAGCATAGTTTTAAAAAAACCAGAATACTATACTTGCTGAGCATTCTGTTTACAGCTCCTTGGAGTATTGCCTAATGTAACGCTAACTTATTTTCCATTGCTTTTGCAACGTACCTTCTGTACAGCATTACTGAGAATTTTTTCACCAAATTCATTTTGTTTAAAATCTGCTATATATATATAATTGTCATCTTTATTTATAGACCAGCACATACAAAGTATTCCAGCCCAATTTCTAGAATTTTCTTATAGGTTAAAAACCCTGCTGCTTATGGCTGTGATACCTGGTATTATTTATGGGTTTTCATAAAAAAAAGAGGGGGTTAGAAGAAAAAATACAGTATTCTCTGGCCTTTCTCTACTTTCCTCTTCTCTATTCCCCCTCTCCACAGAGGAGTTTAATTTTAAATGATAAATGTGGAAATTAGAGACCATCGAGAAAATCCAATTTGGTGAGGAGTTTTAAAAATCCCATAATAAACGCAGAGTGAAATGTATGATTTAATGCAGGGCGCCAATGGCTGCTATTATGGGCTATTAGCAAATCGAGGCTGAGAGTGAATCTTTATCACTTGGTGAGTGCGGGTTGGTCCTGCCTTTCCCTCTGCTATTGATTTGTAGCCGCTTGTCATAATGACACCGGGAAGCAATGAATGGAAGATGTGCTTTTGATAGGATTCAGGGGGGTGTTAGGGGGGTGAGAGAAAATTCAGCAAGTTTTCTATCTCTTCTGCCTGATTAGATTTTTTCTTCTTTTAAGAGCTTTCACATTCCAATAAAAATGCTAAATCAGCTCTGTACCAGAATTGTTAGGGTGTAAATAGCTAGTCATATTTAAAGGAGGAAAAGATATAGAAATACCAACCATACTATGCAATGTTAGATGAATTTGACTTAATAGAAATGGAGTTTTTTTGTGTGTGAGTGTGTGCATGTGTGTATCTGAACACATGAGCAATATGAAGGAGTGTCGAGGCATAATACTATTAAGTACACTTACTATATAAAGATAACCTATTTTTTGTAGGGATGTGATGGCTTGCATCTAAAGTACAGTAGAAGGTGGTCTAGCTTTATGTGATTGCCCACTTTATGAAAAGGATACATTCTCTGTGTGTGTGTGTGTTTAGCTCCATAGAGAACACATGGAAAGAGGGACACTTGTACTGATTATAAAGAAAATTAAACTTTCTAAATCTAACTCCTCATCGTAGAGATTTGCTCAAAAATTTCAGCATAAGGAAAGCACACTGAAAACAAAGGCACTCATGGATTGATCCAATGGGGGGAAAGTTCTCTGTAGAAGATCTACTTTAAATTTTCTTTAGAATAAATAAAAGAATAAAATTTTCCTTAACCATGGTGATGTGGAAATGGTTGATTTTAACCTGAGCATATTTCAGTTCTACACTTTTGAGAAGAAACAATTGCTTTCCTTCAGTATTCTTTTAATCCAAGATGATGCAAGTCCCAGTCTTCACATGCAGAAGTGCATGAGTGCAGGCAGTATGTTATTAAAGCAATGGATTATGGCAAATGGGAGCATGGAGGTAGGGGTGCATTTACTGAAAATAGTGGACCATTTTGTTGGTTAAATCTTGATAAAACCCATCTTCTCACCTGCTTTATTTCTTAGGCAGGTCTAGATGAGACTTTTAGTAAAAGAGGAACACAAATATTCCTCCTACAATAAGTAGAATACAACTGTTAGATCCTTGTTAAATGCTTATGGTTATAATGTATCCCTTTATCTTTACTAATGAACTGTTGCCCTTAAGCAGGAGCCAGATATGGAAAATAAATATCATCTGGATCCTTAGAACAACAAACACCACCAGGTTTTCTAGTCTATTGAAATAATACCATGAAAAAATTAAATCGGCCTAGTTTGTAGAATTTAATGTCAGGGAACCAAAAATCAGCTTTGAAAATAATCAAAACTAGTAATATAAATGTATTTCTCACATCTATGAAGTGAAAAGGGCTACATGCTACTCTATGTGTTAATTTCAGTAAAACTCTGTGTGTGCCTGTGTATCTGTGATTTAAAACCAATACTAAGTGATTCACACCAAAAACAGACAATTTATCTGAGTGAGAACTTTGTGCTATATAGGGACTACTTTCTGTTAGACACACCACCTACCTGAAATGACCTGATGAGAGCCTGCAGGTTTTCAAACTTCAAGAACAATACCTTCTTAACGGAGAAGTTTTCACAGGCTAGGTGAAAACAGCTTTCACAGCTGCCAGAGTTCATATACTCCCATCCCCCATTCAAGGACTATGCCTAAACTGTGATAAATTAGAATGTTGCCATTTATTATGTATCATTTATTAAAAACTAATTAGGGACAGAAAGAGGCATTTCTCCAGTTTCAGTGAGGGCTTTATTTTATTGTATATAGTAGATGATTATTATTTGGTCTATATACGGCTATTGCATACTACAATGAATTACCTGTATTAAAGTAATAATACCGTATGTTCACATAGCTTTTGTTCTTATGTAAAAGGATAATTAATCATTCCAAGAGCACAGTGAAATACTCGTTTCCATATTTTATATATGTTAAGTGATTTCTACTGTTATCCAATCAAAAGTAATAGAGTTGAAAACAGAAGTGTGGAATACTTTTATTTTTTTATCTTGAGGTTATAAATGTAAGCTATGTCATTTGATAAATTGAGATAAATGTGTATTTTATAACTTGAAATTTTTCTGAAGTATCTGTGCTATTATTTGCCGGAAAATCTTTGAAAAATTATAATAATGTTTATTGTTGGTTTATTATGTCATTGGTTATTTCCTCTTTCAAACTGACAGGGTGAGCTTCCTATGGGAGCTTAGAAATAACATAAACTATCAACAGTTTTTCTGATTGAGATTAGCTTGAGTAAATACATGAAATAAGATAATAGTTTGTTTACAAAGCACTTTCACATGTATTAAGTGCTAGGTCACTGTTAAGGTTGCCTTTATTATAATTGAATAACATAGAAATGGATGGTAGAAAGAAAAGAGCCAAGTACCAAAACATATAAATACAATGAGGAAAGGGAGAAACTCAGACAAGAATAAATCATTGTTTTGTATAAATAGAAGACTAAAAATGAGACAAATAAGATAGAAGTGAATTAGAAATTCCTAGACATAAAAATATTAACAAATAACAAGTAATAAAAATGGCACATTGAAGAAATGATCAAGATAAGTGGAAATGAAGATGCTATGCAGAATTTAACTTAATGTTTTATACGTCTTTTATCTTCTTAAACTTTTGTGGGGGTAGCAAAAGAGCAAGATATTTTCCACAAGTGCTCATAGCACAGTAACATTCCTTAAGTTTTATACATTATCACACTAATTCTTCCATTATCAACATTCCTGTGTGGTTTCTGGCAAGAATTATTGCCTCTGTTTGATGGAGAAGCTGAATCACTGTGGTGATCACTGACTTTGTCAAGGTCAATGGTGAGTCAGGAACAGAAACAGAACCCAGAGGTTTTCCAATCTGTCATGATCTGTTTATACCCATTTCTCTGTCTAATGCTGTCATCTCTTTGTTAGAACTCTTTTCCGATTGGAAATTGTTCAAAGATTTAGATAACACAAGTGTTTGAAGGCTGTGTTTTAAGAATATTTCATCTCTAAACCTTGTCCTAGTCTAGAAATATTAAGACACATTACCTTTTATTTTTACCACTTATATTTTTGGATTGGTATTATTTAACATTTGTATCGAGGTATAGTTGATTCTCAGTATTATATAGATTTCAGTGTAGAACATAGTGATTCACAATTTTTAAAGTTTATTTAACGTATTTTCTTTAATCCCTTCTTCATGCACATTTAAACTTATTGAATGTAACAATGCAGAATAACATACCTCCTTCTACCAAAAAAAAATGAAACAAAATTTAAAAAGAAAACAAAACTAATAGATCTACGAATGTTTCCCTCGGTGTTCTTTTATTCCTCATTCACTAGAATGCAATTTCAGAGATCTTATATTTACCCATGTCCTGAGCCAGGTGTCTGATTGACCCTCACTTTATTAAACAGGATGACATCAGTACATAAACAAGCATACATACATGGACATACCACACACACGTACATGCTTAACCTGCTTATTAGTCCTTTAGTTCTTCATGCTCTGGTTTAATTCATCGTGCATACATTCTTTTTAAAAATGGAAAACATTACGCCCAAGATAAAGTGATAGTTAATGGAATTACTCATGGTTCAGATTACTTGGTGTGTATTAGAAAATGAAAAAAATTACTTTCTTCACTCCCTTAAATTTCTCTGTGCTAGTGTCAAAACTGTTTAAAGGAAAATATTGCCATTATTTAATACTGCCTTTTAGATTATCTCATGCTTTCTTTTTCCTGGAATTTAAAGGTATACTCATAATCAGGTAATTTGTTTTTCTGTGTTTCCCCTTTTGGATTTTGATTGAACATTTTTACTATATATCATCAGAAATAAAAAGTTAAACACAAACAAGTTTTTTTGTTGTTGTTTTGTTTTTTAAGTTTTAGGATACCACAGCCTAAGTAGATAAGTTTCCAGAGACTGAGAGGTTGAGAGAAGCGATTATTGTCACTGTTAACTTCTTTCTGAGAAAACTAGGTCCTCTTTTTATTGGTACTATGAAAAATTTTTGCAAATTATTTTCTTTAAAAGATGACCCTTCAACCAAAAGTCCATTATTTTAAAAATAAATGTATCTCATTTCATAAAATTTAAAAAAAGAACACTTTCTCACTCCTTAATATATTATGATAGTATCAGTTAGCTGGCATTACAAGCCTGAAAATTTTTCTAAAGCATCACTTATTTTTCTGGCCCACGTTCCAAAGAAAACCTAAGGTCCAATATAAACAGTACAATTCATGAAAAAAATGATATGAGCACATTTCATTTGCAAAGTAACACTAGAGGGCGCTCTTCAGCAGGTTGCAAGAAAAATTCTTTCTTCCTGGCTTCAGAGCCTGACTTGGTAAAGGGGGTTAGAGAAGCTGGTTCAGGGAGTGGGGAAAGATGGCATTTAACCTTTCATAAGTTCTACTCTTCCCAAAAGACTAGAAAATTGAAATTAATGCCAATAGTACAATACATACTATGTTTCTTAAAAAATACTGTTTTAAATTTCAATGAAGCATGCAATTCTAAGAAATTAATAATCTCAATTGAGTTCAAGCATCTCATATTTTTAAGAGGGGACATTTATTGTTATTTTTTTATTATAGTGTTGTAAGGTTATTCCACCGCGTTTTATGTTGTGTCAATATTCTTTTCTACATGTGGGAAGGGAAAAAAATTACTGGTGTTTCATTTCTGGAATAGGAATATATTTATTTCTCCTCTTAATTTAAAAAAAGCTGAAATTAAATCTAAAGTAACATTCTCTTCTCTGATACACCTTCTTCCTTTCTTCTCCTCCCCTATAGATGAAAATCTTTTCCTTTTGAGTTTGCCTTGAAGCATCCTCTTTGCATACTATTCTAATCACTGTTCTTATTATTTTATCCTAGTCCACAAAAGGGATGTGATCTCTAAATCATATATTTTCTCTTATAATCCTTGGCTTTTTCCTTCTCTCTTTTCTTTATCTCACATTTTCATTTCCCGTTTCTTAATACACCATGCTATAAGGCTACAAGAAAAGAATAGTCTGTCTAAAGATTATAAACTCAGTTTTTCCAACAAGAATTCTGAATCTGTGTAAACAGTTGACATTTAGATGTCTACCTATGGTAGAGAAACTACAGTTGACAGATTGTCAGTATTAATAGGTTATAGTTAGGAAGCAGCAAAACATCAGTTAAGAGACTGGACTTTGGAGTTAGGTCACCTTGATTTCCTACTGGCTTTGTGAGTGTGAGTAAACATCTGTAAAACTTAGTTTCCCTACTGTAAACATGGTAATAGTAATAATAATACTTAAATTCAGAGTCGACAACTGAAATATATATATTCATCAATCACACAATAAGCAAGCAAGAAGAAAGTATTTACAATTAGTTATCATTATTTGAATTTAGCTGTGCTCCCTAATTACTATTATTGCCCTACTTGTTTAACTTTTATGCAATATCTATTTGTTGTATATTATTAAAAAAAAAAAGACAGTTTACACATGGCTCTTCCTGTATGCAGGGTCTGGGCATAAAGAAGCTTAAACAACCTTATCCAAGACCTTCCAATCTGGGGACTGACTTGAAGACTCAGTGTCTCTGTTGTTTAGATGGGTATTTTTGTGCTCAGTCGCTTCAGTCATGTCTACCTGTTTATGAAATGCCTTAAATATCTAGAATATTAAATGTTATATGATAGCCCTTTTTATTTTTGTCAGGCCTATTATAACCTAAAAATCCAAATTAGCCTGACAAAGCATGTTTTAGGGCATTCCAGTAAGGTTACCAATCATCCATATGGCACCCAAGTCATTTCAACTGCAAATGACTAAAGTAAAATAAAAATCTCTAGATCTCCAGGGGATCTTCCCTACCCAGGAATCAAACCCAGGTCCCCTGCATTGTTGTGGGGAAGCCCATTTTGTTCATTATTTTCATTTTAAAATCTAACTTATTAAGCCTGTTTGCAGGGTCTAGGAATAAAGATGTTTAAAGAACTTTTGACTTTAAAGCTCATGTCTTTGCCTAACTTGACTCCTCTCTAAAACTTTCTGGGGATCTCATTATATCAACAATTGCAAACATAAAAGCACATGCATAAAAAAAGACTATAGACGTAAAACAAAATTTCTTGATTAAGAGATAATACCCAAGGCTATCTACTTAGAAGCCTTTGCTAGATCCTTTCTATTTATAAATTCTTATCACTCAGTAAACTTTCCTTCTCTGGCTGTCATCCTTATTGAGTCTAGTAAACTGAGTTAGATTTTCATATAACCCAAGAAAACTAAGTCTGTTGACACTGATGACTTTCTAGGAAGTATTCCTTCTTGTGAGCCAAACTGAAACCAGTTCCTAAACAGAGTTAATGTTGGATAACATCTTGTTGCAGATGATACTTGTATAACATGAAGCAATTTAAGCTAACTGGGCAGGAGATTAGTTTCTGTGTCATTGGACAAACCACTAAACTCATTTGATTTTCTTGAATCTTTTTTCTACTCATAGTTTGTTTCAAGGTTTCATCATTTGTTCCTACATTATTACTATAAATATGCATTGCTTATTCTCTATAAAGGGCTTCCCTGGTGGCTCAGATGGTAAAGAATCCGTCTGCCAATGCAGGAGACATGGGTTCTATCCCTGGGTCGAGAAGATCCCCTGGAGAAGGAAATGGCAACCCACTCCAGTCTTCTTGCCTGGAAAATCCCATGGACAGAAGAGCCTGGAGGGCTACAGTCCATGGGGTAGCAAAGAGTCACCTTAGCTTCTTCATATATAACATGAGAATAATGATAGTACCTACCCCATAAGGTGATTATGATAGTCTGTTAGTATAATACGTTAAAATGATGGTTATTATGTTTGACATCAGAAGGCTGGTGAGAATTTGGTACACTACATATGTCCTTTTCTCTAAAAGGCATTACAATTAATTGCTCTTTTTAAAATTTTTACTTTAATTGAAGAATATTCTTTCTCTTAGAAGATCTCATCCATACCCAGGCTTCAGTTATCTGCCTTTAATTCTTCCTTTTTTTTTTTTTTGGCCTTTGATTCTTTAATTTCTATCTGTAGTCAAGATTTCTGTTCTGCTTGATATTTCTAAACATAATCCCAAAACAACATGTCCAAAACTGTACTCGTGATCTTCAAATTCCCACTCCTTTTGTCTTTCATTCCTTACCTTTTCAAAATGGCTTCACTATATATCCAATTGCAGAAATATAAGAATCCTTTTTTGAACCTCCAGCCCATGTTCAATTCATCAAGTTCTGTTAATCTTACTTTACAAATATCTTAAATTCAACCACTTATATCTATACTGAAGTGGGTAGTCTATCCCTTCTCCAGCGGATGTCTGGACCCAGGAATTGAACCGGGGTCTCCTGCCTTGCAGGTGGACTGTTTACCAACTGAGTTATGAGGGAAGCACCAAAACTATGGACTATTTCACAGATTTATGTGTCATCCTTGCGCAGGGGCCATGCTAATCTTCTCTGTATCATTACAATTTTAGTATATGCGCTGCCAAAGCAAGCACAAGGGCGAGTTGCTTCACTGTCGGGGAATCTTAACCCCTGGTCTCCTGCATGACAGGCGGGGATACTCGCCACTATTCTAACGAGGACGGCAAAGTTACTCAGTCATGTCCGACTCTTTGCGACCCCATGGACTATACAGTCCATGGAATTCTCCAGGCCAGAATACTGGAGTGGGTAGCTTTTCCCTTCTCCAGGGGATCGTCCCAACCCACGGATAGAACCCAGGTCTTCCGCAATGCAGGCGAATTCTTTACCAGCTGAGCCACAAGAGAAACCCAAGAATACTGACTGCTGCTGCTTCTGCTAAGTCGCTTCAGTCGTGTCTGACTCTGTGCGACCCCATAGACTGCAGCCCACCAGGCTCCCCCGTCCCTGGGATTCTCCAGGCAAGAATACTGGAGTGGGTTGCCATTTCCTTCTCCAATGCACAAAAGTGAAAAGTGAAAGTAAAGTCGTTCACTCGTGTCCAACTCTACTACCACCCTAAGTCAAGTTACTGTCATCTTTCATTTGGTATACTGCAGGACTTCCTGTTTTTCCTACATTCTTTCTTCTGACTATCACTTCTCCATATCACAACCATGATGATGCTTTTAAAAAATACAAATCTGATTATTTCTGTTCTATTCGTGAAACTTAAGGCTTCCCATTTCTAAGCTGAAGACTTGACATTCTTAATGTGGCATTCCAAGCCAAGCATGATCCAGACTTTGCCTGAAGCTAGAAGTGAGAAGGGGAGATTGATCATATTAGGGTCGGGAGGAATTTTCAGAGGTGATAGAAATATTCTGTACCTTGCTTATGGTGTTGGTGGTTTCATGACTTAATACACTGGTCAAAACTTATATAACTGTACACTTAAGAAGAGTGAATTTTGTTCACCTTAAAAAAGACAGAAATCCTGCCATGTGACAACATGGATGATTCTGGAGGATATTGTACTAAGTGAAATAAGCCAGACACAAAAAGACATTGTATGATCTCACTTATATATGGAATTTTTTTTTTTTTAAGTCCTACTCAGAGTAGAAAGTTGACTACCAAAGACTAGGGGTGGGAAAAAAGGGGAGACATTGATCAAAGGGTGCAAAAATTCAGCTATAAATGAATTAGCTCTGGAGACCAAATGTACAGCATGGTGACTATAGTTAACAATAATATCCTGTATACTTGAAATTGCTAAAAGAGTAGATATCATTTGTTCTCACTACAAAAAATAATGGTGACTATGGGTGGTGATAAATAATGTTACTTTGTGGTAATTTGTCAAAATAAATAAAAATCAAAAAGGATAAATTTTACCATATGAAAATTATGTCTCATTGAAGCTGATTTTTTAAATGAAAAAACAAGAATGTGATATTTGGCTAATAATTTGATACCAAGAATTGATTATTGAAGTTTAAATGTCATCATCAGAGTAGGAAGCTATACTGCATAATCTCTGTCTATAAAGTTAAGTACTGCTTTCCAATTCTGATTTCTAAGATTCAGTGTTAGCTGCCTCAAGTATTTTTAAAGTAGCGTGCATAGGTTTTGCTTTTATAATTTTATAAAGTCTCTATTATGATTGGAGATATTGCTATCAGTCAGTGATACTGCTATTTCTAGCCCCAAACATGGTATAGTTTTTCTTTTGATAGAATCTTTGCTTCTTTAGCAATTTGTATCCCTGAGCCACTGTAAGAAGTGGCTCCTATTACATCTAATTAGGTTATTATTTAAAATTTCCATTAGCTATGTGTGTGTGTGTATGTCAGTCGCTCAGTTGTATCTGCCTCTTTGCAACCCTATGGATGTTAGCCCGCCAGGCTCCTCTGTCCCTGTGATTTCCAAGGCAAGAATACTGAAGTGGGTTGCCATTTCTCCTCCAGGGAATCTTCTTGACCCAGGGATCAAACCCATGTCTCCTGCATCTCCTGCATTGCAGGTGGATTCTTTACCACTGAGTTACTGGGGAAGCCCTCCATTAGCTATAATTAACTGTATTTATAATACAATAAGAATAGCTACTATTTATCAATCACCTCTGTGTTTCAAGGGCTTTTTTGACTTTCAATCTACTTGTTCTATCTGTACAGAAAAGAGTGTGGAAATCATCAATTTACACTTGCAAATTTGACTGTTTCTTCTTTTAGATTTATCCATTTGTCTATCCTTTATTTTGAGGTTCTCTTATCAAGTACACATACATTTAGGATTTGTATGTCTTCTTGATGAATTTACCCTTTTATCATTAGGAAATGCCCCTGTTTGTTTCTGATAATATTCTTTATTCTGGTGTCATTTTGCCTGATGATTAATATAGCCATGCCAATTTTCTCATGACTAGTATATGAATGTTATATATTTTTGCATCCTTTTAATCTATGTCTTTGTATTTGAATTAGAATTTGTTGTAGATAGCATATAGTTAGATTTTACTTTTTTATTCATTCTGACAGCCTCTGACTTTTGTTTAACTATTTACATTTAATTTTATATTATATTTAATTTAATTTGCATCATCAATATAGGTGGTTTAAATGAACTTCTTGTAGTATAATTCTCTGTTTCATCTGGGTTTTTTTCTCTTTTATTTTCCTCTCTTATTTGAGATTATTTCAATATTTCTATTTTTATCTTTTCTCTTATCTGACTAGCCAAATTTATATGTTTAATTTTTTTAGTAGTTGCTCTAGGGTTATAATACACATTTCAACATTTTAAAATCTACCATGAAATAAGTTTCCACTTCCTGTATGATAGAACTATTTTACAGCAGTGTACTTCTGTTCCTCCTCCTAACCTTTGTATGATGCTACCAAACATTTTATTCCTGTGTAGTTACAAATTGCACAACACAATGATACTAGTTTTGCTAGTATTTTCTATAAAAGTCCAGATAGTAAATAGTAACTATTTTTGCCTTGGTGAGCCATGTAGTTTGAAATGCTCAACTCAGCCATCAGCTATACACAATATGTAAAAGAATGAACTTGGCTGTTTTACAGGGAAACTTTATTTTTCAAAACAGGAACAGATTTGGCTCTTAGCCTTAGTTTACTGACTTGCTCTTAAAAGTCAACTGCGGGGCTTCCCTGGTGGCTCAGTGCTAAGTAGTCCTCCTGCCAATGCAGGAGACACGGGTTCAATCCCTGGTCTAGGAGGATCCCACGTGCCACAGAGCAGCTAAGCGCATGGGCCACAACTATTGAGCCTGTGCTCTAGAGCCTGGGAGCTGCAACTATTAGCCAGCGTGCCCCGGAGCTGGTGCTCTGCAGCAAGAGAAGCCACCGTAATGAGAAGTCCCCGCTCAATGCAGCTAGAAGAAAAGCAAAAAGCCAGGACAGCAACAAAAACCCAGCACAGCCACACACACACACACACACACACACACACACACACACACACACACACACACACACACACACACACACACACACACACACAAGTCAGTTGTCTTCTAAAGAGGTAAAAAATAAGAAAAACAAATGTTATATTCATCCCACATTTATACTATTTCTTGTACTGTCCATTTTCTCTCCTGTAGATTCACATTTCTGTCTTCTGTGATTTTTCTTCTCTTAAAGGATATTTTTTCTGGACATAGAATTCAAGTTTACAGGGCTACCCCTCAGCACACTGAAGATATCCCCCCTTCCTTTTATTTATTTATTTTTTGGCTGTACCACAGGTTTTTGCAGGACTTTAGTTTCCTCATTAGGGATTGAACCCAGAACCTTGGCAATAAAAGCACGGACTACTAACCACTGGACCACCAGGGAACTCCCAAGATATCCCATGTTTATAGCTTCTTTGATTTTGAGAAGAACTCGGAAATTGTTAGTCTTTATTTTCTTGCCTGTTTATGTGTCTTCTTTTTCTAGCTACTTTTAAGATTTTCTTATTCTTACAGTGTTACAATTAAGTTATATTTTGCCTCAGTTTGATTTTCTTTGAGTTTATCTTGCTCTGGTTTATTGAGCTTCTTTATACTTTTCACCAGGTATGGAAAATTTTCAGCAAGTATTCCTACAAACATATTTCTATGAGCATCTCCCTTTTCCAGGAACTCCAGTTGCACATACGTTAGATCAATTTGTGTTGTCCCTCATGTCATTAAAGTTCTGTTTATTTTTTCTCATTTCTATTTTCTCCATGCTTCGGTTTGGATAGGTTTCTACTGCTGCGTCTTCAGTCACTCTGCTTTTATACACAATGCAGAATTCATGGATACAGAAGGCTGACTGTACTATGTGATTTTATATGAAGGACTCAAGCATTTGTGGATACTGAGGGATAACTATAGTTCATTATATACTAGGGCCAATGAATTCAAGACGTTTTTTATAATTATCCTAAATATTATTAGCCTTTCTGCTCTTATTCACTTAGCAACATACAACACTATGTTATTGTATTGGGATTCCCTGGTGGCTCAGATGGTAAAGAGTCTGCCTGTAATGTGGGAGACCAGGGTTCGATCCCTGGGTCAGGAAGATCCCCTGGAGAAGGAAATGGCAACCCACTCCAGTATTCTTGCCTGGAAAATCCCATGGACAGAGGAGCCTGGCCGACTATAGTCCATGGGTCTGCAAAGAGTCAGACACGACTGAATGACTTCACTTTCACTTTTCACTTTCAACATACAATAGAGTTTTCTAGAGGCTACATGACATATGATACCATAACAAAATGAACTCAGAAGCAGGTGTGAAAATCTACATCTCTGTTAAGCCAGAAAACAACAAGAACCATCAAAAAAAAGTAAAATATTGCTACTGTACTATTACATTTTTACTTTCACAAAAGGTATTTTCATGAAAATGTTATATATGTGGCTCTTATATTTAAATGAATTAATAAACAGATATTACAAATAATTTATAAAGTTACCAATTTTAATTTCTAATACACTAAGTATTGATAAATATAATCCATATAAATAAAATTTCTTTGATGTCCTCAGTTTTTAGGAGTGTAAAGAGGTTTTAAGATCAAAAAGTTTGAGAATCATTGCTCTCAGTTACCACTAGACAGCTTTTTCGACTTCTTTCTCATTGTACCTCTCTCCTTTCGGGTGTAAATTCCAGGTACTTTGATTTTCCTAAACTTGTTTCCATTTTCTCAACCACATGAAACTGCCATGCTCTACTTGGTTCCATCTCCTTAGGCTGTGGTCTGAAAAGTGGCTCCAGACAGAAAGCTAGGGTGATTAGGGGGCTTGCCTTGTTTATTTCCTTCTCTTTGGGATCATAATCCTGCCTTTTGTCCAGTGCCTAAAACAAGTCGTTTCATCTATTTTGTCCAGTTTTCCCATAATCACCCCAGCTTTCTGTCTGGAGGCACTTTTCAGACCACAGCCTTAGGAGGAGCAACCAAGCAGAACGTGAATATAAGGCAAGTCTGATACCAGTAACTCCACTGGTCATCCAAGAGATTTGTTAAATGCTTTTGGATGAACCATCTAGTTTAATTTTCACAAGAATGTTACAACTGGGAATTATAATTTTTCCTATTTTAATAGAAAAGAAACTAAAGTTTTATGAAGGCAGGTTATAGTTAAGCCAGAGTCTGAGTCCTGGCAGTATAACTTCAGAGACTTAAACGCTATACTACAGAGTACCTTCCGTTGGTTAAATTGATATGTATTGAGTGTGTATTATATGCTAGGTACAGGCTACACACTAGGGAACACTATAGTAAATAAAATAGACAAAGTTCCTGTCCTTACCCTAGTAAGGAGAAACAAGTAATAAATTATTTGGAATCCTCCAAGTAGAATACTGGAGCGGGTAGCCATTTCCTTCTCTTGGGGATCTTCCCGACCCGGGGATCGAATCTGGGTTTCTGCTGGCCAATTCTTTACCATCTGAGCCACCAGGGAAGCCCCAACAAATTAGATAAGTAAATCCTATTTTTGTTAGGCAAGTATTCACAAGAAAAAGAGAGCAATAAAGGAGAATATGGAATGATTCTGAGATGGGGAGTATTGTCAGTTTTAAATAGTGCATCAAGGAAAGATTTCATTGAGAAGGCAACATTGAAGGAGATGAAGAGTAAGCCATGAGAATAGATAACTAGAATAACAGGATAACAGGGGGAGGGCACGTCATATGCATAGGCAATGAGGCAGGAATGTACCTGGCAAGTTTGAGGAGGTTAACATGCAAGAGTAAATAGAATGCACAGCAGAGAGAGCATTGTAGTGAGATCTTTGAGGTAGTGGAGGACCTAATGGCACAATGCCCTTTAAAACCTTTGTTTTTAACTCGAAAGAAGACCTCACTGTAAGGTTTTAACCTGCGGCATATCATGAACAGATTTCTTTCTGTGCCCATTATGCCAAGAAATACACTGTTGGCAGTGTGGGTAGGGAGGGACAATGGCAACAAGAAGACAAGTTAGGAGGCTTTTGTGATATTCCAGGCAAACCATGATAATAGCAATGAACACAGTGAAAAGTGATTTGTTTTTTCTTGATAACAATAACAATAATACTAATAATCTGTACGATGGTTACATTATTTGTGTTGGCATTTGTATTAGATTCCTTAAATTATACTTTCTTTATCATAGATCATCTGTCAATTATTAAGGTAACTTATAGAATCCTCTTTCAGTTCAGTTCAGTTGCTCAGTTGTGTCCGGCTCTTTGTGACCCCATGGACTGAAGCACTCCAGGCTTCCCTGTCCATCTTTATCAGATGTTATTTCTCTCAATATTTTACAAATTTGTTATATTTAAAAATAAACAGACACGCACACAGTTTCCTTATACCATCATCCACAAACAATTAATAACATGACAATGCTCATCATTACACATAGGCAATTTTGGCTAACACAGTCACCCCACGGAACCTATTGTTTGCAAACATTGCCTGAGGATCCATATCTTCTTCTGAGGATTAACTCTATAAACACAGCTTGCCCCTTCTTGGCTTCCATGGTGGCTCAGAGGTTAAAGCGTCTGCCTCCAATGCAGGAGACCCAGGTTCAATCCCTGGGTCGGGAAGATCCCCTGGAGAAGGAAATGACAACCCACTCCAGTACTCTTGCCTGGAGAATCCCATGGACGGAGGAGCCTGGTAGGCTACAGTCCACGGGGTTGCAAAGAGTCGGACACGACTGAGCGACTTCACTTTCACTTTCTTTCACTTTCACCGTTCGTACATGGGAATTATCTACTTTTAAGCTATAACTTTCTCTGAGACCTTATTGGGAATGAAACAGCTCCCTCTGTTTCAGTTTACAGAGAGAAACCTGACACTGGTGGTCATTCTTCAGAAACAAGAGCTTTATCCTTACACCTAATTTTCCCTAGGGACAAACAAGCAAGTACAGCCCTGCCTTAAAGGCCAAAATGGGAAAAACAAATATAAAATGAAGGGGAAAAAAAATCTTTGGGCTTCAGTTGTCTATGAACATTTGGCTTGTCTAGTGGTTAACAGTTGGTTTTGAGACCTTATAATAACAACCCCTACAATTACAGTTTTAGTTTGTGCTTTTTATTTTCATGGAAGTGAATTTATCTTTGTCACATTGAATTGAAAACCCTTAAGACACAAGAGATTGGTTCTCAAACCTACTAATTTACTGTCTTCATTAACACATCTCCTTTCCTAATGGATCTTTGTATCTTGGGTCCAAGATGGTAAAAGAGCTGGTTTTCAATCCTGTTACTCATCTTGAGTTTATTTTTTGAGACTACGCAGTTGCCCTTGTGCTTTGGAAGTGTGGAATGAAATGCAGAAATTAAGTCCTAAAAATTCCTTCAGAATGGTAGCAAATAACAGCTTTTGGCTGTTATTTTTTGCAATAGAGGTTTAACTTAAAAGATGGTATAGATCTTAACACCCGTGACTTACTACTGTATGAGTCCATAAAGTTAACACTCTCCTAATCACTGACCTTGATTTTTTTTTAAAGCTGTTAGATGGTGTTGTTAAATTTTGCATTGATTAAGTGGACTTAATCATACTAAGTTTCCTCCCCTTGAAAATGAAGGGAGACAATTAACATTTATAAAAATATATAATTACCATACCAAAAATTCGTAGGATTCTGACTCCTAGTAACAGAAAGATTGAAGTGTGCACTGTGGCACTGTATGTTGCCAATCAAGAAAACATCCCAGTTTCCCTTTAATGATATATTGTGAATCTTACATCAATTTATCTGTTTAGATTGTTTTGAAACCTGTTTTTTTCTTGAAGTAACAATTTCTGAAACTTTACTTTGTTATGTCAAGTAGTCCTCTGTTTAATTTCATCATGTGTGTTCTAGGTTTACCACTTTCAAACTTCCAAGAGATGCCCCTACTTCTAGGATAAACTGGTTACTCAGTTTTTATCCTTTTAGAACTATTATTCTCAGCTTTTGAGAGGGAAGCATCCGAATCATTTCAAATTTGTCTCCCCGTTTCCTAAATCTATTGACTTTCAGTGACCTATAAAGTTGCATTTTTAAGGTTTCAGATCTATGCATTGAATATCAAGTATGAATGCTTTATAGTTTCGTGCAAGAAGTCCCCGTGTGGATTCATTCTCATGTAGTATGCCTTTTCAATGTCAGTATTTTATTTTTAATTAAAATTGTGGCTGTTGGGACACATTGAATCAACTCTTCAGGGAATACATAGTAACCACTTAAGAAGAAAAATACTCATTAGCATAATAGATCATTTTTTGGTCTCTAACGGTTGAATCATCATAACATTTTTTTTTAATTTTTTTATTATTATTATTATTATTTTTTAATTTGTTTTGCCATACATTGACGTGAATCTACCCTGGGTGTACATGTTTTCCCCTTCCAGAACCCCTCTTCCACCTCCCTCCCCATCTCCTCCCTCTGGGTCATCCCGGTGCACCAGCCCCGAGCACCCTGTATCATGCATTGAACCTGGACTGGCGGTTCATTTCACATATGATAATTTACATGCTTCCATGCCATTCTCCCATATCATCCTGCCCTTGCCCTCTCCCATAGAGTCCATAATACTGTTCTATTTATCTGTGTCTCTTTTGATGTCTCGCATACAGGGTTATCTTTACCGATTTACTAAATACCATTTTTAGTTATGTTCAATTACAATACCAACTGTTTATTTTATCCTCCATATCATTGTTCTTTGTTAAACTGGCAGTGCCAAATTATGAGATACAAATGTAGCTGTTTTTCTGTATTGATGAGAATAGAGGGAATGAGGAAACTTGTATACCAAAAATAGTTGAGTTATTCTTTCACATGAAGAAGCCTCTGAATCATGCTTTACAAAGAAAGCATTTAATGTAACTCAGTGGATTTTCTCTGTGTGATATAATTTCATAGAAATTCAGATATTAAAATAGTTATTTTTAAATGGTGATAGAGTTATAGTCAGAGGCATCAGTGGTTCACTGTTTAAAAACTACCCAGTACTTTGGTTTCTGCATAGGCACAACAGATTTGATCCATAGTTCCCTGTAACTCACAATGTGTCTGCTATCCAATTTGAAGACAGCAACTGGAACTTCAAATTCAATTATGTAGAAAGAAAATGACTGTTTAAATTTGAAGGCAGAGAATAGAATTCCAAATTAGTGTATCCAGAACACAGAGTCTCTTATGACTTTCACAAAGTCAGGAAGAGATGACTTCCTCTGGCATTTAAAATTACGAACACTTTTAGGTCTCGACCAGTCATTCTCATAAAGGGTGAAAAATAATTCATCCTCCCAGCTAGTTAGTACATGAAAGAATGCCATATCATCAATTTATCCAAGAAAGAGCCAGCATTTCATTAATAGCATCCTATTATCTCAAACTATAGAATGACTTTGGATAGGCAGATTAAATTTTCCATTTCTTTCAAAGAATATATAATTTTTCCCTCTTCAAACTTTTTTCTCACTTCCCCAAACCACTGTTCAAACTAGATTGAAATATAATTTTAAGAGAAAAAGAACTCACAATTTTTAACTAAAGAAATGATTTTTGGACAGAGAGCTCAGAATTCTAATTTTAAAAAGGAATCGGAAAACAGATATAAAAAAACAAACTGTGGTTACCAGTAGAAAGAGGAAAGAGTATAGGGGCAAGATAGGGGTGGGGGTTAATAGGTACAAACTTCTAGTATAAAATAAATAAGCTACAAGTATATACTGTACAACACATGGGATATAACCAATATAAACTACAACTATAAATATAACCTTAAAAATTTTAGTATCACTGAAATTTTTTTTCATATGTTGTACACCTGAACGTTTTGTATCATATGTTGTATACCTGAAACATATAATATTTTAAATTAACTACTTCAATTTTAAAAAGCGATTGGGAAAAGAAGCTGATGCTATGGAAAAAATACTGACTTGGGGGATAGGAGGCCAAAGTTTTAATCACTCTAATTGTATGAACTTCGATGGGTCACTTTACCACTTTCCAACTCAGTTACCTACTCTCTAAAGGGATTAGGTTAGGTGACCTAATCTCTCATGTATATAATTATGTAACAAAAGGAAGAATATCTTTCTTTGAAATTCTGTAATCTTATCTAATAAGGAAAAAGTCAGAAGAAAATGGAGTTCTATGGGTATCTAGGTCTAACATCTATTAATTTGGAACTGAACATCCATAAAGCCCTTGCCCAAGAGTTCTGTGTGCTTTGCAGCCCTTTTCCCTGTTTTGGTAAAAAGATCAGAGCCGAAGTATACATTTTGTTCACTAAAGGCCTTTAACATAACAGCTTGGTGGTGTGACATTGCTGGCTACTGTGTCCTATTTTGCTAGTCTCAAATTCATAGCTAACTTAGGGATTTTATAAAACATTTGCACTTTCCATTCTTTATCAATCACTGACAGACTCATTGTTTTATAATGTACTTCTCAGCAAGCTGTTTGCAGCTCATCGCCTGCCTTGCTTTATAGTCTATAAATATTTAATTCTTTAATAAACTGCTTATATGTAATATAAAATGACTGATGCTATTCTCTCTTTCCTCTTTTAATAGTGCTACTATTTGCAAAACAATTCTTTTTTTTTTTCCTACATAGCAATATGTTTCATAAATGTTTGACTTTCGTTTTTCTAAGTAGCAATTTATTCTAGGAGGTTGGTGGAATGACAGGCAGGAAAACAGCCCCTTGCTCCTGGGAACACAATATAACTCTTCCCTCACCCTCACCCCTACCAAGCTGCAAATTGATGAGGTAAAGAAGATGGACTTTGGAATTGTGGCAGAGAGCAATGGCCTGTCTCTCTACAGACCCAGTGTGCAAAACAGCTTTTAAATCTGTAGACTAAATGTATACTTACAGTGAGAGAATATGGTTGTTCCCTCTCTGCTCTGATATCCTTTGTCTAGGGGAATCATAAAAGATAGTCAGTGATAGTATACCAACACCTCAGTATTCTCATCTTCTTTGTAACTGTGTACTTTATTTTTGTTCATTGGAGGATTTGCTTTCTGTGCCATGAAATGATTTTCAATATTTAATGACTCATTTTAAAAAATCAGATAAGTCAGACATTTATTGGGTGTTTATTGTGTGCCCTGCACAGCTGTTAACATATTTTCAAGCAAGCTCCTATTATTTTTCTATAATATTTCAATATAATTTATGAACTCTTAAAAATCAGGAACTGCCTTGGGGGTGGGCAGAGAGGATGAACTGAGGAATGCCAGAACAAATGTTTCTTCAATGCTTACCACTAATCAGGTACACACATTATCCCATGGCACTAACTCAGTTCTACATTGCTTTAACAGACTGCCTTTTGCTTAGAATACATTCTAAATTTTCAACTAGAACCCAGTATATTTGATTTGGAAAAAGCATGAGAAGTATAGGTGTAGAACATTTGTTTACAAGTTTAAAAAACTTGATTTATATGCTTCTTCCACCATGTGTTAACTATTACTTTAGATTTACCATCTAGCCTTTCTTATCTGAAATGAGAATAATGAAAATTATATAGTTTTTTAAACACGTATATAATAGACCATCAGATAATTGTTAATTCTCTAATTGTTCCACTATAAAGAAGAACATAAAAAGAAAATCAAAATGAGTTAATGAAAAGATGATATTAATTTTATATAAATAAATATAATTTCAGTTGTTTATGTAATAGTAATGGGTTACTTTAAGCAATAAACACTTTAAACTGAGGTTCCTCGTTTAACTCACAGCACACATTTGTGAAGAGACTTATACGGTCTTTTTACTCTAGAGCAGAGAGGTTTTTTAATGCAAAGTTGTGTGGGTCAAGTTTTTATCCTTGTTCTTATAATACATATGATCAATCTAAGTGAGCTAATTTGCTTATACAAGTGAAATCATTCCAGCTTCCTGTTCCCTGCACCCCACCCCATTTTATATGATACTTTCCCTTATTTCATAGATATCATTTAATTAAACATTCACATCACAAATATGCTTCCATTTTATTCCTCCTAAAACAGAATTGCCTGTGATTCCCTCCATATAACTTTCTACACTATTTAAGCATCATAAATTTGAATCTGCATAGGTGAAATCTCAGATTCCTTAATGAATTCCATTTCCCCTGGTTGTACTGTCTAATTTGCTTCTGAAACAGACTTTAACTTTTACCTCTCTTCCTGACTTGATCTATCATATTTGACCAGTCATTGTCTATCTAATTATTTCCTTTGCATATTAAGGTTTATTGAAATGTTATGAAGTCAATAAAAAAAAGAATAGATAATTTTAATAATAATACTATTGTTATTATTCTAGAGTTCCTACTATACACTAGGTTTTGCTTTAGGATATGTAAATTTTTTCCCTTCATCTTACTCTATGACATCAGAATTTCCAATTAACAGATGAGGAAAACTAACCATATGCAGGTTAAATAGCTTACTTGAGGTTCCATAGCTAGTAAGTAAAACTAGGATTCCAGCATAAATGATTCTAATATTGACTCTAAAGCCTGTGTGTTGCCATATTGCCTTTTGAGAAGCTAAGCAAATATATATATATATTGTTTTCAAACTGTAAAAATGATAGACATAGTTTCTTTTTCTGTTTTAAAAGTGTCATTATTCATAGAAAAAAATAGTATCAGTTCATGTTCCTATGATGCCTTTCTTTTAAAAGCAGCAGTGTCTGTGAAAGTGCTTTGTACATTATAAAGTCCTAGATAAACATAAGCTATAATTGTAATAATAGTAATGAATTCAAAGCATTTTTATTATAACCCTGTCAATAGTTACGGCATTGTTATTCTATTCCAAATATAGGTATATCATGCTCTATGAAATAAAAGGTTTTCTGAAAAACTGTAAGTTATTTATTTTTTTTTTAAAAGATAGTACTATTTAAAATACATGAAAAAGCTTATTACTTCTGGGTAAAGCCTACAACAAAGTAAAAAATTAGCTTGTAATGTGACTAATTCCCTAATTATGTTTTGAACAGATTAAGTTTGAACTTAAACTTTTTAGCATTAAAGTTTTTAAAGCAGAGTTGTTGTTCAGTTACTAAGTTGTGTCTGACTCTTTGCAACCCCATGGACTGCAACACGCCAGGCTTCCCTGTCCTTCACCATCCCCTGGAGTTTGCTCAAATTCATGTCCATTGAGTAAGTGTTGACTGACATCTGTAATCTCTTGAAATAATCTCCAAAAAGACACTATGGGAAGGCTGCTAACTTACTTTTGAGGTCAGGAACCATTGTAAGAGTTATATATTATGGAATCCCTAAGATTGTATTAATCCAAAGCCTGAACTCTTGATGAAAGTAAAAGAGGAGAGTGAAAAAGTTGGCTTAAAGCTCAACATTCAGAAAACTAAGATCATGGCATCCGGTCCCATCACTTCATGGCAAATAGATGGATAAACAGTGGAAACAGTGTCAGACTTTATTTTTGGGGACTCCAAAATCACTGCAAATGGTGAGTGCAGCCATGAAATTAAAAGACACTTGCACCTTGGAAGGAAAGTTATGACCAACCTAGACAGCATATTAAAAGCAGAGATGTTACTTTGCGAACAAAGGTCCATCTAGTCAAAGCTATGGTTTTTCCAGTAGTCATGTATGGATGTGAGAGTTGGACTATAAAAAAAAGCTGAGGGCCGAAGAATTGATGCTTTTGAACTGTGGTGTTGGAGAAGATTCTTGAGAGTCCCTTGGACTGCAAGGAGATCCAACCAGTTCATCCTAAAGGAAATCAGTCCTGAATATTCATTGGAAGGACTGATGTTGAAGATGAAACTCCAATACTTTGGCCACCTGATGCGAAGAGCTGACTCATTTGAAAAGACCCTGATGCTGGGAAAGATTGAAGGTGGGAAGAAAAGGGGACAACAGAGGATGAGAGGGTTGGATGGCATCACCAACTCAATGGACATGAGTTTCAGTAAACTCCGGGAGTTGGTGATGGACAGGGAGGCCTGGTGTACTGCAGTCCACGGGGTCACAAACAGTTGGACACGACTGAGCAACTGAACTGAACTATTATCCCTTCACATTGGTGTCCACTAAAATATGGACAACTAGACATATTTCATGAGAAAAAATATTAAGTACCCACCTATAAATCAGTTCATATATTTTATGTATGCAGTGAACACATTACTGCACAATATTCAGATTTGGAAAATATTGTGAAAGCTCATATAATATTTCTGTTTTACCTCTCTTCATTTTCAGAACAACATAACATCAGATTGTCTCTATTAAAATAGTATTTTTCTATTTTTACAAAAAAACAAATATAAACTTAAATCTTATCTGGTAATTAATTCTTAGTATAGGACATCTTTTGCTTCATAAAGCTAAATTCCTAATGCCTCACTCATGTTTATTAATCTTCTTATTATTTCTTTTTCATGCAAAGTTATGAAATACATATATTATGTAAGAATATATCTGCAAACATAAAGAAGCACACATGAGCATTGTAATAATGTTAAAAGTCATGTTGTTAATCACTAAGTTGGCCATTTGGTTGCAATTTCTTCCGTGATCATAAACTGCATTCCTGACTCTAGATATAGCACTCATGACCAACTATTATGTCAGTGGAGGGCATAATTTGAGTTGAAGCGTGGTAGAAAGCATAAAAACAGGAATCAGAAGTAACTGCTTAAGGGGCAATATTCTATAGTTTGCTTGGCCCAGTAAAGACTATATATAGCAATTCCAATTTAGATGGTAAGAAAAAAAACACTCATGGCATAATGATCATATGGAGTCAACTATTCAAATGCATGTTCAAAGTCTCATGCTACTAAAAGTAAAATTCCTGGTAAATGCATGATTTGCCTTGCTAATAATTTGCATCCTAAGTAGATGGAAGAAATTATAGGAAAATTAATTATATGAGCCTAAATTTTCTCAACAAGTGAGGGCTTCTCAGAGAAGTATCAGAGAGTGTTAATAGAAAAAAATTAGAACATTGGAAGAAAGTAGTCATTTAATATTAGAGCTTAAAATGGCCGGGAATGGTGAATATTGGACATAATCAGATATATACCCTATAGCTACCTGTCCAATAAGTTAGCCCATTAAATTAAAATTAGTTAAAATTTAATAAAATTAAAGGTTTAGTTTCTCAATTGTACTAGCCAGTAGCTACCCTTTTGGACATAATATTTCCATTATTGCAGAAAGTTCTTCTGGACAGTGTTATCCTAGACTTCAGAAAGGCAGATTTTTAAATATTTAGATTAAGGATAAATATAACTTTATGAGCACCATCTCTAAAAAGTTAGCTCAAGAAAAATAAAGAGGCCCTCCAAAAAAAAACCACTAAAATTTCACCCAATGCATAATACATTGCTTTGTAATTGGATTTCTGCTTGTATTGCAAGCCAGTTTTGAAGGCCGGAATGTGTCTAGCTCTTTCACTGTATCTACTACATAGTAAGTGTATTGATAGGAACTTTAATTGGTAGATAAAGAAACTGTCAGGCAAAAAGCGGGGGGCGGGGGGTAAGTAAAGAGCAGAATGATTTCACAGCAATCTGTTTGATCACATTTAGATCACTGATTGTGTATAAAGGATATAAGAAAGGACATATAAAGGAGATAATTTGAGAGTTGCTTCCAGGGAAAAGTGAATGAGAGAGACTTGCTGCAGGATTTTTATCTTCTGTTAAGAAATGACTGAAAGAGAGAGTAGGAGGGATAGACACAGAGAGAGAGAGTTATTCTCTAAATTCTTTTTCTCTACCTTCCCTGTCAATAAAAAAGAATTCCAGATAAGAAAGAAGAGAATGACATTTGTTATTGGGGATTATAGCCCAAGATTAGGCAAAAAGATGAAAAAAGAATGCCAATTGTTGGAATTCAAGTCTCATATCCCAGAGATATTACTTTCAGAGGTACTATGAGAATTTGCAGTCAAGCTTAAGGAACTCCAGATGTTTTTCAGAAAATACACAGATTGGGAGAGGTGTCAAAAACCTGAGTAAGAGGGGACATTTCCCCAATTTTCTAGAAATGTTGTGTTGACTTTAAAATCAATTACTTAAAAGTTATTTTTGTAAGCACTTGGAAAAGGGAATTTTGATCACTAGGGATAAATACACATTCCCAAAGAACAAACATCTTCACTTCCTTTTCGATGGAATTATTTCAGAGAACTTCTCAGACTTTCAGTTTTCTTTGCCTAGGATAAGAGGCTAAGAAACAGAGCAGAAAGCTGCTGAAAGCCAAATGGAGCTTTCAGTATTCTTACAGTGCTGGAAAGACAAAAACTGGAGTTCAGGATCTGTCAAGGAAATGGGACCTGGGAGATAAAGTGAACTAGATGTAATCAGAGCCTTACAAAGACTATCGTCTAACTGTACCTTATTCTCTTATTGCATTTGGGTGATCTGCATTTGTTCTGCCCTATTGCTTCCCAGATGATGGGGTGCATTTTCTTCAGAGGAAGGTATAATCATTCAAAACCTCTAAAATTTCCACACACAATATTTGGCATCCATTCCATACTTTCTAGGAATACCAAGAAAAAAAAAAGTGTGCAGTAGAAACAGACACAGAGTTAACCAAATATTGGAGTTATCAGGAATAACTCCTTAACTGCAAACTGATAATATTTTGAAGAACAAAAAAACAACTCACACAAAAAATTAAATGAATATTCTAAAACTGAAAATACAATAACTGAAATTGAAGCATCTATAAATACATTTAATAGCAGTTTGGAAACAGATGAAGAGAGTATTATTATATGATAGATCAGTAAAAAATAGTCAAGCCACAGCATGAAGTGCTAAGTGGATGAAAAATGAAAAGCATAAAATACATATGAAACGTGTTGAAAATGTCTAATGTGTAATTGGAATCCTACAAAGACAAGAGAGATGTTAATAAAAGTAGCATTCCAACTGATAATAATTTTGAAAAGAGTGGAATGATATGAAGTCACAGATATCTCAAGTGGGATAAATACAAAGAAAAGCACACCTCGGCCTATCAATAGAACAGCTGAAAATGAAAACTGAGGAGAAAAATCTTAAATGAAGGTAAAGAAAGACATTATTTCATAGAAGCAACAATAAGACTGACAGCTGACTTCTCAATAGAAATAATGGAGGCCAAAATCCTATGGAATGACATCTTTAATATGCTGAAAGAAAATAACTAAAAATCTGAAATTCTATACTCAGTGAAATAGCTTTCAAAACAAGATGAAAAAACTTTATAGACAAACAAAACCTGAACAAGAGCTCAGCAAGCAGCACACCTCACCTAAAACAACAACAACAACAAAGGGAAAGGAATTCTACAGATAGAAACAAAGCAACCTGGGGCGGGTGAGGGGGGGGAACAATGTGGAAATGGAGGAAAGAGCAATGCACAAGGTACATATGTTAATAAATTTGAATTAATCTTAACTGTACATTACAAAAAAAGAAGGATCTTGTTAGGTTTAAAATATATGAATAATAAAATACATGTGTTAACAATAACACGAAGGATGGTAAACAAAATAAGACTAACCTAAGGTTCTAGTATAACTGGGAAGTGGTAAAAGCACTGATTTGTAATTACTAGATTATAGTAAGTCAGAGATGCAAGTTATCAAATTTAGGGTAACACTCAACAGTAAAAACATGTATTATTAACAAGGTAATAGGGAAGATGGAATAACAAAAATACTTGATTAATCTCAAAGAATGCAAAAAAAGGAGTGAGACAACATAAACAAGATAATATAGGAGATAATAAGGTAATGTGTGTAAATTTTAAATGTATAAGTAACTACTTTAAATATAAATTGACTCAATTCTCCAGTTAAAAGTTAAAATTGTAAGACTGGATAAAAGATAAAATCTAACTAAAAAACAGATAAAGTTAAAATAACAAGATAAAAAATACTCCACCTATACCAGAACAATGGCCAGATCTGGAAAGCACTAACAAGAAGCTAAAAATCAATAAAAGTAAAAACTAAAAGTTTTGTGAATCCCTAAAGGTGTGGAACTTAAGCCTTATACTTCTAAAAGACTATGGGCCAAGAGGAAATAAGAAAATATTTTGAATCAAATAATAATGAATATATGACAAATGAAAAGCTAGGCGTTATAACTAAAGCAATCCTTAGAGGAAAATTTAAAGCCTTTAAATAAATGTTTAAAAAGAAAAAAGGCTAAAAATCAGTGACATAACTATCTTATCAAGAAATTAGAAGAAGAATAGAAAAGGAAACCTAAAGAAAATAGAGGAAGAAAATAATAAGGGCAGAAATGAATTAGATGGAAATCAATTGTATAATAGAGGAAACCAGCAGCAGCAGAATATTCATTTTTCTCAAGTGCACATACCACTTCAAATAAATAGACTGTGTGTTGGGCCATAAAACAAACCTCGAGTTGAACTTACATAGAATATATTCCCTGAATACAGTGGTATTTAATTAGAATTTCACAGTAGTAAGATATCTAGTAAAGTAACTGAATGTTTGGAAATTAAACAACGTGCTTCTAAATAATACAGTGTCCAGGGCTTTCCTGATGACTCAGCTGGTGAAGAATCTGCCTGCAATGCAGGAGACCTGGGTTCGAACCCTAGGTTGGGAAGATCCACTGGAGAAGGGAACAGCTACCCATGGCCTGGAGAATTTTATGGACTATGCAGTCCATGGGGTTGCAAAGAGTTGGACACAACTGAGTGACTTTCACTTTCAAGAAGAAATCACAAATCACAAAAAAATGATAAATACACATCCTATGAAAGTTTAGTTTAGTTTACGGTGTGGCTTAGATGATAAAGAATGTGCCTGCAGTGTTGAAGACCTGGGTTTGATCCCTGGGTCAGGAAGATCCCCTGGAGAAGGAAATGGCAGTTCACTCCAGTATTCTTGCCTGGAGAATCCCATGGACAGAGGAGCCTGGCAGGCTACAGTCCATGGGATAGCAAAGAGCTGGACAGGACTGAGAGACTGACACTTTCACTTTCACTATGAAAGTATATGGGATACAACTAAAGCAGTCCTTAGAGGGAGATTTATGGATTTACACGTCTGTATTGGGGCTTCCCTGGTAGCTCAGCTGGTAAAGAATCCACCTGCAGGAGACCCCGGTTGGATTGCTGGGTCGTCGGGAAGATCCCTTGGAGGAGGGCATGGCAACCCACTCCAGTTTTGTTGCCTGGAGAATCCCATGGACAGAGGATCCTGGCGGGCTACAGTCCATGGGGTCACAAAGAGTCGGATACGATTGAGCAACTAAACATAGCTCACATCTATATTAGAAAAGAAGAAAAGTGTAAAATGAATTTTCTAAGATTCAACCTTGTGAATCTAGGAAAAGAGAAGCAAATCAAACCCAAAATAAGTTAAAGAAAGGTCCTTGCTGGTTATCCATAAGGACCTACTGTCTAGCACATCGAACTCTGCTAAATGTTATGTGGCAGCCTGGATGGGAAGAGAGTTTGAGAGAGAATGGATGCGTGTGAGTCCCTTCACTGTTCACCTGAAACTATCACAGCACTGTTAATTGACTATACCCCAATATAAAATTAAATGTCTAGAAAACTAAAGTGGACATTGTAATTAAAAAATAAGTAAAAGAAAGGAAATTGTAAAATTTAGAGTAGAAATCAAAAGATCAATAGATAGAAGTTGATCCATTGAAAAGATTAATAAAGTTGATTTTTGAAAAAACAAGGAAAAAGAAAATGCAGCTCACTAATATCACAAATGAAAGAGAGGACATTACTAAAGTTTTGACAGACAAAAAATAGGTAACGAAATATTGAACAACTTTGTTCTGATCAATTTGATAACTAAGATGAAACAGACAAGTTCCTTGAAAAACACAGCTTACCAAAATTGATACAAAAAAATTGAAAATTAAAGTCCTAGATCATTGTCTTAAATATTGAATTTATAATTGAAAAATTGTCCACAATTTTTAGGCCTATAGCTTCACTAACCAATGTTTAAGTACAAAACGATGACAAGCTTACATGAACCTTTGCAGAGTATAAAGGGAGGGAACACTCTTCAACTCATTTCGTAAAGATACCAAGACCCTTATAACAATACCAAAGTCATTTCAAGAAAAGAAAATTATAGCCCAATTTCTCTCATGAACATGGGTTCAAAAACCTTTAGCAAGATATTAGCAGGTAAAATATTGCAATATATTGAAAGATAAATACATCATGAGCAAGTGGGTTTTTCAAGGACTGCAAGGTTGGTTTAACATACGAAAATCAGTCATTGTGATTCACCATGACAACAACTTTGAACTGTTACCTATTTCAAAAGAGGCAAAAAAGGCATTTGACAAAATTTAACAACCATTTAAAAAAAGTTCTTAGCAACTGGGAATAGAAGAATACCTCTTCCACTTGATAAAGGGCATTTTTGTTACTGATAAAAGGCTGAATCATTTCTCTCATAAATTCAGAAAGAAGGCAATGATGTCTCCTAACATTGGAAGCAAGGCAAGAATGTTCAGTTTCACCACTTGCACTCTGTTCAACATCGTGCTGCATGTTCTCACCAAGTTAAAGACAAAAATTAGTGGATGTGATTACTGGAAATGAAAACTTAAGCTATCTACTTACAGATGAATTCATTGCATTTACAGGAAATTATAAGGAATCCTTTTTTAAAAACTACCATTCATGTAAAAAGTGGGAGGGAAAATATATTATCTTATTAATATCTGGGCATAATATGTTAATATCTGGAAGGATAAATGAGAAACCAGCAACTGATTACCAATTTGAGGGTGAGGTTAGAAACCCATGGCTAGAAGAGGAGCAAGGGGGGAGACTTTTTGCTTTCTAAGTTATTTAAATTATTGATGCTTAAAATAGTTAGTATATCATATTACCTATTCAAAACTATCTCTTTTTAAAAAGACTGAAAGTTGGCATTGCCTGTCAATGTGGTAAATAATAAGCACCTCTCAGCTCCCACAGCTCTCCTCTCAGTTCCCATAGCCCTCCACAGCAAACAGGATAGGACTCTCTTATTAGACTTAGATACTATGTGCCATTGATCATCATTTCAGAATTACACATACATTTTTAAAGGAACACGTTCATAGGTATACTATAAACTGCATTAATACGAGCTGTAGTTTGACTTTTGATTATTGATAATTCACAGTCTGTCTGCCATGAAAAGTAAAAGTGTTAGTTGCTCAGTCATGTCTCACTCTTTGGGACCCCATGTTCTGTCCATGGAATTCTCCAGACAAGAATACTGGAGCGGGTTGCCATTTCCTCCTCCAGGGAATCTTCCCAACTCGGGGATCGAACCCAGGTCTCCTGCATTGCAGGCAGATTCTTTACCATCTGAGCTACCACAGAAGCCCCATTTAATGCTTTCTCACTAAATCTTTTACCTGCATTGCTATTTAGTAGTAGCAGTAAAGATTAAATATTATTTCCTTTACCTTATTTCTCTCTAATACTAACCAATACACTGAAATAATAATAATATAGCAAAAACAAAATCTAACATTGTTAGTGTTGTTATATGCAAATACTGTGCTAAATACTTAACATGATTTGTTTCAATATATAATACCGATAATACTGTCAACAGAGACAGAAAAAATAAGAAGTTTAAGGGCCTGATTCAGATTAAATAGCCATTCTCCACATTAATTCATTGTACTCTGTAGTTTGGTACACTGTAACAGTTGAGAGTGTGTATATGTGTGTGTATGCATACGTGTATATGTGTGTGTGTGTGTTATAAAGGACAGTCATAAGTGGAAGTTTGGGAAATGAGTGGGCAAAAAGCAACAGAATTTAGAACACGCTTACTTGCTCATATGATGAATAGAGACCAGTTTCAGGTCAACATTATGCCACCAAATAGAAATCTGTGCTGATATACAAACCAAAGCAAAACTGTCTCTTTCTTTCAGTAATTTAAACAGAGATATAAAATTATTTTAATATGAATTATTAAAGTAATTTGAACTACATCCACCTAAGGGAAATAATGAAATCTCTGTTTTCCTAACTTCTGCTTCTTGCTTAGTTTTCCTTTATGAATTCATCGAGGCCATTAGTAATATTCCAAATATTTTATCAGTTCTGAATCCACCCAATAAGTTCATTCAATATTTGCTCCTCTCTATTCATCATAAACATGCACTAATCCACACTGATCATTTTAACATCCTGAAAATGTTAGAAAACACAGTAACCTTTACCCTGAGAATTAACCAGCACCAACAGTATCAGGCCTGCTTAAGCACGCAGATGATTCCATCTGCTCTTTAGCAACATATACTGTGATAGCACCAAGCATTCCCTCTGTCACAAATACCTGGACCAGGAGGCACTTTACTGAATTCCCAAATTGGGAGTAGCTGTGATTTTGGCTTCCGAGCTGTAGACAGCTGCGGGGGGAGAGGGGGCAGGCACCAAGTTGCCGCTTGTTTCCTCAGCCACACACCTAGAAGGGCCTGTCTCGGTGCTCATGTTGGTAAACCCTGACAGCTCCCCATAACAGGAGCCCCATCTGAGACTAATGAAGAAGCAAAGGCGGTTTCTGAAAACCTGTACTACAAAGTATTATGCTGTGGCTCTGAATATACTCCTCTTCATATATTCTCTCTTCTCCCCTCCCTTCAAAATCCATACCCTTGTTTAGTTCCAGTTTCCATTAAAATGCTATTTGGGCAGCAGATTTCCCAGACTGGCTCCATCTCGATGCTGCCATGCAGAGAAAACACATCTGTCTGACTCTTTATTTAATATAAGGGAAAAAATTGAAATAGCAAAATGTTGTAGTCGCTCTGAGCTATTTCCTAATGAACCGGTTTGTCCCATGAGCTGTAGTGAGGAGGTTCTTCTCCACAGTGAGAACTCTTTATGCATATTAATAGTATGCATGTTTTCCATGTGACTCCTTCTGACTTGCTCTCATCCCATCCTCTGAATTCATTTAAATAAAAATAATTTATGTGGACATTCCTTCAGTCAGAATTTTGCTCTCCCCCTTTCTTAAAGACATCCATAATATTTCGTTGATGCTCTGCATCCAAACCAAGTAGTTATGCTTTTGCATATCATTAGGGCTTTATAAAGAACAACAGCGACATCTGCATGTGCTGCAGCGCTAAGGAGACAGGAAAAATACCAAAAACAAACTCTGAATCGGCCTGGAGGTTGTCTGGCTCCCTGCCTCCCCAGCAGCCCCTGCCACCACCATGGATAGGAGTAATTGTACAGTGTAATCACATCATGCCTCATCTGAATATTCATAGCAGAGACAAAGCTTGGAAGGATAAGGGAGGAGCGGGGATAATTTAAATATAAAACAGCATCTCATTTCCAAATCAACTTGTGCCAGTTAGACTGTGTACCAGAATTCAGTATTAAGCAACATTGTTTTACAGATTGGAAATTGGAAGTGAAGAAGATAGAGAAGAGAAGACACTCAGTAAAGAAGGGATGACATTATATTCTCATCTTGACTGAGGAAAAACAAAACAAGGCGACAATAACAACGGCGACAGAATAAAAATACTTAAAGTTATATCTGAAGAGTCACCAACAGTGGCTAACCAGCTGCTGTTTTACCAGGAATGAAATAGCCTATTGAGGGAGCTTTAAAAGCTCCCAATTAATATGTTGTGCATGTATTAGATCTACAAAGAACTCACTGTATTCCTTCTCTCCCCACAAATCCTTCCAATACACACTATTCCCTAACCACCACCTTTCTTTCCTGTCGGTTGCAGGGGAAAAAGATCAGAGCAACAGAATAATTGACTAATCGCTTCAAAAGTGACAACATCCCTCTTCAAAAAGAAAGGACAAAAACAAACACATACAAAAAGGTGACTGTTCATTAATGAAGGGATAAATTACCGATGGCTTCTTCATTCTCTTTAGTTCATTACCCCCAAAAAGAAACAAATATAATCCACACGTTAACACTGAAGAGTCTTCATTTTCTTTGTTTTAATATGATGCTGTTTATTTTTTTTTAAGTGTTGGTATTTGTAGAAGCCTGTGCCACTGCATCCCCCAAAGAGCTACTAGTTTCAACCCACTGGAGTTTATATTCCTTTAATTGTCTAGTGCAGGAACACTTCTGCTGTTTTTAAAAATATACCGCTCTGCAGGAATTAGAAGAATCCAAGGTTGTATCCAACTTCAAAGGTTTCCAAGTCATAATGATTTTAGCAAAAGTAGAAGACAGATCATGGAACAAGTCCCCGTTTGAAGATAAGCATCATAGGGACCTTTTTTTCTTCCCTCTCTCCCCAACTTTGTACTTCTCCTGGCTCTGAACACCCCTTGCTAACACGGTTTAATGATATGCAAATGAAATATGCATAAAACCATTCTACTGTATGATGATTAAACACTGGAGACATTAACAGCAGAGGCTTCACTCTTTGTAATATTCCTTCCCAGACCATCCACTTTGATTGCGGAGTTATGGAAACCCATAGCAGTTGGCAGAGAGTGAAAGAGAGAGAAGGAAGGAAAGACGCAGAGACACATCACCCATCTCGGTGCTTCTCCCTCTCCAGGAGAAGTTCCCCCCCTTTGCACTGCATTCCTATTGCTGTCTTTTGTAATCCATCCATGCAGTCGCACCAGAGCGATTAACAGAAAAGAAAAAAACCTCTTTTCTCTTAATGTTTCAAAGCTCATTAGCCAAACGATTATTCCTCATTAACAGCGAAAGCTCATTCATTAAAAGGAAGAATATGCCCAAAAGATGCCAGCGCGGTTAATCCTGAGTCCCGTACTGGGCTGTAAATCCCATACTACTTGTATATTCCATGCGAAAGGGACACGCGCCAATCCACATTTAAAAAAAGAAAAAGAAAAACAGTTTGTGTGTTTTGTAAAATCCACAAGAGCAGCAATTAATATTCCCATTGAATGACTTTATTTATTTATTTTTTGTCTCTCCCTTTTGTTTCCAGTGTCTGCCCCTGGCTCAGCACCCGGTGCCAACAGAACACCTTTCAGGATCCACAGCAATGCAGACAACGTAAGTACCAGTCATTTCCCGAAACCCTTTTTCAGATTTAAAAAAAAAAAAAACCTAAAACATAGAAACAAGCCTCTTTCAACCCTTCTTCTCCCCTGTTTTATGCCACCAGGGTTTCCTAAATAGCACCTTCCAAAGCACTCTGCCTTCAAGTTTGTGCATGTCTGTGTGGCATCCCTCCTCCTCCTCCACTCCCATAGTGGATCCTGTAAAAGGGCTTCGGATCGGCCCCATTCATCTCCCTGGTGATAGCAGTGAACGTAGATAAATCTCTGCCTGCTTGCTGCTGGAGTATGATTTTTATTTTGTCTCCTGTGTATACCTGGGTCAGAAAAAGTGGGATGTATGCACACACGTACATGCACATACACACGTTTCCTTCTGTCTCTTTCTCCGTCTTCCTCTTCTTTTACTCACACATGCACACATCCCACATGTGTATATGCATAAACATATACACGTATCTATATACATACCCATACCTCCAACCCCAAAACAGACACACGTCTAAACATTTAAACTGCCTGAAAATAAGTGTATTTATATACACATACAACCTTACACATGTGTCTATATGCAGTCGATAAATGCCCATCTTTTAATTTATACCCATCTATATCTCCATTTGAATATTCCCTCTCCTCCCAGCAGAAGCTGCCGTGCAATCGCAATCCAGGCTTGTAGAAGCGGTGTTCTTTCCTTATGATTTCTGCCTGTAGATCTTTCTGCTCCCTTCTCTGCCTTCTTCCGAGCTGTAGAATTGGCACCTCTCCCTGAGGTTTTCCGAATGGCAAGTGGCACCAGCTGTGGCATGCATTCATGCCGCTTCCTATGGCATTTCTCTTCCGATGTCTGCTTTTTCTCTTTGTTTGTTGTTGACTAGGCTGAATGGTGTTTTTTTTAAGTTAATTATAAACGAAGTTGAATAGCAAACAAGCCAACAGCGTGCCTCCCCCCCCAAAAAAGCGCCCTTCTGCTGTAACAGATGCCCAGCTCACCCCTGGCATGGGCAAATGGGCACACAAATTTTGTGGCTGTTAATTTTTTGTTTGTTGCTGCATTTGTTGTTTGTTTTCCTTGTTTCTTTTGATTTTTCAAGGAGTCCAGGATCCCGGCCTCTGCTTGGAACGGAACAGTGTCATGGCGGAGACGACGGCCTTTGTCTTGCTGGGTGTGAAAGCATCCGCTGTGCTGACTCCAATGCGGCAGAATCAAGTTTAAAGGAAAACAAGTGATTAAAGTCAGCTTTGTGCCTCTTTGGTGTGGAAGATCCCCAAACCCCAAGTAGCCAAGTCCCTGGGTCCGAGGAAGGGCTCGTGGTTGGAGCAGCCCAGGCTGTAATCCTGGCACTTGCGCCTTCGGTTGCTGCTCGCTGTTCGCTCCTGGGGGTCTGGATAATCTCCCTTGGCTTTACCGCACTGTCTGGCCCGCATACAGGGCCCCCGTAACATATACCCGCTGCTGCTATCGCACGAAACTGTGGCGTTGCCCCTGAATGGATGGCACGGTGCCAACTCTTCTGCCATCCGCCCTTGAAGCTTTTTTCTTTTCTCCCTCCCTCCCCTTCTTCTTCTCCTCCTCCTCCCGTCGACTTGACGTTAATTAACACACGGGTTAATTGATTTTAAAAGCCGAAGAATTACAGTTAACTTTTCCCACAGGGTAAAGACGCCAGCCGCTTGGCACACTCTGCCTTTCGCACTGGTGCAGAGAGGGGGCAGGGAAAGCCCGCAGCAAAACTAGCAACTGCTGAGGAGCATTGCCTGCTTATTGGAGTAGAGCCGATAGAAGTCGACGTGGCTGGTACTGCCTCATCCTTACAGTACATATAGCCATTCTGTATTTTGTTAAATAATCAAGGCACAACTCTGTCTTCTCCGTTTGTCTTTCAAAAACAGGGAAACCCTTCAGAAGTTCTTTTTAGGGGGGAAACCCTCCCCCATTTATTTCATCCATAGTATGCTTTCTTCCACTAATAAGCAAATTCCTGGTCCTTTGTTTTTTTTAAGTCATAAAGAGGAAGGCTAGCCTCCTGTAAATATCACAGGCAAAGGAAAAGTTTTTTTCAAGGAGAAAGTTCCATGTACTTTCTATATATCAGTGTTTTGTTTTGTTACTGTTCCTCTTGACTCAAATGAGTTATTTATGGTGAAGAATTTTACTAAGAAAGTAGATATCTTGTAATCAAAAGTGCAATTCATATGAATGCTCTTTTCTTTTTTGTTTGTATGTGTAGATTTTTGTTTTCCCTTTACCCCAATCCCCTGTACAAAATAAAAGCAATTGATACTATACTTGGGAAGGAGACAGGCAAGGCTGGGAACTTAATGCTTTCACCTTTTCATGCTTTCATTTTATTTCATTTTGTTTTTTAAAAGCACAGAGCAAGTGAAGCGACAAGAGGAATCCATTATGCAAATCATGTCACTTTGCATAATGTTTCATGACTGGAATATGCAGATGAGTTGTATAATTTATGAGTGCCAGTGTCTGTCTAAAAGTGTTTCACACAATTTACAAAGTGAGCCAAGAGACATGGGGAAGGCAACTCTTCCAACTCCATTGCCAGGAAAGCTCTATATTATTTTCCTACAAGTGTTCCCTAGTAATACTGAATGCTATTTAAAAGAAATCAAGGTTCCAAATGTTTACGAAAATGAAGATTTTTCCTTTCTCTCCTTTCAACCAAATTCTATGCCTAAAAGTTTACAAGAAATTACTGGATTCTAAATCATTAATTTTTAGACTCGATTTTGGAAAAGAAATGTTACTTGAGCCAGACTTGCCATTTGTATGTGAATTTTCCTTTCCATGACAAGCAATGTCTTAGAGAAACATACACCTTATCTGGATCTATGAATGCAGAGAAATGGAATTTCTCATTTTGGTTGATTTTGTGTGCCCTGGTGTGAACAACATTTTATAAATTATAGCTTCTTGGACGTTTTAGATATGTAATATGGAAGATTGAGATATTCATTATTCTTCTGAAGGCATAATTCTGCTTTCAGAGAAGTCTTCAAGATAAAAATCACATTCAATTTTAGTTAAGTCAGCTCAGTTGGTCAATCCATGTCTCATTTTGGAAACTTTTCTAAGATGATTCTCTGCCTTTCCAGAAGTCATAACATCTTTGATAATCTGACTAATCTGGCCTTATATCTTTCATTTCAGTCATAACAAGGTCTGTGATAGAGAAGTACTGGGTGCCATGAAAGTGTATACCAGGAGGACCTAAACTTTGAAGAGCATATCAGGAAAGGCTTCCTGAGGAAAGTGAATTCAAGATCAGTTCTGAAAGTTGAAGAGAAATTAGACAAAAGCGGAAGAAAGTATTCTCCGTGCAGAGACTATATTTGGTAACTCCTGAGATAAGAAAAGATCATGGTTGCTTGGAAGAACTATAATAAAACCAGTGTGGCTACAGTACAGATGATGGGTCGTTGGATCATACTGGGAACAGATCAGGAGGTAAGCATGTGAAGAGGCAACCTATTCATTATTTGCATCTATTTTCTGGTGCTTGGTCTCTTATGTCATTATTAATTCTATGTACATCATTAAGTTCATATTGAGAACTACTTATCATTATAAAATTTTTAATAAAATAATTTTTTATTTTTTCAAAATCAACTTATATGTTGAACCATCAGATTTCTGAATCCAACTTTATATGACATATTTCTTCTTCCTGAAGAAGGAATTTTAGTGAAGTTTTATTTTCAAAAAGTTAATAGCCATTTAAGAAAATAAAAATAAGAACATTCCACCTAACAAAAGCAAAATAATTTTTTTTCAAGTATACTTGGAATGTAAACAAAGATAGACCATTTTCTGGTTCATTTAAAAAAATTAAAATTATTGAAGTCAGGCAAAATATATTTTCTGACTAAACTAAACTAAAAATCAATGACAGAAAGATATCTGCAAAAACCCAAATTTTTGGCAATTAAACACATGGATCACAGAGGCAGTCACAAGGAAATTAGGAAAATTTTCAATTGAATGACAATGAAAACACATTACAAAATTTGTAAGATGCAGCTAAAGAAGTACAGAGGAATAAGCTTTAATGCCTTACTTTAGAAACCAGAAAGTTTTGAACCAATGTGTCTTAAGGAAATAAATTAGGCCCAAACAAAGAAGAAAGAAGGAAAAAGATAAGAACATAAACTGGTGAAATTGAGAACAGTAGGGGAAAATCAGTGGCTCAGAGAATAAAGAATCTGCTTACAATTCAGGAGACTCAGGTTCGATCCCTGGATTGGGAAGATTCCCTGGAGAAGGAAATGGCAACCCACTCCAGTATTCTTGACTGGAGAATCCCCTGAACACAAGAGCCTGTGTTCAGACACGTGTTCAGAGAGTCGGACATGACTGTGCAACTAAGCAGCAGCAGCAGGGAAAAATCAACATACCCAAAAGCTGGTTCTTCATGAAGAATACAAAAATTTTTTAACATCTAGCCAGACTGAATAAGAAAAAAATGAGAAGACACAGATTATCAAGACCAAGAATAGAAGAGGTGACATCACTATAGATCTGACAGATAGTAAATGGATAATATGGGATAAAGTAAATTAAAACTTTGTGAATAAATTTGATAAGCTAATTGAAATGGGAAAATTCCTTGAAAGACAAACTATTAGAATTCAAGAAGAAATAACTTGAAATAGTTTTCAGTCTATTAAAGAAATTGAATTTGTAGTTAAAAATACCTTCCTATTAAAAAAAACACAGCCCAGATGGTTTCACTGGCAAGTTCTTCCAACATTTAAAGAAGAAATAATGTTAGTTCTAAGCAACCTCTTTTAGGAAATAGAAAAGAAAGGAACTTTTTCCAACTCATCTTATAAAGTCTGATGCCAAAATCAGGCAACTGTAAGGGCATAAAACTATAAACCAACACATCTCATAAACATAAGCACAAAAATCTTTACGAAAATGTTAACAAATTGAGTTGAATAATATGCAAAAACAATCCATGACGAAGTCAGGTTTATTCCATAAATGAAAGGTTGGTTCAACATTCTAAAATCAATTTGATTTACCATATCATCATCATCACTTTTTTAAATCATCAACTTAATGAATGTAAAAAAATGAGCCACAGTAATCAAAACAATGTGATGATGAGGTAAGGATACATTCAAAGATTAGTGGAGCAGGAGAGAAAGCCCAGAAATAGACACAACTTTTTGATAAAGGGTCAAAGATAATCCACTGGAGAGAGAATAGTCTTTTCAATATTTGATGCTAGAACCAAATAAATAAATAGATGCTTTACCCATACTTAATGTAAATGTTAATTTTAAGTGAATAGTAAAACAAAATAAAAACCTAATACTATAAAATTTCTTAAAGAAAGTTTAAGATAACTCATTATGATCTTGGACTAGGCAAAAGATTTTATAGATAGAGGGGAAAGAAACCTGGACCATAAATGAAAAAGATAAGTTGAGGGGAAAGAAACTTGGACCATAATTGAAAAAGATAAGTTGGACTTTAGAAAAATTGAAAACTTTTAATATTGTAACAACGTTAAATAGTGAAAAAATAAGGTATAGACTGAGAAAAAATATTTGCAACCTATAATGAGATAAATTAATCTAAATCAAGCAAAAAGTGACATAGAAGATGGAATTAGTAGATGAAGACATTAAAACAGCCACCACAACTGAATTCCATATATTCAAGAACTTAGAAGAAATTGGGAACATATTAGGTGTGGATATGAAAGACAAAATAAAAAATACTCTAACTGAACCTGTAGAGACTAAAACTACCATATCTGAGATGAAGAATACCATGTCAGGGACTGACAGATTAGATATTTCAGAAAAAAAGATTAGTCAACTCCAAGACATAAATAAACACTATCCAAAATGACACACAGAAAGAAAAGTAACACAGAAAGAAAAGTAACACAAAAATAATGGACAGAGAAAGAACGAGTTTTGGACAACTTCATGTGGCCTAATATATGTGCAATTGGAGCCCTTATAGGACAGATAGAAGGGGGACAAAAAAATATGTAAGGCAACAACTCCAACTATCTCAGTGAATTCCACATGTTGGTGTATATTTAATGTGTTCTTTTGGAGAGGTGACATTCATATCCTCTTACTCTACCATCTTTATCCAAACAGTGAGTACATCATAGTTTAAATGACTGTTTCTTAGTGAACTTTGTTCACTGTAACCAATAATTAATAATTTTATATTCAGGTTTGATTCACATCAATCATCCATCCTTTGGTGTTATTTTAAATTATTTCTTACTTTCGATTTACTATTTCTGTTTTTAATATCCTTTCTATTGTCTCTGTTGCCTTTCAAAGCTGTTTTCAGTGTACCTTATTACCCTTGTTTCTCTATTTATTATCCTTCCCAAGTAGTTCTATTTCTTGTTGTTACCTCCTCTTTGAAATCATACATTAAGTTTGAAATTCATTTAGAAATCTTTAGGCTCTTGAGATGAACAGAGTAGAACCCTCTTAACTAATACAATTGGGGGTTTCCCAGGTGGCTCACCGGTGAAGAATCTGCCTGCCAAGCAGGAGACGCAGGCAAGATCCCTGGGTTGGGAAGATTCCCTGAGGAAGGAAATGGCAACCCAATACTCCAGTATTCTTGCCTGGGAAATCCCATTGACAGAGGAGTCTGGCAGGCTACAGTCCATGGGATTTGCAAGAGTTGGACACGACCTAGTGACTAAACAACAGCGACAAATTTGTCAGTTAACCAAAAAAGTAGATTTTTAGCTGGAACTAATAAAAATGTTAATACTTAAGCATTTTACTTTCTTTGAAACATAAAACTGTTTTTATTCACCAGTACTCAGATAGATTTCCTAGATGGCTAAGTGGTAAAGAATCTGCCTGCCAATGCAAGAGATGCTTGTTCCATCCCTGGGTCAGGAAGATCCCCTGGAGTAGGAAATGGCAACCCCCTGCAGTATTCTTGCCTGGAAAATTCTGTGGACAGAGGAGCCTGGCAGGCTACAGTCCATGGGGCTGCAAAGAATCAGATATGACTGCACACACATGCAGCACCCTCAGATATAAAGCTGGCAAGGTCTTTTTTTGAGTATAGGTTATTGAATGATGTTCTCAACACATTCACCAAAATCACACAGTAAATGCATGAGGCATGATTTCACATTTTGATTTCTTTGGAGATAGTAAGATATTTGAAACAATTTTAATATAGAATGCTTATAGATATTTACAAGTTTTCTTCCAGTCTTCCCCCGGGTCTCATTCACACCAAACCCAAGTTAATTTTCAGTGACCTCTTTATTGAGTCCTTTTAGAGCATTCAGCTTAAGTTTGTTGCTGTTCCTGTTTGTACAGTCTACAGTTTTCTTTTTACACTCATATTATATCAGCTTATATACAGGTGACTAGATTAAGTAATAAAAGTAACAAGTGCAATGTGCATAAACAGTATTAGAGACAAACACAAGTGATTTTTGATAAGCTTCTGCTTAACTGGAGGAAGAAGTGCCTGGCCATACCAGAAGATAGTGTATTAACTGTGAACTTTCAGCAAGGTGGATATCAGCCATGTTTTAACAGAGAGAAAGAAGAGTGCAGGGCAACATAATGAATCAGCTAAGTGGAGGCCAGTTACTGTAATTTCTACTAAACGTTGGGATTAAAGCAGATCAGCAGTTGAATTAGCACATTGGCAGATTGAGGAAGCAAATAAGGGCAAGGGAAAATTTGTGGGCTTGTGTTTGTTTGGCTGTTAACACCCAAGTTATTCTCAGGGGTATATTTCACATTCAGCTGTTTTTTAGTGTTATTAAGATGTTAGAGTACAAACCCATTTTAATATACCAGTTTGTTCGCACTGTTGTAATATGGTTTGGGTTAAGACTGAACTTAGTCATTCAAAATTGCTTTTTTGTGTGCTGGGCTGTGAATACGAATGATATGTCCCTCGCCTAAAAGTAAGTGATATTTTATCTTCTCTTCATAAAATAAATAATTTACCTAAAATAGATCTTAAATTCATGTAGACTTCCAAAGTATTTTGAGAATTCCATTTGGCAGCAGAACTTAAACCAAGGAATAAGTTTAGACTACTTTTTCTTAAAATAGTACATCACTATTAATCTCTTCCTTCAGTGGTTGTGGGATACTGCAGTAAAATGCTGAGATCACCTCAGTATGTTCCTCAAATACTTTCTGGCTTTCTGACCATGAACACTGCCTAAGGGTTCAATAAGTAGGTTAATTCTTCCTTCAGGGTTGGCCTGAGGGTTAAAGTTCCTGATGAGCCAAGTAGAACTTGCATGTAGGAAGAAGGCAGGTTGATTAAGTGTATATGAATGCTGGGGGACAAGAACTACTTATGTGCTTTGAGGTTACAGTATGATCTTTATTCTATTTCTTATATTTTATCTATTTTCATGTTGATTTGCTTTTTTTGGCTTATCTTCAGCCCTATTATAGCCAAGCTCTTTCAACATCTGACAAGTGATTGCCATGAAAACAATCTTGTATTTTAATACAGTTGTTTTAGTGGAAGTTTTGCATTCTGTTCCTTTCTTCCTTTTCATTTATTCCAAACCTGTTTCCTGTTTTACCTTTTTATACATAAGATAAACTAAAGAAGGGAAATTATAATATCAAAGGGTTAATTTTATTTGATTAAATCTTTTTTCCATGACATCTCTAACAGTAAAAATAATGATGATCTCCCTATACACTGGTATTTTATTTACTTTATATATTAGCCACTTTTAATGTTTTTAAAAGACTTTACATTTTACCACAGGGGCAAAAACAGACCCCATGAATTTAAGTACTTACTTAAATGTTATATGGCTAGTAAGTAGCAGGACAAGAGTTAATAGCTGAGAAATAGCTATAGTTGGTTCTATACTGAATTTGAAATAGCCATTGTATTGCACGTACAGTATCTTCATATGTACTACCTTTAAATAATTCTACAATGTGATCCTCTTCATGGATCACAGCCTTGCCACGGCAAAGGGGCTTGTGTAACTCAGCGAAGCTATGAGCCATGCCATGCAGGGCCACCCAAGATAGATAGGTCACAGTGAAGAGTTCGGACAAAACATGGTCCGCTGGAGGAGGAAATGGCAACCCACGCCAGTATTCTTGCCATGAGAACCTCATGAACAGTATGAAAAGGCAAAACACGTGACACTGAAAAATGAGCCTCCCAGGTTGGAAGGTGTCCAGTATGCTACTGGAGAAGAGCAGATGCCAGTTACTAATAGCTCCATAAAGAATGAAGCAGCTGGGCCAGAGTGGATGTGTCTGGTGGGAAAGTAAAGTCCAATGCTGTAAAGAACAATAATGCATAGGAATCTGGAATGTTAGGTCCATGAATCAAGGTAAATTGGGCATGGTCAAGCAGGAGATGGAGACTGAACATCGACATCTTAGGAATCAGTGAACTAAAATGGGCGAGAATGGGCGAAGTTAATTCAGATGGTCTTTATATCTACTACTGCAGGCAAGAATTCCTCAGAAGAAATGGAGTAGCCCTCATAGTCAATAAGACTCCGAAGTGCAGTACTGGGGTGAAACCTCAAAACGACAGCGTGATCTCTGTCCGTTTCCAAGGCAAACCATTCAACATCACAGTAATCTAAATCTATGCCCCAACCACTGATGCCAAAGCAGCTGAAGTTGACTGGTTTTAAGAAGACTTACAACACCTTCTAGAATGAACACCAAAAAAAGATGTCCTTTCCATCATAGGGAATTGGAATGCAAAAGTAGGAAGTCAAAAGATACCTGGAGTAACAGTCAAGTTTGGCCTTGGAGTACAAATTGAAGCAGGGCAATGGCTAAGAGTTTTGTCAAGAGAATACACTGGTCGTAGCAAACACCCTTTTTCCAAGAACCCAAGAGTCAGCTCCGCACATAGATATCACCAGATGGTCAATACCAAAATCATATTGATTATATTCTTTGCAGCTGAAGATGGAGAAGCTCTATACACTTAGCAAAAACAAGACCTGGAGCTGACTGTGGCTCAAATCATGAGCGCCATATAGAAACATTCAGGCTTACATTGAAGAAAGTAGGGAAAACCACTAGGCCATTCAGGTATGACCTAAACCAAATTCCTTATGACTATACAGTGGAAGTGACAAATAGATTCAAGGGATTAGATCTTATAGACAGAGTGCCTGAAGAAGTATGAGCAGAGGTTTGTAACATTATATAGGAGGCAGTGATCAAAATCATCCCAAAAAAACATTGTACAGTAGGCAGTGACTAAAGCCATCCCAAAGAAAAAGCAATGCAAGACGGTAAAGTGGTTGTCTGAGGAGGCTTTACAAATAGCTGAGAAAAGAAGAGAAACAAAAGGCAAAGGAGAAAGGGAAAGATAAACCCAACTGAATGCAGAATTCCAGAGAATAGAAAGGGAAATAGAAAGGCCTTCTTAAATGAACAATGCAAAGAAATGAAAGAAAATAGTAGAATGGGAAAGACTAGAGATATCTTCAAGAAAATTGATGATAACAAGGGAGAGTTCAGGCAAGGATGGGCACAATAAAGGACAGAAATGGTAAGGACCTCACAGAGACTAAGAAGAGGTGGCAAGAATACACAGAAGAACTATACAAAAAAGGTCTTAATGACCCAGATAACCACGATAGTGTGGTCACTCACCTAGAGTCATACATCCTGGAGTGTAAATGGGCCTTTGGAAGCATTACTAGGAACAAGGGTAGTGCAGGTGATGGAATTCCAGCTGAGCTATTTAAAATCCTAAAAGATGATGATGCTGTTAAAGTGCTGTACTCCATGTGTCAGAGAATTTGGAAAACTCAGCACTTGTCCACAGGATTGGAAAAGGTCAGTTTTCATTCCAGTCTCAAAGAACAGCAATATCAAAAATGTTCAAACCACCATAGAATTTTGTTCATTTCTTGTGCTATCAAGGTTATTCTCAAAACCTTCAAACTAGACTTCAGCAGTATGTGAACTGAGAACTTCCAGATGTACATGCTGGGTTTCAAAGAGGCAGAGAAATGAGAGATCAAACTGCCAACATTCACTGGATCATGGAGAAAGCAAGAGAGTTCCAGAAAAACATCTACTTCTGCTTCATTGACTACAGTAAAGCCTTTGACTATGTGGATCACAACAAACTGTGGAAAATTTTCTAATAAATGGTAATACCAGATCACCTTACTTGTCTCCTGAGAAACCTGTCTGCAGGTCAAGAAGCAATAGTTAGAATCGGACATGGAACAACACACTGGTTCAAAATTGGAACAGGAGTATGACAAGACTGTATATTGTCACTTTGCTTATTTAACTTCTATGCAGAGTGCACCATGCGAAATGCCAGGCTGGATGAAGCTCGAGCTGGAATCAAGATTGCTGGGAGAAATATCAACAACCTTGGATATGCAGATGATACTACCCTTATGGCAGAAAGTGAAGAACTAAAGAACCTCCTGATGAAGGTGAAAGAGGAGAATAAAAAAGCTGGCTTAAAACTCAACATTCAGAAAACTAAGATCATGGTGTCCAGTCCCATCCTTTCGTGGCAAATAGATGCAGAAACATCAGATTTTATTTTCTTGGGTTCTAAAATCACTGCAGATAGTGACTGCAGCCATGAAATGAAAAGACACTTGCTCCTTGGAAGAAAAACTATGACAAACCTAGATAGTGTAGTAAAAAGCAGAAATATCATTTTGCTGACAAAGATCTGTATGGTCAAAGCTATGGTTTTTCCAATAGTTGTGTATGGATGTGAGAGTTGGACCATAACAAAGGCTGAGCACTGAAGAATTGATGCTTTCAAACTGTGGTGCTGGAGAAGACTCTTGAGAGTCCCTTGGACAGCAAGAAGATCAAACCAGTCAATCCTAAAGTAAATCAGTCCTGAATATTCATTGGAAGGACTGATGCTGAAGCTCCAGTACTTTGGCCCCCTCATGCGAAGAGCTGACTCACTGGAAAAGACCCTGATGCTGGGAAAGATTGAAGGCAGGAGGAGAAGGGGACAACAGAGGATGAGATGGTTGTATGGCATCACTGAATCAATGAATATGAGTTTGAGCAAGCTCCAGGAAATAGTGAAGGACAGGGAAGCCTGGCATGCTGCAGTCCATGGGGTTGCAAAGAGTCAAACAGGACTTAGTGACTGTACAACAACTCAATACCAAAAATGTACCTTATGTATCATATTTTTTAACTTGAAGAATAACTACATAGAGAACATTCCTTTTTTAATAGTCTCTTGTACTTGTCTCGTGAATGCAATCAAAATGTTTTCTTAATTCTCTGAGAATATTCATTATGGATCTTATGAGGTTATTTTCTCCTTCTTGATTTCTTTTTTCCTCAAATCCTCTTTTTTTCTTATTTGGCTTTTCAGTGTATCAAGAGAAGACCTTTACTCAAATATTTGGTCCTTGGCTTTCAATTTGTATTTGAGTGTGAGGTACTAAAAAGATCTTTAAAAACTCTTTCTGCATGAATGTGGATTGTTATTTATTGGTGTCAAGTTAGGCAAAATAATTGGTCATTTTATTATGAACTTCCAAATGTCAGTATTTCTAAATATTTTACCTTATGATGGATTTTTTAGAGAGGATTTTTCTGAGCTCCTCTTTGGAGAGTATAGACTTGGCTTCCAGCATTCTTTGGACCAAGTTTGGGAAAGTCGCTGGTATATCACTATTTAATACATAGAGTTTCAATAATTCACCAGTTTTGAAGATGAGGACACAGTCTTTTGCCCAGTTTGGTACTCCACTTCAAAGTCCCACTGGTTGTACTTCTTCAAAGAGTAAATCTCTAGTCTTCTCCAATGGACAAAAGAGAGCCAGTTTGCTCAGTTATATAGTTGACAAAGGCTACATGTAGGTCTAAGTCTTTCTAATACAGACTTTTACCCAGTCCTCATTGCTTCCTAGCTTAGCTATACTCCCACATTAAGAAATATCTAGGACCTACAATTTGTGTCTTTATGAGATTGTAGTATGATTTGACTTGTTTCTGCACTGTCTCTCCTTCCTGGCTTAACCTTCCATTTTCAGACATTTGTTTAATCTGTTTGACTTAATCCATTTCCTTTCTGGCTTCTAAAATTTTAATGTTTTTCTCCTCTTCTGTTTTCTTTGGCCTGTGGGTTTATCCCTTTTTGATCATTCTACTTCATTTTAGTGGAGTATTCAAAGGGAAAGTGTAAGTTTTTATGTTCAAGCCACTATTTTTAACTATAAGTCGATCTTCTTATCTATTTCTTGGCACTATTATGATAACTATCTAATCTACTTGTCATTATTCTCCTTTTTCCAATTCATTTTTGTATCTACCTTCCCCCTACTTCTTCTAGTTCTTTTAAACTTCTAGTAGGCAAAGGCCTATACTCAAAAAAAATCTTTATTTTGGAAAGGGCACTGTCCTTATTAGGAATATATAGTTCTCTTGGTTTATTGTAGAATTTTTTGTCACACTAACTTTGTCATTAGTCAGCAGTATGGCAGAATAAGTGTTTTATACTGTCATCCCCTGACATGTCATCAATTTTTACTGTAATTCACAGTTAAGAGTATCTTTCTATAAAGTTCAGGAATCCAGTGGGGAAGTTCCAGCACACTGTTCAAGAAAGAAAAAAAAAAACAAAACAGAGATGCACTGAAAAGAAAGTGAAAATCACTCAGTCCTGCCCAACTCTTTACCACCATGGACTGTGGCCTACCAGGCTCCTGCTGTCAAGAGATTTCTCCAGGCAAGAATACTGGAGTGGGTTGCCATTCCCTCTCCAGGGGATCTTCCTGACAGAGATAGTACCCGGTCTCCTGCATTGCAGACAGAGTCTTAACCATTTGAGCCACCAGGGAAGCCCTAAGATGCACTGAAAAGGGCAGGAATAGTTTCTCTCTACCTATGGCACCTCATCCCCAAGTCGACACAGCTAAGTGCCAAGAGACACTCCCTTGGCCATCAGTTTCCTCCACAAAATAAATCTTAACAAATTTAGAGAGATTAATAGGTTACAAAACAAGTCTTAATAAATTTAGAAAGATTGAAATCATACCAAGTATCTTTTCTGCCTACAATAGTTGAAACTAGGAATGAATAACAGGAAGAAAGCTGGAAAAATCTGTAAATATGTGGAAATAAACAATACTCTTCTAAACAACCGGTGAGTCAAAGAAGAAATCAAAGAGAAATTAAAATTTCCTAAAACAAACGAAGATACAGAGAAGGAAACGACAACCCACTCCAGTATTCTTGCCTGGGAAATCCCTTGGATAGAGCATCCTGACGGGCTACATACAGTCCATGGGGTCACAAAAGAGTCAGACCCGACTTAGTGACTAAACTGCAACATGAAGGCACCCTGTGCCTGAAACATACCAAAATTTCAGACTCCTAAAAGGAAAGGAGGTATTCAATACAAACCATATTGTTTGAACAAACAGTTTTGGCACCATGAGCCACTCTAGTCAGAGTGGTGGGAAACCTCATGAAATCCAGCTTCCCAGATGTCAGCCATGGGCCAACCTTACAAGGATAGCAGCCAGGCCTGCCTTTTTCTGCACACTAAGCAAACTTCAGTTGGTAAAGAATCCGCCTGTGATGCAGGAGACCCCGGTCTGATTCTTGGGTTGGGAAGATCCGCTGGAGAACGGGATAGGCTACCCACTCCAGTATTCTTGGGCTTCCCTTGTAGCTCAGGTGGTAAAGAATCCACCTACAATGCGGGAGACCTGGGTTCAATCCCAAGGTTGGGAAGATCTCCTGAAGAAGGGAAAAGCTACCCACTCCAGTATTCTGGACTGGAGAATTCCATGACTGTATAGTCCATGGGGTCACAAAGAGTCAGACACAACTGAGCGACTTTCACTCACTAAGCAAAGGAAACAGACATCTGTGATATCAGTAAGGTTAAAAACATGACTTGCATGTAAACAGAGAAAGGAAATATATCAAAGACTTATTTAAGCCATTAATAAAGGAACCTAAAGGTAATAAGTGTGTTGAAAGATTGTCAGTTATCACAGTCCACCAGGAAAGGCAAATGAACTCCATTTGCAGAGTGAGAGAAAAAACTGAATAAGTTTTGTACATGGGAATAAAAAAACAAAACAAAACAATAAATGAAAATAGAAATGCAACATACCAAAACTAATGGGATGCAGCAAACCAGTTCTACGAAGCAGGTTTTTAGCAATAAATACCTATATTAAACAAAAAGAAATATCTCAAAAAAAGAAACATCTTAATTTTATACCTCAAGAAAACCAAACTAAGCTCAAAGTTAACAAAAGGAAGGAAATAAATATCAGAGCAGAAATAAATGAAATAGAGAAGAGAAAAACAATAGAAAAGATCAATAAAAATAAGAGCTGATATTTTGAAAAGATAAGCAAAACTGACATTTTTAGTTATACTAAGAAAAAAGAGAGAAACCTCAAATAAATGAAGTCAGAAATGAAAGTGGAGACATTAAACTGATGCCATAAAAATAAAAGCTATCATAAGAAACTACTAAGAACAACGATATGTCAACAAACTAGATAACCTAGAAGAAATGGATAAATTCCTAGAAACCTGCAACCTTTCAAGTCTGAAACATGAAGTAGAAAATCTAAACAGACTGGTTTAGGCAATTGAATTATTAATAGTTAATAATTATTTAGTAATTAATTATTAATATAAATAGTATTATATAAATATAAATAGTAATTAATTATTAATAGTAATAATTGCCATTTCCTCCTCCAAGGGATCTCCCCAACCCAGGGATCGCACCCACATCTCCTGTGTCTCCTGCATTGGCAGGCAAATTCTTTACCACTGAGCTCCCTGGGAAGCCCAACACTGAAGGGTTTGTTGATAATTATGGGAAAATTTGTAAAGATAGCTCTTGGAGAGAGATGGACTTGATTTTCAAAAATCTTCCCCCAAAAGAAAAGCCCAGGACCAGATGGCTTCATAGGTGAATTCTATCAAACATTTCAAAGAATTTATGGCAGTCCTTCTCAAACTCTTTAGGAAAATTGAGAAGAGGGAATATTTCCAAACTCATTTTATGAAGCCAGCATTACTCTAATACTAAAGCTAGGAATGGACACTACAAGAAAGAAAATTACAGGGGAGGGAGGTGGAAGGGGGGTTCAGGATGGGGAACACATGTAAACCCGTGGCTGATTCATGTCAATGTATGGCAAAAACCACTACAATATTGTAAAGTAATTAGCCCCCAACTAAAATAAATAAATTAAAAAATAAAATAAAATAAAATCAACAACAACAACAAAAAATAATAAAGGTAAATTCTTTGATCAAAAAAAAAAAAAAAGAAAGAAAATTACAGACCAATATCCCTGGTAAACACAGATGCAAAAATCCTCAACAAAATACTAGCAAACTGAATTCAAGAGCACAATAAAATAGTCATATACCATGTTCAAGTGGGATTTATTTCTGGGATACAAAGGTGCTTCAACATACACAAGTCAGTAGATGTGATACAGCACTCAATAGAATGGAGTATGAAAGTCATATGATCATCTCAATCAGTTCAGTTCAGTTCAGTTCAGTCGCTCAGTCGTGTCCGACTCTTTGCGACCCCATGAATTGCAGCACGCCAGGCCTCTCTGTCCATCACCAGCTCCTGGAGTCTACCCAAACCCATGTCCATTGAGTCAGTGATGCCATCCAACCATCTCATCCTCTGTCGTCCCCTTCTCCTCCTGCCCCCAATCCTACGCAGCATTAGGGTGATCATCTCAATAGATGCAGAATTATAATTCCAGTGATGAAGAACCTTGAGTGATGTGCTTACTAATCATGATTTTACAAAATAAGGAATAGGCAACCACCATGGATACATGGGATGAAGCATAAATAATACCATACAAATAGGCTCAAAGTTTGGTTGGTATGGGAAAAGTTGAATGATGAGGAGAATTCCTATTAGGCCATTATAGTAATCCACACATGAGATAGTTTAGGTCTGAGAGCTGGGAAGTAGCAAAATTGAGGAGTAGGGGTGTGATGAATTTATGATGTTGATGGAAAAGTGAATATCAAAGTTATTACAAAGAAGAAGTAGCAGAATTTGTAACTATAGGTCAAAATAGAACTAAAAATAAAAAAATGAAGATGATACCAAGGTTATGAGCCTGGAAACACTGAAGGTGAAGGTGCATCTATGCTCAGTTGCTCAGTTGTGTCTGACTCTTTACAACCCAATGGACTGTAGCCCACCAGGCTCCTTTTTCATGAGATTCTCCAGGCAAGAATACTGGTATGGGTTGCCATTTCCTCCTCCAAAGGATCTCCCCAACCCAGGGATCTCACCCACATCTCCTATGTCTCCTGAATTGGCAGGCAAATTCTTTACCACTGAGCTCCCTGGGAAGCCCAACACTGAAGGGGTTGTTGATAATTATGGGAAAATTTGTAAAGATAACTCTTGGAGAGAGATGGACTTGATTTTCAGTATGTTTCAGGAGTTGTGGCATTTAAATTAAAGTGTTTCATGGACATTGCTGTATAGAGAATTAGAAAGAAGATAAGAAGTGTATTTGTAGATGGGTATATGATAGTCCAAACTAGTAATATCTGAAGTCACAAGATTCATTTAGAACATTCAGAAAGATAGTGTAAATGAAAAATTTAGAATTTAACCTTGTGAAGCACCCAGAATCATATAAAATGAACTAGTGATGGACATAGCAGAGAGAGTTGAAATTTTTAATCTCTAAATTCTCATATAATCCACAATACCATAAATTCATCTCTAAAAATCTACAAAGGTAGACCTCCAGTCCACTATTAAGAACCTGAAGACTCAGTGTTTCATTTAAGCCAAAGCAAGAGAGAGAGTGGAAAAACAATAACTTTGATAGTTTATATTTTATGACATCGCAGAGGCTTGCCCAGACAGTATCTTCACCTCTGCAACAACTCAGTGAAATGACTGTTACTGTCCCCTGTGTACTGATGAGGAACCGAAAGATGGGCTAATTGTATACATTTCTTTAAAAATGAAAACAGAGTGGGGAAAAGTTAATTCGGAAAAGGAAGTCATCTCAGAGAACCCTGAGTTTCTCAAATTTTACATTATGACGAAAAAATTACCTCCACATAGGCCATTTGAAGATGGGAACTTCTGCTCTCTTAAGTCTTGTTGGTGGAAAACTCCTTAGTTTGTCATGGAACAATCTCTCATAATGCAGAGCAGTAATAAGCAAATCAAAGCATCTACTCCATTCCAATTCTGCCAAGTTTATTATAAAAAATATTTATGGTTTCAGTGGTGAATAAACTGTCTTAATATTTTATTAAAAATAAATGTATGTGTTTAACTAGAGATATTTCATTTTGACATGACTTTATATGTCTATGTCCGTTATTCTTGAGGAACTCCTTCTTCCACAAACTACTGACTTTAACTGTAGATAGGGACTGTTTATAGAACATGCCAGAGAGAATATTTATAATAGGGAAAACACAACTATCTTCATTTTGTAGATTCGGAGAAACACACACTAACCCTTAGTGTAAGTGAAAATGTGTTTAGTCGCTCAGTCATGTCCGACTCTTTGTTAACCCATGGGCCAGCCAGGCTCCTCTGTCCATGGAGTTCTTCAGGTAAGATTACTGCAGTGGGTAGCCATTCCCTTTGCCAGAGGATCTTCCCCACCCAGGGACTGAACCCAGGTCTCCTGTATTGCAGACAGATTCTTTATCATCTGAGCCACCAGGGAAGCCCGCTAACCCTTAACCCCTTCTCTTTCTTCTATACTCTCCTTAACATTGTTTTCCATCCATTGTACTTCTCTTTCCCAGTTCACAGTATTTTTTCTTCTCTCTCTCTCTCATTCATTCATTTAAACCTTTCCCAGAGTTGAAATTTTCTTACCATGGTCTACTCAGTCTACAAGGAATAGCTACTCAGATAACCACCTCAGTATGTGACCACAAGCAGCTTTCAGAGTTGGAAGATAGGATTTGAGCTGAGAGAGGCTTATTTTGTAAGTTAAATGCAGCTTTTTACAAACCTAACAATTAAAAATGTTTTCCCTGTTATATTGCACTGACATATTTATATATATATATATATATGTACGTTCATCTATTTCTATTCAGTTCAGTTCAGTTCAGTCGCTCAGTCGTATCTGACTCTTTTTGCAACCCCGTTGACTGCAGCTCGCCAGGCTTCCCTGTCCATCACCAACTCCCGGAGCTTACTCAAACTCATGTCCATTGAGTCAGTGATGCTATTTCTATTATGGTATACTTAATCTAAACTTCAAAATACATTTGTGGATGCCTATTTAATCATACCATTCACTACTAGCCTGCCCCCAAATTATTTGTAATCTTTGTGAATTTTTAAAACCTACCTTTTTCTTGGTGTCCTCTATGTTTTCCATTAGTCACTCCTAAAAGCTATTCCTAACATTGGGAACATAAAATACTCCTTTATGCTGATCTGCCAGTTGCTTTATTTTTTAAATGCCAAAGACTCTAGATCCATGGATGTCAAACTGTACACCGAGGCACCCCTGGCAAATACAGTCAATTCACGGGTGCGCTGCAGGGTATTTCGAATTTTTGAGAGAAAAACAGCGACATCTGTTGGGCATGACCTGAATTACCACTATTAAATTGTTAAGATCTTTCTTCTAGCTTAGGCGAATAAGGAAGAAAACAACTGCAACACTAAGGGCCCTGTAAGCTGAGAAAGTTTGGAAATCTCTGCTCTAGGCATTAAGATTTGTTTTGTATTAAATTTTTTTAGCATCACAATTATTTTTCTACACAGTTAATCGAAACAAATGTATTACCCAAATTTTAATAGTTATTAAGCAAAAAAGTACATTTTTATCAAAACCCATCTGTTAATAAGGTGCCTGGTACATTTTTCCCCCAATTAGTTCATGTGTCTATGTATGAATTTTACTGACTGACTGAATCAATGTTTATTTGTATTTTTGTTTTGCTATTGTAAGCCCTGAGAAAACTTGTTTACAAAAGTAAATAGACAGAAATAGTAAGAGATTTATTATAGCAATGGCATTACGCTTTAAACTCCTTTTGAGTTATGTGCCAAGTATATAAGCAAGGAATTAAAAACTACAATATTTATAACAAGATGTGTTGTCTAGACCTGTATTGACCAATAGGCATTAGCCACATGTGGCTATTTAAATTTCAATTAATTAAAAGTAAATGTAATTTAAATTTCAGTTCCTCAGTTGTACTGTGTTTTATTTCAAGTGCTCAAAAGCCATATATCTAGTGGCTACTGTATTAGACAGTGCAAATGTCTAGACCAGCTCTGTCCTATAGAACATTTCCATTATTGTAGAAACCTGTGTTGGACAATGCTGGTCCAGACATTAAAGCCATCCTCTTGCTTAACACACCAGTATTTTAAGTAGTTTCTGTTTTTGCTACCTTAGCGGCTTTTACACCCCAGGGTGAATGCAACGTAGTTATTTAATACACATGTTATCATGTATGTGCTGTGCTTAATCGCTCAGTCATGTTTGACTCTTTGCGACCCCATGGACTGTAGCCCACCAGGCTCCTCTGTCCATGGGGATTCTCCAGGCAAGAATACTGAAGTGTTATCATACTAATCTATTTTTTTAGTAAGTTGTCTCTTTTTTAGTGCATGTTGAGTGTTTATTATATGTCATTATCTGTGTATGCATTATGCACATCATATTTAATCTTAAATCCTTTTTTTAAAAATTGAAATACAATATTACTTCAATTAACTTACAGTATTTTATTAATTTCATATGGCAACATAGTGATCAATATTTTTATAGATTATATACTATAAAAAGTTGTTGTAATATTATTGACTATGTTTCCTATGCCATACATTACGTCTTTGTGACTTTTTTATTTTCTAACTGGTAGTTTGTACCTCTTAATCCCCTTTACCTATTTTGCCCATCCCCCAACCCAACCCCTACTCTGGCAGCCACTAGTTTGTTCTCTGTATCTGTTAGTCTCTTCTATTTGTTTGTTTGCTATATTTTGTAGATTCCATATATAAGTGAAAACATACAGTATTTGTCTTTCTCTGTCTGACTTATTTCACTTAGCATAATACCTCTATGTTGTGTCAAATGGCTAGATTTCATTCTTTTTATGGCTGACTAATATTCCTTTACATGTATATACCACATTTTCTTTATCTGTCAGTGGACTTTTAGGTTGTTTCCATATCTTTGCTTTTGTGAACAATGCTCCAATGAACACTGGCAGCTTATATCTTTTTGAATTAGAGTTTTTGTTTTCTTCAAATAAAATACCCAGGAGGGGGATTGCTGGATCACATAGGAGTTATATTTTTAATTTTTTAGGGAAACTCCCTGCTGTTTTCCACAGTGGCTGTACCAATTTACGTTCCTACCAACACTGCACAAAAGTTCCTTTTTCTCCATATCCTCATCAACACTTGTCATTTCTGTTCTAACAGGTGTGCTGCTGCTGCTAAGTCGCGTCAGTCGTGTCCGACTCTGTGCGACCCCATAGACGGCAGCCCACCAGGCTCCCCTGTCCCTGGGATTCTCCAGTCAAGAACACTGGAGTGGGTTGCCATTTCCTTCTCCAGCGCACAAAAGTGAAAAGTGAAAGTGAAGTCGCTCAGTCGTGTCTGACTCTTAGCGACCCCATGGACTGCAGCCTACCGGGCTCCTTCGTCCATGGAAGTTTCCAGGCAAGAGTACTGGAGTGGCTTGCCATCGCCTTCTCCATAACAGGTGTGAGGTTTTGATTTACATTTCCTTGATGATTAGCTATGTTGAGCATCTTCTCATGTCTGTTGACCATGGACATCTCTATGTCTTCTTTAGAAAAATGTTCATTTTTTACCTCTGCCCCTTATTTAACTGGATTTTTTTCACAATGAGTCTTAGGACTACTTTGTATGTTTTGGACATTAACCTCTAATCAGATATATCATTTGAAAATAAATGTCTTTTTCCATTTGGTAAGCTACCTTTTCATTTTGTTGATGGTTTCCTTCACTATGCAATTGTTCTTAAGTTTGACTGAGGTTTTTTTGTTTGTTTGTTTATTTTTGTTTCCTTTAACCGAGGAGACATACAAAAAATATTGCTGAGACCAGTGTCAAAGAACATACTGCCTATGTCTTCTAGGAGTTTTATAGTTTCAGGTCTTACATGTAAGTCTTTAATCCATTTTGAGTTTATTTTTATATATAGTGTTTAATGCCATATGTTAAATTCTAGTCTTCTACCTTTCCATAATAGAAACTCCCTTCTTCAACAGTGAGAAATCTAGCTTGTATTATCCTTACTATGTTTACTCATTTGCTCTAGCCTAGAATTCACAGGAGTTCCTTTCAAATTACTAACTCATATCATGGCAAAAAGCAAGCCTACCAGCTGGAATTTAATATTTTATAGCTCTTTTTTTTAAGCTAAAATTAACATACAGTGAAATGTACATGTCTTAAGTATACAATTTGATGAGTTTTTCACTTGATAATTTTCACTTTTAGATTTATGTCTATAAATGAGTCTGTCTGCTATTTTCTACCTTTCTATCTGTCTTCCAGAATTTATAATTGTTTTCAGCAGAAAGATTTGCTTGATATCATTTATTCCACTCCTGCCTGAAGTAGAAACCTAATTTTATCATTTGATAAGGCAGTGTTGATTTAGACATACCCATATCTAATGTATACCTTTTTTGATTGTTCAGTTTTTTTGCTTGCTATTTCTTATTGCACCATATACTTTATTTCTAGGATCATTTTTTTTTAATTTCTTGAGGTATGTGTGTATGTGTGCTCACTCACTTATATCTGACTCTTTGTGACCCAGTGGACTGTAGCCTGCCAGGCTCCTCTGTCCACAGAATTTTCCAGGCACAAATACTAGAGCTGGCTGCCATTTCCTCTTTCAGAGGCTCTTCCTGACCCATGGATCGAAACTGCATCTCTTGTGTCTCCTGCATTGGCAGGCAGATTCTTTACCACTGTGCCACCTAGGAAGCCCCCCTTGAGGTACAGCCCTGAATAAGTAATTCTCCAGTGAGAGTCAGCTCATAAACTCTCAGTTTTTGTCTAAAATGTCTTTATTTTAGCCTCATCCTTTAAAGATAATTTCCTCAGAATATAATTTTGGGTTGCAAATTATTTTCTCTCAATAATTTAAATATATGGTATCCTTGGTTTCTAGTTTCCATTGCTGCAATTAGGAAGTCAGATATCAGTATTGTTTCTTCCATGGTAAATCGTCATTCCTTTTGTTTGCTCTGAAGACCCTCTCTTCATATTTGGTGCTTTGTAGATTCACTCAGGTGAGGTAAAATGTATATGTAGATTTCTTTATATTTATTCTTCTTAGGATCACTATACTTTCTTATTCTTAAGATTCATGTAGTCCAACATTCCTGGAAAATTCTCAGTAATTATCTCTTTAACTTAAAGACAGTTAAAGAGATGTCTTTCTTACCTTATTTATTATCATATTTAAAACTGTGAATTATAGGTTATTAAACCTCATTCTCCACATATCATAATTTCTTTTTCATATTTTCCACCTCTGTGTCTTGCTATGTTTTATTCTAGCTAATTTCTTTAGTTTTATCTTCTAGTTCACTAATTCTCCTTTTATCTATGTCAAATCTGATGGTTTACTTGTTCATTGCACTTTAAATTTTAATTATTTTTTCCATAAAAAATATAGTTGTCTCTTTTAAAAAACTCTCTTTAGTCTTTGGTCGTATTTTGTGTTCTCTTATATCTGGCTCATATTTCTATTCTTTATTTCTTTACAAATATTAAATGCACTTATTTTATAATCTGAATTATACAATTCCATTATTTGAAATATAGTATTTTTTCATCAGCTTTCTCTCTTTGTAATTTATGTTGCCTTTTGCTTGTAGTATCTTGTTTCCTCATGAGTTTTGTGATTTTTCTTTTTATTTTCCATCACAAGATGATGTAAACTGGGATTTTGAGCAAATTCTATGAGGCCAGGGTTGAGGATACATTTTCCTAGAATGGATATACATTTTTTCCTGCTGAGTGCCTGGAAAGAATTATCAACCAAGAATTACTCAGCTTGGTTATTTTTCAACCTGTATAATTAGTGTGATTTCAGTCCCAATACTCATGTGACAACTAACCTGTGGTTATAATTAGGATGCTCATACATTCTAGTTTGCCCCAAACAATCCCAATTAAAATGTCCTTTGTCCTGATATAATTATTAATACAGTAATACCTTCTTCCACTCCCAGAAGATTCCCTGTTTGAATTATAAATTATATGTCACTCTATTAAAAATACTAAGAGGAGAGACTTTTTATCCCTTCCAACCATAGCCAAGGCAAAACAGAAGTTGTATTATTTCTCCTTTGCAGGGAAGAATTTCTGGTTCACTCTTTCACTGAAGGTGTATCTCCCAGAATCCTGATTTTACGTTGGGGTTTCCATTCCAACTTCTCAAATAAAAAGCTCTGGGTTACTGGGGATTGGCAGATGCCCTCAGGGCAGCCGCTGGCTTTAGCATGTTTACCTCTCTGGATTCATGCTTCTGCTTAGTTCTTTGCCTCTAAGGATGTTTCTTACTTTATTGTGAGCTCGGCTGTATATTTAAAAGGATGTTGTAAATCTTTTATCCAGAATATTTAGTTGTTTGGTTGCAGGACACTTTTTTTCCCCCTAGTACAAAATCCCTGGACTCATCATAAATACTGACTTAACTGCATGTGGTATCAGAAGAGCCAATATTTCTAGTGTTGAAGTAGCCTAGAAATTTCAAAGAGCAGTTTTCCTACTTAAGAGCTCTAACTTGTCCCACTTCATTGAAAATAGGGGGACATTTTACTTGAAGGGAAAGATGTCCAAAAAAATTTATCTTTTAATGTTTTATATTCTGCAGATAGAAACTGGGAGCATAAAATCACTTCTGTTTTCTAACAAAGGAAGTAGGCAAGTTCTATCATGGAAAGTAGAAGATAATATTATTATATGTATCTTACAGAAGAGGAAAATGAGGCAAAGAGAGGCTAAATAACTTATCCATGGCACGCTAAGAGTAAGTAATCGAGCTGGAATCCACAGCCAGGCTGTCTGTAATACTCATGACATCAACCACTACCTCTTATACTCCTTGGTACATTCATTTGCTTTCTTCTATCCCATCACCATAAAATGAATGCTCATGGGGGAAGGTGCTGCTACATTGATACCTATTATAGCCTTCCTAGTACTTGGCGAATTGAAAAAATATCCAAAATCCACTCAAGATATAAATGATTCAAAAGCATAGGAAAAAAAAATGCCAATCTTGTTACAGATATGTACTGTGGGGAAACACCAACTTTTTAAACCTAAGTCATAAATGCTTCACATTTCTCCATCCCTTTTCTTATTCTGTTCTATTTCCCTCATAGATGCTTTCCTTTGTTAAGTGAACATTTCTTGCTTATATTTTTAATACAACTCAAATATTATCTCCATTAAAAAAAAAAATCTCCAGTGAACTCATCCTCTCCATAGGCTTGGTCACTCATGAATGCTATCGTAGCATTTTTTGCATACCTTTATAGCAACGCTTAACTATATTATGCTGAACCATATCAAGTCATCATTTTTATAGGTCAAGGTTGAATGTCAGCAAAATCGTATGGTTCAACCTAAATGTATTGTGTATATGTATACTCCACGAGATTCAGGGCTAGAAATCATGTGTACTTTTGTTTCTTTAATTTAGTGCCTAGAAGGAAATGGCAACCCACTCCAGTATTCTTGCCTGGAGAATCCCAGGGATGGCGGAGCCTGGTGGGCTGCCATCTATGGGGTCGCACAGAGTCGGACACGACTGAAGTGACTTAGCAGCAGCAGCAGCAGATGTATGCTCAAAAAATGACTGCTGAATTAAATGAATGTCAACACACCAGGGGCTATATTAAAAAATCTTAATCATTGACATCTATTGCATGGACATCAACCAGTCAGAACAGATACTGGCCATAAACAACTGCTAAAACTGCCCCCATTCTCTCATCTGCATATCTGCCAAGCCTATGCCAAGGATATGTACAAGAATAAGACTTTTGGGTTGTAGTGAACCCCCAAATGGTATTCTAACCAACCATATTCAATGTTTAAACCTTCTCTTTAACAGTGTCTTTCTCAAGTAAGAATTCTTAATTCCTAATTTCCTCCTTTCCCATCAGATTAGCACCATGTTGACCCCACAGGTGGTCATCAGGACACAACTGCTACTGAGACAACACCTCTCCCTTTCCCCTGCTACACTCACCGAATGCTCTGGATCTGTGCTTCTCACACCCTCAGATCTTACAAGCTATTTTCAAAAGTGGGACCATCAGAACTTCCCTAGTGGTCCAGTGGTTAAGAATCCACCTTCCAAAGCAGGAGATGCGGGTTTGATCCCTGGTCAGGAAACTAAGATCCCACATGCCACAGAGCAGTTAAGCCCATGCACCACAACTAGAGAGCCCATGCACCACCACAGAGATCACATGTGCTGCAAGTAAGACCCAATGCAGCCGAAATAAATATTTTTAAAAAGTGGGAATATAGATTTGCCAGCTTTTCACATGACTAAGTAAGAACATTCAAAAATTAAATCACATCTACTAGCATCTTGAAATAAAAAAAAAAAAACATTGAAACACTAAAGAAATAGGAAGTTGTACGATCAGGGTAAATAATGCTACTATAATTAAGTTAAACCAATGACCTCTCTCTTTGTCTTTAACTGTAGTTTGTTTAACTGGGTATTTTTGTTAGCTACAAATGGGGAAAATTTATCATTAGTAAACATCACTTTTTTTTGCCTGAATTTTCACTTGCAATTATAGTTATAGCATATGCATAGAAAGACTTTAAAAATGGTAAATGATGCCTGAATTTTTTTTAAGTGCTACTTTTGATTTACAGCTAAGTTTTGACATATTTATATGTCTGTGACTTTTATTTACCAAGTTGGATTTGTTTTGATAGTCTATTTTAGTAGAAAATTCATGTAGCTGTAATTTTGCATGAAAGATAACATATATTATCCTATACAGGTTTTTCTCATTTTAGCTAATGAAAATTCTGCCGATTAGGCACTGGGAAAGTATCTGTCAGTAGTTAATGCTAATAGAGACACCAGAGCATTCTCTCCACTATTAATCTGTGGATAATGGAAAGCCTATTTCTTAAGTACACACAGAAGAAAGAATAGAAAAAATACTGGCTATGACACCAAATGAATTGCCTTCCTCCCACACTACTGTGCCCTTGTAACCTAGGGCATGTAGAGCAGGCTGGCAGCCATTGCATTACAGATTTAAAAGCGCTGGAATCTCTCGGTCCTGTAGTAGGTTGCCTGATGGATTGGTGAGTAATGTACTTGAAGAGTGCATTACTGAGCTCTAGACTAATGGCCACCTCTTGCCCATGGCCTTTATGGTAGATCATTCATTGTGCTGCCTCATCAGCTTCCTGCCAGTCTGTATCTGGCATGAGCACTGGCTTTCCAAAGCTGATTAATCCCCTAGGAATGAGTCCAGCTGCAAATCTCACTGTGGGTTACACAAAAGTGGGGATGTTCTAGTGCTATGGGGACAACACAATTGTTCTTTGAATTCAAGAATCCTCATTTTAGAAGATGAAATTAGTTCACCAATCAAGTATATTACCATCCATAGCAAATCTTATAAAAGTAAGAAATTTCTTACTTAAATCTTAAAAAGTAAGAAATTTCCAATAAAATGAATGCAATTAATGGTGATTTCCAGGTTTTAAGTTTTACAAGGATGAAAATATCTTAAAGGGGATCTCTACAATGTTAACTAGCAACATATAAGTCATTTAAGAAGACATCACAACATAACTGGAAATGTGTGACAGCATTTGCTGTTGATTTAGTACAGAAAATTATTTTGATTTTTTAACAAAAAAGATCATTTCTATATTGTCAAAGAAGAGATCTACACAAATTACATATTTGCTACATTGTTATGAATTATAACTAGCATATGAAAAGAATAATAACTTAATAAATATCTTAGGTCATTGATGCTTTAATAACCACAATATCATCATGTTTCTTCAAATTCAGTATCTAGAGATTGAGTGTGTAAAACAAGACAAAAGAAACAAAGCAAATAATAGAAGATCACATGTGACTCAGAACTAAGAACAGGCTACAATTCTAGGAGAATTTGGAGGAGAAGGAAGTCAATGATGACTGGAGAAAAAAGAAACTTCATGGAGGAGCTGACTCTAAAATGGACTAGAATTTGGGTAAGCAATGGGGAGAGTGGGTATTCAGGTCAGTAAAATAGCATAAGCAAAAGCACAGAAATGTTAAATAAGTGTTAAATAAATATTGGGCTTCCCAGGTGGCGCTAGTGGTAAAGAACTTGCCAATGCAGGAAACATAAGAAATGCGAGTTCGATCCCTGGGTCTCAAAGATCCCATGAAGGAGGGCATGACCACTCACTCCAGTATTCTTGCCTGGAGAATCCCCTGGACAGAGGAACCTGGCAGGCTACAGTCCAAAGGGTCGCAAAAAGTCAGAAACTACTGAAGCGACTTAGCACACACAAATAAATATTAAGGACTAGAAAGAATTAACGCCTTACCAGGGCAGAGGATTTGGGTTTGAAAGTATAGAAAATAGAGTACACGCTGAATCTGGCAATGTGGTAGACTAAATTATCTAGAAATCCTCCTGCTATAATCATCTAGAAATGCTCAACAGAATAGAATGTATTTCTTCTGGCATATATATCTTACTTTCTAGAAAAATGACAAAAATATTCAGGGTTCAGAGATGAGCTAGAAACTTGTAACCAGAGTGATAAACATGTGAATTGAGGTTGTGGTTCCCCCGAGAAGTTGGATATGATGTGATGTGGAAGTTGTTGGCCTTGGAAATCTAGAAGCATGAGTTAACAACCTTGAGTAGACTGAAGATGAGACCTTAAGCCAAGGAGCTGGAACTAAACACCACTTGCTTCACACTTTGTCCTTTAAAAGCTAGGACCTTTAAATCCTTAAATGATACATCATTTTTGAAAAGATAGATTAAGGGGAAAATACACCAGCTGCACAGGGAAATGACAAGGAAGCTTGTCAGTCTTGGACTGAATTTTTTAAAAGATTTTTTTGTTTAGAATAATAACAATGATGTGCCATGTATGAGTTTGGGAATACATGATGAATAGTACCTGCATGGTCTGGTAATTCCCAAAGGCAGAAATTAATAGAAAAATATGCCCCAAAACAGTAAAACCCCTAGAGAAAACTAACACAAAACTCTTTGGAAGTATATTTTACAGATAAAAGCCATTATCTCTTGATTCAATAATACATAACACCAAAAGAAACTATCTACAACAAGTAGCAGTCATTAAACATAGTGTTAATACATTGCAGGATTAAACTCCTCATGTAGTCAATCGAACTTCTTTAGGAAAATATTAGAGCCAACGAGGAGAGGTAATAATCAAAGAGATTATGACTCAAAATTTTCCAGTTCAGATGTAAGGCATGAATCATCAGGTAGTATAATAAAACCTTAGTTTTATTTACTCTTTCCAAGATACTCTGTAGTGAAACTGTAGAATACCAAAGACTAAGAGGAAGAATTTTAAGCAATTAGAAAATTAGATCACTAATATCTACAGCAGATTTCACAATAGTAGCAGCATAAAATAGAGGGCTTAATGCTACAGGAAAAAAAAAAACTGTCAATTTGAAATTCTATGTCCTTATAAATATTTATTCAAGAGTGATGATTTTTTAAATGACATTTTCAGACAAATGAAAACTTGGAGTTTATCATTTACATACCTTCACTGGAAGAAAAATTAAAGAATGTTCTTCAGAAGGAAGGGAGTTGAAGCCAGAAACAAGGTGAAGACAGGAAGCAGCAATGCTGAAAAAAGAAAATGACAAACATGTAGGTAAATCTAAATAACTTCTACTTATATAAGAAAATAATAAAAATAATATGTATTTTGGAGGGTACAAAAAAAGAGGAACTAAAATATTAAGGAACTAAAAGTAGTAACATGAAAAAAAAAAAGGAACCGAGTCCTTTTATTTGTGGAGAGTGATTAGCTACAGACTCTCTTAATTCAAATGAGTGTGTTCAAAAGATGAGAAGACAAGCAAACAAGTGAAAGGTATGGATTAGAAATAAGTAAGTTCAGTTCAGTTCAGTCACTCAGTCGTGTCCGACTCTCTGCGACCCCATGAATTGCAGCACGCCAGGCCTCCCTGTCCATCACCAACTCCCGGAGTCTACCCAAACCCATGTTCATCGAGTCGGTGATGCCATCCAACCATCTCATCCTCTGTCGTCCCCTTCTCCTCCTGCCCCCAAACCTACCCAGCATTAGGGTCTTTTCCAATGAGTCAACCCTTCGCATGAGGTGGCCAAAGTATTGGAGTTTCAGCTTCAACATCAGACCTTCCAATGAACACCCAGGATTGATCTCTTTTAGGATGGATTGATTGGATCTCCTTGCAGTCCAAGGGACTCTCAAGAGTCTTCTCCAACACCACAGTTCAAAAGCATCAATTCTTCGGCACTCAGCTTTCTTCACTGTCCAACTCTCACATCCATATATGACCACTGGAAAAACCATAGCCTTGACTAGACGGACTTTTGTTGGCAAAGTAATGTCTCTGCTTTTCAATATGCTATCTAGGTTGGCCATAACCTTCCTTCCAAGGAGTAAGCGTCTATTAATTTCATGGCTGCAATCACCATCAGCAGTGATTCCAGAGCCCAAAAAAATAAAGTCTGACACGGTTTCCACTGTTTCCCCATCTATTTCCCGTGGAGTGATGGGACCAGATGCCATGATCTTAGTTTTCTGAACGTTGAGCTTTAAGCCAACTTTTTCACTCTCCTCCTTCACCGTCATCAAGAGGCTCTTTAGTTCTTCTTCACTCTCTGCCATAAGGGTGGTGTCATCCGCATATCTGAGGTTATTGATATTTCTCCCGGCAATCTTGATTCCAGCTTGTGTTTCTTCCAGCCCAGCATTTCTCATGATGTACTCCGCATATAAGTTAAATAAGCAGGGTGACAATATACAGCCTTGACGGACTCCTTTTCCTATTTGGAAACAGTTTGTTGTTCCATGTCCAGTTCTAACTGTTGCTTCCTGACCTGCATACAGGTTTCTCAAGAGACAGGTCAGATGGTCTGGTATTCCCATCTCTTTCAGAATTTTCCACAGTTTATTGTGATCCACACAGTCAAAGGCTTTGGCATAGTCAATAAAGCAGAAATAGATGTTTCTCTGGAACTCTCTTGCTTTTTCGATGATCCAGCAGATATTGGCAATTTGATCTCTGGTTCCTCTGCCTTTTCTAAAACCAGGTTGAACATCTGGAAGTTCACGGTTCACGTATTGCTGAAGCCTGGCTTGGAGAATTTTGAGCATTACTTTACTAGCATGTGAGATGAGTGCAATTGTGCGGTAGTTTGAGCATTCTTTGGCATTGCCTTTCTTTGGGATTGGAACAAAAACTGACCTTTTCCAGTCCTGTGGCCACTGCTGAGTTTTCCAAATTTGCTGGCATATCGAGTGCAGCACTTTCACAGCATCACCTTTGAGGATTTGAAATAGCTCAACTGGAATTCCATCACCTCCACTAGCTTTGTTCGTAGTGATGCTTTCTAAGGCCCACTTGACTTCACATTCCAGGATGTCTGGCTCTAGGTGAGTGATCACACCATCGTGATTACCTGGATCGTGAAGATCTTTTTTGTACAGTTCTTCTTTGTATTCCTGCCACCTCTTCTTAATATCTTCTGCTTCTGTTAGGTCCATACCATTTCTGTCCTTTATCGAGCCTATCTTTGCATGAAATGTTCCTTTGGTATCTCTAATTTCCTTGAAGAGATCTCTAGTCTTTCCCAATCTGTTGTTTTCCTCTATTTCTTTGCACTGATCACTGAGGAAGGCTTTCTTATCTCTCCTTGCTATTCTTTGGAACTCTGCATTGAGATGGGAATATCTTTCCTTTTCTCCTTTGCTTTTCGCTTCTCTTCTCTTCCCAGCTATTTGTAAGGCCTCCTCAGACAGCCATTTTGCTTTTTTGCATTTCTTTTCCATGGGGATTTTCTTGATCCCTGTCTCCTGTACCATGTCACGAACCTCTGTCCATAGTTCATCAGGCACTCTGTCTATCAGGTCTAGTCCCTTAAATCTATTTGTCACTTCCACTGTGTAATCATAAGGGATTTGATCTAGGTCATACCTGAATGGTCTAGTGGTTTTCCCTACTTTCTTCAATTTAAGTCTGAATTCGGCAATAAGCAGTTCATGATCTGAGCCACAGTCTGCTCCTGGTCTTGTTTTTGCTGACTGTATAGAGCTTCTCCATCTTTGGCTACAAAGAAGATAATCAATCTGATTTCGGTGTTGACCATCTGGTGATGTCCACGTGTAGAGTCTTCTCTTGTGTTGTTGGAATAGGGTGTTTGCTATTACCAGTGCGTTCTCGTGGCAAAACTCTATTAGCCTTTGTCCTGCTTCATTCTGTACTCCAAGGCCAAACTTGCCTGTTACGCCAGGTGTTTCTTGACTTCCTACTTTTGCATTCCAGTCCCCTATAATGAAAAGGACATCTTTTTGGGGTGTTAGTTCTAGAAGGTCTTGTAGGTCTTCATAGAACCGTTCAACTTCAGCTTCTTCGGCATTACTGATCGGGGCATAGACTTGGATTACCGTGATATTGAATGGTTTGCCTTGGAAACGAACAGATGTAGCAAATGATAAAACTATTCACATAGAAATGCCAAACAAATCTAACAAAGTATTAAACCTAATAAAGGAGTACCATCAGATTATTTGACACATGTTTGATAAGCAAAATGTCAATCACATTTCCATATATCAGCAACAAACTGTCATAAAATGTAATTTTAGGAAAAAATATCAATTGACAATAACAGAAATTACAGTCACCTTGGCATAAGTCTAACAAAATATTAGAGGAACTTCAGGGAGTTCAGGGAGATTATTGGGGTTTCCCAGGTGGCATTAGTGATACAGAACCCACCTGCCTTTGCAGGAGACATAAGAGAAGCAGGTTCCATCCCTGGGTAGGGAAGATCCCCTGGAGAAGGCCATGGCAACTCTTCTCCAGTATTCTTACCTGGAGAATCCCATGGACAGAGGAGCCTGGAGGGTTAAAGTCCATAGGGTTGCAAAGAGTTGGACACAACTGAAGCAACTTAGCACACACGCACGCAGGGAGGATATTGATCTCCTAATTACTGTCTGAAGCATCTGTGGATCTACTTCTTATTGTTTTTTTCTCTTGATTGTACATCATGTTTTCTTGCTTCTTTACATGTCTCATAATATTTTATTATATGCCAAACATTGTGTGTAGGAAAATGGATAGAGACTGAAGTATATTTTGTTCTGTTTCATTTGGGTTTTTCCCCAAGAGAGTAAACTCTATGTCTGGCATCTAAGATGAAGAAGTGATCATTCAAACTTCAAAAGAGGTCAAAACTTACTCTGTAACAGATACAACTTTAGTAAAGATTAATCTCATTTTGTATAGCCCAATGTTCAATCCCCCTAGGCTGCCTTCACCTAGAAGCTAATCCCTTTTATCTTATCAGTATTAAGTTTAGAGGGGTTTGGCCTGCAGTTGCAGCTAATTTCCATTCATCTTTGTTTTTAGCTACACCAAAGTTCTAAATTCCAGGATCTCAAGAATGTAAAAGATTATTCAAATTCTTTATTATTTTAAGCCCTGCCTTCACTGATGCTCTATCAACAAAATTTGAGGTAGAGAAAGAATTATTATGCCAAGTGAACTAATAGTGTGTATGGGGTTCCTACAGACTCCAGTCTACCCCCATTAGCCCTCATTATCGCTGATAGCTTCATTGGTTTCCTCTTGACCCTACAAAATCTCTCCATTTTTCACAGATTTTTTTTTTGACTACCTACCATTGAAGGGTTCCTTCCTTCCTTCTTTCTTTTGCTGCTTATCTTCTAAACGAATTCATCATGACTACCTTGTCTGTACCACAGTTTGTATGATTTTAATTTTATCTGTCTCATTGTTGTTGTTGTTACCACGGAACAAAGTGTAACAAGGTTTATAATTTAGGAAAATTCTCTAGCAGTTTTTTGGCCCCTAGATTAAAGTGGTAAGTGAGTGGAGACAGTGGAACTTGTTAGAAGGTGATTGTTTTAGTGTGGACTAAAGATAATAACCTTAATCAAGTTCTTTTAAGAAAGAATGTAGAAGAATGAGCCAATCTGAGAAATCAGGATTTGTACTTATGGCCATGTGGAAATGTTGTAGAATGGAAAATAAGATTATAAGATTGTCTAGGACCAGTTTACGACTCTAACAGAGAATTTTTTAAAATTCAGCAGACCCTGAGAAATTTCAAGGAGTGGATTTTAAAGGGCTTCCCTTGTAGCTCAGTTGGGAAAGAATCCGCCTGCAATGTGGGAGACCTGGGTTCGATCCCTGGGTTGGGAAGATCCCCTGGAAAAGGGAAAGGCTACCCATTCCAGTATTCTGGCCTGGAGAATTCGATGGACTATATAGTCCATGGGGTCACAAAGAATCGGACACGACTGAGTGACTTTCGCTTAAATATTAGTCTAGAAATGACAAGAACAGATTCAGTTCAGTTTAGTCGCTCAGTTGTGTCTGACTCTTTGCGACCACATGGACTGCAGCACGCCAGGCTTTCCTGTCCATCACTAACTCCCGGAGCTTGCTCAAACTCATGTCCATCGAGTCGGTGATGCCATCCAACCATCTCATCCTCTGTCACCCCCTTCTCCTCCTGCCTTCAATCATTCCCAGCATCAGAGTCTTTTCTAATGAGTCTGCTCTTCACATCAGGTGACGAAAGTATTGGAGCTTCAGCTTCAGCTTCAGCATCAGTCCTTCCAATAAATATTCAGGGTTGATTTCCTTTAGGATCGACTGGTTTGATCTCCTTGTAGTCCAAAGAACTCTCAAGAGTCTTCTCCAACACCACAGTTCAAAAACATCAATTCTTCGGTGCTTAGCTTTCTTTACGGTCCAACTCTCACATCCATACATGTCTACTGGAAAAACCATAGCGTTGACTAGATGGACCCTTGTCAGCAAAGTAATGTCTCTGCTTTTTAATATGCTGTGTAAGTTTGTCATAGCTTTTCTATGAGAACAGATTAGAGAGGGAAATAAACTTTAGAAAGGGAAAGTCAAATGGGAAGAGTGTTGGCATAATGCACAGAACTTACTAGAGTTCCGAACTAGGGTGGTATAGCAGGAATGGAAATGAAAGAGTAGTGATGGCAAGAAATAATAATCTTAATAAGTTTATTCCTTTTCATACTATGAAGGGGTACATCTCACAGGATTACTTCTCAAAGGATTAATTTGAATCTGTATCACATTTCATCATTTTCAGTTTTTACTATGTACCTCTAGCACTTGGTACCATCTTACTAAGTGATTTCTCAATGGATAATAGGAGAATAAAAGGAAAATTAACCAATTTAAATGATTACAAGCTTCATAGCATCTGGCTACAGTTAGAATCCAAGCTAACAAATAAAGCCTCATAAATTCTGAAAAGTGTTTTCTATTAAAAATACTTTCAATGGGAACAGAATTATTGTTTCAGTAATGTAAATGAATAGTGTGGTTAAATATACAATTATAAAAGGTAAAGGATTCTAATCCTGATTTTCAGCTATCAAGAGAATATTTTTCTAGATATGGTCAAACTGTAAACAAAGACTTTCTCCAGTCTGACTATGAATTCTAAATTATCCTGAAATAGAAAACAGACCTCTGCATCTTCCCTCTACAGCAGGGTTCGGCAAACCTTTTTCAAAAAGAGCCAGATAATAAAAGTTTCAGGCTTTATGAATCATACAGTCTCTGCCATAATTACTCCATTCTGTCATTGCACCATGAAAGTAGCCATGGACAATGTAAAAAGAACATACATGACTGTATTCTAATAAATATTTTTTTTTTTTATAAAAACAGGTGGTGGGCCAGATTTGGCTGGTGGACCATAATTTCCCAGCCCCTGCCACACAGAATGTGTCTGTGTAGGAGACTTTACTAGTATAATCTGGAGCAGCGCTCTCCGATAGAAATGTAATATGAGCCACATAAGAATACTAATTTTCTAATAATTATATTTTTAAAATTAATTTTGACCATATGTTTTTAATCCAATATATCTAGCATGTTATCATTTCAGCATATTATCAACATGTTAAATTTATTAATGACATATTTTACATTCCTTTTTTAAAAGGAAGTCTTCAAAACCTGTTGTGTATCTTATGCTTACAGTACATCTCAATTCAGAGTAGCCACAATTCAATTGCAGCTAACATATTAGACATTTCATTTCCAGAGACTTCATAGTTATCTAAGATCTAACTGCTTCTTTTCCGTCTTGGAAATTACCCACTGGTAAGACTATTTCTCACCTAGGAAGGTCTTCCCAGAACCCTCTTCCTTCTCTAGCCTCAACTTCATCAGCCTCACCACTAGAAACTATCTCAAGCGTTGCTTCTCAAACTTTAATATACATAAAATATACTGGGAATCTTATTAAACTGCGGATTCTGTTTCAGTATGTATGGGACAGACTCTGAGATGTTGCATTTCTAACAAACTCCCAGGTGGTGCCAGTGCCACAGATCCAAGGACTGTACTCTAAGTAGCAAGGATAGAAAAGACCACTCCCAAAAGGATAGCCATAACTGGAACTGATGTCCTAACTTCCCCTAAGAAGCTATCAGATCTAATCCCAGCAGGCCTAACATCCCTGTTCAGGTCACCACCAGGAATGGAAGTTTCTAAAGCAGTACCACCCAATGAGAATATACTGCATGTTATATATGTAATTTACATTATATTACATTATGAAGAGCTAACTCATTGGAAAAGACCCTGATGATGGAAGACTGAAGGCAAAAAGAGAAGAGGGCAGCAGAGGATAAGACGGTTAGACAGTATCACCGACTCAATGGACATGACCTTGAGCAAACTCCGGGAGATAGTGAAGGACAGGGAAACCTGGTGTGCTGCAGTCCATGGTGTCGCCAAGAGTCAGACATGACTTAGCGACTGAACAGCAACAACATATATGTAATTTACACTTTTCTAGTAGCCACATTTAAGTTTTTAAAAAATGAAATTAAATTTTAATAATGTGTTCTCTTTAACACAATATGTCCAGAATACTATTTTAACAGTTAATCAATACAAATATATTAATGATATATTTTAAATTCTTTTTTTTTTGGTACTAAGTCTTCAAAACCCAGTGTGTGTTTTATATTTCAGCACCTCTTAATTCTGACTAGGGACATATAGCTAGTGGCAACTGCACTGGACACTATAAGGTCATCATCATGGTTATCTCTATGTGGCTCTTTACTTCCCCAAGCCTGACCCAGCTTCCCTTCCCTTTCTATTTCCATCAAACCCTCCTACCATATTTTTTGGAACTCCTGGTCTGTCATCAGGTGAAAAAAAGAAAAACCCTCTATTAATAACTTCATCTCAAAAATGTTCATTTCAATCTCTTGCTATGGCAATAACCTGGTTATTCCGTGTGTGCTCACTCAGTCATGTCCAACTCTTTGTGACACTTTGGGCTGTAGCTCGCCAGGCTCCACTGTCCCTCAGATTCTCCAGGCAAGAATACTGAAGCAGAGTTGCCACACCCTCCTCCAGGGGATCTTACAGATCCAGGGATGGAACCAGAGTCTTTTGAATCTCCTGGATTGGCAGGCGGATTCTTTACCACTAGTGCCACCTGGGAAGCTCTAGATACCTACTATACCACTTCTAAAATCTAAATTTAATAATCACATTTAAAAAAATGTTTAATGTTTCTAGCTCACTCAAATAATTGCCATATGCCAACAATTCTTCAGACCATTATACCCACCCATCAATTGATTCAGCCTCATACTTTTCTCATACAATCAATCCTCATATCATCAATATAATGTCCCATGGACCATCACTGTAATCATTATTCTATATATTTCCTTGCCCTTATTTTCCTAATTTAACTTGGTGATAAACCCAATATTGGTAAATCCATGATACCACCTACTCTCAACCCTAACTTTAACAGATAAATGTGGTTAGGGGAAAACATATGATCATGCTGACTGATCACATTTAAATTTTTTCACTACAAATGTCAAATCATCTTTTATATCACTGACTGTTAGTTGACAATTTCATGTCATTTCATTGAAAAATTAAAAACTATCAAAAGAGATAATTTCCTCCTATAACCAAATCTACTACCTATAACCACTACTTTCCCCTTCTATTAATCAGATAACCAATTCTCAGTTCTTATTTCACTCAAATTCCTGGTGGCAGTTTCTATTATTGGTTTTTCCCTCCTCTTTCATATTTCTTTTTGTTGTTGTTGTTTGGTGATGTTTTCTGGGTTGTTCTCCTACAACACTGGTTACTTCTTTTCAGTCTCCTTTTATGCCTCATTTTCTTCTTTGTGACCTCTGTCTTTTGGAATGTCCCAAAGCCATCTTTGGGCCTTTTCTCTGGCCAAATTTAATCCTACAATGATCTCATCCAGTTGCATGACTTGAAATGATATTTATAAGTTTATGGTTACAAAATGTTTCTCTCTCTTAACTCCAGATTTCTTTGAGAGTCCCACACTATCTACTCATGGATATTTAATGGTCATTTCAAATTTAACCTGGCCAGAATGAAGTTTTTATTTCATTTTCAATCTGTTCCACTTCACTCTTCTGCCACTCAGTTAAAGTCATCATCACCCTTCTCTTCCTCATCCAGTTCCTCGACAAGTTCTACAGCTCTGTCTCCAAAATAGATCCTGAATCCCACCATGTCTCATCTCCACTGCTATGGTTCAAGACACCATAATAATTTCTTTTTCAGGCTTCTAAGATACCCTTCTCTCTGGTTTCATTGCTTTCATTCTGCTTCTCTATCTTTACCCTCAAGTTTATTCTTTACAAATCAGCAGGAGTCACCTTAAAGCATAAACACATAACCTTCGATTGCTTCCATCATGTTTAGGATAAAATTCAAGCTCCTTATCATGACCTTTAAGAGTTTACTCCCGGTCACTACTTATTTGTCCAGTACTTTCTCCTCTGTCACTCCACTCCAGCCACATCAGCTGTATTTAAATTTTAATATGCCAACATGTTCTGATCTCCAGGCCTTTACATTTCATCTGGAACATTCATCCCCAGAATCTTCAGAGGGCTTGCTTTTTTACGTCATTAATGCCCCAGCTTGAATGTCAACTCTATAACCGATCACCCTGTTTCAAATAATTCCCCTTGACACTCTCTAATCTTTTAAATGGCTTCATTTTTCTTCATAGCACTTATAGCTACCTGAAGTTTTATGTGTGTGTGTGTGTGTATTTATTGTTCCTGCTGGATCTTCATTGCTTGATGGGCTTTTCTCTAGTTGTGGCAAGTGGGGCCTACTCTTTGTTGCAGGATGGGGGCTTCTCGTTGCAGTGGCTTCTCTTGTTGCTGAGCACAGGCTCTAGGGCATATTGTCTTCAGAAGTTGCAGTGCATGGGCTCAGTCGTTGCAGTTCCTGGGCTCAAGAGCACAGGCTCAATCAATAGTTGTGGCTCACGGGCTTAGTTGCTCTGTGGCATGTGGGATCTTCCTGGACCAGGATCAAACCCGGGCCTCCTGCATTGGCAGGCAGATTCTTTACAACTGAGTCACCAGAGAAGCCTTGAAGTTATATTTTTAATTGTCTCTTTACTTTCTATTGTTTCACTCCCTTAGTAAAAAATAAGTTCATCCAATAAACGGATGTCATGCTACTCACTATTGTATCTCCTGCATTTAGAATAATATATGGCACACAGTGAGTGCTGAGTAAATGAGTCTGCAAGATTTCAGGAGATAATTCAGTCGTTCAACCAAATCAGAATTAGCTACTTCACTTGTCTTCTAATGCTGACCTGGGTTATACTAAGTCAAAGAGACGTCTGAGAATGAAAGGTTCTAGTATAAATGAATCCCGTAATCTGTTCCATACCAGGGAGCTTGTTCCAATGCTTGTTAGTAGTTGGATGTAGAAATTCTCAGTGATCCCTGCTAATCAGCTAATTTGCCTGTTTCTATCAATACTTACTAGCTATTAGTTTCTGCTGGCCAGTCTCCACCTAACTTCCCTTATAAGAGCTTGCTTTTAAATCAGGGATTTTCTTTGCTGGCTTTGCCATCTCCTTGCTTGGCTTTTCTTTCTTTAACAAGCACAACAGCATGCTGCTGCATCTTCAAAGAGTAAATTAATTCCGTCCGCAAAAGGGTCAAGTGCTAGAAAGTGCATAGCCATGCAGTTTGCATGGCAGGATACAGAAGATATGATGCTAATAAGATTCTAAGATGAGAACAGCAGACTGTCTCTGGGGATTCAGATGAAGGGGTCTGTAAATTTTAAAAGAAATGGTCTCCGAAAACTAATGATGTCTGCTTTCCAATTCATTAATAATGTGGAGCAGGGAGATGGGAGTGAGATCCAGGCCATGCTTTGAAATATCAAAATGTAACGAGGAAGAAAACAGTAAGAGCGATCTCAATGGGGTCATAAAGCTGGGAGAAAGAGGCAAACTGTAAGAAGATGCGGTGGTGCTGGATGGAGGGGAGGGAATCAGTCCGCCCCATGTGTGTATATTTATGTGCATATAGTACCTTTATCTATACATGAGTAGATAAAAAGTTCTTCTGCTAGGAAAAAAAAAAAAAAAACACTGCAACATTGATAAGGCTTTTGCAATTTTCATATTTAAGGCGACTCAGAGAGAATATTTCAAGTATTGTAAAAACACATCTAGCTGCCTGCCTTTCTGTATTTACAAACCCTGCCCTTCACCTCTTTGTATTGCATACAAGGAACTGAGTAACAAGAACCTCAACCTTGTTTGTAGTTAATAGTGGAAGAAAAAAACCCTCAGGCAAAGCCTAATGAACCAAGAGCAATTCTGAGCTCTCCTCTGTAATATCTGCCGAGGCAGTGTCTTTCCAAGGGCTGCCTGGACATATCGTGTGACCTTGCTGCTTTACATCATTAAAATTTCCCATTACTGAAATGGTGTTTGCATGGAAGGGCCGTTGTGCAGATATTATGGCTGAGTTTCTCCCTGCTACATTCGGAGTTTGTGCTAATAGAAAATGCTTCTTTGCTTGAACAGTTCCCTTGAGCTGGGAGGTGTGCAGCAGCGGGAGAGTTTAGCTTTGGCTTTTATTTTGACAAAGCTATTACATTTTGCAGATTGAGGTTATGGTCTTTTCTCCTATCTCTGTATTTTATCTGCATGATATTTTCTGATCTCCGTTTTAAAACCCCCATTAGTTACGATTGAGGCTCTGGGGTGGCAGCCTGCCTTGGAGCCGTAATATCGTCAGCTTTTCTTACAAGCCCACTAAATAGACTGACTGACTCAGTAGTGTTCAGTCATGTGTAACCTTTCCAAGGGGGGCTAGCTTCAGAAGGAGGACACATGTGCCGGACAGACACTTGTGTGTTTCTATGTATGTGTGTGTGTGAGGACCGCAACCCCAAGGTACCAACAATCTTAAAAACAATAGTGCAATCTCATTCTCCAGGGCTGCAGGTTCTGTCTGCTGTGTCTTCCTTCTGAGCTTCTTTCTCCCGCAGGTGGCCAACTGCACCATGAAACTGTGGAGGCTGACAGCACTGGTGGCATTTCCAAACTCCAGGACACCTTCAGCCTGTTTTACTACCCTCTTAAGAAGTTGTTGTTCTGGCTATTCTGTTCTACACTTTGTTTCATCCACAGTCATAGTGTTACATGTTCATGCAACTCTAATCTTATAATTTTAGCAGAAAGTTCACAATAATGAATGATGTTTGCCTAGAGGGAGTGGAAATACTTCACAGCACTGGTTATACAGTCATAAACTGTTTAGAACTGACTGAAAGGGTGAGATTCCTTGGTCAGCCCTCCTAAATCTCTAAGCAAACCATAGCTGATTGAGAGACTTTGAATCCGTAGTGCTCAGATTTCTAAAGTAAGAGAATGTGACCATTTCTTTCTCTATGGCTTTCCTGTTTTAAGTAAGCATAGTGAACTCTTCCCAGTAAATCCTTCTGAATCTGGGAGCATAGCACAGCCACATAACTTAAACACTTCACTTTGTCCACCTTCTCTTGACAGTGTGGGACGTGGTGGTCTAGAGTGGGGAGGGTCACGGAGAGGGGTGGTAGAGGTGAGGAATTTATTTCCCCAGGAAATCTCATTAGCGATGCAGTGCCTGTTTTTCATTGAAGTTTCTGCTCTTCAGCTTTGTTTTCGGCTGAGTAACCGAGCCTGAAAGCTGTCTGGTGACTCACAAAAGGTCACACTGAGAGTTGGGGGCACAGACCGGAGCACGCTGCCTACCTGTGATTGATGTGTATTAAAGCTGTCTTGAGCCACTCATAAACACAGCAAGAATCCTGTTCTCTTTTCATCAGTGCTCTTGACCAAGACTTGATTTACTGTTTTGAAATCAGCTGCTCCTTCAGTCCTCTACAATAGCTTCTTTAATAGCTTGTCATAACGGTTGATGACAATTTGGGAAAGCTCACATATTCAATATATTTTTTAAATTGACTTCGCACTATTCCAGGTACCAAGGCTTTATAAACAGTCTAATTGTTCCCTGAGTGTTTGCTGACCTAAAGGAAAGTGTTGATGAATCAGACCCTGCTTTTCTATCTATGAAGGTATTGAGATGTGTATTCAATATCATAGCAAATTGCTACTGAAAATTGGTTCCATGTCCCTGAGGCTACTTACCTCAAAAGGTGAAATGGCAGAAGTACCTGCTAGACAAGACTGACCAGGTTTGCTATTTCTTTCTCTTTTTTTGAGATTTCTTGATGATATTCTTTTAAAGTTTGTCCTGACAAGGGATTGAAATTGGATCCAAGTGTTATAAGAGACCGTGCAGTTCTTATTCTGGTAAAGAATAATAATAATCATGTATACCCAATGAGTGTGTTTGTCAGTTCGATACCTATGATTGTATGATAATGAAGTTTAAGACTGATGTCAATTTGACTAATTCTTTCTCTATGGCTTTCCTGTTGTATAATCTCAGAAGAAAAGGTGTACATAGCATATATGACTTAACTGAACACAGCAACAGTTTAAAACAAATCTCTAGTTCTGATCATTCTGTTACCTTTTGATAGCTTGGGAGAGTTGAACTGATCCCCAACCACCCGATAGCCACTTCCACAGCTATGTCCAGGAATGCCTACTGGGGCCATCTTAAGAATGTCTAACCTCCAATTTGCCAAGCACAGCGACCACTGAGGATGGATTACCAGTCACACAGAACAGATGCCGGTGCTGCTATACTAGAACATCTCACTGAACATCAGTTCTGTTTTGTATTCCTCTCCACATGTACGACTTCTCCCTATCCTTTAATTTCACTTCTTACATGAATCCTTTCATATTCCATACGGTTCTATTTCTTGATTCTGAATTCCTACAATATGTATAGCCTGTGCCTTCCAACTGTCTCTATACTGTGAGCTATCTTCTATTGTTATTCTACTTTTTTACTTCCTCACAGCAGTGTTGTAGCACATATATTTCAAAAATATTTTTGAACGTAGAATATTCTGATGAAAATACTCAGAGATAATGTTTGAAAGTGCTACATTTAGCGTAGACCTCATTTGAATTTCCTTTGTGGACTTGAACTTGGTATCCAACTCCCATTTTCTTTTAGAGGGGCCACCTGAAACAACTACGTTTCAGCAAAAAACTGTAGCATCAAGACACTTATCAGTATCTTTTCCACAGTAAGTTTTATTTTTTCATATTCTCTGTTTTCCAGATGTTGAGGCACTTTGCACTATTATCTTGAATTTGGAGTAGAATTGTGGATGCAACTGCTATATCAATGGAAGAGTTTAATTTCCCCCCAAACCTATGGAGAGCTGTGCACAGAATAGTTGAATTTATATGTATGTATATATTAGGTCGTAGTATCAGATTCAAGAGGCATATATCATTCCTCTTCAGAACATTAAAAAATTACATATTCAGATAAATTTATAGAAAGTCCCCAAGTATTTGGCTTTTTGTTAAAAGTTGAGTTTGATTATTTGGAACTAAGAACATTTTTTTCCCACACACATGATATCAAGAGAGTCAAGGTTTCAAGCTAGCTCTGCAGTGAATCATTATTAAAGCCTCTGGTGAAGAAGAGAGCCTGAACTCTTCCAAGAGGGTTTTGGAAAAGAAAGGTGAAGGATTCTCTGAGAAAGACTGTGAGGGCAGCACCTCTGAGGCATTGGGTATGTCCCCAGGTGATGCTAATGCATTTCTTTTGTAAAGCTAGAGTAGGACACAAGGGGTCATAAAGGCAAATGTGAGTAAGTGGAAAATGGCAGGTGGCTTTCTGAAAGCAACTTGGGTAAGCCATGGAGGACAGTAAAATGAGCATCAGAACAGAATTAGGAGAACTAGTTCTAGTCCTAGCTCTTTTACAGTTTCTCTGGTTGACCTTCAGTAAGCCACTGCACCCCTCTGGACCTGTTTCCTCATCTACAAAATGAATAGCTCCTTTGTACAAGGCTTCTTTCAGCTAGAGCAAACCATAACAACCATCTTTCCTATAACTCTACTGAAATTTTTGTTCTGTCCTCTTCACGCTGCCTCTGTATCTTCTTATATTTATTTCATTCTACTGAATTCAGGCATTCCTTTCATTTAACCCACTTCTTTTCAGCTCCTCTTTCCCACAGGCTAGCCATAATAAAATAGAGGGGGAGGAGGGAAACACCTCCTGGTTATCATAGACCATATACTATTTATGATAAATATATTCATACTTTTTCTCCCTCTTAATCTAAAAACCCCTTGGGAACAAAGAATATACCTTCTTTTGTTTATTTCTATAATATATCTTAAAGAACCTCATAGATGTAGAAAATTTAATGATGATGATGTTGAACCCAGGTTTCCCACATTACAGGCAAATTCTTTACCAGCTGAACCGTAAGGGAAGCTATGATGCTGATACATTGAATAAAAAAGTAGTATTCCCCCCACAGTTTTTTAAAAGTGTATTTACAAAGAAAAAGGAACAATGAAGCCTTGCTAAAATCATTTAGGCCAATGAAGCTCTTGGGGAAAACAACTGGGATTTAAGAGGGCAGGAAAAATATAAGATAGTTGGCTGGTTCACATTTGATGTCTTCATGGCATTCTCCCAGGTGAAAAACCTGGCTTACCGAGTGAGACTTATTAGTTGGAATTTTGATTCACTTCCAGAATGTTGTATTTGGGGATTACTAAGGTGCGTGAGGAAACTTTTTAGGGAGTGGAGAGAGGATAAAAATATTCGATACCTTGATTCTAGCAGCAGCTACACAACTATATAAATTTACACCTTAAAAGAATGATGTTATTGATGTAAGTTTTGCTTTAGTAACCTAGCATAAAATAAAAAGATCATAAAATATTATCTCATGATGTACTCTGCATATAAGTTAAATAAGCAGGGTGACAATATACACCAAGGAGACTTGGCGTACTCCTTTTCCTATTTGGAAACAGTCTGTTGTTCCATGTCCAGTTCTAACTGTTGCTTCCTGACCTGCATACAGATTTCTCAAGAGGCAGGTCAGGTGGTCTGGTATTCCCATCTCTTTCAGAATTTTCCACAGTTTATTGTGATCCACACAGTCAAAGGCTTTGGCATAGTCAATAAAGCAGAAATAGATGTTTTTCTGGAACTCTCTTGCTTTTTCGATGATCCAACAGATGTTGGCAATTTGATCTCTGGCTCCTCTACCTTTTCTAAAATCAGCTTGAACATCTGGAAGTTCACAGTTCACGTATTGCTGAAGCCTGGCTTGGAGAATTTTGAGCGTTACTTTACTAGCGTGTGAGATGAGTGCAATTGTGTGGTAGTTTGAGCATTCTTTGGCATTGCCTTTCTTAGGGATTGGAATGAAAAATGACCTTTTCCAGTCCTGTGGCCACTGCTGAGTTTTCCAAATTTGCTGACATATTGAGTGCAGCACTTTCACAGCATCATCTTTTGGATTTGAAATAGCTCAACTGAAATTCCATCACCTCCACTAGCTTTGTTCATAGTGATGCTTCCTAAGGCCCACTTGACTTCACATTCCAGGATATTTGACTCTAAGTGAGTGATCACATCATTGTGATTATCTGGGTCATGAAGATATTTTTTGTAAAGTTCTTCTTTGTATTCTTGCCACTTCTTCTTAGTATCTTCTGCTTCTGTTAGGTCCATACCATTTCTGTCCTTTATTGAGCCCATCTTTGCATGAAATGTTCCCTTGGTATCTCTAATTTTCTTGAAGAGCTCTCTAGTCTTTCCCATTCTATTGTTTTCCTCTATTTCTTTGCACTGATCACTGAGCCTGGGTTTCTTATCTCTCCTTGATGTTCTTTGGAACTCTGCATTCAAAAGGGTATATCTTTCCTTTTGTCCTTTGCTTTTTGCTTCTCTTCTTTTCACAGCTATTTGTAAGGCCTCCTCAGACAACCATTTTGCTTTTTTGAAGAACTAAAGAGCCTCTTGATGAAAGTGAAAGAGAGTGAAAAAGTTAGCTTAAAGCTCAATGTTCAGAAAACTAACATCATGGCATCTGGTCCCATCACTTCATGGGAAATAGATGGGGAAACAGTGGAAACAGTGTCAGACTTTATTTTTTTGGGCTCCAAAATCACTGCAGATGGTGATTGAAGCCATGAAATTAAAAGACGCTTACTCCTTGGAAGGAAGGTTATGACCAACCTAGATAGCATATTGAAAAGCAGAGACATTACTTTGCCAACAAAAGTCCATCTAGTCAAGGCTATGGTTTTTCCAGTGGTCACGTATGGATGTCAGAGTTGGACGGTGAAGAAAGCTGAGTGCCGAAGAATTGATGCTTTTGAACTGTGGTGTTGGAGAAGACTCTTGAGAGTCCCTTGGACTGCAAGGAGATCCAATCAATCCATCCTAAAGAAGATCAGTCCTGGGTGTTCATTGGAAGGACTGATGTTGAAGCTGAAACTCCAATACTTTGGCCACCTCATGCGAAGGGTTGGCTCATTGGAAAAGACCATAATGCTGGTTAGGATTGGGGGCAGGAGGAGAAGGGGATGACAGAGGATGAGATGGTTGGATGGCATCACTGACTCGATGGACATGGGTTTGGGTGGACTCCGGGAGTTGGTGATGGACAGAGAGGCCTGGCGTGCTGCAATTCATGGGGTCGCAAAGAGTTGGACACGACTGAGCGACTGAACTGAACTGAATCTTAGTGATGGTCTTGATCCCTGTCTCCTGTACAATGTCACGAGCCTCCATCCATAGTTCATCAGGCACTCTGTCTATCAGATCTAGTCCCTTAAATCTAATTCTCACTTCCACTGTATAACTGTATAGGATTTGATTTAGGTCATACCTGAATGGTCTAGTGGTTTTCCCTACTTTCTTCAATTTAAGTCTGAATTTGGCAATAAGAAGTTCATGATCTGAGCCACAGTCAGCTGCCAGTCTTGTTTTTACTGAGTGCATAGAGCTTTTCCATTTTTTGCTGCAAAGAATACAATCAATCTGATTTTGGTGTTGGCCATCTGGTTATGTCTGTGTGTAGAGTCTTCTCTTGTGTTGTTGGGAGAGGGTGTTTGCTATGACCAGTGTATTCTCTTGTCAAAACTCTATTAGCCTTTGACCTGCTTCATTCTGTACTCCAAGGCCAAATTTGCCACATACCATCGGTATGTGAATGGGCGTGATGTATACAACCTTTAGGGTGGGAATTTTAAGAAACCAGTTATGCCTTCTCTCTGCTGTCTTTTTCCTTCTACTAGTTGGAAAGAAAGAGAGAGGGTTGATGTGTGTTTCCCTGTTTTAGGGAGCAGTGGGAGAAAATCTTTCCCATTGTGCCCCTAGAAAACTTCCTCTTACATCTGGAAGACATGGCCATACCTAGCTCCAAGACTGTCTGGAAATGGTTATCTGACTATTTCAGTCTTGATAGTTGGAAGTAGGAAAGGGATAAGGGGATTAGAAATGGGTAGCCTATAAACAATGTCTCACATAATGGCCTAAACAGATAATGCAATACATTAGAAGAAGAAAAACCAGGTTGGATGAAGAAAATGAAAAAGTTAAAAAGCAGAAAATAATGAAGTAAGCAAAAAACCTGAAAAGACTACTTAGTTCTTTAAAATTCCAGCATAGTTGTACAATATCTGGCAATTCTGATCAAATAAAAAATAAAGGAGACACAAACCGCAGAAGATAGGTAAGATAAATATAGACATGGAAAAAATTTTTGAAGTGTGAGAGAAAGGTAGGTTTCAATTAATGCTAACAAATTTGAAATCTAAATTAAAAGGTTGATTTCTCTAGAAAAATATGTATAACAAAATGTATATAAGAAAAGATAAAATAGGGTAGTAGAAGAAATTTTTAAAGTAGTCAAAGATGCATCCCTTAAAAAAACCAGATCAAATGACATTATGGTTAACATATTAAAACCTAAACAGATAATTCTTAGGTTAAAAAAAAATTTCCAAAATATAAAAAGACGGAAAGCTTCCCCAGTAACTCTGGTTAGTATATGGTTAGCATAATCTCGATTATAAATCCAAACAAATAATATCAAATAATAAGAGAACAAGCCAATTTAATCTATGACTGTATCTTTAAACCCTAAATAAGTGAAACTCTACACTGCTTTAAAAGAAAACAATGTATTTCTAACAGGTATAAGATTTATGTTTTAATTAATTAAAATTTTATGCCTGGAATGCAAGGATAGTTTAACATTAATAAACCTATTAATTTAATACATTACATTATCAGATTAAAGTAAAAAATCACACAGTCATATCAAGAAGATGCCAAAGAATAGTTTAACAACTGTCCCTAATTAAAAGCAATTTAAACAATCCTTTGGCAAGCTGAGGAAGATAAAAGCAAACACCTTAATCCAATAAAGGTATATTTCAGAAGTCTATAATAAAAATTATAACTAAAAGTGTTTGGCAGAGATGGCTTCCTGTACCCTACTACCAGTTCTACTTTTCTTCCTTAGTAATATAACCTGAACTTTTAGCCAGGCTTATGGTTGCCTGGAATAAAAAACCACATTTCTCAGTTGCCCTGGCCACTAGGTATAGCCATGTGACTAGATTGGCTATGTTTAACCAATGGATATAAATAAAAATACTGTGAGCAACTGTCCTTGTCAACAGGATGAATTTCAAAAGCCTGCAGTATTAAGTTATAAAAGGCTATATATGTTTTGATACTAACTATGTAAATGTTAAAAAACACACCAGATAATAAATATAACTTATAGCTGCACATTAAAATCATAAAATATTTAAAATGTGCATAAAAGTGAAACATACCAACGTCAGAGTGAATGAGAATGAAAGAGTTGGTGCTTTATCTTTATTTAAAATATTTTATTTCCATAAGATTAATAAGAACAGAAGCAAAAAAGTCCTGAACCAAATATGGCAAGCAAACAGCTATTAAACTTGGGTCATATTAAATGACTTTGCTATTCAATTAAATTTGTATTATTTTATGTGCTTTTCTATGTGCGTAATTTTAAATTTTAGTTGTATAAAATAAAGATTTGAAACAAAAGAAAGTCAAAATAAAACAGCAGGGGTGGATATGGAAAGAGGAAGGAGAATTCCCAGCCCCATTGTTTTGTTCTTTCTCAGATTCCAGGATTATTGACCATACAGGAGCCCCAGGGCTTGGCCTAATTGCCTCCTCCCTGAGTAAATAAATGTCCCAAAGTAGTCTCTTTGATTTGTCATATCCCAGAGATTTTTCTGATGAGGGAATCAATTCAGATGCTCTATTGCTAGCAGAAGATTATTAAATGACTACAATCAGTGTAAAACTACCCTTATACTTCTATTTACTGCAAGGCTTGGGTTTTTTTCCTTCTGAATTTATCTAATAAAGTTAAATCAAGATATTAGAAAATAAAATGTAATACAAAATCCCTTCATAAACAGAAACACAAAGCAGAAAAAGCCTAAAAATAAACTTAACAAGAAATATGCAAAACTTGTGTGGAACAAAACTATAAAAATGTACTGAAAATCATGAAAGGAAATCTAAACAAATGAAAAGATCTACTCCCTAAATAAGAATACTCAGTAATTTACCAATGTTAATTCTCCTCAAGTTAACCTATACGTTTAAATAAAATCTCAGTAAAATCGACCTTGATAAGCTAACCCTCAGATTCATCTGAAATAGAATCTCCAGGAATATTTTTCAAAGGACAATGAGAAAAAGTGACCCATAAAAATATCTAAATAAACTATAAAACTTTAATACTTGAAACAGTGTGGTATTGACAGGTAAATAGAAAAACAAAACTGAGTGGACAGTCTGCTGCTGCTGCTGCTGCTGCTAAGTCGCTTCAGTCGTGTCCGACTCTGTGCGACCCCATAGACGGCAGCCCACCAGGCTCCCCCGTCCCTGGGATTCTCCAGACAAGAATACTGGAGTGGGTTGCCATTTCCTTCTCCAGTGCATGAAAGGGAAAAGTGAAAGTCAAGTCGCTCAGTGATGTCTGACTCTTAGCGACCCCATGGACTGCAGCCTACCAGGCTCCTCCGTCCATGGGATTTTCCAGGCAAGAGTACTGGAGTGGGGTGCCATTGCCTTCTCCGGTGGACAGTCTAGAAACAGATTAATATAGATGAGATTTTAATATAATAAATTTTGTATTTCAAATCAGAAAAGGAAAATACATATATCTTAACTGTGACATTCACAAATACAAATCCCAAATGGATTAAAGAGCTAAACTTAATAAACACCAAGTTTATAAAACCATCAGAAGAAAATATAGGAAACTATTTATTTTATGATAGAGAGGGTGTCCTTAAACTAAAAACAGTATCAAGAATTCATAAGTATAATGTAGAAGTTGGGTTTCATAAAAATTGAGACAAATTGTGAGAACATATTTGCAAAGATGTATAACTGAAAAAGGGTTAATAAATAATCAGAATATATAAAGAGATCCTAAAAATCAATAAGAAAAATCCAATTAAAAGTGAGAAAAAGATATAAAAAGACAAATGTAGAATAAGAACAAAAGCAGCCAACAGACATGTGAAAAGATTCTTTATCTCATTAATAATCAGACAGAATGCAATTTTTAAAAAGAATGAGATTTGCCAATAGGTTGGCCAGCGCTTTAAAGATGAATGTTTCTTGGTGTTAGTAAGAGCCTGAGAAGATGGATACTCTTGTACATTGATTACCTCTCTCTTCTACTTTCCCCCTTGCTAACTCCAGTCCTGCTGTACTGCCTCCTTCTTTTCTTAGTACACACTAATTTTCTGTCCTCTTCAGTTACTTTTACTCACTATTCCCTCTGCCTTGATCCTTTTCCCTCAGATATATTAATGCGTGTGACTTGCTCCATTTCTTCAGTCAGTCACTCAGTCATGTCTGACTCTTTTCAACCCCATGGACTGCAGCACACCAGGCTTCCCTGTCCATCACCAACTGCTGGAACTTGCTCAAACTCACGTCCATTGAGTCAATGATGCCATCCAACCATCTTATCCTCTGTCGTCCCATTCTCCTGCCTTCAATCTTTCCCAGCATCAAGGTCTTATCCAATGAGTCAGCTTTTTGTATCAGGTGGCCAAAGTATTGGAGCTTCAGCTTCAGCATCAGTCCTTCCAATTCTGAAGCTCCAGTTCTTAGTTCAAGTTTTTCTCAGAGATTACCTTTTTTTTTTAGCCAGGTAAATATGTGACTTTCCTTTCACTCCTAAAACCTTTTAGTTCAGTTCAGTTCAGTCGCTCAGTCGTGTCTTACTCTTTGCGACCCCATGAACCACAGCATGCCAGGCCTTCCTGTCCATCACCAACTCCCAGAGTTTACCCAAACTCATGTCCATTGAGTTGGTGATGCCATCCAACCCTCTCATCCTCTGTTGTCCCCTTCTCCTCCTGCCTTCAATCTTTCCCAACATCAGGGTCTTTTCAAATGAGTCAGTTCTTCATATCAGGTGGCCAAAATATTGGAGTTTCAGCTTCAACATCAGTCCTTCCAATGAACACCCAGGACTGATTTCCTTTATGGACTGGTTGGATCTCCCTGCAGTCCAAGGGACTCTCAAGAGTCTTTTCCAACACCACAGTTCAAAAGCATCAATTCTTCCACGCTCAGCTTTCTTTATAGTCCAACTCTCACATCCATACATGACTACTGGAAAAACCATAGCCTTGACTAGATGATGGACCTTAGTTGACAAAGTAATGTCTCTGATTTTTAATATGTTGTCTAGGTTGGTCATAACTTTCCTTCCAAGGAGTAAGCGTCTTTTAATTTCATGGCTTCAATCACCATCTGCAGTGATTTTGGAGCCCCCCAAAAATAAAGTCAGCCACTGTTTCCACTGTTTCCCCATCTATTTGCCATGAAGTGATGGGACTGAATGCCTTTAGACCTGCTTTTTTCCCCCCCACATGTTAAATAGGTAGTGGGTAGGTAGGTAAGTAACTAGGTAGACATACAGGTAAGTAGGTAGGTAGTAAGTAGCCACTGTGTAAATCTTTTTTGAATGACTGAAAAAATACTGCCACTGGAGAAAGTATAAATTGGTACAAATTTTCGGAATATTTTGCATTTAATTAGATACTAAAACAAATAAAATGTGGGTACTCTTTAACCTAGGAATTCCACTTCTACATATCTGTTCTTAATAAATACATCTGTGCACAAAGAAATACGCACAAAGATAAACAAGTATGTTCAGCACAACTCTTTTTAATAATAAAAAAGAAATAACACAAGTAGCCACCAATTGGAAACAGGTTAAATAAGATGTTAGATATTTATGCAACATAATACTATGCAGCTGTTATAAAGAACAAGATGGGTCTGTATTGTACCCATATGTAAAGATATTCCAGTGTTTTGGTGTTGTGTGGAAAACAAATCACAGAAAAATAGCTACAATATAATCTTATTTGTGGAAAAAATAATCCAGTATGTGTGGATATATAAAGATATAGATAAACACATGCATACATATGAACATATAAATGCAAATTTAAGATATAAAGGATGCACACCAAGTTGTTAATAGTTTATTAGCTTCTCTCTGTGGAGAAGAGGAGCTTGGGCATAGGAGAGCTGATACAGGAGTATATCCTGTGTATTTCCATATTGTTTTAGTCTTTCACAATGAGAATATATTCATGTATCACATTTTTTTTTTTTTATAAATTTATTTATTTTACTTGGGGGCTAATTACTTTACAATATTGTAATAGTTTTTGCCATACATTGACAAGAATCAGCCATGGGTTTACATGTGTTCCCCTTCCCGAACCCCCCACCCACCTCCCTCCCCCTCCCATCCCTCTGGATCATCCCACTGCCCCGGCCCCGAGCCCTTGTCACATGCATCGAACATGGAATGGTGCTCTGTTTCACATATGACAATACACATGTCTCAATGCCATTCTCCCAGAACATCCCACCCTCACCTTCTCCCTCAGAGTCCATAAAATTGTTCCATGCATCTGTGTCTCTCATTCTGTCCCGCATATAGGGTTATCGTTACCATCTTTCAGATTCCATATATATGCATTAGTATACTGTATTGTTGTTTTTCTTTCTGGCTTACTTCACTCTGTATAATGGGCTCCAGTTTCATCCATCTCAGTAGAACCGGTTCAAATGTATTTTTTTTAATGGCTGAGTAATATTCCATTGTGTATATGTACCACAGCTTCCTTATCCATTCGTCTGCTGATGGACATCTAGGTTGCTTCCATGTCCTGGCTATTGTAAACAGTGCTGCGATGAACATTGGGGTACACGCGTCTCTTTCAATTCTGGTTTCCTCGGTGTATATGCCCAGCAGTGGGATTGCTGGGTCATATGGCAGTTCTATTCCCAGTTTTTTAAGGAATCTCCACACTGTTCTCCATAGTGGCTGTACTAGTTTGCATTCCCACCAACAGTGTAAGAGGGTTCCCTTTTCTCCACACCCTCTCCAGCATTTATTGCTTGTAGACTTTTGGATAGCAGCCATTCTGACTGGTGTGAAATGATACCTCATTGTGGTTTTGATTTGCATTTCTCTAATAATGAGTGATGTTGAGCATCTTTTCATGTGTTTGTTAGCCATCTTTATGTCTTCTTTGGAGAAATGTCTGTTTAGTTCTTTGGCCCATTTTTTGATTGGGTCATTTATTTTTCGGGAATTCAGCTGCAGAAGTTGCTTGTATATTTTTGAGATTAATTGTTTGTCTGTTGCTTCATTTGCTATTATTTTCTCCCATTCTGAAGGCTGTCTTTTCACCTTGTTTATAGTTTCCTTTGTTGTGCAAAAGCTTTTAATTTTAATTAGGTCCCATTTGTTTATTTTTGCTTTTATTTCCAATATTCTGGGAGGTGGGTCATGGAGGATCCTGCTGTGATTTATGTCGGAGAGTGTTTTGCCTATGTTTTCCTCTAGGAGTTTTATTGTTTCTGGTCTTACGTTTAGATCTTTAATCCATTTTGAGTTTATTTTTGTGTACGGTGTTAGGAAGTGTTCTAGTTTCATTCTTTTACAAGTGGTTGACCAGTTTTCCCAGCACCACTTGTTAAAGAGGTTGTCTTTTCTCCATTGTATATTCTTGCCTCCTTTGTCGAAGATAAGGTGTCCATATGGGCTTTCTATTTTGTTCCATTGATCTATATTTCTATCTTTGTGCCAGTACCATACTGTCTTGATGACTGTGGCTTTGTAGTAGAGTCTGAAGTCAGGCAGGTTGATTCCTCCAGTTCCATTCTTCTTCCTCAAGATTGCTTTGGCTATTCGAGGTTTCTTATATTTCCATACAAATTGTGAGATGATTTGTTCTAGTTCTGTGAAAAATACCATTGGTAGCTTGATAGGGATTGCATTGAATCTGTAGATTGCTTTGGGTAGAATACTCATTTTCACTATATTAATTCTTCCAATCCATGAACACGGTATATTTCTCCATCTGTTTGTGTCCTCTTTGATTTCTTTCATCAGTGTTTTATAGTTTTCTATATATAAGTCTTTTGTTTCTTTAGGTAGATATATTCCTAAGTATTTTATTCTTTTTGATGCAATGGTGAATGGTATTGTTTCCTTAATTTCTCTTTCTGTTTTCTCATTATTGGAGTATAGGAATGCAAGGGATTTCTGTGTGTTAATTTTATATCCTGCAACTTTACTATATTCATTGATCAACTCTAGTAATTTTCTAGTAGAGTCTTTAGGGTTTTCTATGTAATGTATCACATTTTTAATTAAAAAATAGAATGTCTTCAAGGTTACCCTCTTTCAATGTCAGTCTCACTCATTTGTATCCTGAAGTGCTCTCTTGGGTGGCAGTGAATGAGATGAAGTAATGGCCAGTGTGCTGGGAATTGCGTTCAGAAGCGCATTGTGCTAGGGAACATTAGTCAGCCACGGGTGCCCCCACAGAAAAAAAGGTTGAGAACTGTGTTCCTGCCCCATTGTTTCATTTCCTCCAGCAGCATCTAGAAACAAAAGAAGCTTCATTTTTCCTTTACTGTGGTCACGTGTCAAAAGTGCAGGAGAAGGATTTTTTTTTTTTTTTTTGTAGTTTGGACATATTTCATACCTGCAGAATAGTTCTTTGTGCTATATTCTGAGTGATTTTAAATAAATAAATGCTTCCCTGCTAACATCAAATACAGTGAAATAAATTGCAAGGTTCAGGGTGCATAAATGAGTATGCTGGCTGTCCCTCCTTTTAACTCTCATGTGAGGATTAGAAAATACAATATATAATACTCTGACTCACCTTTGCAGGAATTTTTAAATATTTATTTATGTGTGTTCATTCTTAGTCATTTTATTGTTTCTTTCCAATTTATACACAAGCTTGTATGTGCTAACACATGAGAACACATACGCACACTCACGCATGCACACACACTCACACAGCCAGAACTGCCTGTCTGAATCCCAGGCTTTTTTCTGGATAAGCGTTGCTTGACCTTGTGTCTTTTCACCATCAACATCCTTTAATGACTACCTGGGGTTACAACTCACTGACCCATGGGCCAGTGACAACCTTGTGGGGCAGCTCTGTTTAAATCAGATCCCCTTCTCTTCCTCCTTTTCTCCTTGGTTTGACAGGCTAGAACTGAGTTGATAGGGTATGAGAAGGAGGAAGGTGATTTCCATAGAGGTGTATTAATAATGATAGAAATAACCAAAATAATGATAATAATGACTAATATTATGGAGGACTTGCTATTTGCTAAGCACTATTCTAAGCACTTTACAGGTCTCATTTCATCTTCATAATAACCTACAATCCAGATATTATCATTGTTATTACTAAGGCCATTTTATAAATGAGGAAAATAAGGTATAGAGAGATTAAGTAACTTGCTCGAAGGTCACACAGCTAGTAAGTGACCTATATCTGTATCTCCACACATAGCGGATTATTTCTCCTTAATAAGATTATATTTTAGATATTTTTCCTTGACTTGCTTTTTTCCAAATGAGATAGCTTTCCATATGTGTACATACAAACACATTCTGTTCTTCATAACAGCTTCACTGTATTATTAACACATTGCATAAATATACTGTATTATATTTAGCTTCTGGCTACATCCCTCCACTACCATCTCCCTGATGAAACCTGGAGTGTATCTTTCCATGACTTTTTCCTTATTTATGCTAACAAAGAGGTATAACCGGGGCTTCCCCAGTAGCTCAGCAGTAAAGAATCTGCCTGCAGTGAGGGAGACATAAGCGATATGGGTTCGATCCTTGGGTCAGGAATATTCCCTGGAGGAAGGCATGGCAACCCACTCCAGTATTCTTGCCTGGAGAATCCCACGGACAGAGGAGCCTGGCAGGATGCTGTCCATAGGGTCATGAAGAGTTGGACATGACTTAGCATGCACAAAGAGGTATACACATATACACATAGGCTTCTTACTTGTTTGTGTATGACTTCCCTTCCCTGTATGGTTTTGAGCTAAGATTGGCCACATAGAAATTTTCATGAGATGTGAAAGTCTAAAAATATAACAACAAGAATGATTAGATTGAGAATGTTGGTATAGGATCAGATACTGTAGCAGTTTGTATACATTCTTTATGGATCTGGTCTCTCATTTTATTGACATGAGATAGCAACTGAGCCCACAGAGTCTCCGCCTCTCATAGGATCTCCTCCTTAAACTTCTCCTGCTCTTAGGTCACCTGTATGCTCCACTCTACAACTGAGGTCACCCAGCAGGTCACCAACATCATCAAAGTTGAAGGTTTGAAGGAAGTGAATGAGCCATTTGATTTTCAGTTCATCTTCCTGGGTTCCAGTTTATCCTTGGAATGGCAGACCACTTCATGCACATCTTTCCCTTCCAACTTCATGCACATCGTTCCCTTCCCTTCCCTATCCTGAAGACTTCAGGTCCAATGCTGGGCACAGAAGCAAGTCATATATAAACTGTATAACTATCTTCAACATTGACCTTCTGTGCATGCTCAGTTGCTTCAGTTGTGTCCGACTCTTTGAAAGTCGCCCACCGTGGACTGTCGCCCCACCCCTGGACTATCGCCATGGACTGTCACTCACCAGACTCCTTTGTACATGAGGATTCTCCAGGCAAGAATACTGGAGTGGATTGCCATGCCTTCCTCCAAGGGATCTTCCCAACCCAGGGATCAAATCCATGTCTCCTGCATTGCGGGAGGTTTCTTTCATGCAGAGCCACCTGGGAAGCCCCAACATTGACCTTGCATGAGGTCAAATCCCTATGATAAATTCCTTATTCTACAATACGGGTCCTCAACCTTAAGGATCTAATTCCTGAGGATGATCTGAGGTGGAGCTGATGTAATAATAGAAATGAAGTGCTCAATAAATGTAATGTGCTTGAATCATCCCAAAGCCATCCCCCCCTCCACCATTCTGTGGAAAAAATTGTCTTCCATGAAACTGGTCCCTGGTGCTGAAAAGGTGGGGGACCACTGTTCTGTATAACACCTAGAAGTTTTCCTTCTCTGATCCAACCTTGATTAATACAGTGTGTATGTTTGTTTTTATCTGTTAATAAAAAGAATCAAATTATATCTGTTGATCTTTAACTTGCTTTCTTCACTGATAGACCATAGAGATTCTAACACGTTGTTACATCTCTCCCCAACTCCCATATATTTCTCCATATATTCACACGACCATACTAAAATATTATATTTTTATTCTGAGAATCTGATTCTAGAAATAAGATTCTAGAATATGACTCTGGAAATCAAGCAGTTTGCTTGATGATTTATTTTTCTCTTTTGTCTCTTTCTTATCATTCATTCCTGCCTTAAGTCCCATATCCATCCTCTAGACAACTTGCATAACAACTGTATGTATCTTGCTGAATTTTTCTTTGTGCTCTTATTTCTGGATTTTCTATTCTGTCAACTTATCTATCTGTTCTCATGCTGATACGATATTGACTGATTACAAAAGCTGTGCAATATGTTCTTATATATAGTAAAGAACCCCACATACATACACTGTTCTTTTTTTTTTTTTTTTTTTTTATAAATTTATTTATTTTAGTTGGGGGCCAATCACTTCACAACATTGCAATAGTTTTTGCCATACATTGACATGAATCAGCCATGGGTTTACATGTGCATACACTGTTCTTTTGCATCTGTGTCTGTGCTTAGTTGCTCAGTCATGTCCAAATCTTTGTGATCCCCAGCACTGTAGCCCTCCTGGCTCCTCTGTCCATGGGGATTCTCCAGGCAAAAATACTGGAGTGGGTTATCATGCCCTCCTCCAGGGGATCTTCCCAACCCAGGGATCGAACCCAGGTCTCCCGTGTTGCAGGCAGATTCTTTACTGTCTGAGCACCAGGGAAGCCCCTTTCTCAATTATTCTAGGGTATTTATTCTTACATATGAATTTAAAAATAACAGGAGCTATTTTTTAAGATTCTGCTAGGATCCTAATTGGAAATATACTTTATATTTAGTTTAGGAGAATCACCACTTTATTACCTATGTTTCCTACTCAAGAACATGAAATGTTTTTCCAGGTGCTAAAATCTTGCTTCATATCCTTCAATAAGATGTTATAGTCTTCATATAATGCTGTGCCTTTCTAGTAATTTTATTCCTAGTTATTTTTTTTTCAGTTTTGTGAACAAAATGCTATTACTTTTCTGTTTTTATCCCTAAGTCTATAATGCTAAAACACAGAAAACATTTTTAGCATTTATCTTTTATTCAGCCCCCTTAACAGATTATTTTATTAATTCCATCAGTCAGAATTTAGTCAGAGAAGCAGAAAAACTAGTATCATGAAAAGGACTTTAATTATAGGAACAAGACCTTAAGTAATTGTGGGAGATGTTAAGAAATAAAGGTCCAAAAAAAGGAAGTTGGAGAATCAGAGAAAATTCACTACACAGCCTTGTTAAAGGCTGTGTTAATGGAAATCTGGAAAGCTGGACACATCCAGGTGTCAGAGAGGGAACGTGAAAGCAAGGTGGCAGAGAAGTTTCTGGAGAGCTGCACCTCTTCCTGGCACCCAATTCCGAAGTCTTCAATTCAGAATCTGTTGGAGGGCCTGGGGCTACTTTTGGTCAGTGGGTCTAGCAGCCTGGAGGTAGAGTTGAACACAGAGTAGAGGAAACAATGAGAAACCGGAAATCACTGGGCACCTCTGCATCTGTCCTTCATCATATCTGACTCAAAAGAACCTCAGAAATAGTGGATGCTACTCCACTTCCGCATTCCAAGTCTCATGTGACTTTTGATTCTGGCCAACTCTGGCACAGAACCACAAAGTGAAACGTTTCTGAAAAACATAGTCCCCTTTATAATCTCATTAATATTAGAACAATCCAGCATACCACTTGGTGGTTCCAAAGCCTATGCATATTACTTACTTTTCTGGCTCCTTGCAGTCACTAGAACCTCCAAGGCAATGTTAAAATAAGAATTTCTATCAAAGGGCCTTCCTAAATAGCTCCTAGTTTTACTTTAAATTGTTTTGGAGTTTTTGTTATTTTAGAATAACATTTTCTTTTGGTTTTTGTAAAATCAACTTTATCATACTGAAGTAGATTCTTCCTGCATATTACTTACTAGGGCTGACTTTTGAATTGTATTAAAAGTCTTTCAACATCTACATATTGATAAAGTAATTTTGCTTTGCCTTTTTGATTTGGTGACATAATGAATTATGTTGATAGTTTTTCTGACATTAAAATACTTTTATTCCTGAGGAATTTATAGGTGACAATCAGGGTAGGCAAAGAGGAAGAGATTCAGTTCTCATCCTCATGACAGCTTTCTCTCTGGTTGATCTCAGAGTTCTGAGATAAATTACTCAGTGCACAACTGATATACCATCTCCCATGTTTTTCTCTTCAGAATGTTTGCTATTTTATTACATACTCATTAATGGAAAGGACTACCTGTTATGATGTTTTCATATATTAATAACATTTAATTAGTCATTCATTTGGTGCTGAGAAGATAGAGGAAGTTATTCAATACAAAATGCTTTTCTAACTATTTTCTTTGGTTTCAGTAGGAAATAAGCACTATTTACTGGCCATCCCCTCAATATAATTGACATGTATACACTGTTAAAAACATAACTCTGATTCCATAAAGACCTCACTACGAATCCAAGTTTTTTCATACATATTTATCACAGTGATTTCAGTAAATTTGTATTAAGTTCATTCCTTAAGCCTGATGTTATCATTCAATAAAAAATCCAAACTACTTCACATGTCCTCGAAACATGTAGGTTTCCTACTTAAACTACTTAAGAAAAGCAGGGATCTTAGTACATTTATAATGTGTACAGTCTGTTTGATATGAGGGGAAAGGAATAGCTTGCCTTAGTTCTTCTTTCTTGCCTTTGTATAAGGAACAAGTAGATACAGGCTCCTGGGGCAAAAGCCAGGTTCATGTTGGAAAGGCTCAGAAACGGAGCAAGGACTTTTAGGGGTCAAATAAATCCATAAAGGCAAATTGGTCTGCACCTGCCTCAAGCTGTGCTGTTAATATTAGTAGACAGGATGCTATAGAAATGAGGAAGGAGAAAACTATAAAAAGTGATATTTAAATTGCTGTGAAGCTTGAATTTGAGTTCTTTTCCATTATTCCAAAATCACTACTAATATGAGGGAAGCAGAGAGACCGAAGCCAATGAAAAGCCATAGGAAGCTGCAGAACACATGAAAATCCCAGCTGGCGAATAAAATCTCTCACACTGACAAACCAGTGTGAGTGAAAAATCTTTTAAACATGCATCAGCTGCAGGGGCTGGATGTTGAGAAATACAAGATTAAGATGATGCTAGGGAAAACTGAGGGTCATTCATGCTTACCCCTCTAAGAAAACCCTGCCTATGCAGGGTATTAAGTCACACACCATTAGGGTGAAAAGGCCAGCTCAGCTGCTCCACGTCTTTCCTATAATGTATATATCAAAAAACACAGCAGAGATGTTACGGCTCTCTTTCTTTCTCCATTTTATTCTCCACTACTTCCTTGCTGTATCACTCATTCATCCTCTCTCCAAAAGTTGTATTCTCTTCTTTCACAGTAGTCCTTGATAGACAGAAAGACTGTCAGAAATACAGCTTGAACAATCATATTTCTACAGTACAACTGGTTTCCCTTTCCTTGAGGATAATAAGGAACTTTTCAGGAACAAAACTGCCTGATCTCCATTCCCTGGAGAGGAGTGTTTTAACATTCGTTTACAGGATAGCTTAAGTAACTTCAATTCACAAAAGAGAAGACCAAACCAAAACACAAAAGAAACTCGACAAATAGTTTTCACATAAAAACAGCTTGGGGCTTCCTTGGTGGCTCAGTGGTGAAGAGTCTGCCTGTCAATGCAGGAGACACAGGTTCAATCCCTCATCCAGGAGGATCCCACTTGCCATGGAGGAGCTGGGCCCTTGCGCCACAACTACTAAGCCTGTGCTCTAAAGCCCAGGAGCCACAACTACTGAAGCCTGTGTTCTGCAAGAAAAGCCACCATAATGAGAAGCCTGTGCACAACAACAAAAGGCCCTGCTCACTGCAGCTAGAGAAAGCCTGTGAGCAGCAATGAAGACCCACCAAAGCCATAAGAGTTAAAATATTAAAATATACAAAGCAACATGAAGGAAAATAATTTTGAAATAAGAATTATGAAACCAGGAAAACAAAAATTAACATGAGTAAGAAAAATAAAGTCCTTTTTGCAGATGATAAAGACAGAGTTTATTATCCAAAGACCTTCTAGGAGATAGTTACTCAAGGACATACAACAGTAAAACAAAATGAATATGAGAATGAGGAAGACATGAAATGCAAGAGACTTGTGAGCAAAAATTATTCAATCCCAACCATAAGTGTAATTAATTTTGTTCACAGGAAATTAACAAATCTTTTATCAGAGTGGGAAGTTTTCTTAACACTTCTCTCAGAAATCTATAGCTAACATAGTCAGAAACAAATGAAAGCACAGAGGTTTGAATCAATTTGACCCCAAAAGAATTGTTGAGATGACAGCTTTGTGGCAACTAGCCCAAATTGGAGCAAAAAGGCCAGAGGGCTCCAGAAGGGATACCTCCACAAAAAAGGAACAAATTGGTCAACTGACATATTTGATCCATTTGGGAGGAAAATTACAACTCTGTCCAAGTTTGAGAGACTAAGTCATTGAAAAGTAAGCAGATGAAAAAAATCATATAATTAGTGACTCTAGGAAAAACAAAAAGTTGTAGAGGCAAGAAAATATACTCATCATAAGCTACATAACTTGGCTGTGAAGAATACTCTCATAGTTGTAAAAATGTAAGCAATAAATGAATGATTTCATAAGAAAATGTTTTAGAACCATATTGGGAAGATGGGTGGGGAAGGGTGTATGTGCACACGGACATGTAGGGGGAGTGCAAGAGGAAAATCCTGAATCTCCACTCGACAAAGTCAGGAAGTCAGGACACCTATAATAGAAGAACCTCCACTCGACAAAGTCAGGATGCCTATAGTAGAAAAAATCCTGAACCTCCACTCTACAAAGTCAGGACGCCTATAATAGAAGAACCTCCACTTGACAAAGTCAGGACGCCTATAATAGAAAAAAATCCTGAACCTCCACTCGACAAAGTCAGGACACCTATAATAGAAGAACCTCCACTCTACAAAGTCAGGACGCCTATAATAGAAGAACCTCCATTCTACAAATTCAGGATGCCTATAATAGAAAAAAAGGACTCAGCATGCGCAAGTGTAGTGAGAAGTACCAACCCATAAAGCACCAAACTTTATGTAACTCGACATGCCCATGATATTTTTCTGTTATGCCAAATATTTTTTAAATGTCTTCTTGGTGTAAATTTAAATATTACATAAATTGTCAGTGAACTGCTAATGCCAGTTAATATATTTTGATTGTCATTTTAATTTCTCTAAGTCTCAGTTTCTTGTAAAATGAGAATAACAATTTTACCTTTCTCATAAGATCATTGAAAGGATGAAATAAGATGATGCATATGCTGCTATTACTCTGCCTGGCATTCAGAAAGGGCTTAATGAACATTTCCTATTATTATTTAATAATAATAATATAGTATTAATATTGGGCTTCCCTGATGGTTCAGATGGTAAAGAATCTGCCTTCAATGCAGAAGACCCAGGGTCAATTCTTGGGTCAGAAAAATCCCCTAGAGGAGGTCATGGCTACCCACTCTAGGATTCTGGCCTGGAGAAGGCCATGGGCAGAGGAGCCTGGCGAGCTACAGTCCATGAGATTGCAAAGAGTAGTACACAACTGAGCAACTAACGCACTTTCACTTTTTCAGCATTAATATCATTTCATTGTTTTCAATGTAAAGTATATTTTTATATTTCCAAGAAACAAAAATGATTTATTGAATGTATGTCAAGTTACTTTGGACCATGTCTTCAGTTGTTTGTTGACTTCATTGGCAGTTATTAATATTGAGTAATATAATTGATCATTATGGGTGATGTTGACACAAAACCAGTAACTTGAAGTGTTTTTGATGGTCGGTATTGATCTAATCATGTGAAACAACACTGATAATAACCTGTCATCCATGAATCCTGGATGGATATTTTAACCTGTACTTAATTAGGAACAAATAATTTCTGCTTCCCTTTTGTGTATGGCATTCTTTTCTGTGTTTTTTAGAATCTATAAGAGAGGCAAAGATTTTGAAGTCTATCGTAGACATTCACAATGGCATCTTCCTAAAGGATTTGGAGGCTCTTTATCAACCAAAGAAAAGCACCAGGGAGAGTCAGGAAGCGATTCCAGACAGGTGCTACTTCTTACTCAAAATGTGGCAAGGTAAGGTGATTATATACATTCAGATCTGTTTATAACATTTAATCCTGATAACCCTGTAAGGCAAGGCTTGTTAGGCCCAATAAATGGCAGAAATTTGGGTCAAATGCAGGTTTAAAGTTGATACTCTTTCTGCAATACATAGTCCCTCTCATAACAAGTATACCAATAAGTGCCTCCTGGAGGGTGTGGTTGCTGTATGACCTATTCTATTAGGCCTGTCAGATTTTCAACTACATGCATTTTATTTCTCACCAAAATAAACATGATTTACAGAGAACTGAGACTAAGTAATTTTGCTCAGTTACTCTGTATCAGGAGTCAGCAAACTTTCTAGAATGGGACAGATGGTCAATTGTTAAACTTGGGGACCAAACACTCTCTACTGCAACCACTGGCAGCCATATATAATATGTAAATGACTGGGTGGAGATAGCTACATTCCATAAAACTTCACTTACAAAAACTGACAGTAAGCCATACTTGGCATCCAGGCTGTAGTTTGGTCAATCCTTGCTCTATACCCGTCCGTCAAAATTCTCCAAGCAAGTCTTCAACAGTACGTGAACCAAGAGCTTCTAGATGTTCAAGCTGGATTTAGAAAAGGCAGAAGAACCTAAGAGATCACATTGCCAACATCCTCTGGATCATAGAAAAAGCAAGAGAGTTCCAGAAAAACATCTACTTCTGCTTTTTATTAACTATGCCAAAGCCTTAGACTGTGTGGATCACAACAAACTGTGGAAAATTCAGAAAGAGATGGGAATACCAGACCACCTGACTTGCCTTCTGAGAAATCTCTATGCAGGTCAAGAAACAACAGTTATAACTGGACATGGAACAATGGACTAGTTTCAAATTGGTAAAGGAGTATGTCAAGGTTGTATACTGTCACCTTGCTTATTTAACTTATATGCAGAGTACATAATGCAAAATGCCAGGCTGGATGAAGCACAACCTGGAATCAAGATTGCCTGGAGAAGTATTAATAACCTCACATGTGCAGATGACACCACCCTTATGGCAGAAAGTGAAGAGGAACTAAAGAATCTCTTGATGAAGGTGAAAGAGAAGAGTGAAAGGCTGACTTAAAAGTCAGCATTCAAAAAACAAAGATAAGGGCATCCAGTCCCATCACTTCATGGCAAATAGATGGGAAAACAATGGAAACAGTGACAGGCTTTATTTTTGGGGGCTCCAAAATCACTGCAGATGGTGACTGCAGCCACGAAATTAAAAGACACTTGCTCCTTGAAGAAAAGCTATGACCAACCTAGACAGCATATTAAAAATCAGAGACATAACTTTGCTGACAAAGGTCCATCTAGTCAAAGCTATGGTTTTTCCAGTAGTCATGTATGGATGTGAGAGTTGGACGATAAAGAAAGCTGAACCCTGAAGAATTGATGCTTTTGAACTGTGGTGTTGGAGAAGGCTCTTGAGAGTCCCTTGGACTGCAAGGAGATCAAACCAGTCAATTGTAAAGGAAATCAGTCCTGAGTATTCATTGGAAGGACTGATGCTGAAGCTGAGACTCTAATACTTTGGCCACCTGATGTGAAGAACTGACACATTCAAAAAAACCTTGACACTGGGAAGGATTGAAGGCAGGAGGAGAAGGGGACAATAGAGGATGAGACGGTTGGATGGTATCACCAACTCAAGGTACATGAGTTTGAGCAAGCTCTGGGAGTTGGTGATGGACAGGGAAGCCTGGTGTGCTGCAGTCTGTGGGGTTGCAAAGAATCAGACATGACTGAGTGACTGAACTGAACTGCTCTATACCAAAGGTAATCAGTTTTTGCATCTTTCAGTCTATATTGTTTCAGAGGGTCAGAGTGTTCTGTCTCTTGTAATTTTCAAAATCTCCTTAGTTCTGTGTCCAGCAGTGATTACTCAGTGTCCCTCACCATAGAAGCCCTCATGTTTTATTACAGTTCATCTTTGGAGAAAAGGGTGTGAGACCAGAACCCAAGCCTGTGCCCATCACAGTGAAATTTGTGTCAGTAGAAGAATATTTACAAAGGGTCTCAGAGAACTCAGACTTGGTGCCCCACTGCCAGTATCAGAGCTGACCCCGTGGTAGGAAATCTCATACAGAGGGTGGGCTCTAATTTCAGAGGATAAAAATCTGGCCTCCCATGGATGACTCCGTTGGAACTATTGATTATATAGTAGAACCAGATGAGATTGACAGCACTTGAGCCACCAGTATCTAAATTCTGTGTAGGAAACTGTGTGCTAGTCAACTACACTGATATAACCTGCCATGCTAACATATGTCTTGGTTTTAAACCCCCCACAAATCTACCAATTATTCATGTTGTCCTGATTTTTCCACTCTTCATCCTTTTCTAGCACTTTTTTTGGTTTATATGCGTGCACAGTTGCTTTAGAGATATTGTATGTTTCTGAACTTGGCTTGATCGGGGGAGTAGGCAGGTTGTGATTGGAATCTTAATAACCTGTCAAAACAGAGCATTTAAATCCTGTTCCTGTGATTTTTTTTTTTCCTTCCTGTGCAACACAGATAGCCAGAAAGACAAATAGGAGAGGCCCCTTGGTATTTTTCTCTTGTTTGTATGATCCTAAGGGTTTTGATGAACTGGCCTTTGCAAGTTTTGTTGAGACTGTTCAAGCCAGCTTCAGATGGATGTGACTAGCTTAATGATTTGGCAAGGATCCAAGGCATTGGAAATCAAAACAAAGCAAAAAGAAAAAAAAAAAAAAACTCAGATCAGCATACATCATAATGACATAATCATTCAGCATCTTATCTGGTTACTTATTATAAGTTGTGCAGTGGTAGAAATGGAAATAATTTACTCTGGCCACTTTGTGTTACTGTTAAATCATTTATGTGCTATGAAAGGGTTTGCAAACTGTCAGGACTCAAAGATTTCCTAACTGCATTTTCTCCCAAGGAGTTCTCCAACACCATCCCTGGTTCTATTTCATATTTTAAATATTTTCTAAGAATGTGAGTTTATCATCCATGTTCAAGTTCAGCAAGCCTCACTTTTCCATCTAGATCACCGTCAAGAAATATGGTACTATAAAATAAAGCTACTTCTGACATTTTTATGGTGTATGATATATAATGTGATGTATTATGTTCCTTGTAATAATTTTTAAATCAGGTGATTCTTTGGGGGCTGTTTAATATATAATTCTATAGATTTTAGTGATATCAGGTATCTTTCAAGTATCATTTTAATTGAGCTCTGGGGCTTTTTGTCCCTATCAACTGTGAATCAAACAGGAGTCCATCAAATCCTATTGGGTGACAAATCATAGACCAAGGAAAAATTGGTGCACCAGTCATGCCTGAAGACAAATAAGATTCAATCCCTGCCTTCAAGGAGTGTATGGTTAAATAGAGAGAGAGAGAATGTATACAGAAAACTACAAAGTGAAAATATTATTAATTTAGTAAGAGGCAAAATGTCATAGGAGTTGGAGAGAGTGAATAATAACAATTAGTATTACAGCAGCTACATTTACTGAGTCATATTTACTTACTACATGCTAAGCACTCTTTTTTAAACATACATATATATATATATATATATATATATATATATATATATATATATATTTAACTCTTAGATACAATCTGTCATACAGATGACAAAAAGAGGTCCAGAGAAGTTAAACAACTTGGACAAGGTTTGCAGCTATTAGGTAGTAGACCTGGATTCTCTAAGCACACTAATGAAATGATGAAGATGCATTCCAATACTGGAAAGATTGCATCAGGAGAGATTTAAACAGGGAATCTAGTTAATGGAATATTAAATCAATCCATGAGAAGTGTAGAAAGACTGGACAAGAGTAGTGACGATGGGGACAGCAGGGGGTGGAGGATAAAAAAGAGTAGGATTTCTATGAGATTTTTGGAAGAAAGTACCACAAATGGGATTTGGTAACTAATTTCACAATATATAATATAGGAAAAGTGACCAAAGATAACTATAGTGTTTTGAGCTCCAATGAGTAGAAGTAGGGAGGGAGATTTTAGGGGATTAACCAGAGCACACTGTGAACATTTCTCTTTGCCCAGCCCTCTTCATATTGTATCTATAACTGTTTATTTATGAATCTCTCTCCTCCATTAATTTTGAGCTCCTTATGGCTCATGATTTACATAGGCCCAGTACAGTGCTCCAGACATAGTTAAGTCTTCCATAAACATTCCTTTGGAATAAACTTCAGACATGTTAAATAAGAGTCTTCATTGAATAGACAAATATGAGTGTTTAGTAGGAAAAAACATTTGCCTAGATAATAAGTAAGATGAAAAATAATTAATATATTAAATGAGCTCATTATCAGCTATCCCATTTCAAACCACCCCCATTTAATCACCCGATACAAAATCACCATTAACTTAAAATTACTTGAAGTTTACATATAAAAGTATGTAACTTTCATACTAGCTAATATATTTCAATGCCAGACATTCTCCATTAAAGATTTCTGTTTCTAATCTCTTAGTATTTCCTGTACATTTTCCCTTTTAAACAAAAAGATTATATATTTTGGATGAGTTCTGAAGTTTGTTTGGGAGAAATTGAGCAGAGTGCCTATTAAGCAGTTTTGTATTTGCATTTGAAATATTATCCAGCCCTCCTTAATGTACTGAATTATGAAAACTGACTGCAAATATCCTTACATAGGTTGTTTTGAAAATACAGTTGTTTTGTTCCATTCTTGTCAAACAACCACAGAATACCTCATCTCCTTAGATAGCTATGAACTCAGAACATTAATGAAAAACAATAACTAAAGTTATTAGCATTATAAGTGTATTATTCTTATAATGTATCATAAAAATAAACAGTAGAGGTCTTTGTTGGGTAAGATATGACATACCCACTGAGTTATAACACAATTGATACATTATACGAAATGATCTCTATCCATGTCTCCTGGAGTATACATTTCTCCTCAGACTCAGAATAGAAAACCTAGAATGATTATCTTTTAAAAATCTAGGGTTTCCCTATTGGCTCAGTGGTAAATAATCCACCTGCCAATGCAGCAGACATGGGTTTGATCCCTGGTTTGGGAAGATCCCACATGTTGTGGAGCTTGTGCACCACAACTACTGAGCCCGTGTTCTAGGGCCTGTGAGCCCAAAACTACTTAAGTCCACAAGCTGCAACTACTAAAGCCCGTGTGCCTAGACCCTGTGCTCCTCAACAAGAGAAGTCACTGCAATAAGAAGCCTGTGCACCACAACTAGAGAATAGCCCCCACTTGCTGGACTAGAGAAAGACCGCACACAGCAATGAAGACCAAGCCCAGCCAAAAATAAATAAATAAAATTTTTAAATTAATTTATTTATTTTAATTGGAGGCTAATTACTTTACAATATTGTAGTGGTTTTTGCCATACATTGACATGAATCAGTCATGGGTATACCTGTAAATTCTACATTATAACTAAAATAACATATTAATAGCTATAGATATAAATTTTAAAAACTCAATAGGTGAACTAGAATCTAGCTTACAGGCTGCAAAGAAATAATTAGTGATGTGGAAAACATTGGTGAGAAATCCACAGAAGACAAGGAAATAACATGTAGGTAAAAGCACTTACACAGAAGAACTGTACCAAAAAGATCTTCACAACCCAGATAATCATGATGGTGGGATCACTCACCTAGAGCCAGGCATCCTGGAATGTGAAGTCAAATGGGCCTTAGGAAGCATCGCTACGAACAAAGCTAGTGGAGGTGATGGAATTCCAGTTGAGCTATTTCAAATCCTGAAAGATGATGCTGTGAAAGTGCTGCACTCAATATGCCAGCAAATTTGGAAAACTCAGCAGTGGCCACAGGACTGGAAAAGGTCAGTTTTCATTCCAGTCCCAAAGAAAGGCAATGCCAAAGAATGCTCAAACTACCACACAATTGCACTCATCTCACACGCTAGTAAAGTAACGCTCAAAATTCTCCAAGCCAGGCTTCAGCAATACGTGAACCATGAACTGCCAGATGTTCAAGCTGGTTTTAGAAAAGGCAGAGGAACCAGAGATCAAATTGCTAACATCTGCTGGATCATCGAAAAAGCAAGAGAGTTCCAGAAAAACATCTATTTCTGCTTTATTGACTATGCCAAAGCCTTTGACTGTGTGGACCACAATAAATGGTGGAAAATTCTGAAAGAGATGGGAATTCCAGAACACCTGACCTGCCTCTTGAGACACCTGTATGCAGGTCAGGAAACAACAGTTAAAACTGGACATGGAACAACAGACTGGTTCCAAATAGGAAAAGGAGTCCGTCAAGGCTGTATATTGTCGCCCTGCTTATTTAACTTATATGCAGAGTACATCATGAGAAACGCTGGGCTGGATGAAGCACAAGCTGGAATCAGGATTGCCGGGAGAAATATCAATAGCCTCAGACATGCAGATGACACCACCCTTATGGCAGAAAGCAAAGAACTAAAGAGCCTCTTGATGAAAGTGAAAGAGGAGAGTGAAAAAGTTGGCTTAAAGCTCAACATTCAGAAAACTAAGATCATGGCATCTGGTCCCATCACTTCATGGCAAATAGATGGGTAAACAGTGGAAACAGTGGCTGACTTTATTTTGGGGGGCTCCAAAATCACTGCAGATGGTGACTGCAGCCATGAAATTAAAAGACTATTACTCCTTGGAAGGAAAGTTATGACCAACCTAGACAGCATATTAAAAATCAGAGACATTACTTTGTCAACTAAGGTCCATTAGTCAAGGCTATGGTTTTTCCAGTGGTCATGTATGGATGTGAGAGTTGGACTATAAAGAAAGCTGAGCACTGAAGAACTGATGCTTTTGAACTATGGTGTTGGAGAAGACTCTTGAGAGTCCCTTGGACTGCAAGGAGATCCAACCAGTCCATCCTAAAGGAGATCAGTCCTGGGTGTTCATTACAAGGACTGATGTTGGAGCTGAAACTCCAATACTTTGGCCACCTCATGCGAAGAACTGACTCATTTGAAAAGACCCTGATGCTGGGAAAGATTGAGGGCAGGAAGAGAAGGGGACGACGGAGGATGAGATTGTTGGATGGTATCCCCGACTCAATGGACATGAGTTTGGATAAACTCTGGGAGTTGATGATGGACTGAGAAGCCTGGAGTGCTGCAGTTTGTGGGTAAGAGTCGGACACGACTGAACAACTGAACTGAACTGAAAAGCAGTTAAGATATAGAGGATTTACTGACAGACTCTAAGTCACATCTAAAAATAGATCCACGGGGAATGAATAGAAGGAAGGAAGAAAAAAACTGTATTGAACAGGTGATAACTTGTAAATTTCTAGAATTCAAACATCAGTGGCCTTCACATTTAAATGTACCTTGAATAGAGAGCAGAATAAATGAGTGTAAAATCACATGAAGTCACATTATAATGGATCTGTAGACCATAAAGGATAAAAAAATCTTAATGCTACCATAGAGAAAAGGTAAATTATCTTAAAAAGGAAAGACAATTTAGACTTTGAGAAATCTTCTCAACAGAAACAATAAATTCTAGAATATAATGGTGTTGTGGAGAAATAATGATAAATTTAGAATTTTACACTCCTCTCTTTGGACTGTAGCCCACCAGGCTTCTCTGCCCATGGAATTCTCCAGGCAAGAATACTGGAGTGGGTAACCATTCCCTTCTCCAGGGAATCTTTCCGACCCAGGGATTGAACCTGAGTCTCCTACATTACAGGCAGATTCTTTACCATCTGAGCCACCAGGGAAGCCCCATCAACATTCAAAAAGGAGAGCAAAACTACAGACATTCATCGCATACTCAGAAAAAGATACAAGCATATTAAAAACAAAATTAACCCAGAGGGAGACATGGGATATACAAAAGTACAGTAAGGGGAAAAATTGATAAATATGTTATTAATAGCCAATTATAGCAAGGCTTAGTAACTTTTTAGTTTCAAAAATCTTAATCCTAAAGTATAAACAATAATAACAAGATGGTGGATGGTATTGTTTAATGGGTAATTAAAGTACACAAAGATCTATGTCATATGCAAGAGGAAGAGAAACATATCTAATAGCCTGATAGTTTAGGCCTTAAGAAAAATAATTTATAAATTAATGTTAAGGTTTTCAAACCTAAAATGGAAAAAGGAAAATGGGGGAAAATGTATCAATATTGTATACAGATGAAAAGGAAAGAAAAGCAAGGCAAATAGAAAACACAAAATAACTATTTAGAAATGAAGTCTGATATGTCAGTAATCACAGTAAATACGTGACAAGTTTATTGAACATGTTGGACTTAGAAAAATGCAATCAAGAAATAGCCTTTTTTCCTCTCACTAATTCATTTCAGACATCTGTCTGATCTGCTTTCTCCCAGGTAGATGCCATAGCTTTTTGTCACTTTCAAGTATTAATAAACATGCTTCATTTTCAGTAGTAAACAGCCTAATCCATTCTAAATACAAACTTTGATCTTTTTATCTATCAAAACTGGCGACCAGTCACCATGTAAAACAGACTTCTTCCATCCCTGCTCATGGAACCAAAGAGCCTCTCCATGAGGGTGAAAGAGGACAGTGAAAAGGCTGGCTTAAAATTCAACATTCAAAAAAACTGAGATCATAGCATCCAGTTCATTTCATGGCAAATAGATGGAGAAAAAGTAGAAGCAGTGACAGATTTTATTTTCTTGGGCTCCAAGATCACTGTGGATGGGACTGTAGCCATAAAATTAGAAGACGCTTGCTTCTTGGAAGGAAAGCTATGACAAACCTAGACAGCATATTAAAGAGAAAAGACATCACTTTGCCAACAATGGTCTGTATAGTCAAAGCTATGGTTTTCCGGTAATCATGTACAGATATGAGAGTTGGACCATAAAAAAAGGCTAAGCACCAAAGAATTGATGCTTTCAAATTGTTATGCTGGAGAAGACTCTTCAGAGTCCCTTGGACAGCTTGGAGATCAAACCAGTCAGTCCTAAAAGAAATTAGCCCTGAATATTCATTGGAAGGACTGATGCAAAAGCTGAAGCTTCAATATTTTGGTCACCTGATGCAAAGGGCTGACTCATTGGAAAATATTGAAGGCAAAAGAGGAAGAGGGTGGCAGAGGGTGAGATGGTTAAATAACATCATTGACTCAATGGACATGAACTTGAGCAAACTCCGGGAGATAGTGGAGGACAGGGAAGCCTGGTGTGCTGCAGTCCACGGGGTCTCAAAGAGTCGGACATGACATAGCAACTGAGCAACAACAATGGGAAATAAAATTTGATCTCTACCTCATATGACCAAAAAAATCCAGAAAGATTGAGGACCTACATGTGGAAAGTAGGGTAAGTAAAAGCATTAAGATTTGTGAAGAAAATATAGGAAAGTAGAGTGGTAAGCGAGAACTTAATTATTAAAATGCAAAAGGCACAAACCAGAAAAGATGTTGATAAACTTGTTCACATTGAAATTTTAAACGTCCTGTTCAACAAAAGGTACCACGAACAAAATTCAAAGATAAGACATGGGGGGTGGCATTTATATGTACCATTGATATATAGTCACAATATACACAAAGGATTCATAACTACTGTATCTAAAATGTTATGAATTGTTATTCTTAAAGATAAATAATAACAATAACAAAAGTAAACTAATAACAAAAGTAAACAAAGGATAGGAATAGATGTTTCACAGAAGACTAGATTTAACTGAAGACTAAACTCAAATAGCCACTTTAAAATGTTCATCTTCAACAAGTAACCCCAGAATTGCAAATTAAGATAATAACAGTAACACAACTTTTATTAGATTTTCTATATATATATATAATTTGATAATCACACGTGTTGGCAAGGATGTAGAGTTAAGAAATAGTGAGTTTATAAATTGGCTAAATCAAGTGGAAGAGCCATCTGGTAACATCTAATAAAGATGAGGATTTGCATATCCTATGATACAGCTTTGTTACAAAGGGGATTATATTTCGAGTGGAGTTTGTAGCAGTGGACTTATTTGATTTGGGATGGAACAATTTTTTCTGTATTACCACCCAACACATTGAAGGACATTGAGCGTCTCTCATCCCCAGGACTATAGCTGGTAGTACTCTTCCTTGTAATTTGACAGTCCAAAATGTTCCTACACATTTCCAAGCACTTTTTAGGGTGAGAGGAATACAATATCCCACCTAAGCTGAGAATCACTGCTCCATCAAAACTGTTTCTCATACGCAGAGAGGAATCTGTACAAGACTATTTTTCTCAGCGTTGTTTATAATGGTAAAAATAGGGGAATAAACCAACCAGTTGACCACAGAATAAGGAAAGTATGGTTTATTCATACAATTAAAAACTTCTCAACTACAAATATCTATGAGGATAAATCTCAAAAACATCATGTTGCATGAAAAAAGAAAGTTGCATAATTTTATATCTACTGTTATTCCATTCACTTGAAAGTCATAAATGCATAATAGCCCTATATATAATTTATATATATATGCACACATATGTGAACTACATATATGTGTAAAAGTATAAAAATATGAATTGAATGATACACACCAGGGAAATGGTCACCAGTGGAGATGGAAGAGGAGATGAACGAGGTCATGGAAGGGTACACAGAAGGCCCCAACAGTATCTGTAACGTATTGTTTCTGTAACAGAAGGAATGAAATGATAAAATGTTAAGATTTGTTATAGTCGAGTGTGAGTGGGCTACAGTTTTCCTCTGATTTCCTTGAGAAGTTATTTTTTTGTGAACACTCTTCCCATTTAGCCACACCCCTTTATTCTCCCTCAGAAGGAGAGAAAGTTACCTGATTGGTGTGTTTAGAGAGGAACTTACATTCCCAACTCAGCATCTCTCTCCTCCTCTCTGCAGAGAGCTTGTCCTCTGGTTTGCTGTTGGCTGCAATGTAGGCGGAGTGTTGGAAACCAGGGAAAACTGTGTCCAGGTGGCTACAGGGGCCTAAGCCAGTTGTCACTCCACACCCAAGCCATGTGTTCCCAACTTACCGGAAAGAAACTGCTATTAAGAGCCCTATCTACCTGCCTTTGTCTCTCATATTTGACATTTAGAAGTTGGAAGGGAAGATGGGTTGTGTGTTGCTGAATGTACCTAGGCCATATCCTCCAACATAGACTTTATTGGTTATACAGCATTTCCATTTGCCTGACTTTGTCTCTCTCAATTGACTCAGAACTTGGGTAGGAGGGATGCTGCTGCTGCTGCTGCTAAGTCTCTTCAGTCGTGTCCGACTCTGTGCGACCCCATAGATGTCAGCACACCAGGCTCCTCTGTCCCTGGGATTCTCCAGGCAAGAATACTGGAGTGGGTTGCCATGAGGGATGAAATCTACTGGCCCTCTCAATCCTCAACAGTAATTACAAAGATATTTGTTATATTATTCTGTATATTTTTAAATAATGAACATTTTTTTTAAACATGTATGTCAAGGTTCTAAATAATTGTGGAGTTATATACATATGTTTGGAGAGACACAGACTCCCTAATACACACACACACACCTCTCAATAGCTCTTCTTTTCACAATAAATCTCTCACAGTTATCTAAAATCAAGTTAGTGAATTGGAAAGACCTGGCTGAACAGGTACTATATTTAAAGCAAAGTCAGAAATTCCATACTGGAGAAATAAGCAACTTCAGCTTTTCTACTCACATGATCAAATAAAAACAATCCTCTGGAAGCAGAGGCACCCATGTTTTGAGCCAATAAGGACTATCTTTGTATCATTTCTATTGTAAATATTAAAAAAAAAAAAAAAGGTAAATGAGTTTTAGAGGTGAAGATTTTAGTTTTTTACGCATCAGAATCATGGAATGTAAGAAATTAGTAAAATAGTTATCAAAAGGGATTCTTGGTTAATATAACATTATACTGGTTAAATTCACCAAACTTATAGTTCATTCAGGTTTCCTAACTCCTTCCCTTCAAGTTTCCTACTTTGTTGTTTTCCTTTTGACCACATTCCTGTACTTTCAGGACAAGGGCTTGCCCTGCAGAAAAAGAATTTAGCTGAAATTAGAAGGTTTAATCAAAGCTTTTCTAGGCAGCATGAACAATCAGCAAACCCTGAACCCAGCAAAATGAAATGCCATTCAAATGGAAACAGCTAGAGCTTGCAGATTTCCCCAACAAAGAACATGATTCCAAAGCTTACTGCCCTCATCTCTTCCCTACGTACTTTTCTTCCAGTGTTAGATGTGAATGAAATGTGGGTTGTTGGTAGAAAGAGAGTAGTGAAGGGTGGGGGCTGAACAGGGAAGAGTCACATAACCTTGCTTCCTGGTTGCTTCACAGAATGCAAGTCATTATTTTTCAGTGACAGTATACAGAGGCAATTTGAATTTGTAGAAGTGCCGCTCTCGTGTGTCTTTTCTTTTTTTTGGCAAAGGTTTTCAGTTTCTAGAAATTGGCTCGTACTTCAGCCTGTAGACATGTCCCAATGTGTCATGAGCAACAAAATGTGCTCCTGACTTTAGAAAGGAGATCAGAGAAGTAAGAGCGTATGTCAGACGGACCTCGACATCTAGATGAAGAGATGAGCACAAACAGGTTTCTTTCTCAGCAGGCTGGCATATTGTGTCATGTTCTCAGCACTGTGGATTTATTAATTATGAGTCATAGGTGGGCGTTCTGTAGATTAAAAATGCTGAAATATGATCAATTAACATGGCCCAATTACATTGCTCCTAGAATAGACTACTTTCAAATAGCTTCCCAAATTTTATAGCCAGTAAAGGGAAATCCAACAAGAATGTAAGAGATGTCAGATTTCAATAGTTAAACCACTAATTCTTCTTTTGCAGCTGAATTTTGAAGAATAAATTCATATCCTTCCACATGGACTGTAACATCCAAATGCTCATTAAAACCGAAAATAATCTTTACTTCTGAAAAGATAGGATATTGTATTTTTAGGGTTTTTTTTTAAATAAACTTAAACTCATATTAGTTTATTTCTCAGTCAGATATTTTACACTTACCATCTTTACTTTTTTTCTTAAAGGCAGAGCCATTAAGATCTGCTGACTTTCCTTTCCTTTTCTTTTTTTTTCTTTATTTTACTTTTGTCTCTGCTGGGTTTTCGTTGCTGTGAGGGCTCTCTCTAGTTGCCGAGAGTGGGGAATACTCTCTTGTTGCAGGCCACATACAATTCAGTTCAGTTCAGTTCAGTTCAGTCGCTCAGTCGTGTCTGACTCTTTGTGACCCCAGGAAGCATAGCACTCCAGGCCTCCCTGTCCATCACCAACTGCCGGAGTTTACCCAAACCCATGTCCATTGAGTCGGTGATGCCATCCAACCATCTCATCATCTGTTGTCCCCTTCTCTTCCTGCCCTCAATCTTTCCCAACATCAGGGTCTTTTCAAATGAGTCAGTTCTTCACATCAGGTGGCCAAAGTATTGGAGTTTCAGCTCCAACATCAGTCCTTGCAATGAACACCCAGGACTGATCTCCTTTAGGATGGACTGGTTGGATCTCCTTGCAGTATAAGGGACTCTCAAGAGTCTTCTCCAACACCACAGTTCAAAAGCATCAGTTCTTCGGTGCTCAGCTATCTTTATAGTCCAACTCTCACATCCATACATGACTACTGGAAAAACCATAGCCTTGACTAGACGGACCTTAGTTGACAAAGTAATGTCTCTGATTTTTAATATGCTGTCTAGGTTGGTCATAACTTTCCCTCCAAGGAGTCAGCGTCTTTTAATTTCATGGCTGCAATCAACATCTGCAGTGATTTTGGAGCCCAAAAAAGTAAAGTCAGTCACTGTTTCCCCATCTATTTGCCATGAAGTGATGGGACCGGATGCCATGATCTTAGTTTTCTGAATGTTGAGCTTTAAGCCAAATTTTTCACTCTCCTCATCAAGAGGCTCTTTAGTTCTTCACTTTATTATTGATATTATTGATATTTATTGATATTATTGATATTTCTTCTGGCAATCTTGATTCCAGCTTGTGCTTCATCCAGCCCAGCGTTTCTCATGATGTACTCTGCATATAAGTTAAATAAGCAGGGTGACAATATACAGCCTTGACGTGCTCCTGCTCCTTTTCCTATATGGAACCAGTCTGTTGTTCCATGTCCAGTTCTAACTGTTGCTTCCTGACCTGCATACAGGTGTCTCAAGAGGCAGGCCAGGTGTTCTGGAATTCCCATCTCTTTCAGAATTTTCCACCATTTATTGTGGTCCACACAGTCAAAGGCTTTGGCATAGTCAATAAAGCAGAAATAGATGTTTTTCTGAAACTCTGTTGCTTTTTCGATGATCCATCGGATGTTGGCAATTTGATCTCTGGTTCCTCTACCTTTTCTAAAACCAGCTTGAACATCTGGCAGTTCATGGTTCACGTATTGCTGAAGCCTGGCTTGGAGAATTTTGAGCATTACTTTACTAGCGTGTGAGATGAATGTGATTGTGCGGTAATTTGAGCATTCTTTGGCATTGCCTTTCTTTGGGACTGGAATGAAAATTGACCTTTTCCAGTCCTGTGGCCACTGCTGAGTTTTCCAAATTTGCTGACATATTGAGTATGACATATTGACATACTCTTCTCATAGCCTCATTAGTTGCAGATCCCAGGCTCTAGAGCACAGGCTCAGTAGCTGTAGCCCACGGGCCTAGCTGCCCCAAGGCATGTGGGATCTTGCTAAACCAGGGATCGAACCTGTGCTTCCTGCCTAGGCAGATGGATTCTTTACCACTGAGCCACCAGGGAAGCCCACTGCCATCTTTACTGAGTACAGCAAGGGAACAGAGGTTTATCTTAAAATAACATGGTGAATGGATTAGATGGTGAGGTATGTGCAAGGTTAAAGGAAGCAAGGAGTAATAGAGAAGTACTCAGAAACTAATTACAATGGAAACAATTACCGCCCACCCCCAGGCCTGAAGGGACTAGGGAAGGAATGGAGCTTACCAGAGATCCCTTGAGCGCTGAGCACAGAAGAAGGGTTGTCAGATGGAAGCTTTAGTCACGAATGACCTAGCCCCTGCCAGAACATCAGAACAATGGCAAACCAAGGTAGAATAGAAGGAATAAATGCCCAGATCTCCTCTTGCCCTTCTACCTCCTACCTTCTACCTCTTGCCCTTCTACCTCCGTGCCTCCACTGCACAGGTAAGTCCAGACAATGGAGTCAATCAAGGTTAGCTCCTCAGCTAGAGAAGAACCAAGAATGGATCTGAAAGTAACCAGAATAACTAGCACACCATCCTCAGACAGTTATGCTCATCCATCCATACGTTCACATCTTAATTCATGCCAGCGATTATCTCTAATATTATATGCTGCTGCTGCTGCTGCTAAGTCGCTTCAGTCGTGTCCGACTCTGTGCGACCACATAGACGGCAGCCCACCAGGCTCCGCCTCCCCTGGGATTCTCCAGGCAAGAGTACTGGAGTGGGGTGCCATTGCCTTCTCTGCTAATATTATATAAGACTATCATAGACATAAATCCCATTTCTCATTCATTCTAAACGCTATACTTAAGCAACACAGTACATCCCAATATCATACATTTTAGTCTTGACCTACCCATCCAACATCACCCCTGCTAACAATTTTGAACCTCGTTGTATAAATAATAGGCAGAGTCTTTAAAGAGATTCACGGTTGTTTGTTTCTTTGGGAAAATGAATCTGGAAAGATGTACTTGAGTTGAAAGCCATTGGTGGCAGGAAGAATATAGCTGACACTCAAGCAAGTGAGTTTGGATTCACGAGTTGTTATTGAAATAGATTCTTTTTTTTTAATGGCCTAATGTTTGTATATAACCTACACACATTCTCCTGTGGTTTTTTTTAACTTTATTTATTTATTTAGACTGTGCTGGGTCTTCATTTCGGCACAAAGGCTCTTCATTACTCTGCATGTGCTTTTGCTGGTTGTGGACAGAGGAGGCTACTGTCTAGTTGTGGCACTCCAGCTCAGTAGTTGAAGCTCATGGGCTTAGTTGTCCTGCAACATGTGTGATCTTCCCTGACCAGAGATTGAACCCATGTCCTCTGTATTCGCAGGTGGATTCTTAACGACTGGACCACCAGGAAGTCCTGAAATAGATTTATAGGATTTGGGGACAGATTGGAAATGATGAGGGAGGAAGAAGGAAGAATAGAGATTGAAGCTAATGTTTCTAATTTTGGAGGCTAGATCAATTGTTACACCATTCATAAAGTTAAAGCAAATGTAGAAGAACAGGTTTTGGTAAGAGAATATAATAAATTCAGTTATAGACATGTTAAATTTGAGATGTCCCAAGGAAATCTCTGAAGACAAATTCAGTGAGGAGAATTCTGGTCAAGATGGCGCTATAGGTTCCTTTTTTTGAGCACCACCTCCCAACCCCTATTTCACACAAAAACAATAATTACTAGATATAAAAATAAAATTAAGAGATATGGTGTTCTCATAAATGAGACTCTTGAGGTCAAAAAAATGAAACAAAAACTCAAATTAGTAAGTGGCAAGAAGGGTTTGAATCCATGGATGAGGAGGGTCTGGGAGTGGAGACAGTGATGACTATAAGGTCACTCCCTGAGATAGTTGTTCCTTGTGCAGAAGGAAGTGGGAAACAGGAGCCAAACTGGATTTCTGAAACCAGAGACTGAAGTGGGAACTCCCCACAGCCCAGACTGAAGGAAGGGCTGCTTCCAAGTCTTGCCAGGGGCTGCAGGAGAAGCTAGACAATCTCAGTACCAGAAAATAAATATCTTCTTGCTAGTTCAGTGACTACACAGTGATGTGCCCAAGACCACGGGGACACAGGTGTCCTCGATCCCACATTTGGACTTGGGGCCCTGAGAGGTTGCCTGAAGTCAGTTACAAACCATTTATATAGGAAGGAGGGATGGGGAAGAGAGAAGGAAATAAGAACAGTTAAAAAACCTCCCCATTTGAAAGACCTGGCAAATTAAAGTCCAAAAACATACATTTATGATAAGAAAAATAGAAATAAAAATTTAATCAGAACACAAATGATATTGATTTAATAGCTTAGTTTGACAAAGACTTTAAAATACCACATTTATCTATATCCCACCCCCATAGGAAAGTGTCCTTTAATGCATGACCCAAAACATCCATTATTCTCTTGATCAAGAATAAAAGAGTCTCCTTTTCTCAGGAGTCTGAAATCTGTTCCATCTAGTGACCTGTTGGAAGTGTCCTTTCAGTTCAGTTCAGTTCAGTCGTTCAGTTGTGTCCCACTCTTTGCGACCCCGTGAATCGCAGCACGCCAGGCCTCCCTGTCCATCACCAACTCCCGGAGTCTACCCAAACCCATGTCCATCGAGTCGGTGATGCCATCCAACCATCTCATCCTCTGTCATCCCCTTCTCCTCCTGCCCCCAATCCTTCCCAGCATTAGGGTCTTTTCCAATGAGTCAACTCTTCGCATGAGGTGGCCAAAGTATTGGAGTTTCAGCTTCAACATCAGTCCTTCCAATGAACAACCAGGACTGATCTCCTTTAGGATGGACTAGTTGGATCTCCTTGCAGTCCAAGGGACTCTCAAGAGTCTTCTCCAACACCACAGTTCAAAAGCACCAATTCTTCAGCGCTCAGCTTTCTTCACCGTCCAACTCTCACATCCATACATGACCACTAGAAAAACCATAGCCTTGACTAGACGAACTTTTGTTGGCAAAGTAATGTCTCTGCTTTTAAATATGCTATCTAGGTTGGTCATAACCTTCCTTCCAAGGAGTAAGCATCTTTTAATTTCATGGCAGCAATCACCATCAGCAGTGATTTTGGAGCCCAAAAATATAAAGTCTGACATGGTTTCCACTGTTTCCCCATCTATTTCCCATGAAGTGATGGGACCAGATGCCATGATCTTAGTTTTCTGAAGGCTGAGCTTTAAGCCAACTTTTTCACTCTCCTCTTTCACTTTCATCAAGAGACTCTTTAGTTCTTCTTCGCTTTCTACCATGACAGTGGTGTCATCTGCATATCTGAGGTTATTGATATTTCTCCCGGCAATCTTGATTCCAGCTTGTGTTTCTTCCAGCCCAGCGTTTCTCATGATGTACTCATCATGTACTCATGATGAAGTGTCCTTTAGGAGGGGTATAACTGGGGTCCTGAATTTTTTTCTGTTAGTCATAATTGTTGAATCTCTCAGGAGTAGAAGGCTGCTTCTTCACCTTTTGCCCTTCCTACCTTTGTTCATGGTAAAGGAACTTCTGGGTTTCCAGCATCACCCTAGTATTGAAGTCATGTACCTCTGAAGCCAGGTAGCCATTTCTGGAGCCTTGATAGCTGGAGAACCCGGATTCTCTATGACATTCTGGAAGCCTTCCCCAGTGGAGTAATTGTGCTCCCAAGAATCCTGGGACACAGAGCTGGCATTTTTCCTGCTTTGCTGAGGAGGAAAATGGATAAATTTGTTTATCCATTTATTGGCTGTGTGGCCTTGGACAAATTGCTTAATCTCTCTAATAATCCAGTTTTCTTAACTCTAAAATGGAAATATGTTGCTTACTATGGCTACTGCCTTCTGGCACATAGTAGGTTTTTCATTAAAGCCTGCACTGCAGTTTTAAATTTCATCAATGTTAAGTTTTTCTTTGAGGGAAGATTTGATATTTTTTAATTTGGTAAAATCCACTCATAGAGAAGTCTTGTAACATGGTGAGTGATTAAACTGAGTAATACTGTCCAGGATTTTAAAAAATGGGGTGTTAAGAGGCTTATTTTCTCATATATCTTGTGTGCTGGCACTGAGAGCAATTCTGTAAGAGAAATTTCAAAAATGCTTTAGCAGCGATTAGTGCTGGTAGAGTTAGTGGATAATCTCCCAAGGTGACAACTTTGCCGTGTGGTATGTAAATTCTGATTTCTTGCTCTACATCATGTATTTCACCAAATTTGTATGTACCCTATAAGTTTATGCATACCTACTTCTTTCCTTCGCTACCAAATATTTTCCCTAATGGATTTTCATTTGAGGTAGTAATTTTTTTTTCTTGCCTGGAAAAACCACTATACCACTAAACCCAAGAGACAGAGATAGAGCAGCCGTGTGCTCCTAGACTAGATTTGAGAAGTGTGGATGGAGGAAGGTGGGGTGGGGTCAGAAAATAGGTTGTTATTTTCATTGCTGGCAATTTAGATTCAGAGGCATTTCATCTGCAGTCCCCTCAAGTGTTGAATTGAATAAAAGTAGTAACAGAAACAGTGGGAAGGGTGGTTGGGGGAGGGGCTGTGAACTCTTCTAGCTAAACGCAAAGAGACAGGCAGCTTGTAAGCATGAATCCTCAGCTTGAAATAAAAGCCACAAGAAGCCTGAGAGCCAGCTTGTACTGAAACAAGATGCTGCAAAAGTAAAACAAAACACAGACTGAAATCCATCTACATTGGCAGAGTAGTGTGGTTATTGAGTATTTGCTCCTCCAACCAGAAGGGACTATGTAGACAACCATGTGAATGAGAGGAAGAATAAAGCACTGACGCATTTGCATCTTGCCTGACATAAATGATCTAAGAATAAGCACATTTCACATGCATCTTTAGTGAGAATGAATGTGTCTATAAAGATTTACTGCTTATTTTACACTCAACTCAGCCAGCATTCTTATTTGCATTGAACTAGACACTATGCTGTACAGATTGTGTATGAGAAGCTTGTTGTCTACAAGGATGTGATATCCGACATTCCATTTTTAAGCCAGCTTTCCTTAGAAATATTGTTAAAGATGGTGGGCAGTATCATAGCTAGCCTGCAAATGTGTTTTTAACAAATAATATACCTAAAGTAAAAGACGAATACAAGAGAAATGAATTAAAAGTAATGCGGCAAGAAAAGCAGAAACTTAAACAGGAAAAAATAATTGGATATTGATTTTCTTGTTTGTAATCTTGAGAAAATGACTTAATTAGTAAAATGAAGAAAAAGACAAAGACCTGTAAGTTTATGAAGGATATTTTAATGTACTTCAGGGATTGTAGAATTTCAATGTACTGATGCTTTACTGTACCTGTGTATGTGTGTGTGTGTGTGCGCACGCTTAGTCACTCAGTCATGTCTAACTCTTTACAACATCATGGACTGTAGCCCGCTAGGCTCCTGTGTCCATGGGATTCTCCAGGCAAGAATACTGGAGTGGGTTGCCATTTCCTTCTCCAGGGGATCTTCCTGACCCAGGGATTGAACCTGGGTCTCCTGCATTGCAGGCAGATTCATTACCATCTGAGCCCCCAGGCAAACCCTTATTATACCTAATTTACCTCAAAAATATGACGTTCCTTTTCATTGATAAAGATTTCAGAGTCATATACTAGATATTGATTAATCCTTGTATGTACAAAAGGTACTGCATTATGTGCTGTAAAAGAAACAAGAATTGTTCAAGACAAGTAACCCTTTATCAAGGTACTGGCAATTTATTTGGGGAGATACAGCATACATGGTACAAAAGTGTATATAATCAATACTATGTGCAAAAATACAGACTAACAGAGAGATATAACATGGAGATGTGGGAGAAGCATTAACCTCAAAGACATACAGCCTTGGTTATTAATACAGACTCCACTGCCTCTGGGCTTCCCAGATGGTGCAGTGGTAAAGAATCTGCCTGCCAGTGCAAGAAATGCAAGAGACACAGGTTCGATCCTTGGATCAGGAAGATACCCTGGAGTAGGAAATGACAACCCACCCCAGTATTATAACCTGGAAAATTCCAAGGACAAAGTAGCCGGGCAGGCTACAATCCATGGGGTCACAAAGAGTCAGTCAGGTTGTTATTTTCATTTCTGGCAATTTAGATTCAGAGGCATTTCATCTGCAGTCCCCTCAAGTGTTGAATTGAATAAAAGTAGTAACAGAAATAGTGGGAAGGGTGGTTGGGGGAGGGGCTGTGAACTCTTCTAGCTAAACGCAAAGAGACACAATTGAGCATGAGTGCATGTGAGCGTGAGCGCACACACACACACACACACACACACACACACACACTACTGCCTCCAGCTAAATAACCATGAGTAAATTTCTTAATTTCTTGGAGCTATGGTTTTCTTACCTATAGATCGGGGATGACGTGATTTAGAAATATTAAGTGAGATAATGCAAATGGCATGCCTAATATATGCAGAGTACATCATGAGAAATGCTGGGCTGGAAGAAACACAAGCGGGAATCAAAATTGCCAGGAGAAATATCGATAACCTCAGATATGCGGATGACACCACCCTTATAGAGGAAAGCAAAGAAGAACTAAAGAGTCTCTTAATGAAAGTGAGAGAGGAGAGTGAAAAAGTTGGCTTAAAGCTCAACCTTCAGAAAACTAAGATCATGGCATCTGGTCCCATCACTTCATGGGAAATAGATGGGGAAACAGTGGAAACCGTGTCAGACTTTATATTTTTGGGCTCCAAAATCACTGCAGATGGTGATTGCAGCCATGAAATTAAAAGATGCTTACTCCTTGAAAGGAAGGTTATGACCAACCTAGACAGCATATTTAAAAGCAGAGACATTACTTTGCCAACAAAGGTCCGTCTAGTCAAGGTTATGATTTTTCCAGTAGTCATGTATGGATGTGAGAGTTGGACGGTGAAGAAAGCTGAGCGCTGAAGAATTGGTGCTTTTGAACTGTGGTGTTGGAGAAGACTCTTGAGAGTCCCTTGGACTGCAAGAAGATCCAACCAGTCCATCCTAAAGGAGATCAGTCCTGGTTGTTCATTGGAAGGACTGATGTTGAAGCTGAAACTCCAATACTTTGGCCAGCTCATGCAAAGAGTTGACTCATTGGAAAAGACCCTAATGCTGGGAAGATTGGAGGCAGGAGGAGAAGGGGATGACAGAGGATGAGATGGTTGGATGGCATCACCGACTCGATGGACATGGGTTTGGGTAGACTCCAGGAGTTTGTGATGGACAGGGAGGCCCGGCGTGCTGCGATTTATGGGGTCGCAAAGAGTCGGACACGACTGAGCGACTGAACTGAACTGAATAAAGACACAAAGTCAGTATTTAGTTGGTATTTGTTCTCACCATTCCTATGGTTAACAGAGGCATGAAAACTCGCTCTATCTCTACCTGGTGGGTTAGTGAGGAGTAGATATTTGAATAGGAACTTAAAAGCCTAGTAGAATGCTGTATACTTGAAACTAACACAACACTTTAAATCAATTATACTCCAATAAAAAATTTTTGAAAACCTAGTAGAAGTGCAGTTTATTTTATATTTATTTTATTTTTTACCTGCCCAGCATCTAAACTCCTTCTAATAACTGGAGCATTCCTTATGAATTTTGTAAAAACACCACACACTCATTTTCCAGATCTCTTTCCAGCTAGGCTTGACCCATCAGCCATTGCAGCTCTGAGCAGCATTCTCGTATTTTGATATTAATGTTTCAATTCTAGATGATACCTAGTAGATTCCAGACTGAGGTTCTTTATCCATTCCCGCTACATTCCATCTTCTTATGCACATCTCCTTCCCTGCCAACAATTTTCTTTAGCTAAATGTCCTAAATTCTTCTGGTGTTTGCCTTTACAATTTTAAATGATTATTTTTAAAACTAATTCCTTGTTTTATTATCCTATGAAGGTATAAAAATAGTTATAAAAATACTGCATCTACCCCTCCTTCCATCACTTCTCTCCATTGTCCCATAAAATTTTTGGTAGTTGTATAATTTTTATTTTGTCAATTAAAAATTGTTTTAATTCTTTTTTAGGTTTTACATTTACATTATGATCCATTTTTAGTTAATCTTTGTATATGGTGCAATATTTGATGAGTTGTTGTTGCTGTTTTTTTGCAAAGAGGCATTCAAGTTTTCTAATGCCATTTGTTGTTCCGTGCCATACAGCATGTGGGATCTTAGTTCCCTGACCAGGGATGGAAACTGCACCCCGTGCATTGGAAGGTGGAGTCCTAACCACTGGACTGCCAGGAAGGTCCTTTGTCAATTTTTTTTAACATTTATAATGTTAGTCTTCCATGTGTTGCACGTATGGTGACTCTAAAAACCAAAGATAAAATCCAGTTTCTAAGTAATGATTGTCTAGTCACCATAGAACCATGCAGAATGAGTCAATCAGTAGAGAAAGACATATAATCCGAGATCATTAAAAGTTTGTTATTTGAAGGAGAATATCTCAAGCACCAAAATTCTTACTCAGTTCTCTTCACATATCTTTCCATTTTCCTTTACTTCTGACTGTCATATTTGGTTACCATTGTGGGAGTGGAGGGTTGTAGTGTATATAATCTTCTTCTTAGGTTCTTTTGTCATTTACTCAGAATAATTTACTTAAGTAATTTTTAAATATAAGATATGTGGGTGGTAAACTTTCTGAGTGCTTACATGTCCAAGAATTTAATTCTACATTCATATTTAATTGATAATTGGCTTAAGTAAAGTCTGTTTTCTGCTAAAGAACGTTAGGGCTTCTCTAGTAGCCCAGTTGGTAAAGAACCTGCTTGCAATGCAGAAGACCCTGGTTCAATCCCTGGGTCAGGAAGATCCTCTGGAGAGGGAAATGGCAACCCACTCCAGTACTCTTGCCTGGAGAATTCCATTGACAGATAAACCTGGTAGGCTACGGTCCATGAGATTGCAAAACGTCAGACACAACTGTGTGATTAACTTTCATTTTCAAAGAACTTTGAATGCATCCTTTTGCTTCAGAGTCTACTAACATCCAATGTTGCTGCTGAGATATTTGATATCAGTCTTCTTTTCATTAGTTATACCTAGCCTTTCCTCCCTCACCAAAAGCTATTAGAGTTTTCTCTTAATTCTTCAAGTTCTGAAATTTTACAAGGCTGTGTCTAGGTGTAAGCCATTATTCCCTTGGTCCCTTTGGTATTCAGTGGTCCCTTCCAATCCAAAGATTTATGACTCTTTAAGGTCAGGGAAATTTTCACTATAGTCCATTATTTTTATGATTGTTTACTTCTCTTCATCATATTTATTTTCTTCTTGTGTAATTTCTGTTAAATTATGGTAGAGCTCCTGGCTCTATCCTCTTTGTATTTTAACTTTTATTTTATATTTTCTCTCATTTTTGTCTTTTTGTTCTACATTCTAAGAGATTTCTTTGACTTTATCTTCCAGTTCACCAATGTAGTATTCAGCTGTGTCTATTCCATTAGTCAACTGCTAAGTTCTTAATTTTTGAAATTTTATTTCTAATTTCCAATATTTTTATTTTATTTTTTCTTCCTTATGGAAGATTATTTTATTGAATAAATATAATCACTTCTGAGATCTATCTGAGGATAATATAATAGCTTATCAGATCTATCTGGGATTATGAATTAGAATTTATATAAAGTTCTTTTTTGTTTTCTCAAATAGCTCTGTTCCCTCCAGGATAAGTTGTTCTTTTTAGATATTTGCTACTTTCTCAACAAAATCAACAATTTGTTGATTTCTTCAAATAGCTTATGTTCCTTTCTTATCCATGCATCATTATGAATCAAGATCATGGATTCCTCCATAGCTGATACATCTGTTTGCCCAGAAGGTCTCACCAATGAAAATAGTGCTGATTGCCAGTTTCATGTAAATTCCTGACTAGGTTTTTTTTTGTTTTGTTTTTAATTGAAGGATTATTGCTTTACAGTATTGTGTTGGTTTCTACCAAACATCAACGTGAATCAAGTAAATGGCTGACTAGGTTTTGACTGACAGGTGGGGAGCAGGCAGGCTGGTTTGAGATTCCAGTGGTTATCAAAGGCAAGGAGACTTTCTTCTGGAGGTAAGACACTTTTTCATGCACGATTCCTGAGTGGAACTGTCCTCCTTTTTTGTTTTCAGGTCTTGCTTAGTAATACAGAAATACTCAGTCTCTGTTCTCTCTTCATTCCCAGCACCCTCCAAGGAACCATCTCTGAGAGACAAATAACTTCCTTCAGAGAGTAGATCCCAGGCTTTGACCACAGAGCAAAAACTTCTGCCAACAATTACTTGATTTAGACAGAAAAAAAGAAAAGGCACCAGGTTCAGAATGCTGTTCTTTAGTAAATTATTCAACTCTTACTATCTGTAAATGTTCAGAAGAACCCCACTTATCTCTGGGACTGTGGGACTTTTTAAAAAAAGCTACCTACCCATGTATTTCTTTTTCTATTTACCTTCATACCTATCTATGCATATGTTTATACACACATATAAAAATATATTCTCTAACAATTAGCTTTGTATACCTTTTTATTATAAAATAAAGCTCAAATTCAGAAAACTATATGGAATAAATATATATCTTAGTGAGTTATTATAAGGCAAAGACCACCTTGATCACTAAATAGTGCTTTTCCAGCATCCCAGATGTCCCTCCATGTTCAATCATAATTGTAGCCTTCTTCCTCCCTCCTGACTGTGATGTTAGACATTTGTGTTTCTTTATGTTCTTATAACCCATGTATGGAGAAGGCAATGGCAACCCACTCCAGTACTCTTGCCTGGAAAATCCCATGGACGGAGGTGCCTGGTAGGCTGCAGTCCATGGGGTCACTAAGAGTCGGACACGACTGAGCGACTTCACTTTCACTTTTCACTTTCATGCATTGGAGAAGGAAATGGCAACCCACTCCAGTGTTCTTGCCTGGAGAATCCCAGGGACAGAGGAGCCTGGTGGGCTGCTGTCTATGGGGTCGCACAGAGTCGGACACGACTGAAGCGACTTAGCAGCAGCAGCAGCAACCCATGTATGCATCTCTAGACACTACTGTTTACTCTGCTTCTGTTTTTACCTTGATATGTCATCAAAGTCTCTATAGATGACCCCTCCACCCCTCTCCTTTCCCTGCAATCTCTATTTGTGGAAGGACCCAGGCTATTTGAACTTTAAAATTTCTTCTTAGTATGGATTTTTCCAATTTCATACTCATGGTACAGCTCAATATGTTCCTTTGTCCCTTGTATTTTCTGCAAGTTGGCGGTCGGATCCAGAGGTTGACCTCTGGAGACTCAAACCCTTTGACAAGAATTGTATTCCCCTATCCATAGACACATAATGACTGGCTTTTTTTGCTTTTGCTTTTGTTTTTAAATGTTAACAACTATTACTGCTTAATGCCTAGATCCATTAATCCATTGAGCATTGAAAAGTGGTGATATTCCTCATCTGTTTTGTTTTCATACATTACCTAGAACAGTTTTATAAAGACATTCTTGTCTATTATTTGGCTATCTAGTAGAACAATTCATAGGAAAGGAGCAAAATAAATGATTGGTATTTTCTGTTTGTTTATCTTGTTGTCAAGTTAATGAATTAGCTCTCTATTATCCTCCCAGAATTACCAATTAATTGTTTTTAATAGATATAATTTTTGATTCATGGATTTAAACATATTTCATAGATTATAATTCTTACAACTTTTAAAACTCAAACTATACCATTTCTGCCTATGGGATGAACTCTCTTCAAGCTGGTTTCTAAGTGTTTTGACATGACCCTAATGGTATTTGATAGCTTGTGTTTTTCAATTTTTATTGAAATATAGTTTCAGTGCCTCCAGACAGAGCCAAATGTCTATTACTGGTCAAAATCATCCCCAATTGAGAACCACTGAATCAAAGTATCATACAAATTGTTGTCAAATTATATTAAGTGCTCCCTACCTTAGTAATGCAAAGAACTGATTCATTGGAAAAGACCCTGATGCTGGGAAGATTGAAGGCAGAAGGAGAAGGGGACAACAGAGGATGAGATGGTTGGATGGTATCACTGACTCGATGGACCTGAGTTTGAACAAGCTCTGGGAGTTGGTGATGGACAGGGAGGCCTGGCATGCTGCAGTCCATGGGGTAGCAAATAGTCGGACACAACTGAGGGACTGAACTGACTGAACTTAGTAAGTGGCTTCCCAGGTGGCGCTAATGGTAAAGAACCTGCCTGACAATTCAGAAGACCTAAGAGACAGAGGTTCGATCCCTTGATTGGGAAGATACCCTGGGGGAGAGCAACACACTCCAGTATTCATGCCTGGAGAATCCCATGGACAGAAGAGCCTGACATGCTATGGTCCATAGGGTTGCAAAGAGTCGGACACAACTGAAGCAACTTAGCACACACACACCTTAGTAAATGGCTCTGCTCAATGACTGGGACCAAAAATCTTGTTGAGGTCGACCCTGACTCCTCTTTCTTTCACATTCACATCTAATTTGTCAGAAAACCCTGATTCACCAACAAAATGTAGCTACCATCCTAGTTCAAGCCACCATCATTTGTCACCTGGATACTATAATACCTTTCTAACTGGCATCTCTGTTTCCACTTTTGCCTCCCCTGTGCTCCTTTCCCCCACACAGTAACTAGAATTGGCCTTTTATAATGTAGATCAAATAATGTCATTCTCTGCTCAAAATCCTCCAATGATTCCTCATCACTCTTGGAATAAAATATAAGTCCTTACATGGCCTGCATGGCTCTACATGGCCCAACATGATATAGCCCCTGGCTACCTCTCTGAACTCATTTTTCTACAGTTTCTCCCCCTTACTAACTGCACTTCAGCCATACCAACCCCGTTACTGTTTCTCAAATATGCCAAGCACATTCCCATCTTTGGGCTTTATCTTTGCTGTTCTTTTAGCTAACAGTTTTTTTCTGTAAACCGTCTGGCCATGCACTGTGCCTAATTTTCTATTAGGTTGAAGGTACTTTTCTTCTGGGTGTTCTATTTTAATTGAAACTGCTATTGTAAAAGAAACATCCTGAGTGGTCTGCTGGTAATTGACACTGTGGTGTACTTTGGCTTCTAACACCAGTAGAGAAAGGAGACAGTGACAGGGACATGGGCTTGAAGGAAATGAGCCTTAAAGGAGAGATAGAAGAGCTCTCTGATCACAGTATCTTTGGGGACTCTTTTTTTGGTATCACTGATTTTCCTCATCCAGATCATTCTTGCAAGCCATCTTTCCTGCCAACGCTAAAAGACTTTGAATTTGTTGAACAACTATTATATGACTACCACTAGGAGCGCGTCTGACCTCATCTGATGTTCTCTCTGTTGTCCTCCCACTCGTCACCTGACCTCCTTCTGTTCAGTGAATAAAGCAGTCCTCGCACAGAATCTTTGCATTTGTTGTTTCTTGTACTTGCTCTTCCTCTGACTATCTCCATGGGTGTCCTCCATTTAGTCATCTTCCAGTGACATCTTCCCTGACCATTCTACCTCAAATTTTAACACTTGCCCCCAAAGTTTTCTATTCTTCCTTGATTTACTTCTTCTCCTTAACCCTTGTCATTATCTAACATTCTAAAATTTTAGCTTACTTATTGTTATATCTTTTGTCACCTCTGAGTGGGCAAAATATTTTTGTCTATTTTATTCACTGCTCTACCCCTGAAACCAAGAACAGTGACTGGTATATGGTTGTTACAAAAACTCTTTCTTGAATTAAAGAATGAATCTAAAAGTGAAAGAGTCTTTGACATTCTATGAGCTTGTACTCTCACTGAAGAGAACAGATGCAAACACTAATTCATAAATAAAACACCTAGAGATATAGTGTCTAGTGATGACTGAGTGAATACCTAGAGCAACATAAGAAGAGATTGGTGATTTTCCTTTGCAATTTATAATGGGCAGGGGGAAAATGATGCCTGAGTTGTGTCATAATATATTGGTAAACCTGGATTGGAAGAGACAAATATGAAGGCATTCCAGAAAGAAAGAGTACTATAAGTTGGGTTAGCTATGCAGCCAATTAGGCTGTTCTGATTAGGACAGAGGATCTAGGTAGAAAGTAGTAAGAGTTGGGACTTCTTGGAAGTCCAGTGGTTAAGAACCTGCCTTCCAATGCAGGGGATGCAGGTTTGATCCCTGGTCAGGGAACTAAGATCCCACATACTGTGTGCACAGGGCAGGGGGAGGCGGGGGTTGGGGACTAAGCCTGCACGCTCTAGAACCTGCCGGCCACAGCTCAAGAGACACCCAACAAAGATCCTGTGTGCCACAACTAAGACCTGAGGCAGCCAAATACAATAAGAATTAAGCTCAGCTAATTCCTGAGTGATCCACACAATCACAGGCTTTGGCATAGTCAATAAAGCAGAAGTAGATGTTTTTCTGGAACTCTCATCCTTTTTCCATGATCCAAGGATGTCGGCAGTTTGATCTCTGGTTCCTATGTCTTTTCTAAATGCAGCTTGAGCATCTGGAAGTTCACAGTTCACATACTGTTGAAGCCTGGCTTGGAGAATTTTGAGCATTACTTTGCTAGCATGTGAGATGAGTGCAATTGTGCGATAGTTTGAACATTCTTTGGCATCAAAAAGCTATGGAAAATTCTTAAAAAGATGGGAATACCAAACCACCTGATCTGCCTCCTGAGAAATCTGTATGCAGGTCAAGAAACAATAGTTAGAACTGGACATGGAACTACAGACTGATTCCAAATAGGGAAAGGAGTACGTCAAGGCTGTGTATTGTCACCCTGCTTATTTAACTTATATGCAGAGTACATAATGCAAAATGCCAGGCTGGATTAAGCACAAGCTGGAATCAAGATTGCCGGGAGAAATATCAGTAATCTCAGATATGCAAATGAAACCACCCTTATGGCAAAAAGTGAAGAACTAAAGAGCCTCTTGATGCAAGTGAAAGAGGAGAGTGAAAAAGTTGGCTTAAAGCTCAACATTCAGAAAACTAAGATCATGGCATCCAGTCCCATCACTTCATGGCAAATAGAGGGGGAAATAATGGAAACAGTGATAGACTTTATTTTCTTGGGCTCCAAAATCACTGCAGATAGTGACTGCAGCCATGAAATTAAAAGATGCTTGCTCCTTGGAAGAAAAGCTATGACAAACCTAGATAATATGTTAAAAAGCAGAGACATAACTTTGCCAACAGAAGTCCGTCGAGTCAAAGCTGTGGTTTTTCCAATAGTCATGTATGGATATGAGATTCGGACTATAAAGAAAGGTGAGCGCCAAAGAACTGATGCTTTTGAACTGTGGTGTTGGAGAAGACTCTTGAGAGTCCCTTGGACTGCAAGGCGATCCAACCAGTTCATCCTAAAGGAAATCAGTCCTGAATATTCACTGGGAGGACTGATGCTGAATCTGAAACTCCAATATTTTAGCCACCTGATGCAAAGAACTGACTCATTTAAAAAGACCCTGATGCTGGGAAAGATTGAAGGCAGGAGGAGAAAGGGACGACAGAAGATGAGATGGTTGGATGGCATCACCGACTTGATGGACATGAGTTTGAGTAAACTCCGGGAGTTGGTGATGGACAGGGAAGCCTGGTGTGCTGCAATCCATGGGGTCGCAAAGAGTTGGACAGGACTGAGCAACTGAACTGACTGAACTGAATACCTGAGTATATCAATCAGGGTCCCAGCAAGAAATAGCTGTCATATGCAGAGTGAGAGTTCAAGGAGGGCATACTTAAACACTTACTTTTAAGATTTAGGCAGGGGTGCAGAAAATAGCAAGGAATAATGCAGTATTCTAGAGCTGGAGCTAGTAACAAAACAGGGGAGCTGTCATCACCCTCGCTTGAAGGCGAGGGAGGAGAGAGGTATGTACAGAGGACATCTTGGGATGTGTTGTGATGTTCAATCAAAGGGCCCAGCTGCCCTCAGGTGATCTACAGAGAGGGAGCCGACCTCCTCCCGCCCACTGATCCCTTCATTAAACCTACCGGAAGCCAGAGCAAGGGGCCAGTTGATGCATTCATTCCGTAGAGGTCAGCCTCTGCAGCAGGAAGCAGAGTGAAGAAGGACACCGAGTTGATCTGGAGGGGCAAATGGAAAGCTTCCAGCGGTTAAGGTAACTTAAAAACTACTAGGGAGCCTTAAGAAGCTCTCATAGAGGTCATCATCCCTTTGGTTGAGAAATGTTGCAGCTTTTTTCCCAACTGTATACAAATTATATCCTTCTTACAAGACTATTTTGACCATGTCTTCATGATGAAAACATTGCTTAATCTAGCATTTGGTTAGTTGAACACATAACACAAAATTACAGAGGTTCAAAGTATATGAATACAGAAATTTTTAAAAAAATGAAATCAAATCACCAGCTATTAAATAGGTGATTCAATGACCAGTAAAAAATCTATGAGCCAAAGCCATTTTTAAAAAAATAAGTAACAGCCTCAGTTAAAAAAAAACTGTTTTCTCTTTATTGAGCCCTATTGTTTATATTCTACCTCCTAACACTTTTCCATTCCAGTTGTCAACTCTGCTGTTTCATTTCTTCAAATCTTCACCTATATTAGCCATTGGGGTTTATCTATTTCTGTGTGTATGTTTATAGTTATATAAAAATATTGGTTATGTGCATGAAGGAAAAATAGACTTTATAGCATTACCAAAATAGACCAGACACCTATAATCCCTTCCCACTCATACCTATTGTGGGACTCTATGCCAGTTCTTGGTGATTCTTCCTTGACAAAACATTGTGTCACAGCTTCACTATCAAGGGACAGAAAGAAAAATAACTGGACACATGCAAAGACAACCACTGTCTTTGGCTCCGCTGGCTGTGCACCTAGAGCACTTGGAGCAGGGTCTCTTTTCTACCTGTCATGACACAGGCAGTTGTACAAGATTTATCTGTACGGAAAACACAATTAAGTTGTTTACAATAGCAGACCTCTCACTGTTTAGTGATTCTTAAATTGGCTTAATTCTCGTTTTCAGTTTCTTTACTTCTACAGTATTATTTTGTTCCTACTATAATGCAGATTAGCCTTAAATAGTTTGGGGCCTTAAGACAAAGAGTAAACATTACAGTTATTATATAATATTCAAAATTCTTTCAGAATTCTGGCTCTATCTAGGACAGTATTCTGAACTTTCTAATAGGTACAGATAATTCATGTGACCTTTGGCTCCTTTTTGACATAAGCCATTAGCTATGGTTATTTAATTTCAATTAATTCTTAAATATTTACTGATGTCTCCGTTTGCAAGCCTCTGAATGGACCCGAAGATGAACTGTATCCACCCTAAACCTTAAGGAGCTTACAGTCTAATAGATAGAAAAATATCATTAATACAAATATGAATTAGATTAGTCAGAGCTGAAACACAGTGATGTGGAATTTCAAAGGTAGGAGAGATCATGTGATTTGAGATTGGACAGAAGGATGAGTGGGCTTCCTTGGTAGCTCAGCAGGTAAAGAATCTGCCTGCAATGCAGGAAACCCCAATTCGATTCCTGGGTTGTGAAGATCCCCTGAAAAAAAGGATAGGCTACCCACTCCAGTATTCCTGGGCTTCGCTGGTGGATCAGATGTTAAAGAATCCACCTGCAAAGCGGGAGACCTGGGTTCGATCCCTAGATTGGAAAGGTCCCCTGGAGGAGGGCATGGCAACCCACTCCAGTATTCTTGCTTGGAGAATCCTCATGGCAGGCTATAGTCCATGGGGCGCAAAGAATCAGACACAACTGAGCAACCAACCACAGCACAGTGCAGAGGGATGAGTAGGATTTTAATAGGTAAGGAACAGCTATGGCAAGAAAGCAATCGCTTTAGGAAAAAAAAAAAAAAAACAGCTGAAAAAGCTCCTGTTGATTCAGCTTAAAACAAAAGTAATATTATTTACCTCATTGACTTTTTCTGAGGATTAAATGAAAGAATGAATGTAAGGCACTTTGCAAAGCTCATAAAAAGAGCACACTAAATGTCAGCTTTATAAATACCCCTCTCGAAGAATGTGAGGAAGAGATAGTTAGGGAGTTTGGGACCGACATGGACATGCTGCTATATTTAAAATGGATAACCAACACGGACCTACTGTATAGCCCAGGAAACTCTCCTCAATGCTATGTGGTAGCCTGGATGGGAGGGGAGTTTGGGGGGAGAATGAACACATGTATATATATGACTGAGTCCCTTCGCTGCTCACCTGAAACTATCACAAAACTGTAAATCAGCTATACTCCCGTATAAAATAAAAACTTAAAAAAGTACCCCTCTCAAAGTTCTAACAGCAGGAATAGACAGGTGGTATTGAGGGAATCGGGCACTACACCTGAACGTAGGGTTAGTGGAGAGGAGTAAGGAGAGATAAGACAACAGAAGAAAGTGGAGTGAGAACTCTCATTCACCAAACACTTCACATTTTACTTCCTGGAAAAACGGGGAGATGGTATTAGAAACTAAAACTGACCTCTCAGGGCAAAGACTGTCTTTGCTTGTTTCCCACTGATTGTCCCCAGTGCCCACACAAAACAGAGCCAGGGACACATTTGGCGTGGAATGACTGTGTGTAGAATGATTTTACCTTGTTGGAGAGATGATAGAAGAGATTCCACAATACTTAGCAGGAGGAAATCAGTCTCCGCAGAGACAAGTAGAGGAAGAAGAAGGAAAACACTCAAATCTCAAAGCCTCCGCTATGAGTGTGTGTGTGTGTGTGTGTGTGTGTGTGTGTGTGTGTGTGTGCTTGCAGATGTAAGTGCATTTCTAAAGGATGGTAGATATGCACAATGGGTATGTGGAGGCAGGCTGGACCAGTGGATGAGGGAGAGAATGCTATCGCTTTCTCTCACTTTCAGCAGAGATAAGCTGATAGGGGTGTCATCTGAAGGAAGAGACTGAAGAAATGAAAGGGGAAAGGGTTTGAGAAAACTGAGAAAGGGCCAGGAATACAGTGATATAAAATCCCGGTCCCTCCAAAATTCAAGGTGTTCACATACACACATACCCTGAGTGAGTGTTTCATACAAACCAAGCGCCAAGTACTTGTGTAGTACTAAGTACCACACCTGGATTGGTACAGATCAGGGGGAAGGGACAGCCCAAAAGAAGTTCAATACCAGTGACATCAAATATACGGTAGGAGCTGGACTTCAAGCCACTTGAACCCAGGAGTTTACAAAAATCTGGAAGAAGGCATTGGACTTCCCATCACATGAGAATTTCAATATTAAATTGAAATTTTAATGTCAATTTTTTGATATTAAAAAATTAATATGAAATGCAAGATAACTTTGGCTGCTTTGGTCATTGTAACTGATAGCCTACTGGGTAAATTTGGCCCTGGAATCACCTCCTCCAGAACAGAATGTCATTTCCTCCCATCCCAAATAGGTTTTGTGCCCCTCCTGGGTATTCTGTCATCACCTTTATTATGGTTTTTGTCCTATATTGTAATTATCTATGTTTCCACCTTCCCTGATAGATCAAACATCCAGGACTGAGCCATGTCCAAGCTCGTCAACATCAGTGCAGCTAGGAGGCTGTGGCTGGAGTTACACGTTTGTAAAGAGCCACTGAGGTCCATTAGAGAAAGGAGTCAGAAATATGTTAGGAACAGAACAAGCAAAACAAATAAGCAAAAACATCAGAGACATTATCAGTGATGCAGTAGTCATATTTTGGCACCACCAAATGGTATAGCCATCCACATAGCCACATTTATCTCCAGATCTCTAAAACAAGGTGCTTTGGGATCTTTTTTGGTTTCCACTTGGTTTATCTACTACCACCATTTTCTGAAATTTTCAGAAAAAAAAAAAAAAATTAATTTCAACAGTCACAACAGTGAAAAGAATTTTAATTCCTTTTTCTGAAAGGCTGTATTTATTATTAACTGTCCTGGAAAGGGTGGATGCATGCTTTAGACACACAGTTAACTACTTAGTCCACAAAAAGAAAAAGAAAAACTTATAGTGGTCGTAACACAAAGCCAAGTGTCTGTGTTATGCCTTTGTGTTGATGACAAGGTTTGTGAGGGCATTTTTTCCCCTGCTTTACTCTCTTGTCATCAAAGGAAGAACCAATTAGGCCAAATAACAATATTTAAAATCTGACAGCCCTTGGGAGCCTGAAATGAAAACCTAAATCTGCCACGCGGATGCTTTAGAGCCTGTGTTCTAAACGTGACCAGGGACTCACCCTACCCTGAAGCCACACACACTCCCAGTGCCTGGGCACAGCAGAACTAATTAGAGAGAGAGAGCTAGGATTCTCTGCCTTGAATGTCACTCTTTGTATTCGTCGATGCAAGTTAAAATCCCTCTTCATGTCATAAGAGAACAAAAGCAGAATAGCCTAGAACACAGTGAATAGCACAGAATACTCAACCGGTCCTTGTAACTGCCTACAACAAAGCAAAAAGGGCTTGAGAGGGATTTTAACATGTGAAGTGTTTGTGCAGCGACTTAGGACTTCTGTGACTGTATGTACAGAAGAATTAAACAGCAAAAACAATTTGAAGAATTTGTGTATTTTCTTCTCTGATGCTGTGACTTCTCCCTATAGCCTCTCCTTTTTTTTTTTTTTTTAACTTTAGATGTGTCTTTGGGTAAAGGGATAAATTGTTAAGTCTTTTATAGGAGGATAAAAACGTAGTGTTTAATGTGAGCCAGATACTACAAATTGCTTTTATCGAATTAGCCGGAGAATGCAGTACTTTGTGTGTTTGTGTGTGTCTGTGTGTGTGTCACAAGCAGCTCTGTGTACATATACAGGCATCAGGGCTAAAGGGTGCATGAATGTTTTCCTGCATTGCCATCGGGTGTGTTTGTGTCCTAGCACAGCTACGCGTGTAAGTCCGTGTGTGCTAAGTATGATCATGTGCAAAAGAAAGGGATTCCTGCTCTATTATTCCAAGCAATTAAACTCCGACAGCACTAGGATGAAGGGGAGGCCCTGATTTTCTTTTCCTTTGCAGTAATTGCCTCGGCAATCATCTTTGATCAGGGAAGAGCAGAGGAGGAGAGTCCTGAAAGTTGACATCCCCAGTATAAATATACACATTTACATACACAGAGGCAGCACAGCTCCATGGCTTTTTTACTGACATCTCTGACCTGAAACCACTGTAGCTCCATTGACACTTCATTTAATTGAATCCTTCCCTAGCAGTGCAAAAGCCAGAGGACTTGAAAGGGGGGAGGGGAGAGAAAGGGTGGGTAATCAAGGCAGACTCTTCTGCCTGAGTGTCTAGAAATGACAGGAAAGTAATTGCTTTTGAAAAGCTAAAAAAAAAAAAAAAAAAAGATAGCCCAATTTGTTTCTATTTAACGAGACGCTAAAAGGGGGAGGCGGTGTGCCCCAAACTACCAAAATCCCGACTCCAGAAAATAAAACCGATTTGGATTTCTGCACCCACAGGAATGAAATGGCGTTTTTAAAAGAAGAAAGAAAGTACAATCCTAAAAAAGAAAAACCCAGAGGCTTCCTTGGTTCAAAATGGCCAGAGACAATGGTAAGTTCATTCTGAGCCCAGAGCCACAGCACAGCCCCTTTTGTCAGCTTCAAATCAGTGAGCCGGAGGGTCGAATCCATTTAACCTGCCTCCGTGACACATCACCCACCCTCCTGACCCCAGAGCGGCCTCATTTTTATGGATACAGAAGCTCATGGTGTAATTCATTCCCCTGCACACTCCACTCATTCAGGCGCCTGCTTTTGCCACAAAGGTGCACTGCATATTCTCTGCCGGCTGAACGGATGAGATATCATCCTGCTTCCTGCTTAATGCAGGAGCTGCCCTGCCTTACAGGTGAAGAGTAATGTCTCTTACCCGGTGTCAATCTGGGGCCTGTGTCAGCCATGCAAACAAGCACATGTCCACAAATTCGGGGTTTGAAAGAAATCAGTCTGGACCTGAAGGAATGAGGAAGCAGGTTTTAGGAAAAATAAAACCTAAAGGATATTTAATAACCTTTGCCTCCTTTGCCATCAGCTCTCCATAGTTTTTTTTTTTACTTATATTTTAATGAAAACATGAGATCATGTCCACAGCCGGCAGCTGCTTTGCCTTTTGATTTTAGTAACATCTAAAACAAACAAAAAACCCCCAACGTAATAATAGTATATTTCTAGTATATAGCACTTTTACAAAGCACTCTCACATACACTGTTGAATTTATTTAGACCTTTCAACAACCTTGAATAGTAGTAATAGCAGCTACTGTTAGCAGCAGCAAAAAGCAATAGCTTTGTAACCCCTTTTACAGATCAGGAAACCGAGGCCCGCATAATTTAAAGAACTCACACAATTTTTCACTGTTGACAAGGAGGACAGAAGAGATTTCTGAAGTGTAGCAAGAGGGGCCCACTTCTGGGCTCCATTTTAGAGGGCTCTGCTCTGGCCCTTCTCTGGCTGCATCTCATTCCTTCCCGTTGTTTGAGGATGAGATGAAGGGAGGTACCCACTCATCGCTTACCAGACCTCCCCTCCTCCAGATCACACTCCACTACCCAGGACTCTACAGTTTCAAGTGTGCTTCTGAGCCCTGTATGGGACTCTTCCCTAGAGCTGCTTGCTAGAGCATGTTGGATGTGCAGGCAGAGTGTTCACATACATGTTCATGAAATCATTCATCGCAAGGAGCAAAACCAGGGTAGGAAGAGGAGGGAAATGGGTTGGACTCTGGGACTGCGAGTTGATTCCCCACACTGCTGTGATCTAAAGTCTAAGGATTTTTAACAGTACCTGGCCTTCCAGGGTGTTATGAAGATATGCATGTGTGTACATATATGTGTGTATATACACACACAAATATACAAGTAAGAAGATAGAATATATTTTATGCAACCATTTGATATATAACTTTAAAATCTGGTGTCTCAGATGGTAAAGAATCTGCTGCAATGCAGGAGATGCAGGTTTGATTCCTGGGTCAGGAAGATGCCCTGAAATAGGAGGAAATGGCAACCCACTCCAGTATTCTTACTCAGCAATCCCATGGACAGAGGAGCGTGGTGGACTCAAAGAGTTGGACAGGACTGAGTAAATTTCACTTGATATATAACTTAAACATTTAGATATATGGTATAATATGTACACTTCCATTGACTCTCTCACCCCAGGTTCTGCAAATGTTAGAGGTAGACCAGTTAAAGTGGCGTTGGTATACATGGTAGAGATGAGTGAAAATTTAGAAGAGATTATGTAATCTAAATTGGCGCAAATTTCCATTAACTCTTTTAAAATGCTCAAGCAATTTATTGGCTTTCATAATTTCAGCAGTTTTTCCAACAATTCATTAAAATCTAAGGTATAAATGTCTTCAATAATTAAGGATACTAATAATGGCTCTGATGATCAAGTAAACAAGGGTTTTATGTTGTATAAGTGTACTAGCATAAGTCATTGGTTAATTACTTTGCCAAATTCCTAAATAATACTATCATGCTGCATGCTAAGTCACTCAGTCGTGTCTCACTCTGCAACCCTATGGATTGTAGCCCATCAGATCCTCTGTCCATGCGGTTCTCCAGGCAAGAATACTGGAGTGGGCTGCCATTTCCTACTGCAGGGGATCATCCCGACCCAGGGCTCAAACCTATGTCTCCTGCATTGGCAGGCAGATTCTTTACCGCTGAGCCACCTGGGAAGCCCAAATAATACTACATTGCCCCCAAAATGTTAACATCTCGGATAAAAGTGAAACATTTCCTCCAGGAAATTATTAATTCCTTTTCATCAATGAAAGCAGGATTAAAACTTTGCCCCAGATTCATGCCTAAATTGATCAGTTGTCCATTTTCAGTAGGAGGGTTGGTTCTAAGAGAAGGAAAATAATCCAAAATAGAAGAAAAAATGCATTTGTGGGCTCCCTTCAGGAATTCATATTTGGCTTCTATAGCAATCCTCCTGCTAACCTAAGGGACAAGCCAAATCTCATCTCTTCCTTGAAGTTCTCTCTCCTAACACTGAACTTCCATAACGCTTCATATTTTTCCCACATGGAGATTACATGAGTCGCAGGTGCAGGCCGAGTTGTAAAGCTTCTAGTATGGAATTGGAGGTTTCTTCTGGGTGCAATGATGAGTTCCTGGAGGGTTTTCGTTACTGGAAAGATGCTATCCAGTTTACATTTTGTTCATTTTCCTATCTACCTCTTTGTGCCAGACCATGAGACCCTTCAAGGGATAAAGTGTCTCACCCTCAAGTCTTCCAGTGTCTGAGCAAAGGGCCTGTTTCTTAGCAGGCACGTAATAAATAATTATTGAATGAATGAGCCTGTAATGAATGTCTGCACCTGAGCCTAAGCAAGCTGCTTCAGAAAGAGACACAAGAGACTTCCTTGGTGGTCCAGTGGTGAAGAATCCACCAGCCAATGCAGGGGACATGGATTCGATCCCCAGTCCAGGAAGATTCCACATGCCGCGGGGCAACTAATCCTGTCCACCACAGTTACTGAAGTGCACACAACTAGAGCCTGTGCTCCACAATAAGAGAAGCCACCACAGTGAGAAGCCTGCACACCACAACTAGAGAATAGCCTCTGCTCACCACAACTAGAGTAAGCCTACACACAGCAATGAAGACCCAGCACAGCCAAAATTAAGTAAATAAATTAAAAAAAAAAAAAAAAACTACTAAAAAAAAAAGACAAACACAAAAAGTTCCTCAAATAGCTAAATATACAATTAACTGTCTGAGCCAGCAAACTCACTCCTAGGTGTTTACAGAATGATTGAATAACAGATATTCACACATATACGTGTTCACGAATGTCCACAGCAGAACTATTCACAAAGCCAAGAGGAGTGACAACACAAATCTCCACCAACTGATGAATGGTTAAACGATACATGGTATAACCACACAATGGAATATTATTCATCCATAACAAGAAGTGAAGCACTGATATACGCTACAACATGGGTGAACCTCAAAAAAAATTATACTAAGCAAAAGAAACCAGACATCAAAGGTTACATAGGTCACATGCCATTTATAATGAAATATCCAGAATAGCTAAGTCCATAGACATAGAAAGGTGGAAGATGGTTGCCAGAGGCTGGTGAGAGGAGGGAGTGACTGCTTAGTGGGTACAAGGTCTGCTTTGAGGGTGATGAAAATATTTTAGAACTAGATAGAGATGGTAATTGGACATCATTGTGCATGAACTAAATGCCACTAAACTGTACACTCTAAATGGTTAATTTAATGTGATGTCAATTTCGCATTAATGAGAAACAGACACACAAACAAAATTTAAATCATGGGAGAAGCAGTTATAAATCCCATATTTTAAAATTTGGAAGATAAAAGGAAGAGGGAAATGGGAGAAAGAGAGAATTAAATAAAATAGTGACTCAGAAGGTTTTTTGGAGGGCAGACTTTTGTGTGTTTTAAGGCAAAGAGGAGAAGACTGAGAGCAACGTAACTCTGGGGTCTTCCCAGGTTTGGGAAGACAGAGACCGGACACCACGTGACAGTGAAGAGCTTAGTCACACACTCTGGGAAAGAGTATTGCGGTTGGGATAGCTGAAGGCAAAGTGCAACTGGAAGGAGCATTGGAAATGATCTAGTCCACACTCACTGTTCACTAATGTGACAGCCACCTCTTCCTGTCCAGGTGTCTTACTTTACCAAGCCCACAGCTATGCAGTGGAAACCATGTCTCCAGACTTACTAAGCATTACAACTGTGTTTATTTTTACTGCACTGGTAGTTGGGATCATTCGCAAAGTCCATTTGCTGTTTAGCTGTTGCTTGTCCTTCAGTTTTCATTTTTTCATTCAACAAGTGTGTGTGGTAAAGTGCTAGGAGTTCAGGAGACAGCCATATTTGGCTGACGCATGCATGCTTAGTCACTTCAGTCGTGTCTGACTCTTTGCAACCCCATGGACTGTAGCCCACCAGGCTCCTCTGTCCATGGAATTCTCCAGGCAAGAATACTAGAGCAAGTTGCCATTTCTTTCTCCAGGGGATCTTTTCAATCCAGGGATCGAACCCATGTCTCTTACATCTCCTGCATTGACAGGCGGGTTCTTTACCACTAGCACCACCTGGGAAGCCCAAATATTTATTATTTTGACTGCATTGGATCTTCATTGTGGCATTTGGGATCTTAGTTGTGGCATGTGGAATCTAGTTTCTTGACCAGGGATGGAACCTGGGCCCCCTGCATTGGGAGTGTGGCATCTTAGCCACTGGACCCACCAGGGAGGTCCCAAAACTGAATCTACCGAGAGTGGGATTCGAACCCACAAGGCACTAGCCCATTGGATCTTAAGTCCAGCACCTTAACCACTCAGCCATCCTGCTTGCTGATGAATCCCACCTAACCCTAATTATAACATGTGTGTCATTAATTCCCAAGGCCCGTTAGCCTTGCCAAGAAGCTAGCATGCTGGGAATTTATTTATCTTTTTAGATCTGAAGTCTGATAGCAAGTTAAGTTTGTTCTGCTGTGTATGTGTAGCTATGCATGTGCCTACGTATGAAAGTTTTTTTTTTAACTAATTAACTTTTAAAATATGGAATCACTGTTAGAAGTACAAAAGGTACACAGTGAAAATTCTCTTGTTCTGTGTCTCCCACCTACCCAGTTACTTCATTCAATGGCAATCCATGATATCCAGTTTTTGTGTGTCCTTCTAGAGTTATTGTATGCATATACAAGCAAATGTGCATGCGTGTTAAGTCACTTTAGTCATGTCCAACTCTTTGCGACCCTATGGACTGTAGCCCTCCAGGCTCCTCTATCCATGGGCTTCTCCAGGCAAGAATACTGGAGTGTGTTGCCATGCCCTCCTGCAGGGGATTTTCTGGACCCAGGGATGGTACCCTTGTCTGTTAGGTCTCCTGCACTGGCAGGTGGGTTCTTTACCACTAGCGCCCCCTGGGAAGCCCATACAAGCAAATACCTGTATGCATATACAGCCCTCCCCATTTTTACACAAATAACATACCTTATACCCTGCTCTGCACTTTTTTTTGACATCGTGTTTACGGGTATTTATGGTTTTTCTGGACTTCTCCTGCTATCTGTTTTATTTTCCTGAAATGGATTCAGAGAAAGAATTTCAATGTAGGAGAGTCATCAGTCATTTCTACAGCTTCATGATATCCTATTGTTAAACCATTATGTATTTAACTAGTCTCCTCCTGAGAGACATTTAGGTAGTTTCTAGTCCTTTACTATTACAAAGCTGCAATGCATAGCCTTTTACATGTGCCGTCTTCCATGTGTGTGCAGGTGTATCAGTAGGATAAATTATAGAACTGAACTAGCTAGGCCAAAGGGTATGTACATGTAATTTTAATGTATCTTGGAAAATTACATCCCATAGAGTTTGGTGCTGGTTTCTACCCCCATCAGCAATATCTGAAAAAGTTTGCTTTGCCACATCTTCACCAGTGAATTGTTTTGTCAATAATTTGGGAGTTTTGCCAATATATTAAGTATAAAATGGTGTCTCAGTGAGGATTTAATTTGCATTTCTCTAGCTTTGAGTGAAATTGTTTTTCTTATGAACTACTTGCTTGTTTTCCATTAGGTTATTAAACTTTTATACATTGATTTCAACCAGGTCTTTATATATTATAGAAATTGGCAACTTGTTTATGATATGAATTATAGAACCTCCCAATCTTTCATCTCTCTTTTTACTTTGATTATGATGATTTTTGCTGTATAGAAATTTGTCTTATGTTTATTATAGTGAAGTTTTGAATCCTTATATTATGACTTCTGGGTTTTGTCTCATATTTGCAAAGACTTTTCTCACTCCAATATTATCCTTTTTAATTGTCTCCTTTCTTCTAGTAATTTTGTGGTTTTATTTGTATGTTTTTAATTTATCTGAAATTTATTTTGGTGCATTTGATGCATTGTTGGGTATTGTGCAAACATCATTTTTCCATCACTGAGCACACAATAAACACAATGCCATTTGTGTTTATCCCTCCAGTACAACTTGAATCAAAATATTGCTTTGAAAACTGAAGAAATCAATATTGATTGAATTCCTATTATGTGCAAGGCATAATTTACAAAATGGTTTCTTTCTGATTTTCCCTTCAAGAAGAAATGGAGATAGGATTTTAAGGCCTGATATCCAGAAACTTATTTTAATAGGTAAAAAAAAACTTTAACAATAAAGCATCTCTCACTATCAGTAGGAACTGGTTATAACTAGGACAAGAAAATTAAACAGATGAGAGGACAAATCTTAAAAACCACAATATCTATAAACACGAGATGCTGCTATATATATAAAGACAATGATGATAGACATTATATGTAAACATTCACTTGAAATAGGGCTTGTGGGCTCAAAATGGACCAGTACCAAGAGATTGTAAAATAAGGCATTGTCTCTTAGGTAAACTTTGCTTTAGTATGAGAAAGAACACCATAAAGACTGAAAACCTCAAATCACGTATTGAGATGATTCCAGTTGTATCAACTATTAACAGGAACTCTATGATTTGTTATAGCTATTGATACACTGTTCCTCCAGCCTTTCTTTACTGCATTCTGTAATCACTGGCTATTTACTCCTTGACCTAAGAGCCATCAAGCTCCCAGCCCAAATCTACTAATTACCTGATGGTGGGAATATCATTAGGACTCATCTCTTAGAAAAGGTTCAAATAAAAACCAAGTTGTATTCTATATTGCACAGATTCATAATGTGCACATGTGTATGTGTGATTTATCCACATACAGTGTTAAAGAAAATCTGTGGGGAAGGGACAGGAATATGAGCAAGGGGGTAAGTCACAGACAGCTGCTGCTGCTGCTAAGTCACTTCAGTCGTGTCCAACTCCGTGCGACCCCATAGACGGCAGCCCACCAGGCTCCGCCATCCCTGGGATTCTCCAGGCAAGAATACTGGAGTGGGTTGCCATTTCCTTCTCCAGTGCATGAAAGGGAAAAGTGAAAGTGAAGTCGCTCAGTCATGTCCGACTCTTAGCGACCCCATGGACTGTAACCTACCAGGCTCCTCCGTCCATGGGATTTTCCAGGCAAGAGTACTGGAGTGGGGTGCCATTGCGTTCTCCAGTCACAGACAGAGGAGAGAGCAAAATGCAAGAAGCAAATACAGGGATAAATAGCCACTCTTTTAAAGAATATACAGGACTTCTCTGGTGGTCCAGTGGTTAAGAATCTGCCTGCCAATGCAGGGGACATGAGTTTAATTCCTTGTCTGGGAAAATCCCACATGCTATGGGGTAACTAAGCCCTTGCGCCACATCTTTGGAGCAGGCTCGCTCTAGAGAAGCCCATGCTCTGCAATAATAGAAGCTACTGCCGTGCACCACAACTAAAAGGTAGCCCCCACTCGCTAGAACTATAGAAAAGCCTGCGAGCAGCAATGAAGACCAAGAACAACCAAAAATAAATAAACAAACTTAAAAAAGAACATACAGAAACTGAGAGTGGACAGAAAGGAGAGGCACTTACAGTTTGATACTGCCCATCTGTATGATAAATAGCTGATTGAAAGCACCTCCAGCAATAAACCAAATTCTATAAAGCAATATTTTTCAAGTATCTCTCTCCAACTGGAGTAAATGTGCATTTGTGAGCAGGTGAAAGACAATTATTGAGTTCAATTCTCTTTATTTTGGCTGCTCAGAACACAATCATCTCTGAAAGCTCATGAAGAAAGAAATTCCCTATCAGCCCCTTTCCTTCTTAGGGCTATGAATGACTTTACATGAATGCTCAATCACTCAGTTGTGTCCAGCTGTTTGTGACCCCCTGGACTGTAGCCTGCCAGGCTCCTCTCTCCATAGGTTTTCCTAGGCAAGAATACTGGAGTAGGTTTCCATTTCCTCCTCCAGGGGATCCTCCCAACCCAGGGATCAAACCCATGTCTCCTTCATCTCCTGCACTGGCAGGCAGATTCTTTACCACTGAGCCTCTTGAGGATCCCATGAATGACTTTGCCCCGAAGGAAGCACAAGCTGGAATCAAGATTGCCGGAGAAATATCAATCACCTCAGATATGCAGATGACACCACCCTCATGGCAGAAAGTGAAGAAGAACTAAAGAGCCTCTTGATGAAAGTGAAAGAGGGGAGTGAAAAAGTTGGCTTAAAGCTCAACATTCAGAAAACTAAGATCATGGTATCTGGTCCCATCACTTCATGGCAGATAGATGGGGAAACAGTGGAAACAGTGGCTGACTTTATTTTGGGGGGCTCCAAAATCACTGCAGATGGTGACTGCAGCCATGAAATTAAAAGACGCTTACTTCTTAGAAGGAAAGTTATGACCAACCTAGACAGCATATTAAAAAGTAGAGACAAAAAAATAAATAAATAAAAAGCAAGGAGTAGAAGGGGACGACAGAGGATGAGATGGCTGGATGGCATCGCCAACTCAATGGACATGGGTTTGGGTGGACTCAGGGAGTTGGTGATGGACGGGGAGGCCTGGCATGCTGCGGTTCATGGGGTCGCACACGACTGAGTGACTGAACTGAACTGAACTGAAACCAGCCAAGGAGAGGCTAAGGGCATTTATCTTATGCTGGTTCTAATATAATATGAGAACATTTGGGTGATTTCATTTTTTGTATCTGTCATCAGGGGATATTAATCCCCACTCTGCAGAGGCTTTCTGATGGTAAATCAAATAACATGTTGTCTAGCAGGTAGCTAAACTTCAATAAAAGGTAATGATGATAGTGATGATGATCAGTGTCTCACAAGACAGAGATGAGTGAAATTGACCTGATTCCTCATGCTTGGAATGGTCTCAGTTCAGTTCAGTTGCCCAGCAGTGTCCAACTCTTTGCAACCCCATGGACTGCAGCACGCCAGACTTCCCTATCCATCACCAACTCCTGGAACTTGCTCAAACTCATGTCCATCGAGTCGGTGATGCCATCCAACCATGTCATCCTCTGTCGTCCCCTTCTCCTCCTGCCTTCAATCTTTCCCAGCATCAAGATCTTTTCCAGTGAGTCAGTTCTTTGCATCAGGAATTGTCTAGTTCCATATAAGTCTCTCCGCTACCAAAAACCCTTATTGTAGATCAAGCCTGCGTCCATAAAGGAACTTCTTGGGATTTGTGAAGCAACATTGGTCCCTCCAGAGCAGCAGCTTAGACTGACCTGGTAACCTCTTGATGTTACCATATTGCTTATTCCTAGTTCTTTTGTGAGGCATAGAAATAATTTTTGAAACAGTAGCAATAAAAAAAGTTCTTATAAAATAATGAGCCTTCCTTATTTTGAGCTTTCCTTTGATGCTTGCCACCTCCCTCCCCTTATGGCTCTTTGTCCACCATTGAAAAGGCCAGTGTCCTCAATTTGTGCCCAGCTGGAAAGAGAACACTGAACTGAAGAGTGCAAAGAAGCAAAGGAATCACACTGAGATGATATTAATATTTTCCTTTATGAGACATTTCAGCAGTCATAACAGAGAATGTCTTATGAGCTGACCATCCAGTTTCGAATATGGAAAATGCTTCCTGGCTTTGGGGCACTCATTATGCCCTTACGTTTTAGATGTCACTAACAAAGCAAGGGAGAGGTTTGTCCTATATAAATAACATTTAACATAAAGAGAGAAAAGATAAAGATGACTGCTTCCTAAATCCCGATATGTACCAAGAGTCCTGCACATTTGATTAGAGAGTCACTCTTGATCCCAATGCATTATTCTTATCCCTCTCCGGTTCACTTTCTTTTTTTCATAATGTCTTGCTATTTTTTGTGTGATTTTGATATCTTCTTTTATGTCTTTAATCACTTTCAATATACTTCTTTCGCAGTCCAGGTTGTCCTGTCACCCAAAGTTCTGAAGTTCTCAGTGGTCTAAATCTGCTGTTTGCTTTGCCTATCCCTCTCACTCATGGCTTTTAGTTTCATAACACATCTATAACACATTTATAACACATAGTTGATACATCTTTGACAGGGCATTCTCTACAAGAAACCTAGGTGACCTATATGAAGCTGTGGCTCTCCGGAGCATTTTTTTGGATTTGCTGCTGCCATATGTCACAGGGATATTACTAGCTTGAGACCAAGTTTGATTTTAATTCTTAAATTTCCAAGCCTGTAAAGCATAGACACAGATTCTCAGGGGAGACTTTTTTCCCACCCTTGGGCCAAGAAAAGACAACATATGGGTTTATTTTCCCTAGGCCATCATTTTAAGGGTCACTGTTTTACGTCGGGATGATCAGTTCCAAATTCCTAACTTTCGTGGGCCCTGTCCCTGTATAGGGGTTTAAAACTAATCCCTGTGATCACTGAAACTGGGCAGTGCCCTTCAACGCAGATACATGTTCCATGGCTTACTCTTCTCATTTCGGTTCCCTCATTGCATCTGGAACTTGGAGGGTTCTGTACTTGCAAGCTTAACCCTCTTTTTGGTCATGCTATGAAGCTTGCAGGACCTTAGTTCCTTGACCAGGGATCAAACCTGGGCCCCAGCAGTGAAAGAGCTGAGTTACAACCACTGGACCGCCAAGGAATTCCTCTTAGCCACTTATTTAAAAGAATGTAAAAAAAAAAAAAAAAAAAAAGAATGTATGTTCTATTTTATTTGGAACATCTTAACATTTTTTGGTGGAAGCCTTTTTTGGGTATCTGTTCCAACATATGGCTGGAATGGAGCTATCACTTCATTCTTCATGCTGCAGCCAGAGAGAACTTTTCAACATACAAATATGATTTTGTTATCAGTCTTACTTAAAACTGGAGTTGCTTCCTAATGATCTTAGGGTGGAAACTAAAATCCACAACCTACAAGCCCCTGAATGGACATTACCTGCTTCCCCATTCTCACATTGCACCATATCCCTTCTCATTCTCTGTTTTCTACTTACACTAGTGTTCTTTCCATTCCTAGAATGTACCTCACTCCATCTTACAACAGCAACTTTGCGCATTCTCTTCCCCGTTTCTGTTAACACTTTCATGTTCCCCTAGTTCACTCACCCTTTAGATCTCAACCTGTTGCCATCAAAGTCACAGTGGAAGGAAAAGAGAATAAAGGGTCATGTGGGAGATTTTTATGAGCCAAGCCAAGCCTGCATCATATCCACACACATTCCACTGGGTGGAACTCAGTCAGAGGAACTGGGAAATAAAAGATTACCTATGTATTCAGAAAGAAGAGGAGAAAATGGTTATTAGCAGGCACTCAAGTTTCTTCTGAGCTTTCAAGGTGGTGCAGTGGTAAAGAATCCACCAGCTAATACAGGAGATACGAGTTTGATCCCTGGATCAGGAAGATCCCCTGGAGGAGGAAATGGCAATTCACTCCAGTATTCTTTCCTGGGAAATCGCATGGACAGAGGAGTCTGGCGGGCTACAGTCCATGGGATCACAAAGAGTTGGACGCGACTGAGCAACTGAGCACACACATACGCACAAGTCTCTGCCACACCATTGTATTTTCAGCAAAGAATTCCTGACAATAGGAAATTCTCAATAAACACAGATTGAGTGAATCAGCAAGTGGACAGAGGATGGATAGGTGATGGAGGGTGGAGGCTGGACAGATAGTTTTGTTGTCAATGGGTACCTCCTTGATTCAGCTAGGCTGTAAGTTCTTTGAGCACAGAGACTGTAGCTGTACTGTTCATCATGATAGAGAAGTTCTGGGCACATATTAGAAGCTCACACAGGACTATATGATCCCCACTATTTGGAAGACTTCCTAGAAGAAATGGGCTCCTAGTGGATATTTAAAGAAGAGTATGAAAAAAATTGGAAAAGCAATTTAAGAAGTGAATTTAGGGAAGGCATGGAATGGATAGGGGGCAAAGTAGAAGTAAGGTTAACATGAATATGGTTGAGAGTAACAAGAGAAGGAGGCTTCCCTCCTTCTCAGTGGTAAAGAATTTGCCTGCAATGCAGGAGATGCGGGTTTGATCCCTGGATCAGAAAGATCTCCTGAAGAAGGAAATGGCAATACAATCCAGTATTCTTGCCTGGGAAGTCCCATGGAGAGGAGCCTGGCAGGCTACACTCCATGGGGGTCACAAAAGAGTCAGACACAAATTAGCGACTAAACAACAACAAGAGAAAGAATCAGCGGAGAATGGAGAACCTTACAGGGTAATGCCTCACCAGTCTAGTGTCATCTAATCACCAGATCTGCCAAGTTGCAGGCACCATCATTTTCTCTTTCGATGCATTATAGCCTTAAAAAAGTATTAGTCACTCAGTCATGTCTGAGTGACTCCTTGTGATCCCATGGACTGTAGCCCACCAGGCTCCTCAGCCTGTTGGATTTCCCAGGCAAGAATACTGGAGTGGGTTGCCATTTCCATAGTCTTACACCTAGGAATAAGGATGCTTCTTTAGTGAAATAGCACATTTTCCCCTCCTATTTTGATGCTTAACATCTAAACTGAATCAAATGTGCTCAGAAAGTGTGTATCTGGACTGGCCTAGAAGCTGATACTACAGAAGGCAGTTTGCCCCTGACCATGCAGAGTGGTGAACCACACTAGTTCCAGCCCCAGCTGTCAGGCCAGGATTTCGCCCTCGCCCTTCTCCAATCAATACATAGAACTGCCTGGTGCCATCAGGAAGGAACTGTATTTTTAAAAATGAATGAAGTAGGACAACCAAAATCTTTCCATCTTTTATGGTACCCTCTGCTTTCTGCCCAGGGATGGAGACCCTCAAAAGCTACAGGTGAGCAACAAGAGAGTGCCACCCTCCCCTGACCTGAGAAGGGGCCGGAGTTACAAGAGTAGTTCTACATTACAGCCCTACATTACAGGCTTCTGAAATGCACTGTTGGAGTTAGTGACAGGGGAGCCGCTCTACCTCTGTGGCTACAGCCGTGCAGTGAGCTTTAGTGGATCAATACTTTAGTCTTGTCATGCTAATTGCTCATTGGTTGACATTCATGATCCTTCCTTGCTCCCTCCCTATGTAAACTCTTTACAGCTGGAACAGCGAGATGCAAAAAAATCCTGAGCCTTCAAAGCCAGATCGTGCAGAAGAGAAAGGGCCTGTCAGCTGAGGTATGATGCTCCCCCATTTTCTTGCCCCCCTCCCTTAAAAAAAGCTTCGTGTGGTTCTGCATGTGATGGTGTAATAGGGAGACGCACGAAGAAATGCCTGGGGTGACACTCCTGCAACACGTAAACGGTATTACCTTTTCACAACAAAATATCTCCTCTCTTTCTACACCCACCACCACAACCACCTCCCAAAAAGCCCCAGAAAATAGAAAAATACCCACCCTTTCTATCAGTTTGATTTCAGTCCTTCTTCTGTTTCGGTGAATGGTTTGCCTTCCACCAGCTCACAATGAACATGTACCTGCACTGTCCTCTTTTCTCCCAGAATAAGGCATGTCAGACCGAGCTGCCATGTGTTTGTGTGTGTGTGTGTGTGTGTGTATGTGAGCGTATATGTGTGATCACGCCTACCATATTGGCTTCCTGTCCCTGGAACATCAGCTTTTCTAGCTGGCTGAGCCTGTCCCCACAACCACTTCCACTGAGACCACACCAACTCCTACCCTGTAAGCTTCAGGCCTGTGCTATGCAGGGTTTTGTTAAGCCATTTAGTATTAATTGATTTTTTTTCCCCATTTTTTTCTTTCTTTCCTGGGCGGGTCAATAGCTGGATGCTTCAGGAGCAGAGGATCTATCAACTGCAGACCAAGCATAGGGAGACGCAGGCAGACCTGGAACAGAAACCCAGCCCGCTCCAGCCGCTCCGACAGAACTTGGTAGCCGGATGGTCGGCAGCAGGACACATGCCACGGGCCATGGGGCAGGAAATGACCCAATCCTCGAGGTCTGGTAAGTTTCCTCACTTTCGGAAAGTGAGGCAAATGATAACCAAGTCTGTCTTTCCTTCCTTGGAAGAGTTACCAGCATTTCTGCTAATTTCAGTTAATGAGTTAAACATCAAAAACAGGATGCCTCCCTCACCCCCGGAGCAGATCTGAGAAGCTGGAGGGGCCGTGAGGGAAGAATGGGAGTTTGTGAGACAGACAAGGGCTAACCAAACTCTGATCTTTGGTGAGCCACTACAGCCAAGCAGGTGTCCTAAATATCGATCCCTGCGTCTTGTTATTGATTTCCTCTTGGGGCCAAGAGTGGGGTGGACCTCCAGAGGACAAGAGGAGAACCGACACCCTCCCTGAGGGCTGAGCCGCCCTAATCAGTGATAACAGTGTTAAGTGGTCAGCCTGGAGAGGAGGCTTGCTTAGATCTATTGATCTACACTCCCCAGAGATATAAATCCTTCTGAATTTGCTTCCATGGATATAAATATTTATAATTAAAATAGCCTAGGAGCCTCTTACCGGCACAGGGAGAGTGGTCCACCCAGGATGGTCTTTGATATTAGTGCACTCGCTCTCCTGACTTCGTGTCCTCTTCCCCCTCTCATGTATCTGTTTATAAATCGCATTTCTTCTTTTGAACCCCCTGTGGCTCACCCTCAGAGTGACAGTCACAATGTCTCGGGCTTATCAGAAACTGGGAAAAATCCATCCTTTCCAAACACAGCCTGCAGCTGAGAAAGAGGTGCCGCTCTCCCCATTCAAGGCTAGTTTCTGAACTCAGGAGCCTGGACTCAGGAAGGGATGGGCTGTGTTTGGGGGGCAGGGACAGTGAGGGGAAGACTTCCTGAGTTGTTGCTTTGTTCTTGCTTTCATTGGAGGCATCAGCTTGATTAGAGTAACAAACAGCTCAAATGTGTTAGCCCAAATGTGTTAACCTGGGCCAAGACCCTGTGTCACCTCGCCTGCTGTGTTAAATCTAGGAAGATAACTTGAAGGACCCCCAAATTCCTGTTTCTTAACACCTCATAAATCTAAGCTCACATGAAGTGAACAAAACATCCCTTTCCCAAGAATATGGGAAAAGGAAGGATGCTTAGAACTTCTTTGGGAGCAAAGCCCTTAAAGCCAGCCAGCAAGAACAAAACCATTGACCAAAGCTTTGTCCACTATCAGGACAAGCTTATAGAGGACTGGAAATATTCAGCTTTAATATTTAGCAATTTGGGTGGCAAGGGAGAACGGTCTTTCAAATCATTTGCTGTGCTACAGAAACCAATGGTCTGCTTTGGTGTCCAGGATACAATCCTTTCCATTTTGGAACTTCTGACTCCTTCTATCAGGCGTCTGCCTTGCTTCGGTGCTTAAATCTTGAACTGTGTGTCTTTGTGCTTCTGCCTCAGTAGGTTTCATTAATTTGTAATTGATGGCTACAAAATTGTTTAAGGACTTGTAGATTTTATACTTGTCAAGGGTGTGGTTTAGTGGGTGTGTGTGCACCGTCTAGGATGCGGGGAGAATTGACCGAGTTTTGCTTCTCCTCATTTTAGAATGTTAAGTCACTCAGGTCCATCTGGGTGAGTTAATAAACGTATGTCTCGGTATCTCTGTGCAGTGTCTATACTTGGGAAGCAATGAACATAAGCAGGTTAGAGCCCACAGTTCTCTACCATTAACTGTGTCTTTCCCAGAGGCATATTAAGCTTTGCTATTTTTTTCTTTTTATTCAGAGGTGGTAGTTTCAGAACTCAAATTTAGCTCATTTGTCTCTTTTAGCAAATGATTGAGGGTTAGGGATTATTCCAGTTGGCAGTCAAGGGTCAGCATTTTGAACTCCATTTGGCTTAGATAATTTAAAAAGAATAAAACTCTTAATAGGTATAATCACGGTAGCCTTGGCTTAAGAATGTTTCTAGACATACTTGAGGTTGAAAAACACTTCAAGCTATAAATGGAAGACTGTTCTGGTGAGTAACTTGTATGCTTCTGTGATAATGGAGAGAATTGGAACGCAGCTCTCTTTGTTTGATTTATGCAACAACATCCAGAATGTGAAAGGTGTATTTTACTGTAGAAATAAACTTTCAACATTGAGCTAGATAATGGAAGACCCGGGCTAGTACTTAAATCCTCTCTGCTAGGTTATAATGAAAAGCATAATTAAAAAGAATAGTTGTTTTTAAGAAGAAAAACCTGAGACTGGTCTCTTTTTCCCATTGTCTGCAGTATTTGTCAACATGCACTTGTATGATTTCTCTGAAGAACAAGGTTATTTGGAGAAAGTGATCTAAATTTTAGAACTGAATGCACTTTGCTAATTAAATGTGTTTTTTTGTGATCTTAGGGCCACTAAATCTAAATAGCACATACATAAATCCATTGTTGTCTTGTGCTACTGCTCCTACAGGTCATACTTGAAAGCTTGCTGCCCACCATAGGGAAATGATTTTCTTATGGAATCAAACAGTGTCTTAGGATAACAATTGTTCAGTGTCTTCAGTCTTGTAGGAATTTAACCCCTATGTTATCGATATAGTCATATGCTATATTTGCCTTTTATGTTTTAATACATAATGATGTATTTTTCAGTCCTATTTTCCTAATAGGCTTTATATTCAATATATTTTACAGTACAAGGAAAGAAATCTTTCACTGTTGCTTCTATAATCATAACATAAAATATAATATCAATATTTTACTGTTATCTCCATGAAACAATATATGTATTATGTTTCAAGCCTTCCTAAACATCTTGACATTTGATGTTGTCATTTATATCCTTAGAGCAAACTTAGGAGACAAGTTAGAACAAGAGTCATTATCTCCATTTTACCCATAATCAACATGCACAATGTAACACAGATACTAGTGTCAGACTTGGGCTTATGACTTGAGGCTATGGACTCCTGGTCAAGTGCTCTTTCCAAAGCTGCCTGCAGCTACCATTAATGCTTGATACAATTTTAGCATATTGTGTATTTCCAGCATCTATTACAACCACTAACATGGATATAAGGCAAATGTTGGTTAATCTTAATTGATCATTAGCTTTCTACTTATGCAAGAAAAGGTTGCAAATACATATTTCAGGCATCTTTCTTTGGCCTTTAGCATACCACAACTAGCTGCAGAATTCAGTGTCACGACATACCTTTTTGTTAGGCCCAGAAATTCAGTGAGTTATTAATATGCCTAATCAATAGATTTGCTTCCCAGGAACATATCCCTGTCAAAACATAGTGACTATATATTATTCACTATATTTCACTGTATGACACAAAACCATTGTGTACATATTTAGTCTCCATACCTACCAACATTTCCTTTTAAAGAAACATGTATAAGTTGAAGCATCAAGATGAAGTGCTTAAAATAAAGCATAAACTTTTCCTCTTCCTGAAAAAAGCACTGCTCTCTCCCTCAACCTTCTCACTACTTCAGGGATTCTTAACCTTATCGGTGCTGTGAACCCCACAGCCAGTCAGCCATAGACCTGAAGTCTATGGGCCTTTTCTCAGAATATTTCTCAGAAATGAAATAAAATATATAGAATGACAAGGGAAATTAATTTAGATTAAAATTCAGCTATCTAAATATTAAAATATTTAAAATCAATTAAATATTAAAACCAATTTCTATGTGATATGTGTTATTTTTGTTAAAATGTTGATAGTTCCAGTGATGGATCTACAACTATAATTTTAAGGTGGTGCTAAGAGTTAGAGATATTTTGAGATTACCTACAGCACTACATGATATGGCTATGATATGAAAATAGCTGTGGTTTCTAGATCTGCTGGAAAAGGGATAGGCTAACCACTCCAGTATTCTTGGGCTTTGCTGGTTCAGTTCAATTCAGTCACTCAGTCATGTCTGACTCTTTGAGATCCCATGAACTGCAGCACGCCAGGCCTCCCTGTCCATAACCAACTCCCAGAGTTTACTCAAACTCATGTCCATTGAGTCAGTGATACCATCCAACCATGCCATCCTCTGTCATCCCCTTCTCCTCCTGCCTTCAATCTTTCCCAGCATCAGGGTCTTTTCAAATGAGTCAGTTCTTCGCATCAGGTGGCAAAAGTATTGAAGTTTCAGCTTCAGCATCAGTCCTTCCAATGAATATTCAGGACTGATTTCCTGTAGGATGGACTGGTTGGCTCACCTTGCAGTCCAAGGGACTCTCAAGAGTCTTCTCCAACACCACAATTCAAAAGCATCAGTTGTTCAGTGCTCAGCTTTCTTTATAGTCCAACTCTCACATCCATACATGATTACTGGAAAAACCATATCCTTGACTAGACGGACCTTAGTTGACAAAGTAATGTCTCTGCTTTTTAATATGCTGTCTAGGTTGGTCATAACTTTTCTTTCAAGGAGTAAGCATCTTTTAATTTCATGGCTGCAGTCACTATCTGCAGTGATTTTGGAGCCCCCAAAAATAAAGTCAGCCACTGTTTCCACTGTTTCCCCATCTATTTGCCATGAAGTGATGGGACCAGATGCCGTGATCTTAGTTTTCTGAATGTTGAGCTTTAAGCCAACTTTTTCACTCTCCTCTTTCACTTTCATCAAGAGGCTCTTTAGTTCTTCTTCACTTTCTGCCATAAGGGTGGTGTCATCTACATATCTGAGGTTATTGATATTTCTCCTGGCAATCTTGATTCCAGCTTGTGCTTCCTCCAGCCCAGTGTTTCTCATGATGTACTCTGCATAAAAGTTAAATAAACAGGGTGACAATATATAGCCTTGACGTGCTCCTTTTCCTATTTGAAACAAGTCTGTTGTTCAGTGTCCAGTTCTTTATTCTTTTTTTATGTGTCAAAAAATTTTTAATATATGATAAACCCTTAGTCCAACATCTTTTGACAATATTTTTCTGTATCTTCCCTTTCCTCTCAGTTGTTATAAACTGCTATGGATTCTTCCTCAGAAGATGTTTATGCTGCTAGTGGTTGAAATCTAAGCTGATTTTCTTTTTTTTTTTAATATAAATTTATTTATTTTAATCGGAGGCTAATTACTTTACAATATTATATTGGTTTTGCCATACATTGACATGAATCCACCACGGGTGTACATGTGTTCCCCATCCTGAATCCCCCTCCCACCTCCCTCCCCATCCCATCCCTCTGGGTCATCCCATTGCCCCAGCCCTGAGCATTTGTCTCATGCATCGAACCTGGACTGGCGATTCATTTCACATATGATAATATACATGTTTCAATGCCATTCTCCCAGATCATCCCACCCTCACCCTCTCCCACAGAGTCCAAAAGACTGTTCTATACATCTGTGTCTCTTTTGCTGTCTCACATACAGGGTTATCATTACCATCTTTCTAAATTCCATATATTTGCGTTAGTATACTGTACTGGTGTTTTTCTTTCTGGCTCACTTCACTCTGTATAATAGGCTCCAGTTTCATCCACCTCTTTTGAACTGATTCTGATATATTCTTTTTAATGGCTGAGTAATACTCCATTGTGTATATGTACCACAGCTTCCTTATCCATTCGTCTGCTGATGGACATCTAGGTTGCTTCCATGTCCTAGCTATTATAAACGGTGCTGCGATGAACATTGGGGTACACGTGTCTCTTTCAATTCTAGTTTCCTCGGTGTGTATGCCCAGCATTGGAATTGCTGGGTCATATGGCAGTTTTATTTCCAGTTTTTTAAGGAATCTCCACACTGTTCTCTATAGTGGCTATACTAGTTTGCATTCCCACCAACAGTGTAAGAGGGTTCCCTTTTCTGCACACCCTCTCCAGCATTTATTGCTTGTAGACTTTTGGATAGCAGCCATTCTGACTGGCATGAAATGGTACCTCATTGGGATTTTGATTTGCAATTCTCTGATAATGAGTGATGTTGAGCATCTTTTCATGTGTTTGTTAGCCATCTGTATGTCTTCTTTGGAGAAATGTCTGTTTAGTTCTTTGGCCCACTTTTTGATTGGGTCGTTTATTTTTCTGGAATTGAGCTGCATGAGTTGCTTGTATATTTTTGAGATTAATTAATTATTTGTCCGTTGCTTCGTTTCCTATTATTTTCTCCCATTCCGAAGGCTGTCTTTTCACCTTGCTTATAGTTTCCTTTGTTGTGCGGAAGCATTTAATTTTGATTAGGTCCCATTTGTTTATTTTTGCTTGTATTTCCAATATTCTGGGAGGTGGGTCATAGAGGATCCTGCTGTGATTTATGTCGGAGAGTGTTTTGCCTATGTTTTCGTCTAGTTTTATACTTTCTGGTCTTACATTTAGATCTTTAATCCATTTTGAGTTTATTTTTGTGTATGATGTTCTAGTTTCATTCTTTTACAAGTGGTTGACCAGTTTTCCCAGCACCACTTGTTAAAGAGATTATCTTTTCTTCATTGTATATTCTTGCCTCCTTTGTCGAAGATAAGGTGTCCATAGGTGCGTAGATTCATCTCTGGGCTTTCTATTTTGTTCCGTTGATCATATTTCTGTCTTTGTGCCAGTACCATACTGTTTTGATGACAGTGGCTTTGCAGTAGAGACTGAAGTCAGGCAGGTTGATTCCTCCAGTTCCATTCTTCTTTCTCAAGATTGCTTTGGCTATTCGAGGTTTTTTGTATTTCCATGCAAATTGTGAAATTATTTGTTCTAGTTCTGTGAAAAATACCATTGGTAGCTTGATAGGGATTGCATTGAATCTATAGATTGCTTTGGGTAGTATACTCATTTTTACTATATTGATTCTTCCGACCCATGAACACGGTATATTTCTCCATCTATTTGTGTCCTCTTTGGTTTCTTTCACCAGTGTTTTATGGTTTTCTATATATAGGTCTTGTGTTTCTTTAGGTAGATATATTCCTAAGTATTTTATTCTTTTCGTTGCAATGGTGAATGAAATTGTTTCCTTAATTTCTCTTTCTGTTTTCTCATTGTTAGTACATAGGAATGCAAGGGATTTCTGTGTGTTGATTATATATCCTGCAACTTTACTATATTCATTGATTAGCTCTAGTATTTTTCTGGTAGAATCTTTAGGGTTTTATGTGTAAAGGATCATGTCATCTGCAAACAGTGAGAGTTTTACTTCTTTTCCAATCTGGATTCCCCATGTCCAGTTCTAACTGTTGCTTCCTGACCTGCATGCAGATTTCTCAAGAGGCAGGTCAGGAGGTCCGGTATTCCCATCTCTTTCATAATTTTCCACAGTTTATTGTGATCCACACAGTCAAAGGCTTTGGCATGGTCAATAAAGCAGAAATAGATGTTTTTCTGGAACTCTCTTGATTTTTTGATGATCCAACAGATGTTGGCAATGTGATCTCTGGTTCCTCTGGCTTTTCTAAAACCAGCTTGAACATCTGAAGTTCACGGTTCACGTACTGCTGAAGCCTGGCTTGGAGAATTTTGAGTGTTACTTTACTAGCATGTGAGATGAGTGCAATTGTGTGGTAGTTTGAGCATTCTTTGGCATTGCCTTTCTTAGGGATTGGAATGAAAACGGATCTTTTTCCAGTTCTGTGGACAGTGCTGAGTTTTCCAAATTTGCTGACATATTGAGTGCAGCACTTTCACAGCATCATCTTTCAGGATTTGAAATAGCTCAACTGGAATTCCATCACCTCCACTAGCTTTGTTCGTAGTGATGCTTCCTAAGGCCCACTTGACTTCGCATTCCAGAATGTCTGGCTCTAGGTGAGTGATCATACCATCACTGGGTCATGAAGATCTTTTTTGTATAGTTCTTCTGTGTATTCTTGCCACCTCTTCTTAATATCTTCTGCTTCTGTTAGGTCCAAATCATTTCTGCCCTTTATTGTGCCCATCTTTGCATGAAATGTTCCCTTGTTATCTCTAGTATTCTTGAAGAGATCTCTGGTCTTTCCCATTCTGTTGGTTTCCTCTGTTTCTTTGCACTGATTACTGAGGAAGGCTTTCTTATCTCTCCTTGCTATTCTCTGGAACTCTGCGTTCAAATGGGTATACCTTTACTTTTTCCCTAGTAGCTCAACTGGTAAAGAATCCACCTGCAATGCAGGAGACCTAGGTTCGATCCCTGGATTGGGAAGATCCCCTAGAGAAGGGAATGGCTACTCAATCCAGTTCTGGCCTGGAGAATTCCATGGACTGTATAGTCTGTGCGGTCGCAAAGAGTCGGACATGACCGAGCAACTTTCACTTTCACTTTCTATTGCTGATGTTGTCATGGCACTATTAACATTTCTGTGGTTTTTTTCCTATAGTTATAACTGAAGGAAATGATAACTTGTCATTAAATATGAGTGAAAATAAAGGTGCGATTTTTTTTTCCCCATCCAAGTTCACAGACCCACTGAATTCTATCTATGGACTCTTTAAAGATGCCAGGTTAGGAACCCCTACTCTAGATAGTTCCTACTTCTTTTTCAAAACTCAGCTGAAACATCCTCTCTTCTAATGAACTTCACCAACCCTTCCCTAGTTGGAGTTAGCTGCCACTCTTCCATGCCCCGGGAGCACTCACAACCTCTCTTACCCAACACTTAGCACAACATAGGATCTGCATCAGTTTACTTGTCTGTCCTTCCCAGAGTGCACATTCTTGAAGGCTTGGGTCACGGCTTATATTACCACCACTCAGCACAATGTCTGTCACATGGCAGGGGTTCACTAGATGTTGAAAAGGAAGAGAAAGGAAAATTCAGTGACAAGGGAGCCATAAGTCACAGAAGGTTAAAATTAACGAAAAATTAAAGTCAGTAGCTTGAATGTTTACTTGAGTCAATTTTCCAATAACAGCACCTTCTACTTCCCTTTACTCCAACTCTCAACTTATAGCCTCCTAAAAAATCATAGTCCCATATTAAGGAGCTAACAATAATAATATGCCAGTTTCAGGGCTGTTTTCTTTTTTCTCTTAGTTTCTCAATAGTACAGCCAAGGGAGTGAGTCTGTAGGGACATGGAAAGAAAAGACTTTTTTCATATCTTGAGCTTTTAGGGCTTTATCAGTCAAATTAAAAAAGCCAAGAAAAATGATTTTGATTTTAAGGCACATATACAAATGTGTAAATTCTTCCTAAAACCATGTGTACTTGAAGATAATTATTAACATTTCCTTGAAAAATAGAATACTACTAATAAAAGCCTCAAGTTCTCAGTACAATTTCTTTGTGTAGGATAAGCTTAAATGCTTATACATAGGATGGTAGCCTTTTAGAGATGCACTCAACTTCTTAATATTAATGTCACATAAAAAAATCAGCATTTATTCATACATATTGACTTAATGTCGTATGCACCTCTTTTTTCCCAGTAATAAATATTTGTCATCCCAACCCAAATAAATGGACATTTACATGTCAATGTGAGGCTGGCTGCATATTTCTTGGGTACAAGTTGATTTTGATCTACAATGGACTTGTTTATTATAAGAAGAGGATAGAGATCAAAATGGAGATAAAACTGGGAAAAAAATTTATAGCCGTTTTTATTGTCTAGTAGCTATTTTCCATTCCACATTCTTGTGCATGACTGCATATTGAACCTGAGTCTTTGATTACCAGTTCAATAGCTTTCGATACACCTTTCTCTATAGAATATCTTATTGAAATATACTAGTCAACCAAAAATTTAGATTACAAAATGGAACCTTGACTTGCATGAAGCTCATTTCACACCATCATTTAATGAAACACTGATATCTTATCAGGGACACTGGTGACTGTCCACAGATCAGGTGCCTAAATATCCTTGTGGACCTTATTCCTATTATAGTATTCACCTACTTTAATCCACTGAAGCAGAAAGCTGAAAAATCAGTATTCAAAGTCCTTTATTCCTAAACACTGTTGGTGGAGCAAAGGAAAAAGATTGGACAGTAGCTATAACGGTAGATAGGCAGAAGTAGCTCACATTGGAGCTATGGGTCAAAGGATTAGTCTCAAAGCATCAGTCCAGATTTGAGCTTCTTCATCTTTTGAAAGGCAGTCTCCAGGTAGGGTTAACTGATAATCTTGTCCCTAGGTTTCTGAGGATACATTGCTTATTGCATGCTTTCAGCCTTTACATACCTGCTTCTCCCTGATGTTATTATTCTTCTCTGTCACTATTATTCCTCTCATTTCTACTCTCCTTACTGTTTGGAAACATTTTCTATTTTGAGTTAACCGTTACTTTAAATTTACTGATTTGGCATATTACCCTTGAACTTTTCAGGATAAAACCCTACCCAAATCTAAAAAGTGAGAAATATTTTTAGCAGGCAGGCAAATTGCTCTCACTACACAGAAAAACATTTGCTAAGACTTGTTTTACAAATAAATATAGGCATTCCTAGTTGATATGATTATGTGAGAATATAACATGAGTTTATGTTTATAATCACCCTTAATTTATGCAATGCAGTCTTCCAGGCAGGAGGGAAAATATGGCTCTGGAAACACAATTCAAACAAGCAGACTGGGAAAGACACCTTAAATACTATACTATATAACAAAAATGTATTTAAAAGAAATGAAGAGAGACCTAGGCAAATAGATTGTTAACAGATCATCACTTGGAATAAAGAGATTACATACAATAATTTGCTTATGAATTTTATGATCAACAGAAGTTATTTTCAATCTTCCACATTTTAGATACTATTCAAAAATTCTATTTTAAAAATAGAGAAATAATTTCAAAACAGAAAATTGTAAATATTTTCAAAACCATTCTCAGTAACTATCGACTATAAAAGGGAGCCTCTGTGTCTAATAATATAATGAATCAGATGTGAAGAGAGGAAAACTGAGAGTACGTGGAGGATAATGGAGCCCAGAGCAGGAGGCAGCTTTGGGGATGGATAAAGGACAAATCATTCCAGACAAATGTGATCACTCTTTTAAATCGCATTACAAGATTAATGGATGAAGGGAATGCACTAGAGGTAATATATATGGATTTTACTAAAGCATTTGATACACTGCTCCATGAATTTCCACTTGCAAAATTAATTCAAATTGGGTAGAATATGTGCATGGTCACATAGGTTGAAAATTGGCTGAAGGACCATAAACAAAGAGTAATGACAAACGGTGGTCCCTCACATTTAGGTAGGAAGACAGTGTCCAGCACAGCCCTGAGGACTAATGCCCACTTTGGTATCATATAACCACCTCACTAATGATTTGGGGAAAGGGAAGGAAATTAAAGAATTCACAGAGTTTGATATAGGAGGTGTCACAAACCAAGATACAATTAGAGCACAACAATGAGTTAAAAATAAAAGTGGAGAGTAAAATTAAACACGAGTGATACTTAACTTCTTGTCATGACTAAAAGGACAAAGGATTAGTAGGAATATAGTTACATATAATTTTCATTTTAATTGTTAAAACTCTGATTAGGGAAAGTCCATTTAAAACCATACTGTCATTAAATACGGTGGTTCTTTGTTCAGTTAGTATATGAAATGTTATGCTGCTAGTTGCTCCAAATTTGAGTTCACATAAAGAATTCACAGATAGGCTGAAAAAGCAAGAGGTTGATTTCTGAGAAAAGAATTTAATTATATCCACTTAAGTGCATAGCTATATATTAAGGTATCAGTGATTTCCACACATACCTGGTGAGCTCACAGCAAATAATCACCTAGAGTGAACTTTGGCTTACTATAAGAATTTTTCTGATACAAATGTCTCCAAACACCAACTTCCAGGACAACCTTACTATTATTTCTGATGTTGTTGAAATTGTTGAAACCATGTAAAATGTCATTGTTTAGAAACTGAATGATTTTCCTTTAACATAGAGCAGGATGTTATTTAGAATAAAAGCCCTTTCACATTCACCATCTCATCGAATCCTCTTAGCCACCTTGGGAAGGAGGTATCCCCAAATTACACATATGGAAGCTGAAACTCCAGAAGAATAACTGACTTGTCCAAGACTGCACTGCTTTTAATAAATGTCAAAATCGCTTCTAAAACCTACACTTTATCCCACACTTGGGATCCTTCCACTAAAGAACACTGTTTCCCATGAGTACACCATGAAAGAGACCATCTCGGAAGCCATGAACCAGGATCTGACCTTGACTTTGACTGTTACTCCATGCTAAGTTAGAAAACATAATGGAAAGGACCTAACATGGAATCTGGGCTATGAAAGTCAATAATGTTCAACTCCTTTTCTTTGCTTCCTTCACTATTTATTCTTCATTCAACAGACAGTTATCAAGTACCTTAATGGGTGCTGTGCACTGTCCAGCTGCACACATCTTAGTTTTTCTTCTTAATCATCTTGGTTCTTCCTCTTAAGCTAACAGCTTCCAAGTTCACCCAAAACTCCATAAGAAAAGACCCCATGTCTACCTGTTCACTGCAATGTCCTCAACACCTAGCAAATACACAAACCTACTTCCTGAGTTAGAGAGAAAACGTCCAGCCTCACCCCTCCAAAGTTCTCCTGAGCTCTGGCAAGGCTTATGTGCCTGTTTCCTTCCCACTGCATCAAATAAAACAACCCACAACACCCTGCACACACTGAAAGAGGGAGGGAGGAAGAGAGTCCTGGATAGGGGTAGGAGGAAGCTAGATAATGAACGCATTTGTCAAATTACTTTTACTTCTCTGGCACCAAATCACCTCGATCGCCATGACTGATAACAAGTAAACCACCACACTAAAATAGTTGGCTACTGGGACACCCTTTGCTGAACAGTAAGAGACAGACATTCTTCTTCTCCTTTGCCCATTGCCCAGCTGCTCCAGAAAGCCCTGCAGAGGAGTAGCAGGAGCCCACTGCTTTGTGGCTTCTGGACAATCTTTTTTCTTGCAAATTTGGAAGGAAAGCCCACATTACAGAAAAGCTTGGTACTCCTTTGGTGAATAGGCCAAGCCAAGGACACAAGAAGGGGTGAATAGCCCAGGTAGGGATGCACAACGTGGAGGCCCCCTTGCATAACCCAGGGTCAAGGTAAGGACCTGACCAGGGTCACCTCTTCTGCTGGGTCTGCAGTCGGTTCACATTCCCATTAAACAAAGGCAAAACATGCGCATCTGCTCCATTCCTGCCCTTTACCCAGCCCTGCCTGGGAATATATTACATCACAGGTATTTCCGCCCACAATTGAATTAGTTGTATTATTTTCAAAAAGAATATCTTTGTCATTTCCAACCCTCTTCTTCTGCATTAGGCTTATTACAGTTGGGTGAGTGCACCTGAAGTCTTCAGTGAAGTGTCAGGTGTAATTTAGCACTGGGAGATGAATTATGGGATTGCCCTTTAGGAAAAGGCTGGGAGCTCAGCCCTGCCTGTCAAATAGGTCCCTGCCTTCTAGCGAACTCTGCAGGTGAATGAATCAGTATTTGGCATATCAGCATTTCATAGAGCCTCCATGCTAATGTCTTTTTGAAATGAAACCGAGAAAGCTGTTAACCTCAGTTAGCCGAGTGTCCCCTCTGTGACCGGGATAAATCATCAATGTGGAGGCAGAGAACTCTGTTCTTATACTTTAGGGAATGAGAGCTGGGGCTGTGGAGAAGCCGGTGGAAAGGGCCTCCAAATCTCAGAAAACTGAGGATTTTTATCTCCCTGAAAAGGAGAAATAAATATTACTTCTCCTCACCTCCTGATTTAGCTGTTCTAAAATTATTTTGAATAATTTGATTCAATTAGATAACATATCCTTGCTTATCCTTATTTCCAAGCCTTTGATCCCTCCTCAGCGAAGCCCCCCAAATATTTGTATTATCCTGTATATAATTATAGTATTTGTGTGTATGTGTATGTGGATATATACATATTTATGTATATATGTATATTGCTGTTGGTTTTCAGTTGCTGAGTCATGTCCAACTCTTTGCAACCCCATATATATAATTTATCAGTTCAATTCAGTCGCTCAGTCGTGTCTGACCCCATGAATTGCAGCACACCAGGCCTCTGTCCATCATCAACTCCCAGAGTCTACCCAAACCCATGTCCATCGAGTCGGTGATGCCATTCAACCATCTCATCCTCTGTCGTCCCCTTCTCCTCCTGCCTCCAATCCTACCCAGCATTAGAGTCTTTTCCAATGAGTCAACTCTTTGCATGAGGTGGCCAAAGTATTGGAGTTTCAGCTTCAACATCAGTCCTTCCAGTGAACACCCAGGATTGATCTCTTTTAGGATGGATTGATTGGATCTCCTTGCAGTCCAAGGGACTCTCAAGAGTCTTCTCCAACACCACAGTTCAAAAGCATCAATTCTGCAGTGCTCAGCTTTCTTCACTGTCCAACTCTCACATCCATACATGACCACTGGAAAAACCATAGCCTTGACTAGACGTACTTTTGTTGGCAAAGTAATGTCTCTGCTTTTAAATATGCTATCTAGGTTGACCATAACCTTCCTTCCAAGGAGTAAGCGTCTTTTAATTTCATGGCTGCAATCACCATCAGCAGTGATTCTGGAGCCCCAAAAAATAAAGTCTGACATGGTTTCCACTGTTTCCCCATCTATTTCCCATGAAGTGATGGGACCAGATGCCATGATCTTAGTTTTCTGAATGTTGAGCTTTAAGCCAACTTTTTCACTCTCCTCTTTCACTTTCATCAAGAGGCTCTTTAGTTCTTCTTCGCTTTCTGCCATAAGGGTGGTGTCATCCGCATATCTGAGGTTATTGATATTTCTCCCGGCAGTCTTGATTCCAGCTTGTGTTTCTTCCAGCCCAGCGTTTCTCATGATGTACCCTGCATATAAGTTAAATAAGCAGGGTGACAATATACAGCCTTGACGTACTCCTTTTCCTATTTGGAACCAGTCTGTTGTTCCATGTCCAGTTCTAACTGTTGCTTCCTGACCTGCATACAGGTTTCTCAAGAGACAGGTCAGATGGTCTGGTATTCCCAGCTCTTTCAGAATTTTCCACAGTTTATTGTGATCCACACAGTCAAAGGCTTTGGCATAGTCAATAAAGCAGAAATAGATGTTTTTCTGGAACTCTCTTGCTTTTTCGATGATCCAGCAGATATTGGCAATTTGATCTCTGGTTACTCTGCCTTTTCTAAAACCAGCTTGAACATCTGAAAGTTCATGGTTCACGTATTGCTGAAGCCTGGCTTGGAGAATTTTGAGCATTACTTTCCTAGCGTGTGAGATGAGTGCAATTGTGCGGTAGTTTGAGTATTCTTTGGCATTGCCTTTCTTTGGGATTGGAACGAAAACTGACCTTTTCCAGTCCTGTGGCCACTGCTGAGCAATTTATATATGTGTATTAATCATATAATAATATGAATAATATGTGTTTTATGATAATATATAATAATATGATTATATAATAGATATATAGGTATTATATGTATATAGGAACTCTTAGAATCTCTTGCAACTGAAAATCCGGTGTTAACTACCAGAGTAGCTATGGTCAGGTGACTAGGGATTCTCTGCATGCGTGCTGTGTGCTCAGTCGTGTCTGCCTCTGCACTCCGCTGGTCTGTGGCCCGCCAGGCTCCTCTGTCCATGGAATTTTCCAAGCAAGAACACTGGAGTAGGTTGCCATGCCCTCCTCCAGGGGATCTTCCCCACCCAGGGATGGAACCTGCATCTCCTGCACTACAGGTGGTTCCTTTACCACTGAGCCCCTGGGGAAGCCCAGGAATTCTCTATTCCCTACTAATTTTTGACTAATTTTCCCGTGGTTCAGATTCAACATCTATACAAAATCCTCACATCAACCTTGTGAGGCAGGATTCATTTCTGTTTTTACATTTGAAGAAACTAGAATGCAGAGAAGTTAAGGGAGGGAAAACTTAGAGTCAAACCTAGAATTTCTGTCATCTTTTCCTCAGTCAGTAGACGCCATGCAACCATCAGTGGTCGGTGCCCTGGGGGTCTAGCGGTTAAGATTCAGTGCTCTCTAACCATCAGTAGACAGATGTGGTACTGGAATTCTTTTCCCACAGATACAAACAGATATGACCTAGGCTTGCAGTCTCCATTTTATCTTAAAGACTCTTGACTGCTTCCTTCTCCTGGTTTCCCTAAAGGAAGGCTATTTGATTACCACATATGTCTTCAGCCCTTGGTATTTATAATCATTTGTACAATCGCTTTTATTAGTTCCAGTGTGCATGTTGTTCCCTTTCTCACTTCCTTTGCCTGAGCTATATGAGCTGGAAGAGGGGAAGATGACTGAGGTTAAGGCCCATGATGTGGGGCATGGAGGAAGACTCTAGGTGGATTACCAATCAGCAGAGAAACAAAATAGGTTACATGGGCTGGAAGGTTTTTATAAGATACATGATAAGATTTACTCTCCAAAATTTCTTACATCCTAGAAAAATATTTTAAGTGTAAATTATAAAAATGGTAGTAGAATGTTCATAGCATTCAAGTATTGTGCTTGGGAAAGATGCTTTCTTGCATGCTCCTATTAGTCTTTGGTTGGAGAGAGGAGGGATCAGAATACATGGATCAGAAATAATGGTTTTGAAGGAAACTGGTTTGTATGGACAGAGGTCAAACATTGACGGGATACAAGATAAAAAAAAAAATGTTGCACCATTGAGTACACCATTGGGTGCAATTGTATCATTTCACAATACTGTAAACTAGGGATCTGAAAGGTTAACCAGTTTGCCCGAGGTCACAAAACTTGTTAAGTTGAAGAATTAGGACTTGAATGCAGGTCTTTTGGTGAGAATTCAGCAGAGGTGGTCTAGTGGCTTGCTTTCCTTTGTTGAAATTCCCACATGACAGTCCTGAAGGAAAGAGGAGACAGTGACCATCCAGTGTTACTCATTCTTGAAAGAAGAGGGCCTTTATTTCCAGGCTTGTTTTTTACTTTTGTTTACCTAGGCCCAGACCCTGCCCACCCACTACCATGCCCCACCCCGTCCCCAGCCTTCCCTAACCTCCCCAGATAAACCTAACCATGTCTTTCCCTATGCTATGTCTTTGAACAAACCTCTGTAGTTGCACAAATCCCCAGATTACTCTATGTATTTGTTGTGTATATTCAAATTTTATTTGCAATATGTAACCTCAGGAGAGAAAGAGTTGTAAGTTTGAAAAAGATTACATTGATACTATCTTAGAGACTTATGTCATTGTTACAGTCATATCACTTTTATCTCTTCATCTATAAACTTTCTAAATGTGGCCAGATCTCACCTCCTACACAACCAGAGGACAGATATTAATCATAGCTCTTCAGGGATTTAGTTTTACCAGGAGAGTTTTTCCATAATTCTCTTAGAGTAATAAATAAAAAGCAAAACAGGTTGCTTGCTCTTTCAGGGTCTTACCAGGAAAACTAAGTACTTCAAGTACTTTCAACAGAAGGAATTTAATGCAGGGAATTACATGGGGGAGCTGAGAAGCCCATGTGGGTGGTGAAGTTAACAGCCATGGGAAACCTCTACCCTCCCACAGAGACAAAGGAAGGAGGCAGTGCTACCAGAATCCAGGGGCCAGGGTCCTCTCAAGTTCAAGCTGCAGAGGAGATACAGTCAACACTGGAGTTGCATCACACAGCAGAGGGGAGGGGGAAATGTGCCTGGTTTATCTCTCCCACTGTCCTTTCTCCTTCTAACTCCTCCCATTGGCCAAACCTCTCTGGTAGCCAGTTGACTTTGGAGTCTAGAAATGCAGCCTGCAGGGATTTCAGCTCCCAGCCGGACAGAACAGAATACGGAAAGAATGAGGAATGGAAAACAAGCCCAGAAACAGCACAGAAGCCTCCCCATAGACAAAGACCTACACTTTGGCCTCTTGTGGCTCAACTGATAAAAAAAATCTGCCTGCAATGCAGGAGACCTGGGTTTGATCCCTGGGTTGGGAAGATCCCCTGGAGAAGGAAAAGGCTACCCACTCCAGTGTTCTGGCCTAAAGAATTCCATGGACTGTATAGACCATGGGGTTGCAAAGAATCAGACATGACTGACCGACTTTCACTTTGGCCTCTAGTTATTATTAAGTTGTACCTCTCAGCTATCCGACTTGAGTTCTTTCCAGTTCTGGTTAGGATGGTCATGTTAATACAGTAAGCAGATTGCATACCAATGATGTTAAACATTATTAGATTCTGTAGGATATGTAATGAAATTGAAGACAGAATCCCTGATTAGATGTAGTTTACCCATACATTTATAATCAATTGGAGAAGACTTCTTGAAAGGTGAATCCTAGAAGAGGGGGTAAAAAGTTTCCCAGAAAGGAAGTTAAGTAGAGTGTTTTAGGCAGAGTGAGTAGCCTAAAGAAGTGGGAAGAACATTCTGAATGGCACACAGATATCTTTAGCTGGAATAGATACTGGGTGGGCTTGAGTAACAGAGAAATGAACAGAAAACTTTGGAGGACTGACAGAGAACTTCAAATTTGATCAACAGAGATCACAGTAAACTTTCCATGTGAAAAATGGTGTTGCATTCAGCTAATCCTAGAAAGAGTACTAGGAAGCTGTTGGCATAATCTAGCTATAAGGTAGAGAAGGTAAAGCAAGCGGTTGATGTGAAGGAGAATCATAGTAGGATGACTAAGAGTATAGGTGCTGCAGCAAGATTTCCCAGGTTCAGATCCCAATTCTACCACTTCCTAGCTCCTTTTTTGGGAGACAATAAGAGTACTTACCCTGTAATGTTCCAAGCTTCAATTTTGTGCTTGACACGTGATAAATGTTAGCTATTACTGAAATCATATTAGTGGATGAGCTTACCAAGGAAGGAAGGGAGAAAGAATAAAATGCCCTTCAGGCAGCTCCGATGAATATTTGGAACCTTTTGTAATCTAAATTGTAGTTGAAATCACTATGAATGCATAAACTGCCTGGGTGAGTTCAGAGGAAAGAAAAACAGAAAGCCCAGGATGGACAGAGGAGACAATAGAAAGAGCAGTCAAAAAAAATTATAAGAAAACTCCATGGACCAGCATATTAAAACCTCAGAGAATAATAGTCGTATGAAACAATGGTTGCTCAGCAGGGTATTGAAAATCCTAGATGAATGTCTTCTTTTCAGCTTGCTGAGTTGGTTCTCTGCTTGCTCTGGCCTAGGTATTACCATCATTTTTGCACATTGCATCATTTTAAATGGTGTTACTGGAGTAAGAGCCAATCACAATGTTGTATAAGCGCCTGTCATCAGCGAGCATTAGAACTAAATGATACATTATTTGTCCTTAGGGAATTGAGTATAATCTCTAAATCTTCCAAGGGGACTAATTTGGTGATGACAAGAGCACATTTTTTCCCATTGGGTACCAGATCCACCCTTGGTTGAGACCAATTTCCTTCCTTCCCACTGAAGGCTGGAGACAGTAAGGAGAGGAAGCTCAGGAGATGAAGCCACAAAGTAGCTGATGTTGCTGCAAATGGTCTAGCGTTAGTCCGATGCCTGCTCCAGCTGAGGCTGCGTGTCTTGTGACAGGTGGTTATTATGCCTGAGGTTTGGAGTGAATGGTAGAGCACTGGCCTAGGAGTGGAGGTAAAGAAGATAGATAAGAAAGAGAGACATGAGAGGACAGACTCTCTGTAGGGTTTTTGTGTGTTCAGTTTCCATTACTGCTTAAAGAATGGATATATAGAACTTCAATTAATGGCAGCTTGGCGAATGCACCTTTCTTCGTTTCAACCTTAACTGAAAGCTGCTGCTGCTGCAGCTGCTGCTAAGTCGCTTCAGTCGTGTCCGACTCTGTGCGACCCCATAGACGGCAGCCACCAGGCTCCGCCGTCCCTGGGATTCTCTAGGCAAGAATACTGGAGTGGGTTGCCATTTCCTTCTCCAGTACATGAAAGGGAAAAGTGAAAGTGAAGTCGCTCAGTCGTGTCTGACTCCCAGCGACCCCATGGGTCTGCAGCCTACCAGGCTCCTCCGCCCATGGAATTTTCCAGGCAAGAGTACTGGAGTGGGGTGCCATTGCCTTCTCCGTAACTGAAAGCAGTAGGATTAAAGTGCTTAGAGGGACAGAAGCCACCATAGATGGGGAAGGATCTTACCAAGGCGATCAAAGAAGTAGGTTTTGCAGGTCTGGAGGCTGTGTATCGTAGCAAGAGAGAGCCATTTCATTTATCCTCCATAAACACCTTACAGTTCTTTGTCTCTATATATCACATGAGCCAACAATTATTTGTTAGAAAAAGATGCCTGCAATGGTTTAGCCTCTCTATAATTAGGGTGACTATATAATTTATCCTTCAAACCTTCTAGTTTTTATATTTATTTATTTATATATATTTTTTATTGCTCTGGGTGTTTGTTGCTTTGTGAGGGCTTTATCTAGTTGCAGCAAGCACAGGCTACTCTTCATTGAAGTGCACAGGCTTCTCATTGTGGTGGCTTCTCTTGCTGTAGAGCACAGGCTCTAGGCACACTGGCTTCAGTAGTTGCAGCACGTGGGCTCCGTAGCTGTGGCTCATAGACTTAGTTGCTCTGCGGCAGGTGTAATATTCATGGGCCAGGTATTGACCCTGTGTCCCCTGCATTGGCAGGTGGATTCTTCCCTTGGCAGGGAAGTCCCAAACCTTCTGTTGATACAATGAATACTTTCACTGGGACAACAAGCATAAAGTCGGTCTATCCCAGACTGATTGGAATATGTAATCGTCCTCCTTACAACCCATTTCAAAAACTTTTTTGTTCATGTAGCACTGTGGTTAAGGTACAGACTCTGGAGCCAGACCCACTAAGTTCAAATCCCAGTTCTGCTGGCAACTAGCTATGTGACCTTGACATGTCACTTAACTTCTCTGCAACTCAGTATCTTCAGCAGTGAAATGAGGCATAATGATTGCTCTAACATCTGAGGGCTAAAAGTACTAAGTGAGTTAGTGTGCGGACAAGCACTTAGAACAATTCCTAGTAGATAGTGTGAGCCGAGTTGTAATTGTTCTTGTTATTTCAAACTCTCTAGGATAAGGAACCTAATCTTACAGACCTGACACCTGCCTTCTTGCCCCATGCCCTGACATGGATTTGCATTCAGCAAGAGTTTGTTGAATGGTTGGACGAATAAGAAAAAGAAGGAATAAATAAAAGAAAAAAGGAACAGAATTTTTATCCTTTATTTTCATTTTTTTATTGATTCTTTATTCCCTCACTATTTTTAGGTTACTTTGTAGCACAAGGACACTGAAACGCACTCAAAAAATCTTTCAAATGTCTGTCTAACCTAGCCTTTACTGTACCCTGGAATCCCTTGGTCTTGAGCTTTCCTGTTATTACCTGGCCTGTAACCAGCACTGACCACTTCTCACAATCTGCTCTTTCATCTGCCTGACTCTACCAAGCTTGGAGACCTTGCTCTAGAAAGTTACATCCCCTCCATCTTGAGCCTCCCTCTCACCCCTCTAGGTCATCACAGAGCACTAACCTGAACTCCCTATGCTATACAACAACTTCCCACTAACGAGCTATTTTACACATGGTAGTGTACATATATCAGTGCTACTCTCTTAATTTGTCCCACCCTCTCCTTCCACCCCCACAGCCCCTGCCATACCCACAGATTTGTTCTCTACATCTGCATCTCTATTCCCCTGCAGATAGTTTCATCAGTACCATTTTTCTAGATTAATATATATTTATTTTATCTGGCTGTGCTGAGTCTTAGTGGCAGCACATAGGCTCTTTGATCTTCACTGCAGCATTTGGGATCCTTGGTTGTAGCATGCAACATCTTTTCTTTTCTTTTTTTTTAGTTACAGCATGCAGAATCTTTAAGTTGCAGCATGTATGATCTAGTTTCCTGACCAAGAATCAAACCTAGAACCACTGCATTGGGAGCATGGCGTCTTAGCCACTGGGACTACCAGGGAAGTCCCTACTATTAACACTTTAATCCCTATATCCAGTGACTTCTTCTGAGGCCTTGCCCTCCTCAGTCTCCCTGTAGCATGGTATGTTGCTGATCACCGTGTCTTTCATGAAATATGTTCCTTAGCGTCCTTAACTTGGGTTCATCTTGGTTACCCTTTTGCCTCTTTAATATGTCTTTGCCTCTTCTATCTGCCAAGACAGAGGTGTTCCTCCAAAGTTCATCTCTTCCCTTTATGATCACTCAAGTCCTTTGATGATCTCAAACATTTCTAGGCCCTTTACAATCTCCTCAGTGCAGATGGCCCCAGATCTGTATTCCTAGCCCAACAAATCTCCCATGCTTCTAGTCTACATTTTTAGCATTCTGCTGGACTTCTTCATTTACTACAAACTAGACTCTTCTTCTCAACACATACTCCTAAACCAGTTCTACCTTCTGGGTTTCCTGTCTCTGATAATAGCATATTTCATCTTCCCATCCCATCCCCTAGACTTCAAAGTTCAAATTACTTTTATGCGTCATTCACCTAATTAGTCTCCACATTCCATTAGTCTCCTAATTAGTCTCAATTCTACCTCTGTCTCTCTCAAACCCATACCTTCACTTCCGTAACCACTGCCTCTAGCCAGGGTGCCATCTCTCATCTCACATAGCACACCAGCCTGCTAACTGCTCCCATTTCTTCCACTCTATTTTTCCAATTTATCCTGACTCTTCCACCATTGACTTCCCTGGTGGCTCAGAGGTTAAAGCGTCTGCCTCCAATGCGGGAGACCTGGGTTCGATCCCTGGGTCGGGAAGATCCCCTGGAGAAGGAAATGGCAAACCACTCCAGTGTTCTTGCCTGGAGAATCCCATGGACGGAGGAGCCTGGCAGGCTACAGTCCACAGGGTCGCAAAGAGTCGGACACGACTGAGCGACTTTCCTTCCTTCCACCATTCCCTTTCCTAGTAATGTTTTATAGACACAAAAACACAAAGTCTACAATCTAGGCACTCTTATTTTCCCAGATGTAATTTCTACTGTTGGTCTTTACGCACACTACTCTCCAGCTGATCAAAACTTCATGATTTAGGACTTCCAGGTGGTCTCAGTGGATAAGCATCCCCCTGCAAATGCAGGGGACATAGGTTTGATCCCTGGCCTGGGAAGGCTCCACATGCTACAGAGCAACTGAGCCCGTGTGCCACAACTACTGAGCTGGGGCTCTAGAGCCACAACTACTGAGCCCACGTGCTGCAACTGCTGAAGCCTGTGCGCCTAGAGCCTGTGCTCCACAACAAGAGAAGCCCGCGCACTGCAACGCAGAGTACCACCACTCTCCACAACTGGAGAAAGCCTCTGCCCAGCAACGAGGACTTAGTGAAACCAAGAACAAAAATAAATAAAATTAAAAAAAAAAAACATGTTTCAGAATAAGTCCCACACTCTCCACTTCTGAGTCACATCTTCTTGTATTAGTTTCCTGGGGCTTCTATAAGAAAACACCACAAAATGGGTGGTTTCAGACAACAGAAACATATACCTTCATAGTACCAGAGGCTAGAAGCCTGAAATCAACGTGTCAGCAGAGCCATGTTCTCTGTAGAGGCTCTTGGGGAAGAATCCTTTCTTGCTTCTTCTGACTTCTGGTGGTTGCAGGCAATCCTTCATGCTCCTTTAGCTTGTAAGTGCTTCACTCCAGTCTCTGCCTCCATCTTCATATGGTCTTCTCCTCTACCCAGGAGAGGGTCCAGATTTCACTACCAATCTGTGTCCAAATGCCCTGCTTCTTATAAGGACTCTAGTCATGGAATTAGGGCCAGCTCTAATCCAGTTCAACCTCATCGTAACTTGGTTACTTCTGTAAACTCTATTTCCAAATGAAGCCATGCTCACAGCTTTTGGTGAGTAGAACTTTAACATGCCTTCCAAGGAGACACGGTTTGGCCCATAACACTTCCCCACAGAGATGGATTCCTCCCTCCATCCAACCCCATCTGTCAAAATCCTTCTACTGCTTCAGAGTCTGATTGATTTTCTCCTCTTCATCAAGTTGCTCATAATTCCTTCTTACCCCCTCCCTTAAAGTAATAGTGTATTTTGCCCCTTTTATCAGTTCAGTTCAATTTTTTATGTTCAGTTCAGAATTTTTATGTTTTAAATATGTAAATAATTCTTCACTGTTAGGTTGTTAAAAAGATATGGTATTCCCAGTCCTATATCGGTTTCTTTTTGATTCTTGCAAAGTTTAACTTGGAAAAAGATGGAATAACTCATGAGTATGTACTCATATCTTAATTAGAGTAGATATCTATGCTAGTTTATCAGCTAGAGTTGAAATATATATTCATGTATGTGTCTATGTGTGTATGTATATGTATTCATGCAATGGCTGAAATCTGATTAATCTCCCAAATAGATTGAGCACATGCTCAGTGAGAGCATTCTGACCCTGGGTTTTTAGTCAAGGACATGGTTCTCTATTTAATGCATATTTGGGACTGACAGACAGAATTACTAAGGATCAGCAGTCATGGGGAGAAAAGGAAAAACCAGTGAAACAGTAGACTGAAATGGTGTTTAAAGGCCAGTTTCTCTGCATTCACTCACTCTACAGAAAAGGTCCTAGGGGCTGTGGGGAAATAGGTGGCCTCCAGGCTGTGAGCTAATGCTGCACGGGCTGCTGTTTGCATAGCTGCACAGCCCTAGGAGAGACCTGGGAAAGCTAGCTTGAATTCCAACGAATATTTACAATTACACTGCTCCAGAGCCGAATGCAATCACAGCGCTCCAGTCTACAGGTTTTATGCATCAAAAGAAAATGAGAGGAGAGCAGCAAAGATGGAGTTGCCTTTGGAGCGACTTATAAACACAGATCTCACCGCTTGTGGCAGAACTAAAATGCTTTATTTCTGATAGGAGCAATTTATTCTTCAGGCATCCGCCTTGATACTAGAAAGTGCCTGACTGGGTTTTGAAGTGAGAAAGTCTTCAGTAGATGGTTTTTAATTCTGAGCAAGGGAAAGGTATGGAAGGAATTGTATAATTTTGGTTTTGCTTCCTAACAGAAGACCCCAACGTGAGTGAGAAACCCCCTAAGCCCATCACAAACTCCCTCTTCTTTCAGTCTGTGTTTTTATCCTGGTCTCATAACTCGTTCTTTCTTCCCAGGGCAGCCCTGGGGAAAGCTACCACCATTTTGTGTCCCCAGTTTACAGCCTTTGGATATTGATTGCCAGTAATGCATGCAACCCCCTCACTCATTTCATCTCATGAGTTGTTGATTCACACCAAAGATCTGGAGAAAACTGGATGGGAAAAATTAGTCAGAGCCTCTTGGACCCAGTGAGGCAATTTTTAACTTTCAGAGGTGCAAGACTGGATGAAATTGAATGTTTTAAAAGGACTCTGTCAGAACCTGGTTTTATGGCTCAGCTGACTAATCTCTTGGACTATTAAGATTTATATTGGATTACTATTTTTGCTAGCAGCCTGGATTGATGCCCTAAGCAGAAGTCCTCTCTACTACCCATCCATACTTTTACCCACTTTGCCTATTTTTCCCATCAAGATGCTGCTGTCTCACATCCATTCACCTTCTTGCTGTCCCCTTCTACCACTAATCTACACATCCTTTCACGTAACATCTCTCCACTTGTCAGTATATATCCAAGCTTGGAGCTAGCAGGGTCATGTGCCTGTATTTGTGTGACTAGCCATTGGTAAATCTGAGAAAGCACGTTTCCTTCTCAAATTATAATTCTTCAGATTCTCAGTTGGTTCTAGACACAGTAGAATTACCAAACCACTGGGAGGAAAAAGAAGCTTCAGGTCCCCATGGTGTCTATCAGCCTTCCCTTATTCTTTGTTGCAGATAAATCGTATTTTTCCACCATATGTAAGTGATATGCAAACACAGCTTCAGGGAACTCCTCCTTTTAACAAGATTGCTCCCTCTAAACTTTCCTTCAGGGAAATTCTGTAACAGCTATAGCTGTCATTCGGTAAGTCCCTACTGTGTACAAAGCAGCATATGGTCAATGAATGTACAATACATGTGTAAAAATTTGTTGTAAAAACCCATGGATGTAGGGTTGCTAAATGTATGACAAAGAATCACCTTAAAGTAAAATAATTGATTGGGTCATTACTCTTATGGCCAAAGAAGTACTACACTGCAGCTTAGTAACCCCAGGAGGTAAAGATGTACAACATTATTAGTCTCTGCTGCTGCTGCTAAGTCGCTTCAGTCGTGTCCAACTCTTAGCGACCCCATGGACTGTAGCCTACCAGGCTCCTCCGTCCATGGGATTTTCCAGGCAAGAGTACTAGAGTGGGGTGCCATTGCCTTCTCCGTTATTAGTCTCTAGAGAAATGGAAATCAAAACCACAAGAGATACCACTTTATACCCTCTGTGCTGTGCTGTGCTTAGTCTCTCAGGCATGTCCGACTCTTTGCAACCCCATGGACTGCAGCCTGCCAGGCTCCTCTGTCCTTGGGGATTCTCCAGGCAGGAATACTGGCATGGGTTGCCTTGACTTCCTCCAGGGGATCTTCCCAACCCAGGGATCAAACCCAGGACTCCCGCTATACCCTCTAGGATGGTCATAATTTTTCAAAAAGTAGAATATAATTAGCATTGGCAAAGATGTGGAGAAACTGGGACTGTAATGCATCACTGATGGGAATGTAAAATGGTGTAGATGCTATGGAAAACATTCCTCCAAAAGTTAAACAGAGACTTGCCATATGGCCCAGCAGTTCTACTCCTATATATATGCACAAAAGAATTAAAGGCACGTATTCAAACAAAAACTTGTACATAAATGTTCATATCAACTCTATTCACGTTAGTCAAAAAGTGAAAACAACCCAAATTCATTAAGAGATGAATGAATAATAAAATGTGATATATCCCTACAATGAAATATTATTTATCCATGAAAAGGAATGATACATACTACAACAGAGCTTGAAACCTTGAAAAATAAGTTTCACACCTTAAAAATATTATGTTAAGAAGACCACATGTTATATGATTCCCTTTATATCAAGTATTCAGAATAGGCAAATCTGTAGAAACAGAAAGTAGGTTAGTGGTTGCTTAGAGCTGAGGAGAATGGAGTGGGGTGGGAGGAAGTGGAGGAGTGATAGATAAAATGTACAGGGTGTCTGTGGTAATGAAAATATTTTGAAACTACCCATGATGATGCTTGCACATATCTGTGCATATACTAAAAATCATTGAACTGTACACATCAAATGAATAAATTTATGGTATATGAATTATTTCCCAATAAACCTGTTTTACAAAAAAAAGAAAAGCAATGTATAAGTCATACTAAAAAAGTATTAGCTCAATACTTTATGACTGTACCTAATATTTTTAGGTAAAGAATATTGTTATCTGTTGTGTTGACTTATTTCAGAAGTTTGGTTCCAACCAACTTTTAGCTATTTTTAGAAGTTCATTCTACTGTTGAGTGGTGAACATTGGCCAGCAATGTTAACATCCAAAATAATGGCCAGGGGTCATGAAACAAATGCCCAGAGAAAAGTTCTCAACATTTTTACTTGCATATGTGAAACAAGTGGATTTTCTCTGGAAATGACTTCAGATAGGGCAACTCTTTTGGAGATATAAATTTTAAAAAAGTCACACTTCACATATCTATATATATATATAGGTGCTGTGCCATGCTCAGTTGCTCAGTCGTATCCAACTCTTTACAACCCCATGGACAGTACTGCACCTGCTCCTCTGTCCATGGGATTTTCCCAGCAAGAATACTGAAGTGGGTTGTCATCTCTTCCTCCAGGGGATCTTCTTGATCCAGAGATTTAACCCGCATCTCCAGAGTCTCCTGAGTCTTCTGCATTGCAGGCAAATTCTTTACTACTGAGCCTCCAGATCAGTCAGTTCACTCAGTCATGTCCGACTGTTTGCGACCCCATGGACTGCAGCACGCCAGGCCTCTCTGTCCATCACCAACTCCCGAAGCCTACTCAAACTCATGTCCATCACATCAGTGATGCCATCCAACCATCTCATCCTCTGTTGTCCCCTTCACCTCCCGCCTTTCAATCTTTCCCAGCATTAGGGTCTTTTCTAATGAGTCGGTACTTCGCATCAGGTGGCCAAAGTATTGGAACTTCAGCTTCATCATCAGTCCTTCCAATGAATATTCAGGGTTGATTTCCTTTAGGATTGTCTGGTTTGATCTCCTTGCTGTCCAAGGGACTCTCAAGAGTCTTCTCCAACACCACATTTCAAAAGCATCAATTCTTCGGTGCCTAGCTTTCTTTGTAGTCCAGCTCTCACATTCTTACATGACTACTGGAAAAACCATAGCTTTTTTGGCAAAGTAATGTCTCTGCTGTTTAATATTCTGTCTAGGTTGGTCATAGCTTTTCTTTCAAGGAGGAAGCATCTTTTAATTTCATGGCTGCAGTCACCATCTGCAGTGATTTTGGAGCCCAAAAAAATAAAGTCTCTCACTGTTTCCATTGTTTCCCCATCTATTTGCCATGAAGTGATGGGACCAGATGCCATGATCTTAGAATTGAGTTTTAAGCCAACTTTTTCAGTCTCCTCTTTCACTTTCATCAAGAGGCTCTTTAGTTCTTCTTTGCTTTCTGCCAAAAAGGTTGTGTCATCTGTGTATCTGAGGTTATTGATATTTCTCCCAGCAGTCGTGATTCCAGTTTGTGTTTCATCCAGCCCAGTATTTTGCATGATGTATTCTGCATATAAGTTAAATAAGCAGGGTGAGAAAATACAGCCTTGACATATCCCTTTCCCTATTTGGAACCAGTCTGTTGTTCCACGTCCAGCTCTAACTGTTGCTTCCTGACCCTGCATACAGATTTCTCAGGAGGCAGGTCAGGAGATCTGCTATTACCTTTGGTATATATTGGTGTATATATAAAATTGGGAATAGGTAAAATATAAGATGTGTGTGTGTGCACGTGTGTATATGTGTATATTCAGACTCTGATTTTTAACAGGACAAGTAGAAGGAAATGCAAATAATTTTTTTCTACTTATTCAACAGACACTTACTGGCCTCTTAATATATGGTACAAGTATCATATGACAAATTTTTCAAGATAATCACTTATCTGATTAAATGGGGATAATCCAGATTTTTTGTAAATTCCAGAATTTAGACCAAAGGGAAGAAACCAAATAATCCACCACTGCTAAAGAGCAAACTTTGGGCACTTCCCTGGCAGCCTAGTGGTTAAGACTTTGCCCTCCAATGAATGGGGTGAAGGTCTGATTCCTGGTGGGGGAGCTAAGATCCAACATGCCTTGTGGCCAAAAAACCAAAACATGAAACAGAAATAATATTGTAACAAATTCAATAAAAACTTTAACATAAAAAAAAAAAAATCTTAAAAAAAAAGAGCCAACTGTGTAAGATAATCAACAGAGACTAGTATAATATTCCCCTGAGAAGTTCTTGGTCGATTTTTTTTTTTTTTTTTGGTAATTATTTTTTAGAGTTCCTAAAAGTACCTTTGACCAAAAGTGGCATAACTAATTGTCTAGATAATAATTTGTGTATGATTTCCATTGACCTACAAAGAAGAATCCATCTTCAACTCTTGCATTAATTTTAGGTCCTCCAACACTAGGTACTATGTTACATTTTATGCAAATGTTTCCTGTTGGCCTTATTAACTGATGAAAACTGCATATTAATACAAAAGAAAGATATTATAGGTATTGGTGGTACCTTTGAAATCCTGTCCACCGTGCTAATGATCTTTGGGTAAAAGAAGACACTTGTGTATTTCTATAGAATTATTTTAGGTTTCTGTCATTTTTTCCTTCTGCTAAAAATGTACTCAGTAAAGTCATAATAACTAGCTAACTAATTGCCTCCCCCACTGATGTTCAACTTCTATAGCAACTGGTTTCGAGTGGAAATTTAGCCAGCAAATTATTTCTGTGAACTCAGGTGAAACTCTAATGATACCACCACATAAGAGAAAAGCTGCCACCATCATACAAAAAAAGTTAGCGCAAAGCACATTGATATCTAAGAGAGGCCCTTTCAACCCTGCAGGCAGTGGTGTTTTCAAAAGTTTGCAAGCTGACTATTTTATCTGGTATTGTTTGAATGTTCAGATGTCCCCCAGAAGGACAGATAGCATTTTTTTCTAACCTTGAAATAGACATTCAATGGAAATGGGAAATAATGAGATTTCCCTGTACATTTCTGCTAATACATCAGTTCTCTCTAAAGGTTCATACATTCAAGATTTAGTTCCTTGGTCAATTTGGATCCGCAACCCACCTTCCAAAACTGTTAGTTTGTATTGGTGATATATGACTTTTACTTATCAAGGGAAAAAAATGTTATTTATATACAAAGTTATAATCTACCTGGATTCCTACCTCTAGATAACTATCGGGCCAGTCACATCACCCTTTTATGTTTATGAGTACATTTATAAAACACACATAAAATACACAAAATGATACCCAGAGGAATAAAGGACAAGTACAAGTTACATTTGTTGTAAACATACTTCATGCCAGCTGTTGTACTTGATGTTTCATTTTAGTCCTCAAAATAACTTTACGATCAATGAGATTCCCATGTTACAGACAAGAAAATGGAAGTTCAGAGACACTCAGCCTGTTACCTTTGACAAATGGTGGTACAAAGATTCAAACCCAAATGGAAAGTCAAAATCTTTTAAAATGTTCAAAGTCTTACACACACACACTCCCACCCCTTATATCTCAGATCTCATTATCTCCTCTCTTCCTGTCCTCCAATCCTGCAAAGCTGCTCCCACCTCAAGGTCTTTGCAGTGGCTGTTCTAGCTAGCCATATCTAAATGGCTCATCCCCTCACATTCTCATGTCTTGACTCAAATATAACCTAATGAGTGAGGTTTCTCCTGATCATCCTATTTAAAACCACAGCCTACTCCCCAGTTCCAATCTTTCTTAACTTTCCATTTTCTTTTTTCTGTAGTGTTTTCCACCTTCTAATGTTATCTTTATTGTTTGCTGAAGACCCAGAGAGAAGGAAAGTAGCCCTTTCTTCTCTGCCTGCTTGTAGCCTCCTAGGCCCAAAGAAGAGGTCTGTGTTCTGTTTGGCATTCGCAGTCTTGAGGGATGAAAAGTAGATCTGAGCTTGGATTACATTTCGAGTTGGTTAAAATTCAGAATTTCATAATGAACAGTCACAAGGCTTAATGGATTTTGTGCTCTGCTCTCACTGTTAGATGTTTGTTGAAATTCAGCATGGAACTAATGCGTCTTTGAAAGTCATCTTAAACTTTCTAATAACCCCTAAGCCTGTTGGAAGAAAGGCAATGAGAGAAAACAAGTTCTTATCATTTCATTGGTGTAGTTCTTTGTAGGTCTGAAATGAACTCGCTTTTTTCAGTTTATTAAAGGTATGTAATTTGGGGCTGACTCGGCATATAATATGGGAAAATAGTGTATCAAAAACTTAGGAAATGGTTAAATAAACAAACCTTCTTAAAAATGCACAAACTGTCTCCTTTCAGACTTTTTTCAATGTGTGTGTGTGATTATATACCAGAAGGAAAGTTAGTGAGTTACTATTTCTAAATTGGTGATCATTATTTTCTTTAAAGCCTTTGACTGTATAGATCACAACAAACTGTGTAAAATTCTTAAACAGATGGGAATACCAGACCTTACCTGTCTCTTGAGAAATCTGTATGCAGGTCAAGAAGCAACAGTTAGAACCAGACATGGAAAAACGGACTGGTTTCAAATTGGAAAGGGAGTACATCAAGGCTGTATATTGTCACCTTGCTTATTTAACTTATATGCAGAGTACATCATGCAAAATGCCAGGCTGGATGAAGCACAAGCTGGAATCAAGATTGCTAGGAGAAATATCAATAACCTCAGATACGCAGATGATACCACCCTTATGGCAGAAAGCAAAGAGGAATTAAAAAGCCTCTTGATGAAGGTGAAAGAGGAAAGTGAAAAAGGTGGCTTAAAACTCAGCGTTCAAAAAACTAAGATCATGGCATCCGGTCCCATCACGTCATGGCAAATAGATGGGAAACCAATGGAAAAGCGACAGGCTTTTTTTTCTTGGACTTCAAAATCACCGCAGATGGTGACTGCAGCCATGAAATTAAAAGATGCTTGCTCCTTGGAAGAAAAGCTATGACAAACCTAGACAGCATATTAAAAAGCAGAGACATTACTTTACCAACAAAGGTCCATCTAGTCAAAGCTATAGTTTTTCCAGTAGTCATGTATGGATGTGAGAATTGGACCATGAAGAAAGCTGAGTGCCAAAGAATTGATGCTTTTGAACTGTTGAAGAAGACTCTTGTGAGTCCCTTGGACTGCAAGAAGATCCAACCAGTCAATCCTATAGGAAATCAGTCCTGAATATTCATTGGAAGGACTGATGCTGAAGCTGAAGCTCCAATACTTTGGCAACCTGATGTGAAGAACTGACTCATTGGAAGAGACCCTGATGCTGGGAAAGATTGAAGGCAGGAGGAGAAAGGAATGACAAAGGATGAGACGGTTGGATGGCATCACCAACTCAATGGACATGAGTTTAAGTAAGCTCTGGGAGTTGGTGATGAACAGGGAAGCCTGGCATGCTGCAGTCCATGGGGTTGCAAAGAGTCGGACACAACTAAGTGACTGAACAACAACAAATTTTCTTTATATTTGAAAGTTTTCAAAGTTTTTTTTTTACCATAAATTTCTATTGTTTGTATAACCACAAGAGCAACTAATTTTATTGCTCGTGTTTAGAAATTATAGATCATTTTCTTTGAAGATCTACAAAAGATATTCCCTATATTCATCATGTTGCTTTGAATCTATTTGCTCTCTCTTAAGCCTTGCCATGAGAGTAAAAGCAACAAAAGTATTTTACTAATTAAAAGGTATTCTAATAGTTTCTCATGCTAAAAACCATTTTAAAAATCATGAAGAACCATTTATTCAACAAGCTTTTATTCTTCTGGAGCTAATGAAAACATACAACCAGACATAGTAGGTATGTTTTTCAAACTTTGGAGAATGGATCCATAGCAAGTGGTGCTCCCATCTCCCACCTCCCTACACGTTCATCTACTTCAAATTTTCTTTAATTTCTTCATAAATTTACCAAAGGTCCTAGGGTCCTAGGGTCACATCTAAACTACTTGTCTCGTCAACTTAACAGATGAAAAAAAAAAAAAAAAGACCCAGCCAGGAGAGACTGAAATGGAGGGACCTCGTTTCAAGCCCAGGCTTTCAGAGAGGTAAACCACATACCTAATCCTCACTAATAGATTCCAGAAAGAACATGGTTGAAACTTCCCTTGATCTTTTTTTTTTTTTTCTTACACAAATTTAATACTTTGATTGCTTATAACCAAAAAGCAGTATTTAAAGAAACAGCGCAGGTCACTTTTATTATATTCAGCACAGTTAGCAAGATACTACCTTGAGTAGCTGTTTCAAGGGCTCACACTTCAAAAAGTAATTGACCTAAACTCTCCTTCCTGCTCCGCTCTCCAGTGAGTCTTGGCCGTGTGCAGCCCTCCCTTGTGTCTCACACACGGAAGAGATACAGTAGGTCCTGGGAAGCATGAGAATCTAGGCCACTGTGACTAAAACCAACTCAAACATTACTTTAATGTCTGTGTTTAGTTTGCTAAGAATTCTCAACTCCAGTGGGCCCCCAAGGGCTGACAGCCCCACTCTGAAATGAATCGGATATTGATTTATAGGGAAGAACACTGGAAAGTGATTACACCTGCCCTGGTCCCATCTGGTTGGGAGATGATGAAATGGAGTTCTGTGTCTCTGCTTTCAAAGTATTTGTAATGATTTGATCATAAGCAACATTACGAAACATACATATCTGAAAGAAGAAACTGTATCATGAGTAGCCTAATGTTACCTAATTTATTTTGTTAATTCCACCAAGAACGCCATTGCAAGAACTCTTGGGGGGCACATGGTCATGAATTCAGTCACCTTATCTGGTGATATTCACATTCCAAGGTCATTTCATTGCTTTGCCCCCATGTTGTGTTTTAGTTTGTAAATTATCTGCCCACAATAGTCTTAGGATAAGTGTGTAACTGGTTAATGTTTTTTACAACCTGCAGGAACACTAATTTGAAGTTTTAAATATCCAACGCGTAAACTGGTTGTAGAAATTCTATCAGCATCAACTAACCATTGTTCCATACATTTTTGGAACAAAATGGAATCAACAAACATCTTGGTACATGATCTTCCTGGAGTGTTTTTGTGGCTTTCTCGCATTATTTTGGAGAATAATGTTGTTGCTATCATTTCAGAGCACTTACGGAAGCAGACTCAGTATTGAAGCTCTGATTCATTTATAAAGCCATATGTTACAAATCACAGCTTTCTGTTTGGTACGAGATGGATCATGGCAGATGTTAAACTGGAAGATTTTTGTATTACCTGAGGTTCTGTGCTAGCAAAGAAAGGCACAGAAACCAAATTTCTAACTAATATTCACGCTTCTTGTATGTGTCATTGTATTAGCAAGTGTTCTCATTGTGTTCTTCAAACAAAACCATAGCCATCACCCTTTAAATTATTAAATTAAAGAGGATTAAAAAAGGGATATACACTTAGCCTTCGTTTCATAAAGAGTGAAGAAGGCAAAAAAAAGATGAAATAGGTACATGGCTGGGGGATGGAAACAAAATCAAGCTCCTTGGAGCCTAATATTATATGAATATGAGCAAAAACCATATGAAGTCACTTAATAATGAGGTCAAGAATGCTGAATAATTTAACGTACCCTTGGATCTTGATTTGTGACTGTCCCAAACTAATATTTCACAAGCCACATTGCACCTTGTCACAGAGTCCTATTTCTCACTCAAGATAATGCCCAAGTATTAATGGACGCAATTTGGTGGAAATTACCTAATTGGCTGCAGTCACTTCAACTTGAATGTGACATTTTGGATTGTTCTGTAGTCACAAGGATAAGTTAGAAGCTTGAGCAGCAGAATTGCTCTTTGTGATAATTGTAGCATAAGCTTGTGTTATCACCGAAGCTTATTATTTTGCAAGTTGTACACTCAGCTTTTTTAAAAAATTGTACTGTAAGGGAAAAATCCCTGAGGAGGCTTCTTTTCTCTCCTGGTTCTTCTAATACCCCCAGAGGAGGATGACCAAACAAAATGCTGTGTGATTGTGTTTAAGTGCCCTTAACAACATGCCACCTGATAAAATATCTTAGTAGCATGAATTAAACAGTTGCTTAATTCTCTGTATTCTTTAGGGTTTTGTGCTTATTCAGCCACCCAAATTACTGCTAGTGAATGACATCAGTAAGGGTACTCTTTCTGTCTCAGGGAAATTGTGTACTTACCTCTCCATCAGACAGGTAAATGATGAGTAGGAAGTCCGCTTCTTACTAGCATTGTCATTGGCTTCCACTTTGTACATAAGCACAGTGAGCATAAAAACAGTAAGCTTACTCCTACACAAGGTGAGGGCACCAAACAGTGGACATCTTTCTCTGATTAGTAATTCTTTGTGTCGACTTAAAAAATATTCACAGCCTAAAAGTTGAGAGTTATATTTCGGACTTCAAGTCTGCGATACAGAATTTCAAGTGACCCTAAGAGAACTGCTCTGAGGAGGCGTGGGGAGGAGCCAGGTTATATAAGAGTTTCACAACAAAGGGCAGGTAGTCAGAACATCAAAAGTTTATTTAAAAAAAAAAAAAAGACTACTACCAATTAAAGAATACCAGATATGTCAAGTTAAGGAATTTAGTGCTTTTCTATCTGGGAAAATGCAAGAATCTGGGCTCACTGAAATCATTCCTTTGATATATTGCTCAGTTATCTGGGGCCAGTATCCTGTTTTCACATCCTGAGCTCCCTCAGGGCTCACCGTAGGGAGTGGTTGCAGCCTGGTGGCTGCTGGATGGCAGGTATTCTCTCCTTCCTGACTTCCTTCAGGGCTTACCGGCTCACCATCTACAGTGGCTACAATTGCTGGTGACCGTGACACCCTTCTTTATTGATATGGCAGGAAACATTCCATTTCTCATTTGTTTTTCAATAATGCTTTATAGTTTCTGGAGGACATGTCTTCCCACCTCCCTCTCTTCCTTCCTTCCTTCTAAATTCATTGAGTAAATAAGAGGATCCAGGCCCTCTTGTTGGGCACTGAAGATACAAAGATAAAGGAAACATAATCTCTGTCCTCAAGGAGTTCCCTGGTTAAGAAAGAGAGAAAGAAGAATAACCAGTTAATTACAAGCCTGTACAATGAGTGCTCTAACCTTATGTACTTCAGAAAATGCTAAGAAGTCAGGAAGCCTAACAAAAAGTAACTCTGGGGCCAGGTCTTGAAGGATGAACAGGTTTTGCAACTGGAGAGGATGCAGTGATGAGAGGGGATTGGTGAAGTGATTACCTTAAACAGAAGAGACAGCAGGTGTGAGGATGTCGAAGTGTGGAATACATGGCAGGTGAGGCCACATCAGAAAGGATCATATATGCCTTTGTGCAATAATAGACTATATATTCTATTATTTATTGTAGAATTTATTATTTCATATGTGTATCTGCCCCCTGTTCCTGGCACAGAGCTCCTAAATCCCATGAAATTCCCTGGGTTATAGGAATGTCTTTTGTTCTAATATGGTGACTCTCAGTGGCCTCTTAGGTAGCTTCAGCATGGGGGCATTGATCACCGAAAGACCAAGCCATGATTAGAAGGTTGGAACTTTTGACTCAGGAGGGGGAGAGGGGCTGGAGTTTGAGTAAATGATTGATTATGTATTATGTAATGAAGTCTCCATAGAAATCTCAAAAGTATGGAGTTCAAAGAGCTCCCAGGTCAGTGAACACAACTGTGTGCTGGGTGTGGCATGGGGGGGTGGGGTATCCCAACTCCACGGGAGCAGAAGCTCCTGTGCTCTGGGTCCCTTCCACACTTCACCCTGTGTATCTCTTCATCTGGCTGTTCATCTGTATATTCCATCATATCCTTTATTACATAATAAACCAGCAAACGTGAGTTCTGTGAGCTATTCTAACAAATAATTGGACCTGAAGAAGGGGGTTGGGAAACCTCCTATTTTAGCCAAGTCAGGCTGAAGTTTTGAGTAACCTGGGGACCCTCGACTTGCAATTGGCATCTAAAATGGGGAGCAGTCTTTGTGGAAGAAGCCATCAACCTATGCGGCCTGTGCTAACTTTGATTAGTATCATAATTAAATTGAATTATAGGACTTGTTTGGTGTGGAAAACCTTTCCTAGACAGTGGGTACTATTAGCCAATGAAAGCTAATATAACAAGCTATAGCCTCCTCTCTCAACCAATAAGCATCAGTGTACCACTCTGCAAACAGTCTTACCCAATGAGCATTCTACCACACTGCTGGAGCTGAGTGCCTTTTGCAATGCTGGTGTTTATTCTGCCATGATCTCTCTTTTTGCAATTCATTTTTGCTCAGAGTGGCAGTTTTGATCCATGTGGCCAACAAAAGGTGTGCAAGTGCTGGTGCTGGAGCCAAGAAATAAAGACTGTCATGCTAGGTGTTCAAATACAAGTGCAGTAGTAGCTCAAGTGAATATCAAGGAAATGGTTGGAGAGAGCGTGTAACAATCAGCAGACAGAAACTGGTGGTGGTCTGACTTTGGGAGGGCACCATATAGAGCAGTGCATCTTGGGAAGACTGCACAAAACCTGGCTGCAGGGACCTTGGGACCTCAGGGATCCCAAAGGGAACAGAGTGGCCTTTGTCAGCCATTGCCATAATATTGGGAACACGTCTTTGCAGAGTCTACATTTTCAGGACCTTGTACATCACTAATTCAGAAGGTGGATCCCTCTCCTGAAATGAGTGCACCTTTGTGCAAAAATGAGTAAATGGGGAACTCATAGCTTATTAAGGTGTACCTATGGGGCCAGGCCATCTGGGTTTCAAACTCAGCTCCACCATTGACCAACTGTATCACCTTGGATATTGAACCTCAGTGACCTCAGATTCCCTATCTGTAAAATGGGAGTAGCAACACTGCCTACCAAATGGTGAGAACAGAATAGTACTTGTAAAGTGAAGTGAAAGTCGCTCAGTCATGTCCAGCTCTTTGCAACCCCATGGACTGTAGCCCACCACACTCCTCTATCCATGTAATTCTCCAGGCAAGAATATTGGAGGGGGTTGCAAAACTTCTACAAGGAATCTTCCCAACCCAAAGATTGAACCCAGGTCTCCTGCATTGCAGGCAGACTCTTTACCATCTGAGCTGCCAGGGAAGACCACCAATATTTGTAAAGTGCTTAGAATATTAAATGCTTGAAACTATTAACTCGTATTATTACCGCTGTTATTGTTATTAGTTTTTTGTCTGTAAAATACAGAAAATTGACCAAATGATCCCTGAGATCCCTCCCAGTTCTAACATTACCTGAATCTGCCAATCCATTTCATCCTAGGAAAAACACTGTAACTCAGAGATTTTGACTGTCCCTATTCAGGTTATATAGGGAGCGAGAAATGCAAAATCAACACAGGAAACCAGGTCTGACAGTCCGTTGACGTACCAAAACCTGACTGGAGTGTCACCCTGGGGGACCCCTCAATCTTTAACTTCCCCCTCCCTTGGAATCACAGAAATTCAACCATTCATTTTTTTCAGTATTTATTTATTTAGCTGCACCGGGTCTTAGTTGCGGCACACAGGAGCTGTAGTCACGGAATTCAAGCTCTTAGTTGAGGCATGTGGGATCGAGTTCCCTGACCAGGGATCAAACTCCAGCCCATTGGGAGCTCAGAATCCTAGCCACTGGACCACCAGGGAAGTCCCCACTCATATGTTCTTTTTTAACCCTTTCCATCCCTCTGTAAATCAAAATGGGAAGTGGTGAGCCTAGGGAGAAAAAGGGAATTTGTGGCCTTGGAAGATAACCGACTAATGTTAGAATATTCCTCCCAGCATTTACACCCCGAGCCCCTGCTGTTTGTGCCAGTGCCATAAAGAGATTGAGCATCCTTGCAGGGCAAGAGGTCCATTTTGCATCCAATGTTACAGTTTGTTCACAGAAAAGATAAATCTTTAGATTTGGTCCTTTAACTACCCTTTGCTATGGTTTTATCTGGCTAGAATCCCAGCCATGTTCCCCTTCTGCCACAATTATGGCCATTCTGCAACAGCTAAGTAAAGACAGAGGGGAGCGGGGGCGGGGGGGAGGGAGGGGAGCAGGGGAGGCCAAAGGAGAGGTGGAGGGGAACATACTTCCAGCAAACTGATCCATCCTTCAGCGTCGGTCTTGGTAAATTTTGCTTCTGTTTTCTTTCCTACCCTTTTGAAACCTCCTCACATGAAGCAGAGACTCTGGCCTCTCACTCCTGGGAATGAAGCTTTCCTCTTTTATTATCTCTCTTTTTCCTTGTCTCTATCCATTTAAATATTAGAATAATCATTACCCTTTTAACAGCTAAAATGTCTGTGCAGATATTTTTAAATAAGTATTTTTCATTTGACTGAACTGATTTCATCAGAGGAGGTTAATGTGATCATTTTAATTTGCAAAATTTCTTCCTCTTTTCACTTCTTCCACATTTGATTCTGAGCGCACATTTAATAATTTCGGAGGGTTTGTATTTCAGCATCAGCTGGATATGCAGACTAGGCTCTCAACAGTCTCAGAATTTGATTATGACCAAGGAACCACTATTCTATAAACACTGAAAATTGGAAATTATCTCTAGAGCTGTTTGTTAACGAAGTGGAAGGCTAACCTTTCGGGCTCATTAAAATTCTACTGATGAAAACTCTCTCGCATGTCTCTCTTTCATGAATCCATCCCCGTTATGAGGGTTGGTGTGTGGAAATTGGTTTGGGTCCTCCCCTTCAACCCTCCCCTTTAATCTCTTGGTCAGGTTTAGGTTGAGATTTTTAAAGCTTATAGGTTTCTCTTTCTCCTTGCTCAGAGCATGTGTTATGAATCCAAACAAATATCAGTGGGTCTCTGAATGTGTAAAACTGTTCCTGAACCCCTCTGACCAGGCTGTCCTGCTGAATCTACCTTCCTCCATCAGTAAAGGAATGAAGCCATTTAGGGGTAATTAAGAGGGGCAAAAAAGAGGGAGATGTTTTCTGTAGCTGACAGTAGAAATAAACATGTAGGCAGGGGAGATAATGACAAACCCCCACCTATAGTGCACAAGTAGTGGAATGCAATGAGTTGTCTTAATTAATCTATTTGCTAAATGACAGTCAGTTAAACTACAGATTCTTATCAAGAGGTCCCTGCATGATGACAGCAGCCACTGACCTGTCCTGCTGGTGAATAAGACCTTCTATATCCTCCCAAAATGCTGCAGCATCAATGTGCAAAAGAGCACTGAAATTCACTTGGTATATCTCTCTGAAGGAAAGATCCATGGATGGCATACAGCATCACTATTGCTGTTGCTAAACAGATGGAAAATAATTGTTTATGGAATTTGTGTTTTAATCGCATTAATGTATTTGGCAGGGAGATCCACCTAAGTACACAATTCAAAGCCTGCCTTTGATCTGGGCCCCTAAGGGGTATTTTCCATGACTGATAAACTGCTCCTCTGAGTTCATAGGCAAATGATAAAAGTGATAAGAAGAAGAAGAAAGCCAAGCACCAACCTCCCGTTTGGGCATTTTGTCTCCTTGGAGAATCAGACAAGCTAGCCAGGCTTGCAGTCATGCTGACGACTCAGCACACATCTCACCCAGTGATACACCCACGCAGGGCTCAATATGAATGCCCTCGTCTCTCACCTCCCCCTTCTCCAGCTCCCTCCTCCCCTTGCACACAAATGCACACACATGCTTGATGCAAGAATTCATATGCTCTGTATTTTCAAAAGATTCCTACTGCCTTTTTATATGAGCCAGTTTAGATGCTTATAAAGTATTTACCAGTAATAGCCCTTTTACACATATTTTCCCCCCCTTACCCATCACACATTTCTCAGTTAGCTCTATAACATGATGTGATAGAAATCAGAAGCTTTCTTTTTAATGAAAATGAATGTTCTAATTATGAAATATTTTTTCTTGTAAATATTCAGCAGCAGATCAGGCAGAGTGCAGCCATAGGCAAAACCAAATACTGTTAGCTTATCAATTGCTCCCTTACCGAGACCCAGAAAACAGAATCTAGTGTAGAAAATTTGATAGCTGCTGAAAGAAAACATTCTATAGATTCCCATTTCAGAAGCGCAATCCCCATCTTTCCTCCTCTTGAGATGGTTGATCAGACACTTCCCTCCCTTCCCAGAATAAAGAGATCTGAGGAGGTTTTAAATTCCTGGATGAAATTTTTTGTTTGTTTGTTTGATGGATTTTTTTTCTTCTCATTCTTTCTCCTCTGCAGAACACAACTAGTAAATGATTGGATCTTTGACAGAACAAAGGTATTTTTGATGGGCTCTGTAATCTAGTGCGCTAATGCGCCCAGTCCCCTCATTGTCTTGCTGTCTGATCCCATCCCTTCTGCCAGACAGTCACTGCAGGATGAGTCACTTTTAATGTCTGATAATCAAGGTGAATTTTCAAAAAGCTGCCATTTTGGAATTATGCACTATATCACAGTGTCAGGGACGAGAGGAGGAAGGGTGAATGAAAGGCTAAGATAGACACCTACTGCACATTCAGAGAACTGCAGGACACAGCCAGCTCTGTGCCAGACAAGATGTGTCTGGAGGGTCTAAGTCGATCAAGGCATCCATAATAAGGAGACTATGTTAATTATAAATTAAAAATAACTTCTGTGATAATGAAGATTATATGCACAGGAGAAATCGGTCTTATTTAAAACAGACTGGAGGGATGGAATTAAGCACCAGCCTTTTGGGGGTATGGATTCTGTACCTACTGAGTATAATGTGGTCCATTAAATAACCTAATACAAACTTACATTGGAAAAATAATACAAGTGAATCGTGGCTGTCTCCCCGGATGCCGTATTGTCTGCCGTCCTTATTTAAAGCAACATCAGCTGAGGGAGGTCACCTAACAGATGAATACAGCCTCCCTTCAAGTAGGGAGACTGGATATTTCTGGAATCACTTAAAGAACTGAAACCTTTTTCCCCCATGAAATGGCAAGGGAGATATCGGAAACCCGGGTAAACAAAAGCCAATCAAATACAGTACTCTTGCAGGACATCGGCTATTCAAATATGCGTTGGTCATTATCTTCTCGAAGATAATTAACTAAACCCACTGTTATGTTTTGTGGTTCTGGATTTTTTTTTAATTGCTGGCGTTGTATTTAATAGTAGGGTAGTTGAAGGAAAATGATGTAAGAATAGCCTGCTATTCCTGTTTGTTATTCAGACAAGGAACGCCTATAAATAGAACCAGGATGTTTTGACTAGGGAAATGCTGTGCTCATTATAGCTCGGAGATGCTGGGATGTTTTAAGCTGAAGCTTCAAAGCACCGTCCTGCTTTATAAAGGCACAAGGGTTTTCGTGGCTGTTTCACTGGCCGGTCAGAATCTGCAGGTGCTTCATCTGTCCTGGGGGAGGGAGGGAATGACATTTCTGGGAATGCTGTTTCTTTTAATTATGATGAATGCTTACATATTTCCTCTAATAGAGATATTTAAATACCTGCATATCATCTTCAACACAAGTTATATTTCAGATTTTTATACCTTGTTATTGTCTTCCAAAGTTAACTAGTCCATTCTCTCCCTATTCTCCACTCCCACCTTCACTGCTATTATACACACACACATGATACACAAACACAATAAACTGCAAAATAAGTGAAGACATGAAAATATTTTACTACCATATAACTATTCTTGTGTCTATAAAAGAAGATTAGACATAGAGAGAGAATATTTGAGATGGAAATGATCCCTTGGAGATCTTTTGATACAACCCCAATTCAGCTAAAACAATAGAGAAATGACTTGTCCTAGGACACTCATCCAGAGAATGGCAGATACGAGGCTAGCATCCAGCTGTCTAACTAGCTGGCTGGCATGCTTTCCACAGCAGCGTGCTCTCTTCCCATTAAAAGAATCAGGTCCCTGCAGCTTGGCTAAACAATGATTAATGCACAGATGTCACCATGAAAAAAAAGAAAAACCTGAGGAAGAGATAAGAATCATATACATTTTCAACCTTGATACAAAGGAATAAAATAGAAAATGGTATGAGATGAAGAAAAGCAAAATGTTAATAGAACATCTATCTAACAAAACGATCTGCCTAGTCAGGAATTCTATTAGAAGGCAGAATTATCCTTTGAGGAAAATAGTAGAGACATTTGGAACTAGCCAAGAAAGCAAAGGCTGCTTGCACAAGTCACACTCCTTTATTTCTATTTTCATCTGAAATATTAGAATAATTCAGTCATATTTGAACATGGATTCTCACTGTAGTCTTTGAAATCCTGCTTGCCTGTGAAAGAGACAGCTGAAACTAGGACTAAACCAGCATTATTTCCTTCTCTTCTAGAATTTAGATCCTTAGAGGACATAATCCTGCCTTGCTCTCTGAGGAAAGGTCTACCTGACATAAATTGATAGGCATTTTTGCATCTAGAATTTCCTTTTTGTTATACTGTGTCTCTTGCTGGACTAATCTCTGTCTGAAATGTTCTGCACATTTTTATTAAAATAATCTCCTGAGTGCTTGAGGACCCTGAGGTCTTTAGCATGAAACCCTTGCATCCTCAAGTATATCCCCTATTTTAATGTGAAAGCTGATGGATTTTCTTTGCAAACGCAATGACAACAGGAGCATTCTTGGAGGCACTAGATAACGTAATGATAAATCAGACATTATTATAAACCAGAATAGGTCTTCCCAAATATCTCTGCCTTTCCTTTAAAAGGATCTAAAGAAAGGCTGCACTAAGAATTTAAAAGGAGAGAGAAAATTTGTATCAATTGAGGATGTATTTTAGCATGGTAAAGAATCTTTGGAAGCTTAAAAAGGAAGATCAAAAGATCAGGTATTCCGTTAAAAAATATCAACAAATAAGATGGAGGGTGGAGATGTGATGATCAACAGACAATGAAAGGGTTAAAAAAAATTGTGATTCCTTCAAGGATCAAAACAAGTGGGTTTTCATAGTCTCTCTGATCCTACTTTTTGCTACTAGGGAAGAAGAAATTGAAGAACATATAATACATCTGGCTGGTGGGATAAACACAGAAACATAGTGTGTGTGTTTGCTTTGGGTAGCTATCAAGAGTATTAAATGTGTGTCAGTGTCTTGTTAGGGATAGGGTTTCCCAACCTAAGCACTATTAACATTTTGGGCTGGATAATTCTTTGTTGCAGATAGGGAGCAGAGGCAAGAAGAGGTCTGTCTTATGCATTTTATGTTTGGCATCATCCCTGGCCTCTACCCACTAGAGGCCAGTAACACCCTTGCAAGTTCTGATAACTAAAATGTCTCCAGACATTGCCAAATATCCCCTAATTGAAAAACCACTGGAGTAGAAGGAATGGTTCTCATTTTGGAAAATAGACTCAGTTGTCCAGCATTTTGGAGACAGTCTTACTTATACAATAAGACCCATGTTTCTGATGATATGTTCATAACATGGTAGTCATCTCATGGTTCCCTGCTGTTGCCCATGAATTGCCTGATGGCCTGTTCTCCCACAGAACTCAGAGCTCAAAATACCTGTAGTCAAATCTAGAGCAATGCATGTCTCCAAAGAGCTGAGCAATTGATTATTTACATATGGAGTTGACTAGGGTCAAATAAATACAAAGCTAGCTACACTTTTGAAGATATAATATTAACAAAACATTTTGAAAGAAATCAAAGACCTAAATAAATGGTCATGGGTTGGAAGATTTAATATTAAGACTGCAACACTTCCCAAAGAGCCACCAACATAGATTTTTTAAAATATGACTATTTGAGACAAAAATGACATTGAAGTTCCCAGTCTTCTACAGGAAGCAGGCCAAGCCACTCTAGAAAGCACATTTTTCCATACTCTTTTCAGATGTGGCCAAGGAGGATAAAGGGGGGGAAATGGGGTCTCTCAGAGTCATGGAGAACATTGAACTGTCACTACCTCTAAGGGAGCCCTTACCATGTCATCCCACAAAGATTTCAGAATTGCTATGAATCAGGAATGCTGCATTATTTCCACTTGCCCTTTCTAAATGGGAGCATTTATTATAGTTACCCAATCCCTCTACCACCACTATATGATGAGCATGTCAGGGACAAGTATTGGCCTATTAGTTCATAAATGAACGGATCAAGAGAAGCCACGTGACTTCTTTTTAAGGTTTAAGCCAAGTAGAGCCCATCCTCTTCATCCATTATTATTTGCATATTTGTGTATCCCTCCAGTGCTTATTCAAAATGATCCTCCTTGAAGAAGAATTTTATTAGGTGGATCTGGCTCTGGGATAGGAGTGTTGATATGTGTACATATAGTTTTTAATGGAGGGAAGATGTTTTAACCTATGTCCTTACAAGTGAGAAATTTATATACATGTACTTAACTGAAGGTGAATTAGACATTATGTTTCCCCTTAGTAACTTCTAGTAAATGATTTACCTTAAGATTTTGGGAGTTACTTTACCAATATAAATTGCTTTGTAACCTTTTATATTCTCTTACCACAATTCTACCTGATAGAGTTGATCACTCTGTCATCTGTACAACATCTGTACCTTGTACAGATTTCTATTTCTGTATATCTCCCACCATTTTATAATTATTTGTATTTATATGTCTGCCTCTGATGCTAGACCACGAACACAAAAACAGAATTTTATAAATTTTGCATTGCCACTGTTGAGAACATGTTAGATATGTGCTTGCCATTGTGAACTCTCACTTCCATGGGACTTCAGTATTTCACCTTCTCGAAGGTTACTTCCCTGAAGTCTTCTCGCCTCCAAACTCTGTGTATCAGTCCCTTCAAATTATAGGTTGATATATAAATTAATGCATTTATCCTCTTTTTGCATTATATCCATTTCCTTATTTCTAAAGTTATCACTAAGTATCATTTCACCATAGGCCATATGAGAAACAGCCCGTGAGAGTCACGTTAAATGTGACTCCTAATGGGGTTTCAAAGTCACAGTATGAGGAAGGCTTATCTCTGAACAGGACTTCCCTATCCTTCACTATATCCTGGAGTTTGCTCAAATTCACATCTATTGAATCAGAACAAGATTTTAAAGGTAAGAAATAAAAATCTCTTCCCATCCTTTCTTTTTACTATCCCTCCTTCTTCAATATTTCTTAGCCCTTTTAATAATAATAAAACAATAGTAGACCTGAGAAGCTGAGATCTTCCATCTGCTGTTTAAACACAGACTATGCAAGTGTTTTCAGAGAGACTCAGCTGCCCTTGTGTTTAGAGTAAGGACAACAAGAAACCTGCTTATAGCTTATGCTTGATGAATATTTATTGTTCAATACAGGCTAAAGAAATCTGCCCTATAACTAGTGTTATCACTGTGGCTATCAAACCAGACATGGTGATAATTGATTGAGATCTGGGTGGGATGGAGGGACATTCTTAATGGTTGATTGAAAAATCCATCACTAAACAATACAGTCAGCATTATAGTCATAGCTTGTATATTTCTGATGAGAGTGTTTAATCCACACAGGCATTGTTTTCCTAGAGGTTGACTTGAAGCTCACTGTATTGACAGGTATTTTCTCACAAAGATTTGCCAACTTGACCTGACCAGAGATGGACGTTTTCCAAGACCCAAATAGCCCAGATGTTTTTAGATTTGAAAGAAAGATGGTTGTTGTTTTGTTGCTAAGTCATGCCAGACTGTTTGCAACCCCATGGACTTTAGCAGGCCGGGCTTCCCTTTCCCCCACTATCTCCCTGCTCAAATTCATGTCCATTGAGTCAGTGAGGCTATCTAACCATCTCATCCTTGGTTGTCCCATTCTCCTTTTGCTTTCAATCTTTACCAGCATCAGGGTCTTTTCCAAAGAGTCGGCTCTTCACCTCAGTTGGTCAAAGCATTGGAGCTTCAGCATCAGTCCTTTCAATGAATATTCAGGGTTGATTTCTTTTAAGATTGATTGGTTTGATCTCCTTGCAATACATGAACATTAATTAACAGATTAATGTCTTCCCAAGAATATATCTTTGTGGTAAAAGTCTTTGCCATTTATCTTGAATAAACCCTTCAAAACAAGGCTACTCAAAGTATGGTCCATGGACCATTGCCAATCAGTGAACAGTGTTAATGATTCATGATCTAAATACAAAAATTAAGAATAAGAAAATTTAGGACTTCCTTGGTGGTCTGGTGATTAAGACTTCACCTTCCAATGTAGAGGATGCAGGTTCCCAGGTTCCCAGTTGGGAAACTAGGATCCCACATGCCTCTCAGTCATAAAACCAAACATAAAACGGAAACAATATTGTAACAAATTCAATAAAGACTTCTAAAATGGTCCTTATCAAAAAAAAAAGTTTTAAGAAAAGAATATGAAAATTTTTTAGCAGCTTGACAGAGTAGTTTTATGTCTGGGTAATATAGTCATAAAAATAGGCATGGTATTTTATTTCTTTCATATCTCAGTTTTCTATTATTAATTTTATTGTGTTTTTTAAAAGTATTAGTCTATGATGATTTGGATATTTTAAAAAACTGTTCTTTACCACAGATAGTCTGGGAAGCATAAAAATACTATGTCTCATTTCTTCTAGTTTGCAAGTCTTATTTGCTTTATTCCAGTCTCCAGACTTCATTCCATTTTGTAGTCTTTGCTATTTTCTCTGAACATGCTAAACTTAGACGGTTTCCTCTTTTTAACTTGCGGACAGTAGATGTGTTATAGGCTTGAGGTACTGGTAACATCCTCGCTTAAAGCCCTTAGTATTTGGGGGCTTATTGTGGTTATAAAACTGAAAAAGACCCCTGCCAGTCTCTTTAACAAGATATTTATCATTTTGGGGTAGAAAAATCTGTTCCTGTTTGTTGTGACTTTGGATCCTGGAATTATCAAGCTATAATAGTCTTTAGTAAATGATCCTTTCCCTGCCATGTTCACGAAGACCCTGTGGCCCTTGCAATGCTGGAGAAGTTCATCTTAATCCACCATGCCCTTCCAATGATAGTAACCTCCACATCTCCTCTGCACAATCCAATAAATGTCGGTTCTCCATGAGTATTATTTCAAGTGAACTGATATATTGTTCATTGTTATATTTCATTTGATTCTTGTGCTGAGCAGTCAACCTGTCTCCAGGAGAACTATGTTTAACTGATTATGTCTTAACCTATGACATCATATTTTTTAAAGAACATGATTTGAAGACATTGATATCTATTGCCGTTTACAGCTCCTTTTCATCCAGATTGATTATATGCTCTTGACAGGGATGTGAGTGATGGAGTGGAGAGAGCAAGACCAGAATCAGGGAGACCAGTTGGAAGGTTACTGCAATAACCCAGGCAAGAAGAATAATGAGAGACTGGCCCAGGACAGTGACAGTGGTGATGGAGAAGAAAGAATGAGCATGAGAAATATTTAGGCATCAGGAGAAGAGGATTTGGTATCTAATTAGATGTAGAGGGTGAGAACAAGAAAAAGGTGATGATGACTCCCCAATTTTTGCTTGGACTACTAAATAGATGGTGATGAGACAGGAAGACAGGAGGAAGAACAAGTTTGTAGAAATATGGGGAGAGAGGAGGTGATGGATTCAGCTTTGAGTGTACTGAGTTTACCAGTGTGACATCCAGGGAGTTGGATATATGAGTCTGAACTCAGGATAAGTCTGGGCTACAGATTTTAATTTTTGAAGTCATAAGTAAGTAAAACTATAGAATTGAATGAGAACATAGAGATGTGTAACATTTTAAAGTGTCTTAGAACAATTTCAGTTTATTCAATTTTCCCTTAAAACTTAAGATTATAATTATAGTTTCTCTATCTTCCCTGTGATTAAATAGGATAAACCAGTTATAGCCTAATAGCTTACATATGGGCATTGTGGAATTCTATGAAAAACAAAGCTAATCAAAGAGATCAGTTTCATTACTTCCTAAACTTGGAGCACTACCCACCTTCTGCTGCAGTCCAGATTATCCAACTCCCCCTCGTCCAGGTCCCCTTATTAACAAGTAGTAGAAATATACAAATGTATGTGTGTGCATGTGTGCCTAGTCCCTTCAGTCCTTTCCAACTCTTTGCAACCTTATGGACCATAGCCCACCAGGCTCCTCTGTCCGTGAGATTCTCCAGGCAAGAATATTGGAGCAGGTTGCCATTTCCTCATCCAGGGGATCTTCCCAGCCCAAGGAACAAACCTATGTCTCTTATGTCTCCTGAATTGACAGGCAGGTTCTTTACCTGCCTAGCACTACATGGGAAGCCCACAAATGTATTAGGATTTTGTGTATGTCAGCCTATTTAATTCAGTTTAATCATCACATGATACCCCCTCCCACAAGAGATATCAATAAACCCGTATTACGTGGGTGAAAAGTGGCTAAAGTCACCATACTTTAGCATTGTGAGTGTCCAGTCATCTGATGAGGTGAGCTATTGAACAGCAACATATTTAGAACCCTGTTCTGTACTGGTTACCCCAAATGCCGGTACCTCTGTCTGGCATCAGAAACAGTCAAAAAATTTTGTGGTTCAAACGTTGGCTTCTTTAGCTGTACCCCTAAACACAAATAGGAGATACTAATGGACACAGGAGAGAGAGTTGTGTTCCAAATGAGTGTCTTACCACTTTTTTTTCAATAAAACTTACCAAAAGTGTCTCAAGAGACATGGAAATGTTCATCCCTTTTCACCCAGTAATGCTGCTTCTGCAAAACTATTCTAAGGAAATAATCAGAGAGGCACTCCAAAATTTATTCATCACAAATAATTTTAGTGAGTATCTACCATTTTCAGACACTATACTGAGAACTAGGAATACATCTCTGAGTAAGACACAGTCTCTGTCCTCCAAGAGTTCAAAGTTCAGAGCATCAGGGGGTGTGGTACCCACAATGATAGAGAATTTGGCTGGGTATCATGGCGACAAGGAAGGGGGGGATCTCACCAGCCTGGGGCAGAGAAGGCTTCCTGGAAGAAGTGATGTTTTGGGTTGAGTTGATCCTTGGGAAGTATTACCCTTGGGAAGATGGCAGGTAAGAACATTCCACTGAGAAGCAACAACATAAGCAAAACGCTAGGGAAAAAAACTACATGAGGGTCTTTCAGGAATGGATAGTTTGGTGATGTCATATACTATGTTTTGGGGCCTCACTTTCACTCTTTAGGTCAGAGGTTCTCCCAGTGTGTCCAGAGTAATCCTAGTGTTTCTCAGGAGCTTCAGGGACCTTTCTTAACAGGGAGATGGGGCAGTGGGGCAGGGGAATTGGTCCAGGCTGATTGCCTCCCTTAGTCCCTAGGAAACTTTACTTAAGATAATTAAAAGAAGGTTTCCACTGCTGAAAAGAAAGTTGGAAACATTTGATGAGTTATTGGAGATCTTTAAGCAAGAAAGTGACCAGAACAGAGGTACGTTTCAGGTAGATTACATTGATGGCTATGGAGACACTACCTCTCTCATATTTATTTATAACTAGAAACACTCTAAATGGCCAATAATGAGTGTGATAAAATAATAGCAATAATAAATAGCTACCGTTTACTGAATGCTTACTGTGTGTAGGCACAGTGCTAAGTGCATGTATACTCTAAACCATTTAACTTTGATAGAAATCACATGAAGTGAATTTTATCAGTATTTTGCAGATGTAAGAACTGAGGCTTACTGAGGATATGTAGCTGGTTTTGCATCACCCAACTCTTAATGGGTGGGGTCAGAATTTCATTCTGGCTAACTCATAAGGGCATGCCATTCTGCCTCCTGCACTATGATAAATATACATAGATAATATTATTCAACCCTTTAAAATCATGTTTTCAAAGACTGTTCAATTATATGGAGGAAACATCCATAGAATAATGTCAAATAAAAAATACTCAAATACAAAAAATATATAGAATCACTCCAATTTTATTAAAAATATTAAAGTGTTCAAAATATTTATCACCAAGTGTTTGAACTATAGCTAATTTTAACTTTTACTCTTCTATTTTTCTTCCAAATTTTCTAGAATGAGCATATGTTTCTTTTATCATTAGAAGCATAACAAGAAGTTATATATATATATTTAAACTTATTCAGGTAAATTGCTATCATTTCTCATTCTCACCCCAGACTCAAGAGGAAGGATCCGTTAGTTCTTTAACACATCCTTCAGAACAACAATGCAAACTATCATGTGTGCAGCATGTAAGGGAATTGATCTATGCTAATTACTAGTCATATAACCTTGAAGTTAAATTCTCTGGATCTCAGTTTCTTTGCCTGGAAAATGAGAAAGTTAAGCTAAATAGTCTTTACAATTCCTGTGCATGTGTGTTTGGTCATGTCCAACTCTGCAACCCCATGAACTGTGGCTTGCCAGGCTCCTCTCTCCATCAGATTTTCCAAGCAAGAATACTGGAGTGGGTTACCATTTCCTCCTCTAGGGGATCTTCCTGACCCAGGGGATCTTCCTGACCCAGGAATCGAACCCTTGTCTCCTGTGTTTCCTTCATTTGCAGGCGGGCTCTTTACCAGCTGAGCCACTAAATTTCATAGCTTTTTTCTTTAGTACAAATGAAATCAAATGGGAGCATAAAAGAAATATATTAAATTCTTTTTGCTTTAGTTACATTTTCATGGTCATTTAGGGTGGCTTCTTTGAGTCTTGGCTATCTGGTAATATAATAGTATGCTCAGATGCATATTAAGCGCTGCTCTATCCTTTCACAAACATTCTTCTCATCTCATCTTCACTAACACCTTTCGAGGTGAGCATTATTATCTCTATTTTTGCTGATGTAGATCAAGGAGCTAAGGAACTCACAAAAGGTTTTTCATGATATGTTGTGGCCAGATTCAAGCATAAATGCTTCTTTGTACATTCCTAGAATTTTGTTCATTCAGACATGGAATTACTTGTTTCTTACTTTGTTTATCATTTCAATTGCCTACTGTCTTCAGATACTTTGTATTCTAAAAGAGAAACAAAATTGTTTTAAAGAAACAATTCTGATATTAAAATTAAGAATGATATGTAATGGGGACAAATGGAGGCTTTCAGCAATGTCTCTATACCCTGTAGTGAGAAGCAAACAAAAGGACATTATTATTAAATTGCAAATGGGGGCAGAAACAGTCACTTGTCATTAGTGTCAGGGTCATTTTAATGAAAATTAACCCCAGAAATGCTTGACTAAGCAGAGGAAACCAAGGGATCATTTGGACCCTGACAGAACCAGGGCAGTTAAATCTTTCCTACCTGCGTATGAGCTTAAGAGACTCAATCAGTCCAAAGTCACTGGCCATGCTAATCGCTCTAATTATTATTGTAGGAAATACTAGATAATACCTATAAGGTATAAAAGAGAGCCACAGCCCGGAATAATCTTGTAAACAAAGAACTCCCAGAGGAACACACAGACGGCACTCACAAAGCCTGGACCAGCCCAGATGGATAATAAAGCATAAAAAACATGTAGTTTGACAGAAAGGATGGATTCCGTAGCACAGGGTGTAGTCTCCTGCTGGGGATGACCCTGTTCAGTGAAAACACAGCACTGACAGGAAGAAATTGGGTAGGACATTTCAGAGAGTCATTACTGGTGGCTTAGAGACACTTTGGCCCCTCAAGATTGACTCTGTGTGTGTATGTGTCTGTGTGTGAATACATGCATGTGCACACATGCGCATGTGGCCTCAGGTAAAGGAACAAAATATGGTAATTTGTTCATCTGCAGCCCAGCCTTATTTCTTAAAATGTGACCACTCACCTAGCATTTATAGGCAATATGAAGAGGATTACATCCAACTAAGAGTTTCCGGGATTTTGTGAAGGGCTGTCGACTTCCTAAATTCCCCCCTGTTGTGAGATGAGAGAGTGAGCCAAGGTGGTAAGCTTGGTCTTGGAGAGTAAGTGAAAACAAGGTGTTTTGTGTGTGATTAGCACTGATTTATCATCTGTACATCATTCGATGCATGGGAAGGATGTGTGGTTTATCATTACTTCTCTAGTCAGTTATCTTCTTCTAGGTAAAGGAGTAACTAGTGTGAAGTGCTCTAGTTCTTTGAGGAATGTCAATATGTGGATAAAGTATGATGGATAAAAGAGCCCTGGACCAGAAGTGAGAAGTTGGCCTCAGCTCTACCACCATGTCTCACGAGTAAATTAACCTACAAGTGCCATTAATCCTCCATTATCAAGAGCAGAACTATATGTTTATTTGCATAAGTAACCGAAAACAAATGAAATAATATGCCAAAGCTCTTAAATTTCACTGTAAGTAAAGTATAACAAAATTTGAAAGAGTCCTTACTATCTGCTTCCCTTGTAGCTCAGTCAATAAAAAAACCTGCCTGCAGTGCAGGAGACCTGGGTTCTATCCCTGGGTTGGGAAGATCCCCTGGAGAAGGAAATGGCAACCCACTCCAGTATCCTTGCCTGGAAGGTCTCATGGACAGAGGAGCCTGGTGGGCTGCAGTCCATGGCATTGCAAAGAGTCAGGCACGACTGAGCGACTAACACTTAAACACTTACTATGTGCAAGGTACAGGTTCAGTGAGAGATACAAACTAAATATGGTTCATAACTTTAGGAAGCCTGGAATCTAGTGAGGTGACAGACCAACGCACGTACTACAACTAATTGAGGTGTAAGAGACATTGTGATTATTGTTCTGAGAAAGTTTATTCAGTCGTTCAACAAGTACTGGAAGGCATTGTGGACACTCTAAAAATAAACTACTTCTTTCTGAGTTGGGAGAGGCAAAGTCATATAGCTTTATGGAAATGAGCATTTGGACTGGAGTTTGAAGAAAAGATTAAAATTTATTAGCCAGAGGTGAATTGTGGCAGTGTGACAAAGATAATGGGGGAGTAAAAGGCACAGGAAACATACTGGGTGTTTGGGGAAATAATGAATGGTCTGTTTGGGCAAAAGTCAAAAATGTGCAATTAGAAAAGGAGGAAGCTGTGAGAGAGATGACTAAAAAGATGACTAAAAAGATTCAAGGTGAGCAAGTTGAAAAGCTGGAATTTTATTCTGTAAATATCAAAGGCTTGTATCTATGCTATAGGACAATATGTCTGTCAATGGAGTAAAGTGCGGGAGACTGGAGGAAAGTCAGTAGAAGGTTTTTGCAAGAGCTTAGACAGGAAAGAGCCAAACTCAGGCAGAGGGGGGTCAAAAAGAGAAATCGATGCAAAAGATATGGAGAATGCAGAATCCATAGAATATGATACCTATTCGGACATGGGGCCAGGAGAAGATGGAGTTGAAGACAATACTTCTCAAGTAGCTGTTTGCTTTTTTTTAAGTTTCAGAGATCTCAGTGTAGTACCCTTCCGTGGCTACCATGGAATGTATGCTTACTTCCTTTCCACTGTCAAATTCTGTCAATTGGAAAAGATGTGAAGGGACTTCCCTGGCAATCCAATGGTGAAGACTCCGTGCTTCCACTGCAGGGGGCCCAGGTTGAAACCCTGGTCAGGGACCTAAGATCCCACATGCTGCATGACCAAAAAAAAGCTGGAATGGATGTGAAATTCATCGTGCTTGATAGGAGCTTACAATGCTACCCTTGCCGGGTATTTCTCCTTAAACAAATTTCTAAATTTTAAGGTAGAGATTTGTTATTGTTCAGTCACTCAGCTGTGTCCGACTCTTTGCAACCCCGTGGACTGCAGCACGCCAGGCCTCTCTGTCCTTCACCTTCTCCCTCAGTCAGTCAGTTCAGTCCCTCAGTCATGTCTGACTCTTTGCAACCCCATGAACCGCAGCACGCCAGGCCTCCCTGTCCATCACCAACTCCTGGAGTTCACCCAAACTCATGTCCCTTGAGTCGGTGATGCCATCCAACCATCTCATCCTCTGTTGTCCCCTTCTTCTCCTGCCCTCAATCTTTCCCAGTCTTTTCCAATGAGTTGGTTCTTCGCATCAGATGGCCAGAGTATTGGAGTTTCAGCTTCAACATCAGTCCTTCCAATGAATATTCAGGACTGATTTCCTTTAGGATTGATTCATTTGATCTCCTTGCAGTCCAAGGGACTCTCAAGAGTCTTTTCCAACACTTCGATGCAATTCGAAAGCATCAGTTCTTCAGCATTCAGCCTTCTTTATGGTCCAACTCTCACATCCATACATGACTACTGGAAAAACCATAGCTTTGACTATACAGACTTTTGTCAGCAAAGTAATGTCTCTGCTTTTTATTACACTGACTAGGTTTGTCATAACTTTTCTTCCAAGGAGCAAGCATCTTTTAATTTCATGGCTGCAATCACCATCTGCAGTGATTTTGGAAGCTAAGAAAAATAAAGTCTGTCACTGTTTCCGTTGGTTCCCCATCTATTTGCCATGAAGTGATAGGACTGGAGGCCATGATCTTAGTTTTCTGAATGTTGTATTTTAAGCCAGCTTTTTCACTCTCCTCTTTCATCTTCATCAAGAGGCTCTTTAGTTCCTCTTCACTTTCTGCCATAAGGGTGATGTCATCTGCATATCTGAGGTTATTGATATTACTCCTGGCAATCTTGATTCCAGCTTAGAAACCTTTAAAAAGGAAATTTCTAACAAAAGTATTTTATTTTCAAGTTTCATATTTTTCAAACTTTGCTTTGGTCCAGCCTTCTTTATTGCCAGGGGTGATATTAAAAATACAGAATAACTCCTTACGGCAGTCACTGTTCATGGTCCATGAAGAGCACAATCAAGGGCAACTGTTAGGAACATATCAGAACATTCAGCTGAATGTCAGCTTGGATATTGGCGTCTTTGGGGTTGTTATTAGTACATCCTTACAAATAAGGATGGGCCAACAGGCCAACAAGTCAAGAATTCTACAAAATCTTTTGAAAACTAAATTAAAACCAAGTGAAAAATAAACAACAATTGACTGCAATGTTACTGAATTTCCAAAGCCTACTTTCCAAAGCCTAATGCCAGTCTACTAACTAATGATCCCATTTCCCAGGCAAAGTAAGAAGGAATTGTGAAAATTCTGTGACATGACACATCTTCTCAATCGTAACCTTTCTCCCCTGTGCGTGGGGCTTTTTTTTCCCCCAGTACCTGTGAGATCCTTTGGAGGAAAAGAAGCAAAGCTGCCTCTTGTTCCTTGCCCTCCTGCATTCCACACTTGATTCTGCATCCTGGAGCAGCAGACCCTGGGCCCAGTGAGGCTGTCTGGCATGACAGACTAGCCTGCCTCTTATTATCCACTCAAGATTATTCACTCCCTCTCTTATTTAAAAGACCCAAATAATTTTAAATACCACCCATAAGGCTGCAGCTGTCCCCAGAAATGGAGTTCTGATTAAATTCCTATAGCTCCTTTAAGAGCCAAGTTAAATGTCACCTCTAAATAATAACTGCTGACATTTACTCAGTGCTTACTCTGAGCCAGGCACTTTGCTAAGGGTTTCTAATGGATTTTCTCATTTCATCCTCAAAATCAAACCCTAGGCTAAGTACTAGTATTATCTCCATTGTACAGATGTGGAAACTGAGATGTTAAATGACTTACCCAAGGTCTCATAGTCAGTAAGTGGGAGATCCAGCAGTCCAAAACCTGGGCCCTCAGTGCTGGTACACGGTAAGCATTCAATCAGTGACCCAAATGAGAGACAGCCTCTGCTTTCCTTTGCAGTGTTCTCAGCATGTCCTTTGTAGCATCCCTCACATTTGCAATGACTTATTCAGTGCTTGTCTTTCCAAACTCAACAATGCCCCAATTATTATCCCGCAAGACCTGGGACCATGCCTAGCATATTGTGGGTGTGCAATAAATAATTGTGGAAGGAGAAGATAAAGGGAGGAAGGAAGGGAAGAACAAAAAGCCTTTCTAGTTTGAGGGTTGAAAAACACAGTGACCCAATATGTACTTTTGGATGAAAAGAAGCCGTGTTACTGAGGGCTGCCCAGGTCTTAGATTTAAAACACCAGGGTTGCAATTCCAACTCTGCCATTTCCTGACAAGTAACTCCCACACATCAAGCTTTACTCTAAGCCTCAGTTTCTACATCTTGTAAAACGGTTTTCTTCTTTGGAGATAAGAAAGTTGAATGAAATCACATACATCAATTGAGACCAGCAAGGTGCCCGCTACTCAGTAATCTTTGGTTGTATTGTTGAATAGAGATACACAGAAGGGATTAACATATTTCACCTCATATAACAGACCATGTAGTCATCATTGATACATAACATATTGCAGGAGACCAATAACTGTTTTGAGTGATTAGGCCAAATGGCTATATGTCTAAACATTAAAGTATGATATATGCTAGTATCATCAGGAACATCTACTTTATGTCTCAATGCCATCTTTATGGGATATAGATTTGTTTATATTTATAATGCAAATGCTCTGTGCTCTTCCTGGTTAGAAGAGTTCAAATGTCCGTTGTTCTTTCTCCTCCTACCCTCCACCCTGTCCTTCCTGCCTCCCAAGCAAACATATGTATTCCTTCCCCACACTCTTCCCCCGCCCCCAACACCCTTCATCTGCCTGTCACTTTTCAAAGACAAGCTCCTAAGAATGAACTCTCGGCTTTCTTTGTTTTCCTGGTTTCCATTTTGTATCCTAAAATATTCACTTCAAGTTCCGCTTGACAGACGTCCCTAATCTAATCTCCACGTCTGCTTTCTAATTTTCACAGCCAGGATAAAACAAATAGGTTGGAGTTAATTGCCAGAGCAGCGGGCCGGAGCTCTGAGCTGTGATTTATGAGCTGAGTGCAGGCGCTCTGCAACACATTTTTCTTAATTTATTTTTAATGAGTCTCTCAATTAATTTTCTTGGAAACATCTTAATGATGTTGGAGGCGGGTGTTAATGAGGTCTGCACCAGCTCCTAATTCTGCATATTTTAAAGTGCCTAATGTCATCTTGCACCCTTTCTTTCCATTTTAAGAGGAGTTGAAGGAGGGGGGAGATTATTGTTGAATGGAGAATTCTCACTCTTCATGCCTCAGTCTTGGCTTAACCTCTCAGACTTTATGGGTTTATGGTGTGTCTCAGAGCAATTTCATGCTTCCTCCTCCCCTCCCCAACCTGCTCTGGGCTCGCTGAGTCTGAGAATCCAGTGCAGGGAAAGGGGGAAATGACAAAAGCCCCAGGAAACTGCGAGTTCACCAGAACCATCAGTTGGCCTTTGAGGATGTCCAGAGGTGACCTCATCTTTCATAAAACAGACAGGGGGAAGTACCAGTGGAAGAAACTCAAGGGATATCTTATTAGCATCTAGCCATTTGTTCAGAGAACCTGGTCCCTCCTAAATGTCTCCGCAGAGCTTGAGGCACCAGACAAGCTCTACATCCTTAGAGACCCAGAGCAAAGTACCTGCGTACAGTCTGAGCCCTCTTGACTACCTTTCAACTTCAAAGGCAGTCTCCACTCAGTTCTCATTGGTCTTTGTTATGTATTTTCTAGTTAGAACTTATTTTTCTGATTAAACAGTTATTAAATGTTTATGATAGAAAGTTTGGGAAACGTGAAAGAACAGATCAAATAAGGAAAACCACATTCTAGTGCTGAAAAACAGCCACTATTAAAACGGTGGTGTTTCCTTCTAGACGTTATTCTTTTTTTCTATTCATGGGCCTTTGGTTTTATTTTATGCAGTTGTGATGTTACTGAATATCATTTTTTCCCAGTTAACATAATAATATAAGTAACAAACTTCTTTCAAACATTGTTTTTAATGACTATTTAATATTCCATCTAGCAGATTTGTCATAATTTACCAAAATATTCTGCTGCAACTGGGCCTCTAAGCTAATTCTCAAACTGTTATCACACATACTATTGTGATAAACATCTTTGTACAGAATGCTTTGTAAAATTAGGGATTATTTCCTTTGGAATCACCTGAGGCATTACTAATTTAGAGAATATAATCCTTTTTAAGACTCTTGATATATACTTCCAAATAACTTTCCAAGGAGGAATGCCATTTACTTCCACTAGTAATACATGAGTGTGTCTATTTCTTCAATCTTGCAACAGGATAGAGTATTACAGCTGTAAAAAACCTTAACTTATCTGGCAAATTTAAATGTGTTTCTTTAGTTTCTCCACCAGGTTTGCTAATTTGGGTAATGTTTCAGTTAAACTAAAGGCTGCTTTTACTAGGGGACTTCCTAGACCGTGAACACCGATGCAGCCAAGGGTCTCCTCATGACATGTAGTAAAGACTCAAGAAATGTTTGTTAAATCAACCTATCCACAAGATGGAAAGTTGAGGATGTATCTCTGAGTGCCCTGTTTCCACCCGTGTGTGCCCAATGGTCTCTCCAGCTCAGTTTTTCAAAATTGGAAGGCATGTCTCCTCACACAGCTTTCCCACCTTTCCCTGAGCTGTTCCCATGCTCCAGACACAGGACTCTTCTACAGGGCAGCCCTGTTCACACAGCCCCAGTACACGCACCCCCAGTCAGCCAGCCCTGTGGATGTGACTATTTCCCCACATGCTCATGACCGCCGCTTCCCCTCCATTCCCACGGTCCTGTTTCATACCCCTGTCTCTCACCTAGACTAGTGCTGTCTCTCACCTCCCAACTGTCTTCTGCCTCCAGTTTCCCTCAGCATTTTAGCCTTTAAAGTGCTGACTTTTCTGACACAAACAGAAACCCTACAGAGATTCCCTCCGGGTATGTAGAACATAGTCTGATATGTCTGTGTCATTAGGGTCTTTCATACAATTTGGCCCCCTAGTACATTATGCATTTCTCGATGCATAACTTTATTCAGGCCATTTGCTATGCCTCGGATGCCCTTTTTGTACTCCCCACATAGCAGTTCCATGTCACCTCCTCCATGAAGTCTTAGTCACCACCTTGGTGACTAAAAGTGTGCATTCCTTGCTCATGGTAAATGCCTAGTGAATGTCTGGTAAATGAATAAGGCATCTGTAGAAATGTGTTTCCTCCCAAACTGTTACACACTGTACTTTCTGGACTGTTTTACACTGTAGGTTAGATGTTTATATTTGAAATTTTAAAGAATCCTTTAACATGGGGTTGGATGTTTATATTTAAAAATTTTAAGAACTCTTCAGCCTGGGGAAAGAAATAGTTTCTCAGGGCATTTCTGTTTTCTGGTCAACTCCATTGATTTATTGCTAGACATTTCTTAATTTCCGTTATAGTACCTTTTGAGTGCTTTTCTGACTGATTACTTGTGCTTAGTGTAAGTATTGATAGAACATTCCCTGAGAAAAGATCACAGATTCTAACTTTAGGGGATAATTGGTTGAGATAAGATTCGTACCCAGATTCAGACTTTATAATATCTAGGGGTCTTATCATTAAAAAGGGGCTTCCCAGGTAGCTATGGTAAAGAATACACCTGCCAGTGCAGAAGACACGGGAGACATGGGTTCAATCCCTGGATCGGAAAGATCCCCTGGAGGAGGAAATGGGAAAATCCACTCTAGTATTCTTGCCTGGAAAATCCCAAGGACAGAGGAGCCTGAAAAATCTTCCCTGGTGGCTCAGTCAGTAAAGAATCTGCCTGCAATGAAGGAGACCACCTCCAATGCAGGAGACCCAGGTTTGATCCCTGGGTCAGGAAGATATCCTGGAGAAGGAAATGGCAACCCACTCCACTATTCTTGCATGGGAAATCCCATGGATAGAGGAGCCTGGTGGGCTACAGTCCTTGGAGTTGCAAAGAGTTAAACATGACTTAACAACTAAGCGTGCACAAATATTTAAAACAGAGTCTTTCAACATTATCTTAAAGCTGAAGGATTTTTTTAAGCCTCCGACTAAAAGCAACAATTTACCCACAACTGTGAGATTCTGGTCTTTGAAAAATGAATTAATACTAAGTGAAACTCTGACATCAGGGACATTGTTTTTTATATACTTTTAGTTCTGGATTTATAACTGGGAAAGAACAGAGATCACTAGTGGAAGAAAGCCATGATGAACAGGCAAAGCTAATAGCAATAATTTAGGATTTGATGTTGAAGATGGCTGGCATTGATTATGTTTCATAATATTACTATCGCTTCTAACATTGACCACTGTATTCTAGAGTTATTTTTAATTTGTTTTTGTTGTTCAGTCACTCAGTCATGTCTGACTCTTTGTGACCCCATGGACTGCAGCATACCAGGCTGCCTTGTCCTTCATTATCTCCTGGAGTTTGCTCAAACTCATGTCCATTGAGTTGATGATGCCATCCAACCATCTCACCCTCTGTTGCCCCCTTCTCCTCCTGCCCTCAATCTTTCCCACCATGGTCTTCTGGTTTATTTATTTCCATTTCATTTCCATGAGCCAATAATTTCCTAGATATGATTTTCAACTGGGCCTTATAGCTCTGCTTCGTTGTCCTCAATACCAGTCTCCATCAATTCAGAGGCACTGGCTTGAGACCATCTAGAACCATCAATGCGAATGCCATACCTTCAGTCTGGTCTTTGCCACAAGCTGGATTGTACTATTCACCTGAGGGTTTTACCAGGTCTCTGTTATATATCCTTTACTATTGGGGTCTGAAAGCAGTGACTTTTTTAAACCTTTGGCTATGGAAATGTCTGGACTCTTTTTATTCCCATTGATTTCTATTTGTAGACCTACCAATTCTCTCCTGAGCTCGTCTCCTTATAATAACAGCTCAGCAAAAGAAGCCAATGAATATCAACACACATTACAAATAGTCTGTTTTCTACACCCTCCCTCTAGAGCTGCCTTGCTCCATTTCCTTCTAACATCTAGCATTAAGAAGTCTGGTCTTAATCAAAAAATGGGCCAAAGAACTAAACAGACATTTCTCCAAAGAAGACATAAAGATGGCTAACAAATACATGAAAAGATGCTCAGCATCACTCATTATTAGAGAAATGCAAATCAAAACCACAATGAGGTACCATTTCACACCAGTCAGAATGGCTGCTATCCAAAAGTCTACAAGCAATAAATGCTGGAGAGGGTGTGGAGAAAAGGGAACCCTCTTACACTGTTGGTGGGAATGTAAACTAGTACAGCCACTATGGAGAACAGTGTGGAGATTCCTTAAAAAACTGGGAATAGAACTGCCATATGACCCAGCAATCCCACTGCTGGGCATATACACCGAGGAAACCAGAATTGAAAGAGACGCGTGTACCCCAATGTTCATCGCAGCACTGTTTACAATAGCCAGGACATGGAAGCAACCTAGATGTCCATCAGCAGACGAATGGATAAGGAAGCTGTGGTACATATACACAATGGAATATTACTCAGCCATTAAAAAAAAAATACCTTTGAATCGGTTCTATTGAGATGGATGAAACTGGAGCCCATTATACAGAGTGAAGTAAGCCAGAAAGAAAAACACCAATACAGTATACTAATGCATATATATGGAATTTGAAAGATGGTAACGATAACCCTATATGCGAGACAGAATAAGAGACACAGATGCATAGAACAGTCTTACGGACTCTGAGAGAGAAGGTGAGGGTGGGACGTTCTGGGAGAATAGCATTGAAACATGTATATTATCATATGTGAAACAGAACACCATTCCATGTTCGATGCATGAGACAAATGCTCAGGGCTGGGGCAATGGGATGACCCAGAGGGATGGGATGGGGAGGGAGGTGGGAGGGGGGTCCAGGAAGGGGAACACACGTAAACCCATGGCTGATTCATGTCAATGTATGGCAAAAACTACTACAACATTGTAAAGTAATTAGCCCCCAACTAAAATAAAAAAATTTATTAAAAAAAAAAAAAAGAAGAAGAAGTCTGGTCTTGGGACTGTCCTGGTGGTCCAGTGGTTAAGACCCTCTGCTCCCAATGCAGGGGACCCAGATTTGATCCCTGGTCAGGGAACTAAGATCCTGCATGCTGCACAGTGCAGCCTAAAAAAAAAAGTGAAGTCTGATCTCTTATTTCTCTGTAAGTGACATGCTTTTCCATCCCCTCTGGAAACTTTCAGGATCTTCTCTTTATCTCAGACGTAGTAAAGGCTAAGCTTCATTGCTTGGTCTGGATACTCCATGTACCTCTTCAGCCTAAGATATATCACCCTCTAAATTAACTTTAGGCTATGACCTTCTTTATTTCCTAAATGAGTCATCTCGTTTAGTCATATGCTTTTTAACTTCCAAAAGTCATTGAATTTTCGTATCTGTTCAGTCACCTCTTTCACTGTCTTTCTATAGTGTATTTGTACTTTAAAAATAAAAAGACTTCTGTACAATCATTTTAATAAGATCTCAGAAGTAATCAGAGATAAATTCAAGTAGTTAATCCACCATATTTAATCAAGAATCCTATATGTCTTGTTTTAGGATTTAAGATCACCTTGGATGAATGGAATGCCATTTAGTGAGATCTGGAAGGCTAAGTACTCTTTAGAGTAAGTGATGTGAGTGAGGATATTCATTACGTAAAAGTGGTTCTTCGCTCCCAGGACAATCTTTCACCACTGAGTGACACGGTGTAGAACGTTTTTGCCTGCTTTCCTGGTGGCTAAGTCGGTAAAGAATCCACTTGCAGTGCAGGAGGCCCAAATTCAATCCCTGGGTCAGGAAGATCCCCTGGAGAACAGAATGACAACCCAGTCCAGTATTCTTGCCTGGAAAATCCCATGGACAGAGAAGCCTAGCAGGCTACAGTCCATGGGATCTCAGTAGTCAGACATGACTTAGCAACTAAACCACTACCACCACCAAGACAGTCATGAGCAGGAAACTGCTGACTGTGACCTAACTATTCTATTTAATACCTGAATCTTATTTAGTCCACTCCAGCCACCTAAGTTGATGTTTACGTGAACTTCTGATACCACCCTTAATGTGAGAGGAAATGAATACTTTTTAGCTGAGTTTGCTTTGCAGTGAGATTTACTTTAAATATGGCTACCATTTTCATAAAGCACATTTTTTTAGAAGATTGGATAGAGTATTTAGGAATTTCGTGGTACCCTCTATACCAAAACTTTTGTGAGAATCAAAATATTTAACACTTCAGCCTTTAAAAGGAAGAAAATTCTGACATATGCTACAACATGGATGAACCTTGAGGACATTATGCTAAGTGAAATAAGCCAGTCACAAAAAGATAAATACTGTATGATTTCACTTAGATGAGGTACTTATAGTAGTCAAAATCACAGAGATGGAAAGTAGAATGGTGGTTGCCAGGGGCTGGAGGGAGGGGGAATGAGGAGTTACCGTTTAAGAGTGTAGAGTTTCAGTTTTACAAGATGAAAGGAGCTCTGGAAATGGATGGTGGTGATAGGTGCCCAACATTATAAGTTTATTTAACACCACTGAACTGTACACTTAAAAACAGTTAAGACGGAAATTTTTCTATGTTTTTCAAAACCAAGAAAAATTTGGAAAAATATTTAACACTAAGATTTATATTATATCATTATTAAATTCATATTATATCAATTCTAAATTCACTCAGTAAATACTGATTGAATACTACTATGTACCAGGAACTGTAGTGAGCATTGAGGAGTCAACAGTGAACAAAACAGACACAATCTCTTTCCTGCTGGAGCTTATATTACAGTCAAGAAAGATAAACTAAGTATTTAAAACGAAGCAGAGTAAAGGAAGATGAATGACTAGCATGCTATTTTGTAGGGTGATCAGGGAGACCCTCTCTGGTTATGTGGCACCTGAACAGACACCTGAATGACTGCCATTTCTTATACCATTTTTAAAGAGAATTTAATTGTAATTTAAGTAAACACCCCCCCCCCCACACACACACACTGAAGAACTATACTTGGAGAAAGCTTTTAGATTTCAGTTACCCCTTGTTCCTAAGGTTGATGTTTTTGCTATTTGAGTATTCACCTATGCATTCTCTTCTGCTTTTGTGTGTGTGTGTTAGTCAGTGATTTCATTGCTTATATTCACATTAATAATTGTTAATTCCTGACATAGACTGAGTTTTTTATCCAAAGAAAACAATATGCTTGAGTTGATTGTCTCTCACCCATGAGGACAAGGTGTCATTTTCACATTATTTATAAGGACACTGAAACCCAGAGACCTAAAATCACAGAAGTTTCTGGTGAAGTGACACTCAGACTTAAGCCCTCTAGCTCCAAGTCCAGTTTGTTTCAAGACCTGAGTCACCATGTTGCTGTGGGGATTGAAGGGACAGCTTCTCTGAAGACACCTAGTATGCTTTTCAATGCATTGCAGGAATTATTTTTTCTTCAACATCTTTTAACTAATAACTGGCCCCTAAAGTGATAAAACCACCCCATATCACCACTCCCTATCTAAAAAAGGACTTATGTAGCAAAGGATTCGCTTGGCAGGCATTTTTATTTCTTCTTTGATTGTTTCTAGCTTCTTCCAGCATATGGTAGTAGGTATCTCGGTAATCTGGGGGGTGGGGGGCCACAGGGAAGAGTTGGCTGCTGGGTCATTTTAGTAACACTGGCCATGAGACTAACTTACTGTGTCCTTCAGCCTGTGAACTCCTGGAGAGCATTGCTCCTGCTGTCATGGAAGACACTTCACCTCCTCACCACTTTGTTTTGCTTTGGATTGACCACTGGGAGACTCAGTAGCCATGGGAGTGAAATTGCCCCTGGTTTCCTCACAACCTGTCAGTCTTTGTTAAATCAGACAAGGCTGAAAAATGGATTCTTTTTTGTCCCTATCCAAACATGGCAGCTGTTTAATTTCAATTAGTGAAGCTTGAAAAAGAATATTATGCCAGGACTAATTATAGCAGGAAGGGCTCCTTGCTCACCTCCACTCCCCCTCTTGACTGAGGGTCTCCAGAGTCCCTCAGCAGGGCTATGAAGTTTTCGTTCTGGGAAATTCTGATGCCTGGGGCTTTGATGTAGCTCTCTTTTCAAACAAGTGATAGTTCAGGAAGCACAGACTTCCAGGAAGGATTCATTTATCTTTTAAAGTCTAGAAATTAGATATACAAATCAGACTCTTGTGTATACCCAAACACCAACTTGTTCATGTCAAACTCTTGCTTTTTCCTTCTCTGTAAGTAGACTCTCTTCTTTCAAAGTTCCTCCTCTCCTGCTGGGAAACACTAACCTCCTTCTCCTCCATGAAACAAGTATTTGTTCTGGTCGATGCGTTAGAATCTCTACCTAGAAGCAAAGGAACCTCCTACCTGCAACTTCTTAAGTTTCATTGCATCTGTTAAGGGTCCCCGTGGGAAACAGAATTCACCACTCACCCACCCCCACCCCCAATCGTACAGATGAAGAGAATTTAAGGAAGGGGTTACTCACAGAGGAGGGGACAGGATTAAGAGAACAGTCAAGCATAGGTGGGTCACCCAGAGACTAGTAAAAGCAGGAAGCTGCTACTACCCCTAGTTCAGTTCAGTTCAGTCGCTCAGTCGTGTCCGACTCTTTGCGATCCCATGAATCGCAGCACGCCAGGCCTCCCTGTCCATCACCAACTCCGGGAGTCTACCCAAACCCATGTCCATCGAGTTGGTGATGCCATCCAACCATCTCATCCTCTGTCGTCCCCTTCTCCTCCTGCCCCCAATCCTTTCCAGCATTAGGGTCTTTTCCAATGAGTCAACTCTTCACATGAGGTGGCCAAAGTATTGGAGTTTCAGCTTCAACATCAGTCCTTCCAATGAACACCCAGGATTGTTCTCTTTTAGGATGGATTGATTGGATCTCCTTGCAGTCCAAGTGACTCTCAAGAGTCTTCTCCAACACCACAGTTCAAAAGCATCAATTCTGCGGCACTCAGCTTTCTTTATAGACCAACTCTCACATCCATACACGACCACTGGAAAAACCATAGCCTTGACTAGACGGACTTTTGTTGGCAAAGTAATGTCTCTGCTTTTAAATATGCTATCTAGGTTGACCATAACCTTCCTTCCAAGGAGTAAACGTCTTTTAATTTCATGGCTGCAATCACCATCAGCAGTGATTTTGGAGCCCAAAAAAATAAAGTCTGACACTGTTTCCACTGTTTCCCCATCTATTTCCCATGAAGTGATGGGACCAGATGCCATGATCTTAGTTTTCTGAATGTTGAGCTTTAAGCCAACTTTTTCACTCTCCTCTTTCACTTTCATCCAGAGGCTCTTTAGTTCTTCTTCACTTTCTGCCATAAGGGTGGTGTCATCCGCATATCTGAGGTTATTGATATTTCTCCCAGCAATCTTGATTCCAGCTTGTGTTTCTTCCAGCCCAGCATTTCTCATGATGTACTCTGCATATAAGTTAAATAAGCAGGGTGACAGTATACAGCCTTGACGTACTCCTTTTCCTATTTGGAACCAGTCTGTTGTTCCATGTCCAGTTCTAACTGTTGCTTCCTGACCTGCATACAGGTTTCTCAAGAGACAGGTCAGATGGTCTGGTATTCCCATCTCTTTCAGAATTTTCCACAGTTTATTGTGATCCACACAGTCAAAGGCTTTGGCATAGTCGATAAAGCAGAAATATATGTTTTTCTGGAACTCTCTTGCTTTTTCGATGATCCATCAGATATTGGCAATTTGATTTCTGGTTCCTCTGCCTTTTCTAAAACCAGCTTGAACATCTGGAGGTTCACGGTTCACGTATTGCTGAAGCCTCTACCTACTCAATAAATGCTCTTATGTTACTTGAGTATAATTATTATAGTGTTAAAAATAATTGAAAAAAGAGACATCACTAGTTATTATTATTATTATAACATGTGTAATATATAGTGATGTTTCTTCACTCATCCCTTTGTATCTGTGAGGGATTGGTTCCAGGACCCCTCACAGATACCCAAATCCACCTCAAGTCCCTGATAAAATAAGGTAGTATTTGCATATAACCTATGCACATCCTCCCCTATTTTTTATAGCAGTCCATCACCTTATTCACTTGGCTGCCTCATCTCACCTCCCCTATACTTTAAATACTGTAATACCTAATACAATGTAAATGCTATGAAAATAGTTGTGAACACAATGTAAACGCTACATACATACTTTTTGGAACTTTCTGAAATTTTTGATATGCACTTGATTGAATATGAGGATCCTGAACCCAGGGGATTCAGAGGGCTGACTGTATTTATATATGCATATATATATATATATATATATATATAGTATTATTGAGATATAATATATCATATTTATATATGCATATATATATAGTATTATTGAGATATAATTGATATATAATATTGTATAAGTGTAGTAATTTGATACATTTATTTATTACAATATGATCACCATCATAGCATTGGGCTTCCCAGGTGGTGCTGGTGGTAAAGAACCCTCTTGCCAATACAGGAGACGTAAGAGACACAGGTTCAGTCCCTGGGTCAAGAAGATTCCCTGGAAGAGGATGTGGCAACCCACTGCAGTATTCTTGCCTGGAGAATCCCATGGACAGAGAAACTTGGTGGGCTACAGTCCATAGGTTCACAAAGAGTCGGACACGACTGAAGCAACTTAGTGTGTACACATAGCATTATCAAACACCTCCATCATGTCCCATAATGTTATCATTTCTTTTTTGTAGTGAGAGCATGTAAGATCTAGTTTCTTAGCAATTTTGAAGTATATCATACAGCATTATTAAGCATAATCCCTTTTCTTCTATTTATTTTACACTATGACAATTATTGTTGTTCAGTTGCCCAGTCGTGTCCGACTCTTTGCAACCCCATGGACTGCAGCACGGCAGGCCTCCCTGTCCCTCACTTCCCCCAAAGTTTGCCCAAGTTCATGTCCATTTTATCGGTGATGCCATCCAGCTATCTCATCCTCTGATGCCCTCTTCTCCTTCTTCCCTCAATCTTTCCCAGCATCAGGGACTTTTCCAGTGAGTCAGCTGTTTGCATCAGGTGACCAAAATACTAGAGCTTCAGCTTTAGCATCAGTCCTTCCAATGAGTACTCAGGGTTGATTTCCTTTAAGATTGACTGGTGTGATCTCCTTACTGTCCAAGAGACTCTCAGGAGTCTTCTCCAGCATCACAGTTTGAAGGCATCAGTTTTTTGGAGCTCTGCCTTCTTTACTGTCCAGCTTTCACAGCTGTACATGACCACTGGGAAGACCATAGCCTTGACTATATGGACCTTTGCCAGCAGAGTGATGTCTCTGCTTTTCGACACATTGTGTAGGTTTGTCATAGCTTTCCTGCCAAGAAGCAATTGTCTTCTGATTTCATGGCTGCAGTCACCATCCACAGTGATTTTAGAGCCCAAGAAGAAGAAATCTGTCACTGCTTCCACCTTTTCTCCTTCTGTTTGCCATGAAGTAATGGAGCCCGATGCCATGATCTTAGTTTTTTTAATATTTAGTTTTAATCTGGCTTTTTCACTCTCTGCCTTCATCCTCATTAAGAGGTTCTTTGGTTCCTCTTAGTGAACTATAACGATTAATTATACTCAAATAATCTAACAGCAGTGATTGAGCACCTTTTGTAATATGATAATAATATAGAGTAATGTGTGAGGTATCAAGGTAAACCACTGAGTAGGTCTCAGCCAGAGAGAACCCTCTGATAAATAAAAGAAAAGACTCTCAGAAAACTGAGTTTTACCCTTAGAGAAACATTTTTATCCAAATTTTATACTTTGCTTTCATTTGGCTGCGCAATTTTGATTTCTCAAGGAGTTAATACTTGCTAAATGTTTAACTTTCTCTCCCTAAGTAGTATCTAACTTTTAAAATAAACCTTTGTTTAAAAATCTTTAATCTAGCTGATTTCTCAAAATGAAGCATCCAGATGAAGAGTCCACCAGTTTCATATAGGATAGGGAAAAATCAGGACTAGTGCAACTCCAGGGAGCTGGCTTGCAACTGCTGGGTTTTTCACACCTTCTCAAGTTCTCATGACCCTTGTACTTATTTAATTTCGTGTGATTTCCTACCTCATCCCTTCTTTGGCTGTACTATCACCTTAATGTATTATCCCTTTTAGAGAGTTAAAAACATGGAAGACAAACCTGAATCTTCTTGCAGTAGTGCATCATAGCTGCCAGTTTTACCTTCTTAATACACGTTACAGTCCTTTGGTCCACATACAGAATTTCTTCCTAGTAAAATTATGTGTCGCTGCTCCGAATATGGATGCAAGTTCTATTAACTCTGTAATCAGGAAAAGTAACCTGATTTGTGTGGTATAGTTTATTAATAAAGAAATGCTGTATAAAAAATAAAATTAAAGTAAAGAGATAGTGGAGTCAGAGAGAGATGACAGTTAAAGCACATGTTTGGCCAAGTCCAGTATGCATATGAGTTTCTGGATGCAAGTACTATTTGAGAGGCATTTGTGTGGTCTTTTTGGAGAGGTTAAGTGGCAAGAGGAGAGAAATGCAGTTTCCAGAAAGAAGGCTCATCAGGACTAAGTGGCCAGGCTCAGCTAGCTATGTGGGATCTATTTAACAGCAGAGATGAGGTAGAGGGGCAACACAAGTGAAACATGGAACTCGGATTCTAGAAAATTCTCCAGCAAAATTTCAAAAAGAGTTTTGTCACTACTTAGCCTTAAGGTATTGCAGAGTCTGAATTTCTTTCTTGAAAGCATTGTGTGCTCTCGCTCTCTCTCTCTCCCTCTCTTTCTCTCTCTTGCCACCTAGTCCAGCTGACAAAACTGCAGATTCATCCTTTGCTCCTTCTGACCCATCTAACATTCATACTTGAAATGTGTATTTCCCTGTGCTTAAGTAAATGCTAAGACAGTCATCATGGTGGTAAGAAACAGATCCATTTTGCATCGACGAAAATCTACAAATAACATGGAAAAATTAACTTCGATTATTTTGGTAAGCAGTGTGCACCTTTATCCACAACACATTTCAGATCATGGGCTGAATTTTTCCCCTCCCCCAAATCATTTCTGAACCACCTACTTCTCCCAAGAGTTGACTGTCAGAAATGCAAACAAACTTAAACTTACCTTTGGCCAAATATACTTAGAATAGAAAATTGTGTATTCAACTTAATAACCTTCCAGGAGGCCAGGGCGGGTTAGGGGAGATGGAGACAATGAATGTCTGTGTGAATTAGCAAAGAAGAGTCATGTTAAAAGATCTCCATCATGTAAATAAATCTTGGCTGACCCGGCTGACCCTTCAGGTTAGCATGTGATTTTTCTCCTTCTTTGGGCCAGCATTCCCAAGTAGGTGGTTGTGTCTTCCTACTTCCTTTTCCCCAACACCCATTCCTTATTTAGTTCCCAAAAAGCTGACTCCATTACACTTGTGATGGTTAATTTTATGTGTCAACTTGTCTGGGCCACAGAGTGCCCAGACATTTGGTCAAACATTATCCTGGCCATGTGAAAGTGTTTCTGGATGAGATTAACATTTTTTTTTAATTATTCATTTATGTTATTTATTTGCCTGTGCCAGGCTTAGTTGCAGTATGCAGGATCTTTAGTTGAGGCATGAAAACTCTTAGTTGTCACATATGGGATCTAGTTCCTTGACCAGTGATCAAACCCAGGCTCTCTGCATTGGGAGTGCAGAGTCTCAGCCACCTGGACCACCAGGGAAGTCCCAAGATTAACATTCGAATCCATACACTGAGTAAAGCAGGTTATCCTCCCCAACGTGGGTGGTGGTGGTAGTTTTAGTCGCTCAGTCATGTCCATGGACCAGGCACCTCTGTCCATGGGATTTTCCAAGCAAGAATACAGGAGTGGGTCACCATTCCTTCCCTTTGGGATCTTCCCAATCCAGGAATCAAACCCAAGTCTCCTGCTGTACAGGCAGATTCTTTGCCACTGAGCCACCAAGGCTTCATCCAATCAACTGAAGGCCTGAATAAACACAAAGTCTGAGTAAGAGGGAATCCCCCCTGCCTGAGCTGGGACATTGGTCTTTTCCAACCTTCAGACTCAGAAACATCTGCTCCTCTTGGGTCATTATGAAAGCATACTGGCTTTCAGATTGGAACTTTTACCATCAGCTCTCCCAGTTCTCAGGTCTTTGGGCTTCGACTTACACATCAACTCCTCTGGGTCTCCAGCTTGCCAACTGCAGGCCTTGGGACTTCTTGGCCTCTGATTCCTTATAATAAATCTCTTTAATAAACACATGCACATACATGCACATACACAGGCACTATTGATTCTATTCCCCTGGAGAACCCTGACTAACACAGCACCATTGAAGCCATACTTTCAAATGTCACCAGTGTTCTATCCCTGTCTGGTTCTATGGGCTGATCTCCCTGCTCACCCCTGTTGATGCTGACACTCGCTAGTTTGCCCACCTCTCGAGGTCCTCCTTCCTCTCCTTTTTTCTTGGTTCTCAGTCCTTTCTCATAACTTTCTCCAGTTCTCACCCCTGCAATTCCCATTTCTCTACTTAATCATAACCCTCAGTTGTCCTCTACCTTCAGCACAGTATCTCCTGCCACCTATTAGCCATTGCTCCTCATTACTCCCATCTCACCTAAAACTCAGTGTCTGAATCTTCTTTCCCTTAAAATCATTCTTTCTCCTCTTAACTCTTATTGTGGCTGAATGCCTCTGTGTCTGCTTCCCCCACCCCAGGATCCAATAATCACACAAGTCTTGTTAGTTTTTCCTTTCATCTCCAGACACACCTTCTTTTCTTTCCCTCTGCTTCAACCCTAGCCCAGCCCTCATCCCCACATGTAACAGCCTTCCTAATGGCCTCCCTGCCTCAGTCTCCTTCGCTTCTTCATTCTGCACACCACTGCCACATGGACTATAGCAGAACATTATTTCACCACGTCTGTCCCCTCTGCAGTGACCTCCAGTGACTCAAGGCAAAGCCCAGACTTTGTTCCTGAGCCTCGAAGCCTCTCCACCATCTAACCCACCTTTCTAGTGTGGTTCTCAAGATAAAATAGAACTCCAGGCACTGGAGCCATATTGCATAGTACTGCCCTCCTGATACACTCTGTACTCCTTCTAACACTAAAAAATATAGAATGTAAATGACTATATTTTCCAGTTCAAAGTCCCCTTCCTTCATGCATTTTAAAAATATGTATTTGGCTGTGCCAGTTCTTAGTTGCACACCAGGATCTCTGATCTTTGCTGCAGCATGTGAGCTCTTGTGGCATGTGAGATCAAATTCCCCCACCAGGGATTGAACCTGGTCCCCTTGCATTAGGAGTGTGGTGTCTTAGCCACTGGACCACCAGGAAAGTCCCCATGCACTTTGAAATCACATACAATCTGGGTGAAAATATGATTTACAAGAAGTTCACTATAAAACTTTAGGCAGATAAATGTTTCCCAGCTTGCTTTGCAATTCTTACTATTAGCTACAATCATCATGGTTGCTGCACTCAGATGAGGCAGTGATAACAGCGTGAATTCTCAACTCAAGCTCCTCCTGGGTTTGAATCCCAGCTCGACCACCTACAAGCTCTGTGTGCTCAGTCACTCAGTCATGCCTGACTCTCTGCGACCCCATGGACTGTAGCCCACTAGGCTCCTCTGTCCATGGGATTTTCCAGGCAAGAATGCTGGAGCAGGTTGCCATTTGCTTCTCCAGGGGATCTTCCCGACTCAGGGATCGAACCCCTGTCTCCTGTGGCTCCTGCATTGGCAGATGGATTCTTTACCACTGGCGCCACAACTTGGGCAAATCCCTTAACCTCTTAGGACCTCAGTTTCGTTGTCTGTGAGATGGAAATAGCAATAATCACACTCGTAGGACTGTTTCAAGGCTTTATAGGAAGTGGTTGCGTGCATGCAGCTAAGTCACTTCAGTCATGTGAAGTCTTTGCAAAAATGGTTAGGCCAGTGTAAATGCTCACAGTAAAGGCTGAGCTTTAGCGCTCATCACATTGTTGTTGCTGTTGGTGAGCTGCCAATGCAGGACTGGAATTACCCCATGGAGCTGCCCTCCTGGAATGCCAATTTTACAGCCAGGAATGAATGGGCATGCTGCTGCCCCCCATCTTGGCTCACCTTCAAAAGTTCTAAGTATGCGCAGGTCATAGAGACCTCCTACCTGGAGGTGCCTCTGCTTCTGTCTGTCAGACACTCTATAAGGACTATTACATGCATTCTCATTTCAACCTCTCAATCACCCATAGAATGAAACTGAGGCTCTCAGAGACTTGGTTATGTGCCTAAGGCTACATGGCTAGAATTCGAGCTCAAATCTAGCTGTGCTTTTTTCGTGCACCTCTCTGGCTTTTTTCCTATCTCTGCCATACCATCCAAGTCATTCTCACTCACTTACCCAGACCCCTCCACCCCATCTTCCAATAATAAATTATTATCTAGTCAGGACATCTATTTATTTTTAGTTGATTCAGAGGTAAAGCAGTGAGATGTCTTTTCTGGCTCTCTGGTTGTTGTATTTGAAGCTTACACCTTCCTAAGCAGTGGCCCTAGAGCAGCAGAAAAAGAAGAGACCAAGGCCTTCAGGCACCTGATCCTTCTAAAGCTTTCCTGCTTATATTATACCGTGGGGCATCGAGGGTGACAGGCAGGGCATCGAGACTGAGCTGCCGCGGGTCCAGTTTAATTGTTCTCATGCTGAGGAGGCTCAGAGAAGCAATGAGAATGAGAAGAACATCCCTGGACTTCAGTGTTAAGCTCCAAGTCTGAGAGCAGTCTGCCTGGTTGTGCTGAGGTCTTCAATGAAGTCATCACCGTGACCTGAAGATGGATATGAATTCTGCTGTAGAAATTGTGCTTACTTGTTTTTGCAGCCCAAATGCCATGATTATCCCAACATTAGCAAAGGGAAGAGCTTTATAATCATTCCACGCAGCATTACAAGGGCATGCAGTGCGGTCTGAGGAAGCCTGTTTCTGCTGTGCTGAAACTGTACTGTCATTACCGATTTAGTCAGGATAAGATCAACTAAGCTGAAGTAACAAACCCTGAAATCTAGCGGTTTAATACAACAAAAGCTTCTTTCTTTTTCATGCAAAGTCTGAACATTAGGACTCCTCTGGGGAGTGCCTTGGGGACCTGGCTGCCTCAGTTTAGGGACATCGCCATCTCAACAGAAGGCTTCCAGAGTGACCATGGCAGGAAAGCAGAGAACACGGAGGTGGCGCATGGACTCTCAGACACCTTAGCCTAGAAGTGACATGTGTCACGTCCACACACACTTTGGAGGCTGGAACTCATCACACGGCCCTCCCTACCTGCAGATGGGTGGAGGAGTGTCATCTCTTGGGTGACTAGGAAGGAGAGGAGAACAGGATATGAAGCACACTAGTAACTGCTACCATATATTTACATGAGAAGCTACCAGAAACATGAAAACAAGAATTCTCCAAACTTGTCCTGCTGAGAATACACTTTTTTAATTAACTACTTATTAAACTACAAAAGTAATACGCTTTCATGATAAAAAAAATAATTCAAAATGCACAGAAAGATACCAGGTGAAAAGGAATATTTCCCCTCCAATGTTACTTTTGCCCTCTCCTTCCCATCCTTCCGAGAAGTTTCTTACATATCTTTCCTGCTATTCTTTTTTTATGCAACAGTACGTCTTAGATAGTTTCATATCAAAACACATAGGGCTACCACCTTCTTTTAAATCCTTACATTAATTTAGTAAAAATGGCTGAACAGCCCCTTTGGGTTTTTTCTCATTTCTTGGTCTCATAAACAATGTTTTCTTTGCATAGTTTAGTTGATATTGTACATCCTAAGAGAAATTTTTACACATAGAATGCAAAGTCAGAGGGTATAGGCATTTTAAATTTTGAAATCTACTGCCAAATTACCCTCTCTAAAGATCATATGCACCAACTTATACATAAAGTTAAAAAATGGTATACCTGCTATTTATATATTGATGACATTGAGAAAATTTTCTGGATTTTGTTCGACATGACAATGACACTTTTTAAGTTCTTTATTTATCAGCATTAATTACTGAAGTATTTGTAGAAGAAATGATCTGATGACAAATTTGCTTTTTTAAAAAGCTAAATAAAGCACAGACATGTAGATCAATGCAACAGAATAGAGAGCCCAGAAATAAATCTGCAAGTATATGGGCAATTAATCTATGATAAAGAGAGCAATGGGGGGAAAGGGTCCTTCAATAAAATAGTGTTGGGAAAACTGGAAAGCTACATGCAAGAGAATCAAACCGGTCTACTTTCTCAAACCGTACACAAAAATAAAATGGATCAAAGACTTAAACATAAACCTGAAATCATAAAACTCCTAGAAGAGAACATAGTCAGTATGCTCTTTGACATGGATCTTAGCAATATTTTTTTAAGCAATATTTTTCTTTAATCTATCTCCTCAAGCAAGGGAAACAGAAGTAAAAATAAACAAATGGGAGTACATCAAACTAAAAAACTTTTACACAGCAAAGTGCACCATTGACAAAATGTAAAGACAGCCTACTGAATGGGAAAAGATATTTGCAAATGATATATCTTATAAGGGATTAATATCCAAAGTCACAAATAGCACATACAACTCACCATCAAAAAAATAAACACTCAATTAAAAAATAGACTGAAAACCTGAATGTATATTTTTCCAAAGAAGACATACAGTTGGCCAACAGACTCGTGAAAAGGTGTTCAACATAACTAATAATCAGGGAAATGAAAATCAAAACCACAATGAGGGCATCTCTGGTGGCTCAATAGTAAAGGATCAGCCTGCCAATGCAGGAGATACAGGGTTCAATCCCTGATCTGGGAAGATCTCACATGCCACAGAGCACTAAGCCCATGAACCACAACTATTGAGTCTGTGCTCTAGAGACTGGAAGCTGCAACTACGGAAGCCCTCGCGATAAGAGAAGCAATGAAAAGCCTGAGCACCGCAACTAGAGAAAAGCCCGTGCAGCAATGAAGACCCAGCACAGCCAAAAATAAATTGATTAAATTATTTAAAAAAACCAAACACAATGAGATATCACTTCACATCTCTTCAGAATGGCTATTATCAAAAAGACAAAGAATAACAAATGTTGCGAGGATATAAAGAACATTAAAAATAGAACTACCATATGATCCAGCAACTTCACTCCTGGGTACTTATTGAAAGAAAACAAAATCACTAATGTGAAAAAATATACAACAATATTCCTTGCAGCATTATTTACAAGAGCCAAGATATGGGAGCAACCTAAACATCTGATGAGTGGATAAAGAAGATGTGGTATATACATTCAATGGAATATTACTCAGCCATTTTATAAAATGAAATCTTGCCATTTATGACAACATGGATGGACCTAGAGGGTATCATCTAAATGAAATAAATCATACAAAGACAAATACTGTGTGATTTCACTTATATGTGGAATCTAAAAATCAAAACAAAACAGAAGCAGACTTAAAGAGAACAAACGAATGGCTGCCAGAGGAGAGAGAGTTTGGGGGTTGGGCAAATATGTGACAAGGATTAAGAGGTATAAACTTTCGATTATAAAATAAATAAGCCCCTGGGATGTAATGTGTAGCATAGGGAATATTGTCAGTAATATTTTAACAACTTTGTTTGGGAAGAAATGGTTACTAGACTTATTGTGGTGATCAATCATTTCCTAATATTATGTAAATGTTAAATCAGTGTGTAGTTCAGCTAAATCTAACATAATATTTTACAGCAAATATGTTTCAGTTGCATAAATAAATAATTTTAAAGATTAAAAAGACTCAAACAAAACAAGTGGACTAGGAATGGATGAAACAAGAATGGCAAACTATTTATTCATCATTGTTGAAGTGGGTGATTCATTATACTCTTCTCTGACTCTTCTGTATATTTTATATTTTCCATAATAAAACATTAATTCTTTAGGTTGACTCTAAGAGTAGAAGTGTAAGGCCCTCATCACAGCACATTATTAACTTCCTGATTAAATTCAGATGTGCCCTGGATGAGACCACATCTCACACGGTCAGCCAGTCAGGAAGAGTTGGAGGAAGATAGAGATTCAGGACAAGTAAGAAACTAGAGTTGAAAGAGAAAAAGGAGGAGGAAGTTGAAGAACGACAGAGGTTGCTATCCTCTCCATCCTCCCCTTTAGGTGAATCACCCAGAAGCTCCTGCTTTCAAGGGTGGAGCTGCACCTGGGCTTCTAAGACTGTGCACAGCAAGGAAGGGTGTACGCAGTGGGTAAGGAGGAGCAGGGTGAGCAGGAAGAAAGTGAAAAGCTCACCGAATGTGTAGCGCCTCCTCCAGTGGAGCCATTTATTCCGAGGGGAAAGGCCCTGTGCTTTCCCCTCAGAATTCTAGATTCAGATCCCTCCCTGAGTCAAGCCAGTGTGCTTGTCTTCCCAGAAGTCCACCCAAAATTGTTTGCAGATCAGCCAGAACCAAGCCAGTATTAAGATGATTCCCCTAGTGCCACTAATCTGTGACCATGAATATACAACTGTGTGCCTAAATCTGTGTGCCCAGCAGGAAAAAAGAAATAGTATATGTGAGAGAATTCAGAAAGAGGAAACTATTTTTTAGGTAAGAACATGAGCACTTAGCAGAGTGAAACCAAGTGTGAGTGTGGTCGGTGATTATATCCTCCTCTGGCAAGTCCCTGGTGGCTCAGATGGTAAAGAATCTGCCTGTAATGCAGGATACCTGGGCTTGATCCCTGGGTCAGGAAGATCCCCTGGAGAAGGGAATGGCAACCCACTCCAGTATTCTTGCCTGGAGAATCCCATGGACAGAGAAGCCTGGCGGGCTACAGTCCATGGGGTCGCAAAGAGCCGGACACAACTGAGGGACTAACACTTTCACACTTTCTGGCAAGTTCACTGAAGAAGTGACTAAATCCAAGAACTGGTTTCTCTCAGGATCTGAAACCCTGATCTCTAAGAAATCTATGAAAGAGATCATGTAAATGAAAGGGCCCTACATGAACATTCTTAGAACTTCATGAACGGAAGCACTCCACAGTCAGAGGACCACATATTCGTCCAGAGCGAATACTGTGCTCCATATCTGCCACATTGATCCCAGTCCTGTCCTGGCATCATACCCTTTCCTGTATGTGTAGCAGAAGCTATCAAAGTGGCCAATACTAGGATGTGTTGGGATCAACATACCCACAGCAGTCCAGGATGCCCACAGGAGGTGGTTTTCATCCTTGACATCCAGGTCTAGTTTGACATGCACTTGTGGTTGCTGTAGAAGATGCCACAGAGAGGGGGAAAGTGTCTTGATGAGAACGTGACTATCCTTTCCAAACGGAATCATCCATTCAGCACCAACTCGTGGGAGGAGATCCACTCAACACGTAGCCAAACAATTCTTCTAGTGACTTTCTGCCTCTGTGCTCCCACAGCCGTGCACTTCAATAGGGCAAGATGTGGGAAGAGTCATTTGCTTCTAAAGAGTCAGGTCACTTTTTAAAATTATGAAAAAGAGTGTTTGAAAACTGGTCTCCTGTTTATAGAATCTCTGATGAAGCTTCCACTTCCCTGTCTTTCTCTTAAGGTTTAAACCTGGTCCTTGGCCAGAAAGACAAACTCCCAGCCCATAAATACCAGAATAACATCCACAGTGTTCTGACCTGCTATGACAGAAAGAACAGTTAATACAGACTGGCCTGTGTGCCAGTTAGAACAGTATGGACTCTAATGTTGCACCCTCTACTGCAGCAGCCAGTAGCTACTATGGCTCATTCAAGTTACATTGATTAAAGTTAAATAAAATTTTAAAATTCCATTCTTCATCCACACTAGCCATGTTTCAAGTGGTCCAAAGTCACCTATCCTAGGGACTATCACACTGGACAGTGCAGATCTAGAACATTTCCACCATCACAGAAAGCTATGGGGCAATCTTACTGCTCTCACACCATCATTTAAATTAGCATGAGGCCTTTGAAGGGCCCCAAAATCCATGTAAAAACAAATGATGAAAAAAAATCATCAATTGGGTGCTTGCCAAGGAGCATAGCTAGGCACAGACCCTCTCCTCTGTTCTTTCCTTCCTGTCTTGAATGTTATCGTGTGTCTCCCAGGAGTGGGGGTTCTTAGGATCTGCCAAAAACGATTCAGATTCTGCTCTTAAAGGACTAACAATCTGGTTCAGGAGAGAAGAACTGTACAGAAGTAACGGTAATACCAGTAGAAAGTGATCGTTTCTTTGGAGAAGTGTGCTAAGTGTTCACGGAGTTCAGAGAAGCAAAAACTACTTCCAGCTCAAGAAAAGAAGTGGCTGTCAAAGCAGGAGGAATGTGGTGGTGAAGGAAGGACTCCTGAGCTGGAGGAAGGGCCCGGGCAGAGGCACAGAGGGAGAGAGCTTCTTCCCTTGGTGGAACGCTATCCTCCTCTCTTCCAGCCTCCAGCCTGAGGTAGACCCCTGCCGGCCAGCTGATTACCTCCTCGCACCCCCACCAAGCAGTGGGGGAAGCATGTCTGGCCCAATTGCCCTCTGTTTTGATTAAGGGTCAGTCATAGAGAAGAGAATTCACTCTAGCAAGTCAAAGCAGGGTATTAAACAATTTACAAAATTACCAGCAAAGCCAAAGACACAGACATTAGGTGGAGTTTTCAAGAGGGACTCTGAGCACCAGACCACCGAAGAGACTGCTGTCTGGTTTGTGACCAGGAAGCCACCATAAGCAGGAAGCCATACAGTGAGGAACCGGCCACCATGGGAAGCCCCAACACAGTGGCAGTGGTGCCACTGGAGAAACTGGCCCCAGAGAACATGGGCTTCCCCCGCCCCATGTCACCTTCTGTGCCTGTCTCATGCAGGGTCATCTAAGTGACAGAACTTAAATAACATTCAAAACCTTAGGTGCAAGAACACCTGGTAAATAAAAAATAGTATGGAAAATAATGGTTGCTAGTTTTCCAGGCTCTGAAGCACAGGAAGGAATGTTGGAAAAAGTGGGAATTTATTCCACCTCCAACTTGCCACAGCCTCATACCCCCAGTGATGAGAGACTTAATGGCCAGTCATACCGCCTGATGATTAGAACAACTTTCAAAGATCAGAAACTAAGACCTTTGGGAAGACTGTCAAAAGCAGAAAGCAGGAGGCAACACTCATATAATCACATTAACGGGGAAGAAAAACCTAGAAAAATTTTAAGGCAACTGCTTTCCAGGTGGTGCTAGAGGTAAAGAATCCACCTGCCAATGCAGGAGACACAGGAGGCAAGGGTTCAATCCCTAGGTCAGGAAGATCCCCTGGAGGACAGCATGGCAACCTACACCAGTACTCTTGCCTGGAGAATCCCATGGACAGAGGTACCTGGTGGGCTATGGTCCATGGGGTTGCAAAGAGTCGGACACAACTGAGTGACTGAGCATGCATGTATGAGGACTGAGCAGTCCTTTAAAAATCAAGAGTTCTAGAACCGTGCAACCTCTGCTTGGATGTAGCCACTGTGATTTCTAGTTTTTTGCAAAGAACCACAGGAACTGGTGGAGTTGTACAACATCTCACCCAGCCACACACTGATGAAGACTGAGGGAGGCTATTTTTAGGGTGAATTCCCAAGTCTGAAAAATGCTAGCAGGAAGCTGGCACCCAGGTCCTGGTTTTGTTTGTCATATCAGTCCCTGCTGAGGAAAGCAAACAGCAGGTAACTGTAGAACACACCTGTCTATAGCAGCTGTTTGATGTTAGCAGGCTTTGATTGTCAACTGAGCAATTTGCTTAGAATTTGGAAACAAAGGAAGGAGACTGTCAAGAGCCGGAGGAGCAGGTGACATGCAGCATGCCTACATGCTCCCAGCAGTCAGGAGGAGGACATGGGAGCGAGAGATTGGCACCAGAGGTGGTGCACTTAGGGGAGTGACAGCCTCCTATGGGGAAGTAATGGGATCTCTGCAACAAAATGCCAATTCCCTCTTCCAGTAAAGCCTTGATGTCACTAAAGACCGTGCTACTAGGGAACAGTTCTAACGAGTATCAAGGTCGGGCCTGGGGGAGGAAACGTGCATGGGTAAACAACAGTAAGAACTCCAGAAGGATGCTAGCCAGAAGGGTCTGTAGCTTATAGTGACTGATTTATTACTTTTTAAAAAGCGTCTCAACCTGCCTGTCTGTCCTTCAAGATCCATCTCAAGACGCATATCAATTCATTCACTCATTCATTCATTCATTCAAGACTATCTACTCAATTTACATCACACTATGCTAATCAAGGTGTCCACAAGAAGATAAATGAAAGAGACAATCTTCTCTAAAGCAACTTCTCTCTAATAGAGAGGTAAGACACGAATAAATAACTCCAGTACAGGAAAGCAGGTGAAATAAAGTTATGGGAACATTTGAGGATGAGATAGTTTACTTTACTTTGGTGAAGGGAAATTAGGAGAAAGATCTGGGAAACTTTCCTGGAAGAAGAAGCCACCGTGAAAGCCTTCATGAGCAGCCCTATATTTGGGGTTCAGCCCCTCCAAACAACCAGAGTACCTTGTCGCTGAGCTAGTACCAATGGTGTAAATTTAGTGGTCTGTCAATATATCTATTCTTCTAGTTATATCTGACCTAAATAATGAACTTTGAATGTTTATTCATATGTTGTTCAGTCAATAAGTTGTGTCCAACTCTGCAACCTCATAGACTATAGCATACCAGTCTTCCTTGTCCTTCACTGTCTCCTAGAGTTTGCTCAAATTCATGTCCATTGAGTCAGTGATGCTGTCTAACCGTCTCATCCTCTGCTGCCCCCTTCTCCTTTTGTCTTCAATCTTTCCCAGCCTCAGGGTCTTTTCCAATGAGTCTGCTGTTCATATCAGGTGGCCAAAGTATTGGAGCTTTGGCTTCAGCAGCAGTTTTTCCAATAAATATTCAGGATTGATTTCCTTTAGGATTAACTAGTTTGATCTCCTTGCAGTCCAAGGGACTCTCAAGTGTCTTCTCCAGCACCTCAATTTCAAAGCATCTGTTCTTCAGCGCTCAGCCTTCTTTATGGTCCAACTCTCACATCCGTACATGACTACTGGAAAAATCATAGCTTTGACTATATGGACCTTTCTCTGCTTTTTAGTATGCTCTTAGGTCTGTCATAGCTTTCCTTCCAAGGAGCAAACATCTTTTAATTTCATGACTGTAGTCACTGTCCACAGTGATTTTGGAACCCAAGAAAATAAAATCTGTCACTGCTTCCACTTTTTCCCTGTCACTGCTTTCCACTTCCCATTTGCCATGAAGTGATGGAACTGGATGCTATGATCTTCATTTTTTTAATGTTGAGTTTTAACTCAGCTTTTTCACTCTCTTCTTTCACCCTCATCAAGAGACTCTTTAGTTCCTCTTCACTTTCTGCCACTCGAGTGGTATCATCTGCATATCTGAAGTTGTTGATATTTCTCCCAGCAATCTTGATTCCAGTTTAGCCATTTAGTTGACAGTTAATAAATATTAGTTATTTTCTGACATGGGAATGGACCCGGAGGGGAAGGAAAATGTGATGGAATATCAGCTGGAAATGCAGGACAAGCCCTGGACAAACTTAGGTGTTAAGGATTGGTATTGGCAGCTTTGCTTGAATTCTTTATTATTATTTGTTTTAGAGTCAGTCCCTTCTGTACTCTGGAAGAGTGCTCACTGTCATGTTGGAGAGAATTGCTCTGAAAATCGCTATTTGTTTCTACCTATGACAAACAGAAAAGCACACATGATTCTAATTGAATTAAAAACCAGATGTAATGTGGGAAGTGTTGAAGATCGTTCTAACAACTGTTGGGAATGAGGAGTATCTATAATGAAACTGTGGACATGGTACTTTTGACTTTTACACCTCTCAAACTCCAATTTAAATTTAAATCCAAATGCTCTGTTCTAAGGGTAATTGTTCAGCATAAAATTTGAACTGAAATTAGCATCTCATCACCCTCACAAGGGGAAGCCTGAAAACTGACTCAAAGCCCAATGTTAGCTTTCCCATCAGACACTTCCAGGTCATTGCTGAAGCATCACTGGAAAAGAGCTGGAAAAGCAAAGATGCCCTCACAATTCTGTGACAGTCTGGGGAGCTCTGTGAATCCATCCCACAGGTAGGGTGGGAACAAGGAGTTCTTCAGACTATGAAACAGAAAGTGGAGGCGTGATGAGTGGACAATTGTCCAGAGGATTGTAATGCAGCTAAAGCACCCAGTGTGTGCATGCTAAGTCACCTCAGTCATGTCCAACTCATTGCGACCCCATGGACTATTGCCCACCAGGTTCCTCTGTCCATGGGATTCTCCAAGCAAGAATACTGGAGTAGGTTGCCATGCCCTCCTCCAGGGGATCTTCCCGACCCAGGAATCGAACCCAGGTCTCATTATGTCTCCTACCTTGGCAGGTGGGTTCCCAGAGACCCCACTAAGGACAGTCTCCATGTACGTCACCAGCAGCATGCAGAATTGGGGCCCATAGCCTACTCCCCACTTCCCCAGGCATCCTGCCATCACCCAAGCCCTGATGAAGAATGCCCAGCTAAGACAGGAGCTCTTTCCTTCAGGCAAAGCCCATCACTAAGTGAACTGTTCCTTGCCTCCCGAATATGGAAGAGGCGGGACGAGAGCGCGGGGTATGGTAAATTCTGGACATGCAACCAAATTTTACAGATGTTCCACAGAAGCTAAAAACCTTGTGCTGCCCACATACAAGAGGATGTAGCTCAGAGGAAGGTTCCACACACTGCTGAAGCCAAGACACACCTAACACTGCATGCTTTAAAACGCTCACCTATTTTTATCAATTCAGTAAGTCTTCTCATTGCAGCAATACTTGTCGAATATAGAAGCATTTGTATCACAGGAGACGGTGAGACTCCTTAATCCTTAAAAAGTGAACCTTCTCTCCCTGAGTTGATAGGCAAAGTAAATAAATTGACTTCAATAAAGGGAAATTGTGCAATAGTCAGGCCTTATAGCAGAGAGAAGCTGGGGCTCTGGGATCACAGGGCCTGAGTGCAAATGCCCACTCTTCACTTACTAGTGTATGAGTTTCCATGAGTTTCTTAGTCTCTCTGTGCCTCCGTTTCTTCATTTGTAAGATGAGGCTGTGCCTGCTTCATAGGGTAATAGTGAGGATTAAATGAATTAAAATTTATAAAGTGTTTAGAATGGTGTCTGGCACTCATAGAAGAGTTCATTGTTACTACTACTATTTCTGTTGTTGTCATCGTTGTCACCTGGTTCCTATAGCAGTTGGGTTTGCAACCCCTGGCCTAGAGCAGTGGCTCTCAACTGGGGACAGGTTTGCCTACCAGGAGATAGCAATATGGCAATATCTGGAGACATTCGAGCTGTGACTGAGGAGGAGCTTGCTACTGGCTTTTAGTGGGTAGAGGTAAAGAACACTGCTGAACGTCTTACAATACACAGGAAAGTCTCACAACAAAGAATTATCTGGCCTAATGTCTTCTGTGTCAACTGTGTCAAGGTTGAGGACGCCTCAACCTTGCGTGTAGATGCACGCCACACACACGGCAGTCTGAGGTCTTACCCCTCACGTAGAGGGAACCAGGGAACAGGGAACTAATCTCTTCTGCAGTCAGGATGCCGAGTTCTCTCTACTCTTCCTCTTCTCCTTCCCACTCCTCCTCTTCCCAACTTTGGGGAAATCTCTTTTAGGCTGCCTTCATGTTTCTTCAAAACTCCTGCCCATTCACTGTTAGATGTTTACCATCCCTAGCTCCTTAGAGAACAAAGTGCCAATGATACCTCCCAATCATTTCAACTACCAATAAAGTTCAGGAGGGGCATTTCATTTCCAGCCCTTTTAGGTCTAGTGACACCTTTATTAGAACCATTATGCTAAGAAGCTAAGCTTTAGTATTATGGAAGTCAGAAAGACCTTCACCCTGCCTTATAACATGCCCCTCTGGAGGCAGAGACCAGACTACTTGCTTGTAGGAAGAAAAGGAGAAGAAAGAAAGAGAAAATAGAATATTATGTGTAAATAATATCTGGCCACATTCAGGATACTTTCTGCAATAGATGTTCAGTACAAGGATCCCGAGAAACTTGGAGCAGCACAGGGACCTTTTTTCCATCAGCCAAAGAGTCATCAAGCTAGATGTTTTCATGGGGCCATTTCCATGAAGCTTCAACACGCACAACAGCCAGTGTGGAAACTCTGGGTTTTTTTTACTGCTAGTAATGTATCTACCAGACATCCCTAACTCTCAACCCATCGCTGACCCTGTCCCTGTAGCACCAAGGACTGGGTAGGGAAGAGGGTGGGGAAGGAGGGAGGAAAGGAAAATGTCTATTTCTTCTGTTACTCAGTAACTGAGATACGGTGGTTTGTGTTTCGGCAGAGTCAACAGAGCTACATCAAAACCTCAAATGCCATCTTCACTCTGAGTCCTGCTGCTTATTAGGCAAATTTGTGCATCAGGCTCCTTGCAAGAAGAATTGGACCCACCTCCTCATTTTCCACCAGGATTCACACTTTCCAAAAAAGAAGCTGGGTTGAGTTGTGTTGTCTCTATTCAATCTGGAAAACCCTAATGAGCAGAATCTACACCAAACTTGTACAGAGGCACTGACCCTCATGCTCAACCCATAGACAGTGCCAACCCCTCTCCATTTACCCATGGGCCAGTCCTTTCTGCACATAGGACTATAGAAAATTGTGCAGGGAGGAGCCTCTTTGGGCCATTTTCCCTGAGAAAAGGCACGTACTCTGGCTCTCAGCCTGGCCAGCACACAAGGTGGTAGAAAAAGCACAGCATCTAGTGTCCTAAGATCTAGATCTTGTCCTTATTCTGTGTGATTTTGTTCCAGTCCCAACTTTTGTAGCTGTTAATCTCTCATCTGAAAAATGTGTCCCACCTACATTATAAGGTTGCCGTGCAGTTCAAATAAGGTAACAGTCATGAAAGTACTTAGAAAAGCTATAAGAACTGTAATAATGTTATTCCTTGGCTATAGATTAATGAACATAATAAGATTGCTATTGGAGGTATTAGCATAATAGCACAGATTGTCCTTCCCTTTAATGAAATTCATCACAGATAAAGACTCAGACTCTTTTCTTAACCTTCTCTTGCCATCTTTGTTCAGTCAGAGGCCATGAGGTTCAGTGGTTCCCCAGCCAAATACCTCTGTGTGGATAAAGTTTCCAGAAGGCGACTCTGCCTAAACAGACGTCGTTTAGGTAGAGATTAGACAACCTCCTGGAATGTTCCAAGGCCTCTTGCCTCTTGCCTCTCACAAGAGGATCAACAAGCATTTTTAACTAGTAAGTGTGGAAATGATCCTTCGTATAAATCAAACCAACTTTGATTAGAAAACATGTTCAAAGTTGTAGATAACTGAACATTTTGCCAGTTACAAAGACAGTGCTACCCCTTCCTAGTTAGAAGTACCTTGAGCTGATACAACTTCCCTGGTGGTCCAGTGGTTAAGAATCCACTTGCCAGTACAGGGGACACGGGTTTGATCCCCAGTCTGTGTAGATCCCATGTGCTGCAGAGTAACTAAGCCCGTGCACCACGACTTCTGAGCCCGCACTCTAGAGCCCACATGCCTAGAGCCCGTGCTCTGAAACAAGAGAAGCCACTGCAATGAGAAACCTGTCCTCCGCAATGAAGAGTAGTCCCCACTCACCTCAACTAGAGAAAGCCTGCTCACAGCAGTGAAGACCCAACGCAGTCGAAAAATAAAATATTTTTAATAAAAAAAATAATTTAAGTCCCTGACAGAGGCTGAAGGGCTGGCTTGACCTGAGCTACCCAGCCATGTAGATAGGCAGGCATGGGGCAAGACTGTCTGGCAAAGGCCTTCCAGAGACTTCGGTGCAGTAGGGCAGGCACAGAGCCACGTGTGCTGCCAATAGCTTGGCTCATGGTTTTCTCTTTCCAGATCCAAATGTCACATGACTGATATAAAATTCCTTGCAGTGCTTCTCTTCATTTCCTCTCTGGCTTCTTTTTTCTCACAGCCTCCGTGGATACATCTACAGTCATCAAGTTCTCTTTGTAGAGTCAGGAACCACTACCAACAGCTCGTCCTAATTCCACATTGCTGCCATTCGCTCTCTTCTCAATTTCTCTCCATGTTTCCTGTCCCAGCGAGCATTAGAACAACAGCTTGGTACCAGCTGAGTAAGTGAATTGTGACTGCATTTTTCCCCTTATTAGAGGACCCTACCCTCTAAAGGAAACCGCTTCAGAAACTATCTTTTCTTCCCCCCTCAAAAGACCTTTCCATAATCTCCCTATGTTTTTAAGTTTCTCATTGCTTGACCTTTAGAATGTGGACGGTTTCAAGCCCAGCTCTGCCTTGTCTTCATTTGGCTATTAAAGCTCGCTTTCTGTCTTTTTAAAAGAGATATTCATAAAGTAGAGAGTTCATCCAAGAACTAGGGCCATGCAAAGACCATCAGCCTGGAGAATGCTACTTCCAGCCTGGGAACACAGGCAGGCTGCTGACAACACCTCGACGCAGGGAGAGATGACCTTGCGTGGGAAAGAAAGGGCTGGGCCTCGGAAGCAGGCCTCTTAGCCTCCACAACACAGCCACTCACCCTGGGAAGAGCAAGAGTGCAGAAAACAAAGACTCATTTGGCATCTCTGATATCATCTTTGGAAGTGAATAAGACAAATAACTTAAAAGGGCCAGGGGAGATCGATGACGCTGCTAACTTGAGACTGTCCATACGAGAGTCTCTGATTTATCAGCCTTCATGAGAGCGGATAAGCTCTCGAAATGAGTGCTCTGTGATCAACGACTGGACCTCCTGCTAATCTGTGTTGCTCTCCTGGCTGGGGTTGTACATGTGGAGGGGGAGGTGACTGTCACAGGGATTGAAAATATGCACTTTGATTCCATTATTCACTGGTCCACCGGTTTGCCTTCTTACTCCAGGGCTGTTAATTGTGGCATTGCAAGGTACAACCCAAAGCTGGCAGGAATTGTATTTCGGAACAGGTTTGGGGTGGGGAAAAAAGAAAGCTATTGCTGACAGTGAAGCTCTTTCTTTTTTTTTTTTTTTTTTACCCCTATTATCATGAAAGCTGCGTTCCTTGTATTAGCAGAATGGAGTCAGAGAGACCGTGCAGCCATTCAGAAAGGAGGAGGGGAGTTCTCCCCAGGGCAGGGGGACGTGCGGGACCCAGCAGGGGGAGGGAAGCTATTATGAAAAATAAAAATAAGAAAATAGAGCTGTAAAGTGGGCGAGTAACTGGACTAAATATTGGTGCTGAACAGCATCTGAGCACTAGCTGGGCCTGCCTGAGTAAGATTAAAATCTGCAGGGAAATTTTGTTCTTTAGCACTGGCAGAAATTAGGAATAAATTCAATTGCATTCTGCACAATAGCTGGAAGCGATTGAGGTTAAGTGGCCTCGCTCTCTGATGTGTTAGTATTACTGAGCACTCTCTGCCCATGTGACTCCCTGCAATCTGCTCCTGGAACACGTCGCCATGGCAACTGATGATTTCTATTACAGTACATTCAAGTTCACATTCTAGGCCTGTCATATGCTTGGAAATTTCCAGTTAAAATATTTATTTATGAAAAAAGCAAAAAAAAAAAAAAAAACCCCAAACACCCCCAGACTCTTTCAGGGATAGAAAACAAAAAGATGCCACTATGCTGTGTGATTTATCTACAGTCGAGAAGAGAATGTTGCATTTTCAACTTAGCTATTTGTTGCCACCAAACAGAAAATTCCCCACGGAGTGGCTGACTTTGTTGGGGAGGGGGAAAGTTGAAATCTCACCTACTGTGGTTTGTGTGCAGGTGTGACGTTGGTCTGAGGGCAGAGTAACAGAAGTGGCCTGAAAAATCTGCAGATCAGAGGTTCCTCTTGGCTTTTTGAGACACATGGTTCCAACCTCAGCCTCCCACTAAGGTTCTGCATCTGTTTATCTTAGTCATCTCTCAGCTGGGAAAGAGCCACACACATTCCCCAGCTATGATGAAGGGGAGATGGGATCCCTCGTTGGTTGGGTCAATATTCTGGAGTCCTCAGGGGTTCTCAAGCTGACCCTGGAGAGGAGGAGGGCAGCCAGGAACGTAACAGGGCACTGTTCTGTCATAGAAGCCTTACCGTGTTCCACAACAAAGGTTGATGTGACCCTCTGTGTACACCTCCCAGGCACTGCCCACGGGGCCCCAGGCACACCTAACTCTTTCAGGAAGACTTCTGTTTAGGCTTGATTATGCCCAGTGATTTCTCCCCAGAGAAAGACAATCAAGGGTTAACTAAGCCTATCCTGAGAAAGAAAGCATTGTTTCCTAGCCCTGCGCTACAAAAGGAGGAGTTGCTAACAAGGCCTCCTCTACTTCTTCTCCTTAGTCAAGCACATTAAATATGTTAATAAAAGATTCCCCAGTTTTTCCTCCATCAGAAGCTTCCAGGTGGCTACAATCACCCTAGGTGCCCAATTACCTGGTGAAGGTGTCCTACAACTCACAGATGGTTCTCTCTAGCTATTAACATCTCCAATATCTTTTTTATTTTGCATTGTAGCTTCTGCTGTGTCTGATTGGAATCATAACCTTGTTTCTAGCTAGAACCCACTTTGTTTAGTGAGGCTGTGTTTTCTTAACTTGATCAGTAGAGTCACTGGATTGCTTGTTTAAAATACATAGTCCCAAGTGCACCTCAGATTTACTGAGTCAGAATCCCCAGGGGAGAGGTCCGGGACTCTGTATCTTACAATCAAGCACACTTGAGTCGCACTGCACTTGGATTGTGAGCATATTGGCAGTGTGAGGGCTATACTGAAAACTGTCTAGTGACACACTCCTGATGTCTCTATGTGAGGTAGTGGGCCAAAAGTCTTCTGGGAAATTCCAAACCATTATGGGTGTAAAACGTGATGAGAAAGACTGAGCAGTATATTGAAGAAACATGAAGAACAGATGGATGGTTGTGGTCCTGGAGATTCCCCAATGGAAGCGTGAATGAATCCAGTCCTAATGAAACAAAAGTATTTCGTATGCAATGAAATACTCATTCCACGTGTAAGACAATGACTTTTTCTTAAAACTCAGATTGACAATGTGCCTACCGAGAAGCTCTGAGGATGGAGTACTGTGCATGTACAGCAGATAAGACTGCTTGGGAATGAGGGGTGATTTCTAGGGTTAAGTTTTTAGCACCACTCAGTAGCTTGGTCTATGAGGATTTACAGGACAGGTGTTATGTTTACAGACTGCTGACTGCACATGTGAGAAGATAGGAGAGGGAGCATGAAAGATGGCAGCGCTCAAGCCAGAAATCTGACCTGGGAGATACATGTCCTGTGTTCAGCAGAGAAGACGCCAAGTGTGAAAATGGCCCCCACACCCGATACTCCTTGTCTCCCTACACTCCTAACACAAGTGAGTGAGGCCTGAGTGTGTGAATCTATTAAGGGGCTCTAGATAAAGACCATGGTGCCGATACCCCTCAAACTGATAGTTCTCCCATATTGTTCTGTTGATCCGAAAGGGTAAGTAGTCATGTAAGGTGGATGGGCAGACTGTTGGAGAAGTTAGAGCAGATAGGGTTAGTTTTTTTAATCAGTTTATGAGTTTCGGAGAACTCCTTCACACACATTTCCGTAAACTCTGACAGAGAGAGATTTGGCATGCTCTTCTAGAGCCTGGACTCATGGACCCAGAAATTACCTTTTCAGATTCTGGGGTGGATTACAGACCTGTGGGCTCTATCTAACCAAGGAAACGGCGGACCCCCAGCCCCGAATGGCTCTGTCCAAGCCTAGCTCAGGCTGTCGCCTTTATGTGGGGCAGCAGCGTCACCTAGTGATCCTGTGGTTTAAGTACATGCTCTTTTCCTGGGAACTATCCAATTTGATCAAACTGTAATGAGATCGATTATTCGTATTAATGAGTAAGAGTAGTTGTACGTATAATCCCAGACTGGAGATGACCCCCAATTCTGTTTCTGTTTAGCTTGAAATGCGTTCTATGACTCTATAGCATTTGGATTTTCCATCGACTAACAAAGAAGAGTATGCCAGGCAAGATGGGTGGGCAGGCAGAGGGGTTGGCAAGGTTAAAGGGGGATTGGGTCCTTGGGTCAGTTCAGATTCTCTAAGAAGCAGATGCTGAGATAGAGTTAGACATACAAGTGACTTAGTGGTATTAACAGCTGTCAAAGGAAAAAGGGAGACGGATCACCGGTAAGCAGGGAAAACCTTCAGACCACCATGTTGGTCTGACATCTGTGAAAGAAGATGGGGTAAACAGAGCCTCAGACTGTAGTGCAGCACAGAGAAGGGGTTGGCCAGCCCAACTGGGAAATCTGGTGCAAAAATCCAAAAAAGGGGGGTCCCTGCTCCCACCGCTGTGCCTGGTCATTGAGTGGCAGCTGCCTTGGAGACATCCACAGCAGGAAGCTGCCAGCTAACTGCACTCCTGGGGGCTGGTCCTCTCTGGAAGGGAGACCTGAGCAGCAGGACTCTATGGCTACCATAGACTAGAAGGGAAACTGCCGAGACCACATACTTGCCAGCAGATCCACATGTCCACACATAGATCCTGTCAAAAACAGAATAAAGGAACACTGTGGTCTGATGCATTTAAATTGATGATCATAGAATCTAGTACTTGTCCTCATTTCATTAATTAATGTAAACTAAAAAGTGGAACTCCTGGGAAGCATTTCTCAATCCCACCTTTCTAAATAGCAAGCTGCTTGCCATCCATGGTATGACATTGAAACCAAGTTCAATGTCAACAACTTGGAACACCAACAGCATTTTAGCTTTTTTTTGTTGTTGAGGATGGATTTGGGTCTGAAAATGTCTATATCCTGCCCAAGGCAGGAGCAATGACCTCACATCTGTGCTGATTCTCTCCTTCCTGTAAACGGTCTTTGTTGCTGTTGACCATGAAACGCCACTGCCCTGGCAGTATGACCTGATCTCTATATTTAAAAACATTAAGGAACTTGCTCAAGTTCAAAGATTTTCAGAAATCCAATTTGGGTGAATTAAGAAACCCAGATAGCACTACCGGCAAGGGCACAAAGTTTTCAAATAACAGGTAAGCCACAAAGGCCCAGGATACCTTGAATAAAAACAAACAAACAAACAAACAAATACAAGGAGCACTTGACAAAGAACCTTGAAAAGATCTAAAGGTAGAAGAAAGCCCACTGTGGAAATAAAGGAAGGATGAGGAAGAGCACAACTCCTCCCCACCGCCATCACCACTCCAAAAAAAGAAAAATGAATGCACAAGTCTCTGTAAGGCTTCTCAAGGAAAGAAAGGTAAGAGCAGTGGAGAAGGCAGAATGAGTTAATACCACCAAAGAGGTTGGAGGCGAGGGAAACAGGCTGCGGAGGAAGAAACCTGGGCAATAAAGCAGCTGGCCTAATAAATGAGAAGGGGAGAGAAATTAATGATGACTCTGAGTGGCAGAGATACCAAGCTGCTCTTTTAAATTGGTCTTTAACAAGAAAAATAAGGGAAGGGAGCATAGATAATTAGGAAGTAATGAAGACCTTTAAATATAGATGTTGAAATAAACCAGGTAAGGGAATACTTGAAAACACGGCACAATATGTACATCAGCAGGTCCAGATAACGCACGTTCCCCAACCTTAAGGGAATTAGTTAATGAACTTGCGCAACTACTGGCCATTATTTTCAAAGGCTCCAAGAGACCAAGGATTATACAATGAAAATATTTGGCCAGTATTCCACCAAATTAAAAAAAAAATCGCCCTTGATAATTACTATACCTGCCACTGAACACTCTTCCTACCTCATAGGAATGTTATGAAAATAGAAATTACACGTTATGGAATTAGAAATATTAAACCACCCAGAGGAAAACATGGTGAGGAGGGAAGTAGCTGGTGGTGGTGTGGATGATCCAAGCTGATAGACTGGAGCTGGGACATATGTTTAGGGATAATGAAGATTTTTTTTGTTTACTTTTTGTTCAAAGAAATGCATTTGGGGGTTTTAGAATTATATTTTTTGGTTTGTATGTGTGTGTGTTGGCTGATATAAAATTTCTTTACATCCCCAGAAAGCAAGAGAAAGTCTTCATTGTAGGTAACAATCTATGATGTTAAATTTTCTAAGGATAATCCACAGATTGGATAATGGCATGTAGGCAGTATCAAAAATCTCCAAACTTTCTCTTTAGTCGACTGCCACAAGTTATTTTTATTTTAATCAAGATAAGTAATGCATTATTTTTATAGAAAAAGTGAAAAAATATGGATAAGCAATCATCATCATTATCACCATCACTTAAAGTCCTTCTAGGCCCTATAACATGCACATCCTTCCCTCATTTAAAATTCCTAAATAGTTATTTAACCAATAACTTTTGGACATTTACATGATCTCTCCTTTCTTTTTGCTACCAGTAACTCTGCAGGTATCATCTTTAAACAAACATCTTCATATACTTATTCTTCTCTTCCCTTAGAATAATATCCTGTAAAAGTAATTGCCAAGTAAATTGAAACTTTTTTAGGATTTGTGTTCTATATTGCTAAATTACTTTCAAGAAAGAAGGCAATTAACACTCCACAAATAATAAATGAAAATGTCAGTTTTGTCACATTTACACCAACTAGATTTAGTACCTTCTTTAGTCTTCCAGTTCAATAACATGTAAACATCCTATAGCCATTGGAGCTGGATCATTAAATAGAACAAAACTCCTAAGGAAATTTATGTATCTTCTATACTGACCTTAAACTCTTTGGGGGGAATTCTCTTTTTTCTCTCTCTCTCTTTTTTCCAATCCTTCTCTCTTTTCACCTACCTTCTTTTCTTTCCCTCCTTCCTTCCTTACCTGTCTGTCTGCCGCCTTTCTTTTTGAATCACAGCTGTATTGACATATTTTTCATTAAGGGGTAAAAAATTCAAATGGCAGTGTTGAGAATAACAGTCTGGCTCTGTGTTATAAAGTTAAATGTTTGCAAGCCTCTGAATCAGGCATACACGTTGGAGACTCACTGGCACAAGAGCACGACAGTGCCCAAGAGTGCCTACAGCAGCCCTGTCTGGCATAGCTAAGAAACCTCCAACAGCCCAAGTGTACACCTGCCGGAAAAGGGCTGAGCAAACTGTGCCGTATTCCCACCGTGGACTGTCACGCAGCAGTGAAACGGATGAACCACAACTAAGTGCAATCACATGGATGAATCTTTGAAACAACATTGAATGAAAATAACAAGTTGTAGAACATTAAATAAAGTATGAGACAATTTTTATAAAGCTCAAAAGCAAGCAAATTTTAAAAAGCTTATTGCTTAGGGGTACATACATATGTGATAAAAGCATTTTTTTTCATCAGATAAATTATGAACACAAAATTCAGGACGGTGGTTACCTCTCAGGGGGAGACAGGGTCAGAGGAATAAAACAGAAGGAACTCTTAGATGCCCCATCGGGAATGGTTCAGCTCCCAGAGGGGTCACACATGTTCACTTTGTTGTTCTGTTTTATATGTGTTATAAGCATCTGAATGTAGAGAGGTTGGTTATGTATTGCAGAGTCGCTCGTTAGCAAATTTCATTTGCTAATACGGCAAATAGCTCTCTCGTGTCCCCAAAGAGCAGAGCAGTGTTTCACTGCTAAAACCAGGCCCCATACTTTGCCGGCTAGATGCCTGCCACCGGGAATACAAAACAGAGCCTCTTGGCAAGATTCCGCAATTCCCCAGAGAAGCGGCTGTGCCCTCACACCTCAAGTGGAGAATTCCCTTCGCTCTGGAGAATCCAGAGGGAGAAAAATGAGCCCACATGTACAACAGACACAACTACAGGAGGAATTCCCCAAGGCCCAAGGCTGGGATCTTACCCATTCTCTTCTACTTTTCTAAAAATAGATCTCCAATTCTGGTAAATGGTTAGAGGAAAACAGCCTATTTTTAAAGGAGAGGTCCTAAATAGCAAAATCATTTTGCTTAAGCAATGAGCCAAGTCACTTCTAATGAGGTTGTGGCATTACTGGAAATAGGATAGATATTTAAATAAATAGTCCATACATTACCCCCCAATAAATCACTTGAAAAATATTCTTGGATGTATTGAATGTATTTTTAGTGGCATATGCCTGACCTTTCTGGAAAAAGAAAGATAATGCTGAAACAATTAAGAATAAACATTTATCCAAATTAGTAGTCAAGACACTAGTGAGGATTGTAGCATGTTTTCTTAACACCTTTAACTATATCCTGTGCTTCAGAAACAACTTACTTTTTCCTACCTTTAATAAAACACAGAATCTGTCTGTGAAGTAGCAGGAATATGAGAGATGAAACTTTTTTGATGACCCAGTGAGAAATCCTATAATGGTCCTATTACTTCAAGGCCTCAGGCAGGATGGATATAGGGTATCTGCAACATTTCATAAAATGATTCCCAGTCCATAAAACGTTAGGTTTTTTTTTTTATGACTGTATCTCCAAGTGTTTTTATAAGCAGTGTCATATTCTTTTTTAATAATATTCACAATGAAAATGTAAATAAGACCCATTTATTCATTCAACAAACACATTCTAAGAACCTGCTCTCTGCTGGTGCTCTGTTGGGAACACAAACCTCTTCTCTCAAACTCCTCACCGCCTGTGATATCTTCTAAAGACCCCAGTATTAAATCTGCATCTGAACCTCTTGACATTATGTTCCACTGCCTGGAAAAAATAGTAATATTGACCTTGTTCTCAGGAAATGCTTCAGCTTGAGGTTTGGCAGGAAGAGGTTCTGCACCTCAATCTTACTCGTCTCTGATGCTTCCTCCCCACCCCCATCCCCCTCCTCACTCTGCTTTTCCCCCTTCTCTGATCCTTAGCCAAGAATCACTGTCTTCCCTTCCTTTCTCTTTACTCTCTCTCTCCCCTCTTCCCTTTACTATAAAACTTCTAGAAAAACATTCACACTGCTCTCCTTCCAGGAACTCCCCATCAACTACAGCATTCATTTCAGTCCCTTGTTCTACCAACAGTGTACTCGCAAGGTCATCGATGGCCTCCTCGTCTCTAAAACAATGACCAGGTTCTCCTCATCCTACTTGGACTTATCTCTCTGCCTTCCCATTGGAGAGGTCCTTCTGCTAGTTTTCCTTCTGTAGGCTCCTTCTCAGCCCTCCCCACCAGTTCCCCTTTCTCTTCCCATCCCTCTAGGATTGGCACCCACACCCCAACAACATCCCCTCTTATTCTGTAGTGACCACAAGGGTTCTTCTTGAATGGCATATGTAGTCACCTATCAGTAACCCTGGATAAGTTTGTCCCTTTGCCTGGAAGCCTAAGCCTGAAATTTTCATCTCACTCATTCTCTCTTTTTTTAAAAATAAGTAAGTTCAATGTACCAGGACATAGACGCAACCTCAATGTCTATTAATATCAACAAAGAAACAGATAAAGAAGATGTGGCACATATATACAATGGAATATTACTCAGCCATAAAAAGGAATGGAACTCTGCCATTTGCAGAGATATAGATGGACCTAGAGTCTGTCACACAGAGTGAAGTAAGTCAAAAAGAGAAAATAAATATCATCCATTTCTCTTTTCTCCTTCTGTTCAATCCCACTTGTCTTCCAGGGACCACAGCATGTAGTAGCTGGGGACTTTGAAACCAGATGATTGGAGTTCAAATCCTAATTCTACACTGACAAGCTGTGTGACCTTGTGACTTAACCTTAACCTTTCTGTGCCTTTATTTCCCCAACTATAGAATGACGGCAATGACCATACCTGCCTCCAAAGATTGCTATGAGAATTAATGAATTAATACTTGTAAAGTTCTTAGAGTGGATGTCATTGTAAGTCCCGTGGATGCTTAAGAAGGCAAAAAGTCAACTCTAAAAGTATTTTTCAAATGTCCATGCTTTTAATCATCTCTTATTAGTTCAATTATAACCATATATTGTGTTTTTAGATAAGTGTTTCCCCAGTATACTCTGTGCTCCCTTGGTCAGGGACTTTGTCCCTGTCACTTCTGTATTCCATCCTGGCATGTGGCAATTCTCTGGAAGCATTTGTTAAGTGAGTGGAAGTTCAGAAGAGATAGGTTTACCATGGCCACTCCATCTTAACGGCAAATCAGAGAGCATGAGTCTAGAATTTCCTTGGGAGGTATTTTGGCAAGAAATGAGGTTGGGGTACTGTTAGGCACCAGCACTTTCCATTCCTGCAATTTCTTCAGTCCAGTAAACTGATCAGGTGACAGGAGTCATAATGGTGCCAAGCCCAATTAATCTAAACCAGAATGGCACACACTGTACCTTTTTGTATCACATCAGTTGAGTTTTATTTTCCATTCTTCATACCTGTTTCCTTCTCTGTATGTAGCTAATGAGCTTTACATTTAAAACATGAAAGGCCCATAAAACATAAAAATCACAAATCAACAGTGCTTTGTTCAAGAATATCCTATTTAAGCAAGAAACTTTCCCAAGCAATGCAGTCAATTCAGCCACCAGGTGCCAGGTGGCAATGGGTGCTTTAAGGGGAGGGCTGGGAAGAATATGAGAAAGCTGTACTCCCTTCCCTTGGGTGTGGGGGCTCACAAAGCCATAAACCACCCCCCTCCTAGGCAAGCATCTTTAGAAATCAAAGCTATCCCCATACCCTTACTAATGCATCTGTACCTTTAATTAGCCCAATCGAGCATATAACTCAGTAGAAATCTCTCACCTTTTTTGCTCCTTTCAACTAATTTCTGAACATTTCATTTTCTAGTAAGCTTTCACAGCATAACAAGCAGTAATGAAATGACCGATATTAACCCACTGTTAGATTAAGCACAGTACATCATTGTCAGATAGCATTCCATAGTATTGAGGCTTGAAATGGGTCCTATCCGGTGATGAAAACATTTGGTATTTGTCTAATGAGACCATTCTTGTACCTACAAAGGAAAAAAAAAAAAAAAAAAGACATTGTATTAAAACATTTCATGTTAACGACAGCGTGTTCAGCACTTTCTGCTCCCAGCCACATCTAAGGGTGAAGCAGGTTTCTCAATATTAAATGCTGCAGTTGGGCCCATATTCTTAGCGAGCTGTCTGATTGGCTAGTCCCCAAATATAACTTAAATTGGCTTAAAATAGAACAATCACATGCTAACCCGGTAGCATTAGCAACTCTATTAACAGCCAATTTCACATCCACACCAGAGGGAGTAAAAGGTAATTTGCTCATTATCAACACCCTCTGGCAGTGGAAGGAAATGACTGTTCATCAAAAAGTATTTTCCTACATAACAATAGCAGCACCCATATGTAACCACCTTACTCTCCCTTCCCTCTAAGACTCCATCACTGGAGAACAGCTACAGGAAAAGGACTTTGAAATGTAAATGGGTTTGAAATAAGTAGTCTACTGTCCCCACCCCATTCCAAAACCAGCCCTACCTTCATCTCACCTCAACAACCCTTTAGGGCTACAACTGAGATGTTGGACAAATAATTCTATAGGGCACAGGGTAGATCCAACTGCAGCAGAAATTGTTTAGATTGGAAAGGTTTCCAAGTCCCCACAACCTGACTAGTACCTAAGACTTCTTTGAGCAAACCATTGAATGTGGACAGATCTTGGAGCCCATTGTAACCAGATCTAACCTGTAGACTCATCTAGTAATTGAAGCAAATGCACCATTCAGAAATACAGTATCGTCCCTTTGGGGCGATTTTAAATCTCACCCACCACCCATCTTTCTTTAGTAAGTATTTCTTCAGAAATGAAGTTCTTTTGTTTGCTTGCTTTTAATGACTATTCAGGAAACTTCAACATGATGTGTTTGTGTATTTGGATGTAATGTTATACTAGTATAGTGAAAAACTAAAGACACAGATTTTTACCTGTTACTCTGCTCAGGTGGTTAACTTTATTTGAAAATTGTCATCTCCTAATTCCTGTCTAGCTCTCTGGGCCTTCTCCTCTTCTTCCTAGATCTGCCTCCCCTGTCTCCTTACACACAGAGGCCAGGCTAAACCGCCTGAAACAACTCTTGCAGCGTCACTCCGCAGCTCAGAAACCTTCAGTGGTTCCCTTTTGCCTCTAGATAAATCCCAGACTATATCCTAGCATCTAAAGCTTGTCACAAACCTGCCTCTCCTTGCTTTTCTGGCTCTCATTTAAAATTCTCATTTCTCCCCAATACCCTAGAATACAACTCATCTTCCCTTATCAGAATCAAAGGCAAGATCAAATTCAATCATCTCCACGGTCTTTCTTGATTGTTCCAGTGAAAAGTGAACCACTGTACCTCTGAACTGCTATAAACTTTTTGGACACTTTGGTACTTCATAGTGAATTATGGGGGGTTACCCCAGAACTTGAAAATGAGAGAAAGATATATTATGAATCTAGAGTCACCTTAGAGAGACAGAATAGCTTCCATATCTGCAAAACCAGACTGTACCAGAATAGACTGTTTAAAGAAAGAGATTATCAATCTTGTGATGCATAAAGGAAGGAGGGAGCATCGTCACAGAGGGAATGATGCCTGGACCCTCCTAATGATGTCCAGGAGATAGAAGGCCTTGACCAACAAATGCTAATACCAGCTCCATTGGTAACACCTTTGCTATCTGAGATGGTTTTATGATTCCATCCTTGCCAGCTGCCATTCAACACTGGACTCTTTAGATACCCCTTAGTCCTGATTCTGTCAACCAAAATCCTGGGTTTTTCATGTTGATCTTCCCATGTATAGAAAGAGCATGTGCTGGTCACATGGACTGAGAATATTCTAGTTCCTGTGACAGTGATTTCTCACTGTATATTAGTTAGTTGGCTAATCATTCTTTCGATTGATGTTACTGAGCATCTACTATGAGAAGGAAGTGGCAAACCACTCCAGTACTCTTACCTGGAGAATTCCATGGACAGAGGAGCCTGGCAGGCTATCCATGGAGTTGAAGAGTCGGACATGACTGAGCAACTAACACACACAATGTGTCAGGTACTTATCTACTCATTTGAGATAAGATGGTGAACAAGACCACACAGTCCTTCAATCTAATGCATTTGCATTCTAGATCAGGGGTCCCCACAGGGCCTCAGACCAGTACCCGTTGGTCAGTAGCCTATTAGAAACTGGGCCGCACAACAGGAGATGAGCAAGTGGGAGAAAACAGAATCATCCCCACCCCACTCCCGGGCCATGGAGAAATTTTCTTGCACAAAACCACTCCCTGGTGCCTGAAAGGTTGAGGACTCCGGGTCTTGAGGGAGATACAGACAAGTATGCCCACAATCCTAACAAGGTGCGTTGACCGCCTCTTTAGAAATGTTCAGGAGACCGGGTGGGAACACATGCTTGGAGAAAGAATCCAGGCTCCAGGAGCCAGATAAGCGTTTGTAGAGAAAATATTTACCTGAATCCTGAGGCATCAGCTGGAGTTAGCCCAAAGATGATAGGAGGAGGGAAATGGAATGATGCACATAAGCACAGGCAGCATGAAAAAGATTCAGGGTATGTCTGAGAAACTGAACATAGTTCAGTGGAGCTAGAGTGGGGAATGTGAATAAGGGCAGGGAGGAGGGTCAGGAGAGCAGCACACAGATCAAGGAGGGCCCATAAACCATTTTAAGAGTCTGTCCTCTATCATTAGAGCAATGCAGAATTATTGAAACGTTTTAAGCAAGTAAATGCCATGATCATATCTCTGGTTGCTGGAGAAACGGGCAGTGTCATTGGAGATGAAGAGAAGAGGACTGATAGAAGATTTATTTAGAAGCTACAATAGGCAGGACTTGGTGAGTAATGAGATAAAGGGACTAGGAGGGGAAGTGAGCAAGAGAGAGAGGAAGACAGAAGAATCAAGACGCTGCTCACATTTCTGAGCTTGAACAAACGGAGTGGGTGGTAAGAGCACAAACTCAGAGCCGGGCTACCTGGGTTTGAATCCTGGCTTTACCACTGTTTCATTTTGGGCCACTTATTTTTCTCTTCTGTGATGAAGATAACCAGAGTACCTGTATCATAGAGCTGTTATTTGGATTACGTGGGTTAATACCGACATGCTCAGAACAATGCCTTGCAGGTAATAAATGTTATACGTGTTTGTTATATAAGCAAAATAGATGACAAAGAAGGAGTAGCAGGTTTGGAATAAAGGATTATGAGTTTCGTTTTGGAGATCCTGAACTGCAGAAATCTGTGGAGCAATCAAGAATAGATCTCTAGAAGGCAATTGCACACATAGATCTGGAGCTGCAAATGGGATCTGTGCTGGGGATTTTGTTCTGCAACAATCTTCATATAAATGGTAACTGAAAACAGTTACGTTCAAGCCTTGGCTCTTCTTCCAAGCATGTGTTCTCCCCACCTCCATCCCCTGAACATCCCTAATAAGAAGAAAAAGAGGTAGAAAGTAATGGACAAAGAGAAACCTGGCCCAATGCCTTTCCACATTTTGGAATCTGTTGGCTGCATTATGTATTCAAATGTTTAAACCTTTAACTTGCAGATAAGAAGAATCATAGAGAAGGAGAAGCTACAGAACAAGACTATACACTGTGTGAGTCCCCTTACAGGAGAGAAGTGGACTGGTCTATGTAACCACTGTTCTGGTAGTTATATTTGTCTTTGTTCATTTCTGCTTCATCTGATGCATACTTGGTTCTTGGTAGTTTTTAATTACTGAATACATTAATATTTGTATTTTTCTATTTCTCTTTTTTTCATCCATTTAGAGGGACTTTTTCTGCTATCACCTAACCTCTTGATTATTTAAAGTGACTGAGGTGTATCTCTTTTCCCCTAGGAGATCTTTCAGATATGCCAGTGACTGTAAGAAGAACAGGTGTGGTTTAAAGTACGGGCATATAAGAGGCAGGAAGGAACTCCAGGAAAAGCTTCTATAGCTTTTTATACTGATTATAGCATAATCGGTAAGAATCATTTCTTTTATCTATGGCTATAAACATTTGCATAACTAAACTTACCACAAAAATTATATCATCTAAAGCTAATATATGTTGACATGCTATCATTTTTCTATGCTTCTATATTAGATTTAGCCAGTGCTTTATTTCAAATAAAATCTTAATTCATTACAGAACTTAGCATGATAATCATCGATAAGAATAATAAGTCTTTTATAATAAAAGCCAACATTCACATGTTCACAGCAGTTCATCTTTGCAACCTGAATAACTTTTCATCCCACAAACCAGCATCAGCTATGTGATAGTCTTTTGAGCCCTTGGGTTGGCTTTTCCAAGCGAAGTTAAGGAATTGGATTGTCAGAAGTCTTCAGCTTCTCACACTATAATTAAGGCTTCAGTCCATCAGTTCTCTCTCTCTCGAAACAGACCAAATTTGGAAGTCAGTCTAATGACTAGAATATCCGTGTGAATATCTGCACACTGTGTTATTTACCTGTGGCAGAAAAAAAAGGATGCAATAAAATACAGAATTTTTTATAATAGGAGGGAAAGGTTGCTCCTGGGTAAATCATTTGAGGAAAATCAGAATTGAACTTCAACTCAATTTCTCCCTCATATGAATAATGGGATTAAGGGAAGGAGAGAGAACAGACTTCAGAGAACATCAGTGATGGCAAGTGAGGAACCCAGGTGAGTCAGAGACATCCCCATGCTGGGCTAAAAGCAGCATTCAGAATCTTTCTAGGGGAAAAGATGTTTGAGAGCTGGACAGCATTGTGGAAAATGAAATTTGTGAAGCAGTGAGGAAAAGCAATAGGTAGCCAAAAACTTTAATTAAAAAAAAAAAAAGAAAATTAAAAAAGCAGCGACAAAATGGAGAAGTGCAGTGTACCCTACAACCCAAGCTATCTTCAAATAAAATTCATTTCCATAAAGGGTCCTGACTGTTCCTAATTTTTGTAAAAGTCACACCCACATGCTATAATGCACAGTGATCTTTTTATTTTTGCCTTCATTTTGGGGACAAAAATTCCCTTTGACACCTCCTTGGGATGGAACTGAGGGAGCTTCAGGGTTCACCCCGGGCCCAGCGGCCTTCCTCCATTATCGTCCCCCGCACAGTTGATGTGCTCTGAGTTACAAAGCGCCGGACTGCTGCTGCCTTCCGTCAATCCGTTTAGCCGAAGGCCTCTGATTTGTTCACATTTACTACAACACATACAGAGGGCTGGAGGATTTTTTTTTTTTTTTTTTTTACTATTGATCTGGTGCTTTAAGAGGGGAAAAAATCTCCTTGGCTGTCTAAACACTATTGATCCCTGCTTGGGAGTCGCAGCAGAAGTGTAGAAAGGGCGTGGATGAATTGAAATTTCATTTCCGACAACTTGTTCCTGTTATTTTTACCCTTTTGGACGGGGAGAAACACGTTGCTGCGGCTTCAGTCAATGTGGTCGATAGCTCCACTGAGAAACTCAACACGGCTTCTGCCAGAGGTTTGGCAATGAGACATGATGCTGGATTTAGAGTGTATGAAGCTAAAGGATGCTGGCGAAAAGCACGAGGTCTTAATGGCAACTGGAGGCAGAGCAACTAGCTTTGTGGTCTCAGTGACTTAACAAGCCTATGGCTTTGGAAAAAAAGAAGGATTATGGACACTTGTGACACTGCCATTTGGGAAAGGCCCTGAGTAGCCACACCAGAAGCTTCACCGGGTTACAGAGTCCTCACTTCTGACTCTTGGGTCGCTGTATGTTACAAGCAGAGAAGAAACACTCTAGCTGAACCTAAGTCTTGGGCTTCAAAGAAGAGCATTGGGTTGAGCTCTTCCAGGAGGTTGTCCGTGAACTGTCCAGGAAAGGACAATGCAGAAACCACAGTTGCAGACCCGCAGGAACTCGTGGATGACACCGGGCTCCCTAGGGCCCGCATCTACAACCAGCGGCCTCGGGACGCACACCCAGCCTGGAGCACACTGGGTAGAGGTGGTTTGGTGCCAACAGCACCAGCTTTGTTCTTACTTTTATTAGATGTTCAAAGAATACAGGAGAAAACCAGGCTCCTTCTTTCTAATGGCAACATCTGGCATTTATGCAGCCATGCGCCTCTTTGATCGTTAAGGATCCCGAAACCCTCAACAACTTGCTGTAGTGCTAATGTGGCCAGAGCAACGATCTTACAGCAAATGAGCCAAGTTCTTCCCACACCCGTTCACTTCTCCCCATTTTGCAGTGTACAGAGCCATTCTCCATTCTGGGAGGAGAGTCCATTTGGATCCCAACCAAATACCTCTTTCGTCTCACTTTTTTGCAAAGTTTGTCCAGTACTGCCTCCTGCCCTTTTTCATCTAGAAGTACTTTATCACTGTTCTTATTATCAACAGTACTTTATTTACATTTCCAATTATTTTACAGGCCCATTTCTGCCTCTATCTCCATTCCTCCCATTCCAGAGAAAGACGAAAATTTTCTCCTCCCCTGGGAGCCAAGAATCTGCATTGCCGATGAGGTTGCAAATTCAGACACAATAAACAGAATTAAGAAAAACTGAGCTGGCATTTGACAGAAATTGTAAAATGACACTCAGAAATGTTGCTCTTGTGGAAATTACTGATATTAAAATATAAATCAGTGTCTTGTGTTTCCCGAAGCACCAGGGGCTCTATTAGGTTATGCAGTTTGATTGCTGAGCTGAACCTAAGAGACTTGGCAGTTCAGTGCTGAAGTTATACCAAAGAATTTAACCCCTCTCCTGCTGGAGAGCAGGCACACAGGCAAATGCTTGTGAATCATAGCATCTCCAAGAGGCCTGGGCTATTCCACTGAACCATTTGAAACCTGCAAGAAGGTGGAGGGGGTTAACACGAGGAGAGAAGGTAAAAGAATTGTGGAAAATCCTTTCTCGAGATAGGAGTCTTATTGTATAGTATCAGGAAGAAAGCAGCAAAGGGCAACTCAAGAAGCAGATTCTATGAAATTTTTTATTAGTTATAATGGGGAAAATAGTAACTCAGGAGACACCAACATAACCAAATGACCAAGGTCAATATCACTGGTAATAAGATATACTGATGGTGTACAAGAGGCTAACAACTGGGGAAGCTGAAGAAAGGGTATATAGCAACTCTCTGTACTATGTTTGCAACTTTTCTGAAAATCTAGCTTTATTTCAGAAAGGTCTGTATTTTCCTGTTTTTTCACCAGAGTTGACCACTGCTACCTTTGTGGAGAGACAAAGCAAATCACAAATAGCCTAATAAAGGCAGATTTTGTTGCCTTTGAAAAATGAATAGTTAGGGACTTCCCCAGTGGTCCAGTGGCTAATAATCTGCTTTCCAGTGCAAGGGACAAGGATTCAATCCCTGGTTGGGGAACTAATATCCCACATGCCAGGGGGCAAGTGCCAAGCCCAAGCTCTCTAGAACCTTTGCACTGCGGCTAAGACCTAATGCAGCCAAATAAATAAATAGTTTTTTTAAGTGAACAGATTAAGTGCCAGAGGAGTCTGAGGGGTTACCTACCTGGCAAGGCTTCTATGAGAATTATTGTTCTTTTTGTTTGGTACAGTGCCTCATATATAGTAGCTGCCGCACAAGTGTTGATTAGTGCATGTGGCTGGAAAGAAGATGACAGAAATGGCTACCGAGTTGGGTCTTGAAAGTGTGTGTTTTTTGGACAGACAGAAAGAAGATGCCTCATATTCAAAAAAGAAAGATACTGAGAAATCAGGTGGGAGAGTTTTCAGTATGTCAGTTTATCCTAATGGTAACCAAGATTAGATGGAGTGTATGCTTCAAAAGAGGATATTTTACTAAATGGCATGGGAATAATGATGGTGGCAGTAGGAGGACTAAGTATGTTGCTCCCTTCCCCACCCTGGATCTTTGTACTCCATACATCAAGTGGAAAAAGAGAACGAGTGAAACAAAGAGATTGTATCAAGAGAAAACCAAGTTAAGGAAGAGAAGAGAACATTTGAGAAAAATGTTCATGGGGTCAAAGAGTTGGTCCACAATGAAACAGAGGTTCCAAAATGTAGAAGCAGCTAATGGAGGTGTAAATGGAGAGTGAGTTGTAAAGAGGTCTCTTGAAGAGGACTGTAATTAAGGGTACTTTATCCATTTGCATTAGATTTAACTGCTTAAAGTAGAAAAAAAAACAAAACAACCATGACTTAAGATGGAAGTCACTTATGATAGAAATTTCTCCAGTGGTTAGGACTCCGCGATTCCACTGCAGTGGGAGCAGTTTCGATCTCTGGTTGAGACACTAAGATCCCACATGCCATGAGGTGTGGCAATAAATAAATACATAAATAAATTTAAAATTGCTCTTTCTCTGTCTCCAGGGCTGGCATGGTGGTTCCATACCTTCAGAGACCTAGGTTCTACGTCTATGAGCATCACGTCATATTCCAGATGGTTGCTGGAGCCCTAGCCCCTAAATCATCATCCCAAACAACCAGAAAGGAAGAAGGAACAAAGAGCTGTACGCTGCTCTCTAGGATTCCCAGGAAGTCCCCACAGTATTTCATCTTACATCTTATTGGCCAAAACTTAGACATATAGCCATGCTTGGCTACCAGAGAGGCTGGGATAGGTAGTCTTTTGGATGAGTACATAGACACCCTGATAAAGGTTCTGTTACTATGAAAGATTTATAGTATGGATGTTGAAACAGACAACTGACAGCCTCTGTGAGAAGAGCTAGCTGTAGAGAGAGATCTTTACCTGTAACAACGAGTCTGATAAATCCTGGGACCCCTTCTCTTGTTCCTTCAAGACCCTTGTTTCTTCAGCCATTCCAAAGTCTCCTTTAGGAAGACCCAACCGGCCCTTCTTCCTCTCCAGAATAGCCTCAGTCGTCGGGTTGGACTAGCCAGTAACCTTGGTGTCAGGTTCCTATCACTAAGTCATGGCACAGAACCCCCAACCCAGGCAAAACCATCCCTTTCTCCCACCTCTCCCTCACAGATATGCACTACATGACAAGGGATTATTTTCTTTTTGAACTAGATTTGGATCCAAAGAAGTAGATCATTCATGCCAGGCCTCCACACAGTATGGCTATGTCTATGAGCTCTTCGCAGAAGCAATTTATTGTACAAGGAGCATCCTGTCAATTCATGGTGTTCACGTATTTGTAAAATGGAAGAAATATTGAACATCCTTTCATCATTTCAATAATTAAGACCCCTAGGAGTCATCACCCTTTTATATTGGTGTGTGTGTGCACGCTAAGTCACTTGAGTCATGTCTGACTCTTTGCGACCCTATGGACCATAACCCACCAGGTTCCTCTGTCCATGGGATTCTCCTGGCAAGAATACTGAAGTGTGTAGCCATTCCCTTCTCCAGGGGATTTCCCTGACCCAGGGATCAAACCCATGTCTCTTATGTCTCCTGCATTGGTAGATGGGTTCTTTACCACTAGTTTTTATTGGTAGGAGGTAGAAAGACTCATGGGAAAGTGTAGGTAAACCTGTTAAGTTTTGATTAACCCCCAAGGATAGCTTTAACTTGAAACTAAATAGCATCTCTTTCTGTGAAAGCCCAGAAACATGTTTTAGATGAGAAAAATAGATTCTTGATATTCTTCCATCTAGGTCATGAAGGAAAAGTAACAGACAGTGTTGCTTTAAGGCCAGTAGTTCATCCATATGCCCAAGCTGTGACCAGTTTCATGGGGAGTCAGCACCAGTAATCTGTGTTGATGGCATGTGTGTTACCTCACGAAGATACTAATAGATGGTGTAAGAAGTACTAACGTGTGTTTCCCATCCTGCCCCCACACAACCTGTGTTTCATTGAACTTGTTCACGTATACCTTTTTCCTTCCTCTCCCCACAAATAAACAAAGACTCTCTGAGTTAATAAAGAGGAAGGAGAGGAGAATATGAACATAAGTTAGAGAATTTGAACTTGGTAAAATCAGTATAATTGTCAAAAATGGGGAAAACAATAGAACCCCAGATAGATTTAGCAGTCCAGGGGCAGAAATGTTGATACATACCAGGAATGGGGGACAGGGAAGTGAGTGAACAAGATCTTAAAATCCTATCCCTTTCTTCTCAACTGATCTTTCTAGAGAATGTGGAAATGATGGTGGTATAATGATGGTAGAGCAGGTCCAAGAGAAGAGAGCCTGAAACCAACATCACATGTATCTGTGTGTCTTACTGTATTAGCAGCTTCCTCAGAGCATGAAAAAGGCCCAGAAGAGCTACAGCAAAAAGAAGATGCAGTCTCTGCAGCCTGATGACCAGGACACGGACATCTCGGCACATTCCAGCTGCGAGAGATGCCCTCGACCAGGGACCAGAGCAACCCAGGACCTCAGAACTGAGGCACACTCTGGAGAGACCTAAATAAGGGGAAGGAATCATGAACTGCTTCATTTTTTAGCTGAAAAATGATGAACATTTCTCGGAAATATCTAAGATTCCATTTTATGCCATTTGGTATAAATGGAATTTAACAAAGAGATTGAATAATAGAAAAATAGTTACTTTTTCTTTGCACATCTGAGTTCATACTGCTACCCTAGTCACCGATGTGATGACTAGATGTAGTATTAAGTGTTTCTTGAGAATCTGTAAAGTGCTCTGTGTGGGGGCTGAGGCCAACTTCAGAGGCACGAAACATCACTAGAACCCCTGACCAAGTTTTTGTTTTTTGTTTTTTTGTGGTCACAACTGTCACCAAGAAAAAGCCTGCTAGAAAAGCAGATGGCAGAACTTTCAAATACAAAAAAAGTAGTTCCCTGGGGAGACACAACAGAATTGGAGATGCCAGTGGAGGAGATGAGGCACAAGGATGTGAAGGTCTCAACAGTGATGCAGGAGACAATAGCACAGAAGGTGTAGAATCCGAGTTTGAGAAGAGAGGGGACATTCAAGTCCTGTGCCCAGAGATCAGTATCCATGGATCAGGTGGGGAGCCCCTCCCTCTGTGATGAATTCTCTCCTCTACAAAATATTTGTCCAGCCACACTGGACACACACTCCTCAGAAGGCATTGTGAAGGTTCCCGTGATCATTTTATGAAGCAGCTGAGGCTCCCCCAAAGCACTCTTCCTTACCCATCTGGCACACATACTGTCAAACACTTCGAAAATTTATCATATAACCCTTCCCTTTTTTTTCGTCATAAACACTTCCAAATTGCCCACTTCTATTGTTAATGACTCACAGGATTCCCATGTTTCCTTTGTGGAACACAGTTCAGCTCTCTATTTTCCTCTAATTTATTTTACTTAGTAAATATATTTCCATGCAAATATGAGAGCCTGTGCCTGCCACTTTTCCTTCCAAATGATCTTGGCCCTTGCAATGGTAGCTGTGTAACTCCATAGTAGATGAAGTGATCATGAATTAGACAATCATTTTTCTGTCTCTGGGATAAGATTTCATTTTATTTAAGAATCATCTCCTGACGATCCAGTAAGTCAGCTTCTGTTATTAGTCACTCAGTCGTCAGCCTCTAGAGGAATATTATTCTCAAGGATATGTTTACTCCACTACAACCTTTGTGTGATGCTTGGGCTGAGTTCACAATTCCTATTAAAGAAGAAAGTCCATCAAGGTAGAACCAAAACAGTAAACTTTAGAGCTAGGAAAGAAAGCCATCATTCAGCACAACTCCTCAGTTTACAGAGGAAGAATGAAGGCTTGGAGAGATGAGTGCTTTCCCATAGGCTGCTCCCTGACTTAGGTGTTGAACCAGGTTTAGCAGCTTCCTGGCATAGATACCTGTTCAGTGTTCTTTTAGGCCATGCTATTTTTAATCTTCTTGGCTGTCTAACACTGTAGAGTAAATGTTTGTCCCTTCAAAACTCATGTGTTGAAATCCTAACCATCAAGGAGATAGTATTAGGAGGTGGGAGCCTTTGGGAGGTGATTACATCATGAGGATGGAGCTGTCATGAATGGGATTAGTGCCCTTATAAAAGAGACCCCAGGAGTCTCCCTTGTCCCTTCTGCTATGCAAATTTAAAGCCATCTCTGAAGAAAGAAACAAAAAAGAAAAAAAAGAAACAGCCATCTCTGAAGTGGGTCCTCACCTAATCTCCTAGCACCTTCACCATGAACTTCTCAACCTCCAGAACTGTGAGAAAAAAGTTTTTCTGTTCTTTATAAGATGTGCAGTCTGTGATATTTTGTTACAGCAGCCCAGTCAACTAAGATATCTTGCATTGAAGTGATTTGTAACATTCACCAATATTTCCTCTTGGGGGTAAAGGAAGAAAGTAGGCATAGCCATAGGACTTGTTTTGGCCAATGAAATGTGAGCAGAAGTGAAGTATGTCACTTCCACTTTAAGAACCTGTGTGTGATTCACCTAATTCCCTTTCTGCTGCCATGGCAACAGGCAGCATACTAGATGATAGAGGTTCTACTAGCTGAGGACAATAAAGAGCAGAGCCCCAGCTGACTCATAAAGGACATGTAGCACAAGTGAAAAATAAACCTTCATGGTTTTAAATCACTGAGATTTGTGGATTATTTGTTACTGCAGCATCACCTAGCCCCTCCCTACTGGGTAAGCCTGATTGACATCACCATTCCCATGATGCATCTCTCTGCATGAAGCCGCAAGAGGGTAAACAATGCAGCACATCAGAATACAACCCCATAAAACATTCCAAATTCTCACCAGCATTCTTTCTTCCTCTTGGCTTATATTAGGGGTGGGGTATGTGGTTCATTACAAAGAATGAGTATTTTGATAGCTTCTCATTCTTGGAACTATTCTGCAGGTAAGTGCCTGAAGGAAACTTCCTCTAGTCTTAGAGTTTAAGACATAATGAATTAGATTATTTTAATAAGCACAGTGCATTATGACCTCACATGCATCATCCTATGCTTACACACACATATATGCAAATATCTGGGTTTTTCTTGAGGCTTTTTATTTGGATAATTCTCAGCACTTTCCAAGTTTCCTGACTTCACAACTGCCAATATAACAGTAACTTGACGCTGCAAAAAAAATCACATCATCAGATATTTCCAAATTAATAAGTAGAAATTAATGGAAAGGAAGATCCCCATGGAGTAGTAAGAGAGCCTGTCTGACCTTGGATAAGTCACTTAGCCTCTCTGGGCTTCAATTTCCTCCTCTCTAAAGTGGAGACAGAAATAGTATCTACTTCCCAGGGTTATTATGAGAATGAAGTTGATGTGCACATCCCAACTGGTTCATAATTAGTACCTAATGTTACCTATATTTGAGCCATAGAATATTTAGAAACCTAGAAAGTAAAATCATTTCAGACCTTTTACTTTCCAAGAAGGATGGGTTCAGAAAGTATCTAGCCTACCAACTGGTGACTTTTTGGAAAAGATGTAAAACCACGGTCCTGTCTTCCTAGCAAAGACTTTAACGCACTTTTGAAAACACAAACAGATGGGTAGGCAAGTAGGTATTGCCAACAGTTCAGAAATTTTTCCAGACTCCCTGCTGAGAGCACATATCCAGGTGGGAAAATCTTTAAAGGTCCAGGCTAAGTTATGCTTTTTCCATCTTAAATTATTGGACTTTTTCAGGTTTATAACAAAGCTCAGAAAATGCTAAAGCTTAAAGGAGAATTGAGAGGTGCCAAGGAAATGAAAGATGAGGTAAGTCTCCTTACTCAACTCTGTATAAAGGAATAGAGGTAACTGAACCTTTGTTACAAGGGACACCTTTTCAAATTTCATGATTCAAAATTCCTATAATAAGCATCCTCAAATCTCAGACAGAGGTGGGCAGCAGAGCATACATAACATTTAAGAGCCCAGACTTGAACTAGGTGGATCTGGGTCCATATCTAATAGCAGTGTGATAGTGGGCATTTTACTTAACCTCTCTGAGCTTCCTTTGCCTTACCTAGAAAATATGAATAATGAGCACTTATTTCCAAGGCTGACTGTGAGGATTAAGTAAGATACCACATGTAAAAAACCAGTGCTAGGGACTTAAGCACTTATTAAATATTATTGCCAACATTTTCTCTTTATCTGGACTGATATGGAAACAAAGTGCTCTGCTGAGTTTAATATTTCAGTCAAACTGTGTTTATGTTTTCCCTGACTTGTTCCAGAAAGGACTTAAGGGGGATGTTTTTGTTAGTGTAGGGCTGTCCCACATGACATGTGCTTTCTAACAGACCTCCTACCAAGAGGTAAGTGGTTTCCAAAAGAGGTGTTCCAACTCCTTTCCTGCTAGATTACTAGTGGGAGCCCTTCAGGATTCACTGAAAGTTCTGCAGGAAGAAAAAGGGTCTGGTATGGCTTTTCTAGAAGGGCATTTCTTCATTCACCTGATATTTGGGGGGCACTTCACTGTGCCAGGCATTGCTCTAGAGCCTGGGGATGAAGCAGTGAACAAAATAGACAAAGATCCCTATTCTTGTGGAACTTACTCTCTAGGGAAATGGTTTCTCCAAGGATATGTTATTATGTGCCAATGAGAATTGGGCTCTATTCCATAGGTGGTGGATCTCTGACATAGGCCATGTGTATCCTAAGCCATATACTTTTACAGGGTGCTAGCTTTTAAAGAATTTAAGACACAGTAAAATATACTCAGTCTTCACTATGTGAACATAATTGGCTGCAAAATTTTTACTCACAGGCTAAACCTTGTGTAAGTTAATTCCCATTAATTCCCATCATAAGTGAACAAAAACTGTAATGTCCTTATAGATGGAAAAGTAAACTCAGGAAATCAAGTTATAATATCAATAGCAATGTTTGGAATTACTGTAGATAACTTTGAACTCTTTTACTGTAGAAGTAAACTATAAAAATTCCTGTAACAATGTTAACTTTTAAGATTTCATGCTTTTAAAAACATAACTCTGACTATAAACTGATATGTTTTGAATGGTAGTGAGGGCTAAGGATGGTTTTCCATTATTTATTGAAGACCTCTCTTTATCCTCACAAAAATAATTTCCCAGACAATAACTTTATGGTATTGTTGGTGGACTCCAGAATTACTCTGGAAACTGCCACCCAAGCTTTATTGTTCAAGTTCCAAATCCTGGGAAATGCTGCCATCTTGAATCTTTGTAATGCTCCTGGGGCCTGAGCATGCTACTGAATCACAAGCTTCAGTTTAACATCGGCTCCCCCGGAGAAGAAGCATAAGACTATCTGTCAATACCTTTTAAAAAATCTTTTATTTATTTCTTTTTTTTGGTTGTGCTTAGTCTTCGTTGCTGTACAGGCTTTTCTCTAGTTGCAACGAGCAGAGTGGAGAGCTAGTCTCTAGTTGTTGTGCACAAGTTTTTCATTGTGGTGGCTTCTCTTGTTTCCGAGCATGAGTGCTAGGGCACTCAGGCTTCAGTAGTTGCTGCGTGTGGGCTCAGTAGTTGCAACACATGGGCTCAGCAGTTGAGGTGCATGGACTTAACGTGCCCCAGGGCATATGGAATCTTCCTGGACCAGGGGTCAAACTTGTGTCCCCTGCAAGGGCAGGCAGATTCTTAACCACTGGACCACCAGGCAAGTCCTGTCAATACTTTTGACGCCTAGAGCAAAATTTCTTCCCATCTTTTGAAATATATGTTCAAGAAGGCATGCTCTTTGAAAAAAACTCAATCAATACAGAAAATTTGCTTCAGTAAGTAACCTATTTTCTAATAACTGTCATGAAGTATAGTAGCAACTGCAGCATCAGCACTCACCACTTTGCCTGTAGTTGGTAGCTGCTGCTGCTATCACAGGCCTTCAAACAAAGCAACCAGGTTCAAACCCCTTATAAGCAAAACTGGGTAAAGGCAGACTTCATTTTATTGAGCTTCACTTGATTGCACTCTGTAGATATTACATTTTTTACAAATTGAAGATTTGTGGCAACCCTATGTCAAGCAAGTCTATCAACGCCATTTTTTTTCAATAGCATTTGCTCACTTTGTGTCCCTGTGTCCCATTTTGGCATTTTGGGCAATATTTCACACTGCTCATTGTTATATTTGTTATGGTGATCTGTGATCAGTGATCTTTGTTACTTTTGCGAAAAGACTGCAACTCACTAAATATTCAGATGATGGTTAGCAATTTTTAGCAATAAATTATTTTTAAATTAAGGTATATACTTTTTAAAATACAATATACTTTTAAAAATAAGTTTGTTTTTGAAAACTTAATAGACTATAGAATATTGTAAACATAACTTCTATATGCACTGGGAAACCAAAAAATTTGTGTGACTTGATTTACTGTGATATTTGCTTTATCTCGGTAGTCTGGAACCATGCCCACAATATCTTTGAGGTTTGCCTGTATCTAACTACGTGGTTTATGTACATGAAATCCACCTAGCAATGGAGGCTTGTAATTTCAGATTGTTCATGACTTCATATCTAGAGCAGGATCAGATGGCGCCTGAGGGTCAGCATTAGACTCTCAGTTCATCTCGTGTCCCAGTACTGGTTACGGAGCTCAGATTGATGAAATGTCAGATTAAATCAATTTCTACTGCATATTGATACTCAAAAGGCATCTGCCTGGAATTTAGCGTTCATAAAGTAGATAGGATTAGAAATAGTATAGTGACCTCTGTGCATGATATTAGCAAGAAATTAAGTTTACTGGAACCTCAGAAACACTGGCCTTTATGGAGTTCTGAGGTGAGCACAGCCCCTTCTTACAACTACCTACAGTAAAAAATAATACATGGTTCGTAGAAATCACCTTAATACTCTCCCAGCATTTTCCCTCTCATTCTGGTGAATCAAAACCCTTGTATAATTTGGCCTTTAAGAGTGAATGGTTAGGTTCTGATTTCCAAAGCACATTTAATTTGACATTCAGCAAAATACCTTTGTTATTCAACCTGTTTAAGGCATCCTCAAAGAAAGGATTATTTATTCCAAATTTCTTGTTTTATGAACAAAGAAATTGCCTCAGAGACTCTGAGTCAGTGCTAATGTCCAAATTAGATGAGATTGTGTACATTAAAGATCCAATTCTGAAGCCCTGGTGGCACAACAGAATTGGGCTAGCTGGCCTTCTTCTCAGAGGACATCTAAAACTAGAAGGAGTGGGGGTTTTTTAATTAGCCTGAGAGGGTATTGAGCTTTTAACACGGAGAAGCTCAAGTTGTATATCACTGGTACTTTGTTAGTGAGTCCTCGCCTCGGTGTGCCCAGCTTCATACACAACAATCTGGTGACATGCTCCTCACCTTAGGATGAATATATTCAGCATCCAGCCAAGGGCATGTGGCACTTTCATAGAACATGCATTATATTGTCACCTAATCTGCTCATATATGCCAAAGAGAGAGTCCTGTACCAATAGGGAATCCCTAGGCTCCCCCCTCAACTCCCCAGTGAGTCTCCATACTCTATTCCCAGTAAGGCAGCCATGAGAAAAGGGCTTTTAAAAGCACTAGAATCAAACTGCTGCTCCTTGTCAGATCAAGGATTTTGTTTTCTAGTTAGAGAACAGTGTCTGTACACCATTTTTTTCTTTTTTTTTAGCTGCTCTACACTTATTCTCTTAAGAGAGTCCCTGGTAATTGTCTTAATGGTAATTACATGCTTGGGGCAGTTGACATGCACTGTTATTTTTCTGAAAGTGAGGAGCAAGGGACAGGAGCTGGAGAGGAAGAGGGAGAGTTTTGAGATAATGAAATCCTTTTAATGACAGAGCCACGCCGTTAACCTAATTAAACTGTAAAGTGGTAAAAAAAAAAAAAAAAATGTCCAGGTACTAAATGGAAATGATGGAATAAATCAGCTGAGACAGCAGCACTTCTGGGAAACCTTCTGAATTCCGAATACTCTGACATTGAGGTGTCCGATTCTCGTGGTTATTTCTGCCCCCTCCCACCCAACCCCCAGCCTTGTGCAGAGGTCTCTTAAACTGACCTGTCCAGCAAGGCTTGATTTATGATGTCCATATCAGGTCTCCAGCTCCCCCTGGGAGTATGCCTTATAAAGCTCATATATTTAAAAAGTCAGCGCAATCAGTGGGACGTGGTGGTGGAGAACTGGCCGCAGGATCAGGAGAGCTGAACTCTCCTCTGCTAACCACCTATGGGACGTTGGACACTATCACTTGGACCACTTTGACATTTCTGGGCATTCATGGCATCTGTGTGCTTTTGCACCTACAACTCTCTTAAAAGAATTGCCCTTGGGCATTTGGGGTCACTTTACTCACAAGGGCAGAAAGCTGGAAGTCCTTGGGAGCTTACACCCCATGAGGCAGCCCTTAACTATTGACTGGCCGATGCTGAGGCTGACGGCCCAGCTTTCATTGCATCTAATCAGGACAGACTCTAAGGTGTAACTTAGACTCTGGAGTTCCCTGTGGAATTAGGCTGAAGCCGTTCCCACAAAACTTTGTCTGAAACTGTGCCCTTCCTTAGTTTCTACCTCTTCCCTGTCCTGCTTCCCCCACCTACTTGCTGATTTCTCTTGGGATTGTTTTCTTTAACAGATGCCATGAATCCTCATCCAAGAGCTTGCTCTGGGTAATTTACACAAGCAGGCACCTACTATAAAAGCACCAGCCTCAGTTCCAATGTCTAAAACTCGGAGGTGGTGGTGCCTGTCCTCAAGAGTATCACGAAAATTTGCACAGTGATAGGACTAAAGCACTGGACAGGTTCACAGAGGGCTGCTTGCTAATTTCTTTTCACACTGTTGTCACCCACAACACTAGGAGTGGAAGGTAGTATCCTATATGACAGAGTCCCCACCCCCTTCCCACAGCTGTATGCCCCAACCCCACTCAAGCTACTATGCCCCACATTCTCTATTTTGATCTTGATCACTAATTTCCATCTGACCTAGCAGAATTAACAAATCTTCTTCACTTATAATCAAAGACAGGGATCTTATGCCATCAGTCCAGGGATTTTGCTTTCATTCCCGTTGGTGTATGTCTCCAAAGAAAAACACAAGGTTTATAGGTGTAAAAAGTAAAGTGTAAATTGTGAGTTGCTCAGTCGTGTCCAACTCTTTGCACCTCCATGACTGTAGCCTGCCAGGCTCCTTTGTCCATGGAATTCTCCAGGCAGGAATACTGGAGTGGGTTGCCATTTCCTTCTCTAGGAGATCTTCCTGACCCAGGGATCAAACCCTGGTCTCCTGCATTGCAGGCAGATTCTTTACTATCTGAGCCACTAGGGAAACCCAGGTTTGTAGGTGAGGGAAGTCTTTAGTTTCGTGGGTAGAAGGGAAAGTGAAGAGACTTTTCAGAAGCCACATCAACTCCAGCACTGATTCACTAGAGTCTTGACAAGTCCATTTGACATCTCACTAGTTCATCTCATCAGTGGCAGAGCCATTAATATTATAGACAGGTCACCAGGTGCCTGGAATTGTTCTAGGCACTTACTTTCTCTTGAAAGCAAGGGAAGCGTCTATGATGCACCCACAGCAGTGGGTGAAGATTAATTAATGTAAATAAGTAATTGTCTGAATAATGTAGAGCACTCAGACGCCTCGCAAATGGATACTGTGTAAACCTTACACGAGATGAGTAATAACAGCGAAGGGTTGACGGACAAATTTCTGGCAAATTTAAATTCTCTGTCAACCAGTGAACGAAAGTAAGCATTTTCATGATAGTTCATAACTGATGGTTTTGTTTTTCTGACTGCCGAGGTGGGGGAGAGAGACAGAGATGTAAGCAGTCTGAACAGCAAGCTCTTGAGCCTGCAAGCTGACATCAAGAATCTACACAATGTCTGCAAGAGACAGGGGAAGACCTTGCAGGAGAATCAGCTCTGTGTGGAGGAGGCCATGATGAACAGCAGCCACGTAAGGGATTCACCATCCACTTCCCACCTCTGCTCCCTCTGTTTCCACTTCTGCCTCCTTGGGTAGGAGAAATAATAGAAAGTTCTCCCACTGGTCATTCAAGAGCACTTACTGAGCAAGCAATGAGAGAGAACTAAACACACACACATACACACACACACACAGACACATACGTGCCATCCCTGCCCTGAGGACTTTTCAATCTAGCTATCTTATCTCCAAGGTCATTTACATCTGAGCTCTTTTCTTTAACTGGTCTTTCTCACTGAATTAGCAGCACCTGAGGTCCATTAACCTTAAAAAAACAAAAGCCAAATCATAGTTATGTAGTTGTGTAAAGAGAATAGCATCTCTTAATGGATTTTACTTTATTTATTTATTTTTTGGTTGAGTCCTGCGGCATGTAGAATCTTCGTTTCCCAACCAGAGATTGAACCTGTACCCCCTGCCTTGGGAGTGTGGAGTCTTAACCATTGGACTGCCAGGGAAGCCTCTTAATGGATTTTGGACAAACTTCTACATCACCCATGAAAATAGCAGCCATTCCTCTGAGGTGTCACTTCCTGTCAGTGCAGCAGGAGCTCTTTATTGCCACACCTACAGCTCTCTGCCTACAAGCTTTACTTCTAGATACAGGAGCCCAGTCATAGGACAATCTGAAGTGCAAAAGAATTAATGCCCCTAGAAGCAGCCCTAAACCAATGACTGATGGGGAGAGCGCTGATTAACAACCCGTCTCCATTTCCCTGTCTCACTGGAAATAACTCCAGGCACGTTCTTTGCTCTCTCTTGGAGTTCCTCAACGGGGCCCAGTACCAGGTGCCTACAGTGGCAACTAGGTTGGCCTCCTTTCACAGCTTCCTTCCCTGCCTTGTTCATTTCCCCACTCCCATACCTGAGTTTCCTAAAATCACCTTCCACACAAGCTACTTACTCGATGCCTGGTTCCTTGTCATAGGACTTGCTTCCGGAGGTGCCCAAGCCATGATACTCAGTAACACTTGTCCTGAACTTGAGTGAGCAGGAGGATCTCCTGGCATGATCATCTTTCTTGAGACTCTGATTTTGAACTAACCTCCTAGGCAACTCATCAGCTGAGGCAACTTCACTTCATCCTGAGGTTATCTCTCTTTGGAAACTCCAGCTCTAAGCTCTTTAAACCAGTCTCTAAATTTATGCACACAAGCTGGGGAGCCAGCTGGGAGATGTTTTCCCAGAGTTTTCTAAACACTTTGGGTTTCCAAGAACTCCTAACTTGCAGTCGTCATTTCTACTTAGGGACTTGACTTTTGGCGAACATAAGGCAGGTACTGGTTGCACAGATCTGTTGCCAGACCTCCAAGTTAGCCTCCTAGGTGCAGTCGAGGACTTGCTGCTGCTGCTGTCAAGTCGCTTCAGTAGTGTCTGACTCTGTGCAACCCTATAGACGGCAGCCCACCAGGCTTCCCCGTCCCTGGGATTCTCCAGGCAAGAACACTGGAGTGGGTTGCCATTTCCTTCTCCAATGCATGAAAGTGAAAAGTGAAAGTGAAGTCGCTCAGTCGTGTATGACTCCTAGCGACCCCATGGACTGCAGCCTACCATGCTCCTCTGTCCATGGGATTTTCCAGGCAAGAGTACTGGAGTGGGTTGCCATCGCCTTCTCCAGTCAAGGACCTGGTCTCTCCTAACTGAGAGAGTTAGAATCAGAGTTAATTAGAGCTCTGTTAGGAGTTTTCCCAGGACTTACCACCTCCCTATAGAAACCACAAATTGTTCCTCTCTAATGCCCTAAAAATGTTAAAAGCAAAGCACTTCTTTTTTTTTTTCCAATTCTACCTTTTCTTACTGAGCACTACTGTCCTTTGGAGAAGGGCATGGCAACCCACTCCAGTATTCTTGCCTGGAAAATCCCATGGACAGAGGAGCCTGGTGGGCTATAGTCCATAGGGTTGCATAGAGTTGGACATGACTGAGGCAACTTAGCACGCGGTACTGGCCTTTCTGCAGTAAGTCCCAAATATAGAAAAATTCATTGGTTTCCCTAATGGATCCCAGGAAGGCTATTACCATAATTTTTTTTCCAAATATTAGCATTTTAGGATATTTTCACCATTACTGTTGCAAGTTTATTCCCCCAGTCTGGGAAAGTCATGTGGCTTACAAATGTACCTGGCAATTTGGAGGGAGAAAGGTATTAAGCCACATTTTATTATTCTAATTGCCCAAAAGAAGGTCTAACAACTTGAAACAAGATTTAAAACAGGCTCTTTTTTTTTTCCCCAGCACTTAGCACCGAATTTAAATTGCAGACTACACATACAAATACACAATTAGATGTAGACTTACACTCATCCACTCAGAAAACCCATGCAAGATCTGCCTTCCACAAGAAAATATAATATGGGAACAAAGGAGGAACCCAAAGCGTTCTGAAATTTTGACTAATATCTGACAAGGAGCTGGAGAAATAAGCAAGAGGTTCAGAACACAGTTATGCGAAAAAATTAAAATATGACATCAGGTGTTGTGTATGTAAAAGAAGGACAGGCAAGGTGACCGTGTAAATCAAGAATACATTGTGCTCCTAGTCCCAGGAACAGAGAGAGCTGGGCCTGAGGTAAAGCAAGTCAGATGCCTGGGGTACAAAATGTCGGGGGCTCTCATTATTTTTTTTAACTTTTATGTATTTATTTTTGGCTGCACTGGGTCTTTGTTGCTGCCCATCAGCTTCCTCTAGTTGTGGCGAGTGAGGGCTATTATTCTTGAGGTGCACAGGCTACTCATTGTGTTGTTTTCTCTTGTTTCAGAGCCTCAGCTCTAGGGCTCATGGGCTCAGTAGTTGTAGCACATGGGGCTCAGTTGCCCTGAGGTATGTGGAATCTTCCCAGACCAGGGATCAAACCCATGTCCTCTCCACCGACAGGTGGATTCTTAACCACTGGATCACCAGGGAAGTCCAAGGGCACTCATTCTTTAGGTGCCAACCCTGTACTTGTTCAGTCCTAAGATTGAATGCCTCCTTAAGATGTGCCCATCACTTACCTCACCCTAGTCCCAACCCTGGGATGAACCTCTCTAGTGATATAAGACTAAATCAGGCTTACAGGGGAAATATCTCACTTCCCACCTCAAAGATACGGAAAGAAGTTCTGACAACGACTGGGAAAAGATGGGGCTTTTTCTCTTAAATGAAGAAAAATCATCAAGGATTCAGTTTTCGGAGCAGTGTCAACCTGAGACAGAAACTAGAAAAGAGAATAAAATGGTTAAAAAGTATTTTGAAAAGCTGGATTTAGGCAAAGCAGCAGGGCCTGATGATATACTTCGAAGAGTACTTAAGGAATTGGCAGGTGTTATTACATAGCTGCTAGCGATTATTTTTGAGAGCTCAAGAGGATAAAGAAAGTCCCTGCAGACTGAAAAAGGGTAAATGAAGTGCTCATCTTTTTAAAAAGGGAAAAAGGACAATCTCGGTAATTATAGACCTGTCAGCTTAACTTCAATATCAGGGAAAATATAGAACTTAACATCAATCAATTAGCATCAACTTGAAAACCACCAAGTATTGGGTGGAAACCAACGTGACTTTTCAAAAGGTGAAATCATGCCAGGCCAATTAATTTCCTTCTGTGATCAAGTGGCCACATAAGCAAGGGGAGGGAGCAATAGCTACAATCTCTTTGACCACAAGGAGGGCTGAAAAGTAGTCTAAATATGAGAACAAGTTCCTACAGGTGGCCAAGTCCTCTGTCTTTTAAGACAGCTGAATCCTGGACAGAAATCAATCTGAGAAACATTGGTAGACCAGATGGGCTCTGGTATCATGTCCAGCTCTGAATGGTCATTATAAGAACTAGTCTTACTTCCATAAGAGTATTTCCAACTTGCTCATTTTCTCCAGATTTCGGTTTAAAGGTCAAAGCAGAATCTAATAAAATATCTGCCTTCACTATAAAGAAATTTTTAAAAAAGAAGACAAAGAAGCAGCACGAAATGCATTGATGCCTCTGTGACATGGCTTCTTGGTACAAATATAAGTGAAATTCAGGCTTAATCCATAGCATGTCATTTTCTATTCATTTAGAATTAAGAAAAATAATCTTTTGAATACTTAAGGATAAATGAGTAGAAATTTAATAGGTCTCAAATAAGTCTAGGCAGTTCTCCAAGTCTTTGAAATTTGATTCCTTTAAACCCATAGGTATCTACAGTGTGCAAATGTTTAAAATCCTCATCCAAGAAAACTCTAGTTTCTCTGCAGGTATGAGCAGTTCTTGGATCTTTATTGCCAGACAAATTAGGTCAGGTGCTACCTTTGCCCTATACTGAAAAACTTTAATGAACTCTCGTCATCTGGTCCATCTATCATATTACCTCAAACCAAAATTAAACCCAGAAGGTTGAACATGACCTCTGATGAAGGGAGATTATTAACAATTCACCAGTATCACTGCCAGGTTGCTAAGCTTTACACTAGGAAGAGTCACTCTTTGCCCACAGGAGGCTTTAAAGTCAAAGAACAGTTATAAACACACCGAAGTATAGATGATGGGCTCGGAGGGGAAGCCCTAAGGAAAGAGTTTGGCTTGTTTTAAAAAGAAGAGCATTTCTTTTATTCTTTTGGGTAATGAAGAGAAAACAGGGACATGGAAATAAGGGGAGGCAGAGAAAGAATATATAATGAGACCGGTCAGTTTTCAACCGGGGCATACACATCTGGCAGTAGAGGGGCAGGTCCAAATCAACAATTGCACACAAGTACTAGAAGGACCAGGACTCCAGTTTCTTAATTTTTAGAGATCAAGCCACCTTCAACAAAGCTAAGAGAAACAGGACTGGAGCAAAATAGGTTATAAGTAGGTGCTTTACTCGGAGAAGGCAATGGCACCCCACTCCAGTACTCTTGCCTGGAAAATCCCATGGACGGAGGAGCCTGGTAGGCTCCAGTCCATGGGGTCGCGAAGAGTCGGACACGACTGAGCAACTTCACTTTCACTTTTCCCTTTCATGCACTGGAGAAGGAAATGGCAACCCACTCCAGTATTCTTGCCTGGAGAATCCTAGGGACGGCGGAGCCTGGTGAGCTGCCGTCTATGAGGTCGCACAGAGTCGGACACGACTGAAGTGACTTAGCAGCAGCAGCAGCAGCAGCAGCAGGTGCTTTACTAAAATAAGCCCTTCTGCAGTAACCATACCCCAGGTGTTCACACCTTTGCTTTAGTTCTACCCACATTAAGTATTTATCCATGATCATGTCTTTCTCCAAGTAGCTCCCCACCCCACAGTTTCATCTATATAGACTGAAGACTTTGGCTCTTGAGAACCTCCCCCATACATGTTTGTGTTCATGCACACATAACTCCCAAGCCCCTTCCCTCTGAACCTCATTCACAGATGAGTTGTAAGAATAGCACCATTCTTATCTTGAAAAGAATGAAAACACTTAATTTAAAACATTTATTGTAAATGTTGGCAATTGTAGCAGAGTAAATAAAAAATTCGGAGAAGGTAATAGCACCCCACTCCAGTACTCTTGCCTGGAAAATCCCATGGACGGAGGAGCCTGGTAGGCTACAGTCCATGGGGTCGCTAAGAGTCGGACGACTGAGCGACTTCACTTTCACTTTTCCCTTTCATGCACTGGAGAAGGAAATGGCAACCCACTCCAATATTCTTGCCTGGAGAATCCCAGGAACGGCGGAGCCTGTTGGGCTGCCGTCTATAGGGTCGCACAGAGTCGGACACGACTGAAGCGACTTAGCAGTAGCAACTTGGCAAATAAAAAATTCAACTTTGTCTGGCCTAGGAAAGAAGTCTCATCCACTTCCCTCTGGCCACATACACCAAATGTTCAGGTCAAGGGTTCTGCTTGTCTTTGTCTGGGAATTCTTTTGCCTGCTGACCGTCATGGTCCATTTTCTGTCTTCTCTTTCAGATTGAACTGACACAATCAGCTGTTGTATTTCTGGTTCTGAACTGGGTTGAGCCTCCCGGACCTTATCTGTGCTGTCCCTACCCACTCTCACTAGAGAAGATTTTTTCCTTTTGGGTTCCAGCTCTTACTGAAGTAATCTCTTTAAATCTCCATCTCTCCAGGACTTCCCTGGTGGTTCAGCAGTTAAGATCCATGCTTCTAATGCAGGGCGCACCAATTCAGTCCCTGGTCAGGGAACTAAGATCCCACATGCCATATGACACAGCCAAAAAATAAAATAAAAATAAATAAAATTCCATCTCTCCAGTTACTCAGACCAAAACCATGGAATCATTCTGCCTTGGATGACCATTATCTCCCCTCATTCCATATCTAATGCAGAAGCAAATCCTGTGGAGTCTATTTTCAAATATGCATCTAAAATCCAGCCACTTCTCCTAGCTTTTACCTTGGTCCATGCTGCTGTCCCTTCTCACCTGGATTCTTGCAGCAGCCTCCTTGCTGGTCTCCCCACTTCTGTCTTTGACTCCTTACGGTTTGTTTTCAATATAACAGCCAGTGTGTCTTTTGTGACATCTACAGGAGATCACGTCACTCCTCTGCTCAGTACCCTCCAAAGGCCTTTCATATCCCTAAAAGGAAAAGTTAAAGATTTAACGATGGCCTACATGGTCCTAAAAGACCTCTCCTCCCTTTCCTTTCTTGCCTTGTCTGGTACCACTCTCCCCTTACTTTCCCTGCTCCAACCAGAATAAAGTGGCTCCTCAAACACCATTAGGTACCTCCTACCTCCAGGTCTTAGCCACTTGCTGTTACTTCTATCTGGAGTGTTCCTGTTGTACATTCCCACCAGGCTTCTTCCTTGACTGTCTTAACTCAGATGTCACCTTCTTGATGTGGTCCTCCATGAGAACACTTAATTCAAAATTACAGCTGGGTCCATCTTGGCATTCCTCATCTCCCTCCCCTGCTTTATTCTCCTTCATAGCACTTTTTTCTCTTAATAAACTACACAATTTGCTTATTTAATTTGCTACCTCTCTCTCTCTCTCTCATTCCCTCTCTCTGTCTCTCTCTCCCTCCACACATCTCCCCCATCAGTAGATGCAGACCTCACGAAGGCAGAGATTCAGTTTTCTAAACTTCTGTATCCCCATTAACTAGTAGAGTGCTTGGCACATAGGAGGTGTACCATAATATTTGCTGAACAAATTAATTAAATGAAAATATGACATTCACATGACAGCTGTTAATGTTCATAGCAGTGTTATTCCTAATAGCCAAAACCTGAAACAATCCAAATATCCGTTAACTGGTGAACAGATAAACAAAATATGGTATAGTCACACTGTTCAGCAGTAAAAATGAACAGAATACTGATTCTTGCTACAGCCTGCATGAACTTCAAAAACAGTATGCTAAGTGAAAGAAGCCAGACACAAAAGATGACATATTATACAATTCCACTTATATGAAATGTCTGAAAAGGGCAAATCCATAGAGACAGAAAGCAGATTAGTGGTTGCCTGGAGCTGGGGTAGGAATGGGAGTGACAAATGGGCATGAGGGAATTTTTGAGGTGATGGAAATATTCTAAAACTGGATTATAATAATGGTTGTACAACTCTATAAATTTGCAACAAATCATTGAATTGTATACTTACAGTAGTTGAACTTTATGACATATAGAGAAGATGCTGATAAAACTGTAAAAAAAAATTTAATTTTAGAAAAGTTTGAAAGTACTCTGTTAATGGGGCCAAGACCACAAGCTCAAATTTTTGGGAGCCAATTTTTATGTCTTCCTTTCCTTCAATACCTGGCTGTGTATGAATCTCTAATCTAGGCCCTATACGAGTAAACATGACCCCTGACCTTCAGAAATTAATGGTCTAATTAAAAGATAAGATGCACAGAGATCATTACAATGCAAGGCAGAATGTGAAAGCCACATTAAGGACATGCCCAGAAAGTCTATGGTATTGGTGCAAATACAGCTTTGCAGGGAAAACAAGAAAGAAAGCAGGATTTGGACAGCGTTTTAAACAATGAATAGGAAGACAATAAGCAGAGAAAGGAACTAAGGGATGCCTACAAGCCATCTTCTTCATCCCCCTCTCCTTCACATGTCACCATGTTACCGAAAGTGGGACCTGGCTGCTCACCACTCCAAAAGCAATACTTGAGAGGCAAGGTTGGTGAAAGGAAAGTTTGCTGTATGTGAGAGGCCAGCAACTGGGGAGGAGGGTGGGCAGGCTCATGTCCAAAGTCTGACTCCCGCCACTGACAATCAGTGGCCAAGAGCTTTTAAAGGGGAGTTTCAGGGGTATATAGGTGGAGGAAAGAGGCTGCATACAGAAACAGCACCATCAGCTCTGACAATCATCTTGAAATTGGTCATTCAGTGGTCTGATCAAGCATCATCTTGGTTGTTTTAAGTACAGTTGATCTTCAGTTCCAGGGTCGGTTTGTTCCCATTTCTTTGAGGCCAATTCTCAGAATTGTGGCAGCTTATGTCATGGCTACAGTCTGGTCATCAGGTAGTTAATTTCTTCCACCTGTTGGGGGTTTCAGTATCTACAAGACAGCTCACAGGGTATGGCTCAGAGTATTATTTATAGCCCTTTAGGAGGAACTAAAGATCCTTGACTTTGTTTAATGACTAAGCTATTATAGTTTGGTCTTGTTGGACTACTTTCCTTTGCTTCTGCATTTTCTCACTTCTCTGATTAAACTTATTCTTTGGCTAAAGTTTTTCTATAGACAAAAGACAGGTGGAGGACATGGAGGAGAAGGACCATAGAGTCCTGCTTCTGTTTCAACTGGGAATGTTGGGCAAGAAAGTACAGAAGCATCAGTGCAAAGACCTCAGTTGTACCAGAATAAACAACTCAGGGATGTGTCCTATGAGCAGAATACCTGATTCAGTGTAGGTGCTCAACATATGCTTATGGAATGAATGAATGAAAATTTAAGTGGAGTCTAGCAGCATTTCAGGTTGACTGTGGACTGGCAGGGAGAGATCTCTCTCTCTTACACACACACACACACACACTCAGCAACTGCAAGCTCATATCTGCCTTAAAGAGGAGACAGAGTCAGTACTCAGATGTGCCTGAACAATATCTCTGCCTCCTGTTTCCCAGCGTTCCAGAAAGCTATTTCCCCAAGAGTTTGTCATTTTATCTGGGCATTTTTAATAATCAGTGAACCAGTGAAGTTGCTCAGTCGTGTCCGACTCTTTGCGATCCATGACTGTAGCCTACCAGGCTACTCCTCCATGGAATTTTCCAGGCAAGAGTACTGGAGTGGGTTGCCATTTCCTTCTCCAGGGGATCTTCCTGACCTGGGGATTGAACCCAGGTCCCCCACATTGCAGGCAGAGGCTTTACTGTCTGAGCTACCAGGGAAGCCCCCAAAAACCTTAACCAGAAATCCATTTCCTTCCAGGTCAACTGTGTTTTCTTTTTACATGAAAACAAAACATAAGCATATCATCAAGTGTATCTTTATAGTGCTCTCTAGGTCCCTTTCGTGTGTGTGTTTTCTTCTGACCTACATAATAGGAATGGTAGATCTAAATAGTAGGAAGGAACTATGGTTTTTTCCTTCTTTTAAATTCTTCATACAGAGTGAAAGTACAAAGTGATGCTTCTTTGTGAACAGAGTGAAACATTTAATAAGTGCTCTGGAGATAAAAAGACAAAAGGGTGGATAGATGGATGTAAATGGTTGAACAAATGAAAAGAAAATCAGAGAATGAATGCAGGCTTGGTGACAATCTAAAGCCTTTCTCAATTGCAGAATAAGAAGCCAGCATTAGCATTTGAGGAGTCACACATGGATTTTGAGCCCAATAAGCAGTGTCATCTAAGGCAACTCCAACAACTCAAGAAAAAGCTGCTGGCCCTTCAGCAAGAACTGGAGTTTCGCACTGAGGAGTTGCAGACGTCTTACTGTTCCCTCTTGCAGTATCAGTCTGTCCTGGAGAAGCAGACTTCTGACCTGGTTATTCTCCACCATCACTGCAAGATGAAAGAAGATGAGGTATAGATAAAGTAACTATGGAAGTGTCCTATATGACCATGTATCTACAGAAATCAGGTCAAAACTACTAGAAAGCGAGCAGTGGACTTAGAGGAGAGCTTCACATCTTGAGCAGATTTTATCAATTTTCCCTGTTTAACTCTTGATTTCTTTGAAACTGAACAGAGGGAACTAAACAGAATGGCATAACTGGGTGAGAGGTCCAGTATTAATGCCTGTGGGGCATGTGGTATGTGTGTATGTGTGTGGGGTGTATGTGTGCACATGCCCGTATATGTGCGTGGTGTGCATGGAGGCTTATCGTCTCCATTCTATTACCATGGCAATTTAAATGCAAAAGACTCTAGGTCTCTAAGGGTTATGAAAGAGGTGTAAAGTCCACTAAATCAATCATTTTTTTAGAAAAATCAGATTTCAATCATATATAAATTCCTGGCACTTGCACAGTGGATAAGATAACCAGATGTTGAGTCTGAGTTAATCACTGAGAGTGCCTCGCCAGTCATTTTGCAGGCTGGAGTTTTAGATCAAGTAGACTTAACTTAAGTACATTCTGGATATTCATTTCTATTCATGTCCCAGGGTGGTATATTTTTTTTTAACCAGAGTATATCATCTTCATAGAATCCCAAGTAAATTACAAAGACAAAAGCTTTAGAACTACAATCAGCTGGGCAGTGGTAGCACTAGCAGTAGTAAAACCATAGGTTTGAAGTAATGGAACAGGCAGCCTCCTGTGGCATTTTCCTCCTCTGCCTTTAGAGATAAAATTCCAAGGACTGTCTTGAATGGTGCTATTACTTAATGACTAGCTCCAGGGAATTTATGAAGGGCCTTGAAGAAACATGGAATTTTTTTTAAAGGAAATATTATGACCAATGAGAATTTGCTGTAAATGATTGGGAGGGAAAGAAACAAAGAAAGGTCATCCTACAAAATATAATCTGGGACAAAGCCTGTGAGCATAAACCATGGTTTAATAAAGCTAATGCAAAGGTGTATTAAAACTGGCTGATTCATCCTAACTTAAACAAGAGTCTAGCCTGAATAAAGTGATTCTGAATTATTAATAGTTGGGATTCTATTTGACTTCATATATCAGAAAACCCCAAAGCAATAGTGTCTTAAATAAAATAGTTAGACACTGTTGTTTTTAAAGACACTGGACACCAAACAATGAAAGACAGTAGTCTTGAGAAATGGGAAACAAATGAGGTGAGCACTACCATTGTCCTTGGCTTATTATTTCGAGTTTCTAGTCCATGACACAAAAAAGGGAATCTGGGAGAGTCTGGTAGACTCCCTTACTTGAAAGAAATTGTCTAAGGATCCCAGAAAACTAAGTTCTTAGAGTTCCTAAGATAGAGTAACAGAGGAGATCGAGTTGCACAGAAAGAGAACTCTGGGGAGCAACAGATCTTTCTTTAGTAATCAGAAAATACAAAAAATTTATCAAGCTAGACTTGTATATCTAGTGGAAGGACCTTTCAGAAACAAAAGTAAAATGAAGACTTTTTATTTTTAAAAATAAAAATAGTTAATTTCTATGACATAAAATAAGAGAGAGGTAGTCTAGGACTGCCACCTGTGTCCTGTCTTTCGGCTCCACTATCATCAGCTGAAAGCTTCCATTTTCCAGGTCACCTAAGATGGCTGCTGGAGCACCAACCTTTACATCTATGTTCCAAATAATCAGGATGAGGGTAGGAGATGGGGTGGAGAGAGAAAGGCACACTCCTCCCTTTTAAAGGACACTTTCCAGAAGCCCCACATGATACTTTGACTTATATACCACTGGCAACAATTAGTCACATGGCTGTAGCAATTTCTTAGGAAGGCACAGAAATGCAGTGTTTTAGTGAGGCACACTTTTGTCCCAAACAAAGTCAAGGTTCTGTTACAAGGAGGAGAGGAGGAATTGTTGTGGGATCTGGCAACAACAGTCACTGATGTAGAGCCCAATATGGGAAAGTCCTGGAAAAGTCACTTTCAGCACTCTGCCAAGTTCCCCCAATACTTTGTTCACAGAAGTATCAAACTTCTAAGTTTGGGTTTCCCAATAGCAGATCCTAAAACAAGGAGATGGATACAAGTATGTGTTAGTCACTCAGTCATGTCTGACTCTATAAGTACTAGTTAATTTAGGAGGGAGGTGATCCCAAGAAGCACAATGAAAGAGTAGGGAAGTGTGTCAAACAAGGGCAGGAAGCCCATAAAGAAAATTACTATTAAGATCATTGGTGAACCTACTGGATAGCTCAGGGAACTCTACTCAGTGCTCTGAGGTGACCTAATGGGAAGGAAAGCTTAAAAAAAAAGGGGATATATGTATACATATAGCTGATTCACTTTGCTGTGCTGCAGAAAATAACACAGCATTGTAAAGCAACTATACTCCAATAAAAATTCATTAAAAAAAAAAAGATTATCACTGCTGTGGGAAACCAGGGTTCAATCCCTCTGGAAAACTCCAGTAGAAAATGTAGGACACGCTAAAAATTGATCCCAGCAAATCGCTCCAGTCATTGGTTGAGGGTTGCACCTGATATTGTTAACTCCCCATACTTGTCACTTGTCTTGTCTTGCTCCTCGGCTCGAGTGGGCTCCTGGGGCCAGTGCATCCCTCAGGCAAAAAAACTGAAGATGCTTGCAGTAGGAAGGGAGTTAACATACGGAGGAATGGTGAGTGTCAAGGGGGTATAGGCAGGCCTCCTGACAGCTTCTGTTATAAACATATGAATATAAAATATTCATTTTCTCTTTTTCTTCCCTAATAAGCACCTCAAAGTAAATGATCCTTTCCTAAGACAACTCTTAAATGGCAGGCAGCAAATATATCAGCTTAAATCAATAGAATGTGTTCTATCTGAATTCTGAACTATTTGAACCCAAATAAAGCCTTCCTTGATGACTCTCCTGCTCTTAACTCCTTCAATACATGTAACGCAAGTCATATAATTTAGCACACTCAAGAGTTGTTTGCAAATTTTAAATTGTATCTCCCCCAATAAGAGTTTGTAAATGCTGTGAGGGAGGAGCCTGTGCTGTGTAAGTATAAATACCCCTAAGCACCGAAGACATTGTTCTTGAGCATTCAATAAATATCTGTTCAATTGGTTGACTAATTAATTGGTTAGGAAGAGAAAGAACCTAAATAAGGAGGATGCAAATTCCCCAGGAGCTTCAGGTCCTATTCCCCCACTGTCTGTAGGGAACTTTGCTGAAGCAGACCTGTGTGCACCAGGGACTCCACATTTTCTAAATTAGACCTCTAGAGAATACCTAGTAAAGAAATAATACTGCCATTTCAAGCCCTTTAAAAATGGAGCTATACATTCATTCCTGTTAATAAACTAACATATCTTTATTGAATTAACTACATACCAGGAAGAATGGGAAACAGAAATGGTCCCTGCCTTTAAGAAGCTTACCATCCAAACACGACAATCTTTTTAAAAAGTTTTTCTAATCATTACCATTCTGATTTTACGTACTGTAGCTTTTAGATCTGCACTGGCCCTATTCTTTGCATCTGGGTTTCTAGTTAAGATATAAGGCTCCTCTGCATGCTGTCTTATAGCCATATCCTTTTGTCATTAGATGCTTCCATGGGTTCAGTGTGGTTTCTTTCCTATACCAACAGGTGATTCTCTATGAGGAGGAACTGGGAAATCATAATGAGAACATGGGGGATAAGCTCCATTTGGCCCAGGAGCAACTCGCCTTGGCCGGGGACAAAATCGTCTCCCTCGAAAGGAGCTTAAACCTCTACAGGGATAAATACCAGACTTCCCTGAGCAACATCGAGTTACTGGAGTGCCAAGTGAAGATGTTGGAGGGGGAGCTCAGTGGGATCGTTGGTCAGGTAGGACTTCAACCAGACCACTCGGACCAGGAGCTCTTAGTGGTCCCTGTAATGGTCCCACCCTCTCCATCAGAAACCCGAACTTTCAACTAGCTGTCATTCCTTCCCTTGATTTTTGTGGCCCTCAGCTTTGAACTTCAAGCCTTCACATCTTTTGTAAGATTGCTCCTTAGGAATGTTAAGACTCCTTAATTAACATAAGGAGAAGAAAAGAAAGTGGGTTCAACTCTTTGGGACTGCATGGACTGTAGCCCGCCAGGCTCCTCTGTCCATGGAATTCTCCAGGCAAGAACACTGGAGTGGGTAGCCTTTCCCTTCTCCAGGGGACCTTCTCCACCTAGGGGTCGAACCCAGGTCTCCCACATTGCAGACAGATTATTTACCATATGAGTCACAAGGAAAGATAATATAAGGAACCACCACTTCAAATAAGGCAGAAAGTAAATTACCAAATGAGCTTCCGAATCTTCCATGTTGCCATGGGGGCTCTTCTAGGTCACAAGACTCATGCAAATCATAGCTTCAGAATCAAATAGCAGGAGAAAGTCACGAAACATAGCAAAGAAGAGCCAAAATGCCTGAACTTGTTTCTTTTTTCTTTTAATTGCTTTTTAAAATTATACAACTAATACAACAATATAGGCTTTCTAGACAGAATTATGGAGATTAAATGTAAAAGTCCACCTTTGCCTTCTCCATCCCACTCTCCTCCCCTTAGGCAGTAACTCAAAATGTGCTGGCAATCTTCCCCAGCCTATTGCTATACACTTACATATATAAAATGTTAAGGTTTTCTTTTTACATAAATGAGTCACTTTAAAAATGTGGTTCTGCACTTTGCTTTTTAAGTGTATATCTTGATGATTTTTTCTTTTCTTTCTTAATTGATGATTTCTTTTAGTTACTACCTTGTATTCTGTGGTATGACTGTACCCCGTGCCATCTACTGACCTGTTTGTCCACCATATACAGGGGTTAATTCCTGAAGTGGGATTTTGCTGGGTCAAGAAAATGCTTATTTTTAATGTTTAAAGATAATTCTACATTGAATACCAAAAAAGGTTCTACCAGATTACACTTTGACCAACAATAATTTCCCTACACTCACAGGGCATGTTTTCAGTCTCTTTAAGTTGTGCTAAACTGATGGATGGGGGAAAATAAAACAGATTTTCTCATTACAATTTTTATTTCCTTTAGTTCTAATAATTATGGGTTGAGCTCCCCAGGAAGCAGACTCTGAGACAGACTGGCATGTCAGACATTTTTAGAGAAAGGTCTTGGCATCAGCTCTTGTGAAGGGAAAAGAAGCAGGGTTGGGCAGAAGGAGACATTGACCTGTCCCAGCAAATGTCTTAGTCAACCTCATGGCAAGCTTTGAGACTGGAAAGACCTCTACAGCAATTATAAACTGGGGAGAGGAGAGCTGGCCTTTCTATCTCCATGGTGATCAGTGATTGGATGTGAGCTGTCTTCCTAGGGAAAGATATGACCTTGGGCAAATGTTTTCTTCAGCCCAGGCAATTCCCAAGAAAGGCTGACAGCTGAAGTGTCTTAGAGCAGCACCCCCACAGCTAGAGGAATAAGTCTTTCACTGCCAGAGGGGATCGGGGGGGCGCGTCACAGTGCCCACCTCATGAACAAAGTACTGAGCCCTATTCATGAGTGTATCTGTCCTGTGGGTTTCTGTTTTACAAATTGCTTTTAAATCCTTAACCTTTTTTTATTGGATTGTTAGCCTTTTTTGTGTTGAGTTATAGGAGGTTCTTTGGAGAAGGAAATGACAACCCACTCCAGTATTCTTGCCTGGGAAATCTCATGGACAGAGGAGTCTGGCAGGCTACAGTCCATGGAGTCCAAAGAGTCAGACATGACTGAGCAACTAAACAGCAACAGCATAGACAGTTCTACACCTTCTATGATATAGATTTAGAAGGTTCTTCTATATCTATATTATAGGTAATAATGCTTCATTATATGTTACAAATATTTTCTCCCAGTTTATAATTTTTATTTTTTCTTGTTAATGGTATTTTTCAACATACAAAAGTTTTTAATTTTATGAAACTAAATCTCTTAGCCCTTCTCTAAATAGATCCTGGGTTTTACGTCTTATTTAGGAAGGCCTTCACTACCCCCCAGATTACAAAAGTTTATCTTATACTGTCTTTTAGCAGTTTTATAATTTTGTAGTTTTATGTTTTTATCTTTAGTACACCTGGAAAATATATGTATTATATATATATGTATGTGTATATAAATATATTTCATTTATAAACAATGAGCTGCTGCTGCTGTTTTGTTGTCCAGTCATGTCCAACTCTTTGAGACCCCATGAAATGTAGCCAGCCAGGCTCCTCTGTCCATGGGATTTCCCAGGCAAGAATACTGGATAGGTTGCCATTTCCTTCTCCAGGAGATCTTCCCCACCCAGGGATCAAACCTGAATCTCCTGTGTCTCCTGTAATGCAGGCAGATTCTTTACCACTGACCCTCCTAAGACAGTAAAAGTGTAAGTTGCTCAGCCGTGTCCAACTTTGCAACCCCGTGGACTATACAGTCCATGGAATTCTCCAGGCCAGAATACTGGAGTGGGTAGCCTTTCCCTTCTCCAGGGGATCTTCCCAATCCAAGTATTAAACCCAAGTCTCCCGCATCGCAGGCAGATTCTTTACCCGCTGAGCTACAAGGGAAGCCCAAGAATACTGGAGTGGGTAGCCTATCCCTTCTCCAGCAGATCTTCCCGACCCAGGGCCAAGAAGCCCCATATAAATAATGAGAGAAGGCTGTAATTTTATGTTTATCAAAATGGATCTCCAGTTGTCCCAACTCCACTAATGAAACATCCCTGCCTTTTCCCATTGACTTGAAGTGCCAGCTCAAAATACATACGAATCTCTTTCTGGATTCTCTATTCTTTTGATCTACTTGCCAGTTCCTGCACCAAGATCAGAGTTGTTTTTAATAGTAACTTTAACTGATAGTATGTTTTCACACCTCCTTTTAGGGCAGGTCCAACTTCACTATCCTTTATGTTCAAATATTTCTTGGTCATTTTTGTATCTCTTGTCTTGGTGAAATTCATATTGTCTTACTTTCAAACTTTATATTCATTTGGGGGAAATTATCATACCCTATGGAACACAACAGGCTTCCCCGATGGCTCAGCAGTAAAGAATCCGCCTGCAATGCAAGAGACACCGGTTTGATCCCTGGGTTGGAAAGATCCCCGGGAGGAGGGCATGGAAACCCACTCCTGTATTCTTGCCTGGAGAATCTCATGGACAGAGGAGCCTTATGGACTACAGTCCCTGAGGTCGCAAAGAGTCAGACACAACTGAAGTGACCTAACATGCACACACACGGAACATGGTATGTTTCTACTTTTATTCAAGGCTTCTTGTGTGTCCTTTAGTAAGATTTTACACTTTTCCTTATAGATCTCACATATTTCTTGCTTAAGTTTATTCTTAGATGTATTACAGTTGTTATTGTGTTATGAATGAGCTCTTTTGTACATTTAATTTTATTAATTATTATTGATGTAAAGAAAAACTCTTATCCTGCTATTTTTGAGCTCTGTGCCCAGATTTTTAGTTGACTATCTCAGTGTTTCCTAAATTGCTTTCCTTGTTGGCATTCATGCAACTTATTTTCCATCTTACCACATTGACTAAGACCTCCAGAACAGTGTAAAATTGTAGCATCCTTGCCTTGCTCCTCATATTTTTAAATGTTTCTAATATTCCACTTTTAAGTATAATATCTGTTCTTGGATTCTTGTTAATATCCTTTTTGAAGTTAGAGATGTAACTGTCTCTACATAGCTTATCAAGAATTTTTACCAGGAATAGATATTGGATTTTATTGGATGTTTTTGTTAGCACCTATCAAAGTAATCATAGAGTTTTTTTCCTGTAATGAAGTGTAATAAATTAATAGATTTTCATTTATAGAACAATCTTTACATTCCTGGAACCAATCCTCCTTGATATATATTATTATTTTAATTAAATAATTTAATTTAATTTTAATTAAAATAATATATATCATAATAAACTGCTAAACTAAATTATAATAAGCTGCTATTGTAAGTATATTAGCATTTAGTTTTTATCTATTTTCAGAAGTGAGATTATTTTGATGACTTAAATTTATGTGTTCTCATCTCTTATTGGTGTCTGGATTATGCTACCCTAATGTAAATGAATTTGAAAACTTTTCATCTTTTCTTTAATTTCTTGAGCTAGTTATATGACAGACAAAGTGTACATTTCTTTAAGATTACAAATAAGGCCAACTTTTACTCACTAAGCAGTATACTCCACCTCTTCTGCGTTCTTAGACTTTTCCTTTTGCTGTAATAATTCCTTGTTAATTTTTTCAGAAACAACAATGAATGGTAAAAATTCTCGAAATTTCCATGTCTGAACAAGGTTTATTTTGCCATCATTCATGAATGCTATTTTGACTGGGTATACAGATTTGCAACTAAGTCTTAGAAAACTATAGCCATGCAGTGTTAAAGAGGAATTGTTAGTTTTCAACCTGTTTCTCATTTTGTGCGAGTCACCTGTTTTATCTCTTTGAACTCTAGAGGTTTTTAGGCTCAGGATTTTTTTAAAATTTATTTCTCATTAAGTCTCTCAACGCTTAGCTGATCCTTTGAATCTGAAGATCTACATTTTTTTCAATTCTAGGAATTTTTCTTCTATTACTTTAAAATTAATTTATATTTTTCATACTGTAAGTATTCAGATATTGGAATCTGTAGATATCATCTTTCTGTTTCTTAACTTTTTTATTGTTCCCCATTCCTTTTTCCACATAGACACTGAATTATTTATATACTCATGGGCAACTTTCATGCTCAGTGAACATGAACTATTTCTAACTTTGCCTGAAAAAGCCCAGTTAGGGAGATAGTTTAATGGAGAAAGGATCTACCATCCAAACTAGGACTTTTTCCTCTTTTTTGCTTCTCTGCATCAGTTCACCCCATTATTAGTGCAGACCAGTGAACAGGTAGTAACCTTCATGCATGATTTCAGATAATCTAGAGAAAGACATTTAAAAATAAAAACTACAGTTCTAGGAAAACAGTCATATTCATGTTGATGAGAGTGTCAATTGGTAAAATTTCCTTGAAGGATAATCATGCAACAGCTATCCAAGTTTTAAATAGACCCTGTTTAGATAGAGTCCTATAATACACCTACAAATTTAATCTATACATAAACTAGAATAGCTACTCAAAGATTTATGTGCAAAAATATTCATTTCAGCTTCATTTTAGAAAAAAACTTGGAAACAACATATCTTCCCATCAATAGGAAACTAGATAAACATATTTAAAAGCAATTTAAAAGAGCCAAGATAGAGGCACGTGTACCAACATGGATAAATTTCTAAGACATCCTGTTGGGAAAAAATTTATGTTTCAAAAAGTGAAAATAATATCTGTATTCTACAATATTCATTTGTATGTATGTAAACGTATAGATAAAGTTCTAGAAAGATATGCACAAGTTATCATCTCTGCAGAATGCAGTAAGGATGGGATTAGAGGTGGTGGTCAAAGAGAAATTTAGACTTGCCTGTAATATTACAGTGTTTTTCATTTTAGGGGTTTAGGGTGGAGCAGTTTGGTGTTTGTTTTGTTTTTGTTTTTGTTTGGCTGTCAGGTCTTAGCTGCAGCATGCAGCCTCCTTTGCATCACATGGATTTCTCTCTAGTTGTGGCATGCAGGCTTACTTGCCCCTTGGCATGTGGGATCTTAGTTCTCCAACCAGAGGTTGACCCTTGAGTCCCCTGCATTGAAAACTAGATTCTTACTGGACCACCAGGAAAGTCCCTACAGTGTTCTGTAAAGATTTTATATATGTTTGTATGTGTGTATTACTTGTGCAGTTTGAAATTAATTTTAAAAGAAGAATAAGATAGATCTACAAATAGATCTATTTAAAATTTGGAAAATATCCTAAATAAATGTTTAGAATAGTATGCAGAAGACTTTCACTTGGGTAGGGAAAGAGTAGGGGGTTACATACATATATATAAATGATATATAAATATGCATAAACTATCCCCAGAAGGATATACAAAAAACTAGTAACATAGACCATTACGGAAAAGGGGACCTGGGTCATGGAGGGTCAAGATTTACTTTTCAGTGTATTCTCTTGTGAACCATTTGAACTTTTTATTGTATGAGCACTTTTAAATTTTTTCTTTTGTCCTGGAAGATCTGATTCACATATATGAATCAGATATGTGAACATGAACTTTTAGAATATAGGTCTAGAGATTGTTCATGCTCATGGCATTCTGAAATTGACTCCAAAATTGGCTCAAAATCAACCTATCACTTTTAAATATCCCAGGATCCTGAGAACAAGGGTGATCATTCAAAGGTGCGTATATATACTTCTTCCTGCATGATTCAAGAGCATCAAGAGACCCTGAAACGACTATCTGAAGTCTGGCAAAAGGTCTCTGAACAGGATGATCTAATACAAGAACTTCGAAATAAGCTAGCCTGCAGTAACGCTTTGGTAAGTGTCTCCTTCTAGAACATTTTCCCAAGAGACTCAAAATAAAGTCTTGAGGAAAGGGAGGAGGGGGAAAGAATCACCTAAAGTAATCTCTTTGCCATCACTCCTCACATGTCTTACGTATACATGCCCTTGCCTCTTGTTCATATTCTCCTCAGTGTGTATCCCAAACTCACACTAAGTCTGAGATTCTAAAGAGACTTAAAATCTCACTCAACAACCAAGGAGTCCATCAGTAAGGAAACAGTTAAAGAGATTAAGAGAAATTATTAAAGAGATATCCATATTATGAAATAATAATATGCCAAGGGAAAGGATTAAGTAGATCTGTAAGGGCTGCATGGAAGGATATTTGTGGTATATTATTGAGAAGAAGTTTCAGAATCCTGTGTAGAGTCCAATCCAGCTTTTATTTTTTAAAGTCTTTGATCATAATATAGAAGTATATATCAGCGATCCTGAACCTTTTTGGCACCAGGGACCGGTTCCTGGAAGACAATTTTTTCACAGATGGGGAAGGGGGTAGAGATGCTTTCAGGATGATATGAGTGCATTACATTTATTGTGCACTTTATTTCTATTACTATCACATCAGCTCTACCTCAGATCATCAGGCATTAGATCCTAGAAGTTGGGGACCTCTACTGTAAATTACCAATAGTGTTCCTCCTCCTTAGTAGAAATGAGAAAGAAGAGAATAAGTGGATAGGAGAGTCTCACTTCTTTTTTTTTTTAAGTTGTTTTTTTTTTTTTTTTAAGTATTTATTTATTTGGCTGTGCTGGGTCTTATTTGTGGCACACTGGATTTTTAGTTGCATCATGCAAACTCTTAGTTATAGCACGTGGGATCTAGTTCCCTGACAATGATCAAACCTGGGCCCCCTGCATGGGGAGCTCAGAGTTTTAGCCACTGGACCACCAGGAAAGTCCCTCACTTCTTATTTTCAATGCTTGGGTTCTATTTGAATTATTTTCAACAAACAAGAACTAAAGTTTCATTTTTTTTTAATTTTAAAAAACATACATATTCACTCAATCCATAAGAAACTTCCTTCTTTACTTCTTGAACTTTGAATCCTATCTTCTGAGAGATTCAGTACATGTTTCCATCACTGCCTCCAAAGAACCTTCTTCTGCCTCATAAACTGGACCACATAGAGAGGATCAAGAGGGGGTCCAAAGTGTGGCCATTGATGGACTCGAGAAAAACCACTGTCTGTGCCTTAATGAGCCTTGATATAAGACTGAAAACATAATTCTTTCTCCCTAGTTTATATAATATGAATTACACAATGCTGTAATAAACTTGGGCTGACAAAGGAACACCTTGCAAAAATAGCACTAGTAACAAGCCAGCTGCATTGATGATCCAGCGTAACTGATTTGTGCTGCATTGCAGGTTCTGGAGCGTGAAGAGGCTTTGATAAAATTACAAGCAGACTTTGCTTCCTATACAGCCACCCACCGACACCCCCCTAGCTCCTCAGAAGATTGTGAAGACATCAAAAAGGTGGGAGAAATTTGCCTATTTGTGCCTGATAGGATGGGCTGAGTTGAGTTTGATTCTGGGTTCTCCTTCTTGTTAAAATTTTTATACTACATTTTATATTTTATTCTATATTTGCCTCACTTTGTTCAGCCCTGCCATAAGGATACTGTATATAATATACCCAAGGAATGTGTCTGGCATGATTAGATTTTGAAATTGAATTTTGGTGTTGCACCTATCTCTTCATTCATGTCCAACGGTATAGCTTAACAAGACAGAGACTCCTGTTGGCTTGCTAGATTCAAAAGAATCTTCCAGCCTTCTGGTTTCTGGCTGGAATTGAAAAGCAACAAATTTAGGGAAGATTATTAATTCAAATTCACTCCCTTTTTAAAAACTCTTATGTTTTCAAAATTCAAAGCCATCTCAAAAGTTGATTCAAATAATGAAAAAGCATTTAAGCCATGTAAACAAATCCTGAGACTTGACCAACCAATACAATAGTGAAAACAAGGTGAGGGTCCTTTCTAGGAGATCTGAAGTCAGTCATGTCTGAATTTGAGAAGTAAAATAAAGCCAGCCACATGAGGCCAGCCGATGCTGAATAGTGTAGTGGTAAAGGGAAGTGGTAGAGAGAATCAACACGCATTAGCTCTCCAAGGGATCCCCTGGTTGGGGAGCAGAGATGCATCTTTTCCCAGGACTTTCTATTTCCACAGAGTCTGGATGAACTTTGGAATTTCTCCTTGTACATCTGTCAACATATATTTTAAAGGTCAGTCCCACGTTATTCACATCCTGACATATAGCAAGATCTCATACATGTTTGAGAAATATCTTTATTCCTCCCTCACTTTTTAATGTTTCATAATGGGAAAAAAATGACATTAAATTGACCACCTTAACCATTTTTAAATGTGCAGTTATTTGTGTTATGGATATTCACATTATTGTGCAATAAATCTCTAGAACTTTCTCATTTTGCAAAACTGAAACTCTCTATCTACTAAACACTACTAAATTCTTTAACACTCCATTTTTCTTAAAGGTACAGATTTCTTCAAGAAACAGAATCCAGTTTCCCGTACCATTTTATATATCCTACCCAAAGCCATTATGTAAATATTCTGTTAGGACTGGAACTACTCACATCTCACTTAGGGCCAGCCACCTCTATTCCCTCAACTGGCCCTACAGGGCCAACACCTAGGTCATACAGTGACTGCCCTGCATTTCTCCAGCTGCTCCCCTCAGTCCTCATGGTGCAGCCCACCATCACTGTCAACTCTGAAATCACATAAACTATCTCCCCAGCATCGCATGATGCCCAGACAACAAATCGTTCCTCCTTGGTCACCATCTCACTGAGGCTAACCTATCCAACCTATTTAAAGTTGTAGCACGCCTCACCTCCACCCCATACATCTCCATTCCCCTTTTGCTGACCTGTTTCTTCCATAGCACTTATCAGCTTTTCATGTTTTCTGTAAGTCACTGCTTTATGCTCTTTGTCTGTCTCACCCCACCAGAAGGTCAGCTCCCTGGGGTAAGAATCAGTGTCTGTGGCAGCACACACTAGTGCTTCATGAATCACTCTGAGTCTGGCAAGAAGGAAGGGGGTGGCTTTTATGCACATTCCATTCTGTGTGAGCAGGTGACTTCGGCCATATCCTTTTTTATTTTTTACTCTTTATTTTTTAATCGAGACATAATTAACATACAAGAAAAGTGTTAGTTATCCAGTTGTGTCCTACTCTTTGTGACCCCACGGACTGTAGCCCACCAGGCTCCTCTGTCCATGGAACTCTCCCTCCAGGCAAGAACACTGCAGTGGGTTGCCATTTCCTTCTCCAAACATACCAGAAAACTCACCATTTAAAGTGTACAATCAGTGGTTTTTAGGATATTCACAAAGTTGGGCAACATCACCACTAATTTCAGAACATTTTCATCACTCCAAAAGGAGACCCATATCCATGAGCGATCACGGATCGCTCTCCATCCTCCCCATCCTCCCTCCCCCAACCCTCCCCCCCCACCCCCAGCAACTACTCTTCTGCTTTGTGTCCCTCCGGATTCGCCTGTCTGGACCCTCGGCATTCTAGGGAGCATTCTCCCCGCAGGTCCTCACCCCGCCCCGCTCTTCTTCCGTCTGCCCAGATACTGAAGCACTTGCAGGAGCAGAAAGACAGCCAGTGCCTGCACGTGGAGGAGTACCAGAACCTCGTGAAGGATCTGCGCATGGAGCTAGAGTCCGTATCAGAACAGAAGAAAAACATCATGAAGGGTAAACCGTGGGCCAGCGGCAGAGGGGGGTGAGGGGAGCCCCGGAAGGCGGAGCGCCCCTCTGAGCAAGAAGCGCTCTGTCTCCTCCCGCTGTAGACATGATGAAGCTAGAGCTGGACCTGCACGGGCTGCGGGAGGAGACATCTGCCCACGTGGAGAGGAAAGATAAGGAGGTCATCATCATGCAGCGGCGGCTGCAGGAGCTGCAAGCGCAGTTCACCGAGACCCAGAAGCTTGGTTTGAAGAAAGACAAGGTAAAGCGAGGAGCTCCCTGATTGGAACCGCCAGATGGCAGGTGCGAGGCCAGGCCTGGCGGGAGCCGGCTCTGCGGCTCTATGATCCTTGGCGTTGCTTGGAGAGAACCCACGCATCCGCAGTGAGATTGCAGCGCTTAAGAGTCGGACACGACTGAGCGACTTCACTTTCATTTTTCCCTTTCATGCACTGGAGAAGGAAATGGCAACCCACTCCAATATTCTTGCCTGGAGAATCCTAGGAACGGCGGAGCCTGGTGAGCTGCCGTCTATGGGGTCGCACAGAGTCGGACACGACTGAAGGGACTTAATAGCAGCAGACAAGGGGAAGGAAGTGGGTGGGGCACGGGAATGGAGAGGGTGGTGTGGAATTCTGAGCTCTTCCTTGAAATTTCTGGTGGCACACTCCGGTATTCTTGCCTGGAGAATCCCATGGACTGAGGAGCCTAGCAGGCTACAGTCCAGAGGGTCGCAAAGAGTCGACATGACTGAGTGCCTAAGTACACATGCACTCTGAGCAACGCATATATATGGAATCTAGAAAGATAGTACTGATGAATCTATTTGCAGGGTAGCAGTGGAGACGCAAAGGAAAGATATACCCATTTGAAAGCAGAGTTCTAAAGAATAGCAAGGAGAGAAAAGAAAGCCTTCCTTGGTGGTCAATGCAAAGAAATAGAGGAAAACAATAGAATGGGAAAGACTAGAGATCTCTTCAAGAATACTAGAGATACCAAGGGAACATTTCATGCAAAGATGGGCACAATAAAGGACAGAAATGGTATGGCCCTAACAAAAGCAGAAGATATTAAGAAGAGGTGGCAAGAATACACAGAGGAACTGTACAAAGAAGATCTTCATGACTCAGATAACCACAATGGTGTGGTCACTCACCTAGAGCCAGACATCCTGGAATGTGGAGTCAAGTGGGCCTTAGGAGGCATCACTATGAACAAAGCTAGTGGAGGTGATGGAACTCCAGCTGAGGTTATTTCAAATCTTAAAAGATGATGCTGTGAAAGTGCTGCACTCGATATGCCAGCAAATCTGGAAAACTCAGCAGTGGCCACAGGACTGGAAAAGGTCAGTTTTCATTCCAATCCCCAAAAAAGGCAATGCCAAAGAATGTTCATACTACCACACAATTGCACTCATCTCACATGCTAGCAAAGTAATGCTCAAAATTCTCCAAGCCAGGCTTCAACAGTATGTGAGCCGTGAAATTCCAGATGTTTAAGCTGGATTTAGAAAAGGCAGAGGAACCAGAGATTAAATTGCCAACATCCACTGAATCATTGAAAAAGCAAGAGAGTTATAGAAAAACATCTACTTTTGCTTTCTTGACTACGCCAAAGTCTTTGACTGTGTGGGTCACAACAAACTGTGGAAAATTCTTCAAGAGGGGGGAATACCAGACCACCTGACCTACCTCCTGAGAAATCTGTATGCAGGTCAAGAAGCAACAGTTAGAACTGGACATGGAACAACAGACTGGTTCCAAATAGGAAAAGGAGTACGTCAAGGCTGTATATTGTCACCCTGCTTAATTAACTTATATGCAGAATACATCATGCAAAATGCCAGGCTAGGTGAAGCACAAGCTGGAATCAAGATTGCCGGGATAAGTATCAATAACCTAAGATACGCAGATGACACCACCCTTATGGCAGAAAGCTAAGAAGAACTTAAAGAGTCTCTTGATGAAAAGTGAAAGAGGAGAGTGAAAAAGTTGCTTAAAACTCAACATTCAGAAAACTAAGATCATGGCATCTAGTCCCATCACTTCATGGCAAATAGATGGGGAAACAATGGAAATAGTGAGAAACTTTATTTTGGGGGGCTCCAAAGTCACTGCAGATAGTGAGTGCAGCCATGAACTTAAAAGACACTTGCTCCTTGGAAGAAAAGCTATAACCAACCTTGACAGCATATTAAAAAGCAGAGCCATTACTTTGCCAACAAAGGTCTGTCTAGTCAAAGCTATGGTTTTTCCAGTAGTCATGTATGGATGTGAGAGTTGGATATAATGAAAGCTGAGTGCCGAAGAACTGATGCTTTTGAACTATGGTGTTGGAGAAGACTCTTGAGAGTCCCTTGGACTGCAAGGAGATCCAACCAGTCCATCCTAAAGGAAATTAGTCCTGAATATTCATTGGAAGGACTGATGCCGAAGCTGAAACTTCAATACTTTGGCCACCTGATGCGAAGAACTGACTCCTTGGAAAAGACCCTGATGCTGGGAAAGATTGAAGGCAGGAGAAGGGGATGACAGAGGATGAGATGCTTGGATGGCATCACCAACTCGATGGACATGAGTTTGAGCAAGCTCCGGGAGCTGATGATGGACCGGGAAGCCTGGCATGCTGCAATCCATCGGGTTGAAAAGAGTCGGACACAACTGAGCGACTGAACTGAACTGAGTGGAGACACAGACATAGAGAACAGACTCTTGGACACAGTGGGGGAAGAAGAAGGTGGGACGAACTGGGAGAGTAGCATGGAAACATATATACTACCATATGTAAAACAGATGGCCAATGGGAATTTGCTGTAGTGACGCAGAGAGCTCAAACCGGCACTCTGTGACAACCTAGTCGGGTGGGATGGCGTGGGAGGTTGGAAGGAGGTTCAAGAAGGAGAGGACATATGTATATCGGTGGCCGAATCACATTGGTGTATGGCAGGAACCAACACAATATCAAAAAGCAATTATCCTCCAATTAAAAATAAATTAATTTTTTTAAATGGAGATATTTGGAGAGATGACAACAGGAGGTGAGGAGTCTGGATAAGCAGCTTTGAGTCACTCATATGTTCATTCAACAGATATTTTTGAATTTCTGTGATACACCAAGCACTCTTCTAGGCATGAAGAATATAATAAAACATGTGCCATCCCTACTTTCGTGGAGCTTGCATTCTAGTCTACAGAGACAGACAACAAACAAATAACAAAACTTACAATAAAATGTTAGGTACTAATGGATTCCTAAAACAACTTGGTGGCTCTTTTACCCAGGGTATTCAGGACTTTGATGAGGTGACATTTGGGCAGAAATTTGAATGAAGAAAGAGGGCCACCCAGGCTGAGATCCTGAAGAATATTCCATGCAGAGGCAATAGCAAGGGCTGGCACCCTAAGGCGGGAGTGAGCTGAGAAGCAGAGCAAGTGAGGGGAGGCAAGAGGTAAAGTCGGACAGGTAGCCAAGTACCAGATCGTGAGCATCCCGGGAGGTCTTTGTAAGGACTTTGGCCTTTTTCCAAGTGAGGCGGACCCAGTGGAGGCTTTGAACAGAAGCATAACAAGATCTGGCTCGCATTTGTAAAAGCCCACCTCTGGCTGCTATTCTTTGTCAGAGAATAGCCCGAGGGGAGGCAAGGAGCCCAGGTGGAGGCTACTACAACATCCAGACAAGAGAAGACGGTGGCTGGACTGGGGCTCAGGGCGATCTCTAGCTGACTTGGTCCTGCCGCTCCTCAGGCCTCCATCAGCATTAACACTTCACTTTCTTCAGCTCCTCCAGGAGAAAGACGAAATGCTGCACGAGCTAGAGAAGGAACTGGCGCAGGTTCAGAACAACCTCGTGAAAAAGGAGATGGAGCTGGAGAAGCAGCAGTGCATGACAAACGAACTGGAAATCGCCATCCAGGAGGAGAGGCAGGACAAGTGCAAGGCCGAGTACGGGCACCTGCGAGCTGAGATCAAGAAGCTGAAGGACTGTCTCGAAGACGCTAAACAGCAGCAGAGGCTGGCTGGTGAGGCCCCCGGGCAAGCACTGTCCCCACTGCCTCCAACCCACTGGACCAGAGCAGTCCCCTCCCCTCTCCAGATGGCCGCGTCCCTCTCCCTCTCCACTTTCTCACTCCGATCGCCTCGGGATCCCATCTCACCTCACAGCAGTTAGGACCGCCCTCTAAGCCCCTTCCTCACCCCAACCTGACCTTCCCTCTGAAGCGCCCACCACACAGCAGGTGCTCAGGCTGGGAAAGCAGATTGCTGCTCTCACAGGCCCACGTTTTCTCGGCAACCTCTCCTTTCCTCCTCACAGGAGCACAGAGCTCTGTACCCTGCTTCTTTGTACCACACTCCTCTCCACCTTCTCTGGGACCTTTATCACACCATTCACTTCTTCCCTCCCTGCTTTTTAACTCTCTCTCTCTCCTTTTTTGGCCTCCGAACACATTCACTTAAAGCGTGGGTTGTGTTCTTGCCCCTCTGCTGAAAGCGCTTTCTCAGGGGTCACTAGTAACTTCCTGCCTTGGATATGCGTTGTTTGGGGGTGATAAAAAAATGTCCTGGAATTATATGCTCATGGTCGCACAACTTTGTGAGTCTACCAGAAACCACTGCACTATACAATTTAAAAGGATAAATGTTGTGTGAGCAGTGTATCAATTTTGGAAACAAAAATTTCAAAGCTTGTGTCCTTCCTCGCCCTCCTCTAACTCTGTGTATGTCCACGCCATTGGCCCCCACACCTCAGTGGTTGTTTCTTAGCTTTGGAGACATGACAGGTCCCTCGTTCTTCCACAGATCTGACCCTTTCTTCCTCTCCTCTCCCTCTGCTGGTGAGCGCCTCTGCTCCTTGTGGCCACATTCCTCTGCAGGCGACTCCAACGCCTGGAGCCCCAGCCCTGACATGGCACCTAGTCAGTCTTGTCTTTAGAGACTAGCTGCATCCATCTTCCTGACTAACCCAACATTCCCAAAGCTGAACCTGCTCTCTTCCTTGTTAAAAAAAAAAAAAAAAAATCCTCCTCCCTTCTTCTGGGTATATAATTATTTCCATAGTGACACCATCTTCCTTCCAGTACTCCAAGCCCCCCCCCAAAAAAAAAACGGAGAGAGGAGGGATATTTAACGTAGAAATGGTAGGAGAAACAACAGGAAGTGGGGAGGTATTTGGTGTTGAGAAACTCCAGTAAACAAATTATTTGAGTGCTTCTTCCTTCATACCCAGTGTCGGCAAGGAAGTGGGCTAAAAGGATATCATGAGAAATCTTTCTCCATTCTAAGACATTCCACTTTTCCTAAAACACTCTTTCCTTTATGGCAGGTCCCTGCTCAGGAACCCACTCAATTCATGTCTAAATATTTCTCTCAGGCTTTCAACATTCTTCAAAACCCACCTCGAGTCCATGCACTTAACTGTCTCCCACCATTCCTTCTCACTTTCCAGTTAAACTGGTATCTTCCCATCCTCTTCAGACATGCCCCCCTCTTCCCTTCACTGTGCATTTCCTCTAACAATCCACCTCCACCCCCCCACCAAGAATTACCTTTCTCTTCCATCTTCTAAGGCCCAGGCTCTAGATCTTGCTTCCTGAGTTCACAGTCAGCATAAGTTTAACATTACTGTGTTCGCTATGTCAGATGAACCAGGTACAGCTAAACTCCATGAGGGTCAGGATTTGTCCCCAGTGACAGGGTGAGTCGCAAAAGAGATACTGAGCAATTTCTACCAATTTGTTTAACTTAAGAAGAAGTTCATGGCTGGTGGGTAGGTTGAAGACAGATAATTTAACCAAGCTCTTCAGGAGTGATAATGAAATAGAGAGGAAGACAGATTGGAAGCTGAAGTAAGTCACAACATGAAGGAGCAGACATTTTTAAACTGGTCTCATCTGAGAGTTCAATCTTCACACATACTCCTCTCACTCATGGACATGCTCCAGGGGTCACCTCCTGTCTTCTGCAGCTCAGCAAGCAGCCGACTACAAAGAAGAGGCCTTTATGGCAAATGACAACCTGGAGGACTGCCAGAGGAAGCTACAAAGCTGTATTTGCCTGGAGAAGCAGAAGGCAGAGACCATCCAGGAGCTCCAGAGGGAGCTTCAGAAGTTGCAGAGGGATTCCTTGACGGCTGAGGAGGAGCTCACCCCCAGCAGGTACTGCAGATCCACCTCCAGACAGAGGCTCTGTCCCCCCGTGAGCCAGTTGGGCACCGTGGGCTGCTGCCCAGGAGTGGGGTAGCAAGCCCTGTTGCAGCTAGCCCACAGTCCACTGACATGGAACCTGAAGTCTAGCCGCCTGTGTTTGTTTGTTTGTTTGTTGCCATTTTGCTTTAGGAAACGGATAGAGGAGCTGACTTTAGAATTCTCTGAGGTCACGAGAAAGCTTGAAATTTCAGAGAAGGAAAAGAGGCAGCTTCAGAAGACACTGGCCGAGCAAGATGTAAAACTGAATGAACAGCTAGATCGTATAAACCACATTCAATACCAGGTACGGAGGGCAGGCAGGTGGCCAGCTCAAGCATTGGCTCTGTTTAAGACTAAATGCATAGCTCTTGGGAATTTCCCAGCAGTCCAATGGTTAGGACTCCCCTCTCTCACTGCTGAGGGACTGGGTTTAATCCCTGGTCAGAAGCTAAGATCCCACAAGCCCAGCAGCGAAGCCAAAAAAATTGCATTGTTCTTTATCTGGGAAGATGCTACCACCAATCCATTGCAAACTACTTGTCCAGAATTTGTGTTAGAATTGCCAAGCCAGCCAGTCAGCTCCAGTTCCCACAACCAATAATAAGCATTTTCAAGGGCTAAGCTTAAAAACAAAAGGACAATATTATTTCTTTTTCTGAGACTCAAAAGGTCTCCTTCTCAGTCAATTTAATTTTTTTTTAACTTTGAATTATTCTTTTTGTATTTTTCTACTATTTTTAAAAAATTTCTTCAAAGAAGTTTTTATGTGGAAAGACTTGGTAAATAAGTGAGACCTGTATCTATAAATAGAAAGTATATCTAGTTGAACCAAAAAAAATGTTGCTCAACCTGAGGGAATTTTTTTATTATACATGCTAAATAACCAAGGAGTTGTCCTCATATTTATTTCAGTCATCTCTGTGAACAGTTGCCTGGGTTGGGTTTCCACCCCCGCCCCCCCACCAAATATGGTGTCTAACAGTGACTTTCAGCCCAGCGTTTATTGTCTCAGAACAGGGAGCAAGCCTCCTCCAAAAACAATCTAGAAGAACAACTTCACGAGGTAACCAGATTGCTGGAGGAGAAAAAGGAGCAACTGAAAAAGAGCAAAGATCAGCAGAAGTTAATGGAGCAAGAGCTCGAGACATTCCGACTGGAAGAAAAAAGGAAAGAAAAGATGGTGAGGAGAATCTGGGAAGACTCAGGGTTAAGAATCCCAGGGTTGAACCTGAGCCCTGCATGGCCTGGCGGGATACAGAGGCTGAGAGTACTCAGACCTCAGGAGAGAAGGGAGGGAAGGTGAGAAAGACACGTGAGGGGGAGAGAGAAGGCCTGAGATACACCAGGCACAGCGCAGAGCTGTGCCTAAGGGCAGAGGAGGAGGGGCTTCTTCGGGTGTCTGAAGTAACGCCCCCATTCTGGGTGTTGTTCCTTAATCCGGGAGCAGTCCAAGGAGAATCTGAGAAAGATGGAGGAGGAGAATGATAACCTCAAATCACAGGTAAAGCAATTTAGTCTACAACTGGACACCTCTCTCTGCAAACAAAACAGCACCCAGCAAATCAACGAGGAGCTGACTAATAAGGTGAGTACACAGAAACCCCAAGGGGGTGAGAAATTTGAGCTCTGTGACTTTTGACCCTTAAGTTGGCACCCAGCTCTTCTGCATCACAGAAATGCCACTAACTGCCTAGTCCATGAGCATTCTGGGGTGCCTGAGGCCCCACTTCTCTCCTGAAGTGGGGTATGCCTCCATCACCCACCTGCTGGCTGAGAAGGATCTCTTCCACTTGTGAAAGGTCTTAATATCTGGTGAAGCCCCAAACCATCTGTGCCTTGGCATCAAGTTTTCCAGAGTTGCCTTTTAGACCAGAGTTGGGGGAACACATTGTTTGGGAGCAATTTGCTAGGGGACACTTCCAGAAATAGTCCCAAAGCACAAAAAAATGAGGCGGAAGGGGACTTGGTTCTATTTCATTACATGAATTGAAGATAAAAAGGAGTCACTGGTGTCTAATGTATGTGAGGCACTTTGCTCACATTCAGTCATCACTGATTGACTATCTACTTAAGTCCTTGACATGGCTTCCCTCTGCTGGTTTACAGAGGAGAGAAAGGCTGAGGCTCAAACTGACTAATTAGTATGTGATGAGATGGAGCAGTGTTTGAACCTGGATCATCTGGCTGTCGCACCAAACCTCTTTTTTCTCTTCATCATGAATGGCAATACTCCACATTTCCGGCCAAGAAAAAAATACAGCATCTTTATTAGATGGTCTCCTGAATTATAAATGAGAGACCAAGCAGCTCTGATTCCTTCATAATAAACAAAAAAGTTCACCTTAAAATACTATGACTATTCTAAGTGTAAGAATAGCACTACCCAGTAGAACTTTCTGTGATGATGGAAAAGTTCTATATTAGAGTTACTTGATACTACATGCACTAGCCATATGTGGCTATTGAGTGCTTGAAATATGGCTTAGTAGGACTGAGGAACTGAATTTATGAGCTTAATATTCACCAATTTTAGTCTCCTTTAAATGTCAATAGTCTCATGTGACTAACGGCTGCCATCTTAAACAGCAGAGGTCTGAGGCACTGATGTTTCTGGAGTTTTGTCTCTCCTCTAGTGTGATCCAGACTTGAGGTCTGAATCACGCAAATCCCCAAGGAACTGCTCTTGATATAAGGAATACTGCCTAAATATTTAATATAGGCCTGTTATCACATCTGGGCTTCACAAGTGGTGCGAGTGGTAAAGAACCTGCCTGCCAATGCAGGAGACATAAGAGACGCAGGTTCGATCCCTGGGTTGGGAAAGATCCCCTGGAGGAGGTAACAGCAACCCACTCCAGTATTCTTGCCTGGAGAATCCCATGGACTGAGAAGCCTGGCGGGCTACAGTCCATGGGGTCACAAAGAGTCAGACATGACTGAGGCGACTTAGTACATATGTTATCACATTTGCCAAAAGAAAGTTAGTTATGTAAATGTGCAACCTGCAGCACTAATTTCAGAATTCCTTTGATGGGAATCCAGAGGGGTCTGGGTGTGTGTAAGCACGCTCTGTTTCTTAACACACCCCCCACATATAATAGGCCTTTTGAGTCACTGGCAACAACCCTTAGAAAGAGGCTTAGTTTTGTATTCTAAACTGCATTTCCTTTCATCAGTAGTCCATACTTCAATTTTAAACACACTCTGTCAGAACTACATGTTCAGTTCATCCCTACTATTGCCCAATGCAATATTTCATTCTGTCTAAACAAATCATTTGGTATATTTAGTGAGCACCTATTTAGTGTGCCATGCCCTAAGCTCTGGGTAATGGGGACACAGTGATGAAGAAAGCAAAAACAGTCCTGCATTCATGGTGCATTAGGTCTAATGGATTATGTCAGGAATTGGGACATAATGCACACAACTGAAATGTTGCATCATGTTTCTAACCTAGAACTGAATTCCAGGTTAACCCTAATCCTAACTCTAACCACAAAACAATTAGCTGTTAACAGAAACCATCCAGTTACAAATGTAGGACACATGCTTAGTTGGCATGCATCGAAGCTGTGGAGTCTGTGAAAGAGACTTTTCACGTGCTTGCCACATCAGGGCCCAGTGCGTCCAATATTCCTTGTATTGGGGGGATGTGCTAACAATTAATAGAAAGGAAGTTTGGGGAGAGGAGTGCAAAAAAGCCTGAGAAAGCAGCTTTTCCTCTTACAACGGTGAGGGGAAGTGGGCATTATCACAGACTGCTTGGCAAGCTGGTGCAGAGAGGAGAGAGACCGGTGCTTGTTTATCTTCTTTGAATGCCTCTATGGCCATGAACCCTGACAGTGATGTTCCCCTACCCTAAAGATAACCTCTCAGAAGGAGACCATAGCGAGTCTGAAGATTCAGCTGGACAAGGCTGGGGAGAAAGAGAAGCAGTACCTCCAGACCATGGTCAGTAAGGACGTCTATGAGGAGTTATGCCGGAAGTCAGCCTGCTGCCAGGACGACCTCACACAAGCCCTGGAGAAGGTGGGCTACACCCTCTCATCTCCTAAGAGATGTGTGCTATGTCACTTCAGTCATGTCTGACTCTGTGCAATCCTATGGACTGTAGCCTGCCAGGTTTCTCAGTGCATGGGATTCTCTAGGCAAGAATACTGGAGTGGGTTGCCATGTCCTTCTCCAGGGGATCTTCCCAACCCAGGGATCGAACCCGGGTCTCCTAAGTCTCCTGCGTTGGCAGGCAGAGTCTTTACCAACAGCACCACCCATTCCAGGGCTGTTTAATATCTGAGTTTCCCCAGTAGCATGAGAGGTACAGGAGTCGATTTCCTGCATGACCGGCTGTCACCAAGGCCATTTGCAAGCCCTTGCGTTGGCAGGGATGTCTGTCCAGAGAAGACCTGCTTCTTCTTAGTGAGGCTTTGGAGAAGAAGGAGATAGAGCCCAAATTAAGCAAGTCTTTCTGCCTATGGGTGACTCGGGGCAAGGTTTTCCCAATACCTGGGTTTTCAGGGAAATTCACACCCCACCCCTGTGCTGATCACCCCTGGCTGATCAGTTCATAGAATGGAAAGAGAGGAAGTGGGAGAGCAAAAGGGGAGATGCAGAAGACTGACCATTGTCACTTCTCACCCCTCTCTGGGACACTAAGCAAGGTGACCGGGTGTCTTTGCCACCCTGGGGAGAAGAGGATGGGGGACATAGAACCCTTTCCCATTCAGGTCTCGGCAGAGAGGGCCCAAGCACAATGACAGCCACTCTCCACCCCCCGCCCCACACCTTTGTCTTTATCAAAGCTCAATCATTCGACCTCAGAGACAAAGAATCTGCACCGGAGCCTGACACAGACCCAAGACAGGAAACTTCAGCTGGAAGAAGAAATCATTGCCTATGAAGAGAGGATGAAAAAGCTGAATGGGGAGTTAAAAAAACTACAGGGCTTCCAGCAGCAGAGTGAGCTAGAGGTGAGGAGCAGCCAAAGGCTCAGGCTGCAGTCCTGTCCAGGGCCCCAGGGTCACTTCTTGCACCCAGAGCTGTACACTTCGCCCTGAGCTACCCTTTGATTAACGGGCTCGCTCCCTTTTGCTGGACTCCCTCCGTTTTGCTGGGCTCCGCAGGTTTCTGGAAGGTGGCAACGAATCAGAGCAGGGTCGCCCTCTGCTGGCCGCCGGAAATAAATACTCCCAGCGAATCTCCCAGAGAAAGGCCCCTCCCGCTTTGTTGAGAGTACTCAGGATCTGGGTGGCAGGCCGGGGTCTCCCTCCTCACTGTGTGCTCCCGAGCAGGTGCAAGCCTTCGACAAAAAGCTGGAGGATATGAGCAACCAGGTGCTGCAGTGGCAGAAGCAGCACCAGTGCGACCTCAAGATGCTGGCTGCTAAAGAGGAGCAGCTCAGGGCATTCCAGGAGGAAATGTGCGCCCTGAAAGAGAACCTCCTGGCGGACGAGAAGGAGGTGGGCGCCTTCGACTTCTGATCACTTCCTCCCCCAAGAACATCCACAATCCACCCCCAAGAACATCCCAGGACCACAGATGGGATGACAGACACCCTTGGGTGGGGCTGGGGGCAGGAGTGCCTGGGAGCAAGGAAAGGACATTTTTCTCATTCAGTACCAAAGCAGGGTCTGGGTGTTCAAGGCCCACAGCTGCTATCTCAACCCGACCATCTTCCTGTGACTTTATTGATAAAGATATTGAGCAGAACAAAGGTCCCAATCCAGAGGAGAGAGAGTGCCATCTCCCTGTCAGGTACACCGGCAGCCCCCTGACTTAGGTAATCACTGGTCCATCCCCCTCCAGAGCGAGCCCCTTCTGACCCCTCAGAATCGGCTGAGAGCTCTGTGGGCATGCACAGCTCTCTGAGCCATGAAGTCCATAGCAGGAGGCTGCCACATATCTCAGGGTGACTACAGGCCTTTGCTCAAATTGGAGGAAAAAAAAAAACATCTCTTCCTACCTGATATTTTTTCTGCCATCTGTTTTTTAAAAGGTTTGATATACTGCTTTTTTAGAATAAGTCACTTTGATACCCTGAAAATCATTATTATAAAGGTACAAGCCTACTCTGTCTCTAGCATAAGTGGTATCTGCTCAGAGAAATCACCTTTGTGACAGTATACTGCTGGAGGAGAAGTCCTGCTGCATTAGTTCCAACTCGGCCTCAGGGTTGGACGGCAGAGTCACCGTCTCCTCTCCCAGGAAGAGAGGAGGCCTGATTTAGGAGTGGGGAGGTGATAGGTCTGCGCTCCCTCCCCTTACTGTCTCATTTACTTCTTGTGCCAAAGCCCTGTTGCCTGCCCCAGCGGTCTGCGCCCAAAGACAACCGCAGGATGCACCGAGAGAATGATCAGATTATGTCCAACGTGGAGCAATGGGCAAAAGAGCAGAAGTAAGTGAGGAAAAAACTGTAAAGCAGGGTTCTGAGGGCTGGAATCACACATGTGCTAAAGAATAGTGTCACACACACATACACAGAGCCCTCTTGGGAGGCTGATCCAGTCTCAGCCTAGCCCAAAGGTTAGGAATAAGATGAAAGGGCCTCAACCCTTCAGGCAGGTTCAGAAAGCCCATCCACCCAGAAATGGAGCAGTTCCCTGACAGAAGGGATACTTCCTCTTCCCAGTCTGGCAACAGACTTTACTGCCTTTCATTGCCTGGATCCCTTGAACACCCTTGGGACCACAGTGGTTTTCCATGGAAGTATAGCGAGTCCTCTTCATTGCCAGTTACAAGGAAAGCTTTAGCTCTGGGGACTGAGGGATGAGTGGAGAGCGGGGGTCTGGACCCAGCAGAGGCCTTGCCAAGAACACCCTTTTCAGCCAACTTGCGCTCTTGCTCACAGAGGTCTAGGAAACTCTTTCTCTTCTGTGAATTTTATTATAGGATCGCCAATGAGAAACTAGGAAACAAGCTCCGGGAACAGGTCAAATATATCGCCAAGCTGACTGGTGAAAAGGAGTAAGTCATCCCATGCCACCCTGGCTGCAGCTTGGCCCCCAAGGAGAAGAGTCAGCCAGGAACCAGGGATTCCTGGATGTGTGCAGAAGGACCCCGAGTCCTGAATCTGTGTCTGTGTGACCTCTTGACACACCACTTGACCTCTTTGGGCCTCAGTCCCCTCACCAACGACTAAAAAGAGGTTTAATAGTCTCTGTGTCCATCTCTGTCACCTTCCACAGTTCTCAGAATGCTGAGAAGGAAACAGGAACTGAAAAGCAGACTGTACTAGTTAGGGTAGTGGCTAAGCTGTGGTAACAGAGAGCTCTCCAAGTGAAGGACATAGAACATAGAAGGGACTTCTCTACGAGGGGAGCAGTCCTTCCCTCATAAAAGGAACACCATCTTTTAATCTTCATAACAAGAGCTCAATTAATATTTGTTGCTTCCATATATGAGGCACTGTTCTAAGTGCTTTACATGTATTCATTTATTTAATCTTTATAGACCTCACATGCACAGTGCACTTATAATCCACATTTATGGATATAGAAAGGGAGAAATTCAGGCTACATACCTAGCCCGTGGTCTCATGACTGGTAAGCAGCAGAGTCAGAATCCCAACATGGGAGGCCTGAATCCAAAGCCCCTGTCACCCACTGCCCTCAACACTGGTTTTGGAGAAATGAGGCTGTTAGTATTAGCAGTTGCCATTTATTGAGCCACAGGGTTATGCTCAGTTACCTTTCCGCTCACCTACATGAAGCTGCCATTGCATCCGTAAAGTGGGGACAAGTAATTTGCCCAAGCTCTCAACAGAGCCAGGATCCCCTGTGCTCTCAACCTTTCAGCTGAGGGAAGCGAGAGAACTTGGGCTTTGGCATCAGAACTGAGTACAGATGTTTCCAAGGCATGGCCACGAGAAACGGAGGACACACAGCCCGAGTCCTTCTGGCTCTTCTGGCTCTTTGAGTCAAATTTCTATTATTTATCAAACTGGATTTTTATATGAGCCCCAGAAGGCAGATAAGGCTGAGTTGTCCCCATCTAACAGTTAAGAAAGCCAGCCCAGAGCTGACATGACACCGTGGGTCAGGAGTGCTGGCTCTGGGTCCACCCCAACCCCAGACCTGGGCTTCTTCCAGGGGATGCACACAGGCCTCCATTTCCACAGAAGGCATGAGAGCCCTAGCTCTGGAAGGGATTGGGTGTCCACAGGGCTGAAGCCGACCAGACACCCACCTGTCCTTCCCTCTCCTTCCCCAGCCACTTCCACAATGTGATGCTCCATCTCCAAAAGGAAAACAAGAAGCTAAAGCATGAAATAGAGGAGAAGAAGCTGAAAGCTGGGCCCTCGAGGGTGTATGCCAAAGCCCTATGCCAAAGCAAAACAGACCCCATAGTCAGGGGGAATGTGTATGATACCTTGGGCTGGAGGGGGATAACCCAGGATGTGAGCCAAAGGATGGACATCACCAAGTTTGTCGGGATACCCCACTGCTCAGGTATGTCCACCACGCTTCTGCTACTTACTATGACGTTGTCTTAGTCCAGTGAGTACCCCCCCCCCCAAAAAAGCATGATATTATTTTTCAAGAGATCACTAGATTGGAAATTCAAAGAAGTGGATGGGAAATGATCTTTTGCTTAGTTACTCTGGACCAGTGGAGAAGGAAATGGCAACCCACTCCAATATTCTTGCCCAGAGAATCCCATGGACAGAGGAGCCTGGCGGGCTACAGTCCACAGGGTCGCACAGAGTCAAACATGACTGAAGCGACTTCACACACACTCTGAAACAGAGATCACTGTTTTCTCTTCTGTAAAGGGAGGAGGTGAATGAATTAAGGCTCATTCTGATCTAAGATGCTTTGATGATGACCCAGGTGCCTCCTATCTCAGACCTATCCCTTCCCAGACCCAGTCTCTTTTGGGAAGTGTGGAGACAAGAGGGGGACAGACATAACAGGCATCTTTCTCCTGTAATGTGTTCTGGAAACCTCCCAAGAAGCCCTGGTGTCCCCTGCACAGCCTGGGTCCCAGGCTACATTTTTTGCCACCTCTAGACTCCATGGTTCCCCCCTCCCAGGGAAGGAGTCACATGCAACAGAGCTGCCCCACCACAGGACTACTCCTTAAGGAATCACCTCATTAATTTCTTCTCAAATCAAGACTGTCATTTCTTCCCTGTTCCCTCAGGTTCCTCATTTTGCTAGAATCAGCGCCTTGCCCTGAGCATCATTTCCACGCATGTTTTTCAGAGGACAGTGAGTTCCCATCCCTCTCTCTTGACTTGGACCAGCTCTAATGGGAATATGTCAAGGTCCCAGGCTATTCTGCAAGATGCTAACGTTTTATTGAGTTTTGTCCACTTCCTGCTGCAGAGTGAGCCTTGGAACCATATTATACCCTCTCCAGGCCCAAATTCTAAAATAAAGACATGAACACAGACGTCTCAGTGAGCTCTCAGCGTCTTGCAGACACTTGTGCCCACTCAAGTCCCCAGCAGTGTGCTCATCCCCATTTTCTCTGCATTCTAAAAAAACAAGAGCTCTCTTTCACATATGTAGTGAAAGTTACTCAGTCGTGTCTGACTTTTTGTGACCCCATGGACTGTAGCCCTCCAGGTTCTTCTGTCCATGGAATTCGCCAGGCCAGAATATTGGAGTGGGTAGCCGTTCCCTTCTCCAGGGGATCTTCCCAACCCAGGGATCGAACCGGGGTCCCCTGCATTGCAAGTGGATTCTTTACCAGCTGAGCTATGTATGTAGGGGGACTGTAATTCCCAAAGCAAGCTTCTGGATTGTCTGGATTAGTCTTTAAACCAACAAGAGATAATTCGTTCCTTTTTTATTCCTTTAATCTCTGGAATTTAAGAAGAAAAAAAATACTTAAAAACTTCAAAAAGAAAAGTAATCCTGAGATCCAAAAGAGAGGAAGAGAAATAAATTATGCACTTTTCAAATGGAGGAGGGAGGAATGGTCATCTACTTTCTCGCTGGCCGCCATATTCCTTTTAACAGTTTTGTTTTTTTCCCCAGCCAGCTCAGTACAAGTAAAATTCCAGTTATAACAAACTCCAAGGACAGCTAACCTATTTTATTGTGGTTGGATTTTGTTAAATTGAGTACATGTCTAGAATTTATATTTCTAGTCTATAGAAAATTGAGAGAAATATTAATATGAAAGTCGCTCAGTCGTGTCTGACTCTTTGTGACCCCATGGGCTGTATGTAGCCCACCAGGCTTCTCTGTCCTTGGAAATCTCTAGGCCAGAATACTGGAGTGAGTTGCCATTCCCTTCTCCAGGGGATCTTTCCAACACAGGTCTCAAACCCAGGTCTCCCATATTGCAGGCAGATTCTTTACTGTCTTGAACCACCAGGGAAACCCAAGAATACTGGAGTGGGTAGCCTATCCTTTCTCCAGGGAATCTTCCCAACCAAGGGATCAAAATTAGAAAATTGAGAGAAATAATAATAGCCAAAGGTAAAGTAAGAGAAAGAAATCAAAGAGCTTGCATTTCTGGGTGAGGGGAGAGGAAAAATGAAGGAAGAAACCCACTAGTTGGTAGCAGTTCTCAAAAGATTTTTATGATTTTATTATTTGGCTGCGCTGGGTCTTCGATGCTGGGTGCTGGGTCTCCATTGCTGGGCACGGGCTTTCCCTAGTTGCAGCAAGCAGAGGCTACACTCCGTTGCAGAGCACAGGCTCTAGAGCGATGGCTCAGTTGCCCTGTGGAATGTGGAATCTTCCCAGAGCAGAGATTGAAACTGTGTCCCCTGCACTGGCAGGCAGGTTCTTAACCACTGAACCACCAAGGAAGTCCAGCAATTCTTTAATATCTTGCCTTCCTCCCCAGATAAACTAAAGCCAAGAAAATGCTCTGCTGATAGAAGCACTCTGTCATATAGGATGCCCCTGCTAGGACCTAGGAAGGGCAAATACTGGAAATGCAGTATGAGACAGGAGTTATGGGCTCGTCTGGTGGTGATCCAAAGGGTCAGATACACAAACCATCACCTCTGCACACTGCTGAGGCTGCCTAACACAAGAAAAGACTCGAGATTCCAGTGTAGGGATCACCTTTTACATGAAAATCCATAAGCAACATCTTACGCTATTTTCCATCAATACATAATACTATCATAAAGTTAGAAACTTCTGCCATTTTGAGCAATAGGACAGCCAGCTGAACCATGGGGGACAGAGGGTGGGTGGCTGCTAGCCTTCCTCCCACACCTAGCCACTGGGGCCAGCCTTGCTCACCAGCCTTAGGGGCAACCAAGCACCCGAGAGCCTGGCCCACCCGGTGCTGGTACTCCAGGCCGTCCTCCTTCCTGTCAGCTGGGTCCCGCCCCACCGACCCCTCCAGGCACTGCCTGGAGAACAGACACAAGGACGAGCTCAGGTTCTAGGAGGCCCCATCCAAGGAAAGTCACGCAGGGCTTGCCTGTTCTCTAGCGTGTGATTCAGGGCAGTGAGGGGAAGAGAACCATCAGAAATACAATAACATTTTACAAACAATAAATTTATTTCCAAATCCTGAATTATAACCAAATTATAATTCCCTCTAGGTCTTATTGTGCTGTTTTACACAAGAACTTTTTAAAAAAGCATAGTCACAGTCATGTCATTGATACACCAAGTGTCCTGGGACAACGTATTTGGATTCGGTGGGTCCGGCCACCTCTTGTGGTCCCGGCAGCCGCTCTGCGGCCCCGCGCATGCACCAAGGAACTCTAGCCTCCTCCATGGCAGAGCCTGGCCTCAGCAGGGGCCCCCAGGGCCATGATGTACACAGATGAAAGCTGTATGCAGGTATTTTGTCAAAGTGGCCTGGGCGTGGGTTAAGAGGGTTTGTCGATAGGCCGGGACGCTCCAGCCATGGGGCTCGGGACTCAACACCTGGCTCCCCTCCCCTGCAGGGACAGCCTCGGCTCAGAGCCCAAAGCGGGCTGGCGTGCGGCGGGGGGTCATGGGTTCTCCCTGCTCCTTCCGACCAGGAGTGTAGATCTTCGTAGACCTGGAGACACAGAAGAGGGATTAGGAATCACACTGCAGCTCACTTTGACCAGGACACACAGTAGAATGAGGAGCTTGAAGCCCGGCCGTTTTTACCTGTATGTGAGCAGGCTCTGGGGCTGCAGGGTCTTCTTCCCTAACCTACTTCCACTCCCTTTGCCTTCCCTATCTGTGACTGGGAGCAGAATGAGATGGGCCTTCTTTCTTATATCCACTGAGACACTCGGTGAGATAGCTTTATTAACAAATCCTTTCATACTCCCTAGGTGAGCTATAGGCTTCCCTGGTGGCTCAGCAGTAATGAATCTGCCTGCAATTCAGGAGACTTAGGTTTGATCCCTGGGTGGGGAAGATCCCCTGGAGAAGGAAATGGCAACCCACTCCAGTATTTGTGCCTAGAGAATCCCATGGACAGGGGGGCCCGGCAGGCTACAGAGTCAGATGGGGTCGCAGAGTCAGACACAAGTGAGTGTCTGACTGAACAACAACAGGTGAGCCTTGGAGGAGGTCTCCCTCCCGCCTCAGCAGGCTGCCACTCCAGCTGAGGCGGGGCTTTGTGCCCATATCCTGGAGGTAATCTCTAGACCCTTGGAGTTTCCCTTGGCCTTGGGCACCACAGTGGGGATCCCCAAATTTGTAACAACTTGGTGAGAAATCAGGGTGACCCTGGGTACCCCCCAGCTTGCAGGTGGTGACTGAGGCTCTAAGGGGGGTCTTGCCAGGACTGTGCCCTTCACCTGTGGGGTCTGACCCAACTCCAGACACCAGGGGCCGACGAATCTCCCCGCCTCACCTCTCCACCATGATGCCCAAGCCCTAGCTTGCTGGTGAGGCTGTGAGACCCACTCTGCGCTCCAGCCCACCTCGGGCCCCACAATAACTTAACAATGCCAGGAGTTGCAGCCGGATCACAACCCCTTGAAAGTGTGTCCAGAATTCCTCCATGTGACCACAGTCAACCTGTCACCGATTCACCTCTGCATGTTTAACTTCTCTTAAATCACGGCCTCACTTGGGGGCTGGTGGGTACAGCCAGCGGGCTCCCTCCCAGCCCGGGTCCTGAGGCCGAGCTCACCTGACGCTGCCCAGCGGGCTGCGCTTTTCCTGCTCCTGCCGCCGGGCCCGCAGCTGCTCCTCAGCCAGTGCCATCTCCTCCTCCATGGCAGACGCTTCCTCTTTGGCCCGTCGGCGGTTCTCCTAGAGAAGGGAGAGGTCCTGGGGTCACTGGGGACCAGTGGTGAGGCGGCCTGCCGTGCACCCACCCCCCTGCTGCCAGCCAGGCGCGGTGTAGCCTGCACCAGCTCCCAGAGACAGGACCACACAACACCAGGGCCGAGGCCTGCTTCTCTCACTGAGCCAAGACACACATTGGAGGACTGAGTCCTAACCCTATCACGCCTCAGCCCTCTTTCAACCTGGTAAGTGCTTACATGCTCCTACCAAGTTCACAACCATCCTAGGACATAAGGGAAATAGGGAAGACACAACATCTAAGTGGAGAGGACAGACATGGGAAAGCAAAGGTCTATGATCTTATGTAACCTTAAATAATGGATCCTGGTGGTGGCCACCAGTGGACACTGAGACTGTCAGGAGACTGAGAAGTAGGTAGAGAACTTATAAGGGAGGGATCAAGTGGAACCACTGAGCACCCTTAGTGTCATCAAAAGGGGGACCAGAGACCATATGTGCCTCCTGACAGAACCTAAAAGGAGGTTCACAGCAACACATGCATTTATACATTCCTACTCCAAAGAGCTGAACCTGAATCTAACGAAGACTTTAGATTAATGACTAGTTTACAGAAAACACATGGGATAGAGGCACAAGTTAAACATTCTGAGGAACCAATTAACCCAAAACAACATGGAACATTCCACAAGATGACCAACCTGTTTTCCCAGTTAGTCAATGCTATAAAAATGAGAGGGGGCAGAGCTGGTTCTAGAATAAAAGACTTAATATATATAATGACAGATTCCAACGTCTGGATCCTAATTCAAGCAAAGCAATTATAAAAAATTATCTTTGAAATAAAAAGGGAAATATGACTAAGAACTGGAGACTTTGGCGATATTAAGGATTACTTTTGTTGAGTGATGTTGGCGTGGAGGTTATGTTTTAATTTTTGAAAGTCTTTTTAGAAACACCTATTCAAGTATTTGAGTGAAAAACCACAATGTCTGAAATATGCTTTAAGATATTCCAGGAAAAAGATCATTGTGTACAGAGCAGGATGGGAATAAGAGAAATGAGGTTGGGCAGAATGTTGATAATTACAGAAGCTAGGTGAGGAATCTGTGACTCCTTATACTGTTTTTGTCCACTTTCACAGATATTTGGACTTTTCAACAAAAAGGGTTTTTTTGGTTTGTTTTTCAAGGCTTAGAAGACCAAGCAAACAGAGTGGGTGGGAGGAAGTGAGACAGACCAGCCTGCCTGGATCACAGCTCTTATGTCTGACAGAGAAGGGGAAGCCAGATGATGACGTGTCTTTAATACCAAGCTGAGGGGGAAGAACGGATCCCAGAGGCAAACAGACCGACCACAGGAAAGCGCAGGACCCTTACCTGCCGAGACTTCCCAGCCTGTTTCACGCTGTAGAACATGGGGCCCAGCTCTGCCAGCCACTCTCCGTCCACGGCAGTCACACACTGCATGTACTCCTGCGGCAGAAGGGCCACCAGGCGAGGGTCACGGACAGACCACTGCTTTGAGCTGTCCCTCCCGGAGCAGTTCCATAACTAGGATCCTCACGGGCAGGGCCCTACCCCCAGCCCTGCCAGGCTGAGAAAGGCAAGGAAAAGCCACAGACACTGGCATTCTAATCCCTTCTCCCATCCAAAATCCTCCACGCTTGGGAGAAAGCCCTCCAGTGTCCAACAGAACAGGCCCAGCCCCTCAGAAAACCCTTCTAACAACACCCAAAGGGGCTGCTTGTCCCAGGCAACAAGCAGAAAACAGTCGCACTGGCATAACCGAGGCTACTGGAACCTAGAGGTTAATTAACTGTGTATGAACTTCCCCAAATCCCCAATTGGAAACCGACCTCAATTCCCCTCAGAGCAGCACCTGTGGCCCCAAGTCCTCCAAGCTCAGAGCTCATCCCAGAAGGCAGCAAATGGTTACAAAGGCCTGGCCCAGCCAAGTGGGCCGACGTCACACCAGCTGCCTTGGAAAACACTCACCTTGGTGGTCATGACCAACTCGTGATACACGATGTAGTCTGGGGTGTAGCCCATTCCAAAGAGGGAGCTGGTAGGGTGCAGGTGGCAGGGCATGCCTGTCCGGATGTTCACATACTCCCCAATTCCCTAGGGAAGAGACCAAACAGGTGGCTGCCTCAGCAAAACACTGCACATCTGGGCAGCTCCCCCACCCCTCAATGCTGCCTTGACACCAGCTTCCCGGGGAAACCCAGATCTGCAGGACTGTACAGTGAGAAAGGAGAACTCTGCGCTCGGACAGTGTCAGGCCAGGAAGGGGCCACAGTTCCACTGGGCTCCTCTGGGCTCACCTTGAGCTTGGCTGCCTGGTGGAAATAGGCGGCACAGATGCACTTCCTGACGATGTCCCAGTCAGTGCCGCACGAGGCCAGGCTCATCCGCTGCTGCACCATGATGTCCTTGAGCTGAGCCCGCACCTCCCGGACCTGGAGCGGGACGCAGGTGTCAGGGATGGAGCACCCCTTTCTTCCCCTACAGCCCACCCCGCCTCCCAACATTCTGCTTATCCGGGCCACAGACTCACCTTCCGCATGGCCTTGGCATGGATGAAATGATCGTTACACCAGATGGTGGAGTAATTGTTGTTCTTCCACTGCAGATAGACGTTCAGGTAGCTCAGGTGGTCACTCTCAGGGACTGCGAACTTCTCCCGGATTTGATCGCTCTCCTCCTCTCGGCCCTGGGAAGGGAAAGGGGAGTCCAGGCCGCTGAGCAGAGCTGTCTCAGGCTGTCACCTACCCACCCCCAACTTAAAACACATCGATGTGGTGCCGGACAATATAGCAAAAACAAAATTCGTTTATAACAAAGTATTTATTCTAAGATGTGAGGGCTCAGGCACAACCATCCTAGAAAAACAGGCTCTTGCAAAACACTCCCTGAGAACCACGAATCTAGCCCACCCCTTCCCCTGCCCCAGCCTGCTTAACGTTAACACAGTAAAATCCCTCTTCGGAAACTCCGGTTCCACCCCCTCCATTCCATCTTCACAACGGGGGACCCTCTCCCCTCTCTCAACCTCCCTCCAGCCCATACCCTCCCGAGACCCCTGGGAGGACAGGAGCCGGGGAGCGCCTCCCACCTTGGGCCTGTAGAAGATGGCCGGGACCGAGAGCATGGAGACAATGAGCAGGATCTCGGAGCTGCAGCCCATGTCACAGGACACGATGAGCATCTTGGACAGGGCCGGATCCAGCGGGAACTCCACCATCAGCCGCCCTGTCGAGGTCAGACCACCTGAGGGAGAGGAGCGGAGCCAGACAGTCAGCGGACACACTGCTATAAGATGGAGTGCCCAGGCCCCAGAGCCCACGGGGCCCTGCCCAACACCTGTGTTGTCCAGGGCCCCGAGGATCCAGAGCTGGTACATGGAGTTGAGCATGTTGTCCTCCGGGGGTGGGTCCATGAAGTGGAACTGCAGCAGGTCCTGCACCCCCAGGGATTTGAGCAGCAGCACCACGTTGGCCAGGTTGGTCCGCTGGATCTCGGGCACCGTGGTGGTCAGGAGCTCGTTCTTGTAGGCGCTCTGGGTATAGAGTCTGCCAGAGAGAAGACCCAGTGCTGCCACACCTGCCACCAGGCTGCCCAGCTGAGTCCCTAGAACGTGCCCAGCTGCCTAGGTGAGCTCACCAGCACCGTGGGCTCGTGCAGCCGGAACAGCCAGTGCTGATGAGAGCCACAGGTAGGGAGGAGAAGGCCTCATTTCTTCCCCCAACTCCCCTTGTCTCTTACAATCACAAATCTCCACCTATTTAAAACTCAGTCCTGCCAATTTACCCTTCTGCTGGAGTCTCTTATATAATTGTTTCATTTTTGGAACCATTGAGCTCGGGACGAGAATTATGGCTGGGTTATAATTTCTTTATATTTTTCTGTGTTTTCTAAATTTCTATTATTTTTAAGTCAGAACAAAAAAAGAGAATAATTAGGGAAGTAAAAAAAAGAACCAGTGATATAATTTGTTCACATTTATTCTCTAAGGAGAGGCACACTGTAATACTGGTCATCCACTGCACGGACGTTCAACATACATCCGCCTGAAACACAAGCCCACTCGGACCTCAGGGCTGCATGGTAAGGTGACTTTTTCCACTCAGCAGCACGTGACGAGAGAACCAACAAGTGGCAACCCCACCACTGGTCCCCAGCCTCAGGGATCACCCCTCTGCAGGAACGAAGGCCAATCCTGCCCGCCCCAGCCTGGGCTCCCACCCTGGAAAGCAGGCAAGCACAGCGCTCCTACCTGAAACACTGACCTGGGCCCGTCCTGCCGGCTCGTCCCGACCGCTGGTTGGCATTGGCCTGGCTGATAGGGTAGATCTGCAGAGCATCCATGCCAATCCGGGGGTTGAAGACCTAGGAGGGGGCAGCAAAGACTTGATTAAGGACAGAGTGAGGGGATAAAGGGAAGGCAGCCTTGAGACAAAGAAAACCCTTGGCTGCTACACACTACAGAGTGAAATGTCTCAGTGATGCAGGCAGCCATCTTCTGGAGTTAGGAACCTCAAGAAATTTCCCCTCATCACCAGCTCCGCAACTTCTATCAAGTTAAACTGTCCACCCTGAGTTATCACAAGGATTGGATGAATCAGGAACATGGCAAAAATCAGCACTCAAACCACCACCTCCACTTCCACAAGCAACCGTTATTCAAGGCCCAAGGACCCAGGGCCTGCCTTCCCACCTCCTAGGCCAGGTGAGCCTGCGTGAAGGCCCAGGGCCCCAGTGCCTGTGTCTCCTCTTACCTTTAACTTACAATAACCGGAATCGATAACAAACATGATGCCGTCGACGGTCAGGGAGGTCTCAGCAATGTTGGTGGCGACGATACACTTCCGGACGCCATCCGGAGCCTGGAGTCAGATGACACACAGGGAGGGAAGGCTGCAGGCCAGCAGGTAGGAGAGACCCCACAAGGAGAAGAGCGCCCCCCACCTGTGCCAGGAAAGTAACACCCTCTCGCCCTTCTGGGGGGAGTCTGGGAGGGTCCCAAGGTGGGGACCCAAACCAGACACTCTTGCCGTCTCACCTTCTGGAAGATCTTGGCCTGGAGGTCAGAGGGCAGCTGGGAATAGATGGGCAGCACGGCCAAGGCGGGCGCGTTCTCCAGTTCTTCTAGATGCTCCACAATCTGATCTGAGGTCACCTGAGGGCAGAAAAGAACCGTCACACACCAGGGCTCCCGATCCTCACCAAGGACCCACCCGCTCACCAAGGTCATGACCGAGGCACGCACCTCAATGTCCTCTTGGCCGGGCATGAAGATGAGGATGTCCCCAGGGGCTCCCGACAGATGCACCTGCAGAGACTGCTTCACTGCAGCCTCCACGTAGTCTTCCTGCGGGGTCTGCAAGCCAGCCAGGGGCACCATCAGAGGGTATGTAGGCCAAGCCCCCTCTGGGAACCAGCGGCCCAGTCCCTCGTCTGGGGCCAGAGCTGGGCGGACTCTCGGGGTCATGCACCTGCAGATGGGCCTTATAGCCCTCTCTGGGTCCCACACCTCCAGTCCAAAGAAACAATTAAACCAAATCTCCCCAGAGTACAGTCCTTCACCTCCAAGCCCAAGAGCCGTGGGCTCCCATGGTGCCCACAGAACCTTTCCCCACTCAGTACCCCACCCTATGCACCCCACCCAGCTCTTCATCTGAGGTTGGGGTCAGTTAAAAAAAAAAAGGGCCTGGGTACCTTGCTGAAGAGAATGTCCACAGGGAAGGTACGACCAGGGATGTGGAAGATGGGGACGTTCCCAAAAAAGGAGGCAAATTTCTCTGCGTCCATGGTGGCTGACGTGACAATGAGCTTCAGGTCTGAGCGCCGAGCCACCACCTAAGAGAAGAAGTCATTCAGAGGCTTCCCCACGGGTTTGGAACCCCTGGCTTCTGCCCTCCAGTCTCATCAGCATCACTATCAAGTGAAACAGAAGCCCGAGCTGACGAGTGGCTCGTTAGATTTGTAATAGTCCTATAGGCTGAATCACGGAGCCACAGCCAGGAGAACCACGAGTCACTCAGCTGAGCTAGAACAGAGTGAACCACCATCTGGTCTGAACCGGGCAGTCAGAGGCCTTGGGGCAACTCTGGCCTATCAGAGGCCCCCTAAGCTTCCCCGGGCTAGACCCCAGACGTCTCGTCACTGACTCCCAGCCCCACAGGCACAGAGGCCCGGACCCGCAGCCATCACCTCCCGGAGCAGCCCGAAGAGCACGTCGGTGTTGAGGGAGCGCTCATGGGCCTCGTCCATGATGATGGCGCTGTAGTGATCCAGGTCCGCTTCCCGCAGGGACTCTCTCAGCAGGATGCCGTCAGTCATGTACTTGATCAAGGTGCTTTCTGAAGTGCAGTCTTCAAAGCGGATGGCGTAACCCACCTGGAGGCCAGAGAGATGGCTCAGGGGCTCCGGGCACCCATGCACCGCTGCGCACCCTGAGCTGGGTCTAGGCCTCAGCGGATCAGTTCAAGTGACAGAAGCCACAGGAATGAAGGACACAGCTCAGCCCTCGGGCCCACTCACCTCTTCACCGAGGTTCCCCCCCATCTCTTCACTGACTCTCTTGGCCACCGACATGGCGGCCACACGGCGGGGCTGGGTGCATCCGATCATCCCATAGTCCGTGTAGCCGTCTTCATGCAAGTACTGGGTCAGCTGCGTGGTCTTCCCACTCCCTGTCTCCCCAACCACGATCACGATGCTGTTGTCTCTGCAAGGGGGAGAAGAGACTGGTGAATTAGCACGAGTGGAAGGCTACCTCCAGCCCTACCTGTAGCTATCCAAGGAGCGTGCTTGCTCAGAAAGGAGGATTTCCCTGGGAAAACAGTCTCATACTGAAATCCCCTGCAAAGTCTAAAAGACGGTAAGGTTGAAACAAGTGCCATGCTGTTTCATGAGGCAATGTTGCTCATTTCAAGCAGAGTAGCCCGGGGCACTCAGGAGAGGGGGAAAAAAACCCCTTTCCCTTCTCCACCTAATGTCATACCCCAAAGAAAAAGAGCCACGGAGCATGCACAGGACACCTGACCCACTACTGGGGTCCCATCCCCAGGCTGGGGAGTCACCTGATGATCGTGAGGAGTTCCTGCTGCACGGCGAAGATGGGCAGGTACTGCCTCTGCTCCAGAATTGACTTCTTCTTGGCAAACTCGCTGCTGGCCTCACTCTTCTTCTTCATGTGGTCGGCAAACTTCTGCTCTGTCCTGAGAACACACCACACGCAGCTTAAGTGCCCTGCACGGTCTCCCGCATCTTCCCCCCTGACTGGGCTACTGCCCTGCTTCCTATGCCCAGAAGTGAGAATTGCTCCTAACATGCAGCGAATCTTTGAGATGTGAGGGCTGCCAGCTGCTGCTCATCTCCTCCAGCCTAAAGGACCACACTGCTGTCTGAGCATCCATCATCCAAAACCTGCTCAACACCCTTGGGACAGACACCTGCGGAGGGCTCAGAAGAGCTGCAGATCAGCAAGTGTGCAAATCCTCTGCCCTGGAAGAGTCCACCCAGACGAGGAGCTGAAGTGCACAGGCCATACCTCATACAGAACAACCTTGGGCAATCTCAGCACCACACTTAAAGGGCTGGAAGGAGGAGTCGTGGTAACAGTCACGACCCAGGTCAGACTCCCTCCTGCCTCTCAGCAGGACAGCAGAGTCTGTAAAGCTTTAGCTTCAAAGAACTGGGAGAACAGCCCTACTTGATGTTACCGACATCTTCCACTAAAAGCACTGAAGTGTCCTACACATGTACATCCCCAGGCCGCACAGCAAAGAGGTCCCAGTCCCACCTTACCTACGTAAGCCTACAGTCTCCACCCACCCCTTCCCCACGAGACTTTTCCTCCATCAGATTGAGGCTGTGCCCTGTCAGCTTCCTGTTTCTAATACCCCAGTCCCTCCTGGTCAGCTAAAACACAATACCGACAGGATTAAACTAACTAGAGACCAACAAGGCTCATCAACAGCACCAGCTTCTCATTTCCCACAGTGGTACAGAGAATCATTAACTGAGACAACGGTTTGGAAGGACTTTAGAGTGTTCAAAGGATGAGCTTCAGATGGGACATCTGAGTTCAGCCACCTACACGATGAGGGAAGCTCAACAAGCGGTCATCCAACATTGGCTTCAACACCTCTATGAACGGGGAGGCTCTAGCTGAGAGGACAACCCTTTCTATTTTCAAACCTCTGTTAAAAACAGTTTCTTCCTTAGACTGAACTAAAATCTAAGGGGGCAAAGCACATGTTCCCATACCAAACATCTAAAAGGCTCTCTAGCAGAGCAGCTAAGAGCACAGGCTCCTAAGCTAGACCGTCTGGGTGTGGGATCCTCACTCCACACCATTTACCAGCTGGGCAACCTCAACAAGTTACTTAACCTCCCTGGGCTGCGTCATCCTCACATGAAAAATGGGAAAGATTACACCTGTACCACGGGACTGCCATGAGAATCCAACGACCAAGTATCTGTGAGGCGTGTGGTGCTGCTCAGCACAGAGGAAGCGCCTATGGTGGCAGTGGAGGCAGTTGGGATATTATCTCGAGAAAGTTGAAGACAGACCAGGAGGAGGGGACCACAGACTCCCAAGTGACGTCATACTCATATTAGTGAGTGACAAGTCATATCGGTCCCCTTAAAGCCCGTCTTCAGAGGCGCTGGCTGCCGCGAGACTCCTACCTGTAGTCCACTTTCCCATCTTCAGTCAGAGATTTATCCGGCTCTTCTTCTTTTTTGACGCCCATTATATCTCCCAGTTTGGTTCCAGCCAATTCCCAGTGTTTGTGTTGAGCCTGAAAAAGACACGGAAAGTCAGTCTGCTCTATCCCGTGATGGAAAATCAATCCCATCTGACAACAGGCTTCCTCCAGCAGCAGTAAGTTCCCACAGTCAGTGGCGGCACCGAGCCAGGCCCTCCTCCCACCTTCCCTCTGAAGTTCCCGAGACCCCAGCCCTGCACCATCTTAACTGAGCCCTGCAGGAGGAACACAGTGCCCTCCCCCAGGGGCTGACGCTTGCTCTGTGAGTTTCCTCTAACTGCCAAAGGAACCCTACCTGCGAGATACAACATGCTCCTTAAAAAGAAGACAAAAAAAAAAAAAACACTCAGAGATTCTCAGGCCCCAGATGACCAGAAACCAACCTTTTTGCGCTCCTTTTGCTCCCTGTGTTTCCGCACTGTTTGACTGCCTTTCCGAGCAATAATGGCCAAGTCTGAAGTGGCGTCCTTGACTGGAATCACAGGCTCCGGCTGCAGGAGGTTGAGGAAAAAGGAGAAATTCCACACTGACCATTAAAACTCAACACGAAGGTCCGCTTCGTAACGGCCCTGGTAAAGGAAGGGCTGCCACCCCACCCCTGTCATGACGGGGCCTTTTCCTCTCCTTCTCTGTCTTTTCCCACTGTGGCTTTCTCTGAGCATTCTCCTCTCTGACCACAGAGGACCCCACCTGCTTGGTGAAGACGATGCGCCCATCTAGAAAGGGAGGCACCAGGTTGTGCACCATCAGGTGCACCTTGGCCGCGCTGTCCTCCTCGAAGTCCTCGTCCACCTCCAGCCGGTGCACCACCCCGCTGGTGAGCATGCGGTTGGTCTCCCAGCGCTCGTTATCCTGTGAGGACACAACGGGAGGAGGCCACGTTCAGACTGCAGCCATGCGAAGTCGTCCTGAAAGGGCCCAGACGAGGCCACGCAGCAGATCCCAAGAGAAGGGCCATGGGGATGTCACCAGTCTCTGGACCCTGCAGCTCCTTAAGACGGAAGAGTCCCTGATCCCAAATCACTTGCAGCCCATTTTCCCAGAAGCCACCTTTTATGTCTAAACCAGAACCTCTACATGGATGCACAGAGTGGCCGTCCCCCAGTTCCACTCAGAGACACAGAGGACACAGAACCAAGCCCACCCTCTCAGCTCCCATCAACAGCTTCCTCCAGGAAGCACTGCCAAAGAGCAAAGTTGGGATTTGGGTTTTTTCTCCCCCAACCTACTGAAAAGTTCCCCACCCACCCCTCCACTTCCAGGGGTATCGCTCCTTCTGGGACTTCAGCCATGGGGAGAAGAGCCGTGCTGTTGGCTGGGCCGTGACCTGCTACTACTCCGGCGGAGCCCGCTCTGCCTCCCACAGGCAGCCTCACCTCATTGATCTGTCTCCGCTGAGCCGAGATGCGCTTCTGCTTCTGCTTGTGCAGGTGCTGCTCCCGCCTCCTCACGTAGTCCTCGGAGGAGTAGGCCAGGGGGTTGTGGAACTCATCGTACCCCTCGTCCATCATGTACCAATCCCGGTCGGCTTGCTGTAGTACGCGAGATAGAGCCGTGAGAACAGGGAACAGAGTGAGCGTACGTGCAAGACAGAGACAGAAAGAGAGGAGATGTTTGGCAAGAAGTCACCGGTGCAGTGGAACAACTCAGGAGAGGCCACCCTGCTGGAGAGTCAGCTGCCTACAGGAGAAGCACGGTTTGCAGCCCAGGCCACCATGATGGCACCTCTTAGGTTTACCACACAGTGGCGCCAGCACATAGAAGTTAGGTCTGACCCGCTCTTGGTGAGAAGTTTCACCAGGGAGCCTATGCCTGGAAAAGGACTCCAGGGCTTCAGGACTGAACGTATCTCAGTACTCCTGACACAGTCCGGTTTCACCAGCGTTGTCGCCCGTGGCCCCTGTACTCTGACAGCCCTGTCACCCACTCATTGAAAGACGGCCACCACGCCTCATTCAGTCACTTGGAGATGTATTTCTTACCCTCTGGTCATCCTCCCACTGCTGCCGTTCCTCTTCTGTGTCAAATGAAATTCCTTCTTCGCCATCCTCACGTCTTCCTGTGGGAGAACACGTAGCAGGTCGGTGTGTAAGGCCCCAGATTGTCCCCAGTGGCCTCACACAGACCAGCCACCCCGGGAGGAGTGTCTCACCCTCCCACTTTCACCCCGTCTTACCTCGGCCCCTGGACAGACGTGGGGTGGACCCCAGGTGTTTTCTGTCATCGGCCCACTCGTTGTATTTGTAGGATGGGGTTGGCAGAGGGGTGTCGTCTGAGTACCTGCTCCTCACAGACCTAGGAAACATAAAACCAGCTTCACTAAACAGTCACTAAGCTGAGACGTGTTCCCAGCCACCATCTGCCCACCCAGCCCCAGTCATGCACGCAGAACATCACCTGTCCCTGTCTCGACTAGACGGTCGATGACTCCGCTCGGAATCCCGATAGGAAGGCGTGGGGGAGGGCGATTCCCACTGTGAGCGCCTCGAGGAGCCATAGCCACTGTCCTCCTCCTCCCAGGTAGACCGAGAAGGGGTGGCAGCATCTGGGCCACAAAAGACGTGAAGTTCAGCATTTACTTTAACCCAGACATGGTGCTAGAGACATTAGGGGAAAATCAGTTCACCAAATTTCTTCTACTTATAAATTTGTCTCTGCAAACATATCTCTATTGAATATACGTATTTCTTTGTAATCAACCCGTCTCCTGCCCCTACTCCACTCTCACTCCCCCTACTCCCCACCTCCAGCTCTCTATTCTTTCCTACCATTTGGAAAACTGGTCACTCAGCAAACTGGCAAGTCACATTAAGGGAGCATATCAGTTTCCAGAGAAGTCCATGGCCTTCCCAACTGAATCAACCAAGTATTCCAAGTCATTCATGGTGGAATCAGGAACTCCGACCCAGTTCCACTGAGGATGGGAGTCACTCACCCTGCCTCTCATATACGTGGCTCTTACAAACCACCATGAGCAAGCTCGGACTACCTTTAGGCCGGTGTCGGGGGCTCTCGGGTTCGTTTCTTCTGCTGCTGCGCTCTGACCCTCCATCTCTCTCCGATCTGCCGCTGTGCCTGCTTCTGTCACGCTCATCTGTCGGGAGTCACCGGCAGAGCTTAGAAAACAGGAGCCCGTCCTAACTTCCACCCATCTTCACCCAAGAGAAAGGACAGACCTCCCCACTCACTCACAGGAGCAACCTCACTGCTCTAATGCGATCCAGGGGCTCCTGAATCTCACATATCCCCATTCTTTCATAGGGCAAAAATTAGTTACTGGCTACAAAGTTTCAAACTCACAGTAACAGTTATTTTCCTGCAAGAATTCAAAAAAGAATAGTTACAAGTCTATCCTGAATAATTATTTAGTATTTACAAGTCCACAAGCCACAGAACTCAAAACATTACCAAGGAAAGCCAGTGCTGGACCTTATGTCTAGCTGTGCTCCACAGCACTGTCCTTTCTCTCTCACAACACTACTGTCAACTGGTTTCTCCAACATATTACCCACTATCACCTTTAAAACCAATTTTCAAGATAAAGCGCAAAGAACCACACACTCAAGCAAAGTAGCTATGTTGCAAGTAACAGTTCTTTTCTTAGACTGTCCACTTGTGCCCGCTTGTCCCAATACCAACAGGGTCAAATACCCAGTACCACCAGGCTGACATGAAAATGGATCTCCCTAATTAACGGGCATTATAAAAACTCCCACAACAGCAAAAAGGCCAATGTGTTACTTCAGGTGCTTAGCAGGCACTAGGAACTCTGCTGGGCAGTTTACCTCTGTCTCTCTTGCGGTCACAGTCTCGATCCCGTGACCTCTCCTTCTTCCGATCCTTTTCTTCTTTGGACGAGGCATAGACGCCATGCTCCCGCCGCTCCCGCTCTCTCTGCCGACTGCGTTCCCAAAACTCTTCGCTCACACCACCAGGATGGGATGGAGTCTCCACCCGGGCTGATCGGTAATGCCTGCAACACGGAGGGCAGCTGGTGAAGGGCTCAGCCAGAGAAGAAAAATCTGCCCCAAACCTGTGGCCATGCCAAACAAGCAACCTGGTCTCTTCCACTTTATCTCCCTGGTACGGCAGGCTTGCATATGGCGACAACCGTAAGTATTTCTAACCCCCATCATCTGCTCTTTAGTTGCTTTTGACAGTTTCCCCAAAATCTGAAAAAAAATACCAATTCCTACCTAGCCTCAATGTTATAGAATCCTGGTAAAAATTAAGTCTTAAATATCCAATAAGAAAACTGAGAGATAAACATGAGACATTATTTTCTGGCCTCTATTTTCATTCCCTCTCGGGCAATCCACCCAAAGGCTTTTACCTGTCTTTTCGGCCACTTCGGCCAGCCTGATCACTGTCTTCTGCCTCAGCATCCCTCTGGTCATCCTTGCTCTCTTCCCAGTCCTTGTACGAAGAGATTCTGGACTTCTTCTTGTCCTCGCCATCATCCTTCTCCTCTCTCTCCTTCCTCTTCAGGGAAGCCAACAAGTCCAGTCCCAGCAATGAAGGGCGGGGTGCAGGGGCCTTGAAGACATGCTGTTCACTAGCTGCACTTTTGGTCTTAAAAATAAGACCGCCAACCTGAGAGTCCACATCAGTGCCTTCCAATCGATGGATCGAGGCATCCTCGCTGGTGTCCTCCATGACAGGTTCCAGGATTTCTCTGCAAGGAAAACAAACCATTTGCTATCAGATATAAGAAGGGAAAAGACTTGGATCCACTACATCCCAAAATAACTGTAAATATATGAATATGGGGGGGGGCTGACCTCCCCCTCAAGACCTGAATTCCTTTAGTTACCTCTTGGCAAGACCTGTCCATCAACTCATTGACAATCTTAATCTTAAAAGATCTTTCTATTTCCACCCAACACATATCAGAAATAGATAAACACACACATATGTGCACACACACACACACACACACACACACAGACACACACACACACACACACACACACACCAAGATCCAAGAGGGTATCATTCAGACAAGAACAGACCTCACTAAGGAGCACTTACTAGAGCAGGACGGCATCTCTAAAGGGAGTATAGGGAAAACACTAGATCTGAATTCAGAAATCTCAGTTAGAACCCTCTCAACACTTTCTACCTGTATGATCGTAAGCAAATAGATATTAATCTTAATCTTTGGTTAGGCATAATTTCTATACCTGAAAAATGGAAGTACTTTTTGCTCTATCAAATCCATGAAGTTACTGTGAGTATCAAACAAGAAAGTATATGTGAAAGCACTCACTCTGGAACCACAAACAGTTACATAAACATCATTGTTACATTATTTCACTTGCTGTGCTCTTGGGTGCTGATTGGGTTCCTCACCATTTTTTACACAAGTTCTTCCTACTCTCTACTCCTTTAAACTACAGATACAGTAGAGTAGGGTTGTTGAGATATAAGGCTACCATCCATGTGATCCATTCTTAAATGAGTTTTCTGGGCCAGTTTTGTTTTGTAGAGAACAATTAACTCACAGCAGTCGAAATCTGTTTAACAACAATTCAAGTTCACCAAAAAAAAAACTGGATGAGAATCACCAGGCTAGGAAATTGTGTTTCTGAAAAGTATTTAGGTGACTATAAGATTTCCTGGCACTCAACTCATAACAAATTCCTCTTTACCTCCCACTACACACCATCTGCTTATAAATATATCCCATTTTGTGCTTGAATAATTTCCCTCATTCCAACAAGTCAGTGAAGCAAAGAACTATCAAGGGAACCACCAGAACCCAGAATGTTTCAGGCAGCTCTAATTAACATACACACTTCTATAGAAAAATATAGCCAAACAGACTGAACACACAATATGGACACAGAAACAAGAGCCACATTTTGGAAAATGCCATCACACAGAAGAGAAATGGGAAAGCTAACTCTTAGTGACATCTGTACTCATGGGAGGAAATACAAGAGAAGGTAAGATATACATGCTCTGCTCAGTAGTCTGAACTAGAAAATATACCCCTAGAACATCCTTTTATGTAGGAGAATCTTGTCTGTCTTGTTGATTGCTATGCCCGGTGCCTAGCAAAATAAACATTTGAGGAATAAATAATTTTAAACGGATTAAAGGAACCAGGGAGCCAGAAATCTCTAGAGACAGCAAAGAAAGGTGCCAAGCAGCACAGGAAAAGGAGTCTGACAAACAGGACAACTAGTGGCTGAGAAAACTAAGAAGTTTAAGTCTTGTCTTCTGAAAAAGGATTAGTGGCAAAGAAGCCACAGAGGTACAAGAAAAATAATGAAGAAAGAAACTGCATACATTCACTCAACAATTACCGAGTGCCTTCAGTAAGCCAATCGCTTGTTCTGGGCATTAGAGATAAGAACCCAAAACAAAAATCCCGATCTCTTTGGAGTTGACATTTTATTAAAATTTATCGCCTGGTAGAGATACCACTGTGACAGAGAAAAAGAAAACGAAAAGAGCCCTTCTGGGCTCGGTGTCCATCTGGGAGTGGGCTAACGAGAAGGTCTAAGGACGTGGGCGGGGTGACTCCCGGCCAGCATCCCTGGACCTCTGGGAGGCTGCGTCAGTGTGCACGATCTGACCTGATCAAGGAGAAAGGCCGGGGCCGGCAGAACCTGCGCAGCATTCCTACAGTGAGTAAGGCAAGTTGGGTGACAGGGATAAGACTTTAAAGCCCGGGCCCGAACTTGAGCCAGAGGCCGAGATCCGCCTCTTGGAGCTGCCACAATTGGCGAAGAAAAGGTCGAAAAGGAAAAAGGGACACTCACCTCACCAAGCCTGACTCTCAGGACCTGCTGTCCGGGATTCTGGGGCGCTGGCGCCGCCACTCCTCGCTCAGACCGCTTTGAGAGCCAAAATCAGCTCCACGAAAGCGGCCATTATTGTCCCATAATACTTTGCGCGTCTCCTTCTATCCATCCGAAGATACCATCGAGAGCAGCCCGGAAAACTCTCGTTCCCAGTGCGACACAGAACGCGACCACGCATGCGACACTCGACTGTCTTTCTCCAGGGCTCTGATCAGAGACACTTCCGAGTCCCCTGGCGACCAATCATGCTTAGTGTAAGAGGCGAGGCCCTGCCTCTAGGTGGGGCGTGGGAGGGAAAAGGAAAGAGACCCGTCTGGTTTAATAAGGGCGGGAGTGACCCTAGGGCTTCCGGTCAGAGCAGGGTAGGTGGGCGGTGACTAGAATAACCTCTTCTGCTGATTGGGTTATTGAGAGCGGAGCTCACGTTCATCACTGCGCCGGTGCATTTTCTTTTTCAGTTTCCGTCCGCTCTGGTGGTCGGCAGAGGGTTGCTAGGCAACGGCTCCAGGTTACTTTGAATTGGGGTCGCCGCCGCGGTTGGGGTAGCAAAAAAAAAAAAACCCGTCTGAGTCGGCCTTCTCGAGAAAGAGTCGGGGTTGTCCACAACCCTGAAGTGGAAGAGAAGGAGGTGACGTGTACAGTTAAAGTAAGTATCGTTTTCCCTAGTTGTGGGCTAAAAGTAGCCCAATCACAGATATCATTAAATATATATATGTCGGATATTTGGGGGAAATAAAGACGCGCGCCCACAGTGTAAGTGAAAATCACTCGTCTGTTCACACGCAGAGATAACCTCTGACGGAGTTGAGAGTGAAAGTCGCTCAGTCGTGTCCGACTCTTTGCTATCCCATGGACTATACCGTCGATGAAATTCTCCAGGCCAGAATACTGGAGTGGGTAGCCTTTCCCTTCTCCAAGGGATCTTCCCAACCCAGGGATGGAACCCAGGTCTTCCCGCACTGCAGGCGGATTCTTTACCAGCTGAGCTATCAGGGAAGCCCTGACATATTCATTTTTAGTTATTTTTCTATACGAATATTTATATATGCATTATAGTTAGGTTTTGTACAAAAGTGGGAGCACACTTTATATTCTACTGTTTTGTAATTTTTTTTCTTTATCGTGAGGATTTTTCAATTATTTTCATCTCTAACTCAGTATATAATGATACTGTGCTAATACATCACTGGGCTATACTATCATTTATTCCCTCTGTCTACTACTGATGACTGTTGAGATTGTTTCCAGTTTTTCACCCTTGAAAGGGATACAAATCTTTGTGCACATGTCTATTTATTTACTAGGAATTCTCAGAAGTGGAATTGTTGGTCAAAGAGTATTTCAGAGTTCTTTTCTAGAAAAGTTTTGTTTCTCTACATTCCATCAGGTATTGAATGCCTGCCAGTTCACTCACTCTCTTGCTGCTATCTTTTAATCTTTGCCAAATGAATGACTTTTAAAGATATATCTTTTAATTTATTTTCCTTTGCTTACAGGTAAAGCTTAACTTTCCAAATATATCTGTCCATTTTTACCTCTTCTTTTGTCAATTCTTTATTGGTATCCTTTGCTGTGGACATTTTCTTAGGCATGGTCTTTCTCCATGCCTAAAGAGAAATGTCCCTCTCCTCCTTCCAACATTTATCCTGTCCCACTCTCTTACGTGCTTACCTCCCCACTCCCTGTTGACTGGTTTCTCCTCTCTTAACAATACAGAAGTTGCTGGTCGTTTGAATTCTAGTGGGTGGGACAAATCCATCTTCTCTTTGACTTTCCCTTTCATCAGTAATTTGTTCTCCACTCCTATTTGACAAAAGTCCCTTTTGGCAGTCTTCTTTCCTATTTAAAGTATGACCTATTACTGGAACAATCTCCTTTCCTATATAAATTTTATCTTAAAATGTGACTTGTCACTGAAAAAGAGAGAATGAAATTGTCCCTTTTCATACCGTTCAGTCCCCTGGGACTGAATTCGAAATATTAAGTATCTCAGTGGAGTCTCTTGTGGATCAAAAATAGAGCTCCTTGATCAAAGAGTTTCTGGATTATAAAAATAGGACTTATTGTAGTAAAGAAGTTGGGCTTCCCTTGTGTCTCAGCTGGTAAAGAATTGCCAGCAATGCGGGAGACCTGGGTTCGATCCCTGGGTTGGGAAGATCCCCTGGAGAAGGGAAAGGCTACCCACTCCAGTATTCTGGCCTGGAGAATTCCATGGACTGTATAGTCCATGGGGTCATAAAGAGTCTGACACAACTGAGCAACTTTCACTTTCACTTCCATTGTAATAAAAGGAATACTGAACTGGAAATTTGATGGCATGGATTCTGGTCCTTGTTTTTGTAGCTAAAATTGTAACTGTGCACCTGGAAATGACAAGCCCCTTCTATCTCAGTATTTTGCTATTTGGTTTTTGTCTGTGTGTGTGTGTATGGTTTTTACGCCCTCTTAGTTGATCTGTTTGCCTGTAATGCTGCTGCTGCTGCTGCTGCTAAGTCGCTTCAGTCGTGTCCGACTCTGTGCGACCCCATAGACGGCAGCCCATCAGGCTCCACCGTCCCTGGGATTCTCCAGGCAAGAATACTGGAGTGGGTTGCCATTTCCTTCTCCAGTGCATGAAAGGGAAAAGTGAAAGTGAAGTCGCTCAGTCATGTCCGACTCTTAGCGACCCCAAGGACTGTAGCCTACCAGGCTCCTCCATCCATGGGATTTTCCAGGCAAGAGTACTGGAGTGGGGTGCCATTGCCTTCTCCGTGCCTGTAATGAGGTACACTCAATAAGACATACACCAAGAATCTTTAAACTAGAACTCATGATAATGTAAATGTCTGTCAATAAAAGACTGTACAAAAGGGATAGAACATGCATGAAGTAGTATGGCACTGTAACAAGAAATGTGTGAGTTTTCTACATAGAGCAATGGGAAGATATTCACATGTGAGGTAAAGAGCAGAGAAGTGGGTAAAGTATGTGTGCTGGACATCTGTCATTTACCCCTCTAGATCCACTCCTCTCTAGACTACTCTGGGTCAAGAGGCTTTTTCGCCTCTGCGGCTCCCCTGCCCTCTTTGTTCCAGTTGGAGTCAGCCAGTGGGAGCATTAGTGTTAGCATCAGAAGGCGGGAGGAGAGGGGCTGCTTCCCCTCACCGGCCCTCTTCACCCATCAGTGTCAGCCACATAGTTCTGGTAACTACTCCCTCCTGTGGCTCCTTCAGGCCTGAGGGTGAGAACAGCACCCCGTCCTGGTCCTCCTAGCCGAAGGTTCTTCACTACACCCTGTTGTTTCCTATGCCCTGCCTCAATGAAAGTCTTCAAATTAACAAATGTGAAGATGTTATCTCTTTCCCACTGGAACAGACTGATAGAATACACTATCTTTTTTTTTTTTAATAAATTTATTTATTTTATTTGGGGGCTAATTACTTTACAATATTGTAATAGTTTTTGCCATACATTGACATGAATCAGCCATGAGTTTACATGTGTTCCCCTTCCTGAACCCCCCACCCACCTCCCTCCCCATCCCATCCCTCTGGGTCATCCCATTGCCCCGGCCCTGAGCATTTGTCTCATGCATCGAACATGGAATGGTGTTCTGTTTCACATATGATAATATACATGTTTCAATGCTATTCTCCCAGAACGTCCCACCCTCACCTTCTCCCTCAGAGTCCATAAAATTGTTCTATGCATCTGTGTCTCTTATTCTGTCTCGCATATAGGGTTATCGTTACCATCTTTCAAATTCCATATATATGCATTAGTATACTGTATTGGTGTTTTTCTTTCTGGCTTACTTCACTCTGTATAATGGGCTCCAGTTTCATCCATCTCAGTAGAACCGATTCAAAAGAATCCAAAAGAATACACTATCTTTTGAGTGACAAGGGGTAAAAACATCTTTGTATTTTCTTGTGAATGCATAACAAACTCTGAAAAATACTTGAGAAACTAATGAAAGTTGTTGCCTGGTAACTACTTACCAAGGCACTGGCAACCAAGCCCTCTGAGGGGAGAGAGAGGGAAATTTTACTACAGTATACCTGTCTGTGTTGTTTCTTTATAACTAGTGGACTTACTTGCCACCAGTTTTTGCATTTAGTTTATTCCTTTTACTTTTTTGTTACTATGTTGTATGAAACTTTGTTTCATCTAGAAGGGAAAAAATGTGTGTATATGTTACCTACTCCAAAAATGAACAATGTTTTAAAATTAGGGCTCATGCACTTAATCTGTCTTTAAACATTGCACCTTTCAGGACCAACAGTGAGGATTGATAATCCGATTATTTCAACATGAGCTTCCTGTTACCCAAACTGAGTAGCAAAAAGGCAGTAGATCAAGCAATAAAAAGTACTGCAGAGAAGGTGTTGGTTCTCAGGTTTGGGAGAGACGAGGATCCGGTCTGTCTGCAACTAGACGACATAGTAAGTGAATTTTTTAAGGTTTTTAGTAAAAACCTATACGTTCTTACTCCAACATCTGCAGAGTGCATGAGCGGGAGCAGGCAGGGCCCAGAGATACAGCTGTTCAATTGTTAGCACACTTCCACCAAGAGCCGATCGTATGCCTGCCTGAGCCGAACCCCCTAGTCTGTGATTGTGCGGAATCCGCCCTAGATGTCCTTCCCCACTAGCAGCTGCCGAAGCTTGATTTCACCAACAAGCAGTGGAAGACCAGAAACATTACGAACTAGAGTCTATGAACATTGTGTTATTCAGTGTTCCCCACAGTGGGATAATTAATATTCCTGAGAGGGCAGATGCATCCCAGGGAGGTCAGGTAACTTCCCACGGGCCCAGAACCACTAAGTTGCAGAGCTGGGATCTGAACTTTGTTTTCTCTGACTGCAAATATGCTTTTCTGGGGTGCCGCCTCCAGTGTGTGCCTGATGGTAATCCATGATTTCACAACACATCTTTACAGTCTGATGAGTCGAGAGGGGAGTACAGGACAGAGTAAGCTTTCCTGGTCTGTTTATTGTGGAGAGAGACTTACCCAGGACTAAGACCTCAGCCACGTTTTCTGTTGCTGCCACCCACAGTGTGGATCCAGCGTAAGAAACCCCATGACTGTGATTAACAATGAGGGTGTGATGCATTAACCTGGTGAGAAAGCGGCCAGAGCATTTTACCCTCAACTGTGGGGGTGTGGAATATCACAGAGTGTAGACTCTGAAGCCAGGCCGTCCGAGTTCAGATCCCAGCCTTACTGCTTACAGCTGTGTGATTGGGGGCACAAAACCTCCTTGTGCCCCAGTTTCCTCGTCTGTGAAATGGTGCCTGTAGCTCCTAGGAATGTTGTATGGATTAAAGGAGCCAACAAGTATAAAGCACTTAGAACACTTAGCACACAGCAAGTGCCACGTAAGGGTCTGCTGTTTCGTCATAACTATCATTTATGGGTGAGGTTGGAAAGAATGAGGTTTGGGGGAATTGCATTATCTGTAGCTCATATTTCTGAGTTTACTTTTTTATTTAAGCGAGTATGGATTTTATAAATCCATGAAAAGTTTATAGACACATATTTTAATCAAAAACAGAAGAGATCTTTAGCCTGAAGAGAAAAAAAAAAAAAAACAGAAGAGAAAAAAGAAGAAATATATTCATCCAGTTTGCTCAGGGCCCTCTCATTACCCTACCAACAGTGATTCAGACTCTGAATAAGGTTAACACTGTCTCTGATGTGGAACTCCCAGCAGGCTAGATTCTTGGTCCGGGAATTTTTTTCACACAGAAAACTCTTCTAGTAAAAAGGTTCACAGAAGAAACGTTCACAGCCCTCAAGTTGTAACCCACATCTCTCTCTTCATTTGCAGCTTTCTAAGACCTCTTCCGACTTAAGTAAAATGGCTGCTATCTATCTAGTAGACGTGGACCAAACCCCAGTTTACACACACTATTTTGACATCAGTTATATTCCGTCTACTGTGTTTTTCTTCAATGGGCAGCATATGAAAGTGGATTATGGGTAAGTTAGATTGACATGAAGTCACTATAGTCTTCCGAGTTTCTTTTCTCCAGGCAGTTTCAGTAGCTCACCCACTTGGATGTGATGGGGGCTTTGTGTGTCTTATGTTGGTACTGTTTCCTCAGGTGATGAAGTCTCTAATTTGTATGTATGTGTGTGAAACTTTGGTACAAAATGAGAGTGTTTCCAGTATGAGTGGTGAATGTTAACTTACTAAAGTCTGAGAGACTAGTACAGTTTGCGAAGCACTCACCATCCATCACTGCAGAAAATATAGAACAGCTTTTGTCAAAGTTTCCCAAGAGTTTTATTTCAAACAAAATGGGCCATTGTTCTTAAACTCTTGATACTCATTGGCTGCATCTGTGAAAGAAGTGATCCTTCAGCAAATTAAAACATGCGTGTCCCTTACCAAGCGTTCTGTCTGCTTTCAGTTAGAGAATTTTGAAGTCCTTCTTTCACAGAGTCTGTCAAAAATAAGTAAGATGAGGGACTTCCATGATGGTCCAGTGGTTAAGACTTCACCTTCCAAAGCAGGGGGTTGGGGTGTGGTCCCTGGTCTGGGAGCTAAGACCCCATATGCCTGGAGGCCAGAAAGCCAAAACATAGAATAGAAGCAATATTGTAACAAATGCTATAATGACTTTAAAACGGGCCACATCAATCTTAAAAATAAGACTGAGTAACATGAAATCTGGAATGCCCTCCCCTCCACCTAGTCAGCATCCCAATGCTTAATATGTATTTTGAATGTATCCATAGTAACCATTTCTTACTATGGTCAAGGAGTCCATTTGTCCAGACCTGTGTGCCTGCTTTGTCATTATCTATTTGAGAGTGTGTTCAATATTATCTATGTTAAGTATTTTAAAGCTGTTTATTCTCCTAGAATACAGCTGGTGTATGTATTAATTTGGTGAATCTTTTCAGAGGGTAAATTGTGATACTACGTACCACCTTAAAAGTGTATAAAAATTTTAACCCAGCAATTGTATTTCCAGGAATTTATCTGAAAGAAAATAGTCATGAAAGTGGCCAAAATTGGCCGCATGAATGTTCATTCATCCCACCATTATTAAGAAAACAAAATGTGTAGACGCTCGATGTCCATAGAAAGATACTAGATATTAATTTAATATGGTATGGGAGATGCATGTTTAATGACGTTGAAAGAAATATATGTTAGTTGAAAAAAGCACATTACAAAATAATTTGCATGATATGATTCCCATGATTGTGAAAAAAAAAATGCACACACACACAAGATTGAAAGGATATATACCAAAATGCAGCATCTGGCCTCACAGGTAACTTTTTTTTCCTTGTAAAGTTAAACAAAAAAAAAAAGTAACATTGTATTAATACTTACTGTCCAGAGACAGTGACCAGTTAATGGACTTTGCACAGTGTCTGGCTAGCTTTGGCAACAGCAAACTAAGCCCACACTGATGCCCAGGGAGTGCGGTTGCCTTCTCCGGATGATGACTTGAGAAGTGATTAAATAGGTTCTTAAGCAGAAGCTTTTCACCTGGCAGGGCTTCCATGCTCTCCCAGCAGCCCACAGCACTGGTTTTAGTCATGTATCAAATGGGCCCGGTAATCACAAATGGAAAATCAGTGTCAGGCTTTGTGTCTAAGGGCTCCCTGACCAGAAGAAAGTAAGAGAGCTGCTATTTGCTTTGTTTATCCTGAAGGCCTTTCAAGTACTTATGAGAAGTTCTGAGCCAAGTTATTTCTCTCCTATGCTATTTAGGTCTCCAGATCACACTAAGTTTGTGGGAAGTTTCAAAACCAAACAAGACTTCATAGATTTGATTGAAGTAATTTATCGAGGAGCAATGAGGGGGAAACTTATTGTGCAAAGTCCTATTGATCCCAAGAATATTCCCAAATACGACCTCCTCTATCAAGACATTTAGTGCTTTCACTGCCATCAGAGTTGAAGAGAAAGGCCCATCTCGAAATAGTGCCTAACTCCAGCTGTGTGGTTTTGCTGGGGTCCTTCAGAAACATGGTCAGCATCTCAGAGAATAAGAGGTTTGACCTGAATAGAAAGTACCGGCCGCCAAGCAGAAGACGACACTGGTGCAGGGACATTCGGGGATGCCCAAGTGTCTACACCCTGCAGACCTCAGAGAGGTCAAGCCAGCCATGGTCAATTTCCCCAGTGTGGGTATTTTAATTTCTCTGTATATTGTGCTTTTCTTTATGCTTTAAGATAATACAGAGTCCTTCTAAATTTGGCTAGTACAGTTTGATTCAATTGTGTTTATTTGATACATTGAGTAAAATAGAAAATCAGTTCACATAAGAGCAAAAACACGTGTTTTCTACCCTATGTGTGCGTTTCTACCCTATGTGTGCGTTCCCACCCCTTTCTTCATCCTCAGCCACGCCTTCCCTCTGCGCATGACATGCTCACCTACTATCCCAGGCTCTCTTGGAATAAATCATTCTCTGCTGATAGTGGCCAGGTTTGTTTTATCTTCAGGCCTTTCTGGCTCAGAATTTTAAAGCTATCTTGGCTTGCTCATTTTACCAGCTTTTATGTCATTAAATTGCCCCAGAGGTGAGAACGTGAACCTTTACTGTCCAGCACCCAATTTAAGCTAAACAAAAAATTAACTACCCTTAGTCAGTAGGAGCCAGTCTCTCCTAGAGCTCTGTCTCTTTCTGAGGAGAAAACTATACTTCAGGGACTCAAGACTGGAAAGAGATCTCAGAACTGCTAGAAAGAAGTATCATCTATATAGGACTTGCCTGTTTTAATAACTTTATGAAGAAGTCTTGCTCTCCCAGGGCCCCCTGGCACAACCTTCGCCACTCGGGCAAGTTCCTACCCTTCTCATGGAGCTAATGGCACAGACTTTCTAGAATAAGAATGTATGCATAACCAGAAGGCAGCACACCAGACAGCACATGACCCACTTGGCAGGTGTTGGCCTTCATGCAGGGCAGCACTGTCGCTGTACAACTGTCCCCCTTTGCCAGGTGCTTCCTTTCCAAGTCTTCTGTGACAAATGTGGCAGAGAAGGAAGGCTGCTGGGCACCTGGGTGGCCTTCACTGATAAAGGAGAGAGCCACTCCAGGAATGAGACAGCAAAACCCTTTCACCACCGCCTCTGTTTTCTCCTGGCCCCCACTTCCTGCTTACACTGGTAATAGTGATGCATGGAACCACAGCAGCCATCTTAGGGCCATGAGGCAACCAGCCCTAGGATGAAAAATGAACATGCTGAAAAGAGCCTGGGTCCCTGATGACAATACCAAGCTCCCAAGTGGACTCTAGACCTGCCTCCCTTCAGATTTCTGTGAAAAAATAAAACATCTTTACCACCTGTCACTTTGTTTGGATTTTCTGTCCCTCATAGCCTAAATTACACAGCATTTGAAGTGTGAGAAGTGCTCAGATAACAGCAGAAACTCAGCACTTTCATGCATAAGATTCTCATATCGTCTTTCCTCCTGAGGGCTTTTCAGTGATGTTTCTCTGAAGTCCAGGTTTATGTTTTTGTTCCTATCATAGTTGCTCTCCCTTCCACAAGTGTTTATTAACTACATGCTGTATGCTCCCATCCTATGCCAGATACTGCACAAAAACAAATGACTCCTGGATGGAAAAAAAGCTTCTTAGAAGAGACGGTTCCTGAGCCTTAAAGGAGAGTAGGAGGTACTCATGGAGAAGGGGGAGGGCATTGGGGGAGCTGGGGAGAGGAAGGCCCAGGGGCTGGAGACAGCATACGTGTTGAGAGGGCTCCACCGAGTCCAGTGTCACTGAAGCCCGAGAGGGAGGCGGGTGGGTGGGAGGTACTGCCGGGGAGGAAGGTCGAGGAGATAAGGAAAGTGAGAAAATACCGAAAGTTTTATTTTTCTCCTGAGAGAGAGGCAGAAGCCACTTAATACAATCAGATTTTTCTTCAAAAAAAAAACTTGGATGGTTTGTTCTTCAACAAACTTAGTACTGAAGGTATTATTAGAAGAAAGAGGTATAACTGTGTGCTGAGAGGCATGATTTTACATGTTTGTATTATTTTTGAGTTTCTGGCCATCGTCTCGTGTGGAGATTCTAGAATATAGGTTTCAGCTCTTCCTTGGCCTGTGAGCTCCAACCTGTTTTTCATTATCGATGGCTCTGGAGAGTGCCTGTGACAACATCACAGGGAAGGACAGAACACTGTGAGAGAGTAGTGACACCAAATGACATTTTAAGCCATAAGCAGGGGAGGCCACATTTTGGTGTGACAAGACTTAGTATGCTGGTGAAGGGCCAGTGCTGAATAAAGGTGTGTGGCTCAGTTAGAACTCTTCTTCTTCAATTAGAAGAAGAGCTTCACGGGCTGGGTTCCAGAACTTTTGTTCTGGGAAACCGTTCATAGCAAGACCTTTATCTTTGTGAAATGAAAGACTCAGATGGCTGTGGTTTGAGTCCTGGTTGAGGGTTGTTTTCTTCCAAATGGGAAAAGCAGCCCCTTCTAAGGAAGAGACTTCTGACTTCCCCCAGCCCCAGAACGTTACTACTAATGGCACTTTAGAGCCTGTCTGGGTTGAGCGCCCCCGAGGGAGAGCCCAGGAGACTAATGGGCAGGAGGCTCAAGGAACTTGGCAGGTTTGTCGTCAAGCTGTGACTTGGACCCAGCAAATCCAGGAATTCTGCCTTTATACCGTCTTCCTGCGTTAGCTGAAGCGCTGGTGTGCTGGAGCACAAGCAGCAGAGTCCTCTCTGGCGGAACATGCGCTGTCGTGCCACTTGAGCCAGCATCTTCCTCACCAGCCTCCTCTCTTTCTCCTCCTCCACTCGGAAGAAGCAGAGGATGCTGTGAAAAGAGCTCGGGATTTGTGTTCAGACAGACCTAGGTTCAGAACTCAGCTCTGGGCTTCCCTCGTGGCTCAGTGGTAAAGAACCTGCTTGTCGATGTAGGAAATGCAGGTTTGATCCATGGGCTGCAGATCCCCTGGAGAAGGAAATGGCAGCCCACTCCAGTATTCCTGCCTGGGAAATCCCATGGACAGAGGAGCCTGGTGGGGTCTCCATGGGGGTCACAGAACTTAGCGACTAAGCAACAACAAAGGTTCAAGTTTCAGCTTTTCTATTTGATAGCTGTGTAACCTTGAGCAAATCGCTTCTCTGACTCTCTATTTCCTTGTCTATAAAACCAGGATAACCGTGACCTCTCTGAGGCCTGCCATTGAATAGGCACTCATTCAGTGATCATGAGTTCCCCAGTGGGACAGTTCGTATCACCTTAGGGATTTCCAGTTGGTCCAGGGTGTTTTCTGCCACACTCCCAGTAAACTCTAGAGCACTTGGCTGCTGCTGCACCATCAATGAGAGAATTAAAAAAAAAAAAAAAAGCCCAATGCTAAAAACAGCACAGAAGGGCTTCCCTGGAGGCTCAGTGGTAAAGAATCCGCCTGCCAACGCAGGATATGTGGGTTCGATCCCTGGTCCAGGAAGATCCCACATGCCACGAGGCAACTAAACCCATGTGTCATGAGTACTGAGCCTGTGCTCTAGAGCCTGGGAGCTGCAACTGCTGAGCCCGCTTGCCACAACTGCTGAAGCCCTCGCACCCTGGAGCCCGTGCTCCACAAAAAGAGAAGCAGTGAGAAGCCTGCACACCACAACTCGCGAGTAGCCCCCACTCGCTGAAACTAGAGAAAATCCTGCAAAGCAATAAAGTCCTAGCACAGCCAAAAATAAATAGAATTATTTTAAAGAAACATTACAGAAGTGAGTCAAAGCAAGCTCTTTATTGACTCAACAAAGCAGGGCTGGAACCCATCAGCTTCACACTGCATTTTTGTCCCCTCCAGTCCTCTCCAGTTTTCCTCTCGTCCTTTCAGGCAGCTGCTTCTAGCCGGCCCTGCCCTAGTTGTCAGCGATGGTTTTCCGAACCCAGTCCAGAATGGAGGTCACCTTCACATACACACCGTACTCAGCCACGGCACAGCTCTTGTCAAAGCTCAGGATCCCCGCTGCATACCAGGTGTCGTCTTCCTGGTCGTGAACGACGAAGGCGCTGCCGGCATCGCCATAACAGGTGTCCTCCTGGTACTTGGACAGGCCAACGCAGAAGGTGTTCTCATTCAGTATGGGCTGCACCCCTACAGGGCTCTTAGCTGTCTTCTTTTCAGGCACGGTGCTGCCCTCGTAGTGCTTCACACACTTGTCTTGGTCAGCCACAGGCAGCATGACGTACTTCAGATGCTCCGTAAAGTTGAAGTTGGCATTTCGCCCCCAGCCAGACACATAACCCACACGATCCACCGCCACATAATCTTTCGAAGGTAGGCAGATGGGCATTACTTTGTCATTGACGGGCACTTTCTGTCTGAGTTTGATGAGCCCAATGTCTACCTTGGAGTGGTCAGGGTGGAGAACCACCTTCTCCACCTCTACAGGCTGGTTCTTCCCCACATAGAGTCTTAAAGTAGGAGCGATGTCGTTTGCTTTTTTGTCACTGGTATGACCCAGGTAGAGATTTTGAGCTGTGGTGAGGAGCCATTGTTCATTGATGAGCGTAGCTCCCGAGGTGAGGTTGTGGTGGGAGACCATCTTGGCCTGCCAGGGAAAGCTGCCTTTGGCATCCAGCGAGCCACCCATGATCCTCTGCACCTGATCCACTGGGTGCTTGGGCTTTCCACACACTGTCGAGGAGCGCAAGACCATCGTTAATATGAGCAGGGTGTGAGCGTCCCCCCGGCCGGGAAACATACAAACGCCAACTCTTGCCGCTGTCCAAAACTATCGCTCTTCATGTCTTCAGGGCTAGAAACATTTACATGCTTTGCCCTTACCTTCTGCTCCTCCCACCCCCAATGTTTACAGTATAAAATGATTTTTTTTTTAATGTTCCCATCACTAAAGCAGAGTTCTGTTCCCTGCTTTTCTGACTCACAAACAGCACTGAAATGTTCACACCCCAGCTGCTGAACTCGAGGTATATTTAAATGATTTATCACAACTAGAGGTCCACAATCCCTGAAATTCAGTGTAAGGACAAGGAGCTACCAAGGTCCATTCTCTCTGAATAAATAAGGACATGAAGCAATGTTGGCCGGAACACAGATTTACAGATACTGCATTTGATACCCGGCAGGTTAGTGGTTCCACAGCCCAAGTAGCAGAAGAGGATGGGCAAAATCCTCTTGTTCCAGGAGGGAAAGGAGAGAGCGGAGCCCCTCCTGGTGACAACAGAGTCCCGACCCTTCTCCAGCCTCTTGTAGCACATTCCCACAGGTTACAGTTTTGTTCTGCCCTCCCTCAACCTGTTCTTCCTGGAGCTTGCTTTACCCTTGGCCCAGGGCTCTCTAGGTGGGCTCTCTGTACAGAGTCCCCTGATCCTCTGTGGACAGTGTAGAAAGTGGACTCGGTCAGTGCCTCGGAGGCCAGATGAACACATCCTTAGTGAACTTCATGGGGCGGCGTCACCTGCCTGCACACATCTCTGCCCAGCCACCTCTGGTCTCCCCGGTCCCTGTCCTTGGCTGGTGTGTGCCCAGAGGAAACCTCATAGGGAGGATGTGCCTTGATGTTCCGATCAAGATGTCTGCCATGCACCAACCCCTCAGTACCCACTTTGAGTCTGCTTCCCAGGTCCCTGGCTTCCTACCTGCTTCACATTCAGGGAGTTGCTGTCCAACGTTCTTATTTATCCACTGCTTCTCACTGTTAAAGGTGTACACTCCTGAAACAAAATGAAAAAATACAAGCTGAAAGGGATGTTGTAGCTGGACCTAGCAGTGGGAGAGAAGGTATTTAAAGAGCAGAATCAGAGAAATAGGAGGAAGAAGGGCCAGGGAGGAGGAGGAACAGAAGAGCTCTGTGCCAGAAGTGAAGTGCTAGGGGCCAGTGAAGCCCAGCAGGACGGATGGTGGTCTAGGTGGCCGTGGGGACTGTGTCAAGGCAGCACAGGGTTGGAATCAGGGTTCAAATCCTGACTTTCCCTCATATGGGCTACCTGAACTTGGGCAAATTTCTCAACCTCTCTGTGCCTCAGTTTTATCAGCAGTGAAATGAGAAGAATAATCCTGTGTCTTGGGAATTCCCTAGTGGTCCAGTGGTTAGGACTCCGAGCTTCTAATTTGGGGGACACAGGTTCCATCCCTGGTCAAGAAGTTAAGATCTCACAAGCTGTGCAACTTGCCAGAAATAAATAAGAGTATCTCCAGAGGGGTGTTGTGAGGACCTCATGAGCAAATCCATGGAGAAAACTGTGCACAGTGCAGGAACGTAGTGCTCACAAGGTGAGGGCTCCCTGCCGTCATCATCATCACCATCACCATCATTCTGTTTTATATAGATCTCACTCTGAGATGGGTAGGCTTTGTGGCATCACCTCCCCTTAACAAGGGAGAAAACTTGAGGCTGAGGAGAGTTAATTTGCCCCAAAGGCCACAGTTGCCAATGGCAAAACCCTCATTAGAACCTGAATCTTCTGGCTCCAGAAAGCACATGCCCTTTCTGGCCAGTCACCCTGGCTCCATCCCCCATGGGAGTGGGGGAACAGGAGACATTCGTCCAGGCCTTACCATCTCCATCAGTGCGCAGTTTGTAGTAGGTTTTGCACTGATAGCGAACCGAGTACTCCACGTAGCCATTATCAATTTTGGGGGGCTCTGGGCAGCTGTCATCTGCAAAGGAAAAGAGGAAGAGAAGGTTCATATTGGGAAACTGCCCCTGGAGACGCGAAAAGTCAGAGCAGAAGAAGCTGATTTGCACATCAACCTCCCTCCACCCCAAAAGGAGGCAGCACCAGCTCTTCCTGGTGACAATAGAGTCCTGACCCCTCTCCAGCCTCTTGTAGCACATTCCCGCAGATTGCGGTTTTGTTCTGCCCTCTCTCGACCTGTTCTTCCTGGAGCTTGCTTTACCCTTGGCCCAGGGATCTCTAGGTAGGCTGTCTGTACATACAGGGTCCCCTGATCCTCTGTGGACAGTGGATTTGGTCAGCACCCAGGAGGCCAGATGAACACATCCCCAGTGAACTTTATAGGGAAGCATGGTGATGCTTGCCTGTGCACGTTTCTGCCCGGCCACCTGTGGTCCCCCCGGTCCCTGTCCTCGGCTGGTGTGTGCCCAGAGGAAGCCTCACAGAGAGGATGTGCCTTGATGTTCCGATCAAGATGCCTGCTGCTCACCAACCCCTCAATACCCACTTTCAATCTGCTTCCCAGGCCCCTGGCTTCCTACCTTCTTCACATTCAGGGAGTTGCTGTCCAATGTCCTTGTTTATCCATTGCTTATTGTTAAAGGTATACACCCCTGAAACAAAAAGAAAAAAAAAAAATGAGCCAAAAGCTGGACCTAGCACTGGGAGAGAAGGTATGTAAAGAGCAGAGTCAGAGAAGTAGGAGCATGGAGGGCTAGGGAGGGGGAGCAAGGGAGGAGCGCTATACTAAAAGCCAAGTGCTGGGGGCGCTAGTAAAGCCCAGCAGAACAGATGATGGTCAAAGTGACTGTGGCAGTCGTGGCAATAGTGGAGACTGTGTCAAGGCGGTCCGGGCTTGGGACAGGAGGACCTGGAGGCATTCGCCCAGGCTTACCATTTCCAGCGCGCAGTTTGTAATATTTGTCACACTGATAGCGAACCGAGTACTCCACGTGGCTATTAGCAATCTCGGGGGCCTTTGGGCAGCTGTCGGCTGCAAAGGAAAACAGGAAGACAAAGTTCATTTTCAGAAACTGCCCCTAGAGACTGGAAAAGTCAGGAGAGAAGAAACAGCATATCAACCTCCCACACCCCAAACGGAAGCCCAGGAGAGATTGCTGGCTGGCTGGCTCCCCAGTGTTCTTTACGATACTGAAAGACCAGAGATCAGGATAAGGGGCAATTGGATTTTTCCGGAGAGGGTGAAGATCTGATGGGCCAAGGTGGGATGCAGCAGTGCGGCCAGGTACAGCCCTCGCCCACAGGCAGACCTACCTGTGGCCTCACTGCCGGTTTCCACCGCGAGAAGCTGCCCACAGAGCAGGAGGGTGACGACAGCTGCCAGGGCGCTGCAGAGAAGATAGAAAGGAGGGCACGCTGGTCTCGCCGCTTCAACACACACACATCCTCCTCCCGTTACCTAGAGACCCCTCACCCACCCACATGCATACTTTAGCAGCTTCCCAGTCACAGAGGTTCCCCTGTGTTCCGTGCTGCCGGGAATTCTACAGAAGCTTCAGAGAAGAGCAAGCAAGATTAGGAAGGGATTGGGCCTCAGTGCATGGCAGGATTCAGGAAACCCTAAATTGTTAACAATATATGAGCTCCTCAGCAAAGAGAAGCTTCCCTTGGGGGCACCCCTGAGGTGCTGGGCCAGGAGGATTCCACTAATGAAATGCAGGTATCTAAGAGATGGGGCAGTGGGGGAGTTATTATTATGCTACTCTCTCTACTTGGGGGGATTTTCCATAATAAGAGGTTCCCTAAAATATAAAACACTGATGTAATTGTTTCTATTATTTTATGATAATTTGACTTCTGGAAGTCATATAGCCAACTCCCAAATTCCGGAAGGTTACCTGGATGGTAACTGACTCCGCATCAGTGCACAGGCCATACCCACCCACGGGCCATCTCCCTGGAAGATGGCAACTACTCAGAGATGGCTTGGTTAAGTTTCTAGTCTCATTATTTCAACGTTTCAGAAAAAAAATTTTTTCTGTTTTGATAAAATCTGAGTGCCTTGTGTCACTCAAATGTTTCACTTTTGGTCTTTCTCATTATACATTTTTTTTAATCTGCTAATAGGCATATTCAAAATGCCAGGGAGGACTCCCTGGCAGTCCAGTGGTTAGGACTCAAAGCTTGCACTGCCAAGGACCCAGGTTCAATCCCTGGTTGAGGAACTAAGATCCCGCAGGCCATGTGGTGTGGCCAAAAAAAAGGGAAAAAACGTCAGGAGGCCTACCGCAGGAGCTACTGGCTTCCCCACAAAGATGAAAACTTTATAAACTCAAGGAAAAAGCTATTCCTTGGAGAAAGTCACGTCTCATGGGAAAGACAGCACCATCTGAAAACATTACCTTTTATGGACACAGAAAAGCAGAGAATTTTTGCATAGTAAACCTTTATTCACTGTGTGTGTGTGCTCAGTCACCAAGTCAAGTTTGCGACCCGACTGTAGCCCACCAGGCTCCTCTGTCCTTGGGATTTCCCAGGCAAGAATACCAGAGTGGGGTTGCCATTCCCTTCTCCAGGGGATCTTCCCAACCTAGGGATCGAATCCTGCATTGTCAGGCAGATTCTTTACCGCTGAGCTGCTAGTGACACCCCAGAGAGGATGTTACAAAAAGAATAGTAGTATGGGCAGCACAGGAATATGGCAAGAACCTTGAAGCTGATGTGCAAATGAATGAAATTTGGAAAACAATGAGGTAATGACTGAAAAGACTGCTCCAAACTCATAATTCCTAGAAGTCAAGGACCAAGCTTTAATCCATTTCCAATATCTCCTCCAGAACCTTATGCAGCACATAGAACATAGAGGATCCTCTACAAACACGCTACTATTTGGAAGGTAATTCTTATTATAAATACCGTTTGAGCCTTGGTGCTTCCTGGCTCTAAAACCAAACACATGAGTAGATGCCCCCAGGCAGATAAGAGTGAGATCCACCCTAAATAATCAGGAGTCAGAGCCAAGGACAGAATAAACCCTGAGAAGCTTTGCGAGGATAAAAGATATTGTTTGCACACTGTGCATCTGAAAGCAAGCAAAGTCTATAATTTAGTCCATTTGCCTTATTTATCTTCATTATATTTTTGCATTTCTCCTGTAGGCCTCTCCTCTACCCAGGCTGTCATGTAGATAAAAGATATATCCAAAGAAGGATGAAATAATAGAGAAAAGTGAGGGATAGGAGCAAACTATGGACTCACCTCATCTTTGGTGTGTCTGCCTCTGGAAGAGCAGTGCCGTTGGGGGCACCTGCTGATGCTTTTATGTCCCCAGTATCTCACTCCACCCCCTTCTTGATTTTGTAATTGCTGTGTCTCCACACTTTGGCCTTATTAAGGTTAGTCACATTTTCCGGTAAAAAAGCCACAAACAACTTCCCTGTTAAAGAGTCCAGCTCTTGCTTCATGCTAAAGGTTCCTCTGGTGTTCTTCATGCTTGAGCCAAAGAATCCTGGCCATATCACTACCCCATGCAGCTGCCAAAGCGTTTCCCGAAATGAGCCAGTGTGCAGGACTGGGGGAGGAACCGTCAATCTGGGTCTCTTTGTTCTGAATGCTTTTTGGCACTGAACAAAGCCCTTCTTGGGGTTGTTTCAAATCCATTAGAGACACTCCTGCAACCTGGCTGAGACAGGGCTCTTAAGTAAGCATTTCCTTTTCACAATCATGTCCTCCACACTGTGTTGCCATCTCCCTATTCTGCAAAGCTTTCCAACCTGAAATCAGTAAAATGTACTCATTGTGTCTTCTCTGGTTGCTTGTTTCAACAAATCACACAGAATGATTAAGGCTATAGTGTAGATGCAAACCATACTCAATGGCAGTGGTTATCATGGTTTTATTCTTGTTGTTGTTCAGTTGCTCAGTCGTGTCCAACTCTTTGCAACCCCATGGTTGCACGCCAGGTTTCCCTGTCCTTCACTATCTCCCAGAGTTTGCTCAAACTCATGTCCATTGAGTCAGTGATGCCATCCAACCAGCTCATCCTGTCACCTGCTTCTCCTCCTGCCTTCAATCTTTCCCAGCATCAGGGTCTTTTCCAGTAAGTCAGCTCTTCGCATCAGGTAGTCAAGCTATTGGAGCTTCAGCTTCAGCATCAGTCCTTCCAATGAATATTTAGGGTTGATTTCCTTTAGAATTGACTGATTTGATCTCCTTGCTGTCCACAGGACTCTCAAGAGTCCTCTCCAACACCACAGTTCAAAAGCATCAATTCTTTGGCACTCAGCCTTCTTTATATTCCAACTCTCACATTCGTACATGACTACTGGAAAAACCATAGCTTTAACTATACAGACCTTGTTGGCAAAGTGATGTCTGTACTTTTTAATACGCTATCTAGGTTTGTCATAGCTTTTCTTGCAAGGAGCAAGCATCTTTTAATTTCATGGCTGCAGTCACTGTCCACAGTGATTTTGGAGCCCCAGAAAATAAATGAAGTCTGTCACTGTTTCCATTGTTTCCCCATTTATTTGCCATGAGGTGATGGGACTAGATGCCATGATCTTAGTTTTTTCAATGTTGCATTTTAGGCCGATTTTCACTGTCCTCTTTCACCTTCATCAAGAGGCTCTTTAATTCCTCTTCATTTTCTGCCATAAGGGTGGTGTCATCTGCATATCTGAAGTTATTGATATTTCTCCTGGCAATCTTGATTCCAGTTTGAGCTTCAGCCAGGCCGGCATTTCACATGATGTACTCTGCATGTCAGTTAAATGAGGTGACAATATACAGCCTTAATGTATTCCTTTCCAAATTTTTTTTTAAAATAAATTTATTTATTTTAGTTGGGGGCTAATTACTTTACAATATTGTAGTGGTTTTTGCCATACATTGACATGAATCAGCCATGGGTTTACGTGTGTTCCCCATCCTGAACTCCCCTCCCCCTTTCCAAATTTTAAACCAGTCAGTTGTTCCAGGTCCATTTTTAACTGTTGCTTCTTGACCTGCATACAGGTTTCTCAGGTGGTAAGTAAGGTGATCTAGTATTCCCAACTCTTTAAAAATTTATAGTGATCCAGTAATCAATCCAAATAGGTGGAGAGAAAAGTAGATATACTTCAGTCAAATGTCTGCAGCTGAGTGCTATTCAATTTTAATAACACTCATTTCATTTATAAAAGCCCAATGGTTCTTAGAGTGTGCAGAATAATCCCTCTGGGATATTTAAGGTGGCGCTGATGTAATAGCAAAATAACTGGAAACAGCACAAATGGCTAATAATGTGTAATCTATTTGTATAACAAGATTACACAGCCATGAGAATGAATGAACTATGAAAGAACATGGATAGTTTTATAAACATAATTTTTAAAGAGAACTTCAAGTTTCAGGAAACTATATTGTGAGTGATACTGCTTTTATAGAGCTCAAAACCAAGCAAACTCAGTAATGGATTCTAAAATATGACACCAAAATTGCAAGCAGCAAAAAGAAAAATGGATAAATTGGGCTTCATCAAAATTAAAAACTTTTGTGCATCAAAAGATAATATCAAGAAAGTAAAAAGATAATCTACGAATAGGAGAAAATTTTTACAAATCATGTATCCAGTAAGGATTTACTATCCAGACTATATAAAGAACTCTTACAGCAACAAAATGAAAAACAACCCAATTAAACATGAACAAGTGATATGAATAAACATTTTTCCAGGAAAGACATACAAAAATGGTCAGCAAGTACATGAAAAATGATCAACACTGTTGGAAAACATCATTAAGGACATGCAAACCTGCAAGATACCACCTTACACCTACCAGCATGTGTGTGTGTGCGGTCAGTCGTGTCCAACTCTTGATGACCCCATGGAGTATAGCCCACCAGGCTCCTCTCCATGGAATTTTCCAGGCAAGGATACTGGAGCAGGTTGCCATTTCCTCCTCCAGGGGATCTTCTCAACCCAGTGATCAAACCCCAGCATTGGTAGGCGGGTTCTTTACCACTGAGCCACCTGGGAAGCCTCCACCTACAAGTATGGCTACAATTAAAAGAAAAAAAATATTTAAGTCTTGGCAAGAATGTGGAGAAATTGGAACTCCCAGACATTGCTGGTGGGAATGTAAAATGGAGTAGTATTTGGAAAACAGTATGATGGTTCCTCAAAATGCTAACCTAGAATTATTAATACCATATGATCCAGCGATTCCATCTCTAGGTATTTAACCCAAAACAATTGAAAAGGGACTCAAACAGATTCTTGTACACCAGTGTTCATTGCAACATGATTCACAATATCCAAGGGTAGAAACAACTCAAATGTCCTTCAACAGATGAATGGATAAAAATACATACAGTGGAATATTGTTCACTTATAAGAAGTTCTGATATATGCCATGACATGAATAAACTTTGAAAATATTATGTGAAGTGAAAGAAACCAGAAACAAACAAAACACAAATGCATGATTCCACTTGTATAAAATGTCTAGAAAAGGGAAAATCATCAAGGCAGAGAGTAGAATAGAGGTCACCAGGGGTGAGGGGTAGGGGTATGTGCAGCAGGGGAAGAAAAGGGGAGTTATTGCTTAATGGGTACAGAGTTTCTGTTTGGAATGATGAAAAAGTTTTGGAAACGGTGGTTGCACAACATTGCAAATACAATGAATGCCACTGAGTTGTATACTTCAAAACTGTTAAAATCAGAAATTTCATATTATATATATTTTATTACAATAAAAAATTCAAAAAAAGATGGTGAACTTTTTCCTGGTCAATTAAAAAAAAAAACAAAACAAGCAATACTAAACAATATAATGTAGAGACATAGATGCCAAGAAGACAAAAACTTTATTTTTAAAAATTTTAATAGAACGGAAAACACAAAATGTAAAATGTTACCTCTCATAGGGAGGCAGAAGGAGGGCATAAGAGAGAGGCATGTAGGTAAATATAAATACAAATGCATTCTTGTTAATGATCCAGCTTTTGGACTGGGTAATAGGCTCATGAAAGTACATTTTATTGTGCTTTATTTTAAAAAAGACGTATCACATGTATACACGTATATATCTCACATACAGTATTTATGTACTGTCCTTAGTCACTCAGTCATGTCCGACTCTTTGTGGCCCCATTGATTGTAGCCCACCAGGCTTCTCTGTCCATGGGGGTTCTCCAGGCAAGAATACTGGAGTGGGTTGCCATTCCCTTCTCCAGGAGATCTTCCCAGCCCAGGGATTAAACGCAGGTCTCCCGTATTGCAGGCATCTGGATTCTTTACCCTCTGAGCCACCAGGGAATCAAATAACATTTAAAAATATGAAGGTAGAGGAATCACCTGATAGACTTAAGAAGCAAAGCCATAGCCCCTCCTTCCAGAGATGTGATTCAGCACATCTGAGCAGAGTCTGTGTATCTGCATTCTAAATAGCCATAACTTCTGGCCTGCACAACCACTCGGTTCCATGGTCCCATGAAATGAGGCAGAGGCTTTCTCTTTGGGGTGCAGCTGCCTCTTGTAAGGGATCTAAAATGAAATATTTCTCACCACCACTATCGACTGAAAATTCAGGTGCACAAAAATTTGCACTTCTCTTCCAAACAAAACCTGAACTCTGTTACACCAACCCCAGCTCTGGGGCAACAAGGGAAATTTACAGCCTCCCTGCCCTGGGTATTTTTTATTAGCTTTAACAATAAGCTGCTTGACAGTAAAGCTGCTTTAAACATTCTTGCACATGTCTTTCGGTGGATGCATTATTTCTCTTGGGTAAATACTTTGTTGTGTCAACGGTGGGAATGTATTTAGCTTTGATATTAATAGATACTACCAAACAGTTCTCCAGTATACATTCCCAACAGCAACATGACAAAGCTCTTACTGATCCATATCCTTGCCAATGCATTACAGTTTTAGCCATTCTGGTGCAGTGAAATATAATAATGGCTTTAATTTGCATTTCCTGGACATCAAATGATATGTACTCTTTTTTGTATTCTTGTTGCTCCTTTTAGATATCCTCTCTATGAAATGTCTTTGTTGATTTGATTTAGGAGTTTTTTTTTCTAAGATATTTTGAACACTGATCTTCTGTTAGGTAAATGTATTGTCAACATCTTTCATTCTAAGACATGTCTTTTAACACTCTTCATTGTGTATTTTGATGAACAGAAGTACAGTAGTTCTGAATTTTAATAAGTCCTAATTTATCAGTGTTCTAAATTTTATGGTGAGTGTTTTTTTGTGTCCTAATTAAGAAATCTTCACCTATAAGATTATGACAACATTCTCTCTTTTTAAAAAATCTTTTTATTTTGTATTGGGGTATAGCCAGTTAACAAAAAATGTTGTGATAGTTTCAGGTGAACAGCCAAGAAACTCAGCCATACATATACATGTATCCATTCTCCCCCAAACTCCTTCCCATCCAGGCTGCCACATAACACTGAGCAGAGTTCCATGTGCTCCATGGTAGGTCCTTGTTGGTTATCCATCTTAAATACAGCAGTCTGTACATGTCCATCCCAAACTCCCTAGCTATCCCTTTCCCCCATCCTTCCCCCCCGAGACAACCATAAGCTCTATAACATTCTCTTAAATTTTATTCTAGAAGTCTGTGATCTATACGGAATTAATGTTCGTGTATGATGTGAGATGAAAGTTCAGGTTTATCTTTCCATATAGATAAGCAATTGCTCCAATAGAATTTTCTATAATGATCATCCTTTGCCCCTAATTTGCAGAGGTGTCTTTGTTAGAAGTTAGATGACCAAATATGTGTTGGTCTCTTTCTATATTCTTTATTTAGTTCCATGAATCTGTTTGTTTAATCTTGGGCCAAAGTCACAGTTTTACTAAGGAACAGTTAATAGAAAATCTTGCTATCTGGTATTTTGTTATTGCTTAGTCACCAAGTCGTGTCCGACTCTTTTATGATCCCATGGACTGTAGCCCGCCAGGCTCCTCTGTCCATGGGATTTTGCAGGTAAGAATACTGGAGTGGATAGCCATTCTGTTCTCCAGGGGATCTTCCTGACCCAGGGATCGAACCCCAGTCTCCTCAATTGCACTCAGATTCTTTACCATCTGAGCCACCAGGGAAGCCCATCTGGTATTTTAGGTATTCCAAATTTATTCTTCTTCCTCAAGATTGTTCTGACTGACTCCTCTAGGTCCTTTGCATTTCATATAAATTTTAGTTTTTATTGGAGTATAGTTGATGTACAATGTTGTGTTAGTTTCTGCTGTACAGCACAGTGAATCAGTTATACATATACATATATCCACTCTTTTTCAGGTTCTATTCCTATATAGATCGTCACAGAGTATTGAGTAGAGTTCCCTGTGCGATTCAGTAGGTCCTTATCAGTTATCTATTTTATATATAGTAGTGTATATATGTCAGTCCTAATCTTCCAATTTATCCCTCCCTTCCCCCTTGGTAACCTTAGGTTTGTTTTCTACATCTGTGACTCTATTTCTGTCTTATAAATAGGTTCATTTGTACCATTTTTTTTAGATTCCACATATAAGTAATACCTTGTAATATTTGTATTTCTCTGACTTCAGTTTAGTTCAGTCGCTCAGTCGTGTCCGACTCTTTGTGACCCCATGAATTGCAGCACGCCAGGCCTCTCTGTCCATCACCAACTCCCGGAGTCTACCCAAACCCATGTCCATCGAGTCGGTGATGCCATCCAACCATCTCATCCTCTGTCGTCCCCTTCTCTTCCCGCCCCCAATCCTACCCAGCATTAGGGTCTTTTCCAATGAGTCAGCCCTTCGCATGAGGTGCCCAAAGTATTGGAGTTTCAGCTTCAACGTCAGACCTTCCAATGAACACCCAGGATTGATCTCTTTTAGGATGGATTGATTGGATCTCCTTGCAGTCCAAGGGACTCTCAAGAGTCTTCTCCAACACCACAGTTCAAAAGCATCAATTCTGCGGCGCTCAGCTTTCTTCACCGTCCAACTCTCACATCCATGCATGACCACTGCAAAAACCATAGCCTTGACTAGACGTACTTTTGTTGGCAAAGTAATGTCTCTGCTTTTAAATATGCTGTCTAGGTTGGCTATAACCTTCCTTCCAAGGAGTAAGCGTCTTTTAATTTCATGGCTGCAATCACCATCAGCAGTGATTTTGGAGCCCAAAAAAATAAAGTCTTACACTGTTTCCACTGTTTCCCCATCTATTTCCCATGAAGTGATGGGACCAGATGCCATGATCTTAGTTTTCTGAACGTTGAGCTTTTAGCCAACTTTTTTACTCTCCTCTTTCACCTTCATCAAGAGGCTCTTTAGTTCTTCTTCACTTTCTGCCATAAGGGTGGTGTCATCCGCATATCTGAGGTTATTGATATTTCTCCCAGCAATCTTGATTCCAGCTTGTGTTTCTTCCAGCCCAGTGTTTCTCATGATGTACTCTGCATATAAGTTAAATAAGCAGGGTGACAATATACAGCCTTGACGTACTCCTTTTCCTATTTGGAACCAGTCTTTTGTTCCATGTCCATGTCCATGTTTCTCTGATTTACTTCACTCCTATAACAATCTCTAGATCCATCTGTGTTGCTGCAAATAGTATTATTTAATTTTTTTTATGGCTGAGTAATATTCCATTGTATATACATATACCATGTCTCCTTTATCCATTCCTCTGTCGATGGACCTTTAGGGCGCTTCCATGTCCTGGTTATTATAAATAGTGCAGCAATGAACATTGAGGTACATGTGTTTTTTCAAATTATGATTTTCTCTGGATATAGGCCCAGGAGTGGGATTGCTGGATCCTACGGTACCTCTATTTTTAGGTTTTTAAGGAACCTCTATACTGTTCTCCATAGTGGCTATACCAATTTACTTTCCCACTAACAGTGTAAGAGGCTTCCTTTTTCTCCACACCTTCTCCAGCATTTAGTTTGTAGATTTTTTGGTGATGGCCATTCTGGTGGGTGTGAAAACTTCATTGTAGTTTTGATTTGCAGTTCTCTAATAATTAGTCATGTTGAACATCTCTTCATGTGCCTCTTGGCCATCTGTGTATCTTCTTTGGAAAAATGTCTATTTAGATCATCTATCCATTTTTTGATTGGGTTGTTTGTTTTTTTGATAATGAGCTGCATGTGCTGTTTCTGTATTTTAGAGGTTAATTCCTTGTTAGTCACTTCATTTGCAAATATTTTCTCCCATTTTGTGAGTTGTCTTTTCATTTTGTTTATGGTTTCTTTTGCTATGCAAAAGGTTTTAAGTTTAATTAGGTCTCACTTGTTTATTTTGCTTTTATTTTCATTACTCTTAAGAGGTGGATCAAAAGAGATCTTGCTGTGATTTCTTGCACCTCTTTCATTAAATTTATTCCCGAGTATTTGATTATTATGCTATCATAACTGATATTTTCATTTAATGTGCTGTTTATTACTAATATAGAAAAACAATTAATTTCAAATTATTGACCTTGTATCTAGCAACTTTGGTAAACTCACTAATTAAATCTAATGTTTTGATTAATTAATTAACTAATTAATGTTTTGATTAATTTTTTGGTACACAGTCATGCTATTTGCCAATAATGGCTCTTTTACTTCTTTTCTAATCTTTAACTTTTAAATCTTATTTCTTTTTCTCACTCTTTTGCACTAACTAGGATTTTCATTACAGTGTTACCTAGAAGTGGCAAGTGGACATCCTAGTCTTGTTCCCAAGCCCAAGGAGGCAAAAAGCATTCAAAATGTCACTCTTAAGTTAGTTGTAGACTTGTTTTGTTTTGAGGTTAGTTTTGTTGTGTTTTTTGCTGCTGCTGCTGCTGCTAAGTCACTTCAGTCGTGTCCGACTCTGTGCGACCCCATAAACGGCAGCCCACCAGGCTCCGCCGTCCCTGGGATTCTCCAGGCAAGAATACTGGAGTGGGTTGCCGTTTCCTTCTCCAGTGCATGAAAGGGAAAAGTGAAAGTGAAGTTGCTCAGTCGTGTCCGACTCTTAGCGACCCCATGGACTAAAGCCTGCCAGGCTCCTCCGTCCATGGGATTTTCCAGGCAAAAGAGTACTGGAGTGGGGTGCCATTGCCTGTTTTTTAAATATCCTTTATAAGATTATGGAAGTTTCTTTCTAGTCTTAGTTTGTTGAAGTGGGCTTTTTTTTTTTAACATTAAGAGATACCAAATGCTTTTTCTTTTTTTAATTATTTTAATTGGAGGCTAATTAGTTTACAATATTGTAGTGGTCTTTGCCATACATTGACATGAATCAGCCATGGGTGTACATGTGTTCCCCATCCTGAACCCCCCTCCCACCTCCCTCCCCATCCCATCACTCAGGGTCATCCCAGTGCACCAGCCCTGAGCGCCCTGTCTCATGCATCGAACCTGGACTGGCGATCTATTTCACATATGGTAATATATATGTTTCAATGCTATTCTCTCAAATCATCCCACCCTCACCTTCTCCCACAGGGTCCAAAAGTCTGTTCTTTACATCTGTGTCTCTTTTGGTGTCTCGCATATAGGGTCATCATTACCATCTTTCTAAATTCCATATATATGCGTTTCATCCACCTCATTAGAACTGATTTAAATGCATTCTTTTTAATAGCCGAGTAATATTCCATTGTGTATATGTAGTCTTTCCCATTCTATTATTTTCCTCTATTTCTTTGCATTGATCACTGAGGAAGGCTTTCTTATCTCTCTTTGCTATTTGGAACTCTGCATTCAAATGTGTATATATTTCCCTTTCTCCTTTGCCTTTAGCTTCTCTTCTTTTCTCAGCTATTTGTAATGCCTCCTCAGACAACCATTTTGCCTTTTTGCATTTCTTTTTCTTGGGGGTGGTCTTGATCAGTGCCTCCTGTACAGTGTCACAAGCCTCCGTCCATAGTTCTTCAGGCACTCTGTCTATCAGATTAGTCCCTTGAATCTATTTCTCACTTCCACTGTACAGTCTTAAGGGATTTAATTTAGGTCATACCATAACTTCATGGCAGATAGATGGGGAAACAGTGGAAACAGTGGCTGACTTTATTTTTCTGGGCTCCAAAATCACTGCAGATGGTGACTGCAGCCATGAAATTAAAAGACGCTTACTCCTTGGAAGGAAAGTTATGACCAACCTAGATAGCATATTAAAAAGCAGAGACATTACTTTGCCAACAAAGGTCTGTCTACTCAAGGCTATGGTTTTTGCAGTAGTCATGTATGGATGTGAGAGTTGGTCTATAAAGAAAGCTGAGCACCGAAGAATTGATGCTTTTGAACTGTGGTGTTAGAGAAGGCTCTTGAGAGTTCCTTGGACTGCAAGGAGATCCAACCAGTCCACCCTAAAGGAGATCAGTCCTGGGTATTCATTGGAAGGACTGATGTTGAAGCTGAAAACTCCAATACTTTGACCACCTGATGTGAAGAGCTGACTCATTGGAAAAGCCTCTGATGCTGGGAAAGATTGAGGGTCGGAGGAAGTGACAACAGAGGATGAGATGGCTGGATGGCATCATCAACTCGATGGACATGGGTTTGGGTGGACTCCGGGAGTTGGTGATGGACAGAGAGGCCTGGCGTGCTGTGGTTCATGGGGTCACAAAGAGTCAGACACGACTGAGTGAACTGAACTGAACTGAGGTGATTCCAAATGCAAGCAAAGTTTGGGAACCACTGTCATATTTCCTCTAATTTAATATGCTATGAATTGTAAGAAAAAGAAAACTCTTGTCAATTAGTCACTGACAAAATGCCTAAGATCCCATCAATTTTTGTTGTTGCTCAGTCTTGTCCAACTCTTTGCGACCCCATGGACTGCAGCATGCCAGGTTCCTCTGTCCACCACTATCTCCCAGAGTTTGCTCAAATTCATTTCCATTGAGTCAGTGATGCTATCTAACCATCTCATCCTCTGCCACCCCCTTCTCCTTTTGCCTTCAACTTTCCCAGCATCAGGGTCTTTTCCAATGAGTTGGCTCTTTGCATCAGGTGGCCAAAGTATTGGAGCTTCATCTTTTCAGCGTCAGTCCTTCCAGTGAATATTCAGGGTTGATATTGACTGTTTTGATTGACTTTAGGATTGACTGTTTTGATCTCCTGGCTGTCCAAGCAACTCTCAAGAGTCTTCTCCAGCACCACAATTTGAAAGCATAAATTCTTCGGCACTCAGCATTTATAGTCCAACTCTCACATCCATACATGGCTACTGGAAAAAAAATAGCTTTGACCTTTGTTGGCAAAGTGATGTCTCTGCTTTTTAATATGCTGTCTAGGTTTGTCATAGCTTTCCTTCCAGGGAGCAAGCATCTTTTAATTTCATGGCTGCAAGAAAGAAAAACAACAATACAGTATACTAGTGCATATATATGGAATTTGAAGGATGGTGACGATAACCCTATATGCAAGACAGAATAAGAGATGCAGATGCATAGAACAGTCTTATGGACTCTGAGGGAGAAGGTGAGGGTGGGACGTTCTGGGAGAATAGCATTGGAACATGTGTATATTATCATATGTGAAACAGAACACCATTCCATGTTCGATGCATGAGACAAATGCTCAGGACTGGGGCAATGGGATGACCCAGAGGGATGGGATGGGGAGGGAAGTGGGAGGGGGATCCAGGAAGGGGAACACATGTGGGCCCATGGCTGATTCGTGTCGATGTATGGCAGAAACTACTACAGTATTGTAGAGTAATTAGCTCCCAACTAAAATAAATTAAAAAATAAAAAAATAAAAAAAAAAATAATAATTTCATGGCTGCAGTCACTGTCCACAGTAATTTTGGAGCCCAAGAAAATAAAATCTGTAACTGCTTTCACTTTTCCCCTTCTGTTTGCCATGAAGTGATGGGACTGGATGCCATGATCTTAGTTTTTTTTAATGTTGAATTTAAAGCCAAATTTTTCACTCTCCTCTTTCACCTTCATCAAAAGGCTCTTTAGTTCCTGTTTTCTTTCTGCCATTAGAGTGGTATTATCTGCATATCTGGGTTGTTGATATTTCTCCCAGCAATCTTGATTCCAGCTTGTGATTCATCCAGCCCAGCATTTCACGTGATATACTCTGCATAGAAGTTAAATAAGTGGAGTGACCATATACAGCCTTGTCATACTTCTTTCTCAGTTTGGAACCAGTCAGTTGTTCCATGTCCGGTTCTACCTGTTGCTTCCTGATGCACATAGAGACAGGTTTCTCAGGAAGCAGTTAAGGTGGTCTGGTACTCCCATGTCTTTAAGAATTTTCCACAGTTTGTTGTGATCCACAAAGTCAAAACCTTTAGCATAGACAATGAAGCTGAAATAGATGTTTTTCTGGAATTCCCTTGCTTTCTCCATGATCCAGCAAATCAATGTAAGATGCATCTCAATTTCAGAAGAGTTAAAATGGAACAATAATCAACATCTTAGAACTGTTGAAACCCTGCAGTCACAAGTGCATGGACAGCGATGGAATGAGACCATTGGATTTTCCCAGGAGTATACCTGACCCTAGAACAGAATGACTAGTTGGATGTTGAATTCAGAACAGTACATGTTGTTCAACATTTCAGTTTGTCTCAATAAGAAAATTAAACAAAGATGTTTCCACTGTTATGCCTCTCTCTAGATTATCTCCCTTTTCCTCAGGGACTGGGGAACAGGAACCACGAAATCCTGCTGTCCCCGGATTATGGACATCAGTTCCCAGCAATATTTCTTTTTTTTTTTTCTTTTCCCAGCAATACTTCTTTAGTGCCAGCAATTCTCTTTGCAAAAACTGGGCCACTGGCAGACACACATGCAGGTATTTCAGATCTTTTAAAAAGCTTCTCGAAAGTAGCATCAACCCTGACACTTTATAAATGAGGAACTTCCAAGTTTCAGGGTTCTAAATCAAATATTATCCTTGGACCAGCTTCCCATTGGTAAGGACAGCCAAACAGATTTTGACAGACTTCAAACATAATCTGCCTTCTCTAGTATGAAATTGGTCAGGGATCAGAGTGTAAGGATCTTAGGATAAGTTTAAAAACTTGAATCTATATTCAGAAGAATTTGTGTAAATTTTCCTCAGTTTCTTCAACCTCATCCATAGGACAGAAAGCAAGGCCTTCTTCTAGGCTCCTGGAAACAAGGTAGGGGCCAGGTTGGCATTTGTTTTTCACCTTAATCACTACACCCAGCAGCGCCCTGCACACGCACACGCGTGCGCACACACACACACACACACACACACTCAGTCAATTCAGTTTGCCAAATTGAACAAGTAATAACGAGTAATAAACAGCCTCTACCCTCAAAAAGTTCAGAGAGGTGGAAAAACGACTACCACAATATAATTAGATGCTGCCAGTCCCATCAGCTTCCATCTGTAATAAAGACTGGGTCCTCAGAAGCGTGAAAGCCGTCAGCAGAACCAGCTCTACAAGTATCTCCAGAGAGCGGGCACCCAAGTCGTAATAATAATCGCTAAACATTGTTGGAGTCCTTCCTATGTGCCAGGCACTGCTGTGTGTGCTTTCTTTGTGTTTGTTCACTTAATTCTTCAACAACCCTGAAGCAGATTAGCCTTTTATTACCTAATAACCTCATTTTTACACCTGAGCACAGAGAGGATATGGAACTTGCTCAGGGTAGCACAGCTAGTAAGTAGAGCAGGCAGGATTCAAACCTGGGCAGAGCAGCCCCGGGCCATTCGAAGGTTCTGCTTCCCCTACGTGAGGAACGTTGCATGATTTTCAGGGCCTCCTCACAGCAGCAGCCTTGAGTTCTCACAATTAGAGTCACTTTTAAGGGTCCATTAGAAACAAATCCTTTACCGAATTAAGGCGTTACTTACCAGAAAGGGATAGCAAACTCGCTAGCCGACCTCACTAGTCAGAGTAAGGGTATCAGTTCTGAGTGGCTATCAAAGCTTGTTAAGAACCATTGTTGTTTTTAGTCACTAAGTCCTGTCTACACATTGTTCTTTTTAGTCACTAAGTCCTGTCGACACATTGTTCTTTTTAGTCACTAAGTCCTGTCAACTCTTTTGTGACCCCGTGGACTGTAGCCCACCAGGCTCCTCTGTCCATGGAATTTCCCAAACAAGAATATTGGAGTGGGTTGCCATTTCCTCCTCCAGGGGATCTTCCCAATTCAGGGATTGAATCCTCTCCTGCCCTGGCAGGTGGATTCTTTATCACTGAGCCACCAGGGAAGCCCAGTGTATCATTAAAACCAGGACCCAGGCAGTGACATCCAGCAGAGAGGGCAGAGGAGACCCTAAAGCACTGGTACCCAAAGCTGGAGAAGCCTGATGCTGCAGAGAAGTGGGGAAGTGGGGAAAGAGCATGTGGGCCATGGCAGCAAAACACATTAGGAAATAGACCAGGGAAGCTGCCTGGCAAGCATTTGGGAACAGTCAACCCTGGGTGCCAGCGAGGCTCTGGGAAGAGTTGATCCCAGATCCACCCCAGACCCATGACAGATCTCTCTAGAAGGAATGGTGGTAAAATTGGGCTCTGCTTTTGACTCAGTGCAAGAAATCAGGAATTCGCCTAATTATGGCAGCAGGAAATAGTATGAAATTAGTCCTGGCCACAGGGCACTGAGTGTAGCTGTAACCTGCTAAGCCCTCAGGCAGCCCTCCTCTCTGCTAGGGAACCCTGGGCTCATTCTCTGTTGTTGGGTATGACCCAGTGGATTCTGACCAGTTGTGTTTGTACAGTTGACCCTTGAACAAGGGTTTGAACTGCATGGGTCCACTTATACACAAGTATTTTTCAATAAATGCATATGATAGTTCTGCACGATTTCTGGTTGGTTGAATTCAGGAACTATAAAGTTATACACGGATTTTGGACTGCACAGAAGTCAATGCCCCAACCCCCACATTGTTCAAGGATCAACTGAATTTGTGTCTTCTGAGATTTGGAAAGATGGTGGAGAACTCAGTTATCTTCATTCCAAACACATAGCACCACTGACAGGAAGTAGGATCTCAATAAGTGATTCTTAGAGGAATGAGCAAGTGAAAGAATGAATGAATAAGGGTCAGCTGTATTCACACACACATACGTGTATACATACATGTGTGTATGTGTGCATAGAACCATATATTTGTTTGGTTCTTGTGTTTGTTTTTTAATGGTTGTATCAGAGTCTCAACTGTAGTTGAAATTCTGGTCTAACTACAGTGAAGTTTTTAGGATCCAAAACATGGATGCCACACTTTTTACTCTGTTCAGGTAGGAAGATGTCACTAAATCCAAAAGCCCAACAAATTCAACCTCCAAGAGATGGTCAAAGCTTGACAGGCTACCCAGCTTCTCAGATGACCAAGGGCTGAAATGGCAGTACCTCAGTTATAGCTTGTGCATGCCTGGGCAGGAAGGGGGTCGTGCTGCCCCAGGAGGCCTTTTGCCCCTCCACCCATAGCTTTGTTCCTGAGCCCAACCCAGTTGACCCCAGTGGTGGCAGTGGTGTGGGCAGATGGCCTTCATGTGCTGTAAGTTCCTGTTTCCTGTGGGACACTTGCCAAATGGGGTTTTCAACACCCAGGAAACCTCTCCCTATCAGGCAAGATTGCAAGGAGTTTGTATGTTAATTGCATCCCCCCTCCCCCGCCCCATAAGGCCCTGCCCTTTGGAACCTGGCCCTGGTGTTGCTGCCCAGGTATTTCACAAACACCCGTTTTGCGCCAATCCAGGGGTGTTCCCATCCTGCCCTGCACACCCACACCTCTCGGCCCTGTCCCTCAGAGTCCTCTTACCTGTGACTACTACACTAATTTTATTTCCCACATCTACAAGTTTCTTACAAAAAATTTCCCTGACCACCAAGATTCCACAGGTAACATGATAGTCTGAGCATGTTCCCACACCGCGCTGGCCCCAGGGAGCTGCACCTGGACGAAGGAGAGCTCCTCACCGGATGAAATGTATCTCAGCCGAGTAGAAAGCAGATAATGTATCTCCAAAGCAAATACAAGATTACATAGATCTCAATCTGCCTTCTGTATTAGCTGGATTAAATTTGACTAAATATAAAGCAAAATCCCAATTAACAGTGACTTAACCACACAAGGTTTTATTTTCTCAAATAAAAGAGGCAGGGAAGTAAGCACACAGAACTAGTATGAAGCTCTTTCCAGCTTTTGCCTCTGGGTTGACCCTGATTCTCAGGTCTAAAAAGGCTGCCAAAGCTCTAGACATTATGTTCCAGGCAGCAGCAGACTTACTGGAAGTTGTACATAGTACCTTCACATGCATCTCACTGAGTAGAATTTAGTCACATATTCACACTCAGCTCCAGTGGAGATCAAAGGCTAAACGAAATATAGCCTGTATTCTGGGAATCCAGAATGTAGAACTGTTTATAAGACAACTGGACTCATCTCTTCAAAGGTGACTGCTTTAGATTTTAAAAGGCTAAAGAGGCATATAGATGAGCCTTTATGTATATATATATATATATAGAGAGAGAGAGAGAGAGAGAGAAAGAGAGAGAGAGAATGGTGAGAAGATTTGATCTGTTGGAGACAAGGTATAATGTAGGAATTGGTTTTTAGTCACTCATCCATGTCCAACTCTTTGCAACCCCATGGACTGCAGCCTGCCGAGTTCCTCTGTCTATGGGATTTTCCAGGCAAGAATACTGGAGTGGGTTGCCATTTCCTACTGCAGGAATCTTTCCAACCCAGGGGGTGAACTCGCTTCTCCTGTATTGCAGGTGGATTCTTTACCACTGAGCCACCAGGGAAGCCCCTAGGTGAGACTTGATTGATGCCAGAAGTTATTTTTAGGATGATAAGGAAGCCTGGAATACGGACTGAATGTTAGATGATATTAGAAAATCATGGCTAATTTTCTTAGGTGAGATCACAGAATTATGTTTTCAAAGGAACATATTCTTATTTTTAACAGATAGAAGCTACAAAGTACTTAGGAGTGAAGTGTCCTGACATCTACCACTTCCTTCAAAATGGTTCATCCATCTCTGAAAGAGGAGCAGCTATCCAGCTGAGTTGTTCTGCCTGGCACTGGGCCCCCCTAGGAGACCATCCTGTGAGTCTGAGAGCCACAGGCCTGGAGGGCAAGACCCAGGTCTGAGCAGCCTGCATGGAGCTGGCTGTGGGGCTCAGGGATCTACTGTAAAAACCTTTACATGGTACTTAGTATGTGAAACATGGGTCTATAGGTGTTTTACAAATATTTCCAAAAGGTGCTTTACAAAAAGTTACAAATATTAACTCATTTACACTTTATAATAACTCTGTAACAAAAATGTTTTTGGTACCCTCAAATTAAGGTGAGGAAACAAGAGGCACAGAGAGCTTAAGCAACTTGCCTAAGATCACACAGCTGGCATATGGCCGTCAGGATTCCAAACCAGGCAGTCCATTCTTAACCAAAACACTGTGCTGACTTTTCTTTTTTTTAATTGAGGTAAAATTTGCATATTATAAAAGTAACCATTTAAAATGTACAGTTCAGTGGCATTAAGTACATTCACAATATTGTACACCCATCTCATCCATCTAGTTCCAAAATATTTCATCTCCCCAAAGGGAAACCCCATACCCACTAGCAGTCACTCCTCATTCTTCCCTCTCCCCCACCCCTGGCAACCTCTAATTACTTTTTGACTCTTGGGTTTGCTTATTCTAGACATTTTATATAAATTGAATCATACAGTAAAAAAAAAAAAAAAAAAGGTTCATCTTGAGTTTGCCTGTTCTAGATATTTTATATAAATTGAATCATACAGTAAAAAAAAAAAGGTTCATCAAAATCAAAGTATATAAATAGGTTAAAAAATTGATAAGAAAAGCACAGAAAAGATAGAATTACTGAGTTTAAGTGAAGAGGGTATGAATATTTGTCACACTCTTCTTTCAACTTTTCTGATCTCTGAATGTCTTATAATAAAAATTGGAGGAGGGTAATTTTCTATTTGGTTTGACTGTTTTAGTCTTTACATGAACTTGACTGCCTCTTGGTAATCAGGAATGCTGTTCCTGTCAGCACTGTGGAGCCAACCAGTTCAGAGGGTCTGCAGTGAGTGGGTTCAATCTCCAGTCAATTAAACTTGGATTTCAGACAAACAAGTACATTTTTTATAAGTCCCAATTATTGCATGGGATGTGTTTATACCAAAAGCTTATTCATTGTTTATCTGGAATTCAAATTTAACTGGACATCCTGTTGTTTTCATTTGTTTTATTAAAACTGGCAACTCTTCTAATGAAGAGAATGAACGTGGCATAAGTAATGGTATTTGACTGCCAGGTTGTTGTTGCTTAGTCGCTAAGTTGTCTGGCTCTTGTGCAACCCCATGGACTGTAGCCCGCCCAGCTCCTCTGTCCAAGGAATTCTCCAGGCACGAATACTGGAGAGGATTGCCATTTCCTTCTCCAGGGGATCTTCCTGGCCCAGGGATTGAACCTGCATCTCCTGCGTTGGCAGGTGTATTCTTTACCGCTGACTCACCAGGGAAGCCCTGTGACCGCCAAGACTAGGTCATAAAAGGCGGTGTAGCTTCCACCTTGCGCTAGATCACTCGCTCTGGGAGAAGGCAGATGCCCTGGTGTGGAGACACTCAGGTAGCCCTTCATGCCAACAGCTAGCAACAGCTCCCGAGCTACATGCGTGAACCACTTCAGAAGTGAATCCTCCAGCCCCAGCAGAGCCTCGGGTGACTGTGGCCCTGGCCAACCTCATGGGAGACCCTGAGCCAGAGCCACCAACTCCTTTGCTCCTGAACTCCTGAGCCAACACTGTGTGGGACAGTAAATGATGGTTGCTTCAAATGCTACGTGTTGGATTTTCAGGCTCAGTCCTGGCTGGCACCGTGGTTCCTACAGAACATTACTCACCTCTATGGGGCTCTGAGCTTTGATTACTAGACCCCATTTAACCACCTTATTTCAGACCAATCAAGTGCCCAGGGCAAGTTTCTATGAACACTTTTTTATAAAAAGTAATGACAGGACTTCCCTGGCAGTCCAGCTGCTAAGACTTTACACTTCCACTGCAGGGAACACGGGTTCAATCCCTGGTTGGTGAACTAAGATCCCGCATGCCACCTGGTGTGGGGGGCGGAGAGGGGGTGAGTAATGGCACATAGACATCTTATCTGTAAAAGAAGATGGACTTTTGAGGGAGAAGAAAAGGGGCTAATAATACTTTTCAGAGGTCCTGTGAGGCCCTTTACCTTCATTTTAGCTGTAAATACAGGCCTGGTAATACCTATTTGCAGGACTTTTATGACAATTAGAAATAACATTTATAAGGAGAGTAGGATGTGCTGAGCCATAACCGCACTTAGTATTCAATCCTCAGAACAGCCTTCTGAGATGGGTTTCTTTTTCTCCCCATTTTACACATTGGGAGACTGAGGCACACAAAACTTACATGAATCCCCACAGCCAGAGGAGAGACCAGCAGGGCTGCCTGAGACAAGTGAGAATGGGTGAACTCAGGGAAAGCTACACCCAGTCTGTTGACCTTCCCTGTGGGTCTTTGTTGAAACACACACACACACACACACACACACACACACACACACACACACACATGAATGTGGCAAGCACTTTGGCTGCAGCCCAACACACACACACACACACACACACACACACACACACACACACACATGAATGTGGCAAGCACTTTGGCTGCAGCCCAACACACACACACACACACACACACACACACACACACACAGACATGAATGTGGCAAGCACTTTGGCTGCAGCCCAACACACACACACACACACACACACACACACACACACGAATGTGGCAAGCACTTTGGCTGCAGCCCAACACACACACACACACACACACACACACACACACACACACACACACACACACACAGACATGAATGTGGCAAGCACTTTGGCTGCAGCCCAAAGTGGCTTGCTAAACCCACAGTTCCTTGTTTCTCTTTCCACCAAGGAAGAGACATAATGAAAGCTATCCTCAATGAGAAAGTAGAGAAGGAACAAGTTTATTCCAGAGCAGTACTTGAAAATCCCCAGTGTGAAGCAGCCTAGAAGGAAAGGGGCCCTCTCTTACAAAGTTGTAGGAAAGGATAAACTGAACAATGCTCTCTAATGGCAATCTGGCAGTAACTATCAACATTCTAACCTTGGCCTGAGCGATAACCATTTCTGGGCATCTTTTCTACAGAAATTCTACTGGAAGAGCCCAAAGATACACAAAAAGGGACACCCTGCCATGCTGTGACTGAAAAATGAAACAGCCTGTCTACCCACAAGCAAATATTGATATATCTGTGCTGCAGAAACCCAAAGGGCTGATAGAAAGAGCAAGGTGGACTGAAGGAATGGACATTGAAGGACTGCCTGGTTGTATGGGGGAGAAAGCAAGTTGCAAAATAAGATTTAATTTACTAGTTATATTTAACTAATGGGAAATTGGCAGGGGATGCAAGAAGCAGCACTTTGAGTCCTTTGAATGTCTCCAACGTCTTCCTCCCCCAGCCAGAGAAAACTCTGCTTTTAAAGGGAAAATAAATGACCTCTTCCCTTGAAGGTTTTAAAGTTTTAACAAAATGGTCTAAAATTGTGTGTTTAGTCTGTCCAAAATTTTGTCTGTGAATGTAGGTGAAATACATTAACACCAGAAATAAAAAGCATATATCCATACAACTTTGAACCTAGTAGACTCTCAGTAAGTAATTATCTAGTAAAGATTTTAAAATTAAAATAAATAAGGGGGCTGGTGTGATTAGATGGGGCTTCCCAGGTAAAGTGGTAAAGTATCCACCTCCCAATGCAGGAGATGCAAGAGACATGAGTTTGATTCCTGGGTCAGGAAGATCCCCTGGAGAAGGGAATGGCAACCCACTTCAGTATTCTTGCCTGGAAAATCCCATGGACAGAGGAGCCTGGCAGGCTACAGTCCATGGGGTCGTGAAGAGTCAGACACAACTGAGCGACTAACATTTAACAGCAATGGGTATGCGTTTGCAAATACAAAGAAAAATGTCTGGAAAAATCTAGATAGATATAAAAGTTCATTGTGATTATCTCTGAGATGTGGAACTGTTTGAGGAGGGAAGGAGTGGACAACACTTATTTGGGGACTATACTGTTTAATTTATTAACAGGTATTCTCGTCACACCAAGTTTTTTAACTGTGTTTATTGTTATTTTTTAAATACTTTTGGTTGCACTGGGTCTTTGTTGCTGCACTCGGGCTTTCTCTAGCTGGGGTGGGGGGGTTGCTCCTCTGTTGTGGTGCTTAGGCTTCAGTAGTTGTGTGGGTTTTAGTTGCTCTGCAGCAGGTGGGCCCTTCCAGGACTGGGCATTGAACTCATGTCCGCCTGCATTGGTATGTGGATTCCTATCCTCTGTACCACCAGGGAAGTCTCTAAGATTCTTTTTAAAAAAAACAGGAAAAAGATCTTTGTATCAAAGGCAGCATGAGACTGGCTGTTGGTTTCTTGGCAGAAGGAGTGGGCAGAGGTTGAGGCTGAGATTAAACGATGAGACAAGGACATGTTATCTCTACGGCAGCTACAGGCCTCTCCACAGAGCTACTGAGAAATAAATTTAAAATAAAACCTGCACTGAGGTGACGTGAATAAATCTGCACTGCTGGCTGTGCAGGCGTGCTGACATCAGTAGCACTTCCCAGCGGAGGCTTTCAACCTCCCATCACCATCTGCTTTTTGGTTTTGAAAAGGTTAGCATTTTTGTTTCTTTAGGTAATGACGAGACCTCTTGGGCCTCTTGTCTAGTGTTGAAGACACTGCCTGCCCAGCAGTACCAGGCCACAGATTGTATAGCAGGGGAACAACCAGCCCATCTTCTGAACTGGGTCTCCCAAGATCGCCAGGATGAAATCCAGACCTGTGGTATCTCAGAATGTGACCTGGCTTGGAGACAGGGCCTTTACACAAGTAATGCAGTTAAAATGACCAGCATGACCAGTGTCCCTCAACGAAGAGGTCAGGACCCAGACACATGGAGGGCAGAGCACGTGCAGACACGGAGAAGACGGCCATCCATAAGCCCTATTCTTGCAACTTTTATCGACATTTGAAACATTTTCAAAATACAGTTAAAACTTTAAATAAAGATAGGATGAAAGAGAATCCAGCTCCTGGGAAGCCGACGGCAGATCCTGGAGGGCAGAGGCCTGGAATGACCTGCGGCTTCTAGGCAAGAGGGTTGCAACGTAAGTCCAGTTTTTCAATGACTTTATTTTACCATGATTTTCCCTCCAAATGTCTACTGTCCCTGTAATATTTAAGGATCCTGGACTGTGAATCTAGAAAGAATCAAGGACGCAGTTCTTGTCTGACAAGTGATTAAGGAAAGCCTCGCGTGGCTTCTGCTGACCGTCAGGCTTGGCTTTTACAGTCCAGGGAGGAGGGGCCCTTGTGGTCTGGGAATGTGGTCTCCTCTCTCCATCAGCCCGGAAGGCTCGCTTGATTTAGTGGGACAGTCCCCTCAACCAGTCCTCACCTCCGATGATCTGCCCCAATGGCGTCTGTGACTGTGGCAAAACCCTGCTCCCTGGAAAAAGAACAAAACCATTTCGGCAAATGATAAAGGAAAGGCCCAGCTCTTACTGGAAGCCCGCATTCAACCAGGCTCCATCTGGTCGGTGACTGCGCCTGCTTCGCTATCCCAAACATATGCCTCATCCCCTCTGAACTGTCTTCACCCAGGAATCTCCCCAGGTCTTCAAACCAGGAAGGGAATCCATTTTAAGTACTGACAGCTCCCTGACCTCAAGCCAGTGTTACCAAATTAACAGGAATGTGGCCAGAATGCCTTAGTCCTATAAACACCACTGCCGTGGAAGTTAATCTTTAATTCTTTGGCACTGTACGAGCTTTGTCAAAAGAGCAACAGGGAAATTTCCCCCTGCATTTGGGATGTACCCCTCAGATGCTTTTTGAATGAAAAATAGAGACAGGTGAAATCCCCTTGATTGAGTCATTCTGAGTTGGTTGATACCACATGAACCTCGCCTCGTTCAAGCCACACGTGGCCCCACTCACTTCAAAAGGGCCTCCAGCTCCCGCTTGACCCCACCGACCACGGGTGGGCCCCGGTAGGTGAGGGCCGTATACAGCTGCACCAGGGAGGCTCCAGCTCGGATCTTCTCCAGCGCATCCTGCCCGCTGCTGACACCGCCAACCCCGACGATGGGAACTCTGCCTGCAGAGAAGCACACGGGACATGGTGAGGAAAGGAGGGCAAGACGTGAGAACAGGAGCTCAGTCTGGCTCCAGCCCCAGCTCCCTGCTGAGGGCGGTGGTTCAGGAACCCCAGTCCCATCACAGCCCGGAGCCCGCACACACAGAGCTCTGACGACAGACATGGAGTCCTTGCCTTGGGTGAGTGCATACATCTCCCGGATGGTTTGTGTTGATAAATCCCTGAGGGGCTTCCCACTCAACCCTCCTGGTTCAGAGCGCAGGGCACCCTGGAGGCTGGCAGGGCGACTGTCTGTGGTGTTTGTGACGATCAGTCCATCGATGCCCAGCTGCAGGGGAAGACAGAGAAAGAGCCCCCCCGGTCAGGGCATGATGGACTTGGAGAAGCTTTCCAGGAGGTCTGAGACAGCGGCGGGCCGGGCACCCACACCTAAGCCCCCAGAAGCCAGAGCCAGACCAGGCCTCGCTCATTACACTTCCCGGGCAAGTGTCAGAATGGGCCTCAACATGACAGTAACAGCCATCACGTACCAACTGCCAGTACGGTTCCACCAGGATGGGGTTTAGTCCTTAGAACAACTCAGTCTAGAGTGTCCTGTGCCAAGGCCTGCAGGTAGTAAGAGGTGGAACTAGGACTTGAAGCAGGACTGCGGGGCTCAGTCTGGGTTTGCACTGGTCTCCGGTGACACGGAGACCCGGTGTTAGACTGGAGACAGAGCACTGCAGTCTGACCAAGGCTGGAGGATGCACAGCCTTTAAAGCCCTTGCTGGAGGAAGAAGAGGGAAGAAGCAGGAGAAAAGGACCCGTTCAAACACTGATTCAAACATTTACTTTATTACCGGCATATCTTGCTTTATGGCACTTCACTTTATTGTGCTTCACAGATACTGAGTTTTTTACAAGTTGAAGGTCTGTGGCAACCCTGCAGTATCAGATGATGGTTAGCATATTTTCAGCAATAAAATATTTTTTAATTCAATGACATACATTGTTTTGGACTTCCCTGGTGGTCTAGTGGGTAAGACTCCGTGCTCCCAATCCAGGAGGCCTGGGTTCAATTCCTGGTCAGATCCTGCATGCTGCAACTGAGTTCACATGCTGCAACTAAGACCCAGCCCAAGCATGTCAGGATGGCCTAGTGGTCTAAGGCGCCAGACTCAAGGTGTCTAAGACCCAGCGCAGCCAAAATAAATAAGTAAATAAACAAGTAAATATTTTTTTTAAGGGGAGGGGCAGTTCCCAGAATAGAGCTATCACCAGAGATATCTGCAAGGATCACTTTTTAAAAAATAAAAGGTATGTACATTGTTTTTTTTAGATGTAATGCTATTGCACACTGAGCAGGCTATACTGGCATAGTCTGTGTGCCCTGGGAAACCAAGAAGTTCCCATGACTTGCTTTATTGCAGTGGCAGAACTGAACTTCCTATATCTCTGAGGTATGCCTACATAGGAGCAGAAGAGCCTGGCAGGCTACAGTCCCTGGGGTCGCAAAAAGTCAGACATGACTCAGTGACTAAACAATAATGACTATATGTGATACACTCAATCGTGACAGACCATACCAGCCCGTAATATAACAGAAACTGCCATCCAGGCTAACCCAGCTGGTCAGGTGGCCTCTACAGGCAGTGAAGGGTGTCCCCAGGCCCTGACCCTCACCTCTCTCACCACACTGGCAATATCCTCCTTGTCCTCGGCTGTGAGGTCGGGAGCAATCTTCACCAGGACAGCTGGCTTGTGGGCCACCTTCAGGGCATCCCTCTCCTGCAGCACCTACAGCAACATGGGGCCAGAGATGGGGACCCTGAGACTGCAGCCTCCAATGTGACCCTGACCTGCAGCTGCAGACGGTGTGTCTTCACACCAGCTGTCACACTAAGGCACCAGCAGTTTCTCCTTCTCCGGAAACACCACTCTCAGTTATGCAAACAATCCCATCTAGATCTGATTCCATTCTTTTGAACCAAGGAATCCCTGAGAGTGAGTCCCTAATATCACTGGCATTGGCTAATACATTAAGGTTTATTGAGACTTTTGTCCCTAAAAGAGACAGCAAATTCAAGTACTGTTTGATGAAAAGTCATTCTATCATTCATTCATTTAATGTGCTAGATGCTAGGAACAGAGTGGTAAATGAGAGAGATGTCCCTGCTCTCATAGACACTGTGGATTAACAGCAGGGATAGATAACTGAGCAGTTGATTAATACTGAGCACAATCAGTGTTATATAGGGGATAAGGGGGAAGTGAGGGGTCCTATCTGGTCCAGGTCTTAAGGACAATTCCTCGATAGTAGATAGCGATGGTGAAGATTGGCCCTAGAGGATGAACAGTAGGTCAAACTAGTGGAGCGGGGCCTGGACATGTAATTGCCCACCTTGGTCAGCAGACGGCGCAGTTCGGCCTTTCCCTGAAGGCTCCGCAGCCCAGCCGTGTTGGGACTGGACACATTCACTACCAGGTAGTCAGCCAAGGGACCCAGGACTCGAACCCCCTCTGCATAGTCGGAGGCAGCGTCCACCGAGGTCTTATTCTTCCCCAGGTTTATTCCCAGCGGCAGCCCATCTGTAAATATCACCGGTCAGGATTTTGTCCCCACTCAGCATTTCCCACACAATATTTTGAAGCCGTCCTTGACCAACAGCCCATGAACAGTCTAAGGCCTTCCAGCTCCACGTGTGACCTTGCCCATACCAGCTGACAAACCCTGAGCTATGCATGGTGCCCTGCCTGCCGACCAAAACCCACCCTCTACCTTCGTCTGCACAGCTGTGTCTGGGCAGCTACTAGGATGTTTTCCTGCTTTGTCGCTTTGTGCCCTTTTTTTTTTAATTTAATGGGGCCTGGAGACATTAGGAGTGCAAATACTAGTGATGAAAAAGGTAGGGCTCGTAAATGCAGTACAGCTGGGAAGAGACAAGTCAACAGCATGCCAGAGGACAGCTGTTGACTCTCAGGGGCTGCTTGTTGCACTTGGGTCAAGGGACTGGGTGTGTGGTTGTGAAGAAAATGCAAAATTAAAGGATACATAGAAAATAGACTGGAAAATATTTTCAGTTCTCATGCCTAAAATGAAGAGGCATAACAGTTTTATCATTCCCATCCTGAGAAGGGACTCCCCTTATAACTAAGGTGACCGCACATCCCAGAGCTCCCAGGCCAGCCCTGAACACTCCTGTGGCCTGGGCATAATTATTCGTGCCTGTGTCCCTTCCACTCTCAAAAGTGTTGTCTCAGCATGCACAGTAAGTAATACGGTTACCTTACTCTAATAAAATACAGGGAATTATCACCTGACTTGTATTTTCAACTTTCAGTGTGTTTCCGAAAGGTATTTTTCTATGTGTGAAAGCAAAGGCTTGTCTGTGCTTGATTTCTCCTAGGATACCACTTTATCTGCAAAGGATAAAGTATATCCATGGTGCCAGCTGTTTTTCCCGCCAGTTGGCTGACAGAAGACCTGAGACATCCAGCTAGTTCACAAAACGTGTCAGGTCAGGGAGGGTCAAAGAACAACACCTGGTCCTGCTATCGCACACAGTAAATGCAGTCCCTGTTTTATCATCAGCTTGAATGTAAATGAGATTCGTGTAGCTAATCTCATAGGTGGAGGGGAGGAGAGGGAACCCAATTAGACAAGTTATATAACAGGGTCTCCAAGCTTCCCAAATCAAGCTAAGATGGTTTGGAAGCTGTAATTTTTTTCCACCAGGCAAACTGGTTTAAAAGAGAATATCATTTTCATGTAGCCAGTGGGTCTTTCATCAGTAGTCATTTGCCCCAGATGACAACATTTGAGGGTTAGACAAAAATTGCTGAATTACTCTATCCCCAAAGGGCACCACAGCTTTTAACAAATTCAAGGTTATTGGCATGGTGCAAGCAACTAAGCTGTCTTCAAGGCTTCCAACTGCTGCTAAACACAACATGCAGAGCTCTGCTGTGGGATTTTGCTTCACTCCAACAAATGTTAGCACCAGAGTGAGGGCTGAGGGGTCAGGCAAGGGAGTACAGAGGAGAAAAGTGGTGTAAAGGGCACTGTGGACAATTAAAAGAAGGGAAGGGAGGCCAGGCAGGAGAGTATCACACACCATGACAGTGCTGTTGTGACCTGCAAGTCCCCCAAGTGGCATGGTCTACAGTATAGCAGGGTCTGGTTCTACCAAAGCCAGGGAGTTCCAAGCAAGGCCACTTCCTACTCCCCAAATCAGAGGTTGCTAACTTTCGATCTTGCTTCTAGAAATGAAGCCAATATACACAGGTTTTTTTCATCTCACCACCAGGACATTTAACGAGGCTAAACTTCTGGAACGCGTTCCAGAGGGGCCTGCTCAGAGAGGAAGACAGCCGTAACCTCACCCAACCCCAGAGGATGCCTGGGAAGATACGGTGAAGACACTTCTGTGCCAGGACCACCACATGCACCCCAGGGCACCGCAGGGCAGAGAGCCCTGGGAACGAGCATCAGCACCTCTGAAGGCGGCCTACAAAAATGTATGCTGTTTCCAGACAAGTCACGGAGGATCCTTTCCCAGTGCTGGAAATAGTTAGTTATCCCTGAGTGGGGAAGAGGGTGAGTAATGTTAGTGTTCTTCTTCATGTTTCCCTGCATTTACTAACAGGTCTATCATCAGCATGCATCACTTCTATAATGGAGAACAGGACAACAGAGCAGGATGTACGAAGAAGGCACCCAGGCCCTGCTCGTGTGATCACAGAGCGGCCCCCTGCACTACTTATTTCCAAGCCGCCCACTTGTGATACAGGTTACATAATGAAGCAGGAACTAAGTGTTATCTTTGCTCAATTGCAAAGTTCAATTAAAAGCTTAGATGCTGTAGTGGAGCCAGGAAAATTCCTCTAGCAGAGGAGCCCTGAGTTCCACACTTTTTTTTTCCTATTGCTCAATCATGTTCACTTCACTGGGAACATTCCTGACTTTCTCCCACAAGTTTCCTTCCAACAGCTGAGGAACCGCCCTCTAATGCAGTGCCCTTTACCTTCTGTGAGCCTGGCCTGCGTCTGCTGTCTGGCCCGTAACCTGTGTTCCACCACTGAGAGTCCATGACTGTTAAATCCGTATCTGGAGCACAGAAGAGGGACAAAGTTAGGACCCTCAGGCAGAAAGCAAAGACGAGAGAGATGGAGATGGCTCCTTCACCACATGCCTGCATGCTAAGTCACTTCAGTCATGTTCAACTCTTTGCGACTCTGGACTACAGCCTGCCAGGCTCCTCAGTCCCTGGGATTCTCCAGGCAAGAATACTGGAGTGGGTTCCCATGCCTTCCTCCAGGGGATCTTCCCCAACCCAGGGATCAAGCCCATGTCTTGTCTCTTATGTCTCCTACATTGGCAGGAAGGTTCTTTACCACTAGCGCAATCTGGGAAGCCCATGTCACCATATATTTGTGACATAAAAATGAAAGGAAAAATCAGAGTCAGTTCTTAAACTTCTACAGTCTAAACATCCCAGGAAGTCCTAGAGAACTTGCCAGAACACCATCAAACACAGAGGAAAAATTACAATTTGCCAACAAGTCACTCAACCAACTAGCACTGTATACAGCCCAGACTCAACAAGGTAGCTGCCCCCAGACCTGTCTGGATCCAGCCCCTCCTCCTCCCCATCCACTGCTCCCACGCAGTGGGACCTCATCACTGTGATAACCCATCTTCCCGCCTCCTGCCTCGCCCCACAAATTCGTCTCCTGGAACCCATCCTGCCACTCCATCTCCCCATCCGTTCTCTCATCCAGCCGCCCTCTTCCTGGCCCAAGTCAAATGCTCCCTCCCCTCCTGGCATTCATGGAGTGCTCTATACCCGTCTTCCTCCTGGCTTGGGATGTACATAAAGGCTGCCATTCCCCTACTGGGTTACAGTCATCTCGAGGACAAGAGACAACCTCTTCTCTATCACCTGCCACTAGACACTCCACAAAGGCTGGGCCTCGTCTCTCTCCTCTCTACGTCCCCAGCCCACCGAGGGGTGCTGCTCTAATGGCCACCCCCTCCCTTCCTCCTCCTTACCAGTGGAACCCAGCTCCCCTGACCCAGGGTGAAAATGCCAGTGACATGTGATGGGGCTTGGTCACTGAGACAGAGTGCTGCCTACCAGGGAGAATACCCGCCTCCCCCCATATCCATGCTTCCTTTTCCCTTCTGCTCTCTGATGTCCTCAGGTGAGGACATATGCTTGCAGCTCAGGCTGCAAGAAGCGAAGGCCCACAGAAGTTGGACCAGAGTCCTGACACCACCCCACTGCTCAACCAACCCTAGAACTGCCTACTATACCCGTTATGAGGAAAAAATAATAACAAACACCCATTACTACTTAAACAGTAAGTAAGTTCTGCAGCCAGAAACACCTAACAGATACATGTGCTCATTGCCTCTGTTCATTCAGCACCCACCCTGGGCCAGACACACCTGGAGCCGGGAACACAAGGGCTCGGAGCTCAGGCCCGACTCCCTCGTGCCACTTCTCACGCACTGGATCCTACCAGGCCCTGTCATCCTGGTACCCACAGTTATTTGTGGCAGGTGAATCATAAACATTTTTTACCTGACCATTCTGAAGCTATCAATCCCACTTTACAGGGGAAAGATCAATAACTTAACATCTAATGCTGGAAATTTTCCCTGAAACAAGCACAATAAAGCAGGAGGTGCAGCGAAATAAACCTTCCATATGTCAGCCTCTCAGAAGGCCCTTAATGATCCCAAAGGTGCTTCCCAAACCTCCCCACCCCTGCCAAGGAGGCTCTCAAAATACTGTTACCAGAAAGGAGGAACTTCTCCACTTTCTGGGTTTGCTGTAGTGAAAACTGCCCAGGGGTCACAAAGAGAAGGGCTTTACACAGTCTAGAAGGATCTCTCTTCCTAAAAGCAGCTGTCTATATTGATTATTACCTTTCCCAGTTACTAAAGGCGGGGGCTGTGCTGTTCGGAAGAACCACTAACCACATGTGGCCACTGAGAGTGAAGCCTGGCCAGTCAAAACAAGAACGCTATAAGGATAACATGCTGGATTTCAAAGATTTGGTACAAGTAAAAGAAGGTAAATAGCCAGTCATGTTTATATTGCTTATATATTAAAAGTATATATTAAGCATTTACAATTAAGTAGTATAATACATAACTATTACAAATAACAAAGTAGTAGAATATATTATTAAAGTTAATTTTAATTTCACCTGTTTCTTTTTACATTTTTATTGTGGCTACTAGAATACTTTAAATTACATATAGGAATCCATAATATTTCTACTGGACAGAGCTGGGCAAGGGCACTGGAAGTAACAACGTGGAAAAAGCACACACTCTAAAGTCAAATGAGCCAACATCCACACCCACACTCTCCTGCTTTTGACCTTGTGACTGTAGCTGTTTTGTAGTCCTCCAAGCCCCAGCATGTATATACATTAAACTGAAATCATAAAACTTGCTTTTATGCCCACACAGAATAGATGCTCAACATGATTCCAGAACATTCCAAATGACAGAAAAATGTCCACGTCATACGGCTGCTCACCTACCTGTTAATGATAGCTTGGTCTTCCGGGAGGCGGAAGACCCTGGGCCTAGGGTTTCCTTCCTGAGGTTCTGGGGTTACGCTGCCTATCTCAACAAAACCAAAGCCCATCTTGTAAAGGCCATCCACCGCTTCCCCATGCTTGTCAAATCCTGCGGCGATTCCCACTGGATTTCGGAATTTATGGCCAAGGACTCTCACTTCCTAGGGAGAGAAAGAAAGAAAGTCACAGGCAGAGAAAGCCATGCTGGTGTTCCTCAAAGCATGGTCCCCGGCATGCCTACATCAGAATCACCTGCCTGTTAAACCTCAGGTCCCAGGGCCCATCCCTGGACTATGGAATCAGAGTCTTTGTTGGGGGCGTGGGGCACAGAATGGAACTCCGAGGGAATCGATCTTTATCAGTGCTCTCCAGCTGATTCTGATGCCAGCCAGAGTTCGAGAACCGTCGGGCTTTGTCATCGCCAAGGAGACAAACAGCGTCCCCACCATGGGTTGAACAGGAGACGGGCGCTGCCTTTTCCAATCACAGTTAAGGATTGTACCTTCTTATCCACTATCCTTGGTGGGAGAGAGGGGCTCGTTGGTTTCAGCCCCTAGTGGGTGCTATTCTGAAACAGGCAGCAAGATCCTTTCATCATCTTAGTAAGTCAGCCTCCCCCGTGTCCCTCCTCCTCAGCCAGGCGACACGAAGGCCCAGCAGAGCCCCCACGACTCCTGTCCTCGGCTGGGCAGCTCTGATTGCTGGGCCCCAGAACCAGGCTGGGAGGACCAGGTTCTTCCCTGGCAGACGTGGGCTGGATTCCTGATTGTTCACTACAATGAGAATGATTGGGGCCTAGTTACTGTCAGGTCTAGTCTGACTCCTGAGTGATTCAGGATTCTCACCCTGATGGGAGCCAACAAATCTAGTAGCAAGACAGATACATTAAAAGATGGGAAAGGCATCAGGCTATCATAAAGCCAGCAGTTGCCAGTGGAGTTGTCTCTGTCAGCTGATACTGCAGGAAAGCCTTTGCCGGGACTAGCAAGGGTCCCAGGCTGACACCATCTGGTCCCAGAAGCAGAAAGAAGAAAGGCTGCTCCAAAGAGGGGGGAGAACAGATGGAGGTGAGTGTGTGCACGTGGTTCCTCAGGGACTAGGAGGCAGGGGGCAGCACTGGGGGCCGCGCTCCAGGAGGGGCTCTTGACCCCAGCTGCACGATAGGACCCCCAGGCAGCCCTCAGTCCTCAAAGCCCAGAGATGATGGTCAAATGGGGCTGGCATCAATCCAGAGCACTGTGTACAGGTCTGCCCCGCTTTTCCAAAGCTCTCCTTATGCCACTTGGCTTTGCTATGAAAGAGCTACATTAGTAACCTGTTTTCTCTAACCAAAAGGAATCCAAAGAAAATTTTCACTTTTCTGAAAAAACATGACACACACGTCTTCTCAAAGCTGCAGGATGGGAAGTAAAGGAGATTCTAAGACGAAAAGGGATAGTGTAGGGAAGGCCACTTTGATCGGTAATAGTGACCTTCTCCAAAGAGGTCTGAGGGCTTCTTGGTGTTTTCTTCACATTCACATCATTCTAATATCCCCCATTTGGTATGAGTCTCTTCAGCGGAAACTGTCAGGGCTTACATGAGGAAGTAGATTCTGGGACATAGATTCTTCCACTTTACTGCAGAAACCCCAGCACACAGAAGAGTAAGGGGACACGGTGGTGCCCATGATTAAATGCAGGAAGGAATGGGGCTGGGACAGGAGCTGTATGCTTTCCTCAAAGGGCTTGGCTAGACATCCCTACATCACATTAGATGTTAGTGATGCTGGCATGCTTCCCTTTTCAGCAGAGGTGAACTCTGAGCTACCTGCGACCTCGGTGAGGCAGGGATGGTGGCTAAGGGGAAGGATGCTGAGCCAGACCCCATGGGTATGGATCCCGGCTCAGCCACCTCCTGGCTGGGTGCCTTTGGGTAAGTCACTTAACTCCTCTGCACCTCAGTGTTCCTGATCTATATAGATGGGGATGACAGTTTGGGGGCTAATTTGAGATTCTGGTTTTCAAAAGGATCAGCCCCAGCTGAATAAATTAGGAGACTTTGACCTTGACCTTTGTCTCTATCACACAAGGTGTTATAGGAGCACCTACCAGCATGTCAGAGTCTTGAAACGCGGTGCGAGGAAGGAGCCCCAGGGAGGTGAAGCGAATAGCCAGCCAGTGGGCTGCCTCAGGATCCAGCATCCGCTGCAGAGCCGGCATCAAGAGTTCAGCGTAGAAATGCTCATCCCCCATGGCCGTCAAGTAGGAGGCGAAGAGAAGTCCTCCACCCCCCAGGATCACCATGGCATCCTGGGCCCGCTTCTAGAAAAAAGAGCCAGTGGGATCCCCTCAAGGCCAGGCTGAGGCACCATCTCTAAACCCTTCACACACTTTACACACTCACAGGAAACATAATGACCTTTACATTCAGTCACGTTCCTAGCCTTCTGCTAATGCTGGTCTCCTTTGTTCCTGCTCACATATTGGCCTCTACAGGCAGAGGCTGTATCTATACTTCTGCAGACACTTTTCTGCCCCAAAGGACTTCAGGCCAGGGGTTTCAAGAGGGGCAGTAACCCTGGGGCATGCAGTGGAAATCTGGAGGAGACTGCTAATAGATTTAGTAAGTGGGCATCAGTAAAGTCAGAAATGCCTCTACGACTTTTGAAAATCCTACTGACAGTCACTAGGTACAAATATCTGTTCATACTACCTGAGCCTAGAACCAGAGACTCTACTTCCCCACATAAACACAATCCTATGTGGTTTTCATCTGCATTGACTTTCCAGGAATGCAATTACCTTGTTGATTGAGGGCTGACCATACTGTTTAGCACAGAACATTAATAAGAATCACTCACCATCTCAGAAGACATTCCTGTGGTACTAGAATTTCTAAGTAGAGGCTTACACACCTGACTCACTACCTAGATGACTCATGCCCTAATATTTATGGGTCAAAATACATATTATTATAAATTCATTTCTCCTTTATATTCCAATTAGGACATTATGTTGACCTTTTAAATTACCTATAGAAAGATTGCATTATACATAAATTCCACTTCAGGATGCAAAAGAGGGTTGCAAAAAATTTTTTTCTAAGGTCTTTTTTTTTATTGAAGTATAGTTGATCTATAATGTGTTAACTTTTGCTGTATAGCCAAGTGATTCAGTTATACATATATATACTTTTTCATATTTTTCCATTATGGTTTATCACTGGATATTGAGTATAGCTCCCTGTGCTATACAGTAGGACCTTGTTGTTTACCCATCCTATATATAATAGCTTGCATCTGTTAAGCCCTAATTCCCAATCCTTCCCTCTTCCACCTCTCCTACCCCTTGGCAACCACAACTCTGTTCTTATATCCAACAGCAGGTCTTCTTGCACCAAGCTCAAACATTGCTCATCATACTTTACTTATCACTGCCAGGTGCTGAGTCACTCACTCATTCATTCACCCCACAGTGACTGTGCACTCAACGATGGATTCCAGGCTCAAGTCCTTGCCTTCATGAGAAGTACAACCTCAGAAGGAGAGAGAAATCAGTGATCATACAAATGTACAACTGTGACAGTGCTATGAAGAAAAAAGTGATGGAAGAGCCTAACCTAATCTCAGAGGTAGAGAAAGGCTTCCTTGAGGAAGTGTCTTAAAGCTGATATTCAAAGAATAAATAGAAGTTAGCTAGGCGCCAGGGTGGGGGCTGGGGAGGGGCCAATGGTAAAGGCCCTCTATACTCTAGGCAGCAAAGGAGAATGAGATGCACCCAAGTAATGCGGGGAGGGGAAAGGTTTGTCTGGAATCAAGGAGTGAGGAAAAGTATGGCTTAAAAATAAGTTGGGGAGGCAGGCAGGGGTCTTGGCCAGAATAAAGTTTTGAGTTTGGTTCCCTAAACAAGGAGGTGACCTGATCAGCTTTGCCTTTAAGGGTCACTCCTAGCTGTTAACATAGATCTAGTATTCATTGTCTACACTTCTAGCCTCCTCCAGGAGATTGTAGGAACGCCCCTTGAGTGGATCCACCGATATCTGAGTGCTGTTACAAAAACCCTGCCGTAAAAGTTTATCTAAAAAGGCTGACACTATGTTTTACTGCAATTTCATTCCAGGTTGGATCCTGCACACAATGCTAGGGGGTCCTGTGTTCACTAAGCGTCCCTGTGCTTAGTTCAGTGAAAGCCCACGTGCTCTTACATAGATCAGCATCTACACTGTTTACATGTGCCATTTACACAATGACCAAGTACGTGTATAAATGCACGCGCATGACCATCAGCAGGCGTCTGCAAAGCTATACACACTACCCTAAGAGGCCCACGCTCTCGGATCCGCCTCCCGTCCACATCTCGCCCAAGCTAGCCCTTCATCCTCCCCCCGCCCGGCTTCCCGCCCGTGCTTTTCCACGCTGCCACATTAGCAGCACCAGCTGTACTCACTTTGAGCTGCCTCCACGCCATGTTCCTGCCACCACTGGGCCCGCCTCTGACTCGTTTCCATTGGAGGAGATGGAAACGTCCTCTAATCCCCGCCCCTCCGGGCACCTCCCCCGCCCAAGGAGGGGAAGGCTCCGCTCCGCTCGGAGAGTCTGATTGGACGTTCATGCGCGGGCGCATTCGTGGTGTCCACGCCTCTTCCGCCCGCCTGCCTCCTGCAGTCTTTGCTGCGGGGCCTCGCGCTCTGGCTGGGACACCTCGCACGGCTTTCCGGCATCCTGAATCCGTAGAGACGACTTCCTGTATGTTGAGTCTTAGATTCTAAGCCACACTCTCACCAACTTTTTGATCGTTCAAGTTAAAACATTTTATTGATAAGACTGTGTGTGCTTTAGATAAAGCGTGGGTTGAGAATGTATATAGGGCACTAAAAGGGTTGAGATGAATTACAGCACTGCGTAAGACACCTGAGTTGACTTCCAAAGAAGATTCCATGCACATCAGGTTTCACTATAAAAATGCCTAAAACGTACGTGTGTATGCATGTATGTATGTTTATAAGGATGTCGGGACAGTAAGACTTTGTGGGCAATTTCTGTGCCCACGTTTATTTGTACTTATGATCTCATTTTGATGCCAAGAAAGAGAACTAGCTCGTGTATAAATGAAGGATGTGCTACAGGTGAAGATCAAATAACATGCTCTATGAACAAAGGTTTTCATTAAGTTAATTAAAGAAAAGTGGTGAAAGTATTTGAAAACTAAAAGTGTCCTGCACCCAAACAATTCTTCTGCAGCTCAGACTTGGACTCCTCGGCCCAGAAACCTTCCCCCACAATTGCAAACTGTGTTTTCTTGGCATTTGAAACATTTCAGTTTTCTAGTTTCCGTTCCCACTACTGTCCCCCAGCCCGCTCCCCACCACAGAATTATTTCTTTGTATAAATGCCTTCGCCTGTCTCACTTCAGTGCATTTACTCTCGTGGATGCCTCTGCCAAGGTGCGTTTCATCTTCCTACATATGGCCGTCCTTCTATGTTCAAGTGCTGGAAATATAGCTTCCTCATCTGAACCTTCATAGATGTACACCGTACCTCTCTAGTGGAACTTTCTGTATTTTTTTTATACAGTTTATTTTTATTTTGGCTTGTGCTTGGTCTTCGTTGCTGTGAGCGGCTTTCTCTAGTTACTGGTGAGCTGTGGCTAGTCGTGGTTCCCGTGCGTGGGCTGTAGGCGCCTGGGCTTCAGCAGTTGCGACACAGGTTTTAGTTGTTGGGGGCTTGTGGAATCTTCCTGGACCAGGGATGGAACATCTCCCCTCCATTGGCAGGCAGATTCTTATCCACTGTGCCACCAGGGAAGCCTGGAACTTCTGTATTAACTACATTTATTTTGTCTTTTTTCCCTCTAACTTAAAACGTAAACTGATTTAGTTACAGTAGAGGCCGTACCATATTTTGTTATACCAGTTACTTGATTATTGCAGTGTTTTTCAAAGTGAGGGGTGTGTTCTTGGGGTCTACACTTCAGAGAATTTTGTATTTTGATGTCCACTTCCTCAGTGATTTTTAAAGTACTATGAGCATCACATGGACCGTTTGGATAACGTACTGAAACCTGCCAGGCAATTTCTGTGCCCACATTTATTTGTATTTGTGATCTCATTTTGGTGCCAAGAAAGGGAACTGGCTAACGTATATAAGTGGTAGATGTGCCACAGGTGACATGCTCCATGAACAAAGGTTTTTCATCAAGTTAATTAAAGAAAAGTGGTGAGAGAATTGATTCTTCCCTACAGCAGGAGTCAGTGTGCATGACAAAATCAAAAGAACCTGTGCAGTTGTAGGCCAGAACCGTGTTTATCTGATAAATGGCTATTTAGTTTGGCAAAATTTAAATTTAAGTGGTTTTCAGTTTTGTTTATATTTAATTTGTATTCATGCTTTCATCAAATATTTATTCTCTGGCTTGTATGATTATGTAAGAGCTTTAGGATAGAGATTATGCCTAGATTTGTGTATAAATGTATTTAAGAAATAATACAATAATTTAAATCAATTCTAGGGGGTCTGCAAGAATGGTTTTCTTTTTTAAAAAAAATATAAAACTAAATTTTTAGCAACACTGGCTTAGATATTCATCACCCTCTATGTTCTTACAGGTTTGATTTAGCAAATAAAGGGCTATTACAATATTACAAAGCTAAAGGCATAGCCGGTTGTGTAGACACAGGTGGCCCCAGCTATGAGGGCCCATTGCTTTATTGATCCCTAGCATTTGCTTTCAGTCTGTAGGAACGCCACCTGGGTCTTTAAAACAAAACCTTTTGTCTCCTTAACAAATGACTCCCTATTTCTGAAAGAATAATACTAATAAATAAGGTGAGCCCACCAAGGATATATTTAAAAGACCAGGCAGCTGCTGAGCCCCCACACTTTTCATGCTCACAGTTCACAGAGAAAATGTTCTTCAAAGGACGAACGTGGCTTTGGTTATACATCACAACAGGTTTTGTTCTAGGGAGTGAGCTCTGCGACCTGGAGCAACGCGGAGGGAATAATTGTTATCAGCTGAACAGCTTTCAGTGCAGCTTTGAGGGAGCAGAACATCATTGTCATGCTCAGGGAGGACACCTTGCTTTCACCTGGAACCGGGAGGTTCAAGATCTCCTCTGGGACTTTCTGGAAAAAGAAAAGTGGTGGGTCGGAAGAAACTTAACGCTGCTGAAAAAACACCAAGAAAAAAACCACCCAGGTGAGGCTCTGAGGTTTAGTGTTCATGAAGGAAACCTCCTTACTTTTCCCCTGAGATGAGAGAAGGAAAGAAATGTGACTTCTTCTGCTTTTGTATACAGAGAAATCAGTCACTTTGTTACCATTATTCTGAAATGTCTCCACTTTTGTGCTCCAGCCTTTTATTTGTCTGTGTCACAAAATGAGATTTTTTTTTGTCTTAGAGCTAAAAGTTAACTTACCTGCTATTTCACTAAAAGTATTGTGCAAGATTCTGAAATGGTTACTTTTCAGAAGTAAATATCTCTTTATCATTCTCAGCCCTGTGCTTCCTGACACAGAAGCTTGGAGAGAAATTATTTGCCAGTTGCCTTTCTTACACAGATCTTTTCAAACTTAGGCACAATAATCTTAGGATTTTAGAGAAAAATTTAAGACATTATTGCATCATTGGGGCTTTCCTGGTGGCTGAGATGGTAAGGAATCTGCCTGCAATGCAGGAAACCAGGTTCAATCCCTGGGTCAGAAAGATCCCCTGGAGAAAGGAATGGCAACCCACTCAGTATTCTTGCTTGGAGAATCCCATGGACAGAGGAGCCTGGTGGACTACAGTCCATGGGGTTGCAAAGAGTCGGATACCTTCGTTGATGTCTAGATAAATTAATACTAAGCCTTGTGATAACACATAATATGAAAAAATAAACTGTCTATAATTTGTGTGTGGTCAGGGGGCAATCCTAAATTTCCATCTACTGGAAGCTAGCAAACTTTGGTGTTCCTTTTTTTTTTTTTTTTTTTAACTTTTCAACTTTTGAGTATGAGGCTCATCTGGGTCTGGTCTCCCTGCAGCACATGTCACAGCCCGCCCGGCCACCAAGCCCACCAGATGCATCTACCTGACCAGAAGTCACGGTCAGATCTCACCCGGAGAGGGCTCTTGCTCACTGGGGCATTACTTCATTTGCCAAGCTGGTAAGTGATGAAGCTACCTGCTGCTAAAGACCTAATTCTTAGAAACTGACTCTGAATAAGGAGAGCATGTGAGAGTATTAGGTAGAGTCCGTGAGTGATGGATCGTAATGACTTCCTCCTGCAACCCCTCTGGTTGGTGGACAGAGTTGTGCCTTGATGTTCCCTTCATTTCTTGACCTGGATAGAGTGTGTACCCCCGAGTCCTTTCAGCACCTGGCCTTGACTGGGAACAGGAAGCAAAAGAGGAACGTAGAATGTGATGGATTATAGGGGAGCTTGTTATCAGTTCAAGGTGTGCTTCTTCAGAGGTAGGAGGTGAGGATTAAGGGGTAGTTGGGTTTGGTTTGGTTTCCACATTAAGCAATGTTCTTCATGGTAATAGTTACATAAAGCACTTATATTGTAGCTTAGTGAATTCTCAGAGGCCTTATGATGTCTCAGACTGTCTAAGTAAAAGTTCTGTTCCACTTTTTAAAAAAAATCACAAATACATTCTTATTAAAATGTACAGCAGCTATGGATGCTTCCTAAAACAGGAGACATTGCAATATTTTTCTATTACAAGAAAAGAAAAAAAAAGATCACCTTTCTCAAATACTGGCTATTGAAAGGACCCAGTATTTCAAGTTTACATATTTCTAGTGGCAGACCTCTCCTCCTCCACCCTTTCAAGCTCTTTGTGATATTTTTGTCCCTTTACCATGGTGGCATGCTGTTGTTAATGAGGCCAAGGTCGTGAGCCTAGTTTCTGCAGAAGTCAAGTGCTCACATGTTTCATTCTCACAAACTGCATCTCTAGTACTGGCAGTCATCTTACAATTGTGAACTGTTTTTATCATCACAAGAGTTTATTTCACCCAACCCATCTCTAGGATTGCAAAAGCAGCCCTCTGATAGAGTCTAAATGATGGTGATTATTCATCCACTTTTCACTCTTCCAAGAGAGCTTTTAGACATTCTTGACTACTCAGTTTTGGAGTGAAAATGCGTTTCCTAATATTATTTTCCTGTACTTGCAAGAGACTTCTGCTGTAGAACATAGAATGTTTCTGCAGAAGGAAATCTTGGACAAAAAGAATTCAGTTTATCCAAGCCAGTTCTGCAAATTCTGAGTCTATGTGCCAGTAACGAGAGGAAGTATGTCACCGCAGTGGAAAGACTGCACTCGAGAGCCAGGCTTCCTGGGTCCACATCTTGTTTCTCCCATCCTGGGCAACCGACTCATCCTCTGTGCAGCCCAGTTTCCTTCCAAGGATTGTTATGAGGATGAAGATAATACAAATTATATAGAATATTAGAACAATGCCTGGCATTGGCTGCTAGATTAATAAAGATAGAGACACACAGACATTATGTGAGGCCCGAGAAAGTAAGTACTTGACACCACCTACTGAGTATTCTTATCAAAAGTAGACCTTGTAATAAATTTTTTAAAAAAGTAACACTTGAATCTTATTAAGCCTTTAGAGCCAACCAGTTTATAACAAGTAAGAGAACTGAAGAACATGTGAAATGGCACCATGGGAATGTGATCATCAAAATCCAGAATTGGGAGGCTACAGGATAAACAACTCAGGTTTTACAACAAAGACATGACAAGCCTGAGGGGAGAGAATGAGGAGGAAGTGGGAGAGAGCCACTTAGGAGAGTGGAAGTGATAACAGACCAGGGAAATACTATGATTACCAGGCAGGGCAAAGGCAGACCCCTCATGGTTCATGATCCTGAATTTAAGCTGAAATGTAGTCAACAAGGTTATGTGATTTCTCCAGCTGTGGTCAGTAGCATGATAAGAAATAGCAAATATACAAAGGGAGACATGTTCAAGAACGCTGTTGCCCACCTTCTGAACTTCTGTCTCTAGCAGTAAGAATGACTGAATACAAGGAAAAATCCTATGCTTAGAATGCAATTTCTTAAAAATGGACTTAATTCTCTGTCGTCTCACTGTGTCAAGTTGGTACATTTTGAACTGTTGAATAGTATAAGGGGATGTGACTGTTGTTGTTCTTCAGTTGCTAAGTCATGTCCAACTCCTTGCAACCCCTTGAACTGCAGTATGCTAGACTCCTCTGTCCTTCACCATCTCCCTGAGTTTGCTCAAATTCACATCCATTGAATGTGACGGTATTCCAGAGCAAAAGACTTACTGCAGAATTTCTACATTGTTATTCTTTGGAAAAACAGCAGGATAGTTATCTTTAATTTGTCTTTTCTTGATTATCACATACTTGCATGTGGTGATTATTTTATAGACTTCCAGCTAGAGTTTTATCCAAAACATTAACTTCTGCATTGGCCTCCAAATAGATGCCTTTTCAGACCAAGATGCCAATTATGAAAGAAATGGAAACAATTCTCATTCACGTGGGAAGCCCAAGAGGACAAAAAGAGAAGTCATAAGTCCAAGAAACAAAGTGACCTCAGGTAATGTGTAGTGACATCAGTTGCTGCCTTAATGGATCCACAAGACTGAATTAATGCTGAAATGTGTCATCACAGCAAGGTACTCAGTAAATATCCTTTACATTCTATTTTGTCTGATCTTAGTATCGCAGACTTTGCTTTCATTTTGTATAGCTCTGTTTTCTTGGTATTCCTCTGGCCATCCTCTTTTCACACATACCCAAATAAAAGACAAGTTTTTTTTTTTCCTGACAATGTTTTCCATCAAAAAAGTCTTCTTAAAATCCTTGTAAAGTCTTTCAAATCACAATATACTCAATTTTTTATTTTTGAAAAATACTGTTTCATTCAGTGACCTCAGTCAGTATCAGTGTTGGCTGATTACAGTGATCACCTGACAGAACGAGTAAAAATAGAGAGAAATTTAAAGTGGATCGAGTAATATTCTAAGGGGTAGGAGCTCACAGCTTGTTAGGTGTCCTTATCAACTAGCCCCTTAAGTTTCCTTTAAAAAAGCAATTTAGAAAGTGTTCTTTCAAAAACAAGAAAGAGAGTATTCTTATAGAGACATTTTCTCATCTAGAGAGAATATATTTCTAAAGAACAAATGTAAACATCAATTTTTCTGAATGCTTTGTAAATGGGTATTTGTGAGTTAGGGGAAAATGTAGTGATATAATTAGATGAAAGTAAAGATGAGATATTTTGGAAAACTTAATTCTGAAATTTCTTCTGGTTATAATTAAAGCAGTGATGTTGAAGATGCACTTGAGAAGTTTGGATAAAGCTGTGTCTTGAAACTTGAGTTTCAGAGGAGCAAAGCTTCTAAATTTATGTACTACTTCGTATAAAGTGATTTTAACTATTCCTTTGTAAAACTAAATTAAGTGTACATTTGATGTTTCACATATACCCTTCAAGTGTATATCATCAAATTTGCCCAAAAATAACTTTTAAAAAATCTCATTGAGAAAAGAGGAGATGGTCTTGTGTTTTTTCGATGTGTGGGTCTTTAAAAAATTTTGTGTCACTTTACTAAGTTGCATGTAAATGCACCTAATTACTCTGAGAATATTTTTATAGTGAAGTTATCATCTTCTCGTTTTTTCCCCATTATTTTTGGCTGTACTGGGTCTTAGTTGCTGCACAGGCTTTTCTCTAGCTGAAGAGAGTGGGGGCTCCTCTCTAGTTATGGTGCGTAGGCTTCTCACTGCGGTGGCTTCTCTTGTTAAGGAGCACAGGCTCTTAGGTGCGCAGCTTCAGTAGCTGTGGTACGTGGGCTCAGTAGTTGTGGTCCAGGGGCTTAGCTCCCTCGAGGCATACTCCGGGTCCTCCTTCCCAAACCAGGGATCGAACTGGCATCTCCTGCGTTGGCAGGTAGATTCTTTACCACTGAGCCACCAGGGAAGCCCCAGCTTTCTTTGAGTAACAGATGTCATTCCTTGCCTTGCTCTGTGCTTTCTTGTTCTAATGCTTCCTTGTTACTTTTGCCTTTATTGAAATTTTGTTTTTCAATAGTCTTTTAATTCCTTATCTTCAAGAAGTTATGTCAACATTCTTATATCTGTGTTTTTCTAATTGCCAGACTCAGGAATGAAACAGTCTCTTTGAACTCTCATCTTGTTAAAGGAACATAGTACAGGTTAATTTCCCCACCCACCCACCCTCAATCCCTAGATCTTGTTAGTATAACTGTGGATTTTATTCAAGTTATAGTTACATTAAATAATTATACACTGTCAACTTTAAAAAAAGAGCAACATGAAAGTTGTAAGTTTAGTTTTTCTTGGGGGCAAAATGAGGACTATAGCCCAGGAGACAGCATCTGAGATAGTTCTAAGAAACTGCATCAGAGAGGTAGGGGGCAAGGTCAGTATATGTCATTTTGGTGAAGGGGAAGTACATGCAATCAAGCACTTTGTTTGTTTGTTTTTTTTGCAGAAGGTTTCTGTCCTTTATTGTGCATGAAATGTTCCCTTGGTATCTCTAATTTTCTTGAAGAGATCTCTAGTCCTTCCCATTCTATTGTTTTCCTCTAGTTCTTTGCATTGTTCACTTAGGAAGCCCTTCTTATCTATCCCTGCTATTCTTTGGAACTCTGCATTCAGGTGGGTATATCTTTCCCAGTGTTAAAGGAAGATTTTCCCCAGACAATTTCCTGATCTAGTAGGCTTTTATTTAGTGACTTGTGAGTTGGACAACATCCACTCCAGCAGATAGGAGCTCTGAGAAGCTGTACAAAAGGAGAGATTTTATAGACAGAAATGAGCAGGAGCAAGGGGGTTATACTGGGCATTTGCTGATTGGTTAAAACAGGGTTGCTTCCCTTATGTGGAGCAAAGGGAAGTCTTGGAGCTCTGTTACATAACTTGTGCTGAGCAGTCAGGTGCTGAGTAGTTGACCATGGCCTCCCTTCCCTGGGAGAGCCATTTGCTAATGTGGGGCTTAGCGTGAGTGACTCCATCTTGGGCCTGATCTGATTACTTTAACATCAATGAGCCATATGTTAGCAGGGTGTACAGTTAAAACATAGGATCAATTGCTATAACAGAGGCCAAAATGGTAGCTTAAGTAAAACAGATGTTCATTTCTTTTTTACGTAACAGTCTGAAGAAGAACTTTATGGCTGAAAGGATAGATCATTGGTTTACAGAACCCAAGTGCTTCCTTGTTCTGCCATCAACTTGTAGCATCCATCTCACGTCTATAAAAGCTGTTTTTTCTTCCAGAACTCTATGTTCATATTCTAGCAAGTGGGAAGGAGAGACGAGAAAGTTGAGGGGCGGGAGACAGGAGGCTGATCTTTTTTTTTTTTTTCCTTAAGGGCATAGCCTGGAAATTGCACCTGTTACTTCTTCTCATATCCCATTGGCCAGAACCTGATCTCATGTCTGCACCACAGAGCAGGGAGGACTGGGAAATGTAGTCCTTAGCTGGGCTACCAGGTTCCCCTTAAAGAAAGGGAAGACAGAATAGCCAACAGACTCTGCAGTGAATGTGATACAATTCTTTCCTCATAGTCTTCCCCTCAAAACTCTGTAGACATCTTTCTCTTGTTTATTGGCATTTAATGCTATAGTGGAAAAGACTAAGGCTAAGGCTAGCTACCCACCCCACCTTTTTTCCTGGTAGCCTTTTCTCCCCCTATCAGATTGCTTGTAGAATTTTTTTTAATCCTTGCACTACAGAAATTTTCTTAGCATGCATTTAGATTGCTTTTCACTGATTTTTGCCTAGAATGTGATGTTGCATATATACATCTTTCTCAGTTCAAGAAAATTTTATTCTGTGCTACCCATTTATCCCTCTTTCATTTGCTTTGCTTTAGTCCCTGAGAAATACCAGTTACCTGTGTGCTCTCCTGCGGGTTTCTACCCTCCGGGTCTTTCCTGTCATCCTTCTAAGTGAAAAGATGGTTTCCTATTTATCACTCTTTCTGTTGCGTTCTGAAAGAACTCCTCACACTTATTCCTGTGTTCCACTGATTTGCCTTTTCCACCTTAGTTCTGCTCTGTGTTACCTCCAATGTGGATCTTAATTTTTCAGTAGCATTTCTGGTGTTCTTGAAGTCCTCTAATATCATTTGTTTCTCTTTTAATTTCATTCTTATGCATATTACCTTCAATTGGTTTATCTTTAAGACTTTCTGTTTGGTGGCGTGGCCCCCAAAAAACGACTTTGTTTCAATTAAGGATGTTAAACAGCTTTCTGAAATATTTTTCTGGATTTTGCTGTTGATGATTTTTAGAGCTGTCATTTCCTCTGAGTCCTTTGGGGTCAGTTTCCGGGTTCTAAAGTGCTATTCATAGGCTCCCTTTTATTCTTTGTTTTCTTTTTTTTCCCTTAAGGCAAGATCTGTCAAAAGACATTTGTATAAGACTAAGAAATTGGATCACTCGTAGGTTTAGCAGCCTGTTGGCTTTATTTTGTGGCCATAACCCCTTCTCAGATCGGCAGTTGACGTGCTGGGTCAGTTTCCTGTTCCCAGCAAACTGTCAGCCTAATGGCCCTAATCTGAGGTGATGTTTTTCTCAACTCTGCATATACTGTTTTAACTTTCATATCATTGGATATTATTAAATCCATTCTTCAGATGAGAAAACTAAGAGGTTAAGTCATTTGTTCAAGGCGTCATCATAAGTCGCAGTAAAAGGCAAACCAGCTCTGGACCCCAGGTCTTTGACTCAGAATTCAGTTTCTTCAGTCTTTCTTACTTCTGTTCATCTTGATAGAAAAACAGGGCAGCTGATCCGAAGAGCATCTCAGAACTGTGTCCTGCCCCAGCAGTAGTACCTGCAGTGATTTTGCTACTAAACGTACACATCAGCCTTATGAACAACAAAGGGAATGCTCTAAGAAAAGAAAAGAGGGCAAGGTAGGCTTTCTGTAGTCAGGTCAGTTTGCATGGGTCTAAACACTCATGCTTTGGAAGAAATCAACTTAAGTTCATAGCAAATAAGCATGGTAATATCCGGATATTGCCTTCAAATCACAGTTTTCTTACTGGAAAAATGTGGAAAAAGAATAAAAATAATAACAGTGATCCAGTAAAATGCTGTAAATGATCATTTCCTCAAGTCTATCAGAAATATGCTCTGATTTATTGAATAAGAGCTCTTTTTTGGTAAAATTAAGAGGCAGATATTTCTGTAGTAATATTTATATTCTGGCAACTTTATGATTGATCTGATTTAATATTTTCATACAGAGGATCTGGGTCTTGGAAGAGTAAGCGAAGGGATGAGACATTAGTAATGTGATGCTTCTGCTCCAGGAATCTGGCTTGTCTACAGATGTAGCAACAGTGGGAAATGATCACTTTGGCTTCCTACATAAAACAATTTGCATTGTTTTCAGAAACAAATAATCCTCAAGTAAAATAGAAATATTTCTATCCTAAGCCTTTCCCTTGAACGTAATCAACTCTCTTTTTCCTATAGGAGACACTCATGTTTCAACCGCATGTCACCAGCCTGCTCAGGCTAATATTGTAAGTACTTCAGCACAATGCACATCTTGAAATATGATTCCCTTTGTCGTTCTTGGTGAGTTCTGCCAGAACTCTCCTCTGTCTCATAGAGGGCTCTGGATATAGTTTTCTAAGAAGGAAAGGAAAGTACTTAAGTGCAGCAAAGAATCAGGTCTGGTGGATGCTTTATTAAAGAAAATTTTAAAGCCTCTTTGACTTTGATGTTGGTATAATTATTTGTTGGTCGGTTGTTGGTTTATTCCCTGCTTCATCCCAGAAAGGACCTGTGGCATCTTACCAAATATATGCAGTGCAGTAACATTTTAAAAAAATTTTTTTAAAGGGAAAAGGAAAGAAATTCGAGTGAAAGGAAAACAATTGTAGGAACTCTGCATAATCTATAAAATTTCACCTTCAAGCAACTGCTCTGGCAGTCCAGTAGTTAGGGCTCCATGCTTTCCCTGCAAGGAGCTCAGATTTGAACCCTGGTTGGGGAACTAGGATCCTACAAGCTGTGCAGCAAAGCCTCCCCCCGCAAAAAAAATTTACCTTCAAGAAATTTCTCAGCCTTCTTGCCTCTGTGTCCTGCATATTTATATTGTCTAAATATAGATACACATTTACTTGATCTAGTATGAACTGCAAAATATGTGTTTCTAGCAGCATGAAAGAAGGAAAATAAGGATTAAATAAATACCTTTTAAAGCAGCATCTTCCAAGTGATGTTCTGTAAAATAACAACCAACATTGCTTAAAAGAAGGAAAACAAGCGAAGATTTATGCCTGTAGGACTTCTCTGAGCCTTTCAGGTGCCCACGCCTCACCATCTGCACCGTGATCCCACCCCAGCCCATGCCACCGTCATCTCCCATCTAAGCTGTGCATCTGCCACCTCTTGCTTCTACTCTTGGCCCCTTCCTGCCCATTCCCAACCCAGCAGTCCGAGGCGTCCTTCAGAGCAGAATCAGATACTGCCCCTCGAAGGCCCCAGCATCTTCCCCTCTCAGAGTAAAATCACACTGTTCTCAATTGCCTGACATCAGTGCTGTCCCCACCCCCAGGATCTTCCTGGTCACCCCGGTTCCCACTTCTGCTCATCTAGCCTCCTCGTTCCTCAAAGCCAGCAAGCTGTGGCCTCAGGGCCTTTGCACCCCTCAGCTGTCCTTCTCCAGTGTATTGGCAGAGCTTTCTCTCCCCGCTTCATTCAGCTGTCAGCAAAAACACCCTCTCCTGATAGCTGAGCACCCTTTCTCTTCATCTGCTTACTTTTTTTTTTTAATGTTTTTTTTAACTTGATTCAGTATATGATACAATGTATGTATCTGTCACCAACATGAAAATGGAGGCTCCATGAGGCAAGAACTTGGCTCATTTTGTTCACTTTTGTGTCCTTGGTTCCCCAGAACATTACTTAGGACATAGTAGATGCTTAATTATAATTTAGTGAATGATTGACAGTAAGCACAGTAATATAAATTGTGACTCTTAAAGAGGATAATACAGTATGCCACTTTCTCAAGACTGTGCACAGGATCTTTTTGAGAGAAATGCCTATTAATATCGTACAGGATGTGGGGATTCTACAGCAATTTTAGAAGCACTTGCCTTAATTATTCACCATTTAGGAAAATCATATTCAGCCTTCTCCTTTGCGGATTTTTCTTCTAGTTCAAGACTCTGTGCCATTCCCTCAGCCCATTTCCTTCAGTGCCACCTGAAGTCACACCACAATGGGTGTCGTTCACGCCTGCACCTACCAGCCAGCCTCTCCCTCTGACACCAGAGCTCCTCGGGCCTGGATCTGTAACACGTGCTGGGAAAGCTCTGGTAGAAATAACTTCAAGCCCTAAAGAGGACTCAAACCCAAGTGTCTTCACCAGTCATCCACAAGTATCCTTACAGAACGCATCTAATCAGGTAAGTGTGGAAAATTGAAGTCACAGCCGGGTACCCTTGTGACCCTGAAAGAGCCCTTTTTAACCCTTTCCTTCTATATGGTGACGTTTCAAGAATATGCTGCTAGGAAGGAGCTGTGTTCACCTTTCACCCCTGAGCAGAACATAGGAACGCCTGACAATTGATGGGCAGGCTGCCCCAAAATGTGCCACTGTGGCAACCTGGACTATTTCAAACTGAAGACAGTTAAGGCCCAACAGACTCAAGAACTTTTTACCTCCCTCTTCACTGCCTGAAAGAAATTAGATTGGGAGCTCGAACCAGGAAGAGATCTATTAATGTTACCACGATAAATTTTCTTACATTAGAAACACTTCTCTGCATGGTGTGACAAGCATGCATTTACCAGACCTTTCCTCTTCCCGTCTTTCTGTGAATGTCTTCCTCCACTCCGAAGTCCCAGGCCCCTGGCCCCTTCTCCTTAGCTCAGGATGGCATCTAAACCTCAGTGGCCTGTCTGTGAAATTCCCACCTTTGGGACTCCCGTATGTACGTAATTATATTTGTTTCTCTCCTGTTAATTGGTTTTATGTTGGCTTAATTATTAGCCCAGCTGAAGAACCTGGAAGGGAAGAAGGGAAAAGGGTTCCTCTCCTAACAGACAAGCCTGTATCCCAATTCAGAGCTAAGCAAGTCTATGGAAATATTCCACAATGGGTTTTATACCCACTTCAGGACTTAATGTCTTATTATTTAATGATATTCTATTTAGTGCTTCAGGCGAGGAGGAAGCCTTATTCACCCGCCCCACTTTTTCAGGAGCAAACCCTTCTGACAGCTCCTCCTACTCACCATCTCAGCTCTTTTTTATCTTTCTTCCCCCTTTGCCCCAAACCTTAAGATAAAGCAAAGCCATCGTGATTATTTTGACAGAAGAAAATTATCCTGCTTCTACCCATTTTTTTTTTTAAACACAAGCTCTACTTACTTGCAAACATTTCCCTGCTAAAGAGGAATCCTGTTAACTCTGAATCTGCATTCAGTGTTAATGGAAGCTAGATGTTCACTATTGTCTCTGCTGGCATTGTGTTCCCCTGGGGAGAAACCGACCTACAGTTGTTTCAACAGACTTGTTTTCTTTAAACAAAGGGAAATCTGAAGTGTAGACTCTCCAGGAGTCTACAAATAAATGACTATTAATATTAAGAGAATTTAGCAGCATTGCTGAATACCAGGTTACTATACCAAAGCTAACGGTACTTTTACAAATCAGTAACAGCAGCAACATTCAGTTAGCAATTTAGATAAAGAAAAAAGATAAAATAGCCAAGTATGTAGGAGTGCAGATAACAAAGTGAAAGTGTTAGTGGCTCAGTGGTATCTGACTCTTTGCGACCCCATGGACTGTAGCCCGCCAGGCTCCTCTGTCCATGGAATTCTCCAGGCAAGAATACTAGAGTGGGTTGCCATTTCCCACTCCAGGGGATCTTCCCGACCCCTGTTCAGTCCTATGGTCCATAAGGGTAGGACCATAGCTGGCTGGAAGTGCTCTAACTCCTGAGTCTGGCAGCACACAGTAGGCATTTAATAAAGATTTCTTGAATGTGATTGAATTAAGCTGTAAGTGGAATATTCTCTGGTAATTGGACCAAGTCATTGGTATAAACAGAGATTGTCTCAGGGTTGGACTTCCAGTCTGAAAGCAATGACCTCTTAAGCCTTGGGGCCAGGGCCAGTGCTCTGGGTTTGTTTTCTCAGAGAGGTTTTCTGCCTCCACCTCCTGCCAAGTGGTATTTAAGGTACTACCTTCTTGAACATGAACTCTTGAATTGAGGGAAATAAACAGGGTGGGAAACCTGAAAGGTTAGATACACTTCCGAATAGAAAAGATTTGGATTTGGTTTTTTTTTTTGGCTGTGCCATGCAGTGTGCATCTTAGTTCCCTGACCAGGGATCAGTTCTGTGCCCCTGCATTGGGAGCATGGAGTCTTAACCACTGAATTACCAAGGAAGTCCCTAGAAGAGTTAGTTTTGATCTCCAGGTGACCCTCTCTTTTTAAAATTTATTTTTAATTAAAGGATAATTGTTTTACAATATTGTGTTGGTTCTGCCTTACATCAACATGTATCAGCCAGAGGCATACATGTGTCCCCTCTGTTTTGAACATCCCTTCCACCTTCCATCCCATCCCACCCCTCTATGTTGTTACAGAGCCCCAGTTTGAGTCCCCTGAGTCATACAGCAAATTCCCACTGGCTATCTATTTTATATATGGTGGTGTATATGTTTCCACGCTACTCTCTCCATTTGGCCCACCCTCTCCTTCCCCACCTCCCCATGTCCACAAGTCTGTTCTCTATGTCTTCATCTCTATTCCTGCCCTGTAAATAGGTTCATCAGTACCATCTTTCTAGATGCCTATACATGCATTAATATACGATATTTGTTTTTCTCTTTCTGACTTACTTCACTCTGTATAATAGGCTCTAGGTTCATCCACCTCATTAGCACTGATTCAAATCCATTCCTTTTTATGGCTGAGTAATATTCCATTGTGGTAACTTCCCTGGTAGCTCAGCTGGTCAAGAATCTGCCAGCAATGCAGGAGATCCCAGTTCAATTCCTGGGTAGGGAAGATCCCCTGGAGAAGGAAATGGCAACCCACTCTAGTATTCTTGCCTGGAAAGTTCTGTGAACAGAAGAGCCTGATGGGCTACAGTCCATGGGGTCTCAAAGAGCCCAGACATGACTGAGTGACCAAGCACAATATTCCATTGTATATGTGTGCCACAGCTTCTTTATCCGTTCATCTGTCACTAGACATCTAGGTTGTTTCCATGTCCTCACTATTGTAAATAGAGCTGCGATGAACAGTGGGGTACATGTGTCTTTTTCAGTTACGGTTTTCTCAGCGTATATGTCCATAGGTGGGATTCTTGGGTCATGTGGTAGTTTTATTCTAGTTTTTTTAAGGAATCTCCAGACTGACTTCCATAGTGGCGGTACCAATTTACATTTCCACCAACGGTGCGAGAGGGTTCCCTTTTCTCCATATCCTCTCCAGCGTTTATTGTTTGCATATTTTTTGGTGATGGCTATTCTGACCGGTGTGAGGTGATACCTCATTGTAGTTTCGATTGGCATTTCTCTAGTAATGAGTGATGTTGAGCATCTCTTGTTTATTAGCCATCTGTGTATCTTCTTTGGATAAATGTCTGTTTAGGTCTTTTGCCCACTTTTTGATTGGATTTGTTTTTCTGGTATTGAGTTGCATGAGCTGCTGGAATATTTTGGAAATTAATCCTTTGTCAGTTGTTTCATTTGCTATTATTTTCTCCCATTCGGAGGGTTGTCTTTTCGCCTTGCTTATAGTTTCCTTTGCTGTGCAAGAGCTTTTAAGTTTAATTGGGTCCAACTTTTTTATTTTGGAGTTTTTTTTTTTTGCATTACTCTAGGAGGTATGAGCCTCACTTTTGATCATGGCATGAGACTTAAGTTTATTCTTATAAGTCTTATTTCCAGCTTCATTTATCCTTGGATCAGTCATTGTATAACCTGGTTATCCATTTTCTCTACTGTATAAAGAGGTGAAAATAAATTCTATCCATTTGCAGAACAGCTTGTGAAAGTATCAATAATAACTGTTATGGAGAGTCTGATTGGTAGAGTTTGTAATATTATCAAAAGTCAACTCTTGTTAAAACAATGGCTCAAACTACTGAAGTGCAGTAATTTTATATAAATAATTTTGAGAAAACTCTTTGATTTCAATAGGTCATAGATGAGATAACAGGGAACTTTAGCAAAGCAGTTCTCCGTTTGCGAGCTCACAACAAACTGCAGAAAGCTTGCGAGATCCTCGAGGGACTGGCAGCCTTTATCCCAGGATTTTCTGAGTCAGCTCAGGTAAGCAGAGGGTGACTTGGGGGGGGAGGTATGAAGAAGAGGAAATGAAAAAGAGAAAAAGAATAATAAAATAGAAAATAGATCATCTGGAGATTGTGCCCTGTGCAGAATTTAACATTATAAAAGTATTTTGTGGAGATTCAAATATTAGCAGGTATTTGAAATACCTTCAAATTGGAAGATTGTAAATAATCAGTGGTGACATTCTCAGATAGGCTGTTTCTTTTCTTTTGTCTGTTTATCAGGTTACTGCCTTTCTGATCCATCTGTTAGGAGAAATCATGGGAGACAAAAATAGATCCACTTCTTGAGGTAGATAGAGACGGACATGCTTGAAGCAGGCATCAAAAACCCTGTGATATTTGTATTTACAGCAACCATCTTTGCCAGTGTTACTTCCGCCTGACTAGTCATGCCTCTTCTACTTCTTACACGTTAGTAAATTAAGGTGGTAGGATTAGTGAGAATTTTAAATTCCTTTTTTCCATTTCCTATATTTTCAAATATTCCGCTACAAGCACATAGGTGCAATCTGGGTTGGTTTATTTAGACTTTTTAATTACATAAATAGTATGTGCTTATTACTCAAAAATCAGAACAAAAACATTAAGTAAGAAATGGAAACCTTCACCAGCTTGGTCCTTCTTGCCAATCTCATTCTCTAGATGTTACTCTCTGTAATTTGTTATGCGTGACCCTCCAAACTTTTGTCTGTACATACACAACTTTGCTATTTTGTGTTAACAAAAATGGGGTTAAATATACATTTTTCTGCTTCTTAAGTTTTTTTACTTAATACTCTGTCATGGATGTCTTTTTATAGCAGCACACAGACATGAACACACTATTCTTGATGCTCATTTGAATATTTTTCATTTGTTTACCCTTGCAAACAGCATATCCTTGAACATCCATGTACCTGCATCTTTAAGTGCTTATGCAAACATCCCTCTGGGATAGAGAGCGAGAAATAGAATTGATGGACTCTTAAATTTTTAATCAATGACAAAATCGCCCTCCTAAAAGGCACCATTTTACATTCTCACCAGCCACGTCCTCACACTCTCACTTTTGCCAATTTCAAAGGCTTAGAAAACAAAGAAAAGCATTTTATCACTAAAGAGGTCAGACATCGTTTTTTATATTTATTGGCCATTTTTATTTGTCCTCTGAATTGCTTCTGTATGTCCTTCACTCATTTTTCCCCTTCGGGTTTTTTGGTCATTTTCTTATTTGTTAAGCGAGTTTTAATATTGATATTAACTTTTGTTATATATGTTGCTGATATTTTAGCAACATGTCTTTTTAATTTTGTTGTATTTTTTATTTTGCAGAGGTTTTTAATACATGTAACTTGGAAAATAATATTTCAAAACAAAAATTGTTGTAACTGCAGTGGATATTCACTAAATATCTGTCAGCTGACTTCACCTTATTATTTGACTTTTTTTTTTTTTTTTTACTTGCAAACAACTCACAGAAAGGAAAACTGGTGTTTTCTGTTTCATTTAGAAATTCTCCTTGATCTTCCTTTTAAGTCTATCTTCAGTGCTTTGGAGGCCCTAAATATAAAGTGATAGTCTACTTGCTATTTCTGTCAGCATTGCTCTTTTCCTCAGCATTTCTTTTTCTTTTTTTTTTTTAAGCTTCTGTTAATTAGATATTTGATCTGCTTATCACAGTGAAAAGGGTTGTGTTGGTTCCTTAGAATAACAAGAAACACACATCCTCCTGTAGGTTACATGTAACAATATATGTTCCTTCCCTGCCAAGTTGTAATATTGCTTCTTATAAAAATGCATTGGAAGTGTGTGAAGAACACAGAACTCCTTATGATTTAAAGCGGTCATAAACAGTGCAGAGATATGTATGTGTCTTCTGAAATTCCAGGCCAGGGTCATCGATACCCTTACAGACCTGAATGAGCAGCTACTGCAGAGCCCATTTCTGAACAGCAGCGACCCAGGCTCCAGAACGCCTGTGACTCTCTGCCTCTTCCACTCCCTCAACAACGTAATGAAGGCTGGTGAAGCAAGTCAGCAAAGACACAGGCATAGCGTCAAGCAGGTGGGTACAGTGTGTGCCAGTGGCCAACTCCATTTAGAGACATTTTCATCTTGACAGATCAGGCCTTTCCCTACACCTCTAGAGAGCCCCGCTAAACAGGCACCACTCAGGAGACTGCTCCACCAAGCCTGCTCCCAGGTCTTCTCTCCACCCCACCACTGAGCCAGAACACCTAGTGCTGAAATCTAGTTCAGTAAAGGGTTTGGCATATAATAAACATTCCACTAAATAAATTATTTTTACCATTCACATAGAAAGCTGTTCAGTATCGCTTGTCACTAGGGAACTGCACATCAAACTACCGTGAGATCCCAGTTCACATCCAGACAGACAGACAATAACAGTGTTGGCAGGGAGGCAGAGAAACTGAAACACTCATACGTTGTTGGATTGTAAAATGATGATGCAGCCACCTTGGAAAACGGTTTGACCATTCCTCAAAATGTTAAAAAGAGAATTACCATGAGGCTTAGTAGGTCTACTGCTTGGTATGTACCCTCATAGGTCCACACAAAAACTTGAACACTCATGTTCATAGCATTCAAATAGCCAGGTAGCCAAAAAAATGGAGACAGTGCACGTGTCCATGGTCTGATGAATGGACAAGTAAAATGTGGTATGTCCTTATTGATGGAATGTTACCTAGCAACAACAACAACAAAAATGAAGTACTGATACAAGCTACAACGTGGATGGACCTTGAAAACACTATGCTAAGTAAAAGCAGCCAAACATAGAAGATCATAGTTCCATTTATGTGAAATGTCCTGAAGAGGAAAGTCTATTGACACAGAATGTAGTTTAGTAGTTACCTCCTGCTAAGGTAACTACTTGAGGGTAGGAGGAAAAAGGGGTGACAGAGGATGAGATAGTTCATTGGCATCACTGACTCAATGGACATGAGTTTGAGCAAACTCTGGGAGATAGTGAAGGACAGGGAAGCCTGGCGTTCTGCAGTCCATGGGGTCGCAGAGAATCTGACATGACTTAGCAACTGAACAACAAAGGTAACTACTAGTAGTAGCGGGGGCTGGGGATAGGAGAATGGACAGTGGCTGGTTCTGGGTTTATTTTAGCGAAGATGAAAATGTTCTAAAATTAGATCATAGTTATAGTAGCACAGCCCTGTGAATATAAAAAACACTGAATTATATACTCTAAACAGGTGAATCATATGCGTAATTTCATTGCAAGAAAAACTGTTTTTAGAAAACATTCATCATAAGCAGGTCTCAGGCAGCTTATGTCATGGGGCAAAGAAATAGTTCCCTGGGTGGCCCTCTTAGTTGATGCAAAGGATGATGCGTCCTTAGCTAGATGGCAAGTGCTCTCCACGGGTCCTTCCAGTGAGTCCTTGTCCCCTTTTCCTCCCTCTCAAACCCTTGTCTCACTAACACAGTACACCGAGGTTACACGAGTCACCTGGTATTGATGTTTCTCTCTAAGAGCAGGTAGAAAATACACTGAAAATGGCCTTGCTGAGCCTTGGGAGGATCCAGGAGGCGTTTCTGCAGCACAATCAGCGTGCTGAGCCTGAGGTGACTCTGACCTCTTCCACTGCTGTCCTGATGCTGAGCAGGTAGCAGGAGGGAGGGACGCAGGGAGTTTCTTTTAGGCTTTGGACCTTTAGGGAACAAAGGGCAGTTGATTTCCATTCGACTTCTTTTTCTTTAGGCAAAACATATCAACGTTGCCTCTAAGCTCTTACACCCTCGGTGACCCAGCCCCTGTGAGGTTAGGCTTTCCATCGGCGTCCGCCCTGGAGGAGCTCTTGAAAAAACACCCAGGAGTTGATGTCCAAGTGAGTATGAAATTGATTCTGATCAGAACGAACATGGGATGTGATGGCTGTAGGCATTTGGGTGAAAGTGTAGGCTGAGCAGACAAAATGAGAGAAAGTCCTGTGTGCTAATTTCTGTTTCACGCTGGCAAGAATGGAGGCCTCTTAAACATGACCCCCGCTAGAAGTTGGGAGCATTAAACAGACTTCTAGGTTTCACTAAGCTTCTGGGTTATGATTTGAACTGATCTGAACTCTTCAGTTTTTATACAAAACTGGAAATCTCTAAATAATCACCGACTCAATGTACCTACCTAGTCATGTCAGCATATTTAATTTCCTTCAGCCATCACCTAACAAACGGAAGTAAGACTGTAGCCTTGTCCTGGAGAGCAGAATTCTTACTTCCTAGTAAAATGAATCCTCCAAGTACAGAGGTAAAACAAAAATAGTAATAACTCCGAGGGTCTCAAGCAAATGACTCGTCTTTCATTAGCTGATTCTTTCTTGTAGAATGTTATGAGAAATATTTCATTTCAAATGCTAGCAAGGGGAAATCCTGACATTTACTTTGATGTCTGATCCCTTATTACCTACAAGAGTGTTATTTATAAATATGTGGGCAGTTGATGAAACTGAAATCTTCTTGTCTCTAGGTAACAGGACTAGCTTTCAATCCCTTCAGAGATTTTGACAAGAAGAAGATTGTTGGAAGCGTCGGAAGTGTGTTACTAAGCTCTAATCATAAATTGCTCCAAGTCCATGACTTAATGGAAGATATTGAGGTATGACTTGATTACTAGGGAATGAAAAAGAAGGAAATTGGAATTCCTGGAGAATAGGACAGAAATTTACAGCAACTGAAGGAAATTGTTTTAGATTTACGGGCGTGCCATTGTTTTGTTATTCACGTCATTACTTAGGAACTTCTACAAAGAGATCTCCCTCACGCTTAGGAGAAAGTGTTTAGGTCTAAGACTATATACTTTCTTTTAATCCCTGGCACTGTGTTACCTGCTAGCTTTCACAGAGGAGGACCTAGCAGGTTCTATTCCATTATCATGAAGAAGGAGTCTGAAAAGCAGCAATGGATGAACCCTCTTAAACTGGGAGATTAATGAACTGTCTCTTATTCTAGATCGTGCTCTGGAGAAACGGGAGCATGGAAACCCACCCCACCAGCGTCAACATGAGCACAGACCATTTTACTATCACAGTGAACGTCACCTCCCTGGAGAAGTCCCTGATAGTGTGCGTAGAGCCTGAAGGCCCCCTGTCACTGACGCTCTACCTGGGGTCCCAGCACCAGCCCAGCCGCACACACTTCTACCTGAACTTCTCCCTGCCGAAGGAGAAGGCGTCGCAGAAAGGTAAGCCCCAGCCAGATGTCAGAAACTTCAGAGTGCGTGTTTTGTTTTGTTTTTTAACTTTTTATTTTGAGATAACAAAATGTGACTGAGATCATTCACATGCAGTTATAAAAGTAAAACCCAGAGATCTTACATGCCTCCTGCCCACTTTCCGCTAATGATTCCATCTTGCATAATCACAGTTCAGTGTCACAACCAGAAAGTGACACTGGCACAGTGCATTGATCTTACTCAGATTTCACCAGTTTTACCAGCGCTCTTGTAATCGCTTTCCAAGTGATTCTTCCTGTTAATCAGGGCTGCTGAGCCAGCACCTCTCACTGCTGGGTGGCCAGCTACAAACTGTGTCTGCCTCACTGGCAGGCTCCCTCCTGATTCCCAGCATGTACTCTGTCCTCCTTGCTGATCTTGGCAATAATATCATGTCCTCTGAAACTGGAAGGGATCTTGGAGATCCTCTGGTCCAGATTTCGTGTTTGAAAGATGTGAAAACTAGGTTGACTGGGTGACTTGCCTTGGCCCTTAGCAGCCACCTTGGTGACAGAGCCGGGCCTGAAACCCAGCCTCCAGTGTGCAAACCAGGAACTGGAATTGCTCTTTGCCTGCCTCCGTGTCACCCTTGGGTCTCTCTTGTTACCTCGGTCTTCTGGCTACTCATTTTGATGTGTGATTACTTCATTTTTCGAGAACGCATAATACATTCTAATTCCTTAGACTGAACTCTTCATTTATCAAAAGCATATGATTTGATTTTTTTTTTAATGGAACAGAAATCATCCAGAACCCCGGATTATATCACCAGTCATTTTCTTTAAAACCATTTGTGATACTAGGCTTCTCATTTCCCCACTTGTAAAATAATAATAATAACAGACCCTTCTCAAGAAAGGTTTTGATGGTATTTTTATCCCCTTTGAAAGGCAGCTAAACATGCTTGTTTGTTCTCAGATGAGGAATACACATGGGTGCTGACGCCAGAGAAACTGCAGTATGGGGTCGGCACCTACTACATAATAGCCGTGTTGGATAAAAGCAGGGAGGGTGCTCATCAGACGCCCACCCTGTTCTCAGTGGTCACTGCCGTCACTCAGTGTTATTTCTGGGACAGCCTCAACAGCATGTGGAGGAGCGGTGGATGCCAGGTCAGAAGCTGCCCACTTCATTTTTTTTTAATTATTTTCATTGAAATATGATTGCTTTACAACATTGTGTTGGTTTCTGCTGTACAACAAAGTGAGTCAACCATATACATATACCCCCTCCCTCCCACCTCTCTAGTTCATCACAGAGCACTAAGCCTGAGCTTCCTGTGCTTTACAGCAGGTTCCACACATGGAAGTGTGTATGTGTTAAGTCACTTCAGTCGTGTCCAACTCTTTGCGACCCAGTGGACTATAACCTGCCAGGCTCCTTAGGCAAGAATACTGGAGTGGGTTGCCATGCCCTCCTCCAGGGTAACTTCCCTGGAAGCATATATATGTCAGTCATAATCTCCCAATTTGTCCCCTTCGCCCCCTGTGCCCACATATCCATTCTCTACATCTGCATCTCTATTCCTGCCCTGGAAATAAATTCATCAGTACCGTTTTTCTAGATTCCACATACATGCATTAATATGTGATATTTGTTTTTTCCTTTCTGATTTACTTCACTCTGTATGACAGAGTCTAGGTCCATCTACGTCTCTAACAAATGAACCAATTTTGTTCCTTTTTATGGCTGAGTAGTACCCATTGTATATATGTACCATGTCATCTTTTTTTTTTAAATGCACAAAACAATAATAAAATACCTTACAATTAATATTAGCAAATATTAGTAGAATGCTTTTACTGAAAATCTAAACAAACAAATGGAAGTGCATTTGTGTCTGGTTTCATTAGAAGCAATTTACTTCTTTAAAACCCTAGTTATTTAATTTATTTATTTTAATTGGAGGCTAATTACTTTACAATATTGTAGTGGTTTTTGCCATACACTGACATGAATCAGCCATGGGGGTACACGTGTACCATGTTGTCTTTATCCATTCATCTATCTTTGGACATTTAGGTTGTTTCCATGCCCTGGCTATTGTAAACAGTGCTGCAATAAACATCGGGGTACATGTGTCCTATTGAATTATGGTTTTCTCAGGGTCACGGTGGAGAGGTCTGACAGAATGTGGTCCACTGGAGAAGGGCATGGCAAACCACTTCAGTATTCTTGCCTTGAGAACCCCATGAACAGTATGAAAAGGCAAAAAGATAGGACACTGAAAGAGGAACTCCCCAGGTCAGTAGGTCCCCAGTATGTTACTGGAGATCAGTGGAGAAATAACTCCAGAAAGAATGATGGGATGGGGCCAAAGCAAAAACAATACCCAGCTGTGGATGTGACTGGTGATAGAAGCGAAGTCCAATGCTGTAAAGAGCAATATTGCATAGGAACCTGGAATGTTAGGTCCATGAATCAAGGCAAATTGGAAGTGGTCAAACAGGAGATGGCAAGACTGAACGTCAACATTTTAGGAATCAGTGAAGTAAGATGGACTGGATGGGTGAATTTAACTCAGATGACCATTATATCTGCTACTGTGGGCAGGAATCCCTTAGAAGAAATGGAGTAGCCATCATGGTCAACAAAAGAGTCCAAAATGCAGTACTTGGATGCAATCTCAAAAACGATAGAATGATCTCTATTCGTTTCCAAGGCAAACCATTCAATATCACGGTAATACAAGCCTATGCCCCTTCCAGTAACGCTGAAGAAGCTGAAGTTGAACGGTTCTATGAAGACCTACAAGACCTTTTAGAACTAACACCCAAAAAAGATGTCCTTTTCATTATAGGGGACTGGAATGCAAAAGTAAGAAGTCAGGAAACACCTGGCGTACAGGCAAATTTGACCTTGGAGTACAGAATGAAGCAGGGCAAAGGCCAATAGAGTTTTGCCACAAGAACGCAAACACCATCTTCCAACAATACAAGAGAAGACTCTACACATGGACATCACCAGATGGTCAACACCAAAATCAGATTGATTATCTTCTTTGCAGCCAAAGATGGAGAAGCTCTATACAGTCAGCAAAAACAAGACTGGGAGCGGACTGTGGCTCAGATCATGAACTCCTTATTGCCAAGTTTAGACTTAAGTTGAAGAAAGTAGGGAAAACCACTAGGTCACATTCAGGTATGACCTAAATCAAATCCCTTATGATTATACAGTGGAAGTGAGAAATAGATTTAAGTGACTAGATCTGATAGACAGAGTGCCTGATGAACTATGGACAGAGGTTCTTGACATTGTACAGGAGACAGGGATCAAGGTAATCCCCATGGAAAAGAAATGCAAAAAAGCAAAATGGCTGTCTGAGGAGGCCTTACAAATAGCTGTGAAAAGAAGCGAAAAGCAAAGGAGAAAAGGAAAGATACACCCATTTGAATGCAGAGTTCCAAAGAATAGCAAGGAGAGATAAGAAAGCCTTCTTCAGCAATCTGCAAAGAAATAGAGGAAAACAACAGAATGGGAAAGACCAGCGATCTCTTCAAGAAAATAAGAGATACCAAGGGAACATTTCATGCAAAGATGGGCTCGATAAAGAGCAGAAATGGTATGGACCTAACAGAAACAGAAGATATTAAGAAGAGGTGGCAAGAATACACAGAGGAACTGTACAAAAAAGATCTTCACGACCCAGATAATCACAATGGTGGGATCATTCACCTAGAGCCAGACATCCTGGAATGTGAAGTCAAGTGGGCCTTAGAAAGCATCACTACGAACAAAGCTAGTGGAGGTGATGGAATTCCAGTTGAGCTGTTTCAAATCCTGAAAGATGATGCTGTGAAAGTGCTGCACTCAATATGCTAGCAAATCTGGAAAACTCAGCAGTGGCCACAGGACTGGAAAAGGTCAGTTTTCATTCCAATCCCAAAGAAAGGCAATGCCAAAGAATGCTCAAACTACCGCACAACTGCACTCATCTCACACGCTAGTAAAGTAATGCTCAAAATCCTCCAAGCCAGGCTTCAGCAATACGTGAATCGTGAACTTCCAGATGTTCAAGCTGGTTTTAGAAAAGGCAGAGGATCAAATTGCCAACATCCACTGGATCATCGAAAAAGCGAAAAACATCTATTTCTGCCTTATTGACTATGCCAAAGCCTTTGACTATGTGAATCACAATAAACTGTGGAAAATTCTGAAAGAGATGGGAATACCAGACCATCTGACCTGTCTCTTGAGAAACCTGTATGCAGGTCAGGAAGCAACAGTTAGAACTGGACAGGGAACAACAGACTGGTTCCAAATAGAAAAAGGAGTCCGTCAAGGCTGTATATTGTCACCCTGCTTATTTAACTTATATGCAGAGTACATCATGAGAAACACCAGGCTGGAAGAATCACAAGCTGGAATCAAGATTGCCGGGAGAAATATCAATAACCTCAGATATGCAGATGACACCACCCTTATGGCAGAAAGTGAAGAAGAACTAAAGAGCCTCTTGAGGAAAGTGAAAGAGGAGAGCGGAAAAGTTGGCTTAAAAGTCGACTTTGAAAGAACTAATATCATGGCATCCAGTCCCATCACTTCATGGCAAATAGATGCAGAAACAAAAACAGAGACTGTTTTTTGGGGCTCCAAAATCAGTGCAGATGGTGACTGCAGCCATGAAATTAAAAGATGCTTACTCCCTGGAAGAAAAGCTATGACCAACCTAGACAGCATATTAAAAAGCAAAGACATTACTTTGCCAACAAAGGTCCATCTAGTCAAAGCTAGGGTTTTTCCAGCAGTCATGTGTGGATGTGAGAGTTGGGCTATAAAGAACTCTGAGTGCTGAAGAATTGATATTTTTGAACTGTGGTGTTGGAGAAGACTCTTGTGAGTCCCTTGGACTGCAAGGAGATCCAACCAGTCAATCCTAAAGGAAATCAGTCCTGAATATTCATTAGAAGGACTGCTGCTGAGGCTGAAACTCCAATACTTTGCCCACTTGATGCGAAGAACTGACTTTTTGGAAAAGACCTCATTTCTTCCCTCTTATCAAAGGGTAACCACTGTCTGGAATTTGGTATATGCAGTGACAGATTTTATTTTCTTGGGCTCTAAAATCACTGTGGACAGTGACCACAGCCTTGAAATTAAAAGACGCTTGCTTCTTGGAAGGAAAGCTATGACAAACCTAGACAGCAGATTAAGAAGCAGAGACATCACTTTGCCGGCAAAGGTTCGTGTAGTCAAAGCTGTGGTTTTTCCAGTAGTCATGTACGGATTTGAGAGCTGGACCATAAGAAAGGCTGAGCACTGAAGAATTGTGGCTTTCAAATTGTGGTGCTGGAGAAGACTCTTGAGAGTCTTTCAAGGAGATCAAACCAGTCAATCCTAAAGGAAATCAACCCAGAATATTCACTGGAAGAATTGATACTGAAGCTGAAACTTCAATACTTTGGCTACCTGATGAGAAGAGCCAGTTCATTGGAAAAGACACTGATGTTGGGAAAGATGGAAGGCAAAAGGAGAAGAGGGTGGCAAAGGAGAAGATGGTTAGATAGCATCACTGACTGAATGAACATGAATTTGAGCAAACTCTGGGAGATAGTGAGGGACAGGGAAGCATAGCATGCTGCAGTCCATGCGGTCACAAAGAGTCAGACATGACTTAGCGACTGAACAACAACAACAAATTCATTCTTTCAGCAAGTATGTATTTAGCATCTTCTACATACCAAGCCCATGTATAGGAACTAGCAATGGATAGGACAGTGCCTAGCGAGGAAGACTGGTAAACGTGGATTCATGAGTGATGGTTTGCATGCTCTAGGTCTTTGTGTAAATAGTATCATACTGTTATATCCTTTTAAACTTGCTTTGTTCACTCAGCATTGATATATCCAGGTTGCCATATCCAGCTTCAGTCCATTCATTTTATCTGCTGTATAGTAGTCCATCCGTTTGCTCCTACTTCCTTATTTACTTGTTTGTATGTTCTGCTGTTACCAGACACAGAGGTTGTTCTGATTTCTCCTAGTTGTAACCAGTGCTGACAGAGACATCCTCTTCCACGTTTCCTTGTGCACGTGTGCCGAGTCCTCAGGATATGCATTCAGAACTGGAATCTCAGGATTCGAGGAGTTTGTACTTCTTCACTTTTACTAAATGCTGCCAAGCTGCTGTGCCCATCAGTTGTCCCAGTTCACATTAACACCAGCAGAGAATGAGCCATCAGACCTTCTTTTCCAAATCTATGCATCTGTGTTTATGTTTTACGTGTGTCCCTTCCTTGGCATGCCAGTCAGTGAGAGTCACCATCTTGACTGTCGTTCCAGGTCGGGCCACAGAGCACACTGGCAAGGACACAGTGTCTCTGTAACCACCTGACCTACTTCGGCAGCGATTTCTTCATTGTGCCCCGGACGGTGAACGTGGAAGACGTGGCTGAGCTGTTCCTTCGAGTGACCAGCAACCCAGTCGGGGTGTCCCTGCTGGCCAGCCTTGTCGGAATCTATATGCTCATATTCGTGTGGGCTTGGAGAAAGGACCAGGCAGATGCGCAGAAGGTGATGAGACTTTGATTCTGAAAGCTTTGCCACAGTGTCTTGAGTATGTTGAACAAGATGAAGGAAAAAAGAGATACCTTTATCAAAAAGAAGCAGGTAGCAGGTAGTAAAAATTACAGTGGGCCTTCTCTTAACATTTCTCTTCATGTCTACTGTCTCAAGGCCCAGGGACTTATCTCTTTTTCTCCATTTTTTTTCCTTTTAGCCAAGGTTGAATCCTCATATGATTCATTTAGGTCAGGAATAAGCCAAAAGAAAACACACAGAGAACTTAACTATAATGAAATGTACATTTATCTCACTTAATACATTGGATATGGAAATTATAGATAAGTCAAAAAAGGTATAATTTAATGTAACTGCAATATGTAAGAAACCTGTATGGAATCAAAAATCCTTTGACAGCTTCCTTCTAATTGTTGTTCTGTATCTTTCTCATCCTTGCTTTCCTACATGTGGAAATTCTAGAATGTGTGAAATGTCCATTTTATTGCTATGGGTGTGGAATTAACAATTTTAGTAAATAAAAATATGAGGTACCCAGTTAAATTTGAATTTCAAATAAATAGTGAATGCATATTTAGCATAAATATGACCCCAAATTATTCATCATTTATCTGGAATTCACATTTAGCTAGATGTCTTATATCTTATCTGATAACCCTTTCTAGGTGGGTGGAAGGTAAAGAGGTTTAGCGGCCCAAGACCCAATCAATTGATTTCATGACTGTTTCATTCTCATGACATAAACCCTGGACTTTCAACCCATATCCCCCACTTTTATCACTTAACTTAGGTCTGCTTATCTGTTTTATCTTCTCCCTCGTCTCACCCTTGCTTTCCTCGGAGTCACCAAAGCTGCCGCAGTGCATCCTCCCGCTTCTCGCTGGGCTGTACTGAGTGAAGATCAGCAGGTTTTCTTGGTTTTACTTTTTCCTGCAGGTGAAGGTCACCATCCTGGCTGATAATGGCCCCAGCTCTCAATTCCACTACCTTATCGAGGTCTCCACGGGCTATCGAAGAAGGGCTGCTACGACAGCCAATGTGAGTGAAGTAAAGGTTCTTCCCTCATTGCTTGGTGCCTTCTGCCATGCGATATCCTTGGTGACATCCTGGCACTCAGTCATCCTTCACACAGATCCTGGAGAGTGGTCTTTCCTGGTTCTCAACTGTCATCTGGGCCTTCTCTGACGACCCAATGGTTAAGACGCCATGCTTCCACTGAGGGGACACGGGTTCGATCCCCGGTTGGGGAACTAAGATCCTGTATGCCGTGGGGCGCAGCCAAAAAACTTTTAAAAATTGTACATTTGAAGAGCCCTCTATGCTTGTCTAAGGCCCCAGGACTTCATCTAAGGACAGTTTTCTCTGTCTTCATCTTCCCCCTTAGCACGAATCAGAAGACTCATATCATAACTTGCCGTATCTTATCTCTTCTTTGTCCCGCTTTAGGTAGTTATCACCCTTTATGGATCAGAGGGCCAGAGCGAGCCCCACCACCTTTGTGACTCCCAGAAGGCGGTCTTTGAACACGGGGGACTGGATGTCTTCCTCTTGGGCACCCCGTCCTCTCTGGGGGAGTTACACAGTCTGCGGCTCTGGCACGACAATTCTGGCATCAGCCCTTCCTGGTAAGTGCCTGAATCGGCTGCCGTGCTGCTTCTCTGTAGCATTCTGGGGAGAGACCTGCGCGGCATCACAGTAAATAACTGTAATGTTTTGGATCAAATAGTAACAAATGACTGTTTGATTTTAATTTATTTTTCTTTCTTTCTTTCTTTTTTTTTTTTTAAATATTTTCTTGACTGCACCATGCAGCATGTGGGATCTTTAGTTCCCCGACTGGGGATCAAACCCATGCCCTTTGCATGGGACGTGCAGTGTCTTAACCACTGGACCACCAGGGAATTCCCTGTTAGATTTTAATTTCAAAGCTGTCTACAAAGAAGAAAACCTGGAAAGAAAGATTGAAAATTAACAATAAGATATTTTATGAGAGGTAGAATGATAGATTTTTTTAAAAACACATTTTGAATGATTTATTTATTTTGGCTGTGCCGAATCTTTGTTGCAGTCAGCGGGGGCTACTCTCCATTTGCAGTGTGCAGGCTTCTCATTGCAGTGGCTTCTCTTTTTGTGGCTCATGGGCTTTAGAGTGCAGACTTAGTAGTTGTGGTACATGGGCTTAGCTGCCCTGCAGCATGTGGGATCTTTCCAGACCAGGGATCGAACCCTTGTCCTGTGCATTGGCAGGGAGATTCTCAACTACTGGACCACCAACGGAGTCCCAGATTTTTTTCCATTAAATATTGTCACTATTGTGAATGGAAAATAATAACAATGAAACGTTGCCCCAAAGTACCATAAGTTAAAAGCATCTCTAAATATAAAAAGCATCTTTAAAGAGTAAATTTAATAAATGACTATATAGAGAATATACTTTGGGTGAAAATGAAGAGCTTAAGGAGAGGGGAAGGAGCGGAATTACAGTTGGGATGTCCCTCAAAAGTTAGAGAAACGGTCAGTGATGAGTGTGTGCTCCTGCCCTGTGCTGGGTCCAGATGCTCCCATGTCTTCCTTCAGCAGCACTCTGAGAATTATGAGAGTTGAGTGGAGAAAGTAGATGATAAAAATTAATTAAGGATGAAGATCATTGGTTTGTTGGGATTAGGAAAAAGGAAGGCAGTGAAGTCAAAGGTCTCAGTGTGTGTGTTAGCCGCTCAGTCGTGTCCGACTCTTTGCGACCCCATGGATCCATGGACTGTAGCCCACCGGGCTCCTCTCTCCTTGGGATTCTCCCAGCAAGAATACTGGAGTGCATTGCCTTTCCCTTCTCCAGGGGATCTTCCCGACCCAGGGATCAAACCCAGGTCTTTCACATTGTGGGCAGATTCTTTACCACTGAGCCACCAGAGAAGCCCCAAAGATCTCAGACCCAGAGAACTGACCCAGAAACAAGTCAGTTGCTGAATATTTCCCACCTGAAAGGAGTACGCATCCTGCCTAAAATTGTTAGCAAAGAAGTCCTTCCCGAGAATTCCTTGGCGGTCCTGTGGTCAGGACTCCGCACTTTCACTGTCAAGGGCCTAGGTTCAATTCCTGGTTGGGGAACTTAGATCACACAGGCTGCATGGCACGGCCAAAAAGAAGTTTTAAAAAAAGTCCTTCCCTGCTAGACTAGATACACCAACCACAAGGCCAGGACAACGCGATGATTTTCCTGCTGCTTCCATCCTGTTCAGGTATCTATAGAACAGTTTGTTACTCTGTTGTTCCACTTTCTTTATAAAGGTAAATGGCGTATAATAAGCACTTGAAAGATACTCAGCATCATTAGTTATCAGGAAATGCAAATTAAAACCACAGTGATAGCACTAGACACCCACCAGAATGACTAAAACTAAAAAGTCTAACAAAACCAGGATGGGGTGAGGGTGGGGAGCAATTAAGAGCTCTCACACACCACTGATGGGATATAAAACAGTACAGCCTTGGTGAAGAACAATATGGCAGTTTCTTGTAAGGTTGAACATACTCTTTTCTGAGAAATTCCAGAAATTCCACTCCTAGTTGTAGGGTAAGGGAGTTAGAGAAGGTGAGGTTCAGAATAAGAACGAATCTGGCACTTTACAGGAGCAGATCACCTTCAATGAGGCGAGAAGGGGCAGCATTATTAGTGAGCTGCTGCACTAACCCAAGAAAAGAGTAAGTATATATAGGCATGTATGTGGAAAGCTACTGTCTTAAGGGGGCCTGTTCTTCTCCAAGGTTGTTCGGAGTAGTTATCTCTTAAATGGCTGGGGCAAAGAATTCTGGCGATCGGCCAGAGGCTGGACCGGCTGGGAGCTGGGCGTAATCAACCTCATGTCCATTTTTTTTTTCGTCGGGTGAAAGAATTTTTTGTTTTGCATAGCATGGTGGGGAGGAGCTGGAGGGGAGTTTTAACTCCAGGCTATTTGGAGCCATGTAACTTTCCTTCACTAGTTATTTACTCAAGAGAAACCGTATGTCCACTCCAAGTCTTACACAAATACTTTCATATCAGCTTTATGAATAATAGCCTCAAACTGGAAACAACACAAATGTCCATCAGGTGAATGAATAAACAAATGTTAGTATGTTCATTAGGTGGAATACTACTCCCGACAAAGAAGAACAATCTACTGATACAGCAACATGGCTGAATCTCAGAAAACATTATGTTGAGCAAAAGAAGCCAGACACACAAGAATATGTGAAATTCTGAAAAAGGCAAATTAACTTGTAGAGACAGAAAGTATATCAGTGGTCACCTGGAGCCCAGGGTGAGCCTGAGGAGGGCTGACTGGAAAAGGGCGCAGGGGAACTTTTCAGGGTGATGATGGTGGTGTTTATTATACAGGTGTATACAGTTGTCCAAAATGCATTGAACAGTACTTTTTATTTTTATTTCTTGGCCGCACTCCATGACTTGCAGGATCTTAGTTCCTCACTAAGTGAAAGCCCAGAGTCCTAACCACTGAACTGCCAGGAAATTCCCTGAACTATATTCTTTAAATGGGTGCCTTTTATCCTATGTAAATTATACCACAACAGAGTTGATTTTTTTCAAGTGTATAAGAGAAAGTCTAAAGCTATATATACTGAATTATTACCAATAGTTATTCCTGGATAGTAGGATTATGAATTTTTAAGTTTTACTCCAGGGTAATTTTAGTTACTTCCAAAAGTTTTAACAATATTTTATAATTATTGGAAGTACATTTTTTAATTTAAATAGATATTTTTCTTTGAGGAAACACATAAAGGAATTCACACCTATATGATATTTTCCATTTTTCTTACTTTTATCACTGGTTTATATCAATTCTAATTTTATATGTAATCTTATAATATTTTTTAACTTATAATGACTTTATGCTCCTCAAGGAACAGAGATGTTGACTTAGTCATATTTGTATTCTCAATAGCACATACAGTGCCAAAATTATAGTTCAGTTCAGTCGCTCAGTCGTGTCCGACTCTTTGCGGCCCCATGAATTGCAGCACGCCAGGCCTCTCTGTCCATCACCAACTCCCAGAGTCTACCCAAACCCATGTCCATCGAGTCGGTGATGCCATCCAACCATCTCATCCTCTGTCATCCCCTTCTCCCGCCCCCAATCCTACCCAGCATTAGAGTCTTTTCCAATGAGTCAACCCTTCGCATGAGGTGGCCAAAGTATTGGAGTTTCAGCTTCAACATCAGACCTTCCAGTGAACACCCAGGATTGATCTCTTTTAGGATGGATTGATTGGATCTCCTTGCAGTCCAAGGGACTCTCACACCACAGTTCAAAAGCATCAATTCTTCGGCACTCAGCTTTCTTCACCGTCCAACTCTCACATCCATACATGACCACTGGAAAAACCATAGCCTTGACTAGACGTACTTTTGTTGGCAAAGTAATGTCTCTGCTTTTAAATATGCTATCTAGGTTGGCCATAACCTTCCTTCCAAGGAGTAAGCATCTTTTAATTTCATGGCTGCAGTCACCATCAGCAGTGATTCTGGAGCCCAAAAAAATAAAGTCTGACACTGTTTCCACTGTTTCCCCATCTATTTCCCATGAAGTGATGGGACCAGATGCCCTGATCTTCATTTTCTGAACGTTGAGCTTTAAGCCAGCTTTGTCACTCTCCTCTTTCACCTTCATCAAGAGGCTCTTTAGTTCTTCTTCACTTTCTGCCATAAGGGTGGTGTCATCCGCATATCTGAGGTTATTGATATTTCTCCCGGCAATCTTGATTCCAGCTTGTGTTTCTTCTAGCCTGGTGTTTCTCATGATGTACTCTACATATAAGTTAAATAAGCAGGGTGACAATATACAGCCTTGACGTACTCCTTTTCCTATTTGGAACCAGTCTGTTGTTCCATGTCCAGTTCTAACTGTTGCTTCCTGACCTGCATACAGGTTTCTCAAGAGACAGGTCAGATGGTCTGCTATTCCCATCTCTTTCAGAATTTTCCACAGTTTATTGTGATCCACACAGTCAAAGGCTTTGGCATAGTCAATAAAGCAGAAATAGATGTTTTTCTGGAACTCTCTTGCTTTTTCGATGATCCAGCGGATATTGGCAATTTGATCTCTGGTTCCTCTGCCTTTTCTAAAACCAGCTTGAACATCTGGAAGTTCACAGTTCACGTATTGCTGAAGCCTGGCTTGGAGAATTTTGAGCATTACTTTGCTAGCATGTGAGATGAGTGCAATTGTGCGGTAGTTTGAGCATTCTTTGGCATTGCCTTTCTTTGGGATTGGAACGAACACTGACCTTTTCCAGTCCTGTGGCCACTGCTGAGTTTTCCAAATTTGCTGGCATATCGAGTGCAGCACTTTCACAGCATCACCTTTGAGGATTTGAAATAGCTCAACTGGAATTCCATCACCTCCACTAGCTTTGTTCGTAGTGATGCTTTCTAAGGCCTACTTGACTTCACATTCCAGGATGTCTGGCTCTAGGTGAGTGATCACACCATCGTGATTATCTGGGTCATGAAGATCTTTTTTGTACAGTTGTTCTGTGTATTCTTGCCACCTCTTCTTAATATCTTCTGTTTCTGTTAGGTCCATACCATTTCTGCCCTTTATCGAGCCTATCTTTGCATGAAATGTTCCTTTGGTAGCTCTAATTTTCTTGAAGAGGTCTCTAGTCTTTCCCAATCTGTTGTTTTCCTCTATTTCTTTGCACTGTTCGCTGAGGAAGACTTTCTTATCTCTCCTTGCTATTCTTTGGAACTCTGCATTCAGATGGGAATATTTTTCCTTTTCTCCTTTGCTTTTCGCTTCTCTTCTCTTCCCAGCTATCTGTAAGGCCTCCTCAGACAGCCATTTTGCTTTTTTGCATTTCTTTTCCTTGGGGATTTTCTTGATCCCTGTCTCCTGTACAATGTCACGAACCTCTGTCCATAGTTCATCAGGCACTCTGTCTATCAGGTCTAGTCCCTTAAATCTATTTGTCACTTCCACTGTATACTCATAAGGGATTTGATCTAGGTCATACCTGAGTGGACTAGTGGTTTTCCCTACTTTCTTCAATTTAAGTCTGAATTTGACAATAAGCAGTTCATGATCTGAGCCACAGTCTGCTCCCGGTCTTGTTTTTGCTGACTGTATAGAGCTTCTCCATCTTTGGCTGCAAAGAATATAATCAATCTGATTTCGGTGTTGACCATCTGGTGATGTCCATGTGTAGAGTCTTCTCTTGTGTTGTTGGAATAGGGTGTTTGCTATTACCAGTGCGTTCTTGTGGCAAAACTCTATTAGCCTTTGCCCTGCTTCATTCTGTACTCCAAGGCCAAACTTGCCTGTTACACCAGGTGTTTCTTCACTTCCTACTTTTGCATTCCAGTCCCCTATAATGAAAAGGACATCTTTTTTGGGTGTTAGTTCTAGAAGGTCTTATAGGTCTTCATAGAACCGTTCAACTGCAGCTTCTTCGGCGTTACTGGTCGGGACATAGACTTGGATTACCGTGATACTGAATGGTTTGCCTTGGAAACGAATAGAGATCATTCTGTCGTTTTTGAGATTGCATCCAAGTACTGCATTTTGGACTCTCTTGTTGACCATGATGGCTACTCCATTTCTTCTAAGGGATTCTTGCCCACAGTAATAGAGATAATGGTCATCTGAGTTAAATTCACCCATTCCAGTGCATCTTAGTTCGCTGATTCCTAGAATGTCGACGTTCACTCTTGCCATCTCCTGTTTGACCACTTCCAATTTGCCTTGATTCATGGACCTAACATTCCAGGTTCCTATGCAATATTGCTCTTCACAGCATCGGACTTTGCGTCTCTCACCAGTCACATCCATAGTTGGGTATCGTTTTTGCTTTGGCTCCATCCCATCATTCTTTCTGGAGTTATTTCTCCACTGATCTCCATTAGCATATTGGGCACCTACTGACCTGGGGAGTTCATCTTTCAGTGTCGTATCTTTTTGCCTTTTCATACTGTTCATGGGGTTCTCAAGGCAAGAATACTGAAGTGGTTTGCCATGCCCTTCTCCAGTGGACCACACTCTGTCAGACCTCTCCACCATGACCCATCCGTCTTGGGTGGCCCCACACGGCATGGCTTAGTTTCACTGAGATAGACAAGGCTGTGGTCCGTGTGATCAGATTAGCTGAGGCGGCTGCGACGGCTCGGTGCAGAAGCGTGGCGAGAGGAGCTAGGCCGGGCCGGGGGCCAGGGGCGGCGGCCGACAGGGGCTAGGCCGGGGCGGGGGCTGGGGACCGGCCGCTGCGGCGAGAGGAATTACCCAAGGCCCAAGGTAAGAGAAACCCAAGACGGTAAGTGTTGCAAGAGGGCATCAGAGGGCAGACACACTGAAACCATAATCACAGAAAATTATAGTAGGACTTAATAAATATTTGTTATAATTGATAATTAGTCAGTATTGTAACAATAAATATTTGTTACAATTCTCAAGAGTTACCTGTTCACTTCTAGGCTTTGTTATTAAGGCTCTTTCGTTTTTTGTTTTTTGTTTTTTTGTGTTATCAAGTAAGTTTATTATTGTAATTTTCAAATAAGCACAAATATTTTTAATTGCTCAGTTTTCATTTTGTATTAAGGCTGTTCTGAAGAATTTTTTTAGTCAATATTTGCTTTTCTTTATTTAATTGCAAAAGTAATAGATATTTGAATACAAAAACCTTGGAAAACACAGAGAAGCAAAAGAACTATCCACCTCTAATTAAAAACAGACTGCAAGCATTTTTTCTTAGGAAATGACTATGCTTTCTGTATCTTTCTACTGATCATACTGAATGTATCAACTTGATTGTTCTGACACACACATTAGATTCTCTGTTTCTCTTCTGTATAAAAGGAGAGCAGAGCAAAAAACGTGACTAGTTTCTCACCAATCAGAAAATGAATATTTTCTCCTTTTTTATACTTTGCTATTAAACGAAAACTTTAACAAGTAGCTAAGTTTAAATCAAATCCAACTTATTCACCTATGATTTTATTAACTGCTTCAAAAGAGAGTCCCAGAAATAATTTTAGCTTTAAAGCAATCTGTGCTCCTCATGCAGAAAATAACTTCCAGCTAAAGTAAGAATTTTGACCAAAGAGATTTAAATGGTTTCATATAGACTTTTGGAGAAGTAGCATCCTTACAGTAAAGGAGATTAACCGACTAGGTGCAAGATGAAGTCAAACAGACTTCTGCAGGAAGGTTCTGCAGAGCACAGGTTCTGCAGGACAGATTGGTTGATGGTTGAAATCAGAGGGAGAAGATAGAGACACATGGTAAAACAACTGGGGTTGAAAAGAGAATGAAGTTTCAGGACCTGTTGCTCTGAAGCCAAGATGAAGCTGCAGACCCAAACAAGTCATTAATATAAACATTAAAGCCCACTCCCCATTTACACCCCCTTAGACCCTAGTGATGAAAGATGGAGGCAGATGGGATATTTACAAAGCTGGTGGGGCACTGTCACTTGTAGAAAAAAGAAATCTTAAGGAATAGAAACACACACTGACTATTCCAGGTTACGGAAGTCTGCATTCTAATATTTGGTACGTGAACTCCCTTAGAGGTTGGGAAGGAAAAAGTGGGATCAGATCAAGTTTCTTTCTTTGACTCTTGCCCCCACAATGAAGCAGAATCTGTTTATTTGGACACCCACTGTCGATAAAAGATTTTCTTTTTAAAATTTTTATTGCAGTATGATTGACATACAACTTTATATTCACTTCAGGTCTACAACCTAATGATTTGATGTTTGTATATATTGTGAAATAATGACCGTAAGTCTAGTTAACAAGCATCACCATACATAGAGAATTTTTTTTCTCGTTGTGAGAGTTAAGATCTGCTCCTGTAGCAGTTTTCACATATGCGACACAATATTATTAACTACAGTCGCCATGCTGTATGTTACGTCCCCTTGGCTTATTTTATAATTGGCCATCTGTACCTTTCGACTCTCCTTACCTCGTCTACCCACCCACCCCTACCCTCTACCCCTACAACTGCTAATTTTGTTCTCTGTATCTCTGAGCTAGGTTTTGGGTTTTTGTTTGTGTTTTGTTTTGCTTTCCCTTTACATTCCACATATAAGTGAGATCATATCTGTCTTTGTCTCTCTCTGACTTATTTCGCTTAGGGTAATGCCCTCACAAATGGCAAAATTTCATTCTTTTTTTAATAACTGAATGATAGTCCATTGTATACTACATTTTCTCTATCCATTCAGCCATCAATGGACATTGAGGTTGTTTCCATAAGGTCACTGCTTATTACAGCGATTGATTGATGCCCACCCTCTAACATGATTGTGTTTATTTTACTGTAGGTATGTAAGCCAGGTAACTGTCACTGACATAGCAGGTAAAAGGAAATGGCATTTCCTGTGCAACTGTTGGCTGGCCATGAACCTGGGAGACTGTGAGCGCGACCGGGTCTTCATTCCAGTCTCAAAGAAGGAGCTCTTTTCCTTTAGGTACTGTTGAGAAATGATGATATACTACCTGTCTCTGAGGCTCTGTTCATTTTCTTCATTCTTTGTTCTTTCTGTTCCTTGGACAAGACAATTTCAATTGACCTATCTTCAAGTTTGACCTGTCTTCTTTCTCCTGCCAGCTCACATCTGCTATTGAGCCTCTAGTGAATTTTCCATTTAACTTACTGTATTTTTTAGCTGCGCACTTTCTACTTGGTTCTTTTAAAAAATAACTTCTGAGAACTTCTCTGGTGGTCCAGTGGTTAAGACTCCACACTTCCGGTGTAGGGGGCAAGGGTTTGATTCCTGGTCAGAGAGCTAAGACCCCCATATGCCTTATGGTCAAAAACCAAAACATGAAACAGAAGCAAAATTGTAAAAAAAATCAATGAAGACTTTAAAAATGGTTCACATCAAAAAAAAAACTTTTAAAAAATTAGTTAAAAAAATAAAAATAATTTCTGGGGACTTCCCTGGTGGTTCATTGGAAGACTCCACACTTCCAATGCAGAGGGCATGGGTTTGATCCCTGATCAGGAATTAAGATCCTGCATGCCACACAGCGTAGCCAATAATAATAATAATTTCTGTATCTTCATTAATACTCTATTCAGCAAGACATCATGCTCATTTACTTTCCTTTAGTTACTTCAACATGATTTCCCTTATTTCTTTGAACATATTTAAAATAGCCGATTTGAAATCTTTAGTAAATCCAATGTCTTGGCTTCCTCAGTAACAATCTGTGGAGTGTGGTGTGTGTGTGAGGGAGCGAGAGACTTTGTTTCTTTTCATGTCTTGTAATCTTCTGTTGAAAACCCAACATTTTAAATAATAAAATGTGGTCACTCAGATTTCCTTCCTCTCCCCCAGTATTTGTTCTTCGTGTTTGTCGTTGTCCCGTGTCTGTTTCGAACTAATTCTGTAAAATCTGTATTCTTTATCATATGTGAAAACTGAAGTTCTTGCTCAGTCAGTTCAGTGGTCAGCTAGTAACTAGACAGAGACTTCTTTAAATGCCTGAGGCAGGAAGCCTCCCAGCCTTTGCGGAGGGGGTTTGCACGCAGCCAGGCAGCTGACAGCTCTGCCTCAGCCTTCACTTCCTGCTTGCTGAGAGCTTCAGGGTTCTTCCAGGAGTAGAAGCGCAGGGCCTTCTCAGGTATTTCCTGAACGTGCCCACATCCCTGGGCATGCGCATGGCCTCCTATCTTAGATTCCCAGGACTGTGTCAAAGCTTTTCAAAACTCCTATAGACTTCTGACTTTCTCAGTGAGGCTTTTTGATGAGCCCGTTGTTTGCCTACCATATCAGGCAGCTGTGAAGTTAAACAGTCGCCTCTGAATATTTTTGACAGTGCCCTCAAAGAAGAAGCATTTTTCACTGGATGAGTGTCCAGTCATATCAAATAAGGGCAGTCTTGCAAGTGGAGTTTTTCTGGGAACTACCAGACAAGTCAGATAATGACGGCTCTCTGGGAAGGATGCTTTTAATCCCCTCCTGCCCCCTCTAGTGACTGCCAGGCTGCTGGATTTCACTGTGATTGAAGGCTCTTGGTTTTCAAGGTTACCATGGAGCTAGGGAAAGGGAGATGGGGAAATAGGGCCAATTAAAATGCCGCAAAATTCACTGTTCTTACTGATATTTAACCGTTTTTCTTAGGTAAACGCTCCCAGGTTGCTACAAACCTTTGGTTATTTACCTGAGTTCTGAAAATTTTGATTCTGACTTTTTAAAAGATGTTTTATCATTGCTTTTGTGGAGGAATTTTCAGAGGGTTTCACTGTTTCCACTGACCCAAATGGATATAGACAGTTTACTACCTAGAGCAGTAGGAGTAGCAGCCAGAGGAGTAATTTGTGGCAGCTCCCAGATTTGACACGGTGATGTGATGAGAGCCAGCTGTGAGCTGCACGTGCAGTAGAGGTATGTTACAAGAGAAGAACCCCAAAACCAGGAGACTAATCTATGAGCTGCCGAAAATCTCCCCATGCCTTCCTGTAGAATAAGACATTATCTTTATTAGCCTGGTACGTGGGCAAATCTCTCAAGGGGTGAGAAGAAGGCATTTCTATCTTTATTACCCTGGAAAGTCTCTGGGAAGCAAGAAGTCTCTGTCTTTATAATCTGGAAATGTAAATTGTCTCCAAAGAAAGTTCCTGATTGTCTTTTTAGGGCTGTCTGCTTACACAAAGATACTTGAGAACATAGTCCGGGAGCAGTTTGTATAAATGCCTAAATGTGAAGCATTCATGGAGGACTGCCTTTCAGCACTGCCTCTGTTGTTATGTCAGTCTACCTGTTATTCTTCTAAAGTATGTTGTCTTTTCTCTTTTTAGTGTTTTCTCTTTATCCTTGATGTTCCAAATTTTATCATATTTCTCTTCACTGTGGATTTACCTTTTTTTAAAATCCTGTTTAGCACTCAGTGTACTTTAAAAAAATTTTATTGTGGTAAAATACATGTAAAATGTGCTTTTCTGGGGGGCCGTGGTGTATGGCATGCAGGATCTTAGTTCCCTGACTGCTGGAAGCCTGGAGTCTTAACCACCGGACCTCTGGGGGGTCCCAAAATGTACTTTTGATTCACAGAGTAATGTGTTCAATTCACAGAAATTCTCAGATGTCACTTCTGAAAATACTGCTCCTCTGACATTCCCTCGCTATATGCAAGAGTCTCTCTAATGATCCTCCATGTTGTTAAGCCACTCTTGCATGCACATCTTTTTTGTCTGTCTGTGGCAGTTCACTGATTTTCTCTTAAACCAGTGTCTCTTTCTTCTAATTATTTTGTTCTGAGGACCATATTTTTCAGTTTTAAGATTTCAAATTTATTTTATTTCTGTGTTTTTCATCATTTTTTATTCTTTTAAAGTGAATATCATTCCTTGTATCATTTTTATATCATTATTTACTGTCAAGTTCTTTATTTTATAGATGTATAAAATGTACCAGGGATTGGTTAAATTGACTTGCTCCAGATGAAGCACGTAAGAAACAGCAGAGGCTCAGGTCTTAGCCCCTCTCCCATTGAAGATTCTTTCTTCTAAAGCATATGGCCTCCCCTCAAGGCCATTGGATCTTGCTGCAAATTGCTGAGACATGGGATACAATAGTAGCAAACAAAACAATCACTACAATGCAAGTAGCAACTGACGTTTTCTTTTTTTTTTTTATGTATGTATATCCCATGGATGGAGGAGCCTGGTAGGCTGCAGTCCATGGGGTCGCTAAGAGTCGGACACGACTGAGCGACTTCACTTTCACTTTTCCCATTCATGCACCGGAGAAGGAAATGGCAACCCACTCCAATATTCTTGCCTGGAGAATCCCAGGGATGGCGGAGCCTGGTGGGCTGCCGTCTATGGGGTCGCACAGAGTTGGACACGACTGAAGCGACTTAGCAGCAGCAGCAGCATATTTTTCTCGAACTTTAAACTTTGTTTTGTATTGAGGTATAACTGATTAACATTGTCGTGGTAGTTTCAGGTGAACAGCCAGTGTACTCAGCCATACATATACATGTATCCATTCTCCCCCAAACCCTCCCTCCCATCCAGGCTGCCTCATAACATTGAGCAGAGTTCCATCTGCTGTTCAGTAGGTCCTTGTTGGTTATCCATTTTAAATATAGCAGTGTGTACATGACCTTCCCAAACTTCATCACTATCCCTTCCCCCGGCAGCTATAAGTTCGTTTCCTATGTTTGTGAGTCTTTTTCTGTTTTGTAGCTTTACTTGTATCTTTGAGCAACCTGAAACTCTTAAAGTCTTTGTCAGATTGTCCCACAAAATTAGTTTCTTCTGGACTGAGATATTGTGTTGGCTGCCTTTCTCAGCATTAGAGTTATGAATATGTTTAGGAATGTGGGGTTGTAGGTTGGTTTCATTTTTAAATCTCAGTATCTCTCTCCTTCTCCACATATCCCTGACTAGCACTTTTTTTGATTTTTTTCATTCAACCTTTCACATCACTAGTCTAGAACTAGGGTTTATTTTATTACACCATTTCGGAGCTCCTGTTCCTCAGAGAAACTAATGAAACGATCTATTGCACACCTTGTCATGAGCCAATGGATCTATTATTCCTTGTCGAGGGGCTGCCCACTCTCACCTGCCTCCCTACTTATAAACGTGTAGCCCTGTGGTAGTTTTTTGTTCTGCAGAATTCTTCCATGAGCTCCAGCCTCAACCCTGGCTTCAGGCAGTGAAGTTGGCTTTACCCTCTCTTCCTTCCCCTCCCTCTATGAATCACTTTCAGTTCCAGTTACTCTCTGGGAATCAGACTTTGACCTGTGTGTGCTTTCTTCCAAACCTGGAGCTCAGAATCCTGTGCTTCTTCCCCACTTGCCATCTGGTTTCTCATCCCATCCCTCTTTTTCAGAGATGTTTATTTTGTTTTTAAGCACGGCTAATATTTTGGATTCTTTCTTTTTATATTGTATTTATAGTTTCTTTTGAGAGTAGAGAAAGTTCTCCAAGTATGAGTTTACCAAACTATCTTGAGTTAAAAAGTGAAAATGTTAGTCATTCAGTCATGTCAGATTCTTTGTGACCCCAGCCCGCCAGGCCCCTCTGTCCATGGAATTCTCCAGGAAAGAATACTGGAGTGGTTTGCCATTTCCTACTCCAGGGCATCTTCCCAACCCATGGATCAAGCCCAGGTCTCCTGCATTGCAGGCAGATTCTTTACCATCTGAGCCACCAGGGAAGCCCGTATCTTGAGTGGAAGCTTAATGCAAACTTTCCAAGAGTGAAAAAGACTTATCAAAACCTCTGGTAAAGCCAAAACAAGGTTTTAGTTTTAAAATCTCATAGTTACTCTTACCCTCAAAAACCTTTTACCCTATGGTAACAACAACAGCAGCAGAAATCATACCGTGTCACCTGAAAGCTTCTTCACAAAGGTGTTGAGCAGTGGCCGAGTTGCTGTGTGTCGCTTGCTGCCAGGCGAACCACATCTCAAACGAGCGCACGTTCAGAATGAAATCTCATGCCTTTCCTGTTCTGATTTATCTTGTTAGACACCTGTTCTCTTCCATGATCATAGAGAAGTTCACCCAGGATTGCCTGTGGCTCTCAGTCGCAACTCGACACCCCTGGAACCAGTTTACGAGGGTCCAGCGGCTCACCTGCTACATGACCCTCCTTCTCTGCAACATGGTCACCAACGTCATGTTCTGGAAGGTGAACAGTACCACCGCCAAGAGAGATGAGCAAGCTCGGGGTGAGCCCTGACGTGTGCTGTTTGTGACGTGTAGTCCTTTTGCTACACGCCACTCTCCTTCCTTCCAAGTTAGAAACGGAATCACGACGGGCCTTCATTTTTCCTCTGCTGCCCTCCCGTTAGAGTACTCATCGAGTTCTACTCTTAAATGAGAATACTCATCTACTCTAACATTAGAGTACACATTTTCTCATTGACCTCACTCATTAACAAATGAAATGACCTTGGGGACACATCAGGATCTTGACTGCCGAAATAACTTGCTATCCTTAGATAATCATAGTTAATTAGTAAATAAATACTTAAACCTGTACAGGACGTAGAGAATGGACTTGTGGACATGGCAGGGGTTGGGGAGGAAAGGGTGGGATGAGCTGAGAGGGTAGCACTGATATATATACGTACCATGTGTAAACCAGTTAGCTAGTGAGAAGCTGCTGTATAGCACAGGGAGCTCAGCTCGGGGCTCTGTGATGACCTGGGGAGGCAGGACGGGAGAAGGGGTAGGAGGGAGGGGATATATTAATGTATACTTACAGCTGATTGACACTGTCACACAGCAGAAGCTAACACAACATTGTAAAGCAATTATACTCCAATTAAAATAAATTTTAAAAAAATACTTAAGCCTGGGAGAGGAGTGTCTCGGAGACAATTTTATGGTCAGGGATGAGGGTTGACATCATGCTTTTTCTTTCAGTGGGCCCGTTTGCTGTGACCTGGTCTGAACTGCTCGTCAGCATCCAAACTGCTGTCATCTTTTTCCCCATCAGTCTTGTGATCGGGAGGCTTTTCCCGTTGATCCAGCCATGGGAGCCTCTGCCTGTCTTTCCTCCCATCCAGGCCTCCTGCCCCTCAGAGGCTTCTTCAGAGCCTCTTTCTCTCACAGAGGTGGTTGAGGTGAGTGTGGTGTCAGAGTTTACAGGTAAATGTCATGCTCCCCTCCCCTACGTGGTGGAAAAGGCCAGTGGACATGAGGCTCTCCAGCAAGGCTCTAGAGCCCTGTTAACTGTAGTGAAGAAGTGAAGTGAAGTTGCTCAGTCGTGTCCGACTCTTTGCGACTGTAGCCTGCAAGGCTCCTCTGTCCATAGAATTTTTCAGGCAAGAGTACTGGAGTGGGTTGCCATTTCCTTCTCCAGGGGATCTTCCCAACCCAGGGATCGAACTCGGGTCTCCTGCATTGCGGGCAGACACTTTACCGTCTGAGCCACCAGGGAGGCATCCTAGTAGTAGTACTGTAGTAGCTGTGCTCTAATCTCTGTGTCCTGAGTCATTGTCATCCTGCCTCTAGTTCTTTCTCTTGATTCTGGAGTGTTCTCAGCACCGACGTGTGTGCAGAACGCCCTGCTCTGGAGGTGTCTTAGTTTTTTGATGTTTGCTCAAACTCTTCTTCTTTCTTCCTAGATTCTCTCCTAAAACTAGTTCTGAAGCTACTGTGGGGTGACTTCTTTGTGAAAAAGGAGAGAGAAAGTGAAAAATCGAGGTCCTTTACATTAAGCATAGGGCTTCCCAGGTGTCACTAGTGATAAAGAACCCACCTGCCAAATGCAGGAGACGTTAAGAGACCCACGTTCGATCCCTGGGTCAGGAAGATCCCCTGGAGGAGGAAATGGCAACCCACTCTGTATTCTTGGCTGGAGAATCTCATGGACAGAGGAGCCTGGAGGGCTGCAGTCCATGGGGTCGCAAAGAGTCAAGCACAACTGAAGCGACTTAGCACGCACGCACACTAAGCATATGCCCCTCCGAGGAGATAAACCACCTCGTGACTGTCTATAATTGCTCCCAGTCCTGAGTTTAATGTAAAACTGACTTTTCTCCTCTGGGTTCCACTTTCAGGAATTAAAGGAAACTGTGGGATTCCTGCTCAGGAGAAACATGTACCTGCTCTCAGAGTATGAACCATCTTCATGCCGTTCTGACAGCATGAATGAGCTGCTGAAGCTTTTGTCTGGCCTCATCTGTTCTTACATAGAGCATCCAGGCTGTCACCAGCAGGCAGGACCCTACTGGGCAAATGGTAAAGTTCAGTAAGTTTCAGGATCTGACCTTTTATCTGCCCCCACCCCACACACACCCACCACCCTTACTGTCCCATTCATTCTTACCTCTCAGCATAATCAACAGGCGTGATACCACCTTCTGCTGCTTTTTCATTTCCTTAAACTCCCAGTAGAGGGCAGATAGTTCTGCTACCTCTCAGAGCTTTTGAGACAGCATATCTGGGCTTACAAAGTAAAGATTAAAAGAAAAACCCACCAAAAATGTCCTCTGTATCAGACCCCCATATTTCATCTGCTTCATCAGAGGCTGTGAAAGCGTGTCGTTCTCTTTCTTCTATGGAATGATGAGATTGTGTGATTTATGATTTCTTGAATTTAGTTTGGGCCTTCTAGGCACTTACAAGTTCACATGCACTGCAGTTCTGGTGAAAAAACTCAATTAGCTTTAAAAATTACTTTGATTTTCTATCAAAGTAATATGGGATTTTACAAATTGTTGCAAATACACCAGCATCTCAGAGAATACAGTTCTGTATTCTTCAGTCTTCACTGACTGGGAAATTTAACCTCATCATCAGCTAACAGGGGCTTCCCTGATAGCTCAGTTGGTAAAGAATTTGCCTGCAATGCAGGATACCCTGATTCAGTTCCTGGGTTGGGAAGATCCGCTGGAGAAGGGATAGGCTACCCACTCCAGCATTCTGGCCTGGAGAATTCCATGGACTGTATAGTTCATGGAGTTGCAAAGAATCAGACGTGACTGAGCGACTTTCACTTTCATCAGTTAACAGATTGCTCATTTCTACCAAGAGTTTCTGTTTCTTGAAATCTTCCACTTGTTCACGTGTCAACCTGGGCTGTATTTTCAGTGGTTCCTGAAAACCACCATCATTTCTGCAGTTACCTGCTCAGAGTTCTGCAGAGGCTCCAATCTCACTTACAGACACCGGGTCCCACCCAGGCTGATCACCCCAGTGACTTCCTTGATGCAGTCCACCAACTGCAAAAACTCCAGGAACTCTTGGAAAGCCATGTTCTTCCCACAGAGCAAGGGCTATCCAGGTAACGCATCCCACTGGGCTTTGCCACCTGTAGTCTTCCTAAACCTCTCTGTCGGCTGTTGACTAGGTTGGTTATTCCTTCAACTTCTGTTCCTAAGGGAGGCAACCAGTTTGCCCGTTCTGAGCCCAGAAGAAGGGAAGCAGCATGTCTCTAAAGGCTGGCACAGATGGTTGACATACTTCTGCTGGCTCCTCCTGGGTGTCACTAGCCTGGCGTCAGCCTTCTTTACAGTACTTTATAGCCTGGAACTGAACAAAGACCAAGCCACCAGCTGGGTTATTTCAATGATACTGTCATTGCTTCAGAACACCTTCATCAGCCAGCCAGCAAAGGTACGTGAGAAATTGTCACACCAGCATGGGAGGAAACACTATAGTTGCAGGAAGCTTGGGAAACCAAGGTCTGTGGGTGTCAGTCCAAGGTGCCTCATGGTTCTGACAACTTGACGAGAACAATAAACAAAACAGAAATTGACAAGGTAAAAGTTGTTAGGGGTGGGTGTGTAGTAGTCGTGGAAAAAACTAACAACAACTGATAAGACTGGTAGAAGTTTAGCAGAAAAGGATGGGGGAGTTAAGAGAGACAAGTTAAAAAATCAATAATAGGGTATCCCAGGTGGCACTAGTGGTAAAGAACCCACCTGCCAGTTCAGGAGACCCAGGTTCAGTACCTGGTTCCAGAAGATCCACTGGAAGAAGGCATGGTGCCCGACTCCAGTATTCTTGCCTGGAGAATTCCATGGACAGAGGAGCCTGGCAGGCTGGTCCATAGGGTCACAAAGAGTTGGACACAACTGAACGGAGTTAGCACTCATGCAAACAAAAAATCATTAATAAACTACTTTGAAAAAAAAGCAACAGAAAACTTTTTAAAAAAATCTTCCTTTTCCTTAAACTTTAAGGAAAATGTCACACACAAAAGTGTAGGAAGTAGTATAATGAATCCTAAATTCCTGTTACCCAGCTTCAACAGTTACCCCACAATTCATGGTCAGTCTTGTTTCATCTATCTTGGAAAAAAATGCCAGACTTCGTATCATTTTATCCATAAAGATTTCAGTCTGTGTATTTTCAAAAGACAAAGACTCTTCTTTTTAAAACATAAATATAAGCCATTATCACACCTAAATAAATTAACAATTTCCTGATATCCACACAACAGTGGGAATGTATTTAACACTGCTGAACTGTCACCTTAAAATGGTTAAGGTATGTTTTAAACTTAAAATGGTAAGTTTTTTGTTATGTGTATTTTACTACAGTTTTTAAAAATCCAGTGTTCATATTTTCCCAGTTGTCTCCTGAGTGTTTATAGTTGTTTTGTTCAAATCAAGATCTAAATAAGGTCCAGGTGTTGCAGTGAGTTGCTCTGTCATATGTATTTTTTTTGAATTTATTTATTTTTGTTTTTAACTGTGCCAGGTCTTTGTTGCTGCACGCACGCTCTTCTGTGAGGTCTATGGGCTCAGTAGTCATGGTACAGCTACCTAGTTGCTCTGTGGCATGTGGGATCTTCCTAGACCAAGGATCAAACTCATACCCCTTGCACTGGCAGGCAAATTCTTTACCACTGGACCACTGGGGAAGTCCTGTCTCATGCATTTTTATACCTAATCTAGGAACTTCCTGGTGGCCCAGTGGGTAAGACTCTGTGAGGCCCAGGTTCGATCCCTGGTCAGGGAACTAGATCCCACATGCCACAACTAAGACCCAGTGCAGCCAAATAAATAAATAATAAATAAGTTAAAAAAAAAAAAGTATAAGTTCTTCGTCCCTTTATCTCTTTCCTTCGTTCTCTGTTCTTGCCACTTTTCTTACAGTGTATGTGTGTTGAAGAAACCAAGTTGTCCTGTAAAGTTTCCAACATTCTGAATTTTGGTGACAGGATTACCTCTGCTTTAAGGACCCACAAGCAGACCTGGGGAGCTTTTAAAACATTTGGTGCCAGCCCTCCCTCCAGACCAGTTAAATTGTAATCCCTGGAGATGGGATCCAAGGCCCAGAATGTCATAAACTTCCCAGGTGATTCCAAAGAAGAGCCCCGTTTTAGAAGCACTGATCCTAAAAGATGGACAGAGTACAAAGAGTAGGTAGACCTTAAATAAGAACTGCTGGAAGAGACAGACCAAAAAAATAACAGGAGCTCTTAAAGAGATTCCGTTATAGAAGACACACAGAGAAAGACTTTGAGGAAATGAAAAACGTGATTTGCAGATTTTAAGAATTCAGAAGTTGAATTGAAGATGTCATTATTGAGAATCAAATTAATGGACCAGGATGATCAAACTTAAAATAATGCAAAACATAAAGGAAAATAGACAGTAGATCCAGTTAAGAGGAGTGGTAGTAATTAAACAGTCCAAAAAATTCCATTGTTGCAAACAAATACTGAATTTGTTGAAAGGCCTTAACTATTTTCAGGCATAACTAATTTAAAAAGATACACACCGAAATGGAGGACAGGCGTTCTGGAGCCCAAGGTTCTGAAATCAGCTAGTTGCCAGATGATGGCTGCTCGCCTGTGGATCGCATTTCGGGTGGTATCACTGTGAATGCAAACCAAGTTTCTCTGAAAAGTCAGTATTACAAGAGAAAAGTTCATGAGGGAGGGCTCTCCTAGATCCTTAAAATAAATGAGCCATTTTTAATATGGATCAGACAGTATACTAGGAAGTTATTGGTCATTTCCTTAAGTGTGATAATGATATGAAAATAGCCTGATTATGAGGAGGCCTTGAACCTTGCACATGTGTGCTCAGTCACGTCCGACCCTGTGTGACCCCATGGACTGTAGCCCGTCAGGAAAACCCCATGAGATTTTCCAGGCAAGAATACTGGAGTGGGTTGCCATTTCCTTCTCCAGGGGATTTTCCCCACCCAGGGATCTGAACCTTCATCTCCTGCATCAGCAGGCAGATTCTTTACCACTAGCACCACCTGGGAAGCTCCAGTTTTTAGGGGGCACATGCTCAAAAATAGGGAGTCGTTGCCTTGAACTGCTGTAGTTTGTGCATGAATTTCAGTTACCGTGGTTCAGTTAAATAACACGAGTTGCCAGCAAGACAGTTCAAATCTCAGCATGGTATATCAACTGTGAGTAATTACATAAAACACCACCTGCTACTAGACCTTCAGCCCATAATTGACTACATACATAACATGTATTTTTAGGTGTCCGTCATGATCCATGACCAGTCCTGTCCCATCTCAAAGCCTGGGTGGCTGGTCACTGGTCATCTTGTTTATGTACAGACAGCAAACTGTGTAGTCGTATTACTTTCTTGTCTCTCAGTCATAAACTGTGACATTTGACCATAAAATGGAGAACTGAAAGAGGAATTTGGTCCAAAAAGCAGCAAATTAACGACATGATAATGTAAAGTGAAATTTGAATAGAATATGAATGGAGTTATCCGAGAAGCAGCTGGCCATAGGAAGATTGCCTGTGTCCAGGGGACTACACGTGGCGGCCAGATGAATTTAGTGAAGTTGAACTTACCAACCTAAATGAAGAAACTGGTTATGAGGAAAAGGGTGACGACATCCTGGAGGAAGTAACACTGGCAGAAAAAAAAAAAAAAAAACAACTAATATTAAATGAACTCTAGGAGATATTTCACAGCATTGAAAGCAGAAAGGGTAAGAGGCTGGAAGCCAGTGCAAACTGTCAGTATGACAGTTCACCAAACGGACGGAAAAGATGCTGTCCCCAAATTCTAACTTATACAAGAGGAAGGAGGGCATTGTTCAAATTAGTCTTGATCAATTTTTCTTTTCAAGAAATAACTTTAATTCTTAATGTTTCTGATGTTTTAAATTACATACTAATTCTGCTTTTAAATTTTTCCTTGTTCCTTTATAGCCCACGATAAGAGATTTTAATGTTTTGACATGAGTCTTTTTTTTTCCTGAGGTAGAAGATTGTCTTTATTTTTTATTTCTTAATTTAGTTGGCTGCTCCAGGTGTTAGTTGCAGCATGCAGGATCTAGTTCCCTGACCTGGGATCCAACCCAGGCCCTCTGCTTCGAGTGCATGGAGTTGCAATAACCGAACTACCAGGGAAGTCTCCTGAATTCTTAGATGTCACAGAACAATCATCATTTTCCCCACTGATCATTAAGATCACCTTGCACAGTCTCAGCTTGCAAGATCATTTATGTGATCCCACACTGCCATGCAAAGTGAGAACTACCTTTAATTAGGTATGAAATGTCATGATGTCTGTTACTTTCAAATGGTTCAAAAAAGTAAATATGGTGAAATGTTAGCTTTTGTATCTTCCAATTTTTATGTATGTTTAAAAATTTAGTAAGGAATTATATACTCAAATGTAAGAGTTTGTAGAAGAAAAATTATATAAAACTATTTTTAGAAGAAAATATATGGGAAAATCTATGTAACCTTCGGTTAGGCAAAGAGTTCTTGTGTTGTTCTGTTGCTCAGTTGTGTCCAACTCTTTGCGTCCCCATGGACTGCAGCACACCAGGCTTCCCTGTCCTTCACTATCTCCCAAAGTTTGCTCAGATTCATGTCCATTGAGACAGTGATGCTGTCTAACCATCTCATCCTCTGCTGCCCTCTTCTCCTTTTGCCTTCAATCTTTCCCAGCATCAGGGTCTTTTCCAGTGAGTTGGCTCTTCACATCAGGTGGCCAAAGTATCAAAGCTTTAGCATCAGTCCTTCCGATGAATATTCAGGGTTGATTTCCTTTAGGATTGACTGGTTTGATCTCCTTGCATTTCAAGAGTTCTTTTATATTCTACCGAAAGCACAATACAGAAAAGAAAAAATTGATAAATAGGGCTTCATCAAAATTAAACACTTTGCTCCATGAAAGACACTTTTTAAAATTTAAGTATAGTTGATTTACAATGTTGTGTTAGTTTCTGGTATACAGCAAAATGATTCCATTATATGTGTAACCTTTTTCATATTCTTCTCCATTGTTTATTAATGGAATACTGAATATAGTTTCCTGTGCTATAGAATAGGAGCCCGTTTATCTATTTTATATACAGTAGTTTGTATCTGCTAATTTATCTAATTTGTCTCCTAATTTATCCCTCCCCCACAGGTAACCATATGTCTTGTCTCTCTTTTTAATAATTTTATTTATTTATTTATGGCTGCACTGGGTCTTCGTTGTTTTGCATGGGCTTTCTCTGGTCGTGGTGAGCCGGGTCTACTCTTCATTGCGGTGCACAGGGTTCTCATTGTGGTGGCTTCTCTTGGCTGTGGAGCATGAGCTTTGTATTCCAAGGAATAAGTGTCTGTTAATTTCATGGCTGCAGTCACCATCTGCAGTGATTTTGGAGCCCCCAAAAATAAAGTCTCTCACTGTTTCCATTTTTTTCCCCATCTATTTGCCATGAAGTGATGGGACCAGATGCCATGATCTTAGTTTTCTGAATGTTGAGTTTTAAGCCAGAACAATTTGAAAATACTTTGAACATTGGGGTGCATGTACCTTTTTGAATTAGAGTTTTGTCTGGATTTAATCGGAGAAGGCAATGGCACCCCACTCCAGTACTCTTGCCTGGAAAATCCCATGGACAGAGGAGCCTGGTGGGCTGCAGCCCATGAGGTCTCGAAGAGTCGGACACGACTGAGCGACTTCACTTTCACTTTTCACTTTCATGCATTGGAGAAGGAAATGGCAACCCACTCCAGTATTCTTGCCTGGAGAATCCCAGGGACAGGGGAGCCTGGTGGGCTTCCATCTATGGGGTCGCACAGAGTCGGACACAACTTAGCAGCGACAGCAGCTAAGCAGCAGCAGCAGCGTGTGTAGGAATGGGTTTGCTGGATCATACAGCGACACTATTTTTAGTCTTTTGAAGAACCTCCATACTGTGTTCCTTAGTGGCTGCACCAATTTATATTACCACTAATAGTGTAGGAGGGTTCCCTTTTCTCCACACCCTCTCCAGCATTTCGATGATGGCCATTCTGACTAGTGTGAGGTGGTACCTCATTGTAGTTTTGATTTGCCTTTTTCTAATAGTTAATGATGATGAGCATCTTTCATGTGCCTGTTGGCCATCTGTATGTCTTCTTTGGAGAAATGTCTATTTAGGTCTTCTCCCAATTTTGTAATTGGGTTGTTTTTTTGTTACTGAGTTGTATGACCTATGTGTATATTTTGGAGATTAATCCCTTGTTGGTCACAGTATTTGCAATTGTTTTCTCCTAGTCTGTAGGTGTATTTTTTTTGTTTTCATTTTATTTATGGTTTCCTTCGATGTACAAAAGCTTAGAAGTTTGACTAGGTCCAATTTGTTTTATTTTTGTTTTTATTTCTATTGCTTTGGGAAACATTGGTACCATTTATGTCAGAATGTTTTGCCTATGTTCTCTTCTAACAGTTGTATGATATCATGTCTATTTAAGCATTTAAGCAATTTTTAGTTTTATTTTTATGTGTGTGTTCTAATTTTATTGATTTATGTGTGGCTGTCCAACTTTCCCAGGACCACTTGCTAAAAAGATTGTCTTTTCTCCATTGGATATTCTTGTCTCCTTGATAGATTAATTGACCATAAGTGTGTGGCTTTACTTCTGAGCTCTCTATTCTCTTCCTTTGAACCATATGTCTGTTTTCGTGCCAGTGTCATGCTGTTTTGATAACTGTAGCTTTGTAGTGGTGTCTGGAGTAGAATGACTAAAATATTGATAATACCAAATGCTGGTGAGGATGCAGAGTACCTGGGAACTCACGTTCATCAGTGGTAGACTGTGTAGAAATGTAAAAATGGCATAGCCACTTTGGAAAGCAGTTTGCCAGTTTCCTGCAGAATTAATACAGTTACCATATAACTTAGTAATTTTACCCCTAGGTATTTACCCAAAAGAAATAAAAACTTATATTCACACAAAACTCTGTGAATATTTATGGCAGCTTTATTCATAACTGCCAAGAATGGGACTTTCCTGGTGGTCCAGTGGTTAAGACTCCACACTTCCACTGTGTTAGGCACAAGTTTGATCCCTGATCAGGGAACTATTAATAAGATGCCACATGGTGTGGCCAACAATAATTGCCAAGGATGGAACCAACTCAGATACCTGTCAACTGCTAAATGGATAAACTAACTGGGGAACATAGAAGACTCCTCATCAATGAAACAAACCACTGGTATGTGTAATGACCTGGATGAATCTTAAATGTAGCATTGTAAATGAATCCTAAGTGAAAGAAACCTGTTCCCAAAGCATACTTTTTGTTTCCGTTTATATGACAGTCTGCAAAAAGTAAAAACTACATGGATGGAGAATCCATCAGTAGTTGCCAGAGATGAAGGTTGGAGAAAGGGTTGACCACAAAGGGGCAGCATCAGGGAATTTTTTCGGGTGATGAAACTGTAAGGTATATTGATTATAGTAGTAGATACTCAGTTCTGTGTATTTGTCAAAAGTTATAGAATTATGAACCAAAAAGAGTGGGTTTTCAGTATGTGTAAATACTTTTTTAAAGCTAAAAAATCCTTTGTTATTTCAATGACTCCCCCCGCTCCAAAAAAAAAAAAAAACTTTTAAAGAACTCCTCTTCACCGGTCAAATAAATTAGAACAATAAGATTCAATTTTGCTTTTAACAGTGGCAGAGAAAAACAAATGAATACACAGTGATTTGCATTGTGTATTTGTGTTTCCATTTGCCCGAGAAAATAAGCACTTAATGCTGGTTGAGGAAAATTAGGCAGTATATACAGTAAAAGCCTTCAAAGTCTACATCCCTTTGCTAAGTTTCACCTCTAAGGGTCTCTTTCTGAGAAAATTCAGAGTGGTTTATAATGATAAAATTGACAACAATTTAAATGTTCAAGAATAGTTCATTGCTTAATGTGTTATAAGACAGCCATATCTGTGTAATAGGATACTAAGCAACCATTTAAAATGTTATAGAAAATGTAATGATGTAGAGAGCTAGCTCAGTTGAAGACAAAAAAATTAATGGATGGCTCAGACAGTAAAGAATCAACCTGCCAATATTGGAGGCCAGGTCTGATGCCTGGGTTGGGAAGATCCCCTGGAGAAAGAAATGGCAACCCACTCCAATATCCTTGGCTGGGAAATTCCATGGACAGAGGAGCCTGGCGGGCTATAATCCGTGGGGTGGGAAAGAGACACGACTGAGCAACTAACACTTCCACTTTCCAAATTTTTAAAGTTTCTTAAAGTCTCTAAATTTTTTCAAACTTTTTATAATGTATATCAGTTTTTTAAAGTTAGAAAGTATAAAAAGAGGAACAGAAGAGACAGAAAACCATTGTGTTAGCTTAGTTATAAGTATTGCTACAGAGAGAATTTGGTTGAACTCCTATGGCTCAGCTGATAAAGAATCCGCCTGCAATGTGGGAGACCTGGGTTTGATCCCTGGGTTAGGAACATCCCCTGGAAAAGGGAAAGGCTACCCACTCCAGTATTCTGGCCTGGACAATTCCATGGACTAAATAGTCCATGGGTCGCAAAGAGTCAGACATGACTGAGCAACTTTCATTTCACTTATGGCCAAGTGTATTTTTTTTTTTTTTTTTTTGGCTGTGCCGAGTCTTAGTTGCAGCACACAGGATCTTTCGTTATGGTGCACGGGACTCTCTAGTTGTGGTGCGTGGGCTCAGTAGTTGTAGCACGTGGGCTTAGTTACTCTGTGGCATATGGGATCTTAGTTCCCCGACCAGGGATCAAACCCAAGTCCCCTGCATTGCAAGGCAGATGGACTTAACCACTGGACTGCCAAGGAAGTCCATCAAGTATGCTGCTGCTGCTAAGTCGCTTCAGCCGTGTCCGACTCTGTGCGACCCCATAGACGGCAGCCCACCAGGCTCCTCCGTCCCTGGGATTCTCCAGGCAAGAATACTGGAGTGGGTTGCCATTTCCTTCTCCAGTGTGTGAAAGGGAAAAGTGAAAGTGAAGTCGCTCAGTCGTGTCCGACTCTTAGCGACCCTGTGGGCTGCAGCCTACCCGGCTCCTCCGCCCATGAGATTTTCCAGGCAAGAGTACTGGAGTGGGGTGCCATTGCCTTCTCCACCAAGTATACTTTTTAGTAATTTCCCAGTGGTGCTAGTGGTAAAGAACCCACCTGCCAATCCTGGGTAGATGCAAGAGATTCGGGTTCAATCCCTGGGTCGGGAAGAGAAGGACATGGCAGCCCACTCCAGTATTCTTGCCTGGAAAATCCCATGGACAGAGGAGCCTGGTGGGCTGCAGTCCATAGGGTCGCACAGAGTCAGACACTGAAGCAACTTGGCACCTGCACCTCAAATCTAGTCCTTGAGACCGTCCACTAGAGGGCACCTTCAGGTCTGCAGAGCAAACACACCTGCAATCGTCCCCTCACCGTGGAGTGCGGCAGTGGGCCAGAAATAATTACTCTTGTCCTTTGTTCTCTGAGGACTGGAGCACTTCCTCCTCTCTAAGGAAATTTAAGGGGTGGTGGGAGGGTACTTGTTTCTCCTAATAGAGGCTTACTCAGTTCTAAAATTCCATGCCTCCTCCAGCACAACTGGCACTTTCAAAAGCATAGCTGCTTCAGTCTTGCTCATCAAAGTTGTTCCAAAGACAGGTGTTACTGAACAATTTATACAAAGCATCACAAATCATTTGATAGTTTAGGTTTTTCTAGCCAAGCAGATTAAAGACTACAGGCGAAAATATAAAGATTACCATATCAACCATGTCTTCGTGGTTATGCAAAAATAACTATGAAATTACTTAATCCTGAGTGTTCCATAAATATAAAGGGCCAGATCACTGAGATGTAGCGGTCATACCCACCTTCACCTCTACCTGTCGGTGCCACCTTCTTGGATTCTATGATGTCTGCTCATTATTAGTGCCTCCTCTGACTTTCCTGTCTAGGTGATCTTCCTCACGCTGTTCTACTCACTGATGCTGAACAGGATGCCACAACTTCATAGAGAGAAGGAACATCAAACCAGGAGGATCTTGGCACTCTGGGGTAATTCAACTAATACTTCTAATTAATATCTCATTTTGCAAAGAGCAAATTATATATCAGAACAGTGCACTCCCAGCCATCTCACTGACTAAGACAAATTTATCCACTCAGGGATCTTGTCTCTAACCAGCCATCGTGCCTCCTTCCTGACTCTAGACCAACCAGTGGGTCACCAGAACTCCTTATGATCCATCCCTCTGGAGGTCACTCAGAGCTTCAGCTCTCCCCTATATTTCAGATTCCTTCCTCGTGTTTCTAGCTTTGAGCCCCAGGTGCTGTTTCCAACTGCTCACCCTCTGTATCTGAATGCCTACAGCTGTCACAAACACGCCCCAAGCAGAATTATTTGCCTGCCCCACAAATTCACTTCTTTACTGTTTTCTCATTTCAGTTAATAATATCACCACTAGCTAGAATAATCATCCTAAATGCCACCCCCAACTCAATCACCAAGCCTGAGGAAGTATGAATAAAACTGACTAGAGCCACTCATTTCACACAGATGAAACTCACCAACAAAAGGTGGCCAAAAAGCAAATGGCAGAAAAATTAACACAACATTCTGTTTTCACCTGGGCCGCACCGCCTGTGTGATCTTAGTTTCCCAACTAGGGATAGAACCCACGCCCCCGCTACGGGGAAGTCCCTTAACACAACATTTTAATCATGCAAGAAATGCATGCCTTACTTAGAGACACATTTTTTAATGAAATGCATAGGAGGATAAACTCCAAAATTTAGGAGAGGATTAGCTCTGAAGAAGAGATAGAAGGGATACCATCAGAGAGGTGCACAGCAGGTTTTATCTCAGCTGCCACTTATTTCTTAAGCTGAGTGGTGGACAAGCTGCTAAAGGGTTGGCATCTTATTCCTTGTGAGATTAAAAAACTAGTAATCTGACTTCAAACTGCCTTCTCAGTCCTCATTTCATCTCTCCATCTCTTGAATTGCTGTTCCTTCTGCTAAAGTGACTTTTTTTCTTTCTTGTCCTCATCTTCATCCATCTAGAGAATTCTTTCTGACTCATTTAAAACAAATGTCCTATGTCCCTGCCTCTGGGCCACTTTCTCTGAATTCCTTGAGGAGGTTTATTTTTCTCTCCAGTGATCCCTCAGCACTTGGTTCCTACAGGCTGACATATTTCAGGTCATATTCTAACTCCCTCTCTCTCCCCATCTTGATTTACACATCTTTAGATTCTTCTGCCCACAGTGTGGTCTGGAGAACAGCACCTGCATTTCCTGGAATTCAGGCTCTTAGGCCTCACCCCAGAAACTGCATTTTAACACAACTCCAGGTGGTCCCCCTGCCCGTTTTACAGTGAGAACCACCACTCTGGAACAGTACTCCCATTGGGTAATCCACTGACTAAACTGTTCGGTTCTAGTCCAAGATAAGTAGAGAAATTGAGAATAAGCCTTTAGGAACATTTATAGCAATTGGGCAGACTAATTTTAGGCCTATTGAATCTAATTTTCAAAATGGGGCTTCTATTTTTAGGCCTCTATTTTGTGACATATTTCTTGTATTTTGTAGGCCTCTGTTCTCTGTCAGTTTTCTAGTTTTTACTGTATTTTACAAAAGTATTAGTCCCTGATGGATTGCAAATGTTTTTTTAAGTCTTTGATGGTAGTTTGGGAAGTATTGCTTGTGCAGCTTCTTTTCTCCATTTCAGCATTTAACAGGAGATACTCATAGTAGATGCCCAGCAGATGTTGATGAATAACTACTTAATGAAATATAACCTTTTTTTGGCCTGCATTTGAATTCTTGACAGCAAGATGTCCGTCATCATTACCCGGTTCAAGAGATAAGAACAACTCCATCTATGTAGCCCCCACTATGAACAGTCCAGTTAAGTGCCCAGAAACAACCTTGAAAAAGAAGAAGTTCTTCAAGTTGACAGGAGATGTTTTAGGTACGGAGAGGAGACGGTAACATGTTGATTCATCAACACATTTCCCAGCAAGGATAGGGGGCGTGAGAATAAAATGGAAAACCTAGAAGGGGGGAAAAGTATCTTAAAGTATTCACCTTGAAACATTCTGGATGCTACTAAACAAGGCTGTACGGTGAATGGAGGGGCTCCTGAACTTACGATCTAATTGTGTGCTTGAGGAAGTCACTTCTTCTGTCTGCAGAATGTAATCTTGAAACTTGATCAGCATCACAGGGTGGAGGGAAAATGAATATGCTTTGAAAAATAGCTGTCCTGTAAGTACAAGGTAACTGCCCAACACATCTAGTGTTTGGGTTATTGGATTCTCTGGACCAAAATAGACAAATTCTGTTTTTGTCATGTGAACAGAGACAATCTATAGATAACTGGGGATGGGAAGAGACCAGGGGAATTGTTTGGGGGGTCATTTAGACCTTAGAACTAAAATAAAGCATTTTTGTGGGGGATTTTATGTATCTCAAGTATAATTTCTGATCAGTGGCAAAATAATTCTGGGAAGGAATATGTATATATCTATTGCTGCACATACAGATATCACCAGGAGCCAAATGCTTTGGCTTATCTCTGACAATTATAAAGTTGAATCACGTGAAAGTGCCAATTTTTGACTGTTTTTGACCTGTGAAAGTCTATATGCTTAGGGAAAAATGAAGAAAAATGTATAGAGGATTTTTGTTAAATTGAAGTATAGTTGGTTTATAATGTGCCAATCTGCTCTACAGCAAAGTGACTCAGTTATATATATATGTATATATATATATATATATATATATATATATATACACTCTTTTTTTATATTCTTTCCATTATGGTTTATCCCAGGAGATCAGCTATCGTTCCCTGTGCTATACAGTAGGACTTTGTTGTTTATCCATTCTTCATGTAGTAGTTTGCATGTACCAACCCCAAAATCCCAGCCCATCCCTCCCCCCCCACCTTGGCTTCCATAAGTCTGATCATATAGAGAATTTCAAAGAATTGAAATTTGAAATTTCAATTTCAAATTTACCTATGGTTTTCTTGCTTCTGTACTAGCACAAATCCTTTTCCTTACCCTGTTGATGACTACAGTCTACTCGACGCAGAACTCCAATAGATTTTACCTCCGTCAAGCTATCCACAAGAGCTTTTCTCACCATTTCTCAGAGATCAAACTTCTTAAGCATTTCTACACGTGGGCCAACAGCACCCTCCTTCCCAACCTGTACGGGGATTACACAGGTAAGAATACAGTCCAGGGGCCCAGCCCTGCAAATGTGGGATACAGTTGGTTTTACATATGCCCCTACAGTAACCATTAGAACACTGGAGAAAATTTCACTGGCTGTGTCAATATGACTGCACCTCTGTGGGCCCCCAAAGGTCCACTCCTAGGGACCCATCTAAGCAGTTTCAGGTTTATGTCTGTACACCCAAGGGTGATCAGTCCCCGAGGGCTGATTCCCACTGAAGAGTTTCACTGCTGCTGCTAAGTCGCTTCAGTTGTGTCCGACACTGTGCAACCCCATAGACGGCAGCCCACCAGGCTCCCTCATCCCTGGGATTCTCCAGGCAAGAACACTGGAGTGGGTTGCCATTTCCTTCTCCAATGCATGAAAGGGAAAAGTGAAAGTGAAGTCGCTCAGTCGTGTCTGACTCTTCGTGACCACATGGACTGCAGCCTACCAGGCTCCTCCGTCCATGGGATTTTCCAGGCAAGAGTACTGGAGTTGGGGTGCCATCGCCTTCTCCGGAAGAGTTTCACTAGAGGCCGATAAACAAAGTTGAGAATTTATTCACTTACAGCATGCCGCTGCTCCTGCTGCTGCTGCTAAGTCACCCCAGTCGTGTCCGACTCTGTGCAACCCCATAGACGGCAGCCCACCAGGCTCTGCCGTCCCTGGGATTCTCCAGGCAAGAACACTGGAGTGGGAGAAGTCACTGAAGTGGTCCTTGGGGTTGCTTGCCTCCTGAAGGAAGGAACCACATGCAGCTGAAGTTTGTTCTCTAAGCCCAGATGTAATCAGCAAGATCTCACACCAGGGTGCTATTTTGATAGATTGCCTGATGCGCAGTCATTCCTTAGTCTGTGATGTGTGACTTTTCTTGGTTGGTTATATAGTTCAACTCCATGAATACGTAGTGAACAACCAGTGTACTGGGAACTGTCCTAGGAGCTAATGATGAAAAGATGAGTATTATGTGGTTTGTACCCTCAGAGAACCTCACCATCAAGAGGAGTAAGTGTGAATGCTTCTTGTTCAGTATTTCTCAACCAGGTACCAACACTTTGTCGTATTATAACTTTGTGTCTTATTAAGTGAGTTGTGTTCTGGAAATTGCTGCATTCATTAATCTCAGGACTGGTGCCTTTCTGTTGAGATTTGGAATATCTCCTAAGTTCCTGAAAAAAAATCTGAGTGATGTGTCATCTGAGTAAACATGTATACTCTTTTTTTTAAATTAAATTTTATTGGAGTATAGTTGACTTACAGTGTTGGAAATGTAGGCTTCAAGTATACAGTAAAGTGAATCAGTTATGCATATACGTATATCCCTCTTTAGATTCTTTTCCCATATAGGCCATTGCAGAATATTGAGTAGAGTTTCCATGCTATACAGCATTTTCTTATTAGTTATCTGTTTTATATATAGTAGTGTGTATATGTCAGTCCCAATCTCCCAATTTATCCCTCTCCCACTTTCCCCTTTGGTAACCATGAGTTTGTTATCTACATCTGTATAGTCTTTTCTTAAACGTGTGTCCTTTCTAAGTTGCTTCAGTTGTGTCTCACTCTATGTGACCCTATGGACTGTAGCCCACCAGGCTCCTCTGTCCATGGGGATTCTCCAGGCAAGAATACTAGAGTGGGTCGCCATGCCCTTCTCCAGGGGATCTTCCCAACCTAGGGATCGAACCTGCATCTCTTGTATCTCCTGCACTGGCAGGCAGGTTCTTTACCACCAGCACCACCTGGGAAGCTCTTAATGTGTACGTGGTGCATTTAAGAGATTTTACAGGTGGCAACTCCTATGCATTGCATGTTGATTCTTTCTAGCTGAGTTTCATTTATTTTATGGTTGTGCTGGGTCTTTTTTGCAGCACATGGACTCTCTCTTGCTGCACCTGGGCTTTCTCTAGTTGCAGAGAGTGGGGCCTTTCTCTCTAGTTGCAGTGCAAGGGCTTCTTGTTGTGGTGGCTTCTCATGCTACAGAGGGCTCTAGATGCACGGGCTAGACTAGATGCAAAGGTGCAGACTCAGAAGCCACATCCTTGCTCTCCTCTTACCACCAATGTGTTTCTGGGTGAATCACTCAACCTCTGGTGCCTCAGTTTCCCCATCTATACAGTGGGGATAATCTTAGGATCTATCCTTTAAGATTGATGTGAAAATTTAAAACTTAGTAGATCTAAGTGCTTAGAACAGTGTTGGGCACTCAATAGGTCTTAGCTATTATTTATTTATTTTTTTTGGTTGCACTGGGTTTTCACTGCTCCGAGCAGGCTTTTCTCTAGTGGGGCAAGCCAGGACTGCTCCGTAATTGTCGTGTGTGGGCTTCTCATTGCAGTGGCTTCTGTTGTTCTGGAGAACGGGCTCTTAACACATGGGCTTCCGTAGTTGTGGCTCCTGGGCTCTAGAGCACAGGCTCGACAGCTGTGGCGCACAGGCTTCGTTGCTCCGAGGCATGTGGAATCTTCCTGGACCAGAGATTGAACTCATGTCCCCTGTGTTGGCAAGCGAATTCTTAACCACTGGACCACCAGAGAAGTCCCAGTCTTAGCTATTATTAATTGCGGCAGTTGGAGCTCTGGTTCTACTAGAACCACAGAGGTTACAGGAGTAACCTGGACATACTAAGGAAGAGCAACAGCAATCTGACATGTAGATAAAGAAATAGAATTAAGGAGATAATACTGATAGACATTTAAATTGTTTTCAGTCTTCTACTGTTAACAACAGTACTATTAAATATCCTTTTACATATATAATTTCACTCATACAAATATATCCATAAGATGAGTACCTTGAAAAGAGTTGATAAAACTGTATATCCAGCTTTCCCTGCCAAATGGAGGCTCGGATGCATTCAAGATTCGGTTCCACCAGTAACCCACCACCATGGCTGAGGAAGGCATTGCTGCTGGAGGTGTAATGGACGTTAATACTGCTCTGCAAGAGGTGGTGAAGACCGCCGTCATCCATGATGGCCTAGCATGTGGAATTCACGAAGCTGCCAAAACCTTAGATAAGCACCAAGCCCATCTATGGGTGCTTGCGTCCAACTGCCATGAGCCTATGTATGTCAAGTTAGTGGAGGCACTTTGTGCTGAGCACCAAATCAACCTGATTAAGGTCGATGACAACAAGAAACTAGGGGAATGGGTAGGCCTCTGTAAAACTGACAGACAGGGAAAACCCCGTAAAGTAGTTTGTTGCAGTTGTGTGGTGGTTAAGGACTATGGCAAAGAGTCTCAGGCCAAGGATGTCATCAAGGAGTACTTCAAATGCAAGAAATGATGAAATAAAAAACTGAGTTCTTGTTTTTTTGTTTTTTTGTTTTTTTTAAAGTATATCCATTTTTCATTTAAAAAGCTATATATTGCCAGTAACATTTTTTAACTCTTTAACTGCTAAAAATTTTTTTGCTCTCAGAACTGATGTAGCCCAGTCCCATTAGTTCACTTGTTTTCAGAAATACTGAGAACCAAGCCATTTGTGGCAAATAATTGTATCCTATAAATACATAACTTTGCTAAATAGCCTAGGCCAATGTCAAAACACATTTGGGAAGAATTTTTTTGGTAAGATTTAATAAAAATTCCTCTTGTAGCAATTTAAACTTGTTTTTTCTCGTGTGACTTTCTTCTCAGATGGAAAACCATTAATCTCACAATTCTGTAGTTGCATACTTTTTATTTAAGGAATATACAGTGAGACTACCTTTGAAGGTTAAATCACCCCTTACCTTCCTCTTATCTTCTTTCCAACTCTTGGTCCTTTGATAACTACTGCAAACCTCTCCCTGCCAGATTTTCTAACATAATCTTTTTCTTTCATGTTAAAACATCTTTTTAATAACTAAAACATGAATATGGAGAAAAACAGTATATACCACAAGGTATATTGTGCAACTCTCCTTTATCCCCTGATCCCTTCTCTTTCTGAGAGGCAACCTCATTCCCAATTGATTATACAGGCATACCTCAGTTTATTGCATTTTGCTTCATTACATTTCAGAGATACTGCTCTGTCTGTCTAAGAAATTGAAGATTTGGGAACCCTGTGTCAAGCAACTTCATTTGTGCCATTTCTTCAACAGCATTTGCTCACTTTGTCTCTGTCACATTTTAGTCATTCTTCAAACATTTCAGCTGTTTATTATATTTATTACGGTGACCTTGTGATCAGTGATCTTGGATGTTACTATTGCAAAAAGATTATGACTCACTGAAGACTCAGATGATGGTTAGCATTTTTTTATAGAAATAAAGTATTTTTTTAGCAATTAAGTTTTTAATTAAGGTATGTACATTGCTTTTTTAGACATAATGGTATTGTATACTTAACAGACTATGTTTCAATCTAAACATAACTTCTTTTTGGGGGGGCTACACCACATGAGTTGCTGGATCTTAGTACCCAGACCAGGAATTGAACCTGGATGTTGGCAATGAAAGTGCCAAGTCCCAACCACTGGACAGTCATGGAATTCCCTAAACATAACTTTTATATGTCCTGGGAGACCAAAAAATTCATGTGACTTGCTTTGTAGCAGTGGATTTGAACTAAACCCATAGTATCTCCAAGCTATATTTATAAATTCTTTCAGAGGTAATCTGTACATTTGCAATTACATTTGATGATAAACAGCATCCTGCTATAAACACTGTCATGCATTTTTGCCTTTTCCCCTTAGGTTGCCTAGAGATTATTCCATCAGCATATGTAAAGCGGTCCCTTTCTATGTTTTATTCATTTACTGTATAGTATGCCATTGCATGGATGTACCGTAAATTGTATAACCAACTCCTTATTGATAGACATTTAGATTGTTTCCAGTCTTCTACTATTAACAACAGTACTATTAATATCCTTTTACATACATAATTTCACTCGTGCAAATATATCTGTAAGATAAGTACCTTGTAAAGACTTGATAAAACTGTATATTCATTTTTCATTTAAAAAGCTATTGCCAAATTGCCCTCAGTTGTACCAATTAACATTTCCATGAGCACCGCGTAAGATCTGCCCACATCCCCAGTAGTTCACCATACAGGTAGCTCTGAGATACACGAAAGGTTTGCAACTGCACTCAAAAGAAAATGCAAGTCAAAACTAAACTGAGGAGCCACTTTTCACCTCTCATACGGACAAACCTTACCTCTGCTCTTGCCCTTCTTCATTCCATTTTCCCCATATTGTTTTTCTTTAACATATGTGTTTTGTCCCTGTTCAGAAGCTCCCAATGGAGTCCATCACACTTAAAAGCATAAACCCTTTCTAAAGCTTACTCTAAGGCCTTCCCCTCTCAGGACTGTTGTACCTACCTCTGTTCCTTCTCCTAACCTCATTCTGCCCCCTCATTCACTCTACTACTGCCGCACAAACTTCTGTGCTTTCCCTAACCAGGCCGCACACACTCTTGCTTCAGGGCCTTGGAACTTGCTCTTGCCCTTAACTGTTGTCTGCCTCGGGTTCTCCAGACTTTGTTAGGGTCTCTCTCATAACCCACTCCAGTATTCTTGCCTGGGAAATCCCATGGACAGAGGAGACTGGAGGGCTACAGTCTACGGGGTTGCAAGAGTCGGACACGACTTAGTAACTAAACAGCAAACTCTCATAAGCCACCTCCTCAGAGAAACATCTAATCATCCCTGTGAATAAATGTAGCACTGCTCCCTCCCCACAGGACACTGTCCCCTCATCCTACTCAGCTTTTCTTCATAGCACTATTATTACCTGAATATTGTTTAGTTACGCTGGAGAAGGCGATGGCACCCCACTCCAGTACTCTTGCCTGGAAAATCCCATGGACGGAGGAGCCTGGTGGGCTGCAGTCCGTGGGGTCGCGAAGAGTCGGACACAACTGAGCGACTTCACTTTCACTTTTCCCTTTCATGCATTGGAGAAGGAAATGGCAACCCACTCCAGTGTTCTTGCCTGGAGAATCCCAGGGACAGGGGAGCCTGGTGGGCTGCCGTCTCATGGGGTTGCATCGAGTCGGAAACTACTGAAGCGACTTAGCAGCAGCAGCAGCATTGCCTGTCTGCCTCCCTCCTAAATGTGAGTGCTCTGTGGACAGGGACGCTTTCGCCCACTGCCCTGTTCCTAGCACCTAGAATAGGGTACACACTGATTGAGACAAAGAATGAATGAATGTCATTCTGTAACCTTTGGCTATTTTTCACTGGGCTGCTTGGTTTTGTTTGCTTGCTTTGATAAGTGGGAGCTTTTTATATGTTAAGAGCTTATTTAGTTGTAGATAGAGATTTAGAGATTTATACAGAAACATAAGGATTTATAAAAATTTAGAGAATGGATAGCATATCAGTAGCTTAACTGATAAGCTATTGATATCTTAGCTGGGAGTGTGATATGCTTTTCTGTTCTCATCTTCATTTGTATCCCTCAGTCATATTAAATTCTCTTCATATAATTCTGGTACATCTTGTTAGGTTTATCTTTTGTGTTCTATGGTAAATAAGATTTCACTATACTAACTAGTGTTTGAATATATAGAGGCTGTTGACTTTACCATATTTAGTACCCCGATACCTTGCTGAATTTTTTTCGGTAAGAGCTTTTAGGTTGATTCTCTTTTCTCCACAGCTTTATTGAGGTACAGTGGAGACACTGAAATTGTATGTATTTAAGGTACACGTGATGTTTTAATATATGAGTACATTGTGAAATGATTACCACAATCATACTAATCAACACATCCATCTTTTCACGTAGTTACATGCTGGTTTTGGTGTGATAAGAACTTTTATTCTCTTAGCAAATTTCAAATATACAATATATCACTGTTGCTGTTAACTTTAATCTATAAGCTGTAATCATGCTATACATTAGATCTCCAGGACTTATTCACTTTAAAATTGAAAGCTTGTGTACTTTGACATCCACCCATCCTTCTCCCCACCCCAGTCCCTGGTACCCACCGTTCTGTCTGGTTCTGTAAGTTCGACTTTTAAAAATTCCACTTATGAGAGACCATACGTGCTTCTTTGTTGGCTCATTTTGTTTGTATCTTCACTTTTGTGAACAATCCTGCTATGAACATAGGAGTGCAGATCTCTCTTCAAGATGGTGACTTTATTTCCTTTCTATATATAGCCAGTAGTAAGATTGCTGGATCATACAGTAGCTCTATTTTTAATTTTTTGAGGAACCTCCATGCTATTTTCCATGATGGCTGTAACCAGTTTACATTCCGATTAATAGGATTCCTTTCTCCAAACCCTCACCAACACTTGTTATTTCTTGTCTTCCTGATGATAGCTATCCTGATAGGTATGAGGTGATATCACAGTGCAGTTTTGATTTTTGCATATCCCTATGGTTAGTGAGTTTTACATATACCTGTAAGTCATTTGTATGTCTTCTTTAGAAAAATGTGTTGTTTATTTATTTTTTGGTATTTAGTTGTATGAGTGCTTTATGGATTTTGGATTTTAATGCCTTGTCAGATACACAGTTTGCAAATATTTTCTCCCATTTCATAGGTTTATTTTATTGTTTCCTTTGCTGTGCAAAAACTTTTCGTTTGATGTACTCCCACTTGTTTTTGTTGCCTAAACGTTTAGTGTCATATCCAAAAAAAAAAAAATTGTCAAGACCAAGTGTCAAGAAGCCTTTTCTCTGTTTTCTTGTAGGAGTTTTGTAGTTTTGGGCCTAAGGTTTAAGTTGTTGACCCATATGGAGTTGATTTTTTGTATATGGCATAATAAAAGGGTTCAGCTCCATTCTTCCCCCTTTCCTATTTGGATGCCTTGTAGTTATTTTTCTTGCCTAACTTCTCTGGTTGGGACTTCCAGTATTGTGTTGAATAGACGTGGTGAGTAGGCATCCTTGTCTTGTTCCTTATCTTAGAGGAAGAGCTTTTAGTTTTCCACGAGTATAAAATTTAGCTGTGAGCTTCACATATATGGCTTTTATTTTCTTGAAGTACATTCCTTCTTGCCTAATTTGTTGAGTTTTTTATCATGAAAGGATACTGAATTTTGTCAAATGCTCTTTCTGTATCTGTTGAAATTATGTTTTTAATCCTTCATTCTTCTAATACGGTGTATCACATTTGTTAACTTATGTATTTTGATTCATCCTTGCATCCCAGGGATAAATCTCACTTGATTGTGGTGTGTGACCCTTTCAAGGTGCTGTTGAATTTTGGTTTTCTAGTATTTTGTTGATATGCATAGCGTCTTTTTCCATTGCTTCTATTTTTAGCCTATGTGTACATTTAAAACTTAAGTGAGTCTCTTATAGACAGCATATTGTTGGATCTTATATTTTTTTTCCATTTTTTTCCACTCTGTGTCTTTTGACTGGAGAATTTAGTCATTTACATTCAAAGTAATTATTGATAGGTTACGCTTAAAGCTGTCATTTTGTTCATTATTTTCTGATTTGTAATTCCTTTGTTCCTTTCTTGTCTTCCTTTGTCATTAATCGGAGAAGGAAATGGCAACCCACTCCAGTACTCTTGCCTGGAAAATCCTATGGACAGAGGAGCCTGGTAGGCTGCAGTCCATGGGTTCGCTAAGGGTCGGACACGACTGAGCGACTTCACTTTCACTTTTCCCTTTCATGCACTGGAGAAGGAAATGGCAACCCACTCCAGTATTCTTGCCTGGAGAATCCTAGGGACAGCGGAGCCTGGTGGGCTGCCGTCTATAGGGTCGCACAGAGTCGGACACGACTGAAGCGACTTAGCAGTTTGTCATTAATTTTTTGTAGTGGTAGGCTTTAATTCCTCTCTCCCTTTATCTTCTATGTATCTACTATAGCTTTTGTTTTGCAGTTACCATAATGAAGTGAAGTGAAAGTTGCTCCGTCATGTCCGACTCTTTGAGACCCCATGGACTATACAGTCCATGGAATTCTCCAGGCCAGAACATTGGAGTGGGTAGCCTTTCCCTTCTCCAAGGGATCTTCCCAACCCAGGGATTGAACCCAGATCTCCTGCATTGCAGGCAGATCCTTTACCAGCTGAGCCACAAGGGAAGCCCAGGAATACTGGAGTGGTTAGCCCATCCCTTCTCCAGCGGATCTTCCCAACCCAGGAATCTAACCAGTGTCTCCAGCATTGCAGGTGATTCTTTACCAACTCAGCTATCAGAGAAATCCTTAAGGTTACCATAAGGCTCACATAAAACATCTTACAGTTATTACTATAAATTATTATTTTAAGCCAACAACTTATCTTCAATCACATACAAAAACCACACTCTAATTATCCCTTTTATGCTCTTGATGTCACACTTCACTTCTTAATGTTTATCTAGATCATTGTCTTCATTTATTTGGCTACATCGAGTTTTAGTTGCAGCAGGCAACTAAACTTTGTTGTGTCACGCAGAATCTTCCGTTGCTCACACAAACTCTCTAGTTGTGGTGAAAGGGCTCATTACTTGTGGCATGTGGGCTTAGCTGCTCTGCAGCATGTGGATCTTAGTTCCCCTATCAGGTATCAAACCTTCGTCCCTTGCGTTGCAGGGTGGATTCTTAACCACTGGGTCGCCAGGGAATTCCCTCATTATTTTTTACAAATTGTGATAATTTCATATCCTTTTAAAAAATGTTCATCTTATTTCTTTTGCTTATCTGATTGTATTAGCTAGCTAGCAACTCCAGAAATGTTTTTAAAAATATTGGTGAAAATAGGCCCTTTTTTTGTTACTAACTTACTGAGGCAATTTTTTTTTTTAAATGGCTTCCTGTATTCTCTCACTAGGATTTATTACTGATGGAAACTCCTTTCTTTTGGGCAATGTTCTACTTCGTCAGATTCGCGTTCCTGGTGCCACATTCTTTTCAACTAGACTATCTCTCCAAGAACAAGTGAAGCCATCTCACCAAATGCAGGAGGATACAGAGAACTACGGGGTTAACTGGGGGCCCCCTGATACAAACAACACGAAATCGGACAGCATCTGGCATTACCAGAATCAGGAGGCACTGGGTGGCTACCCCATCCAGGGAGAATTTGCCACTTACTCTGGAGGAGGGTATGCTGTGCGACTTGGAAGAAACTCTAGTAATGCACTCAGGTGAGTGAACCTGAACAGGAGGTCCAAGATGTTTGCTCCTGTCCATTCTTAGAACAATTAGGAATTAAGCACCCTTTTGAGTAGTTTTGACAGCCACTATTATGCTACTATACTATGTATGGCACTTGTAGACACTTTTATTTTAGATTTCTAAAGAAATGTATCTTTAAGTTTAAAAACTCCTGTTCAACCTCAAACTAAAGGTATATTTTGGGTTGCCACTTTGCCAAATCTCCTTCCTTTGCTCATCTGGAAAAACACATCAGTTTCAATTCTAGCTGCAGTTAAACTCAACTCGAGCTTAAGCAAACTGTATTCAAATAAGAGGAAACACCATGTCATGAACAATCCAAAATTAAAATGCCAAAATTAAATTGCCGGAGACTTAGAATGGTGTTATATACAAATCCTGAGTCTTTGTAATTATGTATGAAAAGCCCAAATTAAAATGATTATCTCTTCATTAAATTTTTCAACAAGAAACTAACTTCTCAAAAACAATGCCAACTAAATGGCATTTTGACTGCTTACACCTAAATAGCTTAGTTAAAAGTAGTACTTTTCAAATAGAAGTGATTGACACTGTATTATTATTAGCTATTTCATGAATCTTCAGTTTTAGATATTATCTAAAACAAGTTTTTAAAAGATACAATCTAATTAATTTTGAGGTACAATTCTTAACTGAGGTAAAATTAATTCTACCTCAGACCTTAAATGCCAAATACCTTTTCTGGAACATTTAACTTTGGTGTGAATACTAGTGAAAGTTTGGGCATTAGTAAGCATAAGTACTTTACAGATGAACCCACACTGGGAAATGTCACTCCTCACCTCCTCTGTGAGTGATACTGGAAATCCCAGAGCATTTTCCTCCTCTGCAGAGTTCACTGGCGAATATAGCTGGCCTGTCTTTCTGTTTTTTTTCCAGAGTTCTACAGCAACTTGAACAGAGCCACTGGCTAGACCATTGCACCAAAAGCCTCTTTGTGGAATTCGTGGTCTTCAATGCTAATGTGAACCTGTTCTGTGTAGTGACCCTGATTTTGGAGTCCAACAATGTAGGTATGAGGCCTCTTCTCTCTTCCCTCTGTAACCTGGGTATCACTGAAGGCCCCATTTCTTTTATCTTATGTCATTAGAAGAAATTATTTAAAGCTATTACACATAATTTTAAAAGTCAGACATTTCAAGGCAAAAACTAGCAGGCCTCTCTTCATCCTCACTTCATTCCTACTCTCCAGAGGCAGATTTAACTGATTCTTTGGTATTTAAAAATTACTCTAAAAATGCAACATACTTATTAAGTATGTCATTACTCTTCAGTTTTAGATAGTATCTTTTTTTTGGCGGGGGTGGGGTGGGGTGGGTTGTGCTGGGTGTTCATTGCTGCACGCAGGCTTTCTCTAGTTGCAGCGAGCAGGAGCTGTTCTGTGTTGCAGTGCCCAGGCCTCCTCTTGTGGTGTGGTGGCTTCAGTAGTTGTGGCGCACAGGCTCAAGAGCGCAGGCTAAGTAGTTGTGCTTGGCTAGTTGCTCTGCGGCATGTGGAAGCCTCCTGGAATAGGAATCGAACTCGTTTCCCCTGCGTTGGTAGATGAATTCTTATCCACTGTACTACTAGGGAGGTCCCAATAGTATCTTCTTATGATGATAATTCAACTGTTTTATACCCACACATACCCCAACATACACACACATAAAAACATTGTCCCAATAGAGTAGTTATCATTCTCCCAATATAGTAATGTAACTTATGACTAATATTTCTATTACAGTGATTATATAAATATTTTCTAAGAATGAGCCTGGTGGCTCAGTTGGTAAAGAATCTGCCTGCAATGCAGGAGACCCAGTTCAATCCCTGGGTCAGGAAGATCCCCTGGAGAAGGAAATGGCAACCCACTCCAGTATTCTTGCCTAAGAAATCCCATGGACAGCGGAACCTGGTAGGCCATACAGTCCATGGGGTTGGAAAGAGTTGGATACCACTGAGCAACTAAACCACCAACCTCCATGTATTATAATTAAATATCTTTTCTCTTACAATATTTTTCCATAGAGTTCGTAGTTACTTCTTTTTCACCTTCTTGGTTTTACATGCATCTATCATTGATTCATCTCCAGACTCTTCCTAGAAGTAAAAATTTCATTCTGTTCAAAACTATCAGGTAACCTATCGTTTTGTTCTTTCCTTAGAGACATCCTCTCTCAGGCCCACTATTCTTTTGGTATAGTCCAGATTGGTTATTTTCTAGGCCTGCTTGAGAGCTCTTGAACTTGGACTCTCCCTTCGGTCTCCTCTCTCCTCTGTTGGATCATCTTTCTCATAAATCCCATGTCTTCCCTTCTTAGTTTACTGTCTCATTTGCTGGAGCACATCCAGCTGGTATGTTTGTTGGTAACTTCCTGGAAATAAGCAAAGTAAATTTTCTTAAAAGCCTTCAGTTCAGTTCAGTCGCTCAGTTGTGTCCGACTCTTTGTGACCCCATGGACTGCAGCATGCCAGGCGTCCCTGTCTGTCACCAACTCCCGGAGCTTGCTCAAACTCATCTCCATCAAGTTGGTGATGCCATCCAACCATCTTATCCTCTGTGGTCCCCTTTTCTTCCTGCCTTCAATCTTTCCCAGCATCAGGGTCTTTTCCAAGGAGTCAGTTCTTCACATCAGATGACCGAAGTATTGGAGCTTCAGCTTCAACATCAGTCCTTCCAATGAATATTCAGGACTGTTTTCCTTTAAGATTGACTGGTTGGATCTACTTGCTGTCCAATGGACTCTCAAGAGTCTTCTCCAACACCACAGTTTCAAAGCATCAATTCTTTCGTGCTCAGCTTTCTTTATAGTCCAACTCGCACATCCATACATGACTACTAGAAAAACCATAGCTTGACTAGATGGACCTTTGTTGGCAAAGTAATGTCTCTGCTTTTTAATATGCTGTCCAGGTTTGTCATAGCTTTTCTTCCAAGGAGCAAGCGTCTTTTAATTTCATGGCTGTACTCACCATCTGCAGTGATTTTGGAGCCTCCCCAAAAAAGCTTTTTTTCTGCCATCACATTTGGTCGATCAATCATTTGGCTGGATACAGTAGTTTTTCAGAGTTTTTAAAAGTTTAGCTCCACTGTCTTCTAGCTTCTCATACTGCTATTAACAAGTATGATGATCCCCTTACTCCCAAAGGTTTTTAGAATAATCTTTGTCCCCAGAGTTAGGAATGGAGTTCACAGTGCGTCCTTTGATCTGGAAACGTATCCCTTAAGTTCTAAGAGATGTTCTTGCATTTTTCTATTTCTCCCTCTATTTTTTTCTTTTTTTGATATTTTTAGCATTTTGATGTTGGAATTCATGGATGGATCCTCTGATTTCCTCATGTTTTTGCTTTATTTTGCATCCCTTCCTTCTGATTTCTGAGCAATTGCTTCAATTTCCAAACCATTTTTGGAATATTTTGATTTCTAAAAATTGTTTGTCCTCGTTTCTTTTTCAGTTTCCTACTGTTCTTTTTGGATGCAGTATCCTCTTCATTATGGATATTACAGGTTTATGTTTTTTTCTGCTCCTTCAAGGCTTTCTGTAGTTCCTCTGAGCTTCTTTAATTTTTTTGGTGTTTTGATCTCCAGTTTTCAATGTTAGAGATTCAAGTGTCCTGTCATATTTAAGGAAGCGGCAGTAAAAACCAAGTAAGTCCTAATAAGCAGCACTATGTACATGGATAGAACTAGTCAGGTAGTATCTGTCCTTTTGGGGAGCAGTTTGCAGAGAGAGGATCCCTCCATTCTCCTGCCTTTTGAGGATGTAAGCCTTTAAGACTCCTCAGAGCCAGCTAAGGGAAGGGGAATGGGAAGGGTCTCACTATGCAATATTTAAACTTTCTTTGAATTCCCTTTTCCAGTGGACTACTCCTCACAGATGCACCTGGTGTCCTGAGTTCAGATTCTCTCTGGCTCAATGTTACTAGGAAGGCAGGATGGGCAGTAAATAACCTGGTTGTAAAGGGGAGAGAGGAAATCTGGGTTTTAACTGTTTATGTCCAGACTTATGGTTCTGTTAGTTCTGTTTGAACTTCTACCTTCTGAGGTACCTGATGCCTCCAGTTGCTCAGCCTTTGTGGGGTTTTGTGCTAAGAACCAGCTTCCTTCTGGGTTTCCTGTGCTGCTGGCTTAGGTTTCAGCTTTCTTGAATCTTCTCAGGCAGTGTCATTCAGCTGTTTTCCAGTTCCAGGCTCATCTGCCCACCTCCTCATCTTTGGGTCATTTTTTTATTCCTTTACTGTCAGTGGCATTTTGTAAGGGATTAGAAGGAAACTAGGTATGTTCAATTCCTCCCCCTTTAACAGGAAGTCTGCCCTAATCCTCCTTCCTTCCTAGCTATGTAAGGTAGGAATTCCTTTTGTTCTTAAATGTACTTTCTACTACAAGCAGTGCATCTTAGTTCTAGTATTTGGGAGCTTTATGAAAAATTTGTATCTATACACATTTCATGATCTTACAAAGCTTTTTGGTCTGTCCTCATAAACATCTGAGTATGCAGGGGATACTGTCAGTATTCATGGGATAATGTTAGTGCTTCATATATAGTAAGTGTCAAAATTTGAAAAGGTTCAAACCTTTTTCATCATACTAATTTCTGAAATGTATTTTTAAAAGCTTTGAACAAAAGTACCACACTTTCATTTAATTCCATTCACGCCACAGTTTACACTGCAATCATCAATTCTCTGAAACATCATTTTGCAACAGTACTGCTAGTCAGTTTGTTTCTGCAGCCATTCTGACTTGGTAAGAGTGACATAACAGCTGTTAAGACACTGTCCTCTATGTGGGATCAACAGTATAATCCTCTCCTGACTTTCAGTGCAATCCACACATTCCTCCAGTAGCTTTGCATACATGATCCCATTTAATATTCATGACAGTTCTAGAGGAAATACTAAGTGGCATGTAGAGACTCAGGAAAATTTGAAATGGATGGTACAGGAACACTTGGGGTTATTTGAAAGAGAGTTGGAAGGGCAGAAGGCAAATTTAAAGGCTCTTAACTCCAGGTGTTCTTTCTTTTTCTCAGGTGCTTTCTTCACCTCCATGAGACTGGACATTTTAACCTCCCTTCAGATGTCAAAGAACTTTGCCTGGTCTGTCATGTCACAGGTCATCTACTACCTACTGGTCTGTTACTATGCCTTTGTACAGGTGAACTGAAAATATTAGATGTAAGAAATTCTCGGTGTTGCCAGGTATTGTTGGAGAGCCACAGTGAGCTGCTTTTAGGATTATGGCTATGATTTTGGTCCTTTCCAGAAGACAGTTCAGTTAAACCTACTGGCTTTCCACCAAGTAGTTCTTTCAGTTTTCTAGAGTTAAAAAATTAAGTTTATAGAAAGAATTTTTTGTACAGTTATATGACCCCTATCTGGGGCTTCCTAGGTGGCACTACTGGTAAAGAACCCACCTGCTAACACAGGAGATATTAAGAGACGCAGATTCCATCCCTGGGTTGGGAACATCCCCTGGAGGAGGGGGCATGGCAACCCACTCCAGTATCCTTGCCTGGAGAATCCCATGGACAGAGGAGCCTGACGGGTTGCAGTCAGATGCAACTTAGCATGCACATGACCCCTATATAAAGTAACACATACTCAGATGACTGCACCCAAAAAGCATTTCTTAGGCCACATGCAATATTTTGTTATCAGGCTTTTAATTGAGAAACTTTATTATTAAGTTTAAGCAACATGATGAATGTATACAATTACAGTTGTTTTCAGGAAGGCCAACTTTTCTGTAAGTGGCAGCTGTGAATGACTACAAGGCAGAACTGAGACCAGAACTGATTGTGTCCAAGTTAGGGATCTAAAAGGTCCCTGGCTGAGTGCTTTCCCAGAGTTCGTAACACCTCATTGGGGAAAGACCTAGGTAATCTTTCAGGCAAGCAACAGTGACTGTGGTGTCTTATGTTTAGGGTCACCGGCTGAAACAGCAGAGGTGGAGGTTCTTCATGAGGAAAAGAAACCTTCTAGATATGAGCATAATCCTCATTAGCTTTGTCATCTTGGGACTTGACCTGACACTTATTTCTCTACATAAAAAACACATGGTACAATACTGCTATGACCGGGACAGGTAAGAAGGACCCTGAGAGAGCAAAGGATATTCTTACTTGATGCTCAGAATTTACTGGGCTACACAAGTATTCTTTCAAACTCCCCTCTTCCTCTCTGCCAGATCTCTATTTGTATAATATCACAGTTAAACACAGACCTTAGACTACTGTCCACAGTGAAGAACACAACTAACTAGAAACCACTGGTAACTGCGAATTACATATGAAAAGCTCTTCTGCCTTCATAGTACTTAGGTACATGTTAATCTAGGATAATACAATTAAATTTCACATAGCAAGGGCCTGGAATTGGGTCCTTTTGCACCTTGGCCAAGGAATGAAGTCCTGACATGACAAACGATCATTCTTTGAATAGAACCACACACATGGAACATCTCTAAATCCAAAGAGGGTTGCTTTCTGGGACAGGATGTTCATCCATTAGCTCATCCTTACCAAGCAGTAGTCTGGTGCCCCTTTGGGGTACCTTCTCTGGTCTTTCTCATGGGAAAGACAAAGTATTTCCCAAAGTACTGCCATATGGTGCTTTTCTAACCTTTCAGTGTTCAATAGCCCGGGCTGTGGATCTGTGTTAAGACTGAGGCCGTGTCCCAGGAAGGCTTTATAGAGGGTTGTTCATGCAGGGACAGTGGTGCAGTGTGCAGTTTGAATGGTGTTGGCACTGAGGTCCTGCCTGCTGTGTGCCACTGCCTACGTCTTATCACAATAAGAGTGCCAGTTCACTCATGTCTGTGGAGGTCTTTCCAGGTAACCTAGTTGCTGCAACATAAAATTATCAATACATCTCTCACCTAACTACAGAAACCAACAAAACAATTGGTGAGTAACACCCCTTACTTCTATAGTTCAATCATCTCTCTACTCAGCACTGTTAAATCTATTAGAGGATCAATTACCACTGTTAAGAGAACATAGGATTACAGTGTTGTTACAGAAAACAGACTGGTGTTATTATATATCTCCTTAGGTTAATTTGTCTCTTCTAAAAGGAGATCTGAAACTAGAGCAGTGGTGGGGGCTGGCCCCGATTCTTGATAACTCCAGATTCAGGACTGACAGGATGAATCAGGAGTAACCAGCTAGAGGCTGCATTCCAAGGTTTCTTCAGTACAGCTCCAAGTATGTGGCCTTATGCCAGTGTGCTCACATCCACGGGAAGCCACACTGAAAAGACGCGTTCTTCTGTCAACAAGAATGGGACTTACAGAGCTGCTGCACTCAAGCAGTAGGAGCCCTGGAGACACTGACATCACAGGAATTGATAGCAGAGAGTTTGTACTGAGTGTCTGCTTTCCTTGGTACAGGTTCATCAACTTCTATGAGGCAGTTAAAGTTAACTCAGCTGTCATTCACCTCATGGGTTTCCTAGTTCTTTTGGCAACAGTTCAGCTATGGAGCCTGCTGTATCAAAACCCCAGGCTGCGCGTCATTGGCAGAACACTCAGCAAAGCCTGGGACGAGGTAGTGGGCTTCTTGCTGGTCATCTTGATCCTGCTGACAGGCTATGCCATTGCGGTAAGCACCCATCCTAGTGTGTCTTGTCCTAAGTGCTGTGGTCTTGGAGTCACGTTGCTTTCCTTAGAAAAGGTCACTAAACAGAAAGTCACAGGTCAAGCTGGCAGTGAGTTTTGGAGAAGATAGTAGAGGAAAAGAGCTGGTTTTAGTTGGGTTATGTCCATACTTAACCAGCAGTATTATAAGCTCAAGATATTTCTCTCATCTTTAAAATGGGAATAACATTTAACTCACAAGATATGAGAGAAGGCAATGGCACCCACTCCAGCACTCTTGCCTGGAAAATTCCATGGACGGAGGAGCCTGGTAGGCTGCAGTCCATGGGGTCGCTAGGAGTCGGACACAACTGAGCAACTTCACTTTCACTTTTCACTTTCATGCATTGGAGAAGGAAATGGCAACCCACTCCAGTATTCTTGCCTGGAGAATCCCAGGGACAGGGGAGCCTGGTGGGCTTCCATCTATGGGGTTGCACGGAGTCGGACACTACTGAAGCAACTTAGCAGCAGCAGCACAAGATATGAAAGTCAAATAAATTTATATGAAAACACTGATCACAAAGGAATTCTGTATAGTTTTTAGACAAAGTAATTTGAATGGCAATTAAGGATATTCTTTAATTTCCATTCCATTGGGTCTACATTGACCTCATCATTATAACCATCTCAGGACCCAAACTGCAGTCCCCTCTGCTGCTTGCCAACCCCACCTGACTGTTCTTTCTTTTTCAGTTTAACCTGCTGTTTGGATGGAGCATCTCTGACTACCGAACTTTTCTCAGTTCAGCAGTAACCGTTGTCAGTCTCCTGATGGGAATCTCTCATCACAAGGAGGTAAAAAAAACTCTGTTCCTGGTTTATGTTTGGTTTAATACATCAAACAAGAACTGTTTATAAAAGCTCCTGATGGGAATCTCTCATCACAAGGAGGTAAAAAAAAAAAACTCTCTTCCCAGTTTCCTTGCAGAATTGTTTGGTTTAATACATCAAACAAGAACTGTTCATAAAAGCAACCCCTAGTGTACCATTGCACGCTGGAAAAGAGGGAAATTTAGAACCTTTGCCATCATTTTATGGTACTACCTGTAGATACAGCTTTTGAGTGGCTGTTACCTCCTTTTCTAAGCACATAGTCCCACCTTCCTCATTACTTGTATCCTCAATCTTACTGTCAAACACACAGGGCTCTCATACCTAGACAGAATAACATGATTGCTGCTGCTTTCTCAATAGCCTTTTGAAGTGTACAGTTGGAAATGACTTGAAATAGTTAGGGAGGTACAGTTCCACAAAGAACTACAGTATCTATGTTTACAAATATTAATGTCACAGAGGGCTGTCATTTTCCCCCAGGAACTACCTACACAAATCCCTTTCTATTCGACATGAAAAATAAAGTAGGAAACCCAGATGAGGTTTTGGGTCCCCAAAACTAGCATATATAGATTTGATCAGGGAGAAAAAACTGCAATTCAAATTAGTGAAACTGGCAAGATTTTGACCAAGGCTTATCATTCTGATAACCTAAAAATCAAAGGTTACTAATTAAAATGGGTAAATTAACAGTTTCTAATATAGAAAGTTACCACGTAAGGTCTTAGATTGCTATTTTGGGTAGACAGAAATTGCTGTTTTGTTGTGGTTGTAGCCCCAATCGCTAAGGAATGAAGTCCTCATCCTAGCACACATTAGGAGCTTTAGTATATAAAGAAGTAACAATCGTAATAAACTTTTGCTAACACCTATTTTTTCACTTAAAAGGGAAAATGGAGACTACCTACCAGACAGTTTTGCATCACAAACTCAGCAATTGCCCAAACTATTTGGTTGACCAGAAGTTATGATTAAGTTCTTTCAGATACAGGCCTAGGAAATGTTTTGTCATTTGTTGCAAGTATTCATCCTCTAAGGTGTTGGATATTTTATAGCAGTGCCCAGTGGCAATAATGAGGCAATAACAAAGGAAATAATCATTTTTTAAAGGAAAACCTAAATTTAAAAGAATTTGGGAACTAATTATTACTGGAAAGCATTCTAGTAAGCCCTACATTTGAGAAAGATCACTTTGTGCTGAAAAGTCAAAAATGACAAAACTCAATAATTATACTTTTAAAGATACCAATAAAAAGAAATCTAAAACAACCATTAAAAGTTTTCTGTGGCTAACCAGTTATATTTTATTGGAATGCTCCTATGTTAAGAGTAGAAATTGCATGGAATGGCAGAGACTATTTCCATTATTTCTGGTTTCTATGTATTCTTTCAATATGCTCTTGCTATTCCTTGAAACTTCTGTATTTAGATGTATTTTCCAGATTTGCCAAAACTCACAAGGGCTTTGAGTCTTTTAGCTGCACAGCTTGTGGAATCTTAGTTCCCCAACCAGGGACTGAACCTGGGCACTCAGCAGTGAAAGTGCAGAAAGAAAGAAAGTGAAGTCGCTCAGTCATGTCTGACTCTTTGCAATCCCATGGACTGTAGCCTACCAGTCTCCTCAGTCCATGGAATTTTCCAGGCAGGAGTACTGGAGTGGGTTGCCACTTCCTTCTCCAGGGAATCTTCCCGACCCAGGGTTTAAACCCAGGTCTCCCGCATTGCAGGCAGACACTTCACCACCTGAACCACCAGGGAAGCCCATGAAAGTGCAGAGTCATAAGCAATGGACCGACAGGAAATCCCCATGAGTCATTTATAATTCCATTACAACTTACCTGTTATCTTCTTGTGGGAGCCCTGAAGGCATAATTATTTATATACCCTTAGAGTCAGTCACTCTTGCTCTTCTGTCCACTCAAAAGTATTTTCCTTTTTAGTACTTTTGCTTTTCTAGTTTCCACCAGGCAGAAATGTTTTCTTATGGGAATATATCCCAAGTGTTAGCATATATTTTACATTTTTGAAGCAGAAATTAAACTATCAGCGTTTAAACCCAAAGTGTTCCATTGTCTTTCCAGGTTACTGCTGTAAACCCAGTCCTGGGCTCCTTTCTTATCTTCACCAATGTTGTTTTGATGGTACTTGTGATTATTAACCTTTTTGTCTCTGCCATTTTAATGGCCTTTGGTAAAGAAAGGAAATCCCTTAAGGTAAGTAACTCAGTAACTAAACTATAAACTGTATCATGATTTTTTATCCCTGGAAAAGCTCAGATTTAGCTGTTCGTAAGATTACAAATTGACATAACACACGGTATCCCCATATTCCCTTTATTAGTCTCCACAGTGCTGTCAACCATTTTCCTAGGAAACCCAATTTACTAAAAGTACATTATTCCAGTAGTCATGTATGGATGTGAGAGTTGGACCACATCCATACATGATGAAGAATTGATGCTTTTGAACGGTGCTGTTGGAGAAGACTCTTAACAGTCCCTTGGACAGCAAAGAGATCAAACCAGTCCATCCTAAAGGAAATCAGTCCTGAATATTCCTTGGAAGGACTGATGTGGAAGCTCGAATACTTTGGCCACCTGATGTCAAGAACGGACTCACTGGAAAAGACCATGATGCTGGGCAAGACTGAAGGCAGGAGAAGGGGACGACAGATGATGAGATGGTTGGATGGCATCACTGACTCCATGGACATGAGTTTGAGCAAGCTCCGGGAGTTGGTGATAGACAGGGAAGTCTGGTGTACTGCAGTCCGTGGGGTCACAAAGAGTTGCACAAGACTGAGCGACTGAACTGACTGACTGACATTATGTTCTATGTCCAGTGTCCTAAAATATCTGGTTCTCAACTGTTGAAGTAGCAGAAACACTGCTGACAAGGCCTGACAGTAAACCATTAAAGGAAACAGTACCTTTATATCAACTTTTAAAAATTACATCTTTGGTACTTTTTCCTTCCAACATTAGCAACAACTTCAGTTTCCTCACTTTTTTCCTTTTGTCTTCCAGCAGAATGACAGAGAGGCCACACTGATGGATATGCTGCTGCTGAAGCTGTCAAGTTTGTTAGGGATCCAGCAGCATCAGAGCACATGTAAGCAAACAGCGCTAACAGCAATAGCCATGGACAAATGAAGGTTTAAAAGGTGAGTTACCTTAATCCTGTTGTCTCCTCATGTGGCTTATTACTTCTGAGTATATTAACACTGATCTTTGCATTGTGTACTTTGGGAAATGTTTATAGTATACTTTGTTAATTTTCCTAGTGAAGAATCAAAAGTCCCCTCGGCACTACCAGTAAAGGGTTAACACTGCAAGGGTGATGCAGGATGAACCAACTCTGCTGCCCAGCAGCAAGTTAGAGAGCACTTATCATTCATGTTCCAAAAATATGAGTCACAAGTAAGCTCACTGCAACTTTATAATCAAAGACACAAGCATGAGATCTGGTTCAGGGGGAGCACTGTCACTGAGAAGTAACCATGCCAGCTCCCAGATTACTATCTGGGCTTACATACAGAGATCGAAATGGGCTTCTTACTCCCCAACTGTCCATCCACATTGTCCAGGGAGCAAAAGTAAGGTCTGGCTCGTACTCAATATTGGTCACTTGCTTAAAATACTCTCCACTAAAAGCTGAATTTGCCCCTCATCATTTTACCCAAACAGTGGAGAAACCAGGGCACAATATTTTTAACTTTATTAGCAGCTACTGAGCCATGAGATACAAATCAACCAAAAACATTAAAGTTGCTTGAATATAGTATGTACAGATTTACCACACAGAAGCCGAAGTCATATCTTCTGATCCCAACGCCACCCTTGTGGGGAAAGATGGCCTTAGCTAGGGGGCAAAAGGGTTAGTCTCATCCGTTGAGGGAAGCAGCAAAACAATTAGAGCCATACCGGCACCAAAAATTATTTGAGATCAGTTTGTAGAGGTTTTCTTGATCATAAAGTCTTCAAACGAAAACAGGAATCCCTCTTCAATAATCTGTAGGCTTTCCAGCTCACTACTCAAGAGACTTGAATATTTCTAATTAAGGCCACTGGAAGCCCACCTTAGCCTTGACTGGTGACTTCTGCTCAGTACGTAGCCAAATGCAATCCAACAGAATGCCATGGGGAAAAACAGGAATTTACACAGTGCTGCCCTCTTTAAAAGGGAAACATAGCACTCAAAATAAAGCAAAGGCCACAGAGGGCTCCCTGAGAATCCAGTAGAACTAAGAGAGGCCTTCAACTTTCCAAATAAACTTTGCAACTGGATCCAGATGGAACAGTGCCCTGCAGCAAGGAGTAGTGTGCATGTCAATGAGAAGACCCAGCTTCTGAGAACTGTTGTAATGGCTTCCTGAGCCATTTTTTTCTGTCCCCCATTCATGTTAGTAGAGTGTGAAAATACACACCTTGGCCTTGAATCTCACTCACCACAAATCCCTCTGTACAGAGGGTTTGTTTCTAAGTCTGGAACCTCAGCACAGAGCTGAGATGCTTCAGGAAGTCCTCTCCACCACCATCCAGCCATCTCTCCCCACAATGATTTCACCTTCTCATTGCCCTGTGGAGGGATGGTGGGACCGGAAGGAGAGAACCTGGGATCACACTGACGGGAAACGGACAAGAAAGGCTGCCAGGAGCCAGCTGCTCCAACCTCATCATCCCCAGTTGTTAGTCTCTTGGGAGCAATGGAGAACTGGAAAGCAGCCGAGTCTGGTAGAGCAGGAAGAGAGCCCAGAGGGAGAGTGTGCTCAGTGATGGTTAACAGGTAAAACAGAATTTCATGGAGATTCTTTGTTACAAGGAAAAACTGCTCAGTCTCAACTCCCAGAACTTGGACCTTGCCTGGTCTAGGAGGCCTATGTTTTCTTTTTCAGCTCCTCAAATCTCCGGGAAAGATCATCGAAGTCAATGTCCTCTGACGCTGAGGTGTTGGCACCAGCAGATGCAGTTGGGAGTGTGTCTGGCACAGATGGCAGCTCTGGCAGTACAAAGTCGTCGTAGGTCTCTGTGGGCCTGGAAGCGGGCTTTGCAGGAGCCTCCAGCTTGGGCCCAGGACCTAATCAGAGTAAGGAGCACAGTGTTAAATACACCAGAAAAACAGCTTAAAGCCCATCATGCCCTTTGGCAGAAAAAAATAAACTACTGAAAGAAACACTGCTTTAAAGAAAAATAATTCTAAAAGTCAATAAAAATTTTCAGGACAATTAACAGCTACATTTTCTAATTATAGCTGAATATATCTGTTTTATTTTCCTACAGTAAGAAAAAGTTAAAGGAGAAGTCAAGAGTGTGGTACCCAGGGCTTAGGTACACAAGATTCATTTAAACGGACTGTCCCCTTTGACAAAGGTCTGCTCTCGTAATAAGAAAGTCCAAGGAGTGGTACTAGAATTCTACTGGGAAGAGAAAAAATTTATAAGGAACGTTAACATACACACTGTTCAATGTAATAGAATGTGATCTTGTTTCTAATCTTCCATTTTATACTTTACAAGTTAAAATCATCACCCTCTCTACCTAATGTATGTTTCCATTTCTATCTAAGTTCTAGAACAGGCAACTAAACTGTAGTTGTAGAAAATAAGAACAGTGCTTGCCTCTGGATTGGAACTAACTGGGAAGGAACACAAGGTAACTTTCTGGGATGATGGAAATGTTCTCTTTACTAAGGTGGTGGTTACATAATGTGTGTGTAGATACACCTAAAAAATGGTAATATACATTTCTGTATTTTTTGTACATAAATTATACCTCAATAAAACTGTCCCCAATTTTAAAACTATGTTTCTCTGGGGAGAATAGATACATGTATTTGTATGGCTAGGTCCCTTCACTGTTTACCTGAAACTGTCACAACTTTGTTAACTGGCTATACTTCAATATAAAATAAAAGGTTTAGGCTATACTCCAATATAAAATAAAAGATTTAAAAACAATTTTTTTTTAAGTACCCCCCGCCAGCGTTTCTGGACTGCTGGTAGTATTTTTTCAGTGAATGGCTACATGAACATGCTTGCTTTGTGAAAAATTACTAAGCCATTCACTCATGATACATGCCTCTTTCCCCCTCCTTAATGCCCAATTTTAAAAATTTTTTGGTATTCCCAAGCACAGTGGCAACTGAAATGGCAGTTGAAGCAGCAGGAACATAAAGAACTTGAGGGTGATGGACAACTAGAAAGTGACAAAGAATAATGATAACCATTAACAGAAAAAGGTAATTTTGGGAGATTCCTTGGAACCAGGATAGAGCTTTTCTTTTTGGAAGTGGGAAATCCTGAGTTCTATTTCCACCATACGGCATTTGGGGAGAGAATGGGGGATGTGGGTAGAATCCCACAAGCGTAAAAACAATCTGAGGAAGGAACAGTGATGAGAAAACAGCAAAAAACAAAGGGTTCAGTACTGAGAAAACCTTCAAAAGATTTCTGACTCTCACTCACCAACAATCTGTGTAGAAGACACATTCTTATCAGCATTAATGTCATCAACCTGAAACACAAGAGATCATTACCAGAAGAGAAAGCAATGGCCTCACTGGTGAAGGTAATGGTATAGGCCCATGTGTGTGGCAAAAGCTAAGCTGCTCAGCAAAATCAACAAACCTGCTCTAAGAAACTGCCCCTCCGCCCCCTGTACTCCTTTCCTCATCTCCTTCCCACCAGATACCATGTTGAACTCTTTAACTGCCAGGCAGAGGAAAAGAAAATTCTTACCACATCATTAACATCTCTCTTTAATCTGATACCTTCAGCTTCCAGACAGTGAGAAAGCATTCTAAACCACCACATTCGCCTCCAAGAACCAAGTCCTCAAATACTAACAAAGGTCATCTACTTTCTTCCTAGGAACAGTTGTGGGCAAAGCTTCAATGCATGCAGAGCCAAAACATAAAAACTCAGGCCCAATGTAAAAACCAAAGGAAAGGACACTAAGCAAGCTCAGCAACAGGGGAATCTCCCTAGATAAGGAAAGAAGGCTCGCAGGAAAGGCATCTAATTCTGAACCAAAGCTGTGACAACCACCTACAGTTCAAGGCATCATTAGCATATTACTGATACCAGCAAGTTTTAAGACTAAAACAAAATTAATGCTATAGGCCAAAATTTACTAAACTTGATACTTCTGTTTAATACAAATATCTGGCTGTTATTCCTTTATAAGGTGTTGAGAATTTATAAAACTGGTATTTTAATTATTATATTCTACCACCAAGACTGTACCAGGTCAAAATGATTCTCAGCCTTGTTACTATTAAAAAAAAAAAAAGATTAAGCGCTCCACTAGAACTTCCTAGGATCTGCGGCTCCTTCCTGATTCCCGAGCTTTTAACTGCAGACAAAGCAATGCCACCAATGATGCTGCTGCCACCACCACGCCCCATTTCCAGGGTAATATTAAAGCAACACAAAAATCCAAAGCATAGAGCAATGCCAGTACTAGGAGTTGATCAAAACTTTGCCTTCCCTGTGGCCATTATTTTGCTCTCTCTTCCTGGGATTCACTCTCCTGCTGCTTATAAAAGGCTCAGGCACTTACAGATTCATACGATGGGGGAGTTGCTGGAATCTGAGGTGGATGAATTTTGGGAAAGGCCTGATAAGTTCCCACTGGCAATCCATTGAAATCCGACTGCAAGAGGAGAAAGGCAATATAAGAGACATTGCCCCATCTGCAATTTTTGAAGTGTGTATATGGGAAAAGAGAAATAAATCTGTGTGTATATACCTATTTTCTCAATGTGAATATATTCATATTGAATAATATATATTTAAGATAGGTATTTAATATGTGTATTCAAGAGACCCAAAAGAAAAAAGTACCTAAAAGGACATGACAACATATGGTCAGGAAGATTCTAGATTTTTAAAGATCTGTAGCCAAAGACTATTCATCAAATTACTAATTGCTTTTATGTCCACAAACAAGAGATTACTATCACTTTCTTTGGGAAGGTGGGGGGGGGTGCCACACTACATGTGGGATCATAGTTCCCCAACCAGGAATTGAACCCACGCCCCTCCAGTGGAAGCGTGAGTCTTAACCAGTAAAGTCCCCAGACTTTCTTACTAGCAGTGACTTGCATCTTCGTGTTTACAACGGATGTTTTTGTACTTGGTAATAAGTGATAACTATTCAAGTTTGGAAAAAGCTACTAGTATACCTATAAGTCCCAGAAAATCTACATGAAGTTTTTCCTAGCACCATCTCTAGATTTTCCTGCTTCATTACCTGTAGGTTAACCAAAAGACTTGCTCCAAATCCCAATGCAATTTTTTTTCACAGTATAATCAATAAACTATACCAAATGTTAAGGCTAAATCCTCTAGATAACCTACAATTCCTGAGTGCATTCACAGAACCAGCTTGTCATCTGTTACATTTTCTAGAGTTTACATCCACACTTATTTGCATATATACTTACAGGTCCCTTTGGAAGCGGGTATGAGAAAGGAGTGTTTGGAGATGGCATGGGCATAGGCATTGGCACTATTCCGTCAGGTCCAGCAACTGGTGCTATGAAGCCGCCTCCACTTCCTCTTCCAGGGCCCCCTTTCTTCACATCATCTGTGAATCCAACATCAATAAGATCTGTCTCTACTCCAGGAGGAGCTTCTGCCTAAGAAAAAGAGAGAAACCCATATCATCAGGCCCTGTCACAGGCTAGGTTCCCCAGGAAGCTCTGAGATGGAGATCAGCATGATGGAAGTTTATTGGAGAGGTCTCTTGGGATAGAGACCTGTGGGGATATGAAGGAAGCAGGCCTGAGCAAAGTAAGAAGTTGGGCTGCCATGCCTTCACAACAAAGGGCTTGGCTAATTCCCCCAGAGAGTTCTGGAGCTGCTGTTGCTGCTGCTAAGTCGCGTCAGTCGTGTCCGACTCTGTGCGACCCCATAGATGGCAGCCCACCAGGCTCCTCCGTCCCTGGGATTCTCCAGGCAAGAATACTGGAGTGGGTTGCCATTTCCTCCTCCAGTGCATGAAAGTGAAAAGTGAAAGTGAAGTCGCTCAGTCGTCTCCGACTCTTCAAGACCTCATGGGCTGCAGCCTACAAGGCTCCTCTGTACATGGGGTTTCCCAGGCAAGAGTACTGGAGTGGGGTGCCACTGCCTTCTCTGGTTCTGGAGCTAGGACGGGCCTACAGCACATGTTCCCAACTGGGGCAAAGGGGCAGTCTTTAATATCCCCTGCAATGACCAAATAAATACAAGCTGCCCCCAGGAAAGACCCTGGGTAAGGAAGCTCTCTTCTAAGAGGGCCACTGCTAGAGGGCCACTCAGCTGTGTGAGTCACCACATCTCATCAAAGAGACGGGAGAATAAATGCCTCTGTCCTAAAGTCTGTCTGTAACTGGGGCGGGGGGGTGGGGGGGAGGGTTGTCTGAGCAACACACCAAAACATCTCCTATCCCCCATCAACCTTAACCTCTGAATTACTATTCCCATATTTGCCTTTCACTGTAAGCCTCTTTAGGACAGTGGCCTTGTTTATATCTTTTCTGTATTCTCAGCTTGCTTTCTGGGGCACATGGCAGGTGCCCAAAAAATGTTTCAAGATCTGTTCTGGGTCTTGGGGCTTTTCTTGCTACCCAGTTCCTTGAACGTCACTGATAAGTAGCAATAATGCCATTTTATATTTGTATCAAAGTCTGTACCTTTTCAAAGTGCTTTTAGTCATTCATCTCTTCTGATCCTTAAACATTCTGTGAGAGAGATGCAGGCTTATTTATTGCTACCCCAAAAGCACTAACTGGACAAAGGCTTCAACTCCCACACACAAACTTGAGTGCCAAGAATATGGTTCTTTTTCAAAGACAGTAATCTAGAGAGACTCATTTTCTGTTGTATTCTAAGGACTCTAAACTCACCATGACCACCGAGTCGGGCTCATAGGGCACATTGTAGTTCTTGGCAATTTCAATCAGGTATCTCTCCACTAGGATTTTGGGTGGGGCCTCCACACTCAGTTTGTGCATTAGCTGTAAGTGAAAGATCCAGGGTTAACATGCATCTATATAAACCAGCCTAAGCCTATCCTGTATCACTTTAAAACTTTGTTTCTCTCATTTTACAAGTCAATGGAGAGAAAAGAAGAGTTCCAACCAGCTGTTATTTTCTTCAGTCACAAAGCACAACATGTATGTATGTCTCACATTCTCTGCTTACTTATGCCCAAAGACTGACACTGTGGCATTCCACATTTGAATTCACCCATCCTTCTCCCTACCTCACTTCTACCTCCATATATCACAAGTGGCACAGAGGACAGGGGACACAGTCAGGAATGACACAGGATGGCAGAGCTTCACAGTCGGAGGTGTCGGGCAGGGTTAAGGAGTTGAGTGACTGCACTGCCAGCCAGCTGCCTTCTCTCTATGAATTGCGCAATCTTAAATGAATGCTACATTACAGTGACACCCACTAGAAACACTGCAGGCAGTCAAATAACCTGCCCCCACCCCACCCACTGGTCCATGTTTAACAACTACATGCATTACCCGATCATTCACAGTTCCAATCTGGTTGGTCCGACATAACTTGCCATATTCCTTGCTATACTTGGCACAGAGTTGATCAGCAACCTACAGAGAAAAAAAACAGTAAATAAAAATGGAAACCACTCCTACAGGGGGCTTCAAACTTCCTCCTATCAACAGCAAACACGCTTCTACTCAGGATTTCTAAAAGACTAGACCTGCAAAGCCTTAAAAGGTACATATTAATTCATTTAGTTATTTGTTTATTCATCCATCCACTGAACTGCACAGCAGAGACCAGAAGTATCTACTGGAACAGGAGAATTAAATGAAAGTCTTTTCCAAGAGAATGGTACCTTTGGCTTCCTTCTCCCCCATGCTCTCAAAAATGCAGCTAGCTTATACCTTCCATGTAAAAGATAGGAAAATTTCTCTCTGAGGAAAACGACCAATTCAAGGAGAGGAAACTAGTTCCTGACAGTCTGGAGGCCCTAGAAAAATGGCTTAAATTATCCAATAATGAATTGGTGCTGGAAGTATCATGCTCCCTGATTTCAAGCTATGCTGAAAAGCATAGTCATCAAAATACTATGTAGTGGCACACATGCGTGTGCGTGCACACACACACACAAAGAAAACAGATCAATGGAGCAGAATGGAGAGTTCAAAAATGAATCCATAGTTACATGAGCAATTCGTTTACAACAAAGGAGGCAAGAACAGGAAAAAGCCTTTTCAATAAATGATATTGGGAAAACTGGACTACTCTCTCAACCCATACACAAATGAATTCAAAATGGATTAAAGACTTAAACATAAGATGTGAAACCATAAAACTTCTAGGAAAAAATACAGCAGTACACTCTTCTGACACTGGTTTTAGTAATATTCTTTTGGGTATGTCTCAGGCACAAGAAACAAAAGCAACCATATACAAATGCTACTATATCCAACCAAAAACCTTTTGTACAGTGAAAGAAACTATCAACAAAATAAACAAGCTGCATCTACTGGTGGGAGAAGGTATTCACAAACAATGTATCCGATAAGGGGTCATTATCTAAAATATACAAAGAACTCATACAACTCAACACCAAAAAACAATCCAATTAGAAAACTGGCAGATAGACATTTTTCCAAAGACACCTACAGATGGCCAACAGGCAAGTGAAAAGATGCTCAAAATCACTAATCAAGGAAATGCAAATCAAAACCACAATGAGATATCCCCTCATACCTGTCAGAAGGGCTATCATAAAAAACACCAAATAAGTGGTGGTGATGTGGAGAAAAAGTAACACTCATACACTGTTGGTGGGAATGTAAACTGGTGTAGCCACTATGGAGATCAGTATGGAGATTCCTCAAAAGATTAGAAATAGAACCAATATCTGATCCAGTAATTCCACTCCTGGGTATTTATCCAAAGTAAATGAAAACACTAATTAGAAAAGACATATGCACATCTATTCTCACTGCAGCATTATTTACAACAGCCAAGATATAGAATCAACCCAAGTGACCATCAATAAACAAATAAAGATGCAGTACATATATGCAATGGAATATTACTCACCCATTTAAAACAAAATGAAATCTTGCAATTTGCAACAACATGGATGGACCTGTAGGATATTATGCTAAGTGAAATAAGTCAGAGAAATACAGTATCATGTGATCTTACTTATATATGGAATTCTAAAAAATAAATGAACAAAACAGAAACATTTATAGATAAAGTGGTTACAAGAGGGGAGGAGGAAGAGGAAACAGGGATTAAGAGATAAAGTTCCATTTGCAAAACAAATGAGTCACGAACAGGAAGTGTACAGCTTGGGGAATATAGTCAATAACTAATCTGTTTGTATGGTGACATATCGTAACTGGAATTATCATGATCGTTTTGAAATGTATAGAAAAATCACCATGTTGTGTAACAGGAACAACATAGTGCTGTAGGTCAATTACACTTAAAAGAGAAACACACAAACATGCAACAAACTCATAAAAAAAGAGATCAGATTTGTGGTTAGAGATGAGAAGGGGAAATTGATGAAGGCGGTCAAAAGGTACTACAAAGTTCCAGTTGTAAGTCAGAAGGCCAACACACACATGGAAAGATGCTCAACATCACTAATTATTAGAGAAATGCAAATGAAAACTACAATAAGGTATCACCTTACCATGGTCAGAATAGCCATCATCAAAAAAAAAAAAAAATCCACAAACAATAAATGCTGGAGAGGGTGTGGAGAAAAGAGTACCCTCTTGCACTGCTGGTGGCAGTGTAAATTAATACAACTACTATGGAAAACAGTATGGAGGGTCCTTAAAGAACTAAAACAGAACTACTCTTTGACCCAGCAATCCCACTACTGGGCATAAACCCAGAGGAAACCATAATTCAAAAAGATACATGTACCCAGTGTTCACAGCAGTATATTTATAATAGCCAGGACATGGAAGCAACCTAAATGTCCATGAATTCTGGAATGGATAAAGAAGATGTAGTATATACATACAATGGGATATTACTCAGCCATAAAAAGCAATGAAGTTGAGTTGTTTGTAGAGACATGGATGGACTCAGAGTGTCATACAGAATGAAGTAAGTCAGAAAGAGAAAAACAAATATCATATATTAAGCACATATGTAGAATCTGGAAAAATGGTATACAAGATCTTATTTGCAAAGCAGAAACAGAGACACAGAGGTAGAGAACAAATATATGGCTACCAAGGAGGAAAGGGCAGGAGATGGGAGGAACTGGGAGACTGGGATTGATATGCTATACAAAACAGGTAACTATTGAGAACATACTGTATAGCACAGGGAACTCTACTTAATGCACTGTGGTGACCTGAATAGGAAGAAGTGCAAGGGGCGGGGGTGCAGAATATATGTAGACATATGGCTGACTCATTTTGCTGTACAGTAGAAACAAACAACATTGTAAAGCAACTATACTCCAATAAAAATTAATTTTAAAATGATAAATAAGGACTAGAGATGCAATGTGCAACATGATAAATATAATTAACATTGCTGTATGTTATACATAAAATTATTGAGAGTAAATTGTAAAGAGTTCACTTCACAAAACTAACTTTTTTTCTATTTCTTTAATTTTGTATTTAGGCTTCAACAGTACATGAACTGAGAACTTCCAGATATACAAGCTGAATTTAGAAAAGGCAGAGGAACCAGAAATCAAACTGCCAGTATCTGCTGGATCATAGAAAAAGCAAGAGAATTCCAGAAAAACATCTACTTCTGCTTCATTGACTACATCCAAGCTTTTGACTGTGTGGATCACAACAAACTGGAAAAATCGTAAAGAGATGGGAATATCAGACCATCTTACCTGCCTCCTGAGAAACCCATATGCAGGTCAATAAGCAACCATTAGAATCAGACACGGAACAACAGACTGGTTCAAAATTGGGAAAGGAGTACGTCAAGGGTGTATATTGTCATCCTGCTTATTTAACTGATTATGCAGAAGTGTATCATGCAAAATGCCCGGATGGATGAGATGCTTGATCCTTGGAAGAAAAGCTATGACAAACCTAGACAACACATTAAAAAGCAGAGACATCACTTTGCCAACAAAGGTCTGTACAGTCAAAGCTATGGTTTTTCCAGTAGTCACGTACAGATGTGACAGCTGGACCATAAAGAAGGCTGAGCACCAAAGAATTGATACTTTTGAACTGTGGTACTGGAGAACATTCTTGAGAGTCCCTAGGACAGTAAGGAGATCAAACCAGTCAATCGTAAAGGAAATTAGTCTTGAGTATTCATTGGAAAGACTGATGGTGAAGCTTAAGCTCCAATACTTTGGCCACCTGATGCAAAGAACCAACTCACTGGAAAAGACCCCAATTCTGGGAATGATTGAAGGCAGAAGAAGGGGGTGACAGAGGATGAGATGGTTGGACGGCATCATCAACTCAAGAGATAGGAGTTTCAGCAAACGCCAGGAGATGGTGAAGGACAGGGAAGCCTGGCATGTTGCAGTCCACTGGGTCACAAAGAATCAGACACGACTAGTGTCTAAACAACAATATGAGATGATGGATGTTTACCAAAATTATTGTGATAATCATTTCATGATAGAAGTCAAATCATTATGCTGTACATCTTAAATTTATACAGTACTGTATGGTCAATTATATCCCATTAAAACTGGAAGGAAAAAAAAAAAGACCAAAAAATTGGCATCTGATACTAAGACCCACCTAAGCACACAAGAGGTTCCAATCCATTTTCAGTACCTCAGTCTTTAATAAACAGCTAAGGGCCAAGCCACCAAACCTTTCAGAAAAGCTTTTACTATAAAAACAGTTTAAATCTAAGAAACAGAAGTAAACAAGCACTAGAGAAACAAGAAAAGTTTATGAAGGACTATAATATTCCTCGAGTTAGAAGACAGTGAAGCCATGAAACAACAATAACAAAAAAAAATAGACTATTTAAGAGATAGATACTCAGAGACTTAAAAAGAGCTCTTAAAAAAATAAAAATACACAGAGGACAAGAAATTTTATAAGATAGGTGGGAGATAAGACTGAGACAATATCCAAGTGGATAAATGGCAAAGACGTGGAAAATACAAGAAAAAACAACTCGACTGAATTTGTACCTGAGCAGTCAGTACCATATCCATGTTGTGGCAGGTAATTTTTCAGTTAATGTCTGTCTCTTCCACCAGACTCTATGCTACAAGAGTAGGGCTGCTGTCACATTTTACTCACCACTGCACTCTCAGTAGCCATGTAATGCACAACATTGACTCAATAAATATTTATAGAACAAATGAATGAAACAAAACATCTGTTCCCTTTACAGTTGTTTAAAAACATACTTAAATGACATTACAATAAAGGTAATTTAAGACAAAACATGGGTTATATGTAACTTTGCCCCTTAGAAAAACTATTCAAGTTTGGAAAACACCGTTCTACTCTATGAACAGTTCCATTTTATGAACCATTCACAAAGCCTTTTTCAAAGGCAGCATGAGAAGGGTACAAAATAACCTGGTCAAGTAAGCAGAAGTGACATATATAAACCAACCTTTCTAACAACAGGAAAAACTATACACAGTGAAAATGGTTTTGTACTCACAATTTTCAACTCTGCCACTTCTGACTGGAGTCGAGGAGCAGCCCAAATCAATGTAGACACAGATTCAGCCAGACCAGAATCTAACTCCCTAATTAAGGGGGGGGGAGGGGGAAATCAGTAAAATTTAATATTTTTTCAAACAAACAAAACCCCATCATCTGTATCATATACTTGATAGCCTCCTCTAAGGCAATTTCACAAATCTCACTGAAAGTGAAAAGTGAAAGTGAAGTCGCTCGGTCGTGTCTGACTCTTTGCCACCCCATGGACTGTAGCCTACCAGGCTCCCCCATCCATGGGATTTTCCAGGCAAGAGTACTGGAGTGGGTTGCCATTGCCTTCTAAGATCTTCCCGACCCAGGGATTGAACCCGGGTCTCCCACACTGTAGGCAGACGCTTTACCGTCTGAGCCACAAATCTCACTGGATCCTCACAATAACTCTAGGCTTATAGCCATTTCTGTCATCCAATTTTGGAAAAAAATCTCAAACTAAGAAACCAGCCCAAGGTCACAAAGTCAGCAAATGATTGAGCCAAGGCTCAAATTCAGGCCTCTTGATTTCAGATTCCACATTTTCAACAGCTGTCTACACTGAGATCAGGCTTTCAAGTGAATAGTAGGAAAAATGTCATTGGGTACATGAAGTGGTAGTCCCTGAGTGCTAGCTCCCCACACACAGGAAGAGGCCAGTATCATTCCTTTCTCAAATTCCAGAGGTGATTTGATTTAATCATCAAATCAAAATACCTTACTTCATTATAGTTCTACAAAATGAAAAAGATCTAGAGGTCTACTGAATAACACTGTGCCTACAGTTAAATAGTACTGTATTGAGTGCTTAAAAATGTTTTAGGAATTGACTTCCCTGGTGGTCCAGTGATTGAGAATCTACCTGCCAGTGCAGGGGCTACAGGTTTGATCCCTGGTCCCGGAATATTTCACAAGCCATGGAGCAACCAAGCCCATGTGCCACAACCACTAAGCACACGAGCTCTAGAGCCCATGCTCTGCAACAGGAGAAGCCACCACAAGAGGAGCCAGAGCACTGCAACTAGAAAGCAGCCCCCACCTGCCACAACTAGACAAAGCCCACGCATAGCAACAAAGACCCAGAGCAGCCAAAAATAAATTTTTATAAAAAAAATTTTTTTTAAACAGTTTAAGGCAGATCTTATGTTTAGTGTTCTTATCAAAAAAAGGAATAGAAGGAAATTTTTGGAGATGACGACTGCTTTTTAAACCTATGCTGAAGTGTACAGGTATATATATGCCTATGCCCAAACTCATCAAATTGTACACTTGCACACACTAAATACATGAATTTTCTTCTGAAATCAACTACACCTCAATGAAGGAAAAAAAAGGACAAAACAGCTTACTTCATAGACTGGATGAGGCCAAATCGAGCCAGCAGCAGGTCACAATACAGTTCCAGGATCTCCATGGCCTCCACAAGGTAGTCTTCTCGAATAATGTGCTCCACTCGGATTCGAGCTCTTTCATCTTTCCCAGCAGCCAGATAGTCGGCAATCTCTTTCCTTGCTTTCTGGGCCAATTCCGCTAAAGCACAAATCCCACTCCAGTCACACAGCAGTAGTACATGGGCCCTGGCCTGCAGGCAGACATCCACCCCAAAAGAGAAAAGTCGGTGTTTCTACTATATCCTAGCTCACTCTTCCTTAGCAAACTTAGTCTCATCTCATCTATTCTAGAATTTGCTACCTTGTCTAGGTGAGAATAGTGTTTGTGTAGTCATTTTATCTATTCCATAGGAAGAGTATGTCCCTTTCCCTGTTACTAAGTGATTCAGTCTAACTTGTCACAAAAGACAGCAGAAATGTATCCAAAACTTAGAGGCTATGGGATCCCTAAGACTTCAGACTGCTAGCCTGAAAGAGCTAATAATAGGGTGCTAGGACTCAACGATGTATTCTGGGGGAAAAAATGTAAGGCATGCACTACTCACTTTTTTTTTTCTCCAACAGTTTAAGACGGTTTATGACTAATCTCAAATTGACTCGTAAACGCTCAGCTTTGAATCCAGAGCCCAGCATGCTGTGTTGTTCCTCCTGGGAAAAAGATAAGAAGCAGTGACTACTTTCAAGTCAAAATTAGTTCAGGGATTAAGACCAGTAAGATGGTGAATCATTTCACATTATAAACCAGAGTAATTTTTAAATTCAGATAAATAACATGATGTGACTCACATTTTTTAAAGGTCATTTGGCTGTTGTGTGGAGAATTGATTGGGGGAGGATAATCATGGAAGTAAGAGGACCAAGGACAAGGCTATTAGAGCAGTCCAAACAAAAAGATGAAAACAGCTTAGGATGGGATAGTCAGCAGTAATGGCAGAAGTGATTGCACTGAGATCTATTTTGAACACAGAGATGAAAGAACTTGGTGATGGATGAAATGAGTATCTATCTATGTACTGGCATAGGAGTAAGGTGATAAAAAGAGAAGCAGGAAGGCCTCCTAATTCTCCCATAAAACACAAAGGTAGTGATAAGAGATTATCAAATTTATATCCAAATTCAAAAATATTACCACATTAAGTCCTTAAATTCTCCTAGTAAGTCTCAACCTTTAGAAAAAGCTACAGCCCAAGATCACAGAAATATCATTAATATCTACTCACAAAGAAGTATACGAAGGGGTAAAATGCTAAAAAAATAAAAACTTTATGTATTAATATAAAATTTAACAACAAGGATAAACAATAGGATGCTACTGTATAGCACAAAGAACTAAATTCAATATCTTATGATAAACCATAATGGAAAAGAACTTTTAAAAAGTATCTATATGTACAAGAATCACATTGCTGTACAGCAGAAATTGACACTGTAAAACTATCAGTTCAGTTCAGTTCAGTCGCTCAGTCGTGTCCGACTCCTTGCGACCCCATGAATCGCAGCATGCCAGGCCTCCCTGTCCATCACCAGCTCCTGAAGTCTACCCAAACCCATGTCCATCGAGTCGGTGATGCCATCCAACCATCTCATCCTCTGTCGTCCCCTTCTCCTCCTGCCCTCAATCATTCCCAGCATCAGGGTCTTTTCAAATGAGTCATGAGGTGGCCAAAGTATTGGAGTTTCAGCTTCAACATCAGTCCTTCCAATGAACAACCAGGACTGATCTCCTTTAGGATGGACTGGTTGGATCTCCTTGCAGTCCAAGGGACTCTCAAGAGTCTTCTCCAGCACCACAGTTCAAAAGCATCAATTCTTCGGCGCTCAGCTTTCTTCACCATCCAACTCTCACATCCACACATGACCACTGGAAAAACCATAGCCTTGACTAGATGGACCTTTGTTGGCAAAGTAATGCCTCTGCTTTTAAATATGCTATCTAGGTTGGTTATAACCTTCCTTCCAAGGAGTAATCGTCTTTTAATTTTATGGCTGCAATCACCATCAGCAGTGATTTTGGAGCCCAAAAATATAAAGTGTGACAGTGTTTCCTTCAGTTAAAATTAAGAACAAAAACCAAAATAAATTCAACAACAGAAGGCTATTATTTACCAAGACTTTTGCTGAATAGCAGAGTGACAGTCAACAAAACCACTCCTGTATCATCCACAAGACTTTAGGGTATAATACTGTGCATTGACCACTATGCATTCTGTATCAACACAGCAGTATTTCTTCTATTAATTGTAGACGTGAACTTCAAAACGTAACATCCAAACAAAAAGTAAAGAGCAAAAGTGTTAGTCACTCAGTCCAGACCAACTCGGTGACCCTTGGGACTGTACCCCACCAGGCTACTCAGTCCATGGGATTCTCCAGACAAGAATACTAGAGTCGGTTGCCATGCCCTACACTAGAGCATCTTCCTGACCTAGGAATCAAACCCGCATCTCCTGTGTCTGCTGCATTGGCAGGCAGGTTCTTTACCCACTGAGCCATCAGTCAACCCCAACATCCAAACAAAAGCTAGGTCTAACACAGTAGGAGGGGCGCAATCACAATAAAATCAAATTCCATACCCACCAGGTGGGTGACCCACAGATGGCAGAACAATAATACCAAAGAAGTTCTGAGCCCTTCAGGCTTCCCAGCCTGGAGAATCCCCAAGGAATCTGGCATTGAGGGCCAGTGCAATTTGATTATAGGACTTCCAGAGGACTAGGGAAAAAAAGACTCCAGTCTTGGAGGGCACAAACAGAATTTTGCACACAGCAAGACCCAGAGAGGAGCAGTGACCACACAGGAGACTGAACCAAAACTTAACTGCTAGTGGAGGAGGGCCTCCTGTGGAGGTGTGGGTCAGCAGGGGCTGACCACAGGGATAGGGGCACAGGAAGGTCCCCCTTGGTGTAAACTCTCTTATAGCTAAAGAGATAAGAATAATAGACCACCTTACCTGCCTCCTGAGAAACTTGTATCCAGGTCAAGAAGTATCAGTTAGAATCGGGCATGGAACTACGGACTGGTTCCAAACTGGGAAAGGAGTATATCAAGGCTGTATATTGTCACCATGCTTATTTAACTTATATGCAGAATACATCATGCGAAATGCCAGGAGAAACATCAATAACCTCACAGATGCAGATGACACCACCCTTATGGCAGAAAGCGAGGAGGAATTAAAGAACCTCCTAATGAAGGTGAAAGAGGAGAGTGAAAAAGCTGGCTTAAAACTCAACATTCAAAAAACAAAGATCATGGCATCCGGTCCCATCACTTCATGACAAAAAGATGGGGAAACAATGGAAACAGTGACAGACTATCTCTCTATTTTCTTGGGCTCCAAAATCACTGCAGACAGTGACTGCAGCCATGAAATTAAAAGACACTTGCTCCTTGGAAGAAAAGCTATGACAAAAGCTAGACAGTCTATTAAAAAGCACAGACATTACTTTGCCAACAAAGATCCGTCTAGAGTTGGACTATAAAGAAAGCTGAGTGTTGAAGAATTGATGCTCTGGAACTGTGGTGTTGAAGAAGACTCTTGAGAGTCCTTTGGACAGCAATAAGATCAAACCAGTCAATCCTAAAGGAAATCAGTCCTGAATATTCATTGGAAGGACTGATGCTGAAACTGAAGCTCCAATACTTTGGTCACCTGATGTGAAGAGCCCACTCATTGGACCCTGATGCTGGGAAAGATTGAAGGCAGAAGGGGATGACAGAGGACGAGATGGTTGGATGGCATCACTGACTCAATGCACATGAGTTTGAACAAGCTCTGGGAGACGGTGAAGGACAGGGAAGCCTGGCATGCTGCAGTCCACGGAGTCGCAAAGAGTCAGACAACAACGACTGAACAACAACAGAACCCACTGACCCACAGGCCAAACAACTACAAGGGAGGGAAGGAACCCTACCCATCAGCAGATAATTGGATTAAAGCTTTACTGAGCAAGACCTACTTTTTCCCATCACCAGTCCCTTCCTCTTAGCCTCATCAATCAGAGGGCAGACAGAAGAAGCCAAGAATAAGCAGTCTCACAGCAGCTAAAACAAAAACCATATTACAGAATGTACATCACAATGAAAAAGCAGAAAGGTATGTCCCAGATGAAGGGACAAGATAAAATCCCAGAAAAACCAGTAAATGAAGTGGAGGTAGGCAACCTTTCAGAAAAAGAATTCAGAATAATGATAGTGAAAATGATCCAGGATCTCAGGAAAAGAACAGAGGCAAAGACTGAAAAGATGTAAGAAATGTCTACCAAAGACCTACAAGAACTAAAGAACAAACAAACAGATGAATAATACACTAGAAGGAATCAACAGCAGAATAACTGAGTCAGAAGAACAGATAAATGACCTGGAGGACAGAATGATGGAAATCACTGCCATAGAAAACTACAGAAAAAAGAATAAAAAGAAATGAAGACAGCCTAAGAGGCCTCTGGGACAACATTCAACACACCAGCATTTGCATTAAACGGGTCCCAGAAGGAGATGAGGAGAAAGGACCTGAGAAAATAGTAGAGGAGATAACAGCTGAAAACTTCCCAAACATGGGAAAGGAAATAGTCAATCAAGTCCAAGAAACACAGAGAGTCCCAGGAAGGATAAACCTAACAAACACACCAAAACACATAGTATTCAAACTGACAAAAATTAAAGACAGAGATAAAATATTAAAAGCAACAAGGGAAAAATGACAAATAACATACAAGGGAACTCGCATCAGGCCATCAAGTTGATTTCTCAACAAACTCTACAAAACAGAGGGAATTGGATGATATATTTAAAGTGATAAAAGGGAAGAACCTACAACCAAGAATACTCTACCCAGCAAGACTCTCCATATTTGATGGAGAAATCAAAAGCTTTCCAGACAAGCAAAAGTTAAGAGAATCCAGCACCACTAGCTTTACAACAAATGTTAAAGGAACTTCTCTAGGCAGGAAACACAAGAGAAGAAAAGACCTACAGAAAATAAACCCAAAACAATTAAGAAATAAGACCATGCATATTGATAGCCACTTTAAATGTAGATAATCACCTTAAATGTAAATGGATTAAAAGCACCAACTAAAAGATAGAGGCTGGCTGGGTAAATGAAAACATGTGCATATATGCACTTCCACTTACCATGCACATCACTCTGCCAGATCCCCCCCCTAAACTGTATGTAATTAGGTTATATTGTTAAGTTAATCATGTTCCCATTATAGTTTGCAACTGTAATTATCTTTTATTTTTTGTCTGGCTATTGATTGTGAAAACTGATAAACATCTTTTACTATTGTGATTATGTAACCATTACTCACTTAATACTATTTTATCATGATTGGTCAACAGAAAAATAATGTAACTATATCACCAAAACTAGGATCTAACAGAAAAATCTGTAATCACTTTTTAAAATCCAGATGTGTATCAGAATTATCTTGAAATTTTTGAAAAATACAAATGCTCAGGTATTGCTTTTTTTCTTCAGAGCTCCAGATATGTTTCTAATGAGCAGTCATGTTTTAAAACAACTGGTATATGATTATCTTTACTTTTATCTAATTTGTTTCACTTTTTCTACTTCATATTCAGTGCTTCCATTTCATTTAGTTTATGTTCTCCAATTTCTCCATCTCTCTTTTTTTTTTTAATGTTCTTTCTCAAGCCTTTATCAAGTGAAGCTTGGTAAGAAATGTTTACCAAAGACCTACAAGTACTAAAGAACAGAGATGAATAGAAAAGCTTTCGTATATATATACGTATGTATAATATCGGAGAAGGCAATGGCACCCCACTCCAGTACTCTTGCCTGGAAAATCCCATGGACGGAGGAGCCTGGTAGGCTACAGTCCATGGGGTCGCTGAGAGTCGGACACGACTGAGCGACTTCGCTTTCACTTTTCCCTTTCATGCACTGGAGAAGGAAATGGCAACCCACTCCAGTGTTCTTGCCTGGAGAATCCCGGGGATGGCGGAGCTTGGTGGGCTGCCATCTATGGGGTCGCACAGAGTAGGACACGACCGAAGCGACTTAGCAGCAGCAGCAGCAGCATGTATAATATACATATTAGAATACTTATGAATTTTTGCCTAACTAAAAATTATGACGTTCTGCTTCCACCTGTTTTGAGTTAGTATGAATAGAATACTAGATTTCTAATTTAAAAAGCTATGCTATGTGACAAGCAACAAAGGTTTACTGTACAGCACAGGGAACTCTAGTCAGTATCTTATAAAAACCAATGATGGAAAACAATTTCAAAAATAATATATGTGTATTTGTATAACCAAATCACTTTGCTGTGTACCTGAAACACTGTAACAACTATACTTCAATAAAATATACATCTTTAAAGATGGGGGGAAAAAAGCTAGGTCTAACAAAGTAACCAAAGGACAAACCAAAAAAGATACCCAATGTAAGGAGGAACATTAGGAATAGTATGTCTGCCTGTGTATAAACCAATAACCACTATCTTCCTTTTGTGAAACTGTCCTTCAGAATCCTTCACTCTTCATTTAATAATTAATCCAAGCTCTAGTTTACAATGGTAAATATCTGGAATCCATTATACTAAATTATGTTCAATCCATTTAACAAATATTGCTGATTATGACAGACAATGGCTAGATGCTGGAGATTTAAAAAAAAAAAAGGGCACAGTCCTTGTGATCAGAGAAACTTACATTCTACTGGGAAAAAAAAACAGCTAAGAAAATCTGGCAACTACAATACTATTTGCTAAGGACTATACCTCTAGAGGAGTTGTCAACTGAAAATGATTTTGCCCACAGTCATTTGGCAATGACTGAAGACTTTTGGGTTGTTATGACTGGAGAAGATGCTACTAGCATATATAGTAGGCATCCAGAGATGCTAACATCCTACAATGAACAGGACCATGCCTCTGCCCCAAACAAAAAGGTATCTAGCCCAAAATGCCAAGTGTCAAGATTAAGAAACCTACTTTACAGAAAAGACATGTAACCTACTCAGGGATGTTACAGAATTCTTTCTAGGGGGAAGGAAAAGCCTAAGCCAAGTCCTAAAGGACAAACAAAATTCATAAAGTAAAAACACGGTGTGACTATCTTGGGCAGAGGGAGTGATGCATCTAAAATCCAGGTACCAGAGAGAACAAGAAGTTTTATGAGAAACACAAGTTCAGTACAGTTGAAGTATGACATTAATTACAGTTTATGCCACCTGTCTCATAATCCTAAGCTGAAAACGTCAATTCAAAAATTAGAAGATGTCAGGTGCTACAGTAGGTTCTGTGCTGCCTAGATCCATATGGTATCCTTGTTCTGAAGGCATTCATAACCAGAAATAGATGGGAAGCAGAAAGGCAGAAAAAACAGTAACTAGGGCTGTCATTTACTCTACCAGGCACTTGCCCAAGATCAGCCAGCAACTAAGTGGTAAGAGTTCAGAATAAAATCTAAGTGCATCTGAATTCAAAATCTAAATAAACAATCATGATAGGGATAGAAGAAGATAGTTATACACGTAGCTGTAGAAGTCCCAGTAGGGGACTATAAATAGAGAAGGAAACCTAGGAAACTTTGGGAGGCCACTGTAAGTTAAAGAAAGCTACTGGAACAGTATTCAATGAAGCAGGCTTGTTTAATTATAAAACCATAAACAAAACCACAAGATATGCTCCAGGCCATTGCTGTTCAGTTGCTCAGTCATGTCTGACTGTTTGAGACCCCATGGACTGCAGCACGCCAGGCTTCCCTGTCCTTCACCAACTCCAGGAGCTTTCTCAAACTCATGACCATTGAGTTGGTGATGCCATCCAACCATCTCATCCTCTGTCATCCCCTTCTCCTGCCTTCAACCTTTCCCAGTATCAGGGTCTTTTCTAATGAGCCGGCTCTTTGCATCAGGTGGCCAAAGTATTAGAGCTGCAGCATTAGTCCTTCCAGTGAATATTCAGGACTGATTGCCTTTAGAACTGATTGATTTGCTCACCCTGCTGTCCAAGGGACTCTCAAGAGTCTTTTCCAACACCACAGTTTGAAAGCATCAATTCTTCAGTGAAGACGATGACATCAGAAGTAGACAACTGATCCAAGATCTGGATCTGATTCATATGATTGTTCATAACGTTTTCTTCCTGGTTTTTTGGACTCTTACACATGAATCAAATGTTTTTCTATCATGGGCATGATCTTATGCAAATTTTATAAATCAATCATATTGTTGGGTTGCAGTCAATTACCTGCATCCAGTACCTCTAGTTTACCTTGGTGGGTTTCTCCCCTCCAAGGCTCTGATTGGCTGGCTCTTACAAAGTTTATTTTAGAAGAAAGGAATTATAGCTTTGTCTGGGCTGCTACTGATAATCATTAGATAAGACCAACTCATCTGGCCAAACAAACATACTTATTCTGACCGTGGCCATAAATATGAATTTTCCCTTAAAGTTACTCAAGCTCAATAAGAGCAACAGGCTAAATCCTAGTCAAAAACAAAAGAAAAAGTAAACTCGAGACTATTAAGAGGGATGCTTCCTCAGTTATGGGATGCTTCCTCAGTTATGGGATGGGTTTATCTGGCTAATACCAGGCTATGGAAGTTTATCCTAAAGGCCACCCTTATGCTGAAAACAATTAAATCATACCAAAGATAATCAACCTAACAGCACTAGAAAATTAGGCTGGGTGTCTTATGAAAACTATCAATGTAAAAAAAAAAAAAGAAAGAAAACTATCAATGTACCATTTCTCGAAAAAGACAGTGATTGACATGGAAAAGACTGGGTCAGAAGACCAGAAATACACTGGCTGGCACCTAACAGAACTAAATGGCTTTGTGGGTCCAATCTATGACCCTGGTTTCCACCTGACTGGCTAGTAACGTGTACTTTAGGATTCCCTTGGGTTCAAGGCCACTTATGTACAAACTTAGATATGACCCCAGCAAATTTACCATCAATACGAACTTGATGGACCAAGAGATCTCTGTTTCACTAGTATGATCACTTAGCAGCTATTTTTGCACCTTCCATAGGACTGGAAAATGTTATTTCTCACATTGAAGCCTTACCAAAATTCACTCAAAAGGCATTAAATGATTAACGCAACCAGGCTATTAGCCCATGGAATTCTGAGGTCTCTGTGATAAGAAAAGCTGTCTTACAAAATCATATGGCCCTTACTAACGTTACAGCATCTCAAGGGGGCACCTGTGCTATAATTCAAACTGTATGTTGTATTTATATACCAAATGAATCCTCTAATGGGTGCTTTTTTAGGAAGATGATTTGGTTCTGAAAGCTCATGGCTTAAACCCCTATCTGAAACTTTAATCACGTTATTAACTGTTATTACTTGTAATATGTTTACAAGATTGCTGTCTTTTGTATTATATGAGGCATAACCAGGCCTTCATCCAAATTAATGATAACTAAACATCTTGAAGAAATAGATCACATTTATAACACACAATAATTGCAATAGTGTGACTCTAGCTATGAGAAGAAGCAACAAGGGAAATAACTCATGGATCCTATTAGGTTAGAAGACAGAGAATCCAGAGACTCTTTTTTTATTTATCAGTGGGCCTAATTCCATTGATCAGGAAATTAACACCTGGAGTGACATATCAATGAAGATCTCTACCTGATCTGGGATAAGCCTCCCATGGGATGGAAAAAAAAGAAATCTCCCAAATATGGTCGAATTTATTCCATGGGGTTCAGTTAGATCAGTCACTTAGTCGTGTCCGACTCTGCAACTCCATGGACTGCATTGTGCCAGGCCTCCCTGTCCATCACCAACTCCCGGAGTTTACTCAAACTCATGTCCATTGAGTCGGTGATGCTATCCAACCATCTCATCCTCTGTCAACCCCTTCTCCTCCTGCCTTCAATCTTTCCCAGGAACAGGATCTTTTCAAATGAGCCAGCTCTTTGCATCAGGTGGCCAAAGTATTGGAGTTTCAGCTTCATCATCAGTCCTTCCAATGAACACCGAGGACTGATCTCCTTTAGGATGGACTGGTTGGATCTCCTTGCGGTCCAAGGGACTCTCAAGAGTCTTCTCCAACACTACAGTTCAAAAGCATCAATTCTTCAGCACTCAGCTTTCTTTATAGTCCAACTCTCACATCCACACATAACTACTGGAAAAACCATAGCTTTGTTTAGACGGACCTCTGTTGGCAAAGTAATGTCTCTGATTTTTAATATGCTGTCTAGGCTGGTCATAGCTTTTCTTCCAAGGAATAAGTGTCTCTTAATTTCATGGCTGCAGTCACCATTGCAGTGATTTTGGAGCCCCCAAAAATAAAGTCTCTCACTGTTTCCATTGTTTCCCCATCTATTTGCCATGAAGTGTTGGGATCAGATGCCATGATCTTAGTTTTCTGAACGTTGAGCTTTAAGCCAACTTTTTCACTCTCCTCTTTCACTTTCATCAAGAGGCTCTTTAGTTCTGCCTCGCTTTCTGCCATAAGGGTGGTGTCATCTGCATATCTGAGGGTATTGATATTTCTCCCAGCAATCTTGATTCCAGCTTGTGCTTCTTCCAGCCCAGCGTTTCTCATGATGTACTCTGCATATAAGTTAAATAAGCAGGGTGATGATACACAGCCTTGAAGTACTCCTTTCCCGATTTGGAACCAGGCTGTTCTTCCATGTTCAATTCTAACTGTTGCTTCCTGACCTGCATACAGATTTCTCAAGAGGCAGGTCAAGTGGTCTGGTATTCCCATCTCTTTCAGAATTTTCCAGAGTTTATTGTGATCCACACAGTCAAAGGCTTTGGCATAGTCAATAAAGCAGAAGTATGTTTTTCTGGAACTCTCTTCCTTTTTCGATGATCCAACAGATGCTGGCAATTTGATCTCTGGTTCCTCTGCCTTTTCTAAATCCACCTTGAACATCTGGAAGTTCACAGTTCATGCACTGTTGAAGCCTGGCTTGGAGAATTTTGAGCATTACTTTCCTAGCATGTGAGATGAGTGCAACTGTGCGGTAGTTTGAGCATCCTTTGGCATTGCCTTTCTTTGGGATTGGAATGAAAACAAACCTTTTCCAGTGCTGTGGCCACTGCTGTGTTTTCCAAATTTGCTGACATATTGAATGCAGCATTTTCACAGCATCATCTTTTAGGATCTGAAATAGCTCAACTGCAATTCCTTCACCTCCACTAGCTTTGTTTGTAGTGATGCTTCCTAAGGCCCACTTAACTTCACATTCCAGGATGTCTGGCTCTAGGTGAGTGACCACACCGTTGTGATTATCTGGGTCGTGAAGATCTTTTTTGTATAGTTTTTTGTACAGTTTCATGCAAAGATGGGCAAAATAAAGGACAGAGACGGTATGGACCTAACAAGCTGAAGAGATCAAGGAGAGGTGGCAAGAATACAGAGAGAAACTATTACCATGGGGAGGGGCTAGGAAATGAAAATACTTCCTGCCTTATCAATTAACAAGAAATGTCACAGCCATCAGCGATTTCTGGCCTCCAAATGTGAATGAGGGCTCCCAAAACTGCCATCCAACAGATGCTGCCACCCCCCACGGTAACTGCTGGGTGGGGGACAGGGGTTGTTGATGCAAAAAAGCAGCCATCTGCCACTCCTGCAGGTGAACAAGGAAACAGAATTTGGCCCTAGGTAGATGAGGTGCATATGAAAGGAATGAATTCAGTGCGTCCAGAGGCTTGCCAATTCCCATACATAGAATGCAGAACTCCTTAACTTGATAACCTCATCTTTGATGTTCAAACTGCCTGCTCCCTTTGTTACAAACTTGTTCATAGCCTCATTTCCTCTCCTGCCTCCTTAGAACAGTCTCTCAGAACTGAGGTACTATCTCCTGGACTGCAGTCTTCATTTTGCCCCAAACAAAACTTCACTAGCAACTCTCAAGTTGTGCATATTTTTTAGTCAACACCTATATGTAAACTCTTTTCAAATCTAAGGAATTTGGACTAACACTAAAACCAAATCTACCTCAGAAAGATGTAATTTGGAATTTCTATCAAAAGACAAGTAATATAAATAAATTCATTTGCCTCCTTAGAAAATTAAAATGTTAACTCCTCAGTAAACATTATCAGAATAGGTATCTAAAGCGGCTAGACACTGAAAGACACAACACAAAGAGACAGGTAATAAAGGGTAGCTTTAGTAACATGAAAAAACTCTGCAGGATATAAAGACACTTCTTTTTCACATATTTGTCAAAGATAGGTCAACACCCACAAATGCTAGTTTGGGACCATGCTCAAACAGTTAGGGAACAAAAGGAACCCAAACAATCACATGAACAGGGTCTTAGGTGCTAAAATTCTCTGAAAGAGGAACTGAATGTTTTATGCTACAAATATTAATCCAATTCTGTGAAGGAAGTTGAAAATACCGAAGAGGTGTCTATATTTCACAGTGAATCTTTTGGCTGGGAATGTGAGGAGAGACTTTCTCTCCCCTCAAAACCCTACCGTAAACCTACCACAGAAAGTAGATAAAAATAAACCTAAATTACTAATCTTATGATTCAGTAATAACGTTTTTCAGATTTACAAAAGTAAAATCATAAGGCCCCTTTAAAGGAGTCTAACAATCAGGGTACCAGCTAGAAACACACAGTATCCACAGCTGGTTAAAGTGAGAAGAATTCAATAAAGATACTACTTACAAAGGTGTGGGTAACGTTTAGAGAAAAGAACAAAGGATAATGAATTGCCTCAGAACCATAAATACATCTAGGCCTGAATGGGCAAGATGAAGAAGTGGAACCTGGGGAGGGTAGCTATCCAGAAAGGGCCACCAGCAAAGAATTACACTGGTGGAGGCGCAGACAATCTGCACCAAGCCCTCGTTCCTCTGCAGGTCCATCTATCCCTTAACTGGAAGCCAGGAAGCAAAGGGGCCCCCACACACAGCACACATGAATTAGCCTCCAGGGATATAGATCAGAGGGAAGAAAAAAGTATGTGGCTTTGGAGGAGGAAACAGAAGATATCCAGCCAAAGACTTGATTTTTACACAAGACCAAAGAAGCCAGAACCTAGATCTAACAAAGCAACCTCTGGTTCACACTGTACCAAGACTTGTTAACCAAGCTAGAAAACTTAAGCTAAATGGTATTTCTACAATAATATAGGATCATAATTTATTACAATATAATCTCTAAAGTCCCTTTCAACCCTAAGGTTCTGCAGGACACTAAATATTCTATTGTACTGAAACAGGCAAAAAGGCATAAATGATCAAGATTAATTCTCAAGACAGCTCTTGAAAATCTTCTTTCTTGAAAGAAACAATTTGTACACCCATGTTCATAGCAGCATTATTCATTATAGCTAAGCAATGGAAACAATCTGTCCAATGAAAGATGAATGGATAAACAAATGTGTATATGTGTGTGTGTGTGTGTATATATATACACACACACAGTGGAGTACTAATATTAATATAGTCCAATAGTCCATGTTGTAGCACATCAAAGAACTTTCTTCCATTTAAGGTTAAATAATATTCTATTCATCTATCAGTATTCTAACAGTATTAGCCAATTAGTATTTAATAATATGTTATGTCTTAATAGTAAATGTACACATATACCCTAGGATCCTGCAATTCTATTCCTGGACACATGCTGCTGCTGCTGCTAAGTCGCTTCAGTCGTGTCTGACTCTGTGCGACCCCATCGACGGCAGCCCACCAGGCTCCCCCGTCCCTGGGATTCTCCAGGCAAGAACACTGGAGTGGGTTGCCATTTCCTTCTCCAATGCATGAAAGTGAAAAGTGAAAGTGAAGTCATTGCAGCCTACCAGGCTCCTCCATCCATGGGATTTTCCAGGTAAGAGTACTGGACAGATACCCCCAAGGAAATTTGTACAGAAGCCATGAAGACACAGGTGTATGGATTCTGTGGTAGTAAGGAGGTGGACAAATGCCAAGTCTCCATTACAAAAAGAAAGATAAAATGTAACACAAACATGACAGAATACTATCCAGCCAACAGAATTAATGAACTAGCTATATATATTTATAGCAACATGAATAGTCCTTAAAAGCAGAAGAAAAAAAGTAAAGAACAGGGAGGGTTCTAGGTTCAATTCCTTTCACTGAATAAAGCTATAAATCCTGAAAAGCATATAATGGAGCAGCTTTTTGAGGATTCTGAAAGTAAATAATAGAAGCTGGCTAGAGACCAAATTTGATACACCAATAAAGTGGTAGTGAGTTTATCACCTTTTCCCTCTGGTATTTCCTAGATGCAAGGCAGTCTGAAACCCAGAAGTGAGCACTGACACAGGAAAGTACAAACAGCAAGAGAAGCTCAACTCTCTAGTCCTGTCTTGAGAAGCCAGAAAGAGGATCCCTGGTGTGGACAGACTTGAGTGAAATACACCAAATCAGTAAAGTCAACTCACAGAAAAAACAATCAACATACATCAATGCTGAGATTATACAGTTACTGAAATTAATTGACAAAGGCTTTAAAGCAGCTACTGTAAAAATATTTCAACAATTCAACTACAATTCAATAAAAAATAAATTTAAAACACATTGCAACAAATAAGGGCAAATACTCTTGAAATGAATGACTAGAAAATCTCACTAAAGAAACAAACAACATCAAGAGGAAATAATTTTTTTTTCTGGCCCTCTGTGCACCTTGCAAAATCTTAGTTCCTCGACCGGAGATCAAACCCAGCCCCTAAACCTAGGTCCTGGCAGTGAAAGCACCAAGTCTGAACTACTGGATCACCAGGGAATTCCTGAGGAAACAAACTTTAGAACTGAAAAATACAATAATCAAAAGAGGGGCCTCGCTGGTGGCACAGTGGTAAAGAATCTGCTTGTCAATGTAGGAGACATGGGTTTGATCCCTGACCTGGGAAGATCCCATATACCACAGAGCAACTAAATCTGTGCACCACAACTATTGAGCCTGTGCTTTAGAGCTGGGGAACTGCAACTACTGAAGCCTGCATGCTCTAGAGCCTGTGCTCCACAACAAGACAAGCCAGCTCAATGAGAGTTCGCCCACAGCAACAAGAGAGCAGTCCCTGCTTGCCTCAACTAGGGAAAAGCCAACACGGCATCGAAGACCCAGCACAGTCAAAAATAAATAAAATGTTTTCAAAAAATGTTAAAAATTCACCCTATGGGCTGGATAGCAGAAAGGAAATGACAATGGAAAGTGCCTATGCACTTGAACATAGATCAATACTAAGTATTCAATCTGAAAAAGAGATTAAAAAAAAAACACTGAAAAAAGTGATCACAGTTTCAGATATCTGTAGAAATAGCAAAGGGTCTAATATTGCATCACCAGAATCTCAGGATGGGAGAAACAGTTTGGTACCCAAAAACTTTTGGGAAAATACTGAGTGAAAACTCCAAATTTAGCAAACTAAATAAATCTACAGACTAAAAACCTCAGAGAGCTCTGAACTGAATAATTCCAAAGAAAGGTATGCCCAAATCATCTTAATCAAACTGCTGAAAACTAAAGACAAATTTTTAAAATACTGAAAGCAGCCAAAGAAAAACACATTACCTATAGATCATCTATTCAAATAACAGACTTCCCATCAGAAACCACAGAGGCCAAGAGGAAGTATGACCAGAAAAGAACTGTCAACCCAGAATTCTATACCCAGTGAAAATACCCTTCAGAAATACAGGGGAAATAAGTCATTCTCTGGTTTTCCCAGGCGGTTCAGTGGTAAAGAATCTACCTACCAAAAAAAAAAAAAGAATCTACCTCCCAATGCAGGAGACGCAGGAGATGCAAATTCCATCCCTGAGTCAGGAATACCCTCTGGAGGAGGAAATGGCAACCCACTCCAGTATTCTTGCTGGGAAACTCCCATGGACTGAGGAGCCTGGTAGGCTACAGTCCATGAGGTCGCAAAGAGTCAGACACTACTCAGCACACACACAAGTCACTCTCAGATGAGGGAAAATTAATAAGAAAACTTGGAACACTAAAATAAAGGAAGAAATGGCAAATACTTATATCTTACATTACAGAAATGGCAAATATCTGGGTAAATGCAATAGATGATTGTTCTCTTGAGTCTCTTAAAATGTATTTGACAGTTAAAAGTGAAACTAATAACACTGATGGGTTTTTTTCCAACACATGTAAACATAATACACAAGATAACCACAACATAATGGTATAAAGGGGGAAGGAGCAAGGAAAAGGGATCTACATGATATTTCTATTAATATATTCCACAAGAAGTGATAAAATACTAAGTAGATTGTGAAAAGTTAAGTATGTCCACTATAATTCCTAGATTGACCAGTAAAACATATCAAAAAAAAGACTAAAAAGGGGAAAGATTTTAAATCTGAAGACTAAACTGTTCAAATAACCCAAGATAAGGCATGCAAGCAGAAAGAGAAATGAAAAACAGAAAACAAGTAATAAAGTAGTAGACTTAAATTCAAATATACTAACAATTACATAAGTAGAAATGATCTAAAGTGACAATTTAAAAAAGAGATTGTCAGAATTGTAACTATGTATGGTGACAGATGTTAACTAGGCTTACCAGATGGTTCACAAAATGATCAAACTATATACTGCCAAGATTAAATTCACATCGATAATGTAGGAAGGTTAAAAGGATTAAAAAAAGTATATCATGCAAACAGTAGTCAAAAGAAAGCTGAAAGTTGTACCTTTTGACCCCCTCCACCCATTTCATTACAAACTTCCAGTTATAAAATACTGTAAATGAGTCATGGGATGTTATGTACAATGTGGTGTGGTGACTATGATTAATACTGTATTATATATTTTGAACTGTGGGGTTGGAGAAGACTCTTTAGAGTCCCTTGGACAGCACGGAGTTCAAACCAGTCCATCCTAAAGGAAATCAGTCCTGAATATTCATTGGAAGAACTGATGCTGAAGCTCCAATACTTTGGCCACCTGATGTGAAGAGCTGACCCAGTTGAAAAGACCCTGATCCTGGGAGAGATTGAGGGCAGGAGGAGAAGAGGACGACAGAGGATGAGATGGTTGGATGGCATCACCGACTCGATGGACATGAGTTTGAGCAAGCTCTGGGAGATGGTGAAGGACAGGGAAGCCTGGCATGCTGCACTCCATGGGGTCGCAGAGAGTCAGACACGACTGAGCAACTGAACAACAACAACAAACTAGAAAGCTACTAATAAATTTTTTTTTTTTTCCATTTTTTTCGGCCCTGCTGCTGGGCATGTGGGATGTGGGATGTGGGATCTTAAGTTCCGGACCAGAGATTGAACCTGCACTCCCTGCAATAGAAATTCAGTCTTAACCACTGGTTTGCCAGGGAAGTCCCAAGAGAATGAATCTTAAAAGTTCTCATCAGAAGAGGAAAAAACTGTAACTATGTATGGTGACAGATGTTAACTAGACTTACTGATGGCATCACTGACTCAATGGATGTGAGTTTGAGCAAACTCCAGGAGATGGAGGACAAGGAAGCCTGGTGTCACAAAGAGTTGGACTCAAGAGACTGAACAACAACAAAAACTCAATGCAGCAATCATTTTGCAATACATACAAATATCAAATCATTACGTTGTACACCTGAAACTAATAAAAAGTTATATATCAATAATACTTCAACTTTAAAAAAAAGCTGAAGGGGCTATACTGTTAGACAAAGTAGACTTCAGCAGGAAAAACCAAGGATACAAAGAGATATATCACAGAAGGGTGAATTCACAAAGAAAATGTAACAACCTAATAGTGAATGCAACCTAATAGTGAATGCACAATAAAGCTTCAAAATACAAGAAACAACAAAAGACAGATAGGACAGGACAAAGAAACAAATCCTTAATTGTAGTTGGACACTTCAACATACTTCCCTTTCAAATCTCTTAAACTAGCAGACAGAATATCAGCAAGAGTACAGAACTGAACACCAGTAATAACCAACTATATCTCACTGACATTTACAGAACACTCCACTCAACACAGCAATGCACAGGAAACATTCATGAATGTAGAACACATCCTGGGTTACAAAACAAGCTTTAACAAATTAAACAGAACTGAAGGCACACAAGGTATATTTTTTAACTGAAATGGAAATTAACCTAAAATCAGTAATAAGAAAGATAACAATCTCCAAACACTTGTAAATTAAACACTATACTTCTAAATAGTACATGTCAAAGAGGAAGTTTCAAGTGGAAATTATTTTTAAAAGTTTAAACTGTAAGAAAATGAAAATTAAAATATAACATCAAAATGTGTGTGTGAAGCTAAAGCAATACTTGTGGAAATTTTACAATTTTAAATGCTCACATTAGAAAAGAAGGAAGGTCTGAGAGACAGTTTTTTGAGGCAGAAGCCTGGTGTCTCTCTCTGCCTGACAAAGCAATAATGTTATTCTTTTCTACTTCCTGCCCACCCCCCCCAAAAAAGGAAAAGAAAGGTCTCAAATTAGTAAACTAAGCTTCCACAAGTAACTGTAAAATGAGAAAAATTAACCCAAAGCAAGCAGAAAGAAATAATTAAAAGGTAAAAACCAATGAAACTGAAAAGAGGAAAATCAATGAAATCAAACACAGGTTCTTTGGAAAGAGGAAGGATGGAAGTGGCGGGGGACAAACACATTACCAGTATCAAGACTGAAAAAGAGGGATATCATTACAGGGCCTATAAATACTAAAAGGGACATTATTACTAACTTGGGCTTCCCAAATGATACAGTGGTCAACAATCTGCCTACCAATGCAGGAGCTCAAGAGATGTGGGTTATGAAGAGTCCCTGCAATAGGAAATGGCATCCCACTCCAGTATTCTTCCCTGGAAAATTCCATGGACAGAGGAACCTGAAGCACAACATTTCATGGGGTCACCGAGTCAGGCACAATTGAACACAAGTACACACACGTTATTACTAACTTACACCTATAAATTCAACAATGAGACAAAATGGACAAATCTGTTAGAAATGCAATTTACCAAAACTGACACATAAAGGAACTATATTCAACATTTGTAATAACCTATAACGGAAAAGAATCTGAAAACGTAAATATATGAATGACCATCACTTTGCAGTACATATGAAACTAACATAACATTGTAAGCGAACTACAATTAAAAAAAATAAAGCTGGACTTTCTTGCTGGTACAGTAACTAGGAATCTGCCTACCAACGCAGGGGACATGAGTTTGATCCCTGGTCTGGAAGATTTCATGTGCCACGAGCAACTAAGCCAGTGCACCACAACCACTGAAGCCTGAGCACTCTAGGGCCCTTGAGTGACAACTACTGAGCCCTCATGCTGCAGCTACTGAACCCCAAGAGCCTAGAACCTGTCCTTCGAAACAAGAGAAGCCACCACAATGAGAAGCACATGCAGCACAACTAAAAGCAGCCCCCACTCATCGCAACTAGAGAAAGCCCAAGTGCAGCAATGAAGACTCAGTGCAACCAAAAAGTAAAATAAGTAATTTTTTAAAAACTGACTCAAAAATAAATAAAAATAAAAAAATAAAAACTGACTCAAAAGTAATACAAAACATAACTGCCCCTTATGCATGACAAAAATTGAATCTAAAATTAAGAACCATTTCAAAAGAAAATCCAGGCCCAGTGGCTTCTCTGTTAAACATTTAAGGAAATTCTATCAAACACTTAAGGAAATTTCACACGGATATTTACATGAACCCTGAAACCTCAAGGGCTTCCCAGGTGGCTCAGTTGTAATGAATCCACCTGCCAAGCATGATCCCTGGGTCAGGAAGATCTCCTGGAGAAGGAAATGGCAACCCACTCCAGTATTCTTGCCTGGAGGAGCCTGGCGGGCTACAGTCCAAGGGATCGCAAAAGAGTAGGACACTAGACTTAAGAGTCCAAAAACAACAACATACCTCAAAAGGCTGGTATGAGGATTAAACGAAAATTTGTGGATTTTAGGGCATTTCCTGGTGGTCCAATGGCTAGGACTCCACACTCTTCACTGACTAGAGCCAGAGTCAATTCCTGGTGGGGGTACTAAGATCCTGCAAGCCCTGGAAGGTGGCAAAAAAATAGGTAAAACTCCAGTCAACAGACCCATACTTAAAGAAAAGGCCTAATCATCTAAAGATTAGCTGCAGGTTATTAGCTAATAGCTGGTGGCCCACTAACTAGTTCAGAATCCACCTGCCAACGCAGGGGACCTGGGTTCAATCCCTGGTGCAGAAAGATCCCACGTGCTGTGGGGCAACTAAGCCCACCGTGCCACAACTACTGAAGCCCGAACGCCCTAGAGCCTATGCTCCGCTACAAGAGAAGCCACTGCCATGAGACACCAGTGCACTGCAAACAGAGTAGACCCTACTCGTTGCAACTAGAGAAAGCCAGTGCATAGCAATGAAGACCCAGCACAGCCAAAAATAAACAATTTTAAAATAAAGATTAGCTGATAAATGAACTTTTTTAAAAACTGAAGACGAGGACTTCCCTGGTAGTCCAGTGGTTAAGAATCTGCCTGCCAATGCAGGAGACACAGGTTCAATTCCTGGTCTGGGAAGATTCCACATGCCTTGGGGTAGCTAAGCTCAAGAGCTACAACTGCTGAGCATGCTTGCCACAACTACCGCAGCCTGCATGCCCTAGAGCCCACACTCTGCAACAAGAGAAGCCACCACAAGGAGAAGCCAGCATACCACAACTAAGAGTAGCCCCTGCTCACCACAACTAGAGAAAGTTCTCAAGGAGCAATGGAGATCCAGTATAGCCATATAAAATAAAATTTTAAAAAAACGAAGAATACTTGATGTACAATATAAGTTACACGGTATACAATACAGTGGCTCACAATTTTTAAAGGTTATACTCCATTATTACATGGAATTTTATGTTTTGAATTAAAATAAAAAGTTAAATATATGTTTGCATCTTTTTTCCCTTGCTTTAATTGTTTCAACCTCATTGGAGGATTTCAGCTGTAATCAGTTTAGCTCTTCTCAAGGTTGCTGCTGCTTTTAGTCACTATGCCGTGTCTGACTTTTCTCAAAGCACACACTATTTCCAAGATTCCACTGTTATTCCCACACTGTTTCGTACAGTCCTTAGTACAAAGCTGTCACTCATTTATTATGTTAATAGGAAATTTAACTAAATATAAGTCTTTTTTTGAGTTCCACAAACTTACAGAATCTAGTTTTTAGATTTAAGGAAAGGAAAATAATTTGCCAAAATACTTCGTCAACTTGAGTTCTGAGGATTTTCAACTTTCAGAAATTAGATTCCTATCCTATAAAAAACTAATCATTAAGGACAATGACACTAAACCACAAAGTATTAACTATTATTTACCTTACTTAGGACATGTCCAAAATAATTACCAATATATGTAAAAAAAAAAAATTAGACTCAAAACTTATCTAATAAAAAAGGTCAATTTAATTCTCATTTCAGGATTTTTTTTTCTTTTGGCCCTGCCTCAAAGCTTGCAGTATCTTAATTCCTTGACCAGGGAGCCAACTCCCATCCCGGCAGTAAAACCACCAAGTCCTAACCCCTGAACCGCTAGGGAATTCTTCCAATTCAGGATTTGAACTTGTGTTTCCAAAGCTACCATCGACTTTGTATCCTGAATGATTCAGAATACTAATTTTAGGAATAACCTAAAAGTTAATAAACTATTCTGGTCAAGTCACTATTTTATACATATACAAATAATTATATACAGGAAAAAATATATAAATATATGTATATGTGAATACATATACATTACCACATACTAATACTGCCCAATACCTAATTTAAAACTCATTTGATTCAGAGCTTATTCTAAACTCATTTTGTGCCTCAAGATTTTTACTGCCATTCATCCACTCACCAAACATTTTTGAGTGCTAGTCTATCAAGTAGGGCTTCCCAGGTGGCTCAGTGGTAAAGAAATTGCCGGCCAAAGTAGGAGACTCAGGTTTGATCCCCGAGTCCAGAAATTCCCCTGGAGGAGTAAATGGCAACCCACTCCAGTATTCTTGCCTGGAGGAGCCTGGCAGGCTACAGTCCATGGAGTCCTGAAGAGTCGGACACAACTGAGCACACACACATGCACACATTCTATCAAGTACTGTGCCAAGCACATGGAGACAACAGACATTTAAATGATACCCTAGTGTTTTAAGGAGTTGACAGTTTAATGGGGATAAGTGACACAAAAACAACTACAAGACACACAAACACCTATAACATACACCTTATAGGGACTTCCCTGGTGGTTCAGCGGTTAAGAATCCACCTGCCAATGCAGGGGATACAGGCCTAATCCCTGGTCTGGTTGGGAAGATTCCATGTGCCTTGAGGCAACTAGGCCTATACACCACAACTACTGAGTCCGCGCACTCCACAACAAGAGGAGCAACCACAATGAGAAGCCCATGCACTGCAACAAAGACCAAGCACAGCCAAAAATCAATTAAAAAGGAAAACACAATATTGTAAAGTTAAAAAATAGAAAATAAACTAATTTAAAAAAAAGGAAACTATAAATCTTATAAAAGGATTATGAACTAATGATTGTGAAAGTACTTCTCAGTATTTTAATTATGTCACACACTGGTCAGCAACCTCATGTTCTCTTCTGGGCTCTTTCAAATCCTTCATTTTATTTTTACCCCAGTCCTTAAAGTTAGAACAAGAAACTGATCTAGTCCTTCTTTTATCACCCAGCTTCAGGAGCCTTTTAAAACTGGATAAACTCTCCATTCTGAATAAGGGAAAGGGTAAAACCATGGATTGGGCCACTCCTCATGTTACCCTTGGGGAGAGAAGGGAGAGACTGCTGCAGCTCAGAACAGCTTCCCAAATTAGTGAAGCTGCCCAGAGACAGTAATCCTGAAAACTTTAAAGTAGCTAAAAAATAGCAAAACAGATCATTAAGTCCCAAGAAGTGAACTTTAGAGTCTTGTAACTCCAAGAGAACCAAACTGAGAAGGGAGGCAACAGTCTACAATACACAGAATGCCATTTTTTAGTATATAGAAAAACGGTATTTGAAATGTATTATTTTATTTATCCTGAATACCTCTTTCTTATAAGTGATATGAACAGATCCAGGTATGATTTAGGCACTGTAGATATGAAGAAGTGACATAAAAGTACAAACAAGCTAGAAGACATTTCCACAATAATACAGCCCAATTCTTAAAACCATTTCACATACAGAAACACCAAGTTTACTGTATTTGCAAATTGTACTCAAATCGTCAGTGACCAAACTAATCAAGATAGAAAATTTAATAAAATAAAAGACCACAAAACCAGCAGTATCATGTATAACTCACAAGAAAAGTACAGACTTCAGAAACCATCAAGATTTTCTGGAAGGAGCTATAAATTTTAAAATGCATAAGACTTTATGACAGTACTTTTATCTTGTTTCTCAATAAAAGTAATATAAAAAGCAATACAAAAAATTCATTGGGCATACTTCCACAAAGAGTTTCTCTTAAGGTATATTTTTACAAAGTTGTAATCATGGACTCCAATCACTACTGAATTCTTTTATCACTTAACATCATATCTGCTAGTCTTTAGTATTACATTTTAATGGCTGCCAAACAGTACACTGAGTAACCATTTTTAATAATTTCTCAACCTTTTTTATATTTGCCATATAAAATAATGCTGAAATTAGTATTCATGTGTATACTACTTTTTCTGTATTTTAAATTATCTCATTAACTATACTCTCTTCTAGTTTTATTTTTAAATTGGGATAGACTTTGTGTCATTGGGACTTAATTGATTTTAAACGAAAAGTGAAAGTCAGTAACTCCTTTCTGACTCTCTTCCACTGCTCGGACTATACAGTCACGGAAATCTCCAGGCCAGAATACTGGAGTGGGTAGCCTTTCCCTTCTCCAGGGGATCTTCCCAACCCAGGTCTCCCACATTGCAGGCAGATTCTTTACCAGCTGAGCTACCAGGGAAGCCCAAGAAAATTTGAGTGGGTAGCCTATACCTTCTCCAGCGCATCTTCTGACCCAGGATTCGAAGTGGGGTCTCCTGAATTGTAGGTGGATTCTTTACCAGCTGAGTTACCAGGGAAATGATTTTAAAGGAATGAAAGCTTAAATTATGTAGATTATACAAAGTTGGGGATTCTGGGGCTCCCGATCACTGAGATTTCAGAGGCAAAGGAAGACAGGAAGATTGAAAACAATCTGGACAGAACAATAACACTACTTTAAAAATGAGAACACTTAGGAAACTGGGTGACTTTAAAATGTAATACTAACACTGAGGTTTCAAAACAATCTTTTATCCTCTAATAAAAGGATATTACTAAGTCCTCCTATCCCAGAAGATGGGGTTCTGAGAAAGCTGTAAAAACAAAATTTCCGGTGGAAATTTCTCCTAAGTACAGGAATCAAAAAGGCTACTACTTGCGGGGAGCGGGAGTTGGGGGGGCGACGACGACACATATATTAACTATTACCTTATTAAACGAATACATAATGGGGGTATAAACGAAACAAGATTAGCCAGAAAATAAATAATCGTTGATGAAGCTGGGTGAAGAGGGAATTCATTAGTCTTTACCTTTGCTTTAAATTTTCATAATGAATACGCTAGCATAATACAAAAACTATGACCAGCTCTTAATTTCAATTTTATTACTACAAAGAGTGCAAGTGACTCTCTTTCCTATTACCTAATTATTAAACGGGCAATCTTGGGTCCCGATCCTTGTAAAACTTTATGCAGGTCGAGTTTCCAGTCCTCTCACCTGCAGCACCACGGAAGGGGAGCAAAGAGAACTGAAAGAGGAGGGGCGCAAGGACAGGACCACAGGCTCCTCAAAAGACCGCTCATCAGACAAGAAGGGGTCGGCGAAAGGGGTCAAAGGTCGCGTTTTGCTTCCGCTAAAGAAAAAGTAAATTTCGCCCAGGGCCCCCAGGTACGTTCCCTGGAGGCCGCGCCGCCCAGGGAAAGCTGCCCGGCTCTGATGCGGACTCCCTCCGGCACCAGGGACACAACCGAACCGAAGTCTCTCTGGGCCAGAAGAGATTGGGTGAGGGCAGTGGCCGAGAGCGCCGGCCCGGCCCTGTCCGCGTCGGGTGCCAAAGCCCAGGCCGCGGCACTTCCACCCCGGGGTAGAGACGGCTCGGAGCAGGGAGGACAAGAAAGTTTGACGGTGTCATGTATCCACGACTAGCGGTCTCCAAGCTGCTCGGGGCTCTGCCACGCCCCCGAGCCCGGCCTTCGGCGGCCTTCCGCGCCGCAGCCCCTCCGGCCCGACCTCCGGCCTGACCCAGGATCATTCTGTTTCTCCTCACCTGCCACCTCAGAGTCGTCCAAATCCCGGGCTAGGGACTTCTAAACCCGGAGCGCAGGGTGGGGAAGAAAACAAAGACGCTCGATCTTGAAGAAGCCCACTCACCTGGCCAAATCCGGACGGGAAAAACGGCAGAGACGCACTGGAGAACCAAGACTCAGCATCCAAAATGGCGGCTCCCTCTGCCTCAGCACAGCGAGCACAGGCGGAGGGATCCGCGAGACCGAGTTAGCCACGCCCTCTTTCCAGGGATTGGCTGCGCGCCCGCCGCTCCTGGAACTTATGCCTGGAGGGCCTCAGGGCTCCTCTGCCTAGATTCCTTCGGAGCCGGCGCAGCCGGGGACTACTTCCCGCGGCGGAGGCTCGGAAGGAAAGAGCAGACTCATCACGCCTCCAGAATCACCTGCTGGGGCGCGCCCTAGGTTTCGCAGGTCACTCCCTAGGCGCGGGGAGGCTGGCAGCTGAGGCTTGTTTTCCGAGTCCGCGCCCAGTGCCTTGTTCGGGATTGTTCCAGTCCGTGGAAAAACCTGCTTCAGCACGGCCTTCCAAACATCCGGAGTTAGTCTCCTGAGATTTGCTCTCCTCGAGATTTCGCTCGACTTCACTCGCCACGAGGACTTTCCTCCTGCGTCTCGGTTCATTTCGTCAAATGACCTGCTAAGCAGGTTTCCACTCTTCTCTGGCAGCTGAAGACACTTTTTCCGGCTCTTCGCCCTCCTTCCTTAGTCGTCCACCCTCTCTCCTACCCACTCTGATACTCCTGCCCCGCTTTTAAACCAAGCCTGATTGCTCTTTCAAACAGAATACTGACAGTCTTTTATTTAAGTAAGATGTTTCCTCAGCAGCACATTCTCTGGGAATTTACCTTATCTCTGTATTCAGAGAAAACTTTTTTCTTTTAGTTATCTTTGTGCTTAACTTGAAAGCCATTCTCTCTGATTAACGTTAGAAGGGGTTTCCTAAGCACTTGACTTCTAGAAGGAGGTGATCCTGCCCCCTGCTGTACTGGGTGCATCTACCAAGACCAAAATTGTGGTTTCCTAAATTGTGATGAGGTAATCTGACAAAGATGGAACTAAGAGTAACCATGTGAGGTTCATATGAATTTATAAGTAATGTGTCTCTATAATTACTTCCAGTATTTCTAAATTAGAAGCAGCTTTGAGAACCTCAGTATACAGTGCGTGGTTCCTTTTAAATGTATGGATTTTTGTTGTTGGTAAATGCATGCATATATGAATTGAGTCCCTTCTGCGATAAAGCAATAGCGTCTAAAAAAAAAAAAAAGTGAGCAAATTGCTCGGATCTAAAAAGGCTTAGAAACACAGCAACCACATGTTACGTGGGCCTTGTTTAGATAGCTTGAAACCAATTTATAGTCTTTTATGGGCTTCCCTGGTGGCTCAGACGGTAAAGAATCTGCCTGCAATCCAGGAGGCATGAGTTAGACCCCTGGGTTGGGAAGTTCCCCTGGAGAAAGGAATGGCTACCCACTCCAGAAGAGCCTGGCAAGCTACAGTCCATGGACTCGCAAAGAGTCAAGACTGCAGGATTCCAGTTATTTGAGGAATTTAAAGAGGTCGGCTCAAGACAGAAGATAGAATGGTGTGGGAAGGGAGAGTGGGGAGTTACTGTTTAATGAGTACAGAATTTCAGTTTGGTACGATGAAACTGTTCTGGTGATGGATGGTGGTGATGGTTACACAAACGTGAATGTACTTAATGCCACTGAACTGTACAACTAAAAGTTGTTAAAATGGTAGCTTTTATGTGTATTTTACCACAATAAAAAATGTTCATTGTAAAAATTTTCAAATGACGTCTGTGTCATGGGAGAGAATTGAATAATAGTGAATTAAATGGAAAATGTGGCATCTACAAGAAAACTGGCTTTACAGAAAGAAAGCTAAGAGATACAATAACCAAATGAAATGCATAAAATTCAGTGGGATACAGATTAGAAAAAAAATACATATTTGGGAGAACAACTTGGGAAATTTGAATTATGTACTAGATATTAGATATTATGGAATTATTGTTAATTTTCCTTGATATAATAACGTCACTGAGTGGAGAATGCCCTTATTCTTACATTACACGTGCTGAACTGTAGAACTGAAGGATCATGGTGTCCACAACTTAACTTTCATATGGTTCAGAAAACAGAAAGTGTGTGTGCACAACTAGGCTATTATATGTCTTAATGGGAATTATTAGGTTTTCTCCCAGAAACTACCAGACTAAGCTAAGATCTCAGCAATCAGTATATATATAAATATATATGTATGTATGTAACACGCACACACACACATATATATATTTGGATGTGCCACATGGCATGTGGGGACCTTAGTTCCCCAACCAGGGATCGAAACTGCACCCATGGTCTTAACCACTGGACCACCAGGGAAGCGCAAGTATATTCTGATTCTGTTCTGCGTTTAGTTTAAAAACAGAATAAAATGGACTGATTTCAATACTCTGTTTTTTAAGGACAGAAATATGTTTATTGTTTTTACTAGTTTGAGAATATATATGTAGAGCAAAGTAAACTGAAAGGCCTATGCACACTCTCCATGCCATTGTTAATTTTTGGAATATATTATTCCAAAATTTTATTTATTTAAAATTTAACACAAATGGGATAACAATATACACTCTATTCAGTACACTTGGGCTTCCCCTGTGGCTCAGCTGGTAATGAATCAGCCTGCATTGTGGGAGACCTAGGTTTGATCCCTGGGTTGAGAAGATCCCCTGGAGAAAGGAACGGCTACCCACTCCAATATTCTGGCCTGGAGAATTCCACGGACTGTATATAGTCCGTGGGGTCTCAAAGAATCAGACACTACTGAGCAACTTTCACTTCACTTCTTCAGTAAACTTGCTTTTATTTTTAAGTTGGAAAGATCTTTATTCCTTACTGGATTGATATGCAAGGTTGTAAAGTACTTGGAATCACTTTTTTTAAAACTTTTTATTTTATATTGGGGTATAGTTGATTAGAAGGCTTCTTAGGTGCCACAGTGGTCAAGGATGCTTGCCAGTGCAGGAGACCCGGGTTCAAATCCTGGGTCAGGAAAATCCCCTGGAGTAGGAAATGGCAACTTGCTCCAGGATTCTTGTCTGGAAAATCCCACGGACAGAGGAGCCTGGTAGGCTACGGTCCATGGGGTCGCAAAGAGTTGGATATGACTGAGCGACTGAGCACACACACATAGTTGATTAACCATTAGCTTCAAGTGTACAGCAAAGTGATTGAGCCATACAAATATCCTTTTTCAAATTCCCATGTAGGTTATTACACAATATTAAGTAAACCTGCTTTTTATACTTAATATATTCTGCATATCTTTATATCTGCATATCGATCCATATTATCTTTAACAATGGAAGCAGGTATATGGTGCCATTGTGGATATCCTTCTAAAAATATCTATGCATACTTTCAGATTATTTCTTAAGGACGCAGTCCCATAAGTGGCATTGCAAGGTTAGAGAGTATGCATGTTTGAAATTTGGATACCCATGTTATTTATGGGTTGAATTATGTCTCCCCACAAATACATGTGTTGAAGTTCTAACCCCCAGTATCTCAGAATGTGACTTTACTTGGAGATAGAGTCTTCACAGAGGTAGTCAAGTTAAAATGAGTTCATTAGGGTGGGCCCTAACCCAATATGACTTGTGACCTCTAAAGAAGGGTAAAATGTGGAGATAGACACATGTATGGGAAGAAAACCACGTGAAGATGAAGGCAGAGACTGGTGGAAAAGGCTATACATCAAGCAACACCCAAGACGGCCAGCAAACCACCAGAAGCTAGCAGAGAGGCCTTGAACAGTTTCTTCCTCACAGCCCTCAAAAGGATCTAATCCTACTAACAGTCTGATCTAGACTGTCCAGCCTCTAAGAACTATGAGACAATAAATGGCTGTTGTTTAAACCACCCAGTTTGTGGTACTTTGTTATGGCAGCACATGCAATCTAGCAAAACCCATCACCAGACTGCTCTCCAAAAAGGTTCCATGATTTTATCTACCTAGGGTCCAGCTTCTCCTACTCTCCAACTGCAGGCATTATCAACCTTTCTCATCCTTTGGAAGTGAAGAAGTTATGTTAATCGGCACATCTTTGAAGATGAGTGAGATTGACTGTCCTGTAAACAGCACTCATGAGGGTCTTTTTACCATTTTCCTAAATTATTTTAAAAATAATTTTTTAAGTAATGCATAAACATGGCAAACCACACACACACACAGCTGAAAAAGATGGACAGCCAAAATTAAGTCTTTCTGACCCTTAGTCCTTCAGTCTCTTGACTCTAGAAGTAACATTGTTACCAGATTCTCACACCTTTGAGCAAGTTACTTAATCTCTCTATGCTTCAGGTTCTTCATATGTAAAATGGGAATAATATTACCTACATTAATAAAGTTGTTATGAGAATTAAATGTGTCAGTTATAAACAGCTCTTAGAACAGTGTCTGACAATGTTAATGCTATTGAAATCCTTCCAGTGATATTATCTGTAAGGCCATATACATAAATATGACTTTTGTTTTTAAACATGTAGTAGCATACTATACATTCTACAGTTGTCCCTCGGTATCAGCAGATTGGTTCCAGGAACCTCAGGATACCAAAAATCTCAAGTCCCTTGCATAAAGTGCTGTAGTATTAATATTTTCACATACAACCTGTGCTCCTCCATGCACGCATGCTCAGTCATATCTGACTCTTTGCAAGTCCACAGACTGTAGCCTGCCAGGCTCTTCTGTCCATGGGATTCTTGAGATAGGAATACCTGAGTGGGTTGCCATTTCCTGCTCCAGGGGATCTTCTCAACCCAGGGATCAAACCCATGTCTCTCTCACACTGTAGGTGGATTCTTTACCACTGAGTCACCTGGGAAGCCTCACACAATCCTCCAATCTACTCCAAATCGTCTCTAGATTTACTTATAATACTCAATACAATGTAAATTCTATGTAAATAGTTGCCAGTGAGCTGAAAACTTAATTTTTGCTTTTTAATACTGTCTCCAATTTTTCTTCACAATTGTTTCAAGCCAAGGTTGATTGCCTCCATGGATGAAGAACTCTTAGGTATGGAGAGCTGACCTTATACTGTAACTTGTTTAGTACTATAGCTTGCTTTAAGACACATATCTCAGAGATTGCACCATAGCAGCAGTTATCAATAACTCTCATTCTTTTAAAGAGCTGCATAATATGCCATTGTGTGTATACCATATATTTTAAGCACTGCTCTACTGATGGGTGTTTACATTATTTCTAATATTTTGCCTGTATAAACAATGCTGCAATGCTTAAATATTTGCCTGTGTGGATTGTACAAATTGGGTAAATCCCCAGAAGCAGAAGAACTGGGTCAAAGTGTAGGTATATTTTTAATGCTGATAGATGTTGCCAAATCACCCTACAAAAAGGAAGTATCAATTTACACCATCACCACCAATGTGTTGAGAGTTTCTATTTCCCCATGCCATCGGTAATAGTGTGTTTACATAACTTTTGGAATCCTTGACATTATTGCACCCTTGAACAAACCATAACAGTAAAGATGAGTGAAAAGTGTCATCAAGACACTGTCTTGCTAAAAAATAATATGCTTCACTTAGAAAAATTGCTTCTAACTCATCAATTTCTTGGATTCAGCAATCGTCACCTGTGTCCTGTCCTGTCTAATTATTTAGGTCCTATAATATATCAATGTGAATTGTACCACAACCTGCCAATTATTCAAGACAGTATCTCTATCCCTGGCTGACTAGACCAGTTTTGATCAAAGCTAAACATAATCCAAAAAAACAAAATGACTCACACTGTTTCACTTGAAAATCCTGCTTTGCTGTTAGGATAAAAATTAACACATAACATTTCTTTGGTTAACTAAGCAGTAATTCTATTTTATGTATACATTATAACTAGTGGCTGTAACTAAAACTTGATATAGTACTTGAATAGTCTTATAAGCTTGTAAGACAAAATGTCAGGCCTGTTTTTGTACAGCCCTTCCAGCTAAGAATGGTTTTTACAGTGTTAAGAGACTGAAAAAAACAACAAAAGGACTTCTCTCTCTGTCCAGTGGTTGAGAATTTGCCTGCCAGTGCAGGGGACATGGGTTCAATACTTGGTCCAGAAAGATGCCACATGCTGCTAGGCAACTAAGCCCATGCTCCACAACTATTGAACCTGTCTTCTAGAGCCCAGGAGCTACAACTACTGAAGCCTGTGCCCTAGAGCCTGTGCTCTGCAACAAGAGAAGCCATAATGAGAAGCCTGTGCACTGAAATGAATAGCAGCCTCAGCTCCCTGCAACTGGAGAAAGCCTGCACAAAGCAACAGAGTCCAAGCACAGCCATAAATAAATAAATAAATCTTAAAAAAAAAATGGCGGAATAATATGTGACAGAACCCTTATATTGCCCACAAAGCCTATTTGTAATCTTTTTTTTTTTTTTGTAAACTTTACAGAAAAAGTTTGCTGAGTGGTGGGGCTTCCCTGATGGCTCAGCTGGTAAAGAATCCACCTATAATGCAGGAGACTTGGGTTTGACCCCTGGGTTGGGAAGATCCCCTGGAGAAGGGAACGGATACCTACTCCAGTATTCTGGCCTGGAGAATTCCATGGACTGTGTAGTCCGTGGGGTTGCGAAGAGTCAGACATGACTGAGTGACTTTCACACACACATAACAAAAGAAGGGCTTCCCAGGGGCACTAATGGTAAAGAACCTGATGCAGGAGACCCAGGTTTGATCCCTGGGTCAGGAAGATACCCTGGAGGAGGGCATAGCAACCCACTCCAGTATTCTTGCCTGGAGAATCCCATGGACAGAGGATCCTGGTGGGCTACAGTCCATGGGGTCACAAAGAGTTGGACACGACTGAAGCAACATAGTAATTTGCCTTTTTTTTAAGGACTAACATTTACAAAGGGGCAAGTCTAAGAAAGTTTTTAGGTTGAAAATTGTAAAATGAAATAGAAACCACTCTGGATATCTTTCTAATAAGGTCTAGAAAAAAATCAAGTGCATGTTTTAGAGCACTTAGGAAATGACTCCTCAGAGAACTTATGAACATCAATAATTTAGGCTATATACAGATATTAAGTATCTACATGGCATTTTGCAGTTTATAGGGTACTTACAAGCACATTAACTCAGTCTGAGGCTCATACCATTCCTGTGAAGGAACTGTAGGTCAGAAATGTCCATTAATTTTTATAAGAGGAAAGTGAAGCTTAGAGCTGTAAAGTGACCAATCCAAGATCAACAGCAGTAAGTGCCAGGATCAGATCTTGAACCCAGATCTTCAGACTTGACATGATATAATTTTCATAGGTCCACATTTCCACAATAATTTGCATCCTCCTTTTACCTTCAATTTGTGTATAATGAGTTTATCAAAAAAGAAAAAGAAAAATGCGTTAAATCACAATTATAAACTCTCATTTGAGTTCACATATCAGATCAAAAGGGAATTCTCAAATCAGATTCTTTTCATGACATTTATCCTGATTGCAATCATCCTATAAAACTTAATTTTTCCTTAAATGAATTCAAAGACATGAAAACTTATAACTCTATATTCTAAATATAAACTCCATCTCCTTAAAATATGAGGTTTTTATCAAGTTTGTATGAATCTGCAATGGATGACATATAGGATGGACATATAGGACAATAAAATAGAACTGAAAATCTAGAAATAAATCAACATATTTATGGTTGCTTGATTCTGAGCAGGGATAACAAGAGAGTTCAATGGGGAAAGAATAGACTTTTCAACAAACAGTGCTGAGAAAACTAGATATATGCATAGAAAAGAATAAAGTTGAACATTCTTGCCTAATACCTATACAAAAATTAACTCAAAATTAATCAAGGAGTAAAATATAAGAGCTGAAACTATAAAATTCTTGGAGAAAAATATACACGGAAATCTTCATGATTAAGGACTAGGAAATGGTTTCTTAGATACGACACCTAAGTCAAAGGCAAACAAAAGGAAAAATAGAAGAACTTTGGTGCTTCAGGGCTTCCCTGGTGGCTCAGTGGTAAAGAATCTGCCTGCCAATGCAGGAGACACAGGTTCGATCCCTGGTCTGGGAAGATCCCACATGGCAGAGAAACTAAGGCCGAGTGCTGCGACCACTGGGTCTGCGCTCTGGAGCCCAGGCGTCACAACTGTGGAGCCCACGGGCCACAACTACTGAAGCCTGAGCTCTCTAGAGCCCAGTGCAGCAACAAGAGAACCCAGTGCGATGAGAAGCCTGCGCGTGGCAGCTAGAGCCTCTGCTCTCTGTGACAAGAGAAAAGTCCGTGAAGCAATGAAGACCCAGCACCGCCAAAAATAAACCAATAAACCTTTAAAAAAAAAGAAGAAGAACTTTGGTGCTTCAATGTTCCCTTGGTATCTCTAATTTTCTTGAAGAAATCTCTAGTCTTTCCCATTCTGTTGTTTTCCTCTATTTCTTTGCATTGATCCCTGATGAAGACTTTCTTATCTCTCCTTGCTATTCTTTGGAACTCTGCATTCAAATGGGAATATCTTTCCTTTCCTCCTTTGCTTTTCGCTTCTCTTCTTTTCACAGCTATTTGTAAGGCTTTCTCAGACAGCCATTTTGCTTTTTTGCATTTCTTTTCCATGGGGATGGTCTTGATCCCTGTCTCCGTTCATCAGGCACTCTGTCTATCAGATCTAGTCCCTTAAATCTATTTCTCACTTCCACTGTATAATCATAAGGGATTGGATTTAGGTTATACCTGAATGGTCTAGTGGTTTTCCCTACTTTCTTCAATTTAAGTCTGAATTTGACAATAAGGAGTTCATGATCTGAGCCACAGTCCGCTCCCAGTCTTGTTTTTGCTGACCGTGTAGAGCTTCTCCATCTTTGGCTGCAAAGAATATAATCAATCTGATTTCGGTGTTGACCATCTGATGATGTCCATGTGTAGAGTCTTCTCTTGTGTTGTTGGAAGAGGGTGTTTGCTATGACCAGTGCGTTCTCTTGGCAAAACTCTATTAGCCTTTGCCCTGCTTCATTCTGTACTACAAGGCCAAATTTGCCTGTTAGTCCAGGTGTTTCTTGACTTCCTACTTTTGCATCCCAGTCCCCTATAATGAAAAGGACATCTTTTTCGGGTGTTAGTTCTAAAAGGTCTTGTAGGTCTTCATAGAACCATTCAACTTCAGCTTCTTCAGCGTTACTGGTTGGGGCATAGGCTTGGATTACCATTATTGAATGGTTTGCCTTAGAAACAAACAGAGATCATTCTGTCGTTTTTGAAATTGAATCCAAGACTGCATTTCGGACTCTTCTGTTGACCATGATGGCTACTCCATTTCTTCTAAGGGATTCCTGCCCACAGTAGTAGATATAATGGTCATCTGAGTTAAATTCACCCATTCCAGTCCATCTTAGTTCGCTGATTCCTAGAATATCAACGTTCACTCTTGCCATCTCCTGTTTGACCACTTCCAATTTGCCTTGATTCATGGACCTAACATTCCAGGTTCCTATGCAATATTGCTCTTAACAGCATCGGACCTTGCTTCTATCACCAGTCACATCCACAACTGGATATTGTTTTTGCTTTGGCTCCACCCCTTCATTCTTTCTGTAGTTATTTCTCCACTGATCTCCAGTAGCATATTGGGCACCTACCGACCTGGGGATTTCCTCTTTCATTTTCCTATCATTTTGCTTGCAAAGAAATAGAGGGAAACAACAGAATGGGAAAGACTAGATATCTCTTCAAGAAAATTAGAGATACCAAGGGAACATTTCATGCAAAGATGGGCTCAATAAAGTGCAGAAATGGTATGGAACTAACAGAAGCAGAAGATATTAAGAAGAGGTGGCAAGAATACACAGAAGAACTATACAAAAAGGATCTTCACAACCCAGATAATCACAATGGTGTGATCACTCACCTAGAGCCAGACATACTGGAATGTGAAGTCAAGTGGGCCTTAGAAAGTATCCCTAAGAACAAAGCTAGTGGAGGTGATGGAATTCCAGTTGAGCTATTTCAAATCCTCAGAGATGATGCTATGAAAGTGCTGCACTCAATATGTCAGCAAATTTGGAAAACTCAGCAGTGGCCACAGGACTGGAAAAGGTCAGTTTTCATTCCAGTCCATTTCCTTTGGCAAAGGCAATGCCAAAGAATGCTCAAACTACTGCACAATTGCTCATCTCACACACTAGCAAAGTAATGCTCAAAATTCTCCAAGCCAGGCTTCAGCAATACGTGAACCGTGAACTTCCAGATGTTCAAGCTGGTTTTAGAAAAGGCAGAGGAACCAGAGATCAAGTTGCCAACATCTGCTGGATCATTGAAAAAGCAAGAGAGTTCCAGAAAAACATCTACTTCTGCTTTATTGACTATGCCAAAGCCTTTGACTGTGTGGATCACCATAAACTGTGGAAAATTCTGAAAGAGATGGGAATACCAGACCACCTGACCTGTCTCTTGAGAAACCTGTATGCAGGTCAGGAAGCAACAGTTAGAACTGGACATGGAACAACAGACTGGTTCCAAATAGGAAAAGGAATACGTCAAGGCTGTATATTGTCAACCTACTTATTTAACTTATATGCAGAGTACATCATGAGAAACGCTGGGCTGGAAGAAGCACAAGCTGGAATCAAGATTGCTGGGAGAAATATCAATAACCTCAGATATGCAGATGACACCACCCTTGTAGAAAGTGAAGAGGAACTAAAAAGCCTCTTGAAAGTGAAAGAGGAGAGTGAAAAAGTTAGCTTAAAGCTCAACATTCAGAAAACTTAGATCATGGCATCCGGTCCCATCACTTCATGGGAAATAGTTGGGGAAACAGTGGAAACAGTGTCAGACTATTTTGGGGGGCTCCAAAATCACTGCAGATGGTGATTGCAGCCATGAAATTAATAGACGCTTATTCCTTGGAAGGAAAGTTATGACCAACCTAGATAGCATATTAAAAAGCAGAGATATTACTATGTCAACAAAGGTCTGTCTAGTCAAGGCTATGGTTTTTCCAGTAGTCATGTGAGAGTTGGACTATAAAGAAAGCTGAGCGCTGAAGAATTGATGCCTTTGAACTGTGGTGTTGGAGAAGACTCTTGAGAGTCCCTTGGACCGCAAGGAGATCCAACCAGTCCATCCTAAAGGAGATCAGTCCTGGGTGTAAATTGGAAGGTCTGATGTTGAAGCTGAAACTCCAATACTTTGGCCACTTCATGAGAAGAGTTGACTCATTTGAAAAGACCCTGATGCTGGGAAGGATTGGGGGCAGGAGGAGAAGGGGACAACAGAGGATGAGATGGCTGGATGGCATCACTGACTCGATGGACATGAGTTTGCGTAAACTCCGGGAGTTGGTGATGGACAGGGAGGCCTGGCATGCTGTGAGTCATGGGGTCACAAAGAGTTGGACACGACTGAGCAACTGAACTGAACTGAACTTGGTGCTTCAAAGGACATTATCAAGAAATTGAAAAGACAACTTACAGAATGGAAAAAAATTTTTGCAAATCACATATGCTATAATAGTCTAGTATCCAGAATATTTTTAAAAAACACTTATAAAACAACAATAAAAAGGCAAATAACTGAACTCAAAAACAATGGATTTGTGTAGACATTCTCTAAAGTGTTAATAATAAGCCCAAGAAGATGTTCAACATTCTTAGTCATCAGGGAAATGCAAATCAAAACCACAGTGAGATATCACTTCAGTGTATTACAATTTCTATAATGAACAAGACAAACAATAACAAGTGTAGCACAGGACATGGAGAAATTGGAACTCTCATACGTTGCTAGTAGGAATGTAAAATGATGCAGTCTCTTTGGGCAAAAGTTTGACCGTTCCTCAAAATGTTAAACACAGAGTTACCATATGAACCAAAAATTTCACTCCTAGGTGTACACTTGAGAGAACTAAAAACATATGATCACATAAAAATTGTACACAAATGTTCACAGCAACATTATTCAGAAGAGCCAAAAAGTGGAAACAACACAAATATCTATCAACTGATGAATGGAAGTAAATTTGGTATATCCATACAATGTAATATTATTTGGCCATAAAAAGGAATGAAATATTGACACACACACAGCAATATGGGTAAACCTTGAAAACTTCATGCTAAGTGAGAGGAGCCAGCCACAAAGGCCCATTATTGTATGATTCTGTTTATGTGAAATGTTCAGAATAGGTAAATCCACAGAGATCCAAAGATTAGTGATTGAAAGAGGCTAGAAGGAGAAAGAAGAGGGATTGACAGCTGTCTGGGGTTTCTGTTCAAGGTGATGAAAACGTTTTGGAATTAAATACTTGTGATGTTTCAAAACCTTGTGAACATACTAAAATCTACTGAGCTTTACTTTAAAAGGGTGAATTTTATGATATGTGAATTATAAATTATAAAACATAATAAATTTTTAATGAAATTCTTTAAGTTATCCTACTAATATTGTTGTAATGTAAAGCCCTAACAAGGTTTCTGCAGGAGCCAATAAATATAAACCAGAGGATATTTCAAGGGAAAGTTAATATAGTTAAAGTGGCAAAATAATAGCATTAGTTCATAAGTAGGCTGGGAAAGTAGAAGTAAAAAATGAAGCTGAAAAAAGCCCCAAGATTAATGAAAAAGTCATCTAGGTCCAGAACATGTTTAGGTGAGAGCAGAGAAAAAATAAACTGATTTCTTATCTCATAATTTTTCCCTTATTTGACTATGACCCTGAATCATAACACCTCAGAGGCATTTTTAGGGTGTGTGTGTGTGTGTGTGTGTGTGTATTAGTTGCTCAGCCGTGTCCGACTCTTTGTGATCCCATGGAACTACAGCCCACCAGGCTTCTCTGTCCATGGGATTCCCAGGCAAGAATACTGGAGTGGGTTGCCATTTCCTTCTCCAGGGGATCTTCCCAAGCTAGGGATTGAATCTATGTCTCCTGCAATGCAGGCAGATTCTTTACTGTCTGAGCCACCAGGTAAGCCCATTTCCAGGGTACATAAAGGTTTTAAAAATAGCATTATTATGACTCTATTTTACTTGCAGTTCAAATAGATGAAGCCAACCACCCAGTATTACACATTATTATATGATGAAGCCAAGAAATTTCTCTGGAGGCTCTCTCCTAATGCTTTACCTGCTAGCTATTTTCATGTTGAAAATGTCAACTATGTCAATTTTAAAGTGACATAATACAGCCATATTTGTATCCCTCAGTCTAAACTCATCAAGAATTACTGTTAAGTACAAAAACCAGCTTACATTCTTACACTGTCTAGAAACCTTCTGGTTGGATGAGAATATTCCATTTTCTGGTTACCTACCCAGAAATTAAAATTTTAAAGGAAATTTAAAATTTTTATTCTAAAGTGAAATTTAACTGAAATTCAAGAATAATAATTTCTACCTCAAATTCCAGCTACAATGAATGAATAAGCCATTTACCAGAGAATTGTGAAGGAACAAGATCCTCTCACATTAAACACAAGATGGAGACAATGATATCATCTCTTTAGAGATTTCTGGAAAAGCCATTTTGCAAGAGTGCTTTATGCAAATACCAGGACTTGTTGCTTTTTAAGCAAAGGTCAGCATTCTCATTAGCCTCGTCTTTGTGGGGTCAGTGATCATACGGGATACATACATAATGCTTTCATATATTCATTTTACTTAATCAGCACACCAACCCTACGAGAGACTAGGAATTATTACACTATTATCCATTTCACATTTTAGGAAGCAGGGGTTCGAAATAGAGAAGTGACTTGCCCAAAGTAACCAGGCTTCTAAGCAGCAGACTCAAAGCTGATCTTCTAATATCAGATTTCACCTTCTTTCCACCGCAGGCCCTACTTCTCCAAGTGAGCCATGTCAAAGGCAGACTTATGCATTCTACAATGAGAGGGATGACAGAAAGAGAGGTAAGGAAGGAAAGTGGTGAGGAAACAGAAGGGGACGATGAGAGGGGAAAGAAGTGTTTTATTAGGAAATGACTTAACCACCAATGAGTCTCAATTGCCCCAAATGCCCCTTAAGTGGCAACAGTGCCACAAGTTACCCTTCTCTAAATTAATCCTATGCCGCCTGTGTACAGCTACTGTTATTAGCTGAGAATCACGTTGGAGACTTACATGTCTAAAAGGAATTAAAGATTTTTCTCCTCCGAGTTTCTGACAGCTGAACCTAGCCCCTCCCACAGTGGTCCGTGGCCCCTAGGTCTCGGTCACACTGAATGCCTTAGGGGCCCGAAGAAACCGTGAGATGTGGGGAAATGAAGGGAAGAGGGTTTGGGTTTGGGGAAACGGGGAGGCTAAGGTTGGGCTAAGGAGAGGGGGAGCCTGTGGTGGAACTGTGGTTGGGGGATGTGGGTTTTGTGGCTGAACTCGAAGGTGGGGTAGGAAACCAGGATCAGAGCTGACAGCCAGGGTTAAGTTAAAAGGTTCAGGAGACGATAAGGGGAGCTGAGGAGCTGGCAGGACCAGAGAAAGACCTTGGAGAGTGCGAGGCTGGGTGGTCTCCTCAGGCGAGGCCCCTCTCGAATGTCTGTGATTGGATGCTCCCTTAGATCCCGCCTCCCCGGACCCCCACCTCCCTATAAGCCCCGCCCATGCCTCCAGGCGCGCGCCTGGGGAGCGGGGAGGGGGACCAAGCTGAAGCGGGGGGGGGGGGGCGGAGAGGAGAGACTCGTGCACGCGCTCCACTCGCTGCGGGTGCGCGAGCAGCGCGCTCCCGCCACCCGCGTCGCCATCTTTTCCCCTTCTGTCTGTCTGTCTGCTGTTGGCTTTGTCCGTCTGCAGCGCCGCCCCTCGGCTCCCCACCACCGGCACGACCCGGAGCTGCCCTCTGCCCGCCGGGGCCCAGTCGCGGAGAGCCCCGGCCCGGCGGGCCAGAGCTGCGGCCGGGGGTCCATTGTCCGGCGGTCTGTCTGTCCGGAGGCGGGGCCCAGGGACCCGGAGCGCCGCGGAGCGCAGAGGCGCCGGGTAAACAGACCCCCGACTCTTTCCATCCAGGACCAGGCTGAGGATGCAGGGGCTCCTCGCCCCCTCCCTTGGTCGCGGGCTGTCGGTCCTTTTGTCAGTCTGCATCTGGGGAAGGGGACAGGGGCTCCCTCTGGCCTGGGGGGCGGGGGCCGTCCTGGCTCTGACCCTCCCCCGGCCCGGGCTCCCGCGACGCGGCGGGACCCGGCTGGCTCCCCAACGCGGCCGTTCCTCTTTCCCGTCCCTCTGGCGATCTCGGGCGCGGGAGGGGTGTCCGCGCCGCCGCCCTCCCCGCGTGGGCCTAGGTCGGGCTCAGCCGGGCACCGCCGGGACGGCCCCGGCGTCTGACAGGCTGGGCTGGAGCTGGGGGAGGGAGAGGATGGGCGTGAGGGTGCAGACCCGGGTATCAGTCCGGAGCCGCCGTCTCCAGAAAGGCTTCTAAATTTAGATTTCTGAGAAGACTGTATTGTCTGAGCGTTTGTCTGAGCCGCCTCGGAAGACCTCTGGCTCTTGGCTGGTAATTCCCGGGAATCTACCTGTGCTCCTGCTTCAGGAAGCCAGAGGGACCGTCTCGGCTGAGTATACACAAGCTCCGGACCAAACAGAAGCGGGAACAGGGTGAACCGGGAGGCGGCTACGTAACCAGCTTTCTTGTCCTCTCCTTTCTGGCAGGTACAGACCACTGGGATTCAGGCGAGTTTACTTTGCTCCGTGGGAACTGCACCAGATCTGGAGGTGGGAGTGAACCCTCTTTTCTTAACCCTCTTTTCTTAAAGCTTGGATTTCACCCATTTTTTCCTTGCCGAAGTCTGTGGCGTGTCCTGGAACCTGCAGCCTAACACCTGTGAGAGATCAGGGACAGTGTTAAGAGGAGTTGCTGGCCCTCCTCTCAAGGATTCTTAACCTTGTTCTAAAGATGGACAAAGCTGCCTCCTTTTTTATGTTTACTTTATTTTTTATTTCTTGCCTCCTTTTTTAAATAGGATCCCTTGTAAACCTGAATCTCACTGGTTACCGTTCTTCCCATCCTCTTTTTCTTTCAGATGGTGATATTCAGGCTATCCATTTACATTTTTGTGTGGGTTTCCGATTACCAGTTGGGAACTGAGTCAGTGTTGAAAGTAAAACTGAGTTAGTGAACTTTAGGGCATTCTGTCTATGGATTTTATTAGCTTTTACTGCTGTAAAACAATTGGCTAATCTCTGAGATCTTGTTGTGCAGTCAAGACTGTACCTCCAGTGCTAGTTTTCTTAATTGTTAATTAATTAAATAACATTTATTTTCAAGAGTCCAAAACCCCACAGGCTTTCTCTTTTTTTTGAGGAAGGTAAGAATATTTGCTTCTGTTTTCCCTTTAATCCCTCAGGTGTGAAGTCAGTCCCATTGGGTACCATATGGTTGGTTCCCCATTTAGCCACTAGGAGGATTGTGAGATGCAGTGGACACTGGCCATTTAAATATGCAGATACTGATCTCTGTTTCTGACTGTAGCTTTAGTATTGTTTAGTATTTAGTATTGTTGCCTCACTATTTGGCCTTCTTTCGAAGGATCTTTATTGCCTTTATCTCATAGTTTCAATTTCAGATCTTGATGGGAAGAAAATGTAAATATTAGTTAAGATTTCATTTCTTCCTTATACAATAGAGAGCTATACCTCTGCAAAGTTGGGGAAAAAAATGATAGGCAACCTGCATTTCATTCAGCTTTCTGTTTTGTGATTCCACAGACTTACAGAAAAAGACCCAAAGTGTAATATTCATTCACCGCTTCAGTTTATGACATAACTACTTGATTTAAAAGAAACCATCTACACAAACAAAACTTAGAGAGCACATTTCATTAGCATTAGCACTCAGCATTCTACCTTAAAATTGGTTTTTATTGCATACATTTGGAGTTTTTTTTTTTTTAATTAAAGGTCTGAATAAGAACTGTGTTTGATATGCAGATATGATAGAAGACTGCCTGAAAGCTGCTTCCTTTGCCACTTCCTGTGGAGGCCTGTCTTTGCCATTTGCGGTTTCTTTCTTCTTTTGGTAAGGGGAGGCAGGATCTGATTACAGGTCTCAGGTCCTTTCTAGCTACATAGAGGAGTTAGTTGGCATAACAGGAGGCAAGTCTTCACTAACTTGAGTGCAGAGTATTGATGGTAGTAAGTAACCTCTCATAATGCCTCTTAAGGCAGTAAACTACAATTTTATATTTGCTTATTCAGTGTGAGTACAATTTGAGAAGGCAGGAACTGAAAGAAAAGTTAGAGGGTGATCAGGTCCACATTCTTATCTTTGGTAGGAAAGAGAATATTTCTCTTTCAATCTATGTCTGCTTATTCACTCTGTCTTTCAAAGAAAATTCACAGCTTCCTCTACTAATCCATTTCAGACTCTCTAACACCACTTAATGCTGGGAAAGCCTTTCTTATAACTAACCAGGAACTGTAGGCGTAAGTATCTGTTTCCTCCTATTTCAGGGAAGCAGGTGCATGTCTCTGCAATACTTCTCATTTAGGGACTTTTTCTCTTTGTTCTTCCCACTCTTTGCTACACAGAGGCTGGATTGAGGAGAGGCACTAAAGTTATTAACTTTGACCACCACCTGGGAGCATGTGAGCAGGGCCAGTTTGATGCTTCACATTGGGGTATTGAATTAGTACTCAACAATGTGGATGGTGCCCAGCTCTTCTGGTGAAAGCCCATGTTCAGCATTGGAAGTCTGAATTGCTTTAGTACCCTGTCAACCACAGTGCCTGGCACTGTGCCTTCATCACTAGATAGAGGCTCTATTTCCCATGTTTTCATTGACAGGTGCCCAAGAGTTTTGAGATGTTTCCTGTTTGACAGGAATGTGGTGCCTTTGTCCACTCTAGGAGAGATAACCTCTTGAAAAAACATCTGGAGGCTCCCATTGGTGCAGATTGCAGGGCTTGACTTCCAGAGGGCATGTGACGTGTGAGCTGCCACCCTCTTGAGCTTCTTTTGCTTCCTTTTACAATTTGTGGGGTGAGCCCACAGTGTGTCTAACGCTGGTTGCCTGAGTTTTTCACTTTCCTTTCTACTCCGTGACCTTGAACATGATCACTTAACAGTATTCTGGATTCCACAGGTGGATTTAGAGTGGAATTCTCTAAATTCTTTAGAGTCCCCTCTCAAACTTCTTGGGACCTTAATGTTATGCTAGAGATTTATTCATTTCTCTCTAAATGGTAGAGTAATTTATAAATGGTGAGTTTTATATGCTCAAAAACTATTTTAAAAAGTCTTTTATCTTTTAATTGTGTATAATTTCTGGGCTGAATGACATATGCTAACATTATCCTTTTTATTGTAGGTCAGCACCTTGCAAGGAGGTGGTAACATCCAGTCGTGAAACTGGGAAAAGCCAGAGCTCTTGGATCAGGGAAACATGTCCCGTCGGAAACAGACAAATCCAAATAAAGTTCACTGTGAGTATGGGGCTTTTTTCTGCTGAAACCTGGGAATGCTGAGGGTTGGAATGGAGGAGTAATCTGAATTTAGGTGATTGGCTCACACTAATTCTTGAAGCAAAAAAGGGTCAAAGGTGTCAAATGTGATGGATTTAAAAGTGTGTCTGTGCTAGAGGAAGTCTTGGAAACCTGTCTTAGGAATAGGTGTTCTTGATTCATCCTTAGTATTCACATTTACAGACATTTATAGGGTTCCTACTCTGTGCAAAGCCTTGTGCTAGATGCCAAGGCTGTAAAACAATAAAATGATATGTAAGACTAAAATGTAGCCACAGATATATAGAGGGGTAGATGAGCATATAGCAAGATAACCTATGCTAAGTGTCAAATAAGGATGCTGTACACTGTGTGTACTACAGAAGTTAAGAGAAGGGAGAGAACTCCATGCACTGAAGTAGCGAGGGAATGCTTGATGGAAGAGGCCCCACAACATGAACTTGAACTGGGCTTTAGAAGGTAGAAGGTGGGTTTTTTTAAAACAGAGGAAAGGAGAGGTAAAATCAGGTAGGGGAAACTGCATGAGCAAAGATACAAAGAGGGAACACACATGATATGTTCAGGGAACAAGGAGACTTTGTATGAAGCAGAAGTTTCATTTGTCTGGAAACTACAGACCACGAGGTTGGAGATGTTTAACTCTACATCATAGAGGCCTGAAAGCCAGGCCAAGTTCATACTTCGTTGTGACTGTAAGGAGATACTGTAAGGTTTTTAAACAGGGAGAGTGGAGTGACATTTAGACTACAAAGTAGTGTGCGGGATGGATCACATAAAAGAGACTGGTAACAGGAAACAGCTATGCTTTACTGCCTTGCGTTATTTCTCCGCAGGTTCATATGTTTGTTTTAGTTCAGTAATTGGATTGTAAACTTCTGGAGGGCAGACACTGTGTCCCACATATAATTCCTGCTATCCCTTTCTACTTTTAGCACTGCTCAGATTTGTTGTTGTTTAGTTACCAAGTTGTATCCAACTATTTGTGACCCCATGGACTGTAGCCGGCCAGGATCCTCTGTCCATGGGATTTCCTAGGCGATAATACTGGAGTGGGTTGCTATTTCCTCCTCCAGGGTAACTTCCTGACTTAGGGATCGAACCCATCTCCTGCTTGGCAGGTGGATTTTTTTTTTTTTTTTTTACCACTGAGCCATCAGGGAAGCAGCACTCCTCAGAGTGGGTGTTCAAAAGGGCCTTATTAAATTAGCATTAACATATTTATGCAGATTTGAGACAATTAACCAATTTCCTATGTTCTGAGCAGATAAACATCTTCATTCAAATGTAAGAAAGAGACAAATAGCCCCCTGTTGTTATGGAGGACTGACTAAAGCACGGCAACATTTGAAAGGAATTCAGCGGTAGAACATTTGAAAGATTTTTTAAGGAAAGAAAGCCTACATTTGAGAGGTTAGGTTAGTAAAGGAGTTAAAAGGACTAAAATTTATTAAAAAGATACTGTATGCCAAACAGTGTGTATCTTATTTTATTTTATTGGATAATTTCAAGAGTAGGAGAGAAAACCATAGGTATGGAGGAATTAAGAGGACTTCGGTATGTTATAGATTAAATGAGATTAGGGTGGCAAACTTTCATACACAATTAATTCTTCTATTCAAGTCCCAGAAGAGTTGTATAAAATAGAGCAATTTGGATGCTTCTTAGAGTATATTCTGTAGTAACTGGATCTGGAAGGCTGCTTAATATAAAAGTGAGTGGTTCAGGAACAGTTTAGAAATTGATACCAAAACAGTGAAATTTAGTGGCTCTAAATGTGAGGATTGTCAAGAGAGGTAAGATGAAGTATCTGTAGCATAGGTAATTGAACACAGAAGTTCAGAAGGATTATCTTCTCTGCTCTGGTTTGAAGATGAATATTGATAAAGACACAGATGTTTGCCCAAGAAGGCAGCGTAGGAAAGGAACTCTTAGTAGAGTGATGAGTTCACAAATAAGGCAGTCATTGGAGTTGGGCATTTACCTATAAAAGCCACCTGTCCAAAGAGACTTGGAGGAATGTAGCTCACGGAGATGATACATGACTGTGATCAGTCCAGGGGAGCCAGTAAATGCTTGTGTGGCCGATTCCTACACCCACATAGCATAAATCCATAGCCGCATCTCTTTCCACCGTAGTCACTCAAAGCCAGGGTGAGCTGCTACTGGATTTGGAACACAGGCCATAGAGAAGAAGGGAATATCATATCCACAGCTGCAGAAATGCAGTTTCTAGAGTTGAGCTAGTGAATATCGTAGTATAGTGGTGGAGCGGGTCGGACTTTGCAAACTCTCCACTGGTAACCATTAAGAGGGCTATAAACAGAAAGGTTCAGGTGCAACTAAAAAGCAGACCCTCAGGGAGAGGACGTTCTCAGTGAGACCTTTGGGCAGGAAATTGTGAATGCATCTCACACAATGGACTAAGAAAGAAAAAAGACCCTGAGATTTGCTAGTCTCTGGGGACCTTCTGCTTATTTACTATTTGGGAACTGAAGCTTATCCTTTTTTGAAAGGTCATTTTCTCATTGCCCATGATAATAATGACAAGTGGAAATTAGTAATTTCAGTCTTCTGACCATGTGAGCCTTCTATCCCCTTGTGGCGAAATAGAACCAATCAAATGTATTGAATTTAATGCCTCTCCTATATTTAAAGTAAATGGAATGGATTCAAGTTCTGGGAGGCGGGAAGGTCTGCAGAAGCTTTGCTTAAATGTCAAAGCCAATCGGCATTTGAGCAGAGTAATGGCTGAGCTCCATCAGATCTGCCTTCTGGGAAGAAGAGGACTGTGTGGCATGAAGCTCAAAGCCCGCCTAAAAGAATATATTAAGAATCGCACTGCTCTAGCCCGGCAGCATCTGTCAGATCTACTTTAGAAGCCAACAGGCAGGGTGCTCTGGCATATACTTGGCTTTCCTCAGGACTGCGTACGGATCTAAATTATCATCATGATCTCTCCTTCCCCCAGAAACATCTAGGCACTCTTATGTTTTGCCCAGTTGGTTAATAGACTTGATGCAGAGCTTTTGGAATAGAAGTCCAGAATTATTGTTATTTACAGAGGAACTGCTGATAGCTTGAGATCTCTGTTAGATCTCTTCCCTCCCTCCTTCCTCATCTCACCCCCTTCTGAGTACAGACTTCTGTAAACTGTTTCTAGAGTGGTTGCAAATACAGTCCTTTGCACACTTTCATTTGATGTGTTTGTACCAAGCAAACCACTTAAGTAAAGGAAAACTTTTTAAGAGACTTTTGTTTTCAAATTATATATGAGACTGAAAACTTCCAACTTCAATTAAAGTTTTTAACTTTTACAGAGAAGTCGGAAAAAAGGCTTTAAAGTCCCTCATCTTCTAAAAAGTGCAATTTGTTTTGTCTTCATTCATCGTCAGCATCCTTGTAAGATAATGGTTCTGTTCCCAACATGTGGTAGCACCTCGGTTATGGAGACTGTCAGCTAGGAAAAGAATCCTAAGCACCTCACTCCCAACACTAACTTATTTTATTCTGAATTCAACATCTGCTCTCCTAGAAAATGTCTCAACTGCTTTACTTAATTTCATTTCACCAGACGTTGCATTTATTTAACTGCACCAAGGACTCAAGAAAGAGAATTGTAAAATCTTTTTCTTTCCAGTAACTTTCATCTCAGGCTTCTCATCTGTTCTACAGACTTGCTTGTGTGACTTTATTCTTATCTGATCTAAAAAAACCTTAGCCAAATCAGACCAACAGTATCTAGGTTTCATACCATAAAAATGAGAGGTAGCACCTTGCTTTTTACTGTTGAGCTTAGATGACTTTTTCTCAACTATCAATAGACAAATAAATACCCATGTTAATTAAATAAGATGGTTACTTTACATTGATATCTAGAAACCAGAGGATTTTTTTAACCTACTCCAATAGTCTCAAGACAGAAGGAAATAATAATTCTACACTGTAAAAGCAGGCAGTTGTATAACACTTCTTAATCACTAGTATCTGTATAGATCATATTATACCTGAGTTAATATGACATACTTTTAGCAAGTATCACTACCTTCTTATGAAAGAATCCTTTTTTATAGTTTTTATATAGATTGCTTTATGTTGATATTTAAAATAGGAATAGCCCTGAGGAGTAAAGTTTACCTTAGCCTTTTTCCCAAGTCAGGAGTGGAATAAAATATGGGACTGTAGCTTTTCTTTCCAAACTGCCAAAAAAAAAGAATGACAGAATTAATATAGCCCAACTATCCTAGGTGAGAATCCTCCAAAAAGCCCTGGGTAGGACGGCTGTATTAAACAGACGGTTCTTTGTTCTGTGAAGGCCTAAATATTTAGATAACGTCAATAGAAGTAAATTTTTAGCCCAAGTTGGTGGAGACTAGACTGAATTACTAGCTGATCTTGAAAAGTACATATCCTTTTAGATGTCCTTCTAATCCAGTGGTGAGTCCCCATTAAGAAAGGAGGGGAAAGTATAGATTCTTGATGTGTTAAAAACCTAGCTGGTTTATGGATAGGCTTCTTTAGAGATGTCTTTGATGAGGATGGTCTGCCCTTGATAATTATATGCTAGTACATAACTTATTCCTTAGTGTCATACCTGCCCACGGCCACCAGATCCAAAAACATGCATTTACCCAGAGTTCATTAACTGTTCCAGTTGGTCATGGTCTTGTGGTTACAGAGGAACCAACAAGGAGAAATTCAATATTTTACTCCTGCAGAGAGGAAAGAGAAGGCACTGTAACACAGAATTCATCTTTTGCTCTCCCTAGCTATAATTTATATCCAGTGTGTCATCCTGAATATTATGAAAGTCGACTTGACACAGCTTATTTTTCCTTTACTTGAGGGCTGTGTATCTAGAAGTGCACTTAGACTTTTAGCATCTCTGTTCCCACTCACAGTATCATTCAGAGTAGCATAATTTACTCTAAGCCAGGCGTGGTAACTCATCACATGGCATCAGAACCAGAAAAATGATGGTTCCTTTCGTCATTACTGGCCTTGAGAATATTATTTGGATATTTGCATTGTATATATTAGTTTCTCCTGGAAGGAAAGTAACACTGACAGTAGGATCAGAGCTATTCTTATCACACAGAGACAAGCATTTGTTTTTGGTAAAATCACTCTAATGAACCGCTTAAACTTCTGTTTACAACTATGCTAGAAAGGAGTTGAAAAATATGGTTATTAAGGGTTGGATAGACTGGAGTTTGAATCTTTAGTTCCACCATAGATCTTAGTTTTTCTCCCAAGTAAAATATGGATAGTAATTCCCACGACAAAGAGTCTTGCAGAGAATTAAGGTGAAGTAGCAACTATAAAGGAGGAGAAGGGGGCGAAAGAGGATGAGATGGTTGGATGGCATCACCAACTCAGTGGACATGAGTTTGAGCAAACTCTGGGAGATGATGAAGGATAGGGAAGCCTGGCGTGCTTCAGTTCATGGGATCGCAGAGTCAAACACGACTTAGCAACTGAACAACAACAAAGCAACTATAAAGCACTTAACACAGCCTGGAACTAGGAACTGCCAAATAATCACTATTATTAGCATTCAGCACTTAACATATAGGACATGTTCACTGAATATTTGCTGAACAAATACCTAAGTGAATCACACAAAGTCCATGTGTGTTCTCAGTCGCTCAGTCATGTCCAACTCTGCGACCCCATGAACTGTAGCCCACCAGGCTCCTCTCTACATGGAATTTTCCTAGCAAGAATACTGGAGTGGGTTGCCATTTCCTCCTCCAGATCTGCCTGACTCAGGGATTGAACCTGTGTCTCCTGTGGTTTCCTGCATTGGCAGGCGGGTTCTTTACCACTGAGCCACCTGGGAAGTCATACTTCACATCAGTTTTTTCACTGCCCGAAGACTAGTTGTTCAAGTCAATTGACCAGGTCATTTCTCCTAAATCATTGTATCAGCCTCAGAACCTGAGCTTGTTTAATTTCCCTTCTCTCTTCGTTAAGAAAGCACCTGGCCTATTGTCAGACATTTCACTAGGGCTTTTATTGTTCTTTGGTGGCTGGAGAATAGGGATTGTAGTTTCCACTCTGACTGAGATAATGGAAACCTTGAGAAACCCAATTCTTTTTTCTCCTTATGCCTGGCCTCTTGGAAATAAAAGAGCACTCAAATGTTAACTCTTCAATAACCACAGAGACACCAGGCGGAGTTCCTTGGGGTAAATGCACAATCAAGGATGGTTCCAGGGCTTTTGGATACTCCATACGAAGAGAAAAAAAAAAAGGCCACACTAAACCAAGGAGACTAGATGAAATATTATCCTGTTGTGTACTGGTTGGCATGTTTCAGGAAGTTTGTTCCTCAGCAGAAGTGAGTTCAAGTATTATCCGTTTTCCTTTTAATCTGTCATTCAACCAAGTTTTTATTTGTTCGTGACTAATTCTTATAGATGTGAGAGAGTCAAGGGAAAACTTCCATAGTATGTCTTGTAAGGAGAATGGATGAAAGATGGGGTCAGAGATACTGTTTTTAGATGGATCATTTGAAGCACTTGTTTATGTAGTCAAAAGTAGGCAGTCAGGGCCATGTAGCTAATACACTAAGATTCGAAATTGTGCCCAGATTTATCGCCCTATCTTCATCCCATCGCTTTGCCTCCTCTTGTCTCTGTCTCTCCATTCCTGATGGAACGTTATAATAGCAATTTATCACCTCTAAAAGGAGTCAAGAGTAGGAGGATTTAAGAGAAACAAATGCTGCTTTCTAGAGCATCTGGCTTCTTGCCCAGGAAGAGCAGCTGTGTCCAGAAACCACTGGAGGCCACAAGCTGACTTGGAGATGAGTGACCCACCACAGGGTACCTGCCTGTCTCCTACCTTTGAATGGTCTGCCTTTCCAACCAGCTTGCCTGGGGATGTACCGCCCAGCTGGTGGCCTGACTATTTTTCCTTGTGACCACCAGGGGATCAAGTATTTGCTGGGCTAGAAGAGCAAGCCCGCCAGGCGATGATGAAAACTGATTTTCCTGGAGACCTTGGCAGTCAGCGACAAGCTATCCAACAACTAAGAGATCAGGACTCCAGTAGCAGTGAGTTCTGCACCTTCTGGTAATGACTCAGGGCAATGGGAGAAGAATTATCAGAGTGTGTGTGCTCTGGGGATTGTGCATGGGGGTTGGGAGGAAGACCTGAAGGAGATTTGTGGATCCTCGTGTTCCCACAGGTGTTATGGTCATATGCTTGTTCAGAGACAGAACAGGTTTGGCATTATGTTTTTTTTTTTTAAACTCAAGGACTGCAGTACTTGGCATAGTGCCATACACAGATAGGTTTATGATAACTCTGATAGGGGCATAGGGATGTTTAGGGATGTTTAGTGTGTAAGGAGCCCCTGGGCTAGGTCAAATGAGAAGAAAAAAAAAAATCCTGCCCCTTAGAATCTATTTATTCATAATTAATAAAATATAAGCATGGTATTCATGAAAGTTTTACTTGAGGACCCAGTTTTAATGCTCTGTAAGAGGATTGCTTATTAGTGAGATTACATAGCATATAAAATGCTCATGTGGAGGTCTTCCCACCCCACGTCCTGAGTAGATTCCTTTGATTAAGAGATTGAAAAGACAGTGGCTGGTAACTCATTGAGCCTCAGGGATCATCTGCTCCATGACTTGCTTGAACAAATACACTTTGAGACGTGTTATTTTCTAGGATGATACCCTCACTTTACTAATTTGATCCTTCTGATATTGGTTGTTATTAGTATCAATTCAGATTGACATTTCTGATTTTTCTCCACATTTGGGGTTGGAAAGGAAAGAAGAGGGAGAGAGTTCTGCACTCTTCTAGGCACTACATTTTCTATTTAAACTAACATGTTAGTAATAAAAATAGTAATTTAGCAAGTCATTGCTCAGGTACAGAAAAATAAACCCAAATATTTCTAGGAAATCTGTGGGAGCCACCAGTTTTAATAGTAGGTGGGAATGCCAAATCTATAGAAGTCTGGTAGGTTTCCATTCTGGAAAAGTTGTATCATCCCTTTACATGGCAGATTTTTTTTTAACCTTTCTAGTAGATATATTTGAATTTTTGAGAAATTACAAAAAGTGTTTGATACAGTATTGTCTTAGACTACAAGTATTCTAAATAAGCTGATGAGAAAACATTGTATGGTTTAATCTGTGCCAATCCTTATTTACTGAAGTGGATTCAAACTAAACCTTTGGACTGAGTAGTGCATGCATACTACAGATCTTTTCAGGGCTCAAATCCAGGCCACTAACCAAGTGGTGTATCTAACAGAGACACAAGTAACTACTAGCAAGAAATGTGGGAAGATTTTCTTTGGAAGAAAGGGAATGTGACCAGTTTTGCCCAGTTACTGGTAGATTTAGAAATTACTGAAGGGATAGTAAAAGATAAGCACCGTTAGCTAAGAAAGCCGAGTCCCACTGCCAATGCACAGAGCCTGGTGAAGCTCCATCCTGTATTCCTCTCACTGACATTCAGGCCCAGGACTCCAGGATCCAGGTGGTTTTGGAACAGGACTAGAGTCTGACAGCTTCCCCAGGTTTGGCTTCCTCTTGGGATCTTCAATGTACTAGCACTTTTTTCCTTTCAGAAAGAACTCCTTAAATTACTGTGTTTTTTTTTTTTAAATCATTTCTTTTCCTATTTTATAATAGAGAGGAAAAAAAAAAATCAGCTCACATAAACCTCGCAGATCACCCAGCCACAGGCAGACCTCTGCACAGCCACATCCTACACTTAAACTAAAACAAACTCAATTTTTACTTTAGTCACGAGAAATGATGTTTCATCCCGAAGAAAAGAATGTCCTGTTCCCTCCAGTTAAGCATTCAATTATCCATCAGATAATCCAAGGAACCACCAGGAATAATGGACTTATTTAGCCTAGACTGCTGAGTTCCTAGCAGGGTGAGGATACCGTGAGTCAAACACCACTGCAGAATGCCAGATGTTGGTTGCTGTATTAACCCATGCACTGTCCTGAGCAGCTTTTCCCCTGGAAAGTGACATTTTTACCTAATTTCCTACTACCTCCTTTATTGATAAGAAGAAAGAAAAACTTATTGGTGTTTCTACAAGTGTGCCTTGGGGTCTGTTGGGAGAGAAAAGACTAGTGGGTCTCAGAATAGAACAGAGTATGACACCATGGAGAAACTGCAGTGAGATGAGGGACAAAAGTAAGTAATAAAATCAGGGATAAGTGTTGGTAAGTCGGAAGTGGTGTATTGTTGGAATAAGCATGGTGTGAGGTGCATGGGAGTTGTGATTTGAAGTGTGAGATATTTGGGAACTGTGTGTAAGAAGTTATCGTTTTTATGATAATACACAAGGCCTAATAACCATTTTCCAATGCAGTTTTACCTCCAATTTTCTCTTTTGTGTATATGTATGACAATATAAGGAACAGTTAGAGCTGCCTTCCACTTACATGATTTATGCTCAAAAAAAGCTCTGATACCAACTATATTATGGACGATCTGGGGGTGTTTTCCATTTTAGCTGCAAACTCTTGGGTGAAAAGCAACACAAGATGTACTCATGCAAAGATCAGAAAAAGTGACCAGTTTGTGTGTTCCAGGTGACAGTGAGGGAGATGAAGAGGAGACCACACAAGATGAAGTCTCTTCCCATACGTCAGAGGAAGATGGAGGAGTGGTCAAAGTGGAAAAAGAGTTAGAAAATGCAGAACAGCCTGTTGGTGGAAAGAAAGTGGTAGAGCATGAGGCAAGTGACAAATGGCTCCTGAGTCTGGGCACCCCTTCCCCTTCTGCTCAGTCCAGATGCCTCTCTTCCACCTGAAGGCAACTCCTGCCTCTGAGGGTCTCCTGGGTTTTCAGATGCAGCCTCTCTTTCACAGCACCAGGTACCCAACCCTCATGCCCACAGTTCTCATCACACCCAGCCTTCCTTTTCCACCCACCCACATATCACTTTACCCACCTGCAGCTCCTGCTCCCAAAGCTCCCCACTTCTTTCCAGCAGAACATCCATCTTTGCAAAACTATTAGCTGACTTCCTAAAATGTACTCTTGAATACGCTTGTAAATTTCAGTCACAGTGTTAAATGATGTGCCATCTTTTCACTAAATTGTCTCTTGAGGATTCCTGCAAGAGGCATGGCAGGAGGGAAAGCTAGTCTTCTCCCTCCAGAGTTTACCTTAGGGGGAAAAAATTAGATAAGCTCTCTCTGGAGTAATTCTATGTCTTCATGGCAGGAAGCCTTGGAAAAAATGAAGACGGGAACAAATTTAATTCCCTTTCCCCCATCACTCGTTCCTTTGACCCACGATGGGAACCTGAGAATAATGTATGATAAGAGGTTGTGTTCCTTTTAACAGGATACCCTTTTAAAAGAAGCAGGGGCAGGGAAGAGACTGGTAAACCATCTTAGTGAATTGCCTATTTGTTGTGTTGCAGGTCACGGAGAATTTGCATTCTGACCCATTACTTGGACTCTGCCAATGTCCCCTCTGCCAGCTCGACTGTGGGAGTCGGGAGCAGCTGATTGCTCACGTTTACCAGGTATGCCTTGGGGAGCCACATGCTCCGGAAAATGGGCGCCAGTGACTTGTTTAGCTTTTGCTTCCAACCCCAGAAAGAACCTTGGGTTGTTTTTGCTTCCACCCTGATTCCACTCTTAGAGAATAAGTGGGATACATTGAGTGAATATGTTCTGGGTTCCCAGGCAGACATACTGTGAAAATTAAGTATCATTTTTTTCCTAAAGTAATTAATGTATATTTTATATAGTGAGAGAGAAATGGGCTTTGTTTTAAAGAAGAAAAAAATGAGTTAACAGATGTTTCTGAAATACTGGAGAAAGTTAGTGTAAACCAACGCATCAGAACAAGACAACCTTTTTTCCCCCTGATCCAGTCGCAGAACACATGTGTCTTATGATCTGTAGTGAACAGGCATCAGCACACGTGGCAGCCTGGGTTTTACCATAAAGATCACAGGTTCATGAGGGGAAGCGTTTCTTCAGAAGACTGATATTAAAAGATGGAAGGAAAGGCTGCGCATTTAAATACCTTTTGGATACCAGTCTTCTCAGCCAGCTTCTAGACTTGGCCTTCAGTGCTCCTTTAAAGTGCCCTTGTTGGGCCTCCCTGGCGGCTCAAGACAGTAAAGTGCACTTGTACTTACACAGCATGGGGCAAACAGACCGTGAGAAATTATCCTGAGCAAAAATTCTTCTCAGGCTCTGAAGAGGGATGTGGCATCTCTTTGTTCCCCAAGCCAGCCCCACATCCCAGAACGCAGTCAGAACTCAAATCAGTGAAATCTGAGCAGTGGTGTGGACGGCCTCGCCCTTCTGAAGGCCCTTTAACGTGAGACTCTTCCTTTTCTGGGTGCTAAATAGAGAGTTCTTGTTGAAGACTAAGGAAAGAGGGATGTTTCCCAGAAAGTAGTTCCTCAGTGGGTAGAACTTGTCCTGGAGCTGGTGTGAGTTGACAGATGAGGCTCTCTTTTATAGCACACTGCAGCCGTGGTGAGCGCCAAGAGCTACATGTGTCCTGTCTGTGGCCGAGCCCTCAGCTCCCCAGGGTCACTGGGTCGCCACCTCTTAATCCACTCGGAGGACCAGCGGTCTAACTGTGCTGTGTGTGGAGCCCGTTTCACTAGCCATGCCACGTTTAACAGGTTAGCCGGGCACCTAAACCTCTATGCTGGGAACAGATTACTGGGTGTGGGTTCTGCTTTCCCAGTCAAAGTGAAGTCTTGGCATTGCAAAGGCAACTGACTCTTGACTCTGGAGATACAAGTAAGGAGACTAGTAAATACGTCCATTCCATTAAAACACCCCCAAAGGGAAATGAATTCTCATGTCTTTCCTCGATCAGAATATCTTCATCTGGAAAGATGTGGGGAAGTCCAAGAACCTTCATGACAAAGCATGGAGAAAGAAGTTAGAGGGGCTGTGAGGACCCTCACATGAGGACAGTCTCCACCGTGTCCAGGAAGATTGGGGCTGTGTGCACTGTCTGAATCCTATTTGCTAGTTAGTGTACAAGGCAGGGTCGGCCAGGGGGAAGTGAAGCCAGTGGACTGGACCTCCCCTGTGGCAGCTCCTACCTCAAGGAGGACTGCCCTGCACAGCTCCTACAGACACCATCAGTTTGGCTTGAAGAGAACTGCACATTGTAAGGGCTCCTCCTCTGATTTCTGGTGGCTTGCTGTGGCGGTTGGCTCAGTCCCTAACTCCAGGTGGGCTTCAAGACTTGGTAGACACCCTGGCCCAAAGAAGGGCAAGAGTGGAGACGTGGAGGAGGTCTCCCAAGCACTCAAACTGACCCCTAGTGGTGAACTTGGAGCAACCGGCCTGGCAGGACAGAATAAATCAGGGCCTTGTTAGACCATGGCATTAACCCTACAAAATTTTTGCTTTCCAGTGAGAAACTCCCCGAAGTCCTTAATATGGAATCCCTACCGCCAGCCCACAGTGAGGGCCCCTCCAGTGCCGAGGGGAAGGACATTGCCTTTAGTCCTCCAGTGTACCCTGCTGGAATTCTGCTTGTGTGCAACAACTGTGCTGCCTACAGGAAACTGCTGGAAGCCCAGACCCCCAGTGTCCGCAAATGGGCCTTGCGTCGGCAGAACGAGCCTCTGGAAGTCCGGCTGCAGCGACTGGAACGAGAGCGCACAGCCAAGAAGAGCCGGCGGGACAATGAGACCCCCGAGGAGCGGGAGGTGAGGCGCATGAGGGACCGAGAAGCCAAGCGCCTGCAGCGCATGCAGGAGACAGACGAGCAGCGGGCACGCCGGCTGCAACGAGATCGGGAGGCCATGAGGCTCAAGCGAGCCAACGAAACCCCTGAGAAGCGGCAGGCCCGGCTCATCCGGGAGCGGGAGGCCAAGCGGCTCAAGAGGAGGCTGGAGAAAATGGACATGATGTTGCGAGCTCAGTTTGGCCAGGACCCTTCTGCCATGGCAGCCTTAGCAGCCGAAATGAACTTCTTCCAGCTACCTGTGAGTGGGGTGGAGTTGGACAGCCAACTCCTGGGCAAGATGGCCTTTGAAGAGCAGAACAGTAGCTCTCTGCACTGAAGCCACACCCTCCTGCCTGCCTTCCCTCTTACCACCCACCCGAGCCCACAGGGATCCGCACTCAGTAACCCTCAGATCCTGTCCTTGTGGTGGAGGCAGGCCTGGGTTTGTTGCAGGTGGACCTGTGTACCCCTTGCATGTGGGAGCAGGATGATGGGGTCAGGAGGGACCCGGCTCCAGGGAGCTGTGGACGAGGAAGCAGGCACTCCAGACACTTCAACTCTCCAGCCCACTGCTGCAAGGTCTGTGAGTGGGACTGTGGGGTCCCAGTGCGGCCGGCGGAGTTGTAAGGATAAATAAATTAATTTTATCTTTACTGCCCTTTCCTGCTCTTCTCTTGATTTCATTCTAGCAAATGAAGTGATCTAAGACCTGGATGGAAGTTTTCAGGCAGGAACTTCCAGTGATTGTCTTTTTCCAAGGGAGGGTGCTCCTCCACTTAGGCTCTCCAAGCAGAGATCCCTTATCTGGCCCTTCACAAGTTAATGACAACATTAAGAAAGAACTGATGCCGGCTTTGTGAGGGTCCACGCCCACAACCCTAATGAGGCTCGCCTGTGGTCCCAAGAGCTATTTCAATCTAGCTTTCCTTTTCCACACTCAGAAGTAGACACCTTTCCTCATGACTGGGGCTTCCCTGATAGCTCAGTTGGTAAAGAATCCGCCTGCAATGCAGGAGACCCCGGTTCGATTCCTGGGTTGGGAAGATCTACTGGAGAAGGGATAGGCTACCCACTCCAGTATTCTGGCCTGAAGAATTCCATGGACTGTATAGTCCATGGGGTTGCAAAGAGACGTGACTAAGCAATATTGAGCCTACCTTTTCCAAACTCAGAAGCAGACACGTTTCCTCATGACTGGCACTTACTAAAGAGGATGCAGTATTTAGACTAGGTACCAACTACTTTTCCCAGCAGAATTCAGTCTGCCAAACTTAAAATTCTACCCTAGACAGCAGTCATTTGCATTTAGGGATACCGTCATAGAAACAGCTGCAATATTAAAGGTACATAGTGCCAGGGAACTCAAATGTTTGAGAGAAGAGGTAACAGCCCATCTTTTTATGTAGTCCCCAGAGCCAAGGTAGAATAATAAAACCCACTGAGGAAAATCCAGAGTTAAGGTGATACTGAGAGCCCAAGTCAGTAGTGGTCAAGACCGGAGCAAAATGACTACTCTGGCAGTTTGTATGGCTGCCAAACCAAGGAGGAGACAAGAGCTGAGGTCATTTCTAAAAAGCCGCCTGTGATGGTACACAACAAGCACAAAACTTTCCTTAGCCTGCACCAAAGGTTGTGTACAGTTTAGATAATTATAGGTCCTGAGGTCCAGAAGGAAGTGCCCTAGTTAAGTTGTAGCCAGAAAAATAACTATGCCAGGAATGTGGACCTCTTCCAATATCATAACAAGGAAACTTGGACTCCTCCCTGACCTCCGTAGGTTCAAGGCTACATAAGAGTGTTAACTGACCCCCCACCAAACTAGGGTTAATTCCTACCAGGCTGGCTGAAATACTTGTTTTGAAAAATACAAAAATTTTAATAAGCCTATTACAAAGAACTGGACATTTTAAAGAAAATACTTATTTGAGCCAAATGGCTTCCTCACAGAGCCCCACACTGGAAGTTCTACCTGGGATGTTTCAAAAATGGTTGAACAATCATTATGTGTCAAAGATTGTTCTGAGCACTTTCATGGATTATCTCATTTAATTTTTATAACAAACTATGAGTTAACACAAACTCAGGAATTAGATGCCTGGATTTAACATTCTGTACCGCTAATTAATAGGTGTGTAACCTTGGGCACATACTTAAACCTCTTCGTTTCCCCACCCACAAAATGCAAATAATAGTACTAGGAACAAGTAGTTGTTAATATATAATGCATGTAGATTTTGTGGCACATGGCAAGTGCTCAATAAATGTGAGTAACTATTATGTATCTTGAGTGTCTCACCCCTTACTAGTGGCGAGCTAAGTTAGAAGTGGTAGCTGGGATTGGAGCTGACTTATTCCAAAAGTTTCTGGCAGTATTCCTGAGAACAGAATTAGAAAAAAGGCCAAAAGTGAGGGCATCTACAGGTCCTTGTGGTTGTGCTAGTACAGTATCTGAGTCTCCAGGTAGACTTCTGGGTCCCTGAGATACAACAGAACGTGTAGACCATGGTTCAGGACTAGCTCACGCAACCTGCCCCCAGCCCACCACATAAAGATGGGTGCCACTTGCTCTTTAGTTCAAGCTCTGCCACACAAGGTTTCGGTCCCCCACCCAAGGGCCACCATCTAAGGCTGGGATACGAAGAAGGCGCAAACACCAAAAGGAAAAGCTAGTAGTTTATATAGATAGATATATAGATATATAGATATTGATATATATTGTGTTTACATAGTCCACAAGTTAAATGCAAGTATCCATAAGAAGAGCATTAACAATAAAAATACAATCTGTGTGTAGCCAAGTACAGAGACTTAAAATGGTAAAACAGCAAAAAGGATCTCACAAAAGTACAAATATACAGTACAAATTGATTTATTTAAAAGTTACAAAAAAGCACAACAAAATAGAGATTATCCTTAGAATTATTAATGCTTTGTTAAAGATCAGGTAGGATTAGAGGGTAAGAAATGGTATTGGGTGGGGGGAGCACCTGACTAGTTCTAAGGCTTTAGATACAATGCAGTTGATTACATATTAATTTAGCCATTACATACTGGGGATAGTAGTTGGGGGATCAGTAATTTATCTACAGGGAACTCCTACACAAATCAGATCCATCCATCAGACCTCCCCAGTGCCGTCCTCTACTGCTCCTCAGGACCCTAAAGCCACTTGGATGACAACATCCCCAACCTCCCTTCTCCACCCCATTCCCTACCCATATATTCTTCCCTCCCCTAAGGTGCTGTGCAAGCTGAGAGCAGTCTGCTCTCTGCAGCTGGAACATATACTGTTTTGGCTACAGGGATCCTGTGTGTGACAAGGGAGGTTGTAGGGGACAGCCTTATTTGTAATACTTTAAGTTTGCCAAGAGTACTGTCAGTCACTTCCCCAACACAAGCTTCTCTTGAATGCGAGTGTCAAGCAAATGAGAGATGAACCCTGCCTTCAGCAACCTCAGTGATGCACTCACTAACCACTCGCGGCTCACAACTATGTGCAAACTCCCTGTGTGGGGAGTGGATGTAAAACCACTGTGTCATCAGCTCGTTCACACTCACATGCGCTCTCTCTCTGTGAAGAACCTCAGTCCCCATGACAGTCATAAAGACCAAAATAAATGCTTGCAAGTTTGACAACAGGTAAAGGCACATGGGCTGCCGCCACACACACTGCAGACCGGAACTCAATTTGAGGCCATCTTCACTGCTGGGCATTTGCAGTAAAATGGCTTGGGGGAATCACACAGACTTTTGAGTTTGCAGTCTACCAGGGGAGGATCTAGGCTTAGGAGAACTAATACAGAAACCTTAGTGTGAAAAGTGCATTTATTACTACTGTTCCTGCTGGGGAGGCTCAGCAGGGCACACCACATCACCTCTCCTCCTTCCGCCCCAGGCACTGTGCATAGTCTGCAGGTAAGGAGAGAGTGCAGTTGACTCTAGCATCTCAAGGGCCAGCATCATCCTAGGCCCAGACCAGACATGTGGCCCAAAAATGGATCCTAGAGTTGAAAGAGCAACTGACAGCTGCCAAGACCCAGACACGTTTTTTTATTATTGCATAATGCGGGAGGCCCTGCCTATCGCAGGGAAGCTGGAGGGTGAAGGCTTCCCAGCAAAGGGCTAACAGGTTCCTGGTCAACATCCAACCTTGCATGGTTCAGATCTTCAACTGTAGTGTACACTTCTTCCCATCTGCAAAGTATTGTAGTTTCAGTGTAGTTTAGTAAACAGCCTCAGAGGCCAGGAAGTCTCCCTATAACTTGGCCTCTGCACTATTTGCTTTAAGACTGTAACTTAAATCTCCCATGGCCAATTCAACCAACCAGGTTCTTTACTCCAATGGACCCAAGCCCTTTCCCAGTCAACCCATGTCTACCCTTTATCTCCAGTGTGATCACTCAACTTTTCAACATGCCTGCCTCTTGCAGGCTGAAATCATACCACCAACCCATGCATCTTCTATGGTGCCCAGTGGTAAAAATAAAACTAAACCCCACCTGAGGGTCTATTTCAAACCCTCCCCCAACCGCAGAATCCATTTAGGAGCCAGATGAACCTCCCTGGGATGCTGACACAGGTCCTAACCTGGTTCCCCATCATTTAATTTTTAAAACAGGATACAAGGTATTATAAATGAAAGAAGCGAATACACAGAAAACACCACTTACAGGACCCACTTGTCTCTTGACTTCAGGAGTCAGATATTTGGAGCCAAAGGGCTCCCAAGACGCACTGAAGCCACATCCCTTTGGATTCACCAGCCCACCAGCAGCATTTCATACTATCCCTACTCAACATGACTTTGCTACAAAGTAACCCTTGCACAGGTAAGGATGGACAGGATGCCTTGGTCTCACCTATACGGCCAAAGACACAGAAAGAGCGCTGTGAAGGGCAGCAGGCAGGACAGTGAATAGACAGCAGCAGTGGCAAAGCAGCACAGACCAAAGCCCCTGATGTGACAACCAACTGAACCAAGAGTGTAGAAGTATCAGTCCAGATCTACTGGCCACCCCTCCTCACTGGGCAGTGCTCAGCTCTGACCTCCCAGTTTCCCCTTCCGCCATGCCAAACCCCCTCCTTGTACATTAATCTTGATAGAAATGGTTATCCAAGACTTGGATGTCTTACCTGTCCTTCATCTGGTCCCCCTACTCCCAAACTGGTGTAGGCATTTCTGTGTAACGCCAGAGTTAGCCATCTTCCTTTCTATGTCTAAGCTCTAGGATGTCCTACCCCTGACACTGGCCTTTTCCAACTGCCCATTACCCTCCAAAGCTGACAGCTTCCCACCAAAACACTCACTCTTTCAAACTGCTCTTAGGTCTCTTATAATAACACTTATGAAATGTTCATGAGGAAGAATGGACACACCATAGGTTACTCATTGCTCATGCCTGGAAGAAAAGACTGAACCAGAGGAAAAGGTAGGGGGAATGCCAGTGCTCTGACCAGGATCTAGAGCACAGAGCTTCTTTCCCTGGGAGACCATACTTTACACAAGACACCTCTGCAGCTCAGCAAAGTCAAGTATCAATATATTACATATGCATGGCACAGTATCAGGGGAAGTGCTGGTATCACCTTACCAGCAAGAGACAGAAGAGGAACAGCAGCAGAAAGCTCAGGACCCAGCTCGCCAAGGTGCACAAGATTTTCTCTTTCCAGAATTAAGTGGAAGTTACCAGGCTGGGCAGTGAGGGGTTTTTGTATTTAAACTACTTGGCCTGTATCTGGTTAGACAAGAGGTTTGCTCCCATAAGGAAGCAGCTCGGTTGGTATCCGTGGTGGATATTTCTTGAGTGTTTACTGTGTGCCTGTCACTATATTCAGTGGATGAGCCTTCCTAATGAGAAAGGAGGTTTCTGAGAAACATGGGTATGAGAAACTGGGAATGAATTGCTGTGGAGCAGCCAGAAATGAGGCCTTCTCTGGAGGCCTCCTCTGAGAGGATTCCTCAAGACTCAGCCCCACAGGCCCCCAGTGTAGAATCAAGCCCGAGAAAGCAGCATTGAGAGAGAACGGGGACAGAGAAGGGAAAGGACATGATCCCAAATGTGTACAAGGTTGAGTGTTCACTAGACATGGTTGGTGTTTGGTTCTGAGGTGAACTGGAGACTGAAGTGATCAGGTCAGTAGTTTCCTTTGGACAGGCCTCCAGAAGCTGACTGACCAGGAAACTGCTTGCAAGGAATGAAACCGTGGAGTGTAGGGCTTGGAGCAAACAAGCCGGTCTCGGTCGCTTTGCTCCCCCAGGAGAACAACCTTTAGCACCTGAACACCAAGAATGACTCCATTCTCAGAACTTCCCCTCCCCCCAGGAGGTAGGTAAGATTATTTATCCCCATTTGGCAGCTGGGGAGGAAGTGAAAGAGTGAGAGGTCACAAGACTTGCCTAAAGTCTTTGACAGAGCAGAGATCAGACCTCAGAGGTTTGGGACTCCGGATGACAGGCCAGGCTTCTGCCAGTCCATCTTGAAAGGCCAGGGTCATACCCTGGAAGAAGCCTTACCAGAGAACTGACTGGACAATACCCTGAGTTGTTTCAAGAGTCTAAAGACCCCTCCCACCCCGCAATACAAACAGAATACCCACCCACCCACCTGAAAGCTGATGGGGGAAGCCTAATTCTCAACATCCACTGGAATCCCACAGTCCAAGCTGATGCTAAAAAGCCACGAAGAAAAAAAAGGGCTTAAGACACGGGGGCACATGCAAGTAAGATCGAAAAAAGTCTTTGCAGAGGAATACTCCACCACGAAATGAAATCTAGGAGACTTTTCAGGTATTGAAATATTATCAAGAGTATCCCAGGGAATTCCCTGGTGGTCCAGTGGTTAGGACTCCATGCTTTCACTGCTGAGGATCTAGGTTCAGTCCCTGATTTGAGGAACTAAAATCCCAGACAAAATTAAAAAAAAAAAAAAAAAAAAGACTATCCCAACACCTTAGAGCTGGCTGTGGGAGGAGACGGCTTGGGGAAGCCCAAATGCTGGGAGAGGGAGTGGAGTAAGGTGGGAGGGACTCTGTAAAAACCTAAGGATGGGCACTGCCCAGCCACCGATACTGGCCCTGACCCAGGGCATAGTTCCATTCTTGTTTCTCCGCCAAACGGTTCAACTACAGAAGAGGAGGGGACATGACTCTGAGTTTTTAAAACTAGAGAATAACTGAAAGGGAAACCAGAGAGACCCCTATATACCAAAAACTAGAGGTCTTGGTCAGAGTGGACAAAACCAGTTTTGTAGAAAGGGAACAGCAATGCAGCTAAAAATTAGGCCCAGGTCAAGACACCAAGCAGACAGGTTAGGTCAGCAGAGGGTGGGGGCAGCGCAGGCACTTAGGCACAACAAAGACAGACAGAGGAACGGGTGGAGGGGCCTGGGGCAAAGGCTCCACTGGTTCTTTTGAAAGTCACCATTATCAACTCAAGATTCAGGACAATTTCAAAGTGGGTCTGGCACACTGAGTAGGAGGGGCTTTGTTAAGTCAGCTGCCCTTCCGGAAACTCTGCCTAGAGCCTGGTCAGTCTGGCCATCAGGTCTTTCTCAAGTCCCGCAACTGGGTCCCTGCCAAGGCAGGTCTCCACTCTGAGCCTTGGAGGGGCTTCTCTCTCCTGGTGGGATCTAGAAGCCTTGTGGGAGGAACAGTGGGGAGAGACGGGAAACGGCTGGAGCAGAGGGTCACGCAGAGTCCCCTGTAAAAAAAACCCAGCCTCCAACATCTGTAACAAAACTACCCTTTAAAGTGCACAGCTCTCAAAAGAAGAGTTCTGGGTGGGAACCCTCTTACTTCCAACCATGGGGCCTCCTGCCCTCCCATCACAAAAAAGAAAGGAAAAAAAAAACAAAACAAAATTTCAGACAGCTGAACTGCTACTATAAGCTGTGGATCATCATTTTTGGCTCTTTCTTTGTTCCCTCCCTCTGCCACCTGCTCCCAAAGCCTCTCTCCTTGCAGGAGCCAGGGATGAAGAGGAAAGAACAGGGGGCCCTGATATTTGGAATGTTTCTTATCCTGCGCGCACCCCCTTTCTTCCTTGGCCCAGGCCTGCTGCTCCCCATCACAGCACCCCAGTGGGGGCTGTTCTGAAAGGATGCCATGGGGTGACAGGTAACAGACCCTGCCTCGGGAGGCTGCCTTCGTGCCGCCTCTTCCCCACCAACCTCACTGCCCAGACAGCTACCCCCTGCTCGGCATGTGCAAATCCTCTGCTCGCTCACGGTGAGGCCCAGCTCTGGGGTGGAGCCCCAGGCTGGGTCTGGGATAGGTTCATTTCCCCGCATTAGAGCGCCCTTCGATGGACAGCTTCACCTCCTGTGGAATGAAAGAGGGACGGAGCAGTGCAGCCCGCGCCTCCTCCCCTTGCGTGCTGTATCTTTGGAAGCTCGGGGCAGGCCAGCAGGCCTGAGCACCAGGCTCCGGCTGCGAAGGCTCTACCGACCGGGAGCCCTCGCCTAACGGCTGGCTTTTCCCATCACTGTCACATTGCTCTCGGGGTCCCAGGACTGTCCTCTCAGGTCTTTCTCGGGGAGGACCCAGCTGGCCTGGGGGAGCACAGCTGGACTGAGAGACTGAGTTACTGTTCAAGCTCTGTAAACTGATAGAGATGCAGACATCTCCCACCTGGAGCCGATGGCAGGGCAGAGAGAAGAGTTGTGCAGTCCGCCCGGGGCTGCAGGAGGACCAGCCCTGGCCATAGACGAAGAAGGGGTGCTCAGGGGGCACCTCGATGCTCACTTTGCTCTGCTGCTCACCCACCACAAAGTGCAGCATGACAAATCCAGGCCACTGGCTCTCCTGAATGTCCACGACTGTGCTTGAGTCAATCTTCAGCCCCCCACTCACTTCGGCACTGCGCACAAAATCCTGTGTCTGGAGGTCCTCCACCCGCTTCAGCTCCCCCGTAGCCAGCTGGATGATGGCGCCCTTCATGAAATGGGAGGGCAAATGGGAAGAGGTCACGGGAGGTGGCGTTGACTCCTTGTCTGGGAAGGTGGCTCTGGCCTGTATGTCCAAACTTGATGCCACCAGGATCTCCGAACCCACAGGCAGCAGGCCTGGGTCAGTTCCAGCGGGCACCAGGTTGCCATTGGCTACAACCACTGCTTTGGGGAGAGGTCTATGCTTCAGGGGTTCCTGATGGGAGTGAGGGGAGACCCCTCGGGCCTGGTTTTTCTCGGCCATCTCGGCGGCGCTCCTGGCTGGCCCTCGCCCCCCGTCCTGGTGGTCGGGGTTATGGTGGGACAGGTTGAGGGGGCTGGGCTCGTCCTTCCTCTGAGCTGCCACCGCCCGGTAGTCCTGAGAAGCTAAAGCACCCACCACCCGCTGGACCTCGAGGTCAGTGTCCGGGGTCCCTCGGTGTGCTGGCACTGCCACCTCCACCTGTGCAGACTGAGAACCTGAAAACAATTGTCCGTCCACCACACATTCGACCACTGGCGCCAGTCCCTGGCCCTCGCCCTTGCTGCTGGGGGAGTCAAGGGCTTCGCTTTCCCGTCTCACTAAATTCCGATCTCGTGGTCTCTGTCCGTTGGCAGCGGCTGCTTCCAGAGCAGGCTGGCCCTCCTGAGGAGTAAGAACTGGGCTGGCACCTGCGGGGGCGGTTTCATGCAAGGTGTACCCAGCAGGGAGCCTGGACATCTGATAATAAATGGGCATCCGGCCTGGAGCGAGGTCCAGTGGCTGAGTACTTGAGTGATGTGGCAACTGCCCAGGCGAGGAGCTGGCAGAGGGGGCTTTGTTGAACGAATGGGCTGGGGATGAAGCCTGCGGGGGAGGAGTGGCTCCTTCTGCCAGGAGTGAGGCATATGGCACAAAGTGTGGAAGGTGAGAGGTGGCAAGGTTGGCAGAAGGAGAAAGGAGGGGACTCGGGAGGAAATTAGGTGGCACGGCATAAGGAAGGCTGTACGGAGACCCGATGAACTGCAGAGAGGTGGACGGGAGCTGAGCATAGTGGATTGGGGGATAGTGGATTCCTGGATGTTGAATCAGAGAAGACGCTACATTAAATGTGGGGGGCAAGGGGCTCATGTTCACCACAGATGGGAGGCCAGTTGGGGAGAAGGTGGCAGGTGGCACAGCCACCTTATACAGCATGCCATACTGGTCCACCGTCAGACCAGTGATGGCCTCGGCTCCATCACCCCCCAGGCTGACTCTGGCTCCTGCCTGGCTCTGCCCGGCCACCACAACCCCTCGGGACCATTCAGAGGCATCACTGGAGGGTGTGTGGTTAGTTGAGCAGCTGGTGGTTCTCCCCATATCCTCGCTGGTCACGGGGAGGTCTCGTTTCTTTGGTGGAAGGCATTCCTGACTCCTCTCATGAACAGGTTTCATATTGCTTTGTGGTGTTCCTGAAGCCTGGAAGGGGTCGGCTGGCTCCTTGGGGCATCAGAAAGGGCTTCTTTGTGGCTCCCCTGCAACCCTCTGTGCTGTTGGCTGGGGCGCCCACATCTGCTAGGGAACAAATCAGAGGCAAAGAACAGTAACCCAGGGGTAAACCAAGTCAAATGGAAGAGCAGGAACTGCATCCATGGAGGAAGATGGAACCAAGGGGACTGCTGGGAAAAAAAAGAGGAATGAGAAAGAGGCAGACAAGGATGCTACCCACCTCACTATCCAGCCAAGGACATGAAAGAAACAATCACAGAAACCACACAGCTACAAGGACAAGCATTCAAAAATGTGTAACGTAACCTACAGGTCCATGACCCCAGGGAAACCAACAACGTAATGATTAGCTCTGTCTCTGATGGGAACCCTGACTATTCTGAGCCTTTTCCCCTAAGGGGGATTTGAACACATGGTCTTTGCTGCTGGGTCCTCAAGTTTTTCCTTTTGTCATCAAATACCACTGTGCTATCTTCTTTCCTGAATATATGAGCTCATCCTTGCTTCCTTTCCCCAGCCTAATTTGGGTTATGATCTCACCTATCCCCCACCTCCCCCCAGGCCTTATCCTCCTTTGCCTCGTATCACCACTACCCCAAGGACGCAGATGTCAATAGGTCCTGAGGTCTGCTTGTTTTTTAAAAACTGCTGTTCCCTAAATATGTTATGAAAATAAGTATCTTCTTTACCTCATGAAATACTACATTCAAACTTGGGCCTTATGAGGAGAGTGATTGTACTGGCATTTTCTAGAACTTATTTCTCCTTTTCTTCCAAGAGCAACAAAACTCTTCTGACTTCACACAGACTTTGTGTTCCCTAGTCTGGTGAGACTTCTTTTCCTCCCATGGGCCACCTTCAATTTGCCTTCTTCACTCATTCCCTTTCTTTTTCCCTTTGCCAATGGCTCCTTTTCTTTGGTAGGGAGGCTCTAGGGACCACTTCTTAAGATTCTGGTTCCATTCCTCAAAACATGCCTCTTTATGGCTATCTCAGGTCTATGTGATTCATAAGAAAGTTCTCTCTCCCCTTTCTCTATCGCCTTTCATACACACTTTTGTCCATTGTCATAACGTATCATTTTGGTCTGAATACTTGAACACCTATGAAATTTGTCACCTGTTTCTTCCAACCAGGCTTCAGTTCTTTGGCTCTGAAAAAAGATTTCTATGATACTAGAATCTGTTCTGTTTTTCCACTGTTGATTCCAGATGTTTTTCTGCAACAAGGTCTCCAAAGCGCCTCTATTACCTGAGCTTCCAGTGGTGCTTCTGAGAAGCTGTAATAAGAAGCAGTGTCCTCCCCACTGGCTTGGGAGCCTAGAAGACAGAAACAGGAATAGAGTAAGCAGGAGCCTAGCCTAGCCTCTGACCATCCCCAGGATCATGAAGAAAGTGAATTCTAAAGCCACAAGGACATTAAAGTCCAGGAGTCCCTGCCTCAGTCTCTTCTCTAGGGGTAACAACACATTAAATTCTAATTTGTAGGAAGACATCTCTGGGAAAAAAATTCCCAAGTGCCAAACTTCACTGTTTTCCTTAACACCGTATTCTTCATTCTCTACCTGTACCTATTCCGCCAAAGGTTAAATTTACTTCCAATCCCAGTTTCAGGTAAATTCACAAAGTGGAAGACTCAACATTGTCTCCATGTGAACAAAGGGAAGCAGGAAAAAAATCAATCTCACGGATTTCATTTTTATTCTGGGCTAATGAAAACACAGATGTGGAGGTTATTTAAATGAGAAAAGAGGCACTGGAGGAAAAAGAACAATTATTTATGTTTCTGGGCCAGAAAAAGAGGTCAAGAGGGAGTCACTAAAAGGGAAGCCTTATTAACAAATTTCCTGGGTAAAAAAAAACAGGCTCCTGTGTGTGTGTGTAAAATTTCTAAGTGACAACTTTGTACCAAGTGCTGAATCAGGTGGGACAGAAACTGAAAGTATTGTCTTCATCCTCAGGTGCTGCAACAACGGGAAACAAAACTGCTAAACTGTCAACATCTGAATCTATACCTGTGAGAAACATTATGCACTGAAGACCAGAGCCTTAATCTCTGAAAACAGAGAAAGTAATACTGACCAGTACTTGGAGAAATTGTTGATAGTACCCACTGTGCTTTCCAAGTCCTACAGAACACTGCAAGCCTCAAACCAAACTGAAGACATTTCTCTCTTAAGGTCGGCAAGGTGCAGACACATGAAAAAAAAAAGTATGAAGACAGGAAAACAAGGTGGAAAGACAAATTCTTCCTTCCATAAACACAAAGTTACACGGAGGGCACAAGTCTTCCATTCCTTCTTTGCCAGCAGTTCCAGTAACTGAAAAGCTGTTAGCTTTCTCTGTCATTTCCAACAGAAAATGGGGTCACATCTTCCATTCCAGAATGATACTTGCCTCTCATAACGAAAACATTAAAGAAAACCTGCCTCTAGGTCACAGAGGAGTTAGCCAAACAGATGCTAATAAAAGGACTGAAAGAGGCAAAAGGTCTGCGGGAGTAACAAAGAGCCAAGACTGTGCACCAGGTTCCCACAACGCAAAACACATTTTGGAATCTGAAACGTTAGCCTCTTAAGAGGCTCAATGAGGATTTCTCCAGGGCAAGACGCAGCCGGTGGCCCTAACGGAGCTAACGGGAAAGGAGGACCATTCCGGAGAGCTGCCGGAGCTGCCAGCACAGCCCAGAATCAAGAGGTTGAATCCAGCCCCAGACTCAAATTCGCTGAGGGCGAGGAGCTTAGAACAGACAGGGGCTAAGGCTTCCCTTGATCCCCCAATCACTGCCTCAAAAGGGGTAAGGCCCGAAATTGGGAATTCTGCGTTTAGAGAGTGGCGGGTCGACCTTTCAAGCAGAGGAATAAGGGCGAGGCCCCGCAGGCGCTGCTTCCTTGTTTGGGGGCCCCTTCCCGCCCCTAGGACTCGGACACCCCGGGCCGCCAGGACACAGCACGGGGCGCAGGAACCTGAGGCCGCTCTCTGGGCTGGGCCGGTGAGAAGCGATCCGGGGTCTAGGTGAGGCCTCTTTCGCTCCCTCGGTACGCGGGGCAACGGGCTCTGGGGGGCCACTTCCTTCAGAGCACCAAGCCCAGGCCTGCTTGGCCCCAGTAAGGTCGGCGGCCTCAATCCAGGCGACACTCACCGGCCCATCTCACGGCGCTCCCCGGGCTCCTCCCGCTGGTCCCGGAGCCGCCGCAACAGCGGCCGCCGCCATCCCCGGCCCCGGAGCCGCCCCACACCCAGCACCCCCCCAGCCGGGCGCCCGGAGATGGCGTCAAGCGCGCCCCGCCCCCGGCGCGGAGAGATGGCGTCAGGGCCCCGAGTCGGAGAGCGACGCCCAGGAGTACCCCGGAGGGGAGGGGGCTGGCTCCCCGCCTGTTACCCCCAGCGCCCCCTCTGGTGGGAAAACGAACTCCTCTCCCTGGGGCCGGGTCACGTGAATAGGACTGGGCCCGGCCTCCACACTCTGACCCCACAAGGACCCTGCAATCGCTTACCCCAGTCAATTCTGGGGATTCCTAAACAGAACCCCTAAGCGTGGCCCTCAGTGACCCGCGTTTCCTGGACCTCGGGAACTGACTTTGTGAAACCTTCTCTTGGGAACCTCGGGGAACCCAGAGGCGACCCAGATCCGGGAGAGTATTGAGATTCCCCCTAGAGACCCAGAATGAAGATGGGAGCTCTTTAAGAGTTGAGAAATGCCTCTGAGGGGGATGAGAAATGGACCGGAACCAGGGGAAAGTGAAGTTAGTGACTGTGAAAGTCTGAAGAATGAGAGGATGGGGGTTAGTACAGTGGGAAGCAGCTTAGCGGGAAGAGGGCTTGACTACTAGATGAACTGTTTGGTCACCAATCATTGCCAATTAACTAGTCGACTTGATAGTAATATGAACATCTGATTAACTTAAGTGAAAAAAAGGAAATTCTTTGGTGGCTCGATAGTTAGGATCCGTGGCTTTCACTGAGCAGGAAACTAAGATTCTGCATGCTGCAAAGCCCTGCAGCATGGCCAAAATAGAAAAAAGAAAAAGGACACCAATTGATTTATGCTTTGATTACAGCTATGTAAAAAAGTACTTCTACATACAGATGAAAGCTGAACAGAGAAAAAAAATAACTATTGGAGAGACTAGATTCTGAGTAGATTTTTTTTCCTTTTAGTTTCTGCAAACTTTGTTCAGTAAATAATCACTGATTTTTGTTTGATTTTGAAAGTACTACTGGCTAGGCTCTTGCTATTCAGCCTTTGGAAAATCGTTTTACCACTTTAGACTTCAGTTTCCCTTTCCGTGAAATGAAGAGCTTGAACTGGGTGAAGGGGCCGAAATGAAGAGCTTGAACTGGGTGAAGGGGCCAGAGTAAAACATAGATAGGAGAGATCTCAAAACATTTTAAGTGAAAAAATAAGCGAAGATATACATTGTGAGTTCATGTATTTATTTTAAACAACATATAATGTTACAGTTGCATATATTTATGTATTTGTACAGAAGAGGAGTGGAAGGATATGTATCAACTAGTTAACATTGGCTATCTCAGGAGAGGAAAGTGGAACTGGGTGGTGGCCAAGAGAAACAAAAGAGACTTTTTGTTATGGTTTGGATTTTTTAATGAGAATATTAACTTAGAAATAGCAAATGAGCAAGTTAAAATACAAATAAGGTATATGATCTCTAATATTCTTTCTAGGAAACACTTAGGCCTCAAATTTTATATTTTCTTACCTGGGTGGGTCCAAAGAATTATCAAAATTATTGAACACTACACACACACACACACACACACCTACACCCAAGTGGGTAAAACATAGTGACACTACTGATTCGTAGCCATCTAAATCAGCAGAGAACTTTGCTTTCTGAATATTAATATTATACATAACAATTATCTTCTCAGTTTGGCCAAGAAGGAAGTCCTGTAGTTACTCAGGGACCCTGTCTTAGTGCTAACTGGCAGCATGGTTTCTGGTTCATTTCTTCGCTCACAAAACTGGCATTAAAACTGCCAAGATAGAGACCTTTGGACCATCAAAGTGTATTCAACAATAGCCAATTTCTCCCAGATCAAGATATGCACTCAGAGAGCTGGTTTTCAGGCAAAGTTGATGCAAGCAAAATGTTTTTTGGCTGCCAGACATTAACATAATGACATGGTTCAAAGGTGTGTGTCTATTTTTTTAAAGGATGTTCTGAATGGTGAAACACTGGTGATTTCCTGGTTTGATGCTGCAGTCCCAAAAGGGTAGGTCATATCTGCTGTATCTTCTTCTAGAACTCTTTACTCCAAGCAAGCCTCATTTCTTTCATTGTACATATTGATGGTTATTGTTTAGTCAGTAAGTCATATCTGACTCTTTTGTGACCCTATAGACTGTAGCTCGCCAGGTGCCTCTGTCCATGAGATTTCCCAGGTAGGATACTGGAGTGGGTAGCCATTTCCTTTTCTAGCCGATCTTCCCTACCCAGAGACTGAACTCTCATCTCCTGCATTGGCAGGTGGATTCTTTACCACTAAGCCAGCAGGGAAGGCCCACAGGCAGGGTAAGCTCAGACAACTATCCCAACTATTCGTGATGCTAAGGGATCAAATCAGAGACAACTTTGGGATAAAAACTTGGGAAACCACGACATTTGCCACAACAAGAGGAGTAGGTGGCTTTTTTTCATAACGTCTTATCTTCCTGCTTATATGCTTTGGCATGCCAAGGTATAGTTTTAGGAAAGGAACTTCTATCCTTAGATCCTATGGCAGAAATGACAACTAATCTTAAGCATACATGGAAATTATAGAATCTTTAGCAGATTTGACTTTCCCTAGTAACATGTTGGTTCCTGATATAAGATTATTTGGAAAAGTTTTCTAATTGTTTCCAAATGTAGGAACGTGCAGTTTTCAGGCTTCTGCTTGATCTACTTCCCTGTGTTCTCCTTTCCACATGCCTTTAATGTTATGCAACCTCTCCAGGTTCCAGTGGGGATTTCCCTTCCAAATTCATTAATATTTTATTTAGAAGAAGGTCTTATAACTTCTCCATAAGTGACTATTATGTCCTCTGGGGAGGAGAATATCCCTCTGTAGTCTACTTCCTCAGACACTTGCCAGAGACTTTCACTTTTTGTCAGAAACTTCCGGCAGAACTCTCAAAAGTTGCAGTAAAAACACTGATGATTGGAATAAACTGAAGGAGATCTAGCCCTTATTTGAATCATAAGCGTCATATCTGGGGAACTGGTCCACAGAGAAGCAAGTGCATTCAGGCCAGTACTAAGCAGCCAGTAGTTCCTTACATGGGATTTGTTAAATAAATAAATGTGTGCGTGCTCAGTCGTGGCTGACTCTTTGCAACCCCGTGTACTGTAGCCCGCCAGGCTCCTGAATAAATAAAGTAGATGTGGAAAAATTAGAGCCTCTGCTAACTCTCTCTTTGGCTGGGAAACTTCTCAGCAAGGTGATTTGTGAGCTGCTATGCCTTGTGGTGAAATCACGTTCAGCTCTGGCTTCAAAGCTTATGCCCTTCGCGACAACTTGCAGCTGGTTGTCAATCGCCTAGAATTCCTGGAAAAAATTTTTTTAAAAAGTGAGTAAACACTCCAGGCAGCACAGCAAGCTGCCCCTCAGATTCCGGTGCACTTCATGCTGCCACCTCCCAGTACCATGGCATATCTCATAAGACCTTACTTAGCAACTCTGGAATTTAAAGGTATGTTCCTGAATTGTGGGGCTGATTATTACAGTGATCAAATCATTTAAAAGTTTTCAAACACTCTCCTGTATCTTGATTGTCTCAGTACCAATCATGGTTTTGTAAGATGTTAAACCACTGGTGAAAACTGGGTAAAGGGGGTCCTGGGTTCTGTATTACTTCTTACAAACCGCATGTTAACCTACAATTACGTCAAAATAAAAACTTTAATTTAAAAAGAAGTTTCAGGGTTCCCTAGTGGCTCACTGGTAAAGAATCCGCCTGCCAGTGGCTCAGTGGTAAAGAATTTGCCTGCCGCAAGTTCAATCCCTGAGCTGGGACAATGCCATGTGACTGTGCACCAAACTAGTGAGCCTGTGCTCTAGAGCCCAGGAGCCACAACTACTAAGCCCACGTGCTGCAGCTACTGAAGCTTGTGAGCCCCTAGAACCCATGCTCAACAACAAGAGAAGTCACTGCGATGAGAAGCCCACGCACCACAACTAGAGAGTAACCCTCAATTGCTGCAAGCGGAGAAAAGCCCATGCAGCAACAAAGACCCAGCACAGCCAAAAATAAATAAATAACATTTGTTTTAAAAAAATATATAAACAGGTTTCCAGGGAATTCCCTGGTGGTCCAATGGTTAGAACTCTGCACTTCCACTACAGGGGCCTCAGGTTCAATCCTTGGTCAGGGAACTAAGATTTCAAGTATGGCCAAAAGAAAGAAAAATGTTTCTGAAGGTTTAAGATGTAATATTATGTCCAAATGACTGGACTTCTCTCCACCAAAGCACAGTGCTTTATCTAGCCAAGCCTTTTTAGATATGTAATAGCTATTAAGTTTGAGCTCCTGGGGAAATTTTTCTGAAGGAGCTTCCTTAGCTTTTTTCAAACACGCAGAAGATGCTCTTTCTTCTATCAAGTGACAGCTTAAGTCATGTTATACCCATGAATATGAGTAGTAGCTGATTTCTGTTGTCTTCTTTCTGTAATTTATTTTATGTTGCCTTTTGCTCTTTCCTTATTCCAGTGGGTCACATGTGCCATGACCCCCTCAGTAAACTGAGAAACTGAGGATCTCTGATTATGAGAAGGGTTCAGGTGAAATAAGTAATGCATGTAAACACAGTTTTCTCAGTGCGGCATAAATGGCACTATTTATTATTGAATTACTACAGTCTATTAGATTATGGTAGTGGAGAGGCAGATATTACCCAAACTTTTAAACTGATTTTTAGGCATTCTTTAACCAAATCTTGCAGAGGGTGTTTTGGCATTACTTATATAAGGAACCTATGGAAAGTATTCAAAACAAAGGACGTGTAGAGAAATCCAGTGGTACTCATTATTATTATCGTGAACAAAAAGAATGACATTGATGGTGTACACAGAACTTGTGAATTTTATCAACTGTATGTCCAAGTGTCCTTTAATTCTGACAATCAGGGATACATATTATTGTTCAGATATGTTTTATCCTCTAACAAATAAATAAATTTAAACATGGAATGCCTGAGTGATTTGAAATAAATAAAACGAATGAGTGCTGTTTTACCTAAATATATTATTTTTTAAAGGGAGATAATAATCTTGACATCTATCACTCCAGGGTTCTATTTGTAGGACAGACTATAACCTGGGCACCCAATAGATGTTTGCCAATATTAGTACTGGTGTAGCAACAGTTCGGGATTTATCTGAAGCAGTCTAATGGTTTTACTGTGATTTGTCTTCTCTGCAATGTCCATGGCAAAGGCCATTTTCCTACTTTGAACTTAGCTAAGCAACCTTCCAAACACTGAGCTTTGCATTTATTTCAGATTGAACTGCAATCTCACGTCAAGATTTTTCTCAATGACAAAGTAACTCTGTCTATTCACGATTAGAAGGTAAGCATCACTTTTAGAGTCTGGTGGACAGACAGAGTGTAGGTTTGGAGGCTCAGGTTTCCCTGACTTGTGAAAAGCCTATTTCCCCTGGCTCAATCATCAGTTGATAACTCGAGGTGGTAAGACTTCCCTTATCTCAGGGTATTAATCTGGGACAGGTTACATTTGTTTTGTCTCCAACATGACTTATTTGTTCACTCTATGGCATAATGTGGTAGGAAGGCATAAGAATTTGCAGCTTAAAGATTTAGCCTTGAGTCCCAATTTAACTAGTTACTCCTAATCTTGCGAATACGGGCAAGCCATGTAACCTCTCAGAATGTGAATTTTCTCAACTGTAAAATGCAAATAACATGCAAACCTCGCACGGGTATTACTCAAATCAAATGGAACTGTATTTAAGAAAACTCTTTTTTTAAATGCAATAACATGCACTTTCATTTTTAAAATAATTGCTCTTTTTATTGCAAAGATAATAAATGTTCAGTATGGAACATTTTAGAGCATTTATGAAAGGATAAAATAAAAGATCACTTGTTGAAAGACACCCACCCCTCATACACACCCCCTACCCAGAGCAGTGCTTCACAACCTGTAACAGGTGTTAGAATCCAGAGAGCTCCTACAAACATAGATGGTTGGGCTCCATTTCCAGTTTCTGATTTAGTTTTTTTTTTTTTTTTAATTTTTATTTATTTACTTTTGGCTGCATTGGGTCTTCATTGCTGCACACAGGCTTACTCTAGCAGCAAGCAGGGGCTACTCTCTGGTTGCGATGTACGGGCTTCTCCTTTTGGTGGCTTCTCTTGTCACAGAGCACGGGCTCTAGGGCTTGAGGGGCTCAGTAGTTGTGGCACTCAGGCCGAGCTGCTCTGGGGCATGTGGAATCTTCCCGAATCAGGGATCCAACCAGTGTCCCCTGCATTGGCAGACTGGCTTACAACCACTGGACCACCAGTGGAGTCCTCTGATTTAGTATTTCAGGGGTGGGGCCAAGAGTCTGCATTTCGAACAAGTTCCCAGGTGATGCTGATGTTGCTCGTGTAGGGATGACGCTTTGATAATGACCAGTCTAGTTCAAAACACTGATAACTATGGATATATCATGTATCTTAAGTGTTTATTTATTTAAAAACAATTTTTTATTTTTATTTTTTGGCTATGCCATGAAGCTTGTGGGATCCTTGTTCCCCAACCAGGAATTGAAGCTGGGCCATAGCAGTGAGAGCGCAGAGTCCTAACCACTAAGGTCACCAGGGAACTCCCTGTTTTTTTTTCAGTTTTTTGTTTTAAATAAAAACATTATTTCACTATGTCATAAATGGCCTATTTATTAAAAAACTCCTCTGTCGGTTCATTTTCCTAAATGCATGCTTTGTGCTGCAGCAGAGCAGGCCCAGAAAATGGGAAGGAGGTGACTGACTGGCCTCTGGGAAAGAGGAACAAGTTCAGATCAGAGCACATTACCTGATAAGACTATCCCTGGAGGCCATGGAGATCTTGGAGCTGTACTGGGGACCTGCTGCTGGCTCACTTTAGCTTGATCCAGGGCACAGAGTGAGACCTGTTGAACTTGCATCATTTGTCAGGCTCAACAAAATTACAAGGCATTTCTGCTACCTAGTGAGGGTGGCACTGGGCTCTAACTTGTGTGCGTGCTTAGTTGTGTCCGGTTCTTTGTGACCCCATGGACTGTAGCCCACCAGGATCCTCTATCCATGGAGTTCTCCAGGCAAGAATACTGGAGTAGGTTGCCATTTCCTCCTCCAGGGGAATCTTCCTGACCCAGGGATTGAACCCACATCTCCTGCATTGGCAGGCTGATTCTTTACCACTGAGCCACCTGGGAAGTTGGGGCTGTGTCAAAAAACACTGTCTCCACTTAGTAGAGAGCTAGTCCTGCTTGACAAGAATATGTCAGCCCACAGAATCATTTTTAAAACCAACTGGTTGTCTTTCCCCACCCTGAGCCGTAAAGATGTAGTATAAATGTGTAGAAAAGTTAGGAAGTACAGACAAAAAGAATCTGGAGATAAGAATTTCGGTATATTTCTTTCAGTCTGTATATGTTTATCTGAATGCATCTCTGTGTCTGTATATATACTTATATATACTGATAGATACATAAAGGTTTGTGTGCATGCATGTTTAGTTGCTAAGTTGTGTCTGACTCTGCGACCCCATGGACTGTAGCCTGCCAGGTTTCTCTGTCCACAGAATTCTTCAGGCAAGAATACTGGCGTGGGTTGCCATTCCCTCTCCATGGGATCTTCCCAACCAGGGATCAAATTGGGTCTTCTTCATTGATGGCAGATTCTTTACCAGCTGAGCCACCAGGGAAGCCCAAGCACACATTGTCCCAAATATAACTGGCCTAGTAATATGAAAGAATCTAATCCAACTTAGAAGTTTCAACTTTTGAACATCTTAATCATGACCACATACATAATTGAGGACTGATACTCAGCTGGGACACAGGGAGGCGGCCTCCGTAGTTGTTTTCAGGCTGATGGACACTCTCATCATTCAGCATGTTCATTCTGACTGGACAGTGCCTTGTTGAATATGTTGACTATTACCTCTGATATAATTCAAAATACTTATCATAAAATCAGATAATGCTAATCAGAAAATCAAAATATTTTTTCTTGTGTTTATATTTTCTTCATCTTATTCTACTTGGTTCCCTTACCCTCCAATAAGGCTGCCTTATGATACAAGCAGAGCATCTCCTTGTTGCTAAACTATACATCTTTTAAAAATTACGCATTTTACATAACAGAGACAAGAAAAAAGAAGAACTATGATCCAAAACTGAAATACTACTTAAAATCCTTTTGTTTCTTTCTTTGTAGGTGTGTGTGTGACCAGATTTGTTCTGTTCTTTATTTTGCAGCTGATGTGTAAATTGAATGTGAACGCTCTAACTCAGGTTCTAGTGGAGCAGTACCTATAGAAATGGCTAAGAACTATGTGTGTGCATGCTCAGTCCGACTCTTTGCGGCCTCATGAGCTATAGCCTGCCAGGCTCCTCCATGGGATTTCCCAGGTAAGAATAATGGAGTGGGTAGACATTCCCTTCTCCAGGGGATCTTCCCCACCCAGGGATCGGACCCTCATTTCTTGTGTCTCCTGCATTGGCAGGCAGGTTCTTTACCACTATAATGTGCCATTTAAATCCAAAGCAACCTTTATGGTGAGTACTTTCAAGAAGAGAGAACTGACTTAAAGCTAAGATTTTTATTGTGCACTAGATTTTTTTTTTTTTTAACTTAAGAATGTGGCTTCCAGAGTTGTTCTGGCAGGATTGTAAACGGGTGACCTCTGCACCCTTTGTCCACCCACATACTTTTTCTAGCAGAGATGGACTTCTACGGTTAGATGACCCTTCTATTTAATAAGTTGTTAGCAATAGAGGAGAAAACAAAGATGAAGATATCTAAAGTGTTATGCCCAGAAGCATATTTAGTTCTTAAGATCTCTTTATCTGAGATCTTTATCTGAGCATTATTTTACAGTTTAAAAAAATCTACTATTTTTATATATTTAAAAAATATTTATTTATTTTTGGTTGTATTGGACTTTGGTTGCTGCTGACAGGCTTTCTCTAGTTGTGGTGTATGGGCTTTTCATTGTGATGGCTTCTATTGTTGGGGAGTACAGGCTCTGGGGTGCACCAGCTTCTGTATTTGGGGCATATGGGTTCAGTAGTTGCGGATCACAGGTCCAGTTGCCCCATGGCATGTGAAATCTTCCCAGACTAGGGATTGAACCACATCCCATGCACTGGCAGGAGGGTTCTCAGCCACTGGACCACCAGGGAAGTCCTATTTTGCATTTAAATAAAGAGCTCTTGGAATAAAGTCTACAAGATCCAAAGGCACAAGGTACCATCACTGAGCCTTGGTTCAGAGTTTGAGTTCAGTAGTAAAAGGACCCTTATTTAGATCCAGCATTTATTAACTGTGAGACTTCAGGCAAGTGGCTTACCTTCACAAAGACTCAGTTGTCTGGACTGTAAGAAGTGGGGTAATAACATTTAAGAGTTATTAACAGATCTCAAAAGCATGTTGAGATGATTAAATGAGCTAATATGTATAAGGAATTTATATGCAGGGCCTGGCACAGAGCAAACATAATCAAGTTTTGCTTTTCATCCTCACATCATTATCACAGAGAATGGATTAAGCTTCCAAAAGGTGGTCATGAATTTTTTAAGGGCACGAGAAATTTCTCCTTAATGCCTTCAAACTGACAGCATGGACCATGTTGGACTGTGGTTAAAGGGCACACTTGTCTTTTCTGATGCTTTGCTTCCGATGGTTTCCTGAAAAGGGCTCTTTTACTCTTTTTTTTCTCTTCCAAAGAGTTATGTGGTTTGTTGAAAAATGACATGTGAAAAAAATTTAGACAATACAGAAAGGGACTAAGAAGAAGAAAAAGCCACATGAAATGCCACCAGAATTGTGCCTAACAGCTCAGCATCTTCCTCCCTATTCTCTAGGTGATCTCATCCAACACTGTGGGTTTTTTTTTTTAATTTTTAAAAATTATTTATCTATTTGGCTGTGCTGGGTCTTAGTTGCACACAGAGTGTGTGGTAACTCGTTCCCTGACCAGGGACCAAACCCAGGCCCCCTGCATTGGGAGTGTGGCATCTTAGCCATTTGACCTCCAGGGAAATCCCCAACATTGTGGTTTTTAGCCCCACTCTGTGGTAAGGACTTCAACATGTATATCACTAGCTAAGGTCTCTAGACTGACATGAACGGCAAGCTGATGTATTTGCCTGCCTTCCTAATATCTCCTTGGATATTTCAGAGGCATCTCAAACTAACGTGTCCCAAAGTGCTCTTCCAAGAACCTACTCATTCTACAGTTAATGGTGATGCTATGCTAGGGACATATCTTTCTTGACTCGTCCCTTTCTCTCAACCTGACAGTACCCTGAGCTAACATGGAATGATCTCTAGCCTGGATGATTGCAATACCCCCTTAACTGGTTTTTCTGCTTCTACCCCTTTTTCCCCATGAACTGATGTTCAGTGTTTTCTGCTTCTACTCCTTTTCCCCGTGAACCAATGTTTGGAGATCTGGCTAGTACCTAGATCAGGTCGTGTATCTCCTCTGCTTTTTAAAAACCTCCAGTGACTTTTTAATCTCACTTAGGATAATAGGCACCAGCTTTCCTATGACCCAGGAGGCTGCCCACATCCACTCTCACCTCTTTTCTCTGGCCTCCTTCCCTCAGCTTGTTTACTCTGCCTCAGCTACACTGGCCTCCCTGTGCTTCAAACACACACCTGCTCCCTCCTCAGGACCTTTGTACTTGGGGACTCTGTTTTCCAGCTCTCTGCCTGGTCCCTCCCTCACTTCCTTCTGGTCTGTACTCGAATGTTCTCTTCTCTGGGAAGCCCTCCAAAGCTACCTTCTCTTCCCTTTTCACCACTTTATATTTTTTCTCTATTGCTCTCATCTCTGAGATCTAACACACTGTATCCTTCACTTAGTGATCTCATCTGTCTCTCAGCCTGCAACATCAGCTCCACATGAACAGGGACTTTTCTCTGTTTTGTTCGCTGTGGCATCCCCAGCTCTGTGCCTAGTTTATGTTATGGGGTCAACAGATTTTTGTCAAATGAATGAATAAATCCAGAGTTTACCATGGCTAAAATATGAGAAACTTTCTTGTAGACATTGTTGTTGTTTAGTTGCTAAGTTGTGTCCGACTCTTTATGACCCCATGAACTTTAGCACACCAGGCTTCCCTGTCCTTCACTATCTCCCTGAGTTTGCTTAAACTCATGTCCATTGAGTTAGTGATGCCATCCAACCATCTCATCCTATGTTGCCCACTTCTCTTGCCCTCAATCTTTCCCAGCATCAAGGTCTTTTCCAATAAGTTGACTCTTCACATCAGGTGGCCAAAGTGTTGGAGCTTGAACCAGCATCAGTTCTTCCAATGACATATCTATGCATATTGATATCTAGTTCTTAAATATTGGTGCACCACAATGTCTGACCTCATAGGTACTCAAAACATACTCCTTGAAACAGAGAGAAAGAACTATGTAGGCCAGAAAGTCTGAAGTTTGCTCTGTCATTGACTTGCCCTACCTAGACTAAGCTTCATGAGGGCAAGAATCATATCGGCTTGCTTGCTGTTTCTCCCCCCACAACCCCCTCAGGGCTTCTAAGGGTACTTGGCATATAAAAGTGGTAGGCAATATGTAAATATGTTATAAATTGAGATGCCAGTGTGATTCTTGCCTCAGGCTGAAGCCCCAGCAGACCTAGTCAATATTGGACTTTCTGAGGATGTCTAGAAAGGTACTCTCGACAAAAGCGGTGGAACTGTCACAGGGCTAGTTATCTACTTGGGGCATCGCCAGATTAGCATCAAGGCCCTCACCTGTGTCATCTCTAGCCCCTTATTTCTCATCCCTTCCTCCCGAAAGGTCAATATGGTTAGGGAAACTGAATCTTGAATGGGACTACAAATAGTGCTAGAATATATTTCTAAATGGGCTCTCGAATAGTAAAATGGTCTGTTCGAAGTTATGTTTTTGTTTTTGACCCCACCATGAGGCACATGGGAATCTTAGTTCCTGGGCCAGGGATTGAACCCGCATATCCTGCAGGGTAAGCTTAGAATCTTAACTGCTAAACTGCCGGAGAAGTCCACTGTTAAGGTATTTTTAAGGCCAGGGGGCATATTTGCAATCATATTGCTGATATTTGATATATTTTTATGATGAATTCATGAGAAAATAGGGCTATAGTCTTTTATCTACCTCTTGACAATACCACAGTAGAGACTGCAAAGAACATTTTTAAGAGCTGGTCTATTTGAAGTGTTAATGTATAGTGATTTAGATTAGATCTGTTCAGTTTTTCTAGAATGAAAGCAATTTTCTCTTATGTTGAAAATAGTATAAAAATCTCATTTATTTGTGTACATAATTCTGGAGAAGTAAAAAAAAAATCTAAAGAACCACATACGTTAATTTTTTTCTCCTTGTTCCTTCAGCGTGAAGGAAACAAGGAGAAATTGTTTTGTTCTTTTCATCTTGCGAAGCTTTTCTGCCCCATGAAGTTCTCTTTTAAAAGATTTTGTATTTCAGTCATAATTTAACTCTGGTTTTCCTTGTGAATTTATTTGCCTGAACTACTTTGTGTATTGCTCAGCTTCTACTCTTGTAACTCAAGTCCTCTGCTTTACAAATAAGATGAAGAAAGCTTTATTATGGAAAATTTAAATGTACAAAATTAGAGCAAATAATAAAATGAGCTTTCATGTACCCATCCCTCAGTTTCAATGTTTATCAATATTCTACTGCTCTTATTTCATCTACTTACCTCTTCCTAACACTCTTTTTGGAGACAAAAGGAATTTAATTTAAATCTCAAACATTATGCTTTTAATTTTACCTGTAAATACTTCCGTTTATATCTGTAACATATACCTTCTACTTTCATAATATGAAACAATGTTATTATGATGCCCAATATAATGAGAAATAATTCCTTATTATCATAATACTATCTCAAAAATGCACTTTTACAGTTATTTTGTTGAAATCAAGATCCAAAGAGACCCACACATTGTATTTGGTTTATATATCTCTCTTTTGTTTTTCTTTTTTTGGCCACACCAGGGGGCATGCAGGATCTTAGTTTCCCAACCAGGGATCAAACCCATGTACCTTGCAGGGGAAGCATGGAGCCCTAACCAGTGGACCACCAGAGAATTCCTGGTTTTGGTTTGTCTTTTAAATCTTTTCATCTCTAATACTTCCTTCTTCTCACCTCTTCCTTTTTTTTTTTCTTGCCACTTATTTGTTGGAGAAAGAAACCTCTAATTTTCTTTTTTTTTTCTTCTAATTTTCTTAAACTGAATCATCTTTCACAAGTAGCATCTTTAGACTCAAAGATAACAGATTTTCCAATTCTTGTATGAGGCCACAGGAGATAGAAGATGTAAAACCCATCATTGCTTCTAAGGCTAATTTCCCCAAGGCATAAAACAAAACAAACAAACATATACCCATCACCTCAAATAAGAACGAAGCTTGACTGTGTAACTTAAGTTAATTTTAGGATCTATTTATTGGAGGCTGCAGTCCACGGGGTCGCTAAGAGTCAGACACGACTGAGCGACCTCACTTTCACTTTTCGCTTTCATGCATTGGAGAAGGAAATGGCAACCCACTCCAGTGTTCTTGCCTGGAGAATCCCAGGGATGGCGGAGCCTGGTGGGCTGCCATCTATGGGGTCACACAGATTTGGACACGACTGAGGTGACTTAGCAGCAGTAGCAGTAGCATTGGAGGCCTACTATGAACAAAATATGCACTTGGAACTCAAAACTAATTGCTTCCCAGTCATGTTTTTTCTTGCAGAATGACTCCTATAAGAAAAAATGAAAAAAAAAAAAAGATTTGCTTTCTTTACTGGTTCTTGTGAAATAGAGGGAATGCTGGTAGAAGTTGAAATTTCTTAATATGCATGAAGGTATTTCAATTATTAAGACTATCCTGGACTTTCTTGGTGGCTCAGGGGTAAAAAATCCACCTGCCAATGCAGGAGACACGGTTCAATCCATGATCCGTGAAGATCCCACATGCCACGGAGCAGCTAAGCCTGGGCGCCATAACTATTGAGCCTGTGCTCCAGAGCCTGGGAGCCTCAACTACGGAGCCCGCATGTCACAATTACTGAAGCCTGCACAGCCTAGAGCCTGTGATCTGCAACAAGAGAAGCCACCCCAGTGAAAAGCCTGGGCACCACAACTAGAGAGTAGCCCCCACTCGCCCCCAACTAGAGAAAAGCCTTCTCAGCAATGAACACCCAGCACAGCCAAACAATAAATAAATTAATTAATTAAAAACAAAATAAAACTTCTCCTCCGTTAGTGAGAGAAGTTTATTAGTGATTTACCAGAAGTACAGTGTGTTCCTTTCTAGAAGATAACAGCTTTCAAAGTGGATGTGAATCGCAAAGAAATATTTAACACAAAAAGATGTTTTAAAACTACTACCAAACAGAAAAATACTACCACACTAGATTATCCTGGCACATGTTTTGAAAAATTGTGCCTTATTAGAGAGAACTTAAAACGTCTGCCTCCAATGTGGGAGACCCGGGTTCGATCCCTGGGTCAGGAAGATCCCCTGGAGAAGGAAATGGCAACCCACTTCAGTATTCTTGCCTAGAGAATCCCATGGACGGAGGAGGCTGGTAGGCTACAGTCCACGTGGTCGCAAAGAGTCGGACACGACTGAGCGACTTCACTTTCACTTTCAGAGAGAACTTAAAGAACATAGCCAACCAAGTGTAACCACAACTACCATTCGCATGATGGGGGAATTGTCCAGTTTTCCAGCCATATTATATGCTGCACTCTGAAAAGTGACTGCAGCTTACTGTCTTTGAGGCTGGGTTTTCTTTATGGGACACTGTATTGTTGTGACTTTTAATTACTTTTAGAAATGAACAAATGCAGACTCATCCCTCAAACTTCTCCTAAGTCAGAATCAAGAGCCAAGATTGATTCTGATAACTTTATGCTGCCTAGTTTGTTGACATAAAACTTCAAGCAAGCCTATCAACTGATACTTATGGTTGTGAGAAAGTCAATTTTGAAGCTCTTGATTGGTGACTTGAAATGCTGATGAAAATCACATAATTCCTTAGTCCTGAGCTGACTATTTGTTTGGGAATCAGAGCTCCTGGGCACAGATTTTAATATGGCCACCTGTGTGTAGGTCTGAAGTTTTCTCGTTTATGATCCCTTCCATCTCTTGAACTTTATGGTTCTCTGCGTCTCCTTGGGCATCTCATCCTGGCACTTCTTCAAATCCTGGATCATCCTCCGGTGTGTGTGAGTGGCTTGGCAGAGGAGTTTGGTGTTTCCTGAAATGGGTACCAGGAACTGGCTGCCCCAGTTACTGTAGGTGTCTCAACACTTCTTGGACTGCTCAGACTAATTTTAAAGCATCTCGTAGGACTGATTGATTTTAGAGGAACAGGGATGGTGCTATACACTTAAAGGAAAACCAAACCATTTTACTGTGAATCCTTCCAGGCAAATGATGGTGCCCATATTAAGGAAATAAAATTACTCGAGTAGGAAACAATGAGTCAGAAGCCCTGCTCTGTTTCTGGATGGTACGTCCTTCTCTGGTGGTCTCAGTTTTTTTTTCTTCCAGTTTTACTGAGATATAATTACACAGCACTGTATAAGAATAAGGCATATAGCATAATGATTTGACTTATATACATCATGAAGTGATTATCTTAATAAGTTTAGTGAACATTGATCATCTCATATAGGTATAAAATTAAATTGTTTTTCTTGTGATGGGAACTCTTAGGGTTTATTGTCTTAGCCACTTTCATTATCATGTTAGGAAGTCAGAGTTGGCTGTTGGAATATTAATTTTTACATCATTTCTGGTTTCTGTCATAACTGTAGCATTGACTCCTAAAACCTTTTCTCAGGACAGCAGAAACTGTGATTAGGGACCACCCTTAAAAGAATTGTATAGAGATACTTTTTGTCCAAACATTACATAAACATCAGAGGGACTCATTTTACTCCACTTTCAGGCTTATTTATAGATTCGGGTGACTCAAACGATAGCAAAACAGCCCAGTAGAGCTGCTTCTTTGACTCATGTCAGTGTATCTTCTCTGCGATTGCCTCCCCTCTTCACTCTCTTTTCTAGGCTGAGGTGTCTGGCTGCTACTGAATCATTTACAAATCCTGCTGCATCTAAGCCCAAGAGAATGGGTCCCCTCCTAGTCCCATGGATTCCGTCAGACATGCCATGTCTTCCAGAAGCTATCTTTCACTGCTCAAGCACCTAGTGACCTCTCATTTTTCTGCTTCTTTTGGAACTAGGACTTTTCTGCTGAGTAGTAATATCACTGATATTTTTCTGGATTAAAAAAAAAAACAACCTGTTTCCCTCAATGAGATTGTAATTATCTGCAGGGTAGGGACTATCTCTTTTGCAATGTCTATTACAGATTCTATGCACCCAGGTCAGTGTGTTGTAGTGGAAAGACTCAGGAAGTACATTCAGTGAGTGGCTACTGTATGGACTGAAAGATACATCCAAGGTTGGAAGATCTAGATTTGAATCTGCTCTCTGATGCATGAAGGTGTGACAAATCATTTAATTTTCATGAGTTTCTGTTTCCTTATATCTACAATAGGGATGATCATATTTATCCTAATATCTATTGTGCTCTTATATCTACTGGCACTTTGTGCCAGTTGCTGTTTCTAAGTACTTGAAATGTATCTGCTCATTTAATGATCACACCAGCCTTAAGATGCTGATGCTATTATTTTGGGGGGGTGTGGAGCCCCTTGGCACACAGGATCTTAGTTCCTCTACCAGGGATGGAACTCACACCCCCTGCAGTGGAAGTGTGAAGTCTTAACCACTGGACCGCCAGTTAAGTCCCAAGATGTTGATGCTACTATTAATTCCATTTTACAGATGGATATACTGAGGTTCAGAAATGCTCAGAGATGTTAGGTAACTTGTTGCAGGCCACACAATAAAGAGAGGAAGAGCAAATTTAAATCCAGACAGTCTATCACCAGAAAAAAACCTTTTTTTTTTTATAACATTTTTTAAAATAATATTTTAAATTTATTTTTATTGGCTGTGCTGAGTTTTCATTGCTGTGCAGGCTTTTCTCTAGTTGCGGCATGTTGGGGCTATTCTCTAGATGTCACGCTCGGGCTTCTCATTGTGGTGGCTCTTCTTGTTGCAAAGCACAGGCTCCAGGGTGCAGGCTTCAGTAACTGAAGCTTCCAGGCTCTAGAGCAGAAGCTCAGTTGTTGTGGCACAGGGGCTTTGTTGCTCCATGGCATGTGGGATCTTCCCAGCGCAGGGATCAGATCTGTATCTCCTGCATTGGTGGGCAGATTCTTTACCACTGAGCTACCAGAGAAGCCTGAAAGCAACACTTTTAACTATTATGCTATTGGCTCAGACGGTAAAGCGTCTGCCTGCAATGCAGGAGACCCGGGTTCGATCCCCAGGTTGGGAAGATCCTCTGGAGAAGGAAATAGCAACCCACTCCAGTACTCTTGCCTAGAAAATTCCATGGATGGAGGAGCCTGGTGAGCTACAAGTCCATGGGGTCACAAAGAGTCGGACACGACTGAGTGACTTCACTTTCACTTTCACTTTATTGTGTTTGCATGGTTTACCAGCTCATGGTGGGTGAGGAGCAAATGAATCCATATATATTAGAATATTTTTGTAAATTGTAAGACAACACACAGGGGCTTCCCTGGTGGCTTAGCGGTAAAGAATCCTTCTGTCAATGCAGGGTACATGAGTTCCATCCCTGATCCGGGAATATCCCACATGCTGTGGAGCCCTAGAGTCCGTGCTCAGCAACAAGAGAAGCCAGTGCAATGAGAACCCTGCACACTGTAACTACAGTATAGCCCCCACTAGCCACAACTAGAAAAAACCTGAGCGCAGCAATGAAGACCTAGTGCAGCCAAAAATAAATAAATTAATTAAAGTGCTTTTAAAAATCGTTAAAAAAAAAAAAGATCTCCCACCCAACCATTATCTATTCCTAGAAGTTTATTGAATCCTTTCCGGCTATGGCTGTTTTAAAAACAAAAATCTCCTTTAGTATTTGGATCCATAAAACTGCACTATCTTATAAGACTTTTCCCCCCCAAAATGTGAAAGTCTTTTTTCCCAAATAAAAACACAATATGCTTTTTGAAAAAAAATATAATAAAGATAATAAAAGTCCTCTATAATCCCACCATCCAAAGATACTCATTTTTACATTTTAGTTTTATCCTTCAACTTCTCTGCATATACACACTTTTTGGCTTCCCTGGTGACTCAGATGGTAAAGAATCTGTCAGCAATGTGGGAGTCCCGGGTTCAGTCCCTGGGTTGGAAAGATCCCCTGGAGAAGGAAATGGAAACCCACTCCAGTAGTCTTGCCTGGACAGAGGTGCCTGGTGGGCTACAGTCTATGGGGTTGAAAAGAGTCGGACAGGACTGAGTGACTAACATTTTCACTTTTTTCACTTCATACTTTTTACAAGCTCATTTTATAATACCATTTTGTAATGTTTTTGAAAACCTGCCATGCTCATAGAGTTCGAGCTTCAGTTTTATCAGTAGCATGATATTCCATTTTATTGATTTGCTGTAATTTATCTGAAATTTGAGATTATGTTTAAGTAGGTGGAGAATAAGCCTTCCCAATCTTTAATAGCTAGCCACAGAGACCAAAGATCTCAGGAAAATAATCGTACTATATATTAGGTCAATTGCTTTTAATTTTCAGTTGCATTAGGGGAGGAGTTTGGTAATAATAAATATCAATATAAGTGAAAAAATGTAGATGAAGGGGGTTTACATTTTATAATGTCTGTCATTTTCTCTTTAATGTTCTACCACTTGGCATGGTAGCATAGAAGCTCCTTCCTGTTTCTTAAGAAGATAGTTTAACTTTCCTTTTGTGGTTTACAATGGGAAACACTTGAATTCAATTTCTAAGCAAATTTTTGTGACTTGCAAACAGAATGATTTAGGTAACTGTTTTGCAACCTGCAAACTCCTTACTTTTATGGGAGCTCCATATTGTACTTTAGCATGCGTTCATGCAGAACTATACCTCAGTGAAATCTACACTATGGCATGATTATGGTGTTCTAATTTTACACTTTGCTTCCTCCCCTGCAGCCCAGTGGTAAAGAATCTGCCTGCAACATAGGAAACTCCAGCTCGGTCCCTGGGTGGGGAAGATCCCCTAGAGTAGGAAATGGCTACCCACTCCAGTATTCTTGCCTGGAAAATTCCATGGACAGAGGAGCCTGGTGGGCTACAGTCCATGGGGTCCCAAAGAATTGGACAGGACTGAGCTGCTGAGTTTTACACTTTACCTGCTCTGTGATCAAGAGCTGCACTGTGCATGAAGGGGATATGAGGCAACTGAATTCCATAAGCACCAGTTCAGTTCAGTTCAGTTCAGTCGCTCAGTCATGTCCGACTCTTTGCGACCCCATGAATTGCAGCACACCAGGCCTGCCTGTCCATCACCAACTCCCAGAGTTTACCCAAACTCATGTCCATCGAGTCTGTGATGCCATCCAGCCATCTCATCCTCTGTCGTCCCCTTCTCCTCCTGCCCTCAATCTTTCCCAGCATTAGGGTCTTTTCCAATAAGTTGACTCTTCACATGAGATGGCCAAAGTATTGGAGTTTCCGATTCAACATCAGTCCTTCCAGTGAACACCCAGGACTGATCTCCTTTACGATGGACTGGTTGGATCTCCTTGCAGTCCAAGGGACTCTCAAGAGTCTCCTCCAACAGCACAGTTCAAAAGCATCAGTCCTTCAGCGCTCAGCTTTCTTCACAGTTCAACTCTCACATCCATACATGACTACTGGAAAAACCATAGCCTTGACTAGACGGACCTTTGTTGGCAAAGTAATGTCTCTGCTTTTTATTTATTTATTTATTTTTGTTTTGGGAAAACAGCTTTATTGAAATATAATTTTTATACTATACAGCTCATGCATTTAAAAATAGTCAGTTTTTCTTCTGTTCTTACTTCTATTAATCTGCTTCTTAGATTTCCTTCATGTTCATGTATTTGATGTATTTCAGTCTTACATGGTGTAAGGTCAACTTTTTTTGGTTTAAAATAGACTGCAATCTTTGATAAATCAAAATTATAGCACCAGCCTAATTTATTGTTGTTCAGTTGCCAAGTCATGTTCAATTCTTTGAGACCCCACGGACTGCAGCACACCAGGCTTCCCTGTCCCTCACCATCTCCTGGAGTTCACCCAAGTTCATGTCCATTGAATCAGTGATGTCATCCAACCATCTCATTCTTTGTCATCCCCTTCTCCTCCTGCCTTCAGTCTTTCCCAGCATCAGGGTCTTGTCCAGTGAGTCAGCTTTTCGCATCAGGTGGCCAAAGTATCGGCGCTTCAGCATCAGTCCTTTGAAGACGTATTCAGGGTTGACTTCCTTTAAGGTAGACTGGTTTGATCTCCTTGCTTTCCAAGGAACTCTAAAAAGTCTTCTCCAGCACTGTATTTCAAAAGCATCAATTCTTCAGTGCTCTGCTTTCTTTACTGTCTGGCTCTCACATCCGTACGTGACTACTGGAAAGACCATAGACTTGACTATGCAGACCTTTGTTAGCAAAGTAATGTCTTTGGTTTTTAACACACTGTCTAGGTTTGTCACAGCTTTCCTGCCAAGAAGCAATTGTCTTCTAATTTCATGGCTGCAGTCACCATCTGCATAGATTTTATAGTCCAAGAAGAGGAAATTTGTCACCGTTTCCACCTTTTCCCTTCTGTGTGCTGCTAAGTTGCTTTAATTATGTCCGACTCTTTGTGACGCTGTGGACCGTAGCCCACCAGGCTCCTCTGTCCATGGGATTTTCCAGGCAAGAATACTGGAGTGGGTTGCCATTTCCTTCTCCGTCTCTGCTTTTTAATATGCTATCTAGGTTGGTCATAACTTTCCTTCCAAGGAGCAAGCGTCTTTTAATTTCATGGCTGCAGTCACCATCTGCAGTGATTTTGGAGCCCCCCAAAATAAAGTCTGACACTGTTTCCACTGTTTTCCCATCTATTTCCCATGAAGTGATGGGATCAGATGCCATGATCCTAGTTTTCTGAATGTTGAGCTTTAAGCCAACTTTTTCACTCTCCTCTTTCACTTTCATCAAGAGGCTTTTTAGTTTCTCTTCACTTTCTGCCGTAAGGGTGGTGTCATCTGCATATCTGAGGTTATTGATATTTCTCCTGGCAATCTTGATTCCAGCTTGTGCTTCTTTCATAAGCATTCTGCTCCCCAAATCATTTGCTCTCGGTTTATAGCACTCTGAGTGTGGGGAAGGGTGAGTGGGTGTGTACCAAAGAGAGGAACCCCAGTGGGGGAGGGGAGAGGCAGGTCGTTTAGCAAGTTTCAGCTTCTCTGAGCCTCAGTCTCCTTGTTTGTAAAACTAAGTTCCTTAGGCTTGTCTAGTCTGACTCAGGAGGTTGTCTCAAGGGTCAAATTAGATTATATATGAAGATGGGATATCAATCTTTAATAATAAAAAGTGATAATTACTATTATTAGGCCCTTGGCCTCCTTTCTTTACAGCTACTTGGCATGCCCCAGTAGCTCAGAATGAAATTGCACAGGCAGGGCTGCTCAATTCAGTTTTTGTTAACTGTTTTGAAATTCCCTGCATGAAAATGGCTAAGGACAAAAAGTACAACCTCCTGCCTGTGACAGGTCCTAAACTCAAGATCTGTGGTTAGTTCTGTTCTCTTTGTCATCTAGCTAGGTGCTCTGCTTTATTCACTTTCAGGAATACTTATTGCCATTTCATCTGAAGGAATATTAGGTCACCTTTTCTTTGAATGGGCAATGATATCTGGGCTCTTTTTATGTTCACATGGAAAATACTCGTGTCAGGGTTAGTAATTATTTATCAAGCCTAGACCTGTACGGTTGGGCTGTCTTCAGCTCAGGTCATTGGTACATGGAGTCACAGTTGGAAAGCCCATTCTGGAATGGTTTTCAGTTCAGTTCAATTCAGTCGCTCAGTCGTGTCCGAATCTTTGCGACCCCATGAATTGCAGCACGCCAGCCCTCTCTGTCCATCACTAACTCCCGGAGTCTACCCAAACCCATGTCCATCGAGTCGGTGATGCCATCCAACCATCTCATCCTCTGGCGTCCCCTTCTCCTCCCGCCCCCAATCCTACCCAGCATTAGGGTCTTTTCCAATGAGTCAACCCTTCGCATGAGGTGGCCAAAGTATTGGAGTTTCAGCTTCAACATCAGACCTTCCAAAGAACATCCAGGATTGATCTCTTTTAGGATGGATTGATTGGATCTCCTTGCAGTCTACCACTAGTACAAATCTTCTCTTTTTACAATGAGGAGACTGAGACCCAGAGAATCTAAATGTCTTGTTCAGTGCCAAAGGTTGACAGATGATAGAGTGCTTGAAATCTATTCTTCTGTGACATCCTCTCTTATTTTTATAAAATTCGTTGCAAAGATGACATAAAACTTCAGAATCCAAGACTACTTGGAGCATGTTCCTAAAGTTAACCTACAGAGAAAGCTAAGGTCTCAAAAGTGATAGGTAAGAATTTGGGGTTCTGGTGGATTAGGATCAGGTCGGCCAGCCTCAGTATTCTCCGCCTCTACCTGCCTCGCCTCCCCATTTCCTCCGCTACCTTGCTAGCCCCACCCTTTTCAGGTGGCTCCGCCACTTCCTGGTAGCCCAGCTCCCACCCCACCGCAGGCGGAACCAATGTTCGTGGGCTCTGGGGTCCACCGGGTCTTTCTCGCTCAGACTCTTCGCAGCGGTGACTCGGCAGCAGCGTCTCGCGTCATCAGTGACAGCCCCGAACCTTGCTACGCTTTGCGTCGCTCTTCCAGGAGCAGTCACCTCCTCCTTGGCAAATAGTCCTCGGTGGGGTCCGAGTTCTTGGATAATAGGAGAGGGGAAGCACGAGAAGTTGCAGTCTGGGGACGCGAGACCGACAAGAAGAGAGAGATAGGGACCTAAGTTTCTGTGATAGTGTGCAAAGTTAGTTAAAAACTCCTTCCCACCTAAGATCCCTCCGCCTGCAGTAGCGGTGGTGAGGCTGAGGGAGCCGCCATTTTGGATGTTCGGTTCCTGCTGCCACTGCTGCCGCCGCCCCCGGAGCTGCTGGTTTCATTCGAGGTTTCGGGCCGGTGAGTGTCAGTCGCGGCGCTAAGAGAATACTTCTTGTTTTACTCCGCGCCTGCCGGGAGCGCTCGGCCGGAAGCTTCCTGTCTATCCCAGGGGTCCGGTCCTAGATCGTGGAGGGTGAGAAGAGAGGACAGATTCTGGGCCAGGAGGGGCCGGGAGCACAGGGGTTGTTCCGACTTCTTGAGGGCCACCCCAGAGGCCTCAGACCCGGAGGCTCCGCACGCGGCTGCGTCCGTGTTATGGCGTTGCCCGGCCGGTGCGGGCCTCCTTGGACCCATTGACTTTCTCAGGCTGCACTCCTCCTTTGAGGACTCATTCAGAGAGCCTGGGGTTAGCGGGGCGGGTCCCACCTCCGCGTGTCTTCTGTGTGCCACGTATCAGTGTTCTTGTATCTTGCATCCTAGTCAGGTCTTTCGTGAAACTCTCTTCTGTATTTCAAAATACTCAGTTAATCGTTGTCTGCACCCGCATTGCCGTTCTCTTTGAACTGGACGTCGGCCTCGCCTCTAACCTTCCGACCAACTTCTTTCCTAATTTTCTGGGGGTCCCCCCCTCTTTTTTCTTAAACTCGCCTGCGAACACAATTGGTTACCCTTCTCTCAAAGTCCTGATCCTGCAGACATCAGTTATCAATAATTCTCCCGATTTTCTTGGCGGCTTGACAGAGTCGGGACGGTTGGTTGTGTTTCTCAGTTAGGGTTCGGTGTAGGAGATTCGTCGAACCATTCGCTCCGAGTGTACTTCAACAGTACATGTTTATAAAGCTGAGTAAAGGGCTTTTGGGGGGAAGGTGGTAGGGAGAGGCTGTCAAATGTTTTCTCATTTGTGTTTTCTCATCCCTTCCTGGCCTGAACACGTAGCTTTTGGGTACTTTTTGACACTTAACATATTTTTCTTGATGCTGTGTATAGTATCCCTGCCCAGGGCATCCTGCCTGTGAAAAAGAATCTTAGTCTGACATTGGTAGAAGGGAAAGGAACGTTTTTTTAGATACTGTCGGGATTAGTTAACAGAGAAGAGAGGAGTGAGGATTTCTTGGTGATTTTAACTTTCAAGTGGTTTGTACAGTAGTGTTCATTGTTGACTAACTCCGAAAAAATACTTGGATTCACTTCGTGTATGGTATTTTTCTGGGGATAGTTGGATTTTAAATATTCACTTTTACTGTTCCCCATAATGCTTATCATACTGTATACGCTTTAACTTTTGCTTTAAAAATATAGACTCTCAAAAAAAAAAAAAAATAGACTCTCCAGGCACCGGTAATTTCTTCAGTTTCATTCTATTCTTAAGGTATGTTTGCAGTATAGTATACTTGAATAAAAAGCATTTCACTGTAATTTACTGATTATTTCCTATAATTTAAGTTAGGTGAGTGTGACTGAGTCGCCTCTGTTTCACCTCAGCCTGGGTTTTCACATCTGCAAAAGAGAGATGTAAATTATTTGAGATGGTACCCTAGTGACTGCTGAAACTTAAATTTATAACTTGAACTTGACCAAATCTTTCAATACTTCTAATCCATGTATAAGTGCATTATTCTTATCAGGTAGATAAATTCCTATATTAGTCATATGATGTCTCAATAGAAGAGTGAATGTTTCATTGTAAATAGTCAGTGTTCTTGGTATTTGTTTTCAGGAGACTTTTCAAAAATGTGTTATTTACTGTTTGTATATTTACTCTAAAGCTATGGAGTCTCTTTTTTCGTTTAAAGGGCTGTCTAACAAGGTACATGGAATCCTCACTCAGTTCAGTTCAGTTCAGTCGCTCAGTCGTGTCCGACTCTTTGCGACCCCATGAATTGCAGCACGCCAGGCCTCTCTGTCCATCACCAACTCCCGGAGTCTACCCAAACCCATGTCCATAGAGTCAGTGATGCCATCCAACCATCTCATCCTCTGTCGTCCCCTTCTCCTCCTGCCCCCAGTCCTACTCAGTCATATACTGGGGCTTGAATCTGCCCACGGTGCTGGAGACCTGGGTTCGATCCCTGGGTTGGGAAGATTCGCTGGAGGAGGAAATGGCAACCCACTTCAGTATTCTCACCTTGGAGAATCCCCATGGGCAGAGGAGCCTGGTGGGTTGCAAAGAGTCGGACACCACTGAGCAACTAAGCATAGCAGCACTCATATACTGAGTATCCCCTTGTAGTTGCTACTGAAATGTTCATTTCTGAGTTATACTATCAAATACTCCCAATATTAAATATTGGGAGAGCTATCAGATGGGTGTTAACTTAGTTCATTTTATGGTATTAAGTACTGGTATTTAAATGTCATTCATTCTTAGGTAGTTTGTATTCAGTTGAAGAAAGCATCCTTTTGCCTTGCAAATGATGTGTTGTTTATTTTAGTGCACCTTTGATTGATCATACTTGAATGTCTACTTAGTCTAAGGGATTGTTGGGGTTCCATACTTGAAATAAACATTGTTTAGGAAACCTTAATTTCTTTTGGAGCAGTTGCTTGTTCTTTGATCTGTTTCACTGACAGCAGTTCTAGATTTGAAGATGAATTTTAGAGTGAAACTATAAAGTACAAAAATTGTCAGCAATGCTTTGGTGATATTTCATCTTACTATTTATTTTTAAAAGTAGTCTTGAGTCTTGAGGTTAGTCGTGTGCAAAAACAAAAACTTAAGTTTTTATGTGATTTGTAATAATTCTATGCAAATTGAAAAAATTGAACAAATATTTTCCAAAAGATTATTTTTAATTAAAAAAATGGAATTGGGAAAACACATACCAAAACAGATTATCAAAATGCTTAATCTCCTTATTTGCATTTGATGAGGATTTAAAAGTTTTGTATATACAGCAGGATGTAATTGATATCAAAACTTCAAAACTAATTTGGATTTAGCTTCAGAAAATCTAAAAACTATTACCTTTCTTCAACCTGCAGCAACTTGTTTTATCTGTTTTAGGTGCTTGTCGTTCGGTCTTCCTTTATGAATTGTTTTCAGTTCTTGATTTTGACTTTCATCCTTTTGTTACTTGTTCAGTTTCTTTCATGCAGGATGATATTACAGTAGCTATGTGTTTGTGGCTCAATAGTGTCCGACTCTTTGCGACCCCATGGACTAGCCCGCCAGGCTCCTCCGTCCGTGGAATTCTCCAGACAAGAATACTGGAGTGGGTAGCCATTCCCTTCTCCAGGGGGATCTTCCTGACCCAGGGACCAAACCTAAGTCTCCTGCATTGCAGGCGAATTCTTTACCACCTGAGCGGTAAAGAATCTGCTTGAGCCACTGGGGAAGCCCGTTAAAGTAGTAAGCAGTTTTAAAATTAAGAGAACATATAGATTTATGTAAGCGCGTATATTTGTTGGTTTACAGGTTTTGAAAATCATTTTTGGCAAAAAGTATTAGGATTCTTTCATTTGCCTTTTTGTATAGAAAATTTTGTTTCAGTAACAGCATCATTTCTACATTTAAAGTACATATAAGGTTTTTTTTCACTGAAGGAGTCATCTAAAATACTTAATTTGCTATGAATTCTGGTCACTAGAACAATCTCTTGTCCGAGTTTGAAGGGTCCAAAAGTGGAAGAAAAAAAAAAAACCCACACCTGCCAAACTTGTTGAGTCAGTATTAACTAACACTTTTGTACAAAAAGGGCAAGGGTTAGGATAATATGATTAAAATGAGAAATGCTTTTTTTTACTAGGTACTTTGAAGTTTTGCCTTTTTTGGTGGGGTTTTGTTTTGAACTACTCAAACTATTGGAGAAGAAAATTAATGAGTTATAAATGTTGCCAGTGAAAAACAGTCTTAGAAAAAAGATTTTTTTTTAAAAGATGAAGAAAACATATGTGACCTTTGTACTTTATTAATAATTAAAGAAATCTTAAAGGCAAGTAGTTTTCACCCCCCTTTCTTTGTTGTTACTGTGCAGCAGTCACAGTGTAACCTGATAATTAGTTGCTTTGCTCACTCCAGTTTGCATGTGTAGCTGATTGTGTTTGGCTGAGCATCCTAGGCTGTGCAGCTTGTCTGGCTTTGAGATTAATGTTCTAGATTCTTGGAAAGAGCAAATATGAGAAAGACATGTACTTATTAATCCTTGGAGATGTGAAATATTTGTAGTCTCCTCCTTGTCAGCCTTTGGGTTAACATTAAGACTGTCATAGCATAGATGGTGTACACTATTTGATCATAAGATTTAACTTTCGTAAATGATCACACAGTTGTACAACTCAAAGTAAAAGAAGTTCCACTAGTGTTTTTACATCTCAGTTTAGTTTCTGCTTACTAAACCTCACTCTTGGGAAATTGTTCAGTTTCAAGGTGAAGAGATGGAAGGGAAGTTAATTTTTTAAATTCCTTTCTAAAGTCTGCACAAGAGATTCCCTTCTCACTTTTTGAAATTTTTGAAAACATGATACTTTTAAAATATGGTGAAAATACTGGTTTGAGATGAATGGGGAAGCTAACTGAAAAAATAGGTACACTGTGTAGAGTTAATTGAATCTTTGTAGTTATTGTTACGGATTTTGGGGTCTGAGTATTGAAGGAAAACTATTGTAAGAAGAAAGAGCCTTGGGATTTCCCTAGTGGACCAGTGGTTAAGACTCTTTGATTGCACTGCAGGAGGCTTGGGTTCGATCCCTTGTTGGGGAACCAAGATCCTAGTTGTGTCGTGGTGTGGCCAAAAAATAAAAGAAACAAGAAACAAATAAAAGAAGGAAGAGCCTCTTTTTCTAATAGTCGCTCAGTCGCTCGGTTGTGTCCGACTCTTTGCCGCACCATGGACTGAAGGCTGTCAGGCTCCTCAGTCCATGGAATTTTCCAGGCAAGAATACTGGAATGAGCTGCCATTTCCTACTCCAGGGAATCTTCCTGACCAAGGGATTGAACTTGTGTCTGTTTTGTCTTCTCTGTTGGCAGGTGAGTTCTTTACCAATGAGCCACCTGGGACTCCTTTCTGTTAGTACTCAATCAATGTATGTGACTTTTAAAAATGTGTATTTCTATCAGTGAAGGCATGGGCACTATATTTTCTTTAGAAGCTTTACATGATGGAAGTTTAATAAATGGTGTTCATTATTTAAGAAAGTAGAATGAGGAAGTTGCTTATAATTTGACTCTACTAGCATTTAGTTGTGTTATTTTATTTATGCACACTGAACTTTTGTTGTTCCTTGAACACTCAAGTGTTCTTTCATTCATTGTACCTGTTCTGCTTATACCTGGAAAGCTTTTCTTTCTCCCTTCCAACTAGTGAATCTATTCTTTCTTCCTCTCTACCCCAGGCAAAGGATTGTAGTTTGTTTGTTTGTTTTAATGTTTGTGGAATTGTTTACTTGTCCTGATCTTCAAAGGACAAGAACTATCTAATTTATGGCATCTCTAGTACATAGCATGTGTATGCATGTAGAGTCCCTTCAGCCGTGTCCGACTCTGTGTGACCCCATGGGCTGTAGCCTGCCAGGCTCCTCTGTCCATGGGATTCTCCAGGCAAGAATACTGGAGTCGGTTGCCATGCCCTTCCTTCAGGGGATCTTCCTAACCCAGTGGTCAGACTCAAGTCTCTTGTGTCTCCTATATAGCAGGCAGATTCTTTATCCACTGAGCCACATGGGAAGCTCGTAGGAGTTTACTGCAGGTCATTTACTTGCGACTGATAGAGTTGATGTTATTGAAATTTCAGATTTAGAACATATACAAAACCTATCTGTGTGTCTTTGGAAATATTATTTAGATATTTAATTCCGAAATGGATAGTTTCCTTTTCTACTGTAATTTACTCAGACCCTTTGTTATGCCCAAGTTTCAAGTGACAGCAAAGAAATTTGCTCTGCCTGCCATCTTTCTTCTTTCTTTTGAATACCTGTTACGTAATTCATTATGCTCAGGGAACTCATAGTAAGCTGAGAACTTCAGTCTTTTCCCTCAAAATGGGAATATGTTGATAGTTTAGTGATTTGTTATCAACTTCCCCCCTGTTTTTGAAGAACCTACTTTAACAGTGCTGAGGCGTTTTAAAAAAGTTCTTAATCTATTTACAAATAATAGATGTCCACTGTAATAAATGAAAAAAAACTAAAGACATACTTCTAAAAAAAAAACTGTTCATTTCCCCAGCCCCTTTGTTTTTATTTCCCAACCATTTTACCAGGTTTTGAGTATACTTCAGTATTTCTCTCCATGCATGGTTAAGTACTGTATATGCAACATTAATGTACATACATGGGGTGCTTTGTTTTTACAAAGGGTAGATCATACTTTTTATGTTACTCTGTAACTGAAACTTAACACATCATGGTCAGTAAGTATAATTCTACCTTGTTTTTAGAGGGGTGGGATGGAAGGGTGGAAGGGAGGCTCAAGAGGGAGGAGATATATGTATACTTATAGCTGATTTATGTTGTTGTACAGCAGAAACCAACATGGCATTGTAATTATCTTCCAATTAAAAAACTTAAAAAAAGAAAACCCTATTATGTCTCACAGTGTGGATGTACTCTACATAATTTATTCAATCATTTTCTTGTATACATTTAGGCTGTTTCTAGATTTTTGCACTACAAACAGTAGTGCACTAGACATCCTTTTACATGTTTCTTTATTTGCTGATGCTCTTATTTCTATAGAGTAGAATCTCTTAGGTGGGATTTCTGAGTTAAAGGAATTATATTTTAAATGTTACTGTTGCCAGATTACTCTTGTAGTAGGTTGTCATAATTTCCATCTCTACTAGCAGTGGGTTCTCCAATAACGTCACATCTTTAGATGACATTACTTAATTTAATTTTTGCTGGTCTGCTAGTTGCTAAATGGCTTCTCAGTTTTGTCTTAATTTTAATTTCCTTGATTATTGCTGGAGCTAGCCTCTTTTAATATGTTTTGTGGTCTTTTGGATTTCCTTTACTGTGAATTGCCTGTTCATGCCCTTGCTTCATTTTTCTTTTTCTCCTATCTTGCAGGAACATCTTATGGTATATTAATTCTTTGTTGTATAACATATGAATTTATTAATCTAGAGTTAAATTTTATCTGGTATAAAATAAGGAATCTTATATGATTTTTTTTTTGTATAGAGAGCCAGCTGTGTCCAGACTAAATAAACCATCCTTTCTTCAATGAATTAAGTACTGCCTTATCATATGTTAAGTTCCCATATATGTTTGCTCTATTTCTGGATGTTCTGTTTTACTCTTCCTGTACCATTATTTTACTGTTTTGAATATCATAGCTTTACATAGAAAGTTATGCTCTTGTTAAGAAGAGCTCCTGTCACTGTACTTTTCAGTTTTTTTGACTATTCTTAAATATTTATTCTTATCTATATTGGTTGAATATAATTCTGTTGAGTTCAGAAAGCCTCAAAAAAGCCAATTCAGTGTTTGGAATTGTACTATATTCATATATTAATTTTGGAAGGCCTGACATTTTTAAGTGATGATAACTTTTCCATATTATAATGTTTCCATTTATTGAGGTCTTATTTTAGTTTCTTCAGTAAAGATTTTGTAGATTTAATAGTTGTCTTCATCTAGTTCGTATACCTTTCTTGCTAAATTTATTCCTAGATATTTTACAGTTTTTGACTCTGTTATCAGTGGGACTTCAATGCTCTCCCCCCCCTCCCATTTCTGCTAAGTCGCTTCAGTCGTGTCCGACTCTGTGCAACCCCATAGACGGCAGCCCACCGGGCTCCGCTGTCCCTGGGATTCTCCACGCAAGAATACTGGAGTGGGTTGCCATTTCCTTCTCCAGTGCATGAAAGGGAAAAGTGAAAGTGAAGTCGCTCAGTCATGTCTCCCATTTCTAACTAATGTCAAACATAGGTTAAAAATGAATCTTTCATTTCCTATAGACCAGTGCTTCTCCTCCTCACCCACTTCTTGGCTATCTCAAATTAACAGAACTTGGATTCGTGAAGAATATGCTAGGAAAAATTTGTTGTCTTAGTATTAAGTCACTTTCTCATAGCTTTCTAAAGTCATCTGTATAAAAGTGCCCATAGATAACTGTGACTCTGTCCTTTTAGGATGAGTGTCACCTTTTTATTTTGAAAGTTTGCAGTTTTGCTTTATTTATCCATTCTTGTGGTTTTTGTTAATTTGGATCGTTAAAGCAAGAATTCTCAAATTATGCATGTTCATTATATGAAAGATATCAAAATATATGGAAGTTAAAGCACCTATATTCACATTAGGTACAGAGATCTCCCTTAAGATTTATCTTACCTTTTCAATTCAGTTCAGTTCAGTCGGTCAGTCGTGTCTCACTCTTTGTGACCCCATGGACTGCAGCACACCAGGCTTCCCTGTCCTTTACCAACTCCTGGAGCTTGCTCAAACTCATGTCCATCGAGTTGGTGATGCCATCCAACCATCTCACCCTCTGTTGTCCCCTTCTCCTCCTGCCTTCAGTCTTTCTCAGCATCAGGGTCTTTTCCAGGGAGTCAGTTCTTGGCATCAGGTGGCCAAAGTACTGGAGTTTCAGCTTCACTATCAGTCCTTCCAATGAATATTCAGGAATTCCTAATTTCCTTTAGGATGGACTGGTTGAATCTCCTTGCAGTCCAAGGAACTCTCAAGAGTCTTCTCTAACACCACAGTTCAAAAGCATCAGTTCTTTGGTTCTCAGCTTTCTTTATAGTGCAACTCTCACATCCATACATGACCACTGGAAAAACCATAGCTTTGACTAGATGGATCTTTGTTGGCAAAGTAATGTCTCTGCTTTTTAATATGCTATCTAGGTTGGTCATAGCCTTTCTTCCAAGGAGCAAGCATCTTTTAACTTCATGGCTGCAATCACCATCTGCAGTGATTTTGGAGCCCCAAAAAATAAAGTCTGTCATTGTTTCCCAATCTGTTTGCCATGAAGTGATGGGACCAGATGCCATGATCTTAGTTTTCTGAATGCTGAGTTTTAAGCCAACTTTTTTACTCTCCTCTTTCACTTTCATCAAGAGGCTCTTCAGTTCCTCTTCGCTTTCGGCCATAAAGGTGGTGTCATCTGCGTATCTGAGGTTATTGATGTTTCTCCTGGCAATCTTGATTCCAGCTTGTGCTTCATCCAGCCCAGCATTTCACATGAGAGTGCATCTTACCCTTTAGGGCATATGTTTAAAAAAATTAAGATTTTATTTGAAGCATTTTGTGACCGTTTTTGATAATTGAGGCCTCTATGGTATGTCTTTGCTAATATTAGGGTTAAGAGAGTGAAAAATTGCTTTTTATTTTATTTGTGTCAAATTGATCATGTTCATCTGTCATTGTTTATTTGGCCTTTATTACTTTTCATATGAATTAAGGTGACTGAATGATTCAGTAGGCATATTTACATTTATATATATCTAATTTTAAAATCTCAGGTTTGGTGAGTTTTGCTTATGGATAATTAAGCATAAAAGAAGATTCCTATAACACTGACAGTTGAGGGACAGTTGAGCTTAAGATCTTGTAGAGGGATACCAGGTGACTGCTTAGACAGGGTGTGGTGATATCCTAATGTGGTCACACATTTCACAGCCTTCCCCTTGAAGATCCAGAAATTCCATTTTAGTATTTCACCTAGGAATGATTCATCCTGATCAGACTCACTGATGTGTAAGTTAGGATAACAGTGTTGTAATTCATAAAGGGTTATGCTTTTCTATTGAATTACCTGTATCTACTTTGTGGGGTCCTCTGTTCCTTGTATGGAGGTGTTTGGGAGACAAGGTACTTCAGAAGGTGATTAATAATCAGAAAGTTGCATTGTGAGCCTGAAACCAGATCCTATAAAGTTGGATGGGCTTGAGTGTTTTATCATTCTAGGCCAAGGTGAAACTTGATGAAAGAACTGTCCCTGTCCGACAATGGTGTTTTGCCTCTCCAGAGACCAAACTACTTATCCCCAGATTTAATCTCTTCTATCAAACAGTGATGTACTAACACTGGCCACCCCTTTTTCTTCATTCTGTAGAATATTTCCTTTTTATGAGCACATTTCTTCATACAGGAGAAATAGATGTGTGCTGCTTCCACCTCCCTGCCCACTTTACCCCAAAGAAAGAAAACCACAAAAACACAGACAGTGAGAGAACTCAGCTAAGTCAGATTAATGACAGGTAGTGTCTGTAATGGAGAAGGCAATGGCAACCCACTCCAGCACTCTTGCCTGGAAAATCCCACGGACGGAGGAGCCTGGTAGGCTACAGTCCATGGGGTCCCGAAGAGTCGGACATGACTGAGTGACTTCACTTTCACGCATTGGAGAAGGAAATGGCAAGCCACTCCAGTGTTCTTGCCTGGAGAATCCCAGGGACGGAGGAGCCTGGTGGGTGCTGTCTCTGGGGTTACGCAGAGTCAGACACGACTGAAGTGACTTAGCAGCAGCAGCAGCAGCAGTGTCTGTAAGATACATTGTAAAGTAAAAATCTGATTGAAGCATAATACTGTTGATTAGTTTGGTTTAAGTTTCTTACTATTAAGTTTTCTTACTATTTTGGTCATGGTATTTTTGCAAGTTTTAAATATACTAAAGCAATTCAGATATACATATGAGATAAAAATCTGAAATAGGGGTTTTGTGTGGAGTGTAATTTGACAGTATAGGTCATATGAAGAGTGTGAGAGAGAAAGCGTGGTACCTTCTTTTGGAGGGTTTTGTCCAATGTTAATTTGGGTCCCTTGAGCACTATCAGCCATACTTACAAGTCTGTGATTGGTGGTAAAGTTAACAGAAATCTTAATTTCTTTTCTTACAGTTTATCAAGAAAGATTTCTAGTATAGTATGTGGCTAGGAAAGGAATAATTTTCATATTGAAAAATCACTTTTAATTTAGGATTTATTTTTAGATTTAGAGCTCGAATACCTTTAAGTTTAGAGGAAGCAAGAGCAGATAGCAGTGGGAGTCCCACCCTTTATATATTTGACTGTTGTCTGTCAGCTCAGAGCTCACAGCCAGGGAGTGTGAGTTCAGAAATGGGAAGAAAGTTAACTAAGTATGATAGAATAGAGGACTGGGTTAAGTCCTGATGCCTTTTCTATAGCTGTTAGTATCCAGTGCCCTTTATTTTGTATGCTCTGGAAAGAACAAGTACCTTTTCTTTAAATAAGGGTTTTCTACTCTTTAGAATTCAGTAAATGCAGTATTTATTCAGTTCCTACTCTTTAAGGCAAGGGAATATAAGGAATAATAAAATAATCAAGAATCAGGCTTTAGGGAGCTTATATTTGAGTGGGAAAAATAGGTATTTCAGAGAAAAAAGGTGATCATGGCTTGGAGATGGTATTGATGGTTTTCTCCCACAAAGGGTTTTGTGGAAATTTTGGAAAGTAACTGTGTTCTCCATTTCAGGGATAGGATTTAGGTGAATTGGAATATTTGCAGTCTTTTTTTTTTCCTGGTCTCTTCTACTATTTAAAATTTTTCTTTTCCATATGCAGCATTTATAGTTTTGATTACTTTGACATGTAAAATAATACTAATTTAGTTTTAAGCTTCAAAACCCAATTTTGTTTAACCATTTTGGATAGAAATTTTTCCAAAATGAATTTCATGCTTCCTTTTTTTCTGTTTTCATCCTTATTTATCAAATAGCCATTAATTAAATAGAATACATTTATCCACAGCTCCTTTTCCTTAACAAATCAGACTTAATTTTTTTGTGTTTGCTTTTCATCCTTGTCCTAATAAGTGTTTTACTTTTTATTTTTAGTTTTTAAAAAGATGACAAAGAGGGACATTTTATTTTGAAAACATGTACAAACATGTACATACAAACCATATGGATGTTTAGGCATTGACTGAAACCATTGAAGTACTAAATGTGTTAGATGTAAAAGGAGAAATTGACAAAAACATAATCATGGTAATAGACTTAAATATATCTTTCTCAGTCTTTGATGGATCAGGTAGTTAAACAAATGAGAGTAGACAGTATTTGAACTATATAATTTTTAGAAATTGGTTATTCCATGGATACTGTTTTATTTTCATGTAACTGTTACCTTTAGATTTTAGAGCAGCTTTATTGAGATATACACAAAATTATACATATTTAATATATAATTTGGGCTTCCTTTGTGGCTCAGTGGTAAAAAAATCCGCTTGCCAGTGCAGGAGAGTTGGGTTTGATTCCTGGATTGGGAAGATCCCCTGGAGAAGGAAGTGGCAACCCACTCCAGTATTGCCTGGGAAATCCCATGGACAGAGAAGCCTAGCAGGTAACAGTCCATGGGGTTGTGAAGAGTTGGACACAATCTAGCGAGTAAACAACAATGTATATAATTTGATGAGTTAGGATATAATTTTATATTCAATTTTTTTCTATCTTTTGCTTTAAATGTTAAATGTTGATATTTATGAGCCATTCCTTGATGAGCCATGGTCTTATTTTAAAAAACTGAATATGGTACTATTTTTAACTTGTTAATATTCTTAGGACTTTAGGGAGAGTTGAAGACTTTTTACTAGCACCCTAAGTATCCTCAGACTGCAATGCTCTGTGTGTGTCTAAGTGTGTATAAGATAAATGCTTTAGTTTTGGGTTTTTTTAAAAAAAGTTGTAAATCAAGGTAATTATTGTGGAAGTCAAAGGTAGAGATTTATCAGTGATTTGGTCTTTTCCTTTTTGACTAATCATCTACAACTTTTAATAAGATAGAAATCAGTAAGGGGCACAAGCTAATTTTTAGATTGTGGAATTTTTAGAATATTTATGTGTATTTTTTAGAATACAGCAAGAGCTGTCCTCTTGACAAATTTTCAGCTGCACAATATAATATTGTATAGGCACAGTATTGTTACGGCAGATCTCCAGAATGTATAGATCTTGCTATTACGCTTTGAATGCTTGCTTCTGATATGTTTCGTTTGTTTGCTTTGCTGTGCTTTGTTTGTTTGTGTGCCCCCTGCCGTCAGGTGACGCTGGAACTTCCATCAGTGTCCTTTCCCGAAGCAGCTTCTCTCTCCCGGCTTCCACTCTCTGCAGTTTTTCCTCCGGTTTTCTAATTTGTTCTATTCTGGAAAAAGCTGAATAAGAACTTGCAAATAGAGTAAAGTAGATGTTCTACGTCGATGCGTGTTGATGTGAATCTCTCTGTTGGCTGCATGAGATTATAAAAACGTGTTTTGGATTCTCAGCTATGTTCTGTATAGCTGAGTCATTACTATACATTATATCCTTACCAAGTTTTTATTTTAAAGGATAGAGTTATTGTTTTTTATGATAGATGTTTAAGCTGTTATATGTTTTTGGTTAATGAGTATTTTGAAAAGCAAGTAAACACTTTCAAAAAATAAAGAAATCTTCTACATTGTAATTAAAGTAGGTAATGTGGTCTACAGCATTCATTACATATGTCTAATACATGGATGTATTTGAATCTAATTTTTAGAAATATTTCAGATATAAAGCACATGGAGAATAATAATAAACATTCATTTACCTACTGCCTAGTCCGAGAAGTAAAATACCACCAATGTATCTGAAGCTTCCTGTGTAATAACTACCCCAGTCAGATTCCCCTCTTTCCCAGATGATTGTCTTTCACATACACATTCTTATTCTCTTACTGCATTTTCACAGTTGAGGTATGTTTTAGGTGTACAGCAAAGTGATTCAGCTATATATATACTCTTTTTCTTTTTTTAATATTTATTTATTTGGCTGCCCCAGGTTTTGGTTGCGGGATATAGGATCTAGTTCCCTGACCAGGGATTGAACCCAGGCCCCTGCAATGGGAGCACAGAGTCTTAGCCACTGGCCCCCCCGGGGAAGTTCCCAGTTACATATATACTTACTGCATTTTTGTAGTAGATCTAAAGAACACATACTTTCATGTCTTTTAAACTTTTATAAATATTAATGCTGTGTGTCTTTCTGCAACTTGTTTTTGCTCAAGATTATTTTGTGCAAGGATGATTTGTTCATGTAGCCAACATTCGTTTAGTGATTACTATGTGCCAGGCACTTTGCTAAGACTTTTATGTGTATTCTGGTTTATTTCTTGTAACAATCCATTGAGGTAGGTACTCGCCCCATTTTACAGATGAGGAAACTGAATTCTGAGAGGTTAAGACATTTACACAAGGATACAGCTAATAAGTTGTGGAGCTGGGATATAAACCTAGGTAATTTTACATTATTTAAACAGTGATAGGGTCATTGAATATGGGTACATCATCTCTTATCAGTTCTGAAATTGCCAAAAGACGTTCTTCATAATTCTTTCGGTGTTAAAGTCTGATCTGACCAGTTGTGAGGCAGTTTGTAGTATTTATTTCTCTCCTTGGTGTGAATATTCTTATGTGTTACTGCAGAAATATTGTTTGATAATAGAACAGATGCTCCAGACATAATGGGCAAATTATGACGTATTGTGTAGGTACTATATTACCTTTCTAAAGTCCAGAAAATTTTCAGTTTTCCCCTAAAGGTTTTGAATGAGTACTGGTACTGTGTACCGGTACTGTGCTACATAGGGGCTTCCCAGGTGGCTTAGTGGTGAGAAATCTACCTGTCAGTGCAGGAGATACAGGAGATGAAGGTTCGATCCCTGGGTCAGGAAGATCCCCTGGAGCAGGAAATGTAACTCACTCCAGTATTCTTGCCTAGAAAATTCCATGGACAAAGGAACTTGGCAGACTACAGTCCATGGGGTTGCAAATGAGTCGGACTGAGTCGGACACGGCTGAGTGAATAAACGACTGTGCTAAAAACCTCTTTCTATATATGTATGGGATTTTGAATTTGTTTGATCCAGAAATCGCTCACAAAAGAAAAAAATGTCTAAATATATTGAGTTAGTTTGGCCATGACAGTATTTCGCTTATCATAAATACAGTGTTCTGTCATTGATTAGCAATTTTTGCCTTTTATTATGTGGCTGGAATTTAAAAATCTGTTTTCTTCAGTAGACTTTGAGATCTTAAGGATAGAGGCTATGTCCTTGCCAGTCCCCAGCACCTATTACAATGCCTGGCATAGCAAAGGCTCAGCAAATATTTGTTGAATGAGTGATTGGCACTTACTGGTATGACATGTTTCCCTGTTACTTAGGTCATCTCTGGGGTAGTGTGAATTCACACAAAGTGAATTGAACAAGGAGGAAAAAGAAGAGGTACATGAAGCTTACTTCTGATTCTGGATTTTTTACATTTTCCCTTTCCATTTTGAAATGGATTTAAATGATGCTTATGTTGATGTGTTGATATCATTTATGATATTGTATTCTCTGTTTCATAAATGGGCCTTCAGCTATTCAGCTTTTGTTGTTGTTGTTGTTCATTTTCTGTTTAAAGACCTTGATCTTGCTGCTTTCTCAGTTCAGAATTCTCAAACTTAATGTTAAGTATAGTATATAATATTTTGCTCTTTATTAAAGTTTGGTTTAACTTATTTTTTCCTTGTATAGAATTGCCTGACTATACAAGCAGTCAAATGAAGAGGCTCCCTTTGATTTGTAAAGAATGATGCTTTTAAAATTGACAGACTGAAAATAGAATGACACGTAGTGTGATCATTAAATATTTGTTCTCATAGATTTTTAAAGCTGATTCAATACCCTTATTTTTTATTTTAATTTTTCAGGTTTCAATATTCAATATTTATTCAATACTCTTTATTTTATTATTGCTGGAAGAGAGGCTTAGAGAAGTCAAGTGGCTTGCTCTAGGTAGTTGGGCCAACAAAGGTGGTTAAGTACTAGGATCTTCCTTTTACTGTTTTGGCACTAACATTTCTTTTAAATATGTTTTTTTCTTTATAGAAACTGTGAGGAATATTCAACATGTTAAAAGTTTTTGTTTGAATGATTTAAAAAGTTTGTTATTCAAAATATAAAACCATAGTCTCAAAGGTTTATTAATGTAAGAAGACTTGGGGAGCAGGCGAGAGGAGAGGCTAGCTTACTGGGCCGGATTCTCTTCCCCAGTAATTTTTCCTTCACTTGTAATTCTTTGACTTTAATTACTGTTGCTTCCAGTGCATAGTTCCTGTGGTGTGACTCCCTCCTTTTGGTGCTTTGGGCAAAACATAGACAAGACATTTTGTTTTTCTCTTTTGTAGGGTTTGAAATGGCTAGAATTTTTAGAATAGACCTTCTTACATATCTAAGGTAGAAATAAAGAGAAATACAAATTCTCAAGGATTTGTCCTTGTCCTTCTCCACATATTTAAAGCATTACCCTCTCTTTTAGTCTCAGTTCACTTGTTTAGAAGTCCAAAATGGATATAGCTTGACAGGCACCTTTTCTGAACTGCCTGTGTTTGAAAAGCACTCCCTTTCAACCTGCACTCAGGATCTCCTTTCTAGACAGCTTGACACCTTTATGGAGGTTAGCTCAGTAGAGCCCCTATTAGTTCACTGTCCCTCATAAGCCCCATTTTTCTATGATAAATTCCTAGATGTAGGATTGCTGGGTCATATGGTAAGTGTATGTTGTAAGTTTATACGAAACTGTCAAACTGTTTTCTAGAGTGACAGTTCCATTTTGCTTGCCTTCCAACAGTGTGTGAGAGTTCCAATTGCTTTGCATCCTCTCCAGCACTTGGTGTTTTAGCCATTCCAATAGGTGTATTTTGTTGCTGTTCTAGTCCTTAAGTCATGTCCAACTCTTGTGACCCCATGGACTGTAGCCTGCCAGGCTCCTCTGTCTGTGGGATTTCCTAGGCAAGAAAATTATTTTATTGTGGTTTTAATTTGTATTTTTCTAGTGCTTAATGTAGTTGAGTATCTTTTAAATATGCTTATTTATTATTCTTATAGCTTTTTGGTAAAGTATCTATTTTAGTTTTTTGCCTGTTTTAAAAAATTGGGTTAGTTTAACTGTTGTGTTTTGATAATTGGGTCTGTGTTGTAGATAAATACATGTCCCTTGTTGATATGTGATTTGCAAATATCCCAGTCTGTAACTTGTCTTTTCATTTTCTTAACAGTGTTTTTCATAGCATAAAAGTTTGTACTTTTTATAAAGTCCAGTTTTATCTTTTTTTTTTTCTTTAATGGATTGTGTCTTTGGTATAATGTGTAAGAACTCTGCCTAAGCCTAGGTCATGAAGGTTTACTCCTATGTCTTCTGAAAGTTTTATAGTTGTATGTTTTATATTTAGATCTAGGATCCATTTTGAGTTAATAAGGTGTGCGAGTTAGGTCAAGGTTCAGTATTTTTTTTCTCTTTTTGCATGTGGATGTTCAGTTGTGATGTGCATTGAGTTGTTCATCTAACACCTAATTATCCTTTTAATGTTTGTTCTAATAGTCCCTTTCATTCCTAATATTGGTAATTTGTATTGTTTCTCTTTTATTGTCTGGCCAGAAGTTTATCAGTTTCATTGATCTTTTCTAACAACAAGCTTTTGGTTTCATTGACTTGACTTCATTGACTATTTTTTTGTTTTTAATTTCATTGATTTGTTTATTGTTTACTTTTTTCTAGTTCTTTTGGGTTATTTTTGCTTACTTTTTAGTTCTCTGACACGCAAATTCGTGAAGTGTTCCATATTTTTGGGCGCTTCCCTAATAGCTCAGTTGGTAAAGAATCCGCCTGCAGTGCAGGAGACCCCGGTTCAATTGCTGGGTTGGGAAGATCCCCTGGAGAAGGGAATGGGTACCCACTCCAGTATTCTGGCCTGAAGAATTCCATGGACTGTATAGTCCTTGGGGTTGCAAAGAGTCAGACACGACGGAGCGACTTTAACTTCACTTTCCTGACCAGAGTTGACCAGGGATTGAACCCATGCCCTCAGCAGGGAAAAAGTAAGGAGTCCTAACCACTGGACTGCCAGGGAATTCCCTCTAGTTTTTTTTAAAGTAGAACCTTAGTTGTTGGATTGTTGACATGTAAGTCCTTAATGCTATACATTTCCCATTAACCACTGCTTTTGTGTATATCTCAGATTTTGATGTGTGCTTATGTTTTTGTTGAGTTCAGTATATTTACTAATTTCCCTTGATACTTCCTCTTTCACCCATGGATTATTTGGGAATGTATTGTTTAATTTTGGGATAGATGGAGAGTTTTCCAGTTAGCTTTCTGTTATTGATTTCTAGTTTAATTCCATTATGGTCAGAGGCCTTTTTTTTTTTTTTTTAACTTCCATTCATTTAACTTTATTAACTTTTTGGGGGGTGGGGGGGCTGTGTGGCGTGTTGGATCTCAGTTCCCCAACCAGGGATTGAACCCCAGCCAGTGAAAGCACCGAGTATTAACCATTGGACCACCATGGAATTCCCTAACTTTTTGTCCCAATGGTCCAGGACATGATCTGTATTGGTGAATGTTCTTTAATTAAGAAGAATGTATATTCTGTTGTTGGTTGGGGTGTTCTGTAGATATTCGTTAGTTCCAGTTAGTTGACAATGGCATTCAAGTCTTTTATTCTACCCTTGGAGAACATGGTGAAGTCTCTTAACTATAATTGAGAAATTGTTTATTTTTCCTTTCATATCTGTCAGTTTTTGTCTCATATATTTTTTAACACTATTGTTGAGTACGTTTGCAATTGGAATTGTTGTATTTCCTTGGTGAATTCACATCAAGCAGTGAGAGGATAGGGAGAGATTATTGCATGCTGGTAGGGTCTCATCTCCTCTCGTCGAGAGGAGTTTCCCTTTTCCAGTTTTTAGGTGCCTGCCTGGAGGGTACTGCCATTGCTTTTTTGCAGCAGCCAGCACCATTGCAGTATTACCCCGGGGCAGGGGAGAGGGAAGGAGAACACAAAACAGAATTTCCTCCATTGTCCTTTATCTTTCTTTTCCTGCTCCTTGGACCTGAAGGAGAGGGTTTTTCTTAGAACTTCTCTGTACCCACTGAGCACTTCCAGATTTGGGGCTGCCCTTGGGTACAAGCTGGACAACACTGGAGGAAAATGACAGCTTCTTGCCAGTTTGATGTAGCTTCAAATCCTGCTTGCTTTTTCTACTCTGCTCACTGTCATTTGCTTTGCAGAGTCTTCAGGTAGCTGTGGTGTGTGTTTTTTCTAGGATTTATAGTTGCATTCAGAAGGAGAGAGAAGCAGGACTCCATGGAGTGTTGCTTACTCCCATTTTCGCTGGAACCAGAACTTTTTGTTTAGTTTTGTTTTTAGAATATATTCTGAAATATACTGAATCCTTTACTTTTTCATTCACGCCTGTGTAAACCAAAAAAAAAGTTTCGGTAAACAAGTGTCGCCTGCCATCAATCTATCAGCCACTGCTGCTACTGTAGCTATCTGGTGGTGTACCCTAAAGGGAATTCAGATTGGAGAAGAGAGCATACTGGCAGATAAGATGCGGATCCAAGGAATGACTTCAATAAACCCAGACTCTGGCATTTTCGCGTACGCAGAAAAGCACTTAAATCATTAACTTGAGATGTCTGGTTTTTGTGATTAGCAGTCATCTTGTGATGTTTGTTTGATCGCATGTTTTTGGTTTTTTTGCCCATCCTGCCGGTCAAAACTCATATGTCCTGGCTCCTCCCTTATCTCTTTGGAAGATTTTGTCTGAGCTATCTGTATCCCTGGCCTATAGTGAAAATGAATTCGCTCAGTCATGTCCAACTCTTTGCAACCCTGTGGGCTGTAACCTGCCAGGCTCCTCCATCCCTGGGATTTTCAAGGCAAGAATACTGGAGTGGGTTGCCATTTCCTTCTCCAGGGGGTCTTCCCAACCCAGGGATTGAACTTGGGTCTCCTGCACTGCAGGCAGACTCTTCACCATCTGAGCCACCAGGGAAGCCCTGAGCTACAGTCTTCAGTAATTCCCCGAATAAAAGATAATTCTCAACTTTTTAGGTTGTGCATTTTTTCAGTTGACACCTATTAAGATATTTTCTTGTGATACAGAAAGAAATCAATTGGTAGTAAGTTGTCACAGCCCAAGGGAAAAAAAAATCTGTGTTTCTCTAAGCTAGGGGCAGCCTGGTATTGGAGGAAGAGTGCTGAATGGGGGAATCATGAGACATGACTAAGGCTAGTGACTAATTCTGTGACCTTGTACGCGGTAGTTAACATCCTGGATCCTCCATTTCCTCCATACAAAGCTAGGGGCATTGAGACTTCCTGGTGGTCCAGTGGCTAAGACTGCACACTTCTAATGCAAGGGACATGGGTTCCATCCCTGGCTGGGGAACTGAGATCCCATATGCCTCACGGTGCAGCAAAAAAAAAAAAAAATACTAAAAAAAGAAAAAAGCTAGAGGCATAAACTATATTTCTGTGACTCTGAGTCTGATAGCTGAGAAGTTGCTCAAGGTAACTTGATTTTCTCTCAGCTGTCTTAAACTTCTGTGCTTTTCCCCATATTTTGGGACTAGATTTAGGCTTTTTCTGATAGTCTTTGTTTGCTTTGTAGGGGTCTTCTAGAGAGAAGTTACTTACTAGCAGAGTATTACTATTGATACTGATTTTTTTTTAAGTAATTTTATTTATTTCTTTATTTGGCTTTGCTGGGTCTTCGTTGCTGCATGGGCTTTTCTCTAGTTGCAGAGAATGGGGGCTACTCTCTGGTTGTGGTGTACAGCCTTCTCTTGCAGAGGCTTCTCTTTTTGTTGTGCACAGGCTCTAGGGTGCAAGGGCTTCAGTAGTTGCGGTTCCTGGGCCCGAGAACACAGGCTCTATGGTTGTGGCACATGGGCTTAGTTGCTCCGTATCATGTGGGACCTTCCCGTATCATGTGGGACCTTCCCGGATCAGGGATCAAACCTATCTCCTGCATTGGCAGGCAGATTCTTTACCACTGAGCCACCAAGGGAAGCCCTTGATTGATTTTAGATGTCTCTTGTTCCCCACACACCAAGTTAGGGTTAACAGTAAATAAGATTCTTTGAAAATGCAGTTACTGGGCTTTAGACGGTCAACACCTGGTTTTACATTTGGTTCTTGGTCTCTCAGAGCTGTAATACCTTTATGCTTTTCTTCACTGTGTTGAAAGTATTGTTGAAAGTATATGTAGTACATTGGTTTTGCTTACCTTTAAATTTTGTTTTGTCCTAAAGTCATTGATACTTAACGATTATTGTGAAAGAAGTAGTTCTTTAAATGGACCGCTATTAATATTTTTGATTATGAAAATTTTAAGGATTTAGATGCCTTGTTGAAGCTTTTTGATTTTTAAAAAGCTTTTGGTTATGAACAATTTCTAATACACAAGAAAATAGAGAATAATATAATGTATTGTCATGTATTCATCATATACCTTCATCAATAATCAACATTTGCCTATTTTGTTTCATTTTTACCCCCTCCTGTTCTCTTTCCTCAATGTTTTCCCCCTGAGAGTATTTTATTTTTATTTAGTTCTACTTGTTTATTGCTATCAACCCATCTCCTTCCACCTTCCTCTTGTGTGCGTGTTCAGTCCTGTAACTCCATGGACTGCAGCCTGCCAGGCTCTTCTGCCCATGGACTTTTGTAGGCAAAATACTGGAGTGGGTTGCCATTTCCTTCTCCACCCTGGGAGTATTTTAAAACAAATCTTAGCAATCATATTTCACATAGATACAATATTTATCTTTAAAGTACTGGGAAGAACTTTGTGCGTTTTAATACCAAGTTCAAGTGGCTAGCTCTGTCACTTGCCAGCTTTGTGACCTTAAGCAGGTTGAATAGTTGCTCTGAGACCTAGTTTCCTCAAAGGCAAAGTGAGGATAGTGATTTTCCATCCTTACTTTAAAATGATGTAAGGGACAGATGAAATAATGAAGATAATAAACATAAAAGTGCTTTGTAAACTGCAGACATTAAGCCCTCAAATAATTCCATTAAAAAGTGACAAAATGGGTTTGGCCAAGTGCAGGCAGCTGAAGGGGCGCCGCTGAACCGATCCGCTGAGCCTGTCGCTTCCACCGCCAACCTGTGCTCTGTGACCCGCGACTCCAGACCCCTTTTAGATCGGCCCAGGCGCCCCAGGCCCAGTCGGGGCGGTGTGTCGGGAGGATGAGCGGCGGGCAGCAGAAGGAGGAGCCATCTCAGCCGCAGCTGGCCAATGGGGCCCTCAAAGTCTCTGGAGCAAGGTGCTATGGAGCGACACGGCCTGGGAAGACAAGGATGAATATTTAGATGTGATCTGCTGGTTCTGACAGATCATTGCTGTGGTCCTAGGTGTCATTTGCGGGGTGTTACCATTGCGAGGTTTCTTGGGAATAGCTGGGTTCTGCCTGATCAGTGCGGATCTCCTGTACCTCTACTTCAGTAACTACCTGCAGATAGACGAGGAAGAATATGGTGACACATGGGAGCTCACGAAAGAAGGGTTTATGACATCGTTTACCTTGTTCATGGTCACCTGGATCATCTTCTACACTGCCATCCACTGTGACTTATGGTTCACGGCCCCACCTGCTCCCTACCTGGTCCAGAGGACCCTCTTGGTCCCAGCACAGAAGCGTGATTGGTGGGGGCTCCCCAGCCACATGGAACCAGGAAGACCCATGTTTCCTGGACTGATAATCAGTGTGTTGGGTGTCAGTATCTTCTGCAAGGTTTGAGACCTGAAACTTTTTGGAGAACCACCCACCTTTTGGAGAAGCACTTTTGAACTGTCCATTGCCAACCATTTCTTCTTGGAGACCGTCACAAGATACCTGTTTGCCGATGGGAGCTGTCCTTTAATTTGCTGCACCTCTGGATCTGGATAAAACATTAAATCGTCTTCCTTCTCCATCAGGTGTACAGTTTTTAAACTACCAATCATGGGCATTTCAAGTCTTGCAGTATGGTAGTATGTGCATGGTCCATAGCACAGTACAGGCAGCATCTGATAACAGTTCTCATTGTAGAATGTTTTCAGATACTTGAATAAATCAGATCTTTAATTGAGAAAAAGGAAAGTGACAAAATGGTATTATACAGGTAGCTTTGCATAGTTTAGGACACACAGTCTTAAGAGGACCAGTATGCCAGAGCTTGTCAATACCTAGGGAACTTTTCTGAATTCCTAACGTACCATCCCTACCTTGAGGATTGATACCGTAGTAAACTGATTGAAGTGGAATATCCTACTGGTTTATTAGATTAGAGCAACATAGAAGATTATTGGCTTAGGATTCCACAGCTAATATGTACTGAAGGTGATTGTAATGATTGTCTAATTCTGTAATTTTTATTAACATGGAGGTATAATGTATAAAATAAAATGCACCTATTTTAAGTATACAGTTTGGTGAATTTCAGAAGTGTATATATCCATTTCTATCACCCCAAAAGATTTCCTTGCTGCCCAGTCCAGTCCCTGTCCCCTCAGGTAATCATTGATCTCTTTTCCATCATTGTAGATGAGACATCTTTCTTAAGAGTTTCATATAGGTGAAATCATACAATATGTACTCTCTTGTTCTTCTTTTGCTCAGCAGAATGTGTTTGAGACCCTTGTGGGTTGTGTATTTGTTCTGTTTTATTCTGACAAGTATACTTTTATATGGGTGTGCCAATTATGCTTCACCTGTTTATGAACATTTGAGTTGTTCCCAGTTTGGGGCAGTTATAAATGAAACTTCTTTGAACATTTTTGTTCATGTCTTGGTGAGAACACATATTTTCATTTCTGTTGGGTAAATACTGAGTGGATTTGCTGAATCATATGCTAAGTGTATATTTAACTTTACATAAAATTGCCAAACTGTTTTCTAAAGTATTTGAGCTATTTTACATTCCCATGAGCAATGTGTGAAAGTTCATTTTTCTATATTATTGCCTAAAATTTTAGGCATTCTAATGGTGTAGAGTGACATCTCCTTAATAGTTTTAATTTGCATTTCGCTGTTGACTGATGACATTAGCATCTTTTCATGTGCTTGTTGGCCATTCATATATTTTATTTTGAGAAGTGTCTAATCAAATCTTTTCCCCATTTTAAACTAAGAGTATTTTATTTTTGAGTTATAAGACTATTCCAAATACAAGTCCTTTGTAAGATAGGACTCTTTTCTTTGTTTGGCCTTATTTTTTATAATGACATCTTTTGAAGGGTAAAAGTTCAAAATTTTTATGAAATCCAGATTATTAATTTCTTTTGTGCTTTGTTCTTATATATGAAATCATTGTTTAACCCATGTTTCCAAAGATTTCTTTCTGGGTCCCATTTTGAGTTAATTTTTGTATATTGTGTAAGGTTAGGGTGCAGGGTTAATTTTTATTTTTTCTCATGACGCTAGTAGTCTTCTGGACAAAAAAATGATGCCTGCCATTTCAGTAGACAAAGAATACTGTGACTGTGAAGACATCAGCCTGTGCGGCTGCCCTGATGGTCACCTTGAGGGGAGTTCTAGATGGAGAAAAATAGGCTGCGGCCCCAGATGCTTAAGATACATATCAAGGGGGTCATTTCAGGAAACCCAGACTCTTGAATCTTGCCAAACATACAAAAGCATTAAAATTATTACTTTGAGATGTCAATTTTTGTGGTTAACAGCCATCTGGTGATGTTCAACTACATGCCCCCCCCCCCCCCCCCCCACAGCAAAGCCTCCTATGTATCCTGGCTCCTTCCTTCCTTCTTTGAAAGAGCTTTCTGAGAGGCTGTATTCTGGGCTATAGTCTTCAGTAATGAAACGTAACTCTTGGCTTTTAGGTTATGTATTTTTTTCAGTTGACAGTTTTGTCTGCTGAGATTGGTTTATTGTTTTTTTTTTTCACCACGTTTTCAAAGAATACCTAGTATATACTGAGATGATTATGTTTCTCAGATAGGTGTTTAAATTTGATATTTGATCTTTTCTACTCATCTCTCATTTTGTTGAGTTTAGCTTTGATTTTAATATTCGGTATTCATCTCATGCTTTGTTGAACTATGTTGAGTTTAACAACAGCTGAGCAGAAAATACCTATCTTCTTTAAGATTAGGCATAGTCCTTTCGTTAATTTAAGGATTGCGTAAAGATTTGGCTTGAGTTAGTTCCCAAGATATTTTGATATTAGTGATAGACTTGTCATTGTTGGTGTATTTTATTTCTTATTTTGCTTTAGTTACCACTTAACATTTTTATTAGTGTTCTTTACATAGATTTAATGAATTGAGGGTTTTGTATGCAATCGCTTTGCTGGAACTTCCTATTACTGGACTTAACAAGTCTTAAATTCTTAAAAATCAGAAATGTATGTGGAAAGTTGTGTGTATGGTTTTGGTAGAAAAAAAATGTGAACATCTTTATTTAATGTTTTTCTGTATCCAGAGGATGCCAGCCCCCATCAGATTGCGGGAGCTGATCCGGACCATCCGGACAGCCCGAACCCAAGCCGAAGAACGAGAAATGATCCAGAAAGAGTGTGCTGCAATTCGGTCATCTTTTAGAGAAGAAGACAATACATACCGGTGTCGGAATGTGGCAAAATTACTATATATGCACATGCTGGGCTACCCTGCTCACTTTGGACAGGTAGGCTGGGGTGAGACCCCATCTAGCAAAGGGTGCTGTGCTCTGCTTAGTCGCTCAGTCCGGCTTTTTGCGACCCCGTGGACTATAGCCCGCCAGGCTCCTCTGACCATGGGGATTCTCCAGGCAAGCCTGCTGCAGTGGGTTGCCATGCTCTCTTCCAGGCTAACCAGGGTACTCTTATTTTAATGTCAGTAGGTCAGGGACTGTCAGTCTTTCCTGTCAAGGAGGACAGGATATTTTTGGTGTCCCAGTAGTCTTATTATTATGGAACTGAGGGTAGAATTGAGAGAGAAAGCTGCTGACCTGGGAAGGCATGATATTGCCATCAGTTGTCTTTTCCATTGGGAATCTCTAATTATGTGGATTAGAGTATGTTTTGATGGTGGCAGTGAGTTTAAAGATTGACTGGGATTAACTGGTAGATTGTGATTATTCTGTCAGACAGCCTGGACTATGATGAGTACACTTTTAAGAAAAGTTTACTAAATGTTTTCTTAATTATTTTCTCAGTGCAGTAATAATATAACACTGCCAACACTGCTGACAGTTGTGTTTAAGTAAAAGAAATTTGATGGATGCCAAGTAATGGCATTTAAGGATTTGTCCTTAACCTCATTCCTTGATAGCTATAGCCACTGTGCAGGTCTGCCTCTTGTTTCACTCCCACACACAAACGCATATTTTTTTTTTAAAACACATATTGCTTGATACAGCCAGTCTGGGCCTAATATTCTTGATGATAAGTACTTTCTTCTTTCCACTTTTATATATGGTAAGGGAGATTGAGTCACAGAGAAGGGTGTAGTGGGTTGTTTTTTGATTCTTATGAATGCTATTAAATTTTATTTGACTTGAAAATTTAATTGTATGCTAAGTAGTCTTTCTAAGGAAAAGACTGCAAAATTAAAAGAAAGAATGTGCAATACTAGGTACAAAGAGAAAAAATACCACCCATATTTGCATTATTCAACGATAATATTATTAATGTTTTGATATATTTGTCAGGAAAGATGGCCATCAGTTTATTTTCTGTTCAGCTTACTGACTTCAGTGGAAGAATATACCTTCACCATTGAGTTAAAACAAAAAAGTAATGGGGTTGAATCTTCCCAGGCTGACTTAGGTGACTTTTATGCTCATTTTGGGGCAGGAAATGAGATCAGCCTCTCAAGAAATTCATGATTAAGAGTGGGAGAGCAGTAATTCCCCAAAGGAAAATTGAGGTATTAATATCTGAGGAAAGGACCAGATACTAGGCAGTCAAAAGCAACAGCTGTCTCCTATAAATAAACATTATATGCTTTTGCCATATCAGAAATGGATCTAGGTGGCTATCCATGTAGCATGTGACATAATTAGTATGAAGCAGATATCTATTCATGTATTCTTGTTGGTTGATTTTAAGTAGATACATTAAGTTAGATAGTCAAGTGGAGGAAAGACTCCTAATCCTTCTGCTCATAGTGCTGCTGTTAACATCATGAGAACAGTAGATTTATATACTCCTAAGGCTGTTCTTTAAAGACAAACTCTTGAATTTAAAATCATAGGGTAGACTTTGGTGATATTTCATTTTGTATAGGAACTTTATATATATTCCCAAGATTCATTTCTATGACATGTTTAAATAAAATATGTTTTCTGAGTCTATCTACGTGGCATTTTTTTAGGTGTTATAGAATTTAGATAAAACGTTTAAATCTTAGGTGGAGAGTGTTACTACTCAAGGAAACTACTAAAATTTTGATACAAAAAAATAAAGGTTTTTCTGAGTGGGAATAGTTATGGTAGTTTTAAGGGCCTCATTCTGTTTCCTCTCTTTGAATAGTCACACATGGCCTAATCCATATCAGTAATTTGGTACTCCACCCGTTGGAATTGCCTTTATCATGTACCCATAAAAAGGTTCCTGTTAAGATTGTCTTTCCTACATGTATGAATCACAGTGCCATTTTCATTTGATGATGTGTAGAAACAGCCACTCTTTAATTTTATCTGTGAAACCTGTGCTGTTCTTTATGGTAGCCGCTAGCTGTGTAGCCGCTGGTCTTTGGAAATGTAGCTAATTCAACTGAGGTGAATATTAAAGAAAAATAAATGAGGGAAGGTACTTGATGCAATTATTGGAAACCTTTTAAATATGTTTTAACAACTTGGATATATGAATATTTCATCAGTTGTAAATTTTATGAAATCTAAATACAGTTCAAATATTTCTGATGGATCTGGAGTGTACAAATTGAGATGTGCTGTAAGTGTAAAGTACATACTGTATTTAGAAGCATTAGTACAAAAGAAAGATGTAAAATAGCTAATAATTTTTATGTTGATCATATGTTGAATTGATATTTTAGGTATATTGGGTTAAATAAAATATATTGTTAAAGCTAATTGCACCTGTTTCTTTTTATTTTTTACTGCAGTATCCAATATGATACTGTACGACAAATTAAAATATGAGCCAGATATATAATTTAAAAATGTCTCGAAGCCATATTTTAAAAGTCTTTATTTAAATTTTATAGTAAAACCCATGAGATAGGTAGTATCCTTGTAGTACAGATGAGCAAATTGAGTTTAAATTCAGGTTAAGTGACTTGTTTAAATTCACATAGCTAGTAAATATAAGGGGAAAGATTAGAACTCGGCCTTGCATAACTCTAAAACTTGTTCATTCTTTGTGTTTAGTTTAAATCTATAAATGGCTATTTGCATTAAGTTAATCAACTGATTTAGCCCTGCCTCGTATAAGGGATTTGAGATGGCATACATTATCAGCATCTATTTAAAAGAGAAGAAGAATAGTACAAAGTAAGTGTTAGGGGAAGGAAGAATTCAGAACACAGGGCTTGTATGGTTGCTCTTGGGGAGGCAGCTCAGGCTGGAAAAAAAAAAAATTGAGTTACGTGGTTGTGATTACTAGAATTTAAGGGCACAGCTGCAGGAATCAGACTGCCTTGATGTGAATTATGGCTTTGTTACTTTACTGTCTGTGTGTTTTTCAACAAGAACCTTAACCTTTCTTGTTTGCTCATACGTAAAATGGGGTCAGTCCTAATACAGCTTTATAGGGTTTTTCTAAAGGTTAATTAATAAATTTTAAACATTTAGGTTTTGTTCTTAAAAAAACTGTCAGACCTTACCAATTTTACCATTTCCTAAGGGACAGCCAACAGAATTTAGAAAAAGCAGGAATTCTAAAAGAGATGTTCTTATGTGGTTCTTTTGTTTAGGAGTCTCTTAGTAATGTAAGACAATATCCTCAACATTTTTACAACAAAAGCAATGATGGATTTCCTGAAGGGTTTGTAACCTTTTACATGTCTGGCTTAACTACAACCCAGAAATAAAGTTGAATATCTGAAATAGTAGATAGATTGCAGGAGTAGAAAATGGTGGGTCAGGGCCCAAATTCTTCACAGATGTATTTTGTTTGTCTTGTACAGTACTTAAAATTGTTTTGAATTTGCTGCTAACATATAAAAATCAAAGAACTTCTCATAGAAATCTGAATTTCCAGTTTCTTTTAGAAAGTCAGACGGTTTGGGAATATTGAGCCACAGTTGCACGTGGCAGTAGTAGGCTGGGGACCTTCTCCAGGCTGGTCGTGTGCTCTGTTTCTTCCCAGTTCCAGCCTGGCCTGCTGGAACTGTACCCAGTTACCTGTCTACGATAGTCTTCCTTTCCATCAATATAGAATAGTTTGGCGTTTCACATCCTTAGGTTCTCTGAAGTTTTACAGTGTTCTCCATAAGATCTTACACATCTTTGGTGAAACTTACTCCTAGTTTCCTTGGAGCTCTTGTTTCTATTGTAAATAGCATTCTTTAAATTTTTTTAAAATTATGTTGTAGGTATGTAGAAATATAATTGATTTTTGTCTGTATATCTGCTTGGTAACATTACTTAGTTCTTAGAGTCCCTGTGGACTCTGTTATTTCCATATAGTCAGCACTATTGTCTGCAAATGATGGCAGCTCCCTTCCTTTTCCATCTTTAAACATTTTATTTCCTTACTATATATGCACATGTATACTGTATACTGTACATGTAGTATGTGTACTCTACATGTAGTATATGTACTTTATGGTAATATACATGTGTATATACTGTACGTGTGGAACAGTATTGAAAAGGAGGTGATAGTAGACATCCTTGTCTTGAGTACCCTTAAGCTCAGATTGTGGTCTCCAAATACCCTTTTATCTTGTCTCTTCATCTGGGACACCCAGGATATTTACCCTTTTATTCTCAAAGAGCCATACCTGTTAGAAACATGGCTGAGCCCAAATCTGGAGCAGGAAATGTACAAAAGAAGCTTGGACTGTTAAACTGTGCCAGAAATCAAGAGAAACCACAGAGGTCATATTGAAAGGATTTGGTAGCCATGAGAGAAGGCTGTCATGCCTCAAAATGAAAAAGTTTGACTTTAATAAAAGAGCAATAATTGGGGACTTCCCTAGTGGTCCAGCAGTTAAGACTCCATGCGTCCACTGCAGGGGAGGTAGGTTTGATGCCTGGTTGGGGAACTAAGACCCCACATGCCATGTGGTGCAGCCAAAAAAAAAAAAGGTAATAATTGTAGTTGAAACATACTAAATAAGTTTGTATCAGTGAGTTCTTAATAATTAAAAAAACTTGAAAGCGTTATTGGCCGTTTTTGGAAAATACTAGGGAAATGACTCATTATTTTGAAAACTGGTAAAGAAAAGGAAAGAAGCATTTATCCTGCCTTTTCTGTCCACTAGTTCCTTGTAAAGTAATTATTGCTAAGTTCTTTCCGAAGGAACTATTGGTGATCCAATGGTATCTATAGAGAAAGTTGCTCCTTAGAGGAATGGCCCAGCTAATAAATGAAGAATGGATGGAAGGAGAATTAGAATATTACCATTTTCAACCCCTGATGATCATCAGCGCTGCTGATGTTGTAAAAGAGATACAACCACCAGCAATAATTAAAGCCTCCTGTTGAAAGTTCATATCACCACCTGTGAATTATATTTGCTAAATCAAAACAAAAACTGATAAATGTGGATCTGATCAAGCCTCCTTGTCCATTTAAAAAGAGACATTTACAAGTGTTCATTGCTGTGGTTTCTAACAGGAAAGTATTGGGAACAGTCTGTATGTCCACAAAAAGAACAGAAAAGTTGTAGTATATTCATAGGTGAAATACTCTATAACAATGAACATGCCTGAACTGGAGCTTCTTGTCTGGATGTGAATAATGTTCGAAAGATGTTCACTGAAAAGGGCAGGAATACAATATGATACTTTGTGGAAAGTTTAAAGCATTCAAAAACAATTGTCTTCTCCACCTATAGCTAAGGACATACGACATGACAGTGATCAACAACAATTGTGAATTTTCGTTACTCCTGGGATGAAGAGAGGGAACTTAGACTGAGGCAGAATATTCAGAGGGATTTAATTGAATTCATCATACTAAATTTTTAAAAATAAATGGGGTAAAATGTTAAGATTTGTTGAAGCTTGTTGGTGGGTCAAATTTTTGAGTGAAATATTTCATAATAAATTTTCTCAAGAGAAAAAAAATGGGATACAATAGGCATGTTAATATGTTTTTTCCTTTCAACCAGAAGAATGAAAAAACAGGCTCTGGTTCATATAGATTTTATGTTGCCAGTGTGTTCTAGTGGTAAAGCAGTTATAACCTTGTTCTTCAAACGTGTGTGTGTTTGTAAACTAGAAAGTTATTTCTGAATATTAAAATGAAATAAAAGTAACTTTTAAAAAGACCTAACCAATCAGTTGCAGATCCATTAATATTTATAATATTTTAATTGCATCTTTTCACTGAGATGAGTGTTCACATCATAAAGCTCGCTGTTACATTAAAAGCACGTATGCATGTGCATTTGACATTTTGGGAAGTTATTCTAAAAGCTGACAAAATGAGTGCAGCTTTTTTTAAAAGGGCAACCAAGTTAAATGTTGATAAAAGGCAGTGTTTCTACTTGGTTCAGAAAAATGTGACAAAGCCAGAAACTTGGTAAAATTATCCTTTTAAAAATTGTTTTGAAATTCAAGGAAAATTGAGTCTAGAAAAAGTATGCAGAAAATTAAGTTGTTAGGTTTTCCCTCTAATCTACTCCCTCCAAATCTACTGTATTTGTTCTAAAGGGGGCCGATAATTTCATTCCCTTAAAGCTTGTTGCTGATGACTGGAGTTTTGGAATGCTTCTGCTGAGAAAATATTCTGAGAAAAGTTCAAGGATCAGCTGGAGAGAATTAGTAGCGATTTGCCTTGAAGACATGGCATGTAGGACAACTCTTAGGGTGCTGTCTTCCTTGATGTGGCTGTTACCTTAGTGATGAGAAACTAGGCCCAGATTGGTGAAACAACTGGCTTAGGTTTCTTAGCTAGAACCAGTCTTAGATTCAGCTCCTAACTCTGATTTCCTTCTCTTCCACTCTGTGTTATGTACAGAGATAGAAACATTTCTCGAATGTTTTCTTTCAATTTCTAACCTGAATTTGGTGTCCTTCCTACCCTGTTTTCACAGTAGCTTGTGTATGACTGTCATGGTATACATATCATATTTTCTGATAAATATTCAAATGCTGGTTTTCTTTTATGTGTCCTTCTAACAGTATCAGTGAGAATGACTGGTACATTGGTTTGGGCACAGCAGGACCTTACCAAATTAAAGCAAAACCACCAGTGACTCAGAACACTTGGAAAGTAAATATGAAAAAATCAGTAACAGAGTTGTCACAGTCATCCCTTTGGATGATAGTTGGGGAGACAGGGAGAAGGTTGCTGTGGATAAGCAGGTATATTGAGAGTGTTGTTAAGGGAGAAATTGATAGTAGGTGAAGAATACAAAATAACTCAGCAGAAAAAGCATAGCTTTCGTGGAGTATAGAGATAAGAAAGAAGTGTACTTAACAGGCTCCGACAATAGCATCACAGATATGATAGACTAGCACAGTAATTGCTCATTATGATTTTAAGTTATCTTTAAAAGGCTGATTGCTTCCATTTACTGAGTTATATTTGCATAGGGTTCTGGTCTTAAATTTTCGAAGACTTTTTCATGAAATGATTTCAAGACTTAAATGCTTTTTTGAAACATATGTTGTTTAACTTTGGAGGGAGAACAAATGATTTCATCTGTTTTTTTTTCCCCCTGTTTAATTGTAATATTATTGTATTAACTTTTCTAACCATAAGTTCTCTCTGTCCTGCAGTTTTTTTTCTCCCAGCCCAATATTACTCATCTTTGAAGTAAACAATGACAGTTCACTGATGCAAAGTTTAAAAGATACAAAAGGATATATGATGAAAACTCTGCTTTCCATCCTCTTCCAGTCACTTAGTTTCCCTCCTTACAGGTGACTTGTGATATTCATTTCTTCACTATATTTCCAGAGATACTTTATACATCTCCAGGCAATGGACATATATATTCTTGCCTCTTCCAAAATTGTATTGTAATATACTGTTTGCACCGTCCACCTACTAATCTGTCTTGAAGGTTAGTCCATACCAGTATATAAAGAGCTTCCTTGTACATGTTTTTTTTCCAGCTTTGTTGACATGTTCATGGTAGCAAATCCAGCATGGTATTCCATTTATGTATGAATCATAATTTATTAAACTGATGTCTTATTAATGGATACTTATTTGCAATCTTACTGTTTAATAGTACAGTGGAATAGTATCCATTATCTTGCTCATGTGTGAATGTAAATGCTTTGTCAGTTCCTAAAAAGTGGATTTGTTGAGTCAGAAGGATATGTGTGTGTGTAATGTTAGATAGATTAAATCTTTCTCACTACGTCTTGTGCCAGTTTATACTCTCATTACTTATGTCCTTGCACTGTTATAATAACACTTTAAAAAAAATCTTTATTAATAGGTTAAAATGTGATATCTCAGTATGGTTTTGATTTGCATTTCTTTTTCTTTTCTGATAACTTCACTGAATCATATTTTGCATATCACATAACTCACCCTTTTCAGGTGTACAGGTCCATTTTTTTTTTTTTAGTAAATTTTCCTAGTTTGTTTTGCATTTGTTTTGTGAGGAGATTGAACTTCCTTTTGTACTTAAATTATTTTTTTTAGTTTGAACTGTCTCTTCATATTCTTTGTCTTTATATTCTTTGTCGTTCTTTTTTAAAAGTAAGTATAGAATCCTATTGTAGAGGATTTCATGTCTGGTTGCAAGTAGTTTTTCTAAGTTTGTCATTTGTTTTTACTTTGTTCACAGAATTTGGGGTAAAAGCAAAAGCTTTCTTTTATCTTGGTGGTGGACTGTTTATGGTGGATTTAAAGGTAGATATGTGGGTTAGCTATGTTTCAGGTGGAAGTTTTAGGTAGCTATAAATGAGGAGTGGAAGTACTGGGATGAAGTTGTTGTCTAAGGAATGGATACATTTAATTGGTCACTACTTTTCTGCTGTAACTTATGTGTTGAGTTGTGTTTTTAGTGAGGGCTGCTCCAAAATGAATGCCCTCTCCTCACTACCCACATCCCATTGTGTTGGGCTTCAGTCAGTTTCTTTTTCAATATTTAAAAACTTTGTAACAGTCTTAATAATGACACGTGGTACATTATGAGTTCAGTTGCTGGCCACTGCCACGTAAGTGTGAAGTGTGATCAGAGACAGTCCTTCACCTGAAGATGTATTTCAGAGACCATTTCCAGTATATAATCTTACATTTTCTCCTCAAATTTGTCACCTTCAAAATAAAAAAAAGAAGCAGCTCATTCTTGAAGCAAAGTCACTGTACCAGTGGAGAATATTTAAAAGAAAGAATTTAGTATTTGTCCCTTTAATTTACTTTTACTTTGGTATTTAGTTAGTAGTTTTAACAGCTGTCACAAAAAACAGCAAATTTTACTCACTAGTCATTGATGAATTTTGGTCTAGCTTAAAACCTGGCTTGCCAGGTGGCTCAGTGGTAAAGAATCCGCCTGCCAGTGTAGGAGCCACAGGAGATACGGGTTTGGTTCCTGTTTCGGGAAGTTCCCCTGCAGGATGAAATGGCAACCCACTCCTGTATTGTTGCCTGGAAAATTCTTTGGACAAAGAAGCCTGGTGGGCTATAGTCCATAAGGTTGCACGGAGTCGGACGCAACTGAGTGTGCGACACACACACTCTTAAACTTGGCCTTTAAAAATATGAAGTAATATTAATGCCTAAAAATGTCCTTCTCATTAGTTCACCTTAATAAAAAAATTTTGGATAGTTTATTTGTTTAATGCTTGGTGTTTGACAAAAGCATGATTCAGTAAGGATGGTAAACATTTCGGTGATATCTTGATTCTTAGAACATTTTCTTTCACTGTTAAAATACTTATTTATAGAATGATTAAGTGAGAAGATTTAAAAGCCTTCAGTTTGAAAAAGAGAAAGATTTTTCTAATAACATTTTATTAACTTGTGATTTTCTCATTCACCTCAGCAGTTACTTTTCTGCTGACATTTAAGAATGACTGTAATCAACTACTTCAGAAATTGTTCTTTGAAATTTAAATTGTGTAGACAGAAAGAAAGGGTTGTTAGATAATCTTTGTTGATCTCAGGCATTTCAGTTTTCCTTGGGATCCTGGTTATTCTCTCTTAGAGGCTTCTTTGACTTGCTCATGATGCTATAGTCATCCCACAACCTTTTGTTGTTTTTAATGTAGGTACATTGAGAGAGCAGTTTTTAAATAGCTCAAGACGGATTTATTTGTAAACTCTTTTACTTTCCTCAATTTGACTTTCATACTTACAGGCAGATTCATGTGGGAAGTAGTCTCATGAGATCTCACATTGCTGTGTACACTGGTCTGCATCTGAGCCCCTTTCCTTGGAATGCAGTGATTCTAAATGGGAGCATAGTTTGAAAAACTCCTCTTAAAGAGTTTTAACTTGTGTACACCCTTTGAAAACCACTGCCCTAGAGGGAATGTTTGGCTTCTTCCTTGTTAGTCAAGATGAAATGATAAAGTATATATCAGTGATTACGGTGTTTAAGAAAGTCTAAGTAGAGAGACAAACTAATTACAAGGACTTTTTTTTTTATTGAAGTATTTTTGATTTACAGTATTGTCTGTATTTCCAGTGTACAGTGAAGTGTTTGAGTTATACGTATGTGTGTGTGTGAGTATATATTTCAGATTAGTTTTCATTATGTTAAGATATTGGATATAGTTCCCTCTGCTATATAGTAAATAATTGTTGCTTATCTATTTTATGTATAGTAGTTTGTATCTGTTAATTGCTCCTAATTTATCTCTCTCTCTCTCTTCCCCTCTGGTAACCATAAGTTTTCTACCTTGATCTGTTTCTATTTTGTAAGTAGATTGATTTGTATTACTTCTTAGATTCCATATGTAAATGATATGTACCATTTGCCTTCCACTTCACTTAATATGATACTCTCTAGGTCCATCCATGTGGCTGCTAATGATAATACTTCATTCTTTAATGCTCTATTATACACACGTGCGTGCATGCACACACACACGTACACACCCCCCACACACACACCTTAAATCAGTCACCTGTTAATAGGCACATGGGTTGTTTCTGTATCTTGGCTATTGTAAATAACTTCATGGATTCTTAAGCTCTGAGGGTTGTGTAAAGAAAAGAATTATGTAAGAAGAAATAGTATAAAATATTTAGGGTTAATTCTATTAGTGAGTTTTCCAGTGGCTTTTTGTTGTTGTTTACTTCTGTTTGATTCCTAAAACCTCTCCTCTTCATAGTTCAAGCCTCAAATGTAGTACTTTTCCACATAATGTTAAAATTAGTTAATTGTCCTTCTTTTTTAATTGTACCTTCATGATGTTTAGGACTGTTTGGCACTTGGGTGCATTTCAGTTACTGAGCTTTTGATATTCAGAATAGTAACCAGACATTAAATACATACATGTGCTAGGTGCTCATTTAATGTACCCTAGGAATTAAATTAAGAATAAGGTTTATTAAAACCTTATGATAACACTCCCGTAGTCTGTGTGACGGAGAAGGCAATGGCACCCCACTCCAGTACTCTTGCCTGGAAAAGCCCATGGACGGAGGAGCCTGGTAGGCTGCAGTCCATGGGGTCGCGAAGAGTCGGACATGACTGAGCGACTTCACTTTCACTTTTCACTTTCGTGCATTGGAGAAGGAAATGGCAACCCACTCCAGTGTTCTTGCCTGGAGAATCCCAGGGACGGGGGAGCCTGGTGGGCTGCCGTCTATGGGGTCGCACAGAGTCGGACACGACTGAAGTGACTTAGCAGCAGCAGCAGTCTGTACAAATATTTAGATCTAACATAAACTTCACAGATTATTTGGATGGCAGGTACGATAGGGCCTTGACTAGATACTCTATTCCAGAACTTGATTATTATCATTAAGATATTGAAAGATCTTAAGTCTTTGCCTTTTATTTAGGTGGTTTGATGATATAGGTTATACCTATGTACTTTAATTATCCATTGACTTTGGGTTAAAAACATTGCTTTCCTGATCGTGGTAGCAATTCCTTAATTTTTTTTTTTTTTTTAATTGGTAGTTGGAGTGCCTCAAGCTTATCGCCTCTCAAAAATTCACAGACAAACGCATTGGCTATTTAGGGGCAATGCTGCTGTTAGACGAAAGACAAGATGTCCATCTTCTCATGACCAACTGTATCAAGAAGTAAGTCTTAATTTCTTTCTTCTAATAATTGTTGTGTTCTTTTGGGCCTTTTTAATAATATGACATCAAAGCCTTCTGTTTACTGATTTTATATTTCCTGTCTGGAATATAATTGAGTTGCTTTTGGTTCTGGAGCTTATATATAAAGAGGCTAAGCAAAGGATTAAAATTTCTATAGAAAAAAAACTGTATGGGATAATTTAAATGAAAGTATTGTTGTACATCTTGAGTCATAGCAGCTATTTAGCAATGAATAAGCATTTGGACTTTCATAGAATAGAAAAAGCATTGGTAAATCTGAGCTTTCTTATAGAATTTTTTGAATACCATGAATTATGAGGCATCATATTTATTAAATAATTACCAGTATATTCTAAATGAATACCATTTAAAGGTAAAAAGAGAGGTCTTGCTTGTCAGCAGTCTTAATCCCAGATTTCAGTTGCTGACAGTTGTATTTAGCTTGTGAGCTTTTGTGCATAAGTCCTTTTTTCTCTAACAGGTGCTTTACTGATTTACTAGTCCATTTATGTGTTTACCTTAGAAGCTGAGGAATGCTTGCCGTTCTAGAAAAATTAGAAGACCTGCGAGTAGGGAGTTAACAATTCTTCTCAGTATCTCTCTTATAATAAATTTCTGTTAAAAAGCTATGAAAGTTCTGACGGCCTTATTGATTTAAGGTTCTTTTTGGTTTGTTTTGGTATGTCTACCAGTTCTCCTTTTTTAGATTTCATTTTTAATTTACAGTATTTCTGTATTGACAGAAGGAAGCAGGGGTTTATAGGTGATCAGTTTATAGACATTGAACTCATATATTTTGCTGTGGTAAATGTTATAATTTAAAATTTCCCGATAATGAAAAATTTTTAAATGAGAGTTATGATTTGCTTGTAAAAATATAGTGTCTCATTTAAATACATTGACTCTGCAGCTTAATTTGGGAAAATGTTGTTCTTTTTGGCCTTGAAATAAATATTAATAATGAAAATACTAAGTCACTTCATTTATTCAACAAACATTGATTGCATATCTGTTGTATGCCAGGAGCTATTGTAAGCGCTGAGGATGGAGAATGAAAAAAGTGGGCAGAAATCTTTGGTGTCATGGAGGTTACATTATAGATGTTTAACATGACTTTATACTCTTATTTTGGACAAGTCTCTGAAAGTTTCTTTAATTTTTGTTTTTACATGCTCTGCTGCCCTTATTACTCAAGCCTTTAATCACATGCTGATAATTTGGCAGTTCTGCCTAACAGCAAGTTTTGAGCAAACTCACGAATAAGTTTGTAGCTTGATTAAAACTGAAGAATGAGGCATATAGGCAAAGAAAGAATCTGTGTGTGTAATGAGACCCAGCCAAGCCCCAAGTGAATTTAGGAGAGAGCTGCTAATAGTTGGGAATTTATCTGATACTTCAAGTTTAAGTTCAGTCAAAGGACTTTGGATCATTCCGTTTTGTAAAATCTTTTAATGAATGGGTTTTTTATTTGTGAGGTTTCTTGCTTTTTGTTTGTATTATAGGGCATCATAGTGTACTAGCAGTTTTTCTGTTTAATGATGGCATGTTTACCTCATTGTTCATTGGTCCAGAAAAACTTTTAAGACATTAATGATCTTGGACTTAAATCTTTAAAAATCAGACACAGTATTTTAAGAGCTTGCATTATACAGATATTCTTAATCAGTAAAAAATGAATGAAGAGTTAACGAAATATTTTTGGGAACTAGGACCATAATTAAGTTAAACTTTATTAGTAATTTTTGTCTTAAGTATTCAAATTAGTAGAAAGTAGCAAACCTGACTGACACTTTCCTTTTGTTTCTTTTCCTTTCTTTGTTCTTCAGGGAAGATAAAAACCATTTATTGGTTCATTCAAAATGATTGTTAATGAAACCTTTACAATGTTGACAGCAGTACATTTTGTTATGAAATATAAGCTATTTTCCAGAACAAAAACAATTCAGAGAGAAGAATGGCATTATTTTACACTTTTGTAAATATCTTTAATATCTAACCTAATAGAATAGGTTAGATGCTTGTATTTGCTTCTGTGTTCATTTTCTTATGTTTTGGTTGAAATATATGAAGATCTAGCCTTTCACAGATAATGTCATTTGAAAAAGGAAGAGGACTTTAATAGCCTTTCAGATAACTATGGATAATCTTCCATGATACCATACCAAACCCCACAAGTGGTAGTTTCATTAGGTTAGTGTAGAATCTGAAACCGTATCAGTGAAGTTTGGTTGCTATATTGAAACCCATTCATACAGTTTGACTCTTTTGCATAGTTTTTAAACATCATGCTTAAGGCATTTGGAGAAAATTGGTTCACTGAGTTTTAGTGTATTAACAGACTGTCAGGTTCATGATGGCAATACAAATATTCCAAAATTCTAATTTTCACTTTCAAAGCTTAGGTTTATCATTGGCAACAAATATTGTCACTTGTTGCCCTTGAAGTGATAGGCTTATTTGGCTCTTCTTCCAGAAAATGTTTGCCAAATAACCACATCTTAATAATTATAATTGTTATTTTTCAGGTAAAAATGATGTTCATTTTAAAAGCAGCTGGTTCGTAGTTTAGCTTGCAAATGAAACAGATACACAAGCGTTTTTCTCTGAGATTGTCACTTATTTCATTATGCATCAGAAGTACTTCATGCATACTTTTCATTTTCACACAGAACATTAAAAAATGTGCACTGAAGAGTCAAGGTATGAGGGAGTTCCTTGGTGGCCTAGTGCTTAGGATTCTGGGTTTTCACTGAGGTGACCCAGGTTCAATCCCTGATCAGGGAACTTGAGATCCTACAAGCTGCATGGCATGGCTTAAAAAAGAAAAAAAGTCAAGGTATAATTAAGCTAGTCATTTTTACTGCTTTGTCATGAGTGACTGAACAGCAGACAACAACAAAATGGAGAGTATTAAGTGAAACTCTCTCCCTCCTCTCCTTCTTTCACTGTAAGTGGGTGGCAGTGAATTCAGTGACTGGTAATACAATTTGGTGCCTGTTGATTTATGCTAATGTGCCTTAGTTTTTCCTATTTGCACTATTAGTGCAAATGTCAATAAAGCTGAAAAATAATGAGTTAGTATCATGAAAGTAGTTTGTATCTCATGGACCCCCTGGAACAGTCCTGGGAACTTCCAGAGATTCTCTAATCACCGTTTGAGAACCACTGAACTAAAGGATTTTAAAGTACTCTTAAAGCTGGTAGAAGTAGCATAACTCAACCTAGGAATTCAGCTTCTGCATAGTAAGAGTTGATTATAATATATAAATGCATTTACTATTCAAACTTTTAATACTTCTACTTTTCTGAAAATACTTCCTGGCTGGTTTGGAAATAATTTTATGCAGTAGTCATTGCCTGTTAGAAATAGAATTTTTTGTTCTCTGTAGTACTAGATATTGAGCCTCACGATAATATCTACCTAGTTTAAGATGGTTTAATTAGCTGTTCTTTTAGTTACTGTTTTTCTTCTTTTGAATAAATAAAAGTAAAAATTAATATCAAGGTTAATACTATACCATAAGATCAAAGATTTTAGTGTTTCTGTTGTGATGTTTGTCATCTTAAATGCTCTAGCAGTAGAGATTGTGTTTTCTAAATTTTTTTTTTAACATTTTGGTTAATATCTTACTTTTTTGTAGTTAGTAGTGGAACATATTAAAATCTTAAAAGATACAGTTGTGCTTCATATTCTGCTGCTAGTAAAGAAAGTTCTTTGGGCATCCCACGGATAGCATGTTTTACAGTTTCTGTTATTCGTGGTGTTTGGAAACTCTGGGTTGCAAGCATGTAGAACGAACTGTCAGTTTACTGCATTGTAATTTGTATTAATAATAAGGTTAGAATAATTTTTTTTTTAAATTATCCTAATATTTTCCTTATGAGAGAAATCATGAATCATTCAGAGCTGTCTCGTTCGATTGTGAAGCTTCTTCATTGGGAGCACCGGGCAGGGCATATTCATTTCTGCCGCCTTCTTTCTTTTGCAGTGATCTCAATCATAGCACACAGTATGTACAAGGGCTAGCACTTTGTACCCTCGGCTGCATGGGGTCCTCAGAGATGTGCAGAGATCTTGCAGGAGAGGTAGAGAAACTCCTGAAAACCTCCAACTCGTACTTACGAAAAAAGGTAACTTTCCATGGAACAGAATGTCTGTGTTTGGATTAGGCGGTATTATGGAGAGAAGGCACATTATTCATTTTTGAAAGCGCAAGTGATAATATAACTTTCTTTGTGCATTAAATGTGTTTCAAACGACTGTATATGAATCAGTTGTTCATAAGTCAAAATCTATTTTTTATACTAATTTTGGAGGTGATTTTATTACTATTTAACTCTCCAGTTGGTAAGTGATTGTGAATACTTTAATTCTCTTAATTCCTCACTTTTCAAGAAAATTATTTATCAACAAACAAATAGATGGCATACCTATTACTTCCTAAGTTACCTGATTCTAACCAATGTTAAACGAAGTGATAATGAACAGATTGTTACAAATTTATTTTAGTGCCCATGCCTTTGTATTAGGGCCTTTGAATCTTGGAAGTGCAGTTCCTTGGGACCTAGAGAATTATTAGGGAATGATTTAGAACCTCCTTCCTAAAATTGGTATATCTAAGTAGAATAGTAATGGAAGATAGCAATCTTATTCTCTTATCTGCTTTTATATGGTAGTATAAACATTTTGTTGTTACTTTATTGTGCTTGAATCTTAAAGCATAAACAAGCGGTATAAATTTAGGACTGTAGAAGTGAATGACATAAGATCGTCTGATTGTCATTGACTGTGCTTCTCCATTTAATGGTGTGAGACAAAGCTGTTAAAAGGGCTGAGCTATTTTCCAGGATCATGTGCTGCTAATGATGCTGCTGCTGCTGCTGCTAAGTTGCTTCAGTCGTGTCCGACTCTGTGTGACCCCATAGACAGCAGCCTACTAGGCTCCGCTGTCCCTATAATTCTCTAGGCAAGAACACTGAAGTGGGTTGCCATTTCCTTCTCCAATATAGGAAAGTGAAAGTGAAGTCTCTCAGCCGTGCCCGACTCTTAGCAACCCCATGGACTGCATCCTACCAGGCTCCTCCGTTCATGGGATTTTCCAGGCAAGAGTACTGGAGTGGGTTGCCATTGCCTTCTCCTGCTGCTAATGATGGCTGTAGGCCAAAGCCAGTCCTATCTCTTAAAAAATGTATGGGCTGCTCTTGTTCAGAAAGATTACATAAAATATCCCTGCAGATTAGGAAAAAATTGTTTTCCTCAACTGTAGCATGGGAAGAATTAGCTGAACTCTTTCCTTATTAATGTGCCTAAATTATGATATTCAATTCCAACAAGTAGTAGTTACGGTTCCTTTGCGGGGATCGGGGGAGAGTAACTGAAACCAGTCTTTGAATGTCCCTTTCTTTCCTGTGAACAAGCGAGGGCCATCTTTTCTTCAGTAGAGACTGGCTAACAGAGAGACTTAACTAAGATACTGAGTAACTTTCAAGTGATTTTCTTGATTTCAGTAGAGGGTGAATGGAGAAAGTATAAGTATTATTAAAAGTAGCAGCAGATTTAAAGCATCTGCAATATATGTATCTTTCACCTACATAGTGTTTTTATAAAACCTTTTGGTTTTCTTACTCAGAAGAATGATGATCACAGATGGAGTCTTTATTTTTTAACTTTGCAAAGCTGCAGATAAATTATATTTGGCACAATTGGTAAGCTCATGTTAACAGATGGTCTGGTTGAAAAAAGTTGTTGTCGACTTATTTGGTAATATATGACCAAAGAGACAGGTGAGTTAGAAGTTCTCATTAATGCAATAGTATAAATTGGACAGCCCTAACCAATTAATAACTAATAAACCTGATGATAATCAGATCTATAACTCCTTTCTTTTTTTGTGTGTAGGTGAACTGGTTGACAAGGTTCTTTTGTTTGTAAGATTGATTGTCCTGACTTTAATTGAAATAAATTTTTTGTCCTTTTTATATTTTTTTTGTAGGCAGCACTTTGTGCTGTTCATGTCATCAGGAAGGTTCCTGAACTTATGGAGATGTTTTTACCAGCAACAAAGAATTTGTTGAATGAAAAGAACCATGGTAATGTGATTTGGATGCACTCATGAAGTACTGAGGGAGAAGGGGAGAGAAAATAGTCGTCAGGCAGTGTTGGCCTCTGTCTCACACAGTGGACTCAGCTTTCTGCTGTGCTTGGACACCTTTTCCAGGAAGGGCCAATGGGTTGAATGTCTCTTCTACTCTCAAATCCTAGTTTTGTAATTAGAGATTGATTCCTTTATAGTAAGCTTGTTTTTCATTTCTGGTCCCCTTTTATTGTATCAAAAATACTATATTAACTAATACTCAGTGTAATTGCAAATGATCCTAGGCTTGATTTTCATGTGTGAAACCTTTTGACTTCTTGGCTTATTTCTTTATCTCCTTGCAGTTGTAGTGTAAGATTTGTGAAACTCTTTGTAGGTTACTTGTAACAGGAATTTGTAATGGGTACTCAGATATACAAAACTTCTGAGGCATTAGATGGAATGTATGTGGCTGTTCTTTACTGAACATTTTATTCTTGTTTTGAATTGAATGAAACAGATTCTGAGTGAAGAAAATTCTTGTGTCCTAAATGCTAAGAGAAAAAATGGTAACATGTATTTAATTTGATCAATTCAGTCCTCTGCCTAGAAGACTCAGAATGTACTTGTTGAATAAATGAATGTCTAGGGCACATATTTAGTGTAATGTATGTGATTCTTTTCACTCACTCTTGAACAAACAAATTTACTTTGTCATTCATGACTATATTTTGTCTAGAAATTTAAAATGTTAGTAAGATTTTTCTTCTTGAAGTATCTTTCAAAAATCAGCTAAGAGCTTACTAAATCTGGAGCAGGTGATATCCAGTTTATGTTGACTGAGCATGTCTTTATGGATATTCTCAAATGGAGAGGCTTGTGCGTTGGATGTCATTTTTAAGCAATTATTTTGGCCACATAACTTTAGAACATTCTGATTTGACTCAGATCATCTGTGTTAAATCAGCAGGTATCTATTAATACCTTCTTTGTATTCACCTCAATGCTTAGATTCTTGGGAGATTAAAAAACAAAAGTAGCAGCTACCTTTTTGAAATTGACCTTCAGAACTGAAAGCCCTGTGCTATGAAGTTGAAGAATACAGCCTCATTTTTAGTTTTCATTGGCTCTTTTCTTTCAGGTGTCCTTCACACTTCTGTAGTCCTCCTCACAGAAATGTGTGAGCGAAGCCCAGACATGCTTGCACATTTCAGAAAGGTAGGTGCCATTCTGTATATCTAAGCCTCTGTTGATTGAAAATGATTTTCCTAAAGTACATGATTTTCTCACTTAGGAATTTTCTTTTGAAGGAAAGGTATGGAACTGAGTAAAGAACTTAACCAACCCTTCTGTGTGGTAGGAAGCCAGCTTTAGGCGTGTAAGAACTGGCAGTAGTACAGTGTTTCTCCTTTCATAATAGAAGTCTTCTCTCGTTGGCAGACGTACTGACCTCTCAAGTGCTTTATCTACTGTTTTCACATTGAAGTTAGGAAATGTAACCTGAGGTCGAATTACAAGCAGGAATTGTGTGTGTGTGTGTGTGTGTGTGTGTTTAAGGCAGGTGATTTCTTGTTGTTTTTTTTTCCCTTAAGGTGAAAACTGCAAACTGAGATTTGACATTACTTTTACCTAACATAGGGTCCCCCACTGTTCGTTTTACGCTGTGGTGACTCCAGTGGTGGATGTCTCTAGCTTTCTGAAGTCCCTCCCTCCCTTTCTTAGAGCATTCTAGAGTGGAAATTTTTGTTTTCTCCACTTACTTTCAGAAGGCACTAGTAAGCAGGACTCAGAGAAAGACTGTTTTTTGGGTAATTACATGCATTCAGTTCCTTTTATAGGATGCTGACCACTCCATATATTGGGTTTACTTTGTACTTTAGATCTAACGAAGCTCTAATAGCAGCTCTTTGGGAGGGGGTGTGTGTGCTTTTTTCCCCCCCTTAGATGGTCATGTCTTGATTAAATTATTATAAAAACAGTATGAGGCCCATATCTGTCCCTAATGCTTGCTTTGTATGTTTTGTTCCTGTTGTCTGTTTGGAATCCTGCTGTATGTTAGAATGAAAAGGTAAGAATTAACCCTCATTTAGATGGTGCATGCTGGCATTAGATCCTTAGTAGCTTTTGTATCCATCCACAAATGTGGCTTAAAAAATATACTAATGCTGAATCTGTGCTTAATACTGTGTTATTTGTCATAGCATTTTTGGCTAACTCCTTAGTCCAGATTTTGTCTTGTCACTTAAACTCCTGACTCCACAGTCAGCCTTGGATTTCAGTTGCAGCCTTTCCTGATTTCTAAGCCTCCTTCTCCGCCTTTCCTTTATCTTCACCTGAGAAACTTTGAGCAGTTTCCCAGTGGCATTGGTGATGGCAGTCCAGATCAATTTGGAACCAAAACACCAAACACTGCTTTTTGAAGTAGATACACTTTAGAACTGTGTTTGGGTAACTTCATACTTTAAAAAGCTTCATACGTACTTCTGAACTTTCAGTTCAGGCTTTGAGCTTTAATTTCCTCCTGACTTGCACTCGATCTTGCCTTGAAGTTTTGGAATGTTAAAAGATTTTTGAGATAGAGTGGGTGGGCATCAACTGATTTTCATGGCTGCAGCTTTTCCCTTTGTCATTTTATTTTGTTTCTTTTGTCATCAGTTTTAGTAACTTGCTTTTTTGTCTGAAAAATAAAGCTTGGTTCCAAGAATTTGTATGCTGAATACTTAGAGATATTTATGCTTTTTGTCCCAGGATGCTGTTATGTGGTGTGAGCTTAGTAGCTGAAGGAAAAAGAACTTTTCTGAGACAGAAACCAAATTTAAAAAAATAAGGAAGAATGTGTGTAGTACAAAAAAGTAGACCATTGAGAAGTATGCAAGGCAAGCTACTTTTTAGTGCAGAGCTTGGTAACTAGATGGTCCCAGTTTTATTACATTTTAAAGCAGTTTATACAGTTATATTATTCTGACTTCTAATTGAATCTGTCCAGAGTTGACAGATTTAATGAGGATTCTGTTTAGAATTTACAAGTCATTGTAAGCTTAGATTTGTTTGAATCTTGGAGTTGTCCAAATTAGATTTTTGTTTAGGAGGTGACTTACGAAGTGCTTAATCCTGAAGTGATATGGCCAAACCTATTCACACAGATTATGTTGTCTTATATTCAGCAGTAGACTTAGTGTTGTGTTTTGAGTGCATTCCGTGGGCCCAACTTGGCTTTTGTTTCAGTCTTGATCCCCTTAGAGAGGAATCCAGATTCAATGAGAAAAAGATAATTGAGTTGTAGCAAAGTTGGGGCTGTTCTGCTTGCCTCAAAGACAGGTAAGATTCAGTTTGGATTCAGTTTGCTTTGGACGGTTCTTAACGTTAGGTGATTAGAGTTGTTTATATAGCTAAATTGAGTTTGTAGTTGGAGACTGGAAAGATTCTTAATTGTGGCAAACATTTTGAAATGGGGTTTTAATCTTAAATGATTGATCAGTGGAGTGCAATAAATAATAGTATTTAAAGCATTTTTAAGTTCAGCTTGGCAATAAAATTGCCTCTGCTGTGTGTCGTCAGTCAGTCTAATGGACAGAGTTAAAAAAGAAGGGCATTCTGATCATAAGAAATGTATCGTTTCATTAGTAAGATAAGATAGGCAACAAATATATGATTAGGTGCTGAAATTAAATTTACCAAAAATTGTGTCCTATGAGTTAAGAATAGGACAAAAACAGCATTCATGGCCTTGTTGTCTTCCTCGGGTGAAGGAGACAGTTTTTCATGTGTCTTTTCCACTTGGTCAGTGTTGGAGACTTTTGTATTCCCTGTTGTTTATTGGGAAAGGATATAACTAGCCATATATTAAGAGGAGAGAGGTTTTTTTTCCCTCTATTTGAGATCGTTTGTTTTAAAACTATAATTTTCATAAAATTACCAGAGTGTTGGATGTGGTAGCATTTTATATCCACATGTGTTGGATAGATTAAAAACTGAACATGTTTGTGCAACCTAGGTGTGTCAAGTCCCATAGAAGTCCCCATAGGCATCTGTTTTACTCGGTTCTCATAGGCTTTCTGACCTACTGTTATTGTATGCATATATAACTCTGGAGTAAAAATGTCTGGTTTGGTTTTAATTCAGATAACATACATACTCGTTCTTGAGTTCTGGGCCAGAATACTTCTAAGTTATGTCTGTGAAACATCAACAATATACTAGGATATTGTATCAGTAGAATTTGCTTGGACTCAGACTCTTGAATCTTTTTTTTTTAAGCCAAGTTAACCTCTGCCTATTCCTGAGAAATTCTTTGATGTTCACTGTTTTTTGATGCATTTCTCTTCCCTGCAGCTTGTGCCCCAATTAGTTCGTATTCTAAAGAACCTCATCATGTCCGGATATTCACCAGAACATGATGTTTCTGGGATCAGTGACCCCTTTTTGCAGGTGAGCTTGAAAGAAAGTTTAGGATAGATGATGTATTTTGGAATAAATTTTTCCTTCCTCTTATGTTTGTGTCGGGTACTTTTGGTAGTTAATTGGTTAAGCTAATTACATTAATAAATGAATAGTGACACAGTTCTGTATTAGATTAATAGGATAAAATTATATTTGTAATAGTCAAATCATATACCACATAGAAATATGATTTTCCAATATGATATAACACTGCAGGTGGTGGTATCCTTTGACTCATGAAGTGTAGGTTGTCTAACAGCTTCATTAAGACATGGAACCATACATAACTGCTCTAAAGATCATGTTTAAAATTCTTCTGTTTGAATTTTGACTATTTCTATTGGGATCTAAGACTTCATTTAAGTTATTTGAATTTCAAATCAAGCAAAGTTCCTTTGTGCTAGACAGAATTTGTTGATGTTTGTCATATTTTGCACATTAGGTACGAATTTTGCGGTTATTAAGAATTTTAGGACGAAATGATGATGACTCAAGTGAAGCTATGAATGATATATTAGCACAGGTGAGTAGAACAAAAACTTGCATTTTTGTAAAAACTCATTTTAGTATAGCAGGGAGCAGAATGATTGTGATTATATGGAGCAATTTTTATTTGTGTTTTCTCATTGGTGGCTGAAAACAATCACAAAATATCTTTTGTTACCTCTGGATGTTTTTTGGAAGCATTGTTTTGTCACGTAACACCTTCTGTGTCTTTTCAGGTTGCCACTAATACGGAGACTAGTAAAAATGTAGGAAATGCTATTCTTTATGAGACGGTTTTGACTATCATGGATATTAAGTCAGAGAGTGGACTTCGAGTAAGTTTTTAATCTTTACTCTAAACATCTTATTTTAAAATAATTGACTTGGACTTTGGAAATTAACTTTAGGAAAGAATGATGCAGAATGTATATTTTGGTATCTGAAGTATCATCCTCTCCACTGAAGGATTTAATATTGATTATAATAGAAATTGGAAGATTTTACGTATGGATACATATATAGACAATGTTGAATGAAGGAACCGTCTCAGAATAAGCTTTTGTTTGGAGCCATGATTTAAGTTGGGCTCATTAACTTCAAACAAGACGACAATATATTTGAGTTAATTCATTTTTCTTAAATATTTATTTTTATTAAAAAAATGAACACATAAAAAAAATTCAATACAAAATGGTATCAGTTCAGTTCAGTCGCTCAGACGTGTCCGACTCTTTGCGACCCCATGGACTGCAGTATGCCAGGCTTTCCTGTCCATCATCAACTCCTGGAACTCATCAAACTCATGTCCATCGAGTTAGTGATGCCATTCTGCCATCTCATCCTCTGTCGTCCCCTTCTTCTCCTGCCTTCGGTCTTTCCCAGCATCAGGGTCTTTTCAAATGAGTCAGCTGTTCACATCAGGTGGTCAAAGTATTGGAGTTTCAGCTTCAGCATTGGTCCTTCTAATGAATGTTCAGGACTGATTTCCTTTAGGAATGACTGGTGTGATCTCTTTTCTGTCCAAGGGACTCTCAAGAGTCTCCTCCAACACCACAGTTCAAAAGCATCAATTCTTTGGCACTCAGCTTTCTTTATAGTACAACTCTCACATCTATACGTGACTGCTGGAAAAACCATAGCCTTGACTAGATGGGCCTTTGTTGGCAAAGTAATGTCTCTGCTTTTTAATATGCTATCTAGGTTGGTCATAACTTTCCTTCCAAGGAGTAAGCGTCTTTTAGTTTCATGGCTGCAATCACCATCTGCAGTGATTTTGGAGCCCAGAAAAATAAAGTCTCTCACTGTTTCCATCGTTTTCGCATCTATTTGCCATTAAATGATGGGACCAGATGCCATGATCTTGGTTTTTTGAATGTTGAGTTTTAAGCCAGCTTTTTCACTCTCCTCTTTCACTTTCATCAAGAGGCTCTTTAGTTCTTCACTTTCTGCCGTAAGGGTGGTATCTGAGATTATTGATATTTCTCCCAGCAATCCAGCTTGTGCTTCATCCAGCCTGGCATTTCACATGTTATACTCTGCATATAAGTTAGGTAAGCAGCATGTCAATATACAGCCTTGATGTATTCCTTTCCCAGTTTGTAACCAATCTGTTGTTCCATGTCCAGTTCTAACTGTTGCTTCCTGATGTGCATACAGGTTTCTCAAGAGACAGGTCAGGTGGTCTGGTATTCCCATCTCTTGAAGAATTTTCCACAGTTTGTTGTGATATACACAGTCAAAGGCTTTGGCGTAATCAATAAAGCAGATGTTTTTCTGGCATTCTCTTGCTTTTTCTATGACCCAGTGGATATTGGCAATTTGATCTATGCTTCCTCTGCCTTTTCTAAATCCACCTTGAACATCTGGAAGTTCACGGTTCATGTACTGTTGAAGCCTGGCTTGCAGAATTTTGAGTATTACTTTGCTAGCGTATGAGATGAGTACAATTGTGTGGTAGTTTGAACATTCTTTGGCATTGCCTTTCTTTGGGATTGGAATGAAAACTGACCTTTTCCAGTCCTGTGGCCACTGCTGAGTTTTCCAAATTTGCTGGCATATTGAGTGCAGCACTTTCACAGTATCATCTTTTAGGATCTGAAATAGCTCAACTGGAATTCCATCACCTCCACTAACTTTATTTGTAGTGATGCTTCCTAAAGCCCACTTAACTTCCCATTCCAGGATGTCTGGCTCTAGGTAAGTGATCACACCATCGTGGTTATCTGGGTCATGAAGATCTTTTTTGTATTGTTCTTCTGTGTATTCTTGCCGCCTCTTCTTAATGTCTTCTGCTTCTGTTAGGTCCATACCATTTCTGTCCTTTATTGTGCCCATCTTTGCATGAAATGTTCCCTTGGTGTCTCTAATTTTCTTAAAGAGATCTCTGGTCCTTCCTATTCTATTGTTTTCCTCTATTTCTTTGCATTGATCACTGAGGAAGGCTTTCTTATCTCTCCTTGCCATTCTTTGGAACTCTTCATTCAAATGGGTATATCTTTTCTTTTCTCCTTTGCCTTTAGCTTCTCTTCTTTTCTCAGCTATTTGTAAGGCCTCCTCAGACAACTATTTTGCCTTTTTGCAATTCTTTTTCTTGGGGATGGTCTTGATCACTGCCTCCTGTTTAGTGTCACGAACCTTCGTCCATAGTTCTTCAGGCACTCTTGTCTATCAGATCTCATCCCTTGAATCTGTTTGTCACTTCCAGTGTATAATCGTAAGGGATTGGATTTAGGTCATACCTGAATGGTCTAGTGGTTTTCCCTACTTTCTGCAATTTAAGTATGAATTTGACAACAAGGAGTTCATGATCTGAACCACAGTCATCTCCTGGTCTTGGTTTTACTAACTGTATAGAGCTTCTCCATCTTTGCCTGCAAAGAATATAATCAATCTGATTTTGGTATTGACCATCTGGAAATGTCCGTGTGTCGAATCTTCTCTTGTGTTGTTGGAAGAGAGTGTTTGCTATGACCAGTGTGTTCTCATGGCAGAACTCTATTCACCTTTGCCCTGCTTCGTTTTGTACTCCAAGGCCAAATTTGCCTGTTACTCCAGGTGTTTCTTGATTTCCTACTTTTGCATTCCAGTCCCCTATGATGAAAAAAACATCTTTTTTGGGTGTTAGTTCTAGAAAGTCTGGTAGGTCTGCATAGAACCGTTCAGCTTCTTCAGCATTACTGGTTGGGTCATAGACTTAGATTACTGTGGTATTGAATGGTTTGCCTTGGAAACAAACAGAGACCATTCTGTCATTTTTGAGATTGCACCCAAGCATTTCAGACTCTTGACTATGAAGGCTACTACATTTCTTCTAAGGGATTCTTGCCCACAGTAGTAGACATAATGGTCATCTGAATTAAATTTGCCCATTTCAGTCCATTTTAGTTCACTAATTCCTAACATGTCGATGTTCACTCTTGCCATCTCCTGTTTGACCACTTCAAACAAAATGGTATACAGGGAGGAAAATGTCTGCCTATTGATTTTATGTTTAGACTTAATTCTTCTAGTCAGAAGTATGGTTACCATTTTCTAATGTACTTTTTGGAATAATATTCTATCCATATTTAAACATATCTGTATGTGTGTATTTGTTATCTTCCCCACTTTTAAAACCTTTTTATTTAAAATAATTTTAGGCTTATAGATAAGTTTCAAAAACAGTTCAGAGTTCTCATAATACCATTCACTCAGCCTCCCCTGATGTTAACATTTTGTTTACCTGTAGTGTAATTATCCAAACTAAGAAATTAATATTGGTTCAATACCATTAATTGATTTGCTGATTTTATTCAGATTTTACCAGTTTTTCTACTGATGTCCTTCTTCCTTTCCAGCACCAATCCTTGATCCCATGTTGCATTTATTGTCATGTCTCCTTAGTCTCCTCCAATCTTGACATTCCCTTCATCTTTCCTTGTCTTCTGTGACAGTTTTGAAGAGCACTGATCAGTTATTTTGCAGAATATCCCTGAATTTGACAGTCTGATATATTCTTATAATAATTAGTTTGAAGTTATGCTCTTTTGGCGAGACTAACCCAGAAGTGTTGTGCCCTTTACAGTTGCATATCAGGAGGTACATGCTCTCTATTTGTCTCATTACTGGTGATTTTAACCTTGATCTTTTGGGTAAGGTGGTGTCTGCTGTGTTTCTCCACTGTATAATTGTTATTTTCCCCTATGTAATTAAAAATATTTTGGAGGAAACACTTTTGACACTATGCAGATACCCTGTTCTCAAACTTTTGCCAACAAATTTTAGTATCCGTCTGAGTATCTTTAACAGATTTTTGGGTGGTGCGCTAATGATAACTTTCTATTCCCTCATATTTTCTTCTTTAAATAATTGGAATTCTTCTGTAAGGAAGAACTCTCCCTCAAGTGTTTATTCATTCTTTCAACCATTTATTAATATAATGATCACTAATCCATTGCTTTGTGAGAAACAAATTTACTAACTACACTACAGTATTTGGGTACAGTTCTTTTGTCATCTGGGTGGTTCTGTACCTCATGCTTATCATGTTAGATGAAAACATTATGTTGGAGCTAGTTTATATTCACGTATAGAGACCATTCTCATTTTAAAAAAGATTGGTGGAATATGCATAACATAAACTCTTATCATTTTAACCATCTCTTAACTCTGTAGTTCAGTGCATTAAGTAAGTACATTCACACTGTTGTGCAGCCAACACCCACCGTTCATCTTCAGAACTTTTTAGTTTCCCAAACTGAAACTGTGTGCCCTTTAAACAATAATTCCCCATTATCCCCTGACCCCAACTCCTGGCAACCACCATTCTACTTTCTGTCTCTGTGGCTTTGCCTATTCAGGACATTTCACCTAAATGGAATCAAATAATATGGGGTGTTTGTGTCCGGCTTATTTCACTTAATATAATATTCTCAAGGTACATACCTGTCATAGCATGTGTCACGATTCATTCTTTTTAATGGTTGTATAACATTTCATTGTGTGAATGTGCCATAGTACATTTAGGAAAATTGCTATTAATGAACACTCCTATCATTTGTGATTACAGATAGTGTTGCAGTAGATATTTGTGCATACGTTCAAGTATATATGTCAGCTGAATTCCTAGAAGTGAAATTGTTGAAGCAGGGGATATATTTTCATTTTGTAGTTTTTAATTATTTATTAATTTTTTTGACTGTGTCATGAGGCATGGATTGAACTCGTGCCCCCTGCAGTGGGTGCTCGGAGTCCGTACCTAACCATCCAGTGGATTCCTTATTTTTATTATTTATAGTTATTGCCAAATTTCCCTCCAGTGAAGCTGTACCAATAATATTTTCTTGCTAGCAATATAAAAACTTTAAAACAATCTTGCAGCTTTTACTGTTGAAATAGAATATGATTTTAAGAATTTGCCTTCAGAGGTTTTTTTTGGCTAGCAATCTGTAGAAGTGCCGACTAAACTACCACCTTTAAATAGTTTGCACTCATCAGAGGCCAGGAAATGATCCTTAAACAATATAGATGTTTGATTTTCTTAAATTCTTAACCTGTGCTGTTTTTCTGTAGGTCCTAGCCATAAATATCCTGGGTCGTTTCTTATTGAACAATGACAAGAATATCAGGTAAGTAATCTGGAAAATATCTTGTATCTGGCTATTATAAACTCAGTGTGTTCATGAGTGACTTTGCTCAAGATCACACAGGTAGAGTGACATATCTAGAACTTCAACTCAGGATTTTTATTTTTAGTCTAATCTTAAAACTGTTTGATAAGAATTTGAGGATTTGCCTCATGAGTTAATTTTTAGTCCTATTTATGCTTTACCTTTAGGAATCAGCAAACTTTTTCTGTCCAGGAACAGATGGTCTGTGTTATAGACTACATGGGCCTTAGAATCTCTTTGGCAACTACTCAGCTCTGCCACTTGGTGTGAAAGCAGCCACAGACTGTGTAAATGATGAATATGGCTGTATTGCAAGAAAAATTAATTTACCAAACCAGACAGCAGAGGGCTGTTCGGCTTAATTTGCTGACCCCTGCTCTCAATTAAGAAGAAAAAGAGAACATTTCAGTTGCAAACCTAGACGATGTTTGTAAACTCCAGCTACTTTTAAAAAGTGAATGAATTTCTCAGTGTTATGTTTTAATTCTTTCTTATCATGTTATAATTGAAAAAAAATGTGGGATTAATCATTATGGTACCCTGTATTATCTTCTCCTTCTGGAGGAATTTTTTATACTTGGATGGTAAATTCAAAGTTTTGTAGGGATAGTTTTGGTACTGGTATCAAAAGCAGAGAAAATACAAATGGTAAAATTGAAATAATTTCCTCTTGCGTTTTGGGGCTCAGGCAGCCTGAAAAGGCATACTGTATGCTTATTTTGTTGTGCTATTTGAAAGAGTTTGGGAGAATCGAGTCCATCACTTTTAGACGTTTAAATGAACTTGACCATGAATGCAAATCTAAATCCCAGGCTTCTGGTTGTCACAGCTTTTGATTATAGTGTTGTTTATGGCTTCACAGCATTTCCATTTTACTAAGTCTGTTGTGTCTTTTAAATATTTAACCATGTATGGTTTTCAGTAGTCATTGAACATCATCTTTGTCATTAAGCAGAGAACTATCCTGAATTTCCCATTTTAATTCTGTCCTTCTGCAACTTTGTTTCATCCAGATATGTAGCTTTGACATCTTTGTTGAAGACTGTGCAGACAGATCACAATGCAGTACAGAGGCACAGAAGCACTATTGTGGACTGTCTAAAAGATTTGGATGTCTCCATAAAACGGTAACAGATCATTGAAAGTTCTGTGACCCCCCATCCCCCATCTGATAACTTTGTAATAGAGTTTTGAGAGGGAGAATGTTGGCATTTATGTATTTAGTCATTATTTTGACCGAGTAAATCCTTTTTTTCGAAAAGGATTAGCAGGGAGAAGTTTAGATCAATGAAAGAGACCAGTAAGGAGTACTTAAGTGCACCCTGAAGTTACCCTTGGTTCTTTGTTAGATAAAACAGGTGCAAGTAGGCTGGGCATACATTTACTCATCAAAGGTACTGTGTTCTGTGTGCTGGAGGATGAAGATACAGAGTGATCCATCGGCTGAGTGTTCTATCACTATGCTGAGACTCAAATGGCTGACAGCACACATTTTCTCGCGGTACTTATGCCTCAAGATACTAGAGGCAACCTGTTAAAACTGTGCATCTGGGAATGACTTTTAGGCAGCACATAGGCCTTTTAAAAACGAAACTTGCAAGAGTACAGCTGATTAACACTGTTGTGATGGTTTTAGGTGAGCAGCAAAGAGACTCAACCATACATATGCATGTATCCATTCTCCCCCAAACCTCTCTGCCATCCAGGCTGCCACATACCATTGATGTGGCATACAGTAGGACCTTGCTGGTTACCATTTTAAAATACAGCAACGTGTACATGTCGATCCCAAACTCCCTGTCTCTTCCCCCATCTTCTTCTCTGCTGGCAACCATAAGTTCATTCTCTTAAGTCGGTTTCTGTTTTGTAAATAAGTTTATTTGTATCATTTGTTTTTAGATTCTGCATATAAGGAATGTCATATGATATTTCTCCTTCCCTGTCTAACTTATTTTACTCAGCATAGGACTTTGAAAGACATATATTTTTTTCCTTGATCAATTAACTCTACTGGTCCTCATCTTAGAATAACTACATGTTTGTAAAACCTAGTTATAGTAGGCTTCAATGAACTTTTGGTTTACTGTTCAAACCAGAAAAAATTTAATTTGAACTGATCTCTGAAACTATTCATTTAACAAACATCTATTGAGAATTGAGTTCCTTTTATTTGGAGAGAACAGGTGTTAAGTGCTTGGGCAAACTAAAAATAAGACCTGGTCTCAGTAATAATGACTTTTATATAAAGCTTTGTGAAGGATTTATAAGCACCCTCTCAGTTGGTTCTCAGAGCAAGCCAGTAAGAGAAACTAGGCAATTACTTCTCTCTTCAGTTAACAGATTAAAGTACAGTCCCAAAGGAATCGAATGACTTAACTCTAAAGCTTACTCCTTGAACAAGGCAGACCTTGGAATAGAAATCAGACTTTCTGACTCCTATTGTATTGTTTCTCTATAGCTCTTGACTGGGCTTTGCATTTCAAAAGTAAAAACCTGGGTCTTTTGACAGGTTATATAGCAATAGCAGCTAAGACTCTGGAGCCAGAAGGCCTCATTTCAAATTCTAGCTCCGCCCTTAATTCACTTGGTCTGGTTACTTAGTCTTTCTGTGCTTCGGTTGTCTCCATGTACAATATAGATACAAGAGCACCCACTTCAGAGATTATGTGGGATTAACTGGACTAACATATGTAAAGCACTTAAGCACTGTATAGGAATTAGCTATTATTGCAGTTCTGTAAGGATTGAGTTTTTGTTGCTTGTAGATTAAGATGAAAGTATTTTCAACTTATTAAATTGGTATTTTTGAAAGTAAATTATATGCCATGGTTTGACATTATTGACCAAATATGAAAAGATGCGTGTAGTAATTATAACTTCTATATGTTAAGCATATCCATATTTACCTTGGTTGCCAAATTTGATAGGCAGCTACTTGTTATTGTTGTTCAGTCGCTCAATCATGTCCAACTCTTTGCAAGCCCATGGACTGCAGCACACTGGGCTCCCCTGTCCTTCACTATCTCCCGGAGTTTGCTCAAACTCATGTCATGGTGATGCTATTATAGAAGCTCCTGTTTGCTCTCATAGTGCATCTTTTTTTCCTTTTCATGGCTCTTACTGTCTTTTTTAGTTTTTCTTTCCAGCTTTATTGGTATATAATTGTATGAGTCTAAGATGTACATCACATTGCTTTGTCACACTTCATTGCAAAATGATTTTCACACTAGCGTTAATTAACTCCTGCAGCATATCACATAATTACCATTTCTTTTTTGCGGTGAAGATATTTAAAATCTACTCTTAGCAGCTTTCAAGTATATTAATACATCATTATTAACAATAGCCATTATGCTGTACATTAAATCTCCAGAACCTGTTTATCTTACACGTGGAAGTTCATGCTCTTTGACCAGTATCTCCCTATTTTTCCCACCCCACAGACCTTGGTAACTGCCATTCTAGCTGTATTTCTGTGCATTCAGCTTTTTTAGCTTCTACATATAAATGATATCATACAATATTTGTCTTTCTCTAACTTATTTCACTTAGCCCTCAGGGTTTGTTTTTGTTCTAATCACCTGTATACCTTTCGATGTATGTTACATCATCTTTGGGTTGAAGTGGATGTAGTAAAAGAGTTTGGTGACTATATATCACATTTTTAACTGTTGATGCAGAGATGGTATCTTTGAGTATTAATTTCTTTGCCTCTCTTTTTGAGCCTTTTAGGTATTCTAAATTTCAGCTTCATAGAATAGACTGTTGAATCCAAACTGTCTTTAGTAGTGTGTATCTTTTGGGAATTTTTGAAGAAAAGCATTGATGAAAGTTCAAAATAACTTTGTTAACTTTGGTTATCTTGTGTGCAAAGATTGGGATTACAAGATCACGCAAAGACATCAATATATCCATTGGTGCTTGTTCAGGGACAACATACCTGGGTCTTTGTTTCATTCCTACTATAAATATCATAACTTTTTTTTCCTCCCTCCTTGGAAGGCGTGCAATGGAATTGAGTTTTGCCCTGGTAAATGGAAATAATATTCGAGGCATGATGAAGGAATTACTTTATTTTCTGGATTCATGTGAGCCAGAATTTAAAGCAGACTGTGCATCTGGAATCTTCCTTGCTGCAGAAAAGTAAGATTTAATTTTTACATTCATTGGTAAAAAGTGCTTGGAACTTTTTGGAAAGCATCTTTAAAACATGAGAGAAATGTTGTAAACATGTTTAAACATGTAGCATTTATTTCAGGCTTCCCATTAGAAATTGGGTTTGAGAAGGTCATTCTAGTCAGTATTTATGTTAAGCATTATACTAAGACCAAAATAATCCCACTTTTATAAAATCTCCTCTTGTATCTGTTCTTTAACCTGTCTTCTATGATTCCCTTTTAATGCAGAGAATAGAAAAGTTACAACATTTGAATTGTGGTTCTGTGTAAAACTTTCTGGGATGAAGTCCTCAGGATTTTGATAGTATGGTTATTTCTCCTCTTTTCACTGTGAATTTAAGGGGAGGCAAGTTCCTAGTCCTGGTGTTACCTGGGTCTGGAAACAGTGCTTTGTTCTTTCTTCTCTGTGCTCTCCTGTCCCGACTTTATGATTTGTTTTCTAAGAAAAAAACTGGAGACAGAGTCCTCAGTTCTCAATTCAGCAACTCCTATTGCAGTATTTGCATCTGAATTTGACCATGTACTGTTTCATCACCCATTGAAATGGGAATTGGTGCTGGTTTAATTGCTGGTAGTTTTGAAGGTGAAATGTGTCCAGACACAGCCGCTTAACCTGTGAACCTCAAGACTATAGGACAGGAGTTTTGAAAGTCAGTGTGTGTGTGTGTGTGTGTGTGTGTGTGTGTGTCTGTGTGTGTGTCTGTGTGTGTGTCCGTGTGTGTGTCTGTGTGTGTGTGTGTGTGTCTGTGTCTGTGTGTGTGTGTGTCTGTGTGTGTGTGTGTGTGTGTGTCTGTGTGTGTGTGTGTTTTGAAAGTCAGTGTGTGTGTGTCTGTATGTGTCTGTCTGTGTCTGTGTGTGTGTGTCTGTGTGTGTGTGTGTGTGTTGCTTAGTCGTGTCCGACTCTTTGCAACACCATAGACTGCAGCCCCCAGGCCCCTCTGTCCATGGGATTCTCCAGGCAAGAACACTGGAGTGGGTTGCCATTTCTTTCTCCAAAAGGAGCTATAGAAAGAAAGAAAGTGAAGTCGCTCAGTCGTGTCTGACTCTTTGCAACCCCTCAGACTGTAGCCTACCAGGCTCCCACATCCATGGAATTTTCCAGGCAAGAGTACTGGAGTGGGTTGCCATTTCCTTCTCCATGAAAGTTGCTGAGCAGAGCTTAATTTACAGGTTCCAGTTTTTTCACCTGTGCCATTATTTTCTCAGGTATGCACCTTCCAAACGGTGGCATATAGACACGATTATGCGAGTTCTGACAACGGTAAGTAGTTTTTTTAGGTAAGTGTATACTAAGTGCTGGATGTATCAGTTAATGAGACAGACAAAGCTCTTATTCTCATGCAGCTTATGTTCTAGTGGGGGAGATAGGAAATTCATGGGGAAAGAGGGACGCTCCTGTCAGGCAGGGAGGAATGCTGTGAAAAATACTAGAGCAGCATGAGGAACTACAGTGATGACAGAGGAGAATGGGATATGGGGCAGTGGGCCAGGTTCTTGGGTAGATCAGGGCAGGTCACTCAGAGGAGGTAACATTTGAGTAGAGAACTTGGTAAAGTGTGAGCTGTGCAAAGATTTGGGGGAAGAGTGTACAAACCAGAGGGAACAGTTGGTGTTGGAAATTCCAAGGGTAAGTAACAAGCTTGACGTGTTTGGAGAGCATCAAGAAGGCCAGTGCAGCCAGTAGACTGAGAGAGGCAGAGAATGGTTTGAGGCAGGGGTTAGATTCTATAAGGCCTCATAGGAGTTAGGATTTTATTTTGAATATGATGGGAAATCATTGGGAAGCTTTGTTTAGTTTTGTTTTGGCTGTACTGTGTAGCATGCTGGATCTTAGTTCCCAGACCAGGGATCGAACCCATGCTCTCTGCAGTGGATTTGCAGAGTCTTAACCACTGGGCCACCAGGGAAGTCAAAACCTTTCTTTAAGAAAATGCCCCAACTTTCATTTTTCCAATCAGTTTATATTCTCTTATTATATGATTATATACCTTTTCTTCTTTAGCCTGTTGATGTGCTAGGTTACATTAATTGCTTTTAAAAAAAGAATTTATTTAATTGAAGTTTAGTTGGCTTGCATTAATTGAATTTTGAAAGTTGAATCACCCTTCCATATCTGGAATAAATCCCACATGGTTGTGGTGTATAGTTTTCTTTAATACATTATTAGATTTGATTTTCTAAAATTCTAAGGATATTTGCACTTGTGTTCATGAGATACTGGTCTCTAGTTTTCTGTTCCTGGTGTTTTATTTGACCCTTGTATTATTTACTAGTGTGTTGTTTAATCTCCAAATATTCGGGGACTTTTCAGCTGTCTTTGTTTTGCTTATTTCTAGTTTAGTTTTGTATGATTTCTGTTCTTTTAAATTTAAGATATTCTTAATGGCCCAGAATGTGATCTGTCTTGATGAATGCTCCATGTGAGATTGAGAAGAATGTGTATGCTGTTGTTGAATGACATGGTCTGTAAATGTCAGTTAGATCGTGTTGATGCTTTCTCTTAAAAACGTTCTGCTTTTTCCCATTAGGGAAGAATGTAAATATCTAAGTCACACCACTAATTACCTGCTTTCTAGTGTCTTACCTTTCCTTTCTGCCCGTTTCCCCAAACTTCTCCCTCCATCTTTGTGTTTCTTAACACGAGTGGGTATCCTACCCATCTGGGATTTTTTTCTTTGTCTTTTTCTGTTTCCTCTTCAAAGTACACGTGTGTAGGCCAGGTCTTGGTCCTCTAAATCAGATCCACTCTTCTATCCAGTAATGGTAGGTTGACCAAGGTGGGCACAGCTTCCACAGTTTTTATGTCCTGTGCAGCTTGGTTATCATAATGCTCTTGTGAGGCCAAAATTTAGTTTCCTCATAGGTTAAATAGCTTTACTTTGTCTCCATGGTGGTAAATCTCAGATTCTATTTTTCAACAGGACAATAAGGAGATCATTTTTATTTTTTGAAATATGGATAATGAAATACAAAATACTTCCCATTCCTGGGGCTACATATTGGTTCTATATTTATAAACTCTTGTTTTTGAAGGACTGTTACATTTTAAAGAAATTCTGTTTTTTAGTAAGTTACCATTTATTTCAGTTTTATCTTATTTATTAAGCCTTTTTGAACTGTTCCTGTACAGCCCTTTCTCCATCTCCTGGAGCAGTGTGACTACCATAACCGGCTTGTATGCTTTTAACACCTGTGTTGAGGAGTTGTGGGAAGGAAGAGGTTGTTGTAATTAAGTTCTCAGTGAATGTATTTCTTACAGTTTTGCCTTAGTAGAAAGGGCCTTTCTTGAAATTCTAAACCTTTATATTTTAATTTTACTTTGGACAAAGAGAAGATTTTATCTTTTTATAAAACCTTAAAACTTAGAATATTCATTTAAGTAAGACTTTGAAATTTGAGCTGCTTCTGATCATGAGAATTGGAAACAACTTTATCTTGGAGGGTGTTTTGTAGTAGTCTCCTCTGAGCAACAACAACACCAGCTGACTTTTCTTATCATTACCGTGTGTTTCTTGGGGTAACTGTCTGCATTTCCTTTTAGGCAGGAAGCTATGTTCGTGATGATGCAGTTCCCAACTTGATCCAGTTAATAACCAATAGTGTGGAGATGCATGCCTATACTGTCCAGCGCTTGTACAAAGCAATTCTTGGTGATTATTCTCAGGTAAGTACTTTTACTTAAGAGGGGAAATTGCCTTAATTTTTCTGATATGTTGTTATTACTACCACTCTAGAGGTGCCTTAGTTGTGACCTTTATGGTTGGATGACCTATGATTTGTATCAATCCTTTAAAGGATAAAAATGTTTGACAAACTGTGACTCTCTTTTGACAGCAACCTTTGGTGCAGGTGGCTGCATGGTGTATAGGTGAATATGGAGATCTTCTTGTATCTGGCCAATGTGAAGAGGAAGAGCCTATTCAGGTACCCTTTGTCCCTCTTGGTTAAGAAAAGGGAAGACAGTGTTTTTGGTTTTAAGAGTAGTGTTTAATGAATTGAAGTTGATTCCTTGAAAACCTTTCAAAGAAGCAATGGCAGAATTATAGATTCATTGGAAGACTTGCTCATTTTTCAGCTGGAACCTACTGGGCCATTGTGAGATTTGAAAATCATCTTTAGGACCCTCTCTCCACCCCATCATAGTGACTTAGATTGTTTCTCTTACCTTCTGGCTGAAGAGAAGTGGGAGTGTCATGTTTCCATTTTTTCTCCCCAGGTAACAGAAGATGAAGTGTTGGATATTTTAGAAAGTGTCCTAATATCTAATATGTCCACCTCTGTGACACGCGGTTATGCCCTCACTGCCATCATGAAGCTTTCTACTCGATTCACCTGTACTGTAAAGTGAGTATGGAGAAAAAGTAGGGTGAACATGTTTTGTAATTTTTAAAAGCTTTTATTTTGGGAAATTTCAAGCAAAGGCAAAAGTAGAATAGTAAAATCAACTGCCTATACCTATTACTCCTCAATAATAGTCATCACTTCATGGTTAATCCTTATTATATCTATGCTTTGCCCCCTGTCATCCCTTCATCCCACCACTGCTTAATTTGAAGGTAAAAAGTAATGTTTTTAAAATCAGGTATCTGATGCCTGTTTTCTTTTTTAAAGTACTGAAGTTGTTTTCCCATGTAAGGGTTCTGGTTTATTATAATTTTGAGATACCTGAATTGGAAGAAAATCATTTTAGTGTTTAAATCTTTAAATTTTGCTTTTTTTTAAAAAACATTGTTTTGAATAAAACTTAATTTTTGGGTCAGTTTCCCAGCCAAGCATATTTAATACAAACTTGGTTGTCTCAGACCTTCTGCTTTTGTTTTTAATGTAAAGCCTCATGAAGAATGATATTTTTTACTGTTTAAATTGTGAAGTATAAGAATTTGATGTTAGGCAGTGACACTTTGCTTATAAAAGTCTGATGCTATGACCCTTTTGTTGATAAAAGCTTATTACTGTAAAGCTATTAAAGAAGAGAATGAACACTATAAATTTATTGTTTTGTAGCAAATAATAATTGGTACTTTTGTTTATCAAATTTTAGGGTCTGAGATATTCAACAGACAAAATCTAGCATTAGAACTAGAATAAACTCTGATGGTCTTGAGCTATCTGTTAGATGACCGTAAAGGAAAGGTCTTTTGTTTTTGAAAAATTATGTACATTAAGAAGAGTTGAACACTTCAAATTTTTAACCAGAAACCTCTGTTTTAAACAGTATTCTTTCTGCTTGTTTATGAATTTTCTTTCGGATGTTTGAATTTGTTTGTCATTTTATCTCAAAGCCGAATTAAGAAAGTGGTTTCCATCTATGGAAGCAGCATTGATGTGGAACTCCAGCAGAGGGCAGTAGAATATAATGCACTTTTTAAGAAATATGACCATATGAGGTAAGTAAAAGAAACCAAACAATGCATGTACCTCTTAGCATCCCAAACACTTTGTCATGATAACCTGTAAAGGAGTTTCATCCCTCATGCTGTATTGGCCGGACTTCACAACCCCATTCAGTTCTCACTGCTTGGCTACTTCTGTTTTGTTTGTCTTCTGTTCTGCCTAGCCTCTACAGAAATAAGCAAACCGTGTTCTTTTAGTCCCCTTTTCCCCTTCCTCTTGGTAAGGAAAGTTTTCTTCATTTCCATTTTATTTGGTGAAGAAGTAAGAGTTGTTTTATCTCAGGAGAATCTCATTGAGATAGCATTACTGTTACCATTGTGTGTATCTTTTTTCCCTTTCTGTTGTGCAGTATCTTCTTGATTGGAAACGGCTAATATGCACTTGTTTACCTTTCTTTTATTCCAATTTCTCTGTCACTTAGAATTCTCAGGCTCCTGGGATTTAGATGGACAGTTTGTCCATTGAAGGTTTCCTGCCTGCCCTTAATCCAGTCAGGAATGTAGGTCACATATTCTTGTAATCCAGCTTCTATTTTAGTATATGTGTTGGGATGTGAGGAGAGGAGATGTCTCTCCAAATTTGGCTGGAGTATAGTTAACAGTGATTGTTTTGGGTAGGGAATCTAGGTTAACTGCCTGGAATTTAACCACTTCAGATTCTTCCAGGTCTGCCCTGCTTGAGAGAATGCCTGTCATGGAGAAAGTGACCACAAATGGCCCTACTGAGATTGTGCAGACAAACGGAGAGACAGACCCAACTCCTCTAGAAACAAAGCCACCGCCCTCTGGGCCACAGCCCACCAGCCAGGTAGCTTTTCCCTTGCTTACCCTCATGATCTTCTGGTTCCTTAGACCCTTTCTCTTAGCTGATTCCCTTCAGTGTTCCTGGGTTGATTGATAATTCTGTTCCCTACTTTTAAGTATTGAAAGGGCTTTGTGTTAGATAACAGATTAGACAGTGACAATGAATAAGATATTATTTCCTTGTTTAGGCCAATGATTTATTGGATTTGTTGGGAGGAAATGACATAACACCTGTTATTCCAACTGCACCTACAAGCAAACCGGCTTCTGCTGGTGGAGAGCTTCTTGATTTGCTGGGAGACATCAATCTTACAGGTGAGCCCAGACTAGAGTTAATTTCATGCTTGGCCAGGGATAAGGGCCTTAGGGAAAAACTACATTGAATGTAGACTTTCTGTCTAGCACATGAGACAGTTGAAGATGGGAGAGGGTAAGTGAAAAAAAGCAAGAATCTTCACAACATCTGGGATATGTTGCCATGCTAATACTCTAGAGGTAATTTGTAGGGAATCCTCAAAGTCTAATTTTTAATTTTTGGAGAGTAAATAACTCACAGTGTTTTAAGATAGAAAGGACAGTCTCAGGCTAGAAAAGAAGCACATCCTAAGAAATACATTACTTTTTCTAGGTTTCTTTCTACTCATGGTTAGTTTCCAAGAGCTGTGGCCATTTGTGGAAAGTGGAGAGATGTTAACCTATTTTCCTCCTTCCCTCCCCCTTCCTTTCTCCTTTGTATTAAAGCAATGGAAGAATAAAATTATCCAGGATTATAATATTCAAACATAACTTTTCATTTGGGGATATCTTATCTTTATTTACATGTAATAGACATTTATAATTAGTGTGTTCAGAGATACTGTAAACACAGGAGATCCAGGGAATCCAAGAATATCACTGTAGCATATAATTTCTATCCTAAGTGACTTCTCTAAAATTAAAATGGAGAGTTACAGCATACATGACCTTGAGTGGAAAACGGCCATAGGTTAAGGATGTTGGATGCTTATCTAGACTGGCTATCACAGGCTAAATGGTTTTTTCCTGACATAACCACCTCCCAGAACTTATGGTTTATATTTATGTCTTACCAAAATTTCAAAATATTGCTTGTCATGTGCTTAGGGCCATTCACAGTCAGTTTCAAATCCTGGGATGCCAAAGCTGTCCTGGATATATGGAAAAACAAGAACACCCCCATGTTTAAAACATAGTGTATGGGGACCTTCCTGGCAGTCCAGTGGTTAGGACTCTTCTGCTTTCACTGGCATGTGCCCAGGTTCAATCCTTGGTCAGGAAACTAGGATCTCACAGGCTGTGTGGTAAGGCCAGACAAACAAAAAACCAAAACACAGGGTATAGATGATATGCTTTACTTATTAACATATTAGCATTTCCATGTTAGTGTATAATCTTCACAATTATAATTTTGAATGGTTGTCTAATATTTTGATAACTGTAACCATTATTTATTCAGTTCCTTACTATTGGGCATTTTACTTGTTTCCAGATTTTTCTTATTATACCTGATGCCTCAGTAAATATTGTTATTACATAAACTTGCCCAAATTTATTTTGGGTTTACATTCTTAGGCTCAGTTAAGTTAGGCTTACTCTTTCTTAATCTGTTTAAAATAAGAATGATTCTTATCATCTTAGGGTATTTATGAGGAATAGTGACTTAGTGCATTCATGACAGTAGCAGCAGCAGCATTCATGACAGTAGGCACTTGGTAAATGTTACTTACCTTTTCTTCAATGTCTATAAATTTCACTGTATAGTCATAAATATTACATATTTTTAAAAAAGCCCTAACAGTTGAAAGATTGTTCCTCTCATCTTATTAATTTTTATTTTTTCAATCTAGGGAATGTTTTATATTTGTCCATATTTGTATTATATGTGAATTTCCTGTTCGCACATTCCTTTTGTCTCCTTTAACTCATTTATTCTGGAGCCTTAATGTTTTGTTTTTGTTCTGACTTTTCTTTTTTTTCTAGTGTTAACAAGAAAAAGCAAAATAATGAAGTCTAGATTTTTTTTCCTTATTCATAATGTATTTTATTTGTTTAATTTATTTTTTAATTTGAGGAACATTGCTTTACAGTGTTGTGTTGGTTTCTGCCATGCAATAACATAAATCAGCCATAATTATACATATATCCCCTCCCTCTTGTCCTTCCCTCCCCTCACCCTATCCCACTCCCCTAGGTCATCACAGAGCACAAAGCTAGGCTCCCTGTGTTATACAGCAACTTCCCACCAGCCATGTATTTTACATGTGATAATGTGTATATGTTGATGCTACTTTCTTCATTCATCGCACCCTCTCCTTCCCACATTGTGTCCACAAGTCCATTCTCTACATCGTCATCTCCATTCCTTCCCTGCAAATGGATTCATCAGTACCATTTTTCTAGATTCCACATATATGTGTTAATGTAGGATATTTGTTTTTCTGACTTACTTCACTCTGTATAACATAGTGTGTTTCAAATGCATTTCCCCATTTTCTTTGCATTTTTAAGTAAAAAAAAACTGAGTTCTAGATTCTTTCAGCCATCAATGCAGTCAAATCCTGATGCACCATCATTTAAATCAGTATAAATTAGAAAATAAATTCAGTATGTGCTTTTTGAAAAACTTGAGCACTGAGATTCTGTTGTTTTTCAGAACTATCTATTGTACCATTATAGGAGGAAAAAAGCTACACTTTGAAGGACTAGGGACCCATATGTTGCCTCTGTGTCTTGGGTAGCCTATGATTTTCCATGGAAAGACGTTTCTAAAATTGTTTTGAAAATGGAAATTGTGGGAAAATTATTAGATTAGTTTTTTGAAAACTAGGATAGCTGTCTGACTATTTGTTTAGATTCTTCACTGGTAATCTGCTTGACTGCACATCCTGTGGTGTCCTCATTTGTTTTAGGTCCTTGTGCTTTGCTTAGTCATATGTATTTCTACCTTACTTGCTAATTTTTAGTATATGATTTTTTTTTTCCTAGTGTACTTGGGTATTTTTTTTAAAGCTAATTCAACCTTTACTTCATTTTGTGAATTTTAAAATGGTGTAGTTTCAGCTAATTACATAAGTAGTTTGAAACCTATTTAAGCATAAAATGCATTCTCTTTCTTTTGGTGAATTTTCTTATGCTTCTTAGAATCTTGATTTCTGTCAGTTCATGGTCATGTTCTATGATTTGCCCTCCATAACTTGTTCTTATTTGGAAGGATCAAATAAAAATGATAGACTGACGATTTTGTTTCCCCACTTCACACCACCTTTCCCAGGATGTGTGTGTGTGTGTGTGTTAACACAATACTCTGCAATATTTAATATATGTAAAACTCAATAAATAAGTCTTGTCTTGATCTTCTTAGCTTGTAAAATAAAATGTTGCTAAGATTGTTGACATTCCCTGTGTACTACCTCCTTTTCTCATTCCCTCTTGATCCCAGAGGTAACTACTACTTATCCTAAAATAGTGTTAGCTTTGGTGTTTACCATTCCTGTGTATTTCTGGAATGTTACAGTGTGTAGTAGTATTTTGCCTTTTTAGAACTGGTATCCAATCGAATGTGTACTTTTGTACCTTGCTCTTTTGCTGTACATTGAATTTGTGAATAATCTATGTTAAGTGTATTTCTAATGCATTCACATTTTTATTGCTGTATGTGTATAGTATTTTGGGCTTTCATGGTAGCTTGGCAGTAAAGAATCTGTCAGTGCAAGAGATATGGTGACACAGGTTCGATCCGTGGGTTGGGAAGATCCCCTGGTGAAGGAAATGGCAACACACTCCAGTATTCTTGCCTGGGAAATCCCATGGACAGAAGAGCCTGGTGGGCTACAGTCCATGGGTTTGCAAAGAGTTGGACATGACTTAATGACTAAAAAACAACAACAGACAATGAATAGTATTTTATTTTGTCAGTGTACCACAATCTACTTACCCATTATTTTTATGATGATCATTTTGATTGTTTCTAGAATTTCATTGTTAGAAATTATCTTGCCATGCACACTTTTTGTATATGTCTCCCTGTGTAAATAGGCAAGAATTAAAGCATTCCTAAGAAAGGCAGTGGATCTCAACTGGGGGAGATTTTGCCTACCAGGGATTGTCAGTGTCTGAAGATACTTTTGGTTGTCAGAACTGAGAGGATGCCAGTAGTGCTGAATCCCAGAGTGCACAAGACAGCCCCCCACAGCAAAGTCTTATCCAGCCTGAAATTTTGTTAGTTTTGCAGTTGAGGACCTTTAGTTTAAGGATATACTTGTATTCAACTCTGTTGTTGTTTAGTTGCCAAGTTGTGTCTGACTCTTTGGTGACCCCATGGACTGTAGTCCTGCTAGGCTCCTCTGTCCATAGTTATTTCTCAGGCAAGAACACTGGAGTGAATTGCCATTTCCTTCTCCAGGGCATCTTCCTGACCCAGGGATCCAACCCGCATCCCCTGCGTTGCAGGAGGATTCTTTACTGCTGATCCACCAGGAAAGCCTGTATTCAGCTCTGCTACTGCCAAATTGTTCTCCAGTTTACAACCCTATGGCAGAGATTAGAATTCCCCATTGCTCCATAGTCTTACCAGTATCTGGTGTTACCAGACACTGAAATATTCACCATGCTGGTGGGATGTGAAGTAGCACCGCATCGTGGTTTTAAATTCCATTTCCCTCATTATTCATAAATATGAGCATCTCTTTTCATAATACTCCCTTTTCATTCATGTTTCTTCTGTGAATTGCTTGTACATTTCTCTTTTTTTGTTTTTTTGCCTGTACATTTCTCTTACCACTTTTAAATTGGGTTATATTTATTGAGTTGTAGAAGATATTTATAGTTTTGGATACTTGTCCATTTGTTATTTTGTAGCATACACTTTCTTCTGCCTTTGGTCCATTTTTTGGTGGTGTTTTTTAGTGAACAGAAGTTACTCATTTTAAAGTATTTGAAATTTTTAATTCATTATTTTTATGGTTCAAGCTTTTTGCAAGTTGTTTAAGGCCTCCTTCCTTAATTTGAGATCATGGTAATTTTCTTATGTGTTCTGTTGGTGGGATTTGTCAGCTAAGATTGAACTAACTGTGGGATGTGTCATTTAGGTGCTCCAGCTACTGCTCCTGCCCCTGCCTCAGTCCCACAGATATCCCAGCCCCCCTTCTTGTTGGATGGGCTTTCATCACAGCCTCTCTTCAATGACATTGCTACAGGTACCGTTGCTGGTGTTATCATCATTAGACCTATGAGAAGTAGTTGTTGAAGAAAGGAGGTAGTGATTTGGCAAGCCTTAGGCTGACTGAAACTCGACTGATCTTCCTGTGCTCTCCCAGGCATCCCCTCCATCATAGCGTACAGTAAGAATGGCTTGAAGATTGAATTCACCTTTGAACGGTCAAACACCAACCCCAGTGTCACAGTGATCACGATACAGGCCTCCAACAGCACAGAGCTGGACATGACGGACTTTGTTTTCCAGGCTGCAGTACCAAAGGTACTATAATTGTCTTCTTGGCCTTTATCCTTGAATTAAAAATTGCTGATTATTTTTTTATGTGTTTGGTAAGGGATATATTTTAGTGCCTAGAGATTAAATTTGCAGATTCAACTCAAACTAACAGTAATGGAACTGTTATGGTCCATTGGAGCGTGTCATTTTTAATGAATACTTTTGCTTAGTCATAAATATTCTTACAGTTAGTATTATAGGATAAAGGAAGTGCAGTCTAAAAGTAGTTAGTGAGAGAGTAGAATTCTACAAGGTGGTTCATTAATGCTCAGGTTATTGAGGGTAGATTGGGGTTCAGTAATACAGTGGTGAGACCTAAGAAACACAAATTCTAACATGGAATTAAAGTTCAGTCAAGATGAGAGACTTCATGTATTTGGTATTCTCTTCTAGTCACTGGATCAGAATTGAAAGTTTTTGTCTCTTGATAGTGTAAGTGAGAGAAACATTCCTCCTTCATTAACATCTAGCTAACTATTGATGCAATAAATGACTGCTTGTTTTTATAAATTGAAGTTTTGTTTATACCAGTTCTTAGTTTAAGGAGTGCTTATGTTCATCGTTGAATTATGAAAAATTTTGAAAAAAGAATTCAGAATAAGGAGTGGGCAAGATTTACCTGTAAACGATGGGATAGTAAGTATTTTAGGCTATATTCTGTCAAAGTGCCAGTACTGCGATGATACATAAGGGCCCATGGCTCTGTTCCAGTAAAACACTTGCAAAAACAGTTGTGGGTTCATTCTTGGCCCATGGACCATATTTTACCAACCCTGGGATAGATTAGGCTAATCGAATCTTCAGTGACTTGTGAGGTATGACATTCAGACAACACAATTTTGGAAATTGAAGACCTTTTATTTGTGGTTACTGCTGCCTTTGCATCTGTCTTTTCTTCCATTTTTAGGAGTTAGAAAAATGTGGATGTTTTAGAAGCAGTCGAGTTAGTGGTTTCAGTACTAGTTGTGTGACATTAAGCAGGCTACTTAATCTTTACACCTCAGTTTCTTTATTTGCAGAGGGGGCCTGTAATGATATCTACTTCATAGGGTTTCTTTGAGGAATAAATGAGTTTTATGTGCCAGGTACTGTCTTGTTTTAAGCACTTTTCATGTGTTTGTTAGCTTCTACAAATTAGGGTTTTATACTTACTAGTTTAGGCTGCCGCTGTAACGCATACCACCTCTGCTTTAAAGTATGGCCTTATTCTTGGTGCTGTACTATACAATGCCTGTTTGCATATTATGATGTATCTGGAACTTCAGAACATTGTATTTCATAGATTCTACTGATTTTGCTTTTTGTTACTTCTGACATTGAGGTACATTTTATTTCTTTTTAATTTTTTCATTGGAATATAATTGCTTTACAATGTTGGGTTAGTTTCTGCTGTATAACAACGTGAATCGGCTGTAAGTATACATATATCCCCTCTGTCTTGAGCTTCCCTTTCACCCTCCCCCCACTCCACCCATCTAGGTCATCACAGAGCACCAAGTGAGCACCCTGTGCTATTCAGCAGCTTGCCACTAGCTATCTGTTTTACATATGGTAGTGTATATAATAGTCAGTACTACTCTCTTAATTTGTTCCACCGTCTTCTTGCCTCCCTCTGTGCACACATTTGTTCTCTACATTGGTATCTCCATTCCTGCCCTGCAAATAGTTTTTATCAGTATGGGGTATATTTTGAAATTGATGCTCTTGTCATAGTTTCATTGGCAGCCTTTCTCTCAGTGGTGTATAAAATAATGGTGTGGATTACAGTTGATGGCATCTAATATTAATCAATTAAATGTAAACAAATAAATGATATTTTAGTTTATGTAATTTATCTTGACGGTAGACTTGTAAGTCCTAGTGTAGGTATACCATGGACGTTCCTCCCTTCTTTCTTTCCTCCCTCCCACCCTTTCTTTCCCCTTTGCCCTTCTCGATTTTCTCTCCCTCCATTCCCTTCTTCCTCTCCCCTTCTTCTCTTTTTTCTCTTTCTCTCTCATTCTCCTCTCCATTATTTTAGGAGACTAAACTTTAGGAAATTAAAAAAAAAAATCCTAGTCTATAAAATAGCTATATATATATATATATATAGCAACATATATACTTTACTGTGCTAACTATGACTTACCTATCTTGCTTATAGCACTTTTATCTCTCTTCCCTGTAGACACACAAACAAATACACCAACAGTCAACAAATTATGGTGTTTGCTTTTTCGGGTCTTTTGCTGTATAGGCTAGTTCTGCACATAATTTTTCTGCTAGGACTTGTGGTGTTTTAGTGTGGAGACCCTGAGGTGTTTCACATCCGTGTGAACAAGCTGGCTCTTTTCAGCCTCTCCTGCACTTCCGTCATGTAGGAGTGACCCTTGACACATTCCAGATTATATGGGCTTCAAAAAACAAAGTTCAAGTCCCTGACCTCAACCGTCCAAATACACAAAAGCATGAAGACTTGTTGTTGGTGACTAGTGTGCTGGTTTACTATTTTTAGAATCCTTTTCATTTCTTTCTAGTTTTTTTTTTAGCCACAGGCACCCGGGTTTTTTGTTTGTTTTTTCACCTACATAGTTGATCAGTTACTATTCAGTGAGGCTACTAGAACAAGATTTGTTTACCTTTTGAAAAGTGCTTGGCTAAAGTTGCTTCTACCAGAAAGGAGAAGGTAGCTTGTTGCTAGAAACAATAGCGTTTTATAAATACCATGAAGCAATAGTCCGCATGCTGGGAATTGCTGATTATCTGGAAAACAAATAGAATTTAGTAGTAGGTATATCGGTTAATTGAACCATCATCTGGGTGTCTGACTTGACTTGTTGACATCTCTGACATAGTACTAAGTGTATTTTCTGAAGAGTGCCCTTTGTCTCCCCTCTACCCTACTCCCAGACATTCCAGCTGCAGCTTCTGTCTCCTAGCAGCAGCATCGTCCCAGCATTTAACACGGGGACCATCACACAGGTCATTAAAGTTCTGAACCCACAGAAGGTGAGTACCACATTCAAACACAGTATCTCAGCAAGACATAAGCATTTCCCTAAAATAAAATTTACTTTGTTTCTCTTAAGTTTTTTTTTTTTTTTTCACTCATAGCAGAAAAGATATCTATTAAAATGTTTGGTCTTACCACCTTGTTCTTTTGTAGACAATAAGGGAAGCCCGGACACATGAAATGGTTTACTGGCATCTTATTAAAATACACATATAAATATTTCACTATTTAGAGGCTTAAAGGTCTAGTTTTTTGCATGAGGAGGGTGGAAAGCTTACACATTTTAGTCTTTATACTAGTAGTTGTCTGGGGTTGAGAGCATTTGTTGAACCAGATATTCACATTTACTACGGTAATTACTAAGTATGCATAGCAGAAGTGGAGACATTTTTAATGAAGCAGCCAAATGAAAAATAACTTCAAACACCTGAAAGTAAGCAATATTTTTATTACATCTTCTCAAAGAAGTATATTGGCTCCACTTAACATTGATCAGTTGACTCGTTTTCAGCAGTTTTTGAAAATGGTTCAGAGAATTTCTAGAGACTTCTGAGAGATCTTTAGTAATGTCTCATAACTACCAGTATGATTTCCTCCTCTCCAAACACCTTGGTTCTCCTCTGCTGTCTGCTGTATTTTGATTGTCTGCCCAAAGCACAAGTACAAATTCTTTTGATGATCTGATACACAGAGTAAAAATTTTCTTATGTATTAATGTTTGAAATCTGCCTTATAAACAGCATGTATAATTGAGTTCTCTTAAAATACAACTGTTATCATAGGTTAACTCTTTTTTTTTTTTTCTTTTATGTCTTGAGACCAACAAGTTGATATTCACATTTACCATCAGTTTTACAGAAAAAAGATCCGGTATATCTGAATGTAGAGTGTAATAAATGAGTATGTTTACCTCATTTTTCTAGAAAATTGGATACAAGGGTTGAATCCTTGTGAAAAGTACTCCGCAAATGTTACTATGAAAATACTCCCAAGTGGTTTGTCTTGTAAATGTGGTTCTAGGATTGAAGCCAAGACTGCATTCTGGATATCGTTTTCTCTACTTGACTGCACTACGTTGGCCAGTAGCTGCAGTACTAGGGGTTTGTTGTTGTTGTTGTTGTTGTTGTTTGCCTGTGTGTCATTTTTAAGAGAGTGCTGCTTCACCCCACTCCAGTACTCTTGCCTGGAAAATCCCATGGACGGAGGAGCCTCGTAGGCTGTAGTCCATGGGGTTGCTAAGAGTCGGACACGACTGAACGACTTCACTTTCACTTTTCCCTTTCATGCACTGGAGAAGGAAATGGCAACCCACTCCAGTATTCTTGCCTGGAGAATCCCAGGGACGGCGGAGCCTGGTGGGCTGCCGTCTATGGGGTCGCACAGAGTCGGACACGACTGAAGCGACTTAGCAGCAACAGCAGCAGCAGCTGCTTCAAAATTATTTGTGTTTTCTGTAATCAAAAATCTGTTTGTAGGACTTCCCTGGTGGTCCAGTGGTTAAGACTCCATGCTTCTACTGCAGAGAATGCAGGTTTGATCCCTAGTCTGGGAACTAAGACCCTACATGCCACCCAGTGTGGCCAAAACAAAAGAAAAAGTCTTATTTGTAAACTCTACAGATTCTGGACATTTTATTTCAGTGTGTCATTTTTTTTTTCTCTTTTCCTCTCTTTAGCAACAGCTGCGAATGCGGATCAAGCTCACATATAATCACAAGGGCTCAGCAATGCAAGATCTAGCAGAGGTGAACAACTTTCCCCCTCAGTCCTGGCAATGAGGGTCCAGCACCATTCTCATTCTTATCCCACTCAATCAAAGGAACTCTGGGAAGGAGGTTGTGATCGCTGGCAAGTCCCCCCAACTGTACCATGGGCATGAGGAACTGAAGAGAACTGTTGAGGAGGATTTTTCCTAAAGTTATTGCTGACCTTGAAGCATTGTTAAAGACTAATCTCCTCTCCTCCACTGTTGAGGCCGGCTGTTTCTGGCGACGACTTTGCACTCTTCCTCCTCTCCTCTTGTTTCCGCACTTCTCCACCCCTCCTACATTTACAGCCAGAATCAACATTCCCTGGGCCCCCGAGGAAATAAGCAGCTGGTCTGGAGGAGAGGACTGGAATCCACGACAAGAAAACACTCACTCTGTCTCTGCAGCAAAGAGTTGCCCCTTCTTTCTACCGTGTTTCTCTGTGGACTGGGCGAGGTGGGGTACTTATTCCTCACTAGCAGGGTTACCATCTTCAGGCACTTCTTACATCTGGCATTCAGAATGGAAATGTAACAGTGGACATGAGGGAGCCATGCCTTTTTCTACCGGTTCCCCCCGATGTTTGAAAGAGGCATTAGGCTCCTGGTAGCCTTTTCTGTGCATTGCTGTATATACACAGACACACACATGTATATGTATGTTTGTTACCAAGGACTGGTCAGACCTTGAGAGGTTATTTGTAAACACTGGACAGATGCAGTTAAGAAGAGCTTGTGTTGAGATTTGGCATGAAGGTTATGGTGCTCTATTTGTAATAGAAACTTCCAAGGCTCTTCCAGCTCCCCTTTCTCTCCATTCTTTTAGCTGTAGTCATGAATTCTCACCATGATTTTCAAAACTGATTCCCCTTGAAGTGCAAAGTGGACAACTTCTAAAAGATATATTAGTAGTTATTAATGCCCCTGTTTCCACCACAAATTTTAAAGTTTCTCTTAAACCCATAACTTGCCTGATGAACTATGGTAAATGGGTGGAAAGAGGAGTTTGCCACTTCTAAAGTACAGACTCCTCAACAAAAGCACCTTTGCCCATATGAAGAGTGAGTATCTGACTCACCCTAGAGTGTATTGGAGTCGTCTTCTCCATTACTCCAAACCTCCCTTTTTATTTCTTGAGCCTGGCTTGGACCTTGGCATTCCGTTTGAATTCCTTCTTCTAACTGGAACATTTGTGTTGTATCTGTAACACTGGCACTGAAATAAAGACCACACGGTTAAAGAAATCTTTCCTATATTGTACTTTATGGTGTTGGAATGAAGCCTTGAAGCTTCCTTGTCCCCTCTGTCAGAGGAAGTCTCAGGGACACTATAGGGTAGGAGTATCGTTTCCTGAGTCTGAGAAGTTGGTCTTTCTCTTGAGAGGCCAGTCTCATGAATATCTACATCAAAGACTTGAGATCTGGAGCTTTTTAAACTAGTGAGAATGCCTAGTGCTTTTAGAAAGGACCCTCCTGGTTCCAGCCTTAGCACTGAGTTGCTGGCCTGAGGTAAGGTGGCTCTCCTGTGGCACACATCGAATGTACCATGTACCTTCAGGTGCACAGGTGCCATGTCTGAAGAAAAGGAAGGGTCAGGCCCACCTTGCTCTTAAAACATTTTCAAATGTTACTGTATTGAGTACAGTATAAGGACTACTTTGGCTTTGATCTTAGAACTGGGTACAGATATCCATTGTTTCCTTTCCATTTCACCAAGCCTTTACTGAAAATCTTCAGTGTCTTGTCAAATCTGGCTCTGTATCAGATGCTGGACTATTCCTAACATTTGACAAGCAGGAGTTGAACTAAAGGCTCCGATGGGGGAACTTTCTGGTCTTATTTTAGTATATAAGAGCAAGATTTGCTAAAACTTACTCTACCGGGTAAATGGTTGACTGAGTCAAGAACAGAATATTATCTTGTGCATAGTTTTCAGTAAAGTAAGTGTGGACTAGTGTACGTTTCAGACAACTGCTCTGCCTGTATGATGAAAAGTAACCTTTAAAGGTTTCTTTGCAGACAGATTTCATTGGATGGATATTTAATGCTGTGAAACGTGATAGGATTAACATAATATTGGTGGATTTCTTGAATAGAATTTGTCTAACATTCCTTTTTGTGGTTGAGGCTTTATTTTCTCTCTCACGTCTATAGTTAACCAGCTCAAGTTTTTTTAGTTGAACCAAATTGAATCTCAGAAATCTGCTGAAGATCATGCTATGAGACAGCGCTATCTGATGGGGCTGAAAAAGGGGTTACTCTCAGAACAAAGTCTCCTTGGGTGAATGTAGTTTTGAGGTAGAGTTATGTGATCATTCATGGCTTCGTCCAGACAGAGTAAAAATCGGCCTTAACACAAAGGGTGCTGTGTAGAATATGAAATGATTCCAGAGAGTGAACCTAAGCACCATATTGAAGGACTAGTAGCCAGATGACTTGCCTAGGACACTGATGGTTGTGAAGACTGTTTCAAATGATAGGATCTTGGAAAGCTTCAGCGTGCCTTAGTTTCTAGGATCAGAATTCGTTCTCCTCTCACTTGGCCTCAATGCTAAAGGAGAGATCTCTTACTTTCTATCAATACTTGGACATTTTAGTTCTTTCTTTCCCTAGTATAACCATTCAAGGGGGAGCAAATTTGGATAGATTTACAACTTCAGAGCCATTGTGAGGAAAGAGTGATTTCCATGGCTGTTCTAAGAACTCTAGGGTGATAAGCCGTTGAGCCTACATGCACTTACTTGGATAATTTCACAAGCACTTTTACCTCATTTTTTCTTCCTCTTCCAGAGTAGTTTTTATTCTCTACGTCCTCCCTACTCTCACAGGAATCCTAAGGGATAATTCGTCTTAAGTAATCTCAAAAAATCGTAGGAAGGGTGCTCTACCCAAGAAACTTCTCCCCCAATGCTCCGGTGCTTTACCTTGAGGTCATTTGGACAGCCATGGAACCCTTCATGCTGTGTATAGTGATCATCTGTTCATTTTAAGGTCTTTCTCATTTAAAGAAACATTCCTCAGCATAACATTTGGGAGAGGATTCTCCCCTCTTGCTAGGATAAAGAGTGGTTCGTACCCCTTGTTTGTCCCATTGATATAAGAAAACTGTCAGCACTAATGATTTGAGTGTTTCCATCTATCATATAGCATGCTTTCCGTGTTTATGTTCTTGTAAGAGGTTGGAAATGAGGGGACACTGTTTTTGAGGCTCAACTGCATTATCTTCTGCATTGGAAAATACTGGGCTATGAGAACTAAGGGAAGGAAAGTTTGAATGTGTAATTTTTTTTTTCTAGTGAATGTATCTTATCCCCACTGTCCTAAACAGAGAAGGAGCTAGAGAGCAAAAAGTGGATATTCATGTACTCTGTGGTTGGTGGAGAGGTGGTACATGTCTGTGCACTTGGTTTTGGGAATGGGGAGGATCACCGAAGAGACTAGCTCAGCAAGTCCTGAAGTTGAAAACACTTTGACCATCTCTCGCTCAGGTGGGTGGGGCTGCTTATAGAACTGGAAGTGAATAACTTTTTTCAAGCAATAGCAGAGAGTGGGTCCCATCTACAGCGTTCCAGGACCTGAAACATTCAAACAGAAGAAAAGGCTGAAGCAGCTTGCAGAGTTGCTTCATGAACTTCCATGAAGCTGATTTCTGGCTTCCAGATGGAGCATTGGAGGTTTTTTCGTTGTTGTTTTGTTTTTGGAACCTGCTGTTGCGCTTTGTGTATTTTTGTTTTTGTTTTCCCTTTGGGGGCCTCATGGAAAAGAGCTTCTGAACTTTTTCCTCTGTGAACTCCCAGTGTGTCCCTGTATAGTCCCTTTTCTTTCATAATGTTGTAAGTTACATTTTCATTAAGCCCCATCACATCTTCTTTACTGTAAAAATATTCAAAGGCTGTTTCCAAGTGGGATGGCTAATGAAGTTCTAATTATTGCAGACATATTTTTGAGATGTAAAAAAAATTTAAAATTAAATGATAAGTCTTCGAGGCGAGTGAGGAATAAAATGGATGTAAACATTTACATGGGATGCATTAGAATTCTGCTGTGTGTATTGTCTTTTGATTGAAACAAATTATGAACAGTGACTAATAATAAAAAGTCAATACTCAATGATTTAAATTTTGCTTCCTCACTGCTTCCAAGTGGATTGGAGAAGCCTTGGATGGGTTCTTATTCCAGAGCTTTGAGCTAAACCCACTAACCAGTTAGTGTTCCTTTTCCACAGAAAACTTACCAAGAGAGGAATTTAAACAAATTAAAAAAAATTTGTTCAGTCGCTTAGTTGTGTCTGACTCTGCGACCCCAAATTCTCCAGGGCAGGATACTGGAGTAGGTAGCCTTTCCCTTCTCCAAGAGATCTTCCCAACCCAGGGATCAAACCCAGATCTTCCGCATTGCAGGCAGATTCTTTACCAGCTGAGCCACAAGAGAAGCACCCCCCACCGCCCAAATTTGTAGTTAACAGTGTAAAGTGCAGTTGGAAATTTTAACTAGTGACTGTTTTCATGCTGATCTCCACAAGGGTGAATTCTCAAAGTAAATATATTGAATCATGTCAAGATGAAGTATGTATTTGAGGTGGTCATGGAGTTTTAGCTATAAGCTTCTGTTTGTGGCTTTTTTATCTGTGACTAGGAAGAGGAAGGCTTGACCAGCCAAAATGAATTCTGTTTCCTGATCTATTTTATACAAACTTCCATAGAAGTGAGAGTGGATGAACATTGGGAGCTTATACATGATCCCTGACCTTGATTGAGATGGGGGAAGAGTATGATAGTCCCCTAATTGAAAAGTAGAGGGAAGTACGCCTTAGCAATTATCTGGTTTATGCAGAAGTGCCCCTTGGTGCTGTTTGATAAGTGACATTTCTATAATCTTTCCTTGTATGTGGCTTAGTTAAAATTCATATTTGTTTCTAATATTAAATTTACTTGACATTTTCATCTCTATGTAATGAGATGAAAATATAAGAACTACAATAGAAAATGTTAGCCAGTAATAGACTCCAGACATTTCCCTAACAATACAATGAAGAGTAGCAGATTTGAACTTCCATCCAGAAGGACCAAATTAATTTTTATCACTTTTAAGTATTTTTCATGCTATTTCCTGCCCTAGTTCAATTGTCTCCGGATTCAAAAGATTTAGAAATGTTCAAAGGAAAAAACAGTCCTATAAACCTGGAGGCCAGGTTAAGTCCACCTTGTTTATTCAAAACTAAAAGAAGGAATATCTACATCTGCTCAGCCTATGGTAGAAATAACAAAGGATTGAGGCCTAAAGATGACTTGTGATCATTGAAGGAGTGGGAACTAGCTATAAAGAAGCACATGTAGAAAGCTCTTATGATTCCTTTACCAAAATCTGATAGACATGAACTCTCCTTTCCCACATGACTTCTCTTTCCATTTTGTAGTGAGGATTAGGAAGAGCTCCTAGAATAGTGTGTGTGTGTCCCTCCCCAACCCCTTTCAGGTGGAGAGAGTTATGCATAGCTGCTTATAGGAAGAATACAGAAAAGAGGTAGTCTAATGACTTCTCTGTCTCTTGGCTTGATTCAAACTGATTTTTATAATGATGAACCTGCAGTGAGGGCAGATGGATTTTTGCACAAAAAATCCCAGAGGAATTTATTTTTAGGGTTAGTCTCAGCTGTTTACCATTTCCAGAAACTGTAGTTACATAACCCTTGGCATACATAATGCACACTGCCTTGAACTGGGGGAGAACATGAATATGTGACCCTTGAAACAGTATAAAATGTTAATGGCAATACATGATTTGAAAAGAAAACTCAGAATTAACGGTCATCACCACTCAACTGGATTGGATCTTAAACAATGGAGACTTTTAAAGAGAGAGCTGTATCATAAGTTACCCCTGCAACACCTGGGCTTGTAGCTTTTTGTTCTACTTTTGAAAGAGGTACTACTGTTGCTGCTGAAGAAGTAGTAAACAGATAACTCAGCATATGCTTATATTCTGAATTGATGCATTAGCCCACTATTTCATTAATCATAACAACAACAGCAAACCCATCATCTAACCGCTGCTGTTTCCTAGCACGACTTCTAACGTTGGTGGTCCTGGAACAAGATCCTTCACCTTCAGGTGATAAACTAATAAAGACCTGCTCATGAAATGTGGAAAAGGTAATGTGTAATACCTCAAGAAATGGGCTTTTAGAAACACTCTGAGCTGCATTTTCATTCTTTCCTCTGCCTTTGCCCTTGTCAAGTCCACTTCTGTCCCCATTTTGGTGCCTATCCCTTACATACGAGTGTCCTTGCTTGAGCAAGTTACTCAATAAGCACTGAAATGGGAATCCCAACAACTTTGAGTAGCTTTCTTGAAGGTAATTTCAGGGTAGAAGGAAAACTCAGGAGGCAGACAACATAAGAGCTTTTTTTCACCTTATGCCAGACTGACAGAGACATCATTTTAAATTCACTAAAATGAAACAAATGAAGATAACTGGAGATTGGAATTTTGGTGTATATATAAAGTAACTCAAGGGAGAAAGTAGTGACCAAACTTCCACAGAAGAAATAATTTGTACAGAGTCAGAATCTTTGAGTCAAATTTTGTCTTAGAATTTAAAATGTCTATAAATGGACCAATCTCCTAGAAGAGAGGGGAACAGTTTGCAGTGTTAGACCTCAGACTCTCTTGTACTAAACCTGTAATTAAAATATTCTTAACATAGAGTTGGTCTGGACTAGGTAAGCTGAAGGAGTGGATAATTGGTGATACCATTTATATCAATTATTCAAAGTGTAAGAAACTTTTTTTTCTGCTTCATTCCTTAGCAGTTGCTTGACGATTCAGACCTGTGTAGGAGGGGAAGATCTAAAAATTCAGAGGTCTAGAAGGTCTCCTAGGAAAATATAGAGCAGAATTAAGAATAGGACTCTGAGGAAATTGAGTGTATCTTCAATTTGAAAATTCAGAATAATAGTGACTGCTGTGAATCACGACTATGTGTCAAGCACTTGGTATGCATTTGCAAAATCATCAGACTTAACTACTAGACAGACTATTTCCTATTTCACAGCTAAGAACCAAAGGCTTAGATCAAATAACTTGTGCAAGGGTATAGAGCCTAATAAGAGGCAGAGCTGAAATTTGGAATCAGGCTCTCTTGATTTGGCTCACTGGCCGGCCACAAAACTATCACTGCAGGAACTAAAAGAAAATAAACAATTTCTGAACTGGAATTGCAAATAACAAAATAGCTTAGAGACCAGACCACATTACTGCTTGAAGCAGAGAAAATATTCTTAAAATTCTACTACATGAAGAGGAAGGGAATTCAAATGTGGCTGGGAAGTGAGATGACATTTTGTACACAAGGTGGGGTCGAATTTTCTGAAGAAGGCTATGACGATCTACAACAAAGAAGAGAAAGGGCCTTACTAAGGTAGGTATTCTCAACAGTTCGTTCAATGGCTTTGCACCGGTGAAGGTGACGGGCCAGTTTTGGAGTAGAGAGGAAACATCTGGGAGAGGTAAGTTACAAAAGCCACCTTCTGCAGAAGGCAGCATCCTCCCGTCTCTGTTGACAGGTGCAAACCTCCCTTCCCCTTGTCCAGTCCCTACTTAGGAATCCCGGACAGCAGAAAATAACTCTCCCTGCGCATCAGTCCTCCAAACCGAGGGCAGCTGACAGTAAAGGCCCAGCCCTGCGGCGGCGCCGGGCTCCGCCCGTGAAGTCCCCGGCCGACTGCCGGCAGCTTGCGGCCAGCAGCGCCCGGGACGCACCCGGCCCGCCGCTACGCAGGCCAGGGAGGGGCGGGGCTCAGGGCGGGGCCAGAAGGCTACGGGGGGCGGGGCTGCTGGTGTTCGCGCGCGCCGCCGAGGCTCCGCGCGGCGTCGCGCCGGCCGGGCGTCCCCGTGCAGCCGCCGCTAGCCGCCGATGGGGGAGGTGGAGCCGGGACCCGCGGGCCCGCTCGAGCCCCCGGAGCCGCCTGAAGCGCCCGCGAGCCGTCGGCCGGGCGGGATTCGGGTCCTGAAGGTGAGGTGCTCGGGCGGGCTGGGGAGAGAGAGAGAGCAGGGAGAGGCCGCCCCTGCCCCGCGCGGTGGCTTGAGGTAGCAGGCGACCCCCGCCTCGCGTCGGTCAGTCAGCCTCGCTGCTCGGTCGCCCCCAAACCCGGCTGGAGGGTGCCGCTGCACCCGCTGAGGCCTCTGGGCCGGGCCCCCGCCGAGGCCGCGGCCGCCGCCGCCTCCGTCCCCACCGCTGCCCATCCCTGGCCGCGCGCCACCCGCCTCACAGGCCCACGCCTTGGGTCTGGCGTCCACCCGGCCGCCGCCGCCCACTCGGCTCCTTCAGAACCAGGGGGCCCGCCTCTGCTTCCCCCGGCCGCGCTCGCGGCCCCGGGGCCGGCCTCTCCTGGCCCGAGAGCGGAGCTGGAAGTACGCAGGGCTTTCTCCCCGGACACCTGAAGACATCACCCCAGCGGGAGGATGGCGGCGGTGATTGGCCGGGCGCTGCGGTGTTCGGGGCTGCGCCGGCTGGAGCGGCAGCCTCTGCCCTCGGAGCTTCCCACCGAAGTTAAGACCTGCTCCCCGCACCCGAACGCCGGCCTGGGAGCACGACCTGCCCCGCCTGCGGAGAGAATCCCCGGAGGAGCTTAATCTCGGGGAAGCTCTGGGAGTGTTGCAGGAGGGAGGAGGGAGGGGTTGGAGAAAAAGGGGGGCATTCCTGCTGGCGGGAGCGGGACTGACAATCCAGGGAGACGGTGATGGGGGAGCAGTTATGCAACAGGCAGCTAACGGGGCTTTTTGGCAGGAATTGGAATTAGGGGGAGTAGGAGGAAATGAAGGCAGATGCGGGCAAGGGGTGGGGGGAATGGAGTCTTCAAGGTGATGACGAGAAGTTAAAATGCACAAGGAATGTAGGGTGGGGTGGGGACAGTGAAGGTGGTTAGAAGGAGAGATTGTGGAAGAGTCACTGGAGGGAGTTTTAGCCTTCGAAATACCTAATTGGAGAGAAATTTTTCCGTAGGTCAAATATGTAAACTAGGTGTGCTGGAGAAGGAATGAAATTCCTTCTAAAGTTCTAGAAGAGGAATCAGCAGGATTTAAAACTTGCCAGAGAAAAGGAAGAGAGCAAAGAAAATTTACATTTGGCGTGTTTCGAAAATACTTTACAAGACAATGAAAATACATCATGTCGAAAAATTTATTAAGTAATGGTCGTTGGGATTGAGAGTGCGCACCATATACTCGCTACTAAGGTTATTCGTAGGACATCACAAAGATGGCAACACTGAAAAAAATAGTAGATTTGAAACATCTGGTGAATCCACGAAACCACATAAATTAGAACTCTGTAAAATAAAAAAATTTTCTGCTGCTACCTCCCAGTCGTAATACAGCAACTTGAAATAACTTTTCATAGTTAACTTCCGCTTCCACATAGACCTTTTACATATTTATTGTAAACTATTTAATCATGTTTTAAATTTAATTACTCAAAGGCTTTTGGATATTTACTTAAAACTGTAAGGTCACAAAAATGTGAATTGTGAATGAACTTTAAAAAATTCTGCTGGCCTGGCTTATCAGGAAAGGGCAAGTCTGAGAGATAGGTAATGCCCTCTGGCCTTGAAGGTAAACAGCCTTTGCTATTTTTACAGCAACTGTTTTTCCATGGGGAATGAGATGTGGGAGGGAAGGAATTGAGAAACAAGGTTCTTTATTGAAGATTCCCACTGTCCTACAGTTCCAGGAAGTGATCCAACCTACTACTGGGGTTCCAATCTGGAGGCCATTAGAAAGATTCCAGAAATTGATACTTATTCTAGTGCTGACCTGGTGGTATGGGAGACTAACATTGCATCCTTGCAAATAAATGGGATCGACTGAAGAATAGGTGCTGTGTGTTTTTTACAAACAAAAGTTGACTTCAGTAGCTAAGTGGTTGAATTTTGTGCCAGGTAAAGTGGGAAAGGAATATATAAGTAGAAGACTTTCAGAATCTGTCGTCTCCTACATACTCTTCTCCAAAAACCCTTTGAAAAAGACTTCTTTTTTGTAACTCTTCTATTGCTGTTCAGTCACTAAGTCGTGTCCAACTCTTTGCGACCCCATGGACTGTAGCGCGCTAGGCTCCTCTGTCCTTCGCTGTCTTCTGGAGTTTGCTCAAATTCATGTCCATTGAGTCAGTGATGCCATCTAATGATCTCCTCCTCTGCCACCCCCTTCTCTAATACTTAATATCAAATCATGAACATCAATTATAGCTAAGCTGGTGTAACTTAGCCAGATTAGATCTAGGGCTTCCTGGGTGGCTCAGTGGTAAAGATTCTGCCTGCGATACAGGATGCAGGAGTTCAATCCCTGGGCCAGGAAGATCCCCTGGAGGAGGGCATAGTAACCCATTCTGGTATTCTTGCCGGGAAAATCCCATGGACAGAGGAGCCTGGCACTATGATCCATGGGGTCACAAAGAGTAGGACACAACTGAAGTGACTAAGCATGCACACACCACTGTATGGAGTATTGGAAAATTTGATTCAGAATTTGGATTCAGAATCTTACTTAGCAAATTGCTATTTAGAATATAGTCTTTTATAACTGTAGTTGGATTATAAGTATGATATTTTTAATATTCTTTAAGATTATCAGGAGTATCCTTGAAACAAAAACTTCCAGATGTTTGCTATAGTTTGGCTTTTTTTTTTTTTTACTCAGTTCAGTCGCTCAGTCGTGTCCAACTCTTACTTTTTTACTGAGTCTGTATAATAAATGAAGTTATAGTTCATCAAGTCAGTGACTGCTATGAGACCTGTTTTTTCAATAGTAGTTTCAAGTTTTTATCAAAATGATGTGCACCTGTGGTTTTTAAAATCAATCACTACCAAAAAGATTTTAATGAACTGAAATATTCTTCCTCTCTTTATCTCTTCCATCCATTTCAAGATATTTCTTAGCATGTGTATTCCGAGATGAGCCCATATCATTCAAAAGTTTTGAATGCAGGAACACATCTCCTACTTTAGGATATTTCACAGTCTAGAGCTCACTGAATATGGAGAGTTACTTCAGTAGACCCTGTTCTACCATGCATATCTTAGAGTTAATTGTATGTGAACGTTTAATAGTTTATCACCTTTGAACTAATCAGAGCCAGCCCTCAATGTTGTCTTCATTTTTTAGAGGGTGGAAAGTGTAAAACTGAAGTAAGTACTTAGTTCATTGCTTACTCTGAAGATTTCTACTATCTAGAAATATCTTTAAATCTTAAATGTGCTGTTAATACACTTGTTTGATGGGAGGATGATTATGGTTGTGTTCCCTTTTAGAGAAGCTTGTCAATAGTTCTTATATAAGAAGAGTAAGTGAGGAAATAAAGTAGTCTCGATCTAGCAATTCCAGTGGAATAGTGATTCAAAAAACTGCAGGCATCTTAGAGGAGAGAACTGACCTTTCTAACACTTCCTTGATGGTTTAGGTAGTGGAGAAGGAAGCACTGGGTAATTCAACAGGGACTAATGATAGCTAAGGGCTTCCCTGATGGCTCAGTGGTAAAGAATCCGCCTGCAGTGCAAGAGACTCAGGTTCAATCCCTGGATTGGGAAGATTCCTTGGAGGAGGAGATGGCGATCTATTCCAGTATTCTTTCCAGTATTCTTGCCTGGAAAATCCCCTGGACAGAGGAGCCTGGTGGGCATGGTCCATGGGGTTGCAAAAGAATTGGACATGACTTAGCGACTAAACAATAATGATAGCTAACCAGTTCATCTAGATTTTTCCCAGAAGCCTATGCCTTGGTATCTAGGCCTTTGAATGCCCATTGAACAAGTTTAAGAGAATGATATCTAGTGAAGTTCTAACTCAGCAGTTTATTTTCATAGGGTGGAATATGTCATATAAAAGGAGATACATTCTTTGACCAACAACACGTGTGTTTCAGGAGCGTAACTTTCTTAAAGAATTTATGTATAGTCTTTTAAGGGAAATAGATATTCACATTAAAAAATAACTGTTAAGCATTCTCACTGAAGAAGAATCTTGGGTGAATTAATGTAATACCTCCTGGGGTCTGCCTTGACTTTTCTAAGATTGAGAAGGTTAGTGGGATATTGTTTGACCTTAAGTTTTTTTAAGGATTCTTTCTGATGGATTTGTGGAGTAGTGTCCATGGCCCTCTCGATAGCAGTGAGCAAACTTTCCACTGAAAATGCAGGGTTTCTTTGCGTAAATGTAGCTGTACCATATGGAACACTGTTTTCGGAGGATCAGTTGATCTTTCCCAAAGAATAAAAAATAAGAAATACTTAAAATCAGTTGATTAATTATGCACTGGTTAAGATTATTTAGTAGTGCAGATGTGATGGTCCCTGTGTTTATAAGTGCTCGAAAGCCCTTTGTTAATTCTGATATGTTCAGCTTTGAGAAAAAGCTCTTGATGAGAATAAAGAGACCTAGTTCCCACTTGTAGCAGGGCTTTGCTCTATTTATCTAAAGTTAGTATCAGTAATAATCCTCATGGTTTTGATTAGCCATACTCCAATCCTTAAGATCTATAAAATGATCAGTTTACCTATTATCCTACATTTAAGCAATGAAGCCACTCTCATTTCTTATTTTTCTTTCTCTCCACATGGGGAATACGTTGTTTTTCTTCCCTTTTCTTTATCATCTTCAGAGATTGAATTTTAGGTGCTACAGTTATCTTCAAATATTTAATCTCAGTAAGTACAAGAATAATATCAGCTTTATTATTGGTATTTCTGTTTTCCAGTGAGGAATATTAGCACAAGTATCTGCTTTGTGTCTGATACAAAGAAAAGATTATAAGATTTCCTATTAAAAAATGGAGATTTTTTTGCCCCAAGTTTATTCAGCTTCTTGCCAGAGCTAGTCAGGCTTCAGTACAGACCAGGGATAAATTTCTGTGATGTTAGCTGAGTTCTGGATGCGTCTCTGTGCCACCTAGGCTCTAAGGCACTATAATAGGTTCTCAGTATGCTGCTGCTGCTGCTAAGTCGCTTCAGTCGTGTCCGACTCTGTGCGACCCTATAGACGGCAGCCCAACAGGCTCCGCCGTCCCTAGGATTCTCCAGGCAAGAATACTGGAGTGGGTTGCCATTTCCTTCTCCAGTGCATGAAAGGGAAAAGTTAAAGTGAAGTCGCTCAGTCGTGTCCGACTCTTAGCGACCCCATCGACTAGAGCCTACCAGGCTCCTCCGTTCATGGGATTTTCCAGGCAAGAGTACTGGAGTGGGGTGCCATTGCCTTCTCTGGTTCTCAGTATAACAGAGGAGAAAATACCAAATAAATAATTAAAAACACATGGTGATTTACATAGTAGTGGAAGTATGTTTAAGGTGAAAAAGTTCTACTGTGGAGAGAGTAATTAATTCTTTCCAGATAGGAGGAGAAAATGGGAATGGGAGACATGGAAAACTCCATAGAGAGGGTGACATTTGAGTAATTTTGAGGAATAACTACTCAGGTGGACAAGATGGAGGAGGACTTTTCAGATAAGTCATGGAATTGTGAAATAGTTGGTGTTTGGGGGGAGTTGGATATGACTGAAACAGAGTGAAATGCAGTGGGGAGTGGTCCGGGAGAGGTACATCAGAGTAACTATTTGTGGAAATTGGTTTTTTTATTAAAGGGAATAGAAATGGCCCATTATAAAAATAGAGCAGGTAAATATTGATCTTTAGAGACTTCTTATGTTGCTGCAGCAATTGTTTTTGCTTTGAGATGAGGTGATTTTATAATGTATATGCATACCTAAGTTTTCAAATGCAACAGGAATTTTGTTTTTTTGAAGCATGAGAATGGAAAGAATATTTGTGCAGCATTATGTTGATTCTGTACTTGCTTATTTGGGATATAAGGCAGAGGATGAGGACCCTCTGCCTCAGATGTATATCTCCATCTGAAATGGAGATATACAAAAATGTTTATTGCAGCATTGTTTTTCACTATTGCCGACAATGAAAAATTAGAAACAAACTAAATGCCTTTAGCAGGAGAAGGAATAAATTTTGGTGTGTTCATACAGTGGAATGGTATTCAAAAGAATGAGCTGGGTGTAATATCACAGATATATTTCTAAACCAGTGTTGAATCAAGGGAAAAAAAATGAAAGGGTGAAACATACATATGTCAGGTTTTAGATACAGTTTTAAATTATGTAAAACAACATTAAATAGAGTTTATAGATGTGTACATATAGGGCAAATGTGAAAAAAATGCATGGAATGATAAACAGTAAGTGTAGTGGAGTGTTTGTTTCTGGGGAGAGAGAAGGGAAATGGGGTTTTAGGTAGTGGGTGGCTTTAGCTATATATGTAAGGTTGATTGTATATATGTTCTTTAGAATAATGATCTGAACTAAATTTGGCAAAATATAAAAGTTTGTGAAAGTTAGGTAGTAGGCATACTACTGTTGTTCTTGACGTTTTTCTGAAAACATAAAGAAAAAAAGAATCAGAAGATGATGGGCAGAGACATGAACAGCTGCCAGTAAAGAGAATGAAATTTTCTAGGTTAGGGATGGGCGTGGCAGGTGCAGAAGGCTCCTTGAGAGGAAGTGGTACCCAGCCGAGTATTGGTGAATAAGGAGTGGAAAGGTGGGGTGAGGACCAAATATGTCTAACTCAGTCGGACAGTTGGGCTAACAATTTCTTTTTCTTGACTCTTTTTTTTAGAGAAATATGAAGCGCAATGGGAGCAGAAATTGTTTGAATAGGAGAAGTAGGTTTGGTTCTCGAGAGAGAGACTGGCTGAGAGAAGATGTGAGGAGAGGCTGTGTTTACCTGTATGGAGCGGACACGACCACGGCCACTGCAACCACCACTTCCTCTGCTGCCCCCTCCTCCGACTTACATCTTGTCCTTTGCACAGTAGAGACACCAGCATCAGAAATCTGTGCTGGAGAGGGGAGGGAAAGTCTTTATTTGCAGCTTCATGGAGACCTGGTCAGGTGAGGTCAGAGTTTTACCATTCATTCTACTGCAGTATAAGTCATATGTGTTCCTGCTTGGAAGTGGGCTTTAGGATTTTATTCGTGCTGGAGCTGATGATGGTTATAGTCGCAAGGCTGGAAAATAGACTTGTCCTTAGAATGCTGACATTAGATTCCTTGAATTTAAAAAGTATTAGAGGAGGAAAAGTTGATAGTTACTTCATTTGGGTTACATCATAGGTTGAATATCTAAATTAACAATAAATAATTTTTTAAGTTTTATTTTCTTTTTAAAAAATTGTTTATTTATTTTTATTACTTTTGACTGTGCTGGATCTTCATTACTGTGCACAGGCTTGCTCTAGTTGTGGCGAGCCAGAGCCACTCTCTAGTTGCGCTGCATGGGCTTCTTATTGCAGTGGCTTTTCTTGTCGTGGATCATGGGCTCTAAGGCACATGGGCTCAGTAGTTGTGGTGCGTGGGCTTAGTTGCTCCGCAGCATGTGGGATCTTCCCAGATCAGGGATAGAACCTGTGTCGCCTATGTTGCAAGACAGAGTCTTACACTGAACCACCAGGGAAGTACCTGAAGTTTTATTTTTTTAAGTGATATAGGTAAATAGAATGAAATAAAAAGGTGTAAAAGGAAATAGAGAATGGCAAGTACCTATGCTCATGCATGAGTATGTGTCACTATTTGTATATAAATTTTTAAAACTGATGGTGCTATATGCAATACGTTGTCAACTTACTGTCTTAGATACCTTTCCATATTAATATTTTTTTCATATTAATATTTTATAATTTTTGTTTATTTAATGGCTACATGGTATTCCATTCTACAAGTCTACCATAAATTTAGCCAGTCTCCTATTAGTGGGCATGTAGGTTGTTAGCAGTTGTTTTTTACTACAGGCACTGCTGCAGTGAATATCCTTGTACCGGTGATATTTCTCCCACGTGGAAGTCATCTTAGGAATGGAATTGCTGTCTCAAAGGATATGTGCATTTTTTATTGTGATAGATATTGTCAAATTCCTCTTCATAGAAGTTATACTTTGATGAATAATGTAAAAGTACACCTATTTCCCTCTTACTTTCTCCAGAACACGTTAATGTTAAATTTTACATGTTTTGACATCCTCATGCATGAGCACATACTTGATTGTGAATAGAAATGATTGTCAACAGTTTTTAGAGAATTGTAAATTCAGCATTCCAAGGACAAATCTTTTTTCAAGCCTAAATACTTAAATGTTTGGAAATCTGATAGGAATTTTGTTATTTTAATTTTCATTTATGTGATAGAGTGAGGTTGAGCATATTTTCATAAGCTTAAAAGCCATTTGTGTTTTCCTTAAAATCTTATTTAAATGCTAAGAAACAAAGTAGTCTTATACTGTGCATGTGAACTCTTTGATTCAGCTTTAAAAATAAAAAACAACTATTAGCTCTTTGAGTTAGACCTCAGATAAGAGCTCCTTAAGTGCCTTTCTCGCCTCCCTTTTCTCAGTAATAAGTAAATGTCTCCAAACAGAATTTCAAAACTGTGGATTCAATACTGTTGAAAGTGAGAAAGGAGGCTCCCGCTTCCACCTAAAAATGTGGTAATAATAGTAACACATTTAGCTGAGCTAAAAATTGATACCATTTTAAAAGTCTGAACTGAGGTTTATTATGTGTTCCTTTTAGAAATTGGACTAATTCCTGAAAAAGTAGATTAGCACTTGAATGTTTTCCTTGTTCACCAGTTAACTACATTTCCTAAATCCATTTGTAAAACGAAAGGATCAGACTGGGTGATCCTTAGGCTTTTCTAAATCTTAACACTGATTCCGATCTAATTTTATCAGGTGGAAAGCCTTGACCTACATTATAGCTGGTAGTGACTGATGGAGTTCAAGTATTTAAACCTTAGACTTACTCATCTGTATACCAATGTGTATGTATACAGAGATATTAGAAAAGTGGAGAAAAGCCCCCTAGAATTGGCTTGCTACTACTAATTGTATTGTTAGTTAAGAGTCCAAATGCAATACAATTTACTTTTTGTGAGCGAGTGTAGCTTTGATAATTTTGTAATGAAATAGCTCTTTGGAAACAAAACAATGAATTGATTACAAAATAATGAAAACACTATTGAACTGTGGTTTGAAGATATGAATATATTTTTTCCTTTTTTTAAAATTAAAAAAAATTTAAATGTTTTATACAATTTTTAAAGGTTGCACTCTATTTACAGTTATTACAAAATATTGGCTGTATTCCCTGTGTTGTACAATACATCCTTATAGCATGTTTTATACCCAATAGTTTGTACCTCCTACTCTCCCACCCCTATATTGCCCTGCCAAACCTCCTCCTACCCCCTCACTGGTAACCACTAGTTTCTTCTCTGTATCTATGAGTCTGCTTCTTTTTTGTTACATTCACTAGTTTTGTTGTGTTTTTTTAGATTCCATGTATAAGTGGTATCATACAGTATTTGAGATACAAATATATTTTCTTTGCTTGAATAGGAGATAAAGAAGTCTCAGCTAGCCAAAGAAACAATGATAATGATGATGATAGATTTTAGCTAACATTAAGTGCTTTCTTTTGCTAGTTAGCAGGCTTAACTGCTTTATGCATTTTTTTCTCCTTAACTCCTCATAGTAACTGTAAGAGAGGTAGGATTATTCCTTCTCAGTGATGAAAATTGAGGCTTTTTGAGAGGTCTGGTAGTGTGTTCAATGTCAGGCAATATCTCTGCTTTAATAACTTTTTTGCTGTTTATTGAAGTGTAGTTTATGATCACGGTAGAGATTTTGGAAAAAATGTACAGAGAAATAATAATTTCCAATGCTTAGACTTTTAGTAGATTATCTCATTTAATCCTCATGACAGTTTTGTGAGATAAATACTCTCCCCATTTTATAGATGAGGAAAATGAGTCTTAAAAGGGTTAATCATTTCATCTAGAATCACTCAGCTAGTAAGTGAGACCTGGAATTTGAACTCTAGATTCTGACACTAGCTTCCATATATTGCCTTCCCCTTCCCCCAACACCCTGACATTTTTTTCCAGATCTTTTTCGAAATGAGTAGGTGTGTCTAATTTTTAAAAATTAAATAGTTGGACCCATACCATTTATTTATTCAATTTTATTTACTGCTTACCTCAACTAATTTCCTTGTGTCATTAAAAATCCCTTAGATACCAGTTTTAATAGTCACAGAATACTCTATTTTATGCATATGTTGTAACTTATTTGAAACTTGAGAACTAATATGCAATAATGGCTTAGAGCTTGGGTTCTGGATTGAGAGCTTGTGGGTTCAAACCCTGGCTCAGACTGTTAACTGTGCAAGTGACCTAATGCTTTGTCTTCAATTGACTAATCTATACAACGGAGGATGATAATATTTATATTATAGAGTTATCCGAGGGTTAAATAAATTATACATGTTATGAAGATTAAATGAGTTTATACTTTTTTTTGTAAGGCTTCTTAAACTCTAATGTCCACCTGGGGAGCTTGTTCAAATACAGATTCCGATTCAGTGGCTCTGGGGTCTGTCTGTATTCTGTTGAGCTCCTACGTGATGTGCTACATTTTGAGTCGCAAGGAAGTAAAGTACTTAAAATGATGCCTGTACCTAGTTAGTGTTAACCTCTTTGGGTTGCTTCAGGTCATTCAACACTCAGAAGTAGTGTGATAACTAAACTTTGCCCATGAACCTTTTTTTTTTCTCCCCATGAATCTTAAATTGTTGATTTCCATGGGGCTGGGTCCTAGAAATGGGATTATTGGCACTAAAATTACCCCATTATTTTTCCTAAATCATCCATGATTTTCTTCTTTCCTTACTCTTTTTTAGTTATGGACTTGTCACTTGAATTTAACTGAGGGGTTATGAATTTATAGAATTTTAGCACTCAAAGGAACCTGAGAGAGATACCTACTAGGAAAGTGAACCCAACCTAACAGCCCTACCACCTCCTGCCCTTTCCATCTGGGAATATGAATGGGGGCCTCACTTTTGTCGTCACAACTACAGGAGTGAATTACCAGCATTTATGGAACAAGGACCAGAGAGCCTTAATATCCTCAATGTGTGCGAAAGTCTTGTACAGCAAAAATTGTCCTGCCTAAAAGGCTAGCAACTTCCCTGTGGGAGTCACAGAAACCATTTTCCTTCGTTTTATAGATATGAAACCGAGGTCTGGAGAGGTCAGGTCCACAACACATTCCTGCAGCTGCTTCGTGCTAGAGCTGTAGCTGGAACACAGGTGTCCTGTCTCCCAGTCCAGTGTTCTTTACATAATATTTGGTCTGTCTGTTTTATTGGACTGTTTAAGTGATAAATGACTCACTAGTGAAGCTTAGTGTGATCAGTGCCTTCTCTTTGAAAAGTTGTAACAACATTACCTTAACAAAATGAAATGCCCTTTGGCTCATGGTCATATATTTACTTTTATTTTTAGTCATCAAAATGACTAAGATTTCGGTGGCTGATACACTATTTTTAAAGATAAGTTAATAATTGATAAGATATGTCTAGCAGAAAGTTACACCTTTCGATTTGGAATCCTGAGTTGTAATTCCTTTACTATCACTGACTTGCTGGGTGACCTCTTACAAGTGTCTGAAGTTTCGTTTCCCATATTTCAACATTAAAAAAGGGAGTTGAAAGTCCTGTTTCAGAATACATATTGAGCTGATTAACTCTGAGGAAGGAAAAAGATTATTTTTGTTTTGTTTCATATTTCTGTACTATTTTAAACTATAAAAGAAATGTGTTATACATTAACTAATTTGTCTTTTATTAAAGCTTGTGTTCTTACATTTTAGTTTTTCACTTCTGAAACCAGTGTGTATTTTACATTTGTTGGTAGGTTGTAGTCTAATTGGCGGTGTTTTTTTTCTTAATGGTTATTGCAATGCCATCTGGTTTACTGCGATACAGTTCTGACACTAACCACCCAGACTTTGCACAGACTTCCTTCACAAGTTAAAGGACATTACACCTGCAGCTATCAGAACGTTATTGCACCCCTTCAGGTTCAGTAATTCACTAGAATGTCTCACCGAACTCAAGGAAGCAGTATTTAAGATTACTATTTAAGTATAGGTGTTAGTCGCTCAGTCATGTCTGATTCTTTGTAACCCCAAGGACTGTGGCCCACCAGGCTCCTCTGTCTATGGAATTCTCCAGGCAAGAATACTGGAGTGGGTAGCCATTCCCTTCTCCAGGGGATCTTCCCAAACCAGGGATTGATTCTCTATTGTCTGAGCCAAATGAATACACACATAGGGAACATCCGTGTTACCCTCCCAGCACATGAGTGTGTTCATCCACCAGGAAGCTTCAGTACAGAGTTTTTGTTGAGTTATAGGGTAGGATTGATTGATTTAATCATTGATCATGTGCTTGAACTCAAATTTAAATCTCCAGCCCTCTCCTCCCCCAAGGTCGGGCTCATGTCAAGCCCCAAGCCTCTTTTCAGGAGGTTGGTCTTTCTGACACAGCCCCCATCCTGTGTCAGCTCATCTCTTAGCATAAACTGACAGGTGATCCAAGGGGCTTGTGAATAACTAAGACACTCTCATTACTCAGGAAATTTCAAGAATTTAGAATCCCCCTCACAGAAACCAGGGACTACAAAGACTAGCAGGATTCTTATACAACAGTGACGCATAAAAATAGTGTATCTTTGAAATGATGATGTATCAGACTAATGATGTACAGTAATTTTAAAACATAACTTTTTGCATTCTTAGTATACGTTAACATAGGAAGTACTTTGAACTCTCTTCTGCGTAAATTATTTTAACTACATTTAAAAATAATAATTCGCCTAAAGGCGAGGCTTTGTAAGGAAATTGACACAGGTTCAAACCCTGATGCCATATGTAGTAATTATGCAACTCTCTCTTTTAGTTATTTCCTAGTTTTGTAAAATGTGAGACACTTCCAGCCAGATGTGGAGTAAACATTCATCAAAGTATCCTTGTTTTCTGTATCATTATATGTATAGTTGGTCTTAAAAGTTTGCCGATTTTACCTTATTGGCCAGAAATTGAGCTTTAACCTGACTTTGATGAGTAAAATGCTGCTCTGTGCTGTGTTAGGGTCTTGGATACAATGGGTTGGGTTGCAAGAATGTACTCCCACTATTAACTAGAGTTCTTGTGGAGTAATTGTTGTTGTTCAGTCACGGGGCCTCTTTGGGACCCCATGGATTGTATAGCACACCGGATTCCTCTGTCTTCCACTGTATCCTGGAGTTTGCTCAGTTTCATGTTCCTTGATGTGGAGTGATCCCTGAAATGAAACTTACTCTTCTCTTACCTGTAACTTAACTGTGGGCACTGTTCAGAATAACTGTTGGCTAAGAGCTACACAGGCTAGTCCATAGAGTTGCAAAGAGTTGGACGCAATTGAAGAGACTTAGCACGCAAGAGCTACAAACACTGTTGATAGCATTACTGTATTGGTTGGCTGGTTTGGAGAAAAATAACCACATGCACACATGTTCAGATTTACAAGGACTATTGTAGCTTCTGGAAGCCCAAGAAGCACACTGTTAACAATAGTCTTATTGTCTCTTCTTAAAGCCTTAACGGAAGTATTTCAAATGATGAATGGAACCTTTCTTTGCTAACATATTCTGTCTTACACCTGTTTTGCAATACATGTATTTCCTTTGATTTGTGAGAGATTTAACACATAGCTAATTAGCAGCCTGTTAAACTTTTGGAACTTTGAAACACAGAATTGATCCGTAAGCATATTATAGCATTTTCCCTCCCCCATACTCTCTACTCCCTTAAGCAGATGAGTTTAATGAGTAAATGGAATTAGTCCCTCGTTTTACTTGTTTTTGCAGTTCTTGAAATATTTCTTGTTTGCTGCTCATTTATGCTAATTGATGAGAGCAGATGTGGAGATTCTCTTTAGTTTTTTTCCCTCTCCCCCAGGGAAAATACTTTCTTTTGGTGGAAACAGAAAGGGTTTCCAAAATCTACAGAGCCTTTTAAGATCAGGAAATCTGATGATGCAAAATATGTTAGGATATTTCCAATTTTCTTGGTTTTCCAGAGAGAAATAAGAAAACTGAGCTGATAAGATAGAGCTTGAAAGTAAAATTTCTTGGTCTTGAATATGTGATCATTATAGTTACATGATAGTATATATATATATATATAGTCATATATATACACCATATATGTGGAATTTTAGTTAAATACATTGAACTCTGTATCCAGAAATAATAACAGTGTTTAGGTAGAATTGGTATTATACTAGAAAGATGTCTTAGATACGTCATAGACCCCTGAGTTGTAAAATACCCTAAAGATCATCTGGCCTGACTTGATTCCTAGAGCAGACTCTTCTAAATTGTCTGTGACAGGTGGCTCTCTCTGAGCTATTTTGATGGACAGTCTGTTTCATTATTGGGCACCTCTAATTATTAAGGTTCTGCCTCATTTTTAATCCAAGTCTACCTGTGCAGCTTCTTCTCACTGGTCATAGTCCCTTTCTTTGGATCAATCTAGACTAAATCTAATAACCATTCTTGACATGGAAAGACGGAGCTGTTTATGCCCCTTGTCACCCTGTCTTCAGCTTAATCCTTCAGCCAGTCTTTCTGTTACATGACTAATTGACCCCTCCAGGATAGTTTATTAGAAGTCTCTCTTAAAGTTTATCCTTCTTTGAAGGCTTCTACCATTGTATGAAGAAGGTGCCCAGTATTGTCACAGCCCTTTGTGGACTTTTCTTTTAATTGATTAGAGATTCATTGTAACTGATGTTTTTATTCTGAAAAGTATATTTTCCATTTCTGTTAAATTCAGTATTTGCTGGTCTTTGTAGGCTTTTAGTTCTTTGGTCATTCCCCACGTAGTAGTTCTGAGTTTACAGAAGCTGGAAGTCAGAACTGAGCCAGGAGGGTCAGGAGGGGCCGCATTGTGGCTTTTATTTTTGTCTTTTTTTTTTATTTGTATGCATCAGTATGATTTCCATTTATACATTATCATTTTTTTACAGTTGTTTATATTTCACTTTGTAGTATTCTCATGTTTTTAAAAAGTAAATCTTATTGCCAACTAGTATCTTCTAGTTCTTGAACCACAAAACACAGATCCTTCATGTCTTTATGCCTTGATGGAAGGTGTATCATGTTTCTTGTGATTAATACAAGTCTTTAAGTTTTCTAAACAGAATCCTTTTAAAGAGTGATGTTCTTCAAGATCTTTTAAACACATAGGTTTTCCTATACTTGTTTTTTGATTGTTGTTTCAGTTGGGGGGACATTCTATTTTTATTCTCATTAAAATGTTATTCCATTCCTAAGAATTTTTCAAATAATAATTGTCAGTACATTATCGAACACTACTACATGTGAAATAATTTGCTAAGCCCTTTGTGTACTGTATGATATCTTCTTATAAGCAAATAAATAAATACTTCTAGTAACAACCCTGTGAGTTAGGCACTGTTGTCATTCCCATTATGCTGGTGAGGAATAAGTCAGTGACGTTAAATAACTTGTCTAAGGACACACATAAGTTGATAAGGGGCAGAAGTAAGACTCAGACCTAGGCAGTCTGACTTTTGGAGTTCATGCTCTCAGCTGCTGTATTTGTTATAAGTGTTTGCTTTCTCCTAAAATAATTGTAAATGAGGCATTAAGTTTATGTGATTTTAAAATATGCAGTATCCCCAGAAGCCACAAATGATTACTGACATTCTGGCTTTTCCTTGCTTTCATTCAGAACCATGTAACAGAATGATTTCTGGGTAATTACTGAGCAGTTCATTCCTAACTTTTTTGGAAAAATCCATCTATGAAGCCAGAGGTCAGCAACCCAAAGTCTCCATTTTTAATTGTGTTGCAGCTTATGTGAAATCAGTTATGGCCGAGTATAATCTTTTACATCTCATAGTTTTGATGCCTGTAAGTTTGAACCAGAGGTTCTCAAAGGACCCTCTGAGGGTCTCTGAGATTCTTTAAAGAGGTTCATGAGGTCAAAACTATTTCATAATAATAATGGGGTATTAATTTTCTTTTTAATTCTTAGTCTCATAAGCATATAGTGGAGATTTCTAGAGGCTACATATCTTAGAGCTTATCTGTCTTCCATTAAACCAGTTATTAAAGAGATTTACAAAGTGCTGAACAGTATAAGTCTTATCACTACATTTGTACTATAGTTTTCAGAAAATATTTGTTAACATGTAATGGGTAGAGTTGACTCATTGGAAAAGACCCTGATTCTGGGAAGGATTGGGGGCAGGAGGAGAAGGGGATGACTGAGGATAAGAAGTCCATCACCGACTCGATGGACATGGGTTTGGGTAGACTCCAGGAGTTGGTGATGGACAGGGAGGCCTGGCGTGCTGCGGTTCATGGGGTCTCAAAGAGTCGGACACGACTGAGCGACTGAACTGAACTGAATGGGTTTATTGTTATTTAAAAATGAATAAATATTTAGAAATTCTTAATTTTAGTTTCTCAGTAAATAAGTAGATAAATGTTAATAGATATACCCCATATAAGTATCAATAGATAAACCCTATGTAAACAAAAGCTCTTTGGGGGCCTCAAAGACTACAGAGGGAGAGGGATCCTGAGACCAGAAACTTTGAGCACCACTAGTTGTATCATAAGATATTAAAGAAAATTGATATAGAAGTAAAAATCTAGAGCATATTGGAAGATTTTAAAAATCAAATAAGGTGTGTTTATAACTTACCAAATATTTTTCTTCTGAATTGTGTAAGCAGGAGACTGGAACCTACCGAACGACCTCTTCAGATTGTTTATGATTACTTATCCAGGCTGGGGTTTGACGACCCTGCACGAATACAAGAGGAGGCAGCAAATCCTGACCTTGGCTGTATGCTCCGATTTTATGGTGGTAAGAATTTTTCAGTGGCTCTGTGAATATATTAACTACTTTAAAAAAAACAACTTTTTGTTTTGTATTACAGTATAGCCAGTTAACAATGTTGTGATAGTTTCGGGTGAACAGCAAAAGCACTCAGTCAATCATATACGTGTATCCATTCTTCCCCCAATCTCCTCACCTGTCCAGGTGGCCACATAACATTGAGCAGAGTTCCCTGTGCTTTATAGAAGGTCTTTGTTGGTTATCCATTTTAAATATAGCATTAACTATATTTAATTGATTATTTGTACCTGTAACTTCAGCCTTTTAAAAATATTTTATGCAAAGCTTCCTTAACTAAGGCAGTCAGAAAACAACAGCAAAAGTCTTCTCTTTTTATTTTTGCTCTTTTTGTTCTAGTGTTTTGCTGACTTCCAGAATTATTATGTACCTTTGCCAGCATCTTGATCAAATCATAGCTTTAGTTTCAGATTTTCAAATTCCTTATAAGGTTCATGAACTTCTGGATAGTTCGAGAATGTTAAGAAGTAGGTGGTTATTATATATGACTTAACATTTGATGGACTCATCAGATGTGTATACTGTTGAATTTAGTAAGCTTTATTTTTTTTTAGGGTTGTTTTTCCTTTCAGTGTATGAGTCTTGCACCTCCTTGGTTAAATTTATCCTAAGTACTTTATTTTTTTTTTTAAAAAATGTTATTTATTTTTTTATTTTTGGTTGCGTTGGTCTTTCGTTGCTGTGTGCAGGCTTTCTCTAGTTGCAGAGAGCAGGGGCTAGTTTCTAGTTGTGGTGTGTGGGTTTCCATCGCAGTGGTTTCTCTTGTTGTGGAGCATAGGCTCTAGGTAAGCAGGCTTCAGTAGTTGTGGCTCACAGGCTCTAGAGTGCAGGCTCAGTAGCTGTGGTACATGGGCTTAGTTGCCCCACAGCATGTGGAATCGTCCTGGACCGGGGCTTGAACCTGTGTCACCTCCATTGGCAGGTGGATTCTTAACCACTAGACCACCAGGGAAGCCCTGAGATAGTACTCTTTATATTGGCTGAAGCTGTATAGACTTGCGTGGGGCTGGAAGATTCACTTCTAACACGGCTCACTCATGTGGCTGTTGGTAAAGGCCCCAGTTCTCACCAGCTTTTGGCAGGAGATCTCAGTTCCTCCCTATGTGGACCCCTCTCTCGAGCTGCATAACTATCTTCATGTTGTGGCAGCTAACTGCCCCCAGCGATGAGACACACACACATGCACATGAGCGTGTACATACATGTGTATGCAAACACACACACGGGCTTCAGTTTTTTATGATCTAGTTTCATAAGTCACCATTATTTTTACCACTTTCTGTTCATTAGAATTGTGTCGCCAAAAACAGCACACGCTGTTGAGTGGAGAATTAGGCCTCACCTTTTGAAGGAAGGAGTATTAAAGAATTTGAAGTATTTTTTGAAGCAAATACTAATAGCTTATCAGTCAGCTTTCAATATTTCATGTGTAGAGCCTTTGGTGAGTTACCTTAGGTTAGAATATAGTCTTAATAAGGCGAGGGTCAGAGGGGCCCAGTTAGTTTTGCTGTGTTTGCTGAATATAAAAGTTGCTCAGTACTTCAAGGGCCATTGTGCAAATGCTAGTTATCAGTCTTGCTGGTGTGGGTGCTGGGGGAAAATGAGTAGAGTGACTCAGTGCAGATTCATGATATAAAAGCCTTGAAATAACATGTGTGACTAAAGATGAGTGGGTATTGTGATTGATCACAGAGATTAAGAGAGTCAATTAATCAACTCCTTATTATGTATGAGGAAGTGGAGTCTGGGAGGTGTGATTTGCTGGGACTGAATAGTTCAGGTAGCATAGCACCCAGCCTGAGCATTTCTTTATGTCCCATATTCTCTCACAGGTTGTCTGAGACACTTCCATCCAAAGAGCGTAAACACATACAAAAGAAACTAGATACAAAAGAATCACATATTATGTTTCCATTCATTTAAAATTTGGAAAGAAGCAAAACTCACCATATTGTTTAGAGACCTGTGACAGGACCATTGTTTGTCCATCCAGATCTGCTCTTTCCTTCTTCCGTAACAAGACTGGGCTTGACTGCTCAGCTATACCTCATTCTCAATCTTTTATGCAATTAGATGTGCACCTGTGACAAAATTTTCATCAGTGGTCTGGAATGGAATTGTTGTGTGCCACTTTTACACCTGGTTCCTAAACCCTCCCATGCAGACTGCTTCTTCTTTTCCTCTCCTGTAGGCTAGGGAGGCAGTCATCCGAGCAATGTTAAAGTCATGTGTTGAAATGGCAGAGCCACCATCAGCTGGAGTTTCTCGACAGAGTTGACTCCTGGCAACCCATACTGCCCACCCTAGGAGAGAATTAGATTTCTGTTGAATTATATACATTCTTTTGTTACAGTAGTTAAAACTGCTATAACTAATACTTAAGTAGCAAAAATACAAAGAAAACAAGGAAATGATTATTCTAAAAGTCAAGAGAATGGCTGAGCTCTAGGGTTGAGGGAGGAAATGATTCCTACAAGTATTGTTTTTGAGTCAGTACAAGTATATACCAATAGTGGCTATCTATTAAGCAATGACATGTAGTGTGATAATTATACTAATCAATTTGGTATATACCTGTTGAGAATTTTCTTTTATTCCATCTAATGTGTATTTGTAGAAATATGGTGGGTTTTTTTACATAATCCTATTATTTGGTATTGGTCTTCATGCTTTTTTTCTCCCAGCAGCATTTTGGAGGTCTTTTCTTAACTATCTTCTATATGCATTTCTTTACATTGCATACTGTTGAATGTTACGTATATATTATAGTTTATATAACAGTTTACCTAGTGATGTGCTATTTTACATAGCACTATGGTAAAATTGCATCTTTGTACACCTGTTCTTCTTCAGAGTAGATCTTTAAGCATGAAATTATTGGGACTTTGAATATTATTAGCATTTAAAGTTTTTACTAATCTGATGGATTAAATGATGGTCTCATTGTTTTAATTTTGCTTCCTTGATTACTAGAATGGTGCAATATTCTTTCATAGTTACATTAGATCTTAGTTTCTTCCCGTTTGAATTAGCCTTTATATATTTCTGTTTATCTTTTTTCTTATTATCTGAAAGATGTGTATATATTCCGAATATAAATCCTCTGGATGATGTATCTGTGACATATTTTTCTTCCAGCTTGTAACTTGTTTTGTAGTTTTATTTATTGTTTTTTATGGTGCAGAAGATTTACTTAATCATATTTAGTGAATATTTTCCTTTAATACATTTACATTCCTCTCCTGTCATAGGTCATAAACATCCTCTATATTTCCTTCCAGTATTTTTATAGTTTTAAAATGTGATATGAGATAGGAATCTAACTTTATTTTTTTTTCTCTACTGATAGCCAGTTGTCCCAACAATACTTGTGAAATAGCTTATCCTTTTCCTACTGATCTGATGCATCGCCTTTATTAAGTTCCTATACAGGCAGAGGTTTATTTTTGGACTCTATCCTATTACATTGATCTCTTTGTCTAATGCTGATACCAACACTATATTTTATTAATATACCTACATGATAGATTGTAATAGACGATGAGGAAGTTCCCCTTTACTGTTCTTCTAGAAAATCAGGAAGGTCTCTAGAAACAAGAGAAATCTTTCTGAAGAAGTAGTTTTTGAGTTGGTTCCTTAAAAATGGGCACAATTTCAGTAATCACAAAGGAAAAGGAGGACAGAGGAAGGGTATTAGGAATGTCAGTGCATGTTCTGTGAATCAGATAATTTGAGTCCAGATTGTTCTGGGCCTTGAGTGCAATATCAGAAATTTGCCCTTCATTTGGCAGATGGTAGAGGAAGTGATGGGATCCAAGTGGGGCTGAGAAAGATGAATCTGGCACCAGAGTGGATAATAATTCAGGCTTGAATTAGTTAGGGATCTGAACTAGGGAATGGGAAGGAATCATTCATATAGAGAATTTTTAAAGGAATAGTAAGTGTTGGTGGTTGATTAAAAAAAGGAGTTAAGAAAGAGATCCTAACAGGCAAAACTGACTCTGAGGTTTTGAGCCTGGTCGGCTTTGGGAGAATGACAGGACTTGCGTTGTGAGAGGATCTGGCTTCAGGCAAGTTTAACTGTAAGCAGTGGTAGACATCCAGTTGGAGATGTCTGGCAGGTAGTTGGATATGTGGAACCAGGAGCTTTGGAAATACAGATCTGGGAGTCAGGTACACGGGAGTGTTAAATTTGTGGAAGCTGTTAAAGATTGAAAGTAATACTTAAAATATAGAAAAAGAAGGAGGCTTAAGGCAGGACTTTCATTATATTAATAATAACTATCATTTATTATATACCCTCACTATGTGCTGAGCACTCTGCGTAGCATTTTTCATTTCATCCTTAGAAGCATTCAGGTAGATATTATTACTCTGGAGAGGTCATAGCTGATTCTAAATCTCATCTTCTTAACCTCTAAGGTACTCTTAGTATTTAGTTGATGGAGAAACAGTTTAGAGAAATAAGAAGGATCCATAAAATGTGAGACCTGGGTAGGACTAGGGATCATCTAATCCAGCTCCTTGGTCTTTAACTTGAGAAATTAAGGCCTAAAAATATATTAATAGAACTTGTTCAGGGTCACGAAACCAGATGGTGGGATTGCTTCACCAACCACTGCTTCCAAGTTTGAAATTTGTTTTGAAGTTTCCTGTTTTACTTTTGCAATGTAAGTAAATGTTTCATTTTTACCCCCAATAATATCAGCCAATGTTTATTTATTTGTTGGTTTAACTTTTTATTTTGAACTAGTTTTAGATTTTCAGAGCAGTTGGAAAGGTAGCACAGAGCGCTCCTGCACAGCCTTCATACAGTTGCTCGAGCAGTTGTTCCTATATGAACAGTGCTTCATTTTCCTCTGGCTTCTTTAAAGACTTTTCCTTTGTCTTTAATTTTCAGCAATTTGATTATGAACTGTCTGGGCTTGACTTTCTTTGTGTTCAGCCTGTTTGGGGTTCTCCAGCGTTCCAGATGTTCTGTCTAGGTTTTATAGGTGAATTCAGTGGGAGAAACAGGGCCGAGTGTGTTTTCTCTAATTCAGAACCAGAACCTTAATGGTATATTTTGATTAAAAGAAGTATTTCATTTTGATGGAGTCCAATTTAGCAGTCCTTCCCTTTATTACTTTCTAGAAGCTATATTGCTTTACCTTTCAGTTTATATTCACAAGGTCTGTGTGACTTCATTTTTATTGTCTGTTTTGAGTATCATCATGATCTCACGGGCTTATGTGTATTTGTTTCAATTCATTGGAGCCATTTTTCTTTCTGACACTTAATTTGTCACATCTCAGTTCCTGGGATCTCTTTCAGGTTGTCTTCTGTGTCCTTCCAACATGACCCCAGTAGGGCTACCCTAGTGGCTCAGTGGTAAAGAATCTGCCTGTCAATGCAGAAGCCACAGGAAATGCAGGTTCGATCCTTGGATCAGGAAGGTCCCCCAGAGGAGGAAATGGCAACCCATTCCAGTATTCTTGCTGGGAAAATCCCATGGACAAAGGAGCTGGAGGGGATATGGTTCACGGGGTCGCAAAGAGTAAGACGTGACTGAGCCTAGCTCAGCACAGTCTTTGGTAACATTCTCGATTTTTCCATTAAGTTCTTACACAAAAAGATGTCCTGAGCTGATCTTTTCATCATCTGACTCACATCAGAAATAGGTGGTTTTTCTAAGGACTCCTGGTTCATTTTAATGAAACATAACGTTTAGAGATTATACTATGGGCAGTAGAAGTACTCATTGTTAGAGAACGCGCCTTGATTTTTTAGAAACCTTTTTTTTTTTTTAATTATAAAACAATTCATGTTCTTTATGAAAGTGAAAGTGTTACTTGCTCAGACTATAGCCCACGAGGCTTCTCTGTCCATGGGATTCTCCAGGCAAAAATACTGGAGTGGGTTGCCAGGCCCTTCTCCAGGGGATCTTCCTGACCCAGGGATCAAACCTGTGTCTCTTACGTCTCCTGCATTGGCAGGTGGGTTCTTTACCACTAGCGCCACCTGGGAAGCCCCTATTTTCTGTTTTCTTTATAGAACATTTCAAAGTATAAATATATAGGGAAATTAAAATTATACGTAATTTTCCACTTAGAATCTTGACTTTTGAGATTGTCTGTTCTTAACTAGAACTATTAGTCATTCCAAACATTAAAACTTCCTAATTCTGTTTTTTTACCACTTTCAGAAGATCAGAGACTTGAGGCACTCTGAATATCTAGCAAACCCTCCAAAAATAATAAGACAGCATATTATTTTGTGTATAAATAACTGATTCCCCCCAAATTTGAATATTCCTGTCTGAGAGTAGCTACAGATAGCTACTATAGAAGCACAAATGAGAAGAAAAGAGCCTTAAAAGGATAAACTTATCGAGTTTCTTTTTTTTTTTTTCTTTTCTTTTTTTTTTTTTCTTTTCTTTTTTTTTTTTTTCGAGTTTCTTAAAATACGATTTGTGGGCTATCTGCATTTGAATTACTTGAGATACTTGTTAAAAACGTACTTTCCTTTGTTCCATCCCAGATCCTCTGAATTAAACTCTCTGTGGGTAGGTCTTGGCGTTCTGCATTGTAAACTAATTCTCAGATAATTCTTGGGTACATAGAAATTGGAGAATCCCTGGTCTAAAGGAATTCTACAGTTGAGACTGAGAGGGAATTGGAGAAAACTTGAGTGCTTTTGTAGCATTGATGGAAACAATAGGGAGGGTGGAGTTGAAGAGTGAGAAGGAAGAAGAACCAAATTCCCCAAGGAACATGAAATTTAGAATGTAGATGAAAGGATTGGCCTAGAAGGAGAAATGGTGATGTTAACATACAAAGTTTAAAGCTTTGAAGTAAGCCAGCCCATTTCCTCATTTTTTATACAGGAAACACACAGTCAAAAGGGTACCATGATGCCCAGGGTTTAATCAATTATGTAATGGGTACAACCCAGTTTTTTCACTTCCCAGTCTGTTGCTGTTTTCTTAGCCTCATACTGTTGCTGCTTCTGTTCATTTCTGTGTAGAGTTACTGTCTATTTCCAGTAGTACTTTAACCAAGAACATCTCTTCTGTCATAATGCTCTGTTTTGTTCACTGTTATCTGTCATATAAAGTTTTCTAAAGGGTGGTAAAAGATAGAGATGCTCTTGCATATCTGTATCAGCTTCTGCTACCATGATTGGGATAGTTGATTGAAATATCAGCCAAAAGCTTTTCCTCACAAAGAGCAGGAAGATGGAGGGTTGTGTACAGAACTAGTTATTAATTTCTTCCTTCTGCAGTAGACTAAGCACAACAATAGTTCAGTTCAGTTCAGTCGCTCAGTCGTGTCTGACTCTTTGCGACCCCATGAACCATAGCACGCCAGGCCTCCCTGTCCATCACCAACTCCCAGAGTCCACCCAAACCCATGTCCATTGAGTTGGTGGCTGTCTCTTATACCATACTTCTTTTGTATCTAATACCATGCTTACTACTTTACATTCATTATCTTAATTTTTTATAAGGACCTTCCAAAGGTAGGTAGTATTAAGACAGATCTGTGTAAATGGGGAATGTCAAGGTCAGTGAGATTATGTAGTTCAAGGAATCAAAGTAAGTAGCAGAACTCAACTTTGAATGTCTGACTCCCAAGTCCATGATCTTAACTACTCTGTCATACTGCCTTTCTTTGTGTACATGGGAGCTATGACTGGAAGAACGATTGACAGTGGCATCCGAAATTCATACTGTTCCCATTATATAACTTCAGGGCTGACGAACATTTTAAGACTGAGAGCTTATTTTGTAACACTTACATTGCTTGGTTACTTAAATCTGTGTTAGGGTTGCTGAATGTTGACATGTAATGCTTTCTTTTTCCCTTTCATTATTTTTGTACTACCTTAATGGTGGCTTCTGGTGTACTCTTTTTCTTTTCAGAAAAACCATGCCAGATGGATCATCTGGATCGAATCCTTCTGTCTGGCATCTATAATGTACGCAAGGGAAAGACTCAGCTGCATAAGTGGGCTGAACGCCTGGTTGTTCTCTGTGGCACCTGCCTCATCGTGTCCTCAGTGAAGGATTGTCAGACCGGGAAAATGCACATATTGCCTCTGGTTGGGGGAAAGGTAAGACCCACAAAGATAAATTGCTCTTTCTTTGGTCATCTTAATTAAAAAAAAAAATCACATGCTTTTCACAGTTTTTTCCACATCTTTTCAAAGAAGCCATTTTGAACATTATTAAAGATTATATCACAAAGTTTTTGCATTCTTAGGTTTAAATGAAACCGACTCAGGCTAATTTACACATAAAACAAGTTTTTTACATCACAGACCCCTCAGAGGTCCAAAGACTATGTTGTTGATCAGTTGCTAAGTGGTGTCTGACTGTTTGTGACCCCATGGACTGCAGCATGCCAGGCTCCTCTGTCCTCCACCATCTCTTGTAGTTTGCTGAAATTCATGTTCATAGAGACTATTCATGCCCCAGATTCTGCTGCAGAAACTGTCTGTTGAAGAAATCCTTGCTTCCTCTGTTAGGCACTAAATGCTGTCAGTAGTACCACCAGGAACAGCCAGGGGCTGCTGCCATTAGCAGCTGCCTTTGGAAACTAGAAGTAGTGGCTACTTTTGGAAACTAGGCTGCCTTTGGAAACTTGGCATCCAGCACCAAAACTGATTCTTTCCTATTTCTCCTATTAGACTGAAATTCAGAATCTGGAGTGCTCTTAAGCTCCTATCAAACAGCCAGAGACGCGTGCCTTTGGAAACTTAGCATCCTCCACCAAAACAGCTTCTTTCCTATTTTTCCTTTTCCCCCGTTAGACCGAAATTCAGAGTCTGGAGTGCTCATAAGCTCCTATCAAGCAGCCAGAGAGACCTGCATTTTTTGTGTCTGTACGAGAGAATTCCCCATGATAGGAAAAGCAGTTCAAAGTCATCAGAGTGATAGATGACTGGAAACAGATAATGCTACTGTTTATTGGAAGTTACAAGAGAGAAAAGATAACCTGCAAAGAATTGACAGGCTGACAACAGCTTTCTTTTCATCAACAATATGTACAGAAGAGTATTTGCAAAATTACTGAGAGAAAATAAATGTCAACCTGTATTTTATATCCAGTTGAATTACTTTGTAAGAATCAAGGCAAAATAGAACATTTCAGACATTTAAAAACTAATGAGGGACTTACCTGGTGGTCCAGTGGCTAGGACTCGGCGCTTTCCCTGGGTTCAATCCCTGATCAGGGAACTAAGGTCCTGCAAGCTGTGCTGCACAGCTGAAGGGGAAAAAAAAAAACCATAAAACTAATGAGCTGGCATATATCCTCACTGAAGGAACTACTAAAGATGTATGTCTAAAAAAACAACACCCCTCCAAATAAAACAAACAGGGAAAAAAAGAAGGAAACAACAAAGGAACAAAGGAAAGTAAATTCAAAAGGAAGGTATAAGATAATAGATGATGAATGCCAACACTGATAAAATATGGTAGTAAATTTAATACTGATTGTAAAAAGATTTAAATTTTTTTGTATTTTAAATATAAATTTCAACAACTAAAGCTCAAACTCCTGAACAGCGTTCAGCATGTTGTGATGTGTTCAAGGAGGAATGTGTGATGCGGTCTTTGGGTAAGAGGAAAGAAAAAAAGTGAAAGTGAACTCGCTCAGTTGTGTTGACTCTTTTCGACCCCCATGGACTGTAGCCTACCAGGCTTCACTGTCCATGGGATTTTCCAGGCAAGAATACCAGAGTGGGTTGCCATTTCCTTCTCCAGGGGATCTTCCCAACCCAGGGATCCATTCCAGGTCTCCTGCATTGCAGGCAGACGCTTTACCCTCTGAGCCACCACCAAATAGCTTTACGCTTTGTTAGAAAAATGGTCAAGTACAAACTCAAAAATTTTAAGGATGACTACTGAAAGTAGAGTGGGAAAAGGGAATATAAATTCTGTAATACTAAAAGAAGGCAGGGAAAGGATTGAGAAAAAGGAGCAAAATAATTAGCATGGTAAGTTATTACATATTATAGTGACATAGAAATAAATCCAAATATTTTGAACTATTTACTGTTTATAGGAGACACACTTAAACCTTAGAAGAGTGAATGTGAAATGATAGAAAAATCACACTAGTCAAATAGCAACCAAAAGAAAATTGATATGGTTTTATTAACATCATACAAAGCACATGAAAGTTTGTATGCTACATAGGACTTGTGTCAAGACTACATAAAGAACATTTACAACTTGGTAATAGACAAATAACCTATTTTGGCAAAGTTGGGAAGCAACTGGGAACACAGCCACTTTGGAAAACACTTTTTTTTTGTTTCTTATAGTTAAAAATCTGCTTATCAAATGACCAAGCATTTCTCTTAGATACTGAGAAATGAACACAAATATTTATAAAAAGTGTAAGTGAATGTTCATAGCAACTTTGGCTATAACTGACCCAAACTGGACGCAACCCAAATGTTCACTGAGTGGTGAATTGATAAAACAGATGTGCTGTATCCACATGTGCTGTATTCACTGTGCCACTGAGCAGTGAAAAGACATGAGCTGCTGATACACACAGGTAAAAGGGTGAGTCTCAAAACATTAAGTAGAAAAAGCCAGATGTAAAAATCTATTTATTGTATGATTCCATTTACGTGAAATTAAAAAAAAAAAAGACAAAAAATTGTAGTCATAGAAAAGAGACCAGTGGTGATGCCAGGATGTGGAAGAAGGGGATTGGCCACAAAACAGCACAAGGGGCGTTTTGTGGGTGATGGGGTTGTCTGACTATATTCGTTCCATCTCATCAAATTGTTCACTTAGAGTTTATGAATTAAAAAAAAAATCACAAATTTTATGTAAATTATACCTCAGTAAAACTTGCCTCCCGAGAAAGACATTAATGTGCAAAAGCATTAATAGGGATAAGGAGGCTCACTGCAAACTGGTGAGAGGAACATTTTATGTGTATTACCATGTAGTCTCAACATACATATTGCAAAACTTAACAAAATTACTCAGAAGTTGACAAATTAACTTCTAGTGGGAGATTTACAAGCCTTTCTCAGAATTTGACATTATATGACTATTTTTCTGTGTCAAACATCCCATAAAAAATATTTAGAAGAAAAGATTATTCTAAAGCAGTCAGTAATGCCTGTTCTTCATTTCAACAAAGTCCTTTATTTTGACACAAACTCATTGAATTGTGATTTATTACTAATAAAAATAGCCTAGTTGTAAGCATCACAATTGAATGCTATGAATATTATTTAATCTTATTGGTTCTTCTTAATATGATTCTTATTTGTTTAAAAGTATTTTGTGTTTCTGCCATTTGGTTCAGTCTTTACTTGGCACCAGAAGTCTAATGATTTATAACTTGAAAGTTTCCAGCTGACTCACCAAGATTCAGTAACTATGACATACAGAAGTGAGATGTCAGACAAAGATGTAAGCGGTTCCATACTATAAAAAGACTTCATCTTCATCAACGGTATATAGACTGGGTTGTTGAAGAAAGTTGTTGTTGTGCTATGAATCCCTTCCATCACCCCAAGTGGGACTGGAGGAAGTTCTGACTCTTTCCTCAAGCCCGGTGAAAGAGGTTTCAAAAGAACCCACAGAATCCTGATTTGGGTTCCCTGCAGTAAGGGGGACATAGTGCACTGGTGTCCTGCCTTCTGACCAGGAAGTCTTGAAGATGAGATAGGCTGCTTTGGTGATTGATAGAGCACAGAGCCTAACTCATGTGTTGGGATCCTTGTGTATTCCTTGAGTTTGTTAGTATGTGACCCAATTGGGTTGAGAGGAAACACGAGCCATTGGGTGGGTGGGTGGATTCTCATGTCTGGTGGGGCCACCTGGAGGGGCCAATAGACTTCACTGGAGGAAGGGCTGTCAGTGGACCACCAGGTTCCTTCATGTCTGAGGAGGGAGTGGTCACCTACTGGAATAGTATGCATTAGCCTGGTCAATGAATCTGTAGGTGAGGAGTCACTATTGGTTGAATTAGGGGGCTGATATCCAAAGAACCTTCAAAAGGACCTGTTGAGGAAGATCATCCCCCTTAAAATCTAGTAGGTCCAGAGAATGTGAAGTCATGTTATGACTCTGCTCGTTTAGTAATAACCTTTGGATTTGCGTGTTCCCTGTTCTTCATTCTGCCCCACGTCTGTGCTGGACGGGGTCAGAAATGGCTTCTAGCCCATCACCTCGAAAGTAAGAGGGTGAGTCCAAAAAGGAGGCCAGGGTACCCCTTGCGGGAAGGCAGACAGCTATCTCCAGTGTACCACAGTGGTGGCGGAAAGGTTTGGAGCAGTCTTACCTTTGGAGTAGAAACTTCGGCTCTTACCTTGTGGGCCTGCAGACTCTCCTGTTCTGAAACTCCCGTGCAGTGGAAGCACAGAATCCTAACCACTGCACCACCAGAGAATTCCCCCTTTGGTTTTTTCTAAACAGCTTTATTGAGATGAAATTCATAAACTGTACAGTTAACCCATTTAAAGTATGCAACTCAGTGTCTTTTAGTAAATTCACAGAGTTGGGCAACCGTCACCATAATAGATTTTAGAATACTTCCATGACCCTTTGAAAAGAAACCCTGCACTACTTAGCCTTCATCTCCCCATTCCTTCTCTAGCCCCAGGCATCCATTAATCTACTTTCTGTCTCTATAGATTTGCTCATTCTGGACATTTCATGTAAATGGAGTCATACAATGTATGGTTCTTTGTGACTGGCTTCTTTCACTTAGTGTAATGTTTTCAAGGTTCATGTGGGTTGTAGTGTGTATCAGTGTTTTATTCTCATTTATGGCTGAATAGTATTGAATGATGTACTACATTTTGTTTATACATACCTGTTGATGAACATCGAGGCTGTTTCTACTTTTTCCTATTATGAATAATGCTGCTGTAATTCACAGAAAATTTTTGTGTGGATGCATTTTTTCTTGGGTATATACCTAGGAATGGAATTGCTGGGTTACATGGTTACTGTATGTTTAACCTTTTGAGGAACTCCCCAACTATTTTTCAAAGTGGCTGTACCATATTACATTACCAGATTCAGTTTCCCTGCATCCCTGCTAATGCTTGTTACCCAACAATTGTGTTTTTTTATTTTAACCATCCTAGCAGATGTGAGGTGGTACTTTGTGGTTTTGATTAGCATTTATCTAATAAATAATGACATTGAGGGCTTCCCAGGTGGTGCAGTGGTGAAGAATGTGCCTCCCAATGCAGGAGACACAAGAGAGGCAGGTTTGATCCCTGGGTTGGGAAGATCCCCTAGCGTAGGAAATGGCAACCCACTCCAATATTCTTGCCTAGAAAATTCCAAGGACAGAGGAGCCTGGCAGGCTACAGTCCACAGGGTTACAAAGAGTCAGACATGACTGAGCACACACTCAGTGATGTAGAACATTGTATCATGTGCTTATTGGTCATTCTGCTGTCTTCTTTGGACAAATATCTTTTCAGATCTTTTGCCTACTTAAAAAACTTGAGTTGTTTGTCATTGTTATTTTCCTGTTATTTTTTGGATTGGGATTGTTCTGTTTAATTGGTTCTGGTTTTCTCCCCGCTTCTTCAGGTAGAAGAAGTGAAGCGACGTCAATACTCCCTTGCATTCAGTTCAGCTGGAGCCCAAGCACAGACCTATCTTGTCAGCTTTGAGACTTTGGCTGAGTACCAGAGGTGGCAGCGGCAAGCTTCCAAGGTGAAAAGCTGTCAGACGTCCTCATGGGGAGATGAGAGCAGAGAAACCAACAGAAAGATATTTTGAAACTGAACTTACTCCCAAGAGGTCGAATTATAATTCTTATGTACATCACTCCAGGCTTTTCTGAATACATAGTGAATGAAATGGAATTCTCCCAGGTCCTTAACTAATTATTTATATTGGCACAGTGCAGACCGCTTACAAAAGTGTTTTCAGGTACCATCTCTGTGAGGAAGGTAGGGCCTTGAAGGAGTAAAGACACAATGAGGTTCAGATGACTCTTCCCCCACCGTGGTGGTCCATGATAGATGGAGCTGTCCTCTAACTCATAGTCTGATGCTTCTGTCTGTATTTAGCCTAGCCTTTAAAGATGAAGTGCTCTAAAATTATATTTCATTTTCCAAATTCTCTTGTCTTCCTAGCCCTCTTTTCAGGATTTAAACACATTTTTCTTTATGGGGCTAGGTAGTTGCATTAAAGATTGTTTCAGTATAATGACATGCCACCAAAACATGAATGACTTTTGTAGTGATATTTTGTTCGTTTTTAGATCCATTTTCACAGCCTATGTTTTATTATCATACTATTATAGCAATATAAACCTTGTTTCAGTGTTATTTCTGTATTTATGAGAGTAGTAAAATCTGCTATGAATAAAACTAGTTTCAATTTTAAACAGCTTCTCCATTCTTCTGCCCTTGTAAAGAGAAATTAATATTTTTTGAGCATCTTTTGCATGCTAAGCAGCAGTGCTACATAGTTGGTTTTTTAATTTTCCTCATGACAGATGAAGAAACTGCACAAGTTAAGAACTGAGCTTGTGTGGCTGCAAAAGGCCATATTAAAAGGTCTTTTAATATCACATTCCCTCCTAAAGTTTTGAACAGTTACTTGGAATCATCTTAACTTTACTTCCTGCATGAGCTGTTACTAACTTTCCATCTTTATGATTTTTTTTTTTTAGATTTTTTACTTGTAGACACTTTACAGCTTATACCTTTCTGATTTTCAAGCATCTTACGGTTTTGGGGAAAAAGTAAAAATTCACTGCTTCTTATAAATGAATACTCAGATCTTGTGACCTTTCTCATCTTCCCTATCTTTTTGATCGGTTCCTTGTTGTGTCAGTGCCGTTCCACCCTCCGCTGGGTGGGAGGCATTCAGCACTGGCTCAGATGGCTCTTCTCTGTGACCTCGTCCAGGTGGTGTCCCAGCGCATCAGTACCGTTGACCTCTCGTGTCACAGCCTTGAGGAGGTTCCTGAGCATCTCTTCTACAGTCAAGATATCACCTACCTCAACTTGCGACACAACTTCATGCAGTTAGAAAGACCAGGGGGCCTTGACACTTTCTACAAGTATGTGGGGCACAGGTTTCCAGACCAACTTACTAAAATCTAATTGTAGTCAATACCTGTAAATAAGCATGTTTACCCATTGTGTACATATTTGAACATTTCCCCTCCCTTTTGAAGAAGTAAGAATTTTTGTTCAGTTTTCCGACTCCCCCTTTCCCCTCTGTACAAGATATGATAGATGTAAAGTTTCTGACATGGAGGCAGCATCGAGCTGCCCTTGATCTGGATAATCTTTTTCTATAAGTCATTGACAGTGGAGCATGATCTGCAGCCAGGGTAAATAGAGAGATTCCATATTTGGGAAGTTTTTAAATCAAAAGTTTCAGACTTAAATAACTTAAAGGAAATAGGCCAAATTTCAAGAATTCCACTCTCAGGTTAGGGCTTTTATCTTTCCTTTGCACCTGCTACTGCCAACTCACAAGCCTTTTGTCAGCGATGAAACCTCTCTCTCCTAATAAAGGAACCATTTCAGCCCTAAGGGACAGTGACCCATGTATTTTTCTATATCCTTTGTTAGAATACATTCCCCATTCCCACCCTCCACCAACTTCACCTCCTTCCTTTCTTAAAAAAGTGGGTGGAAGTGAATAAATATATGGTGTAAGTATTTGGGCTTCTTGTGGGGAGGGGAGAAATTGAAAGTTAATGCTTTCAAACTACATGGTAGTCAAAAAGCTGAATGCACATTGAAATGACGTCTTTTACATACTTAGTAACTAGTATTTCATAATTTTCAAAAAGTGTATGATTTTTGCCTCATCTGAAATGTTTTGCAAAGTTTTCAACCATAAGCCTCTATGTAGTAATGAGATAATTATTTTAATAATATTGATGTTTAAAAATAAAAACAAGCTATAATTTTAAGGAAATGGACTTCTAGTATTTCCTTCTGAATTTCTATGAAAATAGGGTTAATCTTGTTTGAGGGCTGGCTTAGGAAATTGGAAGTCAAGGTACCAAACCAAAGGAACAATCAGTATTCAAAGTCAGGATATTTGGAAGTCAAAAGTTGAAATTTTGAAAGAGAAATGTTAGAGAGGAGTACCATGGATTCAAGTCTAGAAGCAGATGATATGGTTCATCATTGTGGAGATCACCACCTTAGCCTTACCATCTTGCACTAGTGTATTAATGCAGTATAATACTCTTAAGTAGAATTACAGGAGTGACTCTTTTGGATCCAATTTATGATGATACTGTCTCTTAGTGAGACATTATGTAGATACTTCTACAAAAATTTGAAGTTTTAAAAATTACTGTTTTGTGTTGTGTATCATCACATTGCAGTAAAACTGCATATCACCTTTGTATTTTTAAACTAACTGGCTCAGTCGTTTACAAAAAGAGAAATTGCTTGTAATGAGATTTGATCCACAGGTTTGTTAGCTAGTCCTGTGTCCATGAATTGATTAATTGTAAGGCTTTTGTATACTGCATGTAGAAATTTCATAAAGGAAATGATTTGAAGCATATCAATAATGGTATTGACTCAACTTGATAGAAAATATTTGTACCATTGTGAGGTTTTCAAGAGTTTCTGCCTTTCTGAGGAGAAGAGAGAACAACTCCCATCTCACCAGACCTGGTTTTCTTGATAGCTCAGACTGGGCGTTAGTCATCCTAGTGTCTGTGCCACACGCACTGTTTTTGACACATACTGAATGTTAAGTAAATATATGCAGAACAAATTCTTTGATGGACATTTATAACATCACTTTTTCATTCAGTGGTATAATGTGCCTTTGCTTTTTAGATTTTCTCAACTGAAGGGCCTGAACTTGTCCCATAATAAGCTTGGTTCATTTCCTGTATTGTTATGTGAAATTCCTACCCTGACTGAGCTCAACCTTTCCTGTAATGGATTCCACGACCTGCCGAGTCAGATTGGCAATCTGCTGAAGTAAGTACCTGATTTTTACTGGGTTTCAGTGTAAGGAACTTGTCTGGCATTTGGAATGAAGGTAGTTCCATGAGCTCTTGCAGTGAAATAGATCATGTAATTATGAGAATTCTAGTCAGCAGCAGTTACTTGCCTGCAGAAGAGACTGGTCCCTCAGTTTTAACTGCAGAGGCTGTGACTACCCTTGATGTTAGAGGGACTATCTGTATTTAAGCCATCTTAGTAAGTCTCTACGGAGAAGGCAATGGCACCCCACTCCAGTACTCTTGCCTGGAAAATCCCATGGGTGGAGGAGCCTGGTAGGCTGCAGACCCATGGGGTCGCTAGGAGTTGGACATGACTGAGCAACTTCACTTTCACTTTTCCCTTTCATGCACTGGAGAAGGAAATGGCAACCCACTCCAGTATTCTTGCCTGGAGAATCGCAGGGACAGCGGAGCCTGGTGGGCTGCCCTCTATGGGGTCGCACAGAGTCGGACACGACTGAAGCGACTTAGCAGCAGCAGTAGCAGCAGTAAGTCTCTATAGATAGACTGAGGGCATTTAATCATATTGGACTCATAATAAATTAGTGACAAGTAAAAATCCATAATTCTAGTTCTATCCATTCCAATTAAAATGTTTCATCAAGGAGTTTTGTTTTGTGGTGTTTTCTTCTTGCAGTCTTCAGACCCTCTGTCTTGATGGCAACTTCCTGACCACTTTACCTGAAGAACTGGGAAATCTACAACAGCTTTCCTCCCTGGGAATTTCCTTCAACAACTTTAGTCAAATTCCCGAGGTTTATGAGAAACTCACTATGTTAGATAAAGTGTTTATGGCTGGAAACCAAGTGGAAGTGTTAAACCTGGGGGTGCTGAACCGGATGAGCCATGTCAAACATGTGGATTTGAGGTGAGGTCATTCTTTTTCATTTTTGATTGCACTGAGTCTTCACCGCTCTTGTGGGCTTTCTCTAGTTGCGGTAAGCAGAGGCTCCTCTTGTTGCAGAGCACAAGCTTTAGGCACATGGGCTTCAGTAGTTCCAGCATGCGGGCTCAGTAGTTGTGGCTAGTGGGCCCTAGAGCACCAGCTTAGTATTTGTGGTGCACGGGCTTAGTTGCTCTGTGTCATGTGGGATATTCCCAGAACAGTAATCAAACCTGTGCCCTCTGCATTGGCAGGTAGATACTTATCCACTGCATCACCAGGGAAGTCTGGTTTGGTCATTGTTCACTGAGCTTTCTTTTTGCCTGTCCTCTGATGTTCCTTTACATTTTCTTTTTAAAAATAAAGACTCTTGAAACCATTAGGATTTTAGAACAATGTATGTTTTTAAATGTATGTAGTGCTGCTGCTGCTGCTAAGTCGTGTCAGCTGTGTCCGACGCTGTGCAACCCCACAGACGGCAGCCCACCAGGCTCCTCTGTCCCTGGGATTCTCCAGGCAAGAATACTGAAGTGGGTTGCCATTTCCTTCTCCAAAAGCTGTAGTAAAGCTTCATTTTTCACTTAATTGCAGAGAGATTTATGAATGAGGTAGGTGTACCATGTGGTAGAGATGAAGGTTGTTCTGACTTACCCTCCTAGCAACATTTTATGAGAATTCCCATTTCCTTTCATCCTTACCAATGTTGGATTTTAGCAGTCTTTTTCCTTGTTAGTGTAGTAGGTAGAAAATAGTCTTTCGTCATTTTAATCAGCATTTATTATGAATGAGGTTGAGTATCTTTTTGTATGCTTATTGGTGGTTTGTATTTTTCCATAATAAACTTGACCATTTTTCTGTTGAATCTTTGGGTGTCTTCTTGATATCTGTGGTATTAGAATTGAAATGTTACCAGTTTTACTAGTAATATTTTTTAATGAGAGTTGTATTCCTTTTTAAAATTATTTATTCATAATCTTTTCCTAAACGAAGGTAGTAAAACACACATATTGAATGTTCTGTCATTTACACTAAGCCATTGATGTCCCTTATGAAGACATAGTAACAGAAAAATTTATTGAAGTATAGGAAAATGAGAACAGGCTTGCATGCATTAAGTCATATACCTGTATAGAAGAAACCAAAGAAGTCATCATTTTCTTTTACTTGCCCTTGAACTATACCATATAGATACAGACTGTTTTCCTCTCCCTTAATTAATGTAATGGGAATCTTGGCACTGGAGAGTAGTCAGAGCAGTGAGAGGCAGGGTGGCTGTTTCCTCTTGCTCTTATGTGGTACTTACTCCATGACCGTCCTGCTAATCCCAGCCCCAAAGGTTATGCTCATCTTCTCATTTCTTTGCTTTATTTCTTCATCCCTGCCTAACCTTACTAGGTATTTGGATGCAGGTTTTAGACTGTTTGTGGACATGGTCCCCTTTCCTTTCTCTTTATTTAATTTGTACATGTATTTGCCAATCTGCACAGTCTCTAACTTAGCTTATAAACAAAGAATCCAAGGTACAACTATCTGTGGTTATTTACTTAGTACCTTGCAAAATGAAGCAAGGAGTAAAATTCCTAAGTTGTTTAGGAAAGAGACAAGAGGAACATACTTTGCTTGTTTTTTCTTTTGGTAAGCACATTTAATAGAATTTATTTCTAATGATTTTCTTATTTCTGAATATTAAGGATGAACCATCTAAAAACCATGATTATTGAGAATCTGGAGGGAAATAAATACATCACCCACATGGATTTGCGGGACAATCAGCTGACTGACTTAGATCTTAGCTGCTTGTGCAACTTGGAGCAGCTGCATTGTGAGCGGAACCAGCTGAGGGAGCTGACGCTCAGTGGCTTCTCCCTTCGAACTCTCTACGCCAATTCGAACAGTGAGTTCTCTACCCAGCCTCCTGTGTTTCCTCTTGTAGCTCTTGTCCGAGCTATCCAAGAACAGTGGCATCTGAGGCGTTCCTCAGCCACTCTGCCAGGTGGAGTTTGAGGTTCATGGAGACCTAGCTTTAAGTTTGCAGTCAGCACTTCAGTGATTGAGATATCCCTAAAAAGACATTGCAGGATTATTTGAGCTTCACTAAATGAACGTTATAATAATCAGAGGCATTTTGCAAAATGCTAGGAGGTTAGGATGGGCAAGCATGTTCAAAAGAGACTGTCAGTAACAGTCTTGCAACTTGGGTTGGCCAGCTGCAGCCCAGGGGCTAAATCTGGCCTACTGTCTCATTTTGTGTGACCCTTGAGGAATGGGTTTTTATGTTTTTTAATAGTTGGGTTTTAAAAAAATCAAGGGAAGAATAATTTTGACATGGGAAAGTTATATGAAATTCAAATTTAAATGAATAAAGTTTGATGGGAACACACCCACATTTGTTTGCATATTAACCGCTCTCTTGCTATAGTGGCAAAATGATTGAGCAGTTTTGAGAGAGACCACATGGCCTGCAAAGGCCAAAATGTTACTACATGCTTAGCCCTTTACAGAAGAATATTACCAGTCTCTAGTCTAAAACCTTATGCTGCCTTAGTTCCAGAATGAGAAGCCCTTCACTTCAATAGTGATTTATTTGCCCCAGGGATATTTTTCAATGTAAAAGGCCTCATATTTGTTGAGGCCATTCTGTTTATAGAGAATTCTTCTTTACTGAAGAAGTTATACAGTTGACTCTTGGAAAACATAGGTTTGAAATGCACAGGTCTGCTTTTTGTTTGTTTTGTTTGGCCACACCATGGGGCGTAGGGAATCTTAGTTCTCTGATCTGGGATTGAACCCGGGGCCATGACAGTGAAAACGCTGAATTCTGATCACTGGACCACCAGGAAATTCCCTGTACAGATGTACTTAAACGTGGAGTCTTTTCAGTAGTAAATACAATTGATCCTTGAATAATGCAGGGTTTAGGGGCACCTCAAACAAACCCTCTAGACAAAAATCTGAGTATAACTTTACAGTCAGTCCTCTGTTTTCATGATTCTGTATCTGTAGATTCAACCAATCATGGATTGTGTAGTACTGTAGTATTTACATATATGTGTATATATATATATATATATGTACATACATACATATGTATGTTTGTGTACAGATATATATATATATATATAGCACTTTATATATAGAAAGTTTTGTATGGATTTTCAACTGCTCTGAGGTCAGTGCCCATAACCCTCACATTGTTCAAGGGTCAGTTATAACTGCTTTTCTGTGTTTAAAGAAGAAAGGAAAAGATATTCAATTTCACTAAGTGTCAAACAAATGCAAATTTAGCTAATACCTTTCTATCACAGAACAGAACAAAAGAATTGTTCGGTTCACAGAATCCTTAAATTCTACAACCTAGAAGAATTTACACTTGAGGTTTTGACACCTCACAAGTAAAGAACTCAGCTGTCAGCTTCACAGAAGGATTTATCCAGATGGCCAATTAACATAAGGAAAGGCCCTCCCTGGTAATCAGGAATGTCTTTTATTGAATTCATTACAGTATTGCTTCTGTTCTATGTTTTGGTTTTTTGGCCATAAGGCATGTGCTATCTTCGCTCCCTAATCACAGATCAAACCTGTGTCCCCTGCATTGGAAGGCAAAGTCTTAACCATGGGACTGCCAGGGAAGTCCCTACTTACTGGTTTTTATCTTTAGTTCATCTCAGTAGATGACACAAATTTTTATCAGTTTTCCCCTGTGTTTCCTATGAGTTACATTCTTCTTTGGAGAATGTCACTAACACCAATCTGTTCTCTGATTAGGATTGACAGCAGTGAATGTCTATCCAGTACCCAGTCTGCTCACGTCTCTAGAACTCTCCCGGTGAGTGTGTCTCATGAGGGTGGTGGTTGTTTGATTCCTGTACTTAAGAGATATCTGTGGGCACTCTGGCAGTTTTGAGATATAGGAAATCCCAATATGTTGAAATATTTGGATAACCTAGAGAAGGACAGAAGGTTGGCTAAAGGAGTATGTTTAATGGCCATACTATCTAGTTAAAGTACTGAAGCTGAAGCTCCAGTACTTTGGCCACCTGATGAGAAGAACTGACTCATTGGAAAAGACCCTGAAGCTGGGAAAGATTGAAGGCAGGAGGAGAACAGGATGACAGAGGATGAGATGGTTGGATGACATCGCCGACTCAGTGGATATGAGTTTGAGCAAGCTCTGGGAGTTGGTAATAGACAGGGAAACCTGGCGCGCTGCAGTCCATGGGGTCGCAAAGAGTCAGACATGACTGAGCGACTGAACTGAACTGATGTAGTTAAAGGAAAGGTGCCTCTGAATTACTCATTGTTACAGTTTGTGGATTTAGAATGAGTTGCAAACAAAGACCTATTTCCCTTCCATGGGCATTGATTTTTCCAATTGGAATCAGATAATTCTTGGTTTTGAGTGACTTAAAATGTTATTCTCTTACACTTGTGAGCCATGTCGATCTGATTTGCAGAGCAATGTTAATTATATTCAGGATTTTATTTCTTCTGTCAGTGGTCAAGAATAAACATAAATGAGGTTTGCTTTGTTTCCTTCCTTCATTTTTAGCACTGTGTTACGTATTCAGGAGTCAGTGGCTGAGTTTTACAGTCTAGTTGTCTTGACAATCGGACAAGCAGTAAGAAGGCAGCATTGTAAATGCTGTGAGTATAGAGTGGTAGCAGCATGTGGAACGGGCAGTGGACGGAGTCCTATATGGTCAGAGTTGCCACAAAGTTTAATGAGACAATAAATGCAACATGTATAGCATAGTACCTCGCATAAAATAGTCTCTCAAGAAATATTAGCCATGATAGCCAGGTTTCCTTTTGTTGTTGTGAGTTTATCATCATTATTATTAAGCTGTTGTTCTAGATTCCCTTCCATCCATTTCTTTCTGTCATCTTCCTGTCAGCAAAACCCCTGCATGGTTCAAGACAAAGATTTACCTTCCGCACTGAACTTGACCATTACTGAAGAAAATCATATGGACCCACCCTAAATTCACAGTTTCCAGCCTCATCTGGAGTTTCTTCTCCTGTCAGTTCTTTCCAGGGTCCTGGTATCTGTTCCAATTGCTTGGCTTCTTTTGACCCCTCCCCTTCTTAAGTCCTCTGCTCTGGAGCTCAGCTTCCCACTTGACAGAAAATAGAGGTCATCATGGGTGATCTCCTTCAGCTTCCTACCCCCTTGCTGAAATTCACATAGATCCATATGCATTCTCAGCTTTCCTTTATTCCAAGCCATCTGTGGCTTTGATCACATCCACTCCCACTGCCCTGAACCTTGCTCTGTTAGTCACCACTTCTCCTCTCCTTTCACATGTGTTCAGTGTCTTTCTCAGTCTCTATGCATGTTTATATTTCCTGTCTTAACAAGTAAACATTCCTATTATCTTGCACCTACTACTTGCACCTCTAGCTACAATTCTGTTCCTTCATCTTGCTCATCCCTTTTTTTGTCCACATTTTTCAAGAATTATCTGTATTTCTTGGCACATTTTCCTGTTCCCAGTTGTTCACCCCACGACAGCTGGCTTTAGACCTCCTCTTGTGGAACCTTTCTGTACTGACACTGTTCACCTTGCTGTCTTTTATTCAGACATGCTGTTTCCTTGGCTGGCTGATACAGTCTGATTTTTTTCATGCCCCTCTGACCATTTCTTCTGTCTCTTCTGTACTCCTCTTCCTTAGCCAGCCCTTTAAAGGTAACTTGTCTTAGGGTCTGTCCTTCGCCACTGCACTTCTCATTTGACACAATCTCATTTACTCCCAGGATCTCACTACACTTCAGTGTCAGCATCACCCAGAGCACCAGTCCAGACTTCCTTCTTTCAGCCTCAGACCTGTGTGTCCAATTTCATAATAGATGTTTCCTCCTGCATGTCTCCAAATACCTCAGATATGTGCCAAATGAGATTTATTATCCACCCCTCCACCAGCACTTTAGCTTGTTTGTCTTGTTTTCTGTTTCAGCGTTTGGTGTTATCATGAGATGATCAGATCAAGATGGACACCATTGAAATTCTTGATTCTTAACCTCATTTGGAGCTTCTCAGTCCTTTCTCTGGATAGGATTTCCTCTCTGGTCATCTAGGCTAAAGCCTAAATGTCAGTTTTGATTCTTCTCTCTGCTCTACTCACATGTTTACTCCATCTCTAAGTCATTTTAATTTTTGCCTCCTAAGTGTTTCTGGCTCCTTTCTCTTCCCTTCCAGGTGTATCACTACTCATCGAGGCCCTTATCATTTCCTTTCAGGATAAAATTGTCTCACAGCTTCCTGATTATGCTTCCTTTTACTAATACAGCCATCTCAGCCAGACCTCTTGTGTATTCAAAGAGTGAGGTCTTTAAAGTGCAAAACTGACATTGTCCCCTCGCTGCTCACAAACCCTTCAGTGATCCCCCTACACCTGCAGGATAAGGTCACAGCCTCTGAGAGATGATTAGGTCTTTCCAGCCTTGTTTCTTCTCACTCTGCTCCATATTTGCTGCTCCAGCATCACCAAACTACTTATTATTCTTTTCTTGCCTCTGTGCTCTAGCGCATGTTGTCAACCTCTTGCTTGACATGCCCGCCACACCTCAGGGCATTGTGCAACATTCTACCGCACATGTCATATTTCTTAGGGGGCTTGCCTTGAAGGACTTCCTTCACTGAGCAGTCAGAGCAGCATCTGCATTTCTCTTGCAGCGTTAACTTCACTCTGCCTCATCGTACTGATCCATCCATCAGTAGAGACTTTGAAGCTTAGGGAAGCTAAGTAACATCTGAAAATAAAATTCCTGTGACTGAGGATCTGCCCAGTGCTCTACTGAAGATTTGAATTCACATTCTAAATGATCTGGCACTTTCCCCTGACTCGTTACCTTTTGTTCTTGCTTCCTCACTTTTATTCATTTGGTTCTTTTCCCCCAGAATTCACTTCTCTTCTCCCCCAGTCATCACCTGGGGATATCCTCCTCAGCTTTGAAGATATGTGTACAATGCCTCATCTTCCTTTAAGGCTTCCCCCCTCTCCTGTCCCATCCCGCCACATGTGTGCTTTTAGTGCTAAAGGCCTTCATGTCTTCGCTGAGCCAGCAGCACAGTTGATCCAGTATCACACACGTGTGTGTGCTTCTTTCTCTCTCTCCACCTTTCTGTCAGCGACATTCATTGAGCATCTACTGTATTCCAGGCAGCACACCAGGGGTGCCCTGGAGATTGTGCTTCTGCCCTCAGGGAGCACAGGGGTGGATGTGTTACAGACTGGTGAAATGGCGTGAGTTCCTCCTCATCCAAAATGATACCCTTTAATTATTTATTTTCTGCAGAAACCTACTAGAGTGTGTCCCTGACTGGGCCTGTGAAGCAAAGAAGATAGAAATATTAGACGTGAGCTATAATCTCCTGACAGAGGTTCCCATGAGGTATTCATGTGTTAATATATATATTATGTATGTATTTAATTAAATAATTTTCCTATATTTGGGTTGCCTGTCAAGGATGCTCTGATTCATCTGTTTGGTAAACATTGAGTATCTTTTGAGTGCAGGGCAGCATGAGTACTGTGAGGAATACAGTAACATGTAAGGCCTAGTCTTGGCTGGCAAGGAACTTAGTAAGCAGATAGTAAGGGACCTATGCAGAGGTAACTGTGATACAGTGTAACAAGAGTTGCTGGCAGAGGTCAGTGACTTGTTAGTGATAATAGAACATTTGTATTGAGTGATTTGTTATGAGCTGGGCAATGTTCTAAGAACTTTACTTTCATTATCTTCTTTAATCCTGTGTTAACCTTATTTTATAGGTGCTGTTATCTTCATCTTACAAATAAGGAAACTAAAGCTTAGAGTGGTTAGATAGTTTGTCCAGTGTTGCACTTAACTAGGAAGTGATAGGAGCTGGTGTTTAAATGGAGTCATTCTTACTCCAAAGCCTCACTTTTGGCCACTGTGCTGTATAAATAACATGCCTTAGAAATTCAGAACTTTGAATAATTAGGGGATGCTGTGTGGAGAATGCCTGTTTGAATTGACCTTTATAAGATGATGGAGTTTCTGTATGTGGAGGGGAAAAATACAGACATTGGGGGATGAGGGGTGGTGCCAAGATGTGTAATGTGAGGTCATTACCTAGCGGAATATTTTAAAAGTATACGGGAGGCTTTGTACATAGTAGATATGAACATAGCATTGGAGTCAGTCCTTAATCCAAATCGTGACTGTACCATTTACTACATGTGATGTGAGATCTTTGGCAAACCAAAGTCACTTAACCTTTCTAACCTAATCGTTAAATGGCCTGGCACATTTTAAGAACTGAATAAGTTGTAGTTTTTGTTACAATAAATTTTTTAATTAACTTATTATAATAAATTATAATCATGTTAATAAATTCACTGAATTTTCAGTGCTGTCTAGACTTAAAATCTAAATTGATTTATGGCACAAATTGCTTTTTGTGTTTGGGGCTGTGTGCTTTCATTAGTTCATCTTTCCCCAGAATGACCTGAATGACTTCCTGGTGGGTGGTGGGTAAACATATGGTTGTGGCTGCTTTCTTGGCTCAGGCACCTGTCGGTGATGATACTGTCTAGAAGAACACGTTTCTGTACATTTACTGATTTTAGTTAAATAGCCAAGGGCAGACTCAGGAAGAGAGATTTAAGTCTGTTTTTTTGTTGTTGGTGGTGGTGTTTCTTTGTGCTCTGTCCCCTTAGAATCCTTAGTAGCTTGAGTCTTAGGAAACTAATGGTGGGACACAATCACGTGCAGAGCCTTCCCACGCTGGTGGAGCACATCCCGCTGGAGGTGTTGGATGTCCAGCATAACCTGCTCACCAGGCTGCCAGATACTCTCTTCTCTAAGGCCTTAAAGTAAGTGCTGTAGATTTTATTGAAAATAGCAGGACCATGGGCTAAGCAAACTACCTGGACTTGTCATCGGAGTGACCTTTGAAACTGTCTTTACAGAGTGTTTACTTCATAGTCCAGCTACGGATGGACTTATTTGCAGTTTGTATGGAATAAATATGACACTGTCTTAGGAGGCAGGAAGCTTCAACTCAAAAGGTGAAATAACCATCAAATTCTTGGGAAGATACGATGTTGTAAACAGGTTTCAAGAGCTTGGGAAGGTTCATGCTTTCATCTCAGAAAAGGAATACAGTTATGATCTTCAAAGAGAGGCTGCAGTATTCTGATACAGCTTCTTTGGGCACTTCTCAGCTTTTGCCTTAGGAGAAAAGGACATACCACTGAAGTTAATTTAGTTTTTGCTTCTAGTGTTGCCAACTTATCATTAAGTTACACTCTTTATCTGCAGGCCTTTTCTACTCCCTGCTTTGAAAACTGTGCATTTAAATGCAACATTGTTACAAAAGTATTACTTGCTTTCTCATTGTAAATTAACAAATAGATAGTAAATCTTCCTATTTTAATATCCATAATCAGGTTTATTTAACACATATGTCACCGTTCAATGAAAACTAGTTTTTAATTATAGTCTTCTGCAATATGGAGGAAGGCAGTATTGTCTTCAATTTAGACATGGAGAAAGCGGAGAGAAGCAGTAGTAATTAACATAAGGCTGCAGGACGCATACAAAAAGCATTTAGTCCACAAGTGTCTGGCTTGTTCTTTGTTTGGCAGCTTTATTGTTGTTAAGTTGCTCAGTTGTGTCCGACTCTTTGCGACCCCTTGGACTGTAGCATGCAGGCTTTTGGCAGCTTATGCAACTCTTAATGTATGATATATTTGGTTGGATTTTCCTAAAAATCTTTGGAAATTCTACAAAATGCATGAAGGAAATTTTCTCTTTGAAAAGTTTACGTGGCGTCTTAGTGCAGTAACATTTGTTAATTAGCAAGTATTTGTTAGTAATGCATTACAATGCATTTGATTCTGATGAAATCTGAATAAAATTAGTTTACAGCCTTAGAATCTGCAGTAAGGAAGTTACCTAGAGGTTGTAGTAAACTGCCAATAATATTTACTAGTATCTCTGCACAGACAATTTGGGACATACAAATAACTTAAAAGCTAACTGGAGTTCCAGATCACACAGTTTGAGGATGACTTAAGAACAGACAAGTTTAATAATATATTAGCTGCCTTTTATTGAGCCTGTTCTATATGTACCAAACACTGTGCTAGGCAGATTTTTAAAATCATACCATGTTTTACTTATTAGATGGGTGAAGGTTAAAGTGAATTATGATATTCAGTGTTGACAAAGGTATGAGCCAACGCATTCTTTGTATCCTTCTTGTGAGAGTATAGTTTGTTATAGTCTTTCTGGAGCTGATTTTGGCAATGTATGTATAAAAATTTTAAAGATATATGTAGCCTTTGACCCCTCAGCTTCTGCTCCTGGGAATGTAGCTTAAAGAAATAATCGGGTATGGGCTCAAAGATATTCATTACAATGTTTATAATAACAAACAATTGGAAATAGCTGATATGCCTATTATTAGGGGATTATAGAGGGATTTGGAGAAGGCAAGGGCACCCCACTCCAGTACTCTTGCCTGGAGAATCCCATGGACTGAGGAGCCTGGTAGGCTGCAGTCCATGGGGTCGCTATGAGTCGGACACAACTGAGCGATTTCACTTTCACTTTCCACTTTCATGCATTGGAGAAGGAAATGGCAACCCACTCCAGTGTTCTTCCCTGGAGAATCCCAGGGGCGGAGGAGCCTGGTGGGCTGCCGTCTGTGGGGTCGCACAGAGTCAGACACAACTGAAGAGACGTAGCAGCAGCAGCAGCAGCATAGAGGGATTGGCTAAATAAATGATTCTATTAAAATCAGACAAAAATTTTTCCAAAGGGTGACTTCACAGTTCACATACTTGTGAATGTGATACTCAGCAGCATCCTTTCAGTGGACATACAGACAGAAAAATATAAGCTGGGTTAGAATCAAGCCAGTGCAGAAGCCCAGGAACTTAAGTGGCATGAGTTGAGTAAAATGAATTTTCATTGGATAGAGTCAAGGGGAGAAAACACCCTGGAGGAAATCATTTTGTCATCAGTTTGGGAGCATGGAAAGGCATCGTTACATACTAAGATGGCATGATGGTTTCCACATCAGAAGGCAGCAAATTGCCATAAAGGAAATGATGGTTTGCATGTGTCTATCAGTCTCAGATACTTGAATGCATCTGCAAATAGTCTGGAGTCTCTGCCATCTGCTTGTGCTGGGGAGGAGAGTCTGAGTGCGCTACAGCTGCTCTACCTGACCAACAACCTCCTGACAGACCAGTGTGTACCCGTCCTGGTGGGGCATCCGCACCTGCGCATCCTGCATCTTGCAAACAACCAGCTACAGACGTTTCCTGCAAGGTAAACAGATGCAAACTCTGATCGTTTCAGACATGTAACGTGATTCCACGTTTGTCAGACTACGTCACAGCTCTTTTACTGGGCGCTCTTGCTTTATGTTGACCGACTTAACCGATCCCTTACTTGAATGAGAAGATCTGTTTGTACCCTTTTGTAAGTATCATTAACCACAGAAGTTGTGGTTAAAATGTGTTTAATTCTTAGTGTATAGGTTGACTGTCTGCTGTATGTCAAGACCTGTGTACATACTAGGGAGACGGTGATAATTAAGTTGCAGTCTCTGTCCTCAAGGAACTTGCAGTCAAATTAGAGAAATGCTATGCTATGCTATTATGCTAAGTCGCTTCAGTCGTGTCCGACTCTGTGTGACCCCATAGACAGCAGCTCACCAGGCTCTGCCGTCCCTAGGATTCTCCAGGCAAGAATACTGGAGTGGGTTGCCATTTCTTTCTCCAGTGCATGAAAGGGAAAAGTGAAAGTGAAGTCGCTCAGTTATGTCTGACTCTTAGCGATCCCATGGACTGTAGCCTACCAGGCTCCTCCGTCCATGGGATTTTCCAGGCAAGAGTACTGCAGTGGGGTGCCATTGCCCTCTCCAATTAGAGAAATAGACGAGTATTATTAGGGAAATAATGAGTATTATTATATTGGCAGTTGCAGTGCAGTGTAATAAATGCAGGATGTTAAAGATATGCGCAGGTAGCTGCACTGAAGAGATGAATAGTATTTAGCCAGGCTACATTTATAAGACGTAAGAGAGACATTTGGTGTTGTCAAAGTTTTGAACAGCATCAGTGGAGAAATAACTATCTTCCAAAATACCTTTGATTAAAAATTTTTTTTAGAAAATTTGACACCAGGAAAATCCATGAAGGTAGTTATTAAAAATCATGTTTTCAAAACCTAAACACATAGGAAAATGACATTTGATATAATTTGAGTGAAATTATATATATATATCATAAAATTATATCATATTTGATACAATTTGAATGAAAACTATTTTTTTTCTAGTTTTGTTTTACAAATTTTCTTAGAAATGTGTTAAACATGGAAAACATAGAGATTGTAATTTTTGTGATTGTTTATAAAATATTTGGACCTTATAGAAGACAAGTGCAATAAACTTGATTGCTTCCTTGAAAGAACTTGAGCAATAGCTTTTAAAGTGAATGCAGAATCTTAATTTCAAGATGTGATAGATCTCTTGAAATCCTAGCAGATTAGCTCATTTGGCTTCAAATATGTTCAGATAAAGTAAAAATGACACACCACTGATAAGTTATATGAGTTCATGAAGCTCTTAGGAAATACCAGATGTAATACTCTTCAAACTTATGACGTCTTCCTAATTTGATGACACTTACTGTTGAACTAGAGTAATCTGAATACAGATAATAAAACTAAATGGAATTCAGGAGCAGAATTTTAAGGAAAATATCTGTTCTAATCTGAATCGTAAGTCTGCTTTCATCTCCTGAACAGCATTATAATTGCATGGGCACAGTCCAAGGCTTCTGTTTCCTTTGGACTGTGTTCAGAATCCAGCACAGTTCTGGGTGCTCAGTAAGAGGCTGATTGAGATATAGATGCTGTGTCTCTGTGTAAAAGAAAAGCATGAGGTTTGGACATGGGAACACCTTAAATATATAGATTAAGTTTTTAAAAAAGTTATAAAACAGTACATGTAATAAGCATCACGTTTTCATTAAAAAAAAATAGGGTTTCGTGCATTAAAAGGGACAAGAATACTCACTACCAAATGGTCATCAGAGATTAAATCTGGTCATGGGGTTAAAAGTTTTTTTTTATGTTCAGCTTTATTTTTCAGTATTTTTCAGTGATTATTACTGTTGTAATAAGAAAACAATTTTAATTCACGGAACTTAATTATTACAAAGTGTTTATCAGTATTCTAGCAATGGAAATTTATCTGTGATATATGATAAGGGCAGATTTAATGTAAAATATGCATATGAAAAATTTGACAGGAAATTCAGCAAAATCAAAATAACTTTTTCAGATTGGTGGTGATACTGTGGATTTATTTTTTTTATTTTCTAAACTTTGTGTTGTGGGCTTCCCTAGTAGACCAGTGGTAAAGAATCCACTTGCAATGCAGGAGACGTGGGTTCGATCCCTGGGTTGGGAAGATCCCCTGGGGAAGGAATACCCACTCTAGTATTCTTGCCTCCGAAATCCCATGGACAGAGGAACCTGGGAGACTACAGTCCATGTGGTCACAAAGAGTCAGACATGACTTAGCAAGTAAACAGCAATAACAAACTTTCTGTTATAGCAGTTTATTATCTTTACAGTTTTTTAAAATCTAGATAAAGGTGTTAGGTCCTCTGAAGCTATTCTGCTTACTGCATAGAAAGCTTGGCTTACTCCAGTTGGGAGACAGTGTGAATGGCCTGCATCACAGCCCATGGCACAGGGTTGTGTGTATGCTCGGCACTCAATAAATGTTCATGGAAGGTGGATTATGTTATGAATAACTGTGGAAATTTAAAACTGAAAGGAATCTTAGTGATAATTTAGTACAACTTTTTATTTTATAGCTGAGGATGTTGATGTCTACTGACACTAAGTTACCCAGTATTTTTCAACTAGTTAGTGGCAAAGCAGTACTGTAACTAGATGACTAGTTAACTCTAGGAAGGTGTTCCGACCCCGAAGATCCAGCAGCTGCAGTAGAATTACGGGACACTCCAGCCCTCAAAGTGCACTGAGAGGGAGGCAGATGAGGCTGAGGCTCGGCGGGATCGTTCGCTCACCCTGGTGGCTGTTCATTCTGGCTGGTTATCAGGCCGCGGGCCGGTCCCCTCTGTGCTCTGGCTGCCGTAGAGCTTGGTTGGCAGCTGCTTGTTGAGGTGCAGTTTGGTATTTTGCTGTTTCTTTTTCAGCAAACTAAATAAATTGGAGCAGTTGGAGGAACTGAACCTAAGTGGTAACAAACTTAAAACCATCCCCACGACCATTGCGAACTGCAAGAGGCTGCACACTCTGGTGGCCCACTCCAACCACATCAGTATTTTTCCGGAAATACTGCAGTTGCCTCAGATCCAGGTACTGTGTGCTGTGTCCTGGGGTGATGGCTGGAGTGTGACTCCTAAGAAAGTGGCAGTTTGGGATCACAGTATATTTAATTGACTCTTGGGAAGAAATGAAATTCCCTTTGAGGATGTAGCAGGAGTTTGAACGTTAGAGAGTTAAGAATTAACTTAATCTCTCCCTTTTCCTCTCAGTTTGTAGACGTAAGTTGCAATGACTTGACCGAAATCCTGATTCCAGAGGCTCTGCCTGCTACTTTACAAGACCTGGACCTGACTGGAAATACAAATCTGGTTCTGGAACACAAGACACTGGACACATTTAGGTAGGAAGACTTCTGAAGTTGAATCCACATGTGTTCTTACTCCCACCAGCTTTGTGTAGTTCTTCATAATGACTGTGCAGACCTCAGTTTATTAAAGCTGTAGGATGACTTAGATCATAAAGCCCCTTGGTTCTCTTCTTTGATCCAGTTTGTGTTGGGTGTTCTGTCCAGCAGTCAAGCTCAGCGTCATGGCTGCTGCTCAGCCACACCCCAGTACCTTTACAGGGCGGATGTGGGGCTGCATCCCACAGGCCTGCAAACCCTATACTTGCCCAGCCTCATGACCAAAGAAAGAGCCCAGAGGCGGCAACAGAGACATCATGGTTTAAAGGGTAGGGGGTTCTTACTTGTTTGAACCAAGGTCCTAGAGCAACACTCCACCGTGTGCAGCAGGTGGCGTGCAGGACATGGTAGTATCTTTACTGCGGAGGAGGAGGGCATCGGTTACCTGGGAAACAGCAGAGGAGCACGCCCCCTCACCGTGCCTTTGATAAACTGTCATAGTAGAGATAGTTCACATCTAAAGATCAGAACAGTCACTAGCTAGGGCTGGGTGAAGTGGTGGGCGGTAGGGGGTGGGGGTGGGGTATTATATATGAGTTTATGATTAGGCTCTCTGATTAAGAGGGAAGGTCAGTCAGGTGAGTAGGGTGTGAGCGAGGTGGGAATTGGTCAAGTAGGGGAGGTACTGAGAGCAAGAGAACAGCTATCTTGAGTGGTCTGATCATACAGCAGGCATAGGCAATTTAGGTGGCACAGGTTATATTGTGTTACATCTAAGACAGTGCAGAATCACTCATTGTAGCAAGATTTCACTGTATCAGAATACTTCAACTAAGTAGACAGTTGGTTGAAACTTAGACATCTTTGTTGTGCTCAGTTTTTCATTGAAATGAATGGCATCAGTTATTACAAAATTGGCCCATATGTCTTCCTCCTACTCCTTTTCTTTCTTTCTCTTCCTTCTTGGTCTATGGGTCAGCATACTACTTTCTTAGGTCTCTCTGGAAATGAGTCTTGGTATGTCAACAGATTATTTTATAAAAACAAATTATTGTTGGGATAGCTTTTGTAAAATAGAGACGCATGTAAGGTTTAAACCTCCCTTCCTCCACTTCCCACAGCCATATCACCACCCTGAAAATTGATCAGAAACCTTTGCCAGCAACTGATTCTACAGTTACATCAACCTTCTGGAGCCACGGACTGGCTGAGATGGCAGGACAGAGAAACAAGTGAGTATCGTGGCCATGAAGACTGAGAAAATTCTCCTGACATCTGGGAACAGATCTAATGCTGAAAGCTAGGCCATGTTGTTCTCCTGGTTTGACATAAACAAATCACAGAATGCCAACATCAGATAAGATTCCTCTGAGACCGTGATCCGGTAAGACACAACAAGATGAATGTGCACAGAACACTCACACCCCACCTCATGACTAAGATGGGTGACTGCTCCTTTCTTTATCAATCGCAGCTTTGTCCCTGTGCTAACCTTCTTTCCCTGTAGTTAAGATTTGTTGAGATTATCAACCATAGAATAGCCCTGCTTTCTTTTTTAAAAAAATTTTTTTAAACATTTTTTTCTCTCTTATTAATATGTATATTTTAAAATTTTTGGCTGCACTGTGAGGCAGGTCCCTGACTGGGGATCAAACCTGTACTCCCTGCCTTAGAAGGCAGATTCTTAACCACTGGACCAACAGGGAAGTCCCAGAATAGCCCTGCTTTCTGACAGCACCCAATCTAGTATGACCCCGCCCCGCCCACTTTGTTAGACTTTCCCCAAAGTGATCCAGCCAAACCCAAATCCTGTACTGGGTTTGTTCCAAAACCTACTAATATACTCCTGAGTCCCATGGTGTGCTTTCTCTTGTTGTTACATGATAAACCCAAATTGTTGAGCTACAAGTGTGTTGTACACTTCGGGGAAGTCTTTGACTGAAGGGTGTTGATAGTAGGCCTTTGTCACTACTGAGAAAAAACATCTTTCTAGCCTTCTGTAACATTGCAAAGCTAATATGTACTGCTCCTGAATGTGGCTGAATTACCGCATTTCTTATGACATCAACTCTTTAACATGTTGCTTACTTATCTTCTGTAACACTTTTTTCATGTGTAGATGGGGATTTACCACTATTCTTCTCCACTCTCAATCAGTACTTGCTTTTTTAATTTTTAATTTTTTGGCTGCACCACATGGCTTACAAGATCTTAGTTGCCTGACCAGGGATCAAACCTGTGTTCCCTGTGTTGGAAGTGAGTCCTAACCACAGAACTGCTAGGGAATTCCCTTACTTTTTTAAAGAAGGCTACCTGGAGAAGAATGCTTTGCCACTGACTTTCTCTGTCTTTCTTCTGTTTCTGTGATAGGTTATGTGTATCTGCTCTAGCTGTGGATAACTTTGCAGAGGGGGTGGGAGCTGTGTATGGCATGTTTGATGGTGACCGGAACGAGGAGCTCCCTCGCCTTCTCCAGTGTACCATGGCGGATGTGCTTTTGGAAGAGGTGCAGCAGTCAACAAATGACACAGTTTTCATGGCTAACACCTTCTTGGTATCTCACAGGTAAGCAGGTGGGTTGAATAATTCCTAACCTGGCCCTGCCTAAGCCAGAAGGTCTGGGTCTCAATTATAAGTACAGGTGCAAGGTGAGATCTTGCTTTTTGTCTCATGACTGTTCTGTCCATCAGAACATGGGGACTGTGGCTCTTTAAAGAGCCTGTGGAGCCTTCTGTTTTCTCTCTTGAAACCAAAGGCTGCTGAGAATCTGGAAAGCCCAGACATCGTGTATAATAGGTTGTGTATGTGTTATGTGCATTTGGGGGAAGGAAAGTGGTAAGCTTCTGTAAGATTCTCCTAAGGGTCAGTGACCTACAGAGGTTAAGCACTCATCAGATTCTTGTTTTTAGAATACTTATTATTGAGGATTTACCAACTAATCTCCTCATTGAAGCCTAAGCCACTTAAAGGCAAACACCCTATAAACCAAACTGTTGAAAGTCTCGTGCTAATAGAGCATCTTGCCCAGCAGGTGGGCTGCTTAAAGCATACGTACAACTGAGAGAGTGACCCTTTGCATAATCAAGGTTCAGATGGAACAGCCTGGAGCCCAAGCTGGTTTAACCTGTCATTATAACACAAAGATGGTGGGAAAGAAGTCTATTTTTCAGTAATAGAATTGAGCCTAGGGACTTGGCAGAATAAAGCATTTGGGAAAGGAAACTCGATTTATGAAGCACTTCTCAAGAGCTGGGCACAGTTCCAAGCATTTTTCATACTGTATCTTTAATTTTCTAAATACTCACCGAGGAGGTGAGTATTTTAATTGGAAAAATCTCTTGGAGCATTAACTTGCTGAAGATCTATAGCCCATAAATGGGAGAGCTGGAATCTGAAACTAGATCTTTCTGATAGCATCTGCTCTGTGCTTAGCATTGTGTACCAAGTGCTGGGTGTTGGGGAGACACCATGTGCATGGGAGAAATACAAGGAAAACTATGGGCCTTCCTTTGGGGAACTTAAAACCCAAGTAAGTGTTTCAGAGTGTTGTTCTAGGACCAGAAGCCTCAGCATCACCAGAAACTTGTTGGAATGTAGATTACTGGGCCAACCCCTTCCCCACTGAATCAGAAACTTAACAAGCACTTCAGGTGATTCTGATTTGCTTCAGTTGGAAGCCACTGAGTTAGGTTATTGCATGTTATGATCGGTCAGAAGCAGCAAAGAAAGCCGCCTTTTGATTGTCTTCTCTGTCCCCACCCTTTTGGTAAAATTTCTTAGCTAAGAGTAGAAGGCAAAGCTCTCTTCACCATTATCACTCATATCAAGATGGATGAGGGTGAGGTGGGTTCATGGTCACCAGAAAAATGAAGAAGCCTTGGATAGGAAGGACTGCTGCTTTCTTCTGAAACTAGCCGTGTTTTCATTTTCTTTTCTTTCTAAACAGGAAATTAGGAATGGCTGGCCAGAAACTAGGCTCTTCAGCTCTCCTTTGTTACATCCGTCCTGACACTGCCGATCCAACGAGTAGCTTTAGCTTGACTGTGGCTAATGTTGGCACATGCCAAGCAGTCCTGTGTCGAGGTGGGAAGCCAGTGCCACTCTCGAAAGTCTTCAGCCTGGAACAGGACCCAGAGGAGGCTCAGAGGGTGAAGGACCAAAAGGCCATCATAACAGAAGTAAATCTTAACTCTCCACCAGTCACTTCTACTCCTTGAATCTAATGAATGCTATTCTACATAGAACAATGAAAGTCCATTTTCTTCCTATCAAGCCTTGTAAATCGTATTCAATCCAGATAATAGTAATCAAAGAAAATCTAATGAGCAGCTAATGACTAGCAGAAGGAAAGAGCAAATTAATTAGAAATGAAAAATCCTAAATTGTGGTCTTTAAGACTTATACCTAACATGTTAAATAAATGTAAATGTCCCCCTTGGTTAATTTTCATCTGGTTTTTTATTCCAAAACACAAGAAGAAAAAGTTTTATAGTTTGACATCCCTGTTCTGAAGTGCAAAGTTTCACAGTAGTTTTCCTGTTTATGGCTGAATATATTCTGGTATTGTTTTGTTTTGTTTTGTTTTTAATAAAGAAGCATCAATATTTCTAGTATTTCATAACTCTTCTCCTTTTTCAGAAGTTAGCATAGGACTTTTGCTTTCAAAGAGACTTTAGCAATTACATGTGAACATTGTTTATTGCAAAGCAGAATTTTGTTCAGATCTTCTGCCCATTTTTAATTGTTTATTTCTTGACTGTTGAGTTCTTTGTGTATTTTGGATACAAGTCCTTATCAGAAATGTTTTGCAAATATTTTCCCAGTCTGTGGCACGTCTTTCATTCTTTTAGTAGTGTCTTTTGCAGAGCAGAAGTTTTTAGTTTAATGAAGTCCCACTTACCAATTTTCTTCCTCATGGGTCATGCTTTTGGTGTTGTATTTAAAAACTCATTGCCAAACCCAAAGTTACCTAGATTTTCTTCTGTGTTGTCTTCTAGAAGTTTTGTCTTTTACGTTTAGATCTGTGATTTATTTTGAATTAATTTTTTTTTGTAGTAGGTGTAGGTTGCTCCGTGTCCAGATTTTTTTTTTTTTTTGACATGTAAGTGTCCAGTTGTCCCAGCAGCAAATTGCCTTAACTCCTTTGTCAAAGATCACTGGACTCTTATTTGTGTGGGTCCACTTCTGGGCTGTCCTGTCAGAATTTTACAATAAGGACTATCTAAAAGATTCCATCCAAGGAAGCACAAAACCAAAAAATTATCCTTCTAATGTGGTTGATGCTATGAAGATTCTGTAACTATGATCTTAGGAAGGTCTTTCAGTCAGAACAAATGAAACATAAAAGATAAATTTTTATTTTATTAGTCTATTACAGAATTTAATTAATGCTGTTTAGATTTTTCTTAGGGAGTCCTAGACAAGTAAGAAACATTTTTATAATTATAGACATGTATTGTTTGCTTGTTACCTGCTTAAGCATTGTACTTTCATTGCTTTGTTTAACTTTCACAATAACCCCCATGAAAGAAGTGCTTTTATTTTTATTTCATAGATGAGGAAAATAAAATTACAAATTTTGAGAGTTTGTGACAAATTCTGATAATTAAGAGTGCCAGGATTTTCATCCAAAGAATGACTGCAGCTATGAAATTAATATATTGAGGGCTTTGGTGGTTTTGTTTGGTTTTCTCTTAAGAAATCAGTATGAAGCATCTGGCAGATGAACATGCCCAGTCTGCAACCAGGGTTATTCCTTTCCTCTGAGTTTAGAATTATATCATTCATGATATGACCCTTAGAGGGTAGGTAAATTATGCCATGGATTTTAGACTTTCCTTTTCTAGGCCAAATAACTTTAGGGATTATTCAGTGCTTTAGCTATAAAGATTCTCTTATCCAGTTAATATCTTCAGTCCCAACTTTCAGTCCCAACTCTGCCTTTGTTATTAATTTATTTGGCTGTGTTGGGTCTTAATTGCAGCATATAGGATCCAGTTGCCTGACCAGGGATTGAATCTGGGCCCCCTGGATTGATATTGTGGAGTCTTAACCACTGAACCACCAGAAAAGTCCCCCAACTCTCCTTTTAAATGAGAAGTCATTTCTAGTGAACCATCTGAGTTTTGGCCCTGCCAGAATACTAGTGATGGAGAATTAATGATAGTTTTGCTTATTATTTTCCTAACAGATGTTTTTCTATTTAAGAACATGCTGAGGCCTATACTTAATGTTAGAGCAAAATATCTTTTGAGATGGAGGTGCCTTTTAGCCACTTAATTTTCATTGTTTTTAACTCGGTCCTCTCACCTATTTGTGGTATAATACTCATTTGATATTCTGTCCTTTTGTAATTCTATACATTTATTTTTTGTAAATCCACTTAAAATTACACAGACCCTAGGAGAAAACCATGTAACATGCCAATTCTATTCTATTGTAGAGCCCTAAGTGTTGTGATCTAGAAAGATATAAAATTGTTTGTCATTGTTGCTTGTTTCTCAAAGTTTGCATTCTGCTTACCTCTAGGACAACAAAGTGAATGGGGTGACCTGCTGTACCCGGCTGCTGGGCTGTACATACCTCTACCCTTGGATCCTCCCCAAGCCCCACATATCTTCCACTCCACTCACCATTCAGGATGAACTGCTGATTCTGGGAAACAAAGCATTGTGGGAACACTTGTCGTATACAGAAGCGGTCAACGCAGTACGCCATGTGCAAGACCCATTAGCAGCTGCCAAGAAGCTGTGCACATTAGCCCAGAGCTATGGTTGTCAGGACAATGTGGGGGCGATGGTGGTTTATTTGAACATCGGTGAGGAAGGCTGTACTTGTGAAATGAATGGGCTCACGCTCCCAGGTCCTATGGGATTTGCTTCAACCGCCATCATCAAGGACCCGCCCAAGCCGACCACTCCCTCCTCCAGTAGTGGTATTGCCTCTGAGTTCAGTAGCGAGATGTCCACTTCAGAGGTGAGCAGCGAGGTGGGGTCCACTGCTTCTGATGAACATAACACTGTTGGCCTGGATGCTGGCTTGCTTCTGAGGCCAGAGAGGCGCTGCAGCCTCCACCCGGCTCCTACCTCGGGGGTGTTCCAGCGCCAGCCCTCTTGTGCGACTTTCTCGAGTAACCAGTCCGACAATGGCCTGGACAGTGATGATGACCAGCCGGTTGAAGGGGTCATAACAAACGGCAGCAAGGTGGAAGTAGAAGTAGATATCCACTGCTGTCGGGGGAGGGATCTTGAGAACTCGCCCACCCTTCCAGGGAATTCTCCTGCCCCGTGCCCTGAGGACCGTGCTAGAGGATCGTTATTTGGGATCCGAAGACAGAACAGTGTGAACAGTGGCATCCTCCTGCCAGTGAGCAAAGACCGGACAGAGTTACAGAAGTCTCCCTCCACTTCCTGTCTCTATGGAAAGAAGCTCTCCAATGGCTCTATCGTACCCCTGGAAGACAGCCTGAACCTCATCGAGGTGGCCACAGAAGCACCCAAGAAGAAGACCGGCTATTTTGCTGCCCCGACTCAGCTGGAGCCAGAGGACCAGTTTGTCATACCTCGTGACCTAGAAGAAGAAGTGAAGGAACAAATGAAACACCACCAGGAAAGCAGGCATGAGCCTGAGACCAGTGAAGAGGATCGGACCGAGCTCCCGGAGGAGTTTGACACGGCGCTGTAGTCCTCCTCCAGGGGCCATGGTATCGCGGCAAGGCTGCATGGTGTAGGGTAGGGAACCCTGCCAGGGGCGTTCTGCCCTTGTATCTCTAAACCACAGATTGAGGAGGGGCTGGATCTCGGAGGTGGAAATGGTGAGAGCTGTCAGGGTCTTGCTCTGGATAAGCTAGTCAGCACCATCAGTGTTAAGTTTCACATTTAACCTGTATTGGGATCCCCAGGGTTCCTGGGGAGAGGCAGGCATTACTCTGTATCAGTCCTACCACCTGCCATTAACCCTTTCTCTCCTAGGATAATTTTGAGAATTTGCCTGCCTGGGCAGGAAAGGGACTATTTCTGTGGAGGAAATAACTGAAGATTGGTTCCTTTTACTGATTGCTGCTGATGGATCTCTGCGACAGAGAAATCACCTTCTATCTCAGCCTGATGGGATGTGATGTGACTAGTCACATGGCTTTTCCTTCTTCTCTACGAGAATGCAGCCTATTGAAATGATGTTTATTGGAAATGTAGAACCAATCAAACAGATAATTTATGTTTGTGATGTAATGAGAGCACTTTCCACTGACTGTGAACTTTTTATTTTCGAATCTGCACTCGAGCCAATCTTCTTAGAGGCAGCCCAGATCCTTTGTCCATAGGCAGGATGATCATCAGGAGCTGGGGCCAGCTGTGAGGTTACAAGGAAGGGCCCTGGGAAATGGACTGTTGGATGTCAGACTGTGAAAGTTCCTGAGAAACAGGGGAGTAGGATCTTCTTTGGGGGATGAAGATAGGGAAGGGGTGAGGAATAACACTACTTCCCCCAAATCACAAAAAGAGAATAACTCTGACAAATGTGACTCCTGCTAGGAATCTTCCAGAAGATCACAGGAGAGGCATTTGGGGATTGGCCTCTTTCCATAACATGAGGTGGAGATGGCAGTCAGCCCCCTAGTATGCAGGGCCAAGGCTGATGCTGCTGCTCACATCCAAGTAACCTTGAGTTACAGCAGACGACTCTGAACAGAATGAGGCTGAACGAGAACAGATGGATGGATGGAGCTTCCAGTTAGACAAGTTCCTTCTCTCCTTCTCGAGCCTAGAGATGGTTATCTAAAACGTTAGGAGTGAGTTGAAGTTTCAACTTTTAATGGTTAACAGAGTCTTCTGAAAATGCTTATCCACCTCACATGGCTTCACAGTACTGGGCTCAATTTCTGAAAAACTTGATTGAGAAAATCCTAAGCTTACAGAAAACCTGGTTTACTGATATATATATATATATTTTTTTTTTTTTTTGCACATTCCATGTAAGCCTAGCAAAATGCAGTTCCTTCCATATTTCTGTTCCATTGCCTTTTCCTACCAAGTTTTGACATTACTTAATTTTACCCAGTGGGGAATGTGCTTTGAATTTTTAGAATACTTTGACAATTGAAAATAGAGTAGAATCATTTTTAATCTGTTCCATAAGAAACGAAATGTTAAAGATAGGGTTGATCTATACATACATATGTTGGGGGTTTTATTTGAAGTTTTGCTGAAGCAGTAGTAGAAAACCAGGTGACCTCTCCACAAATAGTTAGGTATCCTCATCTTCTCAGAGGCCCTGTACCCATGTGTATGCGTCAGTGGGGGGTACATACTCGTGGAAGATTCCATACCAATGAGTGTGGAGTGTTCAGCCTCTCTAGGATATGAATTTGAGTCCCCAAACTGTCAGGAACACTTTTTTCTGTGTCAAACTACTTGTTAGCTACTGAAAAATTTCAGAACTCAGGTCTTGATTTGAAGTGGGGAACATAATATGATTCATACAAAGTTCAGGTGCTGTAAGAAAGATGGGAACAATAGTGTGTTGTCGCCTTATTTTTTTATGGGAGAATGGGGGGAAAATGAAGGAAAAATGGAAATGAAGGGAAAACCCAAGATGATAGTGATGAAAATTATTTTGGGACGATACCACTTTAATAGTATAGTCTTTTAAAATTGTCCTTCATCTGTGAACTGTTTCTTGTCTCTTTGTTTCCCACCCTGCACTAATTGGAACCACTACAAAGCCCAGTTATGAAACGTCTTAACTGAAAGTAAATGTATTTACTTTTTAATCAGAAGAACCTTCAAATTTCCAGTGTTCTTTTATGTTTATGTCCCAGGTTTATGTTCAGGAAACGTTAGGTTGTATGAAAATCTTTAATATAGGCTATACCAAACCTGATTGCTCTTTTTTTTGTAACTTCCTTTGACTCATTTCCCTCTATAATTGCTGTTTGTTAAAACAGAGGATGAAAAGGCCATAGCCCATCACCAAAAATACACAGAACCCTCTTGACCTATGAAGTTATTTACACTTACTGTGTGAGCTGATTAGGTTGTCAGGTGGTGAAAGCCAGTAATCTGTCTCCAGGTGAATGTAATCTGCTTCCCAGGACTTACCCAGAGGACGTGTTTCCCAGGTGGGCAGAGGCCCGTTGATCTCTAGCCCAGAGGTCCCAGCCTCTGCACGATTCTCAGGTCCCTGTGTGTACCTCCTATTTAATGGAGCTGTTAAGAGAGTTTCTGAAAGAACATCACTCCTGCTTATGGGAGCAGTCCAGGAGTCCCATGGAAGAAAGAAAACTATACAAGTCTTGGCAGCCATGGTGTTTTTATTCTTATCCAGATGGATTGGAAATGTGTTTGAAAATTTGAATGCTAGTATGTCATAAAGCTACCGTGATACCATAGAGTCATTGAATTATTACTCCTCATTCAAATGAGGGCTTTCTTATACTACTGTAGAGTGTATGTGCAATAAGTTGATGAATTCATTTTCCTGATGTATAGAAGAGCCAGCACGAGCAGCTTGGTAATCATTGGGTGCTATTTTAACTGTTTGTAGCGAGTGCTATTTTCTAGGAGATGGAGCCAGTTAGGTTTGGCTGATCTGCTGAATATCAGATGATGCCCTTCTTTCCATGTCAGCTCTCAGCAAAAGCAGGTACTTGGAAGCCACAGGCTCCCCTCCTCTGTCTACTCAATAATCACTAATGAAGAGACCTCCACAAGGGAGCACTTGGCTGTTGTCGATAAACATACCAATTATTAAATAGTCTCCAAGCCATTCAGTGATGTCTGCAGCATCACTCTAGAACTGTCTTGTGTCACTTTTTTACTTCCCTCTGGGCGGGGCCTCTCAGACTCCCCCGTTCATGGAGGCAAGTTAATCTTTCTCTCCAGTTAGTGACTTTTGCCCCATAGTTGGGTAAGCACTTCCTAGACTGAGAAAAGCAGCTATAGTAAATCCTGCTCTGTTTCCCTCATTTGGTGATCATTCAATCACACATAAGCTCCTTGTATTCTAAATTTCATGCACTTCTCCCAGACGCTATAGGGTTTTCTCTCACTGTTGCCAGTGGAGGTTATCCAGACAGTGAGTTCATATCTTATGGTTTTGTGCAATCATTGTCGTATTGTAGTCCTAAGACTCATTATAGTGTATTTTTGATATTTTTGAAATGTGTTAAATTTTTTAATTCAATAATATGAGCCAGAGCATGTTGCAGCAAATCTATTGTTTGTAAAAAAATAAAATAAAAATAACAATAACAATAATAAATAAAATAAAATGGAATATCTTTTTCATGGCTTTGTTTTAAAATGGAATACCTGTTATTTTATAAGTACTTTATTTTAGCATGAAACTGTTAATTTTCTCTAACTTGTATGTAGAATTAGTTTCTTAACCAAAAGCACCTTTAGGATTTTTCTGCTTTTTCTTGCTTTAGGGGAAGATAAGTGAAACCACATTCCATGACAAATATGAAGCTATGAGTTAAGGCAAGAATAAATATTTTTGATCACCTTTTAAGCTGAAATAGCAATAAAGATTTTTTACATTAAGAAATATTATATTCTGACTTGGTTTATATGTTTAAAGAAATCCCAAAGACAAGAAGCATGGGCCTTATTTCCATGCAGGTTATTAGCTGATGAAAGGGAACTCAACTTGTGAATAATCTACAGCTCCTCTTAAACCACAGAGCTACCAACGATACAGAGGAACGAAGTGGATAATCTGGCCATCATGTCTGTCCTAATGGCTTTGGTGTTAGACTTGAAGGTGGTGGGTTTTGGCTCACAATACCTCTGATCTAGGTAAGCCTCTAAATTGTTTCTCTCCCCTCTCCCTATTGGTTGTCTCCCATAATTTCTGGATGTCCAAGCAAGGTTAGCTACCTCACTCCAAATAAAGGCCCAGTTGAAATAATTTTGCAGGTTTCCTCCTCATTTAGCAGAATTGAGCACACCTCCAATGTGCTGGGCCCAATGCCCCCATCTGCTTTCATACCTCGGTTCCATGACACACACACCCACCTATTCCAGGGTGGCATAAGTACTTCATGTGTCATAATTTCCCCGGTACATCAAACCCCACAAGAGCACGAGTCACTTGGAACGTGTTTCAGTGTGATCCACGGGGTCTGAGTTTTGCCTCTGCTACTTAAAAAAGATTTAACTTTAGGCAAGTTCATCTCCCCAAGGCACAGTTTTTTCTCGATTGTTAAATGGAAATAAGAGTCTCATCAAAAAAAAAGTCTCATCAGCTGTGAATTTAAATGAGATGATGCCAACAAATACTTCCTTAGCTCAGCACTGGACCTGACACAGAGCAGTCGTGACAAGGAAATGACTTGTCAACCACTGGGTGAGCCACTTAGCCTTCCTGAACCTTCGTCCCATCTGTGAAATGTAAGAAACCTTGACCGACTGACCTGACAAGTGGTAGTAAGGCAAGTTTGGCTAAGGCATTTTGAATGTGATGGAGTGTTACTATAGTAATGAGAGGAGCTGAATCTGGGAGCAGTGCTGTATAGCTGGGCCTGGGCACCATATGGGGGTCACAGAGGCGGAAGTCCTCATTTTCCCAAGCCCCTGACCCAGACATGGCAAAGATCTACCCAGGACACACTTCAGGGAATAAATTCTAGGTGAGAATAGTGTGTGTTCGGAAGTTTTGTGGGGGCGGTGCTTAAGGTAGGAAATGGGTTGTTTGATTTTTGCTGCTGTTAAGCCTGTCTTACCACTCAGTGAAAACTGCGATGGACTCTAGCCACTGCCTTAGGCTAAGGTGGTGGAGCAGAAGCTTCATTCTGTGGCTTAGGTGTTTGTATTTTAAGGTCACAATGTGGACTTCTAGTAGATTGTTTTCCTTCAAGCTTTACTTTTTGTAAAAGTATAATCTAGATTTTTTTTTTCCCGTTTCTGTATGAGGTTTAGTTTTGATTCTTCGCCTGGAATAAGTTTTATAAGAATTAGGGGTAGGAAGGATTTAAGAGGTGAGAGGAAAGATGGTATATTCCAGGGAGAAGAGCTAGCAAACATGCAGGAGTAAAAATGTCCAACCCATGTCAGAGGAGATAATGTTGACAGTTGTTTTCAGTCATTTTGGCATATGTTGAAACAGGCTTATGTTGGCTGATTTCTTACTAACTGTATAGACAGTCTGAGATTTATGTCAAAATTTCTGTTTTTAGAAATGTACTAAAGATTCGGTTTGAATTTATTTAGTCTCATGAAAATAAGTTATGAAAAAAGATGACAACCAGAAAAAAACTATATAATAAGAACATGCGTTATTTCTAGTTGCATCCCACACGAACTGAATATCTGAGACTAGTTGTAAAGTATAAGAACAGCTATAAAACTTTAGGTTAAAATTATCAAAAGAACTTTATTTTTGAGATTCTGTGTTAATGAACTGTTACATTTTGGAAACAATTCAGGATCATGAAGAATTTATAATTAACCTTTGAAGGCCTAATCTGTAGGTCACTGGAAGGGATGCAGAAATAAAGACGCCTCCAATATACCTGTATATTCCAGGAAAATCATCTGCTTTATCTTTGCATTCAGCTGAATAACATGTTTTAAGTTTATGAATTATTTCACTGTTTGGAGGCCTCATATTTCAGGAAATGATAAAATCTTCCAGGAAAATGAATTCCAGTCAAATTACTTTATAAAGAAACTAACCTGGAAATGTGGCAAAAACCATCTTTGAGCCCTAACACAGGAATCCTGAGGAGGATCATGCATGCTAAAAGTACTTGCCTTCAGTTATCAGGGATCCAGCCCCCCATCTCTAATGGAGGAAGTCTTCCTGGGGTCATGGCACACTATCTTATCTAGTGGGCAGGAGAGTTTTCTTCTAGGAGAGAGTCAGAATGGAATTACTCGTTTGAAATCTAACCACACAAAGGCTTTAAAATCATTCCCTTGGGATCATATACAGGGAGAAATGGCATGTTTTTCTTAGTGACTTTAGTTCAGACAGGCAAGATATTTCTACTGCCTGCTACCCCTGACGCGTTTTCATCTTTCAGAATTCCTCTGGCTATTATTTAAGCTATTATTATTACCTTACCATTTGGCAAGAGAGCCAAACCATAAGCATATATGCAGACTTCCCAGTGTTGTTCTTTGTAGCAAAGGTGGAGGTACTTTTTGCATGCTCTCAGCCAGCAAACACACTGATGGAAAATGGGGTGATCATTTAGCTTTGTATTGGTTCCAGAGGGAGCATTTATAAAAATCAAGTATGTGAAAACCACATATGTATAAAGTGCGATTTTAATGGACCCATCTTTTTGAGAGAAACAAGGTAGGCTGACTTTAGGTTCCAGTGGATCTCAGAGTACTCCAGACCATACGTATTCTGGTGCATCACTGTAATTTCTCTGCTGTTCCTGGCTGTCCTTGTACTGCTTCTGTTCTCGGTAGCTCCGCAGGGCCAGCACCATGCTGGCGCCATACATCACCACCAGAAGACAAGCAAAGGTGGCAGCTGCCCCATCAGTGCCTGACAGCTGGCAGTTCATCCAGGTGAGACCCTTGCGGGCATAGACCCTCTCTCTTGTCCTGCAAGTGTCTGTGGCATTGATCTGCAAGGCTGCGTGGAGGTAAATGCCGATGCCCACGCAGTAGCCCACTGCCCCCAGGAGGCTGAAGGCGGCCTCCAGGAGGAGCCACTTCCCCGGCAGTTTGTTTAGACTCTTGGCTCCTTGGAGTAAAACACCCAAGGTGAGGACACCGAGCCCCAGAGAAACAGCCACGCCGCCGTATATCAGGGGTGCCCGGAGGATTGTGTACTTCTGGTCCAGCTGCCGAACCTGCTCCAGCTCGGTGCCCTCAAATGGTGAGTAATAGTTGTTCCCAAAGCCGCCGCCACTGGCAAAGCTAGCGCTGAATCCAGCCAGGACAAAGTAGGAGGCCACGATACACATGAGAACCATCCCATTCAGTATCACCTCCACTATCTGTATCACACCTAGGAGGAGAGAGATGGGGGATTTAACACTGACATCACTTACCCAGGAAAGCTCCCTAGGTCAGACAAGAGAAATACTATTGGTGACCTGATTGTGAGGACACAGATTCAACGTTAACATCCTTGGTTTTGGGGGGGTTTTTGGTTCATTTTGGGGGGCTTTCTTTTTGGCTACACCATGTGGCACGTGGAACTTTCCTGACTAGAGATCAAATCCATGCCTCCTACAGTGGAAGCATGGAGTCTTAACCACTGGACCTCCAGGGAAGTCCCTGTTTTTTATTTTTTTTTAGTACTCATGTTTGAAAAATCAAAATGCCACTGTGGAAAAAGTTTTGGCAAACTACACATACACTTACCATCTGACCTTACACCTGTACCCCTGAGCATTCATCCTAAAGAAATGAAAACCTAGGTCTACACAAAAACACGTGCATGGATGTCAGAGCAAACCCAAATGCCCTCCAATGGGCAAATGGTTAAACAATCTGGTACAGCCCCCGCCGAGGGGAAACTCTACTCAGCGGTGAAAAGGAATGAGCAGTTGATACTTGGAATAGCTCAGATGGATCTCAAGGGATTCATAATGAGTGAAAAAAAGAAAAAGCCAGACTCAAAAGGTTACATACTGTATGATTCCATTTACATAACAGTCTCAAAATGAGAACAGATTCATGGTTGTCAGGGGATGGGGATGAGTGAGGGTGGGGGAGGGGAGGGGTGGGACTGTGAGTGGGGGAGCCAGAGAGATGCCTGATGATGGGGTAGTTCTGCAACTGACTGTGGTGCTCACATGAATCTACACGTGCGATAAAACCTCAGAGACCTACACTCACACAGATGGAAGTGCGTATAAAACTGGTCAAACCTAAACAAAAGCTCTGAAGATTGGCAGAAAGTTTCTTGGTTGTGATACTGTACTATAGTCACTGTTGGGGTAAACTGAGTTCATGCCACGCAGTGCAGTACTGTGCAGTATTAGCAGTGTTCCGTGAATCTGTAATTATTTCAAATTTTAAAGTTTTAAAATAATAGAAATGACATAAAATGTTGTAAGCTGAAAATAATTCACGAATGTCACTGTCCACCCTGTTCTCTACCCCCAACCACTTTCAGTGTTTCCTAATACAACTTTCCAGCGTTCCTTTATGCAAATAAAAATACTCAAGTCTGAATTTCACCCTCCCCACCCAGCGTCATAGGGAGCACACCATACACACTGCTCTGCATCGTGCTTTTTTCATTGACTCGTCCTACAGATGTTTTAGATCAGCTCCGACAGGGTCCTCGCGCCCTGTGACGTGGCCTCCAAACCCACCTGTGGGTGGACCAGTCTACTCAACCAGGATCCTATTGCTGGATACCTAGGCTGTTCACCTGGGGGGTTCTTACAAGTTTAAGAAACCCACAAATGCCATAAGGCAGGAGACACCAGCAGGTGAATGCATATAAATGTCATCTTGTCCAGAGTCACCCTTCACCCTTCATTTCTCCCTGAAGGGGACCTCAGCCTCTCGTGAGGCATATTCCTGGGAGAAGGTCTCCTGTGGTTCCCTCAGGTGTCAGGGATAACAAAGAGGAAAGCATAAGAACTTACAGTGGGAGTGCAGGCTCACTTCCCTGCTCTTTGCTGCCTTGTGACCGTGCCCAAGTCATTGGCTCTAAGCCTCAGATACTTCATCTGACAAATAAATGAAGATAATGCCTTCTTTTGTCTGTCTTATCCCACAGGGCTGGGGTGAGGCCCAGATGAAAGCAAGTATGTGAAAATACCTGGAAAATCATAAAATGTTATGCAAGTGGATGGTGATGCTACCTAGTAACATTTATAAAATGAAAGAGGATTAGTAAGAGATTTAGGAAATGGGACAAGTTTATGAAAAGCATGAATTCCCAGAAATCAGAAAAACCCTCTAATACATAAAGGGGTACCACAGTGTTTATAATTGAGCAACTAAAGACCAGTGTGTATAAAGTACTTAGGCAACCGCTACTGGGCTTGCTGATTCCATCTCCTGCTGGGCCCACACAAATTCCAAGGAGGTCCACAGGACAGAAGTAGCAATAATTAAGGACTCTGAGAGTTGAGAAGCTACATTCCTCTAATTTAAATCTGAAAATAACATCAGACCAGAACTGCATACTCCTACCCCAGGCACCACAAACTACTGGCTACTCTCTCCCTACAGAGAGAATTGACCCAGAGATCATTCTAATTCATAAGGAGTAGCTATCTCCCCTAACCATACCTTTCTCTGCCTTGGTTTTCCTTCTGCATGCAGTTAATCTCTCACCCTCTGAAGGGAAGCAGGAATGCTGTGCTAATACAAGATGTAGGCAGCCTGAACCTCTCCTTCTGGGACAGATTCTGCCAAAACAGCTGTCATAATACACAGAGCACGTATCTGCCAGCCTGGAATGGAATATATCTAGATCTTGTCAACCACTCCATTGACTGCAACAAGCAAGCGGAATAATGGTCTGTTGCCAGGTCCAACGGAGAAGGCAATGGCACCCCACTCCAGTACTCTTGCCTGGAAAATCCCATGGACGGAGGAGCCTGGTAGGCTGCAGTCCATGGGGTCGCTGAGAGTCGGACACGACTGAGCGACTTCACTTTCATTTTTCCCATTCATGCACTGGAGAAGGAAATGGCAACCCACTCCAGTATTCTTGCCTGGAGAATCCCAGGGATGGCGGAGCTTGGTGGGCTGCCGTCTATGGGGTCGCACAGAGTCGGACACGACTGAAGCGACTTAGCAGCAGCAGCAGCAGCCAGGTCCAATGATGAAGAAATATGGCCACTCGCTATTACTCAGAGCACCAGCCAGGCCTACCTGGCTTTGCTGAAAACAACGAACAAGTTCAAGTATTTCCAAGCATGCGGTTAGTGCAGATTCACAGACATCAGGAGAAAAGCAAAGAGTGGCCTACTAGGAGCCTGGTGGGCCTCAGTCCATGGAGTAGCCATGAGCTAGACAGGATTTAGCAACTAAACCACAACCACCACTAGAGCTAGCACTTAGGGATAAGCTGTAGAGGGAAATGAAAATTGAAACAAATAGATTTTTGTTGTAAAATAGCATCTTTTTTGGGTGAGGCTGCTTTTGTGGCTAATCAAATTAAAACTCCTCTCCAGAAGCAAATATCGTTAATACTTTCTTATATATTCTTCAAGAAGTTTTCTAATCATATACAAGCAAATATATGTATTTCCTTTTGTAAACTGAAATGGAACTCACCTTTTAAATGTGCCAAGTAAGGAAATAATATTATAAATGTAAAGAGAACCATCACCTCCAAATCAAAATTTTTTCTTTGGATTTTTATTGGTGTCACATAAAGCAAAGAACATATTCACTTGTACCAAGAATATATTATAGTGGGCCATAAGTCCTAATTTAACATTCAGTAAGAATCCATGAGGTTGTCTGGCCAGAAGTAGCATTCTTCTGCTGGGAAAGATTTTACATTCTTTGATTCTGGATGGATCCTGAATTCTGGTTGTTGAGTTGAATACATCGTACAATGGTACATTTACAAGAGGTACAAAAAATGTATTGAGCTTTCAAGGCCATTGTAAGGGGGCTTGTTAGAATACCTCTTTTGCAACCCAGTGAAATAATCTGATTCCTCTTTCTTCAGCCCACGTCTCCTCCAACTTAAATCTCACAGAAGTGGTCTCCCCAGCATCCCCACCCGCCCTCACCCACAGCATTAGGAAGTGAAGAACCTAGAGTTCAGTGAGGAAAAAATCTGAGGCTAATCTGCTTGAGACAGCTGTGTTTAGAGGACTTAAGGCTGAAATGTTTTTTCATGTCTATGTGGCTTTTCATGAACACTGAGGATAAGGTTCTTCAAGTACCCTTGGTTATTTCCCTTTATTCAATCAAAAGTGCATTTTGCCACAGCACATGCCTTTTCCTTGTGGCTCCTGGGCTCTGGTTTTGGTGTGTTTTTATTATTTTATTTTCATCTTTGTTTTTTAAAGTCATTTTGGTCAGTCCCTCACCAACAGAGAGCTCCAGAAGCAGGGTTTATTACATCAGGCGGTGCTGTTCCAAGTACCCTGGAATTCGGCCCAGCAAACCAAAGCTAGACTGTTTACCTCCTGAGGGCTGGCAAGTTCTACAACAAAGCATTCCACGAAAGACGGTAGTTCAGAGTAACTTCCATCACTCAAGTTTGGCGGAATGTTTTAAAAGCCTAAAACTCCAACATTTCTGCAGGCTTCTCCTTCAGCTTCCTGACCTTTTGGTAACCCCTGATGGCCAGCGCGGCCCCCACTGCAAAGACCCCAATGCCCAGGGCAGCAAAGATTCCAGCACCAATGTCTCCCCCATGGAAACTGCAGCTGAAGCCACTGTATCCTTTGCTCTGGTACAGCGCCTCCCTCTCCTTGCACACGGAAGAGGCATAGGCAGCCGAGAGGTTGTGGAAATAGAAGTACAGGGCCGGGATGTATGCCCCGGCAATGAGCACATGCAGCACACCTTCAATCACCAGCAGCAGGGGGCAGTGCCACGGCACCCGCAGAATGCCCAGGGTGAGGAGGAGGCAGCAGAAGGCCACGAAGGCTCCGCTGCAGGCCATTGCCACAGTGACCGTGGGCAGCTTTAGCTGGTAGAACTGAACATCCAACTGCTGCGCTTTCTCCCCATCAGCACCGTTGAAACCACTGTAAGCCCCTCCATAGTGGTAGTAGTAAACGCCCCCCAGGCTGGTGATGCCCGTGTAGCCCCCCGTGGAATTGTAAGACACAGAGCTGCAGGCCAGGATCAGCAAGTTCAGGAGAACCTCCAGCATTTGGCAGCAGGCTGCAAAAGAAGGGCGTGTTACCATTTTGAGAGATGCTGTTTTACACTTGGAGACTTCCACCTCAAAGCTTATCTTCCCCGTGGCAGTTCACGCCACAGCCAGCTCTTTATTCTGCCCCTTGGAAAGCTTAAGCAGCCAAAGCTGCAGGATTAGCACTAGATGGTAGGAGGGAACCGGGGCCTCCAGAAATGATGTCAGAGATACTTTGGACTGGAAAGGGTAACTCTCAAAACAGCAAAGCAGCCGGTCCAGGTGGCTGCAGGACGATCAGGGGAGAAGCCAGGCCAGGGAGCAGGAAGAAAGATGTTGTTTATGGAAGGCAAGAAGATTCTCTGCCCTAGTCCCGCCCTGCCACAAAGACTGAAAAAACAGTTATGTCCTCTTTAGATGTTTTGTGGCCATCTTCAGTTTGCTTCCCTTGTGGCTCAGCTGGTAAACAATCTGCCTACAATGCAGGAGACCCCGGTTTGATTCCTGGGTCAGAAAGATCTGCTGGAGAAGGAATAGGCATGCCACTCCAGTATTCTTAGGCTTCCCTTGTGGCTCAGCTGGTAAAGAATCCGCCTGCAATGCAGGGGACCTGGGTTCAATCCCTGGGTTGGAAAGATCCCCTGGAGAAGGCAAAGGCTACCCACTCCAGTGTTCTGGCCTGGAGAATTCCATGGACTGTATAGTCCATGGGGTTGCAAAGAGTCAGACACAACTGAGCAATTTTCTTTCAGTTTGGAAGAGGAAACTTCTCCAAGTTTGAACAAGATTATAACATAGTGCTTAAAAATTATAATGAAGTCAGAAAAAAGCAAGGAAGTTATCCATCAAAATATTAATCATGGCTCACAAGTACTGGAGATAGGAAAGATTAAGTTAATTAATTGCTGAATTAAATATAATTAAACAGTAAAACATAATTTACTGTTCTTAGACTTTAACTCAAGAAGTAGTGGCTCAGATGGTAAAGAATCTGCCTGCAATTCAGGAGACCTGGGTTTGATCCCCGAGATGGGCAGATCCCCTGGAGGAGGGCATGGCAACCCACTCCAGTATTCTTGCCTAGAGAATCCCATGGACAGAGGAGCCTGGTGGGCGACAGTCCATGGCATCGCAAAGAGTCGGACATAACTGAGCCACTAGCACTTTCACTTTCAAAGAGCAAATCTGGGCTGTGATACTTTTCCAGAGCTGGATTTTTTCAGGATCCTTGGCTGGACAATCAAAGAGCCCCAGCTTTTCTACTAAAGCTGGCTGCTTTCCTTAAAGTCAGTTTTATTGTGATATACCTTATACACAACAAAATGACCCACATTAAGCACACAGCTTGATAGAGTCTGACAAATGTGTATGCCATGTAATCATAATCAAGATATAGACTGTTTTCATCCTCCCAGACAGTTCCCTAAAACCCTTTGGGGTCAACCCCTCGCCCTCCTCCTCAGGCCACCACTGATCTGCTCTCTGCCATTAGAAACTAGGTTTGTCTTTCTCGCATTTCATGCAAATGGAATCATACAGTTATGTGCTCTTTGGTGTATGGCTTCTTTTTCTCTTCATAATACAAAGCTGGCAGTTGTATGTGCTGGCATGGTTCTAGTGGGTCAGCTGACTGTAGGATCAGGCTGTTGCATCCCCCTGGCTTTTTCAGAACCAGATTTTGGGCCTGGGTCCAGTTGGTCTAGGATTTCCCTGGTGGCTCAGTGGTAAAGAATCTGTCTGCCAATGCAGGAGACACGAGTTCGATCCCTGGAAGTTGGGAAGATCTCCTGGAGAAGGACGTGGCAACCCACTCCAATATTCTTGCCTGGAAAATCCCATGGACAGAGGAGCCTGCCGGGCTATAGTCCATGGGGTCCCAAAGAGTCAGCTAAACAGCAACCACCAGGTGGTGTAAGCATGAACGTGTGTTACACGTGAACATTTGCTAATTGAAACCAAGCACTCTCAAGTATTATGTTTACACTCTGCCATTCCCCCTCCAAAATGCAAACAGCATTACTGTTTTATTTAATTATAAAAGTAACACACACTGATGGTAAAAAAAAAAAAAAAAGAAAGAAAGAAAATCTAGATGAAACAGAAACATAAAAATGATCTAAAGTCCAACCAATAAAACTGGAGAAGCCACTGTTACCATTTTTTTTTTTCTTTTGGACTTTTCTGCCACATGTGCATAATTTTTGCTGTTTATTTGTTTTTAAATAAGAATAGGGTTCTCTTCTCTCTACTACTATATAACCCATTTTTTCACTTAATATAGTATGAACAGTTTTTCTACCATAGCAAATATAAATCTACTTATATTTTTAAAGGATTATAGGATGCCATAATGAATTTAAATAATTTCAATGTAAAGGATATTTAGGCTTTTCCCCGTGTTTTGCTATATGGGAGCAGATATATGCTATGTATTTCCTAATAGAGTTTGGAGAGGACAGAGCCTCCACAAACTGCTTATTCCTGTTGTAGCTTTAAATAGAACCAGAGAAATAAATAAATAAATAAATAAATAGAACCAGAAAACAATCACCAGGGATGGGGGAGATGTCTGGTAGCACATCTTTAAAAATAAAAGCCCAGAGCCTCTCTAGGCCTTACTCACCCCTTAAAGGATCTGGCTCACTGAGTCAGCACCTCTCTTTTAAGAAGCAGTTATGTATTTCAGGTCATTCAGTCCTCTGATTCTGGCTGAATATTTCAGATCTGTTAATGAGTTGACACTCTTAAAGTCAGCCATGGTTTGAAATCTTGACATAGGCTCAGTCTCATAAGCACTGGGTAAGGATATTGAGAATACAAGGGTACTGGGGTATTGAGAATGCAAGTTGAGGGGCAAAATCTCCACAATTGTCCCCCTGAACCTTTTCAGCATGGTTACAAGTCAATGCCATAGGCAGTGAGAAGCCATCTCAGAACTAAACCTCTAAGGTCTGAATGACAGACAACACCACTGACTACAGAGATTATAACATTTAGAGAGAGAAATTACATTTTTAAGGATGGTTTGCAAGTAAGGCTGCAAGCTGAATGCAAACATTACCTTTAAAAAAACCACACACACTTTCCTTGTTACACTGGCCTAATTCTTCTCTTATGATCTTTTCCATTATGATTTGAGCAACAAAGGTCTAAAGGAAGAGGAAAAGGACAAAAAGGAAAAGGAGAAGCTGCCCCAAATGCAAATCGGAGGGAGCCAGGAGGAGAGCAGGCGATGTATCCCCTTCCCAGGGAACCTGTAACTCCTCACCATCCCTCCAAATAATAAACCCATAGCACAACCTATACACACACAGGATTCCTAGTGATCTGAAATGCACATGTAACATTTGTACTTGCTTATTATCTGATCTTTATCCTCAGCCTTTAAAGATTTTGGTAGCTGAGGAGTCTTGCCCAAAACCATGAATTCAGGGCTTATCTCTTTTTGTCAGTGTTCCACTGAACTTCCTAAGGGTGACTCAGCCCAAACTGCAGGATCTCCCTAAGAAGTCAGAGCCACAGCTGCCTCCCCTCATTGCCCGTTTGCTGGTAGAGGAGGACGAGATTTCACCGATAAGGAAAAGAAGTCACAGAAGATCTAAGACAAGGCTGAAATTCTTCAGGTGACCTTTACCCAAGTGTGCCTTTTCTGCTGAGACAAGTTCCTGGTGTTCAATGACTGCTGCTCTCAAAACAATGCAACGTTGTGTATATATACGGGTCTCTGTGTGTCCAGAAATCTTTATAAGCCCTCATTTGTTAGCTTCTGACTGCTGAGCCATCCTTTCACTATCTTGATTCAGAAACCCAACCTCTAGGCCCAAAGCCAAATAACCAGAAGCAATCAAAGCTAAATCAGGGGCCTCAAACTCAGCCCTTTCCTCTCTCTTGGTAAATCAATCACCGAAGAAGAATACCTCTAGAGAGAAACCTGTTAAACAGCCTCTGACTTGTTCCTACTATTTATATCATCAAGAAAAGAAGGTCAAGCACATAAACCATATCAGGCCTTAGTGTTAGGCTCTAAGATTCAATTCCAGGTCTTCCACTTCACAGCTGTGTGACTTTGTATAACTTACTGTATCTCTCTGAGTCTCAGGAGTTGTTGAGAGAATTAAAAACAATGGGGTGTGCCAACATATGTAAACTAGAGTAAGGATTTTTGTACCCGGATTACCTAGAGCTCTTCAATAAGAGTTCTACGTAATCCTATAACAACGTATCTCACTGTAATCATTCTAAGGGACACTTTCAGGTATAAGTTTCACGATTTCTTCCCCTCAGGCTGAGAAGTTTTCCCCTTAGTCATAGGCAGCTGAGGTAAATTTCTCACCAAATCATGTGAGCCATAAGGACTCACCCTGACAAACCTGATTTTCTTCATCGTTGGCAAGGCCAAGCCTGGTGCTAGGGTGGGAACTCTAGAAAACCACATTTGAAGCTGACACATGATATTATTTAAAATCACAGTTCTTCAAACTGTGGATTCTAAGAAGTATGTTTTTTTTAAAATATTTAATTTTATTTTACCTTTATTTATTTGGCTGTGCCGGGTCTTAGTTGTGGCACATAGGACCTTCAATCTTTGTTGCAGCATGCAAACTCTTAGTTGCAGCATATGGGATCTAGTTCCCTGACCAGGGTTTGCACCCAGATCCCTTGTACTGGGAGTGGAAGTCTTAGCCAGTGGACCACCAGGGAAGTCCCTTAAGTGTGTTTTTTTGTTTTTAATGACACATAACAGGATAGAAGTTGGTTCATGATGTGTGTGTATTTCTTATTGTGGGTTTCAGTCAACAACATTTAAAAGCCATGATGGCATGTTTGGGCATCAGATCTCCTGTCCTGTGGCATGAGTTCAACCTGTCTGCCATCTCCAGGTCATCTTCCCTCTCTAGTTCTGATCACCTTGACTGATGAGCCCCACTCTGACAGCTGGCAGCTCAGAGCTGGCTCTGCCTGGAGGTCCATCTGCAGCCTGAACACTGCAGGCATGGCTGTCTCACCACCCCTAGGCACGTCTGAGAAGAAACATGGGAAACCCGGCCACCTGTTTTTTGTTTTTTTAGAAAATGTGATCCTCATGCGGGTATGAAAACAAAAATGCTAGGAAACCAAAAGGGAAGTCTGCTTGAATTTTTGCCCCACCAGCTTGGACCCCTTCCAGGACCACCAGCAAGGGTAAGCAAATGGTCTGCCTTCAAAATGGCTCACCTCTCCCGGTGCACAGGTATCTGCACTTGTGGCATTCCAGGAGCCCTTCAGCCTCTGACTGGTAATATACCACTTCCTGTAGTCCAGGCCGGGGGTTTGAGAGTGGGTATCTCCCTGAAGTGAGTTCACTATAACCAAACACATACGTGGCCGTTAGCAGGCTTCAAATTCAATAGCTTGGTCAGTATTAGAACTCTGGACACCTCATGCTGTGCCCAGAGATTAAAGAATGCACAGAACAGAAAATCTGTCACAGTTTTCCTACTCCAGAGAATTTTCTGGCTTAGTGGCTCCACAGGGTGTTCAAACACTTGGCCCAATTCTGCTAAGCATGTCACTTATCCCAGTAATTCTGAGCCCTACCTCTCATGCTGGCTTGTTGGCCTGCTGGGGAAACGGGGAGGGTGGCTATTGAACAGGTAGCTGGGAACCACTTAGGGGAGCTTTTCAGTTCATTGAGGACGGGCTCTCTTCAAAACTAGTTTGCATTCACAAGACTGATGTCCAGGCTGGCATTCTCTTCCTTCCCTGTTACTTTGGAAAGAGGTGAATCAGCAGTAATTCTCTAGGCTCTGGTGGTACAGACAACGTTGGACATCATAGCTCTCCCTCTTCTTCTGACAGCCCTGGCAAATTCTATTCTGCTCCTTCTCCTCATGCTCTATTCCCAACCTTCCCCATCACTTTATCCAGCACATCCTGGGCTTTTGTCCAAGACTCTGTGGTGAATGGTGGGGGCTGCATTGTACTACCTGGGCTCCATGTACCTTTTGGGTTCGAAATCCATAAAGTCTAAACTTTAAGCACAGTGCAGGAGGGCCCTTGTTCATCACTCTCCACTCACAATCTCACCTTTACAGACCCAGCCATAGTTAACTGCCCCTCTCCCTGCCCCAAAAGATGATCTGCATTCCCATGCCTCTAGGTCACCGTGAGAGACAGCCTCGAGCTCCTTCTCCAGAACTCAGCTTTGAGTCTGTCTCCTCCGGCAAACATTCCAGAGCCCAATCAGGGCCCCAGCTCAGTTCTCTCTGAATCGGTTTCCCCTGGAGTAGCACATTTCACATGTGCTACAAATTGGCCTGTTTACTGGTCAGTGTCCTATGGACATCCTGAGTAGACCTCTGTAGTCCCTGGCCCTGCCTTCCATCCATTAAATACATGCTTGTTATGTGGAGGAGAATCAAATAAATGGCTTTTGATTTTAAACCACCAACTATCTGTGAACAAAAGAAGCAAAAGTATTGCCTTCACTAGCTTTGGGGCTAGTAGGGGTGGTAGTGGTTGTGGTGGTCAGGGAGCCCAGGACACCATTTTAAAAGGAAATTTTAAAAAGAAGTTGTGGCTTCTCCTAGGTCAGGCAGTTGTAACACAGTGTGGCTTTAGGTAGGGAAACAATGGCCAGTGCCTGTTACTGTAACTGGGCACACCCTTTGTTACACCTTGGCTAGTTAGTTCTAGATAATTTAACATAAACTCAGGATAGTAGCTTTCCCGCTACAAGCCCAGGGCCGGGGACCATCGCGGCGGCGAACGAAGAGTTTGGGAAAACTCCCGGCAGAGTCGGACGCCGGACGCCGGACGGACGCAGGACGGACCAGGCGGCCGACCTGGGACGCGGCCCCGCCCCCCTGGCCCGCGCCGTGGGAAAGAGACTGGGCTAGAGAGACTGGGCTAAAGCCTCCAAGTCCCATAGCAGACAGGAGCCTGGACTCCTCCTAGGAATGAGGGCAAAAGCCAGGAGATAATCATCACTCTAGTACTTGCCTGTCTCCTGGCATCTAATCCGGGCATTCAGTAATATTTGTGGAGTCAGGACATGCAGTGGGAAAAGGACCACTTCCCTAGAGAAAGAGTGGGGCCTGGGAATACTGCCTCTCCTTCCTTCCTTCCATCCTTATCCTCTCTCCCAGCTCACCAAGTCTTCTAAAACATCATGATGCTGTCACTCCACAGGCCTTGTGGGAACTCTGTTCTAAAAACAGGGATGGCAAAATTTGTTCATTCAGGAGGGTGAGGTCTGAGACAATCATGGGATTTGAACGAAGCTGCCCAGAAGGACCTCACTGACAAAGATGTGGGAAATCTCTGCCCTTCTGCGCAGAGTTTTAGGTTCATTCAGTTCTTTGGCTAAAAGTCTAGCTTCTCCCAGCTGTCTGGTTTTGAAATACATATAGCCCTGGAAGAGGTTACACATTAACGTATTAACTTTTCACTGGGCTGACTTTATTAGGCCTGGACCTCCAGGGAACGGGACTTTGGAGGGGGGGGCTGGTTTTGGAAAACAGGACAAGGGTCTGAAGCCTCAAGGGGGCAGTCCTGTGACTGTGTGTGTGTGTGTGTGTGTGTGTGTGTGTGTGGAGGGGGGTGTCAGGGAGGAGCCTCGGATTAACCCCACCCACTCAACCTCCTTCCTACTCCTTCCCCTTCTGGTCCTGCAGTCCTTTCTTCTCTACCTGGAACCCTGGCCCTGCCACTTTCAACTGGGTGTGGGGAGGGAGTGGAGAGGGGTAGATGGGTCTCTGCTTTGTCAACCGGGTTCAGGTCAAGAAGTGTGTGTGCGGGGGAGGGGAGAGGGTGGTGGTGGTGGGCCCTGTAAGGCCTTCCTTCTCTCCTAGGTCACCTCTAAAAACTCAAAAGGGAAGAATGGCACTTTCTCTAAACCCGCTTCCTAGGACAAGTAGTCAGGACCGACCGCAGGCGGGCCTCAGACCCAGGCTTCCCCAGGGCCGAGATCGAGGGCGCCCGCCGCCCCACCTCACCTTTCTGGTCCTCGGCGTCCGAGGCCCTCCTTCCGCAGGGGCGGCGGCTCCGGGGTTTCCCACGGCGCGGGCCAGGGGGGCGGGGCGGTGTCCCAGGTCGGCCGCCGGGGTCCGTCCCGCGTCCGACTCTGGCGGGAGTTTTCCCAAACTCTTTGTTCGCCAACGCGATGGTCCCCGGCCCTGGGCCTGTCCTGGCGCGGCTCCCGGTTCCTCTCCCTGTCCCGGTCCCCGTCCCTCCGCCCGCTCACGTTTCTCTCCCTATGCCGGTCCCCGGCCCTGTCCCGCTGTCTCTCGGGGTGGCGGTCTCGTTCCGGGCGGGGATGCCGGTGTAGGTCCCGCTCTCTCGGCCGGGCCCGGGACTCGCGAGTCCCCGACGTCTGTTCCATGGCTCGGTTTCGCGTCCCCGCCCCGGAGCGACCCGAGGGCAACAATCCACAAGTTTCGACGGCAGGTGGCCAAGCCTGGGGGCGGGACGCTCACCTGCGCGCACGCGCACTAACCCCGCTGCGGCCCGGGAGAGCACTCACCTGAGCACCCGCGCCGGCTGGGGGCGCAAGTGGGCGCGGCCCGGGGTCTGGGCGCGCGTGAGCCTGGATTGGGTGCGAGCCTAGAGCGTCGTGCAGCTTTACACACTGCAGACGCGACTACCGCCCGCCCGCCGTGCTTCGTCAGCCCTGAGATATCTGCACCGTGACCCCTCAAGAGGGGGGCCAGGGGGACTGTGCCCTCAACTTAGCACCTTGGGTTTGCTTTCCCAGAGTTTTCCCATCTGCTTTCTCCCTCAGCCACTCAGCCAGCCACCCAGCGGTTGTCCTCATTCTCCCTCTCCTGCTGTCGTTACAAGTGTGTTGTAGGGGACTTGAGGCCAATTCATCCACTTATAAGAGTCCAGGACTTATAAAGATTTTTTTAAAATGATGACCCACACAGAATTGACAGATTTTTGAGAGTGGGTATCAAATATCAAATCAGGATATTTTAAAACGTTAAATTGCTGTCTGTTAATGAATTATTTCAACAAGTATCACTGTGAGCGGAGTGAGGCGGGGATGAGATGAGGCTGAGAAATGAAGCAGGAGCTGGTATAGGGCCTTCATGGTGAAGAGTCATGTTCAAAGAGCAGCGGGGAAACTTTGACATGTTTTGAGCCAGGAGAGTGAGTTCCTGATTTGCTCTGACTTACGTGTTTAAAAAAAATTTTTTTCGGGCTTCTGTGAGGAAGATGGACTCCGTGGGCCCAAGAACAGAGTCAAGAGATGAGTTAAGAAGCTACTGAAGCATTCCAGGTAAGGAGTGATGGTGGCTGAGTTGATGGTGTCAAGTGGACAGATGTAGGTTGAAGTTTGGAGGAAGAACTTAAAAAATGAGTGGATGGAGGAATCATTTACTGAGAAGGGAAGACTGGAGAGAACCAGGTTTGGAGAAAATTGGAGGGTTTCATTTTGGACATGTTGAAACCACAGGACCTCACTTGGTCCTTAATGAAGCTCAGATTCTTTATGTCTCAACTCAGAGGGAATTCAGCAAGCGAGAGGCGATAGGTAAGAAGTAGATTTATTAATATAGAATGCTTATGAAGGATACAGGTGAGCAGGCAAGAGGGTGCTCCTTCAGGAAATAAATGGGCTAAATTTTTATAATCAAAGGAAAAGTAGGGAAGAAGAGAAGACTACCTTCTTCCTCTTCCTTTGTAAAGATATTTCAGGAAAATAGGACACTAGAGGATGATCAGGTCCCAGGTGAGTTCCTGGGATGGGCCACCAAGTAGTGGTCCTTGGCTTTGCACAGGAAAGAATTCAATTCAAGAGATACACACTCCATAATTGAGAGATAAAATTGAGAGATACACATTCCATAGGCAGAATGCACTTCATCTCAGAAGGAGAGAGCAGCCCCCAAATATGGGGTGGTTAGTTTTTATGGGTGGGGTAATTTCATAGGCTTAGGAGCAGGAAGATGGTTCAAACTATTTGGTGGGGAGAGGTGGGGATTTCCAGGAACTGGGCCACTGCCCACTTTTTTGCCTTTTATGAACTGTCGTGGTGCATGTGCGTGTGTCATTTAGCGTATGTTAATGTAGAACAATAAGCATATGAAGACATTCAAGGTCCATAGGAAAGAGAATCTTCTGCCATCTTGGGCCTGGTAGGTTCTAACTAGTTTTTGTCATATCCTCAATAGCTATGCCATTCATTCTTTTAAAGGTTGTGCCTTGCCTCCTTCCCTCCTGTCTCAGTGTTAAATTTGAGATGGTATGCTTCATCCATGTGCCCAGGTGCAATGGAATATATGAAAGAATCTGGAGTTGGGTGGTGGAGGGGAGTAAAAGGACTCCTCTAAGGAGAGAGGGAGTTAGAATAGAGAAGGGCTTGGGCAGAGCTGCAGGAAAAACTAACATTTAGACTTAAAAAGCAAGAAGATTAAGAAGTGAGGCTGCTGCTAAGTCGCTTCAGTCGTGTCCGACTCTGTGCGACCCCATAGACGGCAGCCCACCAGGCTCCCCCGTCCCTGGGATTCTCCAGGCAAGAACACTGGAGTGGGTAAGAAGTGAGGAGTGAGGTAGAAAATCCAGGAGAGTGGGGTCGCCAGGCCTATCTACACAGACATCATCCCCCATCCCACAGATGTGCTCCTATGAGCTCCAGCAGCCTTGCTTCCCAGAGTAGAGAAGATGGGCCAGATCCTAGGACTGTCTACAAATATTTATTTGAACAAACCCTGTTCTGAGCCCAGGACTGCTATGGCTACAGAGGAGTTTTGTGAACAAGCAGACACAGGATGGTTTGTGAAGTGTCAAGGTCCTTTCTCTGTCAAACCTTCCCTCTGGAAGCTTCTTTTGGAGTAAACAGACCCCCATACCAGCTTGTCCTTTTGTTTCATTTGTTTTTGTCTTATTTTGTATCTTTACATTAATAAGCTAATTGTTATTTTGCCACATTTGTTCTGCAATTTTATATATAGCTATAAAATCTTTTGATGAAACATATAAGTTTCAGACACATGAGTGTCCCCACTAAATACTTGCTTATACTCAACTTGAGTTTATTGGTCATTTCCTTATGATTAACTTCTAGGTTAACATTTTGGCATGAATATTAAAATAGGTGATGCTATATCCTTCTTGGTATGTTCTATCAGGAGGCACAAGATGTCAGTTTGTCCCACAATTGGTGATGTTAAAGTTGATCACTCGGATAAGGTAGTATCCATCAGATTCTTCATTTTAAAGGAAGCGTCCTTCCATTTGTGTTTAATAGCTTTGAGACTTTACGTTCCTTCTTAACCTTTCTTGCCTGGATGAATGATTACAATGGTGGTTGCAAAGTTGTGTTTTTTAATTCTATCAATCCTTCTATATTTATTGATTTATTGGCATTTTCCAATAATGCAGAACTTTCCCTTCCACTTACTATGATCAACCTGCAGAAGTAGTTTCTATGCCCCACCCCAAATTTAGTTCTCATGTCAAGACTGATGATGCCAAAAATGCACCAGTGGGGTATATTTGTTGCTTACATAATGAGGCTTTCTGGTGAGAGCAGAACAGATTCCCAAGTAGGCTTGAGTAGACTTGAGAAAGCAGGAAGGGGTGACTGGCCTTGGGGTTTTATTGTGATTAGGAAATAGATCTGGGGTGAAGATTCTTGTGTGTTCACATCAAGAACCTGCCTCATGTGAACTTCTGCCAGTGTCAAGGGCTTACCTAAGCTTTCTTATCAGCTTTCTCAGATGTGGGGCAGAAGGGGCAGGGGACTGGTGGGACTTGAAAAATGTCAGTAGTCAGAGTCAAAAATGGTGTCAGACTATTACATTAACTTGATAGACTTAATTTTTCCCTGACAATGTGTCATAATGTATTAATTTTTTCATACTTGACATTGTCCAAATTTGGCTAGTGGGAATCCTTTCAAGCTATCTCCAGTGTGCTTTTGACATGAGGAGAAATATGCTGATATGCTCATCAGTCTTTGTGGTTTCATCTTGTGCCTCTTGGCCTGATCGGCCTCTTTCTTGAAGCACTCACTTTGCTTTCTCTCCCTCTCTCTCTTTTTTTTTGAGCTCACTTCTCTTGATGTTCCCTAATTTGGAGAATGCTCACTCCTGAGCCCCACATCCCCATAGGAATGTTCTGTTAACATCCACAGAATATCCTCTGTTCCTTCGAGGCTTGTCAGAGTTAGATTATAAGATGGGCTGGATGGGCCAGCGACCCAACATAACAGTATCTTAAACATGATAGAAAGTTATTTCTCTCTTGGAAAAATCTGAGCCCATTTGGTGGCTCTGCTCTGTGAAGTTCTGGGAAGTCTAGGCTCCTTCTATGTTGTTCTATCGCCCTTCCAGATGCTGCCCTCTTCTACAAGCTCCAACATGTCAACCAGGGGCATTTCAGCCCACAGGAAGGAAAGAAAATTAGGGGTTAGTAAGGGCTCTTCTCATTTCTTTAAGAGTGAGGCCCACAAGTTGGAGACACCACTTTCTGTTGACATCTTGTTGGCCAAAAGATAATCACATGACTGTAGATAACTGCAAAGGAAGCTGGGAAGTGTAGCTATGTACCCAACTAAAAATTGGGGCATAAAACTATGAGGGTGAGGAAAGAATGGAAAACAGGAATTTCATCTGTTGGTCTCAAAATTTGAAATTATACATTTGTTTATGCTGTCTATTCCTCTCTCTAGTCTGTCAGCTGCCTGGGAAAATGCCTTTGCCATCATGCATGGCACACAGTTGGTGCTCAATAAGTAATTGTTAAATATTTATTTACTTATTTATTTGGCTGCACTAGGTGGCACACTAAATCTTTAGTTTCAGCATGTGGGATCTAATTTCTTGACCAAGGATCAAACCCAGGCCTCCTGCATTGGGAACTCGGAGTTTTAGCCACTGGACCACAAGGGAAGTCCCAGTAATTGTTGAGTAAATAATATTAGTTCTTAGATGAATTTGTCTACTCAGGAAGATGACAGGGACCTTATATTTTCCATGGCATCTTGAATAAGGTTTAAGGTGGCATAAGGTGCATTAAGAGTAAAACAATCCTAATGTATGTAATTTTTCTTAAATCCATCAACAACACAGGTAAGGAAGAAATAAGTAAATAAGTGAGGTATTTGAGAGTTAAAAATATGATGCTCATTATTTAATTTAAAATTTATGTCCTTTTATTTTAGTTTTTGTAGAAGATTTGGAACCGATGCCCTGATCTCACTTTTGCCTTAAAAATGTAACTTTGGTTACATTCCTTTGGTCACTCCACTATTATTTCAGGAATGCTTGGTTAGACATTATGCATATGGTAGAAGGTTTAAGGGCAGGGGCCCTTTTCTGAGGAAACCCTCTGAGTTTTCACCTAAAGCAAAGAGCACAGTAGCAGATGGCTGAAGAGTAGGGAGAAGGAAAATACTTGCTATCGGTGTATTAGAGATGATATTCCAAAAGAGGTAAAATGACAAGTCTTATTCAGATATAAAATGACTGCATGCTAAAGATTTTATTTAACTCAATAATCACTGAGGGAATCAGCCAATGTTACAGCAGGTTCGGTAGAAAATCTGAAGAACAGACTCATTATAGATCAGGAATAAGGAAATCAATGTACAAAGGAGGAAAAACTGATTTCTTCCAGAGAGGGAAAGGAAAATCAATTGAACCTCCATCAAACAGGATAGAATTTGTATGTCTACAGACAAGAATTTTCTTTCCATCACTATCAATTACCCGCAATACACAGAGTTCTAAAAAATAGTTTTCTACTGAAGCACAAATGAAAAGGCATTGCCTTTGCTTGAACTGGAAAAGTGGAAGGCTGAAGCATCTTAGAGATCTGAGGGGTTGGGAAAATGTTGACTATGGAGAAATAGTAAAACACCAGTAGTTCTAAGGCTTGAGATGGAGCCTGGGTGTCAGTAATTTTCAGTTGTTCCATGGGGCAACCCATTGGCAAACCAATCTGTTAATACAAATTAGCGTTCAACTCTCCATCCTAAAAAAGCTTAACATAAGAATAATCCAAATAGTTAACCTAATTTTTTTCTTAAGAAATAAACATTTGTGTTGGTTTTGGGGAAATTCTATGGCGTTTGGTGGCAGACAGTTTGCTTGCCCAGTTCTAACTCAGAGAGGTTTCATTCGGCTCCCCATAAGGGAGATGGCCTTTATGTGTGTGGATCAGGGGACATCTGTGCACATTCTCCGCGTGATCTTATGGCTCCCTCTCCCCCTTGGAAAAGATCTGTGCTTGTCAGAACCCAGGCTCAAGCTCAGGTGGCAGAGGGGACTTCGGAACTGGTTAAGCCTGCAGTGAGGGCAGATCTGGCCAGCAGGGGGCAGCAGAGGCCAAGGCTAGGGCTGCCCACATTTACTATACACCCTCTTCCTGGGCCTGGGTGACTGGACTCTCATCACAGGTGGATAGAAAGGATGCAGTTCAGTTTAGTTCAGTACTTCCTGAACTTTGCCTATTACATAAGTGACCTCTGGAGGCTACTTAGACTCTCTGTGTCCAAGTGTCCTCATATGCGCAACAGGGATAATGATACCATTTCACAGGATTAAAGCAAATATATGTACAGCAACTTGACTCAGGAGCTGGCATATATTAACACTATAAAAATTTTAGCTGTTATTATTGTCATTGTTATTGTTTATAAGTTACTGTGGACTCCTAAGTGAGCAAGACAGTTAGTTACAGAGCTTATAGCTTAATGAGAGAGGAAGTGAGGTAAACATTGCGGGTTTATTTATTTATTGATGACTGTGCCAGTCCACATGCAGGATCCTTGTTCGCTGACCAGAGATGGAATCCATGCTCCTGTCCTGGGAGCATGGAATCCTAACCACTGGGCTGTTAGGGAAGTCCCCACATTGTGTTTGACTACGAAAGAAGAGATGTGCGTGAGGTGTGTTGAGGGAGTATGAGGCAGAAGTAACACAAAAACAGCTTTCCAGAGGGAGTGCCTGAAGAATAGATAAGATGGAGGGGCTTGGGGGCACCAAGGCAGGGGACAGCCTTCCAAAGAGGGCACGAAATGGAAAGCGGGCAGATCTGGGGAGCTTGAAGTTCAAATCCTTCCATTTGGACCATTAGGAGTGAGAGAGGCTGCTGCTGCTGCTAAGTCGCTTCAGTCGTGTCCGACTCTGTGTGACCCCATAGACGGCAGCCCACCAGGCTCTACCATCCCTGGGATTCTCGAGGCAAGAATACTGGAGTGGGTTGCCATTTCCTTCTCCAGTGCATGAAAGGGAAAAGTGAAAGTGAAGTCGCTCAGTCGTGTCCGACTCTTAGCGACGCCATGGACTGCAGCCTACCAGGCTCCTCCATCCATGGGATTTTCCAGGCAAGAGTACTGGAGTGGGGTGCCATTGCCTTCTCCGAGTGAGAGAGGAAGCAAAGGGAAAAGAGACAGAAGAGACAGACAGGAGCCAGACTGAGAGAAGCCTTGAAAGTCAGCCGTCAGTTCTTGGATTTAACCGCTATGGGTCTGTGGTTTCTGAGCAAGTGCACAAAACCCCTCCCGCACTGAAGGGAAAGAAATTAGAACTTCTGCTTAATTTGTAAATGCTATTTCTTTGGGAATTTTTTTTTCTGTACTTAATTCATTATATACAAATACAAGCAATATATTTTTACAGTGGTGGAAGCTATTTTCTAGAAGGGAGAGACTTAATCATACCTATGGACTGAAGAGAAAGGGGATCAATAAAGGCATGAAAAACAGAAACGATGTCTCTTGTATAGAACTTCAGGGCCTGTTCTCCTGGAAGCACCTCCCCACTTCCCCCTTCACCAGAGAAATTCCTTCTCTTGTCAAAAATACTCATCTTTAAAAAATTTCTTTTTATTTTAGTTTCAAAAGTATGTATTTATTTGTCGGTGCTGGATCTTAGCTGTGGCACATGCAATCTACAGTCTTCGTTGGCTTGCAGGATCTTTAGTTGCAACACGTAGGATCTAGTTCCCTGACCGGGGATTGAACCTGGGGCTCCTACATTGGGAGCATGGAGTCTTAGCCAGTGGACCACCAGGGCAGTCCCTTAAGTGTGTTTTTTTTGTTTTTTGTTTGTTTTCAGTGACACAGAATAAAAGTTATCAGTGCACTTGGACCGTCAGGGAAGTCCTGAGAATCAGTAGTTTTAGGCAGGCCTGTAAAACAATGTCCCACGTGACGTTGAAGACATACAATTATTTTTTCTTTACTTCCAAGTGTTAAATCATTTTTCTATACCTCATCCACAAATATCCATGTCTCCAGAGGAAAAAAGAGTTGTCATGGGCAAGCCTGGTCCTTTTGAACCTGGAGGGACTCCTCTTGATGTAAGCTGTCCACTTGCATAATTAAGATGTATCTCTCCCATAATATCGACCATTTCCTAAGGTTGCAAAGGCTGTAATTCCAGGCAGGTTAGAGTTTGAGCCCCAAATGTGGGCCCACCCAGATAATTGAGACTATTTTCCTTATTTTAATATCCTTAATTAAATCTGCAAAATCACTTTTGCCGTGTATTGCTGACATATTCACAGGATCCAGGGAGTAGGATGTAGACATTTTTGGGGAGGGACATTATTCTGTTTACCACACTATGGGTCAGAAATTCAGCAATGACTGGGCTGGATGGCTCATGGGTCCCCCATGAGGTTGTAGCTGAGTCTATAGTTAGCCAGGTTTTAATCCATCTGTTCCAAAGGTTGATTACTCACAGGGTGGCAAGTTGATGCTGCTGTTGTCAGGAGGCATCAATCATCCCTAAGTGAGGCTCTCCACCAGATTGCTTGGGTGTCACCATGACATGGCAGCTGACTTTTCCCAGAGCTAGAGATCCAAGAGACAAAGGTGGAAGCTGCAGTGCCTTTTTTGACCTTTCCCTTGAAAGTCATACAGTATTCTATTGGTCACACAAGTCAGCGCTTATTGAATGTAGAAGGACCATACCAAGGCTTGGCTACCAGAAGGCAAGCATCACTGGGGCCATCTTGGAGACTGGCTATCCTAATGGTTTTCATCACTCATCTTTTGGTGTATAGTATCTGTAAGAATTTTCCCAGATTGTGAAGACTTTTTTCACAGCAGTCTCTGTTTTTAGGAAAAGTCTATAGAGGCATGTGCAAATGTTAATTGTAAAAGTAATGTTACATAAAAATAACCCTGCTCCTGACTATAAATTGCTTTTACTTTTGTGTATTTTATTAAGGCTTTGCCTGCAAAAATATTTTTTGCATGTTTAAGTATTGTTGGCATCCTAACATACATGAAATTTTGCAGTATGGTGACAACGTTAAGTGTATGGTCTCTGGAGCTGGATGGCCTGGGTTCAAAGCCTGATTCCACCATTTATTACTCATGTGACCTTGAGAAAATAACTTAACATTTTTATACCTCAATTTTCTTATGCACAAAATGAGGATAATGATACCTCATAGGGATGTCTTGAGGACTGAATGAATTAGCATATTTAAGCATTTATAACACTGATACATGGAAGGAACTGAATGAGAGTTTGCTATTGTTATTATTTACCTTAGCATTGTGCCATAAAATGCTATTATGAGTTAAGTTGTATCTCCCCTTAAAGAGAAAAAAAGGGGAATTCCCTGGTGGTCCAGTGGTTGGGACTTCGTGCTTTCACTGCCAAGGGCATGAATTCAATTCCTGGTTGGAAGCTAACGTCCTGCAAACTATGAGCAGTACGGCCTATATATATATATATATATATATATAACACTGGAGTGGGTTGCCATTTCCTTCTCCAATGCATGAAAGTGAAAAATGAAAGTGAAGTCTCTCAGTCGTGCCTGACTCTTAGCGACCCCATGGACTGCAGCCTACCAGGCTCCTCCGTCCATGGGATTTTCCAGGCAAGGGTACTGGAGTGAGTGCCATTGCCTTCTCCGTAGTACCTCAGACTGTGACCTTATTTGGAGATAGAGATTTTACAAAAATAATCAATTTAAAATGCGATCACTAGGGTATGACCTGATCTAAGATGACTGTTGTCCTTATAAAAAAAGGGGAAATTTGGACACAGAGATAGATGTGTATAGAGGGACAACAATGTGAAGAGACAGGGAGAAGATGACCAGTGAGAGAGGCCCAGAACAGACCCTTCTATGTATTTTGGTTGTTGAATCCACTCAATCTATGGTACAGTTGGCCCTTGGTATCAGCAGGGTTCTGCATCCTCAGATTTAACCAACCACAAATCAGAAATATTGGGAAAAAAATTCCAGGAAGTTCCAAAACACAAAACTTGAATTTGCCACATGCTGGCACTATTTACCTTGCATTTGCATGGTATTTACAGTTATTTACATAACAGTTACATTGCATTCGGTATTATCAGTACTTGGAGATGATTTACAGTTTACAGGAGGATGCGTATAGGTTATATGCAAATACTACACCATTTTATTTAAGAGACTTGAGCATCTTTGGATTTTGGTGTCCATGGGGATCCTGGTACCAGTACCCCTTGGGTACTGAGGGACAACTGTACTTTCAGTTCGTATCATCATAGTTCACTTAGTTGTCTCCCAGTTGTGGGTATTTAGGATGTTTTCAATGCTTCAGTATTAGAGTGGAGGCAGAAAGAAATTACTTCTTTGGGATGAATTCTCTGAAGAGGAATTCCTGGGGTTCAAGAATACTGATCTTTTGTATCCAGTTGTGTGTTGCCATTTTCTTTTCTCAAAGAGACATTCTTGTAACATGGCCGCTGCAGGCCAAAGTCCTATGTAATTGTTTTTCTCTATTCCAGGCTTCTCCCTTCATACTCTTTGTCATGCCCTCTGAGCGTCACTGGACACAGTTTCCATTTTAGCATCCAGTGAAGAACTCCACCAGGCCCAGCGAAACCTAACCGTTCACCAAACCGTAGGATGTCAGTAATGTGTACACTAATCAAAAACAGGTTCCTCCAACCTTTTCATCTCATTAAACATCCAGTATGTTGCCTCCAAAAGTGACTCAGAAAGAAACCACTGCCTTGCCAGGAAATGGCACCTGCATCAGCTGACCTGTGTGCTGACGTCCGGTCATCAGCCCCATCTTGGTCAGTAGTACCGGGTGCTGGTGATTCATAATGTCCCAGGGATGGTGGCTGAGTGCAAAGGGCAGCCTTGGGCCAGGGAGGGTGGAACTCCGACTTGACTCCAAGAGTCAGCTTCAGGTAAAATGTATACACAGAGGAAACACACTGATCACTGCCTTCAGACCTCTCCACACAGCATCCTTTCCTTCTTTGGGGCACGTGTTCCCTCCAGCAGGTGGCAGTCTCTTCTGCCACATCACCCACACCCCAGAATCTTCTCAAAGTAAGCTTTTGCGCAGAGGGATGAACGACCTCTGCCTGATAATATCACCTCTCCTCCACATGGAAAGGGCTTCCCTCATAGCTCAGTTGGTAAAGAATCCGTCTGCAATTCAGGATACCCTGTTCAATTCCTGGGTCAGGAAGATCCCCTGGAGAAGGGATAGGCTACTCACTCCAGTATTCTTGGGCTTGCCTTGTGGCTCAGCTGGTAAAGAATCTGCCTGCAATGCGGGAAACCTGGGTTTGATCCCTGGGTTGGGAAGATCCCCTGGAGAAGGGAAAGGCTACCTACTCCAGTATTCTAAGCTGGAGAATTCCACGGACTGGTCGCAAAGAGTCGGACACAACTGAGTGACTTTCCCTCACTTCGCTTCTGCATGGAATCTTCATAGGAGCTGTCGTTTTTACTTTATGACCGTGCCTGGCATGGAGTTAAGTGCTCAAGAAACATTTATTGAATAGAAATTTGTCTTCATCTTTAAAGTCAATCATTATTATTGATATCATTATCATTGTTCATTAATAATATCATTACTATTTTAGATATTAGTGGATTATTATTAAATTGTTAGTATTGTTAAATCTGGTTCTTTGAAAAGATAAATCAAATTGATATAACAGAAAGTACCAGGCCCAGATGGATTCAATGGTGAATTCTACCAAACATTTATTGAAGAAAATTGTATGGAGTCTCTCTAGTTGTTTTCAGAGGATGGAAGCAGAGGGAGGACTTCCTCACACATTCTATGAGGCCAACATTACTCTAACACCAAACTCTGATAAAAAGATTACAGGAAAACTATAGGCAAATCTCTTTCATGGGCACAGATGTAAGAATCCTCAACAAAATACTAGCAAATCAAAAGAATTATATGCCATGACCAAGAAGGAATTTTCTCAGGTATGCGAGGCTGGTTCAACACTTGGAAAGTCATATAATATAATCCATCACATCAGTGTAATTCATCAGACAAGTCCCTGGTGGCTCAGATGTTAAAAAATCTGCCTGTAATGTAGGAGACACAGGTTCGATCCCTGGGTCAGGAAGGTCTGTTGGAGAAGGGAATGGCAACCTACTCCAGTATTCATGCCCAGAGAATTCCATGGACAGAGGAGCTTGGTGGGTTACAGTCCATGGGATCGCAAAGGATGAGACATGACTGAGTGACTAACAGTTTCACTTCATCACATCAGTAGGCTAAAGAAGAAAAACCACGTGATCATATCCTTAGATGCAGAAAAAGCATTTGAGAAACTCCAACACCCGTTTATGATAAAGACTGTCAGTAAACTAGAAATAGAGGGGAATTTCCTGAATTTAGAGCATATCTATAAAAAAATTATAGCTCATATCATACTTAATGGTGAGAAACTAGAAGCATTCCCACTCAGAAGTCCCCTCTCACCACTACCTTTCTGTAATCCTACAGATTAGAACCAAGGCAAGTATTTCCCCCCTCACTACTGCTTTTCAATATCATACTGAAAATTCTAGCTAATCCAGTAAAACAAGGAAAAGAAATAAAGGGTATACATATTGGGAAAGAAGAAATTAAACTACCTTTATTCACAGATGACATGATTGTTTATGTAGAAAATATGAAACAAAAAAACTCCTGGAATTAATAAGTAATTAAGACAGCAGTTATGGTAAGGTTACAGGATACAAGGTTAATTTACAAAAATCAACTGTTTCCTATATGAAAGTAGTGAATAAGTGGAATTTGAAATTTAAGCATAATACAGTTTACATTAGTACTGCAAAAAAAATGAAAAGACACAAATCTAACAAAGTATGTACAAGATTTATATGAATAAAATACAAAATTCTGATGAAAAATATCAAAGAAGAACTAAATAAATGGAGGGATATTCCATATTAATGGAAAGGAAGAGTCATTACTGTTAAATTGATCTAGTAGATTCAGTGCAATCCCAGTAAGTCATTTTGTAAATATTGACAAACCTGAAGTTTACCTGGAGGGGAAAGACCTAGAATAGCCAGTGCAATATTGAAAGAGAGCAAACTTAAGGAATGACACTACCTGACTGCGTGACTTACTATAAATCAACAGCAGTCAGACAGTGTGATACTGGTGACAGAATAGACAAATAGATCAATGGGACAGAATAGAGAGCTCAAAAATAACCCACATAAATATAGGCAACTGATCTTTGACAAAGAAGCTAAGGCAATACCATGGGACAAAGATAGTCTTTTCAGCAAATGGTGCTGAAACAACTAGACATACACAGACAAAAATGAACCTAGACACAGAACTTACACTCTTCACAAAAATTAACTCAAAACAGATCACAGACCTAAATGCAAAATTCAAAAGTTTTATAGTTTTATACTCCTAGTAGATGGCAGGAGAAAACCTAGATGTCTTTGGGTGTGATGATGACTTTTTATCATCAGAGACATGATCCATGAAGGAAATAATTGATAGTTGGACTTCCCTAGAATTCAAAATCTTTGCTCTATGAAATATGAAGAGAATGAGAAGACAAACCACAGACTGGGATAAAGTGTTTTCAAAAAATGCATATGATAAAGTATCGTTATCCAAAACATATGAAGAACTCTTAAAACTCAACGATAAGAAAATGAACAACCAGATTCAAAAATGGGCCAAAGACCTTAACAGGTTATCTCATGAAAGAAGATATACAGATGGCAAATAAGCACATGAAAAGGTGCCCATATCATATGTCATCAGGAAAATGGAAATTCCAAGTGAAGTAGACCCAGGCCATCCCTACTATAATGACCAAAATCCAGACCACTGAACACCAACTACTGATGAGGATGAGGAATAGCAGAAACCTCATACATTGCTGGAGAGAATGCAAATGGTAAGCTGTTAGAAAGATTACTCACCTTCTTCAGTATTTGCTCAAAGGGGCTGAAAACTTAGGTCCCACCAAAGCCTGAGGGCATCCTTGGTGAGTCGGTGGTGAAGACTCTGCCTGCCAATGCAGGAGCCACAAGAGATGCGTTCAACCCCGGCTTGGAAAGATCCCCTGGAGAAGGAAACGGCAACCCACTCCATATTCTTGCCTAGGAAATCCCATGGACAGAGGAGCTTGGCAGGCTACAGTCCATGGGGTTGTAAAGAGTCGGACATGACTTAGTGGCCAAACAACAACAACAAAGGAAGACCTGCACAGAGATTTTAAATACAATTGTTTATAGCAATTTTGGCCTTCCCTGGTGGCTCAGCTGGTAAAGAATCCGCCTGCAATGCAGGAGACCTGGGTGCGATCCCTGGGTTGGGAAGATTCCTTGGAGAAGAGAACAACTACCCACTCCAGTATTCTGGCCTGGAGAATTTCATGGACTGTATAATCTATGGGATCCTCAAAGAGCTGGATGTGACTGAGCGGCTTTCACTTTCACATAGCAATTTTATCAGTAATTCTGAAACCTGGAAGCAACCAGGAAGTTCTTCACTAGGTGAATGGATAAATAAATCGAGGGATATATCCAGACAATGGCATTGTATTCATCACTAAAAAGAAATGAGCCATCAAGCCATGAAAAGACAGACAGGAAACATAAATGCCTATTACTAAGTGAAAGAAGTTAACCTGAAAAGGCTGCTTTCTGTAGGATTCCAACTATACGGCATTCCGGAAAAGGCAAACCTATGGAGGCAGTAAAAAGATCAGTGGTTGCCAGAGTTTAGGTGGAGAGGGATAAATAGGTGGGGCACAGAGAATTTTCTGGTCAGTGGAGCTTCTTTTTATAATACTATAATGGCGGATACATGTCATTATACGTTTGTCCAAACCCATAGAATGTACAACAACAAAAGTGAACCATAGTGTAAACTATGGACTTTGGATGATGATGATGTGTCAATGTAGGTTCATTCTTGGTAAAAGAAAAAACTGTCACTGGTGAGTGATGTTGATAATGAAGGGGCATATGTAGGGCACATGTACATATGCATATGTAGGGGCAGCTGCTGCTGCTGCTAAGTCGTTTCAGTCGTGTCCGACTCTGTGCGACCCCATAGACGGCAGCCCACCAGGCTCCCCCGTCCCTGGGATTCTCCAGGCAAGAATACTGGAGTGGGTTGCCATTTCCTTCTCCAATGCATGCAAGTGAAAAGTGAAAGTGAAGTCGCTCCAGTCGTGTCTGACTCTTAGCGACCCCATGGACTGCAGCCTACTAGGCTCCTCTGTTCATGGGATTTTCCAGGCAAGAGTACTGGAGTGGGTTGCCATTGCCTTCTCCATGTAGGGGCAGAGGATATATGAAAAATCTCCATACTTTATGGTCAATTTTGCTGTGAATCTAGAACATCTCTAAAAAAATATAGTCTGTTAAAAATATATCAGGGCACTTCCCTGGCAGTCCAGTGATTAAGACTTTGTACTTCCATTGCCAGGGGTGGGGATTCGATACCTGATCAGGGAACTAAGATCCCTCATGGCACACAGTGTGGCCAAAAGGTTAAAAAAGTTATATTAAAATATGAGGAGTGATTTTTGTGTGATAAAAATAGTTGGGTTTCTTGTTCATCAGGTCCTTTTTCTCTACAAGTTTCCTTTATAATATATATATATATTAAATCTTTTTTTCTCAATAACATAAAGTTTAGAACTTTGCTTTTATATCTCCTTTGATATTTAGATTGAATTGCCATGAAGTGATGTATTTTGGGTGATACATGCACTCATTCTGGTTGGGCACATCCTATGAGCTCAGTGTTGGAGATGTAGAGGTAAATATGGTTCCTAGTTTCATGAGTTTACAATTCAGTGGAGGAGGCAATGGAAAACAAAGAAACAATCACACCATAAATGTAATATCACACTTGCAGTTAGTGCCAAGAAGTAAACTCTAGTGGGAGCCGACATAGGGCATATTAGGGAAGATTTCCCCAAGGAAGTGATGTTTGCAGTATGGTCTGTGGGGTAAGAGTGATCCTTAGCTAGATGAAGAAGGACCGGGGAGTTCAAGGTGGATGAAAATGCATGTGCAAAAGCCATAAAATAGGAAGGAGATGGGGATAATCCCAGAATGATGGGAAGATCAGTGGGTCTAGGGAAAAGAAGTCTTACCATGGGCAGTTAGAGAACTCAGGTCTTCTGAGAGAGTGCTATGGACTTTTTATCTTGAGAGCAGTGGGAAGTCAGTCAAAGATTTTAAGCTAGGGTAAAGGAGATAAGTGTGACATGATCAGAAAATACCTTTGGACAATATGAGTGGTTACAACATGGAGAACAGTTAGAATGAGAGTAGATTTCCAAAGAGATGATTACAAATAGTTCACTCAAGAGATGATGGTAGCTGGAACTAGGAGGAGGTAGTGGAGATAAAGAGAAGGAAATGATTCCAGAGATCTATGACAAGTAAATTTGCTAGAACTGGATGGTTGATTGTATTTGAGAGTGAGGGGAGTAGGACTTTGGAATGGCAGAGTGAGGAACATGACAAATCCTCTCCCCCCAAAGCAATAACAAAACTGAATAAAATTATCAAAAACAACCACTTAGGGATTCTGGAAATTGAGCTAAGGTATAAGATCAGTCCTGGGTGTTCATTGGAAGGACTGATGTCGAAGCTGAAACTCCAATACTTTGGCCACCTCATGCAAAGAGTTGACTCATTGTAAAAGACCCTAAGGCTGGGAAGGATTGGGGGCAGGAGGAGAAGGGGACGACAGAGGATGAGATGGCTGGATGGCATCACCGACTCAATGAACATGGGTTTGGGTAGACTCCAGGAGTTGGTGATGGACAGGGATGCCTGGTGTGCTGCGATTCATGGGGTCGGACACGACTGAGCGACTGAACTGAACTGATACAACAAATTGAGAAGTGTTTATTCAGGAAAAACTACTCAGCATCAGGTATGAGCAGTGAGAGTTTATAACTTCTTGTCTGGGACAGCTCCCACCCTGGGACCCAGTTCTTCTGGCTGGTATTTCCACCAGAGTTGATGTTCAGTCACCCAGTCATGTCTGACTCTTCGAGACCCCATGGACTACAGCTGGGCTAAGCTATAAAATAGCACCCTCAGTGCCAGAGGGGACCAATTGGATTTGGAGCAGGACACAGAGGAAACCCAATGCCCAAGGGTTTGTTAAAAATAACAGCAACGATCTTCTCTTTCTCTGTTAGTCCCTTGGTTGTGTCTGACCATTTGTGACTCTATAGCCCTTCAGGCTCCTCATGGGATACCCCAGGCAAGAATATTGGAGTAGGTTGCCATGCCCTCCTCCAGAGGATCTTCCCAAACCAGGGATCGAAATTGGGTCTCCTGCATTGCAAGTAGATTGTTTACTCTCTGAGCCACCAGGGAGAGATCTTAGTGGCAAACAAATAAGGAAGGCAAATGCCATAGCTGTCCTAAGGGTTTGGGCAAGCAACAGGGCAGTAGATTGGCCAGAAAGTTGATAGTGAAATCAAGAACTGAGACAGGCATAGTGGGTCTTGATGAGCTCCCACAGACCTCTGGTGATCCAGAAGGCCATGTACGTGAACAGCTATCCAGCTGTTTCTGGATTAATACTGAGTGTTAAGTTATCCTGATCAAGGGACAACTCCTAGGAAGCCAGGCTTTTAAAGTAATAGAAAAAAAAAAAAAAAACAACCAAACCATCCATAGATATCTGGGGCTGCATTCTGTAGGATAAACAGACTCTACAGAATTAGTCCAGTCAAGTCACTATAAACAACCAAAAGAACAGCAATAGCAACAACCTGTGAGGTGAAAAATCATAGTTTAGAGTTGCTACAACATATCATATGAAGTGTCCAGCAGCTGCTGCCATCTGGCCTGACTACTAGGGACATGTGAACTCTGTTATGTCTGAGAGAATATAGAGGAGGCAGATGTAAATGCCAGATAATTGGAAGAAGCTGGAGAAATAGCTTGAGTATCATCACAGGTCCCTAAGCTTTTGGGAGCTTCCATTCTAAGGTATCATGTTACCAAAATTCACATGACATATACATCAACATATCAAATAACTTAAAGTAAGTTTTATATACTTCGAAATTTTCATTGTTGTTTCCTTTTTCCATGTGTGGTTTGGCCATGACTTTTATGAAGTTTGAGGGTGATTGTGCCACTTACTTAGCACGCAGGTCAGATCCACTCACGGTAAAGATAAAGGTGACCGGCAAATTCTTGAAGGGCTTTTTTCTGGTCATATATTAGTGGTTAAGATAGATCTGTGAGGGACTTCCTGGTGGTCCAGTGGCTACGATTCTGCGCTGCCAATGCAAGGGGTCTGGGTTTGATCCCTGGTCATGGAACTAGATCCTGCGTGCTGCAACTAAAGGATCTCGTGTGCCACAACTAAGACCCAGTGCAGTCAAATACATATTTTTTAAAATTAAAAAAAAAAAGATCTGTGAGTCAGACTACCCAAGTTTGAATCCCAGATCCACTACCTGATAAATTTGTGAACTTGAGCAAGCTATTTAATCTTTCTGGACCTGTTTCCTTCAAAGAAATGAAAAGTTTTCCTTCATGAAAATGAGCATAATATTAAAACTGACCTCATAGGATTGTTGTAAGGTTTAAACAGATTAATATGCAAAACACCTAGAATTGGGATTGACATATAATAAGTTCTGTGCAAGTATTGGCTGTCATATTTATTTTCTCTGTGTCGCTTCACACCTGAACCTTCCCATAGTTTGTATAGAAGGGAAAGCACAAGTTTGAATTTTTTTTCTTAAAGATGGGGAGGGCTTCCCTGGTGGCTCAGTAGTAAAGAATCCACCTGCAAATGCAGGAAAGATGAGTTCAATCCCTGATCTGGAAGACCCCACATGCCGTGGAGCCACTAAGCCCGTGGGCCGTAACTATTGAGCCTGTGCTCTAGAGCCCAGGACCTGCAACTACTGAGCCCACTACTGAAACCCTTGGGCCCTAAAGAAGCCACTGCAATGAGAAGCCCGCACGCCACAACTAGAAAGTAGTCCTCACTCTCCCCAAGCAGAGAAAGCCCGTGCAGCAATGAAGCCCCAGCAGCCAAAAACAAATAAATAAATAAGTAGTTTTTTTAAAAAAGAGGGAAAAATCATGGTAGACGTGACCTGAAGATGCATGGAAAAGGACAGTTGGAAGTTGGAATATTACTATTGTGCTGGAATGTTCTTCCAATTCTGCCTACATCAGACAAAAATTGTGGCTGCCAGTTTTGGACTGTCACTCCATGATGAAAAACCAAAATATACAAACTTGTCCAAATTGTCATTTTTATTAATGAGTATGTATATTTTGGTCTGATTTATTTGGTACTTGTAAATCACATTTTTTATGAGTTTTAAAACATCAAAATGTGTGAATGTGTTCATATCTTACTTCCTCTTGGAAATGAACATTCACCTCTTGATTAAACTGGGTTGTTTAAGTACTCCCTTGCACATGGAACTATCTAGAACTGTATAAAAAAAAAGGTTAAACAAATATGACCCCTGCCCTCAGAAATGCACAAACATGAAAAAACGCAGGGATATATACCCTTTCCTAGAGTCCACACTTTAGCAAAAGCACAGGCCAGGAACACATTGATCAAATATTTACAAGACACATAACCATTACAGTTAATAATTTTCATGTTAGGGCACACTGACATCTAAGTGAGAACTTAGTGGTAGTTAAAAATCAATAGAACAGTAAAAATCAGGAACTTCTGTAAGCAATTTTATTGGTCACTTTGATAGATTGTTCGTACATAAAATCTGAGAAAACACTACTGTATATATGTGTATGTACTTAAAACTATGACTTTATTTTTTTTTAATTTATTTTAAAGAAAGGAGACAGTGGTTGCTGGGAGACCCCAGAACAGCTAACATTCACTTGCCTTGTAGTTACGGATTATTCCTTTGATGTCAGGCAATATTCATCACAAACTCCACAAGCCCAGGGTCCCTGTGGGTGAGAAACTTTGCAGGATCAATCTCCAGTCACTCTTTTTTGGTTCTTTCCTCACTCCCTGTGTCCCTCGGCAGCCTCTAATTATCCCATCTCATTTACTAGCTCTGTCTCCACTACCTGATGCTCATTTGAGGGGTCGGGGGCAGGAGAAGAGATGTCTTCCGTGGCACATGCAATACGGTGCAACACTGGAGTCACTGAGTTTGATGTTTCTCAATATTTGCTCTGTCAGAGACAGGCAGCCAGAGCTGATATCTTGTTCCAAGGCAGTGAAAACCGTTTTGTAAAGAGAGGGGAAGGAGTCCATCCAGCCTCAGGTCTGGAGGCTAGGAGGTTTACTTGGCAGTGAGTCTAGCCTTCCTTTGCTCTCACTTGGCAAACTGACCCCTCCCTCAAGCTTCTACTCAAGGTTTCATAAAGTCCTCTCCTTTCCTCTGGGCTCGGAGAAGGCAATGGCACCCTACCCCAGTACTCTTGCCTGGAAAATCCCATGGATGGAGGAACTTGGTAGGCTGCAGTCCATGGGATTGCTAAGAGTCAGGCACGACTGAGTGACTTCACTTTCACTTTTCACTTTCATGCATTGGAGAAGGAAATGGCAACCCACTCCAGTGTTCTTGCCTGGAGAATCCCAGGGATGGCGGAGCCTGCTGGGCTGCCATCTATGGGGTCACACAGAGTCGGACACGACTGAGATGACTTAGCAGTTCCTCTGGGCTCATCCTGAAGCTCCTTACAGACCTCCATGGTGGCAATCATTGATTTCCCAGTCTGTGTCTTACTTGTCTATCCCTATCACATACCACAGTACTTGTCACATCAAGGGCATTCAACAAATGTCAATAGGACAAGTCAGCCAAAGTAGGTTTTTATCACTTGATAATCATTACTCTCTGGGTTATTGCTGCGTGCGTGTGTGCTAAGTTGCTTCAGTCATGTCTGACTCTTTGAAACCCTTTGAACTATCGCCCACCAGGCATCTAAACAATGAACAGAGTTAATATAAGCAAAGAGCTTTGAATGGTGTCTGACACAAGGGTTCCATTTTAGTTAGCATTATATTATTAATTTGTTCATTCAACAAATATTTTCTGAGCAACTATTATGTACTATAGCTCAGTTGGTAAAGAATCCACCTGCAATGCAAGAGACCCCAGTTTGATTCCTGGGTCAGGAAGATTGCTGGAGAGGGATAGGCTGGTGGTGGTTTAGTCGCCAAGTCATGTCCAACTCTTGAGACCTCATGGACTGTATCCTGCCGGGCTCCTCTGCCCATGGGATTCTCCAGGTGAAAATACTGGAGTGGGTTGACATTTCCTTCTCCAGGGGATCTTCCAAACCCAGGAATAGAACCCAGGTCTCCTGCATTGCAGGCAGATTCTTTACCAACTGAGCTATGAGGGAAACTCATAGCTATGGGATAGGGTACCCACTCTAGTATTCGTGGGCTTCCCTGATGACTCAGCTGTTAAAGAATCTGCCTGCAATGCTGGAGACTTGGGTTTGATCCCTGGGTTGGGAAGATCCCCTGGAGAAGGGAAAGGTTACCCACTCGTGTATTCTGGCCTGGAGAATTCCATGGACTGTGTAGTCCATGGGCTCGAAAAGAGTTGGACATGACTGAGCGACTTTCACTTTCACTTTCTTTTCATTATGTGGTAGGAACCAGGGATACATTGGGGAACAAAACAGACAAAAATGCTGCTCTCATGAAATCAACATTCCAGTGAGGCAAAAGGACAATAAATAGAACATGTAAAATTCATATCATATTTCATAGATTTTTAGGACACACGTTTTCATGTCTTAAGATCTTAGAACTTGGGATGCATCTTGTAACTGATGGCATTTTGCACTTGTAATTGCTGGCATTTTTTCTTTTGTACATAAAATGGTGATACATATTTCACACAATGGCATCGTAAATTTGATGTTATATGAGAGCATCTTAGGCTTTCTCGGTGGCTCAGTGGTAAAGAGTCTACCTGTGATGCTGGAACAGCAGGAGACACAGGTTCAATCCCTTGGTTGGGGAGATCCCCTGGAAAAGGGAATGGCAACCCAGTTCAGTATTCTTGCCTGGAGAACTCCATGGACAGAGGGATCCTGGTGGGCTATAGTCCATAGGGTCGCAAAGAGTTGGACGTGACCGAAGCGACTTAGCACACACACATGCATGAGAGCATGTTAGATATAATCTATGATATAAAAAAAATAAGGCAGGATGAGGGTAGGGAACTTGGGAAGCTTTGCAAGTTAAATATGGTATATACTCTTGTGTCTTTATAGTCATATATTTTAGAAGTCAAAATCACAATTATTAAGTCAAATAATTATTTAAAAACATGTTTGTGCCAAATGCAATGTAGTATCCTGAATGGGACCCTAGAACAGAAATAGGATTTTGGTGGAAAAGAAATCCAAATGAAATCCAAATGAAGTCTGCAAGTATAATTAAGAGCTGAATCAATGATAATTTCTTAATTTTGATGATTATACTGTGGTTATATGTAACAACATTAGCAGGAACTGGGTAAGGGTATATGAAAAATCTGTACCTTCTTTACAACTTTTTTGTATATTTACTTTTATTGTCAAATAAAAACTTGAACAAAAAATGTTATTAGTGAACTTGAAGCCACTCTGTATACCAAGAAATAACCGATTTGTTTGGACACAGTTTCTTTGTAAGATATTTTACCCAGTAGGCACATTCATGCATGCAAACAGTTCTGGATTACAAGGCTGAAAGGCAGAAAAGATAAGAGTTTCAGGAGCCAGAAGTAATAACCGCTAACAATTATCAAATATTTACATGGTTCCAGCATTGGTTAAAGTCCTTTATACATGTTAATTGACCAGATCTCACTGCAACCCTATGATGTTGGTACTATCATTATTCCCATTTTCACCAATGAAGAAACTGAGGCACAAGGATTAAGTAATTTGCTCAATTTAGGAAATGATGAAACTGTGGTCCAAACCTAGCTAGGGCAGTGGTCCTCAGGTGGGGATGAGCTTGGCTTATTCAAGGACCCAAAGAGCCAGTGTGACCAAGCTTGGAGAAGTTGGGAGATGGGGCGTGTATGGTAGGATGTAGTGTTTTGTCCACAAAGGACATTTCTGCTTCCTAAAAGAAAAACAAACCACCCTTTAGGTGATGTCATCCCATCTGTTTCTGTAAAATTACTATCAGTGGCATCCTTCTCAGCACAGGTGTTTTGGTTTGGGTTGGTTTTAACTTTTTTTTTTGGAGGTAACCTGTTATTATTCTTCCTTTAAAAAAAATTAAGGTGTACTTTACAAACAGGAAAATTCACTTTTTTTTATAAAGATTTTAGTAGTCAAAAGCTTTTTTTTTTAAAAAAATTGTTTTTTAATATAGTGGAGGGGAAACAACTGGAAAATCTCAAGCAAACCTATGGATTATTATTATTATTTTTTTTTAATATGGAACACTTCACAAATTTGCCTGTCATCCTTGTGCAGGGGCCATGCTAATCTTCTCTGAATCATTCCAATTTTAGTATATGTGCTGCCAAAGTGAGCTCTGGGTTATTTTTTTTTAATTGGAGTAGAAAATTCACTGTTTTGTGTGTGTATGTGTGTACAGTTTTGCAGTCTGTGTCGAATGTGTACAGTCATATAGCCAGCACCACAAAAAAGATATGGACAGTGTCCTCCAAAATTCCTACTGGTAGCCATCCCTTCCCCCACTTCCAGCCCCTGGGAAACCACTGAGCTGTTTTCTCTCCTTGTAGTTCAACCTTTGCCAGAATATCCTATAAATGAAATCATACTATATGTCACTTTTCCAGTCTGGCTTCTTTAACTTATCCTAATGCATTTGAGATTCATCCCTGGTGATGGGTGTATTGGCAGTTTCTGTCTTTTTATTGGTCTATAGTTTCCCTTTATTTGGATGTACTAATATTTGTTTACTAATTCACTAGCTTAAGGACATTTATGCTGTTTCCCATTTTTGAAAATTACAAATATACTATAAACATTCGCATTCAGAGTTTTGTGTGAAATAACTTTAAAAAAAATTTTTCCTATAAGTAGGATGACTTTTAGTGTTGTATGGTTAAGTATGTTGAACTTTATGAAAAATATTGTTTTCCAATCCAGAGTACTCATCTTAGAAAAAGAACATCATTTTCTTTATATGAACGCTCAAGAAGTGACTGTTAGTATCATAATAAATGTATTAGGGTTAATGGAGCATTAAATATTATCTTGAAGGAGCATTGAGGTGCTTTTCTTTTTTCTTCATCATCTGTGACCTTCATTTGCCTTTTACTCAGAGGTGCCCATTTCACAGGGAAGACCAGGAAGTGTTACAGCAGAGGGAGAATCTAAGCTCAGCTCTGACTTCTAAAAAGGATTCTCAAAGTTTATTTTAAAGACATTAGCTGTGAGGACCAGAGTTTTTGATCCTCTTTACTTTATGAGAGAAAGGGAAAGGCTTTTGGCAAATCAAATGAAAGGTCAGGGTTTATCTCTATGCAATGGATTGAAAAGAGAAAGAGGAAAAAGCAAACTGCCTTTCCCTGAGGAGGAGGTAAGAGTGGGAGATGAGTAGGGGTGAGGGGGTCAAGGAGCTGGGAACTCTGTGGTTTTCTTTGCCTTTCCCTAACTTTCCTGCAGAAGACTTCCCACATACAGACTGAACTTGGAGGCCAAGCTCTTCAGCTGCAGTTATTGTTGCTCAGTCACTATGTCCAACTCTTTGCGACCCCATGGACTATAGTACGCCAGGCTCCCCTGTCCTCCACCATCTCCCAGAGTTTGCTCAAATTCATGTCCATCGAGTTGGTGATGCCATCCAACCATCTCATCCTCTGTCGTCCCTTTCTCATCCCACCTTCAATCTTTCCCAACATCAGGGTCTTTTCCAGTGAGTCAGTTCTTCGCATCAGGTGGCCAAAGTATTGGAGCTTCAGCTTCAGCATCAGTCCTTCCAATGAATTTTCAGGGTTGATTTCATTTAGGATTGACTGGTTTGATCTCCTTGCAGTCCAAGGGACTCTCAAGAGTCTTCTCCAACACCACAGTTCAAAAGCATCAATTCTTTGGCACTTAGCCTCCTTTGTGGTTCAACTCTCACATCCATACATGACTACTGGGAAAATCATAGCTGTGACTCTGTGGACCTTTCTCGGCAAAGTGATGTCTCTGTTTTTTATATGCTGTCTAGGTTTGTCATAGCTTCTCTTCCAAGAAGCAAGTGTTTTTTGAATTTCATGGCTGCAGTCACTGTCTTCAGTGATTTTAGAGCCCAAGAAAAGAAAATCTGTCACTGTTTCCACTTTTTCCTCTTCTATTGCCATGAAGTGCCCGAGATACTCACTAAACCCTGGATATGAGAGGTGGGCCCAGTACCTGGGGCAGGGAGAGGGGAGGAGGAAGGCTGGAGGCTGCCTCAGCATGGGTGGGAGGAGCCCAGCCCCAGCACTTGGGAGCCATGCAATCCCGTCTCCTGGATGGTGTCCTTCCATGCTGTGACAGTCTATGACTGCCTAATAATTTCAAGAACCAGAGTGGGATATTTAAAAATAAATTAACAGCTTTTCCATTCCTTTTATAAAACCTAGGGTCAGAGTCCTACCACTATAACCACTGATATCATTGTTACCTCAAACCAGCACTTTGCCGGACTCTCAGGTGACAGCCAAGGGAGCAGCTCGATTGGAACGGCCCTGGGCGAGATGGAGCAGGTTGTGTGTAAAGTCCCTTTGGGGTGGACTCACTTCCTGGGGGGGGATCTCCCAAGCAGAGCCCCAGTTCTCTACAGACTCAATCAGAAGGATAAGCTCCTAATTCCCCCTGCATCTCTCTCTGGTCCTCTGGCCTTTGCCTGGCATCTACAGAATGAGGTGATCCTGCTGAGCCACCAGCAACAGCACATGTCCTTTGCAGGTTTTATTTTAGTTTGCGTGGGGTCGGCACTGATGCAGTTGACACTCCTAACTCGTCATGTCTAAAGGCATCTATCGACAGTGGGTTGGGGCTAGAGGACCAGTCTGGGGCGGTGAAACAAATTTTCCTGTCTTATCCGTGATATTGATGCCTCCTGACATATGTGTCTTTGTTCATTGATTCTCTTGCCCCACAGGAATGTCAGTTCCAAGAATGTAGGGGCAGGGCTTGTCTTGTTCCTTCACTGCCATCTCCCCAGTATTAGGCATGTGCATGGCTCATAGATGCTTATGGAGTGAATTTATTAATTAAAATTGGTTGCAGAACTCTTGCTGTAGAAGGGCTTTAAGTGACAAGTAGGCACAATGCCCCACCTCTCTCCATATTTTGGTTCAAACCTGAAATCCTATTATCCTGACTTATTCTTTTTTTTTTAAATTGAAGTGTAGTTGATTTGCAATGTTTGTGTTAGTTTCTGGTGTACAGAAAAGTGATTCAGTTGTACATATGTATTTTTTCCTATTCTTTTCTCTTATGGTTTACTACAGAATATTGAATACAGCTCCCTGTGCTATACAGTAGGACCTTGTTGTTTATCTATTTTATGTATAGTAGTTTGTATAGGCTAATCCCAAGCTCCTAATTTACCCCACCCCACCCTCTTTCACCTGTGGTAACCATGTCGTTCTTTTTTATTCTCTCCATCCAGTCCTCCAACAGAGGCTGCTGTATATGCTGCGGTGCCCTTCTCGGTCACTAGAGACCCCCATCATGTCTTTGTTTAGTCAGAGTCTCACAGGAACTTGATGTTCCCAGACTTGGGTAATTCACTGTAGTTTGGCCCCTATCGATGGTCCCCTCCCTTCCATGGATCTGAGCAGTGAATCCAGATAAAATTTGCTGGGTTGCATCACCTCTGGCACTTGTTTCCAGGCAGAAGAGCAAAGGAGTGTCCTTGAGGCCTCACTGGGGGATGAGGGCAGCAAACCCTTTAAACTTTGGGACATTTCTGTGCTTCCTGGCTGAGAGAGCTCTTCAGAACTGCAGACCCTTGAAAGTGTACTTGGGAGTGGAACTTCCCTGGTGGTTCAGTGGCTAAGACTTCACTCTCCCAATGCAGGGGGAGCAGGTTCGATCCCTGGTCAGGGAATTAGATCCCTCATGCTGCAACTGAAGAGCCCCCCCGCGTACTGCAGTGAAGATCAGTGATCCCATGTGGCACAGCTAAGGCCTGGTGCAGCCAAATAGATAAATATTTTAAAAAATTCTTGAGACTTTCTAAAACATTCACAGATATCCAGCACCCCAGTGGATGACTGAATATCAAGAATACATGACCCGTGGGCAAGAATGAGATTCAGGACCAACAGTGTGCCTCATAGAGCTGGAAGAAAAACTGCTTAACTTTGAACAGCTTCAAAAATTTATAATAGCTATTTAAATGTCTGTATAATGATTTGCTTAAAGTCTCTCACTAGACTTTAATAATAGTACTCTGAGAGCAGGGTTTGTAGCCATCTTCTCGAATCCTGTATCTGTAGAACTTAGAACAGTGCTTAGCCAATGGTAGGTACTCCGTAAGCAGAGATGAGTCAATTACTGAATGAATATGGTAGAAAAACCTTCTCTGATTTCTATAGAGGTGGTTATTTTTGTGTTTTTTTTTTTTAAATATATTTGTTTTCAGTGATAGCCACTGTTGGCTACATTTTCATGGCAGCTGGAGGTAAGATATGAATGGGGATTAAGAATTAGGAAGATAAGGTATGACGCCAGGAGCTGAGTCAACTGGTAAATATTGAACAGCTATCAAAACACAATCAATTATGGAATAATTTCAATGTCTATCAGCAGATGAATGGATAAACAAAATGTGCTATATTCATCCAATGAAAATTACTCAGCCATACAAGGAATGAAATCCTGATACTTGCTACAAATGGATGAAACTTGAGGACATTATGTTAAGTGGAAGAAGTCAGACGGGAAAGACTACTTATTATACAGTTCCACTTATAGGAAATGTTCAGAATAGGCAAGTAGATTAAAGGTTGCCAGAGGCAAGGCAAGGTTGAGCAGTAGAGGGTGACTGTTAATAGGTACAGGATGTCTTTTTGGAGTGATGACAGTGTGGAATTGGAATGATGGTGATGATTGTACAACCTTATGAGTATACTAAACCCCAGTGAATTGTATACTTGGAAAGGATGAATTCTGCAGAATATGAATTATATCTCAATTTTTAAAGACAGCCAAAAATAATATTTTTATTATGAGAAAAACAGTGAGAAATTGTAGTCTAGAGACAGGCTGATGTATTGAAGCATAGTTTAGACACTAGGTTATTCTCAACATCAGAATGGCAAGAACATAGAATCATTTCCCAAGAATCTAAGCTTATTTGCCTGGTGACTCCCTCTGTAAGTACAAATGATACTCTTTCTTGATGAATGCTGAGAATTGGAGTAGGACTGAGGTCCTAGACATTCTCAAATGAAAGAACCCCAAGTTCTGACTAAGGGAAAATGACTGAGTTAATGTGAGAATGGTTTAAATGATTATGCAAAGTGCAAAATAAACAGGTTGGTATTATTAGCTAAGCTCCATGGAAGAAGTAGCCAGCAGGTGCTTCAACCAGCAAACAGATGAAAGCTTTATTTCCTCTTTAGCCTTTAGAGTCCTGACATGAAGTGAATGGCCAACTTGCCTTCCCCTTTCACCATGAGAAAAACATCAGACAAACCCAAGTTGAGGAACATTCTATAAAAAATTGCCAAGGTCATGAAAAACGAAGTCTGAGAAACTGTTCCAGATTAGAGGAAACTTTTTTGGATTAGATTAGACTCAGGGGACATGACCATTACATATAAAGTGGTCTCCTGGAGCATAAAAAGGATTTTAGTGGGAAAACCTAGTGAAATCTAAATAAAATGTGGAGTTTGGTGAATATTAATGGACCAACGTTTATTTCTTAGTTCTGATTAAGAATATGCCATGATAAGGTTCAGTTCAGTTCAGTCGCTCAGTTGTGTCCGACTCTTTGCGACCCCATGAATCGCAGCATGCCAGGCCTCTCTGTTCATCACCAACTCCCAGAGTTTACCCAAACCCATGTCCATCGAGTCAGTGATGCCATCCAACCATCTCATCCTCTGTCATCCCCTTCTTCTCCTGCCCCCAATCCTTCCCAGCATTAGGGTCTTTTCCAATGAATCAACTCTTCGCATGAGGTGGCCAAAGTATTGGAGTTTCAGCTTCAATATCAGTCCTTCCAATGAACACCCAGGACTGATCTCCTTTAGGATGGAGTGATTGGATCTCCTTGCAGTCCAAGGGACTCTCAAGAGTCTTCTGCAACACCATAGTTCAAAAGCATCAATTCTTCGGCTCTCAGCTTTCTTCACCATCCAACTCTCACATCCATACATGACCACTGCAAAAACCATAGCCTTGACTAGACGGACCTTTGTTGGCAAAGTAATGTCTCTGCTTTTAAATATGCTATCTAGGTTGTTCATAACCTTCCTTCCAAGGAGTAAGCGTCTTTTAATTTCATGGCTGCAATCACCATCAGCAGTGATTTTGGAGCCTCCAAAAATAAAGTCTGACACTGTTTCCACTGTTTCCCCATCTATTTCCCATGAAGTGATGGGACCAGATGCCATGATCTTAGTTTTCTGAACGTTGAGCTTTAAGCCAACTTTTTCACTCTCCTCTTTCACTTTCATCAAGAGGCTGTTTAGTTCTTCTTCACTTTCTGCCATAAGGGTGGTGTCATCTGTATATCTGAAGTTATTGATATTTCTCGCGGCAATCTTGATTCCAGCTTGTGTTTCTTCCAGCCCAGCGTTTCTCATCACTCTGCATATAAGTTAAATAAGCAGGGTGACAATATACAGCCTTGACATACTCCTTTTCCTATCTGGAACCAGTCTGTTGTTCCATGTCCAGTTCTAACTGTTGCTTCCTGACCTGCATACAGGTTTCTCAAGAGACAGGTCAGATGGTATATTCCCATCTCTTTCAGAATTTTCCACAGTTTATTGTGATCCACACAGTCAAACGCTTTGGCAGGATGTCGGGCTCTAGGTGAGTGATAAGGTAAGATATTAAAAATAAGGGGAAAACTGGGTGAGGGTATGTGGGAACTCTTTGTACCGTCTTCATACCTTTTCTGTAAACCTAATTCTATTCTAAAATTACACATTTACTTTAAATTTTAATAGTTCAACCAGGGTAACCTCTCTGTTCTGACAGCCTTCTCTTTGTCTAGCTCACAGGTCTGTGGTTTGTATGTGGGTTGGTTTTTAATTACTTGATAGTGAATGTGGGAACAAACTGTGAAGCTCTCTCTGTAAATGTAAGATGGCACCATGACTGAACAAAGCTCAACCTAGCCACCTATCCCCTCCTGAATTCCTCACCTCATCATCTATAACTGGGCAAAGGCTTGAGTTTCCCCCATTGATCACCCCTTCTGCTATTCCTTTCCCTCTGGTTTATATACTATTCACTGCCAGCTGGCGAGCAAGCATTGGGTATGGCTGATAGAAGTTACCATGCTAGACCTGAAGGAGGTTGTCAAGAAGTGTAAGGAATGCTCTTGACCTTGCATTTCCTCAGGGAGCTTACTGTCCACCAGGGGAGTTAAAACTTATGCATTCCTCTGTACCCAACAGATGAGTGATCACTGGGAATGATTCAGGATGGAAAGTTAGAAAATAACAAATAATAAGTAATAAAAGGTGAATCATCCATGCTTAATCCACATAATTGATTCATTATTTTCTTAAAATTATCACCAGTGACTTTCATGGTTTTTTTTTTTCTTTCTTTTTTGATTTTTTTTTTTTTTTTTTCTATTTGAGAAAGAAAGGAGTGTATTTCTCAACTCACTTGGTCCTGTAAAGTGGGACAGGCTTGTGTAGTAGAATCTGGAACCAGATGGTAAGATTGGAACTGCAACTCACCATTCACTACTATGGGACTTGTTTTCATCTTTAAAATGGAAATGAAACAGGCCTTACTTCTGGGAGGGAGGTGAGGATTATGAGTTGATTTGAATAGAGTGTACCAAATAGTTCTGGTTATAGGATAAATAGCCATGAGTGTAAACTCTTATGCCTGGGTCAAGAAAAGAAGGGTGTGGTAAGAGATGTATAAAAATGGGAGGACACAGGGTTATAGGTGATTCCTAAAAACCAGGTTCAAAAAATTTTTTACAGTCTTAGTAAGACCACAGTATCATATGGAATACCAAATTCTGATATATAAGGCCTATGGATGTACCCCTAGGGAAAAATATTTCAGAATATTAATTGTGGGCAAAATAGTTAACAGTGCTTATCTCTGAATGGGTGGGACTATTTTTAAAATACTTTCTTATTGGAAAATGAAAAGGTGGAAAGTAGAAAGGTGGTTGCCAAGGGCTGAGGGCAGGGGAGAGGGAGAATTGGTGTTTAATGGGTATAGAGTTTTAGATTTGCAAGATGAAAAACTTCTGGGGAACTATTGCACAAAGTGAGTATACCTAACACTGCTGAACTTTATGCTTAAAAATGATGACAATGGCAAATTTAATGTTATTATTTTTTTTATCACACACACACAAACACTTTTCTATGGCAAACACAATAGTGTCATATTTAAGAACAAACTCAGTGCAAGTTGTTTGATTTTTAAGTGAAAACCTAAATGATTGGTTGGTGTACCTTTTAGTGAGTGTTTCTACGATTTACTGGGCCCTGACTGCCCGGTGAAGGTTAGCTGGTGGCTGTTAGGCTCCATAAGCATTGTTGGGGCTTCTCTTTCATTCTCCCCGCTCCGCTTTCTATGGAGAGAAAACATGAACCACAGAAGAGGGGTGTTACTGAAACTTGTTTGCTTTGTCTGTTTTCCCTTCTCATCTGGGTTTGCTTGTCAGCTACTGAATGAGGGCGTGCCCAGGCGATGGCCTTCTGACCCAGAGGCCCCTGCTCCCTTCACACACCCTCAAGCCCTCCTGGTTCTGCGTCAGCTGCACTATTTGCAGGACCACCCTCAAAAACCCTGTGCTGCTGGCTGTTCTTTGATCTGTAAACCTGAGTCTGAGCCAGCTGGATTGAGACAGAGAAGGCTAGGCCAGTGATCTCAGAGCTGCTGTTTTGTTGCCTTGCAGTGCCTTCCTTGGCCTAGGTCTCACCTAAGAAAAAATCCAGCCCCTGGGCAAGACAGGTGAGGGATTGTAAACAGGTAATTCACAAAATGTGAAGAGCTATTCAGTTCAGTTCAGTTGCTCAGTCTTGTCCAACTCTTTGTGACCCTATGGACTGCAGCACGCCGGGATTCCCTGTCCGTTACCAACTACCGGAGCTTGCTCAAACTCATGTCCATCGAGTTGGTGATGCCATCCAACCATCTCATCCTCTGTCGTTCCCTTCTCCTCCTGCCTTCAATCTTTCCCAGCATCAGGGTCTTTTCCAGTGAGTCAGTTCTTTGCATCAGGTGGCCAAAGTATTGAAGTTTCAACTTCAGCATCAGTCTTTCCCGTGAATATTCAGGACTGATTTCATTTAGGATTTACTGGCTTGATCTCCTTGCAGTCCAAGGGACTCTCAAGAGTCTTCTCCAACACCACAGTTCAAAAGCATGAATTCTTTGGCGCTCAGCTTTCTTTATAGTCCAACTCTCACATCCCCATAGGTCTGACTAGATGGACCTTTGTTGGCAAAGTCATGTCTCTGCTTTTTAATATGCTGTCTAGGTTGGTCATAGCTTTTCTTCCAAGGAACAAGCGTCTTTTAATTTCATGGCTGCAGTCACCATCTGCAGTGATTTTGGAGCCCAAGAAAATAGTCTGTCACTGTTTCCATTGTTTCCCCATCTATTTGCTATGAAGTGATGGGACTGGATGCCAGGATCTTAGTTTTCTGAATGTTGAGTTTTAAGCCAGTCTTTTCACTCTCCTCTTTCACTTTCATCAAGAGACTCTAGTTCTTCTTGGCTTTCTGCCATGAGGGTGGTGTCATCTGTGTATCTGAAGTTATTGATATTTCTCCCGGCAGTCTTGATTCCAGCTTGTGCTTCATCCAGCCTGGCTTTTCGCATGATGTACTCTGCATATTAAGTTAAATAAGCAGGGTGACAATATACAGCCTTGACATACTCCTTTCCCGATTTGGAACCAGTCTGTTGTTCCATGTCCAGTTCTGCCTACATGAAAAATGACCACCTTCACTAAAATAAAAATGAACAGAAATAACAACCTTTAATATACTTTTTTTTTTCCTATTGATCAATTGAGCAAAGAATTTTTCAGAAAATAACTCTCAGGGTTTGTAAGCAATCACTGATAGGAAGGCAAATGGCCATTCTGAAAGGAAGCTGGCAATGTGTGTCAAGAACTGTACAATTTTTCATTCTAGAATATAATTTTCCATAAAGGGTTAGGAAGATAGAAGAATTTAGTACGAGATAAAGGTGACATTTCAAATGAACAAAGAGAGACTTTCATTTTTGGTGATATTTAGGTCTGGAGGACCTGGAAGATCTCCAGTTATAAAAAATATCTAGAAATGTTGGGTTAAATATAACAAAATGCCTAACTGAGCTCCAAAGATAAAAATGGAATGCCCCAGAGGCCAAGCAATGAGAATGACTGAAAACCAGAGGCACAGATGAGCTGACACTGCTAATGCCCCACTGAGATTAACAGTTTGAATAATCTAAGACTCCTGGTTTAATGTTGAGGTGGGGACAGGACACCAAGCCTATTGGCTGTGTGGGTGTGTGGAAGAGCGAGTTGAACCTGAGTCTCCCATGTAGTTGGGATCTTTGAAAGTTTAAACCTGGAGTTTAAACAGTCACAGTAGCTTTTAACTTTGAGACAACCTCATCCTTGCTTGACTTAACTCTTTCAAAGGCCAGTATCAAGAGGAAGGGTCTCAACCTCTGAGAATCTCTTCACCTGGAAAGCCCCTGCCGTAACACTCAGTTCATTCCCTGTATCACCCTTCAAGTTCTGATCAGTCAGTCAGTCAGTCAGTTCAGTCGCTCAGTCGTGTCCATCTCTTTGCGACCCCATGAATCGCAGCACGCCAGGCCTCCCTGTCCATCACCAACTCCCGGAGTCCACCCAAACCCATGTCCATTGAGTCGGTGATGCCATCCAACCATCTCATCCTCTGTCGTCCCCTTCTCCTCCTGCCCCCAATAGCTGGTCTGAACTCCAAGAAGTTGTCATGATAAGATATATTTGCGTTCTCTCTTTTTCCTGTAGTCCATTATGTGATCAATTTGTCAGGTCTATCAGTGTTTGAAATGTGATCCTGCCTCAAGGAAATTATCCCACAAATTGCAGGATACTCATAAAAATTCCCAATCATAAATAATAAGTGTATGCAATATGATTTATTTCTAATATAAAGAAAAATTGGAAGCTGCCCCATGTCCAAAAAGAATCGAATGGTTAACTGAACATAATGTAGCCATTAAAAGGAATTAAGTTGATCTCCATGTATGAAAATGAAAAGGATGTCCATACAACATATTATTGAGTTTTTAAAAGGCAAGCTATAGAACAACATTGTTCAATAGAAGTGGAATGCAAACCACATAGTAATTTCAAATTTTCTAAAGGGAATATTTTTAAACGTCAAAAAAATAGAAATAGATGAAACTAATTTCAGTAATATACTTTGTTTCATCCAATAGATTCAAGTATCATTTAAGCATGTAGTCAATATAGAATTATTGGTATTTTACATTATTTATGTAAGTCTTTGAAACATGATGTGTATTTTGCACCAACAACACATCTCAATTCAGATAAAGCACATTTCAAGTACTCAATTGCCACTTAAGAACAGTGATTACAATAAGAGACAGTGAAGCTGCAGAGTGAACATATAGTATATATATAATTTTGAACAACTCAAAAACCAGCTGTACAAGTACTGTGTAGACATAGAAGACACTTGGAAAGATAACCAAGAAATGGCTCAACTGGCTGTCTATGAAACGGGATTATGAAGAAAGAAGTTTTTAAGAGTTCAGTTCATAAACATCTGAATTTGAATTTATTATATGATTATATATTATACTTTAATTACTAGAAGAGGTAAAGCAAAATGTTTGCTGCCTTCAATGCAGTAAGTCCATGTATAGTAAAATTTACATTAAGGAGATAATAAAATGTATGAACTGATATTTACATACAATGATGCTCTTGGCAGCATTTCTTACAATAGTAAAGGCTAGACTCCACATCATGTCCAACAATAGAAAAATTATTCAATAAATTCTGATAATTCTCTATGATGGAATGTTTTTCAGAACATGAGAAAATATTCATGATATAATTTAAAAATTCACAATGCAAAACTATCCATAATATGGTCCAGCAGCTCTACACCAAGGCAAATATTCAAGAGAATTGAAAACATATGTTCATACGAAAACCTGCATGTAAGTATTAATAGCAGCATTATTTCTAATAGCCAAAAAGTGGAAACAACCCAAATGTCCAGCAGCTGGTGAACAGATGAACAAACAAATATATTCACACAATGGTCTACTATTCAGCAATAACAAGGAATGAAGTACTGAAACATGCTACAACTTGGGAAAACATTTGCTAAGTGAAAGAAGTCAGACATGAAAGACGACATACTGTATGATTCCATTTGTGTGAAACATCAGGAATAGGCAAATCCATTTGCTAAGTGAAAGAAGTCAGACATGAAAGACGACATACTGTATGATTCCATTTGTGTGAAACATCAGGAATAGGCAAATCCATGGAGACAGAAAGTAAATTAGTGGTTGCTGGGGGCTAAGAAGAGGAAAATTGAGAGGCGCTAGTTAATGGGTATGGAGTTTCTCTCTGGAACAATGAAAAAAATGTCTTGGAATTAGATGGTGGTGATTGTTGCACAATGTTGTGAATGAATTAAAAATCACTGAATCTTATACTTTGAGATGGTGAATTTTATGTTACACAATATTTTTTCTCAATTAAAAAAATATGTACAGAGAACAAGACCCCAACTTTGTAGGGAAAAAGTAAAACTAATGTATTAAGAGTGGTGGTAGATAATAAATGCTTTTAAATTTTTCTGATTTTCTCCAGCACACATATATTTTAAATGGAGGTGGTGGTAGAATAAACGTGTTTAGGAAAGAGTAGTCTTCTCTCTTGACAAGATCTATGTGTTTTGGAAACAGCATCATGTTCTCACTTGGCAACCTCACCAAGGGTGATAGTTCCAGTCTGAGAAGTATATGTCTATCTGTAAAATGTTTAACTGTATTTAGTAAAATGAGCCATTTGCCTATGTATAGTGTGCCAAGTAGCAGACCTAAACCTTTCCTTTTCTGTCTTTTAGATGTTTTAGACATAGCTTTTTGAAACAAAGCAGTCTGGGTTGTCTAGCTCAGGGCTCATGGCTTCATAACCTAAATTTTCTTCGACGTGGCTGGCTTCCTGCATCTGCCTGGTGCTTCTGCTTCTCCACTGGTGAGAGGAAGTGGTAAATGCTTGCTTCAGTGGAGTGGGGAAGCAACTGCATTAGGTGAATTTTTCAAAGCACTAGGAGTTGGAGGGAACATATGTATACATATGGCTGATTCTCACTGTTGTATGGCAGAAGGCAACAAAACATTGTAAAGCAATTAGCCTCCAATTTAAAAAATAAAGACATCAATAAATGGAGGGAAAAGAAGAAGATGGAAGGACCAGAGAAATAAAAGGTTATTCAACCCCAGTGGAGACTCATACCACCAATAAACAGCTGAAGAAGACAGAGCTTATGAAACAACTCTCTGTCTCTCAATAAGTAAACAGATAGGATTTGAGCCATGGGGTCACTGAGGTTTCTCTTAACCCTTGGGTGGATGATACTTTTCATAGGCTCACAGGAATTCTGAGATGTCTGCTGTGCTGGCTTAGCAAAAGTTTTTGTTTAGATCTCACCTGATATCTTATTTTTCCAATAACTCCATGACAGGAAAATTAAGAATTCACAGCATAAGGATAAAATTGCACAGGTTTTGGTTGCCTTAGATACCCTGTACTTTTAAAATATTTATGGAGTGGGCCTTCATTTACTCTAGCTGCACAGTTTGTTCTAACTGGAGTAGAACTTTGTGGACTAACAAGGAAAGGAGCCACAGATGTAGGAATTAAATAAGCAGGCTGCTGAACAAGTTGTACAGCATGATCTCAGCTGTGTTTTGAAAATATATACAATTCTGTATCTATGTATCCATCATCTAATCTATCTACTGTCTATCACCTATCCATTTATCATCTGTAGATCTATTGATCTACTATCATCTATCTATCTTGATGAATGGATAGAAATGGCCAGATCATTACCACTTTCTGGCCCTTGCAAGACTCTCACTTTTTACTCTATAGATTTCTGTACTATTAACATTTTAATAGGTCATTTTGTCACAAAAAATGATTTAATAAAAATAAGGAAGCTGTGGTACATATACACAATGGAATATTACTCAGCCATTAAAAAAATACATTTGAATCGGTTCTACTGAGATGGATGAAACTGGAGCCCATTATACAGAGTGAAGTAAGCCAGAAAGAAAAACAACAATACAGTATACTAATGCATATATATGGAATTTGAAAGATGGTAACGATAACCCTATATGCGAGACAGAATAAGAGACACAGATGCATAGAACAATTTTATGGACTCTGAGGGAGAAGGTGAGGGTGGGACGTTCTGGGAGAATAGCATTGAAACATGTATATTATCATATGTGAAACAGAACACCATTCCATGTTCGATGCATGAGACAAGGGCTCAGGGCCGGGGCAATGGGATGACCCAGAGGGATGGGATGGGGAGGGAGGTGGGTGGGGGGTCCAGGAAGGGGAACACATGTAAACTCATGGCTGATTCATGTCAATGTATGGCAAAAACTATTACAATATTGTAAAGTAATTAGCCCCCAACTAAAATAAATAAATTTATTAAAAAAAAAAAATTACCAACTGTAATCCTAACTACCTCTCTGACAATCCTTTCAAACATCTCACAAATTACCTGGAAAGAGTTAACACAGACAATTCCAGAAGGCTGAAGTGTTCAAATTCCTGATTTGGTGGTGGAGGTGGAGGCAGGGTTAGAGGTAGAAAGCACCAAAAAGTGAGGAGGGGAGGAAAGAAGAGAGCTGGTTGCTCCGTTCTTACCTGCACCAATAGCATGAGCGTTTCAGGCCCAACGCCCATTTGTGGGACTATTTCAGGCATCAGAGGTTGCATCTGAATTCACCGTCACTGTCACTTGTCAAAGAACTTAGGCAACTTCCTGGTTTGGCTGCTTGGAGGCTGCTTCTCCTTTACTGGGAAGGTAAAATCTCAAGTCTCAGCTAACCTTGTGATTTGGGATGCATGTTTTTTTTCTTTGTAGTGTATGGACTTCTTTTTCCACAGGGCAGTAAGCTGCTTATAGAATAGGGCTTTATTTTTACTAATGATAATATTAACACTAAATTTCTAACAATATGGAATGGTTCTTCCTAGTTATTCTTTGCACAGGACAAGACACAGTCTGTTGAAGTGTAAGGAGACTCTTCCTTGCATGGAAAGGAAGGGATACCTACGCTTTCCTTGTTTAACATTAGTTTTCATGTCATTCTTCCTTGGTTTTGCTGAGAGCATGGTTAAATTTTCATGGTGATGATGTAGCACATAGTGAATCTCACAGTAGATAAGCATTCAATGAAACACTCTGCTAATATTGTAGAATGGTTATTTTGCTTATTTTCTATCTGAGTGAAAAGTCTTAAAATTGCCCTCATTCATTCAAAGCTACTTTACATGTGAAAGAAGTTTGAAAAGAGATGTCTGGCAAAGTCACCCCAATGTTTAGGTCCAACTGTAGCTGCCCCACTGGACTGTATCTGTTCTTAGATTCACAGTGACCCCTTCTTTTCCCCATAGCCTTTGCTAGTCTTGGACCCATACGTGATTCAGATGCAGGACCATGGCAGCCTCCCCTCAGTTCTGGATATGCATGTCAACATTGCTGGGAGAAGCTCCGTGCTGGGAAAAGTGAAAAGCAGGAAGGCCAGATGGTCCGTGAGGCCCTCGGACATGTCCAACAAAACTTTCAATCCCATCCGGGCCATTGTAGACAACATGAAGGTGAAGCCAAATCCAAACAAGACCATGATTGCTTTGTCGATTGGTGAGTTGAGTACACTTAACCAAGAGGCAGGCATTGTTCCTCTCACCCCCATCCTCATGGGTTGGGCGGAGAGGATGGAAGTGGAGGGTGAGTCTGGGTACGGGGCGTGGAAGAATAACCTCTTGGTGGTTCTTGAAAAGGGGACCCTACTGTATTTGGAAACCTGCCGACAGATCCTGAAGTTACCCAAGCAATGAAAGATGCCCTCGATTCAGGGAAGTATAATGGCTATGTCCCCTCCACTGGTAAGTTCTCCCCGAGACTCTAATCTGGCAGTTTCCAAATCTTCTGTGCTCTTTTGCCAGGAATAAATTTCTAGCAGTTCTCTTTCCTTCCCTGATGCATAATTCCTAAGGAGAGGCTAAGATAATACGGCTGTTGAATTTGGGGAAAGGAGTCTCAGAATGCTTAACCTCAAGCCATCAAGGTCTAACTTATTTCCTGGTTTCCTCTGGCATTACGGCACCTCCCTGCTCTAGGTTCCCATTACACACTCTGCTCAGATAATGCTCCTATCCTGTCATTGCTCATTCTCCACGGAGGCCTTGAGTTTGGCTGCAGCTGCTTCTTGACAGAGCCGTCTAGCTCCTAAATCAGTTTACTTATTACCCTATGTAAATACTTCTTGGCGTTATTTCTCCTCCTCTGCACATTCAAGATTTATTTTAATTATGGTCCTGGTCACACTCTCAATGTAACTGTGTTTGTTTCAAGGCAAAAACAAGCAAACAAAAACAATAGCAAAGAATGAGTTGTTCTATTAGAGGACAGAAGGTTGTTTAAGACAGGAATAATTTTATTTAGGTGTAACTCTCTCCATGTATTGAACATTCCTACCCTAAGCATTTAGGTAAAATAAGTGATTCCTTGACTTTGTTTCCGTGTCACACACTTCCCCACTGTGTGTATGTGTAGAATAAAAATCAGCTTCATGCTAAAATAGAATTTAAAAACACTTTAAAGAGATATCAGGGACATGATTTTTAGGTTGATTATTTACATTTTATACAGCTTCATAAATAAAAATCAAAACAAAATAAGACCAAAAGTTAGTTATAAAAAGAGTTTATACATAGTGAAAGGGAATATGAAGAAGAATATATATATGTATAACTGAATCACCTTGCTGTACAGCAGAAACTAACACCACATTGTAAATCAACTATACTTCAATACAATTTTTAAAAATCTTTATTATGACTTTTATATTCAAAGTATTAAGAAACTGATTTAACCTGAAACCTAAAACCAAGTCTCCATTTGACAAATACTCAAAGGATATGAACACTTCATGCCAAAGGTTATCTGTGTTTTTTATTAGTAATTAAGGAAATGCTGATTAATTTCAAGAGAACTGTCTGTACCTATTAAGTTAACAAACACTAGGAAATAATGCCTCTAGCCTTGGTAACTGAAGATAATCTTTTTGGACCGCAATCCTGTAAAACATAATAATTGGTATGAAACTGTCTATACTTCAAGCTTGCAAGCCAACATTGGAAACATTGCATGAGAATATAAAAGGAAAATATTTTAATTTAAATATAATATAAAAGGAAAATACTAATAGGTATACAATACAATGCGAAAAAGTTAAAATGAACCCAATTTAACGAACTCATTAATTACAAGTTTTCAGAAAATATAATCCCTGGAAGGGATTTAAGAATAATCTAAATCCTGTATTTTCAATTAAATAATCTAAAAGAAAATAAAACATAATCACAGTAACTAAGATGCTGCAGTGTATTTTATAGTTTGGTGAACTCCTTTTGTTATTATTTATACATTTGTGTGCTCATTTTAAAATTGTAAGGTATAAAGTTAATCTCCTTTAACTATAGTGACTGACAGCTGAACCGAATGGTATGTGCTCTGATCTGGGACAGAAGGTAGCCTTGAAGCCCTGTGACTTAAGGGCATCGCTGTCAGTTGTGGGATGAAAACTTCTAGTTTTCTCCTTCTGCTCTTTTCTCTCAGGCTGCTTATCCAGTCGGGAGGAAGTTGCTTCTTATTACCACTGTCCCGAGGCACCACTGGAAGCTAAGGTGAGCCCTAGACAAGGTGCCAGCTCTAAAACAATACCAGGCAAACTCTACCCTTTCTTTCTGTTCCATGACGAATAAGGGTTTCAAGGGAAACAAAAACTAAGAATAATTTCCCTTTGGCAATTCCAGGACTTTTTATATGAAAGTGAAAGTGAAAGAAAGTGAAGTCGCTCAGTTGTGTCTGACTCTTTGCAACCCCATGGACTGTAACCTACCAGGTTCCTTTGTCCATGGGATTTTCCAGGCAAGAATTCTAGAGTGGGTTGCCATTTCCTTCTCCAGGAGATCTTCCCAACCCAGGGACTGAACCCGGGTCTCCCGCATTGTAGGCAGACGCTTTACCATCTGAGCCACTAATCAGTGATTATATTTAATGTAATTATAGTATGATAATAACATTGCATACAACTTATGTGGTGTCTGTCTCAAGGAGGCTCAAAGGACTCAGAGGTCACCCTATATTTGATTCTCTGCAAAAGATCATTGAAAAACAGTAATTCATAAATCCCAAATAATTGAAAATTTTAATTTTACCAATAGGGTCTTTTATTAATCTGTATTTCCCTTCGCTTACCTAAGGTCATTTAGATGGGAGGATCAAGTTTCCATGGTATATTGGACTGATGGCAGGGTCAAGTTTAAATGCCCTCCACCCTGTTTATAGGGTGATAGGGTCGAGGTCAACATTTCTTAACACTAAGGGGAACCCTTTGTATTTCAGAAGAGAGCCAGGCTTCAAATCTCTGGTCAAAAGTAAATAAACAACCAGGTGAAAAAGTCCAAGGTCATAATGATCTCTCATGGAGGTCTGCTGACTCACAGCCAACCTGTCCTTTTTAAAGTGATTTATTTCTTTTAAGTGGCCAGCATTTTCAACAACCTCTAGATATGGACATATATAAACATATTCATTTCTTTCAATTTTGGCCTAGTACAGTCCCCACTACTTTACATAGGATTTTTAAAAGTAAGCTTATTTTTGCTTCCCACTCACTCATCTGATAATCTCTTTTCTCCTGTTGCTGTTGGAACCCTTAACAACACGAAACTTTTCTTCACAGGATGTCATTCTGACAAGTGGCTGCAGTCAGGCTATTGAACTGTGTTTGGCTGTGTTGGCCAACCCAGGGCAAAACATCCTAGTTCCGAGACCTGGCTTCTCTCTCTACAGAACTCTGGCTGAATCTATGGGAATTGAGGTCAAACTCTACAATTTATTGGTAAATGACTTTTTAATTTTAGATACAAATGCTCAATTACTACTTCATAAAAAATACATGACCATTATCTTAGCAGAGAAAGATCTGGAAAGTCTGAGGCCACAGACACATTTTGTGACTTATATTATACCTTTGAGTGAAGTGAGTAGTCTTCCTAAGTTTTTCAGAATCATCTTGATCTCATTGTTTTTTCCCTCCCCAGCCAGAGAAGAATTGGGAAATTGACCTGAAACAACTAGAATCTCTGATTGATGAAAAGACAGTTTGTCTTATTGTCAACAATCCATCAAACCCTTGCGGGTCAGTGTTCAGTAGACATCATCTCCAGAAAATTTTGGCAGGTAAGTCCAACAGACTTCACTTGACAGGAAAGAAGATGGGGATGGAATCCTTTAGCTGTTTCCTAGAGTGAGAAAGAAGTCCTTCACTAAGTTCCGAGACTAGAATAGAGGTCGGAGGGCTCCAGTGGGGTCCCTGGTGAGTGGTGTGCCACTGGAAAGGTAGAAAGAAGGAGAAAAAGACTTGCCTCTTTATCACTCCCATCATGTAGAAGAAAGGATTTGAAATATCTAGTTAATTAAACAGCAAATTTAGGCTCTGTACCCTGGAAGAGTATGAGAAGAATTTGTAGTTCTTAAAGAGGAAGACAAAACCCACAAACATGAAGTGTAAAGTATAAGCCCAGATAAACATTTAAGTGCTAAGGCAATTCACATTAAAAATGACATCAGCATGGTTCTCTTATTTTCAGTGGCTGCAAGGCAGTGTGTCCCCATCTTAGCTGATGAGATCTATGGAGACATGGTGAGTCTTGGGTAGGATCTAATTGTTTCATTCATTCCCTAGAGTCAGAGGTTGTACATATTACTGGGCTGGGACTAGTTTCCTTATTTTAGGCTTCTTTTAACCCAGACAAGACACCAGGTTAAATATTTTTGGATAGTTCCCTTTGAAGCTTCTTGAGATCCCAGTCATGCTTCAGGGTAGAAAGAGCCTGTAAATCTGAGGCCCTGTGCTTAAAGATATAAGGAAAATCTGGGGAGGCATGGGATTTGGAGGGAAGCCAGAAAACAACTGTAAGAAGCACCTCTTCTCCTCAGGTGTTTTCAGATTCCAAATTTGAGCCTCTGGCCACCCTCAGCAGCAATGTCCCCATCCTGTCCTGTGGAGGGCTGGCCAAGCGCTGGCTGGTTCCTGGCTGGAGGATGGGCTGGATCCTTATCCATGACCGAAGAGATATTTTTGGCAATGAGGTGAGTGTATATATATATTCTAAATATTTATTTGTTTGCTTACTTATTACTTGCTTACTTTATCTCACAGTGGTGGTACAGATGTGAGGTTTTTCTTTCTTGGCCCTGTAGTTCTGTGTGCCCGGAAAGACACTGGGTAAAGATAGTACTAGTTATTCCTCTCCAGAACTCAGTTTTTCTGTGTTGGTGAGGAAGTTACATCTACCTCCAATTTTATTGCCACAAAAAAAGAAGCAACAAGCAGTAATGATCCCTAATACTATTTGTGGGCTTACAAGGTGCCAGTGCTTTATATACTTTATTTCAATGTAATTCTCCCAACAACCCTGTGAGGCCAATATTAGTATTATCTCCATGTTACAGCTGATAAAAATGAACTCAGATAGGTTATATAATTTTCTCAGAGTCACAAAGTCAGTGTGTGGCAGAGCTGGGCTACAAACCCAGGTGGTCTGATTTAAAAATGACAGGAGGCACCACCATGTCTCCAGAGATCAAAAACTAACAACCCTAACTCTGCCTAGATAGGAGATAACAAAAAAAAAAATAAATAAAAATAAACACTTTATAGAAAGAATGGTCAGAACAAGAATCTCCACAGCAGGGATGCTTAAGAAAGGCTAAATAATGTGTTTGCTGGGGGGCTTTTAGATCCGAGATGGGCTGATGAAGCTGAGTCAACGGATCCTGGGCCCCTGCACCCTTGTCCAGGGAGCTCTGAAAAGCATCCTGTGTCGCACCCCTCAAGAGTTCTACCACAACACTCTAAGCTTCCTCAAGGTAAGGGCAGCCTGTGGCCTTCCATTCGGGGAGTCAGGGAATGCCTCCAGTGGAATTTTGCGCCATTATGGGGCTTCCAAACCAGAAGGTGGCATCATTGTCAACATTCATCCATACATTTCTCTAACTTCTGGCAATCCATTCTGCTCCTGGCCTAAAGCTATGAGTGGGCAGAGTTTTTTTTCTTGTTAACTCCTTATGCCAGCAGAGCAAACCTAGTTTCCCCGCCTTTGATGTGGGCTCTCTTTTTAATGATCCACTTTTTCTTTAGCTTAAGTTTTCATCCTTGATGTCTCTGCTTCTTCTCATAGTCCAATGCGGATCTCTGCTATGGGGCATTGGCTGCCATCCCTGGACTTCGGCCCATTCGCCCTTCTGGGGCCATGTACCTCATGGTGAGTATGTGGGCGGCAGGTGAGGGAAGCCAGTCTGTAGGGCTCACAAAAACAACCAGATGGGCTCCTGAGCCATTCAGTTTAGGAACTGCCTTGATCTGAATTGTCCCACTGACGTGGTTTAAACTCAGTGCTAAAAAAAGAAAGAAAAAAAACCCCTCTTAAAATGAAAACTCTTCAATACAGACAATTATTTTATATGCAGATACAGAGATGATATGACAAAAATAAGAGGCTTTCCACACTACTGTAGCTCTCAACCAGGAGAGATCTGGTTCCCTCGGAGTGTTTGGGGCTATATAGGAATGTTGTTTGTTTCAGAAGGACTGAAAGGTGCTATTGGCATCTTGTGGGCCAGCAATGCTGAATATTTTTCAATGGGCAGGGTTGTTCCATGCAATCAAGACTAGCCTGGCCCATAGTACCAATAGTGCCTTTTTTTTAAGGAGCACTAGCATCCTATTTTCAGCTTTCATTTATCAGCATCCAAGAAGGAACCCTTCAGTAAACTAAAATATTAATATGAATATACCCTCTCTTCCCTATGAGAAATTCCACAAGCTCATAAGAGCAAGAACTCTTAGTTATCAGTAGTGGAGTTCCAAGATATTTTTTTAAAGCAGTCCCTGCCTTGATTTCTGGCATAGGGAGTTGGCCTGTTTTTCCTCCTCCTGATCAGTTTGCCTCTCCCTGTTATTGGTATAGGTTGGAATTGAGATGGAACATTTCCCAGAATTTGAGAATGATGTGGAGTTCACGGAGCGGTTAGTTGCCGAGCAATCTGTCCACTGCCTCCCAGCAACCGTGAGTGCCTACATCTCTCTCAGGTTTCTCTAGAAACTCTCAGTGGTATATAGTGCCTTGGTAGTTCTCCCTGAGCTGGTCTTTAGCCTTTTCCTCCCCCAACAAAGTGTACAGTTGGCCTTTATATGTGCAGGTTCCGTATCCAAGAATTCAACCAACTGGGGATGGAAAAATATTAGAATAAAAAAAATTCCAGGAAGTGCCCCAAAGCAAAACTTGAATCTGCTGCAGCCTGGCAACTATGTACATAGCATTTACATTTTATTAGGGTTTATAAGTAACCCAGAGATTATTTAAAGTACACAGGAGGATGTATGTAGGTTATGCAAGTACTATGCCATTTTATATACGGAACTTGAGCATCCTTGGATTTTAGTACTCTTGGAGGTTATGGAACCAACCCCCCTATGGATACCAAGGGACTACTGTATTCTCTTTTGAAAAGATTCTCACTGGTGGGTGTCATGACCTCTATTTAAAATTTATTTCTTCCCCATCATTATCCCATCTGATTCAGGAAGAAAAATTGCAACTGGACATTCTAAGTGAGAAGAAATCAAGCTTGTCCCACAAATTCCTTTTAAGATAAATTAACTCAGTTACTGGTTCAGCATCCTAGTGGCGGGAACTGATAGCCCTGGGTAAATGGTGTTGCTGTCTCTTGCTGATTAGGGCCCTGGCCATATTAGCATAGTCTAGTCACTGATTCAACTGCTCTGAGAATAATAGGCTTTTATTTTTGCAGTGCTTTGAGTATCCAAATTTCTTCCGAGTGGTAATCACAGTCCCTGAAGTGATAATGCTGGAGGCCTGTAGCCGGATCCAGGAGTTCTGTGAACAGCACTACCATTGTGCTGAAGGGAGCCAGGAGGAATGTGACAAATAGGATGGAGTCCATTCTCCTGAGTACGTGTCCTGTCTGGCCGGGGAAACTGGACTGAGCCCTGCTGCCCCTCCAGAAATCAGGTGCTCCTGCGAGGAGAGGAGCCTCACAAATACCACGTCAAGGGCGGAGAATTGCTCTGGCTTTCCCCCAGCTATAGCCACACACACACACTCTAAACCCGATTTCATCTCACTGCGCTCTGCTGGAGTGACTCACCAATTCATTAATCCGTCCCTCTCCCATTTGACTTCCTCCTTTTAGCTTGAGAGTACCAGGTGAACAAAGTTGCCCGGGAAACAGCAGGGACAAGAAAATCAAGAGCTTAGGATTCGAGAAACAAAAGATTGAGGGAACTCGTGCCCCCAACGATTTCCTCTTGTTCTAAGTAAGAACACACTCTCTCTAGTCAGGTTTGAAGCCCAACTCTTCTGGCTCACTTCAGGTATACCTCACTGTATGCAATAGTGCTAGAAGGAAAGAAGTTGAGGACACATTTGGTTAATTCTAAACGCATTAAGAAAATTTGCCAGTTTGAAGGATACATTACAGAAATGTGTTGATTTTTGGTAGAGAATTATTTTTGTGACACAAATAAATTTAATTGATAGAGTTTCTAACTATAGATGTATATATATCAGGCTTTCTTAAAATGAAGGCATATCTGTACTAAAAAAAAAAAGGAATCAGAGGACCTTCCAGAAATGCTGCTGTGTAAGGGCCAGAATTATCCTCACTTATCACTGTTATACAATCATTATTACTTTTGCTGTAACAATGATACTGATTTATTGATATATATATATTATCTTTTCATATGTTTTCTAAGAAACATTTATATTGATAAGGTCTTTTATTTTGCCAAGGGCATAAATTATTGTTTTTCTTTTTTTATTTTAATAAATTTTACTAAGCATTCTCTTCTGTGGTGCCATTTTTCTCCTCTGTGGGGAATTTCTATCCCCAGGTGCTGCTTATTGCTCAACCTGGTTGATGTATTACCCACTAGGTTTCATTTATTTCTTTGTTGTCTAGATCCACTAACCACTTACTGGGTAACAAGTTGAACTGGTTCAGCTAACCAAGAGAATGAGGTGTGTCCAGGATTTTTTCAGTATGAGCTTTTTGTCTGCAGATCCTCTTAGGCACAGTTGCCTACTTTTTTTTCCTCACCATTTCCCTTGGAGGAGGGAACCTGAAGTTATCTTACAAGGTTTAGGGGAAGGAATGTATCATAATCATTCTGGAGATTGCTTACTAAGGGATGTTTTCCTTGTCTAAAATAGGAACTTCGAGTCCCAACCCTGCCAACCACACTCAATTAACTTCCTTTACAAAAATAAACATCAAATGTCCCCTTTCAATCTAGTTGGACTTCAGTGAAATAAACTAAAATTTACCCTTCAATTTTCTTCAGCAAATCCAAAAGGAATATACAAATGATTGAGATGATAAAAATTTGTTTCCTGTATGCCAACCCTGCCGACTTTTCGAAAATTCCTGACTCCTCTTTTCCTGTACTTCCCGCCCCAATTCCCAAGGATGTTTGTCCAGAAATAAACAGGAAAACTTGGTGGTTTACACAAAAGGTTTTATCTTCACACATAATGTATAATTCTATCCAGCATTACGGCATCTAGACAGACGTTTTAAGTTTCCAAATTTCCTTGATATCTACATTTTGGTAAGGGAGTCAAACGAACATTCAAAGATTAAAACACACACACATACTGGACAAATTTCAAACAATGCAAAAACAAAAACAAAAAAACCCAAAACATTCATGCCCATCCTTCAGCCACCCATTTATCTCCTGATGTAATCACAGTAGCAGTTGCTGTCCAATTCTTCGAGATTATTCTGTGTACATGTAAATGTTTGCATGAATTTTTCCTTTTTTTCTTTTTTTTTCTTCAAAGTTAACTATTACTTGGTCTTCCCTGGTGGCTCAGACGGTAAACAATCTGCCTGCAATTCGGGAGACCTAGGTTCAATCCCTGGGTTGGGAAGATGCCCTGGAGGAGGGCATGGCAACCCACTCCAGTATTCTTGCCTGGAGAATCCCTATGAACAGAGGAGCCTGGTGGGCTACAGTCCATGGGGTCGCAAAGAGTCGAACACGACTAAGCGACTAAGCACAACTTTCTAATTCAGCTTCCTATGGAAATCAAAGGAGGGATGACGTTTCTGAGGTGTCCATCACATCATGAGTGATCCTAGATAAAAAAAAAAAGAACCACTGGCCGGGGCTGCTTCCAAACAAGATTAAAATTCTCAAGAGACAATTTCCAGCCGCTTCGCGGGTGGCGAGAGCAGGGAATCCGAGTATCCGAGGATAAAACGAAGGATGCGTTAACAGTTTGGAGACAAGGGCTCGCGGCTGTGAATTCTAACCAGCTCATCGTTTACCCGGTAACTGGCGAGTTATCACGGACCCGATACCACAAACCATCCCACTCTAGTCCCTAGCAACCACGAACGACCGGGTGTGGGCAGGGTGGCGGCTTTCGAAGACCAGGGTTAGGGAGTGAAGTGGTGGGAGTTGTGGATAGTGAGGGAAAACAACAACAACAACAACAAAACCCCCACGCCTGCGCAGGCGCAGATGAGAGGGTGGGGGCGGGGCGCGCCGCATTGCTCACGGCGCATGCGCAATCTTGGGGCTGGGTCACATGCTGTGGAAGCAGACGACGGCCGTAATTCGTATCTGTAGGTGAGGCGGTTACTTCTCCTCAGTCTTCTGTATTGTTTCCTCTTTAGCCTGTTTCCTGACTGCACGCCTTGAGAGAGTCCCTTCCTCCTCCTCCCCCTTCCCTCCTTTCGGGCCCGTCAGATGAGGCTTCCAGCAAGTCGACAAGTCATCCCTAGGTATTGCGAACACCTGAACCTATTCCTAGCTCAGGGCAGGTGCCAATAAGTTCCCTGAGTTGTGAAACGGAAAAAGAAATTCCCAGTAACTGTTGTCAGTTTTCAAAAGTATGGTCCCTGGAACTTTTCTTCAAAGAATCTTGCTTTTCACGGTCCCGAGTACCTGACATAGGTATTTGGATTTCTACTGAGCCAGAAAGATGAATCCTCCGCTGAACTCCACGCACACCACACGTTACTGTGCTTGGGGGACCTAATTTTAAGTTACCTAAAGGTTGAATTACTGAATTCTTTGGAGAAGTGAATTCCAGAGACATGTTATTCATGCTCTTACTTTAAACAGTTTGCAGATGGGTTTCATGTGGTGACATAGAAACCTCAAATCTGGATTCTCTCTGTGGGTCGGATTACTGCACAGCACTTTCTGAAGAAATGGTCGCTTTCTGATATTCCAGTTGAGGTGTATTATGTAGGAAGGAGGTGATGCCAGTTCTGGGAAGAAAAGAGTCTGCAAACGAGTATGTGGGTCTTAATTTTTGTCAACGTTTCAGGCACAGAAAACAGTTCTTGCTCCTTGAGACATTTACTCATTTGAAAATTGAAATGCGAAAGTACATTATCCCCTATTTAAAAAATAAAACCACAGGGACGTCTTGCTTTAGCAGCACATGTGCTAAAATTGGAACAATATAGAAAAGATGAGCATAGTACCAGCAATCCGAATTCAACAGCAGATTTGGCCAAGTGGGATTTATTCCTGGAATATGAGAATGGTTCAACACATGAAAAAAATCAATCAATGAAATAAAACACAGAATGAAGGACAATCATACCGCCATCAACACAATTTTAGAATACCCCTCAATGCCCCTTCTACCCGTCTTTTCTGTTATTAAAACTCCTGGCTTAGGACCACTTCTCATGTGAATTTCTCAGCTTGGGGTTCCAGACCATTCAGGTAGAATCCAATTGAACACCAAATCCATGTGAAGGAATGCCTATGGTAACAGATTCTCATGGGAGAGGTTTTTTTTCTTCCAAAAGGCAGACCAAGAGATATTAATTTTTAATTCATCCTTTTGTTCAAGCTTAGCGTTTGGAGGGTCCTGATTTCATGCAGAGTTTAAATTCCGACTTCCTGCCTTACTTGGGCCTAAGGCCTCCTCTCCACATCTTAAAATCCAAACCTCTTGATTACTGAGATGTGTGCTGGGTTCAGTTGCTCAGTTGTGTCTGATTCTTTATGATCCCACGAACTGTAGCCCACCAGGCTCCTCTGTCCATGGGATTTGTCTGGCAAGAATACTGGAGTGGGTTGCCATTTCCTCCTCCAGGGGATCTTCCCCACCCAGGGATCAAACTGGTGTCTCTTGCATTGGAAGGTGGATTCTTTACCACTGAGTCGCTTGGGAAGCCTGGTTGCTGAGATAGCACCAGCATAACCATACTCTTTTTTTTTTTAGTTATTATTTTTGGCTGCGCTGAGTGTTTGTTGTGGCATGCAGGGGCTTCTCTCTAGTTGAGGTGGGCAGGCTTCTCTTGTTGCAGAGCACAGGCTCTAGAGCAAGAGAGCTTCAGTACTTGTGGAAAGTAGGCTCAGTAGTTGTGGCATGAGTAGGCTTAGTTCCTGGACCAGGGATCAAACCCTCATCGCCTGTTTTGGAAGGCAGATTATTAACCACTTGACCTTTAGGGAAGTCCCAACCATACTCTTTTTTTTTTTCTTTCTAGTTTTTAGTTCTCTCCTTGTGATCCTTGAGAGGTACCCTTACCCTCTTGCAATATTAGCTCTGAATCTGAAAGCTTGTCTTTTAGATTTGATTTAACATATCTAGGTGTTTTAAAGCCCACGTATTTATTTTCACGTTATCTGGTTTGTGTTATTGTTATAGAAATTCCCATACTTTTAGGTTCCTCCCACCTCATGCTTCCTCCTTCCATTCTTTTCCCCTGGAATTCTTCTTCCATGGCAGATAAAATTCTCTGCCATTCCCAAATTGTTGAGAATATTTCCTTCACCTTTTTTCCTTAAGTGTAACTTGGCTGTTTCCTGAAAGACAGTGCCATCCTTACAGCCTGTTCGAAATTGCTTTTTTTCTCATAGTCAGAAGTCTCATTTGAAAAGACCCTGATGCTGGGAAAGATTGAAGGTGGGAGGAGAAAGGGACAACAGAGGATGAGATGGTTGGATGGCATCACCAACTCAATGGACGTGAGTTTGAGTAAGCTCTGGGAGTTGATGATAGACAGGGAAGCGTGGTGTGCTGCAGTCCATGGGGTTGCAAAATGTTGGACACGACTGAGCGACTGAACTGAACTGAGAAATCTAACATACTGATTGTCCTCAGGATCTCTGTTCTCTGAGTCACACAATAACTATCCTTTAACATATAGGCTATAACACAACGTTGTAAATCAATTATACTCCAATAAAAATTAAATAAAATATAGTTATATTACTTTATACTCTTTCTGTATACTCTATTTACTTAGGGCCTTGACATGTGGGAAGTTTCAGTATTTCTGTGGATAATCCAACCAACACCTGTTAAGGCCTCCTGCCTATCTCAGACTGGAGGCGCTGTAAATCCTACCCCTATTATGGCCACCTACTCCCACAGCCACACCTTTGTTCCTTGTGGTGATCTTGAACTAGACTATTTTAGGAATCTTAAACCCTGATATGTAAGTAACTGCCTACAATTTGCTTGCCCTCCAGCTTGATCACAGTTTACACTTAGACATTATTCAACATTCTGGTCTCTCCACACTTTCCTCCCAAGTCCATCAACTCCCCTGCATTGTTGTTATTCTATTTTTTCCCCAGTATTTACCCCGTGATGCAGTACTCAGCCACATTCTTGCTAGCCACTTGAACTTCTCAGCTTCCTTAACTTTGTGTAGCATCTACTGTGGGCAGTTCTTTATCAGAAATTAATCTGACCCTGAACCCTCTCCATTTCTATACCTCACTCCCCACCAAAAAAAGGGTAAATTGGTGCTATTGGTGCATAGTCTCCAGCCTCACTTTGAAAGCCCTTTTACAAGTATTGAACTAGTGCTGCTTTAGAAGCCTTCAGTTGAAGATGGCAGAGCACAGAATGGAAGGAGCCCAAGTGCCTGAATTACTGCTTAGAAGAGAGGACCACATCAATGAGGATGTTTACTTCCCTCATCCGCTTCACCAGGGGGCATACAATACTAGTTTGTACCAGGATTGTTGATGCTAAATTCAATCACTTAGTTAAAGTGGTGTTACCTAACAGAGCTGTGATGGGGGATTAAATGAAAGACCCAGGGGGCCTGGTTCATAAACCTTACTTTTTCCCCATTCCCTGTCAGTCTTCACTTTGGGCAGATACACATTCTTGACTACACTTTCCCACCACAAGTGCCTCTTGGTGAAACTGGTAGTTATCACTAACTTGAGATTACTTAAAAAAAGATTTTATTATGAAACTTTCAGGAGACTTCCCTGGTGGTCTAATGGCTAAGACTCCCAATGCAGGGGCACAGGTTCAGTCCCTGGTTGGGGAACTAAGATCCCACATGCCACACGGTGCAATCAAACAAACAAATACACAAGTGTAAATAAAATTTAATTAAAAAAATATTTTCCTACAAAACTTTTAAAGTAGAGTAGTTTAATGGATCTCAGAGTGTTCATTAAAAAAAAAGATCACCATTTTGCCAATAAGTTTTGTAATTACTTTTGAGTTTTATGCTTTGAGCCTGTCTTTTCTTTCCCTAATACACAGATCCTGAATTCTACAGCGGGCATTTGGGAAAACTTCACTTATGAATTCTCCTTCTTCCATTAGTCCAGCTTGTGGGTAAGTGCTAATGATCAGTGCACACTGTTGGAGATAGTAGCACTGGTTCAGCATGTCCAGAAATGCAACATATTTCTCAAACTGTGCACTAGTCACCTGGGGGTCTTGTGATGTGACACATTCCATGGCTCTGGAATGAGGTCTGAAATCCTGCATTTCCAAACACACGTCTAGGTACTGCCAGTGATGCTGGTCTGAGAAAATGCGTTGAGTTGGGAAGTGTTCTTAGAAGGTGAAATCTTGATATTTGGGGTACACATGATGAGAAAGAAACATCTGATAAGAAGGAAACAAGCTAAGTAGTGCCCAGAAGTTCCTTCCAGCGCTTAAATTCTTTGAGTCTTTGCTCCTATCCTCTAGCAATTGCAGAAGTAACTAAGCACAATGGCCCTCCCTACTTCTGGGAAGAAGAAAAGCAGCTTGAATTAACGACTTAAGAGCCATGAAAAAACTGCAGTAAGTTTGATCCAGTTTCTTCTGTACAATTAATAGTCCTAGTGTCTAGTTCAAGGACTAGTGTCTAGTTCCACTGAAGCACGGCCCAGACTGTCACACAGACTTTTCCTTACCTTTTAAAATATTTGTTTCTGTAGGCAGGCAGATGTAGTTAAAGCACAGATGAACCAGTCTGTGGAGGCGTGGCCCCAAAATCTTTAATTCTTTAAACACCCAGGTGATGGAGACTAGGCAGAGTTTGTTATAGTCGTGAGAAATGAAAGGAGTGGCTGGAATGTTCCAAAATATTTGCTCATGATTTTATCTTTATTATCATGTTGGTGTAGAATTTGGTCAGTCAGCCACCACATACTAAGCATCTACTATGTGGACAAGCAAGGCAGAAATGTCCTAGTGATAGGGGAGACAGAAAATAAACATGCAAACAAATAACTAAGACAATTTCAGTTACTGAGATGTGTACTAAAGAATTGAAACAGATCCTGCTTTTCCTTGTTTCAGTCTTTACCTCCTTTTGTTTTAATTAAATTTTTTTTTTAATTTTATTTTTGGCTGTAAAGCATGTGGGATCTCAGTTCCCTGACCAGGCATTGAAGCCAGATCCCCTGCATTGGACACTTGGGGTCTTAACCACTGGACTGCCAGAGAAGTCCCTTTACCTCCTTTTTTTTCTTTCTTCTTTCTTTCCTCTGTTTTTTCCCTTTTCTGTCAGTCCTTCCCTTGAACCTTAATTGTCATTAGATCTTCAACATGGCTTACAAAGATGGCTCTCAAAAGTATTCTTTGAACTGCTACCAAAGTACTGGCAATTATGAGAAAGAGGCATGAATACCCCAACATATCCCATCCTTTTAAATCGCAATGTTTTGCAGCATTTACAGATAAAGAAAATTGCAACTTGGAACAATACCATAACCATATAACCCTCTCTTCTCCTCCCCTATAAAAACTCCTATTCTGCTTCAGCTCAGGGACTTAACTAATTTTGGGGTGTCACCTGACATGCATCAGCTGAATAGCTCAATTACTTTATTTTTTGTTCCCGGACAGAATGTAAAAGAGGCCATTTTCAGGGGGAGAGACTACTTTAATGGGGGTGGTCAGGGAAAATGTCTCTGAGGAGGATTCACTTGAATTGAGAGTAAATAATAATAATGTAATAATTTGGGGTAGAATGTTCTAAGTAGGAACCATACTTACAAAGTATAGGAAATCTGACAGAAAGAAGAGAACATGGATACAGGTGAGTGAGTGAGGAAAGTAGAGCCATGTGGGTTAGAAACCTAGAGATTTATGTTGTTTTTTTTTTTATGGCTTTATTAAGACATAATTCAGGGAATTCCCTGGTGGTCCAGTGGTCAGGATTCTGTACTTTCATTGCCAAGGGACTGGTCAGGGAACTAGGAACCCAGTGAGCCATGTGGCTGCCCACTCTCACTGCAAGCCCTGTGCTCAGTCACTCAGTCATGTCTGACTGTTTGTGACCCCATGGACTGTAGCCCGCCAGGCTCCTCTGTCCACGGGGATTCTCCAGGCAAGAATACTGGAGTGGTTTGCCATGCGCTTCTCCGGGGGATCTTCCCAATCCAGGGATCGAACCCCGGTCTCCCACATTGCAGGCAGATTCTTTACCATCTGAGCTACCAGGGAAGCCCAAGAATACTGGCGTGGGTAGCCTATCCCTTCTCCAGGGGAGCTTCCCAACCCAGGAATTGAACCAGGTTCTCCTGCATTGTAGGCAGATTCTTTACCAGCTGAGCCACCAGGGAAGCCCACCTCTAGCCCTAGTGAAGTGAAGTGAAAGTCGCTCAGTCATGTCTGACTCTTTGCGACCCCATGGTGCGACCCCATGGTCTATAGTATCCATAGAATTCTCCAGGCCAAAATACTGGAGTGTGTAGCTGTTCCCTACTCCAGGGGATCTTCCAAACCCAGGGATTGAACCCAGGTCTCCTGCATTGCAGGCATATTCTTTACCAGCTGAGCCATGAGAGAAGTCCAGTTTATTTTCTGTGTGTATGAATATGCCTATTCTTGCCATTTCATGTAAATGGAATAATACAATACATAGTCTTTTGTAAATAACTTTTCACTTAGCATAACACTTGCAAGGTTCATCCATGTTGTAGCATGTATCAGTACTTCATTCCTTTTTTTGCAGAATATACTGCTTGTGTTTATTCATTCATTAGTTGAGGAATATCTGGGTTGTTTCCACTTTTTGGCTATTATGAATTATGTTGCTATGAATATTTACTGCTGCCGCTAAGTCGCTTCAGTCGTGTCCGACTTGGCGCGACCCCGTAGACAGCAGCCCACCAGGCTCCCCCGTCCCTGGGATTCTCCAGGCAAGAACACTGGAGTGGGTTGCCATTTCCTTATGAATATTTACATATAAGATTTAATATAAAAGTGTGGGTAAATGGTTTTATTTCTCTTGGGCCTGTAACTAGAAGTGAAATTGCTATTTCATGTGGTGACTCTGTGTTTAACGTTTAGAGGAGCTGTCAAACATTTATCATCTTTTTATTTCAGCAGTCTTAGTGGATATCTCATTGTATGTGTGTGTGTTTAATATTATTTATTTTTTTGGCTGTGCCGGGTCTTAGTGGCAGCATATGGGATCTAATTCCCTGACCAGAAATCAAACCTGGGCCCTCTGCATTGGGAGTACTGAGTCTTAGCCACTGGACCACCAGGAATATCCCTGTGTTTATTTTACTGTTTTCTCTTTTTTTAAGTATTATTGAGATATAATTGACATACAGCACTACATAACATCTTTTAAAATTGAAATATAGTTGATTTACAATGTTGTGTTAGTTTCAGGTGTACAGAAAAGTGATTCAGTTATACATGCATATTTAAACTAGAGTATTTATCTTTTTATTGTTGAAATGTAACAGTTCTTCATATACTCCAGATATAGTTTCCTTATCAGATATATGATTTGCACATATTTTCTTCCATTCTGTGAGTTGTCTTTTCAGTTTTATTTTTTTTATTTTTTTATCAATGGATAAATGCCTTACAGAATTTTGTTGTTTTCTATCAAACCTCAACATGAATCAGCCATAGGTATACATATAACCCCTCCCTTTTGAACCTCTCTCCCATCTCCCACCCCATCCTACCCCTCTAGATTGATACAGAGCCCCTCTTTGAGTTTCCTGAGCCATACAGCAAATTCTCATTGGCTATCTGTTTTACATATGGTAATGTAAGTTTCCATGTTACTCTTTCCATACGTCTCACCCTCTCCCCCCCCCCTATGTCCATAAGTCTATTCTCTATGTCTGTTTCTCCATTGCTGCTCTGTAAATAAGTTCTTTGGTACCATTTTTCTACATTCCATATATATGTGTTAGAATACAGTATTTATCTTTCTCTTTCTGACTCACGTCACTCTGTATAATAGGTTGTAGGTTCATTCACCTCATCAGAACTGACTCAAAGGCATTCCTTTTTATGGCTGGGTACTATACTATTGTGTATATGTACCAAAACTTCTTTATCCATTCATCTGTCGATGGACATCTAGGTTGCTTCCATGTTCTAGCCACTGTAAATAGTGCTGCAGTGAACAATGGGATGCATGTGTCTTTTTAAATTTTGGTTTCCTCAGGCTACACGCCTAAGAATGGGATTGCTGGGTCATATGGTGGTTTTAGTCCTAGTTTTTTAAGGAATCTCCATACCGTCTTCCATAGTGGCTGTATAATTTACATTCCCACCAACAGTGCAAGAGCTTTCCCTTTTCTCCACACTCTTTCCAGCATTTATTGTTTGTAGACTACTTGATGATGGCCATTCTGACCGGTGTGAGGTGATATCTCATTGTGGTTTTGATTTGCATTTCTCTAATAATGAGTGATGTTGAGCATCTTTTAATGTGTTTGTTAGCCATCTGTATATCTTCTTTCGAGAAATATCTATTTAGGTCTTTTCCCCACTTTTTGATTGGGTTGTTTGTTTTTCAGGCATTGAGTTGTATGAGCTGCTTGTATATTTTGGAAATTAATCCTTTGCCACTTATTTCATTTGCTATTATTTTCTCCCATTCTGAGGGTTATCTTTTCACCTTGCTTATAGTTTCCTTTGCTATGAAAAAGCTTTTAAGTTTAATTAGGTCCCAGTTGTTTACTTTTGTTTTTATTTTGGTTACTCTAGGAGGTGGGTCACAGAGGATCTTGCTTTGATCTATGTCAACGAGTGTTCTGCTTGTGTTTTCCACTAAGAGTTTTATAGTTTCTGGTCTTACATTTAGGTCTTTAATACATTTTGAGTTTATCTTTGTTTATGGTGTTAGGAAGTGTTCTAATTTCATTCTTTTACATGTAGCTGTCCAGTTTTCCCAGCACCATTTATTGAAGAGGCTGTCTTTGCCCCATTGTATATTCTTTCCTCCTTTGTCAAAAGTAAGGTACCTATAGGTGCATGGGTTTATTTCTGAGCTTTCTATCTTGTTCCAGTGTCTATATTTCTGTTTTTGTGCCAGTACTGTACTGTCTTGATGACTGTAGCTTTGTAGTATAATCTGAGGTCAGGCAGGTTGATTCCTCCTGTTCCATTCTTCTTTCTCAAGACTGCTTTGGCTATTTGGGGTCTTTTGTGTTTCCATATGAATTGTGAAATTTTTGTTCTAGTTCTGTGAAAAATGCCATTGGTAATTTGATAGGGATCACATTGAATCTGTAGATTGCATTTGATAGTATAGTCATTTTCACAATATTGATTCTTCCTACTCAGGAACATGAAATCTCTCTCCATCTGTTTATGTCATCTTTGATTTCTTTCATCAGTGTCTTATAATTTTCTGTGTACAGTTCTTTTGTCTCCTTAGGTAAGTTTATTCCTAGATATTTAATTCTTTTTGTTGCAATGGTGAATGGGATTGATTCCTTAATTTCTCTTTCTGATTTTTCATTGTTAGATGTAGAAATGCAAGTGATTTCTGTTTATTGATTTTGTATCCTGAAACTTTGCTAAATTCACTGATTAGCTCTATTAATTCTCTGATACCATCTTTAGGGTTTTCTGTGTACAGTATTATGTCATCTGCAAACAGTGAGAGATTTACTTCTTCTTTTCCAATCTGAATTCCTTTTATTTCTTTTTCTTCTCTGATTGCTGTAGCTAGGACTTCCAGAACTATGTTGAATAATAGTGGTGAGAGTGGACACCCTTGTCTTGTTCCTGATCTTAGGGGGAATGCTTTCAGTTTCTTACCATTGAGAATAATGTTTACTGTAGGCCTATCATATATGGCCTTTACTATGTTTGAACCTAGTAGTAGGAACCTACCTACTAGGTAGGTTCCTTCTATGTCTGTTTTTTGAAGAGTTTTAATCATAAATGGGTGCTGAATTTTGTCAAAGGCTTTTCCTGCATCTATTGAGATTATCATATGGTTTTTATCTTTCAATTTGTTAATATGGTATATCACATTGATTGATTTGCATATATTGAAGAATCCTTGCATTCCTGGAATAAACCCAACTTGATCATGGTGTATGAACTTTTTGACGTGTTGCTGAATTCTGTTTGCTAAAGTTCTGTTGAGGATTTTTGCATCTATGTTCATCAGTGATATTGGCCTGTAGCTTTCAATGTCAAACCTTCAGGCCTTTCATGACTTTGTTTAGCCCTTCAGCTAGTGATGCCCTTTCTCAGCAACTACCTCAAGGCTCTAGTTACAGGAACAGTCACCAATGGTTTTCCATCAGTCACATTAGTACTTCAACATCTTGTTTTCAAGATGTCTTTCCATGATGTACTTTTTCCTGCTCCCAGCCCTTTGCCTGGGGGTGATGAGAAAGTCTTTCTTACTTTTCAAAGAGGCCCTGTTAATTATAGTAGAGTCCTGTGCATAGCATATTCCTTAAACTGGGCTTTTGTTTTTTGGGAGATTTTTGATCACAGCTTCAATTTCAGTGCTTGTAATTGGGTTGTTCATAATTTCTATTTCTTCCTGGTTCAGTCATGAAAGGTTGAACTTTTCTAAGAATCTGTCCATTTCTTCCAGGTTATCCATTTTATTGCCATAGTTGTTCATAATAGCCTCTTATAATCCTTCGTATTTCTGCATTGTCTGTTGTAACCTCTCCTTTTTCATTTCTAATTTTGTTGATTTGATTCTTCTCCCTTTTTTCTTGATGAGTCTGGCTAAAGGTTTGTCAATTTTATCTTCTCAAAGAACCAGCTTTTAGTTTTATTAGTCTTTACTATTGTTTCTTTCATTTCTTTTTCATTTATTTCTGCTTGGATCTTTATGATTTCTTTCCTTCTACTAATTTTGGATTTTTTTGTTGTTCTTTTTCCAGTTGTTTTAGGTGTAAAGTTAGGCTGTCTATTTGATGTTTTTCTTTTTTCTCTTTTTTTTCTTTTGAGGGTCTTAGGTATTTATTTTATTTTATTTTTTAATTAATTAATTTATTTTAGTTGGAGGCTAATTACTTTACAATATTATAGTGGTTTTTGCCATACATTGACATGAATCAGCCATGGGTTTACATGTGTTCCCGATCCTGAACCCCCCTTCCACCTCCCTCCCCATCCCATCCCTCTGGGTCAGCCCATTGCCCCAGCCCTGAGCACTTGTCTCATGCATCAAACCTGTACAGGCGTTCTGTTTCACATATGATAATATACATGCTTCAATGCTATTCTCCCAGATCGTCCCACCCTCACCTTCTCCCACAGAGTCCATAAGACTGTTCTATGCATCTGTGTCTCTTTTTCTGTCTCGCATATAGGGTTATCTTTACCATCTTTCAAATTCCATATGTATGCGTTAGTATACTGTATTGGTGTTTTTCTTTCTGGCTTACTTCACTCTGTATAATGGGCTCCAGTTTCATTCCATCTCATTACAACTGATTCAAATGTATTCTTTTTAATGGCTGAGTAATATTCCATTGTGTATATGTACCACAGCTTCTTTATCCATTCATCTGCTGATGGACATCTAGGTTGCTTCCATGTCCTGGCTGTTATAAACAGTGCTGTGATGAGCATTGGGGACCACATGTCTCTTTCAATTCTGGTTTCCTTGGTGTGTATGCCCAGCAGTGGGATTGCTGGGTCATATGGCAGTTCTATTTCCAGTTTTTTGAGGAATCTCCACACTGTTCTCCATAGTGGCAGAACTAGTTTGCATTCCCACCAACAGTGTAAGAGGGTTCCCTTTTCTCCACACCCTCTCCAGCATTTATTGTTTGTAGACTTTTTGATAGCAGTCATTCTGACTGGCATGAGATGATACCTCATTTTGGTTTTGATTTGCATTTCTCTGATAAGGAGTGATGTCGAACATCTTTTCATGTGTTTGTTAGCCATCTGTATGTCTTCTTTGGAGAAATGTCTGTTTAGTTCTTTGGCCTATTTTTTGATTGGTTGGTTTATTTTTATGGAATTGAGCTGCAGGAGTTGCTTGTATATTTTTGAGATTAATTCTTTGTCCGTTGCTTCGTTTGCCATTATTTTCTCCCATTCTGAAGGCTGTCTTTTCACCTTTCTTATAGTTTCCTTTGTTGTGCAAAAGCTTTTAAGTTTAATTAGGTCCCATTTGTTTATTTTTGCTTTTATTTCCAATATTCTGGGAGGTGGGTCATAGAGGATCCTGCTGTGATTTATGTTGGAGAGTGTTTTGCCTATGTTTTCCTGTAGGAATTTTATAGTTTCTGGTCTTACATTTAAATCTTTAATCCGTTTTGAGTTTATTTTTGTGTATGGTGTTAGAAAGTGTTCTAGTTTCATTCTTTTACAAGTGGTTGACCAGTTTTCCCAGCACCACTTGTTAAAGAGATTGTCTTTTCTCCATTGTATATTCTTGCCTCCTTTGTCGAAGATAAGGTGTCCATAGGTATGTGGATATATCTCTGGGCTTTCTATTTTGTTCCATTGATCTATATTTCTGTCCTTGTGCCAGTACCATACTATCTTGATGACTGTAGCTTTGTAGTAGAGCCTGAAGTCAGGCAGGTTGATTCCTCCAGTTCCATTCTTCTTTCTCAAGATTGCTTTGGCTATTCAAGGCTTTTTGTATTTCCATACAAATTATGAAATTATTTATTCTAGTTCTGTGAAAAATACCATTGGTAGCTTGATAGGGATTGCATTGAATCTATAGATTGCTTTGGGTAGTATACTCATTTTCACTATATTGATTCTTCCAATCCATGAACATGGTATATTTCTCCATCTATTTGTGTCCTCTTTGATTTCTTTCATCAGTGTTTTATAGTTTTCTGTATATAGGTCTTTTGTTTCTTTAGGTAGATATATTCCTAAGTATTTTATTCTTTTCATTGCAATGGTGAATGGTATTGTTTCCTTAATTTCTCTTTCTGTTTTCTCATTGTTAGTGTATAGGAATGCAAGGGATTTCTGTGTGTTAATTTTATATCCTGCAACTTTACTATATTCATTGATTAGCTCTAGTAATTTTCTGGTAGAGTCTTTAGGGTTTTCTATGTAGAGGATCATGTCATCTGCAAACAGTGAGAGTTTTACTTCTTCTTTTCCTATCTGGATTCCTTTTATTTCTTTTTCTGCTCTGATTGCTGTGGCCAAAACTTCCAAAACTATGTTGAATCATAGTGGTGAGAATGGGCACCCTTGCATTGTTCCTGACATTATGGGAAATGCTTTCAGTTTTTCACCATTGAGGATAATGTTTGCTGTGGGCTTGTCATATATAGCTTTTATTATGGTGAGGTATGTTCCTTCTATTCCTGCTTTCTGGAGGGTTTTTTATCATAAATGGATGTTGAATTTTGTCAAAGGCTTTTTCTGCATCTATTGAGATAATCATATGGTTTTTATCTTTCAATTTGTTAATGTGGTGTATTACATTGATTGATTAGTGGATGTTAAAGAATCCTTGCATTCCTGGGATAAAGCCCACTTGGTCATGATGTATGATCTTTTTAATATGTTGTTGGATTGTATTTGCGGATTTTGTTAAGGATTTTTGCATCTATATTCATCAGTGATATTGGCCTGTAGTTTTCTTTTTTTGTGGCCTCTAGAGTTTTAGAAGGATAGGCATTAGCTCTTCTCTAAATGTTTGATAGAATTCTTCTGTGAAGTCATCTGGTCCTGGGTGTCAGGACCAGCCCAACAACGAACCAACCTGAGGGAGTGGTGCCACAGAAGAATAAGGAAAAATAAGACTCAGAAATAAAGTGGGGATCAGGGGGCTGATGCCATTTGCAGGCAAAAGCCCAGATCCTAAGCCTTGCATGCCTTTTACTATTAACTTCTACTGTCTTGTTTGTGCTCTAGAGATATCTGTTCTTTACAATCTCAGATCAGGGATAAAGATATACAATGCACAGTCCTCAATGTCAAACCTTCAGGCCTTTCATGACTTTGTTTAGCCCTTCAGCTAGTGATGCCCTTTCTCAGCAACTACCTCAAGGCTCTGGTTACAGGAACAGTCACTAATGGTTTTCCATCAATCACATCAGTACTTCAACATCTTGTTTTCAAGATGTCTTTCCATGATGTACTTTTTCCTGCTCCCAGCCCTTTGCCTGGGGGTGATGAGAAAGTCTTTCTTATTTTTCAAAGAGGCCCTGTTAATTATAGTAGAGTCCTGTGCATAGCATATTCCTTAAACTGGGCTTTTGTTTTTTGGGAGATTTTTGATCACAGCTTCAATTTCAGTGCTTGTAATTGGGTTGTTCATAATTTCTATTTCTTCCTGGTTCAGTCATGAAAGGTTGAACTTTTCTAAGAATCTGTCCATTTCTTCCAGGTTATCCATTTTATTGCCATAGTTGTTCATAATAGCCTCTTATAATCCTTCGTATTTCTGCATTGTCTGTTGTAACCTCTCCTTTTTCATTTCTAATTTTGTTGATTTGATTCTCTCTTTTTCTTGATGAGTCTGGCTAAAGGTTTGTCAATTTTGTTTATCTCCTCAAAGAACCAGCTTTTAGTTTTATTAGTCTTTACTATTGTTTCTTTCATTTCTTTTTCATTTATTTCTGCTTGGATCTTTATGATTTCTTTCTTTCTACTAATTTTGGATTTTTTTGTTGTTCTTTTTCCAGTTGTTTTAGGTGTAAAGTTAGGCTGTCTATTTGATGTTTTTCTTGTTTCTTGGGGTAGGATTGTATAGCTGTAAACGTCCCTCTTAGGACTGCTTTTGCTGCATCCCATAGATTTTAAGTTGTGTTTTCATTGTCATTTGTTTCTAGAAATTTTTTGATTTCCCTTTTGATTTCTTCAGTAACCTGTTGGTTATTTAGAAACGTGTTGTTTAATCTCCATGTGTTTGTGTTTCTTACAGGTTTTTTCTTGTAATTGATATCTAGTCTCATAGCCTTGTGATTGGAGAAGATGCTTGATAGGATTTCAATTTTCTTAAATTTACTGAGGTTTGATTTGTGACCCAAGATGTGGTCTATCCTGGAGAACGTTTCATGTGCACTTGAGTAGAAGGTGTATTCTTCTGCATTTGGATGGAATGTCCTGAAGATATCAATGAGATCCATTTCATCTAATGTATCATTTAAGACTTGTGTTTCTTTATTAATTTTCTGTTTTGATGATCTGTCCCTTGGTGTAAGTGGGGTGTTAAAGTCTCCTACTATTATTGTGTTACTGTCAAGTTCTCCTTTTATGTCTATTAGTGTTTGTCTTATGTATTGAGGTGCTCCTATGCTGGGTGCATAGATATTTACAATTGTTATGTCTTCCTCTTGGATTGATCCCTTGATCATTATGTAGTGTCCTTCCTTATCTCTTGTAATCTTCTTTATTTTAAGGTCTATTTTGTCTGATATGAGGATTGCTATTCCAGCTTTCTTTTGCTTCCCATTTGCATGGAATATATTTTTCCATCCTCTCACTTTCAGTTTATATGTGTCTTGAGGTCTAAAGTGGGTTTCTTGTAGACAGCATATATATGGGTCCTGTTTTTGTATCCATTCAGCCAGTCTTTGTCTTTTGGTTGGAGCATTTAATCCATTTACATTTAAAGTAATTATTGATATGTATATGTTCCTATTGCCATTTTATTAATTGTTTGGGGTTGATTTTGTAGATCTTTTTTCTTCTCTTGTATCTCTTGACTATATAAGTGCCTTAACATTTGTTGTAAAGCTGATTTGGTGGTACTGAATTCTCTTAACTTTTGCTTGTCTGAAAAGCTTTTGATTTCTCCATCAGTTTTGAATGAAATCCTTGCTGGGTACAGTAATCTTGGTTGTAGATTTTTCCCTTTGAGTACTTTAAATATATCCTGCCATCCCCTTCTGGCCTGCAGAGTTTCTGCTGAAAGATCAGCTGTTAAGCTAATGGGGTTTCCCTTGTATGTTACTTGTTGCTTCTCCCTTGATGCTTTTAATATTCTTTCTTTGTGTTTAGTCTTTGTTAGTTTGATTAGTATGTGTCTTGGCGTGTTTCTCCTTCGGTTTATCCTGTTTGGGACTTTTTGTGTCTCTTGGACTTGTTTGATTATTTCCTTTTCCATGTTGGGGAAATTTTCAACTATAATCTCTTCAATATTTTCTCATACTCTTTGTTTTTCTCTTCTTCTTCTGGGACCCCTATTATTTGAATATTGGTGTGTTTAACATTGTTCCAGAGGTCTCTGAGACTGTCCTCAGTTCTTTTCATTCTTTTTACTTTATTCTGCTCTTCAGAAGTTATTTCCACCATTTTATCTTCCAGCTCACTGATTCGTTCTTCTGCATCAGATATTCTGCTATTGATTCCTTCTAGAGTATTTTTAATTTCAGTAATTGTGTTGTTTGTCTCTGCATGTTTATTCTTTAATTCTTCTAGGTCTTTGTTAATTGATTCTTGAATTTTCTCCATTTTGCTTTCAAGGTTTTTGATCATCTTTACTATCATTATTCTGAATTCTTTTTCAGGTAGTTTGTCTATTTCCTCTTCATTTATTTGGACTTCTCGGGTTCTAGTTTGTTCCTTCATTTGTGTAGTATTTTTCTGCCTTTTCATAATTTTTTTTTAACTTATTGTGTTTGAGGTCTCCTTTTTCCAGGCTTCAAGGTTGAATTCTTTCTTCCTTTTGGTTCTGCCCTCTAAGGCTGGTCCAGTGGTTTGTGTAAGCTTCTTATTGGGTGCGGATGGTGATTGCAGCCATGAAATTAAAAGACGCTTGCTCCTTGGAAGGAAAGTTATGACCAACCTAGACAGCATATTAAAAAGCAGAGACATTACTTTGCCAACAAAGGTCCGTCTAGTCAAGGCTATGGTTTTTCCAGTAGTCATGTATGGATGTGAGAGTTGGACTATAAAGAAAGCTGAGTGCCGAAGAATTGATGCTTTTGAACTGTGGTGTTGGAGAAGACTCTTGAGAGTCCCTTGGACTGCAAGGAGATCCAACTAGTCCATCCTAAAGGAGATCAGTCCTGCATGTTCATTGGAAGGACTGATGTTGAAGCTGAAGCTCCAATACTTTGGCCACCTGATACAAGGAGCTGACTCATTGGAAAAGACCCTGATGCTGGGAAAGATTGAGGGCAAGAGGAGAAGGGGATGACAGAGGATGAGATGGTTGGATGGCATCATCGACTCAATGAACACTCTCTCAAATACATCCTTACATGCCCAGGTGAGCCATGGGCCTCTGTCCTGTGGGGAGAAGGAATTGGCACCCCCTGACAAATCTGGTGACAAATCTTCCATCCGTGAGGGCCGGCACCTCCTTTTACTCTGTCTTTTCAGTTTTTTGTTGGGATGGTGTCCTTTGAAACTCAAGTGTTTAATTTTAATTAAGCTTGACATCTCTTTCTTTCTCTAGTAGTATGTGCTTTTGATGTCATACCTAAGAAACCATTGCCTAACCAAAAGTCATGAAGACTTAACTTCTATGCTTTCTTCTAAGAATTTTATAGTCTCAGCTCTTACATAAAGGCCTATGATCTATTTGACTTCATTTTTGTTCTGTATGTGGTGTGAGGTAGAGGTCCCACTTCATCCTTTTATATATTGGTGTCAAATTGTCGTAGCACAATTTATTGAAAAAACTACTCTTTCCTTATTAAATGGTCTTCGCACCGTTTCAAAGATCATTTCACCATTTATGCATAGGTTTTTTAGGGGGCTCTCTATTCCATTGATCTAGTTGTTTGTCTTCATACCACTACACCATTGTCTTAATTTCTGTAGCTCTAGTAAATTTTGAATTCAGAACTATTGTTTTTTCCTGTAATATTTTAGCATCAGCTTGTCAATTTATGCAACAAAAAAAAGCCTCCTGGGATTTTGATAGGGATTACTTTGAATCTGTAGATCAGCTTGGGGAGTATTACCCTTTTAACAATATTAAATCTTCTGATCAATGAGCATAGATATTTTTCCATTTATTTAGATTTTTAATTCTTTCAGTATTTTTATGCTTTACAATGAATAGGTTTTACACCTTTGTTAAATTTATTACTAAGTACTTTATTTCTAATGCTATTGTAAATTAGATTGTTTTTTGAATTTCGCTTTTGGATTGTTCGCGCATGTATAGGAATAGTTTTGGTATTTGTTTATTCATTTGTGTCCTGCAACCTTGCTAAACTCTGTTATTGATTCTAATATTTTTTAGTGAATTCCTTAGGGTTTTCTCTATATAAGACCATGTTATCTTCAAATAGAGATCATTGTGCTTCTTCCTTTTCACTCTTTTTTGGCTTCCTGGTGGCTCAGACAGTAAAAAAATCTGCCTGCAATGCAGGAGACACAGGTTTGATCCCTGGGTTGAGAAGATCCCCTGGAGAAGGGAATGGCTACTCACTCCAGTATTCTTGCCTGGGAAATCCCGTGGACAGAGGAACCTGGCAGGCTACAGTCCATGAGGTCGCAAAGAGTTGGACACTACTGAGTGACTAACACTTACTTTAAATTTCTATGCCATTTCTTTCTTGATCAATTGACCTGGATAGAACTTTCAATATATTATTGAATAAAAGGGTAAGAATGGACATCCTTGTCTTGTTCCTAGTCTTAACAGGGAAAGTATTCATTCCTTCACCATTATGATTAGCTGTGGGTTTTTCATGGATGCTCTTTGTTTCAGTTTAAGGAAGTTCCCTTTTATTTTTAGGTTACTGAGTATTTTTAAGGAGCAGCAGCTTTGCTTTCCTGGAGCAGCCGTGAAGAGATATCCCACGTCCAAGGTAAGAGAAACCCAGGTAAGACAGCAGGCGCTGAGAGAGGGCATCAGAGGGCAAACAGACTGAAAGCACAATCACAGAAAACTAGCCAATCTGATCACATGGACCACAGCCTTGTCTAACTCAATGAAACTATGAGCCATGCCATGTGGGGCCACCCAAGACGGATGGGTCATGGTGGAGAGGTCTGACAGAATGTGGTCCACTGGAGAAGGGAATGGCAAACCACTTCAGTATTCTTGCCTTGAGAACCCCATGAACAGTATGAAAAGGCAAAGACTTAGGACACTGAAAGGTGAACTCCCCAGGTCGATGGGTGCCCAATATGGTACTGGAGATCAGTGGAGAAATAACTTAAGAAAGAATAAAGGGATGGTGCCAAAGCAAAAACAACACCCAGTTGTGGATGTGACTGGTGATAGAAGCAAGGTCCAATGCTGTAAAGAGCAATATTGCATAGGAACCTGGAATGTTAGGTCCATGAATCAAGGCAAATTGAAAGTGGTCAAACAGGAGATGGAAAGAGTGAACATCGACATTCTAGGAATCAGCGAACTAAAATGGACTGGAATGGGTGAATTTAACTCAGATGACCATTTTATCTACTACTGTGGGCAGGAATCCCTTAGAAGAAATGGAGTAGTCATTATGGTCAACAAAAGAGTACGAAATGCAGTATCTGGATACAATCTCAAAAATGACAGAATGATCTCTGTTCGTTTCCAAGGCAAACCATTCAATATCACGGTAATCCAAGTCTGTGCCCCAACCAGTAATGCTGAAGAAGCTGAAGTTGAACGGTTCTATGAAGACCTACAAGACCTTTTAGAACTAACACCCAAAAAAGATGTCCTTTTCATTATAGGGGACTGGGATGCAAAAGTAGGAAGTCAAGAAACACGTGGAATAACAGGCCTTGGAGTACAGAATGAAGCAAGGTAAAGGCTAATAGAGTTTTGCCAAGAGAACGCACTGGTCATAGCAAACACCCTCTTCCAACAACACAAGAGAAGACGCTACACATGGACATCACCAGATGGCCAACACCGAAATCAGATTGATTATATTCTTTGCAGCCAAAGACGGAGAAGCTCTATATAGTCAGCAAAAACAAGACCAGGAGCTGACTGTGGCTCAGATCGTGAACTCCTTATTGCCAAATTCAGACTTAAATTGCAGAAAGTGGGGAAAACCACTAAACCATTCAGGTATGACCTAAATCAAATCCCTTATGATTATACAGTGGAAGTGACAAATAGATTTAAGGAACTAGATCTGATAGAGTGCCTGATGAACTATGGACAGAGGTTCGTGACATTGTACAGGAGACAGGGATCAAGACCATCCCCAGGAAGAAGAAATGCAAAAAAGCAAAATGGCTGCCTGAGGAGGCCTTACAAATAGCTGTGAATAGAAGAGAAGCAAAAAGCAAAGGAGAAAAGGAAAGATATACCCATTTGAATGTAGAGTTCCAAAGAATAGCAAAGAGAGATAAGAAAGACTTTCTCAGTGATCAGTGCAAACAAATAGAGGAAAACAATAGAATGAGAAAGACTAGAGATCTCTTCAAGAAAATTAGAAATACCAAGGGAACATTTCATGCAAAGATGGGCTCAATAAAGGACAGAAATGGTATGGACCTGACAGAAGCAGAAGATATTAAGAAGAGGTGGCAAGAATACACAGAAGAACGCTACAAAAAAGATCTTCATGACCCAGTTAATCATGATGGTGTGATCACTCACCTAGAGCCAGACATCCTGGAATGTGAAGTCAAGTGGGCCTTAGGAAGCTAGTGGAGATGATGGAATTCCAGTTGAGCTATTTCAAATCCTAAAAGATGATGCTGTGAAAGTGCTGCACTCAATATGTCAGCAAATTTGGAAAACTCAGCAATGGCCACAGGACTGGAAAAGGTCAGTTTTCGTTCCAATCCCTAAGAAAGGCAATGCCAAAGAATGCTCAAACTACCACAAAATTGCACTCATCTCACATGCTAGTAAAGTAATGCTCAAAATTCTCCAAGCCAGGCTTCAGCAATATGTGAACCATGAACTTCCAAATGTTCAAGCTGGTTTTAGAAAAGGCAGAGGAACCAGAGATGAAATTGCCAATATCTGCTGGATCATCGAAAAAGCAAGAGAGTTCCAGAAAAACATCTATTTCTGCTTTATTGACTATGCCAAAGCCTTTGACTGTGTGGGTCACAGTAAACTGTGGAAAATTCTGAAAGAGATGGGAATACCAGATCACCTGACCTGCCTCTTGAAAAACCTGTATGCAGGTCAGGAAGCAACAGTTAGAACTGGACATGGAACAACAGACTGGTTCCAAATAGGAAAAGGAGTACGTCAAGGCTGTATATTGTCACCCTGCTTATTTAACTTATATGCAGAGTACATCATGAGAAATGCTGGGCTGGAGGAAGCACAAGCTGGAATCAAGATTGCTGGGAGAAATAGCAATAACCCTAGATATGCAGATGACACCACCCTTATGGCAGAAAGTGAAGAAGAACTAAAGAGCCTCTTGATGAACGTGAAAGAGGAAAGTGAAAAAGTTGGCTTAAAGCTCAACGTTCAGAAAACTAAGATCATGGCATCCGGTCCCATCACTTCATGGCAAATAGATGGGCAAACAGTGGAAACAGTGAGAGACTTTATTTTTTGGGCTCCAAAATCACTGCAGATGGTGATTGCATCCATGAAATTAAAGACGCTTACTCCTTGGAAGGAAGGTTATGACCAACCTAGACAGCATATTAAGAAGAAAGGACATTACTTTGCCAACAAAGGTCCGTCTAGTCAAGGCTATGGTTTTTCCAGTAGTCATGTATGGATGTGAGAGTTGGACTATAAAGAAAGCTGGGCGCCGATGAATTGATGCTTTTGAACTGTGGTGTTGGAGAAGACTTTTGAGAGTCCCTTGGACTGCAAGGAGATCCAACCAGTCCATCCTAAAGGAGATCAATCCTGGGTGTTCATTGGAAGGTCTGATGTTGAAGCTGAAGCTCCAATACTTTGGCCACCTGATGCAAGGAGCTGACTCATTGGAAAAGACCCTGATGCTGGGAAAGATTGAGGGCAAGAGGAGAAGGGGATGACAGAGGATGAGATGGTTGGATGGCATCACCGACTCAATGGACATGAGTTTGGCTGGGCTCCGGGAGTTGGTGATGGACAGGGAGGCCTGGCCTGCTACAGCTCATGGGATCTCAAAGAGTTGGTCACGACTGAGTGACTGAACTGAACTGAACTGAACTATTTTTTTCTTAATTAATTTTTCTATTTTTTAACTTTACAATATTGTATTTGTTTTGCCATACATTGACATGAATTCACCATGGGTGTACATGTTTTCTCCTTCCAGAACCCCCCTTCCACCTCCCTCCCCATCCCATCCCTCCGGGTCATGCCAGTGCTCCAGCCCCGAGCACCCTGTATCATGCGTTGAACCTGAACTGGCGCTTCGTTTCACATATGATAATTTACATACTTCAATGCCATTCTCCCATATCATCCCGCCCTCGCCGTCTCCCATAGAGTCCATAACACTGTTCTATTTATCTGTGTCTCTTTTTATGTCTCGCATACAGGATTATCTTTATCGATTGACTAAATACCATATATATGTGTACTCAGCCATTAAAAGAATACATTCGAATCAGTTCTAATGAGGTAGATGAAACTGGAACTGAGTATTTTTAATCATGAAAGGTTTTCAGATTTTTGTCAAGTGCTTTTTTCCCCCTTGTACCTATTGAGGTGATCAAATGATTATTGTTCTTTATTCTATTAATATGGTGCATTAAATTAATTGATTTCCCAATGTAAGGTGAACCTTTTATTCCTAGGATAATTCCCAATTGGTTCTAGTGTATAATTCTTTTTATATGTTACTGCATTCAGTTGGCTAGTATCTGTTGAGGCTTTTGCATCTATATTCATAAGAGATATTGGTATGTAGGAATTTTGGTAAACATGTCTTTCTTGTTTTTGTATTAGAATAATACTGGCCTCATAGAAAAAAATTGAGAAGTGTTTCCTCCTCTCCTGTATTTTGAAAGAGTTTGAGAGCATTCATATTAATTCTTTAAATGTTTTGTGAAATTCACCAGTTGAGCCATTTGGGCTTGGGATTTTCTTTGGTGGAAGTTTTAATTTACTAATCCAGTCTCTTGTCTTAGGCCTTTTGAGACTTTCTGTTTCTTCTTTAGTTGATTCTGATAGTTTGTTTTGTTATGTAATTTGTTGGCATATGGTTGTTCTTCATATTCTCTTATAATTCTTTTTTTCTTATGGGATTTTCTTTGGTGGAAGTTTTAATTTACTAATCCAGTCTCTTGTCTTAGGCCTTTTGAGACTTTCTGTTTCTTCTTTAGTTGATTCTGATAGTTTGTTTTGTTATGTAATTTGTTGGCATATGGTTGTTCTTCATATTCTCTTATAATTCTTTTTTTCTTATAAGCTCAGTAGTAATGTTCCTTCTTTCATTTCTGATTTTAGTGATTTAAGTCTTCTCTCTTCTCAATCAGTCTAGCTAAAACTTGGTCAATTTTGTTGATCTTTTCAAAGAATGAAATTTGGCTTTATTTTTTCCCCCACTCCCCATTCTCCATGTCCACAATTTCCACTCTCATTTTTATTGTTTTTTTCTCTCTACTTGCTCTGAGTTTTGTGTGCTTTTCCTCCCCACACCCTCCCTGTTACTTAAGGTGGAGATTTAGTTTATAGATTTGAGATTTTTTTGTGTGTATTGGCATTTATAGCTAAAAATTTTCCTCTAGGCACTGTTCTATCTCCATCCTGTAAGTTTTGTTTTTCTGTGTCTTCTTATTTATCTGTTCTTTTTTTTTTTCTGACATTTTCTATGTCCCTTATTGGTATTCTCCGTTGGATAGGATATTGTCAATATCAGTTCAGTTTGGTTCAGTTCAGTCGCTCAGTCATGTCCGACTCTTTGTGACCCCAGGAACCGCAGCACACCAGGCCTCCCTGTCCGTCACCAACTCCCGGAGTTTACCCAAAGTCATGTCCATTGAGTTCGTGATGCCATCCAACCATCTCATCCTCTGTCATCCCCTTCTCCTTCTGCCCTCAGTCTTTCCCAGCATCAGGGTCTTTTCAATGAGTCAGCTCTTCGCATAAGGTGGCCAAGGTATTAGAGTTTCAGCTTCAACCTCAGTCCTTCCAATGAACTCTCAGGACTGACCTCCTTTACACTTTCCTTTAATTCCTTAAATATGATGTCCTTTAATTCTTTGAACATATTTACAATAGGAGGGCTTTGAAATTTTTGTTAAGTTCAACATCTAGGCCCCCACCAAAGCAATTTCTAGAACCTACTCTTTGTTTTCTTCTTTTCATGGGTCACACTTTCCTGTTTCTTTGCATGTGTCATGAATTTCTTTGTTGAAAACTGAACACTGCTATAATAACATATTGTAGCAACTCTGGATTTTGATCCATCTCTTACCTGGGGCTTGTTTTCTTATTTATTTCTTCAGTGACTTGGCTGGAATAGTTCACAGAAATCTCTTTTCCCCACAGTGTGCAATCTCTGATGTTACTCCTCAAAGAGTGAAATTTTGACCATGTGCAAAGTCTTTCTGACCACCAGGGATTATATTAGTTTTAGCAGTATTCTGTCTGTTTCCCTGGTCTCCCTGTTAAGCTACTAGTTGATCTGACTTGACTGTAACACTCACAGTCTTAAAAGCCTCCAGTGGTTGCTAACTCATTACTCTGTTGTTTTTGGCGAAGTCTGGGGCTTAAATTGTTCCACAGTTTAATCTAACTTAAGTTAGGCCCCTGTGTTTACTGCTCTGAGCTCAGAAGGGCTCTTTTTACCTGTCTCTTTTCCCGCTTTCAGAGAAGGCAATGGCACCCCACTCCAGTACTCTTGCCTGGAAAATCCCATGGACGGAGGAGCCTGGTAGGCTACGGTCCGTGGGGTCGCTAAGAGTCAGACACGACTGAGCGACTTCACTTTCACTTTTCCCTTTCATGCGCTGGAGAAGGAAATGGCAACCCACTCCAGTATTCTTGCCTCGAGAATCCTAGGGACGGTGGAGCCTGGTGGGCTGCCGTCTATGGGGTCGCACAGAGTCGGACACGACTGAAGCGACTTAGCAGCAGCAGCAGCAGTTTCCTGCTTTACTCTGTTAAACTTCTAGAGAGTAGAAGAACCTCTACTACCATTTTGTTTGCTGCTACTGATTTAAAGCATCTTAGACCTCTTAACTGTTTACCACCAAAATCGCCATTGTTTTTGACAACATCCCATGTTGTCTTCCCAGTAAAGTTATGTCCTCTTAGGGAGAGCTGCTGAATTCTCTGTTCTTATGGCCTCCCTCTCCCCCACCCACTAAGCAGAATCTCTGTACTACCACATCAGAGTAATGTGGGGCCAGGGACCGTGGTCCACTTCTAAATGATAAACCTGTCTTGCTTCACGAGTAGGGCATTGGATGTGCATGGTAGCCCCTAGTCTTTTTGGCTTGCCCTCCTGCCACAGAACCTTTGAGTGAATTGGGGTAGTTGGGGGAAGTTGGGACCCAATATTCTCAGCTTTTGGTGGCTAGCTTCCACCCTATATGTGGAACCTGGGATTTGGAAGGGAGTCCCAGTCCAGGCTCCTGCCTGGCCACCTGCCCTTCCTTGGGTGGAATCCATAGTCACAGACTAGGAGCTGAGGAGAAAGGGAGCCCTGTCTTCTTTGATCTCCCTGCTTGAAGTAGAACTTCTGTCACACTGAGCTGAGAGGAGATAGGATCAGAGAGTGCCTCAAATACCATAGACTCTTCCTGTTCTTATCAAGATTTGCCAAACTTTCTTGAATAAATGTTGCTTCATTTTCTGTATACTCTTAGGACAATATCCAGAAATTATAAGTGATTGTTTTTTAAAAAAATGATTTTCACTAGTTAAATGTTTGTTTCAGTGAGGAGATGAGCTTCTCACACTGCCATTCCAGAAGTGTGGTCACCTTAGGAAGTTTTATCTCCCCATCACTTTTTAGTGTGAAAAATTCTAGACAGCAGAGTTGAAAGAATTTTGACAGTGAATACCCATACTCTCCTTACCAAGATTCTACCATTAACATTTTGTTATAGCTGTTGTATCATATATCTGCCCTATTTGTCTATCAGTCACTCTGAGGTATTTTTGGATGCAGTGCAGAGTAAGTTATTGACATCAGTAACTTCTAAATTCTCCAGCATGTATATCATTAACTAGAATTTAGTATTTGTTTGCAGTTTTTTTCTTGTGAGATTAAATTTGCATACAGTGAAGTACATAAATCTTAAGAGTATAATCAGTGAGTTTTGATATATTCATGCACCTGTGCAACCCAAACTCCTCTATCCTGATGTGAAACATTTCCATCACCCAACAAAGTTCCCTTGTGTCTCTTCCCAGTCACCACCACCTCCCTGCCCCCAGAGGCAACCACCATTATGATTTTTTTCCTACTATTTATTAGGTTTTTTCCTGGCCTAGAACTGTACGTATTAAGACATTATATAGTATGTACAAGTTAGGACATTATATATTACATGAACTCTTTCATGTAAAACTTCTTTCATTTAACCTGATGCTTTTGCGAGGCATCCATGTTACATGTATCAGTAGTTTAGTCCTTTTTATTACTGAATAGTATTACATGGTATGAATTTAACAACTTATTTATCCATTCTGCTTTTATAGTCACCTGGGCTATAATTTACTGGAGGACTTTAGGCAGAGAATTGACACTAATTTACTCTTAAGATAGGTCATTCTGGTTAGTAAATTGGAGGCAAACCATGAGGGCAGGCAGGAAGAGACCTGGTAGGGGGTTCTTGCAGCAGTTCAGGTGAGATTTGAGGTTGGTTTGGATGAACATTATCATTGGAGATAATGAGAGGTGACCTGATTCAGAGTATATTAGAAGTCAAGCTAATAGGATTTGCTGATGGACAGGATGTGGAAAGTGAAAGAAACAAAAGAATCAAAGAGGACTGTATTCCCCCAAGCCATTCCTAAAACCAAACTTTGCCATTGTGAGGGTGGAGAAGCAATAAAAAACAAGCCATGAACTTTCTGCTTGGAAATTTGGCTAAAAAACAGTTGGAAGGTAATTGCTAAGCAAGTATTTGCCAAATGCTTCTAGGGAGCAATCAATTAGTTCATATGTTACATTCTGTGAGCACATGCAGCCCGTTAGACAACCACCATAATTTTCAGCTTCTCTTCCTATGATAATATCACTATTAGAAATACAAGTCAACTTAATTTTTGAACCTCTGTTTCATCCACTCTGTCACCTGCCACCTCACTTGACCTAACACTTCAGAGCTGTTGACTTTAAGATTCAACTTCCCTTATTTCTCTCTGACAGGAAACTCTTAAATGTTGGCTATTTCTTATCTGAATCTTTAAATGTGTCACTGTGTTTCATGATTGGCCTTTTAAAATCTATTACGTAAAGAATGATCCCTTTACATATAATGAGGCTGAGATCAAGGTTTCATTAAATAAACAAGTATTTATTGAGTGCCTTCTAGATGCTGGGAACTGTACTAGGCATTGGTTATACCACGGTGAATAAGATAGACCTTACCCTAAAACAGCTCAAATTGGGAGGTTTTATTACAATGTGATAAATACTATAATAGAAAGAAAGCCTGTAAAAGTTGCACTCAGAGGCTTAATGTTCAAGCCAGGAAAAACTTCCAGAGGATCTATTTCAGTTGAGGACTGAGGGATCAAAAAAAAAAAAAAAAAAAAACGAGCCATAGAAGTTGAAGGTGGAACAGAACAGAATATTCTAGGTGGGAGAAGAAGCATGATTTAAAATCCAGACATGTATGTGGTACACTGGTAGAACTTCAAATATGAGATGGGGGAAGTCGAGTCTAAGACGGGGTTATTAGAGAGGAATGTGAGGGGACAGATCATGAAGCCTTCCTAAACTCTACTAAGGAATCGGGACTTTCTGAGTTTTCAATACAGTGTAGGTATTGGATTGATGTGTGCAGCATTGGAGGCAGGAAGACCAGTCAGTGGTCAGGAAGGAGATGATGGTGGCATGAACAAAGTAGTGCGGAGAAGCTTCGTGGGGGAGGAGAAGTATATGAACTTAAGACATGTTGACAAGGTAGCATTGAACAGCAGAAGAAGTCAAGGGCAAAGTCCAGGGTTTTGATATGGTAGCAGGTTGAAAACATGAGAAGGAGACACAGGAGAGATGATATGTGCCATGGTTGAAGGTGGAAGAAGGGAAACTCATGAACAGTGTTTGGACATGTTGAGTCTGAGGTCTCTTCTGAGATGTTCAAGATATGTTGAATTGGTGGTTGGACTTACAGATCTAGAATTCAGAGAAGTCTCAGCTGGAGAATATACATTTGTGGGTCATCTATATGTAGGTGGTTTTTAAAATTGTGGGCATGGTTGAGATAGTCTAACGAGAAAGCATAGAATGAACAGAGAAGAGAATCTGTGCTGAGTCTATGTTAAGTAACTGCAACATTTAACAGCTAGATAGAAGAGAAAAATTCCACGAAAAACTGAGAAGGGGCCAGAGGAAAACCAGCATAGTATTTCAAGGAAATATATATTTCAGAGTTCCAAAGAATAGCAAGGAGAGATTAGAAAGCCTTTCTCAGCAATCAATGCAAAAAAATAGAGGAAAACGATAGAATGGGAAAGACTAGAGATCTCTTCAAGAAAATTAGAGATACCAAGGGAACATTTCATGCAAAGATGGACACAATAAAGGACAGAAGCGGTATGGACCTAACAGAAGCAGAAGATATTAAGAAGAGGTGGCAAGAATACACAGAAGAACTATACAAAAAAGATCTTAATGGCCCAGATAACCACGATAGTGTGATCACTCACCTAGAGCCAGACATCCTGGAGTGTGAAGTCAAGTGTGTCTTAGGAAGCATCACTACGAACAAAGCTAGTGGAGGTGATAGAACTACAGCTGAGCCGTTTCAAATCCTAAAAGATGATGCTGTGAAAATGCTGCACTCAATATGCAGCAAATTTGGAAAACAGCAGTGGCCACAGAACTGGAAGAGGTCAGTTTTCATTCCAATCCCAAACAAAGGCAATGCCAAAGAATGTTCAAACTACCACACAGTTGCACTCATCTCACACACTAGCAAAGTGATGCTCAAAATTCTCTAACTTAGGCTTCAACAGTACATGATCTGAGAACTTCCAGATATTCAAGCTGGGTTTAGAAAAGGCAAAGAAACCAGAGATCAAATTACCAACATCCACTGGATCATAGAAAAAGCAAGAGCATTCCAGAAAAACATCTACTTCTGCTTTACTGGTAAAGAATCTGCCTGCAATGTGGGAGACCTGGGTTCGATTTCTGGGTTGGGAAGATCCCCTGGAGAAGGGAACAGCTACCCACTCCAGTATTCTGGCCTGGAAAATTCCATGGACTGTGTAGTCCATGGGGTCACAAAGAGTCAGACACAACTGAATGACTTTCATTTTCACTTTTTCTGCTTTATTGACTATGCCAAAACCTTTGACTATGTGGATCACAACAAACTGTGGAAAATTCTTCAAGAGATGGGAATACCAGACCACCTTACCTGCCTTCTGAGAAATCTGTATGCAGGTCAAGAAACAACAGTTAGAACTGGACATGGAACAACGGACTGGTTCCAAATCAGGAAAGGAGTATGTCAAGGCTGTATATATTGTCACTCTGGTTATTTAACTTATATGCAGAGTTCATCATGTGAAATGCCGGGCTGGATGAAGCACAAGCTACAATCAAGATTGCCGGGAGAAATATCAATAACCTCAGATATGCAGATGACACCATCCTTATGGTAGAAAGTGAAGAAGAACTAAAGAGCCTCTTGATGAAAGTGAAACAGGAGAGTGAAAAAGCTAGCTTAAAACTCAACGTTCGAAAAATGAGGATCATAGCATCTGGTCCCATCACTTCATGGCAAATAGATGGGGAAACAATGGAAACAGTGACAGACTATTTTCTTAGGCTCCAGAATCACTGCAGATGGTGAGTACAGCCATGAAATTAAAAGACGCTTGCCCCTTGGAAGAAAAGCTATGACCAACCTAGACAGCATTAAAAAGCAGAGACATTAATTTGCCAACAAAGGTCTGTCTAGTCAAAGCTATGGTTTTTCCCGTAGTCATGTATGGATGTGAAAGTTGGACCATAACGAGAGCTGAGCACCAAAGAATTGATGCTTTTGAACTGTGGTGTTGGAGAAGACTATTGAGAGTCCCTTGGACTGCAAGAAGATCAAACCAGTCCATCCTAAAGAAAGTTAGTCCTGAATATTCATTGGAAGGGCTGATGCTGAAACTGAAGCTCCAATACTTGGGCCACCTGAGGCGAAGAGTTGACTCATTGGAAAAGACCCTGAGGCTGGGAAAAATTGAAGACAGGAGGAGAAGGGGATGACCGAGGATGAGATGGTTAGATGGCATCACCGACTCGATGGACATGAGTTTGAGCAAGCTCTGGGCGTTGGTGATGGGCAGGGAAGCCTGGCATGCTGCAGTCCATGGGGTTGTAAAGAGTTGGACATGACTGAACGACTGAACTGACTGATTTCAAGCAAAGTGAAAGTGAAAGTCCCTCAGTCATGTCCAACTCTTTGCACTGTACAGCCCATGGAATTCTCCAGGTCAGAATACTGGAGTGGTAGCCTTTTCCTTCTCCAGGGTATGAAATGGTCAATAAAGTCAATTGTTGCTGAGAGTTCAAATCAAATGAAAATTGGGAAGTGTTCATAGAGTTGAGTGAGCAACACAGAATTTAATTTTGTTGTTAGAGTTGTTTAGAGAAGGGGGGAAAATCCAGATTGAAGTGAGTTGAGGAGGAAGTAAAAGGTAAGAAAATAAAGCCAATGAATGCAGATAATTCTTTAGAGAAGTTTAGCTGTGAAGGTGCTGAGAGAGAGGCCGGTGTTTGGTTAAGGATGTGGGAATGAGGGAGAGTTTTTCCAAGATAATAGATACTTGAGTAAGTTAAAAGCCATAGAGAAGGATTCAGTTGAAGAGAAGCTGAGTTCAGAAGAGAGGCAGTGAATGATAAAAATATATAGTTCTTAAAAAGGTGAGAAGGGGCTGAAATACAAAACTCTGATGGTCTTAACAGGAGATAGAATAACATCTATATTGTAACCCAAGATAAGAAGGAAGACGGAATGCTAAGGGAGGTTTGGTTATTTGTACAGAGTGGTTGAGAAATTGGTATCTGATGGTTTTCCTTTCTCTTGGGAAGGAGGGGAAGGCATGTGGTCAGAAGGTGGTTGTGGGAAGTTCTTCTGGAAAGGAGGGGAAGGGTTGCAAGATTGCAAGTGAGTGTTGAAGTGACCATAAACTGATGGAGGTGATTCTAATTCTTTGTGAACTAAGCTGCCCTCACGTGATTTTCTCCATTCAGCTTTTGCCTGCTTGGGCTTGGCAGGAGGCAAGTTGAAGCCAGAGTGTTGGGGCCATCCAGAGTTATGGTGGCTGAAGACAATTCAGCATTTCTCTAACTGATCTTTCTCAAAATATTCTTCTGACAGATGTTAACAGGAGAAGACTTCCTTGGTCAAAGAAGTTTGGGAGAACTGCTGTATACTCCAATCCCTTCTTAATATGCATATTAACATATTTGAAGCTCTGAGGGTCTCACATTTGAATACTCAGTTAAATTTAGTGTAGTCAACTTTTTCAAGCTTATTTGCATCTCGAGTGTGGTGTGTGTGTTGCATCTGCTAAGATCTTACAGTTTGGTTTAGGTTGGGTCATTCACCTCACTGCCACATAAAATGGTAGGAATCTTTCTTTTCATTCAACATGTTTAAATGATCTAGATTCACACTGATTTAGGGTAGAGCAATAGCTACTGTGTTCTGAAACACTCCTCATTCTTTACGAACCTATTTCATGTGCCTGTTCCATTTGTTACCAACTCTTGTTGTAAACTTAAAAAACAAACAGACCGTAAACTGGCTTCCTTATTGTTCTTCCAGGACCATAAGAAGTCGATGTGAGAACTGGCAAGGAAAGCCAGACCATCCCAAATGATTAGGATTAGGGCTGGCAGGGAGCAAAACAGTCAGAGGTACTTGTATTATTATTTTACTACTATTAATAACCAAAATTTTCATGGTCTTTACAGTTTACAAATTGTTCTTATATGTGTTATTTTTCAAAACCATATTCAGTCATTATTGAGCAAGGTACAGCTATCGTTGATGAGCACAGTTCAGTTCAGTTCAGTTCAGTTGCTCAGTTGTGTCCGACTCTCTGCGACCCCATGAATTGCAGCACGCCAGGCCTCTCTGTCCATCACCAACTCCCGGAGTCTACCCAAACCCATGTTCATCGAGTCGGTGATGCCATCCAACCATCTCATCCTCTGTCGTCCCCTTCTCCTCCCGCCCCCAATCCTACCCAGCATTAGGGTCTTTTCCAATGAGTCAACCCTTCGCATGAGGTGGCCAAAGTATGGTGAGCACAAGGAACATAGTTTGGGGAGATGACAAATGAAAAGATATGATGAGGAAAAAAAGAGAGGAGCTAGATGGAATGGAGCTTAAAAAATATTGGAAACAGTGGTCTAAAGCATGCATTCTCAGTGAAGGTCAAAATTACCATGGGTGTAAAAAGCGGTTTAGGGGAGGCAGAAAAATGAATAAATATTATGGTGCTTTGGACCCTCCAAAGGGCCACCATAAAAAAACAGACATGCCATGTGTTAGTGGTATCAACATTTCATGGTGGGGATGGCAATTAGGGAAAAAAATATCTCAGAAGGCTTGTTGGTTGGGGGTGGTGATGGTGGTAGTGGTGAGGTATTGTGGTTTAAATCCCATGGTGCCTATGGAACTTTTTGACAACTGTCAGTGTTTCTTATGTCCCCAGACATGTTAGACAATTCATTTGTCTAGCATAGAGTCTGTGTCTGGCTTCATTCGTCTGCCCGTCTTGCCCAAGGCCCTATGTGACCTTCTTTTGCACCATTAAACTCTCCTCTTCAAGCCACAGCTAACTGAATTAGGGTGGACATGAACGAAGATCAGTTAAGGCATAGATTGGTCAGTGAATGACTGGCTGGTCTTGAGAAACCTAGCTGCAGTCACTTCCTTGTGTCAGACTTGTGTGGTGCTATTCTTGTCACTTCTCCCTTTGAGATAACTTGAGTGGGTCTCAAAGGAGCCCAGGTTATAACATCACTGCAGTCATAACACTTGGCCTGCTGGTGTCCCATTTGAGTGAGACTGAATGTAATTGAATGAAGGCAAAAGAGAAATGTATTTGAACCTTCAGCTCTTTGTCCTTCATGTATTAATCACGTATTAGTTAAGGGAGGGCTTTCCTGTACATTGAGGTTTAGCAGCATTCCAGGCCCTTCCCCACTAGGTGCCAGAAATGCCCCCTCCGCAAAGTGTGACAACCAGAAACACCTCTGGACATGGCCACATGTCCCTTGTGGGGCAGAGTCACCTCTGGTTGAGAACTACTGATATTGAGAAACTAGAATGTCAAAAAATTATCAATTTCCTAATGGTATCATGATCAGAAATGCCTTAAATAAAGGGTTTGTGATTTGCTGTTAAACTTCACCTTAATAAGGATGTTACCAGAAATGATGGAAGACAATCCTTGAGAGCTGAGACTAGTGTTGTTAGCAAGATATTCATAGCTAGCAGTAATGAGCACCAGATGCTTTCTGAGCAGGTTCTGTATATCAACTCATTAGCTATCCTGGCAACTCCAAGGAGTCGGTACTGCTATTATTATACCCACCCTACAGTTAAGGGAACTGAGACATGAGATGTTGAGAAACTTGCTGAGGTCACCCAACTGGTAACAGCACAGTCACCCAGACAACCCAGTTCTAGGGCCCACATGTTTATGAGCATATAACCTCTTGGTAATACTGTTCTTTCTGTAACATCTGTACTTCTTTATCCTCCACAACACTCAGCATACTACCAAGCATATAACAGGTGCTCACTGGACCCTGATGGATCCTGTCCATATTGACATTGGCATTTACTGGGGCACTTTGTCCCAGATCTCTGCTCCACAAATGCTTCTGCTCAAATATCACTTTCTCAGCAAAGATATTCCTTATTGCCCTCTTTAAAACATCACTCTCCCTTACCTCCCAAACACTTACCCAGCTTTATTCTTCCCCATAGTACTTATCACCATCTGACGTGTATTTATTGTTTATTCCTCCACTCCCCAACAGACTGAAATAGAAGCTGCGCGAAAGGAGGGGCTTTGCCTATGGTGTTTGCTGCCATATCCACAGCACCTTGAACATTCCTTGGCATGCCCATCAAATGTATGAAATGAATGAGGAAATCCTTTAACTTAATCCTATATCCAATATCCTTGCTTTGATTATCTGTCCTTACTTTTTCCTCAATACTGCTTTTAAAAAATTATCTTGCTCTGAATGAACAGGAACATTTATGCAGGAGAGGGGCCTGGCCCTCAATAGAGATGCCAGGGTACTGGGGATCCCCCACTAATACTGACCAGACGTATACTAGTGGCCTATGTCACTTACATATGTTTATTTTTGATTTTGCTTTGCTGGTCTGTGAAAGTAATTCAGTAGAGTCATTACAATATGCATACTCAGAGAAATTAATTTATGTTTTGCTTTATATTTACATAGTACAATTATAAGCTCTTCTTTTAAGAAAGATGTTACATACTATTCAGTGACAGATTTTGCACAAAAATCTGATTCTACCTTCTCATTTCTCCCTATAACTACTATTCATAAGCTGAAAGAATATAATTTTAATTAAAAGTAATTTAAAAACTTAGCAATTGCTCTCATTATATAGAAAATGAAGCCACAGAGAAACATGGTCAACACCACTTTGTTTCCAAGCTAACCTTTTCTCACCCTCCAAACACATATTTACAATTTTGGGGCTCCCTTCCCTCCCCAAAGTAATGGGCTTAGGGCACTTGCCCAGTATAGCTTTTTATAAAAATCATCAATTGCTTTCATGCAGTTAGGCATTTCAGGCCATTATGTTTCTCTAGACATGAAATAGCTCATTCCCCAAGCCTGATTACTAGCCCTAAGAAATTTATATCAAATTCAACCCTCATCTGTGTTCAAACTCATCCTTGGATCCCATGCAGCTCAAATAGGCTTGGCAGGCAAACAAATACCTCCCTGTTTGGTGGGTGGAGGGCTGGAACAGATGCCTCCAGAGTAGTAAGGCTGTTCTGCAGAACACAGTCCTCTGTACTCATCGTGGGTTCTCAGCTTCCCAAATTCCCCATGTCCCATAATTGAGTGTACTGCCACTGGCACCCCTGAACTCCAGTGCCAGCTTCCTGAACACTTCAGTAGGAGACATTCCATTGCTCTCTAAATATTGCTCAGCACTGCGTCACAGTTTTAGAGGTAATATAGCATGATTTTATACTACACATTCTTACATAAGAATGCCATTACAGTATTACATTCTCCAAACTTTTTTGAGGGGGTTGTGGTTTGAGGTTAAGAATATGATACTGCAAACAAATAGAAATTAATTTAGACTAGAGCTATCTGATAGAACTTTTACAGTGATGGAAATGACCTATATCTGTGCTGTCTAGTACAGTAGCCATTAGCCACACATTGCTATTAAGTACTTGAAACATGGCTAATGCAACTGAGGAACTGAATTTCATTTTAATTTTAACTTATTTAAATCTAAACAGCCACCAATGGCTCCTATATAGCAGTGGTCCTCAACCTTTTCGGCACCAGGGATTTTGGCACCAATTTCATGGAAGAGAGTTTCATGGACCGGGGAAGGGGTGCATGGTTTGGGGATGAGTCAACTGCATTACATTTATTGTGCTCTTTATTTCTAATCAAATGCTACTGCTTATCTGATAGGATGTACCAGTCTGGGGCCTGGAGTTTGGGGACCTCTGCTATATAGGGTCATATATATGACTGTCCTTCAAGAAGATGGATCTCATCTGACATCAGGACTTGGAATATAGGAAATTTAAAACTATTTTAAAGTAGATCTTAATTTTAAATAAGATCCTGAGATTTCACTGTGTCCTTGTCTGGCGATGGGGTGACTCTTTTGGAGATGGAAGAGCAAGCTGCTCTGTACTCTGGCATTCCATAGAGATGGTTCCTAAGGAAGTTGCTAACTTTAAGACAGTGGTAGAGGGTGGAATTTAAGAAGGAAACTCAGAGATGGTCAAGTCTATCACTATCTCTTCCTCTCACTGACTGTCTTCACTGTTTCCATCATCACCTACTGCCGTGGCCTTATTTTCAAAGTTGGGGAAATTTTTGTAGTTTTGAAAGATTTGTAGTGGCAAGGGGCACATGCCTGAGAGATTACAGGCTCTTGAGGAGGGTCTAGAGTGGCATGGGTTTAGTTATTAGAATAAATTCACTCATTTAAAACCCATATAAATTAACTTCAAAGACCCAAATGGCAAAGGTATCTACTCAAGCATCTCAGGGGTGGCACAACCCAGGAGAAAAATGGAGTGGGAAAATTCCCATCTGAGGTGGAGGGAGCTTCATGAAGTGAGGACCATGCCAAAAGTGGGTGTGGGAACAAAAGGAACGGTGAAATGATGGTACCTCTCAGATGTGAACAAAGAGAAATGTTTATAGAGTCAGGACACAGAGTTTCAGACACACAGGGACCTTCTTCCTATTCCTTCCAACCTGGGGATAGCACCTGTGTCATGAGTAAGTGCTTAGATACTCGGCAGGCACTGGAGAAGTCATCTGTCTTGGAGCAAGAAGGTAAAGAGTGCTGCTGCCCAGGGCAGTGGGTACCACTGTCAGGCTGGCTGTGGAAGAGTTACAGAGTCATGTGATAAACATACAGAATCCCAGCCTCTTCAGCAGATCTGAAGTCGGATGTGACAAAAACACATCTTTAACAAGTGATTCTGATATACAACTAGATATGGGGAATCCTGCAAAGACGGAAGGAAACAACCTTTCTTGTTAGGGGAGGTGACCAGGAAGAGCTGAATGGTACCAATTATATTATAACTGAGGTCCTCTGGCTGAGGTATGAGATTAAAAGAACTCTAGAACCTAGAGTGATGCATCCTGTATTACTACAGCTTACATCTTACATGAGAGTGGGCTTAGCTGTGGTTGTCTACTTTCTACAAATTCTTGAGAGGGAAATGTATAGATCAATATTGACCAAGTTAGACTTAGTCCATTGTCTGAACCAAACACCATCTTAACAATTTTGTTCTATGTGTGGATGATAGATAATAACAAAAGTATTTATAAAGAATCTATAAATATGAGAATATATATATGTATATATATATAACTGAATCACTGTGCTGTACACCTGAAATTAATACAACATTGTAAATCAACTATATTTCAGTAAAAAATTTTTTTTTAATTTAAAAAGTAAAATATTCGAGTAAAAGAAATCTATAAAGATGATTAAGCTGTTAGTTAAGATCCCATAAGAACAAACATTTACTACTAACTAATTAGAAAGCATAAAAAGGTACACTCCAAACAGAATCTTATTTTGAAATTTTAGTGTTAACAGATGGCAATTTCATAGCTAAAAATAGGAAAACACTGAGGGGAACTGATGTCCAAATTGGGTCCAGCCACCCCATGAACTTAAAAGCTTGCTCTGTTGTGCAGAGATTTTCTTCCATATTTGTGGTCATTGACAGTTGTTATGGCCAGGCTCACAGGTAAGCGTCCAACCTTGATTCCTGCTCTCTTTTTGAATCCACTGGGAGCTCTGAGGGCTCAGAGTTCACATGCGTGTAGAACGTGTTGGTGGGCTCTTTGGCAGAAGACCCATTTCCCTGGTTTTTCCTGTTTCTCTCCTTTCCCATTGGGCAAGATGTGGACAGAAGAGTTTATGGATTTCCTCCAGTGATACTGCTTGTACCACAAAGGACCCAGGCCACAGAATCTCTGAGGTATACACAGGTAGGAAGGGCAAAAAGAGAAGAAAGGCATCACTTTTGTTTTGTTGGTTGGTATGTGCTTCTCACATAAGGTTCCCAAGTCTCTTTTCTGGACATGAGCAGAGACATAGAAATCTCTCGACTTCAACACGTGTGGGCAAGCCCATTCTCACGCATACACTGACACGTACTGTCAAAGCTCAGAAACAGCCTTCAGTTAACGTGGCTGAAGCTGGTGCCGGGTGGAGAAGGAGCCTTCTGAACCCTCTTGGTAGACCAGCTCGTAGGGGCTCCAGGTAGACAGAAGATCTAGCGACAGGTTTTTCTGCTCTTGGTCCGATGTGACAAGGTGGTAGCCCAGCAGGTTCATGGCATTCCTGCAGACTTTCTGAAGTCGAAAAACCTTTTTATAAGGCAGGGACCAGCGCCAGGCCTGAGAGACATTGAGGGCATTCCTGGCATTTGTGTGGAAGGCGTGCTTACCCACGCCCTTGCCTCGAGTGATATTATGTACCCATGTCTGGAGCTGGGGCAAGAATTTTAGCCCTACGTATTCATACATTCGGGCAGTTTGGGCCAGGGGGTCCCGGACCAAGTCCTCATAGCGCACAAGCAGGTAGCGCTGCCTTAGGGCTTTGGGCAAGGACTGCACGGCTTTGAAGATCTCCAGCTGGCTTTGGCAGATGACTTGCATGGCATAGTAAGGCTGATCCTCCTTCTTGAGTTTTTGCCAATGCGGCCCCATCACAATGTGGCTGTCAATCTTGAGTTCATTCGTGGTGTGTTCTCGGGACCGGAACACCGCGCGGGGGTCCCGGACCAGGTGCACGATGTGCAGATTGAGGGAAGGGTCTCTCAGCAGCGGGAAGAGCACCTGCAGGTTGAAGAAGCGCACCTCCTTGAGCACCACATGGCTGTAGGTGCGACAGGCCTCCTCCACCACCTCGAAGGGCTGCTGGTGGCACAGAATCCTGCAGTGGGCCTGGGGTATGATCTTATCTCGTGGGAAGAGATTGCAGGCAGGTGGGGAACACAGAGCCCGGCTGCCATCCCATTGGAATAGGCTGGACTGTTTCCGGGGGCCAGGATTCATGTAGGCATCAAAGACGCTCATGTCACACAGAAAGACGGCCCGAATGAGGTCCCGCACAGCCATATGCAGCCTCTGGGCCGTGCTTTGTGTGAAGGACATCCACACGTGCCAGGCGGGCTCCATCAGGTAGAAGACATCTGGGTGCTGTCCAAAAAGCTGCCCTACAAAAGAGGAGCCAGAGCGCCACGAAGACAGGACCAGCACATGCATGTGTGGTGGGGGCTTGGGTTCCTCCTTCACCTGCAGGGAGTTGTCGTGGGAGTACACGAGGATGAACAGAATGAAGATGGCCATCTGGGAAGCCAGGAACAGCAGGAGCTTCATTCTTTTGGGTGGTATCATGCTGAAGTGGAAGACCATGGAAGAACAAACAGAGGGGTATCTTAGGCTATCACAACATAGAATTTTATTGTACAGATGTACCACAGTTTATCAGTATTTAACCAGTGTCCTCATTGGTGAGCTTTGGGGTTGTTTCCAGTCTTTGGCCGTTTCAGAGCTTTCAGTAATGGCCTTTATGTTCACATATCATTATCCAAGCATGCAAGCTAACTCCCAAGAAGTGGAATTTCTGAGTCAGAGAGTATGGGTATGTGTACCTTTGGTATCTGTTGTCCAGTTAGGCTTCATACTGGTCATAAACCATTGTCTGTGTCTAGAGCTCCAGAGATTTTAGGGAGCAGATTTTAGAGGAGGAATTGGACAGCCACAGATGTGACTCTTGGAGTTTATGGCTTGCTTCCTGAAGAGGTAGAACATGCTTTGCCAGCCCATGGGCTTCCCTTGGAAGTCCCCTGAACCTTCTGGGAAGTGTGTGATGACCTCAACCAAACCTTAAGTGGCAGTGGCCCAGAAACCCTTCTCTTCCATTCATGACAACAATGCATTTCCTCCACATGTGCCAACAGACCCAGTGAGGATCATCTCTCCCAGGTGCCAAAAAAAGCACATTGTTATATGCCAGGAACATGTCAATGAATAGTAATTCCCATCTTGGCCCTGAAGATTAGAGCAGGACCAGCTAAGAAGAACAGGACCTAGTTCTTTTGAACTTGAGCCCGAGAGGAAATGATTAGAAACTAAGCCATGTTTGATAATGACTCGAGAATTGAGCCAAGTATTGAGGAACTGACCAGAGACCTTCTCCCAAAGACAGTATGAATATGAGGAAAAGTTTGGAACAAAGATAGGAAATAATGGAGCAAAAGAGAAAGGAAAGAACTTGACCTGTGTAGAAATGTAAGGATAGAACTTTATAGGCAGGGCCTATAATCAGCTCAGGAAAAAGCTAACATTTCCTAGGGACTGGTAACATGGACCTTTCAAAAGCCCACCTCCTGCCCCTATGTGGCTTCGGGCCAGCTCAGGGTCCAGAGTGGGCTACGTGCTCTGAGCATTCCTTGCCTCCCTGTGGCTCCTGACCTCATGCCCATTCTCACCCAGAGCTGGAGCCTGGCCTTCAGACTCGCCCCCGTTTGTCCTCAGGCTTTAATTGACCATAGTTCTCAGGGATTGCCAAGGGAATCCTCTCACTTTCTTTCTCTGTTTTTTCTTTCCGTGAACAATTTCCCTGGCCAGCAGAAAAGTGTGCTTTTGTAAAGTGAATCCCATCTCTTGTCACTGGGATCTGGATACAACCTGGATCTAAGCAACCCATGATGGGGCTGATGAGCTCAGCCGGAGACCCTTGAGGGTGTGTCTCAGGGAAAGCTCATCTCTGCAGTCACTGGAATCAGTGGTAGAGGCGGCCCAGAAAGAACAGGAAACTGAAGGTTTTTCCTGGCAATCTCCTCTCATCTAACCATCACCTCTCCCTGGCTGTCTTACACTAACCTCCTCTATAGACCCTCCTTGAGGTTGGGAAGCATTTATGAGAGGTCCCTAGTGCACCTTCCTGAGTGTTCTTTTCTGGACATTTGATGCATGCTTGAACCCTGCCCTCCCTGTTATCTAATCCTGAGTCTGCTCATCTCTAGCCTGGCTTTTATAGTAAGTAGCCTCTCACTTCTGTCTCTCAGTTCTCTCCCTCAGCTCTCCACCTCATTCAGTGCTGCCAAATTCTATCTTTTTAAAGCACAAGCCTATCACTCCCTTCCTTAAAGTCCTTCAATAGCTTTCTGACACATACAGGATTAAATCCCCAATTCTCATGCCTGGGAGCCCTTCATAGTCCAATCTTAAATCTCCTGTCACTCCCTTCCCTTTCTGACACCTTAAGGTTCTGGATTTTACTTCCAGTTCTTCCCAACTTGCCCTGTTATTTATTTTTAACAATTTAATTTATTTTTGGCTGTGCTGGGTTTTCGTTGCTGTGAGGGCTTTTCTCTAGTTGCAGTGAGTGGAGGTTACTCTCTAGTTGTGGTGCACAGGTTTCTTATTGTGGTGGCTTCTCTTGTTGCGGAGCATGGGCTCTAGGGCTGGTGGGCTTCAGTAGTTGTGACTCCCTGATTCTAGAGCACTGACTTAGTAGTTTTGGCACATGGACTTAGCTGCTCTGCAGCAAGTGGGATCTTCCCAGATCAGGGATGGAACCCCGTGTCTCCTGCATTGGCAGGTGGATTCTTTACCACTGAGCCACCAGGGAAGCCCCTGCCCCATTGTTTATAAGCTCCGAGACATTTGCAAGACAGCCACTCTTTCCTCAAGATTCTGCCCACCTCTCAGCTTTCTCCCTGAAAGGTATCTTATTTCCTCCCAAGATTTAGTTTTCCTCCCAACTTTCCATTCTCATCCATCTCTCTCTCTCTAGTATAGTGAAGTGAAGTGAAAGTTGCTCAGTCATGTCCGACTCTTTGCGACCCCATGGACTATAGAGTCCATGGAATTCTCCAGGCCAGGATACTGGAGTGAGTAGCCTTTTCGTCCTCCAGGGGATCTTCCTAACCTAGGGATTGAACCCAGGTCTCCCGCATTGCAGGCAGATTCTTTACCAGCTAAGCCACAGGGGAAGCCCCTGTAGTACAGTGGAGGATGAATATCTCTCACTGGGCTGCTGTTACTTAAAGGTAAATGCTATGTCTTATCTTGTTTACCGGCACATAAAACACACAACTGATTAGGGCTCATTAAACACTTGTTGAACAAATGACTAAATAAATGAGTGTGAGAAGTGGCATGGGTGCGCACATGCTAAGTCACTTCAGTCATGTCCACTCTTTGCAACCCCATGGACTGTAGCCCGCTAGGCTCTACTGTCCATGGGATTCTCCAGGCAAGAATACTGGAGTGGGTTGCCATTTCCTCTTCCAGAGGATCTTCCTGACCCAGGGATCGAACCCATATTAGTTACTAAAATTTATATGATTTTATTGAATATTGAGCACAAAACCAATACTCTATCAACTGCATGGAGCAAAATATTAAGTCAGAACCATAGTTTAGAAGCAATATGGCACAGTGAACCTAACTCCAAAAAAATAGGTTCTATACAGAGCATGTATTGTTTAGAACTAAGGAGGTAAAAACCATGAGCATCATTTAAAAAAATATTTATTAATAAGAAATTAAAGCCCCATTGAAGGGCAATAGACTACTCACAAAACTTCCCTCGGTCTGTTAGAAAAAGAAGAAAATAGAAGGAAAAAAACCCTCACAGCACAACCTGTCATCTCCTTCCAAAAAAAGTAATTTTAAAACATATTGGGGTCTTCCCTGGTGGTGCAGTGGATGAGAATCAGCCTGCCAATTCACAGGACATGGGTTTGACCCCTGATCTGGGAAGATTCCACATGCTGCCGAGCAACTAAACCTGTGTGCCTCAACTACTGAACCCAAGCTCTAGAGCCCAACAGCTCCAACTGCTGAGCCTGTGTGCCTCAACTACTGAAGCCAGCATGCCTAGAGCCTGTGATTTGTGACAAAAGAAGCCGCCACAATGAGAAAGCCTGAGTACCACAACAAAGAGTAGCCCCCACTTCCACAAGTAGAGAAAGCCCAAGCGCAGCAACAAAGACCTGGTGCAACCAAAAATAAACAAATAAAAGAAAAAACAAACACTATATTGGGACTTCCTTGGCAGTCCTGTGGTAAAGACTTTGCCTTCCTAGGCAGGGGGTCAAGTTCGATCCCTGGTCGGGCAGCTAAGATCCAATATGCCTTGTGGCCTGAAAACCAAAACATAACATGGAAGCAGTGTTGTAAGACCTTCAATAAAGACTTTAAAAATGGTCCACATGGGGCTTCCTTGACGACCCAGTGATAAAGAATCCTCCTGTCCATGCAGGAGACATGGGTTGGATCCCTGATCTGGGAAGATTCCCATAGGCATTATAGCAACTAAGCCAGTGAGCTGCAGCTACCGAACCTGTGCTCTAGAGCCCATGAGCCATGACTGATGAGCCTCTGTGCCACAACTGCTGAAGTCCATGCCCCTAGAGCCTGTGCTCCGCCACAAGAGAAGCCACCGCAATGAGAAGCCCAAGCACCACAACTAAAGAGTAGCCTGAAGACCCAAAATAAATTAAAATTTTTTTTTTAAAAAAGGTATTTTACTTCCCATTAGAAGTTCCAGACTTGTCCAGAGCCTTACAAGACGGAAGTCTCTTCTACCTCGGCTGACTCACTGGCCTCATAATCTAATCTTATTTTACATCGGAATGGAGCTCCACAACTTTGAAAGCCCTTCTAGCCACAGTAATGACAACACTCCAATTAAATACATCACATAGAATAGTGATGAGCCACACCTCCATGTTGCAGAATAAGTGAACTTTAATTAAGTCTCAATGATAGAAACAGCCCCGCCTGATTAGACCTGGATATTTTGGGTCCCAGTTCTGAGAATTCAGTTATCACACTAAATCTTAGCTGAGCTAGAGAAAATCTGTAGCCCCTAGCACCTCTGGTTCTCACTTCCCAGCACTTGAGCGGAGGAGAAGCTACAGGAAACACAGAAGCCAGCATCGGAATAAGTAAGATGAACCAGCTGTAAAGTATACATCAGAATAGCCCCACTCACTTTCTAGACTCTTTCTTAGGGATGGGGGTGGGTGGGGTTAGGAGAGCTGCTGGCAGGCAACTTGTGCTTTTGGAGAAGATTATCCAGGTGATTCTGATCCAGCCCCTCTCCAACATCTCCTCTCTGCCATTCACAAAGAAATGCCCAGCTTAGTTGTCCCATGTTATCTAAAACTCCGCTCCAGGAACCTGGGAATAATGGCCCTGCTCTGGAGGTGTACACGGGAAATTCTCTCCTTACCTTGTTAATGGCTTGGAGTTCTCCACCACTCTGAAGGCTCTGCCAGCCAAGTTGTGCAGCTTTTTTCTTCTGACTCACCAGCTCCTCTCTCAGCTTCCTTCTCCTCCTCGAATCTTGCATAACCATCCCTACTCAGAGCACATTTCACTGCCTTCTTCCTCTGGCCAGAAATCACCCATCTTCCAAGGCAGGGTTAAGAAAGCACTGGCTGCCAGGGAGATGTGATCCCAGCAGCTTTAACTCTAAGAGACTCGAGGGGTGGGGAGACGCTGCTTGAATGGGCCGGACCTGGAGAAGCAAAGGAGGAAGTATTCTCTCCCACAACTGGAAGGTGATGCTGGATGCTAAATTCTTTGAAGGCAGTGGAAAGATTAATTCTCTTAGGGTGAAGTGGAGAAAGGAAAGGGACTCCAGAAGTACTTGAAGTTGATAGGGAAGTCACAGGACAATGACAGCCAAAATGACCCAGTGTGATACCTTACTCTTAATCTCTGCTGCAAAAAGAGGAGAGAAAACCTAGAAAGTATTTCTGGGTTGTACCTTCCTGCTCACCCCACTGTATTTAGGGAGATAAGTTTTTTTTTGCCTCTGTATTTTTTTCAACATCTTCACCCTTCTTGTGGGAGGTAATAACTAGATGTACTGCCTAGATGTAGTTAACTCATTCTATGGGAGGATGTAGATGTATTGGCCTTTAGTTGGGGTATGGGAAATTTCCCCCTCAAGAAAAAAAAAGTTATTGTAAAAGATTATAGCTTCTAACTAGCTGTGTGTACTTGGGCAAATCACGCAACTACTCTGAACTACTTTACATGATTGTTGTAAGTATAAAGCAATAGGCAAATTGAAAAAATTTTTTAAATTGAAGTATAGTTGGATTTACAGTGTTGTGCTGATCTCTACAGCAAAGTGACTCAGTTTAGCTGGATTTTTTTATTCAGTTAACTTAAACTTGAAAAACTCAGTCACCCAAATTATTAAATAAATTAATATAAATTAATTTTAATTTGTTAATTACAAATAATTCAATTTACTAAGTAAATTGAATAAAAGTTATTTTAAAAAATGACCACTACCTACCCCCACCACTGTGCGTAGGAACCACAGACCTTTCTGTCTGAAAGGGGCTGGGAGGTGGCACGCGTTCAGTGGTTAGACTTCTCTCCAAAAACAGTGTCAGTGACCTCAGAGTTTGGGCAATATATTTTTTTGCTTCTTTATTTTTAACACTGGGTTGTTTATAGGTGTTTGTTAAAAATGGGTTTTAGTTGCCATTTCCAAAATATTTTAAAGAGAAAGTAAATTATAAAATAACTAAATAAAAAATGACTCAGGAAATTACAGGCTTGTCATGATGGCCTGTTATCTAATCACAGACGCTAAGTATAGTCAGCTCACCTTGTCCTTAGCTTCTGCATCCGAGGGGTCAAACAGCAACCTTGATTAAAAATGTGCAGAAAAAAATTTTTTTGCCAGTAAGTTCTACATGCTGCTGCTGCTAAGTCGCTTCAGTCGTGTTCGACTCTGTGCGACCCCATAGATGGCAGCCCACCAGGCTCTGCCGTCCCTGAGATTCTCCAGGCAAGAACACTGGAGTGGGTTGCCATTTCCTTCTCCAGTGCATGAAAGTGAAAAGTGAAAGTGAAGTCGCTCAGTCGTGTCCGACTCTTAGTGACCCCATGGACTGCAGCCTACCAGGCTCCTCTGTCCATGGGATTTTCCAGGCAAGAGTACTGGAGTGGGTTGTCATTGCCTTCTCCAAGTTCTACATAGCACATAGTAAAACGTAAATTTGCCAGGCACAGGCAACTATTTTTATAGCATTTACAGTGTATTTACAACTATTTACATAGTATTTGCATTCTATTACAAGTAAACTCGAGATTATTTAAAGTACACAGGAGGATGTGTATAGGTTATAAGCAGAGACTACACCATTCTCTATAAGGGACTATAGCATGGCTTCAGTGAGAGTCCTAGAACCAGTTCACCTGTGGATATAGAGGAAGAGATGATTGTACAGGTGAGAAAATGCAGATCACTAAAGGGAAGTCTTCAGGTCAAAGGCTGAATTATATAAAGCAACACACCAGATTTCCCAAGCCTTGAGTCAGCCATGAAAAATAGCCTGTATAATTTCCAGGAATTTAATTCAGAAACCGTCTTACAGACGTCTGCTCCCTTTTGTGGAGAAGGGAGATCCAGGAGAGAAGTCGCAGGTAGTGCAGCACTGGGACAGACTGACTTCTCTTTCATGGCAGGCAAAGGGTCTCTTCTGCTGTATATTCTTTGTCAGATAATAATAGGTTCAGCCACTGGATTTGTCACATTATGAACTCCACAATCACTGTATAATTGACACAGACCTTTAAATAGTTCCTTTTTCCTGGTGGCAAGTTTGTTGTTAGAATTAAATGAGCTGTCACTCCCTGGGGAAATGGAACCTACATTTCACTTGGCTCATCTTGGCTAGGAGTAGGGGAAAAAAAGATGAGGAAGCTCTTTACAACATGTGTAGGAGTAAAGATAAATCTTGGTGGAGTGAGAGCGACTGGTTTGGAGTCAGACATCTGGACAAGTCATTCCACCTCCCCAGCCCTAGAATATCAGCACAAAATATATATTCACCTAATAGAATGCTTGTGAATGTTAGGATTGAATTAATGCATGTAACACCCCTAACACAATATTACGCCATTCCCTTCTCCAGGGGATCTTCCTGACTCAGGGTTCATACCTGTGTCTCCCACATTGCAGGCAGATTCTTTACTGTTTGAACTACTGGGAAGTCCCTGTTACCAGGGAAGCCCCTGTTATGACAATCAGTTCAGTTCAGTCGCTCAGTCATGTGCGACTCTTTGTGACCCCATGAATTGCAGTATGCCAGGCATCTCTGTCCGTCACCAACTCCCAGAGTCTACCCAAACCCATGTCCATCGAGTCGGTGATGCCATCCAACCATCTCATCCTCTGTCGTCCCCTTCTCCTCCTGCCCCCAATCCTACCCAGCATTGGGGTCTTTTCCAATGAGTCAACTCTTCGCATGAGGTGGCCAGAGTATTGGAGTTTCAGCTTCAACATCAGTCCTTCCAATGAACACCCAGGACTGATCTCCTTTAGGATGGATTGATTGGATGTTGTTGCAGTCCAAGGGACTCTCAAGAGTCTTCTCCAACACCACAGTTCAAAAGCATCAATTCTTCGGCGCTCAGCTTTCTTCACCGTCCAACTCTCACATCCATACATGACCACTGCAAAAACCATAGCCTTGACTAGACGGACTCTTGTTGGCAAAGTAATGTCTCTGCTTTTAAATAGGCCATCTAGGTTGGCCATAACCTTCCCTCCAAGGAGTGTCTTTTAATTTCATGGCTGCAATTACCATCAGCAGTGATTTTGGAGCCCCCAAAAATAAAGTCTGACACTGTTTCCACATCTATTTCCCATGAAGTGATGGGACCAGATGCCATAATCTTAGTTTTCTGAACGTTGAACTTTAAGCCAACTTTTTCACTCTCCTCTTTCACTTACAATAATGAGTTTAAAAGTGGTAGTTATTATCGAATCATAATAACGTCTCTTTTTTCTTTCTCAGCTGTTGGCTCATTTTCCCAGGCCTTGAAAGAGAGTTGTGTGGGTTCTAGGATAAGACAGGCAGTAGTATCTTTTCTCGGAGAAGGAAGTGGCAACCTACTCCAATACTGTTGCCTGGAAAATCCCATGGAGGGAGGAGCCTGGTGGGCTGCAGTCCATGGGGTCGCTAAGGGTCGGACACGACTGAGAGACTTCACTTTCACTTTTCACTTTCATGCATTGAAGAAGGAAATGGCAACCCACTCCAGTGCTTGCCTGGAGAATCCCAGGGATGGGGGAGCCTGGTGGGCTGCCGTCTGTGGGGTCGCACAGAGTCAGACACGACTGAAGTGACTTAGTAGCAGCAGTAGCAGGAGTATCTTTTCTGGTTTCCATCAGCTGAGCCCCTGAAGGCCTGTCATCGACACGAATAAGCAGACCTGTGGTGGTGCCTCGTATTGATTTCAGTTGTGTGGCCCTCGCCCCCTTCCTGTTTCTCTCTAGCAGATGGAAGAGAAATTTCACTTCCTCAAAGTGACTCTACTACTGCAGAGATACAAATTGAAGAGCAAAACTGGCGGTCGGTAGTTCTGCTTTTATTCTTATTGTAAAAGTGATACTCGTTAATTATAAAAAATCTGAAAAATGTGAAATGTATAAAGAAGACAGCATAAATCTCTTTACATTTTGCTGCCCAGAGAAGAGCACTGCTGATTGTTTTTCCCATGCCTGCAGACATCTGTATAATTGAAATCACATTGAAAATGTAGTTTTGTATTTATTTTCCTTTTGTCTTTATTTTAAAATATTTTAAATTATGAAATTAAAATTGGGCATAAAGGTACAATTTAACAAATAATATAAAGGAACTACCACTCTGGGAGAAAAAACAAAACAAAACAAGAAGCAGAACATTGCCAAAGCTGCCTCAGTATCCCTCCCCTCATCACTCAGAGGTGACCACTTCCATGGTAGGCAGTTCCTTGTTCTTCCTTACAGTTTATCACCTTAAGCAGCACGATTGAATTTCCCCCAGTTTGACCTCTTTTTAGGTAGAATTATACCACATGTATTCTTTCGAGATTTGCTTTTTTCATTTCATGTTATCCTTGTAAGATTCATCACATTGTTACATGTGGGGTATTTTTTGTTTGTTTTTTATTACTGTGTAATATTTCCAGTTTTTCATTATTACATATAACACTGTGGCAAATATGGTGATCTTCATGATTTTTTAAAAAATTTCTGTTTATTAATATTTGACCATGCCAAGTCCTAGCTGCGACATGTGGGATCTTTGATCTTTGTTGCAGCATGCAAGATCTTTTAATTGCGGAATGTGAGATCTATTTCCCTCACTAGGGATCGAACCCAGGCCCCCTGCATTGAGAGCACAGAGTCTTAGCCATTGGACCACCACGGAAGTCACACTGATTTCAATGACTAATGAAGCACCTCACATAGTCCTGGATACAAGTAGCCGTTCTCACTTCCTTCCTTACACATGTCAATACCGCAGATCTTAGCCTCTTTCATTTGTGACTCATAAATCTGTTAGGAATAACTTCTAGAAAGGCAGGCTGGAAGCAGTAGTTAAGAAATAGGTATTCACAGTAATTAATCGAAAACTTAGGGTATCCAAAACAGAGGGCATTCCTAAAAAGGAATTACGGAGCTTGAAGACTATGAAAGACCATTGTAGCTGCCACTCCTTGGAGCTTGCTATGAACCAGGTACTATACTTCACACTTACTTGTGTTTTCACCTTTAGTCTTTGCCATGGCCTTGGGAGGTAAATTCCGTAATTGCTAGGTGATGAATAGAGGTTTGGAGAAGCTAAACAGTGTATCCACAGTTACATGGTTTTATCATGGCAGAGTCTGGACTCCACCCCAGGTCTGAGTTCAAAGCCCAGGCTTATTCATCAATATTACCATCCTATTATCCCGTGGACCATTTCTTTAAGGCAGCACTGTCCAACAGAACTTTCTGTGGTGAGGAAATGTTTTTGCACGGATACGGTGACCACTACCACATGTGGACATTGAACACTTGAAATGCGGCTAATTCTACCATTTTGGAAAATGGAACTAAGGTTGTACAGATCCAGTCTCTTTCTTCTTAAGTCTCAGAGAATCTGATAATGACCTTCTCTCTAAAAAAAGTACACATCTGCTCATCATACAAACACAAAATCATATCCAATTTCAAGGAGGTCCCAAGTTAAGAATCCCTACAGAAGCCTGCATGCCCTTCAGGTGCTTCTCAAACTATGATTTGTGGGTCAGTTGTCTCCCATGGACCATATGCAGCAGAGCTCTGAGCTCTACCAGTTGCTCTTGGATTTTTACAGTCTGGGGACCCACCTGAATGGTGAAGAGATCCTGGGTCAGCCCCTGAAACCAAGTCTGATTTTCTCAGAGATCAAGGAGAAGCCCTGTGCCAGTTACACTACCCATACCTGCTACCTTCACCCAGACCATCACTCCTTGTGTACTAGGGTTGGAGTTTCTTCACTGATGTACTTGGCTACTTGTTTTTCCTGTCCACGGTGACTCTGAAAGGACAGTCCAGCTTTCCTTGTGTTCCTTTTCACATGGGGGCTCCAGCTCGCCTCTTTTCACTCAGTATGCAGCAGCCTGCAACGTGGATGTTATGGTCTGAAACTTAAGTAACGTTAAACTCCCTCCATTGGTCGACAGCCCTGTGTGGCTTACCAAAGCCTGGTGTCAGTCCCAGTTAGGATATTGGCTAAGGGGTTGGGTTTAAAGAATGAGTTCTGGAGGACTAGAGCTTTCTGTTTTGGCTAAGCATGTATAGACTATAGTAGTTGGACCTTAGCATGCTGGGAAGCCAAGACCTTCTGAAGAAGTATGCCAGGAAGGGAATCTCTGTTACTATAAATCCTATTATCAAATAGACAACTGCCATCAATAGCACTTGCTTCCTTGAACTGGGCCCTGAGGGAGGACCCCTGGGTGGGAGATTCCCTGGCAACAGGATAGCCCTTAATCTCTCTGCATCTGTGAAGTATTTATGTCAACAGTGGGAGAACAAGCTGAATTAAAGTGGGTCAGGAGAAGGTAAAAAAGTAAACATGGTTTTAAGTTTCTTGTTGGTTCTTGCTTTCTTGAGTTTCCTTAACAGAGCAGACAGAGTGGGTGAGAAAATGGGAAATAGAGCCAGGAGTTCCTGCTAAAGCCCAAACCTGTAAGTTGCTGGTGGTTCAGGAGCTTGACGTTACTAGACAGTGCCTTACCTGGAATAAGGACAGGGTGGGCTCTAAGAATTCTAGCTCCAGGCTTTCAAAAATCTGTAGATACTGCTATAGGTGATCCATAATGGCCCAGTCTAGGGGTTTCTGGGGGTGAAATCTGGGGAGAATGAAAGGGTGTCTTCTGGTGGCCTGTATTCCACGTATCACATTGATCACCAGGGTCTGTCTCTTCCGCCCCTAAGTAACTGTCAACTTCACTCCCTTTGTCTTTATGTCCATAGCCTCTGTCTTTGCTCAGGCTCTCACTTTTTCTAACTTGAATTTCTGCCAACATCCTCTCAAGTGTTCCTTCCACCTCCAATCCCACCCCTCCGGTCTCTGCTCCACCCTGTGGCTAGACTCATCTTTCATTGTCCAGGTCTGATCCCTGTCACTCTTCTGATGAGTGGAGCTCATCATGGCAAGATGAAAACTCAGCATGCCATTCAGCATTTCTAAGAAGTGTTGTCTCTCAGCGCTCCATCATAATCTCTTTCATGTGATATATTCCAAAAATACTTTTTGGGTATTTCTGACACTCCAGGCACTACTCTAGGGCCTGAAAACAGCAGGAAACAAATCAGAAAAAATTCTCTGTGTCTGTGGAGTTTGCAGTCTGTTGCGTGGGGGACAAACACAAATAAATGAAAAGCTAACTGCCTTCCAGAACAAGAGTCTGTTATATAAAAGGGAATTGAAACCTAATGAAGAAGTCACCTGGAAGTAATGGCTACAGCTGAATTACAGAATGTTCACATTTTTTAAATTATAAGAGAAATAAAAACACTCATTATTTAATTTGAAGAAAAAAAAATAAAATGTGTAGTGTATCAGCTCGTGATAAGTGCTATGGAGAAAAATAAGGAAAGAAGAGATTGTGACCAACTTTTATTTTTAAAAAAGATTTATTTATTTGTTTATTTTTGACTGCACTGGGTCTTTGTTGCTGTGCACGGGCTTTCTCTTGTTGTGGTGATTGAGGGCTTTCGTTGTGGCTCACAGGCTCTAGAGCTCAGGCTCTTTAATTGTAGCACATGGGCTTGGTTATTCCACGGCATGTAGGATCTTCCTGGATCAAGGATAGAACACGTGTCCCCTGCGTTGCCAGGTGGATTCTTAACCACTTGACCACCAGAGAAGCCCCCAATTTTTATTAGAAAGGTCAGGGAAAGTAACATTTTGGTGGGGACCTAAAGGAGGTAAGGAAAATACTTGAGGAAAGACCATTCTGGGCAAAAGGAACAGGCAAGTGCAGAGATGCTAAGCCAGGAATCACAAGGAAAGCTGTGTGACTGATCAGAGTGAGGAAGCAGGAGGTTATGAAAGAGGAGGTTGAGAGGTAACAAAGGCAGGATGGAACAAATAGTATAGGAGTCCCTGTTAGCTGGAGTTTGACTCTCGCTTAGGGTGAAATGGGAAGCTACTTGAGGGTATAAGTTTAAGAATAACATATTCTAACCGGATCATTTGGGTTACAGGGAGAGGAATAAACCATAAGAGGATCAAGGGTAGAACTGAGAGGTCAGCTAGGAGGCGAATCAAGAGACCAGTGTGTCAGATCAGGGTAGCAGCAGTGGAGTTAGTAGATCCTAAAATATCTATTAAAACATATATTGTAAAAGTAGAGTCAACCAATTCACTGATGGATCAGATATGGGAGTGAAAGCAAGAGAGAAATCAAGGCTGACTCAAAGATATGGTTGCCATTTTCAAAAAAATGAATTAGGTTTGGGGATAGAAATCAGGAATTTGATTTTGGATGTGTTAAGTTCAAGATGCCTATTGGACAACCAAGTGGGAATGTTGATCAGGCAGTTGGATATACATATATATATATGTGTATATATATAAGTTCAAGATGCCTATTCATATATATATTCACATATATGTAAGTTCAAGTTTTATATATATATATATATATATATATATATATATATATATATGTAAGTTCAAGATGCCTATTGGACAACCAAGTGGGAATGTTGATCAGGCAGTTGGATATTTATATATATACACACACACACACACATATAACTCCATGGAGTATGTGTGGTGTCCTGGTAGCCAAGAGAAGGAAATATTTAAGGGAGAAAGGAGTAATCAATTGTATTTGAACCTTCAGAAAGATTAAGGATAGATACTGACCATTAGATATAGCAATGTGGATGTCATTAATGACCTTGACAAGAGGACATTCTGTGGAGTCAAAAGCATGAAAATCTGATAGAGGAAAGGGTTGGAAATGCCAATTCTTATTGTCTAAAGGGGAGGAGAAATGGGATTGTAGTTAGAGAAGTGAGGTCAAGAGTCAGTTGCTGTTGTTTTTAAAGATGATGTAAGTAACAGCTTGTTTATTTACTGATGGAAAATGGTCCAGGAGAGAGAGGATGGTTGGAATGATGGAATCAGGTGTACACAGGTGGATGAGTTGGCCCAAGTTAGGAGCACATACTGCTCATCATTGCTGCAGTCCCTGGGGTCAGAAAGAGTCGGACACGACTTAGTGACTAAACAACAACAACAGCAAATGTTAATTAATCATTATTAATAGGAGGGAAGGCAGAGTGCATGAGCATGGATGTAGGGAAGTGGAGACCTTATGGACTTTCTCTTCTTTTTGTTGGTTTTTTCCCTTGGTGAACTAAGAGACAAGGTTGTCATCTTAGGATAAGGAAGATGTTATGGAAATTTTGAAGAGAGGGGGAGTTGTGGAATGGCTGTCTGTGAGAATGGTTTGATAACTGTGCCAGGATAATGTAAGTAGAATTGATGAGTGACACTGAAGGACCCTTTAAGGTGAGCGGTCATAAGCGGAAAGTGAGAGCAGTTAGCAGAGACATGTGAATTTTCCAGTCACGTTCAGCTGCTACACTTGTGCATGTATGGGGGAAGAAGGTCAGATTTAATTAAAAGGCTTATGTTCTATCAGAAAAGTACAGTGAAGTGTACTTGGAAAGAGAACCAAGGTTGTATTTGAAGGAGTGATTATAATAACAGACACAGAATCTAAGTGAGATAGGAGGAGAATCAAGGATACAAAGGGAATAAATGGGGTTAAAATGGAGGACAGATGTTTGGAGGAGAGGAGGTCAAAGATTTTAGAAGTTAGTGTTTTGGAAGGATTGTCTGTAAGAGTATTGAGATCATGTAGGAGCAGGGTTGGAGAGTGATAGTGGCTACATGACAGCAGTGAGGGCTTCCCAAGTGGCATGCTAGTGGTAAAGAACCTGCCTGCCAGCGCAGGAGACATTAAGAGATGTAGGTTTGATCCCTGGGTCAGGAAGATCCCCTGGCGGAGGGCGTGGCAACCCACTCCAGTGGGTAGCATAGCCTGGTTAATGTCAGAATCAAAGCTGGGCACGTTTGGGAAGGAGGAAAGCAGAATGGCCTGGAAGTAGCAATAAGGACAAGGTGGACACCTCTTCCATTGCAGGGTGTGGGAGAAACACAGCCACCCCATGAGAGGGCTACAGAGGAAGCGTTGTCCTCAGAGGAGAGCTAGATTTCCTTTAGAGCAAGGAGAAGGGAAAAATCAGAGACCTTGAGACAAGAAGGATTTTACTGATCCCAACAACCAATTCCTGAAGAGTTTCAGGAGATAGAGAGGGTACACAATCGGATTAGAAAACAGGAAGTAAAGGACCATTTGGGGTGAAATGTAATGCAAGGGATAAGAAATGACCTAGAAACCTGGGCTTCATGTGTGACTAGCATAAACCAGTATAAAGAGAATCATGGTGACAGATAATGATGATTTCAAGGCAGGCAACGCTGGCCAGACTTTGGGTACTGAGGAAAGGGAAGTGTGAAGGACCTGCCAGGAGAATCCAAGGTGCACTCATCTTTACTCTTGTCAGTGATGAGGCCTGGGGAGGGTTGGTGTCTTATCCAGAGCACCTGACATTCTAGAAATTTAGAAACATCATTCTGGAAATAAATAGTTTCTCTGGAGAGAAATGTCACCACTGCTGCAAATGATGCAAAGCTTCTGGAGTTGGCTTGACCGAAGGAATGGGGCTCTGATTGAAGGAAGAAAGGGAAGTCATGGTGGGGTGTGAAATACTGAAGAACAAGATAATTCTCCAGGGGATTTTTTTATCAAGTTCCTGTTGCTGACACAGTTGACAAAGAAATTGGGGCATAGTCAGTTAGGGCTGTTACAGTGACTTGATGTTGCTGTTAAGTGCCATCTTTCTGCAGACCTTCAACCTGACACTTATTGCCTCATGGCCATAAGAAGGTTGCTGCACATCTAGAACTCATGTCTAAATTCCAAATGGTAAAGGAGGAAAAGGTTTACAGGTAAAGGGCATATGCATCTGTGAGGCAAACATGTGGAAGTACTTACACTAGCTTATGTGGGTCGCTCTGTTTAAAGCATCTTCTTTATTTCCTAGCTAACTTCCATCTTCTCTTTCAAAATTCTACTCAAGTCAGCACCACCTTCTTGGAGAAGCCATTCCTTATCTCCCTAGGCTGAGTTAGGTGCCCCTGGTATGTGTATTCAGAACCTGCAGAAGTTTGCAGTGACAACTCCAATTCTCCCATCTCTGATCTATGCCCTGTGCTGTATAACTCTGATTCCAGTCTCAGCCATGCAACTTGCTTTGACCAATGGGATAGTTTAAAGTAGAAGCTTAAAAATCATTTATGCAGTTAGTTGAACATGCTCTTCCTCTTGTGTCTAAGCCAGTGCCATGAGAACAAACCTGCTGGAGGATGAGACCTTTGAAACAGAGATGAATCAACATGGTGAGGCCATCCAAGATCAGCCAACAGCAACTAACCCCTGGACACTTCATTGAGCCAAACCAAAATGGGCAGGACTGCCTAGGCAACCACTACAGATGCATAAGAAATTAACAGTTACTGTTTCATCCACTAAAGTTATGGGCTTGGTTGCTACTCAGCATTATTATGGCATTGGATCACTGATGCAGAGCCCCTTGGGTGTAGCTCTGTCACAAGCCTTAGCCCTGTCTCCTGAACTAATGTTAAAGAACTTGTTTAGGACAGGAAACCTTTATCTGTGTACATCTGGCACTTAGCATGGTGCCTGGCACATAGAAGGTGCTCAGTGAAAGCTTGTGAAAGGCATGAATGAATGAACCTTTGTTCAGCCTTCACAAAGGGCCTCACTGACTTATGCACAACAGTTGCAAAATTCCCCCAAATTCAACAACATGATCAAACAGACACACCTATGGAAAACCTGGTTCAACAAGTTATATATGTAATAAACTCTCATCACAGATTAAAGCACTTTCCCACCTCAAGTACAATGGCCATTTCTTAAACATTGGGCAATCGATTTTACAATTTATTATGTTTTATAGATCAATCTAAAGATAATCTAAATCCTACAAGTACAGTTTAAAGGTTAGAGTGTAAGTAAGTCGATATGACTCGGTCTAGATATCCTTGCTGTTATCTTCGTACATAACACTAAACCATTGTTAACTACAGACATTTCTGAAATCATGTCAAGAAACTTGCATTTCTTAAAAAAAAAATTGTGTGAGTATAAAAAAGAGAGAGAACATCTGCTAGGAGTCTACAGAGAAAAAATATGCTATCTAATAGCCTAGTCAAGTATGGGGGTGGGAAGGCAAGAATATTACCATTATGAAAGGTCAGCAACAATCATATGGTAGGGCATGTTTTGGGGACACTGAGCAAACTAGTTTTGCCAAAGAAGAGAGTTTTTTGCAAAGAAATAGTAAAACAACAAAACTAAAAACAAACAAAAAGTCTGGGAGTAGTAGAGCAGGATGGAGCCCAGTTGTGGAAATCCCTGAGTATAAGGTTAGGGGCATTTTCACATTATCTTTTTCTCATCAGGGGATAGTTAATTTTTGAGCAAGGGAGTGACATGATGAAGGATTGGGTCAGTTGTAGCTGCTGGATTCTAGCAGCATGGTGTACGGATGGTTTTTGCAGACATATGGCTAATAGTCATATCAAATAATTTAATACAAAGTACTGTTATTCAGATTCAGTTCCCATTTTTTAAATTAATTAATTTACATGAGCTTTCTCTAGTTGTAGAGAGTGGGGGCTACTCTTTAGCTGCAGTGCTCAGGCTTCTCATTATGGTGGCTTCTGTTGTTGCAGAGCACAGGCTCAAGGCACACAAGCTTCAGTAATTGCGGCACATGGGCTCAGTGGTTGTGGCTCATGGGCTTAGTTGTTCTGCAGCATGTGGAATCTTCCCAGACCAGGGATCTCACCTGTGTCCCCTGCATTGGCAGGCAGATCCTTATCCAGTGTACCACCAGGGAAGTCCCTGTTCCCGTTTATTTTAAAATTCCATGTCTTGAATAAGTCTGGATTTCTGCTGGATGCAAATGACCAAGGAATTATTTTGAGATCAGAAAGTTTGCTTTTCTCTCCCTGACCATCTTAGCCTTTGTCCATTGGAAGTACATGAATTGTCCACCCCACTCCACCCCGCCCACCAACCACTGGGTTGTCTCATTTTCTTCTATTTTGCCTTTGATACACTCCCCTGGCTCCTGCTGGTCTGGTTCTGTGAAAAACTAATGAGAGCCTGCTGTAGAGGTCAGATGTAAGGATAAATGAGACTCCATGTAACCGAAACCAAAATCAACATTGGAATAAACTATTCTAAGCTCCTAAGAGCATATCTCACCTGTGTTATGGTTGCATTTACCTTTCAGGTGTGAGGGTGTCATTTTGTCCTCAAAAGGTGTTTCATAATGCAATGTATTACCAGGTATGTGTCACTGTTTATTCAAGCAGAACTTAGAGTCAGGAAGGAAAAATACCAAAAATCTTATGTTAGTGATGTGTGTTAGTTGCTCAGTCATGTCAGACACTTTGCAACCCCATAAACTGTAGCCTGCCAGGCTCCTCTGTCCATGAGATTCTCCAGGCCAGAATATTGGAGTGGTTAGCCTTTCCCTTCTCCAGGGGGTCTTCCCAACCCAGGGATCGAACCCAGATCTTCAGCATTGCAGGCAAATACTTTACTGTCTGAGCCACGAAAGAAGCTCCTGTTAAGCCTTCTAAACCCTGTTCAGACATGCACTGTCTGGGCAACATTTCCTTATCCACGCTCAGTTCAGTCTTCTCCCTCCTCCTGCACTGAAAAGATCATACTCTGGGTTGAACGAATTTCTGTAATTATGCACATTGTTTTACATGTCTTTCTCCCCTGTTGGACCACAGGGGTGTTGAGGGTGTTGTGGAATCCACGGGGAGAGAATCTAAAGGCCAAGTAGAGAATTCTAAATTCAGCTAACAGTCTAAGGACAAGATAAAGGGGCAACACCTAAAACCATCCCCAGCTAGATTCATTTTCTTCCTGCTTTAAACTGTTTGAGAAGGAGTTTTCACAGCCCTCCAGTAGCCATCAGGGGAATGGTGTTCACTACAGGGCCTCCCAGGCCGACTCGCTGTGTTGCTTGCTTCTCACCTGCTTTTCTCTCCTCACGTCACCTGGACCCCTCCTGGGTGTCCCACAGGGCACAGTTGCTTTTTCTGCCTTCCTGTGTTTCCAGCGTGGATGCTCACTCCTCACTTCACTTTGCCCTTGTTTTCTCACATTTCTGTCACCCTGGAACTTTCCTTTCTCTGAGGAGGTCTGTCTGTCTTCCCCTCCACCCCACTGCCTCCTGAGCTGGTTGGAGGGGGGCAGGAGAGTGGGCAGAGAGGGCTAACTCCTCTGGGCACCAGGGTGTGTTTTCCTTTACATGGTGAATGTTCCTTCCAACTTTTCAAATCTGCAGTCAGACAGGCATGAAATGTAATCAACAGGTGGTGAGGACTGAATGAAAGTGAGCACAGTTTATTTAGGGGGTGAGGAGGAAGTCTCCCCTGGCGGGCCTGCTCTTCCAGCTTCTTCAGGTTCCCTGTGGACAGAACCCCTGGTCAGCTGGCTTAGGGCTGAAACGAGCAGGTGGACCTTGGGAAAGCTGAGTCCTGAAGCTTCACACACACCCTGTCCTCAGGATGCCGAAAGAACCTGGGACAGGTGTGCAGCTCCCCACTTGAACTCCTCAGATCTGTAACAAAGCCAGGCCCAAGTGGCCCCAACTGCTCCAATTCCAGGGTCTCCTTCTAGTAGATGATGAGAACGGATGGAGTGGGGAGAGAAATACGCCAACCTCTCTCTCCTCCCACCCTCTGATTTCTAATAGGTGCTTCCTAATGGCTGAGCCTATTGGAAGCCAGAAGGCAAAGAAGCCCATCAATGCAATCCTTAGGGACCAGCCCGCCCAGAGGGAACTAGAACTGGGCAGAGGAGGGCAGAGAATGGATCTGCTGGGAAGAGGGAACATACAGGGAATAACTGAGCACAGTCAGTGAGGCTGAGTGGGGCATGCACAGGGGTGGAGCCTGCCTTTATTTAAAACTTAGGTATTGTATCATCCTGGACTTTCTTTACAATAATTTTGATTTTTTTAAAAAATAAAATATTACTGATTTTTTTTTAATGCCTCTCCTTCCTCTTAAATTTTGCACCTGAGGCAAAATTCACCTCACCTTAATCCTGGCCCTGAGGGACATGGAAGCAACCTAGATGTCCATCAACAGATGAATGGATAAAAAAGCTGTGGTACATATACACAATGGAATATTACTCAGCCATTAAAAAGAATGCATTTGAATCAGTTCTAATGAGGTGGATGAAACTGGAGCCCGTCGTACAGAGTGAAGTAAGCCAGAAAGTAAAACACCAATACAGTACACTAACGCATATATATGGAATTTAGAAAGATGGTGATGATAACCCTATATGCGGGACAGAAAAAGAGACACAGATGCATAGAACAGTCTTTTGGACTCTGTGGGAGAAGGTGAGGGTGGGATGATCTGAGAGAATAGCATTGAAACATGTATATTATCGTATGTGAAACAGAATGCCAGTCCAGGTTTGATGCATGAGACAAGTGCTCAGGGCTGGGGCAATGGGATGACCCAGAGGGATGGGATGGGGAGGGAGGTGGGAGGGGGGGTCAGGATGGGGAGCACATGTAGACCCATGGCTGATTCATGTCAATGTATGGCAAAAACCACTACAATATTGTAAAGTAATTAGCCTCCAACTAAAATAAATAAATTAATAATAAAAAAAAGAAATTCAATCTAAAAATAAAAAAAAAATAAAGTATTTGTTGTTGGGATACTAGAAACAAGGTCCACCAGGGGATTGTCAAATAATGGTAATACATGGATATAAACATGGATATATACATCTTTCAGAAATTAAAGGATGATCTGTAAAAAAAAAAAATAATAATAATAATAATCCTGGCCCTGAAATGGTGCTCTCTGGATTAGGGGTATTATGTGAGGTTCTTATTTTCTCATTTTTGCGCACCTAGTTTTAGTATATTCTAGTTTTTTTTTTAAGTGATCATCTATTTATTTTTTTAAAATTATTTATTTATTTATGTTTATTTTTGTTTGCACTGGGTCTTCATTGCTGCACATGGGCTTTCTCTAGTTGCAGTGAGTGGGCTTCTAATTGTGGTGGCTTCTCTTATTGTGGAGCATGGGCTCTAGGTGCATGGGCTTCAGTAGTTGCAGTATGCAGGCTCAGTAGTTGTGGCTCTTGGGCTCTAGAGAGCAGACTCAGCAGTTGTGGTTCACGGGCTTTGTTGCTTGGCGGCATGTGGGAATTCTCCTAGACTAGGGATCTAACCCACCTCCCCTGCATTGGCTGTCATCATCCACTGTACCACCAGGAAAGTCCCGATCATATATTTTTTTATAAAAACAGTCAAATGCAAGATACTCTTTGAAAGGAGGAGTCCTTAGTTTGTATAACAGGGGGAAGACTTGGCAGAAAAATCAAATGTTTGTTGGATGAGTAAATTAAATAATGTGTGTTTTTGTTCAGTCCCTAAATCATGTCCGACTCTTTGTGACCCCATGGACTGCAGCATGCCAGACTCCTCTGTCCTTCACTACCTCCCAGAGTTTGCTCAGGTTCATGTCCATTGAGTCAGCAGTGCCATCTAACCATCTCATCCTCTGCCACCCCCTTCTCTCTTTGCCTTCAATCTTTCCCAGCATCAGGGATTTTCCAGTTAGTTGGCTTTTCATATCAGGTGGCCGAAGTACTGGAGCTTCAGCTTCAGCAACAGCTTACAATGAATATTCAGGATTGATTTCCTTTAGGACTGACTGGTTTGATCTCCTTGCAGTTCAAGGGACTCAAGAGTCTTCTCCAATCACCACAATTCAAAAACATCAATTCTTCAGCTGTCATTCTTCTTTATGGTCCAACTCTCACATCCATACATGACTACTAAAAAAACCATAGCTTTGACTATAAGGACCTTTGTCAGCAAAGTGATGTCTCTGCTTTTTAATACGCCGTCTAGGTTTGTCATAGCTCTTCTTCCAAGGAGCAAGCATCTCTTAATTTCATGGCTTCAGTCACCATCCACAGTAATTTTGGAGCCCAAGAAAACAAAATCTGTCACTACTTCCATTGTTTCCCTGTCTACTTGCCATGAAGTGATGGGGCTGGATGCCATGATCTTAGTTTTTCGAATGTTGACTTTCAGGCCGGCTTTTTTTGCTCTTCTCTTTCATCCTCATTGTCGACTCTGTTCCCAAACCCTACCTCTTCTCAGATTCTAACTCAATGCTACTTTCTGATAAAACATTTCCTTATATCCCAGATCACACTGGCCTACCAAGACCTACACCGTGTGTCAATAGAGATGGGGCACCCCATCTCTCCATACACCTGCTTACCTCCTGCCACCCTTCTTCTCCAACGTACTGGCCTCCTACTATTGCTCCTGGAACACAGGGAGCAATTCATTAATATGTGTTGAGAATGAGTGGGACCACTCCCTCTTTCTATCATTCTTGATATAAGTTTTTGTTCTACAAAAACTATATATTTATTTAATCTCCCTTATTCTTAAATGACTCAGGCTATCTTACTTTGATATGATTCTTGGTGCCTGGCACAGTGCTTGGCATGTTGTTAATATCAAATATTAACAACAATAGTAGAAGAGCCATCATTTGAGTGATTTCTCAAGCACTGTACTAAACACTTAGGAGTATCATCTCACTTATATATTTTAAATGACTATGAGGAAACACATTTATAGGAATCCACACAGTCATAAAACAGACTGTCTGTTTTAGTCCAACTTCACAGCTAAGGAAGCTGAGGTGTAGAGAGATCAGGTGACTTGCTGAAGGTCACATTGCTAATAACTGGCTTTAACAGAAAGTGTAATCCTAAATTACATCAGACTGGTAGTTCTCAAACTGTGATCCAGGAACCTCTGAGGTTCCCAAGACAGTTGAGTCTGTACATTCAAAACCACTCTTGTATATATATAGCGTTTTCCCTGAGACTCCATGCCATGTGATAGCAAACACCTTGAATGCAGAAGCAGACGTGTGAATCCAGCTATCTCTTGTTAAGTCAGGCACTCAAAAGATTTTCAAAAATAACTCCAATCTTTTCACTTATTTTTTTCTGTTTTGGAAAATATAGTTTGTTTTTTTTTAACCTAGAAAGTCATACTTATGTTAACATGCAATGTGCTTATTATCATTTAAAAAATTATATTGATAAATATTTAAAAAAATCCACCAGTGTCCATTTTTAATATGGTAAATGTCCATAGATACAGTCCACATAGTCAAAAACTCTTTGGAGTTCTCAATATCTTTTAAGAGTATTATGGGCCTGGTTGCTCAGTGGTAAAGAATCCACCTGCCAAAGCACAAGACACAGGATTGACCCCTGGTCCAGGAAGATCCCACATGCTATGGGGGAGCAACTAAGCCCATGTGCCACAACTACTGAGCCTGTGCTCTAGGGCCTGGGAACCCCAACTACTGAGCCCATGTGCCACAACTCTGAAGCCCATGCGCCCTAGAGCCTATGCTTTGCAACAAAAGAAGCCACTGCAATGAGAAGCCTGCACACTGCAACTAGAAAGTAACCCTCGTTCCCCACAATTAGAGAAAGCCCACATGAGGCAACAAAGACCTAGCACAGCCAAAAATAAATAAAGAAATAATAATAAAATATTATGGAGCCCTGAGACCAAATTCTTTGAGAATAGATGTGTTAGGTAATTTCTAAGTTTTTTTCTCAGCTCTAGAATGTAAGAGTTCTCTATCCATGAAACAGTTTTGGAGGGCAGGGACAGGAGCTCAAGATCATTAATCAGTGTCAGAAAAGAGGGGCAGTCGTGAGGCCTGACTCCATGCTGAGTTTCTACATGGTTTGACTAGTCTTGGTTACCTGGATTTATTCTTAACTGCTTAACAGCAGAACTTAACTGCTCTGTAGATTCTGAAAACTCCCATTCCTGCCTTGGACTCATGGATATCTTGCAGTCTTACTATTTCATTCCTTTATCCTTCATCCTCTTTTCTGCTTGTGTGCCATGGCATTTTTTATCTCAACCCTGCTTCTAACTTTCTATATTTAGTCTTCCATAACTAAGGTTTTACAGTACCCGAACACTTCCCGGGCTTCAGATTAGCCCCAAGTGGTTTATCTCATGTTGCCCCTTCCATGGACAGAATTACAACGGATTTCATGTTTTGAATTCTTTCTCATTGATGACTTCTGGCAAAAGAAACAGGGTAGAGGAGAAAAAGAGTGGACAAGAAACCTCTTTTGTAATACCTTTTGCATTACTAGTCAAAAAATAAATGAAAACTTTGTTACAAGTGAAGCAAAAACAAAAACAAACAAACCCCACCCTCAAAGTCTCCTGAAATGTAATTATTTCTGCAGACTTCCTTATTTGGTCAGCGGCATTCGTTGCAGCAGGGGCATCACTTTGCAGGGTGGTTACAGAAATAGGAAATATGTCATAGATCACTGCACAGTCAAGAAAGAATGTGCATTTGAGGACAGAGACTACCTTTTCCTGGCTTCATGTTTTTGTTTGTTTCCCTTTTCAGTTAAATGAGTCATGCTTTGGTGGAGTAGACTGAGAAAATATTTCTTGGCCTCTGTTACTGTTAAGAAAATGATTTAAAAACAATTTGAGTGTACTATAAACTTAGATCTATGTAGGTATCGTATGTGTTGTCTAGAATATACATGCTAGATATGCTTCATATTTTGTGTGTATTTGCTGGTATTTAATTTAATTGATGGTTTCCTTGGGCTCTGCTTTTGTTGTTTTCTCAGCATTTTCCTGTGCTGATGCATTTGGAGAAAGGAGGTGCTATTCCCGAAGAGGTCACTTGTTGGCTATGACATCTTTCTTTTTAAAAAAACTTTTTATTTTTTATGGGAGTATAGCCAATTAACAATGTTGTGATAATTTCAGGTGGACAGCCGAGGGACTCAGCCATACATACACATGTATCCCTTCCCATCAGGAGATCTTTGGCAGGACTTGTCCTGGGTCTCTGTGACCCACATCTTTGAAGGACAGTTAGGAGGAAAGCACAAGGTCCAGACAACAAAGCCTTTTAGAAAGTTGAAAGAACTATTCAAAACCTAAGTGGTATTATTAACTGCTCCTCTTGATTAGTTCTCAAAATACCATGGGAAGGAAACAGGTTAACTAGATATTGATTCCACTTTTCAGATTAGAACAGTAAAGCTAAAGATTGTTCCATGAGTTCCAAGGCAAACTAGTGGTCAAGTCTGCTGTATCTCCTTCTTCCCAGTCCATGGAAATAACTTCAGAGCCAGAGGCCAGCACTTAGTGGTCTTCTAAGTGGGAGCAGCAGCATGGGCAGTCCTAAGGGAACCCATTTCCAGATTATCATTTCCTGCTTCATCTGTGAAAGCAGGCCTGCTTGCTCAGGCAGCTTTTCCTTTCCAAAGTCTCTTTCATAATCTGACCTTCTCTTAAATTCTCTGACTCTGCCCTGGATTGCCCCCAGGAAAACCTCTGAGGTACCACACAATGGGACACTTGAAAACACAGATTTCTGAAAAGGCTCCTTGAATAATTAGTCCAAGAGCAAAAACAAACTGCCCACGATATGTCTTCCATTGTCTTGTATGTTTTTTTTATTGGAAGGAATTAGCCTACATTGGAATATTCTGAATTCAGATATTATGGAGTGTAATAATAGGGTGGGAATGACTTCATCTCTTTTGTCTCTAGTTTATTATTGAAGAAAGCCTCACTCCTAACAAACTCATGGAAGCAAAGCAAACATCAGATCCTCAGAATGCCTTTCCTTCTCCTGTTTTTAAGGATTCCATTGAATCCTCAATCCAGGACATGTCTTTTATGGAAAGAAAAGTACCTCCAAAGGGTTGGTACAAGTCCAAAGGCTGACTTTTTTCAATGAGACATGTTCTGGGACTAATAAATTATTCAAGATATACTGGATAAGCTTACCAACAAAAGTTTTATGTGATTTCTCCCAGATTTTTTGCACATCAGTCTGGTAGTTCATGAAGGCAATTTTATCAAAACATATCATGAAATATTTGTTCCAATAGCAGTCAATCCTTATCCTATTTTCTCTTATAAAATGTTAATGATACAAAGGCTGGACAAATTAGTGCAATATATACATTTCTCTTTCATAGAGAAAGTTCAATCATGATATGAAGCAAAATTAGTTAACGGCAAAGGTGATGCTGTGAAAGTGCTGCACTCGATATGCCAGCAAATTTGGAAAACTCAGCAGTGGCCACAGGACTGGAAAAGGTCAGTTTTCATTCCAATCCCAAAGAAAGGCAATGCCAAAGAATGCTCAAACTACCGCACAATTGCACTCATCTCACATGCTAGTAAAGTAATGCTCAAAATTCTCCAAGCCAGGCTTCAGCAATACGTGAACCGTGAACTTCCAGATGTTCAAGCTGGTTTTAGAAAAGGCAGAGGAACCAGAGATCAAATTGCCAATATCCACTGGATCATCGAAAAAGCAAGAGAGTTCCAGAAAAACATCTATTTCTGCTTTATTGACTATGCCAAAGCCTTTGACTGTGTGGATCACAATAAACTGTGGAAAATTCTGAAAGAGATGGGAATACCAGACCATCTGACCTGTCTCTTGAGGAACCTGTATGCAGGTCAGGAAGCAACAGTTAGAACTGGACATGGAACAACAGACTGGTTCCAAATAGGAAAAGGAGTACGTCAAGGCTGTATATTGTCACCCTGCTTATTTAACTTATATGCAGAGTTCATCATGAGAATCACTGGGCTAGAAGAAACACAAGCTGGAATCAAGATTGCTGGGAGAAATATCAATAACATCAGATATGCAAATGACACCACCCTTATGGCAGAAAGTGAAGAAGAACTAAAGAGCCTCTTGATGAAAGTGAAAGAGGAGAGTGAAAAAGTTGGCTTAAAGTTCAACGTTCAGAAAACTAAGATCATGGCATCTGGTCCCATCACTTCATGGGAAATAGATGGGGAAACAGTAGAAACAGTGTCAGACTTTATTTTTTTGGGCTCCAAAATCACTGCTGATGGTGATTGCAGCCATGAAATTAAAAGACGCTTACTCCTTGGAAGAAAGGTTATGGCCAACCTAGATAGCATATTTAAAAGCAGAGACATTACTTTGCCAACAAAAGTACGTCTAGTCAAGGCTATGGTTTTTGCAGTGGTCATGTATGGATGTGAGAGTTGGATGGTGAAGAAAGCTGAGCGCCGCAGAATTGATGCTTTTGAACTGTGGTGTTGGAGAAGACTCTTGAGAGTCCCTTGGACTGCGAGGAGATCCAATCAATCCATCCTCAAAGAGATCAGTCCTGGGTGTTCATTGGAAGGACTGATGTTGAAGCTGAAACTCCAATACTTTGGCCACCTCATGCGAAGAGTTGACTCATTGGAAAAGACCCTAATGCTGGGTAGGATTGGGGGCAGGAGGAGAAGGGGACGACAGAGGATGAGATGGTTGGATGGCATCACCAACTCGATGGACATGGGTTTGGGTGGACTCCGGGAGTTGGTGATGGACAGGGAGGCCTGGCGTGCTGCAATTCATGGGGTCAGAAAGAGTCGGACACGACTGAGCAACTGAAGTGAAGTGAATGATATTTATACATCATTTTATTTAATTATTTTCAAAAGCTGAACACCTAGCATTGATATACACACATGCAAACATCAAAGAAATGCCATATTTTCCTGTATATTTCTTGCTTTATAAATAACTTACAATGTTAACTGCACGTTACCTTAAAGTATAGTTGATGACAAATGCATGATTATGTTGTTTTTATAAGTTATTCTAAATGTGAATAAATTATATAAGAGTTACATTACTGAGAGGCTCTTATATAATTTATTCACATTTGGAATAATTTGTAAATCTTAGTGTTTAGTAATGTATCTTACAAAATCTATTTCATGATTTATTTTTCAGTAATTTTTATATAGTCCCCCAAAATGCCTATTAACACATTTACTTGGATATTAAAAGTCAGAGAAATTATCTCTAATTTAGTTTAATGGTTTGAAAATGAGGATCAGTTAGGTTTTATGATGAGTATTTTCCTTAAATAGGATGACATAAATCTCTTAAGATTTTTTGACAAAAAATCTATTTTGAATGTGGGGTGAGTTAACATTATTTTTATTGGAAAAATATTGAGTTGGTTGTGATGCATTAGAGTTAATATTTTTATTTTCTCCATATCTTCTGAGTTTATCAAATTAAATAAGGTATCTCTTAAGTGAAGGAATAACATATACTTCATTATGATTATATAATCCTCAACATTAATAATTATGTATAATAATTCTTGAAATTTTAAAAGTTATGTTAGTTTATAGGAATTAAAAAAGTGAATGAATCTAACAAGAAGGCAACAAATTCTTTTGCAAGTTAGTGATTTGTTTTCATCAAAATTGAAGGAGGAACTTGTAACGAAATGATGGATCTAAGAAATGATCACTAGTGACTGCTAAAACCATTAGGTGAAAAGCTGATGGGGACCTTGATGATGAGTGGGTACCCTAAGCCCACTGATTAGTACTGTCATGAAAAAAAAGATATATTCAGACTTTACGTACTTGCAGTGAAACCAGAAGCACACAGATACCACCACTGAAGGATTCTTGCTAAAGTATCAACTCAGAATCTGACCAAGCCTAAATATCAATTTTCAGGAAATACAGAGGCCAGAGAGATATAATCAGTAAAATCCATAATGTGGAAAACCCTACAAGAAAAATGATCCAAATGTTGATTTTTCAACAAACCATTTACAAGAGGAAAGAAAAACAGGAAGAAGAATCTATCATTAAAAGAGACAAGGGAAATATTAGCCAAAAGTAATTCGTGGGCATTGTTAGGATCTTGAGTTGAAAAACCAACACTAAAATCCAAACCAAAACAAAAAACAAGAGCATATATGAGACAACCAGAGATCTGAATGTTGGCTGAATACTGGATTACTCACAGTTTTTAGGGATACTGGTTTGTTTTTAAATGAGTCCTGATTTCTTAGAGCTATATATACAGGTATTTGCACATGAAATGGCATGATACTTGGGATTTGCTTCAAAATAATCCAGCAGTGGTGAGGGGTGGGAGTTGGAGAGGGGAGAGTGGAGAGATCAAACAGGACTGACCATAAGTTGATAAAATTGTCTAAAGCTTGATAGTGGTCACATTGAGGTTCATTTTATTATTCTTCTACATTTATATACATTAGCTTTTCAATAACAAAAATGAAAAGATAGATTTAAAAAGTGAGTCTAAAAAAAAATAAACTCACTGAAGGAATACCTAATTTAGCTGTCAGCAGATAGATCACTGAAACTAACTTTTTGATGGTTAACCACTGGGTAACTTTTGGCACATACCTTGAAAGGGCTGAGTGACTGACACCGATATAACAAAACTCTCTATTCCCATCCACTTGTTTATGTGAATAGTGCTTGAACATGTAGAAGCAAAATCAAGAAATAAGAGTTTATGCTGAACTCTCATTTTGGCAAGAGATAATAGTTACCCATGAATTCGTGAATAAACAGGAAAAAAAACCCCTATCCATTCTATTAAGAGATCTGTATTGTCAACAATTTTTTGTGTTTAATCATTGTATTATACATCAAAATGTATAATACTTATGCTGTTTTGACAAATGTATACTAATACCAATTATTATAATCCAATCCAGAAGAAATTTTTAATAATTGGAGCCCTTGGTATCAGGAAACTAAGACAAAAACAAAAACCTTAAAAAATTCACAAGGATAAAAATACATGGGGGATTTAATGGCAGTATCATTTTAAGGAGAAATAGGAATGATGCAAAATATTGATAGTTCTTTTTTCTTATGTGTATGAGCCATACGTTCTGGTTTCTTCGTATATATCATAAGTGGCTTTTTGTTGGTGAAAAGTGAATATTTAAAGTAAAATAATGTAGCAACTCTGGAAAAATAAAATATTTGAGAGTTACAGAAGAGTTTATTCATATATTTTTACAAATAGATGATGGGGTATCAAGTTAGAGCATTAAAATGGTATGGATATATTTAAAAGAATGATGTAACAGTTTTATTTTAAATTATCATTATTTATAATATACCAGAGAGCTGCCCTTTTAGCATAACCAGCAGAGCATCAGTGAAATATAATACACCATAAATTACATCCTTTGTAACTCTTTAAACTTCAGAAATGTTAAATATTAGCTAAAAATGAGTAAAATGTCTTCCCTTGTGGCTCAGCTGGTAAAGAATCTGCCTGCAAGGTAGGAGACCTGGGTTTGATCCCTGAGTTGGGAAGATCTCCTGGAGAAGGGAAAGGCTACCCACTCCAGTATTCTGGCCTGGAGAAGTTCATGGACTGTATAGTCTATGGGGTCACAAAGAGTCGGACACGACTGAGTGACTTTCACTTTCACTTTGGGGCTTCCCTGATAGCTCAGTTGGTAAAGAATCTGCCTGCAATGCAGGAGATCCCAGTTCGATTGCTGGGTTGGGAAGATCCACTGGAGAAGGGAAAGGCTACCCATTCCAGTATTCTGGCCTGGAGAATTCCATGGACTGTATAGTCCATGGGGTCACAAAGAGCCGGACACAACTGAGCAACTTGCACTTTCACCTTCAAAAATGAGTAGGGAGACTACTTAGGTCTTTTTTCCTTTTATTTATTTCTTATTGAATAAAATTCACAAAACATAAAATTAACCATTAACCATGTTAAAGTATGCAATTCAGTAGCATTTAGTATGTTTACAGTGTTGTACAACCATCACATCTATTTCCATCACATCATTTTCATCATTTCAAAAGGAAACTCTGGACCCATTAAGCAGTCATTCCTCCTGGCAACCACTAATCTGTTTTCTGTTTCTGTTGATTTAATACTCTTCATATAAGTGGAATCATACAACCCATAACCCTGACTAGCTTCTTTCACTTACTGTAATGTTTACAATGTTTATCTAAGTTGTAGCATGTATCAATATTTCATTCCCTTTTTATGGTTGAATAATATTCCACTGGCACCCCACTCCAGTACTCTTGCCTGTAAAATCCCATGGGCGGAAGAGCCTGGTAGGCTACAGTCCATGGGGTTGCTAAGAGTCCGACACGACCGAGCGACTTCACTTTCACTTTTCCCGTTCATGCACTGGAGAAGGAAATGGCAACCCACTCCCATATTCCTGCCTGGAGAATCCCAGGGATGGCGGAGCCTGGTGGGCTGCCGTCCATGGGGTCGCACAGAGTCGGACACGACTGAAGCAACTTAGCAGCAGCAGCAGCAGTATTCCACTGAGTGGATATATCACATTGTGCCTATTCATTCATCAGCTGATGGACATTTGGATTGTTTCTACCTTTTGGCTATTACGAACGGTGCTGCTGTTATGAACATAGTTGTACAAATATTTGTTTGAATACTTATTTTCAGTTCTTTTGGATCTATACCTAGGAGTGAAGTTGCTGAGAATTCTGTTCAAACTACAATTAGAAAACAAAATCTAGGGACTTTCCTGGTGGTTCAGTGGTTAAGACTCTGCTTCTGCTGCAGTGGGCATGAGTTCAATCCCTGGTCGGGGAACTAAGATCCCATATGCAGCATGGCAGAGCCAAAAAAAAGCAAAGAAAACAAAATTTTCTTTCTCTGCTACTTACTAGATTAGCCCTTATCTGTTTTGATGACATCCTTATAAAGCTAAGCTTCCAAGCCTCTATGATGAAATTTGAATGCCAGAGTTAGCTAGCCCCTTGCACATAGTGACCTTTCTCCATGCTGATTTGTTAGTTTGACATGACAAATGGAAGAGACCTCTGGCTGTGCCAAACTGTGCTTCTCATAGACTGAGTGGGAGTGCTAAGGAAGAGACATTTCTGTGTCAGGCTGAAGGAAAATCACTGCATTGGGGGCAAGACCCAGGCATCACAGTTTTAAAAAATCTTCCCAGGTGATTCCAGCATGCATCCCAGTTTAAGAACTGTGTTGATGGAATTTCCTTTGGGAAGTGTATCCTGGTGGAAAGTCCCGGGACTTTTGGAGTGGGTTTTTATAAACTGATTTAATATTGATTCAGTAAGGATGGATATATTCTGAGTCACATGAGCAATTCCATTCATCCTATGTAGTAAGCATCCGTTTCTTTCAGTTAAGGGGACTTTGGAAAGCAAAGAGGCTGTGAATATGGTGAGATGTCAGCAAAGCCAGTTGAGCCTATCACTTAACAGGGAATCTTTACAGTGAGCTAATGAAAGGGACCTGAGCAACCATTGGGGTGTGTACCTTATTGGTGCCAAGATAGTATTTACCACTGAGTGGAGGAGCCCTGTGGGCAAGGATTTGTGTTAGGGGATCTGTTTGTGTGTGTATGCGTGCTTAGTCGCTTCAGTCATGTCCAACTCTTTGCAACCCCATGGACCGTAGCCCGCCAGATTCCTCGTCCATGGGATTTCCCAGGCAAGAATACTGGAGTGGATTGCCATACCCACCTCCAGGGGATCTTCCCAACCCAGGGATAGAACCCTCATCTCCTGTTTCCCCTGCATTACAGATGGATTCTATATTGCTGAGCCATCGGGAAGTCCAGGGAACTCTATTTACATGTCACCAAATAAGAAGAAATCTAAGTTAATAATAATCATAATGAAAGAGACTGACTGAAGGAGTAGGTATGTTAATACTTTTGAAACATGTTTTAAACCTAACTGGTGTACATAAGCATTTACACATTTCAAGTGTGTTCCTACTGTGGCAGGAACTGTAGGTTGGCTCAAACCAAACCCTTTTCATTTTCTTTCTGTTATGGAAGACAAAAAGCTAAAATCTTGCCTTCCCAATTCCTCTGCTGTTGGAAGTAGCTATGTGACATAATTTTGGCTGTTAAGAATGCAAGACTATAACGGCAGGGATTTTTGTCTCTTTCGTTCTCTGCTGGTCAAAACTCATCAAACTGTACACCCTAAAAACGTGCAGTTTGGTGGGAGGATGACAGATGTTGTTTAAAGCTACCCATTTGCAACAAGTAGTAAATAAGTCCCAGAGATTTAATGCACAAATAGTGAATTTGAAAGTGTTAGTCGCTCAGTCGTGTGCAACTCTTTGCACATGGACTGTAGCCTGACAGGTTCCTCTGTCCACTAAATTTTGCAGTCAAGAATACTGGAGTGGGTAGTCATTCCCTTCACCAGGGAAATCTTCCCAACCCAGGAACCCACGTCTCCTGCATTGCAGCCAGATTCTTTACCGTCTGAGCCACCGGGGAAGCTATGGTTTTTCCAGTAGTCATATATAGATGTGAGAGTTGGACCATAAAGAATGCTGAGTGCTAAAGAATTGATGCTTTCGAATTGTGCTGGAGAAGACACTTGAGAGTCCCTTAGACAGCAAGGAGATCAAATCAGTCAATTCTAAAGGAAATCAACTGTGAATATTCACTGAAAGGACTAATGCTGAAGTTCTGATCCTTTTACCACCTGATGCAAAGAGCTGATTCATTGGAAAAGACCCTGATGCTGGGAAAGATTGAGGATAGGAGGAGAAGGGGGTGACAGAGGATGAGATGGTTGGATGGCATCATTGACACAATGGACATGAGTTTGAGCAAACTCCAGAAGATAGTGAAGGACAGGGAAGCCTGGCGTGCTGCAGTCCACGGGGTCACAGAGTCAGACACTATTTAGCAACTAAACAAATGAATGAATAATGAATATAGGGCTTCCCAGGTGGCACTAGTGGTAAAGAACCCTTCTGCCAGTGCAGGAGATGTAAGAGACGTGAGTTCAATCCCTGGGTCAGAGAGATCCCCTGGAGGAGGGCATGGCAACGCACTCTAGTATTCTTGCCTAGAGAATCTCATGGACAGAGGAGCTTGGCAGGCTATAGTCCATAGTGTTGCAAAGAGTCCGACAGGACTGAAGCAACTTACCATGCATGCATAGTGAATATAAAAATATACTATAACCATAAAACTTTCAGAGACTAGAACTTAAAAATTCCAACCACTGAAAATAAAGAATAATTATGTAATGTGGAAGAGGTGCTAATTATCACTATAATAGCAATCATATGACAATATATAAATGTCTCAAATTAACATACACCTTAAGTTTACACAATGTTGTGTCAAGTATATTTCAGTTTTAAAAATTTAAATGTTCAGTCTACTGTATATCAATTTTATTTTAACAAAGTGAAGAAAGAACAGTTGTTAAGAACATTAAAAGGCAAATTATAAAATGTACAAAAACAGAAACAAATTTCTCAGCCCTACAGGAAGCTGAAGTGAGAATCCTGAAAGGAAAGGAGGCATCGAGACCCTGTTTCTCTGAATTTCAGGTCAGTTGCAAGGCTAGCTGAGATTTATCTAGCTAACACTAGATGTCACCATTGTGCTTTAAAAAAAATGTAGCTGCTGCTCATGTGTGCTATTCAATAATCAGGACCAAGGGAGGTCCTAAAATCCTAAAAGATGATGTTGTGAAAGTGCTGCGCTCAATATGCCAGCAAATTTGGAAAACTCAGCAGTGGCCACAGGACTGGAAAAGGTCAGTTTTCATTCCAGTCCCTAAGAAAGGCAATGCCAAAGAATGCTCAAACTACTGCACAATTGCACTCATATCACACGCTAGTAAAGTAATGCTCAAAATTCGCCAAGCCAGGCTTCAACAATGCATGAACCGTGAACTTCAGATGTTCAAGCTGGTTTTAGAAAAGGCAGTTAAACTAGAGATTAAATGGCCAACATCCGCTGGATCATTGAAAAAGCAGGAGTTCCAGAAAAACATCTATTTCTGCTTTATTGACTATGCCAAACCCTTTGACTGTGTGGATCACAACAAACTGTGGAAAATTCTTCAAGAGATGGGAATACCAGACCACCTGACCTGCCTCTTGAGAAACCTGTATGCAGGTCAGGAAGCAACAGTTAGAACTGGACATGGAACAACAGACTGGTTCCAAATAGGAAAAGGAGTACGTCAAGGCTGTATATTGTCACCCTGCTTATTTAACTTATATGCAGAGCTCATCATGAGAAATGCTGGGCTGGATGAAGCACAAGCTGGAATTAAGATTGCTGGGAGAAATATCAATAACCTCAGATATGCAGATGACACCACCCTTATGGCAGAAAGTGAAGAAGAACTAAAGAGCCTCTTGATGAAAGTGAAAGAGAAGAGTGAAAAAGTTGGCTTAAAGCTCAGCATTCAGAAAACAAAGATCATGGCATCCAGTCCCATCACTTCATGGCAAATAGATGGAGAAACAGTAGAAACAGTGTCAGACTTTATTTTTTTGGGCTCCAAAATCACTGCAGATGGTGACTGCAGCCATGAAATAAAAAGATGCTTACTCCTTGGGAGAAAAGTTATGACCAACCTAGCTGCTGCTGCTGCTAAGTTGCTTCAGTCGTGTCCGACTCTGTGTGACCCCATAGACCAACCTAGACAGCATATTAAAAAGCAGAGACATTACTTTGCCAACAAAGGTCCGTCTGGTCAAGGCTATTGGTTTTTCCAGTAGTCATAAATGGATGTGAGAGTTGGACTATAAAAAAGCTGAACGCCGAAGAATTGATGCTTTTGAACTGTGGCGTTGGAGAAGACTCTTGAGAGCCCCTTGGACTGCAAAGAGATCCAACTAGTCCATCCTAAAGGAAATCAGTCCTGAATATTCAGTGGAAGGACTGATACTGAAAGGTGAAGCTGCAATACTTAGGCCACCTGATGCAAAGAGCTGACTCATTTGAAAAGACCCTGATGCTGGGAAAGATTGAAGGCGACAGAAGGGGACGACAGAGAGTGAGATGGTTGGATGGCATCACCGACTCAATGGACATGAGTTTGAGTAAACTCTGGGAGTTGGTGATATACAGGGAAGCCTGGCGTGCTGCAGTCCATGAGGTCGCAAAGAGTCGGACACGACTGAGCGACTGAACTGAACTAAGGGAGGCCTTCTAGTGTTTGAAATTGTTCCATTTCTCCCCTCTCCTGATCCCAGGATGTGATTGCTGTGGCCTTATTAAAACTCCCTGAACCCTGACTGTCTCTTGTATATGATTCATTCTACATCCCTTGAGCCGGGTAATGCTTGAGGCTGTCCATGCTGGAAGGAAGAGACCAGGGAGGGCACTGGCCTCAGTGCTCCTGGTGGAGTGCCTCCCTGGCCGGTGGTTCCCACCTTGGAGTCTCTGCTTCGGCCCTGGGAGATGAACAGTCCCCTGGGTTCTGTTACCAATAGCTAAGGCTTTAACCACAGTTGTTGAAGTGTCCAGTAGTCTTAGAATGTCCAAACCCACCAGTTTGGTACAAGAATTCACATGTAACACAGAACTTATTGTCCCCAAAGTCTTTAATGATTCCTGGGCTTTGGCAAGAAATATCAGGAAGCACGTATTGCATATGAAATATAGGAAAATGGTTCATGAGACCTCACATTTAATTTGTTGCATTAGTGATTTAGAAATTTATGTTTAGGATAGTGTAGTTCATGAGTATACAGGGTCTTGCCTTCAGTGAAAAGAGTAAGGGCTCTCCAGGTATTAGAAACAGAACTGCTCTGGCTTGTGAGGAATGCCTTGGTAAAGGCTTATTCACAGGCTTATTTATCCTTGGATTTAAGGAAAGTAGCCCCAATCGTCTAGGCAGAGTACGTTTCATCTGTTTCCTGTATTGATGCATCTTAAGAAATTTTAACCCACTTTTTTTTTTTAAATTTGTTTGACTGTGCCCGGTCTTTGTTGTGGCATTCAGGATCTTTGTTGCAGTGTGTGGGATCTTTAGTTGCAGCATGCGGGATCTAGTTCCCTAACCAGGGATCAAACCCAGGCCTCCTGCATTGGGAGCACAGAGTCTTAACCACTGGACCGTCAGGGAAGTCCTCCAACTTATATTTGTGATAAATTTTGGTCTGATGTCCATCATCTTGAATGCCTTTAGTTTGTAATGATTACTTTTATCCTGTTTTGTGTCCCTTTTGGTTTTTCTTTTGCTCTTTTCATCATTTTTTTTAAAAAAGATATTTCTCCTGGTTTTATTCTACTAGTGAAACTGTTGAGGTTTTAAAAAAATTCTTTAAAATATTTCATGTGTGGGAAAATAAAGAGAATAACAATTGCAGATGGAATTGAAGTCCCCTGTGTACCTCTTTTGAATTGCTTTCCCTCTCTGTGGTTCCAGAGGTAGTTACCATATGAATTTGGTGTTATTCATGCCCATAGATGCTTTTAAACTTGTTATATATGGTTATTTCCATAAGCATCATAATACTATTTTACATGTTTTGAATCTACATAAGTAGTAAACTTGATGTTTTCTTCTGCAGCTTACTTTTTAAAAAATACTATTTTTAATTTCTGGCTGCTCTGGGTCTTCATTGCTTCTCGTGGGTTTTCTCTAGTTGCAACAAGCAGGGGCTGTTCTCTAGTTGCAGTGTACAGGCTTCTCATTGCGGTAGCTTCTCTTGTTGTGGAGCACAGGTTCTAAATGCGCAGACTCAGTAGTTGCAGCTTGAGGGCTCCAGAGCACAGGCTCTGTAGTAGTTGTGGCACACAGGCCTTAGTTGCCTTGCGGCATGTGGGGTCTTCCTGGACCAGGGACTGAACCGGTGTCCCCTGCACTGCAAAGTGGATTCTTAACCACTAGAGCACTACTTACTTTTTAAATTCAACTTTATAGAATTTCTGTTTAACCACATAGCTCAAGTTCATTCATTTTCACTGATGTTTAGTATTGTGGTTTTTTATTTTCCATCTCTGTCTAGCTGTGCTATAGTCTAGATCTGTATTCAGTTTCACTTTCTCATTGACTGTGCTCTGCTGTCCAATGCATCCACTGAGGATTTAACTTCAGTGTCTGTATTCATTTGTAAAATTCTATTTAGTTCATTTCATATCTGTTTATAAAACATCACTTTCCTCAAGGTTTTGATTTCTTCTTTTACATCTTTATTTATGTTCAGACTTATCTTGCATTCTCTTTTCTTATTAACCCTAGATCTTGGACCTTGCTTTTTGTCTCATCCATTTAACCTCAATCAAAATTGCTTGTTTTTTAAAGTTTGTGTGCTTATCTATAGTGGAGTTTACTTTTTCTGGGGATCCTCTGCTACTCTGAAGAGATAAGAAAGGAGGAGCCAGTATATATATAAACTTCTGTTGGGGGTGGGGGACAACAATAACAAAAAAACCCCATATCAAACATTAAAAGATTACTGCTAAATACAAAGGACAGGCACCTCAAGTTAATGATTTTAATGCTTTTCTTTATATGGAAAGATTCAAGAATTTGGGTTCACTGAAAATTTTCCTTGGATATCTATCTATGTAACCAGGGGTTGTACCGAAAGCACAGAATGCTTCCTGTTTTTCTCTACCCTAAATTGCCCTTGGACACATTATGGGTAGGAGTCTGCAGTGGCTAGTGTCTTGATCCTTGTAGAACTGAAATGGCAGGCAACATTATTTCTTTACAGTTGCTAGGGCACCAGAGTTAGCCATGTGGTGATGCCAAAACCATAGGAGACCTTGCAAGGAGATAGGAGGATCATTACCTCATGGGGTAGGCTCCAAGGAGACCAGGTGCATGCGGAAGAAAATACAGCTCTAGGAGGCAGTGGACCCAGTTCGTAGATTCCCCATTAAGGATTAGTGGCAGTGTGGCACTGGCATTTTTGTTGCTACAACTATTAGAAAATAATGCCTTCATAGTAAGTGCCTGAGCCAGAGAGCTGGACCCCCGAGGTGCCTTTCATCTCTGAGGCACTGGAGTAGCTCCATCTTCCTGGAACTTGAGCATCTAGCAGATTATTCATGATATGTGACCTAGGTGCCACTGCTGGAGGCCCTCTCCAACTGATTTACTGTCTTTGGATCAGGCTTGGTTATGTTCACTTGTATATAACTGAAAATCCAAAATAATAGAGCTTAAAATAAGACTGGAGTTGATTTTTTTCCTTTTTAAAAAAGAGATAAGCTGCACACCGTCAGTGGGAATCCTGGTTCCTTCAGGTTCACCACACTGCCATCCATCAGATGTGGCCATAGCCTCATGGTCTAAAGCAACAACTGAAGCTCTAGCCATTCCAGGATGTGGGATGGAGGGAAGGAAGAAGATCATGTCATCTTCCTTTTGAGGGAATATTCTATGAGTACTGAAAACACTTACGCTTCATTGTGTGTGTAGACCTTGGTCCTGGGAGACCCACAGACTTACAAGGATGGCAAGAAATGTCCTTGGCTGAGAGGCAAGGTGCCAATCCCTAATTCAGTTTCCTGTTACTAAACAAGATGGATGAATGGATGTTCATGTTGGCAACCAGCAGCCTCTGACACTACCAGTATATCTTAACTTCATATGTCTAAAGTAGTTTGCATGTGCTGCCATGACAAAACACCACAGACTGTGAGGTTTACATAACAGAAATTTATCTTCTCACAGTTCTGCAGGCTGGAAGTTCAAAATCAAGGTGTTATCGGGGTTTGATTTCTCCTAAGGCTTCTCTCCTTGGCTTGCAGAAGGGCAGGAGGGGCAGTCATAGAAAACAACCCAGACCACAAAGAGATTATCAGTCCCACTGGATATTATGGCACAGTAGGCAGCAAGTAGATACAAGCATGTACAGGGAGGCCATGTGAGATGCCTCTGAATGCACATGTCCATCTGCCGGGAGTGCTTGAGTGTAGCTTGAGCATCCCTGTGTTGAGGTATCTATTATAGGGTTCAGATATCACATGTGGGGACAGACAAGATAAAGCACATTTGTAGAAATCATATTGCCCATACTTTCTTTTTTTAAAAAAGTTATTTATTTTGTCTTGGCTGTGCTGGGACTTTTGTTGCATGTGGGCTTTCTTTAGTTGCGGCGAGAGGGGCCTACTCTTTGTGTGTGAGCTTCTTATTACAGTGGCTTCTCGTGGCAGAGCATAGACTCTAGGGTGCTCGGGCTTCAGTAGCTGTGGCGCACAGGCTTAGTTGCCCCTCCACATGTGGAATCTTCCCGGACCAGGGACTGAACCCCTATCCCCTGCATTGGCAAGTGGATTCTTATCCTCTGTACCACCAGGGAAGTTCTCTCCATACTTTCTCATTAAAGATGTAGATTTGTCACAATCAGATTTTTCTCCCAACTAGAATTTATTTTTTAATTTTTTATTGACATGTAACTGCTTTACAGAATTTTGTTATTTTCTGTCAAACTTCAACATGAATCAGCCATAGGTATACATATATCCCCTCCCTTTTGAACCTCCCTCCCCGTATCCTGCCCCATCCCACCCCTCTAGGTTGATACAGAGCCCCTGTTTGAGTTTCCTGAGACATACAGCAAATTCCCGTTGGCTATCTGTTTTACATATGGTAATGTAAGTTTTCATGTTACTCTTTCCATACGTCTCACCCTCTCCTCCCCTCTCCCCATGTCCATAAGTCTATTCTCTATGTCTGTTTCTCCATTGCTGCCCTGTAAATAAATTCTTTGGTACCATTTTTCTAGATTCCGTATATATGCATTAGAATACGATATTTAGCTTTCTCTTTCTGACTCACTTCACTCTGTATAATAGGTTCTAAGTTCACCCACCTCATCAGAACTGACTCAAATGTATTCCTTTTTATGGCTGGGTACTATACTATTGTCTATATGTACCACAACTTCTTTATCCATTCATCTGTTGATGGACATCTAGGTTGCTTCCATGTTCTAGCCACTGTAAATAGTGCTGCAATGAACAATGGGATACACATATTTTTTCAATTTTGGTTTCCTCAGGGTATATGCCTAGGAGTGGGATTGCTGGGTCATACGGTAGTTTTAGTCCTAGTTTTTTAAGGAATCTCCATACCGTCTTCCATAGTGGCTGTATCAATTTACATTCCCACCAACAGTGCAAGAGTGTTCCCTTTTCTCCACACCCTCTCCAGCATTTATTGTTTGATGGCCATTCTGACCGGTGTGAGGTGATATCTCATTGTGGTTTTGGTTTGCATTTCTCTAATAATGAGTGATGTTGAGCATTTTTTCATGTGTTTGTTAGCCATCTGTTTGTCTTCTTTGGAGAAATGTCTGTTTAGGTCTTTTTCCCACTTTTTGATTGGGTTGTTTGTTTTTCTGGCATTGAGTTGTATGAGCTGCTTGTATATTTTGGAAATTAATCCTTTGTCAGTTGCTTCATTTGCTATTATTTTCTCCCATTCTGAGGGTTGTCTTTTCACCTTGCTTATAGTTTCCTTTGCTGTGCAAAAGCTTTTAAGTTTAATCAGGTCCCACTTGTTTACTTTCATTTTTATTTTGGTTACTCTAGGAGGTGGATCATAGAAGATCTTGCTTTGATTTATGTCATCGAGTGTTCTGCCTATTAGTGTTCCTCTAAGAGTTTTATAGTTTCTGGTCTTACATTTAGGTCTTTAATCCATTTGGAGGTTATCTTTGTTTATGGTGTTAGGAGGTGTTATAATTTCATTTTTTTACATGTAGCTGCCCAGTTTTCCCAGCACCATTTATTGAAGAGGCTGTCTTTGCCCCATTGTATATTCTTTCCTCCTCTGTCAAAAATAAGGTACCCATAGGTGCATGGGTTTGTTTCTGGGCTTTCTATCTTGTTCCATTGGTCTATATTTCTGTTTTTGTGCCAGTACTGTACTATCTTGATGACTGTAGCTTTGTAGTATAATCTGAGGTCAGGAAGGTTGATTCCTCCAGCTCCATTCTTCTTTTTCAAGACTGCTTTGGCTATTTGGGGTCTTTTGTGTTTCCATATGAATTATGAAATTTTTTGTTCTAGTTCTGTGAAAAAATGCCTTTGGGAATTTGATAGGGATCACATTGAATCTGTAGATTGCATTTGGTAGTATAGTCATTTTCACAATATTGATTCTTCCTAGGAACATGGAACATGTCTCCATCTGTTTATGTCATCTTTGATTTCTTTCATCAGTGTCATAATTTTCTGTGTACAGTTCTTTTGTCTCCTTAGGTAAGTTTATTCCTAGATATTTAATTCTTTTTGTTGCAGTAGTGAATGGGATTGATTCCTTAATTTCTCTTTCTGATTTTTTATTGTTAGATATAGAAATGCAAGTGATTTCTGTGTATTGATTTTGTATCCTGCAACTTTGCTAAATTCAATGATTAGCTCTAGTAATTTTCTGGTAGTATCTTTAGGGTTTTCTATGTACAACATCATGTTATCTGCAAACAGTGAGAGGTTTACTTCTTGTTTTCCAATCTGGATTCCTTTGATTTCTTTTTCTTCTCTGATTGCTATAGCTAGGACTTCCAGAACTATGTTGAATAATAGTGGTGATAGTGGACACCCTTGTTAGAATTTATTTTAGTGATGGTGTGAAGTAAGAATCTTACTTTCTTTTCCTATTGTGATATCCAAATGTTTGAGCATAATTTAATAAGAAACCCCTCCTTTCTCCACTGCTTTTTTTCAGCTCTATCAAATGATTGACATACAGTTGAACTGAATCAGCTTGTTGATTTCTACAAAGGGTCTTGCTGGAATTTTGATTGGATTGCTTTAAATATATAGAGCAATTTGGGTATAATTGACATCTTAGTATTGATTGTTTCAATCAGTGAACAGAGAGTATCTCTCTCAATTTATTAGGTATTCTTTCATGTCTTGTCATTATTTTATAATTTTCATCATGTGTATCTTACACATATTTTGTTAGATTTATACCTATTTCATGTTTTCTGTGCTGTTGTAAATGTTACTATTTTAAAAATTTTATTGAAGTTGTACTACAGGAAATTTTATTGCTGCATATTTCAGTTTCCAACAGTTGATCTTTTTGCACCTTTAACTCTGTGATCTTGCTAAACTTACTTGTTAGTTCTAGCAGTTTTGTAGCTTTCTTTGCATTTTTTTTTAATGTAGATAATAACATCCTCTGCAAATCTTAACGATTTTATTTCTAATCTCTATGCCTTTTATTTCCTTTTCTGGCCTTTCTGCACTTGCTAGGACTCCAGTGTGATGTTGAATATTAGTGGGAAGAGCGGACATACCTGCCTTGTTGCCTACCTTAGAGGGAAGGCATTCTGTCTCTGACCATTATGTTTTCAGCAGCAAGGACATAATCACGTCAAATCATATCAATACACACACTGCAACAAAACACTTAGTTTAACTGTACTTTTTGGTCAACTAAGGCAAAAATGATCGTGCATGAAATCGAAGTTCCCCTATAACTGCAATTGTAATGTGATATGAAAATGTGGGATTCCTATTGTTGACAAAATCACAAAGCACTGCTGATACTGTTGTGGTCCTCGACAACACAAATTGAAGGAAATACTAAATTTCAGCTAGAGATTAGCTTAACGATAAGCTTTTTCTATTTGATGTCGCTGGTTAAAATCGCGCCTGGGGAGGAAAGCCAGGGACCACAGAGACGTGCGCTCTGGCTTCCTAGAGAGGAAGCTCCGGAGACTTGGGTGTCACGGCCGACGTGGTGACGTACTTCCGGTCACACCACACATTGCACTTTTCCTGAGGTGAGTTACTGGGTCTTGTCGCCTCAGCGAGCCTGCTGGGAGCACACCTTACACTCTGGAGAATGCTGTCCGCTTAGTTACTCATGTTCAGGTGGAGGGAGTCGGGCGGCGCCACCTGGTCCGGGGAGCTAACGCGCCCGCCGGCCAGTTTCCCCCGCCCTCGGCGCCTTCGCCCCAGTCCTTAGCAGCCGCCTTGTGTAAGGCTGTGGATGAGGAGACGCCGTTTGACTTTACACAGCGACAGCCTCCCCTGCTCCCTGGGCTATCAACTACTAACTGAGCCGCTAAATGCTAGTTGCTGTTCTAGGTTCCCAAGATGCAGCTGCGAATGAGAGGGCCGTGGGCCTCTCTCCCAGGGACCTTTCAGTTTAATTAAAAGTCCTCTGTTAATCCAGTGCGATCATTTCACGCTGCCACCTCCTAACCCATTAGTTGCGATCTGTTGCTTTTAGATCTTGACGTGCACAAGCCCTTGCAGGACTTGATCTCTTGCAACTTCGTCGCCTTCGTCTTAAGCACATTCCCCTTGATTCTGTTAGTCTTCTTGGACTTTCACTTCGACAACATGTTTTTGCACCTGCTGTTACCTTTGGAAAGATTTTCCTTTCAACCTAAGTAATTCCTATTAAGCCTCCGCATCTAGGATAAAGTATCCCTGTCACTAGTCACAATTGTGGTCTTAAAGCTAATTCTGAGGATCTTTGATTCATATTAGTGTTTCTTTTAGTTTAAGCCCCATGAAGGACACCCTTCTTTCACACCCTTCTTTCTTGACTGTTTCTCCTGTGTCTCACACTTGGCTTGGAATGAAATAAGTTTGTGATAAATGTTGAATAAAGAAAACACAGTGTCTCAAACTGAGAGAGGTGGTATACAAGGAAGAGAATACAGTGCTAGTGGAGTGTGTAACCTGGGGCCCTGACCTGGTCTGTAGAGACAGGCTGTGGTGAGCTGGCAGTTACCTATATGAACAGAGGGCAGACTTCTGAAAAGTATTGCACACAGTCTATCAGTTACAAAGGTTGGAGAAGAGTGGTTCATGCAGAGGAAACAGCAGGTACAAAGGTCCTTTATTAGCATAGTAGAGATGCTGAAAGAAGACCAGTGTGGCTAAACCAAAAGAAAAGAGGGTGGCACAAAGATGAGGCTAGCAGGAAATGGCTGCACGCAGTGAATTTTGTTTGGGAAGATCCTGGCTTTTTGGTAGGATATGCCTGTGTAACAAGAATACAAAGTGTCTGTAGGGGATGATATAATTAAAGTAATGACCCAGACATTTTGGCCTGTTGAAGTGGTCTTTTCATGGTCTTTTGCTAATTGATTTCTGGTTATCACTGGGTCCTTGAAGAGGATGGTGAACAAGAAAAGATGTCTGCCCCAAGATCAAGGAAAGGAAACCTTACTCTAAGATGATTTTTCTGATTTGGGGGGGGGGGAGGCTACCTTTATCTGTTTTTTTTACCCTTAGAATCACTTTATTGGGTTCTAAAAAAAATCCTGTTGGGATTACTGTTGGAAGCAATTTTATATAGTTATTAAAATCTTGTCCTGTGGAAATCAGGCACATCTGGTGTGGGATCCAAGTTCATCCATCTACTGGCTGAATGACCTTCATAGAGAAAATTATTCTCTTAGACTGTTTTCTTATTTGGGACAAAGAAAAGGTTCAAAGAATTATTGAGGAGATTGAATGAGTGGATATGTATTTATCACCCAAAAACATATTTCTTTTTTGTTAACCATTTATGTTTCTCAGTAAAATTTTATTTTTAAAAATAAAGGTCTAGGTTCCTTGTAGGGTTTGCTTTGAGTTTTCTAATGTCTTGCTTGTTTGCTCTTTGTGTATTCGTGTTCCCCTGTTCTCATGTCTTAGGACAGACAGTGTTGTACGATGTTGGTGAGTACAGGCTCTGGTACACATGATCAAGTTACTTACCTTTCAAAATCTTAATTTCCTAAGAATTCAAACCTCATGGCATATTGTGGGGAAATATTCATATACCATTTACTCAGTGGCATTTAGTAAATGATTGTTGCTGTTATTGGCAGATTTGTTTTAAAAAAGAGCCTTTGTCTGGATCGGCTCACTCTTGTTTCTCTTTGCTTCTTCCCTCAGCCCCTGCCCTTCATTGAGAGCGAGCCCAATAATGGCTGTCATGTCCCTGAAAGTCTGGCACCAGGTGAGCTGTGATTCCTTCAGGTCAACCTTGGAGAGATCTGATGTGAAGAAAGAGGGGGATGAGAGAGATGATTCTGGCAAGAAGTCTTAGAGCCAAAGCAGTCGGAAGACCCCTGTTGATTCTCTTCAGTAGGACTGTATGCTGGGGGAAAGCTGATGATGCGGGAATGAGCAGCCAGAAGTCCAGCAAGCAGTGGCTACATAGAGTGTCCAGGGATGCAAAAGGATAGTCTCCTGTACTCTGAGGATCTCTGTTGAGCTAGTGGGTTCCCAGGTTTAGTGGTTCCTCCTGCAAAGGGTCCTGTGAGAATGAGGGACTGGCATTATAGGTGTCCCTTACACAGTAGGAATAATCAAGATCAGGGAGATCACAAGGTTCTTGGGAAGTAGGGGCAGAGTGATGGCAGGAAGAAGACAAGAAAAAGGGAGCTTGTACCATTCAGAAGTTGACTTCTGATTCAGGGAAAAGATACCTTCGTTGAGGTCAGTGCTGTTGGCTAATCAAGGCAGGGGGATATGACAGGAAAAATCTGCACTAGGACAAAACACCTGAAGTTAGGGATCCTGTAAAGCCTCTGTGACATTGTGGCCTTGAGCCAGCCACTTAACCTCTTTGCACCTTAACTTCATCTGTGAAGTGAGCATTAAGTACTTTAGCATTTATGAGATAAGGAAATTGATTTCTTGAGTTGATTTCACTTTTTGAGACTGATGAATTGCTGGGTGTTCCTTAACCATTTTCTTCTTCCTGGGACTAATTTATCTAGTAACTCAGCATCTATGAACCATATCCCAAGTCCCAGTCCTGGATTTCTGATATTTGGCTTGTCCCTCTGCCTGACATTGTCTACCCTGTTGCTTGCATCTTCTGATCTTACATAAGTTGTCAGTAACTGGTATCACCGTGTCACAGTCCTGACCACTCAGTTTCTAGGTTGCTGAGTAATTGTTGACTGTGTTCTCCCTTGATACCATTTTCAGAGTCTGACTCTCTCTGGCTATTATCTCTTCCATTTGTCCCATCTTATATATTGACCTCCTTCAGGGTTTGTTGTTCCTTTTCTTAGATTTTGTTTGCAGAGCTTCCCAGCCAGTTTCTCTGTACAGTCTTGTGCTTTCCTCTCATTGTCTGTTACCTGATAGAACTTGGTTTCCTGAGCTCGGATTTTATCCTGTAGTCCAAGGTTCTTGGACTTTAGTGTGCATAAGAATCACGTGGAGGGCTTATGAAAGCACAGATTGGTCTCAGATGGGGCCTGTGAATTTGCCTTTATGGCAAGTTCCTAGGTGATCCTGCTAGTGCAGTGGGGTACCACACCTCGAGAACCATTGTTATAGTTCATGGTGACTCATTCAAGGAAGTCATTCAGTCGACTGAGTCAGTTTGTCGTTATAAGTGCACGATTGCATGGGTGCCTGAGGATGGATTCAATGCAGGACAGGCCTAGAATTGGAGTTAAGTATCCCCAGCAGGTACTAGTGAACTGATTGTATGATCGTGAAGAGGAATCAGATTCCGGAAATATTTAGAAAATAAAATTGGCAAGATTTGATTACTGACTGCTTATTGGAAATGAGCAGTGAGTAGGGCAAGTTAGTCCAGGATGAATCTCAAATTTCTAACAGGAGACTGGGATGAAATTCGTACTATTTCTGTGTTGAGAAACAACACTTTCAATCACTGTACTGGATAGTTACATGCATTGAAGATAGAGCCAGTTTGGCAGGAGGCGGATAGGGTGCATGCATTTGGTGTTAGATGGTGACAGTGCTGATGAGATCTGCAGAGTCAGTTGAGGTATTGAAAGGTGGGAGGACATTCCCTGCATATTCAGGTAACCAAGTTTGATACCAAAGTCTGGGGAATGAATAAAAATTCTAAGCCAGATCCTGAGCTTTCTGGCAAGGTAGAGTGGAGCCATCAGGGACAGGAAAGGGTGGCTATTGAAAAAGCATGATACTTAGTTGACAGAAGCATTTACAGATTGTTTTGGAGGTGTATGAAGAAAAGCAGTTAAAAGAACTACCCAGCAACAATTTGATTCCAGAAGCACATCCTCCCAGGAAAACCCATCAGGAAGCAGAATACACTGTCCCATGCGACACTTGAGTTCTCTCTGCTGGACATTCTTGAGCACAGGCTGCACAACCCCTTCTTCAAGCAGGAGATGAAGGTCGGATGAGGCCAGTCATTAGGGCAAATCATGACTCTGTCCCTCTCATGTGAACTTGAGGTCTGGGGTAGAATGAGTATGCATGGGGAACAGATGGATTGATTGGGCACTTGGGGCAATGAAGGGGGAACCGGTCAGTCCTGCAGTGTCACTTCTGAGTGGGTGTCTGAAGAGATTAAAGCTAACTGTTTACTTGTAGGTGCAACAATGAAAGATAGAAAGTTTTATAAAATCAAAAGATATTTTGCTCTAGGGATTTTAATTCATGGGAGACTTTCCAGGGCTTTCAAACCATGATGTCACGTTTCATGACACTAAATTTTGTGTCCAAATGGGAGCTCTACTTTTAGTGAGAGAAGTTCCAGATTTTGTTGTAGCAATAGTCATTTAACACTCAGCTCACTGTCCCTGTCCCCTGTGCCCCACACTCTGAGCCAGAGAATTGGCTCTGGCACAGCAGGAACCTCTTGTTTTAGGAGGTGGTGACCTTTGAGGATGTGGCTGTTTACTTCACCCGGACAGAATGGGCTGGCCTTTCTCCTGCTCAGAGGGCCCTGTACAGAAGTGTGATGCTGGAGATCTATGGGAACTTGACGTCCCTGGGTAAGGCCACTTTTCTCCCAGTGCTCAGATCTGTGCTTTCCTGTTTCCTTCCGTTTTTCCTCCTTACCACCCAGGGGTGTGGTGTGGAAAGGGGGAATCATCTCTTATATCCTCTGTGGTCCTAGGACTGAGACCAAATGACCCACTTGAGAGGTTATTGGGTAGGGACAAGTCTTGGGTCAGTTTGGTCCCAATGTAGGGAATTGTCACCTGGTATGAGTATGCTCCATCCTCCCAGAGCCTCTGCAGGGTAAATAGTGTCTGTTGTTAGATAAGTTTTCACCTTACTTTTGTCTCCCTCTAGTCTAGGGAAGGGTATGACCCCTTCCCTTTGTTTGCATATGTCCCTCAGGATCACTAACTTACTCTTGGGTCTAGTTTTAGGAAGAGATAACAAATGCTCATTTTCCACTTGAGCAAAAATCTTGGCTTTCCCCAAGGGCTTTCTGAGCCCTTTTCTGTGGATCTGTTCTAGTCTCACTGAGACTCTTGAGCTTTTCATTCTTTTGACACAGCAGACACAGGACTGAAAGGTGCCATTTTCTACCCTTTTCAGGATACCCAGTTCCCAAACCTGCGTTAGTCTCACTTCTAGAGAGAGGGGATTTGCCTGCAGGCCTGGAGACACAGGATAATCCTCCTGCACAGGGGACCAAAGACATCTATAAAAGTAAGTGAGGCAGTGACTGTAGAGCTTTACAGAGCAGTATGTTTAAAATGAACCATGCTGGAAAGGATTTAAATAGATGATTTCTCAAAACAGGCAAGTATGAAACCATTTCCACCAACCATAACGCTTCTCCACATATTTCCAATTAATGCATCTCATAATTCTCAAATCCATTTCCATGGCAACTGTTCTCTACCTGTGAATATTTTACACTTTCATTTTATTAGCCTTGTCTGAAAAGCAGGCTGATGTTGGGAGTTTAGTAATCTCTAAAATCTCTGTTGTGAAAGTGAAAGTGTTAGTCACTCAGTTATGTCCAACTCTTTGCAACCCCATGCACTGTAGTCCACCAGGCTCCTCTGTCCATGGAATTCTCCAGGCAAGAGGACTGGAGTAGGTAGCCATTTCCTTCTCCAGGGGATCTTTCCAACCCAAGGACTGAACCCAGGTCTACTGTATTGCAGGCAAATTCGTTACCAACTGAGCCACCAGGGATAGTCACATATGGGGCATATGTTTTCAGATCCCCAATGGATGCCTGAAACTGCAGGTAGTATCGAGCCCTATGTAGTTATCCCTGGGTATCCACAGGGGCTGGACTCTAGGACCTTTGTAACTGTGGGGTCTGCTTTCTTGGGTACAGAGAATCAACTATATATCTATCATGTCTTTTTTTTAATATATGCATACCTGTGATAAATTAGACACAGTAAGAGAATATCCAGGTTGCCAGTGTCACTCCTCTTGCACGTTGGAGCCATTATGAGGTAAAATAAGGGTTACTTGAACACAAGTACTGAAATCCTGAAAAGGTCTATCTGATAACTGAATCAGCTACTTAGTAATAGTCAGGTAGCATATACAGAAGGATGATTTATATCTGGTTGGAGTGGGTTGGTGCTAGGTTTCATTATGCTATTCAGAACATTGCACAATTTAAAGCTTAAGGATTATTTATTTCTGGAATTTTACATTTAATATTTTTGGACTGTGCTTGACAAGGAAACTGAAACTGCAGAAAGAGGTACTGCAGATAAGGGGTAACCACTATAATTTTCAATGTTCTTTTGTTTTTGGTATAATTCTCAGGTGGCATTTTTGTTTTCTGTTTGTTATGTCAGATGCCAGGACCCACATGGACAGTGAGTTAACACCAACATGGGGAATTTCTGAAGAAAGAGATATGATGATGTCACATGGGCCACAGAAGAATGTTCTTAACAAAAGCAGCTTCCTAGAAACATGTGAACTGGAGCGACACCAGGAAATCCTTACAGTGAAAAATATTAGAGGAAAGGTTCTAAGAATCCACTATGATAGGAAACCCTTCAGATGTGAGGAGTGTGGGAAATGCTTCAGCTATTTTTCTTACTATGTTAGACATCAGCGAATCCACACTGGGGAGAAACCCTTTGAGTGTAATGAGTGTGGAAAAGCCTTTAATGGCAATTCTTCATTAATTCGACATCAGAGAATCCACACTGGTGAGAAACCCTTTCAGTGTGAAGAGTGTGGGAGAGCCTTTAATGATAATGCAAATCTGATCAGGCATCAGAGAATCCACAGTGGGGACAGACCCTATCTCTGTAGGGAGTGTGGAAATGGTTTCACCAGTAGTTCTGAGTTTGTTATACACCAGAGAATTCACACTGGAGAGAAACCTTATGAGTGTAATGAGTGTGGAAAAGCTTTTGTTGGTAATTCATCACTTCTGCGACATCAGAAAATCCACACTGGAGAGAAACCATATGAGTGTAATGAGTGTGGCAAAAGCTTTGGAAGGACTTCTCATCTTAGTCAGCATCAGCGTATTCACACAGGGGAAAAGCCTTACTCTTGTAAAATATGTGGGCAAGCCTTTAATTTCCATACAAAACTAACTCGGCACCAGCGAGTCCACAGTGAGGTGAAAGCTTTTGACTGTATATGTTGTGGAAAAGTGTTTAGTACTCAGGCTCAGTTGAAAAGACATCTAAGAATCCATATTCAGGAGACCTCCTGTGATGAGTGTGGAAAAGTCTTCACTAGCAAAAGAAATCTGCTTCAGCATCAAAGAGTCCATACTAGAAAGAAACCCTGTGAATATGTCAAGTATGAAAAAACCTTTAGGACATCTTCCCAGCTAGATTGTGTCCACCCTGGAGAGAAGCCTGTGCTGGATGTTGGTTGTTTTGGGCTCCCAGAATTTTTTACCCCCTTTTACTGGTAACAGTACACTCAATTTCCTTTGCCTTCCATCTTCCACTTGGGTAGAATGTGTGACACAGGCCCAGATTAGCTGCAGATTCCTTCCCTCAGGCTACAGCTGTTGGTTCATATGTCAGTAGATGATCCAAGATAGTCCAGTTAGAATCCCAGACCGAGTTAATAACTCTCCTAATGTTGAGCCTGCTCCTGGCCACAGCAAACAGCAGACTGTGGCCCTGCAATCCTTTCACCTTCCAGTTGCCAACTTTTGACATTCGTACTTGTTAAGAGTCAAAGATGTGAACAATGCGGCCTCCTAATGGATGGTTTCGCAGGCTTCTTGGTGTTTGGAGAACCATGTGCACCCATGTGGACTTTGGAAAGCCTGCCAGTTACGAATTCCATGGTAATGAATAATCCTTGAAACTCCCGATACTTCATTGAGCAAGGATTGCCTTACCACCCTTAGAATTTGGTGTCTGTTCTTTGTAGCACAGAGAGAAGAGGCTGGAAGAATGAGCGGTTTGGGGGAGTGGTTGATTAATGTGTCCGGGAGCAGGCTTGAATCCTGAGCTCCCACCTCCCAGGAACAAGACAGGTCTGTGGGCCTTGCAAGGGCAGGAGACCTGTTCTGTGCCAGTCTCTTGAGATGCAAGAACCTGATGTTCAAGGCTGGAGCCTGGAGTTTACCACCATCATCATCCTTGCTCTTCAGCAAATGGAAGAACTTGCTGTGGCTGGATAGCAAGAGCATTTGACAGGTAGCTATAGCCACCAACTCTAAGTGAATCCCTTTTTACCTTGTACTTCAGATTCTGTGCTGTGCAGTGGGATCTGCTGCTTTCACCGAGCCAGAATCTGTTCACATGTCCAGTACAGCACCTCAGCTTTCCTTAGGGAGCTACATCTCACATGCTTCCAGTCCAGACAGTATGAGAGGGCTGACCCCACATTCCACCCATCTGGAAGATGGGTACATGATGCATGTCTAGCCAGTTCCATTTTCTGTCTTCTGATTGCTATGATTGGTGCAAGGGTGAGAATGTTATCCAAGCCAGACCAAAGGCATTCCAAGTCATGAGTTTTCATGGAACCCTAGTGAAGGAGAAACCATTCCCAGTAGAATGGACTTTGAGCTTGTGTCATCCTGGAGGTGCTGGATGTAGTGAGGGACTGCCTGTGAGTGGAGTCACCATAAGGCACTAGCAGGACTGACTGACAGAGAGGGGCCAGGTTACATACTATGTGAGCCCTTGGATCTGACACCTCTGAACCCACTCTTCAACTTATCTCTTGTAAAGATTACTTTCTATCATCTATAATACAATGTTTGTTTCACTTGAGTGTGTCTAGTCCCTTGTAATCAAAAAAGTCCTGACATATCAGGATCATTGATTGTTGAGGCTCCCTCTGGCATGGTGTCCCTGATGGGTGGGGCATGCTTAGGGGAGGTGAAGACACAAGGTGTAGTCAGGTCTAAGGGGAGCTGCCAGACAACTCTTTCTGATTTCTCAACGTCCCAGAACACGGAGAGAACGAGCAGGGAGAAAGCGCCAGAGGATGGTCAGTTGGTCTGTTTGTATTTTCTATATTTTAGGGTTTATTTTGTTTGTGTCTTTCACCTGTTGAAGTCTTCCAGCACATCTGCCAGAAACTCATGACAGCCTATTTACTTATTGTCTTCTTATACTAAAGTAATTCATGAAAATCTATCAACTTGTTTTTACCTCTACCCTGAAACATCTGGTGATTCTTTAAGGACAAACGTTTCTAGACTTCCAACAGAGTCAGTCATGATTGTCGCCAGGCAACTTGTATCAGCCTCATTGCCTTTTGTTTTTAAAAGTCCCTGTCTCTTTCTCTCCCTCTAGAATCTTTTTGTTAAAACAGGAAGGTAGCTAGATATGGCCACTCCAGTACTCTTGCCTAGAAAATCCCATGGACAGAGAAGCCTGGTAGGCTGCAGTCCATGGGGTCGCTAAGAGTCAGACACAACCGAGCAACTTCACTTTCACTTTTCTCTTTCATGCACTGGAGAAGGAAATCGAAACCCACTCCAGTATTCTTGCCTGGAGAATTCCAGAGACGGGAGAGCCTGCTGGGCTGCTGTCTATGGGGTCGCACAGAGTCAGACATGACTGAAGCGACTTAGCAGCAGCAGCAGCAGCTAGATATGGCAACCCACTCCACTATTCTTGCTTGTGAAATTCCATGGACAGAGTAGCCTGGTGGGGCTATAGTCCATGGGGTTGCAAAGAGGCAAACGTGACTGAGCAGCTAAACAACAAAAAGCTAGATATGAGCAGAGAGAGGGAAGCATGGGTCAGATGGCAGGAAGCCATGCGTCTTGTGCAGAGGAGAGGGGGATCCTTGGAACCTCCATACTGGAAACCATACATTTGGAGATAAGTGTCCTGGAGGCAGAACAAAGAAATGTGGGAAAACACAGGAATATCTGGTGTTTGAATGTAACCTTTTGCTCATTATGCTTTCATTACAATAAAGCCTTGCAGATAAGTGTCCATCCTGTACCAATGCCATGACATTTCTAATCAATGCTAAATAAGGACAAAAATCCCTCTTCCCTCCAGGAAGATGGTGCTGTGATAAAAATCAGAGAACATGACCCCCAAACTCCTCTCTCCCCAGTGAATATTACGTTCCAGGTAACTGGCTTGCCAAAAAACCTCAGGGCAACTATTCACCTGAGCCTGTCTGCTCTCCCCACTGAGAGTGTACTTTAGCTTAAATAAATGCTTGCTTTACTTTCTTGATTTCTCTGTCTCATCTCTGAATTTTTCTGAGATAAAACAAGAACCTTTCACCAAAAACACTTTCAGGGTTAACTCAGTCTGTCTTCCGAATAGCAATTCTTAAGACTCCAAATAAATTATTTTCTTGTTTGTTGTCTCCGGTATTATGTTATTTTATATTTTAACACTTAGCAATATATATGTAGAGTCATCTTTGTCTCTGCTTGGGTTTGTGGTTCATTTCTTTCAATAGCTAAACTATTCCATTGCCTATGTAGGATGGGAAAAATGATTTTCTCTGTGCCTTTCTTCATTCTTGGCTGAGGCCCCCTCTGTAATGACCTCATAAAAAGGTAACTTCTGATGGATTTATAGATATGTGTTTGCCGTTTAAAAAATTAATCAGCCTAAAATAATTCTTACATTAAACAGGCATATTTGGGGTACATATGCTCTTGCCCTTCACATGTCAGTGCCCCAATATGCTTATGCATTCATCTGCAGAAGAACATCCTAGTATCTTTAAGCTTTTGGCCATTATGAATAGAGCTGATGTATATAATTTATGGTAGTTTTATTTGAACACAGTTTTTCAAAACAATTGTCTTAATACTAGAGGTCTGATTTTTATATCCTATGGTAAGACTTGTTTAGTTATAGGAAAAACTGCCAAACTGTCTTCCAAAATGATTGTAACTGTACTCCACCAGCAGAGAAGTAGAGTTCCTGTCTTCCCCCTCCAGCAATAGATATTGTCAGGTTTTGAAGTTTAGCAGTTCTAATAGATGTGCAGTACTGTTACGTTCTGATTTGTATTTCCCTAATGATATGTGATAGGGAAGGAAATGGCAACCCATTCCAGTATTCTTGCCTGGAGAACCTCATGGACAGAGGAGGCTGGTGGGCTACATACAGTCCATGGGGTTGCAGAGAGTCAGACACGACTTAGCAGCTGAACAACAACAGTGGTTTATGTTGCATGTAATCTTGATGTTGGGTGTGTTCTTGTGTGCCTATTTCTGCTCTGCATATCATCTTTGGCCAGGAGTCTATTCTGATCTTTGCCCATTTTTAATGAGGTTTTTTGTTCTAGAGTTCCTAGGACAAAATGAGAACAAATCCTTTACTAGATATTTGTTTTGCAAACATCTTTCTATTTGTGGTTTGTCTTTGGGTTTCTGAATAAGATCTTTCACAGAATAGAAATTTCTAATTTTTTAAAATCCACATTATTAACTTTTTTCTTTTGTTGATAGGCTTTTGGTGGTGTGTATTAAGGTCATCCCCAGATCCAAGGTCATATAGATTTGTTTTTAATGTTTTCTTTCAGAATTTTTATAGTTTCCTAATTTAAGTTTGTCTGTGGACAATTTGGGGTAAGTTTGGGTATAAATTGTAAAGTTTGTCTATATTCATTTCATCCCATGTGTTTTCTAATTAATTACTTGGTGTATAGTGTCCAGTTTCCCTAACACCATTTTTTTTCAGGGGATTGTCCATATTGTATGTTCTTGGCCCTATTCTCATGAATTAACTATCCGCCTGTGAGTTTTTTGCTGGGCTTGCTCTGTATTCTTTTCCTTTATTGCACATCTGTGTTTGTGACAGTTACACACTGTTTTTGTTACCTTAGCTCCACGATATAGTTTGAAGTCAGAGGGAGACTTCTGACTCCCAGCTGTTTTCTTTTTTCTCAGAAGATTTCTTTGGCTGTTCAGGGTCCTTTGTGGTTCCATACAAATATTAAGATGATTATTTCTAGTTTTATGAAAAAAAGCCTTTGAAAATCTGATCAAGAATGCATTGAATCTACAAATGGCTTTGGGTAGAATGGACATTTTAGTAATAGTAATTCTTCCAGTACACGAGCTCAGAATATTTTTCTATTTATTTGTGTTGTCTTTCATTTTTTAAATCAGGGCTTTATAGTTTTCCGAGCATAAGTAGGAGTCTCATATCCTTGGTTAAAATTATCCTAGGTATTATTTTTCTTTTCTATGAAGTTATAAGTAGGATTGCTTTTTTAATTTATCCTTCTCATGGTTCATTATTAGTGCATAGAAACTTAGCTGATTTTTATATATTGATTTTATATTTTGCAACTTTATTGAATTTTATTCCAGCAGTTTTTTTTTTTAAATGTGGAGTGAAGTGGAAAATTGTAATTCTAAAATCCCACTGTTGGGCTTTCCTGGTGGTTCAGTGGCTAAAACTCTGTTCTCCCAATGCAGGGAGTCTAGGCTTGTTCCCTGGTCAAGGAACTAGATCCCACATGCCACAGCTAAGACCCAATGCCTCCAAATAAACTATTTAAAAAATTATTAAAAAAATAAAATCCCACTGTTTCTATTGTATTCCAGGTCATCCATAACACCAAAGACATGGTGGCTCCTAATGTAATCTTCTTATGATATGTCTTAATAACATGTGGACCCCTACAAGGCCAGTTAATATTACAACTTTGGTTAAACTGGATCTAGGTAAGTCTTGGCATTTATCACAGAGTTCAAGGTCTTCTGTTTTTCTGGCATGGTATTGACATGGTTGTTTTGAAAAGTAAATTACTTTCTAATAATTTCAAACAAAATTTCACAGCAGTAAAAAGTATTCACATTTGCCACTTCACACAGAATACTAGTGTGTTTTACCCACAACAGGAATTCTCTCCTCAGAATGACACGTAACCCCGCAATCAAGAAATTCTGTGGTTCCCACATTATAATTTTAATTCACAAGCCCACTTCAACTTTTAACAGTTGTCCAAATGTATGAAAATAACTTTTTCTGTTCTGATCCAGTTTTGTTGTTTTGGAATGATTACTTAGATTTTCCCCTATTTTTATAACGTTGATGGATTTAAAGCCCACAAGATGAACATGTGATCTGGGTGGCCTTCTCTATATGGCTTTTTTTCTACTGAGAATGTTTTCAATGTTCATCCATATTGTAACAATTATCAGTACTTAATTCATTTTTCTCCATTGTAATTAAAAATATATAACATGACAGTTACCATTTAAACATTTTAAGTGTACAGTTCTGTGGCATTACCTACCTTTATGCTAGTGTACAAATACCCTCACCTCCATCTCCAGAACTTTATCTTTCTCAAGTGAAACTATTTATCTATTAACTTGGTGCCCTCAACCCCTGGAAACCATATTATTTTTGTCTTCTCTGGATATCTGTATAAGTGGAATTGTACAATATTTTATTTCTGTGACTGACTTATTTCACTTAGCCTGGTGACTTCAAGCTTCATCCACGTGGTGGCATGTTTGAGAATTACTTTAGTTTTAAAGGCTGAATCATATCCCATTGTGTTTATTCATTTGTACCTTATCTTCTTTTTCATTTACCTGTCAGTGGGTAGTTGAATTTCTTCCACCTTTTGTCTATTGTGAATAATGCTGCTATGAAATGGTTGTACAAATATCTGTTTCAGTTTCTGCTTTCAAATATTTTGGGTATTTATACTGGAGTGGAATCGATAGATCGTATGTTAACTTTAAGTTTTTAAGGAACTACCATATTGTTTTCCACAGTGAGATTTGTATAGCTTTGCAAAAATCTTCCCAAATGTCTTGCAAAGTAGCTGTATATCCATTTCACCAGCAGTGAAGGATGGTTTCTATTGTTCCTCACATTTGCATCAATTGGTATTATCATTTTTTTTTTAGTTCATCAGTTTTAATAGTTGTACAGTACTTTCTCATTGTTTTAATTTGTAATTCCCTAATGAGATGTGATACTGAACATATTTTTATATGCTTATTTACTATCTTCATTGGCCAAGTAGGTGTCCTGTTCAGATATAAAGCCATTTCTAATGGGGCTGTTTGTTCTATAGTTGTTGGTATAATTTGAGTACAAACCCTCTGTCAGATAAGTGTTTTGAAAATCTTTTTCTTCGCATTATTGGCTCCATTTGAGTTTCCACACTTAGTGGATTCATCAGACCTGTCAGATTGGCGTAGGGCCTCAACTGAAAGGTTTGAGTGGTTGAAGCCTGCACTTCCCAGCTGGCCAGCAGGCAGAGCCAAGTCTACCTCTCTGACTTTTGAGGTGCCTGCGTGTTCATCTAGAGGACTTGATTCCATGCAGTTGACAGGAGCTTGGTTGTCTCAGGATTTGCCAGGGCTTTGACTTCCAGATGGTGCCTGGCTGAGTTAACACAGACAGAAGTTCACTCTCCTCAGGACACATTCACATGGGCAGACAGGAATTCAGTGTTTTCAAGACCTGCTGGGAGGCACTGCTGCAGGAGTAAAAGGCAAAAGAAAAAGCGGGGTGAAGCTTCCTGTATGTGGCTGACTCCTGGGTTGGGGGCAGTGATCCATTTTCAGAGGAGCCAGAAAAGGACTTGATGTGGAAAATTGTGGATTTTAGGTAGTTTTGTGTGTGGTGTAGACAGTTTCCAGTGCCTTTCTTTGGTGTGTAGTATCTAGTTTCCTGGGAATCAGTTTATTGAGGGGACTTGATCCTAATGTATGTCCTTGGGTTTCCTTCTGGGTTCTCTGTTCTGTTCCTCTGGTGGTGTGCCTGTTTTTGTGCCAATTCCACACTGTTTTGGTTCCTGAAGCTTTGTGGTGTAATTGGAAGTCAGGGAGTGAGTCGACTCCAGCTGTGCTTTCTTTCTTCTTTAGAATCTCTTTGGCTATTTCAGGTCTTTTTTGGTTCCACACACATGGTAGAATTGTTAATTCTGTTTCTGTGAAAAATGCCATTTTAATTGTGTTTGAATTGAATGTGTACACTGCTTTGGCTGGAGGAACGGTTTAAAAATAGTCTTCCAGTGCTCAATCACAGACTATTTTTATTTGTTTCTTCTTCAGTTTATTAGTATCTTCCAGTTTTCATTGTGCAAGTGTTTCATTCACATCGTTGGTTAAATTTACACCTAGATATTTTCTTTTTGATGCAGTTGTAAATGTGATTGTTTCCTTAATTTTTCTTTCTGATACTTTTTTATTATTAGTGTGTTAAAAACTCAACTGACTTTTGTGTATTACTTTTGTATCATACAACTTTACTAAATTTATGTATTACTTGTAACTTTTGGCAGTTTGATGTGGAAAATTGTAATTCAAAAATCTCATTGTTTCTACCACATTTTAAGTCATCCACAACACCCAAGACATAGTCACTACTAATATAATTTTCCCACAGTACCTCATAATAATATGTGGATTCCTATAAGAGTAATTAACTTAACCATTTTAGGAGAGCTGAATGTGGGTAGGGCTTGGCCCCTATCATGAAGTTTGATGTCTTAATACCATGTCAGAAAAGTAGATGACGTGTTTGTTTTGAAACGTTATTTACTTTCTGCTAACTTCGAACATACAGAAAATTTGAAGTAGCAGTATAATGTATTCTTTATCTGTAGGTTGACATTCCCTGGGCTTCCCTGATAGCTCAGGATATCAGGGATAGGCTACCCACTCCAGTATTCTTGGGCTTCCCTAGTGGCTCAGCTGGTAAAGAATCCACCTGCAATGTGGGAGACCTGTGTTCGATCCCTGGGTTGGGAAGATCCCCTGGAGAAGGAAAGAGCTACCCACTCTAGTATTCTAGTCTGGAGAATTCCATAGACTGTATAGTCCATGGGGTTGCAAAGAGTCGGACATAACTGAGCGACTTTCACTTCACATTTCCCAGTCATCACTGATTTGCCACATATGCCAGTTTAAATGATAATTTCCATTGTGTTTTACCCCCAAGAGGGACACCGTCCCAGGGAACACCCCTATAACCCCAATATGAGAAATCATTATGATTTTCACCTTTTGATCCAATCTACAGGCCCACTTCTACCACCTGTCCCAAAGTATGAAAATGTCTTTTTCTATTCCGATCCAGTTTTCTTTTTCTGGAAGTGATCTTGAGACTTTCATTTTCACAACCTTGATGGATTTAAAGCACACAAGATGAGTGTGTCTGGGTGGCCTTTTCTATATGGCTTCTTTCTATGGTATTTTCAGTGTTCATGCATGTTGTAACTTGTATCAGTACTTCATTCACATTTTCCATTGTGATTAAATCTATTGAACATAACATTAACCAGTTAAACCATTTAAGGTATATAGTTCTATGACATTCACTACATTTTCATTGTTCAAATGTCCTCACCATCCATCTCCCATACTTTTTCATTTTTTCCAAGTGAAACTGCATCCATTAAATATTAACTCCCTTTAACCCTTGTCAACTGCATTCTACTTTGTCTTTGCATTTCACTTCTCTGAATACTTCATAGACGTGAAATCATAATAGTCATCCTTTTATTCCCAGGTTATTTCACTTAGCATAATGACTTTAAGGCTCACACATGATGTAGCATGTAGTTGAATTTCCTTAGTTTTTAAGGCTGAATAATATATCTTTGTGTATATATCACATTTTGCTTATCAGTTCATGTATCATGGACACTTGGGTTGCTTCCACCTTTTGGCCAGTGTAATGCTGCTATGAATATGGGTGTACAAATATCTGTTTCACTCCATCCTTCAAACCTTTTGGGTGTATATCCTGAAGTGGCATTGAAAAATCATACGTTAATTTATGGTTTTGACAAGCCACCATACTGTATTCTTTTCCACAGCAGATGAACCATTTTACTCTATTTCTGTGTATGGTGGAATAATATGGAACTTTATAGATCCACCCTCTGTTACTTATCTATTCATCCACTGATGGGTTATTTGAATTATTTCTACCATTAGGCCAATGTCAACAATGCTGCTATGAATATTCATGTACAAGTTTTTGTTTGAACAACTGTTTTCAGTTCTTTGTGGCATATACCTAGGCATGGTGTTCTTAAACCAAACTCAAATTGTCTTTTACCTTTTTTGAAGAAATGCCAACTAATGTACATATTGTCCACACCATTTTACACTTTCACAAAAAATATGTAAAGGTTCCAATTTCTCTACATTGTTGCCAACATCTTTGTTTGTTCTTGATTATAACCATTTATTGTATGTGAATGGGTGTCACTTTGTGGTTTTAATTTGCATTTCTATCATAACATGAAAGAAGTATACCTAAGAAGGTTTTATTAGAATCTCAAACATCAGGATACTGCTCAGTAGACATAGCTGTTGTATAACAAAACAGTATTAAACATTCCCCTTAAAACTATTAAACATATTCCCCTTAAACAAATTTTAAAAATCATTATGCACAAAACAATACACCAAAGTTTATTACAGTACACAACCACTTTATTAACCCATAGAAGTGCATGCTCAGTTGTGTCTGGCTCTTTGCAACTTCATGGACTGTAGCCCACCAGGCTCCTCTGTCCATGGAATTTTTCAATCTAGAATACCCAAGCCCACAATAAATTTGTGAAGGGTTTGAAGAAAAACCTACAAAACTACCAAAATAGTACTTAAAGCAAATGTAATGTGTGTCATTATTCTTACATGCAATGTAATCATAGCCAATGACTTGAAAAATCGTGTCCCAACTGTAGTAACACTAATGACTGTTAATTAAATCCCACCCATTAATCAAAATTGTTAACAATGCATTTATTGATCTACCAGCCCTATCAGATAGCTCAGTCAGTCAGTTCAGTTGCTCAGTTGTGTCCGACTCTTTGCGACCCCATGGACTGCAGCATGCCAGGCCTCCCTGTCCATCACTAACTCCCAGAGTTTACTCAAACTCATGTCCATTGAGTCGGAGATGCCATCCAGCCATCTCACTCTCTGTCGTCCCCTTCTCCTCCTGCCTTCAATCTTTCCCAGCATCAGGGTCTTTTCAAATGAGTCAGCTCTCTGCATCCAGTGGCCAAAGTATTGGAGTTTGAACTTCAACATCAGTCCTTCCAATGAACATTCAGGACTGATTTCCTTTAGGATGGACTGGTTGGATCTCCTTGCAGTTCAAGGGATTCTCAAGAGTCTTCTCCAACACCACAGTTCAAAAGCATCAATTCTTCGGCGTTCAGCTTTTTTATACTCCAACTCGCACATCCATTTATGACTACTGGAAAAACCATAGCCTTGACCAGATGTCTCTACTTTTTAATATGCTGTCTAAGTTGGTCATAACTTTTCTCCCAAGGAGTAAGCGTCTTTTTATTTCATGGCTGCAGTCACCATCAGCAGTGATTTTGGAGCCCCCCAAAATAAAGTCTGACACTGTTTCTGCTGTTTCTCCATCTATTTGCCATGAGGTGATGGGACTGTATGCCATGATCTTTGTTTTCTGAATGTTGAGGTTTAAGCCAACTTTTTAACTCTTCTCGTTCACTTTCATTAAGAGGCTCTTTATTTCTTCTTCACTTTCTGCCATAAAGGTGGTGTCATCTGCATATCTGAGGTTATTGTTATTTCTCTCAGCAATCTTGATTCCAGCTTGTGCTTCATCCAGCCCAGCGTTTCTCATGATCAACTCTGCATGTAAGTTAAATAAGCAGGGTGACAATATACAGCCTTGACGTAGTCCTTTTCCTATTTGGAACCAGTCTGTTGTTTCATGTGCAGTACTAAATGTTGCTTCCTGACCTGCATACAGATTTCTCAAGAGGCAGGTCAGGTGGTCTGGTATTCCCATCTCTTGAAGAATTTTCCACAGTTTATTGTGATCCACACAGTCAAAGGCTTTGGCATAGTCAATAAAGCAGAAATAGATGTTTTTCTGGAATTCTCTTGCTTTTTCGATGATCCAGCGGATGTTGGCAATTTGAGCTCTGTTTCCTCTGCCTTTTCTAAAACCAGCTTGAACATCTGGAAGTTCACGGTTCATGTATTGTTGAAACCTGGCTTGGAGAATTTTGAGCATTACTTTACTAGCATGTGAGATGAGTACAATTGTGCAGTAGTTTGAGTATTCTTTGGCATTGCCTTTCTTAGGGATTGAAATGAAAACTGACCTTTTCCAGTCCTGTGGCCACTGCTGAGTTTTCCAAATTTGCTGGCATATTGAGTGCAGCACTTTCACAGCATCATCTTTTAGGATGATTGCTCAGCGTGATGAAATTTTCATCCCTGCTCTATATTTAATTATACAAATATTAACAGGGTTATTCCTAACAATTCATTATACATCAGATATAATAACTGCCTTCTCATCTGTAACCCATATCTACTAAAATATAAACTATGGATGAATTATCTGGTATTTATATGCAATTGTACCTTTCCTGTTCTTACTCTTTGTTTGCTTATTTATCCATGTAGGGAGAGGCCTGTACTTTCTAAGAAATATGAAACATTGGAATCATCCTACTATTTAAGGTAATAGCCACAGCATTTATAGATTATGTCTTACCACGAGGCTAAATATCCTTTTGAAGAGCAACAGTCATTAATTACAAATCTCCTTTCAGTAATTCCTAACATTGGCAGTAACCTAGTCAAATGACTCTTAGGATTCTCAGTTGATAAAGCCATCTTCCCCTGTTCTTGATGTTCCACTTTATTCTCCCATTCATTATTGCAGCTTGAGCAGTTCTTCACGTATTATTCCTTCATGAAACAGGCTCTAATAGTCCAAAATGGATCTCATCCTGAATGAACAATATCACATTTTATCCATACTACACAATTAAAGATATCTTGGGTGCCTTGTTCATATTTCTAATGTTAATCTTACTAATACTAGTCTCACCTGACCTTCTAGGGTACCCAGAGAGTTATACTCCACCTAACCTCCTCAGTGCTCTCCCTCACATCAAATAAGAATGATATTTCTTATTTTCATATGCAATTCTGTGATCCATTTATAACAAACAGGAGGTGTACTAGCATTAACCATCTCATTCTTAATTTTATCAGTGGTCCCAATACTTCATATAGTAAAACAACGAAGTATAAAATTATGACCTCTTAGCCAGTGTTTCGGAGCAGGCAATGGCACCCCACTCTGGTACTCTTGCCTGGAGAATCCCATGGACTGAGGAGCCTGGTAGGCTGCAGTCCATGGGGTCGCTACGAGTCGGACACAACTGAGCGATTTCACTTTCACTTTCCACTTTCATGCATTGGAGAAGGAAATGGCAACCCACTCTGGTGTTCTTGCCTGGAGAATCCCAGGGATAGGGGAGCCTGGTGGGCTGCCGTCTATGGGGTTGCACATAGTCGGACATGACTGAAGCGACTTAGCAGCAGCAGCAGCCAGTGTTTATCCTGAGTACTTGTTCAGTTCAGTTCAGTTGCTGGTCATGTCCAACTCTTTGCGACCCCATGGACTGCAGCACGCCAGGCTTCCTGTCCATCACCGATTCCTGGAGCTTGCTCAAACTCGTCCATCTAATCGGTGATTGCCATCCAACCATCTCATCCTCTGTCGTCCCCTTCTCCTGCCTTCAATCTTTCCCAGCATCAGGGTCTTCTCCAATGAGTTAGTTCTTTGCATCAGGTGGCCAAAGTATTTGTAGGGGACCTATTAACAGCATGCTTGTAGGGGACTTCTTAACAGTGATGTGAATTGGAGGACAAACTGTCGGTCACTCATTTATTATCATTTGACAAAGAGGATCTGTTCTGTATTTTCCTATAATTGTAGTCCTTATACCACTAACAAGCATTATTGTAGAGAACCTCCTAAAGAGTCTTTGTAGTGTATTTATAAGTTTGTTCTTCTAAAACAGAAAAGGAAAAGAACATTTTTCCCTGACTCAAGGAAGACGCTCCAGCCCTCCATCAACACCCAAAGCTGAACTCTACTTCAGTGATTCCCTGAACAACTTGGTTATGGAACATTTTACACTATCTTTAAGTACTGTGTGAGTATTTAAAAATGACATCTAAAAAAACTAATATTATGGTGTGCTTTGTGCATTTTGTGCCCTTCCACTTACGTAAATAAATATATATGCCTTCTCATGCATAGTATATGATATGTATAATCATTAATTATTTATCTATCCTATGTATATAAGTATGTACATCAGCCTGTTGATATTACATACACATTAACAGTCAACTCACATTAGATTCCAGTCCCCACAAACATTCACAGGGATAACTGAATTGATTAATATTGCATAGGACATATTTTTAAAATCATGCACATCACATAAAGCTAATCATTTCCAATCATCATGCTTATCATAATTAATAGGCAGAGCATAATTATCAAGCCATGATAAATCATCAGCTCACCCACAAATGTGCCTCTTTCCTTGTACTAGGCCAATGAACCATGAGGGTTTCTATAAATGAACTATATCTGGCATCTGGTTCTTACTTAAAGATTATTTCACCTAAAATCACCCATTCTTTCCCCTTCAGTAATACACTTCAATAGACTAATGATTAATCAGCCATGCTCATTGGTTTCATGCTTCTGGTATTTTTAAGTTGAGGGGGATGCTGGGACTCAGCTATGGCCACCAGAGGCCTTAACACAGTCAAGAAACTTGTAGCTGAGCTTTGAGAGTGAAGGTGAAAGTCGATCAGTGTTGTCCAACTCTTTCCTAACCCCATGGATATACAGTCCATGGAATTCTCCAGGCCAGAATACTAGAGTGAAGTATTCCTTCTCTGTGGGATCTTCCTATCCCAGGGATTGAATCCAGGTCTCCCACATTGCAGGTGGATTCTTTACCAGGGAAGCTGAGCCACCAGGGAAGCCCAAGAATACTGGAGTGGGTAGCCCATCCCTTCTCCAGTGGATCTTCCCAACCTAGGAATTGAACCAGGGTCTCCTGCATTGCAGGCGGATTCTTTACCAGCTGAGCTACAAGGGAAGCCCTTGTACAAGAAGTAGCTGAGCTTAAATTGAGTATTATTTTCCAACATCATCTATCATAATGTGTTATTGTGTCAGTGGTCACAAGATACAGAGCAGTTACACACATACCACACATGCACACTTACATCTGATAAATAGCTTGCCTAACCAAACCCCTACCATCCTCCCACTAATTCTCATGCTTTATAGACCATTATCACCCTGTCAAACCCCCAAAATAAGTCAAAGCATATAAGGTTCTACTAACTCACCTAACAAACATACTGCTGTCAGTTCACCAACCCAAAGTTGGTGGAACTCCAAACTTGCCTCCTAACTACACCATTGAGTTATTTACATATATAAGGCTTATATAGACAGCCACCTATCTCAATCTGCCATTTACCTTGAACAAAATTAAAAGTAAAAATTACATTTTAATGATCATTCTGGAATTTAACTGGGCTATTTTTGTTACAAGATTTGGCAGTGTTGATTGGGAGCCAGGAGTAACATATCCTGCAGTGCACAACATAGACCTGCCTATGGAAAGTTTTCACAGACTTTCATACGTCTTGATGGACATTCACATAGGTAAAAACTGCTTACAGATGACCTGAATCTAGAGTGTTTGTTTTTTTTTAATCAGGATAAACAGTGTATTTTTGCACAGTTTTGACATAGCTGATTCTCCAGAAATGTAACTACTGTGTATGTGTAATGAGATTCTGTGATCAACCATTTTGGATCACACCTTGTAGTTTTTTGAAATACCAATATAAGATACAGAATTATGGCTGTGGACCCCGCATGTTCTATATGTAGAGGCAAGTTATCTGAGGACTTATTAGGTCTACGGGCTTCCCTGGTGGCTCAGACGGTAAAGCATCTGCCTGCAATGCGGGAGACCTCGATTCAATCCCTGGGTCGGAAAGATCCCCTGGAGAAGGATATGGCAACCCGCTCTAGTACTCTTCCCTGGAAAATTCCACGGACGGAGGAGCCTGGTAGGCTACAGTCCATGGGGTCGCAAAGAGTCGGACACGACTGAGCAATTTCACTATTAGGTCTACAACAGACTTACCAAACATTTACCTACTGAAATACATACACTTTAAATTATAAATTATTTTATTTCTCCTTTATTATATAACATTGGAGAAGGCAATGGCACCCCACTCCAGTACTCTTGCCTAGAAAATCCCATGGACAGAGGAGCCTGGTAGGCTGCAGTCCATGGGGTCGCTACGAGTCGGACACAACTGAGCGATTTCACTTTCACTTTCCACTTTCATGCATTGGAGAAGGAAATCCACTCCAGCGTTCTTGCCTGGAGAATCCCAGGGACGAGAGAGCCTGGTGGGCTGCCGTCTATGGGGTCGCACAGAGTGGGACACGACTGAAGCGACTTAGCAGCAGCAGCATTATATAACATTACTTTTTAAAGTGTAGGTTGTTTATACTGTCTATGATCTTCTAAGCTATTATCTATGAGTTTCATGACAGGAGTTTATGGTGGTCATTAGGAAATATCTGTTTCAAAAAGGGGGCCTTAGGTTTGACATCGTGTGATCAGGGGTCCAGTCCGGGAACTCCCAAATCTGGTTATACCTGCAGCTTTACTACGATACAGATACCCGACGCCAGCCCCTGGTTTGGGTCCATCGCTCGCCTCATTCTTGCCTTCCCCAGTCCACCTCGAGGGGCATTGCTTTCTCTATTAGACCCGCAGCCCAGCCGGGAGAAGGAAGCCAGGCTAGAGTACCCGGGATTCCGCTGCAGGGGGCGGGGTCACAGCACATCCGAGAAGGGGCGATGCTGCTGCTAGAGAGACTCGGCCGCGGTCTGGTGACGTACTTCCGGCCGCGCCGCGGAGCGGCCAGCTTCGGAGGTGAGTGTGGGCTGCGGGAGGTGGGGGCGGTGCCTGGTCAAAAGCTCTGGTTGCGGTTGTGATGGTCCTCCACGCTTCGTTGAGGTGGATCTCCTGTATCTGTCGGCTTCTTCCGCTCCTCTTCGCGCCTGCTTTAGACTTAGTAGCCGGTTACGTTCCGTCGAGTAGAAGGCGAAGCCTGGGTTATTGTCACAACCGCGAAGCTGCGAGCAACTAGCACTTTGGAGAAGATGCTACTGGCCTTTTGGGAGCTTGTGTTGGAGCAGCCAGAGGGTGGAATATTTGCACAGGTGAAGAGGCCTAAGATAGTATCACGACTCTTTCGACGTGTTGGGTTAGTGCAAGGGCTTTTATCTGTATGCGTTTCAAGTATAAGCTTTATGTGCCTTACTTCCTAACACAGGGTGAATCGAGGTCAGTGGGGGAACAGAAAAAGCAGAGCCCCTCCAGGGCACCCGAGAGCGGAAGAAGTCCGGATTTTGGAGGGCACTGTCTTCTGGAGCGATGTCAGTTCCAAAAGGTAACCTGACCCAACACCTCTGGGGCTGTGGGATGACGATGACCTGGGAATGATTTTTACAATGTAGAATATACTGATTTTCTCAGTCCTAGAATACCCATAAAATAGTTATTGAATTGCTCATTCATACCCTCAGGAAAGCAACTTTACTAAAAATGTAAAGCAGTAATGAAAATATATATATATATATATATATATATATTTGAAAAGCTTTTGGAATGTGGTTTGTAGTGTATTCAAAGGAAAATTTGTGGTCTTAGGTTTTAACTGCCAAATAGGGAAGAATGGAAATAAATTTAAAAATCATACAACCTCAAGAAGCCTTTGGGTGCAGGTCTTTTTAACCTTACAGTATTTAGTTAAAATATTATTTTTCATAGTTACTTGTTTTCTTTCCCATAGCTTCAGTGAAGTAATGTTGTGGTATGGTTAGGCTCATTTGCTGTTGTTTTTAGTTTTTGGAGGTTGTCACCCCCATCCCATCCTGGTTGGTTGATTTTTTTAATATATGTATGCGTGTGTGTGTGTGTGTGTGTGTGTATTTTGATATGCAAAGCATTACTATGGTTAGAAAGTCAGAACAAAAAGACACACTCAGTGAGGTGTCATTTCCTGTCACCCCTTCTACACCCCAGGTTTCCTTCTACCCTGTTTCCATTCCCTGAGTTTCTTTCATCGACTTCCCATCCACACCTGAGGCACCCATTCTCCTTAGTTTCTGGTTTTTCCTTTTATTTGTTTTTGCACAAATCACCAGATACATATATATTTTCTTATAGTTCCTTTTTGTTTTACACAAAAGATAGCACAGTACCTTTTGCATGTTGAAAATTATTTCATACCATATAGATAAGTATATATTTTAAATGTAATTCGTGTATTCAGAAGATTGATCTAGCATGGCATTTATGAAGCATAGTAGTGATGTGAGCACCCATGAAACACTTCAATAAAAAGGAGAACATTGCCAATATGGCTGCATGTGTTTGTACGTGCCTCCACACTCCAGCTCCCACTTTCTGTCCCCTAGAGGTACTCTCTTGAATTTTGTGTTAATCATAGCCTTTGCTGTTGTTTAGTTGCTAAGAATCATGTCTGACTCTTTTGCAGCCCCAAGGACGGTAGCCCTCCAGGACAGCCCTCTGTCCATAGGATTTCCCAGGCAAGGATACTGGAGTGGGTTGCTCTTTCCTTCTTCGAGGGATCTTCCTGACGCAGGGATTGAATCCGAGTCTCCTGCATTGCAGGCAATTCTTTACCACTGAGCCACTAGGGAAATCCATCATTCCCTTACCTATTTTAAAAAATAATTTTATCACATACACTTGTTTCTGTAAATAATGTGATTAGTTCTGTTTGTTTTTGAGTTTTATGAAGGTAGTGTCATGGTGTCTGTAAGTTTTCTGGGCAAGTCTTCTGAGACTTGCCTAACTCAGTATTATGATCCTAAATTCATCCAGATTGTGTGTGTTGCTAAGTCATTCATTTTTGCTACTGGGTGATGTTCCATTGTAAAAATAGTATGACAGCTTGTTTTGCTGAAAGTTTTCACTTCATCTCAGGGTCAAAGGATTTGTTAACAAAATAAGCCACTTGTTACATACAAGTAAACAATAGCAATATTTATTAGAAAATTATGTAGCTTATTTTTAATATACTAACGTTAAAAGAGAAACAGAAACAGCAGAGGCTGCATCACCAAATTGGGTTTTGACCAACTTCCAGACTCAAACAGCACTGGGAAGTCCCGTGTCACAGCACATCTGGAGTCCCAATTGGGAAAAGGTCCCAGGCAGGGCATCCTCCCCATGGGTGAGACTTCAAAGATTGCAGTTTGGGTTCCCCTTTATGATCCAGGAAGCGAACTGATATCATTGTCAATCTGAGCATAACTGCAGCACTGGTATTATGTTAACTTTTTTACAATGCTGTTTGCTTTTTTCTGCAAATCTTGGAATGTTGCTAAGTCTGGGAGTGGTTGGCCAGACCTCCTCCAGGGACTTAACAGTTTCCAAGATCTGCTCCCTATCTATCGTGTTTCTCTTCTGACACTCAGAGCAGGTGTGGCTGGCACCCATAGCAGTAGTCAGGGCCATGTCCAGGTAGGTCAGAAGCGAGGTCAGAGGCCCGCTCTGCTTTGTCTCTGAAGCCTAAACAAGACTATTTATTTAATTTCCCTAACACTGCTCGTTCATGTATTCTCAGTGGACATGTGAGTTGTTTCCAATTATTTTGTTACTAAAATACTGCTGATAATGAATAATTTTGTATGTATATCACCTACATATGAGAGGTTTCCTAGGGTATTAGTTTTAAAATTTAGGCATGAATGTTGGATTTTATCAAACACATTTGACATCCACTGAGATGGAGAGTATGTTTATATTTCCTTGATTTATTAATGTGAAAAAGTACAGTCTGTACGCCAGTATTGAACTTTACTTGCATTCATGGGATGATCCCTCTTAGTCATGATGTCCCGTTAATAAACTACTACTAACTTATTTTGCTGGTGTCTGCTACAGTTTAAATAGTGTTAGAATTATTCATTTCTTAAAGATTTGAAAGGATTCGCCCATGATATATAAGGACTCAGAGTTTTGTGAGAGTTCACTCTTTACTGGGTCTCTAGACAATTAGGTAAAAGTAATCAGGGGTTATGGAGAAAACGTTATGTAATAAAATTGGTAGAACCTTTTGTAGTTTAGTTCAGTTCAGTTCAGTTCAGTCGCTCAGTCATGTCCGACTCTTTGTGACCCCATGAATTGCAGCACGCCAGGCCTCTCTGTCCATCACCAACTCCCGGAGTCTACCCAAACCCATGTCCATCGAGTCGGTGATGCCATCCAACCGTCTCATCCTCTGTCGTCCCCTTCTCCTCCCGCCCCCAATCCTACCCAGCATTAGGGTCTTTTCCAATGAGTCAACCCTTCGCATGAGGTGGCCAAAGTATTGGAGTTTCAGCTTCAACATTAGACCTTCCAATGAACACCCAGGGCTGATTTCCTTTAGGATGGATTAATTGGATCTCCTCGCAGTCCAAGGGACTCTCAAGGGTCTTCTCCAACACCACAGTTCAAAAGCATCAATTCTTCGGCACTCAGCTTTCTTCACCATCCAACTCTCACAACCATACATGACCACTGGAAAAACCATAGCCTTGACTAGACGTACTTTTGTTGGCAAAGTAATGTCTCTGCTTTTAAATATGCTATCTAGGTTGGCCATAACCTTCCTTCCAAGGAATAAGCGTCTTTTAATTTCATGGCTGCAGTCACCATCAGCAGTGATTCTGGAGCCCAAAAAAAAAAGTCTGACACTGTTTCCACTGTTTCCCCATCTATTTCCCATGAAGTGATGGGACCAGATGCCATGATCTTAGTTTTCTGAACGTTGAGCTTTAAGCCAACTTTATCACTCTCCTCTTTCACCCTCATCAAGAGGCTCTTTAGTTCTTCTTTGCTTTCTGCCATAAGGGTGGTGTCATCCGCATTTCTGAGGTTATTGATATTTCTCCCGGCAATCTTGATTCCAGCTTGTGTTTCTTCTAGCCCAGCGTTTCTCATGATGTACTCTGCATATAAGTGAAATAAGCAGGGTGACAATATACAGCCTTGACGTACTCCTTTTCCTATTTGGAACCAGTCTGTTGTTCCATGTCCAGTTCGAACTGTTGCTTCCTGACCTGCATACAGGTCAGTTTAGCATTCCCTAAAAGCAGAATATTGGACAGAGGCTTGTGGGCGGGCTGTTTATTTGGAAATTTAGTACTGGGGCAGAGTTAAAGACAAGAGGAGTGAAGCAGAGGAGGGACCAATATAAGGATGTGTTGCCAGGCTGGTCTCTCAATGGGAGAGTGGTGCTCTGACTTAGAGGGTCTTTGAAGAGCCTTGGAGTCTCATGGCTGCCCACCTGGGAAACTAAAGGGGAAAATGTTTATCCATTGACCTCTGTCTGCTGTTGGTCAAGAGTGGCATCACAGGTTTTAACTCCCCTGTCCTTCAGGACCCAGTGGATGTCTGCAGATGTCCCACACAGGACAGAGAAGCCCCAGGGCAGGAGCCACTACTATGTGTGGTGTAGACCCTTGAGGAAGCATTGGTAGGTTGTACTTGTGCAAAGATGGTCAAAACCTCTGGAACTGGACTAAGAGTGGACAAGAGGATTTGGTAAGGTGCATAAGGTATTTCTTACAGAGCTAGAGAAACAAATTTTACAAAGCAGAGCTTAGGGGGACACATGTGCACCTGTGCATTCATGTCGATATATGGCAAAACCCAACACAATATTGTAATTATCCTCCAATTAAAATGAATTAATTAATTTAAAAAAAAGCAGAGCTTAATTAAAAAGTAGAAAAGGAAGTGGTGTTCAAAATTAAAAAGGTGGTTGTTTAAAAATAAAACAAAGTTAACATAGATAAACCACAATTCAGCCTAATGTTTTTAGTCTGCCTGGGTTGCCATAACAAGACACCGTACACTGTTTACTTAAACAACAGAAAGTGATTTTTCTTAATATTGGAGGCTAGAAGTCCAAGATCAAGGTACTAGATAATTTGATTCTTGGTAAGAATTCTTTTTGGTTACAGATGGCTGCTTCTCACTTGTGTCCTCACACGGCAGAGACAGAGAGCTCTGGAGTCTCCCTCTTCTTAGGGCACTGGCCCTATCAGATTATGACCTTGTTTAACTTTATTACGTCTTCATGAGTCCTGTCTCCAAATATAGTCACATTGGAAATTAGGGCTTCAACATACAAATATTGAGGGGAGACAATCAGTCCATAACATTAGCTAAAGCTAAAAGGTCTGGAGAACACATGTATCAAAAGAAGTAGGAAAAGCAGAATAGCTTCAGGTATGGAAAAAAATGGAAAAAAAAAATCACAAGCCAGTGTTTCCCATAATCCTACACTCAAGTTTAAATTCTGAAACACATGGACAATATTTTAAGAAAATATGACATCTCAAGACTGACTTTGGAAGCAGTAAAAATCAGGAAATAACCAGTCCATGTCATTTGGAATATAATGAATAAGGAGTGCTAGGCCATGGGACCCTGAATGCTGTAGTAACTCCCTCTCAGGCAGCTGAGGCCTTGGCTTCTTTGCCATCAGAAGCTTGGAAGGTATGAGGAGCCTGGTATCTCATTTGCAGCCCAGCATCCTCACCGTGATGCTGGACTGGGCAGGAGCCTAACTTCTAAGATCTGTATAGAGGTATCAGGACTCTTGAGGGCTCTCAGCTGTATGGGGGAACAGGCACATGGGAGAGAGCGGCTATACCTTTCTCCACAAACTGCCTCCCCGGGGCCTGACTCTGAGCCCTCAGTATTGGGGCTGCAGCCCCTCTATCTTGGCTTCTCTTGTTGTAAAATAGGAGGGGAAGCTCGTTTAGAGAAAGACAGATAAGCCCAAGACCTTGGGAATGTTCTGTCCCTTGAGCTGAACTGTTGTTACATGAGTCTTTGTTTTAGTATTCTTCAGGCTTTACTTGCATTTTACGTACACACTTTTGTGTGTACAGTATATGTTAGAATTGTAAAAATCCCAGAGTTCCTGGCAGTGAGCATCGATGTCATGGCTGGGAGGACCCCTGGGCACAGAACCATTGAACAGATCACTCCTTTCTTACCATGGCAGGTAGCTTCTGCTCACACCTCTGTCTGGATGCTGGGTGCCTTTGTCTGAGACCTTCTGTGAGGGGCTATATGGTTCACGGTGTGGGTGACTTGTCTTGTTCCCCTGTTTTCCCTCAGCTCCAGTCCTCTGAGAGGGAGACCAGGTGATGGCAGCCATGCTCCTGACATCCTGGCCCCAGGTGAGCTGTGGGTCCTTTGTCTCTTCCTCTGAGCAGTTTCACATTGAAGAAAACTGAGAAGGGAAGCTGGTGAGCCTTGCTGTGAAAGCTGGAGGGGGCCTCCATGCTTCTGCCTGCTGGCCTGGAGCTTGTGGAAAGAGGGGTGTTGTGGAGGGATGGGGTCCAGAGACCAGGAAAGGAAAGACACGAGTAAGGGGAAGGCAGAGGTATAATCTTCTGCACAGCAGTTTGTCTTGCTCCACCAGCAGAGGGCTCTGGTGAATAAGAGAAGTGGAAGCTGCCTGTGAATGGAGAATAGCAGAGGACTAGGATTCCAGGAAGGGGAATATAGACAAAGAGGGATAGCAGGACCAGATCCACATAAAGGTGATTGTGCCCATAATTCCAGGGCAAGCAGAAGATGAGAGTGGGGTCAAGTGAAGGAAAAAAGATAGGATGTACTGTGGGGTGGGATGTCTCACTGTCCTGGAGAGGCTTTCAGGGCTTGGGGTGCAGTTGTCAAAGTTTAGTTCTCTGTTAAGAGCTGTGGATACTCTTCCCCAGAATAACAAGCAAACAGAATTTTCCATACAATTCAGGGATTTCATGGACCCCCTGATGCTCATCCATGGACCTCCATGGACTCTAGTTTGGGAATAATCATAGTCACAGTGACTCTAGTTACACCATTTGAAGCTTACTATACTGCAGCCACTCTACTAAGCACTTTACATGGATCACTCAGTCCTGACTGCAGCACTGGGAGATAGGCACTGTGTTGTGTTCATTCTGCCACAAAAGAAACAAAGGCAAGGGGAATTGAAGTGACTTGCCCACAGTCACACAGTCATTGCATGACTCTACTGTTCAGCCCTGTGTCACATGTGGGACCATAAAGTGGCCAGATTTCTTATGGCTATATAGGGAATAGTTTTGAGGGGAGATTTGAAAGCAGAGTGACCACTTCAGAAAAAGTCCCATCAGTCTAGGTGATGTAGGCTTCATTAAGACAAGTGGTTGCTAAAGAGGAGGATGCTTAACATAATTCAGGTAATGCTTAACATAAAAATCTCTAGGACAATAAGTCAAAGGATTGGGGTGGGGTAAAGGGGAGGGAGGAGCCAGGAATGAATCACCAGGTTTCTTTTTTATGCGGATGATGGTGGGTGACACCAGCTGAGGTTTGAATTCAGGTTGTGGGATAAAGCTGTGGGATAAAGCAGGTGGTGGCTGGTGTTGAGGGCATTTCATTTTGTACTGGAAAGTTACTTGACTTATCCAGGTCACACAATGAGTGACTCACATAAATGCGGACAAGTTGGACTAGAATGGTTGATGGGTTGGAAGCCAGTACAATTGAACAAGACAGATCCTGGTAGAGAATAGTTGAGAGGCAGATCGCTGCCAGTGTGTCCCAAAGGTGTTTCAGAAGGCCGAGGAATGAGTCTATGCTGAGTGTGGAGTGATGCAAAGAAGTAACTGAAAAGATGGTGACCTTTCTTCTTTCCCAAACCTCTTTGGAGAGACAGTAAAGTTTTGGGTGAAGTTGGACAGGATGAGGCTTGAATGGGAGAGGGTAACAGAAAACAGGCTTTCAGTGAAACCCATTTGGAAGCAGAATGGGCAGCCTGCTCTTACCCGACTCTCTACCTCCACGCTGCCCAGCTGATCTGGGCAGCACTGAGCTTCCTCTGCTGGAGGTGCTGGAGCAGAGCCTGTGCATCCTCTCATAGAGGGTGCATGATAAATCTGTGGCAGGTGGGGGTGGATGGGATAGAAGCCATGGATATGCTTTGGAGCTGGCTTGAGGGTGAGGGCGAGGTGTAGTAAGCTGGGCGCAGAAGGCAAGACCTCAAGGCCAGGAGTGTGAAGCCTATGGGTGGGTCCAGTGCTGCTTCTGCCAGTGAGGGGCATGGTAGCTTAACTGAAAGAAAGCAATTGCATTGGTAGAACTCAGTCATGCGAATTTGTTTTCTTTCATTTCAACTTAATGTCATCTTTTGTAAGTATGAAATATGACATGAGGTTTCTCTGCTGTGAGCCAGATATGCCATGCCTTACTTTCCAGTTGTTTTTTGTAAATATTTCCCCCTATTACCTCTGTGCTCTCCACAAGCGCCTCCTCAAGCCCTCATACTGCCCTCTGCCCCTCACCTAGGGCATGAGCCATGGAATTGGCCGTAGGGCAGCAGGAACCTGTTGTTTCAGAAGTTGGTGACCTTCGAGGACGTGGCTGTGTACTTCACCGAGACGGAGTGGGACGGCCTGTCCACTGCACAGAGGGCCCTGTACAGGGATGTGATGCTGGAGAATTATGGGAATGTGGCTTCCCTGGGTAAGCAGTTTCCCCCCCGGGGCTCAGACTACTTATTAGGGTTTCCTGGCTTCCTTTCACTTTACTGGTTGCAAGGGGGCTTCTGGTAATCCTTTACGGAGCAGGAACCTCAGGAGCTGATTCCTAATACCCTAGACCCAGGGGTTGCTGGGAAGGATGAACCCTAAGCCCTTTTGGGGCCAATATAGGACTGTGCTGGGACTGGCATGCACTCTTGATTCACCCTATAGGCTGTTCTGGATACAGAGAGAAGAAAAAGTAACTTCCTGTTCTGCGGTATTACCTTCAGGTTCCCCCTCACCCAACCTGTATCTCTTGAGTCTTTCTAGGAATTTCAGTGTACTTGGAATATTATTTAGGCCGTGGTCAAAAAATGGTATCTGTCCCTTTAAGCAGAATGTCTTTATTTGCCCTGCATGAAGTATCTCAGTCTGGCCCTGCCCAAATCCTCCCACATCTTCTCAAGCTTCTGCCTCCCACCCCACCCTACACAAACACCTTCCTACCCACTCACCCCACCCCGTTTCCCATAGTTCTTAGGCACAGGACCCCCCCAGGACTCTTCCTTTCTCTCCTCATTACTGACACAATCTGAGAAGAGGTTTAGGAAATCAGCTGTGGGAGATTATTCACCTGCCTTTCCTTTTTCCTTTCCCTGAAACAGGATTTCCCCTTCTCAAACCTGCTGTGATCTCACAGCTGGAGGGAGAAGGTGAGCTGGAGGGCCCATCTCCACTGGCCTCTGGAGCAGGCACAGGCCCCCAGGGCCTCTGGACTGGTAAGGGAGGCACACATTGCCCTTATGCTGGAAAGTAGCTTAGGAAGAAAGTCAACTTCAGTAACATAGAAGCATGCCCTGTTTCTTGACCAGGTGTACAGAGTAACATTTAAATAAATTTTGATTTCTATAGATAGGAACATTTGAGACCTTTCTGTTTTTATAGTTGGCCATTTCTTTATAATTCCAAAAACAGATCTTTTTTTGAATGCTTCATTCTAATTCTTTTCAATCCTAATTTGTTATTCTACCTTTCTGAAACAAAAAGGAATGGATTCAGAACTTCTTTGGGTCCTTGCTATTTTCTATGCTCTGTCCACTTAATATGAAGGATACAGAATTAAGTCTTTTAACCTAGGCTTTGGAGTAGACTTTCTCAGATCCAGTCCTAACTGTGCTACTTCCTAGTTGTGTGACTTTGAGCAGGTCAGTTATTTGCATTCTCTAATAGTATTCTCACTATTGAAAATGGAGTAATAATTATAAAATGAGGTAATAGTCCTGTGGGTTGTGGATTGGTGATAAAATGAGAGAACATGTACCAAGTGCCTAACTTATACTGTGTGCTCAGTTAAATTTGGTTTTATTATTTACTAATGTATTTTAGGAGAAAGCTGTATATAATAAGCTGTAGGAAGTAAGGTGGGAGGAAGTACTGCTATCAGTTTGGCATTTCTCAAAAGAAGAATGAATGCATCACCTGGGCATCTTGCTGATGTGTAGGTTGTCATTCAGTTAGTGTGGGGCAGGGCCAAGATTCTCTCTTGAAGTAATGAGGTTCTCATGGGCTCACGCAGAGTAGCTGCCAGGTGATTTCCCATTTCTCATGAGGCCCAGCTTTAATTCCTGCCTTTGGGGTCCATAAGATACTCTTGCATCCTTTTGATAAATTTTTTTTTTTAAGATGGTTTCATTGGATTTTTGTTCCTTGTGATTGTACAACCAGATGTTTACTGACCAAGGAAGACATAGTTTGGAAATGAAATGGAGAGTTTAAAGTGTTTGGCCAAACAGAGGGGGAAATCAGTGATATTGTGGAGATTCTCAGTCAGAGAAGTCTGGATTTCATTCTGTAGGCAGCCCACAGTCCTGAAGTCTTTGAACAACCCATCATGATGTCAGCAGAGGATAGAAACATTCATCTCATCAGTGTTTGTAGGTTAATTGGGATAAGGAACCAAATGGGTTCTAGGCAGGCAGAAGGGGAAATCATAGGGCACAAGACCTATGTCAGCAGAGTTGATTTCTTTTTTAATTAATTAATTTATCTCTGCACTCGGTCTTTTGTTGCTTCATGTGGGTGTTCGCTACTTGTGGCGAGCAGAGGCTACTGTTTATTGTGGAGCATGGGCTCTGGGCTTGCCGGCTTCAGCAGTTGCACCATGCAGGCTTAGTTGCCCCGTGGCATGTGAAATCTTCCCAGACAAGGGATTGAACCCATGTCCTGCAGGAAGAGAAAGATGACTCGGGATCACTGTCTCGGCATTATAATGAAATACTGGGGTAGGGGGCTTATTACATGTGATTGAGAAGAGATGAGAAATGAAAAAATAGAGGTTAACATTTTGGGGCCAATTTTGAGAATAAGTGTAGAGATCATTAGTTCTACTAGGACTGTGGGGATTATAGAAAAACTAATAAGATGACAGAAAGAATGTTGGAGAGTGACCAATTTTAGGATTGTGGGAAGAGGTATGAGGAAAGACAAGGTGAATGCAGCAGTGTTCTGGTGGGGGTGGGAAGAGGTGGGGTCAAAGGGATCAAATGGGCCTGAAGAGAGCCATTCACAAGTACAGAAAAAAGAAGTTAAAGGAGAAAGTTTGGAAAGCCTAGAAATTCAGTTCTAAGAAAACAAACAAAATTCATTCCCATTTGCTTCCTAGTGCTGTCAATACTTGCCATCCCTTGTTGCCACATGTTAGATTCTGTGCCTTTTCCTTCTTAAGCAATTTCCATTTTTATTAACAGAAACTGCAGAGTGTAGTAAAATATGTGATAGAAGGAATGTTGATCTGGCAGATAAGACCTAGAATTTTGCCCCACTGCTGTTACTCTTAACCTTCTTGTTATTGGCTGTTGGTTTAGAGACTGGTGATCTTTTAAAATCATTACTTTACTATTTGTAATATTTGCACATGCTCAAAACAGTACAAAAAGTGTGCATAAAGTGGGAGCAGTGGGGAAGTTTCCCAAAATTCCTGTGCCAGTTTGTTCAGTTTCTTGTGTACTCCTGCAGTAGATTTCTAGCCATATTCAAATAGATGTATGGCAGCCCTTCTTACTTTCTGTACACAAATGGAAGATATTTTACAAAGCATATCTCAAGTTGTTTTTCCAGTGAACAGTGTATCTTTGACATCTTTTCACGTCAGCACACATGGGTTTATTTCATTTTTTTAATAGCTATATATTATTCCAGCTTTAGATTTTGTGGCCCAGTCTGGTGATTTTAAAGAGCCCTGTTGATTACTTTGATCATGTATTCTATCACAGTTCTTTTTCCTAACATGGTTCTTACATGATATTTTATGTTTTGTTTTTTGTATTAGATATTGATATCCAGACTGACAATAATTTGACAGAAGAAATGTATGAAGAAAAATATAATACATCATATGAACTTAAGAGGAACTCTTTTCAGGAAACAGACTTTTCAGAAACCTATATTCTAGAGAAACAGCAGGAGGTCCACTCAGTAGGAAGTGTGAAGAAAGAAAACAGCAATGTCATTGACAGGATAGTGAAAGACAGTACTAGCCCCATGGAGCAGTGTTTCTTCGTTCAGAATCCAAATCTGAATCAGTGTCATACCATCTCCACTGGAGAGCAGCCCCCTGAGTGTACAGGACCTGAGAAAGCCTTCAGCTTTGACACAAAACTTGTTCAACATGAAATAATTAATTCTGGGGAAAGACCTTTCAATTGTGAAGAATTAATGGAAAACTTTAACTATAATTCTCAACTTAATCAGGGTCAAGATAGCTACACTGGGGAGAAGCCCTATCAGTATGAGTGTGGCAAAGCCTTTAGCATCAATGCAAAATTAATTTGGCATCAAAGACTTCACAGTGGGGAGAAGCCCTTCAAATGTGTAGAGTGCGGTAAAAGCTTCAGTTACAGTTCCCATTATATTACACATCAAACAATCCACAGTGGGGAGAAGCCCTATCAGTGTAAGGTGTGTGGAAAAGCCTTCAGTGTTAACGGGAGTCTAAGTAGGCATCAGAGAATCCATACAGGAGAGAGGCCCTATCAGTGCAAGGAGTGTGGGAGCAGCTTTAGCTGCAGTTCTGCATTTATCATACATCAGAGAATCCACACTGGAGAGAAACCTTATGAGTGTAATGACTGTGGGAAAGCTTTCAACGTTAATGCAAAATTAATTCAACATCAGCGGATCCACACTGGAGAGAAACCTTATGAATGTAGTGAGTGTGGGAAAGGCTTCAGGTGCAGTTCCCAGCTTAGGCAACATCAGAGCATCCACACTGGAGAGAGGCCCTTTCAGTGTAAGGAGTGTGGAAAGGCCTTTAGTAGTAATGCAAAACTCATTCAGCATCGAAGAATTCACACAGGGGAGAAACCCTATGAGTGTACTGAATGTGGAAAAGCCTTTGGTGTCAAAGGGAAACTAATCCAGCACCAGAGAATCCACACAGGTGAGAAACCCTATGAGTGTAAAGAATGTGGCAAAACCTTCAGGTGTAACTCCCAGCTTCGGCAGCATCTGAGAATCCACACTGGGGAGAAGCCCTATGAGTGTAATGAGTGTGGAAAGGCCTTCAACGTTAATGCAAAATTAATGCAGCATCAGAGGATTCACACTGGGGAGAAACCCTTTGAATGTAATGAGTGTGGGAAATGCTTTACTTCTAAAAGAAACCTACTTGATCATCACCGAATCCACACTGGAGAAAAGCCCTACCAATGTAAGGAATGTGGGAAAGCCTTTAGCATCAATGCCAAACTAACTAGACATCAAAGAATACACACTGGGGAGAAACCTTTCAAATGTATGGAATGTGAGAAAGCATTCAGCTGTAGTTCTGACTATATTGTGCATCAGAGAATCCATACTGGGGAGAAACCCTTTCAGTGTAAGGAGTGTGGAAAAGCCTTCCATGTTAACGCTCATTTAATTCGGCATCAAAGAAGCCACACTGGGGAGAAACCCTTCAGATGTGTGGAGTGTGGCAAAGGCTTCAGCTATAGTTCTGACTGTATTATACATCAGACGGTTCATACTTGGAAGAAACCCTATGTGTGTAATGTGTGTGGGAAAGCCTTCAGGTTTAGCTTCCAACTCAGTCAGCATCAGAGCATCCACAGTAAAGAAAAGTCCTAATGAAAGGGAGGTAGAAAATTGTCAGTGTTAATGCTAAACTAGGTCAAGCGTCCTCAGATTCACCCTGGTGGAAAACCCTGAAAGCGAAATTAATGTGGCCGAGTCTTCACAAGGAAACAAATCTTTCATTTTATTCAATTTTAAATCAAGAATGATGATCAGTTTTAAAATAACATCCAAAAATAAATAGTTTGGTTTATACCAACAACCAATAGAAAATATAATGAAGGAAAATACTCCATTCCCAACAGCATGAAGAAGAGTCAATTTTCTGGATATAAACTTACTATGTAGGACTTCTGTAGAGAACTCACAGATCTCCACTGAGGGCCACAGAAGGGAAGTTAAATAAATGGAAGAAAGCAATACCTTCTTAGATAGAAAAACTCTTAACTACTTACCTAAATTAATTTATTGCCCTTTCATTTTTGACAACAAGCATGCATCAGTTTGTAAAGAGGTATAACAATAAAGCTTTCCTTAAAGGAAAAATATGGGTAAATCTTTTTATTTTCATGGAATGGAGAAAACCTTTCTAAGCATCAGATGAAAGCTAGAAACCAACCATGAGGGAAAATATTGATAAACTGGCTTTTCAAAATTGAATTTTTATGCTTTTGTTTTAAATAACTCCAAATAAAAGATAAAGCACAAAAAATGGAAATACTTTTGTAAGATTTGTGATATTAACATGTAGTGTGTAATATACAAAGAGATCTTACAGTTAAGAGAAATTCTAAAACCCAGCAAACAACAATAGCAAGCAGCTTTTAACAAGATATAAAAGTGACTAATAAAGGAAGATGTTCAGTCTCAGGAGTACTCTAAGGAGTAAAAATTAAAAGCATACAGTCACACATAGTAAGCCCTCAAACCTCTGTCCCACATCAAAATGACACACAGTATACCCCACAGCACCCCTTTCCCCACACCTACTCCTGCGTGCTCTAGCTCAGAAGACCAGTGTTGGCTGGGAGTACTGTCTTGTGTACCTCAGAGGAACCACTCTTGCCAGAAAGCTAATGACATGGTGTAGCCCCTCAGCGGAATGTACAGGACCGCTGTGTAAGTGACCCCTCCCCCCCAACTCCAGCTTCTGGAAGCTGCACATGGGTGGAGGCAGACCCTGGAGGCCCTCAAACACCAGAGAGCATAGTCCTTCACCCAACCATCTTGGCCTACTCCGGGCAGTTCTAGACCACACAGACGCAGAAGTGCCCCAGGCCATGGGATCCAAGTTCTTCATTTACTTACAGAAACACTGAAAACCAGAGACAGATGGCATTGACCCTGGTCACACAGCAAATCAGTGGCTGATGTGTCCCATTACCCAGGCCAGAGAAGAGGCTAGAAGGCCATGGCTCACCCCACCCATCCTAGGTCGTGAATATTCTCCAGCTGGTCTCTGGATGTGACAGGAGATGGGGACAGGAAGTCCTGCAGTCCTGGCTCCAGGTGGAGTCTTAGCACCGTCTCTGCTGTGGCAGGACCAAGGCAGGGACTCTAGGAGGGCTGAGAATCACTGAGGACAGAACCTATCTTCCAGATCTGCCCCCAAATCCTGTGTGAACTTGGCCTCTGGGTCTCAAGGCTATTGATCTGCAGGGTTGGGGCTGGACCTAGGGCTTAAGGCCCATCTCACCCAGACGGCTCCTGAGAGTTTTCTCCCTCTCTGTAGCTTTGTTACTATCCATGGCAGGTCCTCTGCTCAGATCCCAAGGATACGAGGGTGAAGAAAGCAGATAATCGCAAAGTCTCATGAAGTCATATGGCCCCTATGGCCCAGAAGTCCTGACACTCTGTAGCCTGGATGTTCACTACTCCAGCAAAGAGCTGCCTGGGTCCAGTGGAGGCCTTCTGGAGACTAAGAATAGCCATGTTACTGGAGACCTCACAAAAGCACTTCTTTTCTCAACAGGAGCCATGAGCCTGGAAGGGTCAGGATTAAATCAAGTGCCTCTCTCAGTCCAGGTACGCATGTTCCATCCCTGCAGCACAGGGCACCCTTCTGCCCGGGCCTGTCACACTGGAAGGGACCCCAGAGAATACCTGATCCTGCCCTGTCCATATCAGGAGGGAAAACTGAGGCTCAGAGGAAAACATGGCTGCTGCAGGGCATCCAGCAGGTCTGGGAAGACTGGTGAGCAGAGGCCCAATCAGGGAGGGAGGGTGTGGGCAATGGGTGGAGGCAAGGCTTCTGTGACATCTGGTCGGGGTGGGGGTGGGGGTGGGGGTGGGGGACAAGAGACAGCACAGCTCCCCTGGGTGGCAGCCCTCACCTTGTGGTGGAGCTGGGGGTTCTGAGAAGGGGCTCCTAAGATGTTCCTCTGACCTCTCCGCCTCTGACATCTGCGTTCTTCCCAGACCATAGCCCCCCTCTCCTGTTCTTTCTCCTGGCAAGGAACTGAGGACACCCCTTCCCTTACACAGTCCACTCAGTTCAATTGAACATTTGCGGGCCCATCCACAGGCCAGGGTTTCCGAAGTGCCCGGGGAATTCGAGAGGAGCGAACTTCGGTCTTCGCGAACTCTCTGCAGCCCCTTCTCCTTCTTTCGGGCCCCATTCGCACCACAGACCATGCGGTCTCATCAAATCCCACACCTCACAGGGTTCCTGGGGCTTCCGCCCGGGGTCTGAGCCCGCTGTGCCGGCACCCGGCGTTCTCCGCCTGCTCCTGGGCTTCCCGGGCCTGAGTCCCGCTCCGGCTCTGGTTTCCCCCCCTCCCCCTCCCCGCTCACCAGCCCCTGCCCTGCGCAGGTCGGTGCTCAAGAGTTTCCAGTGCCCCTGAAGCGTGGCCCCCGCCCCTCCCGGCCACTGAAATCCCACCCACACTCAGCCGAAGCCCAGCCTCCAGGAAGCCCTCCCAGCGGGGCGGCCGTACGCACCTCTCCCGCCCCACTCCTCGGCTCGCCAAGGTACGGGGTCCTCCTGCCCAGGCTTTGACGCATCTGCCGGCCGTGTTGGCCGGGGCTCCGGGGCCCACCTGCTGCAGGTGGGGGCCTGAGGCTTTGGGTCCCATCCGTCGTGGGCCATAGACGTGCGGCGCTGGCAGCCGGTGGCCGCCTCCAGTGGTTGCCTCCCTTCCTGTCGCCCTTGGGCGCGCGCCTTGTCGCCCTGGGACTCTGTTTTGGCCTCGAAGTGAGAGAGAGCGGAGAGGACGGGCCTGCGCGTCCAGGGCTCGAGGCCGGCGCTGTAGGCACGAGGCGCCAGCCATTAAGACGCACAGACCGCCAGCTTGGCCCCTGCTGCCCCCGGCGGCCGGTCCGCTCACTGCAGGGCGGGAAGAAACGAACTAGGAGCGCAAGGTTGCCCGGGTCCCTTTGGCGCGGGCCGGCTCTCCCTGCCCTGGTCCTGAGGACACTCCCGGGCGGAGTCCTGGGGCAGCCGGTTTGGGCCCTTGACGGTAAGTCTCCTGTTGATCCGCGGAGTGGGGGTGGGGGAGGACACGATCTTAGAGACCAGGGCGCGGGAGTGGGGGTGGGGGAATGCTGGGGTCCGTGAAGGCGCGGAGTTGGACTGTATGTGTTCAGGACCCCGTGTCCTGCAGGTCAGTCAGAAGGACGCATAGAAGGCATTGCAAACTTTTCTTTAAAGAAGCACAACCTATTTCCACCCCCACCCTCAGTCCTGCTGCTGCTGCTAAGTCGCTTCAGTCGTGTCCGACTCTGTGCAACCCCATAGACGGCAGCCCACCAGGCTCCGCCGTCTCTGGGATTCTCCAGGCAAGAACACTGGAGTGGGTTGCCATTTCCTTCTCCAAGGCATGCAAGTGAAAAGGGAAAGTGAAGTCGCTCAGTCGTTTCCGACTCTTCACGACCCCATGGACTGCAGCCTATCAGGCTCCTCCGTCCATGGGATTCTCCAGGCAAGAGTACTGGAGTGGGGTGCCATTGCTTTCTCCACCCTGTCCTACCCCCCATGAAATCTGACTTGTGAACAATATAGAGCTGCTGTAGGACTGCGTGCTGTGCTTAGTCGCTCAGTAGTGTCTGACTCTTTCCGATCCCATGGACTGTAGCCCACCAGACTGCTCCATCCTTGGGGATTCTCCAGGAAAGAATACTGGAGTGGGTTGTCATGCTGTCTCCAGGGGGTCTTCCCAACCCTGGGATTGAACCCAGGTCTCCCGTGTTGCAGGTGGGTTCTTTACTATCTGAGCCACCAGGTGAACGCACTTAAATAGAATTGCTGTAGGACTTCGAGGAGGGGGCAGTTCCAGGCCCCTGAGAGCGAGGGGCAGGGGCTTTGCTTAAACGTCCCTTGGGAGGTAAGAGGTCGTTCCATCAGGAAAAGTGAAATGCAGAATTGAGAACACAAGCGTTCAGTAGCCAGGCTGTGGGGGTGAGACGGGTAGGAAGAACCTACAAGTTGGGGGAGGTGGGACCCACCACCATGCTCTCCTGGGAAGGGCTCAAAGTAAGGAGTGGTGAGTTGGAGGCTCCTCAGGACAGGAAGGGAGGAAGAGAGAGGAAGCACAGGGACCCAGGAAACTATGAGGAGTGTCCCTTACCTGGAGAATTCTTCCCCTCCCCCTTCACACACCTCAGCCAAAGGCCACCTCCCATTTGTTGGCCTCCCCGATCTCCTTGGTTGGTTAACACTGTGTCCCCTGTTTTGGGGCCTCACCTCACCTCCGTCTAATCAATACCATTCTCTGCCTTCTCTACTTGGAGCTGCTGGTTTACTGACTCACCTTGTGGACTGCAACCTCATTGTGGGTAACTCATTGGGCAAGGCCGGAACTTCAGTTCAGTTCAGTCACTCAGTCATGTCTGACTCTTTGCGACCCAATGGACTGCAACACACCAGGCTTCCCTGTCCATCACCAACTCCCAGAACTTACTCAAACTCATGTCCATTGAGTCAGTGATGCCATCCAACCATCTCATCCTCTGTCGTCCCCTTCTCCTCCTGCCTTCAATCTTTCCCAGCATCAGGGTCTTTTCCAATGAATCAGTTCTTCACATCAGGTGGCCAAAGTATTGGAATTTCAGCTTCAGCATCAGTCCTTACAATGAATATTCAGGACTGATTTCCTTTAGGATGTACTGGTTGGATCTCCTTGCAGTCCAAGGGACTCTCAAGAGTCTTTTCCAACGCCACAGTTCCAACACCATCTCCAGCATTCACAGGCCGGGTGGAACTTGCCTGTGAATAATTTCTGTTGAGTGGATGATGTCAGTGAATTAGTAAGGGAAGAAGTGTTTTGTGCCTGTGTTTATATGGTTTATACATTTTCATCCACAGCAGGCGCCCTAGTCAGTTCTCTGGAGGCTCTCCTGCAGAAAGAGAAATTCCAGGGTGGGGGAGTAGCACCCTAAGAACAACCATCAAGTGCTTTGGGATGTGAGCACAAATGTCTTAGGTGGTTAGAATTGGGTTGCTCTTCGATTGCTCACCAGAGGGCGAACAAACCCTTGCCCGTTAGACTGTAGCTGGCCAGGGTCTCTGGGCAGGGAGGGGTACCTACCTGCATCTCGCTGGTTCTTCTCTTACCAAAGCGAAACTGTTTGGGGTTTGGCGGATGAAGAGAAAGAAGGGAAAAATGCTACTGGGACTTGCATGGCCTCTAACTCGTTGACACAAAGTCTGTTTTCATTGGTTTTCTAATTGTGGTAAAGTACACGTAACATAAACTTTACCGTTTTAACTATTTTAAAGTGGCATTCGTACTTTCACAGTGCACTCATCACTACTATCTAGTTTCAGAACCTTTTCATCTCCCCAGAAAGAACCCCATGACTATTAAGCAGTTGCTCCCTGTACCCCCACCCCCACCTTCCAATCCCTAGAAACCACTAATCTGCTTTCTCTATATATAGACTTGACTATTCTGAGTATTTCATGTAATTGGTCTCTGATCTCTGTTGTGGCTCAGATGGTAAAGACTCTACCTGCAAGCAGGAGACCTGGGTTTGATCCCTGAGTCAGAAAGATCCCTTGGAGAAGGGAATGGCAACCACTCCAGTAGTCTTGCCTGGAGAATTCCATGGACAGAGGAGCCTGGTGGGCTATAGTCCATGGGGTCACAAGGAGTCAGACAGGACTGAGCCAAGAACACTTTCACTTTCATTCTGGGTATTTCATGTAAATAGCCTCATACAATATGTAGCTATTGTGTCTGTTTTTTTTTTATTTAGTGTAGTGTTTTCAAGGTTCATCTAAGTTGTAGCATGTATGTGTCCTTCGTTTATTTTCATTGGTGACTGATATTCTAGTGTATGGATATACCTACCACATCTTGCCTATCCATCCGTTTGTTGATGGACTCTTGGGTTGTTTGTTTGTACCTGTTGGCTATTGCAAATAACGCTGCTGTGATCACTGGTATACAAAAATCTGTTTGAGCCTCTGTTTTCAATTCTTTTGGGTATATACCTAGCAGTGGAATTGCTGGGTCATATGATAATTCTGTGTTTAAGTTTGTGGTTTGGGCTGCTCTGGGTCTTTGTTGCAGAGCAGAGGCTATTCCTTGCTGTGCACAGGGTTTCTCTAGTTGTGTGAGCAGGGTCTACACTCTAGTTGTGGTGGGAGGGCTTCTCACTGTGGTGGCTTCTCTTGTTGCAGAGCACAGGCTCTAGGGTGCACGGGCTTCAGTAGTTGTGGTGCATGCATGGGCTTAGTTGCCCGGTGGGATTTTAGTTCACCAACAAGGATCAAACCCACATCCCCTTCCTTGAATGGTGGGTACTTTACCACCAGGCAAGTCCCCACTTCCATTCTTATCAGTAGTTGACAGTTCAATTCTTAGCATTCTCATGTCTGTCCTGAGAGTGCCCAGAAAGCACCCCTCCAGGCTGCTGCAGCCAAGTGGCCCCCTGTTCCTGTCGTCCTCCGTCTCCCTGCACTCCAATAGAAGGCTGTGTGGGGTTGTGCAAACCTGGTCTCAAACTGTTAACTCTAGCCCTTCCTTGCTGTGTGATCTTGAGCAAGTTACTCAAACTCTCAAAGTTCTAGCTCCCTTCAGCATAAACCTCCCTCCTGGGTCAGCTCTGAGAGTGGGCTATGATGATGATGCAGAAAATGAACGTCTAGTGCCCAGCAGTGCTCTGGATTATGATCCAGACCCTAGGCCCCTTCTATGAACCCTCTTCTCCAGGGGCTGCCTCACTGACCACTGGGGTCCTCTCACTGGCCTCTCTCAGGTGGGCAAGCTGTCTGAAAGTGACAGATGTAGTCTTTTTTTAATTTTTCACAAATTGTTTTTTTCAAAACAGAGGTCCTAGATGAGAGAACAAACAGCATGAGGGTGGAAACATGGAGCCTTGACAGGGACAACTCTCTTTCTCTCTCTCTCTTTTTTTATATTTAATTATTTGGTTGCACCCAGCCTTAGTTGCAGCATGTGGGATCTAGTTCCCTGATCAGGGATCAAATCTGGGCCCCCTGCATTGGGAGCTGGGAGCATCAAGTCTTAGCCACTGGACCACCAGGGAAGTCACCTAGGGATAGACCTTAAATACAGGCATTATCTGGAAGACCATAGGCAGCGGTAACAGTGTTGGAGACAAGGGCTGTGTTCATGACCTGGAAGAGAGAAAGGGAGAGACAGAGAGCCTTGGAGATTGGAAGTCAGGGGTGGTAGAAGATTTCTTTGTAAGCAGCAGCAATTTCAGGACTTACACTTCAAAAGAAGGAAGCCAACAAGTGAAAAAAAGCAGAATGGAAGCGAGTGTGTCCAGTGGGAAGGGTGGGCCATGACTGGGGGTGAACAAGGAGAGCAGAGCAGGAGAGGTCCAGCCCTGTCATCCCTTCCCCTCCTGCCAGAAAAGGACCACCAAACAGAGGGATATAGACGGTGCCTCTCCAGTGGGGTCCCAAGACCGCCAGCAGCAGCGTCACCCTCACCGGGGAAGTTGCTAGAAATATCAAGTCTCAGACCCCACACCAGTTCAGTTCAGTTGAGTCACTCAGTCGTGTCCGACTCTTTGCGACCCCATGGACTGCAGTACACCAGGCTTCCCTGTCCATCACCAACTCCGGAACTTACTCAAACTCATGTCCATTGAGTCAATGATGCCATCCAACTATCGCATCCTCTGTCATCCCCTTCTCCTCCTGCCTTCAATCTTTCCCAGCATCAGGGTCTTTTTAGAAAAGTCAATTCTTTGCATCATATGGCCAAAGTATTGGAGTTTCAGCTTCAGCATCAGTCCTTCCAATGAATATTCAGGACTGATTTCCTTTGGGATGAATTTCCTTTAGGATGTGAAAAGAAGAGAAGTGAAAGGCAAAGGAGAAAAGGAAAGATATACCCATTTGAATGCAGAGTTCCAAAGAATAGCAAGGAGAGATAAGAAAGCCTTCCTCAGCGATCAATGCAAAGAAATAGATGAAAACAATAGAATGGGAAAGACTAGAGAACTCTTCAAGAAAATAAGAGATACCAAGGGAACATTTCATGCAAAGATGGGAACAATAAAGAACAGAAATGGTATGGACCTAACAGAAGCAGAAGATATTAAGAAGAGGTGGCAAGAATACACAGAAGAACTATACAGAAAAGATCCTCATGACCCAGATAATCATGATGGTGTGACCACTCACCTAGAGCCAAACCCCACCCCAGGGCCACAGAATCAGAATCTCCTGGGGTGGGCCCAGTGCTGGGTTTTAACAAGCCCTCCAGGTGTTAAGCACTCCAATGTAAGAATCACTGGTGAGGCCTCCCCAGAGAAGAGAGTCCTCCCTGATCCTCACTTTCCAAGAGAGACTGGTGAGGGATGAGAGGTGACAGGGCTGGACTCCCTGTGTGCAGGGGTTTCGCCTGGAGCTGAGAATGTGAAACTGCTCCCAAGTGCAGCTCCAGCCAGCTCTTCATCTTTGCACAAACATTGGCTCACGTGGGGTGCCCCAAACCCATCCCCTGAAAAATGTTTCACTGCACCTGGCCTCCTGCTGTGAATTTATTGGGCAGATCCCAGTCTTATTCCACAACTCTTATCCCAGCCTTATCAGTAAAGGCAGCCCAGTTCTGTGATGGGTGGTGGCGAGGTCACGCCCGGTAACTGATGAGCCATCCAGGGCTCTACACCTGACCCAGGTTCTGACCCTGGGCTTAATTATCAATTAGTCTAAACTAGCAGCCTGCAGCGCAAGGGGCAGTGCCTGAGTGAGGGAGGGGTGGACGAGGCTGGAGGGAGATTCCCATCACTAACCAGATGTGTGCAATTCTCACCTCCTGTCTCCAGGGTCTGACCTGCCTACGGAGGTGAGTTGCGTGCCGTGAGGGACTGGTGAGTGCTTGTCTTGCTGGCAGGGTGAACCTCTGCTCTAGCATTTTGTGTTGAAGCTTGAGAAAGAGAGTTGCCTTTATTCCCAGTTCTAAGGGTGCAGCAGAGAAGGGAATTGGTGATGCTGACTCTTCCTTGGACACTTTAGAAAGCCTTGTCTTATTCTTAGGATGTAATCCTTCTCATCCATGAAATCCTGTCTAAATGGCTTCACTGCCTTTAAGCTTTACCCACACGTGGGTCTGGGCTCCTGCCTGTCTCTCTCTGTGCATCCCCATCCCCCTGGCTGGGAAGGTGTGTGCTCTGCCCTTCCACCACCCTCAGGGCCAAGCCAGACCTGGGGTCCCAGTTAAAGGAGACTGCTGCATATCTTGGCAAGTTTGCTGAATTATTTAAACAAGTAATTAAGAATTGGGCTTCCCTGGTGGCTCAGTGGTGGGAAATCTGCCTGCCAGTGCAGGAGACCTGGGTTTGATCCCTGGGTGGGGAAGATCCCCTGAAGAAGGAAATGACAACCCACTCCAGTATTGTTGCCTGGAGAATCCCATGGACAGAGGAACCTGGCGGGCTACAGTCCTTGGGGTCTTCGAGTTGGACACAACTTAGCAATTAAACAATAACAACAATTAAGAATCATGAAACCTCAAATTGCCAGTTGGAGAAAATGACAAAGAAAGGACCTGGTTGAGGAAAAAGGCTCATGGTCCAACAATTTCAATTTAGGTCTAAAGAGCCACAGGCATGCAAAATATATCCCAAGTTTTGCAGTGACATTCTCCTGCCATTCCTCTTTCCTACTTGCCAATTTCTATTCCTAAAGGCAGCACCCTTCCTAATTTCTTAAGTCCACACGAGCATATGCAAAGATAGGTTCTAATTTCCATCCTTTTACACCAAAGCTGTGCATTATACACATTGAATCCACTCCTTCCCCCATTAACTTCCCTTGGAATTTTCCACGTCCAGACATCAGCGTCCTTGTTCTTTTTCACAGTTGTGTCATACTCCACTTCACACATATTACTGTGACTTATTTTACCACTCCCTTCCTACAGACTTTGGGTTCATCCAGTCATTTATCACAAGCAATGCTATAATGCTTCCATTTAGACATAAATTATTTAGCTCATATTTGAGGGCAACTTGAGGATAAATCCCTGAAAGTGGAAGTGCTGGGCTGATGGGTACCTACATCGTGACTGTGGTGGATAGTACCCTCCTTCCTCTGATGAGAGGTAAGGAAGAAGATGGTTGAGAGCCAGACACGGCAGAATTTGAACCTCTTCTCTGTGCTTTCTAGCTGTTTGCCTACCCACTCAGAACCTCAGTGTTTAAAACCTGTCAAATGTGGCCTGCACAGGTGTGTGGATGAAATGGGACCAGCTATGGGAAGTATTTGGTTCAGGGCCACAGGCACAGTGAGACCACCAAGTGTCAGGAGGAGTGGAGTCTGGCCATACAGCTGCCCTCACGTCTTCCCAAGGACAGACAGCCTGGGTATCCCATTGTATCTGAGAGCTGAGGACCAAGCCTGGTTTTCAAGGCATTGGTTCCAACTGGAAGATCCCCTCTTCAGCCCTGCCTGTCGCCTTGTCCCTACAGCTTCTGATCTGTCCTATCAGCGGAGCACTGGGTCTCGCCTGGGACTTCTGGGTTGGCTTTTGGGCAGCCTGAAGGAAAGCATTCAGTCTGCCTTCAATCCTCAAAGCTCTGGTCCCTGACACATCCCTCAAATAAACGCACTATCTGCCATGTATTGAGTGTTTGCCACCGGCCTTGTATAATTCTGAGTATTCCACATGCATGTTTGCATTCAGTTCTCAGAATTAACTCCTAGGATGGGAAAGATTAAATCCCCACCAGCCAAGTTCTTCATCCTTCTGCAGCCTTGCCCAAGGCTTATTGCATGACCGCTGAGTTCTTCCATGCTGTCCCCTCTAGGGGAGAGAGACCCCGTGATGGATGTATGGTTTCCTGTGGCCTCATGTTTCTTTTACCTGGTGGATGAACCCTCATTTGAAAACGCTATGCAGTGGTCAAGAATCTGCCTGCTAGTGCAGGAGATGCAAGAGATGCAGGTTCGATTCCTGGGTCAGGAAGATCCTGTGGAGTGGGAAATGGCAGCCCACTCCAGTATTCTTACCTGGAGAATCCCATGAACAGAGGAGCCTGGTGGGGTACAGTCCATGGGGTTGCAAAGAGTTGGACTCTACTGAGCACGCAAGCACGATCATTGCTCAACAGTATGTATGTGCTTAATGCCACTGACCTGATCTGTATGTTCAGATTAAAGGGTGAGTTTGATTTTAGAGGATAGGAAGTGCAGTCTGTGTGTCTAGAAGGAAAAACAAAACACACACCTGGTACTATTATAACATCTCAAAATGTCCAAGTAATGTTTCACCCTCAGCACCATCGCTGCCAACATTTAGTATCAAAAGTGAGTCTGTGACCAGTTGCAAATCCTCTCACTCAGAGGAGTGCTCTCACAGCCTTCTCAATAGACCCCAAAGATCGCATCCACATGTCAGCATCTCCTTTCTTTTGCTGCAGGGGATCGGGACGAATTGGGGACCCAGGATCTGTGTGACAAACTCATTCATTCCTCAAGCCCTGGAACCAGGTGGCTCAGGCACTTCATTGACTGAAAACCATGAGTGAAGAGAAGGAACAGTCCTCGTTCGGTGCGCTCCCAATTTATGAGGAGCCTGAAAAGAGGAGGGACGTGCCAGAGAGCCCTGATGCTTCCTGCCAGCCGGAGCACCATGCACGGTCTGAGCTGGGTGAGGTGTGCAGTCCCCCGGAGCAGCCCCTGGGCTCCCCGAGGCAGCATGGCCCAGCTTATCAAGAGATGACCTGTGCAAGTCCCCAGCAGTGGGCCCCCCATGCCCTGGATGGATCTGAGCTGCCAGCCACCCGGCTCTCCAAGGCAGAATCCGAAGATGCAGCCTGCAGTTTCAGGTAAGTCCCCCTTGAACAAGGCTGGCCTGGGGTGGTGAGATTTCTCGAGAGAGGGAGGCTCCACTCATCTCACTTCCCATCTGTCTCCTCCCTCTCTCTTCCCTGTGCCACAGCCCCCCACCAGGAGCGGAGATTGGTAAGTCCTAGCTGGGACAGTGTGAGCAAGAAGAGTGCAGCCTGCGGCTGGGCTTCAGAGTGGGGGTACCCTGGGGCATGAGAGCAGCTTTCTCCCTGGGTGCCTGGTTGCTGCCAGACCCTACCTCTCTGAGCGGGTGGCCACTGGTCTCTCCCTCTAGGTCAGCCTTGTCCTTCGCCTGGTCCCAGTGAAGAAGTCTTGTCGTTCCTCAGAGCAATTGTACGTGTCTTTTCTTTTTTTTGTTAAACCTGGCATCTTTCCCTTCCTATTCTCCTCTCTCGCCCCAACAAGAAGTTAGTAGGAAGAGGGTGAGGGCGTGTGGTGTGTCTGTACCCTCACTCTTTCCCCCATGGGTGGTGGCTGCATGGAGTCCCTGCTTCTTTGGACCTGGGCTCCCCTCTGTCTGTCACCAGTGTGTAGGGCCTCAGCTGTCAGGGTCACATTTAGAGTGACATCCTCAGAGGGACTCTGAGCCAGGTTCTACTGTCCTCGCAGAACTCAGAAGTGTCTCAGACGTGGCCTGTTTGTCAGGGAGGCCACCCTGGGCTGGTGCAGAAGGATGTCGGTAGTCTGGGGACCCCAGTTGAGGACACAGTCCTGCCTGGGGATCAGAGAGGAGCTGGTGGGTGCAGGCTCAGGAACTGAGTTAGAGGACAGGACAGGCTGGCCCCCATCGATGAGAGCAGGTCAAGGCCGTGACCCTTTCGTGGCCACCCCAGCCTCCCGTTCCAGATGATGTGGTGGTTAGGCAGAGGGCCCCACATAAGTCCTGGAAGGTTGGCCGACTCCGCCACGGGAAGAAAGTCTATGCAGTGGCCGTCAGCGGCTCGACTCACCACGTGTACACGTGTGGCCACGGCTACATCAGAGTGTGGGATGAGAGTGCCCTGCATGCCTGGGACCAGGCGCCCCAGGCCCAGCTCAACTTCCAGGTGAGGGGTCCTCCAGAAGCCTTGGGGAGCTCGGGGATGACCTCTGTCCTGACACTTAGAGGCCATGCTTCCTGGAGACCATTTGAGAATGTTGGCCCTTCCTACAGGACCGTGACAGCTGTGTCTTCACCTGCAAGCTGTTCCCCGATGAGCAGAGCCTGATCACGGGGGGTCTGTCCCAGACCCTGACGCTTTGGGATCTGGCGCCCACCCCCCGTGTCCGGGCACAGCTGGCCTCCACCGGCCCCGTGTGCTATTCCCTGGCTCTCTCCTCCAACGCCCAGATCTGCGTGGCTTCTTTCAAAGGATTTGTTGAAATTTGGGATTTGCAGAACCAAATCTTGATCAGGTATGACCCCAGGGGGGTGGATGCGACAGTGAGGCTTTTGGGAAGCTTGGGCCGCTTGCCCTACCTCACTTCCTCCTCTGCAGTAGGACGGGGTGAGTCAGTGTGGAGGACGCATATGGACTGCGTATCTAGGGAGTTCCTGGGCCCAAAACTTCTGAGGGGTCAACCAATGCACGAACCTCTGAGTTATTTTCCCACTAGGAAGCATGAAGTCCCCACGTACGGATCCCAGTGTGTGGACATCACGGGCAATAAGTTCTGGACGGGAGGTGAAGACACCAAACTATACTCCTGGGACCTGAGGAGCTACCAGAGGCTACAACAACTTGATTTACGGCATGAGGTGCCCACATGGCTACCGCGGGTCTGAGTGCGGTGCCCGGGGCCTGGGAGCTGGGGTGCCTGCAAGAGCGGGGTGCGGTGAATGATGGGCCTGGCCTCTCGGAGCACTGACCCCAAACCTCCTCCCTGACAGATCCTCAGCATCACCCATGACCCCAGTGAGGAGTGGTTGTTAGTAGGCTTGAGAATGAGTGACATTGTAATCGTGCACACACACCGGAAGGAAAAGTTTAAGGCTGTCCTACAGAAATACGTCTACCACCACAATCTCAAGTTTGCCTCCTGTGGTGAGTGAGCAGGCCGGGGACACCTCTGGGTGCCCTGTCGCCTGACAAGCTGTCTGCTCATCTGTGGAGTCTGGACCCAGCCTCGTTTCAGACTGTTTAGTTCCCCGCTCTCTGGCTCCAGCACTGGCCAGACCGAGGTCTCGGGCCACCTTCCCATTGCCTTTGCCTCTGCCTCCTCCCACCATCAGTTTTTCTCCCCTGCTGGCCTGGCTAACTTTTCTTCTTTCTTCTGCTGCTGCTGCTTATCATTTATTTGGCTGTAGCAGGTCTTAGTTGCGCCAGGCAAGCTCTTAGTTGCAGCATGTGGGATCTATCTGGTTCCTTGACCAGGGATCGAATCTGGGCCTCCTGCAATGGGAGTGCAGAGTCTTAGCCACTGGACCACCAGGGAAGTCTCTTTCCTCCCTTCCTTCTCTGCTCCTTCCTTCTGCTTTTCTGACTCTGTCTGTAATGGCAGCTTCCTACATGGAACCACAGCCCAAAGACACCAACCAACAGAAGAGGAACGAAGCCTCATGTGATTGTCCTGTTGTTCAGTGACTCTCCCCGGGATCCTGAGTGTGGCAGGAGGGAGCAGGCTGATGAAGCAATGGTTTGGGTCATGTCTCTGAGTTTTATAGATGGGGGAATCTGAGGCAGAGAAAGAGTGGTTCCTTCCCTGGTCTCATTGGGAGCAGAGCTGGGGCTGGAAGGCAGGTGTGGTCTCTGGCCCCTCCATCTGTCTTTTCTCTGCCAGGGAGCTATTTTGTGGCCACAATGAATGAGACGATCCGCTGCATAGCTGCACCTTCTCTGCATAGATTGTTTCAGGTACTGGATGGAGGGGTGTGCAAACACAGGCACTTGGAGCTCACACACCCCAGACCCCAGATGGTGGGGCCCCAGAGATAGTGCTGGAAAGTACCTCTGAGATGGCAACCAGGGCCATTCAGTACATCAAGGGGAATGAGGACTCAAGGTCCTGGGAACTCCTGGGCTCCACCTTGAGCCCCGAACCTAGCCTGGCCTCTGGACCAAGCCTCAGGTCTACATGGAGCCTTGAAAAGAGCCCTATATGAGGCCTGAAACACCCCGCATGTTGTTCCTCTGTGGCCTCTCTTTCCCTCTAGGTAGAGGAGTCCACACACATCCTGTGTTGTGACGTATCTTCTGACAACCGGTATCTGGTCACGGGCTCCAAGAATAGTGCCATGGTTTACCAGCTCTTGTATTGAAGGTCCTGCTGGTGAAGACCCAGAGAAGGCCAGCGTGCTGGGAGGGTGACCTTGGGGTGCTGGGCCACTCTGACACCTGCCACCCCCTCTCCTTTTCCTCATGGGTTGGTTATCTGTCCATTCCCCTCTTGCCCAGCACATGCCTGGCCTGCCCTCCAAGTTTTTATTATACAACTTAGGGATTCTTCCTTTGTTATTTTTCTACCACTGATTTCTGGATTTTGTAATTAATAAAATAGAAAAGCAAAAACCAAAGTGGCTTGGGTGTGTGGTCAGTTGTTTCAAACAACAAACTCATCATGATGGATTGCTTATATGCCCTTTCAGCAAATTCCTGGGTGGGTAAGAAATTTTAGACCAGACTTAGTTTTGTTTATAACTCTTTTTGGGGGTGTCAGGGAATTCTTGGGCTCTTAAGAAAGCTCAGGAAGCAATGTATGTCCACATACAAACTGAAAGTATACAAACTTTCAGTTTGTATCAGGTTGCTGGTAGACCAACAAAACTCAACTCTTGACACAGGTTAAAACTCCAGAAGCTGATCTAACCATATCCAAGGTCTCGATTCTCAATCTGGCATCTGGTGCCAGTCAGAAGCTGCCTGTCTGTTTCAGGGCATCTTCTCATGTTGGTGGTTGTGATATTTTGTGTGGCCTTCACGAAACTGAAAAAGACCCAACTCTCTGAACCAAGCCATATAGTCCTGCTTTCCTCCATCCTCTGCTTGGAGTTGGCATGGCTGAGACGGCTAGTAGCCTACTAAAGTTTGCAGCTTGGAAATCACCTGGAAGAGGCATGAAGCCTGGGACCAACTGTACCATCCTTTGCATCGGTTCTTGCTGTCCGGTACTGGTTCTTGCTGACAGATAATGAGTGAAGAATGTGCCTCCTTTCTGGGCCAAGACTAAAGGAGTAGGGGGATGTCCCCTCCAGGCTCTCTGTCCCCTTCTACCAGCTCCAGGCAAGTGATGTGAAGGCCCAAGGGGATTGCAAAACAATGAGATGAAAGTATCCTGTGTCCCCAAATCAAACATGGAGAAAAGCTTCCCCCTTTGGAATATTTCAGGGGAGAGAAACTTGTATTTGAATTGTTATACATGTTAAAGTGTATTTGTCACTATAACTCTGGAAATAACAAACTTTTACTTAAAGGGCCAGATTCAGGCCTTGTTGCAATTGCTCAGCTCTGTTGTAGCATGAAAGCTGCCATATGTGAATGTGACTGTGTGCCAATAAAACTTTGTTTATAAAAATAAGCAGTGGGCCACATTTGGTCTGCTGGCTTTAGTTTGCTGACTCCTACTATAGCCACTGTGCCTGTCAGTAATATATTTATTTAGCTTCCATGGAAAAATATACAGAGAGTAGGGTCCAACAGTAGTCCTGTCCTGGGCTATAGTAACAATTAGACTCCAAGTGTCTATATGGTTTTTACACAGCATTTTTAAAAGGTAGGGAATTCTAAAGATCAAATTCACAAGGTGGTAATTTCTGGAGACTAAAGTAGAGAAATTGGATCATAAAAGGATAAAACGGACAGATTCAACTCTATCTGCATTGTTTATTTCTTCAAGGTAATGTTTGTCAAAAAAGAGTTGGCTTCAAAAGAAACCATTAACAAAGTGAAGACAGCCCACAGAAGGGGTGAAAACCTTTGCGAAGATATTTCTGGTATGGGATTTATATCCAAAATGTGTAAAGAATTCTTAAAACTCAACAACAAAAGACAAAACGATTTAAAAAAGGGCAGAAGATTTGAATAGCTGTTTATATAAAGAAGGTATACAGATAGCAATAAGCACAGGAATAAACTCAACGTTATCAGGGAAACACAAACCAAACCCACAGTGCAAAGGAATGTTGCATGAGCAGGATGGCTAGAATAAAGAGGACAGACAGTAACTACAAACATTGCTGAGGCTATGGAGAAACTGGAAGCCCCATAACTTGCTGGTGGGATTGTATTAATAGAACATATTGCAGCCACTTTGAAAAACAGTTTGGTAGCTTTTTAAAATGCTTAAGGTACAGTTGTCATATGAGTCAGCAATTCAACTCCTAGATGTATACCCAAGAGAACTGAAAAAAAAGGCATGTAAGTTGGGAGAGTAAGACTTTGAAAAGATAAGCGAACTGTACTTTTTCTTCTTTTGTGGAAAGAAGGTAAAATCCAAGTTAAGAGTAGTCATGATAAGTCAAAGAGTAGTGTTGTAATTTCAAGGCTAATTACTAAAAGAATACTAAACAAGGGTACAGCTTCCAAGTTAATAGAGGAAAACTACTGGAATAATAGAGTATAATATAATATTAATAAGTTTTATTATTTATAATATAATTTATTATTAACTGAGTACCTTGTTTAATTTGATGTTAATCTAAATAAAATTATGTAATAATGACAAACAGAAGGTGTGATTAAATACTAAGCCATAAAGTTCAGAGTATTTAATTCTTACAGAATATATTCTAAGATAGAAATAAGCAGTAAAAAGGAAACTAGAAATTTCCTTGTTTTGGAAATTAAGAAACATATGTCTAAATAATTAGTAGAGGCTAAATCACAAAGAAACTGGAAGCTGTTGTCAACTGAATAATCAAAAATTGAAGGATTTTTTAAAACAAATCTAAAAAGAATGGAAGGATTAAGCTAAAGCTATAGTTAAAATTTGGCCATTCCTAAGTCATCAATGCCAGGCTTCACCTTGCTTTCCGGTGGCCACGTGGGCCACCCTAAAAGTACTCCAGAAACTGAAAGCTGCGTCTGGACAGGAGAAAGGATACAGTCTCCGGAGACAGCAGAAAAAGGATGTGAAGATACTGCCTTGATCCGAGTAGAGGAAGGTGGTCATATTTTAGTTGCTAAGTGGTGTCTGACTTTTTGCAGTCCCATGGACTGGGGGGCCAGTTAGGCTTCTCTGTCCATGGGATTCTCCAGGCAAGAATACTGAAGTGGGTTGCCTTTCCTTCTCCAAGGGATCTTCCCCACCCAGGGATTGAACCCGCGCCTCCCGCGTTGCAGGCGGATTATTTACCGCTGAGCCATTAGGGGAGAACGCAGAGGGAGTTGAGGGAAAGAAGTCAGAAGTGGTCTAGGAAACAGATTTTTCACAGATGTTGCGAGACGAATTTAACCACTCAGCAGTGCTGTATCCATTTCCCCGCAGGAAGATGGGACAATGATCGACCCTCGTGGCTGTGGCTTGTGGTTGAAGGGGTCTCTGTGGACCTAAGCATTTACTTCTGTCCTCTGGCAGCACGTGGGAGTCCCTCTACTTGCCGGGTCCGCGGGGCCTCTGTAAACGCCATCCCGGAAACCGGATTATTTTCTGTGAATGGCAGCAAAACATCATGCCCTCTCTGAGGCTCGAACTCAGGACCTTCAGATTATGAGACTGACGCGCTGCCCACTGCGCTAAGAAGGCTGATAAAGAAAGAGTCTTCTTTATCACTGAAGGGAAAGTGCCTGCAGGCGCTTCCTCTGACCTAACCGCCCCACAAGATTCGGTCTTTGCCGGCAGAGCGCCAGTGGGTCCCGGGAAGCTGGGGGAAGGACGGCTCCTCTCTTCTTCCGGGAGAGAGGAGCCGTCTTGCGGCGGGAGGGAGTCCCGCGCCTGCCTGGAGCTCAGAGGGTCTTGAGAGGAGGTGGGCTCGTGCAGCCGCACTCGCGAGGGTAGAAGGGGCGCGGCCGGTGGGGTTCTGCAGAGTGAGCAGGAGTAGGCGGGGCAGAACACGCGAGGGTCCCGCGCAGGCACAGGCTCCGAGGCAAACCGAAGAGCACGAGCCTGGCTTTGGCTGGAGGACGGGCGGCAGGGATGCGCAGTGCAGGGAGGCGGCGGCGCGAGCGGCGGGCGGCGCTGGGGTCGTCCGCCCTGACGGCCACCGTCGCCGGAGCGCTCGGGGCGTGAGCTCGGGCTTGTGTTGCTGACAAACGGCGGGTGTCCGGCTGGACGAAGGCTGGAGGGGGCGACACCCGCTGCAGCTGGCATCGGGGGGCGTCCCTGAAGGGTGGGAAGGGACCTGGGGCGAGGACAGGCTGGCGGGAGGAAGAGAGAGAAGAATTTGGGGTTCGGAAGAATTTGGGGCGTTAACTCTCCAGGCCCTGAGCCGGCCTTAGGAGTGGGAGTGAGTTAGGAGAAGGGAGAGAAGATTCCAGAAGACTCTTGGATGTGAATTCAGTTGGAAAAACGGAGGGAGAAACCATGATTGCCTTGGACTTGCCGTCTTACTCGTTTATTCAACCTTGTGGTTCTGCTTTCTCCTTCAAATCATTTTGTGTTCTTATTACATATAGAGCATTGCATTTCGGAGAGCAGAGCAGCAGCGTTCCCTCTAGGCAGGGTTTAAAACGTTATTGTTACAAGAATGCAGGGTGGATGGATGGATGAGTGGATGAGCAGAACATATAACATAGAACATATAAGTCTCTCAGAAAGCATTCCTTCCTTCCTTCTTCACGGGAATTTCTGCTGCCGATGCCCAGAAGGCATGACTATCGAGGAATCACTACCCCATCCCGTTTATCCAACGATTATTATGAGGTAAGATTACTACCTTGGGCTGGGCGGCTTATTCTTCCTCTCAGCCCTAGCGGAATTATTATTTTCACCAAGGAACAGTGTATTTTCATATCTGGTGGGTCTAGCCCCTTGCCCCCACTGGCAGCTTTCAGGGCTTTGGTGCTCAGCTGAAGGCAGGTTTCAGGTCATCTCTTGGACAGCCATTCACACTGGTTCCCGCTTGCTGCTCTGATTTCCCAGGGCGCTTAAGTGACTGTATTGCATCCTGTGGTTCCAGGTTGTTCTCAGTTCCCTATGTGTCTCCTCCCTTGACTGGGTGTTCTGTAATGCAGGGACAGAATCTGAGCCACCCCTGGGAACACCATATTCAGAAGGATGGTCGAGGAGGTTCTGGACCCTACCTCCAAGCCCCTCTCTACTGCCGCCTCCTGCCTAGACTCAGTGCGCCTGTTTAGTGAACAAAGAGTTCACTTGGCGGGGAGTCAGGGCTTGGCATTTATTCTCTCTCAGCCACTACCCAATCTTGACCTTGTGGCTTCCCCTCCCGGTCATCCTAGCCTGGTACAAATTCTGCCCGGGGAACAGGAAGAAACCGGCTGCGGTACAGGCAGCTCCTCCAGCAGGCCAGGTTCTCAGAAGCTATGAGAGCTGTGTGGCCAGAGCTCCCTCCAGCCTTGCCTTCCCTTCCCTCCCCTCCCCTCACCCCACCTTGAGAAGCTGCAGAGCAAAAGACACGGTTTGTTCCAGGAATCTCTCTAAACACATTTTTCAAAGTATCTCTGTGCCCAATTCTGAACGGCTCCTCACAACATTTGGGAAAATAGTTCTCAGGGCTCTGCAGCTTGGTCTCTCAGCTGAAAGATTTAGGCCATGCGCCATCCAGCACACCCACTCAGAACCTTCCAGCCTGCCTCTCAGCCTATGCTCCTGCCTTCCTTCCACCTACCCACACATCCTAATCCGATGTCCGTCACCCACAAAGCCCCTCTGTCCTGAACTCCTCTTGTTCAGCGGCCCAGAACCAACAGAGAATGTTTCCTTCTCCTTCACTTTCCTGTATTTACTCTTCCCCTGAGATGATTTCTTTACCTTTGTGGCAGAGGTTGGTCTGAAAATTTCTGAATCCTCTGCAGCAGATACACAGAACTAGTTTTAGCTTATTGATTGATCACCATAGAGAGTTCTCTGTAGAAAGGCCTACAAAGGACTCAGAGATCTGAGGATTTGGGGTTGAGGTTGGGAGATGTGACCAAGGGCTTGGGAGGAGGGAGGAGAGTCAGGAAGGGGGGTCTAGAGTGCCCAATGGGATCCTGGATTGGCTTCTTAAACTTGAAAAGGACATCAATGGACAACTGCATAAATTTGAATAAAGTTTGTTAGATGAGTTTATATATCAATAGTAATTTCCTGGTTTTCATCACTGCATGACAGGTTAAGTGTTAATATTTGGGGAAGCGGGTAAAGGGTATATGGGAACTTTATTATTTCCAAACTGTTTTATAAGTCTGAAAAGTACTTTAAAAGGACAAGTTAAAAGTTGAAAACAAATGAGTCACAGTGGAAGCCCTCAGACCTTCCTTTAGAGATTCTGATTCAGTAAATTTTGGGAATGGGCTTGTACTTTTAACAAACTTCCTAGCTATTTCCAGTATTCAGCTGTAAATTCTCCTGAATCAGGTAACCATTAACATCTCTTTCATTCATTAGCTCAAGAAGTATTTGAATAGTCCACACACATTAGTGAGTGAAACAGAAATAAATGAATAAAAACAGGGCAGGTGTGCAATGCAAGGGCCAGAGTGACCTGGACTGTGGGAGTGGGCAGTTTTATAAGTTTCTGTGTCATGAATACATATAACTTCCATGTCGTTAGTTTTGTTTTGTTTTTATTTTTTAATAAAATGCTCCCTATGAATCAAGACACTTTCTGCTTTAACTGAATCCCCAAATTCTTTTATTCAAATATGTTATTAGTGGTTTTCTGTGCTAGTTACTGTGATCGGTGTCAAGGGGACAAAAATAGAAAGACACAGCTCCTGTCCCCAAGGAGTTTATGGTTCACTAAATAAGACACATAATTGGAACTAACTCTTATAGAGGCCAGAGTGTGGACAAAACTGAAGGGGGCTTGGGTTTGGCCTGAGCTTGCAGGAGGGCTTTGGAATGTGGGGGAAGGGAACAATCTAAGAGGCAGTTGGGAGGCAGTTATGAGTCGAGAAGACTGTTGCAGGAATGAGAAGCCTGCTGGAAAGGGATGGTCCAGGAAAAGTTTCAGATCTTAGAGGACCTGATGAAGGAAGGATACAGTGCTGTGATTCAAAATGGGAGAGCAGGGAGGGGACACTGGTTGGAGAGACAGGTAGGTCCTATGTTGAGTGTGCTCGGGTCTTTGAGGGGCACCAGGAGACCGAGTCTGTCCTCCAGGATCCCACACTGGGGATGGAGACCAGCATGGCCACCCTTCTAGACAGAATGAAGTTAGGAGGTACAAGGCATGAGTTACCCAGGCTCAGGCTAGAGGAGGGGGCTGGGAACTTGGGACTGGTTAGGCTTCACAAGAAGACAGACATCCATGTAGATACTGGCCTTTGGAAATATGGGTCTGTTGATCAAAGGAGAAGATGAAGGCCAAAAACAAAAAATGGAGATTGGTCCTTATAACTGCCAGAGGAGGAGTTATAAAGGGAGACTGTGTAGCTTGAGAGTCGTGGAGGAGCCACAGAGTCCCGGGCCATCTCATTAGGAGGCTGTATGAAAGTGTGGTTAAGAGAGGGGCGCTTGATCCAGTAACCCAATTCAAACCCTTATTGGGTGCATGTAAAACTCTGTCATTAAGTTTTCTCACCTTTAAATCAGGGAATGACTAGAACTGATCTCAAAGCATTACTGAAGGATTAAATGAGCTTGTGCTTTGATATGGGTGTAGTACTCAACAGATGCTAGCATTAATTAGGGGAAAGAGATCGAAGGAGTAACTCAAAGAGATAACCAAGGTGGTGCTAACTTACTGAAGCCCTGGGAAGAACAAGGGCTAAGAAGTAGAATAGAGTCGTCAGGAAACAGAGCACCAGCTAGACACCAGGTGTAGAATGTGTCTTATCACAGGCATTCTTACCTTATGAGGGAATTTCTGTTATGGTCCCCACTCTATGATGGAACAAGCCCAAGGTCACAAGAGCATTGACTTACATTTCCTGTTCTGATCTAGACCTTGAGTCTTAAATAGCCCCTGTGTTGAGGCTGGCCTCCCATGGATATGGTCAGTTAGAGGAGACATTTCAAGGCCAAGGCTCTACTAAATGCTGGTGACCCTGAGATGAATGAGCCTCTAGTCTTGCCCTCAGCAAGCTCCCAAGGTAAGGGTTCCTATAGCCCCTTCCTCCATTGAACCATGTCCAATACACCCCAGAAGGCCTTTTTAAGGCCCAGACTTCCCTCTGGTTCCAATACCTTCTATGGCTCTCTGTGGCCTCCAGCCCAGGAACTGAATCATCTCTACCAAGCAGTCCTCTGTCTGCTTTCAGGGTCTTGTCTATGTTCTGAGCCACTCCCCCAGTGAGTGAGTGAAAGTCACTCAGTCATATCCGACTCTTTGTGACTCCCGTGGACTATACAGTCCATGGAACTCTCCAGGCCAGAATACTGGTGTGGGTTAGCCTTTCCCTTCTCCAGGGGATCTTCCTAACCCAGGGATCTCCCACATTGCAGGCAGCTTCTTTATCAGCTGAGCCACAAGGGAAGCCCAAGAATACTGGAGTGGGTAGCCTATTCCTTCTCCAGGGGATCTTCCCAACCCAGGAATTGAAGTGGGGTCTCCTGCATTGCAGGCGGATTCTTTACCAACTGAGCTATCAGGGAAGCCCCGAGCCACTCTCCCAACCCAGCTTTATCTCTCACAGCTGCCCAACACTTAACTTGGTTCCCTGGTCTTTCCTAACCCCCTTCCTGACCTGTTAATACCCTTCATTCATCTTGGCCTCATGGCCTGAAACCTGTCTCTCCCTCCACCAGCCACTGAAATCTCACCCACCGCTCTCACAAGCCCAACCTGCAGGAAGCCTTCCCTGGCTACACAGTCATCCACACTGATGTTTCTCCCTTCTCTGTTTTCCTAGATTTACAGATGGTCCCACAGCGTCACTCAAGGTGAGAGGTTATATTTGGGTGATATCGTGTGTGTGTGTTGAGTTGTATATTTGGGTGGAAGTTCCTTCAGCCGATGATACTTTTGCCATCTCTGGGATGCCCACTGTCCTTTCACTAAGAGCTATGGGGAAGTTCCAAAACCCCATCAAACTCCCACCACCATTTATGGCCATCTGATGCCCAGGCCCAGCTCTGGGTGCTGTGGGGAAAAGAGTACTAACCGGGAGTCGGTGTCTTGAGGTCTGTGCCATTCCATCCAGGGCATGGCCAGTGATGCTGAGAAAATGGACTTTTCCCTCTTGCTTCAATCTCTGCATTTCTAAACCAGATTTGGAACTGGACTAAGACCACCCCAAGGGCCCTTCTGGTTACTAGGGCCAGCATTCCTCAAACTTTGATGCACACGAAACCCCTGGAGATCTGTTTAAAATGCAGATTCTGATTCAAGAGATTTAGGATGAGTCCTCAGTTTGTGCATTTCTATCAACTTCCTAAGTGACGTTGATGCTGCTGGTCTGTGAACCATGATTGGGTTACAAAGGCCTAACTCAGTGGTTCTCAACCCTAGCTAAAAAAAAATGGTCTGAGTGGTTGCTGCTTCTCCTCCTTTATTTTTTCCCCATTAAACAAAAATAAAGATTTTGTTGGGAGACCAGAACATGTGATGCTAGTATTGCATCCTGGGACAATCAGAATTTCTGGGGGTGGGATCCTGGTCTCAGTGTTCCTGTAAATCTCCCTAGGTGAATCTGATCTCCAGCCAGGGTGAGGAACCACTGCTCCACCTTGTGGACAGAAAATGTAACAAAGGAGCTGTTTTCTGGTCAAACTGTGGTCTTCTGCTGCCCTCTGGTGGCAGCACAGATTTCTAACTCAAGCTGATTTCCCCTAGATGAGATAGGAATATTGGAAGGTTAGAAAAAACCAGCTGAGCTATTTCAAATCCTGAAAGATGATGCTGTGAAAGTGCTGCACTCAATATGCCAGCAAATATGGAAGACTCAGCAGTGGCTACAGGACTGGAAAAGGTCAGTTTTCATTCCAATCCCAAAGAAAGGCAATGCCAAAGAATGCTCAAACTACCGCACAATTGCACTCATCTCACACGCTAGTAAAGTAATGCTCAAAATTCTCCAAGCCAGGCTTCAGCAATACGTGAACCGTGAACTTCCAGATGTTCAAGCTGGTTTTAGCAAAGGCAGAGGAAACAGATCAAATTGCCAACATCTGCTGGATCATCAGAAAAGCAAGAGAGTTCCAGAAAAACATCTATTTCTGCTTTATTGACTATGCCAAAGCCTTTGACTGTGTGGATCACAATAAACTGTGGAAAATTCTGAAAGGGATGGGAATACCAGATCACCTGACATGCCTCTTGAGAAACCTATATGCAGGTCAGGAAGCAACAGTTAGAACTGGATGTGGAACAACAGACTGGTTCCAAATAGGAAAAGGAGTACGTCAAGGCTGTATATTGTCACCTTGCTTATTTAACTTATATGCAGAGTACATCATGAGAAACGCTGGGCTGGAAGAAACACAAGCTGGAATCAAGATTGCCGGGAGAAACATCAGTAACCTCAGATATGTAGATGACACCACTCTTATGGCAGAAAGTGAAGAGGAACTAAAAAACCTCTTGATGAAAGTGAGAGAGGAGAGTGAATAAGTTGGCTTAAAGCTCAACATTCAGGAAACTAAGATCATTGCATCTGGTCCCATCACTTCATGGGAAATGGATGGAGAAACAGTGGAAACAGTGTCGGACTTTATTTTGGGGGGCTCCAAAATCACTGCAGATGGTGACTGCAGCCATGAAATTAAAAGACGCTTACTCCTTGGAAGGAAGGTTATGGCCAATCTAGATAGCATATTTAAAAGCAGAGAATTACTTTGCCAACAAAGGTCCGTCTAGTCAAGGCTATGGTTTTTCCAGTGGTCATGTATGGATGTGAGAGTTGGACTGTGAAGAAAGCTGAGCACCAAAGAATTGATGCTTTTGAACTGTGATGTTGGAGAAGACTCTTGAGAGTCCCTTGGACTGCAAGGAGATCCAACCAGTCCATCCTAAAGGAGATCACTCCTGGGTGTTCATTGGAAGGACTGATGTTGAAGCTGAAACTCCAATACTTTGGCCACCTCATGCGAAGAGTTGACTCATTTGAAAAGACCCTGATGCTGGGAAGGATTGGAGGCAGGAGGAGAAGGGGACGACAGAGGATGAGATGGCTGGATGGCATCACTGACTCGATGGACACGAGTTTGGGTAAACTCTGGGAGTTGGTGATGGACAGGGAGGCCTGGCGTGCTGCGATTCATGGGGTCACAAAGAGTTGGACACGACTGAGAGACTGAACTGAACGGAACGGAGAGAAAACAATACTGCTGTCCAGGGTGACCGGGTTTCGCTGCACCTTCAGGACCCACCTTGCCATGAATGAGGATGTATAACAACCATAACAGCCTGCAGGGATCTTGCTCCTTCCTCTGAATGTGCAAAAAAATCATCTTGGCATGACACCTTCATACTTTTCTCCTTTCCTGGGATGAATTCTGTTTCTTAGGGACAAAGGATGGTTTAGGCTTTGCTGAATCCCCTGCATAAGAAATATTTCCCATGTACTGAATTCTCAAGTGTCCAGATTGTGGACAGGCTTGTGCAGGATCCAGGCACACCCTTGGGCAGGGTCAAGGTATGAGGGCTGGGAGAGTCACAGGAATCCCACTGGACACGGACCTGGTGGGAGAGTGGTGCTGCAGCCAGGAAAGGTGGGTGGCTTCTCCAGATGGACAGCCACTGTGACCCATGGTGAATTAGGATGGATGGAGGGAGGAAGAGGAAGCAGCTGGGACATGAAACTAGTGAGAAGGGGTATTGGCTATGTCTGTTCCATCTCCCACAAGTGCCTTCCCTTCTCCCCACATCTGTCTACCTGTTTCCTCCTCAAAACTCAGCTAAAACACCTTGTCTGTCACTAGAGCCCCTCTGATTCATTTCCATGGTACTTGGTCCTCCTTTCTACCCTCTCCATCCCACTGCTGCTGCTGCTGCTGCTGCTGCAGTAGTGTCCGACTCTGTGCGACCCCATAGACGGCAGCCCACCAGGCTCCGCCGTCCCTGGGATTCTCCAGGCAAGAATACTGGAGTGGGTTGCCATTTCCTTCTCCAGTGCATGAAAGGGAAAAGTGAAAGTGAAGTCGCTCAGTCGTGTCCGACTCTTAGCCACCCCATGGACTGTAGCCTACCAGGCTTCTCCGTCCATGGGATTTTCCAGGCAAGAGTACTGGAGTGGAGTGCCATTGCCTTCTCCCACTGCCTACCATCAAATCTTTGTCTCACTATTTCTTTTTCTGCCTCACTCAAGAAATTCCATGGCGAGAAGAACAGTATCTTGTTGTTTCCAGTCCTCGAAGTACTGTATCCTGTGGCTGGTCCACATAAAGCCATCAATAGACAATGCTGGGTTAGGGATGCAGTGAGAGAGAAAAAGGGTCTTGTACACGATGGGTATGATTTTATCATCAACTGGAATCCTTGGGATTCCCCCAGGGGTAATCTAGAGAAAAAAGGAAAATCTCTCCAGAAGGGGTTTGCCCTGAATCCAACCCTCAGCTTTCCTGGGTGGGGATCACAAGAAATCTTAGCGGTAGACCTAAGGTTTGGTTACTTAGCAGCTAGCCAGCAGATGGCGCTCTGGCTCCACCTAGATGCTTAACTTGAGTGCCCTAATCCTCTCCCTCCTGGCCGGAAATGCTGACCCTAGTGGCCGGATGCCCTCAAGCGGAATTTCAGCAGCTCAGAGCCTCAGGCCACCGCTTCCTGTAGCTGGCTGGCTCCTCTCCAGGCTGAGTGCAGTGGGGAAGGAAGTCCCCATCCACAGGACCCACTCTCTGTGGGATGAAGAGGAAAAAGGTTCTGATGATGTCACCAGATCATGAATGCACCTTGGCCCAGGCCGAGAGCTCAGGTCTGTTCCCTACCTCGCCACTGACTTTGTGATCTCAACATGTTCAATTCTCCTCTCTGGGCCTGTTTCTCCCGCATTAGATGGCAGGGTTAATCCCATGTAGCCTGAAATGGAAAATGCCACCCTTGCCCAGTTGCAGGGATCTGATATCCAGTCAAGAAAAGCAGCTGGGGCTGTTTTAGAATGAGTCCATCAGGGTCCAGATATGGGCAGTATAATGCCTTTTCTGTAAGTTGTCAGGACTCACTGGGCAGGTATGACATGCTGGTTTCTGGCTACACTAGTGTCCCATACCAGCAAGAAATATCCAGAGAAAGGATGCTCTGTTGACTCATATAGTGATTGTCCCAGAGTAGGGGTGGGTTACGGAAAGGAATAGCAGGGTAGTAGTGGTGGGTGAGCTTTAGAATAATGTTCACTCATTTAAAAAACTGATCTGGTGCACATAGGGCAAAGGGGTAATACCCATTAAATCTGGTTGGCTGTTGTTTTCTGAAACAAAAATTTTAGATCTGAATACATGTAAAGTAGAAGAAAAAAATGTGCCTCTTAACAGTTATCCCAAATGCCATTTCTTGACTGTCACAGGCCTCTGGATGCAAAGGTGCCCTGCTGGGTGGTTTTCAACAGGAACCCTATGATCAAATTAAAGCTCGACCACCAGGAAGTGAGGACACAGGAAGAACCCAGGGGCATGAATGTGCTGCGTCATTCCCAGCCAGAAGAGGAAAGTGAAGTTTTCCCCTGCAGGACCGCTAGCCCGGCCTTGTCCACAAGCAACCTCTTCCTGTGAAACAAAAGCAGAGACAAACTGAGGGAAGCGAGGAGAAGTTTAATGAAGGAAAAATAAGGAAACCTCAGGGATTCACCACTGCTCATTGATTTCTAGGTGTTAGCTGGCTGCTGGCCTCCGAGGAGCACAGAAAGGGTCCTGGCGGATAGAGTTAGCAGGCAAGTTTGGGGGACCCTAAATGCACAAGTTATGGGCCTGCACAAGCGCTGACTTGCTCCATGAACCAGTAGTTCTGACTGGTGCCACAGGCAGGCGTGGTTGCAGCGGAAAAGGAAAGGCCAGCCAGAGAGGCACCTGCGGAGACCCACACCGCGGGGAAGGTCGGGACAGGGTCTTCTCTGCGCAGACGCTGCAGCGGCCGTGGGAGGAGGAGCGGCCCCCGCCCCACGCTGCGTGCCCACGTCTATGTGTCAACGTCAACGTCCGCACGTCCACGTTCTTGTCTCCGCTTCTAGGCCGAGAGCCGCCCTGCGCGATGCGGGGGTGCGAGAGAGCAGGGTCGGGCCCTTCTGAGGCTTTTACCTACCAGTAAGGGGAGGGCGGCCACTGAGGAGGTGGCAGCTGGGTGGAAGCCCGGCCCGGGGTCGGAGTGCCCCTCCGGCCCCCCGCCGTGGGCTGGGATCCTTCCGCGAGTTTCCACGTTGGCCTCGGAACCCTAAGGCCCCCCGGCCTGCGGCTCTGCCACTCGCCGGCCGTGTCACCTTGGAAGAGTTGCCGGAGCCTTTTTGTGTGTACTCAGTCTCCTCCTCTGTCACGTGGGGACTCCGAGTCCAGACCTGACAGGATGACTGTGAAGTTTAAAGGAGGTAATAAGTGCTGAAGCTTGTTTCGAGCAGGGTTTCTTTTTATTTAGACGTATCTTTAAAAGTTTTGGCATGCTCTCTGAAAAGAGTATCTGTCCTGGGTATCCTTTGGGTGCTTGGCATTGCAGGGTAGGGTGAGGGAGAGTGGTCGCGAATGGCCATCAGGGGTTGTTGACGCCCCCCCCCCCAACACAGCAAAGCTTAAAGTCTTTGGGTACAATATGTTTCCTCTGCCAGGGAGACGGTCTCCAGACTAAGATGCTCAGAGGGGTCATGACTCAAGAGTGGATGCCTCAGGGATTTCAAGTGACTTTTGGTTGGGAGTTTCTTAGCCTCTGAAATACTGACACTTGGGGCTGGATTGTTCCTTGTCATGGCGGGCTGTTTGCTGCACTGTGCATTGTAGGATGATTAGCAGCATCCCTAGCCCTCCCCATGAGATGCTAATAGCATCCCCTCCAATTTGTGACAATCAAAAATGTCTCCAGACATTGCCAGATATCCTGAGGGAGGAGAGCTGGGGACAAGATTGCCTCTGGTTGAGAATTACTACTTTGCAACATTCTCTGTGGAGTGAGCCCTTAGAAAGCGGCTGTTAGGAGCTCTGCTGCGTTTCGCAAGATTACTTTTCTGAACCTTGGTGGTCCCTACCTACTTCTTCCGTGCACCGTCTGGAGGGTCCAATAAAGGCATGGCAAAAATGTTTTCAAAGGTGACGAACACCGACTTTTTAAACCCTAGCCCTTTTAGATGTGAATTACTGGTTCCTACATCTGGTTGGGTATCCGCATGGGCTGGAACTCTGTTTTTATTGTATTTTCTTTTTACTCAGATCCAAAGGGTTTTTAGAGCATTATATGTAGTGCTCTAAATGCCTAAGTCCTTTACTATTAAAATAATTCTATGGGGAATAAGGTCTTGAGATAATCTTGTGTGGTGAATACATTTTCTTTTTAATCACAAACTTCAGAAGTGGTAGTTGCTCATTCAGGGGGACACCAGAGGAGAAGGGTTTTTTAAGGAGAAGGCCCAGCAGGGAAGGGATGTGAAAGATGAACTGGAAGCATTTGAGGTCCCCACTATTTAGGAGGTGATGTAAAAGCGCCGTCATGCTGGGGCATCCTGGATGCCATGAGGATCTTTGGCCTTTTTTTTTTAAAATGATGATTCGTCCTCCATAGTCGAATCAGGCTTTCTTTTTCTGCTTAATTCTTTGTATAGCTACTCCAGCACTTCCCCAGGAATTCCAAACCCCAGGATGTGTGTTGCTGCTCAGGAGTGAGGAATGTTCCTCCAGGCTTTGGAAGTTTTTTGTCTGAATGCTCACGTGTGGCGTGCTTTGGGCAGTCCTTCAGTTGTAGGTCTGCCAGCCTGCGATTCCCTCATTGTTGGGACTGTGATGTCTGGTACTGGCAGCAGAAGCAAGGTTTGGAAATGCTCAGGGTGCAGCAAGGGGCACTTCAGGGTGAGGGAACTGAGTGCTGGTTTTTGCTCTGAGTCGCTTCTGCAGTCTGTGGGACTTGGGGATTTTGACAAAGACCCCAGGCATAAGAATTGGCATTAAGTCGGGCTCTGGGAGGTGCATGTCAGTAGAGTTGAGTGTGGCCATTTGAGTGCCTTTTCCCATTGTGTGTACCTGCACAGCTGGCCCTGTGAGTTCAATAATGAAGATTCCAGCTAGCACCTTGTGACATCATGGCCATGGAGGTACGTTGGGAAAGATTTGTGCACCCTGGCAGCATTGCTGGGTGCTTTAAAGCATGGAGGTGGTTCTCTGCGGAGCAAATGTAGCCATTATCATGAAGTCTCTAAAGATGCCACTGGGATGTTTAGGGCTGCGTGTTATAGACCAAGTCGATGTTGCAGACCATCACCCATGTGTGGGTTCAGAGATTCTGGTTTCCCATGTGAGAAGTAGCCGTGGAGCCAGGGCTATCAGTCTTGGCATTAATTGCAGATGACAGCTCTTCACGTTGGTGAGACTGTGCCAAGGATTGTGGTGTGAATAGTTACAAGAATGTGGAGCCCTCTGATTTTCTATGTAGACAGCAGAGCCGATGCTGGAGTATGCCCAGTCTCCACAGGGTAGGGGGCCCCCATCTTAGAATTCTGGCTTGGAAGAGTCAGGGAGGATGGCTAAGAAAGATGATGATGAGGTTGGCCCGGGATTGGCCATGTTTGTGGGAATCAAGTTGGTTCCCCTTTGATGCTATGACACTATGGCTCTTCTACATGGGTCTGCAAAAGTGAAGGGTTTCAGCAAAGCACAGCTATGTGACCAGAAGAGACCTTGGAAGAGCCCAGGACAAGGTGTAGGGGCTTCCTCTGCAGGCTGGGACCCAAGCTCAGGCTGACCTCCTCCAGTGAAGGGCTAGGAGGGGCTCATGGGCTGTCTCATTGGTGGTGGTGGGAAGGAAAAGTTCAGCCAGTGGTCTTTACAGTGGTCAGATAGTTGTTTGAAACCCAAACCTCAGATTGTTGTCTGAGTAGACTCTCTTGGGCAAAAGGCAGTTCTTACTGGGTGGAGGGAGTGGGAGAGCACAGGTTGTATTTTCTCAGTAGATCTGAGGGAAACCATAGGTGGGAGGATGCAAGGGGTGCAGGAGGTCTTCCTGATGGAGTGGGTGTCTTTGTCTCAGTATGAGTATGGAAATTGTAGAAATGACAGGCAGCCTGTGGCATCCAGCTCCCTAGAAGAGAAGGGTTTGTTGGATCTGTGGTGGGACCCAGCTGAACCAGCCAGGAGGTGGGTGCCACACTAGAGGCCTCAGGTGACCCCTGGGAGTGGTTGTTGGGGCTTCCAGTCCAGGCTGGGGTCCTTTAGCAGGGAGGACCACCCGCACCCCTGGTCGGCCTGGGGAGCCAGATTTCACCTGTTTTGATGGTTGGACAGACCACAGGAACCTCTGGTCCTTGAGGGCATCTTCCAGGAAATTTCTGGCAAACTGCTTACATCTTGGAACTTTTTGAAGAGACACAGCTTGTTGGAGAGTCTCTCTTTTTCTTGGTGTGTTTGTCCTAAAACATGTCTCAAGTTGGCAGTTCCCACCTCCTCTGTGGCAAGAGCTCTTTTAACATCCTGTGCCCAGAACAGGAGTTTGTGGCTTTCCTGTTTAGATGGCAAATGTAAATTTTAGAGGATCTTTCTTGTTTTTCTAAGTTTTTTCTCCAAGTCTTGGATTTTCTGGTTGTCCATTTTCAATTTCTCAAGGAGCGTCTGCTCTGTCTCCTTCCCAATTGGCTGGCTGTGCACCAGTGCAGCCTCATGTTCATTAGGGCCTGCATGTTGTGGCGTCATTTGTCAGGGGTGCATCGATTGGCCAGATGCAGGGAACTCTTGCCTCCTTCACTGCTCCCTTTCCTCTTCCAACACTTGCCCGCTGGGCACATCATCTCACCTGGGATTGGGAGGCTGCATCTTTTTTCAAACCATTCCCTTTCTTCCGGATTTGTTTGTGTTATGGAGCCATGACTTGCTGCTGATGGCCTTCTGAAGGCCTGTGTGACTCTCCTCTTGATTTTTCGGTAGAATGTGGCCTGCGCACCTTCATTGTCTCTCTGCTATGACACAGTGATGCCCCTTGTCTCCATTTGGATGGGAAAGAGGCTACCTTTTTTGAACCGTTGTGGGCAGTATTTTGTTCTGGGATTGTTTCATCATGATCGAACTCATCAGACTTCTGATTTTCTCACCCTGGTATTCAGTTGCTTTCTGGCTTGTGGTGCATTGGATGCTGGGGTTGGGGGCATGGGGTCGGGGGTGGGGTGTGAGCCGCAGGAAATGGCACCAGGAAGTTGAGGTATTTACTTGCCAACTCCAGTCTCTCTTTGATTGAGGGATGCTCCTCAGGTGATAACTCTTCCGATTGTGTGGCCTCCCTGCCTTTTTGGGTCCATTTCTTTCTCCCTTTATACTTTTGCCTGGGGCTCTTCAGCTCTTTGCCAGTTAACCCAGCTATGGTTTCAGCTGCTTAGTCTTTGATACAATAACCTATCTCAGAGGAGTGACAAAAACATTCTTAAAACTCGTTGAGATTACCCAAAGAGCTTTTGTTTATGTGGGTTAAAACTATTGGTGTTTACTGCATTTGATATCAAAATGGAAACATTTTGAAAATTATTTATTTGAGTCATTTGAAAATAGCAATGATGACCACATTGTGTTGACATAAATAACGTTTTATCACTATTATGAAAATAGTTTTGACCTCACAGACTCCCTGTCCCACAGTAAAGGGTCAGGTTGTTCCCAAAAGTGAAAGGTCTGCCTTTTGTTTGTATTACTTTACACTATCTTTGTGTGGAAATAAACTGTGCAATGCATTCTATTTTAGCAGAGTTTGCTCAGGTTAGATGGGCTTGCCTCCTTGGTTTACTGATTAATACCATTGCCTACAACATAGAAGGTTATTTTTGACAGCAGAGATGCTGTGTCCACCAGAAAACTTTTTGGTGCTTTATGTTGAATTTATTTGTTGTGTCCTAGAATAGACCATTTTATAACACAAAAAATACAAACTCCTTATTTGGTAAGTGATTTTTAGTATCTTATTAGTTTGTGCGACCATCAACACTGTCACTACTATGTCATTCTGCCTCATTCCAGAACATTTTCACAGTGAAACCCCATACCAGTTAGCATTTACTCCCCAAAACCCTTCCTTGTCCCCAACCACCGCCCCAACCCCTGACAACCATTAGTCTACTTTTGGTATCAGTGGATTTGTCTATTCTGGACATTTCACATGAATGAAACTATATAGGATGTGGCCTTTTGTGTGTAACTTCTTTGTGTAATGTTTTTGAGGTTAATCCATGTTGTAGCCCGTATCAGTACTTCATTCCATTTTATGAGTGATTAATATTCCAGTGTATGGATATACCACATTTTATTTATCCATTTATCAGTTGATGGGCATTTTGGTTTGTTTCCACTTTTTGGCTATTATGAACAATGCTGCTGTGAACATTTGTGTGCAAATATTTATGTGGACTATGCCTTCAATATTCAGTATGCCAGTATTTTGGTCACTTGATGTGAATCACTGACTCATTGGACAAGTCCCTGATGCTGGGAAAGATTGAAGGCAGAAGGAGAAGAGGGTGTCAGAAGATAAGATGGCTGGATGGCATCCCTGATGCAATGGACATGAACTTGGGCAAACTTCGGGAGATGGTGAGGGACTTGGAGGCCTGGTGTGCTGCAGTCCATGGGGTCACAGAGTTATACACGACTGGGCGAGTGAACAAAAACGAACAACATGCCTTCAATACTCTTGGGTCTGTCTACTTTTAAATGTTATTTAAATGGGTAACCAGGGATTGTTTCTCAGGCACCCACAATCATATATTAATCAAGTGTCTATATCTCTTCTGATAACTCTTTGTAGACTTTGTCTTTTCAAATAATAAACATAGTAAAAGAAGGAAACTTTCAGGATATCTTTTACATGTAAATCTTTGAGTTTTATTTCTCAGAGCAGCCCTGGAAAATCACAAAGATTTATTTTTGCATCTTATTAAGAGAGAGGTGCCAGAACAAATTAGGTTTATTTAATATATTACTAGTTTAAGATTTGCATAAGACTTGTCAGATCAGAGAGTGTTTTTGGCCTTCTTGTGGTTGTGCTTATATAGATGAAATGTTAATCTAAGTGTCTTAGAAATTATATGGTTTATGGAAGCTCCTGGTGACTTGTCAGTGCCTCACTGCCCATATATTTTTACCCTTAGGGGTGAGGTTCATCTTAAGTCTCTTGAAATTGTTCTGTACTATAGTCTGAGAGAGAAGTGTACTCTCCTCCATGCTGACCTTATTGGTTAGAGTAATACATTAACCCCAGCCATGAAATCTCTGTCATCTTAGAGATGTTTTTGTTTAGTCTGGTGTTTGCCTGAAGGCTCTGCTCTAAGCTGCAGAGTGCTTGAGTTTTCAAAGAGGATGGTCTGAGAGCCTCGTAATAAAAGACTGTACCAGGTACCTCAAACTGTCCATACTTTATATGAATAATACTCTTGGGCTTCTGAGTTGACTTCAGTTAGGCAGCTCTCAGACTATCCCCGTGGATTGAGTTGAAATTTCCAGGACTTTTGGTCCAGAAGCAGGTAAGAATGAGTTACAGAGCACTGCATGGAGGGATGTGGGAATTTCATTGTTTTTTGTTTTTTTTTTTAATTTTTGGTAATGTTGTTTTATAACTCTCTGCTTATTGGCTCTATGAGGAAGCCTTTTTTCTTCTTCAGCTCCCTGTCATCCACAACAATTCAGTAGATTTTGCTTTTGTAAATGGGAATAAGACAGTTAAAAATGATACTCAGTTTTTCATGGTGGCATTTCCCTAATGGCTGTTGATGTCAGCCATCTTCAGTGTGTTTATTTGCGTTTATAAATACTCTTCAGTGAAATGTCAGGGGGTAAGATTTTGAAGGATGTTTGCACACTGTCCACTCCAAGCTTCCCATTCTACAGATGGGGAACTTGAGAGCAAAACCAGGGCTGTCTGGCCGGGTTCTCTTGGTTGACCGTGATCTCTGAGTGGACACAAAGGACTGGCATAAGGAGGACTGAGCACCCTGAGCCAGACTTCTGGGCAGTTTCTGGGACCCTCAAGGGCCTGGTGTATGAGGTCAGCTGCTGGGCCACAGCAGACAGAACCATCCCCTTGGAGTGTCTGCCAGGCTCAGAAGACTCCCTTCCCCAAAGGAGGAGGTGGCACACCAAGGGGTATGCCTTCTCTAAAAGGTGAGACTTCCCAAATTTGGAACCAGCTGGGTCCCCGTGAGTCCTGGGGCAGCCCCAGTCACACAGCGTGAAGAAGAGGAAGCCTCCTGCCCGTCAACCACAGCAGACACTATCCCCACAGCTGCCCGTTAGAGAGACTCCAGTCTGGGCACCATGCAGGGTATGTGTAGCCAGGATTATCTGGACCCTCACAGAAACACGTGGAGGAAGATGCATCCTTACCCCATCTCATAATGGGCCAGGAACACAATGGAATAGGTGGGTCTGTGTTTTTGCCTGTGTTTCATTTCATGTTGCTGCTGTGTATTCACTTCCAGTTACTACAGACTTGGCTGCTTAAAACAACACACATTTATTACCTTACAGATCTGGAGATCAGAAGTCCGAGTTGTATTAAAATCAAGGTGTCGGCAGGCCTGTGGGGTGGCTCTAAGGAAGAATATTCTCCTGGTTTTCCTAGTTTTATAGATGCTTCTCACTTATGCATCATTTTTATTCTGGGTTTGGCCTCCATCTTTGATATCCAGGGACCTTTGTGATGACTTCAGATGCACCTGGATCATCTGAGATAACCTCCCCAAAGTCAGCTGATTAGCAACCTTAATTCCTTCTACAAATAATTCCCCTTTGCCACATAAGATAATATATTCACTATACATCTGGGGATTAAGACTCAAACATCTTTGGGGCCACTCTTCTGGGGAGCTGAAGGACACCAGGTGAGGAGGAGGCTGGAAGGAATGGTGCCCCCAGGTATGTGGGCTGAGCAGGTATGGGCAGGACAGAGTGAGAGCACTGCCCTGGAGGATTTGCCTTCTAGCTGGGGGAGCACCTGAATGCACATCAGGGCATGTGGTCATGTGCTGTGGAGAAAACCGTTCCTGGGGAAGGGGTTTGCGGTACGGGGTGTGGGTGAGTGAGTTGCACTTTCATCAAGGTGGGCCTCATTGAGGAGGTGGCAGTTGAGCCACCTCCTCAAGATGGCTCCTCAACAAGACCAGAAGGAAAAGAGAGAAACTTCAAAGCAGCCTGGGGAGAGATTGATGACTAAGCCTTCAGGGCTGCAGGGCCCTGCAAGAGCTGGTCCTGTCTGGTCTTTGAGCTTTATCCTCCGAGCTTCTCCCTTCTCAGCTTCAGCTCTCAAGGGACTACCGTTCACCACCACCCCACCTCCACCCCACTGAGCCTGGCTTCCTCTGGCTCTGGTGCCTGCGAGGCATTCTCACCAAGGAATTCCTTCACCCTTAGGGGCCTTTTCCCTGCTTTTTTCTGACCCACCACTTATCGAGCTGAATTGCTAGTTTCCTCATCTCTCAGGCCTGGGAGCCTTTAAGCTGTCAGCAGCCAGGAACTGGTCTGTTCACTCCTGTGTCCCCAAAATCTAGCATTTATCTTGCAGATGTTTGTCAAAAGCAAATAATGTGAACCTGCAGTCTGTTTTCTGTTGGTGTCCTGACAGACACCTGATATCAGGCAGCATGTCCCACATCCTGGTTCAGTCAGTTCAATCACTCAGTCATGTCTGACTTTTTGCAACCCATGGACTGCAGCACGCCAGGCCTCCCTGTCCTTCACCATCTCCCAGAGCTTGCTCAAACTCATGTCCATTGAGTTGGTGATGCCATCCAACCATCTCATCCTCTGTTGCCCCCTTCTCCTCCTGCCTTCAATCTTTCCCAACATCAGGGTCTTTTCCAATGAGTCAGTTCTTCACATCAGGTGGCCAAAGTATTGGAGATTCAGCTTCAGCATCAGTCCTTCCAATGAATATTGACTGATTTCCTTTAGGATTGACAGGTTTGATCTCTTTGCAGTCCAAGGGACTCTCAAGAGTCTTCTCCAACACCACAGTTCAGAAGCATCAATTCTTCGGCACTCAGCTTTCTTTATGGTCCAACTCTCACATCCATACATGACTACTGGAAAAACCATAGCCTTGAGTAGACAGACCTTTGTTGGCAAAGTAATGTCTCTGCTTTTTAATATGCTGTCTAGGTTGGCCATAGTTTTCTTCCAAGGAACAAGCGTATTTTAATTTCATGGCAGCAGTCACCATCTGCGGTGATTTTTGGAGCCCCCAAAATAAAGTCTGTCACTGTTTCCATTGTTTCCCCATCTGTTTGCCATGAAATGATGGGACCAGATGCCACGACCTTCGTTTTTTGAATGTTGAGTTTTAAGCCAGCTTTTTTACTCTCCTCTTTTACTTTCATCAAGAAGCTCCTTAGTTCCTCTTTTCTTTCTGCCATAAGGGTGGTGTCATGTGCATATCTGAGGTTATTGATATTTCTCCTGGCAATCTTGATTCCAGCTTGTGCTTCATCCAGCCCACCATTTTGCATGATGTATTCTGGATATAAGTTAAATAAGCAGGGTGACAATATACAGCTCTTGACATACTCCTTTCCCAATTTGGAACCAGTCCATTGTTCCATGTCCAGTTCAAACTGTTGCTTCTGCATACAGATTTCTCAGGAGACAGGTAAGGTTGTCTGGTATTCCCATCTCTTGAAGAATTTTCCACAGTTTGCTGTGATCCACACAGTCAAAGGCTTTATTGTAGTCAATGAAGCAGAAGTAGATGTTTTTACTGGGATTCTCTTGCTTTTCCTATGATCCAGTGGATATTGGCAATTTGATCTCTAGTTTCTCTGCCTTTTTTAAATCTGACTTGAATATCTGAAATTTCTTGGTTCACGTAGTGTTGAAGCCTTGCTTGGAGAATTTTGAGCATTGCTTTATTAGCGTGTGAGATGAGTGCAGTTGTGCGGTAGTTTGAACATTCTTTGGCATTGCCTTTCTTTGGGATTGGAATGAAAACTGACCTTTTCCAGTCCTGTGGCTGCTGCTGAGTTTTCCAAGTTTGCTGGCATTTGAGTGCCGCATTTTCACAGCACCATCTTTTAGGATTTGAAATAGCTCAACTGGAATTCCATTACCTCCACTGGCTTTGTTAATAGTGATGCTTCCTAAGGCCCACTTGACTTCACACTCTGGATGTCTGGCTCCAGGTAAGTGATCACACCATCGTGGTTATCTGGGTCATTAAGGTCTTTTTTGTATAGCTCTTCTGTGTATTCTTGCCACCTCCTCCTATTATCTTCTGCTTCTGTTAGGTCCATACTGTTTCTGTCGTTTATTGTTCCCATCTTTGTATGAAATGTTCCCTTGGTATCTCTAATTTTCTTGAAGAGATCTCTGTAGTCTTTCCCATTCTGTTGTTTTCCTCTATTTCTTTGTACTGATCACTGAGGAAGGCTTTCTTATCTCTCTTGGCTATTCTTTGACATTCTGCGTTCTGATGGATATATCTTTCCTTTCCTTCTTTGCCTTTTGCTTCTCTTCTTTCTTCAGCTATTTGTAAGTCCTCCTCAGACAACCGTTTTGCCTTTTTGCATTTCTTTTCCTTGGGGATGGTTTTGATCACCTCCTCTTGTACAATGTTTCAAATTTCTGTCCATAGTTCTTCAGGCACTCTGTCAGATCTAATCCCGTGAATCTGTTCGTCACTTCCACTGTATAATCATAAAGGATTTGATTTGGGTCATATCTGAATGGTCAGTGATTTTCTCTACTTTCTTCAATTTAAGTCTGAATTTTGTAACAAGGACAGGGGTTCTGGCTGCAGCAGACCTGGGAGGCGCAGAGTGTGGCATAATTCCTCTTGGAGGAGATTGCTGTTAGCCCCACGATAGAGCCACTGAGCATTGACCCACATACTGGAGAACAATTACACCAAAGAAGTTCTCGCACTGTTGGAAAAATTCTAGGACCCACAACAGATATCCTAACCTGGGGATCTGGCAAAGGGACTGAGAACCTCCAGGGCATTTGACTTTGAAGGCCAGTGGGGTTTGATTACAGAACTTCCACAGGACTGGGGAAATAGACTGTTGGAGGGTATGGACAAAACCTTGTTGTGCCAGGACCCAGGAGAAAGGAGCAGTGACCCCACAAGAGAGTGAGCCAGACTTGCCTGTGAGTGTCCAGGAGTCTCCAGTGCAGGCGTGGGTCGACAGTGGCCTGCCACGGGGTCGGGCGCTGAATACAGGAGTCCTGGCAGCTGCGCCATACTGGTGTGCTGGTGTAAGCCCTTTTGAAGGAGGTTGCCATTACCACCATTACCCCTACCATAGTTTGGCCTCAGGCAAAACTACAGGGAGGGAATACAGCCCCACCCATCAACAGAAGATTGGATTAAAGATTTACTGAGCATGGCTCCGCCCATCAGAGCAAGACCCAGATTCACCCACAACCAGTCCCTCTCATCAGGAAGCTTTCACAAGCCTCTTATTCTTATCCATCAGAGGGCAGACAATGAAAACCACAGTCATATCTCAGTCACGCCTCCCCCATCCCCAAACATGCTCTCTGCCTGCTCGGTTGCTGGCGTCCACCGTGCACCCAGTTGCTCCAGTTAATAGCCTTGGAGCCATTCCTGACTCGTTTTTCTCCCATATGACTTATCCAGTCTTCAGCAAGCCCTTTTGATTCAATCCTAGAAATAGGTCCAGAATCTGATATTTGCTGTCACCTCCCATCACCTCCTTGGTCCGAGTCATTAGCATTTCTCAGCGGCCTTATTGCATTGGCCTCTTAACTGATGTCTCTGCTTTCTCGCCTAAGTTTAGTGTCGACACAGGAGTCAGAGTGACCTTTGAAGTCATGTCACTTCTCTGATGTTCCCCCTCTCTGTGGCTTCTCTTGACACAGTCCTTTTTGTCCTGGCCTCCTCCTGGCCTTACCCTTTCCCCCAGCCCTATTTACTGTTCACCCCCTTCCGTCATTCTGCTCCAGCCCCAGTGACCACATTTCTGAGCACGCTGGGAACTCTCCCACTTCAGGGCCTTTGCACTTGCTGTTTCCTCCATCTGGACTCCCCCACGATGGCAGCATGGCCCTCTCCTCTCACTTCATTCACTTCTCTGAGAACCTAAAATAGATTCGTATATCTGACCCAGGTGTATCCACTGTCGGGGCTGTGTTGCTCCAGCTAGGTTCCTGGTTATCAAATGGACACTTCCAAAGTTACTTAATGTCTTTGAACTTTAGTTTTTTCACCTGAAATAGTATTCATTGCAAGGACTGTTGGGACATGAAATAAGGTAATGTCAAAACTCATCTTGTAGACAGTCAATCCTGATACTATTAAACACACACACACACACACACACACACACACACGAAATGAGGTAATGTCAAAACTCATCTTGTAGACAGTCAATCCTGATACTATTAAACACACACACACACACACAGTTGAGTCTCTATTCTGAGGTCCCACAGAGTTCTCTGCACCCAAGGGCAGTGCTGACCCTGGGGCACCTGATGTGTTGTTGTGGGGTAAATTGCATTTTGTGGGGAGAATTTAAGTTTTTGGTGCCTGGAACTCCTGGGTGGAGGTCACCCCTACTCAGGGGACACCTAGTCCCACTGTTACCACAGACTATGGTATCCCTATTGTAAAGAGACTTCCCTGGTGATCCAGTGGTCAGAACTCCATGCTCCACTGCCAGGGACGTGAATTCAATCCCCAGTCAAGGAACTAAGATCCTGTAAGACATGCAGCATTGCCTATTAAAAAATGTGGATCCAATGCGCAGGAGTCATACCCTGGCTGCGCCGCCAACTGGCCGTGAGACATGGGGCTCATTACTTAACCTCTTTAATCTTGAGTTTTCCTCATCTGTTCAGTGGAGACAGTCACAGCACCCCTCTCCAGGGACTGAGAGACCCTGCAGGTGAGCTGTTTTGCATAATACCTGGCATTTAGTAAATTTGCGGTGAACTGATAACTGCTGTTATGATCTCAGAAACCTAGAAACAAACACGGAGCAGAAAAACAACAGGTTGATGGAGAGCAGGTGGTGCATGGCAAGGGTAAGCCCAGAGTCCTGGGGTCCTGTGCCCTTGCTTCCAGGGCTTACACCCCAGTTGGGTGGTTCTCCCCAGCCTCCCCACTCACTTGAGAACAGGCTCTCTCTTTGTCAAGAGTTGGCTGTAGAGAGAAAGTTGACCACTTGGCCAGAACTGGGAGAGCTTCCAGAGGAGAACATTTTATTGTCTGTAAACTCTTCTTTGGTAAACAAGAAACCCAAAGGGAAAAGGAGCACACTGCATCAAGAAAAGGACAAGGCTGACACCCACCACGAACAAGGAGCTCTGAGAGACAGCTACACCATTAGCGAGGTGGGGCATGGGGCCTGGGGGGTCGGGGTGGCTGGTGGCATGAGGGAGAGGCCGAGGAGAGGGTCCACTCTGTTGGACATAGAAATCTAAATCATACAGCGAATGAGCTCATGCATCACAGCAAAGAGAACCAGGGACCCCCCTGTCCGTGCCCCAGCCCACCTCCCACGAGGTTGGTGCCCCCTGCACACAAAGTGCTGTGCCTGGTCAGCCAGGATGGGGTTGCAGGGGGCTCCAGGGGGCCCGGCAGCAGCCCCTTCTCCATTTCTCCTTTCCTGCTGTGCAGGCTGGTGTGTGCAGGTGGCAGGGACAGTCACAGGGACGCTCAGGATCTCTGGGTCTGGGTGGCAGTGGCAGGGCAGCAGGGGCAGGTTTGAGGGGGAGGTGGACAAGCAGCCCCCTTCCCCTGTTTTACAGGGGGGGCTCGCTGCAGAGGACAATCTCCAGGTCCTTGCGGTAGAGCTTCCCCGCCTCAGCCAAGGACATGACACTCTTTCTGTAGCTGGTGAGCTGTTGGATGTTCATTTCCTAGGAGACGGAGGGAGAAGGTAAGAGCACGTTCAGGGGAAGGCGTCTCCCACCCCCACCCTCCCGAAACGGCCCTCCTGTTCATTCACCAGAACCTTTCCCTTATCCGATCTCAGTGCAGGTAGCTGAGAGGCATACAGAGCATGAGCTTTGGGGTCAGAAAGCCCTGGGTTAAAATGCTCTCCCTTTCACTTACTAGCTGCATTGCCTTGAGGAAAGTATTCAGCTTTTTCTAAGTCTTAGCTGCCTCATCTGTAAAATCGGTACAGGAATAAGTCTGCCTCACTGAAGTGTTACGATGATTATAGACGAGAAATGAATGTAAACAGCATCGAGCACAGTCCCTGACACTCAGCATGCACTCCAAACAGCAGCTACTGATGCCAGTCACTATCTACATACAGCTTCACTAAATTCCTCCAGGTCACTGGGCCTTCATTCACTCAGTCTGCTGGGTCCCTTTGGGTGAGAAAGAGAATGCCAGGGAAACTCCATGGTTTTGTCTTTGCCCTAAGCCTCACCCAGCAGAACAAGGAATTCTAATTCCTCTCTCCTCTAGTGGCAAAGCCTACCAGCCTACTTCTTGTTCACTGGCACCTTGAGGCCTTCAGAGGCTCTAAGACAGGTGACCCACGGTCTCATATAAAATGGAAAACTGAAAGTGATAGTCATCCAGTCGTGTCCGACTCTTTGAGGCCCTATGGACTGTAGCCTGCCAGGCACCTCTGTCCATGGGATATTGGAGGCCAGCACTAAACAGAACACCAGCATCTGATATCCCCTATGTTGCTTTGGATGCAAATAGCCAGTAGTACTGAAATACAGCAAAGTCATCATCATTGGAAAATCACTTAAGCAATTTTCTTTTTCTTTCCCTCCTTCTTCCCCTCTACACTTCTTTCCTTCCTCCTCCCCACCCTCCTTCCTTCCTTCCTCCTCCTCCTCTTGTATTGAACCTGGTGGCAGATCTTTTTTTTTATTTTTAATACTTCTAGGCTAATGGGTCATTATCCCCATGAGAAAACAGGTGTGAAGACTAAGGTATTGGCTAAAGAATGGAACCAACCCTACAGCCATGAACAGTCTTAGTCCTCTGAGTCCTGAAGGCTGTGTAATTCTTTACCTGGCTCACCTGTACTCAGTGTTTGAGGGTCAGTCTTTTATTGCATTCTTTGGTGACATCTCCTCACATGACTGATTTCTGGGTTTGTGCTACCACCCAGTTAGTCCCAAGGCACTTTGCAAACATCTCTTAACTTCCCTGAAGTTGTGAAGTTCCTGGAAATGTAACCTAGTCCATAACACCAGAAGTGTGCCTGAGCGACCTATCCGTCAATCAGGAGCTAAGGAAGGGACCCCATATATCAGCCATGAGCCTGAGAAAATCCTCTGATTCAGCATGGCCTGAGGAGTTTCGGCAGAATGGAGGGAAGAGGCTGCTTCCTCTTTGTGTCTAGAAGCATTGTGTGAAGCTGGGGAAGGCTTTAGCAGGTTGCAGTTGTCTTAGGAATGCTAAGAACGTGTTAACGTTTGAGCCCATCAGCCTGTCCCGCAGGAGCCTCAGACATTAATCTGCTCAGAAACTGATCCACTGTCCGTGTAGGCACCATCAAAATGGCATGTGCATCTGCCATATGGGGTCACCTAAACATGGTCATTCCCTTCCCAACTCAGGTTATTTACAGGCATGTAGCTCTCTCTACTGATTCCTTCTCTTGATCTCCATGTGCTAAGTCTGGAGCTTAGTACTGGTGGAAGGTTCCCAGGTAAACAACTTTATTAATATCCTTGTTCTCTAACCTTCAGAGTTTTTCTTAACCACAGCACCTGCTTTTGTTTGTTTGTTTGCACATCTCAGAAAGTCAAGCTGTGTAGCCATATGAGTTGTCTTTTGTGGGAATCAAGGAAGAGCCTAGTTAGATGATGACCAGGAAATTGAGGTCTCTCCCAAGATTTAATGCCTACCCTCAAGGCCCATCAGCCTCAGGCATAAAGTAGGGTCATATGGAGAAAAACTATGCCTCATTAACCCAATTACAGTTAAGCATATTTTTCATTATGATGCCCAACATCCCTTGAACACATAAGGATGCACAAACAATTTTCTCCTAGAGTTTGGTAGCAGGAAAAAGTTTGCCAAGTTTAAGCACATGATGAGTAATTCCTTCTTCCTAGGAAGTATTTGAACATGATTTATTTTCTGCCTCTTTCAAAAAGCAATTATAGGTAACATTAAAAAAATAAACTTGTGAAAGAAATGAAGGATGATATTCAGGATAAAGATAAAGAGGTCGGAAGACAATTGGAAAGGGAGACAGATAGACTCAGCGGCCATGATGAATTTTTTCCCCTAAAATTAGGAGTTAAATTTAGTTCTTGCCTGACTGCCCAGACAGACAACGCAGGGAATTATAGATCACTCATCATCTAATTAAAGAAGCAGCAAAAAAGCTATTTGCTCAGAGAAAGACATTTTTCAGGAGGTGGAGGAAGACGCTGCCAAGACTTGTCTCCTGGTTCCTTTTCTGCCTGTGTCCTCCCTTCCTGGGCACCGAGATGAGCCCCAAGAGGCAAAATGACCAGGCAAAGTAATGGAGTTCAGTTCCTAGCCTTTCCTTCCAGGGAACAAATTTATCAGGGACTTCTGTTAGCCCCTGCCCCAGCTCAAGATTCTAGAGTCAATTCAGAATACCCTCAACTCCCACTGGCCCTGCTCTTCCAAATCTGTCCTAGTGTAAAATGTATTTTTTTTTCTTGGCCATGTGACTGACACTTCCAAGAAGTGTGCCATGTCAGAACTGCCATGGCCTCATACCACATTGTTTCCATCAGTCAGCAGGTGGGGGCAGCCCACATGTCTGTCTGTGGACAAACGGATAAAATGTGGGATAGACACACCATGTTCCTCAGCCTCAAAAAGGAAGGAAATTCTGACATATGCTACAACGTGGATGAACCTTGCGGAAGTTACATGAAGTGAAATAAGCCAGACATGGAAAGACAAATGCTGTATGATCCCACTTGTATGAAGTATCTAGAGCAGGGAGATTCACAGAGACAGAATGTAGAATGCTGAGTGCCAGTGGCTGGGGGGGAGGCAGCAAGGGGGAGTTATCGTTTAATGGGTACAGACTTTAATTCTGGGAGGACAAAAAGTGCTGGATGGTGGGGATGGTTGCAGAACACTGAGTGTACTTGATGCCACTGAACTGAACACTTAAAAGTGGTTAAGGTGGCAAACTTTGGTATGTGTATTTAAAATAAATCAACCATGAAAAACCCCCCAAAAAACTGCTGTTGCCTTGTTAGGGGTGATCAGAGGGGAGCAAGATACACTCCTTGGCCGGCCTTCCTACTTCCGCACCACCTCCGTGACAGCACCCCACCTCTGGGCTCAGCCCCTCACCTTCTTGTTTTTCTCATACAGATCCTTCAGGAGGGCGTCCAGTTCATTCTCATCAATGTAGCCACTTCCATCCTGGAAGGGAGCCAAAGGTCAGCACAGAGCCTCAAAATTCATGCTAACCCCTGACCAGAGTCTAGCTTTGCTAAGGGTCTTTACTCTGAGCAAAAGAGGTGCCCAAATAACATGTCACTTCTGACTTTGCCAGTCACTGCAGCAATGTGAGGGCCCAGGGCAAACCGTTGGTAACCTTCCCTTCTGGTATTGTACATTTGCGATGAAAATGTAAATGAGGTTCAAGAAGCATTTTGCTAACTCCCTGGGTGTCAAATCCCACAATAATATGTCAGGATAACATGGGGCTATTTACCTCAAACCTGTAGTTCTAAGGAAAACCACTGGAGTCACCCAGGCAAGGGCAGCTAAGAGAGGGGTGACAGTGGTACAGGGGACCTCTCACTCCCCACTTCCTAGAAGAATGGCAAGGTGATGACCTGGCACCAGGGGAGCAGTACTAAGCACCTCCTGCCTTTGGGCCCCAACAATGTAATCACATCCTAGTCCTGGGCACGACCCTCTTGCCTTCCACGAGCTATTCTCTCCTATACTTTGAAGGAACCAAAACCTTGGGTCCCACAAATCACACGTTGTTAACGACATTGATCTTCTCATACAGCAGAAGAAGCTGCAGGGAATCCAAAGGGACAGGAAGGAACTGCATGGCCCAGACTGCTGCTCCAACAGCTTGTTTACTTCTAAGGACCAAGGTGAGCATTCTGGTGCTGAGGGGGTGACTGGGATGGGCCTCCTGCTTTTCCATCCACACTGTCCTCTATCTTACCTTGTCATAAAATGTGAAGATCGCGTTGAACTCCTCCGAGGTCAGCTTCATGCCCTAGAAGGTCCAAGGTATTAAAGACAGAAGCCAAAGTCCTGCAGAGTGTGTGTGTGTGTGTGTGTGTGTGTGTTTTGAGAAAGGGTGAGCTCAGCGGGAAGAGGGGAAGGGAGGAATCAAAGAAAAGCAAAGTTGCTCTTTTACCTGAAATTTAAGCAGGAAGTTTTCCTGTACAGGCAAGAGTCTGGAAAGATAATGTTAGAGCAGTAATTAGGAGACAGAGCAGAGGTAGGACCAACTGGGACCTGGGGGGATGCAGAAGTAGCATCTGTAGTTATGGAAATGATTTCTGAGCACTTCAGAGGAAAGTTCAAAAGAGAAGGAGACGGAACGTTGAGGTGATGATGATCACTATTTGATCTACCTTTGATTTGAGCTTCGGGACACCTGACCTGTCACTCTCCCCACTGGTTGATCTTGGTGATGGAACGGTAGCACAGGGATTATCTGCCAGGGACTTGTGAAAAGTGATGCTGGGGTGTGTGAGGACGGGTACTTACCGGGACATCTCCGAGAGGCCCAGTTTGCCATCCCCGTTCAAGTCAAACATCCGTAGCTGTTGGGGACAGAAAGTGGTGCCTGGATTATTTGCTTTGACCTTCTCTCCTGGGAGACCTTGACCCTCCAGCCCCTGTGCTGGAGAGGGAGGAACATGGCAGAGCATGCTCGTGTGTCCTCTGAGGTCGCCTGGAGGCAGGGAGCAGCATGGGCTCCATCAGCAGGGACTTGGCCATGGCTCTCCTCTCCCCTCTCTGAGGGACAGGGCCAACACTGAAGCCCCCCCCCCTTCCAAATTTCCGCTCTCCTGGAGCTGCGGAGGCTGTCACACAAACAGATGCTCTGGTCTTACTCTGGCCCAGGAGCATCTGGCTGAGTGGGAACCTCAGAGAGAAGGTGCTGGGGCCATGAACTGGCATCTCTCTTGCCAGCTGCTGCTGGGAGTCCCTTCTCCCTGGCCTGAAGAATCAGCCAACTAATGACCCTGCAACCCCCAAATGCCACCGATTTGGGTCCCATCCTGTGCCCTGGCCACTTACTATGGTTTGGGTGTACTCTTGGAGCTTGGGTTCATCATATGGTCGGTTCGCCTTCTTCAGCAGATCAGACAGGAATCCCTGGAATATGAAAGGCCTCTTCAGAGCTCCTGACTCAGTCTCTCTGTCCTTGACTCACTGGTTCCTTCAGACAGTCACTTGATCTTGTTTTCTGAAGCCCATTATTTGCATAGCTTGCAGCCCTCATAATTCCTTCACCCCTTAATGCTTGTGGAGTAACCCCAAAGGAGGCAAGAGCTGCTAAATGCAACCTCATCCCATAGGACAGGTGGTAGAAACTGGCTCTGGCTCCTCAGAGAGCCCAGAACACATGCTAAGTCATGCCTGGAGATCCCTGGGTCTAGCGGAGTTTGGTAGACGTACAAGCCAGAAGGCCAAACTGCTGGAATACTTTGAGGATGCCTGTTCTGGGCACTCTGGTTGTACTCTGTGACCTTGCAGCTCCAGGTTGCTGATTTCACCTGGCTGAATATGTCCAACCATTCAGAGCCAGGCCTGAGCATCTCTGATCAGGCCACACGCCCAACTTCCTCACCCAACATCTCCTCCCTCCCCAGGTTCCTTAAACCCACCTTGGGCCTCAGGCCCATTCTTCACCTTTCCACACCCTCCCTGACAAGGCCCATCCTACCTTGAGCTCATTGGCTTCAATGTAGCCGCTTCTGTCTGTGTCATATTTCCGCCAAGCCTGCAATGGGAATGTCAACCTATTCACAAAGATTTATCCACACCTATAAGCTTCCCTCCATCTCCCTTTAACATGCAAGGCTGGGTCTTGATATTCAAGAATATCACAATGGGATGGGGACGTTGAGATGGTTTAGCCCAGTGCCTTCCGTGTTGCAGATGAAGAAACAAGGGCAAGTGTCTTGGCCAAGGTCTCATGGAGGAGAGAAAAAACCTGCTGGGACAGAGTCTCCCTCCTCTAACCGGCTTCAGGATCATCTTGTAACCAGGGTTACAGTTTTCTTAGATACCAGCCAGGCAGATTTTACCAAGACGAGCACTAGGATCTGTGGATCCTGTTTTTGTTGTGGGTATATTGAGTGTCCTCTTACTGTTCTGGAAGCCTCTCATTCTCTGCGTGGGCACTAGGGGCAAGGGTAAGACCCCTCTGGAAGGGGCAGAAGCAGATTTTGGTTACCCTTCACTGTACTGTGTCCTCAACCCCTCATCATGATGCCTGTGACAGCCATGTCTGAAGGTGGAACAGAATTGGTAGTGTAATCGGTTTGTTTAGACTATCCTAAGGGCACTCCCCCATCTTTCTGATAAAAATCATCCCCCCTCCTTTGTTTTTTAGGAAACTACCCCTCTCTCATGCTCAGTACACATGGTTCAAGAAGGGCTGACCAATCTCCAGAGGTAGACATGTGACCTAGGCCTGGACAGTCAGTCCCTCCCTGGATTTTGCTCCATTACTGGTTCTGGGCTCTGATCTGAGTCCCAGTTATTTGGTACATGCATTGGGTCCCTGTGAGAAACCAGAGAACTGCCTGCTGACCACAGCATCTGGAGGATCAAAGAGAAACAGAGCTTCAGCAGGTGATATGGTTCTGACCACCTCTTTCCTCTCTGTTCTGTCCATCTGAGCAGGAGCAGACATTACACAGGAGAAACAAGGAAAAACAGTTGGGATGGTTTCAAAATGTCCACAAATTCTTCACCTCCCTAATTCCCTTCTCCTTGAATGTGGACTGAACTTGGTGACTCACTTCTAATGAATAGCATATGGCAGATGTGGCAGTTGTGGCCTCCAAGATTAAGCCATAAAGACAGTGAGGCTGCCGTCTTGTTCCCTCCTTGGGATCCCTCACTCTGGAGGAAGCCAGGTGCCATGTTGTAAGGACACTCAAGCTGCACTAGAGAAAGATACATGTAGTGAGGACCTGAGGCCTCTTGCCAACAGCCACACGTGACTGCCATCCTGGAGGTGCGTCTTCCAGCCCCAGTCAAGCCTTCAGATGGCTGCTGCCTGCTGACATCTTGACCCTGAGCCAGAGCCACTTGGCTGAGCTTTACCAAATTTCCACAGAAACTGAGAGATGATAAAATGTTTGTTGCCTTAGGCTGGTAAATTTTGGGGGGTAATTTGTTACATAGCAATAGGTAACTAATACAGTGGACATGAAGGAATCTGGTCCCGAGTACAGCTGTCCTGAAACCCAAGCCATCTGGTGGGGAGGAGGGAATAACCGTGTTGGGGGGTGGTGGTGGTGGAAGTGGGTGTATCTGTGACAAAAGGCCCAGAGAACCCTGTTTCCCTAAACTTTGGTCTGTTTTGGTGCCTGACCATAGTTCTTAGATTTTCTTTCAAGTTTTCTTCCCTTAATTTTCATTCCCTTCTCCCCTCGCCCCAAACAGCACACCTAGACACCGGCAACACTGATTTTCTGAGAGTCAGCAGGCACTCATCCTTTTCCCAGATTTGATCTCCTGTATCCCTAACTCCTCCACATCATGCCCTCCACTTAAAAAAATTTTTTTCATTATAGTTGATTTAAAATGTTGTGTTAGTTTTGGTGCACAGCATAGTGACTCAGTTATACATACGTGTGTGTGTGTGTGTGTGTGTATTCTTTCTCATGTTTTTTTCTATTATGGTTTATCAGAGGATAATAAATACAGTTACATGTGCTATACAGCAGGACTTATATAGTTTGTCTATTCTATATACAATAGTTTGCATCTGCTAATCCCAATCCATGCCTGCCCCCCTCACTGGCAACTGCACGTCTGTTTTCTGTGTCTGCAAGTCTATTTCTCTTTCATAGATAAGTTCATTTGTGTCATATTTTAGATTCCACGTGTAAGTGATATCATATGGTATTTGTCCTTGTCTTTCTGACTGACTTCACTTAGTATGATAATCTCTTTCTCCATCCATGTAGCTGCAAAGGGCATTATTTCTATTTTATGGTTGAGTAATATTCCATTGTATATATACCACACTTTCATCTGTCTATGGCATGTCCCCCTTTTATTGTGAGGTGTGTGAGGATCTTTCTTCCATACCCCAAACTAGGCTGTGACTCTCATGGTATAGTCTTGTCTTGTTCAGTTGCTCAATTGTGTCCAACTCTTTGGTATAGTAGTGGCTCAAAAAATTTGATCCTCGTTTTTTAGAAAGTTATGTTGCTCGTAGACTTATTCTACATGAAACTTGGATAGATAGCTTTTGACTTGGGAAGAGAACTTTCTTTGGGGAAAAAAAATGCCCAGTTCCGTCACAATATTCTATCTCATGCTCAGAAAGCCCACTCTTGAGTTAAGCACAAAGAAATATGTGCAGATTTTCAAATATGATGTCACCAACCACCTGCATGCATTGAGTGCTTTAGAATTTGGTTTCTAGGTTGAATCTTGACTGGGAGAAAAGACAGATGCCCCCCAAATTTCCTGGAGGGGATACCCTGAGGGGAGGCTAACCTGAAGGGACTCCAGTGCTCACAGAAAGCAAAGCATTCAGCTGCCTCCAGAGTGAGAGCATCCCAGCGGGTCTGCCTTCCCTCCCTGATCCACCCCAGCCCCGTGATCTCATGCTGGACTTCTCTTCCCTTCCAGCACTTTGTGCTCTGCCATCAGTGGGCCATTATTCTCTTCCCATTCAAGGAAGAGTTCAAGAGACCTGGGCTTTGTGAAATCTCAAAGAAATCCTGAGGTGTCACTAAAATTAGAAATTAAAATGTTGTGCTGAGCAGTGGGGTGGAAACCATCTGAGAGCACAAGGTTTTCAGGGCTACAGAGGGGCCATTTCAGGTTTCCAGCTGATAAGGAAGGAACCAATGGACAACCCCAGGAGGGGATGGTCCTGTAAGGCAGTGGGGTTCCAGGAAACTTGTGGGATGGGGTGGGGATCAGTAGTTATGCTGGGCTTAGCTTAAAGATAAAGACAGGTAAAACATGGAACCATGTCAACTACACAGAAAGAAACCACTGATGATTGGGGGGGGGGGTTGTTTTGCTCCTCTTTAAGCGTCTCTATACGCTGTAAGCTATCATCCCCATTTTCCTGATCATAAGTGAAACAGAGCCAATCTCTGGCTGCCTCCCTATCAAGAAAGGAGCAATCAGGCATAAATGCTCCCTTTTCTTTTCTCTTTTTTGGCCACACGGTGTGGCAGGTGGGATCTTAGCTCTCTGACCAGGGATGGAACCTATGCCCCTGCAGTGGAACCGCAGAGTCTTGACCACTAGACCACTAGGGAAGCCCCTTTTGTATAGACAGAAAATTGACACTCACAAAAGTAGCCCCCTGACAAGTTCTATGTATATGTGACTTCTTCTAGACAGGCAAGGGGGAGCTAAGAACAGAATCCAGCATGTCAAATTACCAGCTTAATGGAATTTTGCCATCTTGAAAAAAACGGGGAAAATCCTTTAAAGCACCATAAAATGAAACCTATATCTAATGCTTAGGCACGCTGCCACTTAAAAAAATGAGTCTTCTACCCTGAGAATCCATTATTTCTAACTGACTTTCTATCCGTGTGGGGAACTCTTTGCCATGAGTGTTTCTGGATTGGCTCTCCAGTCATTTTTAAGCAGTGAATCACAGACAGGAGATTACCGGTGGCTGGAAATGGATTTAACATGACAAATGGCACCTGGAGTTGTGTTGAAGGCCAGTTAGTTAGTTGTCACAGCAGACAGAGTGTGTGTGTGTGTGTGTGTGTGTGTGTGTGTGTGTGTGTGGGTGTGTGTCGGGATGATGAGGGGATGAGTTGAATCTCACCTTGAGGGACACATACGTTGAGTGGCTAGGGTGCAGAGCCCCAGAAAAATAGCAGAAAATATTTGGTAGTTTGCTGGATAAGTAATATATTTGGTTAAACTGTAAGAATTTCCAATTTTTGTAAATAAAGAATGATTAAATATGAGCAGTTTCTCATGGTTCAATCTATTAGTTGACTGTTACCCAGAAGACACTTGAGTTTTGTTTTCCTGTTCACACGAGGATTCAAGAATACTGCAGAGATGGCCACGTCCACTTTGAAGATGGACAGTGAAGCCATGACCACAGTCAAAGATCAAGCCTGGAAGATACTGGAAACTGGAATTCTCACTGGCCTTTTTCAGTTTTAGAATGGTGGCTGAATCCATCCTTTCCAAGAATGCTTCTTGGAACTCTAAATTCCAGGAACACTAATGCTATTGAGTGAGAAGAAAACATGAAAGATTCTAGAAGCAAACGAATGAAACAGGTCTGTTTACTGCAGGATTTCTCAGAGCCTGTAATATGCAAATATCTATGGCAAATACCCAAATGGGAAGCAGTGTGTACACATGATTTCCCAAAGGTACTTTGAAGTGAAGTGAAGTGAAAGTCGCTCAGTCGTGTCCGACTCTTTGCGACCCCATGGACTATACAGTCCATGAAATTCTCCAGGTCAGAGTACTGGAGTGGGTAGCCTTTCCCTTCTCCAGGGGATCTTCCTAACCCAGGGATTGAACCCAGGTCTCCTGCATTGCAGGCAGATTCTTGACCAGCTGAACCACGCAAGGGAAGCAAAAAGGTACTTTACCCAAGCTTACTTCTCACCATATCCTCCACACTTTAATGTGCACACACATCACCTGGGGATTTTGTTAAAATGTAGATTCTGATTCAGTGGGTCACGGACTCGGCATTTCTAACAAGCAGCCAGTTAATGGTGAGTGACACTGATGCTCCTGGTCCACAGACCACACTTTGAGTGCTGAGCTACTCAGAAGGGGTTTGGTATCTTCCAGAGACCATTACTGGGCATTGGGTGGGCCTGTCTCTGAATGTGAGAGAAAGGCAGGCCCCAGTGTGCAAGAGAAAAGGCAGCGCCTTGGTCTCACCTCCATAAACTCGGTGCTGGAGCCCACGTGCTGCCTGAAGCACAGAAGGAAGTTCTCCTCGGTCGGCAGGATCTGTGCCAGCTGTGGGGATCAGAGAGACAGTAACATTACAGCCCTGTCAGGGAAGGATGGAGAACAGCCAGTGCAAGGCAACATGGGAGTCACATTTTGTTCCATTTTTGCTTCCTTCCTTGAGAATAGGGGCTGGCAGCCCTTTAAAGGGGAAGAAGGATTTTCTAAGAAGCGCTTCTGGGTGCCCCCAAGCCTCTGGGTATGAGTAGCTGGAGGGACCAAAAGTGATGCCACTTTAAAATGCATGTATTAGGACTCAAAGGAATACTTAATGAATGATTCCATAGATACACAAGTCTAGAAAATGCAAAGCAATCTGAGATGGGTGGTTGCTGGTGCTCAGAGGACCACCAGGGGGTGGTGGAGATGCTGTATTTTGATTGCGGCTATATACAGCTGTCTCAACTCATGGAATTTTACAGTTCGAATTGATGCTGCTTACTGTATATTAACTATACTGCAAACAAATCTGGTTTTTAAAAAAATGCAGGATGTGCTTCCCCACCCCCCCGCCCCCGCCACCTTCTCTGCTCCCAGCATGCTGGATTCACAGGCAAATCCTAATCAGTCTCCGTTAAATGTAATAATCTCATTTCCCTGGCCAGTGATTGGCTTTTGGGTAGGAGTGACCTAGTCTTGGCCAATGAAATGTGAGGGGAGGTCTGCTGAGGGCACTCCTGGGAAAGGTTTCCTTGCTTTTATCAGAGACCAGTGAGGTGGGCCCTTTCTGCATCTGAATGTGATGCCTAGAACTGCTGTAGCTAGCTTTCTTAACCAGCCTGAGGATGAAGCCATTGTGGGGCAGAGAACAGAACCAGGAGAACTGCAGAGAAGCCAGGCTGGAGACCTGGCCTCTTTCACCACGCACCAACCCTTCTCACGGCCTTTCTTCTTAGGAGTCTCTCACAGTTTAAGCCAAGAGTCAGTATATTACAGCCTATGAGCCAAGTCTGGCTCTTCATCACCCTCAAAAGGGTCCTCTGTGTACTAGCAACCACCCATCTCAGATTGCTTTGCCTCTCTGTAAAGAAACTTGCATTGGAGCATGGCAGGGCCCATTTATTTACATACTGTTTGTGGTGGTTTTTGTGCCACAGTGGCAGAGTTGAAGAGTCACGACAGAGACTCTACAGCTTGGAAACTCTGAAACATTGACTGTTTAGTATCTTTACAGAAAAAGCCTGCTGACCCCTGGTTTAAGCCCAGTTGAGTCAGGATGTTCCAACACCTGCACTTTAGGCATCTACAGTGGATGGTCTTGGTGCCTTTTGCAGATCACCTTTAACTAGGCTGGTGGCCATCCCTCAGCTGCTGAGAAGGCTGTGAGCTAGTGGCTCATAGCTTCCCCCTGCAGAACTGCCCCCCACCAAACGGGCTGCCTCAGCCATCCTCCCCTCCAACCCCCATCCTGGAGGGGGGCAGCCTGCATCCAATACCTGATTGACATAGGGGTTCAAAGGACCACCCACCCTACTACCCCTTACTTCAAAGTGGGACCAGTTTTGTGGCACAATCCACCCTCCAGAGGCCCCCATGAGATCAGCTGAGACCACACCCTTGCTTAGCTTCTTCCTCTGCCCTTTCCTGCTGTTCTTTCTTCCCTTCTCTTGAAGTCCTACCCAATGGAATCTCTGTCTCAGTATCTGCTTCCAGGGCACTGACCTAAGGCACCGTGGTAACCAGTCCACCCCAGAAGAACTGTGTCCTCCTTTGTGCTCCCAGTTGTCATTCTGGGTCACTTGACCATGGGTTGCAAACTGACCTCCAGAAGAGTTTGGTTAGGCCTGCACACATGTGTACATGTATATGTGTATGTATAAGTGTGCATATGAAGAGTGAAAGTGTCACTCTCTCAGTTGTGTCCGACTCTTTGCGGCCCCATGGACTGTAGCCTGCCAGGCTCCTCTGCCATTGTTAAACAGGAAGTCGTTAGACTGAGGTGGTCTTAATGCCTTAGTAGCCTGCATAGGCAAACCAAAATCTAAACAACCAACCAAAACAGCCAACTAGGCTTTCCCAAATAATGTAACCACTTAGACTATAGCCAGTCAAAGAACTTCTTTGTTTGCTACTGTCTCTTTGTAGAAGTCTCCCTTAGCTTCTGTTGGTAGAGGGTTCCTAACTATTTCAGGTTGGTACTGCCCCATTTGAATTGATTTTTGCTTAAAGAAACTCTTAAAATTTTTAATATTGCTCAGTTTATCTTTTAGCAATATGTATATATCTATGCATATCAAAATGTATGTGTGTATATATATAAATATGTTATACATATTACATATGTAAATTATACACACATACACCCTCCTTTGGATGCCTTCAGGTGGGGCACGAACTCTCCTACTCCCCAGTCCTCACCCTGTCTTCTGTCTTAAGTTCATCACACACTTACAGTGCCTATTGGACCCTGAGAGCACTAAAGTTCTTTATCCCTGTCTTAGGCCAATATTTGTTCCTCTTTCTTTGTGAGATAAAGAAAAAGCTCCATCTGTTCTCTTTGATCAGCCTGAGTGCTAGGGGCTTTAAGACCACCACCTCATCAGACTCCTGGAAGGATGCTCGTGCATGGGAAAGATACAAGCAACTGATGACCCTTCCCATGTAGCTCTTAGCAACTAGGACTCGGGTCTGATAACTATAAGCAGCTTAGACACTAGGACTCACCTCCGCCATCTCGATTTTCCCATCTGAGTTCTTGTCATACTTCTGCATGAATTCCTTCATCTTCTCCCCTAAGTTGTCACTCTTTGACACCTGCAGAAAGACAAAGAGGACTGATTTTGCCACTAGGTCCCCTTCAAACCAGGGATCTCTCACCCTTTTGGTGTGGCAATGATAGGGAGTTATTTTGCACCCCAAATATGCAGGTTGAACCAGTGCTCTCTCTGAGTAATCAAAGCTGCACCCTTTCCTTTTCAGGGTCTTCCTTTTCACTGTTCTCTTCTTTGAGGCTTGTGCATGCCTGTTAAGGTGCTTCAGCTGTGTCTGATTCTTTGTGACTCTGTGTACCATAGCCCACCAGCCTCCTCTGTCCTTGGGATTCTCCAGGCAAGAATACTAGAGTGGGTTGCCGTGCCCTCCTCCAGGGGATCTTCCTGACCAAGGGATTGAACCCGAATCTCTTCTGTCTCCTGCCTTGGCAGGCAGGTTCTTTACCACTAGTGCCACCTGGGAAGCCCTCTTTGAGGCTCCATCACATAATTTTCAAAGGGGAACAGGACATGTGGAGATGCTGTGTACCACATAGGTAAACACACCCTCTGCCTTTGGAATGGATTAAATGATAAGTCTGTCAGAAGGGTGAGGATTTATTCTCATTGTAGATGTGAGAACTCAGGTCCCAACATTTTACTGAGGCAGCTTCTAATAAGCCCAGCTTATTGCAAGGCCCCCTAGTAGGTTCTAGGCACTCCACCAGAGCAAGGGGAATTGCTCATTTTCTTCTTTAAAGACTAACTGGCAATTCTACAATGCTTTTCACTGTGATTTTAGGCCAGGAAGAATGTGAAAAGAAAGTCTATATTAGCTGAGGGGTCATTTAAATAGTCCACTAGATGAGTGTGACTACTAAAAAGCATAGAACTTCAAAAGTTCTGTTGGGCCTTCATCACCTAACTTAAATTTAAGCCCTTCTTGAAGTTCTCAGAGCTTCTCTTGGTTTGGGGTGCTGCTGATTGATTATTGGCATTAACAAGCTCTTCCTTATCCTTAATCAATGATGAATTGTTTTGGCATTTGATGCCTTTTCTTTGTTTCACTGAAGGTTTTCTAGTGGATGTGTGTTTCCTAGGATTGGGCCTAGAGGAATTCTACTAATTCTTACAGTCTTTTCTGAATCCCTTCTATTGTCTTTTTTTTTTTTTTTCTTCAACCTTTGGGACTGGTCTCAATTTACCAATATGTGTTTGTTTATCAGTATTTATTGCTTTACATTTATAGATGTGCATGGAATGATCCTAGACCCTTATCGCAAGAAAGGGTCTATTTATCCTATTTACATTTCACAACAATCCCCATGAAGTTAGTAACCTGTCTGTTTTACACACAAATGGAGACTGAGACGCAGTGGCTTCTCCTGAGGTCACCAGTTAGTATAGCCAGAACGTGAACTCATGATTCCTGTTTCCAAGACCAGTATTTTTCCTGCCATGTAACAGCTGCTCTGAGAACCAGTCCAGGATGATGTTAATTGAGAGTGTTGTTGACAGACTTGAAAATCACCCCTGATGCCATCTGAGGAAGGGAATGACTAAGAGAAGGATTTCAGATTTGAAGCACTTCATAGAATCACATTCCTCCATCTACCTCATGATCCCAGAACCAGCTGAGAAGCCTGTGTTTTCCATGATCTGGGCTTCATTATCCTAGTAATGAGGAATGATAGAGGACTGTTGATAAACAAACCCATGAATCACCTCCACCACTTAAGCCCATGCCTTGAACATCCTCCTCATTGGGGCCCACTGCTGAGCTCAGAACCGAGTGCTCATCAGTGCGCTTGTGACTCATCTCCTGAAGGCTCCATGAAGACTTGCTAATAAGCAGTGGATTAGCCAGCAGACACGCATAAGGGGAGAATGGAGAGACCCTCCTGTGAAAAGACCCACAGGAGCTGGGGGGAGGGAGTTGGTCTGACTCCACGTATTTGAGAACCAGACATGAGAATCACAGTGGACCAGCTCCAGTCACCTTACCTTTTCAATATGTCAGAGGCCCCCCAAAAGGCTTTAGTGGCCAGGAGTGCCAGGTTGGCACCAGGAGGAACAAGGTACCTGCCGTTAAGGGGCTGGGATGCGATTTGGAGTCATTTCAGGCCATGAAGGGCAGTCTGACACCTGCACAAATGAGCCAGTGCAATCCAGCTCCGATCCTGGTTTGGAGCAATCCTCCATTCTCCTCTAAGCCCTTGCTGAGGTTCCAGCCTTGGTTGGTCTAGAACAGTGGTTCTTAAGTGGGGACAATTCTGCATCCCCTGAAGGGGATATTAGCAGTGTCTGGAGACACTTTTGATTTTTGATTGTCACAGTTTGGAGGGGTGTTACTAGGATCTCATGGGTAGAGGCCAGGGATGCTGCTAATCATCCTACAATGTCCAGGACAGCCCTCCATGATAAAGAGTCATTTACCCCAAATATCAGTAGTGCTCAGGCTGAGAAACTCTAGTCTTGAATAAAGGCACTGGAAACCCCCTAGGCATCCAATCTTGAGTTATGACCCCTCTAAGCATATTAGGTAGACTATGGACTCTTCCCTGGGAAAAAATAATTTTTATAGACACAGACACAAAATTGTGCAGTTTTGGGGGCATTTCTCAACCTATGGTACCCATGAACACCCCTCAATTCCAGACACCCAAGGATAGTGAGGTAAAGTACCCTTTTTAGGGAGTATATCAATTTTTAAAATCCTTCCAAATCAAAGAAAAACTCTAAGGGTCAAGACGAGAGATGTCAGGCTGCTGATGGAATGCATGACCTAGGACAGATAATGCTCAAAGCCATGGTCAAGATGACAGAAAATTCCAAGCAATGGGAGAGGGGACTGGGCTTACCATGCCAGAGCCTTTTCTTGCTTTCTCCAATTCTTGGAAGAAGTTTTCTAACTCTTTACCTTCAATATACCCATTTCCTGCAAAGATAGCAAAGGAAAAAAAAGGCAATGAATCTCCAAGCTAAACAGTAAGACTTACAGTGGGTGGGGTGGGGAGGTCGGGGGCTTCATGGAGAACTTATTCTCCTCACTGGTCATCAAGCAGGTGTCTGGGCCAACCCTGGACTGTTAGGGATGTGGGTCCTGTCCTCCAGGCATTTGCAACCGTAGAAATCCAAGATTAATAACGGTGTTATCTTTGGAGTAAACGTTTGGTAGTCAGAAAACATTGGGAGGGGCCAGTGTCAGGACCAGGCCGGCAGAGGGAGCAGGGGCTGGCCGCTGGCCAGCCATACCAGCTGGGCAAGCAGCAGGAGCTGGAGCTCTAACAGGGGACTACAGGTCATCAGTCTTAAGGTTTGTGAGCAGGTGGCAAGCCCTGGTCACCAGGGTGGATTGGGTCAGAGACAGAACTTGAGTCTTTGGTGTACTCAAGTTGGAGGCTATACTGAATTGAAGATTGTCCACCTGGAACTCAGAATGTGACCTTATTTGGAAATAGTGTCTTTGCATATGTAATTAGTTAAGATGAGATCATACTAGCCCTAAATCCAGTGACTGATGTCCTTAAAAGAAGTCCACGTGAAGACACAGAGAGATACTCAGGAAAGGAGGCCACTTGAAGAGAGGCAGAGATCAGAGTGGTACATCTCCAAACTAAGGGGTGCTGTGGGTTGTTAGCCACTACCAGAAGCCAGGAGAGGGACATGGAACATGTTACCCCTCAGAGCCTGGAACCAGCCCTGCCTACACCTTGATTTGGGGCTTTGAGCCTCCAGGACTGTCAGAGAATAGATTTCTGTTGTTTTAAGCCACCCAGTTTGTCATACTTTGTTATGGCAGCTCCAGGAAACTGATGCAGAGGGAAGAGTGGAAGGAGAAAGGCAGGGTGTCTGTCCCATCGGATGGGGGCACCTGATGTTTTTAAAAAAACTCCCCAGGTGATTTTCATGCCGATAGCAAGATTTGGAAACCACTGGCTAAAGGTCAAGTTCCAAATCTCAACTAAAGCAGTTGAGGAAGTTTCTCATCGAGAGTATTCAACTTGCAAAGGAAAGGAAGGTGGTAGCGTGTGTCAAGGGCACACGTTGTTACAAACTAAACAAAGAGAATAAAGAAGAAGTATTTACCCTGGCCTTGGCGGGGCTTTTGGGAGGGTGGAGGGGGATGTCAGGGTTGGAGTGTATGTTCTTCCCAGCCTCCCCTCCAGCGTCCCATGATAATAAGTAACCTTTCCGGCGCCCTCTAGTGGGAAAAATGCCACGATATGGAGAGTATATGGAGGGCATCATGTGAGATATATTATGTATTTTTATCTGCAGGGAAAAGATACCATTGTCACTGCGGGTGGAGGGGTAGTGCGTAGTGGGGAAAAAATTGAGTTTCCTTTTTCCCGTAGGCTAGGGTGGTCATCTTTCTTCTAGGATGTTCTACAAAGCTTCTTAGGAGAGCTGGAATTTCACGAGTGTGTGCCTACTGCCTGTGAGGCCAGATGGAGTGGGGCAGTGGAAAGGGGGGCGGGGTGAAGGGCTTTCTAGACAAAAAGTGGACAGTGACTCTGAGTTGGAGGAAGCAGTACTTCTTGTCTCCCTGGGTCGCTCCCTGCCGTGATCTGGCTGTTCTTCTATTTCTCAGGCAGGAAGCTGGGCTCACCGCTGGGTCCAGGAGAAGCCCGGGGCTGAGGTTGGAGTGGGGTGCTGTGTGTGGAGCTCGTACAGTGAGCACGCACTGGGGTTAAATGTAGCAGAGGCCTCAGAGGTGGGCTGGCCCAGGGCCGGATGGACATGCGAATCAGTGCCTGTGAGTCTGTTTCATGAGTGCACGAGCAGGAGGCTGAAATAACTTTGGGGCTGCTTGGACCGCGTGGGCAGGAAGGCCTCGCTGAGAAACCCCAGCTGCCAGCAGAGGCAGGAGAGGGCCCGGAGCCGGCCAGCGCCCCCGTGAAAAGAAACTCCTCCTTGAGACCGACTTGTGCAGCCTGGGTGGCAGGGGGCTGCATGACCCCTCTTGCCACCAGCGCCTCATTCTGTGCAGAGGGACAGAAATGTGGTTCAATTCCACAGCCTTTGTTTTTTTTTGAACTGAATAACAGTTCAGCATTGTGGGAACTATAGCCAAGTTTAGATATAGGCCTGTTCCTCAAGAGCATTTAATGGTCTCCTGGGGTGAGGGAGCCACACAAGAACAGAGGTATCTACCAGCTGAAGGGAGAGGGTGAGGAGCAGAGATAGGTAGGCTGCAGGGGGCAGACAGGCATCCTCCGTCACCAGGGAGGAGGGGCCTCCGCTACCCTGGCTTCCCTCAGAGCCACTCCCTGCCCATCAGGCAGGAGGCACCTGTTATCCAAGGCGGGAGTAGGGGACAGGTTGGCCTACCAGCTTCCAGGGAGGACTTCAACACTAGGCAGGTGGTTTGCTTTTCCTATGACCATCTTATATGGGGGTGGGGTGGCTGGCCCCCCCACAGATCTCGCGGATTGGCATTGATAAGGATGTGGTTAACAGAACAACCATCACTTCTAATCTCCACACCAAACCACATCCTGTGAACATTAGGGAGGGGCTCTGGGTGGAGCCAGGGACCCTGCATCCCTCCTCACTCTAGGGTTGCTGCCATTCTTCACCACCACTGTTCCGCGGTTTCCCCAAATTCTGAAGTGGGTCAGCGCTTCTTTACAGTTAATCTGACCACAGACACTTGGAAAACTTTGACTGAAGAATGCCCTGCCCCACGGTGGAAAGGGGTTTGTTTCTCACTGACGTTTGTGTATACAGATCTTCTGAGAATTGAACAGGTAAGAAGAGCCTGAGTAAGAGCTGTAAGTCTATCACCATTTCTGTGACTGTTCATGTGATGTTGAGCCAGTCAGTCTCTCTGAACTCTTGATCTTTCTTTATCTCTAAAATGGCTGTAACTGTTTATGCTCAAAACTACTTATGCTTTTTTTTTTTTAAAAAAAAAAACTTTAGAGAGTCATTGTGACAGCCATACAACATAAAGCTGTGATAGCATTCTGGAAAATGTAAAATCTCACATAACTTAAAAGCATCATTTTATACTCTGTGCTCTTAAGGTCTTCCAAACCAATCCATGGCTGTAAACTCTTTGGCCCAAAGAGTTGCAGCATTACTGCTCAGCTTCAGAATCCTGGTTCTCAGCTCAGGCTAGGTATTAGAATCATCCAGAAAGCTATTAAACCCGCACCATTGCCTGGGCCCCACCCCCAGAGCTCCTTATTTAATGGGGTGGGGGTGTCTTGTTGGCATGTTTTCAAAGCTCTCTGGGCAGTTGTGAGGTGCAATCAGGATTAAGGACTGCTTTAGAGTGGCCTGTCTCAAATTTTAAGGTATGTAAGAATTACCCGGGGAGCTTGTTAAAATGAAAGTTCTAATTTGGCAGGTCTGCAGTATGAGAGCTTGACGTCGAAGTGTGGTCTGTGGAATGGGAACACTGGAATTACGTGGTAGCTTGTTAGAAATGCAGAATCCCAGGCCCCACCCCGGACCTGCTGATCAGAATCTGCATTTTAACAACGTAGGAGCACGAACATTTGAGAACCACTGCTTTCGAATGTGAGCTCTTCTCCCTAGAGAGACCATGCCTTTGATTTCACCTTTGAGGTGAGGTGGAGGGCTGGCGTGAACCCCGAGGTGGTAGTCCAGGGTTTCATTTTAAGTGACAGCGCCTCTCTTGACAAGAGTGGCCTAGACCAGCACTATTCAGAAAGTGATCAGGACCTGATGGTGTCAGTATCACCTGAGAGCTTGTTAGAAATGCAGATTTCTAACCAACCCCAGACTGGCTGAATCAGAATGGTTGGGAGTGAGGCCGGAAAATGTGCTCTTGAGCCAGCCCTCCTGTATGCTCCAGTTTGAGAAGCATGGACCTGGGGCTGTGGCAGTGAGTGCTCACCAATCTGTACTATTCTATGTTCCTTCTGTTTAAGGAAATCAAGGAGGGCAGTTAGGCAGTTTCAAGTTAGCTGCCCAAGAAAGCATCCAGAAGGCCATGCCTCCTGGCTCGCTGTCAGGAGCTCAAATTTATGAAAGGGCAAGTAACCCTCTACCCTCAGCCCCGGTTTTTTTTTGGGACACATCTCACCCTTTGTGGCAAGAAATGGGCTTCCTCTGGCTCTGCTCCAGTATTAATAATATGCCTTTGCACGGTGTATACCATTTAAAGAGCTCTCCAATTCCTGTCCCATCTGGTCTTCAGGACCCTGCCAGGTAAGCAGACGGGTGCTATCGACCTCATGTTAGAGAGAAGGAGTTTGAGGGGAAAGAGACTGAATCACAGCTTACAGCCTGTTTTCCTTTGACTCGCTCCAGGGATGACCTCTGTCCATATCTCTGTCTTACTTTGGTTTCTCTCTTTGTCAGTCTTACATAGACACAGACAGACGTCTCCCAGAGGCTCCTGGGGGAAGAACCCAGTGCGCACAGCTACTGGATGAATATTCAGACACTTGACTTTATCTGTGTTTCTGCGCTGAGCTGCTTCTGGAACACTCGCTCTGGAGCTGGGTCCCCCGAAGCTGTGGACATCTGGCAGCCTAATGCTGGGCCAACTCCCAGGGGTGGAGGCCAGAAGGATGGGACAGATTGGGCGAGAGAGGAGGGAAGGCAGGGGGCGGAAGCCAGAGGCCCCAGCTGGGACTGGCTGGGCAGAGGTGGGATCTGATGCAATCTGCCAGGACAGCCCTGTGGGTCAGAGCTGGAGAGGCTCAGTTCTTGAAGAGCTGCACGCCTGCTCTATTATTATTATTCTGGCTCCCTGGGTACTAGAAGAGATTTCCCCAAGAGGTCTCCTTAGCCCTGGAAACCTCCCCCAGGGGCTCAGCTACTGAAACTACTCAAGTCTAGAGGGAGATAAACAAGGTAAGTAGGACAGAGATGTGGGATCGCTGGTGGCTGCCCTGGTGAGGCGGGGCAGGCTGAAGTGTCTTGTTTGTGCAAACATCCCCATAGTTGCCTCCCTGGGGAGCCCCAGCTCTTCTCAGACACAGCTGCCTCCCCACTCAGCTGGCACCATCACCCCCGGAGAGGCTGGGCCATGGGGCACGAGTCCACACCAAGGGCACCCTGTGCAGTGCTGGCATGCTGCAGACATCATACCAAAGGATACTGCAGGCAAAACAAACAGGGGACTTGGGAGTGAAAGCGGAGGTGGGGGGTGCTTATTCTCAGGGCTTACCCAGGTGGGGCGGGACGCTGCTCCCAAAGAACCCCAAATCCCGACCTCAGGCACAAATGGGACACATGGACCCCACAGAGAAATACCGACAGGGTTAAAAGAAAACTACCCTCAGACAGCGCTGGCTCCCTCCTGATATCAGACCCCTCTGACTTTAATATTCCAAGAAGCAGTCATTTTTATAAATCCTACAGTCATCTTTGTGAACAGCACAGTTGTGTTGCACAGTAACAGTTGTCATGTCTGTGTAAATGCCTAGGTACAGGATACTCTGTAACCCTTTCTGGGCAAGTCTTTTTTTTCCTTTTATTGAGTTTGATTGGAGTATAGTTGCTTTACATTGTTGTATTGGTTTCTGCTGTGCAGCACAGTGCATCAGTTATACATATATCCACGCTTTTTTAGATTTCCTTCCCATTTAGGTTACCACAGAGCATTGAATACAATTCCCTGTGATCGACAGTAGGTTCTCATTAGTTACCTCTTTTATACACTGTGCTGTGCTTAGTCGCTCAGTCGTGTCCGACTCTTTGTGACCCCGTGGACTGCAGCCTGCCAGGCTCCTCTGTCCATGGGGATTCTCCAGGCAAGAACATTGGAGTGGGTTGCCATGCTCTCCTCCAGGGGATCTTCCCAGCCCAGAGATTGAACCTAGGTCTCCGGCAATGCAGGCAGATTCTTTACCGTCTGAGCCACCAGGGAAGCCCTACTTTATGCACAGATGTCTTCTTTTCAGTATTTCAAAAGCCTTCTTCATTTAGAATTCCAGTGCAAGCTGCCCAGGCCTCTCTCCACCTCTGAGAGGCACTGCTGTTCCGCTTTCCTCAGCTTCCCCCTTCAGGGACACAAGCTCATCGGTGACTGAGAGCTGGCCTGGCCGCTCTCCGTCTGGCCTGGCGGGCCAGTGTTCCCTGTAGGGGGTAGGCTGGGAGGATGCTTCTGTTATTACCCCTGCAGAGAGAGGTGAGAAGACTGGGCAGGGCCTTCCTTAGTTCTTGGTGGTCCTCCCTGTCAGTCATTTTCAGTCCTTGGGACCACACCATATGGAACAAGGCTCAGGCCCTGTGCAAGGCTTTGAGAGCCTCCCGCATCACCAGGGCCATCTGGAGGCAGACAGAGGCCTAGAAAACTCTGGGCAGAGGCCCACACTTGGAAAGAGAGATGTATTTCTTTTGGGGGGCAGTGCAGATACAATTATTTTCCTCTTGTCTCTTTTTATTATTTTGCTAATTATACAAGAAACACAGGCTCTTGTAAAACACTATAGAAATTAACATCAAAAGTTAAAGAAAATGCCATTTAATTTGACATCATCTACTCTGCAGAGAAGACCACTATTGTTATGTTCTTTCCAATATTTTCCATCATACTTGTTTCATTAGTAGTACAAATGGACTCATACTATGATAGTGTCGTGCTGCAATTTAAAAAAATGTCGGTAATACATCTTGGACGTTTTTCCATGTCAGTATAAAAGGCCCATCTCAGTCCCATTGGTTGTATAATATTCCACTGTAGAGATTAGAGGATTTATTTTCCTGTTCACTAGGGAAGCACATTCTTTCTCAAAAGTTCAGTATCTCAAATAACTTGGTAATAGACCCCTGTGTTCATATACCTTTATGTATATGCATGAGTATATCCTTGTAGGATGCTCCTTGGGATGAGTGGGATTCCCTGCATTGACCTGTGAATGTCTGTTGGCCTCTGGGAGAGAAAGTATCCCCATGCTTGCATCAGCTTCCAAAGAGTAGCGAAGGCCAAGGGCAGATCTTGGCTCCTCACAAACCCCCTCCTGATGGTCAGCAGAATAGGAGCCTGGTGGCTGTGTGGTCAGAACCACAGACAGGCCAGTGTCAGCTTGGAACTGGGCATCTCTCTGAAGCCTGAATCTTGCACAGTGAGAAAGGTTCTGACAAAGAAGTGACCAGGAAACAATAGAACAGCGGACTCAGTCATGTAGGGCACGTAAAGGTTGCTCAGCCAGGCTCACAAGAGTGCGCTCAGCTGCCATCCTCTTTACCTCTGCCTTTGAGAGATGACACCTGAACCCTTCCAAGTGCATGACCTTTGTTGGTCACTGAGGAGGAGTGGGGAGGGGGACTAGGAGAGGATTCCTGGGTCCCCCACCCTCTCACTTTGCGATGTGGTATTGTGAAAAGAGTGGTGCCTCTTTGAGTCCCAGTTTCCCCCTCTCCAGACACCTGCTCCTTCCTTTCTGCACCACAAGGCTGATGATAATCTTGAAGATACTCTCTTTGTGCAAAGTCACCAGGATGATGGCTTTTCCTCCTTGTTAGAAATGGGCCGAGTTAGGGTTAGATCCCCTGCCTCGTCCTCACTCTCCTCAGAGTCCAGCTTCTCCTGTGGACTCCTGGTCTCTGTTTACTAGAGTCCGGGAGGGGTGGGTCGGTGCTCCCTAGTGGCTGGGACTAATTGGGCTCCAGTGGGCTCCCTCCAGGGACCTGGTGAGCTGAGTCTTCCCAGAGGTCTTTAACTCTGAGTGGCAGGAGAGTCGGGAAGAACCCCAAGATAAAAACAGAAGCCAGAGTTAGTAAGAGGAGGCCCGGCCAGGGCAGGGAGTACCTCAGGGGTGAGGGGGAAGCTCACTGGCAGCCTTGAAGAGTTCAGGAACGGGGGAACAGATAGGGAAGATCCAGAGCAAGGTGACCCACAGGATAATTCTAGGTCCTTTAGTGGAATTTCAGTTTCTACCTCATGATTTTCTACCATCTCTGGCATTTTAATCTCCTATGCTTTCCTTCTCTGTGAGGTCCATGGTCCCTCCTTGGAACTTCCCTGAAGCAGTGATCAGAGAGGGCAGTGGGATGCCAAGTGGGACAATGAACCAAGAAGCAATCTAGCTCCCTTTCATGGAGGAGCAGAAGGGAGCCAGAGTCACAATGGTTTGGGAGTCTTTAATGATTCTTTGGCCTCATGCTAGCTTAGCTATGCTCCAGCCATGTGAAGGACCCCTTCCTGGTATTAAAGGAACTGCCTAGCATCTCCAAGGCTGGGTCAGGGGCTCTTTTGTGAGTGAATGGCAGGGGAAGCAGGTGTCCAGAAACCAGAGTGGGGATATAAGCACTGGCCAGGGGCCACTTTGCTCCGTGACCTGAGAAAAGTCACACTTCATGTCTGTTCCCTCATCCACATGAGGAGAGGCATGATCTGCCCAGAGCCTCTCTGTGTGGAACTCAAGAAGGTGTGATTGTGTTTTGAAAAGTACAAAGTCGCAGACAAATGTGAGGGTTTGCCTGATTATCGAGAGTGCTATTGGTTGTCCCTGTGAGAACAGGGGGAGAGGAGAACTGTGGAGTCCTCTGTTTATAGCTGACTCATCTGGCAGGAGGCTGGTGGTATAACCTTGGCCACTTGGTAACTTTCCTTGTATCATGCAAGTTTCTGGTGCAGATAGACTGGCAGGAGAAGCCTTAGGGACTGTCATGTCACCTGGAATATGAGACAATCTTCTCACAGCGCTGAGGCTTCTCCCTTGCCCCCGAGGGAGTTTTATGGCACCAGCCATGGACTGGAGACACAGCCCCTCCTTAGCCCCATTTTACAGATTGAACAATCTACCCTTCTCCTTCAGTAATTCTTAGGCAGATCAGATGGCCTCTCACCCCCAGATTTCTTGTTGGCTCCTAGGGAACAAAACTTCACTCAGCATCATACCCATTAACCCCTGCCTCTCCACAGCACTCTGGTGCAAGGCACCTGTTTAGCCACCTTTCCATCCATCCTGCTGAGGCAAGGAAGGGAAAGGGAGAAGAATGGAGGGACCCTCCACCTGATCCTCCTTCTGGTTCCCACCCCCGTTGCTCTCAGTCCCAGGATAAACACCCTGGACCACCATCCTGCCAGTGGTCTGAGATACCAGAACATTTCAGATGCCCACCCCAGGCAGGACTTCTGAGAAGGAAATAAGATCACTTAAGTTGGGGGGGCGGTTTAGTCGCTAAGCCGTGTCCGATTCTTGTGACCCCATGGACTGTAGCCCGTCAGGCTCCTCTGTCCATGAGATTCTTCAGGCAAGAATACTGGAGTGGGTTGCCATTTCCTTCTCTGGGGGGAGTGGTAGAGAAAAAGTCTCTATTGATATCTGAAGCCTCTAAAAGGGGACCTCCCTTTATGCCTAAGTCAGACCATCCTAGACCCTTGGGATCCCTAGAGCCAACTTCCAAAGGTCATTCAGTCCAGCCCTTGGTTTTTGGTTAGTCAGTATCAAGACCACATAGACCAGAGGGTCAGTCACTGAGGCAATTAAGATGGTGCCTCCCCTGACCCAGAGAAGGAAGGAGTCACTCAAAGCACCCAGGATTAGCATCCTGAAAGAATGCGTCAGGCTGGCACCCCAAGCTTGCCCCCCACCACACCCACTGCTGCTGTGAGTGGGACCTGCATGTCGGTGAGGGATGGAAAATGGCAGAGGAAGCCCAGGGGATGCTCACTGCCCGGCTGTCCTCTCCATTCCTCCTCATACCAAACAGGCTGGGGAGGCCAAGGGTGTCCCTTCAGCACCCCCCAGCTTGCCCCAGCCCCTGGACCCCTACTTGGCTAACCTGGTATTCAACAAAAGGGGAACTTGGGGGAAGAAATGAGTGGGCTTCTGAGACCTGTGGCTGCAGCCGCGGAAGGCAGGCTGTTACCTTGAAGGGGAAGGTGGGGGAAGATAAAATGGCAGGGGGAGTCTTGGGGAGCCTTGCCAGCACAGGCGTCCTGTCTGGGAAAGCCCAAACTTGCCCAGAATGAGGCTGCAAAAGCCGGTGGGCTCTGTCAGGGGAGAAAAGTTCCTGACAGTTGTTACTGGGCCGCGAGGTGTCTCCCAAACTCAGGACCCCGACCTCAGCAGGTTCTGCGACCAAAACATGCCCTGGGGGCAATCTAACACCTGCCCACCTCATCACTGACCCCTTCCCTCCCCTGCAGGTCCCCTAGGGGCGAGCGGGCACACGAGTTGGAGCTTTACTGACCGTCTGCATCGAAGTGCTTCCAGATCTCCAGGAACTGGGTCGCCGTCAGCTCGGCCAGGTGCAGGTAAGGTGGCTGCTGCTGTGGGCCAGCCATGGCGAGCCGCTCAGAGACCTCAGGCAGCACCGCGCTCTCCCTGTGCGCCGGTTCCGCTCCGGCACTCGCCAGGTCTTGCGCGCCACGCTGCCTTTATATACAATCCGGAGGCTGCGCCCGCGCCCCGCAGCCAGCAGAGGGCGCGCGCGCTCAGAGAATCGGCCTGCGTCTCAGCGGGGCGGCGGCCGCCCAGGGTCTCTGCAGGGGTTTTCTGGGTGGGGATGCCTGTCTGTGCTGAGACAACTCTGGACCTGGACAGGGAGAAGGCTCTCAAGTGCAAAGGAGAGGTTGCCCTTGCCTTCCCTCTCCCTTTCTCTGATCATCTTGAGAGCAGCCAGCACGTACATCACTAGCAGCGGCAATAATAAATAACTGTGGTAACACCACCACCACCAACAGTAGTAATAATAAAAGTTTGACAAATCTTTAGCCCTGGCACTTCGGAGTCCTCTAGGACTCTCTCATATGTTGTCTCGTCTGACCCTTCCGCAGCAGGAAGACGAGGGACCACTTTTCTGATAGGGGGACTTGAGACTTCAAATGACTTGCCCTACCCAGCTCTCTTTCCTTGCTATCATGGTCCCTTAATGGCCAAGGCCTGGGGAGAAATGGAGGTTATCTAGGCTTTACTGGGGTTGGCTGGAATCCGCCACCCTCAGGGAGAATCCAGCGACCCCCAGGGAGTGGAGGAGGTGCTTCCACTGATTGCCCTCACCTGGGTACCTCCCTCCACCCTCTGATGCCTGCTAGCACCTGGGACAGGACTTGGGGGCTTTCAAGCCCTTGTCCATGAACTAGATCCTCCTGTCCCAGGTCTTAGCCACGCCAACCTATGGGCATCATGGGAATTTGCTGAGGCTGGTGGGCCCAGAGGGTCCCACATTGACCTAGGAATGATCTGAAAATGCTGGTCTCAGAGAAGATGGAAGCAGCTGCTGAGGGTACAGCTGGAGAATATTGACAGGTCTCCCCAGCCGGTAACTGGGCTCCCTCCCATTCCCCTGGGGGGCCTGAGCCTGGGGGCTGCCCTGTCCTTGTGAGCCATCACCCCCGAGTGGCAACTTGTCCCCACCTTTTTGTCCTCTCCCGCTGAGTGACTGAGAAATGAATTGATGCTCATTAGCATGTGCTAATGAGTGTTAGCTGAACTGCCTTCCAAAGGAAGAGCAGAGGCAGGGAGGTGAGAATGAAAAGGAGGTCACCAGGGGAGAGAGGAACACCAGGAGGAGACTGAGGGGCAGGCTGCCCCTTAGGGAGGGATGAGCCCTGAGTGAGCCTGAAAGAGGCAACACAATGAAGATTCCAAAACCACTTGTTTTTTTTTTTTTTTTTTTTGCCTAGCACAAAAGTGTTTAGAATTACTTGCAGGAACAGAGTAAGAGAGAGAAGTTGTCATAAAAAGCCAGCTTTCCAGGCCTATATGCACCCTCTGCCCCCATGCTCTCTGGTTCAGGGCTGAGGAATTCACCAAAGCCACTGGGTCTAGGGAGGTAGGATTGTTCAATGGTTAAGAGCAGGCACTCTATAATCAGGCTGCTTGGATCTGAACCCCAGAATAAGCTGTGTGACCTTGGGCAAACTACGTAACCTCTCTGTGCTTCGGTTATTCTCTTTTAAAACATGGGAATGTGGGTATCTACCTCGCAAGAATTGTTTCAAGGATTAATGAACTCACACTTCAGCTGCCCTTTGTGGAGACGGAGATCAGCGGCAGTTGGCTTGGCAAGAAATTCTTTGGCCAGCATCCCTCCCTGAGGGGGCTAATAGCTTCTAGAGGGGCTGACCCCAGAGTGAGGCCGAGGGAACGCTGAACGCGACTCTTTTAACGTTACACTGTGCTGCCGGCCCCTTTCGGCTCTGCCGCTGTCATCTGGGCCCCTCGGCTCACCTCCTGTGCCCTCCCTTGGCCTAGACAGGGGCGAGAGATCTCATCTCTGGTTCTCTAAAGATCCAAACCAGTATCTCTTTGCTGCTTTGGTCTTCCTGGCAAGAAAGAGAGAGTGGAACTCATGCTTCCTACTTTTCAGAACTGCTGAGATGGGGGAAGATTTTGGCCTGACTAGGAGAGGTCCTGAGTATGACTGCAGGGTTCCACAGTGGCCTCCAAACCCAGCATTGGGACAGCTCTGCATTGTTCTTTTTCGTGCATGCTTGGAGTCTCTTTCTGGGAGGCACATCCCTCACTCCCAGATACAAGCCCAGAAGGGTTGGCAGAGCCCAAGCAAATCCCTTTGTCCCCAAGGTGAGACCTGCAGAAACAGTCACGTTTAGTAGTTACAAGTCCCTGCTCTGGGATTGGAGAGATGTGGGTGCAAAACCTACTTTGAGACCTGTTCTCAGTCGTGCCTGACTCTGTGATCCCATGAACTGTAGCCCAGCAGGCTTCTCTGTCCATGGAGTTTTCCAGGCAAGAATACTGGAGTGGGTTGCCATTTCCTCCTCCAGGAGATCTTAGACCTTGGGCAAGCTATTTAACCTCTCTGATCTTTAGTAGACATACAAGTCATAATAATAGCTGGTGGCGCAAAGTTAGTGTAAGGTCTAAAAATAATGTACTCAAGGAGTTAGTTAGCAAGAATCCTGGCAGCAAAAAGTGCTTACTTAAAAAGTAGATATTATCATTAATATGGAATGTTAGAAAATTTTTCTTGTTGTTCTGAAATAGTAGCACACGCAAGGGACTGAGCACCCCACTTGCAAAGCTCCTCCCCAGGAGCCAAGCATCTTGTGTTCTGTCTGCTGGGCTGCCCTCTGCTTCCAATCAAAGCCATGGGCTGTGAAAGGAGAAGCTGCCTGGGGGAGAGGGAGGAACCTTAGTCTTCAGGGAGTGTAGCATGTGTGGTTTCTCTGAAGCCTCACTCTGTTGGGGAGACTCTAGAAAACGTCTCCAGATCATGAGGGGTGCCTTCTGTAAGGGGACACTGGCAGGCCCGCCTGTTCCCCGAACAGAATTCTGGAGTCTGTACATGAAGACAGAACTGGTGCTTTTGTCTGACTTAGAGCTGTCTGAAGGCTCAGGCTGTCCTGTCCTGGGCCTAGAAAGAAGATGAGAGTGATCACACCCCACCTCGTTCCTGTTCTCTGCAGCCCCTGGAGGTCACTGTGGTTTCTGGGAAAGGTGCATGGAGTTGAAAAGGAGGAGTGGAAGCCAGATACTGCTGGTTGATTCTTGGTGTTGAAGGAAGCTAGGGTACAGCTGAAAACAGCTCCAGTAAAACCTTCATTCTACTGTGCAAGGGGCCCTCAAACTCCCTAGAGAGCAGCCCACTGTTCCTGCAACCCGAGATGACCAGATAGCTAAGATCGCCTCCTGGCCCTGGGCCCCTACTCACTGACGGAGGAGGCATCTCCAAGCCAGCCTGCCCCTACTCTCCATGATCAGCCCCAACCCAAGACTCTCAGGTCTCTCATCCAGTTTGCAATGGGGGAGGAGGAGAGCTTTGAGTAAGAGCAGATTCTAGAGTTTTAAGGTGGACCTGGCCAAGTTTAAATACCTGAACATGAGAAGAAGGGCATGGATCCAGAAATTAGTCAGGAATAAGAGATTCAATGAGCACATTTGAAAGCAGTGACTATAGAAACAAAATCCTTTTTATGTTTATATCTAAATGGAGTCTTGTGATTATTTTTGGACATCTGAAGTTCTGCTACTCTTCCAGAATCTCCCCACACGTTTTATAATGATGATGATGAGGACCACGAGGATACCTTTAGATGACTTTAAAAAGAGGGCTTTACTGTGTCTTGCTTGGTTAAGTCTTCAGAGCTATCTTATCAGTGCAAGAATTGGGCCAATTTTAAAGATAAGGAAACCAAAGCTCAGAGAGATTAACACCCAACCACGACCTGGCAGGAGTGGGGTATAGGGAACATTCTGGCTTCTCTGGTGTATGGAGACCTTGTGGACCAGGTGGCAAGGCCCTGACGTGCTTAGTCACTCAGTCATGTCTGACTCTTTGCAGCCCCATGGATTGTAGCCTGCCAGGCTCCTCTGTCCTTGGGATTTCCCAAGCAAGAATACTGGAGTGGGTTGCCATTTCCTTCTCCAGGGGGTCTGTCTGACCCAAGGATTGAACCCATGTCTCTTGTGTCTCCTGCACTGCACGCAGATTCTTTACCTACTGAGCCATAGGGGAAGCCATTGGGGAAGACAGTAGGTATAAAATACTTCCTATTTTCTGACCACTGGAGCTTCAGGGCGCCTCCTAGTGGCAAGGAACCTTGCCATGTCTGCTGTTCCTGAGATGCCCAGGTGCTCAGCTGATGGCTGCTTCTTCCTTCTCCAGAAGGGGCAAACTGGATGCATCCTCCTTTTTGCACCCCCAGGCCACCAGCTGCATTGTGAGTGCCACAGTCCAGTACCAAAGATTGGCAAGAAGTCTTGCCCTCTGCCTCAGACCCCAGACTTGCACCCCAAGAAGGGAGGGAGGCCTGCTGACTGAAATGATGAGATGCAGGAGAACAGATGACAAACAACGTTCCAGCCAGTATCCACTGGGCCGAGGTAATTGGCAGAGCTGCTCAGAGCACCTGGTGTTATTTTGGAGAACATCAAAGGAAAAAATCAGAAACCCCATTTGGTTCTTCCCTCTGCCTGGAAATATTTCTTCCAGATATTACATCTTTGGTCTTTATAATGGTTAGGCCTGGCTACTGGGGTGCCCGAGAGCTGGCCTTGCTTCCCAGAAAGAAGGATGAAAGGGATGCAGGAGCCCAGCAGTTTCCATGGAAACGGATCAGGTGGCGGGAGAAAAGAGTCCAGAGGAACCCAGAGGTGGGAGCAGGACTTTTGAGTAAATTTGGTCTGAAGCCAGAGAATCTGTGGACAAAATACTTCCCTCTGAACCAAGGATTTGGGTCACCAGGATAGCAATACAAAGTGGAATGACAGTTAGCTGGGGCTGTTGAGTGACACCCTCCCCCAACAGGCAGGGACACAGAAGAGGCTGAGTGCTCCGGCTTCAGGATCCCCCCAGCCCCTTTTAGCTCTTGGTTTTGCTGCTAATCAGCAGCTCTGCCATGTGATGGCCATGTGACCCTGGGCAAGGCTTCTAACCTCTCTGCACTTTCCTTTCCTCATTGGTAAAATAAGGATAATTCTAATAACGTCCTCATTGACCTTTCTGAACATTTAGAGCTGGAATGCACATAGAGAGTGATGTAGGGCCTGGGGCATAAGGAACACTCCAGTGTTGTTATTACAGGCGAGAAAAGTGAAAGCAGATGCTGGGGAGGGGTCTCATCCAGTCAGTGCAGCCCACTGCTTGGCCAAAGTGCAATCAAAGATAGCCAGTAAGAGATCACATTCCAGAATGGGAAGGAGCTACTGAAAGGGATGCCCTCTCTATGGCAGACAGACTGGTATGCAGCTGTGAGGTCTGGAATTGCTGCAGCCATCTTGATACCATGAGCTAAGAGTCTAGAGCGGCCCAAGGTAGGGAAGGGCATGGAGTGGGGGTGAAGTCCAGTCACAAAAGGCAGAGAAACTGCAAGAAATTGGATCATATGTAACATCATTTGAGCTGCTGGATTAAGCTGAACCTGAAGCATTTTGGCCTTTTCAGTTATATTAATTGATATATATCCACTGATGTTTAAACCCATTTATATTAGATTTTCTTTCATTTGTAACCAAAAAAAGCTTAGCTGATAATCCAAGAAAAGGACAGTTTTTCTCATGAGACCTGGACTTGGGAAACCTTCAGGGGGTGAGGCCCCTCTCTTTCGTTTTACCTTATGGCAGCAAGCCACTCCTGCCAGGGTTCTGTCTACACGGGCAGCGCAGTCCCTCCAGTTCCTTCTCTCCCACAGCGCATGTCCTCATTGCTTTGCCTTTCGTTGTCTATCATACCCACTTGGTCTCCACTTGTCCTCAAGAGTCACATCTTCCACTTCCCTTAGTGGCCTGGGTCTCTCAGTTTCCCTTTCCTAAATGCCGAAGAGAAGGATCTGATTGGTCTAGTTCACTTTTTTGTATCAAGTCATTCATATCATAGGTTACTGCCCAGCTGTGATGACACCCACCTCTTGATCCCATTAGCTATGGATCCAGTCAGAAGTGGGTGAGGGGAGTTAAGGCATGAAGCAGTGCAGAGAAAGGGCTATTGCTCTTAGAGGGAGCTGTGGGCACAGTGGCATTAATGAACACCTCTAGGCTTGGGTGCTCAATGTGGAAAACTCAAACATGCAGTGGGATGTGTTTGCAGTAAACCTGCGTATAAAACACTCTGACCAATGAGTCCAAATGTAAAAAAGCCCAGAGAGGGGGTGTCATCTAGAACAGGGATTGGCAAACTTTTTTGGTAAAGGGCCATATAGTAATATTTTTGGCTTTGCAGGCCACAGAGTATCTGTCTCAGTTACTCTGCACAGAAGCAGCCAAGGATGATATGTAAACAAACATGGCTCCATTTCAATAAAACTTTATTTACAAAAACGTGCCCTGGGCCAGATGTGGCCTGTGGGACATAGATTGCTGATCCCTGAATGAATGAATCCTAGGCTCTCTCTAACTTTTTAAGGCCCCAGTTTCTTCTTCAATGAAATAGGAGCGCTAATAGAATCTCCAGAGAAGAATAGTAATGATTCAGTAAAATGATGCATGTAAATTACTCTGCACAGTGTTTGGCACAGAGTAGATAGATATTGGCTGCATTTATTCTCTTTATCACTGGGAGGGATCTCAGAATAACTGGTTTCTGTTTATTTATTGGCTGTGGGTCTTCGTTGCTGCGAGAGGGCTTTTCTCTAGTTGCGGTGAGTGGTGGGCTACTCTCCACTTGCGGTGCTCAGGCTTCTCATTGTAGTGACTTCTCTTGATGCGGAACATGGGCCCCAAGTGTGCAGGCTTCAGTAGCTGGGGCGCACAGGCTTAGTTCTCAGCGGCATGTGGACTCTTCCCGGACCAGGGACCCAACCTGTGTGAATTGGCAGACAGATTCTTAACCCCTGGACCGCTGAGAAAGTGCCATAACTGGATTCTAGATCCACTAGCTTGCTTTATGAATCTACAAGAACCTCTTCATCTTCTCTGAGCTGATAATGCCTCCCTTCAGAAGATTACAGATCACTAAAGGACCAGGGTGATGGAGATGGAGAAAGACAAGGCTCGGAAGAGGGAAATATAGCTGCACGTGAATCTGAAGCTGCAGGGCCTCCGGGGTGAGGCTGGTTTGGCCTTTGTTTGGGGACCTGGCAGGGAGCCCTGGGCTCAATTTGCAAACAGACCTGCTCCTCTTTTCCTGCCAAAAGGGGACTTCCTGATGACTGAGAGTTTGGATCCTTTCTCTAAGGATAGGTAAAGAGTGCCTAGGGGAGCAGGGTCCTACTTCCAGGATTTTCCAGAATGTAGTAGGAAGTTGGAATGAAATGCTGAAAGCTAAGGTATGCCTTCCATTCATTCACAAGCTCATTTAAAATCAGAGTTGTTCATGCTCTCAAAAATATATTTAATAAGCCCCAGCTTTGTGCCAGACACTGTAGTAGGCCCTAGGGATTCACTGGTTAGAAAAACAGAAATAGTCCCTCCTCTCAGGAGTGTCAAGTCGAATGGGAGAGACAGATATTGATGAAACTACACAATGGAATGTAGAAGTGCAAACTGTATAAGAGCAGTCCCGGAATATCTAGTGTTTAAAAGAAGTCATTCTGAGAGGGAGTTAGCTGAGAAGGGAGGTGGGGAACATTCCTGGGATTTGAACCCCATGTTCCGTGGTGGAGGAACTGTAAGAAGACCAATGGATTTGGAGCATAGGGGGTGTGGGGTGTGTGGTGGGGAAGACCCTGGAGAGGTAGGCATTGGCCAGGGTCCATCTCCAGGGGAGATGGGCGCCTCCCTTCCATCAAGGGCGATCCCTGGAGAAGGGTCCTGGTGTGACAGGTTAGCAGCTGTGAGGTGGGAGCCCTGGTTAGTGAAGGGGGGGATGGGGACCCAGCAGCAGCTGCTGCAGCCCCGACAGGACAGGCGTGTCACAGCCATCTAGGCAGTAGCAGACCAGGTCAGCCACTCAGGATCAGGGGCCAGCAGGGAGGACCCACTGTTCCTCCAAGTGACGTCCACCCCTCACCACTAGTTATCCAGTTATCACTGGCTTCCCTCACACTCAGACACTGCCCTGGAGATGGAGATGAAGAGAGGATGGAAAAGACTGAACGTTCTCCAAAGGAAACCAACTCCTTCAAAAGCACCCTTCTGAGCAAAACAGCAGGGTGATTCCATAAACTGGCAATTTTAAAGGGTGTTCCCCCATTCCTGCTCCCACTACCAGGCAGAGCAAAGGCATTTGAGGAAGGCTGAATCAGTTATGGGATACAGAGAAACTGTTTCTTCCTTGCACATCTCTCTGAGTGATTTGTGGCCCTACCACACACAGTCCTTCCTTGTCACCCTCACCAAAATGGAGGCGAGGACCCTGTCTGTTTTGTTCATCACTTTTGTGCAGCACTTAGCACAGTGTGTGGCCCATATACACTCAATGAATAATTGCTAAGCGGATGAATGAATGAATGAATGAAGGGCAGCAGGGAGGAAGAGGTATATCTACTTAGAGACTCACAACCCTCTGAAAGCCCTAGAAACCACCCCTTGTACCAACCTGGCCAGTGCAGCTCCTGCTGATCAAGTGTCAGGCAGCAGGCCTCGGGAGGTCATCCTCGAGAGGGCAGCTGCTCACCCTGCTAGGAGCTGAAGCACCTTCTGGGGAGGAGGAGCTGCCTGCTCTTGTCCTCTCCCTCATTCGTTAATCCCCAGGCCTGGCTCATAGCTGCTTCCCCACCCTGCCTTCCCCACCCATCACATCAGCGGGGATCCCCTTACAGGCAGAACACAGGATGGGGCTCTGAGGAGAAGGCCCAGGCCAGAAGGATCTCACTGGGCGCTTCCTGGAAACTTCAGCTCCGGCTGTGATTCCTGATGGTCTCATAAGGAGCCAGAGCCTGGGCCAAGCGCAGCCCAGCCAGTGCTGGATGGTGACAAAAGAGGAAGTCCAAGAGGAAGGGAGGAAAAGAAGGAGAAAGGGGAGGGGAGGGAAGGAAATGTAGTTTTCCAGGAGTCACAGAGACAGATAGGTCGGGGCCTCCAGAGTCACTTGCCCAGAATACATGCCAGTTGTGTCCCGCTGAGGACCCTGCTAACTCTGGTGCTGTGCTCCCTGGCTGCTGTGAGTGTTGACTGCTAGGGCTCAAAGCTGCTCCATTCTGTGGAGAATTGCCACCTTGCCCAGAGATGTTTCCCCGTACCCACCGGGGGACAACCCATGATCAATGACTGAAAGATACAGGGTATCCCAGTCTGGCCCCTTGCCTCAAGATGAGAGAACCCTGTGGTCCATCCATGCCCCAGAGCTCCCCAGAGCTCAGACTGAGGCCCGACTTCAGCTGAACCTATACCTTCTCCGCTTGCTCCTCAGGGTTCCTCCTGGGTGCTTCCCTCAATAACTCACCTGCACAGAATCCCTGTTGCAGGCTCTGCTTTTACGTCAGACCTCAGACACACCCTCAGACTAGGATGACTAAGATTCCTCTCTCACCACTCGTTGAAAGACCCCACTCTTAGTATAGGACGCCGGTTTCTGACACTATCTAGAAATACATGTTTTCACAAGAGGGCAGGATATTTCCAACATGTCAGAGGTTCTAACAAAGGGTTTTACCACTGCCAGTCATCAGCTGCATGAACTTGGACCAAGACTTGCACTTCTCATGGTTTATATTTCTACATGTGAGGAATTGGGATCATGATACAATCATGAGTGTGGCTGTGAGACAGAGAGGGTCAGGGGAGCCAGTGACAGAGAAACCGGCTTTAGAGTCAGATAGACACCCCGCCACCCCAGCCCCATGCCTTGGGTGTACTGTTAACAACACCCTTCTTCTCCATTTTCTTTTCCATAAGATAAAGGTGATATTGGTGCTAAAGCCATAGGTTCCTGAGAGCCATAAGTACTTGCCAAGCACTTACAACAGAGCCTGGTCATCCAGGGAATATGACCCATAGACGGTTTATAGGGCACCTGCCCAGACCGAGTACCCAGTACACAGTGAGTATTGATTGCTGTTTTAGTAATAGGGGTGGTATGTCTAAAGTCAGATGCAATAGCAACAACAGATACCTTTGGTAGTTTGGGAGAGGCACCTAAAGAGTGGCCCATAGTGTGGCAGATGGAACCCTCAGGACTTGACAACATCGGAGGTGGGCTGAAAGGCAGATGGAGCCCACCCCCATCAGCTGGCGTGAACCTGAGGCCACCGTTCGTCAGCAGCCTGCCGCCGGTGTCTTGCCGGCATGCCAGCCCATTTGTCACCCTGTCATCTCCTCCACACTTGAAAGCAGATCCCCAGGGATCACAGACAAAGCATGCCAAACAAGGAGCTGATTTTTTTTTCTCGAGGGCTGGAGAGGGGAGGTAAGGATGATGAGCAGCAAAGAATGACCACGGGCTTGTCCTTGCAGAGAGGACGGTTTGACAAGATGGAAAAAGTGCAAATTCTGTCTTCCACGAAGGATGGGGACAGTGAGCTCAGGCAAAAGCCAGCCACCTCCTGCCTGGCCTGCAGGCTAAGAATGGGTTTTACATTGTAAGTGATAGGAAAAAGTTAAAGAATATTTTATGAAAATGATACGAAATTAAAATTTCAGTGTCTGTAAGTAAGGTTTTACTGGGACACAGCCATGCCTGCCACTACATTCACTTACATAATGTCTGTGGCTGCCTTCATGCTACCATGGCCGAGTCCAGTGATCACAGCAGATACTCTGTGGCCAGAAAAGCTGAAAATGTTTACTGTCTGGTCCTTTTCAGAAAAAGTTGGCTGACTTCTGACTCAGAGCACCAGGCTGGATAGAAGAGAATGATGCTTCACTCTTGGTTTACATTTGCTTTCCCTCCATGATTCCATCTCTTTTCAATAACCTTTCCCTTCAAATGCTTGGTATTTTCTTAACGCCTGGCTAAGGCAGAAGGAAGAATCTGATTAATAAATTCACACTAAGGTGTTGGTGACTTAATGTATTGCACCCTCCTTCTCCCAGGAGATTGAACTGAAGGAGTAAGTCTTTGAGTGGTGGAATTTGGGAACTGTTGACCCTGTGTGTGCTTGTGTGTGCACGCGTGTGTGTGTGTGTGTGTGTGTGAGAGAGAGAGAGAGACAGGGAGAGAGAAGGAGGGAGGGAAAGAGAGGGGAAGAGTAAGAGAGAGGGGGAAAGTGAGAGATGAGTAATGACAAAGGATGACAGCTGTGGAGCCCTGGCCCTAAGGGTGTAATAGATCAGTAACTTTCTTGGGAAGGACCCACCTGGGCATGAGCAGTGTGAGCCCCCATTAGTGGCCCCCAGAACTTCTGAGGGCAGGTTAGAGAAGGTGCAATGCTTCTGATGTGAACTTTCAACCCAGATGGTACAAGGTGTCTTTGATGACCGTATAGTACTGGGAGTCTGTGAACAAGTCAGGGCAGTGGGGGCACCACCTCCCCTCAGGTGCTGCCCAGGAGGTCAGACCCCCACGACATGGCCAGGGGACAGGTGACAGCTGGCTCTGTTGGCTTTGACACTTGCTCTGCGGGCTCTGGTGCCCTGGGTACCAGATGCTTGCCTTTATGCAGAAGCATACATTTGTTCTCCTCTTCTCTCTGCTGCCTGGATCTGAAGGTCAGTTGCAGCCAGAGGGCAGGGTCAGTGCAGCTTGGCTAGTGCTGTTCAGCTATCCCGCAGACTGCGGACTCAGCCACCCTGACTTCAGGCTCTGAGTGGCCAGTTTCACCCAGCCTTTCACCTCTGGTTTCTCCTACCAGAGCCAGGGAGAGCTTTCTGAAATGCTTACTGGTTTGGGCTGAAATGTGTCCCCCCACCCCAGTTCACATGTTGACATTCGAACCCCCAGTACCTTAGACTGGGACTGTATTTGGGGATAGGACCTTTGAAGAGGTAATTAAGTTAAAACGAGACCCTTGGAGCAGGATCTCATCCAGCCTGACTGGTGTCTTCCTAAGAAGAGAAAATTTGGACGCAGAGAGAGAGAAAGACCAAGGATGTTCAGAGGATAGACCATGTGAGGACACAGCGGGTTTTCTGTGGCGTTTTCTTATGGCATCCCTGGAAAACGAACACCCCAGCCAAACTGCAGAGCTCCCGGTTTGAAGTCTGCATCGGCGTCCATTCTCTCAGATCTGCTCTCTGTGTGGCCTCCGTGTCCCCGCCCCCAACTCAGCCTTCCTCCACTCCCAGCGAAGTCCTGGCAGCTGCCAGGGTGTGTGCTGTTCCCTGAGGCTCAGCCCTTGCAGTTGTTGTGTTCTGTGTCGGAAAGCTTGTTCCCCAACCTGGCAACTCCCATCTCTCCTTCAAGACTCCTTCCCAGGGTCACCTCCTCCCACCTCCATGATGGGACCACCAAGCAGGGCTCTGGTGGAAGTTATATGCTAGATCCCCCGGCGACCCGTCATGTTTCTCCTAGATTAGTTTCGTTCATCTCGGTGGCCCCGGAACTCAGCACACGACCAGACCTGGGATACAGTAGCACCTCTTTGTGAGCACTTCCTCTGTGGCGGGTGATAGACGAGCATCCCACCTGGATGACATCATCTAACTCTCAGCTGTGACATGAGCATCATGTACTTACATCTCCTACCACTGCAGCAAGAAGTCAATGTTGAAATGTACCCAGAGCGCTTGACATCATGCCCTGTGCCTGGGATTGCTTCTGTGGGCTTTGCTTTAGCTCACACCTGCTCCCTTCCTCAGGGACCATCTGAACCACACCGCGTTCAAGGGAAGTGCTCATGCGGGGCTCAAGCCAGGCTGGGGCTTTACCTGATGTCATGCCCTGGCTTGGCCTCCTTCCCTTCCCTGTCCTGCTCCTTCCACCCCTGTACTGGTTCCTCCTGGCAGCATTCCCTTGATAATCACTTTCCCCAAATCTTTGTCCCACTTCTGGGAGATTCTAATGTAAGATGGGGTCAGCAAACTTTTTCCGTAAAGGGTGAGATAATAAATACTTAATACAGGTTTTAAACTTTGTGGGACGTATAGTCTGTCTTAGTCACTTACCTCTGCTGTCCTAGTTCAAAAGTACCCATAGGTATTCTGTGAATGAATGTGCCTGGTTGTGCTCCAATAAAACTTTATTTAAAGAAATAGGACATGGGCTGTATTTAGTCTAGGGACCATGGTTTGCTGACCTTAGACTCAAGACAACAGCCTTGGAAGCTTGGTGCTCTGTCATATCCTCATTTTTAAATTTTTTTCCAGAGAGAGTTTATTTTTATTTTTTGGCTGTGCCACTCGGCTTGTAGGATCTTAGTTCCCTGACTAGGAATCGAACCCACACCCCCTGCATTGGAAGCACAGAGTCTTAACCACTGGACCACCAGGGAAGTCCCCACATCCTCATTTGTATAGACAAAAAAACTGAGGTGCAGAGCAGTTAAGTAGCCTGCACAAGGTTACATGCTGGTGAGTGGCAGGGCCCGCAGCCGGGCTCTGAAGCCTGTAGGCTAAACTGCTCCCTGAAACCAGGGGCTGGTGGGCGCAAGGCAAGTGCCTTCCAGGGTGAAGGAAACAGGGTGCCAGTGAGAAAGTTCTGATTGGCTCAACTCCCTCCATCTCTAGAAGGAACAGTAGCAAACGTATCCCCGGGGTGAGAGTGGGGTGATGTGTCTCCTCTAACGTTCTGGGCGATTTCTACTAAGTTATTAATTGTTTCATTTGCCTTCCTAAAGCACTGGGTGGACTGAGCAGGACTCCTGGAATCCTTTGTGAATCTATGAGGTGGAAAGATTTTAAAAATAGCACCAGATTTTTTTGACAAGTGAAGTGTTAATTACCCTGTCGATCCAGCACCCTGGCCCGAGCGCTGCCACCACTGTCTGCCTGCGGGCTTGGAGCTCTCCCCCAGCTTTGAATCGTGATGTCTCTGTTGGGGAGTGATGTGAGGCTGTCATTGTGTCCCGGATTTTCCAGTCAGGTCAGGGAGCTGCATCATAATCAGGGCCTCCAGCCTGAATGTGATTCTGATGGGGGTGTGGCAGATTCTTGCTTTCTATACACTCCAGGGAGTAGGGTGGAGGCTTGAGGAGCCCAGGTTGGTCCCACCCAGTGACGACCAGCCCAGGAAGCTTTCTGGCCAGCTTTCTGTGTTTGTGTATATGTAAACTTTTCCTGAGCAAGAATATTTTATATTCATTGTAGTAAATGCTGCTAAACAAAAAGAAAAACCACCCACAATCCTATCCCCTGGGTTAGTGATTTATCAACATTTTGGTTTAATTCTTTCCAGTCTTTTGCTTATACTTATACACATTATCTATTTATTACAAAAATGGGATCCTACTGTGCAAATGGCTTTGTTTCAAAGACATAGTTTGACCGTCTTTCCATGTCATTGCATATTCTTCCACAGTGGGGAATGGCCATGCATGAGACACTTTGTGTGCATGCATTCTAACTTTATTTACCAATTCCTGCTTACTAGGGAATAGGTATCATTTCCAGTTAGTTTGCTTGTATAAATAAAGTAGCTAAGTCTTTGTTCATCTTTGATGATCCCCTTATAGTTTTAGGTGTGGAATCATTGGGGCTTTGGGTAACTTGTGGGAGGCTGGAGTCTTATTAATTTGTTCTTAGTTACCTACAGTTTCTTGATGAGACATTCTAAGGAAGCAACTGGGGCATGTGTTTTAGATTGAACAGCTGGGTTTGATTCCCAGCTCTGTCTGGAAAAGGTTTGAGACCCTGTGTGTATATTACTTAACCTCAGTTTCTCTGTCTGTAATGTTTGAACAAGAGTGCTCGATTTTTTCGTGTCACAGTTATAATGATCTGATTCTCTTCCATTGATCTGGCCTGGTCCCCTCACTGCCTCAGTTCTCTCAGGTCTTGGTTCAGATGAGAAAAGTGTAAACTGTTTATTTTATAAATGGAGTTTTAATGAGGTGATTCAGTTCCTCTTTTTTCATGCTCCTTTCTGACCATCCACTGTCCATCACTCTCTCTCACTTTACTGGGTATGTTTCTTAGACCACTATGTCTTCATGATATATGACATGTCTATTTTATTTTGTCTTTTCTTCCCCCATCCTGAGAATATAAGTTCCTGGAGGGCTAGGAGTTTCTTTGTTCATGGCCATGTCCCCAGTATCTGAATTACATTGTTTGCCTTATAGAAGGTGCTCAAACATAATTTTGGGGATGACTGAATTTTGCATTTTCAAGTACTAAGTACAGTGTCAAGCCCAAATTGATGTACACTAAATTGTTCCTTAATCACTACGAACAAAGCTAGTGGAGGGGATGGAATTCCAGTTGAGCTATTTCAAGTCCTGAAAGATGATGCTGTGAAAGTGCTGCACTCAATATGCCAGCAAATATGGAAGACTCAGCAGTGGCTACAGGACTGGAAAGGGTGAGTTTTCATTCCAATCCCAAAGAAAGGCAATGCCAAAGAATGTTCAAACTACCGCACAATTGCACTCATCTCACACGCTAGTAAAGTAATGCTCAAAATTCTCCAAGCCAGGCTTCAGCAATACGTGAACCATGAACTTCCAGATGTTCAAGCTGGTTTTAGAAAAGGCAGAGAAACCAGAGATCAAATTGCCAACATCTGCTGGATTATCAAAAAAGCAAGAGAGTTCCAGAAAAACATCTATTTCTGCTTTATTGACTATGCCAAAGCCTTTGACTGTGTGGATCACAACAAACTCTGGACAATTCTGAAAGAGATGGGAATACCAGACCATCTGACCTGTCTCTTGAGAAACCTGTATGCAGGTCAGGAAGCAACAGTTAGAACTGGACATGGAACAACAGACTGGTTCCAAATAGGAAAAGGAGTACGTCAAGGCTGTATATTGTCACCCTGCTTATTTAACTTATATGCAGAGTACATCATGAGAAACGCTGGGCTGGAAGAAACACAAGCTGGAATCAAGATTGCCAGGAGAAATATCAATAACATCAGATATGCAGAAGACACCACCCTTATGGCAGAAAGTGAAAAAGAACTAAAGAGCCTCTTGATGAAAATGAAAGAGGAGAGTGAAAAAGTTGGCTTAAAGCTCAACATTCAGAAAACTAGATCATGGCATCTGGTCCCATCACTTCATGGGAAATAGATGGGGAAACAGTGGAAACAGTGTCAGACTTTATTTTTGGGGGCTCCAAAATCACTGCTGATGGTGACTGCAGCCATGAAATTAAAAGACGCTTACTCCTTGGAAGGAAGGTTATGGCCAACCTAGATAGCATATTTAAAAGCAGAGACATTACTTTGCCAACAAAAGTCCGTCTAGTCAAGGCTATGGTTTTTCCAGTGGTCATGTATGGATGTGAGAGTTGGACGGTGAAGAAAGCTGAGCACAGAGGAATTGATGCTTTTGAACTGTGGTGTTGGAGAAAACTCTTTGAGAGTGCCTTGGACTGCAAGAAGATCCAACCAGTCCATCCTAAAGGACATCAGTCCTGGTTGTTCATTGGAAGGACTGAAGTTGAAGCTGAAACTCCAATACTTTGGCCACCTCATGTGAAGAGTTGACTCATTGGAAAAGACCCTGATGCTGGGAAGGATTGGGGGCAGGAGGAGAAGGGGACGACAGAGGATGAGATGGTTGGATGGCATCACCGACTCATTGGACATGCTGCTGCTGCTAAGTCGCTTCAGTCGTGCCCGACTCTGTGCGACCCCATAGACGGTAGCCCACGAGGCTCCCCTGTCTCTGGGATTCTCCAGGCAAGAATACTGGAGTGGGTTGCCATTTCCTTCTCCAATGCATGAAAGTGAGAAGTGAAAGTGAAGTCGCTCAGTCGTGTCCGACTCTTCACAACCCCATGGACTGCAGCCTACCAGGCTCCTCTGTCCATGGGATTCTCCAGGCAAGAGTACTGGAGTAGGGTGCCATGGGTTTGGGTAGACTCTGGGAGTTGGTGATGGACAGGGAGGCCTGGTGTGCTGTGATTCATGGGGTTGCAAAGAGTCGTACACAACTGAGCGACTAAACTGAACTGAACTGAACTGAACTATCTCTTAGGAGAGCTGAATGGGATGAACGAGAAGTTGAAAAGATGTGCTCCAGGCATCAAAGCAGTGGTGATGCTCTGAGGAGACTGGAGACGGGAGGTAGGAGGGATATCTTGGTGACAGGCAGCCCTTGGTGGAACAGGAGTTGGGGCTGGCTGGGGTGATGAGCATCAGGATGGTGTGACCATATTAGCCTGCTCTGTCCTGTCAGTGCCCTTCTTCTCAGGGACACTGGCCCTCCTTACCCAGATGCAGAGCCACCTCTCAACTCATCTCTTCCTTTGCTGTTTGGTTTTAAGGGGGAGTTGAGTGGGTGGAAGCCCATGGAAAACCAAGGGGCTTTCCCTTTCCTCCCTTGCTTTCTTCTTGAGCTATATTTCTCCTCCTCTCTTTCACCCTCTTTCTCCATGCTACATACGGCTGCACTGAACTGCTTACTGCACCCCAAATGCTCTCTCCCATCCCTGGGTTTTTGCACATGCTCTTCACTCTGCCTGGAGCACCTTTCTTTCGTTCTATCCATTTGCTCCCTCCATCAGAGCTAACTTTTGCCCAGCCTTCAAGACTCAGCTTAGGTCTTGCCTGGAAAGTACCCTGCACCCCTTCCCCCAGTCTGGTGCCTCCCTGCCCCCACGCTTCTGTTCTCCTTGCTTTTCTCACGCTGCGCTATAACTGTTTTCTTATTGGCCTCCCTGGCTACACTGCCTTGGTGAACACAGCAATGCTCACCATTTATCCTCAGTGCCTTGCTCAACACAGAGAAAATGTTCAGTACTGTTGAGTGAGTGGATTTCTAATAAAATAGGCACCATTAAGGGTCAGCAGGGGATGTCTCTTGGGTGGGGATGCCTGTTTACAGTCACGTGGTTAATTGATGCCAGGGCCTGGAGTCTCAGGTTCTTCTCCCAGGCTGTTACTGAATTTGGGTTTGGGTCAGTTTGCCTGATGTGAAGCGAAGCCAGTCTACTGATACCAGGTTGTGATGAAAGAAAGTACAGTGTTTATTGCAGGGTGCCAAGCTAGGTGAATGAGCAGCTAGTGCTCAAAAGACCTGACTCTCCAACAACTTTCAGGGAAGGGTTTTTAAAAGCAGCATAGAGGTGTGGATTGCAGGGTGTCTGATCAGCTTATGGACATTCTTCTGATTGGTTGGTGGTGAGATAGCAAAGGTGATGTTTGAGGAATCAACATCATCAACTTTCTGGTCCCAACTGGTCTGTGGTCTGTGCTTGTGCTTGTGATCAGCAGTTTTCATTTGGTGAGAGTCTGGTTTCTGTAAAAACAACTTAGGAATGTGCATCAAACGTTGTTATCTGTGTCTGTCAGGGAGGAACTAAAGGTCCTGTGACTGCTATATGGCTGATCTATTGTTTTAAATTATTACCAGTTTCCTGGCCCAATAGTTATACTTGTTACAACATGTTCACACTTTCCTAATCATTAATTCAGACTTTTGAGATTCAGGGGGAGCCTGAAGCCTTCACATTTATAGAAACTGGCTACTTAAAGAGACGGGGGACGTGGAGGGCATGTATATCAGAGAGAATCCTGAAGGGTCCTGCTTGGTTTCAAGGCCGTTACTTCCATGGTTTCTGGATAAAGCATCCTTGTGTGTCTGTGGGAGTGACAGTCTCTGCTTGGTGTGCTAGTCCTATTAGATTCAAATGCTTTAGCCAATTTCTATAAATGTGAACATGTGAATCCGGCAGCAGCTGCCATGGTAACTGCGTGAATCCTAGAACTTGGGGACTAGAGCAGACAAGAGATCAGATAATTTTTAAGGGGCTGTTTTTGAATCGTGCTGGTGTTTGGAAGCTCACCAGTGAGAACTGACTTTGCCCAAGTACCCCAGGATGCCGGGTCTCTGCGCTTCCCTCTCTTTGGGAAGGGATCTTTAAGGACTTTGACTGTTTGTGGCCTCATCATCTTGACCTCTTGGACCCCAGGTTGTTTGGGGCTCAGATGAGGCAGACTTAGATTTTCCTTGGTACACCGAGGTGGCAAGACTGGGGAAGAGGTATGTAAAACAGGGGGATGACGTCACACACACCTTTCATATTCTGTTCCGGTCAAATTTCCCAGTAACAATCCAGGCTCATGGGTGCCTCTTTCTGGAGCTTTCTTAAGTGGCAGGACAGTAGTTTTGAAACATTAACTAATGTTATTTCCCCGTGGCATTTTTTTTCCTCCCCATTCAGACTGCTCGAATGTGTGGTCAATACTTTGAAACATGCACAGCTGTGGATATGCATACAGCTGTTCAGGTTGTGCAGAAGTTCACAGGGTGCTCCCTGAATTACGCAGTGTGATAGCCCTAAAAAAGGATTTAACAATAAAAGAAAGTGGAGCTGCCTCAAGGACTTTGGCATTCAAAAGCCTTGGCCTTAGGGGAACAAAATGAACTCCAAGTATAGATAAAAAGGGTAAGAGAATGTTGGATAACTAGAAACAAGAGTTCATCAGTCTCAGTCTAAATAAGGATAGATTCTATCAGCTGTCAGAGGCCGAAGAGACAAGTGCATAGAAGTTAGTGGCTCTCTGGGAAGAGGAACCTCACCGCGCTCCCTGGCCAAGTCCTAGTTAGGGCAGAAGGGTGTGGCAAGAACCTCAGGTCAGTTTGCAGAATGAAGAATCTCAGTGATGTGTGCCCCATTTCCCCTTGGAGCCCCAGAAAAGAAAGGGCTGCATGGTAATTCTAGGCAGACAGGACCTTCAAAAGTGGGGGCAGTGGGATGATTTCAGTGCTTTGAGCATAGCATCTGAGCTGGTCAAGGAATTGTTGAAATTGACCGATCCTGTGGCTGGGTCAGTTTTCTAGGCCATCTTCTGTGTGGATCAGTGATGAAGGTAGATGGGGTGATAGCCTGAGTGGACAGGGAACAGCCAGAGTCACTCCTTCCTCCACTCCCAGACCTTGACACTCCTGGGAACTTAGATGCAAGTTTATGGGGAAGTGAAATTGGGATTCTCATTTTGGCCAAGATCTCTACTTTGATGGGATGAGAGGTCAAGGTAGAGATTAAGTTGCATTAAAGAAAAACAAGGTAATGTTTCTTGCAGTCAGGCCTGAGTCTTGGATACAAGACTTGTTCCTGCAGCAACAAATTGCTTCAAGATTCATGAAAAGAAGCCTGATTGGCTGTCACTGGCTTATGTTGGTGGTTATCCACCAGGGCTGTTTCTTAGAAATACCTAGGGAGCTTGCAAAAACACACAAGTGCTTTTAGGTTTAGAGAAGCAGACTATTTCAGATGGGGCTGGTCTTTATATTCTGTTGGCTAGATTAGTGCCTAAAAAGTAACCAGAGAGAATCTTTCTTTGTGAAATTTGCTGTGTGCTTTTGGAAAAATTTCTTATCCTTTTTCTTGTTTTGTTATTTATAAAAGTGCGTAAATCTCTCTTCTTGGGAATGACTCTGAACACTCAGAAATCCTCAGAAGAGAGATCTTAAATATATAGCAATGCTGTTCATTAAAAAAAGCATTCCGTGATTACCGTTTAAAAAGTAGTCTTTGGCACTTAGAAATTCATTCTTTAATATTAACAGATGAAATAATAAAATGATGATAGTAGTAATAAAACTAGTTACCTATAAGGGGAGAAGGAATAGATGGAGGGGACAGGGTCCAAAGCAGAACTTTTCAGGATGTACTTTTTCTGTGCATTTGACTTTGAAACAATGTAAATGTTGTACATGATTACAGAACAAAATGAACTGAAGAAATGGGGAAAAAGCCCTGAAGTAACTGAAAAATGAAAATAGCAGTAGTTGAATATTGAGAGGAACATGAAACACTGGAATCTGATTGTGTACCAAGTTGGAGGCGCACAAAGATAAATTATTTCATAGGACTTTTAAAACACAATAATTGTGTATACCCAGTAGAATATATCCTAAAAACAAAATAACTAAAAAAATAGATCTTACACTGTTTTCAGTAAAAATATCATCAGAAATAATTACTGTTCAAAACTTTCTGTCAAGCACAGAGTAACATAAAGTAAATAAGTTATGATGTTATTAGAAACCAAGATTTTCAGCATGAGAAAAGATACAAATGTAAGTGTAAGACTTCAAGGAAAAATTGTGTAATTTAAAATCTGAATTGGAAATATTTTAGATTTATGATATATTTTCTCTTAAAATACATACACACACGCACACTATTTGTGTTTCTTACATCTGTAAGCCCCAGAAGCCTAGAATAATGACCAATCCCATAGCAGTGCAAGGCTCAGACTCATTTTTTAGTCTCCAAATCCCATTTAGCACTAGAAGGGGGGCCATTTCAGCCAAGTGCAGCATGTGGATCTTTAGATCCTAGTTCGAGCAGAACAACTATAAGAAAACACTTCTGAAATAATTGGAAAAATTTGAAGACCTGTTTTCTATTTGATGAAATTAAGGCAATTATGATAGTATCTGTGTTTTGGGTATGCTTTTAAAAAGAGACTTTATCATTTAAAGGTGTATAATGAGGTATTCACAAAAGACAACTCTTGGGTTTGCTTCAAAATATTTCAGTAGGAATGGGGGAAAATTAGGGGAAGGTATAGGAAAAAAAGAACACTGGACATACATTGATCATTGGTTACGTGGGCATTCATTGTACTATTCTCTGTACTTGCACGTATGTTTGAAAATTTCCATGAAAAAATTGCTTTAAATTGAAAAGAAGGAGTAGGAGAAGAAAGAAGAGGGGATTCCACATATCTCCCAAGTCAGAGGATTCTTAGGTTGTCCTCCAGGAGAAAAGTCCAGGCACCTCCACACAGCACAGACACTTCCCTCTGCCCAGAGGTCCCAGTGCCTGCCAGGCAGGGGGACATACGACTGGTGACCCAGGCAGTGATTCAAAAATCATGGCAGTGAGTTGGATAATCCATTTAGAGCAGCTGGCTGAACTGGCCTGGTGGGAGGGCAGCCGGGAGCGTGAGCAGAGGGAACTGAGGAGCAGGACCAGCTATGGGCCATGGTCCCGCTTCTCTCTGCTCATGGCTTTTAAAGGGAACAAATCCTATTTTTAAGGCACTATGGTCCTACTTAGAAGATTATCACTGGGAAGGGCTCACCTAAGTCCGGCTCTGGAGACACTGTGTGATTCTAGCTTTGAAATACTTTGTAATGCAAAAATTTTTTTTTTCTTTCATATTTTAAAAACAACATATTCTTGTTGTTAAATTAATTTTTATTGGAGTATAGTTGCTTTACAATGTTGTGTTGGTTTCTACTGTACAACAAAATGAATCAGCCCCTTCCTTTTGTACTTCCTTCTCATTCAGGTCACCACAAAGCATTAAGTAGAGTTCCCTTTTTGATATAGTATATTCTTATTATCTATTTTAAAATAACATATTCTTAATATTGTATGTTATTAAATAGCACATTATGTAAAAAGCATAATGTTTTGTAAAAGGAGCCAGACACAACAGAATACAGAAGATATTATTCCATTTATATAAAATTCAAAAGAATGAAGCTATGTTGTTTAGAGATACATGATCAAGTGGTGATTTAGAGGAAAAACAAGTGTGTGAACAATAAGATGGTGAGGGGAGTGGTTATTTTTAGTGAGGAAGGAGGGGGCTGGGAACAGAAAGGACACGATGGGCTTCTGGGGTGCAGACATTGGGAGTAGTCACGTGGGTGTTTATTCTACTCTTCATTAAGCTGCAAATTTATATCTTTCTAGATGTGTAGTATTTCACAATATAAATATAAAAACAATATACTTTGCCTGTAGGAAAATCAGAAAATAGGGAAAAGTACAAAACAGAAAAAGACAGGCCACCTGTGATCACTCCTTCTGAAAGTAACCATGGTTGACATTTTGGTGGGAACCATTTTAGAAGAAGTTGACCTTGGTAGTTAAGAAGTGGATTTGGGAGTTAAACAGACCCAGCCAGATTCAAATCTTGGCCTTGCCTTATACTAAAGGTAAAAACTGGGAAAATGATTAAAGTTCTGCAAAGGGGGGATAATAATAATAATGATAAGAATAATAATAATAACAATACTTATCTTGGCAAGATGTCATGGGGATCAGATGAAATAATGCATGAAGAACATGCAGACAATAATAAATGTTCAATATGTTAGCTATTTTTAGCTCATTCCAGTCTTTTAAAAACTTATGTGTATTATATATGAACTGTGTGTTACATGCATAACATATAATAAATGTTTTTACAAAATTATGATTGCACTCTTAACAATTCTGACTTGAGGCAATTTTTTAAAAAGTAATTATCCATCACTGAACTTCTCAGAGGGACGGTTCTGTACAATAAAGCCTGAATAATCTGGTATAACTTCTGAAGCAGCCTGTAACCCATGTTGTTCCATCATTCTTCAGAGTATCTGCCTGTGCTTTGGCTTACCTCATTCTCTTTGTCTGGTGCCCCTTCTCCTTTTTTGCTGGTTGAATTTCTACTCATTCTTTGGGAACTAGCCTAACTGCTCCTCTGTGAAATGCTCCCAACTGAGGCAGGAGAGAGCAGTCCTCTCCCTGCAGATTGCCTGGGCCATGGAAGCCTCAGGGGGGAGAAGCCCCCATTCCCTCTTAGCTCCAAGGCACAGGTGGAACCTTAGTCACTACTTACCAATAAGGGTGGTGAACTGGTCCCAGGCTTGTTTCCAGCTGACCTGAAGGCCATTAGAAATGAGTCTCAGGTCAGGGCTCAGGGTGGGGATAACCTACACAGATGCTAGACCTTTGAGCAGAAATTTAAACACGTCAAGGCAGTATGATTCCTTCCTATCTTCTAAAAGCTGGAAACAAACTGCAGATTAAAATATAAGGGCTCATTCTCTCACATAGTAAAAGTCCAGAGGTGGTGGTCAGGGCCTGAGAATGGGGTCTGACTCCCATCTATCTGCTTTTCTTTTCTGGGGGGCTGCATTATGAGAGGTCCCAGCTGCCGGAAGCCCATTTTTCACATGAAGAAATGAAGGCTTAGAGAGCTGAGTTCACTTGCCTGAGGTCACAAAAGACGGAATTGGGATTTGAACCAGTTCTGTTTGATTTTGAAGCCCTTGTTCCTTAACTATCAGGCTGGAATGGCTCTTATTCCCCTTTGACTTCCCTAGTGGCTCAGAGGGTAAAGCGTCTGCCTGCAATATGGGAGACCTGGGTTTGATGCCTGGGTCTGAAAGATCCTCTGGAGAAGGAAATAGCAACCCACTCCAGTACCTTTGCCTGGAAAACCCCATGGACGGAGGAGCCTGGTATGTTACAGTCCATGTGGTCATAAAGAGTCGGACTGAGCAACTTCACTTTTCCCCTTTAGGAAAAAGAGGGCCTGAGAGAGTTAAAATGACTTGGAAAAGATTATAAACCAAGTGAGTAGAAACACCGTCAGGATCCAGGCTCCCAACAACTTGCTGCTGAGCTGCTGACGTCGTTGCCCAGAACCTCAGAGCAGCACCCCGGGCAAGCTGACTGATGTGGCCCAGATCATCCTCAGGCTCCTGCCCCCTCTGTGCCACTCTAACCTAGAGGCATCCCCGCTCATCAAGGCCGGAGGAGGACTGGTGAGGTTCCAGGAGAAGCTGCAGACTTAGCAGGAGGGAGCGAGAAGCATCTTTTGATTTGTGAGCTAAACCCCTTTGATCTGAAAATAAGAGTAAATTGGTTAGAACCACAGAAGCCTTCCTCTGCCATGTCCTGCGTGCACTAGCTCTTGAACTTGCTGCGGTCCTCCAGCACTGTGACTCCCTCCAGGATGGCCCCCGCACTGGCCCCTGAGGACAGGCAGGCAGCAGATGGAGTTATCATTCTGCCAGCACCGAACTGGCAGTTTTTTCACTGATTCCAGCCCATAGTGTGACTTCAGTATCTCTTCCCCACTGTCTAGTAGGGGCAGCCGTCCCAGAGTCATAGCTGTAGGACGAAGGCCTGAATTTAAGAGATCTTTATAGAATATGCCAACTGGACCATAATAAAACTTCCTGGAGACACTACAGGGAACACCATAGGACTACTTCAAGACTCCTTAGCCTTGGTCAAGGACTGAGCACTGTCACCAGCCAGGCATTTGCAGCCTGGGGCCTGTCAGTCCTGTCAATCACTCAGAAGCTTTTACTGACCACCTGATCAGTTTCAGGAGCACCTAGAATCAGCAGTCAACTTGTCCACTCCTGAATCTCCATGGCAAAGCAGACCTACTGGGAACATTTTCCAGTTGTAAATCATTTGGCAGCACATCCTCAGCACTCAGTGAATAAGCACTGAATGAATGAAAATATGAACAATGCTGTAATGAATGACTTAGCCATGAAGTTCTGCAGGAAACTCTGAGAACTCACATCAGCTGTATAGGAGTCGAGACAAGTGTGAGCTCAAGAAACGAGCACCCGGGTGTTCCTGACATTCTTCTCCCTGAGAATGAACCTGTTACCTGATCTCTTGTCCTGCCACATGCAGGTTTCCTTGTCTCTGGTGGGTGTAGTATGGTGATCAAGACAGTGGGTTTCAGCATCCAGCACATCTGGGTTCAAATCCAGCCTCTGTCACCTGTTAGCTGTGACCTTAAGAAAATTACTTCATCTTTCAGAGACTCAGTTTGTTCATCAGCAGAATGGAGCAATAGCTGCACATGCATATTCCTCCTGGTAAAGAATTCTATGAAGAAAAGTAAGGCAGTTTGAGGGGGAAAGGGCATGCAATGGTGGGCTCTGCTCTTATACAGTCTCTTTAGGGAAGACCTCACTGATAAAGTTGATGTTTGAGCAGAAACTTGAAAGATATGGAGGAAGAGGCTTTGTGGTCCCCGGGAAGTGCAATCCAGGCGGAGGGATTACCAAGTGAGAATGCTGTGATATTCAAAGGGGCATCAAAGGGGATGCCCTTTGATGTTGGGTACCATGTGAGAAGTGAATGGGCTCAGTGATGGTTCTTGGCCTGAGAAACTGAAAGAAGGGAGTTTCCATTTATTGAGATGGGAAGGACTGCATTTTATTGTGGAAGAATTTAATTTTTAATAAACTTCTGACATTAGCATAGTTTTTGATATATAGAAAAATTGTGATGATACTACAGATCATCTCACACCCAGGTTCCCTTATTCGTATTATATATTAGTATACATTGGTCACAATTAATGAATCAATATTGATACATTATTGTTAACTAAAGTCCATCTGTTATTCAGATTTCTTTGGTTTTTACCTAATGCCCTTTTTCTGTTCTGGGATCCCATCCAGGGTATCCTAGTACATTAACAGTCATGTGTCTTTAGGCTTCTCTTGACTGTGTCAGTTTTTCAACATTTCCTTGTTGGGTTTTTTAAAAAATGAACTTGGCAGTTGTGGGGAGTGATGGTCAGGTATTTTGTAGACTATCCCTCAACTAGGATTTTTCTCATTTTTTCCCCCTCATAATTAGGGCTGTGATTTATCTGAAGTAAGACCTCAGAAATAGAGTGCTCTTCTCATCATATCACACCAAGGGTACATCTACCAACATGACTTATATGGATGTTAAACTTGATCATCATCTGGATAAGATGGTGTTTTTCAGGATTCTCTACTACAGAGCAACTTTCTTATACCTTTTCCAGGATGTACTCTCTGAAAGGAAGTCATTCTGTACAACACACTGAAGAAATGTTATGATCCACCTCCTTGGGGGCAGAGTATCTTCATAAGTTATTTGGAAATTCTTCTGCATTTAGCTAATCTCCTCCATTTACTTATTCATTCAATCATTTATGTTAGTATGGACTCATGGATTTTTGCCGTATACTTTGGGTTATAATCTAGTACTACTTTATTTTGTTGCTGAAGTTGTTTGGCCATTGAGAGTTCTTTCATTTGGCTCCTGTGTCTTTTTGACATACCCCTATCATATTGTTTCCTTATGATTAGTATGCTCCAGGCTTATCTTGCATATTTTCTTCCCTCAGTTCAGTTCAGTTGCTCTGTCGTGTCCAACTCTTTGCGACCCCATGAACCGCAGCACGCCAGGCCTCCCTGTCCATCACCAACTCCCGGAGTCCACCCAAACCCATGTCCATTGAGTCGGTGATGCCATCCAACCATCTCATCCTCTGTCGTCCCCTTCTCCTGCCCTCAATCTTTCCCAGCATCAGGGTCTTTTCAAATGAGTCAGCTCTGCACATCAGGTGGCAAAAGTGTTGGAGTTTCAGCTTCAACATCAGTCCTTCCAATGAATATTCAGGACTGATCTCCTTTAGGATTGACTGGTTGGATCTCCTTGCAGTCCAAGGGACTCTCAAGAGTCTTCTCCAACACCACAGTTCAAAAGCATCAATTCTTCTGTGCTCATCTTTCTTTATAGTCCAGCTCTCATATCCATACATGACCACTGGAAAAACCATAGTCTTGATTAGACGGACCTTTGTTGACAAAGTAATGTCTCTGCTTTTCAATATGCTCTCTAGGTTGGTCATAACTTTCCTTCCAAAGAGTAAGCGTCTTTTAATTTCATGGGTGCAATCACCATCTGCAGTGATTTTGGAGCCCAGAAAAATAAAGTCTCTCACTGTTTTATCTGTTTCCCCATTTATTTGCCATGAAGTAATGGGACTGGATGCCATGATCTTAGTTTTCTGAATGTTGAGCTTTAAGCCAACTTTTTCACTTTCCTCTTTCACTTTCATCAAGAGGCTCTTTAGTTCTTCTTCACTTTCTGCCATAAGGGTGGTGTCATCTGCATATCTGAGGTTATTATTTCTCCTGGCAATCTTGAAAGACTAGAGATCTCGTCAAGAAAATTAGAGATAACACGGGAACATTTCATGCAAAGATGGGCTCAATAAAGGACAGAAATGGTAGGGACCTAACAGAAGCGAAGATATTAAGAAGAGGTGGCAAGAATATGCAGAAGAACTGTACAAAAAAGATTTTCACAACCCAGATAATCACGATGGTGTGATCACTCACCTAGAGCCAGACATCCTGGAATGTGAAGTCAAGTGGGCCTTAGGAAGCATCACTACAAAGCTAGTGGAGGTGATGGAATTCCAGTTGAGCTATTTCAAATCCTGAAGATGATGCTGTGAAAGTGCTTCACTCAATGTGCCAGCAAATCTGGAAAACTCAGCAGTGGCCACAGGACTGGAAAAGGTCAGTTTTCATTCCAATCCCAGAGAAAGGCAATGCCAAAGAATGCTCAAACTACCCCACAATTGCACTCATCTCACACGCTAGTAAAGTAATGCTTAAAATTCTCCAAGCCAGGCTTCAGCAATACATGAACCGTGAACTTCCAGTTGTTCAAGCTGGTTTTAGAAAAGGCAGAGGAACCAGAGATCAAATTGCCAACATCCACTGGATCATCAAAAAAACAAGAGAGTTCCAGAAAAACATCTATTTCTGCTTTATTGACTATGCCAAGCCTTTGACTGTGTGGATCACAATAAACTGTGCAATATTCTGAAAGAGTTGGGAATACCAGACCACCTGACGTGCCTCTTGAGAAACCTGTGTGCAGGTCAGGAAGCAACAGTTAGAACTGGACATGGAACAACAGACTTGTTCCAAATAGGAAAAGGAGTACATCAAGGCTGTATATTGTCACCCTGTTTATTTAACTTATATGCAGAGTACATCATGAGAAATGCTGGGCTGGAGGAAGCACAAGCTGGAATCAAGATTGCCGGGAGAAATTTTCTTCCCTATTCTCTAGAATTAGCTATTTCTCCAAGGATCCCTGGTTTCTTTTATTGAAGAATGATATTGCCAAGATCTAGAAGCCAGTTCTGCTAGTTGCTACTGGGACATTGTTGTTTCTAGTCCAGGAGCTCAAATTTGGTAATATTAATTTCAAGCCTCTCATTTGACGTCTAAGTTGAGATGTGTACACAAATGGCAGTTCTGTATAGAGGTCTGGAGTTCAGGGAGGGATCTGTGCTGCAGAGGCACATTTGAGACTCATCATGGTGGAAATGATCATAAAATTACAAGACTGGATGAGACTTCCTAGCAAGCAAAAAATAATTAATGAGAGATGAGGAGTGAGCAAAGAAGGTAAGGTATGGCCAGTGAGATAGAAAGGCATGAGGAAAGATTTTTCAAGAAGAAGATAGTGGTCAGTTGTGCCAAATGTTGACAGTATTGATGAGATGGTTGAGTGAAATGAGCACTAAGAATTGATCAATGGATATAGCCATGGGGAGGTCATTGGTTATCCTAACCACTGCTCTTTTAGGGAAGTGGTGGAGACCAAAAAAAGCCTGACAGCTTCAGAGGAGACAGGGAAGAGAGAACCCAGAGACACTGAGTTTGGATAGTTTTGTAAAGTTTTGCTCTAAAGGAGAGTGGAGAAATGGGGCAGTAGATGGAGAGGGATATGGATCAAGAGAAGCATTTTTATTTTAATTTATTTATTATTATTAAAATTAATAATTTTAATTTTATATTGGAGTATAGTTGATTAACAATGTGTTAGTTTCAGGTGTACAGCAAAGTGATTCAGTTATACATATACACGATGTATTCTTTTTCAAATTCTTTTGCCATTTTCGTTATTACAGGCAGGACACTGAGCAGAGTTCCCTGTGCTGTACAGTAGATCCTTGTTGGTTATCTGTTTTAAATATAGCAGTGCCCAAAACTCCCAATCTATCCTTCTCCCTCTGGTAACTATAAGTTTGTAAGAGAAGGATTTTTAAATTTATCCCTTTTAAAAATAGCTGTTACTGTGTGTTTTATTCTTAGGAGAATAATCCAGTGGAAAAGAGAAACAATGATTCAGTAGCAAGTGGGGACAATAGCTACAGTGTTTATTGAGAATTTACTGTTTGCTAGCTGCTAAATGCTTTGCATATACCATCTTATCAGGTACTCACAAAACCCTACAAGGTAAACATGATTCTTCAGAAAACTGAGGGCCAGAGAGATCAAGCAGCTTGGCCAAGGTCTAACAGCTTGTGAATGGCGGATCCAAGATTCAAATGCAGGTTTTTTTGACACCAAAGTTCATGCTTTTAGCCAATATACTGTCTCTTAAATCTTTGGGAAATTCCCTCTTCTCTTTCCTTCATTTGCTTCTTTCCTCTTCAGAAGAAAGAATTTTTATAACAATGGACACCGTGTGGGCTGATAACCCTTTCTGTGGTTGGGCTATGGAGCCACCGTACTTCTCTTGAGCCACATAAACAAGGCAATAATTTCTGATGTTCCTCTTCTCCAGCGTGGAGCCCAAGATCTCTCCACCCACCCACCCAGCCAGCCAGCCAGCTAGCCCAGAACTATACAGAACACCTGATAAATGTTAGATGCTAGGGCTATAATAGAAAATGGACACAGTGAATGCCTGCCCTCATGAAACTTACCATCTCCTTCCTGAGGCCTTTGGACAAAGGAGGCCAGTTCTGTGGTGAAAAGTAACAGTGAACTTTTTCTGTCCTCTGGTCTCAGGCAGGTACTATAAGGAAGGCAGAGGGGTTGGATGTAGCACAATATGGATAAGCAGGGACTCTGGTGAACTGAAAAGTACATGACCTACCTCAAGCAGGAAGCCACTCCTGAATTCCTCCTGAATATGATCCCCAGGCCCAGTGTTGTCAGATATTTGTATTTTGTCCAAAGAAGGTGGAAAATTAACATTTTTATGTGAGAATTCCCAATTTAAAGATTTAAGCAATTCATTCTAATAAATCTCCCCCTGCCTGTTCCCCTTTTTTGTGCCCCCAACATTCTTCCTTCCCCCATCTGTGGGTCTGATTCACTCTATAGGCTGTTGGTTTGCAATTTTTGCTTTACAGCAACCCAGTGGATTACCTAGCATGATAGCCCCCGTTTAGGAGATGCGATTTCATCCTTGCTACTCTTTGATCTTATTAAAAATTCAGATTGAGACTTTAGCCCTGCAACTATCACCACTTAAGAATAATTTCTCTGAAATATGCCTTCTGGTTAGTGAAATTACTGAAGTATACCCAGAGAATGCATGCATAAACATGCATTTAGCTATGTGGGTGTTATTTAATTTTAAAAGCTACCTTGTTTAAGTAAAAAGTTTGAAAGAAATGTATTATGGGAGAACTCTTTGGTGTTTTGGAGCCCACTTTGATAGGAACAGTCAGAGCACAGGGGCAGGACAACACAACTCAGAAACTTAGAACTGGGACATAGCCAATCTTTAATGTCTAGGTCACTGAATTGAATCCACCCGAAGGCAAAACTGTCTAAAACATGTAAACATCAACTGCTGCTCAGTGGACTGTGTGAAGGACTCGGGATCTTGATTTGCTATCATATTTAGATTTTCTGTACCACTTTGTGGCTGAGCTTAGGTGCTGCCCTTCACAACATATGCGTTAATGCTACCAGCATTGTCATTCCCTGTTTAGTGGCTGCAGATACCCAAGTAGAGAGAGGATGGGCTGCTGTATTTAGAGAGACCAAGAATAAGCCAAGATTTAAATTTCGATCTTGAATTTAGGTTCTTTGTCCACCATGTGTAATACAGTGTTTCCTATATGCCATGTGTTCTTACATTGCCATAATGATTCTTATCACAGCTTTGTACCACCTGTGTTCTTATCTACACAATTTAAAAAATGACCCATATTTTTGCTTAAGTAATTAATTTTATAAGGAAAATTTATCTCACCACCATTAATCTGAAACCATTATTACTTGCCATGAATAGAAGGTAACAATAAGGTATGATAAAATTACATAAGCATTACAGTTTTGTCAATGTTTGTCCATGTATTAATTGTACTTATTTTGCATGCCATTAGTGGAATGCACTGTGTCTAAATCCTTCTGTGAGGAAAGAAGAGTATGCCTAGCTTTGAGTATGTGTAAGCAATAGGTTGGGTTCACCTTTCTCCTGTATCTTTTTCTGGGTAGCTATTAGTTCATTCATTCATTCATTCATTGACTTGACAGTCATTAGATCCCTACTCTGAGCCATGCAGAGTTTCCCAACCCTGTGATCCCTCGTTTTTTCTTTTTATCTCTCCCGAGTGAGATTATTTCCTTGCGTCATGAATGGTGGGGTGTATTGCCCTGATATTTTGTCAGGCTTCTTTGGCTGCAAACTGGGCTGATCTTCAGCCAGAACACACCATAACAGTCATGCTGCTGCTGCTGCTAAGTCGCTTCAGTCGTGTCCGACTCTTTGCGACCCCATAGATGGCAGCCCACCAGGCTCCTCTGTCCCTGGGATTCTCCAGGCGAGAGTACTGGAGTGGGTTGCCGTATCCTTCTCCAATGACAGTCATACCAGTTCTTTATGACTGCTGTCTGCCCTGATTGCTCAGGGCATCTGGTTCAAATGGGTTGGTTGCTAAATTTTTTGAATATAACTGTTAGTGGCAAGCATCAGAAATTGATTAAAATTAGTTTAAGCAAAGGGGCGTTCATTGAAAGGAAGTGCGATCTCACTGAATTTTTTGAAGTCCGAAGAATCAGGCTGGGCAGAACCAAGGTCAATCTGGAGTGCAGCAATGCAGGAGACACCAGCACTGTTAGGATCTGATGCTGACCAGGAATGGACCCCACAAAGGTCGGTCTCTTGACTCACTGATCAGGACATAAAATCCAGAGAGTGCCTGACTGCCTCAAGCTTTGGTCAGCTGGACACAACTTGAGAAGCAGAGTGCTAGGCACAGGTATTTGTATCTCAAAGAAAAGAAGTAAGTTCTCAGAAGGAAATAGAGATGCTTTTAGAAAAGGGAGGTAGAGGCTGTGTGATCAAAAGGCAAGATGAATCCAAATATATTGCATTTTCAGATCTGGCAGAGAAAAACTTAGTTTTTCTAAACTTAGAAAAGCTTAAAACTTGTTTATCAGGGGAATAATTGTGGAATGGGAAGCAGATGAGTTTTGTCATAAACCATAACATTGGAAAGTAATGGCAATATTTACCCTTTAATCATTTATCAGAAAGAAGTACATTTTTCTCTCTCAGTGATTTTGTATCTCCACTGCATGATTGTACTGACTAAACCTGCCTATTTATTTATTTAATTGGAGTAAAGCTGCATATTTAATGAGGAAGATCATTGTACCTGGAGTGAAAGTTTCTCATTTCCCCAGGAGTTCCTCTCTGACTTCATTTAGGTAAAACAAATAAACACCCCTCTCCCCACAGAACTGGGATTTAATGAGTAGGATATTTATCCCAGTTCTTTCACTGAGTAGCTTATGAGAAGAGATCTTTGGCAAGATGATTTCCAGGAAGCTTTTCTGCGGCCTGAAGCCAAGACAGACTTCCCAATATCTCTCCTGGGTTGATGTTACCCAGATTGGTATTCTAAAGCATCCAAATCTTTTGAGGCCTCCCCTGTTGATGAGCAGGCCTCCTGATGAACCGAGTTTTAAGGTATTACTCCTCAGTTTATCAGCCTTGTGGGGAAAAATAGTTTTCTTGATTATTTAGTGTCAGGCAGATCAAACCCCAGATATCTGACTGAATTTTTGACTCAGTAGTTTTGATATTTGGAGTACTAACTTCAGTTCTCCAGAGTTATGGTGTGTTGGTCATTGGAGCTGTTTTATTGTGGCTAGACCAGGAGAAATGGCATGTGTGACTTCAGTTGAAGGGAGACACCAATAGTCAGTCAAGCCAGAAATAGTTTGAGAGTGGATTTTTCTAAAGAAAAATGAATCAGTGGTTTTCTAGCTTTTGATACATATATGCATGTGTGTGTGTGTGTGTATATATTTTATATTTTTTTATATTATTATAATATTTTATATATATATATATATATATCTCAGTATACACACACACACCCAGGATTCATGAAATAGTACTTTGTGCAAATACACTGTGCTTTTTTTTATTTCATTCTTTTCTTTCAAAAATTCTGGTCACAACCCTTTAGTATTGATTTTGCTATAACCACAGTTTTAAAAAAACTAGTGTAGATGGTCTGAGTCCAAAGCCAGCACCTTCTGCCCTATTTGCTGTTGGTGGAGCGGTCCACAGTGCTGATTTCTGCCCAGTAAATAGATTTGCTATGTGAAAAAAAGGCATCCTAAAAACCTCTTGAGTTAGCCACCAGGAGATGCACTTTTATGCTTGGTTTCTCTTCTTTCCCATCCTGAAAAATATTCTCTGACTGCAGGGCTGGATATATCAATGCAGAACTCTGTGCAGTGAAAACAGCCCTTGCCTGCTGTCAGTCACTATTCTGAGGACTTTGCCTATGTTGTCTCCCTTAATCCTCATAATAACCCTGTTTACAAGAGGTGGACATCATTCTTAATATCCATTTAAAGACAAATAAGTGAATTCCCAAGGAGATTTCATAACTTGCTCAAGGTTGCGCAGTTACAAGGGGGTGGAGTTGCAATTTAAATCTAGACCTCTCTGACTTCAAAGATTTTTAATAAAACATTCTCCTTAAGATGTGTAAGTATGAGAGTTGAATAATTTAGATCAATTCCACCGTGTAGTATTTACTTTTTAGCAGAAGGTTCAAATAACAGTACTCAGCCCAGGGCCCAGAACTGTGGTGGCTTGTCACAGGGCACAGCTGCATGAGATGCTCCATGTGTGACTGGCCAACACCAAGGACTAAGCCTTGCTGATGGCCAAAAACACCTCCCTCTGAACTCAAAGCACCCTTCCATCTGGAGAAATGCTTCTCTTATGTTTTGAGGGATGGCTAAACATAGCAAGGCCTCCTGTAGCAAAACATACCTTCCACATGATTATCTGTTGTCTTTGAGAAAATCCAGCCAGAGAGAACACAGCCAACTCCAGAGAGTAAGAGGAGAGCACACATGTTCAAAGAGCACCTGCATTTGCCGTCCATGTAAATACACCCTCTAGTTCCAACCAAGGAGTTCACTGTAGCTTCATAGATGGCTGGTGTTATGCCAATGCAAGTTTCCCCAAGGTCACCTGGGAATTGCAATATTTTACAGTCCAGACATCTGACATGAACCAGATGGCTCCCTTCTCTTTTCATAATAACATGTTTACTTCTTCTCATCCTTTGTCTGACATTTATGGAGTACCTGGTTAGATGAGTAAAGAAAAATAAGGCAAAGCTCATCTGCTCTTGAAGCTGATGCAGTCTCCTCCCTTCCAGAACTGCCTATCACAGGGCTTTGTGTATTGCCTGAGGCCTCAAGTGTCTCTCTGTGCTCTTCTGTTCTGTTTCTGTAAACTCCTCCCTACTTTCCCCAGAGATGATCACAAATTAATGTGGGCAAGGAGACCAGCACATGATGACAGGCAGGATTTTAAAAAAGGAAATTTTCCCTGTGTAAGCATTGTAGGCTTGTCTCCCTGTGGTGTTCAGCTTCTAATCAAACATGCCGATTCCATAAACAAGCAGAATCTCAAATGAGAGTGATTTCAAAATAGTTAAACACAGAAAGTTGTTGGGAACTCTGCTAACACTGTGGGTTAATATTTCTTTATTTTTTTAGCCACTCTATGCAGCATGTGGGATCTTAGTTCCATAATGAGGGATTCAGCTCATAACCCCTGCAATGGAAGTGCAGAGTCTTAACCACTGGACCACCAGGGAAGTCCCACGTGGGTTAATATTTCTTACTCTGTGTTCTCAATCTGCAGTCTCTTACCTACTATACGGGATTCTGGAGACTATTTTGCCATCATCTTTATCAGAGTTGACAAGTAGCACTTCATAGTTTTGGTGGTTGATCAACTGATACTTTATAAAAATAGGTACTGTTATCTCTTTCGATCTCCCTCTTGACTGCACATGGCAGGTGCCGAATACATGTTTGTTGAATTGATTCATTTAAAAATTTATCTGGGCAAGTACCACCATGAGAGTTTTAGTGCCAAGATGTTGGATACAACCCAGGTCCATCTCTAAAGGGTTTTCATGTTCTTGGATGGTATAAAATGGAACAGTCTCAAAAGGAAATATTGATAAAATGAGAACTCTGAGAGTCAACAAACCTCTCTGGATTAGAGGCTAAGGTCCTATCAGCTAGTGTCAACTGCCGTCTTTTCTTACAGTGCCCTTTGCTTGTCCTAGGATGTGATTATAGGGATTATAGGAATATAGAAAAGAAAGGAAGGCTAAACTTAAGGTTGTGAAATATTACAGTGAGAGAAGGTTGAGGGACATGTGGACAAAAGGTGGCTGTTTGAGTTATGTGGAAGATTATTAAAACCTCGTTCCCATCACTGGGCAAACATCAATTCTCAATAATATCTCCTAGAATTCCACAATCCAGACAGAGTGGTCTCTCTCCCCTATTCTCTCAGGACCCCAGAATGCCCCAAGGTTCTTAGAATTTTAGAGCTAGAAATAACTTTCGATATCACTGAATACAAGAGATCTTGTTTTATAAGTGAATCTTGGGCTAACTGAATTCCTTCTGTTGTTCATTAATTCAGTCTCTCATCTTAAAGAGCTACTGAATGCCAGGCACTGAGCTTGTGTTGCTACAGGGCCACAGTAGTAACCAAAACAGAAAGAGTTCTGACTATCTTCTTTGCTCTTTGGTAGTTTAGATTTTGATGGAGTGATACAGAGAGAGAGAGCCAGTCAAATAAATAAATAAAATAAGATAGTTTCAGGTAGTGATGAACACTGGGAAGAAGATAAAACAAGATAGACAGGGTGGAATGGATTGGGAAATCAAGGTCGACATATGTACACTGCTGTGTATGAAGTAGATGGCTGGTGAGGGCCTGCTGTATAGCACAGGGGAAAAAAGAAGGTACAGTCTGTTTGTAGGACATATATATTAAATTAACCTTAAAAATGCATTCCAGTATACACTAGATGCAGACAAATACTGTTTGATTCTGCTTATACGAGGTACCTAGATGAGTCAAATTCACAGAGTGAGAAAGTACATTGGTAGATGCCAGGGGCTTGGGAGGTGGGGAGGGAAAATGGGGAGTTAGTGTTTAATGGAGACAGAGTTTTAGTTTAGGAAAGTAAAAAAATTCGAGAGATGGGTGATGGTGAGAGTTGCACAACAATGTGAATGTACTTAGTGCCACTGAACTGCACAGTTAAGTATGGTTAAAATCGTATGTTTTATATTATGTGACTTTTACCACAATAAAAATAATTTTTTTAAAAGCCAAGAAACAAAACAAAACAAGGTAGTGAGACAGTGACTGGGAAAGAGGATGGCCATGGGAATAAGGGAACATGCCTCTATAATGAATTTTTGAATTGGGATCTGAGTGATGAGGAGTCAGCCTTGCAAAGGTCAAAGTGAAGAATTTTCTGGTTGCTTCTCTGGCAGATACCTCAAGGTGGGAATAAGCTGTTATATTCAAGAATAGAAGGAAGGCTGGTGTGACTGGATCACAGTGAGGGCAGGGGAGGCGATGCAGTGCTTAGAGCATGCATGATTTTGCAAGTCATGGCCAGGGTGTTTTGAATTTTGTCCTTCGTGCACTGGGAGCCCCTGGAAAGTGTTAAACAGGGCAGCAAAGTGATTTGATGTATTTTTTTAAAGGGCTGCTCTAGCTGTCTGAGAAAAACAGTCCACTGGAGGTGGCAACCGAGGAGCATGGAGTATAGGAAAGAGGCTTCTTCTGTGAGCCAAATGAGTGATAACCCCTCTGTCATACAGTGAGTTAATGGGAGAGCCTGGGGGTAAAAGATTAGATTTGTTCCAATAGTTAATGTATTTGGTACAGTTGAAAAAATTTAAGAATATAAGAATAAATATCATTTATTAAGTTCTTGTTATTGCCCCGCTCTATGCAACATGCTGTATATGCATCATCTTATTTAATTTTTATCATAATTATTATGTAAGGTAGATTCTATTTTTCTTTCTATTTTATGGATGCAGAAATGGAAACTTCAAGAATTTCAGTATGCTGTCCAAGTTCACACACATGGCAAGTGACAGAAAGGCAGACTGAGGATTAAAATGCAAACTAAGTGCCAGAGCCCACAAGCCACAGAGATGAGGCTCATTACTTATAGTAAGGGCAGTGTTGCCTGAAGGTTAAGCTGGTGAGTGTTGGAACCAGAAAGCCTGCATTCATATCCCAGCTCCCTTGTTACTAACTCTGTGACCTTGGGCAAGTGCTTTCTGTTTTTTTTTAAAAATAACATGCTTGAATTTTTTGCTGTATTACGTCCCTCTCCACCCTTTCCCCCTGCCACTTCCTCACGGTGATTAGGAATAAAACTCTGGAAAGAAATAACGACCCGTGGGCTTTGTCTTTGCAAAGAATGGAGAAGCTGGGAAGACTGAGTCCCCTGTTACAGCCACAACTTAGACAGTAGATGGTGCCTGAGGCAGGGGAACAGAAGCTGATTCTCTGGATCCCTGGGAAGAAGGAGAAGGGCTAGGGAAATCTTGAACTAGGCCCAATAAGCAGCCTTGGGGCCGAACAGGCGGAAAGGCCTAGGTTCTCTCTGAAACCCAAGTTCATTGTTTTCAGTTTGTTCAGTGTCTGTGCTCTTACACATGAAGGTCAGCAGGGGGCAGTGCAGCCAACGTATTGCTTGTGAGTGAGGGGCTGCCTGCTTTTCACACAAGGGTCTGAGGAAGAGTTTCTGTGCCTTAAAACTGTGCCTACCTGGGCAGGTTCTGGGTGGACGAATCCAGCCTTGCTCTTGTCCAAGATCCTATTCTACCCACTTTCTTTTGTCTCCTGTTCTGTTTGGCTTCCTCACCTCCTCTGCTCTGCCTCATATCCCCAGACCTTTTATCTTCATCAAATGTGCTCCTTGGGTCCTCCTAAATATTCTGTGCGAGAGACAGGGTCAGGTTAAGTATCTGTCATTTGCAGATGAAGGCCTAAGGCAGTGCCTGGTCCCTAGTCCCTGTCCTTTCCTCCAGTGTACTCATAGGATATGAAAGCCAAGAGCCGAGACTGATCTCGTTTACTGTTCTAGGGAAGGCTATTATACCCCCAGGGCACCAGGCGCACTTTGGAATTAGAGCAGAAGCTGCCAGAGCAGTAAGCTGAGAAGGGGCTTTTTCATACTTGTGGACTCTCGGGTCCTATCAATTTCCTAGGGCCCTCCACAGAAAGGATGAAAAATCAAAGGGCTAACCTTTGAATACACACTTGGGACCAGACAGGTACAGATCAATCTTTATGCTTTTTTAAGAAAAGAAGCTACCAGAGCCTCTGGCTCAGGGCCCAGGTGGTTGTAGAGAGCCAGCCAACGCTAAGGCTGTGTCCTTTGTGCAGAAGTGTCGTATTGCTCGCAAGTTTCTCCAGCTCTCTAAGCCTCAGTTTCCTTTCATATGAGGGGCAGTTGTAATAGAGCAATTGTGACAGAGTCCATATGTACTCTGCATTCAGCCATTATTGCTACTGGTATTGAAATTGGAGGTTTACTGTTTCCATAGCTACTCATTGTGGAAGATGGATTACATTGATGGCCCCGGTTCATGACTCCCCGGTTCATGACTCCCTGTATCCATACCCTTTGTGGTTGAGAATATCTAGTCCCTGCCCTCTTCTGATTCTAGGCTCGCCTTGGGTCTTGCTTTGGGCATAGAATGTGGCATCTGTTAGCCTCAAGCCTCCAGGGGCCTTGCAGTCTTCTGCAATCTCTTACTTGTTTTGAAACCCTGCCACTTCTGTATGAAAAATACTGGGCTGGACTCCTGGAGGATGAGGGCCACACGGAGCACAGGCCACGTGTCCCAGCTAAGGCCATCAGACTGGGCTGCAGCCCATAGACCCCCAGTGGTGTGAGAGAGGCCAATTAAGATCAGCAGGACTGCCTACCTGACTTGTAGCTGACCTCAGCTACTTGAGTATGTCCAGCGGAGACCGGGAGAACTGCTCAGCTGGCCTGTACAGACTCATGAGCAACAACAAGTACTTATTGTTTCATGTTGCTTGGTTTTGAGAGAGTTTACTATGCAGCAATAGCTAACTAATATACTTCTTAAAGTTTTATGTGTGCCAGTTGAAGAAGGGGGGTTACACTAGGTGAGACTAACTATATAACTATTTGGAAGGTTACTAACTATATTACTGAGTACTTAAGAGAACTTGATATGTATAGAGTCTCAAGTTTAGGGATCATATATAGTGGTTCAGAGTAAACACTGGAATAAAGCAGACCTGGTTCCAAATCCCTGCTCTACCAATTACGAAATGTGTACCTTTGGTCAAATTTCTGAACCATTTCTATGACTCAATTTCCTCTTCCATAAAATGGAGATAATAATAGTTATTGGGAGGGTTGCTGTGAGGATAAAGCAAATGTATGCCTAGTGTTTAGGATGGTGCCTGGCACGCACTGAGTGCACAAGAGATAATACCCACTCTTCCTTAGTTTTTCGACATTTATTTATTTGTCTGTGTGGAGTCTTAGTTGCTGCGTGCAGGATCATTAGTTGCAGCATGTGGGATCTATTTCCATCCCAGTGATTAAACCCAGGCCCCCTGCATTGAGAGTGCAGAGTCTGAGCCACTGGACCACCAGGGAAGTCCCCGCAGTTTTCCTGGTAATGGTGAATTTAATCTCCAGAGGACATCTCTACATAGAACCCTGTGGTTGCTGCAGGCTCAGAAGGCAGGATTTTGCCATTGATTCATCTAAAGCTTTGATGAGAAAATTATGATTACATGTATATCCCCCCTTTTTAATTATAAAAGTAACATACCTTAAGCAAAAGGGAATCTAGGGGAAAATTCCTGATTCAAAGAAAATTTGTCTTGTGAGCTGTGACTTGTAATTATGAATATTGATCTCCACTTCAGTGCATCGAAGTATATACCTTATTATTTTTAAGGAAGAAATGTGCGCACCGTGCTCAGTTGTGAGATGGGGGCATAAATCTATCTTCATTGAAAATAACAATTTACCTCATATTTCATTGACCAAGGAAGCAGAGCAATTATCCACAATATATGATGTAGGAAAAAAATCATGACTATGAGCTCTCATGTAAAAGTTTAACTCGGCAGGATATCTCAAAAGGAAATAAGAATTTGGTTTAATGTTCAGGACAAAACTTCCTGCCATGATCAATTCCTCATTGGCTTTCAGATGGCATTCACTGACCTTTATTCCTGATGGAGAAAGAAAACTCATCTCTGTTGGTGGGGCTGGGGGGAGGGCAATGACGAGGAGTCGAGGTAGAAAGTCTTCCCAGTCTAGAGAGAGGAATGCTGTGTCTACTCCTTGTTCCTGAGCAGAATCAGGCTGCATGAGCATTCACTGATTCTGTTGACTCTCAGTTGATTTAAAAAATAATCAAAATAAAACTGACCCTTTCCCTGAAAGCTTGGCCTCTTTCATTTTGTCTTCATCATGTAATTGAAGTATCTGATATTACCTACATGCCTGTGAATACCCTCCGTTCTATTGATAACAGTCTCAGGGTTCCTGATCCCTGGAGTGTATCAGGGAGCTCCAGGGTCCTGTTTTAGAGGGAGTGGCAAGTTCCTCAAATCCCATTACCCACTAGTGGATCTCGCCCCTCCTCACAGAGATCAGATGGAGGCTTTCCGTCTGGAGGCCACTTGTGTGTGTTATTTGAAGAATCACAGTGAATGCACTTGACATTATCACAAACATTATCTGTGAGTTGTCTGGAAGAGATACTGACTCCCCAGTGGGCTACAGAGGAAATCTGTGATCACACCAAAGTTTGTGCTAGGCTGCTGTGCGACTCCCGCTCGGGTGATCCTGAGGTTCTCGGGTGATCCTGAGGTTCTTAGGTCACACCTTTCTGCAGCTTCACTCCCTGAGGGCAGCAGTGTGGGTGGGGTGGGAAAGAGGTGAGCTTTGGGGTGGCAAAGAGCTGTTGGGTAACCAGAGTCCAGCAGTGGGGCTGCTCTAGATGTTTATGGTGAGTTCCCCCTGGATTAGTTGGCATTTGGGCCTTATCAGTGGTTAAATATTATGAATATCACCCCTAATTACAAGTGACAGAAACCTAAGGTTTTTATTGTACCTCTCCAAATCCAGGAAGTATTGCATGTCTGTTTGTCTGTCTATCTCTTGGTTTTTTCCTCTCCACCCTCTCCCATACCCATATGTGGCTCTCTGCTTATTTTTGAGCATAGCAAAAGATGGCTATCTCATAGCTCCTATTTCTGTCTGTTTCAAGGCTCTGCTGCTGCTGCTAAGTCACTCCAGTCGTGTCCGACTCTGTGCAACCCCATAGACGGCAGCCCACCAGGCTCCCCCATCCCTGGGATTCTCCAGGCAAGAACACTGGAGTGGGTTGCCATTTCCTCCATTCAAGGCTCTAGTAGAAACTAATCAGAGTCTCTGAATCATAGTTCTGAATTCCTGGGGGAAAGTATCTAACTAGCCAGATTTCGGTTAGGTGTCCATCTCTGGATGGTGGCTAGGGGGTCCCAGTCACATTATGTAATCTTACCACCTTCTCTGCCCCTGTGAGTGATGGGGGAGGCAGTTAGCAGAGAAGGACATGGTGATAGGTGGCTTCTGAGATGGCTCTCAGCGATTATTGTGCCTACTGGCATCCACAGAAATTATCCTCTGTATGATCCCCGCCTCTGGAATGTGAACTTGGTCTGGTGACTACTGCTTCTAAAGTGAACAGACTGCCCAAATTAGGTTGCAGAAGACTGGAACTTTCATCTTGCTCAGACTCTTTCTCTCTGGTTCTTGTTTTATTTGCTCTGGTACAGCAAGCTGCCATGTTGTGCTCTGTGGAGAGATTCATGGGGCAAGGAACTGAGGGGGCCATCTGGCCAAGTGCCAGCAAGGAACCAAATCCTGCCAGCAACCCTGGGAATGAGCTTGGAAGCAGATCCTTTCCCATTCCCCTTCCCTTGAGATGGCTACAGTCCCAGCTGACACCTTGATTATAGCTTTGTGAGGGACCCAGAGCCAGAGGCACTCAGCTATGCTGAGATTCCCAACCCATAGAAACTGTAAGATAAGATGTTGTGTTAAGCTATTAAATTTTACTCCACCATTCTGAAAGTTCCACCCCTAAGCGACTACATTTTGGATTTGTTATGCAGTGATAGATAACCAGCCAGGAACGTGGTGAGTGGAGGGGCTCTGAGGTCAGTTAGGTCCATGTCTTGTCCTAACTTCACCATGAGCCAGCTGTGTGGTTTTGTACAAGCTGTTGAACCTGTTCAAGTTGCATTCTCTTCTGTAGAATTGACATAATAGTAATATGGCTGTCGGGAGGGCTAAATGAGTAACCCAGTGCCAGCACCAAGTTTAGTTATATTAATATTCATTCATTCACTGATATTAATATTAGCAATATCAGCCAAGTTTAGCTATTGTTATTGAGCTTTCACAGCTCTGCTAACCCTATACTCTTGGGTTATTGGTTGCCTCAATTTCTTCAGAGAAGTGGAGAATTCTGTGCCCTTTATAGGAATGATATAGAGAGGAACATAAAATACCCCAAAATCTCTTTAAAGCAAATAGCTTTTTAACTGGTAACTTTGGAGGACTGTTTTCCTTTTACTCTTTTTGGTTTCCTGGTAAAGAACAATTTCATATCATGGAGAAGTTAAATTACAGAATTCGTGCTCTCCAGTTCCAAAATATCAAAAAATATTTGAGTTGATAGAATTTGTTTTTGCAGCTTCCTTCCCACAAAGGCATCCAACAACCTTCTGCAACCAATTATTTTGTGCATGGAAATGCCAGGGCACTAGGCAGGTGGCAATCCATCACCGAGACAGAGCCCGAAGATGAAGAGCAGGGGGATGATCATTGGTGCTTAAAAGGTTTCTGCCTTCTGAAGCCAAAGCCCGTTGTGTCAAAGGTTTGATGGGATTTGCTCATTAATTCCAAGCTCCAGTGCTCAGTTGCATGTTTTCATTACTCCTTGGGGATGCTGTTTTTCTCCCACTGGCAGCTGTGGACTTTGTGTGATGGTGGGAGATGTCAGGTTTTCAGATCTCCCACCCATGTCACCTCCATTCATCCCAAGACCATGCCCCTCTACTTCATCCCAAGACCACTGCCCAAGCCCAGATTCCCCATGCATCCCTTTCTGCCCTGCTGTGGGTTTATTACAGTGCCTGGGGCTCAGCCTGCCTCCTCTCATCTCCATTCCCTCACCCTGCTGGACTGCTTTCCTTCCTGGGCTGGCTGCTGAGTGGGGAGCAGCTTGGCTTACCCACTTTTGCTGTCCCCACTCTTTTCAAGTACCACAGAAGTACCACAGAAGCCCTTTCTGTGTTAAGGGTGACAGTACTCCTGGCTGAGAAAACACAGAATAGAAGAAAGAGTAAATGAGAGGTATGGTAGTCAGATACCCTTTGAAAAAACATACCAGGATTCTTGAAATGGGCCTGCCACTGCCATAAGGCTGGGGTCTGCTACATTCATCACATTTCTTCTCCTCCCCAACCCAACCTTGTCCCCAAGGACGGTAGAGTGAGATAACCAGTCTCATGACTGAAAAAACACCGCTTTTTTGCTTCCAGAATCACCCTCGCCTGTCACTGAACGAAATAAACCAGTTAAAAATAATTACCAGCAATGACCAAACAGGGAAAGAGCTTATCCTCATGCTATAAACTGAAAAGCATCCAACAAAAAGAAAAGCAGATTTTGGTGTGATTTAGTGCAGCCCCTACACCACCCTTTCCCCCAGAGAGTGATACATAGGAAAACCTTGAGAATTCCCACCATCCCCTGATTTAGATAGCAACTGACATAATTGGGAGTAGGAAACTTAAAGAAAAACCAAGGAAGTCTCTTCCAGGAGCAGAGGTTCCCATCTGTGATCTCAGCATCATAGCTGAGTCAGGACAAGGCCCCAGTTGTCATCATTTTCCAGGATTCCTGCTGAGTTGGGATTGAGATGAAGTCCGAGGACCTCTGCTCCTCCCCTCACCCCTGGAAAGGAAGGTAGACAGCTTGGACACTGACAAAATCTTTAAAGAGATGGTAAACCCAGTCCTATACCAAAGGCTGCAGGAAGTTTGCCAAGCTCGTTCGAAGTTCCTGCACTCAGGCTACAGTAAAGTGGATGGAATACAGTTACCAGGCCTTGAGTGTAGATGGAAGGGGGAAAAAAGGTCCCAGATGAGGTTAGGAAGTTGTCAGTGAGAATTCATCTTTCTACCAAAGCAAAATGAACTGGGTAGAGCTGTCCATTTGAAGCATGAGCAACAAGAAAAGAAGCAACATGGTAACTAAGGAAAATTATGCAGATGAGTAAAATGGAGGAAAACTTAAATGAGCACAGCAGGCATAAAACAGATAAAAGACTGCCCCCCCAAAAAAATCTACAGAGGAAATTAATAAGAACATGAATTCAGTAAGACAAGGCTTAAAAAATAAAACCCACCTACTTCAGTAATGAAATTCAACAAATCACAAGATGAATGGAGAGGCCGGGAGAGAAGAACTAATGCGACACTCATTACCAGGTAATCATGGAACAAATTCTACAAGCTTATGAGGGAAAGAAAATCTACATGTCCTTTGAGAATGAAGGAGACATTTTTAAGCTTGCTCAAACTTAGCATCTAGGCGCCCTCTTGAAAAAAAAAACAAACTCTTGGAACCATGATAAAAAGACATAAATGGAGAAAGCATAATAAAAGGAAATGAATCGGCTTTTATATGATGATACCAAGGTTTGGGCCTGTTCAACCGCAAGAGTGCATTCCCATCTATTGACATGGGGAAGGCTGTGGGAAGCAGAGGTGTTTGGGACTGGAATTGGATCTCAGTGAAATCTGAGATGCCTAGGATGCATTCAAGTGGCGGTATTGAGTGGGTAGTTTTGTATATAAGAGACTAGAGGTTGGAAGAGAGGTCTAGGTTGGAGATATATATCTAGGAATCATAGAGGTAGAGGTGATACTTATGGCTTGAGATTGGATGAGATCACTCAGGGAATTAGTGTAGAGAAGGTCAGGGAAGGAGCTGTGGTTAATCTCAGTGTTAAGAATCAAGAGAAAGGAGAAATGAACAAAGAAGACTGAGAAGGAAAGTCACTGAGGAACGAGGTAAACCAGAAGGTGGTGGTGTTAGGAAAGCCAAGGGAAGGATGGGTATTAAGGAAAAGTAGGTGATTAATTGTGTCAAGTGTAGCTGAGAGATCAGAATGAGATGAGACTTGAAAATAGTCCCCTGCCTTTGGCAATGCAGGAGTCACAAGTGACCTTCATAAGAGCTGTTTCAGTGGAGTTGTATAGTTGAAAGCTTGATTGGAGAGAATTTAAGAGACAATTTTCAAGAAATGCTGTTGTATTTGGGGCGAAGAAAAGAGGAGGTAACTGGTTGGGATGGTGGGGTCAAGATAATGCTTTTTTTAATTAACAAATTTGATTTTTTTAAGACAGTTTAGGTTTACTGAAAATTGAGCAAGTAGTACCGAGTTCTCTCTCCCCCTTACTCGGGGTTTCCTCTCTTATTAACATCTTGCGTTAGTGTGGTATATTTGCTACAAATGAGCCAATATTGGTACAATATTATTAACTAAAGTCTCTATTTTACATTAGGGTTAATTCTTTGTGTCATATAATTCCATGGGTTTTGACATGCATCATGTCTTGCATCATTATAGTATCCTACAGAATAGTTTCACTGCTGTAAAAAAAAAAAAATCCCCTATGCTCCAAGGATAATGCTTTTAAAGATGGGACTACATATGGTGAATAAAAGAGAAGCGGGACAATTCTAATTCTGTTAAGCAGTAGGCCAACTGGCTCGAGCCTCAGCAGTGAGCTCTGGGTTGAAGAAGTAACTCAAACAGTCATCAGCTTATTTAAGGATTGCCTAGAGATCAATGAGACATCTTAGAAGGGCATGTAGACTGAGCAGAGTGGAAGGCCTAGTGGAGAACTCTGAGGACACCAACATATAATGCATAGCCGGAGGGACTGGAGCCCACAAAGAAGTTGCAGGAAGAAGGAGCATAGGAGGAAAACCAGGAGGTTGTGTTGTTGCCAAAGTCACAGGAAGAGAATGTTCGGAGAAGGAAGACCACAGGGTTGACTAGTGCCAGGAATTCAGTAAAGATAAGGCCAAAGAAGTCCAGGTTGGATGTAGCAACAAAGGAGGTTATTTCATATCTTCAGTGAGAGAGTTCAGGGATATGAAAGAGGAAAAACACATTTTTCATGAGCTGAAGAATTACTGGGAGGTGATGACATGAAAGCCATGAGCACACAACTCTTTCAAGAACTTTGGCCACGAAGGAGGTAGTGGAGAGATAGGACAATGATTGAAGCAAGACCTGAGTATGAGAGGCTTATTTTCAAGATGGTAGAGACATGCATATGTAAATGTTGATGGAAGCAGGAGAGAGGGTCAGGGCAGAGGCTCCTCTGTGCCTATGGCATGAAGTTCAGCGAGAGAGACACAGGAGAGAGAAATGATTGATTGAATCAGGTCCCCCGATAAGGTGGAAAGACCTGGGACGCAGAGAACAGAAGGAGGGGTTAGTCTTAGACTTCTATTGCATTATGACAGGAAGACCAGAGAATGGGTACAGACAAGTTTGGGATGAGTGGCAGAATTCTGAAGGAGTTCTCTCCTAGAGAACTTCTGTTCTGGCTTCTGTTTCCTTTGTGAGGGAGGAGGTGAGGTCATATCCTGTGATGATAGGGTATGATAGGGAAATACTAGAAGAATAGGAGAAGTCCAAAGTCTCTGGAAAAGAAAAAGACTAGTTATTTGGAAACACAGAAAAGGAGTCAGGGAAATAGAGGGAGTTTGGTCCATATTCTTCTTTGTCTACTGAACCCAAGAAATGTACCTCCTCTCTTTTCAAAATGTTAAGGGGATTCAACATCAGACTTTACTTCCATCACCAGTCACATCCAAAACTGGGCGTTGTTTTTGCTTTGACTCCGTCTCTTCATTCTTTCTGGAGTTATTTCTCCACTCTTCTCCAGTAGCATATTGGGCACCTACCGACCTGGGGAGTTAATCTTTCAGTATCATCTTTTTTGCCTTTTCATACTATTCTTAAGGGTTCTCAAGGCAAGAATACTGAAGTAGTTTGCCATTCCCTTCTACAGAGGACCACGTTTTGTCAGAACTCTCCACTATGACCTGTCCGTCTTGGGTGGCCCTACACTGCATGGCTCATAGTTTCATTGAGTTAGATGCTGGGAAAGATTGAAGGCAGGAGGAGAAGGGGACAATAGAGGATGAGATGGTTGGATGGCATCACCGAGTCGATGGACATGAGTTTGAGCAAGCTCTGGGAGTTGGTGATGTACAGGGAAGCCTGGCTTGCTGCAGTCCATGGGGTTGCAAAGAGTTGGATACGACTGAGCGACTGAACTGAACTGAAAGGGAATTCAAAATGAGTGATCAAGGAGGTCATGGATCAGTTGGTCTTGGATCCCTCTAGGTCTCCTGAGAGTCACTGTTAACAAACTCCTCACCTCCTCCCTGGTCTCAGCTTTGCAGTTGGTTCTCTCATGAGCCTTCCTCAGCTTCTGGGCTTGGAGGTGTGAAGGGATTGTTCATGTGATTCTAGCAGGGACTGTGGAAATGGAATCAGGATACTGGGATCCAGGATGAGACAGAGAGGATGTTTAGTGAAGGAACTAGTCAGACATAGGTGTGTCTATTTACCATATTTTACAGCAAGGTCCCCAACATATGGCCCATGGGCCAGATCTGGCCCACTGCCTGCTTGTGTAACAAATGTATTTCAGTACAGCTATGTCTATGGTTGCTTTCCAGCTGTAACATCAGAGTTAAATGGTTGTGACAGGGGCCTTATGGCCTACAAAGCCGAAAATATTTACTATCTGGCCTTTTTACAGAAAATGTTTGTCAACCTCTGTTTTAGAGGAAAGATGGGGATCTTTTGGAAGAAGGATAACCTTGAGAAAACCCCAACTTCTGAGTCTGTTTCCTTTTCTGAAAAATAAGGACACGTTTCATTAAATCATTCTTTCATTTAACAAACATTTATCGATTGCTCACTATGTGCCAGAAGCTGGGAGAGAGAGATCAATAAGACCCAGCCTTGTTCTTTCAAAGCCCAATAGCAGAGATAGATGGGTAAGCAAATAGTTGGAATACTTAGAGATAAATGCTCTGTGTGTGCCATGGGGATGAAGGGAGGCCTCTCACCTGGCCCAGATGGATCTGGGAAGGCTTCGCAGGAAAACAGAAGAGGAGGGACTCATTAGCATGGAGGGTTGCTGGGGATGAAGATGAAATCAACCAGGGATTATTGCAGGCTGAGGGGAGATCAAGGGGAATGAAGGAGGGTGAGGACTTGGAAGCACCAGAATAGAAAGGGTAGGTGAAGGGAAATAGAGAAGGAGCAGTGAGAGAGGCAGAAGGAGAATTAGGAAAGTGTCAGGAGTACCAGGGGGACACACAGGGCCCCCCGATTCTACCACCCTGCCTTTGACACCCTGCCCTGCCTGGCTGACCATTGCCAGTCCAGCAGGGCCCAGATGTGGTTTCACAACTGATTCAACACAGTATTCAGAGCAGGCACCATCAATCAGCATTTGCCCCTGTGATGAAACCAAGGGTGATCTTAAAGTATACACAATCGATTTGTTAATTACAAAGCACCCCCAAATTGTAATGTGGTATCAACTGTTAGTAAAATAAAATGCAAGAAAAACTCAGTAATATGGTAATAGGTGTAATTCAACCCAGATATCAGAATTTGAAATCTGTTTTGATAATGTAAACATAACACAAAACATAACCTGTTTTTAATAGATTCATTATACTCTTTTCAAATTGAATCTGAGACCCATACTCATTCCTGAAAATCATTCATACATATGATTTCATTGAGCAAATGGATTTCTACAGTATGTGGGAGTTTGAATGGATTTAGAATGAGGCAGATTGTCCTCATTTTTTATGCTTAAAAAATTTTAGGAAATATTTCAAACATTCAAAGAAGTAAAGAGAATAATATAATACCTGTGTATCTACTACTTAGATTTTTTAAAGTGCTAGCATTTTGCCACTGCTTCACAACTTAATGAGGGTAAAAACATTGCAGATACAGTCGAGGTCCCTTTTGTGCCTCTTTCTCATCCCTACTGTCTTCCCAGAGCTTACCACTCTCTGGAAGTTATAATGTGCATCTTCCTCCTCTGTATTTTTATATTTTTCCTACATTTGTATCAATAAACATGAAGCAGAATTGTTTCATGTGTTTTTAAACTTTACACAAATGATAAGGCAGTATACTTTGGCCACCTGATGTGAAAAGCTGACTCATTTGAAAAGACCCTGATGCTGGGAAAGATCGAAGGCAGGAGGAGAAGGGGACGACAGGGGATGAGATGGTTGGATGGCGTCACTGACTCAATGGACATGAGTTTGAGCAGACTCCAGGAGCCCTGGCATGCTGCCGTCCATGGGGTTGCAAAGAGTCGGACACGACTGAGCGACTGAACTGAACTGAACTGAAGGCAGTATAAAACTTCTGCCACTTGCCTTTATCATTCTCCACTGTGTTTCTGAGCGGCAGCCATGCTGATTTGTGTGTTCATTCATTTTACAAAGCTGGTCCTCTTTCCATTCTTTGAAACCTGCCCAAATTGTTGAAGACAGAAAGTGAATACATCTGACAGCTTCTCAGTGACAGATACGAAATAATTTGGCCTTAATTATCTTCTCAGTTTTCGTTTTCTCTTCCCTCGTCTCCCTCCCTCTTTTCCTCTCCTGCTCTATTATGGATTTTGAATGTAAAAAGAAACAGTGAAAGAAGGAAAATTCTGAAAGGAAGGTCTGCACCCTATCTTCCAGAAAAGAATAGAATTTTTTTTTTTCCCCAGGAGCAGCTAACATTTATCAGATACTAAGTGCAAAAACCTACACTAAGTGCTTTACATTCATTTGTTAATCCTCAGTGTGACCCTTGGAGATCTTCCTTGTCCCAAGTCACAAAGCTAGTTTGTGAAGATTTTAACCTAGGCACTCAGATGGTAGAGCTGATAAAGGCTTAGCCATTCAAAAAGAGAAGCCATATTGAGCCCAAGTAGGGACAGTGTTAGGTGAGCTATTAACAGTAAGAATCCCCAGGGTTAGTGCTTTAATAACTTTTGGTATTGATCTTACTTCTAAATTAAGTATCACAGTGATTGTTAATAATAAATAATAACAAAGTACTTAGTTAATTCACAAGCTTGAGAGTTAACCTCAGATTAATTTTCTCACCTGAACTTCAGTCACCCATTGATTGCAAACTCCTGCCAGGATATTTCTGCTTGGCTATTCCTCTATCATTCCTTACTCTCTAAGTACCAAACAGTTATTTCTTTTCTTCTTGACCATTTCTAGTTGCTGCAAATTCTGGCACCTCAGCTTGGCGTCCATGGTTCTCTATACTCTGGTTCTTCACTGCCTGCTGTGGATTGAACTGTGTCCCCACAAAATTCATGTTTTGGAGCTCTTCCCCTCAACGTGATGGTATTTGGAGATGGGGCCTTTGGGAGGTAATTAGGTTTAGGGACAGGACTGAGCACCTAACACTAGGTTTAGATGAGTTCATGAGTGGGGTCCCCGTGATGGGATTAGTGCCCTTGTATGAAGAGACCAGAAAGCTGGCTCACTCTGTCTTGTGAGGACACAGTGAGAAGGCAGCCTTCTGCAAGCCAGGAAGAGAGCCCTCACCAGGAACCAATCTTGCCGTACCTTGATTTTAGATTCCAGTCTCCAGTACTGTGAGAAACCAAGTTCTGTTGTTTAAGATATCTAGTGTAGGGTATTTGTTATAGCAGCCTAAAGTGACTAAGATACTACCTATACAGCATTTTAATCTTATTAAGTTTCCATCCCTTTTGAACAATTACCCTTCCTCTTGCCTGTTTTTCCACCTGTGTTATTTTCCTGAGCTAGGCTGGTACTTCCTCTACTCAAATAATAGCAGCCTTTTAAGGAAAAAATTAAAGTCTCTCTCTCCCTTAACCTTTCTCTACCAGTTCCTCCTTCTTTAGACTCCTACAATACTTAACCTGTAGAATACAATATAGTACTTAGTTGTGTAATGTTATTTATTTATTTTTCAGTTCAGTTCAGTCACTCAGTCGTGGCCGACTCTTTGCGACACCATGGACTGCAGCACGCCAGCCTCCCTGTCCATCACCAACTCCCAGAGTTTACTCAAACTCATGTCCATTGGCTCAATGATGCCATCCAACCATCTCATCCTCTGTCTTCTCTTTCTCCTCCCGCTTTCAATCTTTCCCAGCATCAAGGTCTCTTCAAATGAGTCAGCTCTTCACATCAGGTGGCCAAAGTATTGGAGTTTCAGCTTCAGCATCAGTCCTTCCAATGAATATTCAGGACTGATTTCCTTTAGGATGGACTGGTTGGATCTCCTTGCAGTCCAAGGGACTCTCAAGAGTCTTCTCCAACACCACAGTTCGAAAGCATCAATTCTTCAGTGCTCAGCTTTCTTTATAGTCCAGCTCTCACATCCATACATGACTACTGGAAAAACCATAGCCTTGACTAGATGAACCTTTGTTGGCAAAGTTATGTCTCTGCTTTTAAATATGCTATCTAGGTTGGTCATAAACTTCCTTCCAAGGAGTAAGCGTCTTTTAATTTCATGGCTGCAGTCACCATCAGCAGTGATTTTGGAACCCAGAAAAATAAAGTCTCTCACTGTTTTATCTGTTTCCCCATCTATTTGCCATAAAGTGATGCCATGATCTTAGTTTTCTGAATGTTGACCTTTAAGCCAACTTTTTCACTCTCCTCTTTCACTTTCATCAAGAGGCTCTTTAGTTCTTCTTCACTTTCTGCCATAAGGGTGGTGTCATCTGCATATCTCAGGTTATTGATATTTCTCCTGGAAATCTTGATTCCAGCTTGTGCTTCATCCAGCCCAGCCTTTCCCATGATGTACTCTGCATATAAGTTAAATAAGCAGGGTGACAATATATAGCCTTGATGTACTCCTTTTCCTATTTGGAACCAGTCTGTTGTTCCATGTCCAGTTCTAACTGTTGCTTCCTGACTTGCATACAGGTTTCTCAGAAGGCAGGTCAGGTGGTCTAGTATTTCCATCTCTTTCAGAATTTTCCACAGTTTATTGTGATCCACACAGTCAAAGGCTTCGGCTTAGTCAATAAAGCAGAAATAGATGTTCTTACCGAACTCTCTTGCTTTTTCGATGATCCAGTGGATGTTGGCAATTTGATCTCTGGTTACTCTGCCTTTTCTAAAACCAGCTTGACCACCTGGTAGTTCACGGTTCAAATATTGTTGAAGCCTGGCTTGAAAAAATATTTATTTTAATATATATATTTATTTTAATGTAAAAAACATTTATTTTTAAAATATTTATTTATTTGGCTGCACCGGGTCTCAGTCGTGGCATGCGCAATCTTGATCTTCATTGTGGCATGAGGGATATCTAGTTGCAACATGAGAAATATTTAGTTGTGGCATGTGAACTCTTAGTTATGGCATGTGGGATCTAATTCTCTGACCAGGGATCAGACCTGGGCCCCCTGCATTGGGAGCACGGATCTTAGCTGCTGTGCTGTGCTTAGTCGCCCAGTCATGTCCGACTCTGTGCGGCCTCATGGACTGTAGCCCGCCAGGCTCCTCTGTCCATGGGGATTCTCCAAGCAAGAATACTGGAGTAAGTTGCCATGCTCTCTTCCAGGGGAACTTCACAACCCAGAGATCGAACCCAGGCCTTCTGCATTGCAGGCAGATTCTTTACCGTCTGAGCCACCAGGGAAGCCGGACCACCAGGGAGGTTCCTTTATTTGTTTTTTAATGGAAAGAGATGCCATTTTTGTCTTTTGTGATATGAATCTCTATTTCCCTCAATATTTTATTATGAAAAATTTTAATAGAGAAAAGCTGAAAGAATTATGTGTCTACTACCTATATTTTACAGTTGTGAACATTTTGCTATACTCACTTTATCATTGATCAATCCTTCTATTCATCCACTGACTCATCTTCTGTGTAGTACATTTCAAAGTAAGGTGCAGATATAATATACTTCTCCCCTAAACACTTCAGCATGCAAATGGTTAACCTAGAGCTCAATATTTGTTTATGACTCTTTTTTTTAAAGCAAAATTTTTATTTAGTAGAATGAATGACTTTTGACAAATACGTATACCTCTTAACCTAAATCTCCTATCAAGATACAGAGCATTTCCATCACCCCAGAAAACTCCCTCTGGGGTTTTAGAACCATAATTTGTACATTGTCGCCTCACAGAATCTGAGGATGTAATTAGAGACTCAGCAAGTCGATTGGTGATAAATGATCACAGAGGCAGTTTATGTTTTGTTTGCTTTGACAGAGAATTACAATCAGAGTAGAGGCTGGAGAGCCAGGTTGTTTTAATTCTTGTATGCTACTTATGTTGCTGCTGCTGCTAAGTCGCTTCAGTCGTGTCCGACTCTGTGCGACCCATTGACGGCAGCCCACCAGGCTCCCCCATCCCTGGGATTCTCCAGGCAAGAATACTGGAGTGGGGTGCCATTCCCTTCTCATGCTACTTATGTTGTATCATGCCAATTGAACGTAAAGAACTCTTAGGAACTGGAAAGAATAACCAACTATACCTGGCTTGCACTCAGACACTGTGTATGATCATATACTTTAAAAAGTTGATACTAAATGCATTCACATAACTGCATTTTAATACAAATGTGCAAATTAGCACACGGCCTGGTGATTGTCTTTCAATTCTTTAAAGTTTTAAATATTAATTTAATTAATTTGTAACATTTCATCTATTCCCTCCAAATTTGCAACAATCCACCTTCCTGCTTTTAGGACAAAATGAATTAAACTCATCTTTTTAAAAAATTACTGGCCTGCTATAAGCATTTCTAGGCATGAATGTGGGCTATAAAGTGGTTTTTAAATTACTAGAGGCAATTTCTAGGAATTCTCTGCGGAACAGATTGGCCTTGGAGTCAGCTGACCTAGGTCCAAACCTTGACACCACTACTAATCGACTGGGTGACCTTCAGCAAATTTCTTAACCACTCTGGTCCTTGATTTCTCTGCTTATAAAATGGAGACGATACATACATTGACCTCATAGAGCTGTTGAGAAGAATAAGTGAAAATGGCAATTTTCAGGGGTTAGTACATATTACATACTCAAAAAAGGTTAATGTTGTGATTATTTTAGTAAAAATAGACTCACTGTAAGTTTTTTTGTTTGGAATATTTCTGATATTTATAAACCTCAAGGAACTTGGTGATTGTGTTTAAGAGATTACATATCCTTTGTTTAGTCTTTGGTCCCGTGAAAGAGCAATAGCCATAGCTTTTAATTAATATTTACTAAGAATCAGGTGTAAAAAGCAACCAACTCCCACCAGTAGTTAAAAAAGATTCACAACACTGAAAGTTGGTGTGAAGCAACCAGAATGCTCACATACTGTGGGTAGAGATATTAAATAGTGCAAGCTCATGTTCTTCTGAGCACCAGTTTTAACTCAACCAGTGCTAAGAGCTAAATTCTAGCTCTAAATTACCCCAAAGCGAGAGAAAACCTCAGGCGTCCAGGGGCCCAGGTGGGCGGGGCCAGCGTGTCCGGGACAGGTTGTCCTCGCCCCATTCCACGCCTCCACCCTCAGGGGGTGGGGCCAAAGGACGCTTGGTCGGAGTGCGCAGTTGCCATAGCGGCCGTTGGGCGGGAGGCTGGCGCTTCCCAGCTTCAGCACCCAGCGGAGAAACGAAACCGAGAGAGCACAGGTCTCTTAACGAGCATCGCAGACGTGCGTAACGTTGACGTAAGCCGCCAGCCCAGCCTTGAGGCGCACGCGCAGTGCGTGTGTTAGGGCCTCTGGGCCTCCGTCCGCCGGCGTCTCGCGGCGGCGTGGACTGAAGTTGTGCTTCCGCTCTGCGTGTTCTTAGGGACGGTCCTGCCTCCTTCTCGACTTTCCGGCGGGCCACCTCCCATCCCTGTGCCCGGGGCTTGGAAGACCTGAAGTAGCGATGCTCTTGGGAATCATCCCAGGAGTGGAAGTGGAGAATGCCCTCCTTGAGTGAGGAGAGCGAGTGAAGCGCAGCCTCTCTAGACTCTGGGGGCTGAGGTGGGCGTGAGCGAAGGTAATTCAGGCCCACTTTCCGAACCCGGGTCTTCCTTCGACTTTGCAGTGGATTAGGCAGAGGCTTGGGCTGAGTTTCCTCCGGGTCAGGGACTGGGCTGCTCGAATGGAACTTGGGACTCACTTCCCCCAGAGGAAACGAGGTTTGGGGTGCCCCTGGCGCAAAGTAAAGCGCTGGATACACTCTAGGCATTCTTTTCGCTGTTGCTGTGAGGAGGTGGAGTTGTTGGCACCTCTTCTGAAATTCCTTTGCAAGTGTTAATTGGAGGAGTAACAGCTATTAATGAGACTGTGTTAGGCCGGTGGATTTTGTGGGTATTCCCTTTGTGGCTTTGGGCAGGGAGTACATGACTTCCTACTCAATTCTGCAAAACAACAATGGTAATACTGACCCTCGTAGCGGAATGATGATGCCACAAAGCTCTATGGAGTGCTTCATAAGACGGACAGAGGAACCCTTTCTAGAGGATCATACTGAAAACTTTTTCCTTGTATCTCGTAAACCATACACATTTTTGTTGCTGTTTTGTGTGAGGTGGTAGAGTGACGTTGAAGTCCTTTGCTAAGACTTATATTCAGAACCTGATCAGAGGCACGCCTTTTGGGCAAGTCTGATAGATATCCCTTTAGTTATTTCCTGAATACTTACTGAATGCTTTCTGTGTACTGAGCACAGTTGTAACCTCTTAATAAGTGAGTAAAGAAAACAAAGATCCCTGGCCGTTGGAGCTTAGGTTGTAGTTTTGGGAAGACAGAAAAACAGTAAACATAAATAAGTAAATTCCCTGGTGGCTCAGACGGTAAAGCGTCTGCCTGCAATACCAGAGACCCAGGTTCAATTCCTGGGTCAGGAAGATCCCCTGGAGAAGGAGATGGCAACCCACTCCAGTACTCTTGCCTGGAAAACTTCCATGGACTGAGAAGCCTGGTAGGCTACAGTCCATGGGGGTCGCAAAGTCGGACAGGACTGAGCAACTTCACGTTCACGTTTGAGCAGAGCAGCCGTACAATCTAACTTAGGTTTTTCAGAGTTACTCTAGTGGGTATGTTTCAGAATAGAATGGCGGAGGCAAGAGTAGAAGCAAAGAGAGGAGTGAGAAGGCTGTGGCAGTAGTTCAGAAGACAGTTGACAGGTGTTTATAATCAGAAGGTTGGTAGCTGGACTGAGAAGCAGTTGGATTCTGGGAATTTGGTAGTAGGAAACAATGTTTGGATAAGTTGTGTGTTATCAACTTGAATATTTTTCAACATGATACACAGTTTATATATAAATATATAATATATAATTTTGGTCCATGTTCCACAGGTATAGGCAGGAAGAACAATGGAGTGTTTGAATCACTTTAGTTGTTCTCCTGTGAAAGTAATTACCTATTAGCCTAGGTAAGATTTCAGTAACGGCTTACTTACAGCCATTAATTGGTATGTGAAGTTAATGGCTAAAGTCAGACTTTTTCCAAAATAGAATATAGTTGAAATCTAAAAGTTGTAGTTTCCAGTAAGCAAAGTGTGGATTAGGACAGAATAACTTGTTGTAGTACTTGTGCATTTACTTTTAATTAAACTTTTAGTGAATGTGAAAATGCCTTTTTGCCTTCTTTCAGAAATTTGTCTAAATAGTCTTAACAGTAAAAAAAAAAAAAATAGATCTAAGGTAAGAAAAATATATTAATAGGTAATTGTGACTGTTATCCACAATTTTGGGGTAAATATACCATGGCAAACAGAAATGACTACGATAATTGTTACTTCAGGAAGTTTGCAAGCTTGTGGGCTTTCCTGGTGGCTCAGATGGTAAAGAATCTGCTTGCAATGCAGGGGAGCTGGGTTCAGTCCCTGGGTTTGAACTATCCCCTGGAGGAGGGCATGGCAACCCACTCCAGTATTCTTGCCTGGAGAATCCCCATGGACAGAGGAGCCTGGCAGGCTACAGTCCATGGGGTTGCAGAGAGTCAGACACAACTGAGTGACTGAGCACAGAATGGCACAGACAGACTTGTAAGTAATTTAAACAAAATATAAAAGGATGAAAAAGTATTTTGAGTATAAAGTAAATGCTAATGGAATACAGTCTCCTTTTGTTACTGTTTATTGTGGTGCTCACTCGTCTTTTGTCTCCTATTTTAATCTTCATACTGATGTAGAATGTATTGAATATGCTAAATAAACGCAGAACTCATGAACTGAAGCACCTGTTGATTAACACTGTGCCAACAAGTACCATGTAATACTCATTGCTGTCTCTGCTGGAATTGAGAACTTTTCCAACACTATGCTGTTAAGCCTTGCTTCCTTCTCTGGCACCCCTTTCCATTTCCAGTGGACAGATGTTTTTGGTTTCTTAGTATTAGAGCACAGAATGTGGAGTGACTATTAGTAATTTGTGTGTTCATTAAGGATGTTTCTTCAGTTTAAAATTATTCTATCAAAGTATATTAAGTTTTTGTGGCAATAAAAAGATAATATTTTATAATATAAACATGGAGCTGTCTGACCGACCATATGAGGCAGAAATCTGAAGTTTAGAGACACACCAGGGTGAACTATAGGTCAGTTTCACTGTTGAGCGAGAGGCTAACCTGTCAAGTTCACCACAGTTGACAAGTAGTACGGTGACGGATGTTTGCTGGTGGCCTGTAAAGGTGATTTGATACCACCAAAGTGCATGACTTAGCAGGAGTCAAACCTGGACAGAGGACATATTTGGCAGTCCTCATAAGTTAGTTAAGTGGGTGGGGGTAGAGAGGTCATAGCAGGACTGGTGCTGGGTTCAGGTGCTGGAATCTCTCCTGGAAGGAAGTGAGATTTGGAGGGAGCTAAAAAACAGAGCTAAAAGTCACTTGTTAATAATTTGAGCAAAGGGATAAATCTTCCTCTAAGCATGTGTTTGGGTCCCTATGGGTGGTATCTCAGCCATGGGTAAAGAACTTTGGGGAGGATCCAGGTGGGTTACTTTGGTAATAGGAGATGCCATTCACTGATGAATGTTCTTTCGTGTATGCTAACATGTTTCATCCTCATCTTAAAAAATAATACCTCAAGTTTTTAAAGAAGAAACTGATATAAAGTTATTTGCCTATGGCCACTTTACTAAGCTGTAAGTAACAGTACTGGAATTTGAGCCTAGGTTTATTGGACATCAGTGCTTTTATTCTTTCTTTATTCCAAATTACCTCAACATGTAAGGAATTACACTCACATTAGTCTTACCTATTTTATGTGATTGGTCATGACTGTGATCCAGTTTGCTGTGGATTAGATTTCACTCACTAATAAAATTTGATTCACTTAATTGTGTGTTTTCTTTTTCTAGATTTTAATTTAATTTGAAAATGAGTAAGTGCAGAAAGCAACCACTGGGTTCAAGTCCTGAGACATTCAGCCCAGATGTTCTTGCTGACATTTTTGAACTCTTTGCCAAGAACTTTTCTTATGGCAAACCACTTAATAATGAGTGGCAGTTACCAGATCCCAGTGAGATTTTCACCTGTGACCACACGGAATTCAGTGCATTCCTTGATTTGAAGAACTCCCTAAATGAAGTGAAAAACCTACTGAGTGATAAGAAATTGGATGAGTGGCATGAGCACACGGCTTTCACTAACAAAGCTGGGAAAATAATTTCTCATGTGAGAAAGTCTGTAAATGCTGAACTTTGTACTCAAGCGTGGTGTAAGTTTCATGAAATTTTGTGCAGCTTTCCACTTATTCCACAGGAAGCTTTTCAGAATGGAAAACTGAATTCTCTACACCTTTGTGAAGCTCCTGGAGCTTTTATAGCTAGTCTCAATCACTACTTAAAATCCCATCGATTCCCCTGTGATTGGAATTGGGTAGCTAATACTCTGAATCCTTACCATGAGGCAAATGACAATGTTACGATGATTATGGATGACCGACTTATTGCAAACACCTTGCATTGCTGGTACTTCGGTCCAGATAACACTGGTGATATCATGACCTTGAAATATCTGACTGGACTTGAGAATTTCATAAACAGTATGGGTACCATTCACTTGATCACTGCAGATGGAAGTTTTGATTGCCAAGGAAACCCAGGTGAACAAGAAGCTTTAGTCTCTTGTTTGCATTACTGCGAAGCTGTCACTGCTCTGATGACTCTTGGAAATGGTGGCTCTTTTGTTCTGAAGATGTTTACTTTGTTTGAACATTGTTCCATAAATCTGATGTACCTACTAAACTGTTCTTTTGATCAAGTTCATGTTTTCAAACCAGCTACTAGCAAGGCAGGAAACTCGGAAGTCTATGTGGTATGTCTCTCCTATAAGGGAAGAGAGACAATCTATCCTCTTTTATCTAAGATGGTGCTGAATTTTGGGTCTGAAATGACCAAGAAAGCTCTCTTTCCCCATCACATGATTCCAGAATCTTTTCTTAGGAAACATGAAGAATGTTGCGTGTTCTTTCATAAATACCAACTAGAGACTATTTCTGAGAACATTCGTCTGTTTGAGTGCATGGGAAAAGGGGAACAAGCAAAGCTGAATAGTTTAAGGGACTATGCTGTTCAGTATTTCATGCAAAAGTTTCAATTGAAGCCTCTTTCCAGAAGTAACTGGCTAGTGAAAAAATCTAATATTGGCTGTAGTACAAATACAAAATGGTTTGGGCAGAAAAACAGATATTTTAAAACCTACAATGAAAGGAAAATGCTGGAAACCCTTTCCTGGAAAGATAAGGTGGCCAAAGGGTACTTTAATAGTTGGGCTGAAGAACATGCTACATATCATCCTGGGCAAAGTTCTCTTTTGGAAGGGACAGCTTTCAATCTTGAGTGTCACTTATGGCAGGTTTTACAGGGAAAGAAACTACCAAAGGTAAAGTGTTCTCCTTTTTGTGATGGTGAGATTTTAAAGGCTCTTAATGAAGCAGTTGAAAAGTCATTAGGAGGAGCCTTGAATTTTGATCTTAAGTTTAGGCCAAAACAGCAGCATTGTTGTTCTTGTCACGTTTTTTCTGAAGAATTGATATTTTCTGAGTTGTTTAGCCTTACCAAGTGCCTTCAGGATCATCAGGATGAAGAACCCAGCACCCAGATAAAGTGCCTGCTAGTGGGTTTCCCAGCTCTCCATAATATCAAAATGCACATACCACTGGAAGTTCGACTCTTGGAATCAGCAGCACTCATGACTTTTAGCTGTTCATTGCTTCATGATGGAGACCCCACTTACCAGCAATTATTTTTGGACTGTGTACTACATTCATTGCAGCAGCTTCATACTGGAGATGTTATGATTTTGCCTATACTTTCTTGTTTAACAAGATTTATGGCTGGTTTGATCTTTGTACTCCACAGCTGTTTTAGATTCATCACGTTTTCTTGTCCCATATCCTCTGAGCCCCTGAAGACTTGTGCAGTCCTGCTTTGTGTTGGTTATCAGGATCTTCCAAACCCAGTTTTCCAGTATCTGCAAAACGTGAATGAATTGTTGAGAGATTTGGTTAACACTGAGGCACCCCAGCAGGTTCTACAGTTTGTGCCAATGGAGGTGCTCCTTAAAGGCACACTGCTTGATTTTTTGTGGGATTTGAATGCTGCCATTGCTAAAAGGTATTTGCATTTGATTATTCAAGGAGAGAGAGAAGAAATCATCGGCAGCCTTCAGTTATGAAGTTGATCTTGTCCTTTCTGAGATTTAACTTGATGGCTTCTTACAGTTTCCCTTGTTATTGCATTCCTTTGCTATTAATTTAAAACCTTCTATTTTGAAGAGAGGCTAAGTTTTGCATCATTTAAAGTCTCACTTTTTTTCTAGAAAACCTATCAGCTAGTCTGACCTCTAGGGTATATACACACACAGGCATAGAACTTCCTATATGGTAGAAGATATGTAATGATGGTATTCAACCTCACACAGAGAAGTGTGTATATGCTCGGACATACCCATACGTGCATAAGCAGTTTAGTTGGTTTTATTTATCTGTTTAAGATTTGCACCTGTGTGCCTTCAGGTTAGATTTTTTTCCAACTAATTTTCTCTCAATGGCTAATACTGTTACGAATTGATGGAGGTCTTTGATGAAATGAGCCACTCCTCAGCAACAGTAATTTCCTTTAATATTGACCATGTCAGTTACTAATTTGGGGAAGTTATCATTCTAGACATATTGATATGTGCCATTCATTGTGTTTAGGCCACTGATCCAGTTTACTTGTGTGGTTCAAATGAAGGTACTGTGCTGTTTTATAAATATTTTACTAACTACAGTCCAACTAGAAAGGCTATCAGGACAGCTTTAAACCAAAGATCATATTTAAAACAGTGAAGAATTATTGTGTCTAAAACAGTCTTATATGAGTGAAAAGTTTCATTTAGCAATGGAGTGGTGATTTTTAGCTTCCAGGAAATAATGTGTGAACAAATAGTCTCATATTGGGGACATACAAATGTGATGAACATAGTGAATACTGAGAAATTTTGGCACTTTGAGAATGATGGTATAACATGAACATTTTTTTAATCTTCACAAATCATTTTTTCCATATGAAAGTAGCACTTTACCGAAAGATTAACCATGTGTTGTTTATTTTTCAGTTATGTTTGATTTCTTTTGCATTATATGTATCTGTCAGTATAATCGGGTTATTATGGCCAACTATGTTAAGCAGATCTTTGTTACTTTGAAATTCCACAAGGTGAAGAATATTTGTATTTTCACATGTGCATTGTAGAGATTTTTGTTAGTTATATAAAAAAAATAAATGTATTCTTTGATGTATTTGGTTGATAAATATTGACCTGAAGTTTTTCATGTTCTTTGCTATTTTGAGTTCCATTATAGATTCATGAATAAAGTCATTAGCAGAGAAATTTTGTGTTCATTCTTTTAAAGAGAATCATGGGGGAATTTAAAAATATAACTTGGAAACACTTTTTTTTCAAGGAAAGCTTGAATGGAAGTTAATGTTCCTACATTTTCTCTGATTCATATTCATTAAAATTTAGTCCTTAATATTGCAATATTTACAGAAGCTCTATTTCAGGAAAGAAATGGAATACTTAAGGGACAGAAGAAAAGGTTATATTTAGTTCTTGACAGGGAGGATGTGAGTGTTGGAGGTAGATTTCTGAAAGAAATGTGATTTCCTACTGGTGACTTTATGAAAGCTGTTACAGTTGTGTAATGGTAGACATCTGATAGAAAATTGGTTACCAAGAGAGAATTAAAGACCACTCTTGGGAAACCATTTTGCACTTAAATAGACTTTATGCCTTGGTTGATGTGGTCCAATACAGTGACTCAGTTTATTTTTACTTGTTTTAACTATTTGATTAGAATGAAGTTGAAAGCCTAGGGCCAGGTTCTGATATTAAAACTTTTTAATTTAAGCCCCTCAAATAAGTATTGAATGCTTAGTTGTTTTTACTGTTAACCTGTGTTGGGATATGTAACATACTGGTGTATACTAGAATGTATTTGTTTTTTAATCAGTGTTTGGGATCAGTTGCTTTTCATCTGGCTTATTGAATTCAGAGTTGCTCTAGAGGTGAGGTAGAACTCAAGGAAGATTCATATTTGAATGGGGGGTAGCTGACAGGTACCAGTGATTTGTAGAAATTGCTGTGAGAAAAAGGGAAGGAAAAATAATGTCTGAGAAATGAATAAGAAAGTAGAGGATGACCATAAGATGAGATGATTTGTGTAGGTTATCAAGGTAGTAGTTACTGTTATTAAAAATTGGGGGGGGTCTTGAAATTTTTAACTTAATTGTGATGCTTTTTGAAAAGAGTTTTTAACAGCCAGAAAATTTAAACATCACAGATGTGTTTCCTGACAAACTCAGAGAAAGCGGTCTTAAAATACACTTAATTTCTTCAATATTGTTTTATGTTTTCCAAGAAAAAAGTCAGTTTTGTGTTTTAGTGGGGGCTTTTATATATCATGCTAATGTCAAAGTTTTGAAAATTTCTGAATCAATGTAAAATCCAAATTTGTGGACTTTCTGCATCTTTACAGTCATTATTTTGTTTGAAAAGATTTGCGTTAAAAGTTTTTTCTACTCTGAAGATATCGAAGTGGAACAAAAGTAACAAGTTACTAGGGAAGTTGAAAAAATCTTTATGCTTTTGTTATTTTATTGAATCTTTGATGAGAATACAAGTCCTTCTAAGTATTTAAGCCTTATCTTTTATTTCCAGATATTTAATTGAATATTTTTAACATTTGTTAAGGTACTGTGGTGTGAGTATATGAAATTAGTTAATACCTCACTTTTTTAGAATGAAAGTGTTGATTATAAACCCAATCAAATTCTTATTTTTCTTGTTTAAATACTTAATATTTTTCACTGATTCTTTAAAAAGGGCAATGTATTTTGTTTAGTGTATTTGTTTTTTAAGATGAAGGTAAGAAAAAGGAGATGATTTAGTTTTGTTTCAGTTTTTTGAGTCATTTTAAGCAATAAATGATTATTACTTTTTATAAAACCAGTACATGCTTATAAAGATTTTAACCGAAGCATGAGAGAGTTTCTGTTAATTTTTATGTTCTATAGCCCACCAGGCTCCTGTGTCCAGGGGCTTTTCCAGGCAAGAATACTGGAGTGGATTTCTTCTCCAGGGGAATCTTCCTGACCCAGGGATTGAACCCGTGGCTCCTGCCACATCTCCTGTGTTGCAGGAGGCAGATTCTTTACTGCTGAGCCACTGCTGCTGCTGCTAAGTCGCTTCAGTCATGTCCGACTCTGTGGGCCCCTTGGACAGCAGCCCACCAGGCTCCCCCATCCCTGGGATTCTCCAGGCAAGAACACTGGAGTGGGTTGCCATTTCCTTCTCCAATGCATGAAAGTGAAAAGTGAAAGGGAAGTCACTCAGTCATGTCCGACTCCTAGTGACCCCATGGACCGCAGCCTACCAGGCTCCTCCCTCCATGGGATTTTCCAGGCAAGAATACTGGAGTGGGTTGCCATTGCCTTCTCCAGCTGAGCCACTGTGGAAGCCTAATAAATAAAACCATTACACTGTTATAATTAGGTCTTAAATTCCCTTTATAATCTGTTTAATACAGTTTGAACAAAACTTAGATTTAATATAGTAATATCTATTATATCCCTTATTAAAATGATGAAAAATTATTATACGTAGAGTCTTCAAGTGACTCTCAAGGGTCTTCTCCAACACCACAGTTCAAAACCATCAATTCTTTGGTGCTCAGCTTTCTTATATAGTCCAGCTCTCACAGCCATACATGACTACTGGAAAAACCATAGGTTTGACTAGATGGACCTTTGTTGGCAAAGTAATGTCTCTGCTTTTTAATATGCTGTCTAGGTTGGTCATAACTTTCCTTCCAAGGAGTAAACGTCTTTTAATTTCATGGCTGCAGTCACCATCTGCAGTGATTTTGGAGACCCAAAAAATAAAGTCTCTCACTGTTGTATCTGTTTCCCTATCTATTTGCCATGAAATGATGGGACTGGATGCCATGATCTTAGTTTTCTGAATGTTGAGCTTTAAGCCAACTTTTTAACTCTCCTTTTTCACTTTCATCAAGAGGCTCTTCAGTTCTTCTTCATTTTCTGCCATAAGGGTGGTGTCATCTGCATATCTGAGGTTATTGATATTTCTCCCGGCAATCTTGATTCTAGCTTGTGCTTCATCCAGCCCGGTGTTTCCCATGGTGTACTCTGCATATAAGTTAAATAAACAGGGTGACAATATACAGCCTTGACATACTCCTTTTCCTATTTGGAACAAGTCTGTTGTTCCATGTCCAGTTCTAACTGTTGCTTCCTGACCTACATACAGATTTCTCAAGAGGCAGGTCAGATGATCTGGTATTCCTATCTTTTTCAGAATTTTCCACAGTTTATTGTAATCCACACAGTCACAAAGTCTTTGGCATAGTCAATAAAGCAAATAGATGTTTTTCTGGAACTCTCTTGCCTTTTCAATGATCAGCGGATGTTGGCAATTTGATCTCCGGTTCCTCTGCCTTTTCTAAAACCAGCTTGAACATCAGGAAGTTCACGGTTCTCGTATTGTTGAAGCCTGGCTTGGAGAATTTTGAGCACTACTTTGCTAGCAGGTGAGATGCGTGCAATTGTGCGGTAGTTTGAGCATTCTTTGGCATTGCCTTTCTTTGGGATTGGAATGAAAACTCACCTTTTCTAGTCCTGTGGCCACTGCTGAGTTTTCCAAATTTGCTGGCATATTGAGTGCAGCACTTTCACAGCATCATCTTTTAGGATTTGAAATCGCTCAACTGGAATTCCATACCTCCACTAGCTTTGTTCACAGTGATGCTTCCTAAGGCCCGCTTGACTTCACATTCCAGTATGTTTGGCTCTAGGTGAGTGACCACACCATCGTGATTATCTGGGTCGTGAAGATCTTTTTAGTACAGTTCCTCTGTATATTCTTGCCACCTCTTCTTAATATCTTCTGCTTCTGTTAGGTCCATTCCATTTCTGTCCTTTATTGAGCCCATCTTTGCATGAAATGTTCCCTTGGTATCTCTAATTTTCTTGAAGAGATCTCTAGTCTTTCCCATTCTGTTTTCCTCTATTTCTTTGCACTGATCACTGAGGAAGGCTAGTTGATGTACAGTATTATATAAATTTTAGGTGCATAACTTAGTCGTTCACAATTTGTAAAGATCATTTCCCATTTGAGTGTTACTTACATTGTTTTTTCTTTATTTTCTCCATTCTTTCATTTTTACCACAATTACAAACTCAAGAGCAAGGCAGAATGATATACTGATTTTGTATCTCATGTTGTCAATACAGATGTCTACAGAGTATATGTGATTTTTAAAAAATTATATAAAACTTTAAAACATATGCAACATTAAAACTAGGTAACAACCCTCCCATGTACCTTTACCCAACTTCAATATCTATCCGTATTTTGTTAAAACTTATTTTATTCTTCCACTTTTTTTTTCTTGGAGTGTTTTAAAGCAAATTCATGAAATATCTGTAACAGATACCACACCTGACAAAATTAATAGTCACCCAATACTTAGTCTGTGTTTAATTTTTACAGTTTGTCTCTAAAATGGCTTTTTCAGTTGATTCAAATAAGGATCCAAATAAAGCTCAGATGTTGCATTTACTTAGTATGTCTCCAGAGTCTCTCTATCTGTTGAGTCCCTCTCCCAACATTTTCTTCTCCATGCCAATTTAACTGTCCTATAATTTTGTACATTCTGGATTTGGCTAATTATTTTATCTTTTAACTTGTATCTCTATGCCATACATTTTCTGTGAATTGGTAGTTAGATCTAGAGAATTGATTGCTTTTGGCCCCAGTACTGCATAAGCAGTGTTGTGTACTTCTTTTTATCGTGTCACAAAGCACGAAATGACTGATTACCCTGTCTCAGTGATGTTAGGATTAGTCAGAGATTCAGATACCAATTTTATTTCTATACTACTAAGTTTTGTATCAGTCTTTCACTTAATAGCATTAGCTTCTATTGAATATTAGTTTTTAGCTCTATTAAAGCTAAAATTCCAAATTAGTGGTTTCTAACCATATTCAGAATCACTGCTGATGGTGACTGCAGCCATGAAATTAAAAGACGCTTACTCCTTGGAAGGAAGGTTATGGCCAACCTAGATAGCATGTTTAAAAGCAGAGACATTACTTTGCCAACAAAAGTCCGTCTGGTCAAGGCTGTGGTTTTTCCAGTGGTCATGTATGGATGTGAGAGTTGGACGGTGAAGAAAGCTGAGCGCCACAGAATTGATGCTTTTGAACTGTGGTGTTGGAGAAGATTCTTGAGAGTCCCTTGGACTGCGAGGAGATCCAATCAATCCATCCTAAAGGAGATCAATCCTGGGTGTTCATTGGAAGGTCTGATGTTGAAGCTGAAACTCCAATACTTTGGCCACCTCATGCGAAGAGTTGACTCATTGGAAAAGACCCTGATGCTGGGTAGGATTGGGGGTGGGAGGAGAAGGGGACGACAGAGGATGAGATGGTTGGATGGCATCACTGACTCGATGAACATGGGTTTGGGTAGACTCCGGGAGTTGGTGATGGACAGAGAGGCCTGGCATGCTGCAATTCATGGGGTCGCAAAGAGTCAGACACGACTGAGCAACTGAACTGAACTGAACCATATTCTGTGGTAATTGGACTTTATAATATGTTCTTGAAGTCATGAACTGTTTTTTTCTGAATAGTGTGTTGTGGAGAAGCTGGAGAAATGCTTGCTGTTATTCAGTTGCTCAGTTGTGTCCAACTCTGTGACCCCCATGAACTGCAGCACGCCAGGCTTCCCTGTCCTTCACTATCTCCCCGAGTTTCTCTGACTCATGTCTATTGAGTCGATGATACCATCCAAACATCTCATCCTTTTTTTTTTTTTAATGAGTTTTTTGGCCGTTTTTTTGATCTTAGTTTTTTGAATGTTGAGTTTTAAGCCAACTTTTTCACTCTCTTCGTTCACCTTCATCAAGAGGCTCTTTAGTTCCCCTTTGCTTTCTGCTGTAAGAGTGATGTCATCTGAATATTTGAGAGTATTGATATTTCTCCAGGCAATCTTGATTCCAGCTTGTGAGTCATCCAGCCTGGCATTTAGCATGATATACTCTGCATATAAGTTAAATAAGCAGGGTGATAATATACAGCATTGATGTACTCCATTCCCAATTTTGAACCAGTCTGTTGTTCCACATCCAGTTCTAACTGTTGCTGCTTGTCCTTCATACAGGCTTCTCAGGAGACAGGTAAGGTGGTCTGGTATTCCCATCTCTTGAATAATTTTCCACAGTTTGTTGTGATCAACACAGTCAAAGGCTTTCATGTAGTCAATGAAGCAGAAGTAGATGTTTTTCTGGAATTCCCTTGCCTTGTCTATGATTCAGTGGATGTTGGCAATTTGATACCTGGTTCCTTTGTCTTTTCTAAATCCAGCTTGTTCATCTGAAAGTTCTTAGTTCACATATTGTTGAAGCCTAGCTTGAAAAATTTTAAGCATGACCTTGCTGGCATGTAAAATGAGTGCAGTTGTGCGGTAGTTTGAACATTCTTTGGCATTGTCTTTCTTTTGGGATTGGAATGAAAACTGACCTTTTCCAGTCCTGTGGCCACTGCCAGGTTTTCCAAATTTGCTGGCATATTGACTGAAGCGCTTTAACAGTATCATCTTTTAGGATTTGAAATCGCTCATCTGGAATTCCATCACTTCTAGCACTTTGTTCGTAGTAATGCTTCCTGAGGCCCACTTTAGTTCACACTTCAGACTTCAGGATGTCTGCCTGTAGGTGAGGGACCACAGCATCGTGGTTATCCGGGTCATTAAGACCTTTTTTGTATAGTTCTGTGTATTCTTGCCCACCTCTTCTTAATCTCTTTAGCCTCTGTTAGGTCCTTTAGGAATTTTTAATTTTTAAAATTGAGGTGTAGTTGATATACAATATTAATTTCAAGTATACAACATAGTGATTCAAAATTTTTGTGGTTTATACTCCATTTGTAGTTTAAAAATATTGGCTGTATTCACTATGCTGTATAATACATCCTTGTAGCTTATTTAATTTATACATCATAGTCTGTTACCTCTTCATTCCCTACCCCTGTTTTTCCCTCCCTGCTTTTGTCCCCCACTGGTAACCACTAGTTTGTTCTGTATATCTATCAGTCAGTTTCTTTTTTAAAAAATAATTTTATTTATTTATTTAGCTGCTCAGGGTCTTAGTTGTGGCACGTGGGATCTAATTTCATGAGAGCTGTCAAACCCTGGCCCGCTGCTTTGGGAATGCAGAGTCCTCGCCATTGGACCACCAGGGAAGTCCCTGTCAGTTTCTTTTTTGTTATATTCACTAGTTTAATTTTTGGAGTCCACATATAAATGATAACATATAGTATTTGTCTTTCTAACATATTTCACTAAGCGTAATGTTCTCTAGGTTCATCCATGTTGCTGGAAATAGCAAAATTTCATTCCTTTTTATGGCTGAGTAGATATTCCATTGTGTATGTATACCACATCTTCTTTATCCACCCATCTATTGATGAACGCTCAGGTTGTTTCCATGTCTTGGCTATTGTATATAATGCTGCTATGAACTTTGGGGTGCATGTATATTTTTGAACTAGTGTTTTTGTTTTCTTTAGATAAATACCTAGGAGTGGAATTGCTGGATCATATGGTAGTTCTATATTTAGTTTTTTGAGGAGCCTCCATGTTGTTTTTCTTAGTGGCTGCACCAATTTACCTTCCCACCAACAACATACAAGGGTTCCCTTTCCTTCAAATCATTGCCAACATGTTATATGTGGTCATTTTGAAGATAGCCATTCTGATTGTGTGAGATGAGATCTCATTGTGGTTTTGATTTGCATTTCTCTGATGATTAGTGATAGTGAACATATTTCCATGTGCCTGTCAGCCATCTGTATATCTGGAAAAATGCCTGTTCAGATCATCTGCCCATTTTAAAATTAGGGTTTTTTGTTGTTTGTTTTTAAATCAGTTTTTTTTTTTTTTTGGTATTGAGTTATTTGAGCTATTTATATATTTCAGATATTAATCCCTTATCAGTTGTCGGTTCAGTTCAGTCGCTCAGTTGTGTCTGACTCTTTGCGACCCCATGGACTGCTGCATGGCAGGCTTGCCTGTCCATTACCAACTCCCGGAGTTTGCTAAAACCCACGACCATCGAGTTTGTAATGCCATCCAACCATCTCATCCTCTGTCATCCCCTTCTCCTCCCGCCTTCAATCTTTCCCAGCATCAGGGTCTTTTCAAATGAGTCAGTTCTTTGCCTTAGGTGGCCAAAGTATTGGAGCTTCAGCTTCAGCATCAGTCCTTCCAATGAATATTCAGGACTGATTTCCTTTAGGATGGACTGGTTGGATCTCCTTGCAGTCCAAGGGACTCTCTCAAGAGTCTTATCCAACACCACAGTTCAAAAGCATCAATTCTTCCGCGCTCAGCTTTGTTTATGGTCCAACTCTCACATCCATACATGACTACTGGAAAAAACCATAGCTTTGACTATATGGACCTTTGTTGGCAAAGTAATGTCTCTGCTTTTTTATATGATGTCTAGGTTTGTCATAGCTTTTCTTCCAAGGAGCAAGTGTTTTTTAATTTCATGGCTGCAGTTACCATCTGCAGTGATTTTGGAACCCCCAAAAATAAAATCTCTCACTGTTTCCATCTCCCCATCTATTTGTCATGAAGTGATGGGACCAGATACCATGATCTTAGTTTTTTGAATGTTGAGTTTTAAGCCAGCTTTTTCACTCTCCTCTTTCACTTTCATCAAGAGGCTCTTTAGTTTCTCTTTGTTTTCTGCTATAACGGTGGAGTCATCTGCATATCCGAGGTAATTGATATTTCTTCCAGTAATATTGATTCCAGCTTGTGCTTCCTCCAGCCCAGAGTTTCTCATGATGTACTCTGCATATAAATTAAATAAGCAGGGTGACAATATATAGCCTTGATGTACTCCTTTCCCAATTTAGAACCAGTCTGTTGTTCCATGTCCAGTTCTAACTGTTGCTTCTTGACCTGGATACAGATTTCTCAGGAGACAGGTAAGGGTGGTCTGGTACTCCCATCTCTTGAAGAACTTTCCACTGTCATATCATTTGCAAGTATCTTCTCCCATTCAGTAGAACTTTTTTTTTTCTTGTTGATGGGATTTTTTTTTTTTTTTTTACTGTGTAAAAGCTTTTAATTTGGTCCCCTTTATTTTTGCCTTTGTTTCCTTTGTAGTAGAAGACAGATCCAAAAATACATTGCTACAATATCTGTCGAAGTGTTCTGCCTGTGTTTTCTTCTAGGAGTTTAACAGTTTCTGGTCTTATAAATACTTAATTTAAAAAAATACTTTATCAGTTTTCAGATATGTAAGATGGTGTCTTAGTAACTTCTAGGGGTGACTAGTGAAACTTTTTATAGTTGTTTTTTTAAAAATTATCTTTTGAAACTTCTGGGTGCTTATTTATTTGATGTATCTTAATGAATTACAGTTATTGTTTTTGCTTGATGCTCAAATTATCCTAATTGGCAATGGGTGGGTCAGAGAGTGGATCCTTCAAGTTGATACTAGGTCATTTTTTAAATAATTCAATCTCTGATAGTTTCCATACTTTCTGGCACAACTCAGTTCCATCTTTTATATTTTCTGCCGATACCTGCTACCATCTTGACCTTAGTGGGAATGTCTGTAGTACTGTGGTTCTCAAACTTTTTGGTCTCAAGACCCTTTCACCCTTTTAAAAATTATTGAGGAATCCAAAGAACTTTGGTTTATGGGAGTTACGTCTGTTGATATTTTCCATATCAGAAATTTAAACTGAGAAACGTTTTATTAATTCAAAAATAATGATAAAACTATTTTATGTTAACAGATATTTTTTATGAAAAATAATTTTCAAAAAAAAAGTCAGTGAGAAGCATGGCATTGTTTACATTTTTGCAAATCGTTTTTTGTGTATGTGTTTTACTAGAAGACTGCTAGGTTCTCATATCTGTTCTTACATTCAGTCTGTCCCAACACACTGTTTTTGTTTTGTTGAAGTACTTAAAATCTGGGCTCACATAGCTATATGGTTGGAAAGGGAGGAGTATTAAACAACCCCTTTAGGTAATTAGGAATATTCTTTGATGTCACTCCAGAACCTGACAGATGATAGTTTCTTAAAATTCAGTTGCAATGAAGAATGTTAAGCTAAATTAATGACCTTTTATACTCTGTTGCACAAATATCCATTGGTCTGTCTTGAGCTTTGAGTGGGTCCCTTACCCACACATGGTTTTGTAACGCCATGAATTTGTCTTTTGGAAAATATCAGTTCCTTGAGTTTTGCAGATCTTGCAAATGTTGACACATCTGATTATATGGTAGCAAAAATGCATCACATTTTTAAACATGTCAACTAATGTCTCCAGTGTAATCTAACTACTGAGAAACTGTCATGCTCACGATGGTGAACAAAATTTTTCTTAAATTCTGATTTTCACTTGTGTGGTTGAATGTTGTCATGGCAGCAAATATTGCCAGTTGTTTCCCTTGAAGTGATAGCTCACTTTATCAATTTTTGAGACAATATCTGTCAAAAATACTCATGTCTGAATGACTACAGTTTATCTGCTGGTTGTTCTTTAAAATAAAAATGGTATTCCATGAAAAGTGTAAAGCTTCAATTTACAACTCAGTCTCAGAAATGCTTTTCCTGAAGACAGCCATCATACTTGGATATGCAGCAGAAGTGCTTTGTGTATAGTTCCCATTTCTTCTAGAATATTAAAGACGTGTGCTCAGGGGTCAAGATAAAAAATTCATCATGTTTATTACTTCATCAAAGATATTCCTTTTAAAAAATATTTAGTTTATTTGTTTATAATAAGGATAATTGCTTTACAATGTTGTGTTGGTTTCTGCTGTACAACAGTGTGAATTGGCCTTAAGTATGTATATATCCCCTCCATCTTGGAATCCCCGCCAATCCAACCCCTCTGGGTTGTCACAGAGTGCCAGCCTGGGCTCCCTATGTTATATATAGCAGCTTCCCACTATTTATCTGTTTTACACATGGTAGTGTGTGTAGTTGGTGATGGTCGGGGAGGCCTGGCGTGGTGCAGTCCCTGGGGTTGCAAAGAGTCAGACATGACTGAGCGACTGAACTGAACTGAATTGAGTGTGTGTAAGTGTATATATGTCGGTGCTGCTGTCAGTTCGTTCCACCTTCTCCGTCCCCCACTGTGTCCACAAGTTTGTTCTCTACGCTGCGTCTCTATTCCTGCCCTGCGAGTAAATTCATCAGTACCATTTTTCTAGATTCCATATATATGCATTATATCAAAGGTACTCTTAAGTAAAAATGGCTTCTCCTCCCCCCACTATAATATTCGTGATGAAGAATGACTACTAGTATAGTTTGTTGCCACCACCGTGATTTATGCTGACGCCAGCAATTTTGCTTGTTCTTTTTGTATTACATTTACTGTTAACACAGTGAAAAAGGAAATAAATAATGTCTTGGTTTGGAACCACACACCACACTTTGAGAACTGGGGCTCTTTTCCCCATTATATCAGCTGCTGAGATTTTAAAAGTTTATTTTTATTTATATTAATGAAGCATTAGTTCCTATTTTTGAGGCTTTTAAAAGCATAAATGAGTGTTCCATTTTTCCATTTTTTAAAATCTGTGAAGATTAGCATAGAGCATATTTTTCTCTTTGGCTCTATTAATAAGATTAATTTTATTAATGGATTTCCTAATAGTGAACTCTTATTACATTTCTGAAATAAGCACTGCTTTATCTTGATGGATTATTGGATTCTGTTTGCTAATACTAATTACAGTATTTGCTTTAATATTTATAAATGAGATTGGTTTATATCTTTGTCTTATTGAGCAGTATTTTTCTGGTTTTGTAATAAGTGTTATGTCAGAGAAGGCAATGGCAACCTACTCCAGTACTCCTGCCTGGAAAATCCCATGGACCGAGGAGCCTGGTAGGCTGCAGTCCATGGGGTCGCTTAGAATCAGACACGACTGAGTGACTTCACTTTCACTTTTCACTTTCATGCATTGGAGAAGGAAATGGCAACCACTCCAGTGTTCTTGCCTGGAGAATCCCAGGGACGGCGGAGCCTGGTGGGCTCCCATCTGTGGGGTTGCACAGAGTTGGACACGACTGAAGTGACTTAGCAGTAGCAGCAGCAGCAATCAATGTTATATTTGCTTTATAAAAATAATTTGGATGTTTTCTTTTCCCCCCAACTCTCTGAAGTAGTTTAAATAGCATTTGCATCATCTTTGAGGTTTAGTAGACTTCTTTGTGAAACAAGCTTAGCTTAGTATATTTTTGGCAGGGGAACTCTTAGGATTTCCTATATATCTTTTTCCCAGGTGGGACTCTAGTGGTAAAGAATCCGCCTGCCAATGCAGGAGACATAAGAGATGCAGGTTCGATACCTGAGTTGGGAAGATCCCCTGGAGAAGAACTGGCAATCCACTTTAGTATTCTTGTGTGGGAAATCCCATGGGCAGAGGAGCCTGGAGGACTGCAGTCCATGGATTTGCAGAGTCAGACTCAACTGAGCATGTGTGCATGCACACATATTTCTCTTTACAAAATTCATTTGTTTAGAGCCTCTGTTTCTATTAGTGTTAGTTTTGATATATTTACCTAGAGTTTTGTTTATTTCATCTAAGTTTTCTCAAACATTTTCTCCTATAGAATTGTATAGAGTAGTCTCATAATTTAAAAAAATTTGCTCTGTTGAGTTTTTCTTTTGTGTGCTTATACTTTCTTTTAAAAATCAGGTTAACTCTTTCTATTTTATTGATTAATTTTCAGAGAACCAGCTTTTTTGGTTTACTTACTGTTTGTTTCTGTTTTCTAACTGATCAATTTCTGCTTAAATTTTTTAATTGAAGTATAATTCATATATAACATTATTTCAAGTGTGCAGCATAGTGATTCGGTATATGTATATATTACAAAATGACCACCACCACTAGTTAGCATTTGTCATCATACATAAGTTACGAATTTTCTTTTTCTTACAGTGAGAACTTTGAAGATCTACTTTCTTGGCAACTTTCAAGATTACAGTATTAACTACTGACAGTTGACTCTTGACCAACATGGATTTGAACTGTGTGGGCCTACTTACATGTGGATTTCTTTCACTAAATACATATTATATACATATACTACACTATCCACAGTTGTTTGAATTCATGGTTGTGGAACTATGTATATGGAAGGCTGACTGTAACGTTATACTTGAATTTTCAACTGCATGGAGGGTTGGTGCCCCAATTCCTCACTTGTTCAAGGGTCAGCTGTATATGTATTAACCTACACCTCTGGCAACCACCAAGCTTTTCTCTGTATAGATCATAGGACCTAAGACCTATGTTCCCTGTATAGGTCAGGGGACTGCGCTTTTACATTTTTAATTTTGTATATTCTACATATAAATGAGATCATAGGGTATTTGTCTTTCTCTGATTTATTAATATTTCACTTAACATAATACCATTTAGATCCAACCATGTTGTCTCAAATGGCAAAATTATTTTTTTTATGACTGAGTAATCCATGGTATATATACCACATATCCTTCATCCACTCATCTGTTGATGGATAGCTTGCTTCCATATCTTGGCTATTCTAAATTTAATGCTGCAGTGAACATTGGAGTGCATGAAAGTGAAAGTTGCTCAGTCGTGTCTGACTCTGAAACCCCATGGACTATGCAGTCCATGAAATTCTCCAGGCCAGAATACTGGAGTGGGTAGGCTTTCCCTTCTCCAGGGGATCTTCCCAACCCAGGGATCGAACCCAGGTCTCCCACATTGCAGGTGGATTCTTTATCAGCTGAGCCACAAGGGAAGCCCAAGAATACTGGAGTGGGTAGCCTATCCCTTCTCCAGCGGATCTTCCCAACACAGGAATCAAACCGGGTTCTGAATTGCAGGTGGATTCTTTACCAACTGAGCTATGAGGGAAATGCATATATATATTTTTTTTTTTAATTAATATTTTTGTTTTCTTTGGGTATATACCCTGAAGGGAAATTACTGGATCACATGACAGTTTTATTTTTAATTTTTTGAAGGCTGGGGAAGCTGGTTCCTGTTATCGATGAGGGAAACTTTCTCAGGCTGAGTAGTTTCCTCTTAGCACTGAGCAAGGCCAGCCTGCGGGATGGCAATGATGCAAACAAAATAAAACTATTCTTCCTATCCTTTTTGTGTGGTTATTTTCAATGTTTTGGCTCCTTTGTGTTGGTGAGTGTGCTGTAGTCCATGGGGTCGCAAAGAGTCGGCACGACTGAGCGACTGAACTGAACTGAACTGTGCTGCTGATGCTTCTTAAGTGGACTCCTGAGCTCTCCCAGAGCTGTTTTCATTCATGGATAGGTGGGTAATTGTTACCCTTTGTGGCGGGTGTTTCCTACTCCACAGTTTTGATGAAGTCACTCTTATTCAGTCCTTTTAAAATGTCACACTGTTGTCTTTTAGGTGCATGATTTCTAACAAGATGGCTGTTAATAATTGTTATTAATACATTTGTTTCTCTTTAGTAATTAATGTCTTTTTTCCTCCTTTGACTGCTTTCAAGATTTTCTCTTTATTTTTTGTTTTCAGAGGTTGAATTTTAATATGTATGCATCTGACTTGGGTATTTATCTTGGTTGGCAGTTTAGATCTATAGTTTGATATATGCCATTAATTTTGGAAATTCTTAGCCATTATCCCTTAAAATATTTATTCTATCCCATTCTCTGTCTTTTTTCCTTTGGCATTGTAATAGCACATCTGTTAGATCATTTGTTGTCTTACAGTTCTTGGATGCTATACACTTTTATTTTTAAACGTTTTTTCTTTGTTCAGTTTGTATATTTTTCAGATTCACTGATTAAGCTTTGTTAAGTCTACTGACGAGTCTGTCAGTAACAATCTTGATCTCTATTACTGTGTTTTTATTTCTAGCCTCTCTTTTTTTTTTTCTTATAGTTTCACTCTCTGCTGAAATTACTCATTTGACAATGAGTATTGTCTACTTTTCCCACCGGAACCGTTGCCATATTTTTCATAGTTATTTTAAATTCCCTATCTGATAGTACCAATATCAGTGTCATATGTGAGTCTGGTTCTCTTGATTGTTTTGTCTCTTGGCATTGTGGGTTCTTTCTCTTGCTTTTTTGAATACCATGTAAGTGGTATTATTATTTTTTTTTTTTTAACAGGGGAGATAGAGAAGAAGGATCTGGGCAGGGCTCCATGGCCTTCCTGCAGCAGCTGCTCTTGCCCTCCCCTAAGCCTGTATCATGAGGACTGCTTTCTCAGGACTCTTGTCATAATTTTTTTGTGAGTACACACTGAAATCTGTTGAAAGAGGGGCCGGTAGTGGTGTGAAGTCCCCTTTATCTGCAGCCTCTAGAGCTCCAAATTCTGTCACCAGCCAGTCCTTAGCCTCCACCAATACAATTCTATGTGAATTCTTCTTACCAGTATGCAAATGCCCCAAGTAAACAAATGCTTGCATTTCCTATCTCCCTGTAGGCATTTGTCTCTCAGATTTGGGGCTAGTTGACATTTCTTCAGCTTCAGCTCTTTGATGGATTCAGGAAAGGTCATTGACTTGCAGTTTGTTGAATGTTTTTTTCACTTGTAAGGTCTTTTCCCAGCTATTAATACCCAAGTAGAAACCAGAAACCCCAAACTTACTCCTTCTTTTTACCCCCCACCACCCATATCTCTACTGGTAGGATGACTCTTTGTCCTGGTTAATACCAGTATAATCCCCCTTTCACTCAAGAGTTTTCTTCATTTGAATGGTAAATTGTGTGATCACCCTGTCCTTGAAAATATTACATAATGAGGTTTCACTGGGAACATATGTTAACTTTGGATGAATTTGTTTATCTTGGATAAAAGTCAAATATTGAAGGTCATTTTGGCTATATTAAAAAGGACATGGAGAGAAAAGGTGTAAATGAAAGACACATCAACCAAATCCAATGTGTAGACATTGTTTGGGTCCTGTTTTAGTCCAAAATAATTAGTTTTACACAATCAGGAGCATTTGAACATGGACTTAGGTATTAAACATTTAAAATTATTGTTATTTGGTTAAGTATCACAAAGATATTACAGTTACATTTTTTAAAAAATATTATTTGTTATAAATTCTGATGTATTTGGAGGTGAAATGTTATGATAGTGGGAACTTATTTAAAAATGCTCAAAAATAAAAATGAAGGTGAAGGGAGAGAGAAATTTGATAGGTAAACACAAGAATGACAATATCGATAATTACTGAAGCTAGATAATAGGTAATTATTTTATTATCTCATCTTTATTGTAGTTTTCGTCAACTTCCGTAATAAATACTTTAAAAAAGAGAAACAGGAATATAATCAGGAATCTTTTTTTTTAAAAAAGTAATCATCCTAAAATTGGGCTTCCCTAGTGGCTCAGATGGTAAAGTGTCTGCCTGCAATGCAGGAGACCTGGGTTCATTCCCTGGGTCGGGAAGATCCCCTGGAGAAGGAAATGGCAACCCACTCCAGGACTCTTGCCTGGAAAATTTCCGTGGACTGAGGAGCCTGGTAGGCTATAGTCCATGGGGCCGCAAAGAGTCGGACATGACTGAGTGACTTCACTTTCTTTCACACTTTCTATCCTAAAATTTGAAGTGGTAAAGGTGAAGTTTTCTTGTGGAAGATCAGAGGTCAGGCAACCCTACCTAAAATTTCATTTGAAAGCTTCCTGTGCTTCAGTGGTTATTGAAGAAATCAGGTAATATGTTATATTACAGGTATAGGGAGGGGGAAAAAAAGGTGAAATGCCATGGTTTTGATGTAGTTCAGTCCTGCAGACCTACACTGGACCCAGAGGAGGGAATGAACCTTGCAAGTGTCTTATTAATCCTGGTTCAATTGAGTGTCTATTTTGTGCAAACTTGGGCTTCTCTCGTGGCTCAGAAGGTAAAGAATCCTCCTGCAATGCGGGAGACCTGGGTTTGATCCCTAGGTTGGGAAGAGCTCCTGGAAAAGGAAACAGCTACCCACTGCAGTATTCTGGCCTGGAGAATTCCATGGACAGAGGAGCCTGCTGGCAGGCTACATCCATGGAGTTGTAAAGAGGCGGACACGACTGAGTGACTTTCCCTTCACTTCGTGTAAACTTACCTTAGAAGGGGTATGTTTTGCTTTGCTTTCCTTTTATCCAGGTTCTCAATGTTGCTCTGTTCTCCCCTGTTTTCATAACACGGAGAGACAAATGCCTTGGGAAGGGGATATCAAGGCTATAAACTCCAAGGGGGCGAGGACTATTCACTGCTTTGAACTGCGTATACCTAGTACCATTATTGGTACATGAAAAGCATTTAATAAGTAATGGATGATTTATGTCAGCTTCATTTAAAATGAAAACAACATTGTGTAGTTGCATATAGACCACCTTTCTTTCAAATATATTTATGGAAATGATTAGGAGAGGACAGTGATTCTCTCTTCCCCTCTTAAAGTCCTTAGCTCTAGCTCAGCCAAGAAATCAAGAAACTGTAATATCCTGTCTAAAGAAAGTTGAAATGATAGGTACCCTTAAATAAACAGGTGTAATTAATTATAGTGCTACTTGTTTTCATGAGCATGCAAGAGTGACAAGTTAATAATAAATCTCCATCTCATACAGAGGAGGTGGCTAAGGAGATGCTGTGGTTTAATTTACATCTTTGGAAGGCACCAAAGATTTAATAATCTCCCTGCCTTATATATCAAACTAATACCCCTGAGGCAGAAAAGCAAAACATTTTTAAACTGTTAATCTGAGAAGCAATAAAATCTTGTCTCAGGTCAAAAATAAATTGAGTTTCTGGTGGTCTCAGTGGACCCTTGGGATGTGTGATTTATTCGGATTCTAAAGCCGCTCAGGACCCCTGGGGACCTTGGCTGCAAAACCAGGCAAGCTGGGAACACCATGGGGATTGCCAATCCAGTCAGAAGATCAGACCGAGGGCAGTGACTGATTTTACCTTAGACTTACCCAATAATTTATTTCACCTTCTGTGTCAGCTACAAATACACTATGGAATACAAACGTTTGTGAATTTGAGATTCAGTTCTAAATGATTGCTTTAGTTCTGTTTATGTTAACTGTCATGTCTTGTATAGTCACTCAGTCGTGTCCAACTCTTTGCGACCCCATGGACTGTAGCCCGCCAGGCTCCTCTGTCCTTGGGATTCTCCAGGCAAGAATACTGGAGTGGGTTGCCATTTCCTTCTCCAGGGGATCTTCCCGACCCAGGGATTAAACCCAGGTCACCTGCATTACATGAGGATTCTTTACCGTCTGAGCCACCAGGGAAGCCCTCCCTTATGTTAATGCTTGTTCTTAGAAGCTTAAAAACTGTTTTGAGGTTTTTACTAAGTGTAGGATTTTAACCTGACTGGAGAAACTGGGATACAGGAAGGGGAAATAATCCTTCATGGCGCGATCAGTCACTTGTGAAGCCTCAAGTGTTCAGACTTCCAGCTCTTTGTTTCTAAAGGAGCTAAACTATGAGGTACATTGAATTTATTAATTTGGAAAACTGCCTCCTTACGGATACTAGTGGAGAAGATGCCATCTTCTTTGTTTAAAGAATGGACCAGAGCTAATTGAGGATCCTGAGAGAGACACAGAAACAATTTAGAAATAACTTGAGTTGCCCACTCCCTGCTTGAAGGGAACCGGACTCTTGGTCTTTGGGGGGCCACCCAAATTGACAGAGGGAAGACAGAGGAAAATTCCCTGGATCCCTGCAGGGTTAATTTATTCAAAAAGGAAATTGAAAAATACTCAACATGCAAAAGTCTTGTGAAGAAAATAAAGGAAAACCACAGAACATGCCAAAAGCTGAGGAAGCCCACCCTTTGGAAGCTGTACCACAGGAGGCAGAAAGAAATCCTCAACCTTCTGAAGAAGGTGTAAGCCAGGAAGCAGAAGGAAACCTTAGAGGAGGGCTGACTCGGCCTGGTCAGGGATATAAAGGGGACACTCCCGTTAGGCATTTGGACTCTGAAGAAATAATAAGAGGAGCAGATGATGGAAAGGCTTAGGGAAGAAATAAGAAGAATAAGAAGCAAGTTTGTGATGATGCCTTGGAAGCAAAGACATTCACGCAGCCGTCCTTATCCCGTATGCTTTAGGTGTTGAATTCTTTTTTTTGTCTAATATTAAAATCTGGCCCCTGCTTTCTGTTGGCGTTTTCTGATGTATCTTTGACTTTTGCTTTTACTTTTAATCATCTGGTGGAGTTTTGTTTTAGGTAGCTTTCCTTGTTATCAACATCTGCATTTTATATTTTGACACATTCTCTAGGTCTATTTTTCGATTGGGAAATTTCACAAATATGCATGAAAATATGTTCATTCCATATTGTAAAGTAAAACATAGCAGGTTACAAAGCAGCATATCCAGTACCAGCTCACATATGCAGGAGAAAGTCTCAGATTGTATGTGTATGCATGTGTGTATACATACATACGTATATCAGAAATTTAACTGTGCTTGTTTCTGTGTGATGTTTTTTTTCTTTTTGCTTATATGCATTTTTTAATGAACACATCACACACACAAAGAGAATTAAAGTTTTTTTTATTTGAAAATCAAATAATTTTCAACCAGCTTATAAGGGCAATGGGGGCACCTAAACTCTTGATGAAAGAACTATTAAAAAAAATGTAAACCTCAAAATACCTCTGGATCTCTTAGCCAGAGAAATAAAAGTGGCAATTATTACAGGAAAAAAAAAAGAATGGACTGTAATGATCTCGGAGAAATAGGAAGGTAGAATTATGTGCATTTGCTGTTATGTACAAGTGTATTCATTGTTCTAATTTGCTATGAAATAATTTTTATAAAGGAATTAAATTGTAAAATATGATTTCATCTTTTACAAATGCTTCTTATAATTTCAGCTGAATCATTGTGATGTTTAATGAGTTGTTTCAGGAAATAGAACATAAAAATACCCAATTCCCCTTATCTCCTACCTCCCTCCAGCCCCCATGGCTTTAAATCATAGCTGTAAATTAGGGTTGCATTTTGTCATGTCTTCCAAGGGCACACTGACTGGCATAGCATGAGCTTCAGACTGTAACTAGCGTATCCATTCAACTTAGCAATTGGAAAACCACATACTATCACCCCAGATATACTTGGGCTGCTTCTGCCTGCCTCTGTTTGAGGAAGGCTTTTTTCTCCTGGTCAGGAGTTTGGGTTGGTCCAGGTGGGAGAAATCTTAGAGGAAAATCTCTTTCTCCATTGTAACTGACTTAGCAAACATCCTTTGACTCCCTTAGGTCATGAGGATGATGGGGCATACAAGGACAGAGGCACAGAGCACTGTCAGTTTCCGATGGCTACTGTAACCAGGAACTTAGTGTCGTAAGCACAAATTTAGTATCTTCCTGTTCTGGAGGTCAGAAATCTAAAATCAAGGTGTTGGTAAGTGTGTCCTTCTCAAGGCTTTAGGGAAAAGTCTGTTTCCTTGTCTTTTCCAGCTTCTAGAGTCTGCCCGCGTTCCCTGGTTCATGGCTCCTGCCTCGAATCACTTCACCTCCTGTTTCTGTTGTCACATCTCCTGCTATTCAATATGATCTCCTCCTTCCCTCGTACAAGGATTCTTGTGATTACATTGAGCCCAGGATAGTCCAGCATAATCTCCTCATGTTAAAATCCTTATTCATACCTGCAAAATCATATTTTTCATAGAAGGTAATTCATGCATTCCAGGAATTAGGATGTGAATGTACTTGGAGGTGGCCTTATTCAGCACAGAATTTGGCATTGGATAACTCTGCCACTCTCTAAGTTAGTTTGACTAACTTAGAGAGTTTCTTAATGTTTCTGAATCTCAAGTTTCTTTTCTGAGAAATGAAGTAAATAATACCATCTCCTAGGGTTGGGTGAAGGTTGAAAGTGAAAGTGAAGTCGCTCAGTCGTGTCCAACTCTTTGCGACCCCATGGACTGTAGCCTACCAGGCTCCTCCGTCCATGAATTTTCCAGGCAAGAATACTGGAGTGGGTTGCCATTTCCTTCTCCAGGAGATCTTCCCGACCCAGGGATTGAACCCCAATCTCCTGCATTATAGGCAGACGCTTTACCAACTGAGCCACCAGAGAAGTCAGGGTTAAATGCCTGAAAACAATTAGCATTGTGTCTGACATGTATTACTAGTTCAATGAATGGGAAGTTAATGGATTATTGTTTTTACTATTCAGTCTCACCTCTTTGAGCACTTCTCAGTCAGTGGAGAAGATCAACAGTTGAACAAGTCTTTATAAGTCAGCATGAGTCAGTGTTACATGGGCTATATTTGTCACAGGCCACAAGGGTCCTTCATACATGATTTCATTCATTCTTTTGGAGATGTGTGACTAACATGAGTTTTGGGGTAAAGGAAGGGAAAACATAAAAGGTTGTTCTGAGGCTATGACTAACATGGAATGTCAGGTCCTGGAAGGTTGTGTGTTTTTATTTTGATGACCTCATATTTTTTCCTGAGGAAAAACTGTTTACTGCTCTTGAGATATGTTAACTTTCTTGGACTTGGAGTATGTGCTGTTTAACAAGTTAGGGCCTTGGACTTCTCAGACTATATCATATGGTAAAACGAGAGACAGCAGTGTAGGTCTGTAAGGGAAAGTTGAAAGTCTTCCTGTTCCTCTATCTTCTTGCTACTGACGTTCACACCTTCCCTCCCCCAATGGGAAAGAGTGCTGATCTTTTGGAAATGTTCCAGGATTCCGGTCGGGCCATGTTTGCTGGTAACCAGAGTCCCTGTGTGTGAAAAAGTCACACTCTTGAGTGGGTAGCATTTGTGTGTCTCTCCCATCACTGTGGCTTGGGTGGTGAGGACCAGGGTCCACTCTTTTCCTTGTGTGTCAACTGACCTGAGCACATGTGCTCTCCCTCTTCTGTCTTGTTTCCTAATTCTGCTCTTATTTTACCTGGCCCTTCAGCCATAGGCGACACCGACTCTTCATTTGGCTTCTAGAATACCACTTTCTTATGTTTTCTTCTACCTCATGCTCAGTTGGGTCTTCCTCACTTCCCTGACTTAATATTCAAACTTACCAAAACTCAGTCCCAAGACCTCCTCTCTTTTCTGTCTCTATTTTTCCCATTCTATGGATTTAAATACCATCTATATATTGATGATGCTGGCATTAGTTTTCCATTGCTGCTGTAACAAATTACCACAAACTTAGTGGCTTAAAACAACACTGATTTATTATTTTACAGCTTTTTAGGTTAGAAGTTTGACACAGTCTCACTGGGCTACAGTAACCGGTCAACAGAGCTGTGTTCCTTTCTGGAGTCTCCAAGGGAGAATCCATTTCTTTATCTTTCCATCTTCCAGAGACCTTCTACATTCCTTCAGTTCAGTTCAGTTCAGTCGCTCAGTCGTGTTAAACTCTTTGTGACCCCATGCACTGCAGCATGCCAGGCCTCCCTGTCCATCACCAACTCCTGGAGTTTACTCAAACTCGTGTCCACTGAGTTAGTGCTGCCATCCAACCATCTCATCCTCTGTTATCCCTTCTCCTCCCACCTGCAATCTTTCCCAGCATCAGGGTCTTTTCAATGAGTCAGTTCTTTGCATCAGGTGGCCAAAGTATTAGAGTTTCAGCTTCAGCATCAGTCCTTCCAGTGAACATTCGGGACTGATTTCCTTCAGGAAATCAGCTTGTTTTATTCTTTATCAGAATCTTATCTCTCTGAACCTTCTTCCTTTGTCAGCTCTCTCCCACCACAGCTGAGAAAAATTCTCTGCTTTTAAGGTCCCATCTGATAAGATTGGGTCCACTCATATAATCCAGGATAGTCTCCCCACCTCAAGGTCCATACCCTAATCACATTTGCAAAGTCTTTTTTTGCCATCTAAGACAATATTTTCACAAGTTTTGAGGATTAGGTCATAGACATCTTTGGAAGAACATTGTTCTGCTTAGCACAGTGTCAAATAAATGTCTCCAGCCTAGACCATTGTCCTTAACTCTTAAGACCATATATTCAGCTGCCTACTTGACATCTCTGTTTGGATGTTTAATAGACATTTCAAAGCTATTTGTCCAGAACTGAGCCCCAAGCAACACAAATATGCATACACCATACATACATATATATTTATGTGTGTATATAAGAAAAAAACTTGTACATATATATATATATATGTTTGAAAAGATTTGTCTCTTGACCTTCATTTTGGTGCATGGTATACATCTTATCCCAAAGGTAGAACTGATAATTTGAGACTTCTTTTGTTGACAATGATGGCTATTCCATTTCTTCTAAGGGATTCTTGCCCACAGTAGTAGATATAACGGTCACTTGATTTAAATTCACCCATTCCAGTCCATTTTAGTTCCCTGATTCCTAAAATGTTGATGTTCACTGTTGCCATCTCCTGTTTGACCACTTCCAATTTGCCTTGATTCATGTATCTAACATTCCAGGTTCCTATGTAGTATTGTTCTTTACAGCATCGGACTTTACTTCCATCACCAGTCACATCCACAACTGGGTGCTGTTTTTTGCTTTGGCTCCGTCTCTTCATTCTTTCTGGAGTTATTTCTTCACTGATCTCCATTAGCATATTGGGCACCTACCGACCTGGGGAGTTCATCTTTCAGTGTCGTATCTTTTTGCCTTTTCATACTGTTCATGGGATTCTCAAGGCAAGAATACTGAAGTGGTTTGCCATTCCCTTCTCCAGTGGACCACGTTTTGTCAGAACTCTCCACTATGACCCGTCCGTCTTGGGTGGCCCTACAATGCATGGTTCATAGTTTCATTGAGTTAGACAAGGCTGTGGTCCATGTGATCAGATTGGTTAGTTTTCTGTGATTGTGGTTTTCAGTCTATCTGCCCTCTGATGGATAAGGATAAGAGGCTTATGGAAGCTTCCTGATGGGAGAGACTGACTGAGGGGGAAACTGGGTCTTGTTCTGATGGAGGGGCCATGCTAAATAAATCTTTAATCCAGTTTTCTGTTGATGGGTGAGGCTGTGTTCCCTCCCTGTTATTTGACCTGGGGCCAAACTATGGTGAAGGTAATGAAGATAATGGCTACTTCCTTCAAAAGATCCCATGCATGCACTGATACACTCAGTGCCCCCAACCTTGCAGCAGGCCACCACCGATTCCTGGACACTCACGGGCAAGTCTGGGTCAGTATCTTGTGGGGTCACTGCTCCTTTCTCCTGGGTCCTGGTTCGCACAAGGTTCTGTTTGTGTCTGCCAAGAGTTTGTTTCCCAGTCCTGTGTAAGTTCTGATGGCTCTATGGTGGGGTTAATAGCGACCTCCTCCAAGAGGGCTTATGCCATACCCAGGTCTACTGCACCCAGAGCCCCTGCCCCTGCAGCAGTCCACTGCTACCCGTACCTCCTCAGGAGACACTCAAACACAGTTCTATCTCAGTTGCTGTGGGGTCTCTGGGTCCTGGTGCACACAAGGTATGTTTGAGCCCTCTGAGTGTCTCTGGCGGGTATGGGTTTGGTTCTAAACGCAATTTCACCCCTCCTGCTGTCTTGCTGGGGCTTCTCCTTTGCCCCTGGACATGCGGTATCGTCTCAAAGTCGCTCCAGTGCTGCGCAGCCTCCACTCCAGCACCTACCATCTTGCTGGGGCTTCTCTGCCCTTGGACGTGGGTTATCTCCTTACAGTTGCTCCAGCGCTGTGCAGCTGCCGTTCCAGTGCCACGCAGCTACTGTGGGCAAGAATCCCTTAGAAGAAATGGAGTAGCCATCATAGTCAACAAAAGAGTCTGAAATGCAGTACTTGGATGCAATCTCAAGAACGACAGAATGATCTCTGTTCATTTCCAAGGCAAACAATTTGATATCACAGTAATCCAAGTCTATGCCCCGACCAGTAATGCTGAAGAAGCTGAAGTTGAACGGTTCTATGAAGATCTACAAGACCTTCTAGAACTTACACACAAAAAAGATGTCCTTTTCATTATAGGGAACTTGAATGCATAAGTAGGAAGTCAAGAAATACCTGGAGTAGCAGGCAAATTTGGCCTTGGAGTACAGAATGAAGCAGGGCAAAGGCTAATAGGGTTTTTCCAAGAGACCACACTGATCATAGCAAGCACCCTGTTGCAACAACACAAGAGAAGATTCTACACGTGGACATCACCAGATGGTCAATACTGAAATCAGATTGATTATATTCTTTGCAACCAAAGATGAAGAGGCTCTATACAGTCAGCAAAAACAAGACCTGGAGCTGACTGTGTCTCAGATCATGAACTTCTTATTGCCAAATTCAGACTTAAATTGAAGAAAGTAGGGAAAACCACTAGACCATTCAGGTATGACCTAAATCAAATCAAATCCCTTAGGTTATACAGTGGAAGTGAGAAATAGATTCAAGGGATTAGATTATCCCTGATAGACAGAGTTCCTGAAGAACTATGGATGGAGGTTCATGACATGGTACAGGAGGCAGGGATCAAGACCATCCCCAAGAAAAGGAAATGCAAAAAGGCAAAATGGTTGTCTGAGGAGGCCTTACAAATGGCTATGAAAAGAAGAGAAGCAAAAGGCAAAGGAGAAAGGGAAAGATATACCCATCTGAATGCAGAGTTCCAAAGAATAGCAAGGAGAGACAAGAAGGCTTTCCTCAGTGATCAGTGCAAAGAAATAGATGAAAACAATAGAGTGGGAAAGACTAGACATCTCTTGAAGAAAATTAGAGATACCAAAGGAACTTCTCATGCAATGATGGACACAATAAAGGACAGAAATGGTATGGACCTAACAGAAGCAGAAGATATTAAGAAGAGGTGGCAAGAATACACAGAAGAACTATACAAAAAAGATGTTTACAACCCAGATAATCATGATGGTGTGATCACTCACCTAGAGCCAGACATCCTGGGATGCAAAGTCAAGTGGGCCTTAGGAAGCATCACTATGACCAAAGCTAGTGGAGGTAATGGAATTCCAGTTGAGCGATTTCAAATCCTGAAAGATGATGCTGTGCAAGTGCTGCACTCAATATGCCAGCAAATTTGGAAAACTCAGCAGTGGCCACAGGACTAGAAAAGGTGAGTTTTCATTCCAATCCCAAAGAAAGGCAATGCCAAAGAATACTCAAACTACTGCACAATTGTGCTCATCTCACACGCTAGCAAAGTAATGCTCAAAATTCTCCAAGCTAGGCTTCAACAGCACATGAACTGTGAACTTCCAGATGTTCAAGCTGGTTTTAGAAAAGGCAGAGGAACCAGAGATCAAATTGCCAACATCTGCTGGATTGTTGAAAAAGCAAGAGAGTTCCAGAAAAACATCTGCTTTATTGATTATGCCAAAGCCTTTGACTGTGTGGATCACAACAAATTGTGGAAAATTCTTCAAGAGATTGGAATACCAGACCGCCTGACCTGCCTCCTGATAAATCTGTATGCAGGTCAAGAAGCAGCAGTTAGAACTGGACATGGAACAACAGACTGGTTCCAAATAGAAAAAGGAGTACATCAAGGCTATGTATTGTAACCGTACTTATTTAACTTATATGTAGAGTACATCATGAGAAATGCTGGACTGGATGAAGCACAAGCTGGAATTAAGTTTTCTGGGAGAAATATCAATAACCTCAGATATGCAGATACCACCCTTATGGGAGAAAGCAAAGAAGAACTAAAGAGCCTCTTGATGAAAGTGAAAGAGAGTGAAAAAGTTGGCTTAAAGCTCAAGATTCAGAAAACTAAAATCATGGCATCTGGTCCCATAACTTCATGGCAAATAGATAAAACAGTGAGAGACTTTATTTTTGGGGGCTCCAAAGTCACTGCATATAGTGACTGCAGTCATGAAATTAAAAGATGCTTACTCCTTGGAAGAAAAGCTATGACCAACGTAGACCGCATATTAAAAAGCAGAGACATTACTTTGCCAACAAAGGTCCATCTAGTCAAGGCTGTGGTTTTTCTAGTAGTCATGTATTGATGTGAGTGAGATTTGGACTATAAAGAAAGCTGAGTGCCAAAGAATTGATGCTTTTGAACTGTGGTGTTGGAGAAGACTCTTGAGAGTCCCTTGGACAGCAAGCAGATCCAACCAGTCCATCCTAAAGGAAATCAGTCCTGAATATTCATTGGAAGGACTGATGCTGAAGCTGAAACTCCAATACTTTGGCCACCTGATGTGAAGAACTGACTCATTTGAAAAGACTTGGATGCTGGGAAAGATTGAAGGCAGAAGGGGATGACAGAGGATGAGATGGTTGTATGGCATCACTGACTCAATGGACATGAGCTTGAGTAAGCTCCAGGAGTTGGTGATGGACAGGGAGACCTGGAGTGCTGCAGTCCATGGCGTCACAGAGTCGGACACGACTGAGCGACTGAACTGTACTGAATGTATTCTTGGCTTTGGCTCAGCTTTTTGTGACATTAAAAGATTATTTGGGACCAGCTGCAAAACCTCTTCTTTGTAAACCTGTCTGTGAACCGTCACTGGTATAGCAGGAGGGGTCAATACAGACATAAGGACTTCCTTCCCTCACTGGGTAGGGGAGCTGGCCTCTGGCCCTCACAGCTGTTCCCTGCTAGAACAGTCATAGTTCCTGGGTGCTCTTTGATATCCTGAGCAGCTGTGACATCAGCCAATTTAGTGCAGGATAATTCATCAATTAATCTCTTTGTTATTGGACATTTGAGATGCTTGTGCCTTTGTTCATCTATAAATGAGGTGGGATGTGGCATGACTCCTGATTGTCACGTATCTCTGAATGGATGGTTGTCCCCCTGCCCAACCAGTGACCCATGGGGACCTCCAGAGCCCAGAGAATAGCGACAGTGTTAGGAGGTGGTGAGACAGATTGTTGTGGTTCATTTGCTAAGTTGTGTCTGACACTTTGTGACCCCATGGACTGCAGCACACCAGGCTTCCTTTGTCCTTTACTATCTCCTGGAGTTTGCTCAAACTCATGTCCACTGAGTTGGCGATGCTGTCCAACCATCTCATCCTCGTCATCCCCATCTCCTCCTGCCCTCAATCTTTCCAGCATCAGGGTCTTTTCCAGTGAATTGGCTCTTTGCATCAGGTGGCCAAAGTAGGTAGCCTGTGGATCATACACAACCACCTCACCACTGGCAGTGACTCACAACTTTGTCTCACACCACATGAAGTTTATCAGAATGATACTGAGCGAGAGTGAACTTTGGGTCCCCTTTTAAAACTGTCACGAGAAGTACATTATTTGAAAAGTTTAATACTGGAAACACTGGTGACAAACAAGTGTCCAGATATCATGGTTCAGGCTTACTGCTCTCTTGAAATACTTCTAATAAGTGAAAGAAATATAAAACGGTGTCTACGCACTTCAGCAGAATTGTCCAGAGGCCTGCTTTTGCCAAAGCTGAAAAATCCCTTGGAAATCTTCAGCTTTGCACTTAATTACCACCTCCTTTGGCTGTTTTTCTTTTACTACTTTTCTCTCTTCCCCCTGTGATTTTCCTTTCTTGTTGCCAAAACACGCTTTCTGTTTCAGACACCATCTGTTTTCAGAATATATTTGCATTTCCTTTTTCCTTCCCCAAATGGCCCTACTTTGCTACCAGTGTTTTCCACTCAGTGTATTCCCACTGTTACCCCATGCGTTGGTGGGAAGGAAAGCTATGGCTTGCCAAATTGAAATATGACCAGTAACCCAACAGAGACCTTCTTCTGGTCTTCAATGTGTGTACCCACCCTCCTAAGGACCTCAGGGTGCCAGGATTGGTTTGTGGTATGTCTTTAAAACAGTTTTTGTTTTTAACATCAAAGAATTTCAAAGTATCAAAAGGAGAAAGTGAAAGTAATTCTCTGCTGTGCCAGTCACATTCCTCAGAGGGGCATGACCTCCTTAGCGACACACAGTGACCCTAGTGACCACTCTCAACAGTGCAGCTTGCATCCTTCTAGCTTTTTACTATGCATGTATCAAAATGTGCAACATGAATACATAGAAATGCAAAACAGATTGGATTAATACCATACATATTGACTGCAACTTGCTTGCTGTTATTTTACATAAATGTCATGGGCATCTTTTCATGTGAGTACACATATATTTTCTCATTACATTTAACACCTGGTATTCTACTGTATGAATGTACAATGATTTATTTACTCAACCCATTAATGATATATGGTAATTCCAATATCTTATTATTACTACCAGCACCCAACACATTTATCTTTATCCTTGTGCTATGTTCTGTAGGCAGTTGGAATTGCTGCATCAAAGGCTACGTGTATTTTGAATGTTGCTGAGGGCGAAATATATGTTTTAAAGGGTTATGTTTTAAACATTGATGGATACCATCCTAAACTTTATATGTAATCACTAATAGAAGCACAGCATTTTCTCCCTTCAGTTATCAGAGATTATGACATAAGTAATACTAATTTGCAGAGTGTAAAGCATTTCACAAAGTATTTTTATTCAACTTAACATTCACAGATATTCTATAGGGAGATAATACTGTCTCTCAATTTACAGGTGAAGAAACAAGCTCATCAAAATCAAGTGATTTGCCTAAGGTTGTACCTTTGGGCAGAGAAGGCAATGGCAACCCACTCCAGTATTCTTGCCTGGAGAATCCCAGGGATGGGGGAGCCTGGTTGGCTGCCGTCTATGGGGTCGCACAGAGTCGGGCACGACTGAAGCAACTTAGCAGCAGCAGCAGCAGCAGCAGTACCTTTGGGTGGCAGATATGAGCTTTTATCTCCAAGGCTGAAATTCTTTGTCTGACAGCAGTACTGGCTTCTCGTGGAAGAGCGCCTGCTGCGGTGTGAACTTACTGAGCATAGGTGCAGGGGGACAGGGAGCATGGAGGGGATACTGGTCTGCCCACCCCTGTGGCGTACCCATGGACATACAGACGTTTCTGTCTCTGCCGTCACTTCCTTGGTGATGTTATTTGGTCACAGCTTCAAATACTATCTGTCAGTAACTCTTAAGCTTATATTTCCAGTTTAGAACTCTCTCCTTAACATATCCTATATGGAACTCTTGATCTTTCCTCCTAAACTTGCTCTGCCTATTGCCATCTCACTTGGCCACTCCCTCATCCTTTTAGTTCTTCAAGCCCAAGTTCTTTCTTTTTTAAATTATAGTTAACTTTCAGTATTGTGTTTCTGGTATACAGGTGAGTGATCCAATTGTACATATATATTCCATTTCACATTCTTTTCCACTCTATTATAAGATATTTATATAGTTACCTATGCTGTACAGTAGGACCATGTTTATCTATTTTATATATAGTAGTTTATATCTATTAATCCTAAACTCCTAATTTATCCCTTTGCTCGCTTTCCCCTTTGGCAACCATAAGTTTGTTTTCTATGTGAGTCTGTTTCTATTTTGTAAGTAAGTCCATTTGTGTCATATTTTAGATCCCACGTATAAGTGTTATCATCTGTTACTTGTCTTTCTCTGTCTGATTTAACTTCATTTAGTATGATAATCTCTAGGTCTATCCAGGTTGCTGCAAATGTTCAGGCCCAAATTCTTGATTATTTTTATTCTCTCATACCCCTCATTCACAGAGAATAGGATGAAGGCCAGATGCCAGTTACTGCCAGGTTTGTAATTAAAATCCAGCATTCCTTGCTTTAAAATGCATCTAGATTATCCTGCTTTATTCTGATCCCACTAGCCTGAAGTGTGGCTCTGATTTGACTCTTAGAATTTGTACTCTAGGTTAGGAGTGGTGTTTAGACATGAGATCACACTCTTAATAAATTATTTCTCCTAGTTTCTAAGACTACAAAAATGGAAAGTCTGAGTTAAACTTACTGAAAACATAATCAGTTTTAGCTCAGGAGATCATTGTGCCTAGCCTTTTGAAAACAAGTCCTTCCTAGGTCAGTTTTGCCGTATTGCATGCATACGTGTTGGAGGAAGAAAAAAGGGGATGAGAGGAATTCCAGAGTGAGGCTCTTGCTCTGCTGCTTGTTTTCTTAGTATCAAAAGTATGGGATCAGAACGAAGGTCTTCCAGTGGGAAGGCTGCTGATTCACGGGGTTTAAGCAGGAGCTGAGGCAAAGTGGTGGATCTTTCTCCATGCACAAAGAAGTGCAGACTCTTAAGGAACATGGTGAGAAACTTAAATTATTGATCAGAAAGGGGGATTTAGCTTGTTAGGAGTTGTTGATTTTAATTTTAGCATGTACTTTTGATGTTTGTGTTTCTGTGCATATGTTTTTGTATAGCAAGAGGTCATACTCAGAAAGCAAAAGCTGAACAGTATATGTGCTATTTTAATTATAATTCATTTGTCCACTGGGACCTCCCTGGCCTTAGGAAATTTAGGTTAACTTAATTCAAATCCTCTGTTTTCCAGCCTGGTTAGAGTTTGCCTGGGAGAGAGGGAGTTCCTGGAGTGGGAGCTTTCTAATGCTAACATTGGAGAAGTCCTACACAAACCGCAACAAGTTATGATTATTCTGAACTTGACTGAGTCCAGAGCCCTTGTTTAATTTTTTCTTCCACCTTGTTGTGATTCTTGTATAGAGGCTTTCTCAGTTCTGTCCCAGGAGGACCTGCATACAAATCTCAGTTCCTTCATGGATTTTCACAGACGATTCACTTGGCACTGTGAATTTAATGAAGTAAACATCTTTCCTAAAGACTTAAGGTGCACGTATTCCAATGAACAGCCTTTAACAGTTTTTTTTTTGTTGTTGTTGTTTTAGCATCTTTCTCTTACTTTCTGTTCCTTTCAACAAAGCAGCAAATTTATTCTCTTATTTTACCCAGAGTATTTCTACCACACAAGGTCCTTGGAGGCAGGGGTCCCACCTTTTATTCCATAAGGTACACCAAGAAAGGTGAGTCTCATCTAAGAGGAAGCCTCTTACCCAGCTACTTAGAGAATAAAATCATGTCCATTATGTTACAGAGTGAAGAATATTTCATACGAACATAAGCAAAAAATTTTGACCTGATTTGGAAATTACTAAGCTGCCTTCCTTTTTTCCTCTTGCCTAAAATCTTGTTAAGATGCAACTCCACCCCCAATTATACAATGTCATTTTTTCCTTCTCTCCTGGAGCTTACGAGTAAAGACTATACTGAGGGTAGAGCTTAACTGTCTTCTTGTTTTAGGGACATTATGGAATTTTCCCCTGAGTTATGTGGCTTTATGCGTTAACAAACCCCTCAGGATCCTGGCTATGCGAGGGGAATCAAGTATGCAACTTAGAATCAAGTGATGCATCTTAACAGCAGGCGTTAAAGATTCACTTCTGACTTGGATATGATCATAAGAAATTTGTCAAAACCATTCATCAGGAAGGAGCTAGAGGGAAGTAAGGTCAGATGGATGAGACTCTGGGTGGCCTGGAGCCTCTGAGTTAAAGGTTCTTTTTGGTCTTCTTGGAATTGACACCTGAGCAGGGATGGGAGCCTGTATATATTGGAGGTCAGAAGTCTCACTTGGTCTCCAGTTCCTCCTGCTCTGTATGTCTGGACTGGAGGAAAAAAAGGAGTGTTACTGTTAGAGGAATTAGTCAGGAGAAGTGGGAGGCATGAGGAAAGGCACCCATGGGAGATAAACGATGGGTCAAGAGAGTATAAAATGTCTAGAAACTTCTAGAAGTCTGTGCCAATGTCCCTGTTTGAAAAGTTGTGCTTTGGTGACCACAGAATAATAATAATAATAGCAATAATAGCTAGCATTTATTGCAGGCTTGCTATATGCTAGTTGTTGTTGTTTCGTCACTAAGTCATGTCTGACTCTTTGCGACCCCATGGACTGTAAACTGCCAGGCTCCTGCATCCGTGACTTGGTGTTTAATGCACACATGGAAAGGTATATAACCTGGAAAATGCAGATTGAAACTATAGTGTGATAGTGCTGCAAACCCACTAGAATGTCTGAAATGAAAATGTCACAAAATTGTTAGCGAGGATGTGAAGCAACTGAACTCTCATACACTGCTCGCAGGGATTTAAATTGGAACAACCACTTTGGAAAACTGATTGATGATATCTGATAAAACTGATACCCTTTGACCCAGAAATTCCACTTGAACCAGAATTGTATGCATGGTTTCACCAAAAGATATATACAAGAATTTTTGTAGCAGCACTATTTATGATAGCCTCCAAATGGAAACAGCTGAAATCTTCATCAGGAGTAGTTCAGTTCAGTTCAGTTGCTCAGTTGTGTCCAACTCTTTGCAACCGCATGAACCGCAGCACACCAGGCCTCCCTCTCCATCACCAGCTCCTGAAGTATACCCAAACTCATGTCCATTGAGTCGGTGATGCCATCTAACCATCTCATCCTCTATCGTCCCCTTCTCCTCTTGCCCTCAATCTGTCCCAACATCAGAGTCTTTTCAAATGAGTCAGCTCTGCAAATCAGGTGGCCAAAATTATGGAGTTTCAGCTTCAACATCAGTCCTCCCAATGAACACCCAGGACTGATCTCCTTTAGGATGGACTGGTTGGATCTCCTTGCAGTCCAAGGGACTCTCAAGAGTCTTCTCCAACACCACAGTTCAAAAGCATCAGTTCTTCTGTGCTCATCTTTCTTTATAGTGCAACTCTCACATCCATACATGACCACTGGAAAAACCATAGCCTTGACTATACGGACCTTTGTTGACAAAGTTATGTCTCTACTTTTTAATATACTGTCTAGGTTGGTCATAACTTTCCTTCCAAGGAGTAAACGTCTTTTAATTTCATGGCTGCAATCACCATCTGCAGTGATTTTGGAGCCAAAAAAAAGAAAGTCAGCCACTGTTTCCACTGTTTCCCCATCTATTTGCCATGAAGTGATGGGACCAGATACCATGATCTTAGTTTTCTGAATGTTGACCTTTAAGCCAACTTTTTCACTCTCTTCTCTCACTTTCATCAAGAGGCTCTTTAGTTCTTCTTCACTTTCTGCCATAAGGGTGGTGTCATCTGCATATCTGAGGTTATTGATATTTCTCCCAGCATTCTTGATTCCAGCTTGTGCTTCCTCCAGCCCAGCGTTTCTCATGATGTACTCTGCATATAAGTTAAATAAGCAGGGTGACAATATACAGCCTTGATGTACTCTTTTTCCTATTTGGAACCAGTCTGTTGTTCCATATCCAATTCTAACTATTGCTTCCTGACCTGCATACAGGTTTCTCAAGAGGCAGGTCAGGTGGTCTGGTATTCCTATCTCTTTCAGAATTTTCCACAGTTTGTTGTGATCCATGCAGTCAAAGGCTTTGGCATAGTCAATAAAGCAGAAATAGATGTTTTTCTGAAACTCTCTTGCTTTTTTGATAATCCAGTGGATGTTGGCAATTTGATCTCTGGTTCCTCTGCCTTTTCTAAAACCAGCTTGAACATCTGGAAGTTCACAGTTCACGTATTGCTGAAGCCTGGCTTGGAGAATTCTGAGCATTACTTTGCTAGCGTGGGAGATGAGTGCAATTGTGTGGTAGTTTGAGCATTCTTTGGCATTGCCTTTCTTTGGGATTGGAATGAAAACTGACCTTTTCCAGTCCTGTGGCCACTGCTGAGTTTTCCAAATTTGCTGGCATATTGAGTGCAGCACTTGCACAGCATCATCTTTCAGGATTTGAAATAGCTCAACTGGAATTCCATTACCTCCACTAGCTTTGTTCATAGTGATCCTTCCTAAGGCCCAGTGGACTTCACACTCCAGGATGTCTGGTTCTAGGTGAATGACCACACCATCATGATTATCTGGGTTGTAAACATCTTTTTTGTATAATTCTTCTGTGTATTCTTGCCATCTCTTCTTAATATCTTCTGCTTCTGTTAGGTCCATATCATTTCTGTCCTTTATTGAGCCCATCTTTGCATGAAATGTTCCCTTGCTATCTCTAATTTTCTTGAAGAGATCTCTAGTCTTTTCCTATTTTATTGTTTTCCTCTATTTCTTTGCATTGATCACTGAGGAAGGCTTTCTTATCTCTCCTTGCTATTCTTTGGAACTCTGCATTCAAATGGATATATCTTTCCTTTTCTCCTTTGCTTTCGCTTCTCTTCTTCTTTTCACAGCTATTTGTAAGGCCTCCTCAGACAGCCATTTTGCTTTTTAGCATTTCTTTTTCTTAGGGATGGTCTTGATCTCTATCTCCTGTAAAATGTCACGAACCTCCGTCCATAGTTCATCAAGCACTCTGTCTATCAGATCTAGTCCCTTAAATCTATTTCTCACTTCCACTGTATAATCATAAGGAATTTGATTTAGGTCATACCTGAATGGTCTAGTGGTTTTCCCTACTTTCTTCAATTTAAGTCTGAATTTGGCAATAAGGAGTTCATGATCTGAGCCACAGTCAGCTCCTTGTCTTGTTTTTGCTGACTGTATAGAGCTTCTCCATCTTTGGCTGCAGAGAATATAATCAATCTGATTTCGATGTTGACCATCTGGTGATGTCCATGTGTAGAGTCTTCTCTTGTGTTGTTGCAACAGGGTGCTTGCTATGACCAGTGCAGTCTATTGGCAAAACTCTAGTAGCCTTTGCCCTGCTTCATTTTGTACTCCAAAGCCAAATTTGCCTGTTACTCCAGGTATTTCTTGACTTCCTACTTTTGCATTCCAGTCCCATATAATGAAAAGGACATCTTTTTTGGGTGTTAGTTCCAAAAGGTTTTGTAGGTCTTCATAGAACCATTCAACTTCAGCTTCTTCAGCATTACTAGTCGTGGCATAGACTTGGATTACCGTGATACTGAATGATTTGCCTTGGAAACGAACAGAGATCATTCTGTCGTTTTTGAGACTGCATCCCAGTACTGCATTTCAGACTGTTTTGTTGACTATGATAGCTACTCCATTTCTTCTAAGGGATTCCTGCCCACAGTAGTATATATAATGGTCATCTGAGTTAAATTCACCCATTGCAGTCCATTTTAGTTCGCTGATTCCTAGAATGTCGACGTTCACTCTTGCCATCTCCTGTTTGACCACTTTCAATTTGCCTTGATTCATGAACCTAACATTCCAGGTTCCTATGCAATATTGCTCCTTACAGCATCGGACCTGGCTTCTATCACCAGTCACATCCACAGCTGGGTGTTGTTTTTTGCGTTGGCTCCATCCTTTCATTCTTTTTGGAGTTATTTCTCCATTGATCTCAAGAGTAGAAGGGTAAATAAATCACAGAATATTTGCAAAGTGGTTTAGTATGCAGCAACGAGGGTCAATGAACTCTAACTATGTGCAGCACAATGGATGAATCTCATTTGCTCCTCAGAGTAACTTTATGAGGTAGTTATTGTTAATTCCATTTTACAGGTGAGAAAACTGAGCACACAGAGAGCAAGTTACTGCCTAAGGTCACACGACTCGGAGGTGGAGTAACTGGGATTCAAACCCCAGCAGTTGAGTTCCAACTCTTAACCACTACACACCACTCCCCCCACCCTCTGGCTGTGTACTTGGTATGCAGGTACTTGGTGTGTGTGCTGCTTCAGTATAACACCCCCCGAGGCACAGGGTGGAACTGGAGCAAGTGGGCCCTGCAGAAGGCATTGACCAGCTAATTTTGGTCACCATGTTGCAGGCTGTGTATAGGTGCTTCACCCAGAGTATAATGCTCACAACAGCCCTCGTAGTGTGTACTCTTGTTGTGTCCATTATTACAAGTGGGGAGACAGATATGGAGGTTAACTGGTTGACTGAGGTCATATGATGGGTATGTGATGGAGTTAGGATTCCAAGCCAAGTCTGTGTGCTACAGAGTCTGTGCCCCTCACTGTCCCACCATGTGCCGCTCCTCAGCACCAGGAAAGCAAAGCTGCAGGGCCCACATCCTAATGGGAGCCACCACTCCTGGTCACAGAGCTTGAGGTCTTTGAGCTTTATCAACTGAGAAAAACTGAAAATGTAAGACCAAACCTGAGGTTTCATGAGGCCATGTGACTTCTAAGTAAAGTGTCTGCCACAGGTTGTCTTCACCCACCTTCAAGAGCAAAAGAAGCCTGCATTTCCATGGCCTTGACCACATCTTCCTAGAAACAAAAAAGATAGATAGAAATCTCTACAGCTTTTGAAGCTATGCCAAATTGCTCCCCAGCATACTGTAAGCATGGCCCCCTTCTAACAGCCAGAGCTGAGAGGACTAGTCCTGGGAAGAAAGGGAGGGTTACTTAGCAGATGGTGGAGTTGCGTGTGGAGTTCCTTGGTGAATTCTGAAACAGGCATGGGCCTGCACCTCAGGGTTCTCTAATGAGAGGAGGCCAACCTCTAGCCACTAGCTGCTCAAGAAACAAATATCAGGCCTTCCTGCATTGCCAAGAGCAGAAGACATCAGGGACGCAGGTTCTTTCGCTTGAATGTTGCTAGAAGAATGAGAAGGTAGGAGGGTTGAGGACACTTTTATATTTCTTCCTGATTATAGAATTTCTTCATCTCCAGCTGGAATCATTACAGTAGCTTCTTGCCTGGTCTCCCTAACTCCAGCCCTTCTCCTCCCTGATTGACCTTTCTCACTGATCACAGGGAGAAAGTCCATATCTGAAACTCTGGGTGCCACTTCCTCAAGTACACCATACAATTGAATGTGGCCATGTCTTTGCAAATGCTGAGTCCTCCCACTTAACATGGCATGAGCCTACTTATCTCTGAAGCCCCAGTATTAAGCTCTGTCTTTGGTGTGACTCTCCCTTACCATCTCCCTAGGTAAAATTCATTGTTAACTCCTCATCCGCTCCCAAAATGATTTTTCTTCCCCATTTTCACATCCCGGCTCTGACAATGTACTATCATGATTTGCCATCCTATCTCTGGTATATACTGTGGTCATCTTACAGGCAGGAGCTGTGGCATATTCCTCCCCATATGGCTCACACCTAAACAGTACACAGCCTGTCTAACCGCTCAGTAAACGTCTGTTGGATGAAATCCAAAAGCACAAGAGGTTTAAGGTATATGATCATGGTGTGTTTGCAACCCGAACACACCCACTGGAAAATGAAGTGCTCTTCTCTGGCCAACTTTGCCCTCTCTTGCCACATTGCTCTCTCACCCATATAAACCCCTGCTGAATTTCAGCATTAGTACTAGAAAGTTGTAGCACGGTGGTAAAGAATCTGCTTGTCAATGCAGGAGATGCTAGAGATGTGGGTTTGATCCCTGGGTGGGGAAGATTCCCTGGAGAAGGAAATGTCAACCTAGTCCAGTATTCTTGCCTGGGAAGTCTCGTGGACAGAGGAGCCTGGCGGGCTGCAGTTCATGGGATTGCAAAGAGTTCACCAAGACTGAGCACACATGTACCACACTGTACCGAAAAGTCTAGCTTTTAAGGGTGGGTGATGAGCTTCTTTCCTCCATCTCAGTTTTCTCATTCAGGTGGGTGGTGGGGAGGTGACAAGAGTTTTCAGGGATGAGATCTAATGAAGAATTTGTGGGTGGGGAACAAGAACTTACTGGTTCCCTGTGCCCCCAGCTCCCATGATGGGTTAGCAAATATCAAATGCTAACTTTAATCAAAGTTTAATAAGCAAACTTTGAACAAATTTTATTTTTCAGAACAATAAGCTAAAGTGTATCACTTACTCAGCTATCCTTAGTTTTTACCTAATGTCCTTTTCTGTTCCAGCATGCCACCCATTACATTTAGTAATCCTGTTTACACGGGCTTCTCTCTGCTGTGACAGTTTCTCAGACTTTGTTTTAGATGATTTTGACAGTTTTGAGAAACACTGGCCATGTATATGGGGCAGAAATGACAATCTGCTCCAGTATTCTTGCCTGGAAGATTCCATGGACAGAGAAGACTGGTGGGCTACAGTCCATGGGGGTTGCAAAGAATTGGACATGACTGAGCTGCTGACCATTCATGCATGGCCACGTATATTGTAGGATGTCCCTCAATTGGAATTTGTCTGATATTTTTCTCATCTTTAGACTGGAGTTACGGAAGTTGAGGAGGAAGATCACAGGTGAAGTGTCATTTTCTTCATGTCATAACAGTAGTATAAGCAAACTTTTAAAAATGTGGGCATATAATTACCCTTCCTTCTCCTCAAACTTGTGTTCTCTTCTGTGTTTCCCAATACGATTAATGCCATCATCACACACACAGTCACGAAGACCGGAAATTGCATCTACTGTTTCTTCTCCATCTTCCATCTGACTAGCCGTCAATTACTAAGGTGCTTCTACCTCAGTGGCTCTGTACTTTCCCCTTTATCTGATTCAAGTGATCTCTGGTTAACTGTGTTATTTTTTCCATAAACTGTAATCACAGTCCCCTAACTAGTCTCTCTGATGGCATTTCCTTTCCTCTCCACTTCCTTCTTCCTATCACTTCACTGTTGGTTCAACATCAGTTACATCTTTAGAAATCTCAAAATGGTATTCCATCACACACACACTATGTTTAAATTTCTTTTAAAAAATTTATTTATTTTTTAACTGAAGGATTATTGCTTTACAGAATGTTGTTGTTTTCTGTCAAACTTCAACATGAATCAGTCATAGGTATACATATATCCCCTCCCTCTTGAACCTCCCTCCCATCTCCCTCCCCATCCCACCCCTCTAGATTGATACAGAGCTCCTGTTTGAGTTTCCTGAGACATACAGCAAGTTCCCATTGGCTATCTATTTTACATATGGTAATGTAAGTTTCCATGTTACTCTTTCCATACATCTCACCCTCTCCTCCCCTCTCCCCGTATCCATAGGTGTGTTCTCTATGTGTGTTTCTTCATTGCTGCCCTGCAAATAAATTCTTCGGTACCATCTTTCTAGATTCTGTATAATATGCATTGGTATATGATATTTATTTTTCTCTTTCTGACTCACTTCACTCTGTATAATAGGCTCAAGTTTCATCCACCTCAGGAACTGACTCAAATGCATTCCTTTTTATGGCTGAATAATATTCCATTGTGTATATGTACCACAACTTCTTTATTTATTCATCTGTCGATGGACATCTAGGTTGCTTGCATGTTCTAGCTATTGTAAATAGTGCTGCAATGAACAGTGGGATACACGTGTCTTTTTCACTTTTGGTTTCCTCAGGGTATATGCCTAGGGGTGGGATTGCTGGGTCATATGGTGGTTTTATTCCTAGTTTTTTAAGGAATCTCCATACTGTCTTCCATAGTGGCTTTATCAATTTAATAATGTTTAAATTTCTTGATGTGGAATTCAAGGCTCTTCTGGGGCTAGCTCCAAATGACCTCATTTCCCTTATTAAATATTAGTTCCCTTACTCTATGTTTAATGGTTTCGGAGAATTTATCTCAAAATAAATGGGTATTTTCTTAAATCCCCCCCCCAAAAAAATGAAATGATATGTGCATGTATGTGTGTGCATGCACATGCACGTGTGTGCATGCATAAGTGATGTGCACACCTCCCTGGGTATGTGTACCTCTCCCGGTCATGACTTTAGCTGGGAAAAAGAGCTATGTACATGGCTTCAAGTCTAGAATGAATAGGACCAGTTCATTTGCTGCATAGTTTATATCAAGTTAGAAAAGATAAGAGGGGAAAATAAGGTGAGGAGAAAACACCCTTCCCCAGAAGTGTATGTGGATGTTTAACAAAACATCCACTCATTTTCCTTTTCCTTTTTTTTTTTTTTGTGACTGAAAACCACAGCATCTGTTGTCTTGCAGTTTCTGTGGGGCAGAAGTGGTTCAGGGTTTCTCCCAGGGCTGCAGTCAAGGTATTAGCGTCTCTACTCTTTGTTTTGCACTTCAGTCACAAACCCTTTCTAAATTCACTGACTAAACTTCAAGTCCTTCAAACTTCTTTACCACAGAGAGCTTTTGTCACACTGTGGAAATGATGTTTAAATGTAAATTAAATTCCTTCCTGCCTGGGAGAGCCAGTTGTCCATGTCACAAGATATGAACTGAGTCTATTATACTTGATTGTATAATATGGCTATCCTAAATTTTAATGAGCAAAAGAAATTAGCTTTCAAATTCCATTTGCAAATTATTTATGTAAGTCTACAGTCTTCATTATTAAAATTTAAAGTGCACGAAGAATTTGTGAAAGTCTCTTGGGCAGTCTGCTAAGGAATGTGTAAGGCCATCTAGGTCAGGGACCACTTTTGTGCCCAACACTAGACAGAGAAGGGCTAACAGAGATGCAAAAACAAGAATGGGGAGAGCAGGGGCCACGGGTCTGAGAGTGCTCACACCCAAGACTTTGGATAAGTCATTGGATTAATCGATCAGGAAGGTCATTGCTATTTTTGCATATTTAGGCATGTTGAGCTGTTTGCAGCTCTGTTATGGGGAAAGGCAGATATTGTGCAGAAATTGTCACCACTGGTTTGGAAACTTTTCATTTCCTGATCTCCCAAATAATGAAACTGTTTTATGAGAGTGGAACAAAAACTGTGATTCTGGAATGGGAAACAACCACAGCTCACCTGGTAAGAGCAACAACTGTAACCAAACCACCAGTGTTTTCGCACTCTTTAGGGATCCCATTTGTCCACAGTATAGAGTCCTTCAGTCTCACATGCTTTTGATAACTGTGTTGCCAGCAACAGAGGTAAGGGCTCTTTATTAAGAGTTTAGGTGGTGATGTGCAGACACTGACAGACCAAGACAGTTGGTGAGAAATAGGAAGAACACATAGAATACATCATATATTAATAATTTCACTTTATCCATGCAAACTTAGACTCTTATGTCCTCATCTTCATCTTGGCTCTCAAGAAACACACAACACACACAGCACTATCCACCATGTATATGTCAGTCATGTTCCTCTACTAGGTTTTGTCCACATTGGTAGAATAGCTAAGGATATTTCAAAATTCTAATTTTTGGTGTGTTACCCATGCCATGACTACCTTTGTTAGTGTAGATGTGCAATATTTGATTGTACAAATAGTCAGCCATGTTGCTACTACTCTTTAAAATGTTTGTTTCTCCTGTTTCTGTAGGTGGATTACTTTCTTAAATTCTAGCATAATTTTAGATTTTACCTTGTTGTTCATTTCCTACCAAAAGTTTTTGCCCTCAGTTTTCAAAGTCATAACCATCTCCTGACGGTCAGCAGCTAGGACCAAGTCATGTCAGGGTCATCCTTGGCTGCTATTAACCCCTCTGATATGTCCATCTGCTTTCCTAATGAGGCCTGGGGCTGAGGGCTCTCTGAAGCCTCAGAGTTGGTCTAATGAGAAGACAAGGGCAATGGGTACTTTTAAATTGGACTTTCTTGTCTTGTTTCTTCCCAAGAGTTAGCCTGGACAGCTAATGAAAGACCACTGGCTCAGTGTCTGCCTCCTTCTGGCTCCTTTCCCTTCTTGTCGTTAGCCTGAAGGTTGTACCCTTTGATGTTTAGTCTAGCTGGAAAATTAACCCCTGAGAATTTTCCTCTCTTGTCCCTAGTATCAGACACAATTGATACAGTCTTGGATACCTAGGTGTTTGAGAAATTTGGGCTTAAATGAATGAATGTATGGGTTCTTATATATTCCTTTCTATTCTGTAAAAGGATATAATTATCAGAGCAAAATTTTAAAGAATTTTTGTTGGAGTGTAATGGGCTTTACAATGTTGGGTTGGTTTCTGCCGTACAGCGAAGTGAATCAGTTATATGTATACATATATCCCCTCTTTTTTGGATTTCCTTCCCATTTATGTCACCACAGAGCATTGAGTGTTCCCTGTGCTATACAGTAGGTTCTCATTAGTAATCTATTTTATACATAGTAATGAATATATGTCAAATCCCAATCTCCCAATTCATCCCACCTTCCCTCCCCTCCCCTTGATATCCATATCTTTGTTCTCTACATCTGTGTCTGTTTCTGCTTTGAAAATAAGTTCATCTGTACCATTTTCTAGATTCCACATATAAGCGATGTTATTAATATATGGTATTTGTTTTTCTCTTCCTGACTTACTTCACTCTGTATGATAGTCTCTAGGTCCATCCACATCTCTGTAAATGGCACGATTTCATCCCTTTTTATGGCTGAGTAATTTTCTATTGTATAATATATCCATTCCGTTGTTGATGGACATTTTAGGTTGCTTTAGGCATGATCTGTTCTAGAGTGAGGATTCAATACAATGTTTGATGAATCCATCAAAGAACCTATTAGTAAGTGAATCAGAATTTTACTTGTCTTTCAACGGCCACTTTAAATTCAACCTCTCTTAAAACTTTCATGACAATTGCAGCCAACCACGGTCATGCTCTTCTTAACCACTCTTGTGTTTGTTGAATGTTTTTATAGACTTTTACAGTGCTATTTATTTTATGATGTGTTGTACATTAATATTTGCTTGTCTATGTCCCTTCTCTCCCAGTGATTTTATAGTATAACTTTCTAGAGAGAATAGATATTTGTTTTTTTTCCCCCTCTGGCATGACTAATGTAAACTGGTATGTTTACTATTGATAGTTGCTTACATATCTATGTGTGCTATCTCACATGCAGACATATTCACTCTTTGTTGTACTGCTATACCTCTGGATCCTACAAAAACAGGAATTCTATTTTGTGAGATTTTCATCAAAGAAAGGAAAAAAAATAGCACATCTCTAATTGTGTAACTGCATTATCAACTGTTTTCCTAATAGGGGGTGATTTTTACTCTGCCAGGATATTGACAAGAAGCAAAAGCTCTGCTTACAATTGATTGTCCATGCCCGATGATGGGAGGAATCTTTCACAGACTAGCTCTGGCTCCACCTCTTTTAAACTGTAGATCTTCTCTACCACACACTTTTCCAGAGCCACATGACACTTTCATATCATGAATCAATCCTAGACCCTGGAGGTTCTCATCTACTATTTCTTCAGTTATGTCTCACAGCCTACAGACACAGCAAGTTCTGCTGTCTTCTCTTGACAAGCATTGATCTCTGGGTCTTCTCTTGACAGTTAATCACTAGCAGTATATTTCTGTTGACCGTTCTTGGATTTGCATTTTTAGGAAGTCCAAGATAGAATAAAATCTGATTTTAAATTTGCTTCCAGCCCAGACATGGACTGTATTGACTAACGGCATGAAGTCATCCTCAGGACCTGAGATAAGATATATTTCTCCATTACAAGCAAAAAACAGTGGATAATTAAACATGGTGTGGACAGTTTTTTATTCCAAGGCCCTGTAACAACTTTGTAATTAGTCTTTTAATTGTTGAGCTGAGTCCGATATTCTAGCAGGAGAAGTTCAGTTCTACTAACTGAATAACTATAAATCACTGATATTAAAGGGGCAGACATGGGAGATGGCATGCCACAAAGAACCAGAGGGGAAAGTGGGAGTTGTGTCATCTTGGTTAAGACCTTAGACCCAAGTCGGACAGACCTAAGTCCTGCCACTTACTACCTGTGTGATTTGGGGCAAATCACTTATGCTTTGTGAGCTTCTGTTCCTCACTTGTGAAATGAAATAGAATAACCCCATGGGATTGTGAGAATTCGTGTATAAAGCACTCTGCACAGAAGCACATAGTAAGCACTTCAGAAATGTTAGGTACCATCTATTTACTTCTAATGTTTCTGTCTCTTCTAGTTCTATATGTCTAGATAGATATATATCTCTTTGGTTGTTTAAACCTTTTACCAGAACCCAGCTTCTTCAGCTGTTTTTCAAAAACAACTCTTTTGATAGCAGGGGCCAGGGCTTAGTCATTTTCTGCCTAAATAATGCCTAAAAGCATCGCTTTGCACATAATAATCCCTTCCATTCATTCAGCAGTTTACTATTTCCAAGATGTTTTTCTCTGCTGTATAACTCAGTCTCAAAAACCAGTCTCCAGTGTTCTCCGCCCTTCTGCTGCCACTCACCCAGCTGGTGCCCAGCAGAGGACCACACACTAGAGGCTTCTCCTGTGGAGATGCCTGGCTGCCCCTGTTGTCATTCAGATCTTACCCCTGGAATCACCTCTTCAGAGAGGCCTCTGGCTCATCCCCTCAGTCATTCTCCAGCAGAGTGCCCTGTTGTACTGTTTCAAGCACTTTTCACATCTGATACATTTATTTGTTTGTTTATCTCTTATCCAACTTCTCATCCTAGAATACAGGTTTTGTGAGAGCAGAAATACCCTCTCTTGCCTTAGGGAGTACATTCTCAACAGGAATGATATTATCTCCAGGGGGCAAAATTCTCTCACTCCTGAGGAGTCAATTATCTCCTCTTCTTATGTATATAGCACAGATTTATGTGCGGTGCATAAACGCATATGCAGTATATATATGGCATTCAAATTGGGGAGGCAGAATTGGGACCAAAAAAGTCTCCTTAGAGGAGCATGGGCTTCACTTGTGGCTCAGCTGGTAAAGAATCCACTTGCAATGAGGGAGACCTGGATTTGATACCTGGGTTGGGAAGATCCCCTGGAGAAGGGAAAGGCTACCCACTCCAGTAGTCTGGCCTAGAGAATTCCCTGGACTGTACAGTCCATGGGGTCACAAAGAGTCAGACATGACTGAGCGACTTTTACTTTCACTTAGAGGAGTATAATGAAATAAAAGTTTGAGAACATTGCTTCACAGTATAGAACAATGATGAACACAGAGTAGGCTCATAAATACCTTTTTTTTTTAAATTTCTTTATTGAGTGACTACATTACACCCTTTAAGAGCTGTAGAAACCGAGGTTCAGAAAGATGAAGCCGCTGGCCTCAGGACATGAAGGTAATAGATGATAGAACTGAGTCTCAAACCTAGGTTTCCTCAGTCTCGTGCTTTTTTTTTTTTCTTAATGCTCATTATATGCTTTCTGAGTTGACTTGAACATACTAGACATTCCCACAAGAGGAAACAAATACTTCCTAAGTGACCAACAGACAGTGTCAGAAAGTCAGTCTATTCAGAAGAATCCAGCTAGCCTTCTCCAGGGGCATTAATGATGCTTGGCTCATCTATGAAATGGGAGTTGGTTGGTTCGGAAACAGTAAAATAAACTAATATCAAAACTGAACTACCTCACGCTAGTAGTTTCTGACAGATGTTGCTATGATTTCCATTATGATTTAAAATAACCTGAGACACCCCTCTGAATTGATGGTGGCATCTGAGGTGCCTCAGTATATGCTCTCTGAGTTGACTTGAAACTCAGCAAGTACTGTGGCAGCAAACCAGGCAAGATATGATACTGGCTTGAGACAGAGTGGTGGCAGGGGAGTTAGAAAGAAGTGGGAGGATTTGCAGGGAAGTAGAAGTGAAAACTTGAAGGCAAGGAGAGCTGGTCTGAAAATGGTACATGAACAAGATGTGGAGATGAAGGGGACAAGGTTTGAAAAATGAAGTCTGGCACCTGGATATTTGGAGAACTCGTAAGTAGTAGATGGCTTTTTGCCCAGCCCACCTTCACTTCCTGGAGAGCTGACAGCCACCCTCCACACAGGAGTGGCCCTGGCAGTCATGTTCATCCAGTGCGATGCATCTCTCTGGCAGAAGTGAATGGGCTCAGTGAATATGTTGTTGTACGTGAGTTAGCCTAAACCAGTTAGATTTTCTCTCCCAGGGATTTGGAATGAAAACTTAGTGTAGTTGTTTCTTATGGCTGCTGCAACAAACCACCAATAACCAGGTGGCTTCCTGCAATAGAAATAATTCTCTCACAGGCTAGAGGCCAGAAATCTGAAGTCAAGGCAGAGACAGGGCTGCAGTTGCTGTGGCGGCTCTGGAGAGAATCCTTCCTTGCCCCTTCCGGTTTCTGATGGCTGCTGGGGGTCCTTGGCTTCCTTGGCCACGTTTCCTCAGGCTTTGCCTTTGTGGTCTCACTGCTGTTTCCCCTTTATGTGTCTGTGTCTCTCCTATTCTCTCTCTTACAAGGTCAGTGGATTTAAGGGTCCACCTGGGTAATTGAGGATAATCTCATCCTGAGACACTTTACTTAATTACAACTGCAAAGACTCTTTTTCTAAGTAAGGTATCATCCACAGGGTCTGGATTTTAGGACACAGGCACATCCTTTTAGAGTCACGACTTAACCCACTACGCCTAGAGACAGACATGAATGTGAACTGAGAGTATGGGTATGTGGGGCACTGGGTTGACTGTTTGTAAGATTTGGGTAGAAAAGTAGGGAAAGACAAATCTAACGTAAAGGAGAAGAATGATGTACGTAGAGAAGCAGAAACAAAGGGACATTTGGGTCCAGAGAGAGATATGTAGACAGAGGAACCAGGCTTACTTTAGCTTCACTTTTGATTTCTTGGTTCACTTGGTATTTATTCAGTTCAGTTCAGTCGCTCAGTCATGTCCAACTCTTTGCGACCCCATGGACTGCAGCTTGCCACACTTCCCTGTCCATCACCAGCTCCCGGAGCTTGTTCAAACTCATGTCCATCGAGTCAGTGATGCCATGCAACCATCTCATCCTCTGTCGTCCCCTTCTCCTCCCGCCTTCAATCTTGCCCAGCATCAGGGTCTTTTCAAATGAGTCAGTTCTTTGCATCAGGTGGCCAAAGTATTGGAGCTTCAGCTTCAACATTAGCCCTTCCAATGAACATTCAGGATTGATTTCCTTAGGATTAACTGGTTGGATCTCCTTGCAGTCCAAGGGACTCTCAAGAATCTTCGCCAACACCACAGTTCAAAATCATCAATTCTTCAGCTCTCAGCTTTCGTTATGGTCCAACTCTCACATCCATACATGACTACTGGAAAAAACATAGCTTTGACTATATGGACTTTTGTTGGTAATGTCATGTCTCTGCTTTTTAATATGCTATCTAGGTTTGTCATAGCTTTTCTTCCAAGGGGCAAACCTTTCTTATTTAATCTTCAACAATCCTGTGGGGTGGTTGCCCCTATTTGATAGATGTGGGAGCTACATGAAGCACAGAGAGGTTAAGTAGCAAACTCCATATAAGGAATAAGTTCAGAACTGGAATCATCTTGTAATAGAAAAATCACTGCTCGTGTATGGAGCAAATACTGTGTTCTGAGTCTTATACACATTTTGCTCTAAGGCCCTTTATAATGGTAAGTCCGTGATTTCTACAAGTTCTTACCCAGGGTCCTCCATGGCGTGGGTCCCTTGGGCCAGGACTGCTGGGGTGGGCTTGGTGTCTTGAGGTCCTCAGAGTTACTGTCCTATTTCGCTCTGAAGTTTGAAAAAGGCTATGTCTTCATAATTTTGTCTGCTCACTGACCCAATTATTTGCTCACAACTTATAAAGAACAAGGCCCCTAGCCTCATCTTTCTCACTTGATCAAAATGTAAGGTTCCTTGAGAGGTCAGGCAGCTTAAGACAAGTGGAGAACTCTTCACACTTCCTGTTAGCCTTTTTGGTTAAAGGGAAGTGTAGGTTAACAAAAATGATTCCTAAATCTGATCTAATTTTTAATACCATGATTAACATTCAGTTGGATATCCATTTCTGCACATGTTTCTTATTTGGGTTTGTTTTCCCTGTGTTCCCCTGCCTCTCCATCTCTCTGGCACTGAGGACACACCAGGCTTGTATCGTTGTGCAGCAGCTGCAGCGGGGCCCTATGGACGAGCGGCCGTGGTCACCAGCCACAGCTCTCAGCAGCCCTGGCAAGGCCTCTGTGGATGGGGGCTTATACTCTAATCTCAGGTCTGATGCCGAGGTTCTGTGTGACTGGATAAATGTTTTCCTCCCCCATAATAGTATACACTTTAATACTTAACTTTTTGCATCTTCTACTGTTCCATACACTTCAGGTATAACCCTTGTTGCTGCCTATGTTATAGCCTGTCTCATATAGCTTATGTAATCCTAAAGTTAAGCAAGCATGACTTGTGGGTCACAGTCATAAAGCAGCTTAATTTTTTTCTTCTAGTGTCCCTTGAAAATGGTCTGTGGGACAAATTGTTTTCCTACTTTTGGGTGAACTCAATTGGATGCCAAGACTTTTATGGACACTCTTGGGTGTCAAAACACAGCCTCAATATGTTTGTCCAAAGTGATAACCAAAACTTTTAACTTAAAATTATGGCTCCTTCCTTTTTCAGTTTGATCCTGATGCAAACAGGAAACCTGCAGGTGGGGAATGAAAGCGTGGTCACTTCCTGCTTTTTTTCCTGTTGTTTTCTACTTGGGTTCATTGCCAGCCACTGTACCTGTGCCTGCAGTTGAGTCACTTTTTTCTGACTCCTCTGAGATTAGATCAGGAGGAGGGAATAGAGAAGGCATCAAGGAAATTGTCACTTGTCTGATCCTGCTGTGATTAGGTTGATACTTCCTCTTGTGGGTCACTTTCAAGAGTCAGAAAACTCACCCTCATTACTGGACGTGTGTACCCTGCATTTCTCTCAGTGGGGGTCAAACTCATTTCTGTTTTGTCTGGTTCTTTGTTTTTCCTTGGCCCAAGGAACCTGACAGTACCCTTAGCTTTCCCGTGCTGAGGCATCCTTGTCTTACCAATTTCGCTCTTAGAAAGGACCCCAAATAACCCTAAACATTTCTTAAGAGGAATCTGTAGCACCAGAGAAAGCACTCATGCATTTTCTTACCCTTGATAAACCCTAGGGGAAGGTGATGGTTTATTCCCAACCAAGCAGTTCTTCCTTTGCTCTGGTCTCTGCCCACTAGTCCGCTCAACTCTTGCTCTTTAGAACAATTAGGTAGGATTCAGACACAAGCCCACTGTGCCTCTTAATATATTAAACTTATCGAGTGGTCCCCTCAAACCTCACTTTGTGGACTAGAGGTTAGGAAATGGGGCTCACAGCTCAGGTCTCTTTGAACAAATCTTCCTTAGTCACCCACTCCTGCCCTTTTATACACTTCACGTGCTACTGTCTGCCCTTGTGTAGGCGTTACCTTCTCATGTGTGCTTAGTCGCTCAGTTGTGTCTGACTCTTTGTGACCCCATGGACTGCAGCCTCTTGCCTCCTGCCAGGCTTCTCTGTCCATGGTGATTCTCCAGGCAAGAATACCGGGGTGGGTTGCCATGCCCTCCTCCAGGGGATCTTCTGCACCCAGAAATTGAACCGGGGTCTCCTGCGTTGCAGGCAGTTTCTTTACCACCCGATCTACCAGGGAAGTGTTGTCTTCTCATGTCTCAGCTCAAATACCATCTCCTCAATGTGAACTTCCCTGACCATCGTGTCTAAAGGGCTCATTGCCTTAGACATCTCCATCATATTACGTATTTTTTTTTTACTGCATTGTAAAGTGATCTTGTCTATTCATCTGTTGTGTCCCACACCATAAGGAGAACTCTAAGAAACTGGGGACTATGTCTCAATGATTGCTGTCTTCCAGTGGCTAGAAAAGTGTCTCTGTGGTAATTGTACAACCCATAATTAGCGATCTGCTGCTGCTGCTAAGTTGCTTCGGTCGTGTCCAACTCTGTGCGACCCCATAGACGGCAGCCCACCAGGCTTCCCCGTCCCTAGGATTCTCTAGGCAAGAATACTGGAGTGGGTTGCCATTTCCTTCTCCGAATTAGTGATCAATAGATAATTTATTGAATGAATGAATAAAGGTCAAGAGTTAGTCTCTGGGAGGCGTCTCAAGGCAGGACTTGAATGAGGTCACAGTCTAAGTGGAGTCTAGGAAGCACTGCGCTATGTTTTTATCTGCATTCTCTGAGAAGAACTGCTGCTGCTGCTAAGTCGCTTCAGTCGTGTCCGACTCTGTGCGACCCCATAGACGGCAGCCCACCAGGCTCCGCCGTCCCTGGGATTCTCCAGGCAAGAATACTGGAGTGGGTTGCCATTTCCTTCTCCAGTGCATGAAAGGGAAAAGTGAAAGTGAAGTCGCTCAGTCGTGTCCAACTCTTAGTGACCCCATGGACTGTAGCCTACCAGGCTCCTCCGTCCATGGGATTTTCCAGGCAAGAGTACTGGAGTGGGGTGCCATTGCCTTCTCTGAGAAGAAAGATGGGGGTAAATGCATAGAGCAGTTATTCTCTTGGACTTTCCTGGGCATCTGGCAGCCTGGGTTCTCTTTCTGGCTCCTTTAAGACTCGACAGTTATGGACCATTCTACTTGGTACAGGGACATAAACTTTTGCAGATAACTTAAGGGTTCACAGACCTCCTGAAGAGGTAAAAGGACCCTTAAAAATTTATGGAGAGATGAAGAACCTCACTGCAACACCGGCAGATAGGCGTTAAATAAGATAATGCATGATGCACTTTTAAATAACTAGGACAAGTGTCTGATGAGAGAGGGTGCCTTTGGGGAGAGAAGGTGTCTGAAGAATTCCTAAAAAACAAAATCTTTTTTACCAGTATCCCTGCCTGGCGGTTGCTATGGACGCTTGCCTTCTCCAATCATCGAGCGGCTTGCTAAGCTGTGCGGTGCTGCGTGGTTGCTGTGGCAACGAATGGTAACAGCTCCGCTACCAGACGGCGCTGGAGGAGAGCCCGCTGTTTGGAGCCGGATGGGGAAGCCCTTGCTGCAGCGTCTGTGAGTTGGACGCGGGGTCTTGGTGGGGAACGGGGCGCGGAATTGACAGAGGGTGGAGGTCACCGGGGTCGAAGGCTCTCGCACTGGTCGTGGGGACGCAAAATGAGGGGTATGAGGACTGGCTGGGGCGTCCCCTCGTGTTCCAGCTCTTTGTCCCACGGGTTCCCTAAGCTTTCCAGATCCCGTCTCTCCCCAGCCTCCTCACGCTCTTTCTCCTCACCCCCTCTCCCCTCAGTAGTGGAGCCTCCAGTTTCTGTTGGTTCCCCAGACTACCTGTGTGGATGAGGAGCAGACATCAGCCTGAAGGACAGAGTTCTAAGTTCACCTTGCTTCTAACTTCTAATTAGCTCGGCCTTGGGCAAGTCATTTTCTTTATTTCCTTACGGGAAAATGGAGTGCCGTACCCCCTCCTCCCTTATTCTCAGGATGACTCTGAGGATCAAATGCACTCCTGGTATACCTTGATGTGATTTACCTGTGTGGTCTCATTGCATAGCTGCACCTGTGAAATGACTAATGATTAACCGCCCTTTACAGTTCAGCAGTCTGGGTTCATAGAGTATGACTTAACCACCTGGTGTCCCGTTCTCTACGTGTCCTCACCTGTTTTACCTTAGATTTCTTGCTCCCTGCCTCTATAGGGTCCTGGCCTTTTCTCTTCAGAATACTTCAACCAGTATGTGTTTTATCTAGATGATTCTTCCTCACTCTCCTTTGCTTTACTCCTTAAAGTAATTGAGATCCTACTTAATGTTTAGTAGTAACAGATGTTTTGCCGGAAAAAAATGTAACGTTAAGACAGGATTTGTTCTCTTGATGAGCTTATTTAGTGGAGTCATGTTTTACTACTGTATTAGGTTGGGTATGTCAAGGTCAAAGTTGAAGGCAAAGCCCTGGTTGCTGCACTTGGGCTTTCTCGAGTTGCCATGAGCAACGGCTACTCTCTAGTTGAGGTACGTGGGCTTCTCATTGCGGTGGCTTCTTCTGTTGCAGAGCATCGGCTCTAGATGCACAGGCTTGAGTAATTGTGGGCTTAGCTACTCAAGGGCATGTGGGATCTTCCCTGACCAGAGATCGAACCGGTGTCCCACGCACTGGCAGGCGGATTCTTAACTGCTGGACCACCAAGGAAGTCCCTGTTCCATTATGCCTGTTCTTCTAAATTTTGCTGTAGCCCTCATTTCATTCTTCAGTTTCTTCCTTGAGAACATTGAGGAGGCTGTTGCCATTCATGTGGCTACCTGGACATCACTCTGCTTGGTGGACTGCTAAAGCCTTAGAATCATTCATGCGTCCTTCTGGGCTCTTCCCAGTCTGCACTGGACTGACTGTTGAGCATTGATTGATGAAATGGACACAAGTATTCTCAGGATTAACTACCATCTCACCTCGTTCTACAGCCCATTGACTAAACAACAAAGACAATCAACCGGCTATTATAAAGGTTTTTTTTTGTCTTTTTATTTAGCTGAATATGAATAACTTGAATTTCCATCATCCCCATTAATATAACTCTTTTGAAGTCTCGTTGTAGAGATTGTGCTTGCCCTGCATAGGCATCAACAGTTCATATTATCAGTCTTTTAAAACTTTGTCTTATGGGAAAATAATGTTTACCACTTTGTTGTAATTTACATTTGCTGGCTTACTAGTGAGATAAAGCAGTTAATGATTATTTACTACTGATAATTGATCTTCTGTGGGTTGCTACTCTTTTATCTTTGCCCAATTTAAATCTGACTGTCCTTTTTATATTGATTTGTCGGAGTATTTTACATACGCTTGGTATTGATACTTTGACATATTGCTACTATATTGAGATATAATTTAAATTAATATTTTATCCTAGTGTGTTCTTAGCTGTTTAAAAAATGACAAATTTATTATGCATAATTTACATACTGTAAAATTCATCTCTATTCTTCCAGTTTTATTGAGATATAATTGACATACTGTGTAAGTTTAAGCTGTACAGCATAATGATTTGACCTATATTCAGGATGAAATGATTATCAAAATAAGTTTAGTTATTATCTAATATAGATACAAAATTAGAGAAATAAAAATAATTTTACTTGTGATGAGAACTCTTAGGGTTTATTTTCTTAACAACTTTCATGTATAACATACAGCAGAGTTAATTGTCTATATCATGTACATTACATTCCTGGTACTTATTTATCTTATAACTGGAAGTTTGTACTTTTTCACTGCCTTCATCCGGTTCCCTCTCCCTCAACCCCTTACTACTGGTAGCCTGATCTCTTTTTCGATGAGTTTGCTTGTTTTTGAAGTATAGTTGATCTCCAACACTGTTTGTTCCTGTTACACAACATCATGATTGACTATTTCTATGTCTTTAAAAATGATCACCACAATAAATCTAGTTAACTGTCATCACTCAAGGATATATAATTATTGAATGTGTTCCCCACACTGTACATTTAATACCCATGACTCACTTATTTTGCAGCTGAAAATTTGTACCTCTTAATATCCATCACCTATTGCTCTTTTCCCTTCACCTCCTCCCCTCTGGCAACCACCAGAAAAAACCATACAGTTTGTTCTCTGTGTCTATGACTATCTCTGTTTTGTTATGTTTATTCATTTATTTTTTAGATTTCACATATAAGTGATTACTTATAGTATTGTCTTTCTGATTTATTTCACTTAGCACAATACCCTCCAGATCCATCCATGTTGTGACAAATGGCAAGATTTCATTCTTTTTTATGGCTGAGTAATATTCCACTGTGTACATATACCACATCTTCTTTATCCATTTTTCTATTGGTGGACATTGGGTTGCTTCCATATATTGGCTATTGTAATAATGCTGCAGTGAACATTGAGGTGCGTGTGTCTTTTCTAATTAGTGTTTTTGTTTTCTTTGGATAAATACCAAGGAGTGGAATTGCTAAGCTACATTGTAGTTCTAGTTTTAGTTTTTTGAGGAATCTCCACACTGTTTTCCATAGTGGCTGCATCAACTTACATTCCCAACAACAGTGCAGAAGGGTTTCCTTTCCTCCACATCCTCACCAAAACTTATTTGTTGTCTTTTGGATGATAGCTCTTCTGAGAGGTGTGAGGTGATATCTCATTGTGGTTTCGATTTGCATTTCTCTGATTAGTGATCTTGAGCATCTTTTCGTGTACCTGTCGATCATCTATAAAGAGCCTAGAAATGAATCTATACTTATATGGGCAATTAATCTACGAACAAAGCTAGTGGAGGTGATGGAATTCCAGTTGAGCTATTTCAAGTCCTGAAAGATGATGCTGTGAAAGTGCTGCACTCAATATGCCAGCAAATGTGGAAAACTCAGCAGTGGCCACAGGACTGGAAAAGGTCAGTTTTCGTTCCAGTCCCAAAGAAAGGCAATGCCAAAGAATGCTCAAACTACCGCACAATTGCACTCATCTCACATGCTAGTAAAGTAATGCTCAAAATTCTCCAAGCCAGGCTTCAGCAATATGTGAACCATGAACTTCCAGATGTTCAAGCTGGTTTTAGAAAAGGCAGAGGAACCAGAGATCAAATTGCCAACATCTGCTGGATTATCAAAAAAGCAAGAGAGTTCCAGAAAAACATCTATTTCTGCTTATTGACTATGCCAAAGGCTTTGACTGTGTGGATCACAATAAACTGTGGAAAATTCTGAAAGAGATGGGAATACCAGACCACCTGACCTGCCTCTTGAGAAACCTGTATGCAGGTCAGGAAGCAATAGTTAGAACTGGACATGGAACAACAGACTGGTTCCAAATAGGAAAAGGAGAACGTCAAGGCTGTATATTGTCACCCTGCTTATTTCACTTATATGCAGAGTACATCATGAGAAACGCTGGGCTGGAAGAAACACAAGCTGGAATCAAGATTGCCGGGAGAAATATCAATAACCTCAGATATGCAGATGACACCACCCTTATGGCAGAGAGTGAAGAAGAACTAAAGAGCCTCTTACGAAAGTGAAAGAGGAGAGTGAAAAAGTTGGCTTAAAGCTCAACATTCAGAAAACTAAGATCATGGCATCTGGTTCCATCACTTCATGGAAAATAGATGGGGAAACAGTGTCAGACTTTATTTTTTGGGGCTCCAAAATCACTGCTGATGGTGATTGCAGCCATGAAATTAAAAGACGCTTACTCCTTGGAAGGAAGGTTATGACCAATGTAGATAGCATATTTAAAAGCAAAGACATTACTTTGCCAACCAAAGTCCATCTAGTCCAGGCTATGGTTTTTCCAGTGGTCATGTATGGATGTGAGAGTTGGACGGTGAAGAAAGCTGAGCTCTGAAGAATTGATGCTTTTGAACTGTGGTGTTGGAGAAGACTCTTGAGAGTCCCTTGGACTGCAAGGAGATCTAATCGATCCATCCTAAAGGAGATCAGTCCTGGGTGTTCATTGGAAGGACTGATGTTGAAGCTGAAACTCCAATACTTTGGCCACCTCATGCGAAGAGTTGACTCATTGGAAAAGACCCTGGTGCTGGGTAGGATTGGAGGCGGGAGGAGAAGGGGACGACAGAAGATGAGATGGTTGGATGGCATCACTGACTCAATGGACATGGGTTTGGGTAGACTCCGGGAGCTGGTGATGGACAGAGAGGCCTGGCGTGCTCCGGTTCATGGGGTCGCAAAGAGTCAGACACAACTGAGCGACTGAACTGAACTGAACTGAAGCTATGACAAAGGAGACAAAAATATATCATGGGGAAAAGACAGCTCCTTCAGTAAACAGTGTTCAGAAAACTGGACAGCTATATCCAAAAGAATCAAACTGGACTACCCTCTCATACTATGCACAGAAATGAAATCAAAATGGATTAAAGACTGAAATGTAAGACCTGTAACCATAAAACTTCTAGAAGAAAACATAAGCAGTATGCTCTTTGACAATGATCTTAGAAATATTTTTTGGCCATGTCTCCTCAGGCAAGGGAAACAAAAGCAGAAATAAACAAATGGAAATACTTCAATCTAAAAAGTTTTTGCACAGTGAAGGAAACTGACAAAAGGCCACTTACAGACTGGGAGAAGATATTTTCAAATGCTATATCTGATAAGAGATTAATATTAAAATATACAAAGAACTCATACAACTCAACATCAAAAAAACAAGAGACCTGACTAAAAATGGGCAGAGGATCTGAATAGACCCTTTTCCAAAATTTATTCCTTTTAGATGTAGATGTACAGTTCTGTGGGTTTTGAAAGATTATTATGTATCCATGTAAATGTATAGTATGATTCTGTTAACTCAGAAAGTTCTTTTGTTGCTGGTTGCAGTCATTCCCAGAAAAGTCTTTGTATCAATATATGTTATTATAATTTTTGGATAGCTACCTGGGTATACGATTACTAGGCTCTATGGTAAGTATATGTTTAATTTTATAAGAAACTGTTTTCCAAATTAAGTATACCATTTTGCATTTCTACCAGCATAGTATGAAAGTGTCATCTGCTCCACATCCATGACATCTAGTGACAGTCTTGTTCGTTTTAATCATTTTTGTAGATGTGCAGTGGTTTCTCATTCTGTTTCAAATTTGGATTTCCGTGATGCCTAATGATGTTGAACAACATGAGTTTATCGATTATTTTATCTCTTCTTTGGTGAAGTTTGTGTTCATATCTTTTACTCATGTCTTATTCACATGTCTTCTTATTGAGTTGCCTTTTGGAGTCAAAAGTTTTAAATTTTGATGAAATCCAATTTACTATTTTTTCTGTTGTGTATTATGTTATCTAAAATTCTTCACCTAACCCAAAGTAACACAGATTTCCTTCTCTGTTTTCCTCTTGAAATTTTATAGATATAGTTTTACATTTTATTTCATGTTTTATATATAAGCAAATTTAGAATTATTTGGGGGAAGGCCCAACAATCCCTCTGGCTTATGTGGGAGAGTGATTCATTTGATCACATAGGAGAGGGGAAGTTATTATCTATTATTAATTAGTTCTATAGTTTTACAAGCTTCACAATAGCTTTGAGAATGTTTTTACATGTTAACATCAAAAACTATTTAGAAGAGGAAAACTCATCAAGTGTGAGAGAACCCCATAGCCTATGAGTGAGTACTGAAGCTATGTTTAAACTGGTAAACTGGGATCTGCATAGAGTAGAGATGCTTGACTCTGGATTTATGTTAATCGGTTTGTTTGTTGTTTGTTTTGAGGTGAAAGTTTTTCAGGGAGGAAACACACTCCATAGACAGAGTGTGGGCCATCTCAGAAGGCAAGAGAGGCATTAGAGGCACTAGGTTATGGGGTTGTCAATTTTTATAGGGGTGGGTAGTTTCATAGGCTAATGAGTGGGAGGAGTATTCCAGCTCTTCTGGAGAAAGGATGGGGACTTCCAGGAACTGGGCCACTGCCCAGTTTTTGACTTTTATGGCCATGGTGCCTGTGGGTGTGTCATTGAGCATGCTAAATGTGTTTGAGTGAGTGTATACTGAGACTCAAAGTCTAGTGGAAGATACCTGGTCTGCCATCCTGGACCTTGTTGTCTCTACTCAGTTTGTTGTACCCTCAGGCTATGTCATTCTTTTAAAGGTTGTACCCTGCCCACTTTCCTGCTTCATTCTCCCTTCAGAGATTTTACTCCCATAATCTTTTGGGAAACAGAAAATCAACAGTCTTCTGTAGCTGCTTCAGTGCTGAGTAGTCACTGAAGTGCTGCGACGACAATGCCTGTCAGGGAGTAAGCATCTCTGGATGCCTGATCTAGGGGCCCCAGGGGCAGGATGACTTCTTGTTTTGAGTTGGTACGGGCTGGAATCCTCCCATATGGTTCTAGTTGTTATCTTGTGTTTATGTTTAGTTTAGATTTTATGTTTATTTTCATCTTTTGGGGAACAGTGTTCATAGCTTTTAACTGATCCCCAGTGGGATTTGAATCTCGAAGGTTAAAGATCACTGGTTTTGGACAGCACATTTCAGAGTGCGGGGCACAGTGACACGCTCCATCACAGTTGCTGTGGTTAAAAGTGAGTAAGCAGCTGTTTCCGAGGGCAGTTTCTTTCTTTCACATATTTTCTCCCAAGATCTATTTCCTCATTAACACTTGCAAAGGAGCTTAGCATTTGGCTGCACTTCATATAAAATGTCTTGCAAGGGGAAGCCAGGCTTGAAATAAGGCAAAAATCATTGTAGGATCATGACTAGAAGGATTCAAGTTGGACAGAGCATAAGTGAGGAACTGACATATCGCATAATGCCTCTACTGCAATTTAACTTGAAGAGCTGTGCAGTCAGTCTTTTTACATCTTTGAGGATTTAAAGTGCTTTAGTTCTCTGATTTTTTAAGAGTCATATTTATCTGTTACAGTGGTAGGGATGGAGAGAGGGCTTTTTAAAAGTGTTTCATGTGTGACTGAAAGACTTGTCAGAAAGTATATGGTATTGTTTAAGTGGTGATCTTCATCTTAAAATGAATACCAAAAAGTCAACTCATCTTACTTTGAGGAAAAATTAATGTGACATGACTAATAAAGAAATCTCATGTAATTTCACTGTCAGTTCATAAATGTCTCCTGAATTTTATTTTTAAATGGCATCTCCTTGCTTCAATAGGCTATCTAAAATGTCCTAAATATAAGGTTGCTCTATTAACATTATGATCTCACAGCATTTATCTCTTTTTATTTTTTTAAACTACTCTTATAAACCCAAGTTAAAAAACTTCGCCCCTAATTTTGTGTTCTGTACAACTATGTTATTGATGCTTGTTTTTATTATAAACAATCCACTAGGTTTGCGGCAATGACTTTGAAAAATCCTTAGTTAAAATAAATTTCAAGGTTAAGCTATTTTTATTCATGCCTGGAAACAATCACCAATACTTGTGGCTTTTAGAATAATAACAGTGTGGTAAGCATATTTCAAAACCAAGAAGGCTGAAATTTGTGTTTATGAAAGCCAAAAAATTAGTCTTGCAATACTTTGAAATGTCCCAGGTAATTAATTATAGGTGATGTGTATTATATGAAACCTCAAAGATTTTAGCAGGAGGTAAAAAACAGGAGCCTTAGGTATTTCATTTCTGATATAATCCCTGTCACTCTCAGAAGGAATTAAAGTTTAATAAAAAGGAGTAATAGAGAAATGTAATCCAAGAATACTAATTAATAACTTTAGCACCACCAGAATGAGATTCTGTAATAAATAGTAGACTGCCAGTTGCTAAATCATGAAATATTGCAGAGAGGAAAAAGGCAACACTCTTTCACTATATGGGTTGTTATGTTGAAACTGTTAGTGGTAGGGAAGTTTTGTACTTGTTAATCATTTGTGTTTTTGCATCGCTATTTGTAATTACAATTAAACAGATGGTTCCTAAAAAGATTGTGTGCTCTTAGCAATTAAAATCATGTCAGGCAGCTTTTCCTCTTCCCCAACATACAATTAAACTGAATAGAATCACACATCCTGTGGATTCCTCTGAGTAGAGGTTCTGTGCAGATTCAAGTAGATGAGCATTCTCTTCCCCAGCCCTGACATTTTAAACCCTGCAAGTTGAGAACACTGAAGCTGGCAGAGAACTTCCAAACTTGGGTTTTAGAAAGTAGTTAGCCCTCTGCTTTCTTCCCAAGTCCTATTCTTTCCATATGGGGATTAGTAGAATTTGTTTTTAAGTGGGATCTTTGGAACAATCTAACAACCATTGGATACATTGTTTCTTATATGGCTTTCTAAATTCTGAGAGCTCAGCTAGCTGGTGAAATTTCTCAAGGGCACAGGAAAATTTGTCTTTTTTTCTTTGTCAGACAACTAATGTTGACTTTTGCTTGTGAAAAAAAATTCTTTAGTTGCAGAGTTTTTAATCTAAAGAATATAGAATTTACTTTGGGTTCTAGGGAAAACAAATTCTATCTTAGGTTTCTGTTACAACAAATTGACTTCAGGAGATTTTTCAACAAGGACTCAGCACCCCATGAAATATTTCGCTCACTGATATATGGCTTTGCGGCTAGTGTCCCTTCCTTGAACCAGACCTCAGCAGTGTTAATGGGTCTCTCCCAGAGCGGTGAAATTGGAGCCTGTGGTGATTTGCTCACAGGTGAAACCTTGGAAATGAGTGTTTTGTTTGCATGAGCATAGATAGGCCCAAGTATCCGTCTAATGATTTTTAGGTACAGGCTTTTGTGTCCACAAGTAAGCAGTTATTTACTGGTATAATTAACCATCTGCACGTTATTATGAGAGTGCAGCTGGCTAATTATGCCTGGCGCTCTTAGGGCAGGTTAAACTTCTCATCTGCATAAAAAGTGGATTTTCAGCAAAGGACACTGACCTTTACAAATGAGTCCCTAAATTTAACTAGTTCAGTTTGAGGTCACCACTCATGGGTTTGTTTTGTTTTGTTTAGAAGAGAAATTTATATACGGGTAATGATTTTTCTATTTGGTAAGTAATGAATACAGAGCCATAGGACAGACTTCTGTTATTATGAGTCAGGCACAAATGATATCCCTGCTGAGTTCAAATTATTTTGGTTTCTCACTTTGGAAAAGTTGTACATTAGTATGGATTTACAAGTATTAATGAACTTGTTTGAATGACAACTTGGATCATTCATTGAGACTTCAAATGGAATGATTTGTGTATTAACCATTTCAAAATCATTTTCAGCAATAGTTGTTCATTTTTCTTGTAACTTATTGGATGGATTGTTTGAGAGAACAGCAGAATGCTGGAGAGCAGAATCTAAAATATCAGGGTAGGTTAAAGTTGCAGTCAATAAAGCAGAAATAGATATTTTTCTGGAACTCTCTTGCTTTTTTGATGATCCAGTGGATGTTGGCAATTTGATCTCTGGTTCCTCTGCCTTTTCTAAAACCAGCTTGAACATCTGGAAGTTCACGGTTCATGTATTGCTGAAGCCTGACTTGGAGAATTTTGAGTATTACTTTACTAGCATGTGAGATGAGTGCAATTGTGCGGTAGTTTGAGCATTCTTTGGCATTGCCTTTCTTTGGGATTGGAATGAAAACTGACCTTTTCCAGTCCTGTGGCCACTGCTGAGTTTTCCAAATTTGCTGGCATATTGAGTGCAGCACTTCCACAGTATAGGATTTGAAATGGCTCAACTGGAATTCCATCACCTTCGCTACCTTTGTTCATAGTGATGCTTCCTAAGGCCCACTTGACGTTTTGCATTCCAGGATGTCTGTCTGGCTCTAGGTGAGTGATCACACCATCGTGATTATCTGGGTTGTGAAGATCTCTTTTGTATAGTTCTTCTGTGTATTCTTGCCACCTCTTTTTAATATCTTCTGCTTCTGTTATCTTCTACATTCTGCTTCTATCTTCTACTGTCTGTAGTTTCTGTTAGTTTTGCGCATGGTGTCTTGTTTTCTTGTGTGAAGGCTTGTTTTTGTTCTTCATTGTCCTTGAAACATTATTTGTAGGGATTTTAATTTTTTAGGGTTGGTAGGATGGTGCCTTCCTCCATAGGAGATTTGTATTTGCTTCTGCCAGGCACCTCAGGATTTGTTAGTTTGGGAGGACCCTGAACCTAGCTCATGACTTGAAGTTCTGTGCACAACTTAAGTGATAGGACCTGGGCTGCAAATTTGAGTCAGAAGTGACCCCACCTTTTCGGATATTTTCCCCCCTTGTTTTTCTTTTCTATTCTCTTTCTCTCTTTAGCACCATGATAGATTTTATTGTGGCTTTCTGGGGATGGTGATGGAGTCGTCAGTTTTCATTGTGGGCCCTAAGCTAAGGTGAAAAAGATCTCCCATTATACTTCCCATCTTGAGTGGAGTCTGATCATTGTTTCCTATGTCATCGCCCAGCAAGGTCACCAAAACCAAAGCCCAGATTTTTCTGGATTAGCAAATGCCCTAGGGCAAAAGTGGCTATGAGTTCTAGTGCTTTGCTTACTTCTCTGGTGTTTGATTTCCTTTAGATTTTGGTCTGGAAATTGTTGACTATATTGAAAACTCTTTAATACTTTTAAGGAGATTAAAAATTTTTTAAAGGATTCCCTCATAACTCAGTCAGTGAACAATCTGCCTGCAATGCAGGAGACCTGGGTTTGATTCTTGAGTCAGGAAGATCCCCTGGAGAAAGAATTTTTAGTTGTGTTCACATGACTTGTTGGTTCACCTGTTACCTACTGTTACTGGAAATGAAGGTCCTGTTTAGTTTTAGAAGAAAGTTTATAGTTGTTCTTATTAGAGATATAGGCTGGATACAGATATTTTTCATACTGTTAATGGGAATCAATCTGGTCAAGCCCTTTGAAAGCACCATGCTCAGAATTTTCTAGTCAATATTTAACAGTGTGATAACTGAAAGAAGAAAAATGGCCCTGTTATATGCTAGACAGCTCAAATATAGTGTTTTAGTTTGTAACCAATCTCTGTCATTGGTTTTCATTACTGAATTCTGTTATGACAGCCATCCAGTATGAATTAAAAGAATTCCATTTGACATTTTAATAAAAGGTGGACATGCAGCATTTAACAAGTAGCTGCTTGTGAAGGGTGTATGAGACAGTGATCGGTGTTGAAAGCACTCTGTTGAGTAGGGTCAGGCAGGCTTGCTGTTCACTTACTTCTGGGGTTCGCCATATCCTTAATGGCCAGTGGAGATTGTTGAAAGCATTGGCCCCTTTCTTCACTCATGTTTGTTGGAACCATGGAAGGGTCACTGAGTAAATCCAGATTTGCTCTTATGTGAATGGCTGGCTTTTATTAAAGAGACTCTGTGAAGGGAAATCTGATTCCCAGGCATTATTTTTGTCAGAGAATTTGGTTAACAAATAAGACCACTTTTAAATAATGTTGCAAATAACTCTAAGTTGTTAGTACTTGGATAAAATGATGTAAAATGTATCAATTTTCTGTAAAGGATTTTTCTGTGGAGCCCCCTATAGACTTTCATCCTTCAAAGCGTGAAAATGAAATAATTTTAGTTCTTTCTTATGGATTCACACATTCTGGATGACCAGAATATTTGGATCCATGTGAGCTTCTGCAGAGACCTTGTTACATGCCAGTCATATTCTAATGTGGGCTTGGTAAGAGCAGAATAATTTATATATGGAATTCCTGTCCTGGGTTTTATAACCCCATATCTGATGATTTTTCATGATTTCCAGATTTCTAGGCATCCTGAAGAGTACATCTGATGGTACAAGTGAATTAATCTATATATTATATGTAAATACAAAATGTATAAACTTACTCTCTCTTATCTTAATAGAAGTGAGGCATTTTCTACTGGTTTTGGAAATAAAACTCATGCCTTTGCATAGTAGTTATTTATAAATCATCCTTCTAATTGCCAGGAGTAGTTTTCAGGTAAATGTATAAGCCATAAAAATATAACAGTTATCACTAGAGAGTGTCATATTTCAAGTGACAGACTCTTACTTCAAATTTCAGTACTGCTTAAACAAAATAAGAAATTTATTAGTTTGTGTAGTTGGGACACTAAGACACTAGGATGGCTCATAAGATCAAATGACGAGTTGTAGATATCAGGGCCTCAAAGTTTAGAACTGCTTTCAATATGATTATGATTCACTTATATTTATCTTTGTTCCCGCCTGTCATCCATCCATCCTGCTGACATTTCTGCTTTTATCTACATGGCATTGTCCTGCAGAAAACCTTCTCCATGTAGTGGGGAAGATGCCTGCTGATATCTTTAAATTCATTTTCAGCCCAGAAGGTCCAAAGAAAGAACTTCTCTTTCCCAGTGTTCAACTATCACTCAAGAGAAGATTCCAGTTGGCATTATTAGGGTCACATTGCTCACACTCAGGAACAATCAGAGCATAGGAGAACAGGTTACTGTGATTGGCCGGATCTGCCTATGCCTCTGGACAGGGCAGTGGGTTCTTATAGAAGGAGCAAGAATGGGAGGGGGAAATTAATACTGGACAACTCAAATCCTTTGCAAAAATAGATTGTTAAAAAGCATTAAATACTGTTAAACAGTATTCCTAACTGAGTATGCATTCTTGAATCCAAGTAACATAAGCAGATTTGAGAAAATGATCCACTAAACCCGTTATAGTATCATATGAGAAGATATTTTCTCATGTTAGAAAAATTCTATAGATCAGAGGAATTGATACAGCACATTGGAGGAGAGAACAACTGAATTAGGGATTTTTTTTTGTTAGGAAAAGAAATTAATATACCCAAGATTTTCCTTTGCTTAGTTAGAATTCTTTCACAAAGAAATCATTAAGAGATCATAGACGGTAGCTTATTTTTAAATTATTTTTTATTTTTGCTAAACCAGCAGGAGTGCCATTTCATCTGTTATTATTAAAATAAGTCTTCATTGGTGTAATGGTTAGATCCAAAAAAGAGATTTTAGTTATCATTAAGTGGTAATTTCAGTATCTCTTCTTCACTGCAACAAGTTCATAAATAAATATGCGTTTGTTTATGAATTTTCTACAGTGAAAATAATATGATTGCCTAGCATTCATAAGCATATAAAATAGATTACTTTTGAGTGATGTGCATTTGTATGTGAATTGAAACAAATTCTCCAAACGAACATTCGTCATGTGTTTCATGAAACCAAAGGCATTTAGAAACCAAAGGCATTCTCACTATGCTTTTGCAAGCCTACTGGTTTTTAGACTCTAGTGGTAACAGAATCAATGGCATATAAATTAGCAGTTATTTTATTTTGCTGCTGCTGCTGCTAAGTCGCTTCACTTGTGTCCGACTCTGTGCAACCCCATAGACGGCAGCCCACCAGGCTCTGCTGTCCCTGGGATTCTCCAGGCAAGAACACTGGAGTGGGTTGCCATTTCAGTAAAGCAAAATTGGATTTAAAATAGCTTCTCTGCCATGTTTAAATTAGTATATTTGACAAAATGAACAGGTCTATCAAAAACTGCTTTTACATGTTATGGTCTGGAAACATAACTCTCAAGTTGTTTATGCTATAGTAATACATTACATTAATTAATTGAAGAAAGTAGGGAAAACCACTAGACCATTCAGGTATGACCTAAATCAAATCCCTTACAACTATACAGTGGAAGTGACAAATCGATTAAAGGGAATAGATCTCATAGAGTGCCTGAAGAACTATGGACAGAAGTTCATGACGTTGTACAGGAGGCAAGGATCAAGACCATATCCAAGAAAAGGAAATGCAAAAAGGCAAAATGTTGTTTGAGGAGGGCTTACAAATAGCTATGAAAAGAAGAGAAGTGAAAGGCGAAGGAGAAAACGAAAGATATACCCATTTGAATGCAGAGTTCCAAAGAATAGCAAAGAGAGATAAGAAAGCTTTCTTTAGTGATCAGTGCAAAGAAATAGAGAAAAACAATAGAATGGGAAAGAATAGAGATCTCTTCAAAAAAAATTAGAGATACCAAGGGAACATTTCAAGCAGAGATGGGCACAATAAAGGACAGAAATGGTATGGACCTAAGAGAAGCAGAAGATATTAAGAAGAGGTGGCAAGAATACACAGAAGAACTGTACAAAAAAGATCTTCACGACCCAGATAATCACGATGGTGTGATCACTCACCTAGAGCCAGACATCCTGGAATGTGAAGTCAAGTGGGCCTTAGGAAGCATCACTATGAACAAAGCTAGTGGAGGTGATGGAATTCCAGTTGAGCTATTTCAAATCCTAAAAGATGATGCTGTGAAAGTGATGCAGTCAATATGCCAGCAAGTATGGAAAACTCAGCAGTGGGCACAGGACTGGAAAAGGTCAGTTTTCATTCCAATCCCAAAGAAAGGCAATGCTAAAGAATGCACAAACTACCGCACAATTGCACTCATCTCACACGCTAGTATGGAGAAGGCAATGGCACCCCACTCCAGTACTCTTGCCTGGAAAATCCCATGGATGAAGGAGCCTGGTAGGCTACAGTCCATGGGGGTTGCTAAGAATCAGACACGACTGAGCGACTTCACTTTCACTTTTCCCTTCCATGCACTGGAGAAGGAAATGGCAACCCACTCCAGTATTCTTGCCTGGGAGAATCCCAGGGACGGCACAGCCTTGTGGGCTGCCGTCTATGGGGTTACACAGAGTCGGACACGACTGAAGCGACTTAGCAGCACACGCTAGTAAAGTAATGCTCAAAATTCTCCAAGCCAGGCTTCAACAGCACATGAACCATGAACTTCCAGATGTTCAAGCTGGTTTTAGAAAAGGCAGAGGAACCAGAGATCAAATTGCCAACATCCGCTGGATTATCGAAAAAGCAAGAGATTTTCAGAAAAACATCTATTTCTGCTTTATTGATTATGCCAAAGCCTTTGACTGTGTGGATCACAATAAACTGTGGAAAATTCTGAAGGAGATGGGAATACCAGACCACCTGACGTGCCTCTTGAGAAACCTGTATGCAGATCAGGAAGCAACAGTTAGAACTGGACATGGAACAACAGACTGGTTCCAAATAGGAAAAGGAGAACGTCAAGGCTGTATATTGTCACCCTGCTTATTTCACTTATATGCAGAGTACATCATGAGAAACGCTGGGCTAGAGGAAGCACAGGCTGGAATCAAGATTGCTGGGAGAAATATCAATAACCTCGATATGCAGATGACACCACCCTTATGGCAGAAAGTGAAGAAGAACTAAAGACCCTTTTGATGAAAGTGAAAGAGGATAGTGAAAAAGTTGGCTTAAAGCTCAACATTCAGAAAACTAAGATCATGGCATCCAGTCCCATCACTTCATGGCAAATAAATGGGGAAACAGTGGAAAGAGTGGGTGACTTTATTTTGGGGGGCTCAAAAATCACTGCAGATGGAGATTGCAACCATGAAATTAAAAGACGCTTACTCCTTGGAAGGAAAGTTATGACCAACCTAGACAGCATATTAAAAAGCAGAGACATTACTTTGTCAATAAAGGTCCATCTAGTCAAGGCTATGGTTGTTCCAGTAGTCATGTATGGATATGAGAGTTGGACTCTAAAGAAAGCTGAGTGTTGAAGAATTGATGCTTTTGAACTGTGGTGTTGGAGAAGACTCTTGAGAGTCCCTTGGACTGCAAAGAGATCCAACCAGTCCATCCTAAAGGAAATCAGCCCTGGGTGTTCATTGGAAGGACTGATGTTGAAGCTGAAACTCCAATACTTTGGCCACTTGATGCAAAGAGCTGACTCATTGGAAAAGACCTTGATGCTGGGAAAGATTGAGGGCAGGAGGAGAAGGGGACAACAGAGGATGAGATGGCTGGATGGTATCACCGACTTGATGGACATGGGTTTGGGTAAACTCCGGGAATTGGTGATGGACAGGGAGGCCTGGCGTGCTGCGGTTCATGGGGTCGCAAAGAATAGGACACAACTGAGCGACTGAACTGAACTGATGCAGATGACACCACCCTTATGGCAGAAAGCGAAGAAGAACTAAAGAGCCTCTTGATGAAAGTGAAAGAGGAGAGTGAAAAAGCTGGCTTAAAACTCAACATTCAGAAAACTAAGATTATGGCATCTGGTCCCATCACTTCATGGCAAATAGATAGGGAAACAGATAAAACCATGAGAGACTTCGTTTTTTGGGGCTCCAAAATCACTGAAGATGGTGACTGCAGCCATGAAATTAAAAGATGCTTGCTTCTTGGAAGAAAAGGTATTACAAACCTAGACAGCATATTAAAAAGCAGAGACATTACTTTGCCAACAAAGGTCCGTCTAGTCAAAGCTATGGTTTTTCCAGTAGTCATGTATGGATGTGAGAGTTATACTATAAAGAAAGCTGAGCGCTGAAGAATTAATGCTTTTGAACTGTAGTGCTGGAGAAGACTCTTGAGAGTCCCTTGGACTGCAAGCAGATCCAACCAGTCCATCCTAAAGGAAATCAGTCCTGAATATTCATTGGAAAGACTGATGTTGAAGCTGAAACTCCAATTCTTTGGCCACCTGATATGAAGAACTGACTCATTTGAAAAGACCTTGATGCTAGGAAAAATGAAGGTAGGTGGAGAAGAGGACGACAGAGGATGAGATGTTTGGATGGCATCATCGACTCAATGAACATAAGTTTGAGTAAACTCCAGGAGTTGGTGATGGACAGGGAGGCCTGGCATGCTGCAGTCCATGGGGCCACAAAGAGTTGGACACGATTAAATGACTGAACTGAAGTGAACTGATCTTTGAGAAAGAAAACATCATAAATGCTTCTGCTGCTGCTGCTGCTAAGTCGCTTCAGTTGTGTCCGACTCTGTGTGACCCCATAGATGGCAGCCCACCAGGCTCCCCCGTCCCTGGGATTCTCCAGGCAAGAACACTGTAGTGGGTTGCCATTTCCTCCTCCAATGCATGAAAGTGAAAAGTGAAAGTGAAGTCGCTCAGTCGTGTCCGACTCTTAGCGACCCCATGGACTGCAGCCTACCAGGATCCTCCGCCCATGGGATTTTCCAGGCAAGAGTACTGGAGTGGAGTGCCATTGCCTTCTTCAACTGCCTATTAATCATTAAAGAAATATTTATTGATTCTATGCCTGGCACTGTTAATGTATTAAGCATATATACTAGTGGTGAGCAGAATGGTTGAGGTGTCTGAACTTGCTCTCTGGTGAAGGCAGATGTAAAAATCTAGTTACACAGACAATTTATTCATTATATGAGAAGTGCAATTACTATGGGAACATACAACATGGGACCTTCATGGTCATCAGGGAAGGCTTTATAGAGGCAGTGATGTTTCAGCTGAGACCTGTAGAGTGAGTCTATACAGGGGAAAGGGTGTAGATTGGGAGGAGAGAGTTTCAGATGTTTTTACCCCTAAGTAACCCTATAGTTGGATCAGTGGAAATGGAGAAGCCTGAGAACCTAATCAAAATGGGGACAGAGGGTACCAGTAGGGCTAATGGACTTGGAATAAGAGGCTGGGTATTCCAGAGATGAGAACAGTGCATTTCACCATGTCATCTGAGGGTGTCTGTGATAAGTGAGTCTCATAATGCAGATCCATACATTGATCAAGACTCTTTCTGAAAGACAAAGGCCCGTCTAGTCAAAGCTGTGTTTTTTTCAGTAGTCACGTATGGATGTGAGAGTTGGACCGTAAAGAAGACTGAGTGCTGAAGAATTGATGCTTTGAACTGTGGTGTTGGAGAAGACTCTTGAGAGTCCCTTGGATTGCAAGGAGATCAAACCAGTCAACCCTAAAGGAAATCAGTCCTGAATGTTCATTGGAAGGACTGATGCTGAAGCTGAAGCTCCAATACTTCGGCCACCTGATGCTAAGAGCCAACTCATTAGTAAATACCCTGATGCTGGGAAGGATTGAAGGCAAAGAAGAAAAGGGGATGACAGAGGACGAGATCATCACTGACTCAACAGACATGAGTTTGAGCAAGCTCCGGGAGTTGGTGATGGACAGGGAAGTCTAGCGTGCTGCAATCCTTGGGGTCGCAAAGAGTCAGACACAACTGAGCGACTGAACAACAAAGCTCTGAGAGTCTCAATTTTAATATACATGTTTAAAAATTTTTGCTTTTTGGGGTTCTTAAAGTGAGAAGGTGCTAGAAAAACATGCCTTTGGCTGCCTGATAGACAAAAATGTTTACTTTCAGGCAGTAAAATTCTACAAGTAGCCAGCTATTCAGTGTTAGCACACTAAGTATGCATCTCAGCTAACGGTAATTGTGTCTCAACTTTTACCTGAAATGAGACAATCAAGATGTCAAGATGTCAGCTCTGTATATCTTAGATAAGTGGCATGAGTGGGATATACAGGTAATTTCAGATCTGAGCCTCTAAGTAGACTTCTACTTGTCCTGGGCACTATTTGTATTGTGCTTATTTTATATTTTATCCTCAAAGTTTCAAAAAAGTTGGCATATTGGAAAATTCTTTAGGCCTGGGTTAGCGTTTCTCCCCTTATACTGTCTACACTCAGTGAATGAGGATTTCTGCTTCTAAGAATGGTAGACTAGGTAATACAGGCCCACCCTCCTGCTGAGGGTGACTGGAAAAAGTGGATAGATTATACACAAAGGCCTGCTTCAAGGCACTAGAAGGTTAACAAATAGTGAAGTTATCAAGCCACGTCCAAGGGCAACAGCAACCCAGGGACTATCCTTTTATAATAAACCAGTGATCTAGTAAGTAAAATGTTTCTCTGAGTTCTGAGGGCCACTGTAGCAAACTAGTTGAACCTGAGGCTGGGGTTGTGGAAACTTCTGATTTACAGCCAGTGGGTCAGAAGCACACACGCTGGGCTTGCGACTAGTGTCTGAAGTGTGGGGGCAGTCTATAGGACTAACACTTAACCTGTGGAATTTGATGCCATCTCTGTGTAGATAAATTACTTGCTATTGTGGGGAACACCCCTCCTGCCCCCGCCACACCACACATACAAACACACATGCATGTTGGAATTGGTGACCAGAACAAAATACAAAATACATCTCTCTTTTTCTTTTCTTCAGCCTGGTCAAATAAGAGATTCTTTCTGAAATTTGTCTCTCTCTTATCCGCCTAGGCTATAAGCCACACATCCTGCAGAGACAGATTGTTTTCAGGATGTATTTCAGGGGAAAAGAGCAAAGCCCAATATGAAACCTATGAAATTGAAGAAATCCAATTTAAAAGAGATCCTACACATAAGAAACCAAGAATCATAGCGGCTTTAGAAACAGAAGAAAACCAGAAGAAACAGCAGGATTAAAATATGAAAATTAATCCTTTTACTACAAGTGCCTAGAGAACCCCTCACTGGTAACAATTCATGTTGCATTTACTTCAGCATTTTCTGCAATTTTTTTCTCTGATATTTTCCTGCTAAAATGGTACTTTGGGGTAAAGAAATATTTATCAACATCTCAGAGTATGTAATGGCCCCTGTCCTCACTTTAGCAGTAGCAGAACTTGGAGACATGTGAGCAGTTTCATATGATGCTCTTACTTATTTTTAGCAAGCAAGGTTTGATTAAATGGAATTTCCATCTTTTCTAGTTGTTTTTAAACCAAACTTTCTGCTAATAACACTAAGAACAATTATATGCCAAGTACTGTACAAAGTGACATACAGTTATTATGTCATTTAATCCTCCTAATAAACATATGAGATAGATGTGGAAGATGACTTCCAAGATAGCTCCCAGTGATCCTTACTTCCTGGTAATTACATCCCTATGCAGCCTCTCTCATATGGAATAGGGCTGATCTGTGTGACTAACAGATCTTGCCTAAATGATGGTGGGTGACTTCTGGGCCACGGAGGACACTGCACAGCTTCTCCCATTGTCTCTGGGACTGCTCTCTCTGGAAGCAGTCCGTCATCATGCCATGAGGACACTGAAGCATCCATGTTGAGAGGCCCATGAGGGAAGGGACTGAAACCAACAGCCAGGAACAACGTGCTAGCTGTGTGAGTGAGCCACCATGAAAGTGGATTTTCCAACCCTAGGCAAGCCTTCAGATGACTGCAGCCCTTGCTACCATCTTTGCATCCTCCTCAGAGACTCCCGGAGAAGGCAATGGCACCCCACTCCAGTACTCTTGCCTGGAAAATCCCATGGACAGAGGAGCCTGGTAGGCTGCAGTCCATGGGGTCGCTAAGAGTCGGACACGACTGAGCGACTTCACTTTCATGCATTGGAGAAGGAAATGGCAACCCACTCCAGTATTCTTGCCTGGAGAATCCCAGGGACGGGGCAGCCTGGTGGGCTACCATCTCTGGGGTCACACAGAATCGGACACGACTGAAGTGACTTAGCAGCTTAGCAGCAGAGACTCCAAGCCAGGTTCTATTTCCTAAGCTGGATGAGAATGCATTTTTCTCTGTTTTCTCTGAAAGAAGATACTGTGTCATGCATACTGAGCACAAATTTCTGAAAAAGATTGGTAATATTGGTGTTAATTCTTCTTTAAATGTTTCCTATAATTCTCCAGTGAAACCATCTATGCCTAGAGATTTCTTTTTTTTTTGAGTTATAAAATCATGAATTCTTTTTCCATAATACTTTGAGTTATTCAGATTATCTGTTCACATTTAGTTGTGGTAGTATGTTCTTTGAGAAATCGAAGCAATACATCTAAGTTGTCAAATTTATGAGTGTGCAGTTTATAGTGTTTCCTTATTCTTCTGATATCTATATGGTTTGTCCTTTTTTATTAAATTCCTAATATTGGTAATTTGTGTCTTCTTTCTTTGCTGGAGGTTTGTCAGTATTATTGGTTTCTCCAGAGAATCAGATCTTTGATTAATTCTCTCTATTGCTTTTCTGTTTTTAATTTTACTGATTTCTGTTCTTATCTTTATTATTTGCTCCTGTTTGCTTTTGTTTTATTTGGTCATCTTTTTCTTTTTCTGGACTTAGGCACTTAGATGACATAATTGACCTTTACTGTTTTCTAATCTAAATATTTAGTATTATAACTTTCAACCTCCTCCAAATTTTAAACTGTTGTATTTTCATTTTCATTCAATTCAACATACTTTTGGTTTTCCTTCTTTGATTTGTTTATTTAGAAATGTGTTGTTTAGTTTCTAAGTATTTGGAGATTTTGTGTTATCTTTCTGTTGTGTGTTTCTAATTTGATTTCACAGTGGTTAACCAGCACCTTCTGTATGATTCCAGTTCTTTTAACTTTGTTGAATTTTATTTCCTGGCCTGGAAAATTATCTATCTTCGTATATGTTCCTTGGATACATGAAAAGCATGTACATTTCTGCTGCTGTTGGGCAGACTGTTCCATAAATATTGATTAAATCATGTTGGTTGTGTTAAGTTCCTCTATATCTTGTTAATTTTCTGCTTAATACTTATGTTAATTGTTGAGAAAGGAATGTTGAAGTCTCCAACTACAATTGTGGGTTTGTACAGTTGTTTTAATTTTTTGCGTCATATATTTTGAAGCTTGGTTCAAGTCATATATTTTAAAAGTTGTTTGGTGCATTTATAATTATGATTGTTGTGTCTTTTTGGTAGGTTCACCCTTTGACATTACATAATGTCCCTTTTTGTTCCTGGTAATTTTCTTTGATTTAAAGTCAATTTTATCTAATATTACTATAGCCCTTCTTGCTTTCTTTTGACCAACATTTGCATGATATACCTCTTCCCTCCTTTTGCTTATAATCTGTGTCATTATTGTTGAAGCGATTCTCTTAATTCGTAACTATCCTCCCTATCCCCTCTCAGGTGTTCATGTTTGCACACAAGCACTATTTACTAGTTTAGTGAAGTGAGTCATTTTCCTGTAACATTTTCTACATTCTTGATATGGCTTAATTATGTTCTTACACATGTTCCTCCATTTCCTGATCTCTTGTACCCTACCTGGTAGATCTAGAGATTAATTAGATTTAGGTTAAGATTTTTGTTGATAGTTCTGCACAGGTGGTGCTGTGTACTACATCACGTCAGGAGGCACATAATATGTCTGGTTTTCACTCTTTTAGTGTTAAGATTGATGTAGAGGGCTCAGGTGTTGTTAGCCTGTTTGAGCAATTATAAAGTTCTTTAACAACATTCTGCCTAATGGTTCTGGCATTGATGAGCCTTCGTTTCATTAGAGGCTGAAAATGGTGATTATTTTTCTGTCATTTCTTCTGCATTTGTTAGCTGGAGTTCGTCTATGAAGAATAATTTTCCCTCATAAACTATTTGGATAACTTGTGATGCAATTTGTACAGAAAGGGACAGGATAAATGGTTGATTCTTCCCTGTTATTATTTCCAAAATAATTAGTTTTGTGTCCTAGCATCTTCCAAAGGTGACCAGTGATTTTTTTTTTAGTATCTTTTTTGAACTCAGAGTTTTAAAGACGAATCCATTGCACACTTTTGTTTTTGTTTTTCCCAAATTGTCCTGTCTTTGGTGAATGAAAACTCCTTCAGGTTGCTCTGGGCTCCTTAGACTCAACCCCAGTAGCCTGAATGTCCCAAGTTCATCTTATACATTTCATGCCCCAGACCTTGAGTTACTCATTTCTCTAAGGAGTATGGTTTCTTTTATTGGGAAATAGTATTTAAAGACCACATTACGTCCTGGGACTGTCATCGCTTACTGAGCTTTCATTGCTTTTAGGGTCTTTCAGTAGGCAGGTTATTTAAAAGGAGAAAATAATCATGAGCTGAAACTCATATTTGCAATTTAGATTTAAGATTATAGTCTTTCTTAATATAAGAACTTTTATGGTTTTATTTTTTTAATGATGAAATGCTTGATTCCTAACAATATTGATATTGCTACTTGTTTTTAAAAGATTATTAATAATATGACAATAAGACTACTATCCAACGATGATATATAGTCAAAAATCATGTTTTAAGGTTGTTTAGAATAGTTGTCTTCTCTTTGTAGTTATGACACCAACTTGATATACAACAAGGTTTATTTGTTTCACTTTTCAACTTTTAAGGATTGATTTTTTTTAATGTTTTAAAATATATTTTAGCAGCTTTATTGAGATATAATTCACATTCAATTCAGGATACAATTCATCCATTTAAAGTGTACATACAATCCACAGTTTTTAGTATATTCACAAACATGTGCAATTATTACCACAGTCAGTTGTAAACATTTTCATTTCAGAAAGAAATCCCATACCTTTTAGTTATCACTCTTCTATCCCTTCATTCCTCCCAGACCTTTGCAATGACTAATCTACTTTTTCTCTCTAGAGATTGGCTTGTTCTGGTCACTTCATGTGAACGGACTCACACAATGTGTATTTTTTTGTGTGTGACTGGCTCATTTTACTTAACAAAATGTTTCTGAGGTTTTTTCAAGTCTCTGTTATCCAAGGGATAACTGTTATCAGTCTCACCCTAGGTTCTGGGATTTTCACAAAGGTGTCTTGTCTATGGATAATTGCTGTTAATAGTTGGTCTTTTTGTGAGTGGTATTGAAGTTGGCAACTACCTATTCTACCATGTTGGTGATATCACATTTCCTATTTATAATAAGTATGTATATTGTATTTGATTTATTGTTAGTCTTTATTTAGTATGTCATCTTTGCTTTTTCTAAAATTACTTTTGAAAAAAAATAAATAAAATTACTTTTGGTATTTAGGAACATTAATCTTTATGTTCAGCTGTTTTCTTTGTATGTAAACCCTTTATAGTGCCTGTATTTTTATCTATTGCTGTATAACAAATTACCCCAGATTAATAAGTTAAAACAATATTTGTTTTCTCAGTTTCTGTACGTCAGGAATCTAGAAGATGCTTAGCTGAGTGACTCCTACTTAGAGTCTCTCATGCATCTCCAGTCAAGCTGTTGGCCCAGACTGCAGTCATCTCAAGGCTCAACTGGGGCTGGCAACTCTGCCTTCATTCCCATGGTTGTTGGCAGGTCTCAGAAGATCCACTGCCAAGCCCACTCAAGTCATTGCTGGCAGGCCTTGGTTCCTCACCACATGGGCCTCTCTACAGGTTTCCTGAGTGTTCTTACAGTGTAGTAACTGGTGATCCTAGAGAGAGCCAGACAGGGCCCAATATGGAACCAGTTCCCTTTATAATTGATCTCACATGTGATATCCATCACTTGTGCTGTTTTATATTTGTTAGAATACCTAAGTACAGCCCACACACAAGAGGAGAGGATTATATAAATACCTGAATGCTTAGAAACAGGTATCATTGACTGCCATCATAGGGGCTTTCTACAATAAATCCCTTAATTCTTCTTTATTCTATCTCATTAAATGCTTTGATTCCTACCTCTTATACAACTATTAATAATCTTAATCTACTTTTCGGCTTTTTTTTCTTAATTTTCATTTAAAATTGTATCCTTTTGGTTGGATGAAGAGCCCATCTTCTAGTATATTCTTCAGGAAGGGAACATGTTTATAATATTCCCCGGGCTTTTGCATGTTCCAAACTCCTTTTCTGTAGCCTTGATGATGGAAGGAGAGCTTGGTTGATTGTAAAATTTCTGGCTCAGGCTTTAAAGTTTTTGGAAATATTCCTCCTCTGTTTTCTCATTTCATGGATTGCTTTCATAAAGTGTAATGACATCTAGTTCTCTTGCTTTCATACATTATTTTGACTTTTTGTCTGGATGCTAATTTTAAAAATTCTTTAAAGTCTAGTAGTTCTTCTAAGATATGACTCAGAGTTGATCATTTTGGGTCAATCTTCCTGGGTAACCACCAATCCCTTTTGCTTGTTTTTTTATGGAAAATTTTCTTGGATTATAGTTTTAAATATTAGTTCTCCTCCTCCAGTGCTTTATTTTTCTTCTTCATTGGCTCCAGTTATAGCATGTTAGAAGTTCTTTAGCTGTTTTCTATTTCAATCATCTTTTTTTTTCTGATTGTTTTTCTTACTTTAAAATTTCATATTCATTTCTTTGGGTGTTTTATTGCTTTATTTCAGTGTACCTTATTACATTTTCATTCATATCTATTTTCCTTTATGTACTGCTTTCCCTTCCAGTTTGGTCTGGTAATGCCTTACTGTCTTTTGAACTTTTAATGATTTTAAGGTTTTTTTAGTTGATGTTATATCAAGCATTTCTCCCCCACAGGGTTAAAGAATATAGCCTGCTATTACTAAAAATAGAAATCCCTACTTACTCATAAGTGAAAGTGTGAAAGTGAAAGTCATTCAGTCGTGTCCAACTCTTTGTGACCCCATGGACTGACTATACAGTCCATGGAATTCTCTAGGCCAGAATACTGGAGTGGGTAGCCTTTCCCTTATCCAGGGGATCTTCCCAACCCAGGGATTGAACCTAGGTCTCCTGCATTGCAGGCAGGTTCTTTACCAGCTGAGTCACAAGGGAAGCCCCTATTTAGTCATAAATGGATCCCCAAAGTTGCAAATGTCCTAGTAGAAGTATAAGGAAATATATGCAATGGGTAAATGTCATATTTCTTTGATTTGGAGATATTGGGTGGCTGATTAATGCCTTATTTATTACTATAAACTTCAGAACATTTTCAGAAACTTCTTCACCATATCATCTCATGCTGCCTTTTTCAATTCTCTGCCAGCTGTGAGGGCCTGAAGCCTTATATTTATTCTGTTTGAAGGGTGTCATGAGAGAGAATTGTCAAATAAGCAGATAAAGTAGCAAACTATGAAGTATATTTATTGAGCAGTTTTTGTTTATCTGGGGAAGACAAAATTACCAAAATGTAAGAGCTGCTTGTGTTTTCATGTCTTCCCGGAGCTTAGTCCAGAATCACTTGTTTTGTCTAAAAGGAGTCCCAGAGTTTGGGATAAGGCTAACTCTAGACTGGCTCTTGGAATAGACTCCTACAGTTAAGGCATTGGTTCCAAGTACTGGATGTATTTTTGAAGATCAGTATTTTCTAAACCTTCTTGTATTTGAAAAAGCTTCAAAAAATGTCACCTATATTCAGAAATTAACTGCATTTGTTCTAAAACTTTTTTTTTTTTTTCATTCTTAGGTAAACAAAGGAAATAGCTAAAAATGACAAGTAGAAGTATTGAGGAGTCCATGGGGGCTGTTCATATGGGGTTAGTCAGAACACTTAAAGGATTCCAAAGCAAGATTTTACCACCCCTGAGTCCAAAGGTGGTTACAGAAGATGAAGTAAATCAAATGGTAATGTATCAGAGAATTTCAGAGTAAAGTATCTCCTCTGAGAGGAGAAGTATCTCTTAGAGAAAGTATCTTTCTCCTTTGGAGAATGACAATGGCTGCCTGGCATTGTTTGATACTCTCAGAATATCAAACAGAGAATTCCTGGCTGATAATATCAGTTTAGTTAACACGGTAGCTTGCTACAGAGCATAGGTACCTTTTAAAGCCTGGGAAGTTTTTGAAATTACATACATCAAAGTAGAGGCTTAAATTGCTTACGTTAATCAGTTGAAGTAAGACTGTACAGACAAATTATTAAGGTTTTCTAAATACTAGCTAGACCCTTAAGAAGCTGTTGTTTGTGTAGTTCAAAAACAGTCAAATTCCAGAATTTCATAGGTTTAACATAATTACCTGTTGATTGTCCAGCCTTATTTTTGTATACTTGTAGAATGTGGAGCGTTAAAATGCTGACTATGTATCATTTAGGAAAAATGCATATTTTTTTCTGTCTTTTAAGGTAGAAAACGATTACACTTTTAATGAATTAGTATGATTTGGTAAGAGCTGAATTATAAACTACATGCTGTAGGAAATATCAGTAACAATTTAAAGTGTTAAAAATATTGTTTCACTGCATTTAAAAACTAGTCTCAGGTTATGTTCCAATTAGAAAAATAAAATTTGTCATCATTTTCTTTTGTGATTGTTCTTGTTTCATATTTTAAGTAACTCCTTACTTTTTGCATGTAAGAGTTTAAGTCACAACACATACCTCTTAACATTTTAGCATTCTTATCTGTGTTCCAGTCAAAACCTTAAAAAACCAAGTTGGAAGCTATATTAGAAATATGCCTTCATTTAAATGGATACAGTTACAGAAATAAATTTTATAGGAAATTTGAAGAGCTTTGATTTTAACCTAAGGTGAAGTGAATCAGCTAAATTATATGCTCCTGAATGTTTTGAGTCTGGGAACATATTTAAACGTTATGTTGCTTCCAGGGATCATAATCTCTTTGCGTATAAAGTAGCCCTAAAAACAAAATGAACACTCCAGGACAGCAATGAATAGTAGTTGGTCTTGGGTAAGCCCTTGCTGGGTTATTTAAATGATAGGTAACATTTTTTTCTCATAAGATTAGAAAGTGTTAAAGCATTTTATGTTCTTATTTGGGTAAGTGGATGTGACTGGCTGTTGTGTATCTGATGATCAGCTGAGAGCTCTTTGGAAATACAATATGAATGTGCTCTTATGATTTCTAAAAAGTTCAAACTCATTCCTAAGCAGCGCAGTCACACTTCCCAGATCCTTTACCTTTTGTAAGACTTCTCTTTAACCAGGTATAACATGATAAACACCCAAAAGCTTTGCTTGCATGTTGTAACTTCAGTTGAGAAATAGAAATATCCCAGACTTTTTAGCTCCGAAGCCCTTAAGTGATTTTAGAAACCTAGAGTTTTATGCTCTTCTGAGCATAAATGTTAAGCTCATTGGACATGCTCCTGTGCAGTTTCTTGCCCTTCCTCTCCCCAACCCCATGTTCTTTTGTGTGATTCCTTTAAAATCATAAGGAAATGGCAGCCATATGTCATTTCAAATTATTGTGCAAAAAGCTCAGAAGTGCATGGGTCCTTCTTCGCTTGTTTGTATTATTTAGTTATTTTAAATGTTTTATAAGGGAACTTAACGGCATTCCAGAATTATCCTGAAAGCTATAAACACAAATTATTCATTACCAGCACTTATGAAAACACTTTTTCAGTATTACCACTTATGAATCTTCTGCTCCTCTTGTTTCCAATTCTAGCTGACACCCTCGGAGTTCCTGAAGGAAATGTCCCTCACCACAGAGCAGAGATTGGCCAACACCCGTGTGATGTGCCGACCGCAGATCACTGAACTTTTAGATATGAGGGAAACAACCCATCAAAAGGTAGCTGCTTTCTGTTGTATTTGTGTATAAAGTAGATCCTGGAATAATGTGACTGTTCTAAAACAGTAAGAACTAAGCAGTACTTATTGTTTATGGGCTAACTAATCCCTTATTGGATTTGTTTTATATATTCTTTTTCTACCTCCATTGACATTAGTATCTATAATTTGATACCAAGAATTGCAGAGTATAAATAACTTTTGATTAGTCACATTTCTTCCTTAGCTACTTCTGAACACTATGGTTTACAGAGTAAGAGTAATCCTGAGAATTATATTAGTCAAGCCCAGTTAGGTTATCTTTCTAGAAAAAGAAGTCCCTGCTTAACTGAGCTGTCATTACTAGAAAGGAAGAAAGAGGAATTGTTTATTAAAACAGGCATTTTTGTCTGTTCTGGCTCATTTCCAGTAACAAATACATCCTTTTAGTCTGTAAAGAACAGCTGTTTTGATGTTTCTGTATTTGAATGTAAACCATATATTCCAGACTTTAGGAACATGTTTTTAGAGTGGGTCTTATTTCCTACTTTTAAATTAATTTCTTGAATTATATACTTCAGTTTTTATGCACAAATTATGGTATGAGCCTCCCTTAGTTGAACTCCTGGAGATGAGCCCCCTCTCAAAGGGTTCCTAGCTATTCCTGAGTGTTTTTCAGAGTGATTTCCCTCAAGAGGAGTGATTGCCTCAGGCTGTTTCGCTCTCCTTGGCGTTGCATTGCCTCTCCTGTCCAGGATATGCATACAATTTACTCTTTTTCTGAGCCCTGCCAGCTTTAGTTATTCATTGCTTCTTCTTTTTCCCATAGCCACCCTCTAGCTTCAAGGGCAGGGAACGCAGCTTCTTCCAAAGCTAGTTCATCATAATTAAGGGCTATCTGCTTCTTTCCCAGAGCGTAACTAAAACCAGACTATGTGTATTGTGTGTGTTAGTGCTTGTGTATGTGTTTTAATGTATTTTGATTGAGGCTCTTAGTGTACCACGTCTCATCTTCTTTCTTCTGTCTTCTGTTAACTCAATCAGTTATTTTTTACTTTATTTTCCTGAGTTTCGTTTGTTTCTTATTTGGATATCCTTAAGAAGAGATTATGGAAACTGTATTTCCTTTATTTTATATGTTTAACAATATTTGCTTATTGCCTTTAGAGGTGAACTGTAGGCTTGTTGGATGTACAATTCTTGGGCCACATGTTTTCCCTATAAGAGCTTTGCAGGCATTTTCTTCACTACCTTCTGGTTTTAAATGATGATATGAGGAAAAAGTGAAAGTGAAAGTGGCTCAGTCGTGTCCGACTCTTTGCAGCCCCATAGACCCAGTCCATGGAATTCTCCAGGCCAGAACACTGGAGTGGGTAGCCTTCCCTTCTCCAGGGGATGTTCCCAACCCTGGGATCGAACCCAGGTCTCCCACCTCGCAGGTGGATTCTTTACCAGCTGAGCCACAAGGGAAGCCTGAGAATACTGGAGTGGGTAGCCTATCCCTTCTCCAGCAGATCTTCCTGACCCAGGAATCGAACCGGGGTCTCCTGCATTGCAGGCAGGTTCTTTACCAGCTAAGCTATAATATTAACTTGTGTGCCCAAAGATTGTTTATTGTTGTTTGATATCCAGTGATTTTATTAGGGAGGCTTCCCAGGTAGCGCTAGTGGTAAAGAACCCGCCTGCCAGTGCAGGAGATGTAAGAGATGCAGGTTCAATCCGTGGGTCAGGAAGATCCCCTGGAGGAGGAGATGAGAACTCATTCCAGTGTTCTTGCCTGGGAAGTCCCAAGGACAGAGGAACCTGGTGGGCCACGGTCCATTGGGTCTCACAGAGTCAAACTTAACATGCATGCAGCATTCATGATATTATTAGGATGTGACTAAATTTTTCCGAAAATATTATATCTGTTATTTTTTGCTAGAAAGCTTTTCTTGGATTATCAAGTATTCATGCCATTTTTGTTTTTTTTTTCCTTTAGAAATATCAGTTGTGAAGATGCTGTATCTTCTTTGCCCTTCTATACCTTGTATTTCCTCTCTAATCCATTTTAAACTTTGTTCATTCCCATTTCATTGTAATTGCATTCATCAGCATCCTCTGTATCCTACTTTGAGGTGTGCATGTGTCTTAAAATTCATTCTTAAGCTTGATCAGTTCAACACAGTTGGGTCGTCTCACAGCATTTTACATAGTTAGTGTCTTTTCTGTACCTTTTAATTCACTTGTGTCTCAGATATCACACTCCTTTGGCTTTCTTCCTACTTCACTGGTTGCTTTTCTCTTATTTTATTTGTTGGCTCTTTCTCCTTTTCCTAATCACTAAACATTGGAGCTCCCCAGTACTTGCTCTTTAAACTTCTTTCTCTTCTGCGCTCACTCCTTAGGTGGCCCCTGCTAGGAACGAGGTTTTAAATTTCACCTTTTAAATGATTACTTTCATAATTATATCTCCTACTGTGGTCTAGCCCCTGAACTCTGGATCATATATTCAGCTCAGTGTATGATTGGCAGCTCAAACTTAAAATCTTTAAGATCTAATTTTTGCATTACATTCTTTCCCTAAAGACGGTAATCTTTCTTTCCTCCACCATGTAATACCTCCATTGATCTGTTTTCCCAGGCCAAAAACCTTGGTGTTATCTCTGATGCCTCTGTTTTTCTCACATCTTATGTGAAATCCAACAAGGGCTAGTAATCACAAATATATCTCTATAATCAAACCACTTCTTACCACCTCTACCACCACCATCCCATTCAACCCATCATCATCTAGACTCCTAAAATAGCCTCCCTGTTTCCCTCCGAGCACCCCATTATCAGTTCTTCACAAAGAAGAGTGGTTTTTTAAAATGTAAACTAGAACATGTTGCTTCCATATTGAAAACTACCTAGAAGCTTCCTGTTACTGTCATAATGATAAAGTCCTGCATCATCTGATTCTGCATCCTTCGTAGTCTTTTCGTTTGTCTCATTCTCCTCTAACTGCACCTCCTTTTGCTGCTCTTCAAACACTCAGAGATAATTCTTACCCCAGGGTCTTTGCACTTGTTATTCCTTCTAACTGAAATGCTGTTCTCTCAGATCTTTGCATGACTTACTTCAATTCAAATCATTTCCATAGAAAGGCCATCCCTTGATTGCCTATCCCCATTCACTCCATCTCCTTGTCCTGCTTCGGCTTTCTTTATAGCTTTAACACTGCCCAATCTTGTTTTATGTATTTTTATTCTTTATCCATTGCCTCAAGAATTTTAGCTTCATGAGGCAGTGGTTTTATTGCTTTGTTCGCTACTGTATGCTCAACTATGGAAAGCATTAGAAATTCAATTAGCATTTATTGAATTAGCGCTTGAATTTTTCATCACTTTTGATTGCTTAATCTTCCCTGAACTCTTGAGTATTTGCTTTGTGCTCTCTGATTTTTTTCTATTATGTTCTTTGAGCTTATGATGAAGTGGTGTAGTTAAGATTCTTATTATTTTCATGGCAACCAAAAAAGTGAATATTCATTTGACGTTTTCTTTGCTTCTCTTTTTCTCTTTTTGGTGAGTGTTTTTGTATAGATCCTGGCTTATTTGTCATTGTGATTATTATTATCACTCATCTTTGAAATAAAGAAGGGAATTCTTCCTGGACTTGCTGTTTTCAGGTAGTTAATGTTGAGGCAGGGCTGAGTCCAACAGGAATTCTCCATGATTCTAGGGGCAGCTCTTTATGAAAGAGGATTGTATGTGTGTTTTTATTTGGAAGGGGGATGAGAAGAACGGAGATGTGACAGAATTGTGTTAGCCTTTTCTTCCCCCCAGAGTTCCTCAGCTATGATTCTTCTAGTCTGTCTGAATGATGGACTCTTCCTATAAATATACATATTAGTGTATTTTCCACACACCTGTCAGTGGTTCAATGTAATTTTCTTTTTCTTTCTTTTAAAATAAAATGATTGTGTATTTCTTCCCATTAGGGAATTCCATAGAGTTTCTTCAGTTTCTCTCAATAAAGGTTTGTAGATTTTCCAGATAAAGGACTTACACATCTTTCATTGGATTTATTCCTATGTATTTTATGTTTTAGAATGTGGTTTTAAATGGTATTGTTTATAAATTTCATTTCCTAAATGTTCAATGCTAGCACAAAGAAATATAATTGATTTTTTATGTTGACCTTTTATTCAGTGTCCTTGATAAGTCACCATTGAATTCTAATTTATAGGTTATTTTGAATTTTTAAAAATTAATTGATTTTAATTGGAGGATAATTACTTTACAATATTGTGATGGTTTTTTGCCATACGTCAACATGAATCAGCCACAGGTATACATGTGTCCCCCTCATCCTGGACCCCCCTCCCACCTCCCTCCCCACTCTGTCTCTCTGGGTTGTCTCAGAGCACCAGCTTTGGGTGCCCTGCTTCATGCATCGAACTTGCACTGGTCATCTGTTTTACATATGATAATGTATATGTTTCAGTGCTGTTCTCTCAAATCTTCCCACCCTCACCTTCTCCCACTGAATCCAAAAGTCTGTTCTTTACATCTGTATCTCCTTTGCTGCTCTGCATATAGGATCATCAGTACCATCTTTCTAAATTCCGTGTATGTCCATTAATATACAGTATTTGTCGTTCTATTACTCCTTTTAAAGTGTTTCCTTGGTTCTTAGTGTTAATATTCATAGGTATGTGTAGTAATTTCTTATCTTTTCCAGTCATTTCTGCTACTTTGTGACTATTTGATTAATTTATTTTTTCAATTGTAGTTTCCAGGAATTGACCTGGATCAGGCACTATTCCAGCCCTTTCCATCAGAAATCATATTTCAGAACTACACTCCCTGTGAAGTCTATGAGGTTCCCCTGGTTTTGAGGAACAATGACACAGTGAGTATGTTTGCTGGGATGGCTGTACCTTTTATGGATCTATAAGAAGGGATTAGATAGAATGGGATCCTGTAAGATCTTAAATAAGCTCTTTAATTTGATAGACCTAGGAAGACAGATGAAGACATGCTCTTTGACTATGAGCTTAATGAAGTCAGGACGATACTGGTTGGTTTGTTGCTAAATGCTCAGTCCCAGGGCAGCACTCAGTAAATGGTAAACCCCCACCATGTGCACTAACATTCTGTTGAATAAAGGGTTAGCTAGATGAGTGTCACGAAGTTCTCACGAGTGACCATTTGGGCTAGGTTTTCATTTAAGACAGTGCCATTACTATTCATGTTTACATACTCCACATTAGAGCCACTATTTCCCACTATTATAGCCACAAATTCAGCTGTAATGAAGGAGGGGAATTAAGTGAAGTCTCTGCAAGAATTAAAGGCAAATGGGAAGACTTGCAGTTATATTCACTACCGTAGCTCATTAAAGGAATCAGTGATGCCTTTCAGAGAAGGTGTCAAGTCTACTCATATGAATTGCAGTTGTTGAGCCAATGCGTTTAGATTATGCAAATTATATTGGAAAAAAAAAAACTTCAAAAAAAGAAGTTCCTGTTTTCTCTTTTCCATCTCCCCCTTCTACCTCAGATAGCCTTCAGAATTTGTCTGCAGATAGATTTGGATGGCTTCTCGCACTGTCTGTTCCTTGTCTCTTTGTGGTTGCAACTGAGGATTTCTTCTCCATCATGATACCTTTTCCCTTCAGAGATAAATTAGGGTTTATTTCAAGAAAGAGTATTAAATGACTGAAGATTTTCTTGACATGTAACAATGATGAAAGAAAGAATAATGCAGAATGTCAGCATGAAGCACAGTTAAGCATGAAAAGTAATCAGATAGGGAGGAAGGCATTAGAGAGATGCTAAACATCAGATGTTAAGGACAAGTAGAAATACTTATAGGAGACTTAGAACATTGAGACAAAAATTCTAGCTATAATAAAAGTGGGAAATTAAGTGAAGACTATGAAAGAATTCAAGGCAAATGGGAAAACTTGCAGTTATATTTACTACTGTAGCTTATTAAAGGAATTAGTGATGCCTTTCAGAGATCAATGAGGTTATTTAGTGATGGCAAAGTCCGAGACTTTAGAAAATGGAACTTTTAGTTCTTCGCTGCAGGAGAGTTAGCAAGAGAAGCTCATGGGATGGAAGCTAAAGGGTAGGCAGAGAGAAGAAAAAGAACCCGAGATGCTTATAATCAGGTTCCTATATCTCAAGAAGAGATCAGTTACATAGGACTGCCAACCAGTTTAGTTTCTCACTTGCAGTTCTCTTTTTCCCTTTCTCCACTACTTTTTGACTCTCGTTTAAGTTTTTTTTTAGGCTACTAAAGGCAGGGAGGACCTAGACCAAAAGCTATTCCTCCCTGGCCATTAACAAGAAATGACTGCCAGTGGGTGTATGTGAGCATGTCAAGGATAAGAGACATGTGTTAGCCTTGTTTGCCAAAGGACACTCAGTTCTTGTGGATAAAACCCACACTTCTTGGTCAGATGCTATTGGAGTATTGGACCCCATGAAAGGAACGTCCTCATCCAAGGAAAGTTCAGCTGCCAACAAGCAGACAGGTTTTCTAGGCCAGGCAGGCTTGTTCTTGGTGAGTTAATCCCAGGACCCTTGTATGAGGTGGCTGATATAAGCCTGCTTCTCTACTTCCTATTTCATGAAGGAACCGCTGAAATAAATTAGGACACTGAAAAATGCTCTCTATTTACCTTTTGCTTCCTTACTGGCTTGAAATGCCAAAGACAAAGCCTGTTTGGTTGTTGTTCTTCTATCTCTCTTGAACACATAAGTTGAAAGTAAGCCACGAACACTCTACGAGCCACAACACAATTCACTTGGGGTACAATTATAAGCACCCAGACTCCAGAGTCAGACTAATCTGGGATCAGATTCCAGGTGAGTGCTCTCCTAGCTGTAGACTTTGGGCAAGTCACTTCACTTCTCCAAGCTATGAGGATAATAATCACACCCATTTCAATAGGTAGTTTGGCATATTAAAGGAGATAATGGATGTAAAGTATTCAGCTCAGTGCCTGTCATTAGTAAGCACTAAAGCAGTGTTAGTATTATTACTAGTGTTGCTGTTGTTTTCCTTTCTAGTTTTTAATCCACAGTTATGATCTTACTAAAAGTATTCCCAACAAGCTTATATGACATCATTCAACACATCACATCACGAATGCCATTGAACTTTTCTCTTAACAGCAAAGCCAGTTCTATTCCTATCAGATACGCACACGTCTCTTTCTTACCTCCCCAGTCTCTAGTCTTAAGATCTGTCTGAATTCTCTCTGCATTTCTTCTTCCTTTCCACATCTGGGCTCCAGCTTTGAGAGGCTGTGGGGTTTCTTGTTCCCTCATTTTCCACATGAGACTCCTAGGATGAACTTAGCTATAGTTAACTTTCTTCTGCTGCCTTTAAATCTTTTTTTTTTTTTTTTTCAAATCCTCTCCTGTTCCTGTGTCCCTAGAACCTCTACCCCTGACCACCCCTCTTCTCACAGTTACATTTCCTTTATTGCTGGGGGCTGTCCGAGATAGGTGTATGTACTCTGGGTGAGGCAAGCTGGGCAGAAGAATAAGACTTTAAAAGGATGAAACTGTTTGAACCTGCTCCAAGACTGGCCTTGGGGATATTCTACTGCCCTCTATGTTCTTGCTTCACAGTAGTGTTGGGTAGGGCAATCCTGTAGGGAAGGAAGGTAGAGTTAGGCCAGGATTTGATTCTGAACACCATTGCTTGGTGAAGCTGTAGCTCTTAGGGCAAGTGTCTGTTTCCTCATCTGAAGAATGAATTGTAATGAAGCTCAAAGGTTATTGCAAGGATCAAGTAGTGCCTCATGTACAGTGGATGAGCCATAGCAGGAGTGAAGTGTGATTTCTTCTCCCTGAGTAGTTCTCAGATGTTGGAAAGTCCAGGGCAGCTCCCCGGTGTAGGTGGGGTTTTAGATGATTAAGCAGTTAGTTTTAAAAAATAGTCATATTTAAATAATAAAATAAAAATTTTCTATAACAGTGCCTATTATTGGGTTTTTCTTGCAGATTCCAAGGATGGTGAAAGTTGTTGAGGAAAGTTCACCTTACTTTAAAGTAATCAGCCCCAAAGATATCAGCCACAAAGTCGCTCCAGGAGTGCCATCCGTGTTCCGAATCCTCTTTACTCCAGAGGAAAACAAGGTAACAGCAGCGCTGGCAAGACAGTGGTTGAATGCTTGTCGCTGGCGGTTTGCAATTCTGAACATTCACGGAGGCGGTGGTGGTGGTGCTAGTTGTGTTGTCGATGGTGTTGGTGTCATCGAGGGTGTTGCTGGTGGTGGTGGTGAGAGGAATGGTCAGGGTGGATGAGAGGAGAGGGTGGTACACCACTGGGAATAGGAAAGAACTGTCAAACAGTGATGAGAGCTTACATGAGCTGCAGGTAGCCAGAGTGTGAAGAAGGGTATCCTTCTGGATGCTTCCCTAGCACCTACCTCAGCATATTTATGTTGGACTGTGAAGCTGTAGAGACACCAAAAAGGGAAAGATGTGGTCCAGGTGTAGTGAGCTGAGACAAAGGGTAGAGATCATGGCTTCTTGGAAGTTTTGGATCCTAGTTAGTTACATCCTTCTTCCCCACCTTGTAACTAGTTTAGGAAAGAGACCTAAGATTCAAATGCTGATCACAGTATTGGTCTCATTAATGGCAAACGATGTGACCAGGACCTGAGGCCCAGAGAAGGCCTCCTTCTGCTCCCTAGTAGCGGTGGGTAACCAGTTCTCGGGGAAGGGCTCACCTCACCAGTAGCTCCTCCCAAGAACAAGTGGGGAAGCTAGAGCCGAAAGCAGAGGCCTGCCCTGTCTTCTTACCCCTGTCTGCACAGAGCCTGAGTTCAAAAAGAAGTCATTTCTGCCTAGCACCACCACAGCCATCAGGCATTTAGCCATTTTCAGTCTCTCTCTCCTCAGTTGTGTAAATTCCAGTTACTTCTGGAAGGAAGAACTAGCTTGAGGGACTGAGGGAGGGTGGCGTCTCCCCACCCCTCTCCAAGAGTGCAAGATTGCGGGTTGAGTTTTCCTCTGTAAGGGGCAAGGTGGGTACTTGTGTGGAAGAGAAAAGGATTTTGCCAGCATGACTGAAGGAACAAGGATAAACACACACGTACACACACACACACACACCAAGGCTAAAATAGGCATAACAAAATGTCAGTTTATATGTAATGTTAATGGTGTGTATGCTTATCTCTGTTGTGCCGTTACAGATGGAATCAGAAGAACATAATGGAGATAGTGAACTAGTTTTGAATCCTTTCTTCTCTATCACTAATACTTTTTAGCTGCTGTAAATGTCATTAGCGGTGTTCCTGCTGCTGTTGCTACTGTTTCTACTTTTCTAGAGAGTAGGGATAGAGGATTTAATGTGGCCTGTCAAGCATGGATCACTGTAGTGAGTGGTTAGAAATTTCATTATATAATACTGCTGTAATTATTTTTCCACTTTGTAGTATTACTGTTTATTTCTTGGATTGTGTTTATAAACTTTTAATTTTGTTTGGGGTGTTACTGAAATAAACAAAAAGATAAATAGCTCCAGAAGTAGTGCTTTTTGCTATACGTATTGAAGTCCTGATTTTTTTTTTTTCCTCCAGGTTCTGTATCTCAATATTATCTGAAGAGACTGGTACTTGGATTTAGTTTGGGGATCAAATTCCTACACTGTCATTTTATTATAAAAACTAGCTATAGTAAACCTTTGTGCAGCTTGAAATATAAAGCTTGCTGGATTCGAGAGGTTGGCTTTCCTTAATTTTTTTTCTGTGCTGGAGAAAAAAAAAATGTCTTCTGTTGAATAAGTGTTATTCTACCTGCAGGCAGTCTGACTGAGAAAGGGATACACAGAACTTTCTGAAGAGGTGGAATGTGCTATGTCATCATAGGTGTGTGGGTTTCGTGGATGAATTCATTTGTCAAAGTTGTACACTCAGTATTTATGCTTTCTAAATATCTAAATTTTACCTTAAAAACTGAAAAATGTAATAATAGCAATAGAAAGGCAAATGGATAGAGGTACAGATGAAGCCACAAGGACAGAACGTTAATTACTGTTGAATCGAGGTGATGAGTACATGGGGTTTGTTATACTCATCTGTTTTATTTATAAATGTTTTTAATTTCCCCTCATCAAAAACTAAAAGCAAAGGGAGAGATTTTTAGAACTACTTATCTATACAGCAAATAACATTTTAAGTGAGTTTGTACCTACTTTATAAATATGAAATGCCACCATTCCCACTGAGGATTACTCCATGGCTGTGTTTTGTGGCTGCCTATCTTACTCCTAGCTTTTTTATTCCCTCTTACCATTCCATTTCACCAACATTGCCTGTGGTCTATTGGGAAAGCCCTAATTAAAAATAAATCAGTTAAATGTTGCGTTAGTATTTCTTCTAACTGTTTAAAAGTTATCAAGGGTTACATGCATGTGTGAGAGGAGATAGGCTGAGAGTAATGGCTGACTATGAGAAATTTATCTCATTTTCAGTACATTAGGATTTTGTGTTGGATTGGGCTCTATCTAAGCTTTGAAATAATTGACCTAATATGTGTTTCTGAGGTTGTAGTGATTTCTCCTTTTACTGACTGTCTAAGACTAATGGCGGGTATTTGGGGAAGCACCTGCTGCTAGTTTTGGTCCCCATTTTTCCACAAAGATCCTGCCATCCTGCACCATCAGCAGGGCCCCATTGCAGTAGTTTTCCCGGTCGTCTGGGCATCTACATTCACTCTTACTGTTGGAAAACCAACAGGCTGTGCACAGAACAACCAGCTAGGGTTAGTCCTGCTGTCTTCAGTGCTGATCCAGAATGTAGACCAGATGTATTTTAGGAAGAATCAAAGTCAATCTTTTCACTGTGTCACTTTTTCTCCACTTGGCCAAATTGTTAACCAAAGTGCATATGTGTTTTTCCTCCTATCCCCTGCTGATCTGAACACACTTCATTCTCATTTACCCTCCTCACATCTGGAGGGTGAGATATGTAAATTGCAGCATGCCACAGTTTAATAAGCCAGTCCTCTTCCAATTGGATTTTCAGCCCCCTTTGTACATTAGCATGTCGAAGATTATAATGCAGTATACATTTTTTTCCTGTCATCTGTTAATCAGGCTTCCTGGAGATTTAACTTGTTAAGGATGCCAAATACCCAGATAACAGGTGCAGCAAATTCGTTTCAGCTTTTCTTATCTCTTTTCACACGGACTTGAAAAAAAAGATTGGATATGTTATTTATCTAATAATCCTAGTGTACATGTCATGGAAAGTAGAAATATAGTAGTCAGTGTTATCATAACACTATAAAATTCTGGAGCCTGGCATTTTTCTTGACCTCTTAAATTTGTATCTTTGCTATTAAAAAGAGTATAAGAAATACCAGGCTTTCGTAGGAAAGCAAAACTGGGTACATCCTTGGACTTAAGACAGCATCAGTTTGCAATTGTGTTGGCATATGAAAATGGCAGCAGTGGTTTACAGAAAATATGAAGTGATCCATTTTTTTTGTCTTTTAAGAAAATACCTAGCTTGTTGTCAAAATAGTTTTCTTGGTTTGTTACTATGAAATTTAAAGAACATGGCCCAAGAAGAATAGAAGAACATTACAATAATTTGTTATCCAGGTGTACATATTTTTTGAAAAAGTTTTAGAATTTTTAATTGGAGAATAATTGCTTCACAATGTTGTGTTGGTTTCTGCCGTACAGCAATGCGAATCAGCCGTAAATATACTATAGTGCTAGCATTTTGAAGTAAAATATAGATGTCGTAAGATTTGCCACAATCAGCAATTCTTGTTGACAAAAATAATGATAGGGATTTAGTTTTCTTCCTGCCTGGAATTTGCCCTCCCTGCTTCTGTCTAGGTTTCCCTTGTAATCCAGGTGCTTAGCATAGGGCCTAACATATAGGAAATTGCGGTAAATATTTGAAAAGTGAGATAAGTAAGTTCATCTCAAGAAAATAAAAGGTAGTTTCTTCAACTTGAGGATGGCCTAAAGATGATAAAAGCAAAGGCATAAAAAAAGGGGGCTGAAATATCTTTTTGTGCCATCAATGTATTCAGTTCAGTTCATATGGTCAGTCGTGTCCGACTCTTTGAGACCCCATGGACTGCAGCGCGCCAGGCTTCTCTGTCCATTACCAGCTCCTGGATCTTGCTCAGACTCATGTCCATCACGTCAGTGGTGCCATCCAACTATCATCCTCCGTTGTCCCCTTCTCCTCCTGTCTTCAATCTTTCCCAGCATCAGGGTCTTTTCTAGTGAGTCAATTCTTTGCATCAGGTGGCCAAAGTATTGGAGTTTCAGCATCAGTCCTTCCAATGAATAGTCAAGACTGATTTCCTTTAAGATGTACTGGTTTGATCTCTTGGCAGTCCAAGGGACTCTCAAGAGTCTTCTTGAACACCACAGTTCAAAAGCATCAATTCTTCAATGCTCAGCTTTCTTTATGGTCCAACTCTCACATCCATACATGACTACTGGAAAAACCATAGCTTTGACTAGACAGACCTTTGTCAGGAAAGTATTAGATGTGTCAATGTATTAGATGTTAACTTTTTCCCTGTCTTTTCACCCAGGAGAAAGATGTCTAAGAAGTCTTCTTTAAAAGTCTTTCTCCCCACTTTGTTTCATGTCTTTGTAGCGAGTCACATCACTATTTTCTAGCTTTCTGGATTTGTTAAATGTCATTTTGTAATATGGCTAATGAGGCTCTCAGACATTCTCTTTATTAAGAACTCTTGATAGTGTAGTATCCAAATAAAGATATTAATATGAGTATTATTTCACTCACTCTTCACCAGGCTCAGTGCTGTAAGCCAGGATCCAGTGGAGAAGAACAGAAGCTTGGCCTTTCTGGGGCTTATTCATTCCACAATGAATAAACAGACATATCATTTAATATCAGATAGTGACAGGGTAGAGAACAGAGAGTGGTAGAGAATGGAGACTGTTTCCTTTCAGTAGGAAAATCAAGAGAGACTTCTTCAATGAGGTAACTTTGGGGTAGAGAGCTGAACTGGGCAGATATTGCTGTCTGGGAGCAGAGCATCACTTATCGAGGCCCTGTATCAGAAGCATGTCTGGCAGCAGGTCAGGGAAGTGGATGGCCAGTGTGACTGGAGGAGAGGAAACTGCTCAGAAAATGGTAGGAGACCAGGTTTGTAGAGGGTGAGACAATGAAGAATCTTAGAAGTCATACAGAGTAGAATAGGAAGCCATCATAAAGTACTTAAACTATTTTTTATTATGGAAGCTTTCACCTGTATGCAGAAGTATAGGGAATGGAATAGTGAAGTGTCATCACCTAGATTTTCAAGCTATCAGCATATGACCATCTTGCTTCATCATCCTGTCCCCTGCCCCAGAGGATTTTGCAGCAAGTCTGATATATCATTCCATTATACTTCATTGTTTGTCTCTAAGTGATAAGGTCCTTTTTAAAAGTTAAATCACAGTACGTTTATCACACGTAAAAATTGACAGTAGCTCCTTAATATCAAATATGTAGTCAGTATTCAGATCTGCCCAGTTGAGTAATATACGTATGTATATGATGTATATGTATATGTTTATTTTTGTATATGTAGATGTAGATGTGTGTATATGTATATGTAGATTTGTATATATGTATACCTTTATTTTTTAAGTTCATTTTCTTAAATTGGGATCCAAACAAGGTACTAAGTGCATCTTCGCCAGATTCCATAGAGTGATCCTCCATCCCCCCTGTTTCCTATAGACTAGTAGTTAGATCTAGAGATTAGGTTAGATTCATATTTGATTTTTGAGGGGCCAGAACTCTTGCGTGATGTGGTATATCCTATTGCATCACATCAAGGCACAAAACGTCTGTTGTTATGCTTTATTTTTGTAATGATATGATGAGCTTCCTAAGGTACAGTTGATACAGGAAAGATAGAATATATGCTTGATTCTTTCCCTTTATCTACCCTGGTGAGTTTTGATTAGGAATCATATATCTGGCTTACATTTTAAGATCACTCTGGTTGCTCTGTGGAGAATAGACTGAAGAGGGTGTGAGGCGTAACAGCTAGCTGTGTACCCTTGACATCTATTTTTCTCTTTCCTCATTGGTAGTTCAGTTTGGTTCAGTCACTCAGTCGTGTCCGACTCTTTGCGACCCCATGAACTGCAGCACGCCAGGCCTCCCTGTCCATCACCAACTCCCGGAGTCCACCCAAACCTATATCCATTGAGTCAATGATGCCATCCAACCATCTCATCCTCTGTCGTCCCGTTCTCCTGCCCTCAGTCTTTCCCAGCATGAGGGTCTTTTCCAATGAGTCAGCTCTTCGCATAAGGTGGCCAAAGTATTGGAGTTTCAGCTTCAACATCAGTCCTTCCAATGAACACCCAGGACTGATCTGCTTTAGGATGGACTGGTTGGATCTCCTTGCAGTCCAAGGGACTCTCAAGAGTCTTCTCCAACACCACAGTTCAAAAGCATCAATTCTTCTGTGCTCAGCTTTCTTTATAGTCCAACTCTCACATCCATACATGACCACTGGAAAAACCACAGCCTTGACTAGATGGACCTTTGTTGGCAAAGTAATGTCTCTGCTTTTTAGTATGCTGTCTAGGTTGATCATAACTTTCCTTCCAAGGAGTAAGCGTCTTTTAATTTCATGGCTGCAGTCACCATCAGCAGTGATTTTGGAGCCCAGAAAAATAAAGTCAGCCACTGTTTCCACTGTTTCTCCATCTATTTGCCATGAAGTGATGGGACCGGATGCCATGATCTTAGTTTTCTGAATGTTGAGCTTTAAGCCAACTTTTTCACTATCCTCTTTCACTTTCATCAAGAGGCTCTTTAGTTCTTCTTCACTGGTAAGAGAATCACAAATTTTGATTGGATTCACAACAGCCAAAGATTAAAGGTTGCATTTTCCCAGCCTTCTTTGTAGCTGCTGTGTCTAAGTGCTGGCCAGTGAGATGTGAGCAGGACTTCCAACACAGGTACTTGATGGAAGCCAACCCAGTGGGAGGAGTGAGAAAGGGAACCAGGAACTCAGTTTTATATGTTAAGTTTGAATTTACCTTTAGACCTCCAAGTAGAAATATCAAGGAAGCAGTTGGACACAATGGTCTTCAGTAAAGGGGAAGTGTTGGGGCTACAGGCAAACATTTAAAAATCATAAATCATAAATGTAAGTACCACCTTTGGTGGTCAGCAGAGTATGATGCTAAGAAGAGGTAGTCGTGAAGTAGGAGGGAAACCCAGAGACTGCAGCGCTTCATAGTCCAGATGGATTGTTATTTTTTAGTCACTGAGTTATGTCTAACTCTTTGCGACTCCATGGACTATAGCCCACCAGGCTCCTCTGTGCTCCACTATCTCCCAGAGTTTGCTCACATTCGTGTCCATCGAGTTGGTGATGCTATCTATCTCTTCCTCCACCCCTTCTCCTTTTGCCTTCAGTCTTTCCCAGCAGGAGAACCTTTTCCAGTGAGTCACCTCTTCACATCAGGTAGCCAAAATATTGGAGCTTCAGCTTTAGCAACAGTCCTTCCAGTGAATTTTTGAGGCTGATTTCTTTAGGATTGACTGGTTTGACCTCCATACTGTCCAAGGGACTCTCAAGAGTCTTCTCCAGCACAACAATTCAAAAGCATCAGTTCTTCAGTGTTCAGCCTTCTTTATGGTCCAGCTCTCACATCCGTGCATACTAGAAAAACCATAGTTTTGACTACACAGACCTTTGTCAGCAAAGTGATGTCTCTGCTTTTTAATATGCTATCTAGGTTTGTCATAGCTTTCCTTCCAAGGAGCAGCATCTTTTAATTTCATGGCTGCAGTCACCACCCCCAGTGATTTTGGAGCCCCTCAAATGAACTTGACCACAGCTTCTACTTTTTCACCTTCTTTTTGCCTTGAAGTGATGGGACCAGATGCCATGATCTTAGCTTTCCGAATGTTGAGTTTCAAGCCAGCTTTTTCACTCTCCTCCTTCACCCAGATCAAGAGGCTCTTTAGTTCCTCTTTACTTTCTGCCATTAGAGTGGTATCATCTACATACCTGAAGTTGTTGGTACCTCTCCCAGCAGTCTTGATTCCAGCTTCTGATTCATCCAGCCTGACATTTCATGTGATGTACTCTGCATAGAAGTTAAATAAGCAGGGTGACAATATACAACCTTGTTGTATATTGTTGTATGTTGTATACTCCTTTCCCAATTTTGAACCAGTTCATTGTTTCATGTTAGGTTCTAACTGTTGCTTCTTGACCTGCATACAGGTTTCTCAGGAGATAGGTGAAGTGGTCTATTATTCCCATCTCTTTAAGAATTTTCTACAGTTTGTTGTGATCCACACAGCCAGAGGCCTTAGTGTAGTCAATACATAAAGTATATTAAAAAAGAAGCACTAAATATTTATGACATTTTGACTACACTTGTTTGATTTAATATGACTAGAATGCTAGATTTCTAATTAAAACAATAGATATGCAACAAGCAACAAAGATTTACTCTATAGCACAGGGAACTGTAATCAAGATTTTGTAATAACATATAACAGAAAATAATCTGAAAAATAATATATGTGTATATGTATAATTGAATCACCTTGCTGTGCACCTGAAACATTGTAAGTCAACTATACTTCAATAAAATTAATTTATTATGAAAAAAATGAATAATCCACTGTGTCCAAAGCTATTAAAAATAGGATAAAGCAAGGATGTGGACTTAGCCTTTGGATTTGGCAAAGTCATTAGTGACCTCGGTGAGAACAGTTTCTGTGGAATGTTGGGTACAGAAGCCTGATGGGGTGGGTAGAAGAAAGAATGGAAGATGAGGAGGTGGTGATATTGAGTATAAATAACACCATTGAGGAGTTTTGCTATAAAGAGTGATTGGAAAAATGGGGCAGTAGCTAGAGGTGGGTGTTGAGATTGAGGGTTGGTTATTTAATATTTAAGATGAGGTTATTTAAGCATTGTTATAAGCTGATGTTTATTTAAGTGATTTAGGTGTTGTTATAAGCTGTGAATATTCAGTGAAGAGGGAAAATTGCTGCTTCAGGAAAATCCTAAGGTGAGTAAGAAGGATTTTGATCTAGTATCCCAGGCAAGAAGTTGGTCTTAGATAAGAACAGGAAGGAAGGCAGAGTATATGGACTTAGATACAGGTAGACAGGTAGATTTAAGGTAACTTAGAAAGCAAAAAAGCTCAAGAGGATATTAATCACCTTAAATGGATGATTTGTACATGAATCATGAGGTAACCACATTATTGTTATATACTAATGATAAAAGTGATCAAAATAAATTTAAAAGTCCTTGGATGTCTTCACAAGCCAAAGGTCAGAGGTTATTCCCTTTTAATAGATGGAAAAGTGTAGGTGCCCCTAGGAAGCTGAGACCTCAGCTAATCATATGAAGACTCAAGAGTGATAGAGAATAAGGCTCACGAGACCTGATTAGTCTTGTTTTTAAACTGATTAGGACTTGAGAACTGATTCTTCCCTTTAGAAAGGTAAATTTCAGATTGAAAATATACTATAAAGTAGTTTTAACTGGTTAGGGAATTTATCATGTTTTTCAAGGACAGTGAGTATTAGATGTGCTGAGTCCTAATCACACCTGGTTTTACTGTGTTAGCCATTCCACCTCAAGTTTAGGAGTGGGGAAAAGGCAGAAAGAGGATTGTGAGGGCTTAACCACACTGGCTGTGCTCACTCTTGAATGCCTGGGGAGTTGTTTGCTGCAGTTTAAGACATCATTTTTCTTTGCTTAAGACATTAAAGGACAGAATTATTGCCGCATTTTCTTTCTGTTATGGAGCTAATATGAAATCAAGATTCATTCTTTCCACTTCTCAGAGTCAAATCTGCCACTTTCGTATTCCACTGCTTTTTTTTTTTTTTTTTTTTTTTAAGTTTGGAAGATAGGCATGTTGGAAACTGGATTGGAAATTTCATCTGGAAACCATTTAGCATTTTAGGATGTCAAGTAATTCATGACTAAGTCTCTCACAATAGAGGAGAAAGAGTTTCGAATAAATATTTTGGCTCTGAATGCTGACCTGGTTGCGCTGAATTTAAGTACAGTGGAAGGAAGTACATCAGCTAAAGCAGTTGCTTAGCTTGCAGGCTGACAAATCCTCCCAAGTCACAATACATGAATTAATTTTAAGCCAATAGAGCAATATATAATTGTATATTATATAATCTAATATAGTCATCTTAAATACAGAAATTTAGCGATTAGAATACATTTTTAAGGAGTTGTGTGAAGAATTTCTTCATATTCTTTTATGTGAATTGATTATGAAAGAGTATATAACTGATAAAATTTCAAGTCTTCCTCATTGGGAAATTTGAAAAGATTTGAACACATCCTTGTGAATATTTCAACTAGCCTCCTACACTATTTTCAGCTGTCTTCAGTTCCTTATATAACAAGACAGAGAATTATGTAAATATAAAAAAAATTACTTGCGGATCACCTCTCTTCATGGATTCAGCAGCATCTTTTGTTCTTTCTGTCAAAGCCTCAGTTAATATTAAGTTTCCACATATGCCAGCAGCTTTCCAGTTTCTAATTCCCAACAAAACCTTTGCTTGCTGGGTTTGATCTCTCAAGAAAAAGTGAAAACAGTACTTATCTCTTTAGGATTCTGATGTAATCAGACTAGACTGTTTCATTGTTGAATTCTGTGGAGTTTTCTAGCATCAAGTATGCTTCAAGTGACTTGTACTTCCTTCTATCTGAATGGCATAATTTTTGAGCCTGCTATTACTGTGCAGAAACCAGAATCAATTGAAGAACTAAGAGTCCAATTCATGAAATTTAAATAAATTTCATAAATACTGCCCACTAATTTTCATTACTTGCTCCTACCTTAGGACCTTTATGCTTGCAACTCCCCTCACTAGGAGCACTGCAATTCTAGATCTTACCTGATGGATGCTTTCCTATTCAGGTCTCCATCCAGAGGTCACGTCCTCAGGGAGGCCTTCTTGGCTGTTCTAACCTAAAGCAGCCCCTTCCTGTATTGTCACTTCACCATTGTATTTTCTTTGAAGTCCTTGTTGTTTTCCAAAATTATCCTGTTCTATTTTTATCATCATTAATTACCAGGATTACCATTATTATCCTAACAACAAGAGTACACAAATTGAGTTTTTCCTACATGCCTTATGCAAATCATTGTGTTTTATGTAACATTTCAGTAATGACAACTAACATTCATTGAATACTTACTACTCACCAAGCACTAGGCTAAGCATTTGTTGTACTAAGCCAGGTCAGTGTCATCTCTTGCTTGGACTGCTTCTGTGGCTTCCTAACTGGCCACCCTTTTTTCATCTTAGCCTCCTTACGGTTTTTCGCCTGCATAGCAGCTAGTCATTCTTCTAAAACATAAGTCAGGTACATCATGATCAGCTTTCAGCATCATTCATGTTTTTTGCCGTCCTCAGGTCCTCCCAGTGGGTTACAAGCTCCTATGTCATCTGGCCTCCTACCACCTCCTTGCTGTATCTCTAACCTCTCCTTGCCTTTTTCCCCTCTGGCCAAAGTCGCTCAATCATCCTTTGCTCAAATTACCACCCGCCCCCATGGTGTCATTTCTCCCTTCACTTAGGTTTCTGCTGAAATGTCACCTTCTCATAGAGGCCTTTCCCCAGTCACTTATACCTCATTTGTCTTCACTCTGCATCATATTACTCATTTGTCTGTCTTCAGTAAATACCTGTTGAATGTTTACTAAATACTGGCTCCTGTTCTCGACACTGGATGTGTGAAGTCAGTACGATGGGCAGAATCCCTGTTGGCAGGGAGATGTGGGGTAGGCATAAAATAGACTCAATAAATAGGAAGCACGTAAGGTCACTTTGGGAAAGCTAAAGCAAACAAAAGGCTCAGGTTGATGAGACAGGAGAGGGAGAATTAAGTTTATAGTAGGGCAGTCGGGGGAGGCCTAGGGGAGACAATGGACATTTTGCAAAGTCCTGAAGAAAGTGAGGGAGTGAGTGATGTGAATAACTACACAGAAGCGTGTTCTGGATGGAAGGAACATTGAGTTTGAAGGCTCTGAAGGGAGAGCATGTCTGAAATACTCAAGGAGCAGCAGGGAAGGCTGTAGCTGGAGGACAGGAGCCACTGGGGGAGGGAGGTGTGGCTAGAGAAATGACAGGGGTGCCAGATAATAGCACTCAGCGCACCCCAGCTCTCTGTTTGGGAGATTTTGAACAGAGGAGCCTCCCGAGCTGACATGTCTGGCCCTTGTGTGGAAAATAGACTTTTGGGGAGCAAGGTTTGAAATAAAGGGTCCAGTTAGCCCTGAAAAGATTGGAGGGGGTAGGGTCAGGTCAGGATGGCAGAGTAGAGATAGTGAGACCTAATTGTGGTCTAGATATATTTTGAAGGTCAGTCCTATATGTTTACTAAGAAATTGAGAGATAGAACAGTCAAGGATGTCTCATGCCAAGATATTAAATCCAGGCCACTGGAAGGATGTAGATGCCAGTACCGAGATGGGGAGGCAGTAAAGGGACAGGTTTAAAGTGGAAAGAAGGCCGTGAGCAGGACCTCAGTCAGCATTGTGGAGCTCTGTGGGCATGAGAAAAAGGTTGCTCCTGTAGACTGATTCAGTAGGCACTAGCAGAGTGAACTGGATTTCCTGCCCCATTCCTTCCCTTGGCAGGGCCTCTCTGTGCACAGTTGTAGGCAATGGCATTAGTCAGGGACTTTGCTCTGGGCCATGGTAAGTTTGTAGCCATTGAGATGCTGATTGGGCTGCTGGGTATGAGTTTGGAGTTAAGGGAGGCAGAGAGACTGCAGATGTAAGGCTGTGTCCTGAGACCATTCCTAGCTGTTTTTATATTTTTTTTTATGTTTGTGTATATGTTACATTGTACATTAGATATGCTTTATTTACTCATTCATTGTCTCCGCCATCACTGTGTAAGCTCGAGGTGATCCATGTCTGTGTTTACCACTCAGTTGTATACCCAGACCCAGCTTAGTGCCTGGCACCTGAACACTGATCAACATGGCTGAATGAACACACTAATTGGGGTACCACTGCTTTCTACTTGTCCTGTGGGTTTCGTGAAATTGAGTGCATGGCCTCAAGGTCTAATTGTCAGTTTGTCAGACATTCCATTTTCTGCTCAGTACTTCAAGTCCAAAGAGGTTTTAAAACCCTCACCACTGAAAACTATTTGTTACGTGATTACCAAAAGGAAACTTGAGTTCCAAGAGGCCATAATACTTAATCGAGATTGCCTTGCAGCCAGAAACACATGCTAAAATGATGGGGAAACTTGAAGGAAAATGATCCTGGTTTAGATAGCAAACTCCTTTCACAGTGACTTCTGAGCTTCTGGCCTATTCTTGAGGGGACTGTTAACACCTTGCTTTCACGTTTAGGTTTGCTTGTTGGTGAGGGTTTACTTTTAACTTTACTTTGGTGCATTGAGGATACGAATTCCAATTTTATGAGAGGAGGTAAAGGGTGACTTGATTCAGTACTTCTGTTGCATTTATGCATTTAGACTCAAGACAGGGGAAGATAGATGCCCAGGACCTCAGCATTTTTATTTGGAATGGTCAATAATGGCTTTGCACATGAGGTGAGGTTTGAAATGGCTCTGTGTTCTTTAGCTATTGTTGTATAATGACAGACCACTCCCAAATTCAAGTATTAAGGCTCATAAGACCATGGTTTAGCTAAACTTGATGGGACCCACTCATGAGTTGAGTAAGCAACTGCTTAACTTGGCTGGGCTCTCTCACATATCTGGTGCCTCAGTCTGGTCTAGCATGGCCCTGGCTGGTATAACTGGGCTGCTGTCCTGCAGTAGGCTAGACCAGACTTACTTACATGGCATGATTTCAAGAGCTAGACCAGAAATGCCCAAAACTTCTTGAGGGCTTAGCATGGACCTGGCATAGCATAACTTCTACCAAATTCCATTGGTCAGAACACAGTTGAAGAAATAGACTCCACTCATGGTGGAGAAGCTGTACAGTCATATTGCAAGAGTGTGGTTTGAAACCATTAATTGGAGCTATCAGTCTAATAGATGGCTTGAAGGATAAGTATGTAGGATTTAGAGGGAGGACATGAAGTTACTGGTGTGACCTCCTTTGGTCTAAAGAAGAATGCACCTCAACTATCCTGCATCCCACCTCCCTAATGTCTAAGAGACATAAGAAGTATAAGCCTCTCTATTGGCTTGTAGGTTTTAATTAATCTCATTGAATTTTAATTAATCTCATTGAAAGTACATCTTTCTTGAGAAGGTTTCATAGAATGTATATATACACACACACTACACTGTTTTCTAAGATGCTTGGCATACAGCCATATTTCTTGTAGTTATCTTGATCATGTTGGTGTTTTCACAAGTAATGATTGTCTCATTCTCTTGTAGGATTATGCCCATATGTTGACCTGTGTTACTGAAAGAGAAAAGTTTATTGTGCCCATCAAAGCTAGAGGTGCACGAGCCATCATAGATTTTCCTGACAAGCTGAATTTTTCCACTTGCCCTGTCAAATACAGCACTCAGAAGATCCTGCTGGTGCGAAACATTGGCAACAAAGATTCTGTGTTTCACATCAAAACTCATAGGTATGCATTCCTTCAGCTCTTGTTTTGATCGATTCTAGCTAAATCTAGTCCACACGTGTAATTTCCCAGAATAGCAGTCAAGATGCAACTGCTTAGTAAAATCTTCAGTTGCAAGGATTAGAGACCTCCTTGATATGGGGCAGACTTCCTCTTCATCCCATGAGAAAACCAAAATTCAAGGTTACCTGTTTGGGTATGGGTGGTTTTCTGAAATGCTGGATAAGAGACTGAGCAATAGAGAGATTGTATAACTTGCTCAAGAGCACACAGCTAGTAAGCGAAGGTGTTCAATGTTAATCTGATTATTAATTTGGTAGCTGTCGCAAAGAGTCGGATATGACTGAGCGACTGAACTGAACTGAACAGTGTAGTAGACAGTGAGACAGTACAAATATGGCCCTCAAGGACCTCTCTTATAAGACAGGAAGGAACAGTTGTTATGGGGCATGAAAATGATGGCTGAATTACAGGGCCATAATAAGAATGGCCAGCTTGGGAAGACAGGAGGCAGAAGGTCAAGTTCTTTTCTGTGGCTTTTTGAATAGTAGTGCAGATCCTGGGCTGGATCATGAATTCATTTTCATAAGGGCTTTATCTATGAAATCCTTTGCTAATTTAAGGATACATCTCTTCAAAAAGGATTAGCATTTACTTCTGCCTGGTTACCAAAGATTAGACCACATAGACTGCCCTTCTGGGAATTTCTTGGCTTAGAGTTTCCTAGACTGAGCATGCATATCCGAACTCCAAACCTGTGGAAGACACATGTCCGGTATGAATTCCCTAGAGTCCCTATTTCCCTCCCTCAAAACCAAGATAGCCATTTTTCCTTGTGATAATGTTCTGGTAGCCTTTGACGTTTCTCAGGTTTATATGGGGATTTTGTTACCAGTCCCCCTGACTTCACCATCCCAAGACCTTGTCCCCTGCCTTAGCAGGGCTGTTAAAATCCAGGCTTCAAGGGCTCAGTAGCCTACTGCTCTGGTTCTTCTTTTCCTGAGGATTTGAGTCCTGTGGATTTGCCTTTTCTTTTTTTTTTACATGCTTAGCTACACATTTACGTAAGTTATTTTTTTTATCCAGACTTCCTAGGTATTTTCTGGTGGGAGAGTTTTCAGGTTACTTGGTCTGCTATGTTATAAGTAGCAGGGATGCCATAATATAGGTTGAGGCACATCCCACAGGAGGGAATTCGTGCTTATTCTTACATGTGTCCCAGGAGCATCACTATCTGTAAACCAGTTCATGTAAATTCAAGTTTCTGTCTGGTGTCATTTGTTCCTGGCTGAAATCTACTTTAATATTTCTCATAGCACAAATCTATTGGATATTCTGTCAGTTTTTGTCTACCTGAAGAAAAAGCATACTGTCTTCATTTTTGAAAGTTTTTTTCTCTTTAGAATTGTGAATTCTGTATACAGTTGATGAATATAGAATTATATATACATTTTTTAGTACTTGAAACATGCCACTTTATTGTCTTTTGGCTTACGTTTTTTTTTTAATGAGATCTTAGAGATTTCTAGCTTTGTTTGTCTATAGGTAGTTATATCTTTTTCTTGGACTACCTTCAAGATTTCTGAACATATTTGGTTTTTAGCAGTTTAAGTGTGATGAATCTAGGTGTGGATTTTGTTTTTAGTTATTTTTTAAGAATTTTATTTTGCTTTTATTTTGTTTTGATTTTAATCCTGCATGACGTTTTCTGAGCTTCTTGGATCTTTCATTATTTTTGGAAAATACCAGCCATTATCTCTTCAAATATGTCTTTTGATTTTGCTCCATCCTCTCTCATCATTTCTTCTGCTTGTAGCAATGCTCTGTCTGCCACACGTGAACTCCTCGGCACATGTCTCATCTTAATTAGGAGCAGGGCATTGCCCATTTTTGTTTGCCCTGCACTGTCAGCTCTCTCCTGGGTTTGAGAAAAATTGTGATTTTGTGGTTTATCTGGTTTTTTTCATTGTTGAGGTAGGAGAAACACTCTTGCAAGCTCTCTACCTCCTGGGTGGAAGCAGGACTCTGACCCACTTTAGATAAATCAGTCAGCAGAGGCAAAGGAAAAGCTCTTGTAAATCAGTGTCTCCTCAGATTGTCAAAGTACTTACAAAGCTTTTGTTTGTCATTTTGTGGTGAGACTCAGATTTTGATTGAAGGGAAGGGAGCAAGTTGTTCAACTGGCTCACTGTCACTTAGAAAGAAACAATCTCTTTTCATTAAGAAAAAAGAACCTTCGTAACTGCCATCCAGAATACATGTTAAAAACTTCCTGTTGCATTGGTATTGTTCCAGTGAAAGAGAGCATCCACGTAAGGTGGAAAAACAAACACAGGCAGCATATCTTCCTGAATTGTTTGGCTGAATCTTCAAAACTACACATAAATGGCAATACATTCATATAAAGTAAAACAAAATCACAGATTTAACAGTATGAAGTTGCAGGAAAAGATCTAAAACTTTTGTATCCATACAACTGAAAGTGAATCATAATGTAGAAACACTTCTAAGGTAAAATAGTGAGCTAACTGAAGGACTAGCCAGGAATCATAGTGACATTAGAAACTCTAGACCCACATTTTTTATTTTACAGATGAAAGAAGTAAGGTCTAAGAAGGAAAATGACTTATTCAAGTTCTCCAAGTAAGTTAATAATAAAACTTGGATTAAAACAAACATGGACCAGTTCTGGCCTTGTTTACCTTAAGATCCATTCCTCACCCTTCCAGACTGCTCAGCGTCAGTGTTGGGCTGTGTTAGCCCCACTAGCCTGCGGACCTGCTGGATGCCAGCTGTGTTTGTCCAGGGAAGTGGGAACTAGGAGGAGGTTGGAGAGTGGAAAGAAGTCAGAGTATTTCTCTTTCTCCCTCTCTGACTTCAGTAGAGTCCCCAGCAAGCAGGTGCATCTCCTCTACCGTTCTAGCTCCTGTCAGAGAGACCTGCCATAGTTCCAACTTCCACCCGGTCCCCAGAATCTGCTAACACTTCCTCCTCTCCTTTTGTCTCCAGCCCAGTGATGGAAGTGGCTTACTGCTGTTAACCAATCCCTGAGCTAGTTTACCACCTTAAGTTGGGCTTTTTATAGCTTTCGTCTTCTATATAATCAGCTCTTTCAGTTGAATTTCCTGTTCATTTTTGTTTTCCTGTGCAGATTCTGCACCAAATGGTACTTTTATGTTCTTTCCTCTAAATGTGTGTATTCCAATCATGATGTCGATTCTGCGAGCTACTTCCAAATCCTTCCAATAAATCCCCTTTCTGTCTAAGTTAGCCAGAATTGGTTTCTGAAGAATGCAGCTGATTTTGTGGTTACATTGTATTAAATCTGAATGTCTGGGGAGATCCCCTGATGACTATCTATTCTAAAAAATACATTGGGGATTATGTTGCCCAGGCAGGACTGAGGACCCCTCTTTCATTGACAACACGATTGTCAATAGACATAGTGGAGCAGTAATAGTGTGGGAAGTCAAAAAGTCTTGCTTCTTTAATGGTCATTATACAGTTAGAAATATCTCACAGGAAATTGTTTAAAAAAAGCAAATCATATTCTTTTCGTTGAAATAATGGTTTAATTAATGGTTAAGTTTATAAACAGGTTGATATAAATAACAAAAAATAAAACTCTCTTAATGTGTCTGTTGCTCCCATTAGAATATGAGCTTCTCAAATGCAAAGATTTTATCTCTTTTCATTTGTATGTCCCCAGCATCTAGCAAAGTGTCTAGAATAAATAAGTGCTCAATAAATGTTTATAGGATGCCTAACCAACAGTATATCACAACAGCAGAGCTACAGCTATAAACCTCTACAATAATTTAAAATAAAAAAACATGCTCCAAGTACTATAAAAGAGGCATAATGTTGTTTTACACTATAAAAGGAGCCTCAATGTGCTTGTAAAATATACAGAGAACACAAACAATAAGTTTTCAACGTTATTACAGATTTGACCTAAAACTCTTGTAGGTACCAGAATGACTTTGACTATTAAAGTAGGATTAATTTTGGAAGGTGAAATAGAAAGAATGAAGAAGCAATTTCAAAATCTAAAATATCAATTTAGGAATCAATTAATAAGAAAGATTCTCTAAAGGAAAAAAATACTAATTTTATATTCAGTGTTTAATATAATACAACCAATATTTAGTCTTCTGCTAAAATATTGAATTATTTGGATGGGGTCATTTTAGTTCTTATGAGCAGCTCATAGTGAATTGAACAAAAACTCAAAATCTTTCTCATGGCTCGTGATTTTTCACAAACCTGAATTCGCTCCCTGATCAAGTATGCAGTTTTAATGAGGATGTGATATCAAAACCAGACATTCTGGTAGACAGAGCCAGCCTTATACCCTGGAGGAACAGCACCTTTTACCTCTTTGTAAGATCATTTTCTAATACTTGGTATTCTCTAGCCTTTTCAGTCTGTCTGCCTTTAGTAAAATGAAGTACAGAATCAAATTATAGACAATGTTTAAGCACCAGAACTTAACCCACTCTCTCCAATTAATGTCTGATTTATTGAGGAAGCTTAGGCAGCTCTAAGTAGCAATGGCTCTCCCAGGTGACTTTCTAACCACTGAAGAAGTTTAGTGTAATATAAGCCCAACAATTAGCACAAAAAGGAAGAAACTGTTACCACTCTTTAGAATTAGGATTTCTAGAGGTCCTAAGAAGAGTCCCTTTTGTCCACAGAAAATTAACTTAGATTCTGTAATGTAATACTAATTCATTCCAAAACTGTTATTTTGCTACTGAGAAATGTTTGAAAAGAAAATGAAAACACAGTGTAGGAAGAAAAATATTGGGAACTAGGGAAGCTGAGATAGAAGAAAATACTACACTGTTTTTCTCAAAGCCAGGAAGTTGGGGCCAGTTCTTGATTCTTTCTGAGCCTTTAAGAAAGGAAAGAACTTTAAAGACAGTAAGATTCACCTTCATCTCCCATCAAGCAGAAATTCTTGAGATACCAGAAATCTGCTTCTTCTGTATTCCACCGAAATGGTATAAAGATTAAGTAAAAATTAGATATATTTTTAATTTCCTTTTAAAAGTTGATTGTAATTCAGCATGTTTTGAGAGGCTCTTGTGAGTAAATAGCTGTGCATGGGGTGGTGAGAGACACAAAGATAAATCTAACCAGGTGGTTTCCACATTCAGGGATAGTTTGGGGAGATAAGGAGAACTTGAACTTGAAGGCAGGCTTCTCTACCACTCACTAGTTGGGTAACTTTGGGCCGATTGCATGTACTTTTAGAGCAAACATGTCTCGTGTCTAAAATGCAAATAACAGGACCTACTTTCTCAAGGTTTTTGAGGATTAAAAGAATTGACATATATGAAATGCCTACTGTAGTATCCAGCATAGAGTACATGCTCTTGAAATTTTGTTTGCTTTCTCTTTGTCTCTAGCTATTGAGAGAGACAGGCATGAAAACTTATTATAGTACAAAGTAAAAAGTAAAAATAAAGTTACAGCTTCCCCTGAGAGGAAGGAGACTTTATTAATAAGAAGGAGAATCTGGGAAGATTCAATTTAAGAGGTAACTGTGAGTCTGGGGTGTGATAGGTGACTTTGGAAGGAGTATAATGGGGAAAACAGTGAATGCTCCTTTACAACTCAAGCAGTTCTGGAATGTGTATGTAGGGGGCACTGTCTGGCTGGAAGGAAGAGGAGCTGCAGTGCTGGGGAGGGTTATGGGTGAAGAGACTAAAGCCCTCCCATCCTGTCCACCCCAGCCTGATATGAAATGTAACAGGTATATAGGACATTTGGACAAATGTATCTGTTTAATGAGAAAGCCAAAACTGGTTGGAAGCAGATTTCTTGGGACTTTAAATGTCTAGGACTTTGAACTTTATTACATAAATTATGGGGGCCCCTGAAGGTGTTTGAACAAGGTGTTATGTCCTCTGTGTGTTTTTCACAATATCTCTGGAGCAGAGTGAAGGATTGAAAGGACAATGATAAACACCTGATCTCATCTGAATTCTGAAGATCATCTTCTGTCTCCTTTTCCATCTAGGGGCTGCCAGTGAGGGAGATAACAGTAGCAATAACAAAAATAATAACCAAAATAATAATAATAAATCTCTTTAGCTCTTCCTACGTGCCAAACTTATTCTAAACACTTTACCTATGTCAGCTCCTTTAATTCTCACTACAATCCTGTGAAGTAGGTGCTGTCATTACCTCATTTTGCAGATGAGGAGACTGAAGGTTGAGTAACTTACCCAAACTCATGACTGATCTGGGTTTTGAACTTATTCAGTTGACTCTAGGCTAGTAACTACTACCTTATGGTGCCCCTACAGCAGTGCCTGGAATTTATCAGAGGACTGGTGCTGAAGGTACAGGAAAAGGACAGACAAAGGAAGGGGAAAGTAGTGAAAGAAAAGGGCAATCCAAGTAGAGAGCACCAGAGAAAATTAACAATTGTCCATGATAGGAAGCGCTTGAGATCCTGCAGTGATAATCTCAGGTACCACCAAGTGCTACCCAGACTGTAAGCTCCGTACCCTCACAGAAGAAAGGTTAGGTTTTCTGAAATTAAGTTCATTATCTAAGGGAAGATTTTTAAGGAATGAAGACTCCAAAAATGCTTGCATTGAAGTAAATAATCAGAAACAGCTTAACCTGCCAGATACATTGTCCAGCACATTACTTTGAAAAACTAGCAATTTAAAGAAGTGAAATGGACCATGGAAAGAATTAAATGGGCTGGGTTTCCTGTTTAAAAGGAAGAGCACTGTAAGTTATTTAAGGTACATCATGATCAGATCCACCTTCTCTCTTACTGCTTCTTTCCAGGGCAATTAAATGCAATTATTTCCTGTTTCCAGATCTACCCTACCTCCTCCTAAGGTCTTCTTGCCTAAATTCTATTTTCAAGAGACAGATGTCCCCTGTCCAAATGCTCTCCACCCTTTTCCAGCTTACTCTCAGCCAGGAGGCTGACCTATTTAAGAGGTCAGTAGGCTCCTTTGCCTTTGGCTTTTGGTTTGGGTCAGTCAGTGGGAGCCCCAGCAGGCAATCAGACAAAGGATATGTGGTCAAGACATTTGCACCTTAGAGTCTTACGTGTGAGGCCCCCTGGAATGACTGTAACTCTTGTAAAGCCCTTGGAGCCTTCTCTTAGGCCACTGGTGGGTTTCAAAACCACTCCTCCTTCTTGGCTCTTTGGGTATTTGGGCTCTTTGGTAAGCGTTCTACTGTTAATAACCCTGGGTGATCGCATCATCTCTTGTAGTTTCCCTATATCCCTTCACCCTTTTATTATAAATAGACCCTTTGTTAAACTGCACTCATCTCATCCTCATGCAATTGTGTGATCACTTTCCTTTTGAGACTTTGATACGGTTTTTCCATTGTAAAATCTTCTCTTCTCTGAACTCTTCCCAAAACTTGGCTTTTATCTCTTTGAAGGTACTGTTCTTTTGCAAATTACAGTATTTGCATACATGTTATAAGTCCATCCTTCCCTGGAATCACTCAGTGAATGTTCAAAGAATGGCTAAACGGCAAGGATACAAACCAGAGTATTATGCACCATTTAAGTTTTTCTTACATTTATTGTTCTATATCTGCTATTTTAATATTAGTATAAAGTTTTTTCACATTAAGGAGAAAGTATAATTCTGAATCACTGAACTGTGGTGTAGGGTGTGCTCTGTCTGCAGCCTGGAACTCTTGTCTCCTCTCCGTTCCCCTCACACTAGGCAGTAGTGTGTTCTGATGGTGTGTGTCTCCGTGTGTGTTGCAGGCCCTTCTCTGTAGAGCCATCTGTTGGAACTCTTAATGTAGGAGAGTCCATGCAACTGGAAGTGGATTTTGAACCACAGACTGTGGGCAATCACAGTGAAAGACTTATTGTGCATTATGACACAGGTATGCATTATTCTTTGGTAAAAGTTCTCCATGTTATGAAAGGTTGGGTGGAAAACACGATTAAGCAAAATAGGAAACGGTTGTTTTGAATGCATTAGATTAAAGCTCAGACCCACAAGGTAAAGAACTAAAGAGTAAATGCCTCCAGCAGAAATAATGTTGAGCCACATATAAATCCCACCTACCAGTTTCTCCAGTGCTTGAAAGCCTGAGAAATACAGGGCTCAGAAGGAAGGGAAGGAACCAGTTACCCAGAAGTTACACTGGTAGACTGAGGTTACTTATATATAAATGCAAACTTGAAGATAACTTAATATTCCTTGGGCTTTCAGTTTACTGCTGCCTTTGTTTAACATTTAAAAAATATAAACTCCAGTTCAAAATGTTCTTCTGTGTGCCCTCTAGTCTGTGTAAGATCTGGTTATTTAATCCTTAGAATATGCAAATGTCTTACTTAACATTCTTACTTAAATCTGGGGCTTTGTTGCTGCTAGCATTTTCTTAAAGGCCCTCCCCTGCATAATAATGAATATTCACTTACTGTTTTTGCTGCTATTTGGTCTGTGGTCATGTAGATTGCATGTACATTATGATAGTCTCCAAAGTTGGTTTGCTAATCAATATATGTTATCTTGTTGTTGTTCAGTTGCTAAGTTGCATCTGACTCTTTAGTGACCCCATGGACTGTTGTCCACCAGGCTCCTCTGTCCTACTATTTATTATTTATTTTCTCACTTTTTCTCATTTCTTCTTTACCCATTTATGTTGATTGACCCAGATGCATCAGAAGGGCATTGTAGGGAGAAAACAGTGCACAGTCAGGGAAAAATCAGCAAATAACATCTAGGTCACAGTTCAGAATTGCTGGCTTTGTGGATGTGTGTCTGAGCAGGACCCTTGCTTAAGGACCTGTGGTAAGTGGTCCTGGCTCCACAAAGCCCAGCATAACAGCAACTCATAATCAGTGGCACAGTCTCTATTTATCTTTTAGTGTGTCCACAATTCACTGGCTGCTAACAAGACAGATCTAGCCTGGACTTAGCTTAAGCAGAAGGGGGAAGTTTCAGCCCTGGTAACCCAAAGGTGGAAGATTAAAAGCAGAGTACATAAACCACCATGGATGTCAGTTTTTCAAAGTAGTGCCGTTTTAGTCTCCCACTGACAAAGCGTGGGAGCTCCATTTGCTTCACACCCTTGCCTGCCCACAGTGTTGCATTGTTCATTTTAGGCACACTGGATATATCAAGTGATGTCTTCTAGTGGTTTTAGTTTCTATTTCTCTATGATTAATGATGTTGGGCACCTTTTCATGTGCTTGCTGGCTTTTAATTTAGCTTTTAAAATTAAGTTTCAAGTCTTTTGCTCATTTTTTATTGTTTTTCCTTGTATCACTAATTTGTAAGAGTACTTTACAACTTGTTATTCTGAATACTAGTCATCTGTCAAGTGTATGTATTGCTAATCTTCTGTTCCATTCTGTAGATTGGCTTTTCATTTCCCTAATGATATTTCTTGACAAGCTGACGTTTTTAATTTTGATGAAATCTCTATTATAATTTTTTTTTCTTTTAAGATTAATGCTTTTGCTTCTTGCCAAGAAATTGCTGCCTTTTCCAGGATCATGAATATGTTCTCTTGTGTCCACTTTTATAAGGGTAGTAGTTTTAGCTGGTTTGTTTAAGTTAATGATTTATCTTTTATTTCATTTTTGCATATGTGTCAGGTGCAGACCATGCTTCTTTATTTTTACCCTGTGGGTTATTAGCTGATCTCCTTTCTATTATTCTGGAATTCCAACTACTTACTATATTATTCTATTATTTATTCTACTATTTGTCTATTATTTATTCCTTTTAACCTGTATTTTATGTTTCCCATTTTTTTTTGTAGACTTCTCTTAATGCTTCCTGTGCATTGTTCTATTCAGTAATTTCTTCTTCAGTGAATACTCGTCTGCTGAGTTTTAATTTTTCGATTATTTAAAATTATTTTAATTTCTGAAAGTTTATTTGGTTCTGTCAAATCTGATTGCTCTCTACTCTTATTTTTCATATTTCCCTTTTATTTCTTTAATATAGTAAATATAGTTATATTGTATATTTGGTAATTCAGACATACTAAGTCTGCTCATCTATTTATTTATTTGTTTATTTTGTTTGCTGTTTCTTATGGTTTTCTATCATGGTATCTGGTAGAGGAGGAAAAATGTCTTTTTTCCTGTCTGTTTTTATTTTTTTAAGATGTGGCCCCCTTTAACAAAGGACAGATTAACTAGAGAAGAACATAAAAATGTATTTAATACAAGTTTTATGTGATATGTGAGCAGCTGGTAAAGAATTCATCTGCATTGAGGGAGACCTGGGTTTGATCCTTGGTTTGGGAAGATCCTCTGGAGAAGGGAAAGGCCACCACTCCAGTATTCTGGCCTAGAGAGTTCCATGGACTGTATATGTATAGTCCATGGGGTTGCAAAGAGTCAGATACGACTGAGCAACTTTCACTTGCAACTTACTTGAGCCTTCATAAGAAATGATCTGAAGAAGTAGTAGAATCGGAATTTTTTTATGCTAGGTTCGATGACGGGCGGAAAATTGTGGAAAAATGTGATAGGACCAAACAGTGTTTGAGCTAAGCAAAGTAAATTGAGGGAAACAGTAAGGCCTGTTGATTCAGATTCCTCTTGGTATCCTTCTGTATTTGAAGGTAAACATACTTTTTTCTACCTGGTATTGAAAGGCACCTCTCACATAGGGGATCTTATTACCTGCTTCTGGGGAGGTTAACAAAGTCCCTCTTGCACCTGCCATTTCTTATATTCCTTCACTTTGATATACTTAATGTCAAGGTGCCATGTTTTGTGGTAGTATGTTATGGATCCCATCATATCTTATGCCTCTTTGTGTTTTACAATTTTTGGATTTAGCGTCGTCACTTTGGGCAGGTCCTGGACTTTATGTCTTGTCCTAGGCATCCAATGTAATAGTTAAAACAGAAGTTCAAAGGATAACAAAGGCTGGTAGGGCAAAAGACAGCCTTGGCACTAGATTATTTCCTGATATTCTTCATTTTGCTTTAATGTCCTTATTTTCCTATCAGGTTAGTGATCAGTTTTAAAGTAGTTTAAAAAATGTTTTATTGAGTATTTTAGTTATTTCAATCTCTAGTTTAATATGCTGCTTAAAACTGACTCTAATATGTCTGTTTTCACATTATGTAGCTGTATTTATACAGTAGTTAGATTGCCCATACATCAGTAGAATCAAAACTTGACAGAAGATTTCAGTGAGAATCTGATCTAGTCCCTAGCTTTGTTTGCACATGGAAAACGGACATCCTAAGAAATTAAGTGGCTTGCCTGTAGCTCATATAAGTAGTCAGAAGCACAGTTAGAACCCAAACTCAGACTCTGAACTCTCACGCCGTGCTTTTTCCTCCCTAGTGGATCATCTCCCTAATCTCTTATATTACTGCATACACATTTTTACTCCCTTAATCTGTTGACTTTAAAATGCAGCTATTTGTACATTCTCCTAGCAGCCCTCAATCTGGATTTTACTTTTATGTAAGTATTTGGATTGACACACAGACTTACATCTATAGTCCCTTGCTAAATAAAGTGAATATTTGTATATTAAAATTTAGTCATGCATAGAAAAGTTGATTTCCATACACTGAGGTTCTGGTGTCAGCTTTGATTTATGAACAAAATCATTTTCTAAAGATTGCAGGCAGAGATAAACTGTCTTGTAGCATTTTCCTTACATGAAAAGAACTGCTGATAAGAATATGCTTTCATCTTTATTGTGGGTTATCAATGACCAGGACTTATAACCTTTCATTAGTGAAAAACAGTAATGACTACCTAAACACAATTAATCATAGAGCTTTTCCAAGCAGCCTTGATCACATTGGCTTGTCATCTCACTAAATAAGCATCTGATTGAACTTTCTGCAGCTGTTTGAAGTATGAATTGATTTAAAGAGGGAAATTTAGCATCATTTTTTCTTCATACTTCAAACAATGTTCCAGAAGGAGAAGCAGTGATACTCCTCAGCAGGAAGTACTCAGTCACTTTTCCAACAGTTGTGTTTATGCCCTTCCATTGCTGGTCCTCCACTGGATTTAATTTTTGATTAAATACAGCTAGGACATGTTGTTTTCTTGACATCCAGAGCTTGAACCAGTGCTCTAGCAATTATGGTGGTCAAGTGTAAATTTCACCAATATCTAATATTTTACTCATTATTATTTTCCTGAATCATACCTCTCCCTTCCTTTCCTTCTGTGTATACCCTTTCATAGTGAGATCAAGTTTGTTCAAGCAATTGATTGTACCTCAGGAATGATTTAGTTATATTTTTATTATAGTCAAAAACTAAGAAAGAGCTGAAGTAGCTTGATGGTTTTTACAAACTACAAACCTCCAGAAGAGATTAGGAATACAGTTTCTCAAGGCTACATTAATAACAGTGAAACAGAACAAAAACCAAACTAAAACAAAACCAGAACAACTAGTAAATTAGTTTTATCATTTGATTAAAACTGAGAAGTGAAAATATTGACTATTAGGAGACAAATAGCTGGAGTAGGAAATGGCAACCCATTCCAGTATTCTTGCCTGGAAAATTCCATGGACAGAAGAGCCTGGGGGGCTATATAGTCCATGGGGTTGCAAAGAGTCAGACACAATTGAGCATGCATGCACACATGCACAGGAGACAAAGAAATAATTGCTTAACTTTCACACTTTTCAACTGGGTATTGAGACACTTTATATAATCTAAGGGTTCAAAGAAATATCAGTATTCAGAATAGGCTTAAAAAAGACATAGGTTCTAAAATTTTGGTTACTTGAATGAGCGTTAGAAGTAGGAGCATAGCAGTGTTTTTTCTTTAATGCCTGGTAATGTTGCTGTAACTTAGAGCTGACATTACTGGCATAAATAGGAAACAGAGCTAATACACTTATTCAGCATTTTTGAAAGTGTTATGTCTTTCACTAAAGTAGAGATAGTTTAATTCAGGGATCAGAAGTTGGCAGATAGGGTCTTTTCCCCAAAGGTGTGATGATATATTATTAAATATATAAGCAATCATAATATTAATACTTCACAGAGCAGCTTTATGGTCAGTTATATATTTTACTCTAATAAACCATGAAGAAATTATTTTTTTTCCTCCTAAAAGCTAATAAATGAGTACCAAATTATGATACAGGAATTGAGTGTGATATGCTGTCTTGCAGTTAAAACTGCTAAATAATATACATCTGAATATAACCATGCAGAATTCACTGGTGGGCCAGTGTTTAGGACACTGAGCTTCCACAGCAAGGGGCCTGGATTTGATCTCTAGTCAGGGAAGTAAGATTTCCTGCATGCTGCCAGGTTAGGCCAAAAAGATAAAAAAATGAAAAACCCTGCTAACTGACTATACCCATGCAGATTTACCTGTATGAGCTTTGTGTCAGTTGTGCAATTATTATAAGGAATTATAAACATGTGCCATTATAATTACAAAATCTAGCAAAACATCGTTACTGTTTAAGAAAAAAGGAAATGTTTTTAACATGCCTTTAGAATCAATGCAAATATTCCTTGACCTAGGAATATTTTTTTGTCTATATTTTTGTCACAATTTTGTTTTCTTTGCCTCTTATTCCACAGTTTAGGATAGGGAATGGCAGAAATTAGGATACACTGATGGTTAGAGATTGTTTAGGTAAGTGGAATGTTTTTGAAGATTACATAGCAAGTGAAAAGTCTCAAATCATGAGATGTTAGTGCTTACAGAGAACATCGCTGTAACTCCCTTCTTGTTAAAGGTGAGTAAACTGAGGCCCAGGCTTCTCTGGTGCCCAGTGCTAAAGAATCTGCTGGCCAATGTAGGAGGCGTGGGTTGGATCCCTGGGTTGGCAAGAGCCCCTGGAGAAGGAAATGGCAACCCACTCCATATTCTTGCCTGGGAAATCCCATGGACAAAGGAGTCTGGCGACCTACAGTCTATGGAGTCACAAAAGAGTCAGACACGACTTAACTAACAGTAAGTAAACAGTAAGTAAACAACAAACTGAGGCCCAGAGGCATTAAGTGACGGTACATCTAAGTAAAGCTTGAACTTGAACCAGCTCTTTGGTTCCCTCTGAGGCCAGCAAGTTTTCTACAATATTTTCTATAATACTATAGTATTAAATTGCAGATCAAATTGCCAACATCCTTTGAATCTTAGAAAAAGCAAGAGAATTCCAGGAAAGCATCTATTTCTGCTTCATTGACTATGCTAAAGCCTTTGACTGTGTAGCTCACAGCAAACTGGAAAATTCTTCAAGAGGTGGAAATACCAGACCACCTTACCTGCCTCCTGAGAAACCTGTATGCAGGTCAAGAAGCAACAAAACTGGACATGGAACAACAGACTGGTTCCAAATCAGGAAAGGAGTGCATCAAGGCTGTATATTGTCACCCTGCTTGTTTAACTTATGTACAAAGTACATGCAAAATGCCGGGCTGGATGAAGCACAAGCTGAATCAAGATGGCCAGGAGAAACATCAATAACCTCAGATATGCAGATGACATCATGCTTATGGCAGAAAGTGAAGAGAAACTAAAGAGCCTTCTGATGAAGGTGAAAGAGGAGAGTGAAAAACCTGGCTTAAAACTCAACATTCAAAAAACTAAGATCATGGCATCTGGTCCCAGCACTTCATGGCAAATAGATGGGGTCGCAATGGAAACAGTGACAGACGTTATTTACTTGCATTCCAAAATCACTGCTGATGGTGACTGCAGCCATGAAATTAAAAGATGCTTGCTCCTTGGAAGAAAAGCTATGACCAACCTAGACAGCATATTAAAAAGCAGAGACATTACTTTGCCAACAAAGGTTCATGTAGTCAAAACTATGGATTTTCCAATAGTTATGTGTGGATGTGAAAGTTGGACCATAAAGAAGATTGAGCATTGAAGAATTTATGCTTTTGAACTGTGGTGTTGGAGAAGACTCTTGAGAGCCCCTTGGACTGCAAGGAGATCAAACCAGTCCATCCTAAAGGAAATCAGTCCTAAGTATTCATTGGAAGGACTGATGCTGAAGCTGAAGCTCTAATACTTTGGCCACCTGATGCAAAGAGCTGACTCATTTGAAAAGACCCTGATGCTGGGCAAGATTGAAGGTGGGAGGAGAAGGGGATGACAGAGGATGAGATGGTTGGATGGCATCACCAACTTGATGGACATGAGTTTGAGCAAGCTCCAGGAGATGGTTAATGGACAGGGAAGCCTCGTGTGCTGCAGTCCATGGGGTCGCAAAGAGTCGGACATGACTGAGTGACTGAACAGCAAAAACAATACTGTAATACTATAGTATTATAGTATACTATAATAATAGTATATACTATTATTATGATACTACTACTATAATACTATAGTACTATAATACTATTATTACTACTACTACCACTAATAATAATCTGCACACTGCCTTCTGTGCAGATTAAGAATACCGATGTTGGCATTGCCATTGACACTGGTGTGCTGGGTAAGCCCAAATCAAGTTGCATAATTAGTTTCTTGAACCCTTCGGAGAAGGAGCACTTCTGAAGATGTTTGATTCAGCAGTTCACTTGAGAGGTGAATTTGACCTTGCCGTGATCAGGAGATGAGAGACACTCTTTCCATCAACTTGCTAGTTCCCTAGAGAATCTATGGCTCCACTCATATATTTTATTTACTGTCTTCCGTTGTCTGAAAGTAACTGAAACCACAGAATGAAATGTATTGTGGATATAGCCGGCTTCACATTTTTGGGGCAAAATTAGTTTTGCTCATATTTGTTTTTGCTTGATTGATAGTAGCAAAACTTGCAAGAAGTAATGAGACCTTCCACAAAATACATCTTTACTAGAACATAATAAATGACTGTGGCTAACCTCATCTACAGTGACTGCAGAATTCAACCCCTGAAACCAATAAGAAACTATAGTGGTAACAGGAACTCCAAGGGCACAAAAAATATTGATGGTGAGGTATAGCAACCTTAACCATTCTCCCAGGCTTAACACCCTTTCCATCTTTCCTATCAATTGTCTAAGTAGCTGGGGAGAGGAACCCTATTTACGGTTGTCTTCATGAAAGTAGATGTGAATAGCAAGTTCTTCAACAGGTATGGAAGCCAGACAAGAGTTATTGCTTCCTTCACTTTGTGATCTGATGACTTTTGGAAGATAATAGTGAAAAAAATCAATATTACATGGCTCTTGAAAAGAATACAGTGGCTTTTGTTATATTTCTGGGAAGGAACATTTTGCCGTGAGTAACTTAAATTGATAGCATTAGTCTGTCTGACCCCTAGATTTGGATGAAATAAGTAAGCCCTGAAATCTTTTTCCTCGGTTAGGTTTTTAAACAATGAAATATTTCAAGTAACTGCAAAAGCACAGAAATAATGTAATCAACAGCCATTATATTTAACACATGTCAACATTTTGCCATATGCTTTTCTTTCAAATGTTTTATAGATAACTAAACTGATTATAGATGTGCAGTTGCTTTGTTATTCTTTTCTAATCTAATTCTCATGTCTTAGTCCTCAGAGGAGCCATACTGGGTACATATTAATGCCATTCCTGCATATTATTTATCCATAAACCGTTGTTTTGAGTAGTTTCAGACTTCTTGTAAATGGTATTATATTGTGTATACCAACTTGACTTTTTCATTCAATATTATGGGGGTTTTTGTTTGTTGAAATACTTTAAAATTTATTTGGCTGTGCTGGGTCTTAGCTGCAGCATGCAGGATCTTTAGTTCCCTGATCAGGGATTGAACCCTGGCCCCCTACATTGGGAGTGTGGAGTCTTAGCCACTGGACCACCAGGGAAGTCCTTCAACATTATGTTTTAAAGATTTAAACACATAGATATGTGTGTTTTAACTAATGCAGCATGCTCCAGCATGTGAAAATACTATAGTTTATCTGTATTCCTATTGAATGTTAGGATGTTCCTAGTTTTTTGCTGTTATAAACAATGCTGCAATGAGTGTCTTTGTATATGTCTTATGCAGCCGTGTGAGATTATCCTTAGGGATAAATAACTAGAAGTGAGATTGCTGAGTTACAGGGCAAACGTATCTTGAGCTTTCAGTTCAGTTCAGTCGCTCAGTCGTATCCGACTCCCTGCGACCCCATGGACTGCAGCACGCCAGACATCCCTGTCCATCACCAACTCCTGGAGTTTACTCAAACTCATCTTGAGCTTTACTGGATACTAAATTTATTGGTCAAGTGGTTGTACCAATCTGTATTTCTATCAGCAGTATATGAAAATTCTTGTTTTTCTACCTACTTGTCAATATACTGACAAAACAGCATTGTCAAATGGTTTGATTTTTGTTAATCTAATGGTTATGAAATGGTATCCTCTTTTTCTCTTTTATATTTTTCTCATTACTAGTGCTATCTCGGGAAAAGGCAATGGCACCCCACTCCAGTACTCTTGCCTGGAAAATCCCATGGATGAGGGAGCCTGGTAGGCTGCAGTCCATGGGGTCGCTAAGAGTTGGACACGATTGAGCAACTTCACTTTCACTTTTCACTTTCATGCATTGGAGAAGGAAATGGCAACCCACTCCAGCGTTCTTGCCTGGAGAATCCCAGGGACGGGGGAGCCTGGTGGGCTGCTGTCTATGGGGTCACACAGAGTTGGACACGACTGATGCGACTTAGCAGCAGTGCTATTTCAGTTCAGTTCAGTTCAGTCTCTCAGTCATGTCCGACTCTTTGCGACCCCATGAATCACAGCATGCCAGGCCTCGTTGTCCATCACCAACTCCCGGCGTTTACCCAAACCCATGTCCATCGAGTCGGTGATGCCATCCAGCCATCTCATCCTCTGTCGTCCCTTTCTCCTCCTGCCCCCAATCCTTCCCACCATTAGGGTCTTTTCCAATGAGTCAACTCTTCTCATCAGGTGGTTGAAGTATTGGAGTTTCAGCTTCAACATCAGTCCTTCCAACGAACACCCAGGACTGATCTCCTTTAGGATGGGCTGGTTGGATCTCTTTGCAGTCCAAGGGACTCTCAAAAGTCTTCTCCAACACCACAGTTCAAAAGCATCAGTTCTTTGGTGCTCAGCTTTCTTCACCATTCAACTCTCACATCCATACATGACCACTGGAAAAACCATAGCCTTGACTAGACGGACCTTTGTTGGCAAAGTAATGTCTCTGCTTTTAAATATGCTATCTAGATTGATCATAACCTTCCTTCCAAGGAGTAAGCATCTTTTAATTTCATGGCTGCAATCACCATCAGCAGTGATTTTGGAGCCCCAAAAAATAAAGTCTGACACTGTTTCCACTGTTTCCCCATCTATTTCCCATGAAGTGATAGGACCAGATGCCATGATCTTAGTTTTCTGAATGCTGAGCTTTAAGCCAGCATTTTCACAGCACATTTAAATGTTTCCTGGATTCCCTGTAGCCCTTTTTACATCAGAATTTTGGATGAGTAATGTAATCAGATAGCCAAAAAATAAAGCAATATTTGAGAAGTGCTATTTCCATTCTACCACATTCACCTGACCCTTCTTTCATTTTATTGGTTTCTTGTATATCTTTCCAGTATTTTTATACAAATACATGCAAACTTGAATTCATATTCTTATTTTCCCACCTTACACAAAAATGACATACTATTGGGTTGGCCAAAATGTTCATTCGAGTTTTCCTGTAATATGTTATGAAAAAAAACTGAACGAACCTTTTGGCCAAACAAATATGTATATTGTTGTAAACCTTGATTTTTCCACTTAATTGTATATCTTGGAGCTCTTTTCTTTTCACTGGGTACTTTTTAATACCTGCACAGTATTCCACTTTTTAGGTGTAACACAGATTTTTTTTTTTTTTTTATAAATTTATTTATTTTAGTTGGGGGCTAATTACTTTACAATATGGTAATAGTTTTTGCCATACATTGACATGAATCAGCCATGGGTTTACGTGTGTTCCCCTTCCTGGACCCCCCACCCACCTCCTTCCCCATCCCATCCTTCTGGATCATCCCATTGCCCCGGCCCTGAGCCCTTGTCACATGCATCGAACATGGAATGGTGTTCTGTTTCACATATGATAATATACAGTAACACAGATTTTTTAACCAGCCTTCTCTTGATGAATGCTCTGTGTTTTTCCACTCTGTTGTTATAAGGAACAATACTGTAATGAATACTCTTCATCTTGTTCTGAATTATCTATAGGGTAAATTTCTAGAAGTGGGCCATAGGATAGTTTTGTAGTTTGGTTCTAGTATTTAATCCTTTGTGAGTCTGATTCTGTTTTTGTTGTGTATGCTGTTTTTAACATACAAAGTATTGTTTCTTTGCATGTCTGGTTATATTTGGCTCTTTAAAAAAATTGTTGAACAGTTTGAAACATTGGATCAGGTACCTTACTCTAAAGAGAAATGAGTTTTTTATCCAGGTTTCTGAGGGCAAAACTGGTTCAACAACCAAAATCAAGGTTTAAAGTCCTCTAAAAGACATAGGCAGTTCCAGCATAATACTTTTTTTGTGTGTTAACGTCTCTCTTCGATAGGCTTAGGACTTGGATTTCTATGTCTCTTGCCTCCATCAGAATGATATCTTCTGTGATGAATGATCAAAGAATGATATAACACACACGCATATGTGTGTGTGTGTATAAAATCAATTAATACATGAAAAGATGTTCAACATCATCTATAATTAAGAGTATGCAAATTAAAGCAATAAGTTTCCACTTATCAGACTGTTAAATTTAACTCATCAAAAAGCTTAAAAGTTGACAAAAATGCATATCTTTATTTGGAAAGAAAGTACATGAAAATATTAGCAGTTCTTACCTCTAAAAAGCAGGCCTAGGGTTGAATGAAGGAGATGAAGATGTGTTCTTTTCATAGTATGTACTGTTTAGTACTTAAATTTTTAACCTCGTGTATATATTTTTTAAATAAAAATGTAACATTTTAGAGGCAAATGCCTAGATACTTAACTTTTTCTTTAAACTTTGGGAAACATTTTGATGTGTTCAAAGTAATAAGGCCTAAAAAACGTTTGCACTATATAAAGGGCTATCAGTTTGGTAAATGCCTGTTCAGTTCATATAGTTGTGAATGTAGCAGAAATATTTGCTAAAAAAAAGTCCGAGTGATTAGGCCTTCTGAGTTCTAATTAAAATGGTAGCAGTGCAAATCAACAGACATTCATGATATTTAAGGATTTCCTTTTTCTACCTTGATGTCAGAGTAAGGTACTTGCTGTGACATTGCAGAGATCAGATAAAATAAAAGTTTGTAGCTTGTGTCTTCTTGGAAGCCCAAGGACATTCATCTACCTAGACTCAAGGCAGTTGATGCATCCTGAATGAAATCAAAACGTAAATTACTATACTGAATAAAGGTGTTCTTAACATTAAAACATTGAAAGTTTTAAACATAACTTTTGTCTTTCTATTTTTCCCTTTTCATGTAATCACTGTCCAGCCATAGTGGGGATGTATGTGCTTGTGTGTTTCAGTTTTGTTTTGTTTTAATTACTGTTGTTAGGAATGTGGTTCCTTTTAAATAGTCAGTTTTCTGTCAATGAAGTTATTAATGCCTCCTTTCTGATCCCCTATGTTTGGACTTAGATCCTCTCATGCTGAGCAGCTCTTCCCAGATGTACTTGGTGCAGTTAATTTAAGAAATCCAGCTTATGCTTGGAATAAAGATGAGGCTAATAGTTAATAATTCTAGAATTCAGGTGCCCTCATGGTCAGGTTGTTGGATTTTAAACTTTTACCAAGAAGTAAAAGATTGGTAGCACTTACCACAGTTCATATTTTATGTAATCTTTTTACAGTAATCAAGAAAGATAGTTTATTTCTCTATAATTGTACCAAACATAACATTTCAGATTTCTCCTCACGTCTGATCGCTGACTGACGGGAAGAGGGGAGAATAAAGTGTCTAATGCTTGTGCAATATTCCCTAACTTCACCATGGGGGTGGGGAATAGCTTAGTAGCATAGTTCTAGAATAAATCTAAAAGTGTGTTTATCCTTTGTTAATATTCTAGGTGAAAAAGTGTTTATATCTCTATATGGAGCTGCTGTAGACATGAACATAAGGTTGGACAAGAATTCCTTGATCCTTGAGAAAACTTACATATCTCTGGCCAATCAGCGAACTGTAACTATTCACAACCACAGTAACATCATTGCCCATTTCCAGTGGAAGACATTTGCTACCCAGGAAGAGGAAGACCGAGAAAAGTACAGGTTTGTAAGAAAAATCACTATCCATAACATGAAACTTAGTTATGAAAATTCTGTGGCTGTGGCTTTTGTGGTAAGTTTCTAACCAACTCAAACAATGTCAGATGTACTATCATTTGGGTCCAGTACACAATGCCCCTTGTTTCATTTAAAGAACCTGGACTGAGCTGTATGGAACACAACATTGTCCACCCTCAGTTAATCTTATCCTGCTTATGTTAATAATTTATCAGTAGCTGGTTTCCTGAATTTTAAAGACCAAATACATCATACTTCACTATTCTCTCAAAACAAATCTACACGTCTTTATTTCTTTTCATAACCCTAACCAGATCAATCAGTTTTCATAGGGTTTCTAAAAGTAATCTCTTTTGGATTGGGATCCTTGTGGACTACTTTTTTCCCAGTGAAAAGATACTTTCAGAAAATACAAAGAATGGGGGAAATGAGGGCTTAGATATAATGGCTTTAATAATTTCAGTTTTAGTAGCATTGCTCAAACGTCACTAACTGTATAATTTAATAGAGGTTTCTTATTGGTATTTTAATCTGTTGCTTTTTAAAATGATACTTCAGGCAGTGGAGAAAATTAATAAAATGGAAAGCCAAACTTTTAATTAATCTCATCACTGTAAAATTTTTAATATTTCTCTTTTTTACTGAATCTGTCATTGACTCTTTTCAACTCCATTTGCAATTTTAGCTTCCTCCATCCTCCCTGAATTAGCACTTTCGCCGCTTTCATTGGAATTTATTTCAACCTTTTTTATTTGCCTCTCCATTTTCATTAAAGATTAGCCCCGAGAATCTTCAAAGCTCTGTTTAACACCAAGTTAGTATGTGATAAAAATAAAAAGTCTTAGGTCTGTGGAGACCAGGCAGAAATCCCCCAGCGAGCTGTCCCTAATTGAATCAGAAGGAGCGGAGACAGTGACAGGACACCGCGGACCAGAGGCTTTGTCATCCTGACAATGAGCTTTAATCACCGCATTGCCACTGTGCCACCTTTGAAAAGTGAGAAAAGAAAAGCCTTTCCTGCCTAAAAACTTCATGTTGCCTCACGGCATAGAAACACCAGTAGTTTAAAAAGGCAAGAGGAGACCTCTTGTCCATTGCTTCATCGGTCCTAATTCTTCAGCTGACATGTATGTACCGACAATCAGAATGGTCCAGGCATGTTCAAAGATAAAAACAGAGCAACTACAAATGGAGAAACAGCAGTAAAGTAGTGTTTCAATACCCTTATTGTGCTGTGGGCATAATCTTTTCGGGAGAAAAGAGTATGCACTATCAGAGGGAAAGTGTTAGTGGCTCAGTCATGTCCGAGTCTTTGTGACCCGATGGACTGTAGCCCACCAGGTTTCTCTGTCCATGGGATCCTCTAGGCAAGAATACTGGAGTGGATTGCCATTCCCTTCTCCAGGGGATCTTCCCAACTCAGGGATCGAAGCTGGGTCTCCTGCATTGCAGGCAGATTCTTCACTGCCTCAATGGCTCACTGTCTGAGCCACCAGGGAAAATCATCAGAAGGAAAGCCAGCTTTAATTTCAACTATATCTTTTTGTTTGACCAAATGTATAGGACGTGACTGATGCCATGCCTATGTCCAAAAGGAATGTAAGGAAGTTATTCAACAGTGAAACTCAGGAAAAATTCAAAACAATTGCTGTCAGAAATTCTAAGAGATTATAATTTTAACCACACGTGGATGGACATTTCTACCCTCCCCCACACTTCTTGTTCCTCTTAACACTCACCTAGAGCCAGACATCCTGGAATGTGAAGTCAAGTGGGCCTTAGGAAGCATCACTATGAACAAAGCTAGTGGAGGTGATGTAATTCCAGTTGAGCTATTTCAAATCCTGAAGGATGATGCTGTGAAATTGCTGCACTCAATATGCCAGCAAATTTGGAAAACTCAGCAGTGGCCACAGGACTGGAAAAGGTCAGTTTTCATTCCAATCCCAAAGAATGTTCAAACTACCACACAATTGCACTCATCTCACACGCTAGTAAAGTAATGCTTAAAATTCTCCAAGCCAGGCTTCAGCAATACATGAACTGTGAACTTCCAGATGTTCAAGCTGGTTTTAGAAAAGGCAGAGGAACCAGAGATCAAATTGCCAATATCCGCTGGATCATCGAAAAAGCAAGAGAGTTCCAGAAAAACATCTATTTCTGCTTCATTGACTATACCAAAGCCTTTGACTGTGTGGATCACAATAAACTGTGGAATATTCTGAAAGAGATGGGAATACCAGACCACCTGACCTGCCTCTTGAGAAACCTGTGTGCAGGTCAGGAAGCAACAGTTAGAACTGGACATGGAACAACAAAATGGTTCCAAATAGGAAAAGGAATGCGTCAAGGTTGTATATTGTCACCCTGCTTATTTAACTTATATGCAGAGTACATCATGAGAAATGCTGGGCTAGAGGAAGCACAAGCTGGAATCAAGACTTCTGGGAGAAATATCAATAACCTCAGATATGCAGATGACACCACCTTTATGGCAGAAAGTAAAGAAGAACTAAAGAGCCTCTTGATGAAAATGAAAGAGGGGAGTGAAAAAGTTGTCTTAAAGCTCAACATTCAGAAAACTAAGATCATGGTATCTGGTCCCATCACTTCATGGCAGATAGATGGGGAAACAGTGGAAACAGTGGCTGACTTTATTTTTCTGGGCTCCAAAATCACTGCTGATGGTGACTGCAGCTGTGAAATTAAAAGACGTTTACTCCTTGGAAGGAAAGTTATGACCAACCTAAACAGCATATTAAAAAGCAGAGACGTTACTTTGCCAACAAAGGTCCTTCTAGTCAAGGCTATGGTTTTTCCAGTAGTCATGTATGGATGTGAGAGTTGGGCTATAAAGAAAGCTGAGCACAGAAGAATTGATGCTTTTGAACTGTGGTGTTGGCGAAGACTCTTGAGAGTCTCTTGGACTGCAAGGAGATCCAACCAGTCCATCCTAAAGGAGATCAGTCCTGGGTGTTCATTGGAAGGACTGATGTTGAAGCTGAAACTCCAATACTTTGGCCACCTGACGCAAAGAGCTGACTCATTGGAAAAGACCCTGATTCTGGGAAAGATTGAGGGCAAGAGGAGAAGGGGACAACACAGGATGAGATGGCTGGATGGCATCACCGACTCGATGGACATGAGTTTGGGTGGACTCCGGGAGTTGGTGATGGACAGGGAGGCCTGGGGTGCTGTGGTTCATGGGTTCACAAAGAGTCGGACACAACTGACCGACTGAACTGAACTGAAACACTGATGGCCCTATCTCTAATATTATCCTTGAGTCTTATTCTTCCTTTTCTTTTGCACTGTCTCCCTTGCTCTTTCTGTTAGATCCTCCTGGCTGTTTTTTGTTTGTTTGTTTGTTTTGTAGCAAGGGAACAATATAATAGGGCATTTTAACCATCACAATTGGAAGCCCAATTTTATCATCTTGGATCATACCCCTCCCTTAAACAATAAAATTGAAAAGTGGCTTCAGAAGGCTAAATAAGAATGTTCTGCTGTGTGTGGGTGACACACATAACTTGTATTGCTACAAACTGGATTGGTTGATCTAAGTGAAGAATATATTGAATTTTCTGCCCCATCCCCGCTTCCTACCCTTCTCTTAAGGTAAGATGCCTTATCTCGTATTTGACCAGGTATCTCTTCTCTCCCATGCCTCTCTTCTTCCTTGATACATTCCCAAGCATTCCACCAAGTTTCATATTATTAGCCATGGATTCTTGTCCTAGACTAACGAGCAACAAAATGCCCATCATCTCAAAAAGCAAAGAAAGAGGCTTATTCTTTACTGAACATCTGGCTCGTATCTTTGGATAGGTGCCCCTTTCATGGGTGGCTGTGCTCTTGCTGTGGGTGTAGATCCTCTCCTCCTCCGTGTAACAAACCCTTAGCTTGTCCCTTAGGCTCACAGCAGCAGCAGATCAAGCAGAATGTTCTTGGATAGCTTGCTTGTGGGCCAAGGTTTGCTTGTCCCTAAGAAATAGGAGCGAGATCTTTAGCTTCTGGCATAAATTCTCTCGTGAGCTCCTCAGGAAGACCAGTGCAGGAATCCCTGGAATAATCTTTTTATGTTTGACTCTGCTACTCCTAGTGGTGAGCAAGCTCCTTTTTCTCCTCTTCAGTAACTTGTGTAGTTAAGGTGTAGAGAGAAAGGTTGACTTCTGTCCTGAACTTGCAACACAGGTGATCTAAACGGGCCTCAGGCATACTTTAGGAGATTCACGTTTCCCTTTGCAGCACCCCAGTGACTTAAGATTTTAAGACTTCAGTGTAGATTTTAGGTGAAGAGTCTTCCCACTGTTTTCCAGTTATAACATGGCTTAAAACTCATCCCATGGCATTCATCTAAGGGGCTGAAACTTGTTGCGTGGTCACTTCAAGAATTCTAATCCCTTTAGTATTATAGACATCCTCAAGGTCCTATTCCAACCATCATAGTTTCTTGTTCTCCAGCATCTTGATGCTGTGCCTAAGCAAAGGCACATCTGAGCCCTCTACCTTTCTGGCAGTTTATCACTTTCATTCTATAAAGGAAGTCTTCCTCTCTGACTTCCAAAACATGTTGATATGAACCTTAGGACACACATTCACATTTGGGGACCTCAGGCTATTCTCAGGCTCCAGACTCTGACAATGGAGATATCATTTCCCCTAGGAAGAAGTTCTGAACTTATTTTTTTTCCCATATTTTTGAACCTTAGGAATCAGATATAAGAACCTTTGAAAATGATCTTTTGGTTCTCTTTTTCTGACATTTTTCTAGGAGTTACAGAAAATTAATCCCTTCAAAAATTGAGACTGAATTCATTCCTCCTTACTTCCTCTGTCTTGGCCTGAGGGATTTTAAAATATCCTACAAGATACTTCCATCCTCATTCTTATCACAGTTTATTATTTCCAGAGACACAGCATGGGCTTTTGAGGTTTCTGCTCCCCATTTCTCCATCAAGGTCATGGCCATTCTCTCAATAACAGCTGCTCTGGTTCTGGATTCACTGTGTACAAGAACACAGAATCCTCAGTGGAGCCCCCCGCCCCAAAAGTGATCAGCATGGATGTGTTCCAGAGCATTACAGTGTTGGAGATGACACGTTTTTTTAAATAAATCAGTTGTATTTGGGCTTTCAGACTGCCACTGAGGTAGTAATAAATTTAATCTCAGTTGTGTTTGGGGAGCCCTTCCAGGTGGCGCTAGTGGTAAAGAACCCGCCTGCCAATGCAGATTAGACGTAAGAGATGCCGGTTCGATCCTGGGTTGGGAAGATCCCTGGGAGAAGGAAATGACAACCCACTCCAGTATTCTTGCCTGGAGAATCCCATGGACAGAGGAGCCTGGAGGGCTACAGTCCATGGGGTCGCACAATCAGACACAACTGAAATGACCTAGCACAATACTCCCTTTCCTAGTCATACAAGAACCTAAAGACTTGAGTGGTACTTGGTAAACAGGAAGAGGACCTCTAGTCCTTCATTTATAACAGGCATCACAGAGTTATTAATACTCTCTTTCCAGTGTCACACAGTCCATTTGAAGTTGGATGCCTCCATCCTTTCCATACCAGGTGTGGAGGGGAATATTTCTGCCAGTTGTGATGGCTGAGGTTCTTAGATTTTAATCTCGGCATTCAATTACCACCTCTTGGGATGCTGCAAAGGATCAGAGTGCAGGTCTCTAGGAACCCAAGATGAGAGGGCAGTACTGGTTCAACACTACTGTACTTGAGACACACTATACTCCCCACTAAGTATAGTCCACTGACTGAACTGTAGTTGATGCCTGAAGGTGATGGATGTTTGGGCTACCAGACCATTTGCAAAATGGGTTAAATCCATGATTTTACTGAAAGAGAAGGCCAGTGTATTGCTACATTCTCTGATGAGAGGCATCTGCATCTGAAAAACAGAGCACCTCTCAGTGCAGGAGACAATGAGTATCGGCCAGACAAGATGGCAAAACAATAGACTGAGGTATATAGAAGTCCTTGTTGGAGTCCACCCAGCTCACAGTGATGTTACACATTCCCTTCTTACACTCAGCCATGGCTGTAATTCTGCATAGATGGCAGAGAGGATGACATCTGGTGTCCTCACCACCCCCCCACCCACCCACTTCTCATTATACAGCTATCACTGACTTAAGAGTCCCAACAGCATGGGAGAAAAGCAGCATTTTTGTGTTGTCCTCTTTTGTTTCCTGGTGTAAGGGTTGAGTTCATCATACTCCTCAATTCATAAAGCATTATCATCTTTGGTCCACACAAGGCATTTTATCCCCACACCCCACTCCCATTAACCCCCCTATATAAATGTAATGTATATGAGTCCCATTATTTGTTTTATCCAATACTTCAATCTGGTACATCAAATTTATCCACATTTTTTGTGTTATTACAAGCACTTTGGTGAACGTCTTTGTTGCTCTTTATTTACATTCATGATTGTTTCTTTAGGATTTGTTCCTAAGGAATAGATAGGTATTAATAAATTCAACTTGGAGGAATACATCATTTCCTTTCTTCCTATGGACTGAGCTGTCCTTAATTTGCCTTGACCTGCCCAGCAGTATAGAAGGATGGCTGTTCTGGTTACCTGGTTACACTGCTTCCCATCCAGCAAGAAAAAGGGAGCACATGATGCTTTCTTCACTGGGACCAGAACACACTGAACCCACTTCTTTGACTTCTTTATGCTGTGTGACTGAAGGACCCTGGACACTGAAGTTATTTTAGAAAGTTATTTGACATTGCTGAGCATATGGTTTACATGAAGTCATTTACACAATAATTGGGGCTGGGACTGGATTTAAGTGACCCTAGCTTCTCACTCAGTATTCACATTACTAAATAATGCCTCTCACCACTGGTAATACCAGAAAAATGCTGGGAAAATGGTCATGTATCCCAGCAGGACTTGAAATTCAGTCTTCAGATGAAGTCACAGACACAAGGAGTTATGTGAGCACACCGTCAGTGATGAGGAGACAGTTGTGAAGGCTGCTTTTCTGACTTATCACAAGGGATGTGAAGATCTAGAGAGAGAGAGAGAGAGAGAAAGGATGTGTCTCCACTTGTACTCTGAGTATTTTATAACTTGACAGCTTGGCAACTGCCTGCGGTTCATATAGGGAGAAAACTGGCATTTCTTGAGCAACTGCTTTGTTCCAAGAATTACCCCATGTCCTTGATCACATATAATTCTCAACACATCTTTATGATGGAGGCTCTCTTATTCTTTCCATTTTGTTGATGAAGGCACTGAGGCTTGGAGGATTTAGGAAACTCCTGAAGTCACAGAGTGAGTAAATAGAGAGTAGAATTAGTATCAAAACCTAGTCTTTGCTGGCTCCAGATTCTGTTCTGTAGGTAAAAATGGCTAGGAAAGAATTCAAGCTAAGCAAGTATAGAAGAAACAAAAAACTGCCCTTGAAGTATGAGAGGCAGGGTAGATGTTAAATATTGAAAAAGCGTCCTGGAAAACACAATTACCTAAAGGAAAATATTTGTGCAAATATCTGTAAGGGCTCAGGAGTAAGCAAATGAGCATTGAGTAGGATAGGAAGCCTGGGGGACTTCTTGAAGGAAACAAACTGAAGTTCTCAAGAGGATAAGGTATAAGGTCTCTCAACTGGTATATTACAGTCTCAGGCAAGGAAGGACCACTCCAAGGTCATGGGTGAGACTATTCACAAGAGGATGGGCTAGAGGGGAGAACCTTTACAGTGTTCTTCATGGAAGGATCAGAATGAATCTCATGTTTCTTCTTCTTTTTTTTTTTTTTTTTTTTAGGGTCTGTGATGATCTTAGCAAAAAGGAAAAGAGTGAGACTGATGAGTTTCTTGAGGAGTGCATTATTGATCCTTCTCTCCGACAACGTCTTTCCATTCTCTCCCGAACTTTTGAGAATCAGAGAAAGCTGGTTCTGGCAGACAGCATGCTCTTCTTGAACACCATTTTCACTATTGAGCCTCTGGTAAGCACATATATACAATAAACCTTGCAATAAATGTAGTGGGGAAGCAGGGCTTAATGTGATGTGAATACTCACTCTGAGATTGATAATGGTGTGATCCAAGAGCGTAAAGATTCCATCCGAGGGACCTCATTGTCATTATGTGACAGTGAATGAAGGTTAATGGTTAGAACACTCAGAAGTGACATTTATAGAGGTCACACTCTATGCACCAGTTGCTGATAAGCACTTCATACATGATACCTACTGTATCTCATTTATATATATGTTATTATCAGTTGTAATTAGTCTCCCATTCTACAGATGAGAAAATTAAGAGTTAGAAAAATTTGATAACTTACTCAAGGTCAAGTAATTAGTGTTAGTAGTTAGGAATTTTTCCCTGATTGGACTCACTCTAGAGCAGGGTTTCTCAACCTCTTCACTATTGACTTTTGGGGCTGGATAATTCTTTGTCCTGTATACTGTAGGATATTTTAATAGCAGCTCTGACTTTTACCCATTGGATGCTAGTTGCAAGAATCGAATCTCCTTGCAGATGTCAGATGTCCTCTGGTGGGCAAAATCATTTGAGTGGAAAACTGTTTTGTCCTTAATTCACTCAATAAATACTTATTGACTGCATGTTCTGTACTAGGCACTGCATGCTGGGCATTGATGAACAAAACAGACATAGTCCTTGACCTCACTGTCTAACTACTGAGACCTGAGCTAGAGTTAGAACAGAAGCTGTCTGATTCCACAGACTAAATTCTCTTTTTTTAAGGTATGCAATGTAGTGAATTGGTATTTTTATAGATGGTACTCCATTTAAAGTTATTACAAAATAATGACTACAATTCCCTGTGCTGTGCAATATATCCTTGTTCCTTATCTTTTTTATACATACTAGTTTGTATCTCTTAATTCCATACTCCTCTCTTGCCCCTCCCCACTCCCTCTTCCTACTGATATCCACTAATTTGCTTTCTATACCTGTGAGTCTGTTTCTATGTTGCTGTATATATTTGTTTTATTTTTCAGGTTCCACATGTAAGTGATAACATAGTGTTTGTCATCTCCATCTGACTTATTTCATTAATCATAATACTTTCTTGGTCTATCCACTTGTTGCAAATGGCAGAATTTTATTCTTTTTTCTGGAAGGGGAAAACAATAGAATGGGAAAGACTGGAGATCTCAAGAAAATTACAGATACCAAGGGAGCATTTCATGCAAAGATGGGCACAATAAAGGACAGAAACGGTATGGACCTAACAGAAGCAGAAGATATTAAGAAGAGGTGGCAAGAATACAGAAGAACTATACAAAAAAGATCTTCATGACCCAGATAACCATGATGGTATGATCACTCACCTAGAGCCAGACATCCTGGAGCCTGAAGTCAGGTGAACTTTACTTAGGAAGCATAACTACGAACAAAGCTAGTGGAGGTTATGGAATTCTAGTTCAGTAATTTCAAATCCTAAAAGATGATACTGTGAAAGTGCTGCACTCAATATGCCAGCAAATTTGGAAAACTCAGCAGTGGCCACAAGACTGGAAAAGGTCAGTTTTCATTCCAATCCCAAAGAAAGACAATGGCAAAGAATGTTCAAACTACTGCACAACTGCACTCATCTCACACGCTAGCAAAGTAATGCTGAAAATTCTCCAAGCTAGGCTTCAACAGTACGTGAACTGAGAACTCCCATATGTTCAAGCTGGATTTAGAAAAGGCACAGGAACCAGAGATTAAATTGCCAACAACTGTTGGATCACAGGAAAAGCAAGAGAGTTCCAGAAAAACATCTACTTCTGCTTCATTGACTGTGCTAAAGCCTTTGACTGTGTGGATCACAACAAACTGGAAAATTCTTCAAGAGATGAGAATACCAGACCACCTGACCTGTCTCCTGAGAAATCTGTATGTAGGTCAAGAAGAAACAGTTAGAACTGGACGTGGAACAACAGACTGGTTCCAAACTGGGAAAGGAGTACATCAAGACTGTATATTGCCACCCTGCTTATTTAACTTATATGCAGAGTACATCATGCAAAATGCCAGACTGGATGAAACACAAGCTGGAATCAGTATTACCGCAAGAAATATCAATAACCTCAGATACACAGATGACACTGCCCTTATGGCAGAAAGTGAAGAACTAAGAGCCTCTTGATGAAAATGGAAGAGGAGAGTGAAAAAGCTGGCTTAAAACTCAACATTCAAAAAACTAAGATCATGGCATCCAGTCCCATCACTTCATGGCAAATAGATGGGGAAACAATGGAAACCGTGACTGACTTTATTTTCTTGGGCTCCAAAATCACTGCAGATGGTGACTGCAGCCATGAAATTAAAAGATGCTTGCTCCTTGGAAGAAAAGCTATGACCAACCTGGACAGCATATTAAAAAGCAGAGACATTAGTTTGCCTACAAAGTTCTGTCTAGTCAAAGCTATGGTTTTTCCAGTAGTCACGTATGAGAGCTATACCATAAAGAAAATGAAGCGCTGAAAAATTGATGCTTTTGAACTGTGATGTTGGAGAAGACTCTTGAGAGTCCCTTGGACTGCAAGGTGATCAAGCGAGTCAATCCTAAAGGAAATCGGTCCTGAATATTCATTGGAAGGACTGATGCTGAAACTGAAGCTCCAATACTTTGGCCACCTGATGTGAAGAACTGACTTATTTGAAAAGACCCTCATGCTGGGAAAGATTGAAGGCAGGAGGAGAAGGGGACGACAGAGGATGAGATGGTTGGATGGCATCACTGACTTGAGGGACATGAGTTTGAGCAAGCTCTGGGAGTTGGTGATGGACAGGGAAGCCTGGTGTGCTGCAGTCCATGGGGTCACAAAGAGTCAGACACGACTGTGCAACTGAACTGAACTGTTTTGCACACCACACCACACCACATCTTCTTTATCTGTTCTTCTGTTGATGGAATTAGATTGTCATAGATTAATTGACCATGTGTGTGGGTTTATATCTGGGGTCTCTATTCTGTTCCATTGATCTATATGTCTGCTTTCTATTCAATTTTATTGAGATATGTGCTGGTACCACACTCTTTTGATTAGCTTTTTAGTATGGTCTGAAGTCAGGGAGGGTGATACTTTGAGCTTTGTTCTTTTTTCTTGAGATTGCTTTGGTTATTTGGGGTCTTTTGCGGTCCCAAATAAGTTTTAGGTTTACTTGTTCTAGTTCTTTGAAAAGTGTCATGGGTATTTTAATAGGGATTATATTAAGTCTGTAGATTGTTTTGGGTAATATGGGCATTTTAACAATATTAATTCTTCCAATCCATGAATACAGGATACTTTTCTACTTATATCATTTTCTATTTCTTCATCTATGTCTTTAGTTTTCAGAGTACAGGTCTTTCAGTTACGTCATTAAGTTTATTCCTAGGTATTTTAATCTTTTTAATGCAATTGTAAATGGAATTGTTTTCTTGATTTCTTTTTTAATTGTTTATTGTTAGTGTATAGAAAAGCTACAGATTTCTATATATCAATCTTATATTCTATAATGTTACCAAATTCATTTATTAATTCTAGTAGTTTTATGGAGGAGATTTTAGGATTCTTTTTATATAGTATCATGTCAGTTGCAAATACTGACAGTTTCATTTCTTCTCTTCCAATTTAGATTCCTTTTGTTTCTTTTTCTTATCTGATTTCTGCGGCTGGAACTTCTAATACTTTGTTAAATAGAATTGTCAAGAGTGGGCATCCTTGTCTTATTGCTGATTTTAGAGAAAAAGCTTTTAGCTTTTTACCACTGAGTATTATATTAGCTGTGTATTTATTGTAAATGGGCTTTATTATGTTGAGATATGTTCTCTCTATACCAACTTTGTTGAGTTTTTATCATGAATGGCTATTGAATTTTGTTGAATGCTTTTTCTGAATCATTTGAGAAGTGATTGTGTGGGGTTTTACCCTTTGTTTTGTTAATGTGGCATATCACAGTGATTTATTTGTGTATGCTGAACCATCCCTTCATCCCTGGAACAATCTCACTTGATCATGATGTATGATCCTTTTTATATATTGTTGAATTTGGCTTGCTAATATTTTGTTGAGGATTTTTGTATCTGTGTCCATCATAGATATTGGCCTGTAATGGTCTCCTGGGGTTTTTTTTTTGGCAGTATCTTTCTCTGGCTTTGGTATCAGGATAATGGATTCATAAGATGAGGTTGGGAGTGTTCCCTCCTGTTTAATTTTTTGGATTAGTTTGAGATGGATAAGTATGTTTGATAGACTCTTCTTTTTTTTTTTAATTAGTTTATCTATTTTTTAACTTTACAATATTGTATTTGTTTTGCCATACATTGACATGAATCCACCATGGGTGTACCTGTGTTCCCCTTCCAGAACCCCCCTCTCACCTCCCTCCCCATCCCCTCCCTCCAGGTCATCCCAGTGCACCAGCCCCGAGTGCCCTGTATCATGCATCGAACTTGGACTGGCAATTCGTTTCACATATGATAATTTACATGCTTCAATGCCATTCTCCCATAGCATCCCACCATCGCCCTCTCCCATAGAGTCCATAATACTGTTCTATTTATCTGTGTCTCTTTTGATGGATAGACTCTTCTTTGTACATTTGATAGAATTCCCTGTGAAGCCATGGAGTCTGGGACTTTTTTTCTCTTAAAAATTTTTTGATTACTAATTCAATTTTGATACTAGTAACTGATCTTTCAGATTATCTATTCTTTTCCTGATTCAATCTTGGAAGATGGTATGTTTCTGGGAATTTACCCATTTCTTTTAGGTTGTCTAATATGTTAGCATATGGCCATTCATAGTATTCTCTTATAATTGTTTGTATTTCTGTGATATAAGTTATAATTTCTCCTCTTTCATTTCTTGTTTTTTTAATTTGCATTCTCCCTCTTTTTCTCTTAATGACCCTGGCTAAGGGCTTATCAGTTTTATTTATCTTGGTGTCACTGATTTTTTGTTGTTGTTGTTCTCTATTTTATTTAGTTCCTCTCTTATATTTATTTTTTCCTTCCTTCTACTGATTTTGGGCTTTGTTTGGTCTTCTTTTTCTAATTCATTTAGATAATAAATTACATTTTTTATTTGAAATTTTTCTTGTTTCTTGAGGTAAGACTATGTTGCTGTGAATATCTCTCTTATAACTGCTCTTGCTGTATCCCATAGATTTTGGAAAGCTGTGTTTTTATTGTCATTTATTTTGATGTATTTTGATGCTTCCTTTTTTGATTTCTTCAATGGCCCATTGATTTTTAGTAGCATGTTGTTTAGTCTCCATGTGTTTGTGTTTTACCCATTTTTCTTCCTGTAATTGATTTCTAGTTTCATACTGTTGCAGTTGGACATGATGCAGTTGGACATAATTTCCGTCTCTTAAATTTGTTTAGACTTGTTATGTGACTTAGCATGTGATCTGTTCTGGAGAATGTTCCATGTGTACTTTGTACTTGAAAAGAATGTGTATTGTGCCGCTTTTGAATGGAATGTCCTGTAGATATCTATGAAGTACAGCTGGTCTGATATGTCATTTAAGGTCATAGTTTATTGATTTTTTGTCTGGATGATGGTCCATTGATGTAAGTGAGATGTTGAAGTCCACTACTATTATTATATTATTGTAAATTCCTCCCTTTATGTCTATTAATATGTTTTATACTTTTATGTGCCTATATCACAGAACAAACTCCTGACCACCCTGCCCCACTACCTCAAAATGAATAGCCAGCATCTTCTATATGTGCTAGGCACTGTATGTTATTTTAAAACTTAGCAAGCATAGAGTGATGTGAGGATAAAGACAATAAAAGGAGTTAAGAAAGCCCACAACTAGTTAGAGCTGCTGGGTTGTTACCATTCAGACCTGTGGGGAACAAGGACACATTAGAATAAAAAGTCATTTGTAAGAAATGCCACTGACTTATATATAGCAGTTTTCCTTTTATCTGTACTTTGAAATTATGATTACAAGATATAACATAGAAAAGATATTCCATGGCTAAGTAAGTTTGAGAAACACTGGGTTCCATGTTGTTTGAAAGGTTTATTTTGCTGGTAGACGCCTAAAAGTCTTTCATATGATAATGAGCATTATAAATCTCTAAGAGGAAGCCTTCCCCTTGGAGATATCCTTTGGAACTAATATTCAGTAGAATTGGCTATGTGAATCACTGGTAAAGATTATCAGGACACTAATTCAGAGGCTGAGGTGATTATCATAGGCTACAAAGTTAGAGCAGGCTTTTTGAGAGCAGAGCCTTGAGTTGGATCTTGCAGGATGGAACTTTTGGAAAACAAAATTGGGGTTTCATTCAAGGTGTGGTTCTTTTAGAGCTCCATTAATGGTTCAGTTTTGCTTGAAGTAAAGGGTTCATGTAGGAAAATAAGGTTGGGGATGTGGATTGAAGCTGAATCTTCTCTCATGTCAGAAGACAATCTAGGGTTCAGCTAAGCAAATGGATCTTCAGATATAATGAGTTAGACCAGAAAGAGGTTAAATCAAGGTGAAAATATAGTCTTGGAAGGACAGGACATGTACCTATAAAAGTGAGTCATACCCAAATATGTGAGAAGATCAAGAAGGCATTACAAATCCCAAGCAAGTTGCTGAGTGGGATAGAGGCAGAGAGGAGCAATCAGTCAGGGCAATCTTAGACATGGCTGGGAAGGCCTGGAGTGTGGGAAGTCCAGGATTTTTCCCAGCTGGTACAGAGAATCCAGGCTGATGACTGCTGTCCTTTTCTCATAGCCTTCTGGGAATGGGTGACTCTGGGATGGCAAAGATTGGTAGTCAAAAGGAGGTGTGAGGCCCACAGGTAAGGCTTGTACATATTAAACTTGAAAGTAAAAAGACTAGGCTTACCTCAGATTTTCTTTTCTTCATGCACAAAACCCAAAGCTTCTCATTGCAGATGTTAAATATGTTAATATGTGGCATTTAATATGATTATTTTTGAATTCTAAAGTAGGACTGAATTGGGCACAAGGCATATTTTTACCATTAGAAAGAAAACCACTTTGTAAGATAGTGATACACAGATACGATATCTTTTAAATAAATGAGACTAATTTCATTTATATTGTATGAAAAAAATCTCCAGGAAGGAGATAATATTTGCTTAGTGTATAAGTGATGCTTATAGCATCTGTAATGATCAGGTTTTCTTCTCATGGTAGTATTTAGTAGCTGATTCTTGATAATTTTTGCAAATTGAAAAATGAAGTCATGGATTTTTCCTAATGTCTTCGTTAGTGTTTTTCTGGTAAAAAGAGCAGAACTCAGTATCTGTTATAGTGAATTATTTATTGATATTAAATTTCCTTTTTTCCTACATAGAGACTCTGGTAGTTCTATAGAAATACAGTTCTTCTGAGTGTAATGTAATCTTACCTTGTAAATTACTTTTGAAGTTATTTGATGGGAAAATTCTGTAACATTAGCTTCTTGACTCAGATGTGAACTATGAGTATTTTCCACCGTTGAGATTTTGGTTTTATGATACAGGTAAATGAATTCTGTGAGGGAGTTGGTAAAAGATTTATAGAAGAGATGAGATCTGACCTGAATATTGGAGGAAGGGTAAGATTTAAGAAAGGAAGAATGTTTCCAGTTGGTAAAGTTACGAAAACAAAGAAAAGAGAAAGTGTTAGGTTCATAGCATATTAAATAGCAATGAAATGATCAGCTTGTCTGGAGCTGGTGGTCATGGAGCATATAAGAACTGAGACTGAGAAGGAGAGTTGGCATGTCTGGGCTGCCCTGGCAACCTGTTATGCTATGGCTGACTGTCTCCTACAGTGGTGTTTCTGTAAACACTGGGTCTGACAGGTGGTAGTGTATGTTCCCTGCAAAAAGGGAATTTTGCAGTCAAATAATTTTGGGAAATACTGGTTCAAGAGACTGTGACTCTCAAAGGCAAAATGCAAACAGTATTTCCCCATGACAAGAGACCCCTTTCCCCACAAAATACATACTGGAGTCAGTGTTCTGTGGATCCCAGTTTGGTAACTGGTACTGAGGGTTTCTGAGACTAAGTTCAGTTTTGGATCAGGCACAGGGTGTGTTCAGGGTGTTTCAGAAAGATTATCTTAGCATCCACTTGTGGATCAAATTGGAGGAGGATGGATAGAGGTGGGATGGGTAGTGCAGGTCAGGCAGGGAAATTCATTAATGCAGGGAGGGTCAGGAAACTGAACATCTGCTGGCAAGTGGAGGGTGCTGTGTGAGGGTGATGCTGACCTGAAACAGCCTGGTGACAGTCGGAAAGCAATGGAAATGGCAGACGTGAGAGATACTCAAAAGAAAGATACCACAGTGCTTTTTGGTAGACTGGCCATTGAGGGTGAGACATGGTGAAGAATCACATGTCTTCTCAGATCTGAACTAGAGTGACTGGGAGAATTATGACTTTAATAGGAACTGGCAAGCCAGAAGGCCTGGGTTTTACTCCTAGCTTTGCCGATAGCAAATGTGACCTTAAGCAAGCCATTTCATCTCCTTTGGCATCAGTTGCCTCGTACACCAGATAAGGATATTTGGGTAGGGCGTGTTGATCCTTTTTGGCTAGTAGGTTATGATTCTCTAGTTTGACAGATGCTGAGCTCCTTAAAATCAAGAAGTGCCTTATCCTTATCTGTATCCCATGTATGGCACAGTGCCAATTAATGGGTGGATGGAAGAACAAATGAACAAATGGAAATCAATTAATGATGATGAATTTGGTTCTAAACAGGTTGAATTTGAGATGACACTAGATGTTCAAATAATTTTGAAAATTCAGTACGTAATTTGTGGGATGGGAATCAGGTCTAGAGGCAAGATTTGTGAGTATCCTTTGGAGGTCTTCACAGAAGGGATGAAGAGCGGATGGAAATTCCAAAATAAGAACAGAGCACAGAAAGAAATTTGCAGCAGGCCTAAGATAGCCTCCAGGTGCTCACCTTTAGAGGCCCCGCAAAGAGGGGAGAGGCTGTTAATTCACAGAGAGGGATGGCCAAGAGGAGAATCAGCCAACTGAGAACTCACCAGGCTATCCTACATGTCTTTCTACCCTGTTACCACCATTTGTTCATCACCATTTTCTACTGAAGGATCTTCTGAATCTTGCTCATGTATAAGATCAGTTGTGCCAAATGGCCACTATTTAATTTCTGACAGTTGAGATATGCATCAGTGATTAGTTTTCTTTATTATGATGTGATTCTTTTTAATTAGTTTCTTGATGTGATCTGAGTTCACAATAGAAGCAGAGATGATTAAAACCAAGCAGTGCCACCTACTGATCTAACAATCAGTCTCTAATCGATGGTCTGTTCAAAAAATAAAATTAAATGTTGATGTAGGGGTTTAGAGACTACCTTGCTTTCTGTTAGGTCCTTCAGCCTCTTTGTCCACCAAGGAAGGATATTTTCTTCAAATGAGGTAAACTTGAAAAATAAATTTAAAAACCAAAAAGAAAAAAAATAGTACTTTAGGGTCTGAAAATAAGTAAGAAATGATGCGCTTATTTTCTTAGACCTTTGTCTGTATATCTGGTTCTTTAAATGCATGAGCTAAAACAGAGTTTAGTTTAGCCCTTATTGTGTTCCTTGCATATTGAGTGTTTTATGGGAACATTGTTCCTATTTTAGAGGCTCTTTCAATTTAAAGCAAGTAGATTAAAGATTAAGAGATCAGTCACTGTCCACAAATTGTCAAAAGGTGGTGAGGGTTTGAATTTAAATCACATTTTGTTTATATAATCTTGTGAGAAGTAATTTGACTCAGTGCTGTAAGAATGATCCAAAACTCTGGAACTACAGGTTCTTACTCTACTCTATAACCTTTTCACTGCTTGACACCTGGTTGGTTCCACTGTCTCAGTTCATTTTCTTCTCATCATGCTCATTGAATACCATTGCTATAGGGTCTGTTGGCAGAATCTTGGGGAGTTATGCCTGGGTGTCTTTGGATCTGGTGTGGTCACAGAGTGCAGAAGTGGAAGTTTGTCTTTTGAGAGACTCCAGACATATTCATTGGTGGAAGAAGGGTGTGGGCAAAAACACAGGAAGTAGGCAGTTTTGGGCAGATACATGAAAACTGGATGGAAGGGATTTTTTTCAACTTAGTTGGTAATTATTGATATTCTAATAGTAACCACTGATATTCTAATAGTAACAAAAATTGTTGTTCTAGTCATTAAAACATGTGTATTACTGCTATTTATATCAAGTTCCTCATGTCAGTTGTTTTGATAACATTTCAACATACTAATGTACTTAACCTAAAATTTCCCTTTATTCCTTACCTAGGGAAGGCACAAGGTTCTATAGAATACTGATCATTTCTCAAGCCTGCATCCACACAGGTTTCTTTCCCCTTTGAAAAAGAATCGCAAAATTGAGTCTATTATGCATGTTTTGTGCCTTCCAGAAAAACAAGTGAAATGGACTACTTTCAGAAATATAATATACTATTTTACTAGATGGACTCTAGCTGTACAGAATTTTGACAGTCTTATTCTCTCATTTCCTTTGCTTATGTCTCTTGGGTACCCTGAGTGAGAGAAATTCAAAGACAGAAAACACAATTCTGAGAATTGAGAGGCAGAAGAATATTACAGGGCAAAAAGAGAGAATTAAGCCTTCGATTTCCATGGGCATCTAGGAGTCCTCAGAGAAATCACAGCACAGGTGTGGTAGCCTTGCTTCTGAACTCTGGTACTGCTAGCTCAGGTCACAGTTTTAAAATGTAGCCATTTTCTGAATGTTGAACACTAGATATTTTCTCAAAAAGAAATGTCTGAGAATTTAAAGATATTTGCCCAAATTGGCCCTAACTGATTGACTGACTGACATCAGGGAAAACATTTCTGCTTCTTTTAGCAAGTGTCTTCCATCAAAGCGGACTTCACCCAGTATTCCTAGGAAGCTTCAGCTTAATTTAACTAAGCCTTTTAAAGGGAGATAAACTTGATAATTTCTTTATTACCATGTAAGTAACAGTAAACCATGCTTTGTCGTCACCTAAGCCTGCAGAAAACAGGGGGTTCAGCAATTCAGACTTTGAAAGCACAGCTCAAATTTAGTTTACTTTTATTTTTCCCAAATTGGCATAGCATGTGAGCTCAGCAGAACTAGGTTGGGTGGGAGCCCAGATGGCTAGCAAAGAGGAAGGATCGAGCTTTTTACTGCAAACCCCTTCCACTTCTTGTACCATTAGTCATGAGTCACATTGCAAACGTGTGGGCGCTGACTTCTTGGAAATGGACACTGGAGAGGAGAAAAGAGGACAGGGATGTGCTGAGAACACACTGTCCTTGACAAGTCACGGCTCTTCCGTCAGCGTGCTTTTCCCATTCTTCACCCTCCCTTTATTATTGTTCATCCTCTCAGATCTTTGCGCTCAGCCAAATCTTTTCCATTTGTGCTGGTATATTCACTGTTGTATTTGAGAAGCAGTGGAGGTGAAGAGAGACTTAGAGAAGTCTTAGAACCATCAAGGTTCCTCGTGGCTTGTTAAATAAATTAAGACCCTTCTTTTTTGAAAGTGATGCAGGTCTAGCTCTCTCCAGAGGAATGCAGGAACATCACCGCTTGACACCTGTTTGGTTCCACTGTCTCAGCTCCACAAAATCCCATTGGAATTTTTGCTGTACATGGGTTGGCGTATCTCACCCAAGAGAACACATCTTTTGTGAAACATTCTCTGAGAGATGGCCAAATCTTTTTTTTAAGATTTTTTTTGGGGGGATGTGGACCATTTTTTAAAGGCTTTATTGAATTTCTCACAATATTGTTTGTTTTATGTTCTGGTTTTTTGGCCACAAGGCATGTGGGATCTTAGGCCCCTGACCAGGGATGGACCCCACACCCCCTGTGTTGGAAGGTAAAGTCTTAACCACTGGACCTGCAGGGAAGTCTCCCCGGGATAGCCAGATCTTAAAACCTTCTCTTAAAAACTTTTCTGGTCAGAATCAAAACTTGCCTAAATTCACAGTTACCTCTCCCAGGAGATATACTGAAAGAGCAAAATCTCTGCATGCCATGTGCCAATTCAGTCTTTTCTTTCAATGATAACTAGAACAGTTTACCTTTAGTTTTTAGCTTCTATTTTTTCTTGTTTCTCTTTGAGACACTTCTATTAATATTTGCCCCAGGTGACAATAAAGAGAAACTCTCATTGATCTGGAAGGTTCTAAGAAAGTCGTTGTGGATAATGCCACAGATTACAGCTCCTAATCAGTACTTCTATTTTTTCTCTTATTGTCTAATAGGAATTTGACTTTAAGGGGATATTTTTATTTCCCAAGAGAAATTCTTTAAATTTTTCTTAAATACGATAAGATAGCTGAAAATATTTGTTCCATTCTACCAAAAGAATACTTCCATTTTGGTAGAACATTATGAAATTCATGGCACATTATAGCTGCTCTTGAAGTCATTATTCAGTAACCTTGTTCTGAATTGGCTGTACCCTGACCCAACCAGGACAGCTTGGTGAAGATCCTTCAGTGCACTTCTCAAGGGCTGCACCAGCTAACGTTGACTGTCATTCATAGGAACCTCCTGCGAGTCACCTTCCAAAGTGCCTGAATGTTGAGGATGCAGCATGTCCTACTACGTCCACTGGACAAACACCAGGTCCCACTGGCTTCAATTAAGCCTGATTGTTGGCTGTAGTGTTTTTAAATTTCTCCTGGCAGTTTTGAAAAGCAGAGGCCTCACGTTTTGTTATAATTGCAGCAGGGTTCATGAAATTAAAGAAAAAAGTACTACAGAATCCCAGCTCTACCACTTAACTGTTGATGCAGCCTTGGGTGAGATACTTAACTTCTCCTTGCCTTGGTTTTCACATGTTTAAAATGGGGATAATACTACTTCACAAGGTTGTAAAGATTGAACTAGGTCATGTACATCAGCACTTAACACAGTACTGGGAACATGAGCTCTCACTTAATAGCAAATACAATGGTTTGAAGTTAAATACTATTCAGCCTTATGTTGTGTCTAATCTCTTGCCAGATTAGAGAGTATGATTGGAAAGTGTAACATTTGAGTGGGCAAACGTTTGGATTACTCTTCTAAATGTAAGTTGGGAATTAAAATGCAGCTATTTTATGATAAATGAAGGCAGAATCATATTGTAAACTACTTTCCAGATAAGCCAATGTATCCATTTATGTATGTATGTATGTATGTATGTATGTATGCTCAGTTGCTCAGTGATGTCCAACTCTTTGTGACCCTATGCACTATAGTCCACCAGGCTCGTCTGTCCATGGGATTTTCCAGGGAAGAATACTGGAGTGAGTTATAGCCCATTCTTCTTGCACTTTGGGCTTTGATTTTCAAAAATTTTCAAGAAATAGTTCTTCATTGGAAAGAAGGAAGGAAGGAGATGGATAAAGGAGGGGAAAAGGTGATTTTAAAGTATTTATTTTTATCTAAAGATTTACAACAGAGAATTTTTAAGTCAGTTCAGTCACTCAGTCATATCCAACTCTTTACGACCCCATGGACTGTAGCACACCAGGCTTCCCTGTCCATCACCAGCTCTCAGAGTCTGCTCAAACTCACGTCTGTCAAGTAGGTGATGCCATCCAATCATCTCATCCTCTGTCATCCCCTTCTCCTCCTGCCGTCAATATTGCCCAGCATCAGGGTCTTTTCCAATGAGTCAGTTCTTGGCATCAGGTGGTCAAAGTATTGCAGCTTCAGCGTCAGTCCTTCCAATGAATATTCAGGACTGATTTCCTTTAGTATTAACTAGCTTGATCTCCTTGACCCAAGGAGTCTCCAAGGGACTTTCAAGAGTCTTCTCTAACACCACAGTTCAAAATCATCAATTCTTTGGTGCTCAGCTTTCTTTATGGTCCAGCTCTCACGTCCATACATGAGTACTAGAAAAAGCATAGCTTTGACTAGACAAATCTTTGTTGGCAGAGTAATGTCTCTGCTTTTCAATATGCTGTCTAGATTGGTTATAGCTTTTCTTCCAAGGAGGAAGTGTCTTTTAATTTCATGGCTGCAGTCACCATCTGCATTGATTTTGGAGCCCAAGAAAATAAAGTCTGTCACGGTTTCCATTGTTTCCCCATCTATTTGCCATGAAGTGATAGGACCAGATGCAATGATCTTAGTTTAATGAATGTTGAGTTTTAAGCCAACTTTTTCACTCTCTTCTTTCACTTTCATCAAGAGGCTCTTTAGTGCCTCTTTGCTTTCTGCCATAAGGGTGGTGTCATCTGCATATCTGAGGTTATTGATATTTCTCCTGGCCATCTTGATTCCAACTTGTGCTTCGTCCAGTCTGGGATTTTGCATGATATACTCCACATATAAGTTAAATAACCAGGGTGACAATATACAGCCTTGACGTACTCCTTTCCCAATTTGGAACCCATTTGCTGTTCCATGTCTGGTTCTAACTGTTGTTTCTTGACCTACATACAGATTTCTCAGGAGGTAGGTAAAGTGTTCTGGTATTCCCATCTCTTGAAGAATTTTCCAGTTTGTTGTGATCCACACAGTCAAAGGCTTTGGCATAGTCAATTAAGCAGAAGTAGATGTTTTTCTGGAACTCTCTTGCTTTTTCAATGATCCAATGGATGTTGGCAATATGATCTCTGTTTTCTCTGCCCTTTCTAAATCCAGCTTGAACATCTGGAAATTCTCAGTTCACGTACTGTTGAAGCATAGCTTAGAGAATTTTGAGCATTACTCTGCTAGTGTGTGAGATGAGTGCAATTGTGCAGTAGTTTGAACATTCTTTGGCGTTGCCTTTCTTTGGGATTGGAATGGAAACTGACCTTTTCCAGTCCTGTGGCCACTGCTGAGTTTTCCAAATTTGCTGGCATATTGAGTGCATCATGTTTTAGGAATTGAAGTAGCTCAGCTGGAGTTCCATCACCTCCACTAGCTTTGTTCGTAGTGATGCTTCCTAAGGCCCACTTGACTTCACATTCCACGATGTCTGGCTCTAGGTAAGTGAGCACACCATCATGATTATCTGGGTCATGAAGATCTTTTTTTGTATAGTTCTTCTGTGTATTCTTGCCACTTCTTCTTAATATCTTCTGCTTCTGTTAGGTCCATATCGTTTCTGTCTTTTCTTGTGCCCATCTAGGAGGAGAGTGAAAAAGCTGGCTTAAAACTCAACATTCAAAAAACTAAGATCATAGCATCCGATCCCATTACTTCATGCAAATAGATGGGGAAACAATGGAAACCATGACAGACTTTATTTTCTTTGGCTCCAAAATCACTGCAGATGGTGACTGCAGCCATGAAATTAAAAGACACTTCCTCCTTGGAAGAAAAGCTTATGACCAACCTACACAGCATATTAAAAAGCAGAGACATTACTTTGCTGACAAAGGCCTGTCTAGTCAAAGGTATACTTTTTCCAGTAGTCATGTATGGATGTGAGAGCTGGACCATAATGAAAGCTGAGCGCCAAAGAACTGATGCTTTTGAATAGTGGTGTTGGAAAAGACTCTTGAGAGTCCCTCTGACTGCAAGGAGATCCAACCAATCCATCCTAAAGGAAATCAGTCCCAAATATTCACTGGAAGTACTGATGCTGAAGCCCTAATACTTTGACCACCTGATGCCAAGAACTGACTCATTGGAAAAGACCCTGATGCTGGACAATATTGACAGCAGGAGGAGAAGGGAATGACATAAGATGAGACGGTTGAATGGTGTCACCAACTCGATGGACATGAGTCTGAGCAGACTCAGGAGTTGGTGATGGACAGGGAAGCCTGGCGTGCTGCAGTCCATGGGATCGCAAAGAGTCGGACTTGACTGAGTGACTGAACTGAACTGAACTTGCATGAAATATTCCCTTGGTATCTCTAATTTTCTTGACAAGATCTCTAGTCTTTCCCATTCTATTGTTTTCCTCTATTTCTTTACATTGATCACTGAGGAAGGCTTTCTTATCTCTCCTTTCCATTCTTTGAAACTCTGCATTCAGATGGGTATATCTTTCCTTTTCTCCTTTGCCTTTGGCTTCTCTTCATTTCTCAGCTATTTGTAAGGCCTCCTCAGACAACCATTTTGCCTTTTGCATTTCTTTTTCTTGGGGATGGTCTTGTTCCCTGTCTTCTGTACAATGTCACAAACCTCCGTCCATAGTTCATCAGGCACTGTGTCTATCAGATCTAATCCGTTGAATCTATTTGTCACTTCCACTGTACAATTGTAAGGGATTTGATTTAGGTCATACCTGAATGGTCTAGTGGTTTTCCCTACTTTCTTCAATTTAAGTCTGAATTTTGCAATAAGGAGCTCATGATCTGAGCCAGAGTCAGCTCCCAGTCTTGTTTTTGCTGGCTTTATAGATCTTCTCCATCTTTGGCTGCAAAGAATATAATCAATCTGATTTTGGTATTGACCATCTGTTGATGTCCATGTGTAGCCTCATCTCTTGTGTTGTTGGAAGAGGGTATTTTCTGTGACCAACACATTCTCTTGGCAAAACTCTGTTAGCCTTTTCCCTGCTTCATTTTTTACTCCAAGGCCAAATTTGCCTGTAACTCCAGGTATCTCCTGACTTCCTACTTTTGCATTCCAGTCCTCTATGATGAAAAGGACATCTTTTTTTAGTGTAAGTTTCGAAGGTCTTGTAGGTCATCATAGAGACATCGTAGAGAATTTTTAAAGGTCCTATTTAATCATTGCCAATATCATTTTTTAAGGAGATCATTTTAATGGGATACCGTTCTCATGATTGTATTAATTGCTTACCATGAAACAGTGGCTGTATGTTCGTAAATAGCTTTCAAGCCGTCTCCAAACAGTCCCTGTCAAGACACTTGGTTGTTCTTGTCCCAGAAGTTCCATTTCCAGAATTATTTAATATTTGGGTCAAAAACACAAACATAGCAAATTAACTTTAAACTTGAAAATTCAAAGTTGGTTTCTTCTAGCAGGTCACTTGATTGATAAGTGAAATGTAGTGGTGGTTCTGAGGGGAAAACAAAAGATTAAGACCAAGAAGGAAGATCATTACAGTAAAACTGAAGGCCATTTTGCCAATTATTTTCAACAAACAAGATAATGGGCATCTGTAGATTATAGTCTACGTTCTCAGTCTCTCATTTGGAGCAGGACAATGGAGAGCGATGGGAAAGGAGTCGTTTGTGGAAGGCAAGGAGAACAGCAGGGGGTTCTGAGTGATGAGGCTGGTTTCACAGGCCTGGGAGGAAACAATACTGATGTCAGAGCCGGTGGGGGACATTGTGAATGTTTTGGCTCTCAGAAAGAAACTTTAGAACTGAGCAATAAAGAAAGAAAAATTCTTTTCAGAGACGACATAAATGACATGGTAGTTAACTTCAGAAATGTCTGAAAAGTAATATGAAATATATCAAAGATACATAAATAAAAATGGGGTCATCTTAGGCTGATGACCTGTTTCTGGTATTTGCACTCTCTGATTTGGTAGGAAATGCTGTAGTGAGTTTTTGCTGTAAAAAAAAAAAAAAATTAAGTTCTTTAACTTTTGTTTTTATTCCAACTGAAAAATAAAAGTGCCCTTCTGCATGTTCCTAACTCCTTGAAATGACCTAATGTGAGAAGCATCCCTCTGTGACAGGAAACTGAATGACCATACTTGTGTTTTTACAGATACATTCAGCATTCTTAATGCACGTTAGCTGCTACAAGCCCAGGAGAGGGTTTAGAATAGGATTTGTCCTTGAATTATCTCCTGGGGCTCAGTAAAAGCAGTAAATTACTAGCAGATGTCGTAGACACAACAAAACCACTGCATGGTACCCACAGTCCCATTCTCTCAGTCTGAACACCGGGTGGACTCAGATCCTCTTGTATTGGTCTTCCCTCACCATGCAGAAGGGCTTCTCAGCCTCCAAGGGCCATCAATTTATCAGACAGTCTGCTCCTGGATCACATCCAGATGTTATTGCTCCTTCCTCTGCGAGAGTCCGATTGCCTCTCTGGAGCATGTCTGTCCCACCTTTTTCCAACACACCAGTTGGAGGAAGGCATGGCAGCCCATTCCAGTATTCTTGCCTGGAGAATCCCCATGGACAGAGAATCCTGGCAGACTATAGTCCATGGGGTTTCAAAGAGTCAGGCATGACTGAGTGACTAAGCACAGTCTGATAATCAGACTTCTTTGAAGATGGGGTGTGCAAAAGTGCCTCTGGGATAATACTTAAGTGTATTTGCTTCTTGTATGCACATGGGCCCTGGATTTTCTTGCTTGAATAATGTTTTTGAAAGTTGTTTGGACCAGCCCAAACCATAAGACTTGAATTTATCTATGGATACTGAGCTTATCTGTCTTCCAGCATATCCTTTTTGGGGCATTTCCTACCATTTTGGTGAGGCTTTTCTAGTAGAGATTTTCTAGGGATCCAAGATGGCCTCTGTGGTCAAGCAGTTTGAATGGGAACAGGTTAGCTGTGTCCATTCTACACTTCCAAACAAAGCAGAGACTAATCCCTCCAGAGGAATACATTTGTCTTATGGGTTAGGAGTAAGCCCAGGTCTTCAACCATTCTAAGATGGACTACCCACTGATATACCACTGAATGGATGAACCACCTTTTCTTTTTGGCCTCTCTGCTCATTCTAGCCACAAACATTCCCAGCACTCCGTATCACCAGAATCTCCACAAATCAAAATGGGCTAGGTATTCACTATTTATCAGAAGAGAGCAGATATCAGCTTCAAGGTTTGGAAAAGGGCTACAGTGAGATGCCCAAATAAGCGAAAGTGCTTAGGACTTCCCTGTTCCCTGCATGATCTCAAAAGTCCCTGTTAGATCTAAAACTGTATGACTTTTGTGTTCCAGTTGAGGAGAAGATGGCAGAAACAGGTTGCAAAAATGAATAGGCAACTGCCAATAGCTACACATTGTACAAACTGAATGGATACAACCAATTCAATAAATATGTTGAACACTTACTATGAGCCACCTCTGGTTTAGGGGCTGGAGATAGAACAGCACCCACCCTCACGGAGCCTTCATTCTAGTGGGCTGAAGGGATGTGAGTGCTCCCAGGACCCACGTGACCCCCACAGCCCTCACTGCTCCTTCTTGGAGGCTCTGTGCCCTTTATTCTCCTGAAGCAGGGGGATACAGCCTGAGAAGCACACTCACCAGACAGTTACCTTCATAAGCAAACCCAAATTGACTCTAGTTTTCTCTTCCTTGCCCTCTTGTTTGATATCTGCATTTTAAACCACTTTCGTGTCTGCTTAATTCTTTATTCCAGCACTATATTCATGTCAAGTCAAAACGGAAATAGAACATGCATGTGGGATTGTCTGAAACTGGATCCTAATTATTTATCGTCACCTTTCTTAGTTTTTTATTTAGTTGGTAGGACTGTTTATACATTTTTGGATGTGCTTATCACTGATACTCTATTTGGCCTTATTTATAAAAACCATAGAAAAAAACACATTTTCTTCCCTAATTTTTCTGATATTTTCATCTTAGTCATTCCAAGTGGCAAAAGAATAACATCAATCATAGCAAGCCATTATTTGCTGAGCTCTTACTGTATACTAAATGTGGGTCAAAAGCATTTGACCTCATCATCCCTCATCAGACCTTAGGAAACTCTTTGAGGCAGATGCTATATAACATGTCCTTTTATAGCCCTGAGACGTTACATGGTTAGTAGAAAATATTTTTCAAAGGGTATCTCAAGGGGATTCTGATATTGTCGTATGTTGCATTCCAGTTTCAAATCTCAGTTTTCTTATTATGACTTTTGAGTAGTTTGAGTTAAAATGAGAAATAATATCACACAGGAACAGAACCAGAGTTCGATTCGGCCGTCGTTCTGCCTCAGACTATTGCTATTTTCACAAAATAAGAGTGTTTCCTTACGCTGTCACTCAAAGGTTCAGAATGTGGTTTCTCCATCAAGTGAATTAGATACTTCTTTGCATGTGAAAAGCAGTATCTGGATCTTATGTAGCTAAAGCACATATAGCACTTATCACATATATTTTAAGATATTTGTGTACATTTTTATCATCCCTCTAAGAGATGAGCTCCATGCAATCTTAGACTATGCCTTTCTTAAGCTCTGAAGCCCAATGCTGTACACGCGCTGGCATACAATGAATATTAGTTGAATCCACAAACTTTAGAAAATGCCCAAAGTACTCTAGCTTCCTTTAGTAGCTAATTATAAATCCATTTACTCACTGAAATGATCTTTGAAGCTTTTTTCCAGCTTGTATCACCTCTCAACAAGTAGTAGAAATTTCCTATCCATTGGGTAAAGTTGTGCTTACTTTTATTTTTTGTCAAAATATTTCCTTCAAATTTCTTAGAGTCATAATAACAGCATTTAAAAGCAGTGTCTTACCTTCATCATACTGTTTTTTAATGATTCTTTCATGTTTTTAGGAAGGTGATGTCTGGCCCAATTCATCAGCTGAAATCACTGTGTATTTTAATCCCCGGGAAGCCAAGCTCTACCAGCAGACCGTCTACTGTGACATTTCAGGTAAAGACTTCCTTCATGTGGTAAATTCAGGTTACCAAATGCCCAGAGCATAAAGTGATAAAATGCTGTGTGTGTGAGAATATTGGGGTTTATGTGCAGTACATGATATCAGGAGGAGAATAATAGAGGCAAGTTATGCACTTCATACTTCTTTCTGGAACAGATCAAACTTTGAAGTACCTTATAATTGTGGTGTGCTGGGTGGGGATGGAAAACCACGGATCTAGGTTACCCCTTGATTTTTAAGAGCAGTAAGAATATTAGTTGGAATTCTCTTGCTTTTTCTATGATCCAAGCAAGAGAATTCCAACTAATATTCTTATTGCTCTATAAATCAAGGAATAATTTGGATCATAGAAAAAGCAAGAGAATTCCAGAAAAACGTCTATTTCTGCTTTACATGCTAAAGCCTTTGACTGTGTGGATCACAACAAACTGGAAAATTCTTCAAGAGATGGGAATACCAGAACACCTTACCTGCCTCCTGAGAAATCTATATGTAGGTCAAGAAGAAATAGTTAGAACTGGACATGGAACAGCAGATTGGTCCAAATTGGGAAAGGAGTACATCAAAGCTGTATATTGTCACCCTGCTTATTTAACTTATATGCAGAGTATGTCATGTGATATGCTAGGCTGGATGAAGCACAAGCTGGAATCAAGATTGCCAGGAGAAATATCAATAACCTCAGATATGCAGATGACACCACCCTTATGACAGAAAGCAGAGGAACTAAAGAGCCTCTTGATGAAAGTGAAAGAGGAAAGTGAAAAAGCTGGCTTAAAACTCGACGTTCCGAAAAGTAAGGTCATGGCATCTGGCTTCATGGCAAATAGATGGGGAAACAGTGCAAACAGTGACAGACTTTATTTTTCTGGGCTCTAAAATCACTGCAGATGGTGACTGCAGCCATGAAATTAAAAGATGCTTCTTCATTGGAAGAAAAGCTGTGACCAACCTAGACAGCATATTAAAAAGCAGAGACATTACTCTGCCAACAAAGGTGCATCTAGTCAAAGCTATGGTTTTTCCAGTAGTCATGTATGGATGTGAAAGTTGGACCATAACGAAAGCTGAGCACTGAAGAATTGATGCTTTTGAGCTGTGATGTTGAAGAAGACTCTTGAGAATCCCTTGGACTGCAAGGAGATCCAACCAGTCCATCCCAAAGAAGATCAGTCCTGAATATTCATTGGAAGGACTGATGCTGAGACTGAAGCTCCAATATTTTGGCCACCTGATGTGAAGAACTGACTCAGTTGAAAAGACCCTGATGCTGGGAAAGATTGAGGACAGGAAGAGAAGGGGATGACAGAGGGTGAGATGGTTGGATGGCATCATCGACTCATTGGACCTGAGTTTGAGCAAGCTCCAGGAGTTTGTGATGGACAGGGAAGCCTGTCCATGGGGCTGCAAAGAGTTGGACATGACTGAGTGTCTGAACTGAACTGAACTGAAGAATATTAGTAGTAATAGCAGTATTTGCTCAATAGTAATAGTATTTGTTGCTCAATCATATCTGACTCTTTGTGACCCCATGAACTGTAGCCCTCCAGGCTCCTCTGTGCATGGGGTTCTCCAGGCAAGAATGCTGGGGTGGTTTGCCATTCCCTTCTCCAGAGGATCTGCTTGACCCAGAGATTGAACCTGGGTCTCCTGCATTGCAGGCAGATTCTTTACCATCTGAGCTACAGGGAAGTCCCAGAGTAAGAATATTACTTGACACAAATTCTCACAATGTTATGTTTTATTCTTTTTATAGTATTTGGATAGTTAATTTTTTCCTTTTTAAGTTTTTATCAGAATAATGCATGCCAAGTGAGATGGGAAGGCAGCCTGGCAGTGGCCAGAGCCACAAAGGGGGTTTTCTGGTAGGGTGGCAACCTGATGGCTTCAGGAGATTGGATACATACAGAGGAGTTAGGCAAAAAAGTAAGTATATTGAGGATAACAAGAGCTAGTAATTTTCACTCTCAGAGAAGGGAAATAGAGATATGGGAGGGAGCAAGCCTAAGATGAGCCCTTTGGTATTGGAATGGAATGGTAGATGTCATCTTAGTTAATACCAGCAGTAATAGAGCAAATCAACCTCATATAGCACCTGCTAGGATGCAGTGGAAACACAGCATCTCTTCAATGATATTAAATACTTACTTGGGTCTAATCACAAGGAAGCATCAGACTAACCCAAGTTGAAGGACAAAACATGATGACATCTGGGTGCAACATGTGAACCTGGATTGGATCCTTTGCTACAAAGGACATTATTGAGAGCAAAGGAATATATAGAAGTTCTTTGTACTACTATGGAGAGTTTTATGTATTTTAAAAATGTTTCAGAATTTTTTTTAAAAAAAGCTGATATCAATAAATAAGTAAAAATACATTATAGTAAGATTATAAAGCTAAATAATAGTCTTATTTCTTCAGTACTGCTTTCCAAGAAATACTTTTAGCTGTTTCTTGCTTATATGGCTATTTGTTGATTTATTAACTTCACATACTACTTTTGAGTGCTCAATATGAAAAATGAGGATTTAGTTCACTTCTATCTTCTCTACCCATTCCTGGACTTAATAGATTGGAATTTACATGCAGTAAAATTCACTCTTTTTTGATATACAGTTCTGTGAACTTTGGCAGACGTAAACAGTGATGTAGCCACCGCCAAAGCAAGCGTAGAATATCTCCACCACCCAGTAAAATTTCTTCATGCCCCCCTTTGCAGACAATTCTACCCCCCACCTTAATCCCTGGCAACCCAATTATTTTTATTATATTTATTTTGTTTTATGAGGTTTATTTATAGTCTTAAATAGCCTTTACTTATATATTTAAAACTATAACTTTGTGTCCATCACCTCTACAATATCCTTGGATGAGTTGTCGCCCACTGCGGTTCTCCCTCTTCCGTGAGTTGTTCTGCTTTTGTGTTGTCATGGTTGATAACCACATTCACGTCTTCTGTTTTGTCTGTATAAATTTTATACACTGAAGGGCCAAACTGTACTCTGGGATTACATTTTATCCTCTATTGGTTGAGTGTTCTGACCTTAAGTTGCTCAAAGAATGTCCCTAAGGTCTGAATCGTGTAGATTCTCTTTCTTGACTGTCCACCACCTTCTCACAACTATACCTCATTTTAACTCACTTCATAATTGACTTGACTCTTCTGTACAGTTTTTGGTACTTTCCTCCCTGTGGTTCCTAATTCCTCATTTTTATAATTTGTATCTAAATTTAGGGTTCATGGTTTTCTTTTCCTTAAAGATATTTCCTCAGAGCCCGTCAGCTTTCTATTCTAATTTAGGTCATTTACTTTTTGCACAGTTTTTATCCAGGAGTTGTTGTTCTTTTTTTTAAATTTCCATGTGCGTTCCATTAGATCTTTTGACTCTCATTTTACTCAAGTAATTTCCTCAAAAGGGGTATCTAGATGGGAGACTTTGATCCTTGCATGCAAGAAAATGTCTCCTTCTCCCTCCATACCCACTTGATGGGATTTTCAGGTGGCGCCTCAGATAAAGAACCTGCCTGCCAGTGCAGGAGAGTTAAGAAACACGGGTTCGATCCCTGAGTCAGGGAGATCCCCTGGAGGAGGGCAGCAAACCACTCCAGTATTCTTGCCTGGCAGGCTACGGTCCATAGGGTCGCGAAGAGCTGGGCACAACCTGCACGCACGCACCCATTTGATAGTTCAGCTGACTAGAATTCTAGGTTCAGAATAATTTCTCCTCAGAACTTGGACCCTGTGCCAAATTTATTATAAAAATGCAGAAGCTTGAAGTCACTCAATTCTCATTCTTTTATAGGTGGCCTGGTATTTCTCTCTCATATTTTCTAGGGTTTTCTTTTTGTATTTGGGATCTGAAATGTTGTGAAAGTATGTCCAAGAGTAAGTTTTTCTAGTTCATTCTCCTCAGCTATCTATGGGCCAAGTCTGATGACTCGTATGTTACTTCAGCTCTGGGAATGTTTTTTTTTTTTAACATACTTTCTTCTATCTTTTTTCATTTTATTCTTTTGGGAATTTTAACGTTCCAAAGTTAAACATACAGAACTGATCATCTTGTGTCAAAGAATAAGATTTCAATCCTCTAACATGAATAGTAAATGATATTAGACGCCATTTAAAGCATTAAATAAGGATGCCCAGAGAAATACTGACATTAATCAGTCAGAAAAATCCACATAGCTTGTATCTTGCATTCATAGGACTCATCCCAGTGTTTTCTGGTCTGTGATTGTCTATTTGTATATAAGAATAAGAAAATGGGCTTAATTTTCAGGATAGCTTGTGCTACTTACCTCTTTGTAGGTCTCCCGGGAATATGGCTGTGGTGGTTATTTTAAACTTGGAGAGAGAGTAATAAGAGTGCACAATCATTAGTATCCCCAAGTGCAAAAATTCCACTATTCTGTTATAACCAGCACGTTTCCAGTCCATATCTATACAGTCACTCTTCTCTTTGTGTACAGGGGTCAGGCGGTTTAGAATGGGCTGCCCAACCCAAGACTGTGCCATTTTCCACTTACCCTAGGTGGGTGTCCGTTCCTGATATTTCCCTCACTTCTCCTGGATGTAGCCATCACCTTGACTTTTATGATAGTCTTTTTCTTATTTTCGTGTATTACCACCTGTGTATTCATTCCTAAGCAAAACAGTATAGTTTTACCCATTTTAAAAAATTGTGTGTCTTACTCTGTTAGTACTTGAAAGATAAAGCCACTCAGTAAATACTGATTAAATGAATGAGCAGATAAGTGAAAAAAAATGAATGAATGAATGAGTGAATGAATCCTAGTTTGATCCAGTCTCTCCCATGCCTATGGACGCAGGATTCTCAAAATGGCACTAGGATGAATGTAGAACGGACTGCAAATTTCTGGATTGACCTGTCTGTTTCCATGCTTCAGATCAGCATCATCTACCCCAAACTTCTTAGTGGATCTGGAGGAAATGTTGGTACATCAGTGTTCAGACATAGGCTGGAAATGGTCCAGTGGCCCCCACATCACAGGTGCTGGGATCTCCCTCCCATCGATGGCTCCCCTGGGATGTCATTGTGCTTGGCCTTATTCCAGGGGGCTGGCTGCTCTCCAGGAGGTTCCCAAACATTACATAACTAATTGTATTTATCTATTGTTTTCTTTGCAATTCTGAATTCTGCCACAGAATTCACATCCTGGGTAAAGTGAATGGTGTAATTTTCCATCTGCATGACATTCTTTTTTATTTTGTTAGTGATTTATTTAAAGATATGATTGCCAGGAAAGGGTTTTGTTTGCATAGTAATTCCATATTATCTTCTCTGTAAATTCCATGCAATTCTGTGTGTCTTTTCAAGGGCTGGTGCTGATTCCTTACTATTATCTTCAAAGGGTTGGTGAAACCTCCTGATTTTAGGTCACTAAGAAATACTTCTTAGGCAAATAGAAAAACTCCTTCCCTTGCTTTAATTTTGTTTTCGTATATGGTTTGAGCACATAAAAGGAAAAACATACAGATATGCTTTTCCTCATACTTTTTTACAGAAATGACAGCATACTTTACACAGTAGTTCTAACACTACTTTTTAAATGCTTCTTAGAGATTATTCCATAGCACTAAGTTTAAAAGGGTCATTCTTTTTCATGGTTGTATAGGAATTTTTTGTATTTGTATACCAAATTTTACTTTTAACTTTTTGTCACTGAGAAATAGAACACAGATTCAGAAATGTACATATTGTGTGCTGTGGTAGGCAGAGTAATGGCCTCCCCAAGACGTCCATGTCCCCAGTATCTGTGGATATTTTACATTGCATGGCAAAGGGGAATTAAGGTAGAAAATGGAATTTAGGTTACTATTGAGCTAACCTTAAGGTAAGGAAAATGTCCTGGGTGACTCAATCAATAATAGTCACAAGGGTCCTTAAATGTTCAAGAGGGAGGCTGAAATATCAGTCTCAGTGTCAGAATGCTGCCCTGTATGAAAGATTATACCAGCCATTTCTGGCTTTAAAGCTAGAAAGGCCAAAGAATTCATGCAGCCTCTAGGAAATAGGTAAGGCAAGAAAAGGTGTTTTTTCCTAGACCCTCCAGAGAGGAACACAGCCCTGCCAACACCTTGATTTTAAGCCAGTGAAACCCATTTTGGATTTGGACCTACCAGACTTTTAAGAGAATGTTTATATGTTAAGCCACTAAGTTTGTGGTAGTTCGTTGTAGCAGCATTAGAGAACTAATATACATGAAAGTACAGTGTAACAAATAATTACAGAGCATACATTATGTAATTGCCACCAAGATCAATAATAGAATATTTCAAACCTTTGTTAGGCTCCTGTGTGTTCCTCCCCCGTTACACTCCCTTCACTCCAACTTCCCCCTAGGTAATCATCATTTTCTCCTTCATGACTGTTATCTCCTTGCTTTCACTTATAGTTTATATTCCTGTGTATGTGTAGCTAAATATTACAATTTAGTACCGCCTGCTTTTGGAACGTACGTAATTGGAATCAATCTACATGTCTCATCCACGTTGTTGCTTGTAGCTCTAGTTGTGTTTCATCTTCATTGCTGTAAAGTATTCCCTTATGTGAATGTGTGTTCAGAGACAGGAAGTAGCAGGGAAGGCCGATGTCATTGGTCTTGAGGGAGGCCTCTTGGGATGCATGAAATTTAACCCCTATCTCCAACTGCAACTTTTTCTTCATTTGAAAGCTTCTATAACTGGGCACCACGAGTACAAAGATGCACAAAAGCTTAGCTCCGGCCCTCAGAAAGCATAGAACGGAGTGGGGGGGAACTGACACAGAAACTAGCAAGTATGTAATGCCATACAGTGAATGAATGAAAATTGTTGAAAAGAATAGCCCTGTCTTGCAGTTTTCCTGGAAGGTCCCAGAGAAAGTGACCCTTGAAATATTTGTTAGTCAAGTGGAAAAAAATGGAGGGCCTCGGCATGACAGGCAGAGAAACACTTGTGAAAACACAGAGAAACACTATGTAAAAATGTGACGAGCCTGAGATGACAAAGAATTTTAAGTTCTTGAGGTGTGAATCAGAGAGAAACAGAGACTTGGGAAGGGACAGGCGGGGGCAGGAAATGAAGCTGGAAGCTGGTATATAGTAGGTGGGAACCAGTTCTCAGAGGCCTGCCCTTGACTGGCTGACTAAGCTCAGACTTCATCCTCAGGGAGCGGGGAATCACTGAAGGGCTCTAAGTGGGGAATGACCAGCTCAGACCTGAATATGGCAAGTATAACATCATTAAAACCTTTTCAGTTAATCTGATACTGAATTTTTTTCATTTAAAATTTTCAGATTTTCTTAGAAGTGGTTAAACCTGTATATTAGATATTTATAAAGACTTGCACTCCAGTACTGTTGCCTGGAAAAACCCATGGATGGAGGAGCCTGGTAGGCTGCAGTCCATGGGGTCGCTAAGCGACTGAGCAACTTCACTTTCCCTTTTCACTTTCATGCATTGGAGACGGAAATGGCAACCCACCCCAGTGTTCTTGCCTGGAGAATCCCAGGGACGGGGGAGCCTGGTGGGCTGCCATCTATGGGGCTGCACAGAGTCGGACACGACTGAAGCGACTTAGCAGCAGCAGCAGCAGCTTATGGTTTGATCTAGGTCTCAAAGCTGATCTTTCATCCATCTTGACTTTCCAGTGGAATGTGAAAATACCTAATTTAAAGATTACCCTTAAAAAAACAAAAAACTTGAAGGGAAACCACACATATTTGATTTGAATCACCATATGAGAACTTCAAAGGAAGTAACAGTTTCTGATTTAAACTGTGAAATATATTGCTAGAGAACATGGTTAATGGGTGCTTCAGAGTCAAATTCAGAAAAGCAACATGGTGAAAGTGACTCCAGATGTACCCAATTCCTTGAAAGGCCCAATTAAGGTGAAACCTCATTGTCTGTTTTCACTCTGTGCATCCCAAGAGAAACATCTGAGTTTTTAGCACAATTTGGGACTTTTGAGGTTTATCCTAATTAAACTAAAGAATGGAGGTTTAGGGAAGAGAAAGTTAAATTACTCAAGTCATTAAAAATGTTTTGGGCTTTTCACAGTATTGGTGGCTCAGTGATAAAGAATCTGCCTGCCAATGCAGGAGACATGGGTTTGAACCCTGTGACAGGAAGATCCCCTGGAGAAGGAAATGGCAACTCACTCCAGTGTTCTTGCCTGGGAAATCCCATGGACAGAGGAGCCTGGCGGGCTATAGTGCATGGGGTCATGAAAGAGCCGGACATGCTGCTGCTGCTAAGTCGCTTCAGTCGTGTCCGACTCTGTGCGACCCCATAGACGGCAGCCCACCAGGCTCCGCCATCCCTGGGATTCTCCAGGCAAGAATACTGGAGTGGGGTGCCATTGCCTTCTCCGGAGCCGGACATGACTGAGCGACTAACACTTTCACTTTCATGTGAGTGATACTCTACATAGTTGTAAGTTGTCTTTCTCAAAACTCATCAGATTGCACCCTGAGGATAATATAAGGTGCGTTATTCCTATGAATGTGAAATTATTTTCTTAATCAGCTACTTTAAATTACATTTTCTGTTATCAAATATTTCAAACATAAAAATAATGAACATAATGAGAATAATATGCCAGTATCTTTTATACGTACCCAAAGTTAAGAAAACTTGAACAAATAGAAATACTCATGGTTTTGGTCAGGAAAATCAACATTATAAATAAGTCAGTTCTCCCTGTAAATGTAATGTGATCCCAGTGATAATATCAGTAAGATGTTTGTTTTTTTTTTAATTAGGTTCATTCTAAAACTCCTTTAGAGAAGAAATAAATTCCTGATTGCCTAGAAAATTCAACAGGAATAATGTGGGAGGACTAGCTACACTATATAGTAAAATTTATTTAAAACCTATAGTAAATACAATTGTATGGTTCATGAACATGAAGAGAAAGTAACCGTCAAATCAATGTTTATTTTTATTTTCATCCTTATTAATCATCATCAGTAACAGCAGCGTGTCCTTATCCCCTAAAATCCTATCCTCCCCCAAATCGGTATGTCCCAGTGTCCTATGTGAGCAAAATAAAAACCCTCATTTGCTTAAGTCACTTTGCTGTATTTATCTTTCGATGCATAACAAACTACCCTCAATTTAGTGGTTTAAAACAACTAGCAATCACTTATTTTGCTCATAGATCTGTGATTTAGGATTCAGCAAGGGCAGCGCTCTTTGCTCCACATGAGGACAACTAGGCAAGCTTAAAAGTAGAGGCTGATAGCATTTTTTAGCTCATCCATATCTGGCACTTGATTTCAGTTGTTGGCGGGGCCCTCACCGGGTTCTGTTTGCTGCAAGCCCTATTGTGGCCTCTCCATGTGACTGCTTACTTCCTTGAGGCATGAACAGTGGACTCAGTTGTTGAGACGAGAAATCTCCTGCAGTCTAATTGCCATTTCTTTTGGTTATCTGTCTTTTTTATCAGATTAATATTAAGAATTACTTTATGCTTTGGTGTTCTACAGTTTCACCTAGATGGATTTACCTTAGTTACCCTACTTCAAACTTGGTATGCTTCTTTAATATAAGTACCTTTCATCAATTCTGGAAAATTCTCAGCAGTTATCTCTTCAATGTTTTATCTCATTATCTCAGTTTTCTCCTGGAAATTCTTTTATATGTATATTTTTCCCATGGAATCAAAAAATCTTTTCACTTCTCCTTTATATATTTTTTCTTTTATTCCCCCTGCAATTAAAGCACAGAGTTTTAACCACTGGATCATCAGGGAAGTTGCTCCTTTACATGTTTTCCTTGTATGATACATTCTGGGTTTTCTCTAAGATTTTTATTCCAGTTGACTCTTCAGCTATTTCTACTCCATTTATCTATTTAGTTTTTATTTCATCAATTTGGCGTTTCAGTTTTAGAAGTTCTATTTGGTTTTAATACTTTCATTTATCTCCTTCACATGGTTTCTATTTCTTCATCTATGTCTTTAAAGATTTTGAGAATGCTACATGTTAGACTTTTCTATTATCTCAAACTTTTGGAATACTAATTTACATGTTTGTGGTAACCCCTGCTTTTCCTCGTATTGAATTGATTCTTCAGATGACTTGAAACATAGGTGTTGTTACCTCATCTTTAGCATGTGCTGTGGAATGAATGTTTGTGTCCCTATCCCCTCACTCCCAAATTCATATTTTGAAATATAGTACTCAATGTGATGGTAATTGGAGGGTAGTACCTTTGGATGTGATTAGGACATGAGGGCAGACTCTTCATGAACTCTTTATAAAAGAGACCCCAGAAAGCTCCCTTGTCCCTTCTTCCATGTGAGTGAGAAGATAGCATCTGTGAACCAGGAAGCAAGCTCTCACCATACACTGAATCTGCCAGTATCTTGATCTTGGAGCTCCCAGCCTCCAGAACTGTGAGAAATAAATGTTTGTTGTTTAACCCTCACAGTCTATGGTATTTTATTATAGCAACCCAAACAAACTTAAGACAGCATGAATACTAGATCATGGGTGGTCCTTCAGAACAATTTTTTATTTCTTCAAGACCTTGCAACTTTTATTTTCTCAGCTTCTAATTCTTTCACTTATGTTGCTGTTTGGTTGCCCAGTTGTGTCCAACTCTGCAACCCCAATGACACACCACGCCTCTCTGTCCCTGTCCATCTCCCGAAGTTTGCCCAAGTCCATGTCCATTGCATTGGGGGATGTCATCCAGCCATCTCATCCTCTGATGCCCTCTTCTCCTTCTGCGCTCAATCTTTCACCTATCAGTTCAGTTCAGTCGGTCAGTTGTGTCCAACTCTTTGCGACCCCATAGACTACAGCTCACCAGGCTTCCCTGTCCATCACCAACTCCCAGAGCTTACTCAAACTCATGTCCATCAAGTTAGTGATGCCATCCAATCATCTCATCCTCTGTCATCCCCTTTTCCCACCTTCAGTCTTTCCCAGCATCAGGGTCTTTTCAAATAAGTCAGTTCTTCACATCGGGTGGCCAAAGGATTGGAATTTCAGCTTCAGTATCAGTCCTTTCATCTATAATATAGTGTAAATTTGAATCCTATACCTATACATGGGACTTTGAGTTCTTGCAGGGATGTCTTTCCCTTATTCAGAATACAAGGTAGAGGACAGGCTTCATCACTGCCTCCCTAGACCCATAGGTAGAATTTTTCTAGTTCCCTTTTTGGAAACAGTCATTCTTTCCAAGGTCCTGGACTTAGCAAGGATCTAAGTTCAGTTCCTCATTCCCTCCCAGATAAGAGCATAGCCATATGCCCTGTTTCTGTGAGGGTGCTTAAACTGAAGCCATTACATCATAAAATTGTATATACTTTACAAATCTCTGAGTTCTTTTTTTAATTTCTGAAAGTGAAGATGAAAATCAGTCACTAAGTTGTGTCTGACTCTTTGATGACCCCATTAACTGTAGCCTGCCAGGCTCCTCTGTCCATGGGATTTCCCAGGCAAGAATACTGGAGTGGGTTAACATTTCCTTTTCCAGGGGATCTTCCTAACCCAGGAATCAAACCCAGGACTCCTTCTTGGCACATGAGTTTTTTATTTCTAGCACCTGATAAATTCCTCTTTCTTCTTTTTAGACTTGGATAAGTATTAAAGCTACATGTTTGTAATACTTTTAATGAGTTCTTTTTTATTTAAAGTGGAAGGGTGTGCTGAGTCAGCTTACTCTGCCCTGTTGTCAGAAGTTAATGTAGTTAACAGTGTTTATATATTTCTTGAGGTAGCGTTCTTAGAGAATCTGCATTGAGTCACTATGGCTGCTCATTAAAAATGTGGGTTCTTGGGTTTCATCTATGTTTTATTGCATCGAAATCTGGAGACGGTGCTAGAGAGCATCTGTTTTATTGTGGACTAAAAAATAAGTGTGTAGCAAAGTTGCAGGAAATGATTTATATAGAGAGAAATCAATTGTGTTTCTAGATGGAGAACAATGGGAAATTGAATTTTTACAAAAGCAATATTCCTTACAAAAGCATTAAGAAATATGAATTACTTAAAGATAAACTTGACAAAAGATGTGGAAAACTGCAAAACATTGCTGAGAGAAATTAAAGACCAAATTGAATGAAGAACAGTACCTTGTTAATATGGGTAAATTAAAGATGAGGATGTCATTTTTCTCCAAAATTCATTTATAGATTCAGTGCAATTCAAATTAAGATCCAAGTTGCTTTTTTTTTTGAGAGAGAAATTGACAAACTCATTCTCAAATTCATATGGAAATGCAAAGAATCTAGAATCGTACCAAAACAACTTTGGGATAGAAGAATAAAGTTGGAAGGCTACTATGACTTGATTTCAAGACAACTTTAAGCTATGATGATCAGGATAGAGGCTTCCCAGGTGACTCAGTGGTAAAGAATCTACCTGCCAATGCAGGAGGCACAGTAGACGCGAGTTTGATCCCTGGGTTGGGAAGATTCTCTGAAGGAGGAAATGGCAACTCACTCTAGTATTCTTGTCTTTAAAATTCCATGGACTGACCCCTGATGTGTTACAGTCCATGGGGTTGCAAAGAGTTGGACATACCTAAGTGACTGAGCACGCACACAGTCAAGATAATCCGGGATAATATCCTCATCTCAAAATTCTTAATCACATCTTTTGTCATGTAAGATAGTATTCACCCTTTTGTGGTATGAGGTAATATTTATAGGTTCCAAGAATTAGGACATGGTAATCTTTGGGGCCATTATTTGGCCTACCACTGATCCTATGTTGGTGCCCAGTTGTTTTAGCTCTTTATACTATGTAGTCCATCTTTCCTACTGATTCTCAGCACCTGCTCTGTTATAAGTCAAATTTACATATATGTGTGCATTAATTGGAGAAGGCAATGGCACCCCACTCCAGTACTCTTGCCTGGAAAATCCCATGGATGGAGGAGCCTGGTAGGCTATAGTCCATGGGGTCGCCAAGAGTCGGACACAACTGAGCGACTTCACTTTCACTTTCCCCTTTCATGCACTGGAGAAGGAAATGGCAACCCACTCCAGTGTTCTTGCCTGGAGAATCCCAGGGATGGCGGAGACTGGTAGGCTGCCGTCTATGGAGTCGCACAGAGTCGGACACAACTGAAGCGACTTAGCAGCAGCAGCAGCAGTGCATTTATTCTGAGTTTTGTATTCTGTCTCCTCTGTTATTTTGCACTTTTTGCCCCAATACCACACTCTCCTAATTACAATGTATTTATAATAGGTTTTAATATATGAAAAGGCAAGTCCCCTCACTTAGTGTATCTTTAGAAATGTCTTGGTTAATATTGGCCCTTTGATTTTTACACTTAAATTTTATAAAGAACCATCAAATTCTACCTGCTGGCATTTTGTTTAGTAGCACATTAAAATTATAGATTTAGATCAGTTGGAGAAAACTTGGCAATTTTATAACATCGAGTCTTCCTTCAAAACATAACCTAGTTCTCCATTTATTTAGATATTTCTTAATATCTTTCAATCCCAAAGAAAGGCAATGCCAAAGAATGCTCAAACTACCGCACAATTGCACTCATCTCACATGCTAGTAAAGTAATGCTCAAAATTCTCCAAGCCAGGCTTCAGCAATACGTGAACCGTGAACTTCCAGATGTTCAAGCTGGTTTTAGGAAAGGCAGAGGAACCAGAGATCAAATTGCCAATATCCGCTGGATCATCGAAAAAGCAAGAGAGTTCCAGAAAAACATCTATTTCTGCTTTATTGACTATGCCAAAGCCTTTGAATGTGTGGATCACAATAAACTGTGGAAAATCCTGAAAGAGATGGGAATACCAGACCACCTGACCTATCTCTTGAGAAACCTGTATGCAGGTCAGGAAGCAACAGTTAGAACTGGACATGGAACAACAGACTGGTTCCAAATAGGAAAAGGAGGACGTCAAGGCTGTATATTGTCACCCTGCTTATTTAACTTATATGCAGAGTACATCATGAGAAACAGTGGGCTGGAAGAAGCACAAGCTGGAATCAAGATTGCCGGAAGAAATATCAATAACCTCAGATATGCGGATGACACCACCCTTATGGCAGAGAGTGAAGAAGAACTAAAGAGCCTCTTGATGAAGGTGAAGGAGGAGAGTGAAAAAGTTGGCTTAAAGCTCAACGTTCAGAAAACTAAGATCATGGCATCTGGTCCCATCACTCCATGGGAAATAGATGGGGAAACAGTGGAAACAGTGTCAGACTTTACTTTTTTGGGCTCCAGAATCACTGCTGATGGTGACTGCAGCCATGAAATTAAAAGACGCTTACTCCTTGGAAGGAAGGTTATGGCCAACCTAGATAGCATGTTTAAAAGCAGAGACATTACTTTGCCAACCAAAGTCCGTCTAGTCAAGGCTATGGTTTTTCCAGTGGTCATGTATGGATGTGAGAGTTGGATGGTGAAGAAAGCTGAGCGCCGCAGAATTGATGCTTTTGAACTGTGGTGTTGGAGAAGACTCTTGAGAGTCCCTTGGACTGCAAGGAGATCCAATCAATCCATCCTAAAAGAGATCAATCCTGGGTGTTCATTGGAAGGTCTGATGTTGAAGCTGAAGCTCCAATACTTTGGCCACCTCATGCGAAGGGTTGACTCATTGGAAAAGACCCTAATGCTGGGTAGGATTGGGGGCGGGAGGAGAAGGGGACGACAGAGGATGAGATGGTTGGATGGCATCACCGACTCAATGAACATGGGTTTGAGTAGACTCCGGGAGTTGGTGATGGACCGAGGGGCCTGGCGTGCTGCAATTCATGGGGTCGCAGAGAGTCGGACACGACTGAGCGACTGAACTGAACTGAATATCTTTCAGTAAAATTTTACAATTTGTTCCTTGAAGGTCTTAAGTATATTTTATTAGATTTATTCCTAGGTACTTTATATTTTTGTTGCTATTTTAAACAACATCTTAAAGTTAATTTTTGACTGTTGCTCTCTATAGAAATGCAGTTGATTTTTGTATATTAATTTGGTAACCATCAATCTTACTCTGTCATATTAATTTTAAAAAGTGTTTATAGATTCTTTAGGATTTTTCAGGTAAGGTCATCCTAAAATGTTAATAATGACTATTTGTTCTTTCCATTTATACATTTTCCCCATTTTTCTTGTCTCATTGCATAAGAATGGAGCTCAAGGATCATATTGAACACCTAGTATATCTTAGATGGCAGGATTTTGAAAGCCTATGGTTACATTTTCTGATGTTTGATACAATGCAGTCTAGTGCATTCACAGATTTTAGGGCTGGGAAAGAGGTTTTATAGCACATCTCCCTGCTTCTTACCTGTGAAACCAGGACACTGTAATCATAAATGAGAAGCTTCTCTATTTTAAAAATATTTTAATATTTTGATCTTCTGTTAAAGACTCTGTCCTTAAAGCTTTCTAGTTCCTGCAGGCTTGTCTACCTTGCTGCCTTTTGCCAAAACAAGAAAAATCCCTGCTTTGAAAATCTTGTGGAAATGTAGCATTTGTAATGTAACACTAAAATTTAAATTAACCTTGCAAATGCAAGTCTGGGTATTACTTTACTCCTATTCTGTGCTGGGTTAGGGAGATGGCTAGCTACAAATAAGACAGTCACCTTTGAAGTAATTAATAATTCCCAAAGAAACATTGGCTCACTGCTTTATTATAACACATCTCCTTTTTTTTTTTTAAAGGAAGGCAGTCAAGGTAACAGATTGGGAAAGCTTTAAGCCTGACAATAATGAATAGGCTTGCAGTTTATTCCACAATACATTTGCAGTTCTCTTTCTTTGCCATTCTGAAAGTTGGATCTCTGTCAAAATACTTTTCTCTTGACCAGGGAGTACACATCACTACCTTCACAATAGGTTTGAAGATTAAAACTCTAAAATAATGGAGTAGGGTAATAAGGTTTGGGCTCTTTGAAATTTTTACTGATGTTCTAGAGTGTTGTCAAACTAGCACTTGATCTGTACTTCCAAGGATCACATGGATTGGGGGAACCCATTGAATAAATCAACTGTCCCAAATATTGCTAAAATTGCTCTTGTTTCTTGTAATCAAAACAATCCTTGCCTAATGACCACTGTGTTGCCAAGCACTAGAGGCTGCTGCTGCTGCTAAGTCGCTTCAGTCGTGTCCGACTCTGTGCGACCCCATAGACAGCAGCCCACCAGGCTCCGCCGTGTATGGGATTTTCCAGGCAAGAACACTGGAGTGGGTTGCCATTTCCTTCTCCAGTACACTAGAGGGGACAGAGACAAATATATGTGTGTGCGTGTGTGTGTGTGTGTATACTCAGTTGTGTCTGACTCCGTGGACCCCATGGACTGTAGCCCTCCAGACTCTTCTGTCCATGGAATTTCCCAGGCAAGAATACTGGAGTGGGTTGCCATTTCCTCTCCTAGGGGATCTTCCTGACCCAAGGATGGAACCCATGTCTCCTGTGGCTCCTGCATTGGCAGGTGTATTCCTTACCACTGTGCCACCTGGGAAGCTCAGAGACAAATATCCTTGTTTTTAAGAGGATAGTCATGGAGAGAAGGTATTAAAGATACAGAACCTAAATTGCAATAGAAGACAATGAAACATAAAATATCACAAGGAGTTATAATGATGGTAATAAATTAATTAATAACCAATGTCACTTGGTTGTTCAAAATGAATTTGCTTTAATACTGAAAATTACATCTAATGGAGCATCAGAATTATTTCAGATGTTTAAAATGTTACACGCAGAGCAAATACATAATTTTTCCTTAAATAGCTTGAAATTACAGTGGTATAAATTTAAGGAAAACCTATTAAATTATCAAATGTTTAGAGCATTGATTTTTGAGGGAGAACATGGAGAGACAGAAACTATTCAACACTGTTAATACTGTTGATATTTATGTGTAAATTAATGCAACCATTCTGGAAGACAATATGGCCATTACTGTCAGACTATCACATGTGCATCCTTTTGTTCTGGCATTCTACTTCCAATTGTGGTGAACTGGGTAATTTAGATTAACTTCCTCAGTCTCTCTCACACATACACACAATCTCAGAGCAACTAAAAGAATAAAAGAACAAGAAAAAATACTTTTTTAAACTTGTTTAGAAAGCAAAAGACAGCTGCCAAGACACTGAAGGATTTGCAGGCCAAGATCCACGAGAAGAAAGAAACCAAAACAGTCAGATCTGGGAGGCCTCTTTATCCTTAGTGACACTGACATTTGGTCAGATACTGCAAAGACTGAAAAATTAAATGGAGTTAGGAAAGAAAACATAGGAGTTCATCAGATGCCCAAGGAGAAAGGGCCCTAGAAATCCCCCATGCGTAAAGGTGGGAGTCAGTAAAGTGGGGACTAGAAATAAGTCCTTAAAAGAACTAGAGCTCAGCTTTGGATCGTTTTTCAGGTATAGAATAGATTAAGATGCTTCTCCACCAAGGTTCCAAGAGATAATTAATCCCCAATGTTCTAAGGTATCTTTTATATATGAGAAATTTAACTTCTCTTCTGTATGTAGGATGGTCCTCACTACCCTTCTTGGTAGAGTTGAGAAAATAGTCACTTCAGTGATTTGGTGCAGGGCTTAATTCTGTCACAGAATCTTGCTACTAGTAGTTAGATTCGGTTATCTGGGATCACTAATATCTCCTAGTTACCACCCAGTTCCTGGAGGAAGATAACATCTTCTTAGGGTTTTAAATTATATCTACAGTTTCTCATGTACACTGATCAGCCCTCCATCAAAAATAACCAAGTATATAAGGAGGTAACACAATCTGATGGAATATTAAGATAAACAATGAGAACAAACCCATAGAGAGCCAAGTAATAGAACTTTTCAGACACCGATTTTTTTAAATGTTCTCACTGAAAACATCGAGCAGAGGCCTGGGAACTAAAAAAAAATCCAATAGGAAGTCTTGCACTGAAAAGCTGTGATGACAAATTAAGAACTCAGTAGATGAATTTAATAGCCTGTTAGGTACAGCCAGAGGTAGATTTTGTAAACTGGAAATTAGATAAAGAAAATAACCAGGACACTAAAGCATGTAAGGACAAAAGGCAGAAAAGAGCATAAGAACTGAGGGGAATGAGGCAAAAAGCTTGTGTGTGTGTATGTGTAAAGAAATGGGAAAATGGAGCATAAGCAATATTTGAAGAGATAAAAACTTTAAAATTTTCCAAATTGTCGAAAGATATTTGTCCATAGATTCAAGAAATGCAGTAAATCTCACAAAGGATAAATCCTAACCACGAGAATGTTATAGTAAAACTGCTAAAAAACTAACAAAATCTTAGTGGTCAGAGAAAAAAACATAATATCTCAAAGGAGCAATAAGACAATCAACTGAGTTCTCAACAAAAATGGTAGAAGACAAGAAAGAATAGCATGATGTCTTCAAAGTGCTTAAAGAAAATATAGGAAACTGATCATAAATGTATTCAATGACATTAATTATACTATATGTTGTAATGAGAAGTTGGAAACCACTTAAATATCCACAGAAGGGACTGGTTAAAAGTATTTAGTACATCTTTAGCTGATGATATGTAAAAACGTTCCAGATGTATTCAGTCAGTTCAGTTCAGTCGCTCAGTCGTATCCGACTCTTTGTGACCCCATGGACTGCAGCACGCCAGGCCTCCCTGTCCATCACAAATTCCCAAAGTTTACTCAAACTCATGTCCATTGAGTCAGTGATGCCATCCAACCATCTCAGCCTCTATCATACCCTTCTCCTCCCGCCTCCAATATTTCCCAGCATCAGGGTCTTTTCAAATGAGTCAGTTCTTTGCATCAGGTGGCCAAAGTGTTGGAGTTTCAGCCTCAGCGTCAGTCCTTCCAATGAATATTCAGGACTGATTTCCTTTAGGATGGACTGGTTGGATCTCCTTGCAGTCCAAGGGGCTCTCAAGAGTCTTCTCCAACACCACAGTTCAAAAGCATCAATTCTTCAGCACTCAGCCTTCTTTATAGTCCAACTCTCACATCTGTACATGACTACTGGAAAAACCATAGCTTTGACTAGACGGACCTTTGTTGGCAAAGTATTGTCTCTGCTTTTTAAAATGCTGTCTGTGTTGGTCATAGCTTTTCTTCCAAGGAGCAAGCATCTTTTAATTTCATGGCTGCAATCACCATCTGCAGTGATTTTGGAGCCCAAGAAAATGAAGTCTGGATTCTATTTCCTCTACATGAAAGAAGCTGCAAAGTGAGGGTCAGATTAGACTCCTGGACTCAGATCTGTTAATGCCCTGCCTCTTCCTAAATCTAGGAAAAATCAGTGTGAGCATGTCTCTTGGAATCCCATGTCAACTCTCATCTTATGGTCATATTTTAGAGACCATTTCTCTTTGATTTAGAGAAATTATTTTCCTTTATAAGAAATTTAAGGATACAGTTAAGATATGGGGTTAAATTAAAAAAAATTTTCTTTTTTGGTGCCAGAAGATCAGTCTCACTTGCAATATAAGCTGTCCTCTAAAGTTAAGAAACTAGTAGTATTTTTGTTTCTTAAAGATAAGCTAATTATTTAGCATTGGTTAAATTACATTCCCTCAGTTCATTGCAGGGAGCTGTTGCAATAATCTTGACTGTTTTTGTTAATAAGAAGTTGTGGGTGATCTAGGGTAATAGAGCATCACTTACGATAATAAAATCTGAATTGTTTTTACAGGTCGAGAGATCCGTCTGCCCCTCCGAATCAAAGGGGAAGGAATGGGACCAAAGATTCATTTCAACTTTGAGTTGCTGGATATTGGAAAAGTTTTTGTTGGATCTGTACATTGTTATGAGGTAAACATTAAGATTGTTTATTGAGACTCAAAAGTATGCACTGTTTTTGTTTGATTTTATGTGTTTTTATTGATAGGAAATTTTTGCCATCATATTTTTTACCATTACTCACACCTATTTGGACCCCAAATGATCAAACTCCTCTCCCTCTCTCCCAGTCTTACTGAAGGAAGCAACTTTTTCCATCCCTTTCAGCCCTTCTGTTACAAAAGGCATCAAATTCATAATTTTATTGATTTTATCAGCATCATTTTGTGAATAGCAAAAGGGGACACTATAAATATTAATACATCTCCCTATCTGTTTAATGCTTGTTCTCTGACAACATAAATCCTACAGATCAGAGAATGGAAGACCTTTTACATTTTCCAGAATGTCCTAATGAGGATAGCTGTTTTCACACTTCAGCGTTTTCTCTAATTTAAAATTTTAGTTTAATTTTCTCTGATTTAAAAACCAATCATCCTGATTCCTGGAAGCGATCTCCCTGTTTTGTCTTTCCAATTAAGTAGAAAATGATTTTTTTACATGGTGTACCCATGGGTTCATGAGGATCAAAATTACTTCAGTGTCATTTCATCATTAAATTCATGTCTAGGACATTTGTTTACACTATATAAAACTATAACCTAGAAAGGTTATTGTAGAAAGATCCTAAAATTGTGTTTATATTTCTATAGCTATAAAAGCAAAAGCATTCATTTAGTGAGAGACAGACAGGCCTCAGGTTCCATGCTTTATTACGTGTGCATGCCTACATATGCGTGTGTCATTTCTAATTTTTATGTACCTGTTTTATAAATGAGAAATATGAGGCACATAGCAGTTAATTCAATATTCTTACCCTTCAGGTGTGTGGACCACACATATGTTAGTTCTCTTGGTCCTCACAAAACCCATATGAAGTAGGTATAATGACTGTCCCCATTTTATAGCTGAGGAAGCTAGATAAGGTAATGCTACATACTATAACAAACAAATACAATAACGTATCTATTTTGTTCCTAACATAAAGTCCCAGACAAGCTTGCTGATCAGCAGAGGGCTCTCCTCCTCTGGAGGATCAGAAACTCAGCCGCCTCCTATCTCGTGGCTCCGCCACCCCTTACCCCTCACATATGACTTGCAAGATTGCAGTCTCACATGTATCACACTGACAGTAGAAGAAAGAGCATGGAGGGATGTGCACAAGAGGTTTTTATGGGAGGCAATGCCGGCAGTGGCACGTATCACTTTTGTTCACATCCTGTTAGGGTCCGTGACTGCAAGGGTGACTGGGAAATGTAGTCTAGCTATCAGCGCAGAAGAAGAGGATGTAGGTCCAGTGAACAGCCAATTAGACTCTGCCACATTTGTTAAGTGACTTGGCAAGGTCACATAGCTTGGAAATGTTAGTGAGCAGTGACTAGGGCCCTATATCCTGGGGGAAGAGAAGGCCCTTTGCTGGCTTGTCAGTCTCTTGGCATCTCAGTATGGGCAAATCGAGTCTACAGGCAACTCACCTTTCAGCCCAGCCTAACCTGGCATGGAAGGTAAGTGCTAGCTGATGTTGAGAGCTTCCTGCTGTGTCATTTGTCATCACGTTCATCAGAATTAACAATGGCCCAAATGGGATGATGTGAAAGGTAAATAGAGATGTTAATGTCATGCTGATGTGGAATATACCTAAGAACACACTTTAAATGAAGTAATCAGTTGCATGACTATGATAAAAATGTAAAGTGGCACACCTACCATGTTGCATTGTGCTGTATTGCATTCTGAAAAAAATAGAGGGAAACAGGTAGGAATTCTTATTGAATTGATATTCTGCCTTTAATTTATCCAGAATAAATTTCACTTATACCTTACAGACTATGTCTTATAGATGCTGCAGCAGAAAAGAGCATTTAGTTCTGATGCAAAATGGATAGGGTTTGCCTGAATATAATAATAATTTCTTGCAAATTTTAAGAGAAGTGTACTTGAGCCTGTCACTTTCCACCTTCCCACATTTGAACAGTAACAAACCACAGCCAGCTAAATAAGTGTTAAATGAAGTGCACTGTTAGACTGGACAGTTTTGAGAGCTGTGCAGTGCCAGAGAAGGACATGGTAAGGTGCTTCTTATAGGAATATTTTGCACACACTGCATATTTAATGCTGATGCCTCATTGCATCTGTGTTTCAATTTATTACATTACCTACTTGAGACAAATTTGAATAACTAGCTATTTCTCTTAGTCATTGCTGAGCTTAGCAGATACATAAAGAATAATCCCCAAGAGCATACACTGTTCCCCAGTGTAATTAGAAGAAAAACAAATGAGAGGTGAAGTTCTTCTATAATTTCCCCCTCTCCAAGGAGTTGGACTACAGGGTAAGAGCATTACTAGTAATCAGAAGATGTCAGAATCGTGCTGCCAAACAATTTCCTGGATTCCGCATACATAAGTAGTTTCTGGTTTGTCGGGGGGAGAAGAATGAAATGCATATTCTTGAAAATAGAATTGGCCCCTTATAGAAAATCTGAGTAAGACAACAGAAAAGGCAATCCTTGCACCAGATCAGAGAGAACAAAGGTCCTTCAAGTTACCACCAATACCTTTGAGTTGCCTTCAAGTTACCACTATTACATAACTGTTGCATCTTAAGCACAGATAAATCTTAAACCCATTCGGCTTAACACTGGGTATATAAATATCAATCACTGTCATTTATGAACACTCATCACCACTCACTAGTCTAAAAGTAACATAAATTAATAAATTTCATTTTCATAGCAATCTGAGAAGTTAGTAGTACTTATATTTTACAGGTAGGGAAATAGGCACAGAGAAGCTAAGCAGGTTCTGCAAGGTCTCACAGCTTGTAGAGTCAGTGGAAAAGCTGTGATTTGAAACCAGGCATTTGACTTCTGAGACCATGGTCATAATCACTTTTCTACATGGTCTTTTTAAAAGGAGTAAAGAATAAAACATTCCTATGACCAAGGAACTTAGAACAAGGGAGATGGGAAATAAATGTAAAAAGATGAGTAACATCAAGTAACAGGTATCTTTTGGTGAATCATCCATCTTCTCTTGGCAGGAGCAGTTTCTTCCTTTGCAAGAGCCCCTGTCTCTATCCCAGTTATGCTCTTGATTCCTTCTTCTCTGCTCCTTAGGAGGCAACCTAATCTAGTGGACCCCTTGCTGCAGCTGCTGCTAAGTCGCTTCAGTCATGTCTGACTCTGTGCGACCCCATAGACGGCAGCCCACCAGGCTCCCCCGTCCCTGGGATTCTCCAGGCAAGAACACTGGAGTGGGTTGCCATTTCCTTCTCCAGTGCATGAAAGGGAAAAGTGAAAGTGAAGTCGCTCAGTCGTGTCCGACTCCTAGCGACCCCATGGACTGTAGCCTACCAGGCTCCTCCGTCCATGGGATTTTCCAGGCAAGAGTACTGGAGTGGGGTGCCATTGCCTTCTCCAAGATAATAGGATTTGGGTGGGTGTAGTGGACCCCCTACACCCACCCAAATCCTATTATCTTGGTTACCTAGTCCCCTTTTCTTATTACAACATCAAACATCTAGTCTGGGCCTTGAGTGCATTATCTCAATTAATAGTATAAATAGACTAGATCTCCTCTACCATACTTTCCTACAGCTTTGCCACCCCCTTTTTCTCTTTTTACCGCTATTATTGTCAAAACAGCAATCTGGAACAATCAACCACTATTTCCTCTGCACTTGTGCACTCCCTAAACATTTGCACTCTGGATTCCACAATCCTGCTCTACTGGAATTACTTTCTTCTTTGAGGGCAGGGATGGCCTAATTAAAAATAAAATATCTGTAGCATTTTCTCAAAGCTTATTCTCCTTGACCTCTGTCCACATTCAACCTCTTTTGGAAATTTTCTCTTGGCTTTCTCAGTTCCTGACATGCCTCACATACCTTTTTGAATCTTTCTTCATTATCTCCTCTTTTTTTTCCTCCAGTGTTTGAGTGTAGGTTGAGAGCACTTTCTACAGAGAGAGAATGGCTGTTCACTTGTTCAGGTGTAAACATTGGCAAGGAATGGAGATTGTGTTCTAGAAGTCCAGGAATAGAACTGTGTGGCAATACTACAGGTTCACGGCAGCAACTGTGGCAAGTGGCAGCAGGAGCAGTAGACAGAGCCAGCGTAGGCCTCTAAATGCCAAGCATGAGCTTTTTACACACACCTAGTGTGCAATCAAATATGGGCAAATTGGTTCCAGAAACTGATATATAGGAATAAAACTTCTCTGTAGTAAAACGGTAGCTTGCCCCTAAGCATCCCCAAACAGTTATCCCTCCATTAGAGTATGAGATGAAAATATCACAATAGGATGAAATCTAATGGTGCAACAAAGAGAATCTTTGCAATCTGGAATCCACAATTATATCTCATCTGCATTCTTCAAGCTACATTATAAAGATAGGCTTAGATAGTTCTTGCTCCTCTATTCTGACTTGATTTTTACTTTTCAGCATGTCACTTAATCCCAGCTTTCTCATGTGTATAAGAGAAAGACTTACCTTCCCTTGATAATTTCATGGATAGAATAAAAGGTATTTTAAGGTTCTTCTTAAGTGAATGTGATTATGATCAGTCTTTGTAGCATAAGTATAATACATATGACTAACTCCATTTTAAAGAGGAGATAAAAACACAAAATTACTTTCTGGCTTGGGACTCCTGTCTTTAAACAGAACACTGTTCATTTTCTCCCTGAAGTTTTTCTTTGGAGCTGTCTTCCTGCAGCTGTCTCTGTGTTGGTGCTTGTATGAAAATAAATCAGAGTCCCGTTGCCTACCTTTTCATTCTTGTCTTTTTGATACAGGCAGTGCTATCCAACAAAGGCAGCATTGATGCCCTCTTCAATGTGATCCCTCCTGTTTCACCTCTGGGGGCCTGCTTTGTTTTCAGTCCCAAGGAAGGCATCATCGAGCCAAGCGGAGTCCAGGCTGTCCAGATCTCCTTCAGTTCCGCCATCCTAGGGCACTTTGAAGAAGAGTTCCTGGTCAATGTGAATGGGTCACCTGAGCCTGTGAAATTGACCATTAGGTAAGTTGCTTCTACAAGTAATATGGAAACTGCAGTTTTTACCTACTGCTTTCTTAAACTTCAAAACTAGATCACTTTACACATTAATGGAGAATTACTAGGTTGACAAAATGTTTATTTTTTGTTAATAACACTATTGATATCTACCTGAAAATAACAATTTGACTCCCTACTGATTACTTTTTAAAATCCTGGCACAAACATAAAATGTAAAAATAAAATCCTCTCATAAAATTACTTCAAAAACCAGAACTAGATCATGTCTTGAATATCCATATTGGTCTTTGTTGATATGAATACATCAATATATAGGGGTGTTTTAAATTTCTACCAGTGTTTCTCTAGTGGACATGTATAACTTCTTGTAACATGGATGCAGTTGCTCTTTTGGAATCTAGTTTTTCTTTAAACTATAACCTTATAAAATAAAGACTTAAATTAGTTTCTACTTACTCTCTCTGTTTTAGTATGTTTAGGGAAAGTAAGTTACTAACACCTGGATAAAATCATCTTCTATGACTAAGCTTTGGCTGTTAACCCTATTAATAGTTTCTCTAAACTTTCATCTTTTGTTTTTTTCCCATCTTTTGTTTTTATTTTAAGGAAACTATTTAAATGCTCTTATGTCTAATGCCACCAGGAATTATAAAAGTCTACTTATAGTGTCAGTCAGCCAGTGCTAGACACTTGCAACTTTTGTGCTAGACATCTTTTGATGCCTTCTCCGGCTGCTCTGTTTGTCTTCAGGTTTTAAAAAGAAGTTTTCTGTGACCAGCCCATCAGCAGACCTATAACTTTGGTTCCTGGTACTTTAGAAGTTCTTGTCTTCAGAATAGATTGCAGGTTCTATTTGGATTCCCACAGCAACAGATTGTTAGTTAGTTGATAGTCTCTCTTATTTTGGTTCAGTAGCCTAGCAGGACCTCACTCCATCTACAGCCGAAGTCTCTCCTTTGGGGTCTAGAGATGACATAGAAAAGACACAGGCACATTTCTGAGGCCTGAATGATCCTAGGAAAACTTACTGGTCTTAAGATATCTACTGAAAATGTAGAAACTTAAGATTGACTCGAAGGTGATTACCATTTCTTCTCAATTCTTTCACCTAACTATCTCTGTTATAGGGTGAATTACATCCTCTCAAAATTCATATGTTGAAGTCCTAACACCCAGTACTTTACAATGTGACTGCACTTGGAGATAAGACTTTTAAAGAAGTAATTAAGGAATAATGAGGTCATATGAGTGGGCCTTAATCTAATATGAATGATGTCCTTGTTAGAAGAGGACATTAGGACAGATACACAAATAGGAAAAGACTGTGGAAAGACACAGGAAGAAGGTACCCATTTGCGAGCGAAAGAGAGAATTCCTCACTTGGACTTGCAGCCGACAGAGCTATGAGGAAATAAATATGGACACAGTTAACAACAGAGCCCAAAAATACATGAAGCAGAGGCTTACATACTGGAAGAGAGAAATAGGTAATTGAACAGTAATAGATGGAGATATCACTACCCTACTTTCAATAACGGATAGAACAGCTTGCCAGAATATCTTAATAGAAGAGTTGAATAATACTGTAAAAACCAGCCCTAACAGACACCTGTAGAACTTGCCACCCAACAAGTGCACTTGGAGCATTTTCCAGAATAGACCATATGTGAAGCCATAAAGCAAGTCTCAATAAATTTTAAACAATTTGAATCATGCAGAGTGTGTTCTTCAACTAGAAAGAAATAAAATTAAAAATCAAAAGTAGAAGAAAATGTAGAGAATTTACAAATATGTGGAAATTAAAAAACACTCCTAAATTACCAATAGGTCAAATAAAAAAATTACAAAAATACTTTGAGATAAATGAAAGCAGAACACAGAGTACCAAATCTTATGAGATGTGGTAAAAGTAGTGCTTTGAGGGAAATTGATAGCTGTGAGTGCCTGTATTTAAAAAGAAAAAGGATCTCAACAACCTAAATTTCTACCTTATGAAACTTGAAAAGAAGAACTAACTAAATCCAAAGCAAGCACAAGGAAGGAAATAATAAAGATTAGAGTGGAAATTAATGAAATAAAAAAGAAAAACAATAGAGAAAATTAATAAAACTGAAAGTTGTGTTTATTTAACATTGTATTGAAAGTTCTATCCAAGGCAATTAGGCAAGAAAAAGAAATAAAAGACTTTCAGATTGAAAAGGAAGGAGTAAAACTATCTCTTTTTGCAGATGATGTGATTTTATATATAGAATGTTCTAAGGATTCCACCAAAAAGCTATAGAGCTAGAAATTGAGTTCAGAAAAATTACACAATGTAGGCTCATATACAAAAATCAATTGTATTTCTGGAGAATAGCAGTGAAAATTCAAAAATGAAATTGAGAAAATTCCTCTTACAATAGTTAAAAGAATGATATAGTTGGGAATAAATGTAACAAAAAAAAAAATGTTAGACTTGCACATTGAAAACGACAAAACCTCATTGAAAATGAATTTAAAAGAAGACCTAAATAAGTCACATGGGTTAGAAGACTTAATATTAACCTAAGATGGCAAGATTTCACAAAGTGATGTATAGATTCAACATGATTCTATCAAAATTCCATCTGCCCTTTTTGTAGTAACTGATGAGCTGATATTAAAGTTTATATGGAAAGGCAAGAAATCCAGAATAGCCAAAATCATTAAAAAAAAAAAAAACACCCTAAATTTGGAGGACTTATATATCCCATTTCAAAACATACTACAGTTTTGATGCAGTAATCAAGAATGTGTTATATGTGTTATACTGGTATTAAGATAGACATAGATCAATGGCTGGAGAAGGCAGTGGCACCCCACTCCAGTACTCTTGCCTGGAAAATCCCATGGATGGAGGAGCCTGGTAGGCTGCAGTCCATGGGGTCGCTAAGAGTTGGACATGACTGAGCGACTTCACTTTCACTTTTCACTTTCATGCATTGGAGAAGGAAATGGCAACCCACTCCAGTATTCTTGCTTGGAGAATCCCAGTGACGGGGGAGCCTGGTGGGCTGCCGTCTATGGGGTCATACAGAGTTGGACATGACTGAAGCAACTTAGCAGCAACAGCAGCATAGATCAATGGCGCAGAATTGAGATTCTAAAAATAAATTCATATGGTTATGGTCAGTTTATTTTTATCAAGAGTATCAAGAAAATTCAATGGGGAAAAGGATAGTGTTTTTCAACAAATGATGCTAGAGCAACTGGATATCTACATTCAAAAGTTCCATGGAACTCCGCTTCATCTCACACCATATACAGAATTAATATGGACTTCCCTGGTGGTTCAGATGGTAAAGAATCCACCTGCAATGCAGGAAACCTGGGTTCGATCCCTGGGTCAAGAAGAGGCCCTGGAGAAGGGAATGGCAACCCACTCCAGTATTCTTTCTTGGATAATCCCATGGACAGAGGAGCCTGGCGAGATACAGTCCATGGGGTCACAAAAGAGTTGGACATGACTGAGCGACTAACACACATATAGACCAAAGACCTAAATATAACAACTAAAACTATAAAACTTTTAAAATAAAACATAGGTGCAAATAACCATGACTTTGGATTAGGTAAAGATTTCTTAAATATGACACCTAAGTATAAGCAATCAAAGGAAAATAAGTAAGTTAGACTTCATCAGAATTTTTAAGTTTTGTGCTTCAAAGGACACTATTAAGAAAATGAAAAAAGCAAACTACAAAATGGAAAAAATATTTGTAAATCATATATCTGAAAAGGAACGTTTATCTAAGATATATACAGAACACTAACACTCAATAACAAGAAGACAGCCCAGTTAAAAACGGGCAAACCATCTGAGCAGACTTTTCTCTAAAAAAAATATGCAAATAACTAATAACACATGAATAGACTCTCAATGTCATTAATCATCAAGGAGATGCAAATAGAAACCACATTGAGATACAAATTCATACCTGTGTGGATGGCTATAACTTAAAAATTGAAAATAGCAAGTGTTGTAGAGAATGTAGAGAAATAAGCCTCATACACTGATGGTGGGAATGTAAAATTTGCAGCCACTTTGGAACAGCCTGACAGATTTTCAAAGAGGTAAACACTGAATTACCTTATAATCGAGCAATCCATTCCTAGATACCTACCCAAGAAAAATGAAAATTTAAATCCACACAAAAACTTGCATGTGAATGTTTAACACTGCATTATTCTTAATAGCCAAAAGGTGGAAATAATCCAAGTGTCTTCCATCTGATGAGTGGATAAATAAAGTGTGGTCTATTCACACAATGGAATGCTATTAAGACCATAAAAAGGAACGAGAAAGGAAAGAAGGATGTACATGCTGCAGCATGGTACCTGTTAAATGAGTCAATTTATAGCATATGAATTATACTTGAATGCAGCTATTATTTTTTTTAAATCTCCAAGAGCCTGTAATATTGAATAATAGTTCTGTCATTTCATGGGTGAATTTTTTAAATCTCTCCTCTCTTCTCCTAAAGATCCCAAGCATGCACTGTGTAGTGTTGCATGTCACTAGCAATGTCTGAATAGATCAGAATGTACTTGGGTTTTCCGCTGTGAATAACAGAATTTAGAAATCTTCCAGGAAGCTTCTCACAAGTAAGTTTGGACTAGTAATACTTGGGTATTCTGTGAAGGTTAGGTCTCTTAAGACTCTGGACCTCACCATTCATACCAGCTTGTATGCCTCTTTTTTTTGCATGTTCACTCCTTGTTTCTTGCAAAGGAAAGGAAAATCTGACTGTGGAGAGAATGTTTATTTCATCCTAAAACTAATTACAAATTGCTAAGAGAAATATTCTTGCCTAAATTGCATTTGTCCAGAATTGTTCTAGCATGTCATACCACAAACAGTAATTTTGAAAACTTGGTAAATATCTGGTGTCACAAATAAATGTCTAATGATAAAAGTTGAAATATGTGCATAATTTATTATTTATTTTCAGTTCCACACAGTAATACTCATTTTACTTATGACTTTGCCAGGGACACTCTCTTGGGCCTTATAGCCCAGGAAGTCTCTACAAAGTTTATATTGTGGATTCTGAAATTTTATTTCTTATTCTTTTACTGTCAAGTAATCTTCTTTCCTCAATACCACATAATTTTTGCTAGTATACCTTGAAAGTTATCAAAACTATTGCTGAATTTTTTTCTATTTCTCCAGCTGTATGACACAGTACTTAAAGTGGTTGGGTAAACAACACTGTGAAATTAAAGTGATTTTTTAAAATTGCCTATAAGCAATTTTGTACTCTCCTATTTTTACATATGTGACTTTATGAAGTTTAACTGTAGCATATTTTTCATTCAGTCTGTTTTACATATCATAATAATTCAATCACTCTATCTCTTAGTCTTTAAAATTCTAATCTTGCATTGGTGTTGGGTACCATCTTGGCAGAGACTATCCTAATATTCAGAATCCCTGTTTGAATGAATGTGACAGTGTCTAAGCCCAGTTGGTATTCAGCTGCTGTTCCCTTAGTTATAGGTGGCTTTGAACAAATGCGATTTAACTCTCGTTTTTTTCTGCTTCACTGATTAAACGACTACATTGTGCAATTTTGTGATCTTCTTTCTTATTTCTTTATGCTTTTGTGCACCACAGACACTTTTGATCTACATGTTACTTTGGCCTCCCCAAAACTTTTTTTACAAGTCAAGTGTCTAATCTGTAGGCTCGTTTGACTTCATTCTCAGCTGGATCCTAATTCCTCCTGAGTACCAGCCGCTCCTTTTGAAACCACTTTGGTTTATTAGCATGAAATAGAATAGATGGTCCTGGGAAAGGCTTTTAGAATTGAAACTTCCTGCACTGAGTCTTTGTTGTCATCTCTCCTCCCAGGCTTGCAGGAGCCTCTCAACTATTATAGTCAGATACATAGCAGCCAGAAGTATCACTGGGGCACCGAGTGCATCCAGCATGGTATGACACACCTACATCACCAGCCTCTGGATCTGGGTGGATTAGAAGACTCAGGCTTAGTGGGATTTCTGGTATTTGTGTGTCTATAACTTTTGAAAGCCTGGCACACAAATTGGGAATTATTTCAATTCTTACCTTAGGTGTAGAGATTTTAGGGACATGGACCATAGAAAAAGGCAAGAATAAACAAATACCTGATACATTAGTTTTCTATTGCTGCTGTAACAAATTACCACAAACTCAGGAGCTTAAAGTAATATACATTTATTGTTTTAAGTCCAACACAGTTCTTACTGAGCTAAAATCAAAGTGTTGGCCAGGGCTGTGTGTGCTTATGGTAGCTCTTGGGGAGCATTCGTTTCCTGACCTTGTTCGGCTTCTTGATGCTGCCCACAGTCTTTAGCTCATGGTCTCCCTTCTCCATCTTCAAACCTAGCAAAAGGTGGTTGAGTCCTTCTCACATTGCCTCACTCCTACCTCGTCTTCTGCCTCCATGTTCTGATTTTAAAGACCCTAGTGATTACATTGAACCCAACTGGATAATTCAGGCTAATGTCCATATCTTGCGTGCATGCCTGCTATATCATTTAAGTTGTGTCCAACTCTTTGCAACCCTATGAATTGTAGCCCTCCAGGCTCCTCAGTCCATGAGGTTCTCCATGCAAGAATACTAGAGTGGATTGCCATGCCCTCCTCCAGGGGATCTTCCCAACCCAGGGATTGAACCTGCATCTCTTAAATCTCTTATATCTCTTACATTGGTAGGTGGGTTCTTTACCAGTAGCATCACCTGGTAAGCCCAATTTCCTTATTTTAAGTTCAGTTAATTAGCAACTTCAATTCCTTCTGCTACCTTAATTACTCTTTGTCATGTAACCTAATATGTTCATAGATTCTGGGGGTTGTTAGCACATATACATCTTTGGGGACCATTATACCATCTACCACACTTGAAGTCAGCTAGAAGCTATGGAATCTCTATTATTTATTTTAAGCTAGAACATCACTCCAAGATCATGAGCCTTGCATGAGAAGGAAACAGAAAATCAACAGTTAAAGAGTCCTTAAAGGCCACCTATTCCCATCTTCTTTATATGTTAGGAAAAAAACTGAGACCTGCAGAGGTAAAGTGATTGACCAAGATCACAGCCAGTTGGTGGTAGGAACTGGATTAAAACAGATTTATAAAAGTGTGGGCCAAGGAATACTGGTATCATTGATAGTCTTTGACGTCTATTACTGGATTAGACTTATAATTTTTTCTTGTCTGAGTTAATAACTTTTCATGTTGTGTTTCTCATCCACATTAACATTTTGTGCCATTAGTTGAGTGATGTGTTTTCTCTGCCTCATCACTGGTAGGAATGTGGTGATAAGTTAACCATAGCATCATTTGCTAAAACCCAAAGGTTTGAGAATTGTAAAGGAATTTTAAGAACCATTGTGACTGACCATCATCTCACAGTTTCTGTGAGTCCTACATGATGCTGTAATTGATTAAATGCCAAATTATGGTTTACTCTCTGGCCACTTCTTGATTGTTACCTTGAATTCACTGGATTCCCTTTCCATTCCCTCAATGTATATTCTTACTTCCAGAGGCTGTGTCATTGGACCTACCTTCCATTTTAATGTTCCTGCTCTGCATTTTGGTGATGTTTCCTTTGGTGAGTACTTTTCCATTTTAAATTAGATATTGAGAAAACTTCCTTTTCCCTCTATGTGAGAAGGAGAAGGTTTACAAAGAATTTCTGTTACCGTTTTGTGTGGGCAATAGCTGAGAGCTTCTAGAATTGTTCTTCCTTTCTAGCACTTTGGTGCCATTTCCTAGTTTTTAGGTGAACATTTTCAGCCATGTTCTGGACACTAGTAGTTGTCAGGCCATGGCTGTCCACCCCACTTCTTGCAATAGAACAACAGACTGCTTTATGTTTCACTTCACTATCTGAACATTCTGAACACTCTGTTTTTATGCAGATTTTGACTTGCCACTTTGGCTACACAGCCTGTCAACAGAGATGCTCTCAAATTTAAAGTGAACTCAATGGTGGTTTAAGTCAGGTGTTTTATCACTTCAAATTGAAGACTCTTCTTTATTTTTGTATAGACTTTTGACTCACTTGCTTCCCTGAGTCATTTTCTCCCATCTAAACTTCCCCAATAGTAGAAATGATAACAACAGTGGAAGCAAATTTACTTATTAATTGGTTCTTTCTTGTAGTGCAATTGCTGCTAAGTAATAATATGAAATATGACATTTAAACACGTTAGCAATCCTAGGGGGAGGCACTCTTTAAGGTTCCCATTTTAAAGATAGAAGACCTGAGCACTGGAACAGTTAAATAACTCCTGAAGGTCACACAGCAGTAGCAGAATTAGTATTTCAATTGAGACCTATCTAAATCATATATTGTCAACTTGGGTGTCGACAGTTGCCACTAGAGAGGCAAAAATTGATTCCTTGGGGTTGAGAAAACTTAGATATAACAATGGTTTGTGTCCAAAGGTCCGCCCTACCCATCAGAATCTTCTTCCTTGGTATTTATGTCTCTTGTTAGGGAGAATTAAGTCTACTTTAAATCATATTTAATTAACTGATTTGATATAAATTTTGATATAAAATTAATTTATCACAATGGTTCTTTTTAGGAGGTGATAATATTTTTAAATTGAGAAACACTAGTCTGAATCTTTATTCCTTAATTATTTCCATTTTGCTCTATTGTTTTCCATTTTGACTTTTAATTCTTTTGCTTCATTTCAAGTAGGCCCATCTAACTTGGGGAAAGATAGTTCTTAAGAAAAATCTGATCCGTAATGCCTTTGTAAATTGCTTTAACATGTGGATGTTGTAAAAGTTTTTAAAAATTCAGAGCACATGTATTTATACAATGCCCCCACCCTGACCTATGTTATATTGGGTAAGGTATATACCATAAGAAAGTTTATATAAATGAAGTTGAATGTCTCTTCATGTGGCATGTGAAAATGGCTAGAGAGATGTTTACAAATCTATAGGGCATATTTGAATGATAGACTCCTTTGAAGGAAAATAAAAGTGACCTACAACTTGAAGGGTAACCGTGACAGATGCACAATAAGAGGTGATACAGAAGCTAGACTCTTGTGATATGAGAGGCTAGAAGACGCTACAGAGCCGTGACCCAAGAACTTAACTCTCCTGAGCCCACCTTCAAAACCCAAGTTGCCTTTTCTTTGAGTTTGGAGACAGATTCCTTAATCTTCTCTCTGTTATCACAGGAAAGGTTAACAATAGCATACCCTTTTTTCTTGCCAACAGGAAATCTAAGGCTGTTTGATTTTCATAACACTTGGGTCAGTGAATTCAAGCTACTTTTCTGTGATTCTGGATTCTGCACTATAATGACCAAAGTTAGGAACGGTTTTGTAACAATCTTTCAAAATTATCTTGTGATAATATTTTCAAATTCCAGAATTGGAACTAGAGTCTTCATGACTCCAATACCAGGTATCATGTATTTCTCCAGGTAGATTGGCCTCCTACCACAAAGAAACATGGTTCACTGGAGAATTATAAAAGTATGGCTATAGCAAGGAGAGATAAGAAAGCCTTCCTCAGTGATCAGTGCAAAGAAATAGAGTAAAACAATAGAATGGGAAAGACTAGAGATCTCTTCAAGAAAGTTAGAGATACCAAGGAAACATTTCATGCAAAGATAGGCTCAATAAAGGACAGGAATGATATGGACCTAACAGAAGCAGAAGATACTAAGAAGAGATGGCAAGAATACACAGAAGAACTGTACAAAAAAGATCTTCATGACTCAGATAATCACAATGGTGTGATCACTCACCTAGAGCCAGACATCCTGGAATGTGAAATCAAGTGGGCCTTAGGAAACATCACTATGAACAAAACTAATGGAGGTAATGGAATTCCAGTTGAGCTATTTCAGATCCTAAAAGATGATGCTGTGAAAGTGCTGCACTCCGTATGCCAGCAAATTTGGAAAACTCAGCAGTGGCCACAGGACTGGACAAGGTCAGTTTTCATTCCAATCCCAAAGAAAGGCATGCCAAAGAATTCTCAAACTACTGCACAGTTGCACTCATCTCACACACTAGTGAAGTAATGCTCAAAATTCTCCAAGCCAGGCTTCAACAGCACGTGAACCGTGAACTTCCAGATGTTCAAGCTGGTTTTAGAAAAGGCAGAGGAACCAAAGATCAAATTGCCAACATCCGCTGGATCATCAAAAAAGCAAGAGAGTTCCAGAAAAACATCTATTTCTGCTTTATTGACTATGTCAAAGCCTTTGACTGTGTGGATCACAACAAACTGTGAAAAATTCTTCAAGAGATGAGAATACCAGACCACCTGACCTGCCTCTAGAGAAATCTATATGCAGGTCAGGAAGCAACAGTTAGAACTGGACATGGAACAACAAACTGGTTCCAAATAGGGAAAGGAGTATGTCAAAGCTGTATATTGTCACCCTGCTTATTTAACTTATATGCAGAGTACATCATGAGAAACTCTGGGCTGGGGGAAGCACAAGCTGGAATCAAGATTGCTGGGCGAAATATCAATAACCTCAAATATGCAGATGACACCACCCTTATGGCAGAAAGTGAAGAAGAACTAAAGAGCCTCTTGATGAAAGTGAAAGAGGAGAGTGAAAAAGTTGGCTTAAAGGTCAACATTCAGAAAACTAAGATTATGACACCCAGTCCCAACACTTCATGGCAAATAGATGGGGAATCAGTGGAAACAGTGGCAGACTTTATTTTTTAGGCTCCAGAATCACTGCAGATGGTGATTGCAGCCATGAAATTAAAAGACACTTGCTCCTTGGAAGAAAAGCTATTACCAAATTAGATAGCATATTAAAAAGCAGAGACATTACTTTGCCAGCAGAGGTCTGTCTAGTCAAGGCTATGGTTTTTCCAGTAGTCATGTATGGATGTGAGAGTTGGACTATAAAGGAAGCTGAGTGCTGAAGAATTGACGCTTTTAAACTGTGGTGTTGGAGAAGACTCTTGAGAGTCCCTTGGACTGCAAGGAGATCCAACCAGTCCATCCTAAAGGAGATCAGTCTTGAGTGTTTTTTGGAAGTACCGGTGTTGAAGCTGAAACTCCAACCCTTTGGCCACCTGATGCGAAGAGCTGACTCATTGGAAAAGACCCTGGTGGTGGGAAAGAATGAAGGCAAAAGAAGGCAACTACTGAGGATGAGATAGTTGGATGGCATCACCGACTCAATGGAGATGAGTTTGGGTAAACTGGGAGTTGGTGATGGACAGGGAGGCTTGGCGTGCTGCAGTCCATGGGGTCGCAAAGAGTCAGATACCACTGAGCGACTGCATTGAACTGCTAGACTTTGTGATGGTAGAATTGGATGCTAGATGACATATCTAATAATTAATTAGTTTGACTAAAGCTACAGTATCATGAGAGAGTTAAATTATAGAATTTGGGTAGTGATTGTCCCTGAGGAAACACTGGGGCATTGATAACTCCTCCGATTGATCAAGGAATGAAATGGACCAAATCATCAGTGGTATGCCAGGTGATAGATCAAATGGGGCAGGATAAGTATGTGCAAAGTCACTTTTTCAGGAGGTATGAGAACTTGCTAAATGAGAATAAGGAATTTGGAAGGCTCTGGGTTCTCAGTGGACTTGACCATTAGATAATTTAGACAGAGAAGTTAGGGTTTGAGGGCAGAGTTGTTGGGATAAATAAATATAAGCATCAAAAAGTACACATGACCTAGTATGAACTAGCACTATTTTACTCAAGGAGAAGTATTTAAGTTAACTTTAGAAAGATGTGAAGTAGAGAGTTATGGGCAAAGCTTAATTGTCGTGATCATAGGAAATTCTTAGAAAGGTTGGCAGAAGAGATTATAGTAGGCATAAGCAAAGCCTAGATTTGAGTAAGGGATCATTAGCAGTAAAGGGAAACACAACAGCGGATATCAGAAGGATTAAGGATTAATATGACCTTAAGGTAGCAAATAGAGAATAATATGGCAGAATGGTAAGAATGAAAGTATACAAAGTAAAGTCTGAAACTCAGTGATACCAGGTATGTTGCAAAATCTTGTTCTGTCACTCATGGGCAGAATCTTTCAACTTCATGTAGAGTCTGCTGCTTCTGAGGATCTTAGAATAGCAATCTATTGCTGAAGGTCACTGATTTCTGAAAGTTTATTTTAGCAAATTTCCACTTAAGATCTCCAGCTAGGGACTTCCCTGGTGGTCCAACAGTTAAGAATCCACCTTGCAATGCAGAGGATGGAGGTTTGATCCCTGGTTTGGGAACTAAGGTTCCAGGTGCTGCACAGTGTGGCCAAGATATTAAAAAAGAAAGAAAGAAAAACTAAAAATCTCTAGTAAGAGTAGTTTTCTACATGTCTTCAGCCAGTAATTTAGTTTCTTTGGGCATCTTTTTATCCAGAGGCTCACCTCTTAGTTAACTGCAGGGTCAGTTGTTAGAAGGCTCTAAAGAAGACTATTGGTATATTTTTTCATTTTTGAAGCTGAAAAAAAAGGGAAAGTTTCTGAGGGTGAGCTTTTGGAAGGCTTCGTGAACTTATAGGTGAGTTGGTTCTAGACAATGGTTAGTTTTGTCTCTATTAAGGAAGCTTGGTTCAGATTGATAAAGAGACTTGTAATCCCATGGATCTTCTAGTTTTTATTTCCTAAGGTGACTAGTCTTTGAGTTTCCAGAGGAAGCTAACCTGGTCTGATAGACATTAGAACTAAAAGTAAGACTCTTCACTAAACAAATCCAGGAGCCTTAGAGAGCTTGGCCAGTGTAAGATCAGTAATAAAATTTTTATGCTCTACGTTTCCCAAAGATTGTGGATTGTGACATGTTTTATCAAATGGCTAATACGCTATAGGATTCTTTATAACTCTTCTATGTAAGGCTGGTGTTCCCGACGGGGGAAAGTTATAGAGTACAATGACTGAGTCGTATTTGCGGCAGCAGCCTTTCTGTATAGGAAGGCTCAAATCTGTCTCGAGACAGACAATTACAACAACATGTTTTAACTGTATAATTTTGGCATAGCCCATTTGTATCTGAAAGGTCCTCTGAAGTATGATTTAGACTCACAACTGACTGCACATTTTTCCTGGAATATGATAGCAGGATGTAAGACAGGAGCTAGTTACAGAGGAGAAATTTTCCCATCAACTCTTATTCAGAAATTATCTCCTTTATGACAGGACCTGTGGTATAAGATTTTGGTCAAAGACCAGCTCAGACTTTGGGGCACTTCATAGTTGGGGTACCAGAAACCATTGAAGTGAACAGAGGATCCCATTTTTAAGTAATGTTTGTTTTCTAAGTCTGAATTTTTTTATCTTCAAAATGGATTGTGCGAATGTGCCTATTGATCTCCTATATTGTGAAGTATTTCTATAGACAGCTACAAAAATACCATCTGTTTTTGCACAATGCTCTGCCAACACATTTCTCTTTGCTTTGTGGAGATTTTTATTTTACCAGAAAAATTAGCAATCCATTGTCTAAAATATCCAATGAATTCCCAAAAGTCTGTCACTTGTAATTTAATTTTTGGTCTTGAGTATTGCTGAATCAGTTTAACACTCTTCTTATTAGTTAAGATCCATTATTGGTAGAGAGATAATGTTCCAAATAATATACCACCTTTAGTCAGAATTGAAAATTTTCCTTTGCAGCCTTGTGATCTTTTGCCCCCAGTTTCCTTAAGTTTCTTCTTAGGGGCTTTCTAGGTCACATGAAAATACACATCTTAAATGAGAATCAAACCTCCTGAGACTGCAATCTTTTAAATCGTTATTTAAGTACTGGGAGAGGTATGAAGGTGTCTCTTTGAGTCTTTGAGGCATTCTGGCCAAGCGTGTTGTTAATTATTTGAGGAAAAGGCACATAGATGTTGTTTTTTTTTAATGTATTAGATGTAAAGTACTTGCATTCAGGTGGACGATAGAATAGTAATTCAGATTTGATGCAACCAGAAACCTGGGAATAACATTTGTATTAATGAATGTTTGATCTTTAATAAAGCAATATCCTCTTTTTTTGGGCTTCTACACAAGCAATACAGGCTATTACAAGTAGTTGTACAAGGAATTGTTCTAGCTAGAAGGTTGTAATTGATTTTATTCTCAGAAAAACTTACAGATTCAGGAACGTAGTCTGGGCAGTGGTTTGGAAAGACACATGTGAATCTTTATTGGATCCACTTCCAAATTACACCATACATTTGAAGAGTGTTTATCCCATAAATGGTCAGGTAAAATAAGGAAGAATCTATAGTTTTAAGAGTTATTTTGAAAAAGTTCAGAGAAGTCAGATGAAGCAATTATATGATTGTGAAAATGACTTTCTAGCAATATCTCTGGAATTTCCAAGAATAATCTTTCAAGTGCCCTTAATCACACAATTTTTCCATAAAATATCTCTTCCAAAGAGGTGTGAAATTATAAGGGAGATGTGGATGTGTTTCCTCCAACAGTCCTAATGTGTAGACAAAGGCTCAGACGGGGAGAAGTAGATCAGTTCAAAATATCCCCAGCAGTACTGCAGCAGTTACTCCAGGAGACCAGTTGTGTTTTATCACAGTAGGTTTCAACATAGAAAGAGAAGTGTTTACATCCAGTAGAAATATGCATGTTTATTCTCTTACGGTTTTAGATCATTCTTGTTCTGAAAATGGTAGCAGATACAATGATCACCTAAGGAATCCAAAATCAGAGTTTGGTTTATTGCTTGCCAGGCAAGAAGGAGCCACATCTCTTAGGAAAGGAACACAAGTCTCCCTGAACTGAATGTAGGAGAGCTAGAAATAACATTAAAAAGCGGTTTTGTCTCAGGGAGGTGAAAGCTTTGGCCAGCTAGTCTTTGGCCAGCTCAAAAGTGGATCATAAAGTCTCTCTCAGTAAAGGCTATTATTCAATTTTGTGTCATCCACTCTAAGAGCAAGAGCCTCAGACAAGTCTAGGATGAATTATATAATGTGTTGGCAGGCTCTGGGTGACACAGCAGGCAAAACTGCGTGGGCTTCTCCTTTCACACACCAGCAAATACAAAGAGCAAATATACTCCTATTCTTTGGGGAAAATTGTATTTCTATGTAAAAGTCAAATGCAAAATGTGCTTCCAGAAGATTACTCAACAAACTGATTATAGAGACTGCCTCTGGAGAGGGGTCTGGATCATGACAGAGTGGTTTGTTTCATGTCTACTGTTGTTGCATAGTAAGTGCATAATAAGTACTCATTGAATGAATGAGTGAAATGTATTTGTTGGTTGTGCAACTGTAAACAATACAGGGGAGAGTTGGAAATAAATAGCAGTGATGAATTGCATGTCCAATTCATTTAAGAGATTTGGCACTGCGAGGGGAGGTTGAAGTTAAAGGGAAGCTATCATGGTGCATTTATTTCTCACCTTATATTTTGTTTTCTAGGGTTTCCTCATACCTTGATATGTTCCCTCAATAATACCTCCTTGGTCCCCATGACCTTCAAACTGCGTGTCCCTGGGGATGGCGTTGGCCAGCAGAGCATTTCAAGTTGTGAGCATTACTCAGACAACAAAAAACCATTTTGGAACAAGGATGAATTACCTGTAATAAGACCAAAAGAATTCACCATAACCCCCAGCAGTGGCACCATTCGCTCCCAAGGATTTGCTGCTATCAAGGTAAAGTGCTCAGCCTTCTAGCACATGTAGCCATAGAGCTGAACTGTCAAATAGTTACTGAGACCACATCTAGCGTTTGCTTTATATGCCCAGTGTCAATGAGAGGGAGTGCCTCTAGTTCACATGGAAATGTGGGTCTATTTCTACAAGGAAGTAAACTACTGTGGCAAAAGAAACCAGATGCAAATATATTGGGCCAAAGAACTGACACTGCTTCAGTAGGTTTCCATCAGTCTAAATGCATTGCCTTTATCAGAACAGTGGATTCTAGCAATTTCTGCTGAAATCACTGCTCTGTGCCTAATAGTTCGCTCATCAATACTAATATAAAAATATTTAAGAGCTCATTGACAATCAGGTCCTCCATTAGACTCAAATCATTTATACTAGTAAGTATCCAGATTTATGCCCCAGATGATATCCAGTTTATTCAAATTTTTAACCTGAATCTGAGCTTCCTGGTGAATGTGGATGTGATGTTCCCAGCAATGCTTTAAGGTCCACAGTGTGATGCTTGGCTTATGGCCTCATAGTGCCAACAGCAGAATTGTTCCACAGCTAACTGAGAAAGGTTTTCACTGTCTCCCATCACTTACTTTTGTTTCTCCAAGCAGTTAGGTCTAGCAACACTGAAGGCTGCTAAATTTAAATGATTTTATCTTTTCTGGAAAAGAAAAAAAATGACTTCACAGCTAAGGTGGTAATTTTCTGTTTAGTCATTACCTTTCAATATTTAATTCAGCTGTGAGTTTTACCCCCCAAGTTTGCTTTAAATGCTTCATAATGTCTCACCATGAATTTACTCATCCTAAATCTATTCTAGGAAGTTTCAGCTTTTCTAAGGGCTTCTTCAGGGATACAGTGAGGTTTGATATCACATATTGTTGTAACTTCCCATTTGGGCTCCTATTACAAAATACCAGAGACTGGGTAACTTATAAACATCAGAAATTTATTCTTACAATCTGGAGGCTGGAAGTCCGAGGTCAGATTACCAGCATGGTAGGGTTCTGGTGAAGGCCATTTTTCAGATTTCAGACTGCTGATGTCTCCTTGTATCCTCACCTGGTACAGGGACGAGGGAGCTCTCTGGGGCCTCTTAGAGGGGCACTCATCCTGCTCAAGAGGGCTCCACCCTCATGACCTCATGACCTCCCAAAGGCCCTACCTCCTAATAATCAGCACGTTGAGAGTTAGGATTTCAGCATATATATTTGGGGTGGGAGGTGGGGACATCAGCATTCAGATCAGAGCAGTTGCTAATTGTGACTTGCCCAAGGAGAGGTGCAGCTGCAATGAATGAATTTATTTTTTACAGAGTAATGCTTAGCTTACGTATTACCTACCAATCCCCCCTTTTGTGGATCTTCTCCCTTGTAGTTCAGGAAGATTCTAGAAGACAGCATCTATCCAGCAGGTTTCTGCCAGAACCACTTCCTCTAACCAGAGGCAAGTCAGGGTTAGAGCCACTCCAGGAATCTGGATGCTGTAGTGGCTGCTTCTGTCCAAAGCTGCCAAGTTTTCCTTCCAAATCAGTGACTCCCTCTTTGCTTTATTTTTCCTTTGTATTTCAGAAAGCTTTCTCCAAGCCTCAGTTTTCCCTCCTAATCTGCACTTTAACCACGTCTGTCTGGATTCAGATTTGCATCCAACAATTCCCTTTCCAACCAAAAAAATTTTAATTAGTACCTGATGCATAATTTATAGATAGAAGAGCCATAACCTATGCCAGAAGCTGTTTTCTACACTTACAAGTATCTCTTCCAATACAAATCATTTAAAGCAATTAAAAATTGTGACAAGGCTTCAAAAGCCTAAATGTTAAGTTTCACAACAATAAATACAAACATAAGGTAAAATACATTGGTCAGATACTGTCCTTGGATTAACCTTTCTTCAAAGTTTCCTATTTTCTGCTCTAATAATGAATACGGGAGGTAGGGAGGAGCAAGATTTTGGTTAAAAAAAAAGACTAGTTTGTTTCTCACATGATTTCTATCACTGACTTGGTTATATTCACTTATTTTGCCATAAGTGAAATCTAGCTGTAGTGTTTTATTGGTGTACTGAATTTTCAGAATTTATATAGCCCAGAGGCATAGGGAACACTTTAAATTGCAGTAATTAAAGTTTGTTTGATGTTGATATCCTTCAGGGCCTGGTTTCCCCTCATACCAGATCTATGGCTCTTTTGATACTACCCCCTCAGAATTCAGCAGACCTATTATACCAGAAGCCATTTGTTAGAATCTAACCTGGCCTTTGAAACAACTCAGCATGCCCTGACCCTGAAACAGAACCTGCTTAACTAAAAATGTTAAATGCCATACATCCTCTAATAAAGTACTTAGAAACCACACTCATCTGTGTGGTCCTCTCCTGGCCCCCTTCTCCCCCGTGCAGGGGGGAGAGCTGGCCTTTTAGAAGAGCAGCTTTTTACCTTTTTCTTTCCAGGTGACCTTGTGCTCCAACACTGTGCAGAAATATGAGCTGGCCCTGGTGGTAGATGTGGAGGGCATCGGGGAGGAAGTGCTGGCACTCCTGATTACAGCAAGGTATCACACTCACCTGCTTTCTCTTTCCCAGTCCCCCTAAGCCACCGGTAATGGGCTGGCTCTCGGGAAGGAAGGCAGCACAGGAGCAACCAACCAGCTTACTGCCTTTCCTGAGAAAGGAAGAAGAATCTGATATTGGAGTGACAAAGTTTTATATGAGAAAACGCACCTTTGGTGGAGATAAGAGGAGGGATGTGTATGTTAAGTGTTAAGTACAATAGTGCTCTTTAATGGGTCTGATTTTCCGTGTATGTACCTGACAAGGTTTTAGCAGGAAGAGATGCGCAGTTGCTGGTTTTTATTTTTATCTTTAAAGATAGTACTCCAGAGTTGTGCAGCAGAAAGAGTGGTGCTCATAGCCCTGCTCCAGGACACTGTCGTTAGGACTTAAAGGCAGGCTGCAAGTGGCCCCCCAAAACGAGGCCCTCACTAACATCATAAACTCCTCAGAACCATCACAACTTGTCTCTCTTTTTTAATAGAGGCAACAGTGGGTCCTGGAGTCAGGTTAAGATCCTGGCTCTGACATTTGTTGACTGTGTCTCCTTCACTAAATTTACAGCCTTTCTAAGCGTAGTGTGTCACCTGCTGATGCTGACCATGGTCCTAAATAAAATCATAGGCCATGCTCTTGCCAAAGTAAACAAGTGTCCAGATCTGGGACCTGATAGTGTGTATGAAATACCATCTGAAGGAAACAGGCAGTGTTCCAGTACCTAGAATGCAGGACCTTCACGGATCTTAGGAAGATGCACCTTAAAGAAGGTACAGATATGCTGGTTGGTGGGGTCATCATAACCAGCACCATTTCCTCTGTCTTGGGCTTGAGTGAAGTCAGGGGGCAGCCCTAAAATAACTTGAAGGTCAAGTTCTTGCCACAATCTGCTTAATATTCCCTCCAGAGACCTCACTAATCATTTGTTTAAGAACAGTGGAAAAACTCTTTTGTTTGGGCTTCTCTATCCCAAAGTTTGACCTTTTGTGTAGTCTTACATTTCTTTTCTATTTTTCTTTTATTCTGATACTTTCCAATGCCTTTTCCCTGCAGCTCTAAGTAGAAAATCCTGAATTTTAAAAAGGTGGGAGATGGGTTCTAGGAGGCTATGAGTTTTATAGCATGTATACTCTGTGACCAAGTCAAATGCTATGAGTCCTGTCAGCCCCCATGTTTCAGGTAGTAAAGGATAAGCTTTACCAAAATCACCGGGTCAGCTGACAACTTCCATTCTAACTAAAAGTGAACCCTCATCTTGCGCTAAAACCTGAACTTCAGGTCAAGACTCTTGTGTCACTACTTTTGGAGCAGTCTGTAAGGACTCCTCAGAGACTCTCAACAGAGGAGCTAGTTTTAGAGCGTGCTCCCTAAAGTGATCCTCCCAGAGAGCCAGCAGTGCGACTGGCAGGACAGGGACCACAGGCTCATCATCTCATATTGAGCCATCAGATGGTCCCGCGCCTTACCTTCATTCACACCATCTTCTGTGTTTCCCCAGGAAGAGTTGATGCTAATGTCAGTTCCTCAAATTATCTTCTTTCTACCTATGAGCAAAAATGGGACTCTGGGAGGGAGAGTAGCTGGCTCAAGGTTGTGCTTGGTGAGGTCAGTATTTGAACCTGGCTCTGACTGATTCACACACCAGCACTCTTCACCATGGCACTATGTTGTAAAAGTGCAGCAGGGCAGGGCAGGCCTGGGAACTTAACAGACACAAAATAAAACCCAGGTCATCTAATAATAGGCCAGTCTGCACACACAGGCCTTCCATCCCTCCCTCCTCTCCCCACAACACCCCCTTCACACTGAGCACCACTGTCACAGTGCCAGTTCTGGGTCGAGCAGCTGCCTGAGCCCACTGATCTAAGGCAGCTGTTCCACATGGAAATTAAAATTATTACCATTATTTAGATAGTGCGAGCTGTTGCTGGTCCTCAGGGGACTCTGACTGGTCCAAAGTGTCACAGCGAATCAGGACCCCATGCTGGTGCCATGGGCCCTGTTTGCCATGGAAACAGATCCACTATCCTAAGGAACTTGTGCTTTGGGGGCTCCTTGCCAGAGAAAGACCAAATAGGAAAAACAATGGAAATGTTAGTCATTATCCACAGAAGACAGTATTCAAGGCGTCCTGCTTCTAGCTCTTTTTTGAATAAACAGTGGTTACTAGGGGCTAAGAGAGAGGGATGACAGGAGAGAAGATGTGAAAATGATTAATGTTGTTATTAGAGGACAACTACTGTGTGACAGTGACAAATGTGTTTAACTTGGGACTCTGCATCCTCCATATGTAAACAAGCTCTCCCTTCATCCTTGTGAATTCTTTAATGGGCTCCTTCCCTCGAGCAGGTGTATTGTACCTACCCTCCACGTGGTTAATACAGAGGTGGACTTTGGGCGTTGCTTCCTGAAGTATCCATATAAGAAAACGATCCAGCTTGTCAATGATGACGACCTCTCAGGATGCTATCAGGTCCTGCCTCAGGCGAGTTACTCTTATCCATTTTCAGTGTTGCTTTTTATTCAGTTCGATTCCTTCAGTGAGAAAGAGAAGTCCTTTGAAAGAGCCATATTCCTGAGCACATGATCTACATAATTCTGATTTTTAACTGTGGGATAACCTGGGGGTGGGGTTATAAAGCCACAGCTGGATTGCCCCCATATGAGCGAGCAGCTGCGGGTGAAAACAGTTGTTAATTTCCAACGGAAATTGCCTTTGATAAAGGGGAAAGGGTCAATTAGGCCAACATGCAGAAATTGCACCTGCAAATTATTGCCTGTGAATTCACCATGCATGGGAAATAAGGCAGAGCTGGGAGTTTTCATTTATGTCTATGGCTGTGACTTGAACAGAATCACTAAGATATGCTAATACAGTATTTATAAATGAACTTTTTGTACCAGAAAGCTAGAGATAATATATGAAGGAGAAAGGAGGAACCGTTCCTTAGTGTTTTATGAAATGGATCTGTCCACATTCCATTATACCTATCTAGGTGGGAGACTAAGCACTTAAACACACTTGGAAAAATGATTCAAAAAGATCTGTATAGACTAGAGTAAATGGAAAGTGACTAATGAGATACAGTTTATAAAGGAAGTGTTTGGGTTTAAAACTCAATTCTATAAGTACTACTCTAATAAAAATTCATGCAGAAAATCAAATGATTTTATTTGGCTACAAGTGCAAAATAAAAAACCAGTGAGGTGACTCCATGGTGCAACGGATAGTGCACTGGACTTCCAAAAGACCAGTGCTGGGGCCACAGAACCAAGGCAGGTTTAGGCTGCATCAGAGAAACACAGTATTCCACAGCTAAAGGAAGGAGAGAGCCACCTGTCAAAGCAGTGCTGGAGTGTTGTCTTCAGCTCTTGACAGGATATTTTTTTAATGGAAACTTGAAAAATAGAGAATCATGTTCAGAGTAACCAGAATGTCAACCTACGTCATCTGGAAACCCAAGTCATCTGAGGAGCAGGCACAGTGTCTAACCTGGAACAGATGATTAACTGGAATGAAATAGCTACCCCTAGTCAAAGGACTGCTGTATAAAAAAGGGAATTCAAATTATTCTGTTGGCTTCTCTGAGACAAAACCAGAAGCTAAGGATGAGGGTGACAGGAGACAACTTTTCTAGCTTTCAGGTGTTCAACAGAACAGGCTGGCCACTCACAGTGCATGGTCACCTCAAGAACTCAGGACAGAGCCTGAGTCACACAGAGTGATGGGGAAGCTGTTACTGCACAGCTGGTCTGGGAAAGGGTGAGGCACTAGCCTCAGGGGGACCAAAACAGTAATCAAGATAGACAGTGTTTTCATGGCACACTTGAAGAAATCGAAAGTATCACAAAAAATCCGTGATAAATAAGATATCAAAACATTTGGTAAAGGTGGAATCAGTGTTACTGATTTTCCTTTGGCCTCAGGGTCCAGGAAGGCTAGGTGGATCATTGCCACAGAGGGATGTTGAGTTATGATTAGGTCAAGTTGGACCAGACCAGGTACAGAAAAATCATGGGGCACTACAGGCAGGTGAAACTGGCACCGTCTGTCCTTCCTTCCAGGAGTGGAGGCTCTGAAAAGTGTTTCCCCGAATTATTCAAACTTATTTGACTATGGGATTTTTTTTTAATTTTTTGTTGAAGGATAATTGCTTTACAGAATTTTGTTATTTCCTGTCAAACTTCAACATGAATCAGCCAAAGGTATACATATATCCCCTCCATTTTGAACCTCCCTCCCATCTCCCTCCCCATCCCACCCCTTTAGGTTGATACAGAGCCCCTGTTTGAGTTTCCTGAGCCATACAGCAAATTCCCGTTGACTATCTATTTTACATATGGTAATGTAAGTTTCCATGTTACTCTCTCCTTACATCTCACCCTCTCCTTTCCTCTCCCCATGTCCATAAGTCTGTTCTCTATGTCTGTTTCTCCATTGCTGCCCTATAAATAAATTCTTCAGAACCATTTTTCTAGATTCTGTATATGTGCATTAGAATATGATGTTTATCATTCTCTCTCTGACTCACTTCACTCTGTATAATAGGTTAAAGGTTCATCCACCTCATCAGAACTGACTCAAATGTGTTCCTTTTTGTGGCTGAATAATATTCCATTGTGTATATGTACCACAACTTCTTTATCCATTCATCTGTCGAAGGGCATCTAGGTTGCTTTCATGTTCTAGCTATTGTAAATAGTGCTGCAGTGAACAGTGGGATACATGTGTCTTTTTCCATTTTGGTTTCCTCAGGGTATATGCCTAGGAGTGGGATTGCTGGGTCATATGGTGGTTTTATTCCTAGTTTTTTAAGGAACCTCCATACCATCTTCCATAGTGGCTGTATCAATTTACATTCCCACCAACAGTGCAAGAGCATTCCCTTTTCTCCACACCCTCTCCAATATTTATTGTTCGTAGACTTTTTGATGATGGCCATTCTGACTGGTGTGAGGTTATATCTCATTGTGGTTTTAATTTGCATTGCTCTAATAATGAGCAGTGTTGAGCATCTTTTCATGTGTTTGTTAGCCATCTGTATGTCTTCTTTGGTGAAATGTCTTTTTAGGTCTTTTTCCCACGTTTTGATTGGGTTGTTTGTTTTTCTGGCATTGAGTTGTATGAACTGCTTATATATTTTGGAAATTAATCTTTGGTCAGTTGTTTCCTTTGCTATTATTTTCTCCCATTCTGAGGGTTGTCTTTTCACCTTGCTTATAGTTTCCTTTGCTGTGCAAAAACTTTTAAGTTTAATCAGGTCCCACTTGTTTACTTTTGTTTTTATTTCTGTTACTCTAGGAGGTGGGTCATAGAGGATCTTGCTTTGATTTATGTCATCGAGTGTTCTGCCTATTAGTATTCCTCTAAGAGTTTTATAGTTTCTGGTCTTACATTTAGGTCTTTAATCCATTTTGAGTTTATCTTTGTGTGTGGTGTTAGGAAGTGTTCTAATTTCATTCTTTTACACATAGCTTTCCAATTTTCCCAGCACCATTTATTGAAGAGGCTGTCTTTGCTCCATTGTATATTCTTGCCTCTTTTGTCAAAAATAAGGTACCCATAGGTGCATGGGTTTATTTCTGGGTTTTCTATGTTGTTCCACTGGTCTATATTTCTGTTTTTGTGCCAATACCTTACTGTCTTGATGACTGTAGCTTTGTAGTATAATCTGAAGTCAGGAAGGTTGATTCCTCCAGCTCCATTCTTCTTTCTCAACACTGCTTTGGCTATTTGGGGTCTTTTGTGTTTCCATATGAATTGTGGAATTTTTTGTTCTAGTTCTGTGAAAAATGCCATTGGTAATTTGATAGGGATCACACTGAATCTGTAGATTGCATTTGGTAGTATAGTCATTTTCACAATATTGATTCTTCCTACCCAGGAACATGGAATATCTCTCTGTTTATGTCATCTTTGATTTCTTTCATTAGTGTCTTATAATTTTCTGTAGACAGTTCTTTTGTCTCCTTAGGTAAGTTTATTCCTAGATATTTAATTCTTTTTGTTGCAATGGTGAATGGGATAGATTCCTTAATTTCTCTTTCTGATATCTCATTGTTAGCATATAGAAATGCAAGTAATTTCTGTGTATTGAATTTTGTATCCTGTAACTTTGCCAAGTTCAGTGATTAGCTCTATTAATTTTCTGATGCTATCTTTAGAGTTTTCTATGTACAGTATCATGTCACCTGCAAACAGTGAGAGCTTTACTTCTTCTTTTCCGATCTGGATTCCTTTTATTTCTTTTTCTTCTCTGATTGCTGTAGCTAGGACTTCCAGAACTATGTTGAATAATAGTGGTGAGAATGGACACCCTTGTCTTGTTCCTGATCTTAGGGGAAATGCTTTCAGTTTCTCACCATTGAGAATAATGTTTGCTGTAGGCTTATCATATACGGCCTTTACTATGTTGAGGTAGGTTCCTTCTATGCCCATTTTTTGAAGAGTTTTAATCATAAATGGGTGCTGAATTTTGTCAAAGGCTTTTTCTGCATCTATTGAGATTATCATTTGGTTTTTATCTTTCAATTTGTTAATACGGTGTATCACATTGATTGATTTGCGTATATTGAAGAATCCTTGCATCCTTGGAATAAACCCAACTTGATCATGGTGTATGAGCTTTTTGATGTGTTGCTGAATTCTGTTTGCTGAAATTTTATTGAGGATTTTTGCATCTATGTTCATCAGTGATATTGGCCTATAGTTTTCTTTTTTTGTGTTGTCTTTGTCTAGTTTTGGTATCAGGGTGATGGTGGCCTTGTAGAAGGAGTTTGGAAGTGTTCCTTCCTCTGTAATTTTTTGAAAGACTTTTAGAAGAATAGGCATTAGCTCTTCTCTATATGTTTGATAGAATTCTCCTGTGAAGCCATCTGGTCCTGGGTCTTTGTTTTGGGGGAGATTTTTGATCACAGCTTCAATTTCAGTGCTTGTAATTGGGTTGTTCATAATTTCTATTTCTTCCTGGTTCAGTCTTGGAAAATTGAACTTTTCTAAGAATCTTTGCATTTCTTCCAGGTTATCCATTTTATTGCCATATAGTTGTTCATAATAGTCTCTTATAATCCTTTGTATTTCCACATTGTCTGTTGTAACCTCTCCTTTTTCATTTCTAATTTTGTTGATTTGATTCTTCTCTCTTTTTTTCTTGATGAGTCTGGCTAAAGGGTGGTCAATTTTGTTTATCTTCTCAAAGAACCATCTTTTAGTTTTACTAATCTTTACTATTGTTTCTTTCTTTTTTTTTTTATTTATTTCTGCTCAGATCTTTATAATTTCTTTCCTTCTACTAATTGTGGGGGTTTTTCTTCTTCATTTTTCCAGTTGTTTTAGGTATAAAGTTAGGCTGTCTATTCGATGTTTTTCATGTTTCTTGAGGTAGGATTGTATGGCTAGAAACTTCCCTCTTAGAACTGCTTTGCTGCATCACATAGGTTTTAAGTTGTGTTTTCATTGTCATTTCTTTCTAGAAATTTTTTGATTTCCCTTTTGATTTCTTCAGTAACCTGTTGGTTATTTAGAAGTGTGTTGTTTAATCTTCATGTGTTTGTGTTTCTTACAGTTTTTTTCTTGTAATTGATATCTAGTCTCATAGTGTTGTGATTGGAGAAGATGTTTGATAGGATTTCAATTTTCTTAAATTTACTGAGGTTTGATTTGTGACCCAAGATGTGGTCTATCCTGGAGAATGTTCCATGTGCACTTGAGAAGAGGTGTATTCTTCTGCATTTGGATGGAATGTCCTGAAGATATCAGTGAGAGCCATCTCATCTAATGTATCATTTTAACCTTGTGTTTCCTTATTAATTTTCTCTTTTGATGATCTCCATTGGTTTGAGTGGGGTGTTAAAATCTCCTCCTGTTATTGTGTTACTGTCAATTTCTTCTTTTATGTCTATTAGTGTTTGTCTTATGTATTGAGGTGCTCCTATGTTGGGTGCATAGATATTTACAATTGTTATGTCTTCCTCTTGGATTGATCCTTTGATCATTATGTAGTGTCCTTCCTTATCTTTTGTAATCTTCTTTATTTTAAGGTCTATTTTGTCTGATACGAGGATTGCTACTCCAGCTTTCTTTTGCTTCCCATTTGCATGGAATATATTTTTCCATCCTCTCACTTTCAGTCTATATGTGTCTTGAGGTCTAAAGTGGGTTTCTTGTAGACAGCATATATATGGGTCTTGTTTTTGTATCCATTCAGCCAGTCTTTGTCTTTTGGTTGGAGCATTTAATCCATTTACATTTAAAGTAATTATTGATATATATGTTCCTATTGCCATTTTCTTAAATGTTTGGGGTTGATTTTGTAGATCTTTTTTCTTCTCTTGTATTTCTTGACTATATAAGTCCCTTTAACATTTGTTGTAAAGCTGGTTTGGCGGTACTGAATTCTCTTAACTTTTGCTTGTCTGAAAAGCTTTTGATTTCTCCCTCAATTTTGAATGAGATCCTTGCTGGGTACAGTAATCTTGGTTGTAGATTTTTCCCTTTGAGTACTTTAAATATATACTGCCATTCCCTCCGGAGAAGGCAATGGCACCCCACTCCAGTACTCTTGCCTGGAAAATCCCATGGACGGAGGAGCCTGGTAGGCTGCAGTCCATGGGGTCGCTAGGAGTCGGACACAACTGAGCGACTTCACTTTCACTTTTCCCTTTCATGCACTGGAGAAGGCAAAGGCAACCCACTCCAGTATTCTTGCCTGGAGAATCCCAGGGATGGCGGAGCCTGGTGGGCTGCCATCTATGGGGTCGCACAGAGTCAGACACGACTGAAGCGACTTAGCAGCAGCAGCAGCAGCAGCAGCCATTCCCTCTGGCCTGCAGAGTTTCTGCTGAAAGATCAGCTGCTAAACGTATGGGGTTTCCCTTGTATGTTACTTGTTGCTTCTCCATTGCTGCTTTTAATATTCTTTCTTTGTGTTTAGTCTTTGTTAGTTTTATTAGTATGTGACTTGGCGTATTTCTCCTTGGGTTTATCCTGTATGGGACTCTTTGTGTCTCTTAGACTTGATTGACTATTTCCTTTTCCATGTTGGGGAAATTTTCAACTATAATCTCTTCAAAAATTTTCTCATATCCTTTCTTTTTTCTTCTTCTTCTAGGACCCCTATAATTCAAATGTTGGTGCATATGATGTTGTCCCAGAGGTCTCTGAGACTGTCCTCAGTTCTTTTCATTCTTTTTACTTTATTCTGCTCTTCAGAAGTTATTTCCACCATTTTATCTTCCAGCTCACTGATTCGTTCTTCTGCTTCAGATATTCTGCTATTGATTCCTTCTAGAGTGTTTTTAATTTCAGTAATTGTGTTGTTTGTCTCTGGATGTTTTTTCTTTAATTCTTCTAGGTCTTTGTTTATTGATTCTTGCATTTTCTCCATTTTGTTTTCAAGGTTTTTGATCATCTTTGCTATCATTATTCTGAATTCTTTTTCAGGTAGTTTGCCTATTTCCTCTTCATTTATTTGGACTTCTGTGTTTTAGTTTGTTCCTTCATTTGTGTAGTATTTCTCTGCCTTTTCATTATTTTTTTTTTAACTTACTGTGTTTGAGATCTCCTTTTTACAGGCTTCAAGGTTGAATTCTTTCTTCCTTTTGGTTCTGCCCTCCTAAGGTTGGTCCAGTGATTTGTGTAAGCTTCTTACAGGGTGAGATTTGTGCTGAGTTTTTGTTTGTTTGTTTTCCCTCTGATGGGCAAGGCTGAGTGAGGTGGTAATCTTGTCTGCTGATGATGGGGTTTGTATTTTTGTTGTTTGGATAAGGCGTCCTGCCCAGGATGCTACTGGTGGTTGGGTGATGCCAGGTCTTGTATTCAGGTGGTTTCCTTTGTGCGAGTTCTCACTATTTGATACTCCCTAGGGTTAGTTCTCTGGTAGTCTAAGGTCTTGGAGTCAGTGCTCCCACTCCAAAGGCTCAGGCTTGATCTCGTTCGGGGGTGACTCTTGTTTAAGGAAATGTCCCTCTTGTATGTCTGTGGCTTAGAGTTGTATGTCGTGGCTTCTTTCAAACCTGAACAACTGTGGTGGTGGCCTGGCGGCCCGCTCTGGTGTCCAGGCAGATGACCGAGCGCCCCAGGTGGTGGCTTGGACGTGGGCTCCCGAACATGGGATTTTTAGTTTTATTTGTGTTACATAAAAACTTAGTAATGTACTGCAGAACAGGGTTCTTAGGAACACATACTAGTAAACAATGGGCAATGTTCATTCATTCACCTACCTGTTTTTTCCATTTAAAAAACATATACTGAGCATATGTTTTGGGCCAGAAAGTGGGCAGGTATTAAGGAGAGAGGCCCAGGTCATGCCCTAAGACGTTTATAGCCCTTGGAGAAGATGGACATGTTGCTAGCGCATGCTGAGGAGAGGGACTGAAAACAAAGGAAGCGCCTGGACTTTAGGGCCCAGACACCCCTGGGGGTTTCAGGATGAGTGGGGGGCAGGTCAGAGGGTACGGGCATTGCAGAAAGAGTAACCGCAGGTGCAAAGGGTTGGAGGTGAAAGCAGTATCATGTGTTCAGGAAATGCCAGTGGCCTCTATTGATGGAGTGTACAGGGGTGAAGTGGACGGGGATTAAAGCATGAAGGTGCAAAAGGTCTCTTCAAGGAATTTGGCCATGGGAAGCCATTGTCCTGAGCTAACTCACATTGTGGATGATTGTGCACTTTTCTGGGTCTCACACATTGGATCTGGGGCTTGTGCACCTCTCTTAGCCAGAGTTCCTTTTGTCTGAATTGAGGTGGTCATCTCCATTCACTTGCTTTAACAACGGTACATTATAAGACCCTCTGTGGATTCAGGACAATGCTTGTTTCAATATAATGTAATGTGCTACTAGTTTCATACTGAACCTGGGGCTTGCTTATCCTTCTAGCTTCTCTCCCCAACCAGGTATATCAGGATGTGCCTGCCGTGCTGCTCTCTAGTCCCACGCCCTGTGGGATCATCCCCCCGCATAGCACAGTTCACATACCTCTGACCCTGGAGACCCAAGTCCCTGGGGAATACAGGTCCACAGTTTACATCTCAACCTTTGGGAGCCAGGATCCCCCGATGGTGAGTGCCTGTTTTCAGAATGGCAGTTCTAAGTGCCGTACTTCTTGTGGGGACATTCTAACCTTTGCCTGTAAGGTACTCACCGTATTTGCATATCTTCTAGTTGTTGGTCTTCTAGAGTCTCTCATTTTCTCTCTGCAGTGGTAAAGCACCAGGGCTGTTATCTTGGGAATCTGTTTGTGGATACATCTGAAAATGGTGCTTTATAGCAATTGATTTTTCTCATACATACAGACACACCTGACCCCTCTCCAGACCCATGAAACCAGAATCTCTGAGGACAGAGGACCAGCATACCTGAATGATTAACCCCTTTCTCAATTGTTCCTACTACAAAGCTGGGTATCCCTAGCTTGCCACATGTGGGCTCTGAGATTGATTTCCTTCACTGCTCACCAGATCTTTTCCTGTAGATTATTGGATATGTACATACAACTATATGCTATAGCATATCCTATTATATTCTTGGACTTATATCACCAATTAACCTTACTCCAAGCCTGAGAAAAGGGAGACATGGAAAGCTCTCTGCAGCTTGAGCTGATTCAAAGGACGAATCTTGAAGGAAGTTGCCCAATAGGCTATGAATTCCCAGACACTGGATTTACGTGGAAGCTAAGTGGTGTCAACGTACGTTTGTTTGAAGTGATTTTGATTACTCAGAGAGTATAATAAACTGCTGCCGCTGCTAATTCGCTTCAGTCGTGGCCGACTCTGTGCGACCCCATAGACGGAAGCCCACCAGGCTCCTCCGTCCCTGGGATTCTCCAGGCAAGAGTACTGGAGTGGGGTGCCATTGCCTTCTCCGATAATAAACTAGGGTTTTGCTTTTATCTCTTCCATATAAGATCGCATAGATAAGCCATCTGACTTATAAAGCAGCATCATTAAGTCAAGCCAGCGGAAAGTTGCCACGGTCCAGGTAACCTGAACAGATGCAGCACATGAGAGGGTACCTTGCTGAGCTGGAAACATTTAATTAAAGAAAAAGACCCCCTTCCTTGGGCTGACAGAGTGCCTGGCTGAGAGCACAGGGGAAGGGAAGGAGAGCAGGGTGAATTTCAGTCCCCAACCTGCACAGCTTTGCATGGTGGGTGGCCCTGTCGTATTGCTAGTACAGCAGAAGGACTGGGACTCAGTCCAGCCACATCCAGCCCTGAAGTGCTGATCCTTAACCCCTAAGTGTTCCTGAGACTGGAGTTCTGGGTGGCACATACCGAACTGTTATTCTGGTTTCCCATTGGTGTGTGGCTCTGGGCCGACTCAGGGAAGCAAAGCTTTATTTTAAAGGAGGAATTCCATGCTAGATTCACGGGTCCAATCAGAGGGGCCATCCTGGTGACCTTTCACTACAGAATATCAGGGAGAACGACTGTCAACTCTAATAGCAACCTTATATGTCCCTGCTTTTTATAAAGGGATGCTTAGAAGCTTCTGTTTCAATTTGATTTTAAAGGCCCACCATTTCAGCCATTCCTGTATTCTTTCTCTTGCATGGACTGCAGGTATGTCACTTAAAGAGCATCGGAGAAGGCCCAGTTATCTATGTACATCCCAGTCAAATTGATTTTGGCAATATCTACGTCCTGAAGGACTCCTCCAGGGTTCTCAACTTGTCTAACCAGTCCTTCATCCCCGCATTATTCAAGGCACACATGGTGAGTAGATTGTGAGCTGTCACATGACAAAAACACAACTTTGCCTGTATCTTAGAGGCAGTAGCCTTATTTCAGCAGCATGTCTTTGAAAATGATCTACAGAAGCAGAGATATACATAGTTCAACTGAATTAAACTGTGTTATTCTTATCCCTAGTTCCTCTTTATTATAACCCACTCCTGATGGGAAATAGATGGGGAAACAGTGTCAGACTTTATTTTTGGGGGCTCCAAAATCACTGCTGATGGTGATTGCAGCCATGAAATTAAAAGACACTTACTCCTTGGAAGGAAGGTTATGACCAACCTAGACAGCATATTAAAAAGCAAAGACATTACTTTGTGAACAAAAGTCCGTCTAGTCAAGGCTATGGTGTTTCCAGTGGTCATGTATGGATGTGAGAGTTGGACAGTGAAGAAAGCTGAGCGCCACAGAATTGATGCTTCTAAACTGTGGTGTTGGAGAAGACTCTTGAGAGTCCCTTGGACTGCAAGGAGATCCAATCAATCCATCCTAAAGGAGATCAGTCCTGGGTGTTCATTGGAAGGACTGATGTTGAAGCTGAAACTCCAGTACTTTGGCCACCTCATGCGAAGAGTTGACTCATTGGAAAAGACCCTAATGCTGGGAAGGATTGGGGGCAGGAGAAGGGGACGACAGAGGATGAGATGGTTGGATGGCATCACTGACTCGATGGACATGGGTTTGGGTAAACTCCGGGAGTTGGTGATAGACAGGGAGGCCTGGCGTGCTGCAATTCATGGGGTCACAAAGAGTCGGACACGACTGAGCAACTGAACTGAACTGAACTGAACCTGGATATGTCTCCAAAAAAAAAAAAAAAACATTAATTAAAAAAGACACACTCACTCCTATGTTTATAACAGTGTTACTTACAATTGCTAAGACATGGAGACAACTATGCCTGGCTTTTCATTTTTTCAAAGTATTGTCTGTTTTCTGTGTATTAAAGTAAAAGACATGTTTTAACACTTAAACTCATTGATTTATAGTCAAGCCTCTTAACTACTTTTTATAATGTTTTACATATCACCAGTGAGCACCAACAAAAGGATGATAAAATGTATCTTTATGAGAGAGCAGAGTTGTTATGTCTTAGCCTTAACTGTGAACAAAATCTATAGAATAAACCCATAGGAATAAGGAAATAAGAGAATAACATCCTAGTTTATCAAGATGGGCATCTTCTCTTTTACCATGTGAAAGTGATAGCCATTCCAAAATGGACCACACTCTTCCTAAGCCTTACCGAGTGACTCTTTCAGTCACAAGAGGATACCAGTGGCAATGATATCAAGAGACTTCCAGAAGCAAAGGTTTGTACTCAGCAGACAGCTGTAAGCTCTTCATGCCGACCCTCACTTGAGACTTTTTTTACTTTGGCATAACTAAATATGAAACTCATAAGACAGATTCCAACAGGTCATACTGATTATAAACCACACTAGGAGAAGGAAAGCTATTGATTACATGATGGGTCATCACCTTCCCTGAATTTAGAGTGACAGCTCTACTGATTGAATATGATAAGTTCAGGTATAAGCTAGAGCCAGAATGAAAGCAGGCTTGATTTCCTTGTCACGAAAGAGCTAGCCAGAAAATAAAAGAAAAATATATTGTTTTCCTGCATGCTTTGTAAGCCTTTCCATCTTCATTCTGCCTATTCCAGCTCTTAATTAGCTTTAGCAAATTGTTTTTGCTAATTAGTTATTATTCAGGCATACACTTAATACTTGTCACCACAGAGGGAGATTGAGGCACAATTTCCTTCATATGGACCCAATGTGGCTTTTTTATTTCAAGCTACTTTCCCTCCTCCATACAAATCTATAACTTCTTTCCCATCACCAGCATCACCATCAGCAGAACTGCAGTGGACTAAATGTTTGTGCCCTGTGCCACCCCCCACCCCCCCCCCACCACCACCAATTCATGTATTGAAATCCTAACCCTCAAGGTGGTGGTATTAGGAGGTGAAGTTTTGGGGAGGTAAATAGGTCATGAGGATAGAGTCATCATGAATGAGATTAGTGCCCTCATAAAAGAGACCCCAGAGAGCTCTCTCACCCTCTCCATCACTTAAGGATACAAACAAAAAAATGGCTCTCTGCAACCTGGAAGAGACCTCACACCAGAACCTGACTATATTAACACTCTAATCTCAGACTACCAACCAGAACAGTGAGAAATAAATTTCTGTTGTTTGTAAACCACCCAGTGTAGTATTCTCTTATAGCAGTCTACATTGACTAAGACACCAACTCAGGTTACTCTTAAGGGATGCCTGTCATTGTCATTATAAACTAAAGAATTTATTCTGCTTGTTTGTGCACTGACAGTAGACAGTCATCCTCAATAATAAGCTAGTGCAAAATGAAACACACTTTTATGTAATGAGAAAAGACAGATGCATTGAGGAGTATGGTGTAAAGGTTTATTAATGGTACGAAATCCTGACACACATACATAAAGCTCATATGAAGTTGATCAGGGAGCAAGTCATATTCTTCCTCAGTGCCATTTTATCTTCTCTGTCACGAGAGAAAGGAAAGAGACTAGAGAGGCATCTGTAACATGGTAGAGCTCTCTGTAGAATGCCATTTGGGATATTTTTTTAAATGTTGGCTGTGATGAAATTGTATACAGCATTGTTTCATGCTTTGGAAGGAAACAATTCTCCTCTGGGTTGTTAGGACGTTAAATTGAAATGAGTCTGGGAGAGAAGGGCAGCATTTATCTGAGGGTGGGCATGGTCATGCATCTTGCACAGTTGTCTCACATATGGTAGTCACTCAGCAAACAGTGGCTGGGTGTCTGAGAGCTGCAGTAGTATTCTGTACTATCAACAGTGTGGGTTGCAGTCAGACACATCTGGAATCAAGCCCTAACTCTGTGTGTGCTAATTCTGGGTGCATTGTTTAATCTTTATGAGGCTTTGGTTCCTTCTCTCTCAATGGAACTAATAATAGCATCTAGAAGATTAAACGTGATAATCTATGTAGAAAGAGCCTGGTGAAAAATAAACATTCAGCATTCAATAAATGGTAGTTTTGATTATTAATGTTGACAGATGAAAAGATCTAGGTGAAATGGCTTATGGAAAGACTTTTTTATTTTTATGACACTATATCTTAAGATCTTTTATATTTCTTAGGTAAGAAAGAAAAAGAAATAAGGCACACTCAGAGAGGCCTTAAGATTTCAAATTTAACTGATCCACAGAGTACAGTACTCTATCAGATGGGAGCACTATTGCTGCCTTTTTTCTTACTCTTCATTTGTTTCTGTAATTTTTGACAGTGAGGCCAGCTTATAAAATATAAAACATTTTTATTGATGAATCCATATGTGTTCTTCTACACCAAAGAAAAGAGATTTATTAGCAAATAACTTACTTTAGAAATTTCAGGTTCATTAGCTTTCTGATTCTTGGAGCTTATTTATTCATGTATTTGTGCAGATGCTTCCTGGCACCATGTAAATCATGTCTATGTGCTCAGAGAAGTCCTAGTTCCTTTTATTTAACTATCTTCATGCCTTGTGTTTGATTGAACACCTTTGACTGAGTCTTGAGAAGGCAGTGACTTTCAGAAAGAACATTATTGTCCCTGTTGAAAGATACCTCCTTGTAGCCTTAAAAGATTATCGGTAATCTTAAGAGCTGTGTAATCATAAGAGCTATGTAATTTATAGAAACCTGCTTCCCTCATGTAGTCAAACTCTGCTGGCCTTAAAATTCTCACCGTCCCCCCCTACTCCCCACTCCCTGCAAAGGGAGAAATTAAGAAGTAGGACAGTTGCTTGACCAATAGGAACTCTCACCAATCTCAGTGACCAAGCCCCTTCAATCAATCTGTCATTCTAAACTCCTTCCCTCTAAGAACAGGGAGAAAATCTGGGCACAGTATGGAAAATCACAAGTTTAAGGGAATGATGGAGCAACAATGCCAGTGACAACAACCCAGAAGAAAAAGGAAGTTGAGAAATTTATACCCAGCATTTATGACTGCTTTTTCTATATAGTACCAGAAGAGGTTGAAAACTAAAAGGAGCTTTCAGAAAACTCATTGATCTAAGAAGATAAACACTGGAATCAAGACAGGCTAGAGAGAGAAAAACTGGAGAAGAATGAACTTGGTAAAACTCTCAGACTTTTTGTTCCGACTAGGAAAAGCTATATTCTGGAAACAAAAGTGACCTAATGCAGGCCTCATAATCTCTGCCTGGATGAAGGAGTTCCAGGATTCCTAGTTCCCTCCACATCTTTCCTAGAAGCAAATAAATGTTCTTACCAGAAGAAGACAACATGATTCTAAGCCTCAAAATATCTCTACAGTTTTCATATACAATGTCAAACAGTTAATTTTAAAATTACCAAGCATAGGATACAAATTAACATGAAACTACAATATGCTTAATATACTCAGTGAAATAAAAGGCACAATTTAGAATTTTGGTAGAGATCTAGAAAGTGTAAAAGAGAACAAATGGGAATTGAAAACCTGAAAAATGCAATTGAAATTAGGAACTCAGTAGATGAGTTTAACTGCGCACTACATGCAGATGAATAGAGAACTGTGGAAGTGAAAATTCAGAAGAAACTACCCAAAATGAAAATGTAGAAGAGTTGGTAAAGCAGACAAACTCAGAGAGGGAAAGGGAAAAAAGCTATCATTGCCTTCCACAGAAGCAAATGGATAAGGCTCAAACTGCCCAGGTAAGAAGTAACAGTAGATTATAGATATGAAGGTGAACAGCAAAAGAAAATGCTAAAAATTGACGGTGGTTGCCCTCATTAATGAGCAACAGTGGGATTGATAAGGGTGGGAGGGTGGGTGCAAGAGACTTCTGTTTTTCACAAAAGTGGCTTTTCTAGAACCATTTAACTCTGTCAATTGTGTAATGCATATGTCTCATAAAAATAAGATTATGTAATAGAAATCATGCAAAATAGTGAAGGATTTAAAATATGTATATGATATATGTAAATGTACAAACTTTAGAAAGAAATAAATCCAACCAATTTCAGTCAAAAAAAAAAAGATTTAAAAATTTAAATCATGCTGCAAGACAGTATGTAGAAGTATGCTACCATTTATGCAAGAAAAAGTATATAAGAAAAAATATAAATGTGTATATTTTTTAGTTTTGTTTATAAAGTTTCTCTGAAAAGACAGGCAGAAAATTGGAAACAATGGCTGCCTCTGGGAATGGTAACTAGTGGTCCTCTGCATGAGAGAGAGAGACTCATTAGAATCCATTTGAATTCAACACTGTGACATGCATTATTTATTTTTTCAAGAAAAAGCTTCTAAGAAAGAAAGAAAAACTGGGAGTGCAACTAAGGAGAGCAAGCAGAGTTAAAATTAAATGGGCCCTAAAGAGAAGGGTGATCATATCCTTTTAGGATGAGTTATTTATTCAAGAAACAAAAGTGTGTCTTCCTGTTACACAAATTAGCATCCTTATAGAACAAACAGAAGTTAATAAAAGAAAAAAAGTCACTCATATGCCACCCTACCAATAGCCACTATTAAGCTTTCGGTGTACATCTTCCAAAACTGTACTGTGTGTGTCTGTCTGTGTATTCCTATCCCCCACCATCAATACTATTTCATTACCAGCTATTTTCATTCAACAGTGTGGTATAGTCGGTTTCTGATATGAATTGTTAAGGAATATTCCTACACAGATCATTTACAATGACTGACTTTATTGCATCATTTGGCTTCACCACAGTTGATTTAGCTAATTGCCTACCAATAGGTGGTTTCCAGCTTTTCACCACTGTAAACAATGCTCATATCCTAATTGCTGCTCCCATCTTTAACTGTTTCCTTAGACTAGATTCCTAGAAATGCAATTGCTGGATCAAATGACATGAATGTAACTAAGTCTTGGTAAGTCTTTTGAAATTATCTCCTAGAAAATTTGTACCAGTTTATATTCTACCCATCCTAACCCCCTCAGTGTTAAAGAAGGTTACCCTGTCCCAGACCCTTGCTGGCATTTTGTTTGCTAAATCTGGCAGATGAGAAATAAAAAAACATATTGCTAGTTAAGTTTGTGTTTCTTTGGCTTACTGGAGATACTGGACATTTTTCATGTACTTATTGACTAACAAGTATTTCTAAGTGTCTTCCCCATGCCTGGGACTAATTGTGCTCCCTGAAGGGAGAGATATAAATATGAGCCCTTTCTTCATAAGATCATAAGAATGATCTCTTTCTTCAAAGAATTTGCAATCTCAAAAAAATGAATACAAAAACAACACAGTATTACAGTGTGCAGTGTTATATATAAGCACAGCGTAAGATGTGGCTAGTGAGTGAGTAAAGTGAAAGTGGCTCAGTCGTGTTTGACTCTTTGCGACCCCATGGACTATACAGTCCATGGAATTCTCCAGGCCAGAATACTGGAGTGGGTAGCCTTTCCCTTCTCCAGTGATCTTCCTGAACCAGGAATTGAACCAGGGTCTCCTACATTGCAGGCAGATTTTTTACCAACTGAGCTATCAGGGAAGCCTATAAGAAGTGGCTAATTCTCCCACAAAATTAAAAATGTTCATAGATGGGCACGTTCAAGTGGAGATTTGAGGGATAAGGAGGAGGAGGACAGGGAAATGGGGTGTACATTTCCAAAGAGCAGCACAGTTAAATGCAGTGATGGTGTACAGCACCTTTGGGGAAATCCAGTATGGCTGAGGCCAAGGATGCCTGTTGGAAACTGACAGCGCCTGGAAAGTAAGCCTACAAAAGTGCTCCTTAACAAAGAATTTGAAACAGATCCTCCAGACCAGAGGTTCCTATCTGATGTACCAGTCTTGATTGCAGGCTGCCTTTGTTTCAAACAAATTGGACTTCCCTAGTGGATGAGATGGCCTGCAAATACAGGAGACTCTAGTTCGATCCCTGGGTCAGGAAGATCCCCTGGAGGAGGGAATGGCAACCCACTCTAGTGTTCTTGCCTGGAGAAACCCATGGACAGAGGAGCCTGGTGGGCTGCAATCCACAGGGTTGCAAAGAATCGAACATGACTGAAGCGACTTAGCGCAAAGTGCCTTTGTTTCAAACAGAAAAGATGACAAATATCCACCATGTTTGGAGGTCCTTGAGCCCTGGAAATTATAGGTAAAGTTTGGGATATGTGTTTGGAGTATGTATGTATGTGGGAGGTGTGTGCGTGTGTGTGTGCACACACTTTTTCTTTGAAGAGGTTCCATAGTTTTCCCAAAGAGGGGGAAAATCAGCACTACTAGTCCAAACATTGGAGAGCCATCCAGAATCTCCAGTAGGAGAGGCACAGGATCAGGTCTGTGAAAGAGATTCTTGTCAACAAGTTAGATTGGGGAGGGCACAAACAGGAAGGACTGGACATGAAATTTTGAATGATAACTTTATAATAACCACCAGTTACTGAGTATTTATTCTGTGGTAGACAAAGTGCTTGGCACCCATTTTATTAAAAATTAGTACAGAGTCACCTGGCTACAAATTGGCAGAGCCTGCAGTTGACCTATCGGTCTCCATGTGACTCTAAAGCCCTCTTTTTCAATCATGACCCTCTGTGCCTCTCTTATAAAGCTCTGGCATCATTTCTTTTGTATTTCATTTCCTAACGTTCAGTTAATTATTTTAAGCAGCAAAGTGACTCACTTCAGGGCAGAGAACCATATGGCTAGAGATACCATTTAGAGGACAAAAAAGAGAAAGGCCTCGGTGACTGTTCATTGTTCTTGTTCCACAAAGAATTGATCATCTGCTGAGATAATGGTATAAATCCAAAGAAATCCCTCACTCTGCACTTTGGTTCCTGTTGTTATTTGTGTCCTGTCATCCCATGGAAGGAAATTCGTGCAGGTTTCAACTGGCAAGCGAGTCATTCTGGAGACAAGTGCACAGTGCTGTTTTCTTCAAGCTTCCTAGTCATTAGCTCTGCAGGATAGAAGGTCTGCCTGAGTGTATGCGCGTTCATTTCTTGTTAAAACGACACGTGCAAACACTTCTGTCTTTTGTGGAAAATATTAAATACACGGTAGGGTAACTTATAAAAGCACTGGCTGCTTTGCCTTGGGACCTGAGCATTGGCTAAGAAGTGTGCTAATGCCCTGTTGTCAAATAAAAAGCAAATGTTAGCCTTAGACATGTGTAACCTCTGGGAGGAGGGATTAACACTCCTCACCAGTGGGCTTGGAATTCCACAATGCAAAAGATCACAGCTTCTTGTGTTCTGCACAATCATGTGCACATGTGCGTACCAACCACCTGTATGTGTTGTTCATGAGCTACTGTAATGACTGAAGCATTTTAGCCCCAATCCATAGAAGAAACAGAGGCAACTATTGCTGAAATTTTGGTGGAAGCCTTAGGAAAGCTTTTTTTTTTTTTAATCATCTTAGGAACAAATATTTGAAACTCTGTATTAGTTTTCTGTTGCTAAGTAAATAATTACTACAGACTTAGTGGCTTAATACAACACAGATGTATTACCTCAGTTTCCACGGGTCAGAAATCCAGCATGACTTTGCTGGATCCTCCCCTTAGGATCTCAGAAGGCTGAGATGGAGTTGCTGGCTGATCTGCATTTTCTTCTGGAGGTTTGATGAGGGAAAGATCCATTCTGGGCCCCCCTCAGGTTTGGCAGAGTTTCTTTTCTTGCAGTTGAATGACTGAGGCCCCATTTTCTTGCTAGCTATCAGCCAGTGTTCAGCTGTTGAGCCCCCTACAGACCCTCTCCTGCTTGGAATCTCCTCATTAGTAAGACCCAGTCCCTTTTAAGGGCTCTCCTGATTAAGTCAGGCCCAATAGGGTAATCTCTTCTGCTTAACATCAACTGACTCAGGACCTTTCACAGTAGTGCCTAGATTGGTGTTTGATTGAATAACTAGGAGAAGATAACTGGACACCAGGAGGTGGAGATCGTGGGGGCCATCTTAGATTTCTACCTACTGTAAACCCTTATGAGATGCTTCTCTTCTGACAAGAGTGTTGTATGTTAAATGCTTCTTAGCATCTATCCTTGTTTTATGAGTTTGGTAATACATGTCAGGGGAAATACTATTGAGCCCATAATTATATGTCATGTGGAGCATTTCAGCTCTTGGTAAAATGATGACAGTAGCTGTTACTTACAGGGATTTACTGTATGCGAGACAATGTTCTGAGTTTTATGTGCATCACCTCATTTAATCATCAACTCTTTGCAGAAGTCGTCATCAGTATCATGAGCTACAGTGGGATAACGGGCTGGACACATGAAGTGACGTGCCCGATGTGTGAGAGCCGGCAAGTGGCAGATCTGGGACTCAAACCACAATGTCTCTCTTCCTTTAGAACCCTCCTTCATAACCATCGTAACCCTTAAAAGGGTTACAGAGTGTCCTCCATAGCCAAGATTATCACATGTCGGTTCCTCCTTTAGTCAGATTTGCCATCTAATAACAGAAAATGTCACCTAGACCAAGTCCTCCGTAAAAACAAAGGACACCCCTAAGAGCCAAATACCAAAGAGACACAAGGTGAGCGTGGTTTAGAGACTGACTTTTGATAAGGACAGTCCAGTACCTTAGCAGCAGGCATTTTATTGTGACTTGTTCTTGGATTTTAGGATGTACTTTGCTGCCTGGTTTTATGCCAAACATTGATTAATAAGCTTCATCAAAAAGAAAACTCACCACTTCAGCCCTGGAGAGCAACGTCAGGTCTTCTTTCCAGAGCGGCCAACCTGTGTCAGCAGGAATCAGAATAGAAATGGTACCTATCCATTGAAAACTAATGTCCCCTGACTTGAAACAGCACTTATGCGGGTGACACCCTCTCTTTACTGTGGACAGAAGGTTGACCTGTGCTACTAGCTAGAGGAGGAAAATAAATGGTTAGAACACGAAAGTTGACATTCACAATGCCCTCTTCTGAAAGGCATTTGTTTTTTGATAAAAGAAGAGCAAAAATGGCATTAAGTTATGTTTTAATTGTAAGCTAAGCCTCAAACTAAATAGAGTGCTCAAAGGCCACATATTTGGGGAGAAGGGCCATCAGGGTGAGATGATCCTGCCTAGAACATGTTTATTTTATCTCCTAGCTGCTCCTCCATTTGTCCTAACAGCAGATAGATATGAACTCCAGGCCTGAAATTCCCAGAGAAGTTGAAATGTGGTACTCCTACTTTTGTGTTCTGGTGGAGTGAACTCTTCACCTGCCAAAATCTATGATCTAAGGCAGTTGGGGAAGACCTAAGAATATGACAGTAGACTGAACCCATAAGGTCGCTGTAGCAGAGTGGCTTGTAGCTCACTGTGCCTGTCCTCCTTTCCTCCTGGACCAGAGCAGGCGACGTTTCCCAGCCTCATCTGGAGTTAAGTGCGGCTGCATGACTGAGCTCTGGCCAGTGGAAATGAGCAGAAGTGATCTGTGCCACTTCCAGGCTTGGTGCATAAAATCTTGGCCTACGACCCTCCATTCTCTTTATTTTCTTATTGGCTGGGCAGATGTCAGTCAGTGTCCAGGCTGCCTCAGAAACCATGAATTAAACATGATGTTCTCTGTTTAGCTGGGGCCCTTCAATGCCTGAATGGAACAGAAACCCATCCTCACTCCTGCCAGCAACAGGAATGCATGTGAACAGGAATGATAATAAAATAAATGGCTTTTTTTTTAAGCCATTGAGCGTCAGGGGTCTTCCCCTTATAGCAGTTGACATTACTTTATCTAAAATAATCACCTAAACAGATTACTGTGTGTCTTTCAAAGTCAATGTGGACATTAAAATTCTAAAAGACCTCTAGAAATGTGAAAGATTACATCAAATGTTGTCTTTTTATTGTTCTGTAGGAAATCAAGCAATTAAATATCTAACTTATTAGCAATTGTATTTCAGCAATTTTTCCTTTCACTGGCTGTATAAACCAGTCCCCTGTGTTCTCCTTGGAACCAGCTGTATTATTTTACTAATTTTCTCATTAAAGAGATAAAGAAATCTTTGACAAAAATAAAAGCCTAGAATCAAAAGACTGAAAGTAAAACAAGTAGTTCTAAGTAAGGAGAAGGGCTGGTTGCTCAAGCATGGGATATTTATTTCCATATATTACTTTGATTGTGTAGATCAGACCGAAAATGATATGTCAAAGACTCCTATGTACAATAATAAAAACTCCAATGAAATGAAGCTATAATGACTCATTTAAAAGCATCTTTCTGCATTTATAGCTCTTTAGAACTCACTTTTGTGTTATTTCCTATGGTTAATATGTTAGATGTGAAAGTCGCTCAGTCGTGTCCAACTCTTTGCAACCGCATGGACTATACAGTCAATGGAATTCTCCTGGCCAGAATACTGGAGTGGGTCGGGTTCCCTTCTCCAGGGGATCTTCCCAACCCAGGGACTGAACCCAGATCTCCCGCATTGCAGGCAGATTCTTTACCATCTGAGCCCCCAGGGAAGCCCAATATGTTAGAAGGTATTAGTATTTGCACTTTGGGACTGTGTCTCAGTTCAGGCTACTATAACTAAAGTACCTGTAGGCTGGATGGCTTATAAACTACCGAAATTTATTTCTCACAATTCCAGAGGCTATAAGTCTGAGATCAGGAGGCCAGTGTGGTTGAGTTCTGCCAAGGGCCCCCTTCCACCCCAGGGACTCATAACTTGGCACTGTATCCTCAGAGTGGAGCAGACGAAGTGAATCTTTCATGACTCTTGTGCTGTGCTTAATCGCTCAGTCATGTCTGACTCTGCAACCCCATGGACTATAGCCCACTAGGCTCCTCTGTCCATGGGGATTCTCCAGGCAAGAATACTAGAGTGGATTGCCATGCCCTCCTCCAGGGTTCGTGACTCTAAGGACGACACTAATCTGGCTCATGAGCCCCACCTCCTGATACCATCATACTGAGGAGAGGGTCTCGACATTAATTTAGGGGGAAACACAAAACATTCAGTTCATAACATTCCATCTTGGCTCCTCCAAAGTGATGTTCTTCTCACATTAAAAATAAGTTCATTCCATCCCAACAGCCTTAACTTGTTCCAGTATCACCTCTAAGGTCCAGAGTCTCATCTAACTACCAACTAAATCAGGTATGACTAAGACTCAGAGTACATTCATCCTAAGGTAAAATTCCTCTCTAGCTGTGAACCTGTGAAACCAAACAAGTTAACCAAGCAAGTGCTTGGGGGCTGTTTAGATGAAATAGATATATTGTGCATATGAGAACGGCATGGATTTGTGGGCTCTGGGGCAGAACGTCAGAGACTAGATGTTTGTATTCCTCCAAAATTCATATTTGAAACTCTCTCCTCTGATGTGATGGTATTAGGAGGTGAGGCCTTTGGAAGGTAATTAGGATTAGATGAGATCATAAGAGTCCAGTCCTCAGGACGGGATTAATGCCCTAATAAGGGTCAAAAGAGAGCTACTCCCTCTGCTCTCTCTCCACTGTGTGAGGACACAAGGAAAACCCAACAGACTTCAGTCTGGAAGAGGGCTCCCAGGAGAACTCAACCATGCTGGCACCCTGATCTTGGACTTACAGTCTCTGGAACTGTGAGAAATAAATTTCGGTAGTTTATAAGCCACCCAGCCAGTCTATGGTATTTTGTTATAGCAGCCCCAGCTGACTAAGACAGATACTGATGCTGAGAATGGACTACTGATGTAACAAATACCTACAAATATGACTGTGGTTTTGGAACCGGGAAATGGGTTGAAGCTATGAGTTTTTTGGTTTTTAAAAAAAATTTTTTTTGAAGTGTGTTTGTGTATGTGTGTTCTTTTTTAGATTCTTTTCCTTTATAGGTTATTACATAACATTGAGTATAGTTCCCTGTGCTATGCAATAGGTCCTTGTTGGTTATCTATTTTTAAAAAAATTTTATTGGAGTGTAATTGATTTATAATCTTGTGTAGCTTCTGCTGTACAGCATAGTGAATCAGTTATACATGTAAGAGTTTTGAAGTTCATGCTAGAATAAGCCTACATTGCTATGACTGGGCTATCAGACACTGTTTTTTAAAAAAATGGATAAATTAAGAAGATGCAAAGAAGTTATTTCTTTGAGCCTAAACATGAGCAAAATATAGTGATATTCAATCATGTAGTTTATCTTGCCAGTAATAATTGATCTATAATCCCCAAAATTAAATTTATGAGAATTATTATTTTTTGTTACTAATATTTTAGGATAAAATTATGCACAAATACAACTTAATTTTATGGAAAGACAGACTTTGCTTACTATTTTCTTCATATTAAAAGTATTTCACTGGAGCTAATTTACTATGAGGAGAAAAGTTTAAAAATTTTGGAAAAACAGTTTTGTCATATAAACATCAACATTTCTTTTGGCAAGTGTTCTGAATAGAGATAATTAGCATACAAGTATCTTATCTCAGCCCTAGTTTATCTAGTGTGGTATTTAATGTTTGTTTTCTTTTCTATCTATGTCTCTAGAGATGGCCCATATTAACAGGCTATGAATAATAATAGGACTCGTGACTTAGAGTTAAATCTATAATTTCCATTAATACCAAAATTAAAATTTTCTCATCATTCATCTATATCCTCTTTATAAACAATTTATAATCTTGAGAACTGTTCTTCTTTGCTTCATTTAATTTATTTGAATTTTAAAATGCAATTTATTAGTTCCCATGCAGACTTTCAAGCCAAGAGAAAATGTAATTAGCATTCTGACCTGTGAAATAGGATTTTCCTCAGCTGTTAATTGGGAAATTGGAATTTGGGTTTAAATATTAGATTCTCATTATTTAAGTACCTGTGACCCTGTTCCCAAGAGGGTGACCATTCAGGGCCCACTGACCAAATCCAGTCTCTGAGTTTACACTGGGGCTAGACCTGGGTTTTGGTGCCATTCCAAGGCACTGTCATCCTACAAGATTCTGCCTACTGAAATTTCTAACTCTTGCCTGCAAATTGCAAAATACATTCTTCTTATTTACAATGAACATCAATCAGTACAACTCTATTTCAAACCCAGGAGATTTCTGATCTGTAACTTTACATTGAACCTCAGCCCTCATGGAGCTACATGTGTTTTTACATTTCTCTTTTTCCTTTTACTAAGAGAAATATGCCATAGAAATTAAATAGATGAAGAATAACTTTGGACTGGAATGCTCTCTCAAATCCAGCCCATAGATTAAATTAATTTAATAGATTAAATTGTTGTTTTCTTCTGTCTGCTTTTTTTAAGAGAACTTATTCTGAGCTTCCTTACTCAGAAGAGTACAGGGAGCCAAGGAAGATTCATGAGGGGATAATCAGACTCTTCTTCAATGGAGTGGAAAGCATGATTTTGCCACTCCATTATTATCCTGGAAGTTTTGAAATGATCTCTACATCTTTTCTGTTTTTAGCCTTTTCCCAATGCATTGTTAGTCATCATTAAATATTTTCTATGAATATTTATGCATATAAATATTTCTGAGTAATTTTTTTCTCAAAACAAAACAGTACTGTTAGAATTAATTTAAATAATATAACAATCAAAATAGGGTTATGGTGCTTTGTGAGAAGGCAATGGCACCCCACTCCAGTACTCTTGCCTGGAAAATCCCATGAACGGAGGGGCCTGGTAGGCTACAGTCCATGGGGTCGCTGGGAGTCAGACATGACTGAGTGACTTCACTTTCACTTTTCCCTTTCATGCACTGGAGAAGGAAATGGCAAACCACTCCAGTATTCTTGCCTGGAGAATCCCAGGGACGGCGGAGCCTGGTGGGCTGCCGTCTACGGGGTCGCACAGAGTCGGACACGACTGAAGCGACTGAGCAGCAGCAGCAGCAGCAACTTTGTGTTAATTTTGAGATACTGTTTACATGTAAAATGAGAATGGAACAAATTGAATTTTATTAAGCAATGGTATAATATAGTTAAGGATCACACTCTCGGATAATTAAGCTTAATTTCATATTTAGACAGAAAAGAAAATGTGTCTGGAAATTTGTCATACAAAGAATTTCAATATCTTCTGCTCCAAAAATGCAGCTTGTTGTTTATATTTCCCTGAGACACTTTCACCGTAGCCTCCTTCTGACTTGCATTTTCATTTTGTATGGTTGTCTCTCTGAATGTCATTATCATCAGCTTCTTGGGGGCAGAAACGGTGCTTTTGACATTTTTGTGTCTCCCACAATGTCTGGACCTCAGAACCATTGAGCATATATTTGCTATATGCACTTAAAAAGTATTTGCTTTTAAGTACATATAAAATAGTTTGCTTATCAAATTTGCAGATGACTGGGAAGGATGAGGAAAAGTAGCTAATAAGTTGAATGTCATAATCAAAATTTTAAAAGACCTCAAAAGGCTGAAAAATGTATAAAAAGAAAAGTAAATAATAAAACTGAACTCAAAAAACACTGAAATTAATAATATACTAGGTATGTTTAACAGTGAATTACAGACAGCTGAAGAAAGAATTATTGAACTGGAAGATAGCTCAGAGGAAATAATCCAAAATGAAGCACAGGGAGAGAAAGGATGGAAAATGCAGGTGAAGCCTGTGAGGACACACTAGGAAAGTCACACCTACATATAATGGAGTAATATAAAGAAAGAAGGAAAAACAAGTCAGAAACAGTATTTAAACACATAATTGCTGAGAATTTTTCAGAAGTAAAGATACCAAACCACAGATTCTGGAAGGGTAGCAAATTCCAAGCAGGATATACAAATAAACTCATAACTAGACACACTGTAGTGAAACTGCACCCTAATTAATCAAATACAAGGAGAAAAGTCTTAAAAGCAGCCTAGGAAAGTAGATTAACACTAAAGACACAGAGTTTATGTTTTTAAATAAGATGCTTATAGCTTGAGTCATTTTTTTATATTATTATTGACACGTTAACCAAATTTTCAACTTACTTTGGAGCCGTAAGAGGTTTTCTTCTTAAGTTGGAGGTGGAATTTGAAGGGCTGTTAAACAAAAGAGGGAGATTCAGTTTGTTCTGTTTAGCTCCAAGAGAGTGGACCAAATACCAGTATATGGAAGGTCAAAAACAAACAGATCTCTGCTTAATGTAAGGAAGACATACCAGATATTACGGATTGTTAAAAACCAGGGATATGTTACCTTAGTTGGTAAATGAGTTCTCTAACATCACAGGATTTGATTAAAAGGCAGATATATGAGTTCATCTAACAAATATTTCTTAAGCATCTACTATGTACCATGCATAATTATAGATACAAGAACAACTATAACAAAAGAGACAAAAATCCCTTCTACAGAGAGTGTATATTGTAGTGCAAGGAGAGCAGGATAATGGTAAGTCAATCATGCACTATGTTAGAAGATGGTAAAAAATCGAGCAGGGTAAAAGTATAAGGAGTACTGGAGGGAGAATGTTTTCAACTTAAAATGTTATGGTAAGAGTAAGCTTCATTGCTAAGTGTTGTTCAAAGACCTTGGGGAGTAAAGAGACTGAGCTATGAGGATATAAGTAGTTAAAGTGGGCACATTGGTAGGAGTCACTTCCAACTCTATTATTTAGTCCTGTCACACGTTTTAAAATAAGCTAGGACATCTAGCAAATGAAATTCTATTGATTATTATGAAATAATAGAAACCAAAATGATTTTATATTGTTTTTATCAATGAAAGCTGTTCAGCCCTACTATAACATCACGGAAATTTTGCACTTGCAAAACATTTCTTTTAAAAATTGCAAATTCCAGGAAGGATTTTGTACCTTCTGTTGGTGTCTCAGAATTTGGAGATTAGAGCAGATAATTAGTATAAGTTTGTTAGAGAGCTGAGCTGTCATCTTACGAAAAAGATGTAAAGAATCTTCACAGCGCATTCAAAAGTAGAATTGTAGGCTTGCTCTTCAGAATCATATTGCTTTTTGAAAAAAAGAAAAGCCAACAAACACCCAGCTGCTTTGATTCAAAAAAATAATGTTTGTCTCTGATGTTGAATTCTGCAGTGCCAGGCATCTGAAGTATAGAGGGCTTTGACATGTGCAGAATGAAAGGCCAAGAATATCTTCACAGTTAACTTGTAGTCTTGTTTTACAGGCACACAAAAAGTCCCTTTGGACCATTGAGCCCAAGGAAGGCATGGTTCCCCCGGAAAGTGATGTTGAACTGACACTGACCGCCAACCTGAATGACATACTGACATTCAAAGACACAGTCGTTTTGGACGTTGAAAATAGCAACACCTACCGAATTCCTGTCCAGGCTTCAGGAGTTGGCTCCACCATTGTTTCAGATAAACCCTTTGCACCAGAACTCAATTTGGGAGCACACTTTAGGTAAAGAAATATCATGGACCAGTTTTTATACATATCATATATATTGTATAAGCTAAGCACCACTTCTACTTCAGAAAATTATTCTTAAGTAAATTGAACTAGCCTCCTCATCTTCAGTTTCCCTCCTCCAGGTGGTTCATCAGCCACAGGGAGACATTTTCTAGTCTTAGTTTGGTTACATACTGCAAGCTGTGTCCCTCTGCACTAGAGAAGAGATGGTTCATAGGAAGGGTGTTCTTCTTTAAAACTTAGAGTGGATTCTCTGTGACAGATTTAGAATCTCAATCATGATTTCTTTCTTTGATTTCAGTACATTGCTAACTTCTCTCCATGAATGTAGAAAATAAAGATGCAACCTAGTGATAACATAAATAGAATATAACTAGGAAGGTAAAAATATATTGCAAATGTATCTTTTCAGGTATCGCAAAGCCATGATTTTTTTCCTGTATCATGTCCTCTGCTTGCCTCCTTACCATAGCACCAACAATTGAAATGATTGTGGTTGGCTTCACCTGATGACTCAGGAAAAGCTAGAGAGCCTAGATATTTAAATAACAGGTGTCACAGTATAGACACTTCTGAGCAGAATGATGTAAATGTAACTCTTAAAATGTGTGGGGTTTGAATACTAACCATGGAGGGTATGTGTGGGAATTTGTTCACGGTTCCTCAGCAAGAGTCACACGTTGTCACTAGTTGACTCTCAGGAACCAGCTGAATTGGTTCCTGTTTGTTTCAATACTGTGAACAGATCTCAAAGGGATGCTCTTGCCTTCTGGTCTGAGGCCCTGAAACCAAGATGGACACACTGTGTTAACAGAAGGTGTACCTGACAAAATAATATTAGGAGCCCTCTCCTCCTGTCCATTAACCATAAGCCAGGGCATTTTGTCATTGTGTACCATGCCTCTGTTTCCAGATTTCTTTGTTAAGTGCATTCAGATATACTTATAGAAAACAATATACTGCAAACCAGACTTAATTACATGTTCTCCTTAATCTAAAAATAGTGTCAAATACCTAAGAAATCTGTATGCAGGTCAAGAAGCAACAGTTAGAACCAGACATGGAACAACAGACTGGTTCCAAATTGGAAAAGGAGTACATCAAGGCTGTATATTGTCACCCTACTTGTTTAACGTATATGCAGAGTACATCATGAGAAATGCCAGACTGAATGAAGCACAAGCTGGAATCAATATTACTGTGAGAAATATCAATAACCTCAGATACACAGATGACACCACTCTTATGGCAGAAAACAAAGAGGAACTAAAGAGCCTCTTGATGAAAAGTGAAAGAGGAGAGTGAAAAAGTTGGCTTAAAGCTCAACATTCAGAAAACTAAGATCATGGCATCCGGTCCCATCACTTCATTGCAAATAGATGGGGAAACAATGGAAACTGTGACAGACTTTATTTTCTTGGACTCCAAAATCACTGCAGGTGGTGACTGCAGCCATGAAGTTAAAAGATGCTTGGCTCCTTGGAAGAAAAACTATGACCAATCTAAACAGCATATTAAAAAGCAGAGACATTACCTGGCTGACAAAGGTCTGTCTAGTCAAAGCTATGGTTTTTCCAGTAGTTATGTATAGATGTGAGAGTTGGACTATAAGGAAAGCTGAGCACCGAAGAATTGATGCTTTTGAACTGTGGTGTTGGAGAAGACTCTTGAGAGTCCCTTGGACTGCAAGGAGATCCAATCAGTCAATCCTAAAGGAAATCAGTCCTGAATATTCATTGGAAGGACTGATGCTGAAGCTGAAACCCAGTACTTAGGCCACCTGATGTGAAGAACTGACTCATTGGAAAAGACCCTGATGCTGGGAAAGATTGAACGTGGGAGAAGGTGATGACAGAGGATGAGATGGTTGAATGGTGTCACCAACTTGATGGACATGAGTTTGAGCAAGCTCTGGTAGTTGGTGAAGGACAGGGAAGCCTGGCATGCTGCAGTCCATGGAGTCGCAAAGAATTGAACATGAACTGAGCCCCAAAAGATATTCTGACACTTGCCTAGAATTGGAGGATTAGCTGATAGTTTTCTATGAAAACAGAAGCAACCTGTAGCTTTTAACTGCCAATTTCTGCTCTGCCTAAACTCTACCGTCCTTCTTTTTGACATAAAATCTTGATGCCAGCAATCTGCAGAAGAGTCATCAAAAGCAAAGGTGGGAAAACTACAGCCCATTGCCTGTTTCTATAAATAAAGGGTCATTGGATATATTTTCAGGGCAGGAGTAGAGAAGCAGATATAGAGAACAGACTTGTGGATATAGTGGGAGAAGGAGAGCGTGGGACAAATTGAAAGAGTAGTATTGAAACATATACACTACCATATATAAAACAGATAGCTAGTGGGAAGATGCTGTACGATGCAGGAAGCTCACCCCAGTGCTCTATGACCACCTAGTGGGATGGGATGGGGTTGGGGGGTGAGAGGGAAGCTCGGGAGGGAGGGGACATATGTATACTATGGCTGATGTGTGTTGTTATATAGCAGAAACCAATATAACATTGTGAAGCAATTATCCTCAAATTAAAAATAAATTTTAAAAAATAGTGTTATTGCAACACAGCCATGGCCATTCATATACATGTATCTTCTATGGCTTCTTTGACACTGCAATGGAGAGTAGAGTGGTTGTAGTGGACCACAAGGCCCAAAAGGTCTAAAATATTTATTATTCAGTCCCTTACTGGAAACATTTGCCAGCTTTTGGGGCATAAGGTCTAAAGAAATACCCAGATGCCACCTTTTCTAATGGCATATTTTTGAACAACAACTTTCAATTTTCAGAGTGTCTGTTTCTTCATCAATAAAATGGGAGTAAATATACTTATTATTACTGGGTTGCTGTAATGGTTAAAAGATATACTCTGAATAAGTGACAGGGACCCTACCTAGTTTATAGTATTTATTACTTGTTATTTCCCCTAAAAGTGTACTTTTAGCCATGAAGTCTAACTACAAAGTAAAGACTCCAATGAGGAAGCCCTGCTGGACATATATTTAGGTAAAAATGGTTGTACCTGACAACTGGCACTCATTTTTTATCAAGGTTCAGCTTGCTTATTAGATATGACATCTTTCCAAAGAAGGGACAGATGAGATGAAAACTCAAAGTCCCTCAAAATTAAAAATAAATTTAAAAAGCCCTGAGATGAATTTTTATCTGAAAAGAATATTTTAAAGCAAGCTTACAATCAATTAAAAGAAAAACACTCAAAAACACATATAAACCACCTCCAAGATCTTATAAATCCCTGTAGCTCGCAAAGAACCAGATAATAAATAGGTACTTTATTTGTGTAACAGATGAATGAATAAGTGAATGAAATAGTAGCATCTTTAAAGCACATGAGTCTAAGAAAAATGACCAGTCTGGCTGGTGTTCTGATCTATTACAATCTCCTTGACTGTAAGACTTAGAGGATGTTTTGTTTCTCTTTGAAGTTCCCTTCAAATTGAGTCCATCACAAGGCATTTTACTGGTCACTAGAAGTTTACTCAACACAATTTGAAGTAAGCTTCTCCTCCAGGAGGTATTTTATTTTCACTCCTCACAACTGTTTCTTGCAAATGAAAGTGGTTTTCACATGATCTGTATCTTTGTGTTCTGTGGTGGCTTCTCCTGATGAGAAAGACTGAGGACGGATGGATCCACTTCCCCACAACCCCTTCTTGGTGATGGAAACTCAGGGACTACTAATGACCCTATGAGTAGATGCTACATTGTCCTATTACTGTAGCAGCTCCTCATAGCATCACTGTTTAGCCTTTCTACATTACAAAAAAAAAAAATGCTGATGTCTATTTTTTTGCTCACTTTTTAAGTACTTCCAGAGGGATAAATCCCAAGTGTGTAGAGCTTAACAGAACAACCCACAGGGAAGTTCTGTGAATCCCTCCCTCCTCTTTTCCAGCCTGGACACCTATTACTACCACTTCAAGTTGACCAACAAGGGACGTCGGGTCCAACAGTTATTCTGGATGAATGAAAATTTCTGTCCCCAAGAAAAGTTGAGCAAGAAGAAACTGGCCAACAAAGATCATGCTAAGAGCCAGGCCCAGGTCCAGTGCTGCCAGGCGCCCAGGGAGCCTCATGGCCCCGTGTTTCAGCTCCACCCTGTCAGGATGGAGCTGTCCCCAGGCCAGACGATGGATGTGATACTCAAAGGCTATTCCACCACTCCCAGGGTAAGAGGATGCCATGTTTAGAAGCTGTTATTCTTCTAAATAAATCTTTGCTGTGTTTCTTAGGTGAGTCTCTTGACATTTATCTGAAGGAAGGCTATGGTTTCTCAAGGATTGCATACAGCACTGTGTTACCATGGCAGCACCCATTCCATTCAAGTTTCAGCACTGTGGATTTTTCTGTTTGTTTCTGCAGCTGCCGTGAACCCAATCCTAAAATACCATTTAAAGCAGGCTCTCATCCCCAGAATCAACAAAGCCAGTAGGTCTCTGGTGGAGAGACAACCAGCATTCAGCCAAACCTAAGCCCTTATTAACACTTAGCTGCTGCTGCTAAGTCGCTTCAGTCATGTCCAATTCTGTGCGATCCCATAGACGGCAGCCCACCAGGCTCTGCCGTCCCTGGGATTCTCCAGCAAGAACACTGGAGTGGGTTGCCATTGCCTTCTCCGATTAACACTTAGCAGTATTCCCTTAATATTTATTTTTAAAAATGTTTTTATAGTCACTCTTGGCTGCCTCTCCTATCCAGGTATTGGAATGTCTTCACTTCCTTTCCTCTCAGCCTGAGTTGAAGGATTCACATTTATAATCATCACATTTTTATGTATGGATAAAAGAGCCACATTTATCTTCAACTCTGACGTTCTGCTGTTATTCACATTATCACCATTCCGCTAAAGACATTTAGGCAGATCCAACCATGTGTCTGTTTATTCTTATCACCTCATGGAGGTTAGAAACCATCAAAAACTTAAAAATCTAAAATCATTTATAAGCCTCTTCACAAAGACAGATTTGTGAATGAGAAATGGTGGTTACCTGAGCTTTTGCTCGTGTTACTAAATTAGGATGTGACGCTGAACTTTCTCTTCATGACAAAGGAAACAGTAATAAGTTGTCTCCCAGCAGATGAGATGGGAAATCTGGTCCACTGTTTAGCTCCTCTGAAGTCACAGGGTCACTTTGTTTCACTTAAATTGTTTCTTCACAGAATATTTTCAGGTAAAACACATCCTCAATTTTAAAAAGACAGTTATTTCTCATGGCGGAGTGTATAATGTGTTCTTTCTGTTATTGAGGGTTCAGCCAACTTTCACTGAGTATGAACACATGACAATCACCACGGTAGGCACTGAGGATGCAAAGATGAATAGAATGCAGCCCCTCAGCTCAATACTGATGGTCCATTGCAGGAACATGTTTACAATGTCACTATCAGGAGTTGACTATTTTTAAAGCCATTAAATCTGAGCTGCTGGGGTTCTAAATTCAGCTATAGCTTTACTAAAAGCTTCCCTGAATGTTCTTCCAAGTTCTGCTACGTAGAGTGATGAGTCTTGAATTCATTAACATCTGAAACCTTAGCCAGTCTTCAATAAAGGCTATTCATGATATAAATTCACTTTGGGTCCTTTCTACTCTATAAAAATCTAGGCTTCTTGGGTCCAAAGGAGTATTAGTTACTGTATATGATTTTTAAATATTCAAATATGAAAGGCAAAATTGTTCCAGTCAGTTTCCAGCTAGCTTGGTAAGAAATCATGTAACTACCTTTGAACTCTAAGCCTGTGAAGATTTTTTTTTTAACTGAAGTATAGTTGATTTACAATATTGTGTTAGCTTCAGGTATACAGCACAGTGATAGCCCATGAACGATTTTTTTTTTAATTAGTTTATTTTCTATTTTTTAACTTTACAATATAGTATTTGTTTTGCCATACATTGACATGAATCCACCATGTGTGTACATGTTTTCCTCTTCCAGAACCCCTCTTCCACCTCCCTCCCCATCCCATCCCTCCGGGTCATTCCGGTGCACCAGCCCTGAGCACCCTGTATCATGCATTAAACCTGGACTGGCGATTCGTTTCACATATGATAATTTACATGCTTCCATGCCATTCTCCCATATCATCCCGCCCTCGCCCTCTCCTATAGAGTCCATAATACTGTTCTGTTTATCTGTGTCTGTCAGCCAACTTTCACTGAGTATGTACACATGACAATCACCACGGTAGGCACTGAGGATGCAAAGATGAATAGAATGCAGCCCCTCAGCTCAATACTGATGGTCCATTGCAGGAACATGTTTACAATGTCACTATCAGGACTCTCCCATAGAGTCCATAATACTGTCTGTTTATCTTTTGATGTCTCACATACAGGGTTATCTTTACCGATTGACTAAATACCATATATATGTGTTAGTATACTGTATTGGTGTTTTTCTTTCTGGCTTATTTCACTCTGTATAATAGGCTCCAGTTTCATCCACCTCATTAGAACTGAATCGAATGTATTCTTTTTAATGGCTTAGTAATATTCCATTGTGTTTATGTACCACAGCTTCCTTATCCGTTCATCTGCTGATGGGCATCTAGGCTGCTTCCATGTCCTGGCTGCTATAAACAGTGTTGTGATGAACATTGGGGTACACGTGTCTCTTTCAAGTCTGGTTTCCTCAGTGTGTATGCCCAGCAGTGGGATTGCTGGGTCATATGGCCGCTCTATTTCCAGTTTTTTGAGGAATCTCCACACTGTTCTCCATAGTGTCTGTACTAGTTTGCATTCCCACCAACAGTGTAAGAGGGTTCCCTTTTCTCCACACCCTCTCCAGCATTTATTGCTTGTAGTCTTTTGGATAGCAGCCATTCTGACGGGCGTGAAATGGTACCTCACTGTGATTTTGATTTGCATTTCTCTGATAATGAGTGATGTTGAGCATCTTTTCATGTGTTTGTTAGCCATCTGTATGTCTTCTTTGGGGAAGTGTCTGTTTAGTTCTTTGGCCCACTTTTTGATTGGGTCATTTATTTTTCTGGAATTGAGCTGCAGGAGTTGCTTGTATATTTTTGAGATTGTTTGTCCGTTGCTTCATTTGCTATTATTTTCTCCCATTCCGAGGGCTGTCTTTTCACCTTGCCTATAGTGTCCTTTGTTTTATCTGCATCGTCCATCACTGTTTTGTGTATCCAGTCCCTAACAGCCCTAGTGCATAATAGATCTTCCATAAGCATACTGGATGAATGGGATGTAAATTGATTGTGCCCTCAGGGACAGTCAGAAGTAGACAAAGGATCCACCCTGGCCATATCTAACCAATCAGACTTTAACTGTGACAGAGACCCCTCCCTGACATGCACTGCTCAGAAAACTGTGCTCTTCCCTGATGTCCCCAAGCAAGTTGTTGAGAATGTTTGCTGATGGTTGAGAATTAAGTTTTCTGAACTATGGAGGGTCCACAAATGCTCGTATATCTTGTTCGCAGGTAGTCAAAGAAAAGCTAGTGTGCCACACCATCACTGGGACACAAAAGGGAAAGAGCCTGGTGATGACCGTGAACATCATCTGTGAGTTTGTGGCGCCATTCATCCAGCTCTCCACCAAGCAGCTCATTTACCAACTGGAGAAGGTCAGTGAGGCTATGCTGCAGAGGGCAGGGCACTCTCCAGCCAGGGGTCCACATATTCACACTTTCATTTAGGAAGCTAAATCAATGGGAATCCTGTTAGACCCACACCCCATCAGTGTTTTTGCAATTTCAGAGGCCAGTACACATTCAACTAAAAATTCCTAATCTAAGCCTACATTCCTCTGAAAGGTGAATTGCCGTGAAAATTCTATTCCATCATTTCTGATGTACGAGACCAAAATGAAGGGATATTCTGTGACTGAAAATGCATTTCAGTCCATCATTTACTCTACATAGGTAAAATTGGCATCATAGTACAGAAATGGTTGGAGAAGAATTTTTGATAATTACAGTAACCAGTTAGAATAGCTACCCATTATCGATTGGTATGTACTGGGCATTGAGCCATGTTCATTACACACATTTCCCAGTTGTCCCTCACAACAATCTATGTGGGAAGGTCTGATATCTTTCCCGTGATATACAGGAAGAAATTGAGAGACAAGTTAAGCTATTTTGTAGATCACCTAATGCTGCTTGAAAATCATTGACTTAAACTATTTGATTCACATTCTTTAATTCATGTGCTTATACCTGTATATGACTTTATGTGCCATTAAGGGTGAGCAGTAAGTGGTGGAGGCCTGGGACAAGGAGGAGATGGTATGATTGCTGCTTAGGGAAGGGGGCAGGCATGATACGAGGAGAGGGAGATATCACAGCAGGACTCAGCCTACTCCTAGGCAGGTTTCCAGCAGAAAATTATTTACTATTCAAAACAGGTATGTGTGGAACATCTCTGAGTTGAAGGCTGTGTTTGTGCTGAAAATCTGACATAGTCAAAGCTGAGACATTGGTTGAGGTTACAGACTGTAAACAAACTATGAAAATTTAATTGTTTAAATGGCAGTCCTAACCAGTACTATGAAGAAAAGATACAGTGCAGTGAGAGCATGTGTCAGGAGACAGCTCAAGTTGGGACTTGAAAAACAGCAGTCTGGTGATGAGAGAGGGGGAGAGAATTGTAAGAAACAGCACATGCAAAGGGCCTGAGTCAGGAAAGAGCTTGGTCAACATAAAAAAGCTGAAAGTCCACCTTAGATAGAGATTGTGCCAAGAATGACAATGAAGTCCATCTGGAGAAGTGGGCAGGGGCCAGATGTGTGTGGCATGACTGGGACGTGTGTTGTGAACTTTGGGTTTCACTCCGGGTGACCATTGGAGGGCTTTGGGGAAGGGAGTGACATGGTCAGATGTATTCACTGAAACAGGCCGCTGAGTGGAATATGTATCCAGACCTACTCTGTGCCAGGCCCTGTGTTGGGTCATAGAGATACAACAGTGAGTAGTTCCTCCCTGATGAACCTCACAGTCAACAGGGAAGACCAAGCCTTGAGGGAGATCCCACAGGTATGATCTGTGCTGTCATACGAAAGGTCTAGGTGTGGCAGTGCCTGCTGGGTTATGAGGGAACCAACCGGGGTTCCTTTTATTAACAGAGGCTTGAAGGAGAGTGTTCAGAATCATTTGTTCTGGTAGTGTGTTCTGTAAAATTGTTCATATTAAATAAATACCTGTTGAACACCCACCATGAATAAGGTGCTCTGCCAGGAGATGAATAAGAGAGCTTATTGGCTAGTATGAGCGATGAGATGTATTAACACAATTCAGTTCAAGTCAACAAATAATGTTTCAGCACTTACTGTGTTGTTAATCAGTAAAGGCAAGCAAAAACTCTAACGTTTCACAGACTGGTGGAGAATGAAGAAGTAGGATTGTGGGTTCAGTTACAGGATGCTAAACTGACTTGGTATCAAGAGATACCTGAAATAACAGCAAGTTTGGCCTTGGAATACAAAATGAAGCAGGGAAAAGGCTAACAGAGTTTTGCCAAGACAATGCACTGTTCATAGCAAACATCCTCCTGCAACAACACAAGAGACGATGCTACATGTGGACATCACCAGATGGTCAGTCCCGAAATCAGATTGATTATATTCTTTGCAGCCGGAGATGGAAGAGCTCTATACAGTCTGCAAAAACAAGACTGGGAGCTGACTGTGGCTCAGATCATGAACTCCTCATTGCCAAATTCAGACTTAAATTGAAAAAAGTAGGGAAAACCACTAGAACATTCAGGTATGACCTAAATCAAATCCCTAATGATTATATGGTGGAAGTGACAGATAGATTCAAGGGATTAGATCTGACAGACAGAGTGTCTGAAGAACTGTGGGCAGAGGTTCATGACATTGTACAGGAGGCTGTTATTAAAACTATCCCCAAGAAAAAGAAATCCAAAAAGGCAAAATGGTTGTCTGAGGAGGGCCTTACAAATAGAGAAAAGAAGCATAAGGCAAAGGAGAAAAGGAGACATACACCCATTTGAATGCAAAGTTCTAAGGAATAGCAATGAGAGATAAGAGAGCCTCTCTAAGTGATCAATGCAAAGAAATAGAGGAAAATGAAAGATTAGGAAAGACTAGCAATCTCTTCAAAAAAATTAGAGATACCAAGCAAGGGAATATTTTATGCAAAGATGGGCACAATAAAGGACAGAAATGCTACAGACCTAATAGAAGCAGAAGATATTAAGAAGAGGTGGCAAGAATACAGAGGAACTATACAAAAAAAGATCTTTATTGACCCAGATTACCATGATGGTATGATCACTCACCTAGAGCCAGACATCCTGGAGTGCAAAGTCAAGTGGGCCTTAGAAAGCATCACTGTGAACAAGCTAGTGGAAGTGGTAGAATTCCAGCTGAGCTATTTCAAATCCTAAAAGATGATGTTGTGAAAGTGCTGCACTCAATATGCCAGCAAATTTGGAAAACTCAGCAGTGGCCACAGGACTGGAAAAGGTGAGTTTTCATTCCAATCCCAAAGAAACGCAATGCCAAGGAATGTTCAAACTACCACACAATTGCACTTATCTCACACTCTAGCAAGGTAATGCTCAAAATTCTCCAAGCTAGGCTTCAACAGTATGTGAACCGAGAACTGCTGGATGTTCAAGCTGGATTTAGAAAAGGCAGAGAAACCAGAGATCAAATTGCCAGCATTCGTTGAATCATGGAAAAAGTAAGAGAGTTCCAGAAAAACATCTACTTCTGCTTTATTGACTATGCCAAAGCCTTTGACTGTGTGAATCACAACAAACTGTGGAAAATTCTTCAAGAGATGGGAATACCAGAACACTTTTCCCTGCCTCCTGAGAAATCTGTATGTAGGTCAAGAAGCAACAGTTAGAACCTGACATGGAACAACAGTTCAGTTCAGTCACTCAGTTGTGTCTGACTCTTTGCGACCCCATGAATTGCAGCATGCCAGGCCTCTCTGTCCATCACCAACTCCCGGAGTCCACCCAAACCCATGTCCATTGAGTCAGTGATGCCATCCAACCATCTCATCCTCTGTCGTCCCCTTCTCCTCCTGCCCCCAATCCTACCCAGCATTAGGGTCTTTTCCAATGAGTCAGCTCTTTGCGTCAGGTGGCCAAAGTATTGGAGTTTCAGCTTCAACATCAGTCCTTCCAATGAACACCCAGGATTGATCTCCTTTAGGATGGATTGATTGGATCTCCTTGCAGTCCAAGGGACTCTCAAGAGTCTTCTCCAACACCACAGTTCAAAAGCATCAATTCTGCGGCGCTCAGCTTTCTTCACCATCCAACTCTCACATCCATACATGACCACTGGAAAAACCATAGCCTTGACTAGATGGACTTTTGTTGGCAAAGTAATGTCTCTGCTTTTAAATATGCTATCTAGGTTAGCCATAACCTTCCTTCCAAGGAGTAAGCGTCTTTTAATTTCATGGCTGCAATCACCATCAGCAGTGATTTTGGAGCCCCCAAAAATAAAGTCTGACACTGTTTCCCCATCTATTTCCCATGGAGTGATAGGACCAGATGCCATGATCTTAGTTTTCTGAACATTGAGCTTTAAGCCAACTTTTTCACTCTCCTCTTTCACTTTCATCAAGAGGCTCTTTAGTAACAACAGACTGGTTCCAAATCAGAAAAGGAGTACATCAAGGCTGTGTATTGTCACCCTGCTTATTTAACTTATATGCAGAGTACATCATGCGAAATGCCAGGGTGGATGAAGCACAAGCTGGAATCAAGATTGCCCGAAAAAATATCAGTAACCTCAGATATACAGATGACACCACCCTTATGACAGAAAGCAAGAGGAACTAAAGAGCCTCCTGTTCAATAGGAGTGAAGTGAAGGAGGAGAGTGAGAAAGCTGGCTTAAAACTCAACATTCAGAAAACTAAGATCATGGCATCCCGTCCCATCACTTCATGGCAAATAAATGGGAAAACAATGGAAACAGTGACAGACTTTATTTTCTTGGGCTCCAAAATCACTGCAGATGGTGACTGCAGCCATGAAATTAAAAGACGCTTACTCCTTGGAAGGAAAGCTATAACCAACCTAGACAGCGTGTTAAAAAGCAGGGGCATTACTTTGCTGACAAAAGTCTGTCTATTCAAAGCTATGGTTTTTCCAGTAGTCATGTATGGATGTTAGAGTTGGACCATAAAGAAAGCTGAGTGCTGAAGATGATGCTTTTGAACTGTGGTGTTGGAGAAGACTCTTGAGAGTCCCCTGGACTAAAGGGTGGTCTAACCAGTCAATCCTAAAGGAAATCAATCCTGAATATTCATTGGAAGGACTGATGCTGAAGTTTCAATACTTTGGCCACCTGATGTGAAGAACTGACTCATTGGAAAAGACCCTGATGCTGGGAAAGATTGAACGCAGGAGGAGAGGGTGATGACAGAGGATGAGATGGTTTGATGGCATCACGGACTCGATGGACTTGAGTTTGGGCAATCAACAGGAGACGGTGATGGACAGGAAAGCCTGGCATGCTACAGCCCATGGGGTCGCAAAGAGTTGAACACGACTGAGCTACTGAGCTGAACTGAAACTGACTTGACAGTGTCCTTGAGACACAAAGAAAATATGACAAGAATTCCTGCTGCAGCTATCAAGTTTTCATTGCTGTTTTAAATTCTTCCTTTTTTTAAGTAATCAGGAAGGATATTTATTGGTGACAGCTGTGCCAAATTTGGTGACATCATATTTTCTCTAAATGTAGCCATTCAGGGAAAATTTAGTGATGATTTATTGAATAGTTATCCTGTGCAAGACATTACAGTGTATGCAGCTTAGTTTCTTGTTAGATTATTTTTTCCAAGGCTCATAAACATGTGTGGATAGTGTTCCTTTTCTTTTCTTTATCTTCTTAAGCCTTGTTTTACTTAATGCATATTCTTGTTTAAATGTCTTTTGTTTGGATTTATCACTGGAATAAAACAGCAAATATTTTGAATATGACAGTAACTTGTTGAACTAAGAAATGAATTGAGTCATAACGTCCTGTTTGTTTTTGCCTTTCTCTACTTCCTCCCAAATGTCACAAGTTTGCAATCTGCCCTACTACTGTATTTTTCATTGTTCATTTCCTGCTCACATTGAATCCATATCAGGGGCAGTGAAGAAATGCGACTTCATTACCCAGGGTGTGCAGGAGACCTGTTAGGTCTTGGTATTCAGGTTTAATTGCATAATACCCAGTTATCCATTCTTGTCTCCTTGTTTTCCGCTCAAGGCAGTGTACTTGATTTAGCACATTAGACTATAATGATACCAAGCCTGCCTATGAGAAGAATTTTTCTATAACCGTTTCCTCAGTTTTGATCTACTGTGTAACTATTGTACCATTCATAAGCCACAGAGATGAGACCACATCTCTGTGGAATTGAAAAGGTCAGTTGAAACTAGCAGTCAGTTTGCTTCATGAAGGCCAGCAGCAAATCCTGTCTCCTGATATTTGGCGAGACAAACAAGCCAGAAGGGATCATTTTAAAATAGAGCAGGTTCTCCATGCATCGACTCTTTCTCATCACTGTCCTCTAAATGGCCTCTTGCCAAAACAACCGAGTGTGGCTTCTTCTCTTCAAAGCTCTCTGCAGTGACACAGCAGGCCAGGGGGAAGGTCGAAGGTGCTGCTCCATCCCTCCCCAACTTGTAATATACAGTCTGCGAGTGCACAGTGAAGCCAGGACCTATGTCACCATGTTAGAGAGAGGGAAACAGTGACAGCTTCTCTTGGGAGGTTTGAACACTGAAGGAACTTCGGGCATCCACAAAGGGCTAGTGGGTACAACTGAGGCAGAAGGCTCAAGCCAACCTTATGGACTGAACATTGTGTCCCCCCCAAATTCATATGTTGATGCCCTAATTCCTTATATAGTGTTGTAAGTGGGCTTTGAGAGTATAAGATCATGGAGGTGGAGCCCTCACGAATGGAATTAGTGCCCTTATAAGAAGAGACAAGGAAGATGATCTCTCTCTCAGCCATGTGAGAACACAGTGAGAAGACAGCCATCTACAAACTGAGAAATAGGCTCACTCCAGACACTGGACGTGCTGGCACCTTAATCTTGGCCTTCCTAGCCTCCAGAACTATTAGACATCAATGGCTGCGGATTTAAACCACCCAGTCTGTGATATTCATTACAGCAGCCTGAACTGACTAATAAAGGACAGAAATGGTATGGACCTAACAGAAGCAGAAGATATTAAGAAGAGGTGGCAAGAACACAAAAGAACTGTACAAAAAAGATCTTGACGACCCAGATAATCATGATGGTGTGATCACTCACCTAGAGCCAGACATCCTGGAATGTGAACTCAAGTGGGCCTTAGAAATCATCACTACGGACAAAGCTAGTGGAGGTGATGGAATTCCAGTTGAGCTATTTCAAATCCTCAAAGGTGATGCTGTGAAAGTGCTGCACTCAATATGCCAGCAAATTTGGAAAACTCAGCAGTGGCCACAGAATGGGAAAGGGTCCGTTTTCAGTCCAATCCCAAAGAAAGGAAATGCCAAAGAATGCTCAAACTACCACACAATTGCACCCAATCTCACACACTAGTAAAGTAATGCTCAAAATTCTGCAAGCCAGGCTTCATCAATACATGAAGCGTGAACTTCCAGATGTTCAAACTGGTTTTAGAAAAGGCAGAGGAACCAAACATCAAATTGCCAACATCCGTTGGATCATCAAAAAAGCAAGAGAGTTCCAGAAAAACATCTATTTCTGCTTTATTGACCATGCCAAAGCCTTTGACTGTGTGGGTCACAATAAACTGTGGAAAATTCTGAAAGAGATGGGAATACCAGACCACCTGACCTGCCTCTTGAGAAACCTGTATGCAGGTCAGGAAGCAACAGTTAGAACTGGACATGGAACAACAGACTGGTTCCAAATAGGAAAAGGAGAACATCAAGGCTGTATATTGTCACCCTGCTTATTTAACTTATATGCAGAGTGCATCATGAGAGACGCTGGGCTGGAAAAGCACAAGCTGGAATCAAGATTGTCGGGAGAAATATCAGTAACCTCAGATACGCAGATGACACCACCCTTATGGCAGAGAGTGAAGAAGAACTAAAGAGCCTCTTGATGAAAGTGAAAGAGGAGAGTGAAAAAGTTGGCTTAAAGCTCAATGTTCAAAAAACTAAGATCATGGCATCTGGTCCCATCACTTCATGGCAAATAGATGGGGAAACAATGGAAACAGTGACAGACTTTATTTTTCTGGGCTCCAAAATCACTGCAGATGGTGACTGCAGCCATGAAATTAAAAGATGCTAGCTATGGTTTTTCCAGTAGTCACGTATGGATGTGTGATTTGGACAGTGAAGAATGCTGAGCGCCAAAGAATTGATGCTTTTGAACTGTGGTGTTGGAGAATACTCTTGAGAGTCCTTGGACTGCAAGGAGATCCAACCAGTCCATCCTAAAGGAGATCAGTTCTGGGTATTCATTGGAAGGACTGATGTTGAAGCTGAAACTCCAATACTTTGGCCACCTGATGCGAAGAGCTGACCTCATTTGAAAAGCTGGGAAAGATTGAGGGCAAAAGTAGAAGTGGACGACAGAGGATGAAATGGTTGGATGGCATCACCGACTCGATGGACATGGGTTTGGGTAGACTCCAGGAGTTGGTGATGGACAGGGAGGCCTGGCGTGCTGCGATTCATGGGGTCGCAAAGAGTCAGACACAACTGAGCGACTGAACTGAACTGAACTGACTAAGACATTATGGACACTGGTCACCCCAGCTCCCTCAGAAAGCCCAGTAGAGGAAAGACCATGCTGGGCAAAGGAGCAGAAACAGAGCAAAACATGGAATCAGGGGGATTTACCTTAAAGTTGAAAAAGGAGAAAAAGCAGATCAAAACAAAGAGGGCTGGGAAAAATAAGGTAGAACTGTTGGAGGAGACAGGGAGTGAGAGGGAGCTTGTCATTGGAGGCCAGAGACTAAGGTTTTGAGTCCCCTCCTACTGATGTTAAAGGACCCCTTTTCCAAGGTACACAAGGAATAATGTGGATCCCAGAGTCATAAGGAGGAAAACTTCAGTCTGCACAGAAACTTCCAGCTCAACATCCATTTCTGATGCTTTCTCCAGATGAAAAATGAAATTTGATCTAACAGAGAGAAAGGTGCTTCTAAATTACCTCTCCCAGTGTTATCAGGAAAATTTATAGAAAACAATTATGAGCATTTCTGATATAGCAAGGTGAGTATATTTGCAAATTGGGTTTTTTAAGCATGAAAAAAATATTGTGTAAGGAAAAAATGTTTTGTTCATTATAATGGTGCATGGATTCTTCCATAAGATACCACTAACTTTTTAAACTTTTGTTTTATGATGCTGTGGAAACTTCAGTAGTAGTAGTTCTATTCAGAGGCATGGCTTATATAGGGTTTTTTTTAAACCAGGTAACAAGGAAGTAAGACAGTCTAATCTATATTTTCTGGCTTAATGTAGGATCATTTCTAGTGAAATAGATAGATAGATAGATACATACATGGACAATTCTATACCTGTATCTTCATCTATATTAATCCCTTGTAGAGATTTAGATAAATCATTGTTAATGTATGGTAGACCATTGAGATGTGAATCTATATAATATATAAATGTATGTTACCTATATTTAGATAGATTGATGGATAGATGGAGATAATATAAATCCATACACCCATAGATATAAACAAAGAGAGTGCTAAATCAGCTGTTAACAATGAATATCAGACCTTTTTTGCTAAAGGCTTACTGTGGTTTGTTTCCTCTTTTTTCTTTTTTTTTGCAGAAACCTAACACTATCCTAGAACCTGAATACCAGCCCTTGGCCATAAAGAACATTTCCACGCTGCCTGTGAACGCGTTGCTCTCAACAGGTGGACCCTTCTTTATCTGCGAGACTGATAAATCCCCACTGCCCTCAACTCCTGAGGTAACTAGACAGAGGATGTCCTAACTCCTAGGGAGGAGCCATGTGTGTGATAAAGGAAGAGAACAGTATCAGTGCACTGCCAAATTTCAGCCCAGAAAAAATGTAAAGAATCTTGGAAACAGAGAGGAAAAATCTAAAATGAGTCAAATTTCAGTATCAGTTGGTAGGAAAGCTATTATTAACGATGTAGGAACTTCTCACTCACTATTTTGATCCTTCCTTTCCTGCCTGTGATGATGAAGCTGATCTTTAGAAAACAGTGACTTCCCAGTAATGAGAGGAAAGATCTTAATGTCCCTCAAATTTGACCAAAACTCAAAGCCCCGACCCTGAACCAGCCAGCCCATCTCCAGATACTGAGAAATGGGCACAGGGCCACAGGAGGAGGCTGTGAGCTCCCCTGGCCCCCTGGTCCGGGGCTGGATGTGGTGTTCCCTGAACAATCCCGCAAGATCATCCATCCTTGGCTGGACGTGAGGACACCAGAGGGAATGACTGGGCCCTGCAGCCGGTGGTGCTGCAGAGGAAAGAGGGCTGAAGGAAAGAGCAGCCCCACAGCCCATGGTGTTCAGTCTCTCGGGGACAGCTAATGGAGAAATGAGATAGAGGAGGCAGGAAGGGCAGGCAGAGTAGAGGGAGCCTGTGACTGAAGGATGTTTGCTATGGAACACGAGTGGAGATAGCTGAGACATGGAGACGTGCTCGGGGAGACAAGTGTTTGTGGGAGATGGGGGATGAGAGGGTATTGCAGACAGTACTGCACCGCCGCCCTCCCCTTCCCTTCCTTCCTCACTGATTCTTTAGAGTCTCATTCAAGCATGATTGGGGGTTAGGGGAAACAGCTAAGGTCTTTGAACAGAAAAATAAAAGAAGAAGATGATTATAAGCAAGAGGCAGATGAAAACCTCCTGCAAGGCAACCTGTGCAAAGAAGAAAAACACAAAGTACAAACAGGGAGTTTTCTACAGTCTCAGAGAAATGACAGACGATATAACCTGTCTTTAAAAAGAGCTCAAGGACAAGATACAGGTGTTCAAAGAGGAGACGAAGAGTGAACTGAAGAGCAGAGGAAAACAAATGGATGAGAAAATGAAAATTCAGGCATGAGCAGTTTTCTCCGTCTTAGGTCAGACCCCATCTTGTCCCTCCTGAAATCTTAATAAGATGAAAGTAGAAATGTTCAAAAGGAAAGCCACCCAGAGCAATAAAATGAAAGGAGAAGAGGGTGAGTGGGTGTAACCAATTAATGAGAGATTTAAACAAATTCTATAAGATAGAATGAGGAGGGGAGTGGGTAGACAAAAAGGCAAAGACGTAAAGCATAGGAAGTTCTCCAGTGAGGCAAGGCAGTGTGAGTCCTTCAGCTCAAGGAGCCTGGGCTGAGAGGCACCAGCTGTGAGCACAAGGGACCCTGTGTGCACCAGCCAGCTGTCCTGACCAACTTCACTCAGAAGACATGGGCAGCGGGCTTGCATCCCAAGACGTAAACATAAATGCTCTTCCGCAGAGAAACTCATCAAAATGTTCCAGGAATTTAATGTTTCCTGTGTCAGTGTCGAAACCTCAGAGTAATCCCTGGTATCTTGAGTTGTATGCAATGCCTGATCATCCCCTCTCTGACCAAAAAAGCTCTTCCATAGACCCATCCTGCTACAGGAATTGAGAAATGGTGGCCTCGGGACTATTGGAACGCCACAGTGGGTCAGGAACTACTGTTTCTTGTAATAAACCGTGTAGTACAGTTCGACATTTTATGTTACTTGCACATGTAACTTTAATAAAAGCATACACCTAATTTTAAAAATAACTTCTACAAATCAACAGGAAAAGTACCAACAACCCAGTAGAAAAACAGGCAAAAGAAATGAACAGAGTTCACAAAGAAAAAAGCTCTTAAATATATGAAAGTATGTCCTGCTTCACTCATGTTAGAAGAAATGCAAGTTAAAATTACTATGAAACACATTTTTTCCTGTCAGACTGGTAAAGAGCAAACGTTGGATAATGCTCTATGTTAGGGGGCACGTAGAAACAGGCACTGTATTGGGGAAGCGTACAGTGGAAGACAGTACAGCCTCACTATCAACATTTTAAATGCCCATACCCTCTGACCTCGTCATTCTACTCCTAGGAATTTATCCTAGAGACACAGACACAATATACGAGATAATGTATACACAAGGATATTCATTGCAACATTAATTATAAGAACAAAAGACTGGGAGTCAATACCTGTCAATAGGAAATTGCTTAAAAAATGATGGCAGAATTTTATGCTGGAATAAAATGCAGCTATTGAAAAAGAGTGAGGCAGCTCCGTACGCACTGATGAGTTATCCCCCAGTAGAAAAAGCAACATGCAGTACAGGAGTGCATAGTACGCTATCATATATGTAAAAAATAAAGGAACACATATGTGAATGTGATTTTATATTCATGTAATATCTTTATGTTCATACAAGGACAGATAAGACACTTGTGTAATCATAATCGCCTCAGGGGAGGGAAAGAGTTGACTTGAGTTACAGGAGGGGAGATGGGCACAGGATAACATGGTTTTCATTGTCCTGTCTGTTCAAAAATAAAAATGAAATTTTTTTAAGATTTTTTAAAAAAACAAGGCCACACTTTGTCCTGGAACAAAATGATGTAGAATATTCAACAGGTAGATACATCTTAGTGAAGTTGCCACTCTTACAACTGACCAAAGAATTCTATGTCCTCTAAAGAGAAGAGACCCACCAAGGGAAGATTTTAGACTTACCTTAGACTTCTCCATACTTTCTGATCAATTCTGATGACCATAAAAGGATGATAGTCAGTTCAGTTCAGTCACTCAATCGTGTCCAACTCTTTGCGACCTCATGAACTGCAGCACACCAGACCTCCCTGTCCATCTGCCAACTCCCGGAGCTTACTCAGACTCAACATCTGTTGAGTTGGTGATGGCATTCCACCATCTCATCCTCTGTCGTCCCCTTCTCCTCCCGGCCTTCAATCTTTCCCAACATCAGGGTCTTTTCCACTGAGTCAGTTCTTTGCATCAGGTGGCCAAAGTATTGGAGTTTCAGCTTCAGCATCAGTCCTTGCAATGAATATTCAGGACTGATTTCCTTTAGGATTAACTGATTGGATCTCCTTGCTGTCCAAGGGGCTCTCAAGAGTCTTCTCCAACACCACATTTCAAAAGCATCAATTCTTCAACACTCAGCTTTCTTTATAGTCCAACTCTCACATCCATACAAGACCACTGGAAAAACCATAGCTTTGACTAGACAGAACTTTGTTGACAATGCAATGTCTCTGCTTTTTCATATGCTGTCTAGATTGGTCATAGCTTTTCTTCCAGTAGCAAGCATCTTTGAATTTCACGGCTGCAGTCACCATCTGCAGGGATTCTGGAGCCCCAAAAATAAAGTCTGTCTGTCACTGTTTCCATTGTTTCCCCATCTATTTGCCATGAAGTGATGGGACCAGATGCCATGATCTTAGTTTTTTGAACATTGAGCTTTAAGCCAACTTTTTCACTCTCCTCTTTCACTTTCATCAAGAGGCTCTTTAGTTCTTCTTCACTTTCTGCCATAAGGGTGGTGTCAGCTGTATAGTTGAGGTTATTGATATTTCTCCCAGCAATCTTGATTCCAGCTTGTGCTTCATCCAGTCCGCCATTTCGCATGATGTACTCTGCATATAAGTTAAATAAGCAGGGTGACAATATACAGCCTTGACGTACTCCTTTCCCGATTTGGAACCAGTCTGTTGTTCCATGTCCAGTTCTAACTGTTGCTTCCTGACCCGCATACAGATTTCTCAGGAGGCAGATAAAGTGGTCTGGTATTCCCATGTCTTGAAGAATTTTCCAGTTTGTTGTGATCCACACAGTCAAAGGCTTTGGCGTAGTTAATAAAGCAGAAATAGGTGTTTTTCTGGAACTCTCTTACTTTTTCTATGATCCAACGGATGTTGGCAATTTGATCCCCGGTTCCTCTGCCTTTTCTAAATCCAGCTTGAAATGTGAAAGTTCACGGTTCACGTACTATTGAAGCCTGGCTTGGAGAATTTTGAGCACTACTTCAGTAGTGTGTGAGATGAGTGCAATTGTGTGGTAGTTTGAGCATTCTTTAGCATTGCCTTTCTTTGGGATTGGAATGAAAACTGACCCTTTCCCATCCTGTGGCTACTGCTGAGTTTTCCAAATTTGCTGGCATATTGAGTGCAGCACTTTCACAGCATCATCTTTTAGGATTTGAAATAGCTCAACTGGAATTCCATCACCTCCACTAGCTTTGTTCGTAGTGATGCTTCCTAAGGCCCACTTGACTTTGCACTCCAGGATGTCTAGCTCTAGGTGAGTGATCACACCATCGTGATTATCTGGGTCATAAAGATCTTTTTTGTACAGTTCTTCTGTGTTCTTGCCACCTCTTCTGAATATCTTCTGCTTCTGTTAGGTCCATATCAATTCAACAGAGCCCATCTTTGCATGAAATGTTCCCTTGGTATCTCTAATTTTCTTGAAGAGATCTCTAGTCTTTCCCGTTCTATTGTTTTCCTCTGTTTCTTTGCATTGATCACTTAGAGAGGCTTTCTTATCTCTCCTTGCTATTCTTTGGAACTCTGCATTCAAATGGGTATATCTTTCCTTTTCTCCTAACCTTTAACTTCTCTTCTTTTCCCAGTTATTTGTAAGGCCTCCTCAGACAACCATTTTGCCTTTTTGCATTTCTTTTTCTTGGATATGGTCTTGATCATTGCCTCCTGTACAGTGTCACAAACCTCTGTCCATAGTTCTTCAGGCACTCTGTCTATCAGATCTAATCCCTTGAATCTATTTCTCACTTCCACTGTATAATCGTAAGGGATTTGATTTAGGTCATACCTGAATGTTCTAGTGGTTTTCCCTACTTTCTTCAATTTAAGTCTGAATTTGGCAATAAGGAGTTCATGATCTGAGCCACAGTCAGCTCCCGGTCTTGTTTTTGCTGACTGTATTGAGCTTCTCCATCTTTGGCTGCAAAGAATATAATCAATCTGATTTTGGTATTGACCATCTGTTGATGTCCATGTGTAGAGTCTTCTCTTGTGTTATTGGAAGAGAATGTTTGCTATGACCGGTGTGTTTTCTCGGCAAAACTCGAGTAGCCTTTGCCCTGCTTCATTCTTTACCTCAAGGCCAAATTTGCCTGTAACTCCAGGTATCTCATGACTTTCTACTTTTGCATTCCAGTCCCCTATAATGAAAAGGACATCTCTTTGGGGTGTTAGTTCTAGAAGGTCTTGTAGGTCTTCATAGAACCATTCAACTTCAGCTTCTTTAGCATTATTGGTTGGGGCATAGACTTGGATTACTGTGATATTGTTGAATGGTTTGCCTTGGAAATGAATGGAGATGATTCTGTTGTTTCTGAGATTGCATCCAAGTACTGCATTTGGGACTCTCTTGTTGACTATGAGGGCTACTCCATTTCTTCTAAGGGATTCTTGCCTACAGTAGTAGATATAATGGCCTTCTGAGTTAAATTTGCCAATTCCAGTACATTGTAGTTCACTGATTGCTAAAATGTTGATGTTCACTGATATGTAATAACTGACATTTATATACCCTACACTATGTGCCAGGCACTGCTCTGAACATATATCACCAATATATTAAGTCAAATATAATCTCTGAGAAATAATATCTGGTGAAATTGTGGATAAGTTTGTGACTTCTTATTTGTGCTTTTGTATTTAAACATTAAGCATTACAATGCCTAGTGCTGCAGGTGCCATGGTCTACAGACTGGCTTCTAAACTGTGCCAAGCCACCTGTGCCAAGTGGCTGGCAAGGCTCTCAGAGGAGATTAGCCAACTGGGGAGTCATTACCCTCTCTCTGACTCTTCAGTCGGGTAATTGGCTTTATCCACTGAAGCCATCTGATCATGTCAGTAAAGTGCACAGTTAAATACCTGAACCTTAAAACTCAGTGGAGAGGAAAGTGCTCTGTAAACAGATTCGTTCCTGTGCTGTATTCTTCCTGACTTCCTCAGGGCATTTTCTACAAAACCAGGAGGTGGCTTTCATGCCGATTAAATGTGGGGATTAAGGGATTCCTAAAAAAGCCAACACAGGGCCAGGCTTTCTATGGGAAGGTGTTTCTGTGGCCTTGGTATCAAGGAACACATGGGGATTTGAATCAGAGAAGAGAACAAACACAATCTCCCGAACAAACTCTGTACAGCTCTGGAGTGTCATTTTAAGTTGAATAGAAAACAGCAGAAAGTGAATAACACTGTGCAAAGTGTTAGAATTGCAGACGTTAGAAAAGAAATTAAATTACCTAATCGATCCCTTTCTGGGTCACCGTCTATGGAACGCCCCCCCTACCCCAGTCCTTTAGAAAGCCTTTTTAAAAATTTTATTAGGCAAAGAACATTTCCCACTTATCTAGGAAGAGCATTTTGCAATCTTAATTTATTTTCAGTTTTTATATTATTTTCAGAATATTTTATAATAGCTATTCATTGCAGACTTTCCTTTCACAACTCCTCCATCCTCAGAACCTCACAACATTTATCAAAATCTCTTCTTTCAAATAATTTTTCTCCAAATTTTTCTTGCTTTCATTTTCAACTATTGAAAAATATGTTTGTGCATAGAGATTGAGATAGAGATAGATACATATAGATATTGCTATCAGTATGTCAGCTGTTTATGTAAAGTGTGGATGCATAGTTATGGATAAAGTGTATGTGTGTGTGTGTGTGTGTGTATTTACATATATGTGTGTATGTATATGTTTCCTGCTAATGTATGTGTCTGTATGTATGTATATGTATATGTGTGCACATAAATATATATAAATAACTTTGGCTGTCCTATTTCATATATCAGATTGGAAATGCATAGTATAGAGGTTGGTAATTCCCCATTATCTTTTTTGTAGCCTATTAAACTGGAGGTTGGTGAGGTAAAAGACCTGCTGGTCAGATTTGACCCTTCCTACAAAAATGATCTGAACAACTGGGTGGCCGAAGAAGTTTTAGCCATCAAGTATGTGGAGCACCCTCAAGTGGACATCCTGCACCTGCGTGGAGAAGTGAATTACCCCAACCTCAGCTTTGAGACCATGGAGCTGGATTTTGGCTGTATCTTGAACGACACCGAGGTGATCCGCTACATCATGATCACCAACTGCAGCCCCCTGGTTGTGAAGTTTCGCTGGTTCTTCCTGGTAGAAGATGAGGAAAATCAGATAAGGTACCAACCAGCAGGGTGATCCTGCAGAGCTCTCCTGTGCTTTCATTTTTTTAAATCTCCTTTGGGCTTTGCACTGACTTTCCTGTATTCTGAGCCCTGGTCTTCCATGAATATTTTCCTTTTTTAATTTTTATTGATTTATTTCTGGCTCTGCTGGGTTTTCTTTGCTGCATGCGAGCTTTCTCTAGTTACAACAAGCAGGGGCTACTCTTTAGTGGCGATGCCCTGGTTTCTCATTGTGGTGGCTTCTCTTGTTGCAGAGCACAGGCTGTAGGATGTGTGGTCCTTCAGTTGTTGTAGTTCTTGGGCTCTAGAGCACAGGCTTCAGAAGTTGTGGTTTATGAACTTAGTTGTTTCACAGCATGTGGAATCTTCCCAAACCAGAATTGAACCAGTGTTGCCTGCATTGGCTGGTGGATTCTTAACTGCTGGACCACCAGGGAGGCCTTCAATAATACTTTCAGTTGGGGTAAAGTTCCACAACTAATCACTGACAGAGGAACAAAGAGCCATGGTCCATTCTTCACAGGAAAAGCAGATAAAATATCCTTGGAAGCCCCAATTGCCACTAGATGAACAAAGTGATATCCCTAAGCCTGCTCTAATTTTGAATCTAGTGGTTGTATCATTAGAGATTTATCACTAAAAATAGTCTTTGTAGAGTTTCCTTACTAAGCATTTCAAACCCAAAGCACAAACCGAGTAGGACAATACATGAGGCGTGTGCTACCCTGAACGCTACCTTCTGCATATTTCAGTGGGTTTTGTTCTGGCCCGTAAATGTACATTATGTGTATCGACATATACGTGGGACTGTATGTGGGAGATGGCGAGCACGGAAAGGGAAAAGCTGTCTTCACAATATTTAGGTTTAGAAGTGTGTCTCCTGTTCAATTAGAAGCTAAATCCAACTTAATTTGAAAAACACTCGTTTACAGAAACGGAAAGAGCCTACTTCAGTCAGGCCTTAATAACAGTTTCATCTGGGTCAAAAGCCACATTGGTGGCCAGGATGAATGGGCTTCTGCATGTTTCCTTGTTGGATGTTTGGACAGCTCAGTTTTCAACACCTGAATATGAGTGGCCATTCTTAACTGGGAATACCTGATGTTGTTTCTTGGCTAGTCGATGCTTCCTATACACAGTCCTCATCTTGTGTATGACAGCCATCCTTTACTTTAGCGTGCCTGTTTCCATGGTAACTATGGCTTGCTCTGGATGTCTTCTGTAAACATCTGATGATAACCCAGTGTAGCACTGAAGCCGGTTCAGGGCCTGAGTGATGGAGCCTACTCATTTAGGTGCCAGCAACTGACTGTTCAGGTTTGGGATGAAATTTTGTAGATGGTGAACATTTAAAATAATTATGGAAAAATCAGTCAACCTGACCTAATGAGTTTCGAATACCAGATTGTATGAAGTTATTCTGATGTAACACAGCTAAATGAATTTATTCCATCTGGGAGCAGGGGACATGCTTTATTTATTTTTTTGTTTTCAAGAAGCCATTTCCATAATTTAAAATAATGACATTTTGAAAATGTACTTGGCCAGTACTGGAGGTGGTACACTTAATTTTTCATTGGCTTAAGCACTCATTTGACCTTCATTTCTCTTTCTTCTTTATCTTCTAATATCTTGATATTGAGCCTCTTGCTTATATTTCATTTGTTGATTCAGAGAGTCTCTTGGAAGCCATTTGATAAGTGATTCTTATACAGCAAATACTTTGTGAGGCATCAGAGATACAGAAGAAAGACATGATCCCTGGGCTGAGGCTGTTGGGGAAGCAGGTGTGTAAACCACGGTGGGCACACGGTAGTGCCAGGCTCTATGAGAGGTCACGGGGACGAGTGCTCACAGGCGTCAGAGAAGACTGCACTGAGAAGCGCAGTTAAATGCTCTAGTTGGAGAAGCAGGGAAACGTTCTCAGTTACAGAAATAGCACGTACAGAAGTCAGGATTCAGGAAACCTGGCTCTATGTAAAAACGAAAAACAGAGTTCATTCACTGGTTCCCACAACTCAAAATTCCAAGTTCATTTTGGCTTCTGGCCTGGCTTAAAGGAAAGACTCAAGGCATGTCCCTGGTGCCGGCCTCCCTGTCTCAGCTCTGCTCTCCTTCACGCGTTAGCCGTGTCCTCAGTGCTGCCAGCACTCCTGGGGCCCTGTCTGTGCGATTCTGAGCCACTGGAAAGGAGGGTGAGCCTTGGTCCCGGAACTTCCAGGAGCTTCACGCTGATGGGACCATCTTAAATCACCTCTCCGGTCCCCTCCCGTCACCAGTCCCTGTCAGGAGAGGGTGAAGCACTTGATTAGCATTGACCTGGTTGTGTGCCCCATGCGAAGGGCTGCACTGGTGACCTCAGAACCACATGGACTGAAAGGGTGGGAGTGGGGCACATCTCCAGACAAAAGCTGCAATATGGGGGGAGGAATGCGGGAAAAGCAGATGGTACACACTTGTCAGTGTCCACAGGGGCCACCGCACAGACTTCATCGGTAGGGGGCCGTCAGGGAGAGGAGTCTGGGCAGGTAGACTGGCAGAAGCACATGAGAGGCCTGGGATTCCATGATAAGGACCTTAGACTCTTTCTTGGAGGCACTGGTGAGATTTGTAATCAGGAGAGTGACAGAGTCAGGTTTTCTTGGAAAAATCACCCGTAGCATTATTCAGCACAGTTGTCCAGCCCTTCCTTCCTGAAACATAATTCCTTTCATATCTTGAATAGCACCATACTCTCCTGCTATTCCTTTTGTCCCCTCAACTGACTACTCCGCAGCTCTTGGCCAGCAACAGCTGGAGTTTGGGGGCACAGGGCTCCCTCCTAGGCCCTCTGCTCCTCCTGGATCTGCACCACCCACAGCTTCACTTAGCTCCTGTGGCAGAGGCTTCCGAATGTGTATCTCCTCCTAGAACCCTCGGAGTTGCAAGTGCATCGCCTTCTGGACGTCTCCTCTTGGCTGTTTCACAGGTGACTCATGCCCCGTGTGCCCCGCTCCAAACTCAGGCTCCACCCCTTCCCTGCTTCTCCTCCAGGGCCCCTGTTCCAGTAAATGACCCCACTGTCCTGGGAGGCATCCAGATTTCTTCCTCTTTCTTATCCCAGGTACCCCCATCAAATCCATCACCAAATTCTACCTACTCCACCTTCTAAAAGCCTCTCATTCCCATTTCTGTGGTTGTTACACTGATTAAAGGTACCGTTGCCTCTTGCCTGGACCATTGTGACAGCCTCTGACCAGGCTGTCTGCCTCCACTCCTGTGCCACAGTCCATCACCCCCTCTGCAGCCAAGTGATGAGCACGTCACTGCCATGGTTTTCAGCCTTTGGGGGCACCCATGCTCCTTGAGATAAAGTACGAAATACCCACTGTATTCTTCAAGGCTCAACATGTACCACCCCTGCGTTCCTCTCCAAGTTTTCCTCACTTTGCTGTCCTCTATCACCTTGACATCTTCCTGTTTGCTCACATGCCAGCCTCTTTCCTGCCCAGTGCTGTTGTTGCCTCATGCCTTCTCTCTGCTGGTGGAAGCTCTACCTGCTCCTCACCTAGCTACCCCTGCTGCCTCATCAAATCTCAGCATAAACTTCCTTCCCTGAGAAGCCTTCTCTAAGACCCTTCCCTACTGGAGGTCCCCTGTCCTAGGCACCGGTAGCCCGTCTCCTCCGTGACTCATCCCATTAGAACTCTGGCTAATGTTCAACTCCCCTGCTGGCTCTTAATCCCTGTGAGACTAGGGAGCATATCTGTTCTGTGGCCTCTTTATCCCTGGGCCCAGCACAGTCCATAGCACAGAGTGAGTCCTCAAAGAATATTTTGTAATTAATCAACTTCTCTCCCTGCCCCTGGTGTTTGTAGTGAGAGGAGAGTCATTTCCTAACTAGTTTAACATTCTTTTCTGTCAGCTTCCTGGCACCCGCCAAGTGGAAAAGTTCAAGGCATAAATGTCACCTTGCATAGAAAAAAATACCACTTGCTGTCCAGACAGACTCTGTCTGTACAGCCCATCAGAAAAACATGAACCACTCATTGACTAAAGGTCACCTTTATCAGATATACCAACATGAACCTTTCTTTTCCAATCAGAATTCCTCTAACCCTCACAGCTAATAAAAGAAACAAAAGCGTAAAAGAGGATTATCTTTTTTATTAGACAGGATATGAAGAGACCTAGACACTGTCAATATTCCTGCCTGTCACAGCACACATATATCACACCCAAGGGAGTGTGTGTGTGTGTGTACATGTGTGTAGGCATATGTCTGTGCAGTTGGGAGTTTGTGTATATGTGTGAGATTTTGTAGGCAGTTCTGACTCAGACATTCAAAGCATCTCTCTTGTTTGAGCATAATTTTTGTTCCCAAAATTTTTCCGTCTCATGTCACACATAAGAACAAAGAAGTGAAGTGGGCAAGTGTGTTTGGTAAGCACTCTGTAAGCCTGCCATTGTCTGAAACCCACTCATCTATATGAGTCCCTGTGCATGACAGGGTTCTAGACTGAGTCTGGTGGATGACAGTCCAGTTGCTCACACGTACACATGTAATGAGGAAGCTGGGGTGACATGTCAGGGCTGGGCACGGCTACTGGCCTCACCAGCGCTGTAGGAATGTACCCTTTCTTTGGCCTGAGTGCTCAGCTGGATAAGAACATGATGTTTCATGGCATCCGTGTAGAAGGAGAACAAAGGAACACCCAAACTCAAACCAGGCTTTGCTCTGAAGAGACCAGAGAGAGCCAAGCAGATGCTGGCTCAGCTGGCATCTGTGCCCAGACTAAGAGCTGCAGGCTGACGCGATGTTAGAACTTTGAGCATGTGGTCCCCAAGGACAGCTTTGCCTTTTCATTTCCAAATCAGATTATAAATAAATCAAATACAGGAGCCTAAGGGAGCCTAGCCTGACAGCAAAAGAACACGTGTTGTTCTCACACTGATTTTTCTGTGATGCGCACCATTTATCCAGTATTTTGATTGTAAGAGGAGAGTGGAGGGGCTGGAAGCGCGATAGAGGGACTCTCACTGCCTGGAGGCTTCTGTCTGTTTCTTCATCACCCCTCACTTTCTCTTGCCTTGGAAGTGGAACTTTTTCAAGACACGGAGTCAGTGGTAGCTGAGGTCCTAGACTGTGGAATTGGACATGGCTGGTTATGTCCTCCTAGGTCTGTCCTCCTAAATGTGTGACCCTGTGCCCTGGTTTACTTACCTGTAAAGGGGGTAGTGCAGAAACCGAAAAGAGTTGCTGAGAGCACTAAATGTTTATGAAGTACATGTGTCTCCAAGATGACACTTGAAAGAAAAATTTGCAATTGGTGGCTGTTTTCAGGTCTCAAAGGGTTCCTTCTTCTCTGTTCCTTCCCACCAAGTGCTGCTAAGTGAGACCCTCCCCAGGACCGTAAAGCGTTAGAACCACAGGATCTTTAGACACCGAGATAATGGACTCAGAGCCCTTTTCCTTCTAAAGGATAGAAACTCCCTCCCCTGTACCAGGCCGCATTCATCAAGGCTGAAGCCGAGCCGTCACAGGCCGCGGTCCAAGGGTGGGCAGGATGGCCGGGCCCAGCATGCCTGCCTGTCCTCCCCACCACTCCTCCACAGCCAGGTAAACCCAGGCTCATGGTCAAGGACAGGCCCTTGTTTTGCCCAAGGGCCCAATCGAGAAAACAAAAATGTTAGGGGGAAAATAAAACATGAGTCTTTATTTTTCTTTCAAAACAAAAATTATTTTATTGAGTCCCGGGGAGCAGGCACTGGGTATCCTTGCACCCCAGCCTTCCAGGGCTGCCCAGTATGCTGAGAGCCTGGCCTCTGAGTCAGCCTCCCACTCAGCCACCTGCCCCACCTGACTTGGTGGATGGCTGAGGGTCCCTGAGCCTTGGCTTCCTCATCTGAAAGGAGGGCGATTATAATGGCACCTCCCACATATGGGCGTGGTGAGGATTGACTCCACCCCTACTCAGAGTTCTTAGATCTTTGCCTATCACATAATAAATGATCAGGAAGTGTCAGGTGTTAAGGTCATTCCTTTAATGAGGAAATTAGTGGATTGGCACCCCAGTGCAAACACAGGACCTATTTGAGAAGCAGGGTCCCAGAGTTGGCTTGGAGATACCTTCTCCTGAAATCAGTCAGAAGCTACAGAGCCTGAGGGCCACAGGTTATCTCTTGCTGGCCTGAGCATAAATAATCCCTTTCATAAATAATCCTCTCTCTTCCCCACAGGCCCTGAACCTCTCAGAATCCTTTAAACTTCTGCAGTCATAGTTTTTTCTGCAGTGATAGTTTTTTCTTTTCCGCCTTCCAGGGAAGTTTGCACAAGAAATTATGGAGCCTGAGGGCTAGAGGGCAAGCAGCTCTGTTGAGCGAGCAAGAAAGTCAGAAAAGGGAACAGAGTGGCCACAGATGGCTTCAGGCAAAGTGCCAAGTCAAGCTCTTATGCCCCTCCCACCTCCACCCCCCCTTTTTGCCCTAATTCTCCCCCTGCTTGTACTTGAGCCAGAATGATGATTTTACAGCCCAAAGAATGAATCCAGGGCCAACAGGGACTAACCCTTCACCTGTATTAGTTTCCTTTTGCTGCTGTAACAAACCCCCATAAGCTGATGCTGGCAGGAAGTAGACAGCACACCTAAAGGATTACTCTAGATGAGATTAAGAAAGAGAGCGGAGGCCTGAAGGGGTGGGGGTGAGACTCTTAACCAGAACCTCCATGGCCTCCCTCACCAGTTCGGGATGTCCTGTGACCTGTTCTTCTGAGTCATGTATGGCTGAGGGTTGAGGGGCAGTTGACCTAAGAATATCCTCTGAGCAGTGGGGTTCAAGGGGGACCAGTTTAGCTCTTAACAGTCTTTAATGTAAAAAATTTAAATCAGTAAATGTATGAGTAAACATTTGAAGAGTAAAAAGGTCATGATATCAGAAGCCCATGAGCCAGGGAAATGGTAACAATATGACTGGAAGTTTCTGAAGGGCCAGTCAGGTCATGCTAAGAAATTTGATTTTTTTCAAAATGTAGTGAAAAGCTATGGAAGGGTTTAAAGTAAGAGAGTGACATGGGCTACTGTGAACCGAAAACAACAGTCCTTAGAATAACTGTAACTGCAAGAGGTGATTATTAGCAGGCCCATTAAAGGAGGGGCACACTCATTAAAGACACTTCTATGGGTATACTTAAGAAGGAAGGAAAATTATCTAATATAATGTCTAAGATTCAAGAAAGATTTCTGAACTAAGAAAATGGTACATTATGGGTAAACTTAAACTTCATTAACTACATAAAATGATAACAATAATGTAAAATCTGGGGCATAAATATATCAATATAGGACTGAAATATTGTTTACTATGGAAGAGGAGAAATCAAAGATTTTAGGTTTTTAAATTGTTCCAGAAGAGGGAAAAAGTAAAGGGGACAATTACAGTCATGCATGCATGCTAAGTCGCTTCAGTCATGTCTGACTCTGTGCGACCCCATGGACAGCAACCCACCAAGCTCCTCTGTCCACGGGATTCTCCAGGCAAGAATACTGGAGTGGGTTGCCATTTCCTTCTCCAGAATTACAGTCAATCCAAAGATAAATTTAAAAATTAGAGGAAGGGGTGACATGGAGAAGATTCAGAGAAAATTTTTAAAAATTACAAAATTAAATGATAAAATAAATCCAAATGGATCAGTAATTGAAATCAATATAAATTAAACTGGCTAAGAAAATGACTGTGCTTCTGGATTTTACTCACAATTATTTTAAAAAGAGATATCTGAAAAATAAGGACATGGTAATGTAAAAGGATGGGAAAAGAGAAAACAGGCATATCTTGAGGGGGAGTTCTGACAAAGCTATGACACGTCAGTTAAAATATACTTAATTTTGTATTATCATTTTTTAATTGTTATTGGCAAATAGTTGGTTTACATTGTTGTTTCTGTTGCATAGCAAACTGACTCAGTTATACACATACATATATCCACTCTTGAAAATTTTAGATTCTTTTCCCATATAGGTCATTACAGAGTATTGAGTAGAGTTCCCTGTGCTATAAAATAGGTCCTTATTAGTTATCCCTTTTCTATATAGTAGTGTGTATATGCCAATCCCAATCTCCCGATGTATCCCTCCCCTTCTCCCTGCTTCCCCTCTCCCCTTCTCCCTGCTTCCCCCCACCCCCACCCTGGCAACTGTAAAAATAGACTTTAAAACGAAAAAAGCATTGCTAGAGATCAAGAAAGTTACTAGGTCATTTTTTAAAAGTTCAGTTCACCAGAAAGATACAATAAATCTAAACTCCACATGTCTCAAAACATAACTTCAAAATACTTAAAGCAGATACTCAGAGGGCCACAAGTAGAAGTAGACACATCCACTGTCTTTAATAACACTCTCAAGCAGACAGAAAATCAGCAAGACTATATAGTTTGCATTGCCCCATGGAGTAGCCACCAAGGCTCATGTAACTGTTTAAATTAAAAGTTTTTTAGTTAAAAATGCAGCTCCTTAGTCACGCTCGCCACATTTTAAGTGCTGATAACCACATGTGTTTAGTGGTTATTGTATTTAATACCACAGATATAGAACATTTCATCACTGCAGAAAGTTTTGTTAGACAACTCTGCTGCAGACAACTTGAACACAGTTAACAGGCTCGATATAATTGATATATGTTGAACATCCCACTCAGAAAAAACTCGTCCAGCCCTATGGAACATTTATGAAAAATTACCATATTCTAGGGCTTAAAGCAAATGTCAACAAATATGTTAGAAATCAATAACAAATAGATATTTTAAAACAAACAAGTACCTAGGCTTAGACATTTTAAAATACACTTCTGAATAATCTAGGGTGAAAAACATCACAATGAAATTTAGTAAATACTTAGATTGAATGATGGGCTTCCCTGGTGGCTCAGCAGTAAAGAATCCACCTGCAATGCAGAAGATTGTGGGTTTGATCCCTGGGCTGGGAAGAGCCTCTGGAGAAGGAAATCACAACCCACTCCGATATTCTTGCCGGAAAAACCCCATGGTCAGAGGTGCCTAGTGGGCTATAGTCCATGGGGTCACAAAGAGTCAGACACAACTTAGTAAATAAATAAGAACAACAGATTGAATGAGGATGGAAAAAAAATAGTGGTAATAAAAGCTAAAGTGTAGTTATAATTTTTATTGGATTATAGTTGATTTACAATGTTGTGTTAGTTTCAGGTGATTCAGTTATGTATATACATATATTCATTCTTTTTCATCTTCTTTTCTCATATAGGTTATCACAGAATTTGAGTAGAGTTTCTTATGGCTATACAGTAGGTCCTTGTTGGTTATCTATCTTTTATATAGTAGTGGTGGCTGGTAGTTTAGTTGCTAAGTTGTGTCCAACTCTTGTGATGCCATGGACTATAGCCTGCCAGGCTCCTCTGTTCATGGGATTTTCCAGGCAGGAACACTGGAGTGGGTTGCCATTTCCTTTTCCATTATATAGTAGTATGTGTATGTTAATCCCAAACTTCTGATTTGTCCCCCCACCTCCCCATGCTTCCCCTTTGGTTTTCAATATCTGTAAGTCTTGTTTGTTTTGTAAATAAATTTATTAGTATCATTTTTAAAAATTAGATTCTACATATGAGTGATATCATATGGTGCTTATCTTTCTCTGTCTTTAGTGTGATCATCTCTAGGTGCATCTGTTTTGCCACAAATGGCATTATTTTGTTCTTTTATGACTGAGTAAATATCCCATGATATGTATGTACCGCATCTTCTTTATCCATTCCTCTGTTGATGGACATTTAGGTAACTTCCATGTCTCAGCTCCTGTAAATAGTACCGCAGTGAACATTGGGGTGCATTATCTTTTTGAAGTATGGTTTTCTTCAGATATATATGCCTGGGAGTGAGATGGTTGAATCATATGGTAGCTCTGTTTTTTAAGGAATCTCCATACTGGTCTCTATAGTGGTTGTACCAGCTTACATTCCCACAGTGTAGGAGGGTCCCTTTTTCTCCACACCCTATTCAGCACTTACTGTTTGTTGATTTTTTGATGATAGACGTTTTGACTCGTGTAAGGTTACACCTCATAGTTTTGATTTGCATTTCTAGTGATAATTAGTGATGTTGAACATTTTTTCATATGCTTTTTGGCCATCTGTATATCTTCTTTGGAGAAATGTCTATTTAGATCTCCTCCCCATTTTTTAATTGGGTTGTTTGTTTTTTTGACGTAGAACTGCATGAGCTATTTGTATATTTTGGCAATTAATCCCTTGTCAGTCAGTCACTTTGTTTGCAAATATTTTCACCCATTCTGTGGGGACAGGCCAGGCATGCTGCTCAGCATTTTTGAATACACAGGACAGCCCCCAACAACAAAGAATTATCTATTCAAAATATTGATAGTGCTGCCACTGACAAACTCTACTTTAGATGCTTATGTTACAAAAGAAGGGAGGCTGAAAATTGAGTTGAATATTTACACCTTTAGAAGTTGGGTAAATAGATAATAAATAAAGTCAAAGAGAATAGACAGAAGGAAATACTAAATATATGACCAGAAACTAATGAAAGAGAAAATTAAATAAAATAAGAAGAATCAACAAAGCCAGGAGTTGGCTATTTGAAGAGATTATTAATAAAATTGATAGATTCAAGCAAGACTAACCAAAAAAAAAAAGACACAACTATTGCTAGGAATACACAAGTGACATAACTATAATTGTAGCAGATATTAAAAAGCTGAAATTTTCATGAGTAACTCTATGGAAAATTTTGAAAAATTGGATAAAATGGATAAATTCTTAGAAAAATACAACTTTTGAAAACTAACTTTAAAAAAAGAAATCCAAATGGTCTTTTAATCATTGAAGAAATTGAATAGTTTCAAGTCTTTCTGTAATAAAACACTAGTCTTGATAGACAAAAGCAAGTTTTTCCAAGCATTCAAAGAACAAATAATTCCAAACTTACACAAATTCTTTTTTTATATTACTTATTTTTTTATTGAAGTACAGTTGATGTATAATATTGTGTAAATTACAGGTGTATAACGTAGTGATTCACAATTTTAAAGATTATACTCCATTAATAGTTATTATAAAATATTAGCTATGTTTTCCATGTTACACAGTATATATCCTTATAGTTCATTTTATACATAATAGTTTCTAACTTTTACTTCCCTATCCCAATATTGCCCATCCCATCTTCCCTCTCCCCACTGGTAACCACTATTTTGTTCTCTCTATCTGTGACTCTGTTTCTTTTTTGTTATATTCACTAGTTTATTGTATTTTTTAGATTCCTCAAATATGGTATCATACAGTATATGTCTTTCTCTGTGTGACTTATTTCAGTTAGCACAATGTTCTTATCCATCCATGTTGTTGGAAATGGCAAAATTTCCTTCTTTTATGGCTGAGAAGTATTCCATTATATAGTATACACACACACACACATATATATATGTATACACACACACACACACACATATATATACACACCACATCTTTATCTGTTCATTTGTTGATGGACACTTAGGTTGCTTCTGTATCTTGGCAATTGTAAATAATGATGCTATGAACACTGAGGTACATGTATCTTTTCAAATTCATGTTTTTGTTTTTTTTCCAATATATACCTAGGAATGGAATTGCCAGGTCATATGATAGTTCTATTTTTAGTTTCTTGAGGAACCTCCATACTGTTTTTCACAGTGGCTGCATCAACTTATGTTTCCATCAGCAGTATTTGAGGATTCCCTTTTCTTCACATCCTTTCCAGCATTTGTTATTTGTGTTCCTTTTTATAACTCTTCTGATAGGTGTGCAGTGATAGCTCATTGTAGTTTCAAAAATTTGCATTTCTCTGAAATTAATGATGTTGAACATCTCTTCATGTGCCTGTTGGACATCTTCATGTCCTCTTTGGAAAAATGTCTATTCAGGTATTCTGCCCATTTTTAAATCAAGTTGTTTGTTTTTCTGATATTGAGTTGTATGAGCTGTTTATATATTTTGGGTATTAACCCCTTATTGGTGATATCATTTGCAAGTATTTTTCTTTCCTTTAGTATGTCTTTTCATTTTGTTGATGGCTTCCTTTGCTTACACAACTCACAAACTTACATAACTCTTGAGAAATAAAAGAGAAAATGTTACTTAAGTCATTTTTTGAAACTAAACTAGCCAAAACCAATTAAGCCACATCAGAGACATAAATATTTCATGTGATTATCACTCACTAATTTAAAAATGTGAATGCAAAATATCCACCAAAATGTTACCAAACTGAATCCAGCAAAGGATAAAAAGATGGAATACCATGACCAAGTTGGGCTTACTCCAGGAATGCAAGGTTGATTCAAGATACGAAAAATCTAAACATTTATCACTTTACCATTTTAAAGAAATAAATGTATGGTCCTTTCAATAGATTAAGGAAAAACCGCTTAATAAAGCTAAACAACTGTTCATGGGAAAATTCCTCAACTCAATCAAGGAGAACTTGGAAAACAATAATATATTAAAATTATTTCCTTTAATATCACAAATAAGACAAAGTTGCATTTCTATTCAGTAACTTACTAAAGAGCCTGGCCAGTGCAAGAAGATACAAAAAAAAATAAAAGGGACTAGATTTGGAAAGAAAGAAATGAAACTGCCATGTTATGATTGCTTATATAAAAAACTCAAAATAATTCATAGCAGATTATTAGAATTAGGAAAAGAATTTAGTGAGGATGATGGATGGGTATGAGTTATAAAAGCCAAATGCATTTCTGTGTACCAGCAGCAAATAAAGAAGAGAATGCAAATTTTTAAATATAGGAATAAATTTAACAAAAATTGCAAATATCTCTATGTATAAAATAATTTTATTAAAACTCATTTTTAAAGACCTAAATACAAGGTGAGACATACTATGATCTTTGCTTTAAAAGGCTCAATTTGTTAAAGATGTTATATTTCTCCCCAAAATTATAGTTTCAATGCACTTATAATCAAAATCCCAACAGGTTGATTCTAAAATATTAATATATATGCAGGAGCAAAGGGACAAGACTAGTCAAGTCCCTCCAAACTGGGAGGTCTTTCTCTACTGGATAACACATTAGTATGAAAATATAGTGATTTTAATAGTGTGGTATTGGTGCACAGATAGGCAAATGGACTAAAGAACAGAATAGAGTCCAGAAACAGACCCATACATGTATGGAAACGTAACTAAGTTGAAATCAAAACGAAGGAGAAGGAATGGTATATTCAGTGAATGATCTAGGGACAGTCCACTATCTATGGAGGAAAAAAAGCCTAAATGCATCCCTAAACTCACACTATACAAAAAATTAATTCTGTATGGGTTAAAGATATAAAAGGCCAAACTTTAAATATGAAAAAAATGTGGGATGATGCCTTGATGATCTCTGAATAAAGGGCAATTTCTTAAACAAGATAACAAAAAGCATAGAACCTTAAAGAAACTTTTCGTAGTTTCTGCCTTAAATTTGAGAACTTTTATTCCTTTTTACACCATAGAAAAGAATGAAAGACAAGTTACAAACTGAAAAAGGTTTCAGCATACACATTACCTTCAAATTATTAGAGTACATAATCCATAAAGCATGCCTTTGAAGGAAAAAACATGTAATTCAATTTTAAAAGGGAGGAAATGAGCAGTAATTTCATAGAAGAGATCTGAATGGCCAATAAGCGTATCAAAAGATGTTCCATCTTATTAGTAATCTTGAGAATGGAAATTAAAACAACAGCTAGGCACCACTGCACACCCACCATATTAAATGCAATACGGCCATACTGAATGTTGTTGAGGGTGTGGAGGTTAGAAGCACATGCATTGCTAATAGGTGTGTAAACCAACACAATTACTTTGGAAAGCAACGTGTCACTCGCTGATCATTGATCCTGAACATTCCCAAGGCTATGCCTATCTGGTTACCGTCTTTCTTTGGTTCTGCTTCTGTCCTCAGAACCAGTTGGTCAGTACGTGCCATCAGTTTTTCCTCAAAAGTGTTTCCTGGATCGGTCCTTCCTTTTAGCTCCTACCCACCCCCTTACTCAGGCATCCCTCCTTCCAGGTTCCCACCACACCGCTAGGCAGCTTGCTTCCCTCTAGCCCACACCACATACTGCTTTTCCTCAGGCTGCCGCTTTCATCATCTCGTTTCCTTCTCCTGGCATCTGGTGCTTTTCAAGGCCAGACTTTCCATCTGTGCTTCTCTCCATCAGTAATCTCGCTCTTACCAGAGAGAGAGATTTTTGCCCTCTAGCTTTTTGCCCTCAGCACAAGTGCTCCACATCTTGAAAAGCCCTCCTCTTAATCCTCTTGTGTCAACCACCAACTCTGTGTGAGGAGACAGAAGAAAACAGTGCACTAGTCACCCCTTTCACTCCCTGATTCGATTTAAGCTGGCTTTTGGCCCCTCACTTAACTGAAACTGCCTCTCTAGAAGGTCAGTAATGATTTGAAACCCAGCTGAAGCCCTTTCTCACTCCACAGTGTGCCTTGACATTCACTCTTGTTTTATTGTGAAGTTACATCATGTAGGCAAAAGCATGTGTAACACATGCAAGTAGCTTAAGAATAATAATGAACTGAACACCTACATCTCATCACCCTCATCATAAATAGAATACTATTGGTAAATCTGAAGCCCCTGATGAAAGAGAACAATGTGAGGTCAGCCCCCAGCCATCCTGCTTATCCTCCATGCTGATGCCCCTGGAAGCCCCCCAGGCCCCCCATAGCCCATTTATCTAGAATCTCCTCTCCTGCTATGATGGGCCAGCTAAAACCAGGGGATCAAATTTGCCTCTGGGACTAATGGGAGGGTTTCACACCATGTTTCAAGTCTGAGCTTCTAGAAATAATTTCCTGCCTTTGTAGTCAGCCTGCAAGTGACTCCAGTCCAAGAAAAGGGCGACTTTTCACTCTCTTAGTATTTAACTTAAAAGTGATCACCATGTGAGGAATCATACAGTCTGCTTCTGTTTGCAGTTTAATTTAGTCCAATTTCCTGAGATACGTTACCCCATAGAGAAATGAATTGGGCTGCCTTTTCATTTCAGTTTTGAGTGTTATAAAACTTCTAGTACTGTTTTTATGTTATCATAGAAGAACTCTAGTTACCTTATTTTAGATTCATTCTTTTTAAGGCATCTTCTCAATGTCTCAAATTCAGTGGCGGGCATCAGGCTTTTAGATATTCAGTGTGAAGTAAGCTGGCTTCTAAAGGAATCAATGGAAAGTTATGGGTGCACATCTGAACCTGAGTTAGGATGACATCTGTTTGCTTCATATAGTGATCTGATTTATCCACATGTTTGGATAAATTAAGATTTCACAACTCCCCCAAAGCTAGACTGGGGGAGTTGTGAAATCTTAATTAATCCAAACATGTGGAGAAATCAGATCACAGGGAACTCTGCTCATTGTTATATGACAGCCTGTATGGGAGGTGAGTTTAGGGGAGAAGGGATACATGTATATGTATGGTCAAGTTATTTTGTTGTTCACCTGAAACTATCACAATGTTGTTAATTGGCTATTCCCCAATACAAAATAAAAAACAAAAAATTAAAAAAAAAGAAATTGACTTTAAAAGCTGTCCTGTTTTGGAAATAATCCTGAAGAGCTTTGAAGCTGATTGTAAGGGAGATTTCACAGCCCACCTGTTCGGCAGCCATCCTAAGAGCATGTAACAGTGGAGACACCTTCTGGAGCTTTTATAGAAGTAGTCATTTATCACGGAAATCCCTCTGGAGAGCTTCAAGGTAGACTCTGGGCACACCCCTCCACTCTTACCTTCCAGCAAAACTCTAGGAAGTCACTTCAGGGGCAAAGTCAACTGTGTCTGCTTTCCATATTTAGATACAATCAGAATGGGTCCCTCCTCTTCCAGAGAAAGCTTCTAGACAATGCACTGTATGTTCCTTATGTTGTAGATTCCAATTACTTTTACAATGAAAATAAAAAACCTACTTTATGAGTCACTGCCTTGTGCATGGCCTGGCATGAAGTAACCAAGGAGGAGCCTCCTCCTGTTGTCCAGTAAAGCTGTGAAGAGTATCAGCTTTGGAGCCAGGCTGACTTAGTTCAGCCACCGACTTACTCTCTGAGTTTTGTCATCTGAAGACTGAAGACCATCATCATGCCTACCTCATCAAGCTGTTGTGAGGATTTAACTAGGCAGTCCTTGAAAAGAAAGTGAAAGTATTAGTCATTCAGTCATGTCCGACTCATTGCGATCCCATGGACTGTAACCCACCAAGCTTCTCTGTCCATGGACTTCTCCAGGCAAGAACTCTGGAGTGGATAGCCATTCCCTTCTTCAGGGGATCTTCCCAACCCAGTAATCAAACCCAAATCTCCTGCATTGCGGGAAGATTCTTTATTGTCTGAGCCACCTGGGTCAGGAAGATCCCCTGGAAAAGGGATGGCTACCCACTCCAGTATTCTTGCCTGGAGAATTCCATGGACAGAGGAGCCTGGTGGGCTTAAGTTCATGGGCTTCCAAACAGTCAGACACAAATGAACAACTAAAACACAGGCAGTCCTTAGTAAGTGCTTAATATAATAGTTGAGAGAGAGTAAGAGATGCTAACTGTTGGCTACAGTTACTTTATTAGGGCCTGTCTTAGTCTATTTGGGCTGCTAAAACAACTACCGCAGACTGGGTGGCTTAAAACAACAGACATTTATTTCTTACAGTTTTGGGTAGAAAAGTTGTTCTTAAAGAACCGCGGGTGATTCACTGGACAGCTGCAGTGAGATCCATTGTTCTGGAAGCAGCAGCTCCTTTTGAGAACCTTTAAAAACACAGTATGAGTAACATGAGTCTCAGCTGTTCCGTTGTGTCTCACCAACTTCCACCTTAGAATAGGTAGGCCAGTTGGAAGCATTCTGGGACATAATAAAGGGCTCAGGCAGGCCGTTTTCCATGTGAGAAAGTGTGTAGGTGCCAGATGGAAGCAGATGATGGTGATGACAGTGCTGTTGACAGCGATGACAATGATGGAGACTAAAGAAGCAATGAGTCGGGAGTCAGGGCTGGCCACGGTGGAGGTCCGCATAACAGGAGAGGATGTAGCAGCCACAGTGACAAGAGAGGTGCTCGCCCTCCTGCCACTTGATTTTTCACATGCCTCTTCCTCTTGGTTTTGGGCAGGGGAAGTTGCCAAATGTAGGGGGAACATAGGTGATTGTAGTGTGGCCCCTCCGGTCTCCTCCGCTGTTTTCCTATTTCCATCCCCTCTGTCTAGCCAGTCACTCATCCTTGCTCATGGACAGGCTGGGGAGGCGGCAGCAGTGGGGCTGGACCTTGGGCTGTGGTCTGTCAGGATGAGCTCCTCACCCCAGGGCCATGGTCCTGCCATCCTACCTCCTAATCTGCATAGGAGCGTCCCGCTCTGTCTCCATCTCCATCTCCACCTCCTTGACCAAGGCCGCCATTATCTTTTGTCTGAATGTCTAACACTGTCTTCTGTGTGGGCTTCCTGATTCTTATTTTGTAAAAAAAAAAAAAAAAAAATCATCAGAAAACATCCCCTCGGGTTATATTTTCCATCACCGTTTACGGCATGGTTCACAGGTTTGGTCATGCTAGGGCTGTCCCCTTCAAATCCCTGCCCCTTTCTACAGCCCAAATGAACTTACTGATCATTTCACTTCCCCATTTAAAACGTTTTGGAAGACTCCCCATTTTCCTGAGGAAAAAGTCAGCTCCTTAGTGAGACTTACAAGGCCCTTCAGGGTCAAGCCTTCTGCTCCCTGCCCTCCCCTTATTTTGAAAACAAAATGAGAAAATGACCCACAGCAGCCCCTGGTGTCCCATCAGTGCTCCTAGCATGGTTCTGAGGTCCAGCTGGAGTTCCAGCAATTCAAGGTTATGAATGTGTGCTGTTCGACAAGACTGATTTCATTGTCGAGGTATTTTCTCCTACAATTATACCTCCTATTTCCATTGCTTTAATTTACAATCTGTGCTACATTAAGCAAACCACCCATCTTTACTTGTTAGATCTTATCAGGTGGTTTTTTACATTCCCATTCTTCCTCTCAGCTATCTGACCTACGCTTCTCTCAATTTCTTAAACCACCCTCTCTCTTTCCCTCCTTTCTGCCCTTCCTCCAACACTGCACCTCGCAGACTGCCCTAGATTGGATAGGCCCCCCCCAATTCCTGCTTCTAAAGGGAGCAGATTATAATCATCACTTTAAATCACATTAAAAGTAGGCAAATTTTGGAGCCTCTCTGAGCACAAACACAAAGCCTCAGCCACGTTTCCATATTTATTGCCCGGCTTTGTGGTCTTACACTTGCTGATCTTTCCACATTGGGAAGCAAATGACAGACGAAACAGATGGGACTTGCACAGCACCTTCCCCATCGGCATGGCACTCGTTCTGCCACATGAGCGGGAGAGGCAGACTGCAGACCTGCAGACGTGCATGCACACAGAGAAGACAGCGTGCCTTAGCTCTTCATCGTGGCCCAGAAAGCAGATTCCCGCTGGCCATCCATGCTGAGGTGGGACACAACTGCATAGCTGAGACTGTAGGGGATGAAAAACATAACCTCCTAGGCAGCTCAAGGAGGGTGAGGCAGCTCCCACTGAACCAGGGCAGTGCTCCAGAGAAAGGTGTAACCAGCACCCACAGCACCCAGGGATGGGTGCATCGTCCTAATGCACCTAGCCTGTGCACCATGAGCCTCTGCTGCTGTCAGTAATTTCAAAAAATATTAAACATGAGCCAAATAAAACATACCTGCAGGACCTTTTTATCCAGCCAGTGGCCATTTTCACCCTCTTATATGGATGCTCCTAAAATCCAAGTTTCAATGAATCAACAAATTAAAAGTCACTGTCTACTATAAGGGTACCCCCCTTTTCCAAGACCTTGTCTGCACCGCAGAGACTTCGGCGGCTGTGCAACGTACACCATTCCATCTCCAAATGTGGTCTAAACCACAATACGCAGCATTACCTGAAACACCAGCCTGTTCTTTGGGGTTTTGTTTTGATGGAACACTGCATCCAGTGAAGGGAGACCAGGAAAGAAGAGTAGTGGACTTCTTTTAATTTGTAACACAAAAGATTGCATTGATCGTAACTTACCCATGAATTGAAAATAAAATATGAAAAGAGAAATCACTGAGCCCAAACCAATGTGGCTAATGGAGAGTGTGTCTGACATTCACACAGCCCTGTCACAGCTGAGAGGAGGGTTTCTTTGCTGGGTCCTTCAGCAATCCTGACATGGGCAGCTCTGCAACTGGAGCAGTATTGATTTTCCTTGTTTGCCACACATTCTCTTTTAAAAATAACCGAATCTAATCCTGTTTGGGTCAGCATAACAGGAAAGTAATCATCTGTTCCTGAGAGCAAAATGAAATTTGATCCAAAAAACTCTCCCAACATTCTATTTCAATTCTTTGAAGCAGGTTTTCCATTTTAATGATAAGTTAAAGCCTTCATTATGATGAAGCTTTCTCTGTCTGCTGCCTGTTAGCAGTGGGGCAGCTTTACTAGTCTCCTTTGTTTGTTTCCGAAAGACCTCTTGCTTCCCCGATGTCTACGTAGCATTGTCAGCTGAGGTGTTGTTTTCCCTCAGGTCTGCAGACACTCTACAGCTTTGTATTTTTACTTTTCAGATATTCCCATATGCTTTTTTTCCCCATCCAAACCACATCCCAGGGGGGTGCAAATTTTGGATGAGAGTGCTGTTATGTGGGGCAGGGAACTGCAGAGTCTCCCCAGAGAGTCTGCTACCCTGGGGTGATTTAATAAATGCTCCGAATCACCCTCTGCTGGTCTTCACTGTCCCGAGCTGGTTAGGCTGAGTGACAGCCCCACATTAATTATCAGCTCCAGCCCTTCACTGTCCTCTGGCCTTTCCTACCCATGATGGATCCTAAATATGGCTCTACATTAGAATCAACGTGGGAAAACATTAAACATCTAACTCCTGGGCCCTACTGAGACCTGAAGAATCAGAATTTACCCAAGGATGAGGTTCCGGAGTCTAATGAGCCTCCCAGCACCCAGTCCTTCTGTCCTTTGTCTAGAATGGTGTGATTTTAGCCCAAGATAATGTCAGCCAGAGACACCTGACCTGAAAGGAGCCAAATGGAAGCTTGTAGAAGATGAAATGAGCTTTTCCATGTTCTTATGAGGCCATTCTGGGTGGGGATGGGGGTGGAGGTGCAGAAGAGCAAAATTACTCTGCACGCTGCCTGCCTGTTCTTGTTCAACCATCCATCCATCCATTCAGTCAGACCTGTATTGAGCTCATGCCCTGTATCTAAGACCCTGGGCTTTGTGAGTGGTGAAGAGGAAAGACCTTGAACCCTGCCCTCCAAGAGCTCACAGTGCTTGGATGGTGCTAGCCCAGTGTTTCCCCAAGAGGAAACCGAACTGGTCTCTCTTCTTGAAAAGAGCAAGCGGGAGTCAACTCATGTCTTCACCAGGCAAGAAAATAATGACATTAATTTTTCCCATCATACTGATTTTTCTAAATGTGGTAGATAAAACTAGTTTTTAATTTACTGTAATGATATAAGATTTTCCTTGAAAATAAGCCTACTGATTAACACCGCAATGTGCCTTCTCTTCATACTCATTTGAATAGTACAATTTAAAATACTGAATACCAAGTGTGAGTGAAGATGTGAGCCAACCAGGACTCTCCTCACTGTGGGTGGTAGTGTAAATTGGTGTAAAGTCACTTTGGAAAATGGGCATTTTCCTATAATTTTAAACATACATATACCATATAACCCAGCAGTTCCCTTTCTTGGAATTTACCTGAGAGGAATGAAAACATAATGTCCACATAAAGACCTGTACTCATTTGTTCTTAGCAACTTTATTTATAGTATTAAAAGCTGGAAAAAGCCAAGGTGTCTTATCAACAAGATGATGGATAAACACTCTAGTCATCACACATACTGTGGAATACTGCTCAGTGATGAAAAAGAAGAGACTACTGCCCCTTGCTACAGTATAGATGATTCTCAAAACTACTATGCTGAGCAAAAGAAGTCAGACACAAAAGAGTACATATTTAGGATTCCACTTACATGAAACTGTAGGCACAGCTTAATCTACAGTGGTAGAAAGCTGATGAGTGTTCCTCTGGAGCCAGGGTTGGGGATTGACTGGGCAGAGGCACAAGGGAACGTCTTAAGATGATGAACGTTTTAAGTGCTATGTACATTAATATGGTAGTGATTATACTGGGGAGGTGTGTGTATATATATGCAAAAATTCATCAAACTATGTTTAAAGTTAGTGCATTGTGAATGTTAGCTATACCTCAATAAAATGGATTTATTAGGTGATACTCAACAAGGCAGAAATCATGAAGTCGGAGGGTAGTGGAACGTCTGAAGTTTAGGAAATGGCACTCAGGTGAAGTGGACAGTATCCTAAAAGATATGCATGTGAAATACTGTGAAACTTCAGAGGAAGATAGGAAGTGGTGGGAGCTTCATAAAACAGATAACATTTCTCCTGAACCTCTTGAGAAAAGGTAGACAGCACACGGGGTCAGAATGAATATGTAAGTGAAATTGGGTTGAAATTAATATCAGGGACCTGAGATGGGAGAGAGGAGTTATCCCTAAAAAAGCCCCTACACTCTGGGGAAACAGTAAGAATGGGCCACCACTTTGGCCTTTATGAGGTCCATTCTGTGAAAACTGAACAGAAGACCTGGACATGAGGCCTTTAGTACCAGCTGGTACAGTCACTGCTTTCCCCCTCGGCCCTTGGGGGCTCTGAGAACTTGAGTGGTGACAAAGCAAACTGGCCAGACCAGGACCAAGATGAGGCAGTCAAGCCACCCAGAGCAAGCATGATGGGAGGCAGCGTCCCACAAGGGCTAACCCCTCACTAACAGGACCTGAGAGTGTGCGCCGTGCAACCTTACCCCGCTTTCTGCTAAGCTGGGAGCAGGAGCCCGAGTGACTCATCTATTCCTAGCTGTGCCTGCGTGCCCCTGCAGGCCATGCACTGTGTTAGAGGGCGTATTAGATACAAGCCCCCAGCGAGCTCACAGTCTAGCAGGAAGGGGGAGAACAGTGTGAGAGGGGAAGCCTGGGGGCTGCGGGTTCTCAGAGAAAAGACACTGGACCCATACTGGAAGGGGCTGATCAGCAAACTTTTGGAGAAAGTGAAACCTCAGTGATGAAGTGAGGAAGGTCAGTCCAAGAGAGGGGTGGGGCAGTCCCATCTCAACCTGCCTGGTCTAGGAGCTGGAGTTTGGCCTCCAAGAAAGAGCCCACCAGGCACTGACCTGCAACAGCTGATGTGACTGTGTTCCCCCGTCCACCCTACGTTTTTGTAGGTTTGCGATGTTGCCAAAGAAGCCCTACAGTGCCCCCCTGTCCCAGGAGGAGTCCACCCCAGTAACCTTGGCATCTGTCAGCTCGGCTGCAGTCCCAGCAATAGAGTCCCCTGAGATCGACCTAAGTGATTTTGTTAAGTAAGTGCAAACTCAAAGCCACAATGGGTATCTTTAAATAGCATTCTTTTCTCTACACTGAATTATATTCTCAAACTCATTCTTCATATCCTTCATTTATTCTTCCAGCAGTTTAATGAGTGCCTCCTCTCTGTTAGTCCCTTTGCTGGGCATCTGGGATCCAGAGTTAAAAGTCATCTCTGCTCTCAGAGAGTGTAGCCTCCTGATTCCTGAGGGACTGAGCCCTTCCTATCATGTTGCCTTCTCCATCTGCCCAAGGTCTGCAGCCAGGGTCAGGTCAAGTTTATTTAGAAGGCAGAAAAGGATGTGACAATTGGCCAAACCTTGTAGTCTCACGATAAAAATATTCCAATAAATGATGAAGCTTAACATTGAGCACTCGGGGGCACATCCAAATTGGCTGAAGGGTTGCCCGAGCTTTTGAGAATTTCTGTAAGTCAGATAAGGCCAGGAAAGAAGGGTTGGGGCCTCTGGAAAATTGGCTAGTTTGATGCCTTAGACTGCGTGTTTGGGGGCAGGGAGTAACAGAGCACTGACCAGCTTGAGAAAAGTGTCCTTTGAGTGAGAACCTCACTTATTCTTTGCGGTGCAGCAGAGGAGAGAGGAAGACAGGGCCCTCATGCAGCTGAAGACTGTGTTGTGATGGTGGCTGAATGAGTGATTCCCCACATTTCTTTAAACTTCCTAGGACTATTATTGTGGATGAAGATGTTGGATCTGAAGAAAGAGAACACAAAAAAGCGCAAGTGCCCATCCTGGCCATCTCGGACGTACGGTTTCTTTCTCTGGGGCGAGTGGGCTATGAATCTTTTTCCAGGTCACTTCCCAACCAAACGCCCACAGAACCATCACCTCAGTGACAACCCAGACACCTCAGCACATAGATTTTCTCTGTAATGGAAAAGCCAGTTACCCCTGACCTTGGCCATCACGCATTCTTCCCAGCCCCTAGATAGAGGCTACAAAAGAAGAACTGTCTTACATGGTAAAAAAGAAAAGAGCGAGAGAGTTTATAAATTCATACTCTTAAATTCTCCTTCTAGAATGATGGCCTAAGGAAATAATCAGGAATGATTATTACAATATATAATGCAATATGTATATTGTATATACATAGATGTATGTTAAAACACTTTAGAAATAGCAAAAAAATAGTTGAGAAAAAAAATTGCTTTGTGTCCGTGATGATCTGCAATCTTTTAAAATAGGATTTGTCTCAATAGTGGCAGAGTGGGGGGAAGCAAGCATTTTCACACTTTGTAGGTAGGGGTATAAATTAGCAGAGCCTTTATGACAGATAATTTCGCAGGTGTATCAAAATTTAATGGACAAGGAAATGGCAACCCACTCCAGTATTCTCACCTGGAAAATCCCATGGACAGAGAAGCCTGATGGGATATAGTCCATGGGGTTGCAAAGAGTCGGACATGACTTGGCAACTGAGCACATCAAAATTTAAAATACACAGTTCCTCTACTACAGTACTATTCTCCACATATGCCTTTAGGTTTACATAATGACAGGTAACTATCCTTGTACATAGCAGCTTTATTGGAAAAAGGAAGAAAAATTGGAAACTACTTAATTCTCCCAATGGGAGACTGGTTGAATAAATTACATCTGCACAAGGCAATATACTATGAAGTTCTTTTTTAGAAAATGAGAACTTTTTTCTTTTTACTGATTTGGAGCAATCCCTGATATGTTAAGTAAAAATACTATGTGTTCTGTTTTCTAAAGTATTTTAAATTATACATGTAAAGAATGTTTAGTCATGTGGGAAGGTGTCAGTCATGCCATAATGTTCACTGAAAAATCAAAATATAAATGTATTTGTATATACTCGCACTATGCACACACACATATATATAAATCTGCAGAATAACCTAATGATTGATTTGTATTTTGATCTTTGAAGCTTTCTGTGTATTTTTAAGATGTCATAGAAAATTTAAGAATAGAGAAAAATGAAAGCAAAAATTTTCAAAATCCCACCATTCATTGAAAAATTTTAGCATTTACCCTCCCAGATATCTCGATTTGCATATGAAAATCTGAGTGAATTTAGACACACTTGCCCTTGCAGGTGTGATACATAGGATATGTAATATCACACATATGAGATGAGATGGTTGGATGGCATCACCAACTCGATGGACATGAGTTTGAGCAAGCTCCGGGAGTTGGTGACGGACAGGGAAGCCTGGCGTGCTGCAGCCCACGGGGTCTCAAAGAGTCGGACACGACTGAGTTACTGAACTGAACTGAATATTACACAAATGGAACTGCTTTTTTACTCAGTAATGCACGTCATCCCTGGTCCATAAATGCACACTGCGTCATCCTCCACAGATAGAGGTACCAGACACACTTCACTTAAAGCGACCCCCCCCACCTGCCTAGTGATGGGCATTTAGTTTACTTCCAGAGTTTTGCTATTATAAATAACACTGCAGTAAACATCTTTGTACATACATCTTGGACACTTGCCCAGTTATATCTGGGCAGTTGGGGTGGGGGGAGGTGCTATTTTTAAAATATATACAACCTACTTCATTTTTCTGTAAGTGAAGGGAAGGAGCACATTGATGACAAATTATGAATGCTTACAAGTTTTTCCTCACACCTCGAATCCCTAGGGATTGAAAATGAACTCTGCTGAAACAGAAAGAATAGACGTGAACCAAAGCCACAGGGAGTTTCAGGAATCCCCGTGGAGCTTTGAACGGGATGAAATGTCTTCCATTGGGATAGAAGAAGTAAGTTAACACCTCATGGGCCCTAAAGTCGTCTGATACTAACTCTTCTTACTGAGCACCTGCCCCCAAGTTAGAAATTGAAATTTGCCCAAGCACTGTTACTGCCTTATCATCATGTATTTTCAGAATGCTGATTTAGTCACCTTTCGTAGAATCAAGCAACGTAAAGTGAGGAGTCAGTCTGTAAGTTGGCTGAACTTTAGCCCACCCTTTACAGACCCTCCTGTGGAATGACTTTCTCTACAGGTGTTTGATATTTTGCCCCTCTGTGGAGTCCTGCGGCCACACAGTAGCCACCAGATATCATTCACCTTCTATGGACACTGTGACATCACTGCACAGGCTAAGGCTCTGTGCGAAGTGGAAGGAGGACCCGCCTATGAGGTCATACTAAGGGGAGAGGCCTCCCTGGTCAGCTATTCCTTTGACACCAAGGATATTAACTATGGACTACAGGTATTGCCAGCCATTAGAAGGCGATTTTCTGGGTTTGTCTTCAATATTGGTCAAAGTTCTTGTGCTCTCATCTCTCCTTGAACCCGCAGTCTTCATAGTCTCACCATCAACCCTGACCTTGATCCCTAATCTGCGTCCTAACCCTGATCATCCTCCTACTGCCAACTACGTGCCAGACGTTTTCACTTGCTTTTCTTATTGTCTCCTCAAATTCTGCATGTTAGACCCTAAAATTTGGATCTTTATTCTCAATCCAAAAGCCCATTCCAGCCTATTTCTTTCTTTCAGTAGGACCCCTCCTTTCTCAGCCCCTTGAGTTTATGACCTCTATGGAATTTTCCACTGGACTCTGTCCCTCACCTCCCCACATCCTTACACCCTCCAGGGTTTGTTCCTTCATCAAGCATAATTCTTCTGAGCTGGTTTTCCTTTCCCATCACCCATGCACTTATCACACTCCAGGATCTCATCAAGCCATGCCTAAATTACTACTCAGACTATGATGTGTGTACGAATCACCTGGAGTCCTGTTCAAATGCAGATTCTGATTCAGTAGGTCCATGACGGAGCCTGAGACTGCATTTCTAACAAGCTCCCAGGTGATGTCAATGCTGCTGGTCCACGGACCCATGGAAACAAGGGATTACAATGCATTCCTGGCTTCTACCTATAACCCATCTAAATGTCACTGTCAGATAGATTTCCAAAAGATTACATTTTCATGCCATCAATCCCTGAACAGTTAACCCCAGAGGCATTTGGAAAAGCAGCATAGAGAAGAGAATTGTTCTGTGGTCAGAAGAACTGGGAGGTTATCTTACTTTTACTTCCTACTGACTGTGACTGTCACCTAACCTCTCAAAGTCTCACCGTCCCTCATCTATAAAATGGGAATGGGGTAGCAATTCCTATTTCACCAAGTAGTTATGGTTTCTTTAGTGTCTGGTCAGTACTGTGCCTGGACCAGAGAATGCATTCAATCATGAGTCACTCTGTGGATCAGAGCCAGGTTCCTCCACCTGAGTAAGGGTATCCTAAATCCCTCTGTTAACTGATGCTCCCTACATATTGACCTTTGTTTCTCATGATTTCCCATTATAAACCATTTATTCATTTATAGTCAGACTGGTTTACCCACTAGCCCTAATGCACCCCAGGCCTTCCTGCCTCCATCTTTCCTGTTGTTTTATCCCTTTCATCCTCCACTCTGCCAACTCCAAGCTCACACATACTGTAAGACCCAGCTCAGCTCTATCCCTCTGTTACCTTCCTCCTACACTACGTTCTCTTGGCACTTAAGTATGGTCTTTGCCATAATATAATGTACTTTCTAAATCTTGCTTTGGAATAATTGTCAGTTCTATGTCTGTACAGCTTCTCTTCCCAATTAGAATCAGTGTTATGTACTCAGATACTTTATCGCCTACCACATTTTAATGGGGATTAGACTCCCCATTATATAGCCACTGCATGTATTATTACTGAATTGCATGTGTACATGTATATTTATAAGTTAAAGACTGTGCTGAAAATCAAATTCACCCAATACCTATTGACACTTTGTGCATCATGTTGACTAAATAGAATTCTGTTTCACTCCTTATCTCCAAAGTCTTCTGGGTGATTGGTTCTGGCTCAGCTCAGAGTACTTCCTTTGAAGCAGCTAGTTCCTGCCCTGGTTTATTCTAAGAGCCCCTTAAGTGGCTTCAGTTTGTGATTATTGGACCTTTTGGGTTGTGTTAGCAAACTCTCAGGAAAAAGAACATGTCTGGCCTATTACTCCCATGTCTCTCTGTAAAAATAGAAACATTCATTCTAGAAAATTCTGAACTCAAATCTTATCTAAATCTTCTTAATGTAAAAAAGCTTACTTTAAGATCCTCTAATATGAATTCCTTGTGATGAAGAAACAGAGGTCTAAGGAGGTTACCCACAGCTGTACTAAACTAAACTAGTTGTTGGAAGACCTAAGACTAGAGGCAGACTCCAGGGTCCAGTGCTCCTCCCACCCCGTAGGCACCTGGCTGTGATACTAAAATGTGGATTGGCCCACATCTATCCTCTGGAGGAGGGCACGGCAATCCACTCCAGTATTCTTGCCTGGAGAATCCCATGGACAGAGCAGCCTGGCGGGCTACAGTCCATGGGATCTCAAAGAGTCAGACACGACTGAACCAGCTTAGTACACAGCACATACCTCATGGAAAATGAAATATGTGTATATGAGGCATGCTTGTCTACCCACCTTGGTCAGAATGATGGCAGAATCTCGGAGGGTGGGTGACAGGGGAGTCACTCTTTTCCTTTTTCTCCTCTCGAGCTGTTCGACCATGTCACAGAGAATGAAATCACACTCAAGAACACTGGGAAAGTTGGCTTTGAGTTCAGGGTTCTGACTGACCCCCAGTCTTCACCAGACAACCTTCTACCAGGAGTGCCCCTCATCCAGCCTCTCTCAGTAAGTAGCCTACCCCACACCCACCCATGACAGCCACTGATCATGGTAGGAGGGGCCCAAACTCAAACCTGCAAGCCACACCCTAGAGTATATAAAATGGTATATAACAATATATAAAGTTTCATTTTATACATTTTTATTTCTGTGTTTTTTTTTTATTAAATAAATTTATTTGTTTTAGTTGGGGGCTAATTACTTTACAATATTGTAGTAGTTTTTGCCATACATTGACATGAATCAGCCATGGGTTTATATGTGTTCCCCTTCCTGGACCCCCCTCCCACCTCCCTCCCCATCCCATCCCTCTGGGTCATCCCATTACCCCAGCCCTGAGCCCTTGTCTCATGCATCGAACATGGAATGGTGTTCTGTTTCACATATGATAATATACATGTTTCAATGCTATTCTCCCAGAACGTCCCACCCTCACCTTCTCCCTCAGAGTCCATAAGACTGTTCTATGCATCTGTGTCTCTTATTATTTCTGTGTTATTTAAGACACAAGATTTAATGACTATTAAGTGTTCTTTCTGGACTGTATATTTTATCAATTTTAAATAACCACTTTCTTCCCTTTTAATGCTTTTTACTTTGAATTCTTCTTTGTTTATTAATATTAATTCACAATATTAATATCGCATCTTTTGAAGTAGAAAGGTAACTGTCTTTCACAAGGTTTGGTATGTTGTTTTTACTGTGGTTCATTTCTATACATTTTATAGTAATCATGAGTGTATCTTTTTCTTGCTTATATGTTCATTCCATCATTCTGGCTTCCCTGGTAGCTCAGCTGGTAAAGAATCTACCTGCAATGCAGGAGACCCTGGTTTGATTCCTGGGTTGGGAAGATCCCCTGGAGAAGGGATAGGCTACCCACTCCAGTATTCTTGGGTTTCCGTGGTGGCTCAGACAGTAAAGAATCCGCCTGTAATGTGGGAGACCTGAGTTCGGTCCCTGGGCTGGGAAGATCCCCTGGAGGAGGGCTTGGCAACCATTCCAGTATTCTTGCCTGGAGAATCCCCATGGACAGAGGAGCCTGGTGGGTTACAGTCCATGGGGTTGCAAAGAGTCAGACATGACTGAGCGACTAAGCACACAACACACCTTCATTCTGGGGATCTCTGTCTTTCATTTCTTATCTAGTCAAGTATTGCTTCTACCCTACTTTCTCTAGTCTTTCTCTAGCCTGCTAAAGCAAATGTTAGACATATGTTGGACCTTCTCACTCTGTCCTTAACCTATATTTCACATGTGTATGTCTTTACTCTTCATCTCTCTATACTGTTTTCTAGATAACTACCTCAGCTCTTTCAGTTAACCAATTTTCTTTTCAATTGAGTATAATCTACTGTTTAGCCCTACTCTCTTAATTTCAGAAATTCCATCTGATTGACCACTTTCACTTGGGATTTTAATTTCTTCATTTATCACTAATCATTTTGTACATTCTTTTAAATTTTTCTAACTGAGTTATTATTATTCCTACTTATGTGACTGTTGACTCTCTTTCATTATAAATGCTTTCCCTATATGATATGTAATCTTTGACTTGGGGTCATCTTCAGCTGAGAGTGTTCTCTCTGGGAGAACCTCATTTACCCTGGATTGTAATGTGATGCTACCAATAGTGTTGCACTTGTTTTTGCCAGGTACCTCAAGGGATCAGATTTTGAGTTAATATTTTGACCTGGATTAACCACAGTGATCTGTCAGTGTACATTAAGACTCCATAAGTTTGCATGACTCGGGCTTTTTCTTATCTTCAGTCTCTAATTTTTCCTCAAAGAATATACATCAGTTGTAACATCAAAAGACAATAAAATATGTTAAAAAATTATTAGAGGCCCCTTCAAAGATGACTTTTAAAGCACTTCTAAATAACTTGAATCTATAATAGCATTTTCCCCGGTTTATATTCTAGGCTGATTTGCCTTTTCTGGTAGTTTTTTACCATACAATTCTCCCACTTTTATTTTCTGATTACTGACCTAGAGTTTTTATTTTATGACCTTATTCACAATTTTTAAGATTTATTATATGATATTTGATATATGTACAAGATATCCATGTCATGTGTTTGACTTATAGAGCATAATAAAAAAATGAATACCTATGTACCTACCACCCATCTTCAAACTCAGAACATTACTAATATATTTGAAATCTCTTGTGTGTTGGTACATGTAGTTCAACATACTGCAGTCTACCCAGGCTCTTTTCATCTTTCACTCCTCCTGGCTACCCCTGGGCCAGCAACCAACAGTCTGAATTTTATGTTTGTCATTCTCTCTGTAAAATACAGTTTTATTACATATGTATGCATCTTTACATTGAGTACTTTTAGTTTATTAATTTACCAAAACTTCTAAGCACCTGCAATGATCAGGTATTTTTCTAGAACTTGTAATCTAATAGTAAACAAAACATACAGATATACCTGCCCTCATGGTGATTTCATTTTATGAGATTTTGCTTTATCTTGAGCTTTATAAAAATGGCATCAGTACCTGTAATTTGTGCAATTTTTCCCCCTAATATTTTGTTTTTAAGGCTAGTCTGCATTGTTGCATGTAGCTATAGTTCATTTGTTTTCACTAATGTACAATACTCTTTTTGTAACTACTACATTGAAAGTAGTTTTCCTTTTCCCTGTCAAAACACATTTGGAGATTTCCACCCCCAAGTTTTGCTGTAAAATAATCCTGCTACAGATACCCTTGTACCTGTGTCCCAGCCAACAGGTGGAAGAGTTTTCACAGCGAATTTTCCTAGGAGTGAAATTGTGAGGTCATAGGCTATGCATTTGTTCAACTTTATAAGGAGGTGCTAACACAGTTTTCACGATGATTTTTCCTGTGAAAAATCTGGTGATTTCCCGCTAGATGTAAATGAGTTTCTTTGGGCTCATAGTCTCACTGAAATTTGGCAAAGTTGGCCAATCTTATGGTTAAAATTTTTTTCATTATGATCTTAATTTTCATTTCCTGATTACTTATGAGAATAAGCAGCTTTCACTGTGTTGACTTGCTGTTCCGGTTTCCTCTTTTATGAAATGCCTGCCTATATATGCTGCCTATTTTTCTATTGTCTGTCTTTTTCTCACACCTGCATAGGAATGAACCTTGGGAGAGGAGTGTGAGTGGACACTATGGCATACACTAAGCCCTTGGGATTATTCAGTGCATCGAGCTGCTGGAAGCAAGAGTCTATTGTAAATTTTACTTAAAGTTCTCTCTGATCTTTCTGCCACATAGGGTTTTATCAGTTCCCATAAAGAGCAAGTATTGAAGGTTTATTACTTACCTGGAGTGCCTGAGATCTTTCAAAGAAGTTTCCAGATACAAATTGCCCACCTGAACCCAGAAAATATTACTCTGAGTGGAGAGGGAATCTTTCCCCGAATCTGCCTCGATCTCCCCAGGAACCTCAAAGGTACTTCTACCCCCTGTAATATTTCCCCACTGGATGACAAGATGCATTTTAGCTGCTTATCAAAAGAGGGCTGGCAGTCTGCATTATTTGTTTGGCAGTCCTCCCTTTTGTGTTATTCCTCAGTTGCAAAACACAGCAAGAGTTGAAATTGACTGGATGACCTGAGATGAGTGCAACAAGATATGTCCATGACAGTCCCAAATTAAGACGTTTGGCCAATTTCACCGTTATTAAATTACAGAGTGATCAGGACTTCACACTTCCAAATGCCTTTTCTTCCATGGCATATTCCTTCCAGCTGCACTCTCTCCCTGAGTTGTCACTCGTGGTTGGCCATTGAGAAGGCTAAGGCTAATTTTACTGCATGGAGTACAATTCTCAAAATATAAACTGTAAAGAGAAGCAACCAAAGTTCCAACCCATTATGCTGGCATTACTCAGTTTGGGGGCTAATTTAGACTTTTATTAATTGTCTGCCCACATCCCTGGCCAAGGCTTTTCTGGGAAACATCCAGATCCTAGAGCCATCACTCTGTACCAGAGTATTTCTGGCTTAGCAGATTCTGAAGCTCAACTAAGCAGCTTTTTGAGCCATGGACTGACTCTGGATCTTTCTTCCTGATATGGGCTGCAGGATGAGGAGTCAAGAGAAACTTCCAAGTCTTCAAGCTCCTTGAAACCCACATTCCCTAAGCAGCTTCAGACTAAGCTCTCTCACCTCAGCCCTTCCTCCTACCCCACTCCCCAAAGTCACTAACTCACCTGTTGATTCATTATATCCCAATTGTCTGCTTCCTGAAAATATGAACACAAATATTAGTAAATCTAAGACCATGTTACTCTCTAGCATCTAGAGTTCCAACCAGACATAGGTTAGTCCAGCTCCACATACAATTTCAAGAAAGAAACCCTTTGCCTCATGGCTGAAAACTGAATGCCAATCTGGCCTCTTTGTGGCAGCACACATGTTTAACCAGTAGAGAGCTTTAAAATGATTTAAATCTGAGTATTAGTTGGGTCTTCTCTGCTCCAGTTCACCGCAGTCTCAGCACTTCCTATGGTTTCACAGAAGGCACTTTAATTACTTTGTCTACTTGGGTATTTGAATTTGTGCTGGCTTACTGGTGAACTTGGGTGTCTGACATTTCTCCTGCCATTGCCCACCCTCCCTGATTCAGGGGGGACTGTAGCTTATTTCAGTTCAGTTCAGTCGCTCAGTCGTGTCCGACTCTTTGCGACCCCATGAATTGCAGCACGCCAGGCCTCTCTGTCCATCACCAACTCCTGGAGTCTACCCAAACCCATGTCCATCGAGTCAGTGATGCCATCCAACCATCTCATCCTCTCTCGTCCCCTTCTCCTCCTGCCCCCAGTCCTACCCAGCATTTAGTTGTAGTTAAAGAAACTTGAATCAAATATATTCTTTTAGTTAGTAGATAATCAATAAACATGAAGACCAACCTAAGGGTGACCATCCACCTGGGTTTGCCCAACATAGAGAGGTTTCCCAAGTGGTACAGCCGTCTGTGCTTAAATTGGCAAAATATCAAGTAACCTGGGATCCAGTTGGTCACCCCATGACTGACTCAGGATGTTACTGCCATAAAGTTCTTGAGAACTAGATGGTAGCTCATGAAAGCATAATGTTATAAACTTCAGTGAGGTCTCTGGTACAAAATATCCTCTGAAGCAGAGAAAACATGGCAGGCGAAGTATCACGAAGTTCACTTCCCTTCTCACTTTATTGACCCTGAGCTTAGAATCTATGTTTTAGGCATAATTCATGTATTTCTAGCCACCCAGATTTCCTTCTAATTCCAACCCCCACAGGATGTGAAAAGTATGAGATCTTCTTAAATCAGGCCAGAAAAAACCTAGAGAAAGAGTGCAATAAATGTGAAACGCTTGCTCACTTAGAGACACCAGAGGAGAATGTGCCTGACGATGAATCTTCTGAGGTAAGATTGGCCTCACTCTGCACAGGAACTAGATTCACAGGAAGCTGCAAGAAAAAAAAAAAAAGATTTTCCCAATAGTAACATCTTACGTAACTATAGAACCATATAGAAACTAGAAAACTGACATTGGTACAAGCCACAGAGCTTATTCAGATTTCATCAGTTTTATATGTACTTGTATGTCTGTCTGTCTGCATGTCTACATGTGTATGCATATCTGTATGTGTGTGTGATTCTACCCACTTTTTCCATGTATAGCTTTGTGTAAATACCACCACAATTAAAACACAAAAGTGTTTCATCTCCTAAGTATCCCTTGTGCTTGTTAAAGGAAAATAGAATTACAAACAAACTCTCTTTCCAACCCACAAAATCTCTCCACAAAGAAAGAATCCAACTTTATTATTGATGAGCATTAAAGGAGAAAGTGCTCCATGTTTCTGCCAGTCTGCTAGGAGATTGCAAAGACAGAAAGAAATCTCAGTCTTTCATGGAGCCAAGCAGATACAATCCCACTATATATAACCCATTATATGCATGTTCTCAAACAGTAACTAGTCCTTAAGAACTATAACTAGTCCTTGGGTAAGAGGTCTTGACAGCACCATTTGTCACACTTAATTCATGCTGAACTCACATGGTAATTGGAATGACCATCTGTGTTAGCTAATTGGCTTTACCCAAAGGGAAAACAAACCTCTTGTGTTTTTATGATAGAGTCCCCTGAAGTTGGACTCGATCCTCCCACGGAAACTGGAAGACGGGGCTCTGTATTCCCTGATGGTGACACAGAGATGTCAAACCATGTCAAAGAGATGGTTCCCGGGTCCTTGAGAAAGACACTCCTGGGTTATGAAGCTGACAAAAGGCTTACCCTCTAAAAATATTTATATATATATTTCTAAGAGACAAAGAACTTGCAAGTTTTCTCAAGTAAATGCTCAAGAAAAGTGAAGCTGGAATAAGTCTCCACCCTTATTTTTAACAAGGAGAATTGAGCCTCTGTATTTTTTTGTCTGTGCTGCACAGCTTGCAGGATCTCAGTTCCTGGATTAAACCTGGACTGCAGCAGTGAAAGTCCAGAATACTAACCACTCAGCAACCGTGAACTCCCTTGAGCCTCTTATTTTTAATTTGTTTTTGCCCTTACATGCTTACATTGATTTAGCTATCCCCAGGCTCCCCACCCCTTTCTCCTGGCAACCACTATAGTTCTCCATCTCTGTACTCTTGTTATGAGCATAGAAGTTATATAAATGGAATCATACAATATGCAACCTTTGGAGATGTTTGTTTCATTCAGCATAATGCCCTTGAGAACCATTAACTTGAACAGTTCATTCCTTACTTCATTGCTGAGTAATATTCCATGGCATAGATGCACAGTTTGTTTAGCCCACTCTATCCTGCAATAAAAATTTTAACCCCATAGTTATACTGTATATCTATTTAGTACTCTGACCCCTTGGAGGGCCACAAGCCATTGTAATATCTAAGATTTTCTGACTTTCCCTCCACAAAGCGGTTTTTGCCCCCTTGGGGTGATATTGCCCCCACTGAGAATACATATTCTAAAAGAGTTTATTCACTTGCTCTTCTCTCTTGCTCCAGTTAAATGCTCACCTCCAGATGGAAGTAGAGCGACTTATAGTCCAAGACTATGCCATAGAACATCAGAAATCAATTGTCCCTGGTTCCATGGATGACTTCTACCATCGGAGTCGCCGTAAACCAATCAAGTAAGCGACCTTCCCTGTCGTGTTTGTTTCAGAATGTAGCAGAGCCGGTGGTGCCCTCCACCAGAGTGCTTCCTGAATTAATGGTTGATCATGTTGGGATGAAATCCACTCGCTTCACATATCTGCTGTTCTCCAGCAGCCAGCCAGCCAGGCAGGTCTCTGCCTCTTAGAAACCTCCCACTTTGTGTAATAGACAGGCCGGGCTTCAGGTGCTTAAGGACCAGCACTGACTGCATTTAGAGATGAGGGCTAACGCAGAAGCGTGGTCTCCTGGGGGAGGTGTCTCGTCCGTAGCCTCCATTCTGGAGAGTGGGGGTCCTCTACCCCACAGAGGGGACTTCCGCAGAGGAAACAGACGAGAGCCTCACACTGTCTCACACATGGAAACACGAGTGGTAAGGAGAGCTTGTTCCCTGTTTCAGAGTCCAGCTGCCAGAATACATCCTGGACTTTGGCTACATCATCCTCGGTGACGTCCGAACCCACATCATCAAGATCACCAACACCAGTCGCTTTCCAGTGTCCTTCCATGCAGAGAAGCGTGTCCTTCATGACACAGGTGACCAGGCTGGAGACCCTTCCGATCGTATGCTGTCATTTCTGACAAGTTACCCAGCTGTACTCTCCTGGAGAGGTGGTTGTGTTTCTTCTGGGATCAGCTGAAAGAAGGGTTGGGCTATTAATCAATACTTTGAGTGATTGTCCTGCCTCAGACGGGCTCTCTCTAGAGCAGCTCTTGATTGCTACTTTTCCTTCCCACAAAGAAGTTTTATTTGTCTTGGTCCAGGCTTCAGTATTGAGCTAGATCGTGTGAAGAATCTGCCTTACTGTGAAACGGAAACATTTGAAGTGCGATTTGACACACAAGGAGGCAATGTTTCTGTTGGCAACAAAGAGGTCATTCTGCCCATCAAGGTAAGACACGCCACTGGGTCCGGCTGATCCTCGCCAGCTTCCAGCCCTGCTTGCCAATCACCCTGTGATGATCCACAGCTATTTCAAAGCCATGATTCTTCCTCCAAGCCTGTGCTATATGGTAACAGCAATTTTATGCCCACTCTAGGTGGTCGGAGGGCCACCAGTTCACATCTGTCTCCAAGCCAAGGTGACCATTCCCAGTATGACACTGTCTTGTGGAAAAGTGGAGTTTGCCATAATTCAGTGTGGACAGTGCCTTGTGGAAACTATTCAGCTTTCCAATCATCTCCAAGTCCCTTGTGAATGGTTTGTCCAGAGTCATAAGCAAGTTGTTAGCAAGGTAAGTGAGTTTTGGCCCGTTGGCGCCTTTTTTCCATCTCCATTTATGCCAGTTTTATAATTCTAGACTTTCACTCTCTTCATTTCACTCTCCTGCTCAAAGACTTTCAGTGACATCCACTGCCTCCTGAATAAAATATAGGTCCTCAGCCCAACACTCAAGGGCCTATCAGGTCATGCTATCTGGCGAATATCTTATTTATCTTTGTGTCCCTGATTCCACACATCCCCTGACACCTGGGGGGTAATCAGTAAACACAAGTTGAGTGAATGGAGAATGCAATCATTTTCCAAAGAAAACGATCTAATTGTCTAATATTACTTCACCAGCTGGAGAAACACATGCCAAAATACTTAAGACGCAAACTATGTGCTGAATTAAAGCCAAAGACACGCATCTTTGAGATTCAGCCCACTTCTGGTGTCTTGGATCCTGGTGAGAGGTCCAACGTGCAAGTGAAATTCATGCCCAAAGAAGAGGTAAGCTTTAAAGAAATGTAGTCAGACTCCCTGGATCTCTTTGAGATTTACTCGAAGTCCGTGCTTAATCGATCTCCAGGGAAGCTTTGAGTGACCTGTCCCTCATTGTTCTGATTATGACATCCAGTCCTCTGGTTCATACAGGAGCTGTGTCCTGGTGGTTAGGAGCACCACTGCTGGACTCGGCAGCAGCAGCGCCGATTCCTATCTAACACCCTGACTGTTGTCAGCAGGTCTGGCTCAGTGGCCTTCTTCCTCTGCGCTCGGAGGCAGCATGATTTTGGACAAATTACTCAGCCTCACTAGGCCTCAGTTTGCTCACAGATAAAATGAAAAATAATAATATCATATGTCCCCAAATCCCTATTCCTATTTCAAAATCCAATAAGATCTAAAAACGGGGGTGGGGAAGGGGGAAATTTCATAAGTTTCAGACCCAAACTCATTTGGCAGAAAAACCTAATCTGAACTGACATGAGACTACTTAACCTTTATTTACCCACCTTGGTTTGCAGACTCAAACACTACAGCCACAGAAATAATAATGTGCTTGATTCCAGGGGACCCTGCAGAGGATACTTTATAACATAGGGCATATACGGTATGTTTACCTTTTTAAAAATCTGAATTTTTAAAGCATCTGGCCCCTAGGGTTTCAGGTAAGACATTATTGACCTGCAATAGCTACCTCCTAGGGTCATTTTGAAGAGGAAATGAATTAATGTGAATAAAATGCACAGCATTCTGCTCTATATGTACTGGCTCAATATCTACTTACTATTGTCATCAGTAGTTGTGATAATAAGTACTTCCTGATAAACATGCTCCCTGGGCCTCACAAATGTCTCTTTTGCAAACACCACCAACACAAAGCTACTCCTGACAAAGAACACAGTGAAAAACAATAAAATCCTAGAACCAGAGAGGATCTCAAGAGGTTACACTGTAAAGACTTTTTCTCAAAGCCTAAGGCATTTGGGAGATGTTTTTCTCTATTCTTTTAAAAGAAAAACTGGATGTGAGTTTTATAAAACACCTGTAGTTAACTCCTGTTTTCAGGGTAACAGCTTTGATGAGATGCTTAAGAATCTAGTGAGAAGAAAGAAAAGTGAATGGTTTCATATTTGATTCTAAAATAGAGTCCCTGTTTCTATCATTGTCAAAATCTCTCTGATCCTTGAAAAGAAAAGAAAACTATTGTTTGTCATTCTTAGGAAGTCCTAAGGCTATCAAGGGGTTACTCAAGATTTTGGATATCTTACTGAATGAGAGAATTACCAGTAAATATAGTAAAAAACATAGATTTGTTTGCACAATTCCATAAATGCTGAATTAGAATTGATCAAAATTAATAAAATATTTACGCCAAATGGGAGAGGAATTTTTTAAGCATTTTTATTAAAGTATAGATAACTTACAGTATACAATGTTGTGTTAGTTTCAAGTGCACAGCAAAGTGATTCAGTTATATATAAAAATATATATATATATATTCTTTTTCAGACTCTTGTCTATTATAGGTTATTAAAAGATATTGAGTAGAGTTCCCTGTTCTATACGATAGGTCTTTGTTGTTTACCTATTTTGTTAATAGTAGTGTATATATGTTAATCCCAAAGGCTTTAATTTATTTTTGCTCCCGCCCCACTATCCCTTTTTGTAACCATGAATTTGTTTTCTATGGCTGTGAGTTTATTTCTGCTTTGTAAATGAGTTCATTTGTATCACTTTTTTAGATTCCACATATGTGATATGTCTTTGGCTTACTTCACTTAGTATCTCTAGGTCCATCCATGTTGCTAATGGTATTATTTCATTCTTTTTTATTCTATTGTATGTATATACCCCATCATCTTTATCCATTCATCTTTTGATGGACATTTAGGTTGCTTCCATGTCTTGACTATTGTAAACAGTGCTGTTATGAACATTAGGATGCATCTTTTCAAATTAGAGTTGGGAGAGGAATTTATTGACTGTGTACAAGGGCTTCCCAGGTGGAGCTAGTGGTAAAGAACCCACCTGCCAATACGGGAAACATAAGAGATGCAGATTCAATCCCTGGGTCAGAAGATCCCCTGGAGAAGGAAATGGTAACCCACTCCAGTATTTTTGCCTGGAAAGTCCCATGGACAGAAGAGCCTGGCGGGCTACAGTCCATAGGATCACAAAGAATTGGACACGACTGAAGCAACTGAGCACACACGCGTACTAGGAACTGTGGTTAGCCTTGCAATCCATACGATCCGCACCTATATCCACACCAGCGTTGGGAGCACAGAGAAACTATTGATGTCCCCACTAACAACTCCTAGGCATAATGTGTGTTAGCTGCTCAATCGTGTCCAACTCTTTGCGACCCCATGGACTGTAGCCCGCTAGGTTCCTTTGTCCATGGATTTCTCCAGGCAAGAATACTGGAGTAGGTTGCCATTTCCTTCTCCACCTAGACATTATAACATGTTCTGAATACAAGAAGATGAATGAAATGTTTTAGAACTGTTTCCCTAAAAAGCAGTTAAAATATAGAAGTTTGGATCACATAAGATGTTAAACCCATAATTATATAGAAAAGCTTCATAGCCAATAATCATTTTCTTACTCCCTCCAACAATAGGTATTTTTTGAACTTGTATCTACATCCTTACACATTCCATCCATCTGATTTTCCCCTTTAAACTATGGTATTCAAGAGCTCCCCAAATTGCTCAGTCAATCATGCCGTCCAAACCCAAGCCATGGGCCCAAGTTTCACAATAACCTGGGCATCTGGTTAAAAGTGCAGAATTCCCATCCTTTCTCTGCCAAGTCAAGGTCCCTAGGAATGGGCCTGCGAATGTGCGTTTTAATGGATTTCTCAATGAAACCAGATTAGGGTTACTGGTGTCACTATCACCTGGTATTTGGATTGTAATTGTAATTGTATGATATGAATAGATTGCCCTAGCTGATCATCTCTGACCAGTTGCTTAACTGTATCTTCAAATAATAGAAGTATGATCATTCAGATTCTCTAAGAAACAGACTTGGAGTCAAGAATTTGAATATAAGCTGTAGGAAGTGTAGGGGATACTAATAGAGAAGTAGAAAGTGATCAGGAAAAGGAAGGCAGCTAATAGGGCGTGAGAGTGAGCCAGCTACCTTGGACACTGGATCTTAATCCCATTGGAAACTCAGAGAAAATATGCAAAATGCACATTTCAGAATTTTCCTTCCCCAGGAGTGAGGGAGCTCAGGTCTTCATACAATAACTCCCGGGAGTCGTTGATTGAGGATTGTTCCCAGAAGGTGTTATTTCTCCGGCATTTCTGCGCTGCCCTGCCCTGCCCTGCCCTATGCTTATGGGCAATAGGGCCCATGAAATGGGAGCCCAGAGGTGCAGATAATGGCAGTGGGACATCTGAGCACAATGGAGGTTCTGAAGGGCATGAGAACAACATTCTGAGGACTGTGATAAAGCACTGGTGCAATGCCTGGCATGCTAGGTTCCCAGCGTTAACAGTCTAATCTAAATTGCTCTCATCCAGTTTTATAAGAAAAGTTTTCTTTCTTAATCTAAACAGGATCCATTTTGTTCTCCAGTGGTTATCAGTTTAACATGACACACAACAGAAACAGATTCAGATGCTTGTTTTGTTTTTATGTTTCCCAGAAATTCTACAGCCAAACCTTGGTGCTCCAGATTGCCCAGAGTGCTCAGAAGCTTACTCTGCTGGCGGAGGGGCAAGGTCTAGAGCCACGCTTGGAATTTAGTCCCTCGGTTCTGGAGCTGGGGCCCCTGCTGCCCTACGCAGCTGGAGATGAGGCTGAGGTGGTGGTGAAGAATCCCTGCAGCTTTCCCATTGAGTTTTACTCCTTAGAATTTGACCAGCAATACCTTGTAGAAGAGAAGGTGAGCACAGACCAAAACCAAACTCCATTTTCCTACACATGCTGGGCCCTGCCAGGTACTCTCCTATCTGCGTGGACAGCTCCTGACCTTTGCTCCTTCTTCCTATGAACCCTTCCCTGTCAATTTAAAGACCACTTCACAGTCTTTCCTGACCTACTTCCCTTGCCTTGAGAGAATTCATTGCTTCTTTGTGATCTCATTATACATTTTAAACAACTAATTGAAAAACTAATTCATGCTTATAGTTAAAACAGTAAAGAATGTATGCCACAGTCATTGTATTTGAAGTGAGGTTCTTGTGGACAGCATATATTTGGGTCATCTTTTTAATAAACTCTGGCAGTGTCTAAATTGGGGTATTTATATATTACATTATATTTAATGTAATCACATTAGGACTTAAGTCTGCCTTTTCCCCCCAGTTGGTTCTGGGCTGCATATTTTACAATTGCTCTGCCTTATCCATTTTTTTTAAGCGTAATTTTTTTTAGAGCAGTTTTAGATTCTCAGCAAAATTAAGGGGAAGGTGCAGAGATTTCTCATATCTCCTCTCCCCCCACACAGGCATAGCCTCCCCCATTATCAACCTCCTTCACTAGAATAGTACATTTGTTACCATTGATGAACTTGTGTGACACATCCTAACCACCCAAAGTCCATAGTTTACAGTCCACTCTTGGTACATTATAGGGAGAAGGCAATGGCACCCCACTCCAGTACTCTTGCCTGGAAAATCCCATGGATGGAGGAGCCTGATAGGCTGCAGTCCATGGGGTCGCTAGGAGTCGGACACGACTGAGCGACTTCACTTTCACTTTTCACTTTCATGCGTTGGAGAAGGAAATGGCAACCCACTCCAGTATTCTTGCCTGGAGAATCCCAGGGACTTAGCAGCTTGGTACATTCTAGGGATGTAGACAAATGTACAAGTATCCGTCATTATAGTGTCATATAAAGTATTTTTATTGCCCTAAATATCCTCTGTGCTCCACCTGTTCATCCTCCCTTCTCCCAACCCCTGGTAACCATTGATCTTTTTACTGTCTCTGTAGTTTTGCCTTTTCCAGGATGCCATATAGGTGGAATCATATCGTATGTAGACATTCACACTGGCTTCTTTCACTTAGTAGTATGCATTTAAGATCTGCTTCCTCTGGACTCTCCAACTTGGCCTTTGAATATTGTCTTTACGTCCAGTGTTTATGCTCTGCCCAATTTGGATTCTGTATCCAGAAATTTTCCTCCAAGTGGGACTCTGTCCCTCTGGAAGCAAGCCTCTCCATTAGGTAATATTAAGTGTTCAATGGCTTGTGTTGGCACAACAGCCTTCACTGTGGGCCAGAGTCAGGGGAAAGCAGAATCTGAGGCTCTGAGATTCGCATGCAGAAGGTTTATCAGGGAGCGGTCTCAGGGATGATCCTGTGAAGAATAAGGACCGTAGGCCTGGGCAGACGAGAAGATAAACTTTGACGATATGGCACAGGGAGTTCAGCTGATCCCACAGGACGCTATGCACCTGGGCTGGCTCTTTAATGCTGGCCCAGTTGAAGCAAGTTGGCCAGGCCTTTGTGTCAGCCAGTCTTTGGACCAATCCTTCCTTTCCCCACTGATATGTTGTGCCCCCTCTGTCCTGTATCAAAGCTCGCATACACGTGGGTCTATTCTGAACTTTCTCCTCTATTTCAATTTGTCTATCCCAACATCTATACCTCCCAGTCTGTTGCTCCAACTTCATAAGTCCTAATATCTGGTAGGACAGTCCCCTCTGTTTTTCTTCATTAGCGTTTTAACTATCCTTAGCTCTCTGTTCTTCCATGTAAATTTTGGAATAAGCTCATTAATATTGGTTTTCAAACAACTAAAATTGGTGATCTTGGAGAATGGTTACCTAACTGATTTTCACACCAGTAACTTAGGAAGTAATTGCTTTCTAGAAGTTGACTTTACTGTCTTTTATACTAAATATACATACACTGTAGGGTAGCTGGATTTCGTAGAAAGAAAAACAGGATGCCCCAATTAAACTTGAATTCCAGATAAACAATGTGGGACAAATTCATACTTAAAAAATTACCTGTTTTTTATCCGAAATTCAAGTTTAACTAGGCATCTTATGCTTCATCTGACAGCCCTAATATACATCTATCTCTGTGTTTCTCTCTCAAACACACACGCACACACATACACACATACACATACACACACGTACGCACATACATACCTAATGCCATTTTACCTGTTTTTCTCTATATCCTCTGTTTATGAGACAACCTTTTTTTTAAAAATAACATGTCACTCAAAGTGGATAATTGAGTTCTGTACTTTTGTCAATGGGGAAAAAAACAAAAACAGTATATGTTGTTTTTAAAACAAGGAGAAAATTCTTTTCCACATGGGAAATGCCTAGACACAAAATCCTATATCCCCTATATATCCCCTATATATATCCCCCCATATCCAGGACTCAGCCTTACACTTTAGACCTCTGCAGAGGACCCTACCCTTTGAGGTCCAGAAAGTATTTGTGCACACCCCAGCCTTGGGTAGAAGCAGGGCTTTTATGAGATGGATGGCAAGCCCACCTGGGGCTGTGGGGAGGAAGCTTCCAGTCAGACCAACAGCAGCTCTCGTTCTCCTTGCACAGATCTTGCGAACACTGAAGGGCTATGATTCCTACAACTCTCTGCTGCTGCCTCCTCGCCTTCCGGGGGAGAAGCTGCCCCCAGAGGTGTATGAGTACTTCAAGGAGATGAAGCGGTCCAAAGAGGAGCAGATGAAGATGAAATATCTGGAGAGTCTGGCGCAGGAGAACGGTGAGAACTCAACAGTTCTGGAGCCCCTGGCTTCTTTAAGTTATCTCTACTGGGAGATGAACCAGTTACTGAGCACCTACCAGGTGCCAGGCAGGCTTCAGGTGTCCTGGGGATTTCCTTTCTAACCCTTACAGAATGGCCCTGTTGTCCCCATTGTATGGATGCGGACACGGGGACACAGTCTGCTCTCACTGGAGTCTTGTGGGGAATCGAGGCTTAAAAACAGCTAATGCAGATAACGAAGGATGCTTGCTAGATGCTTGCAAGCTCTGTGCTGAGGGCTTCACACATACAAACGAGAGAGGAAGCACTGAAAAGCCAGGCCCACAGTTTTAAGCAGCAGAACTGGCACTCAAGCCCAGATCTCTCTGACTCTGGAGTCATGATGGTAACCGCTCTACTCCACGGCCTCCAAGTGTGTGCCTAGGTGATGCAAGATAATCTGTCATGCATGGTAGACATTAGTGCCCTACAAGAGGTAGGGGTGGGAGTTCACACGAGGAAGGACCCTCCCTGATCATAACCTCAATCACAAAGCTGGACTGTGCTCTTATAATCTTGCCCTTTCTTGTCCAGCATCCCCCAGCTATCCGTCATCTGCCCAGGGGCCCCCTTGTGTACACTTGAGCATCAAGGTTCCAGGGTGACCTGTAGGATTGTGTAGCTTGTTGGGGTGCTCACTTGTCTTCCCTTCTTCCATGTGCCCTCATCCTGGAAATTCACCTTCCCCATTCTTTCTTTCTTCTGCATAATAGTCATCATGTGTATTTTCTTCACACCCATCTCCCCCCCTAGACAAGAAGCCCCCATAAAGGCAGTGACCATGTATTCCCCAATGTAAACCCAGGGTGTGGACCAGCACCTGATACATCATAGTGCCCGATAAATGTGTGCTGTTAACGTGAATGAATGAAGTCCATTTCTCCTGCCCTTAAAGCTGTCTGTTGTCTCTCAGGGAAACAGACGCTAGTTAGAGAACATTACTTTGCTCTAAAAGGAGAGGAGAGAAGAAGGCTGCCTGTCCACCTGGTCTCCTGGTTGTATTCACTGAGCATATTGTTCTCCAGAACTGCCATTGCAGATGCCACAGACTGGGGGGCTTAACCAAATGAAACGTATTTTCTCATGACTCTGGAGGCTAGAGGTCCAAGATTAAGGTGCTGGTGGAGTTGTTTTCTATGACCCTCCCTTCTTCACTTGTAGATGGCCGTCTTCCCGCTCTGTGTTCACAGGGACTTCCTCCTGTGTGTCTGTGTCCTAATCTCTTCCTGTAAGAACACCAGCCATGTTGGGCTGTGGATGGATTGGGACACTCACATGACCTCATTTTAACTTAATTACCCCTTTAAAGGCTGTGTCTTCAAGTAGTCACATTCTGGCATACCGGGGTGAGGGTGGGGGGCCTAGGACTTCAGCAAATAAATTTTATGGAAACTAGTTAAGTCCATAAACAGTCACCCATTGTATTCCAAGCACTGAGCTGGAAGGAAGATCAGTGAAACCAGCCCCTGCCTTTGAGAGCTCACGGTCAGGAAGGGTTGAGGGATGGACCCAGAATTGCCTGGTGGCCCGAGGCAGAGAGCCATGAGAAGCTTTAGGGTGGAGAGAATTTAGTGAGGGTCAGGAAGGGCCCTGTGGCTCTCATCCCCATCCTACACACCTTTCCATTTGGCCCATGGAAAGTTGGTCTGGAGCTGCAACCTGAGGATCAGCAGGAGTCCAGGGAGGCACTTGCTCTGCGCCTCCCCAGCACCTCTCTGAGCTCCTGCTCACTCTGCTGTCACACGGAGGATCCATCCTCCTCTGCTTCCAGACCACGTCCAGGGAAGGCTAGCAGCTCCAAGTCACTCCGCTGCCATTCCCAGGAGAGCTACAACCTCTCTGACTCAAATCCAAAATTAAACAAAGAGGAGGTCTTAGCTCCAGGGCAGAGCAGACCTTGCACAATGACAACCCGATGCACCCACTGAAGCTGTGGAATCAGGAGAGTGAAGAGGGTCCAGGGCAGATGAAGTAGTAGCTATGCTCAGCAATGGTCATGAAAAGGAGGAAAGCAGGCTACAAATTGGTGTGCATACAGTATGATCCCAACTTCAGTTTGGAAAAATTAAAAATCTGAGAGGCTGCGGCTCTTCTACACTGGTACCATCCGATGAAGCTGCCATTCCTCTACCACCATTTTTTTGTATCGCTTTCTGCAGCTAAATTTTATCATTTTTGATTTTTGGAATTTCCCAAATTTTCTGGAGTGAATGTATAATTTTGGTATCTTTTTTTAATGTTAAAATGTGGAAACACTCTGGGCAGAGAAATTTAAAGGCAGACTGACTGCAGTTCTTTTTAATTTGGGTCAGATGGTCCAGGCCGATGGTAACCAGTTCAGTGCTCCTCCTCTTTGCCTCTCTTCCCTTCTTTGCCCCATCTCCCTGGTCCTCTTCCTGACTCTTCCTGTGTGTCCCCATCCTTTTCCCCTGGCAGAAGAGGACGACGGTCCCTCGTCAGAGCAGGGCACTTCAGCGAGCACAAAGAGGACCTCGCTCAGCCGAGGGATCTCTGTCACATCCAACCTGGAAGAGCGGCATGTCCCAATGGTCGAATCCAAGACCTACCCCGAGGAAGAGGAGGATGAGGAAAGCCTGGAAAAAATCATGTTTCAAAGTAATCATGCATTTTTAACGTTCGGGTACCAGTTCCTTCTAAGCAAAAGTGGAAAGTCTGTTCAGTGCCTTTCACCTTTCTCCATAAAACGCATTTAACTAGCACAGTCGTGTGTTAATTCTACAGTTTGAGCAGGCCATCATTTATTTAGTCATGTCCCTTACTATTGCAAACACTAGTTTCCAGTGTTATTTTTAAGCAGGAGAGATTCCCCCAAATGGGATTAAGAATCAGAGAGTAATCTGTGTTTTCAATTCTAGTAGCTACGGACAAATTATTAGCCAAAAAGGGCGCTTTCGTACACTATGAGGTGAGTGACGCTGGCAGCAACATCTGCAGCAGATTGTGCTGGTCATTTTAAGATAACACGTAGGCTAAGAAAAGTCATCTCATTTTCATCAGAACTTGTGTGAATTGTGGGTGTGTCCACATACACGCATATGCACACGTGTATTTTTAATTTGTAGCTGACAAGATTCAGAGTATTGACAGCCACTCTGCGGAGGAGGTTGGAGAAGTAGAGAACAACCCAGTGAGCAAGGCCATTGCTCGCCACCTGGGCATTGACATTTCCGCAGAAGGCCGAATGGCCAAGAACCGCAAAGGCATTGCCATCATCATCCATGGGACGCCCTTGTCAGGTATGCACAGGCCCAAAGAGTTGCCCATTTGGGATAAATTTACAGTGAAATTTGCATGTGCAGTTTTTGAGGCAATAAAATACTCTTCTGTTTGAGATTTATGTACCAAAGGATTGTCCCTAAATTGTTACGCTGACAACTTCAGAGATACGAAGTTAGAGAAAGAGCAGGGACACCTCATTTTTAATTAATACATCTCTGAATTGTTGGAGCTTGTATTCTTTCAATAATTTAATAGCATTAAAATATTAAAGAAAAATCCAAGACATTAAGTCATTTAAGAAGAGTGGTGGGGGAAATATGTGCAAACTCTTTGACCTGGCAGTATTATTTCTAAAAATTTCTCTTAGGAAAGTAATCATATGGATAAAGACTAACTACGTTGGGTGTTCTCTGCAACATTGTCGACCATACTAAAAATTTGGGAGCAGTTGAAGTATTCAGTATAGGGGACTAGTTAATTAAACCATAGTACATTCTCTAGGACATGACTGAAGTGACTTCACATGCATGCATGCATGCATTCACGTAGTGAATTATATCATCTTTTTTTTTATTAATTTATTTATTTTAGTTGGAGGCTAATTACTTTACAATATTTTAGTGGTTTTTGCCATACATTGATATGAATCAGCCATGGGTTTACATGTGCTCCCCATCCTGACCCCCCCTCCCACCTCCCTCCCCATCTCATCCCTCTGGGTCATCCCGTTGCACCAGCCCTGAGCGCCCTGTCTCATGCATCGAACCTGGACTGGCGTTCTGTTTCACGTATGATAATATACATGTTTCAATGCTATTCTCTCAGATCATCCCACTCTCACCTTCTCCCACAGAGTCCAAAAGACTGTTCTATGCATCTGTGTCTCTTTTTCTGTCTCGCATATAGGGTTATCGTTACCATCTTTCTGAATTCCATATATATGCGTTAGTATACTGTATTGGTGTTTTTCTTCCTGGCTTACTTCACTCTGTATAATGGGCTCCAGTTTCATCCACCTCATTAGAACTGATTCAAATGTATTCTTTTTAATGGCTGAGTAATATTCCATTGTGTATATGTACCACAGCTTCCTTATCCATTCGTCTGCTGATGGACATCTAGGTTGCTTCCATGTCCTGGCTAGTATAAACAGTCTGCGATGAACATTGGGATACACGTGTCTCTTGCAAGTCTGGTTTCCTCGGTGTATATGCCTAGCAGTGGGATTGCTGGGTCATATGGCAATTCTATTTTCAGTTTTGTAAGGAATCTCCACACTGTTCTCCATAGTGGCTGTACTGGTTTGCATTCCCACCAACAGTGTAAGAGGGTTCCCTTTTCTCCACAACCTCTCCAGCATTTATTGCTTGTAGACTTTTGGATAGCAGCCATTCTGACTGGTGTGAAATGGTACCTCATTGTGGTTTTGATTTGCATTTCTCTAATAATGAGTGATGTTGAGCATCTTTTCATGTGTTTGTTAGCCATCTGTATGTCTTCTCTGAAGAAATGTCTGTTTAGTTTTTTGGCCCCTTTTTTGATTAGGTCATTTGTTTTTCTGGAATTGAGCTGCAGGAGTTGCTTGTATATTTTTGAGATTAATTCTTTGTCCATTGCTTCATTTGCTATTATTTTCTCCCATTCTGAAGGCTGTCTTTTCACCTTGCCTATAGTTTCCTTTGTTGTGCAAAAGCTTTTAAGTTTAACTAGGTCCCATTTGTTTATATTTGCTTTTATTTCCAATATTCTGAATTATATCACCTTTAGAAACAGTGTCCTGTACACCCATTTTCATGGCAGCATTACTCACAATAGCCACAAGGTAGACACAGCCCAACTGTCCATTGATGGATGAGTGGATAAACTAAATGTGGTACAGTGGGATATTATTCACCCATAAAAGAAGGGAAATTCTCACACATGCTACTACATAGATGTACCTTGAAGACATTATGCTAAGTGAAATAAGCAAGACGTGAAATAGCAATTACTGTTTGATTCCATTTATATAAGGAACCTAGAGTCATTGTATTTATAGAGACATAAAGTAGGATGGTTATTTCCAGAGGCTGAGCAAAGGGAGGAATGAGAGGTTATTGTTTAATGGTACAGAATTTCAGTTTGGAAAGGTGAAAAATGCTGGAGGTGGATGGTGGTGATAGTTGCACAACATTGGGAATATACTTAGCTTTTTAAGCTGTGCACTTAAAAACAGTTAAAATGGTAAATTTTGTTTGTATACTATAACAGTAAAAAAAAGTACCATTGAAGTGTATTAAATGAATAGAAAAACATTCATGGTATATTGTTTTAAGTGGAAAAAAAGTCATGTTTACAATTTGTAACCTCTGTTCATTTCCTATTGGTACTGTAACAAATAACCACAAATTTAGTGACTTAAAACTTTCTTAGAGTTCTGGAGATGAGAAGTCTAAAATGGATCAACAGGGCTGCATCCTTTCTTGAAGCTATAGGGAGAGAATCCATTTCCTTGCCTTTTCTTGTCTCTAGAAAAGTTATCTGCATTCCTTGGCTCATGGCCCCTTCCTCCATCTTCAAAACCAGCCTCATAGCATCTTCTAGTCTGTCTGTCTCTCTCTTTGTTTTCATCATCACGTCACCTGTTCTCACTCTGACCACCCTGCTTCTCTTGTAAGGACCCTTGTTATTATATTGGGCCCACCCAGATAACCCAGAGCACTCTCCCATATCAAGATCCTTAATTTAATCACACCTACAAAGTCCCTTTACCATATAAGGTACCATATTACAGGGTCTGGGCTTCCCTGGTGGCTCAGTCAGTAAAGAATCTGCCTGCAATGCGGAAGACCTGGGTTCAGTCCCTGGGTTGGGAAGATCCCCTGGAGAAGGGAAAGGCTACCCAGTCCAATATTCCTGCCTGGAGAATCTCCATGGACAGAGGAGCCTGGCGGCCTACAGTCCGTGGGGTCACCAAGAGTTAGACATGACTGAGCGACTGAGCACAGCACATCACAGGCTTCAGGGATTAGGATGTGGACATCTCAGGGTGGGGAATTATTCAGTCCACCGCCTAGCCCACTACTTTTTTTTAATAAGAAATGTAAATAAAATAGTTACAGATGCATAAATAGCAGCCATATGCTAACTATAATCTCTCTGGATGAGTAAATTACGGATCTTTTTTTCTTCCGTTATTTCTGAATTTTCTGCTTTCTTTTTTTAATGAGCAGGTATTTTGAATGAGAAAAACAGACACCAACACAAATTATTCTTTAAACCAAAAAAGTCTCTTCCCAATAGAATGAGGGATGTAAGATGTTTAAAGTTCATCTACTAGAATCACTTTTTAAGCTGAGGAGAAAATCCAGAGGGAATGTGGATTGCCATAGCACATGGCTCTTCAGGGGTACAATTAGGACCAGAACCCCTAGTTATGACTCCTGGCTCAAGTCTTCCCCCTTTTCTTGGCTGCCACACAAGAGATTTAGAGGCTGGGACCTTGGAGAGATGACTTTACAGGAGCCTCTGACCTAGAAACTTCTTCTGTTGAGAACAGTGAGCAAATGAGAGCCATGAAATTCAACCCCCTGACCTTTTTTGTAGGAAAGTCAGCCACCGCAGTCAGCATGGCCAGGTACTACAGCGCTGCCTGCCTGAACCTTGACTCTGTCATACTGGAAGCCATCTCTGACAGCAACAATATCACAGGCATCCGAGCCCGGGAGCTCTGCATTCGGGCTGCTATAGAACAGTCCATGAAGGAGGAGGAGTCTGGTGAGAGCCATTTCCCCTGACTCTTTGTGGCTAACTGGCCCTAATCCCACTGGTGATGCTCAGTTCCCCCCCTGAGATTTTCTCCCACAGCTCCACTGAAGACTGACTTATAACCTGTTGCCCGTCAGCAGCCCAGAGAATTCTCTCCCACAGACGTCCACTCTCCTGGCTGCCCAGTGCACTTGGCACTACAGGGAGCAGGGCGACTATGGCCCACATCTTTGTGGATGACGCCTGGAGGGGGGACTGGCGAGCAGAGCAGAGGGCAACACGTAACAGAAGTACCAGCTTCTGCGAAAGACCAACTTTGAGATAATTGAGTTCCAACAAGCATGATTTGGGGAAGTTTTCAGGGAAATGGGCTTTGAAGGAGGAGAATGTTGACAGGCAAAGAAGAAGATAAGGACATTCCAGACCAAGAGAGCAGGGACAGTAAGCTAGAGGTGGGAAGACAGGTTGAGGGCAATCACAGTTGACCTTAGCGCTGAGATTGGGCATTTGGATTGTATTTTGAAGGAAAAGAGGAGTTGGGCACTTTTCACCCTGTGGGAGAAATAGCCAGAAAGTCACAGGAGGAAAGGTGCTCTCATGATGTCTTGTAAAGAAAGCAGTAGTGAAGCTGAATGCGAGTGGGGCTGAGAGTGACCTGCATGGCAGGGAACTGAAGGAGGGGGAGGCATTCAAGGTGGCCAGTCACAGAAACCAGAGAGAGAGTTACGTCATTTACCAAGACAGGGAACATGGGGGACGAGAAAGTTTACTGGAGAGGAAAATTAAGTTTTTACACCCCATAGTAGTAGTACTTACTACTAAGTACTAAGTAGTATGGCCTTACCTATCAGAGGTTAAGAATCCTGACTCCCTCAGGTCCTCTAAAGACCTGCAGGGCAGGAGAGCAGCTGCTCAGTGGGAAAAATCTATGGACTATAAAGCCGAGTGCCTGCTCAGAGTAGGCTCATTCTTATAATAGGAATGCTTAGGACAGCATGACGTCATTCCTGATGGTGTCCCATGCTTACTAGTTGGTAGACCTGGCTGGGGCTTTCAGGGGAAATGGGAGATTCCTTGCTGGGAAGATGAGAGAAACAGCTTTTTAGTGGTGTAGGGGAGAAAAAATAATTTTCTCTCTACTTTTCTGATTTCTTGACTGAGCGCCCCTGTAGTAAAAAACAAATTAACAAGAGAAGAACAAGTTTATTAACATGTATTCTTCATGTATCCATGGGCAATACTCAGGGGGAAATGGGTGGCTTTAGAATTCAGAAGTAAATACTACCTAACAGGGAAAGGAAAGGGGGCTGTGGTCCTGTTAGGGGAGGGTCAGTGGTTTTTAGGAAAGATGAAGGGGCCTTAGAAGGATGGATGGGAGGTATGATGACTTGTGATGGTTTGTCTGGGTGTAGTGTGGACTTGAGTCTTTCTTCTGTGATAAGAGTCCATCTCCCTGGTTGATAAAACTTCCCTGGACGGGATTTGTGACAGTGGAGCTTCTTAGGGAGACTCTGTCTTTAAGTGGCTGAGGGGAGGTCAGAGAAAGCCACTGCTGGCATTTACTGGTTTTTTCAAGTGCCTACAGCTCAAAATAGCCAGTATATCAAAGCAGCATGTTTCGAGGTGGCATATCCTGAGCTCCTATAGTCTTTTTTGGGGGTGGCATATTCTGGCACCCTTTAGTGTGAACCCCAAGCTGCATCATAATTCCAGTTCTGTTAGATTTTTTTGGTTTCCTTTTCTGTCAAACTGCATTTCTCAGAGGTCTTCGGAGCTGTGTTGATGTCCCTTGACAAATCGTAAATTTGAATTCCCTGAGAAAGTAATGTCAAGCTAAAGGCTTAATGATTGGGAGGGACTTCCTCAACAAAGTGAGAGATGTGGCTGCTGAAGTATAGGAAATCAGTCCAGAAAGTTCCAGAAAGAGAAGAGAGGAATGGACACAGGGCAGGATGGGACCCTGGAGAACACTTATCTTTCAGGAGGAGGCAGAGGCAGAGAAGCCAGGGGAGGTGGAGAAGGCAGAGTGAGGGTCAGAGGCAGGGGCAATCAGGAGGGCTGCCACAGAGGGGGCCAGAAGGACCTTCACGTCTCTCCAGAGCCCTAGTTAAGAGTCTGGGGGACCCTTCCCGCTTTATTTTTCTCGTAGCCCTTATCCCTAGTTAACATACTATTTATTCTACTTACTCTACTGTCTGTCTTCCCCCCACCCCCACAGAAATGTGAGCTTCTGAGGGCAGAGATTTGTGTTAGTTTTTGTCACTAATGTATTCCTGGCATCTAGAGCAGAGCCTGGCGCATAGTAGACACAGTAAAGATTTACAAACATGCATTAAATCAGTAAGTGAATATAATCAGAGATGGCTGAAAGTTCAAATTGAATGATCCCTGAAAAGAGGGCATCTATAGTTCATAGTTCAGAAGTCACTGGTGTCTTCATAGAAAGCCCTTTCAATGGTGGGGGTTAAACCCAGACCTACATTTGCTGTTTGCTGTGAAGGCAGCTGGCTGCACTGAGGTGGAAGTGACCAATCTAAACCCGTGGGTCCCACGCAGGACCCGCTGGCCGCTTGAAATGTGCCAAGTCCAAACTGAGATGTGCTGTAAGTGTATGATACATGCTGGATTTTGAAGATGTAGTAAGAATAAAAGACTGTAAAACAGCACAGTAATAATCATGTGAGGTTTCCTGGGCAGGCAGGGCTGCAGTCATACCGGCAGTTTTGGAAATGATTGCCTTCTGGGCTGGAAGAGAAGGTGGGGCAGAATCTGGTGGGATCCCCTGGGAAGATGAGCAGTGTAGGCCGGGGCTCCAGCCCCGACTGGGCACACACCCACCATCATCACCGTCCACTCCCAGGGGTGGAGCCACTTCTCCCAGCCCTGCTGGGCCAGCTGCAGATGGAGGTGGCTGCGCCATCCCCGGAAGACTCACACTAGGTTTCAACATGCCATCCTCCCTATTATCTCCTTATTTTCCTGAGGTGATTTTCAATATAAACCCACTCTTTCCATGTAGCCCAGGAGTCTGCTGCTGTGAGTCAAAATGCCATGGGACAATTGCGACTGAGCAGTGAGACCCTGGGCAAGTTAACTTCGGAATGCACTCTGGTAACTCCTGAAGTTAAACCTGCGAAGCCTGTGCGTGGGAGTGTGCTGCTCACCAAGGGCAAGGCAGAGAGCCACAGCTCTGGGTCTCAGAAGCAGCATCACCAGCACTCATCCGAAACGCCCCAGGTACAAATCAGGGCTCCCCAAAAGGAGGGTTGGGATTCCCCCTCCTCCTTCCCCCTCATCCCCCTCCTATTCCTACCCCTCCTCCTTCTACCCCTCCTCCTCCTGGCATCTTGTATCTGGGTCAGCACAACCTCATTCCTACAGATGCCCTGGGTACTGCCCCTGTACCACTCCTAAAAGGAGTGTTCTTCTACCGGGTGTGAAGCAGGTCAGGTCCTGGCAAAGTGAAGATAAATAAAGCAAAACCCTGCACTCAGGCTGTACTAAGAGCCTGATGAGGGTGATCACCACACATTTTATTTGCAATGAAATGAGATTAGGACAAAAGACGTGTGTAAAAAGAATTAGGTTAAACCATACAAAATTGATATGAAATTGACAGTATTCAACCACTTGAGACCTCTGTTGCAACAACTTCATACGGTTCAACCTACTTCTAAAGGAATGTTAAAGATGGAACCACTAATATAAATTGTGGGTGGGATGCAGGGGAGTCTTGACAAGTCATAAAGAAGCCAGAGGGTTTGAGTCACGTGCCGAGGGACTTCAGGAACAATTTCGGCTGAATAGCAGGGGGAAGCCAGAGAGAGTGGGTGGCACAGTGGATTGTTGGTGGGAACCAGAGTCAGATGAATGCAAGCTTCTGAGATATTTGAAAGAAAGGGAGAAAAGATCAAGTAGTCATTAGAGGAGCAAACCCAGGGTCAAGAGAGTTCTTTCTGTGAAAGGAGGTAGAGGCATAAGCAGGTTCTGTAAAGATAAGAACTCCTGGAGAAGTATCTTCCCAAGAGGGAAAGAGATTCCAAGGAAATGTGGCTGGGGAGACCAGGATTAAGCATAGCTGAAGGAAATGGGCGCCATCTTCCTCTAGAGTCAGTAAAGGTATGAAAATAGGTACAACTACTTGTGGGGGAAGCAGGGTGGAGAGTGGAAGTGAACAAGTGTTTGAATGAATGAACAAATGTTTGCTGTTCAATACACATACAAGGCATCTTCCACAATGTTCCTACTTGAAACTTGAAACAGCAGTTATTCAAGTGAGATAGGAATCTTACAGTTTACAGCGCAACCCCTATTTTATAGATGAGGAAATGAGACCCAGAGATTAGATGATTTTCCCAAGGTCACATGGCCTATTAAGTGGAGGATTTGTTGAAACACCAGGCTTCTGGATTCTGACTCCTGATCTTTCTCTCCCAAAACAGGTTTCCTCCAGCCCTCTCCCCTCGGGGCCCACGCAGCGTCGACTCAGTGTCAGCGCCAGTGTTGGAGGTGATACCGGGCTCGTGAGCTGTGTGCTCCCTGAGGATCTATTCACTCAGATCCTGGCCGACCGAATTCAGGTGCGTCCACACCTACCTGTGTGGAGATGCAGGGCTTACACGCCTGTCCCCCTGCTGTAAGCTGAGGTTCTGAGCCATTGCCCACACACAGCAGCTCAGAACCCAGGGGCCTCGGAGAGGAAAGATGGGTTTCCTCACCCGCTTTTGTCCTTTTGATAGCCCTCGTCAGTCTCTGACCCTGGCTGTCTACTGCCTGAAGCCTCACTCACCTTAAGGACCAGTGAGCAGAAGGTAGCACATTCAAAACACACACGTATACAGAGTCATGGTACAGCCCTACAGAGGTATATTAAAAATCATAATGTGGAGCCATGATAAGTTAGAATTTGGAGTGATGTTAATTGTGGTAAAAATAAGTGTTCACACAGCTCAATTGGTAAAGAGTCTGCCTGCAGTGCTGGAGACCCAGGTTCGATTCCTGGGTCGGGAAGATCCCCTGGAGGAGGAAATGGCAACCCACTCCAGTATTCTTGCCTGGAGAATCCCATGAACAGAGGAGCCTGGCAGGCTATAGTCCAGGGGTCGCAAAGGGTCAGATGTGACTAAACTACCACCGCCATGTTATTAACTGAGAAAATCAGATTATTAAATAGTATGTAAACCATAATTATATTTCTCTAAAAATATTTATAAATGTGTATCATACACATAATAAAAATCCTTAAAATACATGTTAACTGTGGTTATCTTTGGCTGGCAAGATTATAGGTTTTTAATCTTCATACATTTTTTCATAAGTGTTGTACTCTTAAAGAAAAGAAAACTAGATCAGCGGGATTTGGGAGGGTTTGCTGCTTATGGATTACAGAAAACTAACTTGCTCACCAGGTCCTAGAGTTCTGTGTTTGCTTTGGTTTGCCAGAATGGGCCGCAGTATTAATTGCATGTTTAAGTAAACAAAAATTAGACTTGAGGGTCCCAGAAGAGGAGGAATGTGATCACCAGAAATGATTCATGTTAAGGTTTGAACTCACTACTGTGTTAAAGGTACCATCGCTCTCAGCTCATTTGAACACAGTGGTCTAGTAAGTGTGCAGGTGATTCATGTACCCAGAGTAAAGGCTGAGACCACTGGTAAAACCCAAAGTAAGCCAGGAGGGCTGCACTACTCACAGTACTGGCCTCTGATGAGATACAGAGTTTGCGCTGCTTCCTTTATTGGCAAAGTCTTCCCTGTGAGGGAAAAAAATGGCAGCTAAACTAAATAGTATATGTACTGATTGCAGCAGTTGATTTTCTGACACAGGATTCTTGTCTCATCAGAAAGTGGTAGTAATCAGTCTCTAGCCCATGGTGGCCAGTCTGTGCACTACACTTTAAGTAACACTGCAGCACAGCCAAGGGCTGTTCTACAGTAGTTATTGTTATCAAAATCATTACGCTCCAAGGCAGGAAAACCACTAAGATAAAAATGGCCCATCTGCTACCGCTGCCTTTGCTGCAGGGGGACACCTTTCATACACATCTCCCTTCCCTGTATTTCATGGATCTTCCCAGACTCTCACCTTAATATTATTTGTTTTCTTGATTTCTACAGAGACAGAATAAATCCTTTACTCTGCAGATATGTATGGCAAAGATCTTTCATGACTGCTGAAGCATTTTTATTCTTCTCCCTTGTTTAATTACAGCCCCTTGAATCTAGCAGGTGGGAAAGCAGTGGAACTTTCATCTGGACCCAGAACCAATGGTTCTGGGTCTGCAGAACCAATGGCAGCACCTGTAAAAAACAGCAGCTAAAGAACAAGTAGCTTTCTTCTTGGAGAATAGATGATCTTGTGGCCACAGTAACTGCTTGTGCTCTGGTTTCAGCTGAGTGACTGCTACCGAGGAGTGGTGTTTGACAGCCTGGAGACACTCTTTGCTCGGAATGCAGCTGTTGCTCTCCTGTGCCTGCTGAAGGCCATCGGCAATCGGGAGCACATCTATGTCATCAACATGGCCCAGGATTACGCAGCCATGAAGGCCCGGGAGAAAGCAAAAAATGAGCAAGAAGGTAAGGCCATACCCTCCTGGGCTGTCCTTCCCAAGCCCTACAGGTCTTTCCTTTAAACAGAGCTCTAGGCTTTTTACAGTCCTTCCCTGCCGTGAGCACCCATTAGGCTTATGTGCAACTACATTTGCCATCTCATTGGCGCCCCACCTCTGCCCTGGAGGGTGGCTGGGAGTTCTTATTTCTACTTTGCATGTGAGGAAATTGAGACACAAGTGACCTGTTGAGAGATTATAGAAGGAAAGATGGAACCCAGCTCTTCTCACCACAGGCACCTTCCTCTTTCCCCCAACATCACAGTACATCCCTTCATCTTCCCTGTAACTACAGCCTACCTGAGGGTATCACAGGGCTTCCAGGTGGCTCAGTGGTAAAGAATCCACCTGCCAATGCAGAAGATACAGGAAACAGAGGTTCAGTCACTGGGTTGGGACAGTCTCCTGGATGGCAACCCACTCCAGTATTCTTGCCTGAAAAATCCTATGGAGCGAGGAGCCTAGCTGGCCACAGTCCATGTAGCTGCAAAAAGTCAGACATGACTGAGCAACTGAGCACTGACTGAGAGGACCACATCACAGGTCCCATCCTTACTCAGGTGACCCATTCATTAGCTTGTCGGTTTTGTTTAAGCCCACTGTGAATTTCCTGTAAGACCAGAGTAAAGCTTGTAACTTTAGGAAACAGTTTCTACATTTTAGCCTATTGTGTACCAGGGACTGCAGCAGACTGTGTACACTTAAAATGTCTTTAAAGGACACTTTGGGTCATTTAGTCCTCACAAAGATTATTGCCCCCATTCTACAGATGTGGAAAATGAGGCTCACAGATATCAAAAGTTTTGTGTAAGATCACAGAGCATATTAGTAAGATCTGTGTAACTCTGAATTCTTTGCTTGTTTGTCATTCCAGTGACCTGGCAAAAATTTTCAATGATTGAAAAGTACATACACATATACACAAAGAAAGTAATGTTAGCTTAAGTTCCAAATTTAGACAGAAGCAGACCCGGCAGATCTTGGCCCCCAAGGGAGAGGGTGGTGCTACCCCTCAGAGGCAGAGTCCCGCTTCAGCCTCAGCTCCAGTCATATCACTGCCCTTCCTCACTCAGCCTTGCCTCTGTCTTCCAGAACAGTCTGTACCAATCATAATGCTTTTCCTTTTAAGGAAATATTTACAAACACTGAGCTCTCTTAGTTCATAGTGAACTGAAAGTCGCTCAGTTGTATCTGACTCTTTGCGACCCCATGGACTGTGCAGTCCATGGAATTCTCTAGGACAGAATACTGGAATGGGTAGCCTTTCCCTTCTCCAGAGGATCTTCCCAACCCAGGGATCAAAGCAAAACTCAAAGACTGCTTCCTTTTATTCTCATCCAGAGAAAAATTAGGAAGATTGACCAGGCATCTCTCAGCAATATTTCAACCTCCAGATTCCTAGTTTCCAGAAAACTCATTTCCCCTCAACAATCAACTTTTGAAAGAAAGTATCTCTTTTCATTTGCTCAATTACCTGTAGTTTTCAAAGTTGTGATATAGGTTCCTATTCCCTTAATCATTTTAAAAAGTCCTGAGGTAGCATACAATATTATTATATTAGAATCTAGTTGTTATTGAACATTTATGAATGTGCCAGGCGCTGGGCTAGGTGCCTTACATGATTGCTTACTTGATCCTCACAACAGCCCTGTGAAGGAAGAATTATTATTCTGATCTGTTACTATCCTCTGGTAAGTGTTAGAGACTAAGAACTCAAGATGTAGATCTCTGAGCCCAAAGCTCAAACCTAGGAAAGCATCAGGCAAGAATGTGGTGACTGCAACATGTGCAGAAGCAGTCAGAGCCTTCGTGCCGAGTGTGAACCACACTTCAGGACCTGGAATCTGCAGGGTGTGGAAGTTGACAGTTCTGTCACCTGAACACTTTGGTGGCTTGTGTTAGTAGGGGGTAAGTCAGTGGGTGGTATATTACTTTCCTATTACTCCTGTAATACACTGCTTCAAACTTGATGACTCACCACAGATTTGTTCTCTGACAGTTCTGGGAGTCAGAAGTCCTAAAATTGAGGTGTCGGCAGAGCTATGTTCCTCTGGAGGCTCTAGGGGAGAATCTTCCTCGCCTTGCCTGGCTCCTAGAGGCCCCCTGCATTCCTCGGCTCGTGGTTCCTCCCTCGCAACTCTCTGACCTCTGCCTCGTTGTCCCCTCTTCTTCTCTGACCCTGACCCTCCTGCCTGCCTCTGCCTCTGTGATTATATTGGGCCCACTCAGATAATCCAGGGTAATCACCCCAACTCAAGATCCTTAATTTAATTACATTTGCAAAGTTCTTTCTGCCATGTAAGGTGACGTATTCACAGGTTCTGGGCATTAGCACGTGGACATCTTTGGGGCCTCTGTTCAGCCTACCAAAGATGGAAACCAGTGTGGGAACTGAGTGCAGGAAAGCCCACCAGAGATTAGGCAGGCCACCTGTGGTAACCCACCGCCTCTCCCTGTCACACACGCACCACAGCCTGCTTAGGCAAGAGCTAAACCACTGGGGTCCCCGCAGCCAAAGGTGGTGGGTGAGTTTTTCCCACCTTCCTGTTTGTTCCCCACAGAGCACAAACGCAGGGAAGCGCAGAAGAGAGAGAAGGAGCGTCTCCAAAACATGGATGAGGAAGAATATGATGCCTTGACAGAGGAGGAGAAAATATCGTTCAACCGAGAGGTTCAGCAAGCCCTGCGGGAGAGGAAGAGGAGGTCAGTGTCCGGGGCTGGTCAGAAGGGAAGTACTGCCATTGGCAGCAGTTTCTGTCAGGCACACGGCCCATCCTGGAGACCAGGGTCATCAGGGCCAGGGAGGAGGCAGCAATGGCCCCAGGGAGGGGGCAGCAACGGCCACAGGAGGCCCGGGAGGATGACTTGCTGAGAGCAGAAACAGGTATCTTGCACAACCGGGGTGCTGTTTGCTGCAGCCTTCCCAGGTCTCTCTTCTCCTGTCCTTCCTTCTTTCTGGAGGACATGTGGGACCCAGGGAGAGAGGCTGTGGTGTAAAAAGAGGAGGGGCTTCTGGCCCCTGCACTGTCCTGGCTCCTGCTGGCTCCCCTGAGAGCTGCGGCGCATCAGCCTCTGTGCTCAGGTGTCCACAGATGGTGACCCGGGGGCCACTCTTGTGATGTGGGCATGGCGGTTGCCCTTCATAATTTAGCCATTTCTGGCCAGTGTCTTGGCCTTTGATGGTGCTGTCCATCCCCTGAGGTCTGACTGCCACTCCCACTTGCTCCTCAGCCTGGGCAGTTCACCAGAGACCCTGGGCAGGCTCCCAGGCCAGTGCTCTCAGCTACCTTCTGTGCCCATCCCTGGGGACCACACAGGACTGACTGAATCCCCTCCATACCACCCATGAGACATGGCCCACGATTTCATGCTCTCTCAGATACAGGTGGGCAGTGTCCTGTCCTCAAATCTTCAGACATGCCAAGGGAGGGAGGGGGGGGTCTACTGCCTACCCCTCCCTGGGATTCCAAACACTGGTTGGGGGGCAAGATGCTACCTATAATTTAATCCCCTTTTCTCCTCTCCCCCTGCTTCCAGACTCCTCTCATTAGCCCAGAAAGAGCTTTTATGTCCTCTACAGTATCAGTATATATATATATACCCACATCTCCTGCATGGTCTACTGTAAACATGTCTGGGCCTCAGGAATCCCAGCTTTGGGATTCCAAAAGAATCACTTCTTTTTTTTCTCATTCAGGTCATTTACTTTCAGGCATTCATCTCACAGTGGACTTAGAAAATGCAAATCTGATTCTCAGAGCTCAGCAGTGACTTGTTTGTAACACACGCACACACGAAGTGATGAAGTAATGATGAGTCAGCTTCAGTGAGCAGAGAGCCACAGCAGCCAGGAACAACTAGGGATTCCCAGAGATGAAAACAAATGGATTCCGTATCTTCAGAAATGCCATCCCCTCCACTCTTTGTTTATACATGGTGCCCAGGCTTGGTGCCGTCTCTGCCGTTAGCAGCAGGGCAGACACGGCTGAATCCATAGCTGGAAAGGAAAGAAAGAGAGAGAAGGAGAGGAACGTGGCCTTCAGCTTTAACACCATGGCTCCAAGTGGGCCACAGTGGGGACCGCTGTGAAAAACATCATTTCTTCTTGTCTAAACCTCAGACATGAGTGTAGAAAGCTGGGCCTCATCTGTACCAATACCAGAACAATCTTTGAAAGTTGTTTTTTAAGGGTGATAACATCCAGCTTATTCACAGCCCTTGCCTCACTCTCCTGTGAAAGGAGATTGAAATAGAATTAAAGATCAGTTGAGAATTCCTCTTAGTTGAGCTTCAGTTATCAGTTTTACTAAATGACGATTCAAAGGTAGATGTGAGCCATCCTTTCCTCCTTTCTTTCCTTTTCTTCTCTTCCCTTCCATCTTCCTTCCTTCCTATAATATCCAGCTTTCTTTTGTTCTTTCCTTGTTTTTATGCTCAAGAAAGCTCTGCGCCATGTTCCCCCACCAGGCGATCTCAGCAGGGGAGGGGCTCAGGCAGGGCCCTCTGAACTCTTGTTTTCTCTGCCTGACTTAATGAAGGGAGCTGGAGAGACTGGCAAAGGAGATGCAGGAAAAGAAGCTACAGCAGGAACTTGAGCGACAGAAGGAAGAAGATGAGCTAAAACGGAAGACTAAAAAGCCAAAGCAGGCACCCGTAAAGGAGGAGCCGCCCATGAAGAAATCCCAGATACCAAGCCGGCAGGTAGCAACCCTCCCTCGCCCCTCAGGGGCAGGCAGGTGCAGAGTGGTCCACCACCACAGCTAGCATATCAGCCCAGCACATTTCCCCTCCAGAAAGCTGACCTAGGACTTTGTAGACTCTGTGGTGGAGCAAAAGGCAGAAGGAGAGGGATCAGCATTTTCTGAGCACTGACTGTGTGTCCCGTGCTTTCTTGTGCTTCCCATAATCCTGTCCTGTTACATCCTGTCCTCCCTCAGAGGTTCAGAGATATGAACCCCATCCAGAATTTAACAGGATGAGCTGTAACAGTTGTGTGTGTGCACAGATCTGGCTCCTTCTGCTGTATCCTGCAGCCCCCTGGATGGTGTTAAATAGACTGGTGGTGAAGAGCTATTTCCAGTGAGCCACCAAGTCAGTGTGTTCAACCAGGAGCTGATCCTTGACCGCAGTCAAGGGAGATGCTCGAGCATAAGCTGTCCTTGTGATTATCAGTCTGCCTGTCATGTCTCTGCCCACTGTGATACACAGTGCCCAGGCTTGGTGCAGCCTGGCCAGAGCAACGTCCAGGGCGGTGCTAGTGGCTGAGGGATGTGGCTAGCTGGGGTGCACAGTGGCCACTCCAGCCCCGAGAGTTCTGAGGGTAAAACTAAAGCCAGTCTCCCAGACTGGTCCCAGGAGGCAGATGGAAGAGCAGAGGAATCAGTGTCCAGGAGTCCCCATCAGGTAGAGCTCAGGAAGGAGCAGATCTGGGCACTCAAAACTTGGGCACCAGAACAAGGATAAGAAACAGGCTGCTGCAACCTTCCAAGTGCGAGTCCTCCCCTCAGCAGGCCCTGCTTCCACACTCAGTCCACTTCCATTTGGAACAAGATATCCAGACAGAACTCTGTGGATGGGAACATACAGCAGGCACACAGCCCTCCCCTCCCCCACACAAATAAGGCGATCCGCCCACTCCAGGAGACAGTGTTGTCAGTACTGTTGTGTCAGCTCTCTGCAGGCTGTAGAGACGGACATGTCGGGGGGCAGCTGATGCAGTGCAGAGAGGGGATAGCCAGCCTGGGCCTCTCATGGCTCCACATCTGAGCTTAGGCAAGAGAAGAATGTCACTGGGCTGAACTGGACTGTATGTCATCAAAGAACGACCCCAAACCTGTGAAGCCTCCTGGAGGGTTTCATCAGGAAGGGAGAAAATCAGAACCCACAAAGCAGTAAGAAAAAGAATAAGGTTGGTTTCTCTCTGCAAGGCTCATTAGATAAAATACAGGTTTGTTTAAGAGGCTGGAGTGTAGCCAGATTCTGAAACCCTGTCTGTCCCCAGCAGCACTGATGAATCTGTATACATAATCTGTATAATTTTAATAACTTGGCACACGAGACCTTTTGCTCTGTGACAGACACTGTTCTAAGCTTTTTACATGTACTCACGCATTTAATCTTCAGTGGTCCTTTGGGGTAGTTATTAATATTACTGTCAACACGATACAGATGGGCCAGAGATGTGGATTGCTCACCCATGGTCACACAGCTAACAATTGTGAGACCAGGTTTGGACCACTAAACTCAGTGGCCTCTTCAGAGGAAAGGCTTGTCTTGAGCATCTTTTCCTGTTGATCCTTCAGAGCAGCAGCTCTCAACCAGGAGTGAACATTACAGCTGCTATGCATAATGCCCGGCCCCAGCCAACTCTATGACAAGGAAGGACCACAGAGTGAATTTTCTGAGAAAGGCCCCCACACAATCCATAGGCACAGCCCTGGTGTGTATATGAGGGGCTGGAATCCTATGAGGCCATCTTACAAAGTAGAACGCCCTCTTTCTCCTTCTTTTGCAATTTGCTCTCCCTGAAAGAACTGTTTTAAGAATGTTTTATGTGTTTTTGCCTTCTAGATTCTTACTTTTTCCAAACTAGAGGTGAAGATCGACGCAGTAGAAAGAAAAGTGTCCAGCAGAGAGCAGGTAGCTGTGGAGAAGGAAGAATGGAATAAGCAGAAGAGGAACCTCCTCTTAAAAGTTGTGTCAGGTATCAACACGCTTTGGTTTCCTCTTGTCCAGGAGCAAGAAGACAGCGAGGGGGACCTCCCGAAGGACACTGACAAGAACATGGCCCAGAAGTTTAAGACCTTCGAGCTGACCCTGAAGGACATCCAGAACATCCTCACGTACTGGGACCGGAAGCAGGGAGTTCTGCTGCATCACATCGGCGCTGAGGACACGAGCCACGAGGACGGGACCGACCAGCGCCAGGTTCCCTCTGGCGGACGCCGAGGCCGCAAGGACCGGGAGCGGGAGCGCGCGGAGAAGGAGAGAGCCGAGAGGGAGCGCCTGGAGCGGGAGAGGGCCGAGAGGGAGCGGCTGGAGAAGCTCCGCGCGCAGGAGGAGCGCAGCGACGGAGGCGAGGGCGAGGAGGAGGACCACGAAGGGAAGAAGGATCTGGGTGTGCCGTTCATAAACATCCAGACGCCTGACTCCGAAGGCTCGAGCTGGAAGCAGGCCCTGGAAAATGAGAGGCTTCCTAAAGGGGAACAGGTACAGACTCTCCTCCAAGACAGAGATGTACCGGTCAGGTAGCCTACAGAGCTAGTCCTGGTAAATGCGTTTTCAACACAAAATCCAGATCCCCTTAATTCCATTCATCTGTGATGTCCCTTTGTATATAAAACGAAAATGGCTAAAAGGACCTTTTTCTATGTGATGAAATATACATAGGAATTTCCACAAATCTAAACTATTCCATCTAGCCTTATAAAAAGCCACTCACAAAGTAAATTTTAGTATTGACAATACTGTGTTATGGGTTGGCAAGGCAGGTATACTTAGGGGGTGATGCAAATGGCTCAACTATTCTAAAATTCTTTCCCATAAGCTTCCCACCATGACAGAAATTATACAACCAGACAGCTTCTTGTTCCTAGAAACAAAAGCATCATATTCAGAAACCCCTTTGGCAGTGATTTGGAGGGGATGGTTATTATAACCTTTCATCCCGGGACAACCTTTTTTGGTGAAACACCAAAAACAAATATTTGAGGTTACAGGTCATACAGTCTCTGTCCCGAACCCCCACCCCCAACAATGGATATGACTGGACATGACTCTGTTCAGATACACCTTGATTTACAAAAGCAGGAAGCAAGCCAGATTTGAACAGGGGGCTGCAGTCTACCCACTGGTTTAGTTTAGTATTTATCAGAAACAAGATGCAACTGTAAAAGTGGAGAGCGGATCCTGAGAGGAACCATAAGTTAGACTTGCTGAAAGAACTTCCTGCCTCTGTTAATTAAATAGGGGATGCAAATTATTCATCCCTTTCCTCACAGATATTCTGAATCCTGGGAGTTAACTCTAGCTACATGTTAGTCAGGAAGTGTCTTCAACTTTCTGACCCAGAGAATTAGCAACACAGGATTACATGAAGATAGTTACTTGCTTGAGCTGATAGCCTGTTTGGTCCACTCAGGTGGCCTCATGGTTGTGATGACAACAGTTAATCAAGGGATAGCATCCTTTTTCTGAGGATTTTACAAGCTGAGGAGAAAATTGCTACCAGATTTTCAAGCCATCTGCTCTGGATGGCTCTCATTCATTATATATCAAAGTAGAATGGGAAATGCTACAGGAATAAGTTGACTCAAGTTTCTTTTTTAACTTCTCTCTTCATTCCCATCTTTCACCCCATTCCCAGAACTTTGATGCACTTTTTTTTTTCTTTGCTGTATATGACCTGCTCTAGCCCTAACTCTCTTTTACCTTTGAAAAGAAAGAACACTTAAAGGTAGAAAAAATATTAACAGGGATCTGAAAATAAATGAAACAGCTCTATACTATAGACATCAGAATATTAGGAGATGGTCTCTTTAAACAGAGGTTTGAGTCCCAGCTGTGTGCTATGCCATGTGCTATATCACCCTGGTTCCAATCCTAATGAACTTTACAGTCCAGTTGCAGAGATAGACCATCAAGCAATCATAATAAAGTGACAAAGGTTATGATAAGAGAGGGAGCCTGAAATCCATAGCAAGAGCCCCCACTGGGTCTGGAGGTGTGGGGTCTGGCAAGACCTGCAGATCTGTGTCAGAGGCCCTTTACACACCATCCCTGACACATGCCTATATCAGGGCGTCTCCTGAGAAAGTTGAGAGAAAGGAAGGAGGGTCTCACCATCCTGTGCTCTTTCAGGGAGGCTGTTAGGGTTAGCCTACCCTCTACACCAGAAATTAATCTTGATATTTTCCTTTAGATCCTAGACATCTTGGGCCTAGGTTCCTCTGGACCACCTATCCCACCACCTGCTTTATTCTCAATCATCTCCTACCCTGTGAAGCGACAGCCTTTGGCCATGACAGAAATCCTGAAGCATTTCGTGTTTGTAACTCCACCCTCTGAAGACCTCTCCCTGATGGAGGAGAAAAGAGAAGTGGAAGCAGAAACAGAGCTTTCAACCACCCCAGGCTCCTCAAAGGTAAAGGGAGAAACTTATCCTCCTGACCTTGGCGAGACTTCACATGGGCCCTCCACGTGGCCAAAAATTGAGCCCAGGGTTGATGTCAAGCTCACTGGGGTGTTTGCCTCCACTCACTTGGGATTCCACCCGAGCCTCCCTAAGCTGCACCTTCCCTGGGTCTGACTCTTCCTATGCCCCCAAGAAGAGACTAAAAATGACACTTCTTGATTCGCTCTAAAGCCCATTTGCAAAAAAGAAAAGCAAAACTAGCTCTTTTAAAAAGGTAGCAGAAATGTATTGTGAAGCTAAGGTGATTCACACAGTGCAGAAGAATACAAGAATCAACAGACACAAGGAAACATACACCATTAGAGAAAGAAAAGACTTGAGAAATTATATGGGGAAGATTGGGTATTTTGGATAAAGTTGCTTTTTATCTCCTTGCCTGACACAGTGCAGTAAAAGTAATTCCACCTAGATTAAAAGGATAAGTGATCAAAGTGAAATCATGTAAAAGTAGAAAATTTATTTTTACATATACAATTAATGGAATAAATAAAAAAGGAAAAATAGATTTGACTAGTAATATGAAGAATGCATGGATATTAAAAATTACAGAGGGGCTTTTTATTCCCAGAGGAGTAGTTCAGTTCAGTCGCTCAGTCATGTCCGACTCTTTGTGACCCCATGGACTGCAGCATGCCAGGCTTCCCTGTCCATCACCAACTCCCAGAGCCTACTCAAACTCATGTCCATAGCATTGATGGTGCCATCCGACCATCTCATCCTCTGTCATCCCCTTCTCTTCCTGCCTTCAATCTTTCCCAGCATCAGGGTCTTTTCCAATGAGTTGGTTCTTCACCTCAGGTGGCCAAAGAGGAGTATGGGGGCCAAAATTTGAATCACCTCCTGGCCTTCTTCCTATAAACCATGCATGTTAGCAAAAAACAAAATCAGCAGCAAATAAAGTTGTCTATAGGCCCTGCTTACACCTCAATTAGGTAACAGAGAGCCCCAAACTTCAGTTTGGCAAGTAAATAGACAATCAACATCAGGTCTCAGCACTGGTGGGCAGGCCTTACTTGGGCAGAGTCCAATAAAAAGGTAAAAAAGAAAATATTGCCACCATCAGAAGTGACTATTACACCAACCTCTTTTCTGAAAATTGAACCTTAAGGGGTAAGAGTTTAGCTTTCTTTAACTTACAGTTTTAGGAGGAACTCAAGCTCATCTCCAGTACATGAAGGAAAGCTCTTCTTTCTAGGAGAATGACAACTGAAATTATAGAAAGAATGGTAGAATTAGAAAGGCACCGTTCTGATATCCCCAATGATGTACTTGATTAAGGAGTGCTAGGGGATTCCTAGAGTGCTGGTTTGTTCGGAGAACAGGACACTCGCTCTGAGCCAGAGCGTCGTCCCACGGGTGGCTGGCTGGCTGCAGAGAGGGAAGTCTGCTTTGCTCTGGCCAAGATCTGCGAGCACCACTGCAGCCACACAGACACCATTTGCATCTGTAATCGTGAGTCAGCCTGACATCATCTGTCTCCCACTGTGACGGAGTATGATGTGCACAGCATCCTCTCTGAATCTAATCAAATTTTTAAATCTTTTTTTCAGCTTACATGAAATACAGGAAATAAGTAAGTTTTAAGTGACACTCTGAGAACAGTCAAAAGATTTTCAGACTATGGAATATTCTGTCATGATACAGATTTGGTCTATGAAAAAAATCAGTGTGATTGGGAAGGAATGAGAAATCTAAATTAAAAAAAAATACTAAAGAAGCACAACAACAAAATGCAGTATGGGAACACACTCCAGACCAGCTTCAAGCTTTCTCTGGAACTTTGGCCTCCCTTCAGGGAATGGGGTACCAGGGAAAGCCCTAGACTCCTCTCCACACTTCTCTCCTACAGTAGTGGCATAGTCGGGGCCCTGCCAGCATCTTGAACCTGGTGAGGTCACCCCAGACTGCAGGCAGCGAGGTCACCCCAAACCGCAGGCAATGTCATGGGCATTCCTGTCTCCTGCTTCTGTGGTCGTAGGATGAATGTTTAAGACCCTGTGCTCATTTTCAATTAAGACCCAGGAGGAGCAAATCACCTCATCTAAAGGGAGCAAACAGAAAACGAAAGAAAAAGAGAAAGAAAAAACAGATCAGCCGCGTGAGACTCAGAAGGAGAAACGTCGAATGGCCTCCAACAGGAAGGGCCTTTCTGCAGGAGCTTCCGGAACCGTTGCTCAGCTGTCGGACGTAGAGCAAAACAACTTATCTGGGCAGCATTCCCAGGAGAAATTCACCAGGTGGGCCTTGGAGCCACCCAGGGAGGGGAAGGCCGAAGCTCCAGATGAGGGTGTGGCTGTCACAGCCTCAGATGGGAACCAGCTTGTCCTGACTTTTAAGGACCTCTGTGGCGGTCAAGGACGGCCATGGCTAACCACAGCAGGACCGGACTTCTCCCAGGCAACAATCCTGTCTTCTCTTGGCCCAAAGGAAGCATCCTCACAGTAAAAGCCTGTGTGGTCATTTTCAGGCTGAATCACTTCCGGTGGATCGTGCCTGCCAACGGTGAGGTGACACTGCGCATACACTTCTCTTCGAACGATCTTGGGATCTTTGACCAAACATTTAACTTTGAGATCCTTGGAACTCACCGCCAGTACCAGCTTTACTGCCGAGGTGTCTGCACTTACCCATACATTTGCCAAGACCCAAAGTAAGTGTATTTTGTTCTTAAAGAAAAGATTGGCAGATACATTTTTGTTTTCCCCCATGGGACTTTGAACAAGGTGTGTCTTAATAGAAATGTGGAACTGGGGCAGCATCCCAGACCCTCTTGTACTGGGCTCCAGAGCCATGGACATTGATTGAGTCACAGAAATGATACGGTACCATGTGGCTGAAATAGAATGCTAGCAGATATGAAGGGCAAGGGGATATCTTCTTGTGGCAAGTTAGTTTGTTTACTTAACTATTAAGCAAATATAAACAGATTTTATATTTGCTATAGAACTTTTATCCTGTAACCTCAGTATATGTGTGTATCTCCACAGGCAGATTTTTTTTCTGAGTACCAAACACTGAGCCCCTTATGCACCACATAAAGGCCCCTGGCTTGAGCAAGCCTGGGGACTTTTTATAGCTTATACACCGAGAAGAGTGTTTTTGCAATTCTCACCAAGGGGCCACATCGGACAGGGAACTCAGAAGCTGGTTAAGATCCACCAGAACTAGATTTCCTTAGGGTTTCTCAGGAGTTTTTCTAGCTAGGCACACTAGAACAGGAAGTCCAGCTCAGTTTCATCATCAGCCCCATTATTAAAGGCACTACTGGGGATATTTTTTCTCAGGTTCAAACTGTACTGTCTTCCCTCAGGGTTGATTCCATAAATGTCCTCGAATTAAGAGTCATTCCAGAAATGTCCTCAAATTAAGAGTTGTTCTGTCTCCAGACTCCTGGACCCTTTGCTGAACAGGGAATGTTGGGTTCATGTATACATCATGTGGAGGCGTTCAGACACTTCTCCTCTCCTCTTCTTCCTCTGTCTTCAGGGTGGTATTCCCTCAGCGGAAGATGGACATGAAGGCAAATGAGGTCGTCTTTAAGAAGTATATTGTGAGCATGGAGAGGTTTTACTTCGGACCACTGCTTTGTGGGAAATCAAGAGATAAGTAAGTGTTCCATTATTTCAAAGCAGATTTCAGACCCCTGGGTTGGACCCATGAAGAGTACAAGCCAGGGTTCCTATGTATTAATAGTAGATCCAGCTCTTACTGACATTGCCTCAGGTAGCCCTGCACCAGAGATCAGGAGAAGTGGGTTCTCATGCCCCAAGTTTCTGCTAAGCTCTCAAGTGATTGAGGATGCTGTTTTCCCAGATGGGGTGGCCTGGAGGAAGACTCAGTTTGGGTAGGGGAAGGGTAGAATGTAGAGTTTACTTGGGGATGTGTTCAGTTTGAGATGCTTGAGAGATACAGCTAGAAGCCACAGAAAGCAGGGCATAGCCTATACAGTTTTGGTTCTCAGAGGAGAGTCTGTTTCAAGACAAAAAAAATGCCACGGGTCTGATGCGATCACCTAAATGAGAGCACACAGTAAGGCAAGAAGGACTGTGGATGAAGCCCTGTAGAATTCCAGCACTCACAAGAGGTAAGAGGGCAGGGGCTGCTGGTGGAAACCAGGAGAGCATGGTGTCCTGGAGCCATGAGAAGAGGGCGGGGCCATCCATGTTGATTGTGGCAGGGAGGGTGGAAAGGTGATGACATTAGCGTCCATGGGCTTAACAACACGGAAGTCATAGGACCCTCTCAGGGGATTTCTGAGGATGAAACCCAAGTAAAGTGAGTTGAGGAGTGAGTGGGAGGTGAGAGAATAGAGACAGAGTGTGGAGATGGTTCTTTGGAAAAGCTTGACTGTAGAGGGAGATGGAGGCAGCTGAGGACAGAAGGGAGACCTGGAATGCAGGGAAAGGCTGTTCGTTCACTCTTGTTCTTACGATGTTTAGATGTCAGGGCGGGGAGTAGGGAGGAGGAAGCTACAGTTTCCAGAGAAAGTCAGGGTGGTGAGTGGTGCAGCTCCTGAAACAACACGAGAGGTGGAGATGCTGGCTTTGCCGGGAAGAGGGGCCATCATCACATCGGAGGAAGGCGAGATGGCTTCAGGTGGAGGCAGGGTCACGGATTTGGCTGGAATGGTGAGGAGGTTCCCGTGCAACCATTTTCTCCATAGTGAATGATGTGAGGTCATCCCTAACAGTGAGGCAAGTGGAAAGAAGTTTAAAATGTTGGGAAAATTGAGAAGGTATGAAACAGGTTTTGTGCAAAGTAGGAGAGGGAGAATAATAGAGAAATAGATTAAGATTATCTGGCAGAACTGGGGGCCCAGCTAAGGTCAATGGTCATAAATATTTAGTGATACAAGTTTTATTTTTTAGTCATATATAAGTTGCTTATTATATAGGCAGGAAGGTGAGACCAAAAACAGAACCAGGATCTCAATCATGTCTTAATTCCATCTAGTATTTATTGTGATAAGTGGCGAATGATTATTTCTATGCTTACTTGGTGAAACTATGAGCCAAGTTAGTTCTCCATTCCCTTCATAACCTCCTGTTTATTTCCTAAGATATTGGACTAGAAAATGAAGTTGAAGAGAGTTGACTGTTGATGGAGAGGCTCCTTAAGTCCCAGTAGAAAGACTTAGACAAGAAAAGGGGTGGGAGTCAGATTGCTAAACATGATGTACATCCATCAGCAGCCAGAGATGGGATTCAGGGAAATGATGGCTGGTTCAGAGAGGCCTGTGTTCAGAGCAGCATTGGAATTAACCAGGGTATGAGGCCAGACAGCAGTGATCCAGGAGGGCAATTACAGTGGTCCCTAAACGAGTATCATTTATCTTTTAAGTCTTGCTGAGCCTCAACATCCTCATCTGCAGAATGGGAAAATAATAGCACCTACTGCACAGTTTTGGAAAGACCGAACTGGAGAGTACACATGTAACTTTTAGCAAAGTGCTTGGTGGTGATAATAAACAGTGAGATGTGAAGGCCACCACCTCTCTGGCAGTTACACAGAGAAAGCTCTGTCTCTCGGATTTAATCTCTGCCATGCCTTCTCCTTCCTTCCTCCATTGTAGACTGTCCAGCGAGCTCTTCAGACTGTGGGCACAGGGGTGCCATGCTTTCCTGACCTGTGCTATAACCTCCAGTGATGTGTGTGTCCGTTGATGTTCCCTGTGCCTTCTCTGGCTGCTTTTCTGTTTGGTACCATTAACTGGGCAGTTTCCAGTGCTTACAGTGCTCCACTCAGTGGGTCTCTCCCTAAAGTACTAGGGAACAGAAACGGCCTTGAACAGTGAGCAGTGTCAAATGCATCTATGTCGAAACAGTAGCATCCTGTGTGAGTGTAGGAGAAGGTGGTAAATGAGGTCTTCTCTAAGATATGAAATAACAGGTTACTCAACGATCATCTCTTGGAAGCATAAGCACTGGGAAGGATAGAGCTACAGATTTCTTTGTTAGAAATCTTTGCCATAGTAACAACTGCCATTTATTGGGCATTTGTTATCTGCAGCTGTCCTCAGAGCATTGGGTGCTCTATCTTGATATCAAGAGTATCAAATATACTCGTGATATTTCATTTGATACTTGAAATCCTAAGAGTTTTTATCATCCCATCTTAAAGATGAGACCAAGGTTTTAGCAGTGAGGTCACAGCTGCAAGTCTTCACCGTAAGGTTTGTGTCCGTAGCCTTCATGCCACTGCCTCTGTGTAGCCACTGTATCCTTTGAAATCACCTTGCACCTCACAGTCTACTTTTCCACCTGAATTCTCAGCCAGTCCTCACATCCACATCCCTAATTTTTGTTCACTTCCAGGTACAAGTCCTCCTTGTTCCCAGGCAACATGGAGACACTGACAATCCTGAACAGCTCCCCAGTGGTCGTGGAGGTGTTCTTCTGTTTTCAGAATGACATCAAAGCAAACACCTACTTCCTGGAGCCCATCAACATGATTCTGAAACCCAATGAGAAGCAGGTACAGTCACGTGGAAACCAGTCTACCAGGGCAAGGCTTTCCTTTGAAGTTTGAGGCCTTGGCATCCTGGATATAAATGTGCTTTGTTTTGACTCTCCCATTAGATGCTGAATGTATGGGCCTACCCTACTGCAGTCGGTGTCTTTGAAGACAGCATTGTCTGCTGCGTCAAGGAGAACCCCGAGCCAGCTGTCTTCAAGTTAAGCTGCCAGGGTGTCCGCCCAGAACTGGAGCTGGATCCCAGACAATTGCATTTTGACCGGCTCCTGCTGCACAGGTCAGAGTTCTAGATGATTCCAGGACTGGAATGAAATTTAAAGAACATTTAGTTCTAAAGTGACCAATTCATCCTGATCTGCCTGGGACCTGCCTGGTTTTAGTGTTGAAAGTCCTCCATCCTGGGAGACTTCTGGTCCTGTGCAAATCAGGATGGGTGGTAACCCTCTGAGTTCATAGGTTGTCAGCCTGGGTTCAGTGAATGGACTGCAGGCTGTTTAAGGACTTCTCTAAGATCAGCTGCCAAAGTGTGTGCATATTTGTGTTTTTTTCAGAAGGGCTAGCTTGTTTTCAGATTTTCAGTCCATTACCGTAAAAGGTTAAGAATATTGGCTCTAGAAATTTAGAGGACAAGCAGAAAACACTAGACTAGACCTAGACTTATGTAATCGTTCATGGAACTTGTATTATTCTAAATAGAGAATGTTTATTTCTGAGGCAGCTGGGTGAGTATATTTATTCATGTATCCTGAATTCCCTGATCATCACAGGTAGGCCCCGTTCCCTGCAATAAATAATAATAAACTGGTATGAATTGAAATAACCAGAAGTGTTTCTTCTGACCTGCCATAATAAATCAAAATTGTTTGAAACTGACAGAATTTCCCTTGGTCTCTGCAGAAAAGAGTCCAAGGCAGTTCTTCTCCGCAACATCACATTCCTGCCCCTGGCCTGGAGGATCACCAGCCTGGAGCACCTGGGTGAAGACTTCACCGTGTCTACCATGCAGGGGATCATAGCCCCCAAGTCTGAGTATAGCCTTCAGGTGCACTTCCAGCCCTCCAAACCTGTCAACGTCAAGAAGGCGATCCGGTTGGAGGTGAGGCTTCATATGTCTTCAGACCTGGTCACCAAAATGTGTACACACTGGGTTCGCTGACACCCACACTAGCAACTCACAGACATACCAAGGCAATTCTCCACGTTACATGCTCCCATCTAATCTATGTTTGACAACCCACAACGTCCTGCTCTGCTTCTCTTCCCAAGTTATATTCCTTCAACATCCACATGAGGAAATGCCTTGCTTTTTGGTCACTCTGAAAAGCACTCTGGTGAACTTTATTTGATTTCTGTACCTCTTAAATTGTCCTTATTTTCCCCAATTACAAAATTTAATCCCTGCCTCTTCCCCTGCCATCCAGTAGAGTAGCAAAGGAAATAGGATGCTTTGGGTACTTGGTCTCTATCAATAGAGAAGAACTATAAATTCTGGATCTGACAACCCAAGTTCTTTGTCTTACCTTCCCCTCCTGCTGCCAGCCCTTCTTTTCATCTCTGTCAGAGGCCTCGCCTCACAAGAAAGAAGGTGAACTCAAGCAATCCAATTTGTTCCGTGAAACATTGGCAGAATGCTTGATGAAAGGAAAGATGGAAACTCTGAATTAAAACTTGAGTTCAATGACAGCTACAGATTTCCCCCCTGGCACCTTAATAAGACACCAGCCGTGGAGAGCTGGCCACTTAGCTTTCCAGCTTGAGGCTTCAGCAGAGAGGCAGGTGGTCTCCAGGCAGATATAAAGAGCCACACCCACTGCCCAGTGGCTCTTCCCCTTGAAACACAGACCCTTTACTGCCCCATCATCAGTCTCAAGAGTCAACAATCAGATCCAGCTAAAGACTGACACCAGTTCAGATGTTCTTCAGGACAGTGAGGGAGGTACCACCATCAGGGATGACAACAGAGGGGACAGCAATCAGGAGAGGTACCACCATCAGGGACAATAGAGGAGACAGAAATCAGCTGGAGGCTAGGAGTCTTGCTTTTATTTATTTTTTTAACTTTTCCAGCTTTAATAGTAGTGATGTTCATTTTCTTTAATCTGAAATTTCCAAAAGAGAGACATTGAGCACTCATTTTATATGAAAAATATGGCACTTTTATCATAGGTTGAATCAGAAATAAAGAGCAAAGCAGTTCAGATTTATAAAATGGTTAAAGCAATTTAGAATATAAAAGATTTTCATTTCAACTGTCAGAAAAATGCTCTTCAGGTTTATTTGACTTAAAAGTTCAAAGAAGACTTTCCTACTGTGTATACTCACACCCCAAACTTCGGTAAGGTAGTGCCAGGGATACAGATTATTGAAACCCCATGAGTAGACAAGATGGAAAATGTCGTCCCTCTTCCTCATCCTTTTATTGATTGCCTACTCCAGCCCTCCCCCAAAGGATGTTACAAAGAACACTCAGCCTACACAAATGCTCAGTAAACAAAGACTAAATACATTGCAAAAATGTTTCTTACCATAGCCCCTTCTACATGATCCCCTCCTGCAGGTTCTTTAGTTTCAGACTCCCAAGAACCCTGCGGGTCTTGCCCTCACTAAAGAAGGTCTCTTACCCTGACAGGTTTTAGACGCAGACAACCTCGTTGGTGTCGTTCAGATTGAAAACATCCTGATCTTTGCCGAGTCCTATGACGTTGCCTTAGACATCACCTTCCCCAAAGGTCTGTTGACCCCTCCAAAGAAAGGGTATTTAGAGGTCACATCTTTTAGGGTAGTGTGTTTCCTGTGTAGAGAAAGACCAGTGATTATTGGAGAGAAAGGTGGAATTGAGGTAAATAGTGAGCAGGTAAACTCAAGTGATGTTAGCAGTGTTACTATAAATATTAATCTCTCCAACTGGAGACAATAATGGGGTGGTCAAAATTTAAAATTTGAAGAGTTCTTTTCTGAGCAGTCATCTGAGAGTGAGTTCTTATCTGCCTGCTTATGTTTCTTTTCTGTCACCACCCTAACAAATTACGACGAACTTTGTGGCTTAAAACAATACAAATCTATTATCTTACAGTTCTGTAGGTCAGCAGTCCAAAATGGCTCTCCCTCGGCTAAAACTAGAGTGTTGCAGGGCTACTGTCCCTACTGAAGCCTTTGAGGGAGAACCCATTTCCTTGCTTTTTCCACCTTCTGGGAGCCACACACATCCCTCAGCTCTTGGTCCCCTTCCTCCCTCATCAAAGCCAGCAATGTTGGGTCCAGTCCTTCTCACACTGCCATCTCTCTGGTTCTCCCACTTCCGTCTCTCTCTTCTGCCTTTATGAACCATTGTGATTACTTGGGGTCCCCCCAGAGACTCCAGGAAATTCTCCCTTATTTTAAAGACAGATGATTGCCAGTCTTGATTCCATCTAATACCTTAATCCCCCTTTGCCACGTAAACTGGCATGTTTACAGGTTCTTGGTATTAGGACATGGGCATCTTTGATGGGGGAGGTGCCAGGCCTTATTCTGCCTACCACACTGCCCCAACACCCAGGTTAAGGCCTCCTTTCTCTGATAGGTCTCCTACTCAGCATGACTCATAGAATGTTAGAGCTACATGTTTGCCTTGATGTCATTGGTCTTACGTACAGCATTATTTATTGCAGCATTATTTATAATAATGGAAGATTAGGAATACCCTAAGTGTCTATCTGTAATGGAATATTATTATAGTAGGAATAATATTGTAAATTATGAAATAGCCATATCATAGTATATTGTACAGCCATTAATACCACATGGGGAGATTTTAGTTACATAGGGAAATGATTATGAAGTAATACAAAGTATAACAATATGAATTTATGCATCATGTCCCAACTCTGTACATTATACACGTGATTCAAAAGATTTTTTTTAAACACTGGGAGTTTTAGCTAATGAGAGACATGAAAGGAAGAACAGCCCTAAGGTGGAAGCTAGAGGGAGCCGCCCGGTTGAACTGAGTACAGGAGGTGTGTCTGTTGTTTGTTTGCTAAGACTCATTTCCAAGAAGTTTTTCTAGCCACAATGTTTTCAAAAAACAGATTCTCTGAAGTTGTCACCATCGATTCTCCATGTGAACTTCGATAGGAAGTTCCCTTGATTCTTGCTGCCATGCTCACTCACCCCTTGCCACCCTGACCCCTGCCTTCTTCAGGAGCTGAAGGAGGCCTTGACTTGGGGATTGTGAAGGTCATGGAGGAGGTGAAGCAGCCCCTGCAGCTGAAGAACCGTGGGAAATATGAGATCATGTTCAGGTAACCTAAAAATTATCGAGCATACGGTCGTCCACATCCTCTCACGGCGAGAGGAGTGTTGCCTGAGAGAGTTTTTTTAAAAAGTCGATCAAGGAAATCCTAAGAACCATCTCTGCTGTTAGCCTCTCTTAGCTTCAAATGAATGGAGTCCCAGCTGCTCTGCAGGTTGAGCCACAGGGGCCTGGGGGCGGGGAAGAGCCTGGCCCGGAGGTTGGAGGAGGAGATACTGGGGTTGGGGGAGGTCTTGGGGATTGAGAGGGAGACTGGAGAGGGGGGCCCTGCCCTCACGCCATCCTGCCCGCCTTCCAGCTCCGCTCTGTTTCACAAGCTGAAGGTCTACATAAGATTTCACGTTAACAAGGGGTTGTCCATTTTTCTTTGTTAATGCTAAGAACTATTGTATTATAGATTCCAAAAGACAGTCTGGTGGAAGAGAGCGCCAGCTTGTGCTCATCTTGAGATTAAAAATAAAACCCTAAATAAGGAAGGCTCCTCAAGGAGGAAGAAGAGGCTCTGGGGCAGGGAGGGAGGAGGTCCTCAGGCAGCGCCAGCACCCGCAGCTGGTTGATGTTATGGAAGGTCGTCCTTCTCCCAGAAGAATTTGAAGTTGATAAAGGGACTTCCCCGCCACGCAGACTTAATCGGAACTCCGTATATTCATGAGCGTTTCATTTCAGTTCAAAGAAGGCCGAAACTAGAGAGGTCCCATCTCAGTACTGCTGTTTCTTAGAACTAGAAAATGAAATAAATTAATATAAATAAGTGCTAAACAAACCTAGAAGAAAGCCACAGTCACTTTGAAATTAGCACTAAATGAAATCTTGCCCGTTATGAGTTTTATTTTATAGATAATGATGGGTGTTAGCCCTGCTCTTTTAGGCTGCATGGAACAGTCTCCCTCGAGTTGGAGCAGGTGATCAGGGTTCACTGAAAGGATGTGCAGGGAGGTGAGGCAGCTCAGGCAGCATGCACGCTGCAGTGAAGGGCCAGATCTCCTGGAGTGAGCATGAGAATGATATGTCGGTCCCCATGGCAACTCCAGGAGTCTCGCCTCAGCTTAGGTTTCTGGCTTCAGCTCCAACCCCCAAGCTTTTCTCTGCGGCCTCTCATCTCACCTGCATTGGGCCAGGGCTGCGCTTCTGAATACCTCGGTTGCGTGACTTCTGCTCCTGCCCTTTCTGTCCTTCCTTAGATCCCCCAGCTTCTGCATCACTGTTCCCTCTATGGCTACTGCATTCAGTCTTAGAGCAAGGAGGGAGACAGAGAGAGAGGGAGACAGAGAGGCAGGGAGAGGGAGAAATGAATTGATTTGGTCCTTATCCAATATCACATGTTCCTATTAGACAGAGATCTCCTGCAAGGACATCTCTTAACCACGGGCTGGTGATGGCTATCTTTGCCTTAAGCCTCAGTGCCTGGCCTGGTCAATCCTGGCTAAGGAGTGGTCACGGAGTACAGACCACAATGAACACTGCTAGGCCCAGCAGTTAAACAGGGCTGGGGACGTGGCAGGCACTTAGCAGTCTAAAGTCTCATCTCTGGTGTCTTGAGCTCCCTAGATAATGACTAAAACTGACTTTTTCTTCTTGTCACTCAGCTTTTCTGTGGACTCCTTAGGGATTTCAGCAACCAATATAAGTTCCATGATCACAGTCCAACCCAAGAAAGGCTCACTGACCACGACAGAAAAGCCCACAAATGTCCAGGTGCTCTTCCGTGCAAAAAAGGAAGTGAAAATCGAGCACCAACCAGTTCTACGCTGTCAGGTAAGAGAGCTTGAAGGGATGACTCACACGGTGGCAGGTGGCAGGTGGCAGGTGCCAAAATGAAGCTTATGTAGTCTGACCCACGCCCTGAGGGGAAAAGGAAGGGCTGACCTGGTGGCCACCAGAAAGGATTCACCAGGGCTTGGGGATCCACAGGCACAGATAGGTCAGGTGGGAGGCATTCAGAGTCATCAGAAATGGAAGCTCCAGAGAAGAAATGTGGCCCGCGGTCTTTGGAAGAGACCAGACCAAAGACAGCGAGGCTGAGTTCAGTCATCAAGTGCAAAAGAAAAGGGGGAAGTGAAAATAGGAGGCAGAGTTGGTGCATGTTGACCCATAGCTGGTACACAGTAAGGTTCATGGTAGCATTTACTCTTATTATCAATGCAATAATATAAAGCTGAGAAGGCAATGGCATCCCACTCCAGTACTCTTCTTGCCTGGAGAATCTCAGGGATGGCAGAGCCTGGTGGGCTGCCGTCTATGGGGGTCGCACAGAGTCGGACATGACTGAAGCGACTTAGCAGTAGCAGCAGCAATAATATAAAGAGAATAAAGAATGTGGCTTCGTGTCAATGAAGAAAATAAGGAATGGAGTAGACAGCCATAGAAATTATGCTGGCAACTGTTATTCTGGTAGCTGACATCTTCCCAATCTGTCTTCCCTTTCTAGATTATTGAGCCTAGTATCTCAGAAGGAGGTGAAATTATTGCCAGCATCCCGATTAAGTTTTCTGTGACTGCGGTGTTCTCCAAATACAACATCAGCCCCTCGTCCATCATCAACTTCGGGGCTTTGATCTATGGCACTCGTAAAAGCGCTGCCTTCACCATAGAAAATCGAGGCATGATGGAATTCAAGTATGCCCTGTATAGGCTGACAGGGGAGAACCCCCTTCATCAGAAGAAAGTGTAAGACAAGTATTTACTTAATTCAAAACATCCCCTGGTTAATTGGTGCTTTTTATTCTCCCATGAGCTTTCATATATTTTATCTAAACTCATCCACCCAATCCCCCTTCGTGGGTGAGGTTACTAAGGTTTAGAAATGGCTCATCCAAGATTATCAAAAAAATCACCAGTGAATCTCAGTTCTGAACCCACATCTCTGACTCCAAACTTCACATGCTTTTCAACTGCTGTCTAATATGCAATACACTTTAATTGAACAAATGTAAAGTCTTCTGCATGGGATTGTGTCTGTTGTCTGGATGCTCCTAGTATGCTACGTTACTTACCAGTAAGTCACTGCCTGTCTGTCATTCTGTAGAAGTCAAGGGATGATTATAACAGCAGGCTAAATCAAAAGAAATCATATTAATGGCTGTGTTTCATGATGAAGGTTGGCAAAGAGTACCCTAGAAATTTGGACTAGAGAAAGGCTGGTGAGGCCTTCACCTTCCTGGGACTGTCTTTACCTTGTCCCCATGAAGACACCTAATCACTATAACTAACTTAATAACTGTTCCAACAAAGAACTTTAATTTTCACAAAGTGGTTGTCAACCGACTAACCAAAACAGTTCATGTTTTTGAGTGCTTTTGGCTTTGATTTGATTGTCATATTCTTTTTTTTTTTGACAAATTAGGGACTATTTTTACCAATTCCCAGGCACTTTGTCTTAACTTTCTAATGAATTGCCTTTCTCAATAGTCATTTAAGACTGACTTTCGAATTAATTGTTTTAAATCAGACACACAGCTTTACATTGTTTGTAATCATTTCATATTTTGGTGGATCTCCTCTTCCATTTGGGCAAACATTTACACTTATTATTTACTTGCAGTAATTTTAGTGTCCTTATGAGTCATATTTAATATGTATAATTTCTGCATACTTTTCTCACACTTGTTAAATGAGTTGGGCTGTTAATAAATAAGCTGACTATGCTCCCTGATGCCCTCTGGGCAAGGAAAGACCCTTTCCTCCATTCCAAAAAGAAGGGACCTTGCAAGCAAGCAGGTAGGTGGTATTTTATGATCACCCCACCCTGAGGGTGTATTCCCACTTCTTTAATCAGAGCCACCCATGTTAGACATGCAAGATCCCGGGAAAGTGAGAGCTTCTACAAGGCTGGACCTTCCAAAGCAACCAAGTTCTCTGACTCTGTTCAGAAAGACGTGAACGTCACAAGCCAGGTGAGCACCCTTTTCTTTGCTCAACAGAAACCCAATAAGGCCTCCTGCAAACTAGTTCTTTCAACAGATACCTCCCTAGGATACCAGGATTTGAATTTTGAATATTCCTACTATGGCAGGAACATTAACTAGTTATAATGAAACTGTCACTTTCATATTAAAATAAAGAATTATGACTTTTAATTTGGATATCCTCTTTTGGTTTATAACCTTCATTGGTTCCTCATTGTTTTACAGTTAGTGTCTACTCTTCATAAGTATTTTAATCAAGAATCTTTTGTTGTACTTCCCTGGTGGTGAAGTGGATAAGAATCCCCCTGCCAATGCAGAGGGCAAGGGTACAAACCCTGGTCCAGGAAGATTCCACATGCTGCAGAGCAATTAGGCCTGTGCACCACAACTACTGAGGTTGTGTGCTGCAATTACCAAAACCCATGCACCCAGAGCCTGTACTCTGCAACAGGAGAAGCCACTACAACGAGAAAGCCGCACGCTGCAACTAAGAGTAGCCCCTGCTCACTGCAACTTGAGAAAGCTCGCACAAAGCAACAAAGACACAGCACAGCCAGAAATAAAGTTAAAAAAGAATCATTTGTTGATACAAAACAGAAGCCCATTCAGATTAGCTTAAATAAAAGGAGATATGAAGACTTTTACTTCTGGTAATATGAAGTAGATGATTTTTCCCTATTCTTACAAATAAGTACAACTAAAAGCCATGAACGTTATGTATAAAACAAACATAGAAGACTGAGAAACGGAGAGAAAAAAACATCACACCAGCTAAGGTTCTTGGGACCCAATAGACATCACAATGATGAGTTCCCTGAGATTTCTTTTTACTTTGTACTTCTCAGATTTGGTACTGAGGGAGCCAGCAATCCAGAAATATCAGCAAGCACAGACCAAAAGCCTGCTCTCACTAGCCAAAGAACCAGGAAAAGGGTAGTGTAGCAAGACAGGAGTGTTCAATATGAGTCAAACATGACAGAGAAATCTGTGGTCCTACACCACATATTTCAAGAAAAGACCCACAGGGAACCTAGACTTCTCACTCGATCCAGGCTGTAATGAGGACAAAGTGATGTCCAAGAGCACTCAGCAGAGAGCCAGACGTTCATTACCCACCACCACCTCTGCCATGGTCAACAGAGACACCAACTGGGGAGCCTTGACTTCCATTCCAACCCTGTGGAGATGAGCTGCCCTTCCCCTCCCCCCAGTGGACCTCCTACTCTGTGGAATGAGCAGGACAGTAATGAGATACTATTACCCTTCCCCACCGAGGGTGATACTGGTCTAAGACTAGTGGGGAACTGGAACTCCCACCCTTGCCTGGCAGCAGTAAAAAGTCCCGTGTGGAATCTGGACTACTGTCCCCAGCCGAGGAGTGTCAGAGACAGCCAGCCCAAAGAGAAGTTTAGTAGGATCCAGAGTCTCATATTATATCCAAAATGTCCAGGTTTCCACTGAAAATCACTTAGCATATTAAGAACCTGGAAGATCTCAAACTAAGTGAAAATAGATAAGCAATAGATGCCAACACTGAGATGACCAAAATGTTAGAGTTATATGACAAAGATGGTAAAGCAACCAACATAAAAATGCTTCAAAACACAATTACAATAGGACAAAAAAAGGAAGGAAGCTCCTAAGACCAAGAGGAGTGCATGATAACATCCCACGTTTTGAGCAGATTCTGTGCCCGTTGCTTTGTTAACTGCTTCTTGCACATTCTTTCATTGACGCCTCCGGTGGTCTCAGGATAAAGGCTTTAGCTCCATTTTCTGGATAAACTAAGACTCAGAGAAGTCACTTGACCAAGGTCCAACAGTCAATACACAGGAGGGTTTGAAGGCTGCGATTCAAACCCAGGACTATCTGACTCAAAAGTCTATACTCTTAAGCCCTGCCCCTCTGCTGGGAACTTCCCATCTGGGTAAGTGTTGTACTATGTGGAAATGTGTCTGTTTCCTTAAACCCCTTCTTACCCATGATTGTTCAGAAGGAATATATATTGAAAGAAGCGCTGAGAGAGCCTGTTCCTGAAGGACTGCCTCCCCAGGCCCTCCCTGCCTCCAGGAGCACAGCTGGGGCCCAGAGAGAGCTTGTGGGGAGGGCCTCCCACCCCCGCCACCCAGTCCCTCTTGACACCATCTCATGACTCTGGTGGAAGGGCTCAGACCCTGCCACTTACTCTGCCTCCGCCCCTCCTTGCAGGCTCGCCTCACCCACGGCATGTTCACCGTGTACCCTGGGTTTGGCACCATCCCTTCCGGAGGGTCGCAGGTCATCACTGTCGACTGCGTGGCTGACCCTGTGGGAAGATGTGAGGAGTTCATAGCAATTGATATCTCTGACCGAGATCCAAGAGACCAGCCCGCTGGCATCCCATACAGCCTGCTGGCTGAAGCCTGTCAGCCAGGTACTGAGCGCTCAGATGGGGCAGCACCCGTTAAAAGACCTTCCTCTGTAACAGACCCCTCCCCCTGCAGGCACCTAATAGACCTTGCTGGGCTTCTTCCTTTGGGACCTTAGAACTTCCTGTGGTGTCTTCAGCCATATTCTTCCTTAAAGACTTACAGGACATGTGCACACCTAGAAGAGGATATGCAGCTTTAAACTCCAGGTCTTCCTGAGTTTAGCCCAGGATTCTCAGATGGGCAGTGTTATCTGGGAATCATGGTGTGATGGGGTGTGGCACAGGGTGACCCAGGAATACTGAATCCTGCTCATCCTAGATCTTGCTGGGTTCGAGGGGCCAGGCCACTCCCTGTGCAAATGTGCACAGAGAACAATGGTCAGTGACAGGGCAAGTTTGGAGCACAGAGACAGCTCCTCTTGCTTTGGTTCTAGGTCGCCCGCAAACTTGCACCAAAGTGAGCCGAATGCCTCCTGCTTTCCTCAGCTCACCCCAGCTCTCATCCTCCTTTCCACTGGAAGGAGAAGGTGGTTGGAGTCTGGAGACCAGCAAAAGCAGTCCAAAAAGGAAGAGAAGATAGAATTTGTCCCACCCCTCACACTCCTTTGTGTGAATCCCCCGTCTCTGCCCTGTGATTGTCCTTTGTCGGAGTCTAAATCTCCGAGTTAGGGATTACAGAGAGTAGAAACCGGGCACTTAGGCTCCATCTCACAGTCTTCCCTCCACTCCCCAGCCTTTGTGACTGACAACAACAGCTTGATATTTGAGGAGCACCAGCTCTGTAGCAGCGCCAACCTCTACAGCATCCTGCAGACCGTAGAGAGCGGGGGCTTGTATGTGGAGAATGAGAACAAGTTCATCTTCTGCAACGTCCTGGTGGGCCATCAGGCCAAGGCTCGGTTCAAGATCTGCAACGTGGGAAAGATCGCCTGTGACGTGAACATTGTGGTTAAGCCCATCTCCAGCAAGGTAAGCAGCCCCAGTCCACCTGGTCCTGGTCCACCGTGGTTGGCGTAAAGCCAGGGCAGGAGCTCTTGGAAACCCCTGCTGTGGAGCCTGTATCTCTAGTGGGAATTTTCTGGCTCTCAGCCTCCCTGGAAGTTATGAGGGGACATACGTGTGTCCCAGTGGATGTCTCCTCTGGGTACCTTGTGATAAACGGGTTCACGTGACAGAGAGGAGTACTCCTCCATCAGACACTCGCAGAGTCTACGGGACAGAGCACTGTGGGGAGAGCCAAAATGTAGTGCCAGCTCTGGCAGGCTGCTCAAGGAGCACATTGGGCTGGCGAAAGAGGTTTGGGAGATGTCACTCTATAAAGTGTAAGATGAGGTGAGCATTTATTGAGCTCCTGCTGTATTCTGAGCACTGTGCTGATGCTCGTTTATCTCATTTCACCCTCAGAAGTTTGTATTATCAGATTTTGTATTATTCTCCCCATTTTATAGTTAGGAAAATTGAGACTCAAAAATGCTGAATTTTTCCCCCAGGTCCCAGTGTCTAGGGATATATCAGTTCAGTTCAGTCGCTCAGTTGTGTCTGACTCTTTGCGACCCCATGAATCACAGCACGCCTGGCCTCCCTGTCCATCACCAACTCCCGGAGTCTACCCAAACCCATGTACATCGAGTCGGTGATGCCATCCAACCATCTCATCTTCTGTCGTCCCCTTCTCCTCCTGCCCCCAATCCTTCCCAGCATTAGGGTTTTTCTAATGAGTCAACTCTTCACATGAGGTGGCCAAAGTATTGGAGTTTCAGCTTCAACATCAGACCTTCCAATGAACACCCAGGATTGATCTCCTTTAGGATGGATTGATTGGATCTCCTTGCAGTCCAAGGGACTCTCAAGAGTCTTCTCCAATACCACAGTTCAAAAGCATCAATTCTTCAGCCCTCAGCTTTCTTCACCATCCAACTCTCACATCCATACATGACCACTGGAAAAACCATAGCCTTGACTAGACGGACCTTTGTTGGCAGAGTAATGTTTCTGCTCTTAAATATGCTATCTAGGTTGGCCATAACCTTCCTTCCAAGGAGTAAGCGTCTTTTAATTTTATGGCTGCAATCACCATCAGCAGTGATTTTGGAGCCCCAAAAAATAAAGTCTGACACTGTTTCCACTGTTTCCCCATCTATTTCCCATGGAGTGATGGGACCAGATGCCATGATCTTAGTTTTCTGAACGTTGAGCTTTAAGCCAACTTTTTCACTCTCCTCCTTCACCTTCATCAAGAGGCTCTTTAGTTCTTCTTCACTTTCTGCCATAAGGGTGGTGTCATCCGCATATCTGAGGTTATTGATATTTCTCCCGGCAATCTTGATTCCAGCTTGTGTTTCTTCCAGCCCAGCATTTCTCATGATGTACTCTACATATAAGTTAAATAAGCAGGGTGACAATATACAGCCTTGACGTACTCCTTTTCCTATTTGGAACCAGTCTCTGGTTCCATGTCCAGTTCTAACTGTTGCTTCCTGACCTGCATACAGGTTTCTCAAGAGACAGGTCAGATGGTCTGGTATTCCCATCTCTTTCAGAATTTTCCACAGTTTATTGTGATCCACACAGTCAAAGGCTTTGGCATAGTCAATAAAGCAGAAATAGATGTTTTTCTGGAACTCTCTTGCTTTTTCGATGATCCATCGGATATTGGCAATTTGATCTCTGGTTCCTCTGCCTTTTCTAAAACCAGCTTGAACATCTAGAAGTTCACAGTTCACGTATTGCTGAAGCCTGGCTTGGAGAATTTTGAGCATTACTTTACTCACACTTTACACAATTGCAGTGCACTTTACACAATTGCAATTGTGCAGTAGTTTGAGTATTATTTGGCATTGCCTTTCTTTGGGATTGGAATGAAAACTGAACTTTTCCAGTCCTGTGGCCACTGCTGTGTTTTCCATATTTGCTGGCATATCGAGTACAGCGCTTTCACAGCATCATCTTTGAGGATTTGAAATAGCTCAACTGGAATTCCATCACCTCCACTAGCTTTGTTCGTAGTGATGCTTTCTAAGGCCCACTTGACTTCACATTCCAGGATGTCTGGCTCTAGGTGAGTGATCACACCAAGCTTCATCTGCTTAGTAGCAGAAGTGAAAATTGCTCAGTCCTGTCTGACCCTTTGTGACCCCCTGGACTGTAGCCCACCAAACTCCTCTGTCCATGGGATTCTCCAGGCAAGAATACCGGAGTGGGTTGCCATGCCCTTCTCCAAGGGATTTTCCTGACCCAGGCATCAAACCCAGGTCTGCTGCATTGCAGGCAAATTCTTTACCATCTGAGTCAATACCAGGTAGAAAATAAGTGTCTATCTTGGGCTCTGCCAGACCAAAACTGCCTTCTCTCTCTGAGTCAGACTGCACTGAGACACTGTTTCCTTGCTGTGGAACAGAAAATTCAGGAAACCAAAAGAAAGGGCTGAGTCAGTGGGTTTCACTCCCTGTTAATTTCCAATCAGTGTGCAGCAAACACTGCCTAGTGTCTCTCTAGCCAGAGGTAGAGTCTTGGCCCAGGTGGTCCTTGTGTCCCAGAGTCACATGAGAGTGAGTTCTCACAGCTGACAGTGGTGGGGAGGTAGCCTAGAGGATTGACCTAGCCTAGAGCTGACAGTAGTGTGCATTCTCGGGGGACCATCACTGCAGAGGGCCAGGGGTTGAGAGACTCTCATCACTTTCTGACCTTCTTGGGACAGGAAAGGGCAGCTTTCTCCCTATTCCCTTGCTAAAAACATAAGAAATAAGCAAGCCTGGCTTCTAAACAAAGATAGGTTTTTAACAGGGATCTGCAGACATTATGTTGTCCTCCTCTGTTTTTTTCTTTTTTTACGTGAAGCAAAATTTTAATTTCTGGCTCTTACAAGACCTTTTACGGTAACTCAAAAATAAAGGGATGTAACAAGTCTTATCATTCCAATCTACCCCATGTAACTAATTAGTTACCCAGACACCAGTTCCTCTATATTTCTTCCACCCCTTTGGGAAAATGGACTACAGAGAAACCTAGCACCTCTCGAGCAGTTCCATTCATTCCATGAATCAGTAGGCACTGATGTGCTTCACCTTCTAGCCCGGGCTTCAGAGGTCACACCATATTAACCTTTGGTGATGGGTGCATCCCTAACTGAATCTGCCCTCACATGGCCTCAGGGGCCCAGTGACCGAGGCCCACAGTTTTCCAGACAAATGCATGCTGTCGTCCTTCCTTAATTTGCAGATTATCCTTTGGAAAGAGCAAAGAAATTATGCTCTCAGCTTAAGAGCAAGAAGGAATAGTCAGTCTTGAATCCCACCTGCCTCCCGTGAGAATAAAAAATCCTTTTGAGGTCCTACCCACAGTTTTCCCCAAACGCTGACCCAAGACAGGAAAAGATAAAGTGCTACAGGAGGTGGTCCTAACTAGCACTCTTAGAATTGCAAGGAGCAGAAACCCGCTCAGAATGGCCCCATCATAGCAAGGTCTGCTTCAGTGACTCCGAGACCTCACACGCAGGATGGAACACAGCCTGTGGCCAGAGGCCTGGGAGACTGACTGGAATTGTTACCTGAAATCAAACTTTCAGAAGATCATCTGCCAAAGGCCACATGTCTCTCACACATGGTGTCTCCACTGCTCCTTTTTCTCATCTGGCTTCTAGCCCAGCTTCACATCAGTAACCACCAGGGGTCTCTGGCATCTTAAATTTATTTGTGTGTGCATGTGTGTGTGTGTGCATGTGTGTGTGTGAGAGAGAGAAAAGTGGGGGTGGGGTGGGGTGGATCTGCTATCCAAGATACGGTTTAGTTCATCTAATTGCAAAGGCCACAGGTCTGGCCAAGTCCAGCCAATTAATGCTTAGGGTTGGATCCCCAAAAACCCAGGCCACACCTTCCAGGAGCAGGATTGTCCAAGTAGTGGGACATGCCTGCACAGAGCTTAGAGGAGGGAAGTCACAGCAGGACCAGTAGAGATGAGCAGCAAGCCCTGTGCAAGCACCAAGGGGCATGCACACCAGTCCCTGCTCCCCTCCCCCTTTCCAGGTCTTTGCCCGCATCACCGACATCTTTGAAGTGGAACCCAACAAGATGTGTGTTGCCAGCCGCTCACACGCCTTTGCCACAGTGTCCTTCACCCCACAGGCCATGCAGACCTATCAGTGCATCTTTGAGGCCACCTTGGACGGCTTGCCCAGGTACCAGCTCCCCAGCTCCCCTCCTCCAGCAGGGCTGCAGGCCACGCTCTCTGTGGAATGTCCTTCCTGCCTTGCTAGGCTGACAGGCCTCCATCTTCCCATTCCCTGCAGCAACCTGGCCAAGAACCGAAGCCTCGTGTTTGATATCGTTGGAGAGGGGACCCTCCCTCGGGTGACCGTTGTGCGGCCAGTTCTCTGCAACCAATATGGAAACCTCTTACTTCTCTTTAAGAGGCTTCTGCTTGGTCATTCAGAGGCACTGCCTCTTGTCCTCAAGAACAGCGGTACCATCCCCACCAAGGTACTGCTGGAGGGTGAGCATGGGGTGAAAAGGGAGAGTCTCCTAGAAGCGAGACTTTTGATGTTGGGGTCTCTGCCATCCCTAACTTGTGAGGACTTCTTTGATGTTCCTCATATGTGAACGTGGGTAAGACATGGGATGTGCAGAGGGGAACCAGGCTTGGTCTGATTACTAGGACACTGATACATGGTACACTGGAAATGTCAGTGCAAGGCAGTAAGCAGTGGCATACACCAAGCTGAGTGAGTAGGATTATGGGTGTTCTGAGTGTCTTTATTTTTTCACTTTTTTTTTTTTCTGTAATGAACACTGCATTTGCAATAAAGAAAAAAAATGAAAGAAACTTCATCAGGGGTGAGAGCTATAACATCTGAAGAGACTTTGGGTTCAGCACTTATGTTTTTATTTTACAAAAAAGGTGGTAAATTGTGTAAATATTATAGAAAGAACTGTAGGACTTCTGAAAATTACCTATTCCTATCTAGAGGATCGGAGAAGGCAATGGCACCCCACTCCAGTACTCTTGCCTGGAAAATCCCATGGACGGAGAAGCCTGGTAGGCTACAGTCCATGGGGTCGCTAAGAGTCGGACACGACTGAGCGACTTCACTTTCACTTTTCCCTTTCATGCACTGGAGAAGGAAATGGCAACCCACTCCAGTATTCTTGCCTAGAGAATCCCAGGGATGGTGGGGCCTGGTGGGCTGCCGTCTGTGGGGTCGCACAGAGTCGGACACGACTGAAGCGACTTAGCAGCAGCAGCATCTAGAGGATACTGGTTTTTAGGAACTCACATTCATGCAAGTCCTCATAGAGTGATGAATATTCATTTCCATTTTATTTTTGTTGTTGCATTAGTTGCTTAGTTGTGTCCAACTCTTTGAGACCCCCATGGACTGCAGCCCACCAGGCTCCAATGTCCATGGAATTCTCCAGGCAAGAATACTGGAGTGGGTAGCCTTTCCCTTCTCCAGGGGATCTTCCCAACCCAGGGATTGAACCTGGGTCTCCTGTATCACAGGCAGATTCTTTATCATCTGAGCCACGAGGAAAGCCTCCATTCCCATTTTATTAGTCTAATGTATATTTTACAACTGATTTGTCAATAACAGAGGGCTTGGCAGTCCCATTTTAACACTACATAGCTGGGTGTTCCAGAAAGTCCCCATACTCTCTGGACCTCTGCTTCCTTATTTGAATAGCAAGAGCTGATCTAAATTTTTATTTCTCCTTTCCAGGTCTAATACTTATTGTCTCTCTCTTAATAAGAAACTCAAAACATTGAGCCCTAGGCACAATGATTTGCGGTTAAGGGGGGTACTTCCCTAACAGCACAGTGCCTCTCACTCAGTTCAGAACACATGAGCAGCCTGCAAGCTTAACGCTTTTTCTTGTCTTCCTTCTGCCAGCTGCATGTTGACCTGCAGGACCAACTAGGAGTCTTCTCCTTGAAAGGGAAGCCTTCTACCTCCTACACCTATATCACAGAGGAAAACAAACCACAAGCAAAAGGTAAGTAGGGTGAGTATAGCTTCTGGAGAGCAATGGGTGCCGGTAGCTGTTTTGTTAGGAACTAATGTGTACTCAACCCGAGTCAGATGCTCAGCCTTGTCACCAATGGCCTATCTAGGCAAGACTCCTTCTCACACGAGGGCTGCTTTCCCTTGAGTCCAGATCTTTACAGATACATATTCCTTTAAATTGACTCTAGATCACGTCTCTCTCCTCTCATTGCAGCAAAGAAAGCTCACACAGCTTCCCTGGTTGTTCCTCCTGGAGAAATAGCCGAATTTGACGTTGTTTTCCACTCCAAGAAAGTCGGGAGAATGGCAGGCATCCTTCACCTGTCAGTGATCAACAACCAGTATGAGGATACAGTCATCCACATGGTGGGAGAGGGCTATGAGGATGACATCACCTTGGACAACATCCACGGGCTGGTGGCTTCCTCCAGCCAGGAAGCCTCAGATATCTCTGAGGTCATTGAGGAAAGCACCATGGAAGACTTGGTGGCAGGTGAGAGAAGCAGCAATGAGGTGTTGACAACTGTTGGCCCTTGGGTCATTTTTATTATTTTATTTTTTAAGATTTTTTTTGATGCGGACTATTTTTAAAGTCTATGTTAAATTTGTTACAATATTGCCTCTGTTTTATTTTTTGGCCACAAAATGTGTGGGATCTTAGTTCCCTGACCAGGGATCGAACCCTCAACCCCTACGTTGAAAGCCGAAGTCTCAACCACTGGACCACCAAGGGAGTCCCTCTTGGGTCATTTTAAATACGAGTGAAATTTAAACAACAGATTGGCGAGCTTCCTGGGAGTTTAGGATGGCATCTCCTCCTTGTTGCTGTTTGCTCCCTCACGCCTGGCTCAGTCACTGCATCCTCCATGCGTTCCCTCAAGGAACATTTGTTGAGCATCAGTGTGCACGTGCCTAGAGTTCCAGAGAGTAATTAATAAGAGAGTCTGCCCCGTAGGGAGCTGCTTCTTTGAGCTCAAATTCCAATTTAGTTAGTTAATAAGTGAAATTTAAATTCCAGATTAGCTAAGAAGTGAATACATGTCTCTCTGGAGTTTTCCCTGTCTGTATCTTTGAGCTGGCTTGCGTTGGTGTTGTCTGTTTCATCTGTTTCCTGTGTCCTAGACATTCTAAAGGAAATGGCCAGCTGGTTGAATTGAAGAACGTGTAAGTTTGTGCTACCCCTAGACAGTTCCCTGCAGCCTCACTACTAAACATGCTGTCAGAACCTACAGCATCGGCATCACCTGGGAATCACTAGAAATGGGAGTTTCAGACCCACCCGCGCACCTCAGACCTACTGAATGAGAATTTGCAGTTTAACAAGATCCCTCGGTGATCTGTGTGTTAGAGCTGGAGACGTGCTGCTCTGTATTCTGTCAGCACCGCTGCTGCATTTGTTTACTGTATTCATTGGACAGGAGAAAATGTACTTCATCATGATTATCAAAAATCATTTGTTAAAACCCTGATTCAGTGGCTGGCTGCTGTGAAGTGAGTTATAAACACAGTCTCACAGTTTTTCTAGGAGCTTAATTCCAGTCACAGAATGTGGCATCAGGCAGTTCCTACAGCATGGGTTAAAATCAGTGCTCCTCATGTATCTGGTGTTTTCACCTCTGTTTGCAGCTATAGGGTGGCATCTCTCTTAGGAGTCAAGCAGGAGCAAGCCATGAACCCTAGTTCAGAAATCAGATTCCATTTACTTCTAATAGGGATACCAAGTTTGGACAATTAGAATACAGCAGTCCTCATTAAATTTGAATTTTAGATATTAAACTTGAGTTTTAGGTAAACCATATATAACTTTTAGTATATTTATGTCCCCAAATTTTGCCTTGGACATTACTTATACTAAAAATTACTCATCGTTTATTTGTAATTCAAATTCAGTGGGGACTCCTGCATTCTGTGTGGCAGTTCTAAGCCTTAATAGTACTGTTTCAGCAAACAAATGGAGTTGAGGGGGTGGTTGTGTTTTCCTTTGTACAGATGGAGGTGAGGGCCAGGATGGGTGGGTGGATGGATGGATGGTAAGCAGATGCTCCCGTAGGAGGGAAAGCGTGCGCCAAGGGACTCCAGGTGTTTCCAGGATGACCGTCCAAGGAGGGTAGGGTTGCATGAGGGTGAGGTACAGTGTCTTTCAAGTGCTGGCTCCTCGGGGGAAAGTGAGCCTGCAGAGGAGACAAGGAGGGACTCACTGCCCCCTGCTTCTGTCCCCTAGCTGCTCTGGTGAATCACATCCAGTTCGGGGACTGCCACATTGGAACCAGCTATAATGTGAGCTTCACCATCACTAATCACAGCCAAGCGAATGTGATACGGTTTGAATGGCCTCTTTTGGCTACCGTTTCTTTCTCCCCACAGGTAAGGGAAAGACAGTCCTTGTTTTCCACACTCCTTAGGCCTACACCAACCCTGACTTGACTGTTGACCCATCCCACAGATAGGTGGGATGGGATGGATGTGTCCCTCACTCACACTGGGTACCAGAAGTGTCCCCTCTGGCCTAAGAGAAGAGAGTGAGGTCTGCCAAGTCTATGGCTACGCCGATGTTGAGAAATCCCATGGAGACCTCCATGGATGAAGACAGGCCCAAATCTCCCCATCCCTGAGTACAGACCCGTGTCCTGCTCGGTGTGAATTGTTTATAGAGTGTTCATCCTGCAAAAGTGGTTCATCAAAAGCTAAAATGGGGGTGGTGGGTTTTGTGGACAATGGAGATTTAGAAAATACTATAAGTTATATCTTTCTCCCAAAGATTCTCAGTCTCCTTCAGCATATTAAAACATAGTCAACCTTGTTTTACCTAGAATTTTCTGTCCCCATTTTTTAGCATCTCACAGCACACATTTTATGGATTGCTGACCAAAGCTCGACATTGAATAAAGCCTAGAACAGCGCGGCAGCAGAGCCTCACCTCTGGCCAGCACTTGCTCTTTTTTATTTTTTGGCCTTGCTGCACAGCTTGTGGGATCTTCGTTCCCCAACCAGGGATCAAACCCGCACCCTCAGCAGTGAAAGTGTGGAGTCCTAACCACTGGGCCGCCAGGGAGTTCCCCAGCACTTGCTTTTCACAGACAGTTCGCTTCTGAGTTCTCAGGGCTATGGATGTATCCATGGCCTCCTGCTTTGTCTCCACCACCAAGTCTATTCAAGCACAGCAATCTAGGAGGATGGAGGAGGGTTGGGGACCCTACTTTATCACTTTAAATATTAGTGCGCTATCAGGAAGAAGTGCTTTGCTTCCTAGAAAGATGTAAAGTGGTAGTCAAAGTAGGCAGAATTAGCTTCTCATGATCCATTTACAGACCCACACACACACACACCCTGGTGTACACCTGCCTGTGCGCACACACACACACACACACACACACACACACACACACAGAGTCATGGCCTTAGGAAATATTAAACTTTCTTCTCCCTTCACTTCCCAGAGGAGAAAGAGTTTTTAATTTATTAGAAACATGAGAAAACTACATATATAGGATTATATATAGTATACATTTGGATATATGTGTCTGCATTTATGTAGGCTAAAGCACAAATGATTTCATTCTACAGACCAAATCAGATTTCCTATATATCTGGAATACTTCAGGAAATCTCAGCCTTTTTGGTATCAGCCCTCTTTTATACTCTTAAACATTATTGAAGACCCTCAAAGAGCTTTTGTTTACGTGGGTTACGTCAATCATATTAGAAGTTACAACAGAGAATCTTTAAAAATATGTATTTATTCACTTAAAATATAATAACAAGCCTATTACATGTTAATATGAATGCCATATTTTTTGAAAATGGCTTTATTTTCAAAACATTATGTGAGAAGAGTGACATTGTTTTACATTTTTACGAGACCCTTTAGTATCTGGCCTAATAGAAGATAGCTGGATTCTTGTATTTGCTTCTGCATTCCGTCTGACGCAATATCGTAGGTCATGTAATCTGTAGGAAGAGAAGAGAGTGTATAGTTAACGTCTCTGAGTATACAATGGAATACTCTCCATGAGAAAATGAGAATGAAAAAGTCAAATGTCATCTTAGTATTACGATGAAAATAGTGTTGACCTTGTGGACTCCTGAAAAGGTCTCAGGGCCCCCAAGGGTCACTAGATCACACTTGACAACTGCTAAGGTACTGTGTACATCTGTCCATAATTTGTATGGATCATATGATTAAGAAGTACAGATAGTTAAGAGTATGGTATCTGAAAAAAAAAAAAAAAGAGTATGGTATCTGGCACCATCCTACCTGGGTCTGAATCCAGATATTCTAATATTAATGGTATGACCTTGAGCAACTTACCAGTTTCCTTGCCTATAAAATAGGGGTTATAGCTGCACATCTATAGGGTTGTCATGGGGGTTTGTAGAATTTTGTAAAGGTTTAGAATAGTACCTGAAGCATGTAACAGTTTGATAATATTAGTTCTTCATGTTTTGTTTTTATTTCTCATAGTATTCCATTATATGAATATTTTTTTTATTGGAGTATAATTGCTTTGCAGTGTTGTATTAGTTTCTGCTATACAGTGAAGTGACTCAGCTCTATGTATACTTATATCCCCTCTCTGTTGAGTTTCCCTCCCACCCTACCATCCCACCCCTCTTATGTCATCACAGAGCACTGGGCAGAGCTCTCTGTGCTATATAGCTAGCTGCTCTTGCTTTTATGATTCTATTTCTAAGAACCTCATGTACGTATTTAAGATGATCTACATATATGGTCTTGAATGATGCATTTTTGCCAGGACTTTGGCTCTACCCCTAGAATGGCACCATCAGGCATGAAGAGTCCTCAGGATTGATTTCCCCCAAATACTAATACAAGGCTCTTCCACAGATGGGGCACCTCCACCCTGGCTGTGCCAAGGACGTAGTGGTGACCTTGAAGTCAGACGTGCCCATCAACCTGAAGAAGATGGGGATCAAGTGCAAGGTCTCCAAGATCATGTTTCCGCTCCCTGCAGACCAGGTGCCTGACTGGGATGACCGCATGCGGACGGTCAAGTGGGTGGACGTGCCCAGAAATACTCCCGGGACTTTCACTACAAAACGAAAAGTGAGTAGGAGCACCAAGCCCGTAATCTGACCAGGCCTGCCATGCTTAGACACCGACTGCTCTCATGGTCAGTGTCTCATCATTCCATTCTTTCATGGGAAAAAGAAACAGTCCCCATTCACCTGACCTGGGTTTCCAGAGTGGCAAACTGAACTTCCAAGCATGCCTCCTGCCCTCCTCACCACACATACCACACAAACCACTCAGCTTCACTGGCAGAGCTTTCGTGTAAGTCTCGGTATCTAGTTTCTAGTTGAACAAGCCCCCCACCTTTTTCTTTTTCAGAAACCTCACGACTAGTCTTTTAGCTGCTTCCTTTTTCCCTCAGTGCCCAGAATTAGGTTAATCTCTTGTTTGGTCCATGCATGCCACTCCTTTAATTATTCCTTAGTAGGTTTCTTTTTAATAAAATAATAAACAGAGATGAGCCCACACCCAACACAGGAAGTATAACCAGGATTACCTGTGTGCTTCTCAGCCATTCCCTCCCACCAACCGAGAGGTGGTCACTATCCCAGGATCTTGTTTGCTCATTCCCTTGATTTTTGTTTTTAGTTCTTTTTTAAATTAACCTATGTGTTCTAAAAGGCATATTGTTTCAGTGTGGTTTTGAATTTTATTTTGTATAGGTTATTGTGTGTAGTCATCTGTGTTGCTGCATTTGGCTGTAGCACACCCATGTCACTGCTATGTAGAATTACATTATTATTTACCCATTCTTCTTTTGAAAATTACTTGAGGTTTGCTACCGTGGACAGTATTTCTGTGAGCATTATAGTTCATGTCACATGGTGTTCATTTGCAAGAGTTTATATTCCTAAACTGAGTCACAGGAAGTGGAAGTGCTGAGCCATAGGGTGTGTGAAAGCTCAGCTTTCCAAGATAATGTCCAAGAGTTTCCACAGAAGCTCTCTGCTAGCAGGAGTATAAATTGGTACAACCCACTTTGGACAACACAGGCATTATCTTGGAAAAACATGATATTAGTTATTTTAGTTTTGATAAGCTCTTTGTTCCTGTATTTGTCTGCAAATATCCTCACTGTATTTATCACTTATCTTTTTACTTTCTTTAGTGTATCTTTTCATGATTATCTCCATACTGTTTTGTTCTGAAGTATTTTGATTATTCTTGGCCCTTTATTTTTCTAAATAATTTTTGAATCCATTTAAACAAGTACTGTGAAAACACTGATGGAAACCTGACTGGAACTGGATTGTATCTATAAATCAGTTTAAGAAAAATTGATCATTTTATAACATTAATTCATCAAGGATATCTCTCCTTACGGAGAAGGCAATGGCACCCCACTCCAGTACTCTTGCCTGGAAAATCCCATGGACGGAGGAGCCTGGTAGGCTGTAGTCCATGGGGTCGCTAAGAGTCAGACATGACTGAGCGACTTCACTTTCACTTTTCCTGTTCATGCACTGGAGAAGGAAATGGCAACCCACTCCAGTATTCTTGCCTGGAGAATCCCAGGGATGGCGGAGCCTGGTGGGCTGCCGTCTATGGGGTCGCACAGAGTCGGACACGACTGAAGCGACTTAGCAGCAGCAGCAGCAGCAGCATCTCTCCTTAGGTCTTTTTAAAGATTTTTTTTGGCTACCATTCTGTTTCTTTAATAGTAATAAGACTCTTTAGGGTTTTTTAAATTTGTTTTTGAGTCCTTTTCTTAATATTTATTTATTTGGCTGCATTGGGTCTTAGCTGCATCATGCAGGCTCTTTGTGATAGGCTCTATCATTGCACTGTGAGGGCTTCTTTCTAGTGGTGTATAGGCTTTAGTTGTCGTGCCACGTGGGACCTTAGTTCCCTGACCAGAGATCGAACCTGTGTCCCCTGCATTGTAAGGCGGATTCTTAACCACTGGGCCACCAGGGAAGTCCCTTGAGTCTGTTTTATTCAATTATTTTTCTAGGAATTTTCCCTTCAACTAAGTTTTCATATCTATCTTCATAAAATTATTCATAATATTTTTATTGTCTTTAAATATCTGTAGGGTAGACAGTGATGTCTCCTTTTTCATTGGATATTGGTTATTTTTATTCTGTCTTTCTTTTATCCTTCTTGATCATTCTCACCAGAGTTTTTCTAAATCTTTTCAAATAAACAGCTTTTAGTTTCACTGATCCTGTTTAGATTTATTTTCTGTTTTATTAATATCTGTTCCTATCTTTATGATTCCTTTCTTTTTTTTAACCTTTTTTGGAGTGTATCTGACCCCAAAACTCATGCCTGTGCAGTCGTGATGATCTCAGTAATTTCGTGTTATTCAATTTCTTCCTTTCCTGTTTATGAGTCATTTTAGGTTTGACCTCATCAGGTATCCTGGAACTTGGGTTTGTGGGCTGGTGCTGGCTTGCATGCGTAGGAAGCACTGTCTCATCTCTCCATCATTACCGTGAGGCAGCTGGCTCTGCATCACTGAGGACATGGCTGTCTTTGTTGCAGGTGATAGAGACTGATCCCGAGCCGGCTTACTCAGTCCTAGAAGAAAACTATCGAGAACTGCGGCTGCAAATCAGTGCCCACGTGAATTTCGCCTCATATACGTGCCAGACAACAGATGTGCACTTTAAGGAAACATTGGTTTACCAGACTCGAGTGTTTGAGTGAGTCATCAGAAGCCTCCTGGCACTCTTAGAGCAGTCCTTTCATTCCATCACTCACTCACTCAAACATTTATTTAGTGTCCACAACAGCAGAGACCAGACATAACACCTCTGTAGCATGCACCAGTGGGTCTTCGTAGGTCCAATGAAACACTCAGACCCATGAAACTATTCAAGTTCACACTTGAAATCAAGATGTAGACTTGATTCAGCTTCCGTGGGAACAGTCCTTGCAATGGTCCATATCACCACCCAACCACTATTCTTATTGCCCAACCCTCTGCCCCAAGTGACAGCTCAGACAGTATCCATGTTGGTGGGCATAGGGTTCATCTTAGCTTGGAAGGCCATGACCAACAGAAGCCAACATTTCTCACAAGCACTCCATGGCTATAGCTTCCAGGATTCCTACAAGGCACCTGCCCAGTTACAGGAGTCACTACACTCAGAGAACCCCAGTGCTATGGCTTCCCTCCAGGTATCATGATTTCTCCCAGTCCTGAAGCAAGTTAGCAATCAGGGGTCATTTTTACTGTAAACAAAGTTGTCTCATAATATAGATGATATTTCTCTCTTATCAGGCTTCCATGGACACAGAACTCAAAAACTAATTCAAAGTCGAAACTGTACTTAGAAGGAGAAGGGGTTATGTTAACCCTTTATTCACACTCAGTTGGTGCAAGGATGCATGGGTCCTGCTCTCAAAGAGCTCACAGTGGATGTTGGGGGGATGGGTGAAAATGGTTGAATTGATGGTTACAGTCCAATGCTCTGGGTTTGCAGTAAGCATCCCAAAAGCAGACCAAGATATGGGGAGAGACAGGTGTCTGGGAAGGCTTCCCAAAGTGGTAGACCAGCTGAACTTCAGAGGACAAATAAGAGGTGGCCAGGCGAAGAAGTGAGAAAAAGGGCCTTCAGGCAGAGAGAAGGCCTGTGACTCTTCTTTGAGAATTACAAACACAAAAGTGTAAACCGCTGACATTTCTACTTTGTAAAAGTTGGTAATTAATTGTTCAACTCATTCTGCACTTGTGGCCCTTAATGTATACTCTCAAATTATTATGGAACCAAAAGCTAGGAGACAGGAAGTGGGATCTTCTGCTGGTGGCCATTTCACATACCATGAGGGTCACCAAACTCGGGCCCATGGTCCAAGCTCAGCAGCTGCTTATTTTTGTAGATTTGATTATGCTGTATGTTGTGTGGGCATACAGTCATGCTCGTTTGTCTATTATCATCCAAGGCTGCTTGCACAGCAAAGGGAGCAGCTACTGCAGAGACCCCTGGCTCATGATGCCCAAAATCTTACTGTCTGACCCTTTACAGAAATGTTTGTTCACCCCTGGGCCTAAACCAAGAGTGTTTCTACTGGAAGTATCGTGTGCCACTGAAATTTCTCCCCTTCATAAAAATTTGCTTTAGCCTAAAGACCAGTGCTCATAAATTCACATAGTTCATAAATTCACACAAGCCCCTGAGGCCAAAACACTTGACTTCATGCACAATTGCATAGTCTACCTGGACTGGATATAGGGAATCTAATCCTTACACCCCTCCCTTGGACCTATTCCGCTTGCCCCCAAGTCTCAGTTCCCACTTCTCCCCTAAAACCGGGAAGAATATGTGTGATTTTCTCTCGCTTGCACAACCATTTTCTTGAATCATCCTCTTGCTGTGACTGTCTGTGATCCCATTTAACAGTGACTCCAGAAAAAGCTTCTGTCTCCCAGTTCTTAGCACAGAGCAGGGAAACTTGAGGCAAGACGAGGATCCGCTAATTCAGACTCTGAGACAAGTCGGTATCTCAACCAGTCAAAACACTTCAGGCAGGGGTCAAATGATTTCTGACACGAGGACATTTTTTCTGGGGGAAAGTGATTCAGGAAGGGAGAGGCCTTGGAGTTTGCACCTGAAGGAGATACTGTCTTGTGAATGGGTTTCATTTCCTCTCCCATGGGAATTTTTCAGGATGACCTCGATGCAGGCTGCGAGCTCAAGGCACAGTGTGCCGGGGGTACCAAGACGATTGAACTGCTAAACATCTGGATGCTTCTTCTTTTAATAGCTGTGTATATCAGTTCCATTCAGTTCAGTCGCTCAGTCATGTCCGACTCTTTGCGTATATATTTTTGTGTTTTAAAAGGAACTATAATTTGAAATCACATGCTTGATTTCAAATAAAATTGCCTTTGAAGAAACATTTAGGAAACAAAGTGACTTGACTTTAAAAAAAAAAAGTTAATGGTACAGATGATGTGCAGACAAGACAAAAACCGTCTTCAACGTGTTTCTCACATCTGTTCCCTGGTCCATTTGCAGGTTTGAACTGATTAATTCAGGAAATGTGCAGCTGGAATTCAACTGGATCTCAGAAGAGACAGCAAAGGCTGTCAGCTTTGCCATGCCAGACAACCAAGGTAAATGAGGTGACAGGTAAAACCCAGGGCTTGAGCTGGGTCCCCAATTAGTAGAAGAGCCTGGTTCATGGAGAAGCAAGCACTGCTCCAACCGCCCCCTTGGTAGCAAAGAAGCAGAGCAGAGGCCCCCTAGCATCTGCAGAGCCAAAGGGGCCCAAGAAACTCCAGAACTGAATTCTGCCTCTCTGGGCCCCACAAGGCTGGTACCCCCTCTTACAGATCCCTTGGAGTCTTTTCTTTTAGATCTTAACCTTCTTGAAATCACGGACTCTCGGAGAAACTGATGAAAGCTATGAACTGACTCCCCAGGAAAACACACACCCATGCCCAATTTGCAGCTAGTACATGTGAAGAGAGCCCAACCCTTGGTAGGCAAATGTCTATTTCAGTTTGGAGATTCCCAGACCTTTCCAATGGACTCTTTTTCATGGACCCCCCAGATTTTGAACCCCTGCTTTAAAGCAATGATTCTCCAAATAATTATTTCACAGCCCATTATTCTTAAGGCAAATGGCCCACAGACATCTACTTGACCCATACCCTTGAGTAAAAAGGAAAAACACTTGAAAACTTGATGTAATTAATAGAAGTATTTTTCATGAATTCCCTGTGAGACAGCTAATTGCTTACCCCTGGGGCCCAAAGTTAAGTATACCGGCTAGGAGAGGTGAGCCCACAGACCCCACAGAGGGTGCCTAAGGACCCATATGAGTGGGCTGCCATCACCGCCCTCCCACTGCAGATGCAGAACTTCACTGGCACTCTTATCTGCCCCCAGGTTTCTCCCAAAGAGACCAGCTTAGCCAGGGCACGCTGCACACGGCCAGCACCATGGACAGCGCCATGGACCACTGGAACGAACCTACCCTGCCACCCTTCTCTGTGGAGCCCATCTCAGGCATCGTGCCAGCGGGGAAGACTCAGAAGCTCAAAATGAAATTCTCCCCATTGGAGGTTGGAGACTTCGAGAGCAATCTTTTCTGCCAGTAAGAAGACGTGCTCCTAACCCCTCTTCTGTCCTACCACCCCAGCCCCCTCTAGAGCCCCACACTACCACATTTCCCTCTGGAGAGCAAGAGGAGTCTGGTCTTTTGTATTGTTCATCAACCCTCTGTAGAGCCTGCCTCCTGCGCACCTCCCCCTTCCCAGCCACACACAGGATTCCACTGGGGCAACAGAATGGTGAGTAGCCAGCTGGGCTCCAGTCCTGGGGCAAGCATGGCCTTGGGAAAGCTCTCTTTTACCTTTTCTGAGGCTCAGTTTCCTCCTATGTAAAATGCAAATAACAGTACCCACTCTGTAGAGTTGTTGTGAAAACTAAACGAGCTAATTCAAGTGAAGAGCTTAGAACAGTGCCCGGCGCACAGTAAGTACAGTTAAACATCAGGTGGTAGCGGGGATGGAGGGGGTGGACCTGGAACATAGTAAGAGAGGAGCGGATGGAGTCCAGGTCCAGTCAGAGGAGAGCTGATCCAATAATATCTGGCAATGAAAGTCCCTGAGAGCTCCATGGAAGACACCCACTTTAGAGAAAATCTGTGACCCATGGCATAGGGTGGAAGAGACCTATGTGAACCATAAGACCTGGGGAAAACCTGCGGTCACACTGCAGGAACCCTTCCCACACGTGAGTCACCTGAGCTCAGTGCTGGGGATAGAGGTCTGCTCACACCTCGTTCACTTTCTCCAAGGAGCTCAGGGTAGTTTTTTGTTTTGTTTTGTTTTTTTAAGGATGCCTGGGTCCTTTTTCATATCCCGTTACATGCCTATGAAAGAGCCCAGAGGGAAAGACTCTGTGTTGACTTTATAGCAGGGAGATTTTCTCACCATTGGTAAAGGAAGTAACTTGAGGCCAAAATAAGGCATGCTGCTGTTCAGTCACTCAGTTGCGTCTGACTCTTTGTGACCCCATGGACTGCAGCATGCCAGGCTTCCCTGTCCTTCACCATCTCCCGGAGCTTGCTCAAACTCATGTCCATCGAGTCAGTGATGCCATCCAACCATCTCGTCCTCTGTCGTCCCCTTCTCCTCCTGCCTTCAATCTTTCCCAGCATCAGGGTCTTTTCTGAGGCACCCGGAAGGAACCAGAATTCAGGCTCCCTGTACTCAGCCCATGCATGTATTTATCCCTGTCATGATTGATTAGTGAACACCTACTGTGTATCACGTACTCCTCAAGGCACTGAGGTTATGTTGTCAACCAGACAGACCCATCCTCTGTGCTCATAGAGCTCACATTTAGGTGGGTGTCATATTCATTTCCAACCACAAAAGCATAAAACTGATTGAAGAGTTAAAAATAGATCAAAATAACCTTATTCTCTCAGGATTCCTAACCTGCCATCCGGAGAGCACGGCCCAGTCCTGTCAGCCAAAGGGCGGAGCTCCCTGCCCATCTGCCATTTTGACCTGAAAGACTCAGACTACATCGTCGGTCATCGGCGCAACCCAGACCTCCGAGGGCCTGGTGGTGGGGCTCTGGATCCAAACACCCGGGTGATTGAGTTCACCAGCGTGGGCATAGGAGGGAAGAATCTCCGGTGAGTGGTGTGGGTTTGTGCTAGTTGAGGTCATATCAGTTCATCTTTCTGAAAACCCAGAGGAAGAAATTCAGAGCACCAAGCTAGACTGGCACCTAGAAGCACGCTTCCTATCCTAGAGGTTGACTTTAGAGAATTGCTGTGGTGAGGAAGCGGATTTCTATCTCCTTAGTTTTGACACTCAGGAAATTTGAAAGACATAAAACATGATCCCTGACCACCATCTAGACCACAGAGGATCACTGGGACAGAAGGGCCCTTGGTGTTGTTATTACTGCAAAGTCCAGAACTAGAGCCACACTTGGGACCCCCAAGTGAGATGCAGTGTTTGTTTATACAGTAACAAAGTGGCCAAAACAGTTCTGATCCCCACATAAGGGGACTGTGCTAGAGAACAGTCTAGAAAAGTTTCTCTTAATCCTCAAGCCCCTCTCTCACTCTCTGCTGTCGATTCTTCCCCTTGGACAGGACCTTTACAATACTAAACCCAACCAGTAGTGCCTACTCCTTCTCCTGGGTCTCTGAAGAAATTGAAAGTTTCCAGAACCCTCCAGCCTTCACATGCCTTACAGAGAAGGGCCTCATCCTCCCAGAAAAGAAAGCTGAGGTATGTGTGAATGGGGACCCCTCGACCCAGGGCTTGATTCATCCCATCCCCCTCTGCAGAGCAGGCGTGCTGCAGAGCGTGAGTGGAGTTAGGGAGTACAGCCTGAGGGTGTGTCCATCGAGAAGTGTTTCTTGGGTGGTTACTGTGGGTTAGCCAGTCCTCATGAACAGGACAAACCTGAGCCCTCTTGGTTGGCCATAGAGAAACAGAGAGCTCTAGTATTTGAAGTTTTAAAAATTGATATTTTAAAAGCAAGGAAAGGAGAGCTGGACACCAGTGCCTGGGGACTGTAGGACTCATACAATAACAAGGAGCAGAGTTATTTTTGTCCAGGGACTGACAGCCGTGAAAGGACAGAGATGTATCTTTACTTGGTCAGGCCAAAGGGCAAAACAGAAAAGCAGAGTCACATCCCATGGTTTAGTCCTAATGTCCACACAGTGATTTAGAGCAGAGGGTCAGATTTAAAGAAGTACAAATACAGCTCTGTGGGCCCCCCGTGTCCTGTAAATTCTACAGAGAATCTTGGGGGCAGAAATAAATCCATGAAACAAAGATTACGAATCGAGATGCCTTCAGAAAGATCATAAAAATGGAGAGCACAGGCCAAGGGTCAATGACAGGGAATGGTGGGCACCAGGGTTAGCTGGCCACAGTGCTTCTCTGGGGACAAATCACCACACAGAGCAGTGAGCCCAGGGTTGCCAGTTCTCCTGAACTTTTCAGGAAAATTCCAAATTCTACCTGAATCTTTCCATTTTTACATGCCATCCAAAGACATGGCAGCCTAGCCAGCAGAGCCTTAGAAATAGAAATGAGTGGGGCAGAAGCCCTTAGAAATACTTGGTGGGCTGGGCAAACAGACCTGGATGTTACTGGTATAGCCAAATTTACGTGCCCCTACAAAGACAGGGGAAAGGAAGTGATGACCTGGTGATGTCACCCGGCACCACCCCAGGGCTGGCATGCCTTTAAGGTACGTGGAGCAAACACATAGAAGTGCCTCTAACCACTGTGCTCCAAACTGTCTTCTTAGGTTATCTTCCAGTTCACACCTTCCCATCTGGACATCTCGGAGGCATTCTGGACTTTCTTAATCCCCGAACACAACATCACAGTCCCTTTCCTGCTGGTAGGCAAAGCCACTGACCCTCTCATCAATTTGGACAAGTCACATATCAACTTCAGTTGTCTCCTCATTGGTAAGGCTGCCCTGCTGGTTTATATTTTAGAGTTGTCATGACCTGTGGGGGAGGGGTGTTCCCCCTAGCAGGGGAATGCTTCCTGGTATCTTCTAGAAGCATGTCAGAGGGCCTCTCTTTGCTATTCACAGGGCCACAGAATATTTAACCTCTCAATCTAATTTCCATCAAGTGTCTTCTAAACCCACACGCTAGTAACCTAAGAACATTGAGGAAGCTTGCTGCAGAGCCTACTTGGAAGATTCCTCTGGGGTCCGGATTGACTAGTTTATCCCCAGAGCCCCGTTTCAGCCCTGTCCTACTTGCATGTGCCCCCAGATTGTGGGCCACAGTGGTCACATTCTGCTGCCATCCTTTCACACTGTTGCCCAGTTCAGCAAATATTGTTGAGCTCCACATGTGAGCCAGGCACTCTTCTGTGAGCTGGGAATGCAGTGGACAAAGCCCATGTCCTGATCTTCATGATGGTTACATTCTAGTAGCAGGAAGCAGGCTACCAAGAAATGAAAAGGTGAAATATGTAGCATGTCAGGTGTGGATAAGTGTTCCAAAGAATAAAATAGGGTAGGGGGAAAAGAGTGCCAGCGGGCAGTGGGAAGGTGACATTTGAGCAGAAACTTGAAATAAAGGAAGTGATGGGCAAGTCCCCTGTAACACTGTGACTCTATCACATGGATGTGATGTTTTGTGTATGTGTGTGTATGTGAGAAATACAACTAAAGTCAGAGAATTTGTTTTAGTAATTCATTAGACTAGTTATAAAAGTAGCATTCTTTAAAAGTCAATCAACGTGGTGTTGTATAAGGAAGAATGTAATAATCACTCCCCGCCTCCCCCCTCATTTTTGCCTTTCCATCAGAGGAAACCAGTGTGAACAGTATGATGTGTATTATTTCCATACATTTCTTACACTGATACATATAATAGATAGGAGGAGATTGTGGCATTTAATCAGGTTTTGAACAAGTAAGTGGGCAATGCAGCATAAGAATAATAACAAGACAATTTAATCCAGGAATGCAGTGATGGTGCATTTCAATATGATTATTACATCACCAGATTAAAGAAGAACCGGCTATTGGCATATACCAAAGAGTCATTGCTAAAAATTCAGCAGATATTCTCCACAAAAACTCTAGTAGTAAACTAGGAATGGAAGAGGCGGGGCTAAGATGGCGGAGGAATAGGACGGAGAGACCACCCTCTCCTCCACAAATTTATCGAAAGAACATCTGAACGCTGAGCAAACTTCACAAAACTACTTCTGAAGGCTGGCAGAGGACGTCAGGCTTCCACAAAGACAGCGCATTATCTTCAAAAGAGGTAGGAGAAATTATAAAAGATAAAAAGAGAGACAAAAGAGTTAGGGACGGAGACCCGTCCCGGGGAGGGAGTCGTAAAAGAGGAGAAATTTCCAAGCACCAGGAAACCCTCTCACTGGCGGGTGTGGGGGAAGATTTCTTATCTCGGAGGGCAACGTAACTGGGAGGAAAAAATAAATAAAACCCACAGATTACGTGCCTAAAGCAACTCCCAGCAAAGAACCCCAGACGCTCACGTCATCCGCCACCAGCAAGTGGGGGCTGAACGGAGAGGAGCGGGCGGCACTGCCTAGGGTAAGGACCGGGCCCGAGTGCCCTGAGGGCAATCTGAGGGAGCTAACGTGAGATAGTAACCTAAACTGTGGGACAGCCAGAGAGAGAGAACTATCCCGCGAAAAGCCCAACTCTAAGGCACTGCCGGCCCGCTCACAGAACAAAGGACTGAGCGATACCAGAGGAGAGCTAGCCGGCTGCGGACCGCCCCATCCCCCGCCGGACACAGCGGGCAGGCGGGGCCCGCCAGAGCGGGAAAGGGGCAAACGGCCCCAGAGAGGGCACCCCCTACCAAACTGCAAACAGGCTCCCAGTTTCTAAGCAAAGACTGCCTGAGATCCCGGAGGGTCGACAGCCGCCGTGAGGGTCGCAGCCAGAGACCAGCTCCCCAGAACTGACACAAAGCACACCAGAGCCCGGCGCGACCGCAAACCGAGGCGGGGACCAGGGAGGTGATAAGCCGCACCGCCCCAACAGGGGAGAGTGCGCTCGCCAAACTCCTGGCCGCCTGAGCAGCTCCTACCAGGAACGGCACAAGCCGCGGGCGAAACCGAGTCGGCGCCTTTGTGGAGTAACCGGGAGCCTGAACCTGAGCGGATTAGACCTGGGAAGTGCACGCATCTCAGGGCCCACTCCCCTGCTGAGTAACCTGAAGCCTGAGCAGGGTACACGGTGAAAGCACACATGCCGTGAGCGGGGGCAAACCCAGTGCGGCCGAGACACTGCGAGCTCACCACACACGCCAGGTTTGCAGTGTTCCTTCCTCCCCACAGCACGATTGAACAAGCGAACCTAAAGAGACCACCTCCACCCCTTTGTTGCAGGGCGGAAATTAGATACTGAAGAGACCTCCAAACAGAAGCCAAATAAACAGAGGGAAGCGCTTTGGAAGTGACAGGCCAACAGATTAAAATCCCTGTAGTTAATACCGACTGCATTGAAAAGGACCTATAGATCTTGAAAAGTATAATCAGGAACAAGGATCTATCTGAAACTGAGCAGACCCCACACTGCTCACAACAGCTCCAGAGAAAGTCCAGGATATATATTTTTTTACTATTATTTTTTTTTTAATTTTTTTTTAATTAAAAAAAATTTTTTTTCTCTTCTTTCCTTTTTCTTCAAGTCCTCTATTACACCTTTAACTTTCATTTTCATAACCCACTATTAACTTGCAAAAAAAAAACAAACCCTATTTTTGAAGCAAACTGCATACATATATCTTATAAATTTTGTGTTTTCTTTTTTTACTGTTTTTTTCCTGTTTTACTTTTTTTACTGTTTCTTTTTTTTTTTACTGTTTTACTGTTTTTTTTTACACTGTTTCCTTTTTCTTTTTTTTTTATATTGTAAGTTTTATAAGAGTCTAACCTCTACTCTAGATTTTTAATCTTTGTTTTACATATTTGATATCAATTTTGTACATTTAAGAACCCAATCTTTAGGACCCATTTTTACTCAGGAGTGTGATCACTGGCCTGATTACTCTCTCCCCCTATTGATGCTCTTTCTTCTCCCCCAGGGAACCTCTATCTCCCACCCTCCTCCTTCTCTTCTCAACCCAATTCTGTGAATCTCTGAGGGTGTTCTGGGTACCGGAGAACACTTCAGGAAGAGGATACTGCCCAGATCTCTCTCTCCCCTCTTGATTCCTCCCTTTCTACTCATGCTCACCTCTATTACCTTCCTCCCCCCTCTCTATGTATCTCTGTGAACCACTCTGAGGGTTCCAAACTGTGGAAAGCACAGAGGGAAGTGCTTACTGGCTAGATTGCTCTCTCCTCATTTGAATTTCCCTCTTCCCCTCCTGGCCACCTCAACCCCGCCCCTCACCTCATCTCTCCATGTAACTCAGTGAACCTTTCTGGGTATCCCTCACTGTGGAGAATCTTTTCACCATTAACCTAAAAGTTTTATTATTGATGCTGTATGGAAGGAGAAGTCTTGAGGCTACTGCAAGAATAAGACTGAAAGCCAGGCGAAACATTAATTAATAAGAGACCATCCAATAGCCTCCACATATACACTGAAACCAAGCTCCACCCAAGAGCCAACAAGTTCCAGAGCAAGACATACCATGCAAATTCTCCAGCAACGCAGGAACATAGCCCTGAGCATCAATATACAGGCTGCCCAGAGGCACACCAAATCCATAGACATCTCAAAAATTAATACTGGTCACTCCATTGCACTCTAGAGAGCAGAAATCCAGCTCCACCCACCAGAACACCGACACAAGCTCCCCCAACCAGGAAGCCTTGACAAGCCACCTGTCCAACCCCCACCACAGTGAGGAACCTCCACAATAAAGAGGAACTTCATACTACCAGAATACAGAAGGGCCACGCCTAACACAGCAATCTAAACAAGATGAAAAGGCAGAGAAATACTCAGCAAGTAAAGGAAAATGAGAAATGCCCACAAAATCAAACAAAAGAGGAGGAGATAGGGAATCTATCTGAAAAAGAATTTAGAATAATGATAATAAAAATGATCCAAAATCTTGAAAGCAAAATGGAGTTACAGATAAATAGCCTGGAGACAAGGATTGAGAAGATGCAAGAAATGTTTATCAAGGACTTAGAAGAAATAAAAAGGAGTCAATATAGAATGAATAATGAAATAAAGGAGATAAAAGACACTCTGGAGGGAACCAACAGTAGAATAACGGAGGCAGAAGATAGGATAAGTGAGGTAGAAGATAGAATGATGGAAATAAACGAAGCAGAGAGGAAAAAAGAAAAAAGAATCAAAAGAAATGAGGAAAACCTCAGGGACCTCTGGGACAATATGAAATGCCCCAACATTCGAATCATAGGAGTCCCAGAAGAAGAAGATAAAAGGAAAGGCCATGAAAAAATACTCGAGGAGATAATAGTTGAAAATTTCCCTAAAATGAGGAAAGAAATAGTCACAGAAGTCCAAGAAACCCAGAGAGTTCCAAACAGGATAAACCCAAGGCGAATCACCCCAAGACACATATTAATCAAATTAACAAAGATCAAACACAAAGAACAAATATTAAAAGCAGCAAGGGAAAAACAACAAATAACACACAAGGGGATCCCCATAAGGATAACAGCTGATCTTTCAATAGAAACCCTTCAGGCTAGAAGGGAATGGCAGGACATACTTAAAGTAATGAAAGAGAATAATCTACAACCCAGATTACTGTACCCAGCAAGGATCTCATTCAGATATGAAGGAGAATTCAAAAGCTTTACAGACAAGCAAGAGCTGAGGGAATTCAGCACCACCAAACCAGCTCTTCAACAAATGCTAAAGGATCTTCTCTAAACAGGAAACACAGAAAGGATGTTTCAACACGAACTCAAAACAACAAAGTAAATGGCAACGGGATCATACTTTTCAATAATTACCTTAAATGTAAATGGGTTGAATGCCCCAACCAAAAGACAAAGGGTTGCTGAATGGATACAAAAACAAGACCCCTATATATGCTGTCTACAAGAGACCCACCTCAAAACTAGGGACACACACAGGCTGAAAGTGAAGGGATGGAAAAACATATTTCATGCAAACGGAGACCAAAAGAAAGCAGGAGTCGCAATACTCATTTCAGATAAAATAGACTTTAAAATAAAGGATATGAAAAGGGACAAAGAAGGACACTACATAAAGATCAAAGGATCAATCCAAGAAGAAGACGTAACAATCATAAATAGATATGCACCCAACATAGGAGCACCACAATATATAAGGCAAATACTAACAAGTATGAAAGGGGAAATTAACAATAACACAATAATAGTGGGAGACTTTAATACTCCACTCATGCATATGGATAGATCAACTAAACAGAAAATTAACAAGGAAACACAAACTTTAAATGATACAATAGACAAATTAGATTTAATTGATATTTACAGGACTTTCCACCCCAAAACAATCAATTTTACCTTTTTCTCAAGTGCACATGGAACTTTCTCCAGGATAGATCACATCCTGGGCCATAAATCTAGCCTTGGTAAATTCAAAAAAATTGAAATCATCCCAGCCATCTTCTCTGACCACAATGCAGTAAGATTAGACCTCAATTACAGGGAAAAAAACTATTAAAAATTCCAACATATGGAGGCTAAACAACACGCTTCTGAATAACCAACAAATCACAGAAGAAATCAAAAAAGAAATCAAATTATGCATAGAAACGAATGAAAATGAAAACACAACAACCCAAAACCTATGGGACACTGTAAAAGCAATACTAAGGGGAAGGTTCATAGCAATACAGGCGTACCTCAAGAAACAAGAAAAAAATCAAATAAATCAACTAACTCTACACCTAAAGCAACTAGAGAAGGAAGAAATGAAGAACCGCAGGGTCAGTAGAAGGAAAGAAATCTTAAAAATTAGGGCAGAAATAAATGCAAAAGAAACAAAAGAGACCATAGCAAAAATCAACAAAACTAAAAGCTGGTTTTTCGAGAAGATAAACAAAATTGACAAGCCATTAGCCAGACTCATCAAGAAACAAAGGGAGAAGAATCAGATCAACAAAATTAGAAATGAAAATGGAGAGATCACAACAGACTCTACAGAAATACAAAGGATCATAAGAGAATACTACCAACAGCTATATGCCAATAAAATGGACAACTTGGAAGAAATGGACAAATTTTTAGAAAAGTATAACTTTCCAAAACTGAACCAAGAAGAAATAGAAGATCTTAACAGACCCATCACAAGCACGGAAATCGAAACTGTAATCAGAAATCTTCCAGCAAACAAAAGCCCAGGACCAGACGGCTTCACAGCGGAATTCTACCAAAAATTTAGAGAAGAGCTAACACCTATCCTACTCAAACTCTTCCAGAAAATTGCAGAAGATGGTAAACTTCCAAACTCATTCTATGAGGCCACCATCACCCTAATTCCAAAACCAGACAAAGATGTCACAAAAAAGGAAAACTACAGGCCAATATCACTGATGAACATAGATGCAAAAATCCTTAATAAAATTCTAGCAAACAGAATCCAACATCATATTAAAAAGATCATACATCATGACCAAGTGGGCTTTATCCCAGGAATGCAAGGTTTTTTTAACATCCGCAAATCAATCAATGTAATACACCACATTAACAAATTGAAAGAAAAAAGCCATATGGTTATCTCAATAGATGCAGAAAAAGCCTTTGACAAAATTCAGCATCCATTTATGATAAAAACCCTCCAGAAAGCAGGAATAGAAGGAACATATCTCAACGTAATAAAAGCTATATATGACAAACCCACAGCAAACATTATCCTCAATGGTGAAAAATTGAAAGCATTTCCCCTAAAGTCAGGAACAAGGCAAGGATGCCCACTTTCACCACTACTATTCAACATAGTTTTGGAAGTTTTGGCCACAGCAATCAGAGCTGAAAAAGAAATAAAAGGAATACAGATAGGAAAAGAAGAAGTAAAACTCTCACTGTTTGCAGATGACATGATCCTCTACATAGAAAACCCTAAAGACTCTACTAGAAAATTACTAGAGTTAATCAATGAATATAGTAAAGTTGCAGGATATAAAATTAACACACAGAAATCCCTTGCATTCCTATACTCCAATAATGAGAAAACAGAAAGAGAAATTAAGGAAACAATACCATTCACCATTGCAACAAAAAGAATAAAATACTTAGGAATATATCTACCTAAAGAAACAAAAGACTTATATATAGAAAACTATAAAACACTGATGAAAGAAATCAAAGAGGACACAAACAGATGGAGAAATATACCGTGTTCATGGATTGGAAGAATGAATATAGTGAAAATGAGTATACCACCCAAAGCAATCTATAGATTCAATGCAATCCCTATCAAGCTACCAATGGTATTTTTCACAGAACTAGAACAAATCATCTCACAATTTGTATGGAAATATAAGAAACCTCGAATAGCCAAAGCAATCTTGAGGAAGAAGAATGGAACTGGAGGAATCAACCTGCCTGACTTCAGGCTCTACTACAAAGCCACAGTCATCAAGACAGTATGGTACTGGCACAAAGATAGAAATATAGATCAATGGAACAAAATAGAAAGCCCAGAGATAAACCCACGCACATATGGACACCTTATCTTCGACAAAGGAGGCAAGAATATACAATGGAGAAAAGACAATCTCTTTAACAAGTGGTGCTGGGAAAACTGGTCAACCACTTGTAAAAGAATGAAACTAGAACACTTCCTAACTCCATACACAAAAATAAACTCAAAATGGATTAAAGATCTAAACGTAAGACCAGAAACTATAAAACTCCTAGAGGAAAACATAGGCAAAACACTCTCCGACATAAATCACAGCAGGATCCTCCATGACCCACCTCCCAGAATATCAGAAATAAAAGCAAAAATAAACAAATGGGACCTAACTAAAATTAAAAGCTTTTGCACAACAAAGGAAACTATAAGCAAGGTGAAAAGACAGCCTTCAGAATGGGAGAAAATAATAGCAAACGAAGCAACAGACAAACAATTAATCTCAAAAATATACAAGCAACTCCTGCAGCTGAATTCCAGAAAAATAAACGACCCAATCAAAAAATGGGCCAAAGAACTAAACAGACATTTCTCCAAAGAAGAAATACAGATGGCTAACAAACACATGAAAAGATGCTCAACATCACTCATTATTAGAGAAATGCAAATCAAAACCACAATGAGGTATCATTTCACACCAGTCAGAATGGCTGCTATCCAAAAGTCTACAAGCAATAAATGCTGGAGAGGGTGTGCAGAAAAGGGAACCCTCTTACACTGTTGGTGGGAATGCAAACTAGTACAGCCACTATGGAGAACAGTGTGGAGATTCCTTAAAAAACTGGGAATAGAACTGCCATATGACCCAGCAATCCCACTGCTGGGCATATACACCGAGGAAACCAGAATTGAAAGAGACGCATGTACCCCAATGTTCATCGCAGCACTGTTTACAATAGCCAGGACATGGAAGCAACCTAGATGTCCGTCAGCAGACGAATGGATAAGGAAGCTGTGGTACATATACACAATGGAATATTACTCAGCCATTAAAAAAATACATTTGAATCCGTTCTACTGAGATGGATGAAACTGGAGCCCATTATACAGAGTGAAGTAAGCCAGAAAGAAAAACAACAATACAGTATACTAATGCGTATATATGGAATTTGAAAGATGGTAACGATAACCCTATATGCGAGACAGAATAAGAGACACAGATGCATAGAACAATTTTATGGACTCTGAGGGAGAAGGTGAGGGTGGGACGTTCTGGGAGAATAGCATTGAAACATGTATATTATCATATGTGAAACAGAACACCATTCCTTGTTCGATGCATGAGACAAGGGCTCAGGGCCGGGGCAATGGGATGACCCAGAGGGATGGGATGGGGAGGGAGGTGGGTGGGGGGTCCAGGAAGGGGAACACATGTAAACCCATGGCTGATTCATGTCAATGTATGGCAGAAACTATTACAATATTGTAAAGTAGTTAGCCCCCAACTAAAATTAAAAAAAAAAAAATGCACAATGAAGGAAAAAAAAAAAATAGGAATGGAGGGAAAAACTTGAATAAAGGTTAACCAAAATCAAGAGGCAAATATTATCTGGTAATAAACCACTGAAGTCACTTCAATTAAAGTCAGGAATTAGGCAAGAATGGTCATTGTCACTGTCATTATTGGACACTTTGTTAGTGATTTTAGCAAGTACAATAAAATAAGAAAATTAAATAATTGGCATAAACATTGGGAAAATAAGAAACAAAATTGTCTCATTATGCTATTGCTAATGATGCCATACATAGATAATAAGCTCAAGAGACTCTAGAGAAAAGCAAAACAAACTTCTAGAATCAGCAGGATAATTTAGGAAGTGGCTGTTTGCAAGTCGTATGCAAAAATCAATGGTTTCTCTTTCTTTTAGCAATAAGCACCTGGAAACAAACAGAAAATTCCATTCAATATTGTTAAGACCTATATAATAGCTAAGGATAAATGTAACAAGAAAAGCACAGGACCTATATGAATAAAACTATAAAATCTTATTAAAATACCTTCAAGCAAAATCTGAACATTAGTCCATTCTCCCAAAAATTAAATACAAATTTAATCAAGTTCTAAATAAAATCCCAGCTAGTGTTGTCTGATAAAACACAGGATGCACAGTTTAATTTGAATTTCAGGTAACAAGGAATGATTGTTTAGTATAAGTATATCCCATGCAATATTTGGGATATACTTATGCTAAAAAAAAATTTGTTTGCTAAATCTGGCAGCCTTAGTCCTAAAGGATTGAGGTGAGGGCAGAATTTGGTAAAATGATTCTAAAGTTTATGTGGAAAAATAAATGCTCCACAGTAGTCAAGGAAAGTAAGAAAAAGCAAACTAGTGACAAGAGATAGGTTAGTCAGAGCCCTGTCAGGACACCCGTGACACACCTGAAGTCACCCGTGATGCACAGATGATTCATAGAGATATGGGCAGAGCGGAGGGGCCTGCCAACCCCCATTAACAAAAGCAGGAAGGCATTGCATCTAAAGGAGCAGGAAGGATCCCAGGAGAGCTACAACTCAGGCTGAGTGGCCACCTACGAGGAGCAGACGGTTGATGGGGTACAGTTCTAGATGCAAGAGCTGGAGCGCCTTGAGAGGAAGAACGCTTGTAGAGTAAAAAGAAGGAAGAGAGGTAGCGAAAGGCTGAGGAACTTGGAAGAGGGAAGAAAAGAAGCTGGAGAATCCCTTCTAAGCAGGCTTCCTGTTGCCTGCTGAGGTACGTCAGGAGCAGGCCCGAGGCCTCCTCTGAGGGTACTGTTTCCTCCGCAGGCAGAGAAGCCAGGGAGACTGTGAAGATCATCAACAAGGAGGAGGAGGAGTTCCATTTTGCCTTCCAGGACACCTCCCGGTATTCTGAAGGTTTCAGCAACAGCCTGGTTGTATGTCCCATGGAAGGCTGGGTCCCCCCACTGTCCAGGTAAACAAAAGGAAGGCCCCCAGGACTGCCCTTGCCCGACATGGCAGGGGTCCCAGGCCTACTAGCCAGGAGAATCAGGTTCCTTTAGAGTGCCCCGTCTCTGAAGTCTCTCCCAACTCTAAAATTTGGAGCTTCCCAGGTGAAGCTAGTGGTAAAGAACCCCCTTGCCAGTGTAGGAGACATAAGAGATGTGGGTTTGATCCCTGGGTCAGGAAGATCTCCTGGAGGAGGGCATGGCAACCCTTTCCAGTATTCTTGCCTGGAGAATTGCATAGACAGAGGAGCCTGGCAGGCTACAGTCCATAGCATCACAAAGAGTCAGATACTACTGAAGCAACTTAGCAGAGTGCGCCATCTCTGAAGTCTCTGCCAACTCTAAAATTGAGATATTACAGTTCCATCTCTGTTGATAATTTTCATGATGAGTCGTAGAACACTGAGAACTTTAAGCACTTTTTCTCAGTATTTTCTTATGCTTATATTCTTTTCCATACTATCCACTGTGTTTGCAAATCCCTAAGGCACTGGCCTGCCGTGCCTGGCAAACTTTCAGAATTCACCCTGATTTGGAGTTATGCTGCCTTCCCCTCCTAGTGCATCTGTTGATCCACTGGGCTCATCTTCGGCTTCTTTAACAGATAGGTCTAGTTACCCAATCTGCTGTCTTCTTCCCCAACCAGGTTCCCAATTGATATTTTCTTCACACCAAAGAAAGAAGGAGATGTGAACTTTAATTTGATCTGCAACGTGAAAAAGAAAGCCCACCCTCTGACCTTAAATGTCAAGGCTGAGGGCTACTCTGTGAACGTGGAGGTCAAATACAAGGACAGGAATGGCTCCATCACTCTCCTGACTCCCAACCAGACTACCACTGTCAACTTCAATGAGGTAAAGATGTGAGAGGGCCCTGCTCTCTCTGCTTCCACACTGGCTGGGAAAAGCAGTGCATGTGAGCATTAGCTGAAGCTTTGTTTCAGATGCCAGGGAGATCAGGAGAAGAGAAACGTGCCAGCAGCAGCTCCATCCCCAGAATGTGTATGGTTTTGATGTGAAAAGAAAGCTTTTCACATGATATGATAAGAAAGCTTTTCTTATTTTACTTTTCAGGGGGCAGAGAGATGGTAGGGAAGGGGAAGAATACTTATCTTAAACATACGGGAAGGAGGTTTTGCTACCAAATGAGCTCTAAGAATTCAGCTGTCATCTTTCTCTTCAGATAGGAAGGACTCCAGCACTTTGTAGCTCCTGGTGGGCTCTGGCTGCATTATGCTAATAATACTCACTCGGCTCACTAACATCATAGACTGCCGCTACTTCCCAAAGCATATTTCACCCAACACGTTACATACCCTGATCCCAGAAAAGGGAACCATAGTTTGTACTCACTCAACATACAACTCTGTTCTCCCTCAGGTGGAATTGAATGAGTGTGTCCAGTGTGAATTCAGCTTTATCAACACTGGGAAGTTCAACTTCAGCTTCCAGGCAGAGCTGTCCGGCCCCAGGTCCCTGCTACAGTACTTGGAATTTTCACCCACTGATGGCAGTGTGGACGTGGGGCAGAGTGCACATGCCTCCCTGTCTTTCCAGCCATTAAAGAAATGTGTCTTGAACGGTCTAGAACTCAAAATCAAGGTGAGGCATTTAACATTGTCCGACACTGAACGCACTCACAGCATTCTGTCTTGAGAACTGTGTCCAATGTCCATCCTTAGCTGCAAGGCAGGATAGGAAGTCAAGCATGTTTCCCATGCAAGTTGGCAGCCAATCAGAGTCCTGCTAATGAGGAAGCCCCAGGAAGCAGATGTTGGGTAGGAACTGGCAGGTCTCTGCACACCCCTCTGCCTTTGAGCTGAATCATTGCTGCAATGATTCAAGAGCCAGTGTGGGGCCTGGTTGCACAGTCATCCACCTTGGTTTCCTTAAAGAAACTTAGAGCCTGTTAATCAGAATCTCAGTAGAGATTCTGCATGGAGTCCTGGGACCTGAATTCTTTTAAAGCACCTGACAGCTTCTCTCCTTCACCTGAGGGTGTAAGGGCCCTTTCCTCTCACTTCTCCCTGTCATCTCCACTGGACATTCTCTCCCCCACAGATCAGCCATGGTCCAACATTTACGTGCACCATCTCAGGCTTTGCTGTGAGCCCAGCTGTCCATTTCTCCTTCACCAGCTACAACTTTGGCACCTGCTTCATCTACCAAGCTGGCATGCCCCCATACAAACAAACCCTGCTTGTCACCAACAAGGAGGAGACAGCTATGAGGTAAGCAGACTTCCCAGAGCTTCCAGATGACTCTGCCACTCCTGTGGGTCCTACAGCCTCCACACAGCTGAGGTCCTGCCAAGACACAGCTAGGATTATGAGAGAGCCTCTAGCACAGGTGGGCATGAATCCTGAGTATCCTTTCCTTGCTGCTAATACTGATATTTGGATAGCCGTGAGCTACTCTGCTGGGAAAAAAAAAAAAAACCTTTTCTGGAAGTGAGGAGGACAATGCCAAATGACCTGACAAGAGGCTTGATGGCTTGCATTTATTTTCCCTGCGTAATAAATGTGGGAACTCAGGTTTGGAGAGTTAAAAAGTTAGTTTCTTGGGCCAGTGACCTTGCAGTAAAAGGCAGATCTATACTGAGTCTTAGCCCTCTGATTCAAATCCAGCCTCTCTGTACCATCCCTGTGTAGAGTATTCCAATCCAGATTTCTGGGCCCTATTCCAGACCTAACAAAACGGCATCTCCAGAGACAGGCCCAGAGACCTGTGTTTATTCAAAGTTCTCTAGATCAGTGCGCTGCAATTGAACTGAAACTTCAGTTTCAGAAAAGTTGTCTATCTGTAGTGTCCAATATGGCAGCCTGTAGCTACATGTGGCTAAGGAGCACTTGAAATGTGCCTAATGCCACCAAGGAACAGGATTTTTTATTTTAATTAATTTCAATTTAATAGCCATGTGTCTATTGGCTACCATATGAAATATCAAATAGCACAGGTTCAAATCCCAGTTCTTCCCTAGCTATGTGACCTTGAGCAAATTTTTTTTTAAATTAATTTTGATTGGAGTATAGTTATTTTACAATGTTGTATTGGTTTCTGCTGTATAGCAAAGTAAATCAGCTGTATGTATATATACATCCCTCTTTTTTGGATTTCCTTCCCATTCAGATCCCTGCAAAGCATTTAATGTAGTTCCTTGTGCTATACAGAAGGTTCTCATTGGTTATCTGTTTTATATATAGCAGTGTGTATATGTCAATCCCAATCTCCCAGTTCATCCCACCCACCCCTTCCTTCTTTGGTATCCATACATTTGTTCTTTACATCTGTGTCTCTATTTCCACTTTGCAAAATATGTTCATCAGTATCATTTCTCTAGATTCCACATATATGATTTTTTTTTCTCTTTCTGTATAACAGTCTCTAGGTCCATCCACATTTCTGCAAAGGGCACAGTTTTGTTCCTTTTTACAACTGAGTAATATTCCATTGTACATATGTACCACATCCTCTTTATCCATTCCTCTGTTGATGGACATTTAGGTTGCTTCCGTGTCCTAGCTATTGTAAGTAGTGCTGCTATGAACATTGGGGTGCTTGTGTCTATCTGTTTTTTTTTTAAGTCCTTATTGATTTTCACAGTATTTTACGGAGAAGGCAATGGCACCCCACTCCAGTACTCTTGCCTGGAAAATCCCATGGACGGAGGAGCCTGGTAGGCTGCAGTCCATGGGGTCGCTAGGAGTCGGACACAACTGAGCAACTTCACTTTCACTTTTCACTTTCATGCATTGGAGAAGGAAGTGGCAACCCACTCCGGTATTCTTGCCTGGAGATTCCCAGGGACGGGGGAGCCTGGTGGGCTTCTGTCTATGGGGTCGCACAGAGTCGGACACGACTGAAGCGACTTAGAAGCAGCAGCAGCAGTAGCTTCTGTTTTATGTTTTGGTTTTTTTGGCCATGAGACATGTGGGATTTTAGCTCCCTGACCACTAATGCAGTCTGCACCCCCTGCGTTGGAAGGCGAAGTCTTAACCGCTGGACTGCCAGGGAAGTCCCTATCTTTTTGAATTATGGTTTTCTCCGAATCTATGTATAGGAGTCATATGGTAGACCCATTTCTGGGTCGTATGGGTAGTTCTATTTTTGGATTTTTAAGGAACCTCTATTCTGTTCTCCATAGTGGCTGTATCAATTTACATTCCTACCAATAGTGTAAGAGTTCCCTTTTTTCCACACCCTCTTCAGCATTTATTGTTAGTATTATTTTTTGATGATGGGTATTGACCAGTGCAAAAGTAGGAAGTCAAGAAACACCTGGCGTAACAGGCAAGTTTGGCCTTGGAGTACACAATGAAGCAGGGCAAAGGCTAATAGAGTTTTGCCACGAGAACGCACTGGTAATAGCAAACACCCTATTCCAACAACACAAGAGAAGACTCTACATGTGGACATCACCAGATGGTCAACACCGAAATCAGATTGATTATATTCTTTGCAGCCAAAGATGGAGAAGCTCTATACAGTCAGCAAAAACAAGACCAGGAGCAGACTGTGGCTCAGATCATGAACTGCTTATTGCCAAATTCAGACTTAAATTGAAGAAAGTAGGGAAAACCACTAGACCATTCAGGTATGACCTAGATCAAATCCCTTATGAGTATACAGTGGAAGTGACAAATAGATTTAAGGGACTAGACCTGATAGACAGAGTGCCTGATGAACTATGGACAGAGGTTCGTGACATTGTACAGGAGACAGGGATCAAGAAAATCCCCATGGAAAAGAAATGCAAAAAAGCAAAATGGCTGTCTGAGGAGGCCTTACAGATAGCTGGGAAGAGAAGAGAAGCGAAAAGCAAAGGAGAAAAGGAAAGATATTCTCATCTGAATGCAGAGTTCCAAAGAATAGCAAGGAGAGATAAGAAAGCCTTCCTCAGCGATCAGTGCAAACAAATAGAGGAAAACAACAGATTGGGAAAGACTAGAGACCTCTTCAAGAAAATTAGAGATACCAAAGGAACATTTCATGCAAAGATAGGCTCGATAAAGGACAGAAATGGTATGGACCTAACAGAAGCAAAAGATATTAAGAAGAGGTGGCAAGAATACACAGAAGAACTGTACAAAAAAGATCTTCATGACCCAGATAATCACGATGGTGTGATCACTCACCTAGAGCCAGACATCCTGGAATGTGAAGTCAAGTGGGCCTTAGAAAGCATCACTACGAACAAAGCTAGTGGAGGTGATGGAATTCCAGTTGAGCTATTTCAAATCCTCAAAGGTGATGCTGTGAAAGTGCTGCACTCAATATGCCAGCAAATTTGGAAAACTCAGCGGTGGCCACAGGACTGGAAAAGGTCAGTTTTCGTTCCAATCCCAAAGAAAGGCAATGCCAAAGAATGCTCAAACTACCGCACAATTGCACTCATCTCACACGCTAGTAAAGTAATGCTCAAAATTCTCCAAGCCAGGCTTCAGCAATATGTGAACCGTGAACTTCCAGATGTTCAAGCTGGTTTTAGAAAAGGCAGAGGAACCAGAGATCAAATTGCCAATATCCACTGGATCATCGAAAAAGCAAGAGAGTTCCAGAAAAACATCTATTTCTGCTTTATTCACTATGCCAAAGCCTTTGACTGTGTGGATCACAATAAACTGTGGAAAATTCTGAAAGAGATGGGAATACCAGACCATCTGACCTGTCTCTTGAGAAACCTGTATGCAGGTCAGGAAGCAACAGTTAGAACTGGACATAGAACAACAGACTGATTCCAAATAGGCAAAGGAGTACGTCAAGGCTGTATATTGTCACCCTGCTTATTTAACTTCTATGCAGAGTACATCATGAGAAACGCTGGGCTGGAAGAAACACAAGCTGGAATCAAGATTGCCGGGAGAAATATCAATAACCTCAGATATGCGGATGACACCACCCTTATGGCCGAAAGTGAAGAAGAACTAAAGAGCCTCTTGATGAAGGTGAAGGAGGAGAGTGAAAAAGTTGGCTTAAAGCTCAACGTTCAGAAAACTAAGATCATGGCATCTGGTCCCATCACTCCATGGGAAATAGATGGGGAAACAGTGGAAACAGTGTCAGACTTTACTTTTTTGGGCTCCAGAGTCACTGCTGATGGTGACTGCAGCCATGAAATTAAAAGACGCTTACTCCTTGGAAGGAAGGTTATGGCCAACCTAGATAGCATGTTTAAAAGCAGAGACATTACTTTGCCAACAAAAGTCCGTCTAGTCAAGGCTATGGTTTTTCCAGTGGTCATGTATGGATGTGAGAGTTGGACGGTGAAGAAAGCTGAGCGCTGAAGAATTGATGCTTTTGAACTGTGGTGTTGGAGAAGACTCTTGAGAGTCCCTTGGACTGCAAGGAGATCCAATCAATCCATCCTAAAGGAGATCAATCCTGGGTGTTCATTGGAAGGTCTGATGTTGAAGCTGAAACTCCAATACTTTGGCCACCTCATGCGAAGGGTTGACTCATTGGAAAAGACCCTAATGCTGCGTAGGATTGGGGGCGGGAGGAGAAGGGGACGACAGAGGATGAGATGGTTGGATGGCATCACCGACTCGATGAACATGGGTTTGAGTAGACTCCGGGAGTTGGTGATGGACAGAGAGGCCTGGCGTGCTGCAATTCATGGGGTCGCAGAGTCGGACACGACTGAGCGACTGAACTGAACTGAACTGAAATGATTGACCAGTGTGAGGTGATACTTCATTGCAGTTTTGATTTGCATTTCTCTAATAATTAGTAATGTTGAACATCTTTTCATGTGTTGTTGGCCATCTGTATGTCTTCTTTGGAGAAATGTCTATTTAGGTCTTCCACCCATTTTTTGATTGGGTTTTTTTTTTTGGTATTGAACTGCATGAGCTGTTTGTATACTTTGGAGACTAATAATCCCTCATCTGTTGCTTGATTTGCTAATATATTCTCCTATTCTGACGGTTGTCTTTTCGTCTTATTTAGGGTTTCATTTACTGTGCAAGAGTTTTTAAGTTTAATTAGGTCCCATTTGTTTATTTTTGTTTTTATTTTCGTTACTCTAGGAGGTGGGTCAAAAAAGATCTTGCTGTGGTTCATGTCAAAGAGTGTTCTTCCTGTGTTTTCCTCTAAGAGTTTTATAGCATCCAGCCTTGTGTTTAGGTCTTTATAAACTCTCTGTGCCTCTGACTCCTTGCCTGAAGTGGGGGATAATAATAGTACCTCCCCATGGGCTATTAGGAGGTTTAATTAGTTCATTTAGAGAGAGTACTTAGTGCCCGGAACATAGGAAATGCTCGGTTATTTTTATCTGCTGCTACTTTTGTGGCAGTGATGGTGGTTATGCTGGTGGTGATGACGATTCTCCTGAATGTTACAGGAGTGTCATGTAACTTTAAATACGAATTTAAAATCTTATCTACCTATATTCCTTCTTGCCTAATTTGATTGAATCTGACTCTTACTTTGTTTCAGGCATTATACTCTATTTACTGCCTTAGCTAGAGTCCTTCTCTAAATACCTGGAAGACAGACGAAGGATTGTAATGGAGGTCTAGGTGATTCCCATCCACAGATGCAGGAGAGTGGTCATGATCTTTGAAGGTCCCTTCTAGTTGAACTATTAGTAATAATAATAGCTCACCTTTAGGAATGTTTCCTCTGTGCCTTTAGCGGCTGATTTAGTCACTTTATCTTGTTTAATTTTCACAACAGCTTCATAAGGAAGAGTTCACTACTGTCATTTTACAGATGAGGCAACAGGGACCCAGACAGGCTGAGTAACTATTCTCAGGTCACGTGGAAATTAGGGCTGGAGCCTGGATCCACATTCTTGTCTGACTCTGGACACATCCTCCTCCCCACTGTGCTTTCCCACCCAGTTACTACAGGATGCACACCCTTCTTCCAGGAAGCTACCACACCATGAGCTGCGTTATCAAGGAAGAGAGTGAAAGGAGCACTGGGTAAAAGGTCACGAGACTGCCTTTGAGGCCTGGTTCTGCCAAGATCTCAGGATGTGATCTGGGGGAAGTGACTCAGTCGTGCCCAGGAGACTGTAGGCTGGACCACTGCTGCAGTCCCTTCCAGCTCTGAAATTCCAGCTCCAGGACAACACAGCAGGGCATCCTGCAGTGGGGTCCAGCTCAGAGAAGCAAGGGGCTCATTCCCTCCATGTAAGCCACTCGAGAGCTCACACACCTCCCTTCTGATTTCCTTCAGCTTGGATTGTTTGTACACCAATACCAGCCACCTCGAGGTGAACTTCCGAGTCGATGTGATAAAGCCAGGAAAGACACTGGAGATCCCCATCACCTTTTATCCTCGAGAAACTATCAGTTATCGAGAACTCATCCCCTTTGAAATCAATGGGCTCTCCCAGCAAGTAGTTGAAATCAAAGGAAAAGGAACGGAAATGAAGGTAAGCAACAGTTAGGGAGATCGTCGAACTTGGCACCCACCCTTCTTGCCCTTCTCAGCCACCTTTGCCCACCTGAGCCTACACTCCTCCGGCTCCATGTCTTCAGCCCCCTAGCTGCTCTGTCAGAGGTCAGCCAGTCCCATCAAGACAGATCAGACCCAAGAGAATCACACAGATCTTGCCAATACCAAACATTACTGTATCAAAGGACACAAGTAACCACAGGTGCTGCAGAAACCTTCTTTTTCTTGGAGAAAAAAGTGAGGTCGCTCAGTCGTGTCCTACTCTCTGCGACCCCATGGACTGTAGCCCACCAGGCTTCTCCATCCATGAGATTTCCCAGGCAAGTGTACCGGAGTGGGTTGCCATTTCCTTCTCCAGGGGATCTTCCCGACCCAGGGATCAAACCTGGATTTCCCACATTGCAGGCAGACGCTTTACCCTCTGAGCCACCAGGGAAACCCTTTTCTTGGAGAAGTTTGAGACTATCAGATGCAGCATCCCAAGCAAGTCCTCTTCCTCCCACATGAGAGCATGTAGTGTCTTCAGGTTACAGTCAAGGTTTGTTTGAAGCACTGTATGCAGACATAAGTTTCATTTATGGGACATCTTTCCCTAAGGCCACATAGACGGACATTCTCCAGCCAGCCCCAACTCCCAGGATCCCAGCTGACTGAGGGCCTTCCTTCTAACCAGGTGCTCCTGGCGGGAAGGGGATGGTCTGGTTCCACTGCTTACCCTTTCTTCCCCATGTCCAGTACACATTTCACATGTCTGTCTGGTGGGAGTTTTTGCATTTATTAGGCAGTTTTAGAAGACTGAAGACCTTCCGCAATCCTTATCAATGCACAGGACATTTCAGCAACCAAGAGGAAATGGGAGGGGTGTGTTCCTGGCATCCTTTCCATCAATCCAGGGGAGCAACAGGATCAGGCCACCTGGTGTGTCTGCACCCAATCCAGTGGCAGGGTCTCTTCTGATGTCATGGTTTCTTTCACGTGTTCATTCATTCACTCACTCAGCACCCATTTATGTCAGGTGCTTTGTGGAAACCCAGAGGAGACTTAAACGTGTTCTCTGACCTCCAGGAGCTTACACGCTGGGGCCAGAGACTCTTACCTTTGTAGGCAACATGGAAACCTGGGGGTGGGATGGAAAGGTCCCATCTTTCCGTTAGGGGAAGGGGTGCTATTAGTTGACTGGTCAAGTGACAGTGACTGATGGGTGCTGTTTATGTGGGTCACACCATCCCAGAGGGCAAGGCCCAGCCTGATCTCAGCCTGATGCAGGCCAGCATTTTGGTCAGTGCTTTAGATGGGGACTTTAAGATGTATCTGCTTTTCCCACCTCCACTGCCCTGGTCATCTCTCTCTCTTCAAGGCTCTGTCTCCTGCCCTCTTCCAGTCCCTCTCCACAGAGGAGCAAGCCAGGGCACACTCACAAGATACCGATCTGATGGGACCGCTCCAGGGTGCACTGGCTTCCCACTTCTCCCAGAAATACACCTGATCCCCCTCCAAACTATCTTCTTGTGTTCCCCACCTCGCTAACAGCCGCAGACCTGACCAGGCCACTCCCTCCAGCTCAGGGCCTTGCCACAGCTTGTCTCCTCCCTCGAGGTGCAGCCCCACACCACCCTGACTTAAATCCAGATGCTGCCCTTCCAGCAGCTCCCAGTGTGAGCATGCCTTCCTCAGGGAGGCCTCCCTCACCCCAGACTGGCTCAACCCTTTGTACCCCGAGCCTTTCCTTCTTAACATCTCTGAACCCAGCTGTAATTGTGCAACAAGTTGTTTAGTGCACATTTTATGCACATAAATATTTGCTGAGTGAGCGAAGGCGAAGGCCCATCCAGCGTGAAGAATGAGGGACACAGGAAGAGAGGGATCCACCCTTGCCTCACTAGGGTACACGCACCCTATCTCTCTTTCTCATTAACTGCTGACCCCTCCCTGCTCTCTTGCTTGTCCACAGATTTTAGTCCTAGATCCAGCCAATAAGACTGTGAAGTTAGGAGCCATCCTACCTGGACAGGTGGTGAAAAAAATGGTTTCCATCATGAACAACAGCCAAGCCCAGCTCGCATTTAACCTGTCAGTCATGTTCTCAGCGGAACTCCAGGAAACCAAGGTTGGTGATCGGGGTCCCAGTGGCATCTTCATGCCTCCGCACCTCATGGTTCTCAGGCAGCTTCTGTGTGTCAGGCCATTCCAAGTGCTTCCCCTGTGCTGCCTCTGATCACCTCCACAAAAATGGTATGGGGTTGCCCCTGTTACTCTGCTTTTACATGTAGGGAAACCACGGCTTGGAGATGCTCTGCCTCTAGAGGGCGACAGGGACACACAGAAGTGCCCTTGATAGGATCCAGAAGATCTGGGCGCAAATGAATATATGTACATCTTCATGACAGAAAATTTGAAAAATATGGAAAAACACAAAGAAAAACACTTGGCCTATAATGTCATACCCCAAAATAATCACTTAACATTATTGCTACCTTTCTTTCCCCTGCTTTCCCTACACATTTTAAAAATAAATTACTAACTTTCAGATTGTTTTGAAACCTGCATTTACCATCTACCAGTAAATCCTAAACATTCAGTTTCATTTGTTCATCTGTACCTTCATTATGTAGATGAACCAAGCCTCTACTTCTGCTCATTTCAGGTGTTCCTGGTTTATTTTATTTTATTTTATAAGCAACATTGTAATATCCATTTAAACAAACCTTTGTATGCACCCATGACTCTCTGCTGAGCACATATTCCTAGAAGTGGGCTTCTTGGACCAAAAGGAAGAGTGTGTTTCAATATACATCATTCATGTGCCCCCGAAAGGCTGTCCCTCTTTCCACTGGAGTCCGCTATGTGAGAGAAACATGCTTGTTGCTAAACCCATGTCCTCAGGCTCCCTGCATAGAGAACCCACAGCCCCGGCTGCCTGCTTCCTCTCACAGTGTTTGGGTGGCTCTTTGAAATGGGACCAGATGTATTTCATCCTGAGGATGGACTGTATCCATTCCTTCATTCAGTTCATTCTTACATTTACTCAGTAATCCATCCTCACAGCAGGACTTCAGAAGTGGAGCTCCAAGAGTGCCCCATCCTCAGCTGCTGAGACTTGTTGTCGTTTTGTCCAGGTCATCACCTTGTCACCATTCCGCAACATCACTCTGAAGCCCAAAGAGGTCCGGAAGCTGGAAGTCACCTTCGCCCCGCTAAAGCGTGTCCCTCCCTTCTCCGAGGAGGTGTTCGCAGAGTGCATGGGGCTCCTGCGGCCTCTTTTCCTCATCAGTGGCTGCTGCCAGGCCCTAGAGATCTCCCTGGACCAGGAGCATCTTCCCTTTGGACCAGTCGTGTGTCAGACACATGCCACGCGTCGCATCCTCATGGTGAACTCGGGTGATGTGGGTGCAAGGTAGGAGAGCCCCCTGGGCCTGGATTCCCATTAACTATCCCAGGACCCTCTAAAGTGGGCACTGGGGGTGATCCCCATGCCAGAGATGGAGTTAAGGTTCAGCAGGTGCCCACCCAGTCACCATTCAGCATGTTGCCACAGCTGTGCCCGCTGCACACTGCGCACCCGCAGAGGGCACCCTTCACCCCAGCCTCAGTGGAGCAGTGCCCTGAAGCTGTGGTGTGGCAGCCTTGGCACTGGAAGCACTGGTCTGCACCATCCTGCCTGGACCAAGGGCCAGGTCACAGAGGGGTGACCACAGGGCCAGCAGGTCCCAGGGCCACCAGGATCAGGGGCAGCTCTCATGGAAAGGATCATCTCCACCCTCCTGGATCAGACCCGAGAGGCAGTGCAGGGACGGGTCATGGCTACTAGCTTGAGAGGGTTCCAGTCCTGGCCTGACCACATCCTAACTGTGTGACCTCAGCACCCATTTAAATGTGCTCATGCACATGTCCCCCATTGTGTGTGGACAGTAGATAAGATGCACCACTTTCCACCCTTCTCAACCCCTAGGGAGAGTGAAGAAATCGCACCCAGGAATGACTTGGCCTTGGTCCCACACCCTGGCTTTTCCTGGCAGTTTTACTTCTCCTAGGTCCCAGGAAGGGCACAAGGGGATGAACCTCCCACCTGAAAACCAGACACAGTCTCTCTTCTCAGCAGCATTGAGGACACCACCGGGATATTAATAAACTGTCTTCCTTGTCTCCTGTCTTGGAAAAGGTTCAAATGGGATGCCAGGAAACTTGAGGCTCCTTTCTCCATCAGCCCGGAAGAGGGCTATATCACCGCAGGCACGGAGGTTTCTTTTGAAGTGACTTACCATCCTGCCGAGGTGGGCAAGGAGGTTCTCCACAGAAACTTGCTCTGCTTCATCCAGGGAGGCAGTCCTCTGAGCCTAACCCTGTCTGGAGTCTGTGTGGGACCACCTTCAGTAAAAGAGGTCAGTAGATGCTGCCAACAGATGGACCAATGGTGGAGTGGCCCAGCAAGCCCCACAAGAGAACTCAATCAGACTCTGTGCCCACATCAAACAGGCAGACCTGCTCCCTCCACCACAGGGCCTCTGCACATGCTCTTCCCACCGCTGACATACTCATTTTCCCCTCTCCATTTAGTGAATTCCTATTTATTCTTCAGCTCTCAACCCAAGCATCTCATTCTCAAGGAAGGTTGTACTGACATCTCTGGCTAGATCACATTCTGTCATAAGCTCTGTAAGTAAAGGGTGACACCTGGGTTAACCTCTGCTCACCCTGTCACTAGAAGCCCTAATAGTGGAAACCTGATAGTTCCTGGCAACATTGCTTATGGTCATAATGACGCCTGATCTCCATCTCTTGCTATTTCAACAATGTTATGTACACGGAATCCTGCAATATGTTATAAATGTGTATGTACAAGTCTTGGCAAGAATATATGCTTTCATTTTCTTGGGTGAATATGTAAGAGTGAAATGGCTGGGTCATAGGGTAGGTACATGTTTACCTTTTTAAGAACTTACCAAATTGTTTTCCAAAGTGGTTGTGTCATCTTACGTCCCCATCAGCCACATCAGATGTTTCTACTTGCACCACACCCTTGCCAATGCTCGATATGGTCAGGTTTTTTAAAATTTTAGTCATTCCAGTAGGTACATGATGATATCTTGTGGTTTTAAATTTAGATTTCCCTAACGACTAATGGTGTCAAGCATCTTTTCAGGGACTTCTTTGCCATCCATCTATCTTCTTTATTGAAGTATCTGTTCAAGTCCTTTTTATTTGGGTTGTATGTTTTCTTGTTTTACTGCGTTTTGAGAGCTCTGTGTATATTCAGGACATAAGTTTTGAATTTATATCTTCAGTCTGTTTAGAGTTCATTTTTGTATGTCGTGTAAGATTATGGAGCAAAATTCAAAAAATCCATTTTTTGTACACAGATATCCAGTTGTTCCAGAACCATTTACTTAATAGATTATCCTTTCTCCACTGAATTGCCTTTGCACTTTGGTCAAAAACCAATTGATCATATGTGTGTGGGTCTCTTGTTAAACTATTCCCATCCCCTTGGTGAACTCCTTGATTCCGTTTACACCAGCAAAACATTGTCCATGTTGCTAAATTCAATGGCTAGTTCTCACTGCTCATCTTACTTGTCAATAGCATTTGAACACCTTCAACAAGCCCCTCCTTCTTCAAGCACTTCCTTCATTATGTGGCCTCCAGGATACCACCCTCTCCTGGTTTTCCTCCCACTTTAATAGTCGCTGCTTCTCGTCTCCCCTTCTGATTTTTCTTAACATTGGAGTGTGCAGGATTTCAAGAATTAGTCCTAAAATTCCTTCTTTTTTTCTAAATACACTTACTTCTTGATGATCTCATCCAGTTTCTTGGCCTTAAAAAAAAAATTGCTATACTGACAGCTCCCAAATGCGCATGCGTGTGTGTGTGTGTGTGTGTGTGTGTGTGTGTGTGTGTGTGTGTGAACTTTCCTTTGAACTCCAGACTCCTAAATCCCACTGCCTGCTTGAGGTGTCCATCTTCTTCCAGGTGGTGAATTTCACCTGCCAGGTACGCTCCAAGCACACACAGACCATCATGCTTTCAAACCGCACCAACCAAACCTGGAATCTGCACCCCATCATTGAGGGTGAGCACTGGGAGGGGCCCGAGTTCATCACCCTGGAGCCTCATCAGCAAAACAAGCCCTACGAGATCACCTACCGGCCCCGCACCATGAACGTGGAGAGCCGCAAACATCAGGTATGTTGAGCCCCACCTCCCACATTGGTTTCCTGGCATGGCTGGAGGAAGGAGCTGTGGGAGAGAGAATGTTAGGAGAAGAGGGGACCCTACAAATAATGTGGAAACCACAGGGAACTGTGCCCAAAGCTTATCAAGACCAAAGCTTCCCTTTTTGTCCATATATTTTCATGTTGAGGGGCTTCTCTTGGAACCAGAGGCTCATCTCTGAAATGAAGTCCCGGATGAAGCATCAAGCAATTAACAGTTTAAGTGCACAAATAACATCAAGGTGACTGTGATAAAGATTAAATAAAGAAGCCACAATCTTCCACTCCCCTCACAAAAAAAGAACTGTTTTCTTCTGTCTTCTTTACCAATCCTTACTCAAAGACAGCCATGCTGCCATCACAGCATCCTCAGTTTTGCATCCTGTTTACTTTCACTTTACATCACATCATGAGCATGCTTCTGTTTAACTGTGTAATCTTCATGATAATCATTTTTACCGATTGACTAATATTTCACTGAATGACAGTTCCATAATTTATTTAACACCCCCAGTTGTTGGATGTTTATCTCTAAATTTTCATCAATAGAAGCAATTCTAATATGCATGTGTATCCCCGATGGCTCAGTGGCAAAGAATCTGCCTGCAGTGCAGGAGATGCAAAAGACTGGCTCGATCCCTGGGTTGGGAAGGTCCCCTGGAGGAGGAAATGGCAACCCACTCCAATATCCCTGCTTGAAAAATCCCTTGGAGAGAGGAGCCTGGCGGGCTACAGTCCAAAGGGTCGCGAAGAGTCAGTCACGACTGAGTGACTGAGCACACACGTTTATGTATAACTTTTTCCTCTGCAGGGATGTTTCTTCAGTAAGTTTTCTGGGGTGAGATTCCTGGTTCAAATACGTGTGAACCTGTTTATGACTCTTGGAAACATATTGTGAAGCTGCTTTCCAAAAGTGTTAAACCTATTTGCATAACTTCATTAATCCTGTGTCGCTGCCATGCCTGAGAGGTAGCTGATAAAGGAGCCTCTGTGTCATGCTCACCGCAGTTGTTCTTCTCTTAGGGCACCCTCTTCTTCCCCCTCCCAGATGGGACTGGCTGGCTGTACATGCTGCATGGGACTTCGGAGCTTCCCAAGGCTGTGGCCAATATCTACCGTGAAGTGCCATGTAAGACACCCTACACTGAGCTTCTGCCAATCACCAACTGGCTGAACAAGCCCCAGAGGTGAGAGAATGGGGGGGTGAAGAGGGGACGGAGGGAGGATGCACAGTGTCGAGCCTGGCCCTTCGTGCTGCTGCCAGGCATTGCCTGACCTGCGCCCCACAGAGAGTGTCCTGTTCAGGGCTGTCTGTGAGCAGCTGATGCTTTGTAAATCTCCTGGAAGAGTGCCAGGCACAAAATAAGTGCTCAATAAATGTTAGCTGTTATTATTATCAAAATGATAATCGTGGTGGTTGTTATTGAGAGCCCTGTCTTATCACATCAGCCACTGGCCAGATCCTCGGATCTTGTGCTTGCAGAGAGAAAAGAAGCTGGAGGAGTTGGAGGCCAGCCAGGTCCCCTTCTTTTATGGAAAAGGAGCCAAAGGCTGGAAGAAGAGAGCTACCTGCTCGGCATAGCAGATAAAGGCCCAGACCCAAGTTTGAATGCTAGTTCTGCCTGTAACTCGGCATTGTTACCTGAGCATGGCGTCTTCCTTGTCTCCACCTCAACTTCCTCCCTAGTAAAATAGGATAACGAGATGTCCTACAGACACTGTGGCGACTTGAAGCTTGTAACGTAATCCATGTGGAGCAGGACTCAGTACCTGGCACATAATAGGCACTTATTAAATGGTAGTTCCTGTTATTACTAGTGACTGTGTGAAGGCTAGAACCCTGGACCCACATGCTTTCTGTGAAATCAAGAGTGGACAAGGTACCTTGCCTTCTTTCCTGTGGGCAATCTGTCTCATTTTGTCCTCTCTTCTTGCGCCCCTGTGTTGCCCCAGATTCCGGGTCATTGTGGAAATGTTGAAACCAGAGAAGCCTGACCTGAGCGTCACCTTAAAGGGCCTTGATTACATTGATGTGCTGTCGTCCTCCAAGAAAGATTACAAGCTGAATTTCTTCTCCTACAAGGAGGGACTATACACAGCAAAGGTATCCACACACTAAAGGCACTGCCCTGGGACCCTGGAGGTTTGGCCCTGAGGTTGATGGTCCTGGTGTTGGGAGGGAAGATATACCCTCCCTTATCCTGACTGACCATTTAGGGGGACCAGACCCTTTAAGATGAGACTAGGAAGCCACCCAACATATAGGCCCATACCGAGCCCTCAAGGCGGCAGAATCATGAAAATCCTGAAGCAGTGGGTAACACTGGGCATCAAGACACCAGACCACAATAATAAGAGTGAAAGATCCCTTTTCTGAGGGTTTAGAGAGCGCCAGCATCAGGCTGAGCCCTTGACACAGCTAGTGTCATCAGAACCAGGATTCATCCCAGAGCCAGTGACTCCAGGACTCCACAGGGTCCTTCACACATGAACTGTTTCTCCGGACTCATTCATCAGTTCAACAAGCATCTCTTGAGCACATGTACCATATGCTATACTATGTGCTGATAACATAGCAGTGATCAAAAATAGGCACAGTCTCTGTTCTCCTGGAACACACAGTCCAGTGGAGGAGATGAGCATTCATCATGTAATTGCACTCTGAATGGGTAATTTCAAAATCGTATAAGTGCTTTGAGGAAAAGGAGTCCATGGGTCAGTGGCTCAGTGAGAGGTCAGGGCTGAAGAGCACTTACAGGAATGATCCACCTACAGATAGTGCTTGACACTAAGATGGAGGATGGAACCACCTAGGGAAAGATTTTAAAGTGAAAAAAAATAGCACATGAGCACAAAGAAATGGCAAGAATGAAAGAAAATAATGACAAGTACTGGCAAGGGTGTGGAGAAAATGGATCTTTCATATGTTGCTGGTGGGAGTGGAATAGTGAAGCTACTTTGGAAGACAGTCTGGCAGCTCCTCAAATGGATAAACATAGAGTTACCATAGAATTCAGCAATTTATTCCCAAAATAAGTGAAAACATATGTCCACACAAAATCCTATATATAAACATTCATAGCAGCTTTATTCATAACAGCTAAAAAATGGGAACAACCTAAATTTCCATCAACTGGTGAACAGATAAATACAATGGAATATTATTTGTCAGTAAAAAGTGATAGGAACCGAGTACTGATACATGCAACACTGAAATGAACCCTGCAAACATTACACTATGTGAACAAAGCCAGTCACAAATGGCTACATATTGTATGGTTTTTTGTATATGAAATGTCCAGAATAGGGAAGTCTATAGGAACAGAAAGTAGACTAGCGGTGCCTAGGACTAGAGGGGATGGGCTAGGGGGACATGGAAATGATTGTTACTGGATAAAGGGGTTCTTTTGAGGGTTTTGAGGGTGATCAGAGAAGGCAATGGCAACCCACTCCAGTACTCTTGCCTGGAAAATCCCATGGACGGACTTGAACAGGCTGCAGTCCATGGGGTCGCTGAGAGTTGGACACTACTGAGCGACTTCACTTTCATGCATTGGAGGAGGAAACGGCAACCCACTCCAGTGTGTTCTTGCCTGGAGAATCCCAGGGACGGCGGAGCCTGGTGGGCTGCCGTCTATGGGGTCACACAGAGTCGGACACGACTGAAGTGAGAAGTGACTTAGCAGTAGCAGTTTGAGGGTGATGAAGATGAGTGCTGATGGTTGGAGCACTTTGTGAATATACTAAAAAAGCACTAAATTGTACACTTTAAATGGATAGATTCTATAACATGTGAGTTGTACCTTAATAAAGCTGAAAAGAAATATGAGACATAAAATACAAATCAAGAAGTTCTAATACCCATCTAATAGAACGCCTGAAACAGAAAAACATGGTAATAAAGGGAAGAAATACTCTTCAAAATGATTGAAAAAAAAAAATCCAGAGCTATTTGACAAAGTCTGAGTCTTCTAGTTGAAGAAACCCAGTTTATGAAATGAGCCCTGTGATTATCCTCTCTGCCTTGGGACAGTTTCCTGATGACAGTGCAGTGAGCTAGTCTGAGCAAAGCATATCAGGTTTGGTGAACTGAGGAGGAGGAAGTTAACAGTTGGGGCAGTTGGACAGGGGAGAAGATTATTTGAAAAAGGAATTGCTGAAATTTCCCTGATTTTATTTTTTTAAAAAAAACAATTTACAAATCCAAGAACTTGGTAGACTTTTAACAGGAGAAACAAAGAAAATCATGCCTGTGCATATCACAGTAAACCTGCTGAAAACCAAAAATAAATAGAAAACAACCAGATAAAAAAAGTTCTATTATATACAGGGAGACAGCAATAAAAATGACCACTGATTTCTCTTCAGAAATAATGGCAGCCCTCTGAAAAGTGCTGAAAGAAGAGATTGTCAACCTAGAAATCTTTATTCGCTGAAAATATCCTTTAAAACAGACAGTAAAATAGATATTTTCAGGTTAAAAAAAAAAAAGGATAAGAGAATTCATTGCCAGCCCACTTGCCTTGCTGCAAAACATGCTAATGGGTATTCTTCAGTCAAAAGGAAATGATGCCAGGTGGGAATGTAGATATCCACTGGAAGGGAAGAAGAGCTCTAAAAATGGCAAATAAGTGCATAAATATGAAACATAATATATTTTTATTCTTAGAACTTTCTTAAAAAGACAACTGGCAGTTTATAGTAAATATAATAACATTGTAAGGTGGACGAATGCATGTAGACATGAAAGATACGGCAACAAAAGCCCAAAAGATGGGATGGGTAGGTAAATGAGATTATACTTCAGTAAGATTATTGCATTTGTGAAGTAGGATGTATGAGATCAGAAACATAGAGCGTCAGTTATGAAGTGGGAAGTGATAAAATACCAACTCTACATTAAATGTTGATAAGTTGTCAGTTCTAGAGCAATAACTAAAAATATATTATTTAAAAATATAGCTAAGAAGCCATAGAGGAAATAAAATACATTCCGAGAGATTTCACATTGATCCATAAGAAGGCAGAAAAGTAGTAACCAAGGAATTAAAAAAATAAAAGAGACAAATGAAAAAGGAATAGCAAGAGGGCTGACTTCAACCTAAATGTATAAATGATTGCTTTAAATGTAAAACAACACTCCTATCAAAATATAGAGGCGGTCAGAACACTCTAAAGACAAGAAGAGGTCAAAAGTAAAAAGGCAGTTATGTAAGGAACTATTATTTCCTAACAAGATAAACAACTCAAGGTATTAAAAAGGACAAAAAACTGGAATCCTCTACCTCACAGAAGTAAATGTCTGAGTGATCAAGAAGTACATGAGAAGATGCTCGATGTCATTAGACATAAGAAGACTGCAAAAGGAGAGCAACCTGTCAACAAGTCAGATGTGGGCTACAAGTGTGAGCTCTGGGGTCAAGCCAACCTGGGTTCAAATCCTGGTTCTGATACTTTTTTGCCCAAGACCCTGAGCAAGATAACTTCCTTAGCCTCAGTTTCCTCATCTTTAGAAACATCAGTGAGGGAAACAGTAATGTTGCCCACAAGCTGTATGAATTAAATAAGTACCTGCAGTGCTTGTTGTTGTCACTCAGTCGCCAAGTTGTGTCTGGTCCGCAGCACACCAGGCTTCTCTGTCCTTCACTGTCTCCCTGAGTTTGCTCAGATTCATGTCCATTGAGTTGGGGATGCTGTCTGACTATCTCATTCTCTGCTACCCACTTGTCCTTTTGCCTTCAATCTTCCCCGGCATCAGGGTCTTTTCCAGTGAGTCGGCTCTTCACATCAGGTGGCCAAAGTATTGGAGCTTCAGCTTCGGCATCAGTCCTTTCAGTGAATATTCAGAGTTGATTTCCTTTAGGATTGACTGGTTTGATCTCCTTGCAGTCCAAGGGACTCTTAAAGAGTCTTCTCCAGCACCACAATTCAAAAGCATCAATTCTTTTGCACTCAGCCTTCTTTATGGTCCAACTTCCGGTGCCTAGGACACAGTAATCATTAAGTGTTAGATGCCATTATTATTAGTAGTAGTATTGATGTATTAACTGCTCCAGCAGTAGCAGGAATGGGGTGAAACCCACCACAGCAGGAACCTCTTGAGGTCCTGCTTGTTCTCCAGGACCACTCACTGTCCCCACTGAGGACACCGTCCTTCTCAGCCCTAGACCATGCTGCTCTCGCCTAGAGCAACCCAGGTTCCTCCATGCCTGCTCACCTGGAAGGAGCCAGATCAGAACACCTGAAGAGAAGGGCTGGGTGGTGGGGTTCACATAGGCTGGGAGGGCCCATTTCAGCCTGGGTCCCATACTTCACATGCCCAGGCATTGCTAACAGGGAGAAGGATCTTGTCGATGGTGGAGGACCCCGAACTAACCCCTCTGCTCCGCCCCACTTCCTCCCACTCTCTCTGTGAATCCAGGTGATCTTCCGAAACGAGGTGACCAACGAGTTCTTATACTACACGTTGAGTTTCAGGGTCATCCCTTCAGGCATCATCAAAACCATTGAGATGGTGAGCCCCGTCCGGCAGAGCACCTCGGCCTCCATCAAGGTGGAAAACCCCCTGCCTTACACGGTGACCTTCTCCACGGAGTGCAGGATGCCCGACATCAGCCTGCCCTCCCAGTTCGTGGTGCCGGCCAACTCTGAGGTATGGCCCTGCCCGTGGGGGCTCCCCACTGGGTATCTGTGATGGAGACTCTGCCCCGGGGGCCTCTGGGCCCACTTCTGCATCCTTGAGTTGGGGCAGCTTGGCAGTGGTCAGGAGAGAGGAGGACGACCAATCCGTCACAGTCCTATTCTCTCCTTCCCCTGCTGCCCAAGTCCTCATATAAACCAGGGACACACAGCGCTTTGGCTCAGGCGTGTTAAAGGGATTTACTGATTAGCCACCAGGGCTTCCCTGGTAGCTCAGACAGTAAAAAAATCTGCCCTCATTTCAGGAGACCCAAGTTCGATCCCTGGGTCGGGAAGATTCCCTGGAGAAGGAAATGGCAACCCACTCCAGTATTCTCGCCTGGAGAATTCCATGGACAGAGGAGCCTGGTGGGCTACAGTCCATGGGTCGCAGAGAGCCAGACGTGACTGAGCGAGTAATAAGAGCTGTCTCTGTTACATGTTTGTTTGCCCTGCTCAATTTAAATTATTTTTCTTACTTTTCCTAATTATATAAGTCACATGGAATATATGTAGTGAAAAGGACAGCAAGGGACACATAATAGTGTTGCTGGATCAGTTGCTAATATTTTTATTAGATGTTGTGTGTATATGCTCAGTAAGGAAACCAGCATCCAGTTTTCCTTTCTTCTATTAGCCTTGTTGGAGTCTGATGTCAAGATTATGCTCGTTGAGGTAGGTTTCCTCCTATTCTTTTCTATGGGAGAATTTGTGGAATATTAGATTGGTAAAAAGAAAGCTTTATTAGATTGGTAAAAAGATCCTGGAATTTTGTTAAGGGAAATTTTTTTTACTATTGATTAAATATCTTTAATGGTTATAGGACTATATGGGTTTTCTCTATATTTTTAAGTCTGTTGTGGTAAGTTATATTTGTTTACACATTTGTCCCTTTTCATCTAAATTTTTTAATTGTGGTAAAATCATGTAAATACTGCATTTTTTTCTGTTAAACATCTATTACAACTTTAACGATATCCTCTTTATTTTTCAGTAAGACCCAGTTTTTTATTTTAAGAAACAATATCTGTTCATGACAGAAAGACTATTTTATCTCTATAAAAGTACATGAAACAGAAAATAAAAGTCCTGGGACTTCCTGGCGGTCCAGTGGTTTAGACTCTGTGCTTCCACTGCAGGGACCACAGTTACAATCCCTGGTCAGGGAGCTAAGATGCTACATGCCACTTGGCATGGCCAAAAAAAATAGAAAAGTCCGCAAAATCTCATTTCCCCCACCCTAAGACAATTACTGGTAACAGTTCAATATAGCCTTGCTGTGTCTTTTCTATACATATGTAGACATATTCCTCTCCACAACAATGAACTCATATACATTTCTGGAATCTTCTTTTTTCCACTTAAATTATTACCACCTTTTATTTCAATGATTAGAGCTTTGGTGCTTTCTTTTTAATGGCTACATAATATTCCACCAAAGTGAAGAAAGTATAATTTATTTATACAGTCTTTTACTGCTAATACACTGGAATTATTGCCCTTGTTTTGCTTTTATAAGCACTACTCTTTGGTTCTTGTTTTGTTTTGCTTTGGATGACAATAGAGGAAGCAGAATGCCTCCCCCAAGTGATGGTAGAACCCCAGAAGCTGGTTGTAGATTGTCCATGAACAGAGAAGGAGCTGCCTGACCTTTAGCCCTCCTGCTCCCCCAGCCCACCCACTCCTGTCTCTGTAATTTTGCTTCTCAAGAGAGGATCCAGTACCTATTTTTATCTTCAGAGAGATTCCAGATACAGAAATACCCCGACTACGGAAAGCTAGAAGGAATTCCAGGGAGGAAAAGTGGGCTGGTTTGGACAGAGGTTCCCCAGGCTCAAGATCAGTGTGAGCATCTACCGCCAACCTGCTCTGAGGTCCCCAGAGGGGCAGAGGAGGGGCGGACATTCAGCATCACAGGAGCCTCTGTCTTCTCTCGCAGGGAACGTTCACATTTGAATTCCAGCCCCTGAAAGCTGGAGAAACCTTCGGGAGACTGACACTGCACAACAGCGACCTGGGTTACTACCCGTATGAGCTCAATTTGAAAGCCTTGCCAGCACTGCCTGAAAAGCCTGTCCACTTCCAGGCTGTTCTTGGCAGCGGCCAGAGCATCTTTGCCAAGTTCACCAATTACACTCGGCAGAAGACAGAATACTACTGCAGGGTGAGCAGCCCCGGCCCCACCCTCTGCCCTCCCCTTTCCAGAAGTCTGGGCTCTGAAATAACGGGAGGGGGACACTGGGTGCAGAAACAAGAAACTCATACTCAGGGCCTTCATCTAGTTGGAAACTCCCAGCTAGAAGCAGAGTATCAGACAGAATATCAGGTCTGGGTTCTTCCTCACAGACTTTCTAGTTTAACAAGCGGGGGTGTGGCGGGGGGGCAGCATTGCTTCCCACAACATGCTCAGCGGTCGATACAGAGACAGTTGGTTTTGGGGAGGTTCTGTTTCAGGAGTTAATCCTATATTCACACTGATGGTAATAGGCAGCATATATGGAACACTTGCTATGGACCAGGCTCAGTTTTACATGCATATTTTAAAAATCCTGACAGCTATCCTGTGAGAGTACTGGTAAGTTATTGGTAAGCTCTACTGAGAGCTCAGTGGTCATGAGTATACGCTGTGAAATCCAACAGACCTGGATTTGAATCCTCACTTCACTGTTTATTCTTTGTATGAATATCTTACCAATACTCGCACAGGATAGCTGTCAGGGTTTTTTAAATATGCATGTAAAACTGAGCCTGGCCCATAGCAAGTGTTCCATATATGTTACCTATTACATCAGTGTGAATATAGGATTAACTACTGAAACAGAACCTCCCCAAAACCAACAAAATAAAATTTATTCCTCTCTCAGATAGCAGCGTGGGCTTAGGGTTAGGCTCCATGACGTCAGGCACCCAAACCCCTTTGTCCTGCTGTCCTTCCTTCTGTAGAGAGTTGCTTCGGTCCACATGGACCAAGATGGTTTCCTGTGACGTCCTCTTTGCAGCCAGCTACCATGGGGAAAGCGGGGAGCTGTGTACCTCACTTCCACTCACACTTTTTGAAGAAAACTTCATATGACCACACCCGGCAACAAGGAGCACTAGGAAGGAGTGTAGCCTTACAGTAGGTGGCCATGTGCCGAGTTAACACTGAAGTCCCATGGCCGTGGTCACGAGGCAGAGGCTCTTTTTTTTTTTTTTAATTGAGGTATAATTGTACAATTTTATATAAGTTTCAGGTGTACAAGATAGTGATTCACAATTGTCAAAGAGGCATAGACTCCTGGTCATCCCATCCACCAGGAGAAGCCTAGTTATGTTGCAGTAACAAACAGTCCCAGTATCTCAGTGGCTTTAAAACAACAAAGTCTCCTTTAGCGCTTCTCTGTGGAGTCACGGTCCGTGGGGGACTCTGCTCACCCCAGCCACTCAGGGATGCAGGCTAAAGGGCACCCACCATCTCAGATGTTCCAGTCACAGGATCAAAGGGGTGAAGAGACCCCAGAGGGACCTGCACTGGCAGCTAAACACTCCGGTGTGGAAGGGACACCTTGCACTTCTGTTCTCGGCTTATTGTCCAGAACTAGCCCCCTGCCCCATCCACGAGGAGCCAGAATGTCCAGTCCTCCTTGCCTGTGGAAGGAACAAGGTGCAGATACAGGGGAGCACTCCAGGGACCGCTGCCCACATCACCCTGCCTCAATTTCTCTTGGCCTTGGTTTCTTCTTAGTAAACTAGGGATAAACTAGCACTGCCTACTCTTCAAGAGAGTCACAAGGGCTCGACTCTTGTACAGCCTGCCCCGCCTCACACAAGCCGAGGTTGCCCATGTCAGGGGGAGGGGTGCTGGGGAGGGCCCAGAGCTGCAGGTTTGCTCTCCAGGGTCCAGGGGAGCCGAGCACATGTGTTTGCCTTTCAGACTGACTGTCCGGACTTCCACACGGAAAAGGTCATCTACGCGGCGCCTGGGGCGCAGGGCGGCACGGAGGTCAGCGTGGAGGTGTACTTCGAGCCCAGCCACCTGGGCGAGAGCAAAGGCATCCTGAGCCTGTCGTCGCTCGCGGGCGGCGAGTACAGCATCCCCCTCTTCGGAGTGGCTCTGCCCCCCAAGCCACAAGGCCCCTTCCTGATCCGAGCCGGCTACAGCATAGTCATCCCCTTCAAGAACGTCTTCTACCGCCCGGTCACCTTCTCCTTCATCGTGGAGAACACCGCCTTCTCCGTCCGCGCCATGGACTCTGTGAAGCCCAAGAAGATCAACAACATCACGGTCTACTTCGAAGGAAACCCATCGGGCAGCAAAACACCCATCACCAGCAAGCTGATTGTAACCTGTCGGTCTAGCGAAGGCAGCGATGCTGGAATTAAGTGGATTTATTACCTGAAGGGGACAACCCCGTAGTGGGAACCAGGGTTGACAGCATCATCCAAAAGCCATCTCATCAGCCGTTAAGACCTTTGTGTTGTTCTAAGCCCCACAAAGAATAGAGAAAATAATGAGAACTCTAAAGGTACTGTTTTATCTCCAATTCAATTATAAGGGCACTTATTTCCATATTATATGAATTCCAAATATCTATATGAAATACAGATACTCCATGTTTAACACGGTAACTGTATAAAACAGAGCTATATTTTACTTTGCAAGAGCAAGTCTCTAAATTTGGTTTCTTAATATACCTGCAAAACCCAGGCACTGTGTAATAATTCCCACGTTTAACAAGGTGACCGTCCCTCACATGGCACTTAGCACCACATGACTCTGAGGCCCCGCAGTTTCTTTTTAAAACCCACGATGGCTTCAAGAGCCCTTAGTCATGACTCTGTTTTGACACTGTATTTTATTCTGCTTTCATATGAAAGCCAAACAAGTCACTACTTTCAAAGCAAAGAGCAGATACATCAAGGCAGTTATTGCAGGGACAGAAGTTGGGGCGCTCCCCCATCTCTGCGTCCCTGATCTGTTTCCCATAGAAAGTTCTCACTGAAGGCCAGATCCTGGAGAGATGCTAATAGAGACCCCAGTTCCCCAACCCCACTCAGCTTGCGGAGCAGTGAGTCTCTGCCTAATTCTGGTCCAGACCCCACCTCCCCAAATACTGATTTAATCAGTCCAGGGAGGGACCTGGCATCTTTTTACCTTGTAGAGCGGAATTGAGAAGCAGTGCCACAGATCAAACCCACCTGGCCAGTCATGCTGCAGCCAGTCAGGAATCTGCTTCCAGGGGGACCATGTCTCAGGTTGATATGTTTTAACTGCAGCTATCTTGTGTGCTCACAAAGGGTGACAGCCTGGTTGGTGCCCTTCTTCAGAGGGAAGGCGCCATGGAGGCCCCAGCTCTGGGGACAGTGCCTCCCTGGACTCTCCCCGGGCTCCTGCAGTGGTCTTAATAGAGCCACCCACCTGTTGGCACCACCTGTTGACATAAGGGTGGTTGAAGACTGGCCCTCAGGCATAGGAGTGGAGGGCAGGGCCAACAGGCTTCTGCACAAATGCACACACACCTATGCCTGAGGGTCCCCAGCCTCCACCTCCTCCCTTCTCCTCGTCCACTCCACCTGCAAGAGAAGGAGACGGCATAAAAGCACCTCCATGGCCTTTGGGGAATGGATGCTCCCAAGAGGTGGCGCTCAGAAATGATCCCTGGACCAGCAGCCTGAGGATCGCCTGGGAATTTATTAAAAATGAAAGTTCTCAGGGCTAGCCCCAGACCTACTGAGTCAGAAGCTCCAGGCATGTGGCCCAGAAACCTGTGTTTTTAACAAGACCTTATGGCTACTGGAGGTGTTTTTTAATGGACAGAGATTCTTCCACCTCTTTGTACCTCCCTCGGACCCTCACTCAGCCCATTCCACTTGACACACAGCTATACCGGATGAAGCCTCTCCTAAAGAGGCTGCAGACATACGCTTGAGAGCTCATTTTTGTGGCCATTGAAGAACGTGGTGATAGGAATAAAGTTGAAGAACAAGATGACAGATATTCCCAGTGATTAAATGAGCAGCACGCCGAGGGGCCACAGAGTAAGGAGCACATCCTCTAACCAGACAATAGAGAGTCCGAAGAAAGCGATGGTTCTCAAACTCACTATCGGTCAGAATGACCCTGAGGACTTGCTGACCACAGACTGCTGGGCCCCACCCTCACAGGGCCTGATTTAGTAGGTTTGGGTGGCCCGAGAATTTGCATTTCTGCCAGGTTCTGAGGGACGCCATCGCTGCCCAAGTAAGGATCCCACGTGGTCAGCACAGCTCTGAAGCCTGGGCCTCCTCACATTAGTGGCACCTAGGAATGCAGACTCTCGGGCCCACCTGGACCTACTGAGTCAGAATCTGCATGTTAATGCCCTCCTGGGTGGGGTGGGGGTTGTGTGCACAGTGCAGTGGAGAGTGCGGCTGTAAAGGCCCCAGGAGAACTGGAGCCTTTGCTGAGCCCACAGCCCCTAAAGCTCTTCATTAGAGCCCTGGAGAGAATCTCATCAACTCTGCTTACAGCCTAGTGAGTGAAATGGGCACCTCCCCCCCATAGTCCCCCCTCCCACCCATTCCGCAGAGGCAGATCTGCGGGGAGGGGAGCCATTGGCCCACCACCAGCTTCTTCTAAAAAGGTACCTTTTCAACACTTTTAAACCCCGTATGATAAACAGTTCTTAAGACTGCAGGAAAGAGGGAGGAAGCTGTGCAGAAGTTGGCTAAAACATCCATGGTCCAAGCGCAGTAAGACTCAAGATTCCTCTAAATGTGAAAGTCAAGACTCAGCTATGTTCCCTTGAGGCTGCGGGGTTCCCAGCCACCACCCTAGACACTGGTTGCTACAGAAACCGGTCACTTCCCAGTATTACCACCAGCGAAACAGTGCCTTTAGGTGGCCAGGGGCAACCCCCCTGCTTCAGCCCTGTCCTGCTCCCGCCAGCCACTGAGTCTAGGGCCCAAGCCTCATAGGCCTGGAGAGACACCTCCCTGGGACCAAGCAACCAGCCCAGACCCTGCCCCAGCACAAACCTGCTTCCGGAATGACTTGAGATGGAGTACATTGCTTTCCTGTACGTGGTTCTTAAATTTCCTTGGCCTCAAAAAAGGCAATGACGAAAATCATTTCATACTGGTAAGTTTGGAAGGGCAGAATAGCTCAACAGAGGGCTGGAGGGGAGGCTTGGTGAAAACAAGCATCCTGACAAAAGCTCGTAGAAGTTACATTTGAAAGAACACTTTCTCAGCAAAGCAGACCAAGAGACGTCTCACTGAGGGGTGTGGAGAAAATCTCAAGGCCCAGGTGGCACAATTCCAGAGACCATGGTGCTTGGAAAACGATCGTGAATGCGGCCCCCTGACGCCATTCATTCTACACGGAAGCCCTGGTGAGTATGGCATCCTGGTGAGTCTAGACACTTCTCTGGGCTAGATGGGCCTCAGGTCAGAGGTGATTATATTGTGACATCACGAGGGCCTGCCAGATACTAAGAAATGCCAAACGTGGGATCTCCCAAGCCTCTTAGACCCTCAACATATTGTCCTGACACTCCAGCAAAATCACACTGCTGTTGGAGAGACTGCTTTGTGCAGTTCACGATTCAGGGACAGTGTCTCACAAGCCCCTTCTTGCTATATAATGCCCGTAAGTTATGTGTCACTAACCAGGTGTCATCACACATGTGCAGATGAGTTACAACTGTGAAATGATGGCCAATGTGTAAGCAGACGTACTAATTATCCACTAGTCTGGAAGAGTCTGAGCACAGCAGGCCTGGCCAGGGCTGGTCCCCACGGACAGAGACGTGAGCACATAGAGAAGGCAATGGAGGCCCCTGGGCTTTGCTCTCAGTATCCCTGCCAATCAAATTATGGTGAAGAACTTAATTAGTTGACACCTTCCAAGATATCAGAAAAACAACAATAACAGTTATTTCCAGGAACTTCTGAACTAAAGGTAGGACAAAACATTGATTTGGGCCTTGAGCAAAAAACTGGTTTCTTAGCAACCTAGGCCAGAATGTGATTTCAGAAGAAAAGCGTTCCTTCTGGTAAAAATATAAACATCTCCGTATTGTTTTGATTATTTAAAAACTCTATCACAGTATGACTCATGAAAAATTCAGTTCACCTTTAAGAAAAAGCCAAACAAAACAGCAAAAGAAACATGAAACATTATATTAGATATGGGTCTAGTGGAAATGAGTACACACTAGAGAAATACATCCAAATTGTTCCCATTGATTTTTTTTTTCATTGCTTTACATCAACCATCATCAAAAGTCTAAAAACATAAACCTTACAAGACATTTAGAAATGCCCTTATCAGTGCTACTTGGTGTCAAGGTACAGGGAGGAAGCTGTTAAGCTGTGCATTGTCTTCTGGAGATGAATCTGTACTTGGAGGAGTTTTCAGATTGTTGCGCACCCACCTTTATTTGTAAGGTTATATTGGCAGGGGTTTTAAAAGCTGTGAAGACCCCACCAGTAAAGGAAAGCACAATTTATGTTTTATAAAAATATATCACTATTCAAGCCCATGATTTTAAGGCATAAGCAAGGTTGAAACGGTTCTATGAAGACCTACAAGACCTTTTAGAACCAGCACCCAAAAAAGATGTCCTTTTCATTATAGGGGACTGGAATGCAAAAGTAGGAAGTCAAGAAACACCTGGAGTAACAGGCAAATTTGGCCTTGGAGTACAGAATGAAGCAGGGCAAAGGCTAACAGAATTTTGCCAAGAGAACACACTGGTCATAGCAAACACCCTCTCCCAACAACACAAGAGAAGACTCTACACATGGACATCACCAGATGGCCAACACTGAAATCAGATTAATTATATTCTTTGCAGCCAAAGATGGAGAAGCTCTATTCAGTCAGCAAAAACAAGACCGGGAGCGGACTGTGGCTCAGATCATGAACTCCTTATTGCCAAATTCAGACTTAAGTTGAAGAAAGTAGGGAAAACCACTAGACCATTCAGATATGACCTAAATTAAATCCCTTACAATTATTTCTCAAGTGAGAAATAGATTTAAGGGACTAGATCTGATAGAGTGCCTGATGAACTATGGACAGAGGTTCATGACATTGTACAGGAGGCAGTGATCAAGACCATCCCCAAGAAAAAGAAATGCAAAAAAGCAAAATGGCTGCCTGAGGAGGCCTTACAAATATCTGGGAAAAGAAGAGAAGTGAAAAGCAAAGGAGAAAAGGAAAGATATACCCATTTGAATGCAGAGTTCCAAAGAATAGCAAGGAGAGATAAGAAAGCATTCCTCAGTGATCAGTGCAAAGAAATAGAGGAAGACAATAGAATGGGAAAGACAAGAGATCTCTTCAACAAAATTAGAGATACCAAGGGAACATTTCATGCAAAGATGAGCTCAATAAAGGACAGAAATGGTATGGACTTAACAGAAGCAGAAGATATGGCAAGCAGAAGAGGTGGCAAGAATACACAGAAGAACTGTACAAAAAAGACCTTCACAACTCAGGTAAACACGATAGTGTATTCCCTCACCTAGAGCCAGACATCCTGGAATGCAAAGTCAAGTTGGCCTTAGGAAGCATCACTATAAACAAAGCTAGTGGAGGTGATGTAATTCCAGTTGAACGATTTCAAATCCTAAAAGATGAAGCTGTGAAAGTGCTGCACTCAGTATGCCAGCAAATTTGGAAAACTCAGCAGTGGCCACAGGACTGGAAAAGGTCAGTTTTCATTCCATCCCAAAGAAAGGCAATGCTAAAGAATGCTCAAAACTACCTCACAATTACACTCATCTCACACGCTAATAAAGTAATGCTCACAAGTCTCCAAGCCAGGCTTCAGCAATATGTGAACTGTGAACTTGCAGATGTTCAAGCTGGTTTTAGAAAAGGCAGAGGAGCCAGATATCAAATTGCCAACATCCGCTGGATCATCGAAAAAGCAAGAGAGTTCCAGAAAAACATCTATTTCTGCTTTATTGACTATAAGCCTTTGACTGTGTGGATCACAATAAACTGTGGAAAATTCTGAAAGAGATGGGAATACTGGACCACCTGACCTGCCTCTTGAGAAACCTGTATGCAGGTCAGGAAACAACAGTTAGAACTGGACATGGAACAGCAGACTGGTTCCAAATAGGAAAAGGAGTACGTCAAAGCTGTATACTGTCACCCTGCTTATTTAACTTATATGCAGAGTACATCATGAGAAATGCTGGGCTGGAGGAAGCACAAGCTAGAATCAAGATGCCAGGAGAAATATCAATAACCTCAAATATGCAGATGACACCACCCTTATGGCAGAAAGTGAAGAAGAACTAAAGAGTCTCTTGATGAAAGTGAAAGAGGAGAGTAAAGAAGTTGGCTTAAAGCTCAACGTTCAGAAAACTAAGATCATGGCATCCGGTCCCATCACTTCATGGCAAATAGATGGGGAAACAATGGAAACAGTGGCAGACTTTATTTTGGGGGGGCTCCAAAATCACTGCAGATGGTGACTGCAGCTGTGAAATTAAAAGACGCTTACTCCTTGGAAGGAAAGTTATGACCAACCTAGACAGCATATTAAAAAGCAGAGACATTACTTTGCCAACAAAGGTCTGTCTAGTCAAGGCTGTGGTTTTTCCAGTGGGCATGTATGGATGTGAGAGTTGGACGGTGAAGAAAGCTGAGCGCTGAAGAATTGATGCTCTTGAACTGTGGTGTTGGAGAAGACTCTTGAGAGCCCCTTGGACTGCAAGGAGATCCAATGAATCCATCCTAAAGGAGATCAATCCTGGGTATTCATTGGAAGGACTGATGTTGAAGCTGAAACTCCAATACTTTGGCCACCTCATGCGAAGAGTTGACTCATTGGAAAAGACCCTAATGCTGGGTAGGATTGGGGGCAGGAGGAGAAGGGGACAACAGAGGATGAGATGGTTGGATGGCATCACTGACTCAATGGACATGGGTTTGGGTAGACTCCGGGAGTTGGTGATGGACAGAGAGGCCTGGCGTGCTGCAATTCATGGGGTCGCAGAGTCGGACACGACTGAGCGACTGAACTGAACTGAACTGAACTGAGCGACTGAACTGAACTGAAAGTTGAAATAGGAATTTAGGATTTTTAAAAGTGAACTGATTAAAGAAAGTACTTGTTAAATAATAGTGCAAGTGGCTAATATGTACCTTCTTTTTTCTCCTGTGCTCCACAGTAAGTTCTCATTAGTTACTGATTTTATTCTATTTTTTTTATTGAAGTGTAATTGCTTTACAATGTTGTGTTAGTTTTTGCTGTACAATGAAGGGAATCAGCTGTATGTATACATATATCCCTTCCCTCTTGGACCTCCCTCCCCGGCCCCACTCACCCAACTAGGCCATCACAGACACTGAACTGAGGTCCCTGTGCCATACAGCAGGTCTCCACTAGCTATTTTACACATGGTAGTGTGTATATGTCAATCCTAATCTCCTAATTCATCTCACCCTCCCTTCTCCCATGGCTCTCCCCTACCCCTGTGTCCATATGTCCATTTTCTACATCTGTGTCTCTTCCTGCCCTGGAAATAGGTTCATCTGTACCATTTTTCTAGATTCCATATATACACATTAATATACAATATTTGTTTTCTGATTTACTCTGTATGACAGACTTGAGGTCCATCCACATCTCGATAACTGATCAAATTTCATTCCTTTTTATGGCTGAGTAATTAGTTGTTCAGTTGCTAAATCGTGTCCAGCTCTTTTTTACCTCATGGACTGTAGCACACCAGGCTCCTCTGTCCTCCACTACCTCCCAGAGTTTGCTCAAACTCATGATCATTGAGTCAGTGATGCTATCTAACCATCTCATCATCTGCCACCCGCTTCTCCTTTTGCCTTCAGTCTTCCTAAGAATCAGAGTCTTTTCTAAGGAGTCAGTTCTTCGCAGCACGTGGCCAAAGTATTGGAGCTTCAGCTTCAGCATCAGTCCTGCCAATGTATATTCAGGGTTGATTTCCTTTAGAATTGACTGGTTTGATCTCCTTGCAGTCCAAGGGGCTCTCAAGAGTCTTCTCCAGCACCACAGTTCCAAGACATAAATTCTTTAGCACTCAGACTTCTTTTGATCCAACATTCACATCCACACATGACTACTGGAAAAAAAAACCATAGCTTTAACTAATATGCACCTTTGTCGGCAAAGTGATATCTCTGCTTTTTAATATGCTGTCTAGGTTTATCATAGCTTTCCTTCCAAGGAGCAAGCATGCATCTTTTACTTTCATGGCTGCAGTCACTATCTGCAGTGATTTTGGAGCCCAAGAAAATAAAATCTGTCACTGCTTCCACTTTTTCACCTTCTATGTGCCATGAAGTGATGGGAGTAATATTCTACTGTATATATGTTTACCACACTGCTTTATCCATTCATCTGTCACTGGACATTTAAGTTGTTCCTGTGTCCTGGCTATTGTAAATAGTGCTGCAATGAACATTGGGGTATGTGTGTAATTTTGAATCATGGTTTTCTCAGGGTATATGCTCCGTAGTGGGATTGCTGGGTCATAAGGTAGTACTAGTTTTAGATTTTTAAGAAACCTGCATACTGTTCTCCACAGTGGCTGTATCAGTTTACATTCCCACCAACAGTGCAAGAGGGTTCCCTTCTGCACCCTATCCAGCATTTCAGGTTTGTAGATTTTTTAATGATGGCCATTCTGACCGGTGTGAGGCGATACCTCATGGTAGTTTTGGTTTTCATTTCTGTAATAATTAGTGATGTTGAGCATCTTTTCATGTGTCTCTTGGCCACGTGTATGTCTTCTTTGGAGAGATGTCTGTTCAGGTATTCCCCCCATTTTATGATTGGGTTGTTTGTTTCTTTGGTATGAGCTGTTTGTATACTGTGCAGATTAATCCCTTGTCAGTTGCTTAATTTGCAAATATTTTCTCCCATTCTGAGGGATGTCCTTTCTTCTAGTTTATGGTTTCCTTTGCTGTGCAAAAGCTTTTACATTTACTGAGTCCTTATTTGTTTATTTTTATTTTCATTAATCTAGGAGGTGGGTCAAAAAAGATCTTGGTGTAGTTTATGTCAGAGTGTTCTGCCTGTGTTTTCCTCCAGGAGTTTAATAGTGTCTGGCCTTACATTTAGGTCTTTAATCCATTTTGAATTTACTTTAGTGTACGATATCAGGGAGTGTTCTAATTTCATTCTTTTACAGGTAGCTGTCCAGTTTTCCCAGCACCACTTATTAAAGAGACTGTCTTTTCTCCATTGTGTATTCTTGCCTCCTTTGTCATAGATTAGTTGACCATAGGTGCATTGACTTGGTCTGTGTCTGTTTTTGTGCCAGTATCATACTGTCTGGATTACTGTAGCTTTTTAATATAATCTGAACTCAGGGAGCCCAACTCCCCCAACTTCATTTTTCTTTCTCAAGATTGCTTTGGCTATTCAATGTCTTTTGTGTTTCCAAATAGACTGTAAAAATTGTTGATTCTAATTCTGTGAAAATGCCATTGGTAATTTGATAGGGGTTGCATTGAATCTGTAGGTTGCTTTGGGTAGTATAGTCATTTTCACAATATTGATTCTTCCAATCTGAGAACATGGTATAGCTCTCCGTCTCTGTGTGTGGCCTTTTTTTATTTCTCTCATCAGTATCTTATAGTTTTCTGAGTACAGGTCTTTTTTCCTCCTTAGGTAGGTTTATTCCTAGGTATTTTATTCTTTTTGTTGCAATGGTAAATGGGATTGTTTCCTTTATTTCTCTTTCTGATCTTTCCTTGCTAGTGTATAGGGATGCAGGAGATTTCTGTGCCTTAATTTTGTATCCTGCAACTTTGCCAGATTCATTGATTAGCACCAGTAGTTTTCTGGTAGCACCTTTAGGATTTTCTATGTACAGTATCATGTTATCTGCAAACACTGACAGTTTAACTTCCTTTTCAATTTGGACTTCTTTTATTTCTCTTTCATCTTTGGTTGCCATGGCTAGCACTTCCAAAACTATGTTGAATAACAGTGGTGAGAATGGCCATCCTTGTTTTGTTACTGATCTTAGAGGAAGTGCTTTCAGCTTTTCACCCATGAGAACGATGCTTGCTATGGATTTGTCACATAAGGCCTTTATTATGGTGAGGTAGTTTCCCTTTGTGTCCACTTTCTAAAGAGTTTTTATTACAAATGGTTATTGAATTTTGTCAAAAGGTTTTTCTGCACCTATTGAGTTGATCATCTGGGTTTTATTCTTCAGTTTGCATCCCTGGGATAAATCTCACTTGATCGTGGTGTGTGAGCCTTTAAATGTGTTGTTGGATTCTGTTTGCTAGTATTTTGTTGAGGATTTGTGTCTATGTTCATCAGTGATATTGGCCTGTAATTTTCTTTTTGTGTGATATCTTTGTCTGGTGCCCAGCAGGCACTCTGCAAGAACCACTCCAAGCCCTCCCCCCACCACCCCATTGTACCTGTGAGGAGACGCAAACTCCACGTCCTCCTACTTTGCCATCCTGGCCAAAGTTTAATTTATAAACTAGACACAGTAAGAGAATGTCCTCATGGCCAGCATCACTACTAGTCTAAGGACTTCGCTACTCCAAAGTGTAATTGGCAGACCAGCAGCATCCGGATCCCCTGGAGGCTCATTAGGGACAGATTCCCCAGCCTCACCGCAAGCCTATGGATCGGAATCTGCATTTTAACACCATCCCTGGTGATCTGGGCGCACAGTAGTTGGAGAGGCTCCTCGAGGCTGATTCACCTTCCTAAGGTTTCACAGCTAGAACCTGGAATCAAAACATCAGTGCAGGTGACAGAGCTGGTACTGCGTAGGGTGCTGGAGTGAGGAATTAAAATCCCTAATAAGGGGAGGGAGTTTTCTCTTCATGACAGGACTCTCAGACATGGAAAGCAGAGTCAGATGTTTGGCTTGAGGGAAGGACCCCGGACTCAAGAAGCTCGAGAGCCAGTTGTGTGAGCCAGTCAGGCACAGTGCTGAGCGCCTTACTCCACGGTCCTGGCTCCAGCACGCCCACAGAGCTTTCTCAAGGATAAGGTCCCGAGGCCACTGGCTGTGGCAGGTTCTTCAGGCTGTCGGTTTCAAGGGATCTAGTCACTGGTCAATCCCGAGGACAAGGTTGGTGAGACCCCGGGCCCTGCTCTCCGGGAGAGCCTAGAGCGGGGAGAAGTGCCAGCAGGCGCTCGCGTCAGTGCAGTGGGTGCTCCCTCAGCAGGGAATCCTGCCCGATACTGGGGTGACAGGCCCCCAACTGCAGGCTGAGGGAGACGATGCCATTCATGGTGACCAGGGTGGGGCTCACTGCCAAGTCTCTGGTGTTCCTGAACTTCGAGTTCCAAAACCTAGCAAGCTTTTGAAGGTGCCCAGGCCACACGCCCTGAGGACACCAAAGCCTAAGGTGGGCGGGGGAGGCCAGGATTAGAGCTCCTGAGAGGTGCATTGCTGCCTGCTGGAAAGGTGGGGTGGGGGGCCGGGAACGAAGGGCTGTGCGATCATATCAAGGTTGAACAGTTGAGTTTGACCTAGATCATTGGAACCTACCACCTCAGTAGGGAGAACTATTTATTGCCAAATGGCCATAGACAGTTTTTTGAGTATGAGTCAGAATTCTACCCACCACTGTTCTTTACCAGCTGTAGGATCTCAACAAATTGCTTCATCCGCGGGTCACAGATGGGCAACCCAGGGCTGTGTCCTGGCAGACCTCTTTGATTTGGCTTTGATCACGGTAATTTTTTAAAATATTTTGTATGTTCTTTTTCTTCCACTTTTGTGAAAGTGTTGGCATTGTTTTCATTCTTTGAGGTAAGCTTGTTTTGTACCTTGGGGGTTTCCTGCTCTTTTTTAGAAAATTCATTTTATTGAAACGTATACTTTTGAGAGCTGTTCCAGCACAGAGTGGCCTCCATTTTTGAGTGGAAGAGGCTTGGTGTAGAGGGCATGCCTGGAAGTGAAGACTGTGGTCCAACTAGTGGGAGCCAGGCACGCGGGCTCCTCAGGGGGCTCATTTGCTTGAACATCCTCCCCAGCTCCCTCCACACATACATGGCAGCCTTGGGGACTAGACTGCTCAGGCTGCAGGGATGAGACAGCAGCCCTGGGGATTGAGGCCTAAAGGGGATAGAGGAGACATTTATTTTTGGCTTCCTATCATGGAATTTTTATTCTCTGTTGGAACACAGTGTTAATCACAGGTGTACAGCAAGTTGATTCAGTTAACATATACATGTGCCTGTCTTTATAGGGTTCTCTTCCATAGAGTTTATGAGAGGGTATTGAGTAGTTTCTTGTTTATAGAGCACATCCTTTTTCATTATTCTTTTTCTCTGTGTATTTACCTGTATAGAAGAATATATGGGTTAATCCCAAACTTCTCAGTTATCTCTCCACAACCACCTGGTCTTCCCATTTGGTAAGGAAAGTTTCTTTTCTAAGCATCTGTTTCTGTTTGACCAAGAGTTCATTTGTATCCATCATGAGATTTCACCTATATGTGATATCACATGCTTTTTGTCTTTCTCTGTCTGATGACCTGACTTAGTGTGATCATCTCCAGGTCCGTATCTTTGTTGCTGCAACTGGCACCACTTCATTCTCGTGTGTATCCGTCATAGTCCATGAATGTGTGCAGCACATCTTTAGCCTCCATTCTTCTGTGGACTGAGGTTTTTGTTGCTCGCGTGCCTTGGCTGTTGTAAGTAGCACTGTAAAGAATGTTGGGATGCATGTGTGTCCTGGAGGCGTGCTTTTCCTAGGGTCGAGGCCCCAGGGGCAGACTGCAGCATCCTAGGCTGCTTTTTGTTTTTAAAGGAGCCTGCGTGCTCTTGTCCATAGTGGCTGTTGTCAACTGCATCCCTCGCTGCAGCCGAGGAGTGTTCCCTGGTCTCCTGGCCTTCTGCAGGGTTTATTGTTTGTACATTTTCCGCTAACTGCTACTAACCAGAGCTCCTCACAGTTCTGGTGTGCCTTCCTCTTTCATATGGGCGGCCCAGGATTTCCACAGGAGGGGGATTTGGATTTCCTTCCTATTTGTTTAAGTGTAAGCAAAATTTGCCATTTGAAACTGGCTCCTGAAGGTCGGCCTTCTTTTGAATTCTGTTTCTGCTGCCTCCTGCGTGTCATTTCTCCAGCAAAGGGATCATTTAGAGCAGAGCAGCTCTGGTGAATGTGAAATGCCCACAGGTCCTGGGTTTGGGGTTGTTGTTCCCGAACATGGCCACAAGGGGGCAGCACTTATTCGTGCCCCGCTCTGCGTATTGGGGAAACCTGAGCCCTGGCAAATGCTGTGCTCCTGGGCTGGCAATGATTGTGGAAAGCGCAGAACAGACACACAGGGCCGGAGTGTCATTCCTTCTGCCACCATTTTCTAGGTGCAAGAGGCTTGCTTTATGTGTAGCGGGACCACTTGAATTTTAAGGTGGTGGTCCCATCTATTGGGTCAGGCAGTCAAGATATTGCTGTGGTCCTTGGCTGGCACTTTTCCAGCTCCCTCATGAAGACCTCAGTTTGACCCGGAAGTCAAGCCCATTAAGGCCCAGGGATGAGAGAGCGGCACAGGTGAATGCAGTAGACGTTGGTTTGGGGGGTTTTCTTCTCAAGTAATTTTTATTTTCTGTTGGCATCAGTCCTTAATTTAAACCACAGTCTGCCCTGAATGTGGTACTCATTTTGGCCTGACTCTGGCCCACACTCAGGCCTACCTATGGTCCACACAAGTCTGCCTCTGGTCCACTGAGGACTGATTCTTCTCAACACTGTGGCCTGAATCTATACACATAAGGCCTAATGTGGTCTACAACGAGGCCTGACTCTTGTCCACACTGAGGGCTGACTGTGGTACTCACTTAGTTCTGACTCTGTTCCACTCTGAGACCTGACTCTCTTCCACGCTGAGGCCTGACTGTGGTCCACACTCAGGCCGTCTCTGGTCCACACTCACACCTGGCTCTCGTCCACACTCAGGCCTGGCAGTGTTCCACAGTAAGGCCTGGCCCTGGTCCACACTACGGACTGCCTCTGGTCCACACTCAGGCCTGACTCTAGTCCACACTAATGCCTGCCTTCTCCCACACTAAGTCCTGACTCTGGTTCAGTTAGGCCTGACTCTGGTCCACACTGAGGCCTCATTCTGGTCGACACTAAGACCTCACCTTGGTCCAAACAAAGGCTGGACTCTGATCTGGTCCACACTAAGACCTGACTCTGATCCTCTCTGAGGCCTGACTCTAGTCGAGACCCAGGCCTGACTCTGGTTCATCACTGAGGCCTGAGTCCAGTCCTCACTTAGGCCTGACCCTGGTGCACACGCAGGCCTGACCCTCATACACACTAAGGCCTGACTGTGGTACTCAGGCCTGACTCTGGTCCACACTAAGGCCTGTCTCTCGTCCACACTGAGGGCTGACTGTGGTCCAAACTAAGGCCTGACCCTGGTACTCACATATTCCTGACCCTTGTACTCACTTAGGCCTGACTCTGGTCCACACTAACGCCTTACTAAGGTCCACACTAAGGCCTGACCCTGGGCCTGACTTATTCTTGACTCTGGTACTCACTTGGGCCTGACTGTGGCCACACCGAGGCCTGATTCTAGTCTTACTCTGGTCCACACTAAGGGCTGACTCTGGTTGTATCAAAGGCCTGTCTCATCGTAACATAGGTCTGACTCTGGTCCTCACAAAGGAAGGCCTCGGTCTGTTCCTCACTCAGTCTGAGTCAGTCTTCTCTATGGCCCATACGTCTTAAATCAACTCCACTCAAAAATGAGTTAAAATTACTGGTGGGCTGCAGGTAAGTGAAAAACTGTCACAAAATTTCAAAGCTATAATCCACCAATGAATAGTAAATTTAAAAAATAAACATAGGACTATATACAGAGTCATCTATTTAGCTTCCATGACTAGTGAGAGAACTGGAGAAAGCTAATATTTTTCTGAAGACAGCTGCACCTCAATGACATTGGCAGCACTAGGAACAATAACCAACACAGCTAAGCAACCTACGTTACGAGGAGAGATGACGGTAAAGAAGGTGCAGTTCAGATACACAAGGCTGTGTTATTCTACCATAAAATATGATCAAATAATGCCTTTTCCAGCCACAGCAACTGAAAAACATATGATCATGATCTTGGAGAGACAGCAGTGAGCGGTCCTGAAGAGAAATCTTAGCTCCCTGCTCAGGAATTGAACCTGGGTAGCCTGGATGAACACCAGGACTCCTAACCATGAGGCCACCAGTGGCCAGAGGCTAGAAGCAAAGTGACCCTGCGTCTTTCCCCCATTTGAAACCAAGACTATTCTAAGGAGGCAAGAGGTGTAAATACATACATAAAGTCCATTATTACAGACACAGCACAACATGTGGTAGGGCCCACAGAAACCCGGTTTAAGACAGACGCAGGACCGAGAGACACAACCAAGAAGGATGGGCATCCTGAGGAGCACAGCAAGAGGTGAGGTGAGTCCCCCACAGAGGACAGTCCTTCCGCGTCTTTGTTTACCTCTCACCAATTGTCTCGTTTCTTTCTTCACATACATCTGACTCGTCTAGGACCCTGCCCAAGATGTGGGTACAACTTTTTTGCTAAGATTGACTCCACAGTAGAAGCCTGTGGGTGCACGTCCACACTTATTATGGGGTGGGACCCCCTCCCTTTTTGGCCTCCAAGGAGCCTTCCTGCGCTTGTGCAGACAGGGAAGTCTTCCTTGACCTCAGGCGTAGGCACCTTATCTCTCTATTCCAGCAGAGCTCGGCCTCTGTCATTAGCTCTGTTCTTGAGTGTCTAGGTGAAAACAAAGCTTCAATTTCACTCCACTTGACAAACACCAGCTGTCCAGCCCAGAGGCCCCTCTATCTCCCACCTCAAATCCCTCTGAGAGACATGAACCCCAAAAATCTTTATTGGGAGGGTGAAGGTCTATGTTCTGTAGCTTCTTCAAGCTGGCACGGGGCTTGTAGACCCTACCTAGCTAGGGTCATGGAGCTCTCACCCTGTCTCATTTAGGGGCCTCAGAGTGACTTCTGTTGTTACTCCTGAAGGATCTGTTCTGAGGATTCGCTGGAATCTCTGCATCACCATCGTCTTGATGTGAAACTGTAGTAATCTGAAAGAGACAAATTTAAAAAGGCGGGAGCCAAAGATCAGCAAAAGAATTATTTTGACCAGGGGCCCAAGCAGGAGTAAGAACCAGGTTACGTTTTTTAGAAATTTCAATCCTGGTCCAGATATAGAGTCAGTGCTTGTGCTACCCTGTCCAAAGGAATGGAACCTTTTGTTGTGGTCTTACATATTTTTGGTATCATTTTTATTAGCCCAGAGTGACTGATGTAGGTGTGACAGGCCACTCAACTTCAGAAGTAGGTGGAGAAGTGACAACCTGAACATTAATATACAAAATGGATCTCATTTATTTCCGGGAGAATAAGCTTGAATCCCAGTCTACACCTGCCACTTCAAGGAGACTTGCAGGCTTGTAGCCAGTTGTCTGGTTTTATCTAAGTTGGTTTTAACCTTTGATGTGTTATTAACATATAAACCAAAGCATCTTCCCCTGGGTCCTCTAATGCAAATCTTTTGTCACCTTCTAGATCTATATATCTTCTATTTTTTCCTCATTTATAAACAACCAACTGTAGAACAGAATTATTATCATTACTTTTTTACAACAAAAACATCTCCAGTCTTTATATCTTCTCTTGCTGACAACATATATCTTACTTGCTTTATGCATCAAAATCTTTTCCTTGTCACTTTAGTAGCTTTGATTCCATATTATAATTTTTAACCTTTAAAGAAACCTTAACTCCTAGTGAAAATCAAGAAGAAAGCAATTGTGAACTTTTTATCGTATTGGCATTCTCTAATTAGCAAACTCAGGAACATATTTTAGAACCTCTAAAAACATGTGTTTTTCCAAAGTTCAATTTCTTTTCTCAGTGAAATACAAGGCATGTGTCTAATAAGCCCAAACATCTTTAGTTTTTTTTCTTGTATTTAGAATTATGTGATTTGTAAGCACTTACTTTTCTTTAAGTCAGTTAAATAGAGCTCACTTACAAATTAACCTCAGCAATATTATCCAAAGACAGACACATACCAAGGCATACATAAATTGAGACAGATAGTGATCTCATAGTTTTATGCTTAAGATTTATTATAAAATGTCTCTTGCCCCTTTTCTTTTTCTTGGCTTGATTTTCTACTAATTTACCCAAGGCTGAAGTCTCAGGTAAAGTGGACTGTGTATCTCCTGGTCAAGATAAAAACTTCAGGCTTTTTTCTTGGTATATTTTTGTTTTCACGGGGTCAGAATTCTGAAAAAAAAAAGTATTTCAACAAGACAGCTTTTCCTAATTGCACATGCAAAAGGACCCAGTTTTGCAATTTTTAAAAAGTTTCATTTTAACCCATTTTCTCTGGAATCTAAAGAATATCATGGCCACCTAGTGTCAAAAAATGTCCTCTCCCCTTTCTGTAGTCCTAGTTTCATAGCTAACATACAGACCAAACAGTGCTCACATTGGCCCTAATAACAGGAGCAGTTCCCCTCTGGGAACATGCAGGAATAGGGGAAGCTTGATTCTTTTCCTGCTTTCTTCTCTCACTGCTATATATCAAACAGAGAAGCAAAAAGGACCTACTGAATAGCACAGGCAGTCAATTGAACACACTGTGATAATCAATATGGGAAAAAAAAAACAAAAAAGAAGAGACATATGTCTGTATATAACTGAATCAAGTTCCTGTACACCAAAAACAAACACAACGTCGGAAATCAGGTCTACTCCAATAGAAAATAAAAAATTACCAAAAAAAAGGGGGGGGAGCATGAAGAAATGCTGCCACCTTGTGGGCACTTTTGGTAACAACAACTGAAAAGCCTGTGCTGACGGGCACTTAATACTCACCAGGTCTGTGAGGGCTTCCCTGGTGGCTCAGCTGGTAAAGAATCTGCCTGCGATATGGGACACCTGGGTTCGGTCCCTGGGTTGGGAAGATCCACTGGAGAAGAGAACGGCTACCCACTCCAGTATTCTGGCCTGGAGAATTCCATGGACTGTATAGTCCATGGAGTCGCAAAGAGTTGGACACGACCAAACAACTTTCACTTCACTATGAGGATCTAAGGAAAAAACACCTGTCCTCAACAAATGTCCTCAGCTTCAGTGATGGCTCGGCTCGTAAAGAATCCGCCGCAATGCGGGAGACCTGGGTTTGATCCCTGGGTTGGGAAGATCCCCTGGAGAAGGGAAAGGCTACCCACTCCAGAACTCTGGCCGGGAGAATTCCATGGACTGTATAGTCCATAGGCTGGCAAAGAGTCGGACACGACTGAGTGACTTTCACTTTTCACTTTCATTCAATAAATGTCCTCAAGTAGGTCCTGGAAAAAGTATTCAAAATGGGGCAGACGGTCAAGAAGCCCACCTTGACTTGAGAGGTAAGTTTTACTCACACTCTTTAAAAATAATCACATGAAAAGATTTTATATCTCTAAATCTTATAGAAATGCAAATCAAAACTGCAAACTACCTCAGATTGGCCTTTGGCAAAAAGTCTACAAATAATAATGCTGGAGAGGGTGTGAAGAAAAGGGAGCTGGCAAGGCAAATTGTTAACAGCCAGGATGGAGGACGGGGTGGAGGTTCCTTAAGCAAGTGGAAAGAGAATGACACTAGGATACTCCCTAAATCCAGGCAGAAAAACATACTTCAAATCAATTAAAGATCTAACGAAGGACGGATACTATAAACCTCTTGAGAAAAATACAGGTAGAACACGTTTTGACATAAATCAGAGCCAGTTTGTTTGGATTCATTCTTAGAACCATGAAAAACAAAACTAAACAAATGGGACCTCATTAACCTTAAAAGTATTTGAGCAGCAGGGTGAACCATAAATGAAAGAAAAAGACAACCCTCGGAATGGGGGAAAAAGTGTTTGCAAATGGAGATATCCACAACACGCAAACACCCCGTGCAGCTCAGTATCAAAAAACAAAGAACCCAACAGAAAAATGGGCCAAATATCTAATGGACATTTCTCCAGAGAAGGCATCCAGGTGGCCATAAAGCACCTGAAAAGATGCTCAGCATCCCTAATCATGAGAGAAATGCAAATCAAAAGTTCAGTGATGTATCACTTCACGCCAGTCAGCATGGCCATCTCAAAAATTCGACAATAAATGCTGGAGGGGGTGTAGAGAGAAGGGAACCCTCCTACATTGTGAGTGGGAATGTAAATCAGTACATCCACCCTAGAGAACAGTATGGAGGTTTCTTTGAAACACTCTACAAAAAAGTACCAAGTGACCCAGCCATCTCACGCCTGGGTGTGGATCCTCAGAAAACCAAATTTTCAAAAGATACTGCATGCCAGCAATCATGGCAACACTAGGTACAATAGCCAAGACACAAAAGAAACCTAAGTGTAGAAGGACAGGTGAACGGATAAAGACGGGGCACGCATACAGAAGGCAGTACTGCCCAGCCACAAAAGGACGAAAGAACGCCACTTCCAGCCACAGAGAAGAACTAGGGATGATCAGTAACTGAGACAAAGACAAGTATCACATGTTATCACTTCTAGGTGGAATCCAAACGTGGATACAATGAACTTCTTTACAAAACAGATGAAACAGCTTTACAGACTTAGTAAAGAAACTCATGGTTACCAAAAATGAAAGGTGTGGGGGCAGGGAGAAATTAGCAGGTTGAGAATAACATATACACATTACTATTTATAAAATAATCCACAAGGACCCACTGTAGAGCACAAGGAACCCTACTCAACCATCTTTAATAACCTATATGAGAAATGAACCCGTAAAGAATGTATACACATCTACATACAAATTAATTAAGTCGTTATACACATAAGAGAAAAGGGGGCTTCCCAGATGGCACTAGAGGTTAAGAACCCACTGGCAAAGGCAGGCAGACATGAGTCATGGGTTCGATCCCTGTGGTCAGAAGATCCCCCGGAGGAGGGCCTGGCAACCCACTCCAGTATTCCTGCCTGGAGAATCCCATGGACAGAGGAGCCTGGTCAGTTATAGTCCATCAGGTCCCAGAGTCGGACACAGACACTGAAGCTACTTAGCACACAAATAAAACAAAACCCATAACAATGCAAATCACCTATACACTGGAATTCAAAATAAACAAACAAAATAAAACAAAAGAACTGCGACTCTATTCCCCTCAGGCCTTGGGTACCCGGGCTGGTGTCACATCCCTGGAGCCTGAGCAGGCTTGGGTCCCCAAGCTGGACTGTGGTGGGGCTGAGGCAGCTGGGGAGGGTGTCCAGGCAACGCGCCCCTGGCCACCCTCCATGGACCTGGACTTCCTGTTCCCCTCTGCGCGAGCCCACAACCTCCAGACCCAGGGGGGCCTCCTGCAGCAAACCCAAGCCTAGTGCCCCCAAACGATGGTAGAGTCTCTGGCCTGGAAGAGCTTCTGCAAAGTCCCCTGGGCTCCCAGTCTCCTGCTGGTGGGGTTCCCACCTCCAGCCTCCTTCCTTAGGGTCACCCACTTGAGGAGGACAGCACCCTCAGCAGAGTGGTGCGGCAATCGTTGGGATGTGTCCGGGGGATGAAGACTAAGGGGGAAGAAGTAAGGTGACACAAGCCTTGGGTGTTTCCATTCCAGTTGACAGCCAAGGAACTGGACCTGCCCTAAGGCTCTGGTTGCCCAGGTAACTAGAGTTGGGCATGAAGACATGCTGCCACCTTGTGGCCATTCCTTGTAACAACCACCTGAAAACTTGTGTTGATGGGCTCTTAATATTTACAAAGCCTGCGGGGCTGGAAATGACACCTACCCTCAAGAAATGCCCTGGGACAAATCACCGGAAAAGAATTCACATGCAAACCCATGGCTGATTCATGTCAATGTATGGCAAAAACTATTACAATATTGTAAAGTAATTAGCCCCCAACTAAAATAAATAAATTTATTTAAAAAAAAAAAAAGAATTCAAAACAGGGCTAACTTGAAGTCAATTTCAAGAGGTTAATTGTACTCACACAACAGAAGGTAAAAAGCCCATGGAAAGATACTCAACATCAATAATTATTATAGAAATGCAAATTAAAACTAGGATGCGGTGTCAACTCACATGGCTCAGAATGGCCATCCTCAAGAGATCTTCAAAGGTTAAATGCTGCTGAGGGCGAGGGGAACAGGGAACCATCTTACACTGTGGGCAGGGTTGCAAATGGGTGGGTGCAGTCAAGAAGGAAAATATTTGAGGTCTCCCTAAAACACAAAATAGAGTTACCACATTTTTGGGCAACCTCACTCCTTGCTTTGGCCTGGAAAAAAATCCTAATTCAAAGAGAACACGTGTACCGCTATTTTCAGAGCAGCACTGTTCACAATAGCCAAGACATAACATTAACCAAAATATCCATCGATAGACAAATGAAGACTAACTGGCCCATCTGTACAATGGAATACACTCATTAATCAAAAAAAGAAGGAAAAATGTCATCGGCAGCCCCATGGATGGACGGAGAGATCATCTTACTAAGTGAGGTTAGAGACAGAAAGACAAACATCCTAAAATATTACTTACAGGTGGAAGCCAGAAATTCATGCAAATGAAATAATTTGCAAATAGAGACAGACTCAGAGAGTTAAAAAAACCAACTCATGATTATTTTTTTAAAACGTTGTGGGGAGGGATACACTAAGAGGGATTAAAAGGTACACATTACTACATACCAAACAGATCATCTAAAAGGACCCACTGAATAGCACAGGAAGTCGATGGAACAAACTGAGATAACCTTCATGAGAAAAGACCCCGGAAAAGAACAGCTATATGGCTGTATCTGCTTGAAATAATGTCATTATACGTCTACATCTGTTTGTAAAAAATGCCCATTTAGATCTTTGGCCCATTTTTGTTGTGTTTTATTTTTAATTGAGCTGCATGTGCTGTTTGCTTGTTTTGCAGATGAATTTACTTGATAAATTTGCTTGCAAACTTATTTTTTCCATTCTGAGGCTCTGATGGTTGTTCTTTTGTTTATGCTTTCCCTTGCATAAATTAATGCAAATACAACCTAAACAAATACAACCTCGGAAATCAACTCTATTATAAAATTAAAATTAAAATACAAAAAAAAAGAGCAAGGAGAAATGCTGCCGCCTTGTGGCGGCTTTTGGTAACAACAACTTAAAAACTGAGCTGATGGGCACTTACTTACTTCCCAGGCCCGTGGAAAGAAAGGAAAAAACACCTGTTCTCAACCAATGTCCTGGGAGAAGATTCAAAACTGGGCAGACGGTCAGGAGGCCAATATCAAGAGGTCAGTTTTACTCTCACTGTTTTAAAAAACAATCCATGAAAAGATTTCAACATCGTGAAATCTTAGAGAAATGCAAATTAAAACACAGCGAGGTATCACCTACACTGGTCAGAATGGCCTTTGTCGAAAAGTCTACAAACAATAAATGCTGGAGACGATGTGGAGAGAAGGGAACCCTCCTACACTGATGCTGGCAAGGTAAACTGTTAACAGCCAGGATGGAGGACAGGGTGGAGGTTCCTTAAACAAGTGGAAAGAGAATGAAATTAAGACACTCCTGCTGCTGCTGCTGCTGCTGCTGCTGCTAAGTCGCTTCAGCCGTGTCCGACTCTGTGCGACCCCATGGACAGCAGCTGACCAGGCTCCGCTGTCCCTAGGATTCTCCAGGCAAGAGTACTGGAGTGGGGTGCCATTGCCTTCTCCTAGGACATTCCATAACTGTTTAAAGAAAAATAATTCCAAATTGATTAAAGAACTAAACGGAGAGAGGATTACGCCCTATATCTGGAGGAAAACATAGGAAGAACAAGCCTTGACATAAATCACAACAAGTTCTTTTTGGATCCACCTCTTAGAATAATGAAAATTAGAAAGAAAAAAAAAAAACCTCAATAAAAGAACCTCATTAACCTTAAAAGCACTTGCGCAGCAAGGGAAAGCATAAACAAAAGGACAACCCTCAGAGCCTCAGAATGGAAAAAAAACAGTTTGCAAGCAAATATATCAACAAGTAATTCATCTGCAAAACAAAGAAACAGCACATGCAGCTCGATAAAAAATAAAATACAACAGAAAAACGGGCCAAAGGTCTAAATGTACATTTTTTCAAAGAATGCATTCAGATACCATAAAGTACATGAAAAGATGCTCAGCATCACTAATGACTGCAGAAATGCAAATCAAAACAACGAGGTATTAGCTCACATCATTGAAAATGACCATCTTCCAAAAGATCTACAAAGATTATACTCTGCCCAGAGCGTGGGAACAGGGAATCCTCCTACACTATGGGCGGGGAGGTAAATGGGTAGGTGCAGCCAGGAAGAAAACAGTATGGAGATTCCTTAAAACAGTAAATACAGACTTAACCACCCTCTCTGGCAAGCCCACTTAGATCCAGAGAAAATAAAAATTTTAAATTATATGTGCGTGCACCTGCCGCGTCCAGCACAGCGGGTGAGAAAGACCTGAAACGGGCGTAAGTGCATCATGAAAAGACAGACACACGTAATTTGCCAAGTGGGGAATCAGGGGGCCCTCCTGCTCTCCGTGGCAGGAAGACAAAATGGCTCCTTTCAGCCCGCACTTTTATTCGCAGAAGTCACATGAGATCATTAGGGAATAGCTATACTTGGGAGTTTAATCAGCGCACGGTAAAGAGGGAGTAAACTTAAGGCTCTGCTGTTGATCAGGAACATCTTGTTTTGTTTCCATGGGAACGGACACAGGGGTAGGCAGTGAAACGGAGCAGAGAGCACGACCCGCCACAAGAATGTCCGTTTGGCATGTTGACCAGGACAATCACGAGGGCACAGTTTGCCGCACCCTTGAGTCATGGGGCAGGTTCTGGTCTCTGCTCCACCAAGCTGCAACACGCACCCTTATTTTCAGGGCAGCACTATTCACAATACCCAAGACAGAGCATAAACCAAAACGTCCATCAATAGAGAAATGAAGAGTAGCGGGTCCATCCAGACCCTCGAATACATTCAGCCATCACCAAGAAGGAAAGAGTGGCATTGGCAGTAGCGTGGACGGACTGAGAGATTTAAGGTACTGAGTCAAGTCGGTGAGAGAGGGAAAGAGAAATATCTGATCACTTACAAGTGGAACCTATAAATTCATTCAAGTAAGCTGATTTGTAAACAGAAACAGACTTACAGACTTAGAAAACTAACATGATTATTAAAATCAAAAGGTAGGAGAAGGAAGACATTAAAAGGTTGGCATTGACATATACACACTACTTACTATCAGATAGATAATCCAAAAGGACCTACTGTTAGCACAGGGAAGTCTACTGAACGCACTGTAATACCTATGTGGGAAAAGACCGTGAAGAATAGATAATCTATGTATATCTGAATCAAGTTCCTGTTCACTGAAAACAAACAACCTCAGAAATCAAATCTACTTCAACAGGAAAAAAAAAAAAAAAGGATTGCGGGGAAATGCTGCCGCCTTGTGGCCGCGTTTCATAACAACAACTGACAAACCTGTGCTGGTGGGTATTGAATATTCCCCAGGCCTGAGGGGATGGATGTAAGGAAAAAACACTTGTCCTCAACAAAAGTCCTTGGGCAGGTCTGGGGAAAAAAAATCAAAACAGGGCAGACAGTCGAGAGGCCAATCTCCAGAGGTCAGTTTTTTACTCATACTTTTTTTTTTAATCACATGGAAACCTTTCAACATGGAGTAATTTTAAAGAAACAAAAATCAAAACTAGAGCTAAGTATGAGCTCACGCCAGTCAGAATGGCTTTGGTTACAAACTCTGCAAAAAGTAAACGGTGGAGAGGTTTTAGAGACAAATAAATTCTCCTACGCTGAGGCTGGCAATGTAAATTGTTAACAACCAGAACAGAGAACAGGGTGGAGGTTCCTTAAACAAGGGAAAAGTGAACTAAACTACGTCTCTCCCTAACCTCACACAGAAAAGAAACTCCAAATATATTAAATAGCTAAATGGAGGGATGGATACTCTAAACTTCTTGAGGAAAATATCGGCAGAACAGGTTTTGAAATCACAGCAAACTTCTTGGTTTCATGCTTAGAAAAATGAAAAAGAAAACAAAATTCAACAAAAGTAACCTCATTAACCTCAAAAGCTTTTGCACAGCAAGGGAAACTCTAAATAAAAGATGCTGGCAGTGTAAAACGTGGACAGCCACCGTGGAGTATGAGGCGGGAGCTCCTTAAACCAGGGAAAAGAGAATGAAATTATGATAACGCCCTAACCCCATACAGAGAAAGGAACTCGAAATCAATTAAAAATCGAAGTGGTGGGATGATTACTCTAAACCTCTTGAGGGAAAATATACATAGAACACGCTTTGATATAAATCACAGCAAGTTCTTTTTGGATCCACTTAGAGTAATGAAAAATAAAACAAAAGTCAACAAAACGCACCTCATGGACCGTAAAAGCATTTGCACAGCAAGGGAAACCCTAAAGGAAAGAAAAAGTCAACCCTCAGAATGGGAAAAAAAAAAAAAAAGCTAGCAAACAAAGGCCCACAGGGACTTCATCTCCAAAACATGCAAACTGCTCATGCAGTTCAATATCAAAAAAACAATCCTACAGAAAAATGAGCCAAAGATCTAAATATACATTGCTCCAAAGAAGGCATACAAAAGGCCATTAAGCACATTAAAAGATGTTCAACATCACTAATTATTAAAGAAATGCAAATCAACATGACAAGGTATCAGTTCCCACCCCTCAGAATGTCCATCTTCCAAAAGACCTACAAAGATTAAATGCTGCTGCGGGCGAGGAGAACAGGGAAGCCTCCTGCACTGTGGATGGGGATGTAAATGGATGGGTGCAGCCACAAAGGAACGTGATATGCAAATTCCTTAAAACATTAAATACAGATTAACCACATGATCCGGCAAGCCCACTCCTAGTCTGAATCTGGAGAAAATCATCATTCTAAATGATACATACACCTCTTTTTTTCAGGGCAGCACTATTGACAATAGCCAAGATAGAGCGTCAACCAAAATGTTCATCAATAGAGAAATGAAGTCACTGATCCATCAAGACACTGGAATATACTCAGGCATCATAAAAAAGGAAAATTGCCATTGTCAGCATCATCAATGGACCCGGAGATTCATCATACACAGTGAAGTCAGTCAGAGAGGGAGAGAAAAATATATCACTCACAGGTGGAATCTATAAATTCATATGAATGAACGAATTTATAAAGAGAAACAGACTCATAGTCTTAGAAAACCAACTTATGATTACTGGGAAAAAAAAAGTAGGGGAAGGGAGACATTAGAGTTTGGGACTAACATATACACACAAGAAGTCCAAAAGGACCTACAGGATACCACAGGGAAGTCTACTAAACACACTGAAATAAGCTATATGGGAAAAGACCCAGAAATACATCTACAGTTATTTCTACAGAATAGACATACATCTATGTATAACTGAATCAAGTTGCTAAAGTAAACCTAAAACAAACACAAGAATGGAAATCAACTGTATGCCAATAGAAAACAAAAATTAAATTTGTCAAAAAAACAAAACAAAAAACAATGGCGTGTGAAGAAATGCTGCCACCTTGTGGCTGCTTTTGCTAACTACAACTGAAAAACCTGTGCTGGTGGGCATTTATTAATAATATTCCCAAGGTAAGGAGAAAAGAAAGGCAATGCCAAAGAATGTTCAAATTACTGCACAATTGCACTCATCTCACATGCTAGCTGGAGAAGGCAATGGCACCCCACTCCAGTACTCTTGCCTGGAAAATCCCATGGACAGAGGAGCCTGGTAGGCTGCAGTCCATGGGGTCGCACAGAGTCGGACACAACTGAAGCGACTTAGCAGCAGCAGCAGCACATGCTAGCAAAGTAATGCTCAAAATCCTCCAAGCTAGGCTTCAACAGTACGTGAACTGAGAACTCCCAGATGTTCAAGCTGGATTTAGAAAAGGCAGAGGAACCAGAGATCAAATTGCCAACATCTGTTGGATCATAGAAAAAGTAAGAGAATTCCAAAAACATCTACTTCTTATTCACTGACTACGCCAAAGCCTTTGACTGTGTGGATCAAAACAAACTGGAAAATTCTTCAAGAGACGGGACTACCAGACCACCTTACCTGCCTCCTGAGAAACCTGTATGCAGGTCAAGAAGCAATAGTTACAACTGGGCATGGAACAATGGACTGGTTCTAAACTGGGAAAGGAGTACGTCAAGGCTGTATATTGTCACCCTGCTTATTTAACTTATATGCATCATGAGAAACTCTGGGCTGGAAGAAGCACAAGCTGGAATCAAGATTGCCCAGAGAAATATCAACAACCTCAGATATGCAGATGCCACCACCCTTATGGCAGAAAGCAAAGAGGAATTGAAGAGCCTCTTGATGAAAGTGCAAGAGGAGATTGAAAAAGCTGGCTTAAAACTCAACATTCAAAAAACTAAGATCATGGCATCCAGTTTCATTACTTCATGGCAAATTGATGGGGAAACAATGGAAACAGTGACAGACTTTACTTTCTTGGGCTCCAAAATCACTGCAGATGGTGACTGCAGCCATGAAGTTAAAAGACACTTGCTCCTTAGAAGAAAAGCTATGACAAACCTAGACAGCGTATTAAAAAGCAGAGACATTACTTTGCCAACAAAGGTCCATCTTAATCAAAGCGATGGTTTCTCCAGTAGTCATGTATGGATGTGAGAGCAGGACTGTAAGAAAGCTGAGTGCCAAAGAATTGATGCTTTCAAACTGTGGTATTGGAGAAGACTCTTGAGAATCTCTTGGACTGCAAGGAGATCAAACCACCCAATCTTAAAGGAAATCAACCCTGAATATTCATTCAGAGGACTGATGCTGAAACTGAAGTTCCAATACTTTGGCCACCCACTGGGAAGAACCGACTCATTGGAAAAGACCCTGATGCTGGAAAAGATTGAGGGCAGGAGGAGAAGGGGACGACAGAGGATGACATGGTTGGATGGCATCACCAACTTGATGGACATGAGTCTGAGCAAACTCCGGGAGTTGGTGATGGAGAGGGTAGCCTGGCAAGCTGCAGTCCATGGGGTCGCAAAGAGTCGGACATGACTGAGTGACTGAACTGAACTAAAGGGGATATAAGGAAAAGCACCTGTCCTCAACAAATATCCTCGGCTAGATCCTGGAAAAAGAATTCAAAACAAAGCAGGTGATCAAGAGGCCAATCTCCTGAGGTCAGTTTTACTCACATTGATTTTTTTTTTAAATCACATGAAAAGGTTTCAACTTCATGAAATCTTAAAGAAATGCAAATCAAAATTATGCTGTATCAGCTCACACAGGTCAGAATAGCCTTTGTCAAAAAGTCTCCAAATAATAAATCCTGAAGAGGTTATGAAGAATAGGAAACCCTCCTCCTACAGTGATGCTGGGAATGTAAATCGTTAACTGCCAGAATGGTGGACAGGGTGCAGGTTCCTTAAATGGTGAAAAGGAAATGAAATTACATCACTCCCTCACTTCACACAGGAAAAGAAACTCCAGATGGATTAAAGCTCTAAGGGGAGGGGCTATTCCTCTAAACCTCTTGAGGAAAATACAGGCAGAACAAGCTTTGACATAAGTCGCAGGAAATTCTTTTTGGATCAACTGTTACAATAAGGAAAAATAAAAGGAAACTCAAAAGGGACCTCGTTCACCTCAAAAGCTTTTGCATAGCAAGGAAAACACTAAGCAAAGGGAAAAGAGAACCCTCAAAACGAAGAAAAAATATTTGCCACCGAATTTAAAAACAAGGAATTCATCTCCAAAACATGCAAACAGTTCACGCAACTCAATATCAAAAGCCAATCAACCCAACAGAAAACAGGCTAGAGATCTAAATGGACATTATTTGTTCAAAGAAGGCATCCACATGGCCACAAAGCACATGAAAAGATGCTCAGCATCACTGTTAGAGAAATGCCGATCGAAACTGCAACAAGGCATCAGCTTACCCACTCAGAATGACCAGCCTCCAAAAGATCTGCAGAGATTAAACTGCCGCCTAGGGCAAGGGGAACAGGAATCCTCCTACACTGCGGGTTGAGGATGCAAATGGGCGGGTACCGCCACAAAGGGAAACGTGTGGAGGTTCCTTCAGACTCTAAATACAGTGTTACCACCTGATTCAGCCAGCCCACTCTTGCCTTAGATCCCAGGAAAATCAGAATTGAAAATGATACTTGTACCCCTACTTTCAGGGCAGCACTACTGACAACATCCAATCAGAGTATCAACCTATTTTAGCTGAAAATGACACCTAAAAGTTGAAGAACCAAAAATCTGTATCTCCAGACAAGCACTCCACGTGGTTTGGCTTTCCAAATTTAACTGATTCCTTAGGCTTCCCTGCTAGCTCCGACGGTAAAGAATCTGCCTGCAATACAGGAGACTGGGGCTTGATCCCTTGGTTGGGAAGATCCCCTGGAGAAAGAAATGACAGCCCACTCTAGTATTCTTGCCTGGAGAATTCCATGGACAGAGGAGCCTGGCAGGCTACATACAGTCCATGAGGTTGCAAATATTCGGACATGACTGAGCGACTAACACTTTCATTTTCTTAGACTCTCGGAATTTTTTCATTAAGGAGTCCCCCAAGCCTAATTCACTCCACCTAAAACTCAAATCAGTTTTGATTCTTCTGTCATCTTCATTTCAATAGGTAAACATTGTTTTTATCAGGTTAATGTGGAAATTATCTGTAACTTCCCTTAGCCCCTACCACCAAACACAACCAATTACTTTCCAAGGCTTATAGATTACAACCCCTATACATGTCTCAAATCAATCACCTTTTCTTGTTTAATCTATCCTTTCATTTCTATTCTGAATATTAGAAAAAAATTAATATGGCATAGGCGCTGTCTTTGAAGGTCTGATTTTCATAGCAGGAGAAATAATGATTTCATTCTTTCTCCATACACCTTCCATGGGTGCCATATCTACTTTTACTGAGTTGATTATTAATTCAATATTGGGATTCCCTGGTGGCCCACTGGTAAAGAATCTGCCTGCCGATGCAGGAGACTCGGATTAGATTCCTGGGTCGGGAAGATCCCGTGGAGGAGAGCATGGCAACCCGCTCCAGTATTCTTGCCTGGGAAATCCCATGGATAGAAGAGCCTGGCAGGCTATAGTCCATTGGGTCACAAACAGTCAGACACGACTTGGCAACTAAAACAGCAATAGCATTAACTCAATAACCAGACAAAGAGGGCGCTGCTACTGTAATTTAGGGGGTGGAAGGCAGGAGTGATAATCAGCACCTTACACTACATACCTAACCACAAACATCTATCTAGCCTCAGTGCCGACACTGAGAAACACTGACCTAGGTCCCACAGTTAACAACTGAACACCTCTTCATAACAAGTTTCTGGACCTGTCCTCCAATCCTCTTCCCAGATCAGGAAACCACAGTACCAAGGGTATTTTTTTTTTTTTCTTTTGCCAGTGAGAATGCTGTGGTCTGAATGTATCAGAATGTCTAGAAGTTAAGCAATGGGCTTTGCAGAAAGACTGCTCTATTGGCTATGACTCTAAAGCCCTAAGAAAAGGGCCTGATGTAGATTTCTCAACAGGGAAGAGAGATCAAAGCAGTCAATCCTAAACGAAATCAACCCTGAATATTCATTGGAAGGACTGGCGATGAAGCTGAAGCGCCAATACTTTGGCCACCTTATGCTAAGAGCTGATTCACTGGCAAAGACCCTGATGCTGGGAAAGATTAAAGGCAGGAGGAGAAGGGGACGACGGGATGAGATGGTTGGATGGTGTCACCAACTCAATGGACATGAAGTTGAGCAAACTCAGGGAGACAGTGAAGGACAGGGAAGCCTGGCATGCTGCAGTCCATGGGATCTCAAAGAGTCAGACATGACTGAGCAACTGAACAACAACAGGGTCAGGGCTTAGCTTTCTCAGTACAAGTCAGGGGAGAACCTCAGCCCTCACCCTGGATGCAGACTAGGAACTGTCACTGGCACTGACGCCCAGTTCAAACCTGCAGTCAGTCCACGTGCAATAGAAACTCTCCCTGGAAATATTTTCATTGGCAGACATGGCAGGCTAATCTCAAACTGATCAATGATTTGGAAATCTTCCTCTAGGGAACAAGGTAGGACTTCTGGGGGTTGTGGAATGATTTTTTCTACTTCTGTTGTTCTTAAAAAGTATTCACATTAACTTACTAAGCTATCTATTTGTGGGAAACTCAAAAGTAATATATTCTTTTCCAGGTATCCATGGCTTTGAAACTCCCAATACTTTGGCCACCTTATGCTAAGAGCTGATTCATTGGAAAAGACCCTGATGTTGGGAAAGATTAAAGGCAGGAGGAGAAGGGGACGACAGAGGATGACATGGTTAGAAGGCATCACCAACTCAATGGACGTGAGTTTGAGCAGGCTCCAAGAGTTGGTGATGGACAGGGAAGCCTGGTGTGCTGCGGTCCATGGGGTCTCAAAGAGTCAGACACGACTGAGGGACAGAACTGAACTGAATTTTATATGTTAAGATATTAAAATTAATTTTACCTGTTTCCTTCTATTTTTCAAATGTGGCTACTCAAAGATGTTAAATTATCTTTCTGGCTTGCTTAATATTTCCATCAGGCAGACTCTAAGGATGTTTTGTAAGCTTTTAAATTTTTTATATTGGAGTATAGTTGATTTATAGTGCTGTGCCAGTTTCAGGTATATAGCAAAATGATTCAGTTATACATATAAATATAACTGTTCTTTTCCCATATAGGTTATTACAGAATATTGAGTAGAGTTCCCTGTGCTATAGTAGGTTCTTATTGATTTTCTACTTTATATATAGGCAGGCTCTAAGGTTGTTTTTTTTAATTTCTTTATTTTTTATCTTTCTATTTTTGGCCACAAAATAGAAAAGCAGGACCTCAGTTCCCCAACCAGGGATCAAACTTGTGCCTGCTACAGTGGAAGCATGGAGTCCCAGCCACTGAACCATCAGGGAAGCCCCAGGCTCTAAGGTTTGACCAGGGTGTTCTATGCCTGAGGATGGGCAGAGGGACAAGCTGATTAGAGACATACAGGTCAAAGAAATGAGAGCCCAAGTTACAGAAAAAATCATCTATGTACAACTAGTGGGAAGCTGCTGTATAACGCAAGGAGCCCAGCCTGGTGCTCTGTGATGCCCTAGAAGGGATGGGTGGGAAGGAGGCTCAAGAGGGAGGAGACATATGCATACTTACAGCTGATTCACGATGATGTACAATAGAAAACAGCACAACATTGTAAAACAATTATCCTCCAGTTAAAAACAAAAAAGAAAAATCATCCATGTAGAAATTGAAACCATCCAAAGTGACAGAAATAAATGTTGGTGGGAGAGAAACAAGCCACGTGCTTAAAATATTTAAGGAATGAGAGGCATCCAGGAGAAATATCAAGTGGTATTATCTAAAGGGGGGGCTTCCCTGGTGGCTCAGATGGTAAAGAATCTGCCTGCCAATGCAGGAGACCTGGATTTGACCCCTAGGTTGGGAAGATCCCCTGAAGAAGGGAATGGCAACCCACTCCAGTATTCTTGCCTGGAGAATCCCATGGACAGAGAAGCCTGGCAGGCTACAGTCCATGGGGTCGCAAAGAATTGGACGCAACAACAAACAAGAATGATCTAAAGGGTACCTGTGCCTGTTAACATCCAGCCATCCCCCTCCTGCATACAGAGAGCATCCAGCAGGGAATAACTCACCTCAGATGCTGTATACGCTGCGGACTGGATTCTCCCAGGCCTCACCCAAAAGTGAGACCATCTCTAGGGAATGGGGCACACAGTCCAGGATCAGGGACATCAGATTCTGGTTATGAACAATAGACTTGAACACATCTTCAAACCGGGTACCCACCAAGACACAGGTCAACCTGCAGAAAGATAAAACAGCAGGAGAGTTACAGCCTCGGTCCCACACAGAGTATGTGCCTCTTCTCCATGTCATTCTTTGTTCCTTCCCTCTTCATGCCAACAGATTCTCAGTGTTGATCACACATTGCTCTCCATCTCAGACTCCCAGCCAGGTTGGGGGATGTCTGTTAATTTCAAAGTCAGGTTGTCCAAGGACCTACTGTAGAGCACAGGGAACTTTGTTCAATATTATGCATCACCCTAAATGGGAAAAAGAGTTTGAAAAGGAACAGATACGTATCTCTTGGACAGCAAGGAGATCAAATCAGTTAATCCTAAAGGAACTCAACCCTGAATATTCACTGGAAGGACTGATGCTGAAGCCTGAAGCTCCAACACTTTGGTCACCTGATGCAAAGAGCTGACTCATTGGAAAAGACCCTGATGCTGGGAAAGATTAAGGGCAGGAGAAGAAGGAGACGACAGAGGACAAGATGGTTGGATAGCATCACTGATTCAATGGACATGAACTTGGGCAAACTCCGGGAGATGGTGAGGGACAGGGAAGCCTGGGGTGCTGTAGTCCACGGGGTTGCAAAGAGCCAGACACGACTGAGTGACTGAACAACGACATGAGAGGAAAAGAACTTCTCTGCTGATCATCTCAACTTCAGATAACCACCTGTAACATAAGCTGTGTATGACGAATATTCTATTCAATCTATACCAGGTTCTGGCAGGAAGCCTTTCAAATATGGGGAGATGGGGACTTCCCTGGTGGTCCAGTGGCTAAGGCTCTGCACTCCTAGTGCAGAGGGCCCAGGTTCAAACTCCCTGGGAACTAGAAACCGCAGGGCATTAGTAAGAGCTCACATGCCCAACTAAGACTTGGTGCAGACAGATGGATGCGTGCACGCTCAGTCACTGTCACGGCCAACTCTTTGTGACCCCATGGACGAGAGCCCACGAGGCTCCTCTGTCCATAGGATTTCCCAGGCAAGAATTCTGGAGTGGGTTGCCATTTCCTTCTCCACGGGATCTTCCCGACCCAGGGATGGAACCCACATCTTCCTGCATTGGCAGGATTCTTTACCACCGCACCACCTGGGAAACCGAGAGATGGAAGCGGGTAACTATTATTCCCGGGGGAACATCTGAGGTGGGGTAGCCGCCTTCCCAGATGTCCCCATGTGTCCACTGTAACCGCATCACTTTACAATCATCATTTTGCCAGCAGCCTTCTCCCCCACCAGGAACACATTCTGGTCCTTTACGTGAATATCATTCCTAGTATTATACACAGTGTTAAGTATGCTGAGACTGTTGACTATCATTTCTTGACTATGATTTATTGTGAACTTTTTCAAAAAGGCATTTTTCCCACTGGGGGAGGATTTTTTTCTTGAGGAGGACTTCATAGGTTTCTTTGATACCTAAGTCAACGAGCACAGGTGAAAAGAAATATAGAACACAGATTAAAAATTCAATGCACAAATATTATATATACATATATGTATATATCTCCTATCTTTGGCACCTGGAGCCTCCCCCCACCTCAGGTTCTCGTACTGCCCAACTCAGTGTCAGATAGGCTGAAGCCCTCCTCTTGGCTCCTATGGGCAAAGTGTGGAGGCCTCCTTCACAGTCACTGATGCCCCAAAAGCAAAGTTTCAGAGATAGGGGCTACTCTTGATGCGGTGCATGGGCTTCAATAGTTGCAGCACGCGGGCTCAGTAGATGTGGCTTGTGGGCCCTAGAGTGCACAGGCTTCAATAGTTGAAGCTCATGGGCTGAGTTGCTCCGCAGCATGTGGAATCTTCCCCAGGTCAGGGACAGAACCTGTGTTCCCTGCTCTGGCAAGTGGATTAGTATCCATTGTCCCACCAGGCAAGTCCTATAATAGTATTCTAAAGGCTGCATCTTTCAATTCAAACATCTGGGTTATCTGTGGTTCTGGTAGTGGCCATTCTTTTCTCTTGATTATGGTCAGAGTTCCTGCATGTCCTATATACCGTGGTTTGTTTTTTTTTTTACACATCTTAAGCTGTATGGTGTATATTAAAGAGCAGAAGAGACGAGAGAAGACCATCTTGTCCCCTACTTCTCACAGGGCTTTGAGACTCAATACAAAACCAGGTCTCTTCACTTTCCAGTCCATACTAATTCGTTTGGGGTGATTTTATATCAGCTCCTTCTCCCTCCCAGTCCCCCACATTTTGAAACCTCCTACCTCAACTTCCGTGTCTCCGCTGACCCTGTAGCGAGCACTGATTAGGGATCGCACAGACCTCATTTCCTCCACCACCACCATCCCCAAACTCATTTCCACCCTCCGCGCGTCCCCAACCTCCCTCCGTCCTCTCCAAGTCGACTCGTCTCGCTCTGTTCCAGGACTTCACAAACATTCCACACTCCCCAACTCCAACCTTACTGCTTCTCGCAGTCCCTCGCCTACAAAACACGCAAACGGAGAGAGCCCCACGAAACTGAGACTCGGTCATGCCGCAGTACTCCGCGCGCGAGGGTCCGCCCCGAGGCGCAGGCGTCATCCTAAGTCGGCGCGCGTCGGTGACGTCACGGGCGGCGCCACCCCTGAGCTAGGAGCCCGAGACTCCAGCTGCAAGTAGCTGGTCGTCGGTCTGTCAACCTGCTTACCGCGCGGCTTCGGGCACAAGGAACGTCTGCGCCACAAACTTGGACGAGAGAGGCTCTAGTGGTCGAGGGCTGCTGAAGAAAGTAGAGACGCGTAAAGAGTGAGCGACGCCTGAAGGAGACGTCAGCAGAGCGCACCGGAAGCGGTCCGAGAATGAAGAGTAAGCCGGGTTGAGGGCCACGAAATTGGAGAGGGGTCGGGTGTTAGAGAGCCGGAGACTAGGTCTAGGTATTGGTGGGTGACAGGGTTGCAGGGGAGTCTGGACGGAACTGCCGTGGGAATTCTCCCGCCTTCTGGAAGTGTAACTGTGGCCTGGAGTCCGGTTGGCCTGGCGCAGTCTCTGAACTAGAAACTGATGTCAGGTTCTCTGGGCGGGAGAAGGGGAGGGGGCTGCCCTGCTCCCTGGTCGGTGGTGCTAGAGGAGGGCCCAAGGCCTCGGTCTGACTTGGCTGCTATCTCCTGTGGTGGCGTGGTCGAGGCCTTTTCCTCTCTACAACCCTGTTTCCCCTTTTGTAACGATTGGATGGCATCACCGACTCAATGGACATGAGTTTGAGCAAGCTCCGGGAGTTGGTGATGGACAGGGAAGCCTGGCCTACTGCAGTCCCTGGGGTCGCAAAGAGTCGGACAGGACTGAGCGACTGAACTGAACTGAAGGTACTGATAATGGTGCCTGACCAGCCAGCTGTTCTGTGAATGACCCTTTTCTGGTGTAACGCGCAGAGAGCGCGCTGGGGAACAATACCACTAACCCAAGGCTTTGAGAGTTTGAGCGGAGCACCCTAGGCAATTTATATAGGCAGGGTAGTGACACCGTTAAAACTGGATTCTAAGTTCCACTTGTGCCTCGCGATCTACGTGATCGAGTTAAGTGTCTCAGCATATTTGAACTTCCAGTTTTCTCAGTGCATAATAGGAATGTGTATGTGCGTGCTTAGTCGGGTCTGACTCTTGGCAGCCCCATGGACTGTAGCCCACCAGGTTCCTCTGTCCATGGGATTTTCCAGGCAAGAATACTGGAGTAGGTTGCCTCCTCCAAGGGATCTTCCCAACCCAGGCATCAGACTCATTTCTCTTGTGTTTCCTGCATTGGCAGTCGAATTCTTTACCACTCGTGCCACCTGGGACCTTATAATAGGAATAATAATGCCTTTAAAATGGTCGTTCAGAAAGTATGAGATAAAATATACGTAGCTTTTAATCAGGGGCATGGCAAGTATTGAGGTCTCAGTAACTGTTAGATGTCTGTTGTTATAGGAGGGGAAAAAAAAGAAAGACTTCTGGGTTTAATGCTAGGCCCCCGTGACAGGTGCCATCATTCCTGGGGTTCCATACCCTGCAAGCTGCTTTCTACAAACAAATTTCAACCCCTGTCTTCCAGGTGAGGGAGAATCGTACTCTGTATATAAAACTTGTAACCACCTTGGTTTGTTTGTTTAGATGTATTCAGGGAAGCACAACAGAGCTGGGATGGAATTTAGAGTGTAGTGTGAACCATATTTTCTAGTCCTTTGGCCCTAAGGGCCTTTGTCTCATTCTTGACACCCATATTCTGTCCCCAATGCTGTGGTTTTCTTCTTCAGAAGAAATTAAGAAACAGGAGTGTGAACAGTTTTGAAGGTTGAAACCATGTTGAGCAATATGTATTTTGAGCTTGAAGAAAGCTCTATGGTATTTTATCAATTTAGGACACCATCAGTTGTGGGATACATCTCAGCTTCATTGATACTAAAATGTGAAAAGTCTTTTTTTAAACATGAAACAGTAAACAAAATGTAATACTTTCAACTATCCTCATCCTGAAAAGCCCTGTGACATAACTTTTAAATGAGATACATTATTAGAATTCTAGAGCAACAGATTCCAGAGATTCTGACACACATCCATGTTTGCGAAGCACCGCTGGGACTGCTAGGATGAATGTGGCTGGAGGGTAGGACCATAGACATCTGAGAAAGCTTTGGTGCTGTGGTCTTTGTACCACCCATCTTCTGTCCCTCAATAAGCAAAGTGCTTTTCATAGTTAGAAAAGCCTTAGGTTTTATAGCCATAGCCAACATGATTGATCTTTCCATGTTTATGTTTTTTTTTAAATCCCCTAGGTGTGGTCTACCATGCCTTTTCTCAGAAAGAGGCAAACGAGTTCGACATTCAGGTACAGTGCTTGGGCAGGGGATCTGGGAGCAACCAAGGTGATGACCAAGATGGCTCAGTGGCTTCTTAACCTTTAGTGCTGTTTCAGATGTCCTATCCCACAATTTACTCCTCACGTTTCCAGCAGACATGTTAGGTTTAATCAAGGTCTGTTGTTCTGCTGGCCTCCTTTCCCAGAGTCAAGTTTGGTAAACTGGGACTTCTTGATCGGTGTCACCTAACCATGTAGGGGACGCCAGGCTGTGCTCACCTGAAACCTGTCATGCTGAGCACTGTCATTTGACCCTGTTACTGTGCCCCCTTCACTCCTGAAGAGGGAAGACAGATCTTATTTCATAAGTGTAATTTATGGATCATATGTGGGTGCTACAAACATACTTTGTCAGTTTCGCAGAAGCTTCACTAGTGGCTCATAATAAGGGAGTTACTTAGGAAATCACGATTTTGAAAGACTGATATACCTTTATTTGGCTTCTGCATGAAAGGTGGGCCACTTAGGTGTTTAAAGAATCAAATGTCAAAAAAAAAAACAAACAGAATCAAATGTCCTCTTACAATAATAATAGTGATGATAGTGAATTTTTACTTAGCATTTAAAAGTACAGCGCTGAAGCTGACCGCCCTCCTTACTATAGGGAACCTTGAAGATTGTGTGTATCACATTTATCCCCATCTCCCACCCATCCCCAAGCCCATGTCTGCTCCATGAAATGAGAGCTTGATTACTATCGACACATGAGCTCCAAGGTGTTTGCAGCCCAGTTAGTGCAACGGAAGTCCAAGAAATGGCCCTGCCAAGAGGGAGACCCTCAATAGACAGTGCTCCCTAGGGGTGTGGCAAACGTGGGCAGAGGCATTGGAATGAGGAAGAGACTGGTGGAACTTCAACGTGAGGGACAGCAGTGCATGTTCTTCCGAGAATTACACACGGTCAGACAGTTACTTTGCCCAGAAGTTCTCTCTGAGCACAGGTGCTCAGTCACAGTCACATGATGCTCTGCTCTGTGTGGAAAAGAGTGAGCGCGCAGGGCTGAGGTCTGCTGACAGGTTCTTTCTTCGTGCAGTGCCAGAACCAACTGGAAAAGTAGCCATGCCACATCCGCAAAGCTGCGGACCCAATAAAGAGTATTAATGACACGGCCAGTGTCAGAATTGCTGCGGCTGGGCCCAACCTGGAGTTCCTAATTATGCCGTTTTTTCCTAGTGTTAAGGTCATTTCCTTCAAGGCCACCGCTTGCCTTCATTTGATCATGATTGATTCAATACTGTTGTCGTTTCTCAAGCTTTCCTCCCTTCCAAGGATGAAAGAAGTCTTTTCTTCCAAATACAGTGTTTTCGTCCATTTGGTTTTTTTCCTGTGGCTTTTTGTTTTTGTTTTTAACTAACCTCAAAGAAGTCGAGTAGGAAGTTGGAGTCTGAGGTGATTGATCTGTGTGGCAGTCACGAATTGGCATTTAAATGTGGCTTTCACTTCTGGCCAGCTTGGCTGGCAGATACTCGGCCAACGAGAGGCTGTGTGGGCCTCGGTGGGTAGATAGGTGGCTCCGTAAAGGTGGCCCACCTGCTGTTGCAGTGGTGTGTGGGAGGGCCTGGGGGCCTGGGTAGTCCCAGCCAGAGCAGCACCGCACCATCTTGTCCCCAAGCAGCACCTGGGAACCCAGCGGGCCGAGGCCTTCGTGAGGGCCTTCCTGAAGCGGAGCATGCCCCGCATGAGCCAGCAAGCCCAAGAGGACCACCTGCAACGCAAGGCCGTTGTCCTGGAGTATTTCACTCACCGAAAGCAAAAGGAAAAGAAAAAGAAATCTAAAGGCCTTTCTGCCAAGCAGAGGAGGGAGCTGCGGCTCTTTGACATTAAACCAGAGCAGCAGAGGTATGGCGAGCTTTTCCTGCCTTTCCATCCCAGCAGCTTAATCTTCCTGGTACTGAGTATGGATTTGGAAAGCTAGGGGATTCCCTGGTGGCTCAGACCGTAAAAAGTGTGCCTGCAACGCAGGAGACCCGGGATCAACCCATGGGTCTGGAAGATCCCCTGGAGAAGGAAATGGCAACCCACTCCAGTATTCTAGCCTGGAAAATCCTACGGACGGAGGAGCCTGGTGGGCTACAGTCCATAGGGTTGCAAAGAGTCTGGCACGGCTGAGCAACTTCACTTTGGGAAGCTAGGCAGCCCCGCCTCCGCTTAAGATAAGAGAGCCTCTCCCATTTCTGCCACAAGGGGGCAGCCTTCCTTTACCAATTTAGACCTTTTTGAATTTGGCTTCTGTCCTATCCTTAACTAATAAGGCCAGTGCCAAAAGTGAGTCTGTCACCCATGGCAACAAGGCGACAGTTTTCTTAGAACAAAAGGAACTGATACTTCTTAACATACATCTCTTTGTAGCTTTTAATAGCACTAGACAGAATCACCCATTGGGGTTTTATTGCCAAAGAACCTGCTGCCCATGTGTTTCACAAGTTTCTGAGAGAGACATCACTCTCTGTGGGAGGACATGTTCCTCCCTCCAGCTGACACTCCATCCCTCCTTGGCTACAGTTCTGCATTTGCATGTCTTAGGACTGTTCATATGCTTTGGCTCCGAGATCTGTAGCCAAATAGCCTCCCACATCCCACAAGACAGAGTCTGTCACTTTGTTCATGGCCCCCTCACAAAATCAGCTGGGCTTTGGGAGGAGGAAGGGACTGCTGGCTGCCCCTGGTGTGCCTCGCCCATGTCCCCACCAATAGAGTCTACTTTGGGTTTCAGCTTGAGGTTCTCATTTTCTCTAACCAGTAGCTTCATTAAGCGGATTCCTCATGAAGCATCAGGAAGGCCCATTCAGGGTCCTCTCACCTGCTTCCTCCCCTGCACCCCACCACTTCTCACCCTCCAGACAGACCCTGTCACCTTGCATATGGACTTACGACAACCAGCAACTCCTGTTTACTGAGGGCTTATTAGGGTCAGCTTCCTATAACAGAAAACCTCAAAATAGCAGTTACTTGAACAATAAGCCAGTAGCAGTGGCTTCTTTTCTCATGTGAAAAGTCCAGTTGAATACCATCCTGGGCTGATGCAGCAGGCAGTTCCACAGCCATCAGACAACCTGGAGTGCAGCCTTGGGTGCATCCTTGCTGCTGCACCATCTTTATCTAAGATGTCTGCTTGAGCTCCAGCTGTCAAAGCTGCATCTAACCAGCAGGAAAGATGAAGGGGCAAAGAAAGCAACATCTTTCTCTTCTCATTAGCAAAAACTTAGCCTTGAGAGTGTTCTACCAGAGAGGAAACTAAGATTTGAGAGGTGAAAGTACTGGATTTCAGTGCGGTTATAGGAAGTAGAACTAGGATTTGCACCTAGGCCCCAGTGATCCAGGTCATGGTCCTTGGCATCAAGCCAAGCTTTGTGCTGTTTGAATGTTATATTGTCATATATGTCACATTGCCTAACTTTTTACCTCTATCTGAATTTGCCACAGATACAGTCTTTTTCTCCCGCTACACGAACTCTGGAAACAGTACATCCGGGATCTGTGCAACGGCCTCAAACCAGACACGTGAGTTGCAACTCTGAAGCCTTGCCCTTTAGGGGAGAACCCAAGGGACCCTGTTATCAGCATTGCCTGGCTGCAGAAGTCTGTAGACCTGTTTACCTCTTTCAGAATTTATCATCATGGTATACATTGAAGGCTTCTATTTACCTCTTAGGCAGCCACAGATGATTCAGGCCAAGCTTCTAAAGGCAGATCTTCACGGCGCTATTGTTTCAGGTAATTTGCCTAAAGAGCACATCATCTGGATGCCCAAGCCATCCTTTCCCTGCTGATATCCCCATATTACTAGCACTTAGGATAGGAGATGACTGTAGATGTCTTAGTCAATTCTGGCCACTTGTTGGATACTCTAAATGGTCCCTGTGTACCTTCTTCACACAAAGACCCCTGCTGGTATCCCAAAGGACCCAGCAGCTTCTGGCACCCACACACAGCCTGCTAACTTGAACAGTCCCGTGGTTCTAAATGTCAGCTCTGGACCAACAGTCCCCAAGTTGTCATCTCCAGCACAGACCTTACCCTTGAACTCTTTGAATTCAACTGTCTACTGGATATAGCCACCCAGATGTGCAGTAGACATTGTAAACTTTACAAGCCAAAATAGAGCTCTGGGCCTCTCCTCAGATCAGCCCTTCCCCTGGTCTTTGTCACCTCAGTTGCCACCGAGATCATTGTTAGTGATATCACTGAGTATAATGAGGGCCACAGATAGTAGTGCCGTATTCACCCTGGTTGTTCAGGCCGAAAACCTAGGAGGTATCCACGTTTCTTCTTTCCTCATCCCCACCTCCAAGGCATGGGCACACCCTAACACCCAAATCTAAGCCACTGCCACCTCCCCTGGATTACTGCAAAGCTGCCTAACCCTCTTCCTACCAACACACTGCTCTTCCTCTGACCAGGCAGCCAGAGGGAAGATTTTTTTAACTGAAAAAGTTCTGTTCCTTCTGCCTCTTTACTGTGGTCCGAACAGCCTGTCCAGTCTCCTTGGGCAGCAGGTCTAACCACACTGGCCAGCTTTCTGCTTCTCACCAGGCCTGGCCCTGCCTCGGCGTCTTAGCATTTGCTTCTTCCCTCTGCCCAGGGAGTTCTTTGCACTCACAGACTGATTCTTTCTCATTATTTGGGTCTCTATTCAGATGTCACTTCCAAGGGATCTACCATTACTAAAGGTGACCCCTCTCCCCCATTATCCTGCCCTTGTTTTTTTTCATAGCACTCATCACTATCAGAAAATGCAGTTGTCTGTATTTTTTACCCCTCCCCCTATTAGAACAACAGCTCCCTGAGAGCAGGACCCAGGACTGTCCTTTTCACTGCTGTGCCCAGCACCTACCTAGGACAGTGCCAGACAGACAGCAGGTGATCAGTGACCGTGTACTGACTGCATGGGAGACGGGTTGGAGGTGAGGGGCCGCTGCCGTGGTGGCAGTTCATTGCTGGGTGACCTGTAGTGGTCTCCCATTCTGGCCAGGGCGTAGGAGGTTACAGGAGGACCATGGTGAACAGGTGTTCATTCAGGTCCTATAAGTGAGACTTGGCCTTGCCAGAGCAACCCAGCTGTGGCTCTTGGTGGTATTGGATACACGTGTGACCTCTTGGCTCCAGAATCCTGCCTAGGACCCCTGTGGCAGCAGGCCCTCTGAAGGACACCTTATCAGAGCAGCGCAGAGGCTATAACGCCCCCAGTAAGGGACTGGGAAGCCTGGGTTTGTCCCTGCGCAGCTGAGTAGCCAGCACTTAGGATAGAAGTGCTGCCCCTCACCATGCCCCGCCTGGTGCTCTTTCTTCCTCTGCTGGCTCAAGGTTGGGAACAGAGCCCTCATCCCTGACAGGCCTGGCTGCCTGTGGCTCCACTAAGAGCACAGAGGCCTGAGCCCTGAACTGCCCTTTTCCTTTGCAGTTACAAAATCCAAGTGCCCTTCCTATGTGGGTGTTACAGGGATCCTTCTACAAGAAACAAAGCACGTTTTCAAAATTATCACCAAAGAAGACCACCTGAAAGGTGCGTAACTGGGTGGCCGTGGCTGTGGCCTCCCCAGCCAACTCATCGGTCCTCTCCTCAGAGCTCTAAAGATAGTTTGGCCTTTTGAGTCAACAGATCCCTGCCTACCTTACATCTCAAGCCTGCAGAGACCATCCTGGCACCCAAGGCTCTCCCTGAGACACTCGTCAGCCCAGCCGCCTTGGCCAGATATGATCAAGGGAAGAAAGGGTTGCTTGGGTGTGCCTCCAGACACCTGGGTCTGTTTCCAGGACTGGGACCCTCCACCTGCCCAAAGGCTGCTGCCTCCCAGGGGATTGTAGCCAGAGAGGTAGTAGGGAGGAAGCCAAAGCAGCGCCTGCCCCTGGAGTTCCCAGAGCCCGTGCCCTGGGATCCAGGGAAGCGAGTGCCCGCTCATCTGCCCGTTGTGCTCACTACTCTGGCAGCGGAGCACCTGGTCTGTCGGGATTCCCACACGCCCGCCTTGCCCACAAATCCAGAGATTTCAAAACCACAGTGGGAGTTGTTCCTTTAATTTTTGACCCTTGGATTTCTTGCTGCTTGCTTCCATTTCCCTATATATTCTTCTGCTCTCATTTTAAACCTCAGAAAGTGGTGTACAAGTTTCCCCAGGAAGCATAAAGCCATGAGTCTGTCTGCAAGTTATGTGGCAAGACCTGTTTCTGGCAGTTTTTCTGGGAGTTTGGTTCATAGCCTTTCACCCTGAAAACTAGGTGTCGAGTTATATTTAAAGTGTGAGTAAATTGGCCTTCTGGTGGAATCATCACCTTCATCCTGGTATTGTTACCTCTGTGGGTTCCTCCATTTCCTAATGTCTTCCCTATTAGCTTTGTTTATTTTCTCATAGAAACATCTTGGGAATAATAGGCTCCGTAAAAGTGAACTTACTGCCAGGACTTTTTTCCTTATCCTTTTTCTCTTACTTTTTTTCAGTTATCCCCAAGCTAAACTGTGTGTTCACCGTGGAGATCGATGGCTTTATTTCCTACATTTATGGTAGCAAATTCCAGCTGCGATCAAGTGAGCGGTCTGCAAAAAAGTTCAAAGCCAAGGGAACAATTGACCTGTGAGCTGTTGCTGCCTAAGGGGATTATTTATGCCAGCCGGGGCCGGAAACATCCCCTTTCAGGGAAGAGACGGTCAGGCCAGTTCTGGTTAGAGACCACTTCCAGCCAGTTTAAATCAGCGTTAAGGGCATTTAGTCATCTGAGAAGAAGCACACTGTACTGAGCACAGAATTCAGTGACCAGAGGGATGTGTCTTTATAGATGCTCTTGTTTTTATATTACTCCCATGAAGAGAAAAGATTGGCAGAAAGCACCAGGATTAACACAAGCTGACCTAAATAGTTTATTTGGTTTTTCTTTTTCATACTTTCTGTGTTTTCAGAATGTTGTTTGATAAATCAGCAGTTTGTGTAATAATAAAATATGCGTGTGGGCGTGAACAGGCCACAGGAGTGATTCCTGCGGCACAGCCAGGACGGAAGGGAAGAGAGGCCTGAGGCTGTCCCTGGCTTGTGCCTTTGCTTTTGCTCTCGGTGCCGTGAGGCACCGAGTCTCACTAGTTCAGTGGTGCCCTGCGTCTTTGATGCGTCACTTTAAATCATGCCTTCTGTCAAGCTCTTTGACCTGACCAAGGTTTACTTTGCTGTTTCTAGAAAGCAGAAGAAAGTTCCAGTACAGGGAGCTTAAGCCTACAAAGTATTCTCAATGCCTGAGTCTGTTAGGCTCCAGAGGAAGGTGGACTGAAGGGAAAATAAGACTGCAGCCTTTCCCAAGGTCTAACCTGCTAGGAAAGCCTGAGTCCCCGACAGTGGCACCTTAGTTGACTCTTGGTTCCATTTTTGCTGCCAAAAAGCCTGGCTCTCCAGCCTGACCCTAGCCCTGTGGACAGTGTTCCCGTGGGCCAATAGATGGGGCCTTTCTGCGCAGACCTGAGTACAAACCAGCCGAAGGAGAGCAGGGTGGGGACCAGCCTTCCAGGTCTGCTATTAAAAAAGCCATGTGGCTTAGAAGACCCTATCGCCCCTTTCCTTTGAGAAGCAGGTGTTTTGCCAGTCAACAAGGTGAAGGCAGAAGCCTTCCTGATGACACGCTGGTGGGAAGTACACATGCTCTTTTCTTCCACACCAAGAGAAGCAGCAATGCCAGAGCCTTGCTTTCTCAGCATTTCCCACTCAGACTCTACACGGGACAAGAACCACGATAAGGGGAGTGTAAACACTGATTTCACATCAACTGGAGAACGGCGAGCAGGCCTAGCTGTCCTCTGTGCCTCCTGAGGGCTGAGCCCACCGAGAGTCTCCCACAGACATACACGCCTGGCAGCTCGACCCCGCTTCCGTCTGTGCGTGGTGTCCCTCACTTACCAGGAGGGTCTGAGTCTCCTGGGGTGTTCTCCACGGTCTAGCCACCGCTGCCTGCGGTTTGGAGTACAGTTCCCAGAACCACCTGAGACGGGGCATCCTGACCCAGTGACAGACATTGGGTGTGGCCACGAGGACACTGGCCTGCCTGGGGCCTTACCACCTGAGAGGGGTTGAGCTGGGATTTGAACCCTGTAGTCTAGCTCCAGAGCCACACTTTTTAGGATGGGAAGAGACTTCGAGAGTGCATCCTTTATTACCTGGGTTCCCGCTTCCTGAGGGAATCTCTGTCTTTCCCATGATAGGCTTCTGTTCTTCGGCTGTCTGAAAGTGCCACACTGGTAACAGCATAGATGCTATCACTTCCTAAATCCCACTGCTCTTACCCACCCCTCTGCAGTGTAAAAGGCGGCCAGTGTTGTGTAAATATACAGTTGCTTTCCAGAAAAGTTGTTGGAACCAATTGCCATGTGAAATCTGTTTTTCATTTGGCGCAGACTCAAGTTTCCACGTGAGTGTCTGTTTATTTTGTAGACTTCTCTTCCCCCTCCCCAAGGAGACTTGGTGAGAATGCTCACCTGCCACGAAGCTGCTGCTGCTGTGCTGCCTGTTTCTGGGAGACCCTTTTGTCCCTAGGGGCCATTAGGCTCTATGCCCCATGGACCATGCCATCCTCAAAGGCAGAGGAGGGGGTGAGGAGGGCCCAGGCCGGGCTGGGCGCTGACTGTGAGTGAGCAATCCCGATGAAACTGTACTAAACACTGCACAGGCAGGTGCACGGGGCTGGCCATGTTCCCATGGCTGCAGCACAAGGCTTGTCTTGGAGAGCGGTATAGTACTTTGCAGTCCAGTCTCTCCCGTCTCCACTGCCCAGGGAGCAGAGCTTCAGCAGAGCTGGGGCCTTGGACATGTAGGCTGCCTGTGAGACACGGTGAAATTTGCCTTGGGTATAAACCTTCATGCAGGGGAGAACCCTGTGCCCCAAGAGAGGCCTGTGAAGCAACAGAACAGTTAACACCACGGAACGAGACAGGAGATGTGGGTGCGGGGACCCACTGTCCCCCCCAAGAGCGAGTGGGCCCCAGGCCCTTTACATCCCCTAGGGCCAGTTCTGAGGAGGACACAGCCACAGTGCGGGGCCTGCAGAGGACAGGCCAGCGCCTCTAGGGCAGGAAAAGGATGAAGCACCTGGAAGGTAAGAGGGGCAGTGTGGGCCATGCCTTATTAGCCCAGCCTGCCATAACAATACTGCGGGGAGGCAGCTTAATCAGCAGACATTTCTCATTGTTCTGGAGGCTGGACGTCCAAGACTAAGGTGCCGTCAGCGTTGCTGTCTGGTAAGAGCTTTCTCCTTGGCCACATCATTGTCCTCAGATGACCTGTGTGCACTCGGAGAGGCGAGGGGAGATCGCTGGTGTCTCTTCCTCTTATAAAGACACCAGTCTTCTGGAATTAAAGCTCCACTTTCATAAGCTTATTTAACTTGAATTACCTCCTTAAAGGCCCAGGGCTTCAACACAGGAATCTGGAGGGAACATGAGTCAGTCCATACAGCCATGGAGGTGTCCCAGGTGAGACAGACTAGCTGTGCCCTGCACCCTGACCCACATCCTCAGATCCTGGCCTGGCCCAGCCTTCCCACACCCCTCTGTGGGATGCTTGGACCATTAGCCAGTTCATCCAACCCAGCCGCTGGACCCTGAGCTCCCATCACCACAGGATTCCAGGATTGGCTCGCAGAACTTCGGTTCAACTGCTCCCTCCAATAACAGGAGCCCAGAGGGTTCCAGCTCCTCTTCCCAAGCCCTCTTGTTGGGGTCAGGCAGAGTCTGATTGGGAAAGGAAATGAACACACAGGTGGGCAGGGTGGGCAAGGGAGGCTCGCTGGAGGTGGCTCTGGATCCAGTTGTGGGATGTTAAGAGTGCGGTCACACAGGCTCGGCGGGAGCCTGCAGGACCAACATGGAGGACCCAGGAAATCACCCGCCCAGAGGGCCTGGGGCCAGCAGAGGAGAGACAAGAAAGGCTGTGGGGCTATGGATACCAAACTCAGGAGAGGCCCAGCAGGAGCAGAGAGATGGCGGGAGCTGCTAGAAAAGTTCTACTGCATGGGGGCAGGCTGTGGAATTGTGCTGATCCAGTCACCCAGTTCTGAAGTCTTCCAAGGCTTCAGTGTCACCATCTGTCAAGTGTGGCCTTGAGACTGGATCAGGGCTTCCTGAAGTGGGATTCTGGCACTACCTGTGCGAGAATCTGCAGGATATGTGTTAAAAGCAGCCAGATCCTGGGCAGCAATCAGACTCCACGGGCGGGGCCCAGACAGCTTTCTGTTTCTCTAAGACCCCAGCTGGTTCCTCCAATCGTTGATGTTTGAGGATGCTGGACTCCAGATGGTATCTGAAGTCTCTTCCAGCTCTGACATCTGGACTGTGATTTAAGATTTGGGCCTTTCGGGATGATGCTTTCTAAATGCTGGAAAAGATTGTCAAATGACTGATCTCTCAGGTTCTGAAGAGTAAACACGAGCATTCCCCTCAAAAGCCATAAATTACGGTAAAAAGCTTTCTTTCTGGACAATGGCTTTAGTTCTAATTTAGTTTGCATTTCTTAACTATAATGTCTAATTAAGACATCTGTTAAATGTCTATAATATTAATTTAATAGAGGGGGTTCTAATAGAACTGTGTTGGAATTGTCCATTTAATTAACCTCATGGGCCTTTAATGGATGTCTTAAATAGACATCATTAACAAGAGTGCTAGACAAATTAAAATTAGAGTCAATAACATTCTTGGTAATTTTTCCCGAGCTGTGAAGGACAAGCATTGCTAAGTAGACAGACACAGAGATGAAGTGTCGGTGCTGGCGTCCCCAGCGGGGTCCGCAATGGACAAGGCCCCAGGCATGGCTCAACCATTCTGTGCCCTGGTCAGCTCTGCCCAAAGAGGGTCCAGCCATCGGAGGCGGTTCTCAGGAGCACAGTCCAGCCCTGCCCCCTTCATATACCTTTCACAGAAAACATTTGCTGACCGGGTCTTTCAGACAGCTCCTGGATGTGGGAAGGAAATGGAGGAAGGAGGGGCTCACCCAGAGATTCTCACTAGATACCATAGCTGTGTGGATCAGGAGAGGTGGCACACTCTAGCACAGGGCAGGATTGGCTGGAATGGGTGGGCGGAGTAGAATGAGACGGGATGAAAGGAAAGCATTCGATCACTTTTGGCTCCACCACTCCACTAAACAGCTCTCACTTGAATGAACTATAGCTTTCCAAAATCAGTAGTCAGTTGTCTCTTACTTCATCTCTCATCAGCTTTTTTCCCATGACTAACCATTCCCTGCCTCTTGAAACACCTCTGTAGTCCCACACTCCCTGATTTTTCCTCCTGCCTCCCTGGCCACACCTTCTCAGTGTTCTTTCGTGGATTCTCGTCCTGTTCCAAACTTTCAAATGTTGGTTAAGCCCTGAACTCCAGCTTTGGACTCTCCTGCATTTGCTCTGTAGCTGGTCTCATCCACAACTTCAAATACACTTGACTCTTAAAATCATATTGGCAGCCTAGCTTCCTCCTACCCAGACCCAAATCTGTAACTGTATTGTCTGCCTCCCTGCCCCGTTCCAATGTGAACTACTGAAGGACAACTTTGTACTGATCTCTGCTGTCTCCCCAGTGATGTAGAAACACTGTTTGAACCCTAACAGGTGCTCCATGAGGGAATGAACACAAGTGCCCATTGAAAGCTCCAATGCCCCCCACCCCAGCCTGATTCGGCAGTACACGGAACTACTGACTTTCCTTTGCTCCCACCTCAGCGAATGGCCTCATGGCTCTCCCATTACTTAAGCCAGAAACCCAGGCATCATCCTCTCTTGCATTCATGCCCCTCAACCAATCTTCCATAAAGTGCTTGGTGGCCCTCCTTCCAGCCCTCCTTGCCATCTCCCTGCTCCCACCTGCTCTCATCTCAACCAGCAGCCGCAGCCCCTCCCTACCCGCCCCCCACCCCCTGCCCCCCGCCCCCCGCCACCACCTCCACGTGGGGCCCCACCGCAGCCGACATGACCTTTGTGAAGCATGACTCAGATCTTATCGCCCCTGTGCTCAAAACCCACAGGCAAACTTCCCAGTGCTCTTTGAATTAAAGCCAGCTTCTGACCAGGGTCAGCGGGGCCCTCTCCAGCCCTGGCCTGGCCCACCTCCCCAATGTCCCACCCCCACGCCTTCTCTGCATAGCTCCGCCCTATTCGGTGTGGGCACCTGTCACTCAGCCTGGGACGCTCTTCCCTTGGACGCGCAACCACAAGGCAGCCCCTCCTCTGTATTCAGCTCTCCACAACAGGCCTCCTTCAGAGCGGCCTCCTCTGAACAGCCCCACGCCAGCCCCTCTCTTGTATGAGTCCATCTTACATTTTCTGTAACCTTTCTTAGTATCTAACAATCTTGCCTGTTATTTACTGTCATCTTCTTCCACTAGAATATGAGTCCCATGAACACCTGGACTTTGCCTGTCTCGTTTGCCATTATAACCATTGTTTCCTCAGTGCAATCTAGAACACTAAGTTGCACATAAGCGTTCAGTAAAATAGTTGCTGTCTGACCTCCCCCCCAAAAAACAAGGAGCCGAGAGTGTGGCCTGATGATGGAGAAGCCTTGACACACAGCAGCTGTGATGCTGGCCATGACCCCCTCCAGCCCAGACAATACCCCACCAACCACACTGCCACAGCTTGTCCACAGCAGAGCAGAACTGTGTCCTGGGACCCACAGGCTGCACACCTCCCACGCTGGCAGGCATCCCGGGCAGCAGCGATGCCCTGTGTCATCGGGCCTGCCCCTCCATCTACTCAGCCAGATGCACTTACAGTTCAGGAACAGCTGTGACCTGCGGTGTGTGTGGCCGGCGCTTCTCTGCCCTTTCCCGCTTCACACACCGGAGCCTGGGGTGTGAGTGGGAGCAGGTGCAGGGGACCCAGCCTGAGAGGGTGCTGAGCTCAAGAAACTCTGTAATCAATCGGGAAACTCGAACTCAAGGTCCAGCTTACTCTTGACTTGCAGGTTCAGCCACAAAGGATGTGAAAAAAACAGTGTGTTCACGGTGGTTTTATTTAATCTATACAGATTAACGTACATCCTCTGCCAGAAGAAAGGCAAGGAGAGAAATGATGTTGCAGATGGAGCTGTCTATGGCCCTGCCCTCCCGTTCAGTGGAACCTTGCCCTGCAGTGGTGTGAGATGGAAAGCACCCTCAGTTGCCCTCTGCCTCCCTAGAAAGTGTGTGACTGTGATGCTGTTCACCACAACACAGACCCTAAGCCTGAGGTGTGCTGGAGGGGCTCCCCAGCCCGGGAGAGTTGACGTGTGCCTCTCTTCCCAGCTTCGCTATACCACCCACGTCGGCAACTCGAGACCAGCCATGGTGGGCATATTTAGACCACCCTACCAATCAGGGTTTGTTCACCATTTTCCAGCTCACCACCCGAAACACCAGTCAGCTCCTCTGTGTGCAGGAGAGGCCGTAATAAGTTCCAGCCCTGTGAGCAGGACCTTCTGAGGGAGGAGGGCCCGTCCCTGCAGGGCCCCTGCAGGAGACGTGACAACGTGCTTTGAGCCTGAAGTGTTGTTTGACGCCCAGCCCACAGAAGATGGGACACCGTGGGCTGGGGACTGGAAACATGATTTGCATTTGCTGTCTGGTAACTCTCAGGGCTATGAATTTAAGATCTGTGTCCTTTCTGTGTGTGTGAATCAATTATGTGAGTGCTATACATGTTTCTGCCAGTTAAGCATCTCCCAGAAATCTTGTTTTCTTGATGGTAGCTGGGTTACCCTAACGGCTCTTGCTCAAGGATCGTGGATTGAAAGCGAGGAAACTCAAAGTCCTGAGAAATGTGGTGTGTCACCCAACTTTACAGTTTTAACACCTCCCTCTCAAAATATGTGCTCTCTGCCCTGGACCTCCATGACCAAGAAGTCAGCAGTGCTGTTACTAGGGTGTGATCACCACAGACGTCCTCGTCCCCACCCATGAGAAGCTCTAGCGTGTGTGACAGACAGTGAGTGGTGGGAAAGGTTATCAGGGGGGCTGCAGAGTTGGGTGGCGGGGTGGGAAACAGGACCTGCGTCAGGGGAAGCTGGTAGGTCTGGAGGTGGAACAGGTTTCCCTGGGGACCTGACCTTAAGATGAGGCCAGAGGACTGAGCTGGAGCCAGGCAGGCAATGGGACCTTCTACAGAGGAGCTGGAGGCAGGCAGAGGGGCGTGGGTAGGGGAAGAGTACTGACTGCAGCTGGAGGCTTTGGACACGGGGCAGGGCGGCGGGAAGCCAGGATGGGGGGAGGAGAGGAGACAGGGGTGAGCTGGAGCTGGCTGTGGCCAGGCCTGGCCAGCAAGGAGGCTGTGCCTGTGAAAGAGCGGAGTGCCAGCCTCAGGGATACACAAAAGTAGGTTTGAAGGGTGCACACAACTCCCCAAGGATGAGGCTTTGTGTTCACAAGCCTCCCACACAAGCTGCCACCTGAGCTTCCATTTACAGCCTCGTGACCTGTAGGGTGGAGCCTTACAGGTCAACAAGCAGAGGGTGGCCTCAGCCAGCCAGGCTGTAAGTGGAGGGGCTGGAGCATGGCCCTCAGGGCCCAGGAGGCGGGAGGAGGCTGCAGTTGAGCTGTCTCAGACTAGAAAGGGCCAGTGGGCAGGTGGGGAATGAAGGAGGAACCCCTGGGCAGCAGGAAATGAAGAGGAAGATGGGAAAGCTGGGCTAAGAATAGGGAGTGCTGTGTGGGCACACTACGGAGATGTCCTTACCTGCTTTGGCTCTGTCGCTTAGGCAAGCCACCACCTTTGCAGTGCCTGTGCCCCATCTGTAAAATAAGCGTCACAAATAAAGCACAATGAGTAAGATTTACTCTGTGGGACTTCCCTGGAGGTCCAGTGGTTAAGAATCAGCTTTCCAATGCAGGAGATGAGGGTTTGATCTCTGGTTGGAGAACTGAGCTGCACGTGCTGCAGGGCAATTAAGCCTCCATGCCACAACTGGAGAGAAACCCACGCTTTGCATCAAAGAGACCATGTGCCACAACGAAGACCCAACACAGTCAAATAAATAAATAAATTTTAAAAAGATCTACTGTGTGTGTGTGTGTGTGCGCGCGCGCGCTCAGTGTGCTGAGTCGCTCAGTTGTGTCTGACTAACTTTGCGACCCTGTGGACTGTAGCCCGACAGACTCCTCTGTCCATGGCATTTTCCAGGCAAGAATACTGAAGTGGGTTGCCATTTCCTACTCTGTTTACTGTGCATATCACCCCCAAATTTGTAGAGTTCCCACAATATGTGGTCTCTTCTTTCAAACACACAGGAGCTGTCCCTTGTCCAAGCTGCCCCTCTGTGGCTACACTCTTGGTGGAGCCTTGGCACTGGTCATCTGTTTGCTGAAGGACACTTGAGATTAATCCACTCAGGATCGCACACTGGTGGCTGGATCACGTGGGTAGGCCTCTCTCCCAACATCAGCTATTCTTCCGGAATTTGATAAAGACTCCCTTTTCCCTTGAATTTAAAGCCCCGGTGCTGCCTGCCAAGGTAAGAACAGGACTGATTTTTGCAAAGTAGGAGCCTCTGCCAGCTCCTGGCTCCTGGCAGCGTTTGCTGCAGAATTTACAGGCTGTAATAACTATTGAACATCCTATTATCCGGCTGCCTAATTAATGTAAATGATAGTTACCGTCCGCTCACCGAGGCTGATGTTTCTCGGAGGAGGCTCTGCCAGCCACCCGGGCCCCATTCCAGGGGCGTTTATGGTGGCAGCCCCATTCTGACTTTGTGGAGTAACAGGTAAGTCATGGCCTTAAATAATGAAGACAGAGGGCTAATGGGCCCCAAGAACTGAGGAAGCTCAGTCTCGAGGCCCCGAATCAGGTGAGAGAGACACTCTCACCAAGGTTCTTTTTTCTCAGACCCAGAGGCTCAACTGTTCCCTGAAACCCAGTGGCAACATTTCCTAGGCCTTCCTGCAGGGAGACCAAGGAATGTTTCTCCCAGAAACACTGAACAGTGAATGAAATCCTAAAATTCCTGTCTACCTCCAGCTTCATCTTACCCCTACCTCCAGACTAGGGGACCAACTTGTCCAGGTTTTGCCCAGATAGTGCAGTCCCAAGAAAATCTACCAGAATGGACTTTCCTGTTTGCTGTCTGGCTCCTTTTAGCTCCTGGGGTTAAGGAACACACTAGATGCCACCTTCTCAGGAAGGCCTTCCCAGACCACCTTGCCTCAGTTGATCCCCTTCCCCCAGTGCTAGGGAACAAAGCCCACAGGTCTGTCCCCACCCTGTAGTGATGGCTGGGCCTTGCGGCGGCTGCCCACACCTCCCGGCCCCAGTCATGGGTGGCACACAGGACAGGTTAGGGCTGGCCCCTCTTCAGAAGAACTTGTGTCCAGGTCAGTGCTGCTCAATCCTGGCTGCACATTTCAACCATCTAGGAAGCTTCCAGAACAGTTCCAAAGGCAAGACCTCACCTTCCCAAAATTAAGCCAGAATCCCTTTAGGGGCAGGGCCCTGGCATCTGCATGTTTTTAATCAGTGGTAGAAAAATCTGGGTTCAGATCCCAACTGAGACACTCCCCAGTGGTGTGGCCTTGGGCAAGTCACTTGACCTGTAAGAGTTGGGACTTCCTCTCTGTACAGGAGGAATGTCTCCCCTGTGTTGTAAGAAGTGAAGAAGGCCAGGCACAGTAAGTCTCATTAAGATCTGCTCTGTCCTGGCTCTTTCTACTGCTGAATGGATAGTTCGTGAGCATCAAGAACCAATCTGAAAACGAAAAAGAACCAGTCTAAGAGCTGGGGCTTTGGAATTAGCTGCACTTTGCCACTGCAGACATGTGGTCCAGGTCTCCGGGGTGACCACAACTCCACCCAGGTCCGACAGACTAGGCTAGGTGCCCCTTAGTCCAGACGCCAGGAGCCTGGATTTGTCATGACCCTTCTACAGGTGTTATAAACGTGCCTCCTTGACTGTGAGCTCTGAGAAACCCACTCTGAGTCCCAGGGCTCAGCACAAAGCAGGCTCCGTGCAGGTGCCCAGGGAGTGAGTGGGGGCTGGTGTCAGCTGGTGCACCGACAGCTGGTTTAGCCAGGTGCTCATGGATCATCTCAAAGCCATCTCTGTGGCAGGACCATGCTTCTGAAAAGCTTCTCTTGAACACTTCACCCAGTGACCCACCTGCAGGCCAGCACATGTCCAAGCATGCCTTGCAGAAAGCACTTTGGGCAAATGTTTTTAAAAAGTCTATCCCAAAAGCTTCAATGAATCAATGTTAGCAGGTAGTGATGATCATTCTTTTTTCTTTCTTTTTTGAAAAAATAGAATAAACTATGGAATAAAATACCAAAGCAAATTGCACATTTTATTATAATAAAGTCAGGAAAATTTATTTCCTCACATTTTGTTTAGTTCTGTGTGAAAATGGAGGTCTCCAGGCACAAGGAACACTGAACTGGGTCCATGTTTGGGAGCTCTGTACCACCACCTGGTACAAGGGACAGTGAAGACATATAATCAAGAAAATAGTATTCAGAGGAGTGAGGAAGCAAGCAAAGGATATTACAAATTATCAAGATTGGAGTTGGACTTCAGCTCCCATTTCTTACTCCATTACCATTCTCCTAATTCATCCACACCCTGTGGAACCCGGTGGTCTTCTCTGGCTCAGGAGCACTGAGGTGGGTGAGTCTTCTCCTCTTTGGTCCCAGGCATACAAAGTCTCTGAGCTGCAGTTTCAGGAATTACTGACTTTGGCCTGTGACCACGGCGTGCATCAGCTGGGGCTATTTTGGTTGAAAGTAACAGAAAACCCAACTCAAACTGGTGAAACAAAAAGAGAGTTTATTGTACCCCATAATTGAAAGGTCAGAATAGAACTGCCTTCAAGAATGGTTTGATCCAAATGAAACAATGTCTTCAGATCCCTTTCTCTCTTGTCATATCTTTGCTCTGTGCTGTCTGCTTGCTCAGACGGATTCTCCCTTCATAGCAGCAGCAGTCTGCACATTCTCTCAGTCTAGCTGAGGTCTAGCTAGAAACAAAAGGAATGTTTCTTTCTGGTAGCCCTTCCTCCAGTCCCAGGATTCCTTCACCCTGATATGACCATTTAGATCAGGTCTCTATCTCCCTACTCTGCGGCTGGGGCATCCAAGGCACTGACTGGCCAGGCCTGGTCACATGCTTCTGCCCTAGAAACACCTGAATGGATTATGGGAAAGGGGATGTTCCTTGAAAGGCATCAAGGAGTTATTTTAAAAAGAAAGGAGGATGGATGCTGGTGTCGATGATAATAGTAATAAATGCCCACTCCACTGAGCTCTTAAAGAAGGAACCAGTTGCAGCACAATGAGGGGCTCTGGGATGGATTGGTAGCAACAATGTAGCTGAGCTGGAATTACATTTCCCAGCATTCCCTTTCCTGCATGGTCTCAGTGTGAGAGGCCGCAAGAGGCCTTCTGCCTGAGAGTTGGAGATGGAAGCCCAGCGGCAGCATCTCTTCGGAGCTCTGAGGTTGGTACTGGTCATGAGGTGCCACTGTCACTGACATTGGCAGGATCTTCTGGCTCACGGGGCTGGTGCAGCTTGCAACCAGGCCTACGGAGCTTCCAGCTCCTGCTGGGTCCTCCTCCAGCTTCTCTGGTCCTGGGCCGTTAAGAAGGATGCCAGCGCTTCTTGCAGAACACCCTCATGGGTGAAACTGGAGGTGGGGACACAGTGAGGGCCTGATGCAGCACCAGCCTCCCAGGGCCATTTCATCCTTACATCACCCGCCCCAACACACACACATATTAGGTGAACCATCCCTTCCCAGTCACCTGCCCTGCAGGTTCCCGGTTTCAGGATCAGACACAGAAGTAATGGCCTCATGCCATCTGTTTAACCAACTCCCACAGGAGGATGAGGTCAAGTCTCTATAATAAATCCTTTATGATATATAATCTCACAGAGGTGCTGCTCCTCTGATGGACCCCTGACACAACAGTGTCTGAGCTTCTGGCTCTGAAATTATCCTGATGAGCTCATGAATGATATATAGGACCAATGCCAGGAGCAGCCTTCTCCTCTCTGCCTACAAAGATTCCTGGGTCACCCCACTTCAGTTAGACATGCAAGTCCTTGGAAAAAGCTTTGGCCCTGGTAGAAAACCTGGACTAGAGTCACCCCATCAGGACATAGGATCATCTGGGTGAAGAATATCTTCCCCACAGCCACTGCCACCTCCCTCCCCTGGCTTATGCCAATGAAAATGCCCTCAATATGTGTATCTCACTATTTATAAATGTGGTCGCAGATACATGTATAGAGGTAGAGGTCTTTGCAGTTAACTAGCCAGAACCCATGCCCCATCCAAACAAGGCTCTAAGTCAGTCATAGTCACCTGACTCTCCTTGACAGGGACTGGTTTATAAACGGCCGTATTCTGGCCAATGAGAGCAGTTGTGACCATCGTTAGCACTGTTTCCAGTTCTTCCCTCTTCCGGCAGGGGAATATTTCTTTCCTAGTCTCCTTGTGGTCAAGTGGGTCGATAAAACTAACCTTAGCCAGTGAGTCATGAGACAAAGCTCTGTGTGTCACTTCTGAGGCACAGCATTTAACTGCTGGTGGGAGCCCTTCGCACAGCAACCAACAGCATCCAGGACGGCAGCTGCTCCCTTAGCCAGGTATTTGAAAGACTTCAGCGAGACAGCCCCTCTGCAGATCTGCTCCGCTGCACAACGTAAGTGAAAATAAAACTTTGTAGTTTTAAGTCACTAGCACTTTGAGATATTTTTTTTTGTTATTGCTGTGTAATTTCATTTATCTTGGCTGTTACAAAATTCTACTAGGGGCTCAGGGACAGTGTCTCTTTCTAAGAATGAGGTACATGTAGAAAGAAAGTCAATACTCTCTTCTTGTTCCTCTAGATGGTGCTATGTAGGGATGAGAAGTCTGGGATTCAGCCTCCATCCTGACAGGGAGCCACCACCCTGAAGACCGCAAGGCTGAGGAACTGAGAGAAACAGGATCCTGAAGGATGTGGCCAAATCACTGAGTCAAACAACCCTGCAAACTCTCTTGCCATTCAACTTCCTGTTATGAGAGGTAATAAAATGCCTTCTTGTTTAAGCCAATTTGAGTTGGAGTTTCTGGTACTTGCATTCAACAACACCCCAGTTGGAAGGCACAGTTAGGGTGTTTGGGATGAACATATACACACAACTATATTTAAAATGGATAATTAACAAGGATTTACTGTATAGCCCTCTACTGTATATGCAGAGTACATCATGCAAAATGTCAGGCTGGATGAAGCATAAGCCAGAATCAAGATTGCCAGGAGAAATATCAATAACCTCAGATATGCAGATGACACCACCCTTATGGAAGAACACAAAGAGGAACTAAAGAGCCTCTTGATGAAGGTGAAAGAGAGGAGTGAAAAGGCTGGCTTAAAACTCAACATTCAAAAAACTAAGATCATGGCATCCCATCCCATCACTTCATGCCAAATAGATGAGGAAACAAAGGAAACAGTGACAGACTATTTTCTTGGGCTCAAAAATCACTGCAGCCATGAAATTAAAAGACGCTTGTTCCTTGAAAGAAAAGCTATGACCAACCTAGACAGCGTTTTAAAAAAAGCAGAGACATTACTTTGCCAACAAAGGTTCTATCTAGTCAAAGCTATGGTTTTTCCAGTAGTCATGTATGAATGTGAGAGTTGGACCATAAAGAAAGCTGAGTGCCGAAGAAGTGATGCTTCTGAACTGTGGTATTAGAGAAGACGCTTGAGAGTCCCTTGGACAGCAAGGAGATCAAATCAGTCAATCCTAAAGGAAATCAGTCCTGAATATTCACTGGAAGGACTGATGCTGAAGCTGAAATTCCAATACTTTGGCCACATGATGTGACGAGCCGACTCATTAGAAAAGACCCTGATGATGGAAACGATTGAAGGCAGAAGGACAAGATGACAGAGGACGAGATGGTTGGATGGCATCACCAACTCAATGGACCTGAGTTTGAGCAAGCTCTAGGAGATGGTGAAGGACATGGAAGCCTGGCATGCTGCAGTCCATGAGGTTGCAAAGAGTCGGACACGACTGAGCGACTGAACAACTGTATAGCACATGGAACTCTCTCAATGGTATGTGGCAGACTGGATGGGAAGGGAGTTTGGGGGAGAATGGATCCATATATATGTATTACTGAGTCCCCTCACTGTTCACCTGAAACTGTCACAACATCGTTAATCGGCTATACCCCAGTGCAAAAATAGAAAGTTAAAAAATAAATAAACGAAAACACCCCAGCTGATAAATGGTGTGGGCACACTTCTTCCTCAGGCAACTTTTGAAGGGATTAGTTTCAAACCAACTTTACCTGTGAAGAATCTACACCCAGAAAGGAGAAAAATCTCAAAGCCACATACCCTCTCCTCCCGATCTGAAAGCTAAGAAGGATAAAAGTATGTATTAGTCAGTTGGAAGTGCCAAAACCAAACTCAGAATTGGCCCCTGTAAAAAAAAAAGTGTGGAGGGCAGAAAAAATTGGTTTATGTGACTGAAAAGGTTGGGGGCATTGTAACTTCAGACAAGGCTGGATTCAGGGCTCAAAGATTCTGTTAGGAATATGCTTTTCTCCATCTCTCAACCATGTTTTCCTCCATGTCAGCTTTACTCTCCCTCAGGTCAACTGATCTTGGGGAATGTTGGTCATATCTGATTGGCCTAAACTTCCCAGTGTCAGGACAGCTGTTTCCCAGGAGCATAGCAACGAGACTGAGTTGGATCCTGGCCTGGCTCAGATCGTGTGCCCATTCCTGCCTCCAGGGCCAAGAGTGGGGTCAGTCCTCTCTGAATGAAAGGAATGATGGGAGAGAAAGTCTCAGTTTCCCCAAAGAAAACAGGTATTTCTGCCAGAAGGGAGAGAGGATGCCACACAGGAGAAAACGGTGAATAAAGACGTCCGTGTAGGGCCGGTGTACTGGGTTTTAAAGAGTTTTATGGTTTTAATGAGTTAATGATTTTAATGCCTGGGCTAGGCTAGGGATGTTAGTTGGTGTTCACCAGGAAAAAGCCAGAGACAAGGCTTTTAATGCAAGTAGTTTATTTGGGAGGTAAATACAAACACTGGCAGGGGAGGGGGAAGTGAGACAGGTAAGAGAAGGCAGCAAACAAAGGGTTTTCAGGCACTCGGGAGCTGTGAGCAACTGCAGGAGACCCCACCTCAGGCATCCTACCTGAAGTGTGAGGAAGCTGGGATATTAATCCACCAAAGCTAGTGGTGAGGGCTGTCGCAGCAGGTTGATTCCTGGAATGTCTGAAGATTTTTTGTCCTGGAATTTACCAATGAGCTCTGGTAAATAGATCCAGAGACTGGTTGTTGGCCTTCAATTTACAGGGTATGAGTGGGTACCAAGTATCTGCTACAGAACTAACGTTGATTAGGCCAGCACTGTCTGCTGTACAAGTAACCACTTCAAATACTACCAACTCGGAGAGGCAACTTTCAACATTCAAGGGCTCTGAAAAGCCTCAGGAAGTGGCCCTCAGCTGGTGAGATGAAAGGGTACATATTCGAATCCTGGACGTGTGGCTCTGAGATCAGTGCTGTCCCCATGAAGAAGAAAGAAGAAAGTGTAGTCACTCAGTCGTGTCCAACTCTTTGTGATCCCGTGGATGGGAGCCCGCCAGGCTCCTCTGTCCATGGGATTCTCCAGGCAAGAATACTGGAGTGGGTTGCCTTGCCCTTCTCCAGGAGATCTTCCTGACCTAGGGTCTCCCACATCGCAAGCAGATTCTTTACCGTCTGAGTCACCAGGGAAGCTGTGCCCATAGACCCCGCAGGTTTAGTAGGATTATTTTAAGCCGCCACCAGGCTCTGCCAACTTCTCAGAGAAGGAAAACTGAGCAGCCACTTCAGAGACCCTCGAGGGCCTGCCTTTACCAGTAGTCACTTTCTAGGTTGGTTCTGGGCTCTCTTTACAGCCAGTGTGATCACAGTCAAGGCCTCCCCTTCTGTGATAGCCGCTCTTCCCAGAGTCTCTTTTCAGAAATGTTTTTCTGCAGATGCTAATGAATGACCCTTAAATTTCCCAGGAAAGGCTGCCTCTTTTTGAAGTGGCTGAAGATCTCTGCTCTTGATTGCAATCTTCTCAGAGCTGATTTTGGCCACTTGGCTCATTTCTGAAGTGATGATGGGGGTGCGAGGAGAGGAAAGTGAGAAGACAAGCATTTGGGGCTCAGCTCTCCTACAGAACTGCAATTTTAGGATGCAGTTTTTCAGTCAATCAGAATTGTGAGGTAGAGAATTCTTATTTTAAGTCTGGGGCTCAATTTCTCCCTGGTTTGTACTCCAATGTAAGCCATCCTCATTCCTGTAAAAATCATGACTTGTAAAGATTTGCCACATTTTTGGTGATTTTATTTTATCATATGAACAAAATTATTTCTAGAAGTCTCATCCCTAATTTTTAAAATTAAAGTCTATGGGTAAATGTGACTTAAACTGGAGAAATTTGTATTACATGTAATTTTTACGAGTCACATCCACACACTCATAGATGTCAGAACACTTGTGAAGCACTTGCCAGGCAGTGTTGCTCAGATTAACAAATTTAAGCTTCACAATAACCCAAAGAGGTCAATGCCATGATTATTCCCATTCTGCAGATAGGAAAACTGAGGTTTAGCAAGGTTAAGTCACTAGCCCAAAGTAGAGCTGGGATTTGAGTCGTGGCAGCTTGGCCTCAGAGTATGGGCCCTTTAATGGTATTCTCCATTCACAGATAGATCATAGGGAGGCACTTGGGCCTCTGCAGACACACTCTCACCCACCACACACATGCACACATGCCTCCAGCGCTTCGGCACACCCAAGCACACACACGATCCCTTCTGCAGCCTCTCTCCCACGCCCTGGTGAGTCCCGGCACAGATGACTGAGGGAAGGCTCTGTACTCACAGCCTCATCTGGGTGCTGGGACCCTCATCTCCTCGTTTAAAGCCCACCCCCCACTCACACTGTCTTCTTCACTCCCCACACGTGAGAGGGCGGCCCCAGCCTCTCCAGCACCACCATCCACTCTGATCCCCTCATCACTCTGTAAGGCAGGTGGGAAACTGTTCACTTGGGGAAACCGAGGCCCAGAGAAAAAAAATCAAGAGGCTTCCTGGGAGCTTCAGGCACCAGGGCCCAACCACTGGGGTTCCCTGGGCACAGAGCAGGGCCTGAGCAGGGCTGGCAGCTCTTAGGGCTCCTCCAGCAGCCCTGGGCAGGCAAGTTAAGGCCCCAGCTGTGGTGGTGGCATTTTGGAGGGTCTGTCACAGCTCGGGGCTGTCATCCCAACACGGGGTCAGGGCCTGAGGGTTGCTATTGTTTTATAATCCACATGTCCTGCCCACGTGCCTCCCGGGCCGTTCACCCGGCACAGCCCGCAGACCGGCCTCGCAGGATGTTCCTGTTTAGCCTCGACCCTGAATGCCAGCGGCCAGCGTGGCAGCCAGAGCCATAAATCTCCGCTTCCTCTTCCAGCTCCTGGGCTCTCCCTCACCCTTTGTGCGGCTGGAGGTTTTATGGGAAGACAAAAAATAAAAAAATAATAAAAAAAACCCAAAATAAATTACTCGGGAATTTGTTTTTAATTAAGCAATAAGGCTCGATGGGGCCTGGCTGCCGCCTCATAAAGCTGCTCCCGGGGTGTGGGGAGGCATTCGGTCCAGATGAGTGCCTCAAATCAGCCCGGAATGTGATTAGATGATTACTCCCCGGAGTTAATACGAGATGATCTTCCCCAGAGTTGTCTTATTGCTATTATAAAAAGTCTGCAGGCAGGAGGGGAGAGGAGTGCCTTGCTGTTTGGAGAAGATGAAAACGCCGATTCTAGCTGTCAGGGCGACATCAGGGCCTGAGCCGCCTGCCCTTGCCTCCCCTCCTTCACCACACCTGCTCAAGTGGTGGAACCCACCAAGCTGGATGGATGCCAACATCTTTCAAAATAAATGGGTCCCTATACACGGGAAATAGGATGTGTCATCAGGGAAGTGGGCCTAGGGGATGAGGGGGGAGATACAAGGAAATCTCACTTTCAGATACTTTCTCCTCTCTCCCAGGGCAGCTCAGGGCGTCTCACCAGTGCTACAGAGACTGAGAGTGTTAACGTCTGTGAATTTTCCAGCATCTATCCTCATCTCTCTCTCTCTCATTTCTCATCTCTCCCTCTCTAAGTGTTTTTTTTAATATATTTCATTTTAACAAGATAAAAAAGTTCATCAAAAATATGTATAATAATATATATATATAATAAACCAGTTAACAGTTGGAGAAAATCACTAGATTAGTGACAGGACAGTTGCTTCAAAAGAGAATGATTTGACTGTCAATGGGTTAAGAAAATTGATAAAATAGTTAAATAAGTATATATATATATATATATTTTTTTTTTTTTCAAAACTGTCCCTTATAACCCACAAGGAAGAGTCAGAAGAGGGGCATGTCATATCAAATGATCACATTTTATCTGAAGATATATGCCTCCTCCAAACTAACGTGACTCAAACTTTGTTCATCCTAAGCATGTTTGGGTAGTTGCAAGAATAACCCACATTTTGTTAAAAGGAAGCTAAACATTTTCATAATTTTATTTCTTTTTTTTTTTTTTAAACACAAAGGCACTTTTTTCTTTTCAATTTTTCTTTCTTATTGTGTCTCCATTTGAGCTGACTCACTTTAAGGGGCTTTTCTCTGATAGTGGTTCTCCTCAGATAATGAAGACGTGTGTAATGAAGAGAGGTACAGATGTATTCTAAGGTTAAATTTCATGCTCCATCAGAAAATTTCTAAGGGAAAGAGTACTCATAAATAGTAGACATATGCAAGCACTTTCAAAAGCAATTGTGATGCCAACAGTCAAGAGGGATCCCTCTTAAAGAAAATAAGTTATGAATGTGGTGAATGTGGCTGAAACTTCAGGCAGAGCTCAACATGTTGGCACCAGAACATTTCTAGTACATTCCCTAAGTCTAGCCTGTGCTCCTACATGGCTGTGTGCGTGCTAAGTCACTTCAGTTGGGTCTGACTCTTTACGACCCTCAGACCGTAGCCCACCAGGCTCCTCTGTCCATGGGATTTTTCAGGCAAGAATACTGGAGTAGTTTGCCATGCTCCTAAGGGAGACTCAAATCAACCACAACAGGAACTGCGTTGCGTGTTATGGGTGTGCACACGGGGAATGAACCCAAGTCATTTGTCCTCTGGGTCTTAGTCTCCAAGGAAGCAGAATCACAGAAGATCACGCTGTTGAGCAGCAGAACAGTGAGAGGGATTAGCGCAGATGCGGTGGAGAGAGGAATTGGAGCAGGAGTCGGGGAAGCCTCTTCAGTGGGAGGGACGGTTCACCTGAGGCCTGAAGGCTGGATCTCCCAGGTGAAACTCAGAGTGAAGGGTGTTTCAGAAGAGGAAGCAGCGGAGATTCAGAGATGTGAGAGGACGACTGAGCACGTCTAGCCGGGCCGCTGACAGCCTGTACACTGGGGAAGAACCAAGCCTTGGGTATTAACTCTCATGAAGAAGCACCACCCCATATCCAGTGTCAGATCTTTGGTCGTCCAAGCTTCTGATTGCTGAGGAAGCAGCAGCCTCAGAGAGCTGCAGGTATGTGTGGGGACCACAGCTTTCTGTGGTCAGACCTGGATATCCAAGGGGATACCTGGGGAGAAGCCCAGTAGAGGGGGCTGGGCCTTGCAGCTCCTGCCCACGGGTCCCCCTCCCCCAAGGGTCCTCACCACCTCCTGCCGTCCCTCTGTAAAGAGGAGCAGAGTCAAGAAGGGCCCTGGTCCCCCACTGCACTCTGATCTGAGAACGGACACAGGCCAAGGCTCCCAAACTGCTGTGAGACCTTCCTCAAAGCTGGGCAGAAGCAAGAGAGAAATAAGAAAAGAAGCAGTCATCATTGCCGTGGCTATAGTCAATGGAGCTGGTGATAAGCTGGGCACTCAGAACTACAACAGGAAAATCTAACCCACTCTATTTGGTAGCTTTGTTCCATTCACTTTGGATAAGGTTTCTCTCCAGCAGCACTGCAGACATTGGGGCTGGATAATTCTTTGTTGTGGGGCTGTCCTGTGCATAGTAGGGTGTTTAGCAGCATCCCTGGTCTCTATCCAGAAGCCGGAACTACTACCCTCCAGTTGTGGCAACCAGAAATGCTCACAGACCTTACCCAATGTCCTCTGGGGAGGAAAACCATCCACACTTGAACACCATTGGTTTTAAACATAAATCTTGTGAGGAACATCTTTAGGCCATTCAAGAGACCCAGGTGCCTGACCTGCTCCTATAAGCCTGAAGGGTTGTTTTGCTCAATGAGAGGTCCTATAGAATTCAAAGGGGATTGTGTTGTGGGCAGTAGATTTTAAAAAATAACCTCCAAACTTCCTTTCTAGACTGACAACCTGAGAAAAGTGTCCTCTCTGGACTCACGTAGGCTCTAGGATACAGCGTGGCAAGTAAAGGTTGGATTCAGCCTTCTCATCTCTGGTGGGCATCTTTGTGCAGTGAACAACCTGCCCAACTGTATGCAATGACCATTAAACCCCATCTGGGTTCAGAACTGGGGAATGTTCAAAACCAAAGGAAAATGGAAAATAAATACATTCTGGATTTTTGTTAGATGCCATACTGCCCATAGGGAAATTCTGTTTTTTGCTTTATATGATGAATTCAGGAAAACTGTAAATTGAATAAGGAATATTGGACTCCAGAAATTCAAACAGGCTTTGGACAGGTGAAACCCTATCTTGACACTGACAGTAGCCAGAGGCCCATGAGACTCTGATGCTCATGTTGGCAGGGAGGAAGGGAACAGAAGGTTCAGGGCAGTCATAATACCAGAGAATGAAAAGCAGAAGGAACTTACTTTCTTAAACAGGAAATAGATATTCCCAAATCACTCCCAGATCACAATGCAGAAAGCAGTCATAAAAATAGCTCATCCTTACACATAGGCTGTTATATGCCTGCCGTGCTGTAAGCACTTCCTGTGTGTCAATCCACCCACTCTGAACTTGGCTGACCTCCACCTTGAAGAAGCAGAAAATTCAGTCCTTAACTTCATGCTCAGTCCCCTGCCCTGAAGTGCTTGTTGTTCAGTCGCTCATTTGTGTCCAACTATTTGCGACCGCCATGGACTGCAACATGCCAGGCTTCTCTGTCCATAACAATCTCCCAGTTTGCTCAAACTCATGTCCATTGAATCGGTGATGCCATCCAACCATCTCATCCTCTGTCGTCCCCTTCTCCTCTGTCCCGCAATCTTTCCCAGCATCAGGGTCTTTTCTAATGAATTGTCTCCTCCCATCAGGTGACCAAAGTATTGGAGTTTCAGCTTCAGCATCAGTCCTTCCAATGAACACCCAGGACTGATCTCCTTTAGGATGGACTGGTTGGATCTCCTTGCAGTCCAAGGGACTCTCAAGAGTCTTCTCCAACACCACAGTTCAAAAGCATCAATTCTTCGGCATTCAGCTTTCTTTACAGTCCAACTCTCACATCCATATATGACCACTGGAAAAACCGTAGCTTTGACTAGATGGACCTTTGTCGGCAAAGTAATGTCTCTGCTTTTAAATATGCTGTCTAGGTTTGTCATAGCTTTTCTTCCAAGGAGCAAGCATCTTTTAATTTCATGGCTGTAGTCACCATTTGCAGTGATTTTGGAGCCGCCCAAAATAAAGTCTGTCACCGTTTCCATTGTTTCCCCATCTGTTTGGCATGAAGTGATGGGACGGGATGCCATGATCTTAGTTTTTTGAATGCTGAGTTTTAAGCCAGCTTTGTCCACTGTCCTCTTTCACCTTCATCAGGAGGCTCCTTAGTTCCTCTTCACTTTCTGCCATTAGAGTGGGGTCATCTGCACATCTGAGGTTATTGATATTTCTCCTGGCAATCTTGATTCCAGTTTGAGCTTCATCCAGCCCAGCATTTCCCATGATGTACTCTGCATATAAGTTAAATAAGCAGGATGACAATATACAGCCTTGACGTACTCCTTTCCCAATTTTGAAACAGGCACTTGGAAGCCCTAATCCAGTCTGAGATTGACTGTCAGTCAGTGTGTGTGCTCAGAGGTGTCTGTCTCTTTGTGACCTCATAGATGCACTGGAGAGGGAAATGGCAACCCACTCCAGTATTCTTGCCTGGAGAATCCCAGGGACCGCGGAGCCCGGTGGGCTGCCGTCTATGGGGGTCGCACAGAGTTGGACACGACTGAAGCGACTTAGCAGCAGCAGCAGCAGCAGATGGAGCCAGTCAGCCTCCTCTGTCCATGCGATTTTCCAAGCAAGAATACTGGAGCGAGTTGCCATTTCCTTCTCCAGGGAGTCTTCCCAACCCAGAGATCAAACTCGTGTCTCTTGTATCTCCTGCATTGGCAGACAGATTCTTTACCACTGTCCCACCTAGGAAGCATGAGACTGATTATAAAAGCTTTTTAAAAAGCCTAGATGGCTGAAAGAAAACAGCTAAATGAGATCAAAGTGGCTGACTTGGGGGAGCGTAGGACATGTGAGGGAGGGACATCAAGATAAAACTTTGGGTACAGTGTTGTTTACATTTTTAAACTTTGCAATTCAATTTGGTAAAACATTTAGATTTTTGGATTACTCTTTAGTTGTTGTTATTGTTTGTTTTACAGTATTTTCATTTCAGCAAGACACACACACACACACACACACACTTTCAAGGATCTTTACACAACACAAAAGCTTCCCTGGTGACTCAGGTGGTAAAAAATCAGCCTGCAAGGCAGGAGACCTGGGTTTTATCCGTGGGTTGGGAAGATCCCCTGGAGAAGGGAATGGCTACCCACTCCAGTATTTTTGTCTAGAGAATTCCATGGACAGAGGAGCCTGGTAGGCTGCAGTTCTTGGGGTTGCAAAGAGTCCAACACAACTAACAGACTAACACTTTCACTCTACCTTCACTAGGCAATGCAAAGGCTAATCTTGATACTAGCCATGTCAAACTCTCTGTGTAATTTCTTCTATTCATTCCAGGCTTTCAAGACAGCCCTGTGAGCTGTTCCAGCCTGGGAGGGGGAATGAAGGGAGGGTTAGGTCAGTGTCTCTCCATTAGGTGGTTAAGTCAACCTGTTGCCCATAGTTTCTACAGGCAAAGCTTTGAGGTCTGCTTCCTAGTCACCAAATAAACAATACTCACTCTGGATGGCAAAACAGTTGAGACGAGAGAGCTGCTAGCACAGGTACACTAACCCAACCCTCCCTTCATTCCCTCTCCCAGGCTGGAACAGCTCATGGGTCTTGTGCAAAGCTTAGTATTGACTTAAATAGGAAATAGGAGCAGTTTTGCCCTGGGATCTAGAATTATTTTTTCATTGCAATTAAAAGAAATCAAAGCACAGTGCAGTTCTAGGTGGGGAGATATTTCTACATTTTTTTTCAGACAGCAGTCATCTATTTTCTGAATCCTTATGGAATCTGTAGCTGGAGAAAATTAGAGCAATGGTTACATGATTGTTCTGTGTTCCATCTCTAACTGCGCTGCCCATCAGGAAAAATCAAAACAAGGAGGGCAACCAGGTGGTTCATCCTACCTCCAGTGAGACCCAGGGGATGGAAGGGGTGTGGATGGTAGTCACAACTTCTGTGTCTCTTCCCAAAGTCGTGCCTGCTGATAACCTCAGTCTTGTTTTCTCTACTGGAAGGTATTACTCAGTTGTCCCTCTAGGATTTTATCCTCTCACTCTCTCTTCTCCCTTACAACTCTGAGGTTTGGAGGCGAGGAGTTAGGGAAGAGTTATGAACTAGGTTCATTTCTGAAATTTTGTTTCTCTTAACTCTGGTTGCTTTTTTTTTTTTTTTTTAAAGATTGATTGATTGATTTTTGGCTACACTGGTTCTTGGTGGTTGTGCTCAGGTTTTCTCGAGTTGCAGCGAGCAGGGGCTCCTCTCTAGTTGCAGTGCGCTGGCTTCTCATTGCAGTGGCCTCTCTCGTTGCCCAGTAGGGGCTCCAGAGTGCCTGGGCAGGCTCAGTAGTTGTGGCACACGGGCTTAACTGCCCCATGGCATATGAGATCTTGGTTCCCAAGGCAGGGATCAAGCCCATGTCCCCTGTGTTGGCAGGTGGATTCCTAATCATAGGATCACCAGGGAAGTCCCTGGTTGCTTCTATAGAAACATTTTTGGCAGGATATTTTGCCCTGGCCTTTGCAAAACCATTTCTATTCTTAGGTTGCTTTTTGTTTTGTCTAGTGGTGCTTTATTTCATTTGATATGGGAGGTTTTTGCATTTTGTTATTGCTGTATGTCTTTGATTTTGCTGATTTATCTTTACTTATTCAGTGTTCTGCTTGCTAAGATTCAGGGGAGGGAAATTCTGACTTCTTACCTGGGAAATTCCCTGCTGTGACTTTGGAAAAGGGAACGGAAGTTCTAACTCCTGGGATCCTAGTCAGGAAATAGCTGAAGAATTATTAGGAGAAGTCTTTTGTTTATGGAAAAATCTGTTAATAAATGCTTGTAACAGGTTTATTAATAGAAACAAGAAACTGGAAATGACCGAAAAATCCTTTATGTGGTGGATGGTATATTAATACAATTAAATGAAAAGGAACTCAGTCAAAATAGGGAATAAACTATTGTAGACCCAGCAACAAGGATAAATCTCAAATGCATCATGCTAAAAAAAAAAAAATCCCAGACTCAAAGCTCTTTGCTTCTCTTGAATAAATATTTATGAATTAGGTTGCTGGGTCACAGGTGAGAGTATGTTTAGCTTCTTAAGACATTGTCAAACTATTTCTCAAGCTTTTGCACTATTTTGCATTCTTAGTAGCAGTGTATGACAGTCCAGTTGATCTTCACTCTCACCATCACCCAGTATTACCATTTCTTTTTTTTTTTGGTTCTGGTTTGATTTTTTAGAGTCATTCAGATAGGTATGCAGTGATATCCAATTGTGGTTTTAATTTGCATTTCCCTAACATATAATGATGTTGAGCATTCTGTTGCTGTTTCTTAAGAAAAACTACACCAGCATCTTCATAAATGCCCCATGAAACCTCCCTACCTAGACTACTTAAAGAAAAGGAGGAAGGACAATATTTTCAACAAATGATGCTGGAATTACTAGCAAAGAAATGAACCTTGACCTATGTCTTATACAAATATTAACTCATAATAGATTGCTGACCTTAATGTAAAATGTCAAATTATAAAACTTTGAGAAGAAAACAGAAAATCTTTGTGAGTTTGGGTTAAGCAAAGGATAGACACCGAAATCATGATCCACATAGGAAAAAATGATAAATTACACTTCTTCAAAATTAAACTTTTTCTCTGTAAAAGACACTTTTAAAATAAAAAGAAAAGCCACAGACAGGGGGTAAATACATGCAAATCACATACTTGACAAAGGGATATAGATCCAAAATATATAAAGAACTCTCAAAACTCAACAAAAAAGGAAATAGCCCAATTAAAACATGGCCAAAATATTCCAGTAGATGCTTTACCAACGGATATATATGGATTGCAAATACACACACGAAAAATACTCGAACAAAGACTAAAAGCACTGTGGGGAATTCCCTGGAGGTCCACCGATTAGGATTCTGTGTTTTCTCTGCCAAGGCCTGGGCTCAATCCCTGGTCAGGGAACCAAGATCCCACAAGTCATGGACAAAAAAAGAGGAAAAAAAAAAAAAAGAAAAAACAAACAAACAAAAAAACCCCACTGTAGCATTCGCATAAAAACAGACACAAAGATTAGTGAATCAGGATTGAGAGTGCAAAACTAAACCGATGAATATATGATCAATTTAGGACAAAGGAGCCAAAAACATACAATGGGGAAAGGACAGTCTCTGCAATAAATGGTGTTGGGAAACCTGGACATACAAAAGAATCAAACTAGACTACTTTCTCACACCATACACAAAAATTAACTCAAAATAGATTAAAGATTTGAATGTAAGGCCTGAAACCATAAAACTCCTAGAAGAAAACATAGGTAGTAAGCTCCTTGACATAGGCCTTGGTGATGATCTCTTTAATTTAAGATCAAAAGCAAAGGTGACAAAGGCAACAATAAACAAATGGGACTACATCTAACTAAAAAGCTTCTGCACAGCAAAGGAAACTATCAACAAAATGAAAAGGTTGAATGGGACAAAATATTTGCAGGTCATGTTTCTGCCAAGGAGTTAATATCCAAAAGATATAAAGAACTCATGCAACTCAATAGCAAACAAACAGTCTGATTTTAAAATAGACAGAGGATCTGAATAGACATGTTTCCAAAGAAGACATACAGATGGCCATGGATACATGAAAAGACGTCAACATCACTAATCATCAGGGAAGTCCACATCAAAGGGACAATGATTTATCACTTCATAACCATTAAAATGGCTATTATCAAAAATATAAGAAATAAAAAGTGTTGGTGAGGATGTGAAGAAAAGGAAACCCTTTTGCACTGTTGGTGGGAATGTAAATTGGTGAAGCCACTTTGGGAAACAGTATGAAGATTCCTCAAAAAATTAAAAATAGAATTACCATATGGTTTAGCAACTCTACTTCTGGATGTTTATCGAAAAGAAATGAAAAGACTAACTTGAAAAGATATGTGCACCTTATGTCCATTGAAATATTATTTATAATAGATAAGATGTGGAAGCAACTTAAGTGTCTATGGATAGATGAACAATAAACATGTAGTATGTGCTAAGTCACCTCAGTCATGTCTGACTCTATGTGATCCTATGAAATACAGCCCACCAGGCTCCTCTGTCCATGAAATTCTCCAGGCAAGTATACTGGAGTGGGTTGCCATGCCCTCCTCCAGGGGATCTTCCCCACCCAGGGATCGAACCCAGGGATCGAACCCATGTCTCTGATGTCTCCTGCATTGGAAGGCAGGTTCTTTACCACTAGCGCCACCTGGTAAGCCCAAAGATGTAGAATAAATTTAAGTTGAATATATTATACTCCCATAGAAAAGGAAAAAAATATTGTTATTTGTGACAATATGGATGGACCTAGACGGCATTAAACCAAGCGAAATAAGTCAAAGAAAAACAAATACTGTATGATCTCACTTTTATGTGGAATAAAAAATAAAAAAATCTCATAGACACAGAGTACAACGGTTGCCAGAGGCGTCAGTGAAGGCAGCTGATTCTCTTAGCAACCTGCCCCCACACCTAGGTGCATCCCCAAGGTCACCTCATTAACATAACAAGAGACGTTTTTATAGCTCTGGATACTTAGGAAACACCAAGAGTTTGAGGAGCTCTGTACCAGAAACAGGGGACTGACCAGATATATATATTTTTATAAACCACAATATCACATTTTCATTCAGCCTTCACTGTCTGGGCACAGTGTAAGGGAGAAAATGCCAGTTAGATTGTTTGCTCTCTTCTGCCCCCAGTTGGCTGCCCCACACTGACTCCAGTGCTGCTCTGGGAGAGGCACCAGCAAACACCAGTAGGCTGCATGTCCTGCGAGAACCACACTCAGTCTTCAGAGTCCAAACGCTGGGAAGGAGCTGGACTGTGGGACGCAGGCCCTCAAACAGTGCTCAGAGCAGATTTTTTAAAGCTACATCTATTTTACTTTATTGACGTATAACATATATACAATACAGAGAATAAATCTTAAGATTTATGTTCAAACTTCAGTGAATTGTTTTATAAATGTTTATATACGCATGTGCGTTTGCGTGTGTTAGTCACTCAGTCATGTCTGACTCTTTGCGACCTCACGGACTACAGCCCTCCAGGCTCCTCTCTCCATGGAATTCTCCAGGCAAGAGAACTGGAGTGGGTTGCCATTCCCTTCTTCAGGGGATCTTCCTGACCCAGGGATTGAACCCGGGTCTCCTGCCTTGCAGGCAGATTCTTTACTATCTGAGACACCAGGGAAGCCCCTTATGTGTGTACACATGTGGAATCATCACCAAAATCCAGATAGTGTCTGGGAGATCCATCCCTAGGAGATACATATTTTCTTTTGTATGGCAGTATTTTTATTCCCTGGAGGAGGACTTGACAACCCACTCCAGTATTCTTGCCTGGAGAATTCCATGGACAGAGGAATCTGGCAGGCTACAATCCATGGGGTCTCAAAGATTCAGACATGACTGGGCAACTAACACACACACACACACACACACACACACACATATTCTTCTTACTGTTGAGGAGTACCCAATTATATGAATACATCACTGTTTATTACCCATTTACTGTTGGTGGACACGAGCTGTATTCATTATGGAGCTATTATGAATAATGTTCTTATAACATTCTGTCAACCACAAGTTGGCATTTGCCATGGGCACTTGCCATCTACCTCTCCAAGGATTAAATCATGTGCTGCTGCAGCTGCTGACCTTTAACACCTTCAAGGTGGAGAGCAGAAATGAGGCTCAGGAAAAAAAAAGGCAAGGCAAGTGTTCAGATAGTTAGATATTTTCAGGAGCAGATTTTATGAGCCCAATTCTTGTATCTCCCATATCACTAAATTCCTTTATGGTGACGATTATTCCTCTTGACTAGCAAAAGCTTCACGAGACTAGTAGAAAGCTTTTGGAAAAATATGTGCTTGATTGCATGCATTCCTCCTTCACCAAAATCACATATATACTAAAGTTTCCCCCTTGCCTCTTTAGAGGAGTTTCTCAGAGCTATCTGGGTGCTGTCACCCGGGCTGTAGTCCTCATTTTGCACCAAATAAAAACGTCACTCACAACTCTCACATTGTGCACTTTTTTCTTAAGTTGACAATTCTTTCCTTTAATCAATCAATTATTTATTGATTTATTTTCGGCTGTGCTGGGTCTTCACTGCTGCATGCATATTTTCTCTAGCTGCAGTGAGTGGGGGCTATTCTCCATTGCGGTGTGAGGACTTATTGTGGTGGTTTCTCTTGTTATGGAGCATGGGCTCTAGGGCACACAGACTTCAGAAGTTTTGGTGCAAGGGATTACTTGCTCCGTGGCATGCAGACTTCCCTGATCCTAAAAGCCACAACTACTGAGCCTGAGCTCTGCAACAAGTCACTGCAATGAGAATCCAGAACACCGCAACCTAGAGAACAACCCCTTGCTGTTGTTGTTCAGTTGCAAAGTCGTTTCTGACTCTTTGCGGCCCCATGCACTATAGTACACCAGGCTCCTCTATCCTCCACTATCTCCCGGAGTTTGCTCAAATTCAGGTCCATTGAGTCAGTGATGCTATCTAACCATCTCATCTTCTGCCGCCCCCTTCTCTTTTCGCCTTCAATCTTTCTCAGCATCAGGGTCTTTTCCAGTGAGTTGGCTCTTTGCATCAGGTGGCCAAAGTATTGGAGCTTCAGCTTCATCAACAGTTCTTTCAAAGAATATTCAGGGTTAATTTCCTTTAGGATTAACAGGTTTGATTTCCTTGCAATCCAAGGGATTCTCAAAAGTCTTCTGCATCACAAGTCAAAAGCATCAATTCTTCAGTTCTCAGCCTTCTTTATGGTCCAACTCTAATATCCATACATGACTACTGGAAAAATCATAGCTTTGACTATATGGACCTTTGTTCCTTTGTTGGCAAAGTGATGTCTCTGCTTTTGAATACGCTGTCTAGGTTTTGTCACAGCTTTCCTTCCAAAGAGCAAGAGTCTTTTAATTTCATGGTTGCAGTCACTGTCTGCAGTGACTTTGGAGCCCAAGAAAACAAAATCTGTCATTGCTTCCTCTTTTTCCCTTCCTATTTGCCATGAAGTGATGGGACCAGATACCATGATCTTAGTTTTTTAATGTTGAGTTTCAAGCCAGCTTTTTCATTCTTTTCTTTCACTCTCATCAAGAGGTTCATTAGTTCCTCTTCACTTTCTGCCATTTCTCTAATGGCAGAGAGTAGGCCCTACTCACCACAACTAGAGAAAGCCTGCATAGCAACAAAGACCTAGCTCAGCCAAAAATAAATAATTTTTTTTTAATTTAAAAAGACAAAACTCAATGTCCTAGCCAAGCAAAAAGGGTCTGTGAGCCTGCAGGCAGCTAGTATGAAACTTCTACCCCAAAGGGCTTTCCATTGCCTGCACAGGTGCCCCACCCCTTACACACACCTGGAAGCCAGATTCTCCGAGCATTCGGGTGGAGTCCCTTTGTAGTCCAGGGATCATCACCCATGCAGTGGTTCCCATCTCTCCACCCCAAATCTACCCGACAGTAATATCCTTGAATTATTGCACACAAAGTCCATGGTGTATATTAGGTTATTAATATGGTTATGATTATTATCATCATCACCACCACCATTATTTGGACATGCACAAACATAAAAGGTACAGATTTCAAAAGACCTATTAGTTATCTAGTACTACATAACAAATTATCTCAAAATTCATTGGCTTGAAACAATAACCGTTTATTATACCACATGATTTCTGTGGGTCAGGAATTAGAAAGTGGCTTAGCTGAAAGGTCCTGCCTCAGGGTCTCTCAGGAGGTTGCAGTTAAGATAAGAGCCTGGGCTGCAGCCACCTCAGGGCTTCTTTGGGGCTGGAAGCTCTCCTTCCAGGCTGGCTTGCTCACACACTGGCAAGCTGGTGCTGGCTGTCAGCAAGAGGGCTCTGTTTCTCACCACAGGGTTCCTTGCACAGGGCTGCTCACCATCCTCTTAACTAAGCAGCTGCCTATCCCCAGAGCCAGTGATCCAAGACAGCATGGCCGAAGACACCATGACTTTTATGACGTATTTTGGAAAAGTCACACACTGTCATTTCCTATTGGTTACACAGGTTACATAGGTTTACATTATCCAATGTGGATTGTGAATATCACAAGAGTATAAACGGTGAGTCTCCCTCTCATGGGTTTGAGTCACTAATTTTCTCTTCCACAGTCAACCACTGGGACCAGTTTTTTTGTGAATTCTGCCAGCAATATTTTTCATACACAGTCACACAGGAAATCACACTTATTCTTGCACCTTACTTTTTTCCCTCAATGTATCTTGGAAATCCTTCCACATCAGGACATAATGACCTGCCTCTTTCCCTTTAAGTGTGATAAGCCATTCTATGGCATGCATAATTTATTTAACCATTCTCCTATTGATTATCATCTAGATTGTCCCACTGCTTCCCCACTGAAATCAAAGCTGCAATGGATAAATGAGCACAAGTCCTTCTGTACTAGAATAAATGTCTAGAATTTATTAGACATACATGTCTAGACTGGACTAGCTGGACAGAAGGGTCCTGACCTCTTTCAGTGTGATAGCTGCAGCTGCATTGCTGTCCATGGAGGCTGGATAGAACAACTAACCTTCCCACCAGCAACAGTGTGGATTTTATGAAGCACTGAGGGGTAATGGCCAAAAACGTGGAACCTCTTGGGCAGCTCAGTAAATAATTAAAATGGAATATCATGTGGAATCTAAAAAGGAATGATGCAAACGAACTTACTTGCAAAACAGAAAGAGACTCACAGACTTAGAGAACAAACTTCTGGTTGCTGAGAAGGGGGGAGGTGAAGGATGCGGGGAAGGGAAGGTTAGGGAACTTGGGGTGGACATGTACACGCTGCTTTATTTAAAATGATTAATCAGCAAGGACCTACTGCATAGCACAGGGAACTCTGCTCAATGTTATGTGGTAGCCTGGATGGGAGAGGACTTTGGGGGAGAATGGATACATGTATATGTATAGCTGAGTCCCTTCACTGTTCACCTGAAACTATCACAACAATGTTAATTGGCTGTACTCCAATATACGGTAAAAAGTTTAAAAAGAAAAAAAAAAAAATGAAGGAAAAAAAAAAGGAATATCACCCATCCGTGCCGTTTGAAACTTTCTCTGTTCGTACTTCTCAGAGGGCTTCCCCTGGCCCTCTCTTGCACCTTGAGCTGCGTCTTTATTTCTCTCGAGCTTTCTTGCTCCTGACCCCCAAAATTCCTCTTCTTGCCTCAAATACATCAGGTGAAGAATTCTTTGCCAGCCATTCCCCAAAAGCTGACTTTTTAATGCCAAAATAATGCTCCAAGATATGTTATCCACCCAAGACCATTCCCACCAGAGATGACCTCTGCCCTCTACTCAGGGTGAGCAGTTCTCACTCCTCAAGGATAAGCCTGCGTCCACAGGTCTGCCCCTGCTCCACTGTGAGGACCTCAAGGGCAGAAGCCGTGCCTCATTATGGCATCCGCTGCTTGGGGTGACAAAAAGAGTGTCCAATAACTGTTTGTTGAATGAATGGATGGTGCAGATAGAACCTCATTAAACCAGTACTGGCAGAGGCCTCTTAGCTTTCCTCTGTTTGAGAAGCTAGGTGTGTCTAAATCACTGTGAAGAATGTATTTAGGTGAACGCGTTTATTTCCGTCACCTGAAGCATTTTTCAAACGGCATTGCTTCTTTTCGTCTCTCTTCTTTTCCCGTTTGGCCCAGTCAGAGCCTCATGGAGACACCCATGATGAGAAACAGGAACAAAAATGCCCACAAACATGAAAAGGATGCGCAGGTTGGGAATGACAAACACGGGGCAAACTTACACACAGAACAGAATAAATATTGACCTGCAGAGAGAGGGGGAGGGGAGAGGAAACCACTGCAGTTCCAGTTCCCTGGTTTAGCAGCAGATAGATGTGGTCGTGGTTTCAAAGCCAACACTTCAGCAATCCAAAATCCAAACATTTTGAAAGATCTTCCTTCGAAATCACAGTTTCCTAATATCTCAGGTGTCCTTCTTTAAAACCAATCTTCATAAACATTTGAATAGAAATTTCCCCCCAATGTCCCACATTTCCATAGTCTTGAGACTCAGTCTCAGCTGTGTAACTGACAAAGAAGGCAGCAGGGAGAATCATGAAAACCTGACAAATTCCAAATCTGCCCATTTTAAGTAGGATGGCCCCTGTTTCCCTTTTTTCTTTGTTTTCCCCCACTTTCTGTTTTGAATATTTTCAAACCAGCGGAAGAGCTGCAGGTAAAGTATGATGAACAGCTGTAAGTCAGGGCTCGGCAAACTCCAGCCAGTCACTTCTTTTTTATCTTTAGGTGGTTGGAAAAAACTCAGAAGAAACTTTCAAGACGCATGAAAATGACAGGACAATCGGACAAGTGAAGTCTGCTGAGTACTTGTGCAGTATGTCCTGTCCTCTGAACAAAGGCATAGTTGAGTAGTTGCCACTGGGATCCTGGCTCCCAAAGCTCAGCACATTTACCATTTGACCCTTCCCTGACCTCTGACCTAAGTTGTTAATATTTGCCTCTTCTGTTTTCTCTCCCTCTTGCTGAGACATTTGCACCTTAGTCTCAATAATTCACCCTTCCAAGCTTTGGCCCCTGTCTCACTTTCTCTAGCCCAAAGCTGGGAATGACAGGTCCAGCCTGGGGAGAGATAGGATGTGAAGTGTTTAGCACACACTGCTTGACACTTATATAGAACTTAAGAATTGCTCCAATAAAAAAAATTCCTGGCATTTTCCACAGAAGTGATTACTAGAACCCCTAACCTGAGCCTGGTGCTCTCCTGAAAGCCTAGTTCCTGAAGTCTGGAAGCCAGCCCTCTCTGAGAAAGGGCTTCTTACCCGAGGTACAGAAAAAGCTTCAGGGAGACTTCATTTTTTCCACAGCTTGTGGCTTGGCTGACTCAGCCTCTGCCTTTCCCTGAGTCACGAGTTTTTCCTCTTATTTGGAGGAGTCGGCCCTCCACCCAGGTCTTCTCCACCCACAGCCGGTCCCTGGTGAGATGCAGTAGACAGCTAGAGGATCAGAGTTCATGCTGCCTCCCGGGGTTTCCCGGAGTTCCCCCCAGTTCTATAGAATGTCAGCACTGGAAGGAAGGACAGAAGAGGAGACTGAGGCCCCAGTGGGCCCTGGACCAGCAGTGAGAAAGGCTAGTTGGGGGTCTCCTGACTCCAGGACCAATAGGTACTCCAGTTGTAAATATTCTCTCTGGTTTTCCAGAATCATGTAAAGGCCTCCCTTTCCTAGACACTTGCTCTGTGAACAGCACATAGTCAGATGCCAGAGAGCTGTTCATAGGGCTTTCCGGCTCCATTCCTATGCCACCCCACCCCAGGCAGCGCCCACCTTCCTGGAGAAGCCCCCCTAGTTAGGGAGGTGGTAGATCTAGCACTGAGGAAGTCACCAACATGGCCTTGAAAGCTAACCTCCAGCTCCTCCCATCCCTGCCCCCCGGGGTGACAAGCATGTATACACTTGGTATGGCATTTCCCGGTGTCTCAATGTCCCAACTGACCTTCCTAGTTATAACTCAGTTTCTGGGATCTTGGGGCCTTGTCTGTCCCTCCTCTGTCTGGTACAGAGGCTTGACTTTCCCACCAGAAGTCATAAACTCAAATGCTATTCAATTGCAGGTACATAAGCGGGTAAAGTGGGGTGAGAACGAAGCCATGGAGAATGGTGGGGACTGAGGTGAGTGGGAGAACACATGCCCCATTTAAAGCGGGCAGCCCTGAGTGGAGATAGGGGGCCAGCTCTTTCAAATCCTGATATAAGAGGAGCTGAAAATCCTGATATTTCTGTGTAATCTCTCAAGATGCTGCTGCTGCTAAGTCGCTTCAGTCGTGTCTGACTCTGTGCGACCCCATAGACAGCAGCCCACCAGGCTCCGCCGTCCCTGGGATTCTCCAGGCAAGAACACTGGAGTGGGCTGCCATTTCCTTCTCCAATGCATGAAAGTGCAAAGTGAAAGCGAAGTTGCTCAGTCGTGTCTGACTCTTCGAGACCCCATGGACTTCAGACTACCAGGCTTCTCCGTCCATGGGATTTTCCAGGCAAGAGTACTGGAGTGGGTTGCCATTGCCTTCTCCCCTCTCAAGATGAAGTGCTGGCAATACATTTTATAAGTGTTTAAGTACTTTTGTGAGGCTGTGGCTTCAGTTGGGTGAGGGTAATAGCTAGGAAGATGGTGGAGTTGGGGATGCCGTGATGGGGGACGTGGAGGTCATAGGTCCAAGGTCACAGGTGGTGGCCTGCTTACTTCCCCATCGATCGCCTCCACTCCCCTTCTTTCTCTTAGCCTCTCCCTGCTCTCTCCTCCCTCACCCCAACCCCTTCCCCTGTGGGAATGTGCCCATGTCCTGGCCCCACTCCACTCCAGCTGGGAAAGGCAGATCACCAGCACCAGGCCCCACCTCACAGCCTCTGCCCACACCACCCAGGAGAGCAGGTCACCCCCCTGCTCAGCTCATGCCTCCCAGCACCAGCCCTCCAGGCCCCAGCCCTGGGCAGAATCCGAGGTCTGGACCCAAGCACCTGGAGCTTCCTTCTGCGTTGGTCCTGGCCCAGTGTGCACTGCCCTGGCCTGAGCCAGCGCCTCTTCGCAGTTACCGGGCTCTGCCCTATTTGGCAAGGCAAACTCATCCGTGCCACAGACATTTACTAAAGGCTGAACTCAGCTCTCAGCACTGGGGAAAGGGAGGAATGAACAAGATGGGTACAGTCCAGCCCACAGGGCTCACAGTCTAGGTGGGGCAGAGAAGCCATGAACATGTAAACAAGTGACTTCAGGTTGAGAGATGTGGTTTACAAAATAGCAAAACGGGAGTGAGGCAGATGAAGGTGACCTCAGAGGTCAGGGAAGCCTCTGAGGAGGTGACAGTTTGAGTTGGATCTCAATGCCAAAAATGCAGCCACGAGAAGATCTGGCGGCAAAAAGGAAGTGCAAAGGCCCAGAGGTGAGAACAACCTTGGGGTTTGGAGGAACAGGAAGAAGAAGCTAGTGTGAAACTAAGTGTTGAGAGGAGGCCAGAAGGAGGTTAAGACAACCCTCCAGGAGTGATGACACTGAGGTTTGGACTTTCATTTCAGTTCAGTGTTGCGGGGTGGGTGGGGGAGGGTGGAGAAAGAGGACAGAACCGGTTGATAATGTTGGAGCTAGGTGATGGGTACACGGAGTCCATTAGTCTCTTTCCTTCAGTGTATGTTTGAAAGTTTCCACTACACAAGTTTAAAATATAAAACATAAAATGCTGAAGACTTTTAATATTATGATTATCAATCTCTCGATTGCTGAGAGAGGACTATGCCAGCCAGCAGCAGGGAGTCCCACCAGCGGCGGCGGAAGGCACAGTAACGCCACCGCCTCCCTCCCCAACCCCTTCCCTGGCCCGAAGGCCCCGCTTGGATGAGTTCGAAGTCTCCTGCGGGGCCAGAGTGCGGAGCGCGGTGGCGGAAAGGGAAACTGGGGGGCTTGAGTCTGGGTTCCCAGTCCCGGGAGAGAGCGACAAGGAAGCCCCACGCCCGCACCCCCCGCAGCGCCAACACACCCAAACGCACTCGAAGTCTGGCCGCTCTGCCCGCGCACATTTCTCTGGAACTCGGGCTCCGAGAGTTGGCGTCCAGGCTCCGCCCCCGCCTCGCGCCCAGGCTTCGATTGGCCGAGCCGCCGGGAGGGGCGTGTCGAGGAGAGTTGGAACGCGGCGGCTTGGGCGGCGGGGGTTGGCCCCCTCCGGCAAGCGGAACGCGGCAGCCCAGTGCGGTCTGTCTGGCCGGCTGCCTGGTGGGGCGCGAGACGCGAGGGGCCCCGGCTGAGGAGGTGAGGGTCACCAGCCAGGCCGCGGCGCGCGGAGCAGACGGGCTTCCGGCCGACTGCCTCCCAGCTCTCCCGGGCTCCTGGTCTAGGTGGCCCCTGGACTCGGGCGGGGCGGTCGCGCAGCCAGTGCCATCTCGGACTCTGGCCCCAAGCAAAGGCACGGACCGAGGCGCTCATTGCTGGCTAGTGGGGCTGGAGGCGGGGCGGGGGCTGCCAGGAGCTCCAAGGACGGCGGGGTGAAAACAGGTAAGGGGGTCTCCGCAGGGTGCCCGGGGGGATGCACGAAGTGAGAGCAGAAACGGTCTGGAGACGCCTGTGGGTGCTGAGGCCCGGGGCAGCAAGGATCTCAGAGCTCCTGCTGTCTGGAGATGGTTCGGGGATTCCTGACTCACGCCATCGTGGGGGCCGCCAGTCTTGGTCCCAGTCTGCAGGGTGTGGAGCAGTGGGCAGGGATAGTTGGCCCAGGGAAGCGGGGAGGAGAGACAGGGTGGTAGCGCTTTCCAGGTGGCCTGGGTGCTCACTGGCCTCCGAAGCATCTGAGTTTGTGACTTTTGGTGGGAGTTGTGAAAGAAAACAAGGCCAGGCTTAATCTCCAATTTCACAGAGGAAGTACTGAGACTGACCCAGAGAGAGGTGGCAGTTCCTTCCCAGCCTGGAATCACCCGGAATCTCCTTCCCTTTCTCTCTCACTGAACACCTGAAGAGCTGTGCAGGGGAGAGTTGTCATCAGCCCCTTTTTCAGATAGGAAAGTGGACGCCCTGAGTCAGTTTGTAACTTGATCAGGGATATATATTCGTTTGGAATTTGAACAGCATTGTTATCTCACCACCAGGGAGGTCAGAAGCCAGGGAAGAGGAGAGGATGATTGCTCGAGAATTTCCACTCAATGCTGGCATGTTCCTGGGCATGTAATTTACACTGGGGTTGTCTCTGACTTCAGCCTGTGTCCCTGCACACATCAGCCCCCAGGGTTGTCGGGATGGGCAACTGAGGCAGCCCAGCTGAGCTAAGGGAGTTGTGCAACCCAGCCCACTACAAGGAAGGAAAGGGCTGGGCAGCTCAGCCAAGCTAATGGATCTGCCCAGGCCACCCCTTGACCTGGGTGGAGAGGGTTGAAGGTTGGAGATCTGGCATTTGGAGAGGGGCTCTGCCCTCTGAACTTGAGGATTTCTGATTCTGTCTTCAGCAGCTCATGGTTGTCTTGGAGCTGGGACCTTGGGCAGTGACTTTGATGATGGAGGTGGCACCATCCCCAATGGGGCTTTTGTGAAGAGTTGGCATGATAATACTTGCAATGTGCTTACCATTGCGCCTGGTGAGCTGTAAGCTCTCAGTTAATGGGACCCCTGGTTTATTTTCCTTATTACTATTCTTTTCACGGAGGAGGGCTTTCCAGGAAGCATAGAACTGGACAAGCCTGAGGGGTGGCCCCTCTGGAAGGAAAGGACACTTGGATTGTGGCACCTCCCTCAGTGTACTTGGAGAAAAACTCAGATCCTCGTCTTGGCCTGTGGACCTGCAAGACTGGCTCTTACAGCACCTTTAACCTTACCTGTTACTTCTCCTGCCTCCATAGTCAGGTATTTGAGCTGTTCCTGCAGCCCAGAACTTATTTCCCTCAGGCCTTTGCATGGCTAAGATCCTTCACATTCAGGTTGGTGCAAGGTCACTTCCTCACTAGGCCTTTCCTGACCACCACTCTCACCCTAGCCTTGCTCAGCACCTCAGCCCTTTTCTTTGTGGCATTCACAATCAGAAATCACCTTGTTGATTTATTGATACTTTCTAGTCTGGCTGTCGCACCAGGCTGTCTGATACTGAAGGGTCTGGTCCCTATCTTCCAGCTGTAACCTGGTGCCTAGTCCTGCCTAGTAGGACTGTGCCAGGCACGTAGTAGGACTTTAGTAAATATTTAGAAGGTGAAGTCAAGTAGGCATGAAGACAACGTGGGCCGGGGTGGGACTGGAGGGAATGAGGGTCAGGTGATAAATTAGCTCTGCCCTAATCTGGGGAAGCCAAGGGATAGCCCAAAGGGCCAACACCCTGACTCCCTCTGTGACCTTGGCCAGGTAACTCCCTCTCTGATAAGCAATGTCCCCAACTGTAACTCTTAATGGAAGGATGGACCTGAGTGCCCCTCCCAGGTCCTACTATACAGGGTTCCCAGGTTGGGGCCCCAGATAGCTCTTCAAATCTCAAAGACTGTGTCCAAGTAGAGGAGACTAGCTCCATCAGGACATGGCCCCATGTCAGGTGCGTCCCTGGAGTAGGCATGTGATGCATTTGACGGTGTGTGGTGGTATAGATCAGGGGTCTGCAAACTTTTTCTGTGAAGGGCCAAATGGTAAATAGTCTAGGCTTTGGAGGCCAATCTCTGTTGCATATGGCTATGTTCCAATAAATTGTTTTTAGAGAAGCAGGCAGTGGTTCGGGCTTGGTTTAGATGTGCTACCCCTGGTGTAGATCACGTGTGACACCTCGACTGTCAGGCATAGAACCCTGGCCACCCAGTGACACTTGGAGCGTGGCTTGCTCACTGGGAGCCGTTGGCCTAACTCAGATGGTGGGATCACTGGTGTTCAGGAGCCATGTTCAGCCCTGGAGCCTGCCCCATTTCCAAAATGGGCAAGAAAGGGCTGGTCTGTTTACTTCCCTGCTCCCAGACACTAGCCCTTCATGAGTGTCCACCTTCTGTCAGCACTTGGGGTACCACACAGGGGTCAGCACAGGCTGTCTTGAGGCAGGCAGCCACAAAAGGAGTGGGCACAGGCTTAGCTCTCTCCTCGCCCTGTCCTAAGGGAGGGTAGTTCACTTCTTTAGTGAGAAAAATAAAAAGAGGATTTCCCATCTGCTGGGAGGGAAGGGGAAAGGGGGGTGGGGTTGCTGCCACATTTACCAAGAAAATCTCCATGGGGCTTTCCTTGGGGGTCCGGTGGCTAAGACTCGACACTTCTACTGCAGTGGGGTACAGGTTGGACCCCTGATCAGGGAAATAAGCTGTTGACATGGCCAAGAAAAAAAATCTCCAGGCCATGTTAAACCAGGTGTGAAGTGAAGTTCTGGTTGTGGTGGCAGCTGTGGGGGGCGGATGTCGGGAGCTCCCCAGGAGGATGCCGTCTGCTGGCCCCCTATCCCAGCTGCGACTTGCTGCAGGCCCATGGAGGAAGAGACACGAAAGTCTTCCCACTACCCCATCTGTGTGTGGGCTCAGCTCAGAGCCCAGACCCCTTTCATGGTCACCAGGGACTCCCCATCCTTCCTGGGCCATGTTTTGCTGCCAACAACTGAACGGGGTCTACCAGTGCCTGGAGGTATCTGTAAACCACTGATGAGGGACCCAGCAGTGTGGGGCATCCTGGGACCTCCTACAAGGGGCAAGGAGACAGTGCTACTGGCCCTCCCCTGCCCAAAGCTCTCCCCTTCATGGGCGCTGCCCCTCACTTCCTCCATGCTGCCCACCTGGGTAGCATCTAGTCAGAGGTGGATTCTGCCTCCAGAGGTCACCTAACTCCACCAGGCCAGGGTTGCGGGGGGTGGGGGGAGGGTGGGGGGACGCCTGCTCTTCTCTCCACATGAAGTCCGTCTGCCTCGGCGCTGAACGTGTTAGGCCTTGGTGTGTGCTTGCAAGATTGGGGTTTCACCCACTTCTGCCAGGTGGCAACACCCAGGAGTTTTGGAGGGAACAAGTGGTGTTCCATCCTGAGATGTTCATCCTAGCATGTCCTGCAGCCTGGGCCCTGCTGCTGTGTGCTCAGGGGAGGCCCAGCCAGGTCACCCACTGAGAGGCCAGTAGAGCCTGCAGCTGTTGACCCAGACACTATACTATAATTCTTTCCTTTTTGAGGACCTTATATTTAGAAAGAGAGAAAGAAAAAGCTCATGTTCCCACTTCCCAGAATTGATTGGTACTGGGACTTTATCACATATGCTGCTGCCTTTTTTTTTTTTTAATGAAAGAAATAAAATATTGTAGATAAAGCTGAAATCTTTGATCCAACATGCCTAATGACATTCAGGTGTCCTCCCCCAGGCCATTTTTCTCCTGATCTTGCTTTGTGTCCATCTTTTTTTGTAAACCATCTTAACCATTTTTAAGCTTACAGTTCAGTAATATTAAGTATATTCCTATTGGTGTGAACTATCTCCAGAATTCTTTCCATCTTACAAAACTGAAATGCTAAACCCATTAAATAACAATTCTCCTCTCTCTCTCACCCCTTCTCCCCTGCTCTTCCTCTTCCTCCACCCCTAGCCCTGGTAACCACCTTGCTACTTTCTGTTTCTATGAATTTGGCTACTATAGATCTATCATATTAGTGGAATCATGTGATATTTGTCTTTTTGAGACTAGCTTATTTTAGTTGGCATAGTGTCTTCAAGATCCATCCATATCGTAGCAAGTGACAGGATTTCTTTTTAAGGCTGAATAATATTCCATTGTATGTCCATACCACATTTTGTTTATCCATTCATCCATCAGTGGACACTTGGGTTGCTTCCACTGCTTGACTGTTGTGAATAATGCTGCAGTGATCATGGTGTGCAAATACCATTTGGAGATCCTGCTTTCAGTTCTTTGGATAAATAATCATAAGTGGATTGCTGAATCATATGGTAGTTCTATTTTTAATTTTTAGAGGGGCCTCCATACTTTTTTCCCCAGTGACTGCACCAATTTACATTCCCACCCACAGTGCATGAAAGGTTCTAACTTTTCCACATCCCCCTGCCAACACTTATTTCCTGTTGTTGTTGTTTTTTTTTTTCTATAGCAGCCATCCTCATGGGTGAAAGGCTCCATCCTGTCCATTTTTATTTACAGATGTAGTTCATGAACACTTCTTAAATGTATAATTTTTGCATGCTGCTAAGTCGCTTCAGTCGTGTCCGACTCTGTGCGACCCCATAGACGGCAGCCCACCAGGCTCCGCCATCCCTGGGATTCTCCAGGCAAGAATACTGGAGTGGGTTGCATACACAGCATCAGATCGTTCTGCAGGGTGCTTTTTCCACTCAGCATTTGGTGTCTGTTTTCACTCCATGTTGCCCCATGTGGGTTGGGTGCTGACAGTAGCCCATTGTGTGAATGCACCCAGCTCACCCTTTGTTCTGCCCTTTCCCCTCTGCCAAGAATCTCTGTTGTTGCTGCCACAGGTCCTAAAGTCACTGCTCTTGGTGCCTCTCCTTCTGCTATGCTCTGAGCTTCTCCAGCGGAACCCTTATCCAGCCCATCCCAGGGGTCCCGGGGGTGGCCTCTGGAATGTTGCCAGACTGTCCACAACAGGGACGTGGTGACTGGTCCTAACAGGATGGCCCAGGGCAGTCACTGATAATCAGCTGGGTTTGCAACATGCAGCCCAGTTCAGCAGCCTAAAAATAGTGGTTCTTACATAAAGTGGTGTGGATAGCACTTCTCAGGACGGCTTGTGGTCTGAAAGGGGCAAGTGATACATGTCTTGGGGCTGAGCACCCCTGTTGTGTAATGCATCCAGCCCCCGCACTGGCCCCACTTCAGCCTCCCACAGGTGGCCAGACTTACGGAGCTGCAGTGTGGTGACCCAGAAACGCTGTGAGTGTGATCAGTTTGGCCAGGGGCGTGCTCTGTGCTTGTATGCGCGTGGTGGTGGCGGCGGCGGCGGCAGCTGTGGGGTCAGCTCTCTTGTGCTTCCTCTTCAGAGACAGGAGGTGGTGGCTCATTCCTCCCACAGTGGGCCTGAGGGAGCTTTGGTTCATTCATTCACTAGCCACTCAGGAAGCACCTCCTGTGTGCTTAGCACTGTTCCAGGTATTGGGGATACAGTGAATAAGAAAAGAATCCTGTTCTGATGGAATTTAGAAGTGGGTGAGGGAAATAGAAAACATGGAAGCAAACGATGGATAGACAAGAAAATATCAGGCCCTGATAAATCCTGTGAAGAAAAAGCAAAATAGGGTAACATCCTACAGAAGGGGTTGGCAAACTTTCTCTGTAAAGACAGTAAATTTTAGATTCTGTAACCATGTGGTCTCTATCACAGCTCTCAGCTCTGTTATTGCAGCAGGAAAGCAGCACACACCACTGTCAATGAATGACATGGCTCTGTTCCAATAAAGCTTTATTCACAAAACCAGGCTGTGGGCCAGATTTGACCCTCAGACCATGATTTTCCAAGCCTTTCCTGGGTTGCGGGAGAAGCTGCCTGAGCTGGGGTTGTCATAGAGACTCATTCGGAAAGGGAGATAGCCTTGCTGGAGTTGTGTGGTGAGTAGTGAGGAAACTAGGGCCAAGTGTGAGAGAGAAAAATGATGGAGCTTGCTCATTGGTTGAACGTTGGGCGTACAGGAAAGAGGAGATTCAAGGATGAGTCCTAGATTTTGGGCTTCTACAACTAGGTGAATGATGGTTTGTTTCTGAAAAGAAGAGGATCTGGTGGGAGGTCACGGTGGCAGCTCAGGGGAGAGTTGGGATTGCAGGCTTGACCTGGGTCAGCAGTGTTTGGGTGTCTTCAATGCTGTGAGTCTGGTGAGTCAAAGGGAGTGGGTGTGGACAGAGCAGAGGAGGCCCAGGTGAGATCTGGGGCTACCACGTGGAGTGCTTGGCAGAGGAGGATAGAGGCCTCTTGCTCCATGGGGGAGGGCTCTGAGCAGTGTGGTCTCCAGTGGTGCAGGCTCTGGGCTGCCTGATTCCTAACAGAGCCTCAGTTTCCTTCTGTCAACGGTAATTCTACGAGCTAGGGTTGGTGTGAGGACAAGTTGAGATAGTCATGATTGACATGGAGGAAGCACTCCAGTGGTGCTTGTGATGTTGGTGTTGGCGGTGTTCCATCAGAACAGGAGCCTTTTCTTAGTCACTGTCTCTCCAGTGCATGGAATGGTGCTAAGCACACAGTAGTTGCTTCCTGAGTGGCTAGTGAATGGGCCCACGGGCTGAGTGAGTGGGCTGCAGGGTCTGTGATGCTTTGGCTTGGTAGATGGGGGAGTCAGTGACCTTTGGGGTTGCAGCACTCCATTGTCTGGCATTCCCCAGCTGGTACAGGCTCCTGCACCCTTCTGCCTGGGGCAGACCCAAAGCACTGAGTAGTTAGTGTTCCCGCCCGGAAGCCCCTGATGGGAGTTGAGGCTCAATGTCCTTGTCCCTTGGGCAGTGGATGGTGTTGAGGCCTGTTCTACCCTGTCTTCCAAGGCTCCCCAAGGGTTGAGCCCCCCGCCCCTGCTCAGTCACACATCTTTACTACTGCCTTCCCATCCTGGACTGGCTTCCACGCGGCCCACATCTCCCAGTAACTCCATGTCTAAGGGGTGGCTTCTGGAGCAGCCAGTTTCCTTGGTTGAGTGGCACATCTGGCCCTCCTGGGTTGCAGAGTGGGTAATTAGTGGGTTGTCTGACCTATGGGTTGGGGATCTGGGGGTTGAGGGTGGTCTTGACCCCCAGCTATGTCAGAGCAAGCTGACGGTCTCCTCTGCCGCTCCTCCCACAGCCGAGTGGCTGAAGATGGTGGACTACCTGGCAAACACGGAGATCAACAGCCAGCGCATTGCGGCTGTCGAGAGCTGCTTCGGGGCATCAGGGCAGCCACTTGCCCTGCCGGGCCGAGTGCTGCTGGGTGAGGGCGTGCTGACCAAGGAGTGCCGCAAGAAGGCCAAACCACGCATCTTCTTCCTCTTCAACGACATCCTGGTGTACGGCAGTATCGTGCTGAACAAGCGCAAGTACCGCAGCCAGCACATCATTCCGCTGGAGGAGGTGACACTGGAGACGCTGCCGGAGACTCTGCAGGCCAAGAACCGTTGGATGATCAAGACGGCCAAGAAGTCCTTCGTGGTGTCAGCTGCCTCCGCCACGGAACGCCAGGAGTGGATCAGCCACATCGAGGAGTGCGTGCGGCGGCAGCTGCTGGCCACGGGCCTGCAGCCCAGCACAGAGCACGCGGCGCCCTGGATCCCCGACAAGGCCACAGACATCTGCATGCGCTGCACGCAGACGCGCTTCTCGGCGCTCACTCGGCGGCACCACTGCCGCAAATGTGGCTTTGTGGTCTGTGCCGAGTGCTCCCGCGAGCGCTTCCTCCTGCCGCGCCTCTCGCCCAAGCCCCTGCGCGTCTGCAGCCTCTGCTTCCGCGAGCTGGCCGCCCAGAAGCGGAAGGAGGACGTGGAGGAGCAGGGCCTCGGGTCCCCCGGGCCATCGGCCTACCTGGCGGGGGCCGTCTCCGGGGCGTCCAGTGGAGACGACGATGACTCAGACGAGGACAGGGAGGGCAGTGGGGATGCGGACTGGCCCAGCCGCATGGAGTTCTACGCCTCGGGCGTATCCTGGTCATCCTTCCACAGCTGACCCAAGGTCTGCAGACATGAGGCAGGGCTTCCCTGGTCACTTCAGTCCAAGCAGATGCCTCTGCCGGGACCCCTGAGAGGGCAGAGTTCCCCAAGCTGCCCAGCCCCCCGCAGGGCCCTCCCTACCCCATGGGTAGTGGGCACAGCGGAAGTGGCTCCTTTTCTCTGAACCCCCAATGCCTCTTTTTGGATATTGGCGTCCTTCTAGTTCCACTTAAGGTAATTACCTTTTCATTTAGCAAGCCCCAAATACCTAGGCCTCTTGGGAACAAATGTCCTTTCTCAGCCCTTTGAGCTGTAACTCCAGAATTAGACGATCCCAGGCACCTTTAGGGACAAGAGAGAAGGTAGGACTGGAGTGAGGTCTGCTCTTTTCTGAGGCCTTCAACCACCACACCTGGCCCTACCCCCTTGCAGAGAAGACTGTGGTTCCAGAGAGGCTTCCAGGAAACCAGCACCACCCACCCACCTTGCTGATGTCCACCTGTCTGGCTGCCTGGGCCTTGTCAGGCCAGGCATGTGAGCTCACCCAGAGCAAGGCAGGAGACTGCCATGCTGTGGGTGCCCGCCAGCCCCAGGGACTGCAGTCTGAGCTCCCCATGGTCCAGGGTGGCCTGCCAAGGCCTCTGGCCCAGTCTGAGCTCCCTCTAGATGTCTGATGCCCCTCAGTCCTGTCTCCATCCTTCCCTCTGCTGGGGAAAGCAGTGTTGTCTGTTAGGACTCTTACTACAAGTGACAGAAACCCTATCCAGACTGACTTAATAATAAAAAGAAGGTTTATTCACTCATGTGGTTGAAAAGTCCAGGAGTATTCTTACTTCAGATGCAACTCTGTGATCAAGGACTGAAGCCATACTAGGTGGCCAATGTCAACAACTGTCCACCACGCTGGGCATTCCTGAGAACACTGGCAGTTCCAGTGGGCTCAGATGTTAGCACCTCAGCATGGCTGGTTCCCAGAGACGGAGCCTCAGCCATCCAGGCACTGTGACTGTGGCCTAGCACCTGCAGGCCTGTTCACTTGGTGTGAGTTATCTAAACAGACAGGAAGCAAGTAAGGAAAAGGAGCCAGCTCTGATTGAGCCTTCCAGGTTTAAAGGTCTCCCATGTGGTCTCCTGCCCGGGCCTGCCCCTGGGTATGGTGCCATTGAGTGGGAAAGTCCCAAGTGCAGCGAGCTGCCTTGCTCAGCAAATGTGTGTTGGGGCTAGAGCTTGAATGGCAGCCTCCTGATGCCTGGCCCGCACCCAGCCATGGAGTTGTGGTCCTTCAAGGCAGTCTCCTGTACCAATCTTTCCCCCTCCCCATAGCCTGGCTGGCCTTAGCCAGAGCCCACTGTGGCAGAGAAGGGGGTCACTGGCAGCTAGAAGTGGCGACTTTGGGGCCAGAAAAGCTCCCCCAGCCCACACAGTGCAGTGCCTGAAATCCCACCATCGGTTCCAGTCCCTGGGTGAGCAGTTGTCCTCCCGGCCCTCAGTCATTCACTTGCAGACAGAATCCTGAGGATCTCCTTCGAGTGCTAACTCTGATTCAGCAGGCCAGGCCCACTGCCAGGGGCGGCGACACTCCAGCCGGCTCCTGAGTGGAGCCACCACCATGAGGGAGAGCGGGAAAGGCAAAGTGTGAGGCACCCAGGGCCTGCCTATGGTCTGACCCGCAGGGCAGAGGGACTAGGTAGGAAGGGTCAGAAGTGCTTCCAAGAATTTACAAGCCCTTGGCCTCCCTGAGCCTCACAAACTGGTTCAGGCGGTTCTGCCTGGACAGAGGGCTCAGGGCAGGTTCTGAGTGCAGGGCAACTTACTAAAGCTGGATCAGCTTGGAAGGCCAGGCCAGGCAGTTGTGTCCCTTCACCCAGAGTCAGTGCCCAGGCAGGAAGTGCCCAGCTCCAGCCACTAGTCTCTTGGGCACTTCCCCACTCCCTGAGAACCTCTCTTGCCTGGTAAACAGGGAGTAGAAGCACCCGGACAGCATTCCTTTGGACAAGAGACGATTTCCGCAGCTGATTCCAGGTACCAGCGGCCTTCTCAAAGCTGCCTGCCAGAGGGGCACAGGGCGCTGGGGCAGGTGAGGCCATGACCTATTCACCAGGCTGGGCAGCGGCTGGCTCGGCCCTCAGCCTTCCATCCTCAGGTCTGCTTCCCTTGTGGCCCCAGCCCCCGAACTGTGGCTTCCCTGAGCCCTGAGGTGTTAGGGCTTGGAAGGAACCAAGGGCTTGAGTGGCCCGTAATAGCATTTAGAGGGCCTTCATTCACTCAGACTCACTCATGGCCATATGCTGCACCAGGGACTGGAGACAGCCTGAGTGAAAGGCTCAAGTTCTCAGCTCTCAAGGAACGTGCAGCCTGGCAGGGGAGACCGAGAGGTCCAGAAGCAGGTGGCGCTGGTTCTGGTGTGGGCTGTGAGGGGCGCATGGACTGGGGCAGGCTGCGTGCAGGAGGAGGGCAGCAATCGCGGGAGTGAGCTCACCCAGAATGGTGAGATGAGTGAGTGAGGCCAGGGGGCAGGGATGGCATCCCAGACTCCACTGGGGGGACCAGCAAGTGCAGAGGCCGTGAGGAGGGGGGAGGAGCCCGTGTGTTCTGGAGCAGCTTGGCTGGCCTGAAGCCAGAGAGTGGGTGTGGCCAGGTGGGATGCACTGGAAGCTACGGGAGCCTTCAGCAGGGGGGCAGGTCTGCCATTTGCTTTCAGGAGCTTGCTCTGGTGGCTGTGTACTGATGGCTCAGATGGGAGAGTGGGCCGGGATGCCTCCTGCTCCCCCTGAGGTCCCCAAGGGGTGGCCTTGGCTTCTCTAAGGCCACATCTGCCTACCACAGTAGATGGCGGCCTTGGTTGCCCTCAACTTATCCCAAAGGGCTGGCCCATGTCCTGTTCTGCAAGATGCTCTGATGATACCAGACGGTGCCCTTGGAAGCAAAGTAAAAGCCCTGGGCAGAACGTTTGCCCTGGGTCAGCATGTGAGGTGGAGCAGCAATCAGCTGCAGCCACTGAAGCACGGAGAAGAATGTGCCCGAGGAGTCAGAATCTCCGGGAAGGGAAGACATGGGTCCAGGAAGGGAAGGTTCTGCCTTGGGAGACCCCATCTCTGACTTCTTTCGGTTTTGTGTCCCTTCAGAAACAACCTCATCAGTCTAACATGGGTCAAGGGTCAGGCCAGGTCCTGGCTCCACCCTGCTTCACACCCCATCCGTCACCTCCCATCCCCCACCACTGTTCTTAGAAGGGGCCTGCTGCCCAGCCAGGCCGCAGGGGTCTGTGCCTTCCTCACCCATCTCCCCAGCAGCAGGTATCATCCAAGACTCGAGTTGCCCTCAGTCAGGATCACACAGCTGACCCTTGCCCTAGGCCACCAGTGGAGGAAGAGGTCAGGAGCTCTCAGGCTGAATCAGTGCCTCGCTACTCATGGATGTTCTCTTTCCCCAGGATGATGCCTTAGGTCTGGCTGCAGGGCTGGGTCTGCTGGGCCTCATCCAGGCCTTCACACTCTCTCCTGGGGCTTCATTTGCAGGCCTGGCAAGGGCACAAGAACCAACTGTCCTGCCAGCCAAGTGCTCCAGTTCATCACCCAGGAATCTTTCCCTTTAGCTGGTCATGGACTCTGTGTCCTTGTCAGCAGCTAAGGATGCTAACAGGCTTTGAGCCCTGGGAGGGCCTGCCTTGCCCCTCCTCCTCAGAGGGGCAAGGTGGACGAGGGTCTGAGGGCCAGGCCCATGCATTTGAGAGGCCTTGGAGCCCCCACCACCTTAGTGCTGCCTGAAGCGCCCATGCTGGAAGCAGCCCAGATGGAAGTTGCTCCAGGTGGAAAGTGAACTCGTAGTGGTGACCTCAGGGCATTTTGGGACTGACTGACAGGCAGGCCTCCCTTTAGAATTTGGCCCACCCCTAGGCAGGGGTGCCATGTTCCTGCAGTACTCAGCTATTAGGGGAGGCCTCCTCAGGGGGGTGAGCCCGTGGCCTCTACCTGTAAGTTTTGGCTGTTGGGATTTTTAGAGCTGAGTTTTTTGAATAAGGCCCACTGCATGTGTGCTGATAACATTTGGGTGCTCTTTGCCACAGGTAGGCAAGGGATTGACAGGACCCAAGGAATATTATCTCTCATTGATGATGATGATAGTGGGTACTGGTGCTGATGGGAGCTGTGGCTGCCACTTACTGAGACCCACCTGTGCACTGGTTCCAGGGAAGCAGACCCAATCATGCAAGGCTATCCTAAGGTCCCAGGACAGCTGTGTGGTCATGGAGGACTTCCCGGAGGAGGTGGTGTTTGGTTGACCCTCAGAGAAGGGCAGGACTTTATCAGAGAGGGTGGTAGTCCCCATGAAGTCTAGGAGTCTGGGTCTTTTTGTTAACCATAACCTTGTCCCTGGCATTGAACATTTGTCAATTGAATAAATGAATCAAGTAAGAAATGGGCTGGGGCATTGGGGCGGAGGGGATGACAAGGAAATGGGAATTGGGTCTGACTCCTGAGGCCCCCAGTCAAGCTCTGGGTGAGAACCTTGGCCTCTTTTTGGAGGGTTGAGGACTAGCCCCTCCCCCAAGACACTGACTGTTGCCCTCTTAGGCAGGGCAGGAAGTGCTCACCCACCCCTACCCAGGCAGAACTTTCTGGAAAGCTGTCATCACACCTGTTTGTAGAGGCCACGTGGCTCCCTGAGGATGGCGTCCAGGTTGGCATCAGAGGATTTCTGGCAGCCTGGTCTTTCTTCTGCCCCAGGCTGTTCTCTGGGACATGGACAGAAAGGGGCTGCAGGGGAGGTCAGGGCCTCTCTTGGGTTCAGCCACTGGGCAGGGTGGGAGTGGGTGCGAGGTTGACCCAGTTCTCAGCCAGAACCCAGGGTCTCTCAGGCCACACTCGCAAAGCAAAGCAGTCACTTCCGCTGGCCCTCCCCTGTCCCGGGCCCGCAGGAAGTGGCTTTTCTGAGGGCTGCAGGCAGGGCAGGGCCCCTGCAGTGTCTGGGGCTTTTCACACCTGACCAGCAGGCTCTCTGGGCTCCCCGAAGCCTCCCTCCTCACCAGCTCACTGGCCCATGCCTCTCCCGGCACCCAGGCCCTCATCTGTGAAGGGCTCCCACCCTCCCCCTGCCCGCCCTGCCTCAGCCCTGAGCAGATTCAGTGGGACCTGTGCTCGGAGGGCAGAATATAGGGCCAGAGGTGAGGGGAGGGGTCTGTCTCACCAAGCCTAACAGAGCCAGGCTCTGAGCTTCTCGGGGATACTTGCTAGCTCTGTGCCCACCATTCCACCTCTGCCCATGGACTGAGCACCCCTGTAAACTCCAGTGGAGCTGCCACCTCCATTCTGCTGCCTTCCTGGGATGCCCCCGGTCAGCATGGCTGTCCCATTTGTGCTCCCAGAGCACCTGCAGCTCTGCTCCAGCTTCCCCACCTTCCAGGAGGTGCCTGAGTGGGCCTGTGCCCATCAAAACTGGTCCTCAAGCCTGAGCCACTCAAGGGCAAGAGCAGCTCAGTCATCATTCATCTGTGGCCCCCTATAGTTCCCAGCCCAGGCCCTGTGCCACTGGCCATTCCATAGATGCTTCTCTTCTAGGAGAAGATGGCCTTGTGACTTCTAGCTCCTGGGGGCCACTGGCAGGATGCTAGGTTTGCAGAGACAGCCCCTGTGGCCACAACTGCCCCCATCAGCTTTCTGTAACCTGCTTGTCTGGCCTCCATTGGCACCTGGGCTCTGGCCTTCTAGCCAGCCACTGAGGTGTCTCCTGGCCCTTCCCTTGCCTGTCTCCCACCCTCCTATGCCCATCCAGGCAACCCAGGTCCAAACTGGGGGGTGGGGGGGTGGTCTTTGATGCACTGAGGCACTGAAGGAGCTTCCTTAGGGCCATGGAGGAAGCATTTCACACGAGGCCATGGAGGTGAGTGTGGGCCAGGCTGTGCCCCCTCTCCCGCACACCCCTACCCACCCGTTGCCCTGCCTCCTACTTTCCCCCTCCTGGGCTCCCCATCTCAAAGCCTCAGGCTGGCTTTGGATCAATCTAGAAAGGAGGAATAGGCAGTGAGGACCCGGGAAGGAGAGGAGAGTGAAGCCCACAGGAGGCTCTCAGAGCTCTTCCCTCTCTCTTCTCGGGCCCTGGGGGCAGGCATACCCCCAGCACTCGGGAATCAGGGTCAATGCCTCACGAGAAGCCACGGCCAGGCAGTGTCCTGAGTCCCTCCAGATCCTATCTCCTGCTGGCTGCCCCACAGCACGGATGAGATGTGGGGTTGTGACCAGAATGTTCCAATGCTAAAGACAGAAAGGCAGGCTGGTAGGCGGGGGCAGGGGGGCGGGGGATGGGGAGGACAGAGGGAGGGCAGACCAAGCCAGACATTTCTGGGCAAAAACAAGAGGAAATTTCAATCCTTGGAGTGTCAACTTAGGGATCCTGCCAGATGTTCTGACCCCAAAGAAGAGGCTTCCCAGAGACTAGTTCCTGCCCACTGTGGCTCCCAAGTGGGGTGACGGGGGGTTCAGAGGGCAGTGGGAGTCAGAGGCCTGGGGCCAGCCATCCTTGCTGCCCATTCTTTCTCCATGCTAGGGGTCCTCTGGATGCCCACAGCAATGCCCAGGGCTGTGGAAATCAGTGGTTCCAGGATTCTGGAACACACACACAGATTTTATGCAGTTTGCAAATTACCAACATTCTAAAATGCCAACATGCCTTCCTTGGAATCCCAACCAAGCCTCTTGGTGTTCCCTCCCCACACCCAGGAAGGGGAGGAACGTGTCAGCCTTGGGCCAGGACCAGCCACTAGCCGACATGTTCTTTCCCAAGACCTGAGCTGGAATAGAAGTCAGAGTTGAAACAAAGGCACTCAGTGAGTGTGGCAGGGAGGGGGCGGGCCGGGGGCCACAGCAGAGGCAGGGCTCATAGGGGGCCCAGCCCTGGGTGGGGCTGGGGTGCAGATCATCACCCAGGACAGGCCCAGTCTCCTCAACGCTCTTTCTTTTCTCCACTATGCTGTGTCCTCACTTGGAATCATCAGTTTGCTCACCGCTCCCTAACCCTCGACTGCTGGAGCGAGTTCATGGGGTGGTGGGCACCTGTGGCTCACCTGAATGCATGTTCCTTCTGTGGTGGTCACCCTCTAGCCTTCCCTGGTGTGAAATAATACAAAAATCACATAATGGTCTCTGTCCCCGGTTCCTGGCACAGAGCTCTTAAAACCTTTGTAATTTCCCAAGTGATAAGAGCACTAGGAGGCGCATTTCCGACACAGAGCTCCTAAATTCCTTGGAATTTCCTGGGTGACAGGAGTGTCTTTTTTTCTAATGAAGCAACATTTAGTGGGCAGGAGAAAGACTAAGCCATGATTAGAAGCTTGGAACTTGTAGCCCACCCCCTCTCCCTGCCATCCTCCCGGAAGGGGAAAGATTGAGTTAATGATCAATCACAGTGAAAGCGCCATAAAACCCACAAGGATTGGGTTGGGAGGACTTCCAGGTCAGTGAGCGCGCAGAGGTGCTAGGAGGGTGGTGGACCGGGAGAGGGCGTCCGAGCTCCACCTCCTTTCCCACTCATCACTTCCTCGGGATGTACTATATTAAATCTTTTATAATAAACCGACAGACGAGTATTTTCCTGAATTTTGTGAGCTGTTCTAGCAAATTATCAAACCCAAGGGAGAGGGTCAGAGAAACTTTCATTGATAGCCAGTCTGTCAGAAGTACAGGTGACAACTTGGGACTTGGGATTGGCATCTGAACTGGGGGCAGCCTTTCGGGACTGAGCCCTTCACCTGTAAGGTCTGCACAATCACCAGTTAGTGCTAGAACAGAACTGAGTTATAGGACCTCCAGTTAGTATGGCAGAGAATTGCTTGGTGCAATGTGTGGGAACCCCCGCACATCTGGTGTCAAAAGTGTGCGTGTTGTATTAGTGTGAGAGTAAAGAAATCACAGAGTGGTTTCCCCACGCCCCTGGGGAAGCCCTCTCCCTTACCTTCAGCCACACATTTTGGTACAGCTGACTCACTCACATCCTGGCTCTAGAAACAGGTATAGTACATGGGTCTGGACAATCAGCACAACCGTGGAACTAAATAAGGGGATTTACTGAGAATTTCAAGGGTCCACGGCTACTTCTACCTTTGCAGAGAGAGGAGTGGTCTGGAGTCATGTGACAGGAGGTCTCAGCCCAGCTCTCAGAGAAGAGGACCAAGGAGACTAGGGAAAGGGGCTAGGTGAGGGTCTTGGGGCCCTAATTTACACCAGTATGATGCTGTTGCCAAGACATTGCTCAGATTTCAATCCAATTAGGGAGAAATCCACTCAATGATGAACAGCTCCAAGATATGAAAACAGAACATTCACAGTGATTGTTTCCTTTATTGAAGTCAAAAACAATGCAACATCTCAGGCAGTTTTGCTGTCTCGAAAGCTGATTATCACATGATTGGAGGAACAAACATAATCCAGATGAAAATCTGATTTGGGGAAACAAAGCCTGTCCAGCCCTCCTCAAGTTAGGAGAGTGATGATGCAGAGACCAAGCTCTTCAAGGATGTATTTTGTGAAAGCACCATGTCTTCCAGGGTTAGGTCCAAGGTATTTCTGCACATCGACCTCCTCTCCAAAGGTCAAGGAGTGCACAGGTAGGGAAATCAACAAGTCTCCAGAGCATTACAAGGAGGAAATTAGCATAGGGTCAGTACATAGATAGAGCAGATGTCTGGGTTACCACCCTGAGACTTCGGTTTCTTTTTTCTTTCTTTCTTCTTCTCTTTCTTCCTTCCTTTCTTTCTCGTTGAGGTCTAACCTCCCTTCAGAAAAGTGTACAAATTTCAAGTGTGCAGCTCAGTGAGACTTTGCACACTGTCACACACACCTATTGGCACCACCCAGGTGGAGATACAGAGCATCTCCAGCACCCAGAAGCCTCCCTCACTCCCTCCCGACAGCACCTGCCTCCAAGGGTAACAGATGTTCTAATCTGTGTCACCATAGATTTTTTTCCTATCTCTTTAAACTTCATTTGATGAAATAATATTCATATTTTATGGCAAGACAAGAAAAATTTAAATATGAAAATGTTCTCTGCCCATTTGAGCCTCCTCCCTTTAAAGTGAGTTGTGCATCTGGATTAACCAGACCACTTTAGGAGATAACATTCCTCCTTAATCTCATCAAGGGTCACAACTTTTTAGAAGATAACCTTCTTAATCTTGCAAGGGGCCATGATGACCCATTACCCTCAGCTCACTTTGTCCTCAAGTCTGAATTGTGTAAACTGTCAATAATACATCATTTAATGCCCTTCGTCTCAAAAATTTATGTAACTATGCTTTGATCTCTAACAAGTGGAAAAGTTCTTAGAGCTTTCTAAAAGGCTCTTCTGGGTTTATAATCCTGTTTGGTTCAAATAAAACTTTCTTTCTTAGATTGACTGATTAATTTTTCATCGACAATATAAATAGAACCACACTGTGTATATCTTTTTGTTCAGGTTTCTCTGCTCAGCATTGTGTCTGTGAAATTCCTCCCTGGGTGTTTGTGGTTGTTGTTTTTCATTGCGGTATTCTACACTGGTGTAGAACTGTGGTGCTCACGACTCCTGAGAGTCCTTTGGACAGCAAGGAGATCAAATCAGTCAATCCTAAAGGAAATCAACCCTGAATATTCACTGGAAGGACTGATGCTGACTCTGAAGCTCCATTGCTTTGGCCACCTATGGAAAGAGTCGATTCATTGGGAAAGATCCTGATGCTAGGAAAGATTGAAGGCAAAGGAGAAGTGGGCAGCAGAGGATGAGATGGTTAGATGGCATCAGCAACTCAATGGACATGAATTTGAGCAAACTCTGGGAGATAGTGAAGGACAGGGAAGCCTAGCATGCTACACAATCCATGGGGTCACAAAGAGTTGGACATGGCTTAGTGACTGAACAACACCACTGGGAACTTTCCACAGTTGTTTATTCATTCTGTTGTTGGGCATTTGCAATTGGGGTTATCATGAATGAAGGTTCATGACCAATCCTATCGATGTCTGTTTGTGCACATAAGCCCTCATTTCTCTTAGGCACATGACTAGGAGTGGTGTTGCTGGGCCATAGGATAGATGTATGCATGACTTTAGCAGATGCTACCCAGCAGTTTTTGGCAGGAAGCAAACTACCAGCAGTAGCTCAGGATTCCAGTTGCTCCATGTTTTCACCAGCAGTTGGTGTTGTCTGTCTTTCCCACTGCAATCATTCTGGAAGATTACTTGCATGTAGGCCTCAGACACTGTCCTGACATTAGAGCTGGCATCCCCAGGCACACGGGAGGCAGCCTTTTCTCTCACCCTCAGATGGAGTGGGTGTGTGAGATGGACATAGTGTGGGAGTTAGGTCTGGTCTGCAAGATGTCTGCGTATGGGATGCAAAACGAAATAGGAGAAAATCTGCCTGCTAGCTTTTAAATTTTTATTTAGTCATTCAGCAAGTATTGATTGAGTACCTATAAGCACTGGGAATACAGCTGTGAACAAATTGGACAAAAAGCCCTCCCTTCCCAGAGTTCATACTCTAGTGAAGAGAGACAGACAAATACAACTTTTAAAAAGTGTATTATACTCTACCTCTGGTGTCTTTTCCAGCACTAGGGTGATTTCCAGCCAAGAGGGGGCCACACTATTTGGAAATGCTCATGCCTGTCCCTTGTTTGTTCAGCTCTGCTAATGTACTTTTTCTTTTGTTTTTTTGGAAAGATTATCTCAACACTCTTCTTGATATAGATCATCTCGGGGGGAAAAAGCCTCTGTAATGGAGTAAATTCATAGGTGCTGATTGCTATAGACGATGACAGCACAGAGAAAGGGACAATGCAGGGTAGGGCTGGGCAGCTAGAGTTTCAGATCCAGTGGTCAGGTAGGGCTTCACTGAAAAGGTGGATTTGAGTCAAGACCTGAAGGAAATGGGGCAGATGTTCAGGAGAAGGAAGCAACAGGTGCAAATGCCTTGGGGTGGGAAGGTCCCTGGCCTGGTCCAGGAACATGGAGGAAACCAGAGTGGCTGGGCCAGAGCCAGTGGCCAGAGATGAAGAGATGAAGGAGATGAAGGGGTATGGGGAAGGGAGGTGAAATAGGGGCCTGGAGGCACTGTAAAGACTGGCTTCTCTCTAGAGCTGGACAATGGGAGTCATGGGAAGGTTTTCAGCTGAGAAGTGGCACATGCTGACTCATTGGCTACAGTGAGCCTGACTAAAGAGGTGGGGAGGCAGCTGGGAGACCACTGAGATGATGGTCTGGTCTGGTCCAGGGCCCAAGTGGAGGTGCTGAGAAGAGATTAAATTACAGATATATTTGAAGGAAGAACCAACAGAATTTGCTAATGGACTGGAGATGGAACGTGAGAGAAAGAAAGACATCAAAGCAACTAGAGGCATAAAGCCCCTGGTTTCTGAGATCCAGAGGCTGAAGGAGGAGCTGTTTGTTGTTGTTGTTGCCATTTGTTGTGGGTTTTTTGAGGAGTGGGGAAGCTGGTATCAGGAACTCAGTTTCAGAATGTAAAGCTGGGAAGACTGAGCGGGCAGTTCTGCTTAAGGGACTAGAGTGCATGAAGAAACCCTGAGCTCATAAACACTTGGGAATCTTCAGTGAGTGAGCAAGCTGTGCACAGGTTGAGAGCCATGGGGGAGCGATGTAGATAGAAAAGACAAGGGGTGAGTGCAGACCTGGCAGCAACCTAAGTGACCGTCGGTGGATGAATGGATAAAGATGTGGTGTACATATGCAATGAGATACTCCTCAGCCATGAGAAAGAGCAAAATCTTGCCATTTGCAACATCCAACATGGATGGACTCTGAGGATAAAATGTTGAGTGAAAAAAGTTGGAAGGTGAAAGAAAAAAATCATATGGTATGATATTGCTTGTATATGGAATCTAAAAACAAAAATGAAAAAAAAAAACCCACACAAGACTCTGAAAATGAACAAATAAAAGAACAAAAACAAACTCATAGACACAGGGAACATATTGGTGGTTACCAGAGGGGAAGGGGGTTGAGGAGGTGAGCAAAATATGGGTGAAGGGAGTCAAGTGTAAGGTGATGGATAGTAACTAGACTTTTGGTGATAACCACTTTTTAATGAACACAGATGTTGAATTATAATATTGTATACCTGAAACTTATATAATGCTGTATACCACTGTTACCTCAATAGAGAGGGGGAGAGGTCAGGAAATGAACCTCAGACATTTCAGTGTTTATAAATCTGTTTATAAATCAGGACTGGAGGTGGAAGCAGCAAAGATCAAGAAAGAGCCACCAGGGTGGCAGGAGGAGACCAGGAGAGTACAGGGTCAAGGAGGCCAAGTGGGGAAGGGGAGGCCAACTGGGCCAAGTGCTGCTCACGGGTCAGGTAAGATGAGGACTGCTGGGCTCAGTAACATAGAGGACCGTGACTTGGTAGGAGATCATTTAGTAGGGTGGTAGGAGCATATGCCTGCAAGAATGAGAGGTGACAAATTGGTGACAGTGAGTGTGGAAAACTCCTGTGAGGAATTCCACTACAAAGAGAAAGAGAGAAATGCGGCAGTGGCTAGATGGGGCAGCAGGGCCAGAGAATTCCTTAAACAGCTTTATCGAAATATAATTCACATCCCATAAAAGACACTCTCCCTCTTTAAAGTATGCAATTCAGTAGTTTTAGTATAGACACCAGATTGTGCAAACATCTCCATTACCTAGTGTCAGAACATTCTTGTCACCCCAAAAAGAAACCCCATATTCATGAGCAGACATTCCTCCCTTCCCCCAGCCCCGAATCACTGTTCTATTTTCTATCCCTGTGGAATTGCCTGTTCCAGACATTTCAAATAAATAGCTAGCTAGCTAGTGAAGTCGCTCAGTCGTGTTCAACTCTTTGCGACCCCATGGATTTAGCCTGCCAGTCTCCTCCGTCCATGGGATTTTCCAGGCAAGAATGCTGGAGTGGGTTGCCATTTCCTTCTCCAGGGGATCCTCCCAACCCAGGAATTGAACCTGGGTCTTGTGCACTGCAAGCAGACTCTTTACTGTTTTTGCCACCAGGGAAGCCACTTCAATCATCAAATATATGGTATTTTGTGATTGGCTCTTTCATTTAGCATATTTTTAAAGTTCATCCATGTATCATTATATACAAAATATATCATTATATGCATTATATACAAAATATAATTCTTCATTCATTATATGTTATATACAATGCATATGCCACATTTTATTTATCCATTCACCAAGTGATGAACATTTGGGTTGTTAACACTTTTTGGCTAACATAAAACATGCTGCTAATAAACATTCATACACACAAGTTTTTGTGTGGCCATATGTTTTCAGTTTTCTTGGGTATATACCTAGGAGTGGAATTGCTGGATCATATGATAACTTTATGTTTAATATTTTGAGGAATTCTCAAACTTTTCCAAAGTGACTGCACCATATTACATTCTCATCAACGACATATAAAGGCTCTAATTTCTTCCCAATCTCATCAGCATTTGTTACTGTCTTCTTTATTTTTGTCATCCAGGTAGGGAAGAAGTGGTATCTCATTGTGGTTCTGAAGACTACTGATGTTGAGCATCTTCTTACATGCTTATTGGCCATTTGAATATCTTCTTTGGAGAAATGTCTGTTCAAATCCTTTACCCATTTTTAAATTGGGTTATTTGCCTTTTTGTTGTTAAGTTGTGAGAGTTCTTTATATGTTATATTGATTCCTTCTAGTGTATTATTCATCTCTGTTCATTTGTTCTTTAGTTCTTGTAGGTCTTTGGTAAACATTTCTTGCATCTTCTCAATTTTTGCCTCCATTTTTTCCTGAGATCCTGGACTATCTTCCCACTATCATTATTCTGAATTCTTTTTCTGGAGGGTTGCCTATCTCCAGTTTATTTAGTTGTTTTTCTGGGATTTTACCTTGTCCCTTCATCTGAGACACAATTTTCTGCTTTTTCATTGTGATTAACTTTCTGTAATGGTTTTTGTTTTAGTCGCTGTGTGACTGCTTCTTCTTGCTTCTTCTGTCTGCCCTCTGATGGGTGAGGCTAAGAGGCTTGTGGAAGCTTCTTGATGGGAGGGACTGGCAATGGGAAAAACTGGGTCTTGCTCTGGTGGGCAAAGTCTTGCAGTAAGACTTTAATCCAATTATCTGCTGATGGGTGGGGTTGCACTCCCTCCTATTGTTTGGCCCAAGGCGATCCAACCCTGGGGCCTGGGGCTGTATGGTAGGGTTAATGGCAAACTCCAAGAGAGTATCACCAAGGGAGACCTTCCGGTGCCCCTGTCCCTGTGGTGAGCCACTGCTGACCCAGGCCTCCACAGGAGGCCCTCCAACACTAGCAGGTAGTTTTAGTTCAGTCTCCTATGGGGTCACTGCTCCTCTCCTCTGGATCTTGGTGTGTGCAAAATTTTGTTTGCTCCAAGACTGTAGTCTCTGTTTCCCCCAGTCCTCTGGAAGTCCTATAATCAAACCTCACTGGCCTTCAAGGTCAGATTCCCAGCAGATTCCCAGCCCCTTTGTTGGATCACCAGGCTGGGAAGCCTGACATGGGGTTCAGAACCTTCACAACGGTGGGAGAACTTCTTTGGTATTATTGTTCTCCAGTCTGTGGCTCACCCACCTAGCAGGTATGGGATTTGATTTTATCAGGATTTTGCCCCTCCTACCATCTCACTGCAGCTTCTTCTTTGTCTTTGGGCATGGGGTATGCTTTTTTGGTAGGTTCTAGCATCCTCTTGTCAATAGTGGTTCAACAGCTAGTTGTGGTTTTGGTGCTCTCACAGGAGGAGATGGGTGCACATCCTTCTACTCCTCCATCTTGAACCGGAAGCGATATAGTCTAGATACTAGTCCCTTATCAGATACATGATTTGCAATTATTTTCTCCCACCCTGTGGCTTATGTTTTTACTTTCTTGATGGTGTCCTTTGAAGCACAGAAGTTTTTAATCTTAATGAATTCCCATTTATCTATTTTTTCTTTTGTCACTTGTGATTTTGTGTCTTATCTAAGAACCCATTGCCTAATCCAAGGTCATTCCTGTTTTCATCTGAGAGTTTCAGAGTTTTAGCTCCTATGTTTAGGTGTATGATCCATTTTAAGTTAATGTTTTATATGGTAAAAGGTAGGGGTCATCCAAGTTCATTTTTTTAAATGTTGTCCCTGCACCATTTAAGACAATTCTTTCCCATCGAATTTTCCTGGTACCCTTGTTGAAATCTGTGTTGTTTTTAATATGGGAGAGATCATTCACCTGTGCACACTGATGGGAAAGTTCTGTGCAGAGGGGGATGTGGTGATGAAGAGGAAGAAGGAGAATGACTGGACCAGTGCCCTCAGGAGGGAGGGGGTAGGATCCAGTGTCCAGTAGAGGGGCTGGCCTGAGTCAAGAGCAAGGGCAGTTTGTAGTACCAGGAGGAAAGATGGGCACAGACGAAGGGAGTGAACATTCTCTTCCAGTTGATCCCTCTTCTCAAGGAAACAGGAACTAAGGTCATGACCTGAGGGATGACAGAGGAGGAAGTGTTGGCAACTGAAAAGAGGCAGAAGGAGAGGAAGTGCATGGGAAAACACGGCAATGTGAGTGAGACCAGCAGCGTGGGCAGGCGTTTTCTTTAGCCACATCCAGCTTGGCAGGTGCAGGCAGGGAGGGGGTAGAGATTCAGGGGTGCCATCCTCCAAGGCCTCTGAGGGCCACCTGTGCCTGGGACAGAAGGTCAAGGCTGGTTCTTAGTGGCCAAGGATGTTCAGTTTCATCCAGGGGGGTCTACACCCACACACTGCTCAACTTGTCATCTCCAGGCAGGGGGAAATATTGTTGCCCCTAAATCAGGTTAGCATTCAGGGATCCAGGAAGTCCCCCGTAAGCCCTCACCCTCCCTGCTCCCCACCTGTCCCAGTCTGCTCCGTGTGCCATAACAAAGCGCTGCAGGCTGGCAGCCTAATCATGCCCATGTATCGCTCGCAGTGTGGAGGCTGGAAGTCCATGATCACGATGCCGGCTTGGCCGGGTTCTGGTGAGGGCTCTTGGCTTTCAGATGGCCCTCTCCTCTTGGTCTTCACATGGCAAAGAGAGAGACAGAGAGAGAGGAAGCTCTCTGGTATTTCTTCTTGTAAGGGCACTAACCCCATCATGGGGGTTGCTGCACCATGGCCTCATCTAACTCTACCTTGCAAAGACTCCATCTCCAAAGGCCATCATATTGGGGGTTAGGATTTCCACATAGAATTTGGGGGAGACACAATTCCATCCATAGCACCATCCAGCCTGATCCTGACCTCTAATGAGGACCTCAAACAAGTTCAGGTGCTGAACTTCAGAACAGAGAAAGGACTGAAAGAGGTCGCTGGCCCTTACAGTGACATGTCTGTATCAATGGCAACCCAAGTGGAAAAGAAAAATCTTTCATCTTTTTGTTTTCTATGGTATATCTCATGGAGTGGTGAGGCCTGATGAGGTCCCCACTGGCCACACATGACTTGACATGTGTCTGGTCAGATTTGAGATGTGTTATGTAACATATACACTGAGTTTCAAAGAGATAATATAAAAAATCAGAAAATATCTCAATAATCTTTTATATTGATTACATTTGAAATGATAATATATTGGTTATATTGGGTTAAAGTGTACTACTAAATTTATTTCCTACTTTTAAAAAATGTGGTTACTAGAAAATAAAAGATTATATTTGTGGCTTGTATTGTATTTCTACTGGACAGACCCTAGAGAAAAGACCCTATGTCCAAACAGCTCCCAGCAGAGCTGGCCCTCCTGCCTTGGTCAGTGGCACATGGACCACCCTTCAGGGTTGTGCTCTGGAGGGGCAGGTCCACAGTGGGCTCATGAGGTGGCCTTGCTGGGAGGAACGGCCCCAGGGAGCTGGGCACCAGGCTGGTTCTTGTCTGGTTTCTGGACTGGTATCTAATTCACATTTTTAAACACTAGACTCCCCTCAGGCACAAGATGCCCACACTCTGAGATTCCCGTGCACCTCTGCTGCTTCCTGTGAGCCACAACCCTGGGGCACTGGAAGGTCTTGGGGTCATCGCCAGCACTAGCACAGTTTGTCTTTTTCTTTTTTCCCCCCAAGAACAGACGTATGAAGTTGCTATAAGGCAAATTATCCATATGGAGAAATTCCACTGACTTTCATATACCCACCCCAATTACTACTTATTAAAATTGCACTCATTTCACATGCTAGCAAGGAAATGCACAAACTCCTCAAGCTAGGCTTCAGTAGTACATGAGCCAAGAATTTCCAGATGTACAAGCTGGGTTTAGAAAAGTTAGAGGAACCAGATATCAAATTGCCAACATCCATTGGATCAGAGAGAAAGCAAGGGAATTCCAGAAAAAAACATCTACTTCTGCTTCATTGACTATGCTAAAGCCTTTGTCTGTGTGGATTACAATAAACTGTGGAAAATTCTTAACGAGATGGGAATACCACCTTACCTGTCTCCTGAGAAACCTGTATGCAGTTCAAGAAGCAACAGTTAGAACATGGAACAACGGATTGGTTCAAAATTAGGAAAGGAGTACATCAAGGCTGTATATTGACACCCTGCTTATTTAACTTCTATGCAGAATACATCATGCAAAATACTGGGCTGGATGAATCACAAGCTGGACTCAAGATTGCCAGGAGAAATATGAAAGTGACAGTGAAAGTCACTCAGTCATGTCTGACTCTTTGCAACTCCATAGACTATACAGTCCATGGAATTCTCCAGGCCAGAATACTGGAGTGGATAGCCTTTCCCTTCTCCAGGGGATCTTCCCAACCCAGGGATCGAATCCAGGCCTCCCTCATTGCAGGTGGATTCTTTACCAGCTGAGCCACAAGGGAAGCCCTGGAGAAATATCAACAACCTCAAATATGCAGATGATACCACTCTAACGGCAAAAAGTGAAGAGGAACTAAAGTGCCTCTTGATGAAGGTGAAAGAGGAGAGTAAAAAAACTGGCTTAAAACTCAACATTTAAAAAACTAAGATCATGGCATGCAGTCCCTTTATTTCATGGCAAATAGAAGGGGAAAACATGGAAACAGTGACAGGTTTTATTTTCTTGGGCTCCAGAATCACTGTGGATAGTGACTCCAGCCATGAAATCAAAAGACACTTGCTCCTTGGTAGGAAAGCTATGACAAACCTAGACAGCATATTATAAAGCAAAGACATCACTTTGCTGACAAAGGTCCTTATAGTCAAAGCTATGGTTTTTCCAGTAGTCATGTAGGGATGTGAGAGTTGGACCATAAAGAAGGCTGAGTGCTTAAGAATTGGTGCTTTTGAACTGTGGTGCTGGAGAAGACTCTTGAGAGTCCCTTGGACTTCAAGGAGGTCAAATCAGTCAACCATAAAGGAAATCAATTCTAAATATTCACTGGAAGGACAGAGGCAGAAGCTGAAGCTCCAATACTTTGGCCACCTGATGCAAAGAGCTAACTCATTGGAAAAGACCCTGATGCTGGGAAAGATTGAGGGCAGGAGGAGAAGGGGATGACAGAGGATGAGAAGGTTGGATGGCATCATCAACTCAATGGACATGAATTTGAGCAAACTCTGGGAGATAGTAAAGAACAGAGGAGCCCAGCACACTATAGTCCATGTGGTTGAAAAGAGTCGGCCATGATTTAGCGACTGAACAATCCCATCATATTGCCCATGTACAGTTTAAATATTTCCCTGTTGTTCAACATTGGGATTATTTTCCTTTTTTTCCTGCTATCATAAACAGCACTGCTATGAATTTATCTTTTTGCCATTTGAACTATTTTATTGTAATGTTTTCCCTGAAGTGAAATTTGTGGGCTGGAAAGTATATATAGTTTTATGATACCTGTGACTTTTTTCCTTCAAATCACTCTCCCCAAAGACTGCATCACTGTGTATTTTCTCTGGTGGAGTGTATGTATGTATGTAGGTACATACATTGTTTACCCAGAGTCCTGCCCATTCTGGCTTTGATTATTTGCATCACTTTTACTAATTAATTGGCATGTAATAGATATCTCCTAGATATTATCCTTGTATTTGTTTAATTCAAATGAGACAGAGTAAAGTCCTCCCCTGAAAACCCACAAAAATTAAAGAAATAGCCACCACCTCAACAGTTTAGAAAAACACTCTCAACTTCCTCCACTTGCCAGCATTTGTGGTACCATAGCTGCCTGAGCCTGAGATGCAGGGAGCCAGGCCCAAGCTTTGACTCCTGACCCGCTGTTATCATAATGGTCTGAGAAGCCACCTCCGGCTAATAAAGTCATTTATCTCCTCCCAACAAGCTGAAAACACATCAGTCCCTTTTCCCTGTGTGGTTTAGATGAATCCTGGCATTGCTTAATTGCCATATGTTGATTGGGATTGAGAGACATTCTGGTTTATATGCAAAAAGGTTGCAGGAGACATGGTTGATGTTCTGCTCACGGCTTATTAAAACCTCAGGAAGGCCACAGCCGCGTCCCAAGGGGAACTCATAAAACAGCATCCTTGTGGAGCCATATCCTGGCCTGGCTGGAGACTCAGAGAAGGCTCTGCAGGCCCGGCTGAGGGAAGAGGAGAAAGGATGTGCCTGTTTGCCCACTAGATGGCGCCTCTCAATAAGTAATGCGGAGAGGACCCTTCCTCCACACCCTGCGCGCCAGTCCTCCCAGCCTCCAGCATTGCAACACACCCTAGTGTTTACTTCCAAGCCAGACATCTCAAAAATAAAAATAAATAAATAAAAAAGTTCATTCTAGCTAAAAATATACCATCTGCCTGAGAAAAATCTTGCCCGGCACTGTCACAGCAACACTCAGAGCAGGTTAATAACCAGCCCAGAGCAGATGGTTTCTTTTTATAATTACTGGGTCCCGCACCAAGGCTTCCTCCTCAGCTGCCTCCTTACCCTGCTGGCACTCTCCTGCTGTTTCCTGGCCACCGCCTGGCCAGCCACTGCCCCAGCCGGCTGTCTGCTCACACTGGGGCCCCCTCACCCTCTGCTAGGCCTGGACCCCAGGGTCCTGGAGCTCTCAGCACTACCTGGGCAGGTAGCCCCCAGGGGCTCACCCCAACCTTGTCCACCTCACTCATAATCCAAAGATAAATGAATCAAACCAAGATGTCAGTAATCACCCATCAAATTAATAAAGCTCTAAGACACTGTCATTCTATTTCCTGGTGAGGATGTGACAAGATGTGCATCCCCAAAACTTGCTGTTGGAAGAACAAACTATTGCTACTGCCTCTCTGAAAGAATTTTGACTGAATATAACAACAGCCTTAAAGATATTGCTTGTTGTTGTTCAGTTGCTAAGTTGTGTCCGGCTCTCTGAGACCCCCATGGATTGCAGTACACCAGACTTCCCTGTCCTTTACTATCTTCTGGAGTTTGCTCAAATTCATGTCCATTGAGTCAGTGATGCTATCCACCCACTGTAAAAAATATTACATACTTTTAAATGTAACAATTTCACATTGAGGAATCTATCCTACAGACTATCACAATCTAAAATATGAACAGAATATTAACACAAAAGTGTTCATTAAAATGTTAGCACTATAATAGTAAAGACCTATAAAAGACACAATAGCTGGTATATGGTTTAGTGCAATGGAATATTATAAAGCCATTACACATGTTCACAAGGGAGTTCAAATTACATCACAACTATTATCTAATGTTAATTGGTAAAAGTGTTCAAAGGGTCTAAACAGTAAAGAGGCAAATAGGTTAGAAACATACATACCATTAAAAAGTTTGCACAAAGTATGCCAAATGTGTTAACAGTGGGTTTTTTGGGGGTGGTGATAATTGAATGGTTTTTATTTCATTGTACTTTTCTGGATTTTTTTATGTTTTCAGCAATAAACACTGACAAACAAAAGACTATCTAAAAACGGGAATACAGAAGAAATTGGTACAGTGGCTGCATCTGGAAAGGGGCTGGAGCAGCAGTCAGCGTAGGAGGATGCCTTCATTTTCCATTTATACCTTCTGGTATCTTCTAATTTTCAAAAATAAATAAGTCAAAAATTTTCAAAGAAGATGAAGAAATACTAAGCCACAGTTACTGTGAGGAGAGCGTGAAAGGAAAGCAAGGAAAGTGCTTTCAGCTCCTGGGAGAGATGAGACTCAAGGTCTGCACTCCTCTTGGGCCCAGAGTCCACCACAAGTCACCCAGGACCTGGCTAGGCCAGTGACTTCATTCTGTAAGGCCTGCTTCATCTGACACCTATCTGGTTGGGAATCAGGCCATCTCCCCAGAGTGGCTTTCCCAAGGGTTAAGGCAGGCAGGCCAGGGGAGGGATCCAGTGGACACTGGTGTAGGACCTTTGAGCTGGGACCACCTGTGTCCCCTGAGCCTGACAGAGTAGGACCCAACACAAGTAATGAGTGGGTGTGGCCCCCCCAAACTCCCCAGTCACCTTCTATGAGTCAGGAGAATCATCTAAAAGGACCCTGCCCTGCTCCCTCCTCAACCCAAGCAGGGCAAATGACCAAGTGGCCTCATCAACCCCAGGCATTTGACCTGTGAAGGGCACCTGATGAGTGCTAGATGAGGCCAGATAAAGAGCAACTTTTCTGAGATAAAAGCCTGATCCTTCCTTAATCACCATGGGTTCAAATTTGCCCTGAAGTTTTCTTTACCCACAAGAAGACATGGGATACTATCTCTGCTCCACACGAGTGCCTCCGCTGTACCCCAGGGAGGCCAGTGAAGCTTCCTTCCAGCTCCCTGGAGAGACCTAAGGGATGCCCAGTGGTTGCCAGGAGGGCCCGGGCAGTGTGCACACGCTGGCAGCACAGGGAACCACAGCAGCCTGGAGGGTCAGGGTTGGGCCCAGGAATCCAGAGCTTTCGTTCACTCTTTAAAGCCACAAATCCGTTCTCTTCCTTTGTGTTCCAAGCACATGACCTTGAATCTTAGAGACGCTTTACACAAAATAGGTGGAGAAAAGGACTATTCAGAAAACATTTACTATAATTTGATGACAGTCAAGTTGTGGGTCTGAAAGCAAAGCAAAAACAGTATTAGGGAAATTTAGGAGGCAGACGTTTCCTGGGTCTAGGTAAGTTTATGATCCTACCACTTCAGAAAGAGAAATACTTTTACTGAAAATATTTAATTTAAAAAGCAGAACACAAGAACTACCGTGACTGTTCAGATGGGGAAAGCAAGCCCCGCCCCAGGAGGGTGAGAACCCAGCCTGGCAGCTAGTGGGGGAGGGACTGAGTACCATCGGCATTCTTGGCTTCACTCAGCAGGCTGACTGCCCCCTCCCTGAGGCCACAAAGAAGTCACTGGGTGGTGAATGGATAATCAAGAGGTAAACATGATTCCAACAGGGGCCAGCCCCCCAGGCCCCAAGAGGCGGGGGGTGGGGGCGCTGGCTCTGAAATGGGTGCCTGGACAGGCGTCATCTTCTTGTGATGAGATGAGAGACTAAACGTGACGATCTTCTTCTGGCTTCTGTGTGAGCAAGTGTGGATCCAAAAAACTGCCACCACAGAGCAGCAGGCACAGCTTTGCTATTCACCAGCTCCCCCCTCAAAGGCTGTCAGGGCACACAGGTGCACACGGCCATAAAGCTCGGTATCTTCTCCAATAATTTCCACAACATGACCTAGACAGCAGCGGCCTCTTCAGCAGGAGGTGCTGCCACAGTTTAGGTAACATTCTGAGGATGTGGGCTTCCCATAGCTCCCCGGTCACCTCCCATGAGTCGGGGGAGTCATCCAAATGGACCCCACTTCCCAGGGCAGAGGCCTAGTCGTCGTACTGCACTTCCGCCCGCAGCTCCCTGGTCACGTAGTTGGCCAGCATCGCCAGCAGTTGCTTCTGCAGGGCCTCACTGCCCATGACCAGCATGGTCAGCTGCACGGCGTCCGTCCACTCCAGGTGCCTGATGATGGCAGTGGCTTCATTAAAGAGCTTCTGCTGCTCAGCAGGCGGTAGCTCCATTATGATCTGAGGAACTGGCTTAAACTGTCCACTCGTCATCCATGCACCTAAGAGACCCCCGACGGCCCCCCCTAGAAAACAGGAAGGACTCAATTAGTTGGCCTTATTCATAAATGATGGCCACAGGTTCTCGCTGAGCGCACGTCCACCGTCATGACGAGTGAGCACATTCATGAGCGGGTCAGGACGGGCTCAGCTTCATGTCTGCTCCACCAGCAGGGTGGAGGGCAAAGGTTCACGTGGTTTTTGATCCATTTGGCTCAGGTAATTGACACTCACACATGCCCTCTCCTAAGCTCTGTGCTCACGGTGCAACATGAAGCATCTCGCCCCCTGAGAGCTATGCTAACTAATCCTCTTCATGGGCTGAAGGTTTCCATGCTTCCTTAAAAATCTCTCTCATCTCAAAGGAGAGGGCTGAGAAGCAAATGCATTTTCAGGGAGAACCATCTCAGTGGTGAGGCTGAGTTTCCTCCACTGGGTGGCTAACACGTGCCTGAGCCCTGAGCTTTGAAATTTCTAGTGGAATCACATGGTTCAAGGACCCTGGGGACAGTGGCAGATGACAAGGTATTTTCTCTTGAAGCAATGTTTTTCATACAACCCTTCCAAAGTTGTATGAGGATAAATAACACATTTAATGTGTTCAACTATTTCTTTTTCTGCTACCCCAGAAGGGCACACTTTTATATGTAAATTTATTATTATCAAAGTTAAAGCATGCTATCCTGGGACCAGAAGAGTCCCAAGTTCAATGGAAAGTTCTATTTAAGCAGGTCAGGTACAGCCTGCTACAGGAAGATGTCCTAGGGAAAAGGTCTCAAACTCAAGTGTCTACAGGGCCCAGGCAGGTAACTGACAGGAGTGAAGTGGGCTGGGTGGAACTGTGGTGACCTGGAGAGCTAGGTGTGTGTAGACACCTACAGGAGGTGTCTACAGGAGGTGGCTACCCCATGCCAGCCAACTGCTGCCACATGGAATACCAGGTGTATATCTTTTAAAAGTCTTACAAGTTTTAAATATTGGCAATCAGATACTGAAAAAATGCAGACTGGCTGGACTTGGTGACTTGCTTCAAAAGAGAAGGGTAGGAAAGGGGAAATAGTAACTCTGCAATGGAGAAAACTGACGGACATGACGTTAGCCAGGTGATCAAGGTGAGCATCTCAAGGAGGTCCTGTGGGTGTCGTGTGTCCCTGGAATGCGTGACGAGAAGTGCCACAGTGTTCTTTCCAAAGACCCGCAGTCTACTCATGAGAAGGACATCAGGGAAACCCAGACTGAGAGGAGGTCTCCAAAATACCTGACCAGTATTCCTCAAAAGTATCAAAGCAGCAGAAAACAAGACTGGGGACACCCTCAGAATGGGAGAAAGCAACCGACAAGGGATTAGCCTCCAATATATACCAACAGCTCATGTAGCTCATTATAAAAAACAAAACAAAACAACCCAATCAAAAAATGGATGGGAGATCCAAATAGGCATTTATCCAAAGAAGATACACAGATGGTTAAAAAGTACATGAAAAAATGCTCAATATCACAGATTATTAGAGAAATGCAAAATCAAAACTACAAAGAGCTATCACCTCAGATTGGTCAGAATGCCCATCATCAAAACATCTACAAACAAGCAATGCTGGAGAGGATGTAGAGGAAAGGGAACCCTACACTGTTGGTAGGAATGTAAACGCACAGCCCCGATGTGCTGTGTGCTATGCTCAGTCATGTCCGATTCTTTGAGACCCCATGGACTGTAGCCCACCAGGCTCCTCTGTTTGTGGGATTTTCCAGGCAAGAATACTGGAGTAGGTTGTCATTTCCTTCTCCAGGGCATCTTCCCGACCCAGGGATTGAACTCGCATCTCTTGTGTCACTGAGATGCGAGTTACTACTGTGCCAAATAGTCACTATGGAGAACAGCATGGATGTTCCTTAAAAAACTAAAAATAGAGTTACCATATGATCCAGCAATCCCACTCCTGGGTATATACCTGAAGAAAACCATAATTTGAAAAGATACATGCACCTCCACATTCACTGCAGCACTATTTACAATAGCCAGGACATGGAAGCAATCTAAATGCCCATCAACAGAAGAATGGATAAAGAAGATGAGGGACATTTATACAATGGAATATTACTCAGCCATAGGAAAGAACAAAACAATGCCATCTGCGGCAACATGGATGGACCTAGAGATTGTCATACTGAGTGAAGTCAGTCAGAAAGAGAAAGACAAATACTGTATGGTATCGCTTATATGTGGAATCTAAAAAAAAAAAAAAGGTACAAAAGAACTTATCTACAAAACAGAAATAGAGTTATAGAGGTTTTCTACTACAGAAATAGGAAAGAAACTTATGGTTACCAGAGGATAAGGAGAGGGATAAACTGGAAGACTGGGATTGACATAGACACCTTACTCTATATAAAATAGATAACTAATAAGGACCTACTACTGTATAGCACAGGGAACACTACTCAATACTCTGTAATGGCCTACATGGGGGAAAAATAAAGAGTGGAAAACAGAAAATAAAACTGGAGAGACTAAGGAGACATGAGGATTAAGTGCAATGTATTGTCTTGAGCTAGATCTGGGGCAGAAAACGACCTTGGATGCGGAAACGGATAAAATCCAAATATAGCCTGAGGAATAGTTACGAGTAACGTTAGGGTGGGTGTCTTATTAGTTTTGACAAGTGTGCCGTGGCAATATAAGATGTGAACATTAGGGGAACTGAAACCGGGCGAGACATACAGGGAAATTCTTGGCATTATCTTTGCAACTTCTCTGTAAATCTAATAGTATTCCAAAATAAAAAGTTTATCTAAAAGAACACAGCCTGAGCCAGAGAGATCCCATTTTCAGGCTGGACTCAGCCATCAGTAAGCAAATCTTACAACATTTTAGGAAACCAAATGTGGAAGCACTTGGTAGCGCACACCTCCTAAGATGCAGGAACCTGGCCAGCCTTATGTCTTGGAGGCTGAACACTGCCCTGGACAGACGTCCCCCCATACTGAAAGGAAGGAGCATTCCAGGGAGGGAGGGTCAGTCACTTACACGCTTTAGTGAACTTTTCCCATGACACCAGTGAAATGCTTAGAGCTGACAAGAGTTGCACTCATGTGCACTAAACCTTTATGAGAACATCAATATTTGATTTAGAGCAGCACTTAATGCAAGAATTCGCCAGGAAATATCGACCAGGAAATTACCAACTCTTTGGAGAAGAGAAAAATCCCTTTGTTTTCTGGGTAAAATGATGCTCCTGCGCATGACCTAGGGGCTGCAAGTAGCCAATCCCCGGGGTTCCCTCTGCGGACAGCTTGTCCTCTACCAGGTCCTGCTCAATCTGAATAACATGTGTGCTCCCAGAATGGCAGCTGGGCACAGCTATGTGATAAATGACCCCAGCTAGCCCTGTCTGAGCACATCAGATGGGGTGGGACAAAGATAAAGGATGTCAGTGAGGAAGATGGCAATGGTCTCGTCTCCTCCCCCATGGGAATACTTCCCAGATGGCAAGAAGCTGAAGTCAGGACTCACTAACTCACAGAGTTTGGAAATGGAAATGTATAGATGGAAGGTCTAGGGTCACCCACAAGCTGATTTTTTCTCCTCAGTGTGGCCTCAGCTTGATACAATGTCCTCGAATGTCAATCCTGCTACAGGAGGGAAGAGGAGAGCTGGAAGCCTTTCTGGTGAGCTGGGACACAGAAGCCAACCTCAGAAGAAAAGCAGTCATCTCTCTAGCTTGTATTCATGTGAAGACTATAAGCCACATAGAAAGGGTTTCCACCAGCCTGTGAACTTTCTTAGGCCCTGCACCCCCAGCACAAGCTACCCAGCACAAAGGAGGCATTCAGTAAATATTTGCTAAGCCCAGGGAAGCAGACCTAGCCCTGTTCTGCAGGGTCCATCTGACACACCTTGAGGGAGATCTTATCTGGCCCCTCCACAGGTCAGGGCTGGATAGCAGCCAGCTCTTTGACAACACCCCCAACCCACAGTTCAGACCACATAGGAATTCTTTCTGCTCCTGATCCAAAGGGAGCAGCTTCATTCTAGCTACAAAGAAAGATGGGAAGATCAGCCAAACTTTCATTTACTGCCAGAAACAAGTTCCCAAATAGAAGCAGGTGGTAAAAGAAGCGGCAGGGATGATGACCCACTCTAGGAGCTAGCTTGTTGCTTTCCCTGAGCTGGACTGCTTGCTTTCAGACTCGGGAAGCACTGTGAATGAGTTCATGTTCAGTGGCTCTACAGCATCACCCCTCAGCAGGTGCTCAGCAAATCTCAGCTTCTTCTCTGGATGTGTAACAGTGATGCGGGGAGGAAGACTGTCCAAAACCTGGGACACTGTGAAATCCTCTGGCTCTAAGACACATTCTAAGAGAAAGGTGTCCTCCGGGCCATTATGACACAGATGCCATTTGAGAGAGCCCTGCACTTCTGAGACATTCACACAGAAGCTGGTGTTGTTAACAGGACTGATTATGTGCCCAAAGATCACTTCACAGAAGTGACCTCAACTCGACAAACTTCTCACACAGGACAGAGGCTTTTACGATGTCTCTGTGGTTTCAAAGTCCTTTTCCCAACAACTGCACTGTCCCTGTGAGGCATCTGCACTTACCAACGGCTAGTCCTGGTGGACCGCCCACCAAGCCACCAACGAAGGCCACGGCCCCAGTGACTAGGGCGCCCCTCCCGGAGTGCTTGACGGCCGCCTTCATCTTCCTCTCCTCGGAGATGGAGCACAGCAACTTCATGATGTCCTCCACCGCAACGGGCATCGCGGCAGACCTCGGGGTAAGGGTTCCAAAGGACAGTTGCAATGAGTGAAGGGCCTTTCCACCCAAATGTTACTCTTCCTAAAGTTTTAAGGAAGGTTCCCCATTTTTGGTAGAGAACAGGATCGCTTCTGTGTGCAGGATAAACAGCACCCCCAATCATGTGGCAAGTCCTTTGCCAAACAGAAAGCAGGGCAGCATTCAGTTATTAAGTAGACAGGATCAGCAAAGTGGGTGAAAGGCCTTCTCTGTACTCTAACTTCTGCTTTATGACAGATTAAGGAACACCTCTGCCCACGTGCTCCACCAGTTCATCACGAGTGATGCAATTCTGAGCTCTCTTGTGTCAGGGCCCTTCAGCTAGCCCAGGCAATCCCCAGGCACAAAGCCGGGCCAAGTGCACAAGTCCCAGCCCTGGGTCTACTTCTGTGTGACAGGGCATCTCAGCTCCTGCCAAGCCAGAGAAGGGGGAAGCACGGACTCTGTAACCACACAGCCTTGTAGCCACGGGATGACCCAGCAGAGTGGGAGGTTTCTCACCTGTAAGATGAAGATAAACCACCTACAGGCTGGATTCCTACAGGGTGTAAGCAGAAAGGATGCAAAGTCTCACCTGGAGTGAGACTGCAGACTCTCAGACATGATGGTTCTAAATGAACATTCTCTTCCTAACATATACCAATGGCTCAACAAGCACCACTCAGAGTCAAACCAGTTCTACCCATAGGATATTAAAGGCAGGGGCAGGATGATATGGTAAGATGAAATGACCAGAGAATAAAAGAAATCAAAGAATTCCATATGGATGAACAGATGACAGATGGATGGACAGACTTTGGAACAATGACCTTTAGAAAAATTCTCTGGGGTCAGGAAACTGTTTGCCACACTAGCAGGAAAAAAACAGGCAGGGGCAAGGGTGAAGGTAGGGTAGGCAGGGTTGGTGGGAATGGAGAATCTTGGCACTGATGGGCCACCTGGTAGGACAGGAAGTAAAATCAAAATGGCAATGAGCAGTGCTTCTTTTTCCAGCTTTGGCTGGACCCAAGGCTTGGGTGGGTACCTTCCTCTCTCACCAACACCTCCCTTTTCAATCAAGGCTGAGAGACACAGACATTTACAAGGAACTTGATTATGGAAGTTTGGAGCAGACCCTATTGTTCAATATCTTTTGGATAAATGAGTTTTCTAAAACCCAAGGAAAATCCAGAATTACCCTAATGCAAAATTATCCTCCCAATTCTGAGAGAGAACCTTGAGCCTTTAGAGCAAATTTTGTGGATCTCCCATAACACCAATCAGAACTTCTTTGTAGTCCCGGGGGAGGTAAGAGGGATCCTCTACTCCAGGTCCTGAAAACTTCCCCTCTTTTTCTTTTTGATATTCTTTTTATTTTTTGCCCATGCTATGTGGCATGGGAGATCTTAGATTCCCAACCAGGGATTGAACCTGTAGCTCCCTGCTTTGGGAGGAAACTCAGATTCTTAACCACTGGACCATCAGGGAAGTTCTCCTTTTGATATTCTTGATATCAGTGATTCTCCACCAGCACATAGGAGTCATTGAAGACCTTGTTAAATACTACCCATATAGGCAGGGTGAGATTCTGTATTCACAAGTCCCCAGCTAAAATTCTGCCCTCACTTTTGGACAGCAAGACTCTATGACAGAATGACTTAAGATGTCTGATATCTACTACTCAGTCCTCGAATTCAGAATGCAAGAGGCATGCTCCAGATGTGTCCATTTACCAGGAGTGTGAGAGGCAGTGGAGGGGTAGCCCTGCAGGGCTGCCCAAGGGACTAGAGGAAAATTCAAGTGTGCTTGTCCTTGCTCTGGCTGCCAGGTGTCCTGGAGCTGCTAAAATGCCTCCTGGCTTCCAGGCCCTTCTGCTCACCAGCAGTGACCACGTATAGGCATGGCACATGCCCCAATCCCCTCCTACCTGCAAGACAGCCCCCTTCCACCCTTCCAGAAGTCAAAAATTTTCCAGCCACAAATGTCAAGATAACATTATAGCATTATAACAGCAAAGGAATTGCACTTAGAAATGGGAGGAGGAAGGAAATAACCTGATTTACCCAATAGCCATGGGCTTGTAAAGCTATTGAAACAAAATGTTTAATTTCAGATACCTATTAAGATAACCAAAGGAATTAATCTCATGATAAAACCTTTTAAAAGCTAAAAATTGTCCTGTAACATACTTAATCACCTTCTAGCTTAGCTCTGGTTTACATCTAGCTTTTTATCTGTCAGTTTTGCAGAAAAAAGGGAGATGAAGCTCAGGTCCTGGGAGAGTCCCTTGCATTCCCAGAGGCATGAAGACCCTGAGCCTTGCCATGCTTGATCTGCAAGGCTGGTTTCCAGGCCAGCGCATTCTGCCCATATGCCAGGTTTTCTGCAGAATTATAGATCTGTATTCTCCAAACAGTTTCTGCACAGCAAGAAAAATATGTAAAAGAAGCTGGAGATATATACCCACTTCACCCTCTATGGTCTATTAAAAAAAAAAAAACAACCAAAACCAGCTTCCAGCCTGCTCTGAATGACTTTAAGTCAAAACCCACAGGGACTAATGAGGCATCATTGTGCAAACACCACTTTTAACCTCCACTTAGCCCAGTTGAGCCAGCACAAGGTACAAGTCTAGAGCGGTGTATGACTAGTGGGCCAGCAGGTGTCATGGTGTGTGGGAGGGGAGGAGAAGTGGCCCAGCTCCTGCTGGGTTCAATGGATCCACACCATGAGTAGACCAGTGGCATTGTGGCTGCTTCCATCCAAGAGACCGCTGGTTTAAGTTCCTTGGCTGCCTCCATCCAAGAGACAGCTGGTTTAAGTTCCTTCTAAGAATCATTTTAGAAGCTGGAGCATCAATAGATTCTTGTTGCGGAAGAAAAGTCTGCAGCACCATCTCCTGAGCCCCTGCTAAAAAGCTCAGCCTCCCAACCTCTCCAGGCTTGCCCAATTGAGGAAGGAAGCCAGTCCCGTTTTTCCTTCTCCCACTCCAGCTGCCTTAGTCAGTAAGTGGCCGAGAAGTGGGTGAAGAAGGAGGAGGCAGCAGCACTCTGTTGGAACAGACCTCAATGGGGTGGGAGGGTGCCCCCCTCCACAACCATATCTCACCTATTTCAGAATCAGATTTGTCCACAAAACAGACTCGGGTCACAGAAAGTCCATCTGCCAGCCACAGGGAAGGCACATGCCAACGTGAAGCCCTGGTTTCTTGCAAGCACCCAGGCTGGTCTGCTGATTACAGTAGGGATCTGGGGGAGAGGGAGATGAGCCTGGCCCTGGGACTGCAGCCTGGCTTTCTGAGATGGACCAGATTGTGAGAGATGAGGAGAGGAAGGCTGTAGAGCTAACACAGATCTCCATGAACAAAGCTTTTTAAAAATTAAAAAAGCAGGGCCTCTTAAGACTCAGTGATGTTGTTCACCTGCAATCCTCAGTACTTTTTACTTCTCTGGTGGACTTTATTATAAAGCTCCAGTGTGCCCACTGGCTCCTATAAACCATGTCTTTCCACCTCTCTATGCCCCAGTACAGACATTGGATCCCATCAGCAAATACAGTCAGATTAGACTTTTAAAAAATGGATTAAGGACTTCCCTGGCAGTCTCGGGCTTCCCTGCTGGCTCAGCTGGTAAAGAATATGCCTGCCATGTGGGAGACCTGGGTTTGATCCCTGGGTTGAGAAGATCCCCTGGAGAAGGGAACAGCTACCCACTCCAGTATTCTGGCCTGGAGAATTCCATGGACTGTATAGTCCATGGGGTGGGAAGAGTCAACCACTGAGACACTTTCACTTTCTGGCAGTCCAGTGGTTAAGACTTCACTTTCCAGTGCAGGAGATGAGGGTTGGATCCCTGGTGGGGGAGCTAGGATCCCACATGCATTGAGACCAAATAAACAAATAAAATAAAATAGTTGCTAGAATTTTAAAATCAAGAGATTTCACATACACCTCAGATTTCTAATTCTCCTGAAAAATCAAAAGTACAAGCCACATGGGCTCTGCCTTCTGCAGCAATCCAGGCCAGAGCTGAGCAGGGTCCTACAGGAGCATACCTTATTTACCCACTTGGCCCATGAGCAACACCCTCTCAAAATATTCCTATTTCTTTAAACAAACAAACAAAAAGGATAAAGAGGGACTTTCCTGGCTGCCCAGTGGTTAAGACTCCCCGCTCCCAATGCAAGGGACACAGGCTTGATCCTCGGTCGGGGAACTAAGATCCCACATGCCCCACAGTGCGGGCAAAAAAAAAAAAGGACAAAGAAGCTATCAGTCCCCACAAGGCTAATCTCCCCGCCCCCAAATCACGAACATCCTTTCCTCATCATCTCTAATCTGGCGTCCAAATTCTCTCCCCAGAGTGCAAGGCCAGGAGTGCCCCACCCTGCGGATATAACACCCGCCACACGCGCACCCCGGTTCCTGCGAGAAGCGACACGCGCGCACCCGCGCACGCACCCACAAGAGTTCCTGCGGGCGGTGACAGCACACACATCCCTTCGTTCCCCCGTTTCTCCATAAGGAAAATAAATGGACTAAGACCGTCTGCGCTGGCGCTGCTCCGGGCGCCCCCTTGGCTCCGGCGGCGGCTCGCGGCCCTTTACCTGCGGAGGCGGCGCCGCGAGGTCACAGGCCGGCAGGCGCTGGGACACCAGGCCTCCCCGCGCGGCGCGCAGGCCCCACCCTCCCGCCTTCCGGCTCGTCCGCGCGGGGCCTTCCGGGGCGCCGCCCACCGGTAGCGCCGCCGCCGCCCTCGCCGCTGCGCTCCCGGCCCCGGCTCCGCTCTGCGAGCGCCTGCCGGAATGGGGCGCCTGGAGCGGGATCGCTGGGGCCCCGAGGCCGCGCGCAGCCCTGCCCTTCACCCGCTCACACCCCTACTAGGTCAGAGTTCCTTTAGTTCTTGCTCAAGCCCCGGGGCCTCCTGGGAGGCCCTCTCTAGCTTTGGGCTTTCACTCAGGACCGAGGCACTCCCCCACCCCTGGGAACACCGCGGCCTCGGCGAGGGGCTGAGTTAATATTCGGTGAGTGACCTGGCAGAGTCAAACGTCAGCCGGCTGCAGTGCGGACACCGGCGGCCTCTGGGTCTGGGGGTTTGAAAAGATCTTGCGCCCCCTTTGCTCCTGGGGTTCCAAGGAAAGAGGAGGTCCAGCTTCCAGGGAAAAGCTGAGGTCGGGGAGTCTTCTGGGAGGGTGCAAAGGCGTGAGGGAGGCAGGTAAGAGAAGGGCCAGGGGATACTTTAGAGCGGCACGTGGAGGAGCCTTCTACCCATCTCCTCCAACCCCCACATTCAAGGGCTGGCCTGGAGCCATCTCAAAGCTGAAAAAGTCTTCTGGGGGCTTTCCATGGGCTATCTCCCTCAATCCTGCAGCGTAGGCCTGATTCCCATTGCCATATTACAGACAGGAGAAGGGAGGCACCGAGGCTCAGAGAGGGTGGTCTACCCAAGGCCACCAAGGTAGGGAGTGTCAGGGTCCAGACTCCGTCTTGGGTCCACCTGGCTCAAAGCTCTTGCTTGTAACCGGCCCTCTAGCTTGCCTTCCTGAGTGCTGTGGGCACCCAGAGAGTTAGCCTCTTTCACACTACCAGACAATTTTTAAAAAATTTTTTTCCAAATGGTAAAGTCCTTTGGGTGTGTTTGTGTGTGAGCTATAGACATATAGATAGATATTTCACTTTACTGAAGTATGATTTACATACAAGAAGCTGTACATATTTGATGTCTGCAAAAGTTGATGCGTTTAGGGATGAATTTATACCCGTGAAATCATCACCACCATCAAGGCCATAAGTATATACATCACCTCTGGGTGTTTCCTTCCACCTCCTTTATTATTACTATCTTTTGTGTGTGGGGATGTGGTAAGAATATTTACCATAAGATCTACCCTCTTAGCACACTTCGGTGTACAATGCAGTATTGTTAGCTACAGATACTATTCTGTATAGTAGATCTCTAGTATTTATATATGTTAAGTAGTTAACTGAAACTTTGTATTCTTTATCATCATTTTGTTACTTCTGTTTCCACCCTGTCCCTAATGTGAGAAAAGGCCTATAGCATTAACCAGAATTCCCCTGTCACAAATAAGTTACCCTGAAATAACTCCATTTGTTCCTGAAAAGGAGCTTTATGAGTTTGGGTGACATTCCAAAACTGAAAGTGAAAATTAACCGAGGTAAAGAATAGACATCCCAACTCCCTGGGATGTCTCCAGGCTTGGGCCTGAATAAGATTCTCCTGTTTGTCCGCAGGCCAGCTCCCTCTGGTGGCACATTAAGGAACTGGGCCCTCTGACTCCCTGAGAGATGGGGAGGAAAGGACTGGGTGGGAGGAAAATGCTGGAAGAGAAAGAAACTTAAAGGGTGGGACCCTCTAGCGAAGGTTAGCTATAAGAAGTCCTGCAAACATTCAACCCATCAGCAACTTCGGGCCTTCGTTCTGATATGAATAAAGTCATAAAATGCACACACCAAAGCTCATAAATGTAACATACCATACCACAGTCTCATGATGGCAGCTGAGCCTCCTGCAAAGTGGGTCCAAAGAATGAGGAGCACAGCGGGGTCTCCATCATGGTGTGGTGACTCTCCACTGGCCCAGCATCCATTTAGTGCTTTCATAATGCTTATGATCTTAAGGTCTGGCTGGATGATCTTGGGAGAGTTATTCAACTTCTCTGTGCCTCATTTCCTCATTTGGGCAATGATAGTAATAATAGTGCCTGTCTCATAGGATTGTTCTGAAGATCAAAGGAGGTAATGTGTAGGGATCTAGAATATTCTTGATTACATCATAAGTTATGAAAATGAACGTCCAAATTCCCCAGTGTGAGCATCATATGCCCAGAGTCGTGAGAAATGCAATTCTATCCCAGCCTTCACAATGCACCCTCTTCCTGATGGTCCCAGGATGCTAGGTTGTGTTCAAAGAGCCTGCCAGAGACAAAATTCAAGTGGGATCCCCTGAGGCCAGCAACCCCATCCTCCCCTTTTTTGAGAGGATGAGTGAGGAACTCCCAACTACACGACTCTTTCAGGATAAACCCACCGAGACCCAGGGCTGGATAATCCACACATACGTAAACCCCTGCAATCTCTTAATAACAGCATACATATAAACCAGATGTCACTTTGAAAATTAAATCATGTTCTTTATTTTAAGTTACCTCCTTGGGTGTCCCTGGTGGCTCAGACAGTAAAGAGTCTGCTTGCAATGCAGGGAACTTGAGTTCAATCCCTGGGTTGGAAAGATACCCTGGAGAAGGGAATGGCAGCCCAATCCAGTTTTCTTGCCTGGAGAATTCCATGGACAGAGGAGCCTGGTGGGTTACAGTCCATGGGATCACAAAGAGTCAGACATGATTGAGTGAATAACACTTTCACTAAGGACACCATAGTCTGTCTGGTGATTAGGGATTCCTGGGAATCTTGATCTAGCCTTGAAGACAATCATTTATCCCAAGGTTCTCACTGAGCCAAGGTTTACTGACTATGCCAAAGCCTTTGACTGTGTGGATCACAATAAACTGTGGAAAATTCTGAAAGAGATAGGAATACCAGACCACCTGACCTGCCTCTTGAGAAAACTGTATGCATGTCAGGAAGCAACAGTTAGAATTGGACATGGAACAACAGACTGGTTCAAATAGGAAAAGGAGTACGTCAAGGCTGCATACTGTCACCCTGCTTATTTAACTTATATACAGAGTACATCATGAGAAACGCTGGGCTGGAGGAAGCACAAGCTGGAATAAAGATTGCCGGGAGAAATATCAATAACCTCAGATATGCAGATGACACCACCCTTATGGCAGAAAGTGAAGAAGAACTAAAGAGCCTCTTGATGAAAGTGAAAGAGGGGAGTGAAAAAGTTGGCTTAAAGCTCAACATTCAGAAAACTAAGATCATGGCATCTGGTCCCATCACTTCATGGCAGATAGATGGGGAAACAGTGGAAACAGTGGCTGACTTTATTTTTCTGGGCTCCAAAATCACTGCAGATGGTGACTGCAGCCATGAAATTAAAAGACGCTTACTCCTTGGAGGGCTTCCCTGGTGGCTCAGATGGTAAAGCGTCTGTCTGAAATGCTGGAAACCCGGGTTTGATCCCTGGGCGGGAAGATCCCCTGGAGAAGGAAATGGTAACCCATTCCAGTACTCTTGCCTGGAAAATCCCATGGACAGAGGAGCCTGGTAGGCTACAGTCCATGGGGTCACAAAGAGTCGGACACGACTGAGCTACTTTACTTTACTTTACTTTACTCCTTGGAAGGAAAGTTATGACCAACCTAGACAGCATATTAAAAAGCAGAGACATTACTTTGCCAACAAAGGTCTGTCTACTCAAGGCTATGATTTTTCCAGTGATCACGTATGGATGTGTGAGTTGGACTATAAAGAAAGCTGAGTGCCAAAGAATTGATGCTTTTGAACTGTGGTGTTGGAGAAGACTCTTGAGAGTCCCTTGGACTGGAAGGAGATCCAACCAGTCCATCCTAAAGGAGATCAGTCCTGAGTGTTCATTGGAAGGACTGATGTTGAAGCTGAAATTCCAATACTTTGGCCACCTGATGTGAAGAGCTGACTCATGGAAAAGACCCTGATGCTGGGAAAGATTGAGGGCAGGAGGAGAAGGGGATGGCAGAGGATGAGATGGCTGGTTGGCATCACGGACTCAATGGACATGGATTTGGGTGGACTCAAGGAGTTGGTGATGGACAGGGAGGCCTAGTGTGCTGCGGTTCATGGGGTTGCAAAGAGTCGGACACGAGTGAGCGACTGAACTGAACTGAACTGAACTCACTGAGCCAAGGTTTTGGGTCGAGAGGTACATGCTGTGTCCAGGGCACCTTTCCTAAGAACCTCTGAGTCTTTAGCCCTGGAGGCAAAGGAAGTCTCCTCATCTCCCAGTCCTTCTGCCAAGGTTGCATTCACCTTCACCTGTGAAGTGTTCAGCACACTTTTTGGCATATACCAGGTGTATTCGTTTGCTAGGGCCCCATAACAAAGTACCACAAACTGGGTGGCTCAAAGGAGAAATTTATTGCCTAACAATAATGTACATCTTTGTTTATTAAATATGTAAACCATAGAAATCACAATTCTCAGATCATTATAACAGAAGAAAAAGAATGTTTCTGAATTCTTGTAACCTGAATTTTGATTGAGGATCATATGATGGATTGTGAAAAGCTTTTCTTAGACTATATGTGAACTTAACATGTTTATTCATAAAAGTGAATGGTTTTTTTAAAAAAGAAGTCCAAAGAGTTGGCAGGCAGTGCTCTCTCTAAAACCCATATCGGAGGACCCTTCCTCGACCCTTCTAGCTAGCCTCTAGTGGTGGCCACCAATCCGCGGCATTCCATGGCTTGCAGCTGCATCTCTACCTTTTTTGTCACATGACGCTCTCCCTTGTGCCTGTGTGTGTCCAAATTTCCCTCTTATTATACGACACCAGTCATATTGGAGTAACGTGTGTGCTCACTCACTCAGTCGTGTCCAACTCTTTGTGACCCAGTGGTCTGCAGCCCGCTAGGCTCCTCTGACCATGGGATTTTCCAGGCAAGAATATTGGAGTGAGTTGCCATCTCATTGGAGTAAGGGCTCACCCTAATGACATCATCTTAACTTGATTACAACTGCAAAGACCCTATTTCCGAATAAGGTCATATTCAAAAGTACGAGAGGTCAAAACTTTCACATATATTTTGGGATGACACAATTGACTCCATAATACCAAGTAGTCAGCAAATGCCAGCTATGATGATTATTATCCAAATAGGCACATGGGTACCTGCAAGCATGATAAAAATACCATTCTCAGGGACTTCCCTGGTGGCCCAATGGCTAAGGCCCCTCACTTCCAATGCAGGGAGCCTGAATGCTACCCCTGGTCGGGGAACTAGATCCCACATGCTGCAACTAAGGGTTCTCATGCAGCAACTAAAACCCGGTGCAACCAGATAATTAAAAAAGAAAGATTTTTTAAAAGAGAGAGAGAAAAAAAAAATACCATTCTCAGCCATGCCTTGTGTTGAGGTTGTTGTGTGCGGGGGGACATCTGGCTGTCTGCTTTTAGTCTTGGGAGAGCTTAATTCCAAAAGGATTGTTGAGGAATGAGGTGGCTTTGGGACTGGTAATGAGCTCCTCCTGGGCTTCCTCATTGTTCTTCTAAATAATTAATTCATCTTCTTCCTTAGTGTTTACATCCTTCAAATATTTGTAGATGGTTATCATGTCCCTTTAGTCATCACTTAGTACCACTCTACATATTTGCCATGGTGTTGAGTGTGTGTTATCTTCATTGTCATGATTATTATTATTATTTCCTTGTGAAACACTCCCTTAGTCCCACAGCCACCATCATTGCTGTGTGAATTTTCTCCAGGTCTCCAGCCTCTCAAGTGCCAAGTTCCCTGGCGTGGAATTTTAGAAATCAGTAGTGGTGACAAGAGATGACTTCCAGGCCCTCTGACCCCCAACTCCTTTGTCATTTTTGCCAGTTTCCCCAAAGCCACATCAAATAAATAGACAAGCTAAGTAAAAGGAGTGTGTTTACAGTGCAAATATTTTAAGTTTCCGGTCAGATCTCCCTGCCCTGCTTCCATCCAGGTACTCTCAATTTCCTCAGGTTGAGACCCCCACTCTCAACAACCTGGGATTACTATGAAGACTACACGAGGAACAGAGTGGAAAAGTGCTCTGTAAACCACAAGCAGGGGGAGTGGCAGAACCAGCAATGCCTTCAACATACGTTTAGATTTCTGCAGAAAGTTCCAGGGGTCAGCTGTTCTAAACAGCTACAAATTCTAAGTTAGAATTTACAAAATGAACTCGATAGAACTGAGATTCACCCTAAAATCTGTTTGTTGAAAGAATATAGAGATGCCCTACTTCAAAATCTACTATTAGATTTTAGTATTCCAAATAAAGTGTGGAACTCAGAGCTGGATGGGCCCTTGGAGACATGTTACAGATGGCCCTGAGGAGGCTTTGGAAGGTTATGCTGCTATAAAAGATTTTTAAAAAAAAAATCCACCTTGTCTTCCATTTCAGATCTCACTGAAGAGTTCTTCTGTACCCGGAAGACTTATTTTCAGTCTGAGAACAATGATTTTCAATGGTTCTGTTGAACATGCAATTCTCACGCAAGTATTTCTATAATTATCCTGTTTCAGTTATAATACAGTTTCTGGAACAATAGGACTTTTATTGTATTGCCATATATGTTATAATAGATGTTTTATTACAGAAAATTATAGTAGAGTCACTATTATGATTCTGAAGTTTTTATTTCAAATTGCTCATAGGATGGAAATTTTTTCTCCCAAGTAATTTTTACTTTAATAGTGCTTTGGGTTTTTGTTGGTTTTTTATTTTTTAAACTGTGGTCTGTTTGGGACTTTGTTCAATGGCAGAATATTTTCTTTTGCTCCAGTACATACTGTGGCTGAAAAGTTACCCCTGGTGTTTATTTGTTTGTTTGTTCTTTGCCTGTAGTGCACAGGATATTTTTTAATGCCATCTAGATTGTTCTAAATATATCTGAATACATTAGCCTATTCAGGCTGCCATAGCAAATACCATAGACTGAGTGGCTCAAAGAACAGAAATTTATTTCTCCTGGTTCTGGAGACTGAAAGTCCAAGAACATGGGGGTGGCAAGGATAGGTTTCATACAGAGGCCTCTTTCCTTGGCTTGCAGCTGCCATATTGTTATGTGCCCATATGAACTCTTCTGTGTATATGCAGGGAGAGAGAGTAAGCTCTCTGGTGTTTCTTATCAGGACACTAATCCTATCAGATCAGGGCCCCACACTTATGACCTCATTTAACCTTAATTACATCCTTGTGACACCACCCTTATGGCAGAAGGTGAAGAGGAACTAAAAAGCCTCTTGATGAAGGTGAAAAAGGAAAGTGAAAAAGCTGGCTTAAAACTCAACATTCAAAAAGCTAAGATCATGGCATCTGGCCCCATCACTTAGTGGCAAATAGATGGGGAAACAATGGAAACTGTGACAGATTTTATTTTCTTGGGCTCCAAAAATCACTGCAGATGGTGACTGCAGCCATGAAATTTAAAGATGCTTGCCCCTTGGAAGAAAAGCTATGACAAAGCTAGACAACATATTAAAAAGCAGAGATACTACTTTGCCGACCAAAGTCTGTATAATCAGAGCTATGGTTTTTCCAGTAGTCATGTATGGATATGAGATGTGGACCATAAAGAAGGTTGAGTGCTGAAGAATTGATGCTTTTGAACTGTGGTGTTGGAGAAGACTCTTGAGAGTCCCCTGGATTGTGAGGAGATCAAACCAGTCCATCCTGTTGTTGTTGTTGCTGTTCAATCGCTCAGTCCTGTCCAACTCTTTGCGACCCCATGGACTGCAGCACACCAGGCTTCCCTGTCCTTCACCAACTCCCAGAGCTTGCTCAAACTCATGTCCATTGAGTCAGTGATGCCATCCAACCATCTTGTCCTCTGTTGTCCCCTTCTCCTCCTGCCTTCAATCCTTCCCAACATCAGGGTCTTTTCTAATGAGTCAGCTCTTTATATCAGGTGGCCAACATATCGGAGCTTCAGCATCAGTCCTTCTAATGAATATTCAGGATTGATTTCCTTTAGAATGGACTGGTTGGATCTCCTTGCAGTCCAAGGGACTCTCAAGAGGCTTCTGCAACACCACAGTTCAAAAGGATCGATTCTTCAGCGTTCAGCCTTCTTTATGGTCCAACTCTCAGTTCCCTACATGACTACTAGAATAACCATAGTTTTGACTATATGGACGTTTGTCATCAAAATAATGTCTCTGCTTTTTAATAAGTTGTCTAGGTTTGTCATAGCTTTTCTTCCAAGGAGCAAGCATTACAAAAATTTTAATTTTGTGGCTGCAGTCACCATCTGCAGTAATTTTGGAGCTGAAGGAAATAAAGTCTGCCACTGTTTCCATTGTTTCCCTATCTATTTGCCATGGAGTGATGAGACAAGATACCATGATCTTTGTTTTTTGAATGTTGTTATTGTTTTTTCTTTCATAATTGAGATTTTATTGGTTGTTTTGAGGATCACTACAAAGATATTTCAATTTGTATACAATTCTTCACATACATACCAAAAATCTAAAAAATCACATAGTTGTGATTCTTAACAGTTATTCCAGTGACTTTCCAGCTTAAAATTTAGAGCACATTTTCCTTAACAGGATATAAAGTATCAATATCCTCAAATATTGATATGCTATTACATCATAAGTCACACTGATTCACAATTTAATATCATATACACTACATACTTAAACTGTCAATCATTCACAGCACATTACCTAAGTTATAGGAAAACTGGACTACCATGACCAAAGATGTTATAGAGTGCACAAAATTCTGACCAGGAAAGCCAAGATCAAGAAGTGTTTTGCTGTAGGAAATAATTCTACCAAAACAATATGCGAAGAGAAACAATTTAAAGTGTTTAAGACATTAAATGCACAACTGACTCCAAATTGCCATTTAGTATGCTTTTGTATCATAGGATATAAAAGCTACCCCCCATCTGTGGAATGTTAAGCTGGCACCCAAGACAATCAAGGCCTCCTGTATTCAATATCCCACTATTTTCTGTTTGTACCAAAAAATAAACAACCAGCAAATGACTTCACCTCTTTAAAAAAAAGCATTTACACTTAAAAAAATGGGATGAGGTGGGAGTCCTTCATTTTTAAAAATGTTTCTAGAGCTACTAAAAAACTTGCATTTACAAAATAGTGGATAAAAACATTCCTCTGAACTGTACAAGAAGGGAAACAGGAACCACTGACAGGACTGGGTGTGTGGTATTACTCTAACTTGGCTTCTTTCTCTTCTGCAACACCAGAGGCTGGGCTTTCCTCATTTTTAGTCTCTCCATTTTCTGCAGGTAAGTCTTCTTTAGTCTCTTGGTTGGCCATTTCCTCCTGTTTTCCCTTTGCTCCTCTCTTCCCTTTTGTTTGCACCAAAAATTGCCTGAAGATTTATCCTTTCCCATTGCCATTTTTGGTTTCCACTTTTGCAGGAGCCAGTTTAGCTGACAACTTTGCAGATCTCCTCTTGGGCTCCTCCCTCACTGCCTCCTCGGCAGAGCTGACCTTCCACTTGGGCATCCTGGTGGCAGGGCGGGCGAGAGCTGGGTGCCTGAGAGCCACGGTAGGCCAAGAACCTTCCAGAAGCTGAGTAGCCTGACCACTGCCTCTCCTCTCCCCTCCAGAGCTGCTGGGACCCATGGTGGGTGCGGGGTAGGGAGGTGGGCGGTGGGAGAACTGGATGGGACTGGATTGGGAGCCCGCCCCCTCTGAATGTTAAGTTTTAAGCCAGCGTTTTCAGTCTCCTCTTTCACTTTCATCAAGAGGCTCTTTATTTCTTCTTCGCTTTCTGCCATAAGGGTGGTGTCATCTGCATATCTGAGGTTATTGATATTTCTCCTGGCAATCTTGATTCCAGCTTGTGCTTCATCTAGCCCAGCATTTCTCATGATGTACTCTGCATAAAGTTAAGTCAGCAGGGTGACAATATACAGCCTTAACATACTCCTTTCCCGATTTCGAACCAGTCTGTTGTTCCATGTCCGGTTCTAACTGTTGCTTCTTGATCTGCATACAGATTCCTCAGGTGCAGGTAAAGTGAACTGGTATTTCCGTCTCTTTAAGAATTTTTCACAGTTCGTTGTGATCCACACAGTCAAAGACTCTAGTGTAGTCAGTGAAGCAGAAGTAGATATTTTTCTGGAATTCTCTTGCTTTTTCTATGATCCAACAGATGTTGGTATTTTGATCTCTGGTTCCTCTGCCTTTTCTAAATCCAGCTTGATCATCTGGCAGTTCTCAGTTTAGGTACTGGCTTGGAGAATTTTGAGCATTACTTTGCTAGCCTGTGAAGTGAGTGCAATTGCACGGTAGTTTGAACATTCTTTGGCATTGCCTTTCTTTGGGATTGGAATGAAATCTGATCTTTTCCAGTCCTGTAGACAGTGCTGAATTTTCCATATTTGCTGGCATATTGAGTGCAGCACTTTAACAGCATCATCTTTTAGGATTTGAAATAACTCAGCTGTAATTCCATCACCTCCACTAGCTTTGTTTGTAGTGATGCTTCCTAAGGCCTACTTGACTTCACACTCCAAGATATCTGGCTCTAGGTGAGTGATCACACCATCATGGTTACCTGGGTCATTAAGATCTCTTTTGTATAGTTCTTCTGTGTATTCTTGCCACCTCTTCTTAACCTCTTCTGCTTCTGTTAGGTCCATATCATTTCTGTCCTTTACTGTGCCCATCTTTGCATGATGTTCCCTTGGTATCTCTAATTTTCTTGAAGAGATCTCTAGTCTTTTCCATTTTATTGTTTTCCTCTATTTCTTTGCATTGTTCACTTAAGACAGCTTTCTTATCTCTCCTTGCTGTTCTTTGGAATTCTGCATTCAGATGGGTATCTTTCCTTTTCTCCTTTGCCTTTAGCTTCTCTTCATTTCTCAGCTATTTGTAAGGCCTCCTCAGACAGCCATTTTGCCTTTTTGCATTTCTTTCTCTTGGGGATGCTTTTGATCACTGCCTCCTGTACAATATCATGAACCTCTGTCCATAGTTCTTCAGGCACTCTGTCTATAAAATCTAATCCCTTGAATCTATTTGTCACTTCCACTGTTTAATCATAAGGTATTTGAATTAGATCATACCTGAATCATGAGGTATTTGAATTAGATCATACCTGAATGTCCTAGTGGTTTTCCCTACTTTCTTCAATGTAAGTCTGAATTGGGCAAAAAGGAGTTTGTGATCTGAGCCATGGTCAGATCCTGGTCTTTTTTTTTGCTGACTGTATATAGCTTCTTCATCTTTGACTGCAAAGAATATAATCAATCTGATTTCAGTATTGATCATCTAATGATGTCCATGTGTAGAGTCATCTCTTGTATTATTGGAAGAGGGTGTTTGCTATGACCAGTGTGTCCTCTTGGCAAAACTCTGTTAGCCTTTGCCCTGCTTCATTTTGTACTCCAAGGCCAAACTTGTCTGTTACTCCAGGTATCTCTTGACTTCCTACTTTTGCATTCCAGTCCCCTATGATGAAAAGGACATCTTTTTTTGGTGTTAGTTCTAGAAGGTCTTGTAGGTCTTCATACAACTGTTCAACTTCAGCTTCTTCAGCATTACTGGTTGGGGCATAAACTTGGATTACTGTGATATTGAATGGTTTGTCTTGTAAACAAACAGAGATCATTCAGTGGCTTTTGAGATTGCACCCAAGTACTGAATTTCAGACTCTTTTGTTGACTATGAGGGCTATTCCATTTCTTCTAAGCGATTCTTGACCATTATAGTAGATATAATGGTCATCTGAATTAACCCACTCGTTAAAGTCCATTTTAGTTCATTGATTCCCAAATATCAGTGTTCATTCTTGCCATCTCCTGTTTGGCCACTTCCAATTTACCTTGATTCATGGACCTAATATTCCAGGTTCCCATGCAATATTGTTCTTTACAACATCTGACTTTACTTTCACCACCAGACACATCCACAACTGGGTGTTGCTTCCACTTTGGCTCAGCCTCTTCATTCCTTCTGGAGCTATTTTTCTGCTCTACTCCAGTAGCCTGTTGGGCACCTACTGACCTGGGGAATTCATCTTTCAGTGTCCTATCTTTTTGCCTTTTCATACTGCTCATGGGGTACTCAAGGCTAGAATACTGAAGCGTTTTGCCATTCCCTTCTCCAGTGGACCACTTTTTGTCAGAACTCTCCATCATGACCCGTCTGTCTTGGGCAGCCCTACATGGCATGGCTCATAGTTTCACTGAGTTAGACAAGGTTGTGATCCATGTGATCAGTTTGGTTAGTTTTCTACGATTGTGGTTTTCATTCTGTCTGCCACGTGATGCGAAGGGCTAACTCATTGGAAAAGACCTTGATTCTGGGAAACATTGAAAGCAGGAGGAGCAGGAGATGACAGAGGAAGAGATGGTTGGATAGCATCACTGACTCAATGGATATGAGTTTGAGCAAGCTCTAAGAGATGGAAAAAGACAGGAAAGCCTGGCATACTGCAATCTTGCAAAGAGTCGGACACAACTGAGCAACTGAATGACAACAACAACCTCCTTATGGCCCCATCTCCAAACACAATCACTTTGGGAATTAGGGCTTCAGCATATGAGTTAAAGGGCACACAATTTAGTCCATAGCACTACATAAATTTTATTATTATTGTGGAAGAAATTCCCAGAGCCCTTGTATTAAATAAAGTTAATAAACTATATTTTGAGAAGGGACTTGAGACTTCAAGCACAGTTAGATTAGGTAATATCCTATTTCAGAAGGTAGCCCCACTGGGGGAGAAGGGAGGGGCTGGAGTTTTTCTTGGTTAATTCACTGACCTCAGACCACCAGTTGGTGCAGCCCAAGTGGGGTCTGGAAGCATGTTTGTTGACATGATGTTTAGTCCATAAGAAGATCCCATCTCAGGAGAAAAGGTGATTTTGAAAGATATCAGGTTGAGCTCTAAGCCCAGTGGACCTGTCTACATGAAAGGTCTCCCAAAATCTGCCCACCGGTCCAGCACCCTCAGGACCTGCCTCTGAGGTTAGCCATCATTTCCACGTGTCCCTGGTAGAACACACTCCCTAGCTTAGGGTCCAGAACTATGGATGCAGGTGCCCTGGGAAAAACAGAGGATCCCCAGTCACAGTCTTTAACTAGACAGACCTCAAATTATCTAGGCATTCAGGTTTACAAATGATTTCTTAGGCTTCTGAAGAAACAGAGGAGGGGACTTCCCATGGTTACGCTGAGTAACAGAATCATGGGCCAAACCTCTCGGCTTCCCAGTCTCTGTTCCTCCCACAGCACACTCTCCAGCAGGGAAGAGAGGAGACCCTAGAAGGTACTGAGGATGGGGGTGCTGAACATTGGGTGCTGAATCCCCTTGAAGGCTGGCAGGGTGGTGGATAAACATACACACACACACACAGTAAATATGGAAAAATTGGAAAGGAGACTGTTCAGGGAATCTTCCAACACAGAAAACAATCTGGTAGTTTGAAGCTCCCCAGAGGAGAGGGGACTTTGGAATTCAAGGCAGTCTTGCGAGGCTCAGAGGCACTGAGAGATGGGATCTTTGGGGTCTTGCCTCCTCCCCTCCCCCTACTCCCAACCCACAGTGTTGTGTCCACGGCAAAATGCCAACTGCCTTGTGGGAACACAGTCCTGACTTCAGGATGGACATCGATGGGGAAAGGGATCTCCTTTGCACACATTTGGCCCCTTTGCTGGCCACATCCCTGTTAGGAAAGCAGCGACTTGTCCCCTGTTCTGTCAGTGCTTATCCACCTGTGGACCTCAGGACCTCAGGTCAATGATGCTCCATTGACCTCCATGTTCAGGCCCTGATATGGCAGACTTTGGGGCAATGGTCTGGGGAGATAAACATATATTGTCTCTGGCAGTTTCTGTAGGTCAGGATTTCAGGGGTGCAGAGGGCACCAGTAGCTCTTTCTACCTGAGACCCCTCCACTTGCCCAAGGCTCCAACAGGTATCAGGCCCTAGGTGCTTGCCCTCCTTGGTTGAATCCCTGCCACCTTTCTCAGCTGCCATCATGCTTTGCTGACATAGTCCAAGGCAGGAGGCAGCCAGGTGGGCTGGGATCACAGACCCATGCCTTGGTGATGGCCTTACCGGTGCCAGCGGCTGGTGGAGAGTGATCCTATCCAGTCAAGAGATTTCACTCAAGTAAGCTCCTCAAAGTATCTCCTGAAACCTCAAAGATTACAGCGCCCACACAATGCAAGCAAAGCGGCTTCCGATAATGCGGCAGACAGCGGGCCGCGGGGCCGCGGGGCACTCCAGGTCGATGCGCGGGCCCAGGTTGCGGGCTCACCCACGGCGTGGCTCCTCCCGGAAAGCAAAGGCTGGGAGACTGTCCTTGCGGCAGCAGGGGAAGGGAAGCGTGCAGGAAGGGGCGGTGCAGTGTGAGGGGGTGGAGAGCTTTGCTGGCTCCACACGCAGCAAGCAGTGCAGCCAGACACACGGCGCAGCCTGAGGGTGTGCGGTGGGGAAGCAGGGCAGCCCGGATGGAGTGTCAGGTGTGGGTTTGAGACCGATGGGAAGAGCCCCAGACAATGCCTGTTGTTTTTCTCTGGGCTGATTTTTGCTCAGTTTCATCAAGTAATTTGCATACCATTTCAATAAAATAAATGAATTATGGCCGAGTTTTTGTTTTATTTGCATTACATGAGGGCTTCCTTTCCTTTATTATTGAGATAATTTGTCTCGAGCTGGGTGCACCGTGGGCCATAGGGAAGGTCTCCCGCGCCGGCCAGATCTCAGCTTCCGGTGTGCTGAGCGGGATTGCTGACTCCTGGGACGCCCGTGGTTTGTTCCTGCTGTCCCCAGTGGCTCTGGGAGTAAACTAGAATGTCAGCCCTCTCCTATCTTAGCCTACCTTTCTTGCGGTGGAAACTCCAAAAATCTCCGTGCTGGAGGGGGTCCAGGGGACAATGCAGTAGGAAGGAGCTGGAGGGTTAAAGGGCTTCTTTTGAAGTTGAATTTGCAAACTAAGCACACCCTAAGTTTACTAGGGTTTTATGTTGCAACTTTTAAAAAAGATAGTATTTTCTAAAACTCGTTTTCTAAAATTTATGCAAGACTGAGGAAGTGTCAAGAGTTGGATTTAAGAACAGGGTAACATCACTGTATTTGTCATTATTGCTGCATAACAAATTGCTTCAAAACTTAGTGGCTTCAGACAACTGTAAGCATCTAACGTCTCTCACAAAACTCTTGATTGCTTTATCTGGGTAGTTCTAGCTTGGATTATCTCATGACGCTGCAGTCATTTGAAAGCTTGACTGGGACAGGAGGGTTCATTTCCAAGGCCTCAGTTCCTTGACACCTGGGCCTATCTGCCTATCCATATCCTCACCCATCCTGTCCACCCTTATCACTCAGCAGTGGGCTTCCTTCAGAGCCAATGATCCAGAAATAAGGCAGAAGCACAACATCTTTATGATCTAGCTTTGAAAGGTACACAGCATCACTTTCTCAACATCCTACTGACGACGTCGTCCAGCGTTTGTCAGCATGGACGCCTGTGCACGTATGCTTGCTCAGTCACGTCCAGCTCACTGTGACCTGGCAGACTGTAGCCTGGCAGGCTCCTCTCTCCATGGGATTTCCCAGGCAAGGACACTGGAGTGAGCTGCTATTTCTTTCTCCAAGGAATCTTTCTGACCTAGGGATCGAACCCGCCTCTCCTAAGCGTTAGCAGGCATAGTCTTTACTGCTGAGCCACCAGGGAAGCCCCTGTATACTTTGATCCTCCCCAAATTGGAAATCTCCAATAACCCAGGCATTATATTTAGGTGGCTGCCAGCCAAACCTTTTAGGAGAATAACGACCTAGATAAAATGGACCTTTGATACAATCACAGCCCTCACGGACCACCCCTATTATATACAACGCTCTCCCTCCCAGAATGTGATAACCACAGGAGAGGAACTATGTCTTATTCACCTCTGGGTCTCTAGTGCCTAAAGAATGACTAGTATGTAACTGGCATTCACTAATGACTACCGTTAGTAATAATTATTTAATAGCTATTAGCCTGTTGGTTCCCCAGGTCTTTCAGGCTTAATGGAAGTATCACCCTAAACATTAATAAATGAAAATGACTCAAGCTGTCAATCCACTTACAGTAGAACATCTGCACTGAATCCCAGAGACTGCTTATAGGTGTGGTGAAAACAAACTCCATTTCTCCTGAGCGGAAGTCCCTGGAGCCTGACTTGCTGGCTCCTCTCCTAGCCTCCCTTCCCAGCTCCTGTATCAGCAACCCTCTTCCTGCTCAGCTTGCCTGGACTGAATGAATGGGGAACTCTAGAGCATCCCAGGCACTTCCCCAGAGCATCTCTAACACAGATGCCTTGTGCTGCAGTCTTTGGCTGAGGACTCACAGTGTCTAGAGAGAGTTCCACGGAATAACGTGACCCATCAAAGAGCATGAGAGGGAATATTGAGTTTCTCAAGTTCTTTAAAGTTAGTGGGGCCCAGCCATGCTCTCCTTAGTTTTTTTGAGGGAGGTCTGTTACTACTCTCTTCCCGATGGGCCAGCATCAACTCACTCCCGCACTCTGCCTGGATTCCTGTTCCCATAGCCGGTGTCAGTAACGTGCTCATGTGGGCCTCAGTCCTGGGAATCCAAAGCTCTGAACTGAGACCTTACCTTTGGCATGGTCAAAATTTTAGGCTTCATATCTAACTTTCTTCTAAATGGAGGGAAGTGGTGGGTATAAAAGTTTACTCTGTCCCCATAATGAATTAATACCCCACCCCTGCCCCGCCAGCTTCTCTTTGGAAAACACAATCACTCTAGTCAATACTTCTGGGTTTTTTTAATAGCAGTTTTTCATTCTGGTTACGTGTAGATACACATACATACCCTCAAGACTGCTGATTATGTTTCTTTAAGATCTTCTGAGCTATTATATACTGTCATTTTGCCAAACAATTTGTTGTCCATGTAGTGACTTTAGGGGCTTTCAAAGATTGTGTGTTCTCAAAGACTATTTATCAGAGAAGTGGCAGAACTGAGTGAATCCCAGCCATTCTGTGGACAGGTGGGCTGAGAGAGGAGTTGAGAGGGCATTCCTGAGTGATTTGCAACGTCTCAAACAGAAATATAACATCTTCTTTCATCCTCTGCAGAGTCTGGAGCGAAATTCACACCTTTTTTTCCCTTCCCATCACTTCAAATCAAATTCTTGCCCTTAATACTTCCTTTTAGAACTGCACCAAAAAATGATGATGTCTTCTCATGCATATGAATTACCCAAAGTGTGTAAGACTCAACCCCATTGGAGTGTGCTAAAGCCTTAACTCAACGACGTTTAAAGCTGCTAAGCCCTGATTAAGGCAAAGGGGTCTTTTTATTTTATAAGACATGTAGGATGGTTCCCATCACCTTGCACAGATGTGCTGAAATCGATTGTGGGAGGAACTGTAAAGAGAGCATATGCTCCGTGTTTCTGTCCCTGAGCCTGGTAGGATGCTGAATTCTGATGAGAAATTGACGCAGACAGCGGCATCTGTCTCCCTGAAGCACCTGCTTGGACACTGGTCTGGCACCCTTCCTCGCTGTTCATCCTGGGAAGGGGATGCATTTTCAGTCGAAACCTCATATTCAGTCATGGCGTCTTCTACAAACTACACAGACACACAAGTTATTTGCTGGAGAAGCAAAGCATAAAACATGACACTTTATTTTAAACATAGAGGTGGAACAGATTTATCCTCCAAATATTCAAACACTTCATGACCTCTCCTTAGAGAAAAGGCAGTGAAAGTAGCTTCTCCTGTAACAAATTTCCACTAATTCAGCTTTTGCAGAAGCCAAATTTCAGGCTTCATTGCTGAGCTCAGGATATGAATTGAAGATACCACTAGGGGGTGCTCGAGATCAGGAAATCCAGGAACTGTTGGCTGGGGAGAACTCAAAACGCATCCCATTTAACAAACTAAGCATTTCACTTTGTGAGAACTGTACACTGAAATGGCCTGTGTCTTCACTATTTATGCTGCAATGAAATTTTTCTATATGTTCTCGATTTGATACATTTATGTACCCTTGTGATTACATGGAATTTCAATACTGGCTCCAAATTAAAGAACCGAGGTCGTATGATAAACACCAAGTATTTTAAGTACTCTATGTTCATGGACAAAAATCCCACTTGAAGATTTTAGTTCTTTCCCAGGGCAAATTGGAGTTTGCAGACACTGTCTTAACCCAGGTCCTTCCCAAAAGTAGAGCTTGAAAACAAAGACTTGGAGCAAGGATAGCTTATCTGAGAGGTGATCCCAGAAGCAGAGGGGGTTCCCAGGTGGTGGTAGTAGTAAACAACCTGCCTGCCAATGCAGGGGACATAAGAGATGCATGTTCAATCCCTGGATCAGGAAGACTCCCTGGAGAAGGAAATGGCAATCCACTCCAGTATTCTTGCCTGGGAATGAAATTGCTGGTTTGTACAGTAAATCTATTTTTAATTTTTTGAGGAGACACCATACTTTATTTTCAATGGCAACTGTACCATTTTACACCACCATCCACATTGTACAAGGGCTCCAATATTTCCACATCCCTGCCAACAATTGTTCTTTTTTTCTTTCCAGTGGTAGTCATTCTAATAGGTGAGAAGTGGTATCTCATAACGGTTTGATTTGTACTTCCCTCATGATTAGTGATGTTGAGCATCTTTTCATGTGCTTTGGACAATTGTTTGAGTTGTTTCTCTTTGTTGTTGATTTGTAAGAGTTCTTTATATATTCTGGATATTAAACTATTGGGCTTCCCTGGTGGCTTGGAGAGTAAATAATATATCTGCAATGCAAGAGATGTGGGTTTGATCCCTGGGACAGGAAGATCCCCTGGAGAAGAGAATGACTACCCACTCCAGTATGCTTGCCTGGAGAACTCCATGGACAACTCCGGTAAGGGACAGGGAGGCCTGGCGTGCTACAGTCCATGGGGTCACAAAGAGTAGGACACTACTTAGTGACTGAATAACAACAACATTAAACTATTGCTAGCTATATGATTTGCAAATATTTTCTCCTTTCCTCAGGTTATATTTTTAATTTCTTGATAATGTCCTTTAATGCAGAAAAGTTTTAAATTTTGGTGAAGTTCAGTTTATCTTTCCCTTTGTTGCTCATGCTTTTGGCATTGTATCTAAGAATTCGGTGCCAAATTCAAGGTCATAAAGATTTACCCCTATGTTGTCTTCTAAGACATTTATGGTTTTAGGTCTTATGTTCAGGCCATTGATCTGGTTTGAGTCAAAATTTGTAAATTGTATGAGGTAGAGGATCCCTCTTCATTCTTTTGCATGTGGAAACCCAGTTGTCCTAATCACTCCTATTCTGTCCTCCCGCCTGTCTCACTTACACGAGAAGTTCAAGGTGACCACGCAATAGTTATGTTTTGAAGTTCAGTGGAATTTGTGATGTCCCTCAGTAGAAGAGTCCACTTTCCTTCCACTCCCTCCACTCCCATCGAGAACCAAGACTGCTGATTTGCCAGAACCCAACCCAAGTAGGGACAAAAAGCACACATTTCCCAAGTGGGTCACAGAGAGCGATGGGGAAAGGAGCCAGTCCAGCTCTCATTCCTTGGTTCCCACTCCCATATGTTCAGTTGTTGGGAGCATAGGGTCAATACGTGGCAGAGAACACATGCTATAGTCTAGAGGGTAGCACCCCAACTGTACAAGGTACTGTCCCGAAGCTTCGCCTCCACACAGCCCTGAATAGGCCATTCTGATGTTCTCTAAGGCCAGCTGCTTCTGGATGAATCTTGTTGTCATGAACCCATTGTCTACTTCCTTTGCTTTGAATCAAAACAGATCTCTTGGCTTGAGGTAAAGTTGCTTGATCTCATGCCAATCAACTAGGGATGTGTAAGTCCTTGGATAGTTATGCAGGTGAAGGCACTATGGTAGGGAAGGGAATCCTTATCTAGAGTAAGTGTCAGTTCTGGTGAGAACCACTCACTGTGTCCTCTATGGTAGAAGGATCTCAGGTCATTAACTTCTCACCAGTGGCTGCCTGGTCTCCTTAAGAAATGGTGTCATATGAAGGACACAGTATTGGTCTATATTAATGGCAAGTAAGGTATTCAGCATTGGCAGTAGCCAGATTATCCTTAATAAGAGAGAACTCTGATGCTGGGCCCATGCATAGCCTGATATTTGCCACCACAGCTACACCATTCATGGAACTACTTACTGCCCAAGCATGAGGTGACTGATGCTGGCTCTATAGGATGAATCATCTTGTCTACCTAGCTGCTAAATGCCTCCTCTGCAGGAGACGCTTTTTAGGGGGCCTTTACATAAATCCAAAGTTTGGCCCACAGGTGCCCATTTTCCACAGATCAGTATCACTGATTTTCCTTTTGCCTCAGGCTGCAATGCGGCTCAGCACAGCACTGTTACTGATCCTGTCTTTATTTAAAACTTTGATATTTTGCTCATCATGGATTTTTTGCATTAATTTTGACTTTTTAAATATTATATTAACATATTTTTTATCTTGACTACTGATAAATTTTTCACCCAAGATGAGTTCTGCCCTTGTTCCAGCCCTGAGGGCAGCAGTTATTCTTAGCTCAGCTGGGCATGGGGACACCTCTCCCCTTCCCCTGCCCATAAGGCCACGTCTTAGTCCTTTCAGGCTGCTATAACTAGGTGGCTTATAAACAACAAATGTTTATTTCTCACAGTTCCGGAGGCTGGGAAGTCTAGTTTCATGACACCAGCACGTTCAGTGTCTGGTGACAGTGCTCGTCAGGGTTGCAGACCGCCACCTTCTCCCTGTGTTGTCACGTGGGGGAAAGGGCTAGGGATCTCTCAGGGGTCTTTTAGAAAAAGAGCACTGATCTCATTCCAGTGGGCAGGACTATGCTCAGTAAATCTTTAATCCAATTGTCTGCTGATTGGTGGGCTATGCTCCCTCCCTGTTTGTTGTTTGGCTTGAGGTGAGCCGGTTCTGGAGTCTACAGGCTCTATGGTAGGGCTACTGGCAATCTCCAGAAAAGACTTATGCCAACACTCATCTCCCAGGACCGCCGCTGCCAGGGCCTCTGTCCTTGTAAGAGGCCACCACCGATCCACGCCTCCTCAGGAGACTCTGAAAAACCATGGAGAAGGTTCGTAACATTGTACAGGAGGTGGTAACCAAAACTATCCCAAAGAAAAAGAAATGCAAGAAGGCGAAGCAGTTGTCTGAGGAGGCCTTAAAAATAGCTGAGAAAAGAAGAGAAGCAAAAGGCAAAGGAGAAAGGGAAGGATATACCAACTGAATGCAGAGTTTTAAACAATAGCAAGGAGAGATAAGAAAGCCTTCCTAAGTGAACAATGCAAAGAAATAGAGGAAAACAATAGAATGGGAAAGACTAGAGATTTTTTTCAAGAAAGCTGGAGATACCAAGGGAATATTTCATGCAAAGATGGGAACAATAAAGGACAGAAATGGTATGGACCTAATAGAAGCAGAAGAGATTAAGAAGAGGTGGCAAGGATACATGGAAGAACTATACAAAAAAGGTCTTAATGACCTGGATAACCATGATAGTGTGGTCATTCACCTAGAGCCAGACGTCTTGGAGTGTGAGTCAAGTGGACCTTAGGAAGCATTACTACGAACAAAGCTAGTGGAGGTGATGGAATTCCAGCTGAGCTACTTCAAATCCTAAAAGATGATGCTGTTAAAGTGCTGCATTCAACATGCCAGCAAATTTGGAAAAACTCAGCAAGGCCACAGGACTAGAAAAGGTCAGTTTTTATTCCAAACCCAAAGAAGGGCAATGCCAAAGAATGTTCAAACTATCACACAGGTGCACTCATTTCACATGCTAGCAAGGTAGTGCTCAAAATCCTTCAAGCTAGGCTTCAATAGTACATGAACCAAGAACTTCCAGATGTACAAGCTGAATTCAGAAAAGGCAGAGGAACCAGAGATCAAACTGTCAACATACGCTGGATCATAGAAAAAGCAAAGGAAATCCAAAAAACATCTTCTGCTTCATTGACTATGATAAACCCTTTGACTGTATGGATCACAACAAACTGTGGAAAATTCTTCAAGAGATGGGAATACCAGACCACTTTACCTGTCTCTTGAGAAACCTGTATGTAGGTCAAGAAGCAATAGTTAGAAATGGACGTGGAACAACTGACTGGTTTAAAATTAGGAAAGGAGTATGTCAAGGCTGTATATTGTCACTCTGCTTATTTAAGTTATATGCAGAGTACATCATGAGAAATGCCAGGCTGGATGAGTCACAAGCTGGAATCAAGATTGCTGGGAGAAATATCAACAACCTCAGATATGCAGATGATACCATTCTAATGGCAGAAAGTGAAGAAAACTAAAGAATCTCTTGATGAAGGTGAAAAAACTGGCTTAAAACTCAACAGTAAAAAAAAAAAAAAGGCTATGACATCTGGTCTCATCACTTCATGGCAAATACATGGGGTAAAAGTGGAAAAAGTAGCATATTTATTTTTTTGGTCTCTAAAATCACTGCAGACTATGACTGTAGCCATGAAATTAAAAGACATTTGCTCCATGGAAGGAAATCTGTGACCAACCTAGACAATGTATTCAAAAGCAGAGACATCACTTTGCCACACTGAATATTCATTGGAAGGACTGATGCTGAAGTTGAAGCTCCAATACTTTGGCCACCTGATGCAAAGAGCTGACTCAGTGGAAAAGACCCTGGAGCTGGGAAAGATTGAGGGCAGGAGGAAAAGGGTGCGACAGAGGCTGAGGTGGTTGGATGGACATGAGTTTGAGCAAACTGCGGAAGACAGTGAAGGACAGGGAAGCCTGGTGTGCTGCAGTCCATGAGGTTGCAAAGAGTTGGTCACGAGTTAGCAGCTGAACAACAAGCAACAAATCTCATTCTAGAGGTTTGTTGGGCTCCACCCTCATGATTTAACCACCTCCAGAAGGCCCCAGCTAATAACACCATCACTTTTAGGCATTAGGATTTCAATGTGTGGATTTGGGAGGACACAGATATTCAGAACATAGCAGGCCCTGAGTGTGAGCATAGGGAGAAGTGTCACAGCAAAGATCAATGATCATGAGGGTCTAGGCCACCTGTTCATGTAACTTGTATGTATGTTCCCAGTGGACTTCCCTGGAAGAAAAGAAAAAAAATTTTATTTAGTTGCTCAGTGTCCAACTCTTTGCAACCCCATGAAAGTAGCCTGCAGGTTCCTCTGTCCATGGGATTCTCCAGGCAAGAATACTGGAGCGTGTGCTGCTCCTAAAGTCACAGGGGCTGGGTGCACCAAGCACTGTGTTTCTTTCTTGGTAGTAGACGACACAACATTTCTGCTACATGTGCTTTACCTTGGAAGGGACATCTGGCTTGTTCCAGACCAGTGGGACCTCTAAAAACCTTGCCAATGTGGATGCACCCTGAATGCTTCTAGACTTACTTTCTACCCTTGGCATGTAAGTGGCTTCTCACTAGGACCTCCAGTGCTTGCTGCTCTGCTTGGCACTCAGCGTTTCCTCTTGCTATTCAGACTATACTGCAATGAAGAGCACGCAAGTGTTATTTTATACATGACATTTTGATTCTTGGTTTAAATAGTCGTTTTAAGGAAAAAGTCTATGTAGGAATCCTTTCTGCCCCCCTCACTATGCCCCCCCTCACCCCACCACTGACACAGAGTTCCAGGCACATGGCAAGGGGTCAGTAAATGTTGGATGGATGGATAGATGAACATATGAATGAATCCCATCTCCTTCGAACTCTTCCCAAGACATCAGTCAAGTTGCCACGTAAAGTAGATTCCCACAGGGTAAGAACAGCGACTCACGGTGAAGTCTGAATAAGACCCATAGATTAGATTGTAGTACCAAATCAGTGGTTATTTCCTGATTTTGATAAATGAACTGTGGTTGTGGGAAATAAGGGCTTCCCTGGTCGCTCGGACGCTAAGGAACCTGACTGCAAAGCAGGAGACCCGGGTTCAACCCCTGGATTGGGAAGATCCCCTGGAGAAGGGAATAGCTACCCGTTCCAATATTCTTGTCTGGAGAATTCCATGTTTTTAGGAAATATACACAGAAATATTAAAGAAGAAAGGGAATTACATCTGCAACTTATTCTCAAGTGTTTCAGGAAGGAAATTTTCTATTTATCTATCAGGAGAGAATGTTTTGTTCCAAAACAGTTTGGAAGTATTAAAACATTTGGAGAATCTGAGTGAAGGATATATAGGAATTCTTTGTTTTATTTTTGCAATTTTTATGTAAGTTTGAGATAATTTAAAAATAAAAGCTAGAAATTAATACATTAATAATTTTAATTAGCAATGTAACCATTTATAGTTTTATTAAAATCAGAAACAAAAACTAAATCCAACAACAGCAAAGAACGCACCCTTGAAGGTTGATATAGAACATCTTCATTCGCTGAGAGCTAGAAGCTAGAAGTGGGCAAAAAGGCCAAAAAGAATCCACTTAAAGTGAATACAAAACATGATTTGGTTATTATCTTCAAAATTAAACCTATCAACTATTGAAAATAAGTTTATTTTCAATATTTTCCTTAAATTAAAATCTAAATTATACCTCCATTCTGCTCTAAATTTTAAGACAAAGAATGAATCAACTATGATTTTTTATTTCTTATTTATAACTGCATTTTATTTATCTTGCTATATATTTATCGCATATACTATTTACAACTTTTATATTTTTATTTCTGTTTCATTTTTAAGAGTAGATATGTGAGGCTTCAACTATTTGACATACAAATAATTCTCTTTTGAACTCCTATCACATCAGCATCCTTCTTTTGATCCTTATCTGGTCTAACTTAGCCAAATGCTCAAAGGCTTTTCACATGACTCCAGACTCTCCCTACCATCATTTTCATCAACTTCATGAAATCCTTCATCTTTGTCAGAATTTCCAGTCTCACTTCCTAAATTATTTGCATCCCATGTTAATTTTATTGGTGCACATTTAGAACATGCTACAGTCAGACCAAGATGCTGACATGTGGCAGGGACTGTGGTGTTAAGTAAAAAAGAAGTTTGAGTGGGGTGTGTGTGTGTGTGTGTGTGTTCTGTTCCCTTGTAGCACGTATCTGCAGAACTCTGGGGTCAGGAGGGCTCTCTCTGAGCAGATCGAGCCTCAGGGCTGTGGAAGAGTGGAAGGGACGTTTCTTCTGAGGAGGCAGTAGGAAGCTTAGCATTCACCCTGTTTCCTTGTAATTCTAACTGGAATGAGGGACCCTTAGGTCTGATGGCTTCTGTTTTCTGCTGGAGGCGATAGGGGAGCGAAGTGGAGGCTATCGTAAAAGGCGAGTGGCTTCTCTGATCTGACAGCTCTAATTGTGTAGTTCAAAACCCTCCTAATTGGTTCCTGGGAATTCCTCAATTTTTAACACTCAAAACAAGTTGTACTAAGTGAAGGCTGGGGCTCTTTAAAAGGTGGTTTTTAAAAGGGAGGCCGCAGAGGGATGAGTAGCTAGAGCACAGAGGATTTTGAGGACAGTGAAAATACTCTGTGTGATACTCGAATGGTAGATACGTGTTACCGTACATTTGTCAAAATCCTCGGAATGTACAACACCAAGGGTAAACCCTAATATAAACTGTGAACTCTGGGTGATAGTGATGTTGAAAGGACCACACTGCTGTTGGTGCTGATGAAGGGAATGGCTATGCACATGCGGGTGCATGGGGTACGTGCTTCACTCAATTTTGTTGTGAACCTAAAAATGCTCTAAAAGAATTGTCTTGGAAAATGGAAGCATATTTTAAAGTTATTTCAGTGTTCGAAATTGGAGATAATCAACAGAGCCACCTCTTACTGTGAGTTTGCCAGCTCTGGGCTGTGAGCATTGTCTGTGATTACTTCTCTATGCCATCTCATCTTATGAAAGGAAAAAGTAAAATTACTTTATTTTACCAAGTACTGCCTTCAGCCATTTGATGTGGAGTTTCTCTTTCCAATCCCTTGGGGGTATTGCTACATTGGGCAATTTGTCAACATCACCCTGGCCCCTTCTGTACTTAAAGACTCCCTCTGAGGGGTAACCTAGGATACTTTCTGCCCCATCAAGGTCTGTCTTCTATCTACACATCCATCCCAGGCCCCTTGCCCTCATCATCGTCCATGTCCCTTTCCCTGGTGCCTGGGGACTTGCTGAGGTCCCCATCCTCAGAGGGCAACAGGGGACTGCTGTGGGCATGTGACCCCGTCTTTCTTTGCAGACTTCCTCCACTGCTCAGGACACACCAGCATCCTCCACCTTTAGACAAAGATTGCGCTCCATCTCTGTGTCCATGTCCACAGACACCCCTGGCTCCCAGGAGCACACACCAAGCCCTCAGAGGGGATGTCAGCTCACTTCCTCTGCTGGACACACAGTCTTGAACTCAGCCAGCGCTCAGTGGAAACAAGGTGGGGGCCCCCTTTTCCTGCCAGCATCCTGATCCCTACATGGAACACACTCTGCTGGAGTTTGGGAGGGATGGGTGAAGCATCTCCCTCTGCCTCCTCCCACCAGAAGGGGGGAGCTTTACCCTCTCACCAGGGTCTCACTGATGACTCACTGAAGTCTCACTGATGACTCCTGAGCTCAGCACCTGACATATGAGCCTGGGGCTTACAGCACAGGGCCAAGATCCCAACTGGGCAGCAGGGAAAGAGCCATCTCACAGATCAGAGTCCTTGAGTGGTCAGTGCCCTTTTTCCTGGACAGAGACTTGCCTGGAGGCCAAATCTTCTTCTTTACCTTTTGAACAACGAGACCTTCATGTAACAGGATGCTTAATGGCTTCTACCATGTCCGCATGGCCCCCAGTGACACTAGAAATTGTCCTACATGCAATGACTAATGTGACTACAGTCGACATTGTCTGCTCTGGCTCTGGGGCCACCCTCTTCTGTGCCCCGGGGCTGACTGGCCCCTCTTCCCTTTTTACCCTAAGCAGCTGAACAGGTGGCTAGGAGGGAAGTCCTCTCACCAGAAGCCTGCTGCACCCTGGTTACAGATGCCTTCTCAAGGGCAGGCTTTTGTTGCTTGTTTTGAGAACTTGGAAGTTGCTGTTCAAAGCCCAGGAGAACAGGCAGGAAGCATGCTCCTGCTGCCTCCCCTTGCTCCTTGAACAGAGGCAAAGACTAAGCTCGGGTGGGCAGGACTTCTCTGGTCACCGGCTAGAGGAGCTGCTGTAGTGAGGTGTCACTGAGGCCAGTTTCTTGTCACCTGCTTGCCTCCCCCTCCCCACCCAGGTGCAGACCCCAAGGTGAAGGCTAGAGAAGGCACCACTGGGGACCTGGGTGAATCATGACAAGGGCCAGCCCTGTCATTAGGCCAGCTTTCCTAATACATGCTCAGGGGCAAAGATCTCGGTCTCCTTTCATTATTTTGCTTTAAAGTAACGGAGATCAACTTTAGACTATAAGCAGTTACTAGAGGAATACCTTTTGATCAAGATAGCACCGTCAACCCCTAGTTGCGTCTGATGTGTTGCCCCAAACCCCACCGTTTTGCAAGTCCTTTCTTGTGAAGATCTGATAGCTCCCTACAGTCCTGTAGATGTGACCTGAAGGAGGTAGCACGGTCACCCAAAGGGCCCCTGACAGCCCATGAGCCTGGATTGTTTACTTGACTAGATGCCTGTCTCTAGATGCCTTGCCTGTCTAATCCTAAAGGTGCTGGACATAAGAAAGGTGCTTTCCATAGTGTGGGAAGAGGTGGGGAACCATCCGTAAGCGGCAGCTGCCCAGGGAGGACAGGGCCTCCAAGCCCAAGGAGGGAGCTCTCCAAGAACCCGTGTGCAGGGTTGCCTACTGTGGTTGGAGAGGTGAGGACCGGGATCAGTGAAGGTCAGGAAGGACAAGGCCTCGTTCATTCGTTTCTTCAGCAACATTCCTTGTTACCAGCTGTGTGACTGTAGCAAGTCTCTCAAACACTGTACCTCAGGCTCCCAAGGTCCAGGCAGAGTCAGGGCAGCTGGGACCAGACAGTGGGCTGGGCTAGCAGGGCCTTCTGGGCCCAACAGGGTTGGGGCTGTGCTGTGCAAAGTCACTCAGTCATGTCCGACTCTTTGCAACCCCATGGACCATAGCCCACCAGGCTCCTCTGTCCATAGGGATTCTCCAGGCAAGAATACCGGAGTGGGTTGCCATACCCTCCTCCAGGGGATCTTCCCAACCCTGGGATCGAACCCAGGTCTCCCATATTGCAGGTGGATTCTTTACCATCTGAGCCACCAGAGAAACCCAGGGTTGGGGCTTGGGCCTACAAAAAACTGATCAGATAGACTTTTAAAACATGGCCCAGCTGTGTGAGGAGCAGGAACTGCGAGGAGTAAAGGACTGGGGCGAGTATTATGGATTGAGTGATTGTATTTCCCCTAGATTCACTGGTTTAGGTCTCAGCATGGTGGTATTAGGAGGCTGGGCCTTTGTGGGGGTGATGGGGTTAGAGGAGGTCATGAGGGTGGGGCCCTTGTGATGGGGTTTGTGCTCTTGTAAGAAGAGGGAGAGACATGCTCTCTCTCTCTCTTTCTCTGCCTTCCTTTCTCTCTCAGCTACGTGAGCAAGAAGGTGGTGTCTGCAAGCCAGAAAGACAGTCCTCAGCAGAACCTCACCTTGGCATCCTGATCTCAGACTTCCAGCCTCCAGAACTGCAAGAAGTACAATTCCGCCCTTTGAGACCCCAGCCTGCGGTGTGGTGTTGCGGGAGCTGACTGAGACGGGAGGCTGGGGGTCTGGTCGAGTGAGAGATGAGAGAGGCTTGGGGCACAGTGGCTGCAGGGTGGGGAGAAGAGCAGATGGGGTACAGGACACATGCTGTAGGGTGTACCCACCTGGTGATGGTTTGGATGAGGGGAGGGGAGGAAAGGGGCCTCAGGAGTGACCCCTGGGTCTGGGCTGGGGCTGTAGGGGAGTGGACATGCCATGTTCTGGGGAGGGCATCAGGGGCCAGGGGATCTGTTGTGCAGGGTTTGGCTTGGGAGCAAGGAGGGGTCTGAGAGGCAGGGGGCTGTCAGGGGAGTGGAGAGTCACTGAGGCTGCACAGAGGCTCTCCAGGAGAACGCAGCAGTCAATCACCACGGTAAGGCATTACCTCTCAGCCTGCTTGTTCAGTGCATTTCCCCTACCTGCCTTCCGCCTGATCTGCGTGGCTGCCCCACCTGTGAGGAGGGGCTTCGACTTTGAGCCATCGCTCGCAACTCCACAGATGCAGGCTGCATCCTCGAGGCTTTCCTCAGCGCCCCCAGTTCTTCACTCTGCATTCCCAGCCCCCCGCCCCCATCTTCTGGCCGACACAAGAGCTGAGTGTGTTCTTGTCTGTTTCCCCAGGAGGTGAGGTTCTCACAACCCAGGGGCCATGCTCTGAACAGAGGGTTTTGCCTCTGAACAAAGGGTCAGGCACCCGGTAAGAGAGTGAGGAAATTTACTGAATGACTATGTGAATGCATGCCGTCAGCACACGAGATGGGCAGATGGGGCTAAGTCACCTGAAACATCCCCAGCCAGTCAGAACAGCCCCACCAGGCAATGCTTTCTGCCTTTGAAGGTGGTGAGCAGCCTCTCAGAGTTGGGAAATGAGTGAGGAGATTCTTTCAATGGAGGGAGGTTAGATTGCACAGGCCTTCCCACTCTTGGGCCTCCTTGCATAAGAACAAAGCAAGAACAATGATGGTGGAAAGCTGAAGGATTCACGGACATAATTCCAAAGTTTGGCACTTAATCTGAAAATATTTGCCAACCTATTATGAATAACAATGTTTGCAGCTTAAGGTGCTTACCCTCCACGCTCCAGAGTGGGAATATGAGCCTCTACCCAGACAAAGATGTGCTCGTTGCCATCAGCGCAAATTGACACGGGGTGGCAGTAGGTGTGCTGATTGGTGGTGTCTCAGTCCCACTGCCTCCCCCGGGGCCACTCTGAGAACCTGGCTGACAAAGACAATAGGATGCAGGTACAGGAAGACTCACAGGCCAGAGGGCCTGGTGGGCCTGGCTGTAGGGTGCTTTCTAGGCCCCCAGCTCTTCCTCATGCCAGCCCACACATATCCTTTTCATTGTCAGGTCTCTGGATCTTGGGAACCTAGAGGTCAGGACATCTTCACAGCCACATCCAGGGTCTAGCAAGGCTCTGTGGGGAAGCGATCACGACTGCTGGCTAACATGGGTGACCAAGGTCATCAGAGCTCTTGGGTACAATCACTCCACATATCTGTGGAGTTGGGGGGTCTCTCCTATGCAGCTCTGTGTCCAAAGGACATGTCTGCACAGGACATGGGACAACGGCCTTTGGCAGCACGTGGCAGAACTTGCTTGAGCGTGGTAGGAGGCTCACTGTCCTAAAGGACTGAGGCCCAAGCTGGGCTGCCTCAGGGCCTCGCCCCTTCCTCTGGACGCCGACCCCACGTGTCACAGCCCCTGTTCCGCCCCCAATGCCCAGGACAGGCAGAAGCCAGAGCCTCTTCCTGTGGCTGCAGTTCAGATCCTGGAGGCTCCCCTCTCTTGGGCCCAGTTTGTGGCACCTCTAAACCTTCACTGTGGCTGGGGAGGGCACGGAATGTGACAGCTGGCCCCCAGGGCAAGGTCTGGGAGTGGGAAGAAGGCTTCCTTCCCCAGGAAAGCTGGGGTGCTCTCATCAGAAAGAGCAACAGAGGCCAGGTGGCAAACGTGCTCCATGAGGGGAGGAGAAGGAAGAGAAGGCTGGCTGCCTCGCCCAGGTCAACCAGCTAGCTAGGAGTCCAGGGCTGGCCCACCCGTCAAAGGACAGGCACAGGCAGCCACGTGGACAAAGGCACAGAGCGAGAGAGGCCCGAGCGCTCGGAGCCCAGAGAAGGAGAGAGGTGAGGCAACCACAATGAATATGCGTCTTAAAAACTACCCTCGACTCAACCCTTATCCTTCAATCAACTAGATTTTTTTTTTTTTTTTTATGAGAGTAATCTAGGGAAAGCATCTCTGGGGGTGGGGCTGGGAGGGGCATGTAACTGTGTAACTGTCCAGTCCCATGGCCTGGAGGCTTGGTGTCTTGGCTCAGCTGCAGGCTCAGCGTGGCCCATCTCTAGAGCAAGTCTCTCGTTCACCCTGCCCATTCCACAGACAGGGACCGGCTTTCTGCTGTAGGTGCCAGGTCCTATGCTTACCGTTGTTCTGAGCAGCAACTACAGGGAAAGGTCCTTGCTGTCACAGAACCCAGCTTCTGCTCGGGAGAAGAGACGACAGGAAGAAAAATGGTAATCCAGATGATGATACAGGCAGGGAAGAAAAGAAAATAAGGAGAGAGAGCAAGGCACTTAGAGGCAGGAGGTCTGGGAGGGCCTCTCTGAAGAGAGAACATCTGTACCCGGCACCAGATGACAACAAGGAGCCAAGAAAGGATCTGGGAAGAGGGAGCAGCCAGAGTGAAAGCCCCTCAGACAGAGGCACTGGGCTGGAAGGTGGCATTCTGGGGTGGCCCCTGCTGGGTCGCTCTCAAGGACCTCTCTGGCCTTTGACTGACCACGCTGATGGGCTCCCTGAGCACGTGGGGCACCCAGACCCGCACGTGGTGGTGGTGGGGGCGGTCCGAGACAGAGGCTGGGCCAGCTCCCCCAGTACTGTCCTAAGAACACATACACAATCATTTCCGTCGTTGTTCCTCAAACAAGAAAGTAGATGTGTAAGGCAGACAAACAATAAACCACTGCAGAGTTGTCAAGTTGGCGAAGTTTGTCGTTTCTTACCCAGTACATGTCCTTTAAATCCTCGGCAGGCAGGGCAGGAGCCTGGGAGCCTCGTCGGTTCTCTGATTTTAGGAAAGAATCTGACCACTCCAGGCTCATCAATGGGCTTGAAAGTGACCTCTGGTCAGGCCAGCGGTGGGGTGGGGGGTGGGAAGTGACCATACTGATGTTTTCCATGTGTTGTTGGTAAATGTAACCTGTCTGATGTTTTGATGCACACGTGGAACAAGACCGCTGAAAGCTTTAAAGCACAGCACAACCATGCTTCCTAAGGGAGAGAAGGAGAGAGAGAAAAAAAAAATTAGAAGCAGTCTTCTGAAAATGAAGAGGCCTCCAAGAAAGCCTAGAAATGAAGAGGTACTATGATGGAACAGGCTGGAGGGTGGATTTTAAGACATTGGTTGGTAGGCAAGCAGGGAAGGGCCTGGGGGTCACAGAGCCTTGTCCAGGCCACTGACATCTGCTTCCTGGCCTCTGCTCACCGCCACAACACTGAAGGTCGTGCCCACATACAAGACTGCCTTCTGCTCAGAGAAGGCTTGGACTTGTTCTCAGGGCCCTCCCAGCCTGCTCACCTGCCCAGGAAACCAGCTGTCCCGTTACCTAAGGAGTCACCAGGCACAAGATCCCAAGGCTCTGGAACATGCGCAGAGGTTGCGGCGATGAAGGTAGAAGTGTAGAGGGATGCAGCAGGCTGCTGAGCCTTGTCCCGGGTCATCTGGAAGAGATGTGGAGCCTAGCCCTGGTCAGCAGCATCTGCAGTCTTCAGGGCAGAGCCAGGCAGCTGGGCCAAGGCCACTTTGCAGGTGTCTTACACAGCTCTTAGCATGCCCCTGTGAAGCGGGCATGCCGCTCTGTGCCCTGCCTGTCTCACTGGGTCTACCCGTCACTCAACATTCACCAAAGAACACCTACCATGTGCCCAGCCTCAAGGTCGTGGGAAAAATGGGTGGATGAATGCTTCGAAGAGGCACTGCGGCCTCCCCAGCAGTTGACAGAAACTGACTTGCAACAGTGTTCGTCCTTTCTCACTGTTGGTCTGTCCATTTCCCCCAGGACATGGACCTCACTTTATGGGTAGCGGCTGAGCACAGTTTGAAAAAACCGTATCACCCCCAAGCCAGCACAGGGCCTGTCACAAGCTTAAGCATGTATTTCTTTTATAAAGGATGTCAGTGTTTCGGGAATGTGAAGGTGTGAGGAGCAGGCACGGGGCCTGTGTTCCTAGGGGAGATCCAGGAGTTCAAGAGGAAACTGAGGCTCTGATGTGTCACCAGGCTCTTCATGATGAGATGGGCTGGGTCATTGTGTTTGGCCCAGCAAATGGGTCTCCTCTGCTCACCAGCTTCTGCTGGGCAGAGCCTCAAAAAAAACAGGAGACCTCACAGGTCTTTCTGGAGTCCAAATATACTCCAAGGCTCCCTCACCTTTCCATATCTAGAAAGGCTTGGTTCCTGATGGTGATGGCCCAGCCTTGTCCACTTTCCCCCAGGCAAGTTCCAGGCCATAGTCATTCACGTAGCTCTCAGCCCCATCCCTGCAGACTGAGTTCCTATTTCCTAGGAGGTCACTGGATCTCTGGCCTCCGTCCCAGCTCACTACCCTCCAAAGCAAAGACAGAGAAATAGCGGGTGTTAGAAGGCAGTGAGCTGTTCCTGGGGTGCTTTTTGCCCCTGTAGCCTTCTCCTGGTGGGTTTGGGCAACCTGGGCTGGGAGGTTGGGGGTTGGGGGAGCAGTGAGCTCACCTGGCTTGTCTGTGTGGGGGTGGGACCTGCATTGCACACTCTGGTCAGGGGCCCCTCCGATTTCTGTTCTGTGTTTTTACATCCTGATTATTTCATATACGGCCTTCTGATGGACTCATTTACTGGGAAGCTAAAGATACTCTTAAATGCCTAAAAATAAACCTGAGCTGCTAAAAATTCAGCATTTCTCTCCCTCGCCTCCACCAGCTGGGCCTGTCTGCTTTCACTCCAACACCATCAGAAGCTACAAACAAGATTTACAAAAGTGAACAAGTTTACATGGGCTTGATTAGCAGATTCTCTTTTATCTTCAATTTGCCAAAACATTTTAGAGATGTTATTACTGAGACTCACTCTTTCTCTCCCTTCTTTCCTTTCTCCCTTCTTTTCTCTTCCTTCCTTCCCCCTTTCCCCTAACCACTTCAGTTTTGTGACTTGTGCTCTTTTATTTTGATATGCGGGGTAAGTTTTATATAAATTCAGACTTCCAAAATTCCCTTGCTCTAGTCAGCTGCACCTCCTTTTCTTATTTCAATTATTTTAAGAGACTCTTCTTATGAATACTGTGCTGATCGCCTGAAGGCCAGTTAAGAATAAACCTGCTAAAGCAATAAATTACACTCACCCTCATTTCCAGAGAAACCCTTTTACATAAATATCTGCCATAGAAATAAATCAGATAAATTAATAAGGACTCCCTCCTCCCCCCAAACCAAACAGTGAACAGTAATGGTTATCAGACCAGTTAAAAGAATAAACCTATTAAATAAATAAATTTGCTCTACACCAATTTATGTCACCAATGTACTTAAGGGGAAACCTTTTAAAGGAATAGATTTACAGTGCACACACACAGATCTCCACTGGGTATGTGTAATTACGCATAAGAAAGGCATTACTTTTAAAGTGGATGAATGGGCCATACTTTTTTGATTTACTGTTAGAAACAGAAAAATGGTAATGGCATGAAATAAGCGTTTGCAAACCCATTTCGGAAGACAGGAAATGCTTGATTTACCTAGGGTACCCATCATGTTCTGTATTTCAGATCGAAGTAGATAAATGGCAAGGCAAATGGATATTTGGGGGGAAATCTATAGCCTTTCTGTCAACTCGGCAAGTTAAACGTTTGGAATAAAAATGCAGAGAGTGTCTATGTGTGAGGAAGAAGCCGTGATTCATCAGCAATCTGGCAAATGGAAGCGGGCAGTGCTTACCTGGGAAGGTGAGGACTTCTCGCACGGGAGGGGTCTCAGGCCTTTTCCAATCCCCGATGTCTTCAGCTATGAAATCTTGTGTCTAACTCATCCCACCTTCCCTCCTGGCCACCTGAACACGGCCCCCAGTGCTGTGCCTGCTCTGATCTCTTTCTTGCACTTAAAAACTCTGCCTGTGCCTGCACCGCATCTGAAGAAGGGATGGACATACTGTGCCGTAACTGGGCATTGTTTTCAGGGAGCCCACATGGAGCTATGGGCCTCACTGATCAATGCCATGCACAAACTTTTATTGAATGCCAACTGCGAACATTTACCTGTGTCAGTTGCTGCTTACAAACTCCTATATGATTTCTGTATTTCATACAACTCATTATTTCCCAAGGCAGAAATCAGTTTTCTAGAAACTAGCCCAGGACCTCAGGAACCATGTCTACACTCAAACAGAGGGTTGAAACTAAAGTCCAAATCCTAAATATTTCCTAAATAGCAGCCCTCTCTTCCTGAATTACACAAGTCACTTCAGGAATTATTTCCTCTGTTTGTTTTACCCTTTGGCTCACAGCCGCAGAGGAAGACCTTCAGGCTGGGCAGGATGGAGGCCCTCATTTCAGTCTCAGCTTGGCTAGTCACTAGTTGATCAAAGTCTCTCTGAGCCTCAGTTTTCACATCTCCAAAAGTAGTATAACCCCTGCACAGCCTCTTGGGTTTAAATGGAATCAGGATTAAATGAATTTACCATGTTGGGCAGGCAGTAAATGGTGACAATATCTGTTTGTTGGTTTTCATCATCAAAGAGACAAAAAGTATGACCAGGTGACAGGCCTAGCTCTGTCTTGGGTGCTCAGATGGCCAAGAGATCTAGCCCCCAGGCTGTCTCAAGGAGGGCACACTAATTCTCACACACAAGAAAGAGGAGACACACGGTGGTATTGTTAGTACCAGGGCAGCTCAGAGAGAAGGGTGGAGTTGAGTCAGCGAGGGCAGAGAGAGGAGGGCATTCCAGGCAGCGGGTAGAGCCGGGCAAAGGCAGCTGGGAAGGAGCAAGGGAAGGAGCAAAGGATGGAGGGTGTCTGGAGGTGAAGCCCCAGCTTGTCAGGGAGCCTCAGGGCTTTGGCTCAGAAGATGCTCTTGAAAGAGTTAACACGAGCCCTCTCTCAGCCACCAGAGGAAGCTTGGCCTCTTCCAACTTGGCCACTTCCATCGAGCAGTCAGATCAGCTGCCTCCCCTCTTCTCTCCCTGCCCTGGGACCAACCTGTGTGAAGGTTTTCCCTCACTGGGCTGGAGCCTGCCCTGGTTTTGCCTGCAGGATTCAACCCCCAGGCAGGTGCCCCACTCCTGCTCAGGGTCGGTGGTCCAGGCTGGGGGGGGTCCTGCCTGCCCACAACCCCATGGAAGGGCGTGCTGAGAGCATGAGAGGGTTCAGGAGCTGACAGATTTACACAGTCAGATGCACTAAGATCTTTTGACTGGCTTAAGAATAAATATGGCCCAACACATTGTCGTTTTTATGGATATTTACAACCAAGGCACTTTGTAAACCCAAGATCTAATATTTCCCAGAGGAAATCTGGCTCTCGATTCTTGATAAATTATTGGAAATTCAAGCCAGCCCCAGCCCAGGAGTTTCTCTAATATTTTTGGCTCCACCAGTGAGGCCTAAGACCAACTTAGGCTTGTCTGGGGCTGAACCAGTGGAGGGGATGAGCAGCCTCGAGGCACCTAGATGGTAACTCCAGTGGTAATAATCACAGCTCTCCTGTAGCAATTATTAAGCCCCAAGCATTCTTCTAAGTCCTTCTTCAAGTCTTAACTCATTTAACTGTCACAACAAACTATGTTGTAGGTGCTGGTATCATCCTCATTTCACAGATGAGGAAACCGAGGCAGTAGGTTACAGTAAGATTCAGGGAGAGCATCTCAAGGGTAAACAGGAATGCAAGTTCAGTGTATTGGTGGGTATGCTTTCTGTTGTAAGTTATAAAGCCCAAATAAAACTGATATTTAAGCAAAAGAAAGAAACATATTAGCTCTTGTAAATAAATGCTTAAGGAAGTTTGCCTTCAGGCAGTTCAGGGCGGGAGCTCCACTAATGTCATCAAGTTTCCTAATGCCTCTGGCTCCCTGTATGCAGGTCAAGAAACAACAGTTGGAACCAAACATGGAACAACAGACCAGTTCAAAATTGGGAAAGGAGTATGACAAGGCTGTATATTGTCATCCTGCTCACTTATATGCAGAATATTTCATGCAAAATGCTGGGAGGGGTGAATCACAAGCTGGAATCAAGATTTCTGGGAGAAATATCAATACCTCAGATATGCAGATGATATCACTCTAATGGCAGAAAGTAAAGAGGAACTAAAGAGCCTCTTGATGAGGGTGAAAGAGGTGAGTGAGAAAGCTGGCTTAAAACCCAACATTCAAAAAACAAAGATCATGGCATCCGGTCCCATCACTTCATGGCAAATAGATGGGGAAAAAGTGGAGGCAGCCAGAGACTTTATTTTTTGGGGCTCCAAAATCACTGCAGATGGTGACTAATGCCATGAAATTAAAAGACACTTGCTCCTTGGAAGAAAAGCTATGACAAACCTAGACAGCATATTAAAAAGCAGAAACATCATTTTGCCAGCAAAGGTCCATAGAGTCAAAGCTATGGTTTTTCTAATAGTCTGTAGGGATGTGAGAATTGTACCATAAAAAAGGCTGAGTGTCAAAGAATTGATACTTTCAAATTGTGGTACTGGAGAAGATTCTTGAGAGTCCCTTGGACTGCAAGGAGATCAAACCAGTCAATCCTAAAGGAAATCAACCCTGTATATTCATTGGAAGGACTGATGCTCAAGTTGAAGCTCCAATACTTTAGCCACCTGATGCAAAGAATTGACTCACTGGAAAAGATCCCAATGTTGGGCAAGACTGAAGGCAAAAGGAGAAGAGGGCAGCAGAGGACTGAGATGGTTAGACAGCATCACTGACTCAATGGACATGAATCTGAGCAAACTGCGTGAGATAGTGAAGGACAGGGAAGCCTGGGGGGCTGCAGTCCATGGGGTCTCAAAGAGTCGGACATGACTTAGTGACTGAATGACAACAACAACAACAACCCAGGTTCCCTCTGCTCACCTGGCCATTCTCACACTGGCTGTCCATCTTGCTATAGGGGCCTCGGACTTTAAAATCCCCTCCCATTCAAATGGAGCAGGAAGGGGAAGTGAGGATCTTGTTGTGGGAGGATGGCGTGGACCCTGGGGCTGCCCACACCAGCAGATGTCCACTTGCCAGGCCCAGAGTGGAGTCACCATCACAGGAGGCCTGCCATTGTCCCAGCAGTGCAGTCACCTCCAGCACAGGGACAGGGCTGGGGTGCTGTGACCCGGGTGTCTGCCCCCTTCCCCAGTTCAGAGGCCCCTTTCCCAGAGTGGGCCAGACCAGCCTCTTGTTCACTGCCTGAGCTCCTGGGGAAGGTGAGGCAGGCACTCTTGAGACCAAGATGCCTCCGGCAGCCAGCCTGCTCCATAGCCATGCACAGAAGGCGTCTGTGGGGCTGTGGGGGTAGATAGGAGGTGTTCTCTCAGTTCTGTAGCCATCTGGCTGCGAGGCCTTCAGCAAAGGGATTATTGTCAGATTTCTTTGGTTATAAACTCTTTCTCACCCACTTAACATGTTGAAATCAGAGTGCACCTTAAGATCCATGTGTGCCTGGTTTTATGTCTTTTATTCTCCCAAATCTGGTGCTGTCAATGGACTGTTTCACAGCTCATGACACAAAATGTCACTTCAAGTCCAGATGCCACACAGAGGAGGGAGATGGATGCAAGTGGAGCTGGAAAGAGCAGGGAAGGGGCAACCAACGCCCACATGATGGGGCTTGGCCCGCAGGAGGCCAGGGCCACTTTGAGGCCATGTAGGGCAGGCTCAGGCCAGGGCTGGCATCACGGGTGCCTGGTTCCCTTAAGCCCCCGGGGTTTGCTCCATGAACACAGCGAGGACAGCCGTCCCTGGCGCACTGGCCGCCCAGCGGCTCACTGCCCACCATCCCGGCTGTGCAGAGCAGGCGCTTCCTCCCCTTCAGGGCCGTTCCAGAGAACAACAATCCAAAACAAACAGCCAAACTCAGCAAACATACTTTTTTGACAGCTTGAACATTAAAAAGGAAAAAAAAAAAAAAGCCAACAAATGTTCAACAAAGCAAAGTGCTCTCCCCCACAGCACTCAGGATGGGGACTCCGTGTCTCGCTGGCGGGTCCTTCAAGGCCCTGGATGTGTGGTGGTGGCCTGGCAGGCCTGGCTCCCGGGTGTCTGACACCGGGGCCCTGCCCTTCCCGGGGGGTGTGGGTCTGCGGCCTGACAAGGGGACCTGGAAGAGCTCTCCTTGCTGGGTTCTGGCAGGCAGAGGTGGAGACGGGCAGGGAAGCGAGGAGATGGTACATTGACCGGGATGAGGGCACCTGCTGGGCAGAGCCCCACAGTGCCCAGGGAAACCAGAATCAGGGCTTCCCAATGCCAGACTTCTCGCTACTTCAACTGAGCGGCAGCGGGGGCTGGGCTGGGGGCCAGAGCTTGTCAGGGTTCCAGGACGGGTCGTAACGTGACCCAGAAGGTAATGTATGCAGACACAGGGGCCAACTGGAGGAGAGGAATAGCATGGAGAAGGAGCATGCTGCTGGGCTCTGGGCACAGAACATGACAGGAGCAAGTTTCCGAGACAGATCCAGGCCTGGCTGGTGATGAGGACATATTGGGGGAACCAGCCTCACATTTAGGGTAACGTGGTTGGGAGTGGGCTGAGGCCGTACAAGGACAGGGGCTGGTCAGTTCCCAGTAGAGGGTCTGCCTCTCTGAACAAGTGGAATTTCTTTACATGGGTCTGTCCCTGGGTTGACTAAAGGCTGAATTATGTCCCCTCCAATTTTGGGGAAAGTTTTTTCATATGAATCTGGGAGAATAGAGAAAATGGAGAGTTTTGGAATTTAGATCGTAGAGATGTTTGAAATAAAATGAGAATTTGTCCATTTTAATCTTGATGTTTAAGATAAAGGGATTGTAAAGATTTAAGTTACACGTTAGCCCCATTCTTTTCTTTAGCCTGTAGTGCAAATGTTGAAGTCCTTACCCTCAGTACAGTAAGTCCGCAACATGTGAACAACTTCTGTTCCAATAACTTTGTTTCTAAGTCCAACAAAATTAGCCTGGGTACCCAACTAACACAATCAACTATACAGCACTGTACCGTAACAGGTTTATAAACCTAACATAAATAACACATAAAAAGCAAACACAAAAAAATAAAGGAAACATTTTTAATCTTACAGTACACCAGACAAGTGAACTAACTTACGTAATTGGACCTGCGAACACACATTAGCATCTTTGAACGTCTGCAGCTTGAAGGTTCATATGTAGGGATGTACCTCAGAATGTGACTGTATTTGGAGACAGAGCTGCATTCAAGAGGCAATTAAGTTAAAATGAGGTCTTTAGGGGGCCAGCACCCAGTTAGACTGCCGTCTCCATAAAAAGAAGATGTACGGCCACTTACGCGTAGAAGGGGACAACTATGTAAAGACTCAGGCCATCTCCATGTGAAGATGAGAGGCTTCAGAAGAAACCAGCACTGCTGACATCTTGGTCTTGGACTTCTAAACTCCAGAACTGGAAGAAAGTAAATCGCTCTTGTTTAAGCCACCCAGCCTGTGGCACTTCGTTATGGCAGCCTTAGCAAGAAAAATATAGGGAAGTTCAGAGGCTCCACAGAGGGGGCCTGGAGGCATGTGGTCCCTTCACACACACCCTTCCCTCCTCTCACCTCTCCCTCACCTGGCCAGAGCTCTGTGAAGGCCCCAGGCTGTCTCAGCTAACACCAGAGGAGCTCCTCTCCCATTTACTCTGCTTCCCACAGGGGCAGGGTGGCGGGGGCGGGGGGTAGGGGTGGTAGGTCAGGGGGCAAGCAAGCTCCCAGCCTTCCACAGCCCTTATCCATTAAGTCAACCTCGTCAGAGCTTGGACATCCTTTGTGCCAGAGCTTCAGCCATGCTTTGCAGAGCCCAGCAGGGAGAAAAGGCTTTCACCTCCCTTGTCTCAGACACTGTGCTTCTATTAATGCAACCAAATTGAGCACTGGTTCTCTCGACAGTCCTTGCTCTGTAGCCCCACATTGGCCACTACGGCTGAGCACTCCGCACTCCACTTTATACACGCCTCTGTGACGGAGCATGTCCTCCCCTCTGTGTCACACACTTGGGTTTGGGGCCCAGATGTTTGGCTTTACGTTTTGTCCTTTTTAAGTTCGTTTGTGTGACTGCATCCAAGACTGAACACAGCTGTGAGCTTCAGCATTGGGGGAAGGGGAGGGCAGGCACTAGGAAGCCCCTGTGCGCATGTCTCCTGCAAGTCTGCATCCACAGGGTCAGTCAGTGTTTCTCGAACAATCTCAGTGGCCCCCTCTGGGGCTGGCCCCTTAAGGAGTCTTCATCAGTAGGAAGAACTAGGCCTCATGTGCTTATTCACTTTGTGAAGCTGAATTTGTTCCTGTTAAGTCAACAGTTACTTGGGTCCCCTGAGATCCAGTTTGGAGAGGAAAGATAGAGTAATGCTGCATCCATTCTCTTTGCCAGTTTTCAAAATAATGATTTAGTAAGACTGCATCCTGCAAAGGTGGGGTGACCATATGATTTATTGTGACTTTATCGTGCAAACTAGGATACGTGTGCAAGTAAAAGGGCAATGGGTATAAATCAGAATACTCAGCAAACCTAAACACATGTTCATCCTATCCAGCGGTGACTGTGAGGCTTTGTTTTGTTGTAAATGTCCTTATAAAGTCACAGACATAAGCACAGTTCATTGGTTTCAATTCACCGTAGTCGTTATTCTCACTGATTGCACCATCTTTGGCCAGTAGCAAATCATCACCTCTAAACTCCTATCCTCTCCCTAAGACACGAGTGAAAACATAGGCCCGATGTCCTATATTTTTTTTTCTAAGTACGTATGCAAAGCACTTGGAGCTATTAAAATAAGCACCATTCCCCCCCTGCACTGCCAAAATTTAGCAATGTGTTGCCCTGGTGGATCACCGAAGGAATCGGGGACTTCCATGAAGTTAGGAGCGTACTTGAGGGGTGACTTGGGGGCTACACAGCCTTAAAGACCCCACAGGCAGTCGGGGAGGAAGGAGTCATCCATTCTCTAGGACCTGGGCAGGCTGCTGGAGGGTGGGTATTGGGGGGAGGGTTTCAGCTCCATTCTGAAAGTGCACTGAGCTAGCCAGCACTGGACCGTGAAGGGACCAGCTATCTCCATGGTCTTTCCATCGCTGTAGCCATGCAGACAGCCTTCCTCTGGCCAGCCCCTCCCTACAGGATGAGGATTCTATCTGGCCAGGGGGATGTGTCCACCCAAAGCCCAGCCCCTTCCTGACCATACTCTGGGACTCCCTGCCCAGACGGCCCTTGGCCTGAGCGGGCCTCAGGACTGCACACTTCTAGGTCAGTGATTCCCAAGGGGGTGGGAGGAGTGATTTTGCTGTCCCCCCACCCAGGTGGCGCTAGTGGTAAAGAACCCGCCTGTCAGGGCTTCCCTGGTGACTCAGACAGTAAAGAATCCACCTGCAATGTGGGAGATCTGGATTTGACCCCTGGGTTGGGAAGATCCCCTGGAGGAGTACGTGGCAACCCAATTCAGTATTCTTGTTTGGAGAATCCCCATGGACAGAAGAGTCTGGTGGGCTACAGTCCATGGGGTTGCAGAGTCGGACACAACTGAGCAACTAAGCACATGGCCAATGAAGGATACATAAAAGATGCTGGTTCGATCCCTGAATCAAGAAGATACCCTGGAGAAGGAAATGGCAAGCCACTCGAGTTTTCTTGCCTAGGCAATCCCATGGAGAGAGGAGCCTAGCAGACTACAGTCCACGGAATGGCAAATAGTTGGACACGACTGAAGCAAGTGAGCACGCATGCAGACATTTTTTGATTTTCACAACTGGAGGAGGGTTGGCAAGTAGGGTGCTTACATCCTACAGTGCATAGGATGGCCCCACAACAACAATTGGGCCAAGAGGTCAGTAGTGTCCCAGCTGAGAAGCTCTGCCCTTGGCCCCAGGGATGTTTGTGGGAGAGAAAGTGAGCACCCAGGCACCCCAGCCCTCATGCACATAAGTGGGAGAACAGAGGGTAGAGTGGAGGGTGGGAAGGGAGGGTAGGTGAGAGGCAGGTCAGGTTCGCTATCCAGGCTGCCATGCTCCACTGTGAAGCCCCCAAATCTGAGATTTCTAAAGTGGAACCTGGCCCTGCAAGTCTTTGTGAAATTATATTCATCAAGAGTTAGGGGTGTAGAACACATCTTATTCATATTTAAACATTTTTTAAAATATTGGCTTGTAACTTAAATATTTAGACATGTGGTATATGGCCTCTGCCTTATACTCTTGCTCTGGATAAGGACTTGTGAAATACTCATTCTCAAAATCTGCTGGGTCACAGACCTGGGAAGAGTTTGGAATGGGCCTTCAGGGGGCTCCATGGTCCCTTTAGGCAGGGGTTTGGCGGGGATGACTTCGAGATTCTTCTGTCCCCAGGATTCATCACTCGTTGAACCCTGACTGTGTGTAGGCAACTTGCTAGGTGCAGGGGCAGCTTACAGTCAGTCTAGGACAAAAGCTGATTGATGATGTTTGTCACCAGGTACGTAAAAGAGATCGTGGGCCCCTGTCAGAGCCCAAGGCTGGGGCCCATGGCTGTGGGGACATCCAGGCTGCTTCCTGCTGAGTCTTTACCTCAGGCCACATGGGCCTTCACATGGCCATTCTGTCCTCCTCTACCCACAGAGAGAATCTCCCCTTTTCAGACCAGATTTGGGCACTGCCAGAATCACCCTGGGGAGAGGTGTCCTCTGAAATCTGAGTCCAGACACACAAAGAAGTGACCTCTGAGATCGCCAGTGTGCCCATTTCACAGATAAAGAAATGAGGCTCCAAGGTACAGAAGGAGTGGCAGGGGCCTGGTTTAGCCAGATTTGCTGGTTGCCAGTGTGTTGCACCTCCTGCTACATCCCTGCCCATCCAGCTGCCCCCAGGGCATGGGTGGGGAGTGCTTTCCCAGACATCAGCATTCTTGAATCTCCCAGGGCTGGTCCGGCTCTGCTTCACTAGAGAGCCACCGTTAGGGTCCCCTTTCTTTGCCTGGCCTGTTCCTACCACTGGCCACATAAGGGATGGCCCTACCCATAGGGGGCACAGAAGATGGACTTTCAGGGGCTTTACCCCCCGGTGGGCAGCCTGAGGAGAGTATGGGGAAGTGCTCACCTCTCCACCAGGCCCTTCTCTCCCCACTGGAAGGCCTTTCTTTTTTTTTTTTTTTGGATGGCCCTTCTTTGCCCGATGCCCACACATCCCAGGTCCCAGCTCTCTTGGAGCTTTCGGTTGGAGAGCAGAGGTCAGCTGTGTTACCACCACTGACCATCAGAGGGCGCCTGGCCCAGCGGCTCCTAATAAAGGTGGCACGCTCAGAGTGGGTCCTTTTTCAAAGGAGTCAGCCCATAGCATCTTGCAAGAAGAGAACAACTAGGAGAGTAACATGGAAACTTACATTATCTTATGTAAATAGATAGCCAATGGGAATTTGCTGTATGTCTCAGGGAATTCAAACAGGGGCTCTGTATCAACCTAGAGGGGTGGGATGGAGAGGGAGATGGGAGGGAAGAGTTTCAAGAGGGAGGGGACACCCCTGTGGCTGATTCATGCTGATGTTTGACAGAAAACAACAAAATTCTGTAAAGCAATTATCCTTCAATTAAAAAATAAATAAATTTTTAAAAAACCAACTAGGACGGGACCCTAGACCTCTGAATGGATACCCCCCAACACCTCCCTCCCCACCTCCACCCAACCCCCCCCAACACACACACACACACACACACACACACACACACACACTGGCCTGACGGGAGCTGTCAGGTCTGCTTGTCAGTCTTTCTGTTACGTGTTAAACCTCCCTGACCAGGTCCACACCTTGTGCCCGATTTTGCAAAATTTAAAATTAGGCTCCTCACAGACAGTCCCATATCAACCCTGTTCTGTCACCAGGCCCAGGCTAAGAAGAGGCAAGAGCTCCACATCTGCCCCTAAAATAAGAATGTGAGCTCACCGTGGGTGTGGGACCCCGGAGAGGGAGGGTCTTGTTGGCCGGGGATGAGAGGCTGGGAGCAGGGTGGGGAGCAGCTGAGCTTTGCTGTAGGGGCTAGAGTCTGACGTTGGACCCCTCTGTGTGGACTCAAATGCCACTTCCCAGCTGTATGGCTTGGACAGTTTCATGAATCTCTCTGTGCTTCATTTTCCCTCTTGTAAAGTGAGGGCAATTGGAATGCCTCTTGAGGGATTCAGCAGGGCCAAGCAGAGAAGTGCTTATCATGGATGTCAGCACATAATAAATCTTAGTTCTACTCATCATTATATATGGGCATATGTACCATCATTATATTTGGGCTGAGCCTTAATAAAGGGGTACTAGAGGGACTTCCCTGGTGGTCCAGTGGTTAGGACTCCACACTTCCACTGCAGGGGAAATGAGTTCAATTCCTGGTCAGAGGACTAAGATCCTGAAAGCTGCATGGTAAGGCCAAAATAGAATAAAATAAAAGAGTACTAGAATCTGCCAGCCAGAAGGAAGAAGACACAGTCTGGGTGAAGCCCACGAAGGTGGGCTGAGTGTCTGAGTGAAAGGGTAAGGGTGTCAGAGCTGGAGATGAGGCTGCTCTTCAGGGTCCTGGGCTCTCTCGGCTGTGGGTGAAAAAGGAGGCAGCAAGGGGCTGCCCAGGACTCCCACTCTGGCACTCCCCTAAGCAGGCTGCTGCTGCTTCTCCTTCTTTTTCAAAAAAAAAAAGCTCATCTTGCTATAGTATGCGGCAGCCAGTAAAAGCATGTTAATCTTTAACGTGTTAGCAAAACAGCCTCCAATCTGAATATTGGCTCTTCCTTCCATCTGTAGCAGTTTGCACAGATTTTTTTTTTAGAGTAGCAGAATGTCTCATCTATGCGCCAGCCGGTTGCAGGCGCTCTCCACTGCCACAGAGTAACCCCCACTCTGAGGGTGAGGACCAGACCTCTCACCCCAGCCCCAGTCCTATCCACCACCTCTGCAGAGGGGCTCAGTGCCCATCTCAGCTTTGCACAAGTGGCCAGATCTGTGGACTCCAGAGACCAGTAAGGCCTTCCCTGGCAGCTCAGCTGGTAAAGAATCCACCTGCAATGTAGGAGACCTGGTTCGATTCCTGGGTTGGGAAGATCCCCTGGAGAAGGGAACAGCTACCTACTCCAATATTCTGGCCTGGAGAATTTCATGAACTGTATAGTCCATGTGTCGCAAAGAGCTGGACATGACTGAGTGACTTTCACAGACCAGTAAAATTACCCCCAAGCCAACTGAAAAATGCAGGATTTTGCCAAGGAAAGCTATTTGAGAGAGAGAGAAAAGAAAGCTATAATCCAAAGTCTCTCTCAATTCATCAAAGAAAGGAAAATTTGACATCAAAAGGAGAGGACAGAATTAAGACTAAAAGGTTTTTGAACAGATTGAGCTTTATGAAGGCCCACCATATTGCCTTTATTTTTCTCCTTTGGGATTATAAATAACCCTGGAGAATCTGCACCAGTGAACCCAGTGGGGGTTGGTGAGTCCACACCCTACGGGTGCCCAGTGGCCTGAACCTGAGCCATCTTGCCTGGCCCCTCCCAGTCTACTGTCTGCTCCAGAGAGAGGACCACAATCGAAACTTAGTCCTTGGGAAATGTAAGTTGCTCCAGAGCTTGTCAAGTGGCAAAGAATCAAAGAAGGAATAAATAGCAATATTTTATAAGTTTTAAAATGCTATTTTAACACAAATACCAGAGGAATTCTAGCATAAATCAACAGAGACACCCAAAAGTATGTTTGTACAAGAAATGTAATAAGCTGGTATGAAAAACAGTGTCAACTGGTGCAGATGGCAGAAAAAGCCAATATTCAAATGTATGCTGTTTTACTAACACATTAAAGATCAACATTTTGCTACCTGCTGCTCATGATAGCAGGATTAAAAAAACACACAACACACACATATACTCACGCGTGATATTCTAACCCAGAGAATGAAAGATTCTTAAAGAAATTGTCGAGCATTTTCTATACTTCATCTGGTAGTTTTAAAGCTTCCATGGTTCAGAGAAAAATTTGCATCTGAAAATGCAGCTTTCTTCATATCTGCCTGATGTTTGAGAAAATTAGACAAGGAGGATGAGAAAATATCAGTGCTGCAACCCTTAAAGCCCTCCTGGATTAATAATAGGAACAGCGGGGACAGAACTACCCTAAACGTGAGCTGACTCTGCCTTTCTCTCCATGCACAGCACAGGCTATTTTCAAGGTGTTTTCTCAGGCACTGTAGCTCTGGGAGCTCCCGAAGTATTCTGTGAAGTGGACAGGGCTGGGGACATTAGCCCCTCACTGTAACTGGGCAAACTAAGGCTCAGATATGGTGAATTGATGGACAAGGGATCACAGAACCTATAGGAAGTAGATTAGGGATGCAGGCAGAGAATGCATCCAGCAAGGATGCTGCCAAGGAATTCTCAGCTGTCTTGTGGTGTTTTGCTCTCACACCAAAGGGTCTGAGAATCAGGCAGCCTGCGTTCAAAGCCCAGCTCCACCTGACCTGATCTTGGCCAGGTGACCTCACCTTTCAGCATCCTCTGCTTATCCTGAGGAACGAAAATAACAAAATCGTCCCAGTTGGGGTGGTGTCAGTTCAGCAGCGGCCTGGCGGGTATGAGCAGGGCCTGCACTGTAAGGCTCTACCTAGAACAGAAGGAGCAAAGAGCTGGCCCACAGATGGTTTGTTTGGTGTTTTTAAAAGTTTTGAAACATGTGAAAAAAAAATCTAGGGTTTTCACTTAAAGATCTTATCTTGACAAATCCCTGCCTGGCGACTAGCAGCCTGGGCTGTGAGGGAGGTGGCTGACCTAGACAGGAAGCGCTGAGGGTAAGGGCTGGACCGGTGCTCTGGGCCCCACTGGCGGGTACAGGCAGGGCGGGATGTGCGCCATGGCGGGCTTCACAGACCCAGGAGGCACCGCTCCCCCAGGAGAGAGCGAACCTGTGAACACAACCTCATTTGTTAAATGAGTGCAGGGGACACAGGTTCAATCCCTGGTCCGGGAAGATCCCACATTCCACAGGGCAGCTAAGCCCGTGCACCACGGCTACTGAAGCCTGCTCGCCCTCGAGCCAGTGCTCTGCAACAAGGAAAGCCACGGCGATGAGAAGCTGGCGTACTTCAACTAGAGAGTAGTCCCTGCTCACCACAACTAGAGAAAGCTGGTACACTGGTGAAGACCCAAGGCAGCCCCTTCGCCACCCCCGACCCCCACCAAGAAAAAAGAAGAAGCATGAGGTACACCTGTCTGTGCTGATACACCATTGGGCTGGAAACAGTTGAAGAATCGCATGCGCAAGACTGCATTTTTGTTTTTATTAACTTTTTAAAGATAAAACCAACCCCACAAAGTAATTCTACCAATCCTCTGGGCACTGATTCTATGACAATATGGTTTGTAATAAGAAATAAATATTTGATTTCTCCCCTTGTTCGACACTTGGGACTTTCCTGGTGGCTCAGATGGTAAAGGATCCACCTGCAATGCTGGAGACTCGGGTTCAGTCCCTGGGTTGGGAAGATCCCCTGGAGGGGGGCATGGCAACCCACTGCAGTATCCTTGCCTGGACAATCTTCATGGACAGAGGAGCCTGGCGGGCTATAGTCCCCGGGGTCGCAGAGTTGGACACAACTGAGCACACTTGTCTGACACCGAGCCCCTAAAACTTCCTAAGTGTGGAGAGCTACAAAGCTGTCTTTTGCTGTGTTAATGAATGACTTTTGGAAGGCCCCTAGGTCACCTGAGGGTGGGAGCTGATGGCCAAGGGAACCAGCCAAGTGATTAGAGGGTTAGAACTTTAGGTCCCACTCTCTGACCTCCGGGAAGGGGAGAGGGGCTAGAGGTTAAATCAGTCACCAATGGCCAATGATTCAATCAGTCTTACCTTTGTAAAGAAAACCCCCATAAAAGCCCGAAAAGGATGGGTTCCGGTTCAGGGAGCTTCCACGCTGACGTGGAGATGCAGAGTGAGGGAATTCCATGCCCTTTCCCCAGACCTCGCTCTGCCATCTTTTCCATCTGGCTGTTTCTGAGTTATATTGTTTTATAATAAACTGGTCATCTAGAAAGTAAAATGTTTCTCTGAGTTCTGTGAGCCGCTCAAGCAAATTCATCAAACCCGAGGAGGAGGTCGTGGGAACCTCGTTTTACAGCCAGGCAGTCAGAAGCACAGGTTACAGCCTGGACTTGGCACCCTAAGTGGTGGGGGCAGGGGGCAGGGGGGAGGAGGGAAAGGAGGGAAGGGAGTGAACCCTTAACCTACAGGACCTGACGCTGCCTCAGAGTAATAGCCTCAGAGCTGAGTTAAATTATAGGACAGCAGCTGGTGTCAGGGTGTTGCTTGAGTCTCCTGCCCCCAACTTTTACAGATGTTGGAAGCTGCACAAAGAACCTTTTAGGTTCACAATGGGGAGTGACTTTGGCCCCTAGGGCACATGTGCCAATGTCTGCAGGTAGTTTTGGTTGTCACACTAGGCAGGAGCTCTTACTGTTACTGGCACAAAACTAGTGGAGGCCAGGGTTGCTGCAAGGCACAAGATGCCCTCCCAAACACAGAATCATTGGGCCCAAAGGCCAATAGTGCCAGGTTGAGAAACCTGGCTCTAAATGCAGTGAAATATCTGCAAAGACACAAAGCAAACTGATGACAGAGGTAGCCTGGGGAGTTTGGGTGCTGATCAAAGAGAGCTGTAATTCCTCTGGGTAATATTTTCACTTTATTTCCTCAGTCCAGTTCAGTCGCTCAGTCATGTCCAACTCTTTGTAACCCCATGGACTGCAGCACTCCAGGCTTCCCTGTCCATCACCAACTCCTAGAGCTTACTCAAACTCATGTCCATCAAGTCGGTGATCCCATCCAACCATCTCATCTTCTGTCATCCCCTTCTCCTCCCGCCTTCAATCTTTCCCAGCATCAGGGTCTTTTCCAGGAAGCCAGTTCTCTCCATCAGGTGGCCAAAGTATTGGAGTTTCAGCTTCAACATCAGTCCTTCCATGAATATTCAGCATTAATTTCCTTTAGGATTGACTGCTTGGATCTCCTTGCAGTCCAAGGGACTCTCAAGAGTCTTCTCCAACACCACAGTTCAAAAGCATCAATTCTTCGGCGCTCAGCTTTCTTTATAGTCCAACTCTCACATCCATACATGACCACTGGAAAAACCATATCTTTGACTAGACGGACCTTTGTTTGCAAAGTAATGTCTCTGCTTTTTAATATGCTGTCTAGGTTTGTCATAGCTTTTTTTCCAAGGAGCAAGCGTCTTTTAATTTCATGGCTGCAGTCACCATCTGCAGTGATTTTGGAGCCCCCAAAATAAAGTCTGTCACTGTTTCCATTGTTTCCCTTCTATTTGCCATGAAGTGATGGGACAAGATGCCATAATCTTAGTTTTCTGAATGTTGAGTTTTAAGCCAACTTTTTCACTCTCTTCTTTCACTTTCATCAAGAGGCTCTTTAGTTCTTCTTCACTTTCTGCCATAAGGGTGGTGTCATCTGCATATCTGAGGTTATTGATATTTCTCCCAGCAATCTTAATTCCAGCTTGTGCTTCATCCAGCCCAGCATTTCGCATGATGTACTCTGCATATAAGTTAAATAAGCAGGATGACAATATACAGCCTTGACGTACTCCTTTCCCAATTTGGAGCCAGTCTGTCGTTCCATGTCCAGTTCAAACTATTGCTTCCTAGAAGAATGCATTCGTGTACTGTCGTGAAAGTGAAAACACAGAGAGAGGAAGAAAGAAGGGTCAGTGGACCTGGGCCTGTCCTGTCTCCCCCCGCCCCGCCAGGTTTTCAGGGCAGCAGTGGGGTTGGGTGTGGGAGGACTGCCAGGGGCTCATTTTTGCACCCAGTGTCTCACACTCCTGCCCGCAGGGCCTTGGCCTGGGGCAGGCTGGAAGCATCCACTCGCCCCATGCAGTCACCCCAGGGAGCTCCAGCTCTGCAGTAACACCAGCCACATATTAGGTTCTCACTTTCCCATAATGAATGCGACTTTCAGCAACTTTGCTGATATTTTTAAAAACAGCCTCTTTCACCAAAGCATCATTACCAGCAAATTTCTAACAACTTCCAAACAACCTTCATAAAACCCCCTACAGGTCCTGGTAACAAAGCTCCTCCATCTTCACAGGCAGGTACAGAATTCTCCTGATAATTAGCTGAGAAGGAGTGACATTTGTGGTGCCATTTGAATGCTCAGCACAGACTTCTGGTTCCAGCAGCTACTAAGACCTGGGACTGGGGAGGCCTGTGATGTTTTATTATATAAAACAGCCCCTGGTTGATAGCTGAAATTGGCAGTAAAGCTAAGATCCCTTCAGCCTCATTGTACTTCAGACCTTTCTGTTATCACCCAGTTTGGGGTGTCACTACCAGACCTTTATCCTATGCATTTACATAGATGATAGATAGATAGATAGATAGATGAATGGATGGATGGATAAGTAGATAGATTTGCAGTCACAGAAATTGTTTTCTGGGGCTTTTTTCTAGCACCATGGCACCATATCGTTCCTCAATTTGCCTTTTACTCTTTTTTGTGCCTTGAAGGTCCTTCTTTGGCTGTCATGTATTATTATCACGTTGTGTCTTAAAGAAAGGGGTGAGTGGGAGCTGAAATCAGTCTTGCTCACTGGCCAGACCTGCTGTGTCAGTCCAGAGGCAGGGATTCGCCTTTCTAGGCTCACACAGGTACCACAGGGGCTGGCTGGCCTCTGAGTGCTGTTCAATGCCCTACAACATGCAGAGATCGCACTTTGAGCGGCTGGATATTTAAGGAGTTTCCATCTGTTGGTTGTGCATGAATCTACCATTGAGCATCCTTGTTCTTGCCTCCCTGGGCATATGTGTCTCCAGGCAGACACTCTGAGCTTGCCAAAGCTGCCACAGAGTGGGTCTGTTTTGAGTCTCCACCATCCTGTGAGGAAGGCAGCTTGGGGAACTGTAACTCATGGACCACAAAGAGGACCCTGGGACTTTCCTGAAGTCAGCTGGTGAGTGGGCAACAGGACTGGGGCCAAGCCCAAATCACTAAACTCAGGGCTGGCTCCTCTGTTTTAGAAAAGCAGCCCCTGGCTGGAGCACAGCTTCTGAGCTATGATCCCTGTTATTCATCACAGTCCCAAGCCTGGGGACTCATGCCTGCTGTGGCCATTCTCTCAACCTAACTTACCCCACAAACTTATCCATCTGTCTGTCTCTCCCTCTCTCTCTGTCCATGCACTCATTCACATTCTAGGAAACCATTTGTCCATCTACCCATCCATCCATCTGTGCACCTGTCATTCATCCATTTATCCATTTTGAATAATTCACTGAACAAATAATTATCAAGCCCCTACAATGTACAAGGCATTATTTGAGGCTCTGGAGATAGAGCAGGGAACAGATCCCTGGATTCATGGAGTCGACCTTCTAGGCCACAGTAAAAAAGATGCTTCTGTAAAGCAATAAGTCCTATGAAAACAACACAAGTGATGTAACTGATCAGGAGGGGAGGGGGATTAGGAAAGGACTTTCTGGGATTGACACCTCCTGAATGTGGAGAAAGGGCCAGTTGTGTAACAATCTGGAGGGAGGGTGTTCCAGGCAGGGAAACTGGACTTGGAAGATGCTCAGCACAGGCTGGGAATGGCATGAAGCCCCAGTGGCTGAGGTGTAGTGTGGAGAGAGGATATAGAGAGGCCAGTGGGTCTGCTAGCCCAGAAGCAGCCATGCCTGGAGCTAAACTGGGTGACAGTAATATCAAGCATCATCTCTTCAGGGCCATCCTGCAGCCTCGCCCACTCTGGAGTCCTAGATCCATGATCGTGCTTTACCCCACCCCAAAGTGGTACAGCAGATGGGCGAGTATAATGTGTCCCAGGCCCTGGGGGCTCCACTTGGCCCAGAAAGGGCAGAACCCACCCCTCACCCATGTCAACCCTCTTTTCCATCCACTGGGACCTCTCCCCACACCACACCTCAGCCACCGGGCCTTTCTGCCTGCTCCCAGTGTACAGCAGGAGGGCTGTGATCAGGGCCCCAAAGGCTTCCTCGTCTTTACCATTTACATGTCCATTCCTAATGAACCAGGGGCCTGTGGGGGTGCCAGGTGACACTGAGTTCCAGCCCTGCCATCCACTTCTGGTGTGTCCTTGAGCCAGACACCTCCCTCTCCAGCCTTAACTTTCTCCTGGGCATGGGGAGAGGAAAGCTCCATAGGGTGAGGCCTGGGTCTCAACCTCATATTCATAAGACCTTTCTGAAGTAGGGTGGAGCCTTCCACCTGCATCAAAAGTCCCCTTGAGTTCCCAGGCCCTGAACTTGAATTCTTCTCCCAGTGGGAAAAACTGGGTCAAGTCTTCATCTGCTTGGGGCATGTTTGCTTGTTTTAAAGCAATGGTTTAAAAGAATTTCAAATAGTTGACAATGTTTAAAAATTTGGAGAAATTACATTAAAAATTAAAGATTCCCTGTTTATCTGAAATGAAAAGATGTGGTAACGCTGGACTATGCCAAGTCCACAGCCACCTCTGGACATGTACATATCTGGACATGTACACATTACCCTCTGCAGTCTGCCACAGTCCCCACCACTTCCTGATGCCCCCTACATGGGTAGCAGTCCTGCAAGACCACTTACTCCCCTGGTCCACATGCACAGAGGTAGAGGAGTAAACTTTGGGTGCTCAGGTTCCAGATCCATGGACCTCAGTGAGGGGGGTGGGTGCTAGGCCTCTGCCCTGATGCTCTGAGCCCCCCAAAAGGCCCAGGCCCAAGAGAGTGGCCAAGAGGAGGAATCTCAGCATAACTAGAGGGGACCCTCGAATGATCACATAAGACAGCAGACCCTTTGCATGATGCTGGAGCACGGGGAGCCCCAAAGGGACAGAAACTTTTTCACAGGCAGGTGAGCTGGGTACCCAGAATCTTACACATAAAACTAAATTAAATTCAAAGAAAATAAGGCTGGGACATCCCAGGTGGGACAAAAGGGTCCTCTCTGTGATAATCAAGGCCTTTGCCTCATTCTTTAGAGCAGCTCCTGCTCTAGAGGCGGCAGGGGTAGAGTGTGGGGGTGAAGGAGTGAAGCCCACACACTGACTCCACACATACGACTAACACTCTGTTAGCTGAACGGTACCCTTAGAATTCATGTTGGAGCCCTAACCCAGATAGTTCAGAACATGAATGTATTTGGAGATAGCTGCTGCTGCTGCTAAGTCGCGTCAGTCGTGTCCGACTCTGTGCGACCCCATAGACGGCAGCCCACCAGGCTCCCCCGTCCCTGGGATTCTCCAGGCAAGAACACTGGAGTGGGTTGCCATTTCCTCCTCCAGTGCATGAAAGTGAAAAGTGAAAGTGAAGTTGCTCAGTTGTGTCCGACTCTTCGCGACCCCACGGGCTGCAGCCTACCAGGCTCCTCCGTCCATGGGGTTTCCCAGGCAAGAGTACTGGAGTGGGGTGCCATCGCCTTCTCCGATTTGGAGATAGGGCCTTAGTTAAATTAAGGTGTGTATGGGGGCGGGGGTTGCTGATCCAAACTGACTGGTGTCCTCATAAAGAGATTAGGACACCAGGGCCACCTGCGCACTGAGGAAAGACCCTGTGAAGACATACAGAGCAGGTGGCATCTGTAAGACTGAGGCCTCAGGAAAAACCCTGTGTCCTTGACCTTCGACCTCCAGCCTCTAGAACTGTGAGGAATCAATACATGTTGTTTAAGCCCTGTAGTCTGTGGCATTTTGTCATGGCAGCCTAGCAGACTATTACAACTACCATATGTACACGCACCCACCCCCCAAAACTGGCCCATTTCCATACCCACACATACATCCCCAAGCTCTCACTAGCCCTTCCACACTGACAGATGTACTGGAGCATACACAGCCTCTGCTGTTGATTATTTTATATGCAGTTGTGGGTATATATTAGTCCCATACAATACTCTTGATTCTTATTGTAGTTTGATCTCATTGACTCCTCATGACCTAATACTGGAGTGGGTTGCCATGACCTCCTCCAGGGGATCTTCCTAACCCAGGGACTGAATCCTACTCTCTTGCATCTCTTGCACTGGCAGGCAGGTTCTTTACCACTAGGGCTTCCCTCATAGCTCAGTTGATAAAAAAATCTGCCTGCAATGCAGGAGACCCCAGTTTGATTCTTGGGCTGGGAAGATTCCCTGGAGAAGGGATAGGCTACCCACTCCAGTATTCTTAGGCTTCCCTTGTGGCTCAGCTGGTAAAAAAAAAAAATCCCGCTGCAGTGCGGGAGACCCGGATTTGATCCCTGGGATGGGAAGATCCCCTGGAGAAGGGAAAGGCCACCCACTCCGGTATTCTGGTCTGGAGAATTCCATGGACTGTATAGTCCATGGGGTCGCAAAGAGTCAGACACGACTGAGCCACTTTCACTTCTTTACCACTAGTGCCACCTGGGAAGTCCACAGCCCTAATCAGTATGTTTCCATTCGTCAAAGAGGAACCTAAGGCCCCTTCAAGGAGCCAGCCATGATTCACACCCTTGGAGATTAGGCAACACCAGGAGTGCCCTTCCCTCCCCAGCTTGCTGCCCACGACTGCCTGAACAGTGGAGGGCTCTGAGGTGCCACACAGCCACTGGATTATATGCCCACTTTCAAAAACACTAATTCTGCAAGTAATAGATTCCTGAATGTATGTGGAACTCTTCAGATGTTTTGTCAGTAACAGAAGATGCACCACAAACCTGCAGATTCCTGAGGTCACACGGCTTTTGTCGTGGTACTGTGGACATGCACGCATGCTGGTGAATTGGGAGTCGTAGAGTGTCGGAGAAGCTGCCTTTTCCTGCACTTTATAAACTAGATTGAACTAGCTACTAGCCAGGGAATGAATACCTCTGGAGGGGAGGTATTCTTGATTCCAATATCAATACCAGGAGGACTTCCCTGGTGGTCTAGTGGTTAAGAATCCACCTGCCAGAGTTCGATCCCTAGTCCAGGAAGATTCCACATACCATGGGGTAACTAAGCCCATGCAGCACAACCACTGAGCCCATGCACCCTAGAAACCTGTGCTCCTCTGCAAGAGAAGGCACTGCAATGAGAAGCCCATGGACCACAACTAGAGAGTAGCCCCCACTCGCTGCAACTACAGCAAGTCTTTGCACCACAACAAAGACCCAGTGCAACAAAAAATAAGTAAATATGTTTTTAAAAAAACTTTAAAAATCAATATCATATCTTTTCTGTAGCTGGGAGGGAAAGTGTCAACATCACGAAAACTCACATCAACATGGTTGATAGTTGTGAAATATTCCTTTAGCATCAGGCAGGGTACTCCCTCAGGGCAGCCAGCTGAGAAGGCCTCATACCTTCCAGGCTGGCCATCCCCACAGATGACAACAAGAATATTCTGCAACCGCAGACTGTAAGGCTACTAACCAGACTGTGAGAGCTCAGAAGCCAAGAGGGGTGTGGACCCCCCTTCTCACAGTAGATCTTGCACTTCTTGCCCCTCCAGTGGCCTCTGCTCAGGGACAGCAACACAAGACCTGCAAGATCAAGTTCAGCCTGGTTGAGAAAAATGGAGACTGACCTCTAGGGCACATTGCATGTGCCATGGTTGCCTGGGCCTGCCCCCCAGCCCCTTTCAAACCCCTCCTTCATGCATCTGGGGCCCAAGACCCCATGGAGGGGTGATCTGGACCTCACAGCTGTTTCTGGAGCCCTTGGATAAGAGAAGGGAGAGCCTGAACCGACGTCACTGTGGCTAGTGGAGATTATGGTTTTTAAAATTATTTTTAAAGACATTCTCCAGGTAGAACAATAAAGATATCATAGATGAGGCTAAGAGCCCTGCTTTCCCTTCTCCTCATTCTAATGCTGATGTCTCTGAGGATGAATGTCCCAGCACTACTTCCAAGTACGTACATACATGTGTCTAGGGAGGCAGAATCCAACTTACACTCAATCCCAGGCCAGGAGGGGAGAACCTGCTCCTTCTTACCCCACAGCAAGGGCCATGTGTCCACCTGCCCTGCTTCTGCTGCCCATGTGTGTGAGCCTGCCTGTGGCAGCTCCTGGCATGCATGGGAGGGTTCCCCTCCCTCAGGCACTGACAGGTGCAAATGCTGCCTCACTGGTACACTCTTTTTCAGTTTTAGTGGATTCTGCTTAATCAGGTTTCAATAGTAAAAAAGAAAAAAAAAAAGAAAGAAAAAGCTTCACTCAGTAAACACTGAGGCTGACCCCACCTCCTTCTCAGACCGCATGGAAGATTTCTGGATGGGGAATGTGGTGGGACTTGGGGGAACCCCCAGAAGCCAGTGGGAGGCAAGAAAGGACCCTCTTCAAGAGCCTTCAGGGGGAGCACGGCCTGTTGACACCTTGATTTTGGACTGAGAGCCTCCAGAAGGGTGATGGAATAAGTGTCTGCTGTTCTATAGCGGTCTGTTAAGGCAGCTCTAGAAGACTTATAAGGGGATATGTTCAGAGTCGACCACACCTCTCACTCCACTCCTGGGATAAGGCTGAAGCCTTTCTTCTCTCTCCCCAGATGAAATACTCTTGCAGCCAGAGGGCCTTGCAGTCCTTAGCACCAGGATTCCAGCCAGTGATGGCCTGGGTACAGGGGCCACATGACCCTGGTTAAGTAACTTATTCTGTGTCCCACACAAGGGGGAGCCTCTCTGCTCAGGCTTCCAGAGGAGCCCCACAGAGATATCTCTCTATGCTGACCCTCTGATTGTGTGTTCCCCTGTGCTGTCTGCCCACCTACTGGCTCTCCTCCTTGGGGCAGACCAGGCTTCCCCCCAGGCCGATACAATGTCAGCTCCACTCTTCTCTTCATTCCCCCTCCCCATCCTCCTCTTCTAGTTTAGAAAAAATTTAAACTCACCTACACATACATTTCAGCCCTGTGATTTCCCCTGGGATTCTGGGGCCTGAGTAAGTACGCTGCGGTGAGTTAGGAAGCTACAGCCCTGGGAGTCGGTGGTGGGGTGAAGTGATGGAGTGTGTCATGTCTTCTATGAAGGAGGAAATGCTCTCTCAGCTCTGTCAAGGGCCCCTCCTCCTGGACCCCTCATGGGGAGTCCAGCTCTCCATGATTCTGGTGACCTTAAGAGGAGAGGTGGCTGAGAGCAGAAAAGATGGGGAAGGTCAAAGAAGATAGGAGAAGGACACTTTTGGTCAGTTTCCTGAACATCTGGGCTCCCAGAACAACACTCGGGGCCATAGCAGTCTTGGTTCATCTCCTTGAAGGCTGAAGTTCAGAAGAATCTTCACTTAGCAGCCATGGACAGAGAGCAGCCAGAAAGACAAATTGTATCCTCCACTCCACAAAGCACAAACACACTTTAAACCTTTAGGGCCTTCCCAGAGACCTTTCACGAGCGTACAAGGCTCTGTGGAGTTTCGATCACCCACCTCTCAGTCTTTCCTTGTTTCTGTCTCAATGTGCCACACCCCAGGCATACCAGTCTTTATGTGTTCATACTGGCCACAGGGCCTTTGCACATGCCATTCTTTTCGTTGTCTGGAATCCTCTTCACTCCCTCTTCTAGGTAATTCCTGCACATTCTTCAAGTCTCAGCTTAAAGCTCACTCCCACAGGAAGCCTTCCCTGACATGTCCCCTTTTCCCCAGAGCAGCTCAGATTTCCCCTTAAGGGCTGTCATCACCTTTCTCCATAGCAACACTTATCACAACTGTGATTACACACAGTGCTAATAAAAGCTCTTGTTGGTCTTAGTTTGCATCACATAACCATCACACTACAGGTTCATCGTGAAACTGGGGAGGGCCTTCGGGACAGCCCCACTTGAACCACTTGGACTGGAAGAAGTATGTTTCTCAGATGGGAATTACCCCCAGGAAGAGGCACCTGCTCCCAGCAGGGGAAGAACAACTTCCACCCCTAGTGAAGGCAGCCTGTTTGTGCACCCACCTCTCTGCAGGCCTGTCCAGTTGGCAGGAAAGGTGGGGAGAGCCCAGCTGCTGCTCAGGTTGGAGCTGCTAGATGACACCATGGGCTCCACCAAGAGACAGTGAGCAAGTGGACAGAAGGAAGGAAACAACGGAAGCTCCAGGCTGCCCCATCAGAGGTGCCAGAGCCACGTCCCGGCCTAGAGGTGGGGGCAGCACGCATGCAGTTCTCTTCACGCAGTGGACAACCGCTGACCTGGAGGTATGAGGGTCTACCCACCTCTGCTGTCACAGAGGCCACGTCTGGCTGCAAGGTGCAATGGCCAGGACCCAAATAAAGCTTGGAGAGCAGGTGGAAAAAAGTGATCTTATGAGATTAAAGCAGAGTGAGTAACAGACTGCCTTGGGGGTGGGGTAGGAAGGGCTCTTATGAGGCGAGAGTCGGGCATGTCAATATCTGGAGGATGAGCTCTTCCGACAGGAAACAGCAAATGCAGAGGGCCTTTGGTAGAAATGAATGTAGCATGTTCTAGAAGACAGAAGGTTCTTGTGTCTGGGGCATGGGAGTCTGAGAGAGCAGAGGGAGGGGCAACAGGGGCCCTGAAAAGGAGTTGGATATTACCCCAAGAACTGCGAGAAACTGTAGGAGGACATTCAGTGTGAGAGAAAGCCCCTAAGGCTCTGAGATTCCAGGACTCAGCAATGGGAGAAGGGGTGTCTGCCGGGAAGCCCCCCGGAGTCTGCAGCCTTTATGAACACACACTGTTTCCCCCAGGCTCCTGCCGCCATAGAGCAGAGTTCTGACACTACTTCTGTGTGAGGCAATGGAGACATCTGCTGCATTGTAGACACAATTGGACACTTTTCAACATATTGCTCAGCCTGTAATTTCCAACAGCTCCATCCAACTGAGCCCACACTGGGCGGGGCAGTCGGCACCAGGGCAGCTTCTGCGGCAGAAGCAGGGATGCGGGAGGTGCTGCCAGTCCTCCTGGGGCTCCCAGGTCAGGGAGAGTTGCCGGGGGGGAGGGAGGCTTTTCCCCAAGGGGCTGTCTGGCCAGTGACTCAGGCCTCTTTGGCTTGGGGCATTTCAAGGGTAACGTGGAGGCCTCATCTGGATGTGAGCTGGTGAAAGCTTTAAGCCAAGAACCTGCTTCCTGAATGAAGGGACAGGTGCGTGTGAGAGGCTGGCATTTCCCCACATCCTGATGAAACCCTGCCCTTGCCGCTGTGCTGGGGAGCTTGAGGCTGGGAGAGGGAAGTGCTTGCATGAACTCACACTGAGCTGTAAGTGGCAGAGCGATCGCTTGAGCCCACCTTGGCTGGGCATAGAAGGTCTTACCCCTCAGCATCCCACACTTTGAGATTATTCCCTGGGAATCCAGGGCAAGGACATCACCAATGTTCATAGGACCTTGCTCCTGCCATTTCCTCCCCAGAAATGGATCAGAGAACAGGGAGGCTGAGGCCCCATGGCCCCAAAGGGTCCCTGTGTCACAGCCCCCACACCCACTATGGGCAAACCTCACAGTCCCACTGGCCCTGCCCACATGATTTACTCCAGTCTGACTCCTGAACGGGTGGCCTGAGAATTTTCAAAAAGATTCTGTGGGCTCTTTCCAGTGGTTGATTTGGGCCTGTGCCCATGTGAAGAGGCAGGAGGGGAAGCTGAGGGCTGCAGTGGGCAGACAAGGGGCTATGTTTTGAGGCCACCCTCTTCTATGTCTTTTGACTCACTTTTCCTCTAGACCCTCTCAGGATCCTGGGCTGCTCACAGTCCTCAGGTATGCACAACTCCCTGAACCATGAGAGGGCATTGCTTAGCCTCTTCCATGTCAGGGCCCAGCCCGAGGGACCAGGATTGCCTCGTCTTTCCATTTCTGTAAGTTTCCAAGGTCAGCCTTCTCAGCAAGGGAAGGAAGCACGGCCCTTGCCGGCCCTCATAGCCTTATCTCTCACAAAAGGACCAAATCCCTTGTTCCAGCTGCAGTTTTAAGACAGCTCAGGGAATAGCTCTGAGTGACCTGGCTTGGGTGGTGCGGCCACCTGGAACCAATCAGCTGCTGCAGGGCTGGGGTGGGAGCAGGGACGATGACTGCGGGGCTGGAGTGAGGAAGGAGCAATTCCCCAAAAAGAGCATGTGTGTGTGTGTTGGGGTGCGGTGATACTGTTTCCAGAAGGAAGGAGGGGCCAACAGGCAAAGCACAACAGGAAGAGCTTAGAGGAAGAGGTGGCATCTGCATGGGCTTCAAAGGGTGGGGACAGCTTGGATGCACAGGGAGAGGACAGGAGAGCCACAGCTGGAAAAATGGTATAGACAGGCCCAGTGGTATGTCTGGGGCAGGGGGTCTCAGGCAAGTATGCTGCATGGAGTCTACAGTCAGGAGAAAGGGAAAAGGAAAGGGAAAGTTGCTCAGTCGTGTCCGACTCTTTGCGACCCCATGGACTATACAGTCCACGGAATTCTTCAGGCCAGAATACTGGAGTGGGTAGCCTTTCCCTTCTCCAGGGGATCTTCCTGACCCAGGAATCGAACCAGGGTCTCCTGCATTGCAGGCAGATTCTTTACCAACTGAGCTGTCAGGGAAATCAGGGGACCAGACACTGGAACCAGGTCTCTGCCAGTTAGCTTGGTGCTGTCGGGAAAAGGTGCCCTCCTCGTCTTGTACAGTCCAGGGGCAGATGACATGGTGAACGAATGCAGAAAATGTTCTGGCCAGATGGTGCTGTGTACAACACGCACAACTGTGTGTGACAGCCCTGACCTGGATATCGGGTCTGGACTGGGTTGACCCTGTCAGTTCGCTTGGGGACCTTCTCTCTGGAGCTCTGTGTCCCACAGTGCCTGACCAGGATGCAGCCTCTTGTAGTAACATCAATACGGGAACAAGGATGGCAGCCCCCCAGCTGATGGGTGAGAAGCTGAGAGCCTGGTAGGCAGCTCTATGCATCTGCTGCACACTCCTTGAAGCGGCCTGGGGCGGAACACAGGAGACAATTCATCAGCCACGTGGGCCTGCGTGGATGCCCACCTTGTTCCAGGGCATTAGGTCTTCTGCTGCCCAGCGAACAGGCCTCTGATTCCCTCCCAGCACACCAAGAGGCTGGGGGAAGCAACACACGCCAATTACAGGAGCCAATTAATTTGCACTTAATGGGGATATTTTCTTTTACTGCACAAAACCGAGGGGCATAAAACCCTGATTCCTCTTCTGCGGCTCCATCCTGCTCTCCGTGTGCTCATAGCATTTAATAACTCCTGCCACAGACCGAGGGCCAAATGTACGCGGGGCGCGGGGAAGCCGAGAGGGCAATTCCCCATCAACAATCTGGTGAGGAGGCCACTGCCGTCTGCACTGTTTATACTTCCGTTTCCCCTCCGCAGCTCCCAGAAGTTTCCATAAAAACAGATGTAAGTAATCAAAGACTTCCCAGCCCCCGAACAGCTCTGCTCCTGAAAGTTTCCACAGAGCCTGCTCCCGCTGCTGGGGTTTGTGGCTCCAAAAGACTCTTAAACCAGCCCTCAAATCTCTCCCAGGAAGGAGGAGGAGTCCTCGCCTGCAGATCGAGTATCATTTGTCAAGTATTTTATGGTCAATAATAACAGTAATAACATCTCGGCTGTGCTGGTGTCTTTTCCAATCACACTCAGAGCACGTGGTGTGGGACTCCCACGGCATCACAGTGGCCTGTGAGCAAGGTGTCTCACCTCCACTTTGGGGATGGAAAGAAGGCGGTACACTGAAGGGGTCAGCCTCAGCGCCATGCCCCCTAGAGTCTCAATGCTCCAGGACAAAGGTGGGAGTTGTCTTCTTCCTTGGAAGGCCTGTTGCTGGCCCTTTCCTGCATTCCTTGTGCAGCGTAGCTTACCAAGTGCCGGGAGCTTGGAGCTCAGCAGTGGGGGAGGATGGAGCCAGGACACCGAGTGTAATGCTGATTAAACATCACGGCTTCAGGCGCTCTTACTGCTCTGAAGGTCTGGCCCAACCCACACGTTTTACAGGGGGAACTCTCGGGGCTAACTCCAGGACACCCGGCCAGGACCCAAGCCCCAGGCTTCTCCGCCCATGCTCCCTGCATTTCACCACATCAGTGCCAGCATGAGCTGAGTGGTGAATGAAAAAGTGACTTTTAAACCAAACAGCTCAGACTGCACCTGTGTGGGGTTGGTTCTCTGAGACGGAGAGGGCAGGGGCCTTGAGCTAGACTTGCAGCCTGTTCCCAGGGCTGTGAGTCTTGAGTGAAAGATACCACGAGGAAGGAAATGTCCATCTGGGAAGTCAAATTTCTCCAGGGACACCCTTTTAGGTTTGAGATAGCTGGAATCAGTTCCTGCAATCAAACCCCAGACCAACATGGCCCCGTGTGATACCTGATGATGATCATAGCTAATGTGTGTGGAGCACCTGCTATGTTCCAGGTGCCCTCTTTGTTACTTTAGCTAGTCTTCACATGGCCCTAGTAATACTATCGCCACTTCACTGATGAGGAGACTGAGGCTCAGAGAGGTTAAGTAACCTATTCAAAGTCACACAGCTAACAACTCAGGCCATCTGTGCCCAGATCCTGCATTCTTGATGAGCACACAGGTCTGACTTGACAAACCACAGTGGTTTCTTGGCATCCTAGTGGCAGAAATAGGATGGGGGCTCTAGGTGTATGCTTTAATGGGGAGGTGGATGAAGTGAACTTCCCCGTAATAAACCTCCTTTACTATGTGAATGTGAGGGCCCTGGTGGGGTAAGAGCATGTCAAGTTTCCAGGTCATCCCCCACCCCGGTGAGCTGTGTGTGGAATGCCCAGAGGCTGCTCTGGCCCAGGTCCCCACCTCAGGTGAGGAGCCTCAGGAGAATCTTCAGGTCCTTAGCAGAGGGAGCCAGAACAGACAGGTGGAATGCCAGGGGAGACACAGACTGCAGGTGTGGTCTCCGGAGCCTGGAGTCCAAGGGGACGAGGACAGGGAGCAGAAGGGGCACCTCCGACTCCAGCCAAAGCAGTGCTTCTTGTTCTCTTTCACTTCCTGGACTCTCAAAAGGAATCTCATTTGAGGAAAGGCATCTCCTCAGCTGACAGGAGATTACGTCTGGAGCTGTCAACAGCTCTTCTACCACCACTTGGGGACCACTTGTCCGAGAATAATGCCAATGCAGAGAAAGGCAGGGACAAAGAAGAAAGAGTCCTGTCAGCAGAATTCAAGCCCCTGGAGCCAGCCATACCTGAAGTCCATAGATGTTTTGATGACAAGAGCCAATAATTCGTTGATGTTATTTCAGTTTTCACTTGAGCCTGTTGACTCAGGGTTCTGTCACTTTTACCGAAATGAATCCTGACGAGTATGGGTCTATCTACAGTAGAATAAGCACCAAGCTTTCCCCTGCCTTGAAGACTTTTCCTGCCATCACAACAAAGAGAGAAGCTCTAACACCCTGGAGGGACTGTCTTTCCTTGAGTTCCATCAAGAGAGAGGAGGAGCTAGCATGAAGCCACTCACACCCTCACTCTCCCACCGAGGGTGCCTTGGAGGCCAAGGTTAAGAACCAGAGGTCTGGTGAGGGGCCTGTGGCTCTCCCAGCCAGAGGGACCCTCACCCACCACAGCACCACCCTCTACTGTCAATTTTCCAGCCAGCAGCCTGATGGAGCTTGTAACAGAAACCAGCCCTGTCTCTCCCCTGCTCAAAACCATCCAGTTCTCCCTGCACTTAGATTCCAACCAGCCCAGTGCTGCGTCTCAGCCTGGTCTCTCCACTCCTCCCATCCCTGGGCTCCAGCCCCTCTGGCCTGTTCTCCCATCTAGAATCAGACCGCCTGCTCCACCTCCAGGCCTCACTCCCATGGTGGGAAAGCAGCTCACCCCACGTGGCTGTCACCTCCCTGGGGGCCTTCCCTGACCGGGCCCTTCCAGTCGCCCTGTGATTTCCTTCCTCTCCCACCACCCCTTGTGAATCTGCTTCCTCCCCAGAACAGAAGATAATTAGCGTTACTGTGACCACAGGGCCTGAACGAGAGCCCTCACACACTGGGCGCTCAATAAACACTTGTAGAAGGAAGGAGGAACGGAAGGAGGGGAGGAAGAGGGGGAGGGATGAAGGGACAGAGGGGAGGGAAGGAAGAAAGAAAGAAAGACCTTAGGGTGAACCCAGCCTCGAAGCCTTGCCAGCAACAGTCACGGCTCCCGCTCACCCACCCTCATCTTTCGTCTTCACTTGCAGCACATCAGAACAACCCACCCTCATTCTCCGCCTTTCTTCCAGAAGAGGTTCAGCACCTGTGATGAGCGGCCTTTCTTCTATCCCCAAAGTCCTCTCACCAACCCGTGGCCGCCCCTCTGACGAACCTGGGAATAAATGCCTCCTGAGATGCTGCTGGCCACAGCTGCTCCAGGGGACCCCGCGTCAGCCCTCTGGGACTGTCCAGATGGGCTGGAGGTGGGGGCTCCAGCAGGCCCTGTTCCAGGGAGCAGTGGCCCAGGATAGCGGTGGGTTTTTTTTTTTTCCATATGAGGAAAAAATTAGCTTTCCTTACCAGACAAGAATGACAATTTACAGAAAATTATGCTCTGAATTCATAATCTGGAGTGAGCGGAAATGGTATTCTATAGTAACCCATCCCAACTGACTCGCTATTGTATACGCACCTGCTAACATTTTTTAAGCTGGGACTTTATGGAAAGGACATTTTGATCGCTTCTGAAGTTTGCTGAGCAATTCCCCCCCTCTCTCAGGCATACGGTCTTTGTGCTGGAAATTTCCCTCGTGGCTTCCTGCAAGCACCGGCAGACGGGCACGTGGGCTCGCAGGCGGGCACGCGTACATACAGCCGCAGCCCCCTCTCGTTGGCATGACTCTAATGGGGGGCTTTGCAGGTGCCGAGCTGTGGAAATGGAAGCTGGGAGAGTGAAATAACAGTTGGCACCTGTGCTGAGCTTGCCCGAGGAGCTGCAAACTGTGGTGCCCACCGGAATTAGAGCCGCTTTCCAGCACGGGCTGAAAGGAGAGCGGAGGACAGGGGAGGGCTGGAGGGCTCGGACTGGGCTGCCCCGGGCCATCCAGGGTCAGGGGTGTGAGAGTGGGGCCTCAGGCTGTGGAGATGCTGGGAAAGACGGGGCCGGGTGACCATCAAGCCCTCGGGCACCCAGCCTCTGTGGTCCCAGAGAAATCACTCACTCCAGGCCCACTGGTCCTTGCCTTAGCCTCCAGCCCAGCACTGAGCCAAGGAATAGTGGACTGGGAGCCCAACAGGCAGAATGAGGCTGCAACATGCCTCAGTGCCCTGCCTGGGCTTGGCACATAACAGGTACTAGAAAAGTACCTCCAAACCTTAGTCAAGACCTGGTCAGAGGACCACTCCTCTGGAGAATGGACCCTTCACACTGATGTTCAGGCCCTGCAGCTCCTGGATCTCCAAGTCCTGTTCTTTTGGGGGCTCACTGGCACCAAAGATCAGAGAACAGGTGGGTTGTGGGCAGGGACAGCAGGGAAGGGGTCTTGTTTCCATTGGGATCATCAGGACAGTGACAGTCACGCCAACCTATGACCCAGCCATGACACGAAGAGATCGCTGAAACTCTCTCTAAGAACAAGTATTTAGGAACCTGCTGAATTGACAGCAGGAGGGGAGCAGCAGACAAACTGTGGAAATGGGCTACAACAGCAGTGGGCGAGAAGTCTGAGATGCACTCTCCTGTAGAGAAAACTTCTGGAAATGCTATTCCTGACAAAGAAAGTACGTTTAAGACAAAGTAAGATGCCAACAACACACAATGTGACTTCACTTATTTTTGCCATTTTTTCTTAATTTTTTTCACTTTTAAAAAAAATCTTACAAAATGACGCCATACACTGTGATCAGGTGTGTGCATGAACACACACACACACACACACACACACACACACACACACACACACACACACACATACACACACACAAATATGTCAAATGTGCAGAGAGCATGGAAGGAAGCCCCCAGCTATCAACCATATCTCCTTCTGGGGTGAAGGAGTTTCTGGAGTTGGTGAGAAAGGGGTGCTTGGGCCTTATCTGTAGTGTCTATATAATACTTACTATGGGAATGCATTCATGCTTCTTTCTGTAATTAAAAGTTAATGATTGTTTTAAAAGAATCATCTGAGACAGGACAGTCCACCCAACCCAAACCATTATGAAGCCCTCCTTATTTATCCCTTCCTTTCATTCATACATACATTAGTTCACTCATTCAATAGGTACCCTTCTCCTGTTATTTGCTTATTTAACAAGCATTAACTGTTACTTCTGGTTCTAAGCTGCATCACTGAATAAACACACAAGGTCCCCGCGCCAAACTACACATTTATGTGTGTGTGTGTGTGTGTGTGTGTATAAATGCACACTCATGCATGTGTGTCTTCTCCACAGCCCCACTGGGTGCCCCACTGGAGAAGGAGAGGAACAACAGACAGTTGTTTTCCTTCATCCTCTGAGTTGATGGAGGTGGAAGGGGTCAGTAAAATGGCTTCCCCTGAGCATATGAAAATAACACATTGGCCAGGAAATGGGCTGACAGCAGGCTACTGCCTCTTCCTGCAAAGCCCCTGACATGGGCTTGTGGACTCTGCTCAACCTTCAGGCCCAATTCAAATGCCCCCTTTTATTGACAGTCCTGCTGAGTGTCCCCACTCCTGCCCCAACCTCATGAGCTCTCCCTTGCAGCAGAGCATCTTGCCAGCAGCTCCAGGCCAGAGTCACAGACTGGCAGCCAATTGACAATTAGAAGGCTGAGGGGTATTTTGTGATGTCAGCATGATGGCTTGAGAGGCTCCATACCTGTGCAGGCACCAGGCCCGGTTGTACATCTAGCCCACTTCATGTCCTGGGGCACCTGAGTTTGTAGTCCTCCCTTCACAGTACACCTGGGTGTGCGTTTGTCTTGTTCCTCCACTTACCACCCGACCTGATGCATCACATTAATCCCAGGCCAGGCCAGTCCCTGCCCAGTGGATGGCTGGATGGTTAGACAGATGGGTGGATGGCTGGATGGGTGGACAAGTGGATAAACAGATAAATGAAACAGAAGGGGCAGACTGACACCTAAGTGTCAAGCTACTCTGCATCAGGAATCTTGGGGATGAAGGAAGATGGTAGGGAAGGGTGGAGGGGCATCTCCTTCCCTTTCCCAATAAGAGGAAAATGTCAGTGAAATCAGCCAGCAGATGTTGTTGCACTACTGTGTGCCACCTGCTGCATGGTGGGTGGGGAGAAGCAAGAGGAAAGGGAGGAGCCAGAGAGAGCTAGGCAGGGAAGTGGGGATGGGGTGGGGAGAAAGAGAAATCGGGCCCAAGGTGGTATAGACAGGATGGTGAGGTTGGGGGAGCCTATGTGCAGCCTAGGTCAGCTGGAGGGAGGGCAGAGCCCTGGAAATCTCAGCCCTTCCCACTGCTACCTGCAGATGCTCTGCTCTGGTATCATAGGTGGTTTTGCTGAGAATTAGGTCTTGAGAAGCCCAACCTGGAATGAGCCATTTCTTGTCTCTCTAGACTAGCCTCTGCCACCTAAAGGCTTGGGCTCTGGAGTAAACAGGGGTCCCCAGATGGAGGATGGGGGGTAGGGATCACCAACCTTGTTGGAACTTCCCCCCAGTTTGGTATCAGCCCCCTGAACCTGAGAATCATGACAATTTCCTCCAAAGGTATATCTAATGCCCCACCTGGAGTGACCACCCAGAGTTCGTTCATTTTGATTCTGTGAAAGTGCTGCACTCGATATGCCAGCAAATTTGGAAAACTCAGCAGTGGCCACAGGACTGGAAAAGGTCAGTTTTCATTCCAATCCCAAAGAAAGGCAATGCCAAAGAATGCTCAAACTACCGCACAATTGCACTCATCTCACATGCTAGTAAAGTAATGCTCAAAATTCTCCAAGCCAGGCTTCAGCAATACGTGAACCGTGAACTTCCAGATGTTCAAGCTGGTTTTAGAAAAGGCAGAGGAACCAGAGATCAAATTGCCAACATCCGCTGGATCATCGAAAAAGCAAGAGAGTACCAGAAAAACATCTATTTCTGCTTTATTGACTATGCCAAAGCCTTTGACTGTGTGGATCACAATAAACTGTGGAAAATTCTGAGTGAGATGGGAATACCAGACCATCTGACCTGTCTCTTGAGAAGCCTGTATGCAGGTCAGGAAGCAACAGTTAGAACTGGACATGGAACTACAGACTGGTTCCAAATAGGAAAAGGACTACGTCAAGGCTGTATATTGTCACCCTGCTTATTTCACTTATATGCAGAGTACATCATGAGAAATGCTGGGCTGGAAGAAACACAAGCTGGAATCAAGATTGCCGGGAGAAATATCAGTAACCTCAGATATGCAGATGACACCACCCTTATGGCAGAAAGTGAAGAAGAACTAATGAGGGTGAAAGAGGAGAGTGAAAAAGTTGGCTTAAAGCTCAATGTTCAGAAAACTAAGATCATGGCATCTGGTCCCATCACTTCATGGGAAATAGATGGGGAAACAGTGGAAACAGTGTCAGACTTTATTTTTTGGGGCTTCAAAATCACTGCTGGTGGTGATTGCAGCCATGAAATTAAAAGACACTTACTCCTTGGAAGGAAGGTTATCGCCAACCTAGACAGCATATTTAAAAGCAGAGACATTACTTTGCCAACAAAAGTCCGTCTAGTCAAGGCTATGGTTTTTCCAGTGGTCATGTATGGATGTGAGAGTTGGACGGTGAAGAAAGCTGAGCACCGCAGAATTGATGCTTTTGAACTATGGTGTTGGAGAAGACTCTTGAGAGTCCCTTGGACTGCAAGGAGATCCAATCAATCCATTCTAAAGGAGATCAGTCCTGGGTGTTCATTGGAAGGACTGATGTTGAAGCTGAAACTCCAATACTTTGGCTACCTCATGCGAAGAGTTGACTCATTGGAAAAGACCCTAATGCTGAGTAGTATTGGGGGTGGGAGGAGAAGGGGACGACAGAGGATGAGATGGTTGGATGGAATCACTGACTCGATGGACATGGGTTTGGGTAAACTCCGGGAGTTGGTGATGGACAGAGAGGCCTGGCGTGCTGCAATTCATGGGGTCGCAAAGAGTTGGACACAGCTGAGTGACTGAACTGAACTGAATTGGGGCCCTTTGGTGTGGGAGGCTATGCAAGTATTGGATAGGATAGGTACTGAAATCTGCTCTCATGGAAGCTGACAAAATCATGGGCGTGGGGGTTCAGGAGAGAGGTAATAAGAAAATAAACAGGGAAAACAACAGCTGGGTTGAATGTTAGGAAGAAAAGAAAACCAGTACTATGATAAGGTGACTGAAGGGCAACAGGTCAGAGGGTGGGCAGGGAAGGCCATGTGGAGGAGGTGGCACCTAAGCTGAGAGCTGACAGGGCTGAAGAAGAAAGCCTGTAAGTCTGTTTTCCCAAGGCAGGCAAGGCACACCCAGGTTTCTCAGTCTCTCCAGTTCTCAGATCTGTCAATAGACACTGCCCAGGTGCCATCACTGGGCCTGGCACCAGGCTAGGCACTGGGGAGGTGGCCCAGAAGAAGTACCTTCAGGGCATGCAGGGGCCAGAGAGTGTGCCACCAGAGTCAGCCTAGTTCAGAGGGGGTGAATGGCTTTGGGAACCCAACGGAGGGCGCTCTTAACTGCTCAGTAAAGTCCTGGAGGTCTTCCTGGAGGAGATGATGGCTAAGCTAGGTATTGAAGAAGAATTTGCCAGTCAGACAAGCTGGGAAAGGGTATCCCAAGCAGTGGCTTGGGGCAGCTTGAAGTTTGAAGAGCCTATTGCACAAGTCTCAGAGGGAGGAAAGAGCAAAGAGAGATGGGGCTGGAGGGGCACAGGATCAGATTACCAAGAGCTGGACATGCTTTTTAAAGAAGAGTAGGCTTCATCCCGGGGACAATGAGGAGCCATCAAGTGTTTTAAGCAGGATGCGATCTACTTATGTCTTAGAAAAACCACTCAGCTGTCTCTTTAGGGAGAAGGGACTGGTAGACCAGGGAAGAGATGGGAAAGGGACACGTTTTTGGTGAGAATAAGACACAAGTGTGAGAAATAGCCTGGAGGGAGGTAAATAAGACGAGCACACCCCTGAATGGGTCACTGAGAGGGAAGAAGGAGTGAGGAAAGTTTACCTCCAGGGTGCTCCTATTGTTTTGCATGCCAGTTGCTAGGATTTCCCTCGGGAAGCACTCCTCCTCTCACTCTTGGTCCATAGCAACACCCCGAAGCCCAAGATGAGCACATAATGTGAGCCAGACCAGTGGACATCAAGTCAGGGGTGTCTGCTGGGATACCTAAGCTGGCCATTTCTGCCACCACCCAAAGAGAGCCTGCCAGGCATCAGGACCGAGAAGTGGACACAGCCCTGATGAATGGGGCCCTGAACCCAGCTATACCTAAAGTCCCATACTTTAAGTAACTGAATCAGAAAATCCTTTTCCTAAGGCCAATTTGCACTAAGATTCTGCTACTGGCAACCAAAACAATTCTGACCAAATCAATACAGAAGGCCAAGGTAAGTGGGACCAGGTTCCTGTCCTTAAGGAGAGCCATGGTATCTGATGGGACCGGAGTTACAGGCCACCTAGAGCACAGAGTGCTAGGCATCAAAATGAGGTGCAAATGTACTGCTCCACAGGACATTCAGGGAGAGCAAAGACAGGATGGCTCTCTGGAGGAGGTGGCATTTGACCGGGCCTTGAATCATGTTGACAGTTGAAGACGGACAGATGCACAGATCAGGAAATAAAGCAGTGAGGGAAAAGAAGAAGAGGTTAGACTTTCAGATGCATCTGGTTCCCAAGTGGCAGAGTTGGTGCAGGGGTGCACTGGGAGACTGGGCCCTAGGAGGGGCTGACCCTGCCAGGGCAAACATAAGCCTGTTGTAGCCTCACCTGTTCAGGGAAGCAAACCCCCCAATACTGCATACCACGAGGAAGAGCCACCTCAGGTAGGCAGCCTAGTCTGACGCAGCGCCATCTTGAGGAGAGGGGCCGGACTGCAATCTGGACAGGACATCAAAGGCTGCGATCCACATGTGGACCCAGCTTCCTTGCCAGGTGAGCCCTCGGCCTTCAAGGTCAGGCTCATGGACTGTTTTATCCTTGCCTGGACACTTCCTGAGACTCTAGGCCCCCGCAGCACGAGCAGTCTCCTTGGTGAGCAGCAGTGGGAACATCAGTAGGCATTCTGTGGAAGGAGCTCAAGGACCCAGTTTGAAAGGTGGGCTCATTTCTATAGGTCATCTGCTCTCAGCAAACTCCTCTTTCCTGCCAGCTTCCCCGTGCTACCCACTATGGCTTGCAGAGTGACAGCCTTAGCACCCAGTGGGCAGGCCCAGAGCCCTAAGCTGGTCTCTTGCACTGGATCCCTTGGGCAACCTTTACCTCTCTGAGGCCTCAGTTTCCCCAACTTAAGAACTTCTGCCCTGGCTGCTTCCTGGGGGTCTTTGGGGACATGGAATGAAATTGTGTTAGGTAACTGCAGGATCTGGCAAAGTACAAAAGTAAGACAGCAGTGCCATCCAGTCCAGTGCACCATTTGCATCATCCATGGTCTGGGGTGAGGTGAGGCTGCGGGAGAGGATGGTCAGATGGGCCTAGAGAAAATCCTCCACTGTGGAACACTGAACATAACTGCATCCAAAAGTCAGATAATAACAAGTGTTGGTCAGGATACAGAGAAATCATAACCCTCATATACTGCTGATGGGAGTATAAAACAGAGCAACTGCTTTGGGAAAAGTCTGGTAGGTCCTTATGTGATTAAGCATAGAGTTACCATGTGTGCATGTTCTCAGTCGTGTCTGACTCGTTGAGACGCCACGAGCTGTAGCCTGCCAGGCTCCTCTGTCCATGGGATTTTCTAGGCAAGAATGTTGGAGTGGGTTGCCATTTCCTACTCCAGGGGAGTAGGGGATCTTTCTGATCCAGAAATTGACCTATGTCTCTTGTGTTTCCTGCCTTGACAGGTGGATTCTTTACCACTGCACCACCTGGGAAACCCATATAGAGTTACCATATAGCCCAGCAATTCTACTCCTGGGTATACACCCAAGAGAAATGAATACATATGTTCCTACAAAATCATGTACCCAGATGTTTATAGTAGGATTATTTTTATTAGCCAAGATGTAGAAACAAACCAAAACAAAATGTGGTATTTTCACACAATGGAATATTATTCAGTCATAAAAAGGAACATAAAAAGGATGAACTTTGAAAACTTTTATGCTAAGTGAAAGAAGGCAGATACAAATACCATATACTATTAATATAATGATTCCAGTCTATTAAAAGCCAGTTTAGGAAAAATCTAGAGATAGGAAGTAAATTAGTGGTTGCTTAGGGCTGAAGAGAGGGGCTTAGAAGGGTGATAGGTAATGAGTTTCTTTTTGAGGTGATAAAAATTTCATAAAACTGACTGTGGGGATGGCTGCACATATCTGTGAATAAACTAAAGCCATTTAATTGTCGACTTTAAATGGGTGAACTATGTGCCATGTGAATTATATCACAGTAAAGCTCTTTCAAAAAAGAAAAAGCAAAAGAATTGCAACTATCAGACAAATTCAGAGTGGACAAATTCACAGTGTCCTACAAGACAGCTGGCCCAGACTTGTCAAAGAGCCAAAGTCATGGGAAGAAAGGGGGTGGGTATGGGGTAGGGGCTGCTCTGCATTGAAAGAGAACAAAGAGCAGACCCAACAACCAAAAGCAGTAGGGACTTTGACTGGATCTTGGCTGAAAGCAAAACCTGGGGACAACTGGGGCTTTTCCACATGGATTAGGTATCAAGTGATATTATGAGATAATTGTTAGTGTTCTTATATTTGAAAGTGCTATGGGTTTTATTGAGGAGAGCGTCCTTATTCTTCGAAGGTACAAATATTTAGGGGTGAAGTGTCATGATGTCTACAATTGTACAGCAGAAAAGGTGTGTGTGTGTGTGTGTGTGTGTGTGTGTGTGTGTGTGTGTGTGTGTGTGTGTGTGTGTGTAGAAAGAATGAGAACAAGCAAATATAGCAAAATATTAACAACTGGGAATTCTAAGTGGAGGTTAGGTGTTCATTACACTATTCCTTCAATGTTTTAATATATTTGATATGAAAAAGTCAGAGGGAAAAAGGTCATTTTTATCTTTGTGTTACTTCCCCAGACTTTGAATTCTGGGTTCTCCACCCCAGTGAAGGGTGTCATTAGAGGCCAGCTCTGCAGGCAAGAAACTCTGGATCTCTGGACTCTTGCTCCTTACCACAAATCAACCCAAGCCGAGTTGATCTTACTCCAAACAGGGCTGAATCTACCCTCTTCCTGCGCAGCCCTGCCATACCCGGGCCCCGGCAGCCACCATCTCTCTGATGATCACTGTAGTCTCCAGCATCTGTCTCCCCTAGAAGCTCATTCTCCACAGGGCAGCCCAAGGAGTCTTTCTAGGACACCTCTCTGATTTCCTCCTATGGCTCTCAGTATGAAGAAGGGAGAACTCACCATGGCCTGAACCCCAGCTTGAGCACCCAGGGCCCCTGCCACCTTCCAACTCCTGGTCGCGCCTGTCCTAGGGCCTTTTCCATGCCCTTCCCTTCACTAGGAGTGCCTCCTTTCTCTGCCAATTCCTTCCAATCCTGTACCTCTTGGGTGAAGCATCAACTAATCTCAACTCCTTAGAGGAGCCATCTTGGACCTCCACCCTCCTCCTGCCTCCACAGTCCAGGTGGTGATGGTGGTTTAGTTGCTAAGTAGTGTCCAACTCTTGCGACCCCATAGACTGTAGCCCACCGGGCTCCTCTGTCCACGGGATTCTCCAGGCAAGAATACTGGAGGGGCTTGCCATTTCCTTCTCCAGGGGATCTTCCCAACCCAGGAATCGAACCCAGCTCTCCTGCAGTGCAGGCAGATTCTTTACCATCTGAACTACAAGATCAGGTTCCAGATAACTCCATTCCTGCTTTCAGAACAGGTACCTGTGCCGGGAAAGACTGAAAGCGAAAGGAGAAGAGCGGCAGAGGATGAGATGGTTGGATGGCATCACAAATTCAATGCACACGAATTTGGGAGAACTCCAGGAAATGGTGAGGGACAGGGAAGCCTGGCGTGCTACAGTCCATAGGATCACAAAGAGTCGGACACAACTTAGCGACTGAACAACAACAACCTGTGCTCTACTGTCTCCTAGCCGGTGACCTTGAGGGCTGCTGTGACCTGATCTGAAGAGAGGCTAACACTAGCACCAGCATCAGGTTGTTGATGGTGTTTGTGTCATATCTTGTACTTGCTGAGATGATGTAGCTAATGCACTAAAGCAGCAATGTTTGCTGTTATCAGTATTCACGATGTGGTCCTTGGTGTGGTCATCTGATTGATGTCTCCCTGCTTCACGAGCCTGTGGACCCCATGAGGGCAGGACAGCCCTGAGCACACTGGGAACACACACAGTGCATGGTTCTAAAGAACTGAATTATTAATAGACTGACCAGGGCTGTCTAATAGGGCCTGGCTCAATGCCTCCATTGAAGGGGCATTTGTCTTTGCTCCTCTAGCTGCTGGCACGTATTATAAATGGGGCTCCCACTGAGCCTGCTGCTCATGGCCTTGGACCTGTGGCTAGCCCTGCTTAAGGAAAAGGAGGATGACCCTTGAGCGCAAGCCCAACTGCTGGTTTCCAAATCAGTCACGTCTGAGTTAGTGAAGTATGATGAACACACCTCCGAAGAAGGTCCTGTTGTCCTGGCTATCAGCAGCGCTGCAGGCCCTCAGCCTCCAGCCACCAGCCTGGTCACGGATGGAGCAGAGATAGCAAGGTCCAGCCGCTTTAGCCCAGCACCGGGCAGCTCCAAAGCCCACTTCTGCTTTCCTCCCTCCTTCACCAGGTGTTAGTCCCTCGGGCCCTCCCTAACACACCTCTGGACGTGTGCTTCCACAGAACCCAAGCTGCAGCATGCAGTTTGCCTCTGTTACGTGGTGCATGCTCAGTCACTTCAGTTGTGTCCGAGTCTTCGTGATCCTGTGGACTGCGGCCTGCGAGGCTCCTCTGTCCAGGAGATTCTCCAGGCAAGAATACTTGCCATTCCCTTCTCCAGGGGCTCTTTCCAACCCAGGGATGGAACCTGGGTGTCCTGCATTATAGGCGGATTCTTTTACTGCTGAGTCACCAGGGAGGCCTTTGCCTCTCTTCTAGGATAAGGCAAAGGGGCACTCACATGACTAAGATGCAAAGGCCTGCGGCTATGGCTATACACGAACATGAGGCCTTGCTGGTGTGAAAGGGCCAGGCTTTCTTTACCAGCTGGAGTGCAGTACAGCCAGGTGGCCCTGGGAAGGGCAGTCTGACACCCAGGGCTAGCTTCAGTCTCTGGAGAAGGGTCATCTGGAGGTGGCCCTGTCACTGTGTGGTCTCACGCAGTCACCTCTCCTCCCCAGATCTCCACCTGCCAGAAGAAGGACAGTGGCCTGTCACTATGCTTATGACCACAGAGGTGAGGAGACAGGAAAGAAAGCTAGGTTTTCCACAAAGAATGACACAGATGGGGCACCTTGCTGCAGAGATTTATGTTTTCGCAGCTAACGTGTCTGGCTCTTGTCAGCCCCTGAGGCCCCAAGGCCATAGGTGCCCATTCTCAGCCAACCCTCACTCTATCTGCAAACATATCTGATCCCCATGTCCACTCCACCTTGCCCCAACTCTGGCCAAGCTGCCATCTTGCCTGGCTTGCACCACTGGTCCCTAGGCTCCAGGATACGCCTGTTTTCCACGTCCACACTCCCCTCAGCAGCAGGGTGACCTTTCAACATGTAAATCAGATGAACCACTCTCCTACTTAAATCCCTTCAAGGGTTTCTAATAACATTAGAGTAGAAACCAAATTCCCACCTACATGCAGCTGACGACACCTTGCCTCCTCTCCCTCCACTCCCTCTCTCCCCACACCCCTCACTCACTATACTCCAGCCTTCTTGCTGTTCCACTACAACATTGAATTTGTGCCCACTTCTAGGCCTTTGCACACACTGTTCCCTCTGCCGGGGACACTGTTCCCACAGCTCTACTTGCTGCATTTTACTTATGCTTCAGGTCTTAGCTCCTGTCTCCTCTTGAGAAAGACCTTCCTGAAGCCACGTGTCTGAAGCGGTTTGCTTCTGCTCTGGTTACTCTGTCACATCACCCAATCACTTCTTTAGGAGCTCTTATAACAGCTGGGAAACATCTTATCTTTTTCACATGTTGGTTTACTTACTTACGTCCTGATCTTCTCTCCCCTCTGATCTCTGCTGTCATGGTTCTTCCGTTGCTAGTAAAGGAGCAGTACTTGGCATATGACAGGATTGCAGTGAAGCTTTGATACACAGATGGATGGATGGGTGGATGGATGGATGGATGAAGGCTGACGGGCCTCAGAGAGGACAGGCAGGGCACTTGCTGAGGGAGCTCTTCAGACGAAGGCCGGGTGACGCGCTTCTGTTGTCTTCCTTTTCAAGTTTTCACCATATGGCTTGCTGCATACTTGGCTGAATTGCAGATGCTCTAACTTGGAGCTTTCTTGCTTTTGTGTGTTAATAACATAAAGATGGAACACAGCTTACCACACATTTTGTGTTTGCTATCTATATGTACATAAAACAGACTTCAGTGTTACTAGCCAACCCACTTGTGAAGTGGAAGGAAAACAGAGCAATTAGAGAGAAGAGCAAGGCGAGTGCTTACGTGGAGCACAGCCCCATCTCCGTACTGGGTGCGCTTCCCGAGGAGCAGGCTCCATCCAGGAGGCCATGGGGCAGGTGTTGGGGGGTGGCCACAGAGATTCTAGGGCCCCGTGGCCCCAGGATAGAGTCCAGCTTGGGTGCTCCTCTGGCTCCTGTCCCTGGGCCCCCCTCGGCCTCAGCACTTCCCCTTTTCCACCTCGCCCTTGGCCCCAGACACACTCCACACCTGTCCTCCCAGAATGTGCTGTGCTGTGTCTATCCTACATTCGCCTCTGCTACCCCACCTCTAACACTGCTGGCTCACCCCTCCCAGCCTTCATCTGTGAATCTTTCACTCAAATGTCTGAAGACCGAATGCCTCCCACGAGCCTTTGTGCAGATTCCTCCTGAAGGATGAAGGGCCCCGAACAAGTAAACAAATGCACAATTATGAAATATCTCAAGTGCTATGAAGAATGAAAATATGGGGCCTAATTAAAAGGAGAGAATTCAGAATTCAACATTTATTCTACCGTATGAGCTGTATTTCAGGGCAAACAAGTAGCCCTAATTGACAGGGACAATTTCTTTACAGAAGACTCCAGTGAATAAATTCTCAACAGCAGTGTATGTCATGGGGCGCTGGGCAGGCGCACTCTGCCCCTGCCAGGAGCAGTGGTCCATCACTGATGTTGTTTAGGATGGCAAGGCCATGGTGATGATAAAATAACAACTAAAATTATTTTTTAAGTTCTTTACGGAAAATGCACTCCCAGTTGCCTGCCTCAGGAGGGACTGCTCCCACATACCATCCCCTCTGGGTGCACCTCTAGTTTGGAAGAAATGAAGGAAATAGGAAAATCACCATTTGGCAAACCCTCATCAAATAACTGATTCAGGAAACATTTATCAATGGATAAAAACAATAGGAGAAGGGCTGATAGGAAGCTGTAAGATGGGAGAAAGAGGCTGTCACCACCTGACCCCACTGGCCAATCTCAGCATCACGAGAAGGGATAGCGGGGCACCATAGGCCTCCAGGGTGATGACACAGGAAGCCCATGGCCTCACCTACAGATGTGAATTTAAGCAGGTTACTTCCACCCTCGGGAAGTACAGGGAAGAGAGGAACATGAAAGATGGCTCCGTGGAGAAGCAAACAGACAAAACCAGAACATGGAATGATCTTGCAGGAGGCTGACCTGGCTTCTGAGGCAAACGTGGAAAAGGAGGAGCTGCTCTAGAGTAAAGAGAGCAAAGGGCACCAGAACCAGATGCAGTGTGTGGATCCTGTTTAGGTTGTGATCCACACCAGTGGTTCAAAGACATATTTGAGATAACCAGGAAACCTGATTTTAGACTGAGTACTGAATGACACCAAGAACCATCCAGTTTGCTATGTCTGTCACTGGCATTTTGGTTATGCAAGAAAATATCCATATTTTTCAAAGATGCATACTCAAGCATGTAAAAGTGAAATGACATAATGTTTCAAATATGCCTTAAAAGACTTGAGCAAAAAGAAAAAGAAAAAAAGCTGCCAGCTTGAAGAAGCAAATATGACAAAATCTTTTTTTTTTTTGGTGGGGGCTGTGTTGGCTCTTCACCGCAGCACGCAGGCTTCTCTTGTTTTGCAGTGCATGGGCTCTTGAGCGCATGGGCTCAGTAGTTGCAGTGTGCAGGTTCAGTGGTTGTGGCACTTGGGCTCTGTAGCTGTGGTGCACAGGCTAGGCTGGTCTGTGGCTTGTGGGATATTAGTTCCCTGACCAGGGATCAAACCTGAATCCCCTGCATTGGAAGGTGGATTCTTAACCACTGGACTGCCAGGGAAGTCCCAGCAAAATCTTAATTATTAAATCTATAGACCAAGCATATGAGGGTTCATTGTACTATTATCTCTCTACTTGTGTGTACGTGTGAAATTTTTGTGATCTAAAATACAAAAAAGACGCTGAGAGAAAATTGGCAACACTGAGGAAGAAAATACTTGTACTAGGAATTTCCTGGCAGTCCAGTGGTTAGGACTGGGCACTTTCACTGCAGCGGCCAGGGCTCAGTCCCTGGATGGGGAACTAAGATCCCACAAGCCACACAGCATGGCCAAAATTTTTTTTTAATTTAAAAAATTGAAAATATCTGTCCTGCGATGGAGACAACTGAATTTCAGTGGTGTCAGCTAAGCAAGGCCTCCTTGGGGAGGGGATATTAAAGAAGGAGACTGACACTGAGGGACTGTGGGGAGTGGGTGGAGAACAGGTGCAAACACACCAAAGGAATTGAGCTCTTGGCATAGCAGAGAAAGGGGCTGTGAGCCTGCCAGGCTGGGGCAGAGGAAGAGGTGGGAAGAGGGCCCAGGGTTGCAGGATGAGAGGGCAGTAGCAGGAGCTGAGTCAGGCAGGGCCCTGTGTTGCTGCAATCAGTGGGAAGCTGACAAATGGTTTTCAAAAGGGGCATGCTTGATCGAGATTATGGAAGTGAATTTGAGAAGACTAGCCATTCCATGCAAGAGGCAGTGATGATGGGAAAGTAGTTCAGGAGACATTGCTCCTGTCCAGGAAGCAGACAGTGGCCTCCCTCAAGCATGGGGTAGAGAAGCAGAGAAGTAGATGAATTGGAGATATTTGGGGGGCAGAGAGCTATTGGGCTTGGCTGATGCATGCAGTACAGAGGATGAGAGAAAAGGAAAAAATCAAGGATGAAGAGCAAGTCTGTGGCTTAAGCAACTGAATGAATGGTGGCACCAGGTGGAGGAACTTTGAGGCAGGAAGGGGATAACCAGAATTCACTTCTGGGAACCTTACACTGAGAGGCTGGGAGACTGACATGTGCAGTGGTCCAGGGGGCTGGGCAGAGGTGTGAGCTGGATGTGTTAAGACAGCCCAGGGAGGGAGAACAACCACATCGCCTGAGAAAAGGAGGAGCAAAGGCAGTGAGAAAGAGCACCAGGGAAGGAGGAAGAAAACCAGGAGAGGGCAGTGGTGTTCTCAGGGGGAGTGCAGTGAACTATCACAGCCAACACTCCCAAGAGGCCTGAGCAATGAAGCCTGGAAAGTGCCCTTTGGAGTTGGCAAGATGGAAGGTGCTGGTGACCTTGACAAAGACAGTTTTGGTGACTCCACTTTCTGCCCCTCTCTCCTCCCTGAGCTGGAGCAGGACCGCTTCTGCTAGATGTGTCCCTCCATGCATTTCTCTTACTGCTCTGTGGTGACAGGTGGGCTGCTTTTCTCCTCCACAGGGCGTGAGCGTCTTGAGGACAGGACGCTTGTTCAACCTTCACGCTCCTAGGACAGAATTCATCCCTGAAATCAGTCAATGGACACTTAAAGAGACAATGGCAAGACCACGGATTCCTCCACTGGCCAGCATCATGAAGGACGTGAAAGCAGGGAGTTTGATCAACTAACTGTCCCAGACACTGGACCCAAACTCATAGATCTCCTCAACAAAACTGACCAGAGAGAACCCAAGGGGGCTCCTTGTGGAAGCCAGGGGACAGAGCCTGCAGAGTGCTCTCCCACACAGCGCCCCACTACAACCTCATGTCCACCCTTTCCTTTCCTCTTGGCCAGAGGGGGAAGTTGAGGCAGCAGGAGGTGAAGAGCTTTCCCAAGATCATGCTGAGCTGGGAACCCTGTAGCTGGGACCCGTGTCTCGTCAGCACGGGCTCACAACAGCCTGTAGCAGCTCAGGGCCTCATGGCAGGACACACGGACACCCACACTGCAGAGGGACTGTCCTTCTGCACACCTTCTTAAACTTCCGGCTTACCCCTTTTCTTCCTCTGACCACAGTTTTGCATATTGATTTGAAATAATACCATATCACATGGTGAGTGAGTCACTCTCTTTTCAATTCTTCACATGTTCTGACTAATCAAGAAGTCTCAGTTTGAAAGAGATGGCTTTGACAGTTCTCTAATGTCTACTCAACTCCTCTAAAAAATATTGTAAAATACACATAACAATTAACCACCATAACCATTTTTAAATGTCTAATTTGGTGGCATTAATTACATTCACAATATTGTGTAACCATCACCACAAATCATCCTCAGAACTTTTGAATCTTGCAGAACTGAAACTCTGTACCCATTAAATAATAACTCCCATTCCCGCTCCCCAGCCCTGGCAAACGCCCTTTTAGTTTCCGTCTCTGTGAATTCGACTACCCTACTACCTGGTATAAACGGAATCATACGTCATCTCCTGTTTTAAACAGAAAGAGACCAGGCCTCAGGCTCATGGCCTGTCTCACATTGTCCTGTCTGCGGTTATCAACTCTTTGAAGCTTCCCTTCTCTTTGTGGCTGGTGATGTTGGTTTTTCATTTAGGATAGGGACAGTAGATTTCCCTTTTTAAACAAACACATTTAAGTAGGAAAAATAATTCAGTGAAAGGTTGAAGGTAGAGAGGCTCTCAGATAGAGAAGAGAGGGTGGGAGGGTGGGAGTGTGGGAGGTGGGGAAGCCCCAGCCTTGACTGTGGAGGCTACTTATGCCTAGCCCTCTGTGACCCTGATACCAGCCCCATGTAGGCTGCAGCAAAGGAATGTGCCCTCCATTCCACGCACCTGGGCTCTTCAGCTTCCCATCACCATCTGGAAAAGGCTTTCTGTACCTCTCACCTTTGCCCCCTATACATTCATCCATGCACTTATTTATTCAGCAAACCTGGCTGTTCAGACTCTGTGCTGGTCTCTAGGGAATGCTCAGGTCTGGGTTCCTCCCAATCTACCCGCTCCTCAATGCCTTCTTCCTTCTCTCCTTCTTGTTTATTTAATCCTGACCTCTCTCATCCAAGACCCTGCTGTGCAGGCTCTGGTTCAGCTCTGAATTCCCAGCAGGGTCTCAAAGTCAGACAAGTAGGAGGCCAAGGTTGATACCGAAAGGAGTAAAGACGTAGGGTGAAGCTGCCCCACCCAAAGTGGTTAGCAGCCTGCTGTTGCCCTACACAGACATGGGCCCAACTTGGCTAAATCATCCTGTTGCTCAACAAGTCGGAAATCCTCATGTGTACAAGGATTCAAGCTTTTGTTAATATTCTGTGGACCAGGAGCATCAGCTTGTACCCTCTGTCTGATCATGTTAGGTGAGTTTTGCTCAGGTAGAGTTAACTTGCCTCCAGAAGGTGTGAGGTGCTTTTGGGAGCTCCTGGAGGCCAGAGTCAAGCCAGTCCACCCAAACCAACCTGCACTTGGGGGTTCTGAGGCTGCCAGGCTGATTAACAAGAGGAGTTCTATGTGACTGGTGGCAGCAAGTAATGAAGGAGGTCGCCATGAAAGTCAGGATTCCAGGGGAATTGAGACCACAGCCAGCCCTGGCACTGCCAGAACCACATGCCAGCCAGCCAGCTATGCCACTACAGATTTACAGACCTTACAGACAAGGGCCTGAATGAGTCCAGGAGACCACCAGAGGCTCTTTGGTGGGCGCAAATGACACCCATAACTTTCTCCACAGCAAGTTGAGAAATCCAAACCCTACTGTCTAAATAAACATGAAAATAATTGGCTCCAGCATCTGGAAAATTCCTAGTAATCTGGTCTTGGGCTTGATTAGATCCAGCAGCTCAACAAATCACAAGGCTGCCTCCCCTCACCTCTGGCTCTGCTTCCCTGCAAACCTCCCCCCTCCCAGCAAAGGACCTCCCTCAAAGGAAGGTCGCCTTGAGTGGCAAGATGGCCTCCTAGTTCCAGACCTCTTCCCATCAGCTTAGCAACTCCAGAGGATTTTTATTGGCCCAGATTGGGTCACGTGCCTACCCCTGACCCAATCACATAGTCAAGAATGCGAGGCTCTGATTGGCCAAGTCCCCCTCCCCCATTAAGTTCAAGAGGCTGGTGCTGTAAGGAAAATGTGAGTCCCTGACCAGAAGAGAGATTCCAGGGCTTCCTCTCTCCAAGCCCCTGCTCTGTATCTTGCAGCTGTGACTGCTTTCAGAAAACCCAAGATGAGACGATTTAACTGAAAGCTGGGAATATGGTGGTTAGACACAGAACAAAGCTCTCTTGTGTCTTAGCCCATACTAAGGGGGTTGCTTGTTGCTACATAACTGCCCCTCCTCCCCACAAACCTGGTCACACACTCCCACTCCATGAAATGTCTTCAAATTAGTCTCTGTTCCTTGCAACTCTGAGCTTAGGACAGAATCCATAAATGTCAGCTGCCATCATTGTTCTATCATACACTGAGTTTAAAGGTAAATTTTAGTTTTCATTGGAGTTTTTTAATTAATCAGAACTTCTGTCTAAAGGGTTGACTGGATTTGCTTTCCAGTGCAGGAGAGGGTTAGGCCAGGGCTGGGCCACCCATTGGTTTGCCAGTCTCCTGCCTTGGAATCTACCACAGTGTGAGCCTGGTCTGAACAGTAAGCAAGTCTTGGGGAGCATAGCTGGGCCTGGGGCTCCGACTGACCTGGCAGGCCTGTGCAGATAAGTCCCCAGGGCTATAGGAGGACAGGAGCCAAGCCTCTGAGGTCTTCCCACACTCAGTTCCCTGGCGCTGAATCCTGCTCATCCTGCCTGGCCCCCACTCTGCAGCCCACACGGGTGCAGCCAGTCTGACCTTCTTTCTCCTGGTTTTCCTTGTGTAGGACCTTCCCCCACCCCGTCCACCACCCCCACCCCCAACCCCCCACACACACCTTTGGCTCAGCCAGGCAGCCACAGTTGTCCAGCTCTGCCTGAAAGCAAAGCATGGGCCATCTCTCCTCCTGGTCACAACCCACGCCTTTCTCGATCTACCTCTACAGTGCTCCTTAACTTTCGTGTGTACCTTTAAGGAGCTGGTAAAAGTTATGCACCAGCTGCCCAGGAAAGTGTGACCTGATGGGCTGGCACTGCCAGCAGGCAGTTTCCTGGGATCCTGAAGGCTGTCTGCAGGCTCTGGATTAAGGAATCCTATCTGGGAAGAACTTGGCTCTTGCAACCCCTGTGGGCTTACTTCTTAATGCTTGCATCCTGGTTCCTTAACCTCTACCATCATCAGGGCCTAAACCACATATGAAGCTAAGCCAATGCCCCAAATTTCTTTATGAATAATAATGATAGTTGTTACATGCTGAACATTTACTATATGTTAGATACTATAGCAAATCCATTATACATATTAATACATTTATTCCTCACAGGTTGGGATAATTAAAATCACACCCATTTTACAGATGAGGAAATTGAGGCACCAAGAGGTTAAGGAAATTTCCCAAAGTCTCATGGCAGAAGAAAGGTGCTGTCCTCCCTACACAACAGCTGTTTTGTCACCTTTAGTGTAATCCTTAGTCTCCCTCAAGGCTGTCAGTGCTTGGACACAAAATGAAATGGACTCAAAGAGGCAAAGGTGAACTGCTCCAGACAAGTGACCATTGGTGACTTCTGAAGACTCCAAGTCTTTATGCAGGCAATTTCTGCTGCCTTAAACATATCTTTCGTATCGTTCCTGCCGAATTCATTCATCTTTCTGGCCTTGATGCTGCTTCCTCCAAGCAGCCATGTCCAAGAGTAGATTGAATGCCTTTGCTCCCAACTCCGCATGAAATCGTAGCCCCCAGAATTTTTCCCATCCAAGTCTTTATCACTCTGTAGTGCAACTGCCAATCTATATGACTGCCTCCCTTTCAGACTGGAAGCTCCCAAGTGGGCAAAGATTATTAAGGTCTTGCTTTAATTTTTTCAATTATTTAAAAAAAAATTAACCATTTTATTTTTTAGTGAAGTATTGCATACATTCAGTAAAGTGCACAAATAACAAATATATAGCTCATTGAACTTTTATTTATGAACATAGCTATGCAACCACTGCTTAGATCAAGATATAAAACATGTGTACAGTAGTACCTAGGACTCCCACCCCAGAGGAGTCTGATTGCTATCACCACAGTTTTTGTCTTTTCTTTCTTTTTTTAAATAAATTTATTTATTTATTTATTTTTGTCTGTGGTAGGTCTTCATTGCTGCTTGTAGGCTCTCTCTAGTTATGGTGCACTGGCTTAGTTGCTCCACAGCTTGTGGGATCTCAGTTCCCTGACCAGGGGCTAAACCCATGTCCCCTGCATTGGCAGTTCAGTTCAGTTCAGTCGCGCAGTCATGTCCAACTCTTTGCGACCCCATGAACCGCAGCAAGCCAGGCCTTCTCGTCCATCACCAACTCCCTGAGTCCATTCAAACCCATGTCCATTGAGTAGGTGATGCCATCTAGCCATCTCATCCTCTGTTGTTCCCTTCTCCTCCTGCCCTCAATCTTTCTCAGCATCAGGGTCTTTTCCATGAGTCAGCTCTTCGCATTAGGTGGCCAAAGTATTGGAGTTTCAGCCTCAACATCAGTCCTTCCAATGAACACCCAGGACTGATCTCCTTTAGGATGGACTGGTTGGATCTCCTTGCAGTCCAAGGGACTCTCAAGAGTCTTCTCCAAACCACAGTTCAAAAGCATCAATTCTTTGGCGCTCAGCTTTCTTTATAGTCAAACTCTCACATCCATACATGACTAATGGAAAAATCATAGCCTTGACTAGATGGACCTTTGCTGGCAAAGTAATGTCTTGGCTTTTTAATATGCTATCTAGGTTGGCCATAACTTTCCTTCCAAGGAGTAAGCGTTTTTTAATTTCATGGCTGCAGTCACCATCTGCAGTGATTTTGGAGCCCAGAAAAATAAAGTCTGCCACTGTTTCCCCATCTATTTCCCATGGAAGTGATGGGACCAGATGCCATGATCTTAGTTTTCTGCATGATGAGCTTTAAGCCAACTTCTTCACTCTCCTCTTTCACTTTCATCAAGAGGCTCTTTAGTTCTTCTTCACTTTCTGCCATGAGGGTGGTGTCATCTGCATATCTGAGGTTACTGATATTTCTCCTGGCAATCTTGATTCCAGCTGTGCTTCTTCCAGCCCAGAGTTTCTCATGATGTACTCTGCATATAAGTTAAATAAGCAGGGTGACAATATACAGCCTTGATGTAGTCCTTTTCCTATTTGGAACCAGTCTGTAGTTCCATGTCCAGTTCTAACTGTTGCTTCCTGACCTGCATACAGGTTTCTCAAGAGGCAGGTCAGGTGGTCTGGTATTCCCATTTCTTCCAGGATTTTCCACAGTTTATTGTGATCCACACAGTCAAAGGCTTTGGCATAGTCAATAAAGCAGAAATAGATGTTTTTCTGGTACTCTCTTGCTTTTTCGATGATCCAGCGGATGTTGGCAATTTGATCTCTGGTTCCTCTGCCTTTTCTAAAACCAGCTTGAACATCTGGATGTTCACGGTTCATGTATTGCTGAAGCCTGGCTTGGAGAATTTTGAGCATTACTTTACTAGCATGTGAGATGAATGCAATTGTGCGGTAGTTTGAGCATTCTTTGGCATTGCCTTTCTTTGGGATTGGAATGAAAACTGACCTTTTCCAGTCCTGTGGCCACTGCTGAGTTTTCCAAATTTGCTGGCATATTGAGTGTAGCACTTTCACAGTGTCATCTTTCAGTATTTGGAATAGTTCCAACAACACAAGAGAAGACTCTACACATGGACATCACCAAATGGTCAACACCGAAATCAGATTGATTATATTCTTTGCAGCCAAAGATGGAGAAGCTCTGTACAGTCAGCAAAAACAAGACCGGGAGCTGATTGTGGCTCAGATCATGAACTCCTTATTGCCAAATTCGGACTGAAATTGAAGAAACTGGAGAAAACCACTAGACCATTCAGGTATGACCTAAATCAAATCCCTTATGACTATACAGTAGAAGTGAGAAATAGATTTAAAGGACTAGATCTGATAGACAGAATACTGATGAACTATGGATGGAGGTTCGTGACATTGTACAGGAGACAGGAATCAAGACCATCCCCAAGAAAAAGAAATGCAAAAAACAGCAAAATGGCTGTCTGAGGAGGCCTTACAAATAGCTGTGAAAAGACAGGAAGCGAAAAGCAAAGGGGAAAAGGAAAGATATACCCATTTGAATGCAGAGTTTCAAAGAATAGCAAGGAGAGATAAGAAAGCCTTCCTCAGTGATCAGTGCAAAGAAATAGAGGAAAACAACAGAATGGGAAAGACTAGAGGTCTTTTCAAGCAAATGAGAGATACCAAGGGAACATTTCACGCAAAGATGGGCTCAATAAAGGACAGAAATGGTAGGGACCTAACAGAAGCAGAAGATATTAAGAAGAGGTGGCAAGAATACACAGAAAAATTGTACAAAAAACTTCTTCACGACCCAGACAATCCTTACAGTGACCCTAAGAAGTAGATAGTGCCATATGTGAAATAAGACAATCATGGTTTCACTGTCATAGGATTATTGTGAAGTTTAGTTGAGATAACACTTTGAAGTATTTAGGACAAAGCTGTTATTTTTGAAATGTTTGTGATACTCGTTATTGTTACTACCTAAGGGCACAAGGCTGGGAATTTAGGAGTCCACCTAAGCCTACCTAAGCCAATCTGAGCAAGACATCTCAGCAGTCTTGACCTCAAAGCCCCTGGAAAGTCAAGGATCTGCTAGCAGGGACCTCTGAGGATGACACAAACCATGTCCTCCAGTAAGATCCAGGCTGTAACTTCAAAAAGACAGTCATGGAGGGAGGAGGCCCAAGACTGAGACTGTAAATCAGGAAGGGCCTTGAGAGTGTTCAGGAGCCCTCTGCTATATGCCTCTTCTGGAAGTTTAGTACAGTAGGTACTTTCAAGTGATAATAGTTCAATACTTGTCTCCTTAGCCTATAAACTCCACAAGGGCTTGGTCACCATGTTTTTCAAGCATTCCTTCACAAGTAAGATTGAAGTGCCTCCCTTCCTCCAGGCACTATGCCAAGAGCTGGGGGATACAGCAGTGAACAACACGGACAAGGCACGGAGAGGAGAACCAAACACCGACAAGAGACATATGGCGGCAAGTGCTGTGAAGGAGCCACAGCAGGGCAATGCGGTGGAGAGGAACTCCTGGGGAAGACCTGGAAATTCTCAGGAAAGGTGTAGCTGGAAGGGACCGGAGCTAGGGACAACAGATTACAAGGTCCCAAGGTTCCAGAGATGAGAAAGGACAGAGGATGGCCAGAGAAGCTCTGATGAGAGGCAGTTGAAGGAAAGGTCCGAGAGGGGGTGAGGGTAGGTCCACGCGGAGTCCTGTAGGGCATGCAATGTGGATTGGATTTTACGGCCTGCTGAAGTAAATACTTAAGGTAAAGAGGGCCGCTTGGAATCCCAGCATCAAAAAGGTTTTCTGATGCTCAGGGGAAAATCTGTGGCGAAGGGCACACATGGAAGGTAAGGTGCTAGAGCATTAGCTGAATGAACACACGCACGCATGGACAGATGGATGGACGCACGTCCAGGAGTAACAGCTGCTCCACAGGCGGCCCCCGATCTGGCGGCCTGAGGCCCTGGTTCTAGGCTCTGTGACGATGCGCTGTGACCTTGGGCACATCCCACCCTGACTCAGGAACGGAACCCTGCGTCTCGGGGGCGGGGGAGACGTGCCAGGAGAGACAGTGCGCGCGCGCTGCAGGCCTACGGACGTCAGGTCTAGTGGCCCGACCCCTCAGTCGGGGCCCGAAGTCTCGCCGCCCGCCGTGTTTACATTCCACCAGTGCCGGCCACGCGGCTTTTTGCCGCTCCAGCGTCGCTCGACTCCGCCCCAAGAGCCCCGCGACCCGCCCCTCCGCCTCACTCGCGCCAACCTCCCCCGCGTCCCGCCTGCGCAGCCCCGCCCCACCGCGCGCGCCGGCCGGCCCCCGCGTCCCGCCCCGCGCGGGCTCCGCAGCTTGGGCGGTGCAGGCCCCGCCACGGCCCCAGGGCCCCTCCCCTCCGGCGCGCAGGCCCTGTCACTTAGCCCCGCCCCGCTCTGGCCCCGCCCCAGGCGGGCCTGAGCGCCTGGGCGGGCCTGCGCCGCGCAGGGCGGTCCTGAGGGCGGTGGCTGGGCGGGGCCGGGCCCTCTGGCTGCCGCTGAGGGGCTCCGAGGCGGCCGGGGCGGGGCGGAGGGTGGCGGGAGGGCGCGAGGGCGGTCCGGGGGCCGGTTCCGCGCGCTGGGATTTTTAAATGTCCCGCTCTTAGCCGGGCGCAGGAGCAGCCGGCTCGGCCGCCAGCGCGGTGTAGGGGGCAGGCGCGGATCCCGCCACCGCCGCGCGCTCGGCCCGCCGCCGTCTCCCGCCTCCCGGCTTCCCGCTCGCCTCTGCCTCCTGCCTCCGGCCTCGGCTCGTGCCGCCTGTCTGCCTGCCGCGGAGACAGCTTCGGGTGAGGACCCTGCCGCGGGCTGCCGGACTGCGCAGCGGGCGAGAACTCCTGGAGCGCCCGGGTCGGGTCGGGTCGGGCCGGGCCTGGGTGGGGGTGGGGCGAGGCCGGGTCGCCGGGTCCCCAGAGGCGTCAGTGCGGGGTGCCCCAGTAGGGCGACTCAGAAGCGGGCTACGGGGAAGTGTTGAGGGGAAGACTGAGGCAGCTGGGGTCCCCAGGGAGGCGATGGGCCGGCGAGAGTTTCAGGGGCGTTGAGCCCCCCACCCACCCTGGGTTCCGACCCGGCGTCGCGGGCCGCTGGTGGCGCCGCGGGTGACAGGCCACCCCGGGCCCATCGGCCATTTTCCCGACCGGCCCGGGAGGCTCCCGCCGCCGCCGCCCGCGCGGGAGGGGGAGGGGTGCTCGGGACAGGCCGGCGGGCCCTGGACCCCTGTGCCTGCCGTCCTCACCCCACTGCCGTTTCGTGCCCCCAGGCTTGAGGTCTGATCCTGCGCCCAGCGCCATGCCGAGGGAAAAGGAGAGGTGAGTGGCCTGGCCGCTGCGGGAAAGGGGAAGGTGTGCAGTGGTGGGGGAGGGGTGGGCCGAGATTTGGGTAGAACTCATACCTCTGTGCCATCCTGGTTTTGCAGGGATGCGAAGGAACCGGACACCATGAAAGAGGAAAGTGGCACCGATGTCTCTTCTCGCTCCAGGAAAAGAAAGGCAAATGTAGCCGTTGTGAGTACAAAGGAGACAGGTGGGGGAGGATACCTCCCCCACCCCACCCCCCCACCTTACCTGGGTACCAGAATGGGTTTTGCCCATGTATTTGTTGATAAGGGATCAAGGGGGGAGCGTTTGGCAGAAATGGTGATCATAACCTTACTAGCTTTCTTTTTCTTCTCTGTGTCCGTGTTTTTGTCTTTGGGCTGTTTGGTGTGTTTCCTTGGGGTATGGGGGTTGTTTTATGTTAGTTTTTGCAGGATCCAGATGAAGAAATTGCTAAAATTGACAGGACTGTGAGAAGCCAGTGTGGCAGTCAGGTAGGTACATTTTCTGATTGGGTCGAAGTTGAGGCTCCCCTTGTTTGGGGTCAAATTGAGTCTCATACTTGCTTGCCTCCTGCTGAAGGCTTTTTCTCTAACTATGGCCACAGTTCATATAACTGAGCCCTGTGCCTGTCAGTGGGCACTGACCTCTGCCAGTCTTGGGATTCCAGGAAGGACTGTGTTCCTGACTGACATCCCTGAGATTACAAATATGCGCTGATGTCTGGAAGAACCAGAATGAACCTCACATAACTCAGTCCTCTCCTTTTGCCCTTGAGGAAACTGAGATTCAGTTAGAGGAGGAAAGTAACCCAGAGTCCTGTGCAAGCCAGGGGCGGAGTCTGTCCTATAGCCTAGGCTGTAGGCTAGTGAACTGTGGGAGGGCTCCTGACACAGAGCTCTTTGGGTAACTGTGATGATGGGGGTTTGTGTGTGCTCATAAGCAACTTCTCCCCCATCCACACTTGTGTTTATTTCCTCATGTTGCTTAAGGACTTTGCTTCCCTGCTCCCACCCCCTTTAGGTCATGTTTCAAACTCTTTCCCCCTTTCTGATAGTTCTTCTAGCCTCTTCAGCAATTACTTACAGTGATAACTGCTACCTGGAGCTTGATCTGACCTCCACCAGAGTATTAGTTGGACATTCTGTGTAATGATATGTTCATCTCAACATATTTTTAAAATTGACTAGTCAGTCCATTTCTCTTGCCCCTCCTTCATGGAGTTCCCGCCATATTTCTTGCATGTTCATGGTAGCATCATAATATCAGAAGTTCCTAGCAGAAAAAGCTTGTATTATCTCTCTGCCTCCAGAAATGGCTGGAGACTGTAGTTATGGCCCCAGTAGGGGAAGCAGTCTATCTCCAAACTAACTGATTAGGCTTTCTGACACCATAACAGATAAAAACTGAGCAGGAATAGTATTTGAGCCAAGGAAAGTGGTTCTGATGAGGTTAGCAATGGCAGTACATCACTTTGTAGGACAGTGAGCAACAGCCAAAGCAGCTGGGTCTGGAAGAGTGAAGGTCTTCAAAGCCATGGGACACATGGTAAAGCTGTTGTTACTGTACACAAGACCCTAGTAATTAGCATTTCTGGGGAGATTGCACTTAATATTGAACAACAGCTTGATGATTTACTTGCTGTATTAGAAGAAGAGATACTTTGCTTTAGGAAAAGAAGTAAGACAGTGCATTTCAAGTTCTTTCCTTTTTTTTTTTTTTCTTTTTTTCTCCCTGTAAAGACTTCAAACCAAGCAAGTTAATTTTTGTGGGTCTCTACTAAAATGAATCTCAACTTTGTGAAATTCAAGATTGGTTGTCTTCCCAGCTATGTTTTAAATTGGAATTTTTAACTGAGGATGAAGCAAAGCTGTCCCTGTTGACTTCTTTGGGTTTTAGAGTAGTTTCAGTTCCAAAGATAACTGGAGCGGAGCCTAGGAAGCCTAAGACAGGGCTTTGGCCCTGTCCCTGGACTGCAGAGAGCTGATAGATGTAATATGTGAATAGCCATATTATTTCCCACTAGAAGGCATTTTCATGGTTCAGAGATTAATGACAACAGGTTTCTACACATTGTCTAAAGTAGATAGCTTGAAAATTACCCATCATTTACGAAGCAGTCAGTGTCATATGTATTTCTCTGTATTTCTCATATGTATTCATGAAGCTAGAATTGTGGGATAACAACCTTTTTGCCAATTAATTACACAGAATTTTTCTGTGGAATTACCATAGTTCAGCCCTGTTCAATAGCCCTGAGCTACTTGTAGCCCTCATGCTGAACTCCGTGATACAGCTTCATCAAGACCACATGGAACCTTTGATTCTTACCTTGGGTTTTTCCCAATGAAAATAATACTCTTTTGTCTAAAGTCTACTTAACATATCCATTTTGTTCAATTTTTTGCATGAGACCCAACTTGTTTGTTGAAATGGAATCCTGGAATTTCTGTTAGTTACTTCTCAGAACATAATTTTGCATAAGGTAGTTTCATTCTTCATTAAAAGTGGCATAAAGAGTCAGAGGTGGTTAGAAATAATCAAAATTGGTCCCTGCTATTATCCCCTTCCTTCCTAAAGTCAGATTGATCTTGCTTTCTTTGAGACATGGTATACATTCAAGTTAAAGAATATAGACTTCATTATTCTGCTTCATACACTGGTCAAAGACCAACTTTGGGGACCATTTGTCTGCTTGTGGTTCACCTGATTTGTCTGTGTACTGCAGGTTGGGAACTGTTACCATTTTATCTCCAAAAGTCTGCTCTCAACTATTTCAGCCATCTGGCTGTAGAGGGTGACACCCAGCTTCTGCTTTCAAAACTAGAGTTCATTCTTGAATGAATACAACTTAAGGCAGTTGTAACATGACCCTTTTGAGTCAAGGAAATGATACCAGCACATGATACTAGAACTGGAAGAGGATGTTGCCCTTCTCCAACAGCTGTTGGCAAGAGCTGTCATGGTTAATTTGCATGCCCAATTCTTTGCACATTGGATGGAGGAGAGCTTTATCCCACTTCGCTCTTCTCAGTACCCTGAAAGTGCTCTGGCTTCCTCCGAAAGTGGCCAGTGTGCTGTGATAGCCACCCTGTCCCATATCTTCCAAGCAGCACTTGGAGAGCCCAAGTTTCCATGTTCATTTATAGTCCTCTTGGTTGTCTCTTTTCCAGTCAACATTAACGATCTTTCTGCTTTAAAAAAAATTGCTACGAGTCTCAGACCTTTAACAGAGCTTCCATGCTGGCAGGATTAACATGCCATATCTTCAATAAATTCACTATTTTATAATTTTAAAAAACAATCATAGTTGTTTAGTAGCTTTAAAAGGAAAAAACTTTAAATGGCAAAATGACATTTTCCAAATATTAAAAATTGAATTAAATGTCTGGACTTTTTAAAAGAAGCATTGCTTGGGTTTTTAATGATGGTTTAGCATTTATTACTATACAAGGCTTTGGGGGTGGGTTTCAAAGGTCTTCAGGAATATCTAGGCTTTATCTCTATAGACTTCTTAGTAAATCCTGTGACTGTTGCTTGATGTGGTTTTAAGTAGGCAGATACTCCTTTTTTTCCATTTGAATTAAGGAAAGCGAAAGGTCCTTGTTATGTGATATATGTGGCTTGACCTGCAACCAAAGCAAGATGTCACATTTGGTGGGTTTTTGTTAAATGAGGAGACTAAATATAGATGGCAATCAGTTTTATACTTGTGTTTTATACTTTTATACTTGTGGTTGTGGAGTGCTTATGTAAATACTTTTATTGGAAATTCTGTCTTTCACTTTTAAGACATTTTATTAGGTTAGTTGTGCTTGTTAAAAAACCCAAGTCTTTGAATTGTGACCAAATCTCACAGTACCCTTTCGGAGTCATGCTTAGTGTCTTACTGAACTGCGAGTAGATTTTCTTTTTTGGTAACATAAGGACTGTTTGCATTTTGTCTTACCCTTCCTGCGCCCTCATGCACCTCATATGAGGATGATGATATGGAGAATAAAATGCTACTGACTAGTTTTCTTGGGTACTTACTGCACAGACTCCTGAGAAAATGAAAGCTTGGAGTCAGTCCTGTGTCTTCCATGCTATCTCCATCTTAATTTAGGCTGGAATATTGATTTAGGCCTAGAGATTGCTCTAGGTGTGTGAAGACATTTTTTTTTGTTTTACTGGCTGTTTTACAAATCAATGAATGTAAAAACAGCTGGTTTACATCAAACGTTTTTTAATGTGTCTTTATTTTACAGCCTTGGGACAGTAATACCGCCTGTGAAAACCCCTGCTCCCTGATTCCCACACCTGACAAGGAAGAGGATGAACTTCTGTACCCACACGCTGCGTATAAACCTCAGAGGTGCACGCCATCATCATCCAGAGCGTCGCCACTGCCTGTACTGAAGTAAGCTGACCGCCGAGTGCCTCCTGGATCTCTTACTCCCTGTGTGCACTTCCACTTCGCTAGCTGGATGCATACTGACGCCTGTCTTTTGTGTTTTGCTTGGTTTTGTTTTTCCGTAGCTGGGCAAATAGAGAGGAAGTGTGGAAAATCATGTTAAACAAGGAAAAGACATACTTGAGGGACAAGCACCTTATGCAGCGGCACCCTCTTCTGCAGCCTAAGATGCGAGCGGTTCTTCTGGATTGGTTAATGGAGGTAGGTTGAGCCTTCTGGTTAACTAGAAGCATTGACCGTTTCTAGATTCTTTTGTGATGTTGTAATCTCTTCATGTGTTTGATTCCATTGACATAGTCTGTGTCTCTGAACTGTGGTATATACACGACAGTGGTTTAACTTTTTTGCTTCCTTAAAAGAATTTCTGAAGTCTCTTTATCCCTTAGATGTTTTTAAGTTGGCATCTGATTTTTTTTTCTCAAAAGTTTAAATAGTTGCAAAAGTTGTATTTTCCAATTAATTATAAATATTGGTATTTGATTTTTGTTAATCAAATTGCTTTATAAGGGTACACAGTAGAAAGTGGATAAGAGCTATTTGATAGCTTACTACCAAATGTTTTAAAAATGTATGAGCAAATTTATCTTTAATACTCAGAAATTTTATATTGTTTCATTTTAACTCCTTGGGACCCATTTCTCTTTCCCCACAGAAGTTTATCTTAACAAAATGCATTGTTCAAATCTTCTATTGATCATACTATCATACTTCACATTATCATACAAAAATCGATCAAATAACAAGATTATAAGTTATAGAAAATAATTGTTAAATATAAGAAGTTATATTGTATAGGCAGTACACCTCTTTCTGGGAGGAAGTGTGGGTGTCTCAATAGTGGCTTGATTAAGGGACATTTCTTGGACACCGCTTCCCTTGTGGCTCAGATGGTAGAGAATCCTTCTGCGATTCAGGAGACCCAGGTTCGATCCTTGAGTCAGGAAGATCCCCTGGAAAAGGGAATGGCAATCCACTCCAGTGTTCTTGCCTAGAGAATCCCATGGACAGAGGAGCCTAGCAGGCTACAGTCCCTGGGGTTGCAAAGAGTCAGACACGACTGAGTGACTAACAAACATACCTGGACACCTCTGTAAACCTTGGGTGGGTGCAAAATGAGCTTTCTTCTGTGAGTGGAAGCGTATCTTAGGCAGATCCATTTTATGAAAGTATATATGGAAGCTGAGTGTCTTTGTATTCTCTAAAAACAAACTGTGCTGTGTACCCTTCAGAAAGTTTGTATTGACAGGGGTATGTGTGCCCTAACTGTGCTTGTCCTAGAGTCAAATCTCCTGCTGCCACTTTACATCTTTGTAACTCAGTCAGGCAAGTCACTTAACTTGATTTCCTCATTGTAATGTTTTCTAGCAGTATTTTCCTTACAGAGTTTGTGTGGATTAGAAATAGTGTATATGAAGTACAGCTTACATGTGTGTGCGTGCTTGCTAAGTCATGTCCAATCTTTGCAACCCCCTTGACTGTAGTCTGCCAAGCTCCACTGTCCATGGGATTCCAGGCAAGAATACTGGAAAGGGTTGCCATTTCTTCCTCCAGGGGATCTTCCTGATCCAGGGATTGAACCCAAGTCTCCTGCAGTGGCAGGCAGATTCTTTACCACTGAGTCACCTGGGAGGCCTTTCGGTAGGGAAGATCCCCTGGAGAAGAAAATGGCAACCCACTCCAGTATACTTGCCTGGGAAATCCCATGGATAGAGGAACCTGGTGGCCTACAGATCTCCTCTTTGGGGTCGCAAAGAAGTCAGACTTAGCGACCAAACAATAGCTTACATAGTAGGCCATGTAAGATATTACATAAAAACATCTTTTTATCATTCTTAATTTGCTTTTCTTTATTGGCCCCTGAAAATGTCAACATAGAAAATGTACAAATGTACAGATTCTTTGGCAGGCCTGCTTAAAAACTATAGGCCTTACAGTTGTCTGTAGACCCACCATGGCACATAGCCCTCCTGGGCCTTTTGGAACTTTTTATAATTCCTTGAAGCATTAGATGTAGTATGCTTTAATCTCTTAGGCTTCATCTCAAAAGGTGTTGTGACTTAGTGGATCTGTTTTATATAATGCAATTGATGCCATTGATGCAATTGATACTTTAAAGAAATGATTTCCTCTGGAAGTCCATCAAAAAAGTCATGTAATACTATTGAAAGGATAGAAAAGAATGATAACTTTTATGTCTAAAGTGGAACAAAATGTGAGTCCGCAGTTCACAGGCGGTCTTATCTGCAGTGATGTTAACTTTCCCAGCCCCCAGCCCAGCCAAGAAGTGTGTAGCAAGAAAAGAAGTGCTTACCCAGTGTGTCTGATGGTGAGCTGGGTAAAATAGGTCTGAAAGTTTGTTCCTTAGAGAACAGAAGCTCTGGTTTCACTTCTAATCCGATTGTAGTTGTGTTACTTAATAAAGACTGACATGGTTCCACATGGACTTAGAAACTCTTTGGTGATTGATAGAGTTTTCTAGTTATGTTCTGTTTGTTGTTTCCTCTGGTGCCTTTTCTACTTATTATAACCCTGTGAAGTGTACTTATTTGGGATATACTGTTTAGGAATAGCAGTTTTAAATGCATAATCAAACATTTGGTGATAGTAATTAATTGAGGTCAGATATTTCTTTGGTCCTTTTCAACTCCATCATGTACACCATTTTTCCATATCTCACAGCAGTCCTGTGAGGTAAACAAAGCAGGACTAATTTATAACTTCTCAATTTTATAATCGGTTTTTCTAAAGGGGAGCCTAGGATAGAACCTAGGTCTCTGAGTCTTTCATTTAATGCTTTTTAATAAAGCTTTTGCCTCTTGTGATTAGATTAACAGTGTTTTAGTGTTGCGGTCTTTAAATAAATAAACCTATCTTCCAGCTTTCAAACTTTCATACTGATGATGTTCATTGTGAAGAAATATTGTAGTTCTTTCCTCACATCATAATGAAACTTACAAAGGGGGACATATTTCTTTGAGAAAATTTTGCTTTTCCTTGAAATGCTACTTTTACTGGACTGTGAATGTACCTTCTTTCTGTAGCCTGTGAGGTTCTGCTCTTACATTAGATCACAGAACACTTCATCCTTATCCTGAGTTCCAGTTTTTCATTGTGCATGTGCTTAGGGACAAACAAGGTAACCATCCTTTACGAAAAGCCAGCTTCTGTCGCTTTGGTTTTATCCTTCACCAAAATCATGGCAAGTTTTTTTGTCTTTCTCTTTTTCCTCAAGTAACTATTCTAAAATTTACTGTTTTTTCAGGTATGTGAAGTCTATAAACTTCACAGAGAGACATTTTACTTGGCACAGGATTTCTTTGATCGGTATATGGCAACACAACAAAATGTTGTAAAAACACTTTTACAACTTATTGGGATTTCATCTTTATTTATTGCTGCCAAACTTGAGGTAAAAAATTTTCAAATTTTTTTAATGTAGTACATGCTTTTCTTGAGCTCCACTGAGATTAGGGGAAGGGATCAACTATTTGTCTGTATTTGTATTTTTCTAATTTGAAGCCTTCTAGAGTTTAGCCACACATAAAAAAAGGCTAGAAATTAACAAGAAAAGTATGAGTATTTAAAATGGTTAGGTTAATGTGATTCCTTTAATCAAAAAAGTTGAACTTCTCCCTAAGAGGATTAAAATTTTGGTGTGATTAGAAGGGTAGATGGGCCCAACTTTCAAACACATTGCTAAAGGTATTGAAAAAGGTGAAAATTTCAGAACTCTTCAGTAAGTAAAATGTTGATTGATTGATGAGGGTGAGTGTTTCATTTCTTTCACAATTAATGCATTTTGAACCACTAGAGTAGCTCTTATATTTATCCCATCAGTGTACCCTCTCTTTCTTTCTATGTTAGCATACTAAAAAATAATTTGAGAGGTACAATATATGAGTTAAAACTGTAAGAGATGGGCATTTTGCTAGTAGTATCTTCTTTTATTTCCTTTTAGGAAATCTATCCTCCAAAGTTGCACCAGTTTGCTTATGTTACAGATGGGGCTTGTTCAGGAGATGAAATTCTTACCATGGAATTAATCATTATGAAGGTATGTTACAAGTTAATTTTTCAGTTCTTTTCAAAAATACATACATAATATCTTTTCTACATTCAGCATGAATGCATCTGGCTAGGTGTTCTCCAGCTGGACACATTGTGGCGGGGGAAATGGCTGCATTTTGAAACACCTCTAGAGGGGCTTCCCTGGTGGCTCAGATGGTAAAGAATCTGCCTGCAATGCAGAAGACCAGGGTTCAATCCCTGGGTGGGGAAGTTCCCCTGGAGAAGGGAATAGCAACCTACTCCAGTATTATTGGCTGAAGAATCCCATGGACAGAGGATCCTGGTGGGGTACAGTCTGTGGGGACACAAAGAGTCAGACACGACTGAGCAACTAACACTTTAGAGGACCAAAGGGAATAGAAATGTCTTTTTCTCTTTTCAACCATTGGTCTGTTTTCTGTTTTCCCATAGGCCCTTAAGTGGCATTTAAGTCCCCTGACCATTGTGTCCTGGTTGAATGTATACATGCAGGTTGCATATCTAAATGATTTTTATGAAGTGCTCCTGCCTCAGTACCCTCAGCAAATCTTCATACAGATTGCAGAGGTAAGTGGCTCTACTACCTCTGTGGGGCACCCTAACCCACCACTAGACTGAGTAACTCTAGAAGGAATGTGTGTTGGCATGTCCCTTAGTGTTCTGTTCTTTTCCATAGCTTTTAGACCTCTGTGTCCTGGATGTCGGCTGCTTAGAATTTTCTTATGGTGTACTTGCTGCTTCTGCCTTGTATCATTTCTCTTCATCCGAACTGATGCAAAAGGTTTCAGGTATGTTGGCTCTCCAGTCCATTAACAAGATATATGAAATTTACAAACCCGTTGTTCGTCTCAAATCAAGCGTAACATGTATTTTCATTGCAGGGTATCAGTGGTGTGATATAGAGAAGTGTGTCAAGTGGATGGTTCCATTTGCCATAGTTATAAGGGAGACAGGAAGTTCAAAACTTAAGCACTTCAGGGGAGTTCCTGCTGAAGATGCACACAACATCCAGACCCATATAAACAGCTTGGATTTGCTGGTCAGTACTGTTTCTTGTTTCCCAGACAAAGTCTTAAAACTGCCTGGGCAGCCTTTTCACTTTGCTTCACACAGGCTCCAGATAATTCTAAAAAGACTCCAGTTCTTTTTAATTCCTTGGAAAAGAAAAATTGGGATCCACAGATCCTATCTCTTAAGTATCATATAGACCACAGGCTTTTAGATTGTTCTTTGCTGTTTTTTTTTCCTTCACTCACCTACATAGGAAAAAGCACAAAGTAAGTGAAGCCCAGAGGATATATTCTTCCATTGTAACATTTCTATTTCTTGCTTTTATTCTTATCAACAGGACAAAGCCCAAGCAAAGAAAGCCATATTATCTGAAGAAAACAGGATTTCTCCTCTCCCCACTGGAGTCCTCACCCCCCCACAGAGCAGTAAGAAGCAGAGCAGTGGGCAGGGAACAGCATGAGCATACCAGCATCCTCACCAAAGACAGCTATGCAGAAGTGCCTGCTCCAGGCTCTCTCCTGTCTACGGCAGCAGAGGCGTGCATTAGCTTTGACAGATATTTAAATGGAAGAGCATGTCTCTTCCGCGACAGAAGGTTTCTGTGGATGGCATTGGACAGGGAGAAGTGTTTTTATTGAATGCTTAGATTTTTTTAATAAGTGGGTCAAGTACACCAGCCACCCCCAGAACACCAATGAGTGCTCCAGATGCTGCTAAGGAGGGTGATACTTGACTTGATTGACTATTCACACAAATAACAAAGGCTTGAAGTTGAGGAGTGCCATGTTGCTGTTGGTCTCCCCATGGCTGTTCTGGGCTAAGTCGTATTAAGTGGACAGGTGGTTGTGAGTGTTGTGATGTACAGCCCACCACCAGCTGTGCTGGGGGCCTCCCCTTTCCATACTATCCAGTTGACAGTGTACAATGCCTTTTATGAACTATTGTTTTTTGCAAGTGCTGCTATGTTTATCCGTTTTTTAATAAAGATAAAACACTGTCTTTGAGACAGCTGGTTTTATGAGCTATGTCTGGTAATTTAAGTTAGGAGTCAACTTTGAATGTGGCTGTATCAAATTCTCTTTGTTAATTAATTTCATGCTTCTCAAAGCTCAAGCCTTTCAAACAAATATATTAAAAGAAAACTTTTGAAGTGAGCTTCAGGTGCCAGCCTCACAGGCCTCCCAAGGGCCCCTGAGCTAGAATGAGGCTCTGATTGGCATCTTCCAACAATGCCCTGTGCAGTGGTGACCCCGGGTGGGCTCACTGGCTGGCTATGGTGATAGTAGTAAAGTCGCATCTGCATCCAAGAGGATTCTTATGCGTGATTCCTTCCTGAGCACAGGACAAAGGTCATAAAGTATCTGTGATTAGTGTTATTTAATACTCTTTGCGTCCTTATCCAAAGCTTAACCTAAAGAATCTTTATTTGGAGAATTTGTTAATGTAGTAGCCTAAACTACTTTAAAGAAGAAAATGCAAAGTAAAATTACATGTAACTCAAGGCCGTGATGTTCGTAAAGTCTGTTCCCTGATCATTGATGGACTCACCAAGTGCCTTGCTAACAGAAGAGGTCACTGTCCACTTTAAGGCCCATTGTGCGCAGTTCACATCACATTTTGTGGGACATTCTCAAAGTGGTGGCCTTGTCAAGTCTTATGTTTCATTTTCTCACAGTGTTTTGGTCTGTGTATGAGTTCATTAAGGGAGGGTGAATGAGCAAATAAATATCATTTATTTCAACTTGGTATTTGTTATTTTGCAAAAATCTATCTGAAGTAGAAAGAAAAATAGCCACTTTTAATCTACCATATTTATATGAAATTTGAGAGAGATCCTACTTTTTCACATTGTGATGTTATAGTTCTGTCATTTTAATGCAGTTTTCTTAAATGCATCATAAATATACATGTAATGGCATTTAGCAAATGATACTCTTAGTTAATTATTCATCTCAGAGATACTCTTGCCTTTAAAGTAGTGACTTTTTAATGGTGATTATTTGTGACTTGAAAATTCCTAAAAGGGGTTAATTTACATTTGACATTTTCTGTGCAAAAATATGGCACTAAATACATTTCTGTTTTATAAGTTTGAGAGCTTGGCAGATGTGAGGAAACACTGGCTCAAAAGCATGTTTGAGGTAAATACTTCATGGACTGGCGAGCCGTCATACTGCAAAGAGTGTTAGTTACTGCGTATGCTAAGATGAGGCTGCCTTACTTGTAAATTGTCAGAGTGCTGTATTTCTGGAGATCAGTATTCTTTTAAATGGCAGTGTTGCCACAGGCAGCTCTTGATAATCTGTGCTAATAAAGGATAAATCCCAGATGGGTAAGTGAAATCCATAGTATCCAATATTTTCTGTGACTCTGCCAGAAACTCTCTAAGCCACTAGTAAGTAAAATCAAGTTTCCCCTCTTGAAGGAGCTTGTTCCAGTACAAACTTTGGCCCATCACTGGTTGGCTCGATACCCATTTGCCAGATCATGTTTGTTCTGCAATTCATCTGAAACCAACTGAGGCAAGGTGATATCTGTTTGATAGCAGGGGTGGAAGTGGCAGCTCTAGTCACCCCTGGTGAACAAATGCTATGAGGCAGAGATGTGTCAGCAGGAAGGACCCAGAGAAGGGAAAGGTAACTTATCAACCAATCATGAAGACTGATTTGATTGTGGTAGAGCACACCACATCCTCATGTCGCACCCCAGCTGACAGAATTTACACATCAGCCCTCATCACAGCTGCTGTCAGGTCTATGGCTCCTGTGCCCAAGAAAGAAAACATGGGTCTTCAAGTGGTGGGTGTTGAAGGTTTTCCAAGGCCATCTCCCATGTGTGGAACCTGGACAGCCTGTTTCACAGAGGTCATTTTATACCAGTGGGAGAATAAGAGATGCTGAGCTTCACCTTGACTTGTTCTTGAGACCAAGAACCAGTAAGCAGAGTTGTGGGTCCATTAAGACTTGGAGCTTAGTGTGTGGATACACTTCTATTCTCCAACTCAGGCACAAAAGAGATTGAAGTTTATTTGGGTAAAATTAGGCTCTACCTCAGAGCAGGGATGGAAAGAGAAATCAAATCTGATAATGTCTAGTCATATTTATCCAACCGTGCATTTTCCTACCACATGTTTAGCATTTTGAAATTCAAATCACATTTATACCTTGGACATTGTTAGAAGACTATTTTTATCCTTGCTGTAATCATCTAATTTGCTGATTACAGGTCTCAAATTGCCACAGAGAACTCAATTTTTGAAAGAATTGTCCTGTTTGATCAAATATGTTATTCAAGCAATACAGTCATTTGTTCCACAAGGTTACCTGCCAGGCAGAGCTAACCAGGAGTAACAGCATTAGAAGCCTATACTTAAAATCAAGCATTAGCTAATCTGCCTGTGACAATAGAGTCTTAAATATAATTTGTGGCAGATACTTTAGTTCCTGCAATGACAGACAATTGCATTTTGTATTCAATGTGCATAGATTTTTCCTACCTCATCCCAATTTCAAATTTAACTTCAGAAGACACTAATGTGCTCCGTTTCACAAGCTAACAGGTACTATTTCCCAAGAGCCTCAGACAAGAGGGCAATGCTGTCCTTTATTCAATAAACACTCTCTCTGCCCCCTCAAATAATTTTCTTGATCAGTGCCAATTCCAAAAATTGTGTAGCATCTGAGTGTCTAATGCTGGCTTCCCTGGCATGACACAGTGAGCTGGCCTCCCATGGGAGCCCCTGATGTGTGCTAGGCTGTACTAGCTCTGGAGATGAAAGCACACCAGAAAGAGTCCAAGAGCTCAGGAGAGCCTGGGAGACAGAAGAACAGCTGGAATCCAGAGGGCAGCGGTGTGAAACGAGCATGGAGTGAAAGCTGTGCTTGTGCCCTGGAGGGGGGCTGTTGAGTGCTTCCAAGCAGTCCTGGAAAAGTAGAGTGGAAGGAAACAAAGGGAGATGAGGTGACAGAGGCTACATCACAAAGAGCTTCTGTACATTAAGCTCAAGACGGGGCTGATACCCCTGGCTGAAGAGCTGGTGTGAGACGAGGAGAGTGAGGGCTCAGAGCAATGTGTGGACACAGAGGTTGAGGAAACAAGCCCAGAGTAATGCGTCTGTACCACAAGAAAGTGTGCAGGAAGGTGATGGGGCATTGAGGAAAGTAGTTTCCAACTGGCCCTGTGTGGGGACTGCCCTGCATCACTCCAAGACAACAGTGATTTTGGCCTCTGCACCTCTGCAACCTCAGCCAGCTGTAACCTCACCTCCTGCAGTAAGAGGACCCTCCTGGACCCACACTGATGTCATTTCTTCGTTGGGCTCTGGAGGCAGTTACCTGGAGCTGGGACCTTTCCCTGCCACTTCACAATGTGATTTTGGGCACCATGCTTAAGTTCTCCAAGCCTAGTAATCCTCAGATGTGAAATGGGGATGATAATAACAGTCTTTGCTCCATAAGTTAAGAAGGAGGTTAAATGGGAGAATGCATAAAAAGTCTTAGCCTAGAATCTAGAACGTTAAAAAGAAACAATAATAGATGGTTGCCCTTGCTATTATTGCTGGTGCTGGTGGTGGTATTACAAAGGTAGGCTGTCAGACTGAGGCCCGAGCCAGGAGTAGCCCTGCAGTGAGGAATCCAAGAACACGTGAAGGTGCTCTGAGGTGCTCTTAGCCTCCGTAGGCTCCTCCCTGCAGGCCTGCCCCCTGGCCCTCTCCAGGCTTCAGCTCCATCTCACTCCTGCCCTTCCTGGGCAGCCTCCTGGAAAGTATCATATACACCTGCTGTCCCTCCTCCTTCAGGCTCCTCCAGTGGGGCTTCTGCCCACTCACCACACACTACTCTGCCAAGGCCACCTAACACGGCCACGTGGCAAAGCTAATGGCCATGTGGTACCCTATAGCCTTCATCTCATGGGGCATCTTTGCCACACTTAGCACAGCTGACCCTACCTTTCCTCCAGAAACCTTTTGCCAAGAGAAGACTCTACACGTGGACATCACCAGATGGTCAACACCGAAATCAGATTGATTATATTCTTTGCAGCCAAAGATGGAGAAGCTCTATACAGTCAGCAAAAACAAGACCAGGAGCAGACTGTGGCTCAGATCATGAACTGCTTATTGCCAAATTCAGACTTAAATTGAAGAAAGTAGGGAAAACCACTAGTCCATTCAGGTATGACCTAGATCAAATCCCTTATGAGTATACAGTGGAAGTGACAAATAGATTTAAGGGACTAGATCTGATAGACAGAGTGCCTGATGAACTATGGACAGAGGTTCGTGACATTGTACAGGAGACAGGGATCAAGAAAATCCCCATGGAAAAGAAATGCATAAAAGCAAAATGGCTGTCTGAGGAGGCCTTACAGATAGCTGGGAAGAGAAGAGAAGCGAAAAGCAAAGGAGAAAAGGAAAGATATTCCCATCTGAATGCAGAGTTCCAAAGAATAGCAAGGAGAGATAAGAAAGCCTTCCTCAGCGATCAGTGCAAAGAAATAGAGGAAAACAACAGATTGGGAAAGACTAGAGATCTCTTCAAGAAAATTAGAGATACCAAAGGAACATTTCATGCAAAGATGGGCTCGATAAAGGACAGAAATGGTATGGACCTAACAGAAGCAGAAGATATTAAGAAGAGGTGGCAAGAATACACAGAAGAACTGTACAAAAAAGATCTTCATGACCCAGATAATCATGATGGTGTGATCACTCATCTAGAGCTAGACATCCTGGAATGTGAAGTCAAGTGGGCCTTAGAAAGTATCACTATGAACAAAGCTAGTGGAGGTGATGGAATTCCAGTTGAGCTATTTCAAATCCTCAAAGATGATGCTGTGAAAGTGCTGCACTCAATATGCCAGCAAATTTGGAAAACTCAGCAGTGGCCACAGGACTGGAAAAGGTCAGTTTTCGTTCCAATCCCAAAGAAAGGCAATGCCAAAGAATGCTCAAACTACCGCACAACTGCACTCATCTCACATGCTAGTAAAGTAATGCTCAAAATTCTCCGAGCCAGGCTTCAGCAATACGTGAACCGTGAACTTCCAGATGTTCAAGCTGGTTTTAGAAAAGGCAGAGGAACCAGAGATCAAATTGCCAATATCCAACGGATCATCAAAAAAGCAAGAGAGTTCCAGAAAAACATCTATTTCTGCTTTATTGACTATGCCAAAGCCTTTGACTGTGTGGATCACAATAAACTGTGGAAAATTCTGAAAGAGATGGGAATACCAGACCATCTGACCTGTCTCTTGAGAAACCTGTATGCAGGTCAGGAAGCAACAGTTAGAACTGGACATGGAACTACAGACTGGTTCCAAATAGGAAAAGAAGTACGTCAAGGCTGTATATTGTCACCCTGCTTATTTAACTTATATGCAGAGTACATTATGAGAAACGCTGGGCTGGAAGAAACACAAGCTGGAATCAAGATTGCCGGGAGAAGTATCAATAACCTCAGATATGCGGATGACACCACCCTTATGGCAGAAAGTGAAGAAGAACTAAAGAGCCTCTTGATGAAGGTGAAAGAAGAGAGGGGAAAAGTTGGCTTGAAGCTCAATGTTCAGAAAACTAAGATCATGGCATCTGGTCCCATCACTTCATGGGAAATAGATGGGGAAACAGTGGAAACAGTGTCAGACTTTATTTTTTTGGCTCCAGAATCACTGCTGATGGTGACTGCAGCCATGAAATTAAAAACGCTTGCTCCTTGGAAGGAAGGTTATGGCCAACCTAGATAGCATATTTAAAAGCAGAGACATTACTTTGCCAACAAAAGTCCGTCTAGTCAAGGCTATGGTTTTTCCAGTGGTCATGTATGGTTGTGAGAGTTGGACGGTGAAGAAAGCTGAGCACCAAAGAATTGATGCTTTTGAACTGTGGTGTTGGAGAAGACTCTTGAGAGTCCCTTGGACTGCAAGGAGATCCAATCAATCCATCCTAAAAGAGATCAATCTTGGGTGTTCATTGGAAGGTCTGATGTTGAAGCTGAAACTCCAATACTTTGGCCCCCTCATGCGAAGGGTTGACTCATTGGCAAAGACCCTAATGCTGGGTAGGATTGGGGGCTGGAGGAGAAGGGGACGACAGAGGATGAGATGGTTGGATGGCATCACTGACTCGATGGACATGGGTTTGGGTGGACTCCGGGAGTTGGTGATGGACAGAGAGGCCTGGCGTGCTGCAATTCATGGGGTCGCAAAGAGTCGGACACGACTGAGCGACTGAACTGAACTGAACTGAACTGAACTGACTTCTCACACAGACACACTTGCTGGCCCCCTGGTAACCCTCCCTAATCCCACAGTGTTTCTTTCCTCCTCAAAGGAAACCACCACCCTGAGGTCCAGGTGGATGATTTCCACATACATATTTAGAATTCTATCGTTTATATCTGGATACATAAGCAATAGATTTACAGAAACACTGCTTTGGGTGTTTTTAAAATTCACATAAGTGTAATAGAATCTCATACATCAGGACTTTCCTGGTGGTTAGTGGTTAAGAATCTGCCTTCCAATGCAAGGGGTGTGGGTTCGATCCATGGTCTGGGAAGATTCCAACCGCCTTGGAGCAACTAACCCTTTGGGTCACAACTACTGAGCCCATGCTCTAGAGTCTATGAGCCACAACTAGAGATAGACCCCGCATGCCACAATGAATAGCTCGTGCAGCCAAAACAAAAAACAAACAAACAAACAAAAAAAAACCTTTACACATCATAATACCACTTGCTATCTTTTTCAACATTATTTTCAACATTTACTCACGTTGATACCTGAAGGATAGGTTTACTCATTTTCAACTGTGATAAGAGCTTTCTCTTGAGTGAATATGCCACAATATATACCTCTTATATGTATATGTGTAGGTTTCCAATTTTTTTCACCATCACAGACAGTGCTGCAGTCCACATCTTGTGCACACGTGTGCCATGTGTGTTAATTACCTAGGGCACATTCCTAGACATGGAATTGCCATGTCAAAGGGCATGTGCTGTTGCAACTTGCTAGATGTGGTCAGTTACTTCCCCAAATTGTGCCAATTTATTCTCCAAGGTGAGGAGTGTGAGAGTTCCTCCCTTCCCACATCTGGTCCAGACCTTTGGTAATGTCATCTTTTCTTCCCAGTAAAATTGCTATTATTTAACTTTATTGGTTTTCCTGTAATTACAATAGTGGAGCATGTTCGTTATAATGTTAGAATACTACAAATACATACAACATCAAAAGTGAAAACTCCCCAGAAATGTCATTCTCTTTTGGTGTTAAAAGAGTGTACATTGCTCCAGAATTTTTTCTGTTCATACAACTAACGTATGCATAAATGAAAATATTTGCTGTTTCCTTCAACTGTATCATTTCTAAGTAGTTTAAAATGCACATAAGAACTTGCTCTTTTGTTTTTATTTTTCAGTGGGGCCTTGCCAATTTATTTCATTGCTTAGCACATAATTTCAGGGTCTGGCATATTAAATATTTTCTCCATGTGTACATAGATTGATCCTTTTACATGTATAATCACTTTCATTAAGTTTCTTCTTTTCCATGCCCAGGAGAATATATGCTACCAACATTAAGATTGAAAAGCTCAGGCCTCTATCTCTGTTACAGTCCTTCTCTGATCAAAGGAGCCACAGAGTCCTGGGAGGGTTGCAAGAGTGGGATGACAAGCAAGTGCCCAGGCTCCAATGCATCATCAGACAGAGATCATCCATTCTCCAGGACTGTGGTGAAGCAGCCTAGCAGTGCCTTCCTTAATAGAAAAAAAAAAAGTGCAAAGTTAACATATCCTAACAGTCACAGCCTAGGTCATCGAAGGTTCTCTGTGTCTCCCTTGCTAAGTACCTAACCGAGCTATCTCTTGTTAAGAGAGGAACAGTGAACATTTGATCTATGTGAGGTAATGACTTGGTTTGAAGTGAGTCCCTTGGAGTTCTGTGTCCTCCATCCCTCCCAGAGGCTATGTGGGTCCCTGCAGCAGACAGGACGGATCTAGAGGTGCCACCTCAGGGCTGTACATCCTGTGCTGGTGTGCCGGGTTTGTTGTGTCTGGGCTGCAAAAGGTGTTTGAAAACATTTGAGCCAACATTTAACATTTGGGAGGGTTCACATACAGACACGGCTCCCAGATCTGGGCAGCACCATCAGTCTGCAGAGAACCGGTGTCACCACCACACTCCCTGCTGATCTTTACTTAGGGGACCTGTGACTGTATCAAAAGTGAGAAAACAGTATAGATCAAGCAAGTGGAATGTCTCAAGAAAAGTTGTGGAGAGGGTAAATTTTTCTCTGAAGCACAGAATATTTGAACATGTTTAATTTTCAGGACAAAGTGTCTTGGTGTCCAAAGGTATGTTCTTTATCTGCCTGGCTCCCACAGGCAAGTTTCAGACTTCTGGATTTTACAGGAGAATCTCAGCTGGCCCTCACTCAAAGGCATATAGGGCTTTTAGCTCATCATTTGCCTGCCCTGGGCCTCTGGTTCCTCACCAACCCAGCAGGCAGTGTGGCCACAGCACGTGCCTCTGAAGGGTTGAATTGCTTTCTGTTTCTCTTCAGACTCTAGTCTTCCAGGTGGTGATAAGAGATGGGTTTAGGGTATTTTCAGGTTCGCAATCACACTTTAGGGAACCACCCCCTACTTCCTGTTATGCAAAGGAGTTTCATTTCTCTAGATGTCAGGAAGGCAACAGCATGCGGCCGGCAGACGTCAGACTGGCAAGCAGGTGGTGAGAAGCCTCCTGGGGGCTGAGAGCTGCCTCACCTCCTCCTAGGCCTCCAGGCTTCCTGGTGACCCTTAGGGTGACCTTTGACCTTCAGCCCAGCTAGGGCACGTCAAGGCCAGAGTTTGGGCAGGTGTGATTCCAGGGCTGCTGCCAGAAAATTGACCTCTACCCAAAGGCTGGTGCCTGAAAAGTTCCTGGTTCTGCCAGATGGCCTGAACATGGTCTTGAGTGGGAGGGACCTTGGGCCTCCCTCAAAAGCCTCGACCTTAGGGTGGGCTTTGTTCTTCCCCGAATGGAATTCTGCCCTGTGCTACTGGAAAAATGCTCTAAATCTGCCTCTGTGATTGAGAAAACTGAGGCATGAGAAGACAAATTACCATGGAAAAAGACGAGTTTCCAGATCTCAGGAGTGATTTTCTGCACTGTTCATTTTAGTGGTGTCCAGGGCAGCAGAAAGAGAGGGCTTGTCTGTGGACGAGATGGATGCAGAAGCCAATAAAGAATTTATGGGAAGCACAAAAGGCTGTCTGGATGGGTTTTATTAATTATATTTCTTTTATCCTCACAACAATGGCACGTCAGTAATCTACACTGAATGTACTCAGTTGATGCTAATGATTTCATTCTTTTGTTTCTGTTAAAAAAAAAAGAGAGAGAAAAGGTCTGTCTGCCCAGTTAGTCAGGCCCAGCACGATCCTGGAGCCCAGCAAGGCCCTGGAAGCCCTCCTCTGGGCCCCTCCCCCATCATCTGCGAACACTGGCTCTCCCTGGCGATGCTAACAGCAGTCCTGCCTGGCGATGGTCATTTGCTGTGTCTCCAACCAGGCCCTCCCCCCACCCTCCTCCACCCTGCTTCTCCATAACTTCATGTACAGGTACTCTTATGTGGGTAATGAGTCCTCTGGGTGGACTGACAGGCAGGGAGGGGGTGTGTGTGTGTGTGTGTGTGTGTGTGTGTGTGTGTGTGTGTGTGTGTGTGTGTGTGTGTGTGTGTGTGTGTGTGTGTGTGTGTGTGTGTGTGTGTGTGTCTGTGTGTGTGTCTGTGTGTGTGTGTGTGTGTCTGTGTGTGTGTGTGTGTGTGTCTGTGTGTGTGTGTCTGTGTGTGTCTGTGTGTGTCTGTGTGTGTGTGTGTCTGTGTGTGTGTGTGTGTCTGTGCGGGCGCGCACACGTGCATGCATAGCAGTATTTTGGTGTGTGTGTGTGTGTGTGTGTGTGTGTGTGGGCGTGCACACGTGCATGCATAGCAGTATTTTGTTGCTCAGTCACTCAGTTGTGTCTCACTCTTTGTGACCCCAACGACTGCGGCATGCCGGGCTTCCCTGTCCTTCACCATCTCTTGGAGCTTGTGCAAACTCATGTCCATTGAGTCATTGATGCCATCTAACTATCTTGTCCTCTGTTCTCCCCTTCTCCTTCTGCCTTCAACCTTTCCCAGCATCAGGGTCTTTTCTAATGAATCAGCTCTTGACATCAGGTAGCCAAAGTATAGGAGTTTCAGCTTCAGCATCAGTCCTTCCAACAAATACTCAGGACTGATTTCCTTTAGGTTGACTGGTTTGATCCCCTTGCAATCCAAGTGACTCTCAAGAGTCTTCTCCAACACCACAGTTCAAAAGCATCAATTGTTCGGCGCTCAGCCTTCTTTATGGTCTAACTCTCACATCCATACATGACTACTGGAAAAACCACAGTTTTGACTAGATGGACTTTTCTCGGCAAAGTAATGTCTCTGCTTTTTAATATGTTGCCTAGGTTGGTCATAGCTTTTCTTCCAAGGAACAAGTGTCTTTTAATTTTGTGGCTGCAGTCACCATCTGCAGTGATTTTGGAGCCCAAGAAAATAAAGTCTGTCATTGTTTCCCCATCTATTTGCCAGGAAGTGATGGGACCAGATGCCATGATCTTAGTTTTCTGAACATTGAGCTTCAAGCCAACTTTTCCCCTCTCTTCTTTCACCTTCATCAAGAGGCTCTTTAGTTCTTCTTCACTTTCTGCCATAAGGGTGATGTCATCTGCATATCTGAGGTTATTGATATTTCTCCCAGCAATCTTGATTCCAGCTCCTGCTTCATTCAGCCTGGCATTTTGCATGATGTATTCTGCATATAAGTTAAATAAATGGGATGACAATATACAGCCTTGACGTACTCCTTTTCCAATCTGGAGCCAGTCCGTTGTTCCATGTCCAGTTCTAACTGTTGCTTCTTGACCTCTGTACAGATTTCTCAGGAGGCAGGTAAGGTGGTCTGATATTCCTGTCTCTTTAAGAATGTTCCACAGTTTGTTATGATCCACACAGTCAAAGGTTTTAGCATAGTCAGTAAAGCAGAAGTAGATGTTTTTCTGGAATTCCTCTTGCTTTATTTGGTATACCTTAAATCACATCCCTCACCTAAGGGTTCTTTTTGAAGAAAGAAAAAAGGAGGCTGAGTTGCTTTTCTCCCAAAGTCCCTATCTCTTATTACTAAATTTTGTTGTTTTAGCATCAGTTAGAAAGGGTGTATGTGCTGGGGGCACAGCAGTGACTGAAGTTGTCATGAATCATTTATTTGCCCACGTCTGCTGTCATCCTTCCACCTCAGAACCCAAGCGGAGTTGTCAGCAATGGCCTCAAAGAGTTTCCACACTCCAGTGTGATAAACCTCAGTGTCTTTTTCTCCTTCTTCTCCTTATGCTAACCCATAATGTGCTGCTGCACCTCTGGCCCAGGAGAGAAGCCCAAGGAAAGTGTGTAGGTGATAAACACTGTTTCCTGTTACAAATGAATGAGACAAATGTGCACACCTGACACCTCTGCCATTGTCTGAACACCAACTTCATTAGCCCAGGATGCGTGGGGCGGTGTATAAGCTGCAGAGCCCTGTACCAGACCCTCACCTGGAACACCTCACAGAGGGCTTTCAGGATGGGGTTTGGATGGCTCTCCTGCACACTTCACATTGGCATGTACCTTCATCCCCATGCCAGGTAGCCCTGGTTTGTGGAAAGACCCTAGAAGGGATCCCAATGTAGTCATATCCACCTGTAGCTCAGGCAGAGCAGTTGTGGAATTTCTAAGCAGGGGGCTTAAGAGTGCCATGCAGCTGAAGGTGGGGGCTGTGGTATATCCTGAGGATGCATCTGCAACTTAGTGTTTATTGAGGTTGTTTGGCAGGAACTAATGGTGACGATGGAGGGGGTCAGAGCTGCTCTGGCTCCCACTCTCCAGCACTGCCAACCTCCTCCCTGCTGCACCCGTCTTTCTACCCTCCAGGGCCCTTCTTCCCAGGCATTGGGGGCTAATTTGCATAGCTGGTGACCCAGGCTGGCACCCTTGGTAGAGCCCACGCTGAGAGAAGACCAGTGCTGAGAAGTTGCTGGAGGGCCCTGTGTGCTCACTTACCCCAAGCAGCTGCTGGCCTCTGGCACACTCTGCTGCTATAAAAATATCAGCATGGCCGCCCCAGTTCCCGGAGAAAGTCTCAGCGTGACAGCCTGCGAAGTCCTACATTTGAATTTCATCTACAAATCCTGGTTTCCTCCAGACAAGCTCAAAACTGCACAGATGGCCCCTCACACCAAAAAATAAAAATAACAAAGCTTGCAATTCTGGGCCTCCCTTTTTCTCTGGGCAGATGTGCTGCTGCACATTTCAGGAGGTGCACAGCCTGCTTATGGGCAGAAAGCCCTCACCTCTTGAACAATTCTACTCACCCCTTCTGGTGTGCTGGTGGGGAGCAGTCATGGCCTGTCAGGGTGTTTCTGTGCTGCCTGGGCCTTTGGAGTCGGGCAGAGGGATCCAAGGTGGGGAAGAAGAGTGAAAACTCATTCCTCACTCAACTACTCAAGACTGGCCACATGGCCATGCATGAGATGGTACAGGGAAATGGTTGAGGGTTTTGAGTGAAAGTCACTCAATTGTGTCCGACTCTTTGTGACCCCATGGACTGTATATGGCCATGGAATTCTCCAGGCCAGAATACTGGAGCGGGTAGCTATTCCCTTCTCCAGGGGATCTTCACAACCCAGGGATAGAACTCAGGTCTCCCACACTGCAGGCATTCTTTACCAGTTGAGCCACCAGGAGGATTTTGAGGTAGTCAGTAGAAGTGGGGGCATGAGGCTGCCGTGCACATCAAGGGCAGGTGTCAGGGTCTGAGAGAGGAAGTTCTGGGGGTTCCTGATTTTCGGAAATCCCCACCTTCAAATCCCAGCAGGCCACAGGAATTACAATTCCCATTAATTCTCTCCACCAGTATTTGCCAAGAGCATCTATGCTGGGCCCTGAAGATACAGTTATAGACAAGACAGACCTAGAGGGCACAAGCCCAGTGAACACAGAGTCAAGGTCACCTGTGGGCTGAGTGGCCACAGACCCACTGGTCAGGAAGGCAAGAGAAGGAGGCCAGAGCAGGGGGTCTAGAGAGAGGCCAGAGGAGGCAGGAGCCCCTGCTAGAGACCCCAGGAGAGACACTTCTAGGCTGGGTCCACCTCTGATGAGCCATGTGACCCTGACCCAAGGCTCACATTTCTTTCTCATCCAGAAATGGTGGCTGCCGTCTTGGCTCCACCGGAGGGTCATATGACAGAAAGACAGTCAGTGGCAAGTGAAACACAATTCAAACAGCCAGGGGAAAAAAAGAAATTCTTGGATACAGACCTCTGGATAGCCCAGGGACGTATTTAGCCTCAGGCATGGCATGGCTGGATCTGGGTGTTTGCATGCTGTCCTCTGGAATCTAATACCCTTGCTCAGCTTAGCTTTGTTCTATGCCGATCTCATCTTCCATGTGACATCTGCCAGTATCTCCAAGCTGATATTTCTACCAGCAAGCCCCTCCTCAATCTCTAGCCAAAGGCCTGGGGATGAGTCTCATGGGTCCAGTGGGTTACATGCCTGTCTCTTCTCTAATCACTGTGTCCAGGAGGATGTAGTGCTCTGATTAGCCAGGCAGGAGCCAGCCGGGATGGAATTAGTGCCACGTGAACTACCTGGTCTCACAGAAAGGATGAAGGGATGCTAGTGTGGAGAAAACAGCAGCAAACACAGAAAAAAATGACAAAACTCTCCCAAACAATGGTTGACAGCAAAGATGTGAGCATGCTCTGAGATAGCTGCAAAAATCCTGCTTCCAACAATGTTCATCTTACTGTAGGTGTGTGGCCACTGTCATTTAGCCCTTCAGTGCCCTTGACTCCACAGTGCTGGTCTCTGTGGAGGTCCAAGATGCAGGGAGGTTCTAGACACCCCTGTGGGAAAGCCTGCCCCACACCTAGTCTCAGGGTAGGAGCAGCCTAACACTGAAGTCTGCTTCACCCTCAGACCCTGCAATTGTCCTCTCTGATGTCTGCTAGGTTTCCCTGTGTTTTACTTCATCTTCCTCTTCCTTAGACCAGCACCCAAGATCCCCTATCTGGCCTGGAGGAAAAAAGACAGAGATCAGGAGGGTCCTCACTAGCCAAAGCACCTAGCCTGTGCCTCTCACGCACAAAGCGTTTGTTTGCCACCCAGAAGACCACTCTGCATAGACTTGCTCTCCTTAGTAGAATAAAGGTATGAATCCAACATTCCACTACAGTTCAAGGAGGCACTATCAAAACAGGGGCAGCCAAACATGTGTGGCCCTTGGTCCTGGGGTGGGGGTGGGGACAAAGCAAGTAGCATTATCAGAGACAGACATGCTGACGCTGGCTAGCAGGTAAGTGAGCTGGGAGGAGGCAAATAGAAGGCTTCAGTTTCTGGGCCACCACACAGGCTTGTGTGACTGTCCTGACACGTCTCAGGGACTGCATCAGGGCAAGTGGTTGTTCGATGGTGCATTCACAGTACCCTCCATAAAAAGATCTTTAGCAAAGAACTGACCTCAAGGGTTGGGTTTCAATTCAGACAGCAAGAAAGCCAAGTTCTTAGTCCTGGCCTGAGTGCTCCCAACAGTGTGTATGGCACTGTTGTTAAGGCTCTAGTTTAGTCATTTAATTCTCCCACAACCCCGTTTCAGACAAAAGGGTACAGATAGAGGGAGATTCAGCAACTTGTCCAAGGTCATGGGGTTGGGGAGGGGGTACGAGAGGCTGGTGTCGGGGTCCGTGGCTGCACTGCATGAAAAGCCGGGATCTGGTTATTCCATTAACCAGTTTACATGAACCCCAAAACCAGACTGAAGGTTGGGGCCCAAGTATCTGCTTTCTGGTACCTTGGCCCCTATGGTGGCCCCTAGGGTGCCCTGGCTGCCTGGCCCTGGGAAGAGCGCTTGTTACCCCCGGAGCCGGGCAGCCCAGCTCCTGTGCCCAGGACACTCTCTTTGAAGAACCCGGCGCACTCTGCCCTCCCCTCCCAGGCCACCCCGGCCCCCTGGCGGCCACCGACTCTGCCAGCTGCGCTCCAGGTCACGCGGCGCGGACGGAGGAGGAGGAAGAGAGATGGAGGAAGCGGAGGAGGAAGAGGAGGAGAAAGGAGGGAGGAGGGCCTGAGTGGAAGTCGGCTCTGGGAAGGAGCGCCTACTGCGCCCGAGTGCCCAGCGCGCCGCTGCAGGGGGCGCTGACGACCCCTGGCTCAGGCAAGAGAAGGGTGGGCCAGAAGGAGGGCCAGAGGTCCCCGCCAGCTCCATCCCCTCAACTCCAACACCCTGGCGGAAGCTATCGTGACGATTCGCTGAGCGCCGCCTATGAGCCTCCTCTGGAGGCGGGCACCATTGCTACCTCATTGTACAAACTGGGAATCTTAGGCTTCACCGAGTGCCCTAGGCCAGCCCCAGCCCCAAGGGGCGGGAGCAGGACGCCAGGAGCAGGATCTCGGCCCCTGCACAAAAGAGCCAGGCTGCCTGCATCGGGACCTTGGCTGCACCACTTTCTGGCCACATGGCTTTGGAAAAGATTCTTAGCCGCTGAGGGATCCGCTTTCCTCATCTGGGAAATGGGATAGTGCCTACCTCACCGGGTTATCAAAAGTTTATTACCGTCTTTTAGACCCGGGCCTGACACCGCTGAGCCGACCCTCAGTGCCCGCCATTGCTAGCAGGGGTTTAGCTGAATGGAAGGAACTGAGCTTCAGTGGGGCGCACGCGGGCCTGGGCCCGGCCTCTGTCTCCCAACCTACGGGCCGCGCGCCGCGGCAGCCGGCCCGACTTCCTCTGCGAGCAGCTAGCTGACACCACCTTCAGGGCTCAGGCTGCGCTCCACGTGCGGCGTGTTTACCCACGTGATATCGACCCGCCCACCGTGCCCGGGCCCCGCCCCCGCTCCCGCCCCTCTGAGGCTACTGGCTCGCGGCTGAAAGCTGTCGGCTACGACTGCTCCGCGCTGGAAACACCGAGCACGACTTCACGCCGCCCCGATGCCTGCCCAGGAGACTAAGCAGGCTGCTCACTCTTTAGGCACGCCGGGCGCGGGCGCTGCGCTGGATCCGCACCGAAATGGGATGAGCCAGGGGCCCGATCCAGCGCAGAGGCTCTACGGAGTGCGCCCCATGGAAGGGGCGGGACCGGAGCTACTGGGGGCGGGTCCGTGAGCGAGGGCTCTTCAGAGTGCGCCCTGCGGAAGGGGCGGGTCCGGGGCGGGTCCGGGGCGGGTCCGGGGCGGGGCCCTTCCTGCGCAGGCGCTCCTCCAGGTCGGACCCGGGGGCGTGGCCGCCCCGGGGGCGTGGCGGGCCCTTTCTGTGCCGCGGCGCAACAGCTCCCGGCTCTAGTGCTGGTCGCAGTTCACTAGATCCTTGTAGGAGAGGTGGAACTCGTTGAAGCTCGGTCACTAGCGGAAGTGCATATTCACTCCCAGATTCCTCTACAATCTCAGTAGAGCCACTCCCGCCTCCTTGGTTTTGTCCCCTTGACTTCCTCAGCCGGCCTTCCTCCTGTCTCGTTGACGTCCTCTGCTGCTCCAGAGTTGATGTTGCACAGGTCTCCGGCCTCAGAACCGCTGGCTTCTAGGCTGACTCTGGGAGACCTGGTCCACTCTCTGGTTTTAACTTCCACTTCTGTGCGGGTAATCCTGATAGTTCTACCAGTAGTTAGCACACACGTGCTAGGCATTTGTATAAGTGCTTTGTGACTTATTCACCAATAACCGCTTGGACACGTTACACCTAAATCTGTCTCACATCCCAGACCACTGCCTTCAGCTCCATTTCCTTCCATCCAGATGCCCACTCTACCCCTCACTGGATGTTCCACAAGCCTCTCTGAACAAACATCTGAAGTGGAACCTACCATTCCCTAAATCTGTTTCTCCCCCAGATCTCCTGCTCTGTGAATAACATCTCCATTCCCCCAGTCCCTGAACAGGGCTTGAGTTCGGTTTCTCCTTTTTTTAAAATTTAGATTTCACATATAAGGGCTCTCATACACTATTTGTCATTCTCTGTCTGACTTGTCTCACTTAGTGTAATGTCCTCAAAGTTCATCCATTCTGTCAAATATTACTGTCAAACCATCAACATAGAAAACAAGAGAATCAACAGGCTAATTAACCTAATAAAAGAACTGAACAAAGGTAACTTTATAAAATCAGAATATAAAGCCAACAATGGGTCCCTCGGCAATACTAATACGTTTCTTGAAATTGTAATAAAAATAAGTTGCATGATACTAAACTATTTAGGAATTCACCTAACAAAAAAATGCACAAGATCTTTAGGACACTAACTCTAAAATTCAAGTATATAGATATCTAAAATAGACTTGAATACGTAGATAAATAATGGGATGTCTTAACGTTGGAAGGATGATCTATATATTCAATGCAATTCCAGTAAAAGAAAAATTCTAGCCCAATTGTTTTGGAACTTGGGAAACTGATTTTACAATGTATATAGAAAAATAAAGGTCCATGATAGGCTAAGAGCAAATCTGAAAAAGAAGAACAAAGGGAAGGTGTTGCTCTACAGGCATTAAAACAGATTACAAGACCAAATAATTAAAATATTGTGATATTGGTATAGAAACAAATAGATGAATGGAATAGTTTGAAATGCCCAAAATGAATTCATTTATATAACTTGGTATGTGATAGACAAAAAATTACAAATGATTAGAGAAGATCTAGATTATTCAGTAAATGGTTCTGGGAATATTGATTTTTTTTCCATAATGCAGAAAAAATAAAATTGGATCCCTACCTCAGATCTTATATATAAACTCTAAATCAATTAAATATCTGATTGTAAAGGTAAGAATATAATGCTAATAAACTAGAACATAGGATAAAATCTCTGTGATAGCAAAAGACTTATCACTACCTCAGAAGCTTAATCCATGAGGAGGAAAATGATGGATTTGATGACACCAAAATGGGAAATGTTGCTTTACTGTAGAAAAAATCAATATATATGTGATGAGATAGGAGAAGATATTCTTCATGTCTTAAACCAACATATTTATATTCCAAGCTATAACTAGAATAATCAAATCCTAAAAAAGGAAACTGAATTTTTAAAAAAATGGGTGAAGGATATGAATAAGTCATTCCCAGAATAAATCAGATTGGCTAAGGTGTTCAAGAGGCTTATCCTCATTGGTGATCAGAGAAAGGCAAAGTAAAGGAAAGAGGTGCCATACTACCCCAGCCAACTGACACGTGTGCTGTCATGGAGGGATGGGAGAAGTATGTGGCAGATGTAGCGTAATTAAATATGCAAGTACCTTAGCAGGGCTCAGACCAGGGTGAGAAAAGTAAGGCCCTCACTGTGCCGGCCGACTCTCCATCTGCCGGGCCTTCTTACACGGGCACTCTGCGTGCCTCACTGCTTCCGTCTGGTCCCAGCCTTGTACCTGTGGACTCGACAGTTCCAATCTTGATATGTACCTACAGAAACTTCCTTAGGAAATGTATTCCAGCTCACTTAGGCAGCAGTTATGTAGGATCCCCCAGGAGGGAACTGAACAAACAGTATTTGGTGAGTGAAGATAATGACAGGGTCTTCTGTGGGGAGGAGGACCTGGTGAGTAAAACCGAGAGCAAGGAAAAGGACTTCCATCCACCTTCTCACAAGGGAGGCAAGACCAGGATGACATCTGTTTCTGTCTGGGAGGGTTTGTAGGTCTCTGGGCCTTTGTCACTGATCCTGCTGCCCCTTCTACCAAGCGGTGCATTTGGTCTTGGCAGGGGAGGGAGAAAGTTGGAAGTTGCCCAGGGGTTACCTGAGAAGGATTAGGCATGTTTTCACTGTCACGTAAAGAAAGAGAGGCCAGAAGTTTCAAGATCTGGCTTCTGTGTTGAGGCAGAAAAGATCTACAAGGCAAAGCTTGGACTTTGGAGTTTACATACATAGGTTCTAATCCCTTTTAGACTTTCTATGGATGTGAACTTGGACAGAAAGCACAGCATAGTGAACTTCAGATTTGTTCCCAGTGAGAAGGGAGTAAAAATAAGGCTTAACACAGGAGTCAAAGGAGAGAAGATATCTGAAAACTATCTGCTTCTCAAACAGCATGGACAAGTGAGAATTCTTTAGGGGTCTTTACCACACTTTGCTATTCTTCGGATAGCAGTCTGGAGGCCTTTCAGAAGCCAGGGCCAGGGAAGGTACCTCAGTGTGTGACAAATGAAATCATCCATCAGGTTCAGATGTTTCCATCTCAACCCCTCCAGACTCTAAACATGAGGTTGGGACCGGCACTATTTTGGATGTTGCTCAGCTCTGGAAGCTTTGGAGCAGCCCTCACGTAGGATCTGGGCTCCTTACCCCAGTCCACCTCTCTGACAATTCTCACTTCTAAGGGAGGAACTGGATTTTCTTTTTTTGTATTTAAATGAGAAATAGAGACACATTGCAAAGTAATAATATCAGTAAAAATTGTAATAATCAGCACTACCCCAGCTCAACTGTTGTTAGCCTCTGTGGTGAATGTCCGCTGTTTCTCTATTTAGCCTCCCTTCCTCCTGGTAACAGTTTTCTATTTTCCACCAGGGACCAATCCTCTCGTTCTCAGACTGCGGGATTTGAGCTGGGTTCAGTCCAGACCAGCTCTGCAAGGCCCAGTACAAAATGAAAGTGCAAGGTCTCTCATTCAAAAATTCTTAAGAATTCCAAGATGCCTCAGCAGAGCATTAAACCAAACTAAAGGTCCTATGAGGCTGCACCCCTGAAACCAGCCCTGGGATGGGTGCATGACTCACGTTTTGCCAATGAAATTCAAAACTTTTGCCAGAAAGAGGCTCTCACTTTCTGCTTATATTACTAGATCAATAAAAAGATAAACCTGGAGCTGTTGACTGCCATCCTTGTCTCCCAGGAGGAGAGCCCTTGCTGCGAAAACATAGTCCAGAAAGAGATGGACTTCTGGTCACATAATGTGAGATCCTTCAGCTTCAGCTCTCAGAAGCACAAGTCATTTCATTCTGTCTTAGGTTTCAGCTAGTTTGAGATACAGCTAAGAATCAAAATTCCTGGAACATTTCATTCTTTCCATGCATATTCACTAAGTTGTAGTCATAAGGCACACATAGTGTTACACGCTTTCTAAAAGTTACATTTTTAAAAAAGACTTCCCCCGCTGGTCCAGTGATTAAGACTCCACACTCCCCAATTCAGGGGGCACAGGTTTGATTCTGGTTGGGAAACTAAGATCCTGCATGCTGCGTGGCATGGCCAAAAAAAGAAAAAGTTACATAATACCATGAACTTTTTGGTGTTATTACAGTCTTCACAGGCTATATATTCCATTCCCAGTTGATGGCCGTTTGGTTGTTTATAGATTGGTGCTTTTAAAAATACTCTCGTGATAAAGATGTCAATGCATATAGTTTGGGGAGAACATTTTTGATGTGACATGATATACCTTTCATGTGGACCCTACCTAATTATGAAATTTCACTAGGATTTGGAATTTCTGCAACAACCCACGTGGGAAGGATGATGTAGGATAGAAATAGCCAGCTATTTACAGCCTTGGACACAAACTCCCTGTGGGGTTGATCTGGGAGGGTGGTGTGTGTGAAGTAAGCACACACAGCCCTTGAGCTTTGAGTGAAGGGGCAGACTTTCCCTGGAAATGTTCAGCGTCATAGCCGCAGGAAACTTTCATCTAGTCCCACCTCCTCATGTCATAAATTGAGAAACTGAAGGCCAGACAAAGGAAGTCCGCAAGGTAGTGCAGAACGGGGCTGGGAACCCTGTCTTCAACATTTGGATGCTCACTTAGAGCAAACACTTGTGAGCCTTCTTGACACCAAATAAATGACAATCCTGATTCTTGATGGGATTGCAAACCTCCAGTGACTCTGCGTGTGCTCCATGGGCTGTACCCGCCAGGCTCCTTTGTCCATGGGATTCTCCAGGCAAGTATATTGGAGTGGGTTGCCATGCCCTTCTCCAGGGGATCTTCCTGACCCAGGGATCGAACCCACGTATCTTATGTCTCCTGCATTGGCAGGTGGGTTCTTTACCCCTAGCACCACCTGGGAAGCCTCTGTGACTCTGGACACTATGTAAACTGAGAAGGCTTCAAGTGTTCTTTAAGCTCAGCTGGTATTAATAACTCAACTCCGCATCCCCCTCAAGTCCATCTTTCTGCCCGCTTTGTAGCCAGTCCTAAAGAAAAGCCGTAAGTACAAGGACCACCCTTCCTTATGCACAGGTGTGCTTTTAGTTTGCTTTGACTGTTGCATGGAGCTCCATCCTATACATGTGCAGAATATTGATTTGATTTACCCAAGAATGGGCCTTTAGGTTGTTGTTTTTCTATTTTCTTTTTCAAGTCTATTTATTTGAAAAAGAAGAAGTAACATATTCATGTTTTTGTTTTTTTGACTGCACCGTGCTGCATGTCGGATCTTAGTTCCCTGACCAGAGATTGAACCTATGCCCTTGCAGTGGAGGCAGAGATTCTTAACCACTGGATGGACAGGGAAGTCCCAACATATGTATGTTTTAAAATCAAATTTGTTAATGTATAATTTATAACAAAATTTACCCATTTTAAGTTTTTTTAAAAGGGTTGCATCAGTGAAACCATTACCACAATCAAGATGCAGAATGTTTCCATTACCACAAAAGTTTTCTTCTTACTCCTTTTGCAGTCAGTCTCCAACCCTGCTCTCATTACTGGCAACCACTGATTAATTTTGCATCCCTGTAGGTCAGCTTTGTCTTTTTTAGCTTTTTATATAAATCACTTACACTAGCTACTTGTGTCTTGCTTCTTTCACTCTGCAAAAAAGTCTACGAGACTAATCTGTGCTGTTGCATGTAGCAGTAGCACTTTCCTTTGTCTTGTGGAGTGTTACGCCATCGTGTAACAACTTGTTTATCTGCTCATCCCTTGATGGACGGACATTTGGTTGCTTTCAGTTTGGGGCTGTTGTGAATAAAACTGTTATGGGCATTTATGTAGAAGTCTGTGTTTTCATTTCTCTTGGAAAGTTCAGGAATGGGATCGATGGGTTGTGTGGTTAAGTATATATTTGATCTTATGTTTAACTGATACCATATATTCCAAAGTAGTTCTACCATTTTGCACTCCCACCAGCAGTATATGAGTTCTAGCTCCTCTATATCCTCAATAACATTTGGTATTGGCAGTCTTTTTAATTTTAGCCATTCTAGTGAGTGTGTAGTACTTTGCTATTATGAATTTCATTTGTATTTCTTTCATAAGCAGAACATCTTTTTCATGTAATTTGTGGCCATGGCTATTTGTATATCTTCTTTTGTGAACCGGTTGTTTAAACTTTCCCTAGTTGATTAATTAATTGAAATATAAATGACATATTAATTTCAGGTGCACAACATAGTGAATCAATGTTTTAGTAGATTATACCATGATAAATTTAGTTGCCATCTATCATCATACAAAGTTATTACAATATTATTGACTATATTTCCTGTGCTACACATTACATCCCCACGCCTAGTTTTAAATTGGGTGATTTGTCCTGTTATTACTGAGTTGTTAAAGTTCTTATGTATTTGGGATCCAGTCCTACACTGACAATATATTCTGTCAGTCTGTGGCCTGCCTTTTCATTTTCTTAATAATAAATTTTGAAGAGTAGGTTTTAAGTTTGGTGAAGTGTAAACTTACTATTTTTTCTTTAATGGTTCATGCTTTTTTGTGACATTATACATTTTTTTTGCCTGCTGCCAAGTCATAAATATTTTATTCTGTATTTTCTTCTAGAGGTTTTATGGTTTCATCTTTAGATCTATGAACTATTAACACTTCGATTTAATTTTGTGTGACACAAAGTAAGAGTCAAGTGTTGTTTGTTTTCTATATGGATCTCTTGTTGTTCTAACATCATTTGTTGAAGTTGAAGAGACTATGCTTTATCTAATGAATCATCTTGGAATATTTGTGAATAGTCAAATGGCTATGAATGTGTGAGTTTATTTATGGACTCTGTTCTATTCTACTAATCTTATATGTCTATTCATATACCAATACTATCTTGACAACTGCAGCTTTATAATAAATCTTGAAATCACATAGCAAAATTTCTCCAAATTTCTCTTCTATTTTTAATTGCTTTAGCCATTTTAAGTCTTTCACATTCCTTTATAAACTTAAAAATCAGATTTCCATTAACTACAAAAAAAAAGCCTGCTGAGATATAAGTTGGGATTGTATTGAATCTACAGACTGCTTTTGAAAGAATTGATATCTTGACAGTATTGAGTCTTTCACTCTATGAACATGATGTATCTCTCCATTTACTTAGGTCTTTTCAAATTTTTCTAAATTTTTTTTTTTAGTGTTGAAGCATATTTTTGTTGTTGTTCAGTCCCTAAGTTGTGTTTGACTCTTTGCGACCCCATGGACTACACCAGGCCAGGCTTCCCTGTCCTTCACCATCTCCCAGAGTTTGCTTAAACTCATGTGCTTTGAGTTGGTGATGTCATTCAACCATCTATCCTCTGTCACCCCCTTCTCCTCCTGCCCTAAATTTCCCCTGGCATCAGGGTCTTTTCCAATGAGTTGGCTTTTTGCATCAGGTGGCCTAAGTATTGGAGTTTCAGCTTCAGCATCAGTCCTTCCAAAGAATATTCAGGGTTGATTTCCTTTGGGATTGACTGATTTGATTTCCTTGCTGTCCACAGGACTCTCAAGAGTCTTCTCCAGCACCACAGTTCAAAAGCTTCAGTTCTTCAGTGCTTAGTCTTCTTAATGGTCCAACTCTTACACCCATAAACGACTGCTGGATAAACCATAGCTTTGACTATACAGACCTTTGTTGGCAAAATGATATCTCTGCTTTTGAATGCAGTGTCTAGGTTTGTCATAGCTTTTCTTCCAAGGAGCAAGCATCTTTTAATTTTGTGGCTGCAGTCACCATCTGCAGTGATTTTGAAGCCCAGGAAAATAAAATCTATCACTGTTTCCATTTTTTCTTCATCCATTTGCCATGAAGTGATGGGACCACCTGTCATGATCTTAGTTTTCTGAACGTTGAGTTTTAAGCCAGCTTTTTCACCTTCATCAAGAGGCTCTTTAGGTCCTCTTCACTTTCTACCATTAGACTGGTATCATCTGCATATCTGAGGTTGCTGATATTTCTCCCAGCAATCTTGATTCCAGCTTGTGAATCATCCAGCCTAGTATTTCTCATGATGTACTCTGCATATAAGTTAAATAAGCAGGATGACTGTATATAGCTTTGACATACTCCTTTACCAATTTGGAACCAGTCCGTTGTTCCATGTCCGGTTCTAACTGTTGCTTCTTGAGCTGCATACAGGTTTCTCAGGAGGCAGGTAAGGTGGTCTGGTGTGTCCGTCTCTTGAAGAATTTTCCACAGTTTATTGTGATCCACACAGTTAAAGGCTTTAGCATAGTCAATGAAGCACAGTACTGTTGAAGCCTAGCTTGAAGGATTTTGAGCATTACTTTGCTAGCATATGAAAGGAGCTCAATTGTATGGTAGCTTGAATATTCTTTGGCATTGCCTTTCTTTGAGATTGGAACAAAAATTGACCTTTTCCAGTCCTGCGGCCACTGCTGAGTTTTACAAACCTTATAAGTATTTTGTTAGATTCATTTCAAAGTAGTTTTCTCTTAAATGCCATTTTAAATGTATTGATCATAACAGTTTCTTCAGTTTCTTTTCTTTCTTTCTTTTTTTTTTTTATTCTACATAGACGATGGACTACCTCAGTGGTTCAGTGGTAAAGAATCTGCTTGCCAATGCAAGAGACTCAGATTTGATCTCTGGGTCGGGAAGATCCCTTGGAGCAGTAAATGGGAAACCACTCCAGTATTCTTCCCTGGGAAATGCCATGGAAAGAGGAGCCCAGTGAACTACATACAGCCCATGGAGTCACAAAAGAGTCAGACACAAATTAATGACTAAACAACAAGATAGACAATTATGTCTTCTGTGAATAAAGCTCGTTTTAGGTCTTCCTTTCCAATTTGTATGTCCTTTATTTTTTTTCTTTGTCTCATTTCATTGGCCAGATTTCTAGTACTGTGTTGAATCTGAGTAGTAAGAGAGAAATTCTCTGTTTTCTTCCTGATCATTTCAGTCATTGTTTCAGTTTATGATGTTACATTATCATAATAATCTACATTTAAAGAATATTTTATTACTTCACAAATAATGTAAAAACTTTACAATTGTATACTCTTCCTTCCCCCAAATCCTTTTGACATTTTTCTGTCTTATTTCTACCTATGTTATAAACCCTATAATATATTGCTAACATTTTAGGCTTAGTCAGTCAATTATCTTTTTAAAAATTTTTAAGTGAAAACAAAGCCTCTTAAATTTATCCACATGTTAACCATTTCTGCTTTATTCACTTTCCATTTGGTATTATTTTCCTTCTTCTGAATAACTTCTTTGAATACTTCTTGTAATGTAGGTCTGATGGTAGTAAATCCCCTCAGCTTTTGTTTGTCTCAAAAGAAATCTTTATTTCATCTTCATCTTTGAAGGATCATTTTGCAAGGTACAGAATTCTATGTTGCAGTGTTCCCCTGCCCCACCCTCACCACCATTTTAAATATGTCATTTCATTGTCTTCTAAAATATTTGTTTCTGGTAAGAAGTCAATAGTTGCTCCTATTTTTGTTCCTCTGTATGCATGGTGCCTTTTTTTTCCTGGTCACTTTAAAGATTTTCTGTTTATTTACTCTGACTGGTCATAATTAAAATTTCTCCTCATCCTATATGAGCTCTGGAAATTATTCAGTTTCCAGCTTCCAGTAACCTAGTCATTCTTTACCTGGAATAGGGTATTCAACCATAGCTTAGTATTCAACCATGGACTGAGAATGGAATGCTAAGCAGATTTCTAAAGTTCTTTCTCTATGAAGTTCCTATTCTGTGGTTCTCTGTCTTGCAAATTCCAGCTGCTTCAGTTTTCTCAAACTCTAATGCCATACTCTTCTTTGGATCCCTACACTTATTGTCTACAAAGTGCAAAAAGCCAGGGGTTCATATGACAGGCTTATATGGTTTCCCTTCTCTCAGCGATGGGTTCTTTGATGCCTGTTGTCTAAAGCATGGAAAGAGTTGTTTCACATGTTTAGTCCAATTTTCTAATTGTTAATTGTAGAAGAGTACATCCATTCTCCATGACTCCATTATGGGTAGAAATCAAAAGTCTTTAAATAAAGTTTTAAATTAAAAATTTATAGAAATTAAGCCAAACAGAATTCTAACAAAGCTCCAGGGTAAGACCTACCTTTTTCTAGAAACTTGTGCTGCGTAATGCTCAAAGATCTAGTCCAGAGAATGTTTCTCCTGTCCCAGGGCATGGTTGCGGTAGAGTACACTACTCTACTATACTATAGATGTGTAGGGTGCCAAGGGAAAAAGCTTGGAGAGCTACTTTGACCCCATGTTTTGTGGGCTTCAGTCACATTCTCCCATTCCCAAAAGAGGAAGAAGATATTTCTCAAAAGAGGACTCATAGGTTGATTGGGGCCCTTATCCTGCAAAATGAGGATGAAGAGGGGCTAATGTGGTTCGATAACTGTGGATCAAATGGAGAAATGGCCTTCTCAGCTGATGCTAGAAGGTATAAATATCTCAGTTATAACCAGTGTGTTTCCCTCCACACATAGGAAGTTGATATCAATTTTTTGTTTATCTCTGATAGTTTTTATTACTCTCCTAAGAAAATTAATTTTTTTATTTATCATGATCAGATTTTCCCTTATGCTCATATACATACTTAAAATAGCCGCTTTGAAATAATTATCTAATTCCAACAACTTTTGGGCTTCTCTAGTGGCCCAGACTGTGAAGAATCTGCCTGTATTTTGGGCAACCTGGGTTCAATCCCTGGGTCAAAAAGATCCTCTGGAGAAGGGAATGGCTACCCACTCCAGTATTCTTGCCTGGAGAATTCCATGGACAGAAGAGCCTGGTGAGCTACAGTCCATGGTGTGACAGTCAGACATGACTGAGTGACTAACACTGTCGCTTTTCATTTTCAAGGTCACTTTATGTTTGGTATCCATTAGTTATCTTTACTCTAGAGTTTGGGTGAAATTTTCCTGTGTCTTCATATACCAGATAACTTTGATTTTATCTCGGACATTGTGGAGATACATTACAGAGACTCTGGGTGGTCTATAATCCTCTGAAGAATGTTGATTTTTTATTTAAGTAGGCAATTAACTTGGATGAATTCAAACTGTAAACTCTCTCTTCCCTGCAGAGAATAGCAGCTGAAATCTCAATTAAGTTCTTTTAGTCTTACTTGGGATGATGGTGACTGCCTCACTCCTGTGTAGTTCTGGGATTGATGAGATTTGGTTATTTTATGTGTTGAATTGGGACTCCTCTTTAATGACTCTCTCTTCTTTTGGATTTGTCCAGTCACTTTTTACTTCCCATAATTGCCCCGACCCTTGGTTCTTCAAGCCAGTAGGACTTTTCTATTCAAAGTTTTCTATATCAGTTTTAGTTGCTCTATGTGGGGCAGACTGGAGCCTCCCATCAGGATTAAGCCCAAAAAGATGGGAAGCTTTTCCAATGCTCTTTTCTTCCTCTAAGTATTGGCTCTCCCCCTACATCTGCCTTGCAGTCACTCTCCTGTTAGTGTCAGACTTTGCGGTTGTTATCTACAGAAGGTTTGGTCAGACAGGAGCTATTTGCCCCTGAGCAGAGCAGAACTTCCAAGGAATGATACTGGATGGCCAAGAGGAACTCTCTTCCTGCCAATGTCCCCACTGCTATAATTCTTTTACCCATGAAACTCACATGGAGAAAAGGGTAGGGAGGAAAATCTAAACTAACTTTAATCTGAAATGGCTAAACAAAGCACCAAGTGTCTGAGAAAACCTGAAACTAACTAGATTAGCTTTTCTGTCATCATGTAAAGTGGAGGTTCAAGTCTCACTTACAGAATATTAGAGAAAATTGCATTTTTCCATTTATATCTTACAGTCAGAAAATATCTTTTCTCCTATATATATAAAGATGGTAAATATGGGATTGGGGAGAGACTGGGTGGAAAGTAATTATTATCTTCATGTTAGTCAGTATTTTCATTGGTAGAATGGTGTGGGGACTAGATCTGGAAGATTTCAAAGGCTATTCATGTTTTAACACGTGTGCTGTTTATGAAATTTTTAGGCCATAAACTGTCCTTGGCAGAGTGTCATCTTGCGGAAGAGTGCTGTGCATCAGAGAGCGGAAGGTGCCACTCCCTCAGCCTCTCCTGATCCTGGAGTGTGAGTCAGGTGGTTCCTTAGGAAGCAGCACTGCAAACAGAGCTAGTGAGGGGATGCGCGTCCAGCTGAACTGAATCAATCCTAAAAGATGCTGCTGCTAAAGCGCTGCACTTGATATGTCAACAAATTTGGAAAACTCGCCAGTGGCCACAGGACTGGAAACGGTTAGCTTTCCTTCCAATCCCAAAGAAGGACAATGCTGAAGAATATTCAGACTACCCCAGTATTGCACTCATTTCACATGCTAACAAGGTAATGCTCAAAATCTTTTAACCTAGGCTTCAACAGTACATGAATTGAGAATTTCCAGATGTACAAGCTGGATTGAGAAAATGTGGAGGAACTAGAGATCAAATTGCCAACATCCATTGGATCATAGGAAAAGCAAGGGGGTTCTAGAAAAAAACATCTACTTCTGCTTCACTGACTACTCTAAAGCCTTTGACTGTGTGGATCACAACAAACTGTGGCAAAGATGGGCATACCAGGCCACCTTACCTGCCTCCTAAGAAACCTGTATGCAGCTCAAGAAGCAACAGATAGAACTGGACATGGAACAATGGACTGGTTCCAAATTGGAAAAGGAGTACGTCAAGGCTGTATATTGTCATCCTGCTTATCTAACTTATATGCAGAGTACATTATGTGAAATGCTCGACTGGATGAATCACAAGCTGGAATCAAGATCGCTGGGAGAAATATCAGCAACCTCAGATATGTGGATGATACCACTCTAATGGTAGAAAGTGAAGAGGAACTAAAGAGCTTCTTGATGAGGGTGAAAGAAGAGAGTGAAAAAGGTAGCTTAAAACTCAACACTTAAAAAACAAAGATCATGGCATCTGGTCCCTTCACTTCATGGCAAATAGAAGGGGAAAAAGTGGAAACAGTGACAGATTTAATTTTCTTGGGCTCCAAAATCACTGAGGACTGTGACAGTAGCCATGAAATTAAAAGATGCTTGCTCCTTGGAAGAAAAGCTATGACAAACTTAGACACTGCATTCAAAAGCAGAGACATCACTTTGCTGACAAAGGTCCATATAGTCAAAGCTCTGGTTTTTCCAGTAGTCACATACGGATTTGAGAGTTGGACCTTAAAGAAGGCTGAGTGCCGAAGAATTGATGCTGTCAAGAGAAGACTCTTGACAGTCCCATGGACAGCAAGGAGATCAAACCAGTCACTCCTAAAGGAATTCAACCATGAATATTCCTTGGAAAGACTGATGCTGATGCTGAAACTCCAATACTTTGGCCATCTGATGTGAAGAGTGGACTCATTGAAAAAGACTCTGATGCTGGGAAAGGGTGAGGGCAGGAGGAGTAGAGGGTGACATAGGATGGCATCACCAACTCAATACATGTGAGTCTGAGCAAACTCTGGGAGATAGTGAAGGATAGGGAAGCCTGGAGTGTTGCAGTCCATGGTATTGCAGCAAATCAGACATGACTTAGCAACTGAAGAAACAGGACTGTTTAAGGCGTCATTTCTCTCAGGTGACAGATTCCCATTGACTCAGTACTGCTTCCAGCAGGGGAGATTTGGAAATGCAGGAAAAGCCTGAGTGGTTTGAAGGGAGGGGCAGCTTGGTATTTTCTAGAGCTCTTTCCAAATTGATTCTCAGTAGGCACTAGTGATAAAGAATCCACCTGCCATTTCAGGCAGATGCAGGCAGGAGACCTGGGTTTGATCCCTGAGACAAGAAGGTCCCCTAGAGAAGGAAATGGCAACCCACTCCTGTATTCTTGCCTGAGAAATCCCATGGACAGAGGAGCCCGGCAGACTACAGCCCATGGGGTCGCAGAGTCGGACACGACTGAACAGCAGCAGGGCTAACACAAGACTTCAAGGGCTTATGGCTTTGTCAAGAGAAGACAGCTTGTGCAGCTGAACCTGACCAGCTTGCCAACTCTGTCTCATTTCTTTCCTTAACAACTTTTATTAATTTATTTTGAGAATTTTAATTTCTGCCTTGTTTAGGAGTGACAAGTGGTCCTTTGGACAGAGTCTTCATCTTCCCTAGACTCTCCTTTTGCTTTGGTTTTGCCCAAGACTAGGTTGGCACTGGACTGCAAGCCCCCAGTCTAGCAAGTCTGTTGGGAAAAGAGAGTCTGTTTCCTGATAATTCCAGTAAAAGTCTCAGGACTAAGCCTCATCTGTCTATCTTGGGCAACATGACCATCCCTGTCAGTGAGGTCAGGGAAATGCAGGACTCTGATTGGCCATCCTTGGCCAGTAACAACCCTTATAGTCAGGGGTGAGGTTAATTCCAACCTAGCCACCTGGACTGGGAGACAGAAAGGGGGCCACCTCAAGAAAAATGTTGGGGCTGCCTCCAAGAGTAGGGAGACGTAAAATAATCAACAGGCTTCCACAATAAATTTTTCTCAAAATTCCAGATCTAAGACCCTTCAAGGCAGGACTGCTATTTGCCCTGTATACATATTTCTCATTTTATTCACACACCAGCCCTGTGAGAGCAGTGTGGTTTGAGATAAGGAAACAGGTTTAGGGAGCTTAAGTACCTGGGGCAGAAGTGGGGCGGCCCTGTGTTTGAACTTCGTGCCTTCTGAAGGTAGGACCTGGGATATGACTTGGCCCCCTTTATTGTCTTCGACCTGACTCCCCTCTCTCTGCCTGCAGTCCTGACACTAAGGAGTCTGATCTTGTTTCAAAAAAGACAGGAAAAATTGGCAATGGCCGTGAGTTGAGAAGATGTGATAAAATATTTCTTGTTTTCTCAAGTTTACATAGACCAAGTTTTCACTGTTGCTATGGGGTGGGTTGCCAGAGAGATGAAAATAAATCTGTGTAATTTATTTTTTCTATGCGTCAAGTATATTTCCGCTTGCTTAGCACACGTACACACACACAGACGCGTGCACACACATGTCCACACATATAGACTTTAATAAAATACTTAAACCCCTTTAATGCTCTCTGTGGAAGGAATAAATATGTACTGTACTTTCAACTTCTGTTCTTTGAAATACCATATGGTCTGCACTGTGAGCTTAAAATACTCTGGTGAGCGGAAGCTTTCATGCAGCAGATAGCCAGGTGGAGCTTTCCCCGCCAATCTCACAAGGTTAATTAATCCTTTAAAATACAGCATGGAGGGGTCCCTGCGTCAGGAACGGGCGCTGTCAGAAGGAGGCGGCCCATTGGCCTGCGCGGGGCTGAGAAGAGAGTACAAAGGCGGCCGGCAAGGTGGGCTGGGCTGCTGCCCTGATGGTGCCTTTGATGAGCAAGCTCAGTCACTCAGATCCTCACAGTTTGTGTCCTGCATAATCAGGAATAGCAGGCTGATGGTTTGCATGAATAACTAAGTTTGTCATTGTGGTTAATTTTCCCTCAAAAAGAGCCCCACCCCCCATCTCTCTGGCTCACTGCATATTTATAAAGGACAGGGATACAAGGGAAAGGAGTCTGGATGGCCTGGCACCCCAGGGGGACAGGAGAGGTGGCTGCACCCAAGAAACCTGGAAGGCAGGTTCAGGCCAGACCTGGCACCTGGAGGAAGGTGCAGAGTTCTGTGAAGCGGGGAGGAGGAGAGCTGCACGGGGTGGGATGGGGTGGGTAGCTTGGTTTGCCAGGCCTGGTGTGGGATGTCTTCTTCCCTGCTCTGAGCCTCAGTTTTCCAACCATACAAGGAGCATGGGAGCCACGTGACCCAGGTGTCAGGGACTGTCATTTCCAAATGAGGTTGTGTGTAGAGTCAGAGGAGGGAGAGAAGCTGACATCCATCCAACACCTGTTGTGCTTTTTGAGCAAATATTTTTTGGATACATTTAATTATCATTGCATTGTATGTGTCTTGGTGTTAAAAACTATTAGATTGTCCATTGTAAATACTTTAAATGGGCAATGACTCTTGAAACCTCATTGTAGCATTCTTTTTAAATGTTTGAACAATTTTTATTTTATATTGGGGTATAGCTGACTTACAATGTTGTGTTAGATAAATTCTTCAATTATTATTGCATTGTATATGTTAAAAAGTTTTATATTGTCCATTGTAAATATTTTAAACAGACTATGGCTCCCGAAACCTCACTGTGGCATTTATTTCTTTTTAAACATTTATTTTTGTAATTTAATTTGTATTTTATTTTGGGATATAGGTGATTTCCCTGGAGGAGGGCAATGGCAACCCACTCCAGTATTCTTGCCTGGAGAATCCCCATGGAGAGAGGAACCTGGCAGGCTACAGTCCATGGGGTTGCAAAGAGTCTGATACGATTGAGTGACTGAGCACAGCACATAGCTGATTTACAATACAGTGTTAGTTTCAGGTGTCCAGCAAAGTGGTTCAGTTATACTCATGCGTATATCCATTCTTTTTCACATTCTTTTCCCATAGCATTTCTTTTTGACTCTTCAGAGAACCTTTTGGCAGGGTCTCTGAGTAGTCCGGCTTCCCCTTTCCATGCCTTTCAGGAAAGCCCAGATAGGGGTTAGCAGGGGCAAGGAGGGGCTCAAGGACCCTTTGCACTTCCCTGGCAGCCCTCTTAGGCCAGTAGGTGGCAGTTCTGAGCCTCCCTCCTGGACCCCAGCCTTCCTCCAGTCTGGGGTCCCTAAGCTTTTCAGTCCACATAGCAGGGATCAGGGATGAGCAGGGAATCCAGAGGGGCAGCTGAATGGCCATCTAGCTGCTCCTGCCTGGGACTGCCCTCCCTAGCCTCCCTGGGTCCTGCTCAAGGCAAGTGGACTTCCTGGAGGAGTTGACATCTTAGGTAAAACCTGAAAGGCAGTAAAGGATTTCGGGCAGAGGGAAGAGAGTTTGCCAAGACCCAGAGAACACAGTGCTTCCAGGAACTGACAGAAAGCTGGTGTGGCTGGGACACAGAATATTGGGATAGGGGCTGGGGGGTTAGAGATGATGGTTGACGCTGGTGGGGAAGCAGGATCAGGGCAGTGAGACTGAAGAGTCTGGACTTCATCTTAAGGGCAGTGGGAAATTCCCCAGCCCACTCAAACCATCAGATTTGTCCTTTGGAAAGGTCGCTGTGGTTGCAGCTGCCTGACACCTCATTATACCTCCCCTCTCCCCATCCAGGGCACTGACAAACCTGAGCCTACCGCTCTGCCTGGGCGCAACTTCAACCCCAAGGATAACTAGGAGCTGACCTGCCTAGCAGACACTGTAAGATGGGCTAGGAGAGGCTGTCTTCAAGATGCCCTCCTGGCTGATGGAAGTGGGTGCATCAGAGGGTCCTTGAGCACTAACCAAAGGGGAGCTGAAGGTCACCACATCTCATGCTGGGCCATTTGGAGGAAGCATTTTTCCTTTTTAAGGCTGTCAAGGAGCTCCTAATCCCTGGGATAATGGTAGGTCAAGGGGACAGGACACGGCCTGAAACCAAGGAGGTAATCTCTAATGGTGAAATTTGGGGCATTGGAACTAATTTTGGATGGAGGAGGTGTCAGGTGTGTGTAGGTGTGTGTGAGCCCCAGAACTGGGCTCCTGGCTATTTCACTTCCCTATAAGTTGGCTCTGTGACCCAACAGAAGAGACCCCCACCTAAGTGAGCATGACATTCTAAAACAGCAAAGCCCACTACAGCCTTAATCATTCATTAATTACTGATTCTCCCCAAGTGTCTCCTGGAGGCTTCTCTCTTGTGTGGGAGGGGAGGCTGAGGCTGCAGAGGTTCCATTCTGTTGAATGGTTAATGGCTATTGAGATAGAATGTCCACTAAGTCACATCTGATTCCCTATTTAATGTTTAAATATTTAATTAATTAAATGTGGCAAATATTTAATTAGATGCTATGAAAGCCACGCTGACACTGCTCTCTGCATAACTCAAAGGCGGCCAGCTTCTTCTCCAAGTTCTCCTCCCCTCTTCTAACAGTGCTGACCTCCCCCTCCCACCACAAAACCCAGTTCTGAGGCTCGGGGCACCCATATTATTGTTTGATTAGACTTCAGGCTGCTTGTGCTGTAAACAGTCTTCCTACCTCCCTCCTCTCCTCTTGCCAGTTCTCCCCTCCTCCCCAATGACACATGATTAATACTGGCTCTTGGACTCACCTCTGTGATAACAGATTCCGACCTTTGCCGCACGATGGATGAGTAACCCAGGCTGGCCTAATCAGAATCCTTCCCCAGGATTTTTCCAACAGGAGTTAGAGGAGAAAGATTTTTGTTCTCTCTAGCTATAGGGCTCTAAGGAAGTAAACTGGGGACTGCCTAAGGCCATGTTCCTGACTTCCAGAGAAAGAATAATCTGACATGCAAAGAGAATGCCTAAAACATCTCAACAGTGTTCTGTTCTCTGGATCCAGCTCTCCTGAAGATAGGATCACCCCTGTTCTTTCTGTGGCAGGATAGGTGATCAGTAAGTGCCTTGCTTGTTTAAGTCAATTGAAATCAATTTTCTCTCTTTTGTTGTAATCAAAAGAGGCTTGACCAAAACCAATCCCCTCCCTCATCATCATATCACTTATGTACAGATAAAATGACTTTATTAGTTCTTGTAAATGATGGTTGTTAATAGATTTGGGTAGACTCCGGGAGTTGGTGATGGACAGGGAGGCCTGGCGTGCTGCAATTCATGGGGTCGCAAAGAGTCGGACATGATCGAGCGACTGAACTGAACTGAACTGAATAGTGCATATACCTGCCAGGAAAGTATGCTGGGTTTCCTTGAATATGTCCTGTGCTCTTAAAAATGGAGGCATGTAAGTATGAAAGGATGAATCCCTCAGGCTACTGTTGCTACTGCTGGTGAGACCAGAACTTTTCCAGAACAGCTGGATCCAGGGGCTCAAACACTGTCAACACCTCCTTCCCTGTCTCTCTGTCCATCTCTCTGCCTCTGTCTATCCCCCTCTGTGCATCCTGTCATGCTGGTTTCATCCTCCAGCAACCTTTCTTCCTGTTGTAGCCCAGCAGGTCCAGGCTTACGTTATCCTTACAAAGAGAAATCCTGTCCCAGTCGCTGAGATCACGGTTAGAATACACCGACTGGCTTGGCTTAGTAATGTGCCAGCCACAGAGCGGGGAATAGAGTCCGATAGACCCAGTCTCTGGGAGGCTGGGTCCCCAGGAAATGCCGCGGGGCTGCTATCACAGAAAGAGCAAGTGAATATGGGCAGAAAAGAGGAACAGGAGGCTGCTAGACTAGAGTTAGAGGAGAAAGGGTGATGCGCTGCTTGGCGGCCTTCCTGCCTTGAGCCCCTACCCTGCCATGTGCCCCTCCGGGCAGGGAGTGGAGGCAAGCCTGGCATAGGAGGCAGGAAGCTTGAGCAAATCGTGCCGAGTTTGCAGAAATGCTGGGGTTGTCATCTCTTACTCCTCCCCCTGGTGGAGAAACAGGGTAGGAATAGTCTGTGCTGGAGTTGATGATGAGGGCTTTCCGACACAGCCAGCCTAATGCACTGAGAAAGCACCTGTGGTGTACCAGACACCTGGAGAGACTGGGCCAGGTCTGGGGGCCGTGCTGCTGGGGGACTGTTCAGCCACCTGGGCAAGCCCAGAAGAGGAAGATCTGGGTGGGGAAGGTTCTAAGTATGGAGATGTTCATCCTCAAGAGATGAGAAGGTAGGTATTCACGTATCTAAAGCAGAAGAAACTGGAGTCACTGACAACTCAAAGTAAGTTGTATAAATGATATTTATTATGCTTACTGTTTATTGTTTTCCCTCATGCTTTAGTTATGTATTGGTACAACTGCCCCACGGATTAGTGGCTTAAAGCAACAGCAATTGTAATTTTAGTGACCACATGGGTGACTGGGCTCAGTGGCCAGTTCTTCTGTCCCAGGTGATATTGGCTGGGGTTGTTGAGATATCTGCATTCAGCTTGGAGCTTGGCTGGAGGGCGGAATGTCAAGATGGCATTGATCACCCCTGGTGCCTCAGCTGGTGTGGCTAAGATGGCAAAGAGCTGGCTCAGCTCCTTTCTGGGCAGGTTAGTTGGGCTTTGTATGTTATATTCTGGGCTTCAAGAGACCCAAATCAGAAGCTGCCAGTTCTCTTAATGGCTAGGTCCAGAGCTGGCACAGCCTCACTTCTGCTATATTCTATTGTCAAAGCAAGGCCAGCCCCGATTTGAGAGGAGAATTAGACTCCTCTTGATGAAAGGAGGGGCGTGTGTATGCAGGCACAGTGGAACTGTTGGCTGCCATCTTTAGAGACCATGTACTGCATCTCAAACATGGACACTGGAACACTCCTGGAACAAAGTACATGTTCAATAAATGTTTGATGATTGAATTGGACTCAAGTTGCCCATATTCAGCTTATATCCACACCTGTTCCTAGATCACAAGAGAGGATTGGGGTGCAGTGACCTTACCTCACTGCTTATAGCAGGACAATCTGTGTGTACCTCTCCGCACATACGTACAGTTTATAAAGGATATAAAAGAGATAAAAAATAAGGCAAGCAGAATGATGGGTAGACAGGCTTCATGGCCATGGCAGCCTTCTGGCCCAGTTTCTAGGCTGGGAGAGAGTCTGGGAGTCCCTGTTCCACTCAGGCCAGCCCTTGGTTTCTCCATCTGAAAAAGTGTGTGCGTGCGGCCTGTTGACTAAATGGGCTTGAGGGGAATTTTTAGTGCTGTAGTTTTCCAGTCAAGTTAAAAAACAAATTCATTCATTCAATTATTTATTGATGTGTCAGGCACTGTGCACACAGAAAAGATACGATGCAGTTGGTGACTTCTTAGACATGTAAATAGACAGGTAAATGTGACCAGTAAGGTCTAGGTAAGATTGGTTCAGATGATATTCTTAGGCCAGTGCTTCTGTTCCTAGCTGACCAGCAGCATCCATCTGCATAGTTTTTAAATGCTGATGCTGATGCCCCCATTCCTAGAGATTTGATTTACTGGTCTGACGTACAGCCTGGGGTTTAATCTAAATTAGAAGATCCCCAGGCAATTCTAAGATACCCAGGTCCTCAGGTCATCTTTCCAGCCTGGATTCCCGGTTACCTCTTGGCTACATCCCAGGACACACTCAAAGGCAGGGCCCTGCCCTTTCTACCTAACCTCCCCCTCCCAAGTAACCCCCACCCCCAAAGCTCTGAGCGAGGCCAGTCTACAGTGGAGCATGAAGGAACAGGTTGACACTGCCGGCCCTCCCTGCCCTGAGTCTCTCCCAACACCCCTAAATGGGACACTGGCTGTCTGGGTATATTTGCTGTCCTCCAGAAACCTAGTGGGCTGGGTAGCTGAGAGGCCTGGGTACCTGTGAGGCCTGGGAGGACATGGCCAGCACTGATGGAAGGATAACAATGTACCAGTTCACACAAAGCTGCCCACTGGGGCTGAAACTACAGGGCAGGCTCGTCACTGCCCAAAAGATGGCAGCAGCCTGCCCTGACCAGATGTTGTTAAAGAGAAAATTAATGCATGTGCTTGTTGAAGATGATACGGAAGATTTTGCTCAAGGCAGGGGGGAGCATTGAGATAGATGCAGGGACCGCTGCAATGGGGTCTTGAACTGGAGGAGACAGACTGACCTCTACTCTGAATGCGGTGAGAAAACGGGAATTGATAGCCACAGAGCAGGGTGAGGAGGTCAGTGGATGGAAAATTACTAAGCAAACATCAAGGGTGAGGGGGATTTGGGCTAAACCGACCCAACAAGATTCTTGCTGAAGGCAGGCCAGGATGACTAGACATCACCTGGGGGATGACAGAGGATGAGGAACCAGATTTCGAGGGTGATCAGATATCAAAGGTGGGGGTTCTGGCTAAACTGACTCAGCAGGATTCTTGCTAAAATAGGACAATGCAGAGACAAACACCGAAGTCCAAAAGCCGAAGTCTAGTTGAAAAAGAGTTCAGGGGAGCCTGAGTTGAGTTTGGTTGAGGAGAGAATCTTTGTCAATGTCCCGGGAACCCCCAGCCATGAAGAGACAGGAAAATGAGCACCCCATTTGTGAGAGGCTTCCCTGATAACTCAGTTGGTAGAGAATCCCCTGGCAATGCAGGAGACTCTGGTTCGATCCCTGGGTTGGGAAGATCCCCTGGGGAAGGGAAAGGCTACCCACTCCAGTATTCTGGCCTGGAAAATTCCATAGACTGTATAGTCCGTGGGGTCATCAAAGAGTCAGACATGACTGAGCGACTTTCACATCTGTGAGAAGACAAGGACCTCAGGGAGGATGTTCACACTGAGAAACCAGGGTAGCAGTCCTATTGAGGGGGAAAAGAGAATGTCAACAAAAAAGTGAGAATCCTTAAGAAGATGAACTGGGATAGCTAGGACATGGAAGCAACTCTTGGCAGACAAATGAATAAGGAAGTTGTGGTACATACACACAATGGAATGTTCAGTTCAGTTCAGTCGCTCAGTCATGTCCAGCTCTTTGCGACCCCATGGACTGCAGCAGGCCAGGCCTCCCTGTCCATCACCAACTCCAGGAGTTTACTCAAACTCATGTCCATTGAGTCAGTGATGCCATCCAACCATCTCATCCTCTGTCATCCCCTTCTCCTCCCACTGTCAATCTTTCCCAGCATTAAGGTCTTTTCAAATGAGTCAGCTCTTCGCATCAGGTGGCCAAAGTATTGGAGTTTCAGCTTCAACATCAGTCCTTCCAATGAATATTCAGGATTGATTTCCTTTAGGATGGACTGGTTGGACCTCCTTGCAGTCCAATGGACCCTCAAGAGTCTTCTCAAACACCACAGTTCAAAAGCATCAATTCTTCAGTACTCAGCTTTCTTTATAGTCCAACTCTCACTTCCATACATGGCTACTGGCAAGACAGACCTTTGTTGGCAAAGTGATGTCTCTGCTTTTGAATAGGCTGTCTAGGTTGGTCATAACTTTCCTTCCAAGGAGTAAATGTCTTTTAATTTCATGGCTGCAGTCACCATCTGGAATATTACTCAGCTATAAAAGAGAATGCATTTGAGTCAGTTCTAATGGGGTGGATGAAACTGGAGTCTATTATACAGAGTGAAGTAAGTCAGAAAGAGAAACACCAATACAGTATATTAACACATATATATGGAATTTAGAAAGATGGCAATGACAACCCTGTATGCAAGACTGCAAAAGAGACACAGATGTAAAGAATAGACTTTTGGATTATGTGGGAGAAGGCAAAGGTGGGATGATTTGAGAGAATAGCATTGAACCATGTATATTACCATATGTAAAATATATCACCAGTGCAAGTTCAATGCATGGAGCAGGGCACTCAAAGCTGGTGTTCTGGGACAATCCAGAGGGATGGGGTGATAAACATGGGAAGATAGTTCAGGATTGAGGGGACACATGTGCACCCGAGGCTGATTCATGTCAATGTATGGCAAAAACTACCACAATATTATAAAGTACTTAGCTCCCAATTAAAATAAGTAAATTTTTAAAAAATGAACTGGGGGTGGCATGGGGGTAGGGAGGGACTATCCGTAACTAAAAAGATAAAATGGCTTCTCAGTTTAAATATTCAACTGATGAGCTCAGAAAAAGGGTGATCACTGCCGAAAAATAAGTCAGTATCCTTGGAGTTCAAGTGGAAGTAAAGTTCATCTCAGTGCAAAACAAGAAAGAGATTTGGAGGACAAATCCAGGCAACCTAATGCTCAAAGGAGAGGGGTTTCAGAAAAAGAAAAAAAGAGAAAAGAACATATGAAAGGAAAACAATAACTGAACAATTTATTAAAGAACTCTTTTTGAGCTGAAGAAAAGCCTTGATTAAAGGGGCTTATAAAGTTCCAGGAAAGATTAATTAAAAAGACATATACTTAGATCCTGATGTAATTCCTGAATAATAAACTTCCAGACAAAAAGGAGGGTTACTCACAAAGGAAAGAAAAATTAGGGTAGTATTGGCTTTCTTATCGATGCTCTGCCACCCAATCACACCATTGGTTTCAGACTCTTGAGGGCAAGGACAGTAACCCAAGAAGCCTATGTCCACACAAAGTATGACTGTATGAGGGCGATGGCACAAGTCTCCAGAGTACACTACATCTTGTATCACATTTGAGGAAGCTGATGGAGAGATGGACCAGGGCACAGCAAGGAAAACCAAATGATGACTTGAAATTTAATTCACAGTAAGATCAGCAAAATCCAGACACTGAAAGTGGAAGAGGAGTGGCGAACAATGAGAGGAAGAAAGAAGGAAGAAAGAAGGAAGAAAGAAGGAAGAAAGGGCTTTCATCGGCTTCCTGAGAGATGATGAGTCAGGACCACCTAGCTAAGTTGCCCCTGGACTCTTGACCTTCAGAACTGTGAGATAATAAATGTTTATTGTTTTAAACTGCTAGGTTTTGTGCTAATTTGTTACATAGCAATAAATAGCTATTACAATCTGTAAAGAAATACAGCTTTCTATGGTTATTAGTGGAGAAGGAAATGGCAACCCACTCCAGTATTCTTGCCTGGAGAATCCCAGGGACGGTGGAGCCTGGTGGGCTGCCATCTATGGGGTCGCACAGAGTCGGACACGACTGAAGCGACTTAGCAGTAGCAGCATGGTTATTAAGGATGGGAAGGAAACAATCAGTTGGAGTGAAAAGTATCATGGAATTTCCAAATTAATAGGAGAAGGAATGATGAGGAATCGGAGCGAGCAGCAAAGTGACAATAATATAGTGAACACAAGAAAAATGAATAAAACCAGTAAATACATTACAAAATTGAAGAAAATACAATTAGACCTCTAAATTACATGATACTTAAAGGTAAATTCCTTTTTAAATTTTTAATTGGAGGATAATTGCTTTACAATGTTGTGTTGGTTTCTGCCATACAATATGAAACAGCCCATAAGGATATACATGTCCCCTCCCTCTTGAACCTCCCTCCCATCCCCCAACCCATCCTACAGATGGGTTGTCACAGAGCACTAGGCTGAGCTCCCTGTGTTGTACAGCAACTTCCCACTAGCTAGCTATTTAACATATTAAAATTCAGTTCTTGATGGTGCAAAGACTTCATGTGCAATCTAGAGTAAAATTAGGCATACTTTACCATACTTTATCAACCAAAATCATACAAAAAAGATAATCATATTTCATTACATAAAAGTTATTTTGTCTAGGAAAAAATATTAAGTAGATTTATAGAAAAATAATAATCAAAGGTTATATACAAAGAGGTCTTTGTTTCAATAGAGGATTGCACCCTTACTATACAGGTCTCTGTCTAACTCATTTCACTTAGCATAATGCCTTCGATGTCCATCCATGTTACAAATGCACAAACAGCAGAATATCCTTGTTCTTTATCTATACATCCATCGATGGACACGTTTCCATATCTTGGCTACAGTAAAGAGCTGAAATGAACATGGGGCACAGATATCTTTTTGAGTTAATATTTTCATTTTCTTTGCATAAATACTCAGAAATGGAATTGTGAGTATTTAAAAAAATTGTCCAGTTTTCCCAGTACCATTTACTGAAGAGAATGTCTTTTCCCATTGTATATCCTTGGCTCCTTTGTTGTAGGCTACTTGATCATATAAGTGTTGGTTTATTTCTGGGTTTTCTATTCTTTATGCTGATACCATACTGTTTTGATTACTGTCACTTTGTAATATAGTTTGAAAGGTCAGATTTGATTTCTTTCTGACAGAGATACAGAAACAGTAGCACCATTTAATATTTCATTCAATTACAATGACTCAAACACCAACTTTATTATATATTAGATTATCATATATATTAGGATCTATTTCTGGTTTATCTTCTTTTTTCACTTTCTTTTTTTATATTCCTTTTCACTACAGTTTATCACAGGATATTTAATATAGCTATACAGAAGGACCTTGTTGTATATCCATCCTATATATAATAGTTTACATCAGCTAATCTCATACTTCCAGTCCTTCCCTCTCTCCCCCTCTCCCCTTTGGCAACCAAAAGTCTGTCCTCTGTGTCTGTGAGTCTATTTTTATTTTGTGGATAGGTTCATTTGTGCCATATTTTAGGTTGCACATATAAGTGAATATCATATGGTATTTGTTTTTCTCTTTCTGACTTACTTCACTTAGTATGATAATCCCTAGTTGCATTCATGTTGCTTCAAATGATATTCTTTTATTCTTTTGATGACTGAGTAGTATTCTATTGTATCACATCTTCTCTGTGCATTTATCTGTCAATGGACATTTAGGTTGTTTCTATGACTTGGCTGTTGTGAGTAAAGATGCTATGGACATAGGGATGCATGTACCTTTTTGAATTATAATTTTGTCGGTACGTATGTCCAGGAATGGGATTTTTGGATCACATGGCAGCTCTATTTTTAGTTTTTTAAGGAAACTCCGTACTGTTTTCCATAGTAGCTGTACCAATTTACATTTCCACCAACAATGTGGGAGAGCTCCTTTTTCTCCACACTCTCTCCAGCATTTGTTATCTGTAGACTTCTTAATGATGGCCATTCTGACCAATGTGATGTGATATGTCATTGTAGCTTTGATTTACATTTCTCTAATAATTAGTGAAGTTGAGCATCTTTTCACATGCCTACTGGACATTTGTCTTCTTTGGAGAAATGTCTATTAAGGTTTGCTCAATTTTCAGTTGGATGGTATGTTTTTTTGTTGTTGAGCTACATGAACTGTTTGAAGATTAAGCCCTTGTCTGTTGCATCATTTGTAAATATTTTCTTCCATTCTGTACATTGTCTTTTTCATTATTTTGGTGGTTTCCTTTGCTTTTCAAAAGTTTGTAAGTTTGATGAGGTCCCAATTGTTTATTTTTGTTTTTATTTCTATTACTTTGGGAGACTGACCTAAGAAAACACTGGTGAGATTTATGTCAGAGAATGTTTTGTATATGCTCTCTTCTAGGAATTTTATGGTGTCATATCTTATGTTTAAGTCTTTAAGTCATTTTCTGGTTTATCTTCTTTGTTGTATGAATTTGTCTATTCCTATGTCAACTATATTCGGAGAAGGCAATGGCACCCCACTCCAGTACTCTTGCCTGGAAAATCCCATGGACAGAGGAGTCTGGTAGGCTACAGTCCATGGGGTCACTAAGAGTCAGACACGACTGAGTGACTTCCACTTTTCCCTTTCATGCACTGGAGAAGGAAATGGAAACCCACTCCAGTATTCTTGCCTGGAGAATCCCAGGAACGGCGGAGCCTGGTGGGCTGCCTTCTATGGGGTCACACAGAGTCGGACACGACTGAAGTGACTTAGCAGCAGCAGCAGCAGCAGCAGCATGTAAACTATATTAGTGTGACACAATAGTTTTTTTAGCTACTAAGACAACTTCACTGTCCCAGCCCCTCAACGGTGTTCTATTTCACATTTTATAGGTTTTTCTCGGATTTCTGTTTTCCATTAATGTCTAGATTATTTTGTTTTACTCAAATTAAAAATTATATAAACAGAAAGCTCTGGAATGATTTTGAATTTCATGAAATTCATTTATTAATTTGGGACATTTTATGTTTCATGTTAGATATATTCATTCAAAAACATGGAATATCTTTCTACTCAGAATGTATATTACATTCTAAAAAAAAAAACGATGAGAGAATTGAATTCAGATATATGATGACTTGTGTAGCTTGCACCTTTGGGGGCTATAAGAGGGAGAATCTACAAGGCTATTGAATACATTGAGAACTGACCTCCCTGCTTTACAATGGAGCAGCTACATTTGATTGTTGGAAGGTGGAATGAGTTTCTTGGCTAGAACTCTCTCTCAGGACTTCTAATCTCAGTGGGATGGAAGCCATAGCGCTGACCAGCACCCTGCTGGAAATGGCAGGTTTTGGAGTTAGATCAGTCTCAGTTTTTATTCGGCTCTACTACCTAATGGTTACGTGCCCTTGAGTTGAGTGTCCTTAAATTCCTCAAGCCTCAGTTCTCTTTTCTGTAAAATAAACATAATACTCATCTCATTGTTGTAGGGGTTAAACGATCAAAGATCGGCAAAGCACTTAGTGCCTATAAGAGGACAGTTTCTTGGAGATAAAGGATGTTGTCTATGTGTTGCCCATTATTAGCAGATGATAAAGAAGAGCGGGACAGGCCACCATTGTCCCCCTGCAAGTACCAGTGGCTGGAGCCTTGCAGATCTATATTACAAGATAGCCCTTATCGACTCCAGCTGGTAGTTTACCCGGAGGACTGACTTTGCAAGCATGCGGTTTGAATTCGTCATCTGAGAAGCACTCACATCTTCACAGTTCAGGTCAGGGAAGTAATCCAAGCCCGCCTTTCTGTTTCTACCACTCTTCAGAAACTTGCAGAATTTGATGATGACCTCCATGTCCAATCCCAGGGTACCCTCTGAGTCCTCTAGGCATTTTCTGGATCTCTCCTACAGCAGATTCAGCTGAGTATTCCCTCCTTAAAGTCCTGAGCTTCCCTCCTAACTTTCTGATGAACTTTTTCTGGTTGATGTCCTTCACCCAGTCTTTACCCATCAGCGTCCCCCAGGATTCTGTCCTTGGTTCCCTGCCCTTCTGCTTTAAGCTCTTCTTAAGTGATTTCATCCATGGTCATTGTCTATCAGTCCCTGAAGATTTATACCGGCCTTTTTATCTCTGACTGTCAGTTTCATATTTCAACTCTTATTTAGGCATTCACGTATGAGGTATCCATATGAATTTAAAAATTGATATGTCCAACATTAAATAAATCTCCTATATCTTTTGGCCTCATATACACACCCCCAAATGACTTTATTTTCCTTCTTATTGCTAATTCAGTTAATGAGATCACCATCTAGTCAATTCCCAAACCAGAAATCAATCCAGCAATCTTTCCTGCTTTTTTCCACCATATAAAATTTTTCCCCAAGCCTTGCTGATTTCATCTCTCAGACATGCTCATCCCATCTACAACCCTCATTCAGGACTTCAGCATCTTTATCTTGAACCACTGTGATACAATTTAAACTTCTTGGTGCCAAGTCTGTCCTTCAAGACTGCCTCTCCACTCATTTTCTACCACATTCCTCCTCACAGTTCATGATCTAGTAAGAGTACATTGTGGCTTCCCCAGATCAGAAAGCCATGTCATGCCTTTGTGCCGATCTCTTTACTGAGAGCATTCTTCCCACCTGTCTTTGCTTGGCTATCTCTTACTCATTGTAGTGGGTTGAATGGTCTCTCCCCTAAACATAGATCCTTCTGGAGCCTGAGAATGTGGTCTTATTTGGAAAAAGGGTCTTTGCACATACAATTAATTTAGGATCTTGAGATGAGATCCACCTGGATTTTCCAGGTAGGCCCTAGAGCTGATAACAAGTGTCTTTTTCAAAGAGGAGCAGAGAAACAAAGACAGCCCTGTGAAGATGGAGGTGAAGGTTGGAGCTGTGCTGCCACAAACCAAGGAATGCCTGGGGCCACCAAAGTTAGAAGAGACTAGGAAAAAATCTCCCCTAGAGCCTTTAGAGCACAACTGGTCTTGCTTGATTTTTTGACTTCTAGCCTCTAAAGCTGTTGAAAAGTAAATTTCCATTGTTTTAAGCTGCTAAGTTTGTGATAATTTGTTATGCCAGACCTAGGAAACTAATACACTCACACTTTAGAATTCAGTTCATTATCTCCTCCAGGAAGTCCTCCCTGAGTTCCTCCTACCATCACTCCCCTCCTGCCAGCATGTGTGTGCATGTGAATGATAGTTGCTTAGTCATGCCTGACTCTTTGCAACCCCATGGGCTGTAGCCTGCCAGGCTCCTCTGTCCATGGAATTCTCCAGGCAAGATTACTATAGTGGGTTGCCATTTCCTTCTCTAGGTCATGTATATATATATATATATATACACATACATACATACATTACATATATAATATTTGAAGAAGTTAATATATATACATACATATATTTGAAGAATTTAAACCAAATTTATGTCTATCACAATAAATTATGAATTTTCCTATCAAGCTGGGAAGAATAAAATCCAAGTAGATATTATTTATATAAGACATATAAAACACAATACCAAAACTACGACTACTACTAAAAAGCAACAGAGATTGAGCGCTTACTATAGGCCAGCTGAGGGTCTAGTACTGTGTACATAGTAACCCTTCCCACAAACTACATGCTCAGTCACTCAGTTGTGTCCACTGACTCTTTGCTACCCCATGGACTGTAGCCCGCCAGGCTCCTCTGTCCGTGAAATTTCCCAGGCAAGAATACTGGAGTCGGTTGCCATTTCTTCCTCTAGGGAATCTTCTGGACCCAGGAATCAAATGCATGTCAACCCATGTCTCCTGCATTGACAGACATGTTCTTTACCACTGAGCCATCTGAGAATGTCATGATTATTACTATCTGTTTGCCATGATAGCTATAATAATCCTTCCCACTCTGTACACATACCCTTGAAATATGGGTCTACTATTCTGCCTTTTAAGAGGTAGAGTCTATTTCTACTCATTGAATCTAGTCTGGAAAATCTGCTTTGACTATAGAATGTTGCAGAAGTTTTTTGTGTGTGTGGTTTCTGAGCTGGGTGTCAAAAGACTTTGCAGTTTCCACTCTTTCTCTTTTGGAAAACTTCCAGTATCATGTAGAAGTAAACTAGCCTGTCAAGGACTTGTGGCCAAGCGCTAATCACCAGACATATGAGTGAGTCCATCTTATAACAAACAGACCCAGTTGAATTACCAGGTGACTGTAGCTGCATAAGTAACCCCATGGAAGTACCGCAGAAGAAAAACCCAGCTAAGTCCAGCCCAAATTGCTGACCAAAAGAATCATAAGAAAAGGAAATGGTTGTTGTTTACAAAATTTTTGGAGTGGTTTCTTTTAAAGAAATAGATACCTGATAAATAATCTCCATGTTGCAAATAAAAACACAAAGGCACAGAATGGTTGAATAATTTGCCCAAATTTTCACACATAATACGAGATTAAGCCGTGATTTGAATCTAGGTACCAATGAACCAAGCTTTTATAAAATTAATCTCCATTCAAACATTCCTTTCAGTTTGCAGTTAGCATCTATCCTAGACAAATGCGTCAACATTTTTGTGGCCATAAAAATGTCCCTTAATAGAATATAATGAAAGTCAATTGCAAAGTGAAACTATAAATCTTTTTTTTAAAGTAGACTTTATGGAATAGGATAAATATGTATAATTTTAATTGGCTTTTTCAAATAATATATTTGGATTTTGTTTTTAAAAGTGATATTGGAGAATTGCAAGAATCACATACAGAACCACCGACTGAGTAAGAGCAATAACCAACAGAGACATTTTGCCAAAAATTAAAAAAATATTTCTGAAGAAGATGGTTTAATTATTGTGACAGAACTGTTAATTGCCGGCCAATATTTATTCCCTTCTCACTGAGAACACCCAATTCTGTTCAAGGTGATGATGTGCTCAGTTAAAAAAGTTTCACATCTCAGACTCCTTTGCAGCTAGGAGTATCCCTGTGATGGCATTTTGGGCAATGAGATATAAAAGTCTGCTTGTGGGGTGTCTGTGGAAAGTTATTGTTTTCCTGATAAGTAAGGAATAGACTAACCTGGTGTGAACCTTTGTGCTGAGTCCCACCCCTTGTTTGCGTTGGGACATGGATATGATGCATGGAGGTGCTCTAGCCACTTGAGCCAGAACAAGAAGCTGGAGGAGTCATGTCTGTGATGTTCCCTGTGGGCAGTGGGGCCCCAGCCTCACTATTTGCTTTGATGCTTCTGTCATATGAGAAATATAAACTCTTAGCTTGTTTAAATTGCTAAATTGGGTTTCTGTCAAGTGCAATTCTTACTGACACAAATAGCAACACATTCAGGGACGCCCTTAGGATGATAGCTCAAGCCACCTTTTCTAAAACATAGCAGTATTACAAAAGTCAAACATGAAGCGTGTCCTGTCATGCTATCACACAATTTTATTGGAAACTTTATACTTCCAAAGCTATAACAAACCTGGACAGTGTATTAAAAAGCAGAGACATCACTTTGCCAACAAAAGTCCACAGTCAAAGCTATGGTTTTTCCAGTAGTCATGTATGGATGTGAGAGTTGGACCACAAAGAAGGCTGTGCACTGAAGAATTGATGCTTTCAAATTGTGGTGCTGGAGAAGACTCTTGAGAGTCCCTTGGACACCAAGGAGATCAAACCAGTTAATGCTAATGGAAATCAACCCTTAATATTCATTGGAAAGACTGATGGTGAAGCTGAAGTTCCTGTACTTTGGCCACCTGATGTGAAGAGCCAACTCATTGGAAGAGACCCTGATGCTGGGAGAGATAGAGGGCAGGAGGAGAAGGAGGCAACAGAGCATGAGATGGTCGGATGGCATCACTGACTCAATGGACATGAGTTTGAGCAAACTCATGCATGGCATGCTGCAGTCCATAGAGTTGCAAAGAGTCAGATATGACTTAGCAACTGAACAACAATACTTCCAAAAAGTCAACTTACTATCTGCTTACTGTTTTTAAGCACACTTTTCATTTAAGTATAATACACATATGGAAAAGTACATTAGATTTATATTTGTTTGTTCTCAAACATAATTACATCCTTGCAACTATAACCTTACTAGGATTCCTTGGTGGCTTGGCGGTAAAGAATCTGCCTGCAATTCAGATCTGGCAGGAGCCCCAGATTCGATGCCTGGGTCGGGAAGATCCCCTGGAGGAGGAAATGGCAACCCACTCCAGTATCCTTGCCTGGAGAATTCCAGGGATGGAGAAGCCTGTCAGGCTTCCATGAGGTCTCAAAGCATCAGACATGACTGAGGGACTGAGCACAATTATCACCTAAATTTTAGTAAATATTGAATAAATTTTTTCAGAATATTTTGCTTCATTTCTCACCATATAGTTCCAATAAAACCTTTTTTACTTTTTGCATGAAATTTTGCCTTTCCTTCAGTGGATTCACTTCAAAATGTTTTTTTCTTTTTTCCCTTGTTCACTTGTTCTTGAATGATGATATCCTGTATCTCTTTCTGAAAGTGGTAGATCTGAGTAGTCAAAGATACAGCATATTTGAATAATATAGTTAATTGTTGTAGGTTTTATTCTATAAATGGAGACTTCACACTGTCCTCTTATGTCTCCTAAATAGTCCCAAACATAAAGCATGTTCTTGCCCACAAGCAAAACATTAGGCAATCTCAATGAAATCAGGATTTTACACATCACATTCTCTGATCATATCCCAGTGAATACAGAAAGCAATAATATTTTTTTAAACCCTTCAAAAAAAATCACTGAGGAAAACAAGCCTGTACTATTTGGAAATTAAACACTCTATCCTGAATTATCTGGGTCAAAAAAGGAATTGAGGAGAACACTTCACATCGAAACTTAAGGACAGCGAAAAATCAGAGGAAATTTTACAGTAAATAAAATATTTTAATATTAAAAAATTAAGTAAAGAAACTCATTTAAGTATTCAGTTTATGAATTAGAAAAAGGCTACGCCACACACACGTGCATTGCAGGGAGGAATTAATAAAGTAAAAGTTGCAAATAATGAGCTAGAAAACTGAAAATAATATAAAGGTAAACCCAAAAGTGAGTCTTAAAAACACCCAAATAAAGACTCCCTTCAAATCTGATTTTGGAAAAAAAAAAAAAGCAACAAAGCCAAAAATATTAGAAATGAAAAAATAGTTATAAGCACAGACCCCATGCTATATACATTTATGGCAGTAAACTTTATAATCTAGAGGAAAATCGATAAGTTCTAGAGAAAGATAGACTACCAACAATAGAAAAAAAACCTAAACCAACTAAGAATTAGGGAAGAGTGGTAGCAACAAAAATACTGCCCTTAGGAGGTGGTTTATTTTCTACACTGTTTCTGAGAAGAAAATGAAACAAACAGCATATATAAAAGACAGAAGTTGTTACTGTTGTTCAGTCACTAAATTGTATCTGACTCTTTGCTACCGCATGAAACTGCAGCACGCCAGGCTTCCCTGTCTTTCACTATCTTCACCAGTTTGCTCAAACTCATGTCCATTGAGTCAGTGATGCCATCCAACCATCTCATCCTCTGTCGCCTCCTTCTCCTCTTACCCACAGTCTTTCCCATACGAGGGTCTTTTCCAATGAGTCGGCTCTTTGCGTCAGGTGGCCAGAGTATTGGAGCTTCAGCTTCAACACCAGTCCTTCCAAAGAGTATTCAGGGTTGATTTCCTTTAGGATGGACTGACTGGATCTCCTTGCTGTCCAAGGGACTCTCGAGAGTCTTCTCCAGCACCACAGTACGAAAGCCTCAATTCTTTGCTGCTCAGTCTTCTTTATAGTCCAACTCTCACATCCATACACGACTAGTGAAAAAGCATAGCTTTGACTATATGGATCTTTGTCGCAAAGTAATGTCTCTGCTTTTTAATACACTGTCTAGGTTTGTCAAAGCTTTTCTTCCAAGGAGCAAGCGTCTTTTAATTTCATGACTGCAGTCACCATATGCAGTGATTTTGGAGACCAAGAAAATAAAGTCTGTCACTGTTTCCATTGTTTCCTCATCTATATGGCATGAAGTGATGAGATGGGATGCCATGATCTTAGTTTTTTGAATGTTGAGTTTTAAGCCACCTTTTTCACTCTCCACTTTCACCTTCAAGAGGCTCCTTAGTTCCTCTTCAGTTTCTGCCATTAAAGCAAGGATATTAAAAAAAAAAAAAGCTACTTCTGCTTCACTGACTGCGTTAAAGCCTTTGACTGTGTGGATCACAACAAACTGTGAAATATTTTTGAAGAGATGGGAATACCAGACCACCTTATCTGTTTCCTGAGAAACCTGTATGCAGGGCAAGAAGCAATAGTTAGAATTGGACATGGAACAATGGGCTGGCTCAAAATTGATAAAGGAGAACATCAAGGCTGTATATTGTCACCCTGCTTATTTAACTTATATGCAGAGTACATCCTAGGAAATGCTGGGTTGGATGACTCACAAGTTGGAATCAAGATTGCCGGGAGAAATATCAGCAACCTCAGATATGCAAATGATACCACTTTAATGGCAGAAAAGACAGAACAGACCAGTGTAATTCCAATTACTCTGAAATACAATTCTGGGAAGAATTAATGTTTTATTATATTAAATCTTCCTATGTAGAAACATGGTATGTTTTACAAATAATTCCTTTACTTTTCTTTTAATAATATCTAAGAGCTGTCTTGTTATAAATGCTGAACTTTCCTTGTTAAATTTATTCTTGATTGTTTTCTTGATCTTGTGAGCATTGCCCATGTCCCATTTCTATTTCTAATCATTTATAGTAGGCATAGAGAAAACCATTGATTTTAGCATATTTATCTGGAATCTTAAGACCCTAGAAAAATCTCTTAGATTTTATTTACTTTTTAGCACCCCTACCCCCTCCGCGTGCAGGCCTAGTGCTGGCACATAAGTGTGAGCGGCCCAGGTGGGCTTTTATGGCTAGGTCCGAGGTCTTTCTTATGAGTGGCTTTCACAACTTTCACTGTGAGACACTATCTCCAGCTTCCTTAAAAGGTTTCAGCAAGTGCCAGCTTCCTGGCTGTTTCAGCTCGGAGTGCGGCGGCTCCCCGCGGCTGATTGCTCATCTGAGGGGTCCAGGGTCCGCCTAGAGCGCCAAGCGCCCCTCATCGGAACCCCTCTCTGGCGCAGACGATGCTTGCTCCCAGTTCATGGCCCTTCTGCGCCAGCGCACGTGGCTCCCATGGCAAACTCCTCCAGCTCTTCAGGCCCTCCCTCCGTTTGCCGCCACTCCACCCCACTGCACGCGGCCTCGGCCGGGCTCAGAAAGTGCCTGTGGCTTGCCCCAGGGGGCCTGCACCCACCCTTGACCAAACGGCTCCATGCATCATTTCTAGTTCATCTCCAGGCTCTGGGCGCCGTCAATGTGGAGACCAGCTTGGGCCTTGGAGCGGAGATCTGGTAAGGGTTCCACTCTGTCAACAACCACCAGTGCGCCCTCAGCCAGGCCCCAGTCTTGTCCCAGCCACAGTTTTCTCGGGGGTCAAACGAGGTGACAGCTCCCCTCCCACAGAGTCCGGGCTGCGCAGAGCAAGCAGTGTGAATCAGCCGGCCGAGGGAGGGCTGCGAGTCGGGCCTGTCCTCCAGCCTTCTGTCAACCGCCCGCCCCGGCGGCCTCCCCGTAGGAATTGCTTGCTCATCCAGCTTCCCCGGCCTGGACCAAGCCAACCAGCACGCCCGCGCCTGAACCGCGGGAGACGGCTGCCCGAGGACCGGGCAGGGGGTCGGGGCCAACTCCTGAGCTACGGGTCGCGGACGGCGCAGGCCTGGCGGGAGGCTGGAAGAGACCGCCCCGCTCCCCGGGAGTGCGCCGCAGGTGGCCTCCGCGGGCCTGCGCCCTGGCCGGGCCTTGCGCTCCCTCCCGGCGGCGCGATCGCAAAGCGTCTGCTGCCATCTGGTGGCGGCGTCCGGGCAGCTGCGGCGCGGAGCGGGGAGGCAGGGTTAGGAACACCCTCATCCGGAGCCTCTCGAGGCCGAAGCCTCGAAACACATCCAGGAAGCCCCACGCCTTTGCCCTCTGGCGCCGCTCCGATTTCCCAGGCAGAACAGGAATGGCTGGCATCCCAAGAGAGGCAGTGTGGTGCAGTGGTCGGCGCCTGGACTTGAATGCCCGCACCTGACTGTGGAGCTTTGCCCCGCCTCACAGGGTCCCTTTGCTCTCTGAACAGCGTTTTCTCATCTGTAAAGTGAGGCTGAAAGGATTACGGATCTCGAGGAGGCTTCGGATTGCCTTCTTGGCAGACCTATGTCAAGCCCCAGACCCATAGCTGTGGCTCATAAAACCCCAGACCGCTTCTCACACACAGCCTCTATGTCATTCTGCCACTCGCCATGTGAAACCTTGGCCATACCATGAATTTTCTGTTTCTCCATCTGTAAAGTGGAGGTGCCAGTGCTGGCTTCCACTCCTGGGCATGGTACCTGGCACGAAGATGACCCCACCTCTCTGTGTGCAGGTGCCCCTGACGTCTCTGGCCTTCTGAGCCTTCCACCTGCGGGCTGCCAGAGGTTACTTCTCCATTCTCTGCCAGGATGAAAAGATTCTCCCAGCTGTGCCCAAACCTGGAGGCTCTGCCTGGGGACTTGTACCTTGTAGACAGGACCTGTTTTATCTCTGTGCCTTTTCTGGGAACCACAGATCAGTGGGCCTAGATTAGGGGTCACGCTCTCTGACTCCTTCCAAAAGAGGCCACACTAAAGCAGATACCTCACCCTTGTGATAATATGATGGAATACTTAAGGAAAACAAATTCTCCTTAAAAAAGAAAAAGCATTTTGCGTTCATTTGTGCACCAGGCACAATCCCTGAGACGTGAGTCCGGTCTGTGTGTGCACATGTCATGTCTTACACATGGTTCGAGTAGGCACACAGCTTTAATCACTTCCCAGAGAGCAGCAAGTGGCGCCTAAAGAAAAGCGTGACAGCCAGGTAGACCAGCAGGGAGGGGGCATCTCAAGCAGCTGCTGCCATTCTGCCTGTGAAAACACCGGCTGCAATTCAGAGGTATCAAATATTTGCCTAGCTGTTCAACATTTCTTTGAATAATATACTCACGACTAATTCATATCTAGACTCGTCGTCTTCATGTCTCCCAGGCCTCCCTCCTGGATTAGCGCATCTTGTCTATTCTGGGAGAAACTTGTCCTACATTCTAAAAATAGATCACAGAGTCTGGACACTGGCATGCACAGTCAGGGGAGGCTTTTTTTATGTATCTTGAGGTTTGTCTGCTTGGGACAATGGCATCACAGTGTAGGGACACATTGGTGAAACAGCCAGTCATGGGCGCCTGGAGAAGGCCTTTCTCCTCCACTGTACTGTGCTTAGTTGTTCAGTGGTGTCTGACTGTGAGCCCATGAACTGCAGCCCGCCCGCCAGGCTCCTCTGTCCTTGGAGATTCTCCAGGCAAGAATACTGGAGTGGGTTGCCATGCCCTCCTCCAGGGGATCTTCCCAACCCAGGGATCGAACCAGGTCTTCCTCATTGCAGGAGATTCTTTACCAACTGAGCCACCAGGGAAGCCCTTTCTCCTCCACAGATGGGTCTGTTTTCCTCTTGAAGTTAGAAGCCCAGGAGACCTGTGAATCAGGCAGGATCTGTCTGCAAGGGGCATGTGGCACACTCACCTGCATCATTCAGGAATCGTGAACCTGGCCAGGAGGGTCAGCACTCGGGTCTGGGGGAGGAGAAGCTACTGACCCTGGAGGCCGAGGTGGCCATGCAGAGAGTGCCGCGTGACAGGTGTAATGACCACGGGAGGGGGAGCCTGGGGAACAGCCACTCCAAGCACTCTCCTCTGCCCCCAGGCTCCTACTGGGCACCACCCTCACCCAGGCTCAAACCCACCCAGCAGGCGGTGATGTGTCCCATGTGTTCGTCTGGGGGAGCCTGTGTGGGGAGGTGCGCAGGGCAGAGAGGGGAGGGTAATGAAGGGTCTACAGGGCAGAAGGGAGACCTTAAGCTTGAAGAAAGGGAGGTCCCTTTCTTGGGGCCTCTCCACCCTGCTAGCCCCCTCCTGCCTCTCCTTGTGCTGGCCCTAATTTCTCTCTTGCTGTCTCACCATCTGTATCTCTCACTGACTCATCTCTTTGTTTGCCTCTAGATATAGCCTCCCCACTTTCAGTTCTGTGAAGGGGGAGGGTAGGGTGGGTACCGGACGCCTTTCCCACGTGATCCACTCACAGGGGGGCCCAACAGCTCCTTCCACTGTGGCCTGCCTCAGCCAGAGGAGGGGAGCAGTCAGGCCCCAGAGACGGGCTTCATGCGATCCCCGGCTCTGCCTTCTTAGAACTCCACTAAATGAGGCCAATCAGCATTACTTTCCTTTTATTACTTCAAGGACTTCCTCATTCACTTCTCATCCTTTTGCCGCTTTCACCTGGAATTATCGAGGAGGAGCTCCCTGCTCCTTGTACCACCTCTAGCCACCATACAGCCCTTTCTGAGAGCTCCTACTGTGTGCCCAGCCTGCATGAATGCCGTTGGATGCCGGTGCTCAGAGCACATGGTCCAGAAGGGGGCAGGACCCCACCACCCATTCACTCAGTCATTTGACAGGATGCACCACTGTGCATGGGCTCCAGGCCAGACCCTGGATATATAAATAGCAGTGAGGGATTTAGTGTCTGCTCTTGACAGAACAGATGGGGAGGTTGTGTAGCACAGTGGACAAGCCCATGCAAACCTGTTTCCTCTTCTATGAAAGAGGGGTAACAATCCTTACGTCACAGATTTGCTTAGGGGTGATGCGAGATCACAGGGGGTTGTTATTATTAAGTGGAAGGCAGGGACTTCTGTGTCCCCCCTACCCCCACACACATAAAAAGTATAACCTCAAATGGAAGGTGGGCCCTCCCAGGTTGAGGGGTGAGGAGGTGGCAGAGTGAGGGGCTGGGGATGCAGACCTCAGACAGCGGGAGGACCAAGGGGAACAAATGTGGCCCTCAGCCTCCAGCTTCAGCTCTGGTTTTAAACAGGATGAAATAACGCCCAGAACAAATATCCCCTCTACGAGGCATGTCCACTTACGTGGGAATCCCTAGTAACAGACCTTACCACAGCTCAAAGAAATCCTCCTCGTCTAATCTGGTGATGATCTATACAGCCAGCTAGTGCAAAATGAATGTTCATGTTATTTTTGCTTATTTTTAAGTCCGTTGGGTGCATCGTGGCTGATCGCTGTTCTGACATTTTTCTTCCCTCATTAAGAAAGATGCCCCTGGTGAGTTACCTGTGCTGGGCTCAGAGCAGAAAATAAATATCGCTGGCATCCACTTTCCTGTGCTCTCTGGGTGTAATTAAGAAAAAGGCACCTGCAGAAGAGAAAGAACAGAGTTGAAAACAGCCTAGTGGTTACTCTTCATAGAACTCCCTGGTCTGTAAAACCATATGAGAGTTCTTCCTTTCCAGAATATCTTTCCTAACTATCACCTACCTACCCTCCAACCTTGAACCCTAGCACTTCCCTTTGGGGACTTATCCTTTTCATTGTAGTTTGGGTTTTTTGTTTTTTTTTTTTTGCCTTAATACATTTCTCATCCCTTCTGTGGTAGAATTGATGCTTTTGAACTGTGGTGCTGGACAAGACTCTTGAAAGTCCCTTGGAAAGTAAGATCAAACCAATCAATGCTAAAGGAAATCAACTCTGAATACTCTTTGGAAGGACTGATGCTGAAGCTGAAGCTCCAACACTTTGGCAACCTGATGTGAAGAGCTGACTCATTGAAAAAGACCCTGATGCTGGGAAAGATGGAAGGCAGAAGGAGAAGAGGGTGACAGAGGATGAGATGCTTAGACGGCATCACCAATTCAGAGGGCAGAATCTTGGGCAAACTCCGGGAGATAGTGAAGGACAGGGAAGCCCGGTATGCTGCAGTCTATGGGGTTGTGAAGGACATGACTTGGTGACCAAACAACAACAGCAGCTCAAAGAGGCTGGCCCGGGCAGCCGCAGTGAGAAGACAGGCAGGCGCCCTGCACAGGCGTGTGTGGAGGGGTGTTGGAGAGGTGGCCAGGCCCTGTGGCTGGACTGGCCTCCTTGGGTTGCATCCCCTCCTCCACGGTGGTCCTAGGGTTGTCCAAGAGCCAGTGCAGAATGGTTTGAGGTAACTTGCAGCTTAAATAACTCAAAGTTTCAACTCTTGGCATGTCCCCATTCTCCCTGGTATTCAGTGGCAGGTGTTCAGTTCTATAAATGTCATCAGTGCTTGGCTCCTATGGTGGCAGGAAGCTCTAGCTTTTAAGCCCACTCCCCGGTTGTCTCTCTTTGACTCCTTGCGGCCTACGTGGCCTGCCTTACAGGTGTCTGTAGGGCACAGCTAAGACCTTCCTCTCAGAAACCTCCCCTACCCCGCCAGCTCCTGGATTTCTTGACCCTGGCTATGCATGACTGTCCCCTAGGCAGAGTCCATAAAGCTGGCAGCTGTCCTGTCCCCCACTCCAGAACAATGGCACATAGAGCATCACTCGGTTTCTTGGCCCAGGCACATCTCAGATGCCCACGGTGCCCTGCATGCACAAGGGCAGAATCTAAACCCAGGCCGGAGGCTGCTTCTGGAGGGGTCCTGAGAAGAGGATTAAGGTCCAGAGAGGGACTGATTCTCCAGTGCAGCCACAGCAGAAATACCAGTTTGAGGAGACAGGCAGCAGGTGACCAAGATCGTCGCCAGAACTTTCCAGACAGTAGAGAAGCTGTGGTCAGATCAAGTTAAGCTGCTGCTGCTGCTGCTGCTAAGTCACTTCAGTCGTGTCTGACTCTGTGCGATCCCATAGATGGCAGCCCACCAGGTTCCCCCGTCCCTGAGATTCTCCAGGTAAGAACACTGGAGTGGGTTGCCATTTCCTTCTCCAATGCATGAAAGTGAAAAATGAAAGTGAAGCCACTCAGTCGTGTCCGACTCTTAACAACCCCATGGACTGCAGCCTACCAGGCTCCTCTGTCCATGGGATTTTCCAGGCAAGAGTACTGGAGTGGGGTGCCATTGCCTTCTTCAGATCAAGTTAAGACTGAGCTCCAAATCCAGCCTGCTTGAATCGGTGACAACCGTGGGCCGAGTTCCTGCAGGGGCCTCGTGGCTTCCATCCTTGCCACAACACAGCCCTCTCTTCACGTGTATGGGGCCAGAGGGGCTCTGTGTGAAAAAAGGGAGCACTGGGCCGGTAGAACACCCTGGGGTGCCACGGTCTCTCGGGCTCGTTCACCCCCAGGGAACCGAAGTTGTCAGCACAGGTCTGAACACTCAGAACTCCTTGAGTCTGGCTTGGAGGCTGTCAAACTCGAGCTCGCGAGATTTACTGTGCGAGCCGTGAGACAAACTGTGCCTGCTGTTCCCTGGTGACTCAGGGCCTTTGGGAGTAACCGGCTGCACTCTGCGTGGGGAGCTCCGCAGTGGCCCTGAGGGGTGGAGGGCTGGACGGCTCAGCGACCTTGCCCTGCCCACCTTCTCAATGTCACTTCCACTCCCCACTCTCTTGTCACAGACTTTCTCTTGACCCTCACACTCCAGAGTTACTCCTTTCCTGAAGCTTTGACTTTTGCTCTCCTCTAGGCCTGGAAAATTCTCCCAGATCTTCCAGGTTGCTTCTCACCCTTTAAGTCTCAGCTTGAGGTCACCTCCCCTGAGAAGCCCTCCCTGACCACCCTTCCCACAACTGACATATCTGTGTCAGTCTCCTGCCCCTGAAATGCAAGACTGAACGTGGCAACTGAGCGGACTTGTTCACAAGCTGGGCCACAGTGCCTACAGTTGTGCCCAGGGCAGGGTTGGTTCCCTACAGGCATTGTTGTTCTTGATAAACGCTGAGGATGGCAGGTCCTCCCAAAGCGAAGAGTGAATTTAGGAGAGTGGCTGGGGCTGACACAAAAGCACAGGACCCACTGTAGGAGGCTCCAGGGATGCCCTGCCCCTGTTCCCTCAGCATTCACTGTTCTATTCCATGCAACTGAGCAAGTGATGAGCACTCTCCTGGGGACCAGCTCTGGCAGCAGGAGCCTGCTCTGCCTGTGTGCAGGACAGGTGGGAAAGCCAGGAATTAAGGTCAGTCAGTGACAAGAGAAGTTGTGGATAAATTGCCCAGTCCCTTTTCCCTTAGATGGGCTGACGCCAGGTCTGCGCTGAGTCCTGGGTCCCAGCGGTTGGGCTGCCTGCAGCAAACCTGTTCATTCACCTGCTCTGGGCAGGCTTCCTTCCCTTCCCTGTCTTGCCATGCCACCCCACAACAGCACCAGGAAGAACTATCCCTTTGCTCAAACTGCCCAGCAGCCTTTCAGTGATGAATCCACTGTCCACAAAGGAGGCTCCCTGCTGTTCTAATTATCTGCCCTGAGCAACCAGCCCTGAGGGGGTTGGGAGTGAAGCTGGTGGTCCCCTTCAGCTCTGGGGAGTCTCAGTTTCCTGGGGAAAGAGGCTCCTCTGGTTCCCCGGCTCCTGCCCTACAGATAGCTAAACTGAACAGTGTGACAAAGTTGTTATCTGGAAAAGTTTTGTGGCCACAGGGGGAATGAAGAGAGAAGGGTGAGTCAAGGAGGTGAGATGCCTGGAGAAGCTAAGGCTGGGGGCCAACTCCACCCAAGAGCCAGCTCTCTGCGGACAGGACACAAGTGACAGCCCCTGGTGGGAGCAAAGAAAGTTTCACTACTCTTCCCTCCCAGAGATATTTCTAAGAGCTTTATTTTTCTTGCCAGTTGGCTAAGAAGCAAAGAAGGAACAATAGATTCAAGCTGAAATAATTTGCATTTATGATGAACACAAGGAATATCTACCTTGCATTTTCCTAAAAAAGAAAAATTAAACCCCGTTTTTAATTAACTGATAAACTATTAATCAAATTTTTGCAATGTTAGGTGACACATTATTCATTTAGATAGAATGACTGTGAACTTAAACTAATCAAATCTGATTTGCCCACATAGGCTTGATTGAAATACATTTTAACTAGCATATACAAAGAGAAAATCTTGGATTTCTTACCTAATCTTCAGAGGATACTGCTGAGTTAATAAGGGCAGTTTTTTTTTTTAAATGAGACCACCATTTCTTCATCTGCATATCAAAATCAAGAGGAACTTAATTGCAAAACACATATTCCTGAAATCTAATCATTACACTGCTTTAGGGTATTTTATTGAAGCATGTTAAATTATGGACAGAATATTAATGATGGAGCTAATCAAACCCAATTAGTCACTTCTAACAATAGTCACATAAATATACAAGTCAGGTACCAAAGTACTGTAGATATGGTATAAAATTTTTTAAATATTAAATATATGGGATATTAATGAAATATTCATATAGACGTTAAAGTCAAAAATTGTTGGGTAAGTCACTTTAAAGAAAACAAGTTCAGAAGTGTCCTGCAATATTTGACTAGTTTCGCAACTTTTCACATATTCCTCAGGTACATTTGAATCTAGGAGATTAGTGAGTCTATAATCAATCAATCAGGAAATTCTAATAAGATGACTTACCATATTCATGACCCAGTATTTCACTTTTGCATCCAGAGACTTTTTTTGATCTTTTGTTTTCTGACTTTTTCAAGGCCTGGTGCAAAGGTAAGTCGGGGGTCTCTGATCCCTGGAAATCTGATGGAGGGTGGATGGAGTTTTCTGGGTCTGGTGATTTGCTGTCCTTGTATCTCCCTCCCTACTCCAGGGACAAAGCCAGGCCTAATAAGATAGAGGGGTCACTGCCTACTACTTCATCCTCCTCCCTTAGATGACACTTCAGGGAAGAAGGCTGAAAAGTCCCTGGGAGTCCCAGGCCCTGGGCTGTGAGGAGTCTTGGTGGGAGATTCCAGGCCTGGAAGCTGGGCCAAAGCAAGTAGGCAGCACCAGACAGGGGAGTTTCCCCTGCAGAGTCCACCCCCTGCTTTGTTTCAAACCAGGCACCTCTGCCTGTGCAATCAGAGACTCCAGCATCCACATATGCCTGGATGGCAGCTTCATCTCAGGGTAGCTCCCAAGCGTCCCCTTAATTGGGGGAGGTTGTCAGTCCTCACAACTCATTTTGCTGGCCCTTCTCCTGTTCTGCCTTCTTTTCCTTTCTAGTCCTCCAGACACTGCACTTCTGCCCTGTGTGCCAGAATCTGAGCTCTGGGGAGAGAGTGAGCCTGTAACGTGAGGCCCAGCTCTGGCCAAACATCCCAACTGGGGCACCAGAGGAAATGGGAGACATTGTCCCTCCCATCCATCCATTCATCCTATAAACATGTATGAGGTATGAATATGTCCCAGGCCTCATGCTGGACCCTTCCTAAGCTTGGGGAGCACAGAAACGAAGCAGAAATTATGTTGCCTTTTCCTGTATGTCATGCGTGCTCCTGCTTCAGATAGTGGCACCTCCAGTTTCCTTTGAAGAGCCTCTCTACCCCCACGTACAGTCTCTAAGGTTTGAGACTGCGGGCATGTGACCCAGGCCTGCCAGCAGTGATCTCCATCCTCTAGTCCCTGTGATCGACTCACAGGCAGAACATGGTCAAGGTGTAATCCTGGGGTTTTGCCAGAAACATAAGGGAAGAGAAGCCTTTTTCTGCTGACGTGACCTGGGAGGAGCGGCAGGGGCCAGAGCTTGGAGGGAGCCTATCTGACACTGAAGCCAGCACAGAAGAGAGAACAAGCCCTTAGGATATCAGACGAGCTCATGAATCCAGCAATGTTTGGGACTATACCTGAGACAAGAGAGCTCTCCGTTTTTTTCCCCTCCCTTTAGCCAGTTTGAGTTGTGTTTTCCATCACTTGCAACCAAAAGATTCATGCTAATAGAGGAGAGAAATGGAAGACGAACAATCTGAACTCTGAGACAATATGAGGTTGAGGCAGTGTCAAGCAGAGGACACAGCCTTTCAGCTTCTACAGCTTGGACAACAGGAGACAAGGAGCTGGAGAGGAACCCGGATGTGGCTCTTGAAGGACTGGCAGGGCTATGTCCTCACCCTGGGTACTTCAGACATCAGTAAGGGATGGCAGGTGGAGTAAATGTGGATCCTGCAGGGAGTGTGCTGTGGTCATGCTGAGCATCATCCTGAGGCCCGTGGCCCAGAATGTGGCTTGATGTGTGGTCACAGATGCACAGGGCTGGTATACTCTAGCAAATTTACGTGCAAGACTAGTACCAAAGATGCAAGCTCTTTCTGGCAAGAATTCCCTTCTTGTCCAGCATCCCTAGCTTTCCAAAGTCTATCCCTAGTGTTCCCAGGCATCTTTAGTTCCTCTGCTCCAGCCACATTCCTCGGTTGGCTGGCTAGTCCCCCATAAACTTTTATGTCCTCTGGATGCCACATCTCATCATTTCCTTTTGCGTGGCCCAGCTCCATTGCCATTGAGGCTTCCCACATAGATCAGTTGATAGAAATCCACCTGCAATGCAGGAGACCCCAGTTTGATTCCTGGGTCGGGAAGAGCCGCTGGAGAAGGGATAGGCTAACCCACTCCAGTATTCTTGGGCTTCCCTTGTGGCTCAGCTGGTAAAGAATCCATCTGCAATGCGGGAGACCTGGGTTTGATCCCTGGGTTGGGAAGATCCCCTGGAGAAGGGAAGGGCTACCCACTGCAGTATTCTGGCCTGGAGAAATTCCATGGACTATACAGTCCATGGGGTCGCAAAGGGTTGGACACAACTGAGTGATTTTCACTTTTCACTTTCAGCTGCATTGCCACTTCCTCTCCCTGTTTTGAAGCCCCAGAGGCTGGACTTGCAGACCTCTCGTGAGGTCCTTAGCTTTCTGTGCCCTGGAGTGGACAGAGGAAATCAAGGCGCAGAGACTGCATCCACGTTTGAGTGGAGGTGGCAACAGAGACAGAGGCTTAGACTGCTTAGACTGCAGATGGAGAGTTAAAAACAAGGTTAAAGCTGAACACCTCAGCCAGATGTGAAAGGGGGAATCTGCCGCAAGGCCCTGGGACAGTTCAAAGGATGTGGGAGTAGTGTTCAGGCCATGCCCTTCTAGTCACCAGGGAGAAGGTGATGTGATCCTGGTTTGGGTCTGTGATCCAGGTCCCCCAGTATACCATGAACTCCCCAAGGGCAGGCAAGGAGCCAGCATTCCTTTCAGCCCCATGGCACCGTCAGGATAGGTTGATTGAGGGGACAAATCCAGACTCTGAAAACATCCCTGGGCTCTGAGACCCCAACCTCTGGTTCCCAGAGAAGACTCTGTTTGAGATTTAACTTTGGATCAGCATGTGGTTGACATTCTTGGGCTGTTGGTACAATTTCAATCAAGATAAGCTGGACTTTTGTAAGGCATCACAGTGCTTTTGAATAATTTAAAAAATCAGATAATCATGCAAAATGATAAATACCAGTTAGCACTTTTGTCCTTTCTGCCTCAGACTTGTTTTTTAAAGACCAAAAAGTAGCAGACAATATGAAGTAATATATCAATTGCCTACTGATAGGCATTTAGTTGATTTCCAGTTAGTGAAGGTCCTATGTGTCTGGATATGCAGTGCATCTTCAACTTTGCTCTTTGTTACTCCCTGTACATTCCCACCATAAGGTGAGAGTTTTCCAACACCCTATCTAATGTGCTGTGCTGTGCTTAGTCGTTCAGTCGTGTCCAATTCTTTGCAACCCGATGGATTGTAGCCTGTTAGGCTCCTCTGTCCATGGGGATTCTCCAGGCAAGAATACTGGAGTGGGTTGCCACCCTATCCAATACTGGGACTTAAATTTTCTTCTTATATGTGTTCATGGTTGATTAATTTGTATCTCCTTAGTTGCTGGATGTCCCATGTGCCTTTTTTTGTCATTTAAAATTCAACCTACAATCACATTATTCCATCATTATCACATCACTCCATCATTATCACATCACTCCTTTCTCTCATGATTGGGCTCCTGTAAGAGCCCACAGCTGCTGTGGGTTTCAGGTAAGCACCTTAGCTTTCATACCCTTATCTATGTAAAGCACATAATAATGGCTAATGCACAACGTTTAAACAATGCAGACCAACCAGCTCTCCAACCAGTTCTTCCAGTCTTATAAGGTCGAAAGCTGGTGGGTAGACCCCACTCTGTCTTCCTCTTGCAAGCAATCAGGTCTAAGATGATGCTTTCGTTTTTGTCAAGAACAGAGCCTGCATTGATGAGACCTAGACGCAATTTCAAGTCAAGCAGAACTTCTGAAGCTGAGATGGCACCCCATTTTCCCAAAGAAGGCTCACATCTCCTTGTCAAGAGACTGAGGGGGAGAAGGTGGTGGAGGTAGGGGAGAATAAGTGCCATCTTTAGAGCCACATTTGGTGGGGCCGGGGAGCCTACACTGTGGCAAAGCTGATGGTGATGCTAGAGCATCGCCTCCCACCTTCCTCTTGGCAGGCCTCCATCCACTCACAGTGCAGCCCAGGCATCTGGCCTCTCCCACCTGAGGTCCTTGGCAGACCTAGGAAGGAGGGCAAGGCCCAGGCTCAGGTCAGGCTGACAGCAAAGAAAGGAAGCATCTGTGTGGGGGGACACACCTGACAGGCTCCCTGACTTCCCAGCCTTATCTCTGCTTTGCAAGGCCTCCAAGGTCCCAAAGCAGAAAAACTCTGCTTTGCAAGGCCTCCAAGACCCCAAAGCAGAATAGCTCCGTTTCACTCAAGACAGAAGAGAACCATCTAGGTGACTGCCTGAATTTCCCTAGAGGCTTTGACCTCTGAGGATTTCCCTGGGCATAGCCTTCAAGGCATCAAAGCACTTTAAAAGGCACCTATTTTAAAGCTTAAAGTCAACAGGTTTTGGCAAATATGTATACCTGTCTAACCAGACTTACAGTCTCCAAAAATGGATAATTTTCATGTGTTTTCAAACCTGTTAGTTGAAAATATAAAAGTGCAACATTCTCCATTCAGTGAGCAAGAATACTGACACTGACCCACATCAGGAAGACCAGCGTTTGCTGGCCAGACTTCAATAGAAATCTTTGCAAGGTTGGTGATGGGACTGGAAAGTGAGCACATAATTTAGTGATGCCTATTCCCCACTGGGATCCACATAACTTTCTGAAGTGCCTTTTTAGTTATCAAAACCATTAAACCAAGCGTCGAGATACAATAAACTCAGAATCAGGCTTCCAAATTGCGCATCACAAAGTGTTCATCAAGATTTTAAAAAATAAATGAAGAAGGTTTAATCACGTTGCCACTTACTAAGAATATCATAATTAATATTTGGGTGAGAGCAAAAAGATTGTGTTGTTAATAAATAAGTTATTTAAAATACTGTTTATTTTATCTCTATCTTATCCTTTAAAAACATGTATTCTGTGTATGTTTCATTGCAAACATTGAAATAATGCCGTAGTATACAGCAGAAACTGATACAAGGATTTGGGTGCAGGTTGTTTATTTGGGAGGTGACTTGGGGAAGCAGGAGGGAGGGGAAGGGTTAGGGAGACAGAGAGGGGAGCATAGGTGGGGGCTTCCCTCACCCCCTCCGAGGCCATCTGAAATGTCAGACTGTCCCATCAAGGGATGGAGAAGCTGAGAGACTTACCTTTTTTTCTTCATTGGGTGAGAGTCACCCTTGAGATGTTAACTTCAAGCTGCCCTGTGAGTTGGCCAAGGAAGCTTCCCTGATGCAGGAAAAGCCCTTAGCCTAAAAACCAGAGAGGATCCAATGCTGGTGGAGAGGCAGTTGCTTGTGTGAGAGTGCCCACCACAGCTGTAGGTGAATCAGAGATGGGCTGAGAAGACAGGGGTGGCCCTCAACAGCACTTGCATAAGGTCCGTGCTTGTAAATTTTTCACTGAAATGAGTGTATAACCTAAAATTGAGTGGAGACCACTAACCTTGAATTATTCATAAAGTGGTAAAAAGCTAAATGGTGACTGAGAATAACTGAATTATAACCAAACTCAACCCTTGTTAACAATGAAAGCACACCTGCCCCTCCTGGCCACCGACCACCCCTTCCCCTGGCACTCAGCCGAGATTATTTTATGGGTGAACAAGGGCGAGGTGGGCTTCCCTAGTGGCTCAGTGGCAAAGATTCTGCCTGCAATGCAGAAGCCGCAGGAGACGTGAGTTCAATCCCTGGGTCAGGAAGATCCCCTAGAGGAAGGCATGGCAATCCACTCCAGTATTCTTTCTTGGAGCATCCCATGGACAGAGGAGCCTGGCGGACCATAGACCATAGCGTCGCAAAGAGTCAAATACGACTGAAGCAACTTAATACACACACAAGGACTAGCTAATGATATTTCAACGTCCCAGAGCAGAGAGAAAGACCTACTATGTCCCTAAATGGAATAACTTGCTACTGAAATTATGTCCACCACCGTTGGATTCATTTACAAATTTAGTGTAACTCTAATCAAAGTAAAAGAAAACTCATTATGTCAAATTTTTATGCTTTTCTTTTAAAAACTTTTAAAGGCACCCTTCAACGCGTCTGAATTCTATTTGTTTTAATCAACTTAATCGGGTCAAGTACAATTTCCGTGCAAACCACTGCACCCATTTGAAGTCTACACTTAGATGGGTTTGGGAAAGTATGGACCCTTGAAAGCATTACCACAATTGAGATATATAATATTTCCATTATCCACAAAAGTTTCCTTATGACCCTATGCAGTCACTCCATCCCTCTGTCCTTGGCCCCCAGCAACCCCTAATCTATTAATATTTTCTGTTACCAAAGATTAGTTTGCATTTTCTAGATTTTATACAGGGGAATTAGGTAGCATGCATTCCTTTGCATCTGGTGTCTTTCACTCAGCAAAATTCTTTTGATACTTATCCACATGGTTTGTTTATATTTATTACCAAGTAGTTTTCCGTTGTACACATTTGGTTCATCAGTCCACTTGTTTTGTCATTTATGTTTTTTCCAGTTTTTTATAATTTTGTATAAACAATGACTATTTGTGTATGAGTCTTTGTGGGGACATCCATTCGTTTTTCTATCACTGCTGTAACAAATACCACAAATTTAATGCTTAAAACCATACCCACAGTTCTGTAGTTCAGAAGTCTGGATACAGCATGGTTCAACTGGATCCTCTACTTGGAGTTTAATAAACCTAAAATCAAGAGTCCCTTTTCAAGTTCATTCATTTCCTTTTTGGCCTAATTGATTTCTGGTAGTTGTAGGACTTAGGTCCTCATTTCCTTTCTAGCTCCCAGCCTGGGACAGTCTTGCTCTTAGAGATTGCCCTCTTGACCTTGCACATGGCCGCCTGTATCTCAGAGCATCAGAAGCATGTAAAATCTTTCTTCTGCTCAGAATATCTTTGCCTTCTTTGCTGCATCACCTTTTCTATAACCAGCTGGAAAAAGTTCTCTGCTTTTAAGTGCTCATGAGATTAGATTTGGCCCATCTGTATACTTCAGGATAGTCTTCCCTTAATTATATCTATAAAGCCCTTTTACCCTATTCACAAGTTCCAGTGATCTTTGGAAGCCATTCTGTCTACCACAGGATATATGTTTTAATTTCTCTTGGGCAGATACCAGAAGTGGAATGGCTGGGTTGCATGGTAGGTGTATGTTTAGCTCTACCAACCCACCCCCCCAAAAAAAGTCAAACAGTTTTTTTTAAGTGGTTTTACCATTTTATATTCCAAGCAGCAATATATGAAAGTTCCACTAGTTCCACATCCCTGTCAACACTTGGTATTGTCAATCTTTTTTATTTTAGTCATTCTTCATGAATATATAGTGGTATCTTATTGTAGCTTCATTTACATTTCCCTAATGATAAATGATTTTAAGCATCTTCTCATGTTTTCATTGGTCATTTGTATATTTTCTTTTATAAACTTCAAATATTTAGCCCTTTTGTTGTTGTTTTTTTTAATCCTCCTATGTCTGATTGCAAGGATTCTTTATATATTCCATGTTTAAGTACTTTGTGAGATACGTGCATTATGAACATTTTCTCCCAGTGTGTGACTTACTTTTTTAAGTAAGAGCCAAAATTTTTTATTATGATAAAAAGTATTTTTTTTTTCTTTTATGGGTCATGCTTTTTGTATTCTAAGAAATCTTTGCCTACTCTAAGATTTTCTCTTATGTTTTTTTCTAGAATTTTTATTGTTTACAATTTACAGTTAGCCTGCTGATCCATTTTAAGTTAATTTTGTGTATGATGTGAGTTAATGAACAGTGTGCTTTTTGTCTTGTGGATGCCCAGTAGTTCAATTTGTTGAAAACTTTTTTTCCTTATTGAATTGCCTAGTCATTGTTGTCAAAAGCAATGGAAGATATACATGTATGTCTTTCCCTACTCTCTTGATCCTGATACATTTTTCATCCTTTTGCCAATACCTCCCTGTTCTGATTGCTGCAGATGTATGCCTTGAAATCAGATAGGGAAAATTCTTCAACTTTGTTTCACGTTATTTATATTTCTGTATATGTTTTAGAATTAGCTTACGAATTTCTGTAAAAAGTCCTGTTGGAATTTTCATTGGAATTGCTTTGAATCTATGGATATGTTTGGGAGAATTGACATTTTAACAGTATTGAAACATCCAATGCAGATGTGGTATATTTGTAGTACATTAAAGTTCTATAGTTTTCATTGTAGAAGACTTCATTGTCTTTTGTTATTTTTCCTCCAAAGGTATATTTTGTTTATTGATGCCATTTTAAATGTTATTTTTAAATTTTCGTTTTTAATTGTTTGCTTCTAGTATCTCAAAATATAATTGATTTTTATGTTATCCTTGTATCTTTTCACCTTTAGTAAATTTCTTTATTAGTCCAGCAGTTGTTTTATAGATTCTCCAGAATATTTTATGTAAACAATCAAATAATTTAAAAGAGATTGTTTTATCACTCCTTTCCAATATTTGTATACTTTATTTTACATCATATTGTATTTTAATTGTATTTCATTTTACTCTTTTAAAATCTATTTATCATCTTATTGCAATGGCAAGAACTATTAATACCAGTAAATTACTGAATAAAAGTGGCAGGAGCCAGCATTCTTACCTTGTCCCCAATCTTGTGAGAAAGCATTTGCTATTTTACAATTAAGGATGATTTTAAGTAGACTTTTTGCAGGTGTCTTTGATCAAATTGAGAAAGTCCTCCTCTATTCCTAGTTTGCCGAAAATTTTTTAAAAATCACAAACAGATGTTAAATTTTGTCAAATGCTTTTTCTATATTTATTGAAATGATTATTAGGTTTTTGTCTTTATTCTGTTAATATCATGAATTACACTGATTGACACTTGTATGTTAAATACCTTTGTCAGATTTTGGCATTAGATTCTGCTGATTTTTTTCCTATATTTTTCAAAAGGGTTTCTGTGTGATTGTTGCTATTTCTTCCTTGAGAGTGTGATAGAATCCACCAGTGAAGACTTTTGGGCTTAGAGTTTCCCCTGTTGAGAGGTTTTAATTACCAATTCAATTTCATTAATAGATATGTAGGACTATTAAGATTTTTTCACATCTTATTAATTTTGGCAAGTTGTATTTCTCAAGAAATTTGTCCATTTCTCTCTTTTTATCTTGATCAGTCTAGGCAGAAGATTATCAATTTTGCTGATCTTTAAAAAAAAAACAAAATAAACCCTTGTGGAGCAGAGATGAGTCCAACTCACAGCCCAGTCAGGCCCTGACTCTCTTTTTTTTTTTTTTAATAAATTTATTTATTTTAGCTGGGGGCTAATTACTTTACAATATTTTAGTGGTTTTTGCCATACATTGACATAAATCAGCCATGGGTTTACATGTGTTCCCCATCCTGATCCCCCCTCCCACCTCCCTCCCCATCCCTTCCCTCTGGGTCATCCCATTGCTCCAGCCCTGAGCATTTGTCTCATGCATCGAACATGGAATGGTGTTCTGTTTCACATATGATAATATACATGTTTCAATGCTATTCTCCCAGAACGTCCCACCCTCACCTTCTCCCTCAGAGTCCATAAGACTGTTCGATGCATCTGTGTCTCTTATTCTGTCTCACATATAGGGTTATCGTTACCATCTTTCAAATTCCATATATATGCATTAGTATACTGTATTGGTGTTTTTCTTTCTGGCTTACTTCACTCCGTATAAGGTGGCCCTGACTCTTAAAGCAGAGCCATCTAACAGAGCCTAATCCACCATCTCAGAGACACAACAGGTGTTTGTTCAAGTAACTGAGTTTTGGAGGTGATTTGTTAAGCACCTATAGCTGACTGATACCGTTCATGGTCTACCAGTTTCCTACTGAAGAGCAATTAGCAAAGTGAACCATTCTAAGCAAAGCTTGGCTCATTTAATAAAAAGCATTTCTTTAAGATTTATTTCTAAAAGAACCGCAGTGTCAAAGGGTTTGACATTTAAAAATTTTAAATACTATTCCTCAACCTTGGGCTTCCTTGGTGGCTCAGATGGTAAAGAATCCACCTGCAATGCGGGAGACCTGGGTTTGATCCCTGGAGAAGGAAATGGCAATCCACTCCAGTGTTCTTGCCCGGAGAATTCCATGGACAGAGGAGCCTGCCGGGCTACAGTCTACTGGGTCACAAGGAGTTGGACACAACTGAGTGACTAACACACACACACACATTCCTAAACTTTGCTAACTAAAGCTATGCTGATTCACATTGCCAGCCAGCAGTTTATGAGCATGTACTCTTCCTCACACTTTCCAAAACTAGAGGTTAAAAAATTTCATTTTCATCTATTTAGTAAGTGAAATATCTATCTAATTTTGCATTTCCCTGAGCATTAGGGAGGTTTAATAATTTTTCATATACGTATTGGCTATTTATATTTATTCTCCTTTGATTCATATTCCTTTGATTCATATTCTTTCTTCTCCTTTGAATTGCCCCTTATGTTCTTTGCTTGGTTTTGTTCATTTTTGTTTTTTCCTGATTATTTGTAGGAGATTTTTATATATCCTGCATGTTAATCTTTAATCTGTTAAAAACACTGCAAATATTTTAATTCTGAAGCTTCTTTTTAAACTTTGTAGTGTTTTTCATGAGAGAAGCTTAATGCAAAGTCAAATCAGTTTTTTTCATTATGTCTAGTAGATATGCCTAAGAATGCTTTTCTTATCTAAAAAGTATTAAATTTTTAAATCATATTTTCTTCTATTATGTTCATAATACTTTTTGTTGTTTTGAATCTTCAAATCATCTTACATTAGTTTTGGGTTATTATTTTGTGTTAAGTATAAGATTCTTTTTCAAATCAATAGGTAATTATTCCACAGTGTTTATCAAATATTCCATTATTATTTCCTCTTCAATTTGAATGCCAAATTAAAATTAAATTTTATTTAAGAGTTGTTTCTAGAATTTCTGTCCTATTCCACTGATCTCTCATAGTCTTATGTCAATACCATGTCACTTGACTGTGATGTCTTAAACTATATTTTGGTATTTGCAGGAAAAGTACTCCCAATTGCTCTTTACACAAATTTTTTATTCTTGGCATTTACATGTCTAGATGAACTTGAGAATATTAACAAATTCATAACAAAATCTATGTGGATTTTGTTTGGGGTTGCATCGAATACATAGATTGATTTGTAGAGAATCATAGTCTGACAGCATTGAATTATCACATATGATTTATATCTTGATTTTTAGAAATCCTTATTTTAATAATCTTCAGAAAAAATTACTTGGCTTCCTCCATGTAGGTTTTGCACAGTTCTTGTTAGGTTTACTTTGTTGTTGTGGAATGACTATTGATATGAATTTTTTCCCTGATATATTAGGTTAATATCATTTATCATGTGCTTCTATATTTTTTAAAGAATATTTCTGTGTACATGGATACTATATATACAGAAAAGCTTTGAGTGTTACTGCCTGTTTAGTTTTCTGTTTTCACTAGGTTGATTTCTTTTATGGCAGGAACCGTATTTTGATGACTTTGTTTCTTACCTGTGCATAGCACCTGGCACATTTTAGTATCTCAAAACACTTTTGTAAAATGAATGAATGAAATAAAGGGATATTGAAGAACCTATATAGACAAGATAAGTGTCTCTTACCTGAAGTGTACGGAATTACAGGTTTCCTTAAGTTCTTTCTGCATTGCTGTATTTCCTGATTTTTCTCTTGTGATCATGTATTATCTTGTACTTGAAAAAAGAAAGAAGATGATTTTCACTTGGAAACCACAATGAAAGAGCATCATAAGCTGCACATTGTTTACTACTTATAAATTTTAGAAAGAGAGGAAAATACGTGGATTCTAAAAATGTCTAGGGAGACAGGTTGTTCACCTCTCTGGATGAAGTTATCCCAATTTTAGAGGCTTGGTTTTACCATCTGTAAAATGGGATTCCTTCTGCCTTGCTTCTACCTCTTACTGATCAGCCAAGGCTGTGCTTGTGCTGAGCTCCAGGCCTGCATCATCAGGAGGAATTAGAGGGAAGCCAGGGAAAGTAATTCTTCAGTCCCTGAGGTTGTTTTTACATTATGATGATATATGGTATATGTTGCTACAATGCCCAGGGTACGTTTACAGATAGGGCAGCCCTTAGGGCTGGGAGGTCCACCAGGTCAATAATATATGCAGCTGGCCAAAGAGAACATCGACCTCACTTCCTCCAGAGAATAGATGACTATAACCCTGGAGTCATGGTTTGCATGTAAATAATGAGCAATGGTACTGCTTGGCCACTTGTATCACTGAGGAAAAAGTGAAACAAGAATGAGAAAGACAAATTAGAAAAACATGAGGGCACCATTTATAGATCGGAGCTGCTGGTGCTGCTAAGTCGCTTCAGTCGTGTCCGACTCTGTGCGACCCCATAGACGGCAGCCCACCAGGCTCCCCCGTCCCTGGGATTCTCCAGGCAAGAACACTGGAGTGGGTTGCCATTTCCTTCTCCAATGCATGAAAGTGAAAAGTGAAAGTGAAGTCGCTCAGTCATGTCTGACTCTTCGCGACCCCACGGGCTGCAGCCTACCAGGCTCCTCCGTCCATGGGATTTTCCAGGCAAGAGTACTGGATGGGGTGCCATTGCCTTCTCTGATAGATCGGAGCAAGGAAGTATAATTCATCAGGTGAAATCTGCTTTCTCTAGAAAAGACAGGGATGATATGTTTCTATATAGTTGAAGTTAGAAATTTCTTTCTTAGTACGATTGTTATGAAGTGGCAAAAAAGAAATAATCAGTTTCTCAAGAGGAAGACTGATGCATCAGTTATAGCATTTGGTGATGGAGCCCATTAAACCCCAAGGCAGTGCTGAGCAGTTGCCCCACCAATGATTTGACTACACTAGTAACAACCTGGCAAGGAGGCTGAGGATGTGTGATTTGGGGGAAGTCAGGCTCTCTTTCTAAGCCCGGTTACAGGCAGTAGCCTATGGTCTGCTTAATCTTAAAGCTCCTGACTTGATATTTTAAAGCAAAGGTCGTTTTCTCGAGGGCAGACAGCTCTTGCTCTACATGCACTGTATCTCCCACAGTAGGACTTGGCACAGGGCTAGACCAGTACAATGCACTCCACTGAGTCTCTCTCCACCTCTCACCCCTCAAAAAATTTTTCAAAGCAATTTTTTTAGAGCAATTTTAGGTTTACAGCTAAATTGAAGAGAAGGTGCCGAGATTTCCCATAATCCCTTGTCTCTACATATGCATAGCCTCCTCCGTTATCAACATCCCCCACCAGGGTGGTGCATTAGTTACAACTGATAACCTACAGTGACACATCATAATCACCATAGTACACATTACAGTTCACTTTTGGTGTTGTAATACGTTACATGGGTATAAGGACATGTATCCATTATTATGGTATCATACAGAATATTTTCACTGCCCCTAAAAGTGGTGAGTTCAGCCTGTCTATCCCTCACCCTGTCCCTCAAAACTCCTGGCAGCCACTGATCTTTTTTACTGTTTCCATAATTTTGCCTTTTCCAGATTGTTGTGTAATAGGAAGATACATCATGTAGCCATTTCAAATTGTTTTTTTTTCCTGTAGTAACATGCATTTAAGTTTTCTCCGTGTCTTTTCATGGCTTGATAGCTTAATTCTTTTTAGTGTTGAATAATATTCCATTGCCTGGATCTAACACTATTTATTTATCCATTCACCTGCTGAAGGACATCTTGGTTGCTTCCAAGTTTTGGCAATTATGAATAAAGCTGCTATGAACATCTATGTGCTGGTTTCTGTGTAGACATAAGTTTTCAACTCCTTTGGGTAAATATCAGGAAACATGATTGCTGGATTATATGGTTAGTATATGTTTAGGTTGGTAAGAAACTGCCAGACTGTCTTCCAGAGTGGCCGTACCGTTTTGCTTTCCCATCAGCACTGCATGAGAATCCGTGTTGCTCCACATCCTCACCAGCATTTGGAGTTGTCAGTGTTCTGGATTTTGGCCATTTTAATAGGTATGTAGTGGGATTTCATTGTTGTTTTACCTCCCACTTTTTATTATGGAAAATATAAACATATAAAGGAGTAGATGAAATAGCAGAACACCCCCTCTGCATGCCCATCCCCCAATTTCAACTATTATCAACTCATGGTCATATTTGCTTCTCTTTACATGTCTGTGGAGTGGGGAGCCAGGAGCCCTGGGGAAAAATACATCCCTGCGCAAGATTCCAGGACACAGAGAGCCAGTGTCCTGGCTCATGTGCTTGAATCCATGGACTCAACAAGTCCATGACATTGTCAAGGCCAGGGAAAGAGGGGACACCAGACTGCAGAAGGAAAACCTTGTGAGGTTACAAGGGCCATCTTCAAATTTTGTTGAGGCAAGTAAGGAACAAAAGAAACAGATTTCAAAAGCTTGGGAACTCTAGGAAAACAAATTTGGGGTCAGCTTGACAAAGAATGTTGAGAGCATTAGACAAAAATATGGAAGGATACTCACCAAACTGTGATAGCTCTGAGGTGGTGAAGGCTGGGACCAGCACTGGAGACTGTGGTCCAGTGACATTTCAGTCTTATCTGCAATGTTTTAATCATTTATTTCAAAGGGAAATACATTCATGTTTTGCCTCCACTAAGAGCAAAAAGTTTTAAAGGGAAGCATTTCCCACAGGGACGGCTGCCTTCAAATGGAAGTTTCCCATCACTGGAGATATGTCCAACTGAGATTTCTGGACATGGCAAGATTACCCAAGCCAGGTCATGGAAGAACCAGCAAGGAGCTTGCTGAAATATAGAGATCATGATTCAGCAGGTCTGAAGCAATGTCCAGGAGATTTTTTTTAAGTTCGGCAAAATTTGAAACTTCACTGGATATTGGATATTCAGGAATTATTAATGCCCAACAGATGTATCAAAAGATGTTCAGCCTCACTAATCATCAAGGATATGTGAATCAAAGCCATGGGATATCATCTTACACTTGTTAGAATGGCTATCATCAAAAAACAAGAGTTAACAAGTGTTGGCGAGGATGTGAAGAAATTAGAATCCTTGTAGACTGTTGGTAGAAATGTACACTGGGGCAGCCATTATAGAAGCTTCCTCAAAAAATTAAACATAGAACTACCATATGATCCAGCAATCTCACTTCTGGATATTTACACAAAAGAACTGAAAATTGGAAATTCAAAGAGACACCTACACTCCCATGTTCATGCAGCATTTTTCACAATAGCCAACATGTGTAAGCAACCTAAATGTCCAGTGATGGTTGAAGGGAAAAACAAAGATATAGTATGAACACACAATGAAATATTTAGCTTTGGAAGGGAAATCCTGCCACATGGGACAGCTGGATGAACACTGAGGACATTACACTAAGTGAAGCAAGCCAGTCACAGAAGCACGAATACTGTATGATTCCACTTACGTGAAGAATCTGAGGAACTAGTTGAACACATAGAGAATAGAATGGTGGTTACCAGGAGCTGGGAGGAAGAGGAACTGTGGAGTTGCTATTTATCTGATATAAAATTTCAATTAAGCAAATGATTAAGTTCCAGGGATCTACACAACATTGTACTTATAGTTAACGCTACTGTATTGTGCGCTTAAAAATCAGTTAAGGGGCTTGGGCTCAAGCTAAATGTTCTTATGACAATTTTTTTCTTTTGACCACACTTGCGCAGTGTGCAGAACTTCCCTGACCAGGGATGGAACCCACGGTCCCTGTGGTGGAAGGGTGGAGTCTTAACCACTGGAACATCAGAGAAGTCCCCTTTCCCAGTTATTGTCTGTTCCTCCACGGGACAGGAACTATGACAATATCCAGGCTTGGGCCATGTTCCTACCCCAGTTGGAAGCAGGAGCTCTGAGATACATTAACAAGAAAATGTTCTGCGGATAGATTTCCAAACACACAAATTTGATTCATGCCATCGCCTGGGCTTGATTATAGAACTTTCACAGGACTGGGGAAACAGAGACTCTTTGGAAAACCTTGTGCCCACTGGGACCCAGGAGAAAGCAGCAGTGATCCCACAAGATACTGAGCCAGATTTGACTGCAAGTGTTCTGGAGTCTCCAACAGAGGTGTGGGTTGACAGCGACCTGCCGTGGGATCAGGGGCCCTGGCAGCGGCAGTTTTGGGATGCTGGCATGCTGGCAAAAGTCCTCTTGGAGGTGATCTTTACCCCCACCATAGAGCCAAGCAGTGAGCTGTAATTTTGGAGTCCTTGCAGGAGAAAATGAGTGCATGTCCTTCTACTCCACCATACAAGACCTTCTAGAACTAACACCCCAAAAAGATGCCCTTTTCATTATAGGAGACTGGAATGCAAAAGTAGGAAGTCAAGAGATACCTGGAGTTATAGGCAAATTTGGCCTAGGAGTATAGAATGAAGCAGGGCAAAGGCTAATAGAGTTTTGCCAAGGGAACACATTAGTCATAGCAAACACCCTCTTCCAACAACAAAAAGAAGACTCTACACATGGACATCACAAGATGGCCAACACCGAAATCAGATTAATTATATTCTTTGCAGCCAAAGACGGAGAAGCTCTATACAGTCAGCAAAACTAAGACCAGAAGCTGACTGTGGCTCATATCGTGAACTCATTGCCAAATTCAGACACAAACTGAAGAAAGTAAGGAAAACCACTAGACCATTCAGGTATGACCTAAATCAAATCCCTTACGATTATACACTGGAAGTGAAAAATAGATTCAAGGAATTAGATCTGATAGACAGAGTGCCTGAAGAACTATGGACAGAGGTTAGTGACATTGTGCAGGAGGCAGTGATCAAGACCATCCCCAAGAAAAAGAAATGCAAAAAGGCAAAATGGCTGTCTGAGGAGGCCTTATAAATAGCTGAGGAAAGAAAAGACACAAAAGGCAAAGGAGAAAATGAAAGACATACCCATTTGAATGCAAAGTTCCAAACAATAGCAAGGAGAGATAAGAAAGCCTTCCTCAGCGATCAGTGCAAAGAAATAGAGGAAAACAATACAATGGGAAAGACTAGAGATCTCTTCAAGAAAATTAGAGATACCAAGAGAACATTTCATGCAAAGATGGGCACAATAAAGGACAGAAACAGTATGGACCTAACAGAAGCAGAAGATATTAAGAAGAGGTGGCAAGAATACACAGAAGAACTGTACGAAAAGATCTTCATGACCCAGATAATCACGATGGTGTGATCACTCACCTAGAGCCAGACATCCTGGAATGTGAAGTCAAGTGGGCCTTAGAAAGCCTCACTACAAACAAAGCTAGTGGAGGTGATGGAATTCCAGTTGAGCTATTTCAAATCCTAAAAGATGATGCTGTGAAAGAGCTGCACTCAATATGCCAGCAAATTTGGAAAACTCAGCAATGGCCACAGGACTGGAAAAGGTCAGTTTTCGTTCCAATCCCGAAGAAGGGCAATGCCAAAGAATGTTCAAATTACCGCACAATTACACTCATTTTACACGCTAGTAAAGTAATGCTCAAAATTCTCCAAGCCAGGCTTCACCAATACGTGAACCATGAACTTCCAGATGTTCAAGCTGGTTTTAGAAAAGGCAGAGGAACCAGAGATCAAATTGCCAACATCTGTTGGATCATCAAAATAGCAAGAGAGTTCCAGAAAAACATCTATTTCTGCTTTATTGACTATGCCAAAACCTTTGACTGTGTGGATCACAACAAACTGTGAAAAATTCTTAAAGAGATGGGAATACCTGACCACCTGATCTGTCTCTTGAGAAACCTGTATGCAGGTCAGGAAGCAACAGTTAGAACTGGACATGGAACAACAGACTGGTTCCAAATAGGAAAAGGAGTACGTCAAGGACGTATATTGTCACCCTGCTTATTTAACTTATATGCAGAGTACATCATGAGAAACGCTGGGCTGGAGGAAGCACAAGCTGGAATCAAGATTGCTGGGAGAAATGTCAATAACCTCAGATATGCAGATGACACCACCCTTATGGCAGAAAGTGAAGAGGAACTAAAAAGCCTCTTGATGAAAGTGAAAGAGGAGAGTGAAAAGTTGGCTTAAAACTCAACATTCAGAAAACTAAGATCATGGCATCCGGTCCCATCACTTCATGGGAAACAGATGGGGAAACAGTGGAAACAGTGGCAGACTTTATTTTTCTGGGCTCCAAAATCACTGCAGATGGTGACTGCAGCCATGAAATTAAAAAACGCTTACTCCTTGGAAGGAAAGTTATGGCCAACCTAGATAGCATATTAAAAAGCAGAGACATTACTTTGTCAACAAAGTCCATCTAGTCAAGGCTATGGTTTTTCCAGTAGTCATGTATGGATGTGAGAGTTTGACTATAAAGAAAGCTGAGCGCAGAAGAATTGATGCTTTTGAACTGTGGTGTTGGAGAAGGCTCTTGAGAGCCCCTTGGACTGCAAGGAGATCCAACCAGTCCACCCTAAAGGAGATCAGTCCTAGGTGTTCATTGGAGGGACTGATGTTGAAGCTGAAACTCGAATACTTTGTCCGCCTGATGCGAAGTGCTGACTCATTGGAAAAGACCCTGATGCTGGGAAGGATTGGGGACAGGAGGAGAAGGGGACGACAAAGGATGAGATGGTTGGATGGCATCGCCGACTCGATGGACATGGGTTTGGGTAGACTCCGGGAGTTGGTGATGGATGGGGAGGCCTGGCGTGCTGCGATTCATGGGGTCACAAAGAGTCGGACACAACTGAGCGACTGAACTGCTTCTTGGAAGAAAAGCTATGACAAACCTAGACCGCTATTAAAAAGCAGAGACATCACTTTGCCAACAAAGATCCACCCATATAGTCAAAGCTGTGGTTTTCCTGGTAATCATGTATGGATCTGAGAGTTGGACCATGAAGAAGGCTGAGCACCGAAGAATTGATGTTTTCGAACCGTGATGCTGGAGAAGATTCTTTAGAGTGTCTTGGACAGTAAGGAGATCAAACAATAAGACAGTCAATCCTAAAGGAAATCAACTCTGCATATTCATTGGAAGGAATGATGCTGAAGTTGAAGCTCCAATACTTTGGCCACCTGATGTGAAGAGCCAGCTCATTGGAAAAGACACAGATGCTGAGGAAGATTGAGGGCAGGAGGAGTAGAGGGTGATAGAGGATGGCATCATTGACTCTATGGACATGAGTTTGAGCAAACTCAGGGAGACAGTGAAAGACAGGGAAACCTGGTGTGCTTCAGTCCATGGGGTTGCAGAGTCAGACACTACTGAGCGACTGAACAGCAACAACAATTACCTGGGCTGCATCCAACTGGGAATAGCACTTTGAATCAAAGTTTTATTTTTCTTTACAGAAGTGACCTATTTTCCTATAAAAAGATAGGAAGAGACCTGCCTTTATTTTGAAAAAGAAAATAAATTTAGAAATTTATTAGTTTATTTATTCAACAATTATTTGTTGAATTCCTACTCTGTGCCAGGCACTACGCCAAACTCTATTAAAGTGATTCTTAAAGTGTGGACTGTAGGCATTTCGGGGTCCTTGAGACTGTTTAATGGGTTACAGAATAAAAAATATTTTGTAATTTACAGTATTTATAATAATACTAAGATGCTATTTACCTTTTTTATTATAATTAAAATTTTTTGTTGAAGTATAGTTGTTTTACAGTGTTGTGTTAGTTTCAAGTGTACAGCAAAGTGAATCAGTTATATACATATCCACTTTTTTTTAGATTCTTTTCCTAATATAGTCCATTACAGAGTATTTAGTAGAGTTCCCTGTGCTCCACAGCAGGTTCTTATTAGTTATCTATTTTATATATCGTACTGTGTGTATGGGGGCTTCCCAGGTGGCGCTAGTGGTAAAGAACCTGCCTGCAGGTGGAGGAGACCTAAGAAAGGCGGGTTCCATCCCTAGGTTGGGAAGATCCCCTGGAGGAGGGCACAGAAACCCACTCCGGTATTCCTGCCTGGAGAATCCCATGGACAGAGGAGCCTGGAGGGCGACAGTCCAAGGGTCACAAAGAGTCAGACAAGACAGCAGTGACATAGCAAGCACCCAATATGTATATGGGCTTCCCTGGTAGTGCTAGTAGTAAAGAATCTGCCTGCCAAGCAGAAGATGCAGGTTCAATCCCTGGGTCAGGAAGACCCCCTGGAGTAAGCAATGGCTTACTTGTTCCAATATTCTTTCCTGGGAAATTCTACAGACAAAGGAGCCTAGCAGCCTATACAGCCCATGGGATCGCAAAGAGTCAGATATGACTGAGCGCGCGCGCGCACACACACACACACACACACACACACACACAGAGTATATATGTCAGTCCCAAATCATTCCAATTTTTGTCCATGTGCTGCTGAAGCAAGCACTAGTTACCTTTTAAACTCTTTTGATATTTGTACTGATGGTGGAAAAACAACCATGAGTGAAACTGCTGGTGCCTTGGTGCTCATCAAGTCAGTGGCATCCAACTGTACTAGGAGCCAATGGATTCTTCATACCACTAACTCAGAACCAAAAAAAAAAATCCACTTTCACTTAAGAAAATCTCTAGTGAAGCAGTAAAAATTATTGTTCATAAATTTCAGCCCACAAGTACTCATCTTCTTCAGATTCTAAGCAATGAATGTGGATCACACAGAACAATTCCGCCCTGACCAGGTATGCCAGCTGTCTCCAGGTAAAGCACAGGACAGTGTTTGAGTTGTGAGCTGAACTAGCTGCTGTTTTTCATGGAACACCACTTTCACTTGGAAGAAAGGCCTTACCCATAAAACTGTGGTTATTTTAGACTAAGGTATTTAACAGACGTTTTCTGAAAAATAAGCCAGATGAACCTATCATTTCAAGGAAAACAACTGACAGTATGAGTTGTCAAAGATAAAATTCAGAGTTTCAAATTGAACATTGAAATTTGGGGAAAACTTGTATCCACTACCATGAGCTTGTCAGTTTCTCTCGATATTTAGAGACTTTTCTGATGATACCAGTGATGATATTAAAGAATTTGACTTTTGATATTGTATAATAGCATTTGGAAACTCTGTGTAAGAGTTTGCACCTTGGTGGTGCAAGATGGATAAGGAGGATAAGTTGGAGGGTAAGATTGGTCACTCTTGCAGGAAAGGCATAAAACACCATCTAGATCCTTCTTACCTACTTCCCAATGGAACAAAGCCCCACAGGGAAGAAGGGAAGGACCACTGAGAACGTCCTACCTCTGAGGCCCAAGGACATAGGAAATATTGAGTAACAAGCAACAACAGACTGATGAGGAGGGTCAAGAGAGTCCTTCTGAGGGGTAAGTGCATAGAGAAGGCCCAAAACTGAGAGTGAAGCCAGACTATCAAGAACTCAGTCCCTATTCTAAGCACAAGGTAATGCTAAGGAGTTTGAACCTGGAGTTACACTGACAGAAGCCATAGCAACCCAGATTGACTCCTGGCTGGCTGGCCTCCTGGCTGGCTTGCCTCAGCTACCCACACTCATGACTGAGCACAGTAAGAGTGCCCATTTCCAGTCATACTCACTGCTTTCCTCAGGCTCTACTGTCCTACACAAGGTACCCAGCCTTCATTTAAAAAACTGTGAGTCATAACAATGCCAAAGAAACAACCCATTATCAAGACCTAAAACTATCAACAGAACCAGCTTTTTAATACCAGTTAAAAATCTTTCAAAAATAAAAGCAAAATAAAGACTTTTTCAGACAAGTAAATGCTGAGAAAATTTATTTCCAGCAAATCTTCATTACAAGAAAGAATTGAAGGAAGTTTTTCAGGCAGAAGGAATGTAACACTGTGAAATTAACAAAGGGAAATCTCACTAAAATGGCTGTCTAGAGAACAGAAGGGCCAGTCCTCCAACATGTACCACTCTTCATCAGTATTGATCCCAGCAAGGAGAGAGGTACCTTGCATCCCCCTCAGAAAGTGAGGAATGCTTCACTACCAAGAGCGGGAGAAAGAAAGATTTTCTCCTTGTCGGGCAACAGCTCAGCCAATGAGAGACCGTTATAAATTAGCCAACGAAAGGCCACTATACTCAGAACTCCCAGTTTCCTCCAATGGACTTTTTGTTTTTAATAACCCTTCCCAGCTCCCTCTACTTCTCTATAAAAATTTTTCTCACCTTTGGCTTACAGAACTTACATGTGGTTTGCCATGGTCACATGTCCCAAATTATAGTTCTTTGTTGCTCTTAAATAAATCTATTTTGCTGGTAAAGTAACTGGCTGTTTTTTCATTGTTTTAGGCTAATGGCACTGTAATATAATGAAAAAAAAATGTTTTTGGTCTTTGCTCCCAGTTTGTGGCACAGAGCTCCTAAAACCGTTGCAATTTCCTGAGTAATGGGAGTGTCTCTTGGGCTTCCCAAGGGGCAGTTAGTGGTAAAGAATCCATCTGCCAATGCAGGAGACTTAAGAACTGCAGGTTTGATCGCTGGATGGAGAAGATTCCCTGAAGGAGGGCGCGGCAACCCCTCCCATTCTTGCCTGGAGAATCCCTTGGACTGAGGAGCCTAGCCGAATATAGTCCATAGGGTCGCAATGCGTGGGAGTGTCTTTTGTTATTCATAAGAAGCCTCTTTTGATCACACCTGAGTTTATGCTAATGAGGTGATGTAGAGTGGGAATTCTCACTTATGGGGCTGGTCACCAGAAAAACAGAGTGGTTAGATGGTTGGAACTTTTAATCCCACTTACTGACCTGAAAGGAAGGGAAGAGGGTCCAGAGACTGATCTCTGTGAAATGCTTGAACAACAGGATTTAGGGATCTTGCTGATTAATGAACACATTGAGGTTCTAGGAGGTGGTGTACCCAGAGGGGGCATGATGTCTCTGCATCCCTCCCCCTATACCTCACCCTGTGCATCTCTTCCATTTGACTCTTCCTCAGTTATAGCCTTTGTAATAAATTGGCAAGCATAAGTAAGGTGTTTTCCTGAGTTCTGTGAGCTGTTGTGGCAAATTATTGAATCTGAGAGAGGTCATAGGAACCTCCAAATTTGCAGTCAACTGGGCAGAAGTGTGGGTATCTCGGATACCCCACTTGCAGCTGGCATCTGAAATGAGGACAGTCTTGTGGGACCAAGCTCTTAATCTGCAGGGTCTGTGCTAATACTGTCAGAATTGAATTCAATTGTTACTCACCAGTTGGTGTTAGAGAATTGGTGTGTGAAGATACCACATATATGGTGTCAGAAAGAACCTCAAGGGTACCAAACAGAAACTTGTATCTACACTAAGAAATGAAGATCACTGGAAAAATTTAAGATGAAGCTAAATGTAAAAGACATTTTTTTCTCAGTCACTTAGAAGATAATTGTCTAAAGTAAAAATAGTAACAATTTATTGAGAGTCTATAGCATATGCAAAATTAAAACGAATGATAACAAGTGTACAAAATACGGGAGGGTGAAATTGGGAGCATACCGTTCTAACGTTTGGTTCTTACATTATAAATGAAATGGTGTAGTTTCACTTGAGGGTTGAACCGCGATTAATTAAAAATATAAGGAAAGCATTAAACAAAAAGTTTTTAAAGACGTGAAAATGAGAAGCCAATAGTGAAGAAAAATGGAATAAAAATACTTAATCCAAAAGTAGCTAGAAAGAATAGGAAAAAAAAAAAGACAAAACAAAGACCAAATAGAATAAAAGGAAAGCAACAAGCAAGATGCAATACTTAAACCCAACCACGTAAATAATTACATGAAGTGTAAATGATGTAAACACACCCATTAAAAGACAGAGATTGACAGGGTGGGAGGAAAAAGTAAGACCTAAATGTGTGCTGTCTGCAAAGAAACCCACTTTATTTATTTATTTTTTAAAAATGTATTTAGTTATCTATTTTTTACTTTACAATATTGTATTAGTTCTGCCATACATTGACATGAATTCGCCATGGGCATACATGTGTTCCCCCTCCAGAACCCCCCTCCTACCTCCCTCTCCATCCCACCCCTCTGGGTCATCCCAGTGCACCAGCCCCAAGCACCCTGCATCATGCATCAAACCTGGACTGGCGATTTGTTTCACATATGATAATTTACATGCTTCAATGCCATTCTCCCATACCATCCCACCCTCGCCCTCTCCCACAGAGTCCAAAATACAGTTCTATACATCTGTGTCTCTTTTTCTGTCTCACATACAGGGTTATCTTTACCAATTTACTAAATTCCATATATATGCATTAGTATACTGTATTGGCGGTTTTCTTTCTGGCTTAGTTCACTCTGTATAATAGGCTCCAGTTTCATCCACCTCATTAGAACTGATCCAAATGTATTCTTTTTAATGGCTGAGTAATATTCCGTCACGTATATGTACCATAGCTTCCTTATCTATTCGTCTGCTGATGGACATCTAGGTTGCTTCCACGTCCCAGCTATTATAAATAGTGCTGCAATGAACATTGGGGTGCACGTGTCTCTTTCAATTATGGAGAAACCCACTTTAAATACATAATGCAAGGTAGAATAATGAGGTTCAATGAAAGAGAGTGCAAAAAGTTTATGTTTTCAGATTTTACATTTTAAACTTCCTTTAAGAAATACTACTTGTTGAGTGTCATGTAATAATATCAAAGACTATCCACAATTATCTGAAAAAGCTATAAAACTACTTCTTTCTTTTCTAATTACATATTTGTATGAGTCTGGGTTTTCTTCATGTTTTTCAACAGAAACAAACATATGGAAGGAGAGTGAATGCAGAAATAGATATGAGGTTTCAGTTTTTTTGTTTTAAGATTTTTGTTTTTTCTTAAGCTAGACATGAAAAAGATTTATAAGCATGTGAAACACTGCCCCTCTTCTCAGTAAATTTTTTAAAGTTATTTTTAATGAAAATATTTATGCTAACATATCATGGGTTTATTATCATTATATTTAAATGAATTAATAAACATACATTTAGGTTCTCAGTTTTGATTTACTGTAAATATCATTGATAAAACCAACGTAAACAATATGCCTTTGGTGTCACCAATAATTTTTATTTATTTATTTTTATTAAATAATGTCAATCTATTCATTGATTTGGCGGCATTGAGTCTTAGTGTGGCATGCGGGATCTTTTTTATAGTGCTTGGGCTCCCTAGTTGTGGCTCACAGGCTCCAGAATGCTGGTTCAATAGTTGTGGCATGCAGGCTTAGTTGCCCAAACATGTGGGATCTTAGTTCCTTGACCAGGGATCGAACACATGTCCCCCACATTGGAAGGCAGATTCTTTCTTTTTTTTAACCTTTTAAGATCCATTTTACTAAGAAAATTTAAAATTTGAACTTAAGTTATAGATTAAGTTATATGTATACATATTTCATGGAGAAGGAAGTGGCAACCTGCTTCAGTATTCTTGCCTAGAGAATCCTGTGGACAGAGGAGCCTGGTGGGCTGCTGTCCATAGGGTCGCATAGAGTCAGACACGAATGAAGTGACTTAGCACGCATGCATGCGTTGGAGAAGGAAATGGCAACCCACTCCAGTATTCTTGCCTGGAGAATCCCAGGGACGGAGGAGCCTAGTGGGCTGCGGTCTACGGGGTCGCACAGAGTTGGACACGACTGAAGCGACTTAGCAGCAGCAGCAGCAGCAGCATACATATTTGAAACAAAGATGAATCTATTTTTATGATAAAAGATTCAATTCACAAAGAAGAGAGATGTCATAAGCCATTAGACACCTAACAACAAAGAAATAAAGATAAATAAAGCAAAAAGCAGAAGAAATATAGGGAAAATAAAAATATATATAATCATAGTGAGACATGTTAACTTTTCTCTGAGAATATCTTATCAAGTGCAGAAAAAGTAAGAATAGGAGAATCTTGAATGATGTCATAAATAATTTAAATATAATAGATTATATTTAAGTTAATTTATGTTAATCTTATATCCTACTCAAATATATTTAAAATTTTGTATCTTGTACATTATTAGATTTCCATAGGACAGTTAGAAAAGCTAGTAAAAACATAAACATTACTAAATTTCAAAAAGTAGAATTCTTTTTTTTTTAGCCCGTATTATTATTTTTAAAAAAGCCCCTCTTGAGTCTGATTCAGTAAATCTGAAATGGGACCTTGAGTCAATGCAGTTTGTTTTTTTGGCCATGCCACGTGACATGCAGGATCTTAGTTCCCTGACCGGGGGTGGAACCCATGCCCCCTGCTGTGGAAGCACAGAGTCCTAACCACTGGACCACTAGGGAATTCCTGTCAATAATTTTTTTTAAAAATATATATTTTATTGAAGCATAGTTGACTTACAATATTTCAGGCACACAGCAAGGTGATTCAGTTATACAAACACACATATATTATTTTTGAAACTATTTTTCATCTTAGGTTATTACAAGATATTGACTATAGTTCCCTATGCTATACAGTAAAGCTTTGTTGCTTATTGCATATCTATTTTTTAATTAGAAATCTAGCATTCTATTCATACTAAGTCAAACACATGGAATCAAAATGCCCTAATTTTTTTAGTTAGGCAAAAATTCATGTTTTCTAAAATACATATATTACACATATATATGTATACAAAAGGTTTTCTACTATACTTGATAAAGCCTTGAGAAAGAAGATCAAAAAAAAAAAAGAAGAGATGAAGAAATTGGAGAACATAAACTAAATGAAATGGTAGCAATGAATATGAAATATAAAAAGTGAAACTAGATAAAAGTAAAAGGTCATCATATAGTCCAATTGTTTTTAAATATGACTGCTCATTAGAAACACATCTGGAGCTCTGGAGAAAAAAGCAATACCTGAGCATTTGTATTTTTCAAGAAAACTTCAAGATAATTCTGATATGCATCTGGATTTTAAAAAGTGATTACAGGTTTTTTAGTTGGATCCTAGTTTTGCTGATATAAAGTTCTATTATTTTTCTGTTGACCAATCATGATACAATGGTATTAAGTGAGTAATAGTTACCTAATCATAAGAGTTAAAGATGTTTGTCAGTTTTCACAATCAATAGCCAGACCAAAAAAAAAAAAGGTAATTACAATTGCCAGCCTTAATGGGAACATGATTAACTTAAAAATATAAAATAATTACATGCAATTTTAAGGGGGGGTCAAGCAGAGTGATGTGTTAAGTGGCAGTGCATACATGCACATGCTTTCATCTGCCCAGCCAGTCTGGTTGGTGCATTAAATCCACTTACATTTTAGGTAATTACTGATATGTATGACCCTGTTCAGTTCAGTCGCTCAGCCGTGTTTGACTCTTTGCGACCCCATGGACTGCAGCACGCCAGGCTTCCCTGTCCATCACCAACTCCCGGAGTTTACTCAAACTCACGACCATTGAGTCGGTGATGCCATCCGACCATCTCATCCTCTATCGTCCCCTTCTCCTCCTGCCTTTAATCTTCCCTAGCATTAGGGTCTTTTCCAAAGAGTCGTCTCTTGGCATCAGGTGGCCAAAGTATTGGAAGTTCAGCTTCAGCATCAGTCCTTCCAATGAATATTCAGGTCTGATTTCCTTTAGGATTGACTGGTTGGATCTCCTTGCAGTCCAAGGGACTCTCAAGAGTCTTCTTCAGCACCACAGTTCAAAAGCATCAATTCTTTGGCGTTCAGCTTTTTATGGTCCAACTCTCATGTCTATGCATGACTACTGGAAAAACTATAGCTTTGACTAGACAGACATTTGTTGATAAAGCAATGTCTCTGCTTTTTAATATGCTGTCTAGGTTGGTCATAGCTTTTCTTCCAAGGAGCAACCATCTTTTAATTTCATGACTGCAGTCACCATCTGCAGTGATTTTGGAGACCAGGAAAATAAAATGTTTCCACTGTGTCCCCATCTATTTGCCATAAAGTGATGGGGCCAGATGCCATGATCTTTGTTTATTTAATGTTGAGTTTTAAGCCAGCTTTTTCACCCTCCTCTTTCACTTTCATTAAGAGGCTCTTTAGTTCCTCTTGGCTTTCTGCCATAAGAATGCTGTCATCTGCACATCTGAGGTTATTGATATTTCTCCCTACAATCTTAATTCCAGCTTGTGCTTCATCCAGTCCAGCATTTTGCATGATGTACTCTGCATATAAGTTAAATAAGCAAGGTGACAATATACAGCCTTGACGTACTACTTTCCCAATTTGGAACCACTGATCCTATTATTATTTCCCATTGATCTTATTACTATTTTCTTAGTTATTTTGGGTTTACTTTCTGTAGGTCTTTTTCTTCTTCTGTGTTTCCTGCCTAGAGAAGTTCCTTTAGCATTTGTTGTAAAGCTGGTTTGGTGGTGCTGAATTGTCTTAACTTTTGCTTGTCCGGAAAACTTTTTATTTTTCCATCAAATCTGAAGGAGAGTCTTGCTGGGTTGAGTATTCTTGGTTGTAGGCTCTTCCTTTCATCACTCTGGATATATCATGCCATTCCCTTCTGGATTGTAGAGTTTCTGTTGAGAAATCAGCTGATAGCCTTATGGGAGTTCCCTTGCATGTTATTTGTCGTTTTTCCCTTGTTGCTTTTAATAATTTATCTCTGTCTTTAATTTTTGTTAGTTTGATTACTATATGTCTTGGTGTGTTCCTCCTTGGGTTTATCCTGCCTGTGATTCTCTGTGCTTCCTGAACTTGGTTGACTATTTCCTTCCCCGTGTTCCTGAAACTTTTTGCTATTATCTCTTTAAATGTTTTCTCAGGTCCTTTCTTTCTCTCTTCTCCTCTGGGACCCATATAATGTGAATGTTGGTGCATTTAATATTTTCCCAGAGGTCTCTTAGGCTGTCTTCATTTCTTTTCATCCTTTTTTCTATATTTTGTTCTGTGGCAGTGATTTCTACCATTCTGTCCTCCAGGTCAGAATCTATCCATTCTTCTGCTTCAGTTATTCTGCTATTGATTTCCTCTAGTGTATTATTAATCTCTGTTCATTTGTTCTTTAGTTTTTCTAGGTCTTTGGTCAACATTTCTTGCATCTTCTCAATCTTTACCTCCATTTTTTCCCTGAGATCCTGGATTATCTTCACTATCATTATTCTGAGTTCTTTTTCTGGAGGGTTGCCTATCTCCACTTTATTTAGTTGTTTTTCTGGGATTTTATCTTGTCCCTTCATCTGGGACATAACTTTCTGCTTTTTCATCATGATTAACTTTATATAATATGGTTTTTGTTTTAGCCACTGTGAGACTGTGCTTCTTGCTTCTTCTGTCTGCCCTCTGATGGGTGAGGCTAAGAGGATTAAGTAAGCTTCTTGATGGGAGGGACTGGAAAAACTGGGTCTTGCTCTGATGGGCAAGGCCTTGCTCAGTAAAACTTTCACCTAATTATTTGCTGTGTGGTTGTACTCCCTCCCTGGTAGTTGTTTGGCCTGAGGCAACCCAGCCCTGGGGTCTACAGGCTCTATGATTAATGGCAAACTCCAAGAGGGTATATGTCAAGGGGGACCTTCCAGTGCCCTGGTCCCTGTGGTGTGCCCCTGTTGACCCACACCTTCCCAGGAGGCCCTCCAACACTAGCAGGTAGTTTTGGTTCAGTCTCCTATGGGGTCACTGCTCCTCTCCTTTGGATTTGGTGCGTGCAAAATTTTGTTTGCACCCTGTAAGACTGGAGTCTCTGTTTCCCCCAGTCCTCTGGAAGTTCTATGATCAAATCCTGCTGGCCTTCAAAGTCAGATTCCCTGGAGATTCCCAGCCCTTTTGTTGGATTCCAGGCTGGGAAGCCAGACATAGCGTTTAGAACCTTCACAACAGAAGGAGAACTTCTTTGGTATTATTGTTCTCCAGTCTGTGGGTCACCCACCTGGCAGGTATGGGATTTGATTTTTATCGTGATTATGCCCTTCCTATCATCTCACTGCAGCTTCTTCTTTGTCTTTGGATGTGGGGTATCTTTTTTTGGTGGATTCCAGTATCCTCCTGTCGATAGTTGTTCAACAGCTAGTTGCAATTTTGGTGCTTTCATGGGAGGAGATGGGCACATGTCCTTCTACTCCGCCATTTTGAACAGGAAACCCTTGTCAATAATTTTTAAGCATGCAAAGGATCTGAGGCTAAAATATTTGAGAATGCTGCTCAATAGAAAAACAGAGATGAATGAAGCAAAGAACTAGAAACAACTTACATATTCATCAATATTAACTTCATTATCATCAATAGCAGCAGCAGCAGTTTGAGCAGCACCATCCACATACTGAATCATGAAAGATTCTGCGATGCCAAGGACTGTCCTAAGTTCTTTGCATGCATCATCTCATTTAATCCTCGCAATAGCTATATAAGGTGAGTACAATGACTATCACCCCATTTTCCATATTGGAAAACTGAGGCTCAGAAAAGGTTTAGAAACTTTCCCAAGGTCCCAAGCTAGTAAGAAATAGAGCCCAAGGCATCACTTAGAGTGATCTGGTCTTAGAGTAGAAGATGGGTACCTTTGGGGTTGAAGGTAATACAAGCTTCCACTCACATAGTCATTCTTTAGTAAACACTGGCATCAGTATGTGCCTTCTGACTGTCAGAGCCTTAAATAAGCCTCAGTTGCTTTGGGTAAAACATTTCAGATGAAACATGTACACAATCACACACATGCCTCCCAAATCCTGGCATATTTGTAGAGCCTCATTTCTCTGGAAAATAAAGCACCCTTTGGGCCAAGCTTTCTTCTCAGCAACCCTGGGAGCTCCAAGAACCTCCCAAGTCCCACCAGAACTAAAGGCCGTCAGACACTAACATCTGTGGCTGTGGCTCATTCTTAGACCCTCTGTCTACTATGGAGTTAGTTTCTAGGAGGAGCTGACCGAGTTGACAGAACGCTAATGAGAGCCTGGGGTTTTTGTGACAAGAGCCCAATTGCAGCTCTATCAAGTATAGTACTGACCATGACAGGCCCAGTCAGAGGAAGCAGAGCCCCAGAAAGAAATATACCTGGCCTAGGAATCAGGGTGTTGCCAACTGCAGGTGCTTTCCTGTGGGATGTCAACACCTACTTGAGGCCCAGGGATCTTCAATCCCTCCAGACACAGGAGATAGATCTGGGCAATAAATGGTCTCTTTTGGTAACCCAGCAGGTGATATGGTTCCCAGGGGCTGCCCACAGCTTTGACCTGGTGCCTTGATGCTGCATCTTCCATGTCACTCCTGCTTCTTACTGTCTCAGGCCAGCTCTGCGTTGTGCCTCTTTCCTGCTCTTCACCCTGCCCAGCACAGGGAGTCTCAGTGTAGAAAACACAGTGCTTCTGCGAAAGTCACTCTGCACCTGGAAAAGCGTCTGCACAGGCAAGTCTGACCTTCACATAAAGCTTTTCAAAGCACAGCAAGAGAGACTGTTTTGGCTGTGTCACTGGTAGGAAGTTTTTGGTTTTGTTTTGCTTAATAACTAATATTTCAACAATAATGTTTCCTTCCTTTTTTTTCTTTTTCTCTTTCTTTTCAAACATAGAATATCTAAAAACACCACTTCTAATATATGCTTATGAGAAAATACACTGCTGTTCTAGAAGCTCCTGTGTCCTCACCCCATTTCCATCCCTACCCCCACCCCAGGTGTCCACTCCTGAATTACGTGTCTCTCATGAAGATGACTTTTCTGAAATTTACCCTGGATATATAAGGATCTCATTAGTTTTGACTGTTTTTGATATCTATAAAAATTAGTCTATGACTTATTTTCTTTATTCTACAATATGAATACTTTTTTTTTATCCTAGAGGTTACATGTTTATTTTACTGTGGTATTAGATAAAAATATAACTAACATATAGGTTCATGATTTCATGGATATTGTTGCTAAATTAAGCCTTTACATTAAAAATGAGTTGATTTAAATAGAAATATCAAGTAAATATTAGTACAAGTGGCAAGCACATATGGCAAAAACGATAAAATTGGAATATAAATGAATAAGGCTCTGAAAACACGGTTTTAAATAAAAACAGATAACATCTAAAATTGCTCTGGACTTATGGGACAGGTCTGACCTGGAGGGGTCCTTTATGGGCCTGGGCACTTGTCTCAAGCCCTTTCTGAGCACAAGGAAAAGGTGATTGGGTCCAGACTCAGTCCCAGCTTGCTTCAGGCCACTTTCAGCCAGCCAATTTGGTGGCCTCTTGCCTGTCTCATCTCTATCCCCTGCCTGGGACTCGCCCGGCACAGCTCTCCTCCCAGCTCCTCAGTGCATGCCCCTGCTTGCTTCAGGTTACTTTCAGCCAGCCAACTCGGTGTTCTCTTGCCCTTGCAGCCCCTTTAAATCAAGGTGGCTTCTGAGTCTCTGCCCTCTGGATCCAGTCATGCTCAGGCAGCAGTTGCACTCATAGCCTTGTTTGCTGCCTCTCTCCATATCCACACTCTTTGCCAAGTAACTGTAGTGTCTTCTCATTCTGCCTCCGGGCAGGTCATGATATCTCTGGGGGCCAACAGCATGAGGCTAATGTGATGGTGTGCCGGCCTAAGCCTCAAGAGACCCTGTGTGTTGTGTGTTGCTGCTTTCTCTTGAGACAAGGGCAAAGTTGGCAGGTCCAAGGAGGAAGATGTGAGACAGACACAAGTGGAACAGAGCTGACTCAGCTGAGGCGCTCCAGCCAAGCACAGCCTAAAGCAGATCCGCAGCTCACACACGAACTCAGGAAGAAGAGACCTTCTTACTCTTTGGAGCCCTCAAGCTTTGGGGTGGTGTGTTACACAGCAATAGCTAACTGACACGTGGATGAGAAGCACCTGGCTCCCATCCCTGTTCTGTGGCTGTGTTCTACCCAGACCTAGAACAGGAAGTGCTTATGTGAGTGGAATCAAGCATTTCCAAATTTTCACAAATGTGTACCCTGGTTGTGTGTGTGTGTCTGTATGTATACTCAGTTACTCAATCATGCCGGACTCTTTGCGATCCCATGGACTGGAGCTCACCAGACTCCTCTCTCTATGGAATTTTCCAGGCAAAAATGCTGAAGCAGGTTGCCATTTTCTATCCCAGGGTTCTTCCTGACACAGGGATTGAAACTGCATCTCTTGAATCCCTGCATTGGCAGGTGGATTCTTTACCACTGCACCACCTGGGAATTGTACCCTGGTTGGGCCAGTAATAGTAGCCTGCCAGCACTGGGGAGAGGGAGAAGATAGGGCAATTTTTGCTCTGTTCAGGGAGCAAGAGACGGCTCTCCTTCACAAACTCGGAGGATCCTCATCATCTACTTCTCAGCAGACAGTCCTGTGAGCTGGGACTGGAGCCAAAGCAGGGAGAAGTTAGGTGTGTATTCTATCCCAACTGTGCCCTCTGAGACCTGGTGTTGCGCCCCCGCCACACAGAGGATTGGAATCCTTGTGCCTGCAGGTTCTAGATCTCTGTTTGTGTCACAGGTAGATGTTCTTTCCAAATTCCTTCCAGCTGACCCTCCGGCTCTTTTCCAGGCTCTCTGGAGATCACCACTGTTGTTAGCATGGCCTTACTTCCAAGGACGTCATGCTCAGGAGAGTGGCAGCTGGCACAGTGGTGAGTTGAGGCTTGCCTCTGCTATAGCTTTTTCTCTGTTAGCGTTCAGCATATGGGCTTTACCATAGTCCTGCTTTCACCAGGGTTTGGAGTTTGGCAGACTGTGCAGAGCAATGCAGGCACTGAGAATGCAGGGTGCTTGAAGCCAGGCTGTGGTCCCCTTCCTCAGTCTTCAGAGTTCCTACACAATCTGTCCTCAGCTTCCTGGCCTCACCCAAGCCCCCTCCAATGGAGTCCTCTTGCTCAGAGAGAGAGAGAGGCCACCTCCCATTCTTGTAGCTACAAGGCATACTTACAGAATAAATGTTTTGGTAAATAGTTCTTCATGTGTATAAGTCCTGTTTTTGTTTCCACTTGAACTGTATGTACCTGTGGGCAGTACCCGCTTCCTCCTGAGCCCAGAGCTTGGTGTGGCTTTAATGGCAAGAAAGGGGCTTTGGAGCCAGAGGGCTTGAGCATGAGGCTCAGCCCCAGCGCTCACCTACTGTGGGGCTTGGCTTCATCATGTGGCATCTTTAGTCTGGACTCTGCATTTGTAAAATGGGTGTGATGCTTAGAATGGTTACCCTCCCTTCAAGCCTCAGGGCCTATGTCAGGTTCCCATGAGTTACCTGGGAACCAGTCTGAAGGGACTTTGTCTCCTTCATATTCAGTGAACGGAAGCCGATACCACCCTGCTCCCAAGGAGGAGACACACAAGCAGACAGGTGATTGTATAGGTTGGCTGTACAGGCATGCAACAGAGGCAGTCACACAGGAGTTCAGAAGGGCCTCACACTTGATTTATGCTCTGTTGTCACCATCTTGAAATTCTCAACAATTTTGAACAAGGGATCCTGAACTTTCATTTTCCACTGGGCCTGCAAATTGTTTAGTGATTAAAATACTGTGATTTTAATCACATACTCTGATTAAAATACCTTGTGAGCTGAGAGCATATACAGTGTGAGTCCATTTGTATGAAGTGTGAAAACAGGTAACACTAATCTAAAGGGTAGAAGTAGGGGTTGGAGTTATGGGGGCTGAGTGAGGAGGGAGCAAGGTGGGGGACAGTGAACAGAAAAGGCCTTGGAAGGCTTCAGTGGGTCCGAGAATGTTCTGTTTCCTGCTTTGGAAGCTAGTTATTCAGGTGCGCTCACTTGGTGAAAATTCATCTAGCTTGGCACAGGATCTGTGCACATTTCTGTATGCGTGTTACACTTCAGTACAAAGTTAAGAGAAAATTTGTGGAAGGACATGCATGTAGTAAAAGGAAGTACAGGGTACTTAGGATGCTCAGAAAAGGCTTCCTGGAGGTGGGGTCTGAAGAAAGTCCTGAAGGAGAAGCAAGAGGCAGAAGCTGGGGTGGGGTGAGGTGGGTTGTTCCTGCAGCAGGAAGGCAGGCTTGTCAGCCTGGGAATCATTAGAGGCATAGCTCAGGAGAGCATGGGCTCTGCCTTGGAGCTGGACATGAAGTAGGCAAGAGACAAAAAGGGTGTTCTGTATACATTTTTGCAGGCCTGCTGAGGCCTTGGATTCTGCTCTGAGCAGTAAGAAGCCATGAAAGATGCTGACTTCAAGACTTCAAGACTCCAGTTGCAGTATGGAGGGCAGACTAGGGTGGAAATGGACAGCGGAGAGACACTGGCCTTCTCAAGGCCACAGGACTTTTCTGGGTGAGTAGGGACAGGAGTTTGGGCTGGGGGAGTGTAGAAAAGGAAATGAATTTCAGAGACTTCTTTTTCAAATGTTACATTGGGTGATTTTACCTTATGACCACAAATTCTTTGACATTTATCCCATCAAAAAATAAACTCTAATTCCCCCACCTCTTGAATATGGGCTGGCTTTATTGACTTGCTTGTGATGAATAAAATGTGGGTGAAGTGATGCTATGTGACTACTGAGGCTAGATTAGAAAAGGTGGTACTGCTTCCAGCTGGCTCTCCCTTGGTACCCAGCCACCATGCTGTAAGGAAGTATAGGCGAGAGAAGAGCTCACATATACATGTTCTGGCTGACCACTCTTCTGAGGTCTCAGGCAACAGCTAACCTCAAGTCCAGAATTGTCCATGAAGAGGTTTTCAAGATGACTACAATTGCATGAGATTCTGGGGACTCCCTGTCAACCTCCAGAACTATGATTTGTGCCATAAAGTTTGGATGGTTTGTTGGCAGCAAGAAAACAGCACCCTTCGCTATTAAGAAGACTTTCCAGAAGAGATTAAAAAATTCCCAACATCCAGGCTAGATCCAAGCATTAATATTCTTCTGAGCCCCAACGTGCAGTCAAGGTTGAGAACCACTACTGTAAACCAACCCTGAGGCTTGAGCTGGGTTAATTCCATGAATTGCCCCTCATTCCCCCTCTTCCCCTTATACAACTCCTTTTGTCCTTGTCACTGGTTTCCATCTTCAGTTCCTGGGAGACAAAAGTGATCCATTTAAGCAACAGGAACTTTAAAATCAGTGGTTTAGTCCTTGATGCATGAGATGTTTATTTTTAAAGCAACGAAGGAGAATGGATATGCAAGGGGAGCAGGGAAGGTCCCAGGGGTAGGAGTGTGAATAAGGTTGACAGATAAAATAAGGAGGACAAGGTAATTTGAATTTCAGATAAACAATGAGGATTTTTAAGTATGATCCAAATATTACATGCATGCATGAGATGCTCCAATTATTATATAGACATACAAAAAATTATATGTTGTTTATCTGAAATTCAAATTTAACCATGTTTCCATGTTTTTATTTGCTAAATCTGGCAACCCTCAGTGTAAAGCCAGATTAAGGTATAGTTAGGCCTCAACAGAGGAGGGACATCTATAGACACCCCAGTGCCAGGGTAAAAAGCACTCAGAAACCTCCAGATCACTCCCCTTGTTGGAGAAAAATGAAGCTCCAAGACAGGAAGTAATAAATCCAAAACAGGCAGCTCTTAATTTGCACAATATTATGTTAACTAAACCCATCCAAATATTTACTGCTTTGTTGCAATAAATATTAGCATGGAGGTTTTTGTGATGACATAAACGTTTAGATCAGTTGGGTAATGCCTGGGAGAGCAATTGCTGGATAGAGGGGCTTCCCTAGTGGCTCAGATGGTAAAGAATCTGCCTGCAACACAAGAGCCCCGGTTCAATCTCTGGGCTGGGAAGATTCCCTAAAAATGGGAATGGCTACCCACTCCAATATTCCTTCCTGGAGAATTCCATGGACAGAGGAGCCTAGCAGGCTACAGTCCATGGGGTCGCAGAGTCAGACACCACTGAGAGATTAACACACACACACACACACACACACACACACACACACACACACACACACACACGGTAAGTCTAAGTTTAACCTTGTGCAAAATCACCAAACTGTCTTCCAAACTGGCTGTTACCATTTTATATTCCCATGTAATGGAAGAGAGTTCCTGTTGCTCCATATCCTAGTCAGAAATTGGCATTGTCTGTTTACTGGATTGCAGCAGCTCTAGTAGATGTGTAATAGTATCTCATTGTTATTTTAATTTGCATTTATCTATGATAAATGATGTTGAACATTTTTTACATGCTTCTTTGACATCTATGTATCTTCTTTGATGAAGTGTCTATTCAGATCTTTTGACTTTTTTAAAACTGGGTTGTCTGTATTCTCTGTTAAACTTTGAGTTCTTTCTTTTTCTGCATACAAGTCCTTTATCAGGTATGTGACTTGAAAATATTTTCTCCCAGTCTGTGGATTATTTTTCACATTCTTTTAGCAATATATTTTGCAGAGCAAATGTTTTCAATTTATCTATTCTGCCAAATGCAAGGTCATGAAGATTTTCTCTTATGTTTCCTTCTAGAAGTTTTATAGTTTTCTATTTTACATTTCAAATTGTCAACATCTGCTGGATCATAGAAAAAGCAAGAGAGTTCCAGAAAAACATCTACTTCTGCTCTATTGACTATGCCAAAGCCTTTGACTGTGTGGATCACAACAAACTGGAAAATTCTTCAAGAGATGAGAATACCAGACCATTTTACCTGCCTCCTGAGAAATCTGTATGCAGGTCAAGAAGCAACAGTTAGAACCAAACATGGAACAGTGGACTGGTTCCAAATTGGGAAAGGAGTATGTCGAAGATATATATTGTCACCCTGCTTATTTAACTTCTATGCAGAGTACATCATGTGAAATGTTGGGCTGGATGAAGCACAGAATTTTGATTCTAGATGATGGAATTAAGATTGCAAGGAGAAATATCAATAACCTCAGCTATGCAGTGGAGAAGGCAATGGCACCCCACTCCAGTACTCTTGCCTGGAAAATCCCATGGATGGAGGAGCCTGGTAGGCTGCAGTCCATGGGGTTGCGAAGAGTCGGACATGACTGAGTGACTTCACTTTCACTTTTCACTTTTATGCATTGGAGAAGGAAATGGCAACCCACTCCAGTGTTCTTGCCTGGAGAATCCCAGGGACGGGGGAGCCTGGTGGGCTGCCGTCTATGGGGTCGCACAGAGTCGGACACGACTGACGTGACTTAGCAGCAGCAGCAGCAGCTACACAGATGACACCACCCTTATGGCAGAAAGTGAAGAGGAACTAAAGAACCTCTTGATGAAAGTGAAAGGCAAGTGAAAAAGTTGACTTAAAACTCAACATTCAAAAAACTAAGATCATGGCATCCGGTCCCATCCCTTCATAGCAAATAGATGGGGAAACAATGGAAACACTGAGAGACTTTATTTTTGGGGGCTCCAAAATCACTGCAGATGCTGACTGCAGCCATGAAATTAAAAGATGCTTTCTCCTTGGAAGAAAAGCTGTGACCAACCTAGACAGTGTATTAAAAAGCAGAGACATTACTTTGCTGATAAATGTCCATCTAGTCAAAGCTATGGTTTTTCCAGTAGTTGTGTATGGATGTGAGAGTTGGACTATAAAGAAAGCTGAGCACCGAAGAATTGATGCTTTTGAACTGTGGTGTTGGATAAGACTCTTGAGAGTCCCTTGGATTGCAAGGAGATCAAACCAGTCCATCCTAAAGGAAATCAGTCCTGAATATTCATTGGAAGGAGTGATGCTGAAGCTGAAGCTCCAATATTTTGGCCACCTGATGCAAAGAATTGACCCCTTGCAAAAGACCCTGATTCTGGGAAAGATTGAAGACAGGAGGAGAAGGGGATGACAGAGGATGAGATGGTTGGATGGCATCACCGACTCATTTGAACAAGCTCCAGGAGTTGGTGATGGACAGGGAAGCCTGGCGAGCTGCAGTCCATGGGCTCACAGAGTCGGACATGACTGAACAACTGAACTGAACTAATTTTACGTTTCAGTCTGTGGTCTATTTTAAGTTGATTTTTCTGTAGGATGTGAAATACCTGTTGTTGTTGTTGCTCAGTCACTCAGTCATGTCCGACTCTTTGTGGGTGACCCCTTGGACTGCAACACGCCAGGCTTCCCTGTTCTTCATCATCTCCCAGAGCTTGCTCAAACTCATGTCCATCAAGTTGGTGATGCCATCCAACCATCTCATCCTCTGTCGTCCCCTTCTCCGCCTGCCTTCAATCTCTCCCAACATCAGGGTCTTTTCCAGTGACTCAGGTCTTTGCATCAGGTGGCCAAAGTTTTAGAGCTTCAGCTTCAGCATCAGTCCTTCCAATGAATATTCATGACTGATTTCCTTTAGGATTGACTGGTTGGATCTCCTTGCAGTCCAAGGGACTCTCAAGAGTCTTCTCCAACACCACAGTTCAAAAGCATCGATTCTTTGGCACTCAGCCTTCTTTATGGTTGAACTGCCACAGCCATACCTGACTACTGGAAAAACCACAGCTTTGACTAGAGGGAAATTTGTCAGCAAAGTAATGTCTTTGCTTTTTAATACACTGTCTAGGTTTGTCACAGCTTTTCTTCAAAGGTGCAAGTGTGTTTTAATTTCATGACTGCAATTACCGTTCTGCAGTGATTTTGGAGCCCCCCAAAATAAAGCCTCTCAGTGTTTCCATCGTTCCCCCATCTATTTGCCATGAAGTGATGGGACTGGTATTCTTGCCTGGAGAATCCCAGGGACAGCAGAGCCTGGTGGGCTGCCATCTATGGGGTTGCACAGAGTCGGACATGACTGAAATGACTTAGCAGTAGCAGATGGGACCGGATGCCATGATCTTAGTTTTCTGAATGTTGAGTTTTAAGCCAACATTTTTACCATCCTCTTTCACTTTCATCAAGAGGTTCTTTAGTTCCTCGTCACTTTCTGCCATAAGGGTGGTATCATCTGTGCATCTGAGGTTATTGATATTTCTCCCAGCAATCTTGATTCCAGCTCCTGCTTCATCCAGTCCAGCATTTTGCATGATGTACTCTGCTTATAAGTTAAATAAGCAGGGTGACAATGAACAGCCTTGACGTACTCCTTTTCCAATTTGGAACCAATCTGTTGTTCTGTATCCGTTTCTGTTGTTTCTTGACCTGCACACAGATTTCTCAGGAGGCAGGTCAGGTGATCTGCTCTTCCCATCTCTTGAAGAATTTTCCAGTTTGTTGTGTTCCACACAGTCAAAGGCTTTAGCATAAGCAATGAAGCAGAAGTTTTTCTGGAATTCTCTTGTGTTTTCTATGATCCAACAGATGTTGGCAATTTGATCTCTGGTTCCTCTGCCTTTTCTAAATTCAGCTTGAACATCTGGAAGTTCACGGTTCACGTACTGTTGAAGCCTAGCTTGGAGAACGTACTGTTGAAGCCTGGCTTGGAGAATTCTGAGCATTACTTTGCTAGTGTGTGAAATGTTTGCAATTGTGTGGTAGTTTGAACATTCTTTGGCATTGCCTTTCTTTGGGATTGGAATGAAAAGTCATCTTTTCCAGTCCTATGGCCACTGCTGAGTTTTCCAAATTTGCTGGCATATTGAGTGCAGCTCTTTCACAGCATCATCTTTTAGAATTTGAAATAGATCAGCTGAAATTCCATCACCTCTGCTAGCTTTGTTCATAGTGGTGCTTCCTAAGGCCCACTTGACTTTGAATTCCAGGATGTCTGGCTCTAGGTGAGTAATCACACCATTGTGGCTATCTGGGTCATGAAGATCTCTTTTGTATAGTTCTTCTGTGTATTCTTGTCACTTCTTCTTAATATCTTCTCCTTTTGTTAGGTCCATACCGTTTCTGTCCGTTATTGTGCCCATCTTTGCATCAAACGTTCCCTTGGTATCTCTAATTTTCTTGTAGAAATCTTTAGTCTTTCCCATTTTATTGTTTTCCTCTATTTCTTGCATTGATCACTGAGGAAGGCTTTCTTATCTCTCCTTGCTATTGTTTGGAACTTTGCATTCAAATGGGTATATCTTTCCTTTTCTCCTTTGCCTTATGCTTCTCTTCTTTTCTCAGCTATTTGTAAGGCCTCCTCAGACAACCGTTTTGCCTTTTTGCATTTCTTTTTCTAGGGGATGGTTTTGATCACCAGCTCCTGTACAGTGACACAAACCTCCATCTATAGTACTTCAGGCACTCTATCAGATCTAATCCCTTAAATCTATTTGTCACCTCTACTGTATAAATGTAAGGGTTTTGTTTAAGGTCATATCCGAATGGCCTAGTAGTTTCCCATTCTTTCTTCAATTTAAGAAATACATGTAGACATTGTTTTTTTTTTTTTTGTAAATGGACCTCCAATTTTTCTAGCACCATTGTTGAAAGACTTCTTCCTCCATTACGTTGTCTTTGTAAAAAATCATTTGATTTTTGTTGTTGTTGTTGATGTTCTCTGTTGTTTCATTGATCTAGGTGCCTCAGGGACATTTTGACAGAGTGATCAAAGCAGCCCAGCCAGTCGAGACATCCACTCCTTAGTCCTGGGTGGCAGACTAGTCCAGGTGGACTGTGACACATTTTTGATTGCAGGGGTGTAACTGACCAAAGGCTTCAGGTGTTAGGCTCTGAAACCTATTGCCAAGGCCATGCTTCCCAGCTTATAACCAGGTATGGCAAGGATACTAAGTCAGATCCATTAATGGAAGACGTGGGACTCCTTTGAGGGGACGACTTGGCTTGAGGACTCTTCAGTGGCCTTGTTGAACTTTCTTAAAACTGCATTGTATCTTTAGATGCTTCCATATGAATTGCTTTCCATCTTTCCTTCACTTGGAGTCAGACCTAAGCTGTAGAACCAAAGCTTTTGCAGCCTCTTCTGCTCCTACCCACCCTGTTCTCCCTCATAGGTGTTTCTCCAAATAAATTTCTTACATGTTAACTTGCTCTTGGCATTTGCTTCTCAGAGGACCAGTTCTGGCTTGGGTGTGGGGTCACTCAGAAGAAATGAGAGAAGCAGACTCTTGGAGAAGGGGCTGTGGGTATGACAGACCTTCACTGACAGGCCCACTCTGCCTGGTCACTCAGCTGGTAAGTGACAGAACTGGATTGGACCACAAATCTCCCTCATTACTTCCTGGCTTTTCTGTACCCTCAGGCTGATTCCATTCAGAGTTGGAAAGGCTCAGAGAAATCTCACAGAGTGAGGTGGCCAGAGGTCGGGGGATCTCTAGCCCTTAGCTCCAAGCTGAAAATCCCAACTTGCCAACTAAATGACATGACTATCTGTCTTTACCAAGCTCCTGTGAGTACGTGAAGAATCCTAGACAGTCCCTTGATTTTGACGACCCAGCGTCCCTTCCTCTTCTTTTGGTAGCAGCGCCTGAGCTCCACAGGATTGGGTGGTGCTGCTCCAGTTCACACTCTCCTCTAGCCACATTATTGGCTCAGGACTGGGCATGTGACACACTCAGAGCCAATGGGATGCCCTGAGCCTTTGCTGGGAAAACTGGGGGACTGGTAGTTCTCTTTCTCATTCAGAGCAGGCAGGATTACCCATTTGAAACTAGAGGTTGGGAGTCTGGCGCTCCAGAGATCTGAGAATGATGTAAACACAGCAGAAGGCAGAGCTCAGAGAAGGGAAAGCAAGCCCAATTGTGTAGTGAAGCTACACCTGAAGGCAGACTCACTCCTGAATTTGTCAGTTATAGGGCCAATAAATTGTCTTAAGTCAGTTTGTGTTCAGTTTTATAATGATTTTGCAACCTAATACATCCTAATGGACACAGGCATTTGATCATCCACTAACTGGGTCATTTTGGGCTCTCATTTTTCCTCTTCTGGTGTTACTTAATTGATTTATAGTTGGCTAACTTCCGAATCAGGGAAAAGAGTTGGTTAAAAAAATAAGAAACTTTAAAAGACAAGGAAAATCCACATTCCTTGGAGCCAGCATCTCTTGTTGAAAGCCCAGAGATTGTTGTAGGCGTTTGAGGTTTTACCTGCATAGTGTCCTCTTCTACTTTTTAAAATTTTCTTTGGGGAAACATCTTCTCCTACCTGTAGTTATAACGTTTGGAATGGAGTTGACCCATCCCTTCCTTTGAGGCTCTAACTGATCTAGGAAGCTGATCTAGGAAGCTAGGCTCTAGCTGATCTAAGCTAGTTGATCTGGGAAGAAAGAGGTAGCTTCTTTCCACTGAGATTGCAAAATAAATGCAATGATGAATGAATTAGAATATTGGAAGTTCTTTATGGTTTTCTTGCCACATGTGCAAAGAAACTACTTCAGAATAAAGGTAATCCAGAAGAAAGTAAAAATAAGAGAAGGAGAAAGACATATTCATGTGCTATATATTGAATTTCTAGATCTAGTCTTACCTGAAGCCATCACTAAACTTTTTTTTCCAATTACATGAGGTGACAAACCCCTTGAGCATTTCTTCCTCTTCTTTTCTTCCTTTCTTCTTTCTCTTTCTCTCTTTCATAGTAAAATGTACATAACTTACATTTACCAGTTTAGCCATCTTTATTGTCCAGTGGCATTACGTACATTCATATTATTGTGTAACTATTTAACCAATGTTGTGTCACTGACAGTTTCAGAACTTTTTCGTTACTCTAAACAGAAACTCTATAGCCATTAAGCAATAACCCCTATCTCTCCTTCCCCTCCAGCCCTTAGTAACCTCCAATCTACTTTCTATCTCTATTAGTTTACCTATTTTATTTTAGACATTTCATATAAGGGAAATAATACACTATTTGAACTATCGGGTCTGGCATATTTCACTTGTCTATAATTTCATATTTCAGTTTTCATAATTTTATATTCATTTTACAATACTTTAAAGGTTCATTAATGTTGTAACATGTATCAGAACTTCTTCCTTAAGGCTGAGTAGCATTCATATACATATATACACATATACCATATATATATATACACCACATTTTATTTATTCATTCATCACTAATGGAATTATGAATATTTTTATCTTTTGGCTACTGTGAGTAATGCTACTATGAACAGAATTGTACAAGGGTTTGTTGGAGTCTCTGTTTTCAATTCTTTGGGGCACATATATCTGGGAGTAGAATTGCTGAGTCATATGGTAATTTTATGCTTAACTTTTTGTGGTACTACTATACTTTTCCACAGAAACTGTAACATTTTAAATTCCTACCATCAATAAAAGAGGGCTCCAATTACTCTACATCATTGCCAACACTTATTTTCCCTTCCTTTCTTCTTTCTTACCTTCCTTCCCTTCTTTTTTTATAATAATATAATATTTTTTTATAATAGTGGCTATGAGGTTATATTTCATTGTGGTTTTGATTTGCTTTTCTCTAATGATTAGGGTCATTAAGCAACTTTTTCAATGCTTATTGGCCATTTGTACTTCTTTGGAGAAATGTTTATTCAAGTTCTGTGCTCATTTTCAAACTGGTTTTGTTGTTATCCTTTAAGGCGTGATTTATAAATATTTCTTCCCTTTGTTGTCTTTTTACTCTCTTGATAGTATCCTTTGATGCATAAAAGTTTTTAATTTTGATGAAGTCAAATTTACCTATATTTTCTTTTATTGCCTATAGTTTTGATGTAATATTTAAGAAACTACCAATTCCAAGATCATTAAGATTTGCCCCAATGATCTCTTCTAAGAATTTTGTAGTTTTAGGTCTTATGTTTAAGTCTTAAACTCTTTTTGAATTAATTTTTGTGTATGGTATAAGTTAAGGGTCCAGCTTCATTCTTTGGCATATGGGATCCAGTTGTCCCATGATAACTTGTTGAAGACACTGTCCTTTCCTCACTGAACGATTTTGGAAGCTTTGTCAAAAATCATTTTACCATATATGGAAGAGTTTATTTTTGAGATTTTTTATTTAATTACATTGGTCTATGTGTTTACATTGCTAATCACATGGTGTTTTGATTACAGCAGCTTTTTAGCTACAGGACTGGAAAAGGTCAGTTTTCATTCCAATCCTAAAGCAGGGCAATGTCAAAGAATGTTCAAACTACCACACAATTGCACTCATCTCACATGCTAGCAAGGTAATGCTCAAAATCCTTCAAGCTAGGCTTCAGTAGTATGTGAACCAACAATTTCTGGTTGTACAAGTTGGATTTAGAAAAGGCAGAGGAAATAGAGATCAAATTGCCAACATCTATAGGACCACAGAAAAAGCAAGGGAGTTCCAAAAAAACATCTACATCTGCTTCACTGACTATGCTAAAGCCTTTGGCTGTATGGATCATAACAAACTGTGGAAAATTCTTCAAGAGATTGGAATAGCAGACCACCTTACCTGTCTCCTGAGAAAACTATGCAGGTCAAGAAGCAACAGTTAGAACCAGAAATGAAACAATGGGCTGGTTCCAAATTGGGAAAGGAGTATGTCAAGGCTGTATATTGTCACCTTGCTTACTTAACTTACATGGGGAGTACATCATGCAAAATTCTGGACTGGATGAAGCAGAAGCTGGAGTTAAGATTGCTAGGAGAAATATCAATAACCTCAGATATGCAAATGACACTACCATTATGGCAGAAAGCAAAGATGAACTACAGAGCCTCTTGATGAGGGTGAAAGAGGAAAGTGAAAAACCTGGCTTAAAACTCCACATTTAAAAAATTAAGATCATGGCATCTAGTCCCATCACTTCATGGCAAACAGATGGGGAAACAATGGAAATACTGAGAGACTTTATTTTCTTGGGCTCCAAAATCACTGCAGATGGGGACTTCAGCCACGAAATTAAAAGATGCTTGCACCTTGGAAGAAAAGTTATGACAAACCTAGACAGCATATTAAAAAGCAGAGACATTACTTTGCCAACAAAGGTCCATATAGTCAAAGCTCTGGTTTTTCCCATAGTCATGTATGGATGTGAGAGCTGGACTATAAAGTAGACTGAGCACTGGAGAATTGATGCTTTCGAACTGTGGTGTTGGAGAAGACTCTTGAGAGTCCCTTGAACTGCAAGGAGATCAAACCAGTCAATCCTAAAGGATATCAATCCTGAATATTCATTAGAGAACTGATGCTGAAGCTGAAGCTCCAATACTTTGGCCACCTGATGCCAAGAGCCAACTCATCAGAAAAGATTCTGATGTTGGGAGAGATTGAAGGCAGGAGGAGAAGAGGGTGACAGAGGATGAGATGGTTGAATAGCATCACCGATTCAATGGACATGAGTTTGACTAAACCATGGGAGATAATGAAGGACAGGGAAGCCAGGCGTGTTGCAGTCCATGGGGTCACAAGGAATAGGACACAACTGAGTGACTGAACAACAACAGCTTTTTAGTAAGTTTTCAAATCAGGAAGTATGCGATTTTCCCTAACTTTATCTTTTGCAAGATTGTTTTGGCTATTGAGAGTCTTTGCAATTCCATATGAACTAGGCTGAACTTTTGTACTTCTGCAAAGAATGTCATTGGGATTTCATAAGGATTGCTTTGAATCTGTCAGTTATTTCAAGGAGAATTTTTGTATTTATCTGCTTGGGTTGCTATAGCAAAATACTAAAGAAATTTATTGTCTAGGTTCAGGAGAGTAGAAGTCCTTTATCAAGGTGACAGCAAACTCAGTTTTCAGTGAGAACTCTCCTTTTGTCTTGAAGATGGCTGCCTTCTCACTATATCCCACGTGGCTTGTCCTCAATGTATGTGTATGAAAAGAGTGAGCTCTCTCTTTTTCGAAAGACACTGATCCTATTGAATCAGGACCTCACCCTTGTGATCTCATTTAACCTTAAATACTTCCATAAAGGACCTGTCTCCAAATACAGTACATTGAAGGTCAGGGCTTCAACATATAAATTTTGGGAGACATTCAGTTCACAATAGTTCTCATCTTAACTATAGCATCTCAATTTAACTTCAGTCTTACAACCCATGAACATAGAGTTTTTCCATTTATCTGCGTTTCATTTAATTTCTTTCAATAATGTTTTATAGTTTTTAGTTCAGAATTCCTTATACTCATCAGTAAGTATTTTATTCTTTTTTATGCTAGTGTAAATGGAATTGTTTCCTTAATTTCCTTTTCAGATTGTTCACTGCTAGTATATATAAATTTAACTAATTTTTGTCTGTTGATTCTGTGTCCTGCAACTTTTTTTTATTACTTTAACATGCTTTTTTTCTTCTGGATTCTTTACAATTTTCTACATATAAGATCATATCATCTAGCAATAGATATAATTTTATATCTCTCTCAATTTGGCATTGTTTTATTTCCTTATCTTGTCTAATTTCTTTGACTAGAACTTCCAGTACTATGTTGAATAAAAGTGATAAAAGCAGACATACTTACCTTGTTCCAGACCCCAGAGGAAAAACTTTCAGTCTTTCCCCCTTGGGTATGTTAGGCATAGGCTTTTCATATATGGCCTTTATAAGGTTGAGGAGGTTTCTTTCTCTTCCTAGTTCCTTGAGTGTTTTTATAAGGATGTTGGATTTTTGTCAGATGATTTTTTCTGCATCAACTGAGATTATCATGTAGTTTTTTCCCCTTTCATTCTATTAATGTGGTATATTGTTTTGATTGATTTTCATATGGTGAACTACCTTTGTGTTCTTGGGATAAATTCCACATGATCCTGGTGTATAATCCTTTCATTATGGCCATAAATTCAGGATTCAGTGTGCTAGTATTTATTGAGAGATTTTGCATTTATAGTAACAAGGGACATTGGTCTGTAGTTTTTTTTTGTTTCAGTGTCTTGGTCTTGCTGACCTCAAAGGTATTCCCTCGTTCTTACTTTTTTAGAAGTGTTTGAGAAGAATTGGTGCTAATTCTTCTTTAAATGTTTAAAATTCACCTTTGAAGCCATCTGGATTTTTCTTTGTTGGGAAGACTTTGATTATTGATTTATTCTCCTTAGCTGTTAATTGGCTTTCATTGTTTTCTATTTCTTCTTGAGTCAGTTTTGTTAGTTTTTGTTTTTTCTAAGAATTTGTCCCTTTCATCTGGTTTCTACAGTTGTTCATAGTGTTCTCATGTTCTTTGTTTCTTTATGTAAAACTGTAATTTTGTCCCATTTTTATTTCTGATTTTAGTAGGAGTCTTCTCTCTTTTTCTTAATTTGGGTTGTCAGTTTTATTAATCTTTCCAAGAGCCGATTTTGGTTTCACTGGTATTCTCTGTTGTTTTTCTATTTTCTGTTTGTCTCTTTGTTATTTCTTTCTTCTGCTAGCTTTGGATCTTGTTTTTCTCTTTCTAGTTCCTTAAAGTACAGTTAGGTTATTGATATATTAGTTTGCTAGGGCTAACACAACAAAATACCATAGACTGATGATTTACACAGCAGAAATTTATTTTCTCACAGTTACAGAGGATGGTATTCCAACATCAAGGTGTGAAGGGGGTTGGCTAACTCTGAGGCCTCTCTCCTTGGCTTGCAGTTGGATGCCTTCTTGCTGATTCTGCACATGTTTATGCTTGTGGCATGCACGCCTCTGGCTTTTCTTAGCGTCTCCGAATTTCCATTTTACTTTCAACTCTTCTGTGTTTTTCATTCTAAAGTGAGTCACTTGTAGACAGCATATAGAACCAAATACTTAGAAGATAAATGTATTTACCCTTCTACTGGAGCTGGGGGTGGGTCAGCTTCCCACAGGCACAGGAGCTAAACAGGCTAGGTTTGAATACCTGAATGAAGGGAGATAGGATGGGGCTTCCCTAATAGCTCAGTTTGTAAAGAATCTGCCTGCAATGCAGGATACCCCGGTTCCATTCCTGGGTTGGGAGGATCTGCTGGAGAAGGGATAGGCTACCCACTCCAGTATTCTTGGGCTTCCCTGGTGGCTCAGCTGGTAAAGAATCCGCCTGCAATGTGGGAGAGGGAGACCTGAGTTCGATCCTTGGGTCGGGATGATCTCCTAGAGAAGAGAAAGGCTACCCACTCGAGTATCCTGGAGAATTCCACGTGCTGTATAGTCCATGGGGTCTCAAAGAGTCGGACACAACTGAGCGACTTTCACTTTCAGGGTGGGCAGCTGCCAACATCCATTAGAAAGGGTGAAAGTGAGAACTGGGAGACCAGAGCAAAGGCTACTGAAGTAGCTGAGGATACACAGATGATGGTGGTGTTAGAGCAGTCTGAGACGGCCAGTTTCAGAGGAATTGGATGTTTGACATGTAGTGAGGAAAAGACAGCAATTAACATTTACCATCTGCCCAAATTTTCCTTCCTTCTTTCTTTGAAGCAAATGTAAAAAGAGTGCACCTGAATTGGGGAGCTGGCCAGAAGGGAAGAGAAACCTAGCAAGCAGGCACATCAGGGTGAGAACTGCAGTTCTCTGTTAAGTACTGGAGCAGAGATGATTATTACAAGGCCCACTCCATTCATTAAGCATTAACTGAGTGCCTACTGTGTACAAAGGCTGTACTAGAAAGAGGTCACAGGAGTTTGAAATAAGAGGAAAAGTTTGGGCAACGTTATCCTTGAAGTCTCTTAAACAGCCCATACATAGCAATATATTAATTAAAGCACAATGAAACTCCAATACTTTGGCCACCTGATGCGAAGAGCTGACTCATTTGAAAAGACCCTGATGCTGGGAAAGATTGAGGGCAGGAGGAGAAGGGGACGACAGAGGATGAGATGGTTGGATGGCATCACCGACTCAATGGACATGGGTTTGGGTGGACTCCGGGACTCAATGGACATGGGTTTGGGTGGACTCCGGGAGTTGGTGATGGACAGGGAGGCCTGGCGTGCTGCGGTTCATGGGGTCGCAAAGAGTCGGACACGACTGAGCGACTGAACTGAACCTTCATATATGTAAAGGTTATGTGCGCAGTAATTAATATACAGGCAAAATTTAATTGCATATTTTAATTTATTAAACAGGTACAGTGAAAGGTTGAATTTGTTAAAATTAAATATGCTTATAAAGCAGTATTAGAACACGAATTAAGCTCTTATGGCCAAATGCAGCGCTCAACGACTGAGTGCATATGTGGGACACAAGGCCAAGGTAGGTCCTGTCCGTGAACTGAGCGTCTGTCTATCTTTCCTAGAATGAAAGTTTCCAGGCGGCGCAATCTCAGGAGGAGCCAGCCGCCGATGCGCCGCTCCTGCACCACGTGACTCACCGGGGGCGGGACGAAGGGCGGAGGCTGCGTGCGCTTCCCAGCGTGCCGCGCGGGGCGGGGCGAGGGGCGGGGCCTACGGAGGAGGCGCGGAGGAGGTGCGGCCGCCACAGGACGCCTCGCTCGGCCCAGCTACCGGATCGGCGCTTCTCGCTTTCAACGGCCGGCCTGCTGCTCCGAGCCCGCGGCGGCGGCGGCGGCTGCAGCGGCAGGCGGCATGAGCGTGTGAGATGCGGCCGTGGGCAGCCCGGACGCGAGCAGCGGTCGCCGCGGTAGCGGAGAAGGCGGGCGCGGCCTCCTCAGCGCGGGGCGCGCAGTGCATGAGGGCTAGCACGCGGGCGCTGGGCAGCCGCCGGCCACGCCGCTTCCATAAACACTTGTTTAGGACTCGTTCGCCCCGCTGAGGCCCCGGCACCCCCTTCATGGAGGCCCCGCCAGACCCCAGGCCCCACGCCTCGGCCGCGGCGCCGCTGCGCGCCCCGGAGGTGGCGCGGCTCCGTGAGGAGCAGGAAAAGGTAACAGGCCGCGCTCCGTCCCGCGCTTACGCCCGTGGTCTCGGGAGGCGCCCGCTCCCCGGCGCGTCCTTGGCGCCCGGTTCCCCCTCCCCGTGGCTGGGGCCCGACCCGCGGCCGACCCCCTGCTGCCCTCAGTGGGCCTCAGCCCCTTGGTCTGGGCCCAGGTCCCCAGGACCCCGAACTGGGGAGAAGCGTAGCTTCTAGGCCTGGAAAGCGTGTTAGGAGAAACTTTTGTCACGTGCTTTTGTTGTCTTTTGTCTGGGACCCCTCGACCTTCGAAGGGAGGGGAGGGTTGGGGGAAAAGAGATGTAATAATCTGTTTAACTTCTGTATGAAAGTGGGTTTTAAATCTTAATGCGTACAGCGATGCGTGGGAATATTCTTGGTGGAGGACACGCTGAAAATGGAAGAGTTCACCTTATTTTTTAAGCCATTTATCTAATCGTTGCTAAAATGTATATTCTGTTGTGATAACGCTTCTTGTGCATTTCTAGGTTTAGTTTCGTATTTGTCAAAATTGAATGGTGTTTTGTTAAATTTTAACTTCAATTATATAAATAAGTGAGTTTTAATCTACCAATAAAGAGGAAAGAAAGTTTTGTATTTCCTAATGGGATTGCATACGAAGTATACCAATTTAAGAAATACAGTGTTATTTTAATCTTGAGACTTTCACCCCCTCTGGATTCCTTATCATTTGTTTCTTACCATCTCCGAAAGTTTGAGATTCTTACTTTGAAAGGCAACGTTTAATTTACTTAATATGTCTTGTGATCTTATTGAGAGTATTATGGTTATAAAGGTTAGGAAGCTGTTCACAAGCTGTAGACACTGGGAATCCCTAACTTTTCTATTGAGCATTTCTGTATAAAAATGACTACTTACATGGGTAAACAAATCTTTAGCTGGATGAGGGACTTTTCATAGAACCGAAAAATCCTGGTTTACTTGGAAACAACCTGCTAGGATAAATTGTGGGAACCTATCCTATTGTGTTCTGTTTGTTCTAAATTATTTCGTGCGTTGGATTTCCCTTTCTGAGAGCCGTTTTTCCTCTAATACCATATACAACGGGTGGATTTTAAACTTGGCTTTTTTCAAATTGGGGGTTTAAAAATTCAGGTTCACTGACTGCGTTTAAATTGTAAGACAGTGTTCCCCCCTCCCCCCACCCCAAGAGAAGAAAAAAGAAAAGACAGTCCTTCATGAAACCAATTTCTGGCAAAAATTTTACATTTTTTATTTTAGAAAATGTGAAACAGACCCTGGAAAAAGAGTTTTCCCATTGCCCTTCTTTCTGCTGAGGAATTAACTCTCTCCTCCTTCATAGGATGATGTTTGCATACTGCTGACTTGATATGTTTTCTCCCATTTGGTGTGTTGAAAAGAGAAGTCCTTGGTTTTATTCTGTTAGTGTGGCTGAAATACAAAGGATATGGTTTGGAGTGCTCTGAACAGCTTTCTGGTCTGGTACCCAGTTGCATTTGAAACCTCCCTTCTGAGTTCCAGTCCTGTAGGAACCCGAATAGCAGTTTCAGTAGAAAGTTGAGTATGTTACCAAATTACTTTTCTGTGCAGTGTTAATGTTATTTGCACCTTCCTGGTGACTCAGACAGTTAAGAGTCTGCCTGTAATGCGAGAGGTCAGGGTTTGATCTCTGGGTGGGAAAGATCCCCTGGAGAAGGAAATGACAACCCACTCCAGTATTCTTGCCTGGAAAATCCTATGGACGGAGGAGCCTGGCAGGCTACAGTCCATGGGGTTGCAAATAGTCAGACACGACTGAGTGATGTAAATGTTATTTTGGCATGTAAAACAAGCATGTGCTTGTCTGTCATGGGTATGTAAGATCATTCTCAGTTCATGATAAAGCCTCTGAGTAAATAGCAACAAATATTTTAACCAGTCTGCTTCAGTGGACAGGAGAGACCCATCAGACCACGAAATACACTGGTTAGTTAGCTATCCTTTAATTACAGTTCAGTGTAGGAAAACTTTATCTAGTAAATAGTTAATAAATAAGTCAAATTTTTGTGAGGGACTGGAGGCTTTAAAACCAACCTAGCAGCTGTAGGAGTACAGTGAACTCGAGTAGGAAGTGTTGGGACACTGTTTGAAGGAGAAAGGGGGAAAAAAGACATAGTAGTATAGCAGTTAGTATTACTTTATGTCAGTCTAATTAAATGTGCTTTAGGACTTGCTTTTCCCTACAAGGACTCTGTGAGAGAATAAAATATGAAGAAAATGATTTGAATGACCTCCCCCAGTTTTGGTAGCTAGCTAGTAGGCTCTAATTGCAGAGGGGAGAAATGAACTGTTTATATTCAATGGATACCTTTGGTTCAGGCTATTCTTTTCTCTGGGAATCTTGATTAACAATGGCTGCTAGGTAAAGAGGCTTTCCTGATAGCTTAGTTGGTAAAGAATCTGCCTGCAATGCAGGAGGTCTCAATTCAATTCATGGGTCAGGAAGATCTGCTGGAGAAGGGATAGGCTACCCACTCCTGTATTCCTGGGCTTCCCTTTTGACTCAGCTGGTAAAGAATCTGCCTGCAATGTGGGAGACCTGGGTTGGATTCCTGGGTTGGGAAGATCAAGGTTTTACCTGGCTAGGTAAAGATGGTTTAAATGTTGCTCATAAATTTTTTGCTTTTTAATTCAAGCGAGGAACATAACACATTTTACCTTGGTTCCCTCTCTCTGTTTTCCTTGATTGTAACAATGGATAGGATCAAGTATTTGAATATTGTTCTCATTAATGGCATCAATGCTGACATTTTCAAAAAAATTTTTTTGGTGAAAACTTCTGTTTATTTTATTTTTAAGAATCTAGCAAAAAGACATGCACAGAAACGTTTCCTCCAGATTTGTTTATAATAATGAAAAAAGCTAAAAATTCAACATTAGGGGATTGGTAGGAGATTTTTATGCAGTTATTAATAATTATAGAACAGTGTTATGTTTATGTGTATTGGAGTGGCCAACCCCATGTATACATATTAACACTTTATATAGGTGAATGTACCACTAAATGTTTTAAAAGCACAGAATTTCATCTTTTATTTTACCTAAAAGTGAGTGCATTGAATAGGATTTTTTTTTTTCCAACAAAAGCTATGATGAAAACCTATAATTTTAATGAAAGCTAGGATGTTGTATCTTTTAATTGCTAAATACTTTCTGGGCCTTTGTTGGTTCTTTGTTGGTTTGAACACCAGTAGGCAGGTTTATAACCACTCTAGTGTTCTTTCTTGGAGAATCCCAGGGACGAGAGAGCCTGGTGGGCTGCCGTCTATGGGGTCGCACAGAGTCGGACACAACTGAAGCGACTTAGCAGCAGCAGCAGGCAGGTTTATGTCTTTTTCCAGAGTGGATTGATGCAGTTTATTCAAATATCTATCCTAGATGGTTTCCTTTTCTTTTTTCCTCGGAGATTTTATTTACTGTTAATTCTCTATCCGAAGATACAGGGACAAGAGGGAACTTGGATCATTCCCTCCGCCACCCCCCCCCCCCCGCCACCTCTTTTTGTTTAACTAAATCAGTTTTTACCAATGGCAGTAAAGTATTTGGTGGAAAAAATGGAATCTACTTAGGAGCCTCTCTGGACTAATCTATTTGTTTCTAGGTATTTTTAAATTTCTTTTTGATATTTTCAGTGGTCCATTGGTTATTTAGTAGCATGTTGTTGAGCCTCTATGTATTTGTGTTTTTCCATTTTTCTTCCTGTAATTGATTTCTAATCTTATAGCGTTGTGGTCAGAAAAGATTCTTGATATGATTTTAATTTTCTGAGATTTACTGAGGCTTAAGTTGTAATACCTCGTTGGTAAAAATTCTGCCTACAATGCAGGAGACCCTGATTCGATTCCTGGGTTGGGAAGATCCGCTGGAGAAAGGTTAGGCTACCCACTTCAGTATTCTTGGGCTTCCCTGGTGGTTCAGACAATAAAGAATCCGTCTGCAGTGTCGGAGACCTGGGTTCGATCCCTGGGTTGGGAAGGTCCCCTGGAGAAAGGAAAGGCTACTCACTCCAGTATTCTGGCCTGGAGAATTCCACGGACTCTATAGTCCATGGGGTTGCAAAGAGTTGGACACAACTGAGTGACTTTCACTTTGATGATTTTAATTTTTTGAGATTTACTAAGGCTTGATTTGTGACCTAAGATGCTGGAGAATGTTCTCTATGCACTTAAAAAGAACGTGTATTCTGCTGTTTTTGGCTGGAATGTCCTGTAAATTATCAATTAAGTCTTACCTGGTCTAGTGTGTTATTTAAGACTTGTGTTTCCTTATTCATTTTTTTGTCTGGATGATCTATCCTTTGATGTAAGGTGGACTGTTAAAGTCCCCCACTATTATTGTGTTACTGTTGATTTCCTGTTCTATGGCAGTTAGCATTTGCCCTGTGTATTGAGGTGCTCCTGTACTGAGTGCATAAATATTTACAACTGTGATACTGTCTTGTTGGATTAATCCCTTGGTCATTATGTAGTGTCCTTTCTTATTTCTTGTAATTGTCTTTTTTTAAAGTCATTTTGTTTGATATGAGTATTGCTACTTCAGCTTTCTTTTGATTTCCTTTTGCATGGAATATCTTTTTCCATCCCCTCACTTGCAGTCTGTATGGGTCCCTGGGTTTAAAGTAGGTCTCTTGTAGACAGCGTGTATATGGATCTTGTTTTTGTATCCATTCAGCCAGTCTGTGTCTTTTGGTTGGAGCATTTAATCCACTTATATTTAAAAGGTAAGTATTGATTTATATGTTCCTTTTGACATTTTCTTAATTGTTCTGGGTTTGTTTCTGTATGTCTTTTTCTTCTCTTGTGTTTCCCACCTAGAGAAAGTCCTTCAGCATTTGTTGTAAAGCTGTTTTGGTGGTGATGAATTTTCGTAGCTTTTGCTCCTCCTCAAAGCTTTTGATTTCTCTGTTGAATGTGAATAACATCCTTGCTGGGTAGGGTAATCTGCAGGTTTTCCCCTTTCATCACTTTAAATATATTTTGCCACTCACTTCTGGCCTGCAGAGTTCATGTTGAAAAATCAGCTGATAACCTTATGGAAATTTCTTTGTATGTTACTTGTTGCTTTTCCCTTGCTGGTTTTAATATTTTCTTGAATTTAGTTTTTATTAGTTTGATTAAATGTGTCTTGATGTGTTTCTTCTTAGGCTAATCCTTTATGGGACTCTCTGACCTTCCTGGACTTGGGTGACTGTTTCCTTTCTCATATTAGGGAAGTTTTCAACTATAATCTCTTAAAAAATTTTTTCAGATCCTTTCTGTTTCTCTTCTTCTTCTGGAACCCCTATACACAAATGTTGGTGCCCTTCATGTTGTCCCAGAGGTCTCTGAGACTGTTCTCATTTCTTTTCAGTCTTTATTCTGCTCCTTGGCAGCTGTTTCCAACATTCTGTTTTCCAGCTCACTTATCCATCCTTCTGCCTCAGTTATTCTGCTGTTGATTCCTTCTAGTGTATTATTTCATTTTAGTTATTGTGTTGCTCATCACTGTTTGTTCTTTAGTTCTTCTAGGTCCTTGTTGAATATTTCTTGTATCTTCTCTATCTGTGAGTCCATTCTGTTTCTAAGATCTTGGATCATCTTTACTGTAACATTACTCTGAATTCTTTTTCAAGTAGGTTGCCTGTTTCCTCTTGATGTATTTGGTCCTGGGGATTTTTGCCTTGCTCCTTTGTCTGCGGCATGTTTCTGTGTTGTCTGATTTTGTCTAACTTACTGTGTTAGCACTCCCCTGGTGGCTCAGATGGTAAAGCGTCTGCCTACAATGCGGGAGACCCGGGTTCAATCCTGGGTTGGGAAGATCCTCTGGAGAAGGAAATGGCAACCCACTCTGGTACTCTTGCCTGGAAAATCCCATGGATGGAGGAGCCTGGTAGGCTACAGTCCATGGGGTCGCAAAGAGTCGGACACGACTGAGCAACTAAACTGAACTTACTGTGTTTGTGGTCTCTCATTCGCAGGCTGCAGGGTTGTAATTCCTCTTGCTTCTGGTGTCTGCCCCTTGGTGGGTGAGGTTGATCCAGGGGCCTGTGTCGACTTCCTGGTGGGAGGTAGTGGTGCCTGTGCTTTGGTGGGTGGAATTGAGTCTTGTCTCTTGGACAGGCAGGGCTACATCAGGTGGTGTGTTTTGGGCTGTCTGTGAGCTTAGTACCCCAGAGAAGGAAATGGCAACCCATTCCAGTATTCTTGCCTGGGGAATCTCATGGACAGAGGAGCCTGGACGGCTGAGGCCTATGGGGTTGGAAAGAATTGAACACGACTGAAGTGACTTGGCACACATGCACGGGAGCTTAGTACGACTTCAGGCAGTCTGTGTGTTGATCAAGGGGACTGTGTTCCTGTCATGCTGGTGGTTTGGCATAAAGTGTCCAGCACTGGAACCTACAGACAGTTGGATGGAGCTGGGTGATGGAGATATCTGGGGGAGCTCACACGAATTAATATTTCCTTGGGCCAGGAATCTTCTGGTGATCAACGTCTTGGACTCAGTGCCCTTTGCATGCCACTCATCAATGGCACCTTGCTTCTGTAGCAGCCTGTATTTCTCCCAAAAACTTTCCTGGTTGTGGAGCTCCTTACTCCTGTCCTTCAGGCCCTCTCTTCACAACCAACAGCTCTCCCCTCTTTGGGTCTGCTCTCCAAACCCCACTTCCCTGCACCCTGCCCATGGCTGCACGAGAAGATACATGACTCAGGCTAGGGTGTACAGGGCTGTAACATGGACCATGCCTGCAGTTCTTACTTTGTCTTGGCTTCCATAGACCGGTTGCTGCATTCTCCTCTGATCCCTTAAAGGTTCCTTTTTGCCCCAGCTGATATCCCTACCACGAATGGGCTTTTCTGAGTGTGTGAACCTCTTCTCACCTTAAGTTCTCTGCCAGGGGTGCAGTTCCTTCCCATTTCCTCTTTTCTTTATTTCCTATTTATTTATTTTTCCAGTTTTTATTCATTTTATTCTTTATTTTATGTTTTTTTAGTCTTTTTATCATCCTGTGAGGCTGCATGGGATTTTTCTTATCCTTTTATGTGTTTGAGGTCATCTGCTAGAGTTTAGCAGGTGCTCTGTGAGAATTGTGCCACATGTAAATGTATTCTTGATGTGCTTGTGAGGAGAGGCGAATTCCATGTCTTCCATTTTTGCTGTCTTGCCTCCTTCCCCAATTGTTGAAACTTGAGAAAGTTTATCTAGGGTACCGTTACCTGAAGACTCATAATCTAAGACATATTTTACATTTATATTTTCACCATCATCTGTGTCTGTTTGTGCTATCCAGTATGATGGCCACTAACTACATGTGACTGTTAAATTTAAAATTCAAATTAAGTAAAATTAAAAAAATTTTTAGTTACGAAGCTACACTTAAGTGTTCAGTAGCCACATGTGGCTATTGGCTATTGCATTGGACAGTGTGGAGTTAGGAGATTTCCATCATAATAGAAAATTCTATTGGATGGTGCTGGTGAAGAAAGCTGCTCTCTTTTTTATTCATATTGTGATTTGTTTATTAATGGTGAAGTGTCTTTCTCTGTCACTTATCTTCTCTTTCCTTTTATGGACAGAAAACAAAAATTTCTGAATTGTCAACTGTGTTTGAAAGCTAAATACCCTAAATGTGTTTCTGTTTTTTAAAAAAATCCTAATACAGTATAGCAAAAAGTATCCCATTTAATGTATAGATTTGGTCATTATTCCTTGTTTGGTTTCCTGATGTTTGTGAATTGAGTATTATTAAAGAGTTATAGAAAATGAGTGCTTTTCCCCAAAGAACAAAAAGACAAAACCGAGTTACGTGCCAGGCACTGTCCTAGATACAGTGATACACAGGGTTTCTTTTCTTTCCTCAAGGGACTTACAAATTTATTTGCAAACATTTTAACAGAAAACTTAATGTAGTGTGATAATTGTTCTCCTTCTAATTCTTTGCTTTTCAACCTGCTATAAACTATTTTCTGCCTCTGTCTTTTCTTTGAAATTATTCTATCTAAAGTTTTTCATTTGCCAAACTCAGTGGACCCTTTCTCAGATCTAGCCTTACTTGACCTCTGTGCTTTATTTGAAACTTTAATTGTTCCCTGGGAAACTCGTGAAATTCTCTTTACTGTAAGAACTTTTGTGACTTTTCTTTTTTTCTGGCTCTGCCTTTCTCGGTGCCTACTTAGTCTCTTTAGTGTCTTCATCTAATGCTTGCTGCTGCTGCTAAGTCGCGTTAGTCGTGTCTGACTCTATGCAACCCCATGGACTGCAGCCTACCAGGCTCCTCTGTCCATGGGATTTTCCAGGCAAGAGTACTGGAGTGGGTCGCCAGTGCCTTCTCCTCATCTAATGCTTAAATGTTGGTAATCCCTATACTTCTCGTTATTGACAGTTGTCTTTTCTCTGCATGTCCTCGAATACTTCTGTATGCCAGACCTCTTCCAGATCTGTTAACTGTTGGGCAGCTTAACTTGGATGGCCCACAAGCAGCTCAGTCTCATTTACTAATATTGATTTATCATCTTTGTCCCTAATGTTGGGACATAGGGACCATACTCATCCTGATTCTGGGCAGCATTATTCAAACCAGAATCTTTTCAGCTTGCCCTGATCCAGCTTCTGATTTACTAAATCTTGTCAGTTCTTTCTTTTTTAAAAACTTATTTTACTTTTTGGATGCATCTCATAGCTTGCAGAATCTTAGTTCCCTGTCCAGAGATTGAAGCCAGGCCACTGTGGTGGAAGTGCCCAGTCCTAACCGCTGGACTGCCAAGGAGTCCCCTGTCAGTCCTTTCTGTATGATCTGTACCTTCTGTCTTAAGACACTACTAACCTGTCTTAATTGAACCCTTATTTGAGAAATAATATGTGAGATTTTTCTGTTAAATGTCAGTATGTTTTTTAATATTGTCAGTCTTTAGTTTTTAGCATTCTGATGTTACCTCACTGTGTTTTTATTTTTGCACTGCTAATTTGTGAACACGTTATATCTCTAGTCTTTAAATTTTCTCATCTGTCACTTGGAGTTTGTTTACTCATTTTGCCACAGATTTTCCACTTGTCAACATTTGTTATTCCTTTATTTCTTCCTTTTGTGTTATTAAAATATTTAATTCTATTTAAAACTCTTTTAGCTTTATAGTTATATGGTTTCTATTTTCATTTTAGTGATAATCTTACAAATTACAGTATCTCTTATTGCAGTCTACCATAAATTAGTAGGAAATTTTTCACAAAATCTTCTGAAATTTTGCCACTTAGGAAATTATTCAGAAATCTTTTGATGGCTTAATTTCATGAACCCTCCTCATTTGTGCTATTGTCATATATTTTACTTTTGCATGTTTTTAAAAATTCACCTCATCCCCCCAAATTAAGATTATTTTTGTTGTTGATATTTTATTGTAATTTTTATATAGTTCTGAGCTGTGAGAGGATTTTTTTTCGCCAACACTTGAAAGATGCCATTCTTTTGACTTCTTTGGTTTCTTCAAGTCTTCTATTAGTCTTACTGTTCCCGTCACTGAAAATTTTAGGTATATCTTCCCTCTATCTGCTTTTGGACTTTCCATCTTTGGTTTTTAGGCATTTGATTATGATGTGTAATTTTGATTTTCCTTATGTGTAAATTTGGTTTGCCTGCTTTGAATATGGAGTTTATTAAATCTATAATTTGATGATCTGTCAGTTTAGAAAATTCTTGTCTGCTCTTCTGAATGCTGGTTTTATGTCACTGTCTTCTTCACTTTTGGTACTCTGAATATACATATTAGGCATTTTTACTGTCTCATATGTCTTAACTCTCCTTTCTGTATTTTCTTGCTTCCTCTTGATCTGTATGACTTATGGATACCTTCTTCTGACCTCTATTCCTGTTCACTAATCTTGTTCTTACAGATCTAATCCACTGGTAAATTCTTTTACTAAATGCTTAATCTCAGTTATAGTATTTCTTTCTAGAATTTGTTTTGACATTTCTTTAATAAATTTGAGGCCTGTATTGACATCTTCAACCTTCCTTCTGTTTTCATGAATATATTAATCATAAAAGTGTGTCTTGTAACTGCAGTATGTAGATTAAATGAAGCTATGTTTCTGTTTATTTCTTCTCTTGATTTCTTATCTGCTGTTCCTGTTTTCATAGACTGCCTTGTAATTTTTGACTGGATGTCAGACAGTGTAGTGAAAATATCATAGGCTATTGATGCTGTTACCATCCTTCAAAGAGGGATAAATTTTCTTTAAGCAGCCAGAGTACTAGTGGACCAACACAGCTCAGTTGAGAATTAGTTTGGGATTTTATTAGGGCTGGCCTGTTTCATTTTTGCTCCTGTTTCTAGCATGAAGTCATGGCTAGCTTCTAAGTCATGGCTCTAATTCCATATAGAGCATGGTGTTTTGTTTCTGTGGCTGTGCATCATATGGGTTTGTAATTTTCTTTCCTTGATGTCCATTTTAGGTTTTGGTTTCAGAATCATGCTGACCTCATAAAACAACTATCATTTTTGTATATTCTGTAAAAAGACTTCATGTATTATTGGTATGATTCTACCTTAAATATTTGGACTAATTTTCCAGTGAGACTGTCTAGGCCTTGTATTTTCCTTGTATAGATGTTTTAAAATTTAGAAATATCTGTAGGTTTGGTAGTGATGTCCTCTTTTTAATTTCTGTTATTTGCAATTCATGTGTGTCTTTTTTCTTCTTGATATATCTTCTAGGGATTTACTAGTCCTAATCTGTCTTTTTAAAGAACCTGTTTTTTACTTTATTGATTTTTCTTTTATAAGTTTAATTTTCATTGGTTTCTGCTTTTATATTTTTCTTTTAAAAATTTCTCATCGGCTATAATTTTTTCCTAGCTTCTTGAGACGAAAGCTACTAGAGACACAAAAATCAGAGATTTTACTATTCTTTCTTTACAGTATATATTTTTTGAGTTTTAAAATTTTCTCTAATAATTACCTTAGGCACCCCACATGTTTTGAATGTTCTTTTCATCATTAATTAGTTAAAATATTTTCTAATTCTTATTGAGATGTATTGACCTGGGAATTACTTATTAAATATTCTTTAATTTCTAAACACTGAGTATTTTTTACTTTTCTATTGTTTATGTCATATTTAACTCTGTTCTGATTAGAAACTTAAGACTTGCCTTATGGCCTGGTATATGATCTGTTTTTGGCTACTTTCCATTAATTATTTGGAAAGAATATGAATTTTGCAGTTTTAAGTTCTGTAGTTCAAGTTGATTGAATGTAGTGTACAGTTATTTGATATACTTGTTAATTTTTTTGTTTGTTTTCTAGTTCTATCAGTTATGAAGAGATAAGGAGACTCTCCACTGTGGTTGTAGATTTATCCTTTTCTCAACCTTTGCTTTATACATTTTAAAGTTATGTTATCTGGTGCATACAAATTTAAGACTTATTAGCTTCCTGATCAGGGGACATTTTTATCATTCTGAAGTATTTCATCTCTAGTGATATTTCTTGCCTTCAAGTATACTTTACTGACTACTATACTGATACGGCTACATTAGTATGTTTTACTTTTGTTTCTTTTCATGATAAATTTTTTCATCTTATAATTTTAGTCTATGTACAGTGTATAAGTCTGTTCTTATAACAGCATTTAGTTGTGGTTTTAAGAATTCAGTCTGGACATCTTTCTCTTTTGTGTAGGATGTTTGGTCATCCTAAACAAAATACATCAGTAACTGATGTATTTAGTTTCATTTTTATCACTTTTGTACTTGACTTTTTAATTTTTTTCTTTAAAAGTTGTTGTAGAATATGTATAACAAAACTTGTCATGTAAATCATTTTAAGTGAATGTTTCAGTGGCATTAAATACATTCACATTGTGGTTCTATCAACACCACCATCCAGCTCCAGGACTTCTTTTGCCTTGCAAAACTGATACTACCCATTAAACAATAACACTTTGTTATCCCTTTCCCCATCCCCTGGTAACTACCATTATCTCTCTCTATGAATTTAATTACTTTGGGTATCTCATATAAGTGGAATCATACAGTGTGTGTCCATTTGTACTGGTTTATTTCACTTAGACTCATGCCTTCAAGGTTGATCCATATTACAGCATAGTCAGAATTTCATTTTAAAGGCTGAATAATATCCCATTTTATGTATATTGTACATTTTGTTATTTATTCATCCGTCAGTGGACATGGATTGGTTTCACTTTTTGGCTGCTGTGAACAAGTGTACAAATATCTGTTTTGTGTCTTTGCTTTCAATTCCTTTGGGTATATACCCAGAAGTGAAATTGCTGGATTATATGGTAATTCTATGTTTCATTTTTGAGAAACCACCATACTATTTTCCAGTGGCTGTTCCGTTTTACATTCCCATCAACAGTACACACGAATTGAAGTGTTCCAGTTTTTCTATATCCTTGCCAACACATCTTATTTTCTTATTTTAAAAATTCTAGTGAGTGTAAGGGTCTTCCCAGGTGGCACTAGTGGTCAAGAGCCCGCCTGCCAGTGCAGGAGATGTGAGAGACATGAATTTGATCCCTGATTTGAGAAGATCCCCTAAAGGAGGGCATGGCAGTCCACTCCAGTATTGCCTGCAGAATCCCATGGACAGAGGAGCCTAACGGGCTGCAGTCCACAGGGTCACCAAGACTGAAGTGACTTAGCACACACAGTAGGTGCGAAGTTTGTCTGGTTAACCCACTTTTATGTTTTTTTTTCCCTCTTTTTTTTCATTTTTTTGTGCGCCTTCCTTTGATTTAACCAAACATACCCTATTTTCTCCCCTCTGGTAACTCGTTCAAAATACATTCTTTTTTTGCTGTGGTACCCTAGTACTCTTATTTTATGTAGATGTTGGCACTAAATGTATTATATATTTATACTGTGCTCTTTTACTGGAGAAATTATTTCTAGAGATTGCAACATATATTCATTTACTCATCTTACTTCTTGCATTATTGCTTCCATTCATTTTAATTCTATGTGTTTTTAAATACCACAATACAGTATTTAATTGTTCTGTGATCAATACTGATTATCCTTACCTTGACAAAATTACCTATACAGTTGCTTTTTAGTTCTTTCTGAATTTCTGTTACTCCAAATAGCTTCTTGTAGTAGTTCTTTTTGCTCCTATAATATGTCTTTATTGAGTTAGAATTGACATATACCACTGTGTAAGTTTCAGGTGTGCAGTGTATTGTTTTGATACATTTATATGTTGCATGGTGATTACCACTTTAGCCTTAGCTAACTCCTCTGTCAAGTCACATAATTACCTGTAGTATTTCTTTTTTTTTTTTCTTCCATGGAGTAAGTGTCTTTTATTTATTTATTTTTTAAATAAATTTGTTTATTTTAGTTGGGGGCTAATTACTTTACAATACTGTAGTTACCTGTAGTATTTCTTCCAGTAAAAATCTGCTGGTGCAGAATTTTTTGTGGGAAAATGTTTTTACTTTTCCTTCATGTTGGAGGATCTGTTTGCTCTGTACATAATTTATAAATTTTCAGTTATTTTTTACGGAAACTTTAAGATTTTTATCCCATTTTTCCAGTTTCTATCATTGTTTTCATTGAAGTTATCTCTAGTTTTAACTCTTCTTACTGCTCCTTTGAAGGTACTGTCTCTTGTCCCTACTCTTTCTCCCCCATGCTGATTGTAAATTTTTCTCTTTTTCTGTGATTTTCATCAGTGGAACTATATTGTGCCTTCGTATAACTTTTCTTTTTTAATTTCTCTTGCTTGAAATTCTTAGAGCTTCTTAAATCTGTTGGTTAATACCTTCCTCTTATATTTAGAAAATCTTGTAGAGGTTTGTTGTTTAGATCTGTTCTCTCTGTATATCTTCAATTAGAGTGTTTCATATGTCTCTTATTGGTCTTTTCTGTATTTTCCACTTTTTGTTTTTTAATCTCTGGGCTTTTATTACGGTATTTTTTTTATCGACGTCATCCAGTTGAAAATTCTGACTTTTGTGTTCATCTCCTGTTTAACACCATTTATTGAACTCATTTTAGATGTTGCAGTTAAAGATTATCCTTTTGATTCTTTTCTTGTATAGATACTAATTGTCTAGGGAAATATGCCATCTTTTCATGTATTTCGTCAATCTTTTCCACTGTTTTCTTGAACATATTAATAATTATATTTTAATGTCTTGGTTAACTCGAATATGTAGATTGCTTATTTGGTTCTATTTTGTGTGTTTTTCCTTTTGAGGTTTGCTCATATGGTCCTATTTCTTGGTAATGTAGTTATTTTTAATTAAATGCTAGAAATGTAAATACTCCTGAAGTATTTACAATTAAATGTTAATTTAATTAATATTTTAGAGTTTTTAAAATTGTGGTTACTCTTGAAGAGTATGTCTTCCTCTGGAAAAGTTTCACCCTTTCTTCACTAGGTTGATAAAGTAGGAGTTGGGACACCTTAATTCAGGCAGGTAGTGAATGGAGTGCAGGTTGGGTTTTGTTTTTTGTAAAATATCAGCTGCTTTTGATTCTTTCTTGGCTTTCTTCTGAAAACCTAGTTTGTTCACCTGACTTCTTCCCTTAAAGGCTTCTGAACTCTTAAGTTTTGTTTTATCAGTTCCCTGAGCTCTGCTTTTCAGACTTGCAGTTTTTTGGCCGTTTCAACTTCTGAAGTTCATACATGCCATGAGACGAAGAGACAGCCGTATGCTTAAGATCTCTCGTGTCTCTGATTTTGTTACTACAGCCTTCTCAGACTGCTTTAAACTTCTGCTCAGGACAAAGTATAATTCTCAGCCTCTTCACTGTGCTTCGAGTTGTCTAAGAAAAGAGCATTAATTTAATTCTCCATAGTTATCTCCTGAATTTTAGTCCCTCTTGTTCCAACTGCTTGGGCAACTCTTAGGTGCCTTCTGAGAGATGATTTTGTGTTCATCTGGCTTTGCCAGTTTTCAGAGGAATTACTGGTTTGTTATAAGCTTTTTGTCCTAACTTGGAGGTTAGTTACATAGCTACTTGCAAGTGATTTAGTATTAATTTTGCTCTAGTCACTGTTAGTGTTTCTTTAAAATAAAAATGTACTTCTTTAATTGGTGCAGGGGCCTTTCAATTTGACTTCTTTTTTACTTGTCAAGACATTTTCCCTCCATCATTCTATTATTTCTGCTTCCCTGGTGGCTCAGATGATCAAGAATCCACCTGCAATGCGGGAGACCTGGGTTGGGAAGATACCCTGGAGGAGGAAATGACAACCCACTCCAGTATTCTTGCCTGGAGAATTCCCTTGGATGGAGGAGCCTGGTGGGCTACAGTCCATGGGGTTGCAAAGAGTTGGACATGTCTGAGAGACTAAGCACAGCTACTATTTCTGTTCTTTAATGAATTACTTGTTTTCTTGGGCATCTTCACAGGCATGTTCTCATTTTAATCTATGTAGCTGGCTTACTTATGAAGTTTTCTTAATCAATTATAAACCACAAATGCTTGGAAGAAAGTTTGGAAAGTACTATAAAAAGTTAGGAAGAACTCAGGGATAGGATTGTTTTGTGTATGTGTGTGTGTGTTTCACTTTCTTGAACATTTATGTCGTTACTTTGTAGGGGAACTTGGTTAGACTTAGCTTGTGCAAATCCCTTTGTGGTCACCTTTTCTGGTCCAGAATCTGTAATCACCTCAGTCTCTCTTTGAGTCCAGAGTAAATTTTATTGGCTCAATTTGTACGGATCCTTTCCATTTACACTGGCTCCAAGTGGAGAAATGAGGTCCTCTGCCTGTTGCAGATGAGAGGAGGGTGAAGTTTTAGAAAGTAAGGTGTGGGAATGGAGAAGAAATAATTGATATCTCTAATAAAACAATAGACAGGCAAGTTGCAATTCAGGCAGTATTTCACATTCAGAAATACGGGTCACCATTTCATATCTGCAATTCAGAAGTCTTAAAAACTGAAAACAAAGTTATTCGTAAGTTTCTGCCATATTCATTTGTTGATGAAACTGATTTGAGTGAGGTATTTTATTCCACTTTGAATATTCATGTTTCCCTGAAAATGTCACTATATTTGATACAGGGTGCAAGATATAACTTGACTAAATTATGAAAAGTTCTAAATTGAGAAACATCTTTCTCTGAGATTTTTGGCTAAGTAATTGTAGATCTGTACTTTAAAAGGACTTGTTACACACTTATATTATATGGCACATGAGTACATTGGTGAATGAAGTAGACCTTTAGTGAATAAAGGTCTCATTGACCTTTTATCTAGTACAATTAGATTTTCCTGGATTTTGGAAAAAACATTTAAGTGTTTTAACAGCAACTTATAATTAGTGTTAACTTTTGATAGTAGTTCTATTATTTTTACTTTTTAGCATATTTAAAAATAAATTTAAAATGTTTATACAGAAACAGTTTATTATAGTTTATTGTTGCTTATTACTGTTTCTTTGTTAGGAACCTATAGTTATTTCTAACCTTCTTTGCAGAGAGGCTTATTTAGAAGACTTATAATATTTTACCAATTTTCTTTACTTCTTATATACTTTGGTAATGGCATTTATACATCTATTAATTGACAGTATGTCCTTTAAGAAATTATTCTCAGCCATGTAAGTAGCTGCCAGATAATCGTACATGTCCACTATCTATTGGAGTTGGTCACCATGGATAATTTTTTTCCTTTTTGACTCAGTAGCTTTAAAACCCAAAATTATATGATCTTTTTTGAAGACATAGTCTAGCAAGAGAAGCAAATCATGTAAATGTAGAAAGCACTGATCAGTATAATCCTCAGATTGTTATTTTATACATTAACCTGTACAGGGAGAATATGAAATTGCAGTGCAGTGAGAGAAGTTTTAGAAGTAAAGTGAAGCATTTTTGAGAGAAATATCATTTAAGACTTATGCAGACTTACCCTTTAGGCTTTCTGTTCTAGTCTGGTTTAACGTGGCGCTGCTGTTCACATGGAAAACTCATAGGTTGATGCCCCCTTGTGGTCTGTTAACCAAAGCAAATAGCACAAATGGAACTAAGTAATGGAGATCTTAATACATGTTAAGTCATTCATTCCTTTCTTTATAATAATTTTTAAGAAGTGGCTTCTGAGGGAAAAAACAGGAAAATATTCCTGTATTCTATATAGTTTACTGATTTTAAAACTTGCCAATTATTTTAATTGAATGTGTATATATGTTAGCTGGACACTGACCTAAAGAAAAATAGGTTATTGGGTATACTATCATTGTCTGCAAGGAGATCCAATCAATCCATGCTAAAGGAGATCAGTCCTGGGTGTTCATTGGAAGGTCTGATGTTGAAGCTGAAACTCCAATACTTTGGCCACCTCATGCGAAGGGTTGACTCATTGGAAAAGACCCTAATGCTGGGTAGGACTGGGGGCAGGAGGAGAAGGGGACGACAGAGGATGAGATGGTTGGATGGCATCACCGACTCGATGGACATGGGTTTGGGTAGACTCCGGGAGTTGGTGATGGACAGAGAGGCCTGGCGTGCTGCAATTCATGGGGTCGCAAAGAGTCGGACACGACTGAGCGACTGAACTGAACTGATCATTGTCTACTTGGGCACCTAACTTGATTAGTTGTAAGTGCCTTAAAAATATATAATAGGGTTGGCCCACCACCCTCTCCCCTCAAAACTTACGCACACACACACACGTGTGTGTATGTGGGGCTTGGGAAATTTGTTGTTTATATTCATACTGAGTTGCTTGACTTGAGAGGGCCAGGAGTTGTATGAGGCATTGGAAGAAATAAAAATTTTTATTAGTGAATTGGTCCAGTTAAGCTTATTTGCTTTTCCTAACATTATTGGCAAGGTCTTGTCACTGTGTGTGGGTGGGTTTGTGGAGGAAGTGAAGAAGTAGCAGCATCAATCAATGTTTTAAGGAAAACTGCAGATACAAAGCAGCTGTTTTTCCTTGTACCCAGTAAGATTTATGATTGTTGAGAACAGTCCAATACAGTGAGTATGGGCTTTGAGATTAGATAGACCTGGCGTTAAAATGGATTTTATCTCTTACCAGTTCTCGGCCAGTTTGTAATATCGAGGAAGTTACCACATCTCTGAATGTAAGTTTCCTCTCTTTAAGAAGTGAAGACTCATCTTATTGAACTGTTTCATCATATAAAGTCTTGGCATTTACCAGTGTTATTATTACTTCTTAGTTCAGTTCAGTCGCTCAGTCGTGTCCGACTCTGCGACTGCAGCACGCCAGGCCTCCCTGTCCATCACCAGTTCCCGAAGCTTGCGCAAACTCATGTCCATTGAGTCGGTAACGCCATCCAACCATCTCATCCTCTGTCGTCCCTGTTTCCTCCTGCCTTCAATCTTTCCCAGCATCAGGGTCTTTTCCAAGAAGTCACTTCTTCGCATCAGGTGGCCAAAGTGTGGTAGCTTCAGCTTCAGCATCAGTCCTTCCAGTGAATATTCAGGACTGATCTCCTTTAGGATTGACTGGTTGGATCTCCTTGCAGTCCAAGGGACTTCTCAGGAAAAGGGCAATTTTGAGTTATAAAGAAAGTGTACCATAGGATTTTTTTTTTTAACAATTGGGCTATTGGTAAACACTCCTAATGGTAGATTGAATGTGTCTTAAAAAGTGGTATAGTAATGAAATGTTTTTTGTTGTTTCACTGTGTTAGACTTAGTCTATCTTATAGTCAGTTTATTTAATAATTAATCTAGTCCATTTCAGAAGAAATAAGGTTAGTTGGCATTACTTTTAACAGAAAAAAGAGACTGTAAAACCCCAGATGAATCATAAGATTTTCTCTTTTCCACAGATTTCCTTGGCAACTAAGTCATAAAAATTTACTAATATTTTCTTTTTGGATAAAAGGAGAAAACTAGAAAGATATCAGTATAAATACAGCTGCTTGGGTTCAAATGTTTGTTGGAATTAGGTGGGCTATAAATCATGTAAACAAAGATTTAACTGTAGACGTGTCATCAGAGGCTCTGGTGTGTATTCATACCTGCCTCTTTCATGTTTTCTTTTGTTTCTTGAGTTTCCAAAATATCTAGCCTACATTTGGATAACGTCTAACTGAAGACTCTTATCCTAACCCCTATGCTGCTGCTGCTGCTGCTAAGTCGCTTCAGTCGTGTCCGACTCTGTGCGACCCCATAGACGGCAGCCCACCAGGCTCCTCCGGCCCTGGGATTCTCCAGGCAAGAACACTGGAGTGGGTTGCCATTTCCTTCTCCAATGCAGGAAAGTGAAAAGTGAAAGTGAAGTTGCTCAGTCGTGTCCGACTCTTCGCAACCTCATGGACTGCAGCCTACCAGGCTCCTCTGTCCATGGGATTTTCCAGGCAAGAGTACTGGAGTGGGGTGCCATTGCCTTCTCCCTCTAACCCCTATATGTAACCAATAAATACTTTTAACGAAGAAAATATTTTGGTAGTGAAAATTTCTCTTGTTAATTGTGAAGTGGATTTTTGTTATTTTATCCTTTAATATCTGTTCTTGGGGGAAACTTATTTCAGGAAAGAAAAGGGGTGGGGGAAAAATAGCTACAGCAAAACAGAGAGTTAAGAAAAGGGTGATGGCAAGAATACATGCCATTCTACCAGGAACTTGTTTTTTAAACATGAAAAGCATATGTGGCAAATTTACATATTTACTAATTAAAAAGGCTTCCTGGAAACATTAAGTAGACTTATCTTTTATAACCTTTAACACTGTCACTAATGGATATTGCATAGAAAATTTCATCGAAGGTCCTTTAAATAATGTAAATGATTATGAATATGTAACTAGTTAATATGCAGCCATGAAAGGATTATCATGTAGAGGTTAATGAACATTCTGCTCTTATGGTTTGCAGGGCTTTTCTTTTTGTGCTTTTGGCTCACTTCATGCTTGGAAACACATGCATTGGAATTGGAAAGCATCCTGACTGTTTTTGGGTCTCTTCTTTTAATGGGGTTGTTAAATAAGAACTTTATAAAAAGGATTTCATGAAGATTTTTTTGTTTTTCAATTTACATTTAATTCTGTTTGTCTATTTTGTAATTACTGTCGAATCAGAAACAGTGAAATGGATTGATGTAGCTTTAGCCTGGTTCTTCCAGATGTAAAGTCAGTACTCTATTATATGTTATCACTGTTATTAAGTGTTGGTATGTGATTGATACTTATTGAGAGAGCTTTATTCTAAAACCAACTTTTTATGCTGAGTTAATGTGTAGTATGGTTGGATATTTGATTACAACATGTATTTTGGTACAGGATTGCTGTCTTAGTATTTAAAATGTCCTAAAGGAAGATATTTACTTCAGGAATTAAATGTTATAATAGAGGAATTTAGTGACAGGCCAAAAAAAAAAAAAGACTTGTGATTTTTAGATGAAACATGGGGCTTATATAAGATACAATATTGGTATTTAGAACAGTGAGAGAGAACAGTGTTTCAAACTGTAACAGTGCTATCTTTTCAGGTGGCATTATATTAAGCATAGTAATTTCATCCCTTAGTTTCTATTTCTCTAAAATAATGCTACAATGTTTGAAATTATTGTTTAAAATTTTGTTATCAATGGGCAGTTTAAAAACATAATTAGTAATCTTTGAAAAGAGTTTTTTTTTTTAAGTTGCTATTCACATATTCTTTTTTTTTTTTTTTTTCCCTTACTGGTTAGTGTTCTTAGTTTTTGAGCATTTTAAGAATCTATTGAAATGTCTCTAAGGAAAACAAGTAAGTTTTATGTTTAATTTTGTTGTTTTAGTATTATAAGCATAGCTTAAACTGACTATGAAGTGCTTAAAATTTTATCATACTTCATCAGGGGAACAAAATGGGCCGTTCAGAGCATCTCTTTATCCCAACTATTTCTTCTTGAAATGTAGTAGAAAAATATCACTGTACTCATTTTTAATGCATCAGAATAAAAATTACAGGTGAAAACATTTGAAGATATACTGACAAAATAAAATACTTTCACTACTGTCATTTTTTTTAAACTGATGAAATGTGGATGTTACATTGGTTTTTTGTTATTTATAACATTTGTGTATTCTGCAAAATATGTAACATTGAGAACAGGCCTGCAGATTGTACAAAATACTAGTTATCTTATATCATATGTCACCTAATAGTTATGAAGTGGGTTTTGTACCTAAGTATGAATCAGAAAGCTGTAATTTGTTCTGCAGTTATCAGCCTGCATTAGAGAGGTATGATAAAGTGTGCTGCTTAAAAACTAACATTCACATCTCTGTGCATTTGACAAATAAAAATGTATATTGAGATGCTTTTAAATCTGTAAAGCCACTACTGTAGTTTTCTGATACAGTGATTTTGTAGCTTTGTGCATTGCCCTGTTTTTTCATGAGTAGTTATCTGTTTTCATGACAGGTGGTCACTAACTGCCAAGAGAAAATCCAGCATTGGTGAGTGAAAGATCGTTTTATTACCTTTCTGAAATACTAATGGAGTCACTTATTTGTATTTTAAAAAAGTGCAGTTTTTGCATCCTATAATTGAATTCTTCTAGTAATCTCCATTTTGAATCCTTTTGGTACTAATTTATATTGTCGTTAATTGTTTATTGAATTCTGTGTTCCCTGATTTCCTGAAGTTGCATCACCATTGTGTTTATTTTAATATTTTAATTGCTTTTTTTCTTCCTTCATTTCTTTTTTAAAGTTAGAATAGTATTATTATTGTTATGAAATTGAGACTGATGCATTTTTTTAACCTGACTAATCAGCTTTATTTTGGGACTGTTTTTTGTATATGTAGTAGAATAATAATTAGAATCAATTGTTTTAAAATAATGATGGAAATATGTACAGATACGTTTTCCCAAAGTTTTAAAAATCTAATTAATTGGCTGCATCTCAGAGCTTGCTTTAGAGACCACACTTTTTAGAATATATAGAGAAAGAAAGCATATCTATTTTATTAATGTGCTAATCTATAGTTAATAGGACAGTGCTTGGTAAATAACACATTTCTTGTGTCTTCTGAGGAAAATGCTCAGTTTAATGGTGAATAAAATCTTTTGAGTTGTCCTGAGGTATAGCTGTTGATCTTACGGATATCAAATTACAATATATCCATGCTGTGTTTACGAAGATTTTACTGAGAGAACAACAGGAGCTGTCTTGATTATTGTCTGCAGGGTTATTGCAAAATCATGATAACTGCCCCGTTAGTGGTGAGATTAAACCTTTGGTTATACACCATCAAGCATATAATATTTTAAATTTATTTTAAGAGGCTTTTTCTTCATGCCTGAGAGATCTTCAAGGAAATAATTTATAGTTAGTGTATATCAAATGTTTTTTTGGTTTAAATGCACATAGGCTGCAAGCAGTGGATAAGGGTAAAAATTGGTGCCATCTGTACACATCATCTTATTAAATTCTGACTGTTGGCTTGCAGAAATAATCTAAAACTAAATAATATCCATTTTATAAATAAAAATTCAGAGACTTCATTAATTTTCAATAAATGCAGAGTTGTAGCTGCATCCACTGGTGGTTTAAGTCTGTCAGTATTTCCATAATGGGCCATTTACTTTTCATTTTACATTCAGTCCAGGTTGAAACTTGAAATGCAAGTACTTGGTCAAAGAATTAATATTTTTCACCTGGTAATTTGGCAAAAGTGATCCATTTTACAGATAATTCCCAGGTGAAGTTTTACAGTGTGGACTTTATTGGTTTTGGTAAAGAATTCAGGACATTAGTAAAAGGTTGATTCACTCAGAACAGATACTAATTTACACAGTGTGTGAATGACACCTTGCTTCTGGTTTGCGTTTTAAGATTCTTTCCCTTCTAGACTGAGAATTCTTTAAGACTAAGGGACATGTTTTCTTCCTTTTATTTAAGCACCTCTTACTGTGTTTGGCACAGTATAGGCACTTAATAAGTGTTTGAATAAATAAAGACCAAATATTTGATTATTTTATGTATAACGTTTTTACAAGTACCATATAGTTACGTACAGCATTTTTAGAAGTACTATATAGCATTACCCAAGGCTAATGAACATTGATAGACAGAAATGTGTCATTTACATCAGAGCAGATTCATATGAATCTCAGTCTCAATTTCCAGATTTTCTGTAGCTCCAATCTACAGAGCTTAGCATATTGGCCTCCACATATCTTAAAGTAATATAGTACCTTATCTACACGTTAAACAATTAAAATAATTTTTCCAGTTAATTTGCATTTTCCTCTGAATTATTTTTAATATGGCTAAGGAATCAGACTTTTATGTTTGTTTTTAATGAGGATCTGATATTGCTGGAATCCAAATGGCTAGTGAATTCACCAATTTATTATATTAAAAAACTGAAACCAAGTGTCTCTATTCCTCTGAAAGCCTGGAAATTGCTATTTGGGAGTGCTGTGGAATTCTTGTGATGTTTTTATTATCTTAATTCCAGAAACAATGATTGAGTTTCTACCATATGCCAGTATTATACTGCTTTTTGGAATTGAAAGACCCTGCTATGGAGAAATTCATCAGTCCCCAACCTTTTTGGCACTGGGGATCAGTTTCGTGGAAGACAGTTTTTCCATGTACTAGGGGTAGGAGGGATAGTTTCGGGATGATTCAAGTGCATTACATTTATTTTGTACTTTATTTCTATTATTATTACATTAGTTCCACCACAGTTCATCAAGCAGTAGATCTCCGAGGTTAGGGACCCCTGGAGAAATTCATAGTTGGACACTGAACAGGGAAATCACAATAATTTTGTGCTAGTTGGTTAGAGATAGGAAGCAAAACAGAGACGAATTATTTTTAAGGGTGTCTCATGCACTGCTTTTAAAAGCATGTTGCTTTTCACTAACCTTTGGTGTTATTATAGTCTAAAATACAATTGATGTAACTAAGTTCCCCTTCTTTATGAGTACATACCAATATAATAAGGAGGAGCAAAATATGTGATTTTTTTGAAGTGTTGTCTTAGGCTAGTGATGTTTATGTTTGTGCAATTTTAAAAAATTCTTAAAGGGAGGAGTAATGAATTAGAATATTACCCTTCAAAGATAATCCTACTTTTTTTAAAATGTAAGACACAAAACAAAAATATTTATAGAAACGAAGGAGTAAAAATGGTCCAGAGCAATGAGATCTGCCCCCAGAAATCTCTTTGAGAAAATTAATTCAGATTCCAGAACGTTGGTTTACTTAAAGACATTTGTAGTATTTGTTTAATTAATAACAGATAAACAGGAAATGTTTGAGCCTAATAGTTGAGAAGTTGTGTAACATTTTTAGAGCTAGTAGTGGTTTTCAATTTAGTGAAGATTTAAGAAAATTTTTAGGTGCATCTTTTTTTTCTGTTTACTTAACTCAGGAAATAAGGCATTATAAAATCCATATACTACTTTCTCATTAAAATCTCAGTGTACTTCCTAGTGTTTGATCCACTTGGGGCTGATAACTCTGTTTGTAGATTATTTGTAATTTTTTATCCTTTTAATTCTTACCTGAAGAGCATAGAGGGATTTGGAGGCACAGACCTATGTTGGAATTCTGTCATTTTCTAACTTTGTCACCTTGGGTGAATTACAAAGATTCTTAAGTTTTCTTCTTGTAAAGTGATTAACTTGAAGATCAAGTGTGAGATAATGTCTATAGACTATCCAGACTGGCCCTTAATAAATACAGTAACTCTGAAATCTTTTTTGAAAAGTTTTAAACTCATTGTTAGATGAAGAAAGAAGAAAAAACCAAAAACCCTCCAAAGCTTTGTAGATATTCCTGAATATTTTGTGTTCACACCATTATCTTTTATCGTGATGGAGAGATGGTTTACTGAGTGGTATTGTTAAGCTTTTATTATGTTCAAAAAACTTTCATTGTGAAGAGTTTCAAAGGGTGAGAGTTGTGTACTGAACCCACATGTATCCACCACCTTGCTTCAATGATTATCAACTCATGGTTTCAGCTGAACTGTTTGTTTCCTTTTAAAACAGTGTATCTTACCCTCTTCCCCCACCTCTCAACATTTTGGCATGAATCTGAAGCATATCATTCCATGTGGACATATTTTAGTATACATCTTAGAGACATAAAGGATTCCATATTAACTTTTTAAATTGTAAGTTAAAATATTTGAAATCACGACTCTACACCTGGACATCACCAGGTGGTCAGTACTGAAACACATTGATTATATTTTTTGTAGCCAAAGATGGAGAAGCTCTATACAGTCAGCAAAAACAAGACTGGGAGCTGACTGTGGCTCAGATCATGAACTCCTTATTGCCAAATTCAGACTTAAATTGAAGAAAGTAGGGAAAACCACTAGACCATTCAGATATGACTTAAATCAAATCCCTTACAATTATACAGTGAAAGTGACAAATAGATTTAAGAGATTAGATTTGATAGACAACAGTGCCTGAAGAACTGTGGACTGAGGTTCATGACATTGTACAGGAGACAGGGATTAAGACCATCCCCATGGAAAAGAAATGCAAAAAAGCAAAATGGCTGTCTGAGGAGGCCTTACAAATAGCTGTGAAAAGAAGAGAATTGAAAAGCAAAGGGGAAAAGGAAATATACTCATTTGAATGCAGAGTTCCAAAGAATAGCAAGGAGAGATAAGAAAGCCTTCCTCAATGATCAATGCAAAGAAGTAGAGGAAAACATTAGGAAAGACTAGAGATCTCTTCAAGAAAATTAGAGAACCAAGGGAACACTTCATGCAAAGATGGGCACAATAAAGGACAGAAATGGTATGGACCTAACAGAAGCAGAAGATATTAAGAAGAGGTGGCAAGAATACATAGAGAAGAACTATACAAAAGAGATTTTCATGACCCAGATAACCACAATGGTGTGATCACTCACCTAGAGCCAGACATCCCGGAATGCGAAGTCAAGTGGGCCTTAGGAAGCATTGCTATGAACAAAGCTAGTGGAATTGATGGAATTCCAGCTGATCTATTTCAAATCCTAAAAGGTGATGCTGTGAAAGTGCTGCACTCAATATGCTAGCAAATTTGGAAAACAGAGCAGTGGGCCACAGGACTGGAAAAGGTCAGTTTTCATTCCAATCCCTAAGAAAGGCAATGCCAAAGAATGTTCATACTACCACACAATTGTACTCATCTCCCACGCTAGTGAAGTAATGCTCAGAATTCTCCAAGCCAGGCTTCAACAGTATGTGAACAACTTCCAGATGTTCAAGCTGGATTTAGAAAAGGCAGAGGAACCAGAGATCAAATTGCCAACATCTGTTGGATCATCGAAAAAGCAAGAAAGTTCCAGAAAAACATCGCTTCTGCTTCATTGACTGCGCTAAGGCTTTTGACTGTGTGGATCACAGCAAACTGTGGAAAACTCTTAAAGAGATGGGAAGAGCAGACCATCTGACCTACCTCCTGAGAAATCTGTATGCAGGTCAAGAAGCAACATTTAGAAATAGATACAGAACAACCCACTGGTTCCAAATTTAGAAAAGAGTATGTCAAGACTGTATATTGTCATCCTGCTTATTTAACTTATAGGTAGAGTACATCATGTGAAATGCCAAGCTGGATGAAGCACAAACTGAAATCAAGATTGCTGGGAGAAATATCAATAACCTCAGATATGCAAATAACACCACCATTGTGGCAGAAAGCAAAGAGGAACTAGAGCCTCTTGATGAAAGAGGAGAGTGAAAAAGTTGGCTTAAAAGTCAACATTCAAAAAATGAAGATCATGGCATCCGGTCCTACCACTTCATGGCAAATAGATGAGGAAACAATGGAAACTGAGAGACTTTAGTTTCTTGGGCTCCAAAATCACTGCAGATGTTGACTGCAGCCATGAAATTAAAACATACTTGTGCCTTTGAAGAAGAGCTATGACAAACCTAGACAGCATATTAAAAAACAGAGACATTACCTTGCTGTAGTTAAAGCTATGGTTTTTCCAGTGGTCATGGATGGATGTGACAGTTCAACCATAAAGCTGAGCGCCAAAGGGTTGATGTTTTTGAACTGTGATGTTGAAGACTGTTGAGAGTCCCTTGGACTGCAAGATCAAACCAGTCAACCTAAAGGAAACCAGTACTGAATATTCATTGGAAGGACTGATGCTGAAGCTGAATCTCTAGTACTTTTGGCCACTTGATACAAAGACCTAACTCATTGGAAAAGACCCTGATGCTGGAAATGATGGAAGGCAGGAGGAGAAGGGGATGGCAGAGGATGAGATGGTTGGATGGCATCACTGACTCGATGAACATGAGTTTGAGCAAGCTCCAGGAGTTGGTGATGGACAGGGAAGCCTGGCGTGCTGCAGTCCATGGGGTTGCAAAGAATCAAACATGACTGAGTGACTGAACTGAACTGATATTTATATAGTTCAAACTTGAAGAGGTACAAAAGGGTATGTAGTTTCCCTCTTACTTGTCTTGAAAATCTCACTTCTCTTCTTGGTAAATAACTGCTTATTTTTACTAGTTCCCTGCAAATCTTTGCAGAAATTACTTGCACAAGGGGTGTTTGTATGTATGTATGTATGTATGCATGCATGTATATGTATATTCTTCCACGTGTTTATATATATTATACTCCCACTCTTTGATTAAAAATCAAACTGTACACTGTTCATCACACTATATAATAGTATACTTTTGAGATTGCTTTTAATCAATAGTTAACTACTTTATTTTGTTCCTGTGAACTACATTGTGTGTCAAATGTCTAATTTTTAGAGTTACCAAATACTTTTTGGTATTATTTTTTTAAAAATAAATGACTACAGGACAGAGTATGACTTATACAACTCAAAATACATCCTTGCTAAGCTATTGTATCCATTTTTTATTATTCTTTAATAAAATTACTCCAGAGTGTACTAATATCAACCATTTGCCTGTGTAATGTTCTTTGGTTGTGCATATTGGACTGAACTTAAAACCTTTGTTGTTTTCTGCTGATTTTGTTTGGGCTCACTCGTGTGGTTGCAGCCCCAAAATGGCCTCACCCTCAAGTCTGGTGGCTAGTGTGTGACGCTTAGCTGGGCCTCACTTTCCATGTGCTCTTTTTATCTGGCTTACTTTATATGATGCTACAAGGGCAGCAAGAATGGAAGCTGCCAAGTCACATTCTGTTGGTCAAAGGAACTCATAAAACTAGACCAGATTCAGAGGGTGGGGAAATAGACTCCATTTGTTGGTGAGTGGATTGACAACAAATTTATGGTCATTTTTAGTGCACTATAGATGACTTCTGTTGAACATATTCCACAGAAAAAAGAAGTCTCATTATCTGTGTTGATTTGTGAGAATTAAATGAAATATGGTATGTGATGTCTGGCACATAGAAATCATCTATATGTTAGGCATTGTTTGTAATCATAAGTTATATGCATGTGAATTGTTAAAAAAAGTCTTGTTTACTGCAAATTATCTTAAGAGAGTTTTAAGTATAAAGTAAAGTTATCTATGAAATTACCTGAAGCAGACTTAAATGAAAACATTAAATAAGCTGTTTTATATTGCTCAGATGTTTAATTTTGGAAAAAAATAAATTTAGACATAAAAATTCTGAAGCTTTTAAACTTTGAGAGGGAGATTGTAAAGCAGTCGTGACATTTGTTATTTTTCAAGGGAAACTGGACCAAAAAAATACTAGTTTTTTAAATTTTTAGTATTTTTTTTTTCTAATGTCATGTGTTAATACATGGGTTGGGATGTTAATAAGTAAGTTTTGAAATTCTTGTGTGTGATGTTTCAAAGCAAATTAAAATCGCCCCCCCCAAAAAATATTCAAGTTGAATGTTTTAAGAATGATTTTTTAAGAAACAAAATCTGCATTAATTTTTTTATTCTGCATATAAAATGAAAACATTTATAAAAAGGTTGAAATGAGAAAAGAATAAAGGTGCATTTTCTCATAATTCTGAGGAGAAGCTAATTCTCTCCCTCTGTTTAAAACATTTTACTTTGTTTCTTTCAGCTTTTTAATTCTATATGTGTGTTTATGTCACTAATGTCAAATTGTAAATGGGTAAGGCTTTTTTCTTTTAAAACAGTTAATGATTTGTAAACTGTAATTGCAATTTCTTACTTTTAGTTAGGAGTCCCCTGTCTAGCCTTTATGTCTTTTTTTTTTTGAAAAACCACACTAGTTTGATACTTAAAGCATTTCTGAAAATAAAAGGCAAAATTATATGTTATAGGGGAATTTTTTTCCTTCCAGAGAGTATTATAAAGTATTATAGAAAGAATCCCTAATGACATCTCATCATTTAGAACATAGTCTTTGATGATGTATTTCCAGTGTCCATATACTTTATTTGGTTCACAGTTTCTCTAGAATCAGCTTAAGTCCAGTGAGTATTTTGGTATATCTGATTGAGGCTACATTTCAATTTGATTTGGCTATCTCATGATTTTTCATCTTTGTATTAACCGTGTTAGGTTTGAAACTACACTTCTTTGCATTCTGAGTTTTTTCATTTTCCATTCATTTTTGCTTATTTTTTTATACAATGAGAGCAGCATACAATAAAACTTTCAAGCACAGAGCTCTGTGTGAGGATGAAGGTTAAATATCGCAACAATACTGCTTGACTGAGAGGTGGATCCCTCATGAGTTCATGCTCTATTTTGAGGTGTGTGTACTTAGTCATTCAGTTCTGTCTGACTGTCTGCGGCCCCATGGACTGTAGCCCACTAGGCTCCTCTGTCCATGGGATTTTCCAGACAAGAATACTGGAGTGGGTTTGCATTTCCTACTCCAGAGGATCTTCCCAAACCAGGGATCAAACCCATGTCTCTTGCTTGTCCTGCATTGGTAGGCAGATTCTTTACCACTGGTGCCACCTGGGAAACCTTTGTTTTTGAGATACAAAAGTCTAAATTCTAATGTACTGAAGACAAAAGGAGGTGTTGGTATCAGTATGTGATTAAGGAAAATGTAAGCTGTAAAAAAAGTTAGGCTTGTGTACGATTTAATGTTTTTACTAATTTATTTTGAACTCTTGACCAAATTGGTGACAGTTTTCCCATTTTTTAAAAAAAATTTAAATTGAACTAGTTAAAAATAATTTTGAGAATTTTAAGTATTTGCTGGGTTCAAGGCCAGGATTGCTGTTTTTTTTACTCGTATAAGACCTCTTGAAAGAAATAGTAACCTCAAGGGATTTATGAGCGGGCTTCTATTGAAATTGATGCAAAATATAGGGCCTTTCTGTGAGGAAAGGATCTAGAGGTTTTATCAGTTTTTCATAGGTGTCAGCGGAGAAGGCAATGGCACCCCACTCCAATACTCTTGCCTGGAAAATCCCATGGGCGGAGGAGCCTGGTAGGCTGCAGTCCATGGGGTCGCTAGGAGTCGGACACGACTGAGCGACTTCACTTTCACTTTTCCCTTTCATGCACTGGAGAAGGAAATGGCAACCCACTCCAGTATTCTTGCCTGGAGAATCCCAGGGACGGGGGAGCCTGGTGGGCTACCGTCTATGGGGTCGCACAGAGTCGGACACTACTGAAGCGACTTAGCAGCAGCAGCAGCATAGGTGTCAGTAGCCATAAAGAGTTATGAATCACTTCTAAGAAAACAACACACAACAGTTTACTTTTTTCTAAAATACAATTTAGAAATAAAATACAGAAGAAAGTTGAAATGACAAAACTTACAAATTATGTTAGACTAAGTAGAAACTGATGCAAATATTCAAAGCTTAAGTCAGTTATAAACTTAACATACCTAAAGTCATCTTTTCTTAAAAGTTCCTTCTTTTGATTTGCTATAGAAATATATATCAGTTGTAGAAAATTTAGAAAATAAAATAAAAATTACCTGTAAACTCATCACCTAAAGCAGTTGGGCACTTTGAGGGCATTTCTTTCATACTTAGAGTAATGTGTTTTTGTAACTTATGTTGAATTCACGTCTCATTGTATTCATAGAGCAAAAGAAGACTGATAAAGAAACAGGCACCTGTGATAACTGACAAATCTCAAGTTACGTGTGCATGGTTATTGGTATGGGGCACAAATTCCCCTGTCCCACCTTTGCTGTGTATACTCATTGTACTCTCTTGTCTCATTGCTGAAAACTTAAATTGAAGAAATCTAGTAGAATGTTAAGGCTTCCCTGGTGGCTCAGATGGTAAAGAATCTGCCTGCAATACAGGAGACCTGGGTTCGAACTCTGGGTTGGGACGATCCCCTAGAGGAGGGCATGGCAACCCACTCCAGGATTCTTGCCTGGAGAATCCTAATGGACAGAGGAGCCTGGCAGGCCTCAGTACATGGGGTTGCAAAGAGTCAGACACGACTGAGTGACTAAGCAGCAGCAGCAGTAGAATGTGAGATGCATCTGTCTCTCTTTAGATAATTTTGTTTCATTAAACTTCTAAAAAATTATTAAGTTTTTATATTTAGGTTCATCTATTTCTAAAAATAGTTTTCTCATGGACTCATGAAATATAAAGAACATGGATTATTTCATCAGCATCTTCTGATATGTCTCCTAGGTATGAGTTGAGATAAAGGAGTATGTGACCATATTGCCTGAACTTTGTAGTAGATGTCATTTATCTTTCTAGTAATTTGTTTTACCATGACCATTTAAAAAAAATGCTGTTGATTTAGTACAGATACTTTTAAATGGTTAAAAGTGTACTTCCCATCAATTATAGAAGGCACAACAATGTAGATCCTTCTTTCAAGAATGTTTTTATTGCTTAATATACCTTGATAATTTGTTTATACTGTTTAAGAGGATACTTTAAAAAAATCAGTCATCCCATTCTTTAGAAATGAGAAAATTTCTCTCTTTACCATGCCTGAATTCAGCATCCTCTGTTTTCTTAATTTTTGAGGTTAAAAACCCAGGCATCCATCAAGCCAGCAGATCTTTAACAGAGAAGCATTGCAAAAAAAAAAAAAAGGAAAAAAGACATGCTATATTTGAGTGATGATCCCTGCAGCGTATGGCATAAGGCTTGGTTGCAGAGCAGTCACTCAATAAATGGTGAATTGAATTGAAACGAAGGTTTCTTGGATGCTTAGTAGGACATTCCAGAGTGGGTATGATTGACTAAGAATCATTTCTAAAGAAAATTGTAAATATATTACAAAATCTTTGGGTTTTATAATTTCTTAAATTAACAAAGAATTAACTCTACCCCAGATCAGCCTAGATATTAGCATTAATGTAAAGCCCTTTTCTTTTTTTCCCTTTAAGCATCTCTTGGTGTTTTCTCCTTTTTTGTTTAGGATAGTAGGTAAAGAGAATGATAGGAGTGTTTTTTCTTTTTAAATGGGCTTAATGTCAATACTTTCTGCCTATTACAACTTCATACTTCAAAGAGAAAAATGAACAAATTTTGTTTCAGTGAATTGTTTTATTTTCTGTTTTTATTATTGAAAGCTGGAAATTGAAGTCTTTGCTCACTTGCCTCAAACATGGGATGTAGAACTTTTTTCTTTTGCTTTACAAAGGTTTTCTTTTTTATCGTGCATTTAAGAAGAGGGTTAAAGAGTTCCTTTCATATTTCTCCCATCTCCTTTTTAATATTCTATTATGAAAATCTTCAAACGTACAGAAAAATTGAAAGAATTATATAGATGAACCTTGATCACATAGCTGTCCATACCTCAACCCTTAGTCCATTTATTTATGATGCATTTCAAAGTAAATTGTGGACATCTGCATACTTCACTTGTAAATACTTGAGCATACATGTCATTTAACTTGCTCTCTCATACTTTTTACAGCCTTGTGAAAGTAAGATATTTCTATTGAGATCTGTCCTGATCTTCATCCTTAAGGTTAAGGCTAGTTTGTAGTTATGTCCTTTTTTGCTGCTACTTTTTAATAAAAACCTTAGGTGTGTCTCAGAAGGCTTATAGCATATGATTAGCAAGATTTAAAAGAAGATTGTAAAAGTTTCTTCTATGCCATATAACAGTGCTTTAGTTGTTATTTTCTGTAAGTAACATTGCATGGGATGTTTGATGCAAATTAAATCTTATTTATTGGGTAATTCTTTTAAATTAAGAATTGAAGGTTGAACCTAATCTGTAAGGATCAGATATGGTGAAACCAAACAAGGAAGCCTGTCTAGTAACAGAATAAATAAGTAGGCTTGAGAGATTTATCCTAACTACATCTGGGTTTTGTTTTCATCTGAAAAAAAGTTATTTTAAGCAGTTGGCTTCTCTGACTACATATTTTACAGTCTCCAAAAATTTAGTTATATATTTCTGAATGGTAAAATAGAAAAAAAAATCTATTCAGATTTTGGTACAAACAAAGAACCTTCCATAACCCATTAGTTCTTAGAGACATTTTGTGTTTTCTGCTGTATAGGCGTTGTGATCTTTTATGGGATTTTTTTTTAAGCCCAAAGTATTAGAGGAGGGACTATTTGAAGATAACTGTTTGACCAAGCTCTTGATCCTGAATATTTCCTCTAGTGGGAATTTCAGGGAGAGAGTTCCTCAAGCCATAATTTCTTGCAGTGGCACTGCTTGACTCTACTTGCCTCCCTTCAAAAAGGATTTCTGCATGAGCTGTTTTTTAAAATATGTTCTCCTTTCTTTTTGTATTTTTAGAAAACAATTCAAAATTTAGAAGTAACAACTCTGATCTTAAACTGTTCTCCAATATGGCCACAGTTTTTTCCTTCTAGAGAGAATTATTGATTTAGTTTAAAACTGAATATACTTTGAAATACTGGCATTGACCTCTTGTAGTGTCTTTGATTGAATCTTCTGTTTTAATATATAAAAGAGATGTTTTGCTGGAAATCTGCCCCTCTTTTCAGGTGTATTTACCAAAATAGTACATATTGAATGCTAACTTTAATATTAGCTTTTTAATAATTGTAGGAACATTTAGGGCTTCCCTAGTGGCTCAGATGGTAAAGAAAATGCCTGTAGTGCAGGAGACCTGGATTTGATCCTTGGATGGGGAGGATTCCCTGGAAAAGAAATGGCCACCCATTTCAGTATTCTTGCCTGGGAAATCCCATGGACAGAGCAGCCTGGTGGGCTATATAGTCCATGCAGTTGCAAAGAGTTGGACACAACTCAGCAACTAACATTAGTCTTCTAAGCATTTGCCAAATTACTTATATAAAACTGCTAGTATTTACAGATTTAACGAGTTCATGGTGTGCAGGCATTGTGTCACCTCAGTTCTTCCAAACTGTCCCATTTATTGCTCACAGTAATCGTGTTTCTAAAAGCTTCCTGAATTGTTAGGTTTAGTTATACTGTCTTTAAGTAAGTTGTGCTATTTGTATCAAATTGAATGAATTTTAACACGGTGGAATTATCTTAGTGGGTAATATAATCTTTCAGATTTTAGAATTGGTGTTTTTGATATTTCATGGGAAAAGGGTCATTGAATGCTCAATGTATTTAGGTGTTCAGTGCTGGGCAAGTTGTTAAACCATTTATATTTAGTCCTCTTTGAATCTGTGAGATAGGTATTATTTCAGTTTTTTACCATTGAAGATACTAAGTCTAGGATTAATTGTTAAATGGTGGAGCTGGGATTGATCCTCTGGTCTGACTTCGAAGCCATGTGCTTTCTGGTATATAGGCCTGTTCCTGAAATTTCCTACCATTTTACTCATGTAAAAATGTATCCAGAAAGATGACTTTTGCCTTAAACAAATAAAGACATTTTATGTTTATTTATAAAAAGGGATTTGAGAGGAAAGTTTTTAAAAAACACTTGAACATTAGAAAATGAAAAGGCTTGCTTGAAAGAGTACTGGTCAGAAGACCTAGGTTAAGGTCATTGCTACCTCTCCTTAATAGAGTGGATCTAATTTCTCTTAAATGTGTGTTTTTTTTCCATTTTTCTTCTGCTTTCTCTTTTGTAAGATTAGGAAAATATTGATCTGACATTTACTGCAGGAATATTTTTACAGTGAATTAAAATATGTGAAATTCCTTGATATTTTTAAGACTAAATGAGATGATTTTTATTAATTATGTTTGTTGCTTTAGGGGAGCTAAGGAGTAAACTGAAACCAATTCCATGAACAGTCATTTTTATTACCTGGAGAGTGATTATCTGTACTGCAATTTATCCTAATTTTAATTTGATAATTTCTACATGTTCTTTTAAATTACTTGCTGAATTGGTGAGTTTTTTTTTTTTTTGTTATTTTTTTTTAATTGGGAAAACCATCCCTCTGCTTTAGAAAATTTCAGTGTTCTGGTTTTGCTTGCAGCCTGCAGCCTACCAGGGAACCCTTTGGAAACCACATATCCATAGAAGGTTTGACACAAGTTCAGGGTAGGGCTATTTAGTTACAGCAGCTGTGAGAACTGAATATGGTTCACAGTGTGGGAAACATCACCATTTCTGCTCCTACAGATTTATATCTTTTGGTGGTTTGAAATTACTTTATCAGGTAGCTCTGTTTAGATATAACATGGAATAGACTCTAAAGCCCAATTGAAATACTTTTTATAATACCTCTACCTAATTTCTTCTAGCTCCTGATTGATTCTCTCTCTCACCTCCGTAACATTAGTATGAATAACTGAAGAGTTGATAACTCCAGATTTTTCAACTCAAAGTTTTCTGAGGAGGACGCACTGAAGCATCTGCTCAGATTTTGAGTTGATGATTTCTTTTCCACAACCAGTGTTTATTCTCTCAAAAGCTTTTCTCAGCTCTCTTTTTCCTTCATCTCGAGCCCATTTCCCTCCAAACTCACTGTCTCCCTTATTTCCAAATTTTCTTTAGTTCAGATGATCCTCTACTTTAGGGAACAGTAATTCTCAAGATAAGTGTGTTCTACATCTAAAAGCTGAGAGTCTTAATTCTTTGATAAGTGTATGGTGGAATAATGCCATTGTGAAATTTTGTAAAAACACGATTTTAAAATTAAAAACACTTTAATCTTTAAATTGCCAAAATTAGGTTTTTGATTAGCTTATGATACATAGCCTACTTGAGGAATCATTAATTTGGATATTAATTTAGCATTTGGTATTTTTTTTGTCAACAGGAAGAAGGTAGATAATGACTATAATGCTCTTCAAGAAAGACTCAGTACTTTGCCTGATAAGTTGTCTTATAATATCATGGTATGTTTGTTTTAAAGTAGAATATTGTTTCTTGTAAAGATGTTAACTATGTAAAGTAAAAAGGTGTTTCTTTGCTTTATGTGTATTGATTTACAAGTTGACTCTCTGGACTAGATCAGAGATAACTACCATAGCAAGGAAGGTTTCTGTTTTACTTTATAATAATGTACTAATTGTGGTAATAGTTGGTATTCTTTTCCTTTTTTAGATTTATATTAAATTATGTTATGATGACATAAATGGCATAAATGTTAGCATAAAATTTGACATATTTGGTATGCAAATTTACTATGTTAGCAAACTAATTACGACAGAAATATGGCATGTAGTCATTTCCTGTTAACCAGAGCAGCAGTAGACCATAATGTTATATATCTTGGAGAATTAAACCCTAGAACATTGATTTTATATATAAAGGTGCTGCTAATTTTTTTTTAATGTTCAGATCTTCATATTGACTTATCAGTCTATTTGTGAGCCCTGAATTAGATTCTTTCTTTGCATGAATATTCTTTTTCATGAAGACTGTGTTCTTAATTAAGTTAGACCAGATATTTTGAAAATATATTGTTCTTTATTATACCAGCTCAAATATTTCATAAATTTTGTAAACCTTTTGAAGGTCTTTATTTGTTAATTCCTGTTTTGCCCCCAAGACACTTTTTTCTCAGAAATAATTTTCAGTTTAAAAAAATCAAAGTTAGTCTTTATTAATACTTTATTTCTAGTTTGCTTTCATTTAGATTTATGACTGAGCAAAAAATAAATATGTTTGGAAGCAACGTTGATTTCTCTGAAAGCTCTTTTTGTAAATATGCTCATTTCTTTTCTTGTTTTAATGTTGATAAATTAACCTAAATTTTTTCTATAGGTTTTCCTAGTGAAATTATAATGTTAAATGTCCATGAAGTTGACACTTGATTTTTCTTAGTGAGGAAATTTTTTAAAAAAGACCTCCATGCAGAACTTTTAATGCTGTTTCATAAAATGTAGTTTTTAGTGTTTTTAATTTTTTTTTTAACCTTCTTTTTTTTTTTTTGAACAATAGGTACCATTTGGCCCCTTTGCCTTCATGCCAGGAAAACTTGTCCATACTAATGAAGTCACTGTTTTACTTGGGGATAATTGGTTTGCAAAATGTTCAGCAAAGCAGGCTGTTGGCTTAGTTGAGCACCGGAAAGAACGTATGTACTAATTATAAATGATGTTTCTTTGCTGGATATTTATTTGGTTCACAAAGTACCAGGCTGATGGACTGTTTGTTGTTAACAGTAACTTGCATTGATTTATTAGAAAAGTGTCACAAATATCCAGGCTATTTGCAATTCTGTTGAATTGGAGATAGTTTGAACAGATCCAGCATTTGAAAATGTGGACTGGGGAATGGAACATCTGGGTTGGAAATGTCACCCACATTAGCATGTTTTTAGAAATTACCAAGTGTAAAAGTCATCACACATGGTTTTGTAGACAGCAGTTGGATAGATATAAGAATGGGGGTCATTTTACATTTTATAATTTGTTTCCTTTAGTTGCTTTTCAAGACTTATTTTTCTCCAGAATACTTGAGAACACAGAGGAATTTACTTCCTACTTATTGGACTAGTATAAATACCTATTTGCAAAGTAGAAACAATTCTTAAACATGTGTTTTGGTTTGGAAGAACTCATATTTCCATTTTGCAGAAGAAAAGGCCAGGTGTGGAGAAATGCTATCTACAACATCACTCTTAAACTTAAATGGTTTGAGGTTTCTGCCTCATTTCGTTGAGGTCATTCTAGTTTTCTTTAGATAGTGTTTGTTGGTTTGTATATATCCATACATACATTTTATAGTTGGATTGATTCACTTGGGTTCTAACTTAGTTGCATTTTAATATTAAATCTGTTTAATATCCAATACATGTTTTTATTTCTGTAATATCATACTTAAATTGATAGCATATCACCACCCATACCTGCTTTTTACTCTTCTACTTAAATGTGTCTCTCAAAACAAATTTTTGAGGCTCCTTCTGTTTAAATGAGGTCATGTAGATAGAAAACAGCTGAGTTTTCTAAAGCTGAAATTATTTCACTAATATATGAGTGGGTACTAGTTGGAGAACTCATTTACTCAGTGCAATTCTGGAATCTATATTTGGAGACTCTAATTGCAAGTCAACGCCTGTAAGTTTATAATTGATATATATTTTGATCTTTTGTGACACTAATCAGAATCTTATTGTTTGGCCTGTGTATAATTCCTGGCAATGATCATTCTTTTGGCATTACTACATTAAAATAAGTCATGTATATTAGAGCCAAGAGAATGGGTATAATTCTTTAAAGGTCTTTCTTAATGGTGAAGTCTTGCTTTATTTACTGGGGAAACTGCTGATGTGAAATCAGTTCATCTTTTGAAATTTGTTCACTTTGATTTTCATTTGGATATTTCAGCAAAGAAATCTTTAGGATTATTTTGACTTATATTAATGAAAGAATGCTTTTAATAGACTAGAGCTCTAGAATAGCAAAATATTTTTTGGTAAATCACTTTCCAGTGTTAAGTACAGTTTTAGGAAGTGACCAAAGCAATGACTTTTGGGATCAATATTTATCTAAAATATTTTTTGGAATATATATATAAAATTATGTTTGGGAATCTGTTTTAGTAAATGAATTCTAAATAGTTGTTTTCTTCACACAGTTTTATAGTAATTTATAATAACTGAAGAATTGTTTAGGCATATTATTGTACTTAACATTTATTAGGAAAAGATACTTTATTTTTCTTAGGGCAGAAGAAATATATCAGGTTAAACATCCTTACCTCAGGGTCAACAGGGTAATGGGGCAAGGTGAAGGGAGGTCATTTGTTTAAAAAGTGGTAAAAATAAAGGACAAAATGGGTTTAACACAACAACAGTAAGAGGATTCAGAGGCAGTAACTCGGAGGAAGATGATTTCTAAAAGAAAGATGGCAAGCTCAGTGCCCTACCCTTTTGCTCACGTCTGGCATTTTGTCATTTAACATGAATATGAGCAGCTTTTTTAGTTTTCTAATTTTTTAAATGATTAGAGTGAAGTTGGCATTTTATTTGGTATACTGTTCTATTAGTTACAACTAATTGTAATTAAAGATTTGTTTAACCAGCACTGCAATCAGGAAGCAGAATAGGATACAGGATATACCGTAGTCAGGACACAGGACCACACTGAAAACTCTGTTGTGTTTTCCTTTTTGTGGTCATATACTATCTCTACCCGTGATCTGTCTCTATCACCTTTTCCAAAATACCATATAAGTGGAATCACACACAGATAACCTTCTGAGATTGACTTTCACTCACCATAATGCCACATCCAGTTTGTTCTGTGTATGAAAAGGTAGTAGTATAAACACTACTTTATTGCTGAGTAGCGTTCCATTACATTCATGTACCACAGGTTTTCTGTTTATCCATTGAAAGATGTTTGGGTTTGCTTCCATTTTTGGCAGTTACAAACGGAGTTGCTATATACCTTTTTGTACAGGTTTTTATGTGACCGTACATTTTGTTTGCTGTTGAGACATACCTGTCTTCTTTTGGCATCTGGCTGGCTGGCCTCATAGGTGATATTTCTTCCTCTGCACTGGTTCGAAAGAGCTTAAGAATTGGTGTTAATTCTTCTTTGAATGTTTGGTAGAATTCATCTGTGAAGCCATCTGTTCTAGGCTTTTTATTATTAGAAAGTTTTGGATTATTAATTAAATCTTACTTGTTCTAGGTCTATACGGATTTTCTGTTTCTTCTCGTTTCTGTTTTAGTAGTTTATATGTTTCTAGGAGTTTGTCCATCTAGCTTATCAGGTTTGTTGGCATTTAACTGTTCATAGTATTCTTATTTCTGTAAAATAAGTAGTATTATCTCCATTTGCCAGTCTAGGTAAAGGCTTATCAATTTTGTTGGTCTTCTCAAAGAACCAACTTTTTTTAATTTTATTGATTGTTTTCTGTTGTTTTTCTTGTCTCTGTTTTGTTTATTTCTACTCTAATCTTTGCTATTCCTACCTTCTGGTAGCTTTGGATAGTTTATTATACTTTTTCAAGTTTATTAAAGCATAAAATTAGGTTATGATTTGAGATTTTTTTAATGTAGGTGTTTACAGGTATAAATGTCTTAGCATTGGTTTCTCTGCATCCTGTAAATTTTGATCCATTGTGTCTTCATTTTTGTTGATCTCAAGGTATTTTTTTTAGTTTCCTTTATAATTTCTGCTTTGACCCCATTCATTGTTTTGTTAACTTTCCATGTGTTTGTTAATTTTCCATTTTGCCTTCTGTTGTTGGTTTCTAGTTTCATTCCATTGTACTGAAACCATACAAAGTATTTTTTCCAATCTTGTGAAAAGGTTTAAGACTTGTTTTGTGACCCTATCATGTGGTCTTTCTTAGAGAATGTTTGTGTTTCCCTCAGAAGAATGGGTACTCTGTTCCTGTTGGGTGAATATTCTGAATATGTCTGTTAGGTCTGTTTGTTCTGTAGTATTGTTAAGGTCCTCTTTCCTTATCAGTCTCCTTTTTGGTTCTTGTGTCCTTCATTGTCCTCTGTTGACATCTCCAATTCTTATTGTAGAACCACTTGAACTGTGTCATTTTTTGTTTCATATATTTGAGGCTCTGTTGTTAGGTGTGTGTATTTTTTATAATCGTATGTTTTTAAATTTTATTGATGTATAGTTGATTTATAAGTCTTAATTTTTATTACACAGCTAAGTGATTCAGTTATACATACATATATTCTTTTCCATTATGGTTTATCACAGGATATTGAATATAGGTCTGTGTGCTATACAGTAGGACCTTGTTGTTTATCCATCCAGTATATAATAGTTTGCATCTGCTTATCCCAAGCTCCCAATCATTCCCTTCCCCACTTCCCCTCTCCCTTGGCAACCACAAGTCTGTTCTCTATATCTGTGAGTCTGTTTCCGTTTCGTAGCTATATTCATGTGTGTCTTAATTGAGATTCCACATATAAGTGATAGCGTGTGGTATTTGTCATTCTCTTTCTTTGCTTACTGAAGTATGATGATCTCTTAGTTCATTCATGTTACTGCATATGGCATTATTTCATTCTTTTTATAGCTGAGTAATATTCCATTGTATATTCATACATTTTTATCCATTCATCTGTCCATTGACATTTAGATTGTTTCCATGTCTTGATATTATAAATAGTGCTGCTATGAATTTAGGGGTGCATATAGTTTTTCCCAGTTATAGTTTTGTCTAGATGTATGTCCAAGAGTGGGATTGATGGATCATATGGCAACTCTGGTTTTAGTTTTTTTGAGGAACCTCCATACTGTTTTCCATAGTGGCTGCATCAGTTTTGAGTTCCCAACAACAGTGTAGGAGGCTTTCTTTTTCTCCACATCCCCTCCAGCATTTGTTATTTGTAGACTTTTTGATGATGGCCATTCTGACTGGTGTGAGGGTGGTACTTCATTGTGGTTTTGATTTGCATTTCTCTAATAATTAGTGATGATGAGCATCTTTTCATGTGCCTGTTGGCCATCTGCATGTCTTCGTTGGAGAAATGCCTATTTAGGTTTTCAGCCCATTTTTTAATTGGGTTTTTTTTTTTATTTTTTTATTTTTTTGAGTTGTATGAGCTGGTTGTATATTTTGGGAATTAAGCCCTTGTTGGTTACATAATTTGCAAATGTTTTCTCCCAGTCTGTAGGTCATCTTTTTGTTTTATTTATGGTTTCCTTTGTTGTGTAAAACTTATAAATTTAATTAGGCCCCATGTATTTACTTTTGCTTTTTTATTTCTGTTTTTTTGGGAGACTGACCTAAGAAAACACTGTTACAATTTATGTCAGGGAACGTTTACCTGTGTTTAAAACTTCTAGGCGTTTTATGGTGTCATGTCTTAACGTTTAAGTCTTTAAGCCATTTTGAGTTTATTTGTGTGTATGGTGTGAGAGTGTGTTCTAAATTCATTGATTTGCATGCTGCTGTCCAACTTTTCCCAGCACCACTTGCTGAAGAGACTTGTATTTTTCCCACTGTGTATTATTTCCCACTGTGTTGCCTCCTTTGTTGAAGATTATCTGGTGATAAGTATGTGGGTTTATTTCTGGATTCTCTTTGCTATCCATTGATCTATATGTCTGTTTTTGTGCCAGTACCACACTGTTTTGATTACTGTAGCTTTGTAGTGTTTTTTGAATGATAATTTGGAAGCATCTCTTTTTATTTTATTTCTTATTTTTATTTTTCTTTGGCAGCATGGTATGTGGATCTTAGTTCCCTGACCAAGGACTGAACCCATGCTATGCTGCCTGTAGTGGAAGTGTGGTATCTTAACCACTGGATTGCCAGGGAAGTTCCTGTAGCTTTGTAGTATTGTCAGAAGACTGGAATAAATTACACTTTCTGCTTTGTTCCTTTTCCTCAGGATTTCTTTGGCAATTCTGGCTTTCATGTTTCAGTACAAAATTTAGGGTTATTTGTTCTAGTTCCGTGAAAAACATCATGGGCAGTTTGACAGGGATTGCATGAAATCATGCTTTGGGTAGCATGGCCGTTTTAACAATATTAATTCTTTCAGTCCAAAAGCCTGGGTTATCTTTCCATTTCTTTGAATCATTCTGTTGCCTTTATTAATGTTTTGTAATTCTCAGCATGTAAGGCTTGGACTTCTTGGTGATGTTCATTCCTAAGTGTATAATTGTATTCTCGATAGATTGAATCTTTTATCAGTGTAAAATACCCTTTGTCTGCTGTAACCTTTCTTTTTTTTTACTTCATATCTAATAGGAGACAATATGTGTAGCCACTCCATTTCTCTCTTATTACTGTTTGCATGGAATATCTTTTTATCCTTTTGCTTTCAACCTATATATCTTCTGAGAAGTAAAATGAATCTCTTGTTGACATCATGTAGTTAGATGATCTTTTTTCCAGTCCATTCTCCTAGTCTGTGCCTTTCTACTCTATTGTAGTTTAATATGTTTACATTTACAGTAACTTTATAGAGTATTGCCATTTTATTATTTTTTGATATATCTTTTGTACAGCTTTTATATATCTCATTTCCTTCATTATTGCCTTCCTGTGTGTTTAGTTGGGTTTTTTTCTTTGTAGTAATGTGTTTTGATCCCCTTTCTCATTTCCTTTGTTAATGGTTTATAAGTATTTTGTTTGTAGTTACTATGGAGATTACTTACAACATTGTAAAGTTGTAACAGTGTATTTTGAATTGGTTCCAATTTAACTTCAATCCTCCAGTATTCTGGCCTGGAGAATTCCATGGGCTGTATAGTCCATGGGGTTGCAAAGTCAGACATGACCGAGCAACTTTCACTTTCACTTTGGGCTTCCTAGGTGGCTCAGCTGGTAAAGAATCTGCCTACAACGCGGGAGACGTGGGTTCAATCCCTGGGTTGGGAAGATCCCCTGGAGAAGGGAAAGGCTTATGCACTCCAGTATTCTGACCTGGAGAATTCCATGGACTGTATAGTCCATGGGGTTGCAAAGAGTCAGACACGACTGAGCGACTTTGACTTTCACTTTCTAACTTAAATCACTTGGAAAAACTTTTCTGTATAGCTCTCTTCCTCCTTTATATTATCAGTGTCACAAATCATATCTTTATATTGTGTACCTATTAACAGATTTATAATGATTTTTTAATGCACTTCTCTTTTACATCCTGTAGCAAATAAGAAGTGGAGTTACAAACCATAATGACAGTTATACTATTTTTAATTTTTGCCAATGTTTGCCTTTCCCAGAGGCATATAGCTTCTAGTTATTGTCTAGTGTCCTTTTATTTCAACTGAAGAATTCCCTTAAGTTTTTCCTGTAGGGCAGGCGTAACAATGAGGAACTCCTTCAGCTTTTGTTTATTTGGAAATGTCTTAATTTACCCTTCATATGTGAAGGACAGTTTTGATGAATGTGGGATTCTCAATTGAGAGTTTTTTCTCTCAGCAGTTTAAGCCTACTGGAATTCTGACTTCCAAAGTTTCTGTTGAGAATTCTGGTTATATTCTTATTGAGGATCTCTTGTGATGATTTTCTTTTTCTTTGCTGTTTTGAAGATTCTGTCTTTCAAAAGTTTGATTATGTATCTTGGTGTGGGTCTCTGGGTGTATTCTACCTAGAATTAGTTGAGCTTTTTGGATTTGTTGATTTGTTGATCTTTGGGCCAATTTAGAATTTGTTTGGCAGTCATTATTCAGATAATCCCTTTACCACTTTCTCTTCTTCTTGAGACTTCCTTAATGTACATATTAATCTATTTGATATGTCCCATGAATCCCTTAGGCTCAGTTCACTTTCTTCATTCTTTTTCTTTCTAGTCATTAGACTTGATGATTTCAAATGTCTAATCTTTGAGTTCACTGATGCTGATTTTCTTCTGCTTGTTCAAATATGTTGTTGACCCTATAGTGAATTTTTGAATTTAGTTAATATGTTTTTCAACTCCAGAGTTTGTTTGCTTCCTTTTTATAATTTCTATCACTTTGGGAATGTTCTCACTTTCTTCATGTATTGTTTTTAAAATTTACTTTAGTTCTTTGTATTTCTCTTTAGCTGTTTGAGCATATACACAGGCAGTTGTTTTAAAGTCTTGTTCTTGTATATCTGATGCCTCTGTTTCTTCAGGGAGTTTCTGGAGATGTATTTTGTTTTTTTGAATGGACTATGTTTTCCTTTTTACTGTATGCTTTTAGATTTTCTGATGAAAATTGAGCATTTGAAAAAACAAGTGTATGTGGAATATGTATTGCAGATAATATGATATGGCTGGTAAGAAGCTTTTGTGATTTATCTTATGAGGTGATATGTGTATCCTTTAGTATCTTCAGTGAGGTATATCTTAAATGCATTGGTATTTTGTTACAAAGTATAAATTTATGACTTTTGGTTTTATCTACATAATACATGTAGATAGCTTTAAAACATCATGTACCTTAAAATATAGTAACGAAAAAGTAACATCCTTCTGTGTACCTCTCTGCTTCTAGTCCTCATTCCATAGAGATATTTCTTCTAGTGTTGAAGCTAATCTTTTGCTTTGTTCTTTTTATGTACATTTCCCAACTACTTTGCATATTCTATTTTCTTGATTCTTTTTTTCCAATTTTATGTAGTATCTACTAGTTGCCTACCTATAATTGAAGGATAACATTTAATTCATTTACGTGTTCTTCTCCCTGTCTCTCAATCTTTTTAATATTTTTTATTACAATTTTTGTTTAATCAGCATTCATGCTTAACTGTAATTCCATTTCCATTTTTGAACAACCTTTGTTTGAAGTTTACTGTTTACTTTTGTTTGTTGCATTAAGTTATGTATCTATTGTTAATTCAGCCAAACACTTTTATTGTTGGAGACCCTCTGTATTAGAGTCCTTCATAGTCTTGCTTTGATTTGTACTTGCTCCCATCTTGAATTTCAAAGAATGTCTATCTTCCTAGTCTTTTCCTTTATCTCTGTACCATATCTTTGCTTCTTATTTATTTCCTATTTCTTGGTTCCCATGGCATCTCCTTTCAAGTTTTACTTATTTTGTTGGAGGGTGTGTGTGTGTGTGTTAGTCACTCAGTCATGTCCAACTCTTTGCAACCCCATGGTCTGCAGTCGGCCAGGCCCCTCTGGCCCTGGAATTCTCCAGGCAAGAATACTGGAGTGCCTTGCCATTTCCTCCTCTAGGGGATCTTTCCAACCCAGGGACCAAACCTGGGTCTCCTGCATTACAGGCAGATTCTTTACTGTCTGAGCCACCAGAGGATAACCTTCAGTAATTTTCTAGGAAGGTGTGTAGGGGATACATTTTTTGAGATTTTGCATGTCTGCAAATATTTTTTATACTCCTGCTTTTTGTAACTCAAAGTTGAAACAATTTTGAAGGCTTTCTGTCTTATGTGTTGCTATTAAAAAATCTGATGCTATCACTTTCCTTTGCCTGTGACTGTGTTTTTTCCCTTTAGAAATTTTAGGTTCCTGTCTTACTCCTCATGGTCTGAGACGCTACTGTGACATACCTTGTGTAGGTACATTTGCTAGGTGTTTGGTGGGACCTTTCATTATGGAAATTCATGACCTATAGTTTTGGGAAATATTTACTATTATTTCTTTGGTAATTTCTCCCTCCTGTTGTCCATCTCTTTGTCTTTGTTGCAGTTTTTTACTTGATCTTATTTCTATTTTATGTTTGGAATTGTGGATTGATTTTTTTTTCTTAAATTCCTGTACATTTTAATTCCCAGGAGCTCTGCTTTTTGTTTGTTCGTTTATTTGTTTGTTGTCCTTTGAATGATTCTTTGGTGTAGGTACTATTCTGGTTTCATGAATATAAAATGTTGTTTTAGGATTTTTGAAGTTTTTTTGTTTAAAGTTTTCTTCATACATTGCTTTTGGTTTTGTTCCTTTTGTAGTTAATTTTTTTCTTTCTCTCACATTAGTAGTGAAGACTTCAAATATTTGGTGATCATTGGCTAACCATTCATACTCCTTTTTAAAAAATCTTTTAAAAAAATTTTTATTAAAAAAAAATTTTTTTTAATTTATTTATTTGGCTGTGCCAGTTCTTGGTTGCATCATA